>NC_092539.1:0-10000000 GCF_037038585.1 Patagioenas fasciata
AGGGCCCGAGCAAACCCGACAGGGTTCGACAAAGCCTGACAGGGCTCGATGGAGCCCGACAAGGCCCGAGGAAACCCGACAGGGCCCGACGGAGCCTGACAGGGCCCGAGCAAACCCGACAGGGCTCGACGGAGCCTGACAGGGCCCGAGCAAACCCGACAGGGCCCGAGCAAACCTGACAGGGCACGAAGGAGCCCGACAGGGCCTGAGCAAACCTGACAGGGCCCAACAGAGCCCGACAGGGCTCTAGCAAATCCGACAGGGCCTGACGGAGCCTGACAGGGCCCGAGCAAACTTGACAGGGCTCGACGGAGCCTTACAGGGCCCGAGCAAACCCGACAGGGCCCGAGCAAACCTGACAGGGCACGAAGGAGCCCGACAGGGCCCGAGCAAACCCGACAAGGCCCAACGAAACCCGACAGGGCCTGAGCAAACCTGACAGGGCCCGACGGAGCCCGACAGGGCACGAGCAAACCCGACAGGGCCTGACGGAGCCTGACAGGGCCCGAGCAAACCCGACAGGGCCCGAGCGAATCTGACAGGGCCCGACGGAGACCGACAGGACGCGGGCAAACCCGACAGGTCCCGAGCAAACCCGACAGGGCCTGACAAGGCCCGACAGGGCCCGAGCAAACCTGACAGGGCCTGACGGAGCCCGACATGGCTCGAGCAAACCCGATAGGGCCTGACGGAGCCTGACAGGGCCCGAGCAAACCTGACAGGGCCCAAGAGAACCTGACAGGGCCCGACGGAGCCCGACAGGGCGCGAGGAAACCCGACAGGGGCTGACAAGGCCCGACAGGGCCTAGGCAAACCCGACAGGAACCGCCAAAGCCTGATAGGGTCCGATGGAGCCCGACAGGGCCCGAGCAAACCCGACAGGGCCCGAGCAAACCTGACAGGGCTCGATGGAGCCCGACAGGGCCCGAGGAAACCCGACAGGGCGCGACAGAGCCTGACAGGGCCCGAGCAAACCCGACAGGGTTCGACAGAGCCCGACAGGGCCCGAGCAAACCCGACAGGGTCCGACGAAGCCTGACAGGGCTTCAGCAAACCCGACAGGGCCCGAGGAAACCCGACAGGTCCCGAGCAAACCCGACAGGGCCTGACAAGGCCCGACAGGGCCCGAGCAAACCTGACAGGGCCTGACGGAGCCCGACAGGGGTCGAGCAAACCCGATAGGGCCTGACGGAGCCTGACAGGGCCCGAGCAAACCTGACAGGGCCCGAGAGAACCTGACAGGGCCCGACGGAGCCCGACAGGGCGCGAGCAAACCCGACAGGGGCTGACAAGGCCCGACAGGGCCTGAGCAAACCCGACAGGACCCGCCAAAGCCTGATAGGGTCCGATGGAGCCGACAGGGCCTGAGGAAACCCGACAGGGCGCGACGGAGCCTGACAGGGCCCGAGCAAACCCGACAGGGTTCGACGGAGCCCGACAGGGCCCGAGCAAACCGACAGGGCCCAACGGAGCCCGACAGGGCCCGAGGAAACCAGACAGGGCCCGACAGAGCCCGACAGGGCCCGAGCAAACCCGAGAGGGCCTGAGCAAACCCGACAGGGTTCGACAAAGCCTGACAGGGCTCGATGGAGCCCGACAGGGCCCGAGGAAACCCGACAGGGCCCGACGGAGCCTGACAGGGCCCGAGCAAACCCGACAGGGCTCGACGGAGCCTTACAGGGCCCGAGCAAACCCGACAGGGCCCGAGCAAACCTGACAGGGCACGAAGGAGCCCGACAGGGCCCGAGCAAACCCGACAGAGCCTGAGCAAACCTGACAGGGCCCGACGGAGCCCGACAGGGCACGAGCAAACCCGACAGGGCCTGACGGAGCCTGACAGGGCCCGAGCAAACCCGACAGGGCCCGAGCGAATCTGACAGGGCCCGACGGAGCCCGACAGGACGCGGGCAAACCCGACAGGTCCCGAGCAAACCCGACAGGGCCTGACAAGGCCCGACAGGGCCCGAGCAAACCTGACAGGGCCTGACGGAGCCCGACAGGGGTCGAGCAAACCCGATAGGGCCTGACGGAGCCTGACAGGGCCCGAGCAAACCTGACAGGGCCCGAGAGAACCTGACAGGGCCCGACGGAGCCCGACAGGGCGCGAGCAAACCCGACAGGGGCTGACAAGGCCCGACAGGGCCTGAGCAAACCCGACAGGACCCGCCAAAGCCTGATAGGGTCCGATGGAGCCGACAGGGCCTGAGGAAACCCGACAGGGCGCGACGGAGCCTGACAGGGCCCGAGCAAACCCGACAGGGTTCGACGGAGCCCGACAGGGCCCGAGCAAACCGACAGGGCCCAACGGAGCCCGACAGGGCCCGAGGAAACCAGACAGGGCCCGACAGAGCCCGACAGGGCCCGAGCAAACCCGAGAGGGCCTGAGCAAACCCGACAGGGTTCGACAAAGCCTGACAGGGCTCGATGGAGCCCGACACGGCCCAAGGAAACCCGACAGGGCCTGACGGAGCCCGACAGTGCCCAAGCAAACCTGACAGGGCCCGACGGAGCCCGACAGGGCACGAGCAAACCAGACAGGGCCTGACGGAGCCTGACAGGGCCCGAGCAAACCCGACAGGGCCCAACGGATCCCGACAGGGCCCAAGCAAACCTGACAGGGCCCGACGGAGCCCGACAGGGCACGAGCTAACTCGACAGAGCCTGACGTAGCCTGACAGGGCCCGAGCAAACCCGACAGGGTCCGAGCGAAACTGACAGTGCCCGACGGAGCCCAACAGGACGTGGGCAAACCCGACAGGGCCCGAGCAAACCCGACAGGGCCAGACAAGACCCGACAGGGCCTGAGCAAACCCGACAGGACCCGACAAAGCCTGACAGGGCTCGATGGAGCCCGACAGGGCCCAAGGAAACCCGACAGGGCCCGACGGAGCCCGACAGGGCCCGAGCAAACCTGAAAGGGCCCGACGAAGCCTGACAGGGCTCGATGGAGCCCGACAGGGCCCGAGGAAACCCGACAGGGCCCGACGGAGCCCGATAGGGCCCGAGAAAACCCGACAGGGCCCGATGGAGCCCGACAGGGCTCGAACAAACCCGACAGGGCCTGAGCAAATCCGACAGGGCCCGACAGAGCCCGACAGAGCCCGACAGGGCCCGAGCAAACCCGAAAGAGCCCGACGGAGCCTGACAGGGCTCGATAGTGCCCGACAGGGCCCGAGGAAACCCGACAGTCCCCCAGGGAGCCCGATAGGGCCCGAGCAAACCCGACAGGGCCTGACGGAGCCCGACAGGGCCCGAGCAAACCCGACAGGGCACGATGGAGCCCGACAGAGCCCGAGCAAACCCGACAGGGCCCGACAAGGCCCGACAGGGCCCGAGCAAACCTGACAGGACCTGACAAAGCCTGACAGGGCCCGACGGAGCCCGACAGGGCTTGAGCAAACCCGAAAGAGCCCGACGGAGCCTGACAGGGCTCGATGGAGCCCGACAGGGCCTGAGGAAACCCGACAGGGCCCGATGGAGCCTGACAGGGCCCGAGCAAACCCGAAAGGGCCCGACAGAGCCCGACAGGACCCGAGCAAACCCGACAGGGCCCGAGCAAACCCGACAGGGTTCGACAAAGCCTGACAGGGCTCGATGGAGACCGACAGGGCCCGAGGAAACCCGACAGGGCCCGACGGAGCCTGACAGGGCCCGAGCAAACCCGACAGGGCTCGACAGAGCCTTGCAGGGCCCGAGCAAACCCGACAGGGCCCGAGCAAACCTGACAGGGCACGAAGGAGCCCGACAGGGCCCGAGCAAACCCGACAAGGCCCAACGGATCCCGACAGGGCCCGAGCAAACCCGACAGGGCTCGAGCAAACCTGACAGGGCTCGATGGAGCCCGACAGGGCCCGAGGAAACCCGACAGGGCCCCACGGAGCCCGATAGGGCCCGAGCAAACCCGACAGGGCCTGATGGAGCCTGACAGGGCCCGGGCAAACCCGACAGGGCACGCTGGAGCCCGACAGAGCCCGAGCAAACCCAACAGGGCCCGACAAGGCCCGACAGGGCCCGAGCAAACCTGACAGGACCTGACAAAGCCTGACAGGGCCCGACGGAGCCCAACAGGGCTTGAGCAAACCCGAAAGAGCCCGACGGAGCCTGACAGGGGTCGATGGAGCCCGACAGGGCCCGAGGAAACCCGACAGGGCCTGATTGAGCCCGATAGGGCCCGAGCAACCCCGACAGGGCCTGACGGAGCCTGACAGGGCCCGGGCAAACCCGACAGGGCACGCTGGAGCCCGACAGAGCCCGAGCAAACCCGACAGGGCCCGACAAGGCCCGACAGGGCCCGAGCAAACTTGACACGTCCTGACAAAGCCTGACAGGGCCCGACGGAGCCCGGCAGGGCCCGAGCAAACCCGAAAGAGCCCGACGGAGCCTGACAGGGCTCAGTGGAGTCCGACAGGGCCCGAGGAAACCCGACAGGGCCCGACGGAGCCCGATAGGGCCCGAGCAAACCGGACAGGGCCCGATGGAGCCTGACAGGGCTCGACGGAGCCCGACAGGGCCTGAGCAAATCCGACAGGGCCCGACGGAGCCCGACAGGGCCCGAGCAAACCCGAAAGGGCCCGACGGAGCCTGACATGGCTCGATGGAGCCCGACAGGGCCCGAGGAAACCCGACAGGGCCCCACGGAGCCCGACAGGGCCCGAGCAAACCCGACAGGGCCTGACGGAGCCCGACAGGGCCCGAGCAAACCCGACAGGGCACGCTGGAGCCCGACAGAGCCCGAGCAAACCCGACAGGTCCTGACAAGGCCCGACAGGGCCCGAGCAAACCTGACACGACCTGACAAAGCCTGACAGGGCCCGACGGAGCCCGACAGGGCTTGAGCAAACCCGAAAGAGCCCGACGGAGCGTGACAGGGCTCGATGGAGCCCGACAGGGCCCGAGGAAACCCGACAGGGCCCCACGGAGCCCGATAGGGCCCGAGCAAACACGACAGGGCCTGATGGAGCCTGACAGGGCCTGGGCAAACCCGACAGGGCACGCTGGAGCCCGACAGAGCCCGAGCAAACCCAACAGGTCCCGACAAGGCCCGACAGGGCCCGAGCAAACCTGACAGGACCTGACAAAGCCTAACAGGGCCCAACGGAGCCCGACAGGGCCTGAGCAAACCCGAAAGAGCCCGACGGAGCCTGACAGGGCTCGATAGAGTCCGACAGGGCCCGAGGAAACCCGACAGGGCCCGACAGAACCCGAGAGGGCCCGACGGAACCCGAGAGAGCCCGAGGAAATCCGACAGTGCTTGACAGAGCCCGACAGGACCCGAGCAAACCCGACAGGGCCCGAGCAAACCCGACAGGGTTCGACAAAGCCTGACAGGGCTCGATGGAGCCCGACAGGGCCCGAGGAAACCCGACAGGGCCCGACGGAGCCTGACAGGGCCCGAGCAAACCCGACAGGGCTCGACGGAACCCGAGAGGGCCCGAGGGAATCCAACAGGGCCTGACGGAGCCTGACAGGGCCCGAGCAAACCCGACAGGGCCCGACAGAGCCCAACAGGACCCGAGCAAACCCGACAGGGCCCGAGCAAACCCGACAGGGTTCGACAAAGCCTGACAGGGCTCGATGGAGCCCGACAAGGCCCGAGGAAACCCGACAGGGCCCGACGGAGCCTGACAGGGCCCGAGCAAACCCGACAGGGCCCGAGCAAACCTGACAGGGCACGAAGGAGCCCGACAGGGCCTGAGCAAACCTGACAGGGCCCAACAGAGCCCGACAGGGCACTAGCAAATCCGACAGGGCCTGACGGAGCCTGACAGGGCCCGAGCAAACCCGACAGGGCTCGACGGAGCCTTACAGGGCCCGAGCAAACCCGACAGGGCCCGAGCAAACCTGACAGGGCACGAAGGAGCCCGACAGAACCCGAGCAAACCCGACAAGGCCCAACGAAACCCGACAGGGCCTGAGCAAACCTGACAGGGCCCGACGGAGCCCGACAGGGCACGAGCAAACCCGACAGGGCCTGACGGAGCCTGACAGGGCCCGAGCAAACCCGACAGGGCCCGAGCGAATCTGACAGGGCCCGACGGAGCCCGACAGGACGCGGGCAAACCCGACAGGTCCCGAGCAAACCCGACAGGGCCTGACAAGGCCCGACAGGGCCCGAGCAAACCCGACAGGGCCTGATGGAGCCCGACATGGCTCGAGCAAACCCGATAGGGCCTGACGGAGCCTGACAGGGCCCGAGCAAACCTGACAGGGCCCAAGAGAACCTGACAGGGCCCGACGGAGCCCGACAGGGCGCGAGCAAACCCGACAGGGCCCGAGCAAACCTGACAGGGCTCGATGGAGCCCGACAGGGCCCGAGGAAACCCGACAGGGCGCGACAGAGCCTGACAGGGCCCGAGCAAACCCGACAGGGTTCGAGGGAGCCCGACAGGGCCCGAGCAAACCCGACAGGGTTCGACAAAGCCTGACAGGGCTCGATGGAGCCCGACAGGGCCCGAGGAAACCCGACAGGGCCCGACGGAGCCTGACAGGGCCCGAGCAAACCCGACAGGGTTCGACGGAGCCCGACAGGGCCCGAGCAAACCCGACAGGGTCCGACGAAGCCTGACAGGGCTTCAGCAAACCCGACAGGGCCCGAGCAAAACCGACAGGACCCGAGCAAACCCGACAGGGTCCGAGGGAGCCCGACAGGGCCCGAGGAAACCAGACAGGGCCCGACAGATCCCGACAGGGCCCGAGCAAACCCGACAGGGCCTGAGCAAACCCGACAGGGTTCGACAAAGCCTGACAGGGCTTGATGGAGCCCGACAGGGCCCGAGGAAGCCCGACAGGGCCCGACGGAGCCTGACAGAGCCCGAGCAAACCCGACAGGGCTCCACGGAGCCCGATAGGGCCCGAGCAAACCCGACAGGGCCCGATGGAGCCCGACAGGGCTCGAACAAACCCGACAGGGCCTGAGCAAATTCAACAGGGCCCGACGGAGCCCGACAGGGCCCAAGCAAACCCGAAAGGGCCCGACGGAGACTGACACGGCTCGATGGAGCCCGACAGGGCCCGAGGAAACCCGACAGGGCCCGACGGAGCCCGATAGGGCCCGAGCAAACCCGACAGGGCCTGACGGAGCCCGACAGGGCCCGAGCAAACCCGACAGGGCACGCTGGAGCCCGACAGAGCCCGAGCAAACCCGACAGGGCCCGACAAGGCTTGACAGGGCCCGAGCAAACCTGACACGACCTGACAAAGCCTGACAGGGCCCGGCGGAGCCCAACAGGGCTTGAGCAAACCCGAAAGAGCCCGACGGAGCCTGACAGGGCTCGATGGAGCCCGACAGGGCCCGAGGAAACCGACAGGGCCCCACGGAGCCCGATACGGCCCGAGCAAACCCGACAGGGCCTGAGCAAACCTGACAGGGCCCGACGGAGCCCGACAGGGCACGAGCAAACCCGACAGGGCCTGATGGAGCCTGACAGGGCCTGGGCAAACCCGACAGGGCACGCTGGAGCCCGACAGAGCCCGAGCAAACCCAACAGGGCCCGACAAGGCCCGACAGGGCCCGAGCAAACCTGACAGGACCTGACAAAGCCTAACAGGGCCCAACGGAGCCCGACAGGGCCTGAGCAAAGCCGAAAGAGCCCGACGGAGCCTGACAGGGCTCGATAGAGTCCGACAGGGCCCGAGGAAACCCGACAGGGCCCGACAGAACCCGAGAGGGCCCGACGGAACCCGAGAGAGCCCGAGGAAATCCGACAGGGCTTGACAGAGCCCGACAGGACCCGAGCAAACCCGACAGGGCCCGAGCAAACCCGACAGGGTTCGACAAAGCCTGACAGGGCTCGATGGAGCCCGACAGGGCCCGAGGAAACCCGACAGGGCCCGACGGAGCCTGACAGGGCCCGAGCAAACCCGACAGGGCTCGACGGAGCCTTACAGGGCCCGAGCAAACCCGACAGGGCCCGAGCAAACCTGACAGGGCACGAAGGAGCCCGACAGGGCCCGAGCAAACCCGACAAGGCCCAACGAAACCCGACAGGGCCTGAGCAAACCTGACAGGGCCCGACGGAGCCCGACAGGGCACGAGCAAACCTGACAGGGCCTGACGGAGCCTGACAGGGCCCGAGCAAACCCGACAGGGCCCGAGCGAATCTGACAGGGCCTGACGGAGCCCGACAGGACGCGGGCAAACCCGACAGGTCCCGAGCAAACCCGACAGGGCCTGACAAGGCCCGACAGGGCCCGAGCAAACCTGACAGGGCCTGACGGAGCCCGACAGGGCTCGAGCAAACCCGATAGGGCCTGACGGAGCCTGACAGGGCCCGAGCAAACCTGACAGGGCCCAAGAGAACCTGACAGGGCCCGACGGAGCCCGACAGGGCGCGAGCAAACCCGACAGGGGCTGACAAGGCCTGACAGGGCCTGAGCAAACCCGACAGGACCCGCCAAAGCCTGATAGGGTCCGATGGAGCCCGACAGGGCCCGAGCAAACCCGACAGGGCCCGAGCAAACCTGACAGGGCTCGATGGAGCCCGACAGGGCCCGAGGAAACCCAACAGGGCGCGACAGAGCCTGACAGGGCCCGAGCAAACCCGACAGGGTTCGACGGAGCCGGACAGGGCCCGAGCAAACCCGACAGGGTCCGACGAAGCCTGACAGGGCTTCAGCAAACTCGACAGGGCCCGAGGAAACCCGACAGGACCCGAGCAAACCCGACAGGGTCCGAGGGAGCCCGACAGGGCCCGAGGAAACCGGACAGGGCCCGACAGAGCCCGACAGGGCCCGAGCAAACCCGACAGGGCCCGAGCAAACCCGACAGGGTTCGACAAAGCCTGACAGGGCTCGATGGAACCCGACAGGGCCCGAGGAAACCCGACAGGGCCCGACGGAGCCTGACAGGGCCCGAGCAAACCCGACAGGGCTCGACGGAGCCTTACAGGGCCCGAGCAAACCCGACAGGGCCCGAGCAAACCTGACAGGGCACGAAGGAGCCCGACAGGGCACGAGCAAACCCGACAGGGCCTGACGGAGCCTGACAGGGCCCGAGCAAACCCGACTGGGCCCGAGCGAATCTGACAGGGCCCGACGGAGCCCGACAGGACGCGGGCAAACCCGACAGGTCCCGAGCAAACCCGACAGGGCCTGACAAGGCCCGACAGGGCCCGAGCAAACCTGACAGGGCCTGACGGAGCCCGACAGGGGTCGAGCAAACCCGATAGGGCCTGAAGGAGCCTGACAGGGCCCGAGCAAACCTGACAGGGCCCGAGAGAACCTGACAGGGCCCGACGGAGCCCGACAGGGCGCGAGCAAACCCGACAGGGGCTGACAAGGCCCGACAGGGCCTGAGCAAACCCGACAGGACCCGCCAAAGCCTGATAGGGTCCGATGGAGCCCGACAGGGCCTGAGGAAACCCGACAGGGCGCGACGGAGCCTGACAGGGCCCGAGCAAACCCGACAGGGTTCGACGGAGCCCGACAGGGCCCGAGCAAACCGACAGGGCCCAACGGAGCCCGACAGGGCCCGAGGAAACCAGACAGGGCCCGACAGAGCCCGACAGGGCCCGAGCAAACCCGAGAGGGCCTGAGCAAACCCGACAGGGTTCGACAAAGCCTGACAGGGCTCGATGGAGCCCGACAGGGCCCAAGGAAACCCGACAGGGCCTGACGGAGCCCGACAGTGCCCAAGCAAACCTGACAGGGCCCGACGGAGCCCGACAGGGCACGAGCAAACCAGACAGGGCCTGACGGAGCCTGACAGGGCCCGAGCAAACCCGACAGGGCCCAACGGATCCCGACAGGGCCCAAGCAAACCTGACAGGGCCCGACGGAGCCCGACAGGGCACGAGCTAACTCGACAGAGCCTGACGTAGCCTGACAGGGCCCGAGCAAACCCGACAGGGCCCGACGGAGCCTGACAGGGCCCGAGCAAACCCGACAGGGCTCGACGGAACCCGAGAGGGCTCGACGGAACCCGAGAGGGCCCGAGGGAATCCAACAGGGCCTGACGGAGCCTGACAGGGCCCGAGCAAACCCGACAGGGCCCGACAGAGCCCGACAGGACCCAAGCAAACCCGACAGGGCCCGAGCAAACCCGACAGGGTTCGACAAAGCCTGACAGGGCTCGATGGAGCCCGACAAGGCCCGAGGAAACCCGACAGGGCCCGACGGAGCCTGACAGGGCCCGAGCAAACCCGACGGGGCCCGAGCAAACCTGACAGGGCACGAAGGAGCCCGACAGGGCCTGAGCAAACCTGACAGGGCCCAACAGAGCCCGACAGGGCACTAGCAAATCGACAGGGCCTGACGGAGCCTGACAGGGCCCGAGCAAACCCGACAGGGCTCGACGGAGCCTTACAGGGCCCGAGCAAACCCGACAGGGCCCGAGCAAACCTGACAGGGCACGAAGGAGCCCGACAGGGCCCGAGCAAACCCGACAAGGCCCAACGAAACCCGACAGGGCCTGAGCAAACCTGACAGGGCCCGACGGAGCCCGACAGGGCACGAGCAAACCCGACAGGGCCTGACGGAGCCTGACAGGGCCCGAGAAAACCCGACAGGGCCCGAGCGAATCTGACAGGGCCCGACGGAGCCCGACAGGACGCGGGCAAACCCGACAGGTCCCGAGCAAACCCGACAGGGCCTGACAAGGCCCGACAGGGCCCG
Source organism: Patagioenas fasciata (assembly GCF_037038585.1). Taxonomy (NCBI): domain Eukaryota; kingdom Metazoa; phylum Chordata; class Aves; order Columbiformes; family Columbidae; genus Patagioenas; species Patagioenas fasciata. The sequence continues at coordinate 10,612 of NC_092539.1, forward strand.
AGCAAACCCGACAGGGCCTGATGAAGCCCGACATGGCTCGAGAAAACCCGATAGGGCCTGACGGAGCCTGACAGGGCCCGAGCAAACCTTACAGGGCCCAAGAGAACCTGACAGGGCCCGACGGAGCCCGACAGGGCGCGAGCAAACCCGACAGGGCCCGAGCAAACCTGACAGGGCTCGATGGAGCCCGACAGGGCCCGAGGAAACCCGACAGGGCGCGACAGAGCCTGACAGGGCCCGAGCAAACCCGACAGGGTTCGAGGGAGCCCGACAGGGCCCGAGCAAACCCGACAGGGTCCGACGAAGCCTGACAGGGCTTCAGCAAACCCGACAGGACCCGAGCAAACCCGACAGGGTCCGAGGGAGCCCGACAGGGCCCGAGGAAACCGGACAGGGCCCGACAGAGCCCGACACGGCCCGAGCAAACCCGACAGGGCCTGAGCAAACCCGACAGGGTTCGACAAAGCCTGACAGGGCTCGATGGAGCCCGACAGGGCCCGAGGAAACCCGACAGGGCCCGACGGAGCCTGACAGGGCCCGAGCAAACCCGACAGGGTTCGACGGAGCCCGACAGGGCCCGAGCAAACCCGACAGGGTCCGACGAAGCCTGACAGGGCTTCAGCAAACCCGACAGGGCCCGAGCAAAACCGACAGGACCCGAGCAAACCCGACAGGGTCCGAGGGAGCCCGACAGGGCCCGAGGAAACCAGACAGGGCCCGACAGATCCCGACAGGGCCCGAGCAAACCCGACAGGGCCCGAGCAAACCCGACAGGGTTCGACAAAGCCTGACAGGGCTTGATGGAGCCCGACAGGGCCCGAGGAAGCCCGACAGGGCTCGACGGAGCCTGACAGAGGCCGAGCAAACCCGACAGGGCTCGACGGAGCCCGATAGGGCCCGAGCAAACCCGACAGGGCCCGATGGAGCCCGACAGGGCTCGAACAAACCCGACAGGGCCTGAGCAAATTCAACAGGGCCCGACGGAGCCCGACAGGGCCCAAGCAAACCCGAAAGGGCCCGACGGAGACTGACACGGCTCGATGGAGCCCGACAGGGCCCGAGGAAACCCGACAGGGCCCCACGGAGCCCGATAGGGCCCGAGCAAACCCGACAGGGCCTGACGGAGCCCGACAGGGCCCGAGCAAACCCGACAGGGCACGCTGGAGCCCGACAGAGCCCGAGCAAACCCGACAGGGCCCGACAAGGCTTGACAGGGCCCGAGCAAACCTGACACGACCTGACAAAGCCTGACAGGGCCCGGCGGAGCCCAACAGGGCTTGAGCAAACCCGAAAGAGCCCGACGGAGCCTGACAGGGCTCGATGGAGCCCGACAGGGCCCGAGGAAACCCGACAGGGCCCCACGGAGCCCGATACGGCCCGAGCAAACCCGACAGGGCCTGATGGAGCCTGACAGGGCCCGGGCAAACCCGACAGGGCACGCTGGAGCCCGACAGAGCCCGAGCAAACCCAACAGGGCCCGACAAGGCCCGACAGGGCCCGAGCAAACCTGACAGGACCTGACAAAGCCTGACAGGGCCCGACGGAGCCCGACAGGGCCTGAGCAAACCCGAAAGAGCCCGACGGAGCCTGACAGTGCTCAATAGAGTCCGACAGGGCCCGAGGAAACCCGACGGGGCCCGACGGAACCCGAGAGGGCCCGACAGAACCCGAGAGGGCCCGAGGAAATCCGACAGGGCTTGACAGAGCCCGACAGGACCCGAGCAAACCCGACAGGGCCCGAGCAAACCCGACAGGGTTCGACAAAGCCTGACAGGGCTCGATGGAGCCCGACAGGGCCCGAGGAAACCCGACAGGGCCCGACGGAGCCTGACAGGGCCCGAGCAAACCCGACAGGGCTCGACGGAGCCTTACAGGGCACGAGCAAACCCGACAGGGCCCGAGCAAACCTGACAGGGCACGAAGGAGCCCGACAGGGCCCGAGCAAACCCGACAAGGCCCAACGAAACCCGACAGGGCCTGAGCAAACCTGACAGGGCCCGACGGAGCCCGACAGGGCACGAGCAAACCCGACAGGGCCTGACGGAGCCTGACAGGGCCCGAGCAAACCCGACAGGGCCCGAGCGAATCTGACAGGGCCTGACGGAGCCCGACAGGACGCGGGCAAACCCGACAGGTCCCGAGCAAACCCGACAGGGCCCGACAAGGCCCGACAGGGCCCGAGCAAACCTGACAGGGCCTGACGGAGCCCGACAGGGCTCGAGCAAACCCGTTAGGGCCTGACGGAGCCTGACAGGGCCCGAGCAAACCTGACAGGGCCCAAGAGAACCTGACAGGGCCCGACGGAGCCCGACAGGGCGCAAGCAAACCCGACAGGGGCTGACAAGGCCTGACAGGGCCTGAGCAAACCCGACAGGACCCGCCAAAGCCTGATAGGGTCCGATGGAGCCCGACAGGGCCCGAGCAAACCCGACAGGGCCCGAGCAAACCTGACAGGGCTCGATGGAGCCTGACAGGGCCCGAGGAAACCCAACAGGGCGCGACAGAGCCTGACAGGGCCCGAGCAAACCCGACAGGGTTCGACGGAGCCGGACAGGGCCCGAGCAAACCCGACAGGGTCCGACGAAGCCTGACAGGGCTTCAGCAAACTCGACAGGGCCCGAGGAAACCCGACAGGACCCGAGCAAACCCGACAGGGTCCGAGGGAGCCCGACAGGGCCCGAGGAAACCGGACAGGGCCCGACAGAGCCCGACACGGCCCGAGCAAACCCGACAGGGCCCGAGCAAACCCGACAGGGTTCGACAAAGCCTGACAGGGCTCGATGGAGCCCGACAGGGCCCGAGGAAACCCGACAGGGCCCGACGGAGCCTGACAGGGCCCGAGCAAACCCGACAGGGCTCGACGGAGCCTTACAGGGCCCGAGCAAACCCGACAGGGCCCGAGCAAACCTGACAGGGCACGAAGGAGCCCGACAGGGCCCGAGCAAACCCGACAGAGCCTGCGCAAACCTGACAGGGCCCGACGGAGCCCGACAGGGCACGAGCAAACCCGACAGGGCCTGACGGAGCCTGACAGGGCCCGAGCAAACCCGACAGGGCCCGAGCGAATCTGACAGGGCCCGACGGAGCACGACAGGACGCGGGCAAACCGACAGGTCCCGAGCAAACTTGACAGGGCCTGACAAGGCCCGACAGGGCCCGAGCAAACCTGACAGGGCCTGACGGAGCCCGACAGGGGTCGAGCAAACCCGATAGGGCCTGACGGAGCCTGACAGGGCCCGAGCAAACCTGACAGGGCCCGAGAGAACCTGACAGGGCCCGACGGAGCCCGACAGGGCGCGAGCAAACCCGACAGGGGCTGACAAGGCCCGACAGGGCCTGAGCAAACCCGACAGGACCCGCCAAAGCCTGATAGGGTCCGATGGAGCCCGACAGGGCCTGAGGAAACCCGACAGGGCGCGACGGAGCCTGACAGGGCCCGAGCAAACCCGACAGGGTTCGACGGAGCCCGACAGGGCCCGAGCAAACCGACAGGGCCCAACGGAGCCCGACAGGGCCCGAGGAAACCAGACAGGGCCCGACAGAGCCCGACAGGGCCCGAGCAAACCCGAGAGGGCCTGAACAAACCCGACAGGGTTCGACAAAGCCTGACAGGGCTCGATGGAGCCCGACAGGGCCCAAGGAAACCCGACAGGGCCTGACGGAGCCCGACAGTGCCCAAGCAAACCTGACAGGGCCCGACGGAGCCCGACAGGGCACGAGCAAACCAGACAGGGCCTGACGGAGCCTGACAGGGCCCGAGCAAACCCGACAGGGCCCAACGGATCCCGACAGGGCCCAAGCAAACCTGACAGGGCCCGACGGAGCCCGACAGGGCACGAGCTAACTCGACAGAGCCTGACGTAGCCTGACAGGGCCCGAGCAAACCCGACAGGGCCCGAGCGAAACTGACAGTGCCCGACGGAGCCCGACAGGACGTGGGCAAACCCGACAGGGCCCGAGCAAACCCGACAGGGCCAGACAAGACCCGACAGGGCCTGAGCAAACCCGACAGGACCCGACAAAGCCTGACAGGGCTCGATAAAGCCCGACAGGGCCCAAGGAAACCCGACAGGGCCCGACGGAGCCCGATAGGGCCCGAGCAAACCCGACAGGGCCTGACGGAGCCCGACAGGGCCCGAGCAAACCTGAAAGGGCCTGACGAAGCCTGACAGGGCTCGATGGAGCCCGACAGGGCCCGAGGAAACCCGACAGGGCCCGACGGAGCCCGATAGGGCCCGAGCAAACCCGACAGGGCCCGATGGAGCCCGACAGGGCTCGAACAAACCCGACAGGGCCTGAGCAAATCCGACAGGGCCCGACAGAGCCCGACAGAGCCCGACAGGGCCCGAGCAAACCTGAAAGAGCCCGACGGAGCCTGACAGGGCTCGATGGAGCCCGAGAGGGCCCGAGGAAACCCGACAGGGCCCCAGGGAGCCCGATAGGGCCTGAGCAAACCCGACAGGGCCTGACGGAGCCCGACAGGGCCCGAGCAAACCCGACAGGGCACGATGGAGCCCGACAGAGCCCGAGCAAACCCGACAGGGCCCGACAAGGCCTGACAGGGCCCGAGCAAACCTGACACGACCTGACAAAGCCTGACAGGGCCCGACGGAGCCCGACAGGGCTTGAGCAAACCCGAAAGAGCCCGACGGAGCCTGACAGGGCTCGATGGAGCCCGACAGGGCCTGAGGAAACCCGACAGGGCCCGATGGAGCCTGACAGGGCCCGAGCAAACCCGAAAGGGCCCGACAGAGCCCGACAGGACCCGAGCAAACCCGACAGGGCCCGAGCAAACCCGACAGGGTTCGACAAAGCCTGACAGGGCTCGATGGAGACCGACAGGGCCCGAGGAAACCCGACAGGGCCCGACGGAGCCTGACAGGGCCCCAGCAAACCCGACAGGGCTCGACAGAGCCTTGCAGGGCCCGAGCAAACCCGACAGGGCCCGAGCAAACCTGACAGGGCACGAAGGAGCCCGACAGGGCCCGAGCAAACCCGACAAGGCCCAACGGATCCCGACAGGGCCTGAGCAAACCCGACAGGGCCCGACGGAGCCCGACAGAACCCGAGCAAACCCGACAGGGCCCGAGCGAATCTGACAGGGCCCGACGGAGCCCGACAGGATGCGGGCAAACCCGACAGGTCCCGAGCAAACCGGACAAAGCCTGACAAGGCCTGACAGGGCCCGAGCAAACCAGACAGGGCCTGACGGAGCCCGACAGGGCGCGAGCAAACCCGACAGGGGCTGACAAGGCCCGACAGGGCCTGAGCAAACCCGACAGGGCCCCACGGAGCCCGATAGGGCCCGAGCAAACCCGACAGGGCCTGACGGAGCCTGACAGGGCCCGGGCAAACCCGACAGGGCACGCTGGAGCCCGACAGAGCCCGAGCAAACCCAACAGGGCCCGACAAGGCCCGACAGGGCCCGAGCAAACCTGACAGGACCTGACAAAGCCTGACAGGGCCCGACGGAGCCCAACAGGGCCTGAGCAAACCCGAAAGAGCCTGACGGAGCCTGACAGGGCTCGATAGAGTCCGACAGGGCCCGAAGAAACCCGACAGGGCCCGACGGAACCCGAGAGGGCCCGACGGAACTTGAGAGGGCCCGAGGAAATCCGACAGGGCCCGACGGAGCCCGACAGGGCCCGAGCAAACCCGAAAGGGCCCGACGGAGCCTGACAGGGCTCGATGGAGCCCGACAGGGCCCGAGGAAACCCGACAGGGCCTGAATGAGCCCGATAGGGCCCGAGCAACCCCGACAGGGCCTGACGGAGCCTGACAGGGCCCGGGCAAACCCGACAGGGCACGCTGGAGCCCGACAGAGCCCGAGAAAACCCGACAGGGCCCGACAAGGCCCGACAGGGCCCGAGCAAACCTGACACGTCCTGACAAAGCCTGACAGGGCCCGACGGAGCCCGCCAGGGCCCGAGCAAACCCGAAAGAGCCCGACGGAGCCTGACAGGGCTCAGTGGAGTCCGACAGGGCCCGAGCAAACCCGACAGGGCCCGAGCGAATCTGACAGGGCCCGACGGAGCACGACAGGACGCGGGCAAACCGACAGGTCCCGAGCAAACTTGACAGGGCCTGACAAGGCCCGACAGGGCCCGAGCAAACCTGACAGGGCCTGACGGAGCCCGACAGGGGTCGAGCAAACCCGATAGGGCCTGACGGAGCCTGACAGGGCCCGAGCAAACCTGACAGGGCCCGAGAGAACCTGACAGGGCCCGACGGAGCCCGACAGGGCGCGAGCAAACCCGACAGGGGCTGACAAGGCCCGACAGGGCCTGAGCAAACCCGACAGGACCCGCCAAAGCCTGATAGGGTCCGATGGAGCCCGACAGGGCCTGAGGAAACCCGACAGGGCGCGACGGAGCCTGACAGGGCCCGAGCAAACCCGACAGGGTTCGACGGAGCCCGACAGGGCCCGAGCAAACCGACAGGGCCCAACGGAGCCCGACAGGGCCCGAGGAAACCAGACAGGGCCCGACAGAGCCCGACAGGGCCCGAGCAAACCCGAGAGGGCCTGAACAAACCCGACAGGGTTCGACAAAGCCTGACAGGGCTCGATGGAGCCCGACAGGGCCCAAGGAAACCCGACAGGGCCTGACGGAGCCCGACAGTGCCCAAGCAAACCTGACAGGGCCCGACGGAGCCCGACAGGGCACGAGCAAACCAGACAGGGCCTGACGGAGCCTGACAGGGCCCGAGCAAACCCGACAGGGCCCAACGGATCCCGACAGGGCCCAAGCAAACCTGACAGGGCCCGACGGAGCCCGACAGGGCACGAGCTAACTCGACAGAGCCTGACGTAGCCTGACAGGGCCCGAGCAAACCCGACAGGGCCCGAGCGAAACTGACAGTGCCCGACGGAGCCCGACAGGACGTGGGCAAACCCGACAGGGCCCGAGCAAACCCGACAGGGCCAGACAAGACCCGACAGGGCCTGAGCAAACCCGACAGGACCCGACAAAGCCTGACAGGGCTCGATAAAGCCCGACAGGGCCCAAGGAAACCCGACAGGGCCCGACGGAGCCCGATAGGGCCCGAGCAAACCCGACAGGGCCTGACGGAGCCCGACAGGGCCCGAGCAAACCTGAAAGGGCCTGACGAAGCCTGACAGGGCTCGATGGAGCCCGACAGGGCCCGAGGAAACCCGACAGGGCCCGACGGAGCCCGATAGGGCCCGAGCAAACCCGACAGGGCCCGATGGAGCCCGACAGGGCTCGAACAAACCCGACAGGGCCTGAGCAAATCCGACAGGGCCCGACAGAGCCCGACAGAGCCCGACAGGGCCCGAGCAAACCTGAAAGAGCCCGACGGAGCCTGACAGGGCTCGATGGAGCCCGAGAGGGCCCGAGGAAACCCGACAGGGCCCCAGGGAGCCCGATAGGGCCTGAGCAAACCCGACAGGGCCTGACGGAGCCCGACAGGGCCCGAGCAAACCCGACAGGGCACGATGGAGCCCGACAGAGCCCGAGCAAACCCGACAGGGCCCGACAAGGCCTGACAGGGCCCGAGCAAACCTGACACGACCTGACAAAGCCTGACAGGGCCCGACGGAGCCCGACAGGGCTTGAGCAAACCCGAAAGAGCCCGACGGAGCCTGACAGGGCTCGATGGAGCCCGACAGGGCCTGAGGAAACCCGACAGGGCCCGATGGAGCCTGACAGGGCCCGAGCAAACCCGAAAGGGCCCGACAGAGCCCGACAGGACCCGAGCAAACCCGACAGGGCCCGAGCAAACCCGACAGGGTTCGACAAAGCCTGACAGGGCTCGATGGAGACCGACAGGGCCCGAGGAAACCCGACAGGGCCCGACGGAGCCTGACAGGGCCCCAGCAAACCCGACAGGGCTCGACAGAGCCTTGCAGGGCCCGAGCAAACCCGACAGGGCCCGAGCAAACCTGACAGGGCACGAAGGAGCCCGACAGGGCCCGAGCAAACCCGACAAGGCCCAACGGATCCCGACAGGGCCTGAGCAAACCCGACAGGGCCCGACGGAGCCCGACAGAACCCGAGCAAACCCGACAGGGCCCGAGCGAATCTGACAGGGCCCGACGGAGCCCGACAGGATGCGGGCAAACCCGACAGGTCCCGAGCAAACCGGACAAAGCCTGACAAGGCCTGACAGGGCCCGAGCAAACCAGACAGGGCCTGACGGAGCCCGACAGGGCGCGAGCAAACCCGACAGGGGCTGACAAGGCCCGACAGGGCCTGAGCAAACCCGACAGGGCCCCACGGAGCCCGATAGGGCCCGAGCAAACCCGACAGGGCCTGACGGAGCCTGACAGGGCCCGGGCAAACCCGACAGGGCACGCTGGAGCCCGACAGAGCCCGAGCAAACCCAACAGGGCCCGACAAGGCCCGACAGGGCCCGAGCAAACCTGACAGGACCTGACAAAGCCTGACAGGGCCCGACGGAGCCCAACAGGGCCTGAGCAAACCCGAAAGAGCCTGACGGAGCCTGACAGGGCTCGATAGAGTCCGACAGGGCCCGAAGAAACCCGACAGGGCCCGACGGAACCCGAGAGGGCCCGACGGAACTTGAGAGGGCCCGAGGAAATCCGACAGGGCCCGACGGAGCCCGACAGGGCCCGAGCAAACCCGAAAGGGCCCGACGGAGCCTGACAGGGCTCGATGGAGCCCGACAGGGCCCGAGGAAACCCGACAGGGCCTGAATGAGCCCGATAGGGCCCGAGCAACCCCGACAGGGCCTGACGGAGCCTGACAGGGCCCGGGCAAACCCGACAGGGCACGCTGGAGCCCGACAGAGCCCGAGAAAACCCGACAGGGCCCGACAAGGCCCGACAGGGCCCGAGCAAACCTGACACGTCCTGACAAAGCCTGACAGGGCCCGACGGAGCCCGCCAGGGCCCGAGCAAACCCGAAAGAGCCCGACGGAGCCTGACAGGGCTCAGTGGAGTCCGACAGGGCCCGAGGAAACCCGACAGGGCCCGACGGAGCCCGATAGGGCCCGAGCAAACCCGACAGGGCCCGATGGAGCCTGACAGGGCTCGAACAAACCCGACAGGGCCTGAGCAAATCCGACAGGGCCCGACGGAGCCCGACAGGGCCCGAGCAAACCCGAAAGGGCCCGACGGAGCCTGACACGGCTCGATGGAGCCCGACAGGGCCCGAGGAAACCCGACAGGGCCCGACAGAACCCGAGAGGGCCCGACGGAACCCGAGAGAGCCCGAGGAAATCCGACAGGGCTTGACAGAGCCCGACAGGACCCGAGCAAACCCGACATTGCCCGAGCAAACCCGACAGGGTTCGACAAAGCCTGACAGGGCTCGATGGAGCCCGACAGGGCCCGAGGAAACCCGACAGGGCCCGACGGAGCCTGACAGGGCCCGAGCAAACCCGACAGGGCTCGACGGAACCCGAGAGGGCTCGACGGAACCCGAGAGGGCCTGAGGGAATCCAACAGGGCCTGACGGAGCCTGACAGGGCCCGAGCAAACCCGACAGGGCTCGACGGAGCCTGACAGGGCCCGAGCAAACCCGACAGGGCCTGAGAAAACCTGACAGGGCACGAAGGAGCCCGACAGGGCCTTAGCAAACCTGACAGGGCCCAACAGAGCCCGACAGGGCACTAGCAAATCCGACAGGGCCTGACGGAGCCTGACAGGGCCCGAGCAAACCCGACAGGGCTCGACGGAGCCTTACAGGGCCCGAGCAAACCCGACAGGGCCCGAGCAAACCTGACAGGGCACGAAGGAGCCCGACGGGGCCCGAGCAAACCCGACAAGGCCCAACGGATCCCGACAGGGCCTGAGCAAACCTGACAGGGCCCGACGGAGCCCGACAGGGCACGAGCAAACCCGACAGGGCCTGACGGAGCCTGACAGGGCCCGAGCAAACCCGACAGGGCCCGAGCGAATCTGACAGGGCCCGACGGAGCCCGACAGGACGCGGGCAAACCTGACAGGTCCCGAGCAAACCCGACAGGGCCTGACAAGGCCCGACAGGGCCCGAGCAAACCTGACAGGGCCTGACGGAGCCCGACATGGCTCGAGCAAACCCGATAGGGCCTGACGGAGCCTGACAGGGCCCGAGCAAACCTGACAGGGCCCAAGAGAACCTGACAGGGCCCGACGGAGCCCGACAGGGCGCGAGCAAACCCGACAGGGCCCGAGCAAACCTGACAGGGCTCGATGGAGCCCGACAGGGCCCGAGGAAACCCGACAGGGCGCGACAGAGCCTGACAGGGCCCGAGCAAACCCGACAGGGTTCGAGGGAGCCCGACAGGGCCCGAGCAAACCCGACAGGGTCCGACGAAGCCTGACAGGGCTTCAGCAAACCCGACAGGGCCCGAGGAAACCCGACAGGACCCGAGCAAACCCGACAGGGTCCGAGGGAGCCCGACAGGGCCCGAGGAAACCGGACAGGGCCCGACAGAGCCCGACAGGGCCCGAGCAAACCCGACAGGGCCCGAGCAAACCCGACAGGGTTCGACAAAGCCTGACAGGGCTCGATGGAGCCCGACAGGGCCCGAGGAAACCCGACAGCGCCCGACGGAGCCTGACAGGGCGCGAGCAAACCCGACAGGGTTCGACGGAGCCCGACAGGGCCCGAGCAAACCCGACAGGGTCCGACGAAGCCTGACAGGGCTTCAGAAAACCCGACAGGGCTTCAGCAAACCCGACAGGGCCCGAGCAAAACCGACAGGACCCGAGCAAACCCGACAGGGTCCGAGGGAGCCCGACAGGGCCCGAGGAAACCAGACAGGGCCCGACAGATCCCGACAGGGCCCGAGCAAACGCGACAGGGCCCGAGCAAACCCAACAGGGTTCGACAAAGCCTGACAGGGTTGATGGAGCCCGACAGGGCCCGAGGAAGCCCGACAGGGCCCGACGGAGCCTGACAGAGCCCGAGCAGAACCGACAGGGCTCGACGGAGCCCGATAGGGCCCGAGCAAACCCGACAGGGCCCGATGGAGCCCGACAGGGCTCGAACAAACCCGACAGGGCCTGAGCAAATTCAACAGGGCCCGACGGAGCCCGACAGGGCCCAAGCAAACCCGAAAGGGCCCGACGGAGACTGACACGGCTCGATGGAGCCCGACAGGGCCCGAGGAAACCCGACAGGGCCCCACGGAGCCCGATAGGGCCCGAGCAAACCCGACAGGGCCTGACGGAGCCCGACAGGGCCCGAGCAAACCTGACAGGGCACGCTGGAGCCCGACAGAGCCCAAGCAAACACGACAGGGCCCGACAAGGCTTGACAGGGCCCGAGCAAACCTGACACGACCTGACAAAGCCTGACAGGGCCCGGCGGAGCCCAACAGGGCTTGAGCAAACCCGAAAGAGCCCGACGGAGCCTGACAGGGCTCGATGGAGCCCGACAGGGCCCGAGGAAACCCGACAGGGCCCCACGGAGCCCGATACGGCCCGAGCAAACCCGACAGGGCCTGATGGAGCCTGACAGGGCCCGGGCAAACCCGACAGGGCACGCTGGAGCCCGACAGAGCCCGAGCAAACCCAACAGGGCCCGACAAGGCCCGACAGGGCCCGAGCAAACCTGACAGGACCTGACAAAGCCTGACAGGGCCCGACGGAGTCCGACAGGGCCTGAGCAAACCCGAAAGAGCCCGACGGAGCCTGACAGTGCTCGATAGAGTCCGACAGGGCCCGAGGAAACCCGACAGGGCCCGACGGAACCCGAGAGGGCCCGACAGAACCCGAGAGGGCCCGAGGAAATCCGACAGGGCTTGACAGAGCCCGACAGGACCCGAGCAAACCCGATAGGGCCCGAGCAAACCCGACAGGGTTCGACAAAGCCTGACAGGGCTCGATGGAGCCCGACAGGGCCCGAGGAAACCCGACAGGGCCCGACGGAGCCTGACAGGGCCCCAGCAAACCCGACAGGGCTCGACGGAGCCTTACAGGGCCCGAGCAAACCCGACAGGGCCCGAGCAAACCTGACAGGGCACGAAGGAGCCCGACAGGGCCCGAGCAAACCCGACAAGGCCCAACGAAACCCGACAGGGCCTGAGCAAACCTGACAGGGCCCGACGAAGCCCGACAGGGCACGAGCAAACTCGACAGGGCCTGACGGAGCCTAACAGGGCCCGAGCAAACCCGACAGGGCCCGAGCGAATCTGACAGGGCCTGACGGAGCCCGACAGGACGCGGGCAAACCCGACAGGTCCCGAGCAAACCCGACAGGGCCTGACAAGGCCCGACAGGGCCCGAGCAAACCCGACAGGGCTCGACAGAGCCCGATAGGGCCCGAGCAAACCTGACAGGGCCCGATGGAGGCCGACAGGGCTCGAGCAAACCCGACAGGGTCCGACGAAGCCTGACAGGGCTTCAGCAAACCCGACATGGCCCGAGCAAACCCGACAGGGCCCGACGGAGCCCGACAGAGCCCGAGCAAACCCGACAGGGCCCGACGGAGCACCACAGGGGTCGAGCAGACCCGATAGGGCCTGACGGAGCCTGACAGGGCCCGAGCAAACCTGACAGGGCCCGAGAGAACGTGACAGGGCCCGACGGAGCCCGACAGGGCGCGAGCAAACCCGACAGGGGCTGACAAGGCCCGACAGGGCCTGAGCAAACCCGACAGGACCCGCCAAAGCCTGATAGGGTCCGATGGAGCCCGACAGGGCCTGAGGAAACCCGACAGGGCGCGACGGAGCCTGACAGGGCCCGAGCAAACCCGACAGGGTTCGACGGAGCCCGACAGGGCCCGAGCAAACCGACAGGGCCCAACGGAGCCCGACAGGGCCCGAGGAAACCAGACAGGGCTCGACAGAGCCCGACAGGGCCCGAGCAAACCCGAGAGGGCCTGAGCAAACCCGACAGGGTTCGACAAAGCCTGACAGGTCTCGATGGAGCCCGACAGGGCCCAAGGAAACCCGACAGGGCCTGAGCAAATCCGACAGGGCCCGACAGAGCCCGACAGAGCCCGACAGGGCTCGAGCAAACCCGAAAGCCCCGACGGAGCCTGACAGGGCTCGATGGAGCCCGAGAGGGCTCGAGGAAACCCGACAGGGCCCCAGGGAGCCCGATAGGGCCCGAGCAAACCCGACAGGGCCTGACGGAGCCCGACAGGGCCCGAGCAAACCCGACAGGGCACGATGGAGCCCGACAGAGCCCGAGCAAACCCGACAGGGCCCGACAAGGCCCGACAGGGCCCGAGCAAACCTGACACGACCTGACAAAGCCTGACAGGGCCCGACGGAGCCCGACAGGGCTTGAGCAAACCCGAAAGAGCCCGACGGAGCCTGACAGGGCTCGATGGAGCCCGACAGGGCCTGAGGAAACCCGACAGGGCCCGACGGAGCCTGACAGGGCTCGATGGAGCCCGACAGGGCCCAAGGAAACCCGACAGGGCCCGACGGAGCCCGATAGGGCCCGAGCAAACCCGACAGGGCCTGACGGAGCCCGACAGGGCCCGAGAAAACCTGAAAGGGCCCGACGAAGCCTGACAGGGCTCGATGGAGCCCGACAGGGCCCGAGGAAACCCGACAGGGCCCGACGGAGCCCGATAGGGCCCGAGCAAACCCGACAGGGCCCGACGGAGCCCGACAGGGCACGAGCTAACTCGACAGAGCCTGACGTAGCCTGACAGGGCCCGAGCAAACCTGACAGGGCCTGACGGAGCCCGACAGGGCTCGAGCAAACCCGATAGGGCCTGACGGAGCCTGACAGGGCCCGAGCAAACCTGACAGGGCCCAAGAGAACCTGACAGGGCCCGACGGAGCCCGACAGGGCGCGAGCAAACCCGACAGGGGCTGACAAGGCCTGACAGGGCCTGAGCAAACCCGACAGGACCCGCCAACGCCTGATAGGGTCCGATGGAGCCCGACAGGGCCCGAGCAAACCCGACAGGGCCCGAGCAAACCTGACAGGGCTCGATGGAGCCCGACAGGGCCCGAGGAAACCCAACAGGGAGCGACAGAGCCTGACAGGGCCCGAGCAAACCCGACAGGGTTCGACGGAGCCCGACAGGGCCCGAGCAAACCCGACAGGGTCCGACGAAGCCTGACAGGGCTTCAGCAAACTCGACAGGGCCCAAGGAAACCCGACAGGACCCGAGCAAACCCGACAGGGTCCGAGGGAGCCCGACAGGGCCCGAGGAAACCGGACAGGGCCCGACAGAGCCCGACACGGCCCGAGCAAACCCGACAGGGCCCGAGCAAACCCGACAGGGTTCGACAAAGCCTGACAGGGCTCGATGGAGCCCGACAGGGCCCGAGGAAACCCGACAGGGCCCGACGGAGCCTGACAGGGCCCGAGCAAACCCGACAGGGCTCGACGGAGCCTTACAGGGCCCGAGCAAACCCGACAGGGCCCGAGCAAACCTGACAGTGCACGAAGGAGCCCGACAGGGCCCGAGCAAACCCGACAAGGCCCGACGAAACCCGACAGGGCCTGAGCAAACCTGACAGGGCCCGACGGAGCCCGACAGGACGTGGGCAAACCCGACAGGGCTCGAGCAAACCCGACAGGGCCAGACAAGACCCGACAGGTCCTGAGCAAACCCGACAGGACCCGACAAAGCCTGACAGGGCTCGATGGAGCCCGACAGGGCCCAAGGAAACCCGACAGGGCCCGACGGAGCCCGATAGGGTCCGAGCAAACCCGACAGGGCCTGACGGAGCCCGACAGGGCCCGAGAAAACCTGAAAGGGCCCGACGAAGCCTGACAGGGCTCGATGGAGCCCGACAGGGCCCGAGGAAACCCGACAGGGCCCGACGGAGCCCGATAGGGCCCGAGCAAACCCGACAGGGCCCGACGGAGCCCGACAGGGCACGAGCTAACTCGACAGAGCCTGACGTAGCCTGACAGGGCCCGAGCAAACCCGACAGGGCCCGACGGAGCCCGATAGGGCCCGAGCAAACCCGACAGGGCCCGATGGAGCCCGACAGGGCTCGAACAAACCCGACAGGGCCTGAGCAAACCCGACAGGACCCGCCAAAGCCTGATAGGGTCCGATGGAGCCTGACAGGGCCCGAGCAAACCCGACAGGGTTCGACGGAGCCCGACAGGGCCCGAGCAAACCCGAAAGTGCCCGACGAAGCCTGACAGGGCTCGATGGAGCCCGACAGGGCCCGAGCAAACCCGACAGGGCCCGACGGAGCCTGACAGAGCCCGAGCAAACCCGACAGGGCTCGACAGAGCCCGATAGGGCCCGAGCAAACCTGACAGGGCCCGATGGAGGCCGACAGGGCTCGAGCAAACCCGACAGGGTCCGACGAAGCCTGACAGGGCTTCAGCAAACCCGACATGGCCCGAGCAAACCCGACAGGGCCCGACGGAGCCCGACAGAGCCCGAGCAAACCCGACAGGGCCCGACGGAGCCCCACAGGGGTCGAGCAGACCCGATAGGGCCTGACGGAGCCTGACAGGGCCCGAGCAAACCTGACAGGGCCCGAGAGAACGTGACAGGGCCCGATGGAGCCCGACAGGGCGCGAGCAAACCCGACAGGGGCTGACAAGGCCCGACAGGGCCTGAGCAAACCCGACAGGACCCGCCAAAGCCTGATAGGGTCCGATGGAGCCCGACAGGGCCTGAGGAAACCCGACAGGGCGCGACGGAGCCTGACAGGGCCCGAGCAAACCCGACAGGGTTCGACGGAGCCCGACAGGGCCCGAGCAAACCCGAGAGGGCCTGAGCAAATCCGACAGGGTTCGACAAAGCCTGACAGGTCTCGATGGAGCCCGACAGGGCCCAAGGAAACCCGACAGGGCCTGAGCAAATCCGACAGGGCCCGACAGAGCCCGACAGAGCCCGACAGGGCTCGAGCAAACCGAAAGAGCCCGACGGAGCCTGACAGGGCTCGATGGAGCCCGAGAGGGCCCGAGGAAACCCGACAGGGCCCCAGGGAGCCCGATAGGGCCCGAGCAAACCCGACAGGGCCTGACGGAGCCCGACAGGGCCCGAGCAAACCCGACAGGGCACGATGGAGCCCGACAGAGCCCGAGCAAACCCGACAGGGCCCGACAAGGCCCGACAGGGCCCGAGCAAACCTGACACGACCTGACAAAGCCTGACAGGGCCCGACGGAGCCCGACAGGGCTTGAGCAAACCCGAAAGAGCCCGACGGAGCCTGACAGGGCTCGATGGAGCCCGACAGGGCCTGAGGAAACCCGACAGGGCCCGACGGAGCCTGACAGGGCTCGATGGAGCCCGACAGGGCCCAAGGAAACCCGACAGGGCCCGACGGAGCCCGATAGGGCCCGAGCAAACCCGACAGGGCCTGACGGAGCCCGACAGGGCCCGAGAAAACCTGAAAGGGCCCGACGAAGCCTGACAGGGCTCGATGGAGCCCGACAGGGCCCGAGGAAACCCGACAGGGCCCGACGGAGCCCGATAGGGCCCGAGCAAACCCGACAGGGCCCGACGGAGCCCGACAGGGCACGAGCTAACTCGACAGAGCCGGACGTAGCCTGACAGGGCCCGAGCAAACCCGACAGGGCCCGACGGAGCCCGATAGGGCCCGAGCAAACCCGACAGGGCCCGATGGAGCCCGACAGGGCTCGAACAAACCCGACAGGGCCTGAGCAAACCCGACAGGACCCGCCAAAGCCTGATAGGGTCCGATGGAGCCTGACAGGGCCCGAGCAAACCCGACAGGGTTCGACGGAGCCCGACAGGGCCCGAGCAAACCCGAAAGTGCCCGACGAAGCCTGACAGGGCTCGATGGAGCCCGACAGGGCCCGAGCAAACCCGACAGGGCCCGACGGAGCCTGACAGAGCCCGAGCAAACCCGACAGGGCTCGACAGAGCCCGATAGGGCCCGAGCAAACCTGACAGGGCCCGATGGAGGCCAACAGGGCTCGAGCAAACCCGACAGGGTCCGACGAAGCCTGACAGGGCTTCAGCAAACCCGACATGGCCCGAGCAAACCCGACAGGGCCCGACGGAGCCCGACAGAGCCCGAGCAAACCCGACAGGGCCCGACTGAGCCCGACAGGGGTCGAGCAGACCCGATAGGGCCTGACGGAGCCTGACAGGGCCCGAGCAAACCTGACAGGGCCCGAGAGAACGTGACAGGGCCCGACGGAGCCCGACAGGGCGCGAGCAAACCCGACAGGGGCTGACAAGGCCCGACAGGGCCTGAGCAAACCCGACAGGACCCGCCAAAGCCTGATAGGGTCCGATGGAGCCCGACAGGGCCTGAGGAAACCCGACAGGGCGCGACGGAGCCTGACAGGGCCCGAGCAAACCCGACAGGGCCCAACGGAGCCCGACAGGGCCCGAGGAAACCAGACAGGGCTCGACAGAGCCTGACAGGGCCCGAGCAAACCCGAGAGGGCCTGAGCAAACCCGACAGGGTTCGACAAAGCCTGACAGGTCTCGATGGAGCCCGACAGGGCCCAAGGAAACCCGACAGGGCCTGAGCAAATCCGACAGGGCCCGACAGAGCCCGACAGAGCCCGACAGGGCTCGAGCAAACCCGAAAGAGCCCGACGGAGCCTGACAGGGCTCGATGGAGCCCGAGAGGGCCCGAGGAAACCCGACAGGGCCCCAGGGAGCCCGATAGGGCCCGAGCAAACCCGACAGGGCCTGACGGAGCCCGACAGGGCCCGAGCAAACCCGACAGGGCACGATGGAGCCCGACAGAGCCCGAGCAAACCCGACAGGGCCTGACAAGGCCCGACAGGGCCCGAGCAAACCTGACACGACCTGACAAAGCCTGACAGGGCCCGACGGAGCCCGACAGGGCTTGAGCAAACCCGAAAGAGCCCGACGGAGCCTGACAGGGCTCGATGGAGCCCGACAGGGCCTGAGGAAACCCGACAGGGCCCGACGGAGCTTGACAGGGCCCGAGCAAACCCGAAAGGGCCCGACAGAGCCCGACAGGACCCGAGCAAACCCGACAGGGCCCGAGCAAACCCGACAGGGTTCGACAAAGCCTGACAGGGCTCGATGGAGACCGACAGGGCCTGAGGAAACCCGACAGGGCCCGACGGAGCCTGACAGGGCCCGAGCAAACCCGACAGGGCTCGACAGAGCCTTGCAGGGCCCGAGCAAACCCGACAGGGCCCGAGCAAACCTGACAGGGCACGAAGGAGCCCGACAGGGCCCGAGCAAACCCGACAAGGCCCAACGGATCCCGACAGGGCCTGAGCAAACCTGACAGGGCCCGACGGAGCCCGACAGAGCCCGAGCAAACCCGACAGGGCCCGAGCGAATCTGACAGGGCCCGACGGAGCCCGACAGGATGCGGGCAAACCCGACAGGTCCCGAGCAAACCGGACAAAGCCTGACAAGGCCTGACAGGGCCCGAGCAAACCAGACAGGGCCTGACGGAGCCCAACAGGGCTCCAGCAAACCCGATAGGGCCTGACGGAGCCTGACAGGGCCCGAGTAAACCTGAAAGGGCCCGAGAGAACCTGACAGGGCCCGACGGAGCCCGACAGGGCGCGAGCAAACCCGACAGGGGCTGACAAGGCCCGACAGGGCCTGAGCAAACCCGACAGGACCCGCCAAAGCCTGATAGGGTCCGATGGAGCCCGACAGGGCCCGAGCAAACCCGACAGGGCTCGAGCAAACCTGACAGGGCTCGATGGAGCCCGACAGGGCCCGAGGAAACCCGACAGGGCCCCACGGAGCTTGATAGGGCCCGAGCAAACCCGACAGGGCCTGATGGAGACTGACCGGGCCCGGGCAAACCCGACAGGGCCTGATGGAGCCTGACAGGGCCCGGGCAAACCCGACAGGGCCCGAAGGAGCCTGACAGGGCCCGAGCAAACCCGACAGGGCTCGAGCAAACCTGACAGGGCACGAAAGGAGCCCGACAGGGCCCGAGCAAACCCGACAAGGCCCAACGGATCCCGACAGGGCCTGACGGAGCCTGACAGGGCCCGAGCAAACCCGACAGGGCTCGAGCAAACCTGACAGGGCACGAAGGAGCCCGACAGGGCCCGAGCAAACCCGACAAGGCCCAACGGATCCCGACAGGGCCTGACGGAGCCTGTCAGGGCCCGAGCAAACCCGACAGGGCCCGAGCGAATCTGACAGGGCGCGACGGAACCCGACAGGACGCGGGCAAACCCGACAGGTCCCGAACAAACCCGACAGGGCCTGACAAGGCCCGACAGGGCCCGAGCAAACCTGACAGGGCCTGACGGAGCCTGACAGGGCCCGAGCAAACCTGACAGGGCCCGAGAGAACCTGACAGGGCCCGACGGAGCCCGATAGGGCGCGAGCAAACCCGACAGGGGCTGACAAGGCCCGACAGGGCCTGAGCAAACCCGACAGGACCCGCCAAAGCCTGATAGGGTCCGATGGAGCCCGACAGGGCCCGAGCAAACTTGACAGGGCCCGAGCAAACCTGACAGGGCTCGATGGAGCCCGACAGGGCCCGAGGAAACCCGACAGGGCGCGACGGAGCCTGACAGGGCCCGAGCAAACCCGACAGGATTCGACGGAGCCCGACAGGGCCCGAGCAAACCCGACAGGGTCCGACGAAGCCTGACAGGGCTTCAGCAAACCCGACAGGACCCGAGCAAACCCGACAGGACCCGAGCAAATCCGACAGGGTCCGACGGAGCCCGACAGGGCCCGAGGAAACCAGACAGGGCCCGACAGAGCCTGACAGGGCCCGAGCAAACCCGACAGGGCCCGAGCAAACCCGACAGGGTTCGACAAAGCCTGACAGGGCTTGATGGAGCCCGACAGGGCCCGAGCAAACCCGACAGGGCCCGACGGAGCCTGACAGAGCCCGAGCAAACCCGACAGGGCTCGACGCAGCCCGATAGGGCCTGAGCAAATCCGACAGGGCCTGACGGAGCCCGACAAGGCCCGAGCAAACCCGAAAGTGCCCGACGAAGCCTGACAGGGCTCGACAGAGCCCGATAGGGCCCGAGCAAACCTGACAGGGCCCGATGGAGGCCGACAGGGCTCGAGCAAACCCGACAGGGTCCGACGAAGCCTGACAGGGCTTCAGCAAACCCGACATGGCCCGAGCAAACCCGACAGGGCCCGACGGAGCCCGACAGAGCCCGAGGAAACCAGACAGGGCCCGATGGAGCCCGACAGGGCTCGAGCAAACCCGACAGGGCCCGACGGAGCCCGACAGGGCCCGAGCAAACCCGAAAGGGCCCGACGGAGCCTGACAGGGCTCGATGGAGCCCGACAGAGCTCGAGCAAACCCGACAGGGTCCGACGAAGCCTGACAGGGCTTCAGCAAACCCGACATGGCCCGAGCAAACCCGTCAGGGCCGACGGAGCCCGACAGAGCCCGAGGAAACCAGACAGGGCCCGACGGAGCCCGACAGGGCTCGAGCAAACCTGACAGGGCCCGACGGAGCCCGACAGGGCCCGAGCAAACCCAAAAGGGCCCAACGGAGCCTGACAGGGCTCGATGGAGCCCGACAGGGCCCGAAGAAACCCGACAGGGCCTGATTGAGCCCGATAGGGCCCGAGCAAACCCGACAGGGCCTGACGGAGCCTGACAGGGCCCGGGCAAACCCGACAGGGCACGCTGGAGCCCGACAGAGCCCGAGCAAACCCGACAGGGCCCGACAAGGCCCAACAGGGCCCGAGCAAACCTGACACGTCCTGACAAAGCCTGACAGGGCCCGACAGAGCCCGCCAGGGCCCGAGCAAACCCGAAAGAGCCCGACGGAGCCTGACAGGGCTCAGTGGAGTCCGACAGGGCCCGAGGCAACCCGACACGGCTCGACGGAACCCGACAGGGCCTGAGAAACCCGACAAGGCCCGAGCAAACCCGACAGGGCCCGACGGAGCCTGACAGGGCTCGATGGAGCCCGACAGGGCCCGAGGAAACCCGACAGGGCCCGACTGAGCCCGATAGGGCCCGAGCAAACCCGACAGGGCCCGATGGAGCCCGACAGGGCTCGAACAAACCCGACAGGCCCGAGCAAATCCGACAGGGCGTGACGGAGCCTGTCGGGTTTGCTCGGGCTCTGTCAGCTCCATTGGGCTCTGTCGGGTTTGCTCGGGCCCTTTCGGGTTTGCTCGGGCCCTGTCAGGCTCCGTCAAGCCCTGTCGGGTTTGCTAGGGCCCTGTCGGGCTCCGTCGGGCCCTGTCTGGTTTCCTCAGGCTCTGTCGGGCTCCGTCGGGCCCTGTTGGGTTTGCTCAGGCCCTGTTGGGTTTGCTGAAGCCCTGTCAGGCTTCGACGGACCCTGTCGGGTTTGCTCGGGCCCTGTCGGGCTCCGTCGAGCCCTTTCGGGTTTGCTCGGGCCCTGTCAGGCTCCGTTGGGCCCTGTCGGATTTCCTCGGGCCCTGTCGGGTTTGCTCGGGCCCTGTCAGGTTCCGTCAGGCCCTGTCGGGTTTCCTCGGGCCATGTCGGAATCTATCGAGCCCTGTCAGGCTCCGTCAGGCTCTTTCGGGTTTGCTCAGGCCCTGTCAGGCTCCGTCGGGCCCTGTCAGGCTTTGTCAGGTCCTGTCAGGTTTGCTCGGGCCCTGTCGGGCCTTGTCGGGCCCTGTCGGGTTTGCTCGGGTTCTGTCGGGCTCCAGCGTGCCCTGTCGGGTTTGCCCGGGCCCTGTCAGGCTCCGTCAGGCCCTCTCGGGTTTGCTCGGGCCCTATCCGGCTCCGTGGGGCCCTATCGGGTTTCCTCGGGGCCCTGTCGGGCTCCATCGAGCCCTGTCAGGCTCCGTCGGGCCTTTTCAGGTTTGCTCGGGCCCTGTCGGGCTCCATCGAACCATGTCAGGCTTTTTCAGGTCCTGTCAGGTTTGTTCGGGCCCTGTCGGGCCTTGTCGGGCCCTGTCGGGTTTGCTCGGGCTCTGTCGGGCTCCGTTGGGCCCTGTCGGGTTTGCTCGGGCCCTGTCGGGTTTGCTCGGGCCCTGTCAGGCTTTGTCAAGCCCTGTCGGGTTTGCTCGGGCCCTGCCGGGTTTGCTAGGGCCCTGTCGGGCTCCGTCGGGCCCTGTCTGGTTTCCTCAGGCCCTGTCGGGCTCCGTCGGGCCCTGTCGGGTTTGCTCGGGCCCTGTCGGGTTTGCTGAAGCCCTGTCAGGCTTCGACGGACCCTGTCGGGTTTGCTCGGGCCCTTTCGGGCTCCGTCGAGTCCTGTCGGGTTTGCTCGGGCCCTGTCAGGCTCCGTCGCGCCCTGTCGGGTTTCCTCGGGCCCTGTCGGGCTCCTTCGAGCCCTGTCGGGTTTGCTCGGGCCCTGTCGGGCTCCATCGGACCCTATCAGGCTTTGTCGGGTCCTGTCGGGTTTGCTCAGGCCCTGTCGGGTCTTGTCAGGCCCTGTCGGGTTTGCTCGGGCCCTGTCGGATTTGCCCGCGTCCTGTCGAACTCCGTCAGGCCCTGTCAGATTCGCTCGGGCCCTGTCGGGTTTGCTCGGGCCCTGTCAGGCTCCGTCAGGCCCTGTCGGGTTTGCTCGGGCCCTATCGGGCTCCGTGGAGCCCTGTCGGGTTTGCTCGGGCCCTGTCGGGCTCCATCGAGCCCTGTCAGGCTCCGTCGGGCCCTTTCGGGTTTGCTTGGGCCCTGTCGGGATTTGTTGGGCCCTGTCGGGTTTGCTCGGGCCCTGTAGGGCTCCTTCGTGCCCTGTCAGGTTTGCTCGGGCCCTGTCGGGTTTGCTCGGGCCCTGTCGGACTCTATCGAGTCCTGTCAGGCTCCGTCGGGCTCTTTCGGGTTTGCTCAGGCCCTGTCGGGCTCCGTCGGGCCCTGTCAGGCTTTGTCAGGTCCTGTCAGGTTTGCTCGGGCCCTGTCGGGCCTTGTCGGGCCCTGTCGGGTTTGCTCGGGCTCTGTCGGGCTCCAGCGTGCCCTGTCGGGTTTGCCCGGGCCCTGTCGGGCTCCATCGAGCCCTGTCAGGCTCCGTCGAGTCCTGTCGGGTTTGCTCGGTCCCCGTCAGGCTCCGTCGGGCCCTGTCGGGTTTCCTTGGGCCCTGTCGGGCTCCATCGAGCCCTGTCAGGCTTTGTCGAACCCTGTCGGGTTTGCTCGGGCCATGTCAGGTTTGCTCGGGCCCTGTCGGGTTCTGTCGGGCCCTGTCTGGTTTCCTCGGGCCCTGTCGGGCTCCTTCGAGCCCTGTCAGGTTTGCTCGGGCCGTGTCGGGTTTGCTCGGACCCTGTCAGGCTCCGTCGAGCCCTGTCGGGTTTGCTCGGGCCCTGTCAGGCTCCGTCAAGCCCTGTCGGGTTTCCTCGGGCCCTGTCGGGCTCCATCGAGCCCTGTCAGGCTTTGTCGAACCCTGTCGGGCTCCGTCTGGCCCTGTCGAGTTTGCTCGGGCCCTGTCAGGTTTGCTGAAGCCCTGTCAGGCTTCGTCGGACCCTGTCGAGTGTGCTCATACCCTGTCGGGCTCCGTCGAGCCCTCTCGGGTTTGCTCGGGCCCTGTCAGGCTCCGTCGGGCACTGTCGGATTTCCTCGGGCCCTGTCGGGTTTGCTCGGGCCCTGTCGGGTTCCGTCGGGCCCTGTCGGGTTTGCTCGGGCCCCGTCGGGCTCCGTCGGGTTCTGTCGGGTTTCCTCGGGCCCTATCGGGCTCTATCGAGCCCTGTCAGGCTCCGTCAGGCCTTTTCGGGTTTGCTCGGGCCCTGTCGGGCTCTGTCGGGCCCTGTCAGGCTTTGTCAGGTCCTGTCAGGTTTGTTCGGGCCCTGTCGGGCCTTGTCGGGCCCTGTCGGGTTTGCTCGGGCTCTGTCGGGCTCCGTTGGGCCCTGTCGGGTTTGCTCGGGCTCTGTCGGGTTTGCTCGGGCCCTGTCGGGTTTGCTCGGGCCCTGTCAGGCTCCGTCAAGCCCTGTCGGGTTTGCTCGGGCCCTGTCGGGTTTGCTAGGGCCCTGTCGGGCTCCGTCGGGCCCTGTCTGGTTTCCTCAGGCCCTGTCGGGATCCGTCGGGCCCTGTCGGGTTTGCTCAGGCCGTGTCGGGTTTGCTGAAGCCCTGTCAGGCTTCGACGGACCCTGTCGGGTTTGCTCGGGCCCTGTCGGGCATTGTCGAGCCCTGTCGGGTTTGCTCGGGCCCTGTCAGGCTCCGTCGCGCCCTGTCGGGTTTCCTCGGGCCCTGTCGGGCTCCATCGAGCCCTGTCGGGTTTGCTCGGGCCCTGTCGGGCTCCATCGGACCCTGTCAGGCTTTGTCGGGTCCTGTCGGGTTTGCTCAGGCCCTGTCGGGCCTTGTCAGGCCCTGTCGGGTTTGCTCGGGCCCTGTCGGGTTTGCCCGCGTCTTGTCGGGCTCCGTCGAGCCCTGTCAGATTCGCTCGGGCCCTGTCGGGTTTGCTCGCGCCCTGTCAGGCTCCGTCAGGCCCTGTCGGGTTTGCTCGTGCCCTGTCGGGCTCCGTCGGGCCCTGTCAGGCTTTGTCAGGTCCTGTCGGGTTTGCTCAGGCCCTGTCGGGCCTTGTCAGGCCCTGTCGGGTTTGCTCGGGCCCTGTCGGGTTTGCCCTGTCCTGTCGGGCTCCGTCGGGCCCTGTCAGATTCGCTCGGGCCCTGTCGGGTTTGCTCGGGCCCTGTCAGGCTCCGTCAGGCCCTGTCGGGTTTTCTCGTGCCCTGTTGGGCTCCGTCGGGCCCTGTCAGGTTTGCTTGCGCCCTGTCGGGATCCGTTGGGCCCTGTCGGGTTTGCTCGGGCCCTGTCGGGCTCCTTCGTGCCCTGTCAGGTTTGCTCGGGCCCTGTCGGGTTTGCTCGGGCCCTGTCAGGCTCCGTCGAGCCCTGTCGGGTTTGCTCGGGCCCTGTCAGGCTCCGTCGGGCCCTGTCGGGTTTCCTTGGGCCCTGTCAGGCTCCATCGAGCCCTGTCAGGCTTTGTCGAACCCTGTCAGGTTTGCTCGGGCCATGTCGGGTTTGCTCGAACCCTGTCAGGCTCTGTCGGGCCCTGTCTGGTTTCCTCGGGCCCTGTCGGGCTCCTTCGAGCCCTGTCAGGTTTGCTCGGACCGTGTCGGGTTTGCTCGGGCCCTGTCAGGCTCCGTCGAGCCCTGGCGGGATTGCTCGGGCCCTGTCGGGCCTTGTCGGGCCCTGTCGGGTTTGCTCGAACTCTGTCGGGCTCTAGCATGCCCTGTCGGGGTTGCCCGGGCCCTGTCAGGCTCCGTCAGGCCCTGTCGGGTTTGCTCGGGCCCTATCGGGCTTCGTGGGGCCCTGTCGGGTTTCCTCGGGCCCTGTCGGGCTCCATCGAGCCCTGTCAGGCTCCGTCGGGCCCTTTCGGGTTTGCTCGGGCCCTGTCGGGCTCCGTCAGGCCCTGTCGGATTTGCTCAGGCCCTGTCGGGTTTGCTCGAGCCCTGTTGGGCTCCATCGAGCCCTGTCGGGTTTGCTCGGGCCCTATCGGGCTCCGTCGGGCCCTGTCGGGTTTCCTCGGGCCCTGTCAGGCTCCATCGAGCCCTGTCAGGCTTCGTCGGGCCCTTTCGGGTTTGCTCGGGCCCTGTCGGGCTCCGTCAGGCCCTGTCGGGTTTTCTCGGGCCCTATCGGGCTCCGTCGGGCCCTGTCAGGTTTCCTCGGGCTCTGTCGGTCGCCATCGAGCCCTGTCAGGCTCCGTCAGGCCCTGTCGGGTTTGCTCGGGCCCTATCGAGCTCCGTCGGGCCCTGTCGGGTTTCCTCGGGCTCTGTCGGTCTCCATCGAGCCCTGTCAGGCTCCGTCGGGCCCTGTCGGGTTTGCTCGGGCCCTGTCGGGTTTGCTCAGGCACTGTCGGGTTTGCTCGGGCCCTGTCGGGTTTGCTTGGGCCCTGTTGGGTTTGCTCGGGCCCTGTCGGGCTTCCTCGGGCCCTGTCGGGCTCCATCGAGCCCTGTCAGGCTTCGTCGGACCCTATCAGGCTTTGCTCGGGCCCTGTCGGTCTCCGTCAGGCCCTGTCGGGTTTGCTCGGGCCCTATCGGGCTCCGTCGGGCCCTGTCGGGTTTCCTCGGGCTCTGTCGGTCTCCATCGAGCCCTGTCAGGCTCCGTTGGGCCCTGTCGGGTTTGCTCGGGACCTGTCGGGTTTGCTCAGGCACTGTCGGGTTTGCTCAGGCCCTGTCGGGTTTGCTTGGGCCCTGTCGGGCTCCATCGGGCCCTGTCGGGTTTCCTCGGGCCCTGTCGGGCTCCATCGAGCCCTGTCAGGCTCCGTCGGGCCCTTTCGGGTTTGCTCGGGCCCTGTCGGGCTCCGTCGGGCCATGTCGGGTTTCCTCGGGCCCTGTCGGGTTCCATCGAGCCCTGTCAGGCTCCGTCGGGCCTTTTTGGGTTTGCTCGGGCCCTGTCGGGCTCCGTCGGGCCCTGTCAGGCTTTGTCAGGTCCTGTCAGGTTTGTTCTGGCCCTGTCGGGCCTTGTCGGGCCCTGTCAGGTTTGCTCGGGCTCTGTCGGGCTCCGTTGGGCCCTGTCGGGTTTGCTCGGGCACTGTCGGGTTTGCTCAGGCCCTGTCAGGCTCCGTCGACCTCTGTCAGGTTTGCTCGGGCCCTGTCGGGCTCCGTTGAGCCATGTCGGGTTTGCTCGGGCCCTGTCGAGCTGCATCGAACCCTGTCAGGCTTTGTCGGGTCCTGTCGGGTTTGCTCAGGCCCTGTCAGGCTCCGTCGACCCCTGTCAGGTATGCTCGGGCCCTGTCGGGTTTGCTCAGGCCCTGTCAGGCTCCGTCGACCCCTATCAGGTATGCTCGGGCCCTGTCGGGTTTGCTGGGGCCCTGTCGGGCTCCGTCGGGCCCTGTCGGGTTTGCTCGGGCCCTGTCGGGCTCCGTCTAGCCCTGTCGGGTTTCCTCGGGCCCTGTCGGGCTCTGTCGGGCCCTGTCGGGTTTGCTGGGGCCCTCTCGGGTTCCGTCGGGCCCTGTCAGGTTTCCTCGGGCCCTGTCGGACTCTATCGAGCCCTGTCAGGCTCCGTCGGGTTCTTTCGGGTTTGCTCAGGCCCTGTCGGGCTCCGTCGGGCCCTGTCAGGCTTTGTCAGGTCCTGTCAGGTTTGCTCGGGCCCTGTCGGGCCTTGTCGGGCCCTGTTGGGTTTGCTCGGGCCCTGTCGGGCTCCTTCGTGCCCTGTCAGGTTTGCTCGGGCCCTGTCGGGTTTGCTCGGGCCCTGTCAGGCTCCGTCGAGCCCTGTCGGGTTTGCTCGGGCCCTGTCAGGCTCCGTCGGGCCCTGTCGGGTTTCCTTGGGCCCTGTCAGGCTCCATCGAGCCCTGTCAGGCTTTGTCGAACCCTGTCAGGTTTGCTCGGGCCATGTCGGGTTTGCTCGAACCCTGTCAGGCTCTGTCGGGCCCTGTCTGGTTTCCTCGGGCCCTGTCGGGCTCCTTCGAGCCCTGTCAGGTTTGCTCGGACCGTGTCGGGTTTGCTCGGGCCCTGTCAGGCTCCGTCGAGCCCTGGCGGGATTGCTCGGGCCCTGTCGGGCCTTGTCGGGCCCTGTCGGGTTTGCTCGAACTCTGTCGGGCTCTAGCATGCCCTGTCGGGTTTGCCCGGGCCCTGTCAGGCTCCGTCAGGCCCTGTCGGGTTTGCTCGGGCCCTATCGGGCTTCGTGGGGCCCTGTCGGGTTTCCTCGGGCCCTGTCGGGCTCCATCGAGCCCTGTCAGGCTCCGTCGGGCCCTTTCGGGTTTGCTCGGGCCCTGTCGGGCTCCGTCAGGCCCTGTCGGATTTGCTCAGGCCCTGTCGGGTTTGCTCGAGCCCTGTTGGGCTCCATCGAGCCCTGTCGGGTTTGCTCGGGCCCTATCGGGCTGCGTCGGGCCCTGTCGGGTTTCCTCGGGCCCTGTCAGGCTCCATCGAGCCCTGTCAGGCTTCGTCGGGCCCTTTCGGGTTTGCTCGGGCCCTGTCGGGCTCCGTCAGGCCCTGTCGGGTTTTCTCGGGCCCTATCGGGCTCCGTCGGGCCCTGTCGGGTTTCCTCGGGCTCTGTCGGTCGCCATCGAGCCCTGTCAGGCTCCGTCAGGCCCTGTCGGGTTTGCTCGGGCCCTATCGAGCTCCGTCGGGCCCTGTCGGGTTTCCTCGGGCTCTGTCGGTCTCCATCGAGCCCTGTCAGGCTCCGTCGGGCCCTGTCGGGTTTGCTCGGGCCCTGTCGGGTTTGCTCAGGCACTGTCGGGTTTGCTCGGGCCCTGTCGGGTTTGCTTGGGCCCTGTTGGGTTTGCTCGGGCCCTGTCGGGCTTCCTCGGGCCCTGTCGGGCTCCATCGAGCCCTGTCAGGCTTCGTCGGACCCTATCAGGCTTTGCTCGGGCCCTGTCGGTCTCCGTCAGGCCCTGTCGGGTTTGCTCGGGCCCTATCGGGCTCCGTCGGGCCCTGTCGGGTTTCCTCGGGCTCTGTCGGTCTCCATCGAGCCCTGTCAGGCTCCGTTGGGCCCTGTCGGGTTTGCTCGGGACCTGTCGGGTTTGCTCAGGCACTGTCGGGTTTGCTCAGGCCCTGTCGGGTTTGCTTGGGCCCTGTCGGGCTCCATCGGGCCCTGTCGGGTTTCCTCGGGCCCTGTCGGGCTCCATCGAGCCCTGTCAGGCTCCGTCGGGCCCTTTCGGGTTTGCTCGGGCCCTGTCGGGCTCCGTCGGGCCATGTCGGGTTTCCTCGGGCCCTGTCGGGTTCCATCGAGCCCTGTCAGGCTCCGTCGGGCCTTTTTGGGTTTGCTCGGGCCCTGTCGGGCTCCGTCGGGCCCTGTCAGGCTTTGTCAGGTCCTGTCAGGTTTGTTCTGGCCCTGTCGGGCCTTGTCGGGCCCTGTCGGGTTTGCTCGGGCTCTGTCGGGCTCCGTTGGGCCCTGTCGGGTTTGCTCGGGCACTGTCGGGTTTGCTCAGGCCCTGTCAGGCTCCGTCGACCTCTGTCAGGTTTGCTCGGGCCCTGTCGGGCTCCGTTGAGCCATGTCGGGTTTGCTCGGGCCCTGTCGGGCTGCATCGAACCCTGTCAGGCTTTGTCGGGTCCTGTCGGGTTTGCTCAGGCCCTGTCAGGCTCCGTCGACCCCTGTCAGGTATGCTCGGGCCCTGTCGGGTTTGCTCAGGCCCTGTCAGGCTCCGTCGACCCCTATCAGGTATGCTCGGGCCCTGTCGGGTTTGCTCAGGCCCTGTCAGGCTCCGTCGACCCCTGTCAGGTTTGCTCGGGCCCTGTCGGGCTCCGTCGGGCCCTATCAGGTTTGCTCGGGCCCTGTCGGGTTTGCTCAGGCCCTGTCAGGCTCCGTCGAGCCCTGTCGGGTTTGCTCAGGCCCTGTCAGGCTCCGTCAGGCCCTGTCGGGTTTGCTCGGGCCCTGTCGGGTTTGCTGGGGCCCTGTCGGGCTCCGTCGGGCCCTGTCGGGTTTGCTCGGGCCCTGTCGGGCTCCGTCTAGCCCTGTCGGGTTTCCTCGGGCCCTGTCGGGCTCCGTCGGGCCCTGTCGGATTTCCTCGGGCCCTCTCGGGTTCCGTCGGGCCCTGTCAGGTTTCCTCGGGCCCTGTCGGACTCTATCGAGCCCTGTCAGGCTCCGTCGGTTTCTTTCGGGTTTGCTCAGGCCCTGTCGGGCTCCGTCGGGCCCTGTCAGGCTTTGTCAGGTCCTGTCAGGTTTGCTCGGGCCCTGTCGGGCCTTGTCGGGCCCTGTTGGGTTTGCTCGGGCTCTGTCGGGCTCCAGCGTGCCCTGTCGGGTTTGCCCTGGCCCTGTCAGGCTCCATCAGGCCCTGTCGGGTTTGCTCGGGCCACGTCGGGCTCCGTGGGACCCTGTCGGGTTTCCTCGGGCCCTGTCGGGCTCCATCGAGCCCTGTCAGGCTCCGTCGGGCCCTTTCGGGTTTGCTCGGGCCCTGTCGGGCTCTGTCGGGCCCTGTCGGATTTGCTCAGGCCCTGTCGGGTTTGCTCGAGCCCTGTCGGGCTCCATCGAGCCCTGTCAGGCTCCGTCGGGCCCTTTCGGGTTTGCTCGGGCCCTGTCGGGCTCTGTCGGGCCCTGTCGGATTTGCTCAGGCCCTGTCGGGTTTGCTCGAGCCCTGTCGGGCTCCGTCGAGCCCTGTCAGGCTTTGTCGAACCCTGTCAGGTTTGCTCGGGCCATGTCGGGTTTGCTCGAACCCTGTCAGGCTCTGTCGGGCCCTGTCTGGTTTCCTCGGGCCCTGTCGGGCTCCTTCGAGCCCTGTCAGGTTTGCTCGGACCGTGTCGGGTTTGCTCGGGCCCTGTCAGGCTCCGTCGAGCCCTGGCGGGATTGCTCGGGCCCTGTCGGGCCTTGTCGGGCCCTGTCGGGTTTGCTCGAACTCTGTCGGGCTCTAGCATGCCCTGTCGGGGTTGCCCGGGCCCTGTCAGGCTCCGTCAGGCCCTGTCGGGTTTGCTCGGGCCCTATCGGGCTTCGTGGGGCCCTGTCGGGTTTCCTCGGGCCCTGTCGGGCTCCATCGAGCCCTGTCAGGCTCCGTCGGGCCCTTTCGGGTTTGCTCGGGCCCTGTCGGGCTCCGTCAGGCCCTGTCGGATTTGCTCAGGCCCTGTCGGGTTTGCTCGAGCCCTGTTGGGCTCCATCGAGCCCTGTCGGGTTTGCTCGGGCCCTATCGGGCTCCGTCGGGCCCTGTCGGGTTTCCTCGGGCCCTGTCAGGCTCCATCGAGCCCTGTCAGGCTTCGTCGGGCCCTTTCGGGTTTGCTCGGGCCCTGTCGGGCTCCGTCAGGCCCTGTCGGGTTTTCTCGGGCCCTATCGGGCTCCGTCGGGCCCTGTCGGGTTTCCTCGGGCTCTGTCGGTCGCCATCGAGCCCTGTCAGGCTCCGTCAGGCCCTGTCGGGTTTGCTCGGGCCCTATCGAGCTCCATCGGGCCCTGTCGGGTTTCCTCGGGCTCTGTCGGTCTCCATCGAGCCCTGTTAGGCTCCGTCGGGCCCTGTCGGGTTTGCTCGGGCCCTGTCGGGTTTGCTCAGGCACTGTCGGGTTTGCTCGGGCCCTGTCGGGTTTGCTTGGGCCCTGTTGGGTTTGCTCGGGCCCTGTCGGGCTTCCTCGGGCCCTGTCGGGCTCCATCGAGCCCTGTCAGGCTTCGTCGGACCCTATCAGGCTTTGCTCGGGCCCTGTCGGTCTCCGTCAGGCCCTGTCGGGTTTGCTCGGGCCCTATCGGGCTCCGTCGGGCCCTGTCGGGTTTCCTCGGGCTCTGTCGGTCTCCATCGAGCCCTGTCAGGCTCCGTTGGGCCCTGTCGGGTTTGCTCGGGACCTGTCGGGTTTGCTCAGGCACTGTCGGGTTTGCTCAGGCCCTGTCGGGTTTGCTTGGGCCCTGTCGGGCTCCATCGGGCCCTGTCGGGTTTCCTCGGGCCCTGTCGGGCTCCATCGAGCCCTGTCAGGCTCCGTCGGGCCCTTTCGGGTTTGCTCGGGCCCTGTCGGGCTCCGTCGGGCCATGTCGGGTTTCCTCGGGCCCTGTCGGGTTCCATCGAGCCCTGTCAGGCTCCGTCGGGCCTTTTTGGGTTTGCTCGGGCCCTGTCGGGCTCCGTCGGGCCCTGTCAGGCTTTGTCAGGTCCTGTCAAGTTTGTTCTGGCCCTGTCGGGCCTTGTCGGGCCCTGTCGGGTTTGCTCGGGCTCTGTCGGGCTCCGTTGGGCCCTGTCGGGTTTGCTCGGGCACTGTCGGGTTTGCTCAGGCCCTGTCAGGCTGCGTCGACCTCTGTCAGGTTTGCTCGGGCCCTGTCGGGCTCCGTCGAGCCCTGTCGGGTTTGCTCAGGCCCTGTCAGGCTCCGTCGGGCCCTGTCGGGTTTGCTCGGGCCCTGTCGGGCTCCGTCTAGCCCTGTCGGGTTTCCTCGGGCCCTGTCGGGCTCCGTCGGGCCCTGTCGGATTTCCTCGGGCCCTCTCGGGTTCCGTCGGGCCCTGTCAGGTTTCCTCGGGCCCTGTCGGACTCTATCGAGCCCTGTCAGGCTCCGTCGGGCTCTTTCGGGTTTGCTCAGGCCCTGTCGGGCTTCGTCGGGCCCTGTCAGGCTTTGTCAGGTCCTGTCAGGTTTGCTCGGGCCCTGTCGGGCCTTGTCGGGCCCTGTTGGGTTTGCTCGGGCTCTGTCGGGCTCCAGCGTGCCCTGTCGGGTTTGCCCTGGCCCTGTCAGGCTCCATCAGGCCCTGTCGGGTTTGCTCGGGCCACGTCGGGCTCCGTGGGGCCCTGTCGGGTTTCCTCGGGCCCTGTCGGGCTCCATCGAGCCCTGTCAGGCTCCGTCGGGCCCTTTCGGGTTTGCTCGGGCCCTGTCGGGATCTGTCGGGCCCTGTCGGATTTGCTCAGGCCCTGTCGGGTTTGCTCGAGCCCTGTCGGACTCCATCGAGCCCTGTCAGGCTCCGTCGGGCCCTTTCGGGTTTGCTCGGGCCCTGTCGGGCTCTGTCGGGCCCTGTCGGATTTGCTCAGGCCCTGTCGGGTTTGCTCGAGCCCTGTCGGGCTCCATCGAGTCCTGTCGGGTTTCCTCGGGCCCTGTCGGGCTCCATCGAGCCCTGTCAGGCTTCGTCGGGCCCTTTCGGGTTTGCTCGGGCCCTGTCGGGCTCCGTCAGGCCCTGTCGGGTTTGCTCGGGCCCTATCGGGCTCCGTCGAGCCCTGTCGGGTTTCCTCGGGCCCTGTCGGGCTCCATCGAGCCCTGTCAGGCTCCGTCGGGCCCTGTCGGATTTGCTCAGGCCCTGTCGGGCTCCATCGGGTCCTGTCGGGTTTGCTCGGGCCCTATCGGGCTCCTTCGGGCCCTGTCGGGTTTCCTCGGGCCCTGTCGGGCTCTGTTGGGCCCTGTCGGTTTGCTCGGGCCCTGTCGGGTTTTCTGAAGCCCTGTCAGGCTTCGTCGGACCCTGTCAAGTGTGCTCGGGCCCTGTCGGGCTCCGTCGAACCCTGTCAGGTTTTCTCGGGCCTTGTCAGGCTCCGTCGGGCCCTGTCGGGTTTGCTCGGGCCCTGTCGGGTTTGCTCAGGCCCTGTCGGGTTCCGTCGGGCCCTGTCGGGTTTCCTCGGGCCCTGTCGGACTCCACTGAGCCCTGTCAGGCTCCGTCGGGCTCTTTCGGGTTTGCTCGGGCCCTGGCGGGCTCCGTCGGGCCCTGTCAGGCTTTGTCAGGACGTCTCAGGTTTGCTCGGGCCCTGTCGGGCCTTGTCGGGCCCTGTCGGGTTTACTCGGGCTCTGTCGGGCTCCAGCGTGCCCTGTCGGGTTTGCCCGGGCCCTGTCAGGCTCCGTCAGGCCCTGTCGGGTTTGCTCGGGCCCTATCGGGCTCCGTCGGGCCCTGTCGGGTTTGCTCGGGCCCTGTCGGGTTTGCTCAGGCCCTGTCGGGTTCCGTCGGGCCCTGTCGGGTTTCCTCGGGCCCTGTCGGACTCCACTGAGCCCTGTCAGGCTCCGTCGGGCTCTTTCGGGTTTGCTCGGGCCCTGGCGGGCTCCGTCGGGCCCTGTCAGGCTTTGTCAGGACGTCTCAGGTTTGCTCGGGCCCTGTCGGGCCTTGTCAGCCCCTGTCAGGTTTGCTCGCGCCCCGTCGGGCTCCGTCGGGCCCTGTCAGGCTCCTTCGTGCCCTGTCAGGTTTGCTCGGGCCGTGTCATGCTCCGTCAGGCCCTATCGGGTTTGCTCGAGCCGTGTCGGGCTCCGTCAGGCCCTGTCAGGTTTGCTCAGGCCCTGTCGGGCCTTGTCAGGCCCTGTCAGGTTTGCTCGGGACCTGTCGGGTTTGCCCGCGTCCTGTCGGGCTCCGTCGGGCCCTGTCAGATTCGCTCGGGCCCTGTCGGGTTTGCTCGGGCCCTGTCAGGCTCCGTCAGGCCCTGTCGGGTTTGCTCGTGCCCTGTCGGGCTCCGTCGGGCCCTGTCAGGTTTGCTCAGGCCCTGTCGGGATTTGTTGGGCCTTGTCGGGTTTGCTCGGGCCCTGTCGGGCTCCTTCGTGCCCTGTCAGGTTTGCTCGGGCCCTGTCGGGTTTGCTCGGGACCTGTCGGGTTTGCTCAGGCACTGTCGGGTTTGCTCAGGCCCTGTCGGGTTTGCTTGGGCCCTGTCGGGCTCCATCGGGCCCTGTCGGGTTTCCTCGGGCCCTGTCGGGCTCCATCGAGCCCTGTCAGGCTCCGTCGGGCCCTTTCGGGTTTGCTCGGGCCCTGTCGGGCTCCGTCGGGCCATGTCGGGTTTCCTCGGGCCCTGTCGGGTTCCATCGAGCCCTGTCAGGCTCCGTCGGGCCTTTTTGGGTTTGCTCGGGCCCTGTCGGGCTCCGTCGGGCCCTGTCAGGCTTTGTCAGGTCCTGTCAAGTTTGTTCTGGCCCTGTCGGGCCTTGTCGGGCCCTGTCGGGTTTGCTCGGGCTCTGTCGGGCTCCGTTGGGCCCTGTCGGGTTTGCTCGGGCACTGTCGGGTTTGCTCAGGCCCTGTCAGGCTCCGTCGACCTCTGTCAGGTTTGCTCGGGCCCTGTCGGGCTCCGTCGAGCCCTGTCGGGTTTGCTCAGGCCCTGTCAGGCTCCGTCGGGCCCTGTCGGGTTTGCTCGGGCCCTGTCGGGCTCCGTCTAGCCCTGTCGGGTTTCCTCGGGCCCTGTCGGGCTCCGTCGGGCCCTGTCGGATTTCCTCGGGCCCTCTCGGGTTCCGTCGGGCCCTGTCAGGTTTCCTCGGGCCCTGTCGGACTCTATCGAGCCCTGTCAGGCTCCGTCGGGCTCTTTCGGGTTTGCTCAGGCCCTGTCGGGCTTCGTCGGGCCCTGTCAGGCTTTGTCAGGTCCTGTCAGGTTTGCTCGGGCCCTGTCGGGCCTTGTCGGGCCCTGTCGGGTTTGCTCGGGACCTGTCGGGTTTGCTCAGGCACTGTCGGGTTTGCTCAGGCCCTGTCGGGTTTGCTTGGGCCCTGTCGGGCTCCATCGGGCCCTGTCGGGTTTCCTCGGGCCCTGTCGGGCTCCATCGAGCCCTGTCAGGCTCCGTCGGGCCCTTTCGGGTTTGCTCGGGCCCTGTCGGGCTCCGTCGGGCCATGTCGGGTTTCCTCGGGCCCTGTCGGGTTCCATCGAGCCCTGTCAGGCTCCGTCGGGCCTTTTTGGGTTTGCTCGGGCCCTGTCGGGCTCCGTCGGGCCCTGTCAGGCTTTGTCAGGTCCTGTCAGGTTTGTTCTGGCCCTGTCGGGCCTTGTCGGGCCCTGTCGGGTTTGCTCGGGCTCTGTCGGGCTCCGTTGGGCCCTGTCGGGTTTGCTCGGGCACTGTCGGGTTTGCTCAGGCCCTGTCAGGCTCCGTCGACCTCTGTCAGGTTTGCTCGGGCCCTGTCGGGCTCCGTTGAGCCATGTCGGGTTTGCTCGGGCCCTGTCGGGCTGCATCGAACCCTGTCAGGCTTTGTCGGGTCCTGTCGGGTTTGCTCAGGCCCTGTCAGGCTCCGTCGACCCCTGTCAGGTATGCTCGGGCCCTGTCGGGTTTGCTCAGGCCCTGTCAGGCTCCGTCGACCCCTATCAGGTATGCTCGGGCCCTGTCGGGTTTGCTCAGGCCCTGTCAGGCTCCGTCGACCCCTGTCAGGTTTGCTCGGGCCCTGTCGGGCTCCGTCGGGCCCTATCAGGTTTGCTCGGGCCCTGTCGGGTTTGCTCAGGCCCTGTCAGGCTCCGTCGAGCCCTGTCGGGTTTGCTCAGGCCCTGTCAGGCTCCGTCAGGCCCTGTCGGGTTTGCTCGGGCCCTGTCGGGTTTGCTGGGGCCCTGTCGGGCTCCGTCGGGCCCTGTCGGGTTTGCTCGGGCCCTGTCGGGCTCCGTCTAGCCCTGTCGGGTTTCCTCGGGCCCTGTCGGGCTCCGTCGGGCCCTGTCGGATTTCCTCGGGCCCTCTCGGGTTCCGTCGGGCCCTGTCAGGTTTCCTCGGGCCCTGTCGGACTCTATCGAGCCCTGTCAGGCTCCGTCGGTTTCTTTCGGGTTTGCTCAGGCCCTGTCGGGCTCCGTCGGGCCCTGTCAGGCTTTGTCAGGTCCTGTCAGGTTTGCTCGGGCCCTGTCGGGCCTTGTCGGGCCCTGTTGGGTTTGCTCGGGCTCTGTCGGGCTCCAGCGTGCCCTGTCGGGTTTGCCCTGGCCCTGTCAGGCTCCATCAGGCCCTGTCGGGTTTGCTCGGGCCACGTCGGGCTCCGTGGGACCCTGTCGGGTTTCCTCGGGCCCTGTCGGGCTCCATCGAGCCCTGTCAGGCTCCGTCGGGCCCTTTCGGGTTTGCTCGGGCCCTGTCGGGCTCTGTCGGGCCCTGTCGGATTTGCTCAGGCCCTGTCGGGTTTGCTCGAGCCCTGTCGGGCTCCATCGAGCCCTGTCAGGCTCCGTCGGGCCCTTTCGGGTTTGCTCGGGCCCTGTCGGGCTCTGTCGGGCCCTGTCGGATTTGCTCAGGCCCTGTCGGGTTTGCTCGAGCCCTGTCGGGCTCCGTCGAGCCCTGTCAGGCTTTGTCGAACCCTGTCAGGTTTGCTCGGGCCATGTCGGGTTTGCTCGAACCCTGTCAGGCTCTGTCGGGCCCTGTCTGGTTTCCTCGGGCCCTGTCGGGCTCCTTCGAGCCCTGTCAGGTTTGCTCGGACCGTGTCGGGTTTGCTCGGGCCCTGTCAGGCTCCGTCGAGCCCTGGCGGGATTGCTCGGGCCCTGTCGGGCCTTGTCGGGCCCTGTCGGGTTTGCTCGAACTCTGTCGGGCTCTAGCATGCCCTGTCGGGGTTGCCCGGGCCCTGTCAGGCTCCGTCAGGCCCTGTCGGGTTTGCTCGGGCCCTATCGGGCTTCGTGGGGCCCTGTCGGGTTTCCTCGGGCCCTGTCGGGCTCCATCGAGCCCTGTCAGGCTCCGTCGGGCCCTTTCGGGTTTGCTCGGGCCCTGTCGGGCTCCGTCAGGCCCTGTCGGATTTGCTCAGGCCCTGTCGGGTTTGCTCGAGCCCTGTTGGGCTCCATCGAGCCCTGTCGGGTTTGCTCGGGCCCTATCGGGCTCCGTCGGGCCCTGTCGGGTTTCCTCGGGCCCTGTCAGGCTCCATCGAGCCCTGTCAGGCTTCGTCGGGCCCTTTCGGGTTTGCTCGGGCCCTGTCGGGCTCCGTCAGGCCCTGTCGGGTTTTCTCGGGCCCTATCGGGCTCCGTCGGGCCCTGTCGGGTTTCCTCGGGCTCTGTCGGTCGCCATCGAGCCCTGTCAGGCTCCGTCAGGCCCTGTCGGGTTTGCTCGGGCCCTATCGAGCTCCATCGGGCCCTGTCGGGTTTCCTCGGGCTCTGTCGGTCTCCATCGAGCCCTGTTAGGCTCCGTCGGGCCCTGTCGGGTTTGCTCGGGCCCTGTCGGGTTTGCTCAGGCACTGTCGGGTTTGCTCGGGCCCTGTCGGGTTTGCTTGGGCCCTGTTGGGTTTGCTCGGGCCCTGTCGGGCTTCCTCGGGCCCTGTCGGGCTCCATCGAGCCCTGTCAGGCTTCGTCGGACCCTATCAGGCTTTGCTCGGGCCCTGTCGGTCTCCGTCAGGCCCTGTCGGGTTTGCTCGGGCCCTATCGGGCTCCGTCGGGCCCTGTCGGGTTTCCTCGGGCTCTGTCGGTCTCCATCGAGCCCTGTCAGGCTCCGTTGGGCCCTGTCGGGTTTGCTCGGGACCTGTCGGGTTTGCTCAGGCACTGTCGGGTTTGCTCAGGCCCTGTCGGGTTTGCTTGGGCCCTGTCGGGCTCCATCGGGCCCTGTCGGGTTTCCTCGGGCCCTGTCGGGCTCCATCGAGCCCTGTCAGGCTCCGTCGGGCCCTTTCGGGTTTGCTCGGGCCCTGTCGGGCTCCGTCGGGCCATGTCGGGTTTCCTCGGGCCCTGTCGGGTTCCATCGAGCCCTGTCAGGCTCCGTCGGGCCTTTTTGGGTTTGCTCGGGCCCTGTCGGGCTCCGTCGGGCCCTGTCAGGCTTTGTCAGGTCCTGTCAAGTTTGTTCTGGCCCTGTCGGGCCTTGTCGGGCCCTGTCGGGTTTGCTCGGGCTCTGTCGGGCTCCGTTGGGCCCTGTCGGGTTTGCTCGGGCACTGTCGGGTTTGCTCAGGCCCTGTCAGGCTGCGTCGACCTCTGTCAGGTTTGCTCGGGCCCTGTCGGGCTCCGTCGAGCCCTGTCGGGTTTGCTCAGGCCCTGTCAGGCTCCGTCGGGCCCTGTCGGGTTTGCTCGGGCCCTGTCGGGCTCCGTCTAGCCCTGTCGGGTTTCCTCGGGCCCTGTCGGGCTCCGTCGGGCCCTGTCGGATTTCCTCGGGCCCTCTCGGGTTCCGTCGGGCCCTGTCAGGTTTCCTCGGGCCCTGTCGGACTCTATCGAGCCCTGTCAGGCTCCGTCGGGCTCTTTCGGGTTTGCTCAGGCCCTGTCGGGCTTCGTCGGGCCCTGTCAGGCTTTGTCAGGTCCTGTCAGGTTTGCTCGGGCCCTGTCGGGCCTTGTCGGGCCCTGTTGGGTTTGCTCGGGCTCTGTCGGGCTCCAGCGTGCCCTGTCGGGTTTGCCCTGGCCCTGTCAGGCTCCATCAGGCCCTGTCGGGTTTGCTCGGGCCACGTCGGGCTCCGTGGGGCCCTGTCGGGTTTCCTCGGGCCCTGTCGGGCTCCATCGAGCCCTGTCAGGCTCCGTCGGGCCCTTTCGGGTTTGCTCGGGCCCTGTCGGGATCTGTCGGGCCCTGTCGGATTTGCTCAGGCCCTGTCGGGTTTGCTCGAGCCCTGTCGGACTCCATCGAGCCCTGTCAGGCTCCGTCGGGCCCTTTCGGGTTTGCTCGGGCCCTGTCGGGCTCTGTCGGGCCCTGTCGGATTTGCTCAGGCCCTGTCGGGTTTGCTCGAGCCCTGTCGGGCTCCATCGAGTCCTGTCGGGTTTCCTCGGGCCCTGTCGGGCTCCATCGAGCCCTGTCAGGCTTCGTCGGGCCCTTTCGGGTTTGCTCGGGCCCTGTCGGGCTCCGTCAGGCCCTGTCGGGTTTGCTCGGGCCCTATCGGGCTCCGTCGAGCCCTGTCGGGTTTCCTCGGGCCCTGTCGGGCTCCATCGAGCCCTGTCAGGCTCCGTCGGGCCCTGTCGGATTTGCTCAGGCCCTGTCGGGCTCCATCGGGTCCTGTCGGGTTTGCTCGGGCCCTATCGGGCTCCTTCGGGCCCTGTCGGGTTTCCTCGGGCCCTGTCGGGCTCTGTTGGGCCCTGTCGGTTTGCTCGGGCCCTGTCGGGTTTTCTGAAGCCCTGTCAGGCTTCGTCGGACCCTGTCAAGTGTGCTCGGGCCCTGTCGGGCTCCGTCGAACCCTGTCAGGTTTTCTCGGGCCTTGTCAGGCTCCGTCGGGCCCTGTCGGGTTTGCTCGGGCCCTGTCGGGTTTGCTCAGGCCCTGTCGGGTTCCGTCGGGCCCTGTCGGGTTTCCTCGGGCCCTGTCGGACTCCACTGAGCCCTGTCAGGCTCCGTCGGGCTCTTTCGGGTTTGCTCGGGCCCTGGCGGGCTCCGTCGGGCCCTGTCAGGCTTTGTCAGGACGTCTCAGGTTTGCTCGGGCCCTGTCGGGCCTTGTCGGGCCCTGTCGGGTTTACTCGGGCTCTGTCGGGCTCCAGCGTGCCCTGTCGGGTTTGCCCGGGCCCTGTCAGGCTCCGTCAGGCCCTGTCGGGTTTGCTCGGGCCCTATCGGGCTCCGTCGGGCCCTGTCGGGTTTGCTCGGGCCCTGTCGGGTTTGCTCAGGCCCTGTCGGGTTCCGTCGGGCCCTGTCGGGTTTCCTCGGGCCCTGTCGGACTCCACTGAGCCCTGTCAGGCTCCGTCGGGCTCTTTCGGGTTTGCTCGGGCCCTGGCGGGCTCCGTCGGGCCCTGTCAGGCTTTGTCAGGACGTCTCAGGTTTGCTCGGGCCCTGTCGGGCCTTGTCAGCCCCTGTCAGGTTTGCTCGCGCCCCGTCGGGCTCCGTCGGGCCCTGTCAGGCTCCTTCGTGCCCTGTCAGGTTTGCTCGGGCCGTGTCATGCTCCGTCAGGCCCTATCGGGTTTGCTCGAGCCGTGTCGGGCTCCGTCAGGCCCTGTCAGGTTTGCTCAGGCCCTGTCGGGCCTTGTCAGGCCCTGTCAGGTTTGCTCGGGACCTGTCGGGTTTGCCCGCGTCCTGTCGGGCTCCGTCGGGCCCTGTCAGATTCGCTCGGGCCCTGTCGGGTTTGCTCGGGCCCTGTCAGGCTCCGTCAGGCCCTGTCGGGTTTGCTCGTGCCCTGTCGGGCTCCGTCGGGCCCTGTCAGGTTTGCTCAGGCCCTGTCGGGATTTGTTGGGCCTTGTCGGGTTTGCTCGGGCCCTGTCGGGCTCCTTCGTGCCCTGTCAGGTTTGCTCGGGCCCTGTCGGGTTTGCTCGGGACCTGTCGGGTTTGCTCAGGCACTGTCGGGTTTGCTCAGGCCCTGTCGGGTTTGCTTGGGCCCTGTCGGGCTCCATCGGGCCCTGTCGGGTTTCCTCGGGCCCTGTCGGGCTCCATCGAGCCCTGTCAGGCTCCGTCGGGCCCTTTCGGGTTTGCTCGGGCCCTGTCGGGCTCCGTCGGGCCATGTCGGGTTTCCTCGGGCCCTGTCGGGTTCCATCGAGCCCTGTCAGGCTCCGTCGGGCCTTTTTGGGTTTGCTCGGGCCCTGTCGGGCTCCGTCGGGCCCTGTCAGGCTTTGTCAGGTCCTGTCAAGTTTGTTCTGGCCCTGTCGGGCCTTGTCGGGCCCTGTCGGGTTTGCTCGGGCTCTGTCGGGCTCCGTTGGGCCCTGTCGGGTTTGCTCGGGCACTGTCGGGTTTGCTCAGGCCCTGTCAGGCTCCGTCGACCTCTGTCAGGTTTGCTCGGGCCCTGTCGGGCTCCGTCGAGCCCTGTCGGGTTTGCTCAGGCCCTGTCAGGCTCCGTCGGGCCCTGTCGGGTTTGCTCGGGCCCTGTCGGGCTCCGTCTAGCCCTGTCGGGTTTCCTCGGGCCCTGTCGGGCTCCGTCGGGCCCTGTCGGATTTCCTCGGGCCCTCTCGGGTTCCGTCGGGCCCTGTCAGGTTTCCTCGGGCCCTGTCGGACTCTATCGAGCCCTGTCAGGCTCCGTCGGGCTCTTTCGGGTTTGCTCAGGCCCTGTCGGGCTCCGTCGGGCCCTGTCAGGCTTTGTCAGGTCCTGTCAGGTTTGCTCGGGCCCTGTCGGGCCTTGTCGGGCCCTGTTGGGTTTGCTCGGGCTCTGTCGGGCTCCAGCGTGCCCTGTCGGGTTTGCCCTGGCCCTGTCAGGCTCCATCAGGCCCTGTCGGGTTTGCTCGGGCCACGTCGGGCTCCGTGGGGCCCTGTCGGGTTTCCTCGGGCCCTGTCGGGCTCCATCGAGCCCTGTCAGGCTCCGTCGGGCCCTTTCGGGTTTGCTCGGGCCCTGTCGGGATCTGTCGGGCCCTGTCGGATTTGCTCAGGCCCTGTCGGGTTTGCTCGAGCCCTGTCGGACTCCATCGAGCCCTGTCAGGCTCCGTCGGGCCCTTTCGGGTTTGCTCGGGCCCTGTCGGGCTCTGTCGGGCCCTGTCGGATTTGCTCAGGCCCTGTCGGGTTTGCTCGAGCCCTGTCGGGCTCCATCGAGTCCTGTCGGGTTTCCTCGGGCCCTGTCGGGCTCCATCGAGCCCTGTCAGGCTTCGTCGGGCCCTTTCGGGTTTGCTCGGGCCCTGTCGGGCTCCGTCAGGCCCTGTCGGGTTTGCTCGGGCCCTATCGGGCTCCGTCGAGCCCTGTCGGGTTTCCTCGGGCCCTGTCGGGCTCCATCGAGCCCTGTCAGGCTCCGTCGGGCCCTGTCGGATTTGCTCAGGCCCTGTCGGGCTCCATCGGGTCCTGTCGGGTTTGCTCGGGCCCTATCGGGCTCCTTCGGGCCCTGTCGGGTTTCCTCGGGCCCTGTCGGGCTCTGTTGGGCCCTGTCGGTTTGCTCGGGCCCTGTCGGGTTTTCTGAAGCCCTGTCAGGCTTCGTCGGACCCTGTCAAGTGTGCTCGGGCCCTGTCGGGCTCCGTCGAACCCTGTCAGGTTTTCTCGGGCCTTGTCAGGCTCCGTCGGGCCCTGTCGGGTTTGCTCGGGCCCTGTCGGGTTTGCTCAGGCCCTGTCGGGTTCCGTCGGGCCCTGTCGGGTTTCCTCGGGCCCTGTCGGACTCCACTGAGCCCTGTCAGGCTCCGTCGGGCTCTTTCAGGTTTGCTCGGGCCCTGGCGGGCTCCGTCGGGCCCTGTCAGGCTTTGTCAGGACGTCTCAGGTTTGCTCGGGCCCTGTCGGGCCTTGTCGGGCCCTGTCGGGTTTACTCGGGCTCTGTCGGGCTCCAGCGTGCCCTGTCGGGTTTGCCCGGGCCCTGTCAGGCTCCGTCAGGCCCTGTCGGGTTTGCTCGGGCCCTATCGGGCTCCGTCGGGCCCTGTCGGGTTTGCTCGGGCCCTGTCGGGTTTGCTCAGGCCCTGTCGGGTTCCGTCGGGCCCTGTCGGGTTTCCTCGGGCCCTGTCGGACTCCACTGAGCCCTGTCAGGCTCCGTCGGGCTCTTTCGGGTTTGCTCGGGCCCTGGCGGGCTCCGTCGGGCCCTGTCAGGCTTTGTCAGGACGTCTCAGGTTTGCTCGGGCCCTGTCGGGCCTTGTCAGCCCCTGTCAGGTTTGCTCGCGCCCCGTCGGGCTCCGTCGGGCCCTGTCAGGCTCCTTCGTGCCCTGTCAGGTTTGCTCGGGCCGTGTCATGCTCTGTCAGGCCCTATCGGGTTTGCTCGAGCCGTGTCGGGCTCCGTCAGGCCCTGTCAGGTTTGCTCAGGCCCTGTCGGGCCTTGTCAGGCCCTGTCAGGTTTGCTCGGGACCTGTCGGGTTTGCCCGCGTCCTGTCGGGCTCCGTCAGGCCCTGTCAGATTCGCTCGGGCCCTGTCGGGTTTGCTCGGGCCCTGTCAGGCTCCGTCAGGCCCTGTCGGGTTTGCTCGTGCCCTGTCGGGCTCCGTCGGGCCCTGTCAGGTTTGCTCAGGCCCTGTCGAGATTTGTTGGGCCTTGTCGGGTTTGCTCGGGCCCTGTCGGGCTCCTTCGTGCCCTGTCAGGTTTGCTCGGGCCCTGTCGGGTTTGCTCGGGCCCTGTCAGGCTCCGTCGGGCTCTGTCGGGTTTCCTCGGGCCCTGTCGGGTTTGCTCGGGCCCTGTCAGACTTTGTCGAACCCTGTCGGGTTTGCTCGGGCCATGTCGGGTTTGCTCGGGTCCTGTCGGGCTCTGTCGGGCCCTGTCGGGTTTGCTCGGGCCCTGTCAGGCTCCGTCGGGCCCTGTCGGATTTCCTCGGGCCCTCTCGGGTTCCGTCGGGCCCTGTCAGGTTTCCTTGGGCCCTGTCGGACTCTATCGAGCCCTGTCAGGCTCCGTCGGGCTCTTTCGGGTTTGCTCAGGCCCTGTCGGGCTCCGTCGGGCCCTGTCAGGCTTTGTAAGGTCCTGTCAGGTTTGCTCGGGCCCTGTCGGGCCTTGTCGGGCCCTGTCGGGTTTGCTCGGGCTCTGTCAGGCTCCAGCGTGCCCTGTCGGGTTTGCCCGGGCCCTGTCAGGCTCCATCAGGCCCTGTCGGGTTTGCTCGGGCCCTATCGGGCTCCGTGGGGCCCTGTCGGGTTTCCTCGGGCCCTGGCGGGCTCCATCGAGCCCTGTCAGGCTCCGTCGGGCCCTTTCGGGTTTGCTCGGGCCCTGTCAGGCTCCATCAGGCCCTGTCGGTTTTGCTCGGGCCCTATCGGGCTCCGTGGGGCCCTGTCGGGTTTCCTCGGGCCCTGGCGGGCTCCATCGAGCCCTGTCAGGCTCCGTCGGGCCCTTTCGGGTTTGCTCGGGCCCTGTCGGGCTCCGTCGGGCCCTGTCGGATTTGCTCAGGCCCTGTCGGGTTTGCTCGAGCCCTGTCGGGCTCCATCGGGTCCTGTCGGGTTTGCTCGGGCCCTATCGGGCTCCGTCGGGCCCTGTCAGGTTCCGTCAGGCCCTGTCGGGTTTCCTCGGGCCCTGTCGGAATCTATCGAGCCCTGTCAGGCTCCGTCGGGCTCTTTCGGGTTTGCTCAGGCCCTGTCAGGCTCAGTCGGGCCCTGTCAGGCTTTGTCAGGTCCTGTCAGATTTGCTCGGGCCCTGTCGGGCCTTGTCGGGCCCTGTCGGGTTTGCTCGGGTTCTGTCGGGCTCCAGCATGCCCTGTCGGGTTTGCCCGGGCCCTGTCAGGCTCCGTCAGGCCCTCTCAGGTTTGCTCGGGCCCTATCCGGCTCCGTGGGGCCCTGTCGGGTTTCCTCGGGCCCTGTCGGGCTCCATCGAGCCCTGTCAGGCTCCGTCGAACCTTTTCGGGTTTGCTCGGGCCCTGTCGGGCTCCATCGGGCCATGTCAGGCTTTGTCAGGTCCTGTCAGGTTTGTTCGGGCCCTGTCGGGCCTTGTCGGGCCCTGTCGGGTTTGCTCGGGCTCTGTCGGGCTCCGTTGGGCCCTGTCGGGTTTGCTCGGGCCCTGTCGGGTTTGCTCAGGCCCTGTCAGGCTTTGTCAAGCCCTGTCGGGTTTGCTCGGGCCCTGCCGGGTTTGCTAGAGCCCTGTCGGGCTCCGTCGGGCCCTGTCTGGTTTCCTCAGGCCCTGTCGGGCTCCGTCGGGCCCTGTCGGGTTTGCTCGGGCCCTGTCGGGTTTGCTGAAGCCCTGTCAGGCTTCGACGGACCTTGTCGGGTTTGCTCGGGCCCTTTCGGGCTCCGTCGAGTCCTGTCGGGTTTGCTCGGGCCCTGTCAGGCTCCGTCGCGCCCTGTCGGGTTTCCTCGGGCCCTGTCGGGCTCCATCGAGCCCTGTCGGGTTTGCTCGGGCCCTGTCGGGCTCCATCGGACCCTATCAGGCTTTGTCAGGTCCTGTCAGGTTTGCTCGGGCCCTGTCGGGCCTTGTCGGGCCCTGT
Organism: Patagioenas fasciata; assembly: GCF_037038585.1. Taxonomy (NCBI): domain Eukaryota; kingdom Metazoa; phylum Chordata; class Aves; order Columbiformes; family Columbidae; genus Patagioenas; species Patagioenas fasciata. The sequence goes on from NC_092539.1 coordinate 54,843, forward strand.
CGGGTTTGCTCGGGCTCTGTCGGGCTCCAGCGTGCCCTGTCGGGTTTGCCCGGGCCCTGTCGGGCTCCATCGAGCCCTGTCAGGCTCCGTCGAGTCCTGTCGGGTTTGCTCGGTCCCCGTCAGGCTCCGTCGGGCCCTGTCGGGTTTCCTTTGGCCCTGTCGGGCTCCATCGAGCCCTGTCAGGCTTTGTCGAACCCTGTCGGGTTTGCTCGGGCCATGTCGGGTTTGCTCGGGCCCTGTCGGGTTCTGTCGGGCCCTGTCTGGTTTCCTCGGGCCCTGTCGGGCTCCTTCGAGCCCTGTCAGGTTTGCTCGGGCCGTGTCGGGTTTGCTCGGACCCTGTCAGGCTCCGTCGGGCCCTGTCGGGTTTCCTCGGGCCCTGTCAGGCTCCGTCGGGCCCTGTCGGGTTTCCTCGGGCCCTGTCGGGCTCCATCGAGCCCTGTCAGGCTTTGTCGAACCCTGTCGGGCTCCGTCTGGCCCTGTCGAGTTTGCTCGGGCCCTGTCAGGTTTGCTGAAGCCCTGTCAGGCTTCGTCCGACCCTGTCGAGTGTGCTCATACCCTGTCCGGCTCCGTCGAGCCCTCTCGGGTTTGCTCGGGCCCTGTCAGGCTCCGTCGGGCACTGTCGGATTTCCTCGGGCCCTGTCGGGTTTGCTCGGGCCCTGTCGGGTTCCGTCGGGCCCTGTCGGGTTTGCTCGGGCCCCGTCGGGCTCCGTCGGGTTCTGTCGGGTTTCCTCGGGCCCTGTTGGGCTCTATCGAGCCCTGTCAGGCTCCGTCAGGCCTTTTCGGGTTTGCTCGGGCCCTGTCGGGCTCTGTCGGGCCCTGTCAGGCTTTGTCAGGTCCTGTCAGGTTTGTTCGGGCCCTGTCGGGCCTTGTCGGGCCCTGTCGGGTTTGCTCGGGCTCTGTCGGGCTCCGTTTGGCCCTGTCGGGTTTGCTCGGGCTCTGTCGGGTTTGCTCGGGCCCTGTCGGGTTTGCTCGGGCCCTGTCAGGCTCCGTCAAGCCCTGTCGGGTTTGCTCGGGCCCTGTCGGGTTTGCTAGGGCCCTGTCGGGCTCCGTCGGGCCCTGTCTGGTTTCCTCAGGCCCTGTCGGGATCCGTCGGGCCCTGTCGGGTTTGCTCAGGCCGTGTCGGGTTTCCTGAAGCCCTGTCAGGCTTCGATGGACCCTGTGGGTTTGCTCGGGCCCTGTCGGGCATTGTCGAGCCCTGTCGGGTTTGCTCGGGCCCTGTCAGGCTCCGTCGCGCCCTGTCGGGTTTCCTCGGGTCCTGTCGGGCTCCATCGAGCCCTGTCGGGTTTGCTCGGGCCCTGTCGGGCTCCATCGGACCCTGTCAGGCTTTGTCGGGTCCTGTCGGGTTTGCTCAGGCCCTGTCGGGCCTTGTCAGGCCCTGTCGGGTTTGCTCGGGCCCTGTCGGGTTTGCCCGCGTCTTGTCGGGCTCCGTCGAGCCCTGTCAGATTCGCTCGGGCCCTGTCGGGTTTGCTCGGGCCCTGTCAGGCTCCGTCAGGCCCTGTCGGGTTTGCTCGTGCCCTGTCGGGCTCCGTCGGGCCCTGTCAGGCTTTGTCAGGTCCTGTCGGGTTTGCTCAGGCCCTGTCGGGCCTTGTCAGGCCCTGTCGGGTTTGCTCAGGCCCTGTCGGGTTTGCCCTGTCCTGTCGGGCTCCGTCGGGCCCTGTCAGATTCGCTCGGGCCCTGTCGGGTTTGCTCGGGCCCTGTCAGGCTCCGTCAGGCCCTGTCGGGTTTTCTCGTGCCCTGTTGGGCTCCGTCGGGCCCTGTCAGGTTTGCTTGCGCCCTGTCGGGATCCGTTGGGCCCTGTCGGGTTTGCTCGGGCCCTGTCGGGCTCCTTCGTGCCCTGTCAGGTTTGCTCGGGCCCTGTCGGGTTTGCTCGGGCCCTGTCATGCTCCGTCGAGCCCTGTCGGGTTTCCTTGGGCCCTGTCAGGCTCCATCGAGCCCTGTCAGGCTTTGTCGAACCCTGTCAGGTTTGCTCGGGCCATGTCGGGTTTGCTCGGGCCCTGTCAGGCTCTGTCGGGCCCTGTCTGGTTTCCTCGGGCCCTGTCGGGCTCCTTCGAGCCCTGTCAGGTTTGCTCGGACCGTGTCGGGTTTGCTCGGGCCCTGTCAGGCTCCGTCGAGCCCTGGCGGGATTGCTCGGGCCCTGTCGGGCCTTGTCGGGCCCTGTCGGGTTTGCTCGAACTCTGTCGGGCTCTAGCATGCCCTGTCGGGTTTGCCCGGGCCCTGTCAGGCTCCGTCAGGCCCTGTCGGGTTTGCTCGGGCCCTATCAGGCTTCGTGGGGCCCTGTCGGGTTTCCTCGGGCCCTGTCGGGCTCCATCGAGTCCTGTCAGGCTCCGTCGGGCCCTTTCGGGTTTGCTCGGGCCCTGTCGGGCTCCGTCAGGCCCTGTCGGATTTGCTCAGGCCCTGTCGGGTTTGCTCGAGCCCTGTCGGGCTCCATCGAGCCCTGTCGGGTTTGCTCGGGCCCTATCGGGCTCCGTCGGGCCCTGTCGGGTTTCCTCGGGCCCTGTCAGGCTCCATCGAGCCCTGTCAGGCTTCGTCGGGCCCTTTCGGGTTTGCTCGGGCCCTGTCGGGCTCCGTCAGGCCCTGTCGGGTTTTCTCGGGCCCTATCGGGCTCCGTCGGGCCCTGTCGGGTTTCCTCGGGCTCTGTCGGTCGCCATCGAGCCCTGTCAGGCTCCGTCAGGCCCTGTCGGGTTTGCTCGGGCCCTATCGAGCTCCGTCGGGCCCTGTCGGGTTTCCTCGGGCTCTGTCGGTCTCCATCGAGCCCTGTCAGGCTCCGTCGGGCCCTGTCGGGTTTGCTCGGGCCCTGTCGGGTTTGCTCAGGCACTGTCGGGTTTGCTCGGGCCCTGTCGGGTTTGCTTGGGCCCTGTTGGGTTTGCTCGGGCCCTGTTGGGCTTCCTCGGGCCCTGTCGGGCTCCATCGAGCCCTGTCAGGCTTCGTCGGACCCTATCAGGCTTTGCTCGGGCCCTGTCGGTCTCCGTCAGGCCCTGTCGGGTTTGCTCGGGCCCTATCGGGCTCCGTCGGGCCCTGTCGGGTTTCCTCGGGCTCTGTCGGTCTCCATCGAGCCCTGTCAGGCTCCGTTGGGCCCTGTCGGGTTTGCTCGGGACCTGTCGGGTTTGCTCAGGCACTGTCGGGTTTGCTCAGGCCCTGTCGGGTTTGCTTGGGCCCTGTCGGGCTCCATCGGGCCCTGTCGGGTTTCCTCGGGCCCTGTCGGGCTCCATCGAGCCCTGTCAGGCTCCGTCGGGCCCTTTCGGGTTTGCTCGGGCCCTGTCGGGCTCCGTCGGGCCATGTCGGGTTTCCTCGGCCCCTGTCGGGTTCCATCGAGCCCTGTCAGGCTCCGTCGGGCCTTTTTGGGTTTGCTCGGGCCCTGTCGGGCTCCGTCGGGCCCTGTCAGGCTTTGTCAGGTCCTGTCAGGTTTGTTCTGGCCCTGTCGGGCCTTGTCGGGCCCTGTCGGGTTTGCTCGGGCTCTGTCGGGCTCCGTTGGGCCCTGTCGGGTTTGCTCGGGCCCTGTCAGGCTCCGTCGACCTCTGTGAGGTTTGCTCGGGCCCTGTCGGGCTCCGTTGAGCCATGTCGGGTTTGCTCGGGCCCTGTCGGGCTCCATCGAACCCTGTCAGGCTTTGTCGGGTCCTGTCGGGTTTGCTCAGGCCCTGTCAGGCTCCGTCGACCCCTGTCAGGTATGCTCGGGCCCTGTCGGGTTTGCTCAGGCCCTGTCAGGCTCCGTCGACCTCTGTGAGGTTTGCTCGGGCCCTGTCGGGCTCCGTTGAGCCATGTCGGGTTTGCTCGGGCCCTGTCGGGCTCCATCGAACCCTGTCAGGCTTTGTCGGGTCCTGTCGGGTTTGCTCAGGCCCTGTCAGGCTCCGTCGACCCCTGTCAGGTATGCTCGGGCCCTGTCGGGTTTGCTCAGGCCCTGTCAGGCTCCGTCGACCCCTATCAGGTATGCTCGGGCCCTGTCGGGTTTGCTCAGGCCCTGTCAGGCTCCGTCGACCCCTGTCAGGTTTGCTCGGGCCCTGTCGGGCTCCGTCGGGCCCTATCAGGTTTGCTCGGGCCCTGTCGGGTTTGCTCAGGCCCTGTCAGGCTCCGTCGAGCCCTGTCGGGTTTGCTCAGGCCCTGTCAGGCTCCGTCAGGCCCTGTCGGGTTTGCTCGGGCCCTGTCGGGTTTGCTGGGGCCCTGTCGGGCTCCGTCGGGCCCTGTCGGGTTTGCTCGGGCCCTGTCTGGCTCCGTCTAGCCCTGTCGGGTTTCCTCGGGCCCTGTCGGGCTCCGTCGGGCCCTGTCGGATTTCCTCGGGCCCTCTCGGGTTCCGTCGGGCCCTGTCAGGTTTCCTCGGGCCCTGTCGGACTCTATCGAGCCCTGTCAGGCTCCGTCGGGCTCTTTCGGGTTTGCTCAGGCCCTGTCGGGCTCCGTCGGGCCCTGTCAGGCTTTGTCAGGTCCTGTCAGGTTTGCTCGGGCCCTGTCGCGCCTTGTCGGGCCCTGTTGGGTTTGCTCGGGCTCTGTCGGGCTCCAGCGTGCCCTGTCGGGTTTGCCCTGGCCCTGTCAGGCTCCATCAGGCCCTGTCGGGTTTGCTCGGGCCACGTCGGGCTCCGTGGGGCCCTGTCGGGTTTCCTCGGGCCCTGTCGGGCTCCATCGAGCCCTGTCAGGCTCCGTCGGGCCCTTTCGGGTTTGCTCGGGCCCTGTCGGGCTCTGTCGGGCCCTGTCGGATTTGCTCAGGCCCTGTCGGGTTTGCTCGAGCCCTGTCGGGCTCCATCGAGCCCTGTCAGGCTCCGTCGGGCCCTTTCGGGTTTGCTCGGGCCCTGTCGGGCTCTGTCGGGCCCTGTCGGATTTGCTCAGGCCCTGTCGGGTTTGCTCGAGCCCTGTCGGGCTCCATCGAGTCCTGTCGGGTTTCCTCGGGCCCTGTCGGGCTCCATCGAGCCCTGTCAGGCTTCGTCGGGCCCTTTCGGGTTTGCTCGGGCCCTGTCAGGCTCCGTCAGGCCCTGTCGGGTTTGCTCGGGCCCTATCGGGCTCCGTCGAGCCCTGTCGGGTTTCCTCGGGCCCTGTCGGGCTCCATCGAGCCCTGTCAGGCTCCGTCGGGCCCTGTCGGATTTGCTCAGGCCCTGTCAGGCTCCATCGGGTCCTGTCGGGTTTGCTCGGGCCCTATCGGGCTCCTTCGGGCCCTGTCGGGTTTCCTCGGGCCCTGTCGGGCTCTGTTGGGCCCTGTCGGTTTGCTCGGGCCCTGTCGGGTTTTCTGAAGCCCTGTCAGGCTTCGTCGGACCCTGTCAAGTGTGCTCGGGCCCTGTCGGGCTCCGTCGAACCCTGTCAGGTTTTCTCGGGCCTTGTCAGGCTCCGTCGGGCCCTGTCGGGTTTGCTCGGGCCCTGTCGGGTTTGCTCAGGCCCTGTCGGGTTCCGTCGGGCCCTGTCGGATTTCCTCGGGCCCTGTCGGACTCCACTGAGCCCTGTCAGGCTCCGTCGGGCTCTTTCGGGTTTGCTCGGGCCCTGGCGGGCTCCGTCGGGCCCTGTCAGGCTTTGTCAGGACGTCTCAGGTTTGCTCGGGCCCTGTCGGGCCTTGTCGGGCCCTGTCGGGTTTACTCGGGCTCTGTCGGGCTCCAGCGTGCCCTGTCGGGTTTGCCCGGGCCCTGTCAGGCTCCGTCAGGCCCTGTCGGGTTTGCTCGGGCCCTATCGGGCTCCGTCGGGCCCTGTCGGGTTTCCTCGGGCCCTGTCGGGCTCCATCGAGCCCTGTCAGGCTTCGTCGGGCCCTTTCGGGTTTGCTCGGGCCCTGTCGGGCTCCGTCAGGCCCTGTCGGGTTTCCTCGGGCCCTGTCGGGCTCCATCGAGCCCTGTCAGGTTTGCTCGGGCCCTGTCGGGTTTGCTCGGGCCCTGTCGGGCTCCATCGGACCCTATCAGGCTTTGGCGGGTCCTGTCGGGTTTGCTCAGGCCCTGTCGGGCCTTGTCAGCCCCTGTCGGGTTTGCTCGGGCCCTGTCGGGCTCCGTCGGGCCCTGTCTGGTTTCCTCGGCCTCTGTCGGGCTCCGTCGAACCCTGTCGGGTTTGCTCGGGCCACGTCGGGTTTGCTGAAGCCCTGTCAGGCTTCGTCGGACCCTGTCGGGTTTGCTCGAGCCCTGTCGGGCACCATCGGGCGCTGTCGGGTTTGCTCGGGCCCTATCGGGCTCCGTCGGGCCCTGTCGGGTTTGCTCGGGCCCTTTCGGGCTCGATCGAGCCCTGTCAGGCTTCGTTGGGCCCTTTCGGGTTTGCTCGGGCCCTGTCGGGCTCCGTCAGGCCCTGTCGGGTTTGCTCGGGCCCTATCGGGCTCCGTCGAGCCCTGTCGGGTTTGCTCGGGCTCTGTCAGGCTCCGTCGGGCCCTGTTGGGTTTCCTCAGGCCCTGTTGGGCTCCATCAAGCCCTGTCAGGCTTTGTCGAACCCTGTCGGGTTTGCTCGGGCCCTGTCGGGTTTGCTCGGGCCCTGTCGGGCTCCGTCGGGCCCTGTCTGGTTTCCTCGGGCTCTGTTGGGCTTCGTCGCGCCCTGTCGGGTTTGCTCGGGCCATGTCGGGTTTGCTGAAGCCCTGTCAGGATTCGTCGGACCCTGTCGGGTTTGCTCGAGCCCTGTCGGGCTCCATCGGGCCCTGTCGGGTTTGCTCAGGCCCTATCGGGCTCCGTCGGGCCCTGTCGGGTTTCCTCGGGCCCTGTCGGGCTCCATCGAGCCCTGTCAGGTTTGCTCGGGCCCTGTCGGGTTTGCTCGGGCCCTGTCGGGCTCCATCAGACCCTATCAGGCTTTGGCGGGTCCTGTCGGGTTTGCTCAGGCCCTGTCGGGCCTTGTCAGCCCCTGTCAGGTTTGCTCACGCCCCGTCGGGCTCCGTCGGGCCCTGTCAGGCTCCTTCGTGCCCTGTCAGGTTTGCTCGGGCCGTGTCATGCTCCGTCAGGCCCTATCGGGTTTGCTCGAGCCGTGTCGGGCTCCGTCAGGCCCTGTCAGGTTTGCTCAGGCCCTGTCGGGCCTTGTCAGGCCCTGTCAGGTTTGCTCGGGACCTGTCGGGTTTGCCCGCGTCCTGTCGGGCTCCGTCGGGCCCTGTCAGATTCGCTCGGGCCCTGTCGGGCTCCATCGAACCCTGTCAGGCTTTGTCGGGTCCTGTCGGGTTTGCTCAGGCCCTGTCAGGCTCCGTCGACCCCTGTCAGGTATGCTCGGGCCCTGTCGGGTTTGCTCAGGCCCTGTCAGGCTCCGTCGACCCCTATCAGGTATGCTCGGGCCCTGTCGGGTTTGCTCAGGCCCTGTCAGGCTCCGTCGACCCCTGTCAGGTTTGCTCGGGCCCTGTCGGGCTCCGTCGGGCCCTATCAGGTTTGCTCGGGCCCTGTCGGGTTTGCTCAGGCCCTGTCAGGCTCCGTCGAGCCCTGTCGGGTTTGCTCAGGCCCTGTCAGGCTCCGTCAGGCCCTGTCGGGTTTGCTCGGGCCCTGTCGGGTTTGCTGGGGCCCTGTCGGGCTCCGTCGGGCCCTGTCGGGTTTGCTCGGGCCCTGTCGGGCTCCGTCTAGCCCTGTCGGGTTTCCTCGGGCCCTGTCGGGCTCCGTCGGGCCCTGTCGGATTTCCTCGGGCCCTCTCGGGTTCCGTCGGGCCCTGTCAGGTTTCCTCGGGCCCTGTCGGACTCTATCGAGCCCTGTCAGGCTCCGTCGGGCTCTTTCGGGTTTGCTCAGGCCCTGTCGGGCTCCGTCGGGCCCTGTCAGGCTTTGTCAGGTCCTGTCAGGTTTGCTCGGGCCCTGTCGCGCCTTGTCGGGCCCTGTTGGGTTTGCTCGGGCTCTGTCGGGCTCCAGCGTGCCCTGTCGGGTTTGCCCTGGCCCTGTCAGGCTCCATCAGGCCCTGTCGGGTTTGCTCGGGCCACGTCGGGCTCCGTGGGGCCCTGTCGGGTTTCCTCGGGCCCTGTCGGGCTCCATCGAGCCCTGTCAGGCTCCGTCGGGCCCTTTCGGGTTTGCTCGGGCCCTGTCGGGCTCTGTCGGGCCCTGTCGGATTTGCTCAGGCCCTGTCGGGTTTGCTCGAGCCCTGTCGGGCTCCATCGAGCCCTGTCAGGCTCCGTCGGGCCCTTTCGGGTTTGCTCGGGCCCTGTCGGGCTCTGTCGGGCCCTGTCGGATTTGCTCAGGCCCTGTCGGGTTTGCTCGAGCCCTGTCGGGCTCCATCGAGTCCTGTCGGGTTTCCTCGGGCCCTGTCGGGCTCCATCGAGCCCTGTCAGGCTTCGTCGGGCCCTTTCGGGTTTGCTCGGGCCCTGTCGGGCTCCGTCAGGCCCTGTCGGGTTTGCTCGGGCCCTATTGGGCTCCGTCGAGCCCTGTCGGGTTTCCTCGGGCCCTGTCGGGCTCCATCGAGCCCTGTCAGGCTCCGTCGGGCCCTGTCGGATTTGCTCAGGCCCTGTCAGGCTCCATCGGGTCCTGTCGGGTTTGCTCGGGCCCTGTCGGGTTCCGTCGGGCCCTGTCGGGTTTCCTCGGGCCCTGTCGGACTCCACTGAGCCCTGTCAGGCTCCGTCGGGCTCTTTCGGGTTTGCTCGGGCCCTGGCGGGCTCCGTCGGGCCCTGTCAGGCTTTGTCAGGACGTCTCAGGTTTGCTCGGGCCCTGTCGGGCCTTGTCGGGCCCTGTCGGGTTTACTCGGGCTATGTCGGGCTCCAGCGTGCCCTGTCGGGTTTGCCCGGGCCCTGTCAGGCTCCGTCAGGCCCTGTCGGGTTTGCTCGGGCCCTATCGGGCTCCGTCGGGCCCTGTCGGGTTTCCTCGGGCCCTGTCGGGCTCCATCGAGCCCTGTCAGGCTTCGTCAGGCCCTTTCGGGTTTGCTCGGGCCCTGTCGGGCTCCGTCAGGCCCTGTCGGGTTTCCTCGGGCCCTGTCGGGCTCCATCGAGCCCTGTCAGGTTTGCTCGGGCCCTGTCGGGTTTGCTCGGGCCCTGTCGGGCTCCATCGGACCCTATCAGGCTTTGGCGGGTCCTGTCGGGTTTGCTCAGGCCCTGTCGGGCCTTGTCAGCCCCTGTCGGGTTTGCTCGGGCCCTGTCGGGCTCCGTCGGGCCCTGTCTGGTTTCCTCGGCCTCTGTCGGGCTCCGTCGAACCCTGTCGGGTTTGCTCGGGCCACGTCGGGTTTGCTGAAGCCCTGTCAGGCTTCGTCGGACCCTGTCGGGTTTGCTCGAGCCCTGTCGGGCACCATCGGGCGCTGTCGGGTTTGCTCGGGCCCTATCGGGCTCCGTCGGGCCCTGTCGGGTTTGCTCGGGCCCTTTCGGGCTCGATCGAGCCCTGTCAGGCTTCGTCGGGCCCTTTCGGGTTTGCTCGGGCCCTGTCGGGCTCCGTCAGGCCCTGTCGGGTTTGCTCGGGCCCTATCGGGCTCCGTCGAGCCCTGTCGGGTTTGCTCGGGCTCTGTCAGGCTCCGTCGGGCCCTGTTGGGTTTCCTCAGGCCCTGTTGGGCTCCATCAAGCCCTGTCAGGCTTTGTCGAACCCTGTCGGGTTTGCTCGGGCCCTGTCGGGTTTGCTCGGGCCCTGTCGGGCTCCGTCGGGCCCTGTCTGGTTTCCTCGGGCTCTGTTGGGCTTCGTCGCGCCCTGTCAGGTTTGCTCGGGCCCTGTCGGGTTTGCTCGGGCCCTGTCGGGCTCCATCAGACCCTATCAGGCTTTGGCGGGTCCTGTCGGGTTTGCTCAGGCCCTGTCGGGCCTTGTCAGCCCCTGTCAGGTTTGCTCGCGCCCCGTCGGGCTCCGTCGGGCCCTGTCAGGCTCCTTCGTGCCCTGTCAGGTTTGCTCGGGCCATGTCATGCTCCGTCAGGCCCTATCGGGTTTGCTCGAGCCGTGTCGGGCTCCGTCAGGCCCTGTCAGGTTTGCTCAGGCCCTGTCGGGCCTTGTCAGGCCCTGTCAGGTTTGCTCAGGACCTGTCGGGTTTGCCCGCGTCCTGTCGGGCTCCGTCGGGCCCTGTCAGATTCGCTCGGGCCCTGTCGGGTTTGCTCGGGCCCTGTCAGGCTCCGTCAGGCCCTGTCGGGTTTGCTCGTGCCCTGTCGGGCTCCGTCGGGCCCTGTCAGGTTTGCTGAGGCCCTGTCGGGATCCGTTGGGCCTTGTCGGATTTGCTCGGGCCCTGTCGGGCTCCTTCGTGCCCTGTCAGGTTTGCTCGGGCCCTGTCGGGTTTGCTCGGGCCCTGTCAGGCTCCGTCGGGCTCTGTCGGGTTTCCTCGGGCCCTGTCGGGTTTGCTCGGGCCCTGTCAGACTTTGTCGAACCCTGTCGGGTTTGCTCGGGCCATGTCGGGTTTGCTCGGGTCCTGTCGGGCTCTGTCGGGCCCTGTCGGGTTTGCTCGGGCCCTGTCAGGCTCCGTCGGGCCCTGTCGGATTTCCTCGGGCCCTCTCGGGTTCCGTCGGGCCCTGTCAGGTTTCCTCGGGCCCTGTCGGACTCTATCGAGCCCTGTCAGGCTCCGTCGGGCTCTTTCGGGTTTGCTCAGGCCCTGTCGGGCTCCGTCGGGCCCTGTCAGGCTTTGTAAGGTCCTGTCAGGTTTGCTCGGGCCCTGTCGGGCCTTGTCGGGCCCTGTCGGGTTTGCTCGGGCTCTGTCAGGCTCCAGCGTGCCCTGTCGGGTTTGCCCGGGCCCTGTCAGGCTCCATCAGGCCCTGTCGGGTTTGCTCGGGCCCTATCGGGCTCCGTGGGGCCCTGTCGGGTTTCCTCGGGGCCTGTCGGGCTCCATCGAGCCCTGTAAGGCTCCGTCGGGCCCTTTCGGGTTTGCTCGGGCCCTGTCAGGCTCCATCAGGCCCTGTCGGGTTTGCTCGGGCCCTATCGGGCTCCGTGGGGCCCTGTCGGGTTTCCTCGGGCCCTGGCGGGCTCCATCGAGCCCTGTGAGGCTCCGTCGGGCCCTTTCGGGTTTGCTCGGGCCCTGTCGGGCTCCGTCGGGCCCTGTCGGATTTGCGCAGGCCCTGTCGGGTTTGCTCGAGCCCTGTCGGGCTCCATCGGGTCCTGTCGGGTTTGCTCGGGCCCTATCGGGCTCCGTCGGGCCCTGTCGGGTTTCCTCGGGCCCTGTCGGGTTCCATCGAGCCCTGTCAGGCTTCGTCGGGCCCTTTTGGGTTTGCTCGGGCCCTGTCGGGCTCCGTCGGGCCCTGTCGGGTTTGCTCGGGCCCTATCGGGCTCCGTCGAGCACTGTCGGGTTTCCTCGGGCCCTGTTGGGCTCCATCGAGCCCTGTCAGGCTCCGTCGGGCCCTTTCGGGTTTGCTCGGGCCCTGTCGGGCTCCATCGGGCCCTGTCGGGTTTGCTCGGGCCCTGTCGGGTTTGCTCGGGCCCTGTCAGGCTTTGTCAAGCCCTGTCGGGTTGGCTAGGGCCCTGTCGGGCTCCGTCAGGCCCTGTCAGGCTTTGTCTAACCCTGTCGGGTTTGCTCGGGCCCTGTCGCGTTTGCTCGGGCCCTGTCGGGCTCTGTCGGGCCCTGTCTGGTTTCCTCGGGCCCTGTCGGGCTCCGTCGGGCCCTGTCGGATTTGCTCGGGCCCTGTCGGGTTTGCTGAAGCCCTGTCAGGCTTCGTCGGACCCTGTCGGGTTTGCTCGGGCCCTGTCGGGCTCCGTCGAACCCTGTCGGGTTTGCTCGGGCCCTGTCAGGCTCCGTCGCGCCCTGTCGGGTTTCCTCGGGCCCTGTCGGGCTCCATCGAGCCCTGTCAGGTTTGCTCAGGCCCTGTCGGGTTTGCTCGGGCCCTGTCGGGCTCCATCGAACCCTATCAGGCTTTGGCGGGTCCTGTCAGGTTTCCTCGGGCCCTGTCAGGCTCCGTCAGGCCCTATCGGGTTTGCTCGAGCCCTGTCGGGCTCCGTCAAGCCCTGTCAGGTTTGGTCGGGCCCTGTCGGGCCTTGTCTGGCCCTGTCGGGTTTGCTCGGGACCTGTCGGGTTTGCCCGCGTCCTGTCAGGCTCCGTCGGGCTCTGTCAGATTCGCTCGGGCCCTGTCGGGTTTGCTCGGGCCCTGTCAGGCTCCGTCAGGCCCTGTCGGGTTTCCTCGGGCCCTGTCGGGCTCTGTTGGGCCCTGTCGGTTTGCTCGGGCCCTGTCAGGATCCGTTGGGCCTTGTCGGGTTTGCTCGGGCCCTGTCGGGCTCCTTCGTGCCCTGTCAGGTTTGCTCGGGCCCTGTCGGGTTTGCTCAGGCCCTGTCAGGCTCCGTCGACCCCTGTCAGGTATGCTCGGGCCCTGTCGGGTTTGCTCAGGCCCTGTCAGGCTCCGTCGACCCCTATCAGGTATGCTCGGGCCCTGTCGGGTTTGCTCAGGCCCTGTCAGGCTCCGTCGACCCCTGTCAGGTTTGCTCGGGCCCTGTCGGGCTCCGTCGGGCCCTATCAGGTTTGCTCGGGCCCTGTCGGGTTTGCTCAGGCCCTGTCAGGCTCCGTCGAGCCCTGTCGGGTTTGCTCAGGCCCTGTCAGGCTCCGTCAGGCCCTGTCGGGTTTGCTCGGGCCCTGTCGGGTTTGCTGGGGCCCTGTCGGGCTCCGTCGGGCCCTGTCGGGTTTGCTCGGGCCCTGTCGGGCTCCGTCTAGCCCTGTCGGGTTTCCTCGGGCCCTGTCGGGCTCCGTCGGGCCCTGTCGGATTTCCTCGGGCCCTCTCGGGTTCCGTCGGGCCCTGTCAGGTTTCCTCGGGCCCTGTCGGACTCTATCGAGCCCTGTCAGGCTCCGTCGGGCTCTTTCGCGTTTGCTCAGGCCCTGTCGGGCTCCGTCGGGCCCTGTCAGGCTTTGTCAGGTCCTGTCAGGTTTGCTCGGGCCCTGTCGCGCCTTGTCGGGCCCTGTTGGGTTTGCTCGGGCTCTGTCGGGCTCCAGCGTGCCCTGTCGGGTTTGCCCTGGCCCTGTCAGGCTCCATCAGGCCCTGTCGGGTTTGCTCGGGCCACGTCGGGCTCCGTGGGGCCCTGTCGGGTTTCCTCGGGCCCTGTCGGGCTCCATCGAGCCCTGTCAGGCTCCGTCGGGCCCTTTCGGGTTTGCTCGGGCCCTGTCGGGCTCTGTCGGGCCCTGTCGGATTTGCTCAGGCCCTGTCGGGTTTGCTCGAGCCCTGTCGGGCTCCATCGAGCCCTGTCAGGCTCCGTCGGGCCCTTTCGGGTTTGCTCGGGCCCTGTCGGGCTCTGTCGGGCCCTGTCGGATTTGCTCAGGCCCTGTCGGGTTTGCTCGAGCCCTGTCGGGCTCCATCGAGTCCTGTCGGGTTTCCTCGGGCCCTGTCGGGCTCCATCGAGCCCTGTCAGGCTTCGTCGGGCCCTTTCGGGTTTGCTCGGGCCCTGTCGGGCTCCGTCAGGCCCTGTCGGGTTTGCTCGGGCCCTATCGGGCTCCGTCGAGCCCTGTCGGGTTTCCTCGGGCCCTGTCGGGCTCCATCGAGCCCTGTCAGGCTCCGTCGGGCCCTGTCGGATTTGCTCAGGCCCTGTCAGGCTCCATCGGGTCCTGTCGGGTTTGCTCGGGCCCTATCGGGCTCCTTCGGGCCCTGTCGGGTTTCCTCGGGCCCTGTCGGGCTCTGTTGGGCCCTGTCGGTTTGCTCGGGCCCTGTCGGGTTTTCTGAAGCCCTGTCAGGCTTCGTCGGACCCTGTCAAGTGTGCTCGGGCCCTGTCGGGCTCCGTCGAACCCTGTCAGGTTTTCTCGGGCCTTGTCAGGCTCCGTCGGGCCCTGTCGGGTTTGCTCGGGCCCTGTCGGGTTTGCTCAGGCCCTGTCGGGTTCCGTCGGGCCCTGTCGGGTTTCCTCGGGCCCTGTCGGACTCCACTGAGCCCTGTCAGGCTCCGTCGGGCTCTTTCGGGTTTGCTCGGGCCCTGGCGGGCTCCGTCGGGCCCTGTCAGGCTTTGTCAGGACGTCTCAGGTTTGCTCGGGCCCTGTCGGGCCTTGTCGGGCCCTGTCGGGTTTACTCGGGCTCTGTCGGGCTCCAGCGTGCCCTGTCGGGTTTGCCCGGGCCCTGTCAGGCTCCGTCAGGCCCTGTCGGGTTTGCTCGGGCCCTATCGGGCTCCGTCGGGCCCTGTCGGGTTTCCTCGGGCCCTGTCGGGCTCCATCGAGCCCTGTCAGGCTTCGTCGGGCCCTTTCGGGTTTGCTCGGGCCCTGTCGGGCTCCGTCAGGCCCTGTCGGGTTTCCTCGGGCCCTGTCGGGCTCCATCGAGCCCTGTCAGGTTTGCTCGGGCCCTGTCGGGTTTGCTCGGGCCCTGTCGGGCTCCATCGGACCCTATCAGGCTTTGGCGGGTCCTGTCGGGTTTGCTCAGGCCCTGTCGGGCCTTGTCAGCCCCTGTCGGGTTTGCTCGGGCCCTGTCGGGCTCCGTCGGGCCCTGTCTGGTTTCCTCGGCCTCTGTCGGGCTCCGTCTAGCCCTGTCGGGTTTCCTCGGGCCCTGTCGGGCTCCGTCGGGCCCTGTCGGATTTCCTCGGGCCCTCTCGGGTTCCGTCGGGCCCTGTCAGGTTTCCTCGGGCCCTGTCGGACTCTATCGAGCCCTGTCAGGCTCCGTCGGGCTCTTTCGGGTTTGCTCAGGCCCTGTCGGGCTCCGTCGGGCCCTGTCAGGCTTTGTCAGGTCCTGTCAGGTTTGCTCGGGCCCTGTCGCGCCTTGTCGGGCCCTGTTGGGTTTGCTCGGGCTCTGTCGGGCTCCAGCGTGCCCTGTCGGGTTTGCCCTGGCCCTGTCAGGCTCCATCAGGCCCTGTCGGGTTTGCTCGGGCCACGTCGGGCTCCGTGGGGCCCTGTCGGGTTTCCTCGGGCCCTGTCGGGCTCCATCGAGCCCTGTCAGGCTCCGTTGGGCCCTTTCGGGTTTGCTCGGGCCCTGTCGGGCTCTGTCGGGCCCTGTCGGATTTGCTCAGGCCCTGTCGGGTTTGCTCGAGCCCTGTCGGGCTCCATCGAGCCCTGTCAGGCTCCGTCGGGCCCTTTCGGGTTTGCTCGGGCCCTGTCGGGCTCTGTCGGGCCCTGTCGGATTTGCTCAGGCCCTGTCGGGTTTGCTCGAGCCCTGTCGGGCTCCATCGAGTCCTGTCGGGTTTCCTCGGGCCCTGTCGGGCTCCATCGAGCCCTGTCAGGCTTCGTCGGGCCCTTTCGGGTTTGCTCGGGCCCTGTCGGGCTCCGTCAGGCCCTGTCGGGTTTGCTCGGGCCCTATCGGGCTCCGTCGAGCCCTGTCGGGTTTCCTCGGGCCCTGTCGGGCTCCATCGAGCCCTGTCAGGCTCCGTCGGGCCCTGTCGGATTTGCTCAGGCCCTGTCAGGCTCCATCGGGTCCTGTCGGGTTTGCTCGGGCCCTATCGGGCTCCTTCGGGCCCTGTCGGGTTTCCTCGGGCCCTGTCGGGCTCTGTTGGGCCCTGTCGGTTTGCTCGGGCCCTGTCGGGTTTTCTGAAGCCCTGTCAGGCTTCGTCGGACCCTGTCAAGTGTGCTCGGGCCCTGTCGGGCTCCGTCGAACCCTGTCAGGTTTTCTCGGGCCTTGTCAGGCTCCGTCGGGCCCTGTCGGGTTTGCTCGGGCCCTGTCGGGTTTGCTCAGGCCCTGTCGGGTTCCGTCGGGCCCTGTCGGGTTTCCTCGGGCCCTGTCGGACTCCACTGAGCCCTGTCAGGCTCCGTCGGGCTCTTTCGGGTTTGCTCGGGCCCTGGCGGGCTCCGTCGGGCCCTGTCAGGCTTTGTCAGGACGTCTCAGGTTTGCTCGGGCCCTGTCGGGCCTTGTCGGGCCCTGTCGGGTTTACTCGGGCTCTGTCGGGCTCCAGCGTGCCCTGTCGGGTTTGCCCGGGCCCTGTCAGGCTCCGTCAGGCCCTGTCGGGTTTGCTCGGGCCCTATCGGGCTCCGTCGGGCCCTGTCGGGTTTCCTCGGGCCCTGTCGGGCTCCATCGAGCCCTGTCAGGCTTCGTCGGGCCCTTTCGGGTTTGCTCGGGCCCTGTCGGGCTCCGTCAGGCCCTGTCGGGTTTCCTCGGGCCCTGTCGGGCTCCATCGAGCCCTGTCAGGTTTGCTCGGGCCCTGTCGGGTTTGCTCGGGCCCTGTCGGGCTCCATCGGACCCTATCAGGCTTTGGCGGGTCCTGTCGGGTTTGCTCAGGCCCTGTCGGGCCTTGTCAGCCCCTGTCGGGTTTGCTCGGGCCCTGTCGGGCTCCGTCGGGCCCTGTCTGGTTTCCTCGGCCTCTGTCGGGCTCCGTCGAACCCTGTCGGGTTTGCTCGGGCCACGTCGGGTTTGCTGAAGCCCTGTCAGGCTTCGTCGGACCCTGTCGGGTTTGCTCGAGCCTTTCGGGCACCATCGGGCGCTGTCGGGTTTGCTCGGGCCCTATCGGGCTCCGTCGGGCCCTGTCGGGTTTGCTCGGGCCCTTTCGGGCTCGATCGAGCCCTGTCAGGCTTCGTCGGGCCCTTTCGGGTTTGCTCGGGCCCTGTCGGGCTCCGTCAGGCCCTGTCGGGTTTGCTCGGGCCCTATCGGGCTCCGTCGAGCCCTGTCGGGTTTGCTCGGGCCCTGTCAGGCTCCGTCGGGCCCTGTTGGGTTTCCTCAGGCCCTGTTGGGCTCCATCAAGCCCTGTCAGGCTTTGTCGAACCCTGTCGGGTTTGCTCGGGCCCTGTCGGGTTTCCTCGGGCCCTGTCGGGCTCCGTCGGGCCCTGTCTGGTTTCCTCGGGCTCTGTTGGGCTTCGTCGCGCCCTGTCGGGTTTGCTCGGGCCATGTCGGGTTTGCTGAAGCCCTGTCAGGATTCGTCGGACCCTGTCGGGTTTGCTCGAGCCCTGTCGGGCTCCATCGGGCCCTGTCGGGTTTGCTCAGGCCCTATCGGGCTCCGTCGGGCCCTGTCGGGTTTCCTCGGGCCCTGTCGGGCTCCATCGAGCCCTGTCAGGCTTCGTCGGGCCCTTTCGGGTTTGCTCGGGCCCTGTCGGGCTCCGTCAGCCCTGTCGGGTTTCCTCGGGCCCTGTCGGGCTCCATCGAGCCCTGTCAGGTTTGCTCGGGCCCTGTCGGGTTTGCTCGGGCCCTGTCGGGCTCCATCAGACCCTATCAGGCTTTGGCGGGTCCTGTCGGGTTTGCTCAGGCCCTGTCGGGCCTTGTCAGCCCCTGTCAGGTTTGCTCGCGCCCCGTCGGGCTCCGTCGGGCCCTGTCAGGCTCCTTCGTGCCCTGTCAGGTTTGCTCGGGCCATGTCATGCTCCGTCAGGCCCTATCGGGTTTGCTCGAGCCGTGTCGGGCTCCGTCAGGCCCTGTCAGGTTTGCTCAGGCCCTGTCGGGCCTTGTCAGGCCCTGTCAGGTTTGCTCAGGACCTGTCGGGTTTGCCCGCGTCCTGTCGGGCTCCGTCGGGCCCTGTCAGATTCGCTCGGGCCCTGTCGGGTTTGCTCGGGCCCTGTCAGGCTCCGTCAGGCCCTGTCGGGTTTGCTCGTGCCCTGTCGGGCTCCGTCGGGCCCTGTCAGGTTTGCTCAGGCCCTGTCGGGATCCGTTGGGCCTTGTCGGATTTGCTCGGGCCCTGTCGGGCTCCTTCGTGCCCTGTCAGGTTTGCTCGGGCCCTGTCGGGTTTGCTCGGGCCCTGTCAGGCTCCGTCGGGCTCTGTCGGGTTTCCTCGGGCCCTGTCGGGTTTGCTCGGGCCCTGTCAGACTTTGTCGAACCCTGTCGGGTTTGCTCGGGCCATGTCGGGTTTGCTCGGGTCCTGTCGGGCTCTGTCGGGCCCTGTCGGGTTTGCTCGGGCCCTGTCAGGCTCCGTCGGGCCCTGTCGGATTTCCTCGGGCCCTCTCGGGTTCCGTCGGGCCCTGTCAGGTTTCCTCGGGCCCTGTCGGACTCTATCGAGCCCTGTCAGGCTCCGTCGGGCTCTTTTGGGTTTGCTCAGGCCCTGTCGGGCTCCGTCGGGCCCTGTCAGGCTTTGTAAGGTCCTGTCAGGTTTGCTCGGGCCCTGTCGGGCCTTGTCGGGCCCTGTCGGGTTTGCTCGGGCTCTGTCAGGCTCCAGCGTGCCCTGTCGGGTTTGCCCGGGCCCTGTCAGGCTCCATCAGGCCCTGTCGGGTTTGCTCGGGCCCTATCGGGCTCCGTGGGGCCCTGTCGGGTTTCCTCGGGGCCTGTCGGGCTCCATCGAGCCCTGTAAGGCTCCGTCGGGCCCTTTCGGGTTTGCTCGGGCCCTGTCAGGCTCCATCAGGCCCTGTCGGGTTTGCTCGGGCCCTATCGGGCTCCGTGGGGCCCTGTCGGGTTTGCTCGGGCCCTGGCGGGCTCCATCGAGCCCTGTGAGGCTCCGTCGGGCCCTTTCGGGTTTGCTCGGGCCCTGTCGGGCTCCGTCGGGCCCTGTCGGATTTGCTCAGGCCCTGTCGGGTTTGCTCGAGCCCTGTCGGGCTCCATCGGGTCCTGTCGGGTTTGCTCGGGCCCTATCGGGCTCCGTCGGGCCCTGTCGGGTTTCCTCGGGCCCTGTCGGGCTCCATCGAGCCCTGTCAGGCTTCGTCGGGCCCTTTCGGGTTTGCTCGGGCCCTGTCGGGCTCCGTCGGGCCCTGTCGGGTTTGCTCGGGCCCTATCGGGCTCCGTCGAGCACTGTCGGGTTTCCTCGGGCCCTGTTGGGCTCCATCGAGCCCTGTCAGGCTCCGTCGGGCCCTTTCGGGTTTGCTCGGGCCCTGTCGGGCTCCATCGGGCCCTGTCGGGTTTGCTCGGGCCCTGTCGGGTTTGCTCGGGCCCTGTCAGGCTTTGTCAAGCCCTGTCGGGTTGGCTAGGGCCCTGTCGGGCTCCGTCAGGCCCTGTCAGGCTTTGTCTAACCCTGTCGGGTTTGCTCGGGCCCTGTCGCGTTTGCTCGGGCCCTGTCGGGCTCTGTCGGGCCCTGTCTGGTTTCCTCGGGCCCTGTCGGGCTCCGTCGGGCCCTGTCGGATTTGCTCGGGCCCTGTCGGGTTTGCTGAAGCCCTGTCAGGCTTCGTCGGACCCTGTCGGGTTTGCTCGGGCCCTGTCGGGGTCCGTCGAACCCTGTCGGGTTTGCTCGGGCCCTGTCAGGCTCCGTCGCGCCCTGTCGGGTTTCCTCGGGCCCTGTCGGGCTCCATCGAGCCCTGTCAGGTTTGCTCGGGCCCTGTCGGGTTTGCTTGGGCCCTGTCGGGCTCCATCGAACCCTATCAGGCTTTGGCGGGTCCTGTCAGGTTTGCTCGGGCCCTGTCAGGCTCCGTCAGGCCCTATCGGGTTTGCTCGAGCCCTGTCGGGCTCCGTCAAGCCCTGTCAGGTTTGGTCGGGCCCTGTCGGGCCTTGTCTGGCCCTGTCGGGTTTGCTCGGGACCTGTCGGGTTTGCCCGCGTCCTGTCGGGCTCCGTCGGGCTCTGTCAGATTCGCTCGGGCCCTGTCGGGTTTGCTCGGGCCCTGTCAGGCTCCGTCAGGCCCTGTCGGGTTTCCTCGGGCCCTGTCGGGCTCTGTTGGGCCCTGTCGGTTTGCTCGGGCCCTGTCAGGATCCGTTGGGCCTTGTCGGGTTTGCTCGGGCCCTGTCGGGCTCCTTCGTGCCCTGTCAGGTTTGCTCGGGCCCTGTCGGGTTTGCTCGGGCCCTGTCAGGCTCCGTCGGGCCCTGTCGGGTTTCCTCGGGCCCTGTCGGGCTCCATCGAGCCCTGTCAGGCTTTGTCGAACCCTGTCGGGTTTGCTCGGGCCCTGTCGGGATTGCTCGGGTCCTGTTGGGCTCTGTCGGGCCCTGTCATGTTTGCTCGGGCGCTGTCAGGCTCTGTCGGGCCCTGTCGGATTTCCTCGGGCCCTCTCGGGTTCCGTCGGGCCCTCTCGGGTTCCGTCCGGCCCTGTCGAGTTTCCTCGGGCCCTTTCGGACTCTATCGAGCCCTGTCAGGCTCCGTCGGGCTCTTTCGGGTTTGCTCAGGCCCTGTCGGGCTCCGTCGGGCCCTGTCAGGCTTTGTAAGGTCCTGTCAGGTTTGCTCGGGCCCTGTCGGGCCTTGTCGGGCCCTGTCGGGTTTGCTCGGGCTCTGTCAGGCTCCAGCGTGCCCTGTCGGGTTTGCCCGGGCCCTGTCAGGCTCCATCAGGCCCTGTCGGGTTTGCTCGGGCCCTATCGGGCTCCGTGGGGCCCTGTCGGGTTTTCTCGGGGCCTGTCGGGCTCCATCGAGCCCTGTAAGGCTCCGTCGGGCCCTTTCGGGTTTGCTCGGGCCCTGTCGGGCTCCGTCAGGCCCTGTCGGATTTGCTCAGGCCCTGTCGGGTTTGCTTGAGCTTTGTCGGGCTCCATCGGGTCCTGTCGGGTTTGCTCGGGCCCTATCGGGCTCCGTCGGGCCCTGTCGGGTTTCCTCGGGCCCTGTCGGGCTCCATCGAGCCCTGTCAGGCTTCGTCGGGCCCTTTCGGGTTTGCTCGGGCCCTGTCGGGCTCTGTCGGGCCCTGTCTGGTTTCCTCGGGCCCTGTCGGGCTCCGTCTGGCCTTGTCGGATTTGCTCGGGCCCTGTCGGGTTTGCTGAAGCCCTGTCAGGCTTCGTCGGACCCTGTCGGGTTTGCTCGGGCCCTGTCGGGATCCGTCGAACCCTGTCGGGTTTGCTCGGGCCCTGTCGGGCTCCATCGAGCCCTGTCAGGTTTGCTCGGGCCCTGTCGGGTTTGCTCGGGCCCTGTCGGGCTCCATCGGACCCTATCTGGCTTTGGCGGGTTCTGTCGGGTTTGCTCAGGCCCTGTCGGGCCTTGTCAGCCCCTGTCAGGTTTGCTCGCGCCCTGTTGGGCTCCGTCGGGCCCTGTCAGGTTCTCTCGGGCCCTGTCAGGTTTGCTCGGGCCCTGTCAGGCTCCGTCAGGCCGTATCGGGTTTGCTCGAGCCCTGTTGGGCTCCGTCAGGCCCTGTCAGGTTTGCTCGGGCCCTGTCGGGCCTTGTCAGGCCCTGTCGGATTTGCTCGGGACCTGTCGGGTTTGCCCGCATCCTGTCGGCCTCCGTCGGGCCCTGTCAGATTCGCTCGGGCCCTGACGGGTTTACTCGGGCCCTGTCAGGCTCCGTCAGGCCCTGTCGGGTTTGCTCGTGCCCTGTCGGGCTCCGTCGGGCCTTGTCAGGTTTGCTCAGGCCCTGTCGGGATCCGTTGGGCCTTGTCGGGTTTGCTCGGGCCCTGTCGGGCTCCTTCGTGCCCTGTCAGGTTTGCTCGGGCCCTGTCGGGTTTGCTCGGGCCCTGTCAGGCTCCGTCGGGCTCTTTCGGGTTTGCTCAGGCCCTGTCGGGCTCCGTCGGGCCCTGTCAGGCTTTGTAAGGTCCTGTCAGGTTTGCTCGGGCCCTGTCGGGCCTTGTCGGGCCCTGTCGGGTTTGCTCGGGCTCTGTCAGGCTCCAGCGTGCCCTGTCGGGTTTGCCCGGGCCCTGTCAGGCTCCATCAGGCCCTGTCGGGTTTGCTCGGGCCCTATCGGGCTCCGTGGGGCCCTGTCGGGTTTTCTCGGGGCCTGTCGGGCTCCATCGAGCCCTGTAAGGCTCCGTCGGGCCCTTTCGGGTTTGCTCGGGCCCTGTCGGGCTCCGTCAGGCCCTGTCGGATTTGCTCAGGCCCTGTCGGGTTTGCTTGAGCTTTGTCGGGCTCCATCGGGTCCTGTCGGGTTTGCTCGGGCCCTATCGGGCTCCGTCGGGCCCTGTCGGGTTTCCTCGGGCCCTGTCGGGCTCCATCGAGCCCTGTCAGGCTTCGTCGGGCCCTTTCGGGTTTGCTCGGGCCCTGTCGGGCTCTGTCGGGCCCTGTCTGGTTTCCTCGGGCCCTGTCGGGCTCCGTCGGGCCTTGTCGGATTTGCTCGGGCCCTGTCGGGTTTGCTGAAGCCCTGTCAGGCTTCGTCGGACCCTGTCGGGTTTGCTCGGGCCCTGTCGGGATCCGTCGAACCCTGTCGGGTTTGCTCGGGCCCTGTCGGGCTCCATCGAGCCCTGTCAGGTTTGCTCGGGCCCTGTCGGGTTTGCTCGGGCCCTGTCGGGCTCCATCGGACCCTATCTGGCTTTGGCGGGTTCTGTCGGGTTTGCTCAGGCCCTGTCGGGCCTTGTCAGCCCCTGTCAGGTTTGCTCGCGCCCTGTTGGGCTCCGTCGGGCCCTGTCAGGTTCTCTCGGGCCCTGTCAGGTTTGCTCGGGCCCTGTCAGGCTCCGTCAGGCCGTATCGGGTTTGCTCGAGCCCTGTTGGGCTCCGTCAGGCCCTGTCAGGTTTGCTCGGGCCCTGTCGGGCCTTGTCAGGCCCTGTCGGATTTGCTCGGGACCTGTCGGGTTTGCCCGCATCCTGTCGGCCTCCGTCGGGCCCTGTCAGATTCGCTCGGGCCCTGACGGGTTTACTCGGGCCCTGTCAGGCTCCGTCAGGCCCTGTCGGGTTTGCTCGTGCCCTGTCGGGCTCCGTCGGGCCTTGTCAGGTTTGCTCAGGCCCTGTCGGGATCCGTTGGGCCTTGTCGGGTTTGCTCGGGCCCTGTCGGGCTCCTTCGTGCCCTGTCAGGTTTGCTCGGGCCCTGTCGGGTTTGCTCGGGCCCTGTCAGGCTCCGTCGGGCTCTTTCGGGTTTGCTCAGGCCCTGTCGGGCTCCGTCGGGCCCTGTCAGGCTTTGTAAGGTCCTGTCAGGTTTGCTCGGGCCCTGTCAGGCCTTGTCGGGCCCTGTCGGGTTTGCTCGGGCTCTGTCGGGCTCCAGCGTGTCCTGTCGGGTTTGCCCGGGCCCTGTCAGGCTCCATCAGGCCCTGTCGGGTTTGCTCGGGCCCTATCGGGCTCCGTGGGGCCCTGTCGGGTTTCCTCGGGCCCTGTCGGGCTCCATCGAGCCCTGTCAGGCTCCGTCGGGCCCTTTCGGGTTTGCTCGGGCCCTGTCGGGCTCCGTCGGGCTATGTCGGATTTGCTCAGGCCCTGTCGGGTTTGCTGGAGCCCTGTCGGGCTCCATCGGGTCCTGTCGGGTTTGCTCGGGCCCTATCGGGCTCCGTCGGGCCCTGTCGGGTTTCCTCGGGCCCTGTCGGGCTCCATCTAGCTCTGTCAGGCTTCGTCGGGCCCTTTCGGGTTTGCTCGGGCCCTGTCGGGCTCCGTCAGGCCCTGTCGGGTTTGCTCGGGCCCTATCGGGCTCCGTCGAACCCTGTCGGGTTTCCTCGGGCCCTGTCGGGCTCCATCGAGCCCTGTCAGGCTCCGTCGGGCCCTTTCGGGTTTGCTCGGGCCCTGTCAGGCTCCGTCGGGCCCTGTCGGGTTTGCTCGGGCCCTGTCGGGTTTGCTCAGGCCCTGTCAGGCTTTGTCAAGCCCTGTCGGGTTTGCTAGGGCCCTGTCGGGCTCCGTCGGGCCCTGTCTGGTTTCCTCAGGCCCTGTCGGGCTCCGTCGGGCCCTGTCGGGTTTGCTCAGGCCCTGTCGGGTTTGCTAGGGCCCTGTCGGGCTCCGTCGGGCCCTGTCTGGTTTCCTCAGGCCCTGTCGGGCTCCGTCGAGCCCTGTCGGGTTTGCTCGGGCCCTATCGGGCTCCGTGGGGCCCTGTCGGGTTTCCTCGGGCCCTGTCGGGCTCCATCGAGCCCTGTCGGGTTTGCTCAGGCCCTGTCGGGCACCATCGGACCCCGTCAGGCTTTGTCGGGTCCTGTCGGGTTTGCTCAGGCCCTGTCGGGCCTTGTCAGGCCCTGTCGGGTTTGCTCGGGCCCTGTCGGGTTTGCCCGCGTCCTGTGGGGCTCCGTCGGGCCCTGTCAGATTCGCTCGGGCCCTGTCGGGTTTGCTCGGGCCCTGTCAGGCTCCGTCAGGCCCTGTCGGGTTTGCTCGGGCCCTGTCAGGCTCCGTCGGGCCCTGTCAGGTTTCCTCGGGCCCTGTCGGACTCTATCGAGCCCTGTCAGGCTCCGTCGGGCTCTTTTGGGTTTGCTCAGGCCCTGTCGGGCTCCGTCGGGCCCTGTCAGGCTTTGTAAGGTCCTGTCAGGTTTGCTCGGGCCCTGTCGGGCCTTGTCGGGCCCTGTCGGGTTTGCTCGGGCTCTGTCAGGCTCCAGCGTGCCCTGTCGGGTTTGCCCGGGCCCTGTCAGGCTCCATCAGGCCCTGTCGGGTTTGCTCGGGCCCTATCGGGCTCCGTGGGGCCCTGTCGGGTTTCCTCGGGGCCTGTCGGGCTCCATCGAGCCCTGTAAGGCTCCGTCGGGCCCTTTCGGGTTTGCTCGGGCCCTGTCAGGCTCCATCAGGCCCTGTCGGGTTTGCTCGGGCCCTATCGGGCTCCGTGGGGCCCTGTCGGGTTTCCTCGGGCCCTGGCGGGCTCCATCGAGCCCTGTGAGGCTCCGTCGGGCCCTTTCGGGTTTGCTCGGGCCCTGTCGGGCTCCGTCGGGCCCTGTCGGATTTGCTCAGGCCCTGTCGGGTTTGCTCGAGCCCTGTCGGGCTCCATCGGGTCCTGTCGGGTTTGCTCGGGCCCTATCGGGCTCCGTCGGGCCCTGTCGGGTTTCCTCGGGCCCTGTCGGGCTCCATCGAGCCCTGTCAGGCTTCGTCGGGCCCTTTCGGGTTTGCTCGGGCCCTGTCGGGCTCCGTCGGGCCCTGTCGGGTTTGCTCGGGCCCTATCGGGCTCCGTCGAGCACTGTCGGGTTTCCTCGGGCCCTGTTGGGCTCCATCGAGCCCTGTCAGGCTCCGTCGGGCCCTTTCGGGTTTGCTCGGGCCCTGTCGGGCTCCATCGGGCCCTGTCGGGTTTGCTCGGGCCCTGTCGGGTTTGCTCGGGCCCTGTCAGGCTTTGTCAAGCCCTGTCGGGTTGGCTAGGGCCCTGTCGGGCTCCGTCAGGCCCTGTCAGGCTTTGTCTAACCCTGTCGGGTTTGCTCGGGCCCTGTCGCGTTTGCTCGGGCCCTGTCGGGCTCTGTCGGGCCCTGTCTGGTTTCCTCGGGCCCTGTCGGGCTCCGTCGGGCCCTGTCGGATTTGCTCGGGCCCTGTCGGGTTTGCTGAAGCCCTGTCAGGCTTCGTCGGACCCTGTCGGGTTTGCTCGGGCCCTGTCGGGGTCCGTCGAACCCTGTCGGGTTTGCTCGGGCCCTGTCAGGCTCCGTCGCGCCCTGTCGGGTTTCCTCGGGCCCTGTCGGGCTCCATCGAGCCCTGTCAGGTTTGCTCGGGCCCTGTCGGGTTTGCTTGGGCCCTGTCGGGCTCCATCGAACCCTATCAGGCTTTGGCGGGTCCTGTCAGGTTTGCTCGGGCCCTGTCAGGCTCCGTCAGGCCCTATCGGGTTTGCTCGAGCCCTGTCGGTCTCCGTCAAGCCCTGTCAGGTTTGGTCGGGCCCTGTCGGGCCTTGTCTGGCCCTGTCGGGTTTGCTCGGGACCTGTCGGGTTTGCCCGCGTCCTGTCGGGCTCCGTCGGGCTCTGTCAGATTCGCTCGGGCCCTGTCGGGTTTGCTCGGGCCCTGTCAGGCTCCGTCAGGCCCTGTCGGGTTTCCTCGGGCCCTGTCGGGCTCTGTTGGGCCCTGTCGGTTTGCTCGGGCCCTGTCAGGATCCGTTGGGCCTTGTCGGGTTTGCTCGGGCCCTGTCGGGCTCCTTCGTGCCCTGTCAGGTTTGCTCGGGCCCTGTCGGGTTTGCTCGGGCCCTGTCAGGCTCCGTCGGGCCCTGTCGGGTTTCCTCGGGCCCTGTCGGGCTCCATCGAGCCCTGTCAGGCTTTGTCGAACCCTGTCGGGTTTGCTCGGGCCCTGTCGGGATTGCTCGGGTCCTGTTGGGCTCTGTCGGGCCCTGTCATGTTTGCTCGGGCGCTGTCAGGCTCTGTCGGGCCCTGTCGGATTTCCTCGGGCCCTCTCGGGTTCCGTCGGGCCCTCTCGGGTTCCGTCCGGCCCTGTCGAGTTTCCTCGGGCCCTTTCGGACTCTATCGAGCCCTGTCAGGCTCCGTCGGGCTCTTTCGGGTTTGCTCAGGCCCTGTCGGGCTCCGTCGGGCCCTGTCAGGCTTTGTAAGGTCCTGTCAGGTTTGCTCGGGCCCTGTCGGGCCTTGTCAGGCCCTGTCGGGTTTGCTCGGGCTCTGTCAGGCTCCAGCGTGCCCTGTCGGGTTTGCCCGGGCCCTGTCAGGCTCCATCAGGCCCTGTCGGGTTTGCTCGGGCCCTATCGGGCTCCGTGGGGCCCTGTCGGGTTTTCTCGGGGCCTGTCGGGCTCCATCGAGCCCTGTAAGGCTCCGTCGGGCCCTTTCGGGTTTGCTCGGGCCCTGTCGGGCTCCGTCAGGCCCTGTCGGATTTGCTCAGGCCCTGTCGGGTTTGCTTGAGCTTTGTCGGGCTCCATCGGGTCCTGTCGGGTTTGCTCGGGCCCTATCGGGCTCCGTCGGGCCCTGTCGGGTTTCCTCGGGCCCTGTCGGGCTCCATCGAGCCCTGTCAGGCTTCGTCGGGCCCTTTCGGGTTTGCTCGGGCCCTGTCGGGCTCTGTCGGGCCCTGTCTGGTTTCCTCGGGCCCTGTCGGGCTCCGTCGGGCCTTGTCGGATTTGCTCGGGCCCTGTCGGGTTTGCTGAAGCCCTGTCAGGCTTCGTCGGACCCTGTCGGGTTTGCTCGGGCCCTGTCGGGATCCGTCGAACCCTGTCGGGTTTGCTCGGGCCCTGTCGGGCTCCATCGAGCCCTGTCAGGTTTGCTCGGGCCCTGTCGGGTTTGCTCGGGCCCTGTCGGGCTCCATCGGACCCTATCTGGCTTTGGCGGGTTCTGTCGGGTTTGCTCAGGCCCTGTCGGGCCTTGTCAGCCCCTGTCAGGTTTGCTCGCGCCCTGTTGGGCTCCGTCGGGCCCTGTCAGGTTCTCTCGGGCCCTGTCAGGTTTGCTCGGGCCCTGTCAGGCTCCGTCAGGCCGTATCGGGTTTTCTCGAGCCCTGTTGGGCTCCGTCAGGCCCTGTCAGGTTTGCTCGGGCCCTGTCGGGCCTTGTCAGGCCCTGTCGGATTTGCTCGGGACCTGTCGGGTTTGCCCGCATCCTGTCGGCCTCCGTCGGGCCCTGTCAGATTCGCTCGGGCCCTGACGGGTTTACTCGGGCCCTGTCAGGCTCCGTCAGGCCCTGTCGGGTTTGCTCGTGCCCTGTCGGGCTCCGTCGGGCCTTGTCAGGTTTGCTCAGGCCCTGTCGGGATCCGTTGGGCCCTGTCGGGTTTGCTCGGGCCCTGTCGGGCTCCTTCGTGCCCTGTCAGGTTTGCTCGGGCCCTGTCGGGTTTGCTCGGGCCCTGTCAGGCTCCGTCGGGCTCTTTCGGGTTTGCTCAGGCCCTGTCGGGCTCCGTCGGGCCCTGTCAGGCTTTGTAAGGTCCTGTCAGGTTTGCTCGGGCCCTGTCAGGCCTTGTCGGGCCCTGTCGGGTTTGCTCGGGCTCTGTCGGGCTCCAGCGTGTCCTGTCGGGTTTGCCCGGGCCCTGTCAGGCTCCATCAGGCCCTGTCGGGTTTGCTCGGGCCCTATCGGGCTCCGTGGGGCCCTGTCGGGTTTCCTCGGGCCCTGTCGGGCTCCATCGAGCCCTGTCAGGCTCCGTCGGGCCCTTTCGGGTTTGCTCGGGCCCTGTCGGGCTCCGTCGGGCTATGTCGGATTTGCTCAGGCCCTGTCGGGTTTGCTGGAGCCCTGTCGGGCTCCATCGGGTCCTGTCGGGTTTGCTCGGGCCCTATCGGGCTCCGTCGGGCCCTGTCGGGTTTCCTCGGGCCCTGTCGGGCTCCATCTAGCTCTGTCAGGCTTCGTCGGGCCCTTTCGGGTTTGCTCGGGCCCTGTCGGGCTCCGTCAGGCCCTGTCGGGTTTGCTCGGGCCCTATCGGGCTCCGTCGAACCCTGTCGGGTTTCCTCGGGCCCTGTCGGGCTCCATCGAGCCCTGTCAGGCTCCGTCGGGCCCTTTCGGGTTTGCTCGGGCCCTGTCAGGCTCCGTCGGGCCCTGTCGGGTTTGCTCGGGCCCTGTCGGGTTTGCTCAGGCCCTGTCAGGCTTTGTCAAGCCCTGTCGGGTTTGCTAGGGCCCTGTCGGGCTCCGTCGGGCCCTGTCTGGTTTCCTCAGGCCCTGTCGGGCTCCGTCGGGCCCTGTCGGGTTTGCTCAGGCCCTGTCGGGTTTGCTAGGGCCCTGTCGGGCTCCGTCGGGCCCTGTCTGGTTTCCTCAGGCCCTGTCGGGCTCCGTCGAGCCCTGTCGGGTTTGCTCGGGCCCTATCGGGCTCCGTGGGGCCCTGTCGGGTTTCCTCGGGCCCTGTCGGGCTCCATCGAGCCCTGTCGGGTTTGCTCAGGCCCTGTCGGGCACCATCGGACCCCGTCAGGCTTTGTCGGGTCCTGTCGGGTTTGCTCAGGCCCTGTCGGGCCTTGTCAGGCCCTGTCGGGTTTGCTCGGGCCCTGTCGGGTTTGCCCGCGTCCTGTGGGGCTCCGTCGGGCCCTGTCAGATTCGCTCGGGCCCTGTCGGGTTTGCTCGGGCCCTGTCAGGCTCCGTCAGGCCCTGTCGGGTTTGCTCGGGCCCTGTCAGGCTCCGTCGGGCCCTGTCAGGTTTGCTTGCGCCCTGTCGGGATCCGTTGGGCCCTGTCGGGTTTGCTCGGGCCCTGTCGGGCTCCTTCGTGCCCTGTCAGGTTTGCTCGGGCCCTGTCGGGTTTGCTCGGGCCCTGTCAGGCTCCGTCGAGCCCTGTCAGGTTTGCTCAGGCCCTGTCGGGTTTGCTCAGGCCCTGTCAGGCTCCGTCAAGCCCTGTCGGGTTTGCTCGGGCCCTGTCAGGCTCCGTCAGGCCCTGTCTGGTTTGCTCGTACCCTGTCGGGCTCCGTCGGGCCCTGTCAGGTTTGCTTGGGCACTGTCGGGCTCCGTCGGGCCCTGTCAGGCTTTGTCGAACCCTGTCGGGTTTGCTCAGGCCCTGTCGGGTTTGCTCGGGCCCTGTCGGGCTCCGTCAGGCCCTGTCTGGTTTCCTCGGGCCCTGTTGGGCTCCGTCGGGCCCTGTTGGGTTTGCTCGGGCCCTGTCGGGTTGCTGAAGCCCTGTCAGGCTTCGCTGAAGCCCTGTCAGGCTTCGTCCGACCCTGTCGGGTTTGCTCGGGCCCTGTCGGGTTGCTGAAGCCCTGTCAGGCTTCGCTGAAGCCCTGTCAGGCTTCGTCCGACCCTGTCGGGTTTGCTCGGGCCCTGTCGGGTTTGCTGAAGCCCTGTCAGGCTTCGTCAGACCCTGTCGGGTTTGCTCGGGCCCTGTCGGGCTCCATCGAGCCCTGTCAGGCTCCGTCGGGCCCTTTCGGGTTTGCTCGGGCCCTGTCGGGCTCCGTCGGGCCCTGTCGGATTTGCTCAGGCCCTGTCGGGTTTGCTGGAGCCCTGTCGGGCTCCATCGGGTCCTGTCGGGTTTGCTCGGGCCCTATCGGGCTCCGTCGGGCCCTGTCGGGTTTCCTCGGGCCCTGTCGGGCTCCATCAAGCCCTGTCAGGCTTCGTCGGGCCCTTTCGGGTTTGCTCGGGCCCTGTCGGGCTCCGTCAGGCCCTGTCGGGTTTGCTCGGGCCCTATCGGGCTCCGTCGAACCCTGTCGGGTTTCCTCGGGCCCTGTCAGGCTCCATCGGGCCCTGTCGGGTTTGCTCGGGCCCTGTCGGGTTTGCTCAGGCCCTGTCAGGCTTTGTCAAGCCCTGTCGGGTTTGCTAGGGCCCTGTCGGGCTCCGTCGGGCCCTGTCTGGTTTCCTCAGGCCCTGTCGGGCTCTGTCGGGCCCTGTCGGGTTTGCTCAGGCCCTGTCGGGTTTGCTAGGGCCCTGTCGGGCTCCGTCGGGCCCTGTCTGGTTTCCTCAGGCCCTGTCGGGCTCCGTCGAGCCCTGTCGGGTTTGCTCGGGCCCTGTCAGGCTCCGTCGCGCCCTGTCGGGTTTCCTCGGGCCCTGTCGGGCTCCATCGAGCCCTGTCGGGTTTGCTCAGGCCCTGTCGGGCACCATCGGACCCCGTCAGGCTTTGTCGGGTCCTGTCGGGTTTGCTCAGGCCCTGTCGGGCCTTGTCAGGCCCTGTCGGGTTTGCTCGGGCCCTGTCGGGTTTGCCCGCGTCCTGTGGGGCTCCGTCGGGCCCTGTCAGATTCGCTCGGGCCCTGTCGGGTTTGCTCGGGCCCTGTCAGGCTCCGTCAGGCCCTGTCGGGTTTGCTCGGGCCCTGTCAGGCTCCGTCGGGCCCTGTCAGGTTTGCTTGCGCCCTGTCGGGATCCGTTGGGCCCTGTCGGGTTTGCTCGGGCCCTGTCGGGCTCCTTCGTGCCCTGTCAGGTTTGCTCGGGCCCTGTCGGGTTTGCTCGGGCCCTGTCAGGCTCCGTCGAGCCCTGTCAGGTTTGCTCAGGCCCTGTCGGGTTTGCTCAGGCCCTGTCAGGCTCCGTCAAGCCCTGTCGGGTTTGCTCGGGCCCTGTCAGGCTCCGTCAGGCCCTGTCTGGTTTGCTCGTACCCTGTCGGGCTCCGTCGGGCCCTGTCAGGTTTGCTTGGGCACTGTCGGGCTCCGTCGGGCCCTGTCAGGCTTTGTCGAACCCTGTCGGGTTTGCTCAGGCCCTGTCGGGTTTGCTCGGGCCCTGTCGGGCTCCGTCAGGCCCTGTCTGGTTTCCTCGGGCCCTGTTGGGCTCCGTCGGGCCCTGTTGGGTTTGCTCGGGCCCTGTCGGGTTGCTGAAGCCCTGTCAGGCTTCGCTGAAGCCCTGTCAGGCTTCGTCCGACCCTGTCGGGTTTGCTCGGGCCCTGTCGGGTTGCTGAAGCCCTGTCAGGCTTCGCTGAAGCCCTGTCAGGCTTCGTCCGACCCTGTCGGGTTTGCTCGGGCCCTGTCGGGTTTGCTGAAGCCCTGTCAGGCTTCGTCAGACCCTGTCGGGTTTGCTCGGGCCCTGTCGGGCTCCGTCGAACCCTGTCGGGTTTGCTCGGGCCCTGTCAGGCTCCGTCGCGCCCTGTCGGGTTTCCTCGGGCCCTGTCGGGCTCCATCGAGCCCTGTCAGGTTTGCTCGGGCCCTGTCGGGTTTGCTCGGGCCCTGTCGGGCTCCATCGGACCCTATCAGGCTTTGGTGGTTCCTGTCGGGTTTGCTCAGGCCCTGTCGGGCCTTGTCAGCCCCTGTCGGGTTTGCTCGCGCCCTGTCGGGCTCCGTCGGGCCCTGTCAGGTTCTCTCGGGCCCTGTCAGGTTTGCTCGGGCCCTGTCGGGATCCATTGGGCCCTGTCAGGTTTGCTCGGGCCCTGTCGGGTTTGCTCGGGCCCTGTCAGGCTCCGTCGGGCTCTTTCGGGTTTGCTCAGGCCCTGTCGGGCTCCGTCGGGCCCTGTCAGGCTTTGTAAGGTCCTGTCAGGTTTGCTCGGGCCCTGTCAGGCCTTGTCGGGCCCTGTCGGGTTTGCTCGGGCTCTGTCGGGCT
This sequence comes from Patagioenas fasciata, assembly GCF_037038585.1. Classification (NCBI taxonomy): domain Eukaryota; kingdom Metazoa; phylum Chordata; class Aves; order Columbiformes; family Columbidae; genus Patagioenas; species Patagioenas fasciata. Next base: position 85,640 of record NC_092539.1, read on the forward strand.
CCAGCGTGTCCTGTCGGGTTTGCCCGGGCCCTGTCAGGCTCCATCAGGCCCTGTCGGGTTTGCTCGGGCCCTATCGGGCTCCGTGGGGCCCTGTCGGGTTTCCTCGGGCCCTGTCGGGCTCCATCGAGCCCTGTCAGGCTCCGTAGGGCCCTTTCGGGTTTGCTCGGGCCCTGTCGGGCTCCGTCGGGCCCTGTCGGATTTGCTCAGGCCCTGTCGGGTTTGCTGGAGCCCTGTCGGGCTCCATCGGGTCCTGTCGGGTTTGCTCGGGCCCTATCGGGCTCCGTCGGGCCCTGTCGGGTTTCCTCGGGCCCTGTCGGGCTCCATCAAGCCCTGTCAGGCTTCGTCGGGCCCTTTCGGGTTTGCTCGGGCCCTGTCGGGCTCCGTCGGGCCCTGTCGGGTTTGCTCGGGCCCTGTCGGGTTTGCTCAGGCCCTGTCAGGCTTTGTCAAGCCCTGTCGGGTTTGCTAGGGCCCTGTCGGGCTCCGTCGGGCCCTGTCTGGTTTCCTCAGGCCCTGTCGGGCTCCGTCGGGCCCTGTCGGGTTTGCTCAGGCCCTGTCGGGTTTGCTAGGGCCCTGTCGGGCTCCGTCGGGCCCTGTCTGGTTTCCTCAGGCCCTGTCGGGCTCCGTCGAGCCCTGTCGGGTTTGCTCGGGCCCTGTCAGGCTCCGTCGCGCCCTGTCGGGTTTCCTCGGGCCCTGTCGGGCTCCATCGAGCCCTGTCGGGTTTGCTCAGGCCCTGTCGGGCACCATCGGACCCCGTCAGGCTTTGTCGGGTCCTGTCGGGTTTGCTCAGGCCCTGTCGGGCCTTGTCAGGCCCTGTCGGGTTTGCTCGGGCCCTGTCGGGTTTGCCCGCGTCCTGTGGGGCTCCGTCGGGCCCTGTCAGATTCGCTCGGGCCCTGTCGGGTTTGCTCGGGCCCTGTCAGGCTCCGTCAGGCCCTGTCGGGTTTGCTCGGGCCCTGTCAGGCTCCGTCGGGCCCTGTCAGGTTTGCTCAGGCCCTGTCGGGATCCGTTGGGCCCTGTCGGGTTTGCTCGGGCCCTGTCGGGCTCCTTCGTGCCCTGTCAGGTTTGCTCGGGCCCTGTCGGGTTTGCTCAGGCCCTGTCAGGCTCCGTCGAGCCCTGTCAGGTTTGCTCGGGCCCTGTCGGGTTTGCTCAGGCCCTGTCAGGCTCCGTCGAGCCCTGTCGGGTTTGCTCGGGCCCTGTCAGGCTCCGTCAGGCCCTGTCTGGTTTGCTCGTACCCTGTCCGGCTCCGTCGGGCCCTGTCAGGTTTGCTTGGGCACTGTCGGGCTCCGTCGGGCCCTGTCAGGCTTTGTCGAACCCTGTCGGGTTTGCTCAGGCCCTGTCGGGTTTGCTCGGGCCCTGTCGGGCTCCGTCAGGCCCTGTCTGGTTTCCTCGGGCCCTGTTGGGCTCCGTCGGGCCCTGTCGGGTTTGCTCGGGCCCTGTCGGGTTGCTGAAGCCCTGTCAGGCTTCGCTGAAGCCCTGTCAGGCTTCGTCCGACCCTGTCGGGTTTGCTCGGGCCCTGTCGGGTTGCTGAAGCCCTGTCAGGCTTCGCTGAAGCCCTGTCAGGCTTCGTCCGACCCTGTCGGGTTTGCTCGGGCCCTGTCGGGTTTGCTGAAGCCCTGTCAGGCTTCGTCAGACCCTGTCGGGTTTGCTCGGGCCCTGTCGGGCTCCGTCGAACCCTGTCGGGTTTGCTCGGGCCCTGTCAGGCTCCGTCGCGCCCTGTCGGGTTTCCTCGGGCCCTGTCGGGCTCCATCGAGCCCTGTCAGGTTTGCTCGGGCCCTGTCGGGTTTGCTCGGGCCCTGTCGGGCTCCATCGGACCCTATCAGGCTTTGGTGGTTCCTGTCGGGTTTGCTCAGGCCCTGTCGGGCCTTGTCAGCCCCTGTCGGGTTTGCTCGCGCCCTGTCGGGCTCCGTCGGGCCCTGTCAGGTTCTCTCGGGCCCTGTCAGGTTTGCTCGGGCCCTGTCGGGATCCATTGGGCCTTGTCGGGTTTGCTCGGGCCCTGTCGGGCTCCTTCGTGCCCTATCAGGTTTGCTCGGGCCCTGTCGGGTTTGCTCGGGCCCTGTCAGGCCTTGTCAGGCCCTGTCGGGTTTGCTCGGGACCTGTCGGGTTTGCCCGCGTCCTGTCGGCCTCCGTCGGGCCCTGTCAGATTTGCTCGGGCCCTGTCGGGTTTGCTCGGGCCCTGTCAGGCTCCGTCAGGCCCTGTCGGGTTTGCTCGTGCCCTGTCGGGCTCCGTCGGGCCCTGTCAGGTTTGCTCAGGCCCTGTCGGGATCCGTTGGGCCTTGTCGGGTTTCCTCGGGCCCTGTCAGGCTCCGTTGGGCCCTGTCGGCTTGCTCGGGCCCTGTCGGGTTTTCTGAAGCCCTGTCAGGCTTCGTCGGACCCTGCCAAGTGTGCTCGGGCCCTGTCGGGCTCCGTCGAGCCCTGTCAGGTTTTCTCGGGCCTTGTCAGGCTCCTTCGGGCCCTGTCGGGTTTGCTCGGGCCCTGTCGGGTTTGCTCAGGCCCTGTCGGATTCCGTCGGGCCCTGTTGGGTTTCCTCGGGCCCTGTCGGACTCCACTGAGCCCTGTCAGGCTCCGTCGGGCTCTTTCGGGTTTGCTCGGGCCCTGGCGGGCTCCGTCGGGCCCTGTCAGGCTTTGTCAGGACGTGTCAGGTTTGCTCGGGCCCTGTCGGGCCTTGTCGGGCCCTGTCGGGTTTGCTCGGGCTCTGTCGGGCTCCAGCGTGCCCTGTCGGGTTTGCCCGGGCCCTGTCAGGCTCCGTCAGGCCCTGTCGGGTTTGCTCGGGCCCTATCGGGTTCAATCAGGCCCTGTCGGGTTTCCTCGGGCCCTGTCTGGCTCCATCGAGCCCTGTCAGGCTCCGTCGGTCCCTTTCGGGTTTGCTCGGGCCCTGTCGGGCTCTGTCGGGCCCTGTCGGGTTTGCTCGGGCGCTGTCGGGCTCCGTCGGGCCCTGTCTGGTTTTCTCGGGCTCTGTCGGGCTCCGTCGGGCCCTGTCGCGTTTGCTCGGGCCATGTCGGGTTTGCTGAAGCCCTGTCAGGCTTCGTCGGACCCTGTCGGGTTTGCTCGAGCCCTGTCGGGCTCCATCGGGCCCTGTCGGGTTTGCTCGGGCCCTATCGGGCTCCGTCGGGCCCTGTCGGGTTTCCTCGGGCCCTGTCGGGCTCCATCGAGCCCTGTCAGGCTTCGTCGGGCCCTTTCGGGTTTGCTCGGGCCCTGTCGGGCTCCGTCAGGCCCTGTCGGGTTTGCTCGGGCCCTATCAGGCTCCGTCGAGCCCTGTCGGGTTTGCTCGGGCTCTGTCAGGCTCCGTCGGGCCCTGTCGGGTTTCCTCGGGCCCTGTCGGGCTCCATCAGCCCTGTCAGGCTTTGTCGAACCCTGTCGGGTTTGCTCGGGCCCTGTCGGGTTTGCTCGGGCCCTGTCGGGCTCTGTCGGGCCCTGTCTGGTTTCCTCGGGCCCTGTCGGGCTCCGTCTAGCCCTGTCGGGTTTGCTCGGGCCCTGTCGGGTTTGCTGAAGCCCTGTCAGGCTTCGTCAGACCCTGTCGGGTTTGCTCGGGCCCTGTCGGGCTCCGTCGAACCCTGTCGGGTTTGCTCGGGCCCTGTCGGGCTCCGTCGAACCCTGTCGGGTTTGCTCGGGCCCTGTCAGGCTCCGTCGCGCCCTGTCGGGTTTCCTCGGGCCCTGTCGGGCTCCATCGAGCCCTGTCAGGTTTGCTCGGGCCCTGTCGGGTTTGCTCGGGCCCTGTCGGGCTCCATCGGACCCTATCAGGCTTTGGTGGTTCCTGTCGGGTTTGCTCAGGCCCTGTCGGGCCTTGTCAGCCCCTGTCGGGTTTGCTCGCGCCCTGTCGGGCTCCGTCGGGCCCTGTCAGGTTCTCTCGGGCCCTGTCAGGTTTGCTCGGGCCCTGTCGGGATCCATTGGGCCTTGTCGGGTTTGCTCGGGCCCTGTCGGGCTCCTTCGTGCCCTATCAGGTTTGCTCGGGCCCTGTCGGGTTTGCTCGGGCCCTGTCAGGCCTTGTCAGGCCCTGTCGGGTTTGCTCGGGACCTGTCGGGTTTGCCCGCGTCCTGTCGGCCTCCGTCGGGCCCTGTCAGATTTGCTCGGGCCCTGTCGGGTTTGCTCAGGCCCTGTCAGGCTCCGTCAGGCCCTGTCGGGTTTGCTCGTGCCCTGTCGGGCTCCGTCGGGCCCTGTCAGGTTTGCTCAGGCCCTGTCGGGATCCGTTGGGCCTTGTCGGGTTTGCTCGGGCCCTGTCGGGCTCCTTCGTGCCCTGTCAGGTTTGCTCGGGCCCTGTCGGGTTTGCTCGGGCCCTGTCAGGCTCCGTCGGGCCCTGTCGGGTTTCCTCGGGCCCTGTCGGGCTCCATCGAGCCCTGTCAGGCTTTGTCGAACCCTGTCGGGTTTGCTCGGGCCCTGTCGGGTTTGCTCGGGTCCTGTTGGGCTCTGTCGGGCCCTGTCGGGTTTGCTCGGGCCCTGTCGGGCTCCTTCGTTCCCTGTCAGGCTCCGTCAGGCCCTGTCGGGTATGCTCGTGCCCTGTCGGGCTCCGTCGGGCCCTGTCAGGTTTGCTCGGGCCCTGTCAGGATCTGTCGGGCATGGAGACCCCCGCTTGTCCTCAGGGTCCATTGTGACATCTTGGGCACCTCCCATTGACCCCAGGACCCATTGTGACACCATGGAGACCCCCCCTTGTCACTGGGGACCCATTGTGACACCATGGAGAAACCCGCTTGTCCTCAGGGTCCATTGTGACATCTTGGGCACCTCCCATTGTCCCCAGGACCCATTGTGACATCCTGGGGACCCCCTTGCTCCCAGGGCCCATTGTGGCACCATGGGGACATCCCCTTTGTCCCCAGGGCCCATTGTGACATTCCAGGACCCCCCATTGTCCCCAGGGCCCATTGTGACATCCACTGCACCCCCTTGTCCCCAGGGCCCATTGTGACATTCAGGGGACCCCTCTTTGTCCCCAGGGCCCATTCTGACATCCTGGGGACCCCCCCTTGTCACTGGGGCCCATTGTGACGTCCCAGGACCCCCCATTGTCCCCAGGACCCATTGTGACATCCTGGGGATCCCTCCTTGTCCTCAGGGCCCATTGTGACGTCTTAGGACCCCCCATTGTCCCCAGGGCCCATTGTGACATTCAGGGGACGCCTCTTTGAAACCCAGGGCACATTGTGACATCCTGGGGACCCCCCCTTGTCCCCAGAGCCCATTGTGACGTCCCAGGACCCCCCATTGTCCCCAGGGTCCATTGTGACAGTCAGGGGGCCCCTTTGTCACTGGGGCCCATTGTGACATCCCAGGACCCCACATTGTCCCCAGGACCTATTGTGACATCCTGGGGACCCCACTTGTCCCCAGGACCCATTGTGACACTATGGGGAACCCCCTTGTCCCCAGGGCCCATTGTGACGTCCTGGGTACCACCCTTGTCCGCAGGGCTCATTGTGACGTCCCAGGACCCCCCATTGTCCCCAGGGCCCATTGTGACATCCTGGGGATCCCTCCTTGTCCGCAGGGCCCACTGTGACGTCCTAGGACCCCCCATTGTCCCCAGGGCCCATTGTGACATCCTCGGCAGCCCCTTGTCCCCAGGGCCCATTGTGACATTCAGGGGACCCCTCATTGTCCCCAGGGCCCATTGTGACATCCTGGGGACCCCCTCTTGTCACTGGGGCCCATTGTGACGTCCCAGGACCCCCCATTGTCCCCAGGGCCCATTGTGACTTTCAGGGGACCCCTCTTTGTCCCCAGGGGCCATTGTGACGTCTAACGACCCCCCATTGTCCCCAGGGCCCATTGTGACATCCTGGGGATCCCTCCTTGTCCTCAGGGCCCATTGTGACGTCCCAGGACCGCCCATTGTCCCCAGGGCCCATTGTGACATTCAGGGGACCCCTCTTTGTCCCCAGGGCCCATTGTGACATCCTGGGGATCCCTCATTGTCCCCAGGGCCCATTGTGACGTCCCAGCACCCCCCATTGTCCCCAGGACCTATCGTGACATTCAGGGGAGCCCCTTTGTCACTGGGGCCCATTGTGACACCATGGAGACCCCCGCTTGTCCTCAGGGTCCATTGTGTCATCCTGGGCACCCCCCATTTTCCCCAGGACCCATTGTGACATCCTGGCCACCCCCTTGCTCCCAGGGCCCGTTGTGGCACCATGGGGATACCCCCTTTGTCCCCAGGGCCCATTGTGACATCCCAGGACCCCCCTTTGTCCCCAGGGCCATTGTGAAATCCTGGGGACCCCTTTTGTCCCCAGGGCCCATTGTGGCACCATGGGGAACCCCTTTGTCACTGGGGGCCATTGTGACATTCCAGGATTCCACTTTGTCCCCAGGGCTCGTTCTGACACCTTGGGGACTCCCATTGTCCCCAGGGCCCATTGTGACATCCCAGGACCCCACTTTGTCCCCAGGGCTTATTGTGACATCTGGGGTACGCCCTTGTCCCCAGGACCCATCGTGGCACCGTGGGGACCCTCCTTGTCACTTGGGCCCATTGTGACGTCCCAGAACCCGCCATTGTCCCCAGGGCCCATTGTGACATCCTGCGGACCCCCCGTTGTCCCCAGGGCCCATTGTGACATTCAGGGGACCCACCATTGTTCTCAGGGCCCATTGTGACGTCCCAGGACCCCCCATTGTCCCCAGGGCCCATTGTGACATCCTCAGCACCCCCTTGTCCCCAGGGCCCATTGTGACATTCAGGGGACCCCTCTTTTTCCCCAGGGCCCATTGTGACATCCTGGGGACCCCCCTTGTCCCCAGGGCCCATTGTGACGTCCCAGAACCCGCCATTGTCCCCAGGGCCCATTGTGACATCCTGGGGATCCCTGCTTGTCCCCAGGGCCCATTGGGACGTCCCAGGACCCGCTATTGTCCCCAGGGCCCATTGTGACATCCTGGGGATCCCTCCTAGTCCCCAGGGCCCATTGGGACGTCCCAGGACCCCCATTGTCCCCAGGGCCCATTGTGACATTCAGGGGCCCCCGTTTGTCACTGGGGCCCATTGTGACATCCCAGGGCCCCACTTGTCCCCAGGACCCATTGTGACACTATAGGGACCCCCCCTTGTGCCCAGTGACCATTGTGACACCGTGGGTACCACCCTTGTCCGCACGGCCCATTGTGACATCCTAGGGACACCCCCTTGTCTCCAGGGCCCATTGTGACATCCTGGGAATCCCTCCTTGTCCCCAGGGCCCATTTTGAAATTCAGGGGACCCCCCATTGTCCCCAGGGCCCATTGTGACATTCAGGGGACCCCTCTTTGTCCCCAGGGCCCATTGTGACATCCTGGGGATCCCTCCTTGTCCCCAGGGCCCATTGTGACGTCCCAGGACCCCCCATTGTCCCCAGGACCTATTGTGACATTCAGGGGAGCCCCTTTGTCACTGGGGCCCATTGTGACACCATGGAGACCCCCGCTTGTCCTCAGGGTCCATTGTGACATCCTGGGCACCCCCCATTTTCCGCAGGACCCATTGTGACATCCTGGCCACCCCCTTGCTCCCAGGACCCGTTGTGGCACCATGGGGACACCCCCTTTGTCCCCAGGACCCATTGTGACATCCCAGGACCCCCCTTTGTCCCCAGGGCCATTGAAGCACCATGGGGACCCCCTTTGACCCCAGGGCCCATTGTGGCACCATGGCAACCCCTTTTGTCCCCAGGGCCCATTGTGACATTCTTGGACCCCACTTTGTCCCCAGGGCCTATTGTGACACCATGGGGACCCCTCCTTGTCACTGGGGACCCATTGTGACACCATGGGGACCCAGTCTGGTCCTCAGGACTCATTCTCACATCCTGGACACCCCCCATTGTCCCCAGGGCCCATTGTGACATCCACTGCACCCCCTTGTCCCCAGGGCCCATTGTGACATTCAGGGGACCCCTCTTTGTCCCCAGGGCCCATTGTGACATCCTGGGGACCCCCCCTTGTCCCCAGGGCCCATTGAGACATCCCAGGACCCCCCACTGTCCCCAGGGCCCATTGTGACATTCAGGGGACCCCCTTTGTCCCCAGGGCCCATTCTGATACCGTGGGGACCCCCTTTGTCCCCAGGGCCCATTGTGACATTCAGGGGACGCTCTTTGTCCACAGGGCCCATTGTGACATCCTGGGGACCCTCCTTGTCCCCAGAGCCCATTGTGACATCCAGGGGACCCCCTTTGTCCCCAGGGCCCATTGTGGCACCATGAGGACCCTCTTTGTCACTGGGGCCCATTGTGACATCCCACGACCCCCCTTTGTCCCCAGGGCCTATTGTGACATCCTGGGGACCCTCCTTGTCCCCAGAGCCCATTGTGACATCCCAGGACCCCACTTTGTCCCCAGGGCTTATTGTGACACCATGGGGATCTCCCTTGTCCCCAGGGCCCATTGTGACACCGTGGGGAACCCCTTTGTCACTGGGGGCCATTGTGACATTCCAGGATTTCACTTTGTCCCCAGGGCTCGTTCTGACACCTTGGGGACTCCCATTGTCCCCAGGGCCCATTGTGACATCCTGGGCAACCCCATTGTCCCCAGGGCCCATTGTGACATCCTGGGGACCCCCATTGTCCCCAAGGCCCATTGTGACATTCCAGGACCCCCCATTGTCCCCAGGGCCCATTGTGACATCCACTGCACCCCCTTGTCCCCAGGGACCATTGTGACATTCAGGGGACCCCTCTTTGTCCCCAGGACCCATTGTGACATCCTGGGGACCCCCGTTGTCACGGGGGCCCATTGTGACGTCCCAGGACCCCCCATTGTCCCCAGGGCCCATTGTGACATCCTGGGGATCCCTCCTTGTCCCCAGGGCCCATTGTGACGTCTTAGGACCCCCCATTGTCCCCAGGGCCCATTGCGACATTCAGGGGACGCCTCTTTGTATCCAGGGCACATTGTGACATCCTGGGGACCCCCCCTTGTCCCCAGGGCCTATTGTGACATCCTGGGGATCCCTCCTTGTCCCCAGGGCCTATTGTGACGTCCCAGGACGCCCCATTGTCCTCCGGACCCATTGTAACATTCAGGGAACCCCTTTGTCACTGGGGCCCATTGTGACATCCCAGGACCGCCCATTGTCCCCAGGGCCCATTGTGACATCCTGGGGACCCCATTTTCCCCAGGACCCATTGTGACCCTATGGGGACCCCCCCTTGTTCCCAGGGCCCATTGTGACACCGTGGGTACCACCCTTGACCGCAGGGCTCATTGTGACATCGCAGGACCCCCCTTTGTCCCCAGAGCCCATTGTGACATACAGGGGACCCGTTTTGTCCCCAGGGCCCATTGTGACATCGCAGGACCCAACCTGGTCCCCAGGGCCCATTATGACATCCTGGGCACCCCTTTTGTCCCCACGGCCCATTGTGGCACCATGGGGACCCCCTTTGTCACTGGGGCCCATTGTGACATCCCAGGACCCCACTTTGTCCCCAGGGCTGATTGTGACGTCCCAGGGCCCCTCTGTGTCCCCAGGGCCCATTGTGACACTTTAGGGACCCCTCTTTGTCCCCAGGGCCCATTGTGACATCCTGGAGACCCCCCCTTGTCCCCAGGGCCCATTGTGACGTCCCAGGACCCCCCTCTGTTCCCAGGGCTCATTGTGACTTTCAGGGGATCCCCCCTTGTCCCCAGGGCTGATTGTGACGTCCTAGGGCCCCTCTGTGTCCCCAAGGCCCATTGTGACGTCCCAGGACCCCCATTGTCCCCAGGGCCCATTGTGACATCCTCGGCACCCCCTTGTCCCCAGGGCCCATTGTGACATTCAGGGGACCCCTCTTTGTCCCCAGGGCCCATTGTGACATCCTGGGGACCCCCTCTTGTCCCCAGGGCCCATTGTGACGTCCCAGGACCCCCCATTGTCCCCAGGGCCCATTGTGACATCCTGGGGATCCCCCCTTGTCACCAGGGCCCATTGTGACATTCAGGGGACCCCCCTTTGTCTCCAGGACATATTGTGAGACCGTGGGGACCTCATTAGTCCCCAGGGCCCATTGTGACATCCTAGGGATCCCCTCTTGTCCCCAGGGCCCATTGTGACGTCCCAGGACCCCTTATTGTCCCCAGGGCCCATTGTGACCTCCTCGGCACCCCCTTGTCCCTAGGGCCCATTGTGACATTCACGGGACCCCCCATTGTCCCCAGGGCCCATTCTGATATGGTGGGGACCGCCTTTGTCTCCAGGGCCCATTGTGACATCCTGGGGACCCTCCTTGTCCCCAGAGCCCATTGTGACATCCAGGGGAACCCCCTTGTCCCCAGGGCCCATTGTGGCACCATGGGGACCCCCTTTGTCACTGGGGCCCATTGTGACATCCCAGGACCCCCCTTTGTCCCCAGGGCCCATTGTGACATCCTGGGGACCCCCATTGTCCCTAGGGCCCATTGTGACATTCCAGGACCACCCATTGTCCCCAGGGCCCATTGTGACATCCACTGCACCCCCTTGTCCCCAGGGCCCATTGTGATATTCAGGGGACCCGCCATTGTCCCCAGGGCCCATTGTGACATCCTGGGGACCCCCCCTTGTCACTCGGGCCCATTGTGACGTCCCAGGACCCCCCATTGTCCCCAGGGCCCATTGTGACATTCAGGGCACCCCCTTGTCCCCAGGGCCCATTCTGACATTCAGGGGACCCCTCTTTGTCCCCAGGGCCCATTGTGACATCCTGGGGACCCCCCCTTGTCACTCGGGCCCATTGTGATGTCCCAGGACCCCCCATTGTCCCCAGGGCCCATTGTGACATTCAGGGCACCCCCTTGTCCCCAGGGCCCATTGTGACATCCCAGGACCCCCATTGTCCCCAGGGCCCATTGTGACATCCTGGGGACCCCCCCTTATCCCCAGGGCCCATTGTGACATCCCAGGACCCCCCATAGTCCGCAGGGCCCATTGTGACATCCTGGGGATCGCTCCTTGTCCCCAGGGCCCATTTTGATGTCCTAGGACCCCCCATTGTCCCCAGGACCCATTGTGACATTCAGGGGGACCCCCTTTGTCTCTGGGGCCCATTGTGACATCCCAGGACCCCACATTGTCCCCAGGGCCCATTGTGACATCCTGGGGACCCCACTTGTCCCCAGGGCCTATTGTGACACCATGGGGACCCGTTTCTCCCCACGGCGTATTGTGGCACCATGGGGACTCCCCCTTGTCACTGGGGGCCCATTGTGACACCATGGAGACCCCTGCTTGTCCTCAGGGTCCATTGTGACATCCTGGGTACCCCCTTGCTCCCAGGGCCCATTGTGGCACCATGGGGATACCCCCTTGTCCCCAGGGCCCATTGTGACATTCTAGGACCCCACTTTGTCCCCAGGGCCTATTGTGACACCATGGGGACCCCTCCTTGTCCTCAGGACTCATTCTCACATCCTGGGTACCCCCCATTGTCCCCAGGGACCATTGTGACATCGTGGGGACCCCACTTGTCCCCAGGGTCCATTGTGACACTATGGGACCCCCCCTTGTGCCCAGGGCCCATTGTGACACCGTGGGTACCACCCTTGTCTGCAGGGCTCATTGTGACATCCCAGGACCCCCCATTGTCCCCAGGGCCCATTGTGACATTCAGGGGACCCCCTTTGTCCCCAGAGCCCATTGTGACATGCTGGGGACGCTCTTTGTCCCCAGGGCCCATTGTGACATCCTGGGGACCCCCTTTGTCCCCAGGGCCCATTGTGGCACCATAGGGACCCCCTTTGTCACTGGGGCCCATTGTGACATCCCAGGACCCCCCCTGGTCCCCAGGCCCCATTGTGACATCCTGGAGACCCCCTTTGTCCCAGGACTTCATTGTGACATCCTGGGGACCCACCCTTGTCCCCAGGGCCCATTGTGACATCCCAGGACCCCCATTGTCCCCAGGGCCCATTGTGACATCCTGGGGACCCCCCCTTATCCCCAGGGCCCATTGTGACATCCCAGGACCCCCCATAGTCCCCAGGGCCCATTGTGACATCCTGGGGATCCCTCCTTGTCCCCAGGGCCCATTTTGACGTCCTAGGACCCCCCATTGTCCCCAGGACCCATTGTGACATTCAGGGGGACCCCCTTTGTCTCTGGGGCCCATTGTGACATCCCAGGACCCCACATTGTCCCCAGGGCCCATTGTGACATCCTGGGGACCCCACTTGTCCCCAGGGCCTATTGTGACACCATGGGGACCCCTCCTTGTCCTCAGGACTCATTCTCACATCCTGGGTACCCCCCATTGTCCCCAGGGACCATTGTGACATCGTAGGGACCCCACTTGTCCCCAGGGTCCATTGTGACACTATGGGGACCCCCCCTTGTGCCCAGGGCCCATAGTGACACCGTGGGTACCACCCTTGTCTGCAGGGCTCATTGTGACATCCCAGGACCCCCCATTGTCCCCAGGGCCCATTGTGACATTCAGGGGACCCCCCTTTGTCGCCAGGGCCCATTCTGATACCGTGGGGACCCCGTTTGTCCCCAGGGCCCATTGTGACATCCTGGGGATCCTCCGTGTCTCCAGAGCCCATTGTGACATCCAGGGGACCACCTTTGTCCCCAGGGCCCATTGTGGCACCATAGGGACCCACTTTGTCACTGGGGCCCATTGTGACATCCCAGGACCCCCCCTGGTCCCCAGGGCCCATTGTGACATCCGGCGGACCCCCCTTTGTCCCTAGGGCCCATTGTGACATCCTGGGGACCCGTTTCTCCCCACGGCGTATTGTGGCACCATGGGGACTCCCCCTTGTCACTGGGGGCCCATTGTGACACCATGGAGACCCCTGCTTGTCCTCAGGGTCCATTGTGACATACTGGGCACCCCCTTGCTCCCAGGGCCCATTGTGGCACCATGGGGATACCCCCTTGTCCCCAGGGCCCATTGTGACATTCTAGGACCCAACTTTGTCCCCAGGGCATATTGTGACACCATGGGGACCCCTCCTTGTCCTCAGGACTCATTCTCACATCCTGGGTACCCCCCATTGTCCCCAGGGCCCATTGTGACATCGTGGGGACCCCACTTGTCCCCAGGGTCCATTGTGACACTATGGGGACCCCCCCTTGTGCCCAGGGCCCATAGTGACACCGTGGGTACCACCCTTGTCTGCAGGGCTCATTGTGACATCCCAGGACCCCCCATTGTCCCCAGGGCCCATTGTGACATTCAGGGGACCCCCTTTGTCCCCAGAGCCCATTGTGACATGCTGGGGACGCTCTTTGTCCGCAGGGCCCATTGTGACATCCTGGGGACCCCCTTTGTCCCCAGGGCCCATTGTGGCACCATAGGGACCCCCTTTGTCACTGGGGCCCATTGTGACATCCCAGGACCCTCCCTGGTCCCCAGGCCCCATTGTGACATCCTGGGGACCCCCTTTGTCCCAGGACTTCATTGTGACATCCTGGGGACCCCCCTTGTCCTCAGGGTCCATTGTGACAGCCCAGGACCTTACATTGTCCCCAGGGCCCATTGTGTTATCTGGGGGAACCCCTTGTTCCCAAGGCCCATTGTGACATCCTGGGGACCCACCCTTGTCCCCAGGGCCCATTGTGACATCCCAGGACCCCCCATTGTCCCCAGGGCCCATTGTGACATCCTCGGCACCCCCTTGTCCCCAGGGCCCATTGTGACATTCAGGGGACCCCTCTTTGTCCCCAGGGCCCATTGTGACATCCTGGGGACCCCCTTTGTCCCCAGGGCCCATTGTGGCACCATAGGGACCCCCTTTGTCACTGGGGCCCATTGTGACATCCCAGGACCCCCCCTGGTCCCCAGGCCCCATTGTGACATCCTGGGGACCCCCTTTGTCCCAGGACTTCATTGTGACATCCTGGGGACCCCCCTTGTCCTCAGGGTCCATTGTGACAGCCCAGGACCTTACATTGTCCCCAGGGCCCATTGTGTTACCTGGGGGAACCCCTTGTTCCCAAGGCCCATTGTGACATCCTGGGGACCCACCCTTGTCCCCAGGGCCCATTGTGACATCCCAGGACCCCCCATTGTCCCCAGGGCCCATTGTGACATCCTCGGCACCCCCTTGTCCCCAGGGCCCATTGTGACATTCAGGGGACCCCTTTTTGTCCCCAGGGCCCATTGTGACATCCTGGGGATCCCTCCTTGACCCCAGGGCCTATTGTGACGTCCCAGGACCCCCCATTGCCCCCAGGACCTATTGTGACATCCTGGCCACCCCCTTGCTCCCAGGGCCCATTGTGGCACCATGGGGACACCCCCTTGTCCCCGGTGCCCATTGTGACATCCCAGGACCCCCCTTTGTCCCCAGGAGCCATTGTAGCACCATGGGGACCACTTTTGTCCCCAGGGCCCATTGTGACATTCTAGGACCCCACTTTGTCCCCAGGGCATATTGTGACATCCTGGGGACCCTCATTGTCCTCAGGGTCCATTGTGACATCCTGGGCACCCCCCATTTTCCCCAGGACCCATTGTGACATCCTGGCCACCCCCTTGCTCCCAGGGCCCGTTGTGGCACCATGGGGACACCCCCTTTGACCCCAGGGTCCATTGTGGCACCATGGCAAGCCCTTTTGTCCCCAGGGCCCATTGTGACATTCTTGGACCCCACTTTGTCCCCAGGGCCTATTGTGACACTATGGGGACACCTCCTTGTCACTGGGGACCCATTGTGACACCATGGGGACCCCCCCTTGTCCTCAGGACTCATTCTCACATCCTGGACACCCCCCATTGTCCCCAGGGCCCATTGTGACATCCACTGCACCCCCTTGTCCCCAGGGCCCATTGTGACATTCAGGGGACCCCTCTTTGTCCCCAGGGCCCATTGTGACATGCTGGGGACGCTCTTTGTCCCCAGGGCCCATTGTGACATCCTGGGGACCCCCTTGTCCCCAGTGCCTATTGTGAAATCCTGGGCACCCCCTTTGTCCCCAGGGCCCATTGTGACGTCCCAGGACCCCCCTTTGTCCCCAGGGTCCATTGTGACATCCTGGGGACCCTCTTTGTCCCCAGGGCCCATTGTGACAGGGTGGGGACTCCCTTTGTCCCCAGGGGCCATTGTGATGTCCCAGGATCCCCCTTTGTCCCCAGGGCCCATTGTGACATCCTGGGGATCCCTCCTTGTCCCCAGGGCCTATTGTGACGTCCCAGGACCCCCCATTGTCCTCCGGACCCATTGTAACATTCAGGGAACCCCTTTGTCACTGGGGCCCATTGTGACATCCCAGGACCGCCCATTGTCCCCAGGGCCCATTGTGACATCCTGGGGACCCCATTTTCCCCAGGACCCATTGTGACCCTATGGGGACCCCCCCTTGTTCCCAGGGCCCATTGTGACACCGTGGGTACCACCCTTGACCGCAGGGCTCATTGTGACATCGCAGGACCCCCCTTTGTCCCCAGAGCCCATTGTGACATACAGGGGACCCCCTTTGTCCCCAGGGCCCATTGTGACATCGCAGGACCCACCCTGGTCCCCAGGGCCCATTGTGACATCCTGGGCACCCCTTTTGTCCCCACGGCCCATTGTGGCACCATGGGGACCCCCTTTGTCACTGGGGCCCATTGTGACATCCCAGGACCCCACTTTGTCCCCAGGGCTGATTGTGATGTCCCAGGGCCCCTCTGTGTCCCCAGGGCCCATTGTGACACTTTAGGGACCCCTCTTTGTCTCCAGGGCCCATTGTGTCATCCTGGGGATCCTCCGTGTCTCCAGAGCCCATTGTGACATCCAGGGGACCCCCTTTGTCCCCAGGGCCCATTGTGGCACCATAGGGACCCACTTTGTCACTGGGGCCCATTGTGACATCCCAGGACCCCCCCTGGTCCCCAGGGCCCATTGTGACATCCGGCGGACCCCCCTTTGTCCCTAGGGCCCATTGTGACATCCTGGGGACCCGTTTCTCCCCACGGCGTATTGTGGCACCATGGGGACTCCCCCTTGTCACTGGGGGCCCATTGTGACACCATGGAGACCCCTGCTTGTCCTCAGGGTCCATTCTGACATCCTGGGTACCCCCTTGCTCCCAGGGCCCATTGTGGCACCATGGGGATACCCCCTTGTCCCCAGGGCCCATTGTGACATTCTAGGACCCCACTTTGTCCCCAGGGCCTATTGTGACACCATGGGGACCCCTCCTTGTCCTCAGGACTCATTCTCACATCCTGGGTACCCCCCATTGTCCCCAGGGACCATTGTGACATCGTGGGGACCCCACTTGTCCCCAGGGTCCATTGTGACACTATGGGACCCCCCCTTGTGCCCAGGGCCCATAGTGACACCGTGAGTACCACCCTTGTCTGCAGGGCTCATTGTGACATCCCAGGACCCCCCATTGTCCCCAGGGCCCATTGTGACATTCAGGGGACCCCCTTTGTCCCCAGAGCCCATTGTGACATGCTGGGGACGCTCTTTGTCCGCAGGGCCCATTGTGACATCCTGGGGACCCCCTTTGTCCCCAGGGCCCATTGTGGCACCATAGGGACCCCCTTTGTCACTGGGGCCCATTGTGACATCCCAGGACCCCCCCTGGTCCCCAGGCCCCACTGTGACATCCTGGGGACCCCCTTTGTCCCAGGACTTCATTGTGACATCCTGGGGACCCACCCTTGTCCCCAGGGCCCATTGTGACATCCCAGGACCCCCATTGTCCCCAGGGCCCATTGTGACATCCTCGGCACCCCCTTGTCCCCAGGGCCCATTGTGACATTCAGGGGACCCCTCTTTGTCCCCAGGGCCCATTGTGACATCCTGTGGATCCCTCCTTGATTCCAAGGCCCATTGTGACATCCCAGGACCCCCCATTGTCCCCAGGACCTATTGTGACATCCTGGCCACCCCCTTGCTCCCAGGGCCCATTGTGGCACCATGGGGACACCCCCTTGTCCCCGGTGCCCATTGTGAAATCCTGGGGACCTCCTTTGTCCCCAGGGCCCATTGTGACGTCCCAGGACCCCCCTTTGTCCCCAGGGTCCATTGTGACATCCTGGGGACCCTCTTTGTCCCCAGGGCCCATTGTGACAGGGTGGGGACTCCCTTTGTCCCCAGGGCCCATTGTGACATCTCAGGATCCCCCTTTGTCCCCAGGGCCCATTGTGACATCTCAGGACACCCCAATTGTTTCCAGGGCCCATTGTGACATCCTGGGGACCGCCCAGTTGTCTCCAGGGCCCATTGTGGCATCCTGGGTACCCCTTTTATCCCCGGGGCCCATTGTGACATCCTGGGGACTCCCCTTGTCACTGGGGACCCATTGTGACACCATGGGGACCACCCCTTTCTCCCCAGGGCCCATTGTGACGTCCCAGGACCCCTCTTTGTCCCCAGGGCCCATTGTGACATCCCCGGACCCCCCATTGTCCCCAGAGCCCATTGTGACATTCTTGGGACCCCCATTGTCCCCAGGGCCCATTGTGACATTCAGGGGACAGCCTTTTTCCCAAGGGCCCATTGTGACACCATCGGGACCCCCGTTGTCCCCAGGGCCAATTGTGACACCATGGGGACCCTCCTCGTCACTGCGGACCCATTGTGACACCATGGGGACCTGCCCTCGTCCTCAGGGCCCGTTGTGACATCCTGGGGACCCTCTTGTCCCCAGGGCCCATAGTTGCACCCTGGGGACCCCCTCTTTATTCCCAGTGCCCATTGTGACATCCCAGGACCCCCCTATGTCCCCAGGGCCCATTGTGACACCATGGGGACACCCCTTTGACTCCAGGGCCCATTGTCACATCCCAGGACCTCCCAATTGTCCCCAGGGCCCATTGTGACATCCTGGGGACCCGCCCTTGTCCGCAGGGCCCATTGTGAAGTCCCAGGACCCCCTTTGTCCCCAGGGCCCATTGTGACATC
The DNA here is from genome assembly GCF_037038585.1 of Patagioenas fasciata. Lineage (NCBI taxonomy): Eukaryota > Metazoa > Chordata > Aves > Columbiformes > Columbidae > Patagioenas > Patagioenas fasciata. The sequence goes on from NC_092539.1 coordinate 103,416, forward strand.
CTGGGGACCCCCCTTGTCACTGGGGACCCATTGTGACACCATGGGGACCCCCGTTTGTCCCCAGGGCTCATTGTGACATCCCAGGACCTCCCATTGTCCCCAGGGCCCATTGTGACATCATGGGGACCGCCTTGTCCCTCTGGCCCGTTGTGGCACCGTGGGGACCTCCTTTGTCCCCAGGGCCCATTGTGACACCATGGGGACCCCTTTTGTCACTGTGGTCCAATGTGACATCCCAGGACCCCACTTTGTACCCAAGGCCCATTGTGACACCGTGGGGACCCCCCTTGTCTCCAGGACCCACCGTGGCACCGTGGGGACCACCCTTGTCACTGGGACCCATTGTAAAACTATGGGGATCCCCCCTTGTCCCCAGAGCCCATTGTGACATCCTGGGGACTCCCTTGTTCCCCATGGCCCACTGTGATGTCCCAGGACCCCCCCCTTGTCCCCAGAGCCCATTGTGACATCCTGGGGACGCCCTTTTTCCCCAGGACCCATTGTGGCACCATTGGGACCCCCTTTGTCACTGGGGCCCATTGTGACTTCCCAGGACCTCACTTTGTCCCCAGGGCCCATTGTGACTTCCGGGGGACCCCCTTTGTCACCAGGGCCCATTGTGACGTCCCCGGACCCCCCATTGTCCCCAGACCCATTGTGACATCTTGGGGACCCGCTTTGTCCCCAGGGCCCATTGTGACATTCAGGGGACAGCCTTTGTCCCAAGGGCCCATTGTGACACCGTTGGAATCCCCGTTGTCCTCAGAGCCCATTGTGACATCCTGGGAACCCCCTTTGTGCCCAGGGCCCATTGTGACATTTCAGGACCCCACTTTGTCCCCAGGGCCCATTGTGACATCCTGGAGACGCCCTTTGTCCCCAGAGCCCGTTGTGACATCTAAGGACCCCCCAATTGTGCCCAGGGCTCATTGTGACATCCCAGGACCCCCCATTGTCCCCAGGGCCCATTGTGATGTCCTAGGCCCCCCCTTTGTCCCCAGGGCCTATTTTGACATCCTGGGGACCCCCCTTTGTCCCTAGGGCCCGTTGTGACATCCTGGGGACCTCGTTTGTCACTAGGGTCCATTGTGGCACCATGGGGATGCCCTTTGTCCCCAGGACCCATTGTGACATCCTGGGCACCCCCTTTGTCCCCAGGGCCTATTGTGACAGGGTGGGGACTCCCTTTGTCCCTAGGGCCCATTGTGACATCCTGGGGACCTCGTTTGTCCCCAGGGTCCATTGTGGCACCATGGGGACCCCCTTTGTCCCCAGGGCCCATTGTGAAATCCTGGGGACCCCCTTTGTCCCCAGGACCCATTGTGACATCCTGGGCACACCCTTTGTCCCCAGGGCCTATTGTCACAGTGTGGGGACTCCCTTTGTCCCCAGGGTCCATTGTGAAATTCTGGGGACCCCCTTTGTCCCCAGGGCCCATTGTGACATCCTGGGGACCCCACTTTGTTCCCAGGACCCATTGTGATGTCCACAATGGCCCCGTTGTCCCAAGGGGTCATTGTGACATACTGGGGACCTCCTTTGTCCCCAGGGCCCATTGTGACGTCCCTGGACCCTCCATTTTTCCAAGAGCCCATTGTGACATCCTGGCGACCCCGCTTTTTCCTCAGGGCCCATTGTGGCACCATGGGGAGCCCCTCTGTCTCCAGGGCCCATTGTGACATTTAGGGGACTCATCTTTGTCCCCAGGGCCCACTGTGACATCCCAGGACCCCCCTTTGTCCCCAGGGCCCGTTGTGACATCCTGGGGACCTCGTTTGTCACTAGGGTCCATTGTGGCACCATGGGGATGCCCTTTGTCCCCAGGACCCATTGTGACATCCTGGGGACCCCCTTTGTCCCCAGGGCCCATTTTGGCACCACAGGGACGCCCTTTGTCACTGGGGCCCATTGTGACATCCCAGGACACCCCTTGTCTCCAGGGCCCTTTGTGACATTCAGGGGACCCCTCTTTGTCCCCAGGGCCCGTTGTTGCATCCTGGGGTCCCCCCTTGTCCCCAGGGCCCATTTTGACATTCAGGAGAGCCCTCTTTGTCCCCAGGGCCTGTTGTGACATCCTGGGGACCCCCTTTGTCACTGGGGCCCATTGTGACATCCCAGGACCCCCCTTTGTCTGCAGGCCCCAATGTGACATTCAGGGGACCCCACTTTGTCCCCAGGGCCCACTGTGACGTCCTAGGACCTCCCTTTGTCCCCAGGGCCCATTGTGACACCGTGGGGACCCCTGTTTTCCCCAGGGCCCATTGTGACATCTGGTGGACCCCCTTGTCCCCAGGGCCCATCGTGGAACCGTGGGGACCCTCCTTGTCACTAGGGCCCATTGTGACACCATGGGGACCACTCCTTTCTCCCCAGTGCCCATTGTGACATCCTGGGGACCCCACTTGTCCCCAGAGCCCATTATCACATCCTTGGGACCCCTGTGTCCCCAGGGCCCATTGTGACGTCCCAGGACCCCACCTTGTCCCCAGGGTGCATTGTGACACCGTGGGGACCCCCTTTGTCCCCAGAGCCCATTGTGACATCCTGGGGAGCCCCCTTTGTCCTCAGGGCCCATTGTGACATTTCTGGACCCCCCACTGTCTCCAGGGCCCATTGTGAACATCCTGGGGACCCCTCTTTGTCCCCAGGGCCCATTGTGACATCCTGGGCTGCCCCGTATGTCACCAGGGCCCATTTTGACACCGTGGGGACCCCCTGTTGTCCTCACGGCCCATTGTGACATCCCAGGACCCCCAATTGTCCCCAGGGCCCATTGTGACACCATGGGGAACCCTCTTGTCACTGGGGACGCATTGTGACACAATGGGGACCCCACCTTTGTCTCAAGTGCCCATTGTGACATCCTGGGGACCCCCTTTATCCCCAGGACCCATTGTGACGTCCCAGGACCCCATTTGTCCCCAGGGCCCATTGTGACATCCCAGGGCCCCACTTTGTCCCCAGGGCCCATTGTTACAGGGTGGGACCCCCCTTGTCCCCAGGGCCCATTGTGACATCCTGGTGACTCCCTTTGTCCCCAGGGCCCATTGTGGCACCATGGGGACCCTCTTTGTCACTGGGGCCCATTGTGACATCCCAGGACCCCACTTTGTCTTAGAAGGTCACTAATCGGACTACTGGTACATCCTGACTCTGCTTTCTCAATAAACATTGAAGAACACCTGGGGTTTGTTTGCTCCAAGGGAAAACTTCCCTGCCACGGTTCCTGGTTCCCGGTCCTGTTTCCCGGTCCGGTTTGGCTTCGCTATCAGAACAGCTGCTGCCTCCACAGCCGCGCTCGAAGTCCCCGTTGTGACACCGGGATGGCGGGAGAAGGGGGGTGGCGGGGGCGGCAGCGGCGGCGATTGGAGGGGGGCAGTCGGGGCTGGGCGGACAAGCGGCGGCTGCTGCGGCTCCTCAGGCAGCGACAGCAGCAGCGATCGGGGGGACGTGGGGGGCGGACAAGCGGCGGCTGCTGCGGCTCCTCAGGCAGCGACAGCAGCAGCGATCGGGGGGACGTGGGGGGCGGACAAGCGGCGGCTGCTGCGGCTCCTCAGGCAGCGACAGCAGCAGCGATCGGGGGGACGTGGGGGGCGGACAAGCGGCGGCTGCTGCGGCTCCTCAGGCAGCGACAGCAGCAGCGATCGGGGGGACGTGGGGGGCGGACAAGCGGCGGCTCCTGCGGCTCCTCAGGCAGCGACAGCAGCAGCGATCGGGGGGACGTGGGGGGGCGGAGAAGCGGCGGCTCCTGCGGCTCCTCAGGCAGCGACAGCAGCAGCGATCGGGGGGACGTGGGGGGCGGACAAGCGGCGGCTCCTGCGGCTCCTCAGGCAGCGACAGCAGCAGCGATCGGGGGGACGTGGGGGGCGGACAAGCGGCGGCTCCTCCGGCCGCGGCCAGGACGTGGCTTCGCCGGCACCGGGGCCCGAGACCGCGCGCTGTGGGGCTGCGGGGCGGCTGTGGGGCCGGGGGGCTCCGGGGGTCCCGCAGAGGCCGCTGTGGGGCGGGATGGGGCGGCTGTGGGGCCGGGGGGCTCCGGGGGTCCCGCAGCGGCTGCTGTGGGGCGGGATGGGGCGGCTGTGGAATTACCTGTGGGGCACTCATGGGGCTGCTGTAGGGGTCTTAAGAGGCATGTCTGGAGCACTTATGGGGCGACTATGGGGCAGGTGCTGGGCTGCTACAGCGGGACCTGTGGGGCACCCAGGTATGTGCACCCATCACCGCGTGCACGCGCACGCAGCTACACACTGATGTGTAAGCAAACACGTGGCCACACACACGCACACTTCCACAAGCGTGCCCAGTCCCATCTATTGACAGAAAGACGTACGTGAAATGTACTGACATGCTTGAGGGTAAACACGTGCATGGATGTTTGGCACACTGCACACACGCACACGTCTGAACGATAATGCTCCAGCTTTAGCATAAATGGAGCTGACATCAAGGCACTCACATGTGGACAGACCAACGTTTATAGGCACTAAGGCTTTCGCGCACAGGTTCGTCCAAGAACAGGCACATACCTGCAGGCACCCTCCGAATGTGTGTTCTGTGCATTCTCTTAAGGGATGCTAGATGGCAGCAAAGACCATGAAATTATTAACCTCAGTCTAACCCTAGGTTTATGACATTTTTTCTTACTATAGATGCGTTTGATGCTAAAAATTCCCCCAAATTGTAATGAATATGCGATAATTGTGTGAATACAAGCATCGCAAGAGCATCCAGTTTTTGGAGCACTTATGGAACATGATAAAGCCAGGCAGAGCCTGACAAAGCGCGACAGAGCCCAACAGGGCTTGACAGAGCCTGATAGAACTCAACAGGGGCCGACAAATCCCGACAGCGCCTGACAGCGAACAGTGGAGTCTGGCAGGGCCTGACAGAGGCTGTCACAGCACGACAGAGCCAGAGGAGCCTGACAGAGCCCAGCAAACCCGACAGGAATAGACAAGGCCTGGGTGCACAGACCTGGGTGCGTGTGGAAAGGTTTCTGCCTGTTTTCCAGTGAGGAATGGTGTGTGTGCATGTGGACAAACAGAAGGCGAAGCAGCTCGGTTCCGACACTGAAGAAGGCTGTACAGTCACGTAGACACGGGGGCTGCTCCGCTCCTGCTCTCTTGCAGGACACAGAGGCCTCAGAGCCCTGTTCAGTTCACTTCAGTTCCATACAATGTTCACTGACTGCAAGAAAATCCCTCAAATCCCCCACAATGTGGGGCTCAAAAGGGAGTCCCCCTGAAAAGAGGGGGTCACAGTCCAAAAATGCCTGAAAATTCCTGGGGGAGGATAAAACTTATTAAACCCTGTAAATATGAGCGTGAGAATTTCAAACAGAGAGAAGTCTGTCGTTTGTATTTATATATTGCAGAATGGTATTCATGTAGATATAAAATGATTTTAAAATAAAACCCCTTTTCTACTCTGTTATATAAAGGATTTTAGAATGTGAAGAATTTCTGTTGATGGTTTTAAGAATACAAACATCTTATCTATTTGTAGATTAAAAAGTGAAGGACTTGAAAAAGAAAAAAATATCTAGATAGGAACTTAAAATAGAAAAAAGTGTGAGTAGGCAGAGCTATGTATAATTACTACGTGTTACATAGTCTAAATAGGTAATAAATATCATCTATATATATCCACTCACACCCGTATACATACCTTTATTAATAAATGTAAATCGATATCCCAGTCTAAATATATATAATTGTAAATATGTCAAAATCTGTAAATTTGAAAAGATACCTGAGTGTTAAAATGGAAGTTTAAATGTATTTAAGTGTAAATAGACACCGGATCAGAGCGCAGCGCGGGACAAACGGGGACGGGTGATGATAGGCGGAGAGAATGGAAATTGACGTGCTTAGCTGGCCAATCAGATTGCGGAGAGGGAAGAGAAGGGGCGGGCCGCGGGGGAAGGGTTGTCTCGAGGGCTTCCCAATGCGCATGCGCAGAAATGGGCGCTGCGAGGTGCACGGGGCGCTCTCGGCGGCCACGTGCGCGCACCGTTGGAGCCCGGAGCGGACTCGCTGCGCCGCTGTTTCTGCGAGGCCCCGGGGAGTGCCCGGCCCGGCCCCGCCCGGCCCGCTCCGCTCCGTCTCAGAGCCGCCTGGAGAGCCGGGTCGGGCAGCCCCTTCTCGGCTCCACCTCTTCCCGAGCTAAGCCACGCCCCCTTGGGGCCGTGCCATGTTGACCGCACCCTCTCCCTACCCCAAGAGGCTCCTCCCATGGGGGCGTGCCCCAGAGAATGCCCGCCCCCAGACCACCTCCCATGGGGCGTGACACAGAGGCTCCGCCCCCCCGAGGGGCTCCCCGTGGGCGTGCCCTCTCAGTACCCGCCCCTCGGCACTGACCCCACCCCATGTAGGCGGGGCCACACCCAGCTGCCCCCTCCCATCTGTGACCCATAACCAAGCCCATAGCAGCCCTATGGCTGCCCCACAGGTCCCGCTGTAGCAGCCCAGCACCTGCCGCTTGTCCGCCCAGCCCCGACTGCCCCCCCCCAATCGCCGCCGCTGCCGCCCCCGCCACCCCCCTTCTCCCGCCATCCCGGTGTCACAACGGGAGATGTTGCAATGGGCCCTGGGGACAAAGGGGGTCCCCAGGATGTCACAATGGGCCCTGGGGACAAGGGGGCCCCCAGGATCTCACAATGGGCCGTGGGGACAAAGAGGGGTCCCCAGGATGTCACAATGGACCCTGGGGACAATGGGGGGTCCTGGGACGTCACAATGGGCCCTGGGGACAAAGGGTTCCCCAGGATGTCACAATGGGCCCTGGGGACAATGGGGGTCCCCAGGATTTCACAATGGGCCCTGGGGACAACGGGGGTCCCGACGGTGTCACAATGGGCCCTTGGGCCAAAGGCTGTCCCCTGAATGTCAAAATGGGCCCTGGGGACAATGGGGGTCCCCAGGATGTCACAATGGGCTCTGGGTACCATGGGGGGTCCGGGAACGTCACAATGGGCCCTGGGGACAAAGGGGGTCCTGGGACGTCACAATGGGCCCCAGTGACAAAGGGGGTCCCAATGGTGCCACAATGGGTCCTGGGGAAAAAGGGCGTCCCCAGGATGTCACAATGGGCTCTGGGGACAAGGGGGGTCCCCACGGTGTCACAATGGGTCTTGGGTACAAAGTGGGGTCCTGGGATGTCACATTGGGCCACAGTGACAAAAGGGGTCCCCATGGTGCCCCAATGGGCCCTGGGGACAAAGGAGGTCCCCATGGTGCCACAGTGGGCCCCAGTGACAAAGGGGGTCCCCACGGTGTCATAATGGGCCTTGGGTACAAACTGGGGTCCTGGGGTGTCACACTGGGCCACAGTGACAAAAGGGGGCCCCATGGTGCCACAATGGGCCCTGGGGACAAAGGGGGTCCCCAGGATGTCACAATGGGCCCTGGGGAGAAAGAGGGGGTCCCCATGGTGTCACAATGGGTCCCGAGTGATAAGGGGGGTCCCCACGGTGCCACAATGGGCCAGAGGGACGAGGTGGTCCCCATGATGTCACAATGGGCCCTGGGGACAATGAGGTGTGCCCAGGATGTCACAATGGGCCCTGAGGACAAGGGGGGGTCCCCATGCTGTCACAATGCGTTACCAGTGACAAGGGGGGTCCACATGGTGTCACGATGGGCCCTGGGGACAAACGGGGGTCCCTATGGTGTCACAATGGGTCCCCACTGACAAGTGGGGTCCTGAGATGTCACAATGGGTCCTTGGGACAAAGGAAGGTCCCCAGGATGTCACAATGGGCCCTGGGGACACTGGGGGTCCCCATGGTGTATACAATGGGTCCCCAGTGACAAAGAGGGTCCCCAGGATGTCACAATGGGCCCTGGGGACAAAGGGGGTCCTGGGACTTCACAATGGGCCCTGCGTACAAGGGCGGGTCCCCAGGAGGTCACAATGGGCCCTGGGGGCAAAGGGGGCTCCTGGGATGTGACAATGGGCCCTGGAGTCAAAGGGGTGTCCCCATGGTGTCACAATGGGCCCTGAGGACAATGGGGGTCCTGGGATGTCAAAATGGGCACTGGGAAGAAAGAGGGGGTCCCCAGGGTGCCACTATGGGCCCTGGGGACAAGAGGGTCCCCAGGATATCACAATGGGCCCTGGGGACAACGAGGGTTCCGACGGTGTCACAATGGGCCCTTGGGAAAAAGGCTGTCCCCTGAATGTCACAATGGGCCCTGGGGACAATGGGGGTCCCCAGGATGTCACAATGGGCTCTGGGGAGAAAGGGGTGGTCCCCATGGTGTCACAATGGGCCCAAGTGACAAGGAGGGTCCCCATGGTTCCACGATGGGCCCTGCGGACAACGGGGTCCACCGGATGTCACAATGGGCCCTGGGGACAAAGGGAGGTCCTAGGATGTCACAGTGGGCCCTGGGGACAAAGTGGGGTCCCCTGACTGTCACAATGGGAGCTGGGGACAAAGGGGGTCCTGGGATGTCACAATGGGCCCCAGTGACAAAGGGGGTCCCCATGGTGTCACAATGGGCCATGGGGACAAAGGGGGTCCCCAGGATGCCACAATGGGCCCTCGGGACAACTGGGGGGTCCTGAGATGTCGCAATGGGCCCTGGGGACAATGGGGGGTCCCCACGGTGCCACAATGGGTCCCCAGTGACAAGGGGAGTCCCCAGGATGTCACAATGGGCCCTGGGGATAAAGGGGGTCCCCAGGATGCCACAATGGGCCCTGGGGAAAAAGGGGGGTCCTGGGATGTCACAATGGGCCCTTGGGAAAAAGGCTGTCCCCTGAATGTCACAATGGGCCCTGGGGACAATGGGGGTCCCCAGGATGTCACAATGGGTCTTCAGTATAAAGTGGGGTCCTGGGATGTCACAATGGGCCCTGGGGATCAAGGATGGTGCCCAGGATGTCACAATGGGCTCTGGGGACAATGGGGGGTCCTGGAATGTCACAATGGGCCCTAGGGACAAAGGTTGGTCCCCAGGTTGTCACAATGGGTCCTGGGGACAACTGGGGGTCCCCAGGATGTCACAATGGGCCCTGGGGACAAGGGGGATACCCACGGTGTCAAAATGGGCCCTGGGGACAAAGGGAGGTCCCCAGGATGTCACAATGGGCCCTGGGGACAATGGGGCGTCCTGATATGTTACAATGAGCCCTGGGCACAACTGGGGGGTCCTTAGATGGGGGGTCCTTATGTGGGGGGTGATGGTTAAAGTGTAAGTATGGAGAAGCTTGGCAGATTGATTATATTACACTTCCACAAACACGCCAAGGTAAGCATTATGTACTTACAATGGTGGAAGCAACCACGGGATGGTTGGAAACATCTGCCGTACCTCCTGCTACAGCCCGAAATACCATCTTGGGCCTTGAGAAGCAAGTCCTTTGGTGGCCGGGTACGCCAGAAAGAATTGAATCAGACTATGGTACTCATTTCAAAAACAGTATTATAGACAATTGGGCCAAAGAACATGGTATTGAGTGGGTGTATCATATTCCATATCATGCACCAGCCTCTGGGAAAACTGAAAGGTACAATGGTTTGTTAAAAACTACACTAAAGGCACTGGGTGGTGGAGCCTTTAAAAACTGGGATTCACATTTAGCAAAAGCCACTTGGTTGGTCAACACCAGGGGATCAACCAATGGAGCCGGGCCTGCCCAATCAGAAATTCTATGGACTGTAGAAGGAGATAAAGTCCCTGTAGTACACATGGAAAATATGTTAGGAAAGGCAGTCTGGGTTCCTCCTGCCTCAGGCACAGGCAAACCTATTCGTGGGATTGTTTTTGCCCAGGGACCTGGCAGCACCTGGTGGGTGATGCTTAAGGATGGAGAAGTTCGGTGTGCACCTCAAGGGGATTTGATTTTAGGTGAAAATGTGCAATGCTGAACTGTACGATGTGAATTGCCGCACTAACAATGTTTAATAAGTGTCTTTCAGATCAAGACAATGGTGATGAAACCAGCGCTGGCTTCTTCGAGTGGCGCCCGACACCTTCTTGGAAGTTGGTGTCCTTAACCCACCAACAGGGGTCATGAGATGCACTTGGACCATTTTCCCTGCCCTGGGAGACTGTGGTGACAAAATGAACTTAATGAACTTTTCAAAGGATGGTCCACTGATTAATTACTCCTGTGTATATATGTACATATGTATATATATATATATATATATATGTATATATATATATATATATATATATAGTAGTAGTGATTAATTAGATTGTATTGATAGATTGTATTGATAAGGTTTAAGTATTCAGTGAATGTCATATGATAAGGGGTGGAATGTCCTGGTTTTGTTAAAAACAAGTTTCTCTTTTAGTGAATTTGCCTGTCAGCCAAAGCCTTCATATCAGCTGCATTTTCCTGGAGAACCCGACACATGTTTTGGTTAAACCCAGCAAGGGAATGCAAACTTATTGACAAGCACGGATGGACATCTCGCGAGAGGGGCAACGAGAAACTGATGACCGAGAGACTGACCAACGGTGAATAACATTCCGTTCACGTGAATACTTCATATAAAAGTGGGAGATCACGAGGATCTCGTCCCTTTTGTCTCTTTTCCCTTTTTTTTTTTCTCCTCATGGCCGACATCAGGAGAGGACCTTGCTGGTCGTCCCTGCGAACGGAGGCCAGTGAGAGACTGAATCCAGCTCCGGTTGGCTGCAGAGTCTAATCCAGGACTTTGGGTGCTGGCTCTGCAGTTGCTGAGACTTACAAGATTGGTTTTGTATATTTTGTATTATTTTCTCTATTCTTATTAGTAGCATTAGTAAAACATCTTTAACTTTTCCAGCTTTCTCCCCTCTGTCCTTCTTTCCCTCCCGATCGCCTGCCCTGAGTGGGAAGGGGAGAGAGGGAGGGGCAAAAGGGGGAAGTGGGGGGGAGAGGAGGTTGACAACACATCTGCCAGGGTTTGATTGTCACCCCGCAATCCTAACCCTCGACACTCTGTCTACAACTACCTAATAGGGAGTTATAGAGAAGACTGAGCCAATTTTTTTTGGAGGTGTATAGCAAAAGGACAAGAGGTAACAAACTGCAGGAAGGGAAATTCCAACTGAAATAAAAATATATCAGCTTCACCGTGGAGTGGGTTTAGTGGTGTGACAAGGGTCGGAGAGGTTATGGGAACTCCAGTCATGGAAACATTCAAAACTTGGCTGATCAGCCTGACCTGACTTTGAAGCCAGCACTGCACAAGAAGGGTTTGGACAAGAGAGTGTGAGCTAAATTATGAGTTTATGAAGATTGAATGAAAGTAACACATGGAAATGCATTCCCGGAGTCCAGAGCTTCTTTCACACTCAATTTCAGGAAGAAAATTGTGTTCCCGTAGGGACAAACAGGATATCAGGAGATCTCAAAAACTCAAGAATATTTAATGTGAAGGAATAATCAAGAATGAATCCAAAAGGTAAGGAAGGATTTCAAGAAAAATTGGACCACTATTTCAATAAACATTATGAAGCCCAGGAGCCAGACTCCCCCACTCCTGAAGCCACGTGATAAACCAAACAACACCTGAGCTCAGTCGCTGCTCCTGCCCCAGCATCCAGACCTGGCAGGACATTTCCTAATATCCCACAACCTGAGCACCTTTCAAGCAGCTTACAGTTAAAATTAAAGCTTCCCATGGAAATGCTGCTTTTCTCTCTCTGCCTTTCAAAGCACAGATTAACTAGAAGTCAGGAGTTAACACGACCCACATCTAACATCAAAAGCTGCTGATGTTTAGCTGAGCATAAGTGACAGGTCTGATTCTTTCTTGGCACAAAAGAGTTATTAACTTTTTCAAGGCCCTGTTTTTGCATTTCCCACTACGTCATTACTTCAGTTCTTGTGTGATGGACCAGACCACAAGGCACCAAACTTTCAGTACGTACTTAGGAGAACAGGTGTTAAGAAGGACAGCAACAAGTTACAAACCGGGGTTCTACAAGAGTTTATGGTGTTCCAAACCTCTCGATTCGGCTGCTGAGAACCTTCTCAAATTTTACTAATCAGCCTTAAACTCTGAAAGGCTCTTTGAGCAGTAATATCTACTGCTTCAAAGTATGAGATTTCAGGGGAAAAAAAAGTCTCTCCGTTGTTGGAAGAAAATATTTCTAAATCTGAACAACTTCCCCTTGGTACAGAACTGGCTCTGGTGGAAATTCAGTTTTAGCAATTAAGTCAAAGCTGGGTTTGATTCAATTATCACCTTTTTAAATGCCACCCTTCATGCACATACTGAGCATCTGACCATCAAGAAGCTCAGAGGACATGCCAGTACAGGCCAACAAGCTAAGCTGGATCTAACTTCAGGGCCAGTAACCCACTAACTATCCACCACCTGCTTCAGTACAATAAAATAATTTGCCTGTGTGGTGGAACAGTGCCATTAATCCCCACATTTACACGTGTGGAACTGAGGCTCCCAAAGATGAGCGCAGCTCCATCGCACTCACCATCAGTCATTTAAGTGCTGAAGTCGGAAGCCCAAAGCTCCCTTCAGCTGGTCCCTTCTACAGCCAGAGGGCGTTTCAACCCACCCCAAACCTGCACATCCATCTGGAACTACTCATCCCTCCCCGCTGACCACAAGAGGCTGGAAAGTAACTAAGCTTCTCCAAGCCATGGGCAATGGTTCTGGAATCCATCCAAAACTAACAAGGAATTAAGGAATGGCCTAAGGTCACCCACTTTACTCAGGGCACACATGTGCTGTGTCATTTTTAGGTAGGAGACTGCATTCTGCCCACCAGAGCTAGAGGAACACAGCTCCGCAGCCTCTTGTAGCATCGGGACAAGCTTCAAGTCCCACAGGACAGCAACTGCACTTACTTGGAAGATATTGGAGAAGTCTCTCAAGTTGAAAATGTAGTGGAACTTGATGGCTGTTGGAAGGAATGTAGCGGCTACTTTCTGGTGCAGTCCCAGGGCAAGGGCAATCAGCTGCTGAGCTGATTTTTGCACAGCCCCCGAGAAATTTCCACTTGTCAGGTGCTGCGTTAAAATGGTGCTAGAGATCCTGGACAAGGCATCCTGCCCAGGGATGGACAGCGCGAAGACACAGAAGTGACGCTGAGGGAGAGAAAGGAAGGCATGGAAAGGTCAGAGAGGTAGAAAAACACCTTTCAAGCAAAATGCCCTTGGGGATTTGCTGTGATAATCTCATCTAGGCTCCCTTTCCCATGAAATGCTGGACCAGATGATCTTTTGAGGTCCCTTCCAACCTGGGTTGTTCTATGATTCTCTGATTTGCAGTCCACCTGAACAAGGTTATTTCCCTCTCCCAGTTTGCCAGCAGAGCTCAGGTGGGAAGTGACATCACTCTGCTCACTAAACCAGGGATTTTCAACTGCATCTCACCAATGCTACACTGGAAGTGCAGTCCATTGAAGAGCCAAAGGGCTCTGAAGGTCCCACCGACCTCTGACAAAGCCCAGTCACTGTCTCTATTAAGAGCAGCCCCTGGAAGGTGCCATCTCCCAGAGGACCTCTTTACTAATTTGGAACTTGCAAAGTTGCCCATGGGACACTTCATTTTAACTCCACACCTTGCTGAAGAGGAGCCAGGGTCCAAGCTGACTCTGGTCATTAGGTTTCTCCATGATGAAATGAATTTTGCTCACTGCTACCCAGTCCCTCCATCGGTTGGCAGCTCCCAAAAATCAAAGTCTAATGTTTAAGATCTCTTCCCAAATCTTCTGTTATCAGCAGCGCTTGAACTGCTTTTTGTTTGGCTTGGGGTTTTTTTGTTCGGTTAGGTTTTTGGGGGGATTTGGTTGGTTGGTTGGTTTTGGTGTTCTTTGTTTTGTTGGTTTTGTTTGGTTGCTTGGTTTGGGGTTTGTTGGGGTTTTTGTTGTTGTTGTGTTTTGGTGTGGCTTGGGTTTTTTTTTAGTTTTGTCTGTTTTCTTCGTTTGGGTTTCTCCCCCACACCTCTTTTTTATGACAGCTGCAGCAGACAATTCTGGAAAGCAGGCGGCGTTAATGCACCATGCTTCAGAGCTAAATACGAGCTAAATGAAGGCAAAATCTGCCTGTATGGACCAGAAGGTTGTCCTGAAAGTAGGTGTTAAGCTGGCTGGCAACTTTTGACTTCCTCCTCTGACGGAGCTGCAGAATGCGAGGAAAAACAAACAAGGGAATAAGGGACCCAGTTCGGTGCTTCACTATTAGGAATCACAGTCACTCGACAGATTCGTGCCATTTGTACTGATAAAACAACAGCAGGATCTGCCAGTGGTTGTCCTCTAACCTCACGTTTAAATGATCCACCCCAAAATAAACCCAGCGATGCACCTGCCGTTGTGCAGGGCTTTACCTGCAGCCGAGGGTTGATGGTGAAGCTCCCCGCCGTCGGGTTCACGCACGACACATACTGCACGTTCGTGATCTCCTTCAGCGACAGCTTGGTCCGGTCGTACCTTCGGGCAAAACACAAGCAGCAGCACAGTGACCACGGCCACTGCCTCTCTCAGTACGTGTCCCTGGGCTGCCAGAGGCCGCTTGTCTTCAGGGGGTCAAATTCTGCGTCTTGCCAAGATGAGGCCCAGGCCCAGGTTGCCGGCCTATCTGTACACGGCCTGGCACACGCGAGTCCTGCTCCTGGTGGAAATCCTTCAGCTTCAACAACCTGTAGCTAATATTTCTATCAGTAATAAGCACTGAGCAAAGCCCCTGGGCCATACTCTTCACTTGCATGGAAATGGCAGAAAACAGCAGGAGTGTCTCTGGTTTGATCCCAACCCGGGACAGGGTGTGAGAGACTACAAGGGTGACTCTCAAACACTGTGGCAAACCCAGCCCTGCAACACCCAGTCATGGGAGACGGGCCATCGTGAGCAGGTGAATGGTGATTTACATGTCAAGGCCGAGGTGACAGCCACAGACAAAGGCTGGGTGACACAGGCAGTGCTGTGTTGAAGGACACGCAGCCTGTGCGCTGACAGGCCCGACACGGTGTCAAGGCCCAGGCTGAGAGACCCTTCGGGCCTCCCCCATCTTCCACAATCACCCCCAGTGACGCCTGCACAAAAGCCCAGGTGATCCCGAGGGCTATAAACCCTATAAAACCTGTGCCAGCACGGGCAGGGTGCCACCCTGGGGACCCTTCCACCCACCGGGCTGACCACGGGAACCGAACCACACACCACAGGGTGCTGAACCCTGACTACAGACCCAAGCATTCCTGCATAGGAATGGGACCTGAGACTACAAACCCCTCAAACACACCACGGAGCCCTAAGGGTGGTGAGACCTTTCCTTTCCCTTTCCTTTTCCTTCCCTTCCCATTTCCTTCCCCCTTCCTTTCCCCTTCTTTTCTTCCTCTCTCTTTCCTTCCTATATTCCTATTTCTTTGCCTTCCTTTTTGTGAGTAATACAGTAACATAAGGTTTAGAGCCCCACTTGTGCCACAAAACTCTTTCATGTGAATCTTTTCGCTGCTAAACTGTTTATCGATTGAGCTTAAGTAACATAAATCCTTCTGCCACTGAGTCATTTGCCAATTGGACCAAGCTACAAAAAATAAAGGTCTTTTGTTTGTGGACCTTCAGGATTGTATGTACTTTTTTCCAACCCAGGGGACTGACAAATCTCAGTCACACTTCCCCCAACCATAGCGCCAGGTGGGACATGACAAGGGTCAGCAGGCTGCTGCTGCCGGGGGAGGACAGGGAGTCCTGGGCTCCCTGGTTTAAGAAGGACAAGGAATTACTGGAGAGAGTCCAGCGGTGGCTACAAAGATGCTAAGGGATCTGGAGCACCTTTCTTGTGACAAGAAACTGAGAGAGCTGGGGCTGTTGAGCTGGAGAAGAGAAGCTGAGAGGGATCTGATCAATGGGATCAGTATCTCAGGGTGGGTGTCAGAGGATGGACCAGACTCTGTTCAGTGGTGCCCAACGCCAGGGCGAGGGGCAACGGGCACAGACTGAAACACAGGAGGCTCCATCTGAACATGAGCAGAAACTTGTTTGCTGGGAGGTGCCAGAGCCTGGCCCAGGCTGCCCAGAGCGGGTGTGGAGGAATTGAAAACCATTCCAGTGGTTAAAATTCAGACAGTCAAGAAAACACACCTTCAATGAAAATAAAGAAATAATGGGAAGGGTTATTAGAATGGAGTCGTGAGACAGGTAAACTGAGCCTGGGCAGCTAGGAAGTGTCAGGTAGTCTGTAAACCCTGCCGTACCCAACCAACGGGGAACTGGGGAGGGAATTTGCAGTTGGGATTAGGGGTGGATATAAGCAGTGGCTTTTTGCCCTGTTTTGTGTGCCTACCTTTAGGTGGAACACCCGACCTTGCAAAATCGTTAATAAAATATGCTTTGCTGAGAGATCCTACCTGAGCCTATTATACTGGTGAGATGATAACTTCCTGCATGCAATACAGTGCCCAGTGGGCACTGCTGAGCACATGGGCAGAAGGCCTCGATGTGTCTGGGAGGGGACCCATGGCATGCTGCATCCGCCCGCACCTCGCTGCATCCCCTGTACGTTGCTGCATCCGCCCGCACCTCGCTGCATCCCCTGTACGTTGCTGCATCCGCCCGCACCTCGCTGCATCCCCTGTACGTTGCTGCATCCGCCCGCACCTCCCTGCATCCCCTGTACGTTGCTGCATCCGCCCGCACCTCGCTGCATCCCCTGTACGTTGCTGCATCCCCCCGCACCTCGCTGCATCCCCTGTACGTTGCTGCATCCCCCCGCACCTCGCTGCATCCCCTGTACGTTGCTGCATCCCCCCGCACCTCGCTGCATCCCCTGTACGTTGCTGCATCCCCCCGCACCTCGCTGCATCCCCTGTACGTTGCTGCATCCCCCCGCACCTCGCTGCATCCCCTGTACGTTGCTGCATCCGCCCGCACCTCGCTGCATCCCCTGTACGTTGCTGCATCCCCCCGCACCTCGCTGCATCCCCTGTACGTTGCTGCATCCGCCCGCACCTCGCTGCATCCCCTGTACGTTGCTGCATCCCCCCGCACCTCGCTGCATCCCCTGTACGTTGCTGCATCCGCCCGCACCTCGCTGCATCCCCTGTACGTTGCTGCATCCGCCCGCACCTCGCTGCATCCCCTGTACGTTGCTGCATCCCACCGCACCTCGCTGCATCCCCTGTACGTTGCTGCATCCGCCCGCACCTCGCTGCATCCCCTGTACGTTGCTGCATCCCACCGCACCTCGCTGCATCCCCTGTACGTTGCTGCATCCCCCCGCACCTCGCTGCATCCCCTGTACGTTGCTGCATCCGCCCGCACCTCGCTGCATCCCCTGTACGTTGCTGCATCCGCCCGCACCTCGCTGCATCCCCTGTACGTTGCTGCATCCCCCCGCACCTCGCTGCATCCCCTGTACGTTGCTGCATCCCCCCGCACCTCGCTGCATCCCCTGTACGTTGCTGCATCCCCCCGCACCTCGCTGCATCCCCTGTACGTTGCTGCATCCCCCCGCACCTCGCTGCATCCCCTGTACGTTGCTGCATCCCCCCGCACCTCGCTGCATCCCCTGTACGTTGCTGCATCCGCCCGCACCTCGCTGCATCCCCTGTACGTTGCTGCATCCCCCCGCACCTCGCTGCATCCCCTGTACGATGCTGCATCCCCCCGCACCTCGCTGCATCCCCTGTACGTTGCTGCATCCCCCCGCACCTCGCTGCATCCCCTGTACGTTGCTGCATCCCCCCGCACCTCGCTGCATCCCCTGTACGTTGCTGCATCCGCCCGCACCTCGCTGCATCCCCTGTACGTTGCTGCATCCCACCGCACCTCGCTGCATCCCCTGTACGTTGCTGCATCCCACCGCACCTCGCTGCATCCCCCATGCCTCACTCCATCCCCCACACCTCGTTGCATCCCTCTGCGCCTCACTGCATCCCCCTACTCCTCGCTGCAGCCCCTTGTGCCTCCAACGCTCCCTCGCAGCTCCCTCACCCTCTATCTGCCTGACTTCCCTGACACCCACAGCCCAAGATTTCTGCCTCCGCTCCACTGTCTCTGTTCCTCGGAAGCTTTTGGCAGAGCTCAGGCATGCACACAGCTGAGGAGAGTGGAAATTGCAATGCGTCCCTGCCCTGTATTCCCTGTGGAGAGATGCAAATATTCATGTCCCACACAGAGCTGCTGGCTAAAGTGTAAAACACACCAATCTCCTTCCAAAACAGTCACTGCTTTTCCTTCAAATCACCTCTGCCTAGATAATGGTTGTTTGCTGCTGCCTGACAGAAGACAATGTTAGGTGCTCACAGCAGGGGGGTTCACCCCAGCTGAGGCCAAATCCACAGCCGCCTCTGCTCTCAGCGTCGCGGGGCAGCAAGGCCGAGCATCGCGCTCCCCTCGCAGGCTTTGCACTGGGACCACAGTCACAAGCCACAGCAAGAGCAGAGCAAAGCTCCTCTCAACCCAGCTATGAGTAAGCAATCAAGCGGTATTAAAGAAGCGATGGACAACGTCCTCGGACACACGGTGTGAACTGTGGGGTTGTCCTGTGCAGGGACAGGAGCTGGACTCGATGATCCTTGCGGGTCCCTTCCAGCTCAGGACGTTTTGTGATTCTAAGTGAATTTGTTTGCTGGGGACAGGGGAAGCCCTGAGGGTGCTCAACTCTCAGTTCACCCAGAGCCTCCCAACCAGCTCTAGCCCAGCAGTATGCAATGGGAAGAGGGACCCACGCTTTGAGATTCTCTCAAACCCACTCCCCAGCACTGGAGCTGAACAAAAAGGTCTCCGACAACCAAGCCCAAGCAGGCTCCTACCAGTGGCCGTAGTCCAGGTGCTGCCGGATCAGCGTATGGGGCTGCACTGTCCCGTAAGCGTCCACCTCGGGCATGTTGAGATCATCAATGAAGTACACGAGCTTCTTGGTACCTGGAGGGCCATAATTCCTACCAGCCTTTTTCTCCAGAGGTTTCTCAAGCATACCTGTAGGGAGGCAGAGGTGCAAAGCTCATCTACTGGGAGAGCAACTGCTGCAAAATAAAAATGATTTCTCAGCCCAGCTCAATGCTGTGCTGTGTGTAGCTACAGCGGCCCCTCAAGGAGCTGAGATGTCCCCCAGCTGCAGCTGTATGAGGAGCAGCTGAGGGGCCTGGGGGTTCAGCTGGAGAACAGGAGCTGAGGGGAGACCTTCTGATCTCTGAACTGCCTGAAAGGAGCTTGGAGCCAGGGGGGTCGGGCTCTGCTCCCCAGGAACAAGCGCCAGGAGCAGAGGAAATGGTCTCAAGTTGCACCAGGGGAGGCTGAGGCTGGATCTGGGGAACAATTTCTTCCCCAAAGGGCTGTGGGGCATTGGAACAGGCTGCCCAGGGCAGTGCTGGAGTCACCAGCCCTGGAGGGTTGGACAGACGTGGAGATGAGGTTCTCAGGGACTAGAGTGCTAGAGCTGGGTTACGGTTGGACTCGATGATCCTGAAGGTCTCTTCCAACCAAACTGATTCTATGATTCTACAGTGCAGCTGGGAGCCCTGCAGGGACCCTTGGTCAGCACTTTGGTTTGACTTAAATCAGAAAGCTCTCAACTCTTCCTTCCAAACAAAAATACAACAAACTTCGTCTGCTACAAAACATGTCTACCTCAGAGCAAACAAGAGCTTTTCATGCAAGATAAAGCCTTTTGAATCTCTTCTGCATAATTTTTTAAACGAAATCTTGCTTGCAGAGGTGGCTGTGCCAGAGCAGTGAGCATCCCCTGCTGCCTGCCCCGGCGATGCGGCAACTGCAGCGTGGCCAGGGCAGCAGGCACTGGGCGCTGCGATGGAGAAAGGGAGATGGATGCTGCGGGCACAGAAGCCCACGAGCAAAGCTGCTGGTTTTGTGAATATATGCATCTTTTACCCTGTTAGACAAAAATAGGCGATCTCAGGGCCAAATTCCTGGACATCTTCAGAACAACCAACATGACACTTTTATTTAAATGCATCAAATAATCATAAGTTCCCTGATCTTCTCACCAGCGTTACCCAACCCTCCAGATAATGTGACAAGACTTCATTCCAACACGAGCTGTCAAATTACCACCTAGTTTCAAGTAGGGTCACGCACACGCAAAGGAAAGCACGGAGAGAACAGTTTCGCATTTCAAAGCCTTGGAAGACTTTAATTTGTTTTAGCAGAAGGCTGGGGTCATATGTTGCTCTAGCTCATAAAACGTGGGGAATATTTATAATCCTGGGCTGATATTTAATAAAAATCACCCCACGTCGCTGCACATCATGTTCTATAGGTTATTGATTCCTCTGATTGCAGCCCAGGCAACCTTTACTGTCTCAGTAAGTGGAAAAGCAAACGGAAGCAACGCTCCTCTGCCCAGACCCCGGGTGGGTTTTCTGCCCTGTGCTTACTCGAAGAATTTGTTTCATTAGCAGTTTTGGGTTGGCAACAGACCTATAAGGTGCTATAAAGCAGCACACGGTAAGTAGCAACTCTTTGTAATTAGGGAAGACTGGCAAATGTAAACGGGACTGGGAGTCTTTTTAAGCCATTTATTATCACGTGCAAAAGTTGTTAAGGAAGATTTCTATTCCGTTGGTTTGTTTCAGATCACAGACCTTTCAAAACGCTGGGTTTTTCCTGCTTGGGTGCACTGCAGACAGCTTGCCTTGCTCACCACTCAAAACGCAGCTGATTTCTTGTCACAGACAGTTGCTGCACAAAGGAATGGATTGTGCTACGAAAAATGATGAATCTTTCCTCAGCGGAGCTTCTCTCCCCGTTCAATAAAACCACAATATTTGAAATTTCTGGTAGCAAGTTAAATTAAGTGTTTCAAACAAGCATTTAATTTAAATTTAATTAGTCCCTAATTAACATATAAAATCAGCCCTTTTTGAGGTTAAACAAGTACGCAAGAGATTCATCACACTGAAATGCAATTACTGGGGATCAAGTGACATGTTCGTGGAAGTGGTATTTTAATTCAAAGCCGTATCTCACAATAATAATAAGGGGCGGTGTGTCTGTGTGAGATCCTGACACATACTCAAACCAGCACCTCAAAGAAACAGTCTGGACACCTCGTACCTTCTGGTTGGGGAGCAAGGGAGAGGGAAAAAAGGAACCCAAACAAAAAAAACCACAAGATTTATTGCAATTTCTCTGAATGACAGAAGTCAGGGCTACATCTGATGGAGGGGCAGAGGCCCAAGAGGGCACGAAGCAGAGCGAGGCCCAGGGCAAATGCCACAGAATGTGGTATTTAGTCACAATAAACTACAGAAAATCCCCAAACTGGCCCCAGGTTCAGGCAGAGAGAGTGTTGGGCTCCTTTTAACCCCTGTGCACATGGCGCTTCTGGAAGCCACAGGATGCAGGGATGGGTTGAACAACAACTCTGCTTCCCCTAAGGGCTGCATCTTATACATCTCTGCAGCAACAGGCACCTTGTCTAAGGAACTACTGGAACTCAGGTTAGGATCTTTTTTAAGTAAGAAAAAATCCAAAATTACTTTGTGCCCATGTTTTACAAATTTAAAGATGTGCCTGCTGGGGAAAAGAATAAAGCAGCCAAGTGACAAACTACACAAAAAGGGACAAATTAACTCTAAAAAATGAGCAGCAGGGATCCAGGCCAAGCAGTATAAATCATGCTTCTCAATGCAAATCTCACCACCACATCTTCATCCACACACAAGACAACTTGCTCCTCTGTGCAGGGGAAGAAAATCACTGACTCAGCCCACAGCTCATGACCAGGGACACGGTGCCAGGTCTGCCTGTACAAATAACACCTGCACACACTCGCCCATCCAGCTGGAGACAAACGGCTGCACATTCACAGAATCACAGGATCCCAGGCTGGTTGGGCTGAAGGGACCTCTGCAGATCCCCAGTCCAAGCCCTGCTCACGCAGGGTCACAGAGCAGATCACACAGGTGGGTCCAGGCGGGTTTCAATGTCTCAGAGAAGGAGACTCCACACCCGCTCTGGGCAGCCTGGGCCAGGCTCTGGCACCTCCCAGCAAACAAGTTTCTGCTCATGTTCAGATGGAGCCTCCTGTGTTTCAGTCTGTGCCCGCTGCCCCTCACCCTGGCGTTGGGCACCACTGAACAGACTCTGGTCCATCCTCTGACAGCCACCCTGACATATTGATCCCATTGATCAGATCCCTCTCAGCTTCTCTTCTCCAGCTCAACAGCCCCAGAGCTCTCAGTCTCTCCCCATAAGAAAGAATCTCTAGGTCCCTCAGCATCTTTGTCCCCCACCCAGGCAGCTGGACAGAGAGACAGACAGACAGACAGACAGACAGACAGCCAGACAGCTCAGCCCATTTAGCAGCTCAAGGACATTTTGCAGAGACCCCAACACAGGGAAAAAAGCAAAGGGGCACCTGGGAGGGAGGAGGGAGACTGCAGCCATCACACACTAGCAAGACCCAAAACCCTTCAGACCTGCCCCAGAAAGCTGCCGTGACTCCACGACACAGCCCCAGGTGACACAGCGTGGGCTGAGCCTGTGCTGTCACCTCTGCGAGTGGATCAGGCCCACAGGGCAACTTTAAACTCTGACACCTTCCTTAAAACATCTGCAGTGCCGGGAGCCCAGCAGAGCACAGACAGGGGCTGTGACGCTCATGGCCGTGAGCGTGTTCGCCCCAGGGCCACCTGGCCAGGAAAAACCCACATGGTGAAGGTTAAAACCTTGGTCTCACTGGTGCTGGTCCTGTAGAGGGAGTAAAGGGATTTCAGGACACTTGGGTCAGACCAAACTCCATAAAGGAAGTTATTTTGGTTTACAGTGACCCACAGCTGTTGTTCAACTCAAAACAAGCAAGGTTGTTTCATTCCTGATTAATAAATACATGTAGAAAATTATCCTCTCTCTTTAGGTCAACTGAAAGTGAAAATACCATTCCAAAATGAGTCACTTTTCAACAATTCCCTCTTTCTCTTCATCTGTGAAAAGACTACACAGCAGAACTGACCTTATCCTGGTCTCAAACTTCATCTTTCACTGATGTGCCAAAATCCTCATCAAAGATATTCTCATGGGCTTCCCCAGGTCAGAGCCTCCCAGGGTCAGCAGCCGTGTCCCCTGGGGCGGTGGGATGTGGCACCCGCTCCGTGGGAGCACACGGGGCTGCATCAGGATGCGGGGGACAGCCCAGGAACCAGCAGCACCTGCACATCCCCATTAGCACTGTCCTCACTGACAACTGGGATGCAATTCCCATCATTGCACTCTGAGGACAGCTTAGATCCCAGCCAAGCAACCCATTCTATTCAGCACGGGCTTAAATTCAAGCGTATTAAAGACACACCTCAAGTCAAGTACGAGCTGTGTGCTGTAGAGAACAGCAGCAGATTTAAGTGTGTGCTTTGCACAGCCCTGAACCAGAGTCGTGGTGTTCAGAATTCAATCCCTCATGTTGGGAAATGCCATTTTCCATAAAACCAGGAGTCTGCGGACCAGTGAGTTTCACAGTGGGATTTAAGAGTCAGTGGGTGCCAGTGCAGTGCCCACAGTGCACACCCAGCTCCAAACCCCGACGGACACCCCAGGAATTTGGTGACCTGCCAGGCAGAAGTCCCACATCTCAGCCATTGTCTTACCTTGCAGCATGGCAGAGGTGGTGTAGTAGTTAAACGGGACCTTCTTCACCACATAGGCGTCCGTATCCAGTGAGCAGAGCTTGTCCCCCACCAGCACAGACTTCCCCGTGCCGGCGTTGCCCACCAGCATCACGGGGCGCCGGCGCTCCAGGAGCCTGTCCATGAAGTACCGCACACGGACCGTCTCGGTGGTGGGCACCAGGCAAGCCTGAGAGGGGCAAAACGAGCAGGTAAGTGTACCCATCTGTGGCACCACCCCACTGCCATGTTCTGAGGAGACATCAAACTGGGAGAGCCAGGAATGAGTGCGGTGACCTGAGTTTCTAGATGGCGCTAGGAAGGGAACAATACACTGCTACCAACCATTCAAGTCAAACTATCTGTACAGACGAAACAATGACAGCGGGATGCTGAGAGCAACATCTGGATCTCCCCGCAAACACACATTTTGCTAAAATGGTAACAATTTTTACAAGTCATCTGCTCACTGTGGCACCTCTAAAAGGAAAGAAAGGCATAGCTGGCAAACGCAATTCACTACCTGCAGCAACTCTCATTTTTCGTCCAAATCATATAAACAACCCTATTTTCAGCCACGCAGAATGACGAGATGGTGTCTCAGGGACTTTGTCACTACGTTGTCCCACATCCTGCTTCTCTCTGCAGGCCAAACGCACCTCCATCCCGCACCCTGGGCACACCAGCCCTGGCTCATAGGTGTCTCTGAGCCTGCGCCTCATGTACATCACTCAGCTCTGGAAGATGGATGGAGGATGAGTCTTCACAGTCAAAGTACAGTAAAGAAAGATGGGTAATTGAGTTGTACTTCATAAAGAATGTGTCAAGGGTTTTGATTGTGGGGTGACAATACAACCATGGCAGATGTGTTGTTAGCCCCCTCTCCCCCACCTTCAGCCCCTCTCTCTCCCCCATTCCCACTCAGGACAGGTGATTGGGAGGGAAAGAAGGATAGATAGAAGAGAATTGGAAAAATTAAAGATGTTTTACTAATGCTACTAATAAGAATAGAGAAAATAATACAAAATATACAAAACCAATCTTGAAAGCCCCAGCAACTGCAGAGCTGGCACCTGAAGTCCTGGACTGGACTGTGCAGCCAACCGGAGCTGGATTCAGTCTGTCATGAGGCCTCAGTTCGCAGGGACGACCAGCAAGGTCCTCTCCTAATCTCGGCCATAAGCAAAATGGACGAGATCCTCGTGATCTCCCACTTTTATATGAAGTATTCACGTGAATGGGATGTTATACTCTGTTTGTCAGTTTCTTGGTCACCTGTTTCTCATTGCCCCTCTCGCGAGATGCGAATCTGTCCTTATCAATAACCTCACATTCCATTGCTATGTTTACCAAAACATGGATCTGGTTCTCCAGGAAAACGCAGCTGATATGAAGGTTTTACCTGACAGGCAAATTCACTAAAAGAGAAACTTGTTTTTAACAAAACCAGGACGGAATGCCATTCTTATTATGAAGTGCTTGACCTCGAATGAGACTTCAATTGAAATGCCTGCATACAGTCACTAAAATGCATGTGCTCTTCCCAGACAAAACACGTGCAAGGTTCACATACCTGTAAGGGCATTTCTGGATCAAATTCAAACTGAGGAATAAGTTTAGACCAAGGTTCAAACTTCTTCGTTTCTGGATCAATGTAGAAGTCAAAGACTGTGCCCTGAGAGGGAAACTTGATAGTCTTGAATTCTGCCACCCACCACTTGCTGAACTCCACTCTGTAGTCCACAAGCTATAAGACAAAAAGTGGAGAAAATACACTAATCTGGATCAATTAATTAGTAATGGAGAATGTTATCTATCCCAGTCCACCAGAGCGGGATTAGTCCTTAAAATATATTCCACAGCATAAAGTTCTTATCATTTTTCCTGCTATTAAGCCTAATTTTTCATTTTCTTCATTTCTGCTCATCAGTCCTATTTATTCATCTAAATAATTCATCCTCTGTGTTGATCACTCTTGGTATGTCTGAGACTAGATAGATGGATCAATTTGAAAAAGAGAAATACGTGCCTATGACTAAACAGACCACTTGATTGATTCTTGGTGCCTACTTCTTCCAACAGACAAGGACACAACATCCGTCTACATCTGTGCTCATGGTCAGTCACAGCATGCATACCAAAGCCTTTCCTCATCAATCACACCACTCTATTCAGAGTGAGTTGTTGTCTTCTGGCTTCTTTTCAAGCCACAACGTTTCAGACAAGCAGGACTGCAGACACCAGCGCACCAAAGCAGCAGCGAGGGTCTGCCCCTTTGACCCCGCCGTGATTCTGCGCTGCCACATTCCCCTCAAAGCACCCGTTTCCTTGCTTTTCCCCATTGTATCTTTCTACACATGGAGATTTTGGAGCATCTGAATTTTTTCAACTGGGGTGACAGTTTTGCTTTAGATGCTGGGTCAGGACTCACAAAATGTGCTTAGTCCCCTCCTCTGCCCTAGGTCTCCTGTATGACATTGGGCCAGCCATTCTGCCCAAACACCTTCCCATGTGGACAATGGGAACTGGAGAGAGGTGGAGGGGAGGAGGAGAGGAAAATTGCTGTGAGAAAGATGTTTGTGAAATACCGGACGCATCATTTAGCCCGTTTTAACAGCACAGTTTGTTCCTGGGGTGTCTGCGGGTCTCTCCTCCCCATAGCCATACAATGTGGGGTCACCAACACATTGTCCATAGGCTGCTCGGCCTCCATAAGGAAACCTGGGTTTGTTGCTGAACTGAACCAAGTGTCCTCCATAAAGCCTCCTGAGCCACAGTCCCTCAAAAGACCAGTGGATTTGAAAAACACATTAATAGTATCCATGATTTTGCAGACTCGTGCTATTCAGAGAGGCAGAATCCCTGTAATTCTCCATTCTCCTGTTGTTCTAACTCCTCGGCAGCGGCAGCAGAGTCGCCCGCAGTGGAGCGGGACGTGCGTGCTGCTAAAAGCTTTCCCACAAGGGTGCCCTTACCCCGCACAGCCAAACCGCCTGCAAGCGCGCTGTGCCGCGCTGCCCGCCCTCCCTGACCCCGCGGTTAAACGGAGCCACTCCAGCCCCAGCTCTATTGCCAGAACGGTGTGGAATTCAAACCACTTCCTTAATAAAAACCCCATATGGATTACCGCTAATTTCAGAGCCAGGAAATGGCAAATCTATCATCTGTTTTTATACAGGGGCCCCGCTACCCACCAACAAGCACCGAGTAGTGGGAAGCCTCCCAGACTGTTTCTCCTGACATTTCGGCCGCGAAAGGTCAGCGCGAAGGGCACCTTCGGTGGAAAGCAATAAACAGATTTTATATTGGATCATTTTTCATCAGGCTCCCCATTGCTCGGACTGCTGTATCCTCGCACTCTCAGCTCTGACATTTACAGAGCACCGCGGGCAGTAACGCACAGCCAGGCTCCCGGCGGAGCCTCCCGGAGGGTCGCTGTGCCTGCAGCTGCTCCTGCAGCCCACCCAGAGCCACTACCGCAGGCAGGAGCCCGGCCTGATGCACCCGAGACTGACTGTGCGGCATGGGGAACACAGCGGCCAGCTGCCACAGCACCGCACACCAGCATACTTGCGCTTGTACTGCTGAAGCAAAGACAAGTAGTGCTTCCCAGGCTTTATTGTGTTTTGTTTTGTTTCTTTAAGTCATCCTAGACTGGCAACACTAAGGCTGAGTATTTCCCAGCTGGCACATGGGAAATGGAGGCTCCACAAGGACCAAGGAAGCTGGTCTCGCACAGGTCATTCAATGGTCACAAGGTGTGATGGCACCAAGTGAGCACCCAGCTGAGCTTGAGCTGTGTTGTTCAGCACTTCCTGAAGCATCTGATCCTTGGCATGGAGCAAATCTGAAGAGACCAGCAGACACTCTAGGTCTGGCGTTAAGGTACATGAAAACACACAAAGAGACCCCTGGGAGCACTTGAGCAGCCATCAAGAACGGCAGTGCCTCCACCCGAGCTGGGGAGGGGTGTCTGGTGTTACATTCGTGGAGAGACCTCCCGCATAGTCCAGACAACACAGAGTTTGACACAAGCCCAGCGGAGATCAGACGTGGATCTCCAAGCCCTTGACAGCAGTGCAGTGTGGGCAGACCCAGACATCAGGACTACACACTTTAGATCTGAGGATAAGGCGTCCTCTGACTAGGGGATGCAACCACCCAAGAGTAGGTGTGCCCCTGTGGCCACGAAAGTCAATGGCACCTGGGGTGCGTTAGGAGAAGTATGACCAGCAGGTCAAGGGAGGTTGTTCCTCCGGCTCTGCTCTGCCCTGGTGACAAAACACCGGCTGGTTTGTGTTATGTAGCACGTCTACCTGTGCAGTCAGAAGGCTGAAAGACTGCTCCACTGATACATCCATCTGATAAATCAGTCTTAATTTGATCACATTATGCACATCCACAGGCTTCTATAAGTTAACCTTATGTTTCTCCCCAGTGAAATGCATCTGCATAAGCAAACATCCCTCCACCTCTACCACTGACCCCTCAGCTGTTCTCCGGTGGTGTTACACCCTGGATAACGAGGCCTTTCGTAAAAGGAATTGTTGTGTTTCTAGTTTATTATCACCTATATGAGAGCCCCAGGAAAACAGCATTACTGGCATAGCACTATGTTTCAGAAAGTATGAAGAAATCAAAACAACACAAAACCACACAAACAAACTGTGTGAAAGATGCTGAAGAGGCATCTTCCGTCTTACCTGATCTCGAAACATTGATCCACCAAAGGCCCAGACGGCAGCAAAGACAAAGTAAAGTTCATAAAGCTCCTTGGGACAGTCAGGAGGTGTGTTCTCCTCTGCCAGGAGACATTCAAGGAGGTAGCACAACATCTGAACCATACTCTGTTCAGGAATGGGAATAATCTTCTTAAATCTAAGGGATGGAAATTAGAAAGCAATACGTCCATCACAACCCAGGAAGACTAGAAATGCTCTTTCAGAATACTGGCATTCTGCTTGTCAGCGGTACGCGTCCTATTCCCAGGTACAATAAAGAGAACACCCATTCTCACACTCAGACCCGCTGGCACCGGCACATATACAAGTAATAACAATAATCAGAAGTTTCAAGCATTTTAAAACTTTGATCTTCTTGAAAGAAGCAGAATGGAAGACTTGCTAAAGGCAATGATTTCCTGCGAGCACGATGAGTTCAAAAGCGGTCAAATAGAGGAGTAATAAAATAAACCCTTTCATCTTGCCATTTTACATTCATTTAAGCTACACTTACAGAATTCCAAACTAATATTGTAGCTGCACTGAAGTCCTCCATAAAGTAACTATAGCTATTTGAAAGGTTGGTTCTACGATTTCTGAATTAAGCAAGCTACCAAAACACTCAGCTCAGGGTTGCCTGCAGCTAATCCCGTGGATTTCACGCTCTGAGACAATGTTCAGCAAACAGAATGGGAAACGTCCGATTGACTTTGCTACCAACAGTCAAAACCAACTTGGTCCCACAGAGAGAAGTTCCCTAGCACAATGTTTAAGTCCTGATTCCAGACCCTTCTGACACATCCCCCTTTTGGCTGACATCTCCCATGCTCACTGATTTTTCTTTTGTTTTTAAAGGAAAGTGCAACTATAGGAAGCAAGTAGAGGATGGGAGATGCTCCCTTAAGTTTTCTGGGACTCTACTTTGGCCAGTCCTCACCACAGTATGAGAAAGAGAATGGTTTCACATGATGATAAGCAAGAACCACATGACTTCCCTGTGGACACTGCTTTAAAGCCAAATCAAGCCAAGAAGCACTAGGACCCTTCCAAATACCCAAGTTCTTAATGAAAAATAACTTGTGGAGTGGGCTCAGGTCTAGCCTGACACATCAGGAGGCTGAAAAGCTTTCTCTTTGGGATCTGCCGGAATTATTTTCCAAGAGATAGAGAGTTGATACAGGAAATACAATAAAAATCAAATCAAAATCAGATGAAAACCAGATCTGACCAACACGATACAGGCAGGAGCGTCACTTTGCCCACCTCGCCCTGCTGGTTCTCTGAGCTTAAGCCAATGATGCTCAGGGCTTCCAGGGGCAAGGAGGATCATGTGCAGCACAACCCAGCGCAGCACAGCTGGGCTGGACAGTGGCAGGTGTCCCCATGCCCTCACCACGGGTGACACAATCACTCATCAGATGGTACCTTGTTCTGAGGGTGTCCAGGCAAATGGGCAGGTACTTATCAAACAAAATGGTCAGGTTGGCTCTTTCGGACTGGATCTCTCGCCTGTCGATCCAGCTGCTCACTGGAGGATTCCAGCCCAGATCCGACGGGTTGATGTACAGGATCCCTTTAGGCCCAGGGTAAGAGAGAAGATATAGTAAAGACATAGCAGAAACTGTTCCTTTCTTCCAGCAGAGTTTACCAGGTACTTTCACACAACTAAAACCCTATCAAATATGACGGGATGTCCCATTACCTGCCCCCTTTTCCTGCCCCACTGCAGAGTAGAAACATGAACAGTGAAGAAACTTCACCCTTGAAACCACGGCGCTTTTCATGACCTTGCCCTAAATTCAGAACATTGTCTTGTCTGAGCAGTTTCATTGCTCTGGGCCCCATTTCCCCATGTGTAAAACTAGGGGACACCTCCATTCCCTTCTCCCATACTTCATGCACTTCTTCAGAAGATCAAGAACTCTTTGGGACAGATACTGTCCTTCTCCTCATAAAGGCCATCCAAAGGGCTTTGCACAACAGGAGCACTCAGCAACGCTGAAGCCATGATCACCCACCAACAGTCAGAGTGCTCTGGGTAAATCTCCAGGATGATGACAGCTCCACATGTGCATTTGGGGTCAGGATCCTCAGTTTGTCTGTCAGAAACCTGCCCTGTCCACCCACGGCCGCTGTGATCTCAGGTTGGGTACTTGCAACAGGAGTCAAGTTGGCCAACAGAAGACTGGTTAATGGCACTAGATCCTCCTGGGTTCACGGCAAATCCCAGTGCGGAGCTCAGGCCAGGACTCACCCGCTCGGGACACGGTTGCTGGGGTGGCTGTGCGCAGGTGGCTGATCTCAAACACCAACCGCATCGTTGGGTTCAGAGGGATTCTCTCATTGCTCGCCAGGGTCAGCACCTGCATTGGGCAGACAGACAGACAGAATGACATCTTCCCCAGGAACAGGAACGAAAAGCATTCAGCACTTTGCACTAAAAAGCTTGGTTGCTGCCAGCACAGTTCCTTGAGGGAATGCAGCTGATTTCCAGCAGGTAGTAGAACTGTCTTCCATGACTCAAAGGAACAGCACTCCCTTCGAGCGGCGGAAAAAGGTGTGGAATTATGACCCCACCCTATTTTTGAAGGGCCTGGAGTTACAATCAGGACATCTGTGATTATCCATGAGCCCAGTTCCAGGAAGGGAAATTACAATGAAACCATGATTTGAGCTATTTCCCCTCATGCACCATTTTCTATATGTGATATTGTTTGGTGTATCTGAAGAAACACAACCGCATTATTCTAGGAGGTGTTATTTCAGCATCTGCATTTTTAGGCTGAACCATGCCATGCAGTCAAAGAATATCTCCTTCTTTAACTTATATTCATTACCTTATTATCATCCATCACAGTATTAAGAGACTCAATCCACATTGGATCAATATCTCCATCTAGTACCATCCACTTGGGACCGTCATGCGTGATGTTGGCCAGCTCTCGCATGACTGATGAAAACAGGCCTGGGAGGGTGACAGGAAGATGGTGATGAACACTGAACTTGACACCTGCTCTAACGGTTTTCTCCAGCAACACAGTAAAAATTACTCTAATTAATGCT
This sequence comes from Patagioenas fasciata, assembly GCF_037038585.1. Classification (NCBI taxonomy): domain Eukaryota; kingdom Metazoa; phylum Chordata; class Aves; order Columbiformes; family Columbidae; genus Patagioenas; species Patagioenas fasciata. The sequence continues at coordinate 134,736 of NC_092539.1, forward strand.
TTCCTCTCAAACATGCAAAACTCTATGTGCCTATACGTAAATATTACTATATCACAATACGGTTCTAGTTTGCTTTAAAGTGAAAAAAGGGTTATCAGTTATCACTACTGAAAATGATTGCAGACCTACGCACGAGCTTCATTCCCACCGAGAATCATAAGGGATAAGAAAAATGTAGAGTAGCTACTCAAAGGCAAAAGGCGGCATGAGTTATACAATGCAGAGAAAACCACCTGAATATGCCTAGGAAATCCTTATAAATATTTTTTTGTGGCTCAAAGTATATCAGGGCAATCAAGATGCATTAAACGCTGGGTCATGGCTTTAGTGAGACTGAGGGGAGAACAAGCACAGAATGACATTGAATGACAGAACAAAATGTTGGTAAAATCAAGGAGAGAGAGGATACAGAGTCTCAAGGGGAGTAAATAATGAATGTTAAGAAGACCACGAAGGCTGGGAATAGAGCAGCAGCACTGCAGAGCAAATGAAAACTCCACAAAACTATTGCTCTCCTCTACATGTGAAAATACCTCGGGAGATGCTGGTCTTCATGAAAAAACATCAGGCAAACATTAAAAAAAAGCCTCTCTTCCAGTGAATTGTGACAAGAACTCTTTTTTTTTTTCTTTTTTTCTCCAGGACAAGCTATTTCTTTGTGATCCAGATCAGGAACAGCTAGTGGCACCATCTGACTGAAGACAAAGCTTGTGCTCAGCAAATGCAGAACGGCTCACCTGGAACAGGTGTGTGATCCCGAGACTGGGTCAACAAAAATAACGCTTCAGCGCCTCTGCCTCCAGCCAGTTCCTTACGTGTTGGACACACGCCTTGGGAACCACTCCGACATTATTAGCATCAGAAACAGTTGCTGTCTCAGGGCATCAGGGCTTCCCTCGGATACACCGCGGCAGCGGGGAGAGGAAAGCGCCTCTGTCCTGACCTTGTGCATCCACAGCACACGGCTCTCTTGGGGTTTAAAAGAAGAGTTTTGTTCTGCAAAGAACACTTTTGGGATTCCCATATGGGACCTTTTACCACCTAACATGTAGGACCTTTTCAACTTCTGATAATGTGACAGGATAAAACTGGGGAGCGGAAAAGCAGGGGCTGATCTGTAAGGGAACAGGTCACCTCTTGCTAGGCTGTGGTGAAGATTGCCTTGCTGGTCTTTGACAACATGAAACAACATTTTCAGGAATGGTTACTGCAGAAAACATCTGCCTTGAAAGCTCAGGGAGGAGTGCCACTATTTCATTTAAACCATCGCAGGCCAGAAACCACTGGACAGTCACCTGTAAAATGTCCCTCCTGCTGTTCGGTGTCACCGCTGCCCTCGATCTGCAGCCACTGCTGCAGCCAGTCTGCACAGTTCAGGCTGTACCCTGCACGTCCCTCTGCCACTTTGATTTAGGCTCCCTAATTACAATTAGAAAGAAATTAACCTGGCATTGGAGCAAAGCAGGGGGTCGGGAAGGGTCCATGGCGGGGCCAGGGGAGGTGGGTGGCAGCTCATCTGCTGCTGTGGATGATTCATGGTAATGTCTTCCCTCACCTCCCCCACACCTCCCAAACCCGCCGCACACGTAAATCGAAGCTGCCTTTATGTATCAGTCACAACCCAACATTTCCACTCCAGATTTTCTGTAATCTTCCAGCAAGTTTGAAATGTTCCTCAGGAGTAAGCAGGATCAACAGCTTGGCAAACGCTGGTGTGCTACAGAGATCGGGCAGCCATACTGAGTGGAAAAACTGACGTTAAGGCTGCTGTGCGTGCTATCAGCAATGAAAAGCTGGGGACGGGACATTTTTTGGGGTCCCAGTGCACACCACAGTGCAGGAGGGACATCTCTTCCATCACTGGTCCAGCCAACTCCCAAAAACTGCCTGCCCCACTTAGGAACTGGTAAGTGTTGGTATTAATGGGCATTAAAATTATTCTTAGGGCAATAGGATCAAGTAGGCTTATGCTATATTTCCCATTTGAAGATCAAAGAGCTAAAACATCCTGTGTATCCTTTCAACAACAAACTGTCATGTGGCTGTAGGCAGCAGACAAGCACCTGGGCTCTCAGACCTGCACATGAAGAACCAGTCACCCTGCTGCTGCTCGGGAAATTCATTAAAAATACCCGTCTTTATCTACATATTTCAGACATGAAATGACATTTACCGTCTTTCCATTCTCTTGTTGCTGGGTTAATGATGCCAAAGAGCTCATCATTGGTGACTGCCTTGGGGTTGAGGTCTGTCCAGACAGGACGTCGCTTCATTATCTGGTAAGTCCTGTTCAGGGATCTCATCACCTGAGACTTGCCCGTGCCCGCGTTACCCACCACGAAGACAGAGTGCCGGACCGTCAGCAACTCCTCCAGCTGCACCACCTGAGAAAAACACTCCCAAATTTTAGACAAAGATGCCAAACTGAAGTTCAGGTCTATAAAATAGGTCCCACTGGGCCACCTCTTTAGAAAGACGTGACCCTGAGACACAAGCAGATTTGACAATTGAGTTTGGTCCAGCCACTCTAATCACAATGGGTGAAATCCTCAGCCTGCAGATAAACTTTCAGCGCTGTTTATACTTGACAACCACCACCTGATGAGGCCCTGCTCTCCAGGGGCTACACTTTCATGAGCCTACAAAAGTTGGCCCCTTTGGAAGCCCAGAGACTGATCCAGTGCTGACTTCAGGAGCAGGTGCAACTGCCTCAGACCCAGCACAGCTGACTGCCCTCCAGCGAGATCTGCCTGCAAGGACAATGCTGTGCAGAGCTCTCTTTGTAGAAGCAAAGCTGTTTGAGAAAACCCAAATGATTTGATGGCGACGTGGGTGTAGCAGAAGATCTCTTGGTCTTACTTTGAGCACAAAGTTGTCCTCAGCCTGCAGCCGGAGGTCCAGCACAGCCTGCCTCACAAACGACTCAAAATTCAGGTCACGCTTCCGAGGCACATCCAGTGCAGGGAATAGATCCCCAATCAGCCCCATAAACACCGGCACATCATCCGTCACAATCTTGGGGATGTTGAAGTCACGAAGAGAGCGCATCAGAACCTGGTCTTCGGGTCGCTCTGGGTCATCTCGCTTGAGGGAGCCAGCAACAACTAGCACTGACTTAATGGCACGCAAGCCCCAGTCGTAGTGATCCTACACCAGAGGAAGAAAAAAAAAGAGGCATGAGTTTATGCTTAGACAGTACCATGTAGGGTGAAGAACCACCATTCCCAAACTGCCAGACTAGTAAGCAATGAAAATACATCTAAATCTGTTATTTGCATTGTGGCCAGAGACCTTCTCCAGCCTGAGTGACCTGGTTTCCATCTCAGTAGGTGAGATTCCCGTCAGGGACAGTATTAAAGAGTCAAATAATTCAGCTGTTCAGACCATCACATGGGCTCACAGTTGGCAGTAAGACAGCAGCAGGATTTGCACTCCAGAGACCAAAGCAATTTGTTTCACCTAAATCATAAAGCACCTATAGCAAGGCCAGCCAGCCCCCTGCATCTGCAGGAGCCACCAAGGTGAAAGGCTTGTTAGTCCATTATGAGGCCCCAAAGACCCAAGTTTCTCCACCCTGCCCATCACAAGATGACAAGCCTGTTTGGTCTCAGAGGAGGTCCAGGAATAAGGGGTCAGTAAAGACATTGCTGAAAAAGTACCACAAAACGGCATGAGAAGAACTCTCAAGCCAACAAACAACTGTTCGTATTTCTGTCCTGTTAACACCCTCCAGAGCACAGCTCGACAGCTGACTGCTCTGTGTGGGAGGCCATGGCTTCCACCAGGCCCCTCAAGGCACAGCACCAAGTTTCTGCGACAGAGCATATCCCACCCAGCCTCATGCTGGCACAGCCAAGATCAGGTTTGCATCATCAGGAATCCTGATTCAGGTCTCCTCTGGACCCAGCTTCGATCTACACAAATAATGACAAGGAAAAATCTGATTTGCTTTGCACTGACAGTAACTCTAACAAGACCTGGAACCAGCCTAAGGCTGAACTCAGAGAGGGACACCATAAACCCTTTGCAGGCAGGAGAATCAATAGGAAGAGACTGGAAAGCAAAAGGTCACTGAATACTACCCCAAACATGGTGTCATTTAAACTCACTGAAAGGTCTCCCATTAATGCAGCTGGTCAAACGCTTTTGTCCCTGCAGATGCTCCAGTAAAGCAGTCTGGAAATTTTATTGCTCCGATGATCACCAACCCTCTCCTCCCCCAGCAGCCAGTGCAAATGCAGCCATTAAATAAAAGCTGTGAAACGTTAGCCATGGAGCTGAGCAGCACAGTGCCATGTTTCTGCTGATTTTGGAGATTCATCATACCACTCAGCCACAGAATCAGGCTCACCTGCTTGGACAGGAGCTCTTTGCAGAGTTGGTAGAGAGTAATGAACTTCCTGGCTAACACCCGGGCCTCGATGAATCCCTCAGCCACCAACATAATTTCACAGATCAGCTCAAAGTCTGGCACAACCATCGCACACGGCCTAAAATGACAGGTGAGGAGGCATCGCAGAACAAGTATTTCTTGACTACAGGTCTTACAGGCAGCGCATTTGCAGCTTCATCTTCTAGGCCTTCTTTTATGAGCCAGGTCACCCTCTGCCTTCCCCACGACAAGGGACAGAGCTCCTTTGCCCTGCCTGTGCGTGCCCAGACCCAGGCCTGTTGTGCAAGGCTTAAACTACCTGCGAATGCCCTGTGCAAGTGAATTCCCCAAGGACATGAGGTCGAGCCTGGATGTTCCAAAAGACAGTTTCTGCCAGGTCACAAACCCTGACCTGGGCTCACCTGGAGAGAGCTTTGAAATTCTCAGGTAGCTCTGTTCGCCCTGCGTAACCAGGGTTCATGGTGATGAAAATGCCTACTGATGGTACTAAGTTGATGTCTTCTCCAAGAAAATGGAAGGATTTCTTCTTCTCCCGTATTGCATCCTGCACGCTCTTCACCTAGAAATCAAGACAGTACTATAGTATCAGCGTTCACTGATGAAAAACACATCAGACAACGGTGCTTCCTTCGTTACTCTTGGCCTCGTGACAAATGGGGCTAATCACTGTTTTATTTTTTACCGGCAGCATAAAGCTTTATACACTGTTTGGAGTACATCAGCATGGCAATATCAATTTCCCATCTCAGTCAAACTCTGGCAAAGCAGAAAAAAGAGCTGAAGAGAGTGGAAAGTCAAAATGCAAAGGAGTTGCAAGACTTCACACCTTTGCTCCATGAGACAATGATGAACGTGGGTCAGGAAGAGCAATTCAGGAGCGGGAAATGTCCCCAGCACTGCCTGCATTCACCTTGGCTTTTGACATCACCTGTGGGACACTGCTCAGCACATCTCACAGCAAAAACACCACCAAAGGCTCCACCATCTCTGAACCAGCCAGCCCAGCAGAGGTCTGATGTGTGAGAGAGACACAGGGCAGTACAGGTATCCACAACACAGCCAACACCCAAACGCACTCCCCAAAGTCTATCACAATATGGGCCCATTATTCCCTTTACCCATCTCACCTCTCCCCACACAGCGTTGCTCTTCAGGACATCCCAAAACCCTCCTGTGCCTGCTCCGTTCCCTGACCAGGCCCAGAGAAGGGGTAGCACCTCCCAATAAGCTTGGCCTCAGCTCAGTTGTAAACTGACCACTTGATATCACTTTTAAAGATTTTGGGACATCAGACGTTTGATTTAAAACCAAAACCAGAAGGCAGAAGCTGTAAAACCTCTCCTAACACCTTCACTCACTAATATTATATTGTTTTTTATATTTGCCTGATTGCAGCTTTGTTCTGCTCATTCCTCTCCTTCCGAAGAGTTCACCTCTCTGCAAACAGCACCTCAGCGAGGGGCAAATCTCTCTCTATTCACCGCTCTAACCTCACTACTGTTTGCCATCTCAAAGTAAAGCAATTAATCGAATTTTTCCCTGTAAGGAACCATATCGACATCAGCTGCATGAGTAAGACAGCCAATTAAACATCGCCATGGTAACACTCCTAATAGCAGTCAGGAGACACCATGATGGAATGACGGCCGTGCCGCTTTCTTCAGCTGCCACGCTCCAGCCAGGAGCGAGGGAACCATCAGCAGTTGAGTCATTCCTGGGCTTCTTTTGTTCAGCTTCCCTTTTTATTTCAAGATCCTCAAAGACTTTTTTTCAATGACAACTTTAAACTAGGACCTGACGGAAGAGAAATTGAGAGGGAATGATACATAAACTCTTGTACCTGCCTGGGGCTTCTCTGGGATGCCACATAAGGTACCAATTATGAGTGAAACAGATGAGAAGAATGAGGAGTTCATGGAGGGGTTAAGAACAATGTCTTTGACCGAAACATTTACAGAAGTGTAGAAACTTCTGAGCTTTATATCTTTCTATAACACTGAGCCCAAAAGGGAGTCCAGGAACAATTCAGCACCTCAATCAGATATTAGGATCCTAAAACACGCACTCAGCTGACAGTTGGATCCTGAAGAACTTGGGCACTTTGGCACCTCAGTTTTCTGCACTGAAGCCCCCCAAGGCTTCCCCTGTATAAAATAATGCCAGGTTTCCTCATGGGCTGGTAAGAGGAGGGGAAGGAGGACGCGAAGTGACAGATTATATATATAAGCACGAGAGCACAGGACTTTCTGGCACGATGGGGAGGCCAGTCTCCCTTCCAGCCCTTCTCCAGGGATGCTGCTGCGCTTCACACGAGACTCACCAACACAATGCACTGAGCAGCTGAACTACAGAGGAGATGAGAAACCATTCGCCAGGGGAAACACCCATGCCCAGCTGGGCACCGCTCCAATAGCTCTGTCCCAGGTTTAATCCCACGGTGTCAGGGTACCCTGGGCAAGCGCGTCAGCAAGGGCCGCAGATCTGCCCCAGATTCCAGCTCCCGAGTGTCACCAGCTGACACTGGCTTTTGGGAGCACCACGGGGCTGCACACATTCCTCCAAGGAATGGTGCCAGTTGGCCAGGAATACCTTCCAAAGCCACTTGGCAGAGCTGTCGTTACAGACACCAGAACTAAATCCACAGCCATATAGTTTTGGAGACAGGTTAAGAAAATTAATCCTGAATGTATTCCCATTTCCTGAGTATGACACACAACCTGTGCCTGACCAGGGGTGATAAGGAACCCCCAGAAGTCCAGCGGATCTGCCCCAAACACCCCTCTTCCCCTCTGTGAAAATTATTCCCTACATTGCAGACCGAGCAGCCGCAAGTCAAGGCAGCTTCTCTGTCTTGAAACGATGTGCTGCAATTATCTCACAGCAGATTAATGACACGAGTGCTTTCCTGAGGAGGAACAGGTACAGAGCCATGGTGCGTAGTGGTCTGGGAAAAGATGCTACAAAGAATTGTCTTGGCACAAATGCTGTAACTGGGGCAAGAAAAGTGACAAATATCTTTGCAGCACGTAACTGCGACATCTTGGCAGTGCTGTGATATTCATGTGATTAATCTTGAGATCTAATCCCACACCTGCCTATACACAGAACTGAAACCGGCAATATGCAATTGCCATTTTTACCCTTGCTCCAAAGACTGCAGAATGGCTCTGCTCTGTTTGTATTTATTTATGAGTGTTTCTCCACTCACCTGTACAGCAACCACAGAAAGGACCTCAACTGAGATCCTGTTAAATTCATCAAAACAGCCCCAGGCTCCCGTCTGGGAAAGGCCTTTGTAAATATTCCCACAAGACTGGAAAAACAAAACAAAAACAAAGATCACAAGAGTGAAATCATAAATGGAATCAACTCCAGCAAAAAATTGATTTTATTTCCCAGCCTGTTTATTTATAGCAATTTACAGTCTATTGTGGGTATTTAGAAAAGTGCATGGAAACAGCAGGCACAACTCAATTATAATATTTATAGCTCTGCGCAGCTTGCCACTTTATCTGCTAATTGCACTTTCTTGATATATCTGTGCACCAGTTTCATTTAAAGGTCACTTGTGCTGAATTACTGATGGTCCCGTTTCCTGGGAGAGCCCATAAGCTAAATGAAATATGATCCGAGGCTACCAAAATCACTGTACCGTGCCAGACTGGCAGAGAGCAAGACTCAGCCTAATGATTCAGTGCTCTGTAGCGGCTGAAGGTTCACTATGTTTTGGGTTTATTCTGGGAGAGGATCCTGAGAAAACCAGGACAGGTCCCTCCCCGTGCCAGGGGCTGCCAGGTCGCGAGCACGCCGAGAAGAAACGACCAGGGTCCAACTATCAGCACAGCCTTGGTCTCAACCGAACAGACCAACATTTTTGAAGAATTACACATGAAATCTAACTCCAGAAAGGAAGGGAAATGCATAATGAGGCAGAGAAGATAGTTCGGGTCTCTGCCTCCTGAAGAACCTTGTGCAAATCTTAGAGAAGGAACGGGAGGAGAAGGAAAAGGCATTCAGCTTAAAGGAGTGTAGCAGGGATTTGGAGAGAGGTGATCACAGAATCCCAGCCTGGTGGGGCTGAAGGGACCTCTGCAGATCCCCCAGTCCAAGCCCTGCTCACGCAGGGTCACAGAGCAGATCACACAGGTGGGTCCAGGCGGGTTTCAATGTCTCAGAGAAGGAGACTCCACACCCGCTCTGGGCAGCCTGGGCCAGGCTCTGGCACCTCCCAGCAAACAAGTTTCTGCTCATGTTCAGATGGAGCCTCCTGTGTTTCAGTCTGTGCCCGCTGCCCCTCACCCTGGCGTTGGGCACCACTGAACAGACTCTGGTCCATCCTCTGACAGCCACCCTGAGATATTGATCCCATTGATCAGATCCCTCTCAGCTTCTCTTCTCCAGCTCAACAGCTCCAGCTCTCTCAGTCTCTCCTCACAAGAAAGAAGCTCCAGACCCCTCAGCATCTTTGTAGCCCACTGCTGGACTCTGTGCAGTTATTCCTTCTTAAACTGGGGAGCCCAGAACTGGACACAACTCCAGACGTGGCATCACCAGGGCAGAGCAGAGCGGAAGGAACAACCTCCCTTGACCTGCTGGTCATACCTCTCCTAATGCACCCCAGGTACCATTGGATTACTCTCATCCTTCAGGTTTGCTCGGGCCCTGAGCATCCCCAGCCCCATGTGACCGCACTGCAGCCGAGGTGGGAGCCATACCTTGTAGTCCATCTGCTCGGAGCAGTTAAACACGTACACCATGATGCCCAGGGCTCGCCCCAAATCTTTCGTAGTCTCCGTCTTGCCAGTGCCCGCAGGGCCTGCAGGTGCTCCGCTCATGGTCAGGTGCAGTGACTGGGTCAGGGTGATGTAACATCTTTCACAGTGAATGATGAATGAAAAAAGGAAATATGTCCAATAGGTCAACTGTGGGCTGCAGGGCAATAGCACTAGAGCATTGCACTCAGCAGAGCCTCTCCTCTGAAAAGCTGTACGTGAGCAGGGGTCATGTCTGAGCTGAAAGCCTTCTTGGCATTAATTACCACCTCTGCTCAGCTCTGTTTTCTCCAAGAGATACTCATCTTCCACCAAGGTCTGCCCAAACCTCTTCATGTCCAGCTTGTGTTCTCTCTGGATCCTCATACAACTCATGGATATTGGGCACATCTCAGGCAGTATGAGAAAAGGACAGCTTTTCTGGAAGACCTGTCACTGACAGAAACCTGCTCAGGTGGCCTATGAGTGAACCCAACTCAAAGCTGCAGCAAGTCCCAAAGTTTCTCCATCATGTTGATGATGGACACTGGGGTGGTGTCCACATGTGAGTATCTATACTACCTGTATAAGCCACAGAGGTGTAGTCAATATAGCCAACAAAACCTGATGATACCTGGGGGCTTGACGCAGCTGACTAACACAGGTGACTAGAGCCACCTGAGATGCTCTTGGTTGCTGAAATGTCACATAGGGTGGAGAGATATGACAAGGGGTCCATAGGAGACTTTTACACTTCTGGATTGGCAGCTGGAAGCCAGGTGGGACAACACAGAGTATCTCAAGTAACCCTAGGTGTCCCCACTGAGGCAACCAGGTAGATGTCTGCTTCAAGATGGGATGAAAGCTCTCTAGACTCACCAGCTTTATGGACTGTGGACATCTTGTGCACAGGAAGACACCCACAAGTGTTTTAATGTGTGAGCTGAATCCCACCCAGGGATCTGATGTACAAATTCCCCAGAGGGTACCACCAAAAACCAGATAAGAGTTAGAGCTCGACCACTGGAGTGCTGGGACATGGAGACAGAACAAGAGGGATACAGGTGTCTGAACTAAATCCATCTTTGGTTGGCATCTCTCTCTCTACCTGTGTGGCAAAGCCCAGCTATGACATTGTGTCCCAGGGACTTACCTGTCGGTCAGCGGAGTGATCACAAGCCGAGGGGTATTGCCAAGGTATTCATAGGAGTACAGGAACTGGGCGTCACAGATGTTGGCAAAGCAGTGCCGCTCCTCATCTGACCATCTGTGCCGGAGCTGTGACAGCCAAATGAAGGCCTGGGCATTGTCCACCTGCAACACACCCACAAACACCATCACAGGAAGGCCGGGGATGCCAGACACATGCAGCTCGGGGGCCAAAATAGCGACTGCTATAAAATTTTCATGGGGGATGACTGGTCCTCACTGCAAGGCAGGTGTGGTGAGGAAGGCCGCCTCCTTGCAATGCGGTGAGAAATGTCACCTCCCCATCTCCCATGAGTAAAGGGGAGGAACCAAATTAGTGACCACATTGGTGGGAGAGGAAAAAATTAATGGCCAAGAGAAAGAGCCTTACAAAAAGACTCCTGAATAGATTTAAGAAGCAGCAAGTCATGAAGAAGGTCTCATAACGCAACCAGAGTGAGAGAAGGAGCAGAGGCCATCTAGACAAGGAAGAGGTTGCAGACAGCACCAAGGAAACAGACTGGGGACAGGTGGACAAAGACAGGCATGGCCAGCGCTCTCTGCACAACCAGCAGGCAGGTCCAGATGCATCACTTCACCCCAGGCTGGACCGAGGCACCACTGAGCCCAGCTGAGCCTTGAAGACAGAAACCCTGTGAGCAGCCTGGCTGCCCCTGAGATGACACAGATGAGGGAAGAGCCACAACCCAATACATTCAGGGCATCTTCCCACCCACCTGCAAGGCTAAACACTTGGCATGGTGTCAGGGACAGGGGAGTAGTGTGGGAGAGGTGTTGCAGGAGAAGGGAGTCCCACATAAGTCCCTGTGGCCCCACACCAGACAAAGGACGCTACAAAGAACAAAGCTTGAATGCTTTTTCTTACTTTCTAAAGTCAAAACTGAGACTGAGTCCAGCAGCCTCCCAACACACCACCATCATCCACCAGCACATGTCTTGGCACCAGGACGCAGTGCCGCGCTCTCACTCCTGGTGTGAATCTGCAGCAACTACAAGTTGGTGTTGCAGGGCCATGACACAGCACAGCTCTGCAGGCTTACAGGGGCTTTCTGCACACTTACTACAAACATTGTAGAAATAAATTTAGTCATACGTCTCCCACTGAGACCGGCAGTGATCTGAATGGCCAGTGGTTGGGCCCCCTGAAGCCCCCTCTCCAGCACCCACAGAACTGTGCTGAACTGCCAACACCAACCTTCTGTGCTATCACCTTTGCCACCACATCCCGAGCATGCACGTCGATGGTGCAAATGGTCATGATTTTCTGTCTGTCGCCCTTGGAGAGCTGCCCGATCAGCATGGTAACGAGGGTGTTCAGCTGGGTCACTTGCTTCTTGTGCTATTCCTTCATCGCATTCTCGTAGCCTTCCTCCACCCTGGCAAAGGCAATCCCAACCTCGGTTGTCCACCAGATCGGGGTGCAGCAAAGTGCCACCTAGGGAAATAGGCTGGTTCAGTATCAGGGAAAATACCAAAGCTTCCTTATGTTCAAGAGTGTCGGATCCACAGGGAGATCAAGGATGAAACATCCGTGACATGAAATTAAGTATTTTTTCATACAGTAGTCACAGCAGACAGTACAACAAGGATCTGCTCCATGACATTCATTTAAAACACCATATCAGTGATAGACACATTTAGCAGCTAGTTATAAGTAAATCAGCACCTTTCACATGCCTGACACAGCAGAGGAGGAAGAGTTGGAGACCACGAGGTTGTCAGAGGTGCATCTGAGGGGCTCTTCACTCTTATCAGGCCTCACCACTTTGCCTTCCTGCTGCACCTCTCACTGCTCTGGCTGTACAGACTGCACTGCCCAAGCCCCTGGGCTCTGTCACCCAACCAAGAGCCCCAACCAGAGCATGGAGCTCAGCCTGAAAACTCCATCAGGAGACCGCCAGGATAAAGGACAACTCATCCTCCCTCTCTCCTGGATAGCAAGGTGGAGGCCAGAAACATGCCTGTCCACAGCTGCTGAAAGAAGGGAAGGGCAGGACTGATGGGGAACCCAAGAGCTACCTTTCCACGAGCCAGCCTGAGTGGTGATAAGAAGCAGTGGCAGATACCTGGGCAGGATAGTCAAAGAGCCATTGTTCCCTTGGTTTTTCCTCATAAGCCATGACGGCTTCTGTCATCTCATCTCTCACAGTAGCCCTCATGCTGTCTAGTACATGACTGAGCCAGACTTCAACCTGGAAAAGAGATTAAATCCCAGTAACACATTTGCTCTTCTTAAGTGCCTTTGGTAATTAGTGAAGATAGGAAATGAGGCAAGCATCTCAGTTCTCTTTAGACTGGACATGAGGGAAAGGTTCTTCACCCAGAGGTGCTGGACACTGAACAGGCTCCCAGGGAGGTGTCACAGCCCCAACCTGACAGTGTTCAAGGAGAGACTGGACAACGTCCTCAGACACACGGGGTGACCTGTGGGGTTGTCACTGCAGGGACAGGACTTGGACTCCATGATCCTGGTGGGTCCCTTCCAGCTCAGGACATTCTATGAGTTAACCAAACCTCACAGCCTCCTTCAGACTGGGTAGATTTGGCTAATTCTGGTACTGTAGGATTAGCATCTACTTCCAGACACCAAGAACAGAAGACAGATTTTTTTCTTGAACTCTAGCTACAGGAGGAACCAAAATGAACTCCGTCAATGAATAATTTGGTCAGGTGTGTTCCACCTCCAGGCCATGACAGAATCCCTGGTGGGATGTGGGCAGTCTGCCAGCAGCAGAAGAAAGATGCTGCCAAACTTGGGAACACAATTCCTGCTGAATTTCATATTTCACAGGCAAAGCCCTCAACAAGAAGACAGACTGAACGCAGCAAGCTCCATTGCTGGGGAGCTCAGTAGCCGGTATTACGTACTTTAGCTTCCTGTAATAGACCATGCAGAAAGGTGAAACTACCAGGATAGATAAGCTGAGCAGTAGCTTGATTCTTACATTTCATACTTTCACTCGTGGTATGAAATAATGAAGACTTGAGAAACAGGTAAAAGGCCTTCTCCTGCCAAACACACCCGTGCAGAGGTACTATGGAATAGCTTAGTCTCTTTTCAGTCTGCATCCCCTCCCTCACCGAGGATATTTGTAGCAAGCTTTAAGACTAACCTTCAAAAGGTCTTAGAAAAAATCAAATTAAAAACCTAGTCAGAAAAATGGCACAGCTCTTTCTCTCACAGTGGACTGCGACATCCACGTCCCCCCTTAGTGAGGACCTATCCAGAGTGACACGAAAGGTTGTGGTGTAAGGAGGTACTAAATCACCACCTCTTCCAGCTTTTCTCATGCACCAGGGGAGAGCAGTGAAGCTCTATGACGTCTTGGCAAGGGATCTCACACGAGGGGCAGGGGAGCAGACTCCACCGGACAGTTTTGATAGACAAGGACTTCCCTCTCACCTGCCCACTGCAGTCACAGGGCTCGCTGAAGCTGACGTACTCCTCCTCTCTACTGTACATTCCCAGGCCAACCTTGGTTGGCTTTTGCTCAGAGTCCAGCTGGAATTTCATCCTGGCCAAGCTGTCAAAGAGTTTGGAAAGATGACGTTGCACCTGCAAAACGGGTTGTGTAAATAAAGCAACCGAGACAGGACGAGCGGAATGAAGATCACTATACATGTCACAAGCAAAATCATGTTAACAAAATATCTTGGATATTTAGGTAGCACCACATCTTCTCAAATGTGGCCAACGTACTGCCAACAAAAGCCTCTTGCTGTCTCTTGTAATACTTCCACCTATTTCTACGTAATTTAGAAAACAGACATGCCTTAATAAATCATGTTTCTCCATTGGGAAATCTTCCATACAGAGCAAAAGCATAGAAAACATTGAAACACCTCACGACTCCTACCCCAAATTTCCCTACATGTAGTGATGAGAAGTCTGTAGCCATTTCTCCACCTCATCCTATTCTCAGCACAACGTGGAGTTTTCTTCACTATGAACTTTCCTGTTTTTCCACTACTAGAAACTGATTTTGTGCTAGTGAAATATCCTAAATTCTCTTTCATGGAGAAGAAAGATCTTTATTTCTGCCTAAGACCTATGATAAACAGCCCAGACCTCCTATAGAACAACCATGTTCACCAAAAGCACTCTTCCAGAAGGAAAAGAATAATTCAGTTCTTTCCTGTTCACCTCCATCTGAGTCTGCAAAGCCAACAGGGAGATGCTGTGGGCTCTCAACATCAGCATCTGCCTGCTGGGAGCTGAGCAGGTCACCAGCACTTCTTCCAGACCACTGCGTAACACACAACTGCATCACTGCGCGCCCCACGCCAATGAAGGTGAGATTCTCCTAGGATTGACGTCCCCACAGAAAGGGGAAGCTCCCAAAGCAGTCCCAGACAGGAGCTGCCTCTCTCAATTACAGCAGAGAGGTAGAAAAACTCCCATAGGGGAGATGAGAAATGAGGGAAAGGGACCTGGGGGTCCTGGGGACAGCAGGGTGACCATGAGCCAGCACTGGGCCCTTGTGGCCAGGAAGGCCAATGGTACCTGGGGTGGGTTAGAAGGGGGTGGTCAGTAGGTCAGAGAGGTTCTCCTGCCCCTCTGCTCTGCCCTGGGGAGACCACATCTGGAATATTGTGACCAGTTATGGCCCCTCAGTTCCAGAAGGACAGGGAACTGCTGCAGAGAGTCCAGCGCAGCCACCAAGATGCTGAAGGGAGTGGAGCATCTCCCGTGTGAGGAAAGGCTGAGGGAGCTGGGGCTCTGGAGCTGGACAAGAGGAGACTGAGGGGGGACTCATTCATGTTTACAGATATATAAAGGGGCAGTGTCAGGAGAATGGAGCCAGGCTCTCCTCGGTGACAACCAGTGATAGGACAAGGGGGAATGGGTTCAAACTGGAACACAGGAGGTTTCACTTAAATTTGAGAAGAAACTTCTTCCTGGTGAGGGTGGCAGAGCCTGGCCCAGGCTGCCCAGGGAGGTTGTGGAGTCTCCTTCTCTGCAGACATTCAAACCCGCCTGGACACCTTCCTGTGGAACCTCAGCTGGGTGTTCCTGCTCCATGGGGGGGATTGGACTGGATGAGCTTTCCAGGTCCCTTCCAACCCTGACATTCTGGGATTCTGCGTGAGATGCCCAATGCTCTGATGCTTTCAGAGAAGGAAGGGTGGAGGTGGATTTGTCCATCTAATTCTGACTCACTGACTCACAAAGAACTACAACCCTCCCTCTCACAAGCTGTGCTGCAAGTGGACGCAGCTTCTCACACACATACAAGCAGGGCCAAACCCTGGGAGGTGCTAAGTGACTCTGAGAAGCACAGGGCACTCAGCATCCCCCCAGATCACAGAATCATTTTGGGTGGAAGAAACCCTCAGGATCAAGTCCAGCCATACCCTAGCTCTGGCACTAATCCATGTCCCTAAGAACCTCGTCTAAATGTCTTTTAAACCCCTCCAGGGATGGTGACTCCAGCACTGCCCTGGGCAGCCTGTTCCCATGCCCCACAGCCCTTTCTGGGAAGAATTTTTTTACAATATCCAATCTGAACCTCCCCTGGCACAACTTGAGGCCATTAAGCGTATCTTGAGGCCATAAGCTTATCTCTTTTCAAACCGTAAGTAAACCGTAGAAACTTTTTCTTACATGTAGAAGCTTCTGGTCACAAATCCCCAGCTGCCCCTTCCCAGACCCTGTCCAGTCTGGAGGGTTCGGACACAACCCCAGCACTTGCTGCGATCCTGCTGCCAGAGCCCGAACGCACCTGAATCTGCACAAGTTCAGCACCCAGTTCACGAGGATAATGTCACTGTGTATTTAATCCTCCTTTAGGAATCATCGGACTTTGAAACTACATTGGGAAGGCTGAGAGTGTATCTATGTATGATACTGCTTGACATTTACTTTGATTTTACTGCAAATACTTTTGAATAACAGAAAACACCAGGAATTTCTTCTTACTCAATAGAGCATTTCAACACAGTATCTTTGCTTCCTGTGTTTTTTTTTTCCTCTTCATTTTAAATATCAATCAACTCTGTATTTATGATACTCTGTGGGCTGAAATCACCCAGCAGCAGACACAGATAGAAGCAGCGTTAAAGGTTAGAGGTAAACAACAGCATTTCCAAATACACATGCAAACCTGCTCCATTCCTGTGCTCACATCAATACTGAAAATGGTGGAAAGCCTGAAGAAAGTGAAAATACTCGCTACCAAAAGACAGAATTAGGACTTTGTTCATCATCCAACACTCGCCTTTTGCTGTGAACGTTTTGACTGGTTTTATGCACCAACCTCTGAATAAAAGATGCGTCCCAAACAAGGCCAAGCAGAGCTGTGCAGGGGTGGGTGGCAACCCAAGGAAGTCCTGCCTTGGCCACAGCCACTGTCTGACCACCAGCTGTCTTACCTCTTCCAGGCTGTGTTCTGCTCTTCCCCTGTAAACAGGCCATCCCAAAGACCTTTGCATGGGGGAAGGAAGAAGTGGCTGACTAGCAGATGTCTCCTCTGCCTAAAAACAGAGACGTCTCCAAGCCCTCGGTTGTCAACACTGTCACATTTGAATGATCGGTCTGTGGCTCTTTCAACAACAGATGCTGTTTGCTGGCATCCCAGCTTGGGGAACCAAGCTCAGCAACAAGTTTTGGCTGAGATCCTCAAGAAATGGTTTCCCCCGACCTCACTGTATCCCAGCAGAAACAAACCCACTGTTTTTATGGTATCAAGAACATAGCTCTGCTCTGTGCAGTGCTTTCAGAACCATCTGCAAGCATCACCAGGGACAGATGGGACAACATACAGTGTGCGCATTGCCTTTCAGAGACGACAGATGAAGGCCAGCAGTGAAAGAGTTATTGTTAATCCAAGTGAGGGTGGGAGAAAAGGCACTCAAGAAAGGATAAGCTACAGCTGAGTCCCTAGACAGCATCTTCCACCCTGACATTACTGACAGCTGGAAAATGTGAAGGTGACATAGTGCAAGGCTTACCAGCTGTGGGTTGGTGCCATTGGAAAGAATATCCAATAAATCTGCTGAAGAAACAAAGTAAAATCTGGGAAAGGCCAATCTTTTCATGTCCAAATATTCAGCCAAAGCCTTCTCACACAGGGACAACCTGGGGAGAAGAGCAGAAAAATAGAGCCCAGGACAGGCGGGTGAATATCCTTTAATGTGTCGTGCTACAGTTTGGGTTATCGAGCAGATTCTCCCCTCCCATGGGGAAATGCCAGACATGAGCTGAGCCTGCAGGCTGGTCCTTTACAGCATTTTCCAAATAGATAACAAAGCACATAGTAACTCATAGATCTCTCTCCACTCCCAAGGGTCAAACAGACAAAGAGTCAGAGAATCCTCACCAAAAAGCAGAAACACAGGTGGAAGAAGAGGCTAGAAAGGCTTTGCAGTCTGACTTACTGTTTTAGACAAGCTCTCAACTGCCACAGGTGATTTCACACTAGGATGAAAGTTTCCAAAACTGCTTTTATTCTAATGAGCACATTTTAAAGTCTGATTCAAACCTACTCAGCTTTTTGTGCTTGTGAAGCCCGAAAAGAAACTTGTTTGCTCCGTTCTAAAATGAATCTCTCAGTGTTTACATGTTAAACTGCTGCTGAGCTTTCAAAGTTCATAAATAACATGCAGTTAGTCCTCTGTGGGGAACACGGGCCTTATCTGTTTAGGAAGTAAAATTAGATCTCTATTTTAAATGGATAGTTATTACTGACACAACAGCTCTCACGTTAACTTGTTAGGTGTGTTCCAGGTAGAGTAGCTCATATGTTAGGTGAGAACTGTATCCATCTCTGGACATTAAGGTCTTTCTCAGGGAGTTTAGTTATACCATCTGTGAAGGGTACACACACAAAGATAATTTTGTTAATTAAAGCACATGGGATCAGCTCTGCTGCAGATATCCCTGCTTGGACTGCTAAATAGATATTTAAGACACCAAATTTGGGGTGGCAGTGAGGCCACATGTTATTAAGACCAACTGAGTGCCTAGCTTTGTATGTGTGCAAATCAATATTCAAGATAAGAGTTTGCACATACGCAAAGCCAGAATCCACCTTGGGGGCTTCAGGGTGATGGATCATGAATAAAAAGACTCAATGTGTGAATGCAAAGAACGCACAGTCCAGAAGGAAAGCCTTGGAGCACAGGTTAAACCAACTTATTAGAGCTGATCCCAGTCTCTGACAAAATCCTGGGACTGAAGTTGTACCTACCTACTCTGAATGTCCTCCAGTTGTTGGGACAGACCTGGTTTATTGGTGGCCTCAACCACATTTGGGGTTTTCTGAGTTTCATAGGCCAGTTCTTTAAAGTCCACATCAATCCCTTCAAAGCGTTTGGAGTCCTAAAGAGCAACACAAACATGTTCATGGTAAAACATGGATTTTGTGCTAAAGGTCTCCATCCTCTGGGTGCTGTCTTTGGGTTGAGGGGAAAACCTTCTGTCCAGTGCAGACAGGGACCCCTCCACCATTCCAGAATGGCTCTTCCACTGACTTGCCTGAAACTAGTCTTCAAACAGGCACTTGCCTTCTTGTCACTGTATCCCAAAGGGGTTGTGGATAAAGTGCTCCATGCAGGAGGCAATGTCTAGGACCAACCATTTTCATGGGATTTAATTCCCCTTGGAAAACCTCATAAATCTCTCTCTCCCATGTCCAGGTGAAGTACCAAGTTTCCCTGGCTGCAGCAGCAGGAGATGCTCCCACACCGTGGAAAGGCTCCCAGCCTCATGTGAGTGCACTCCTCCCCTCCTGCTACAGCACAGGAATCCCAACACCCATCCACAAAACGGGTATGATGACTCTTGTAGAGGAGAGCCCTTCCTTGCCTTCAATGAGGGTATGGAAACCCCACGTCAGCACCGGAGGCCCACATCAACAATTATGCTCCATATCTAACAGGGACTCTGAATTTCTGGAGCTAAACACTGAAGAATAAAGCAAGCTATGTTCAAAACATCTCTGCTCCTCCCTTCTTCCCAGGTCAGGCCTCCTAAGTGAGGCGGGACACTGAACAAGTGTTCCAAGCAGTCCAGGTAACACTTCCACGCTACCCTGTGTTCAGCCCCAGGAGCAAGGCTCCATCTGGAAGGTTGAGCCCTCCCTACACTCACGCCACAGATCCAGCTCCAGGTGAGCATCCCACAGCCTGTCAGCACATCCCCCCAGCCCTGGATGCATCCTGAGGGTGCTCAGCTACAGAGACTTTGAGCTTCAGTCTTTCTTTTACGGAAGAGAAGCTGCTGACTGAGCCACCTGTGTCCCTGGAGCCAAGAGGGCCCCGTGTCCTGGTGCATCCAGCACAGCACGGCCAGCCGGGCAGGGAGGGGATTGTCCCGCTCTGCTCTGTGCTGGGGCGGCCTCACCTGGAGCATTCACTGTGTGCAGGGCTGGGGACACAGGAGAAAAGGAGATAAAGCTACTGGAGTGTCCAGAGGAGGGACATGAACTTGGTGAAGGGTTCGGAGGGGAAACCGTATGAGGAGCGGCTGAAGTCCCTGGGTTTGCTCAGCTGGAGCAGAGGAGACTGAGGGCAGAGCTCATGGGGCTGCAGGTTCCTCAGCAGGAGCAGGAGGGGCAGGGCTGAGCTCTTCTCTGTGACAGTGACAGAGCCCAGGGAATGGCAGAAGATGTGCCAGGGAGGGCAGTGGGACATGAGGAAAAGGTTCTTCACCCAGAGGTGCTGGACATTGAACAGGCTCCCAGGGAGGGGTCACAGCCCCAACCTGACAGTGTTCAAGGAGAGACTGGACAACGTCCTCAGACACATGGGGTGAATTGTGGGGTGTCCTGTGCAGGGACAGGAGTTGGACTTGACAATCCTGATGGGTCCTTCTAAGTCAGGACATCCTATGGTTCTATGGTTCATACCACTGCCAGACAGCTACTGAGATGCAGACAGCTGCCCAGCAGGATGCAAATGTAAATCATGATGCAATTTCATACATGACATTAGATAGCTCCTGGATATTAAGAGCTTGCTGGCACATGGTACAGCCTCAGGGCACTGGTTATCAGCACCTGTATATATTGCCCAGTGAGCGAGGTGTGCCCAGAATCACAGAATCATTTAGCTGGAGGAGACCATTGAGATCACTGAGTCCAACCATAACCTAAATCTAGTACTAAACCATGTTCCTCATCTATACATCTTCCAGGGCTGGTGACTCCAGCACTGCCCTGGGCAGCCTGTTCCAATGCCCCACAGCCCTTTGGGGAAGAAATTGTTCCCCAGATCCAACCTCAGCCTCCCCTGGCGCAACTTGAGGCCATTTCCTCTGCTCCTGGCGCTTGTTCCTGGGGAGCAGAGCCCGACCCCCCCTGGCTCCAAGCTCCTTTCAGGCAGTTCAGAGATCAGAAGGTCTCCCCTCAGCTCCTGTTCTCCAGCTGAACCCCCCAGGTCCCTCAGCCGCTCCCATCACACTTGTGCTCCAGCCCCTCACCAGCTCCGTTCCCTTCTCTCAACTTGCTCCAGCACCACAAGGGCTTTCTTGGTGTGAGGGGCCAAAAACTGCCCCCAGGACACTCAGCACAGCGTGCTCTCTGAAGCAGATGGAGGAACAGTCCAAGCAGAGCAGAGTGCAGGGCTGGAGACAGAACAGTGTGTTGTCCAGGGGTCAATGGGCTGCGCACATCCCCTCGTGGGTGTTCGTCCCACAGTGGTGCTGTCAGCGATGCTGCTCGTGAACAGGGACGGGGGTCACACAGCCAACTGTGGGTCACTCGTGAGTGAAAGGCAGGTTCCTCCACAGGGCTGCGAGTGGTCCAGCGGGGCCAGGAACAAGCTTGGAAGATTTTCTAAATAATCAAGAGAATAGGGAATAAGACTGGAAGCTGGACTCAAAGACAGCCCTGAGGAGGTCACAACCCTGAGGAGGGCATCAATGACAACTCTGCTCAATTTTCTGAAGCTGAAGTGGGAGAAGAGCTGCTCTCCTGCTGCACCAGCACTGGAGGCAGGGAAGCGGATACTGCAAAGCTGCCTGGTCCAGCTCTGATTTGACAATTTGCACCATCTGAGTAATTATCTCCGTCTTCTCCCCTCCAAGGAAAGAGGGAACATGCCTGTATCACTGAAGGAAGCCAGCAGCCTCCTGCTCAGCCTCCAGGAACTCTGCATCTGCTGTGCAATGGTGGAGGGGAGGAAAAACAGTTTCTCAGCAGGGTTCAGGCACAACCAACAGTACAAAAACAGCCTGGGGCAACACTGGGGAAACTGCTGTAGCATTAAGGGAGCCTCCAAGAAAGCAATGCAGCAAGAGAACAGTCCTGCTTGGGGGAACACGGCAATATAGACAACCTTCTTCTGTGTAATGGAGGCTCTTCTTCAACGCTTTCCACACAGGAAAAATAGGATTTGGGATTTCATACCTTAGGAAGCTGTGCCCGTATATCTTCTGAGCCTATGAATATGCTCTCCAAGTGAGACCGCGTACGCTGCACTTCGAACCAGAGAGAAATGACGGAATCTGTTGTGGACAGCTTCCTCTGCCATATGGACACTTCCTCCAAGAAGAAAGCAATACATTTGGATGGCATTAAATTCTGCAGCTGCACCTGGTTGTCTTCTAAAGTTTCTATGAGTTCCTCGTCTGACTTCAGCAACGGGATGTTCGTCCGGGGGTGAGGCTCATACTGAAACTCCATGGTGCTCCAAGTCATTTTTAGCTCCTTCAGGACTTTCTCCATACTCATTTCTCGTACCGCTTTGTCCACAATGCCACGAACCTCATCCTCAAAGTTATGGAGGTTGAGCTTCAGGAGGTCAGCCAGCGTGGTGTCCGAGTCCATCACAAACCTCACACCCGTCACCTGCATCAGCTGATTCCAGTGCCTTTCCCTAATGGCGGGATTTTGAAGTTCTGCCACAGCTTTCAGGGCCGTCAGCATGTTCTTCACCTTGCTGTCCAGCCCAGTGAAAGCATCCCACGCCCTCACCTCCTTATCCAAATTCCGAATCTCTCTTGCAAACTTTTTACACTCCAGATCCATGTTTTCCACGTTAATATCCGCCCATTTGGTGGTCTGCCAGTCATCAAGGCAAGTGCCCACAAGGGAGATCATAGCCCAGAGCTCTTTGAGAAGACACAGCTCCTTTCGGCACTGCTTCAGTTGTTTATAGTCTGGCACTATGACTTCAAACAGACCAGCTGATTCATAAATCGAGGTCATGGCTGACTCCATTTGTTTAATCTCAATGTGCTTTGTATCCAGCAGTTGATAAGGCTTTTTGGTGTCAAACCTAGAAAGAAACGTTTATTCTTCATAAGTGATATTGTAACAACTTCTAAAGAAAACATAAAACAAATGGTGCCTCTGAGACACAAAGCAGACATGATACATCTATAGTACCCATTGATGGTGCAGCCACATGGCACTGCTGACAACCCCTTTAAGCAATATTGTGCACTCAGCATCCAGATTGAATCTCTTGCTAACACCTTACAGTGTTTGCAGGGACAAAACACCCAGGGCATAACAGATACAACACCGTGAGCAGGTAGGAAATGTATGCAAGGGTTCGAGAACACATCCTCAGGACACTCCGAGATGATCCCATGAAGCTTTTCTTCCTCAGGGCTTCTCTGATGTTATAATTTCACTGTACCTGAATGGTGCTTCTTTCCGAAATCGCTCTCTGAATCTGTGTTGCTCAACATCAAACGCCGCACAGCTCTTGCGCACAACTGTCATTTCGTTCGCCTGCAGAGGAGCCACATGCTGCTTCACAGCTATCGCCAGCTTCTTTATATTGTTCCATTTTTCTGGCAGCTCCTGCAAGCAAAATTTAAATGACGGTGGGCAGTATTTGCTATTTGATATAAGATGTGACTGATCTGTTTATGGACAATCACAGAACAGGAAAAGCAACAGATTCCATGCCTAAAACTGCAAGGAAGTTTTGTTGTGATGCAAAAGCTAAACACAATTTGGGATAAAACTTATCAGTTATCCACAATTTTGAAGACGAATGAAGACTGAGACTTTAAAACTGACTGCTCTGATTGCAAAAACATGTTAAATAACTTCAGAAGAAGGGTCCCAGACCAGATCCTGGGCTCCCAGGATGGCTCGGTGGTTGAGAGAGCACAGTTCTCCTGACACCGAGCCCAGCGGGACCCAGAGCTGGCTGGAGGCAGGAGGGTGGGCTGAGGATGCAAGTTCATCAGATCGTCCGGCTTCCCAGAGCTAATTAAGAAACAGAGCCTGGGAAATTTCCAGCCAGCTCTTAGAGCAGAAGATATTATGCCAGAAGGACTTCTACAGAGCTTTCTGGGGCAAATCCCTCCAGCCTGCCTGTATAATATTAGTACTAAATAAGACAGTTTCTTTCTCAGGACTGCATCCAAGCTGCTGGTGCACAGCACTGCTAACAATCCACCCTTTGCACCTGGGATTTTATTTAGAAAGAGATTTGATTTCTTCTCTTCTCACTAGACTTCTCGAGCCAAATCCTCACCCCAGACAGTGACACCAGCCAGGGCTCTGCTGTCCTCAAGTCCCACAGCTTTGCTCTCCCACTTCCCCAGGTACTGTGCCAGCCTACAGGAAAGACTTTGGGCTTCTTTTCATCCCAGTGCACATAGTTGGGAAGACTAATGGAGATGCACCAACACTATGCAAAGAAGCGAAATAACCTGGAGGCAGCAGAGGCGGCCAGAGCAGGGCCAGTCCCTCCTGAGGGGTCTCTTTCTGGCACTTCATGTTCCAGTCTCTGTAGAAATCACTATCCATGACCATAGCAGGGCACACATGGAGCTGCTTCCTTGTCCTTCTCATACAAACTATCAGCTCCAGCCCATCCATCTTCATGGCCATGGAGGGAGCGGTACCTGGAGGAACTTACTTTGGTTTTCCTACTGTGTACAGCAGTGAATGAATTATTCAACTATGTGTTGCTGTCACTTGCCAGAAAGAACGAAACTGTTTTGTTATCTCCTCCATCTGAATGGCTGCCCTGCATACCTCATTTCTTCTGTCAGAAAAATAAATCAGTTGTTCAAATCTACACGCACAAACAGGCACCAAGCAAGCAGCTCTTGGGCAGAGGAATCAGCAGAGCTGGCTTCCCCATAGCACCATTTTTTATGCTGAACTGAAGCTGCTGTAGCAGCCAAAACATTCATTTAATGCAGCTCTTCTGTTTTTCAGGGTGTCTGTAGGAATCCAGTTATCTTTAGGACCCTTACCCGTGTCAGATTTGGTGATACAACCATCCGTGGATCACGGCTGCACCAGCAGAAAACTGGGGGATTGCTGAACCCCGCTCAGGTCCCATCCAAGCCTGCAGCAGAGGGAGGAACTTCTCCCCAAAAAGCTCTGCCTTAAACCTGGTGTCCTACACAGAGCCCTCTGCACACAACGCCCCGTGACTAAGGGGTATCCATCAGTGTGTAGCCACACGCTCCTCCACCGTAACATGGTGACTGCTGCCAGTTCCCCAAGGCTGGCTGGGCATCCCACAGGCTTTTCCAACCTTCAGCTCATGGTCCCCTGTCCAGAAATGAGAAGAATTCCCCAAAGAAAAATTGATTCATCAGGGCCAGATGTGGAAAGGTGCTGAAATACTTTCATAACGTGCTCCCAGTGATGTCCTTTGGGTCAAGCAGATTGGGTGTTATAGACCTAGTGGAGGACTGAAGTCCTATGAGAAGGCGACTCCTCTGCCAACATTATCCTTCCCATCTCCACAGTTGCCAAGAACTGGCTTATTTAAAAATAATTATAATTCAAACTAATTAACAGATGTATTTGAAAATGCATTAATTTTTTTCAAGAGTAATCGCTGAGAGTTGGAGCAGGCAATTCTATGTTTTTCATACATAACAAAAGGCTTAATCTCTGCTTTAAAAGAAAAATCTCAATATAACTCCAAAATTTAGAGCTATTAAGGCACATCCCACAATAGTAAAATACTATCCACTGAGGCCCTCTAATGACAGGGAGTGGGGCTTTAAATATTCCTGCAATGCTCTTAAGCTCATACTCTTTGACGCTGGCTACTTGGCAAACCGCCGTGTCCACCGCAGCTTTTCACCCACCTCCAGTTGCTTATAGACTTCCTCCGGCAGCTCTTGCTCATACGTCTTCAGCAGTTCGACGGTTTGCTTCAGGGGCTCGAACATGGCATCGGTGACACTGTGCCTTTCCTTAACGGCCAGGAGATGCCCCATGATCTCCACCAAACCATCATAATCGCCTTTTTCAACCTTTTTGCTCAAACCTTTGTCAGCAGTTTTTATGAACTCGTCCAGGTCAGACAAGCTGTAGAACACAAAACAGGAAAGCACCAAATGAGAGCAGTTCCTACCGGAATCATCCAGGCAGCTGGACTGGCACGGAGAGGGAAAGGCCTGGCTAACTCTGCCCATCACATGGCAACATGCAGAGGGCATCAGAACCACAGTTCATGCTCACAGGGATCCATAGATGTGGTACAGCTTCCTGTGAGGAACGGATAAATGGGTTGGGACTTCACAGGTTGGAGAAAAGGCATTTGAGGAGCACAAGTCTTACGAGGAGCAGCTGAGGGAGCTGGGGCTGTTCAGCCTGGAGAACAGGAGATGAGGGGAGACCTGATCTCTGCAACTGTCTGAAAGGAGGTTGGAGCATGGAGGGGGTTGGTCTCTTCTCTCAGGTAGCAAGTGATAAGATAAAATGGCCTCAAATTTCTCCAGGGGAGGTTCAGATTGGGTATTAGGAAAAAAATTATTCACAGAAATGGCTGTCGGGCCTTGGAACAGGCTGCCCTGGGCAGTGGTGGAGTCACCATCCCTGGAGGGGTTGGATAGACATATAGATGAGCTTCTCAGGGACATGGGGTAGTGCCAGAGTTAGGTTATGGTTGGACTCTGTGATCTTGATGGTCTCTTCCAACCAAACAGATTCTATGACTCTATCCTATGATTCTATAAGGGAGACCTGTGAGCTCGGGTCTGTGGTCTGAAGAGAGTGAATTTGAAAGGACAGTTTTCATGTCATCTCTTCCAATACAAGAATTCAACAAATGAACCTGGTAGGTTGTAAAGCTACAACAAACAGGGATTCTTCTTCGCACGCTGCCTTATTTCAGAGGGTAAGTCTCTGCTGCAGAAGGATGCAGATGTTAAAAATTCACAGCGGTTCAGAAAAGCAACCGAACATTTGTGGGAGAAAAAAAAATCCATCCAGGTCTTTAGATACAAAGGTACAACCCATGACTCTCAAAGTCCTCAGGTATGAATGGTTAGAGACAAGGAGACTATTTGGGGGAAGTTTCCCTACCTGCTTCTTGATCTCACCAGCTGCTGGACACTGTTAGCAGAGCTTGATGGGCTCCTGGATCTTTGGTCCTTTCCATTCTTCCCTTCTCAAAACGCTTACTTTTGAAGTGCCCGCTTAAATTCTGTGGATGCTGCTGGACCAAAACATAGCCCTAAACACTTCACCTATTAAAGACTAAACTGCTGAGTCAGGAGCTCTTAATAAGAACTCCTAAATGCCTGTTCTAACCTATGCAAAAACCTCTTTGCACAGGAATTATCGTGCTGAAAAGAACACAAGAGATCACAGCAGCCACCACACGCAGCAGCCTTCACTAGTACATATGTCTGTAAATATTTCTTCGTAAGCATCCAAGCCCTGTGGCATCCTTCAGCTGCTACTACTCAAATAAATCACCTAACACATCATCCTGCAGAGACCAGGCGGCTGAGCAGCTATTCAGAGCAGGGAACACATGTTAATTCAAAACTTACATCCAAAGCTCCTCCTTTTTGTAACCTTGAAACTGCCTCCCCATGACTGCTCATGCCAGGCAACCCAAATTACTTTTTTTACAAAGAGTGCACTCAAAAGAGCACTGCATTTAGAAACGGAGCAAGTATCTCATGGCATTAATGCAGCTTTACTGATGGCAAATTCAACAAAATAAGCATAGAGCCCTAGAAGAGATTAGATTAGTTGGACCAGGATGAACAGACAAACAGACATCCTGTCCAACACCACACAGTAGGTCGTAGGAGCATCAGCTCGCAGGATGTCGATGGTACCGAGTTCGTGGAACTGTTTGCACTTTACACACTCAGCTGGACCAGCTGCTCCCAGCAGAGACGAGGGGATGAAAGTTAGCAGAGATGCGATGGAGCTGGCAGGGGGTGTGTGCCCCCTCCTCTTGCTCCTGTATTAGCCTTTTGCTTATCAGTGTGAAATGATAAAGCCCAGCCAACACAAGAGAAACCCACTTTGGTTCTGGGAAGAAGAGGTAGAACGGTTCCTACCTGTGCATGACGTGGTCCATGAGATGCTGCTTGAACACCAAGCTCCACCGTTTAATCACATTCAGCAGAGACGCTTTGAAAGGCCGAGCATCAACTTTCATCCAACTCTGGAAAATGCTGATGGGCTCGATGCGATTCACCTCCTCATAGATCTTCTCGTAGGAGTCAATCTGCTCTCGGAACTGCTGCAGCGTGGGAGGTGACTCAGGGACCCCGTTCTCTGCATGGGCCTCGATTTCTGCCGCAGTGAGAATGTGCCCGTAGAGGAGGAACTGGCGGAAGAACTCCTTTCTGTCCTCCCCGTACAGGTAGGAGTAGTGGTCGAAGGCACTGCGGTAATCACAGCAGGCCGCCATCACGGCCTGCACACGCCCCATCAGCTCATGGCGCATGTCGGCCAGGTCAGCCATGTCCTCCGTGTCAGCCTGGAGAGAAGAGGAGAGGAGCTCGCAGTGATGCGGGGGCAGCGTGGCACCTCCTCACTGCCACACAGCGTGAGGGAGCTCCACAGCCACGGACCTGGTGGTGGAGGAAGCCGCTGTGCTCAGCCAGCCTGGGCACCAGCGATGAGATCCGGTAGATGTCGTTGAGAAGACCTTCCACCACGTCGTAGAAGCCGTCGTTTGTGCCAGGGTCCAAGGAGGGTTGAAATATCAAATCTGGGATCACCAAATCCAGCTGCACCTCAAACAGGGGAGGAAGCCCTGCCTTGGGATCTGGTAGGGAAGAACAGAGGTGCCAGGTTATTTTTGAAGGGGAGAAAAGTGATCTAGAGCCACCACTAACATCCCACCACAAGACACACACATGCCCCACAGGGACACCAGGCAGGTGGGACACCCACTCGCTGGGTCCAGTGACATTGTGTCTGCATACAACGCAGAGGGGAGGCTGCCAAACCAGCTGGTGTTCTGGTACCCACAGGAGATACTGGAGAACAGATGAGACACAAGTGATTTAAGGACCGGAAAAATGCTGTGGAGGGAAGCCTTAAAGAGACCAGGCTCTTCAGCTAATCAAAAGGGAGTCTGAGAGCTGAACAATTACAGCGCATAAGTACTTAAAGAGGAGAAAAACAACAGGAACCAAGAGGCTCTTTAATTTAGTGGAGAAAGGCATGAAAAAATAAAACACCAACTGGTTTCACAAATGTGAAATTCTGTGCTTGTTTTTAACAAGATGGTGAGGAACTGGATGCAATTCTCCAGCTCAGTGTGCCTCCACATCCAGGAGGGAAGCGTTCTGAAGATGTGCTTTAGCTGGACACAGCTGCTCTCAGCAGAGTGACCCTCCGTGGCAGCCTTAGGCAGGAGCTCTGCTTTGGTGACCCCTCTCCTCACTCCTCAGCGATGGAGGTTTTTCTTTCATGTCTTTCATCCACAGAACCAACTCTTGAGACTCTCCACAAACGAAAGGTTGTGTCACCTTGATGCTTTGTGCATGGGAGGTCAGGAGATGGCTGATGCCCAAGAACAGACTTGGAATGATGCCTCAATTTTGTCTGTTCACAAATCCCAGCAAATGGTGCACAGTCATCTCTGTCCCTTCCCTTGAGCAAGGCTTTGCTCCAGTGACCAGGGGACAGAGTTACCCTCTGAGTCTGGAGGCTCCTCCAGCACTTGCTGTAGACAATGCAAGAGGCAGAGTAGAAAGACCACCACAAGTCAAAGCACAAAACAGAAACTTCCTTTTGGTGAGACTGAAGATGGTATCACGGCCAGAGCTGAGGAACCAGCAGTTACCTGTGTTTTCGAGGAGGTACTTGAGTGAGCACTCAATGGCAGTGAAGAATCCATCCAGAACTATCTCATCCACGTAATCCACATAGGCCTTCCAGATGTCAGATGCTGGGTCTGCAAGTAAGAGGCTCTGGTTTTCCTGGAAGAAAAAGACGACACTTTGAAATACAGCGGGGCTGAGTCTGTCCTACAAGAGCTGCCCACAGCTGAGGACTCATGGCAATGAGCACACAGGTACCAGCCCTGCGGGGGGTGAGAAACCAGACAGACGGATGTTGCTGCTGGTAGCATGGCCACAATTTTCTCCTTCTGTCAAGGGCTGCTTTGTCATCTGAAGCAACTCAAAATAATCACAAGGTAAAAATGGAGTGCGTGAGAGACTTAGCAGCCCTGCAACCTTCTCCTCCCTCTTCTCTGAGGCCAAAGGGCTCAAGGGTGCTTTGCAGACCTGGGCCAAAGGCTCATCCCAATGCATGAAGCCTCAGTCCTTGTGGCCTGTATAATGTTACCTTGGGTGGATGAGTCCTTCCAAGTGGACTGCTTACACCTCTGCCCTACAAATGGTCATCTCAAAACAAGAGAACTTTAAAATTCAGAAAAGGGTTTTTAAATAAACCAAGTGAAAATAGTTAAAGATTGGGATCAGAAGACAAAGGGTTGGCTTACAGCCTCCCTTCTCAGCTTATTGCGTTCCTTACCTCCAGGCAAGTTCACAGTCAGGAAATTCACGGTTTTCTAGGCCACAGAATGGCCCCATCCTTCTTGCGTCTCCTCTTCCACACCCACAAGACCAGCCTGGGTATCCATCCCCTGCACCTCCCAGGCTCTGCCGTGATCCTGTTCCGGCCTTGCTATGCCCTCTGAGGGCTCTTTCTCCTAAGCCTGCCAGGGGCTCTCAACACAGGCACGGGCTCAAAAAAAACGTAAGGTCCAGCTTGCAGTCTGCTGCCAGGGGTTCAAAGCCGGCTGTATTTCATCTCTGGGGACACAGGAGAGGGTGCCATTCCCAGTGGCATGGCAGCTTGGCACACATGAGATCATAGAATCATTCTGGTTGGAAGAGACCCTCAAGATCATCGAATCCAACCATAACCTAACTCCACCACTAACCCATGTCCCTAAGAACCCCATCTGTACATTTGTTAACACCTCCAGGGATGTGACTCCACCACTGCTCTGGGCAGCCTATTCCAAAGCTTCACAATCCTCTCTGTGAATTTTTTCTTCCTAATATCCAATCTGAACTTTCCTTGGTGCAACTTGAGGCCACTTCCTCTCATCCTATCTCTTACTACTTGGGAGAAGAGACCAACCCCCTCCATGCTCCAACCTCCTTTCAGACAGTTGCAGAGAGCAAGAAGGTCTGGCCTCAGCCTCCTCAAGATAGAGTGGCATTGCCAATTGGGCTTGAGTCAACCCAGAGTTGCTGCTCCCCAACTTTACACATCAACGCTGAGTGATTAAACTGTTAACAGAGCAAGCCAGGGCTCTGGTGCCTTGCAGACTCACCTCCACATTTTGCTGACACAAGAGAAAGGGGAACTTCACAGGACTGAACACTATGGGAATGCCCATTTGAAAGCACCACCCCCTCTTCACCGTCCCATGCCCTTGTATTTGACAATGCCCCCTTGTCACTGGTGTTCTACTGAACCTTTACTCCAGAGGCCTCATCCTGGTGCAAAAGGGCAATGCAAGCCAGCATCTCACTGTCCTGCCTGTGCTTGTGGGTGCACGTACCCAAACTCTCTGTGCTCTTCTCTCAGCAGCCTCAAGACTCACCTGCTCAAAAGAAGACCTGAACACCCAAGGGAAACACAGCAGACCAGCTCTTGGCCCCTTTGCTGCTGTTCCTCCAGGTTTGACCAGCACAGCAGGACAGAGGCATGGGGACATCCTATTTTGGGCCACGGTGCCTTTCCCTCCCCAGGACCTTCATGCTGCTTTGCAGTTGGGTCCTGCCCTGTGAGCCACCAGAGCAGCGGTGCCAGCCCTTCTGCCTTGGCCACAGCCCCATGTTCTCTCCGGTCAATTTAGGAAGTGTTCCCATCTTTTGGGTGTAGCTGGAGGTGGTTGAGCCTGTCACAGCTGTAGCAGCAGGACAACGTGGGCATAGCAAAATCCTCGCCGTGGGTTCAGAGGGTACAGAAGTGGGTCAGAAGCCCAAGGCTGAGTGCAGACAGTGAAGTAAGGTGAGCAACAAGGGCTCAGTGTCCCAGAGAGGGTCAGCCCAGTCTCTCCAGAGTCCAAGGCCAGATGGTGACCCTCAGGAGTGGGCTGGACCTAAAATCCATCTGCCTTCCAGCCAAGGTGCTGTCCCTGACACGCTAAAACCTCTGGGCAGGTGAGGCGCAGAGATTTGGGCTTTCTCCTGCTCTGCAAAGAGGACTTTCAGCTCTGGCAAAGCCACTGGAAAAAACCCAGGGTTCAGACAGCAGCTTTTTTCTTGTTACTCAGCTTCTCCCTGGACTGACAGCGTCACCTCCTGCTCCCACAGAGGAACAACAAGCCTAAAGCAGAAAGGTCAGCCACAGCCAGCTGCCTCTCCATTTTAAGGTGAATATTTCGGAGGAGTTTTTCCTCTGAGCAGGATCCCAAAGCCTGATGCACGACTCCCCTCTAGTGGCTTCACAAGAACCAGGACTGGGAGCCAGACTGGGCTGCATCGGCTCCCACTCCTGCTCCAAACTCGGTGCCTGGTCAGCAGCCCCGCACACTCAGCTGTACCAGCTCACCCATCAAAGTATTCCTTAATCAACAACAGGTAAGTTTTTCAAATGAGTTAAGGGAGTTAATTTTAAGGTGAAGCAGCTCTGGACATTTTCACCAGAGCGGAGAGACACCCAGAGCCTATGAAGAGTCAACAAACCCCTGGAGAAGGTCCCCCCTCACCTTCACCAGCAGATGAATCCTCTGCCCTGACTCTCGGACAAGGCTGTAACGCCGTTCCAGGCGGTCCTGACAGTCCTCCAGGCTCAGCAGCGATTCTCTTTTACAATCTCTTCTCACAAATATGGGCGACGCCCACGATCCCACGATGGTCTGGATCTCCTCAACATTGTTTTTGGCTTTCTGTATCCTCTGCTCGAGGTCATGGACATCATCCATCACCATGGAGATGTGATCCCAGACACCTGGTAAAAAATGAGATGATTGACTACTTTTTTTCAGAGCTGCATGGCCAAGCTCTTGTGCACTCTCCATAAGACTTTTCCCCCACGGTTTCATGTATTTCTCACCCATCATTAACACAAGAGACTTACCACCTCAACCAAAAGAGTCACTTCTAGCTCCCTCCTACCCCAACAATCCATGGTACAGCTGCAGCCTCTGTTTTCTGCCAGGAGCACCAGCACCGTGGGGACGTCTGACACTTCCCCCTTTCCCGTACCCAGATTTAATCTGCTACCAGAGAGAGAACAAGGACAACAGGCTGAGTGTTCCTGCCACTGTCACTAGAGCAGGGACCCACAGCCCCACAAACACAGGCTGTGACAGCCCAAGGTACCAGCGAGGGCTGCATTTAGATTCAGGGAACTTCATCTGCAGGAAAGTCCCTTCATCTTTGTTGTGCAATGGAGAAAGAGTTTTTCAGCATGAGGAATTCTGCTTTGCAAGTTCCCAAGGGAGGACACTTGTTCCTGTTCATACCACAAGCCTGATGACAGAAATATATATTCCAACAGCGAGCAGTTTGCTTTCACCAAGAGGAAACAAATTGTCTTCCTCCATTCTGCTTTGCAGTTAAAACTGATCAAGCAAGAACACTGGTTAAATCATCCCAAAGTCACGGTGCACAAACCTCACCACTAACCACAGTATTTCATCTGGCTGGAAAGGATAACGAGGTGGCCCTGGCCCCCACCGGGAGAAGTCTGTCCCAAGCCAGATGGCTGGGCCAAGGGGTCCCAGTCCCTGCACAACTCAGGGAGAAAGCAGTGCCTTGGGGACACAGGGACATGACCACACAGTGGGTCACTTGGGCTGGCACGGGCAGGGAGCAGACTCTTCAACCCCAGCCTTGCCAGCTCTCACAAACCCCAATCTTGCCGTTTCCTCAGCATCACTGCTTACAGGGCAGCCTCTCTTCCCCAAAAGCCCAGAGGGAAGCTGAAGGGATCAGGATCCTGTCCCCAGCCCAAGCAGATCAAGGTAAGATGGGAAGGAGCAGGCAGGCTGGGGGCTGCCCTTTGTCTCCCCAGTGCTGGCTCTGCTGGAGAGTCCCCTGCCCTGCTGTGAACTGTCACTGGGAACCAGGTGATGGAGGCTGGGGACATGGGAGGAATCTGATGAGACCCAAGTGAGCAGGTTAACCATGAGCAATGTGCCCTGTGGCCAAGAAGGTTGATGGTACCTGGGCTGCGTGAGTAGGAGTGTGGCCAGCAGGTCGAGGGAGGTGAATCCTCCCCCTCTGCTCTGCACTCGTGAGGCCCCATCTGAGTGGTGTGTCCAGTTCTGGGCACCCCAGTTTAAGAAGGACAAGGAATTACTGGGGAGAGCCCAGCGGTGGCTACCAAGATGCTGAGGGGTCTAGAGCATTTTTCTTCTGAGGAAAGGCTGAGAGAGCTGGGGCTGTTGAGCTGGAGAAGAGAAGCTGAGAGGGATCTGATCAATGGGATCAATATCTCAGGGTGGGTGTCAGAGGATGGACCAGACTCTGTTCAGTGGTGCCCAGCACCAGGGTGAGGGGCAACGGGTACAGACTGAAACACAGGAGGCTCCATCTGAACATGAGCAGAAACTTGTTTGCTGGGAGGTGCCAGAGCCTGGCCCAGGCTGCCCAGAGCGGGTGTGGAGTCTCCTTCTGTGAGACATTGAAACCCGCCTGGACCCACCTGTGTGATCTGCTCTGTGACCCTGCGTGAGCAGGGGGGTTGGACTGGGAGATCTCCAGAGGTCTCTTCAGCCCTCACCAGTCTGGGATTCTGTGAAATCCTGTACGGCCTCTTTTGCCCTAACACAGAGCTAGCTCACCCTCCATCTTCCAGTTGAGTGTTTCTTCTGCCTTCTTCAGCTTCAAGTTAATATCCCACAGCTGCTCCTGTATGAGAGGGTATTCGACCTCCAGGACTGTCTTCAGGACCTTGTTGTATCTGTTCACCATCAGCTCCAAGTTGGCCGCCAGCTGCCGGTATGACTCCTTGGAGGAATAGATTTCTGCTGCCGTGGGTGGGATGGCTCCCAGCCGGCTGCCAGACAGGTAGCTCAGCTCCCTCAGCACCGACACCAGCTGCAGAAACAAGGCAGAGAGCTGAATGTGAGACAATCCTCCCCATTCACCTGGTAGACACCCTCCCATCAATTCTGGGGATCTTAGGGGGTTCCTGCTGTTTTATTCACAAAGCAGCACGCTCTGAGAAGGGCCTGGACACCTCCTAGTCCAGACCATCTCCCTCCCATTGATCTTTGCCTCTGATTTGCTTCCCAATCAAAGACATATAGCTCTGTTAACTACCCAGCCAGCAAACCCTGTGCAGCCTCTAAAAGCCATGATGATCTCTGGTCTTCTCAGCTATCCTCATCAATACAGTCTTTCAGCAATACTGTGCCTGCAGGAGGAGGCACAACCAAAAGCATCTTTGAGTTGTGATGGAACGGGATTGAGTGGGTTATTAAACTATAAACCCAAGTAGAAGTGAGTCCCTGCAACAAACGGAGCAGCAAGGTCTTCCAACGCAATATATCACTTCTAAGACAAAAAAAAAAATCTTTGCTCAGTTTAGTGGCTTGTGAGAGGGAAAATGCTCCTGAAACGGCACATTTTGGCTGGGTGACAGAAATTCAGTATATTGTATGGGCAATGGCAGGGGTGAGGAGTATCTACAATACTAAAGTGACTATGTCCACAATGACAAGAAGAGGAAAGAAAGACGGAGCGCAGAAGGGTGAAGGGAGCAGTTTGAGGAGGTGGATGGAAGAGGATGGGATGGGAGGAAGGGAAAAGCAGGGGATTGAGGGAGCAGGAGGCCAAGTGAGATAGAACCAAACTCCCCTCCCTTTTATGCACTGGAATGTCTGAGACATCCCCACCATGGTGTCAAGGATGTCTTACCCTCTTTCCCTCTCCTCCATGGAAGGTGAGCTCTGGAAGATTCTTTAATGTTGAAGGGTTGCAAACACATCCTCCCTTTAGGCAAAATGAGGTGCTCCTATCTGCTCTGAAGGGCATGAAGGGGCTGCTAAGCAGGCACCTGAGGACATGAGGCAGTCCTCAGTACGGAAAGCTGAGAGCAGCGCAGAAGCACTCAGAGACTGGAGCTGAGAACATGCTCAGCACGTCACAGGCTCCAAACCCTGGCACCAGGGTGAAGGGTGGAAAACATCCCCTGGGGCCATTTGCTTCCCACCTTAGCAAGGAGATTCCAAGGAGCTGGACAAATCCTTTGTCTGAGAGCCAAGCTGGAATGAGCTCTGGAACCTCAACACTTTTCTCTAACAGCAGCAAGTCCCAGGGAAAGGGGGAAGTGTTTGATGTTTTCCCAGGCCCCTGAGATTCAGCACCTCCGCAGCAAATGGCATTTCACATTTGAGAGGCCCCAGCTGTCATCAGGCCCCAGAACCTTTGAATCCACCTCTGCACTCTGCTGGCTTGGACCCTGCCTCTGCTTTGGGCAGGGGGATGGTCAGGCCTCCCTGTGCTGGAGAGGGCAGCCCTAGGGAACAGAGACCTACTGGAAGCCTCCTGCACCACAATTAAGGAAATCCAACAGCCACAACACTGAAGTAACAAAACAAA
This sequence comes from Patagioenas fasciata, assembly GCF_037038585.1. Lineage (NCBI taxonomy): Eukaryota > Metazoa > Chordata > Aves > Columbiformes > Columbidae > Patagioenas > Patagioenas fasciata. The sequence goes on from NC_092539.1 coordinate 170,800, forward strand.
CCTTTCCTGGGATTTTTATACCCTTTCAGGAAGCTCAGATTTCAGGTAAACATAACACGAACCCACGTCTATAGGATGATGCTCCTACGCTCCCCACACCAGCGTCAAACCAACCTGCTCTGGAGATGTTGACACCAGTTAACATCTGGCTACTCACAGACTTTCTGGCTTTAATTACAATCTGCGCTGCTTAAACTGTAATCCTGATATTTTACCAGGAGACAGAGCCCACAAAGGGGATGGTTAATTCATGTCACCCATAACAGATGCTCCAGGGACCTCAGCAGAACAGATCTAGTAGCGATCCCACCAGACTTGCCATGCACGGTGGGGCACAGCTTGGAGACGTGCCCTCCAGCAGACAGGAAAGCTAGTTCTTACCTGGGGATCAAAAGTAACTGTGATCAGTTTGGTTTCTGGATCTCGCCGGATAAGCGGTTGAGTAAGGTTGTACTGTGATTTTTCAGAGACTGTCTGGGACCAGTCTGCATAGAGCTTCTCCTGATACCTGCCGAAAAACAAACAAACAAATTAAAACATCCACCACGTAGCTGCCAAGCCCGCACACCAAGACATAGAACCAAATAAAAGCCAAGTCCACTTCTGAGGGCTGAAGAACATCAAGGAATATTTAAAACCCACCCACACCACCTCCATAAAGATCTTGGCTTCAAAGACAAACACCTGAAAACCAGTGACAGCATCAAGTCAGGAAAACAAAGATCCCCCAAGTACCATTCTTAGCAGAGGATTCAAATTTGGGGACAAACATTCAAAAGCTCAGAGCAATCAGTTCAGTTTTAGCATCAAACATTAAGATATTAAGTGAGGTGCAACGAATCCCACTCCCACTTGTGGAATACACACATTACAGCCACGGTAAGTACACTGTGAATGGGCACAAGTGGATTGAGACTTCTGGTCAGCTCAGGTTTTCTACCACAGCATCTCCTACATCCAAAAGAATCTCGTTCCAACATTTCTGCTGGGCTGCACAGCCCCTGTCCCTCCCATGCAAACTTCTCATTTCAAGATATCACAGAAAGACTGTGGTGTGTAGCAAAGGATTCCTCCTCCTCTCTCATCACAAAATTCCTTCTGGCTTAGAAAGAGACATTCTCAGGCCCTGGGCTTGCAAATGTGCTGAAAGGTGGTTTAGAGAAGGAGAAGGAAATGGCCTCAAGTTGCACCAGGGGAGGTTCAGACTGGATATTAGGAAACATTTCTTCCCCAAAGGGCTGTCGGGCATTGGAACAGGCTGCGAGGGCAGTGGTGGAGTCATCATCCCTGGAGGGGTGGACAGACGTGGAGACGAGGTTCTCAGGGACACGGGGCAGTGCCAGGGTTGTGTTAATGGATGGACATGAGGGTCTCTTCCAACCAAAACAATTCTATGATTCTATAAGGTTTGGCTTTTTTTCATATAGTTACAGTCATGCCTGAGCCACCACTTACCTGTCGAGCAGCTGGATCATTTCTTCATACTTCTCTATCACCCTTCTTCCTTCAGCAGAGTCCAAGCAGCTGGTGGCACAACAGACAAGCTCAGCGTTACATTTAGCCCTGTGAGGCTGCAGTCTCTATTTACCCCTTCCCAAAACCACCCACCACCTTGCAGGCAGAGCCTGGCTGGGGATCTTACATTCCAACCCCACCATATCGCCCAAAACCATTTCACTGCACAAAAGCTCTCCAAGCCCCAGTGCGCCCTTTTGCGGGTGTTTGCATGGCAACTGGCAAATGAGAACCACGTCCTGGGGGAAGAACAAGGGCCCAGAGCTGCTGGAGGAACACTGGTCTCCGTAACATACTCAATGCTCCGGTGTTTGCACAGAGCAGGGCAACCTCTGCTCACCAGCCACCACTTTCTGAGGTCAAAGAGGCACAGAAAGAAGCAGAGTGTGGCTCCCGGCAGATGAAGCTCTTGGCGGTGCCCAATTCATGCCCCTCAAACCGAAGAGCAAAGGTGTCCCAGAGTGCGGGAGGCAGAGCCCTGGCCACGCTGCCAGGGCTGTACAGCCCAGGGAACAGCAGGCCAGAGGAATTCTTATCATGCTGTCTTTTCCCCACTGTTTCATCTACAATATCCAAGTTTTCCTCAAGATGGTTGTTGATTTTGGAGGACATATTGACAAAACTTGAATTAACTTAACCAAAAGCTGGAAAAAAGGAGCGCCTGAGCAGTCACCGCTGGGCAAGTGCTGAGAAACCTGCTGGAAGTAAACAAGTCCTCTGAGCAAATCCAAGTAAATCCCAGCAAAACCACTTTTGCTTCTCCTTTTTAATCCTTTTTCCCTTTCAACAGCATCATGTCACCACCGTTGCAGAGCATGTTATTAACTACTCTAAACAGAGGACAGAAAATCAGTGTGAAATGCAGATCTGGGTCCTTCATGGTGGACAAAAATTTGCCATTTAGGTTCAAATCAGACATGATAACTTGGGCTCTGTGCTGGGAACAGCCCAAGAGTTTGTTTCATTGCACCAATGTCTTTGCTGCTGCAGAATAACTGTGCACTTAAAGACACTTAATGGCAAGATACAGTGAGAGAAGGTTACAAACATGGTACAGTGACGGTCAAGTTATTTTGGTCAAGTACATTAAAAAAGTGGATCCATTTACACAGAACCCTGACCAGCACACGTGAAGCCATTCCTGTGAGCTACCAGGTGCAGTCCCTAGAACATCCTCAGTTGTCATAAGTCCAACACTGCCTTGCTTACAGAGCTCTTAAATGTTGTCTCATGTGGTGCCAGCTGTGAGTATGAGGCCATACTTCCCTGACACCATCCGTTATAACAAGCATTTGGGTGATAAATATACCAGCATTGGTTTCTTTCCTTGATCTTGGGAGATGGCTCCTTTGTTTAACGCTGAGAAAGTTTTCTTCTGCCCAACAAAATGCTCGTCTGCTCCCCAACATGCAAACCCAGCTATTATTTCTGCAAGATAGATTAATTGATAAATAAACCAGCTTTGTTTCTAGAAAACCTGTTTCCAAAACTGAAACAGATCCATGTATTAATAATATTAACAAATTGATACTAACAATATCAATTCTCACCAGGAAATCCTAGAAAAAGCATGATTTCCCCCAACTTGCAGAGAGAGACACAAATATATCTCCTGGCATCCAAAAGCTTTGTGAGGGACCCACCAGCCTGAGCATCCCAAACCAAGAGCAGCCCAAAAGCTACAAGTCCCACTGTCCCACCAGCAAACACCAGCCCCATGTGCCTGTGGCTCCAGCACTGCCTGGTCTCCTCAGCGTGATTCTCACCGAGCCGGGTGCCCTGATTTCCCTTTTAGGGAAGAGCAAGGGAGCGATAAACAAACCTTGAAGGCGTGGTCCAAGTTGGAGGCGTCATCAAAAGCCTGGATGAAAATGGTGCCCAGCCGACGGTCCATGTCTTCTACTTTCTGCTGGAAACCAAAGGCATCCTGCTCAAAGTCCTGCACAAAGGCAAAACACAAGCTGTGAGGCTGCAAGATGGCACTAGGAAGGTACCTGTAACTCCTCGATCCAGAGATGCCCTCTCTTATTCACCGTGAACTAAGCCACTCCTCTGGCCAATCTTCAGCCATCGCAACGTGGCAAAGTCCTCACGAAGCTTGAGAACATTTCTGTGCTGTCCCATGGCTGAGATGTTGGCCCTTTCTCTGGGAGGGACCCTTTGGTCCTGAGGGCTTTCCACAGCCCACATGGCACTATCTTCAGCCTACAGGCAAGATGGACTATTTCCACACCCTCTCCCCCACCACTTGGCCTGAAGACCACACCATCATCCAGAAAACCCACGGATGCACCTGCTGAGTCCCAAATCCAACCTACTTTCAAGTCAAAACAAGCCTGTGGTTCCATGGTGAGCTGGTTGTGAGTGAGGCAGTTTCAAAACACTCGCACAGGTTGCCCAGAGAGGCTGTGGAGTCTCCACACTTGGACATAGGTAATCTTGGAGATATTTCACCTGACCAGTCACAGTCCTGCTCTAGCTGAGCCTGCTTTGAGCAGGGAAGGTGGACTGGGTGATCTCCAGAGGTCCTTTTCAAACTCAACAGTACTGGGTTTCTGTAATTTCCATCATCTTCTTGCACTGCTTTTCTTGCTTCAATTGTAATAAATCCTTTCAACTTCAAGAGTAACATCTATATTTGTTTTCCTACACGTAAAAGAGTCCAAATCAAAGACTGAACTTGACAGTCCGTGACAGTCCTTCTGTTCTAGCTTGGACAAAACCACTAAAAATGAGGTCATGTGTCTCTTTTCCAAAGGACAAAGTGCAAGGAAATAGCTTTTACTATTGCTACTGCTGAGCTCCAGCAGATCCAGATGCCATGTTTTAGCTAAAAAAAACGGCTCCAGCAGTGGCAGAGGGTGCAAAACTAGAGCACTGAAAGAACAAACATGACTCAGAGTCACACAAATGGCCATGGGGTCACCAAACCCAAGCCACCTCCTGCAGAGCCACTGTCACCTCTCCTCTGTGCCTGCCCTGCTGAAGGAGGGGTGCTATGGAGCAAGCAGCTTTCCAGCAAGAAACACTGGGGACGTGCCACCCCCTGCAGAGATGTACTGGGAGCTGCAGGAAGCAAAGCACGAGCCACCCATCCCCACACCAGGCAGGTCCCAGAGGGCTGGGAATATTCCTTTAATTAAAGCACTACTGATAATAAAATAGAGCATCCTTGAATTCTGAGAGCCCCAGATGCCATGTGTTCATCTAGGCAGGAGCGAACACATCCCAGAGATGATCTGAGTTGGCCCTCATCAGGCAAACTACCTTGTTTTTCCAAAACTAAGACAGAGTCTTATATTAATTTTTGCTGCAAAAGATGCTTACTTTTTTACATGTATAGCTGCCTGGACCCTATTTAAATTGACTTTTTTATGAACTGTAACTAGGGCTAATTTTTTGAATAGGGTTCATATTTCAAGCATCCTGAAAAATCATGCTATAGCTTGTTTTTGGGGTAGGTCTTATTTTTGGGGAAACATGGTAAATACCAAGAGCAGGAAAGCAAAGAGATGTGGGTGTTGGTATAGCTCTTATACCTCAGCAAGCACCATGTACAGCAAAAGCTTGTGCATAACTCATGGAAATCCCAGTTTCCCAGCTGCACTGATCTAAGGTGCTGATCTAGCAAGATATGTTAGATATAGACGTGCAAGAAGTCCCAAATCTCTGCAGGAAAGGCCAGCGGCTCCCTGTTCCCTCCAGTACCAGATCAGATCATAATGAAAGGAGGAAAGAGCTGGGAAGAAGATAGCAGGAAACTGCTGCTTTGGAAACATGCACATGTTCCTGATGTTCCCGCAAACTGGTCCCACCTACCGTGTTGGTCAGGTCAAGACAGTCATAGGTTCGCTCTGAAAACACCTTGTATGCCTCCTGGAATTCCTCATACATGTCCAGGACCTGCTGGCCCAGGGTCTTCCCTTTAATCCCACTGAATTCAATTTTCTCCAGCTTCATCAAGTCCAAGGAAGTTGCCAGGAGATCCTTCAAAGTCAACGGAGGGAGACACAGGTCATGATGTTGACAAAAGAAGATGACAACAGTTGTCACGACAGAGTTGCACTTGCTGAGGGACCTTCCCAAGCACAGCGCTGGTGCTCAGGCTGGGTGGCAGGGATGGGAAGGGGGGAGCCTGATCTGCCTGTCCTGAGCATCAGTGGCTGCTCATAACACGTCCCTGCCCAGTGAGACCTGCTGCAGCCACTAGAAATACCATGACAACTGTAAAATCGCTTTTAAGTGTATTTAAAGGACAGATCCAAAGCAGGATATGAGACTCTTATATGTCATCCAGCATAGCTAAGAATCCCAATTTTATAGGTATTAACCAAGGACAGATTTCTAATATTTACAGGTACCCAAACTGTCCAAAGCTCCTGCGCAGTCAAACCTCCACGTGTCCAAGTGGCTGTTGCAGCACCTGCCCCGCTGGCCCTCTCTGCTGAGGTGGCACACGGGTCCTTCCCTTCCCTTCCCTTCCCTTCCCTTCCCTTCCCATCCTCTGCAGCCTGGCAGTGTCACCTCTTGGGAAAATGTCCCGCTCCCCCAGTGGTGGTGGCAGCACTGGGCAGCTCTGCTGCCATCCCACCTCATCTGTCTCCCTAGGTAGGGCCAAGTAAGGGCTGGTTGAACATCCATTGTCTCAGAGGACCAGGAGAAATGTGCACAGGAATGTACTGGTGGCCACTCTCTGCTTGCACTTGTCCTGGGGCCACCCGAGCAGGGCAGCAGGTTTTACCACAGACACGTAATATGAAACAGTGCAACGAACCAAAGGAAAGGGATCCTTCCCTCTTCACGTGCTCATGGGCTACCCATGCACCAGTGTAACTGCAGCTTTTATGAAAATTCAAAAACAAATGCACATATGCATTCATATTCACTTCGACACACCAGCACATCCGCTTGAACAAATACCTAGTAAGGCAAAAAAATAATGTGGAAATACCAGTTGTCCCTTGCTTTGTCTTGCAAGGTTGCTTGAAATGAAGTGATGAGGGGAAATTGAGACGGAGAGAGATGCAGCAGTTTTCCTCATTAACAGGCTGGTGTGCACTATGCTTTTAATTATTGTTTTACAGCTCACTCGGCAGGCTCTCCCTCTGACTCCAGATACTGCAGCTTCTACTGTCCCTGGAGTGTGGGACAGCCACGGAAGGAGGAAACAGACACTGGTCAAAACGCACAGTGCCCCAGCTCAAAACCTCCCCACTGGCTTTTGTCTGCAGCCCATATCCACAGTGTGCCCATGGCATCCATGGAATCCCAGCAGTCAGTGCCCCAGAGCCTTTACAGGGTCCCAGTAAACCTGTCACCAACACTGTCCTCATGATAACCTGCAGTTATTCCTGTGTCTATTTATATTCCTCTCTACACTGACCAGCATAATTTGGTTTATTTCACATCAAACCCTACTGGAAACCATCATTATGAATACTTTTAAAATAGGCACCAGTCATGACAGTTTTCAACATAGTTAATTAAGGAACACATAAAAGTATATGGCACATTTAAAGCAGTAAAACTGCAAACACCAGCAACCTGTACACTGGCCATCCAACCCTACACACTGAGAACGCAGCAACAATCAACAAAGAAATTCATTTGGGATGTGTGTGGAGAGCAGATGAATGTGTGTGGTTAGCCACGTGAGAGATAACAGGTACATGCAAGGTCTGTACAAGAGGTACATACAGTATCTGTATAAGAGGTATATACAGTGTCTGTATAACAGGTACATATGGTGTCTGTATGTCTGTGGTCTCCAGACACAGCCATGTGGTAAGGAGAGCATAGGGAGCTCCCACATTCACACTCAGACCTGCTCTCTGCAGAACATCTCCTGTGGCTCAAGGAGCCCTTGGCCACACTGGGAGCTCAGGGATGACACCCCAATGTCCCTGCCTCAGGTGACAGATCTGGCAAACAGGGACACCCCTGAGCCACAGCACCCCAGTTTGATGGACTATGAGGATGCGAAGGGACAACCTGGTGAGGAACGTGTCCCTGCTCCTCCCCAGGCCCACGTGGCACAGCCAAGGGGATCCTGCCATCTGGCCTCTCCAAGACAGGCAGGACCCAGCTCTAGGGTGTCATAGAATCATAGAACCATTTCAGTTGCAAGAGACCCTTAAGATCATTGAGTCCAACCATAACCTAAATCTGTCTCTGATGGCACCAGGAGACCTGGGAGATTACATTGCTTTATTTACAGCTGTGCAAACCACACCTCCAGTAATCCTCCTTTTCTTGCCCCAACAGGAGCAAGGAGTCCAACGGGACTCCTGAGAGCAAAAAACACACCTATCAACCTGACCAGCTTACATATGCACTGAGCAGGACATAGTAAAACACAGTCTTAGACTCGCTGTAACAGGAGACCTAACAGCAAAAGAGTGGCCCCGTTCCCTGGTATCAGGTGAAGCTATAGAAAGGAAAGATGCCAGCAAGTGATCTCCTGGCTACAGAGTTCTCCTGACGGTTTGCAATGTTTTTCAAGACCAGAGTCTCACCTCCACCATCTCCAGCCTCTTCAGGAAGGTGTCCAGCCTCGCAAACACCATCGTGGAGCTGAAGTCCCACTCCCTCACTTCTTGGCCTGGTTCATAATACATGTGCAGTTTTTCCCTTCTCTCCTCAAATGCCTCTTTGAACATGTTCAGGATACCGAGCACCATTCGCACCTTGCCCAGGCTCTCCTCCATGTCCCCTTTCAGAAGGTCTTCTGGAGACAGGTACACCAGGGCCTGGAAGAGCAAAATCACACCTGAGAGGTCACTTCTGCCATCATGGAAAACAAGGACTTCTTGTGTTGAACACATTTGAACCTGTTTATTAAGTTAAATGTTGCCTAAAGAATCACTTTTCCAGGGAAGGACAATAGGAAGAAGGGGAAAGGGGACACAGGGGACTGCAAACACAGGCATCACAGCCACAGACCTGCTCAATGAGAAGGTTGCAGATCTCCTGGAGCAGCACCACTATCCGCACGGGCATGTTGTAGTGCTTGGAGGTGACCCAGATCAAACACACCACGTGGAGCAGGGGGAGCAGGAAAGGCTTCACCTCGCTGAACTCAACCCTCTCTACGTCTTCCAAGCGGCGCTTGAGGGGTGTCAGGTGCAGGTGAACGTCCTGAGCTTCAGTCAAAGCTGTGTTGAGAGACGTGAGAAGCGGTAAGAACCACCCAGCTGCGGTGTGCTGGGTTCCCAGCTGGGTGCTGGCCTCACCACATGGAAAAGTGCCTGGGAAAAGAAACTGTCCTGACAAGCACTGAGCACCCTCAGCCACCTGTGTGCTGCAGGTCACTCACTCGTGAACATCACTCACCTGCGGCAGTAACCAGAACAGAAATAAGCTGATGTGATGGCAGGGGACAGGGAGCTGGGACAGGGCTTCGTGGAGAGCCTGAGTCCACAACTGCTAAAAAGTCACACGGAATTTGCCCAACAGCACCAAAAATACAGTGCTGCCATGGCTGTGAGCCATGGCCTTGCTGTACAGCACGACAGGCTGTACAGCCTTGGCCTGAGCCCTTTTTAGCTCAGTTTTGGCTCAAGCAACTCCTTGTCCAGTGGGCAGATGACGACGGCCCCACTAGTCCTGACTGTAATAGAAAACCTGTCAACAGTAAAGCAACTGATGTCTGACTCGTCGAAAGCTTTAGCTTAGCTCTGTACAGCTGTGTGGTTTTACCCTGAAGAATTACCCCAGAGCGCAAGCATTAATAAAACCAGATCGTTGTGCAATTAAACCTGTGGACCAACAAGAAGTGACAGAAGTGCTTGAATGCATGCAAAAATAACCCCTAAGGCCCAAGACCAAGGAAGAAGAGACTCCCACTATCAGCATCACCCTCCCAGCAAATCCACCAACAGCAGCCACACCAGTACAATGCCAGGGAAAGGGGCAGAGACTTAAAAGCAGGTGCACACAAATCTGCACTGCGCTGTAATGGAAATTAACAATTATAGTCCAAATTATCCAATTAGGGTTAGTATCGCTGTAGCCGGATTAAAACCAAATATTTGTTGTATTTTGATTAAACCCTTAAAGTATTAATTAGTTTAACAATGAACCCTTGGCTCCTTATATAAGGGGTGTTTCTCCAGCCCATTTAAACTGCACAATGCAGAGTGTGACACAGATCCTTAAGAGATTCAATGTTTGCACGTGAAGTGGTGAAGAACAGTGTTTTCTGCCAGCACGTGCACAGCTAACACAGTCTAGATGGTTTCATTGTGCCAGAGAGCAGCTGGGTTGGACATGGATGTCCAGCTGTGTTGGTCTGCAGGGACAGACCAGCAGGACTACACTGTTTTTCACTACAGACAGGGATTTGCAATATTTCCTTGGGCTGCGCTCAACTCCCCTAAGCAAAGCAAAGCAAGGAAATTCGGGCTGCAGTGGCCAAAGCCTGAGAAGCAGCGCTCTAACAAAGCAGTCTTAGGTACAAGATCTGTCCTCTTAGTCTGAACTCCCGTTCCTGCATAATAACACCAGAGGAGCTGGTGGAAGTTGAGGTGAGTCCTGTTAGAGTAATGCAAACACTTTATTACAGCAGAATAAATTCCCAAACCCATTCACCCTGAACTTTGGCAAGAGTCTGGCTCAACAGACCAGCGATGGAGCTTGTCCCAGCCTGGAAACAAAAGCCTAGACTCAAGCACAAGCAGCCCAGTCTCAATTCACAAACTAGAAAGATTTGGCTTGAAATCAGTCACACCAGGCCATGAAGAAAGGCCAGAAGCCAGCACTGTGGTAAAGTTGCCCCAGCATCTCACCTGCCTCAACATCCATTAGCATGGTTTTGAAGGCTGGGATGTAGCTGCTCTCAACTCTCTCCAGCAGCTCCATCATGTTCCTGACCTTCCTCGTTGTCAGCTGGTTGTAAATGCATTCCAGGTCATCACACCTACAGCAACCGAGACACAGAATCACAGAATCAGTTAGGTTGGAAGAGACCCTCAAGATCGAGTCCAACCATAACCTAACCCCTGGCACTGCCCCGTGTCCCTGAGAATGTCATCTCTGTGACTGTTCAACCCCTCCAGGAATGGTGACTCCACCACTGCCCTGGGCAGCCTGTTCCAATGCTTCACAACCCCTTCTGGGAAGAAATGTTTCCTAATATCCAACCTCAGCCTCCCCTGGCGCAACTTGAGGCCGTTTCCTCTCATCCTGGCGCTTGTTCCTGGGGAGCAGAGCCCGACCCCCCCTGGCTCCAAGCTCCTTTCAGGCAGTGCAGAGATCAGAAGGTCTCCCCTCAGCTCCTGTTCTCCAGCTGAACCCCCCAGGTCCCTCAGCCACTCCCATCACACTTGTGCTCCAGCCCCTCACCAGCTCTATTCCCTTCTCTCAACTCACTCCACTACCTCAAGGTCTTTCTTGGCCTGAGGGGCCCAAAACTGATTTGAGGTTTGGCTTCCCCAGCGCTGAGTACAGTGGGACAGTCATTGCCCTGGGCCTGCTGGCCACACTGTTCTTGATGCACACCAGGATGCTGGTGGCCATGTTACCACCTACACTGGGCCATCAGCTGTCCCCCAACATCATCTGTTTCCCCTGGGCCTGATTCAGGGCTTCCTCCAGCTACACATGGACTGTGGAAATGGGAGAAAGCTGCATGAGGCACAGACAAACCCTACAGGACAGAAAGTGCTGAGTTCAGCATGACAGCAGCTCTGCTACTGACAGAACATCGCTGAAAAAAAGCCATCGTGTTTCTGCAGGCATTAGCAACAGCTCTCCAGCCAGCAGGGCTTTGCCCCGAGTCAGCCTGAACCAGTACAGCACAAAGGTTTTCAAAGGGCAGGAGGAAATACCACTCCCAGGCTCCTGAGCATCTAAAGCCCCTCTGGCCCTGACAGATGAACAGCAGCCAGCTGAGATGCACCATTTCCAGACAGCCCCCAGCAGGTGTCCATCAGCAATTACTCCTGTGGATGGCTCCTAGTGAACAGTGACCAAAGAGTGCCCAGAGCGGGTGTGGAGTCTCCTTCTCTGAGACATTCGAACCCGCCTGGACCCACCTGTGTGATCTGCTCTGTGACCCTGCGTGAGCAGGGCTTGGACTGGGGATCTGCAGAGGTCCCTTCAGCCCAACCAGCCTGGGATTCTGTAAAGGGCATTTCTGAAAAAAGTCCCTTGAGGTGTAGCCCCTGTGGTGGGGCTAAGTTAAAACACAGCCAGCTGCCCAGTGACCTCCCAGGCACTTTGCAGATCATGATGATTTTCTGTGTGGGAGCAATTTTCCTTAGTTGAAGCCTACATGAACCCCAGGTGGCCTGTTCTTCTCAACTCATGGAATTAGCAGCTCCACCACCAGCACTCTCCCTCTACACAAAACCAGCACCACAGGGCACCATGCACTGGCCAGGCTGCTCTGGGTACCTGTTCTTCCAGAACTCCAGCTCCACCTTCGGGTTCGGATTGCTGCCTTGCAGGAGAGGCTCTGAAGACTCTTTCTTCAGTGCCTCCTGGATCTGGTGGCTCCAGTCTATGATGGCCGACTCCATGGCATACACCAGAGATTTATCTATCCGTTCCATGCTGTAGTAAACAGAGTACGTGATTAACTTTGTTGATGTGCATTGCTCAGTTGGATCTACTTCCAATGGCCGTGTGGGCAGCTGGATTTTACAGGGTTTCACATTTCAAAACCACAAAACAATCAAACCCCATAAGATTTTGTCACTGGTTTAATATAGGAATTACACTCTGGAGAAAATGGCTGAATGTCTGCAGCAGTGTGGGCAACAACACTGTTCATAAAGTGAATGGTGGAAATGAAGAGCCAGTCGCCACCTCTCTGCACAGCCAGTCATTGTCACATAAGATCCATTCAGGTTCAGGATCTGACCTGGAGACTCACACATCCAGCAAGATTCTCTCTCCCCATACCATTCTCCCTCAAAATATTCTACATCCCTGCAGTCATTAACTCACTTAATTCAGCAAGAAACACCACCAAGTGGGCTGGGAAGCTGAGGACAGGTCACCCCACTGCCTTGGAAGCAGTAACTTCTCACAAAATCCCACCCGCACCACGTCCTGTCTGAGGAGTGATTCATTCCACTGCACCCACACATCTCCTGGGGTTCCACAGGGGCACGCACGCAGCCCAGACACGATGACAACTTGATGTACAAACGCATCTGCTTCTCTGGACCTTCCAGAACCTGTTATTTTGGGGTGGTACTCACGATTTCTCATTTTCCAGATCAATGTCCTCAATTCCCTCTGAGCCAGCTGGGAGAGGCAGCAAGGTCTTGCCGTCTACTTGGCCAACAACTGTGAAAATGGTACTTTTGAGGTTGTGGACATGACGCACGATGTCTTGTGACACCACTTGTGGCCAGCCCTGATGGTTCTTCTTGTTCGTTAGGATGGGCACGATCACCTACAGCGGGAGTCACGGAAGACCAATGGAGAAAAAAGTGCAGCAGGAGACGGACGGGCCACCAGGCTCTGAGGTCTGTGCTTGGCCAAGCCTGGAGACCCATATTCATTGCTGTCTCAAGCAGTTCCCATGTGAAATAGAGGCAGCTGATGATGAATGGGCATCTCTACAGGCCCACTTTATACAGCAGAACACCCTTTTCCCCAAATCCAAGCAGCCAAGGAGGGTGGAAGCCAGTAGGCAAAGTGAGCAGCCCCATCCCCAGGCTCTCCCAGCCTTTCAAGCCCGCAACTGGAGATGGCCCCATGGGCTGCTGTCCCTTGCCCTCACAACTGTCCCCGGTGCTTGGTCCCCATGTCCCTGCCCATGGGCACAGCCGTCAGGCTGCCCTTTGAGCCTGCCAGGGCTGGGCTGAGCTCAGTGTGCTGCAAGGGAAGGTCTGCTGGTACCCCCTGGGATACACTGGTGGTGAGGGTCCCCCAGGTCCCAGCTGCAGCCCACCAAACAGGAGCTTTGCCTTTATCAGCACTTTTACTGACCCGGCAGCGTGGGGTTGTGGGGCTGGTCGGGGTTTGCCCAGATTTGAGCTGCTTTTGGCTTGTTTGAGCTGTGACAGCAACACCGTGTCTGTCACCTATCCTGGCTGGCTCTGCACTGGGACCAGCCTGTGGCAACAGCCTAACAAAGCCAGGTTGTCCCTAGTGACAAACAACAGCCCTTTGTGTTACTGGACTCAGGGTGGGGGTAGGGGAGGGGGGGGAGGTGACTAAAGGCATAAAAATAGCTGCAAATGGACATAAAATTGAAACGGAATAAAGCAGCTCAGCACCTCCATGGTGCTGTCCCAGGATGCTGAAGACTCTTTGGAACTGTGGCTGGCTCTGTAGACCCGAAGAAGACCCGACCAGCCACCTTCGTGCCCAGGGAGCCGTGGGAAGGGGGAGCACAACCCCAGGGAACACACGGGCAGGTGCTGACGAGTTCACCTTCAGCAGTTTTAGCTGCATTATTAGCAAGATGTGTCTCTATTACTTAAAGCACGTGGACTGCTAATGCCAGTGATGTTGTAACCAGGCAAATGATAGCCGTTCATTTTCTTTCTGACTGTTAAAATGATAACTGGACTCAGGATGAAGCCCCAGCCCACAGAGCAGGTGTGTTCCCTTCGGCACCGCAGGAGTGAAGCAACAAGTGGACAAGGTCACCAGCTGTGACCCCTCACTGAATAAAGACAAAGTGTGGGCAGAGGAACACACGACCCCAACCCCAGGAAATTCAAGACCTTTTTCACCTTCACGCAGACCCACCCCATCTGCCTGACCCAGCACCACCGCTGCTTTTGCCTTCAAGTGAAGCTTGAGAGGAAAATAGGATGAAAACCAGGCACAATCTGCTCCCTGCAGAAATACTGCATGTCTGCACAGGGGAGAGCAAAGCCTGCAAACACGCAGCTGGGACGCACAATCCCGGCTCCCAAAGGCATTCAGAAAACAGGATTTAACAGGATCTGCCAAAGTGTTCCTACCCCACCATCTACCCATAGCAGACGGTGCTTGCAATGCTATTGGCCAGCCGTGATGCAAAACCACTGTTTGTGCAGACTTCGCAAGACCACGGGGCTCATCAAAACAAAAGCTCCCCGTATAAATAACGTGTTTTCTCACAAAACCAGGATAACCAGTCTGGCAGCCTGCTCTTGGGAATCCAATCTATCAGTCACCATCTTAATATACCAAACATCATGATCAGAGCTTCTCAAATCCAGCAGCTCCTCTGCTTTCCCATTACAGCCTCATTCCTGAGACTTCTCCCGGTGAGGAGCCATCAGGAATAAACCGAAACAACATTGTCTAGTTCAGGCTAATAACACAGCAAAGCAAAAGCACTCGAACCTCTTGACGATCTCTTTAAGAAAACATCAGCCCACCTGAGATAACCCGACACTGAGCTACAGGAGGCTCCTGAACATCACAAAACACTTTTTCACTATGAGAGTAATCGAGCACTGGCCCAGGTTGCTCAAAGAGGTTGTGAAGTCTCCATCCTTAGAGATAATGAAGAGCTACCTGGACATGGCCCTGGGCAACTGGCTCTGGATGGCCCTGCTTGAGCAGGGGTTTGGAGTAGGTGACCTGCAGATGTCCCCTCCAGCACCTGTGGGTACATCAGTCCCACAAGGACCCCACTGATAGACAGAGCTGATGTGGATCAGCATTCAGGTGGTTTATATGAGTTCTAAAGCCGTCCATGGTACTGCAAAGGGCAGAGTTAAGGGTACAAGTGCATCAGCAGAGAAGGGAGGGAGGCCAAGGAGCCTGTCTGTAGGAGGGGACACCTTCCCCGCTGCCATGTGCGAGGGGCACCCGGTACTCATGGGTGCCAGGGCTCCCTCTGCACCTCCGGGGCTGCCCAGGCCTCACAGGATCCCAGCCTGGTTAGGTTGAAGGGATCTCTGCAGATCCCCCAGTCCAAGCCCTGCTCACGCAGGGTCACAGAGCAGATCACACAGGTGGGTCCAGGCGAGTTTCAATGTCTCAGAGAAGGAGACTCCACACCCGCCCTGGGCAGCCTGGGCCAGGCTCTGGCACCTCCCAGCAAACAAATTTCTCCTCATGTTGAGCCTGCCCCCGTGGCCCCTCATCCTCACCTCCTCCACGAGGGCGGCAAAGTGCCGCAGGGCATCGGCGGGCAGGTCCCCGCTGAGCAGCTCCCCGGGGCCGGCGCCGGGGGCCCGCAGGAAGAACAGCCCCTTGCGGCGGGCGGCGGGGGGCGGCGGGGGCGGCCCCAGCTCCAGCTCCCCGGCCGGGCCCCGCCAGAGCAGCAGCGCCGGCCCCGCCGGCCCCGCCAGGAAGCTCCGCAGCAGCGGCCCCGCCGCCTCCCCGCCTGCCCAGCGCTCCCAGCGCTCCGCCGGCACCCCCAGCCCCCGCGCCGCGCACCGGCACAGCCGCTCGGCGCCGGGCACCGGCTCCACCGCCTGCTCCATCCGGCCGGCACCGGCGGGTGTTGGCGGGGAAGAGCCGCGTTGCCCGGGGGAAGGGACACTGCGAGGAGCCGGGGGCGGGCCGGGGCGGGACCCAGCTCGCCTGGGAGACGCAGCTGCCCCGGGCAACCACGGGTATCAACACAAGCTGGGGATGGAGGGCCTGAGAGCAGCCCTGCGAAGGACTTGGGGGTGCTGGGGGATGCTCCCTCTGGGGGGGGTCTGGATACCACTGGATCCACCTGGGCACCCCCAAAGTGGCTTTTTAGCACTTATTTTTCTCCTGAAAAAGCAAACACAGAGGGGCTTTCTGCCATCCTGCCCCATGGAACCCCACTCAGACCACACCAGTGCTTGGTTGCCCATCACCATTTATTGCAGCTGCTGCCTGCTCAGCGCCCAGGGCGGCGGGGGCGGGTGCCGATGGGGCTCCAGCCGCACTGCCCTGTTTGTCAGGAGCCCCAGCGGTGCCTCCGCCTGGCTGAGCAGTGAGCGGTTCAAAGGCGCAATGCAAACATCGAGATGTTGTCTTGAATAACTGTAACTGTGATCTCTTCGCATATTTGAACTCGGTATTTGGTTTGTGTGTCTGAGCTCAGTATTTTAGTTTGTATATTTATATTTGGTACCAAAAGAATTTGTTTGGGGAGGTAATTACAAAATGAGAACCGGTTCCATTACTAAAGTACCACCTTGCTCCCCCTTCAGATGCATCTGTACACATGCGAGAGAATCAGTGGGGGAAGTGATGTGAATGTGAAATTCTGGGTGAGCTGTACTGCAGACTGATTTGGATCTAAAATTAATGTAAGGGATTGACACTTGATATGCTGTTTATTGACACCTGTAAGAAATTACAAAAGGTAGGAGCTGAGGGACGTAACTATTGCTCAGTTAATTGGAAGTGCATATAAAGTTTATAGTCGCAGGAATTAAATGGAGAGAGAAAAAGGGCAAGAGGAGCCCAAGCCTACGCTGTGAAGTTTGAACATGAAGTTCAGGGCCCGGCAGCTCCCCCTCGATCAGCTGCGGCGAGAAGAAAAGAAGTCAAAAGCTGAGTGCCTGCTAAAGCAGCGGAAAAAGGTGTGGGGGGGAGAGCGGCGGCTGCTGGAGCTGGAGCTCAGCTCCTCTCCTCCGGGCTCGCCGCCCGCGGGGGATGAAGCGGGGGGGCAGTCGCCGCCTGGCCCGTTCCTGCTGGGCTGCTCGCTTGTGTGTAACGCGCACACAGCACCCGGATTTCCCCTTAGATACCCACCTTCTGACCCAGGCTCAGAAGTAGGGATTCGGCCACTAACAGAGAAATTCCTGCAGACAGGGTTAGTAAAGGAATGTGAGTCCAGTTATAACACCCCTGTGTTGCCTGTCCGCAAGCCAGATGGGTCATAATGGGTGGTTCAGGACTTAGGAGCTATAACCGAAAGAACTGAGGACCTCTACCCAGTGGTAGCAGACCCATACACCCTTCTGACAGTATTAACACCTCATTTCACTTGGTTTATTGTTTTACATTTAAAAGATGCCTTTTCTTTTGCCTCCCTCTCATGAAGCCAGCCAGACAATATCTGCATTTGAATGAGAGAACCCTAAAAATAAATGTCAAACCCAGCTCACACGGACGGTGTTGCCACAAGGATTCAAGAATAGCCCGACAGAATTTGAAATCAGCTTGCTAAAGATTTTGAATCCTGGGAAGCCCCGTCTCATGAGGGACAGACGCTACAATACGTGGATGGCATTTTAATCGCTACCAGAACCAAGGAGACGTGCATGACCTGGACCCTGTGGACCAGAAACACCTGCAATGGAATAAGGGAGCCACATGAGCCTTTAAAAACTTAAAAAGGCTTTGATGTCAGCCCCTGCTCTAGGACTCCCACATGCGAGTAAACCATTTTCCCTGTTCTCTCACGAGAAACGGGGAATACCCTTGGGTACATTGGCACAGGATCTTGGCCCGGATCGACAAGCAGTGGCCTATTTCTCCAGACACTTAGACGCAACTGCAAAGGGGTGGCCTGGATGCCCGCGGGCAGGTGCTGCAGTGGTACTGAATATACAGGAGGTCCAGAGATTTGCCATGGGTCAGAAGATGACTGTGCTCGTATCCCCCCAGCGTCTAACAAGATGGTGTAGAAATTATGGTCACCAACATTGTCAACCCAGCTTCTTTCCTCAGTGGTAACTTTGGAGAACCAGTTCATCGTGACTGCCTGGAGACCACCGAAGCAACACCATCCAATCGACCAGATCTAGAAGACATTCCTACTGAAAACGCTGAAAAGTGGTTTACGGACAGAAGCAGCCAGCCCTGAGGTGATCTGGACCTTTGCCAAAAATCCCTTCGCACAAAAGGTAGAGATAATTGCCCTTACTCTGCTCTGGAACTAGCTCAAGGTAAAACTGTTAGCATCTATACTGACTCCAAGGATGCTTTCAGGGCTGTGCATGTGCACAGAGCAATTTGGAAAGAAAAGGGACTTTTGAACTCTCGAGGCAAACAGATCAAGCATGCGGAGGAGATACTGGAACTACTGAAGCAGTTCAACTTCCTAAGAAAACGGCAATCACGCACATTAAGGCGCACCAGAAAGTGAGCTCGGAATCGGAAAAGGCTGGCGGACAGAGAGGCAAACCAAACGGCTCAGCACAAGGTAAGAACACAAAGTGCTCTCGTCCTTGGCGGGCAGGTCTCTTTAACAGGTAAGCCAGAGTGTACTAAAGAGAATCGAAACTCATCGTAGATTTAGAGGAATCACATCATAAGGAAGGGTGGGTTCATACCCCCCAGGGAAAACTTACCATCCCCTCTCACCTGGTTTGGCCTTTAGGAAGGGAAGAACAGAAGAAGGGGCCTTGGGGACTAGAACCACTACGCAAACATTTGATTAGGGAGACAGGAGCTAGAGATTTGTCTGTCACGGTGGAAGAGGTGACAGCGGTGTGATCTTTGCCTCCAGACTAATCCCAAAAATATGCCCAAGCTAGAAATGGGTCAAATGGGGAAAGGGAATGGGCCTGGACCACAACGGCAAACTGATTGTTCAGAACTCCCAGGAAAAGGGGGGTACCGATATTTGTTGGTATTAACTGATGTTTTTTCAGGTTGGCCAGAAGCGTTCCCTACCAGGACAGCAAAAGCTTAGGAGGTGACTACAACACTGATACACAAAATAATACCAAGGCTTGGAGGCCCAGCTGTTAGATCCTCTGATTGAGGGCCACATTTTACTGACGAGTATGTGAAGTCTTTTGCAGAAAACTTTGAAACCATAACAGGAAGGTCCATTTCAAGACCCCCTGACTGCTACCAATATCAGAGAACAGAATGCCTGGATTCGCCATTCTAGAGTGAAGAAAGCCTGCGAAACACCACGGAGGGTAACCCGGGCGCAACCTGGAAAACTCTGTTTTTCACAGTCACCTTTTGGTCCTTCTGGGGGACCAGCCTGGGTGGTGCTTCCCGCATTGGGAAGAAGAAACCCAAAAGAACAAACAAGTAGAATTTTTGGTAGATATGGGGGCAACACTAATGAAAACCTGGACAGAAGAAACTTCAACCCCATGACGGGAGGGGCCTTTTTCTTGTTTTGTTAACTACAGAACCAGCCGCTGCCCCCACCCTGAAGCACGCAGGCTGTTGTCCCACACTGCCAGCACCACCCCCCTTCTTTTAGCAGGATCATTTTATCTGAGCATGGCAGTGGCCCTAAAGGCACTTGCTTTGATAGAGCTGTCCAATAAGGTGTTGAACAAGTCCTCGCAGACACACAATGATGTAGCATGCTATAGAAATCAGTGCTTCTGTTATTTCGATTAAAGAAGTAATTTCTCTCAATATTCCAAACCAAGATTCTAACAATCCCATGAGTGGACTATCTACACCTGAATTCTCAGCCAATTCTTCTGCTGAAGCTGTGGTTAGACATATATCACCTTTTTCTGCCAACATCGTATCGGGGACCATGTTATTTTCCCATGCCATTCTACTAGTAGCATCTAATTGTTTCGTGATTCATTTAACTGCTTGTCTAGTATAACTTATAAATAAATGTTATTTATCCCGTCTACATTCTTGTTTGTAGTTACCTACCAAAACAAAAAGGACTCAGAACCCGCAGCTAACTTGACTTCTTGCTTTGTGTTCCTTGGGGACTCCTCTGGGGACCCCAATCTAATTGAAATAAACCCTGTCATCAGAGGAAAGCCCTCAACTCATTTTTCTGTTGCCCTGATGGATCACAGGGTTCAAATGCCAGGGTAAAAGGAATTTCCAATTGTACGACGTCACAGGTACCTTCCCAGTGGGGGATAAAATGGAATGAAGTGTCATCTTCCCACAGTACCACCAAAGATCCACTCAAGAAGCATTTGAGGACATATGAGGACCAACTTCCCGTGTCTCTGCACACCTACTCATGTTCCTAGGAACTTGGTATCATTCCTGCCGCGTCGTGAGAGACAGGCAGTATGATTTCCAATTATTCCTGAAAATGCCAGGGGGATTTTGATATTTTCCCCTGCAAAGCTGGAAACAGGAGGGAGAGAGTATGACACGACTTATTTCTCCACGCCGTAGAGTCTTGGCATAAGGCTAAGACGCACTCCATCCCCTGTCAATCTTCGCTCCACCCCAGAGGGAAGGGTACCACTTGGGCCGCAGGCCTTCCTGCCGCACAGGCATAGCAATTGCTCGTTTAGGCTTTGCACCATATATTTGATCCATTCTACCCAGGCATTTGTACCTCCATATATTTTGAACCTTCCCAGGGCATCTTTTCTACTAATGTCTATTTGTGATCCATAAACCCCACTTACTGAATCATCTGCTCTCTGCCTTGCAATTAGCAAAGGGTTGCACTGCAGAGACTCACATCCTGGGAGAGACTGTCCTTTAGATAGGGTCATTTTTCTTTTCAACTCTATAACCGTTCATTGCTCACTGTCCATCCCCTAAACTCCCCTAACACTGTACCAGGAGGGGCAATGAGAGCACAGGCGGCGGCTTTCCCCGGCCCCAACCACCGCCTGCCCGCCCCAGTCCGCCGCAGCGAGCCCGGCCGCCCATCCCCGCCCAGAGTTCCTCCCCACCCCCCGCCCCGGCCTTTCGCCAGCGAGTTCGCCTCCCCCCCGGGAAGCCGGGGCGTCCCTGCCGGCTCCGTGCCCGGGGTGGACGGGGGTGGACGGCGGGGGGGGTGGACGGCGGGGGGGGGGGGGGACGGGGGGGGGGGGGGGGGCACGCGGGCGTCCCGCGGTTTCTCAGCCCCGCTGTCGGAGGCCTAACCCCCTCACCTGCCCGTGCTGCCGCCTCCCGCGCTTCTTCCTCGGTGGCTCGCTCGCTCGGTCCCTCGGCCCGCTGCCCGCCCCGGCCGCGGGCTGAAGAAGAAACCGACCCCGCCAGCGGCTTTGCCTCCCCCCGGGGAGGCATAGAGACACCGCGTCCCCGTCCCCGTCTCCCCGGCCCGGCCCGCCTGCCTCCCTGCCTACCCGCGCGCGGGGTTCCTCGGCCGATCGGCAAGACGCTCCCGCGCTGGCCTCCCCGCGACCGCCCGCCCGACGGGCTTGACTCCGAGCGACTGACCGTTGGGCACCTGGCGGGGGGCAGGGGGCCGGTTGCCGGGGAGAGCGCGCATGCGCGGCGCGCGCAGTTGCCGACCCCCTCCGGCCCTTCCCGCGGGTGGGCCGGAGGGGGCGGGGGGCAAGGCGAGGGCGGGAGAGACCGCGCTTTGGGGTGCGGGCGGGGAGGGGGGGTGTTTGTGCTCGCCGTGCAGTCTGAGCCGGAACACGAAGTGAAATTATACGGCGGCGGCAGATGCGGGTGGGGGGCACGACGACACCACCACGACCCCGCCGCCCCTGCCGAAATAAACCCCCACCAAAAAAAAAAAAAACACCGCCACGAAACCCGCATCCCCACGCCACGCGCGAGCCCCGAAACTCCAGACACGGACTCGCCGAGCGTGTGCACGGATCGCGAGGGTCGAAAAGCTCGACTCGTAGAGTCGCGTACACTGTCCCGCAGCGGTCCGGTCCGGTCCGGTTCGGTTCGGTTCAGTTCAGGCCTTTCCCGCCAGTCCGGTGCAGTCCGGTTCAGTTCAGTCCTTTCCCGCTGGTCCGGTGCGGTCCGGTCCGGTTCAGTCCTTGCCCGCCGGTCCCGCTTACTTAGAGTAAGCCTAAAATGCACAGATCTCTCCATAAGGATGGGTTTTATACTCTACTTCCACAATCTGCTGGCAGTACAAAAGAATAAGCGGCAGATCTACTTAGGCTGAGTCACGGTGCTTTGCTCCTAAGACCATGCATACCATGGGAATATTTCAGCTGCATGTCCCACCCCAACCCCAGAGAGCAAGAGCTCCAGGAACAGGTGAAGAAACAGGGAAGGACACTGCAGTGCTTCTGAGAAATAAAGCAAGGACAGAAAGGCAGACGGGCATGCTGTGGAACCTTCTCCTTACCCGACTGTGCTGCTGCCACTCATGAAATGACACTGTAGAGCAAGTACTTTTAGCACCTTTTTTGTGTTTCACGTTCCAGGAACCCTTCCCCTGGAGGTCCAGCTGCTGAGGTGGAGACTCAGGACCTGGACCCCATGGCTTCGGGGCAGAGGCTCTGATGGAGAGGAGAGGAGATCAGGGGTTGCACTGGGAAATGTGTCTGCACTGCAGGGGATGTGAGAGAGGTTCCTAAATCCCATCCCCAGCATTTCTGGTAGCAGTTAACTCTTCCTGCCCATGTCTGTGCTCCTGCAGCTGTGTCTCTGTCCCTGGGTCTGCTCCCTGTCCGTGTCACAGACCCCGTCCCACCCGCTGTGTGCTCAGCTCTGTCCTGCTCACACCGCCTGGCACTGCCCAGGTGTTGCTTTATCCATGCGAGCCACGGAACCTGACACACCAATATGATGTTCACAGAGTTCGCTTTATTGTCGGACCGGGCTGGCTTTATAGCAAAGCTGCCCTGTCCACGCGCCTTACAACAACGTGATTGGTTGTAACTCGTGCTATACAATAACATGATAGGCTGCATGTACTGTCCACGCGCTCTGCACGCATGTGTCCGGCGATTGCTCACTCATTATTACCTTCTAATGGTGCTCCTTTAGTCTCTTTTGTCTCTGGCTTCACCTCTCAGCCAGGCTGGCGACAACCCCATCCCCCTGGGGCGGGGGGGCTCTGCCACTACATCTCCCCCTCTTTTATTTAATATTAACAATACGCCATATCATGCTTTAAATACAGTGTGAAATACAGGGTAAGAACATTAAGGCTAATACAATTACAATTAACAAGAACAAACCTGTTTTCAATATTCCTTTTAACCAAACAAGGCATTCACCCCAAAAAACCCAGTATCTTCTGTTATTTTCTTGTTCTGCAAATCTTCTATCTTTTTAACTTTTAAGTTCAAACAACACATACAATCAAACTCTTCATAACTGTGAACATGTCCAATAACAAAAAATTAATTGCTGCTCTGTTTTACAAAGTGGTATTCTCAACATTGGCTACATTCATTGCTTAAAGCGATAACATGTCTGAGGTTAAGGGTTGTCATCACTGCAACCGGTTTCTTCTCTGTTAGCTAGCCAAGGTCTCACCCACTTTGCTGGGATCCATGAATTTTTGTGGTTACCTGTAGAAACACAAGCATATCCCCTTCCCCAGGTTATTAGTGACATAGGACCTTCCCATTGTTGTGTTGTCGGATTAAACACACTAACCTTAGGCACATTTTCGGAAAAATCTTTGACATTTTTGATTTGGTGCATAACAACCGGTTCCATTTCAGTTTCACTTTTAGGATTAAGCCAGTTCAGCACATACAATGCCTTCATCAATACCTCTTCTGGGCTCACACCAATTCCCCCTTGTTTTTTCAAAACAGACAAGAGATTTTTAATGCACGGTGTGCACGCTCAATAATTGCTTGGCCAGTAGAATTATAAGGGATTCCAAACAGGTGCTGTACCTTCCACTGGGTGAGGAAGGCTGCAAGTCTGTCAGAGTGGTATGCAGGACCATTATCTGTTTTGATTTGTGTAGGGACACCCATGACAGCAAAAGCTTGTAGTAAATGACGTTTTACTGCCTTTGCATTTGCTGAGGTCAAGGCTGTAGCCCACAGCAGTCCTGAACAGGTATCTATGGAGACATGAATGTACTTTTGTCTGCCAAATGGTGCAAATTCAGTAATATCAGTTTGCCATAACTGACCTGGCTGCAAGCCCCGAGGATTTACTCCCTTTTGTTGGAGAGGGACTATGCGGGCACAATCAGGACAAGCTGCGATAATGGCTCGAGCTTGTTCCTTTGTAATTGTAAACTGCTTTCGGAGTGCTGCTGAGGATTGATGAAAGAATTCGTGAGCTTGTCTGGCTTGTTCAAAAGGGGATATATCTGCTACTGCCACAAGTTTGTCTATGGTGCTGTTTCCCTCTACTAGACCACCTGGTATGTTAGTATGGCTTTTTATATGCATGATAAATACTGGTGCTGTCCTATAATCTAATACGTTCCACAAATCTAACAATGCTTCAAACAATAAGGAATTGGAAACTCGCTGCAAAAGTGCTCTATGTATTCTTTGTACAATTCCCACAACATAAAGAGAATCTGTTACCAGATTAACTGGAGAGTTATGCCATTTTTGCAATGCTGCTGTCACCGCTCGCAATTCTAAAATTTGAACCGATCCTTCAGCTATGACAATCTGTGAATGCCACTGACCATTCTCAAACCATACAAAGCCTCCTTTGCATGAGCGACTACTCGCATCTGTGAAAATGGTTATAGCATCTAGTGGATGCTCACTAAAAATTGACATAGGCTCTAAGGGGAGGTTGGTCTTAAATATAGGATGTGGTGGATAATGATTGTCCACCTGCACCGGAATCCGGGCAAGAGCTGAGGCAAGATCGTCATGTTTGAGAAGGATCTGTTCAAACAAATTGAGGGAAATAGGGATCACAATTTTAGCAACATATAGTCCAGACAATGTCAGAAATCTGCTTAGTCCTTTCACTATCACTTGGGCAATGGCTTCCCACCTCTGAATGATGGTTTTTTGTTTTTGGCTGTTTAAAAATATCCATTCTAATATTACCAATGGATCCTTTTCTTCCGTGCTCCACTGGGCCAAAAGTCCTGCCACTTCCTTATTGGTATTATAGACATAGAGAGTAACAGGCAATTCTGATCTTACCCGCTGAGCAGTATTCTGTGAAACTTTTCTTGCAATCTGCTCAAGCGCTTTCTGTGCTTCTGGTGTGAGGCACCGTGGTTCTTGGGGGTCTCGTCCCCCACGGAGGAGACTAAACAGCGGTTGCAAATCTGTATTTGTAATACCCACAACATTTCTTATCCACTGTAAGTCCCCTACTAACTTCATTGCATCGTGAAGGGTTGCTATCTTTGCTTTCACAGTAAGCTTCTGAGGTCTAATCATGGCCTGAGTTAGTTCATATCCTAAATATTTCCATGGTGCGGTTTGCTGTACCTTTTCTGGTGCCACAACCAGACCCCATTGACCTAATTGCTTTGTCAACTGAGTTATTATGTCCTTACTAATTTTCTCTTTATTGCACAAAAGGATATCATCCATATAATGATAGATGATCATCTGAGGGTGTTGTTGCCTGAATGATTTTAAAGCCAAATCTACATACCATTGGCAAATAGTAGGAGAATTTTTCATTCCCTGAGGTAGCACTACCCAATGATATCTTTTTGTGGGAGCTTGATGATTAAGCACTGGAACAGTAAAGGCAAATTTTTCACAATCCTCTGGGTGTAAAGGAATCGTGAAAAAACAATCCTTCAGATCAATGACAGTTATATCCCAATCTTTTGGAAGCATGGTTGGGGTAGGAAGACCTGGTTGTAGTGCCCCCATATCTTTCATTACTGCATTAATTGCCCTGAGGTCCTGTAACAAACGCCACTTCCCTGATTTCTTCTGGATAGTAAAAACAGGTGTATTCCACGGGCTGGTGGAAGGGACCAAATGTCCGAGACTGAGTTGCTCTTCAACCAGCTCCTCTAAATGTGCGAGCTTTTCTTTTGGTAATGGCCATTGATCCACCCAGACAGGATCATTTGTTTCCCAACTCAGCTTCATACATGGCCGGGTGTCGCTCGCTGCAATGGCCATTATTAAAAAGGTGACTGCATAACTATTCCCCACTGAGACATCACATCCCTTCCCAATAATGCAATTGTTGTGTTTAGAACATAAGGTCGTACCCATGCCTCTAAGCCCTCGCCCTCCTCCCTTATCTTAACCATATGTGTGCTGATGTGGGTGGGAGTGGCCCCCCCTATCCCCACTACCATGGTATTTACTGCTTCTAAAGGCCAACACAAAGGCCAGTCAGTGCGAGGGATAATCGTCACATCTGCGCCTGAATCTAAAAGCATTCTTTTCCTCTTAATCTCACTGCCAGGCCCAATAATGGAAACTACCCTAGATGGTTTGTCCAAAGTCAGTTTTTCCGTGAAAGCAACCACAGGGGCTCCAGTAGAACCAAAACCTTTCTGACCTCTTTCTGTATTTAAAGCCTTTGGAACACATGCTTTAAAAGGTACCAATTGTGCTATACGGGTCCCCTGTTTAATAGTCACAGGGGGTGTTAAGACTTGCAACATAATACCTATGGGTCCAACATAATCAGAGTCTATTAATCCTGGCAAAACAAACAACCCCTGTCTTGAAGCAGAAGAACGACCTATTAAAAGTGCACTCAATCCATACCCTAGGGGCCCTGTTACTGTAGATGGAACTACATGTACAGACCGGTCTGTTATTGTGACGTCTGTTCCCACGGCCAGATCGACGCCTGCGCTTCCTGAGGTTGCTGCCCTGAGCTCGGACAAGCAACCATGGCTGTTCCCCCTCTCGGCTGGTATTGTGGTGTCATCGCGCCCCAGCCCCTGGCGCTGGTCCTCCCGTTTCCCGGCAGCGGTGTCCCATCTTTTTTAAATCTTGATCGACACTCCACTACTCGGTGTCCATACTTATCACACCAACTGCACGTGCCATCAAAGCGCAAATTATTGAGAGGGGCTGGTGACTGACTAGTGCCATTACTAGGTCCCCCTCTCCGAGTATACTGAGGGCAATTTCTTCTAATATGTCCTGTTTGTCCACAAGTAAAACATGCTAGGCCGCGAGAAGAAGGGCTTCGACCTTTCATTGCAGGCTTAAGTGCTGCAGCCAAGGCCGCAGCGTGGGCTTGAGCATGTATTTTTGCTTTTTCTACCTCCTGTTGCATAATTGGTACCCGTGTGCAAGCTTCCACCATCTCTGCTAAAGAAGCACTTTTTCCCAAACCGGCTAGTATCTGTTGGCATTGGGTGTTTGCATTCATCATAGCCAAATCTTTCCCCACAGCAGCTTTTGCCTCTGGAGTCAAGTTAGGACAGGCATCTATAGCTTCTTTCAAACGATCTACAAACTTCATATATGGTTCCCCAGGATCCTGCTTTATTGTAGAATAGGGTGGCACAGGGTTACCTCTATTTGGCAATTCTTTCACTGCTGCCAAGGCAAGCCCTTGCGTTTGCTGCAAAATCCTTGGATGAAGTGCTGCCTGAGTAGCACCATCCGCATATTGCCCACGACCCAGTAACTGGTCCATGCTAGCTAACCGCAACGGATCATCAGCTGGTAAACGAACATTTTCTAATACTGCCAATTCCACTTTCCCCTGCCACGTGTCCAAGAACAGCAAATACCCCGTTGGAGGAAGCAATAACTCCATCAATGCCCTAATATCTGTTTGAGTTAGTACTTGCCCCTTGAAAAATGAATTGATTAGCTGCATCACATGCTTATTATCCATACCATATTGCATAACTGCACTTTGCAATTGCTTAACCGTTTTCCAATCAAAAGGCGACCACTGCCTTTGTCCTCTATTATCTATGTGCACTGGCATTGCTGTAATACTACCAGGTAACATGATCCCTTCAATAGTTGCATCTCTGATTACCCCTTGCCAACGTTGCCCTGCATTATAAGAATGATCTCGAGGAATATCTCTACCCTGATGCACAGGGGCAGCACCCAAATTATCATTATTATCACTGCTATACAATTCCCTTGTGTTTCCCTGTGGATCAGTAAGTCGACGCATATTTGCAAACCGATCTGCTAACCCAGTCTCCAGCCCTTTTCCATATCGCGCTCTCAAATATTCATCTGCTTCTCTTACAGACCACATCCCATCTTCAACACATTGTCTAGCCCATTTTTGTATTCGCTCCCTTTTGATACGGAGCTCCTCCGGAGTGAGGTCTAATTCCACCCCCTCCCTTTCCTGTTTTCCCCGTTTTTCACATTCCCTGCCAATTGCCTCCAGCCCGTCCTTAATTGCATCTGACGCCTTTTTATATGCTATTAACCGCGAAGTTTTACTGTTACCGCCATCTAGTCGTTTCATAGCTTCTAGAACTTCTTGCATCTGGCTCTCCTGCCGTCTCAGTAAGTCCTTCAGGCTCCGCACGTGGCTCTCCTCCTGGCAGTCAGGGCGATTCTGCGGGGCTCCGTCCCGGTGTTCCATCGGGTCCTCCGGCAAAGGCACGTCGGCTGCATTAACTTGTCCTGGCTTGTTGAAACTTGCCGGTTGCTGCCATTCGTTGTCGGAGCCAGGCAATGGCTCAACGGGCGCAGAGGGTAGAATTTGCTCTCCGCCCCAGAACTCCAGATCTGATACGGGACATACCAGCGGTGTTGATTCTTCGGAGTTCTTGGAGGGTGGGCAGCTCGCGGCGGGCGGCTCCGAGGGGACGGCACACAGCTCGGCTCCTCTGAGACTTCCTGCATCAGCTGCCTGACCTCCCGCCAGGGTCCGGCGAGATCGCAAGCCTCGCGGCTCCCCCTTGTAACCGCTTCCCATAGTTCGGTCCCTATGTCCTCCCATGTACCGGGAGAAAAAAATTCGTCCGTCGAACGAACACAGCCCTTACGCTGGGCGAATAGTAAAAGGCGCTCCACCGCGTCTTTTTCCAAAATTCTTCCTGTTCTTGCAGCCAGCTGCAGAATACTTTTCACTATTATTTTTTCTTCCACGGATGCCGTGTTTCCCATGCCACCTGCTTCTTCGTAGGCCTACTTTCCGCTATGATTGAGCGCTGGGCTGGTGTCGCCCCCAGGTGGCGTCCTCGCGTCTTCACTTCCGGCGATCTTGCTTCGATACGAAGGATCACGTCGGGGTCACCAAAGTGTTGCTTTATCCATGCGAGCCACGGAACCTGACACACCAATATGATGTTCACAGAGTTCGCTTTATTGTCGGACCGGGCTGGCTTTATAGCAAAGCTGCCCTGTCCACGCGCCTTACAACAACGTGATTGGTTGTAACTCGTGCTATACAATAACATGATAGGCTGCATGTACTGTCCACGCGCTCTGCACGCATGTGTCCGGCGATTGCTCACTCATTATTACCTTCTAATGGTGCTCCTTTAGTCTCTTTTGTCTCTGGCTTCACCTCTCAGCCAGGCTGGGGACAACCCCATCCCCCTGGGGCGGGGGGGGCTCTGCCACTACAGGTGAGCTGTGGCCAAGTCCCAGGAAGGGACAGGGCTGGAGCCAGAGCCTTGTTGGGGACAGGGACACTGGGACCCACCATGTGGGATCAGCTCTACAGGGCAGGACCCGGGTTGTCTGGGAGGGCACAGTGACCCCGGACAGGGACAGGTGAGAGCCAGGGCAGGGGATGTTCCCTCTGCTCTGTTCTCAGCTGTGGCTGCAGACTGGACCAGTTGGGGGCTGGCGGTGCAGGGGAAATGGGGTGGGCTGGAGCTGGGCACTGACACCACCCCAGCACTTCCCCCAAGCCCAGCCCTCCTCTCCCAGAGCCCAGGATTCACCAGTGCTCCCCATTGGCAGCGCCACCAGTGACTGAGGATCCCAGTCACCAGCTGTCCACATTGCCCCAGCTGTCCTCCCACCTCCCAGAGTTCCCTAATCCTGGGGTCCCTGGTGCCCCAAGAAGAGGAGTGACTCCCAGACCCTCATTTATTTAAGGGGCTGGAAAGGGCTCAGAGATAATTGTGCTTAGAGACCCCAGATTTGAGGCTGGTGTCATCTCTAGGGGGGGTTCCATAGGGAAAGACTGGCCTGGGAGTTGAGGGGCACTGGGAGATGGTGGTGCTGGGAGGTGAGGGGCACTGGCAGGTGGGGGGATCAGGCTTTTGGGGTTGTTGCAGGATGGTTTCGAGTTGGAGCAGTGGGTCATCACCATAGGGTGTCTGGCTGTCAGGGACACACTGCTGTCCCCCCTCACCACTGTGGATGCCCGGGCCCTTCCCCGTGCAGCTGCCCCATGCAGGAAGCGGCACTGATGCCAGGGAAGGCAGCTGGATCAGTGCTCAAGGCGGGGGTGACTCTGTGCCAAGGCTGGGTTGCCAGGGCGGGTGTCTCTGCCAAGCTTTGCCCTGGGGGCTGGAGGCGTGGGGAGGGGCAGGGAGTCCTCCTGGGAGGGATAAAGGTGCCCTCACCTTTTCTGGCATCACCCAGGACTCGCTGCACCGCAGAGGAAGATGAAGGTCGCAGTGCTCAGCGTGGCCCTGCTCTTCACCATCCTGCTGTGCACCCCAGAGGATGCGCAGGTGAGGCTCCAGTGAGGGCCCCCACCGGTTTCTTGTCTTGGTGCCCCCACACCCCTCCTCTTTGGGCCTCCCCATTCCATCCTTTAAGACCCCTCAGGTATCTCCTCCTCAGGATCTCCTCTGTGTCCTATAGAGGGTCCCCAAATGCTCTCCCTTTGATGGATGCCAACGCCTTTCTTTCCATCTTTCCACTCCGCCCTTTGCCTTTCACCCTGTCCCCTGCGGTAGTGCCCCCAGATCCCCCTCCTTGAACACCCCCTCCCAAACACTTTCCCGATCCCCGCGTTTTGTTCCTCTGCTGTCCTCTTCCTCCTGCCCCCACCAACAACCTCACCTGAATTCCCCGTGTCCCCTCCCCTTGAATTCTTTACCCCTCACTTGCATCCCATGCAGTCCTGTCCCTCCAGCACCCCCAGCCCGGTCCCTTGGGTTCTGCGAGTTCACAACAGTGCCCTGCCTCTGGGTCCCCCCCAGCCACCGTCCTCCTTGGAGGCCCCAAATTCCCATGTTATCCTTTTCTCCAACCCAAGCCCTGGTCTGCCATGAACAGGTATCCCAGGTGAAACTTGGAGGAATGAGGTTGGGGGGAGCAGAAGGGATTTTCACGCTCAGATGAGGGAGAATCCAGGGGCCTTGGTGGGGCTGGGGACACCTGTGCCCCACCCACAGCCCCATTTGTCTCCAACCCCTTTCTCTTCTTTCATAGGCATTTCCAGGAACATTGCTGGAAGCAAGTGGAGGGTCTCTCCTGCATGTGAGTAGTGGGGCGGACTTGGAGGGCATCCAGTCACAGTATCACAGTATCACAGTATGTTTGGGATTGGAAGGGACCTCAAAAGATCATCCAGTCCAATCCCCCTGCTGGAGCAGGAACGCCTAGGTGAGGTCGCATAGGAAGGTGTCCAGGCGGGCTTTGAATGTCTCCAGGGAAGGAGACTCCACAACCTCCCTGGGCAGCCTGTTCCAGTGCTCTGTTACCCTCACTGAGAAGAAGTTCTTTCTCAAATTTAAGTGGAACCTCTTGTGTTCCAGCTTGATCCCATTGCCCCTTGTCCTATCATTGTTTGCCACTGAGAAGAGCCTGACTCCATCCTCATGGCACTCACCCTTTATATATTTATAAACATTAATAAGGTCACCCCTCAGTCTCCTCTTCTCCAAACTAAAGAGCCCCAGCTCCCTCAGCCTTTCTTCATAAGGGAGATGCTCCACTCCCTTAATCATCTTTGTTGCCCTACGCTGGACCCTCTCCAGCAGTTCCCTGTCCTTCTTGAACTGAGGGGCCCAGAACTGGACACAATATTCCAGATGGGGTCTCACCAGGGCGGAGTAGAGGGGAAGGAGGACCTCTCTCGATCTACTGACCACCCACCTTGTAATACACCCAAGGATGCCATTAGCCTTCCTGGCCACAAGGGAACAGTGCTGGCTCATGGTCATCCTGTTGTCCACCAGGACCCCCAGGTCCCTTTCCCCTACACTGCTCTCTAATAGGTCATTCCCCAACCTATACTGACCCTGGGGTTGTTCCTGCCCAGATGCAGGACTCTACACTTTCCCTTGTTAAATTCCATCAGATTATCCCCCGCCCAACTCTCCAGCCTGTCCAGGTCCCGCTGGATGGCAGCACAGCTTCCAGTGTCAGCCACTCCTCCCAGCTTGGTGTCACCAGCAAACTTGCTGATAGTACACTCAATTCCCTCGTCTAAATCATTAATGAATATATTGAATAATATTGGCCCCAGTACTGACCCCTGAGGCACTCCACTAGATACTGGCCTCCAACTGGACTCCGCACCATTGACCGCCACTCTCTGGCTTCTCTCTTTAAGCCAGTTTGCAACCCAACTCACTACTCTGTTGTCGAGACCACACCTCCTCAATTTAGCTGTGAGGATGCTGTGAGGGACTGTGTCAAAGGCTTTACTGAAGTCAAGGTAGACCACATCCACCGCTCTGCCATCATCCATCCACCTTGTTACATTCTCATAAAAGGCTATGAGGTTGGTCAAGCATGACTTCCCCTTGGTAAAGCCATGCTGACTGCCCCTAATGACCCTCTTATCCCTGATGTGCCTTCAGATGGCACCAAGGATAAGCTGTTCCATTACTTTCCCAGGGACAGAGGTGAGGCTGACCGCTCTATAATTACCCGGGTCCTCCTTCTTGCCCTTTTTGAAGCCTGCAGTGACATTTGCTTTCCTCCAATCCTCGGGCACCTCTCCCGTTTCCCGAGACTTGGCAAAAATGATGGAGAGCGGTCCAGCAATGACTTCAGCCAGCTCCCTCAGCACCCGCGGATGCATCCCATCTGGACCCAGGGATTTATGGATGTCCAGACTATTTAATTGTTCCCTAACCCAGTCCTCATCGACTAAAGCAAACTCCTCCATTGACCTGGCTTCATCCGGGGTCTCAGGGGTACAGGGTTCCCCAGGACAGCCTCCAGCGGAGTAGACAGAGACAAAGAAGGCATTCAGCAATTCTGCCTTCTCTGTGTCTTCTGCCACCAGGGCACCCACCTCATTCATCAGTGGGCCTACATTGCCTCTGGTATTAGTTTTATCTGCTGTGTATTTGGAAAAGTTCTTCTTGCTGTCCTTGACCCCTCTCGCCAGCTGTAATTCTAAGGAGGCCTTGGCTATCCTGGCTGCCTTCCTGCATCCTCTATCAGCAGCCTTATATTCCTCCCAAGTGGCCAGTCCCTGCTTCCATGACCTGTAAACTCTCCTCTTCTGCTTGAGCATACCCAACAGATCCCTATTGAACCACGCAGGCCTTCTGGCTCCCTTCCTCGACTTCCTACGTGTGGGGATGCTCTGATCCTGAGCATGGAAGAAGCAATCTCTGAATGCAATCCAGCTCTCTTGGGCCCCTTTTCCTTCAAGCAGTCTTGCCCACGGGATTTCTCCCAGCAATTGCTTGAAAAGGCCGAAATTAGCCCTGCCAAAGTCCAGGGTTGCAATTCTACTTGCTGTTCTGTTCCTGCCACACGAGATGCTGAACTCCACCATCTTGTGGTCACTGCAACCCAGGCAGCCCTCGACCTTTACTGCTTCGACCAGACCCTCTTTGTTAGTGAGGATGAGATCCAGCAGTGCACCTCTCCTGGTCGGCTCCTCCACCATCTGCATGAGGAAGTTATCATCAATGCGCTGGAGGAACCTCCTGGACTGTGGCTGGCTGGCTGAATGGTCCTTCCAGCCATTAATAAATACTGGCCATCATTAATAAATACTGATCGCCATTAATAAATACTGACCATCATTAATAAATACTGATCCTTATTAATAAATGCTCATCACCATTAATAAATATTGATCCTTATTCATAATGCTGATCATCATTAATAAATACTGGCCATCATTAATAAATACTGATCATCATTAATAAATACCAATCGTTATTAATAAATACTGACCGTCATTAATAAATACTGATTGTCATTAATAAATACCGATCGTTACTAATAAATACTGACCACCATTAATACATACTGATCGCCATTAATAAATACTGACCATCACTAATAAATACTGATCGTTATTAATAAATGCTGATCACCATTAATAAATATCAATCCTTATTAATAATGCTGATTGTCATGAATAAATACTGACCATCATTAATAAATGCTGATTGTCCTTAATAAATACTGGCCATCATTAATAACTACTGATCGTCATTAATAAATACTGACCGTTATTAATAATTACTGATCACCATTAATAAATACTGATCGTCCTTAATAAATACTGACCATCATTAATAAATACTGATCACCATTAATAAATACTGACCATCACTAATAAATACTGATTGTTATTAACAAATACTGATCACCATTAATAAATATTGATCCTTATTAATAATGCTGATCATCATTAATAAATACTGACCATCATTAATAAATGCTGATTGTCCTTAATAAATACTGACCATCATTAATAAATACTGATTGTCATTAATAAATACTGACCATCATTAATAAATTCTGATCGTCATCAATAAATACTGACCGTTATTAATAATTACTGATCACCACTAATAAATACTGATCATCATTAATAAATACTGACCATCATTAATAAATACTGACCATCATTAATAAATACTGATCGTCACTAATAAATACTAGCCGTTATTAATAATTACTGATCACCATTAATAAATACTGATCATCATTAATAAATACTGACCATCATTAGTAAATACTGATCATTAGCAAATACTGAGCTCAAGGCTCAAGTTGGGCTCCAGGTCAGGCTCCAGGCTCAGGTTGGGCTCCAGGTCAGGCTCCAGGCTCACGTTGGGCTCCAGGTCAGGCTCCAGGCTCACGTTGGGCTCCAGGTCGGGCTCCAGGCTCAGGTTGGGCTCCAGGTCGGGCTCCAGGCTCAGGTCGGGCTCCAGGCTCAGGTTGGGCTCCAGGTCGGGCTCCAGGCTCAGACTGGGCTCCAGGCTCAGACTGGGCTCCAGGCTCAGGTCGGGCTCCAGGCTCAGGTCGGGCTCCAGGCTCAGGTTGGGCTCCAGGCTCAGGTCGGGCTCCAGGCTCAGGTTGGGCTCCAGGCTCAGGTTGGGCTCCAGGCTCAGACTGGGCTCCAGGCTCAGGTCCAGCACTTCCCCGCAGAGCAGCCCGGGGCTCTGGGCAAAGCCACGCAGCTCGTCGCCCAAGGGAAACAGGTCCATGGTCACCGGGCTCCAAACACCCCGGAGCAAAAACCAGAGCGGCCCCAGGACACCCGGGCTCCCAAAGAGCCTGGAAAAGGGACACAAAGAGTTAAATTGGGGGGAGTGAAGTGGCTGCTGATGCTGAGAAACCCCCGGGGGTTCGGGGCTGGGGGGAAAGGGGGGATCTGTATGAAAACTGCTCTGGGGAAAAGGGGGGAAGGGGTTGGGCTGCATGGGAATGGGAGGAGGGAT
Organism: Patagioenas fasciata; assembly: GCF_037038585.1. Taxonomy (NCBI): domain Eukaryota; kingdom Metazoa; phylum Chordata; class Aves; order Columbiformes; family Columbidae; genus Patagioenas; species Patagioenas fasciata. The sequence continues at coordinate 206,228 of NC_092539.1, forward strand.
GGGAAAACGGGAGAGGGAAACGGGGAAGAGGGAAAAGGGGGGAAAGGGGGAAAAAGGGGGGAAAGAGGGAAAAGGGGGAAAAAGGGAAAAGAGGGGAAAAGGGGGGAAAGAGGGAAAAGGGGGAAAAAGCAAGGAAAGAAGGAAAAGGGGGAAAAAGGGGGGAAAGAGGGAAAAAGAGGGAAAAAGCGAGGAAAGAGGGAAAAGAGGGAAAAAGGGGGGAAAGAGGGAAAAATAGGGAAAAAGCGAGGAAAGAGGGAAAGGGGGGGAAAAGGGAAGAAACAGGGATAAAGGGGGAAAAGAGGGATAAGATGGAAAGAGGGGGGAAGAGGGAAAGGGGGGAAAGAAGGGAAAAGAGGGAAGAGGGAAAAGGGGAGAAAAGGGGGGAAAGAGGAAAAAGGGGGAAAAGGGGGGAAAAGGGAAAAAGGGGGAAGAGGGAAAAGAGGGGGAAGAGGGGGGGAAGAGGAAAAAGAGGGAAAAAGGGGGCAAAGAGGGATAAAGGGGAAAGAGGGAAAAGAGGGAAAAAGGGGGGAAGAGGGAAAAGGGCGGAAAGAGGGAAAAGAGGGATAAAGGGGGAAAGAGGGAAAAGGGAGAAAAGAGGGGGAAGAGGGAAAAAGGGGGGAAAGGGGGAAAAAGGGGGGAAACAGGGATAAAGGGGGAAAGAGCGAAAAGAGGAAAAAACGGTGGAAAGAGGGAAAAGAGGGAAAAAGGGGGGAAGGGAAAAAGGGGGGAAAGAGGCATAAAGGGGGAAAGAGGGAAAAGAGGGAAAAGGGGGAGGAAAGAGAGAAAAAGTCTGTGGGGGGATTGATGGCGGATCTGCCCCAGCCCCGGGGTCTCTCCTGGAGGGGAGGGACGGGCGGGCTCCAGCGGGGGTGCTGAGGAGATGAGGGGACACGAGGGGACCCGAGGGACACGAGGGGACGATGAGGGGACCCGAGGGACACGAGGGGACACGATGGGACATGAAGGGACACGAGGGACCCGACGGGACGCGATCTCCTCACCCGGTGTTTCCCGCCCCGGTGCTTCCCGCCCGCCGGCGCCGCGGCCACGCCCCCTCGCCGCCGGCCACGCCCCCTCGCCGGCGTCACGTGCCGGGAGTGTGTGGCGGGAAAAGGCGGGAGGGAGGAGAGGGAGGCGCCGCCGTTTTGGTGGAGGTTGTGAGGGGACCTGGGGGTCGGCGTGAGGGGCATTGGGGGTCGGTGTGGGGGGAGGAATTGGGGTCGGCGTGAGGGGCATTGGGGGTCGGTGTGAGGGGGGGATTTGGGGGGCAGTGTGGTGGTGGGGATTTGGGGTCGGTGTGAGGGGGGAATTGGGGGGCGGTGTGGGGGAGGAACTGAGGGTCGGTGTGAGCGGGACATTGGGGGTCGGTGTGGGGAGGAATTGAGGATCGGTGGGGGGGGCTTGGGGGGTCGGTGTGAGGGGGAATTGGGGGTCGGTGTGGGGGAAGTTGGGGGTTGGTCTGGGGAGGATTTGAGGGGTCAGTGTGGGGAGGATTTGGGGGTCGATGTGAGGGGCATTAGGGGTTGGTGTGGGGGGCAGGAACTGGGGGTCAGTGTGTGGGGGGGCATTGGGGGTCGGTGCGAGGGGGAATTAGGGTCCAGTGGGGGGGCACTGGGGGTCGGTGTTTGAGGGGGGAATTGGGGGGTCGGTGTGGGGGGGTCAGTGCAGGGGGGGCCTTGGGTGTCGGTGTGAGGGGGCATTGGGGGTCAGTCTGGGGAGGAATTGGGGGTCGGTGTGGGGGGGGGCATTGGGGATCAGTGTGGGGGGAATTGGGGGTCGGTGGGGGGGGGAATTGGGGTCTGGTGTGGGGGGGGGGACATTGGGGGTCGGTGTGAGGGGGAATTGGGGGTCGGTGGGGGGGGGAAGTTGGGGGTTGGTCTGGGGAGGATTTGAGGGGTCAGTCTGGGGAGGATTTGGGGGTCGATGTGAGGGGCATTAGGGGTTGGTGTGGGGGGCGTTGGGGGTCAGTGCGAGGGGGAATTAGGGTCCGGGGGGGGATTGGGGGTCGGTGTTTGAGGGGGGAACTGGGGGGTTGGTGTGCGGGGGCGGCCTTGGGGGTCGGTGTGAGGGGGCATTGGGGGTCAGTCTGGGGAGGAATTGGGGGTCGGTGGGGGGGAGCTGGGGGTCGGGGTTTGGGGGGAGCTGGGGGTCGGGTGGGGGGTGGATTGAGGGTCGGTGTGAAGGGAATGGGGGGGCCATGAGGGGAACGGAGGCGCAGAAACAACTTTACAGCCTCCGGAGCCATGAACCTCCACACCCCGCAGGGCTCCAGAGCAGCTGCGTTCGTTTCGCCGTCGGGCGCAAGGGGAGCGATGGTTCCACCCCTCGTGCGCCGCTCCGAGCGGCAGGAGCTGCGTTTAAATACAGCGAGGTGCTCATGTCCCAACGACCCCGGAGCGCCCGCGCACATCCATAACCTTTCCCGCTCATCACTGCCGTAGTCTCCGCCTGGACGCCCCCTGTTCGCCTGCGCGGCGCCACCTGGTGCTCTGGAGGAGGGGTCTTTGGATGAAGGCTCCTTCAGCTTCCTCAGGTTTGGCTCCTTGTGTTGAATGGACTGGGACCCAAGCTCCAGGTCGGTTGAACCCAGCCTGGCGCCCCCTTTTTGCTGTAAATCTCGGTTCTCTCGTCCCCTCGAGTTCACAGCTGGTGCCGTAAAACTCCTGATCCTGGCACTGCTGGGTTCTGGTTTCCTTACCATGAGTTCACCTAAAGCTCTGAACTAAGGGCTCGTGTGGCTCAGCCCTAAAGTGTTGGCTCGTTAGTGGGCACCCAATTATGTTTTGTTAACCCTTAAAATGTTCGTGCCCTCTATCAGACCCAGGAGTTCGGGCGGGGATTCAGTTCAGGAGGGACCCGGAAGTAACCCTAAGGACCCAGTAGTTGGGGGGTATCAAGGGTTAAGATCGTGAAACTGTGGGGACCCCTAATGTGCCCAGGGGCCATTGTGACATCCTGGGGACCCCCTTTGTCCCCAGGGCCCATCGTGGCACTGAGGGGACCCCCCCCCCCCTAGTCCCCAGGGCCCATTGTGGCACCATGGACACCCCCTTTGTCCCCAGGGCCCATTGTGACATCCCAGGACCCCACCTTGTCCCCAGGGTCCCTTCTGACAGGGTGGGGACCCCCCTTTCTCCCCAGGGCTCATTGTGACGTCCCAGGACCCCTTGTTGTCCCCAGTGCCCATTGTGACATCCTGGGGACCCCCCTTGTCCCCAGGGCCCATTGTGAAATCCGGGGAACCCCCTGGTCTCCAGGGCCCATAGTGGTACCGTGGGGACTCGTCCTGTCACTTGGGTCCATTGTGACACCATGGGGACCCCGCCTTTGTCCCCAGTACCCATTGTGACATCCTGGGGACCCCTTTGTCCCCGGGGCCCATTGTGACATCCTGGGGACCCCCCTTTGTCCCCAAGGCCCATTGTGACACCGTGGGAACCCCACTTCTTTCCAGGACCCATTGTGGCATTCTGGGGACTTCCTTTGTCCCCAGGGCCCATTGTGACATCCTGGAGACCCCCTTTATCCCCAGAGCTCGTTGTCGCACCATGGGGACCCCCTTTGTCACTGGGGCCCATTGTGACATCCCAGGACCCCCCATTGTCCCCAGGGCCCATTCTGACACCGTGGGGACCCCGCCTTTTCCCCAGGGCCCATTGTGACATCTCAGGACCCCCTTTGTCCCCAGGGCCCACTGTGGCACCATGGGGACCCCCTTTGTCCTCTGGGCCCATTGTGACATTCCAGGACCCCACTTTGTCCCCAGGGCCCATTGTGACACCGTGGGGACCCCCCTTGTCCCCAGGGCCCATTATGACAATTAAGGGACCCCCTTTGTCCCCAGGGCCCATTGTGACATCCCAGGACCCCCCACTGTCTCCAGGCCCCATCGTGACATCCTGGGGACCCCCCTTGTCCCCAGGGCCCATAGTGGCACTGTGGGGACTCATCACTTGGGCCCATTGTGACATCCTGGAGACCCCCCTTTATCCCCAGGGCCCATTGTGACACCGTGGAGACCCCATTTGTCACTGGGGCCCATTGTGACATCCCAGGACACCCCATTGTCCCCAGGGCCCACTGAGACATCCCGGCGACCACCCTTTGTCCCCAGGGCCCATTATGCACATTCAGGGGACACCCCTTTGTCCCCAAGGCCCATTGTGACATCCTGGGGAGACCCCATTGTCCCCAAGGCCCATTGTGGCACCATGGGGACCCCCTTTGTCCCCAGTGCCCATTGTGACATCTTAGGACCCCACTTTGTTCCCCAGGGCCCATTGTGACATCCTGGGGACCACCTGTGTCCCCAGGGCCCATTGTGACATCCCAGGAGCCACCGTTGTCCCCAGGGCCCATTGTGACATCCTGGGGACCCCCTTGTCCCCAGTGTCCATTGTGGCATCCTGGGACCCCCGTTGTCCCCAGGGCCCATTGTGGCACCATGTGGACCCCCTTTTTCCCGAGGGCCCATTATAACGTCCCAGGACCCCCCATTGTCCCCTGGGCCCATTGTGACATCCTGGGGTCCCCCTTTTGTCCCCTGGGCCCATTGTGACACTGTGGGGATCTCCTTTGTCCCCAGGGACCATTGTGACACTGTGGGGACCCCCTTTGTCCCCAGGGCCCATTGTGACATCCTGGGGAATCCCTTTGTCTCCAGGGCCTATTGTGACGTCCCAGGACCCTGCTTTGTCCCCGGGGCCCATTGTGACATCCTGGGGAACCGCTTTGTCCCCAGGACCCATTGTGACGTCCCAGGACCCCCCCTTGTCCCCAGGGCTCATTGTGATGTCCCAGGATCCCCATTGTCCCCAGAGCCCATTGTGATGTCCTGGGAACCCCCATTGTCCCCATGGCTTATTGTGACACCCTGGGACCGCCTTTGTCCCCAGGGCCCATTGTGACGTCCCAGGACCCCCCATTGTCCCCAGGGACCATTGTGACATCCTGGGGACCCCCTTTGTCCCAAGACCCCATTGTGACATCCTGGGGACCCCGCCTTGTCCCCAAAGCCCATTGTGACACTATGGGGACCCTCTTTGTCCCCAGGGCCCATTGTGGCACCATGGGGACACCCTTTGTCACTGGGGCCAGTTGTGACATCCCAGGACCCCACTTTGTCCCCAGGGCTTATTGTGATACCATGGGGACCCCCCTTGTCCCCAGGGCCCATTGTGACATTCAGGGGGACTCCTCTTTGTCCCCAGGGCCTATTGTGTCATCCTGGGGATCTCCCCTTGTCTCTAGGGCCCATTGTGAGACTGTGGAAGACCCCCTTTGTCCCCAAGTCCCATTGTGACGTCCCAGGACGCCTCGTTGTCCCCAGGACCCATTGTGACTCCATGGGAACCCCCCCTTGTCCCCAGGGCCCATTGTGACATCCTGGGACCCCCCTTTGTCCCCAGTGCTCATTGTGAAATCCTGGGGACCCACTTTGTCCCCAGGGCCCATTGTGGCACCATGGGGAGCGCCTTTGTCACTGGGGACCATTGTGACATTCCAGGATTTTACTTTGTCCCCGGGGCCCATTGTGACATCCTGGGGATCCCCCTTTGTCGCCAGGGCCCACTGTGACACCGTGGGCACCCTCTTTGTCCCATGGGCCCATTGTGACCTTCAAGGGACCCCCCCATTGTCCCCGGGGCCCATTGTGACATCCTGGGGATCCCCCTTTGTCGCCAGGGCCCACTGTGACACCGTGGGCACCCTCTTTGTCCCATGGGCCCATTGTGACCTTCAAGGGACCCCCCATTGTCCCCAGGGCCCATTGTGACATCCTGGGTACCCGCTTTGTCCCCAAGACCCATTGTGACATCCTAGTACCCCCCGCAGTCCCCAGGGCCCATTATGACATCCTGGGGATCCCTTTGGCCCCAGGGCCCATTGTGACAGGGCGGGGATCCCCCTTGTCCCCAGGGCCCATTGTGAAACCGTGGGGACCCTCTTGTCCCCAGGGCCCATTGTGGCACCGTGGAGACCCCCCCTTTGTCTCCAGTGCCCATTGTGACATCCTGGGGACCCCCTTTGTCCCCAGTGCTCATTGTGACAGGGTAGGACCCCCCTTGTACCCAGGGCCCGTTGTGACATCCTGGGGACCCCCTTTGTCCCCAGGGCCTATTGTGACATCCTGGGGAGTCCCCTTTATCCCCAGGGCCCATTGTGACATCCTGGGGACCCCCTTTGTCCCTAGGGTTCATTGTGACATCCCAGGACCCCCATTGTCCCCAGGGCCCATTGTGAACAACCTGGGGACCCCCCTTTTTCCCCGGGCCCATTGTGGCGTCCCAGGATGCTTTGTTGTCCCCTGGGCCCATTGTGACATCCCGGGGACCCCTTTTGTCCCCAGGGTTCATTGTGACATCCTGGGGCCTCCCTTTGTCCCCAGGGCCCATTGTGACATCGCAGGAGCCCCCATTGTCCCAAGGGCACATTGTTACATCCTGGGGACCCCCTTGTCCCCAGGGCCCATCGTGGCACCGTGGGGACCCCCCCTTTGTCTCCAGTGCCCATTGTGACATTCTTGGGACCCCCCTTGTCCCCAGGACCCGTTGTGACATCTTGGGGACCCCTATGTCACCAGAGCCCATTGTGATATCCTGGGGAGCCCCCTTTGTCCCCAGGGCCCATTGTGCACATCCTGTGGACCCCTCTTTGTCCCCAGGGCCCATTGTGATATCCTGGGGAGCCCTCTTTTTCCCCAGGGCCTATTCTGACATCCTGGAGACCCCCTTTGTCCCTCGGGCCCATTGTGACATCCTGAAGACCCCCTTTGTCCCCAGGGCCTATTGTGACATCCCAGGACCCCCCCTTTTCTCCAGGGCCCATTGTGACGTCCCAGGACCCCCTATTGTCCCCAGAGCCCATTGTGACATCCCAGGACCCCCCATTGTCCCCAGGCCCCATTATACACATCCTGGGGTCCCCCTTTATCCCCAGGGCCATTGTGACACCATGGGGACCCCCTTTGTCCCCAGGGCCCATTGTGACGTCCCAGGATGCCCCATTGTCCCCTGGGCCCATTGTGAAATCATGGGGACCCCCTTTGTCCCCAGGGCCTATTGTGACATCCCAGGACCCCCCATTGTCCCCAGGGCCCATTGTGACACCGTGGAGACCCTCCTTGTCCTCAGGGCCCATTATGCATATTCTGGGGACACCCCTTTGTCCCCAAGGCCCATTGTGACATCCTGGGGAGACCCCATTGTCCCCAAGGCCCATTGTGGCACCATGGGGACCCCCTTTGTCCCCAGTGCCCATTGTGACATCTTAGGACCCCACTTTGTCTCCAGGGCCCATTGTGACATCCTGGGGACCACCTGTGTCCCCAGGGCCCATTGTGACATCCCAGGAGCCACCGTTGTCCCCAGGGCCCATTGTGACATCCTGGGGACCCCCTTGTCCCCAGTGTCCATTGTGGCATCCTGGGACCCCCGTTGTCCCCAGGGCCCATTGTGGCACCATGTGGACCCCCTTTTTCCCGAGGGCCCATTATAACGTCCCAGGACCCCCATTGTCCCCTGGGCCCATTGTGACATCCTGGGGTCCCCCTTTTGTCCCCTGGGCCCATTGTGACACTGTGGGGATCTCCTTTGTCCCCAGGGACCATTGTGACACTGTGGGGACCCCCTTTGTCCCCAGGGCCCATTGTGACATCCTGGGGAATCCCTTTGTCTCCAGGGCCCATTGTGACGTCCCAGGACCCTGCTTTGTCCCCGGGGCCCATTGTGACATCCTGGGGAACCGCTTTGTCCCCAGGACCCATTGTGATGTCCCAGGACCCCCCCTTGTCCCCAGGGCTCATTGTGATGTCCCAGGATCCCCATTGTCCCCAGAGCCCATTGTGATGTCCTGGGAACCCCCTTTGACCCCAGGGTCCATTGTGACACCATGGGGACCCCCTCTTGTCCCCAGGGCCCATCGTGGCACCGTGGGGACCCCCTTGTCACTGGGGACCCATTGTGACACTATGGGGACCCCCCTTTGTGCCCAGGGCCCATTGTAACATCCTGGGGACCGCCTTGCCTCCAGGGCCCCTTGTGACATCAAAGGATCACCCTTTGTCCCCAGGACCCATTGTGACATCCCAGGACCCCACTTACTCCCCAGGGCCCATTGTGGCACCATGAGGACCCCCTTTGTCACCAGGGCCCATTGTGACATCCCAGGACCCCAAGTTGTCCCCAGGGCCCATTGTGACATCCTGGGTACCCGCTTTGTCCCCAAGACCCATTGTGACATCCTAGTACCCCCCGCAGTCCCCCGGGCCCATTGTGACACCATGGGGATCGCCTTTGTCCCCGTGGCCCATTGTGACATCCCAGGACCCCGCGTTGTCCCCAGGGCCCATTCTGACATCCTGGGGACCCCCCTTGTCCCCAGGGCTTATTGTGACATCCTGGGGACCCCTTTTGTCCCAGGGGCACATTGTGGCACCATGGGGACCCCCTTTATCCCCAGGGCCACTTGTGACATCCTGGGGACCCCCCTTGTTCCCAGTGCCCATTATGACATTCTGGGGACCCCCTTTGTCCCAGGGGCACATTGTGGCACCACGGGGACCCCCTTTGTCACCGGGGCCCATTGTGACATCCCAGGACCCCAAGTTGTCCCCAGGGCCCATTGTGACACCATGGGTACCCCCTTTGTCCCATGGGCCCATTGTGACATCCTGGGGACCCCCTTGTCGCCAGGGCCCATCATGGCACCGTGGGGACCCCCCTTTGTCCCCAGTGCCCATTGTGACATCCTGGGGACCCCCCTTGTCCCCATGGCTTATTGTGACACCCTGGGACCGCCTTTGTCCCCAGGGCCCATTGTGATGTCCCAGGACCCCCCATTGTCCCCAGGGACCACTGTGACATCCTGGGGACCCCCTTTGTCCCAAGACCCCATTGTGACATCCTGGGGACCCCGCCTTGTCCCCAAAGCCCATTGTGACATCCTGGGGACCCTCTTTGTCCCCAGGGCCCATTGTGGCACCATGGGGACACCCTTTGTCACTGGGGCCAGTTGTGACATCCCAGGACCCCACTTTGTCCCCAGGGCTTATTGTGATACCATGGGGACCCCCCCTTGTCCCCAGGGCCCATTGTGACATTCAGGGGGACTCCTCTTTGTCCCCAGGGCCTATTGTGTCATCCTGGGGATCTCCCCTTGTCTCTAGGGCCCATTGTGAGACTGTGGAAGACCCCCTTTGTCCCCAAGTCCCATTGTGACGTCCCAGGACGCCTCGTTGTCCCCAGGACCCATTGTGACTCCATGGGAACCCCCCCTTGTCCCCAGGGCCCATTGTGACATCCTGGGACCCCCCTTTGTCCCCAGTGCTCATTGTGAAATCCTGGGGACCCACTTTGTCCCCAGGGCCCATTGTGGCACCATGGGAAGCGCCTTTGTCACTGGGGACCATTGTGACATTCCAGGATTTTACTTTGTCCCCGGGGCCCATTGTGACATCCTGGGGATCCCCCTTTGTCGCCAGGGCCCACTGTGACACCGTGGGCACCCTCTTTGTCCCATGGGCCCATTGTGACCTTCAAGGGACCCCCCATTGTCCCCAGGGCCCATTGTGACATCCTGGGTACCCCCTTTGTCCCCAAGACCCATTGTGACATCCTAGTACCCCCCGCAGTCCCCAGGGCCCATTGTGACATCCTGGGGATCCCTTTGGCCCCAGGGCCCATTGTGACAGGGCGGGGATCCCCCTTGTCCCCAGGGCCCATTGTGAAACCGTGGGGACCCTCTTGTCCCCAGGGCCCATTGTGGCACCGTGGAGACCCCCTCTTTGTCTCCAGTGCCCATTGTGACATCCTGGGGACCCCCTTTGTCCCCAGTGCTCATTGTGACAGGGTGGGACCCCCCTTGTACCCACGGCCCGTTGTGACATCCTGGGGACCCCCTTTGTCCCCAGGGCCTATTGTGACATCCTGGGGAGTACCCTTTATCCCCAGGGCCCATTGTGACATCCTGGGGACCCCCTTTGTCCCTAGGGTTCATTGTGACATCCCAGGACCCCCATTGTCCCCAGGGCCCATTGTGAACAACCTGGGGACCCCCCTTTTTCCCCGGGCCCATTGTGGCGTCCCAGGATGCTTCGTTGTCCCCTGGGCCCATTGTGACATCCCGGGGACCCCTTTTGTCCCCAGGGTCCATTGTGACATCCTGGGGCCTCCCTTTGTCCCCAGGGCCCATTGTGACATCGCAGGAGCCCCCATTGTCCCAAGGGCACATTGTTACATCCTGGGGACCCCCTTGTCCCCAGGGCCCATCGTGGCACCGTGGGGACCCCCCCTTTGTCTCCAGTGCCCATTGTGACATCCTTGGGACCCCCCTTGTCCCCAGGACCCGTTGTGACATCTTGCAGACCCCTATGTCACCAGAGCCCATTGTGATATCCTGGGGAGCCCCCTTTGTCCCCAGGGCCCATTGTGCACATCCTGTGGACCCCTCTTTGTCCCCAGGGCCCATTGTGATATCCTGGGGAGCCCTCTTTTTCCCCAGGGCCTATTCTGACATCCTGGGGACCCCCTTTGTCCCCCGGGCCCATTGTGACATCCTGAAGACCCCCTTTGTCCCCAGGGCCTATTGTGACATGCCAGGACCCCCCCTTTTCTCCAGGGCCCATTGTGACGTCCCAGGACCCCCTATTGTCCCCAGAGCCCATTGTGACATCCTGGGGAACCGCTTTGTCCCCAGGACCCATTGTGACGTCCCAGGACCCCCCTTGTCCCCAGGGCTCATTGTGATGTCCCAGGATCCCCATTGTCCCCAGAGCCCATTGTGATGTCCTGGGAACCCCCTTTGACCCCAGGGTCCATTGTGACACCATGGGGACCCCCTCTTGTCCCCAGGGACCATCGTGGTACCGTGGGGACCCCCTTGTCACTGGGGACCCATTGTGACACTATGGGGACCCCCCTTTGTGCCCAGGGCCCATTGTAACATCCTGGGGACCCCCTTGCCTCCAGGGCCCCTTGTGACATCAAAGGATCACCCTTTGTCCCCAGGACCCATTGTGACATCCCAGGACCCCACTTACTCCCCAGGGCCCATTGTGGCACCATGAGGACCCCCTTTGTCACTGGTGCCCATTGTGACATCCCAGGACCCCCCATTGTCTGCAGAGCCCATTGTGACACTATAGGGACCCCCCTTGTCACTGAGGACCCATTGTGACACCATGGGCACCTCCCCTTGTCGTCAGAGCCCATCGTGACATCCCAAAACCCCCAATTGTCTCCAGGGCCCATTGTGACATCCTGGGGACCTCCCTTTCTCCCCAGGGCCCATTGTGACGTTCCAGGAACCCCCATTGTCCTCAGGGCCCATTGTGACATTCAGGGGACCCCCTTTGTCTTCAGGGCCCATTGTGACACCATGGAGACCCCATTTGTCACTCGGGCCCATTGTGACATCCTAGGACCCCCCATTGTCCCCAAGGCCCATTGCGACATCCTGGGGACCCCCCTTTGTCCTCAGGGCCCATTGTGACATTCAGGGCACCCCTCTTTGTCCCCAGGGCCCATTCTGATACCATGGGGACCACTTTGTCCCCAGGGCCCACTGTGACATCCTGGGGACGCCCTTTGTCCCCAGGGCCCATTTTGACACCATGTGCACCCCCCTTTGTGCCCAGGACCGATTGTGACATCCTGGGGACCCTCTTTGTCCCCAGGGCCCATTGTGACATCCTGGGGACACCCCATTGTCTCCAGGCCCCATTGTGAACATCCTGGGGACCCCCTTGTCCCCAGGGCCCATCGTGGCACCGTGGGGACCCCCCGTTGTCCCCAGGGCCTATAGTGACACCGTGGGTACCCCCTTTATCCCATGAGCCCATTGTGACATCCCAGGACCCCGCGTTGTCCCCAGTGCCCATTGTGACATCCTGGGGACCCCCCTTGTCCCCAGGGCTTATTGTGACATCCTGGGGACCGCCTTTGTCCCCAGGGCCCATTGTGACATCCTGGGGACCCCCCTTGTCCCCAGGGCTTATTGTGACATCCTGGGTACCCCCTTTGTCCCCAGTGCCCATTGTGACATCCTGGGGACCCCCCTTGTCCCCAGGGCTTATTGTGACATCCTGGGGACCGCCTTTGTCCCCAGGGCCCATTGTGACATCCCAGGACCCCAAGTTGTCCCCAGGGACCATTGTGACACCGTGGGGACCCCCTTTGTCCTCAGGGCCCGTTGTGAACATCCTGGGGACCCCCTTGTCCACACGACCCATCGTGGCACCGTGGGGACCCCCGGTTGTCCCCAGGGCCTATAGTGACACCGTGGGTACCCCCTTTATCCCATGAGCCCATTGTGACATCCTGGGGACCCCCTTGTCCCCAGGGCCCATTGTGACACCATGGGGATCGCCTTTGTCCCCGTGGCCCATTGTGACATCCCAGGACCCCGCGTTGTCCCCAGGGCCCATTCTGACATCCTGGGGACCCCCCTTGTCCCCAGGGCTTATTGTGACATCCTGGGGACCCCTTTGTCCCAGGGGCACATTGTGGCACCATGGGGACCCCCTTTATCCCCAGGACCACTTGTGACATCCTGGGGACCCCCCTTGTCCCCAGTGCCCATTATGACATTCTGGGGACCCCCTTTGTCCCAGGGGCACATTGTGGCACCACGGGGACCCCCTTTGTCACCGGGGCCCATTGTGACATCCCAGGACCCCAAGTTGTCCCCAGGGCCCATTGTGACACCATGGGTACCCCCTTTGTCCCATGGGCCCATTGTGACATCCTGGGGACCCCCTTGTCGCCAGGGCCCATCATGGCACCGTGGGGACCCCCCTTTGTCCCCAGTGCCCATTGTGACATCCTGGGGACCCCCCTTGTCCCCATGGCTTATTGTGACACCCTGGGACCGCCTTTGTCCCCAGGGCCCATTGTGACGTCCCAGGACCCCCCATTGTCCCCAGGGACCATTGTGACATCCTGGGGACCCCCTTTGTCCCAAGACCCCATTGTGACATCCTGGGGACCCCGCCTTGTCCCCAAAGCCCATTGTGACATCCTGGGGACCCTCTTTGTCCCCAGGGCCCATTGTGGCACCATGGGGACACCCTTTGTCACTGGGGCCAGTTGTGACATCCCAGGACCCCACTTTGTCCCCAGGGCTTATTGTGATACCATGGGGACCCCCCTTGTCCCCAGGGCCCATTGTGACATTCAGGGGGACTCCTCTTTGTCCCCAGGGCCTATTGTGTCATCCTGGGGATCTCCCCTTGTCTCTAGGGCCCATTGTGAGACTGTGGAAGACCCCCTTTGTCCCCAAGTCCCATTGTGACGTCCCAGGACGCCTCGTTGTCCCCAGGACCCATTGTGACTCCATGGGAACCCCCCCTTGTCCCCAGGGCCCATTGTGACATCCTGGGACCCCCCCTTTGTCCCCAGTGCTCATTGTGAAATCCTGGGGACCCACTTTGTCCCCAGGGCCCATTGTGGCACCATGGGGAGCGCCTTTGTCACTGGGGACCATTGTGACATTCCAGGATTTTACTTTGTCCCCGGGGCCCATTGTGACATCCTGGGGATCCCCCTTTGTCGCCAGGGCCCACTGTGACACCGTGGGCACCCTCTTTGTCCCATGGGCCCATTGTGACCTTCAAGGGACCCCCCATTGTCCCCAGGGCCCATTGTGACATCCTGGGTACCCCCTTTGTCCCCAAGACCCATTGTGACATCCTAGTACCCCCCGCAGTCCCCAGGGCCCATTGTGACATCCTGGGGATCCCTTTGGCCCCAGGGCCCATTGTGACAGGGCGGGGATCCCCCTTGTCCCCAGGGCCCATTGTGAAACCGTGGGGACCCTCTTGTCCCCAGGGCCCATTGTGGCACCGTGGAGACCCCCTCTTTGTCTCCAGTGCCCATTGTGACATCCTGGGGACCCCCTTTGTCCCCAGTGCTCATTGTGACAGGGTGGGACCCCCCTTGTACCCAGGGCCCGTTGTGACATCCTGGGGACCCCCTTTGTCCCCAGGGCCTATTGTGACATCCTGGGGAGTCCCCTTTATCTCCAGGGCCCATTGTGACATCCTGGGGACCCCCTTTGTCCCTAGGGTTCATTGTGACATCCCAGGACCCCCATTGTCCCCAGGGCCCATTGTGAACAACCTGGGGACCCCCCTTTTTCCCCGGGCCCATTGTGGCGTCCCAGGATGCTTCGTTGTCCCCTGGGCCCATTGTGACATCCCGGGGACCCCTTTTGTCCCCAGGGTCCATTGTGACATCCTGGGGCCTCCCTTTGTCCCCAGGGCCCATTGTGACATCGCAGGAGCCCCCATTGTCCCAAGGGCACATTGTTACATCCTGGGGACCCCCTTGTCCCCAGGGCCCATCGTGGCACCGTGGGGACCCCCCCTTTGTCTCCAGTGCCCATTGTGACATCCTTGGGACCCCCCTTGTCCCCAGGACCCGTTGTGACATCTTGGGGACCCCTATGTCACCAGAGCCCATTGTGATATCCTGGGGAGCCCCCTTTGTCCCCAGGGCCCATTGTGCACATCCTGTGGACCCCTCTTTGTCCCCAGGGCCCATTGTGATATCCTGGGGAGCCCTCTTTTTCCCCAGGGCCTATTCTGACATCCTGGGGACCCCCTTTGTCCCCCGGGCCCATTGTGACATCCTGAAGACCCCCTTTGTCCCCAGGGCCTATTGTGACATGCCAGGACCCCCCCTTTTCTCCAGGGCCCATTGTGACGTCCCAGGACCCCCTATTGTCCCCAGAGCCCATTGTGACATCCTGGGGAACCGCTTTGTCCCCAGGACCCATTGTGACGTCCCAGGACCCCCCTTGTCCCCAGGGCTCATTGTGATGTCCCAGGATCCCCATTGTCCCCAGAGCCCATTGTGATGTCCTGGGAACCCCCTTTGACCCCAGGGTCCATTGTGACACCATGGGGACCCCCTCTTGTCCCCAGGGACCATCGTGGTACCGTGGGGACCCCCTTGTCACTGGGGACCCATTGTGACACTATGGGGACCCCCCTTTGTGCCCAGGGCCCATTGTAACATCCTGGGGACCCCCTTGCCTCCAGGGCCCCTTGTGACATCAAAGGATCACCCTTTGTCCCCAGGACCCATTGTGACATCCCAGGACCCCACTTACTCCCCAGGGCCCATTGTGGCACCATGAGGACCCCCTTTGTCACTGGTGCCCATTGTGACATCCCAGGACCCCCCATTGTCTGCAGAGCCCATTGTGACACTATAGGGACCCCCCTTGTCACTGAGGACCCATTGTGACACCATGGGCACCTCCCCTTGTCGTCAGAGCCCATCGTGACATCCCAAAACCCCCAATTGTCTCCAGGGCCCATTGTGACATCCTGGGGACCTCCCTTTCTCCCCAGGGCCCATTGTGACGTTCCAGGAACCCCCATTGTCCTCAGGGCCCATTGTGACATTCAGGGGACCCCCTTTGTCTTCAGGGCCCATTGTGACACCATGGAGACCCCATTTGTCACTCGGGCCCATTGTGACATCCTAGGACCCCCCATTGTCCCCAAGGCCCATTGCGACATCCTGGGGACCCCCCTTTGTCCTCAGGGCCCATTGTGACATTCAGGGCACCCCTCTTTGTCCCCAGGGCCCATTCTGATACCATGGGGACCACTTTGTCCCCAGGGCCCACTGTGACATCCTGGGGACGCCCTTTGTCCCCAGGGCCCATTTTGACACCATGTGCACCCCCCTTTGTGCCCAGGACCGATTGTGACATCCTGGGGACCCTCTTTGTCCCCAGGGCCCATTGTGACATCCTGGGGACACCCCATTGTCTCCAGGCCCCATTGTGAACATCCTGGGGACCCCCTTGTCCCCAGGGCCCATCGTGGCACCGTGGGGACCCCCCGTTGTCCCCAGGGCCTATAGTGACACCGTGGGTACCCCCTTTATCCCATGAGCCCATTGTGACATCCCAGGACCCCGCGTTGTCCCCAGTGCCCATTGTGACATCCTGGGGACCCCCCTTGTCCCCAGGGCTTATTGTGACATCCTGGGGACCGCCTTTGTCCCCAGGGCCCATTGTGACATCC
Organism: Patagioenas fasciata; assembly: GCF_037038585.1. Taxonomy (NCBI): domain Eukaryota; kingdom Metazoa; phylum Chordata; class Aves; order Columbiformes; family Columbidae; genus Patagioenas; species Patagioenas fasciata. Next base: position 222,267 of record NC_092539.1, read on the forward strand.
TGGGGACCCCCCTTGTCCCCAGGGCTTATTGTGACATCCTGGGTACCCCCTTTGTCCCCAGTGCCCATTGTGACATCCTGGGGACCCCCCTTGTCCCCAGGGCTTATTGTGACATCCTGGGGACCGCCTTTGTCCCCAGGGCCCATTGTGACATCCCAGGACCCCAAGTTGTCCCCAGGGACCATTGTGACACCGTGGGGACCCCCTTTGTCCTCAGGGCCCGTTGTGAACATCCTGGGGACCCCCTTGTCCACACGACCCATCGTGGCACCGTGGGGACCCCCGGTTGTCCCCAGGGCCTATAGTGACACCGTGGGTACCCCCTTTATCCCATGAGCCCATTGTGACATCCTGGGGACCCCCTTGTCCCCAGGGCCCATTGTGACACCATGGGGATCGCCTTTGTCCCCGTGGCCCATTGTGACATCCCAGGACCCCGCGTTGTCCCCAGGGCCCATTCTGACATCCTGGGGACCCCCCTTGTCCCCAGGGCTTATTGTGACATCCTGGGGACCCCTTTGTCCCAGGGGCACATTGTGGCACCATGGGGACCCCCTTTATCCCCAGGACCACTTGTGACATCCTGGGGACCCCCCTTGTCCCCAGTGCCCATTATGACATTCTGGGGACCCCCTTTGTCCCAGGGGCACATTGTGGCACCACGGGGACCCCCTTTGTCACCGGGGCCCATTGTGACATCCCAGGACCCCAAGTTGTCCCCAGGGCCCATTGTGACACCATGGGTACCCCCTTTGTCCCATGGGCCCATTGTGACATCCTGGGGACCCCCTTGTCGCCAGGGCCCATCATGGCACCGTGGGGACCCCCCTTTGTCCCCAGTGCCCATTGTGACATCCTGGGGACCCCCCTTGTCCCCATGGCTTATTGTGACACCCTGGGACCGCCTTTGTCCCCAGGGCCCATTGTGACGTCCCAGGACCCCCCATTGTCCCCAGGGACCATTGTGACATCCTGGGGACCCCCTTTGTCCCAAGACCCCATTGTGACATCCTGGGGACCCCGCCTTGTCCCCAAAGCCCATTGTGACATCCTGGGGACCCTCTTTGTCCCCAGGGCCCATTGTGGCACCATGGGGACACCCTTTGTCACTGGGGCCAGTTGTGACATCCCAGGACCCCACTTTGTCCCCAGGGCTTATTGTGATACCATGGGGACCCCCCTTGTCCCCAGGGCCCATTGTGACATTCAGGGGGACTCCTCTTTGTCCCCAGGGCCTATTGTGTCATCCTGGGGATCTCCCCTTGTCTCTAGGGCCCATTGTGAGACTGTGGAAGACCCCCTTTGTCCCCAAGTCCCATTGTGACGTCCCAGGACGCCTCGTTGTCCCCAGGACCCATTGTGACTCCATGGGAACCCCCCCTTGTCCCCAGGGCCCATTGTGACATCCTGGGACCCCCCTTTGTCCCCAGTGCTCATTGTGAAATCCTGGGGACCCACTTTGTCCCCAGGGCCCATTGTGGCACCATGGGGAGCGCCTTTGTCACTGGGGACCATTGTGACATTCCAGGATTTTACTTTGTCCCCGGGGCCCATTGTGACATCCTGGGGATCCCCCTTTGTCGCCAGGGCCCACTGTGACACCGTGGGCACCCTCTTTGTCCCATGGGCCCATTGTGACCTTCAAGGGACCCCCCATTGTCCCCAGGGCCCATTGTGACATCCTGGGTACCCCCTTTGTCCCCAAGACCCATTGTGACATCCTAGTACCCCCCGCAGTCCCCAGGGCCCATTGTGACATCCTGGGGATCCCATTGGCCCCAGGGCCCATTGTGACAGGGCGGGGATCCCCCTTGTCCCCAGGGCCCATTGTGAAACCGTGGGGACCCTCTTGTCCCCAGGGCCCATTGTGGCACCGTGGAGACCCCCTCTTTGTCTCCAGTGCCCATTGTGACATCCTGGGGACCCCCTTTGTCCCCAGTGCTCATTGTGACAGGGTGGGACCCCCCTTGTACCCAGGGCCCGTTGTGACATCCTGGGGACCCCCTTTGTCCCCAGGGCCTATTGTGACATCCTGGGGAGTCCCCTTTATCTCCAGGGCCCATTGTGACATCCTGGGGACCCCCTTTGTCCCTAGGGTTCATTGTGACATCCCAGGACCCCCATTGTCCCCAGGGCCCATTGTGAACAACCTGGGGACCCCCCTTTTTCCCCGGGCCCATTGTGGCGTCCCAGGATGCTTCGTTGTCCCCTGGGCCCATTGTGACATCCCGGGGACCCCTTTTGTCCCCAGGGTCCATTGTGACATCCTGGGGCCTCCCTTTGTCCCCAGGGCCCATTGTGACATCGCAGGAGCCCCCATTGTCCCAAGGGCACATTGTTACATCCTGGGGACCCCCTTGTCCCCAGGGCCCATCGTGGCACCGTGGGGACCCCCCCTTTGTCTCCAGTGCCCATTGTGACATCCTTGGGACCCCCCTTGTCCCCAGGACCCGTTGTGACATCTTGGGGACCCCTATGTCACCAGAGCCCATTGTGATATCCTGGGGAGCCCCCTTTGTCCCCAGGGCCCATTGTGCACATCCTGTGGACCCCTCTTTGTCCCCAGGGCCCATTGTGATATCCTGGGGAGCCCTCTTTTTCCCCAGGGCCTATTCTGACATCCTGGGGACCCCCTTTGTCCCCCGGGCCCATTGTGACATCCTGAAGACCCCCTTTGTCCCCAGGGCCTATTGTGACATGCCAGGACCCCCCCTTTTCTCCAGGGCCCATTGTGACGTCCCAGGACCCCCTATTGTCCCCAGAGCCCATTGTGACATCCTGGGGAACCGCTTTGTCCCCAGGACCCATTGTGACGTCCCAGGACCCCCCTTGTCCCCAGGGCTCATTGTGATGTCCCAGGATCCCCATTGTCCCCAGAGCCCATTGTGATGTCCTGGGAACCCCCTTTGACCCCAGGGTCCATTGTGACACCATGGGGACCCCCTCTTGTCCCCAGGGACCATCGTGGTACCGTGGGGACCCCCTTGTCACTGGGGACCCATTGTGACACTATGGGGACCCCCCTTTGTGCCCAGGGCCCATTGTAACATCCTGGGGACCCCCTTGCCTCCAGGGCCCCTTGTGACATCAAAGGATCACCCTTTGTCCCCAGGACCCATTGTGACATCCCAGGACCCCACTTACTCCCCAGGGCCCATTGTGGCACCATGAGGACCCCCTTTGTCACTGGTGCCCATTGTGACATCCCAGGACCCCCCATTGTCTGCAGAGCCCATTGTGACACTATAGGGACCCCCCTTGTCACTGAGGACCCATTGTGACACCATGGGCACCTCCCCTTGTCGTCAGAGCCCATCGTGACATCCCAAAACCCCCAATTGTCTCCAGGGCCCATTGTGACATCCTGGGGACCTCCCTTTCTCCCCAGGGCCCATTGTGACGTTCCAGGAACCCCCATTGTCCTCAGGGCCCATTGTGACATTCAGGGGACCCCCTTTGTCTTCAGGGCCCATTGTGACACCATGGAGACCCCATTTGTCACTCGGGCCCATTGTGACATCCTAGGACCCCCCATTGTCCCCAAGGCCCATTGCGACATCCTGGGGACCCCCCTTTGTCCTCAGGGCCCATTGTGACATTCAGGGCACCCCTCTTTGTCCCCAGGGCCCATTCTGATACCATGGGGACCACTTTGTCCCCAGGGCCCACTGTGACATCCTGGGGACGCCCTTTGTCCCCAGGGCCCATTTTGACACCATGTGCACCCCCCTTTGTGCCCAGGACCGATTGTGACATCCTGGGGACCCTCTTTGTCCCCAGGGCCCATTGTGACATCCTGGGGACACCCCATTGTCTCCAGGCCCCATTGTGAACATCCTGGGGACCCCCTTGTCCCCAGGGCCCATCGTGGCACCGTGGGGACCCCCCGTTGTCCCCAGGGCCTATAGTGACACCGTGGGTACCCCCTTTATCCCATGAGCCCATTGTGACATCCCAGGACCCCGCGTTGTCCCCAGTGCCCATTGTGACATCCTGGGGACCCCCCTTGTCCCCAGGGCTTATTGTGACATCCTGGGGACCGCCTTTGTCCCCAGGGCCCATTGTGACATCCTGGGGACCCCCCTTGTCCCCAGGGCTTATTGTGACATCCTGGGTACCCCCTTTGTCCCCAGTGCCCATTGTGACATCCTGGGGACCCCCCTTGTCCCCAGGGCTTATTGTGACATCCTGGGGACCGCCTTTGTCCCCAGGGCCCATTGTGACATCCCAGGACCCCAAGTTGTCCCCAGGGACCATTGTGACACCGTGGGGACCCCCTTTGTCCTCAGGGCCCGTTGTGAACATCCTGGGGACCCCCTTGTCCACACGACCCATCGTGGCACCGTGGGGACCCCCGGTTGTCCCCAGGGCCTATAGTGACACCGTGGGTACCCCCTTTATCCCATGAGCCCATTGTGACATCCTGGGGACCCCCTTGTCCCCAGGGCCCATTGTGACACCATGGGGATCGCCTTTGTCCCCGTGGCCCATTGTGACATCCCAGGACCCCGCGTTGTCCCCAGGGCCCATTCTGACATCCTGGGGACCCCCCTTGTCCCCAGGGCTTATTGTGACATCCTGGGGACCCCTTTGTCCCAGGGGCACATTGTGGCACCATGGGGACCCCCTTTATCCCCAGGACCACTTGTGACATCCTGGGGACCCCCCTTGTCCCCAGTGCCCATTATGACATTCTGGGGACCCCCTTTGTCCCAGGGGCACATTGTGGCACCACGGGGACCCCCTTTGTCACCGGGGCCCATTGTGACATCCCAGGACCCCAAGTTGTCCCCAGGGCCCATTGTGACACCATGGGTACCCCCTTTGTCCCATGGGCCCATTGTGACATCCTGGGGACCCCCTTGTCGCCAGGGCCCATCATGGCACCGTGGGGACCCCCCTTTGTCCCCAGTGCCCATTGTGACATCCTGGGGACCCCCCTTGTCCCCATGGCTTATTGTGACACCCTGGGACCGCCTTTGTCCCCAGGGCCCATTGTGACGTCCCAGGACCCCCCATTGTCCCCAGGGACCATTGTGACATCCTGGGGACCCCCTTTGTCCCAAGACCCCATTGTGACATCCTGGGGACCCCGCCTTGTCCCCAAAGCCCATTGTGACATCCTGGGGACCCTCTTTGTCCCCAGGGCCCATTGTGGCACCATGGGGACACCCTTTGTCACTGGGGCCAGTTGTGACATCCCAGGACCCCACTTTGTCCCCAGGGCTTATTGTGATACCATGGGGACCCCCCTTGTCCCCAGGGCCCATTGTGACATTCAGGGGGACTCCTCTTTGTCCCCAGGGCCTATTGTGTCATCCTGGGGATCTCCCCTTGTCTCTAGGGCCCATTGTGAGACTGTGGAAGACCCCCTTTGTCCCCAAGTCCCATTGTGACGTCCCAGGACGCCTCGTTGTCCCCAGGACCCATTGTGACTCCATGGGAACCCCCCCTTGTCCCCAGGGCCCATTGTGACATCCTGGGACCCCCCTTTGTCCCCAGTGCTCATTGTGAAATCCTGGGGACCCACTTTGTCCCCAGGGCCCATTGTGGCACCATGGGGAGCGCCTTTGTCACTGGGGACCATTGTGACATTCCAGGATTTTACTTTGTCCCCGGGGCCCATTGTGACATCCTGGGGATCCCCCTTTGTCGCCAGGGCCCACTGTGACACCGTGGGCACCCTCTTTGTCCCATGGGCCCATTGTGACCTTCAAGGGACCCCCCATTGTCCCCAGGGCCCATTGTGACATCCTGGGTACCCCCTTTGTCCTCAAGACCCATTGTGACATCCTAGTACCCCCCGCAGTCCCCAGGGCCCATTGTGACATCCTGGGGATCCCTTTGGCCCCAGGGCCCATTGTGACAGGGCGGGGATCCCCCTTGTCCCCAGGGCCCATTGTGAAACCGTGGGGACCCTCTTGTCCCCAGGGCCCATTGTGGCACCGTGGAGACCCCCTCTTTGTCTCCAGTGCCCATTGTGACATCCTGGGGACCCCCTTTGTCCCCAATGCTCATTGTGACAGGGTGGGACCCCCCTTGTACCCAGGGCCCGTTGTGACATCCTGGGGACCCCCTTTGTCCCCAGGGCCTATTGTGACATCCTGGGGAGTCCCCTTTATCTCCAGGGCCCATTGTGACATCCTGGGGACCCCCTTTGTCCCTAGGGTTCATTGTGACATCCCAGGACCCCCATTGTCCCCAGGGCCCATTGTGAACAACCTGGGGACCCCCCTTTTTCCCCGGGCCCATTGTGGCGTCCCAGGATGCTTCGTTGTCCCCTGGGCCCATTGTGACATCCCGGGGACCCCTTTTGTCCCCAGGGTCCATTGTGACATCCTGGGGCCTCCCTTTGTCCCCAGGGCCCATTGTGACATCGCAGGAGCCCCCATTGTCCCAAGGGCACATTGTTACATCCTGGGGACCCCCTTGTCCCCAGGGCCCATCGTGGCACCGTGGGGACCCCCCCTTTGTCTCCAGTGCCCATTGTGACATCCTTGGGACCCCCCTTGTCCCCAGGACCCGTTGTGACATCTTGGGGACCCCTATGTCACCAGAGCCCATTGTGATATCCTGGGGAGCCCCCTTTGTCCCCAGGGCCCATTGTGCACATCCTGTGGACCCCTCTTTGTCCCCAGGGCCCATTGTGATATCCTGGGGAGCCCTCTTTTTCCCCAGGGCCTATTCTGACATCCTGGGGACCCCCTTTGTCCCCCGGGCCCATTGTGACATCCTGAAGACCCCCTTTGTCCCCAGGGCCTATTGTGACATGCCAGGACCCCAAGTTGTCCCCAGGGACCATTGTGACACCGTGGGGACCCCCTTTGTCCTCAGGGCCCGTTGTGAACATCCTGGGGACCCCCTTGTCCACACGACCCATCGTGGCACCGTGGGGACCCCCGGTTGTCCCCAGGGCCTATAGTGACACCGTGGGTACCCACTTTATCCCATGAGCCCATTGTGACATCCTGGGGACCCCCTTGTCCCCAGGGCCCATTGTGACACCATGGGGATCGCCTTTGTCCCCGTGGCCCATTGTGACATCCCAGGACCCCGCGTTGTCCCCAGGGCCCATTCTGACATCCTGGGGACCCCCCTTGTCCCCAGGGCTTATTGTGACATCCTGGGGACCCCTTTGTCCCAGGGGCACATTGTGGCACCATGGGGACCCCCTTTATCCCCAGGACCACTTGTGACATCCTGGGGACCCCCCTTGTCCCCAGTGCCCATTATGACATTCTGGGGACCCCCTTTGTCCCAGGGGCACATTGTGGCACCACGGGGACCCCCTTTGTCACCGGGGCCCATTGTGACATCCCAGGACCCCAAGTTGTCCCCAGGGCCCATTGTGACACCATGGGTACCCCCTTTGTCCCATGGGCCCATTGTGACATCCTGGGGACCCCCTTGTCGCCAGGGCCCATCATGGCACCGTGGGGACCCCCCTTTGTCCCCAGTGCCCATTGTGACATCCTGGGGACCCCCCTTGTCCCCATGGCTTATTGTGACACCCTGGGACCGCCTTTGTCCCCAGGGCCCATTGTGACGTCCCAGGACCCCCCATTGTCCCCAGGGACCATTGTGACATCCTGGGGACCCCCTTTGTCCCAAGACCCCATTGTGACATCCTGGGGACCCCGCCTTGTCCCCAAAGCCCATTGTGACATCCTGGGGACCCTCTTTGTCCCCAGGGCCCATTGTGGCACCATGGGGACACCCTTTGTCACTGGGGCCAGTTGTGACATCCCAGGACCCCACTTTGTCCCCAGGGCTTATTGTGATACCATGGGGACCCCCCTTGTCCCCAGGGCCCATTGTGACATTCAGGGGGACTCCTCTTTGTCCCCAGGGCCTATTGTGTCATCCTGGGGATCTCCCCTTGTCTCTAGGGCCCATTGTGAGACTGTGGAAGACCCCCTTTGTCCCCAAGTCCCATTGTGACGTCCCAGGACGCCTCGTTGTCCCCAGGACCCATTGTGACTCCATGGGAACCCCCCCTTGTCCCCAGGGCCCATTGTGACATCCTGGGACCCCCCTTTGTCCCCAGTGCTCATTGTGAAATCCTGGGGACCCACTTTGTCCCCAGGGCCCATTGTGGCACCATGGGGAGCGCCTTTGTCACTGGGGACCATTGTGACATTCCAGGATTTTACTTTGTCCCCGGGGCCCATTGTGACATCCTGGGGATCCCCCTTTGTCGCCAGGGCCCACTGTGACACCGTGGGCACCCTCTTTGTCCCATGGGCCCATTGTGACCTTCAAGGGACCCCCCATTGTCCCCAGGGCCCATTGTGACATCCTGGGTACCCCCTTTGTCCTCAAGACCCATTGTGACATCCTAGTACCCCCCGCAGTCCCCAGGGCCCATTGTGACATCCTGGGGATCCCTTTGGCCCCAGGGCCCATTGTGACAGGGCGGGGATCCCCCTTGTCCCCAGGGCCCATTGTGAAACCGTGGGGACCCTCTTGTCCCCAGGGCCCATTGTGGCACCGTGGAGACCCCCTCTTTGTCTCCAGTGCCCATTGTGACATCCTGGGGACCCCCTTTGTCCCCAATGCTCATTGTGACAGGGTGGGACCCCCCTTGTACCCAGGGCCCGTTGTGACATCCTGGGGACCCCCTTTGTCCCCAGGGCCTATTGTGACATCCTGGGGAGTCCCCTTTATCTCCAGGGCCCATTGTGACATCCTGGGGACCCCCTTTGTCCCTAGGGTTCATTGTGACATCCCAGGACCCCCATTGTCCCCAGGGCCCATTGTGAACAACCTGGGGACCCCCCTTTTTCCCCGGGCCCATTGTGGCGTCCCAGGATGCTTCGTTGTCCCCTGGGCCCATTGTGACATCCCGGGGACCCCTTTTGTCCCCAGGGTCCATTGTGACATCCTGGGGCCTCCCTTTGTCCCCAGGGCCCATTGTGACATCGCAGGAGCCCCCATTGTCCCAAGGGCACATTGTTACATCCTGGGGACCCCCTTGTCCCCAGGGCCCATCGTGGCACCGTGGGGACCCCCCCTTTGTCTCCAGTGCCCATTGTGACATCCTTGGGACCCCCCTTGTCCCCAGGACCCGTTGTGACATCTTGGGGACCCCTATGTCACCAGAGCCCATTGTGATATCCTGGGGAGCCCCCTTTGTCCCCAGGGCCCATTGTGCACATCCTGTGGACCCCTCTTTGTCCCCAGGGCCCATTGTGATATCCTGGGGAGCCCTCTTTTTCCCCAGGGCCTATTGTGACATCCTGGGGACCCCCTTTGTCCCCCGGGCCCATTGTGACATCCTGAAGACCCCCTTTGTCCCCAGGGCCTATTGTGACATCCCAGGACCCCCCCTTTTCTCCAGGGCCCATTGTGACGTCCCAGGACCCCCTATTGTCCCCAGAGCCCATTGTGACATCCCAGGACCCCCCATTGTCCCCAGGCCCCATTATACACATCCTGGGGTCCCCCTTTATCCCCAGGGCCATTGTGACACCATGGGGACCCCCTTTGTCCCCAGGGCCCATTGTGACGTCCCAGGATGCCCCATTGTCCCCTGGGCCCATTGTGAAATCATGGGGACCCCCTTTGTCCCCAGGGCCTATTGTGACATCCCAGGACCCCCCATTGTCCCCAGGGCCCATTGTGACACCGTGGAGACCCTCCTTGTCCTCAGGGCCCATTATGACATTCAGGGGACTCCTCTTTGTCCCCAGGGACTATTGTGACATCCTGGGGACCCCCCTTTACTCCAGGGACCATTGTGACACCGTGGAGACCCCATTTGTCACTGGGGCCCATTGTGACATCCCAGGACACCCCATTGTCCCCAGGGCCCACTGAGACATCCCGGCGACCACCCTTTGTCCCCAGGGCCCATTATGCACATTCAGGGGACACCCCTTTGTCCCCAAGGCCCATTGTGACATCCTGGGGAGACCCCATTGTCCCCAAGGCCCATTGTGGCACCATGGGGACCCCCTTTGTCCCCAGTGCCCATTGTGACATCTTAGGACCCCACTTTGTCCCCAGGGCCCATTGTGACATCCTGGGGACCACCTGTGTCCCCAGGGCCCATTGTGACATCCCAGGACCCCCCATTTTCCTCAGGGCGCATTGTGACATCCTGGGGACCCCCTTTGTCCCCAGGGGCCATTGTGACATACCAGGACCCATTCTTGTCCCCAGAGTCCATTGTGACATCGTGGGCAGCCCCCTTTGTCCCCAGGCCCATTGTGACATCCTGGGGACCCTGTTGTCTCAAGGGCCCATTGTGAGACCGTGGGGACCCCCTTTGTCACTGGGGCCCATTGTGGCATACCAGGACTCCACTTTGTCCCCAGGGCCCATTGTGACACCGTGGGGACCCCTTTGTCCCCAGGACCCATTGTGACATCCCATGACCCCCCTTGTCCCCAGGGCCCATTGTGACATCCTGGGGACCCCTTTGTCCCCAGGCACCATTGTGACAGGGTGGGACCCCCCTTGTACCCAGGGCCCGTTGTGACATCCTGGGGACCCCCTTTGTCCCCAGGGCCTATTGTGACATCCTGGGGAGTCCCCTTTATCCCCAGGGCCCATTGTGACATCCTCGGGACCCCCTTTGTCCCTAGGGTTCATTGTGACATCCCAGGACCCCCATTGTCCCCAGGGCCCATTGTGAACAACCTGGGGACCCCCCTTTTTCCCCGGGCCCATTGTGGCGTCCCAGGATGCCTAGTTGTCCCCTGGGCCCATTGTGACATCCCGGGGACCCCTTTTGTCCCCAGGGTCCATTGTGACATCCTGGGGCCTCCCTTTGTCCCCAGGGCCCATTGTGACATCGCAGGAGCCCCCATTGTCCCAAGGGCACATTGTTACATCCTGGGGACCCCCTTGTCCCCAGGGCCCATCGTGGCACTGTGGGGACCCCCCCTTTGTCTCCAGTGCCCATTGTGACATCCTTGGGACCCCCCTTGTCCCCAGGACCCGTTGTGACATCTAGGGGACCCCTATGTCACCAGAGCCCATTGTGATATCCTGGGGAGCCCCCTTTGTCCCCAGGGCCCATTGTGCACATCCTGTGGACCCCTCTTTGTCCCCAGGGCCCATTGTGATATCCTGGGGAGCCCTCTTTTTCCCCAGGGCCTATTGTGACATCCTGGGGACCCCCTTTGTCCCCCGGGCCCATTGTGACATCCTGAAGACCCCCTTTGTCCCCAGGGCCTATTGTGACATCCCAGGACCCCCCCTTTTCTCCAGGGCCCATTGTGACGTCCCAGGACCCCCTATTGTCCCCAGAGCCCATTGTGACATCCCAGGACCCCCCATTGTCCCCAGGCCCCATTATACACATCCTGGGGTCCCCCTTTATCCCCAGGGCCATTGTGACACCATGGGGACCCCCTTTGTCCCCAGGGCCCATTGTGACGTCCCAGGATGCCCCATTGTCCCCTGGGCCCATTGTGAAATCATGGGGACCCCCTTTGTCCCCAGGGCCTATTGTGACATCCCAGGACCGCCCATTGTCCCCAGGGCCCATTGTGACACCGTGGAGACCCTCCTTGTCCTCAGGGCCCATTATGACATTCAGGGGACTCCTCTTTGTCCCCAGGGCCTATTGTGACATCCTGGGGACCCCCCTTTTCTCCAGGTCCCATTGTGACATCCCAGGACCCCCTCTTTTTCCCCAAGGCCCATTGTGACATCCCACGACCCCCCATTGTCCCCAGGCCCCATTATGCACATCCTGCGGTCCCCCTTTATCCCCCGGCCCCATTCTGACACTGTGGGGACCCCCGTTGTCCCCAGGGCCCATTGTGACATCCTGGGGACCCCCTTTGTCCCCAGGGCCTATTGTGACATCCCAGAATCCCCCATTGTCCCCAGGGCTCATTGTGACATCGTGGGGACCCCCCCTTTTTCTCCAGTGCCCATTGTGACATCCTGGGGACCCCCCTTTGTCTCCAGGGCCCATTGTGACGTTCAGGGGAACCCCCTTTGTCCCCAGGGCCCATTGTGACATCCTGGGGACTCCCTTTGTCCCCAGGGCCCATTGTGACATCCCAGGACCCCCCATTGTCCCCAGGGCCCATTGTGACATCCTGGGAACCCCCTTGTCTCCAGGGCCCATCGTGGCACCGTGGGGACCCTCCCCTTTTTCTCCAGTGCCAATTGTGACATCCTTGGCACCCCTCTTGTCCTCAGAGCCCATTGTGACATCCTGGGGAGCCCCCTTTGTCCCCAGGGCCCATTGTGACATCCCAGGACCCCCCATTTTCCCCAGGGCGCATTGTGACATCCTGGGGACCCCCTTTGTCTTCAGGGGCCATTGTGACATACCAGGACCCACCCTTGTCCCCAGAGTCCATTGTGACATCCTGGGCAGCCCCCTTTGTCCCCAGGCCCATTGTGACATCCTGGGGACCCTGTTGTCTCAAGGGCCCATTGTGACACCGTGGGGACCCCCTTTGTCACTGGGGCCCATTGTGGCATACCAGGACTCCACTTTGTCCCCAGGGCCCATTGTGACACCGTGGGGACCCCTTTGTCCCCAGGACCCATTGTGACATCCCATGACCCCCCTTGTCCCCAGGGCCCATTGTGACATCCTGGGGACCCCTTTGTCCCCAGGCACCATTGTGACAGGGCGGGACACCCCTTGTCTCCAAGGCCCATTGTGACATCATGGGGATCCCGTTTGTGCCCAGGGCCCATTGTTACATCCTGGGGACCCCCTTTGTCCCCAGAGGCCATTGTGACATCCGGGGGACCCCCCTTGTCCCCAGAGCCCATTGTGATATTCAGGGGACCCCCTCTTTTTCCCCAGGGCCTATTGTGACATCCTTGGGACCTCGTTTGTCCCCAGGGCCCATTGTTGTACCATGGGGACCCCCTTTGTCCCCAGGGCCCATTGTGGCACCATGGTGAACCCCTTTGTCACTGGGGCTCATTGTGACATCCCAGGACCCCCCGTTGTCCCCAGGGCCCATTGTGACATCCTGGGTCCCCCTTTGTCCCTGTCGAGGGTTAGGATTGCGGGGTGACAATCAAACCCTGGCAGATGTGTTGTCAACCTCCTCTGCCCCCCACTTCCCCCTTTTGCCCCTCCCTCTCCCCCCTTCCCACTCAGCACAGGCGATCGGGAGGGGAAGAAGCACAGAGGGGAGAGAGTTGGAAAAGTTCAAGATGTTTTACTGATGCTACTGATGAGAACAGAGAAAATAATACAAATATACAAAACCCATCTTGTAAGTCTGAGCAACTGCAGAGCCAGCACCCAAAGTCCTGGACTGGACTCTGCAGCCAACCGGAGCTGGATTCAGTCTCTCACTGGCCTCCGTTCGCAGGGACGACCAGCAAGGTCCTCTCCTGATGTCGGCCATGAGCAGAAGGGAAGAAAAAAGGCAAAAGGGAAGGAAAAGGGACGAGATTCTCGTGATCTCCCGCTTTTATATGAAGTATTCACGTGAACGGAATGTTATACACAGTTGCTCACCGGTTTCTCGTTGCCCCTCTCGCGAGATGTCCACCCGTGCTTATCAATAAGTTTCCATTCCATTGCTGGGTTTGCCAAAACATGTGTCTGGTTCTCCAGGAAAATGCAGCTGACATGAAGGCTTTGGCTGACAGGCAAAATTCACTAAAAGAGAAACTTGTTTTTTACCAAAACCAGGACAGCTGGGGGCGCAGAGGCTGCTGAGACATGGAGATGGACTGGGACACGGGGGTGGGCTGGGACATAGAGATAGGCTGGGACATGGATGGCCTGGGTCACAGAGACTGCTGGGATGTGCAGACGGGCTGGGTCATGGGCACGAGTCAGAGCCAGCACAGGAGCAGGGAGGCTGGGGCAGCTCCATCCTGCAGACGTGCTTGTCCTGGCCATGCCAGCCATGGGATACGTGCCCCAGCACAGACACACACCCGTGGGACACACAGCTGGCCACAGGGACCCCAGAGACACACGCACGCCCCGTGCCATCATTCCAGTTTATTGGTGGAGCCATGGTGGTCACTGGTGTGGCGGTGGCGGTGGCCAAGGCTCTGCCGGTTCCGCAGACGCCAGTGCTGGGGTTGGCTCAGCGGCGGCGGCGCCATGTCCCCCTGCGGCGGCGGCTGCTCCTGTACCGCCGGCGTCGGCTCCGCCCAGAGCGGCGGCCAGAGCGGCTCCGGTAGCGGCGCCGGCCGTGGCGGCGGCTGCGGCTGCGGCTCCTGCTTCGCCGGTACCGGGCCATGGTGGGGTGGCCGCCGCCCTGTGCTGCCAGAGGATGCCGCTCTGCACCCACGGCCCTGCTTTTATAGGGGTGCCTGGGCGGGGCCCTTGGTGACATCAGCAGTGACGTCACAATGCCCACTGTGGCAGTCGCACATCCCCCATGATCCGGAGCCTCCAACGGGGCAGTCGATGGCTCCTTAGCACCTTCTGTGCCCCACTGTGCCTGTCCCCACGTGCACACCGAGGGTGGCACCAAGGTGCTCACAGTCCAAACTGATCACTGTGTTTAAAAAGATAATCGAGGGGGAAGGGCAACCAAAGAGCCAGGAATCCATATTTCAAATAAATCAATAAGGTGAGAGGGTTGTTAATTAGATGAATGAGACAGGTAAACTGAGGCCAGCCCTGGGGAGTCTGTAACCCCTGCAGTGCCAAGCGCTGGGGAGCAGGGCAGGGAATGTGCAGCTGGGGTTGGTGGATGTGTAAGCGGGGGCTTTTTGTCCCATTCCCTGTGCTGTCTTTGGGTAGAACACCTGGTCTTGCCAAATCGTTTATAAAATACGCTTTGCTGAGAGATCCTGCCCGGGGCTGTTCTCTTGGCAAGGGGATTGTTTCCCACAGCAGGGTTTGGCAGCAGAAGTTTGGCAGGACAAGAGGGCCCATGAGGTCAGAAAGCACAGCAGAGCTGGAACGTGGGGTCACGGGCACCAAACCCAGCTCGGGTGGAGCCAAGAGGGTCCCCTCGTGTGCAGGGCCCAAAGCGCCATCTGTAGCATCTGCCCGTCCTTCTGAGCGCCCAGAGCCCTCTTCTTGGGGCCAAATCCTCATGTTTAGGGTCCCAACGCATCTTTCATCACCCACGGCCTTTGGTCAGGGTCCACAGCTTCATTTTCAGGTGGAGCCGCTGCCTGGCAACAACCGCCCGGAAGTCTGTGGACAGCCAGGGGATGAAATGCAGCCAATCACATTTGAGGAGGCGGGGCAAGTCATGTGATTGAAACGTAAGCAGCCAATCGAGCTTTGAGACCTGCAGGACAGTTGGCGACAGTTGAACAAACTGGGCAGCCCTGAGGGGTGGGCTGTGCTGACTGCACCAATCACACCTGGTGGGAGTGCAGCACAGGATGATTGACAAATAGTCTGACCAATCATTTGGTGGGGGGAGCCAGTGGGAAATCCCAGACAGCCAATCAGAGGAAACAGCGGCTCAGGGAAGGCGGACACTGTGGAGGGAGTAACCCCTCAGGTTGCCAATCAGAGAGAGTATCACCTCAGGGCAGGGTGAGCCCCAAAGCAGGACAGAATCACTGCCCAGGCAGCCAATCAGCTGCAGGATCAGCTCAGGGGGGGAGACTGACAGCCCTCCTGACCAATGGTGGCGCAGCCCAGGCTGAGCAGGCGGTTGCTCTGCAGGCGGCCAGCGTGAGCTTTGCCATGGCGCCCGTGGAGCTGCCCGAGGCCGAGCAGCCCCCGGCCCAGCCCTGGGGCCCTTTTTCCTCCCTCTGGGGCCCTGGAGATGTCTTGCTGCCTCTGGCCCAGGTGTGTGTGGGCTGCTCTGGCCTTGTTCTGCTGGGCGGGGGAGGGGGCAGGGGGCACTTGCTGGAGAGGAGCAGCTGGGGCTGGAGCTGGAGAGAGCAGGAGAAGGGGAAGCAGCTGGAGGGTGGAGTGCAGGGGATCCCCACAGCTGCTGCTGCAGCTGCACCAGAGACAGCTGCCCCTCTGGGTGAGGAAGAGTCCCTGTGAGCAGCCTCAGCAGAGCAGATCACAAACGTGCACCGCAGGGTCTGTGTAAGTGGGGAAAATCACTGTCCGGCCGTATAGTGTGTGTGTGGGGGGGGTGCGTCTGGGGAGCCTCGTGCTGTGAGAGCTGTCAGACACCCATGTGTTCTCTTAGGTGCGGGATGGACAAACGGCTGGAGCTACAGAATAGGAGGGGAGGGAAAGACAGGCAGACAGAAGTGCCTGAACTGCACAGCTTGCCTGGCAGTGCAGAGAGCAGGAACTGTGGTGAGTGCTGGGCCCTTGGGCTCATTTCGTCCTGTTTTGTGCTCCTCTCCCTCCCTCCCTGCTCCCTCCTCTTTCCTACCGTGTCCTTCTCCCTCTTCATCTCTTCTCTCTCTGCCCCTCTCTGCTTCTTCCTCACCGTTTCCTCCACCCGTCTGCACCTCTGTGCAGGGTTTCTCGTATCTCCCTCTCTGTCTCCGCTGCTCTGTGCTTCTCATCATCCCTGGTTTCTCTTTGTCACATTCTGCTCTGTTGCTGTGTCCTGCTCCCTGCCCCATCATTTCTCACTGTATCCCTCTGTCCTGCTCCCTGCACCTATTCCTGCCCCTCTTCTTTTTTACTCCCTCTCCATCTTGCTGCCCGCCCCAGGATTTTTTCCCCAATCTCTGTCCTGCCCCCAACCCTTGTTGTTCTTTCTCTCTCCTGCTCCCCTTCTGTCTTTCTGCCTGTCTTCCCTTTCCCGGCTGCTTCTTTCTCCAGCTCTGTCCAGATTACTGCCCCTCTTCCTTTTGATGTCTTTCTCGCCTGGTTTTCCTTCTGTCTCCCATCCCTGTTCCCAGTGCCATCCCTTCTCACTATATCACCCCTGTCCAGCTGGCTCTGCCTTTTCGTTGTCTTCTCTTCCTCTTTCCTGCTCCTCAGCCCTCTTTTCCTCTTTCTCCAGCTCCTTGCTGCATGTTTCCCCTTTCCAGTCTCTTCATTTGGATCCCAACTTTGCTTTATTTCTCACTCCCTTTGTTCTGTTCCCTGTCTTTCTTTTTGTCTCTCCATCTGTGCATCCCCCTCCCTGTCTTTCTCCAGCCCCTTCCTGCTTCTCCTCCTCCCCCCTCCCCATCCCTCTGTCCTGCTCATCAGCCCTGCTGGTTCTTCCTCCCTGTCTCATCCCAGCTCATTGTGCCTTTTTGCCTTCATCTCTCCGTCCTTTTCCCTGTGTGTTTGTTTCTCTCTCAGCTCCTCTGTCTTCTCTCTTGTCTGATTTGTCTCTTGCTAGTCCTCTGTCCTTCTCCCCAGCAGCTTCAACTGAATGGCCAGGTGTCCCTGCACTCTGGTGGTTCCTCATCACTGCCCTGGGCTGTGTCTGTAGGGCTGGGGATCATTTAGGAGCTGCTCTCCTTCTGCAGACAGCAGAGCCTGGTGCAGCTACAGCAGAGGTTGTTCTCAGCTGCTGCTTATGCAGCTCGTTGGAAGAGCAGCTGTGGGCCTTCTTTGGAAGGGAGGTTTCTTGTTCTGTGCTTACTGCTCCTGGGGACCCTGCACAGGAGCGGTGTTGGGGTCTGCAGGGACGGGTGGGACCTGCTGTGATTCCTGGTGAACGTGAACTGAACTTGTCCTGATGTACTCGAATGAAAACAGACTGACTGGAGATGGTTTACTGCCCTGTTTCAGTTCCAAACTACATGCTTGGCACTGGAGAACATGAGACTTTGTGCTGCGTTCCAGATGTCAGCTGAGAACATCACTGCCTTTGGTACCAGGGCAGGTGGTCTGTGATCAGGGCTGCGGACTTGCATGGCAGTGCTTTAATGAACATTTTATGGTCTTGCCACTTCAAAGCCCTTCATTTTCCTAGAAATTTGAAGATGGCATTTCTCATTCGGAGGTTCAGACTTCGGTTGGACTTGATGTTGAATGGTCCATACAATGGGGTGCATAAAAGAAGAATCTCGCTTCCTTGTTGTTGTTGTTTTCTAACGCTGTCTGAATTTGGTAAGCAAGAGGAAGAGTGGCTTGCAGTGTCTGCTTTTGAGAGGAACGTATTCCTGACTGTCTCCATCTCTGTATGGTGAAGCTTTCTGCCTGCACTATGATTTTGCTGGGCTGTGAGGCTGTGTTGGAGCAGCAGAGCTCAGAAGTGGTGGCTTTAAAGGCGTTGAAGCTGTGGTCAAACTAGCAGGAAAAGCTGGTTTCTTCCCAGAGAGCTGCCTGACAAATATAGCTACAAGTAAAGACCCTTGAAGTTGGCTTTTTTTATTTAAATTTACTATTAATATGTAGCTTTTGGGATGGATTGATTGATTGATTTCTGGGAAGCAAGAAGTGAGAGCCTGTGCACTCCCACAGGCAGAGCTGCCTCCCAAAATAGGTGCCCCCTTCTCCACTTCTGTTCCTTCCATGCTGGTGTAGCACAAGGCCATGCAGCAGTGTGCAGATGTGGTGATTCCAATGTGACTGTGAGGTCAGAGCCCCTCGGTGACGTGCTGTGCTGTGTCTTGGCAGCAGCAGCATCATGGGGCGAGCGTGGGGGCCATGGTCCTCACCCTGTTCCTCCTCCTGGTGTCCCTGCCAGCCCGGGACGCCCAGGCTGCTCCAGCCGAGCGCAGGGAGCAGGTGGGCGAGCAGGGGCAGCACCCAGCCCCGAGCAGCTCAGCAGGGCAGCAGTGGGGCCAGGGCTGGGGCTGGGGCCGGGAGAGCAGCCGGGCTGGGCCGGGCAGGGCGAGCCAGGCAGCACCAGGGTGTGGGCAGGGGGCAGACACCCGCAGGGAGGGGAGAGGGGCTGCGGCTGCTTCAGGGGCAAGCAGGGGCTGGGAGTGCTGGCACAGGGCAGAAACCAGCACTGAGTCCCTGTGGGGCCCTCCCTGCCCCCCAGCCTCGTGCCACACGGCCCCATCCCAGGGCGCGCTTTGAGCCTTTGGGCCCGTTGCAAATCAAAG
Organism: Patagioenas fasciata; assembly: GCF_037038585.1. Lineage (NCBI taxonomy): Eukaryota > Metazoa > Chordata > Aves > Columbiformes > Columbidae > Patagioenas > Patagioenas fasciata. The sequence goes on from NC_092539.1 coordinate 241,095, forward strand.
CTGGGATTGCCTTGGCACTTTGGGCCACTTTAGAGCTAAACCTGGGCACATTTGTGCCCTTTGGGATCGTTTCTGCCTATATCTGGGAGTTCTTTGGTTTTCCAGTTTTGTTTATACCCAAATCTGGGGGTGTTTGGGCCATTTTTGGCCATTTTTTTACCCAAATCTGGGCATACTTCGACTCTTTGGTCCAGTTTCACCCTGAATCTGGGGATGTTATACCCCTTTTTGGCCAGTTTTGCTCAAATCTAGTGGTGCTTTGGTTTTTTCTGCCTCTCTTGACCCGATATACTCAGGTGCTTTTGCCCATTTTTTCCCCTGATATGGGCACTGTGATCCCAAATATGGGATGTTTTCATGTTTGCCGACAGCTTTGCACCCAAGTGTGGATGTTTTTGCCTCTTTGGGCCACTTTTTGCCCAAATACTCAGATTGTTTTGCCTGTATTGACCAATTTAGCCCCCAAATATTTGGAATATTTTGTCATTTTGCCAGTTTTTTCCCCAAATACGGCTATTTTTCTGCAAGATATGGGCACTGTTGTCCTAAATATGTTGTGTTGTGTTTTGTTTTTTCTCTCTTGTCTATGTCCTCTTTTCCCTGGAATGCAGGAGTGTTGCTCGGTGAGCCTGGAAACCTCTCTGATCTGTGCTTGACTCCAGGACATGGCCTTGGCAGAGTTGATCGAGCTTCTCAGCTGGGTCCTGGTTAGGAGCCTTGGGCTGTCCCAGAGGTGAGTTGTCACTGTCTGTCTGCTTGAGCGAATAAACACTCGTGTTTTAATAGGTTATTCGTGTGTGATTGTACCCAAGATCCTCTCAGAGGCTTTCCAAAAGCTTTTTGTGCCTTGGTGGTATTACACAGACAAGTCATGAATGTTCAATTTGCCTGAAAACCTGCTAGGTCTCAGCAAAAAGGTCACCCGTGCTCTGTTTCTAGCTGTGGGAACACACACCTCTGTATGTGTCTCGTGTCATTATCTCACCCTCTCCCATCACAGCAGGTGACTGAGGAAGCAGGAGATCACAACGTGCCATGGAAGCTCCCACCCGTGTTTGACTCCCTGTTTGGTTCCTGCAGTCCATGCTGATCAAGCCTCTTGGTGTAATCCTGTTCCTGAGCCTGAGGGGAATCGCAGGGGTAAGTGTTCAGTGTTCATTGGTTACTGGCCTTTTGCGTTTGTTAGTATTTGGTTTATTATTTGTGAACGTTTTCTTGCAATAGTTGAGCCTTGCAGTAGCCAGCAGGCTCTGATTTAGGAGAAACATGGATGATCATTTTTTGCCCTGGTGCTCCATGCTCCCACGTTAGTGTGGGTTTCCTTTTGTGTGTGTGAGAGGTCTCCTGGTCAGAAGGCCCTGAGAGGCCCCGTGTTGGTCCATCTGGTCCTTGAGGGGTGTTGCATGTGGCCTGGACACAGTAGTTTGGAAGCTGCCAGGTCCCAGACAAGGGCTCTGCAGCCCCTCTGCAGCTTTGGCAATTTCAGCATGCGTCTGGGTCCCGTGTTGTTGCCTGACCCCCGTCCAGGCGCTGCAGGTCATTTCACAACGTGAAATGGAAACGCTTTTCCTTTCTGCTCGATTCCAGCCGTCCCTGTAGGCAGCGGCTCCTTGACTGCTTCACCTGAGTGTGTCCGTGAGCCTCGGGGCGATCCCACAGGTACGACCTGGGAACAAATGAGCGTTTCCATGTTAATTTTCCGTTCCTGTGAAATTTAGCTTGCTGCTTTCTTGGCTGACGCTCGGTCACGCAGAGGGGAAGTGGGTCCAGCTCAGTGCTGTGCCCCAGAGGGCTCTGCCTTGCAAAGCTCTTTGCCAACTGCTCCATCTCTGCGCCGCTCGCAGTGCCGGCTGCCGAGGCAGCAGCAGGTTGGGGCTGAGTTTAGAGCTGGGTGAGCTCCAGGGAGTCCTTTCTCCTGACAGCTCCAGGCCTGCTTAGTGGCCACTGCAAGTGCTGGATAAATGTTGGCAAGATGCTCCTGACTGGAAGGAGAGAGGAGCTGCCACTGGGATGGGTTTGGATCCTGCGGTGGCTCACGGAGGTGGCCATTGCGGAGGGGCAGTGTGAGCTCTGGTGCTGCTGTCTCCAGGTTGGATCACCAGACCACCGTGCTGGTTCACCAGATCTTTGGCAGATCCCTGTGCTCCCGTGGTGAGCGCTGGCTGCCAGGTCCTGGGCCTGTGACTCTCAGGGCAGTGGTTTCCCTGAGAGCCTTGGAGCAAAAACCTTTTGGGAAAACTGCTGAGTGTGTGTAACTTCTCCAGAGCTGCAGCTGGTCAGTCTGGATGTTCCTGTGGGTTGTGGGGTGTGTTGTGGTGATGGAAAATGCTGTTGGCTGTGGGCCCCAGCTCTTTGCCACCAGCTGAAGAACCCACGTTGGCAGTTACGGAGCAACACTTGCTGTCCCAGCACGCAGTGGAATTGCACGCTGTGAATCCTGGTGCCGACATCCCAGAGCCCAAAGCTGGAGAGGGGGAACACGGCAGCTGCCTGTGCTGTGCTGGGGTGGTGTTGGGTGCAGGTGTTGTGCCAGGGTGTGCTTACTGCTCTTGCTTTTGCAGTGAAGTTCTCAGTGTGCAGGAGCATCTGGGAGACCTCTGACCCTTTCCTGGACCTGGCGCTGGAGATCAGGTACTGGGGCAGGGTCTGGGTGGGGGGAGCTCTGCTCTCACAGGGGATGTTCCTGCAGCTGCACCGTTCCTGCTCTCAAGGCTGCTTAACTGCCAGTGTCAGGCAGGGTGTGGGCAAGAGGGAAGCAGCTGCTGTTGTTGTGCTGCCTCTGTCTGGCAAAGCAGAGCCCGTTGCCTGAGCATGAGCCACGACTCCTCCAGTGAGGCTCCGTGCTGTGGGGGACAGTGCAGCCGTCCCTCACGGCATGCTGGCCAGGGCCTGGCTGGGGGCAGGCTCAGGGCTTTGGTGCAGTCTGGGGCCCTGTGCTCATGCTCTGTTTTATCTCTTGGGGCCAGCGCCTCTGATCAGGTGAAAAAAGCTGTGACCAACAGACCCGTGTCTTCCCCAGTGACAGGCCAGGTGAGTCCTGAAGGCTGTTCAGGGCCAGAGCACCATGTCACCACTACCAGCCAAGAAGCTGGTGTTTTGTGCCAAAAGGTGAGTCTGAGCTTCTGCCTGGGGTCTTCAATAGGTGCCTTGTGTCTTGTGATCTGGAGATTGTGTTGGGGACAGTGTAGACCAGATGCTGGGTGTCTTGCTCAGCTGGAGGCAGACAGGGAGAGCCCCTCAGCCCCAGGGCTGCAGCAATTGCTCTGGTTTGGGGTGCAGGGCCAGGTCCCTGCTGTTGTTCCCATCCCGGATTAAGGCTGGAGGAACGCCTCCTGTCTTCTTGCTCAGGACAGAGGGGCGGGGGTGCCAGTCCCTGGAGCGGGGTGGCCTCGCCAATCTTCTCTGGGTATCCTGTCCCCTGGGGTGATGGGAGGAGGAGACTCTGCAGCCTCCAGGCAGTGGCTGGGACCGGCCCTCTGGGCGCCGCTGTGCAGCCAGGGCTCAGGACAGTGCGCTGGGGTTTCTGTTGTTTACATTTCCCTCCTTCCTTTTTCCCTTTCTGCTTCTAACAGAAAACACTTCTGATTTGTTGACCACCCCCACTTTCCTCTCCCCTGCTGTGTCTTTACCCTTCCTTTTTCTCTGGGCTCTCCTTCTTATTTTCTTCTCTTGGCTCATGGAAACCTCTTTTCTTTAGATCACCAAGTTTGTTGTGTTTTTTTTTTTCATGTCAATAGCTGCAGCGCAGCATCCTGTGGAAGGCGAGCAGAAGCGACCATTGCACACCACCTCATTCCCAATTTGCCAAGCACACCTTCCCCATGGACAGCACCCAGCCCAACTCCTGGGCCTTTTGGCAAGTCGAGGTTAGTGGTGCCAGTCGCTCTCAGGCTCCTGACTGGCAGCAAGGCCAGTACTCCACGAGACAACTGCATGGCAGGTGGCCCGGGGGAGGGAGTGATTTCAGCAGCCACCTCTCCTGTTCTCTTGGGTTGGCTAAGATGGTAGCAATTGAGTGCTGTGCTTGTGCACTGTGGAGTGTGGAGGAAGAGGGGGGCTCCTGACCTGGCCTTCAGATCATGTCAGCCTCTTTTCCTGTTCTGCAGGCTGTCCTCATCTGCACTGCATCAGGCAAATCCTGAAAAGCCGACCTTCAGCTGCGTCCTCAGCTCAGCCTTTTGGCTCCCAGCTGTCCTAGGGTTAGGATTTACAGTAAAGGTTAGAGTTAGGGTAAAAATTAGGGCTTAGTTTAAGGGTTAAGTTAGGGTTAGATTTAGAGTTAGGGTTAGGATTAGGTTTAGGTTTAGCATTTAGATAAGGGTTAGGTTTTAGTTAAGGTTGAGGGTTAGTGTTAGGTAAGGTTTTGGGTTAGGGGATAGAGTTAGGGTTAGAGTTTGGGATAGGCTTAGGGAGCATGGTTAGGGTTTTGAGTGAGGGTTATGGGTCAGGTTTTGGGTTAGACTTAGTGTTAGAGTTAGGATTAAACTTTGGGCAAGAGGTTAGAGCATAGCGTTAAGGGTTAGGATTAGAAGTTTGTGATTGGGTTCTATGAGGTTTAAGTTAGGGTTAAGTAGTAGGGTTAAGGTATAGGGTTCGATTTAGGGTAAAGGTAAGTGTTAGGAGTTACAGTTAGGGTTAGGCTTAGGAATTAGGGAGTGGGGTTAGACTTTGGGGTTACGGGTTTGATTTATGTTTAAGGGGGAGGGTTAGATCGAAGGTTAGAAATAGGGTTAAACGTAGGGCAAGGGTCAGAGTTAGGGTTAGAATTACTGTTAGGGTTAGGAGTATGTGTTTCAGTTAGGTGATGTTTGGGATTAGGGTTATGTGTTAGAGTTAGGCTTTAGGGTTAGGAATTATGGTTAGTGCTAGACTTAGGAGCTAGGGATTAGTCTGAGAGTTAGGATTTTAGGTTCGGGTATGTGTTTGCATTTGGGTTTAGGTTAGGTGTTCATGTGTTAGGGTTAGGATTTGATTAGTGTTAGGGATAGAGAGTAGTGTCAGTGGAAGTGGTTGGGGTTAGGGGTTGGTTTTAGGAAGTAGGGCTGGGGTTAGGGTTACGTTTGGGTTAGAGTTAGTGGTAGGGTCAGGGTTTGATTAGGATTAGGGTTAGAGTTAAGGTGAGGGGTTTTGGGTGAGGGATAGAGTTTGGTTTTAGGTTTAGGCATAGATTTCTGATTAGAGTAAGAGGGCTAAGCATTAGGTTTAGAGTTGGAGTTAGGGGTAGAGGTTGGTCTTCGATTTAGCCTTGCTTTAGGATTACAGTAAGTGATTGGACTAATACTAGAAGTTTAGATGAAGGGATAGGTGTTAGGGGTAGGTTTAGGGTTATTATTAGGGTTTGATTAGGATTAGGTTTAGGGCTTATGGGTAGGGATGTGGTTAGTGATAAGGGTTAGTATTAGGGTTAATGTTAGGAGTAAGGATTAAGGTTAGGGGTTAGGGAATAGTGTTTGTGTAAGCAGTAAGACTTCAGGTTTAGGGGGAAAGGGTAGGAATATGGTTAAGGTTGGCATAGGGTTAGGAGTTTGGGTTAGGGTTAGGCTTAGGTTTTGGAGTTTGGGTTAGGGTTAGGCTTAGGAGTTTGGGTTAGGCTTAGACTTAGGGTTAGGAGTTTGAGTTAGGATTTAGGGTTAGTCTTAAGGCTAGGAGTTTGGGTTAGGGTTAGGGTTGGGCGTCTGGGTTGGGCTTAGGCGTCTGGGTTGGGCTTAGGCGTCTGGGTTGGGCTTAGGCGTCTGGGTTGGGCTTAGGCGTCTGGGTTGGGCTTAGGCGTCTGGGTTGGGCTTAGGCTTAGAGTTAGGAGTTTGGGTTAGGGTTAAGGGTTTGGGTTTGGCTTAGAGTTAAGGATTTGGGTTAGGGTTAAGGGATTGGGTTAGGATTGGGTTTAGGGTTAGGAATTAGGCTTAGGTTTAGGATTAGGATTAGCGTTATGGTCTGGGTTAGGAGTTTGGGTTAGGGTTAGAGGTTAGGGTTAAGAGTTAGGGATTAGGGTTAGGAGTTGGGGTTAGGAGTTGGGGTTAGGAATCTTAACCCTCGACAGGGACAAAGGGGGTCCCCAGGATGTCACAATGGGCCCTGGGAAGTCACAATGGGCCCTGGGGACAACGGGCGGTCCTGGGATGTCACAATGGGCCCTGGGGACAAATGGGGGTCCCGACGGTGTCACAATGGGCCCTGGGGACAAGTTGGGGTCCTGGGATGTCACAATGGACCCTGGCGACAAAGGGAGTCCGCAGCATGTCACAATGGGCCCTGGGAACAAAGGAGGCGTCCCCAGGATTTCACAATGGGCCCTAAGGACAATGGGGGGTCCTGCGACGTCACAATGGGCACTGGAGCCAAGGGGGGTCCCCAGGATGTCACAATAGGCCCTGGGGACAAAGAGGGTCCCCAGCATGTCACAATGGGCCCTAAGGGCAAGGGGGGGTCCTTGGATGTCACAGTGGGCCCCAGTGACAAAGGGATCCCCCATGGTGCGAAAATGGGCCCTGGGGACAAAGGGGGTCCCTAGGATGTCACAATGGGCTCTGGGGACAATGGGGGGTCCTGGGATGTCACAATGGGACCTGGGGACAAAGGGGGTCCCCACGGTGTCACAATGGACCCTGGGGACAACAGGGAGTCATGGGACGTCCAGTGGGCCCTGGGGACAATGGGGGGTCCTGTGAAGTCATAATGGGCCCTGGAGAAAAGGGTGGGTCCCCAGGATGTTACAATGGGCTCTGGGGACAATGGGGGGTGTCCAGGATGTCACAATGGGCCCTGAGGACAAGGCGGGGTCCCCATGGTGTCACAATGGGTTCCCAGTGAAAAGGGGGGGTCCCCATAGTGTCACAATGGTCCCTGGGGACAAAGAGGGGTCCCCTGAATGTCATAATGGGCCCTGGGGACAAAGTGGAGTCCTGGGATGTCACAGTGGGCTCCAGTGACAAAGGGGGTCCCCATTGTGCCACAACGGGCCCTGGGGACAAACGGGATCCCCAGGATGTCACAATGGGCCCTGACGACAAAGGGGGTCCCCAGCATGTCACAATGGGCCCTGAGGACAAGGTGTGGTCTCCATGGTGTCACAATGGGCCCTGGGGACAAAGTGGGGTCCTGGGATGTCAGAAGAGGCACTGGGGACAACGAGGGGTCCTGGGAAGCCTCGATGGTCCCTGGGGACAAAGGGGGTCCCCACAGTGTCCCAATGGGCCCTGGGGACAAAGGGGGGTCCCCAGGATGTCACAATAAGTCCTGGGGACAAAGGGGGTCCCCAGGATGTCACAATAAGTCCTGGGGACAAAGGGGGTCCTGGGACGTCACAATGGGCCCATGGGATAAAGAGTGGTCCCCTGAATGTCACAATGGGCTGTGGGGACAAGCGGGGTCCCCACGGTGTCAGAATGGGTCCTGGGGACAAAGGGGGGTCCTGGATTGTCACAATGTGCACCAGTGACAAAGGGGGTCCCCTGAATGTCACAATGGGCCCTGGGGACAAGAGGGGTCTCCACGGTGTCACAGTGGGCCCTGGGGACAAAGAGGTGTCCCAAGGATGTCACAATAGGCCCTGGGAACAAAGGGGGTCACCATGGTGCCACAATGGGCCCTGGGGACAAGGGGTTAGGGGGTTGTGTTAGGGGTTTGGAGGATTAGGTGGTGCAGGATTTGGGGGTTCAGGGTTTAGGGGTGCAGTGGTTTGGAGTGCAGTGTTTTGGGGTGCAGGGTTTGGGGAAGGAGGATATGGAGGTGCAGGGTTTAGGGTGCAGGATCTTGGGGTGCAGGGGTTTGGGGTGGAGGGCTTGGTAGGGCAGGATTTGGGGGTGGAAAGTTTATTGGGTAGGGCTGGGGGTGCAGGATTTGGGGGTGAAGGGGTTGTGGGGTGCAGGGTTGTGGGGTGCAGGGTTTGGGAGATCGGGACGTGGGGCTGGAGGATTTGGGGGTGCAGGGTTTGGAGCAGCAGGATCTGAGGGTGCAGAGTTGGGGGGTGCAAGATTGGGGGTAGCAGGGTTTTGGGGAGCAGGGTTTCGGGGTCAGGCTTTAGGGGGACAGGGTTTGGGGGGCAGGGTTGGGAGGGATGATTTTGGGGTGCAGGGTTTAGGTCAGCAGGATCTTGGGGTGAAGGGGTTTGGGGTGAAGGGTTGGGTAGGACAGGATTTGGGGTGCAGGTTTTTAGGGTGCAACTTGTGGGGGTCAGGATTTGGGGTACAGGGTTTGGGGGTGCAGGATTTAGTGGTGCAGGGTTTGGGGGTGCAGGTCTTGGGGACGCAGAATTGGGGGTGCAGGTTATTGGAGTTAAGGGATTTGGGGGTGCAGATTTTGGGTGTTCAGGACCTGGGGGTGCAGGATTTGGGGATGTAGGTTTGGGGGGGCAGGGCTTAGGGTTTCAGTATCTTGGGTTGAAGAGGTTTGGAGTGAAGGGTTGTGTACGGCAGGATTTGGGGGTGCAGGGCTTTGGGCTGAAGGTTTGGGGGTGCAGGGTTCGCATGTTCAGGAACTGGGGGTGCAGGATTTGTGTTTGCAGGTTTGGGGAATTTTGCGGTAAAGGATTTGGGGTGCAGGGTTGGGGACGCAGGATCTGAGGGTGCAGCGTTTGGGGTGCAGAGTTAGGGGCTGCAGGATCTGGGGTGCAGGGTTTGGGGGGCACTGTTTTGGGGGGAAGGATTTGCGAGATGCAGGGTTTAAGGGTTTAGAATTTGGAGGTGTCGAATTTTGGGGTGCAGGAGGTGTGGGGTTTGGGGTTGCAGGATTTGGGGCAGAATGGTTTGGGGGTGCAAGACTTGAGGGCGCAGGGTTTGGGGGTTTGGGACATGGGGCTGGAGGATTTGGGGGTGCAGGATTTGGGGTGCAGTGTGTGGGGGTGCAAGATCTTGGGGTGTACGAGCTTTGGGTGTGGGATTTGAAGGACAATGATTTGGGGGTGCAGGGATTGGGGGTGTAGGGTTTTGGGGTTGCTGCGTTTGGAGATTCGGGATGTGGAGGTCAAGGATTTAGGGCTACAAGGGCTGGTTGCAGGATTTGGGGTACAGGGTTTGAAGTTCAGGGCTAAAGGGGCCAGGATTTGGAGGGCCCATTGTGACAGGGTGGGGACCCCCTTTGTCTCCAGGACCCATTGTGAACATCCTGGGGACCCCTTTGTCCCCAGGGCCCGTTGTGACACCGTGGGTACCCCCTTGTCCCCCGGGGCCCATTGTGACGTCCCAGGACCCTCCATTGTTCCCAGGGACCATTGTGACACTGTGGGGACTCCCCGTTGTCCCCAGGGCCCATTGTGACATCCCAGGACTCCCCATTGTCCCCAGGACCCATTGTGACACCATGGGGACCCCCCTTTTCCTCAGGACCCATTGTGACATCCTAGGGACCCCCTTTGTCCCCAGGGCCCATTGTGGCACCATGGGGACTGCCTTTGTCACTGGGGCCCATTGTGACATTCCAGAATTCCACTTTGTCCCTAGGGCCCGTTCTGACACCGTGGGGACCCCCATTGTCCCCAGGGCCCATTGTGACACTGTGGGGACGCCCTCTTGTCCCCAGGACCCATTGTGACGTCCCAGCACTCCCCGTTGTCCCCAGGGCCCATTGTGACACCGTGGGGACCAACCTTGTTAGTGGGGCCCATTTTGACATCCTGGGTGACCTCCTTTGTCCCCAGGCCCCAGTGTGACAGGGTGGGGACCCCCCTTGTCCCCAGGGCCCATTGTGACATCCTGGGGACCCCCCTTGTCACTGGGGACCCATTGTGATACCATGGGGACCCCCCCTTGTTCTCAGGGCACATTGTGACACAGTAGGGACCCCTGTTGTCCCCAGGGCCCATTGTGACATCCGAGGACCCCCCATTGTCCCCAGGGTCCATTGTGACATCCTGGGCACCCCCTTTGTCCCCAGGGCCCATTGTGGCACCATGGGACCCCATTTTGTCACAGTGGCCCAGTGTGACATCCCAGGACCCCACTTTGTACCCAAGGCCCATTGTGACACCGTGGAGACCCACCTTGTCACTTGGGCCCATTGTGACACCATGGGAACCCACCCTTGTCCCCAGGGCCCATTTTGAGATCCTGGGGACCTCCTTGTCCCCAGGGACCATTGTGACACCGTGGAGACCCCCCTGGTCCCCAGGGCTCGTTGTGACATCCTTGGGAACCTCTTTGTCCCCAGAGCCCATTGTGACACCGTGGAGACCCCCCCTTGTCCCCAGGTCCCATTGTGACATCCCAGGACCCCCCATTGTCCCCAGTGCCCATTGTGACACCATGGAGACCCCCATTTTTCCCCAGGGCCCATTGTGACATCCTGGGCACCCCCTTTGTCCCCAGGGCCCATTGTGACATCCTGGGGACCCTCTTTGTCGCCCCGGCCCATTTTGGCACCATGGGGACCCACCTTGTCCCCACAGACTGTTGTGACGTCCCAGGACCCTCCTTTGTCCCCAGGGCCCATTGTGACACCGTGGGGACCCTCCTTTGTCCCCAGGGCCTATTGTGACATCCCAGTACCCCACTTTGTCCCCAGGGCCCATTGTGACACCGTGGGGACCCTCCTTTTTCCCCAGGGCCCATTGTGACGTCCCAGGAGCCCCCGTTATCCCCAGGGCCCATTGTGACATCCTGGTAACCCCCTTTGTCCCCAGGGCCCATTGTGAGCTTCAAGGGACCCCCCATTGTCCCCAAGGCCCATTGTGACATCCTGGGGACTCCCCTTTGTATCCAGGGCCCATTGTGTCATTCAGGGGACCCCTCTTTGTCCCCAGGGCCCATTGTGACATCCCAGGACCCCACCATGTCCCCAGGACACATTGTGACATCCTGTGGACCCCCTTTGTGCCCAGAACCCGTTGTGACATCCTTGGGAGCCCCCTTTGTTCCCAGGGCCCATTGTGTCATTCAGGGGACCCCTCTTTGTTCCCAGGGCCCATTGCGACATCCCAGGACCCCCCATTGTCCCCAGGGTCCATTGCGACATCCTGGGGACCCGCTTTGTCCCCAGGGCCCATTGTAACATCCCAGGACCCCCACTTGTCCCCAGGGCCCATTGTGACATCCTTGGGACCCCCTTGTCCCCAGGGCCCATTGTGACATCCTGGGGACTCCCTTTGTCCCCAGGGCCCATGGTGACATCCCAGGACCCCCCTAGTCCTCAGGGCCCGATTGTGAAATTCAGGGGACCCTCCTTTCTCCCCAGGGCCCATTGTGACATCCTGTGGCCCCCGTTTGTCCCCAGGGCCCGTTGTGACAGGGTGGACACCCCCTTTGTGCCCAGGGCCCATTGTGACATCTCAGGACCCCCCATTGTCCCCAGGGCCCCTTGTGAGTAGCCTGGGGACCACCCTTTGTCCCCAGGGCCTATTCTGACATCCCAGGACCCCCATTGTCCCCAGGGTCCATTGTGAAAGTGTGGGGACCCTCTTGTCCCCAGGGCCCATCGTGGCACCGTGGAGACTCCCCCTTTGTCTCCAGTGCCCAATGTGACATCTTGTGGACCCCCCTTGTCCCCAGAGCCCATTGTGACATCCCAGGACACCCATTGTCTCCAGGGCCCATTGTGAACATCCTGGGAACCCCCATTTATCCACAGGGTCCATTGTGACATCCCAGGACCCCGCATTGTCCCAAGGGCCCATTGTGACATCATGAGGCCGCCCTTTGTCCCCAGGGCCCATTGTGACATCCTGGGGACCCCCTTTGTCCCCAGGGCTCATTGTGGCACCATGAGGACGCCCCTTGTCATTGGGGCCCATTGTGACATCCCAGGACCCCACTATGTCCCCAAGGCCCATTGTGACATTGAGGGGACCCCTGTTTTTCCCCAGGGCCCAATGTGACATCCCAGGACCCCCTCTTGTCCGCAGAGCCCATTGTGACATCCAGGGGAGCCCCCTTTCTCCCCAGGGCCCATTGTGACATCCTGAGGACGCCCTTTGTCTCCAGGGTCCATTGTGATGTCCAAAGACTCCCAGTTGTCTGCAGGGCCGATTGTGACATCCTGGGGATCCCCCTTGTCACCAGAGCCCATTGTGACATTCAGGGGACCCCTCTTTGTCCCCAGGGCCCCTTGTGACATCCTGGGGACCCCGTTTGTCCCCAGGGCCCATTGTGACATCCCAGGACCTCCCATTGTCCCCAGGGCCCATTGTGAACATCCTGGGGACCCTCCTTGTCCACAGAGCCCATTGTGAACACCATGGGGACCCCCTTTGTCCCCAGGTCCCATTGTGACAGGGTGGGACCCCCCTTTTCCCCAGGGTCCATTGTGACATTCAGGGGACCTCTCTTTGTCTCCAGAGCCTATTGTGACATCCTGGGGACCCCGCCTTGATTCCAGGGCCCAGTGTGACATCCCAGGACCCCCTTTGTCCCCAGGGGCCATTGTGACATCCTTGGGACCCCTTTTGTCCCCAGGACCCATTGTGATGTCCCAGGACCCCCGTTGTCCCCAGGGCCCATTGTGACAGGGTGGGGACCCCCTTTGTCCCCAGGGCCCATTGTGACACCATGGGGACGCCCTTTGTCCCCAGGGACCATTGTGACATCCTTGGGACCTCGTTTGTCCCCATGGGCCATTGTGACGTCCCAGGAACCCCCGTTTTCCCCAGGGCCCATTGTGACATTCTGGGGACCCCTCTGTCACCAGAGCCCATTGTGATATCCTAGAGAGCCCCCTTTGTCCCCAGTGTCTGTTGTGACGTCCCAGGACCCCCCGTTGTCCCCAGGGGCCATTGTGACATCCTGGGGACCCCCTTTGTCCCCAGGGTCCATTGTGACACCGTGGGTACCCCCTTTGTCCCCAGGGCCCATTGTGACGTCCCAGGACCCCCAGTTGTCCACAGGGCCCATTGTGAACATCCTGGGGACCCCTCTTTCTCCCCAGGGCCCATTGTGACATTGCAGGACCCCCCATTGTCCCCAGGGCACATTGTGACATCGCAGGACCCCCCATTGTCCCCGGGGCACATTGTGACATCCTGGGGACCCCCCTTTGTCCCCAGGGGCCATTGTGACATCCCAGGACCCCACCTTGTCCCGAGGGCCATCGTGACATCCTGGGGACCCTATTGTCACCAGAGCCCATTGTGATATCCTGGGGACCCCCCTTTGTCCCCAGGGCCCATTGTGACATGCCAGGACCCCTATTGTCCCCAGGGCCCATTGTGAACATCCTGGGGACCCCCCTTTGTCCCCAGGGCCCGTTGTGATATCCTGTGTTCCCCCCCTTGTTCCCAGGGCCCATTGTGACATCCCAGGACCCCCTTTGTCCCTGTCGAGGGTTAAGATTGCGGGGTGACAATCAAACCCTGGCAGATGTGTTGTCAACCTCCTCTCCCCCCCACTCCCCCTTTTGCCCCTCCCTCTCCCCCCTTCCCACTCAGCACAGGCGATCGGGAGGGGAAGAAGCACAGAGGGGAGAGAGTTGGAAAAGTTCAAGATGTTTTACTGATGCTACTGATGAGAACAGAGAAAATAATACAAATATACAAAACCCATCTTGTAAGTCTCAGCAACTGCAGAGCCAGCACCCAAAGTCCTGGATCAGACTCTGCAGCCAACCGGAGCTGGATTCAGTCTCTCACTGGCCTCCGTTCGCAGGGACGACCAGCAAGGTCCTCTCCTGCTGTCGGCCATGAGCAGAAGGGAAGGAAAAAGGCAAAAGGGAAGGGAAAAAGGGACGAGATCCTCGTGATCTCCCACTTTTATATGAAGTCTTCACGTGAACGGAATGTTATACACAGTTGGTCACCGGTTTCTCGTTGCCCCTCTCGCGAGATGTCCATCTGTGCTTGTCAATAAGTTTCCATTCCATTGCTGGGTTTGCCAAAACATGTGTCTGGTTCTCCAGGAAAATGCAGCTGACATGAAGGCTTTGGCTGACAGGCAAAATTCACTAAAAGAGAAACTTGTTTTTAACAAAACCAGGACAGGTGGGGGCGCAGAGGCTGCTGAGACATGGAGATGGACTGGGACACGGAGGTGGGCTGGGACATAGAGATAGGCTGGGACATGGATGGCCTGGGTCACAGAGACTGCTGGGATGTGCAGACGGGCTGGGTCATGGGCACGAGTCAGAGCCAGCACAGGAGCAGGGAGGCTGGGGCAGCTCCATCCTGCAGACGTGCTTGTCCTGGCCATGCCAGCCATGGGATACGTGCCCCAGCACAGACACACACCCGTGGGACACACAGCTGGCCACAGGGACCCCAGAGACACACGCACGCCCCGTGCCATCATTCCAGTTCACTGGTGGAGCCGTGGGGGTCACTGGGGTGGCGGTGGCCAAGGGTGGCGAGGGTGGCACCGAGGTGCTCACAGTCCAAACTGATCACTGTGTTTAAAAAGATAATCGAGGGGGAAGGGCAACCAAAGAGCCAGGAATCCATATTTCAAATAAATCAATAAGGTGAGAGGGTTGTTAATTAGATGAATGAGACAGGTAAACTGAGGCCAGCCCTGGGGAGTCTGTAACCCCTGCAGTGCCAAGCGCTGGGGAGCAGGGCAGGGAATGTGCAGCTGGGGTTGGGGGATGTGTAAGCGGGGGCTTTTTGTCCCATTCCCTGTGCTGTCTTTGGGTAGAACACCTGGTCTTGCCAAATCGTTTATAAAATACGCTTTGCTGAGAGATCCTGCCCGGGGCTGTTCTCTTGGCAAGGGGATTGTTTCCCACAGCAGGGTTTGGCAGCAGAAGTTTGGCAGGACAAGAGGGCCCATGAGGTCAGAAAGCACAGCAGAGCTGGAACGTGGGGTCACGGGCACCAAACCCAGCTCGGGTGGGAGCCAAGAGGGTCCCCTCGTGTGCAGGGCCCAAAGCGCCATCTGTGGCATCTGCCCGTCCTTCTGAGCGCCCAGAGCCTCCCTCTTGGGGCCAAATCCTCATGTTTAGGGTCCCAACGCGTCTTTCATCACCCACGGCCTTTGGTCAGGGCCCGCAGCTTCATTTTCAGGTGGAGCTTGCTGCCTGGCAACAACCGCCCGGAAGTCTGTGGACAGCCAGGGGATGAAATGCAGCCAATCACATTTGAGGAGGCGGGGCAAGTCATGTGATTGAAACGTAAGCAGCCAATCGAGCTTTGAGACCTGCAGGACAGTTGGCGACAGTTGGACAAACTGGGCAGCGCTCAGGGGCGGGCAGTGCTGGCTGCACCAATCACACCTGGTGGGAGTGCAGCAGAGGGATGATTGACAAATAACCTGACCAATCATTTGGTGGGGGGAGCCAGTGGGAAATCCCAGACAGCCAATCAGAGAAAAGAGCGGGTCAGGGAAGGCGGACACTGTGGGGGCAGTAACCCCTCAGGCCGCCAATCAGAGAGAGTATCACCTCAGGGCAGGGCGAGCCCCAAAGCAGGACAGAATCACTGCCCAGGCAGCCAATCAGCTCAGGGGAGGAGACTGACAGCCCTCCCGACCAATGGTGGCGCAGCCCAGGCTGAGCAGGCGGTTGCTCTGCAGGCGGCCAGCGTGAGCTTTGCCATGGCGCCCGTGGAGCTGCCCGAGGCCCAGCAGCGCCCGGCCCAGCCCTGGGGCCCTTTTTCCTCCCTCTGGGGCCCTGGAGATGTCTTGCTGCCTCTGGCCCAGGTGTGTGTGGGCTGCTCTGGCCTTGTTCTGCTGGGCGGGGGAGGGGGCAGGGGGCACTTGCTGGAGAGGAGCAGCTGGGGCTGGAGCTGGAGAGAGCAGGAGAAGGGGAAGCAGCTGGAGGGTGAAGTGCAGGGGATCCCCACAGCTGCTGCTGCAGCTGCCCCAGAGACAGCTGCCCCTCTGGGTGAGGAAGAGTCCCTGTGAGCAGCCTCAGCAGAGCAGATCACAAACGTGCACCGCAGGGTCTGTGTAAGTGGGGAAAATCACTGTCCGGCCGTATAGTGTGTGTGTGTGTGGGGTGCGTCTGGGGAGCCTCGTGCTGTGAGAGCTGTCAGACACCCATGTGTTCTCTTAGGTGCGGGATGGACAAACGGCTGGAGCTACAGAATAGGAGGGGAGGGAAAGGCAGGCAGACAGAAGTGCCTGAACTGCACAGCTTACCTGGCAGTGCAGAGAGCAGGAACTGTGGTGAGTGCTGGGCCCTTGGGCTCATTTCGTCCTGTTTTGTGCTCCCCTCCCTGCCTCCCTGCTCCTTCCTCTTTCCTACCGTGTCCTTCTCCCTCTTCATCTCTTCTCTCTCTGCCCCTCTCTGCTTCTTCCTCACCGTTTCCTCCACCCGTCTCCACCTCTGTGCAGGGTTTCTCGTATCTCCCTCTCTGTCTCCGCTGCTCTGTGCTTCTCATCATCCCTGGTTTCTCTTTGTCACCATTCTGCTCTGTTGCTGTGTCCTGCTCCCTGCCCCATCATTTCTCACTGTATCCCTCTGTCCTGCTCCCTGCACCTATTCCTGCCCCTCTTCTTTTTTACTCCCTCTCCATCTTGCTGCCCGCCCCAGGATTTTTTCCCCAATCTCTGTCCTGCCCCCAACCCTTGTTGTTCTTTCTCTCTCCTGCTCCCCTTCTGTCTTCTGCCTGTCTTCCCTTTCCCGGCTGCTTCTTTCTCCAGCTCTGTCCAGATTACTGCCCCTCTTCCTTTTGATGTCTTTCTCGCCTGGTTTTCCTTCTGTCTCCCATCCCTGTTCCCAGTGCCATCCCTTCTCACTATATCACCCCTGTCCAGCTGGCTCTGCCTTTTCTTTGTCTTCTCTTCCTCTTTCCTGCTCCTCAGCCCTCTTTTCCTCTTTCTCCAGCTCCTTGCTGCATGTTTCCCCTTTCCAGTCTCTTCATTTGGATCCCAACTTTGCTTTATTTCTCACTCCCTTTGTTCTGTTCCCTGTCTTTCTTTTTGTCTCTCCATCTGTGCATCCCCCTCCCTGTCTTTCTCCAGCCCCTTCCTGCTTCTCCTCCTCCCCCCTCCCCATCTCTCTGTCCTGCTCATCAGCCCTGCTGGTTCTTCCTCCCTGTCTCATCCCAGCTCATTGTGCCTTTTTGCCTTCATCTCTCCGTCCTTTTCCCTGTGTGTTTGTTTCTCTCTCAGCTCCTCTGTCTTCTCTCTTGTCTGATTTGTCTCTTGCTAGTCCTCTGTCCTTCTCCCCAGCAGCTTCAACTGAATGGCCAGGTGTCCCTGCACTCTGGTGGTTCCTCATCACTGCCCTGGGCTGTGTCTGTAGGGCTGGGGATCATTTAGGAGCTGCTCTCCTTCTGCAGACAGCAGAGCCTGGTGCAGCTACAGCAGAGGTTGTTCTCAGCTGCTGCTTATGCAGCTCGTTGGAAGAGCAGCTGTGGGCCTTCTTTGGAAGGGAGGTTTCTTGTTCTGTGCTTACTGCTCCTGGAGACCCTGCACAGGAGCGGTGTTGGGGTCTGCAGGGACGGGTGGGACCTGCTGTGATTCCTGGTGAACGTGAACTGAACTTGTCCTGATGTACTCGAATGAAAACAGACTGACTGGAGATGGTTTACTGCCCTGTTTCAGTTCCAAACTACATGCTTGGCACTGGAGAACATGAGACTTTGTGCTGCGTTCCAGATGTCAGCTGAGAACATCACTGCCTTTGGTACCAGGGCAGGTGGTCTGTGATCAGGGCTGCGGACTTGCATGGCAGTGCTTTAATGAACATTTTATGGTCTTGCCACTTCAAAGCCCTTCATTTTCCTAGAAATTTGAAGATGGCATTTCTCATTCGGAGGTTCAGACTTCGGTTGGACTTGATGTTGAATGGTCCATACAATGGGGTGCATAAAAGAAGAATCTCGCTTCCTTGTTGTTGTTGTTTTCTAACGCTGTCTGAATTTGGTAAGCAAGAGGAAGAGTGGCTTGCAGTGTCTGCTTTTGAGAGGAACGTATTCCTGACTGTCTCCATCTCTGTATGGTGAAGCTTTCTGCCTGCACTATGATTTTGCTGGGCTGTGAGGCTGTGTTGGAGCAGCAGAGCTCAGAAGTGGTGGCTTTAAAGGCGTTGAAGCTGTGGTCAAACTAGCAGGAAAAGCTGGTTTCTTCCCAGAGAGCTGCCTGACAAATATAGCTACAAGTAAAGACCCTTGAAGTTGGCTTTTTTTATTTAAATTTACTATTAATATGTAGCTTTTGGGATTGATTGATTGATTGATTTCTGGGAAGCAAGAAGTGAGAGCCTGTGCACTCCCACAGGCAGAGCTGCCTCCCAAAATAGGTGCCCCCTTCTCCACTTCTGTTCCTTCCATGCTGGTGTAGCACAAGGCCATGCAGCAGTGTGCAGATGTGGTGATTCCAATGTGACTGTGAGGTCAGAGCCCCTCGGTGACGTGCTGTGCTGTGTCTTGGCAGCAGCAGCATCATGGGGCGAGCGTGGGGGCCATGGTCCTCACCCTGTTCCTCCTCCTGGTGTCCCTGCCAGCCCGGGACGCCCAGGCTGCTCCAGCCGAGCGCAGGGAGCAGGTGGGCGAGCAGGGGCAGCACCCAGCCCCGAGCAGCTCAGCAGGGCAGCAGTGGGGCCAGGGCTGGGGCTGGGGCCGGGAGAGCAGCCGGGCTGCAATAGTTGAGCCTTGCAGTAGCCAGCAGGCTCTGATTTAGGAGAAACATGGATGATCATTTTTTGCCCTGGTGCTCCATGCTCCCACGTTAGTGTGGGTTTCCTTTTGTGTGTGTGAGAGGTCTCCTGGTCAGAAGGCCCTGAGAGGCCCCGTGTTGGTCCATCTGGTCCTTGAGGGGTGTTGCATGTGGCCTGGACACAGTAGTTTGGAAGCTGCCAGGTCCCAGACAAGGGCTCTGCAGCCCCTCTGCAGCTTTGGCAATTTCAGCATGCGTCTGGGTCCCGTGTTGTTGCCTGACCCCCGTCCAGGCGCTGCAGGTCATTTCACAACGTGAAATGGAAACGCTTTTCCTTTCTGCTCGATTCCAGCCGTCCCTGTAGGCAGCGGCTCCTTGACTGCTTCACCTGAGTGTGTCCGTGAGCCTCGGGGCCATCCCACAGGTACGACCTGGGAACAGATGAGCGTTTCCATGTTAATTTTCTGTTCCTGTGAAATTTAGCTTGCTGCTTTCTTGGCTGACGCTCGGTCACGCAGAGGGGAAGTGGGTCCAGCTCAGTGCTGTGCCCCAGAGGGCTCTGCCTTGCAAAGCTCTTTGCCAGCTGCTCCATCTCTGCGCCGCTCGCAGTGCCGGCTGCCGAGGCAGCAGCAGGTTGGGGCTGAGTTTAGAGCTGGGTGAGCTCCAGGGAGTCCTTTCTCCTGACAGCTCCAGGCCTGCTTAGTGGCCACTGAGTTTGGGTTTGGGTTAGGGTTAGGCTTAGGTTTTGGAGTTTGGGTTAGGGTTAGGCTTAGGAGTTTGGGTTAGGCTTAGTCTTAAGCTTAGGAGTTTGGTTTAGGCTTAGACTTAGGGTTAGGAGTTTGAGTTAGGATTTAGGGTTAGTCTTAAGGCTAGGAGTTTGGGTTAGGGTTAGGAGTTTCCGTTAGGGTTAGGCTTAGTGTTAGGAGTTTGGCTTAGGCGTCTGGGTTGGGCTTAGGCGTCTGGGTTGGGCTTAGGCTTAGAGTTAGGAGTTTGGGTTAGGGTTAAGGGATTGGGATAAGGGTTAAGAGATTGGGTTAGGGTTAAGGGATTGGGTTAGGATTGGGTTTAGGGTTAGGAATTAGGCTTAGGTTTAGGATTAGGATTAGCGTTATGGTCTGGGTTAGGAGTTGGGGTTAGGAGTTGGGGTTAGGAATCTTAACCCTCGACAGGGACAAAGGGGGTCCCCAGGATGTCACAATGGGCCCTGGGGACAACATGGGGCCCTGGGAATTCACAATGGGCCCTGGGGACAAAGAGGGGTCCTCTGAATGTCACAATGGGCCCTGGGGACAAATGGGGGTCCCGATGGTGTCACAATGGGCCCTGGGGACAAAGTAAGGTCCTGGAATGTCACAATGGGACCCAGTAACAAAGGGGGTCCCCATGGTGCGAAAATGGGCCCTGGGGACAAAGGGGGTCCCTAGGATGTCACAATGGGCTCTGGGGACAAGGGGGTCCCCCGAATATCACAATGGGCCCTGGGGACAAAGGGGGTCCCCACGGTGTCCCAATGATCCCTGGGGACAATGGGGGGTCCTAGGAAGTCACAATGCGCCCAGGGGAGAAAGCGGGGTCCTCTGGATGTCACAATGGGCCATGGGGACAAGGGGGAGTCATGGGACGTCCAATGGGCCCTGGGGACAAAGGGGGTCCCCAGGATGTCACAATGGGCTCTGGGGACAAGGCGGGGTCCCCATGGTGTCACAAAACACCGTCCTCAGGGATACGGGTCAGTGCCAGGGGTGGGTTATGCTTGGCCTCCATGACCTCGAGGGTCTTTTCCAACCAAAATGAGTTTTTAGGGTTTATCCCAAATGATGGGAACCCCCGCTTCCAGCTCTGCTCTTCACCAAACACCTTTTAGAGGATGAAGAGGAAGGAGACGCAACACCTCAGCATACGGAGGGTCTTCCCCAAAGGGGTGGTCTGGGGTATCCAAAACACAAGGGGTGCTGTGGGCATCCGAAGCACAAGGGGTGGTCTGGGGTATCCAAAACACAAGGGGTGGTGTGGGCATCCGAAGCACAAGGGGTGGTCTGGGGTATCCAAAGCTCTCCTGGAGCGACTGCTGCTTCTTCTTGCTTTCCATCAGCTTCTTGATGTCTTCCCGCGTGGGGACACGCTCGTCATCTTCGTCATCTTCGTCATCTTCGTCATCTTCGTCATCTTCGCCATCAGATTCCGAGGATTCTGGAGGAGCGAACAGCGAGAAATGGGCTGGGGAGGGTCCAGCACCGGCCCTGGCTCTTCCTGCCCAGCATCCCAGGCCCATCCCCAGCTGCTCCAGCTTCATCCAAAAGAGGTGGCGAGCTCCAAAAACTCAGTGGCTCCTCCAAGAGCGTCCAATGGGAAGAGGCCCCAGGCAGAGAAGTCGTGGGCTCAAAGGAAAGCACCACGTTGCGAGGATCTCCAGAGGATCCCTGGCCTGCTCCAGAAGATCCCCATCATCAACAAGGTGAGGTCGTCCATGTTGTTTTCAAAGGCGAGGAGGAGCTCAAGGGCCCTCAGCATCGGGGCTCGCGTGCGGTTATGAGAGGGCAAGGAGGGAAGGAGGGAAGGAAGGAGGGAAGGAAGGAGGGAAGGAAGGAGGGAAGGAAGGAGGGAAGGAAGGAGGGAAGGAGGGAAGGAAGGAAGGAGGGAAGGAAGGAGGGAAGGAAGGAGGGAAGGAAGGAAGGAGGGAAGGAAGGAGGGAAGGAGGGAAGGAAGGAAGGAGGGAAGGAAGGAAGGAAGGAGGGAAGGAAGGAAGGAGGGAAGGAAGGAGGGAAGGAGGGAAGGAGGGAAGGAAGGAAGGAGGGAAGGAAGGAAGGAAGGAGGGAAGGAAGGAAGGAGGGAAGGAGGGAAGGAAGGAAGGAAGGAGGGAAGGAGGGAAGGAAGGAAGGAGGGAAGGAAGGAAGGAAGGAAGGAGGGAAGGAAGGAAGGAAGGAGGGAAGGAAGGAGGGAGGGAAGGAGGGAGGGAAGGAGGGAGGGAAGGAGGGAGGGAAGGAGGGAAGGAGGGAAGGAAGGAAGGAAGGAAGGAAGGAAGGAAGGAAGGAAGGAAGGAAGGAAGGAAGGAAGGAACCGGGGGTTCCCATCATTTGGGATAAACCCTAAAAACTCATTAATCACTTTGGTTGGAAAAAAGCACCCACCTCCATAGGACCCCATAGGGACCCATAGAGACCATAGAGGCCCATAGGGAGCCACAGAGCCCCATGGAACCCCATAGAGACCCATAGGGACCGTAAAGCCTGTAGAGACCCATAGGGACCCATAGAGACCCATAGAGCTCCATAGGACCCCATAGGGACCCATAGAGACCATAGAGGCCCATAGGGAGCCGCAGAGCCCCATGGAACCCCATAGGGACCCATAGAGACCCAAAGGGACCCATAGGGACCCATAGAGACCATAGAGACCCATAGGGACCCATAGGGACCGTAGAGCCTGTAGAGACCCATAGGGACCCATAGAGCTCCATAGGACCCCATAGGGACCCATAGAGGCCCATAGGGAGCCGCAGAGCCCCATGGAACCCCATAGGGACCCATAGAGACCCAAAGGGACCCATAGGGACCCATAGAGACCATAGAGACCCATAGGGACCCATAGGGACCGTAGAGCCTGTAGAGACCCATAGGGACCCATAGAGCTCCATAGGACCCCATAGGGACCCATAGAGACCATAGAGGCCCATAGGGAGCCGCAGAGCCCCATGGAACCCCATAGGGACCCATAGAGACCCAAAGGGACCCATAGGGACCCATAGGGACCGTAGAGCCTGTAGAGACCCATAGGGACCCATAGAGCTCCATAGGACCCCAGAGGGACCCATAGAGACCATAGAGGCCCATAGGGAGCCACAGAGCCCCATGGAACCCCATAGAGACCCATAGGGACCGTAGAGCCTGTAGAGACCCATAGGGACCCATAGAGCTCCGTAGGACCCCATAGGGACCCATAGAGACCATAGAGGCCCATAGGGAGCCACAGAGCCCCATGGAACCCCATAGAGACCCATAGGGACCGTAGAGCCTGTAGAGACCCATAGGGACCCATAGAGCTCCGTAGGACCCCATAGGGACCCATAGAGACCATAGAGGCCCATAGGGAGCCACAGAGCCCCATGGAACCCCATAGAGACCCATAGGGACCCATAGAGACCCAAAGGGACCCATAGAGAGGGAGGGTTTTAGGACCCTGGGGGTTCCATAGAGACCCATAGAGCATCAAGGAGCCCCATAGGGACCCATAGAGCCTGTAGAGACCCATAGAGACCCATAGGGACCCGTAGAGACCCATAGAGACCCATAGGGACCCATAGAGACCCAAGGAGCCCCATAGAGACCCATTAAGACCCATAAGGACCCATAGGGACCCATAGGGACCCATAGAGCCCCATAGAGG
Source organism: Patagioenas fasciata (assembly GCF_037038585.1). Taxonomy (NCBI): domain Eukaryota; kingdom Metazoa; phylum Chordata; class Aves; order Columbiformes; family Columbidae; genus Patagioenas; species Patagioenas fasciata. The sequence continues at coordinate 263,930 of NC_092539.1, forward strand.
CCCATAGGAAACCACAGAGCCCCATGGAACCCCATAGGGACCTAGAGAGCTCCATAGGGACCCATAGGGACCCATAGAGCTCCATAGGGACCCATAGAGCCCCATAGGGACCCATAGAGAGGGAGGGTTTTAGGACCCCGGGGGTTCCTGCTGGGCTCAACTATGGCAAGAAAACCTTAACGAATAATTAACCGAATATTAATGAATGCAAAAGGCCAGGAACCAATGAGGAGTGAGCACTGAGCCCTGGGACAGCGGGGACAGGGACAGCGGGAATGCGACCCTGGGACCCATTGACTCCCATTGACCCCATTGACCCCATTGACTGACCCCATTGACCCCCATTGATCCCCATTGACCGATTGACCCCCATTGACCCATTGACCCCATTGACCCATTGATCCCCATTGCCCCCCATTGATCCCCATTGCCCCATTGACCCCATTGACCCATTGATCCCCATTGACCCCATTGACCCCATTGACCCATTGACCCCATTGATCCCCATTGACCCATTGATCCCCATTGACCCCATTGACCCCCATTGACCCCATTGATTCCCATTGACCCATTGACCCCACTGACCCCATTGACCCATTGATCCCCATTGACCCCCATTGAGTCATTGAGTCATTGACTTCATTGACCCCCCATTGACCCCCATTGCCCCCCATTGATCCCCATTGCCCCCATTGCCCCCCATTGATCGCCATTGACCCCCATTGACCCCCATTGACCCCGTTGACCCATTGATCCCCATTGCCCCCCATTGACTCCCATTGCCCCCATTGCCCCCATTGCCCCCATTGACCCATTGACCCATTGACCGCATTGACTCCCATTGCCCCCATTGACCCCATTGCCCCCCATTGCCCCCCATTGCCCCCCATTGCCCCCCATTGCCCCCATTGCCCCCCATTGCCCCCATTGTACCCACTGCCCCCATTGTCCCCCACTGACCCCATTGCCCCCCACTGCCCCCATTGTCCCCCACTGACCCCATTGCCCCCCACTGACCCCATTGCCCCCCATTGCCCCCATTGTCCCATTTCAGGTAAAAGAGGACATAAACAAGAGAGAAAAAACAAAACACAACACATTTGGGTACTCCTGGGTCCTTTGGGGCACCCCTGGGTCCCTCCTGAACTCCTGGGTCCTTTGGGGCACTCCTGGGTCCCTCCTGAACTCCTGGGTCCTTTGGGGCACTCCTGGGTCCCTTGGGGTACTCCTGGGTCCCTCCTGAACTCCCCATAGACCCCCATAATTTCCCCCTTAGGGACCCAGGAGTGCCCCATAGTGACCCATAAGTGACTCATGGAGCCCCCTAAGTGTGTTCGGGTCCCTTCGGGTCCCTTCGGGTGAGTGCGGGCCCCACTCGGGTCCCTTCGGGTCCCTTCGGGTGTGTTCGGGTCCCACTCGGGTCCCTTCGGGTGCGTTCGGGTCCCTTCGGGTGCGTTCGGGTCCCTTCGGGTGCCTTCGGGTGCCTTCGGGTCCCCTCGGGTGCGTTCGGGCCCCACTCGGGTCCCTTCAGGTGCGTTCGGGTCCCTTCGGGTGCGTTCGGGTCCCCTCGGGTCCCTTCGGCTCCCTTCGTGTATCTTCGGCTCCTCTCGGAGCCGCCTCCGCGCACGCCACGCACAGTGGGCGTGGCCACGCACCCACCCCGCTTCCCATTGGCCGCCGCCTGAGGAAGGGGGCGTGGCCTCGCTCGCAGCCACCGCCGCGGCGGGAAACGATCGTGAGGCGGGAAAAGGGGAAGAAAGGGGGCGGGGGGAGGAAGAGGAGGGGCCGGGGGGGGAGCGGAACACGGGTTTTGGGGTAAAAAGGGGGGGATTTGGGAGTTTGGCGCCTTTTGGGGCACTTTCGGGTGGGTTCGGGTCCCTTCGGGGAGACTTCGGGTCCCTTCGGGGAGACTTCGGGCCCCTTCGGGTGGGTTCGGGCCCCTTCGGGGAGACTTCGGGTCCCTTCGGGTGCGTTCGGGTCCCTTCGGGTGCGTTCGGCTCCACTCGGAACCCTTCGGGTGCGTTCGGGTCCCTTCGGGTGGGTTCGGGTCCCTTCGGGTTTGTTCGGCTCCACTCGGGCCCCTTCGGGTGGGTTCGGGTCCCTTCGGGTGCGTTCGGCTCCACTCGGACCCCTTCGGGAAGACTTCGGGTCCCTTCGGGTGCGTTCGGCTCCACTCGGACCCCTTCGGGAAGACTTCGGGTCCCTTCGGGTGCGTTCGGCCCCGGCCGGGACTCGGGCGCCGCTCGGCTCCGCTCGGGCTCCGCTCGGGCGCCGCTCGGCTCCGCTCGGGCCCATTCGGCTCCGCTCGGGCCCATTCGGCTCCGCTCGGCTCTTTCCGTCTCCGCTCGTTTTCCCGCGCTTTCCCTCAGAGCGCGAAGCGAAGCGCGGGGACCCCCGGGGCCGCTTTTTTCGCGCTTTTCCCGAGGTGACAACAGCGGGGGCTTTGGGGACACAGCTCGGGGAGCCTCAGCGGGAGGGTTTTGGGTTGAAAAAGTGCTATTTTGGGTCAATTTTGAGGTGGTTTGTGGCCCTCCCGGCGGGGCAAGATGGCGGCTCCGGACATCGAGGGGCTGCTGGGTGAGTAATGAGGGGGAATTAGGGGTGATTAGCGCGAATTAGGGGGTAATTAGGGGGCAGCGGGGATACGGGGGGGTGGGGGGGGTGTTAATTAGCGCTGCTGAGGGTGTTAATTGTTAATGAATGCAGAGGAGGAGCCGTTGCAGGAGCTGCACCCCGGGCTGGCCCCGCTGAGGGGGATTGGGGGGGTGGGAGCGGAGCTGGAGAGGGAGGTGAGACAGGTAAGGGGGCATTGGGGACAATGGGGACAGAGAGAGAGAGTGTGTGCGGATCAGCAGTGATCACCCCAAACCTGCCCCGCAGACACGGCACCCAAAATCCTGCACCCCAAAATACTCTTCCCAAACCTGCACCCCAGATCCTGACCCCAAGCCCTGCACCAAAACCCTGCCCCTCAATCCTGCACCCCCAAATCCTCCACCCCCGATCCTGTCTTCCCAAACCCTGCACCCCAGATCCTGCACCCCCAAATTCGGCCCTACCAAACTCTGCACCCCTAAACCCTACAACTGAAACCTTGCACCCCCTAATCCTGCCCTCCCTACCTTCCTGAACCCCGAAACCTGCACCCCAAACCCTGCATTCCCAAATCTTTCCGTCCTATACCCTACACCCCTAAACCTGCCCCCAAACCCTGTACCCCAAAGAATTCCCTCCCAAACCCTGCACCTCCAAATCCTGCACCTCAAAGGCCTGGCAACCCAAGCCCTTCAACCCCATCCCTGCAACACCAAATCCTGTACCCCAAACCCAGCACCCCAGAATCCTGCACCCCAAATCCTGCCTACCAAACCTTTCACTGCAAACCCCTGCACCCCAAGATTGTGCTGCCCTAAACACTGAACCCCCAAATCCTGAAGACCCGGATCCTTGCCTCCCAAGACTCTGCACCCCCAAATCCTGCACCCAAATCTCTCACCCCCACCACCCTGCACTCCCAACCCCTGCACCCCAAAACTCCACACCTCCAAATCCTGAACCCTGAAACCCCGCACCCCCAAATCCTGTGCCCCAGTCCTGTGCACCCCACACTCTGCAACCTTAAATTTCCCCCCAAGCCCCTGCACCCCAAACGCTGCACTCTTAGACCTGACTTCTAAACCCAAGGGCCCATTGTGACATCCCAGAACCTCCTATTGTCCCCAGGGCCCATTGTGACATCCTGGGAACCCCCATTGTCCCCAGGGCGCATTGTGACATTCAGGGGACTCCTCTTTGTCCCCAGGGCCCATTGTGACATCCTGGGGACCGCCCCTTGTCACTGGGGCCCATTGTGACGTCACAGGACCCCCCGTTGTCCCCAGGGTTCATTGTGATGTCTTAGGACCCCCCATTGTCCCCAGGGCCCATTGTGACATCCTGGGGAACCCCCTTGTCCCCAGGGCCCATTGTGACGTCCCAGAACCCGCCATTGTCCCCAGGGCCCATTTTGACATCCTGGGGATCCCTCCTTGTCCCCAGGGCCCATTGGGACGTCCCAGGACCCCCATTGTCCCCAGGGCCCATTGTGACATCCCAGGACCCCACATTGTCCCCAGGGCCCTTGTGAGATCCTGGGGAGCCCACTTGTCCCCAGGACCCATTGTGACACTATAGGGACCCGCCCTTGTGCCCAGTGACCATTGTGACACCGTGGGTACCACCCTTGTCCGCAGGGCCCATTGTGACATCCTGAGGACACCCCCTTGTCTCCAGGGCCCATTGTGACATCCTGGGAATCCCTCCTTGTCCCCAGGGCCCATTTTGACATTCAGGGGACCCCCCATTGTCCCCAGGGCCCATTGTGACATCCTGCGGACCCCCCGTTGTCCCCAGGGCCCATTGTGACATTCAGGGGACCCACCATTGTCCTCAGGGCCCATTGTGACGTCCCAGGACCCCCCGTTGTCCCCAGGGTTCATTGTGACGTCTTAGGACCCCCCATTGTCCCCAGGGCCCATTGTGACATCCACTGCACCCCCCTGTCCCCAGGGCTCATTGTGACATGCAGGGGACCCCTCTTTGTCCCCAGGGCCCATTGTGACATCCTGGGGACCCCCCCTTGTCCCCAGGGCCCATTGTGACGTCCCAGGACCCCCCATTGTCCCCAGGACCCATTGTGACATTCAGGGGACCCCCTTTGTCATTGGGGCCCATTGTGAAATCCCAGGACCCCACATTGTCCCCAGGGCCCATTGTGACATCCTGGGGACCCCCCCTTTGTCCCCAGTGCCCATTGTGACATCCTGCGGACCCCCCTTTGTCCCCAGGGCCCATTTTGACATTCAGGGGACCCACCATTGTCCTCAGGGCCCATTGTGCGGTCCCAGGACCCCCCATTGTCCCCAGGGCCCATTGTGATATCCTCGGCACCCCCTTGTCCCCAGGGTCCATTGTGACACTGTGGGTACCACCCTTGTCTGCAGGGCTCATTGTGACATCCCAGGACCCCCCATTGTCCCCAGGGCCCATTGTGACATTCAGGGGACCCCCCTTGTCCCCAGGGCCCATCCTGATACCGTGTGGACCCCCTTTGTCCCCAGGGCCCATTGTGACATCCTGCGGACCCCCCTTGTCCTCAGGGTCCATTGTGACAGCCCAGGACCTTACATTGTCCCCAGGGCCCATTGTGATATCTGGGGGACCCCCTTGTTCCCAAGGCCCATTGTGACATCCTGGGGACCCACCCTTGTCCCCAGGGCCCATTGTGACATCCCAGGACCCCCCATTGTCCCCAGAGCCCATTGTGACATCCTCGGCACCCCCTTGTCCCCAGGGCCCATTGTGACATCCTGGGGACCCCCCCTTCTTCCCAGGGCCCATTGTGACGTCCCAGGACCCCCCATTGTCCCCAGGGCCCATTGTGACATCCTCTGCACCCCCTTGTCCCCAGGGCCAATTGTGACATTCAGGGGACCCCTCTTTGTCCCCAGGGCCCATTCTGACATCCTGGGGATCCCTCCTTGTCCCCAGGGCCCATTGTGACGTCCCAGGACCCCCCATTGTCCCCAGGACCTATTGTGACATTCAGGGGACCCCCTTTGTCACTGGGGCCCATTGTGACACCATGGAGACCCCCGCTTGTCCTCAGGGTCCATTGTGACATCCTGGGTACCCCCCATTTTCCCCAGGACCCATTGTGACATCCTGGCCACCCCCTTGCTCCCAGGGCCCGTTGTGGCACCATGGGGACACCACCTTTGTCCCCAGGGCCCATTGTGACATCCCAGGACCCCCCTTTGTCCCCAGGGCCCATTGTAGCACCATGGGGACCCCCTTTGACCCCAGGGCCCATTGTGGCACCATGGCAACCCCTTTTGTCCCCAGGGCCCATTGTGACATTCTTGGACCCCACTTTGTCCCCAGGGCCTATTGTGACATCATGGGGACCCCTCCTTGTCACTGGGGACCCATTGTGACACCATGGGGACCCCCCCTTGTCCTCAGGACTCATTCTCACATCCTGGACACCCCCCATTGTCCCCAGGGCCCATTGTGACATCCACTGCACCCCCTTGTCCCCAGGGCCCATTGTGACATTCAGGGGACCCCTCTTTGTCCCCAGGGCCCATTGTGACATCCTGGGGACCCCCCCTTGTCCCCAGGGCTCATTGAGACGTCCCAGGACCCCCCACTGTCCCCAGGGCCCATTGTGACATTCAGGGGACCCCCTTTGTCACTGGGGCCCATTGTGACATGCTGGGGACGCTCTTTGTCCACAGGGCCCATTGTGACATCCTGGGGACCCTCCTTGTCCCCAGAGCCCATTGTGACATCCAGGGGACCCCCTTTGTCCCCAGGGCCCATTGTGGCACCATGAGGACCCTCTTTGTCACTGGGGCCCATTGTGACACCGTCGACACCCCCCTTTGTCCCCAGGGCCCATTCTGATACCGTGGGGACCCCCCATTGTCCCCAGGGCCCATTGTGACATGCTGGGGACGCTCTTTGTCCACAGGGCCCATTGTGACATCCTGGGGACCCTCCTTGTCCCCAGAGCCCATTGTGACATCCAGGGGACCCCCTTTGTCCCCAGGGCCCATTGTGGCACCATGAGGACCCTCTTTGTCACTGGGGCCCATTGTGACATCCCAGGACCCCCCTTTGTCCCCAGGGCCCATTGTGACATCCTGGGGACCCTCCTTGTCCCCAGAGCCCATTGTGACATCCCAGGACCCCACTTTGTCCCCAGGGCTTATTGTGACGCCATGGGGATCTCCCTTGTCCCCAGGGCCCATTGTGACATCCCATGACCCCCCTTTGTCCCCAGTGCTATTGTGAAATCCTGGGGACCCCTTTTGTCCCCAGAGCCCATTGTGACACCGTGGGGAACCCCTTTGTCAGTGGGGGCCATTGTGACATTCCAGGATTTCACTTTGTCCCCAGGGCTCGTTCTGACACCTTGGGGACTCCCATTGTCCCCAGGGCCCATTGTGACATCCTGGGCAACCCCATTGTCCCCAGGGCCCATTGTGGCATCCTGGGGACCCCCATTGTCCCCAAGGCCCATTGTGACATTCCAGGACCCCCCATTGTCCCCAGGGCCCATTGTGACATCCACTGCACCCCCTTGTCCCCAGGGCCCATTGTGACATTCAGGGGACCCCTCTTTGTCCCCAGAGCCCATTGTGACATCCTGGGGACCCCCCTTCTCACTGGGGCCCATTGTGACGTCCCAGGACCCCCCATTGTCCCCAGGACCCATTGTGACATTCAGGGGGCCCCTTTGTCACTGGGGCCCATTGTGACATCCCAGGACCCCACATTGTCCCCAGGACACATTGTGACATCCTGGGGACGCTCTTTGTCCCCAGGGCCCATTGTGACATCCTGGGGACCCTCCTTGTCCCCAGAGCCCACTCTGACATCCAGGGGACCCCCTTTGTCCCCATGGCCCATTGTGGCACCATAGGGACCCCCTTTGTCACTGGGGCCCATTGTGACATCCCAGGACACCCCCTGGTCCCCAGGCCCCATTGTGACATCCTGGGGACCCCCTTTGTCCCAGGACTTCATTGTGACATCCTGGGGACCCCCCTTGTCCTCAGGGTCCATTGTGACAGCCCAGGACCTTACATTGTCCCCAGGGCCCATTGTGATATCTGGGGGACCCCCTTGTCCCCAGGGCCCATTGTGACATCCCAGGACCCCCCATTGTCCCCAGGGCCCATTGTGACATCCCAGGACCCCCCATTGTCCCCAGGGTTCATTCTTACATCCTGGGGACCCCCTTGTCCCCAGGACCCATCGTGACACCATGGAGACCCCTCCTTGCCTCAGGGCCCATTGTGACATCCTGGGCATCCCCCTTTGTCACCCGGGACCATTGTAACACCATGGGGACCCCCTTTGTCCCTAGGGCCTATTGTTACGTCCCAGGACCCCCCGTTGTTCCCAGGGCCCATTGTGACACCTTGGGGACCCCCTTGTCACTGGGGACCCATTGTGACACCATGGGGACCACCCCTTGTCCTCAGGGCCTATTGTGAACATCCTGGGGAACCTCCATTGTCCCCAGAGCCCATTGTGAGTTCCTGGGGACCCCCTTGTCCCCAGGTCCCATTGTGACATCCTGGGGAGTCTCTTTGTCCCCAGGGCCCATTGTGACATCCTGGGGACCCCCTTTGTCCCCAGGGCCCATGGTGACATCCTGGGGACCTCCTTGTCCGCAGGACCCATCCTGGCACCGTGGGGACCTCCCTTGTCACTGGGGACCCTTTGTGACACCATGGGGACCTCCCATTGTCCTCAGGGCCCATTGAGACATCCTGGGGACCCCCTTTGTCACTGGGGACCCATTGTGACATCCCAGGAACCCCATTGTCCCAAGGGCCCATTGTGACATCCTAGGGACCTCCCTTTGTCCCCAGGGTTCATTGTGGCACCATGGGGACCCCCTTTGTCACTGTGTCACATTGTGATATCCAAGAACCCCACTTTGTCCCCAAGGCCCATTTTGACATCCTGGGGACCCCCTTTCTCCCCAGGGCCCATTGTGACATTCAGGGGACACCCCCCTTGTCCCCAGGGCCCATTGTGACTTCCCAGGACCCCCCATTGTCCCTAGAGCCCATTGTGACATTCAGGGGACCCCCTTTGTCACTGGGGCCTATTGTGACATCCCAGGACCCCACATTGTCCCCAGGGCCCATTGTGACATTCAGGGGACACCCCCCTTGTCCCCAGGGCCCATTGTGACGTCCCAGGATCCCCCATTGTCCCCAGGGCCCATTGTGACATTCAGGGGACCCCCTTTGGCACTGGGGCCCATTGTGACATCCCAGGACCCCACATTGTCCCCAGGGCCCATTGTGACATTCAGGGGTCCCCCCCTTGTCCCCAGGACCCATTGTGATGTCCCAGGAGCCTCATTGTCCCCACGGCCCATTGTGACATCCTGGGGACCCCCCTTTGTCACTGGGGCTCATTGAGACACCATGGAGACCCCTGCTTGTCCTCAGGGTCCATTGTGACATCTTGGGCACCTCCCATTGTCCCCAGGACCCATTGTGACATCCTGGGGACCCCCTTGCTCCCAGGGCCCATTGTGGCACCATGTGGACATCCCCTTTGTCCCCAGGGCCCATTGTGACATTCCAGGACCCCCCATTGTCCCCAGGGCCCATTGTGACATCCACTGCACCCCCTTGTCCCCAGGGCCCATTGTGACATTCAGGGGACCCCTCTTTGTCCCCAGTGCCCATTGTGACGTCCCAGGACCCCCCATTGTCCCCAGGGCCCATTGTGACATCCTGGGGATCCCTCCTTGTCACTGGGGACCCATTGTGACACCATGGAGACCCCTGCTTGTCCTCAGGGTCCATTGTGACATCTTGGGCACCTCCCATTGTCCCCAGGACCCATTGTGACATCCTGGGGACCCCCTTGCTCCCAGGGCCCATTGTGGCACCATGGGGACATCCCCTTTGTCCCCAGGGCCCATTGTGACATTCCAGGACCCCCCATTGTCCCCAGGGCCCATTGTGACATCCACTGCACCCCCTTGTCCCCAGGGCCCATTGTGACATTCAGGGGACCCCTCTTTGTCCCCAGGGCCCATTGTGACGTCCCAGGACCCCCCATTGTCCCCAGGGCCCATTGTGACATCCTGGGGATCCCTCCTTGTCCTCAGGGCCCATTGTGACGTCTTAGGACCCCCCATTGTCCCCAGGGCCCATTGTGACATTCAGGGGACGCCTCTTTGAAACCCAGGGCACATTGTGACATCCTGGGGACCCCCCCTTGTCCCCACAGCCCATTGTGACGTCCCAGGACCCCCCATTGTTCCCAGGGCCCATTGTGACATCCTGGGGATCCCTCCTTGTCCCCAGGGCCCATTGTGACACTATGGGGACCCCCCCTTGTTCCCAGGGCCCATTGTGACATCCTGGGTACCACCCTTGTCCGCACGGCTCATTGTGACGTCCCAGGACCCCCCATTGTCCCCAGGGCCCATTGTGACATCCTGGGGATCCCTCCTTGTCCGCAGGGCCCATTGTGACGTCCCAGGACCCCCCATTGTCCCCAGGGCCCATTGTGACATCCTCTGCACCCCCTTGTCCCCAGGGCCCATTGTGACATTCCGGGGACCCCTGTTTGTTCCCAGGGCCCATTGTGACATCCTGGGGACCCCCTCTTGTCACTGGGGCCCATTGTGACGTCCCAGGACCCGCTATTGTCCCCAGGGCCGATTGTGACATTCAGGGGACCCCTCTTTGTCCCCAGGGCCCATTGTGACATCCTGGGGATCCCTCCTTTTCCCCACGACCCATTGTGACATCCTGGGGACCCTCCTTGTCCCCAGAGCCCATTGTGACATCCAAGGGACCCCCTTTGTCTCCAGGGCCCATTGTGGCACCATGGGGACCCCCTTTGACACTGGGGCCCATTGTGACACCGTCGACACCCCCCTTTGTCCCCAGAGCCCATTGTGACGTCCTGGGGACCCCCCTTGTCCCCAGAGCCCATTGTGACATCCAGGGGACCCCCTCTTGTCCCCAGGGTCCATTGTGACGTCCCAGGACCCTCCATTGTCCCCAGGACCCATTGTGACATCCTGGGGATCCCTCCTTGTCCCCAGGGCCCATTGTGACGTCCCAGGACCCCCCATTGTCCCCAGGACCCACTGTGACATTCAGGGGACCCCCTTTGTCACTGGGGCCCATTGTGACATCCCAGGAGCCCACATTGTCCCCAGGGCCCATTGTGACATCCTGGGGACCCCACTTGTCCCCAGGACCCATTGTGACACTATGGGGACCCCCCCTTGTCCCCAGGGCCCATTGTGACGTCCTGGGTACCACCCTTGTCCGCAGGGCTCATTGTGACGTCTCAGGACCCCCCATTGTCCCCAGGGCCCATTGTGACATCCTGGGGATCCCTCCTTGTCCGCAGGGCCCATTGTGACGTCCCAGGACCCCCCATTGTCCCCAGGGCCCATTGTGACATCCTCGGCACCCCCTTGTCCCCAGGGCCCATTGTGACATTCAGGGGACCCCTGTTTGTCCCCAGGGCCCATTGTGACATCCTGGGGACCCCCTCTTGTCACTGGGGCCCATTGTGACGTCCCAGGACCCCCCATTTTCCCCAGGGCCCATTGTGACATTCAGGGGACCCCTCTTTGTCCCCAGGGGCCATTGTGACGTCTAACGACCCCCCATTGTCCCCAGGGCCCATTGTGACATCCTGGGGATCCCTCCTTGTCCTCAGGGCCCATTGTGACGTCCCAGGACCCCCCATTGTTCCCAGGGCCTATTGTGATGTCCTTGGGAGCCCCCTCTCTTCCCAGGGCTCATTGTGACTCTCAGGGGACCCCACCTTGTCCCCAGGACTGCTTGTGACGTCCTAGGGCCCCTCTGTGTCCCCAGGGCCCATTGTGACGTCCCAGGACCCCCATTGTCCCCAGGGCCCATTGTGACATCCTCGGCACCCCCTTGTCCACAGGGCCCATTGTGACATTCAGGGGACCCCTCTTTGTCCCCAGGGCCCATTGTGACATCCTGGGGACCCCCTCTTGTCCCCAGGGCCCATTGTGACGTCCCAGGACCCCCCATTGTCCCCAGGGCCCATTGTGACATCCTGGGGATCCCTCCTTGTCCCCAGGGCCCATTGTGACGTCCCAGGAACCCCCATTGTCCCCAGGACCCATTGTGACATTCAGGGGACCCCCTTTGTCACTGGGGCCCATTGTGACATCCTGGGGACCCCCATGCCACTGGGGCCCATTGTGACGTCCCAGGACCTCGCATTGTCCCCAGGGCCCATTGTGACACCTTGGGGACCCCCTTGTCACTGGAGACCCGTTGTGACATCATGGGGACCACCCCTTGTCCTCAGGGCCTATTGTTACGTCCCAGGACCCCCCATTGTCCCCAGGGCCCATTGTGACATTCAGGGGACCCCCTTTGTCACTGGGGCCCATTGTGACATCCCAGGACCCCACATTGTCCCCAGGGCCCATTGTGAGTTCCTGGAGACCCCCTTGTCCCCAGGTCCCATTGTGACATCCTGGGCAGCCTCTTTGTCCCCAGGGCCCCTTGTGACATCCTGGGGACCTCCTTGTCCCCAGGACCCATCCTGGCACCGTGGAGACATCCCTTGTTACTGGGGACCTATTGTGACACCATGGGGACCTCCCATTGTCCTCAGGGCCCATTGAGACATCCTGGGGACACCCTTTGTCACTGGGGACCCAATGTGACATCCCAGGAACCCCATTGTCCCAAGGGCCCATTGTGACATCCTGGGGACCCCCCTTTGTCTCCAGGACATATTGTGACACCGTGGGGACCACATTAGTCCCCAGGGCCCATTGTGACATCCTAGGGATCCCCTCTTGTCCCCAGGGCCCATTGTGACGTCCCAGGACCCCCCATTGTCCCCAGGGCCCATTGTGACCTCCTCGGCACCCCCTTGTCCCTAGGGCCCATTGTGACATTCACGGGACCCCCCTTTGTCCCCAGGACCCATTGTGACATCCTGGGGACCCTCCTTGTCCCCAGAGCCCATTGTGACATCCAGGGGACCCCCTTTGTCCCCAGGGCCCATTGTGACATCCTGGGGTCCCCCCTTTGTCCCCAGGGCCCATTGAAATGTCCCAGGACCACCGTTTGTCCCCAGGGTTCATTATGACATCCTGGGGACCCCATTTGTCCCCACGGCCCATTGTGGCACCATGGGGACCCCCTTTGTCACTGGGGCCCATTGTGACATCCCAGGACCCCACTTTGTCCCCAGGGCTTATTGTGACACCATGGGGATCTCCCTTGTCCCCAGGGCCCATTGTGACATCCCATGACCCCCCTTTATCCCCAGTGCTATTGTGAAATCCTGGGGACCCCTTTTGTCCCCAGGGCCCATTGTGGCACCATGGGGAACCCCTTTGTCACTGGGGGCCATTGTGACATCCCAGGATTCCACTTTGTCCCCAGGGCTCGTTCTGACACCTTGGGGACTCCCATTGTCCCCAGGGCCCATTCTGACATCCTGGGCAACCCCATTGTCCCCAGGGCCCATTGTGACATCTGGGGGACGCCCTTGTCCCCAGGACCCATCGTGGCACCGTGGGGACCCTCCTTGTCACTTGGGCCCATTGTGACATCCTGGGCACCCCTTTTGTCCCCACAGCCCATTGTGGCACCATGGGGACCCCCTTTGTCACTGGGGCCCATTGTGACATCCCAGGACCCCACATTGTCCCCAGGGCCCTTGTGACATCCTGGGGACCCCACTTGTCCCCAGGACCCATTGTGACACTATAGGGACCCCCCTTGTGCCCAGTGACCATTGTGACACCGTGGGTACCACCCTTGTCCGCAGGGCCCATTGTGACATCCTGAGGACACCCCCTTGTCTCCAGGGCCCATTGTGACATCCTGGGAATCCCTCCTTGTCCCCAGGGCCCATTTTGACATTCAGGGGACCCCCCATTGTCCCCAGGGCCCATTGTGACATCCTCGGCACCTCCTTGTCCCCAGGGCCCATTGTGACATCCCAGGACCCCACTTTGTCCCCAGGGCCCATTGTGACATCCTGGGGACCCCCCTTTGTCCCCAGGGCCCATTGTGACATCCAAGGGACCCCCCCTTGTCCCCAGGGCCCATTGTGACGTCCCAGGACCCCCCACTGTCCCCAGGGCCCATTGTGACATTCAGGGGACCCCCCTTTGTCCCCAGGGCCCATTCTGATACCGTCGGGACCCCCTTTGTCCCCAGGGCCCATTGTGACATCCTGGGGGACTCTCCTTGTCCCCAGAGCCCATTGTGACATCCAGGGGACCCCCTTTGTCCCCAGGGCCCATTGTGGCACCGTGAGGACCCTCTTTATCACTGGGGCCCATTGTGACATCCCGGGACCCCCTTTGTCCCCAGGGCCCATTGTGACATCCTGGGGGACCCTCCTTGTCCCCAGAGCCCATTGTGACATCCCAGGACCCCACTTTGTCCCCAGGGCTTATTGTGACACCATGGGAATCTCCCTTGTCCCCAGGGCCCATTGTGACATCCCATGACCTCCCTTTGTCCCCAGTGCTATTGTGAAATCCTGGGGACCCCTTTTGTCCCCAGGGCCCATTGTGGCGCCATGGGGAACCCCTTTGTCACTGGGGGCCATTGTGACATTCCAGGATTCCACTTTGTCCCCAGGGCTCGTTCTGACACCTTGGGGACTCCCATTGTCCCCAGGGCCCATTGTGACATCCTGGGCAACCCCATTGTCCCCAGGGCCCATTGTGACATCCTGGGGACCCCCATTGTCCCCAAGGCCCATTGTGACATTCCAGGACCCACCATTGTCCCCAGGGCCCATTGTGACATCCACTGCACCCCCTTGTCCCTAGGGCCCACTGTGACATTCAGTGGACCCCTCTTTGTCCCCAGGGCCCATTGTCACATCCTGGGGACCCCCGTTGTCACTGGGGCCCATTGTGACATCCAAGGGACCCCCCCTTGTCCCCAGGGCCAATTGTGACGTCCCAGGACCCCCCATTGTTCCCAGGGCCCATTGTGACATCCTCGGCACCTCCTTGTCCCCAGGGCCCATTGTGACATTCAGGGGACCCCACATTGTCCCCAGGGCCCATTGTGACATCCTGGGGACCCCCCTTTGTCCCCAGGGCCCATTGTGACATCCAAGGGACCCCCCCTTGTCCCCAGGGCCCATTGTGACGTCCCAGGACCCCCCACTGTCCCCAGGGCCCATTGTGACATTCAGGGGACCCCCCTTTGTCCCCAGGGCCCATTCTGATACCGTCGGGACCCCCTTTGTCCCCAGGGCCCATTGTGACATCCTGGGGGACTCTCCTTGTCCCCAGAGCCCATTGTGACATCCAGGGGACCCCCTTTGTCCCCAGGGCCCATTGTGGCACCGTGAGGACCCTCTTTATCACTGGGGCCCATTGTGACATCCCGGGACCCCCTTTGTCCCCAGGGCCCATTGTGACATCCTGGGGGACCCTCCTTGTCCCCAGAGCCCATTGTGACATCCCAGGACCCCACTTTGTCCCCAGGGCTTATTGTGACACCATGGGAATCTCCCTTGTCCCCAGGGCCCATTGTGACATCCCATGACCCCCCTTTGTCCCCAGTGCTATTGTGAAATCCTGGGGACCCCTTTTGTCCCCAGGGCCCATTGTGGCACCATGGGGAACCCCTTTGTCACTGGGGGCCATTGTGACATTCCAGGATTCCACTTTGTCCCCAGGGCTCGTTCTGACACCTTGGGGACTCCCATTGTCCCCAGGGCCCATTGTGACATCCTGGGCAACCCCATTGTCCCCAGGGCCCATTGTGACATCCTGGGGACCCCCATTGTCCCCAAGGCCCATTGTGACATTCCAGGACCCACCATTGTCCCCAGGGCCCATTGTGACATCCACTGCACCCCCTTGTCCCTAGGGCCCACTGTGACATTCAGTGGACCCCTCTTTGTCCCCAGGGCCCATTGTCACATCCTGGGGACCCCCGTTGTCACTGGGGCCCATTGTGACATCCAAGGGACCCCCCCTTGTCCCCAGGGCCAATTGTGACGTCCCAGGACCCCCCATTGTTCCCAGGGCCCATTGTGATGTCCTGGGGAGCCCCCTCTGTTCCCAGGGCTCATTGTGACTTTCAGGGGACCCCCCCTTGTCCCCAGGGCCCATTGTGACGTCCCAGGACCCACCATTGTCCCCAGGACCCATTGTGACATTCAGGGGGCCCCTTTGTCCCCAGGGCCCATTATGACATCCCAGGACCCCCCATTGTCCCCAGGGCCCATTGTGACGTCCCAGGACCCCCCATTGTCCCCAGGGCCCATTGTGACATCCTCAGCACCCCCTTGTCCCCAGGGCCCATTGTGACATTCAGGGGACCCCTCTTTTTCCCCAGGGCCCATTGTGACATCCTGGGGACCCCCCCTTGTCCCCAGGGCCCATTGTGACGTCCCAGGACCCGCCATTGTCCCCAGGGCCCATTGTGACATCCTGGGGATCCCTGCTTGTCCCCAGGGCCCATTGGGACGTCCCAGGACCCGCCATTGTCCCCAGGGCCCATTGTGACATTCTGGGGATCCCTCCTTGTCCCCATGGCCAATTGGGACGTCCCAGGATCCCCATTGTCCCCAGGGCCCATTGTGACATTCAGGGGCCCCCGTTTGTCACTGGGGCCCATTGTGACATCCCAGGACCCCACATTGTCCCCAGGGCCCATTGTGACATCCTGGGGACACCCCCTTATCTCCAGGGCCCATTGTGACATCCTGGGAATCCCTCCTTGTCACTGGGGCCCATTTTGACATTCAGGGGACCCCTCTTAGTCCCCAGGGCCCATTGTGACATCCTGGGGACCCCACTTGTCCCCAGGACCCATTGTGACACTATGGGGACCCCCCCTTGTGCCCAGTGCCCATTGTGACACCGTGGGTACCACCCTTGTCTGCAGGGCTCATTGTTTCATCCCAGGACCCCCCATTGTCCCCAGGGCCCATTGTGACATTCAGGGGACCCCCCTTTGTCCCCAGGGCCCATTCTGATACCGTGGGGACCCCCTTTGTCCCCAGAGCCCATTGTGACATGTTGGGGACGCTCTTTGTCCCCAGGGCCCATTGTGACATCCTGGGGACCCTCCTTGTCCCCAGAGCCCATTGTGACATCCAGGGGACCCCCTTTGTCCCCAGGGCCCATTGTGGCACCATAGGGACCCCCTTTGTCACTAGGGCCCATTGTGACATCCCAGGACCCCCCCTAGTCCCCAGGGCCCATTGTGACATCCTGGGGACCCTCCTTGTCCCCAGAGCCCATTGTGACATCCAGGGGACCCCCTTTGTCCCCAGGGCCCATTGTGGCACCATAGGGACCCCCTTTTTCACTGGGGCCCATTGTGACATCCCAGGACCCCCCCTGGTCCCCAGGCCCCATTGTGACATCCTGGGGACCCCTTTGTCCCAAGACTTCATTGTGACATCCTGGGGACCCCCCTTGTCCTCAGGGTCCATTGTGACAGCCCAGGACCTTACATTGTCCCCAGGGCCCATTGTGATATCTGGGGGACCCCCTTGTTCCCAAGGCCCATTGTGACATCCTGGGGACCCACCCTTGTCCCCAGGGCCCATTGTGACATCCTGGGGACCCCCCCTTGCTCCCAGGGCCCGTTGTGGCACCGTGGGGACACCCCGTTTGTCCCCAGGGCCCATTGTGACATCCCAGGACCCCCCTTTGTACCCAGGGCCATTGTAGCACCATGGGGTCCCCTTTGACCCCATGGCCCATTGTGGCACCATGGCAACCCCTTTTGTCCCCAGGGCCCATTGTGACATTCTTGGACCCCACTTTGTCCCCAGGGCCTATTGTGACACCATGGGGACCCCTCCTTGTCACTGGGGACCCATTGTGACACCATGGGGACCCCCCCTTGTCCTCAGGACTCATTCTCACATCCTGGACACCCCCCATTGTCCCCAGGGCCCATTGTGACATCCACTGCACCCCCTTGTCCCCAGGGCCCATTGTGACATTCAGTGGACCCCTGTTTGTCCCCAGGGCCCATTGTGACATCCTGGGGACCCCCCCTTGTCCCCAGGGCCCATTGTGACGTCCCAGGACCCCCCTTTGTCCCCAGTGCTATTGTGAAATCCTGGGGACCCCTTTTGTCCCCAGGGCCCATTGTGACACCATGGGGAACCCCTTTGTCACTGGGGGCCATTGTGACATTCCAGGATACCACTTTGTCCCCAGGGCTCGTTCTGACACCTTGGGGACTCCCATTGTCCCCAGGGCCCATTGTGACATCCTGGGCAACCCCATTGTCCCCAGGGCCCATTGTGACGTCTCACGAGCCCCCATTGTCCCCAGGGCCCATTGTGACATCCTGGGGATCCCTCCTTGTCCCCAGGGCCCATTGTGATGTCCCAGGACCCCCCATTGTCCCCAGGGCCCATTGTGACATCCTCTGCACCCCCTTGTCCCCAGGGCCCATTGTGACATTCAGGGGACCCCTCTTTGTCCCCAGGGCCCATTCTGACATCCTGGGGATCCCTCCTTGTCCCCAGGGCCCATTGTGACGTCCCAGGACCCCCCATTGTCCCCAGGACCTATTGTGACATTCAGGGGAGCCCCTTTGTCACTGGGGCCCATTGTGACACCATGGAGACCCCCGCTTGTCCTCAGGGTCCATTGTGACATCCTGGCCACCCCCTTGCTCCCAGGGCCCGTTGTGGCACCATGGGGACACCCCCTTTGTCCCCAGGGCCCATTGTGACATCCCAGGACCCCCCTTTGTCCCCAGGGCCATTGTAGCACCATGGGGACCCCCTTTGACCTCAGGGCCAATTGTGGCACCATGGCAACCCCTTTTGTCCCCAGGGCCCATTGTGACATTCTTGGACCCCACTTTGTCCCCAGGGCCTATTGTGACACCATGGGGACCCCTCCTTGTCACTGGGGACCCATTGTGACACCATGGGGACCCCCCCTTGTCCTCAGGACTCATTCTCACATCCTGGACACCCCCCATTGTCCCCAGGGCCCATTGTGACATCCAGGGGACCCCCTTTGTCCCCAGGGCCCATTGTGGCACCATGAGGACCCTCTTTGTCACTGGGGCCCATTGTGACATCCCAGGACCCCCCTTTGTCCCCAGGGCCCATTGTGACATCCTGGGGACCCTCCTTGTCCCCAGAGCCCATTGTGACATCCCAGGACCCCACTTTGTCCCCAGGGCTTATTGTGACACCATGGGGATCTCCCTTGTCCCCAGGGCCCATTGTGACATCCCATGACCCCCCTTTGTCCCCAGTGCTATTGTGAAATCCTGGGGACCCCTTTTGTCCCCAGGGCCCATTGTGACACCATGGGGAACCCCTTTGTCACTGGGGGCCATTGTAACATTCCAGGATTCCACTTTGTCCCCAGGGCTCGTTCTGACACCTTGGGGACTCCCATTGTCCCCAGGGTCCATTGTGACATCCTGGGCAACCCCATTGTCCCCAGGGCCCATTGTGACATCCTGGGGACCCCCATTGTCCCCAAGGCCCATTGTGACATTCCAAGACCCCCCATTGTCCCCAGGGCCCATTGTGACATCCTCTGCACCCCCTTGTCCCCAGGGCCCATTGTGACATTCAGGGGACCCCTCTTTGTCCCCAGGGCCCATTGTGACATCCTGGGGACCCCCCCTTGTCACTGGGGCCCATTGTGACGTCCCAGGACCCCCCACTGTCCCCAGGGCCCATTGTGACGTCCCAGGACCCCCCATTGTCCCCAGGACCCATTGTGACATTCAGGGGGCCCCTTTGTCACTGGGGCCAATTGTGACATCCCAGGACCCCACATTGTCCCCCGGGCCCATTGTGACACCGTGGGTACCACCCTTGTCCGCAGGGCTCATTGTGACATCCCAGGACCCCCCTTTGTCCCCAGGGCCCATTCTGATACCGTGGGGATCCCCTTTGTCCCCAGAGCCCATTGTGACATCCAGGGGACCCCTTTGTCCCCAGGGCCCATTGTGACATCGCAGGACCCCCCTGGGCCCCAGGGCGCATTTTGACATCCTGGGGATGCCCCCTTGTCACCGGGACCCATTGTGTCGTCCCAGGACCCCCCATTGTCTCCAGGGCCCATTGTGACATCCTGGGGATCCCTGCTTGGCCCCAGGGCCCATTGTGACGTCTTAGGACCCCCCATTGTCCCCAGGGCCCATTGCGACATTCAGGGGACGCCTCTTTGTCCCCAGAGCCCATTCTGACATCCAGGGGACCCCCTTTGTCCCCAGGGCCCATTGTGACATCGCAGGACCCACCCTGGTCCCCAGGGCCCATTGTGACATCCTGGGCACCCCTTTTATCCCCACAGCCCATTGTGGCACCATGGGGACCCCCTTTGTCACTGGGGCCCATTGTGACATCCCAGGACCCCACATTGTCCCCAGGGCCCTTGTGACATCCTGGGGACCCCACTTGTCCCCAGTACCCATTGTGACACTATAGGGAACCCCCCTTGTGCCCAGTGACCATTGTGACACCGTGGGTACCACCCTTGTCCGCAGGGCCCATTGTGACATCCTGGGGACACCCCCTTGTCCCCAGGGCCCATTTTGACATTTAGGGGACCCCCCATTGTCCCCAGGGCCCATTGTGACATCCTCGGCACCTCCTTGTCCCCAGGGCCCATTGTGACATTCAGGGGACCCCACATAGTCCCCAGGGCCCATTGTGACATCCTGGGGACCCCCCTTTGTCCCCAGGGCCCATTGTGACATGCTGGGGACCCTCCTTGTCCCCAGAGCCCATTGTGACATCCAGGGGACCCCCTTTGTCCCCAGGGCCCATTGTGGCACCGTGAGGACCCTCTTTATCACTGGGGCCCATTGTGACATCCCAGGACCCCCTTTGTCACCAGGGCCCATTGTGACATCCTGGGGGACCCTCCTTGTCCCCAGAGCCCATTGTGACATCCCAGGACCCCACTTTGTTCCCAGGGCTTATTGTGACACCATGGGAATCTCCCTTGTCCCCAGGGCCCATTGTGACATCCCATGACCCCCCTTTGTCCCAAGTGCTATTGTGAAATTCTGGGGACCCCTTTTGTCCCGAGGGCCCATTGTGGCACCCTGGGGAACCCCTTTGTCACTGGGGGCCATTGTGACATTCCAGGATTCCACTTTGTCCCCAGGGCTCGTTCTGACACCTTGGGGACTCCCATTGTCCCCAGGGCCCATTGTGACATCCTGGGCAACCCCATTGTCCCCAGGGCCCATTGTGACATCCTGGGGACCCCCATTGTCCCCAAGGCCCATTGTGACATTCCAGGACCCCCCATTGTCCCCAGGGCCCATTGTGACATCCACTGCACCCCCTTGTCCCCAGGACCCATTGTGACATTCAGTGGACCCCTCTTTGTCCCCAGGGCCCATTGACACATCCTGGGGACCCTCCTTGTCCCCAGGGCCCATTGTGACGTCGCAGGACCCCCTGTTGTCCCCAGGACTCATTGTGACATTCAGGGGGCCCCTTTGTCACTGGGACCCATTGTGACACCGTGGGTACCACCCTTGTCCGCAGGGCTCATTGTGACATCCCAGGACCCACCTTTGTCCCCAGGGCCCATTCTGATACCGTGGGGATCCCCTTTGTCCCCAGAGCCCATTGTGACATCCAGGGGACCCCCTTTGTCCCCAGGGCCAATTGTGACATCGCAGGACCCCCCTGGGCCCCAGGGCGCATTTTGACATCCTGGGGATGCCCCCTTGTCACCGGGACCCATTGTGACGTCCCAGGACCCCCCATTGTCTCCAGGGCCCATTGTGACATCCTGGGGATCCCTGCTTGGCCCCAGAGCCCATTGTGACGTCTTAGGACCCCCCCTTGTCCCCAGGGCCCATTGCGACATTCAGGGGACGCCTCTTTGTACCCAGGGCACATTGTGACATCCTGGGGATCCCTCCTTGTCCCCAGGGCCCATTGTGACGTCCCAGGACCCCCATTGTCCTTAGGACCCATTGTAACATTCAGGGAACCCCTTTGTCACTGGGTCCCATTGTGACATCCCAGGACCCCACATTGTCCCCAGGGCCCATTGTGACATCCTGGGGACCCCATTTTCCCCAGGACCCATTGTGACACTATGGGGAACCCCCCTTGTTCCCAGGGCCCATTGTGACACCGTGGGTACCACCCTTGACCGCAGGGCTCATTGTGACATCGCAGGACCCCCCTTTGTCCCCAGAGCCCATTGTGAAAACCAGGGGACACCCTTTGTCCCCAGGGCCCATTGTGACATCGCAGGACCACCCTGGTCCCCAGGGCCCATTGTGACATCCTGGGCACCCCTTTTGTCCCCACGGCCCATTGTGGCACTATGGGGACCCCCTTTGTCACTGGGGCCCATTGTGACATCCCAGGACCCCACTTTGTCCCCAGGGCTGATTGTGACGTCCCAGGGCCCCTCTGTGTCCCCAGGGCCCATTGTGACACTTTAGGGACCCCTCTTTGTCCCCAGGGCCCATTGTGACATCCTGGAGACCCCCCCTTGTCCCCAGGGCCCATTGTGACGTCCCAGGACCCCCCATTGTTCCCAGGGCCCATTGTGATGTCCTGGGGAGCCCCCTCTGTTCCCAGGGCTCATTGTGACTTTCAGGGGACCCCCCCTTGTCCCCAGGGCTGATTGTGACGTCCTAGGGCCCCTCTGTGTCCCCAAGGCCCATTGTCACATCCCATGACTCCCCTTTGTCCCCAGTGCTATTGCGAAATCCTGGGGACCCCTTTTGTCCCCAGGGCCCATTGTGACACCATGGGGAACCCCTTTGTCACTGGGGGCTATTGTGACATTCCAGGATTCCACTTTGTCCCCAGGGCTCGTTCTGAACACCTTGGGGCCTCCCATTGTCCCCAGGGCCCATTGTGACATCCTGGGCAACCCCATTGTCCCCAGGGCCCATTGTGACATCTGGGGGACGCCCTTGTCCCCAGGACCCATCGTGGCACCGTGGGGACCCTCCTTGTCACTTGGGCCCATTGTGACACCATGGGGACCCCCCCTTTATCCCCAGTGCCCATTGTGACATCCTGCGGACCCCCCTTTGTCCCCAGGGCCCATTTTGACATTCAGGGGACCCACCATTGTCCTCAGGGCCCATTGTGAGGTCCCAGGACCCCCCATTGTCCCCAGGGCCCATTGTGACATCCTCGGCACCCCCTTGTCCCCAGGGTCCATTGTGACATCCCAGGACCCCCCATTGTCCCCAGGGCCCATTGTGACATTCAGGGGACCCCCCTTTGTCCCCAGGGCCCATTGTGACATCGTGGGGACCCCCTTTGTCCCAAGACTTCATTGTGACATCCTGGGGTCCCCCCTTGTCCTCAGGGTCCATTGTGACAGCCCAGGACCTTACATTGTCCCCAGGGCCCATTGTGATATCTTGGGGACCCTCTTGTTCCCAAGGCCCATTGTGACATCCTGGGGACCCCCCCTTGTCCCCAGGGCCCATTGTGACGTCCCAGGACCCCCCATTGTCCCCAGGGCCCATTGTGACATCCTGGGGATCCCTCCTTGTCCCCAGGGCCCATTGTGATGTCCCAGGACCCCCCATTGTCCCCAGGGCCCATTGTGACATCCTCTGCACCCCTTTGTCCCCAGGGCCCATTGTGACATTCAGGGGACCCCTCTTTGTCCCCAGGGCCCATTGTGACATCCTGGGGACCCCCCCTTGTCCCCAGGGCCCATTGTGACGTCCCAGGTCCCCCCATTGTCCCCAGGGCCCACTGTGACATCCTGGGGATCCCTCCTTGTCCCCAGGGCCCATTGTGACATCCCAGGACCCCCCATTGTCCCCAGGACCTATTGTGACATTCAGGGGACCCCCTTTGTCACTGGGGCCCATTGTGACACCATGGAGACCCCCGCTTGTCCTCAGGCTCCATTGTGACATCCTGGGCACCCCCCATTTTCCCCAGGACTCATTGTGACATCCTGGCCACCCCCTTGCTTCCAGGGCCCGTTGTGGCACCATGGGGAC
This sequence comes from Patagioenas fasciata, assembly GCF_037038585.1. NCBI lineage: Eukaryota > Metazoa > Chordata > Aves > Columbiformes > Columbidae > Patagioenas > Patagioenas fasciata. Next base: position 287,470 of record NC_092539.1, read on the forward strand.
ACCCCCTTTGTCCCCAGGGCCCATTGTGACATCCCAGGACCCCCCTTTGTCCCCAGGGCCCATTGTAGCACCATGGGGACCCCCTTTGACCCCAGGGCCCATTGTGGTACTATGGCAACCCCTTTTGTCCCCATTGCCCATTGTGACATTCTTGGACCCCACTTTGTCCCCAGGGCCTATTGTGACACCATGGGGACCCCTCCTTGCCACTGGGGACCCATTGTGACACCATGGGGACCCCCCCTTGTCCTCAGGACTCATTCTCACATCCTGGACACCCCGCATTGTCCCCAGGGCCCATTGTGACATCCACTGCACCCCCCTGTCCCCAGGGCCCATTGTGACATCCAGGGGACTCCTCTTTGTCCCCAGGGCCCATTGTGACATCCTGGGGACCCCCCCTTGTCCCCAGGGCCCATTGTGACGTCCCAGGACCCGCCATTGTCCCCAGGGCCAATTGTGACATCCTGGGGATCCCTCCTTGTCTTCAGGGCCCATTGTGATGTCCGAGGACCCCCCATTGTCCCCAGGGCCCATTGTGACATCCTCTGCACCCCCTTGTCCCCAGGGCCCATTGTGACATTCAGGGGACCCCTCTTTGTCCCCAGGGCCCATTGTGACATCCTGGGGATCCCTCCTTGTCCCCAGGGCCCATTGTGACGTCCCAGGACCCCCCATTGTCCCCAGGACCTATTGTGACATTCAGGGGACCCCCTTTGTCACTGGGGCCCATTGTGACACCATGGGGACCCCTCCTTGTCACTGGGGACCCATTATGACACCATGGGGACCCCCCTTGTCCTCAGGACTCATTCTCACATCCTGGACACCCTGCATTGTCCCCAGGGCCCATTGTGACATCCACTGCATCCCCTTGTCCCCAGGGCCCATTGTGACATTCAGGGGACCCCTCTTTGTCCCCAGGGCCCATTGTGACATCCTGGGGACCCCCCCTTGTCCCCAGAGCCCATTGTGACGTCCCAGGACCCCCCATTGTCCCCAGGACCCATTGTGACACTATGGGGACCCCCCCTTTTGCCCAGGGGCCATTGTGACCCCGTGGGTACCACCCTTGTCCCCAGGGCCCATTGTGACATCCTCTGCACCCCCTTGTCCCCAGGGCCCATTGTGACATTCAGGGGACCCCTCTTTGTCCCCAGGGCCCATTGTGACATCCTGGGGACCCTCTTTGTCACTGGGGCCTATTGTGACATCCCAGGACCCCCCTTTGTCCCCAGGGCCCATTGTAGCACCATGGGGACCCCCTTTGACCCCAGGGCCCATTGTGGCACCATGGCAACCGCTTTTGTCCCCAGGGCCCATTGTGACATTCTTGGACCCCACTTTGTCCCCAGGGCCTATTGTGACACCATGGGGACGCCTCCTTGTCACTGGGGACCCATTGTGATACCATGGGGACCCCGCCTTGTCCTCAGGACTCATTCTCACATCCTGGACGCCCCCCATTGTCCCCAGGGCCCATTGTGACATCCACTGCACCCCCTTGTCCCCAGGGCCCATTGTGACATTCAGGGGACCCCTCTTTGTCCCCAGGGCCCATTGTGACATCCTGGGGACCCCCCCTTGTCCCCAGGGCCCATTGTGACGTCCCAGGACCCCCCATTGTCCCCAGGGCCCATTGTGACATCCTGTGGATCCCTCCTTGTCCCCAGGGCCCATTGTGACGTCCCAGGTCCCCCCATTGTCCCCAGGGCCCATTGTGATATGTTGGGGAGCCCTCTTTGTCCCCAGGGCCCATTGTGAAATTCAGGGGACCCCAACTTGTCCTCAGGGCCCATTCTGATATCCTGGTGACACTCTTTGTCCCCAGGGCCCATTGTGACATCCTGGGGACCCCATTGTCACCAAAGCCCATTGTGATATCCTGGCGACCACCTTTTGTCCCCAGGGCCCATTGTGATATCCTGAGGACCGCCCTTTGTCCCCAGGGCCCATTGTGACGTCCCAGGACCCCCCATTGTCCCCAGGGCCCATTGTGACATTGAGGGGCCCCCGTTTGTCATTGGGGCCCATTGTGAGATCCCAGGACCCCACATTGTCCCAAGGGCCCATTGTGACTTTCAGGTGACTCCACTTGTCCCCAGGACCCATTGTGACACTATAGGGACCCCCCCTTGTGCCCAGTGCCCATTGTGACACCGTGGGTACCACCCTTGTCCGCAGGGCCCATTGTGACATCCTGGGGACACCCCCTTGTCCCCAGGGCCCATTGTGACATTCAGGGGACCCCTCTTTGTCCCCAGGGCCCATTGTGACATCCTGGGGACCCCCCCTTGTCCCCAGAGCCCATTGTGATGTCCCAGGAGCCCCCATTGTCCCCAGGACCCATTGTGACATTCAGGGGACCCCCTTTGTCACTGGGGCCCATTGTGAAATCCCAGGACCCCACACTGTCCCCAGGGCCCATTGTGACATCCTGGGGACCCCCCCTTTGTCCCCAGTGGCCATTGTGACATCCTGCGGACCCCCCTTTGTCCCCAGGGCCCATTTTGACATTCAGGGGACCCACCATTGTCCTCAGGGCCCATTGTGAGGTCCCAGGACCCCCCATTGTCCCCAGGGCCCATTGTGACATCCTCGGCACCCCCTTGTCCCCAGGGTCCATTGTGACACTGTGGGTACCACCCTTGTCTGCAGGGCTCATTGTGACATCCCAGGACCCCCCATTGTCCCCAGGGCCCATTGTGACATTCAGGGGACCCCCCTTGTCCCCAGGGCCCATTCTGATGCCGTGGGGACCCCCTTTGTCCCCAGGGCCCATTGTGACATGCTGGGGATCCTCTCTGTCCCCAGGGCCCATTGTGACATCCTCAGCACCCCCTTGTCCCCAGGGTCCATTGTGACACTGTGGGTACCACCCTTGTCTGCAGGGCTCATTGTGACATCCCAGGACCCCCCATTGTCCCCAGGGCCCATTGTGACATTCAGGGGACCCCCCTTGTCCCCAGGGCCCATTCTGATGCCGTGGGGACCCCCTTTGTCCCCAGGGCCCATTGTGACATGCTGGGGATCCTCTCTGTCCCCAGGGCCCATTGTGACATCCTGGGAACCCTCTTTGTCCCCAGGGCCCATTGTGGCACCATAGGGACCCCCTTTGTCGCTGGGGCCCATTGTGACATCCCAGGACCCCCCCTGGTCCCCAGGGCCCATTGTGACATCCTGGGGACCCCCTTTGTCCCAAGACTTCATTGTGACATCCTGGGGACCCCCCTTGTCCTCAGGGTCCATTGTGACAGCCCAGGACCTTACATTGTCCCCAGGGCCCATTGTGATATCTGGGGGACCCCCTTGTTCCCAAGGCCCATTGTGACATCCTGGGGACCCCCCCTTGTCCCCAGGGCCCATTGTGACATCCCAGGACCATACTTTGTCCCCAGGGCCCATTGTGACATCCTGGCGACCCCCCCTTGTCCCCAGGATCCATTGTGACATCCTGGGGATCCCTCCTTGTCCCCAGGGCCCATTGTGACATCCCAGGACCCCCCATTGTCCCCAGGGCCCATTGTGACATCCCCTGCACCCCCTTGTCCCCAGGGCCCATTGTGACATTCAGGGGACCCCTCTTTGTCCCCAGGGCCCATTGTGACATCCTGGGGACCCCCCCTTGTCCCCAGGGCCCATTGTGACATCCTGGGGATCCCTCCTAGTCCCCAGGGCCCATTGTGACGTCCCAGGACCCCCCATTGTTCCCAGGGCCCATTGTGATGTCCTTGGGAGCCCCCTCTCTTCCCAGGGCTCATTGTGACTCTCAGGGGACCCCATCTTGTCGCCAGGGCTGATTGTGACGTCCTAGGGCTCCTCTGTGTCCCCAGGGCCCATTGTGACGTCCCAGGACCCCCATTGTCCCCAGGGCCCATTGTGACATCCTCGGCACCCCCTTGTCCCCAGGGCCCATTGTGACATTCAGGGGACCCCTCTTTGTCCCCAGGGCCCATTGTGACATCCTGGGGACCCCCTCTTGTCCCTAGGGCCCATTGTGACGTCCCAAGACCCTCCATTGTCCCCAGGGCCCATTGTGACATCCTGGGGATCCCTCCTTGTCCCCAGGGCCCATTGTGACGTCCCAGGACCCCCCATTGTCCCCAGGGCCCATTGTGACATTCAGGGGACCCCCTTTGTCACTGGGGCCCATTGTGACATCCCAGGACCCCACATTATCCCCAGGGTCCATAGTTACATCCTGGGGACCCCCTTGTCCCCAGGACCCATCATGACATCATGGGGACCCTCCTTGTCACTGGGGACCCATTGTGACACCATGGGGACCCCCCCTTGTCCTCAGGGCTCATTGTGACATCCTGTGCATCCCCCTTTGTCCCCCGGGACCATTGTAACACCGTGCGGACCCCCTTTGTCCCCAGGACCCATTTTGACACTGTGGGGAACCCCCTTGTCCCCAGGGCCTATTGTTACGTCCCAGGACCCCCCATTGTCCCCAGGGCCCATTGTGACACCTTGGGGACCCCCTTGTCACTGGAGACCCATTGTGACAGCATGGGGACCACCCCTTGTCCTCAGGGCCTATTGTGAACATCCTGGGGAACCTCCATTGTCCCCAGAGCCCATTGTGAGTTCCTGGAGACCCCCTTGTCCCCAGGTCCCATTGTGACATCCTGGGGAGCCTCTTTGTCCCCACGGCCCATTGTGACATCCTGGGGACCTCCTTGTCCCCAGGACCCATCCTGGCACTGTGGAGACCTCCCTTGTCACTGAGGACCCATTGTGACACCATGGGGACCTCCCATTGTCCTCAGGGCACATTGAGACATCCTGGGGACCCCCTTTGTCACTGGGGACCCATTGTGACATCCCAGGAACCCCATTGTCCCAAGGGCCCATTGTGACATCCTGAGGACCCCTCTTTGTCTCCAGGACATATTGTGACACCGTGGGGACCACATTAGTCCCCAGGGCCCATTGTGACATCCTAGGAATCCCCTCTTGTCCCCAGGGCCCATTGTGACATCCCAGGACCCCCCTTTGTCCCCAGGGCTCATTGTGACATTCTAGGACCCCACTTTGTCCCCAGGGCCTATTGTGACACCATGGGGAACCCTCCTTGTCCCCAGGGCCCATTGTGACGTCCCAGGAACCCCCATTGTCCCCAGGACCCATTGTGACATTCAGGGGACCCCCTTTGTCACTGGGGCCCATTGTGACATCCTGGGGACCCCACATTGTCCCCAGGGCCCATTGTGACATCCTGGGGACCCCCATGCCACTGGGGCCCATTGTGACGTCCCAGGACCTCGCATTGTCCCCAGGGCCCATTGTGACACCTTGGGGACCCCCTTGTCACTGGAGACCCGTTGTGACATCATGGGGACCACCCCTTGTCCTCAGGGCCTATTGTTACGTCCCAGGACCCCCCATTGTCCCCAGGGCCCATTGTGACATTCAGGGGACCCCCTTTGTCACTGGGGCCCATTGTGACATCCCAGGACCCCACATTGTCCCCAGGGCCCATTGTGAGTTCCTGGAGACCCCCTTGTCCCCAGGTCCCATTGTGACATCCTGGGCAGCCTCTTTGTCCCCAGGGCCCCTTGTGACATCCTGGGGACCTCCTTGTCCCCAGGACCCATCCTGGCACCGTGGAGACATCCCTTGTTACTGGGGACCTATTGTGACACCATGGGGACCTCCCATTGTCCTCAGGGCCCATTGAGACATCCTGGGGACACCCTTTGTCACTGGGGACCCAATGTGACATCCCAGGAACCCCATTGTCCCAAGGGCCCATTGTGACATCCTGGGGACCCCCCTTTGTCTCCAGGACATATTGTGACACCGTGGGGACCACATTAGTCCCCAGGGCCCATTGTGACATCCTAGGGATCCCCTCTTGTCCCCAGGGCCCATTGTGACGTCCCAGGACCCCCCATTGTCCCCAGGGCCCATTGTGACCTCCTCGGCACCCCCTTGTCCCTAGGGCCCATTGTGACATTCACGGGACCCCCCTTTGTCCCCAGGACCCATTGTGACATCCTGGGGACCCTCCTTGTCCCCAGAGCCCATTGTGACATCCAGGGGACCCCCTTTGTCCCCAGGGCCCATTGTGACATCCTGGGGTCCCCCCTTTGTCCCCAGGGCCCATTGAAATGTCCCAGGACCACCGTTTGTCCCCAGGGTTCATTATGACATCCTGGGGACCCCATTTGTCCCCACGGCCCATTGTGGCACCATGGGGACCCCCTTTGTCACTGGGGCCCATTGTGACATCCCAGGACCCCACTTTGTCCCCAGGGCTTATTGTGACACCATGGGGATCTCCCTTGTCCCCAGGGCCCATTGTGACATCCCATGACCCCCCTTTATCCCCAGTGCTATTGTGAAATCCTGGGGACCCCTTTTGTCCCCAGGGCCCATTGTGGCACCATGGGGAACCCCTTTGTCACTGGGGGCCATTGTGACATCCCAGGATTCCACTTTGTCCCCAGGGCTCGTTCTGACAACTTGGGGACTCCCATTGTCCCCAGGGCCCATTCTGACATCCTGGGCAACCCCATTGTCCCCAGGGCCCATTGTGACATCTGGGGGACGCCCTTGTCCCCAGGACCCATCGTGGCACCGTGGGGACCCTCCTTGTCACTTGGGCCCATTGTGACATCCTGGGCACCCCTTTTGTCCCCACAGCCCATTGTGGCACCATGGGGACCCCCTTTGTCACTGGGGCCCATTGTGACATCCCAGGACCCCACATTGTCCCCAGGGCCCTTGTGACATCCTGGGGACCCCACTTGTCCCCAGGACCCATTGTGACACTATAGGGACCCCCCTTGTGCCCAGTGACCATTGTGACACCGTGGGTACCACCCTTGTCCGCAGGGCCCATTGTGACATCCTGGGGACACCCCCTTGTCTCCAGGGCCCATTGTGACATCCTGGGAATCCCTCCTTGTCCCCAGGGCCCATTTTGACATTCAGGGGACCCCCCATTGTCCCCAGGGCCCATTGTGACATCCTCGGCACCTCCTTGTCCCCAGGGCCCATTGTGACATCCCAGGACCCCACTTTGTCCCCAGGGCCCATTGTGACATCCTGGGGACCCCCCTTTGTCCCCAGGGCCCATTGTGACATCCAAGGGACCCCCCCTTGTCCCCAGGGCCCATTGTGACGTCCCAGGACCCCCCACTGTCCCCAGGGCCCATTGTGACATTCAGGGGACCCCCCTTTGTCCCCAGGGCCCATTCTGATACCGTCGGGACCCCCTTTGTCCCCAGGGCCCATTGTGACATCCTGGGGGACTCTCCTTGTCCCCAGAGCCCATTGTGACATCCAGGGGACCCCCTTTGTCCCCAGGGCCCATTGTGGCACCGTGAGGACCCTCTTTATCACTGGGGCCCATTGTGACATCCCGGGACCCCCTTTGTCCCCAGGGCCCATTGTGACATCCTGGGGGACCCTCCTTGTCCCCAGAGCCCATTGTGACATCCCAGGACCCCACTTTGTCCCCAGGGCTTATTGTGACACCATGGGAATCTCCCTTGTCCCCAGGGCCCATTGTGACATCCCATGACCTCCCTTTGTCCCCAGTGCTATTGTGAAATCCTGGGGACCCCTTTTGTCCCCAGGGCCCATTGTGGCACCATGGGGAACCCCTTTGTCACTGGGGGCCATTGTGACATTCCAGGATTCCACTTTGTCCCCAGGGCTCGTTCTGACACCTTGGGGACTCCCATTGTCCCCAGGGCCCATTGTGACATCCTGGGCAACCCCATTGTCCCCAGGGCCCATTGTGACATCCTGGGGACCCCCATTGTCCCCAAGGCCCATTGTGACATTCCAGGACCCACCATTGTCCCCAGGGCCCATTGTGACATCCACTGCACCCCCTTGTCCCTAGGGCCCACTGTGACATTCAGTGGACCCCTCTTTGTCCCCAGGGCCCATTGTCACATCCTGGGGACCCCCGTTGTCACTGGGGCCCATTGTGACATCCAAGGGACCCCCCCTTGTCCCCAGGGCCAATTGTGACGTCCCAGGACCCCCCATTGTTCCCAGGGCCCATTGTGATGTCCTGGGGAGCCCCCTCTGTTCCCAGGGCTCATTGTGACTTTCAGGGGACCCCCCCTTGTCCCCAGGGCCCATTGTGACGTCCCAGGACCCACCATTGTCCCCAGGACCCATTGTGACATTCAGGGGGCCCCTTTGTCCCCAGGGCCCATTATGACATCCCAGGACCCCCCATTGTCCCCAGGGCCCATTGTGACGTCCCAGGACCCCCCATTGTCCCCAGGGCCCATTGTGACATCCTCAGCACCCCCTTGTCCCCAGGGCCCATTGTGACATTCAGGGGACCCCTCTTTTTCCCCAGGGCCCATTGTGACATCCTGGGGACCCCCCCTTGTCCCCAGGGCCCATTGTGACGTCCCAGGACCCGCCATTGTCCCCAGGGCCCATTGTGACATCCTGGGGATCCCTGCTTGTCCCCAGGGCCCATTGGGACGTCCCAGGACCCGCCATTGTCCCCAGGGCCCATTGTGACATTCTGGGGATCCCTCCTTGTCCCCATGGCCAATTGGGACGTCCCAGGACCCCCATTGTCCCCAGGGCCCATTGTGACATTCAGGGGCCCCCGTTTGTCACTGGGGCCCATTGTGACATCCCAGGACCCCACATTGTCCCCAGGGCCCATTGTGACATCCTGGGGACACCCCCTTATCTCCAGGGCCCATTGTGACATCCTGGGAATCCCTCCTTGTCACTGGGGCCCATTTTGACATTCAGGGGACCCCTCTTAGTCCCCAGGGCCCATTGTGACATCCTGGGGACCCCACTTGTCCCCAGGACCCATTGTGACACTATGGGGACCCCCCCTTGTGCCCAGTGCCCATTGTGACACCGTGGGTACCACCCTTGTCTGCAGGGCTCATTGTTTCATCCCAGGACCCCCCATTGTCCCCAGGGCCCATTGTGACATTCAGGGGACCCCCCTTTGTCCCCAGGGCCCATTCTGATACCGTGGGGACCCCCTTTGTCCCCAGAGCCCATTGTGACATGTTGGGGACGCTCTTTGTCCCCAGGGCCCATTGTGACATCCTGGGGACCCTCCTTGTCCCCAGAGCCCATTGTGACATCCAGGGGACCCCCTTTGTCCCCAGGGCCCATTGTGGCACCATAGGGACCCCCTTTGTCACTAGGGCCCATTGTGACATCCCATGACCCCCCCTAGTCCCCAGGGCCCATTGTGACATCCTGGGGACCCTCCTTGTCCCCAGAGCCCATTGTGACATCCAGGGGACCCCCTTTGTCCCCAGGGCCCATTGTGGCACCATAGGGACCCCCTTTTTCACTGGGGCCCATTGTGACATCCCAGGACCCCCCCTGGTCCCCAGGCCCCATTGTGACATCCTGGGGACCCCTTTGTCCCAAGAATTCATTGTGACATCCTGGGGACCCCCCTTGTCCTCAGGGTCCATTGTGACAGCCCAGGACCTTACATTGTCCCCAGGGCCCATTGTGATATCTGGGGGACCCCCTTGTTCCCAAGGCCCATTGTGACATCCTGGGGACCCACCCTTGTCCCCAGGGCCCATTGTGACATCCTGGGGACCCCCCCTTGCTCCCAGGGCCCGTTGTGGCACCGTGGGGACACCCCGTTTGTCCCCAGGGCCCATTGTGACATCCCAGGACCCCCCTTTGTACCCAGGGCCATTGTAGCACCATGGGGTCCCCTTTGACCCCATGGCCCATTGTGGCACCATGGCAACCCCTTTTGTCCCCAGGGCCCATTGTGACATTCTTGGACCCCACTTTGTCCCCAGGGCCTATTGTGACACCATGGGGACCCCTCCTTGTCACTGGGGACCCATTGTGACACCATGGGGACCCCCCCTTGTCCTCAGGACTCATTCTCACATCCTGGACACCCCCCATTGTCCCCAGGGCCCATTGTGACATCCACTGCACCCCCTTGTCCCCAGGGCCCATTGTGACATTCAGTGGACCCCTGTTTGTCCCCAGGGCCCATTGTGACATCCTGGGGACCCCCCCTTGTCCCCAGGGCCCATTGTGACGTCCCAGGACCCCCCTTTGTCCCCAGTGCTATTGTGAAATCCTGGGGACCCCTTTTGTCCCCAGGGCCCATTGTGACACCATGGGGAACCCCTTTGTCACTGGGGGCCATTGTGACATTCCAGGATACCACTTTGTCCCCAGGGCTCGTTCTGACACCTTGGGGCCTCCCATTGTCCCCAGGGCCCATTGTGACATCCTGGGCAACCCCATTGTCCCCAGGGCCCATTGTGACGTCTCACGAGCCCCCATTGTCCCCAGGGCCCATTGTGACATCCTGGGGATCCCTCCTTGTCCCCAGGGCCCATTGTGATGTCCCAGGACCCCCCATTGTCCCCAGGGCCCATTGTGACATCCTCTGCACCCCCTTGTCCCCAGGGCCCATTGTGACATTCAGGGGACCCCTCTTTGTCCCCAGGGCCCATTCTGACATCCTGGGGATCCCTCCTTGTCCCCAGGGCCCATTGTGACGTCCCAGGACCCCCCATTGTCCCCAGGACCTATTGTGACATTCAGGGGAGCCCCTTTGTCACTGGGGCCCATTGTGACACCATGGAGACCCCCGCTTGTCCTCAGGGTCCATTGTGACATCCTGGCCACCCCCTTGCTCCCAGGGCCCGTTGTGGCACCATGGGGACACCCCCTTTGTCCCCAGGGCCCATTGTGACATCCCAGGACCCCCCTTTGTCCCCAGGGCCATTGTAGCACCATGGGGACCCCCTTTGACCTCAGGGCCAATTGTGGCACCATGGCAACCCCTTTTGTCCCCAGGGCCCATTGTGACATTCTTGGACCCCACTTTGTCCCCAGGGCCTATTGTGACACCATGGGGACCCCTCCTTGTCACTGGGGACCCATTGTGACACCATGGGGACCCCCCCTTGTCCTCAGGACTCATTCTCACATCCTGGACACCCCCCATTGTCCCCAGGGCCCATTGTGACATCCAGGGGACCCCCTTTGTCCCCAGGGCCCATTGTGGCACCATGAGGACCCTCTTTGTCACTGGGGCCCATTGTGACATCCCAGGACCCCCCTTTGTCCCCAGGGCCCATTGTGACATCCTGGGGACCCTCCTTGTCCCCAGAGCCCATTGTGACATCCCAGGACCCCACTTTGTCCCCAGGGCTTATTGTGACACCATGGGGATCTCCCTTGTCCCCAGGGCCCATTGTGACATCCCATGACCCCCCTTTGTCCCCAGTGCTATTGTGAAATCCTGGGGACCCCTTTTGTCCCCAGGGCCCATTGTGACACCATGGGGAACCCCTTTGTCACTGGGGGCCATTGTAACATTTCAGGATTCCACTTTGTCCCCAGGGCTCGTTCTGACACCTTGGGGACTCCCATTGTCCCCAGGGTCCATTGTGACATCCTGGGCAACCCCATTGTCCCCAGGGCCCATTGTGACATCCTGGGGACCCCCATTGTCCCCAAGGCCCATTGTGACATTCCAAGACCCCCCATTGTCCCCAGGGCCCATTGTGACATCCTCTGCACCCCCTTGTCCCCAGGGCCCATTGTGACATTCAGGGGACCCCTCTTTGTCCCCAGGGCCCATTGTGACATCCTGGGGACCCCCCCTTGTCACTGGGGCCCATTGTGACGTCCCAGGACCCCCCACTGTCCCCAGGGCCCATTGTGACATCCTGGGGATCCCTCCCTGTCCCCAGGGCCCATTGTGACGTCCCAGGACCCCCCATTGTCCCCAGGACCCATTGTGACATTCAGGGGGCCCCTTTGTCACTGGGGCCAATTGTGACATCCCAGGACCCCACATTGTCCCCAGGGCCCATTGTGACACCGTGGGTACCACCCTTGTCCGCAGGGCTCATTGTGACATCCCAGGACCCCCCTTTGTCCCCAGGGCCCATTCTGATACCGTGGGGATCCCCTTTGTCCCCAGAGCCCATTGTGACATCCAGGGGACCCCTTTGTCCCCAGGGCCCATTGTGACATCGCAGGACCCCCCTGGGCCCCAGGGCGCATTTTGACATCCTGGGGATGCCCCCTTGTCACCGGGACCCATTGTGTCGTCCCAGGACCCCCCATTGTCTCCAGGGCCCATTGTGACATCCTGGGGATCCCTGCTTGGCCCCAGGGCCCATTGTGACGTCTTAGGACCCCCCATTGTCCCCAGGGCCCATTGCGACATTCAGGGGACACCTCTTTGTCCCCAGAGCCCATTCTGACATCCAGGGGACCCCCTTTGTCCCCAGGGCCCATTGTGACATCGCAGGACCCACCCTGGTCCCCAGGGCCCATTGTGACATCCTGGGCACCCCTTTTATCCCCACAGCCCATTGTGGCACCATGGGGACCCCCTTTGTCACTGGGGCCCATTGTGACATCCCAGGACCCCACATTGTCCCCAGGGCCCTTGTGACATCCTGGGGACCCCACTTGTCCCCAGTACCCATTGTGACACTATAGGGAACCCCCCTTGTGCCCAGTGACCATTGTGACACCGTGGGTACCACCCTTCTCCGCAGGGCCCATTGTGACATCCTGGGGACACCCCCTTGTCCCCAGGGCCCATTTTGACATTTAGGGGACCCCCCATTGTCCCCAGGGCCCATTGTGACATCCTCGGCACCTCCTTGTCCCCAGGGCCCATTGTGACATTCAGGGGACCCCACATAGTCCCCAGGGCCCATTGTGACATCCTGGGGACCCCCCTTTGTCCCCAGGGCCCATTGTGACATGCTGGGGACCCTCCTTGTCCCCAGAGCCCATTGTGACATCCAGGGGACCCCCTTTGTCCCCAGGGCCCATTGTGGCACCGTGAGGACCCTCTTTATCACTGGGGCCCATTGTGACATCCCAGGACCCCCTTTGTCACCAGGGCCCATTGTGACATCCTGGGGGACCCTCCTTGTCCCCAGAGCCCATTGTGACATCCCAGGACCCCACTTTGTTCCCAGGGCTTATTGTGACACCATGGGAATCTCCCTTGTCCCCAGGGCCCATTGTGACATCCCATGACCCCCCTTTGTCCCAAGTGCTATTGTGAAATTCTGGGGACCCCTTTTGTCCCGAGGGCCCATTGTGGCACCCTGGGGAACCCCTTTGTCACTGGGGGCCATTGTGACATTCCAGGATTCCACTTTGTCCCCAGGGCTCGTTCTGACACCTTGGGGACTCCCATTGTCCCCAGGGCCCATTGTGACATCCTGGGCAACCCCATTGTCCCCAGGGCCCATTGTGACATCCTGGGGACCCCCATTGTCCCCAAGGCCCATTGTGACATTCCAGGACCCCCCATTGTCCCCAGGGCCCATTGTGACATCCACTGCACCCCCTTGTCCCCAGGGCCCATTGTGACATTCAGTGGACCCCTCTTTGTCCCCAGGGCCCATTGACACATCCTGGGGACCCTCCTTGTCCCCAGGGCCCATTGTGACGTCGCAGGACCCCCTGTTGTCCCCAGGACCCATTGTGACATTCAGGGGGCCCCTTTGTCACTGGGACCCATTGTGACACCGTGGGTACCACCCTTGTCCGCAGGGCTCATTGTGACATCCCAGGACCCACCTTTGTCCCCAGGGCCCATTCTGATACCGTGGGGATCCCCTTTGTCCCCAGAGCCCATTGTGACATCCAGGGGACCCCCTTTGTCCCCAGGGCCAATTGTGACATCGCAGGACCCCCCTGGGCCCCAGGGCGCATTTTGACATCCTGGGGATGCCCCCTTGTCACCGGGACCCATTGTGACGTCCCAGGACCCCCCATTGTCTCCAGGGCCCATTGTGACATCCTGGGGATCCCTGCTTGGCCCCAGAGCCCATTGTGACGTCTTAGGACCCCCCCTTGTCCCCAGGGCCCATTGCGACATTCAGGGGACGCCTCTTTGTACCCAGGGCACATTGTGACATCCTGGGGACCCCCCCTTGTCCCCAGGGCCCATTGTGACATCCTGGGGATCCCTCCTTGTCCCCAGGGCCCATTGTGACGTCCCAGGACCCCCATTGTCCTTAGGACCCATTGTAACATTCAGGGAACCCCTTTGTCACTGGGTCCCATTGTGACATCCCAGGACCCCACATTGTCCCCAGGGCCCATTGTGACATCCTGGGGACCCCATTTTCCCCAGGACCCATTGTGACACTATGGGGAACCCCCCTTGTTCCCAGGGCCCATTGTGACACCGTGGGTACCACCCTTGACCGCAGGGCTCATTGTGACATCGCAGGACCCCCCTTTGTCCCCAGAGCCCATTGTGAAAACCAGGGGACACCCTTTGTCCCCAGGGCCCATTGTGACATCGCAGGACCACCCTGGTCCCCAGGGCCCATTGTGACATCCTGGGCACCCCTTTTGTCCCCACGGCCCATTGTGGCACTATGGGGACCCCCTTTGTCACTGGGGCCCATTGTGACATCCCAGGACCCCACTTTGTCCCCAGGGCTGATTGTGACGTCCCAGGGCCCCTCTGTGTCCCCAGGGCCCATTGTGACACTTTAGGGACCCCTCTTTGTCCCCAGGGCCCATTGTGACATCCTGGAGACCCCCCCTTGTCCCCAGGGCCCATTGTGACGTCCCAGGACCCCCCATTGTTCCCAGGGCCCATTGTGATGTCCTGGGGAGCCCCCTCTGTTCCCAGGGCTCATTGTGACTTTCAGGGGACCCCCCCTTGTCCCCAGGGCTGATTGTGACGTCCTAGGGCCCCTCTGTGTCCCCAAGGCCCATTGTCACATCCCATGACTCCCCTTTGTCCCCAGTGCTATTGCGAAATCCTGGGGACCCCTTTTGTCCCCAGGGCCCATTGTGACACCATGGGGAACCCCTTTGTCACTGGGGGCTATTGTGACATTCCAGGATTCCACTTTGTCCCCAGGGCTCGTTCTGAACACCTTGGGGCCTCCCATTGTCCCCAGGGCCCATTGTGACATCCTGGGCAACCCCATTGTCCCCAGGGCCCATTGTGACATCTGGGGGACGCCCTTGTCCCCAGGACCCATCGTGGCACCGTGGGGACCCTCCTTGTCACTTGGGCCCATTGTGACACCATGGGGACCCCCCCTTTATCCCCAGTGCCCATTGTGACATCCTGCGGACCCCCCTTTGTCCCCAGGGCCCATTTTGACATTCAGGGGACCCACCATTGTCCTCAGGGCCCATTGTGAGGTCCCAGGACCCCCCATTGTCCCCAGGGCCCATTGTGACATCCTCGGCACCCCCTTGTCCCCAGGGTCCATTGTGACATCCCAGGACCCCCCATTGTCCCCAGGGCCCATTGTGACATTCAGGGGACCCCCCTTTGTCCCCAGGGCCCATTGTGACATCGTGGGGACCCCCTTTGTCCCAAGACTTCATTGTGACATCCTGGGGTCCCCCCTTGTCCTCAGGGTCCATTGTGACAGCCCAGGACCTTACATTGTCCCCAGGGCCCATTGTGATATCTTGGGGACCCTCTTGTTCCCAAGGCCCATTGTGACATCCTGGGGACCCCCCCTTGTCCCCAGGGCCCATTGTGACGTCCCAGGACCCCCCATTGTCCCCAGGGCCCATTGTGACATCCTGGGGATCCCTCCTTGTCCCCAGGGCCCATTGTGATGTCCCAGGACCCCCCATTGTCCCCAGGGCCCATTGTGACATCCTCTGCACCCCTTTGTCCCCAGGGCCCATTGTGACATTCAGGGGACCCCTCTTTGTCCCCAGGGCCCATTGTGACATCCTGGGGACCCCCCCTTGTCCCCAGGGCCCATTGTGACGTCCCAGGTCCCCCCATTGTCCCCAGGGCCCACTGTGACATCCTGGGGATCCCTCCTTGTCCCCAGGGCCCATTGTGACATCCCAGGACCCCCCATTGTCCCCAGGACCTATTGTGACATTCAGGGGACCCCCTTTGTCACTGGGGCCCATTGTGACACCATGGAGACCCCCGCTTGTCCTCAGGCTCCATTGTGACATCCTGGGCACCCCCCATTTTCCCCAGGACTCATTGTGACATCCTGGCCACCCCCTTGCTTCCAGGGCCCGTTGTGGCACCATGGGGACACCCCCTTTGTCCCCAGGGCCCATTGTGACATCCCAGGACCCCCCTTTGTCCCCAGGGCCCATTGTAGCACCATGGGGACCCCCTTTGACCCCAGGGCCCATTGTGGTACTATGGCAACCCCTTTTGTCCCCATTGCCCATTGTGACATTCTTGGACCCCACTTTGTCCCCAGGGCCTATTGTGACACCATGGGGACCCCTCCTTGCCACTGGGGACCCATTGTGACACCATGGGGACCCCCCCTTGTCCTCAGGACTCATTCTCACATCCTGGACACCCCGCATTGTCCCCAGGGCCCATTGTGACATCCACTGCACCCCCCTGTCCCCAGGGCCCATTGTGACATCCAGGGGACTCCTCTTTGTCCCCAGGGCCCATTGTGACATCCTGGGGACCCCCCCTTGTCCCCAGGGCCCATTGTGACGTCCCAGGACCCGCCATTGTCCCCAGGGCCAATTGTGACATCCTGGGGATCCCTCCTTGTCTTCAGGGCCCATTGTGATGTCCGAGGACCCCCCATTGTCCCCAGGGCCCATTGTGACATCCTCTGCACCCCCTTGTCCCCAGGGCCCATTGTGACATTCAGGGGACCCCTCTTTGTCCCCAGGGCCCATTGTGACATCCTGGGGATCCCTCCTTGTCCCCAGGGCCCATTGTGACGTCCCAGGACCCCCCATTGTCCCCAGGACCTATTGTGACATTCAGGGGACCCCCTTTGTCACTGGGGCCCATTGTGACACCATGGGGACCCCTCCTTGTCACTGGGGACCCATTATGACACCATGGGGACCCCCCTTGTCCTCAGGACTCATTCTCACATCCTGGACACCCTGCATTGTCCCCAGGGCCCATTGTGACATCCACTGCATCCCCTTGTCCCCAGGGCCCATTGTGACATTCAGGGGACCCCTCTTTGTCCCCAGGGCCCATTGTGACATCCTGGGGACCCCCCCTTGTCCCCAGAGCCCATTGTGACGTCCCAGGACCCCCCATTGTCCCCAGGACCCATTGTGACACTATGGGGACCCCCCCTTTTGCCCAGGGGCCATTGTGACCCCGTGGGTACCACCCTTGTCCCCAGGGCCCATTGTGACATCCTCTGCACCCCCTTGTCCCCAGGGCCCATTGTGACATTCAGGGGACCCCTCTTTGTCCCCAGGGCCCATTGTGACATCCTGGGGACCCTCTTTGTCACTGGGGCCTATTGTGACATCCCAGGACCCCCCTTTGTCCCCAGGGCCCATTGTAGCACCATGGGGACCCCCTTTGACCCCAGGGCCCATTGTGGCACCATGGCAACCGCTTTTGTCCCCAGGGCCCATTGTGACATTCTTGGACCCCACTTTGTCCCCAGGGCCTATTGTGACACCATGGGGACGCCTCCTTGTCACTGGGGACCCATTGTGATACCATGGGGACCCCGCCTTGTCCTCAGGACTCATTCTCACATCCTGGACGCCCCCCATTGTCCCCAGGGCCCATTGTGACATCCACTGCACCCCCTTGTCCCCAGGGCCCATTGTGACATTCAGGGGACCCCTCTTTGTCCCCAGGGCCCATTGTGACATCCTGGGGACCCCCCCTTGTCCCCAGGGCCCATTGTGACGTCCCAGGACCCCCCATTGTCCCCAGGGCCCATTGTGACATCCTGTGGATCCCTCCTTGTCCCCAGGGCCCATTGTGACGTCCCAGGACCCCCCATTGTCCCCAGGGCCCATTGTGATATGTTGGGGAGCCCTCTTTGTCCCCAGGGCTCATTGTGAAATTCAGGGGACCCCAACTTGTCCTCAGGGCCCATTCTGATATCCTGGTGACACTCTTTGTCCCCAGGGCCCATTGTGACATCCTGGGGACCCCATTGTCACCAAAGCCCATTGTGATATCCTGGCGACCACCTTTTGTCCCCAGGGCCCATTGTGATATCCTGAGGACCGCCCTTTGTCCCCAGGGCCCATTGTGACGTCCCAGGACCCCCCATTGTCCCCAGGGCCCATTGTGACATTGAGGGGCCCCCGTTTGTCATTGGGGCCCATTGTGAGATCCCAGGACCCCACATTGTCCCAAGGGCCCATTGTGACTTTCAGGTGACTCCACTTGTCCCCAGGACCCATTGTGACACTATAGGGACCCCCCCTTGTGCCCAGTGCCCATTGTGACACCGTGGGTACCACCCTTGTCCGCAGGGCCCATTGTGACATCCTGGGGACACCCCCTTGTCCCCAGGGCCCATTGTGACATTCAGGGGACCCCTCTTTGTCCCCAGGGCCCATTGTGACATCCTGGGGACCCCCCCTTGTCCCCAGAGCCCATTGTGATGTCCCAGGAGCCCCCATTGTCCCCAGGACCCATTGTGACATTCAGGGGACCCCCTTTGTCACTGGGGCCCATTGTGAAATCCCAGGACCCCACACTGTCCCCAGGGCCCATTGTGACATCCTGGGGACCCCCCCTTTGTCCCCAGTGGCCATTGTGACATCCTGCGGACCCCCCTTTGTCCCCAGGGCCCATTTTGACATTCAGGGGACCCACCATTGTCCTCAGGGCCCATTGTGAGGTCCCAGGACCCCCCATTGTCCCCAGGGCCCATTGTGACATCCTCGGCACCCCCTTGTCCCCAGGGTCCATTGTGACACTGTGGGTACCACCCTTGTCTGCAGGGCTCATTGTGACATCCCAGGACCCCCCATTGTCCCCAGGGCCCATTGTGACATTCAGGGGACCCCCCTTGTCCCCAGGGCCCATTCTGATGCCGTGGGGACCCCCTTTGTCCCCAGGGCCCATTGTGACATGCTGGGGATCCTCTCTGTCCCCAGGGCCCATTGTGACATCCTCGGCACCCCCTTGTCCCCAGGGTCCATTGTGACACTGTGGGTACCACCCTTGTCTGCAGGGCTCATTGTGACATCCCAGGACCCCCCATTGTCCCCAGGGCCCATTGTGACATTCAGGGGACCCCCCTTGTCCCCAGGGCCCATTCTGATGCCGTGGGGACCCCCTTTGTCCCCAGGGCCCATTGTGACATGCTGGGGATCCTCTCTGTCCCCAGGGCCCATTGTGACATCCTGGGAACCCTCTTTGTCCCCAGGGCCCATTGTGGCACCATAGGGACCCCCTTTGTCACTGGGGCCCATTGTGACATCCCAGGACCCCCCCTGGTCCCCAGGGCCCATTGTGACATCCTGGGGACCCCCTTTGTCCCAAGACTTCATTGTGACATCCTGGGGACCCCCCTTGTCCTCAGGGTCCATTGTGACAGCCCAGGACCTTACATTGTCCCCAGGGCCCATTGTGATATCTGGGGGACCCCCTTGTTCCCAAGGCCCATTGTGACATCCTGGGGACCCCCCCTTGTCCCCAGGGCCCATTGTGACATCCCAGGACCATACTTTGTCCCCAGGGCCCATTGTGACATCCTGGCGACCCCCCCTTGTCCCCAGGATCCATTGTGACATCCTGGGGATCCCTCCTTGTCCCCAGGGCCCATTGTGACATCCCAGGACCCCCCATTGTCCCCAGGGCCCATTGTGACATCCCCTGCACCCCCTTGTCCCCAGGGCCCATTGTGACATTCAGGGGACCCCTCTTTGTCCCCAGGGCCCATTGTGACATCCTGGGGACCCCCCCTTGTCCCCAGGGCCCATTGTGACATCCTGGGGATCCCTCCTAGTCCCCAGGGCCCATTGTGACGTCCCAGGACCCCCCATTGTTCCCAGGGCCCATTGTGATGTCCTTGGGAGCCCCCTCTCTTCCCAGGGCTCATTGTGACTCTCAGGGGACCCCATCTTGTCGCCAGGGCTGATTGTGACGTCCTAGGGCCCCTCTGTGTCCCCAGGGCCCATTGTGACGTCCCAGGACCCCCATTGTCCCCAGGGCCCATTGTGACATCCTCGGCACCCCCTTGTCCCCAGGGCCCATTGTGACATTCAGGGGACCCCTCTTTGTCCCCAGGGCCCATTGTGACATCCTGGGGACCCCCTCTTGTCCCTAGGGCCCATTGTGACGTCCCAAGACCCTCCATTGTCCCCAGGGCCCATTGTGACATCCTGGGGATCCCTCCTTGTCCCCAGGGCCCATTGTGACGTCCCAGGACCCCCCATTGTCCCCAGGGCCCATTGTGACATTCAGGGGACCCCCTTTGTCACTGGGGCCCATTGTGACATCCCAGGACCCCACATTATCCCCAGGGTCCATAGTTACATCCTGGGGACCCCCTTGTCCCCAGGACCCATCATGACATCATGGGGACCCTCCTTGTCACTGGGGACCCATTGTGACACCATGGGGACCCCCCCTTGTCCTCAGGGCTCATTGTGACATCCTGTGCATCCCCCTTTGTCCCCCGGGACCATTGTAACACCGTGCGGACCCCCTTTGTCCCCAGGACCCATTTTGACACTGTGGGGAACCCCCTTGTCCCCAGGGCCTATTGTTACGTCCCAGGACCCCCCATTGTCCCCAGGGCCCATTGTGACACCTTGGGGACCCCCTTGTCACTGGAGACCCATTGTGACAGCATGGGGACCACCCCTTGTCCTCAGGGCCTATTGTGAACATCCTGGGGAACCTCCATTGTCCCCAGAGCCCATTGTGAGTTCCTGGAGACCCCCTTGTCCCCAGGTCCCATTGTGACATCCTGGGGAGCCTCTTTGTCCCCACGGCCCATTGTGACATCCTGGGGACCTCCTTGTCCCCAGGACCCATCCTGGCACTGTGGAGACCTCCCTTGTCACTGAGGACCCATTGTGACACCATGGGGACCTCCCATTGTCCTCAGGGCACATTGAGACATCCTGGGGACCCCCTTTGTCACTGGGGACCCATTGTGACATCCCAGGAACCCCATTGTCCCAAGGGCCCATTGTGACATCCTGAGGACCCCTCTTTGTCTCCAGGACATATTGTGACACCGTGGGGACCACATTAGTCCCCAGGGCCCATTGTGACATCCTAGGAATCCCCTCTTGTCCCCAGGGCCCATTGTGACATCCCAGGACCCCCCTTTGTCCCCAGGGCTCATTGTGACATTCTAGGACCCCACTTTGTCCCCAGGGCCTATTGTGACACCATGGGGAACCCTCCTTGTCACTGGGGACCCATTGTGACACCATGGGGACCCCCCCTTTGTCCCCAGTACCCATTGTGACATCCTGCCCACCCCCCTTTGTCCCCAGGGTCCATTGTGACATCCTGGGCAACCCCATTGTCCCCAGGGCCCATTGTGACATCTAGGGGGACGCCCTTGTCCCCAGGACCCATCGTGGCACCGTGGGGACCCCCATTGTCCCCAGGGCCCATTGTGACGTCCCAGGACCCCCATTGTCCCCAGGGCCCATTGTGACATCCCAGGACCCCACTTTGTCCCCAGGGCTTATTGTGACACCATGGGGATCTCCCTTGTCCCCAGGGACCATTGTGACATTCAGGGGACGCCTCTTTGTCCCCAGGGCCCATTGTGACATCCTGGGGATCCCTCCTTGTCCCCAGGGCCCATTGTGACGTCCCGGGACCCCCCATTGTCCCCAGGGCCCATTGTGACATTCAGGGGCCCCCGTTTGTCACTGGCGCCCATTGTGACATCCCAGGACCCCACATTGTCCCCAGGGCCCATTGTGACTTTCAGGGGACCCCACTTGTCCCCAGGACCCATTGTGACACTATAGGGACCCCACCTTGTGCCCAGCGCCCATTGTTACACCGCGGGTACCACCCTTGTCCGCAGGGCCCATTGTGACATCCTGGGGACACCCCCTTGTCCCCAGGGCCCATTGTGACATCCAGGGGACCCCCCCTTGTCCCCAGGGCCCATTGTGACGTCCCAGGACCCGCCAATGTCCCCAGGGCCCATTGTGACATCCTGGGGATCCCTCCTTGTCCCCAGGGCCCATTGTGACGTCCCGGGACCCCCCATTGTCCCCAGGGCCCATTGTGACATTCAGGGGCCCCCGTTTGTCACTGGGGCCCATTTTGACATTCAGGGGACCCACCATTGTCCTCAGGGCCCATTGTGACTTTCAGGGGACCCCACTTGTCCCCAGGACCCATTGCGACACTATACGGACCCCCCCTTGTGCCCAGTGCCCATTGCAACACCGTGGGTACCACCCTTGTCCGCAGGGCCCATTGTGACATCCTGGGGACACCCCTTTGTCCCCAGGGCCCATTGTGACATCCTGGGGATCCCTCCTTGTCCCCAGGGCCCATTGTGACGTCCCAGGACCCCCCATTGTCCCCAGGACCCATTGTGACATTTAGGGGACCCCCTTTGTCACTGGGGCCCATTGTGAAATCCCAGGACCCCACATTGTCCCCAGGGCCCATTGTGACATCCTGGGGACACCCCCTTTGTCCCCAGTGCCCATTGTGACATCCTGCGGACCCCCCTTTGTCCCCAGGGCCCATTTTGACATTCAGGGGACCCACCATTGTCCTCAGGGCCCATTGTGAGGTCCCAGGACCCCCCATTGTCCCCAGGGCCCATTGTGACATCCTCGGCACCCCCTTGTCCCCAGGGCCCATTGTGACATTCAGGGGACCCCACATTGTCCCCAGGGCCCATTGTGACATCCTGGGGACCCCACTTGTCCCCAGGACCCATTGTGACACTATGGGGACCCCCCCTTGTGCCCAGGTCCCATTGTGACACCGTGGGTACCACACTTGTCTGCAGGGCTCATTGTGACATCCCAGGACCCCCCATTGTCCCCAGGGCCCATTGTGACATCCTGGGGATCCCTCCTTGTCCCCAGGGCCCATTGTGACGTCCCAGGACCCCCCATTGTCCCCAGGGCCCATTGTGACATTCAAGGGACCCCCTTTGTCACTGGGGCCCATTGTGACATCCCAGGACCCCACATTATCCCCAGGGTCCATAGTTACATCCTGGGGACCCCCTTGTCCCCAGGACCCATCATGACATCATGGGGACCCTCCTTGTCACTGGGGACCCATTGTGACACCATGGGGACCCCCCCTTGTCCTCAGGGCTCATTGTGACATCCTGTGCATCCCCCTTTGTCCCCCGGGACCATTGTAACACCGTGCGGACCCCCTTTGTCCCCAGGACCCATTTTGACACTGTGGGGAACCCCCTTGTCCCCAGGGCCTATTGTTACGTCCCAGGACCCCCCATTGTCCCCAGGGCCCATTGTGACACCTTGGGGACCCCCTTGTCACTGGAGACCCATTGTGACAGCATGGGGACCACCCCTTGTCCTCAGGGCCTATTGTGAACATCCTGGGGAACCTCCATTGTCCCCAGAGCCCATTGTGAGTTCCTGGAGACCCCCTTGTCCCCAGGTCCCATTGTGACATCCTGGGGAGCCTCTTTGTCCCCACGGCCCATTGTGACATCCTGGGGACCTCCTTGTCCCCAGGACCCATCCTGGCACTGTGGAGACCTCCCTTGTCACTGAGGACCCATTGTGACACCATGGGGACCTCCCATTGTCCTCAGGGCACATTGAGACATCCTGGGGACCCCCTTTGTCACTGGGGACCCATTGTGACATCCCAGGAACCCCATTGTCCCAAGGGCCCATTGTGACATCCTGAGGACCCCTCTTTGTCTCCAGGACATATTGTGACACCGTGGGGACCACATTAGTCCCCAGGGCCCATTGTGACATCCTAGGAATCCCCTCTTGTCCCCAGGGCCCATTGTGACATCCCAGGACCCCCCTTTGTCCCCAGGGCTCATTGTGACATTCTAGGACCCCACTTTGTCCCCAGGGCCTATTGTGACACCATGGGGAACCCTCCTTGTCACTGGGGACCCATTGTGACACCATGGGGACCCCCCCTTTGTCCCCAGTACCCATTGTGACATCCTGCCCACCCCCCTTTGTCCCCAGGGTCCATTGTGACATCCTGGGCAACCCCATTGTCCCCAGGGCCCATTGTGACATCTAGGGGGACGCCCTTGTCCCCAGGACCCATCGTGGCACCGTGGGGACCCCCATTGTCCCCAGGGCCCATTGTGACGTCCCAGGACCCCCATTGTCCCCAGGGCCCATTGTGACATCCCAGGACCCCACTTTGTCCCCAGGGCTTATTGTGACACCATGGGGATCTCCCTTGTCCCCAGGGACCATTGTGACATTCAGGGGACGCCTCTTTGTCCCCAGGGCCCATTGTGACATCCTGGGGATCCCTCCTTGTCCCCAGGGCCCATTGTGACGTCCCGGGACCCCCCATTGTCCCCAGGGCCCATTGTGACATTCAGGGGCCCCCGTTTGTCACTGGCGCCCATTGTGACATCGCAGGACCCCACATTGTCCCCAGGGCCCATTGTGACTTTCAGGGGACCCCACTTGTCCCCAGGACCCATTGTGACACTATAGGGACCCCACCTTGTGCCCAGCGCCCATTGTTACACCGCGGGTACCACCCTTGTCCGCAGGGCCCATTGTGACATCCTGGGGACACCCCCTTGTCCCCAGGGCCCATTGTGACATCCAGGGGACCCCCCCTTGTCCCCAGGGCCCATTGTGACGTCCCAGGACCCGCCAATGTCCCCAGGGCCCATTGTGACATCCTGGGGATCCCTCCTTGTCCCCAGGGCCCATTGTGACGTCCCGGGACCCCCCATTGTCCCCAGGGCCCATTGTGACATTCAGGGGCCCCCGTTTGTCACTGGGGCCCATTTTGACATTCAGGGGACCCACCATTGTCCTCAGGGCCCATTGTGACTTTCAGGGGACCCCACTTGTCCCCAGGACCCATTGCGACACTATACGGACCCCCCCTTGTGCCCAGTGCCCATTGCGACACCGTGGGTACCACCCTTGTCCGCAGGGCCCATTGTGACATCCTGGGGACACCCCTTTGTCCCCAGGGCCCATTGTGACATCCTGGGGATCCCTCCTTGTCCCCAGGGCCCATTGTGACGTCCCAGGACCCCCCATTGTCCCCAGGACCCATTGTGACATTTAGGGGACCCCCTTTGTCACTGGGGCCCATTGTGAAATCCCAGGACCCCACATTGTCCCCAGGGCCCATTGTGACATCCTGGGGACACCCCCTTTGTCCCCAGTGCCCATTGTGACATCCTGCGGACCCCCCTTTGTCCCCAGGGCCCATTTTGACATTCAGGGGACCCACCATTGTCCTCAGGGCCCATTGTGAGGTCCCAGGACCCCCCATTGTCCCCAGGGCCCATTGTGACATCCTCGGCACCCCCTTGTCCCCAGGGCCCATTGTGACATTCAGGGGACCCCACATTGTCCCCAGGGCCCATTGTGACATCCTGGGGACCCCACTTGTCCCCAGGACCCATTGTGACACTATGGGGACCCCCCCTTGTGCCCAGGTCCCATTGTGACACCGTGGGTACCACACTTGTCTGCAGGGCTCATTGTGACATCCCAGGACCCCCCATTGTCCCCAGGGCCCATTGTGACATTCAGGGGACCCCCCTTTGTCCCCAGGGCCCATTCTGATACCGTGGGGACCCCCTTTGTCCCCAGGGCCCATTGTGACATGCTGGGGACGCTCTTTGTCCCCAGGGCCCATTGTGACATCCAGGGGACCCCCTTTGTCCCCAGGGCCCATTGTGGCACCATAGGGACCCCCTTTGTCACTAGGGCCCATTGTGACATCCCAGGACCCACCCTAGTCCCCAGGGCCCATTGTGACATCCTGGGGACCCTCCTTGTCCCCAGAGCCCATTGTGACATCCAGGGGACCCCCTTTGTCCCCAGGGCCCATTGTGGCACCATAGGGACCCCCTTTGTCACTGGGGCCCATTGTGACACCCTGGGGACCCACCCTGGTCCCCAGGCCCCATTGTGACATCCTGGGGACCCCCTTTGTCCCAAGACTTCATTGTGACATCCTAGGGACCCCCCTTGTCCTCAGGGTCCATTGTGACAGCCCAGGACCTTACATTGTCCCCAGGGCCCATTGTGATATCTGGGGGACCCCCTTGTTCCCAAGGCCCATTGTGACATCCTGGGGACCCACCCTTGTCCCCAGGGCCCATTGTGACATCCCAGGACCCCCCATTGTCCCCAGAGCCCATTGTGACATCCTCGGCACCCCCTTGTCCCCAGGGCCCATTGTGACATGCTGGGGACCCCCCCTTCTTCCCAGGGCCCATTGTGACGTCCCAGGACCCCCCATTGTCCCCAGGGCCCATTGTGACATCCTGGGGATCCCTCCTTGTCTCCAGGGCCCATTGTGATGTCCCAGGACCCCCCCTTGTCCCCAGGGCCCATTGTGACATTCAGGGGACCCCTCTTTGTCCCCAGGGCCCATTCTGACATCCTGGGGATCCCTCCTTGTCCCCAGGGCCCATTGTGACGTCCCAGGACCCCCCATTGTCCCCAGGACCTATTGTGACATTCAGGGGACCCCCTTTGTCACTGGGGCCCATTGTGACACCATGGAGACCCCCGCTTGTCCTCAGGGTCCATTGTGACATCCTGGGCACCACCCATTTTCCCCAGGACCCATTGTGACATCCTGGCCACCCCCTTGCTCCCAGGGCCCGTTGTGGCACCATGGGGCCACCCCCTTTGTCCCCAGGGCCCATTGTGACATTCTTGGACCCCACTTTGTCCCCAGGGCCTATTGTGACCCCATGGGGACCCCTCCTTGTCCCCAGGGCCCATTGTGACGTCCTGGGGACCCCCCCTTGTCCCCAGGGCCCATTGTGACGTCCCAGGACCCGACATTGTCCCCAGGGCCCATTGTGACATCCTCTGCACCCCCTTGTCCCCAGGGCCCATTGTGACGTCCCAGGACCCCCCCTTGTCCCCAGGGCCCATTGTGACGTCACAGGACCCCCTTTGTCCCCAGGGCCCATTGTGACATGCTGGGGACCCCCTTTGTCCCCAGGGCCCATTGTGGTACCATGAGGACCCTCTTTGTCACTGGAGCCCATTGTGACATCCCATGACCCCCCTTTGTCCCCAGTGCTATTGTGAAATCCTGGGGACCCCTTTTGTCCCCACGGCCCATTGTGACACCATGGGGAACCCCTTTGTCACTGGGGGCCATTGTGACATTCCAGGATTCCACTTTGTCCCCAGGGCTCGTTCTGACACCTTGGGGACTCCCATTGTCCCCAGGGCCCATTGTGACATCCTGGGCAACCCCATTGTCCCCAGGGCCCATTGTGACATCTGGGGGACGCCCTTGTCCCCAGGACCCATCGTGGCACCGTGGGGACCCTCCTTGTCACTTGGGCCCATTGTGACACCATGGGGACGCCCCCCTTTGTCCCCAGTGCTCATTGTGACATCCTGCGGACCCCCCTTTGTCCCCAGGGCCCATTGTGACATTCAGGGGACCCACCATTGTCCTCAGGGCCCATTGTGACATCCCAGGACCCCCCATTGTCCCCAGGGCCCATTGTGACATCCTCGGCACCCCCTTGTGCCCAGGGCCCATTGTGACATTCAGGGGACCCCTCTTTGTCCCCAGGGCCCATTGTGACGTCCTGGGGACCCCCCCTTGTCCCCAGGGCCCATTGTGACGTCCCAGGACCCGCCATTGTCCCCAGGGCCCATTGTCACATCCTGGGGATCCCTCCTTGTCCCCAGGGCCCATTGTGACATCCCAGGACCCCCCATTGTCCCCAGGGCCCATTGTGACATTCAGGGGGCCCCGTTTGTTCACTGGGGCCCATTGTGACATCCCAGGACCCCACATTGTCCCCAGGGCCCATTGTGACTTTCAGGGGACCCCACTTGTCCCCAGGACCCATTGTGACACTATAGGGACCCCCCCTTGTCCCAGTGACCATTGTGACACCGTGGGTACCACCCTTGTCCGCAGGGCCCATTGTGACATCCTGGGGACCCCCCCTTGTCCCCAGGGCCCATTGTGACATCCTGGGAATCGCTCCTTGTCCCCAGGGCCCATCGTGACATTCAGGGGACCCGTCTTTGTCCCCAGGGCCCATTGTGACATCCTGGGGACCCCCCCTTGTTCCCAGGGCCCACTGTGACGTCCCAGGACACGCCATTGTCCCCAGGGCCCTGTGTGACATCCTGGGGTGCCCTCCTTGTCCCCAGGGCCCATTGCGACGTCCCAGGACCCCCCATTGTCCCCAGAGCCCATTGTGACATCCAGGGGACCCCCTTTGTCACTGGGGCCCATTGTGGCACCATGAGGACCCTCTTTGTCACTGGGGCCCATTGTGACATCCCAGGACCCCCCCTGGTCCCCAGGGCCCATTGTGACATCTGGGGGACCCCCCTTGTCCTCAGGGTCCATTGTGACAGCCCAGGACCTTACTTTGTCCCCAGGGCCCATTGCGATATCTGGGGGACCCCCTTGTCCCCAGGGCCCATTGTGACACCATGGGGACCCCCCTTTGTCCCCAGGGCCCATTGTGACATCCTGGGGTCCCCCCTTTGTCCCCAGGGCCCATTGAAATGTCCCAGGACCACCCTTTGTCCCCAGGGCTTATTGTGACACCATGGGGATCTCCCTTGTCCCCAGGGCCCATTGTGACATCCCACGACCCCCCTTTGTCCCCAGTGCTATTGTGAAATCCTGGGGACCCCTTTTGTCCCCAGGGCCCATTGTGGCACCATGGGGAACCCCTTTGTCACTGGGGGCCATTGTGGCATTCCAGGATTCCACTTTGTCCCCAGGGCTCGTTCTGAACACCTTGGGGCCTCCCATTGTCCCCAGGGCCCATTGTGACATCTGGGGGACGCCCTTGTCCCCAGGACCCATCGTGGCACCGTGGGGACCCTCCTTGTCACTTGGGCCCATTGTGACACCATGGGGACCCCCCCTTTATCCCCAGTGCCCATTGTGACATCCTGCGGACCCCCCTTTGTCCCCAGGGCCCATTTTGACATTCAGGGGACCCACCATTGTCCTCGGGGCCCATTGTGAGGTCCCAGGACCCCCCATTGTCCCCAGGGCCCATTGTGACATCCTCGGCATCCCCTTGTCCCCAGGGTCCATTGTGACACTATGGGGACCCCCCCTTGTCCCCAGGGCTCATTGTGACATCCCAGGACCCCCCATTGTCCCCAGGGCCCATTGTGACATTCAGGGGACCCCCCTTGTGCCCAGGGCCCATTCTGACACCGTGGGGACCCCCTTTGTCCCCAGGGCCCATTGTGACATCCTGGGGACCCCCTTTGTCCCAAGATTTCATTGTGACATCCTGGGGACCCCCCTTGTGCTCAGGGTCCATTGTGACAGCCCAGGACCTTACATTGTCCCCAGGGCCCATTGTGATATCTGGGGGACCCCCTTGTTCCCAATGCCCATTGTGACATCCTGGGGACCCCACCTTGTCCCCAGGGCCCATTGTGACATCCCAGGACCCCCCATTGTCCCCAGGGCCCATTGTGACATCCTCGGCACGCCCTTGTCCCCAGGGCCCATTGTGACATCCTGGGGACCCCCCCTTGTCCCCAGGGCCCATTGTGACGTCCCAGGACCCCCCATTGTCCCCAGGGCCCATTGTGACATCCTGGGGATCCCTCCTTGTCCCCAGGGCCCATTCTGATGTCCCAGGACCCCCCATTGTCTCCAGGGCCCATCGTGACGTCCTCTGCACCCCCTTGTCCCCAGGGCCCATTGTGACATTCAGGGGACCCCTCTTTGTCCCCAGGGCCCATTGTGACATCCTGGGGACCCCCCCTTGTCCCCAGGGCCCATTGTGACGTCCCAGGACCCCCCATTGTCCCCAGGGCCCATTGTGACATCCTGGGGATCCCTCCTTGTCCCCAGGGCCCATTGTGACGTCTCAGGACCCCCTATTGTCCCCACGACCTATTGTGACATTCAGGGGACCCCCTTTGTCACTGGGGCCCATTGTGACACCATGGAGACCCCCGCTTGTCCTCAGGGTCCATTGTGACATCCTGGGCACCCCCCATTTTCCCCAGGACCCATTGTGACATCCTGGCCATTCCCTTCCTCCCAGGGCCCGTTGTGGCACCATGGGGACACCCCCTTTGTCCCCAGGGCTCATTGTGACATCCCAGGACCCCCCTTTGTCCCCAGGGCCCATTGTAGCACCATGGGGACCCCCTTTGACCCCAGGGCCCATTGTGGCACCATGGCAACCCCTTTTGTCCCCAGGGCCCATTGTGACATTCTTGGACCCCACTTTGTCCCCAGGGCCTATTGTGACACCATGGGGACCCCTCCTTGTCACTGGGGACCCATTGTGACACCATGGGGACCCCCCCTTGTCCTCATGACTCATTCTGACATCCTGGATGCCCCCCATTGTCCCCAGGGCCCATTGTGACATCCACTGCACCCCCCTGTCCCCAGGGCCCATTGTGACATTCAGGGGACCCTCTTTGTCCCCAGGTCCCATTGTGACATCCTGGGGACCCCCCCTTGTCCCCAGGGCCCATTGTGACGTCCCAGGACCCCCCATTGTCCCCAGGACCCATTGTGACATTCAGGGGACCCCCTTTGTCACTGGGGCCCATTGTGAAATCCCAGGACCCCACATTGTCCCCAGGGCCCATTGTGACATCCTGGGGACCCCCCCTTTGTCCCCAGTGCCCATTGTGACATCCTGCGGACCCCCCTTTGTCCCTAGGGCCCATTTTGACATTCAGGGGACCCACCATTGTCCTCAGGGCCCATTGTGCGGTCCCAGGACCCCCCATTGTCCCCAGGGCCCATTGTGACATCCTCGGCACCCCCTTGTCCCCAGGGTCCATTGTGACACTATGGGGACCCCCCCTTGTGCCCAGGGCCCATTGTGATACTGTGGGTACCACCCTTGTCTGCAGGGCTCATTGTGACATCCCAGGACCCCCCATTGTCCCCAGGGCCCATTGTGACATCCTCGGCACCCCCTTGTCCCCAGGGTCCATTGTGACACTATGGGGACCCCCCCTTGTGCCCAGGGCCCATTGTGATACTGTGGGTACCACCCTTGTCTGCAGGGCTCATTGTGACATCCCAGGACCCCCCATTGTCCCCAGGGCCCATTGTGACATTCAGGGGACCCCCCTTGTCCCCAGGGCCCATTCTGATACCGTGGGGACCCCCTTTGTCCCCAGGGCCCATTGTGACATCCTGGGGACCCTCCTTGTCCCCAGAGCCCATTGTGACATCCAGGGGACCCCCTTTGTCCCCAGGGCCCATTGTGGCACCATAGGGACCCCCTTTGTCACTGGGGCCCATTGTGAGATTCCAGGACCCCCGCTTTGTCCCCAGGGCCCATTGTGACATCCTGGGGACCCCCTTTGTCCCAAGACTTCATTGTGACATCCTGGGGACCCCCCTTGTCCTCAGGGTCCATTGTGACAGCCCAGTACCTTCCATTGTCCCCAGGGCCCATTGTGATATCTGGGGGACCCCCTTGTTCCCAAGGCCCATTGTGACACCCTGGGGACTCCCATTGTCCCCAGGGCCCATTGTGACATCCCAGGACCCCCCATTGTCCCCAGGGCCCATTGTGACATCCTCTGCACCCCCTTGTCCCCAGGGCCCATTGTGACATTCAGGGGACCCCTCTTTTTCCCCAGGGCCCATTGTGACATCCTGGGGACCCCCCCCTTGTCCCCAGGGCCCATTGTGACGTCCCAGGACCCCCCATTGTCCCCAGGACCCATTGTGACACTATGGGGACCCCCCGTTGTGCCCAGGGCCCATTGTGACACCGTGGGTACCACCCTTGTCCGCAGGGCTCATTGAGACATCCCAGGACCCCCCATTGTCCCCAGGGCCCATTGTGACATTCAGGGGACCCCCCCTTGTCCCCAGGGCCCATTGTGACGTCCCAGGACCCCCCATTGTCCCCAGGACCCATTGTGACACTATGGGGACCCCCCGTTGTGCCCAGGGCCCATTGTGACACCGTGGGTACCACCCTTGTCCGCAGGGCTCATTGAGACATCCCAGGACCCCCCATTGTCCCCAGGGCCCATTGTGACATTCAGGGGACCCCCCTTTGTCCCCAGGGCCCATTCTGATACCGTGGGGACCCCCTTTGTCCCCGGGGCCCATTGTGACATGCTGGGGACGCTCTTTGTCCCCAGGGCCCATTGTGACATCCTGGGGACCCCCCCTTGTCCCCAGGGCCCATTGTGACGTCCCAGGACCCCCCATTGTCCCCAGGGCCCATTGTGATATGCTGGGGAGCCCTCTTTGTCCCCAGGGCCCATTGTGAAGTTCAGGGGACCCCCCCTTGTCCCCAGGGCCCATTGTGACATCCTGGGGACCCCATTGTCACCAGAGCCCATTGTGATATCCTGGCGACCGCCCTTTGTCCCCAGGGCCCATTGTGACATCCCAGGACCCTCTTTGTCCCTGTCGAGGGTTAAGATTGCGGGGTGACAATCAAACCCTGGCAGATGTGTTGTCAACCTCCTCTCCCCCCCCCAATTCCCCCTTTTGCCCCTCCCTCTCCCCCCTTCCCACTCAGCACAGGCGATCGGGAGGGGAAGAAGCACAGAGGGGAGAGAGCTGGAAAAGTTCAAGATGTTTTACTGATGCTACTGATAAGAGCAGAGAAAATAATACAAATATACAAAACCCATCTTGTAAGTCTCAGCAACTGCAGAGCCAGCACCCAAAGTCCTGGATCAGACTCTGCAGCCAACCGGAGCTGGATTCAGTCTCTCACTGGCCTCAGTTCGCAGGGACGACCAGCAAGGTCCTCTCCTAATGTCAGCCATGAGGAGAAAAGGGAGAAAGGGAAAAGGGGCGAGATCCTCGTGATCTCCCACTTTTATATGAAGTATTCACGTGAATGGAATGTTATTCACCGTTGGTCAGTCTCTCGATCACCAGTTTCTCGTTGCCCCTCTCGCGAGATGTCCATCTGTGCTTGTCAATAAGTTTTCATTCCATTGCTGGGTTTGCCAAAACATGTGTCTGGTTCTCCAGGAAAATGCAGCTGACATGAAGGCTTGAGCTGACAGGCAAATTCACTAAAAGAGAAACTTGTTTTTAACAAAACCAGGACATTCCACCCCTTATCATATGACATTCACTGAATACTTAAACCTTATCAATACAATCTATCAATACAATCTAATTAATCACTACTACTATATATATATACATATATATATGTACATATATACACAGGAGTAATTAATCAGTGGACCATCCTTTGAAAAGTTCATTAAGTTCATTTTGTCACCACAGTCTCCCAGGGCAGGGAAAATGGTCCAAGTGCATCTCATGACCCCTGTTGGTGGGTTAAGGACACCAACTTCCAAGAAGGTGTCGGGCGCCACTCGAAGAAGCCAGCGCTGGTTTCATCACCATTGTCTTGATCTGAAAGACACTTATTAAACATTGTTAGTGCAGCAATTCACATCGTACAGTTCAGCATTGCATATTTTCACCTAAAATCAAATCCCCTTGAGGTGCACACCGAACTTCTCCATCCTTAAGCATCACCCACCAGGTGCTGCCAGGTCCCTGGGCAAAAACAATCCCACGAATAGGTTTGCCTGTGCCTGAGGCAGGAGGAACCCAGACTGCCTTTCCTAACATATTTTTCATGTGTACTACAGGGACTTTATCTCCTTCTACAGTCCATAGAATTTCTGATTGGGCAGGCCCGGCTCGATTGATTGATCCCCTAGTGTTGACCAACCAAGTGGCTTTTGCTAAATGTGAATCCCAGTTTTTAAAGGCTCCACCACCAAGTGCCTTTAGTGTAGTTTTTAACAAACCATTGCACCTTTCAGTTTTCCCAGAGGCTGGTGCATGATATGGAATATGATACACCCACTCAATACCATGTTCTTTGGCCCAATTGTCTATAATACTGTTTTTGAAATGAGTACCATTGTCTGATTCAATTCTTTCTGGCGTACCCGGCCACCAAAGGACTTGCTTCTCAAGGCCCAAGATGGTATTTCGGGCTGTAGCATGAGGTACGGCAGATGTTTCCAACCATCCAGTGGTTGCTTCCACCATTGTAAGTACATAACGCTTACCTTGGCGTGTTTGTGGAAGTGTAATATAATCAATCTGCCAAGCTTCTCCATACTTACACTTTAACCATCGCCCCCCATACCATACAGGCTTTAACCGTTTTGCTTGTTTGATTTCGGCGCAAGTTTCACATTCATGAATAACCTGTGAAACAGTGTCCATAGTTAAATCCACCCCTCGATCACGAGCCCATTTTCATGTTGCATCTCTACCTTGATGCCCTGAAGCACCATGGGCCCACCAAGCTAGGAAAAGTTCACCTTTATGTTGCCAGCCCAAGTCCACCTCAGCTACTTTAATCTTAGCAGCTTGATCCGCTTGTTGGTTGTTTCGATGTTCCTCGGTGGCTCGACTTTTAGGCACATGAGCATCTACATGACCAACTTCCCCAGGCAGGCTCTCCAGCCAAGCAGCAATGTCTTCCCACAGCGTGGTTCCCAATGGTTTCACCTCTGCGCTGCCAGTTACTTTTCTTCCATTGCCGTAGCCACCCCCACAAGGCATTTGCTCCCATCCATGAGTCAGTATAGAGACAAAGCATTGGCCACTTCTCTCGTTCAGCAATGTCCAAAGCCAGCTGGATGGCTTTCACTGCTGCAAACTGACTGGATTCACCTTGTCCTTCAGGGGCTTCTGTAACTTGTCGTGTGGGACTCCACACAGCAGCTTTCACCTTCGATGTTTTCCTACAGACGACAGGATCCACCTGTGAACAGTGCACACTGCTTATCAGTCTCTGAAAGCGGATTATATGGTGGTGCTTCTTCAGCACGTTTTACTTCCTCCTCATCTGCAGACATCCCAAAGTCTTTGCTTTCTGGCCAGTCTGTAATCACTTCTAATATCCCTGGACGGTTGGGACTTCCAATCCGAGCTCATTGCGTGATCAGTGCAATCCATTTACTCCATGTAACTTCGGCTGCATGATGTGGAGAGGGAACCGTCCCTTTGCACACCCAGCTCAGCACCGGCAGTCGAGGTGCAGGAGGAGCTGTGCTTCAGTGCCCATCACTTCTGAAGCAGCTCCAACTCCTTCATATGCTGCCAGTCTCTCCTTTTCAGTTGCAGTACAGTTGGCCTCAGATCCTTTGTATCCTCGACTCCAAAAACCTAAGGGTCGACCTCGGGTTTCTCCTGGTGCTTTCTGCCAGAGGCTCCAGGTAAGTCCATTATCTCCGGCTGCGGTGTAGAGCACATTTTTAACACCTAGTCCAGTTCGGACTGGTCCCAGGGCCACCGCATGAGTTATCTCACGCTTCATTTGTTCAAAGGCTTGGCGTTGTTCAGGGCCCCACTCAAATTGGTTCTTTTTACGAGTCACTCGATAGAGAGGGCTCACAATGTGGCTGTGGTCAGGAATATGCATTCTCCAAAAACCTACAATGCCCAAGAAAGTCTGTGTCTCCTTTTTATTAGTAGGTGGAGACATTGCTGCAATTTTGTTGATCACATCCATTGGGATCTGACGACGACCATCTTGCCATTTTATTCCTAAAAACTGGATCTCTCGTGCAGGTCCCTTGACCTTGCTTCGTTTTATGGCAAAACCAGCAAGGTCCTCTCCTAATGTCAGCCATGAGGAAAAAGGGAAAAAAGGCAAAGGGGACGAGATCCTCGTGATCTCCCACTTTTATATGAAGTATTCACGTGAACGGAATGTTATTCACCATTGGTCAGTCTCTCGGACATCAGTTTTCTCGTTGCCCCTCTCGCGAGATGTCCATCCGTGCTTATCAATAAGTTTCCATTCCATTGCTGGGTTTAACCAAAACATGTGTTGGGTTCTCCAGGAAAATGCAGCTGACATGAAGGCTTGAGCTGACAGGCAAATTCACTAAAAGAGAAACTTGTTTTTAACAAAACCAGGACACACCCCCACACACTGCACCCCAAATCCTGCACCCCCAAATCCTCCAGCCCCATGTCCCAAACCCCCAAACCCTGCACCCTCAAGTCTTGCACCCTAATTCTGCCCCCCCAAGACCTGCACCCCCAAACCCTGCACCACTAAACCCTGCACCCCCAAACCCTGTACCCCAAATCCTGGCCCCCACAAGTTGCACCCTAAAAACCTGCACCCCAAATCCTGTCCTACCCAACCCTTCACACCAAACCCCTTCACCCCAAGATCCTGCTGCCCTAAACCCTGCACCCCAAAATCATCCCTCCCAACCCTGCCCCCCAAACCCTGTCCCCCTAAAGCCTGACCCTGAAACCCTGCTCCCCAAAACCCTGCTACCCCCAATCTTGCACCCCCCAACTCTGCACCCCCAGATCCTGCTGCTCCAAACCCTGCACCCCCAAATCCTCCAGCCCCACGTACCGATCTCCCAAACCCTGCACCCCACAACCCTGCACCCCACAACCCCTTCACCCCCAAATCCTGCACCCCCAGCCCTACCCAATAAACTTTCCACCCCCAAACCCTGCCCTACCAAGCCCCCCACCCCAAACCCCTGCACCCCAAGATCCTGCACCCTAAACCCTGCACCTCCATATCCTCCTTCCCCAAACCCTGCACCCCAAAACACTGCACTCCAAACCACTGCACCCCTAAATCCTGCAACCCCAAATCCTGGCCCCCAAACCCGGCACCCCAAACTCCTGCACCCAAATATCCTACTGCCCTAAACCCTGAACCCCCAAATCCTGCACCCCTGGAACCTGCAACCCCAGACTCTGCAGCCACAAATCAGGCCCCGCAAAATCCTTGCACCCCCAAATCCTGCACCACCTAATCCTCCAACCCCCTAACACAACCCCCTAAACCCTTCTCCCCAGGGTCCATTGTGACACCCTGGGGATCCCCCTTGTCCCCAGGGCCCATTGTGACACCATGGGGGACCCCCTTCTCACTGAGGACCCATTGTGACACCATGGGGACCTCCCCTTGTCCTCAGGGCCCATTGTGACATCCTGGGGACTCCCCTTTGTCCCCAGGGCCCATTGTGGCACCATGGGGACCCCCTTTGTCCCCAGGGCCAATTGTGACATCCTAGGACCCCCCTTTGTCCCCAGGGCCCATTGTGACAGGGTGGAGATCCCCCTTGTCCCCAGGCCTGTTGTGATGTCCCAGGACTCCCCATTGTCCCCAGGGCCCATTGTGACACCTTGGGGACCCCCCTTGTCCTAAGGGCCCATTGTGACATCCTGGGGACCCCCTTGTCCCCAGGGCCCATAGTGAAGTCCCAGGACCCCCTTTGTCCCCAGGGCCCATTG
Organism: Patagioenas fasciata; assembly: GCF_037038585.1. Classification (NCBI taxonomy): domain Eukaryota; kingdom Metazoa; phylum Chordata; class Aves; order Columbiformes; family Columbidae; genus Patagioenas; species Patagioenas fasciata. The sequence continues at coordinate 324,620 of NC_092539.1, forward strand.
TGACATCCTGGGGACCACCCTTGTCACTGGGGACCCATTGTAACACTATGGGGACCCCCCCTTGTCCCCAGAGCCCATTGTGACATCCTGGGGACCCCCCCTTGTCCCCAGAGCCCATTGTGACATCCTGGGGACCCACTTTGTCACTGGGGCCCATTGTGACGTCCTGGGGACCCCCTTTGTCCCCAGGGCCCATTGTGACGTCCCCGGATCCCCCATTGTCCCCAGAGCCCATTGTGACATCCTGGGGACCCCAATTGTCCACAGGGCCCATTGTGACATTCAGGGGACAGCCTTTGTCCCTAGGGCCCATTGTGACACCGTCGGGACCCCCGTTGTCCCCAGGGCCCATTGTGACATCCCAGGACCCCCCATTGTCTCCAGGGCCCATTGTGACATACTGGGGACTCCCCTTTGTCCCCAGAGCCCATTGTGACACCATGGGGACCCCCTTTGTCCACAGGGCCCATTGTGGTATCTAAGGACCCCCCAATTGTGCCCAGGGTTCATTGTAACATATCAGGACGTCCCATTGTCCCCAGGGCCCATTGTGACGTCCCAGGACCCCCCGTCATCCCCAGGGCCCATTGTGTCATCCTGGGGACCTCCTTTGTCCCCAGAGCCCATTGTGACATCCTGGGGAACCCTTTGTCCCCAAGGCCCATTGTGACGTCCCAGGACCCCCCTTTGTCCCCAGGGTCCATTGTGAAATCCTGGGGACCCCTCTTTGTCCCCACGGCCCAATGTGACATCCTGAGGACCCCCTTGTCCCCAGGGCCCATTGTGACGTCTCAGGAGCCCCCATTGTCCCCAGGACCCATTGTGACATTCAGGGGACCCCCTTTGTCACTGGGCCCATTGTGAGATCCCAGGACCCCACATTGTCCCAAGGGCCCATTGTGACTTTCAGGGGACTCCACTTGTCCCCAGGACCCATTGTGACACTATGGGGACCCCCCCTTGTGCCCAGTGCCCATTGTGACACCGTGGGTACCACCCTTGTCCGCAGGGCCCATTGTGACATCCTGGGGACACCCCCTTGTCCCCAGGGCCCATTGTGACATTTTGGGAATCCCTCCTTGTCCCCAGGGCCCATTGTGACGTCTCAGGAGCCCCCATTGTCCCCAGGACCCATTGTGACATTCAGGGGACCCCCTTTGTCACTGGGCCCATTGTGAAATCCCAGGACCCCACACTGTCCCCAGGGCCCATTGTGACATCCTGCGGACCCCCCCTTTGTCCCCAGTGCCCATTGTGACATCCTGCGGACCCCCCTTTGTCCCCAGGGCCCATTTTGACATTCAGGGGACCCACCATTGTCCTCAGGGCCCATTGTGAGGTCCCAGGACCCCCCATTGTCCCCAGGGCCCATTGTGACATCCTCGGCACCCCCTTGTCCCCAGGGTCCATTGTGACACTATGGGGACCCCCCCTTGTGCCCAGGGCCCATTGTGACACTGTGGGTACCACCCTTGTCTGCAGGGCTCATTGTGACATCCCAGGACCCCCCATTGTCCCCAGGGCCCATTGTGACATTCAGGGGACCCCCCTTGTCCCCAGGGCCCATTCTGATACCATGGGGACCCCCTTTGTCCCCAGGGCCCATTGTGACATGCTGGGGATCCTCTTTGTCCCCAGGGCCCATTGTGACATCCTGGGGACCCTCCTTGTCCCCAGAGCCCATTGTGACATCCAGGGGACCCCCTTTGTCCCCAGGGCCCATTGTGGCACCATAGGGACCCCCTTTGTCACTGGGGCCCATTGTGACATCTTAGGACCCCCCCTGGTCCACAGGGCCCATTGTGACATCCTGGGGACCCCCTTTGTCCCAAGACTTCATTGTGACATCCTGGGGAACCCCCTTGTCCTCAGGGTCCATTGTGACAGCCCAGGACCTTACATTGTCCCCAGGGCCCATTGTGATATCTGGGGGACCCCCTTGTTCCCAAGGCCCATTGTGACATCCTGGGGACCCCCCCTTGTCCCCAGGGCCCATTGTGACATCCCAGGACCTTACTTTGTCCCCAGGGCCCATTGTGACATCCTGGCGACCCCCCGTTGTCCCCAGGGCCCATTGTGACATCCTCAGCACCCCCTTGTCCCCAGGGCCCATTGTGACATTCAGGGGACCCCTCTTTGTCCCCAGGGCCCATTGTGACATCCTGGGGACCCCCTCTTGTCCCTAGGGCCCATTGTGACGTCCCAGGACCCCCCATTGTCCCCAGGGCCCATTGTGACATCCTGGGGATCCCTCCTTGTCCCCAGGGCCCATTGTGACGTCCCAGGACCCCCCATTGTCCCCAGGGCCCATTGTGACATTCAGGGGACCCCCTTTGTCACTGGGGCCCATTGTGACATCCCAGGACCCCACATTGTCCCCAGGGCCCATTGTGACATCCTCGGGACCCCCATGTCACTGGGACCCATTGTGACGTCCCAGGACCCCCCATTGTCCCCAGGGTCCATTGTTACATCCTGGGGACCCCCTTGTCCCCAGGACCCATCATGTACACCATGGGGACCCTCCTTGTCACTGGGGACCCATTGTGACACCATGGGGACCCCCCCTTGTCCTCAGGGCCCATTGTGACATCCTGGGCATCCCCCTTTGTCCCCCGGGACCATTGTAACACCGTGCGGATCCCCTTTGTCCCCAGGGCCCATTGTGACACTGTGGGGAACCCCCTTGTCCCCAGGGCCTATTGTTACGTCCCAGGACCCCCCATTGTCCCCAGGGCCCATTGTGACACCTTGGGGACCCCCTTGTCACTGGAGACCCATTGTGACAGCATGGGGACCACCCCTTGTCCTCAGGGCCTATTGTGAACATCCTGGGGAACCTCCATTGTCCCCAGAGCCCATTGTGAGTTCCTGGAGACCCCCTTGTCCCCAGGTCCCATTGTGACATCCTGGGGAGCCTCTTTGTCCCCACGGCCCATTGTGACATCCTGGGGACCTCCTTGTCCCCAGGACCCATCCTGGCACTGTGGAGACCTCCCTTGTCACTGGGGACCCATTGTGACACCATGGGGACCTCCCATTGTCCTCAGGGCCCATTGAGACATCCTGGGGACCCCCTTTGTCACTGGGGACCCATTGTGACATCCCAGGAACCCCATTGTCCCAAGGGCCCATTGTGACATCCTGGGGACCCCTCTTTGTCTCCAGGACATATTGTGACACCGTGGGGACCACATTAGTCCCCAGGGCCCATTGTGACATCCTAGGAATGCCCTCTTGTCCCCAGGGCCCATTGTGACATCCTGGGGACACCCCCTTTGTCCCCAGTGCCCATTGTGACATCCTGCGGACCCCCCTTTGTCCCCAGGGCCCATTTTGACATTCAGGGGACCCACCATTGTCCTCAGGGCCCATTGTGAGGTCCCAGGACCCCCCATTGTCCCCAGGGCCCATTGTGACATCCTCGGCACCCCCTTGTCCCCAGGGCCCATTGTGACATTCAGGGGACCCCACATTGTCCCCAGGGCCCATTGTGACATCCTGGGGACCCCACTTGTCTGCAGGACCCATTGTGACACTATGGGGACCCCCCCTTGTGCCCAGGGCCCATTGGGACACCGTGGGTACCACACTTGTCTGCAGGGCTCATTGTGACATCCCAGGACCCCCCATTGTCCCCAGGGCCCATTGTGACATTCAGGGGACCCCCCTTTGTCCCCAGGGCCCATTCTGATACCGTGGGGACCCCCTTTGTCCCCAGGGCCCATTGTGACATGCTCTGGACGCTCTTTGTCCCCAGGGCCCATTGTGACATCCTGGGGACCCTCCTTATCCCCAGAGCCCATTGTGACATCCAGGGGACCCCCTTTGTCCCCAGGGCCCATTGTGGCACCATAGGGACCCCCTTTGTCACTAGGGCCTATTGTGACATCCCAGGACCCCCCCTAGTCCCCAGGGCCCATTGTGACATCCTGGGGACGCTCTTTGTCCCCAGGGCCCATTGTGACATCCTGGGGACCCCCCCTGGTCCCCAGGCCCCATTGTGACATCCTGGGGACCCCCTTTGTCCCAAGACTTCATTGTGACATCCTAGGGACCCCCCTTGTCCCCAGGGCCCATTGTGACATCCCAGGACCCCCCATTGTCCCCAGAGCCCATTGTGACATCCTGGGGACCCCCCCTTCTTCCCAGGGCCCATTGTGACATCCCAGGACCCCCCATTGTCCCCAGAGCCCATTGTGACATCCTGGGGACCCCCCCTTCTTCCCAGGGCCCATTGTGACGTCCCAGGACCCCCCATTGTCACCAGGGCCCATTGTGACATCCTGGGGATCCCTCCTTGTCTCCAGGGCCCATTGTGATGTCCCAGGACCCCCCATTGTCCCCAGGGCCCATTGTGACATCCTCTGCACCCCCTTGTCCCCAGGGCCCATTGTGACATTCAGGGGACCCCTCTTTGTCCCCAGGGCCCATTCTGACATCCTGGGGATCCCTCCTTGTCCCCAGGGCCCATTGTGACGTCCCAGGACCCCCCATTGTCCCCAGGACCTATTGTGACATTCAGGGGACCCCCTTTGTCACTGGGGCCCATTGTGACACCATGGAGACCCCCGCTTGTCCTCAGGGTCCATTGTGACATCCTGGACACCCCCCATTTTCCCCAGGACCCATTGTGACATCCTGGCCACCCCCTTGCTCCCAGGGCCCGTTGTGACATCCTCTGCACCCCTTTGTCCCCAGGGCCCATTGTGACATCCCAGGACCCCCCTTTGTCCCCAGGGCCCATTGTAGCACCATGGGGACCCCCTTTGTCCCCAGGGCCCATTGTGACATCCCAGGACCCCCCTTTGTCCCCAGGGCCCATTGTAGCACCATGGGGACCCCCTTTGACCCCAGGGCCCATTGTGGCACCATGGCAACCCGTTTTGTCCCCAGGGCCCATTGTGACATTCTTGGACCCCACTTTGTCCCCAGGGCCTATTGTGACACCATGGGGACCCCTCCTTGTCACTGGGGACCCATTGTGACACCATGGGGACCCCCCCTTGTCCTCAGGACTCATTCTCACATCCTGGACACCCCCCATTGTCCCCAGGGCCCATTGTAACATCCACTGCACCCCCTTGTCCCCAGGGCCCATTGTGACATTCAGGGGACCCCTCTTTGTCCCCAGGGCCCATTGTGACATCCTGGGGACCCCCCCTTGTCCCCAGGGCCCATTGTGACGTCCCAGGACCCCCCCTTGTCCCCAGGGCCCATTGTGACGTCCCAGGATCCCCCTTTGTCCCCAGGGCCCATACTGATACCGTGGGCACCCCCTTTGTCCCCAGGGCCCATTGTGACATGCTGGGGACCCTCCTTGTCCCCAGGGCCCATTGTGACATCCAGGGGACCCCCTTTGTCCCCAGGGCCCATTGTGGCACCATGAGGACCGTCTTTGTCACTGGAGCCCATTGTGACATCCCATGACCCCCCTTTGTCCCCAGTGCTATTGTGAAATCCTGGGGACCCCTTTTGTCCCCACGGCCCATTGTGACACCATGGGGAACCCCTTTGTCACTGGGGGCCATTGTGACATTCCAGGATTCCACTTTGTCCCCAGGGCTCGTTCTGACACCTTGGGGACTCCCATTGTCCCCAGGGCCCATTGTGACATCCTGGGCAACCCCATTGTCCCCAGGGCCCATTGTGACATCTGGGGGACGCCCTTGTCCCCAGGACCCATCGTGGCACCGTGGGGACCCTCCTTGTCACTTGGGCCCATTGTGACACCATGGGGACGCCCCCCTTTGTCCCCAGTGCCCATTGTGACATCCTGCGGACCCCCCTTTGTCCCCAGGGCCCATTGTGACATTCAGGGGACCCACCATTGTCCTCAGGGCCCATTGTGACATCCCAGGACCCCCCATTGTCCCCAGGGCCCATTGTGACATCCTCGGCACCCCCTTGTGCCCAGGGCCCATTGTGACATTCAGGGGACCCCTCTTTGTCCCCAGGGCCCATTGTGACGTCCTGGGGACCCCCCCTTGTCCCCAGGGCCCATTGTGACGTCCCAGGACCCGCCATTGTCCCCAGGGCCCATTGTGACATCCTGGGGATCCCTCCTTGTCCCCAGGGCCCATTGTGACGTCCCAGGACCCCCCATTGTCCCCAGGGCCCATTGTGACATTCAGGGGCCCCCATTTGTCACTGGGGCCCATTGTGACATCCCAGGACCCCACATTGTCCCCAGGGCCCATTGTGACACCGTGGGTACCACCCTTGTCCTCAGGGTCCATTGTGACAGCCCAGGACCTTACTTTGTCCCCAGGGCCCATTGTGACATCCTGGGGACCCCCCCTTGTCCCCAGGGCCCATTGTGACGTCCCAGGACCCCCCATTGTCCCCAGGGCCCATTGTGATATGCTGGGGAGCCCTCTTTGTCCCCAGGGCCCATTGTGAAATTCAGGGGACCCCAACTTGTCCCCAGGGCCCATTGTGACATCCCAGGACCCCCTTTGTCCCTGTCGAGGGTTAGGATTGCGGGGTGACAATCAAACCCTGGCAGATGTGTTGTCAACCTCCTCTCCCCCCCCCAATTCCCCCTTTTGCCCCTCCCTCTCCCCCCTTCCCACTCAGCACAGGCGATCGGGAGGGGAAGAAGCACAGAGGGAAGAGAGCTGGAAAAGTTAAAGATGTTTTACTGATGCTACTGATAAGAACAGAGAAAATAATACAAATATACAAAACCCATCTTGTAAGTCTCAGCAACTGCAGAGCCAGCACCCAAAGTCCTGGATCAGACTCTGCAGCCAACCGGAGCTGGATTCAGTCTCTCACTGGCCTCCGTTCGCAGGGACGACCAGCAAGGTCCTCTCCTAATGTCAGCCATGAGGAAAAAAGGGAGAAAGGGAAAAGGGGCGAGATCCTCGTGATCTCCCGCTTTTATATGAAGTATTCACGTGAATGGAATGTTATTCACCGTTGGTCAGTCTCTCGATCACCAGTTTCTCGTTGCCCCTCTCGCGAGATGTCCATCCGTGCTTATCAATAAGTTTGCATTCCCTTTCTGGGTTTAACCAAAACATGTGTTGGGTTCTCCAGGAAAATGCAGCTGACATGAAGGCTTGAGCTGACAGGCAAATTCACTAAAAGAGAAACTTGTTTTTAACAAAACCAGGACATTCCACCCCTTATCATATGACATTCACTGAATACTTAAACCTTATCAATACAATCTATCAATACAATCTAATTAATCACTACTACTATATATATATACATATGTACATATATACACAGGAGTAATTAATCAGTGGACCATCCTTTGAAAAGTTCATTAAGTTCATTTTGTCACCACAGTCTCCCAGGGCAGGGAAAATGGTCCAAGTGCATCTCATGACCCCTGTTGGTGGGTTAAGGACACCAACTTCCAAGAAGGTGTCGGGCGCCACTCGAAGAAGCCAGCGCTGGTTTCATCACCATTGTCTTGATCTGAAAGACACTTATTAAACATTGTTAGTGCAGCAATTCACATCGTACAGTTCAGCATTGCATATTTTCACCTAAAATCAAATCCCCTTGAGGTGCACACCGAACTTCTCCATCCTTAAGCATCACCCACCAGGTGCTGCCAGGTCCCTGGGCAAAAACAATCCCACGAATAGGTTTGTCTGTGCCCGAGGCAGGAGGAACCCAGACTGCCTTTCCTAACATATTTTTCATGTGTACTACAGGGACTTTATCTCCTTCCACAGTCCATAGAATTTCTGATTGGGCAGGCCCGGCTCGATTGGTTGATCCCCTGGTGTTGACCAACCAAGTGGCTTTTGCTAAATGTGAATCCCAGTTTTTAAAGGCTCCACCACCAAGTGCCTTTAGTGTAGTTTTTAACAAACCATTGTACCTTTCAGTTTTCCCAGAGGCTGGTGCATGATATGGAATATGATACACCCACTCAATACCATGTTCTTTGGCCCAATTGTCTATAATACTGGTTTTGAAATGAGTACCATTGTCTGATTCAATTCTTTCTGGCGTACCCGGCCTCCAAAGGACTTGCTTCTCAAGGCCCAAGATGGTATTTCGGGCTGTAGCAGGAGGTACGGCAGATGTTTCCAACCATCCAGTGGTTGCTTCCACCATTGTAAGTACATAACGCTTACCTTGACGTGTTTGTGGAAGTGTAATATAATCAATCTGCCAAGCTTCTCCATACTTACACTTTAACCATCGCCCCCCATACCATACAGGCTTTAACCGTTTCGCTTGTTTGATTTCGGCGCAAGTTTCACATTCATGAATAACGTGTGAAACAGTGTCCATAGTTAAATCCACCCCTCGATCACGAGCCCATTTTCATGTTGCATCTCTACCTTGATGCCCTGAAGCACCATGGGCCCACCGAGCTAGGAACAGTTCACCTTTATGTTGCCAGTCCAAGTCCACCTCAGCTACTTTAATCTTAGCAGCTTGATCCGCTTGTTGGTTGTTTCGATGTTCCTCGGTGGCTTGACTTTTAGGCACATGAGCATCTACATGACCAACTTCCCCAGGCAGGCTCTCCATCCGAGCAGCAATGTCTTCCCACAGCGTGGTTCCCAATGGTTTCACCTCTGCGCTGCCAGTTACTTTTCTTCCATTGCCGTAGCCACCCCCACAAGGCATTTGCTCCCATCCATGAGTCAGTATAGAGACAAAGCATTGGCCACTTCTCTCGTTCGGCAATGTCCAAAGCCAGCTGGATGGCTTTCACTGCTGCAAACTGACTGGATTCACCTTGTCCTTCAGTGGCTTCTGTAACTTGTCGTGTGGGACTCCACACAGCAGCTTTCACCTTCGATGTTTTCCTACAGACGACAGGATCCATCTGTGAACAGTGCACACTGCTTATCAGTCTCTGAAAGCGGATTATATGGTGGTGCTTCTTCAGCACGTTTTACTTCCTCCTCATCTGAAGACATCCCAAAGTCTTTGCTTTCTGGCCAGTCTGTAATCACTTCTAATATCCCTGGACGGTTGGGACTTCCAATCCGAGCTCATTGCGTGATCAGTGCAATCCATTTACTCCATGTAACTTCGGTTGCATGATGTGGAGAGGGAACCATCCCTTTGCACACCCAGCTCAGCACCGGCAGTCGAGGTGCAGGAGGAGCTGTGCTTCAGTGCCCATCACTTCTGAAGCAGCTCCAACTCCTTCATATGCTGCCAGTATCTCCTTTTCAGTTGGAGTACAGTTGGCCTCAGATCCTTTGTATCCTCGACTCCAAAAACCTAAGGGTCGACCTCGGGTTTCTCCTGGTGCTTTCTGCCAGAGGCTCCAGGTAAGTCCATTATCTCCGGCTGCGGTGTAGAGCACATTTTTAACACCTAGTCCAGTTCGGACTGGTCCCAGGGCCACCGCATGAGTTATCTCACGCTTCATTTGTTCAAAGGCTTGGCGTTGTTCAGGGCCCCACTCAAATTGGTTCTTTTTACGAGTCACTCGATAGAGAGGCTCACAATGTGGCTGTGGTCAGGAATGTGCATTCTCCAAAAACCTACAACGCCCAAGAAAGTCTGTGTCTCCTTTTTATTAGTAGGTGGAGACATTGCTGCAGTTTTGTTGATCACCTCCATTGGGATCTGACGACGGCCATCTTGCCATTTTACTCCTAAAAACTGGATCTCTCGTGCAGGTCCCTTGACCTTGCTTCGTTTTATGGCAAAACCAGCAAGGTCCTCTCCTAATGTCAGCCATGAGGAAAAAGGGAAAAAAGGCAAAGGGGACGAGATCCTCGTGATCTCCCACTTTTATATGAAGTATTCACGTGAATGGAATGTTATTCACCGTTGGTCAGTCTCTCGGACATCAGTTTTCTCGTTGCCCCTCTCGCGAGATGTCCATCCGTGCTTATCAATAAGTTTCCATTCCATTGCTGGGTTTAACCAAAACATGTGTTGGGTTCTCCAGGAAAATGCAGCTGACATGAAGGCTTTAGCTGACAGGCAAATTCACTAAAAGAGAAACTTGTTTTAACAAAACCAGGACACACCCCCACACACTGCACCCCAAATCCTGCACCCCCAAATCCTCCAGCCCCATGTCCCAAACCCCCAAACCCTGCACCCTCAAGTCTTGCACCCTAATTCTGCCCCCCCAAGACCTGCACCCCCAAACCCTGCACCACTAAACCCTGCACCCCCAAACCCTGTACCCCAAATCCTGACCCCCACAAGTTGCACCCTAAAAACCTGCACCCCAAATCCTGTCCTACCCAACCCTTCACACCAAACCCCTTCACCCCAAGATCCTGCTGCCCTAAACCCTGCACCCCAAAATCATCCCTCCCAACCCTGCCCCCCAAACCCTGTCCCCCTAAAGCCTGACCCCGAAACCCTGCTCCCCAAAACCCTGCTACCCCCAATCTTGCACCCCCCAACTCTGCACCCCCAGATCCTGCTGCTCCAAACCCTGCACCCCCAAATCCTCCAGCCCCACGTACCGATCTCCCAAACCCTGCACCCCACAACCCTGCACCCCACAACCCCTTCACCCCCAAATCCTGCACCCCCAGCCCTACCCAATAAACTTTCCACCCCCAAACCCTGCCCTACCAAGCCCCCCACCCCAAACCCCTGCACCCCAAGATCCTGCACCCTAAACCCTGCACCTCCATATCCTCCTTCCCCAAACCCTGCACCCCAAAACACTGCACTCCAAACCACTGCACCCCTAAATCCTGCAACCCCAAATCCTGGCCCCCAAACCCGGCACCCCAAACTCCTGCACCCAAATATCCTACTGCCCTAAACCCTGAACCCCCAAATCCTGCACCCCTGGAACCTGCAACCCCAGACTCTGCAGCCACAAATCAGGCCCCGCAAAATCCTTGCACCCCCAAATCCTGCACCACCTAATCCTCCAACCCCCTAACACAACCCCCTAAACCCTTCTCCCCAGGGTCCATTGTGACACCCTGGGGATCCCCCTTGTCCCCAGGGCCCATTGTGACACCATGGGGGACCCCCTTCTCACTGAGGACCCATTGTGACACCATGGGGTCCTCCCCTTGTCCTCAGGGCCCATTGTGACATCCTGGGGACTCCCCTTTGTCCCCAGGGCCCATTGTGGCACCATGGGGACCCCCTTTGTCCCCAGGGCCAATTGTGACATCCTAGGACCCCCCTTTGTCCCCAGGGCCCATTGTGACAGGGTGGAGATCCCCCTTGTCCCCAGGCCTGTTGTGATGTCCCAGGACTCCCCATTGTCCCCAGGGCCCATTGTGACACCTTGGGGACCCCCCTTGTCCTAAGGGCCCATTGTGACATCCTGGGGACCCCCTTGTCCCCAGGGCCCATAGTGAAGTCCCAGGACCCCCTTTGTCCCCAGGGCCCATTGTGACATCCTGGGGACCACCCTTGTCACTGGGGACCCATTGTAACACTATGGGGACCCCCCCTTGTCCCCAGAGCCCATTGTGACATCCTGGGGACCCCCCCTTGTCCCCAGAGCCCATTGTGACATCCTGGGGACCCACTTTGTCACTGGGGCCCATTGTGACGTCCTGGGGACCCCCTTTGTCCCCAGGGCCCATTGTGACGTCCCCGGATCCCCCATTGTCCCCAGAGCCCATTGTGACATCCTGGGGACCCCCATTGTCCACAGGGCCCATTGTGACATTCAGGGGACAGCCTTTGTCCCTAGGGCCCATTGTGACACCGTCGGGACCCCCGTTGTCCCCAGGGCCCATTGTGACATCCCAGGACCCCCCATTGTCTCCAGGGCCCATTGTGACATACTGGGGACTCCCCTTTGTCCCCAGAGCCCATTGTGACACCATGGGGACCCCCTTTGTCCACAGGGCCCATTGTGGTATCTAAGGACCCCCCAATTGTGCCCAGGGTTCATTGTAACATATCAGGACGTCCCATTGTCCCCAGGGCCCATTGTGACGTCCCAGGACCCCCCGTCATCCCCAGGGCCCATTGTGTCATCCTGGGGACCTCCTTTGTCCCCAGAGCCCATTGTGACATCCTGGGGAACCCTTTGTCCCCAGGGCCCATTGTGACGTCCCAGGACCCCCCTTTGTCCCCAGGGTCCATTGTGAAATCCTGGGAACCCCTCTTTGTCCCCACGGCCCAATGTGACATCCTGAGGACCCCCTTGTCCCCAGGGCCCATTGTGACACCGTGGGGACCCCCTTTGTCCCCAGGGCCCATTGTGACAACCTGGGGACCCCCTTTGTCCTCAGGGCCCATTGTGACACCGTGGGGACCCCCTTTGTCCCCAGGGCCCATTGTGACAACCTGGGGACCCCCTTTGTCCCCAGGGCCCGTTGTGACATCCCAGGACCCCCTTTGTCCCCAGCCCCATTGTGACATCCAAGGGACCCCCCTTTGTCCCTAGGGACCATTGTGACATTCCAGGACCCCCCATTGTCCCCAGAGCCCATTGTGATATCCAGGGCACCATCCTTGATCTGCAGGGCCCATTGTGACGTCCCAGGACCCCCCTTTGTCCCCAGGGCCCATTGTGACATCCCAGGACCCCACTTTATACTGAAGGCCCATTGTGGCATCCTGGGGACCCCCTTTGTCCCCAGGGCCCATTGTGACGTCCCCGGACCCCCCATTGTCCCCAGGGTCCATTGTGACATCCTGGGGACCCCCATTGTCCCCAGGGCCCATTGTGACATTCAGGGGACAGCCTTTGTCCCAAGGGCCCATTGTGACACCGTCGGGACCCCTGTTGTCCCCAGAGCCCATTGTGACATCCTGGAAACCCCCTTTGTGCCCAGGGCACATTGTGACCTCCCAGGACCCCACTTTGTCCCCAGGGCCCATTGTGACATCCTCGGGACGCCCCTGGTCCCCAGAGCCCGTTGTGACATCCTGGGGACTCCCCTCTGTCCCCTGGGCCCATTGTGACACCGTGGGGACCCCCTTTGTCCCCAGGGCCCATTGTGACATTTAGGGACCTCCCAGTTGTGCCCAGGGCCCATTGTGACATCCCAGGACCCCCCGTCATCCCCAGGGCCCATTGTGACATCCTGGGGACCCCCTTGTCCCCAGTGCCTATTGTGAAATCCTGGGGACCCCCTTTGTCCCCAGGGCCCATTGTGACATTCCAGGACACCCCTTGTCCCCATGGCCCATTGTGAAATCCTGGGGACCTTCTTTGTCCCCAGGGCCCATTGTGACGTCCCAGGACCCCCCTTTGTCCCCAGGGCCCATTGTGACAGGGTGGGGACTCCCTTTGTCCCCAGGGGCCATTGTGATGTCCCAGGATCCCCCTTTGTCCCCAGGGCCCATTGTGACATCTCAGGACACCCCAATTGTTTTTTTAGGGCCCATTGTGACATCCTGGGGACCGCCCAGTTGTCCCCAGGGCCCATTGTGGCATCCTGGGTACCCCTTTTATCCCCGGGGCCCATTGTGACATCCTGGGGACTCCCCTTGTCACTGGGGACCCATTGTGACACCATGGGGACCACCCCTTTCTCCCCAGTGCCCATTGTGACATCCTGGGGACCCCTTTGTCCCCAGAGCCCATTGTGACATCCTGGTGAGCCCCCTTTGTCCCCAGGGCCCATTGTGACATCCCAGGACCCCCCTTTGTCACCAGGGCCCATTGTGACGTCCCAGGACCCCTCTTTGTCCCCAGGGCCCATTGTGACATCCCCGGACCCCCCATTGTCCCCAGAGCCCATTGTGACATCCTTGGGACCCCCATTGTCCCCAGGGCCCATTGTGACATTCAGGGGACAGCCTTTTTCCCAAGGGCCCATTGTGACACCATCGGGACCCCCGTTGTCCCCAGGGCCAATTGTGACACTATGGGGACCCTCCTCGTCACTGCGGACCCATTGTGACACCATGGGGACCTGCCCTTGTCCTCAGGGCCAATTGTGACATCCTGGGGACCCTCTTGTCCCCAGGGCCCATAGTTGCACCCTGGGGACCCCCTCTTTTTTCCCAGTGCCCATTGTGACATCCCAGGACCCCCCTATGTCCCCAGGGCCCATTGTGACACCATGGGGACACCCCTTTGACTCCAGGGCCCATTGTCACATCCCGGGACCTCCCAATTGTCCCCAGGGCCCATTGTGACATCCTGGGGACCCGCCCTTGTCCGCAGGGCCCATAGTGAAGTCCCAGGACCCCCTTTGTCCCCAGGGCCCATTGTGACATCCTGGGGACCCCCCTTGTCACTGGGGACCCATTGTATACACCATGGGGACCCCCATTGTTCCCAGGGCCCATTGTGACATCCTGGGGACCCCCCCTTGTCACTGGTGACCCATTGTGACACCATGGGGACCCCCGTTTGTCCCCAGGGCTCATTGTGACATCCCAGGACCCCCCATTGTCCCAAGGACCCATTGTGACATCTCAGGACCCCACTTGTCACTGGGGACCCATTGTGACACCATAGGGACCCCCGTTTGTCCCCAGGGCTCATTGTGACATCCCAGGACCTCCCATTGTCCCCAGGGCCCATTGTGACATCATGGGGACCGCCTTGTCCCTCTGGCCCGTTGTGGCACCGTGGGGACCTCCTTTGTCCCCAGGGCCCATTGTGACACCATGGGGACCCCTTTTGTCACTGTGGTCCAATGTGACATCCCAGGACCCCACTTTTTACCCAAGGCCCATTGTGACATCCTGGGGACCCCCCTTGTCTCCAGGGCCCACCGTGGCACCGTGGGGACCACCCTTGTCACTGGGACCCATTGTAACACTATGGGGATCCCCCCTTGTCCCCAGAGCCCATTGTGACATCCTGGGGACCCCCTTGTTCCCCAGGGCCCACTGTGATGTCCCAGGACCCCCCCTTGTCCCCAGAGTCCATTGTGACATCCTGGGGACGCCCTTTTTCCCCAGGACCCATTGTGGCCCCATTGGGACCCCCTTTGTTCACTGGGGCCCATTGTGACTTCCCAGGACCTCACTTTGTCCCCAGGGCCCATTGTGACTTCCGGGGGACCCCCTTTGTCACCAGGGCCCATTGTGACATTTCTGGACCCCCCACTGTCTCCAGGGCCCATTGTGAACATCCTGGGGACCCCTCTTTGTCCCCAGGGCCCATTGTGACATCCTGGGCTGCCCCGTATGTCACCAGGGCCCATTTTGACACCGTGGGGACCCCCTGTTGTCCTCAGGGCCCATTGTGACATCCCAGGACCCCCAATTGTCCCCAGGGCCTATTGTGACACCATGGGGAACCCTCTTGTCACTGGGGATGCATTGTGACACAATGGGGACCCCACCTTTGTCTCAAGTGCCCATTGTGACATCCTGGGGACCCCCTTTATCCCCAGGACCCCATTTGTCCCCAGGGCCCATTGTGACATCCCAGGGCCCCACTTTGTCCCCAGGGCCCATTGTTACAGGGTGGGACCCCCCTTGTCCCCAGGGCCCATTGTGACATCCTGGTGACTCCCTTTGTCCCCAGGGCCCATTGTGGCACCATGGGGACCCTCTTTGTCACTGGGGCCCATTGTGACATCCCAGGACCCCACTTTGTCTTAGAAGGTCACTGATCGGACTACTGGTACATCCTGACTCTGCTTTCTCAATAAACATTGAAGAACACCTGGGGTTTGTTTGCTCCAAGGGAAAACTTCCCTGCCACGGTTCCTGGTTCCCGGTCCTGTTTCCCGGTCCGGTTTGGCTTCGCTATCAGAACAGCTGCTGCCTCCACAGCCGCGCTCAAAGTCCCCGTTGTGACACCGGGATGGCGGGAGAAGGGGGGTGGCGGGGGCGGCAGCGGCGGCGATTGGGGGGGGGCAGTCGGGGCTGGGCGGACAAGCGGCGGCTGCTGCGGCTCCTCAGGCAGCGACAGCAGCAGCGATCGGGGGGACGTGGGGGGCGGACAAGCGGCGGCTGCTGCGGCTCCTCAGGCAGCGACAGCAGCAGCGATCGGGGGGACGTGGGGGGCGGACAAGCGGCGGCTCCTGCGGCTCCTCAGGCAGGACAGCAGCAGCGATCGGGGGGACGTGGGGGGCGGACAAGCGGCGGCTCCTCCGGCCGCGGCCAGGTCGTGGCTTCGCCGGCACCGGGGCCCGAGACCGCGCGCTGTGGGGCTGCGGGGCGGGTGTGGGGCCGGGGGTCTCCGGGGGTCCCGCAGCGGCCGCTGTGGGGAGGGATGGGGCGGCTGTGGAATTACCTGTGGGGCACTCATGGGGCTGCTGTAGGGGCTCTTAAGAGGCATGTCTGGAGCACTTATGGGGCGACTATGGGGCAGGTGCTGGGCTGCTACAGCGGGACCTGTGGGGCAGCCATAGGGCTGCTATGGGGTTGGTTATGGGTCACAGATGGGAGGGGGCAGCTGGGTGTGGCCCCGCCTACATGGGGTGGGGTCAGTGCCGAGGGGCGGGTACTGAGAGGGCACGCCCACGGGGAGCCCCTCGGGGGGGCGGAGCCTCTGTGTCACGCCCCATGGGAGGTGGTCTGGGGGTGGGCATTCTCTGGGGCACGCCCCCATGGGAGGAGCCTCTTGGGGTAGGGAGAGGGTGCGGTCAACATGGCACGGCCCCAAGGGGGCGTGGCTTAGCTCGGGAAGAGGTGGAGCCGAGAAGGGGCTGCCCGACCCGGCTCTCCAGGCGGCTCTGAGACGGAGCGGAGCGGGCCGGGCGGGGCCGGGCCGGGCACTCCCCGGGGCCTCGCAGAAACAGCGGCGCAGCGAGTCCGCTCCGGGCTCCAACGGTGCGCGCACGGGGCCGCCGAGAGCGCCCCGTGCACCTCGCAGCGCCCATTTCTGCGCATGCGCATTGGGAAGCCCTCGAGACAACCCTTCCCCCGCGGCCCGCCCCTTCTCTTCCCTCTCCGCAATCTGATTGGCCAGCTAAGCACGTCAATTTCCATTCTCTCCGCCTATCATCACCCGTCCCCGTTTGCCCCGCGCTGCGCTCTGATCCAGTGTCTATTTACACTTAAATACATTTAAACTTCCATTTTAACACTCAGGTATCTTTTCAAATTTACAGATTTTGACATATTTACAATTATATATATTTAGACTGGGATATCGATTTACATTTATTAATAAATTAAAGGTATGTATACGGGTGTGAGTGGATATATATAGATGATATTTATTACCTATTTAGACTATGTAACACGTAGTAATTATACAGAGCTCTGCCTACTCACACTTTTTTCTATTTTAAGTTCCTATCTAGATATTTTTTTCTTTTTCAAGTCCTTCACTTTTTAATCTACAAATAGATAAGATGTTTGTATTCTTAAAACCATCAACAGAAATTTTTTACATTCTAAAATCCTTTATATAACAGAGTAGAAAAGGGGTTTTATTTTAAAATCATTTTATATCTACATGAATACCATTCTGCAATATATAAATACAAACGACAGACTTCTCTCTGTTTGAAATTCTCACGCTCATATTTACAGGGTTTAATAAGTTTTATCCTCCCCCAGGAATTTTCAGGCATTTTTGGACTGTGACCCCCTCTTTTCAGGGGGACTCCCTTTTGAGCCCCACATTGTGGGGGATTTGAGGGATTTTCTTGCAGTCAGTGAACATTGTATGGAACTGAACTGAACTGAACAGGGCTCTGAGGCCTCTGTGTCCTGCAAGAGAGCAGGAGCGGAGCAGCCCCCGTGTCTACGTGACTGTACAGCCTTCTTCAGTGTTGGAACCGAGTTGCTTCGCCTTCTGTTTGTCCACGTGCACACACACCATTCCTCACTGGAAAACAGGCAGAAACCTTTCCACACGCACCCAGGTCTGTGCACCCAGGCCTTGTCTATTCCTGTCGGGTTTGCTGGGCTCTGTCAGGCTCCTCTGGCTCTGTCGTGCTGTGACAGCCTCTGTCAGGCCCGGCCAGACTCCACTGTTCGCTGTCAGGCGCTGTCGGGATTTGTCGGCCCCTGTTGAGTTCTATCAGGCTCTGTCAAGCCCTGTTGGGCTCTGTCGCGCTTTGTCAGGCTCTGCCTGGCTTTATCATGTTCCATAAGTGCTCCAAAAACTGGATGCTCTTGCGATGCTTGTATTCACACAATTATCGCATATTCATTACAATTTGGGGGAATTTTTAGCATCAAACGCATCTATAGTAAGAAAAAATGTCATAAACCTAGGGTTAGACTGAGGTTAATAATTTCATGGTCTTTGCTGCCATCTAGCGTCCCTTAAGAGAATGCACAGAACACACGTTCGGAGGGTGCCTGCAGGTATGTGCCTGTTCTTGGACGAACCTGTGCGCAAAAGCCTTAGTGCCTATAAACGTTGGTCTGTCCACATGTGAGTGCCTTGATGTCAGCTCCATTTATGCTAAAGCTGGAGCATCATCGTTCAGACGTGTGCGTGTGTGCAGTGTGCCAAACATCCACGCACGTGTTTACCCTCAAGCATGTCAGTACATTTCACGTACGTCTTTCTGTCAATAGATGGGACTGGGCACGCTTGTGGAAGTGTGCGTGTGTGTGGCCACGTGTTTGCTTACACATCAGTGTGTAGCTGCGTGTGCGTGCACGCGGTGCTGGGTGCACATACCTGGGTGCCCCACAGGTCCCGCTGTAGCAGCCCAGCACCTGCCCCATAGTCGCCCCATAAGTGCTCCAGACATGCCTCTTAAGAGCCCCTACAGCAGCCCCATGAGTGCCCCACAGGTAATTCCACAGCCGCCCCATCCCTCCCCACAGCGGCCGCTGCGGGACCCCCGGAGACCCCCGGCCCCACACCCGCCCCGCAGCCCCACAGCGCGCGGTCTCGGGCCCCGGTGCCGGCGAAGCCACGACCTGGCCGCGGCCGGAGGAGCCGCCGCTTGTCCGCCCCCCACGTCCCCCCGATCGCTGCTGCTGTCGCTGCCTGAGGAGCCGCAGCAGCCGCCGCTTGTCCGCCCCCCACGTCCCCCCGATCGCTGCTGCTGTCGCTGCCTGAGGAGCCGCAGCAGCCGCCGCTTGTCCGCCCAGCCCCGACTGCCCCCCTCCAATCGCCGCCGCTGCCGCCCCCGCCACCCCCCTTCTCCCGCCATCCCGGTGTCACAACGGGGACTTTGAGCGCGGCTGTGGAGGCAGCAGCTGTTCTGATAGCGAAGCCAAACCGGACCGGGAAACAGGACCGGGAACCAGGAACCGTGGCAGGGAAGTTTTCCCTTGGAGCAAACAAACCCCAGGTGTTCTTCAATGTTTATTGAGAAAGCAGAGTCAGGATGTACCAGTAGTCCGATTAGTGACCTTCTAAGACAAAGTGGGGTCCTGGGATGTCACAATGGGCCCCAGTGACAAAGAGGGTCCCCATGGTGCCACAATGGGCCCTGGGGACAAAGGGAGTCACCAGGATGTCACAATGGGCCCTGGGGACAAGGGGGGTCCCACCCTGTAACAATGGGCCCTGGGGACAAAGTGGGGCCCTGGGATGTCACAATGGGCCCTGGGGACAAATGGGGTCCTGGGACGTCACAATGGGTCCTGGGGATAAAGGGGGTCCCCAGGATGTCACAATGGGCACTTGAGACAAAGGTGGGGTCCCCATTGTGTCACAATGCGTCCCCAGTGACAAGAGGGTTCCCCATGGTGTCACAATGGGCCCTGGGGACAATTGGGGGTCCTGGGATGTCACAATGGGCCCTGAGGACAACAGGGGGTCCCCACGGTGTCAAAATGGGCCCTGGTGACATACGGGGCAGCCCAGGATGTCACAATGGGCCCTGGGGAAAAGAGGGGTCCCCAGGATGTTCACAATGGGCCCTGGAGACAGTGGGGGGTCCAGAAATGTCACAATGGGCCCTGAGGACAAAGGGGGCTCCCCAGGATGTCACAATGGGCTCTGGGGACAAAGGGGGTCCCCACGGTGTCACAATGCACCCTGGGGACAATGGGGGGTCCTGGGACGTCACAATGGGCCCTGGGGACACAGGGGTCCCAAGGATGTGATAATGGGCTCTGGGGACAAGTGGGGTCCCCAGGATGTCACAATGGGCACTGGGGAGAAAGGGGTGGTCCCCATGGTGTCACAATGGGCCCTAGTGACAAGGAGGGTCCCCACGGTTCCACGATGGGCCATGGGGACAAGGGGGTCCACCAGATGTCACAATGGGCCCTGGGGAAAACAGGGGGTCCCCACGGTGTCACAATGGGCCCTGGGGACAAAGGGAGGTCCTAGGACGTCACAGTGGGCCCTGGGGACAAAGTGGGGTCCCCTGAATGTCACATTGGGGCCTGCAGACAAAGGGGGGTCCTGGGATGTCACAATGGGCCCCAGTGACAAAGGGGGTCCCCAGGATGTCACAACAGGCCCTGGGGACAAAGAGGGCTCTCCTGAATGTCAAAATGGGCCCTGGGGACAAGGGGGGACCCCAGGATGCAACAACGGGCCCTGGGGACAAAGAGGGGTCCCCTGAATGTCACAAAGGGCCCTGGAGACAAGGGGTGTCCTGGGATGTCACAATGGGCCCCAGTGACAAAGGGCGTCCCTGTGGTGCCAAAATGGGCCCTGGGGACAAAGGGGGTCCCCAGGATGTCACAATGGGTCCTGGGGACAAAGGGCATCCCCATGGTGCCACAATGGACCCTAGTGACAAACGAGGTCCCCAGGATGTCACAACGGGCCCTGGGGACAAAGGGGGGTCCTGGGATGTCACAGTGGGCCCTGGGGACAAAGATGAGTCCCCTAAATGTCACAATGGGCCCTGGAGACAGAGGGGCTCCCCATGGTGCCACAATGGGCCCTGAGGAAAAAGCGGGGTCGCCAGGATGTCACAATGGGCTCTTGGAAAAATGGAGGGTCCAGGGACGTCACAATGGGCCCTGGGGACAAAGGAGGTCCCCAGTATGTCACAATGACCCCTTGGGACAACGGGGCCATTGTGGACATCACAATGGGTCCTGGGAACAAAGTGGGGTCCCCAGGATGTCACAATGGGCCTTTGGGACAAAGGGGGTCCCCAGAATTTCACAATGGACCCTGGGGACAAAGGGAGTCCCCACACTGTCACAATAGGCCCTGGGGACAAAGGGTGTGCCCAGGATGTCACAATGGGTCCTGGGGACAAAGGGGGTCCCCAGGATTTCACAATGGGCCCTGGGGACAAAGGGGGTCCCCATGGTGCCACAATGGACCCTGGGGACAAACGAGGTCCCCAGGATGTCACAATGGGCCCTAGGGACAAAGGGAGTCCCCACCCTGTCACAATAGGCCCTGGGGACAAAGGGGGTGCCCAGGATGTCACAATGGGTCCTGGGGACAAAGGGCATCCCCATGGTGCCACAATGGACCCTAGTGACAAACGAGGTCCCCAGGATGTCACAACGGGCCCTAGGGACAAAGGGGGGTCCCCAGGATGTCAAAATAGGCCCTGGGGACAAAGGGGGGGCCTAGGACATCACAATGGGCCCTGGGGACAATGGGGGGTCCTGGGATGTCACAATGAGCCATGGGCACAATTGGGGGGTCCTTAGATGTCACAACGGGCTCTGGGGACAAAGGGCGTCTCCAGGATGTCACAATGGGCCCTGGGGACAAAGTGGGGTCCTGAAATGTCACAATGGGCCCTGGGCACAAAGGGGGTTCCCAGGATGTCACAATGGGCTCTGAGGACAACGGGGATTCCAACGGTGTCACAATGGGCCCTTGGGACAAAGGCTGTCCCCTGAATGTCACAATGGGCCCTGGGGACAAAGCGGGTCCCCAAGATGTCACAATGGGTCTGGGGACAATGGGGGGTCCGGGGACGTCACAATGGGCCCTGGTGACAAAGGGGGTCCCCCGGAAGTCACAATGGGCCCTGGGGACAAAGTGAGGTCCTGGGAAGTCACAATGGGCCCCAGTGACAAAGGGGGTCCCAATGGTGCCACAATGGGTCCTGGGGAAAAAGGGCGTCCCCAGGATGTCACAATGGGCTCTGGGGACAAGGGGGGGGTCCTGGGACATCACAGTGGGCCATGGGGAACAAGGGGGTCCCCAGGATGTCACAATGGGCTCTGGGGACAAGGGGGGATCCCCATAGTTTTACAATGGGTCCCAGTGACAAGGGTGGTCCCCACGGTGCCACGGTGGGTCCTGGAGACAAGGGGGGTCCCCACGGTGTCACAATGGGCCTTGGGTACGAAGTGGGGTCCTGGGATGTCACATTGGACCACAGTGACAAAAGGGGTCCCCATGGTGTCACAATGGGCCCTGGGGACAAAGGAGGTCCCCACGGTGCCACAACGGGCCAGAGGGACAAGGCGGTCCCCATGATGTCACAATGGGCCCTGGGGACAATGGGAGGTCCTGGGATGTCACAATGAGCCCTGGGGACAAACGGGGGTCCCCATGGTGTCACAATGGGTCACCAGTGACAAGGGGGGTCCCCAGGATGTCACAATGGGCCCTGGGGACAATGGGGGTCCCCATGGTGTATACAATGGGTCCCCAGTGACAAGGGGGGTCCCCAGGATGTCACAATGGGCCCTGGGGACAAAGGGGGTCCTGGGACTTCACAATGGGCCCTGCGGACAAGGGCGGGTCCCCAGGATGTCACAATGGGCCCTGGGGACAATTGGGAGGTCCTGGGATGTGACAATGGGCCCTGGAGTCAAAGGGGTGTCCCCATGGTGTCACAATGGGCCCTGGGGACATAGGGGGGTCCTGGGATGTCACAATGGGCACTGGGAATAAAGAGGGGGTCCCCAGGGTGCAACTATGGGCCCTGGGGACAAGAGGGTCCCCAGGATGTCACAATGGGCCCTGAGGACGAGGGCAGGTCCCCATGGTGTCACAATGGGTCCGCAGTGACGAGGAGGGTCCCCATGGTGTCACAATTGGCCCTGGGGACAACGGGGGTCCCGATGGTGTCACAATGGGCCCTTGGGAAAAAGGCTGTCCCCTGAATGTCACAATGGGCCCTGGGGACAATGGGGGTCCCAAGGATGTCACAATGGGCTCTGGGGACAATGGGGGGTCCGGGGATGTCACAATGGGCCCTGGGGACAAAGAGGGGTCCTGGGATGTCACAATGGGCCCTGGGGAGAAAGGGGTGGTCCCCATGGTGTCACAATGGGTCCCCAGTGACAAGGGGAGTCCCCAGAATGTCACAATGGGCCCCGGGGATAAAAGGGGTACCCAGGATGCCACAATGGGCCCTGGAGACAACTGGGCGGTCCCCAGGATGTCACAATGGGCCCTGGAAACAATTGGGGTGTCCTGAGATGTCACAATGGGCCCTGGGGACAAAGGGGGATCCTGAGATGTCACAATGGGCCCTGGGGACAAAGGGAGTCCCCACCCTGTCACAATGGGCCCTGGGGACAAAGAGGGTCCCCAGGATGTCACAATGGACCCTGGGGACAAAGGGGGGTCCTGGGACGTCACAATGGGCCCTGGGGACAAAGGAGGTCCCCAGGATTTCACAATGGGCCATGGGGACAAGGGGTGTCCTGGAATGTCACAATGGGCCCTGGGGATAAAGGGGGTGCCCAGGATTTCACAATAGGCACTGGGGACAAGGGGGTCCCCAGGATGTCACAATGGGCCCTGGGGACAAAGAGCATCCCCAGCATGTCACAATGGGCCCTGGGGACAAAGAGGGGTCCCCTGAATGTCACAATGGGCCCTGGGGACAAGGGGGTGCAGTGGATGTCACGATGGGCCCTGGGGACAATGGGGGGTGTCCAGGATGTGAGAATGAGTCCTGAGGACAAGGGGGGGTCCCCATGGTGTCACAATGGGTCCCCAGTGACAAGGAGGTGTCCCCATGGTGTCACAATAGGCCCTGGGGACAAAGTGGGGTCCAAGAATGTCACAATGGGCCCTGGGGACAAAAGGGCTTGCCATGGTGCCACAATGGGCCCTGGGGTCAAAGGGGGTGTCCCCATGGTGCCACAACGGGCCCTGGGAGCAAGGGGGTGGCCAGGATGTCACAATGGGTCCTGGAGAAAATGGGGGGTGCCCAGGATGTCACAATGGACCCTGAGGACAATGAGGGTCCCCAGGATGTCACAATGGGCCCTGGGGACAATGGCGTGTGCCCAGGATGTGAGAATGAGTCCTGAGGACAAGGAGGGGTCCCCATGGTGTCACAATAGGCCCTGGGGACAAAGTGGGGTCCTAGAATGTCACAATGGGCCCTGGGGACAAAAGTGGTCCCCATGGTGCTACAATGGCTCCTGGGGACAAAGGGGGGTCCTGGGATGTCACAATGGGCACCGGGGACAAGGGGGTGTCCCCATGGTGCCACAATGGGCCCTGGGAGCAAGGGGGTGGCCAGGATGTCACAATAGGTCCTGGGGACAATGGGGGGTCCTGGGATGTCACAATGGGCCTTGGGGTCAAGGAGGGATCCCCAGGATGTCACAATGGGCCCTGGGGACAAAGAGGGGTCCCCTGAATGTCACAATGGGCCCTGGGGACAAGGGGGTGCCGAGGATGTCACAATGGGCCCTGGGGACAATGGGGGTCCTGGGATGTCACAATGGGCCCTGGGGACAAGGGTGGGTCCCCAGGATGTCACAATGAAGTCCTGGGACAAAGGGGGTCCCCAGGATGTCACAATGGGGCCTGGGGACCAGGGGGGGTCCTGGGATGTCACAATGGGCCCCAGTGACAAAGGGGGTCCCTATGGTGCCACAATGGGCCCTGGGGACAAAGGGGGTCCCCAGGATGTCACAATGGGCCCTGGGGACAAAGAGTGTCCCCAGCATGTCACAATGGGCTCTGGGGACAAAGGGGGTCCCCTGAATGTCACAATGGGCCCTGGGGACAATGGGGGGTCCTGGGATGTCACAATGAGCCCTGCAGACAAGGGTGGTACCCACGGTGTCACAATGGGCCCTGGGCACAAGGGGGGGTCCCATAGTGTCACAATGGACCCTGGGGACAAGTGGGGTCCCCACGATGTCACAATGGGCCCTGGGGACAATGGGGGGTACCCAGGATGTGAGAATGAGTCCTGAGGACAAGGAGGGGTCCCCATGGTGTCACAATAGGCCCTGGGGACAAAGTGGGGTCCTAGAATGTCACAATGGGCCCTGGGGACAAGGGGTTATCCCCATGGTGCCACAATGGGCCCTGGGAGCAAGGGGGTACCCAGGATGTCACAATGGACCCTGAGGACAAGCAGGGGTCTCCATGGTGTCACAATGGGCCCCCAGTGACAAGGGGGAGTCCCCATGGTGCCACAATACGCCGTGGGGAGAAACGGGTCCCCAGGATGTCACAATGGGCCCTAGGGACAAAGGGGGGTCCGCCGGATGTCACAATGGGCCCTGGGGACCAGGGGGGGTCCTGGGATGTCACAATGGGCCCCAGTGACAAAGTGGGTCCCTATGGTGCCACAATGGGCCCTGGGGACAAAGGGGGTCCCCTGGATGTCACAATGGGCTCTGGAGACACGGAGGATCCCCAGGATGTCACAATGGGCCCTGGAGACAAAGAGGGGTCCCTAAAGTGTCACAATGGGCCCTGGGGACACAGAGGGGCCCTGGGACGTCACAATCAGCCCTGGGGACAAAGTGGGGTCCTGGGATGTCACAATGGGCCCCAGTGACAAAGGGGGTCCCCATGGTGCCACAATGGGCCGTGGGGACAAAAGGGGTGCCCAGGATGTCACAATGGGCCCTGGGGACCAGGGTGGGTCCTGCGATGTCACAATGGGCCCTGGGGACAAAGGGGGTCCCCTGTATGTCACAATGGGCTCTGGGGACAAAGGGGGGTCCTGCGATGTCACAATGAGCCCTGCGGTCAAGGGTGGTACCCACGGTGTCACAATGGGCCCTGGGAACAAGGGGGGGTCCCCATAGGGTCACAATGGGTCCTGGGGAAAATGGGGTCCCCAGGATGTCACAATGGGCCCTGGGGACAATGGGCGGTCCTGGGATGTCACAATGGGCCCCAGTGACAAAGGGGTTCCCTGAATGTTACAATGGGTCCGGAGGACAATGGGGGGTCCTGGGACGTCACAATAGGCCCTGGGGACAAGGAGGGATCCCCAGGATGTCACAATGGGCCCTGGGGACAATGGGGTTGCCCAGGATGTCACAATGGGCCCTGGGGACAATGGGAGTCCCCAAGGTGTCAGAACGAGCCCTGGGGACAAAGTGAAATCCTGGAATGTCACAATGGCCCCCAGTGACAAAGGGGTTCCCCACGGTGTCACAATGGGCCCTGGGGACAAAAGGGGTCCCCAGGATTTCACAATAGCACTGGGGACAAAGGGGGGTCATGGGATGTCACAATGGGCCCTGGGGACAAGGGAGATCCCCATGGTGTCACAATAAGCCCTGGGGACAAAGTGGGGTCCTGGGATGTCACAATGGGCTCTGGGGACAAGGAGGGTCCCCAGGATGTCACAATGGGCCCTGGAGACAAAGGGGGTCCCCACGGTATCAGAATGGGCCCTGGGGACAAAGGGGGTCCCCTGAATGTCACAATGGGCTCTGGGGACAGTGGGGGGTCCTGGGACGTCTCAATGGGCCCTGGGGACAAGGGGGGGTCCCCAGGATGTCACAATGGGCCCTGGGGACAAAGAGGGGTCCCCTGAATGTCACAATGGGCCCTGGGGACAAGGGGGTGCAGTGGATGTCACAATGGGCCCTGGGGACAATGGGGGGTGTCCAGGATGTGAGAATGAGTCCTGAGGACAAGGGGGGGTCCCCATGGTGTCACAATGGGTCCCGAGTGACAAGGGGGGGTCCCCATGGTGTCACAATAGGCCCTGGGGACAAAGTGGGGTCCAAGAATGTCACAATGGGCCCTGGGGACAAAAGGGGTTGCCATGGTGCCACAATGGGCCCTGGGGTCAAAGGGGGTCCCCATGGTGCTACAATGGCCCTGGGGACAAAGGGGGGTCCTGGGATGTCACAATGGGTCCTGGGGACAAAGGGGGTGTCCCCATGGTGCCACAACGGGCCCTGGGAGCAAGGGGGTGGCCAGGATGTCACAATGGGTCCTGCGGAAAATGGGGGGTGCCCAGGATGTCACAATGGACCCTGGGTACAAAGAGGCGTCCCCGGAATGTCACAATGGGCCCTGGGGACAAGGGGGTGCCCTGAATGTCACAATGGGCCCTGGGGACAATGGGGGGTCCTAAGACGTCACAATGGGCCCTGGGGACAAGGAGGGATCCCCAGGATGTCACAATGGGCCCTGGGGACAATGGGGGGTCCTGGGACGTCACAATGGGCCCTAGTGACAAGGGTGGGTCCCCAGGATGTCACAATGGGCCCTGGGGACAAAGAGGGGTCCCCTGAATGTCACAATGGGCCCTGGGGACAAGGGGGTGCCCTGAATGTCACAATGGGCCCTGGGGACAATGGGGGGTCCTGGAATGTCACAGTGGGCCCTGGGGACAATGGGGGTCCCCAGGATGTCACAATGGGCCCTGGGGACAATGGGAGTCCCCAAGGTGTCAGAACGAGCCCTGGGGTCAAAGTAGAATCCTGGAATGTCACAATGGCCCCCAGTGACAAAGGGGCTCCCCATGGTGTCACAATGGGCCCTGGGGACATAAGGGGTCCCCAGGATTTCACAATACCACTGGGGACAAAGGGGGTGTCCTGGGATGTCACAATGGGCCCTGGGGACAAAGGGGGGTCCTGGGATGTCACAATGGGGCCCAGTGACAAAGAGGGTCCTCATGGTGCCACAATGGGCCCTGGGGACAAAGGGGGTCCCCTGGATGTCACAATGGGCTCTGGGGACAAGGAGGGTCCCCAGGATGTCACAATGGGCCCTGGGGACAAAGAGCGTCCCCAGCATGTCACAATGGGCCCTGGGGACAAAGAGGGGTCCCCTGAATGTCACAATGGGCCCTGGGGACAAGGGGGTGCAGTGGATGTCACAATGGGCCCTGGGGACAATGGGGGGTGTCCAGGATGTGAGAATGAGTCCTGAGGACAAGGGGGGGTCCCCATGGTGTCACAATGGGTCCCCAGTGACAAGGAGGTGTCCCCATGGTGTCACAATAGGCCCTGGGGACAAAGTGGGGTCCAAGAATGTCACAATGGGCCCTGGGGACAAAAGGGCTTGCCATGGTGCCACAATGGGCCCTGGGGTCAAAGGGGGTGTCCCCATGGTGCCACAACGGGCCCTGGGAGCAAGGGGGTGGCCAGGATGTCACAATGGGTCCTGGGGAAAATGGGGGGTGCCCAGGATGTCACAATGGACCCTGAGGACAATGAGGGTCCCCAGGATGTCACAATGGTCCCTGGGGACAATGGCGGGTGCCCAGGATGTGAGAATGAGTCCTGAGGACAAGGAGGGGTCCCCATGGTGTCACAATAGGCCCTGGGGACAAAGTGGGGTCCTAGAATGTCACAATGGGCCCTGGGGACAAAAGTGGTCCCCATGGTGCTACAATGGCTCCTGGGGACAAAGGGGGGTCCTGGGATGTCACAATGGGCACCGGGGACAAGGGGGTGTCCCCATGGTGCCACAATGGGCCCTGGGAGCAAGGGGGTGGCCAGGATGTCACAATAGGTCCTGGGGACAATGGGGAGTCCTGGGACGTCACAATGGGCCCTGGGGTCAAGGAGGGATCCCCAGGATGTCACAATGGGCCCTGGGGACAAAGAGGGGTCCCCTGAATGTCACAATGGGCCCTGGGGACAAGGGGGTGCCGAGGATGTCACAATGGGCCCTGGGGACAATGGGGGGTCCTGGGATGTCACAATGGGCCCTGGGGACAAGGGTGGGTCCCCAGGATGTCACAATGGGCCTTGGGAACAAGGGGTTCCCCCAGATAACACAATGGGCCCTGGGGACATTGTAAGGTCCTGGGCTGTCACAATGGACCCTGAGGACAAGGGGGGTCCCCAGGATGTCACAATGAAGTCCTGGGACAAAGGGGGTCCCCAGGATGTCACAATGGGGCCTGGGGACCAGGGAGGGTCCTGGGATGTCACAATGGGCCCCAGTGACAAAGGGGGTCCCTATGGTGCCACAATGGGCCCTGGGGACAAAGGGGGTCCCCAGGATGTCACAATGGGCCCTGGGGACAAAGAGCGTCCCCAGCATGTCACAATGGGCTCTGGGGACAAAGGGGGTCCCCTGAATGTCACAATGGGCCCTGGGGACAATGGGGGGTCCTGGGATGTCACAATGAGCCCTGCAGACAAGGGTGGTACCCACGGTGTCACTATGGGCCCTGGGCACAAGGGGGGGTCCCCATAGTGTCACAATGGACACTGGGGACAAGTGGGGTCCCCACGATGTCACAATGGGCCCTGGGGACAATGGGGGGTACCCAGGATGTGAGAATGAGTCCTGAGGACAAGGAGTGGTCCCCATGGTGTCACAATAGGCCCTGGGGACAAAGTGGGGTCCTAGAATGTCACAATGGGCCCTGGGGACAAGGGGGTATCCCCATGGTGCCACAATGGGCCCTGGGAGCAAGGGGGTGCCCAGGATGTCACAATGGACCCTGAGGACAAGCAGGGGTCTCCATGGTGTCACAATGGGCCCCCAGTGACAAGGGGGAGTCCCCATGGTGCCACAATACGCCGTGGGGAGAAACGGGTCCCCAGGATGTCACAATGGGCCCTAGGGACAAAGGGGGGTCCGCCGGATGTCACAATGGGCCCTGGGGACCAGGGGGGGTCCTGGGATGTCACAATGGGCCCCAGTGACAAAGTGGGTCCCTATGGTGCCACAATGGGCCCTGGGGACAAAGGGGGTCCCCTGGATGTCACAATGGGCTCTGGAGACACGGAGGATCCCCAGGATGTCACAATGGGCCCTGGGGACAAACAAGGTCCCCACGGTATCAGAACGGGCCCTGGCGACAAAGGGGGGTCCCCTGAATGTCACAATGGGCCCTGGGGACAATGGGGGGTCCTGGGATGTCACAATGAGCCCTGCGGACAAGGGTGGTACCCACAGTGCCACAATGGGCCCTGGGCACAAGTGGATGTCCACATAGTGTCACAATGGGTCCTGGGGACAAGTGGGGTCCCCAGGATGTCACAATGGGCCCTGGGGACAATGTGGGGTCCTGGGATGTCACAATGGGCCCCAGAGACAAAGGGGGTCCCCCTGCATGTCACAATGGGTCCTGGGGACAATGGGGGGTCCTAGGACGTCAAAATGGGCCCTGGGGACAAGGAGCGATCCCCAGGATGTCACAATGGGCCCTGCGGACTATGGGGGGTCCTGGGATGTCACAATGGGCCCTGGGGATAAGGGGGGGTCCCCAGGATGTCACAGTGTGCCCTGGGTACAAAGAGGCGTCCCTGGAATGTCACAATGGGCCCTGGGGACAAGGGGGTGCCCTGAATGTCACAATGGGCCCTGGGGACAATGGGGGGTCCTGGGACATCACAATGGGCCCGAGTGACAAGGGGGGGTCCCCAGGATGTCACAATGGGCCCTGGGGACAATGGCGGGTCCCCTGAATATCACAATGGGCCCTGGGGACAAGGGAGTGCAGTGGATGTCACAATGGGCCCTAGGGACAATGGGGGTCCCCAGGATGTCACAATGGGCCCTGGGGACAAAGGGGGGTCCTGGGATGTCACAATGGGCCCCAGTGACAAAGGGGGTCCCCATGGTGCCACAATGGGCCCTGGGGACAAGGGGGTTCCCCTGGATGTCACAATGGGCTCTGGGGACAAGGAGGGTCCCCAGGATTTCACAATGGGCCCTGGGGACAATGGGGGGTCCCGTGAATGTCACAATGGGCCCTAGGGACAAGGGGGTGCCGAGGAGGTCACAATGGGCCCTGGGGACAATGGGGGGTCCTGGGACGTCACAATGGGCCCGGGAGACAAGAGGGGATCCCTAGGATGTCACAATGGGCCCTGGGGACTAATGAGGTCCCCACGGTCTCACAATATGTCCTGGAGACAAAGGGGGGTCCCCTGAATGTCACAATGGGCCCTGGTGACAAGGGGGGATCCCCAGGATGTCACAATGGGCCCTGGGGACAATGGGGGGTCCTGGGACGTCACAATGGGCCCTGGGGACAAGAGGGGGTCCCCAGGATGTCACAATGGGCCCTGGGGACAAAGAGGGGTCCCCTGAATGTCACAATGGGCCCTGGGGACAAGGGGGTGCCGAGGATGTCACAATGGGCCCTGGGGACAATGGGGGTCCTGGGACTTCACAATGGGCCTTGGGGACACAGAGGGGCCCTAGGACGTCACAATCAGCCCTGGGGACAAGGGGGGATCCCCTGAAAGTCACAATGAGCCCTGGGAACAGAGGGGGGTCCTGGGACGTCACAATGGGCCCTGGGGACAAGGGGGGGTCTCCAGGATGTCACAATGGGCCCTGGGGACAAAGAGGGGTCCCTAAAGTGTCACAATGGGCCCTGGGGACACAGAGGGGCCCTGGGACGTCACAATCAGCCCTGGGGACAAAGTGGGGTCCTGGGATGTCACAATGGGCCCCAGTGACAAAGGGGGTCCCCATGGTGCCACAATGGGCCGTGGGGACAAAAGGGGTGCCCAGGATGTCACAATGGGCCCTGGGGACCAGGGTGGGTCCTGCGATGTCACAATGGGCCCTGGGGACAAAGGGGGTCCCCTGTATGTCACAATGGGCTCTGGGGACAAAGGGGGGTCCTGCGATGTCACAATGAGCCCTGCGGTCAAGGGTGGTACCCACGGTGTCACAATGGGCCCTGGGAACAAGGGGGGGTCCCCATAGGGTCACAATGGGTCCTGGGGAAAATGGGGTCCCCAGGATGTCACAATGGGCCCTGGGGACAATGGG
This sequence comes from Patagioenas fasciata, assembly GCF_037038585.1. Taxonomy (NCBI): domain Eukaryota; kingdom Metazoa; phylum Chordata; class Aves; order Columbiformes; family Columbidae; genus Patagioenas; species Patagioenas fasciata. Next base: position 356,199 of record NC_092539.1, read on the forward strand.
CGGTCCTGGGATGTCACAATGGGCCCCAGTGACAAAGGGGTTCCCTGAATGTTACAATGGGTCCGGAGGACAATGGGGGGTCCTGGGACATCACAATAGGTCCTGGGGACAAGGAGGGATCCCCAGGATGTCACAATGGGCCCTGGGGACAATGGGGGGTCCTGGGACGTCACAATGGGCCCCAGTGACAACGGGGGTCCCCAGGATGTCACAATGGGCCCTGGGGACAAAGAGGGGTCCCCTGAATGTCACAATGGGCCCTGGGGACAAGGGGGTGCAGTGGATGTCACAATGGGCCCTGGGGACAATGGGGGGTCCTGGAATGTCACAATGGGCCTTGGGGACAATGGGGGTCCCCAGGATGTCACAATGGGCCCTGGGGACAATGGGGTTGCCCAGGATGTCACAATGGGCCCTGGGGACAATGGGAGTCCCCAAGGTGTCAGAACGAGCCCTGGGGACAAAGTGAAATCCTGGAATGTCACAATGGCCCCCAGTGACAAAGGGGTTCCCCACGGTGTCACAATGGGCCCTGGGGACAAAAGGGGTCCCCAGGATTTCACAATAGCACTGGGGACAAAGGGGGGTCATGGGATGTCACAATGGGCCCTGGGGACAAGGGAGATCCCCATGGTGTCACAATAAGCCCTGGGGACAAAGTGGGGTCCTGGGATGTCACAATGGGCTCTGGGGACAAGGAGGGTCCCCAGGATGTCACAATGGGCCCTGGGGACAAAGGGGGGTCCTGTGATGTCACAGTGGGCCCCAGTGACAAAGAGGGTCCTCATGGTGCCACAATGGGCCCTGGGGACAAAGGGGGTCCCCTGGATGTCACAATGGGCTCTGGGGACAAGGAGGGTCCCCAGGATGTCACAATGGGCCCTGTGGACAAAGAGCGTCCCCTGAATGTCACAATGGGCCCTGGGGACAAAGGGGGTCCCCACAGTATCAGAATGGGCCCTGGGGACAAAGGGGGTCCCCTGAATGTCACAATGGGCCCTGGGGACAGTGGGGGGTCCTGGGACGTCTCAATGGGCCCTGGGGACAAACAGGGGTCCCCTGAATGTCACAATGGGCCCTGGGGACAAGGGGGTGCCGAGGATGTCACAATGGGCCCTGGGGACAATGGGGGGTCCTGGGACGTCACAATGGGCCCTGCGGACAAGGAGGGATCCCCAGGATGTCACAATGGGCCCTGGGGACAAACAGGGGTCCCCTGAATGTCACAATGGGCCCTGGGGACAAGGGGGTGCCGAGGATGTCACAATGGGCCCTGGGGACAATGGGGGGTCCTGGGACGTCACAATGGGCCCTGCAGACAAGGAGGGATCCCCAGGATGTCACAATGGGCCCTGGGGACAATGGGGGGTCCTGGGACGTCACAATGAGCCCTGCGGACAAGGGTGGTACCCAGGACGTCACAATGGGCCCTGGGGACAAGGGGGTTCCCCATAGTGTCACAATGGGTCCTGGGGACAAGTGGGGTCCCCACGATGTCACAATGGGCCCTGGGGACAATGGGCGGTCCTGGGATGTCACAATGGGCCCCAGTGACAAAGGGGGTCCCCTGAATGTCACAATGGGTCCTGTGGACAATGGGGGGTCCTGGGACGTCACAATGGGCCCTGGGGACAAGGAGGGATCCCCAGGATGTCACAATGGGCCCTGGGGACAATGGGCGGTCCTGGGACATCACAATGGGCCCTGAGGACAAGGAGGGATCCCCAGGATGTCACAATGGGCCCTGGGGACAATGGAGGGTCCTGGGACGTCACAATGGGCCCTGGGGACAAGAGGGGGTCCCCTGGATGTCACAATGGGCTCTGGGGACAAGGGGGGTCCTCAGGATGTCACAATGGGCCCTGGGGACAAAGGGGGGTGTCGACGGTGTCACAATGGGCCCCAGTGTCAAAGGGGGTCCCCATGGTGCCACAATGGGCCCTGGAGACAAAGGGGGTCCCTTGGATGTCACAATGGGCTCTGGGGACAAGGAGGGTCCCCAGGATGTCACAATGGGCCCTGGGGACAAGGAGGGATCCCCAGGATGTCACAATGGGCCCTGGGGACAATGGGGGGGTCCTTTGACTTCACAATGGGTCCTGGGGACAAAGAGGGGTCCCCTGAATGTCACAATGGGCCCTGGGGACAATGGGGGGTCCTGGGACGTCACAATGGGCCCCAGTGACAAGAGGGGGTCCCCAGGATGTCACAATGGGTCCTGGGAACAAAGGGGGTCCCCTGAATGTCACAATGGGCCCTGGGGACAAGGGGGTGCCGAGGATGTCACAATGGGCCCTGGGGACAATGGGGGTTCCTGGGACGTCACAATGGGCCCTGCGGACAAGGAGGGATCCCCAGGATGTCACAATGGGCCCTGGGGACAATGGGGGGTCCTGGGACGTCACAATGAGCCCTGCGGACAAGGGTGGTACCCAGGATGTCACAATGGGCCCTGGGAACAAGGGGGGGTCCCCATAGTGTCACAATGGGTCCTGGGGACAAGTGGGGTCCCCAGGATGTCACAATAGGTCCTGGGGACAATGTGGGGTCCTGGGATGTCACAATGGGCCCCAGTGACAAAGGGGCCCCCTGACTGTCACAATGGGCCCTGGGGACAATGGGGTGTCCTGGGACGTCACAATGGGCCCTGGGGACAAGGAGGGATCCCCAGGATGTCACAATGGGCCCTGGGGACAATGGGGGGTCCTGGGACGTCACAATGGCCTCTGGGGACAAGGGGGGGTCCCCAGGATGTCACAATGTGCCCTGGGTTTCAAAGAGGCGTCCCCTGAATGTCACAATGGGCCCTGGGGACAATGGGGGGTCCTAAGACGTCACAATGGACCCTGAGGACAAGGAGGGATCCCCAGGATGTCACAATGGGTCCTGGGGACAATGGGGGGTCCTGGGACGTCACAATGGGCCCCAGTGACAAGGGGGTTCTCCAGGATGTCAGAATGGGCCCTGGGGACAAAGAGGGGTCCCCTGAATGTCACAATGGGCCCTGGGGAGAAAGGGGGTCCCCAGGATGTCAAAATGGGCCTTGGGGACAAAGTGGGGTTCTTGGATATCACATTGTGACACAGTGACAAAGGGGGTCCCCATGGTGCCGCAATGAGCCCTGGGGACAAAGGGAGGTCCCTAGGATGTCACAATGGGCCCTTGGGACAATGGGGTTCCTGGGATGTCACAATGGGTCCCCAGTGACAAAGGGGGTCCCCAGGATGTCTCAATGGGCCCTGAGGACAATGGGAGGTCCCCATGGTGTCACAAAGGGTCCCCAGTGACAAGGGAGGTCCCCACGGTGCCAGGATGGGTCCTGCGGACAAGGAGGTCCCCAGGATGCCACAATGGGCCCTGGGGACAAAGAGACTCCCCAGGATGTCACAATGGGACCTGGGGACAAGGGGGTCCCCAGGAACTCACAATGGGCTCTGGGGACAATGGAGGTTCCCCAGGATGTTCACAATAGGCCCTGAGGACAAGGGGTGGTCCCCATGGTGTCACAATGGGTCCCCAGTGACAAGGGGGTCCCCAAGGTGTCACAATGGGCCCTGGGAACAATGGGGGGTCCTGGGACGTAACAATAGGCCCTAGGGACAAAGGGGGTCCCCACGGTGTTACTATGGTCCCGGGTGACAAAGGGGGATGCCCAGAATGTCACAATGGGCCCTGAGGACAAGGAGGGGTCTCCATGGTGTCACCATGGGTCCCCAGTGACAAGGAGGGTCCCCATGGTGTCACGATGGGTCCTGGGGACAAGGGGGTCCCCAGGATGTAAGAATGAACCCTGGGGACAATGGGGGGTCCTGGGACGTCACAATGGGTCCTGGGGACAAAGGGTGTCTCCAGGATGTCACAATGGGCTCTGGGGACAATGCAGGGTCCTGGGACGTCACAATGGGTCCTTAGGACAAAGAGGGGTCCCCAGGATGTCACAATGGGCCCTGGGGACAATGTGGGGTCCTGGGATGTCACAATGGGCCCCAGTGACAAAGGGGGTCCCCTGAATGTCACAATGGGCCCTGGGGACAATGGGGGGGTCCTGGGACGTCACAATGGGCCCTGGGGACAAGGAAGGATCCCCAGGATGTCACAATGGGCCCTGGGGACAATGGGGGGTCCTGGGACGTCACAATGGGCCCTGGGGACAAGGGGGGGTCCCCAGGATGTCACAATGGGCCCTGGGGACAAAGAGGTGTCCCCTGAATGTCACAATGGGCCCTGGGGACAAGGGGGTGCAGAGGATGTCACAATAGGCCCTGGGGACAATGGGGGGTCCTGGGACGTCACAATGGGCCCTGGGGACAAGGAGGGATCCCCAGGATGTCACAATGGGCCATGGGGACAATGGGGGGTCCCAGGACATCACAATGGGCCCGGGGAACAAGGGGGTTCCCCAGGATGTCACAATGGGCCCTGGGGACAAAGAGGGGCCCTACAACGTCACAATCAGCCCTGGGTACAAGGGGGGATCCCCTGAAAGTCACAATGAGCCTTGGGATCAGAGGGGGCTCCCCAGGACGTCACAATGGGCCCTGGGAACAATGGGGGTCCCTTGAAGGTCACAATGGGCCCTGGGGACAATGGTGGGTCCCCTGAATGTCAAAATGGGCCCTGGAGACAAAGGGGGGTCCGCAGGATGTCACAATGGGCACTGGGGACAAAGGGGAGGTCCCCATGGTGTCACAATGGGCCCAAGTGACAAGGAGGGTCCCCACGGTGCCACGATGGGTCCTGGGGACAAGGGGGTCCCCCAGATGTCACAATGGGCCGTGGGGACAATGGGGTTGCCCAGGATGTCACAATGGACCCTGGGGACAAAGGGGGATCCCCAGGATGTCACAATGGGCCCTGGGGACCAGGGGGGTCCTGCGATGTCACAATGGGCCCTGGGGACAATGGAGTTGCCCAGGATGTCACAATGGACCCTGGGGACAAAGAGGGATCCCCAGGATGTCACAATGGGCCCTGGGGACCAGGGGGGTCCTGCCATGTCACAATGGGCCCTGGGGAGAAAGGGGGTCCCCTGGATGTCACAATGGGCTCTGGGGACAAGGAGGGTCCCCAGGATGTCACAATGACCCCTGCGGACAAGGGGGGTGTCGATGGTGTCACAATGGGCCCTGGGAACAAGGGGGGGTCCCCATAGTGTTCACAATGGGTCCTGGGGACAAGTGGGGTCCCCAGGATGTCACAATGGGTCTTGGGGACAATGTGGAGTCCTGGGATGTCACAATGGGCCCTAGTGACAAAGGGGTTCCCCATGGTGCCACAATGGCCCCTGGGGACAAAGGGGGTCCCCAGGATTTGACAATAGCACTGGGGACAAATGGGGGTCATGGGATGTCACAGTGGGCCCTGGGGACAAGGGAGGTCCCCATGGTGTCACAATAAGCCCTGGGGACAAAGTGGGGTGCTGGGATGTCACAATGGGCCCCAGTGACAAAAGGGGGTCCCCATGGTGCCACAATGGGCCGTGGGGACCAGGGGGGGTACTGCGATGTCACAATGGGCCCTGGGGATAAAGGGGGTCCCCTGGATGTCACAATGGGCTCTGGGGACAAGGAGTGTCCCCAGGATGTCACAATGGGCCCTGGGGACAAACGGGGGTGTCGACGGTGTCAAAATGGGTCCTGGGGACAAAGGGCGTCCCCAGGATGTCACAATATGCCCTGGGGACAAAGGGGGTCCCCACGGTATCAGAATGGGCCCTGGGGACAAAGGGGGGTCCCCTGAATGTCACAATGGGCCCTGGGGACAATGGGGGTCCTGGGATGTCACAATGAGCCCTGCGGACAAGGGTGGTACCCACAGTGTCATAATGGGCCCTGGGCACAAGGGGTGGTCCCCATAGTGTCACAATGGGTCCTGGGGACAAGTGGGGTCCCCAGGATGTCACAATAGGTCCTGGGGACAATGTGGGGTCCTGGGATGTCACAATGGGCCCCAGTGACAAAGGGGGTCCCCTGAATGTCACAATGGGTCCTGGGTACAATGTGGGGTCCTGGGACGTCACAATGGGCCCTGGGGACAAGGAGGGATCCTCAAAATGTCACAATGGGCCCTGGGGACAATGGGGGGTCCTGGGACGTCACAATGGCCCCAGTGACAAGGGGGGGTCCCCAGGATGTCACAATGGGCCCTGAGGACAAAGAGGGGTCCCCTGAATGTCACAATGGGCCCTGGGGACAAGGGCGTGCCGAGGATGTCACAATGGGCCCTGGGGACAATGGGGGGTCCTGGAATGTCACAATAGGCACTGGGGACAATGGGGGGTGCCCAGGATGTGAAAATGAGTCCTGAGGACATGGGGGGGTCCCCATGTTGTCACAATGGGTCCCCAGTGACAAGGAGGGGTCCCCATGGTGTCACAATAGGCCCTGGGGACAATGGGGTCCCCTGAATGTCACAATGGGCCCTGGGAACAAAAGTGGTTGCCATGCTGCCACAAGGGGCCCTGGGGTCAAAGGCGGTCCCCATGGTGCTAAAATGGGCCCTGGGAGCAAGGGGGTGGCCAGGATGTCACAATGGGTCCCGGGGACAATGGGGGGTGCCCAGGATGTCACAATGGACCCTGAGGACAAGGGGGGGTCTCCATGGTGTCACAATGGGTCCCCAGTGACAAGGGGGGGTCCCCATGGTGCCACAATGAGCCCTGGGGACAAAGGGAGGTCCCTATGATGTCACAATGGGCCCTGGGGACTAATGAGGTCCCCACGGTGTCACAATGTGTCCTGGAGAAAAAGGGGGGTCCCCAGGATGTTACAATGGGCTCTTGGCACAATGGGGTTCCTGGGATGTCACAATGGGTCCCCAGTGACAAAGGGGGTCCCCAGGATGTCTCAATGGGCCCTGAGGACAATGGGAGGTCCCCATGGTGTCACAAAGGGTCCCCAGTGACAAGGGAGGTCCCCACGGTGCCACGATGGGTCCTGGGGACAAGGAGGTCCCCAGGATGCCACAACGGGCCCTGGGGATAAAGGGGGTCCCCAGGATGTCACAATGGGACCTGGGGACAAGGGGCTCCACAGGATCTCACAATGGGCTCTGGGGACAATGGAGGTTCCCCAGGATGTTCACAATAGGCCCTGAGGACAAGGGGTGGTCCCCATGGTGTCACAATGGGCCCTGGGGACAATGGGGGTCCTGGGACGTAACAATAGGCCCTGGGGAGAAGGGGGGGGTCCCCTGAATGTCACAATGGCCCCTGGGGAGAAAGGGGGTCCCCAGGATGTCCAAATGGGCCATGGGGACAAAGTGGGGTTCTGGGATATCACAATGTGCCACAGTGACAAAGGGGGTCCCCATGGTGCCACAATGAGCCCTGGGGACAAAGGGAGGTCCCTAGGATGTCACAATGGTCCCCGGGGACTAATGAGGTCCCCACGGTGTCACAATGCGTCCTGGAGACAAAGGGGGGTCCCCTGGATGTCACAATGGGCCCTTGGGACAATGGGGTTCCTGGGATGTCGCAATGGGTCCCCAGTGACAAAGGGGGTCCCCAATATGTCTCAATGGGCACTGAGGACAATGGGAGATCCCCAGGATGTCACAATGGGCCCTGGCGACAATGGGGGGTCCTGGGACGTCACAATAGGCCCTGGGGACAAAGGGGGTCCCCTGAATGTCACAATGGGCCCTGGGGACAAAGAGGCTCCCCAGGATGTCACAATGGGCCCTGGGGAAAATGTGGGGTCCTGGGACATCACAATGGGCCCTGGGGACAAAGGGGGTCCCCAGGATGTCACAATGGGCCCTGGGGACAAAGAGGCTCCCCAGGATGTCACAATGGGACCTGGGGACAAGGGGGTCCCCAGGACTAACAGTGGGCTCTGGGGACAATGGAGGTTCCCCAGGATGTTCACAATAGGCCCTGAGGACAAGGGGTGGTCCCCAAGGTGTCACAATGGGCCCTGGGGACAATGGGGGTCCCGGGACGGAATAATAGGCCCTGGGGACAAGGGGGGTCCCCACAGTGTCACAATGGGCCCTGGGGACAAAGGGGGTCCCCACGGTGTTACAATGGTCCCGGGGGACAAAGGGGGATGCCCAGGATGTCACAATGGGCCCTGAGGACAAGGGGGGCTCCCCAGGGTGTCGGAATGGGTCCCCAGTGACAAGGAGGGTCCCCATGGTGTCACGATGGGTCCTGGGGACAAGGGGGTCCCCAGGATGTAACAATGGACCCTGGGGACAATGGGGGGTCCTGGGACGTCACAATGGGCCCTGGAGACAAAGGGGGTCCCCAGGATGTCACAATGAGCCCTGGGGACAATGTGGGGTCCTGGGACGTCACAATGGGCCCCAGTGACAAAGGGGGTCCCCAGGATGTCACAATGGGCCCTGGGGACAATCTGGGGTCCTGGGACGTCACAATGGGCCCTGGGGACAGGGAGGGATCCCCAAGATGTCACAATGGGCCCTGGGGACAATGAGGGGTCCTGGGACGTCACAATGGGCCCTGGGGACAAGAGGGGGTCCCCAGGATGTCACAATGGGCCCTGGGGACAAAGAGGGGTCCCCTGAATATCACAATGGGCCCTGGGGACAAGGGGGTGCCGAGGATGTCACAATGGGCCCTGGGGACAAGGGGGGGTCCCCAGGATGTCACAATGGGCCCTGGGGACAAAGAGGGGTCTCTAAAGTGTCGCAATGGGCCCTGGGGACACAGAGGGGCCCTAGGACATCACAATCAGCCCTGGGGACAAGGGGGGGGTCCCCTGAAAGTCACAATGAGCCCTGGGAACAGAGGGGGTCCCCAGGACGTCACAATGGGCCCTGGGAACAATGGGGGTCCCTTGAAGGTCACAATGGGCCCTGGGGACAATGGTGGGTCCCCTGAATGTCAAAATGGGCCCTGGGAACAGAGGGGGGGTCCGCAGGATGTCACAGTGGGCACTGGGGACAAAGGGGGCATCCCCATGGTGTCACAATGGGCCCAAGTGACAATGAGGGCACCCACGGTGCCACGATGGGTCCTGGGGACAAGGGGGTCCCCCAGATGTCACAATGGGCCCTGGGGACATTGGGGTTGCCCAGGATGTCACAATGGGCCCTGGGGACAATGGTGGGTCCCCTGAATGTCAAAATGGGCCCTGGGGACAAAGGGGGGTCGCAGGATGTCACAATGGGCACTGGGGACAAAGGGGGCGTCCCCATGGTGTCACAATGGGCCCAAGTGACAAGGAGGGCCCCACGGTGCCACGATGGGTCCTGGGGACAAGGGGGTCCCCTAGATGTCACAATGGGCCGTGGGGACAATGGGGTTGCCCAGGATGTCACAATGGACCCTGGGGACAAAGGGGGATCCCCAGGATGTCACAATGGGCCCTGGGGACAAGGGGGTCCCCAGGACTAACAGTGGGCTCTGGGGACAATGGAGGTTCCCCAGGATGTTCACAATAGGCCCTGAGGACAAGGGGTGGTCTCCAAGGTGTCACAATGGGCCCTGGGGACAATGGGGGTCCCGGGACGGAATAATAGGCCCTGGGGACAAGGGGGGTCCCCACAGTGTCACAATGGGCCCTGGGGACAAAGGGGGTCCCCACGGTGTTACAATGGTCCCGGGGGACAAAGGGGGATGCCCAGGATGTCACAATGGGCCCTGAGGACAAGGGGGGCTCCCCAGGGTGTCGGAATGGGTCCCCAGTGACAAGGAGGGTCCCCATGGTGTCACGATGGGTCCTGGGGACAAGGGGGTCCCCAGGATGTAACAATGACCCTGGGGACAATGGGGGGTCCTGGGACGTCACAATGGGCCCTGGAGACAAAGGGGGTCCCCAGGATGTCACAATGAGCCCTGGGGACAATGTGGGGTCCTGGGACGTCACAATGGGCCCCAGTGACAAAGGGGGTCCCCAGGATGTCACAATGGGCCCTGGGGACAATCTGGGGTCCTGGGACGTCACAATGGGCCCTGGGGACAGGGAGGGATCCCCAGGATGTCACAATGGGCCCTGGGGACAATGAGGGGTCCTGGGACGTCACAATGGGCCCTGGGGACAAGAGGCGGTCCCCAGGATGTCACAATGGGCCCTGGGGACAAAGAGGGGTCCCCTGAATATCACAATGGGCCCTGGGGACAAGGGGGTGCCGAGGATGTCACAATGGGCCCTGGGGACAAGGGGGGGTCCCCAGGATGTCACAATGGGCCCTGGGGACAAAGAGGGGTCTCTAAAGTGTCACAATGGGCCCTGGGGACACAGAGGGGCCCTAGGACATCACAATCAGCCCTGGGGACAAGGGGGGGGTCCCCTGAAAGTCACAATGAGCCCTGGGAACAGAGGGGGTCCCCAGGACGTCACAATGGGCCCTGGGAACAATGGGGGTCCCTTGAAGGTCACAATGGGCCCTGGGGACAATGGTGGGTCCCCTGAATGTCAAAATGGGCCCTGGGGACAAAGGGGGGGTCCGCAGGATGTCACAGTGGGCACTGGGGACAAAGGGGGCGTCCCCATGGTGTCACAATGGGCCCAAGTGACAATGAGGGCACCCACGGTGCCACGATGGGTCCTGGGGACAAGGGGGTCCCCCAGATGTCACAATGGGCCCTGGGGACATTGGGGTTGCCCAGGATGTCACAATGGGCCCTGGGGACAATGGTGGGTCCCCTGAATGTCAAAATGGGCCCTGGGGACAAAGGGGGGTCGCAGGATGTCACAATGGGCACTGGGGACAAAGGGGGCGTCCCCATGGTGTCACAATGGGCCCAAGTGACAAGGAGGGCCCCACGGTGCCACGATGGGTCCTGGGGACAAGGGGGTCCCCTAGATGTCACAATGGGCCGTGGGGACAATGGGGTTGCCCAGGATGTCACAATGGACCCTGGGGACAAAGGGGGATCCCCAGGATGTCACAATGGGCCCTGGGGACAAGGGGGTCCCCAGGACTAACAGTGGGCTCTGGGGACAATGGAGGTTCCCCAGGATGTTCACAATAGGCCCTGAGGACAAGGGGTGGTCCCCAAGGTGTCACAATGGGCCCTGGGGACAATGGGGGTCCCGGGACGGAATAATAGGCCCTGGGGACAAGGGGGGTCCCCACAGTGTCACAATGGGCCCTGGGGACAAAGGGGGTCCCCACGGTGTTACAATGGTCCCGGGGGACAAAGGGGGATGCCCAGGATGTCACAATGGGCCCTGAGGACAAGGGGGGCTCCCCAGGGTGTCGGAATGGGTCCCCAGTGACAAGGAGGGTCCCCATGGTGTCACGATGGGTCCTGGGGACAAGGGGGTCCCCAGGATGTAACAATGACCCTGGGGACAATGGGGGGTCCTGGGACGTCACAATGGGCCCTGGAGACAAAGGGGGTCCCCAGGATGTCACAATGAGCCCTGGGGACAATGTGGGGTCCTGGGACGTCACAATGGGCCCCAGTGACAAAGGGGGTCCCCAGGATGTCACAATGGGCCCTGGGGACAATCTGGGGTCCTGGGACGTCACAATGGGCCCTGGGGACAGGGAGGGATCCCCAGGATGTCACAATGGGCCCTGGGGACAATGAGGGGTCCTGGGACGTCACAATGGGCCCTGGGGACAAGAGGGGGTCCCCAGGATGTCACAATGGGCCCTGGGGACAAAGAGGGGTCCCCTGAATATCACAATGGGCCCTGGGGACAAGGGGGTGCCGAGGATGTCACAATGGGCCCTGGGGACAAGGGGGGGTCCCCAGGATGTCACAATGGGCCCTGGGGACAAAGAGGGGTCTCTAAAGTGTCACAATGGGCCCTGGGGACACAGAGGGGCCCTAGGACATCACAATCAGCCCTGGGGACAAGGGGGGGGTCCCCTGAAAGTCACAATGAGCCCTGGGAACAGAGGGGGTCCCCAGGACGTCACAATGGGCCCTGGGAACAATGGGGGTCCCTTGAAGGTCACAATGGGCCCTGGGGACAATGGTGGGTCCCCTGAATGTCAAAATGGGCCCTGGGGACAAAGGGGGGGTCCGCAGGATGTCACAGTGGGCACTGGGGACAAAGGGGGCGTCCCCATGGTGTCACAATGGGCCCAAGTGACAATGAGGGCACCCACGGTGCCACGATGGGTCCTGGGGACAAGGGGGTCCCCCAGATGTCACAATGGGCCCTGGGGACATTGGGGTTGCCCAGGATGTCACAATGGGCCCTGGGGACAATGGTGGGTCCCCTGAATGTCAAAATGGGCCCTGGGGACAAAGGGGGGTCGCAGGATGTCACAATGGGCACTGGGGACAAAGGGGGCGTCCCCATGGTGTCACAATGGGCCCAAGTGACAAGGAGGGCCCCACGGTGCCACGATGGGTCCTGGGGACAAGGGGGTCCCCTAGATGTCACAATGGGCCGTGGGGACAATGGGGTTGCCCAGGATGTCACAATGGACCCTGGGGACAAAGGGGGATCCCCAGGATGTCACAATGGGCCCTGGGGACAATGGGAGTGCCCAAGGTGTCAGAACGAGCCCTGGGGACAAAGTGGAATCCTGGAATGTCACAATGGCCCCCAGTGACAAAGGGGTTCCCCATGGTGCCACAATGGGCCCTGGGCACAAAGGGGGTCCCCAGGATTTCACAATAGCACTGGGGACAAAGGGGGGTCACGGGATGTCACAATGGGCCCTGGGGACAAAGTGGGGTCCTGGGATGTCACAATGGGCCCCAGTGACAAAGGGGGTCCCCATGGTGCCACAATGGGCCGTGGGGACAAAACGGGTCCCCTGGATGTCACAATGGGCCCTGGGGACCAGGGGGGGGTCCTGCGATGTCACAATGGGCCCTGGGGACAAAGGGGGTCCCCTGGATGTCACAATGGGCTCTGGGGACAAGGGTGGTACCCACGGTGTCACAATGGGCCCTGGGAACAAGGCGGGGTGCCCATAGTGTCACAATGGGTCCTGGGGACAAGTGGGGTCCCCAGGATGTCACAATGGACCCTGGGGACAATGTGGGGTCCTGGGATGTCACAATGGGCCCTGGGGACAAGGGGGGGTCCCCAGGATGTCACAATGTGCCCTGGGTACAAAGAGGCGTCTCCTGAATGTCGCAATGGGCCCTGGGGACAATGGGGGGTCCTGGGATGTCACAATGGGCCCTGGGGCCAAACAGGGATCCCCAGGATGTCACAATGGGCCCTGGGGACAATGGGGGGTCCTGGGAACGTCACAATGGGCCCCAGTGATAAGGGGGCATCCCCAGGATGTCATAATGGGCCCTGGGGACCAGAGGGGTCCTTCAATATCACAATGGGCCCTGGGGACAAAGGGGGTCCCCTGGATGTCACAATGGGCCCTGGGGACAAAGGGGGGTCCTGGGATGTCACAATGGGCCCCAGTGACAAAGGGGCCCCCTGAATGTCACAATGGGTCCTGGGGACAATGGGGGGTCCTGGGACGTCACAATGGGCCCTGGGGACAAAGAGGCGTCCCCGGAATGTCACAGTGGGCCCTGGGGACAAGGGGGTGCCCTGAATGTCACAATGGGCCCTGGGGACAATGGGGGATCCTGGGACGTCACAATGGGCCCCAGTGACAAGGGGGGGTCCCCAGGATGTCACAATGTGCCCTGGGGACAAAGAGGCGTCCCCGGAATGTCACAATGGGCCCTGGGGACAAGGGGGTGCCCTGAATGTCACAATGGGCCCTGGGGACAAGTGGGGTCCTAAGACTTCACAATGGGCCCTGGGGACAAGGAGGGATCCTGGGACGTCACAATGGGCCCCAGTGACAAGGGGGGGTCCTCAGGATGTCACAATGGGCCCTGGGGACAAAGAGGGGTCCCCAGGATGTCACAATGGGCCCTGGGGACAATGGGGGGTCCTAAGACGTCACAATGAACCCTGGGGACAACGGGGGGTCCTGGGACGTCACAATGGGCCCCAGTGACAAGGGGGGGTCCCCAGGATGTCACAATGGGCCCTGGGGACAAAGAGGGGTCCCCTGAATGTCACAATGGGCCCTGGGGACAAGGGGGTGCAGTGGATGTCACAATGGGCCCTGGGGACAATGGGGGTTCCTGGAATGTCACAATGGGCCCTGGGGACAAGGGGGTGCCCTGAATGTCACAATGGGCCCTGGGGACAAGTGGGGTCCTAAGACTTCACAATGGGCCCTGGGGACAAGAGGGGGTCCCCTGGATGTCACAATGGGCTCTGGGGACAAGGGGGGTCCTCAGGATGTCACAATGGGCCCTGGGGACAAAGGGGGGTGTCGACGGTGTCACAATGGGCCCCAGTGTCAAAGGGGGTCCCCATGGTGCCACAATGGGCCCTGGAGACAAAGGGGGTCCCTTGGATGTCACAATGGGCTCTGGGGACAAGGAGGGTCCCCAGGATGTCACAATGGGCCCTGGGGACAAGGAGGGATCCCCAGGATGTCACAATGGGCCCTGGGGACAATGGGGGGTCCTTTGACTTCACAATGGGTCCTGGGGACAAAGAGGGGTCCCCTGAATGTCACAATGGGCCCTGGGGACAATGGGGGGTCCTGGGACGTCACAATGGGCCCCAGTGACAAGAGGGGGTCCCCAGGATGTCACAATGGGTCCTGGGAACAAAGGGGGTCCCCTGAATGTCACAATGGGCCCTGGGGACAAGGGGGTGCCGAGGATGTCACAATGGGCCCTGGGGACAATGGGGGTTCCTGGGACGTCACAATGGGCCCTGCGGACAAGGAGGGATCCCCAGGATGTCACAATGGGCCCTGGGGACAATGGGGGGTCCTGGGACGTCACAATGAGCCCTGCGGACAAGGGTGGTACCCAGGATGTCACAATGGGCCCTGGGAACAAGGGGGGGTCCCCATAGTGTCACAATGGGTCCTGGGGACAAGTGGGGTCCCCAGGATGTCACAATAGGTCCTGGGGACAATGTGGGGTCCTGGGATGTCACAATGGGCCCCAGTGACAAAGGGGCCCCCTGACTGTCACAATGGGCCCTGGGGACAATGGGGTGTCCTGGGACGTCACAATGGGCCCTGGGGACAAGGAGGGATCCCCAGGATGTCACAATGGGCCCTGGGGACAATGGGGGGTCCTGGGACGTCACAATGGCCTCTGGGGACAAGGGGGGGTCCCCAGGATGTCACAATGTGCCCTGGGTTTCAAAGAGGCGTCCCCTGAATGTCACAATGGGCCCTGGGGACAATGGGGGGTCCTAAGACGTCACAATGGACCCTGAGGACAAGGAGGGATCCCCAGGATGTCACAATGGGTCCTGGGGACAATGGGGGGTCCTGGGACGTCACAATGGGCCCCAGTGACAAGGGGGGGTCTCCAGGATGTCAGAATGGGCCCTGGGGACAAAGAGGGGTCCCCTGAATGTCACAATGGGCCCTGGGGAGAAAGGGGGTCCCCAGGATGTCAAAATGGGCCTTGGGGACAAAGTGGGGTTCTTGGATATCACATTGTGACACAGTGACAAAGGGGGTCCCCATGGTGCCGCAATGAGCCCTGGGGACAAAGGGAGGTCCCTAGGATGTCACAATGGGCCCTTGGGACAATGGGGTTCCTGGGATGTCACAATGGGTCCCCAGTGACAAAGGGGGTCCCCAGGATGTCTCAATGGGCCCTGAGGACAATGGGAGGTCCCCATGGTGTCACAAAGGGTCCCCAGTGACAAGGGAGGTCCCCACGGTGCCAGGATGGGTCCTGCGGACAAGGAGGTCCCCAGGATGCCACAATGGGCCCTGGGGACAAAGAGACTCCCCAGGATGTCACAATGGGACCTGGGGACAAGGGGGTCCCCAGGAACTCACAATGGGCTCTGGGGACAATGGAGGTTCCCCAGGATGTTCACAATAGGCCCTGAGGACAAGGGGTGGTCCCCATGGTGTCACAATGGGTCCCCAGTGACAAGGGGGTCCCCAAGGTGTCACAATGGGCCCTGGGAACAATGGGGGGTCCTGGGACGTAACAATAGGCCCTAGGGACAAAGGGGGTCCCCACGGTGTTACTATGGTCCCGGGTGACAAAGGGGGATGCCCAGAATGTCACAATGGGCCCTGAGGACAAGGAGGGGTCTCCATGGTGTCACAATGGGTCCCCAGTGACAAGGAGGGTCCCCATGGTGTCACGATGGGTCCTGGGGACAAGGGGGTCCCCAGGATGTAAGAATGAACCCTGGGGACAATGGGGGGTCCTGGGACGTCACAATGGGTCCTGGGGACAAAGGGTGTCTCCAGGATGTCACAATGGGCTCTGGGGACAATGCAGGGTCCTGGGACGTCACAATGGGTCCTTAGGACAAAGAGGGGTCCCCAGGATGTCACAATGGGCCCTGGGGACAATGTGGGGTCCTGGGATGTCACAATGGGCCCCAGTGACAAAGGGGGTCCCCTGAATGTCACAATGGGCCCTGGGGACAATGGGGGGGTCCTGGGACGTCACAATGGGCCCTGGGGACAAGGAGGGTCCCCATGGTGTCACGATGGGTCCTGGGGACAAGGGGGTCCCCAGGATGTAAGAATGAACCCTGGGGACAATGGGGGGTCCTGGGACGTCACAATGGGTCCTGGGGACAAAGGGTGTCTCCAGGATGTCACAATGGGCTCTGGGGACAATGCAGGGTCCTGGGACGTCACAATGGGTCCTTAGGACAAAGAGGGGTCCCCAGGATGTCACAATGGGCCCTGGGGACAATGTGGGGTCCTGGGATGTCACAATGGGCCCCAGTGACAAAGGGGGTCCCCTGAATGTCACAATGGGCCCTGGGGACAATGGGGGGGTCCTGGGACGTCACAATGGGCCCTGGGGACAAGGAAGGATCCCCAGGATGTCACAATGGGCCCTGGGGACAATGGGGGGTCCTGGGACGTCACAATGGGCCCTGGGGACAAGGGGGGGTCCCCAGGATGTCACAATGGGCCCTGGGGACAAAGAGGTGTCCCCTGAATGTCACAATGGGCCCTGGGGACAAGGGGGTGCAGAGGATGTCACAATAGGCCCTGGGGACAATGGGGGGTCCTGGGACGTCACAATGGGCCCTGGGGACAAGGAGGGATCCCCAGGATGTCACAATGGGCCATGGGGACAATGGGGGGTCCCAGGACATCACAATGGGTCCGGGGAACAAGGGGGTTCCCCAGGATGTCACAATGGGCCCTGGGGACAAAGAGGGGCCCTACAACGTCACAATCAGCCCTGGGTACAAGGGGGGATCCCCTGAAAGTCACAATGAGCCTTGGGATCAGAGGGGGCTCCCCAGGACGTCACAATGGGCCCTGGGAACAATGGGGGTCCCTTGAAGGTCACAATGGGCCCTGGGGACAATGGTGGGTCCCCTGAATGTCAAAATGGGCCCTGGAGACAAAGGGGGGTCCGCAGGATGTCACAATGGGCACTGGGGACAAAGGGGAGGTCCCCATGGTGTCACAATGGGCCCAAGTGACAAGGAGGGTCCCCACGGTGCCACGATGGGTCCTGGGGACAAGGGGGTCCCCCAGATGTCACAATGGGCCGTGGGGACAATGGGGTTGCCCAGGATGTCACAATGGACCCTGGGGACAAAGGGGGATCCCCAGGATGTCACAATGGGCCCTGGGGACCAGGGGGGTCCTGCGATGTCACAATGGGCCCTGGGGACAATGGAGTTGCCCAGGATGTCACAATGGACCCTGGGGACAAAGAGGGATCCCCAGGATGTCACAATGGGCCCTGGGGACCAGGGGGGTCCTGCCATGTCACAATGGGCCCTGGGGAGAAAGGGGGTCCCCTGGATGTCACAATGGGCTCTGGGGACAAGGAGGGTCCCCAGGATGTCACAATGACCCCTGCGGACAAGGGGGGTGTCGATGGTGTCACAATGGGCCCTGGGAACAAGGGGGGGTCCCCATAGTGTTCACAATGGGTCCTGGGGACAAGTGGGGTCCCCAGGATGTCACAATGGGTCTTGGGGACAATGTGGAGTCCTGGGATGTCACAATGGGCCCTAGTGACAAAGGGGTTCCCCATGGTGCCACAATGGCCCCTGGGGACAAAGGGGGTCCCCAGGATTTGACAATAGCACTGGGGACAAATGGGGGTCATGGGATGTCACAGTGGGCCCTGGGGACAAGGGAGGTCCCCATGGTGTCACAATAAGCCCTGGGGACAAAGTGGGGTGCTGGGATGTCACAATGGGCCCCAGTGACAAAAGGGGGTCCCCATGGTGCCACAATGGGCCGTGGGGACCAGGGGGGGTACTGCGATGTCACAATGGGCCCTGGGGATAAAGGGGGTCCCCTGGATGTCACAATGGGCTCTGGGGACAAGGAGTGTCCCCAGGATGTCACAATGGGCCCTGGGGACAAACGGGGGTGTCGACGGTGTCAAAATGGGTCCTGGGGACAAAGGGCGTCCCCAGGATGTCACAATATGCCCTGGGGACAAAGGGGGTCCCCACGGTATCAGAATGGGCCCTGGGGACAAAGGGGGGTCCCCTGAATGTCACAATGGGCCCTGGGGACAATGGGGGTCCTGGGATGTCACAATGAGCCCTGCGGACAAGGGTGGTACCCACAGTGTCATAATGGGCCCTGGGCACAAGGGGTGGTCCCCATAGTGTCACAATGGGTCCTGGGGACAAGTGGGGTCCCCAGGATGTCACAATAGGTCCTGGGGACAATGTGGGGTCCTGGGATGTCACAATGGGCCCCAGTGACAAAGGGGGTCCCCTGAATGTCACAATGGGTCCTGGGTACAATGTGGGGTCCTGGGACGTCACAATGGGCCCTGGGGACAAGGAGGGATCCTCAAAATGTCACAATGGGCCCTGGGGACAATGGGGGGTCCTGGGACGTCACAATGGCCCCAGTGACAAGGGGGGGTCCCCAGGATGTCACAATGGGCCCTGAGGACAAAGAGGGGTCCCCTGAATGTCACAATGGGCCCTGGGGACAAGGGCGTGCCGAGGATGTCACAATGGGCCCTGGGGACAATGGGGGGTCCTGGAATGTCACAATAGGCACTGGGGACTATGGGGGTCCCCAGGATGTCACTATGGGCCTTGGGGACAATAGGAGGTTCTGGGATGTCACAATGGGCCCTGGGGACAATGGGGGGTGCCCAGGATGTGAAAATGAGTCCTGAGGACATGGGGGGGTCCCCATGTTGTCACAATGGGTCCCCAGTGACAAGGAGGGGTCCCCATGGTGTCACAATAGGCCCTGGGGACAATGGGGTCCCCTGAATGTCACAATGGGCCCTGGGAACAAAAGTGGTTGCCATGCTGCCACAAGGGGCCCTGGGGTCAAAGGCGGTCCCCATGGTGCTAAAATGGGCCCTGGGAGCAAGGGGGTGGCCAGGATGTCACAATGGGTCCCGGGGACAATGGGGGGTGCCCAGGATGTCACAATGGACCCTGAGGACAAGGGGGGGTCTCCATGGTGTCACAATGGGTCCCCAGTGACAAGGGGGGGTCCCCATGGTGCCACAATGAGCCCTGGGGACAAAGGGAGGTCCCTATGATGTCACAATGGGCCCTGGGGACTAATGAGGTCCCCACGGTGTCACAATGTGTCCTGGAGAAAAAGGGGGGTCCCCAGGATGTTACAATGGGCTCTTGGCACAATGGGGTTCCTGGGATGTCACAATGGGTCCCCAGTGACAAAGGGGGTCCCCAGGATGTCTCAATGGGCCCTGAGGACAATGGGAGGTCCCCATGGTGTCACAAAGGGTCCCCAGTGACAAGGGAGGTCCCCACGGTGCCACGATGGGTCCTGGGGACAAGGAGGTCCCCAGGATGCCACAACGGGCCCTGGGGATAAAGGGGGTCCCCAGGATGTCACAATGGGACCTGGGGACAAGGGGCTCCACAGGATCTCACAATGGGCTCTGGGGACAATGGAGGTTCCCCAGGATGTTCACAATAGGCCCTGAGGACAAGGGGTGGTCCCCATGGTGTCACAATGGGCCCTGGGGACAATGGGGGTCCTGGGACGTAACAATAGGCCCTGGGGAGAAGGGGGGGGTCCCCTGAATGTCACAATGGCCCCTGGGGAGAAAGGGGGTCCCCAGGATGTCCAAATGGGCCATGGGGACAAAGTGGGGTTCTGGGATATCACAATGTGCCACAGTGACAAAGGGGGTCCCCATGGTGCCACAATGAGCCCTGGGGACAAAGGGAGGTCCCTAGGATGTCACAATGGTCCCCGGGGACTAATGAGGTCCCCACGGTGTCACAATGCGTCCTGGAGACAAAGGGGGGTCCCCTGGATGTCACAATGGGCCCTTGGGACAATGGGGTTCCTGGGATGTCGCAATGGGTCCCCAGTGACAAAGGGGGTCCCCAATATGTCTCAATGGGCACTGAGGACAATGGGAGATCCCCAGGATGTCACAATGGGCCCTGGCGACAATGGGGGGTCCTGGGACGTCACAATAGGCCCTGGGGACAAAGGGGGTCCCCTGAATGTCACAATGGGCCCTGGGGACAAAGAGGCTCCCCAGGATGTCACAATGGGCCCTGGGGAAAATGTGGGGTCCTGGGACATCACAATGGGCCCTGGGGACAAAGGGGGTCCCCAGGATGTCACAATGGGCCCTGGGGACAAAGAGGCTCCCCAGGATGTCACAATGGGACCTGGGGACAAGGGGGTCCCCAGGACTAACAGTGGGCTCTGGGGACAATGGAGGTTCCCCAGGATGTTCACAATAGGCCCTGAGGACAAGGGGTGGTCCCCAAGGTGTCACAATGGGCCCTGGGGACAATGGGGGTCCCGGGACGGAATAATAGGCCCTGGGGACAAGGGGGGTCCCCACAGTGTCACAATGGGCCCTGGGGACAAAGGGGGTCCCCACGGTGTTACAATGGTCCCGGGGGACAAAGGGGGATGCCCAGGATGTCACAATGGGCCCTGAGGACAAGGGGGGCTCCCCAGGGTGTCGGAATGGGTCCCCAGTGACAAGGAGGGTCCCCATGGTGTCACGATGGGTCCTGGGGACAAGGGGGTCCCCAGGATGTAACAATGGACCCTGGGGACAATGGGGGGTCCTGGGACGTCACAATGGGCCCTGGAGACAAAGGGGGTCCCCAGGATGTCACAATGAGCCCTGGGGACAATGTGGGGTCCTGGGACGTCACAATGGGCCCCAGTGACAAAGGGGGTCCCCAGGATGTCACAATGGGCCCTGGGGACAATCTGGGGTCCTGGGACGTCACAATGGGCCCTGGGGACAGGGAGGGATCCCCAGGATGTCACAATGGGCCCTGGGGACAATGAGGGGTCCTGGGACGTCACAATGGGCCCTGGGGACAAGAGGGGGTCCCCAGGATGTCACAATGGGCCCTGGGGACAAAGAGGGGTCCCCTGAATATCACAATGGGCCCTGGGGACAAGGGGGTGCCGAGGATGTCACAATGGGCCCTGGGGACAAGGGGGGGTCCCCAGGATGTCACAATGGGCCCTGGGGACAAAGAGGGGTCTCTAAAGTGTCGCAATGGGCCCTGGGGACACAGAGGGGCCCTAGGACATCACAATCAGCCCTGGGGACAAGGGGGGGGTCCCCTGAAAGTCACAATGAGCCCTGGGAACAGAGGGGGTCCCCAGGACGTCACAATGGGCCCTGGGAACAATGGGGGTCCCTTGAAGGTCACAATGGGCCCTGGGGACAATGGTGGGTCCCCTGAATGTCAAAATGGGCCCTGGGAACAGAGGGGGGGTCCGCAGGATGTCACAGTGGGCACTGGGGACAAAGGGGGCATCCCCATGGTGTCACAATGGGCCCAAGTGACAATGAGGGCACCCACGGTGCCACGATGGGTCCTGGGGACAAGGGGGTCCCCCAGATGTCACAATGGGCCCTGGGGACATTGGGGTTGCCCAGGATGTCACAATGGGCCCTGGGGACAATGGTGGGTCCCCTGAATGTCAAAATGGGCCCTGGGGACAAAGGGGGGTCGCAGGATGTCACAATGGGCACTGGGGACAAAGGGGGCGTCCCCATGGTGTCACAATGGGCCCAAGTGACAAGGAGGGCCCCACGGTGCCACGATGGGTCCTGGGGACAAGGGGGTCCCCTAGATGTCACAATGGGCCGTGGGGACAATGGGGTTGCCCAGGATGTCACAATGGACCCTGGGGACAAAGGGGGATCCCCAGGATGTCACAATGGGCCCTGGGGACAAGGGGGTCCCCAGGACTAACAGTGGGCTCTGGGGACAATGGAGGTTCCCCAGGATGTTCACAATAGGCCCTGAGGACAAGGGGTGGTCCCCAAGGTGTCACAATGGGCCCTGGGGACAATGGGGGTCCCGGGACGGAATAATAGGCCCTGGGGACAAGGGGGGTCCCCACAGTGTCACAATGGGCCCTGGGGACAAAGGGGGTCCCCACGGTGTTACAATGGTCCCGGGGGACAAAGGGGGATGCCCAGGATGTCACAATGGGCCCTGAGGACAAGGGGGGCTCCCCAGGGTGTCGGAATGGGTCCCCAGTGACAAGGAGGGTCCCCATGGTGTCACGATGGGTCCTGGGGACAAGGGGGTCCCCAGGATGTAACAATGACCCTGGGGACAATGGGGGGTCCTGGGACGTCACAATGGGCCCTGGAGACAAAGGGGGTCCCCAGGATGTCACAATGAGCCCTGGGGACAATGTGGGGTCCTGGGACGTCACAATGGGCCCCAGTGACAAAGGGGGTCCCCAGGATGTCACAATGGGCCCTGGGGACAATCTGGGGTCCTGGGACGTCACAATGGGCCCTGGGGACAGGGAGGGATCCCCAGGATGTCACAATGGGCCCTGGGGACAATGAGGGGTCCTGGGACGTCACAATGGGCCCTGGGGACAAGAGGGGGTCCCCAGGATGTCACAATGGGCCCTGGGGACAAAGAGGGGTCCCCTGAATATCACAATGGGCCCTGGGGACAAGGGGGTGCCGAGGATGTCACAATGGGCCCTGGGGACAAGGGGGGGTCCCCAGGATGTCACAATGGGCCCTGGGGACAAAGAGGGGTCTCTAAAGTGTCACAATGGGCCCTGGGGACACAGAGGGGCCCTAGGACATCACAATCAGCCCTGGGGACAAGGGGGGGGTCCCCTGAAAGTCACAATGAGCCCTGGGAACAGAGGGGGTCCCCAGGACGTCACAATGGGCCCTGGGAACAATGGGGGTCCCTTGAAGGTCACAATGGGCCCTGGGGACAATGGTGGGTCCCCTGAATGTCAAAATGGGCCCTGGGGACAAAGGGGGGGTCCGCAGGATGTCACAGTGGGCACTGGGGACAAAGGGGGCGTCCCCATGGTGTCACAATGGGCCCAAGTGACAATGAGGGCACCCACGGTGCCACGATGGGTCCTGGGGACAAGGGGGTCCCCCAGATGTCACAATGGGCCCTGGGGACATTGGGGTTGCCCAGGATGTCACAATGGGCCCTGGGGACAATGGTGGGTCCCCTGAATGTCAAAATGGGCCCTGGGGACAAAGGGGGGTCGCAGGATGTCACAATGGGCACTGGGGACAAAGGGGGCGTCCCCATGGTGTCACAATGGGCCCAAGTGACAAGGAGGGCCCCACGGTGCCACGATGGGTCCTGGGGACAAGGGGGTCCCCTAGATGTCACAATGGGCCGTGGGGACAATGGGGTTGCCCAGGATGTCACAATGGACCCTGGGGACAAAGGGGGATCCCCAGGATGTCACAATGGGCCCTGGGGACAATGGGAGTGCCCAAGGTGTCAGAACGAGCCCTAGGGACAAAGTGGAATCCTGGAATGTCACAATGGCCCCCAGTGACAAAGGGGTTCCCCATGGTGCCACAATGGGCCCTGGGCACAAAGGGGGTCCCCAGGATTTCACAATAGCACTGGGGACAAAGGGGGGTCACGGGATGTCACAATGGGCCCTGGGGACAAAGTGGGGTCCTGGGATGTCACAATGGGCCCCAGTGACAAAGGGGGTCCCCATGGTGCCACAATGGGCCGTGGGGACAAAAGGGGTCCCCTGGATGTCACAATGGGCCCTGGGGACCAGGGGGGGGTCCTGCGATGTCACAATGGGCCCTGGGGACAAAGGGGGTCCCCTGGATGTCACAATGGGCTCTGGGGACAAGGGTGGTACCCACGGTGTCACAATGGGCCCTGGGAACAAGGCGGGGTGCCCATAGTGTCACAATGGGTCCTGGGGACAAGTGGGGTCCCCAGGATGTCACAATGGACCCTGGGGACAATGTGGGGTCCTGGGATGTCACAATGGGCCCTGGGGACAAGGGGGGGTCCCCAGGATGTCACAATGTGCCCTGGGTACAAAGAGGCGTCTCCTGAATGTCGCAATGGGCCCTGGGGACAATGGGGGGTCCTGGGATGTCACAATGGGCCCTGGGGCCAAACAGGGATCCCCAGGATGTCACAATGGGCCCTGGGGACAATGGGGGGTCCTGGGAACGTCACAATGGGCCCCAGTGATAAGGGGGCATCCCCAGGATGTCATAATGGGCCCTGGGGACCAGAGGGGTCCTTCAATATCACAATGGGCCCTGGGGACAAAGGGGGTCCCCTGGATGTCACAATGGGCCCTGGGGACAAAGGGGGGTCCTGGGATGTCACAATGGGCCCCAGTGACAAAGGGGCCCCCTGAATGTCACAATGGGTCCTGGGGACAATGGGGGGTCCTGGGACGTCACAATGGGCCCTGGGGACAAAGAGGCGTCCCCGGAATGTCACAGTGGGCCCTGGGGACAAGGGGGTGCCCTGAATGTCACAATGGGCCCTGGGGACAATGGGGGATCCTGGGACGTCACAATGGGCCCCAGTGACAAGGGGGGGTCCCCAGGATGTCACAATGTGCCCTGGGGACAAAGAGGCGTCCCCGGAATGTCACAATGGGCCCTGGGGACAAGGGGGTGCCCTGAATGTCACAATGGGCCCTGGGGACAAGTGGGGTCCTAAGACTTCACAATGGGCCCTGGGGACAAGGAGGGATCCTGGGACGTCACAATGGGCCCCAGTGACAAGGGGGGGTCCTCAGGATGTCACAATGGGCCCTGGGGACAAAGAGGGGTCCCCAGGATGTCACAATGGGCCCTGGGGACAATGGGGGGTCCTAAGACGTCACAATGAACCCTGGGGACAACGGGGGGTCCTGGGACGTCACAATGGGCCCCAGTGACAAGGGGGGGTCCTCAGGATGTCACAATGGGCCCTGGGGACAAAGGGGGATCCCCAGGATGTCACAATGGGCCCTGGGGACAATGGGAGTGCCCAAGGTGTCAGAACGAGCCCTAGGGACAAAGTGGAATCCTGGAATGTCACAATGGCCCCCAGTGACAAAGGGGTTCCCCATGGTGCCACAATGGGCCCTGGGCACAAAGGGGGTCCCCAGGATTTCACAATAGCACTGGGGACAAAGGGGGGTCACGGGATGTCACAATGGGCCCTGGGGACAAAGTGGGGTCCTGGGATGTCACAATGGGCCCCAGTGACAAAGGGGGTCCCCATGGTGCCACAATGGGCCGTGGGGACAAAAGGGGTCCCCTGGATGTCACAATGGGCCCTGGGGACCAGGGGGGGGTCCTGCGATGTCACAATGGGCCCTGGGGACAAAGGGGGTCCCCTGGATGTCACAATGGGCTCTGGGGACAAGGGTGGTACCCACGGTGTCACAATGGGCCCTGGGAACAAGGCGGGGTGCCCATAGTGTCACAATGGGTCCTGGGGACAAGTGGGGTCCCCAGGATGTCACAATGGACCCTGGGGACAATGTGGGGTCCTGGGATGTCACAATGGGCCCTGGGGACAAGGGGGGGTCCCCAGGATGTCACAATGTGCCCTGGGTACAAAGAGGCGTCTCCTGAATGTCGCAATGGGCCCTGGGGACAATGGGGGGTCCTGGGATGTCACAATGGGCCCTGGGGCCAAACAGGGATCCCCAGGATGTCACAATGGGCCCTGGGGACAATGGGGGGTCCTGGGAACGTCACAATGGGCCCCAGTGATAAGGGGGCATCCCCAGGATGTCATAATGGGCCCTGGGGACCAGAGGGGTCCTTCAATATCACAATGGGCCCTGGGGACAAAGGGGGTCCCCTGGATGTCACAATGGGCCCTGGGGACAAAGGGGGGTCCTGGGATGTCACAATGGGCCCCAGTGACAAAGGGGCCCCCTGAATGTCACAATGGGTCCTGGGGACAATGGGGGGTCCTGGGACGTCACAATGGGCCCTGGGGACAAAGAGGCGTCCCCGGAATGTCACAGTGGGCCCTGGGGACAAGGGGGTGCCCTGAATGTCACAATGGGCCCTGGGGACAATGGGGGATCCTGGGACGTCACAATGGGCCCCAGTGACAAGGGGGGGTCCCCAGGATGTCACAATGTGCCCTGGGGACAAAGAGGCGTCCCCGGAATGTCACAATGGGCCCTGGGGACAAGGGGGTGCCCTGAATGTCACAATGGGCCCTGGGGACAAGTGGGGTCCTAAGACTTCACAATGGGCCCTGGGGACAAGGAGGGATCCTGGGACGTCACAATGGGCCCCAGTGACAAGGGGGGGTCCTCAGGATGTCACAATGGGCCCTGGGGACAAAGAGGGGTCCCCAGGATGTCACAATGGGCCCTGGGGACAATGGGGGGTCCTAAGACGTCACAATGAACCCTGGGGACAACGGGGGGTCCTGGGACGTCACAATGGGCCCCAGTGACAAGGGGGGGTCCCCAGGATGTCACAATGGGCCCTGGGGACAAAGAGGGGTCCCCTGAATGTCACAATGGGCCCTGGGGACAAGGGGGTGCAGTGGATGTCACAATGGGCCCTGGGGACAATGGGGGTTCCTGGAATGTCACAATGGGCCCTGGGGACAATGGGGGTCCCCAGGATGTCACAATGGGCCCTGGGGACAATAGGAGGTTCTGGGATGTCACAATGGGCCCTGGGGACAATGAGGGTCCCCAGGATGTCACAATGGGCCCTGGGGACAATGGGGGGTGCCCAGGATGTGAGAATGAGTCCTGAGAAGAAGGGGGGGTCCCCATGGTGTCATAATGGGTCCCCAGTGACAAGGAGGGGTCCCCATGGTGTCACAATAGGCCCTGGGGACAAAGTGGGGTCCTAGAATGTCACAATGGGCCCTGGGGCAAAAGGGGTTGCCATGGTGCCACAATGGGCCCTGGGGTAAAAGGGGGTCCCCATGGTGCTAAAATGGGCCCTGGGGACAAAGCGGGGTCCTGGGATGTCACAATGGTTCCTGGGGACAAAGGTGATGTCCTCATGGTGCCATAATGGGCCCTGGGAGCAAGGGGGTCCCCAGGATGTCACAATAGGTCCTGGGGACAATGGGAGGTGCCCAAGATGTCACAATGGACCCTGAGGACAAGCGGGGGTATCCATGGTGTCACAATGGGCCCCCAGTGACAAGGGGGGGTCCCCATGGTGTCACAATGGGTCCTGGGGTCAATGGGAGGTGCCCAAGATGTCACAATGGACCCTGAGGACAAGCGGGGGTCTCCATGC
The DNA here is from genome assembly GCF_037038585.1 of Patagioenas fasciata. NCBI lineage: Eukaryota > Metazoa > Chordata > Aves > Columbiformes > Columbidae > Patagioenas > Patagioenas fasciata. Next base: position 383,590 of record NC_092539.1, read on the forward strand.
CCGACAGATCCTGACAGGGCCCGAGCAAACCTGACAGGGCCCGACGGAGCCCGACAGGGCACGAGCAAACCCGACAGGGCCCGAGCAAACCCGACAGGGTTCGACAAAGCCTGACAGGGCTCGATGGAGCCCGACAGGGCCCGAGGAAACCCGACAGGGCCCGACGGAGCCTGACAGGGCCCGAGCAAACCCGACAGGGCTCGACGGAGCCTGACAGGGCCCGAGCAAACCCGACAGGGCCCGAGCAAACCTGACAGGGCACGAAGGAGCCCGACAGGGCCCGAGCAAACCCGACAAGGCCCAACGGATCCCGACAGGGCCTGAGCAAACCTGACAGGGCCCGACGGAGCCCGACAGGGCACGAGCAAACCCGACAGGGCCTGACGGAGCCTGACAGGGCCTGAGCAAACCCGACAGGGCCCGAGCAAATCTGACAGGGCCCGACGGAGCCCGACAGGACGCAGGCAAACCCGACAGGTCCCGAGCAAACCCGACAGGGCCTGACAAGGCCTGACAGGGCCCGAGCAAACCCGACAGGGCCCGAGCAAACCTGATAGGGCACGAAGGAGCCCGACAGGGCCCGAGCAAACCCGACAAGGCCCACTGGATCCCGACAGGGCCCGAGCAAACCTGACAGGGCCCGAGAGAACCTGACAGGGCCCGACGGAGCCCGACAGGGCGCGAGCAAACCCGACAGAGGCTGACAAGGCCCGACAGGGCCTGAGCAAACCCGACAGGACCCGCCAAAGCCTGATAGGGTCCGATGGAGCCCGACAGGGCCCGAGCAAACCCGACAGGGCCCGAGCAAACCTGACAGGGCTCGATGGAGCCCGACAGGGCCCGAGGAAACCCGACAGAGCGCGACGGAGCCTGACAGGGCCCGAGCAAACCCGACAGGGTTCGACGGAGCCCGACAGGGCCCGAGCAAACCCGACAGGGTCCGACGAAGCCTGACAGGGCTTCAGCAAACCCGACAGGGCCCAAGCAAACCCGACAGGGCCCGAGCAAACCCGACAGGGCCAGACGGAGCCCGACAGGGCCCGAGGAAACCAGACAGGGCCCGACAGAGCCCGACAGGACCCGAGCAAACCCGAGAGGGCCCGAGCAAACCCGACAGGGTTCGACAAAGCCTGACAGGGCTTGATGGAGCCCGACAGGGCCCGAGGAAACCCGACAGGGCCCGACTGAGCCTGACAGAGCCCGAGCAAACCCGACAGGGCTCGACGGAGCCCGATAGGGCCCGAGCAAACCCGACAGGGCCTGACGGAGCCCGACAGGGCCCGAGCAAACCCGAAAGGGCCCGACGAAGCCTGACAGGGCTCGATGGAGCCCGACAGGGCCCGAGGAAACCCGACAGGGCCCGAGGAAACCCGACAGGGCCCGACGGAGCCCGATAGGGCCCGAGCAAACCCGACAGGGCCCGATGGAGCCCGACAGGGCTCGAGCAAACCCGACAGGGTCCGACGAATCCTGACAGGGCTTCAGCAAACCCGACATGGCCCGAGCAAACCCGACAGGGCCCGACGGAGCCCAACAGAGCCCGAGGAAACCAGACAGGGCCCGATGGAGCCCGACAGGGCCCGAGCAAACCCGACAGGGCCCGACAGAGCCCGACAGGGCCCGAGCAAACCCGAAAGGGCCCGACAGAGCCTGACAGGGCTCGATGGAGCCAGACAGGGCCCGAGGAAACCCGACAGGGCCTGATTGAACCCGATAGGGCCCGAGCAAACCCGACAGGGCCTGACGGAGCCTGACAGGGCCCGGGCAAACCCGACAGGACCCGACAAAGCCTGACGGGGTCCGATGGTGCCCGACAGGGCCTGATCAAACCCGACAGGGCTCGATGGAGCCCGACAGGGCCCGAGGAAACCCGACAGGGCGCGACGGAGCCTGACAGGGCCCGAGCAAACCCGACAGGGCTCGACGGAACCCGACAGGGCCTGAGGAAACCAGACAGGGCCCGACGGAGCCCGACAGGGCCCTAGCAAACCCGACAGGGCCTGAGCAAACCCGACAGGGCTCGACGGAGCCCGACAGGGCCTGAGGAAACCAGACAGGGCCCAACGGAGCCCGACAGGGCCCTAGCAAACCCGACAGGGCTTGACAAAGCCTGACAGGGCCCGAGCAAACCCGACAGGACCCGAGCAAACCCGACAGGGCCCGACGGAGCCTGACAGGGCTCGATGGAGCCCGACAGGGCCCGAGCAAACCCGACAGGGCTCGTCGGACCCCGATAGGGCCCGAGCAAACCCGACAGGGCCTGACAAAGCCCGACAGGGCCCGAGCAAACCCGAAAGGGCCCGACGAAGCCTGACAGGGCTCGATGGAGCCCGACAGGGCCCGAGGAAACCCGACAGGGCCCGACAGAGCCCGATAGGGCCCGAGCAAACCCGACAGGACCCGATGGAGCCCGACAGGGCTCAAGCAAACCCGACAGGGCCTGAGCAAATCCGACAGGGCCCGACGGAGCCCGACAGGTCTTGAGCAAACCCGAAAGGGCCCGACGGAGCCTGACAGGGCTCGATGGAGCCCGACAGGGCCCGAGGAAACCCGACAGGGCCTGATTGAGCCCGATAGGGCCCGAGAAACCCGACAGGGCCTGACGGAGCCTGACAGGGCCCGGGCAAACCCGACAGGGCACGCTGGAGCCCGACAGAGCCCGAGCAAACCCGACAGGGCCCGACAAGGCCCGACAGGGCCCGAGCAAACCTGACACGTCCTGACAAAGCCTGACAGGGCCCGACGGAGCCCGGCAGGGCCCGAGCAAACCCGAAAGAGCCTGACGGAGCCTGACAGGGCTCAGTGGAGTCCGACAGGGCCCGAGGAAACCCGACAGGGCCCGACGGAACCCGACAGGGCCCGAGCAAACCCGACAGGGCCCGACAAAGCCTGACAAGGCCCGAGAAAACCTGACAGGGCTCGACGGAGCCCGACAGGGCCCGAGCACACTCGACAGGGTCCGACGAAGCCTGACAGGGCTTCAGAAAACCCGACAGGGCCCGAGCAAACCGACAGGGCCCAACGGAGCCCGACAGGGCCCGAGGAAACCAGACAGGGCCCGACAGAGCCCGACAGGGCCCGAGCAAACCCGACAGGACCTGAGCAAACCCGACAGGGTTCGACAAAGCCTGACAGGGCTCGATGGAGCCCGACAGGGCCCAAGGAAACCCGACAGGGCCCGACAGAGCCCAACAGTGCCCAAGCAAACCTGACAGGGCCCGACGGAGCCCGACAGGGCACGAGCAAACCAGACAGGGCCTGACGGAGCCTGACAGGGCCCGAGCAAACCCGACAGGGCTCGACGGAGCCTTACAGGGCCCGAGCAAACCCGACAGGGCCCGAGCAAACCTGACAAAGCTCGACGGAGCCTGACAGGGCCCGAGCAAACCCGAAAGTGCCCGAGCAAACCTGACAGGGCACGAAGGAGCCCGACAGGGCCCGAGCAAACCCGACAGGGCCCAAAGGATCCCGACAGGGCCTGAGCAAACCTGACAGGGCCCGACGGAGCCCGACAGGACGCGGGCAAACCCGACAGGGCCCGAGCAAACCCGACAGGGCCTGAGAAGGCTTGACGGTGCCTGAGGAAACCCGACAGGACCCGACAAAGCCTGACAGGGTCCGATGGAGCCCGACAGGGCCCGAGCAAACCCGACAGGGCTCGATGGAGCCCGACAGGGCTCGAGGAAACCCGACAGGGCGCGACGGAGCCTGACAGGGCCCGAGCAAACCCGACAGGGCTCGACGGAGCCCAACAGGGCCTGAGGAAACCAGACAGGGCCCGACGGAGCCCAACAGGGCCCTAGCAAACCCGACAGGGCTTGACAAAGCCTGACAGGGCCCGAGCAAACCCGACAGCGCCCGACGGAGCCCGACAGGGCCAGAGCAAACCCGTAAGGGCCCGACGGAGCCTGACAGGGCTCGATGGAGCCCAACAGGGCCCAAGGAAACCCGACAGGGCCCGAGGGAGCCCGATAGGGCCCGAGCAAACCCGACAGGGCCTGACGGAGCCCGACAGGGCGCGAGCAACCCCGACAGGGCCTGACGGAGCCTGACAGGGCCCGGGCAAACCCGACAGGGCACGCTGGAGCCCGACAGAGCCCGAGAAAACCCGACAGGGCCCGACAAGGCCCGACAGGGCCCGAGCAAACCTGACAGGGCCTGACGGAGCCCGACAGGGCCCGAGCAAACCCGAAAGGGCCCGACGAAGCCTGACAGGGCTCGATGGAGCCCGACAGGGCCCGAGCAAACCCGACAGGACCCGATGGAGGCCGACAGGGCTCGAGCAAACCCGACAGGGCCTGAGCAAATCCGACAGGGCCCGACGAAGCCCGACAGGGCCCGAGCAAACCCGAAAGGGCCCAACGGAGCCTGACAGGGCTCGATGGAGCCCGACAGGGCCCGAGGAAACCCGACAGGGCCCCACGGAGCCCGATAGGGCTCGAGCAAACCCGACAGGGCCTGATGGAGCCTGACAGGGCCCGGGCAAACCCGACAGGGCACGCTGGAGCCCGACAGAGCCCGAGCAAACCCGACAGGGCCCGACAAGGCCCGACAGGGCCCGAGCAAACCTGACAGGACCTGACAAAGCCTGACAGGGCCCGACGGAGCCCGACAGGGCCTGAGCAAACCCGAAAGGGCCCGACGGAGCCTGACAGGGCTCGATGGAGCCCAACAGGGCCCAAGGAAACCCGACAGGGCCCGAGGGAGCCCGATAGGGCCCGAGCAAACCCGACAGGGCCTGACGGAGCCCGACAGGGCGCGAGCAACCCCGACAGGGCCTGACGGAGCCTGACAGGGCCCGTGCAAACCCGACAGGGCACGCTGGAGCCCGACAGAGCCCGAGAAAACCCGACAGGGCCCGACAAGGCCCGACAGGGCCCGAGCAAACCTGACAGGGCCTGACGGAGCCCGACAGGGCCCGAGCAAACCCGACAGGGCCCGACGAAGCCTGACAGGGCTCGATGGAGCCCGACAGGGCCCGAGGAAACCCGACAGGGCCCGATGGAGCCCGATAGGGCCCGAGCAAACCCGACAGGACCCGATGGAGGCCGACAGGGCTCGAGCAAACTCGACAGGGCCTGAGCAAATCCGACAGGGCCCGACGAAGCCCGACAGGGCCCGAGCAAACCCGACAGGGCCTGAGCAAATCCGACAGGGCCCGACGAAGCCCGACAGGGCCCGAGCAAACCCGAAAGGGCCCAACGGAGCCTGACAGGGCTCGATGGAGCCCGACAGGGCCCGAGGAAACCTGACAGGGCCCCACGGAGCCCGATAGGGCTCGAGCAAACCCGACAGGGCCTGATGGAGCCTGACAGGGCCCGGGCAAACCCGACAGGGCACGCTGGAGCCCGACAGAGCCCGAGCAAACCCGACAGGGCCCGACGGAGCCCGACAGGGCCTGAGCAAACCCGAAAGAGCCCGACGGAGCCTGACAGGGCTCGATAGAGTCCGACAGGGCCCGAGGAAACCCGACAGGGCCCGACGGAACCCGAGAGGGCCCGAGGGAATCCGACAGGGCCCGACGGAGCCTGACAGGGCCCGAGCAAACCCGACAGGGCCCGACAGAGCCCGACAGGACCCGAGCAAACCCGACAGGGTCGGACGAAGCCTGACAGCGCTTCAGCAAACCCGACAGGGCCCGAGCAAACCCGACAGGGCCCAACGGAGCCCGACAGGGCCCGAGGAAACCAGACAGGGCCCGACAGAGCCCGACAGGGCCCGAGCAAACCCGACAGGGCCTGAGCAAACCCGACAGGGTTCGACAAAGCCTGACAGGGCCCGACGGAGCCCGACAGTGCCCAAGCAAACCTTACAGGGCCCGACGGAGCCCGACAGGGTACGAGCAAACCAGACAGGGCCTGACGGAGCCTGACAGGGCCCGAGCAAACCCGACAGGGCTCGACGGAGCCTGACAGGGCCTGAGCAAACCCAACAGGGCCCGAGCAAACCTGACAGGGCTCGACGGAGCCTTACAGGGCCCGAGCAAACCCGACAGGGCCCGAGCAAACCTGACAGGGCACGAAAGAGCCCGACAGGGCCCGAGCAAACCCGACAGGGCCCAACGGATCCCGACAGGGCCTGAGCAAACCTAACAGGGCCCGACGGAGCCTGACAGGGCCCGAGCAAACCCGACAGGGCCTGACGGAGCCTGACAGGGCCCGAGCAAACCCGACAGGGCCCGAGCGAATCTGACGGGGCCCGACGGAGCCCCACAGGACGCGGGCAAACCCGACAAGGCCCGAGCAAACCCGAAAGGGCCTGACAAGGCCCGACAGGGCCTGAGCAAACCCGACAGGACCCGACAAAGCCTGACGGGGTCCGATGGTGCCCGACAGGGCCTGAGCAAACCCGACAGGGCTCGATGGAGCCCGACAGGGCCCGAGGAAACCCGACAGGGCGCGACGGAGCCTGACAGGGCCCGAGCAAACCCGACAGGGCTTGACGGAACCCGACAGGGCCTGAGGAAACCAGACAGGGCCCGACGGAGCCCGACAGGGCCCTAGCAAACCCGACAGGGCCTGAGCAAACCCGACAGGGCTCGACGGAGCCCGACAGGGCCTGAGGAAACCAGACAGGGCCCAACGGAGCCCGACAGGGCCCTAGCAAACCCGACAGGGCTTGACAAAGCCTGACAGGGCCCGAGCAAACCCGACAGGGCCCGACGGAGCCCGACAGGGCTCGAGCAAACCCGAAAGGGCCCGACGGAGCCTGACAGGGCTCGATGGAGCCCGACAGGGCCCGAGCAAACCCGACAGGGCTCGACGGACCCCGATAGGGCCCGAGCAAACCCGACAGGGCCTGACAAAGCCCGACAGGGCCCGAGCAAACCCGAAAGGGCCCGACGAAGCCTGACAGGGCTCGATGGAGCCCGACAGGGCCCGAGGAAACCCGACAGGGCCCGACAGAGCCCGATAGGGCCCGAGCAAACCCGACAGGACCCGATGGAGCCCGACAGGGCTCAAGCAAACCCGACAGGGCCTGAGCAAATCCGACAGGGCCCGACGGAGCCCGACAGGTCTTGAGCAAACCCGAAAGGGCCCGACGGAGCCTGACAGGGCTCGATGGAGCCCGACAGGGCCCGAGGAAACCCGACAGGGCCTGATTGAGCCCGATAGGGCCCGAGAAACCCGACAGGGCCTGACGGAGCCTGACAGGGCCCGGGCAAACCCGACAGGGCACGCTGGAGCCCGACAGAGCCCGAGCAAACCCGACAGGGCCCGACAAGGCCCGACAGGGCCCGAGCAAACCTGACACGTCCTGACAAAGCCTGACAGGGCCCGACGGAGCCCGGCAGGGCCCGAGCAAACCCGAAAGAGCCTGACGGAGCCTGACAGGGCTCAGTGGAGTCCGACAGGGCCCGAGGAAACCCGACAGGGCCCGACGGAACCCGAGAGGGCCCGAGGGAATCCGACAGGGCCCGACGGAGCCTGACAGGGCCCGAGCAAACCCGACAGGGCCCGACAGAGCCCGACAGGGCCTGAGCAAACCCGAAAGGGCCCGACGGAGCCTGACAGGGCTCGATGGAGCCCAACAGGGCCCAAGGAAACCCGACAGGGCCCGAGGGAGCCCGATAGGGCCCGACAAAGCCTGACAAGGCCCGAGAAAACCTGACAGGGCTCGACGGAGCCCGACAGGGCCCGAGCACACTCGACAGGGTCCGACGAAGCCTGACAGGGCTTCAGAAAACCCGACAGGGCCCGAGCAAACCGACAGGGCCCAACGGAGCCCGACAGGGCCCGAGGAAACCAGACAGGGCCCGACAGAGCCCGACAGGGCCCGAGCAAACCCGACAGGACCTGAGCAAACCCGACAGGGTTCGACAAAGCCTGACAGGGCTCGATGGAGCCCGACAGGGCCCAAGGAAACCCGACAGGGCCCGACAGAGCCCAACAGTGCCCAAGCAAACCTGACAGGGCCCGACGGAGCCCGACAGGGCACGAGCAAACCAGACAGGGCCTGACGGAGCCTGACAGGGCCCGAGCAAACCCGACAGGGCTCGACGGAGCCTTACAGGGCCCGAGCAAACCCGACAGGGCCCGAGCAAACCTGACAAAGCTCGACGGAGCCTGACAGGGCCCGAGCAAACCCGAAAGTGCCCGAGCAAACCTGACAGGGCACGAAGGAGCCCGACAGGGCCCGAGCAAACCCGACAGGGCCCAAAGGATCCCGACAGGGCCTGAGCAAACCTGACAGGGCCCGACGGAGCCTGACAGGACGCGGGCAAACCCGACAGGGCCCGAGCAAACCCGACAGGGCCTGAGAAGGCTTGACGGTGCCTGAGGAAACCCGACAGGACCCGACAAAGCCTGACAGGGTCCGATGGAGCCCGACAGGGCCCGAGCAAACCCGACAGGGCTCGATGGAGCCCGACAGGGCCCGAGCAAACCCGACAGGGCGCGACGGAGCCTGACAGGGCCCGAGCAAACCCGACAGGGCTCGACGGAGCCCAACAGGGCCTGAGGAAACCAGACAGGGCCCGACGGAGCCCGACAGGGCCCTAGCAAACCCGGCAGGGCCTGAGCAAACCCGACAGGACCCGACAAAGCCTGACAGGGTCCGATGGAGCCCGACAGGGCCCGAGCAAACCCGACAGGGCTCGATGGAGCCCGACAGGGCCCGAGCAAACCCGACAGGGCGCGACGGAGCCTGACAGGGCCCGAGCAAACCCGACAGGGCTCGACGGAGCCCAACAGGGCCTGAGGAAACCAGACAGGGCCCGACGGAGCCCGACAGGGCCCTAGCAAACCCGGCAGGGCCTGAGCAAACCCGACAGGGCCCGACGGAGCCCGACAGGGCCTGAGGAAACCAGACAGGGCCCGACGGAGCCCGACAGGGCCCTAGCAAACCCGACAGGGCTTGACAAAGCCTGACAGGGCCCGAGCAAACCCGACAGCTCCCGACGGAGCCCGACAGGGCCAGAGCAAACCCGTAAGGGCCCGACGAAGCCTGACAGGGCTCGATGGAGCCCAACAGGGCCCAAGGAAACCCGACAGGGCCCGAGGGAGCCCGATAGGGCCCGAGCAAACCCGACAGGGCCTGACGGAGCCCGACAGGGCGCGAGCAACCCCGACAGGGCCTGACGGAGCCTGACAGGGCTCGATGGAGCCCGACAGGGCCCGAGCAAACCCGACAGGGCACGCTGGAGCCCGACAGAGCCCGAGAAAACCCGACAGGGCCCGACAAGGCCCGACAGGGCCCGAGCAAACCTGACAGGGCCTGACGGAGCCCGACAGGGCCCGAGCAAACCCGAAAGGGCCCGACGAAGCCTGACAGGGCTCGATGGAGCCCGACAGGGCCCGAGGAAACCCGACAGGGCCCGATGGAGCCCGATAGGGCCCGAGCAAACCCGACAGGACCCGATGGAGGCCGACAGGGCTCGAGCAAACTCGACAGGGCCTGAGCAAATCCGACAGGGCCCGACGAAGCCCGACAGGGCCCGAGCAAACCCGAAAGGGCCCAACGGAGCCTGACAGGGCTCGATGGAGCCCGACAGGGCCCGAGGAAACCCGACAGGGCCCCACGGAGCCCGATAGGGCTCGAGCAAACCCGACAGGGCCTGATGGAGCCTGACAGGGCCCGGGCAAACCCGACAGGGCACGCTGGAGCCCGACAGAGCCCGAGCAAACCCGACAGGGCCCGACAAGGCCCGACAGGGCCCGAGCAAACCTGACAGGACCTGACAAAGCCTGACAGGGCCCGACGGAGCCCGACAGGGCCTGAGCAAACCCGAAAGAGCCCGACGGAGCCTGACAGGGCTCGATAGAGTCCGACAGGGCCCGAGGAAACCCGACAGGGCCCGACGGAACCCGAGAGGGCCCGAGGGAATCCGACAGGGCCCGACGGAGCCTGACAGGGCCCGAGCAAACCCGACAGGGCCCGACAGAGCCCGACAGGACCCGAGCAAACCCGACAGGGCCCGAGCAAACCCGACAGGGCCCGACGGAGCCTGACAGGGCCCGAGCAAACCCGACAGGGCCCGAGCAAACCTGACAGGGCACGAAGGAGCCCGACAGGGCCCGAGCAAACCCGACAAGGCCCAACGGATCCCGACAGGGCCTGAGCAAACCTGACAGGGCCCAACAGAGCCCGACAGGGCACTAGCAAATCCGACAGGGCCTGACAAAGCCTGACAGGGCCCGAGCAAACCCGACAGGGCCCGAGCGAATCTGACAGGGCCCGACGGAGCCCGACAGGGCCCGAGCAAACCCGACAGGGCCTGAGCAAACCCGACAGGGTTCGACAAAGCCTGACAGGGCCCGACGGAGCCCGACAGTGCCCGAGCGAATCTGACAGGGCCCGACGGAGCCCGACAGGGCCCGAGCAAACCCGACAGGGCCTGAGCAAACCCGACAGGGTTCGACAAAGCCTGACAGGGCCCGACGGAGCCCGACAGTGCCCGAGCGAATCTGACAGGGCCCGACGGAGCCCGACAAAACGCGGGCAAACCCGACAGGTCCCGAGCAAACCCGACAGGGCCTGACAAGTCCCGACAGGGCCCGAGCAAACCTGACAGGGCTCGATGGAGCCCGACAGGGCCCGAGGAAACCCGATAGGGCCTGACGGAGCCTGACAGGGCCCGAGCAAACCCGACAGGGTTCGACGGAGCCCGACAGGGCCCGAGCAAACCCGACAGGGTCGGACGAAGCCTGACAGCGCTTCAGCAAACCCGACAGGGCCCGAGCAAACCCGACAGGGCCCAACGGAGCCCGACAGGGCCCGAGGAAACCAGACAGGGCCCGACAGAGCCCGACAGGGCCCGAGCAAACCCGACAGGGCCTGAGCAAACCCGACAGGGTTCGACAAAGCCTGACAGGGCCCGACGGAGCCCGACAGTGCCCAAGCAAACCTTACAGGGCCCGACGGAGCCCGACAGGATACGAGCAAACCAGACAGGGCCTGACGGAGCCTGACAGGGCCCGAGCAAACCCGACAGGGCTCAACGGAGCCTGACAGGGCCTGAGCAAACCCAACAGGGCCCGAGCAAACCTGACAGGGCTCGACGGAGCCTTACAGGGCCCGAGCAAACCCGACAGGGCCCGAGCAAACCTGACAGGGCACGAAAGAGCCCGACAGGGCCCGAGCAAACCCGACAGGGCCCAACGGATCCCGACAGGGCCTGAGCAAACCTAACAGGGCCCGACGGAGCCTGACAGGGCCCGAGCAAACCCGACAGGGCCTGACGGAGCCTGACAGGGCCCGAGCAAACCCGACAGGGCCCGAGCAAATCTGACAGGGCCCGACGGAGCCCCACAGGACGCGGGCAAACCCGACAAGGCCCGAGCAAACCCGAAAGGGCCTGACAAGGCCCGACAGGGCCTGAGCAAACCCGACAGGACCCGACAAAGCCTGACGGGGTCCGATGGTGCCCGACAGGGCCTGAGCAAACCCGACAGGGCTCGATGGAGCCCGACAGGGCCCGAGGAAACCCGACAGGGCGCGACGGAGCCTGACAGGGCCCGAGCAAACCCGACAGGGCTCGACGGAACCCGACAGGGCCTGAGGTAACCAGACAGGGCCCGACGGAACCCGACAGGGCCCTAGCAAACCCGACAGGGCCTGAGCAAACCCGACAGGGCTCGACGGAGCCCGACAGGGCCTGAGGAAACCAGACAGGGCCCAACGGAGCCCGACAGGGCCCTAGCAAACCCGACAGGGCTTGACAAAGCCTGACAGGGCCCGAGCAAACCCGACAGGACCCGAGCAAACCCGACAGGGCCCGACGGAGCCCGACAGGGCCCGAGCAAACCCGAAAGGGCCCGACGGAGCCTGACAGGGCTCGATGGAGCCCGACAGGGCCCGAGCAAACCCGACAGGGCTCGACGGACCCCGATAGGGCCCGAGCAAACCCGACAGGGCCTGACGGAGCCCGACAGGGCCCGAGCAAACCCGAAAGGGCCCGATGAAGCCTGACAGGGCTCGATGGAGCCCGACAGGGCCCGAGGAAACCCGACAGGGCCCGACAGAGCCCAATAGGGCCCGAGCAAACCCGACAGGACCCGATGGAGCCCGACAGGGCTCAAGCAAACCCGACAGGGCCTGAGCAAATCCGACAGGGCCCGACGGAGCCCGACAGGTCTTGAGCAAACCCGAAAGGGCCCGACGGAGCCTGACAGGGCTCGATGGAGCCCGACAGGGCCCGAGGAAACCCGACAGGGCCTGATTGAGCCCAATAGGGCCCGAGAAACCCGACAGGGCCTGACGGAGCCTGACAGGGCCCGGGCAAACCCGACAGGGCACGCTGGAGCCCGACAGAGCCCGAGCAAACCCGACAGGGCCCGACAAGGCCCGACAGGGCCCGAGCAAACCTGACACGTCCTGACAAAGCCTGACAGGGCCCGACGGAGCCCGGCAGGGCCCGAGCAAACCCGAAAGAGCCTGACGGAGCCTGACAGGGCTCAGTGGAGTCCGACAGGGCCCGAGGAAACCCGACAGGGCCCGACGGAACCCGACAGGGCCCGAGCAAACCCGACAGGGCCCGACAAAGCCTGACAAGGCCCGAGAAAACCTGACAGGGCTCGACGGAGCCCGACAGGGCCCGAGCACACTCGACAGGGTCCGACGAAGCCTGACAGGGCTTCAGAAAACCCGACAGGGCCCGAGCAAACCGACAGGGCCCAACGGAGCCCGACAGGGCCCGAGGAAACCAGACAGGGCCCGACAGAGCCCGACAGGGCCCGAGCAAACCCGACAGGACCTGAGCAAACCCGACAGGGTTCGACAAAGCCTGACAGGGCTCGATGGAGCCCGACAGGGCCCAAGGAAACCCGACAGGGCCCGACAGAGCCCAACAGTGCCCAAGCAAACCTGACAGGGCCCGACGGAGCCCGACAGGGCACGAGCAAACCAGACAGGGCCTGACGGAGCCTGACAGGGCCCGAGCAAACCCGACAGGGCTCGACGGAGCCTTACAGGGCCCGAGCAAACCCGACAGGGCCCGAGCAAACCTGACAAAGCTCGACGGAGCCTGACAGGGCCCGAGCAAACCCGAAAGTGCCCGAGCAAACCTGACAGGGCACGAAGGAGCCCGACAGGGCCTGAGCAAACCCGACAGGGCCCAAAGGATCCCGACAGGGCCTGAGCAAACCTGACAGGGCCCGACGGAGCCCGACAGGGCCCGAGGAAACCCGACAGGGCTCGATGGAGCCCGACAGGGCCCGAGGAAACCCGACAGGGCGCGACGGAGCCTGACAGGGCCCGAGCAAACCCGACAGGGCTCGACGGAGCCCAACAGGGCCTGAGGAAACCAGACAGGGCCCGACGGAGCCCGACAGGGCCCTAGCAAACCCGGCAGGGCCTGAGCAAACCCGACAGGGCCCGACGGAGCCCGACAGGGCCTGAGGAAACCAGACAGGGCCCGACGGAGCCCGACAGGGCCCTAGCAAACCCGACAGGGCTTGACAAAGCCTGACAGGGCCCGAGCAAACCCGACAGCGCCCGACGGAGCCCGACAGGGCCAGAGCAAACCCGTAAGGGCCCGACGGAGCCTGACAGGGCTCGATGGAGCCCAACAGGGCCCAAGGAAACCCGACAGGGCCCGAGGGAGCCCGATAGGGCCCGAGCAAACCCGACAGGGCCTGACGGAGCCCGACAGGGCGCGAGCAACCCCGACAGGGCCTGACGGAGCCTGACAGGGCCCGGGCAAACCCGACAGGGCACGCTGGAGCCCGACAGAGCCCGAGAAAACCCGACAGGGCCCGACAAGGCCCGACAGGGCCCGAGCAAACCTGACAGGGCCTGACGGAGCCCGACAGGGCCCGAGTAAACCCGCAAACCCGAAAGGGCCCGACGAAGCCTGACAGGGCTCGATGGAGCCCGACAGGGCCCGAGGAAACCCGACAGGGCCCGATGGAGCCCGATAGGGCCCGAGCAAACCCGACAGGACCCGATGGAGGCCGACAGGGCTCGAGCAAACCCGACAGGGCCTGAGCAAATCCGACAGGGCCCGACGAAGCCCGACAGGGCCCGAGCAAACCCGAAAGGGCCCAACGGAGCCTGACAGGGCTCGATGGAGCCCGACAGGGCCCGAGGAAACCCGACAGGGCCCCACGGAGCCCGATAGGGCTCGAGCAAACCCGACAGGGCCTGATGGAGCCTGACAGGGCCCGGGCAAACCCGACAGGGCACGCTGGAGCCCGACAGAGCCCGAGCAAACCCGACAGGGCCCGACAAGGCCCGACAGGGCCCGAGCAAACCTGACAGGACCTGACAAAGCCTGACAGGGCCCGACGGAGCCCGACAGGGCCTGAGCAAACCCGAAAGAGCCCGACGGAGCCTGACAGGGCTCGATAGAGTCCGACAAGGCCCGAGGAAACCCGACAGGGCCCGACGGAACCCGAGAGGGCCCGAGGGAATCCGACAGGGCCCGACGGAGCCTGACAGGGCCCGAGCAAACCCGACAGGGCCCGACAGAGCCCGACAGGACCCGAGCAAACCCGACAGGGCCCGAGCAAACCCGACAGGGCCCGACGGAACCTGACAGGGCCCGAGCAAACCCGACAGGGCCCGAACAAACCTGACAGGGCACGAAGGAGCCCGACAGGGCCCGAGCAAACCCGACAAGGCCCAACGGATCCCGACAGGGCCTGAGCAAACCTGACAGGGCCCAACAGAGCCCGACAGGGCACTAGCAAATCCGACAGGGCCTGACAAAGCCTGACAGGGCCCGAGCAAACCCGACAGGGCCCGAGCGAATCTGACAGGGCCCGACGGAGCCCGACAGGGCCCGAGCAAACCCGACAGGGCCTGAGCAAACCCGACAGGGTTCGACAAAGCCTGACAGGGCCCGACGGAGCCCGACAGTGCCCAAGCAAACCTTACAGGGCCCGACGGAGCCCGACAGGGTACGAGCAAACCAGACAGGGCCTGACGGAGCCTGACAGGGCCCGAGCAAACCCGACAGGGCTCAACGGAGCCTGACAGGGCCTGAGCAAACCCAACAGGGCCCGAGCAAACCTGACAGGGCTCGACGGAGCCTTACAGGGCCCGAGCAAACCCGACAGGGCCCGAGCAAACCTGACAGGGCACGAAAGAGCCCGACAGGGCCCGAGCAAACCCGACAGGGCCCAACGGATCCCGACAGGGCCTGAGCAAACCTAACAGGGCCCGACGGAGCCTGACAGGGCCCGAGCAAACCCGACAGGGCCTGACGGAGCCTGACAGGGCCCGAGCAAACCCGACAGGGCCCGAGCGAATCTGACAGGGCCCGACGGAGCCCCACAGGACGCGGGCAAACCCGACAAGGCCCGAGCAAACCCGAAAGGGCCTGACAAGGCCCGACAGGGCCTGAGCAAACCCGACAGGACCCGACAAAGCCTGACGGGGTCTGATGGTGCCCGACAGGGCCTGAGCAAACCCGACAGGGCTCGATGGAGCCCGACAGGGCCCGAGGAAACCCGACAGGGCGCGACGGAGCCTGACAGGGCCCGAGCAAACCCGACAGGGCTCGACGGAACCCGACAGGGCCTGAGGAAACCAGACAGGGCCCGACGGAGCCCGACAGGGCCCTAGCAAACCCGACAGGCCCTGAGCAAACCCGACAGGGCTCGACGGAGCCCGACAGGGCCTGAGGAAACCAGACAGGGCCCAACGGAGCCCGACAGGGCCCTAGCAAACCCGACAGGGCTTGACAAAGCCTGACAGGGCCCGAGCAAACCCGACAGGACCCGAGCAAACCCGACAGGGCCCGACGGAGCCCGACAGGGCCCGAGCAAACCCGAAAGGGCCCGACGGAGCCTGACAGGGCTCGATGGAGCCCGACAGGGCCCGAGCAAACCCGACAGGGCTCGACGGACCCCGATAGGGCCCGAGCAAACCCGACAGGGCCTGACAAAGCCCGACAGGGCCCGAGCAAACCCGAAAGGGCCCGACGAAGCCTGACAGGGCTCGATGGAGCCCGACAGGGCCCGAGGAAACCCGACAGGGCCCGACAGAGCCCAATAGGGCCCGAGCAAACCCGACAGGACCCGATGGAGCCCGACAGGGCTCAAGCAAACCCGACAGGGCCTGAGCAAATCCGACAGGGCCCGACGGAGCCCGACAGGTCTTGAGCAAACCCGAAAGGGCCCGTCGGAGCCTGACAGGGCTCGATGGAGCCCGACAGGGCCCGAGGAAACCCGACAGGGCCTGATTGAGCCCGATAGGGCCCGAGAAACCCGACAGGGCCTGACGGAGCCTGACAGGGCCCGGGCAAACCCGACAGGGCACGCTGGAGCCCGACAGAGCCCGAGCAAACCCGACAGGGCCCGACAAGGCCCGACAGGGCCCGAGCAAACCTGACACGTCCTGACAAAGCCTGACAGGGCCCGACGGAGCCCGGCAGGGCCCGAGCAAACCCGAAAGAGCCTGACGGAGCCTGACAGGGCTCAGTGGAGTCCGACAGGGCCCGAGGAAACCCGACAGGGCCCAAAGGATCCCGACAGGGCCTGAGCAAACCTGACAGGGCCCGACGGAGCCCGACAGGACGCGGGCAAACCCGACAGGGCCCGAGCAAACCCGACAGGGCCTGAGAAGGCTTGACGGTGCCTGAGGAAACCCGACAGGACCCGACAAAGCCTGACAGGGTCCGATGGAGCCCGACAGGGCCCGAGCAAACCCGACAGGGCTCGATGGAGCCCGACAGGGCCCGAGGAAACCCAACAGGGCGCGACGGAGCCTGACAGGGCCCGAGCAAACCCGACAGGGCTCGACGGAGCCCAACAGGGCCTGAGGAAACCAGACAGGGCCCGACGGAGCCCGACAGGGCCCTAGCAAACCCGGCAGGGCCTGAGCAAACCCGACAGGGCCCGACGGAGCCCGACAGGGCCTGAGGAAACCAGACAGGGCCCGACGGAGCCCGACAGGGCCCTAGCAAACCCGACAGGTCTTGACAAAGCCTGACAGGGCCCGAGCAAACCCGACAGCGCCCGACGGAGCCCGACAGGGCCAGAGCAAACCCGTAAGGGCCCGACGGAGCCTGACAGGGCTCGATGGAGCCCAACAGGGCCCAAGGAAACCCGACAGGGCCCGAGGGAGCCCGATAGGGCCCGAGCAAACCCGACAGGGCCTGACGGAGCCCGACAGGGCGCGAGCAACCCCGACAGGGCCTGACGGAGCCTGACAGGGCCCGGGCAAACCCGACAGGGCACGCTGGAGCCCGACAGAGCCCGAGAAAACCCGACAGGGCCCGACAAGGCCCGACAGGGCCCGAGCAAACCTGACAGGGCCTGACGGAGCCCGACAGGGCCCGAGCAAACCCGAAAGGGCCCGACGAAGCCTGACAGGGCTCGATGGAGCCCGACAGGGCCCGAGGAAACCCGACAGGGCCCGATGGAGCCCGATAGGGCCCGAGCAAACCCGACAGGACCCGATGGAGGCCGACAGGGCTCGAGCAAACCCGACAGGGCCTGAGCAAATCCGACAGGGCCCGACGAAGCCCGACAGGGCCCGAGCAAACCCGAAAGGGCCCAACGGAGCCTGACAGGGCTCGATGGAGCCCGACAGGGCCCGAGGAAACCCGACAGGGCCCCACGGAGCCCGATAGGGCTCAAGCAAACCCGACAGGGCCTGAGCAAATCCGACAGGGCCCGACTGAGCCCGACAGGTCTTGAGCAAACCCGAAAGGGCCCGTCGGAGCCTGACAGGGCTCGATGGAGCCCGACAGGGCCCGAGGAAACCCGACAGGGCCTGATTGAGCCCGATAGGGCCCGAGAAACCCGACAGGGCCTGACGGAGCCTGACAGGGCCCGGGCAAACCCGACAGGGCACGCTGGAGCCCGACAGAGCCCGAGCAAACCCGACAGGGCCCGACAAGGCCCGACAGGGCCCGAGCAAACCTGACACGTCCTGACAAAGCCTGACAGGGCCCGACGGAGCCCGGCAGGGCCCGAGCAAACCCGAAAGAGCCTGACGGAGCCTGACAGGGCTCAGTGGAGTCCGACAGGGCCCGAGGAAACCCGACAGGGCCCAAAGGATCCCGACAGGGCCTGAGCAAACCTGACAGGGCCCGACGGAGCCCGACAGGACGCGGGCAAACCCGACAGGGCCCGAGCAAACCCGACAGGGCCTGAGAAGGCTTGACGGTGCCTGAGGAAACCCGACAGGACCCGACAAAGCCTGACAGGGTCCGATGGAGCCCGACAGGGCCCGAGCAAACCCGACAGGGCTCGATGGAGCCCGACAGGGCCCGAGGAAACCCAACAGGGCGCGACGGAGCCTGACAGGGCCCGAGCAAACCCGACAGGGCTCGACGGAGCCCAACAGGGCCTGAGGAAACCAGACAGGGCCCGACGGAGCCCGACAGGGCCCTAGCAAACCCGGCAGGGCCTGAGCAAACCCGACAGGGCCCGACGGAGCCCGACAGGGCCTGAGGAAACCAGACAGGGCCCGACGGAGCCCAACAGGGCCCTAGCAAACCCGACAGGGCTTGACAAAGCCTGACAGGGCCCGAGCAAACCCGACAGCGCCCGACGGAGCCCGACAGGGCCAGAGCAAACCCGTAAGGGCCCGACGGAGCCTGACAGGGCTCGATGGAGCCCAACAGGGCCCAAGGAAACCCGACAGGGCCCGAGGGAGCCCGATAGGGCCCGAGCAAACCCGACAGGGCCTGACGGAGCCCGACAGGGCGCGAGCAACCCCGACAGGGCCTGACGGAGCCTGACAGGGCCCGGGCAAACCCGACAGGGCACGCTGGAGCCCGACAGAGCCCGAGAAAACCCGACAGGGCCCGACAAGGCCCGACAGGGCCCGAGCAAACCTGACAGGGCCTGACGGAGCCCGACAGGGCCCGAGCAAACCCGAAAGGGCCCGACGAAGCCTGACAGGGCTCGATGGAGCCCGACAGGGCCCGAGGAAACCCGACAGGGCCCGATGGAGCCCGATAGGGCCCGAGCAAACCCGACAGGACCCGATGGAGGCCGACAGGGCTCGAGCAAACCCGACAGGGCCTGAGCAAATCCGACAGGGCCCGACGAAGCCCGACAGGGCCCGAGCAAACCCGAAAGGGCCCAACGGAGCCTGACAGGGCTCGATGGAGCCCGACAGGGCCCGAGGAAACCCGACAGGGCCCCACGGAGCCCGATAGGGCTCAAGCAAACCCGACAGGGCCTGAGCAAATCCGACAGGGCCCGACTGAGCCCGACAGGTCTTGAGCAAACCCGAAAGGGCCCGTCGGAGCCTGACAGGGCTCGATGGAGCCCGACAGGGCCCGAGGAAACCCGACAGGGCCTGATTGAGCCCGATAGGGCCCGAGAAACCCGACAGGGCCTGACGGAGCCTGACAGGGCCCGGGCAAACCCGACAGGGCACGCTGGAGCCCGACAGAGCCCGAGCAAACCCGACAGGGCCCGACAAGGCCCGACAGGGCCCGAGCAAACCTGACACGTCCTGACAAAGCCTGACAGGGCCCGACGGAGCCCGGCAGGGCCCGAGCAAACCCGAAAGAGCCTGACGGAGCCTGACAGGGCTCAGTGGAGTCCGACAGGGCCCGAGGAAACCCGACAGGGCCCAAAGGATCCCGACAGGGCCTGAGCAAACCTGACAGGGCCCGACGGAGCCCGACAGGACGCGGGCAAACCCGACAGGGCCCGAGCAAACCCGACAGGGCCTGAGAAGGCTTGACGGTGCCTGAGGAAACCCGACAGGACCCGACAAAGCCTGACAGGGTCCGATGGAGCCCGACAGGGCCCGAGCAAACCCGACAGGGCTCGATGGAGCCCGACAGGGCCCGAGGAAACCCAACAGGGCGCGACGGAGCCTGACAGGGCCCGAGCAAACCCGACAGGGCTCGACGGAGCCCAACAGGGCCTGAGGAAACCAGACAGGGCCCGACGGAGCCCGACAGGGCCCTAGCAAACCCGGCAGGGCCTGAGCAAACCCGACAGGGCCCGACGGAGCCCGACAGGGCCTGAGGAAACCAGACAGGGCCCGACGGAGCCCAACAGGGCCCTAGCAAACCCGACAGGGCTTGACAAAGCCTGACAGGGCCCGAGCAAACCCGACAGCGCCCGACGGAGCCCGACAGGGCCAGAGCAAACCCGTAAGGGCCCGACGGAGCCTGACAGGGCTCGATGGAGCCCAACAGGGCCCAAGGAAACCCGACAGGGCCCGAGGGAGCCCGATAGGGCCCGAGCAAACCCGACAGGGCCTGACGGAGCCCGACAGGGCGCGAGCAACCCCGACAGGGCCTGACGGAGCCTGACAGGGCCCGGGCAAACCCGACAGGGCACGCTGGAGCCCGACAGAGCCCGAGAAAACCCGACAGGGCCCGACAAGGCCCGACAGGGCCCGAGCAAACCTGACAGGGCCTGACGGAGCCCGACAGGGCCCGAGCAAACCCGAAAGGGCCCGACGAAGCCTGACAGGGCTCGATGGAGCCCGACAGGGCCCGAGGAAACCCGACAGGGCCCGATGGAGCCCGATAGGGCCCGAGCAAACCCGACAGGACCCGATGGAGGCCGACAGGGCTCGAGCAAACCCGACAGGGCCTGAGCAAATCCGACAGGGCCCGACGAAGCCCGACAGGGCCCGAGCAAACCCGAAAGGGCCCAACGGAGCCTGACAGGGCTCGATGGAGCCCGACAGGGCCCGAGGAAACCCGACAGGGCCCCACGGAGCCCGATAGGGCTCGAGCAAACCCGACAGGGCCTGATGGAGCCTGACAGGGCCCGGGCAAACCCGACAGGGCACGCTGGAGCCCGACAGAGCCCGAGCAAACCCGACAGGGCCCGACAAGGCCCGACAGGGCCCAAGCAAACCTGACAGGACCTGACAAAGCCTGACAGGGCCCGACGGAGCCCGACAGGGCCTGAGCAAACCCGAAAGAGCCCGACGGAGCCTGACAGGGCTCGATAGAGTCCGACAGGGCCCGAGGAAACCCGACAGGGCCCGACGGAACCCGAGAGGGCCCGAGGGAAACCGACAGGGCCCGACGGAGCCTGACAGGGCCCGAGCAAACCCGACAGGGCCCGACAGAGCCCGACAGGACCCGAGCAAACCCGACAGGGCCCGAGCAAACCCGACAGGGCCCGACGGAGCCTGACAGGGCCCGAGCAAACCCGACAGGGCCCGAGCAAACCTGACAGGGCACGAAGGAGCCCGACAGGGCCCGAGCAAACCCGACAAGGCCCAACGGATCCCGACAGGGCCTGAGCAAACCTGACAGGGCCCAACAGAGCCCGACAGGGCACTAGCAAATCCGACAGGGCCTGACAAAGCCTGACAGGGCCCGAGCAAACCCGACAGGGCCCGAGCGAATCTGACAGGGCCCGACGGAGCCCGACAGGGCCCGAGCAAACCCGACAGGGCCTGAGCAAACCCGACAGGGTTCGACAAAGCCTGACAGGGCCCGACGGAGCCCGACAGTGCCCAAGCAAACCTTACAGGGCCCGACGGAGCCCGACAGGGTACGAGCAAACCAGACAGGGCCTGACGGAGCCTGACAGGGCCCGAGCAAACCCGACAGGGCTCAACGGAGCCTGACAGGGCCTGAGCAAACCCAACAGGGCCCGAGCAAACCTGACAGGGCTCGACGGAGCCTTACAGGGCCCGAGCAAACCCGACAGGGCCCGAGCAAACCTCACAGGGCACGAAAGAGCCCGACAGGGCCCGAGCAAACCCGACAGGGCCCAACGGATCCCGACAGGGCCTGAGCAAACCTAACAGGGCCCGACGGAGCCTGACAGGGCCCGAGCAAACCCGACAGGGCCTGACGGAGCCTGACAGGGCCCGAGCAAACCCGACAGGGCCCGAGCGAATCTGACAGGGCCCGACGGAGCCCCACAGGACGCGGGCAAACCCGACAAGGCCCGAGCAAACCCGAAAGGGCCTGACAAGGCCCGACAGGGCCTGAGCAAACCCGACAGGACCCGACAAAGCCTGACGGGGTCTGATGGTGCCCGACAGGGCCTGAGCAAACCCGACAGGGCTCGATGGAGCCCGACAGGGCCCGAGGAAACCCGACAGGGCGCGACGGAGCCTGACAGGGCCCGAGCAAACCCGACAGGGCTCGACGGAACCCGACAGGGCCTGAGGAAACCAGACAGGGCCCGACGGAGCCCGACAGGGCCCTAGCAAACCCGACAGGGCCTGAGCAAACCCGACAGGGCTCGACGGAGCCCGACAGGGCCTGAGGAAACCAGACAGGGCCCAACGGAGCCCGACAGGGCCCTAGCAAACCCGACAGGGCTTGACAAAGCCTGACAGGGCCCGAGCAAACCCGACAGGACCCGAGCAAACCCGACAGGGCCCGACGGAGCCCGACAGGGCCCGAGCAAACCCGAAAGGGCCCGACGGAGCCTGACAGGGCTCGATGGAGCCCGACAGGGCCCGAGCAAACCCGACAGGGCTCGACGGACCCCGATAGGGCCCGAGCAAACCCGACAGGGCCTGACAAAGCCCGACAGGGCCCGAGCAAACCCGAAAGGGCCCGACGAAGCCTGACAGGGCTCGATGGAGCCCGACAGGGCCCGAGGAAACCCGACAGGGCCCGACAGAGCCCAATAGGGCCCGAGCAAACCCGACAGGACCCGATGGAGCCCGACAGGGCTCAAGCAAACCCGACAGGGCCTGAGCAAATCCGACAGGGCCCGACGGAGCCCGACAGGTCTTGAGCAAACCCGAAAGGGCCCGACGGAGCCTGACAGGGCTCGATGGAGCCCGACAGGGCCCGAGGAAACCCGACAGGGCCTGATTGAGCCCGATAGGGCCCGAGAAACCCGACAGGGCCTGACGGAGCCTGACAGGGCCCGGGCAAACCCGACAGGGCACGCTGGAGCCCGACAGAGCCCGAGCAAACCCGACAGGGCCCGACAAGGCCCGACAGGGCCCGAGAAAACCTGACACGTCCTGACAAAGCCTGACAGGGCCCGACGGAGCCCGGCAGGGCCCGAGCAAACCCGAAAGAGCCTGACGGAGCCTGACAGGGCTCAGTGGAGTCCGACAGGGCCCGAGGAAACCCGACAGGGCCCGACAAAACCCGACAGGGCCCGAGCAAACCCGACAGGGCCCGACAAAGCCTGACAAGGCCCGAGAAAACCTGACAGGGCTCGACGGAGCCCGACAGGGCCCGAGCACACTCGACAGGGTCCGACGAAGCCTGACAGGGCTTCAGAAAACCCGACAGGGCCCGAGCAAACCGACAGGACCTGAGCAAACCCGACAGGGTTCGACAAAGCCTGACAGGGCTCGATGGAGCCCGACAGGGCCCAAGGAAACCCGACAGGGCCCGACATAGCCCAACAGTGCCCAAGCAAACCTGACAGGGCCCGACGGAGCCCGACAGGTCACGAGCAAACCAGACAGGGCCTGACAGAGCCTGACAGGGCCCGAGCAAACCCGACAGGGCTCGACGGAGCCTTACAGGGCCCGAGCAAACCCGACAGGGCCTGAGAAGGCTTGACGGGGCCTGAGGAAACCCGACAGGACCCGACAAAGCCTGACAGGGTCCGATGGAGCCCGACAGGGCCCGAGCAAACCCGACAGGGCTCGATGGAGCCCGACAGGGCCCGAGCAAACCCGACAGGGCGCGACGGAGCCTGACAGGGCCCGAGCAAACCCGACAGGGCTCGACGGAGCCCAACAGGGCCTGAGGAAACCAGACAGGGCCCGACGGAGCCCGACAGGGCCTGAGGAAACCAGACAGGGCCCGACGGAGCCCGACAGGGCCCTAGCAAACCCGACAGGGCTTGACAAAGCCTGACAGGGCCCGAGCAAACCCGACAGCGCCCGACGGAGCCCGACAGGGCCAGAGCAAACCCGTAAGGGCCCAACGGAGCCTGACAGGGCTCGATGGAGCCCAACAGGGCCCAAGGAAACCCGACAGGGCCCGAGGGAGCCCGATAGGGCCCGAGCAAACCCGACAGGGCCTGACGGAGCCCGACAGGGCGCGAGCAACCCCGACAGGGCCTGACGGAGCCTGACAGGGCCCGGGCAAACCCGACAGGGCACGCTGGAGCCCGACAGAGCCCGAGAAAATCCGACAGGGCCCGACAAGGCCCGACAGGGCCCGAGCAAACCTGACAGGGCCTGACGGAGCCCGACAGGGCCCGAGCAAACCCGAAAGGGCCCGACGAAGCCTGACAGGGCTCGATGGAGCCCGACAGGGCCCGAGGAAACCCGACAGGGCCCGATGGAGCCCGATAGGGCCCGAGCAAACCCGACAGGACCCGATGGAGGCCGACAGGGCTCGAGCAAACTCGACAGGGCCTGAGCAAATCCGACAGGGCCCGACGAAGCCCGACAGGGCCCGAGCAAACCCGAAAGGGCCCAACGGAGCCTGACAGGGCTCGATGGAGCCCGACAGGGCCCGAGGAAACCCGACAGGGCCCCACGGAGCCCGATAGGGCTCGAGCAAACCCGACAGGGCCTGATGGAGCCTGACAGGGCCCGGGCAAACCCGACAGGGCACGCTGGAGCCCGACAGAGCCCGAGCAAACCCGACAGGGCCCGACAAGGCCCGACAGGGCCCGAGCAAACCTGACAGGACCTGACAAAGCCTGACAGGGCCCGACGGAGCCCGACAGGGCCTGAGCAAACCCGAAAGAGCCCGACGGAGCCTGACAGGGCTCGATAGAGTCCGACAGGGCCCGAGGAAACCCGACAGGGCCCGACGGAACCCGAGAGGGCCCGAGGGAATCCGACAGGGCCCGACGGAGCCTGACAGGGCCCGAGCAAACCCGACAGGGCCCGACAGAGCCCGACAGGACCCGAGCAAACCCGACAGGGCCCGAGTAAACCCGACAGGGCCCGACGGAGCCTGACAGGGCCCGAGCAAACCCGACAGGGCCCGAGCAAACCTGACAGGGCACGAAGGAGCCCGACAGTGCCTGAGCAAACCCGACAAGGCCCAACGGATCCCGACAGGGCCTGAGCAAACCTGACAGGGCCCAACAGAGCCCGACAGGGCACTAGCAAATCCGACAGGGCCTGACAAAGCCTGACAGGGCCCGAGCAAACCCGACAGGGCCCGAGCGAATCTGACAGGGCCCGACGGAGCCCGACAGGACGCGGGCAAACCCGACAGGTCCCGAGCAAACCCGACAGGGCCTGACAAGGCCCGACAGGGCCCAAGGAAACCTGACAGGGCCTGACGGTGCCCGACAGGGCTTGAGCAAACCCGATAGGGCCTGACGGAGCCTGACAGGGCCCGAGCAAACCTGACAGGGCCCGAGAGAACCTTACAGGGCCCGACATAGCCCGACAGGGCGCGAGCAAACCCGACAGGGGCTGACAAGGCCGACAGGGCCTGAGCAAACTTGACAGGACTCGCCAAAGCCTGATAGGGTCCGATGGAGCCCGACAGGGCCCGAGGAAACCCGACAGGGCGCGACGGAGCCTGACAGGGCCCGAGCAAACCCGACAGGGTTCGACGGAGCCCGACAGGGCCCGAGCAAACCCGACAGGGTCCGACGAAGCCTGACAGGGCTTCAGCAAACCCGACAGGGCCCGAGCAAACCCGACAGGGCCCGACGGAGCCCGACAGGGCCGGAGGAAACCAGACAGGGCCCGACAGAGCCCGACAGGGCCCGAGCAAACCCGACAGGGCCCGAGCAAACCCGACAGGGTTCGACAAAGCCTGACAGGGCTTGATGGAGCCCGACAGGGCCCAAGGAAACCCGACAGGGCCCGACGGAGCCTGACAGAGCCCGAGCAAACCCGACAGGGCTCGACGGAGCCCGATAGGGCCCGAGCAAACCCGACAGGGCCTGACGGAGCCCGACAGGGCCCGAGCAAACCCGGAAGGGCCCGACGAAGCCTGACAGGGCTCGATGGAGCCCGACAGGGCCCGAGGAAACCCGACAGGGCCCGACGGAGCCCAATAGGGCCCGAGCAAACCCGACAGGGCCCGATGGAGCCCGACAGGGCTCGAGCAAACCCGACAGGGTCCGACGAAGCCTGACAGGGCTTCAGCAAACCCGACATGGCCCGAGCAAACCCGACAGGGCCCGACGGAGCCCGACAGAGCCCGAGGAAACCCGACAGGGCCCGACGGAGCCCGACAGGGCTCGAGCAAACCCGACAGGGCCCAACGGAGCCCGACAGGGCCCGAGCAAACCCGAAAGGGCCCGACGGAGCCTGACAGGGCTCGATGGAGCCCGACAGGGCCCGAGGAAACCCGACAGGGCCTGATTGAGCCCAATAGGGCCCGAGCAACCCCGACAGGGCCTGACGGAGCCTGACAGGGCCCGGGCAAACCCGACAGGGCACGCTGGAGCCCGACAGAGCCCGAGCAAACCCGAAAGGGCCCGACGAAGCCTGACAGGGCTCGATGGAGCCCGACAGGGCCCGAGGAAACCCGACAGGGCCTGATTGAGCCCGATAGGGCCCGAGCAACCCCGACAGGGCTCGACGGACCTCGATAGGGCCCGAGCAAACCCGACAGGGCCTGACAAAGCCCGACAGGGCCCGAGCAAACCCGAAAGGGCCCGACGAAGCCTGACAGGGCTCGATGGAGCCCGACAGGGCCCGAGGAAACCCGACAGGGCCCGACAGAGCCCAATAGGGCCCGAGCAAACCCGACAGGACCCGATGGAGCCCGACAGGGCTCAAGCAAACCCGACAGGGCCTGAGCAAATCCGACAGGGCCCGACGGAGCCCGACAGGTCTTGAGCAAACCCGAAAGGGCCCGACGGAGCCTGACAGAGCTCGATGGAGCCCGACAGGGCCCGAGGAAACCCGACAGGGCCTGATTGAGCCCGATAGGGCCCGAGAAACCCGACAGGGCCTGACGGAGCCTGACAGGGCCCGGGCAAACCCGACAGGGCACGCTGGAGCCCGACAGAGCCCGAGCAAACCCGACAGGGCCCGACAAGGCCCAACAGGGCCCGAGAAAACCTGACACGTCCTGACAAAGCCTGACAGGGCCCGACGGAGCCCGGCAGGGCCCGAGCAAACCCGAAAGAGCCTGACGGAGCCTGACAGGGCTCAGTGGAGTCTGACAGGGCCCGAGGAAACCCGACAGGGCCCGACAAAACCCGACAGGGCCCGAGCAAACCCGACAGGGCCCGACAAAGCCTGACAAGGCCCGAGAAAACCTGACAGGGCTCGACGGAGCCCGACAGGGCCCGAGCACACTCGACAGGGTCCGACGAAGCCTGACAGGGCTTCAGAAAACCCGACAGGGCCCGAGCAAACCGACAGGACCTGAGCAAACCCGACAGGGTTCGACAAAGCCTGACAGGGCTCGATGGAGCCCGACAGGGCCCAAGGAAACCCGACAGGGCCCGACAGAGCCCAACAGTGCCCAAGCAAACCTGACAGGGCCCGACGGAGCCCGACAGGTCACGAGCAAACCAGACAGGGCCTGACGGAGCCTGACAGGGCCCGAGCAAACCCGACAGGGCTCGACGGAGCCTTACAGGGCCCGAGCAAACCCGACAGGGCCTGAGAAGGCTTGACGGGGCCTGAGGAAACCCGACAGGACCCGACAAAGCCTGACAGGGTCCGATGGAGCCCGACAGGGCCCGAGCAAACCCGACAGGGCTCGATGGAGCCCGACAGGGCCCGAGCAAACCCGACAGGGCGCGACGGAGCCTGACAGGGCCCGAGCAAACCCGACAGGGCTCGACGGAGCCCAACAGGGCCTGAGGAAACCAGACAGGGCCCGACGGAGCCCGACAGGGCCTGAGGAAACCAGACAGGGCCCGACGGAGCCCGACAGGGCCTGAGGAAACCAGACAGGGCCCGACGGAGCCCGACAGGGCCCTAGCAAACCCGACAGGGCTTGACAAAGCCTGACAGGGCCCGAGCAAACCCGACAGCGCCTGACGGAGCCCGACAGGGCCAGAGCAAACCCGTAAGGGCCCGACGGAGCCTGACAGGGCTCGATGGAGCCCAACAGGGCCCAAGGAAACCCGACAGGGCCCGAGGGAGCCCGATAGGGCCCGAGCAAACCCGACAGGGCCTGACGGAGCCCGACAGGGCGCGAGCAACCCCGACAGGGCCTGACGGAGCCTGACAGGGCCCGGGCAAACCCGACAGGGCACGCTGGAGCCCGACAGAGCCCGAGAAAACCCGACAGGGCCCGACAAGGCCCGACAGGGCCCGAGCAAACCTGACAGGGCCTGACGGAGCCCGACAGGGCCCGAGCAAACCCGAAAGGGCCCGACGAAGCCTGACAGGGCTCGATGGAGCCCGACAGGGCCCGAGGAAACCCGACAGGGCCCGATGGAGCCCGATAGGGCCCGAGCAAACCCGACAGGACCCGATGGAGGCCGACAGGGCTCGAGCAAACTCGACAGGGCCTGAGCAAATCCGACAGGGCCCGACGAAGCCCGACAGGGCCCGAGCAAACCCGAAAGGGCCCAACGGAGCCTGACAGGGCTCGATGGAGCCCGACAGGGCCCGAGGAAACCCGACAGGGCCCCACGGAGCCCGATAGGGCTCGAGCAAACCCGACAGGGCCTGATGGAGCCTGACAGGGCCCGGGCAAACCCGACAGGGCACGCTGGAGCCCGACAGAGCCCGAGCAAACCCGACAGGGCCCGACAAGGCCCGACAGGGCCCGAGCAAACCTGACAGGACCTGACAAAGCCTGACAGGGCCCGACGGAGCCCGACAGGGCCTGAGCAAACCCGAAAGAGCCCGACGGAGCCTGACAGGGCTCGATAGAGTCCGACAGGGCCCGAGGAAACCCGACAGGGCCCGACGGAACCCGAGAGGGCCCGAGGGAATCCGACAGGGCCCGACGGAGCCTGACAGGGCCCGAGCAAACCCGACAGGGCCCGACAGAGCCCGACAGGACCCGAGCAAACCCGACAGGGCCCGAGCAAACCCGACAGGGCCCGACGGAGCCTGACAGGGCCCGAGCAAACCCGACAGGGCCCGAGCAAACCTGACAGGGCACGAAGGAGCCCGACAGGGCCCGAGCAAACCCGACAAGGCCCAACGGATCCCGACAGGGCCTGAGCAAACCTGACAGGGCCCAACAGAGCCCGACAGGGCACTAGCAAATCCGACAGGGCCTGACAAAGCCTGACAGGGCCCGAGTAAAACCGACAGGACCCGCCAAAGCCTATATGGTCCGATGGAGCCCGACAGGGCCCGAGCAAACCCGACAGGGCCCGAGCAAACCTGACAGGGCTCGATGGAGCCCGACAGGGCCCGAGGAAACCCGACAGGGCGCGACGGAGCCTGACAGGGCCTGAGCAAACCCGACAGGGTTCGACGGAGCCCGACAGGGCCCGAGCAAACCCGACAGGGCCCGAGCAAACCCGACAGGGTCCGACGAAGCCTGACAGGGCTTCAGCAAACCCGACAGGGCCCGAGCAAAACCGACAGGACCCGAGCAAACCCGACAGGGTCCGAGGGAGCCCGACAGGGCCCGAGGAAACCAGACAGGGCCCGACAGAGCCCGACAGGGCCCGAGCAAACCCGACAGGGCCCGAGCAAACCCGACAGGGTTCGACAAAGCCTGACAGGGCTTGATGGAGCCCGACAGGGCCCGAGGAAGCCCGACAGGGCCCGACGGAGCCTGACAGAGCCCGAGCAAACCCGACAGGGCTCGACGGAGCCCGATAGGGCCCGAGCAAACCCGACAGGGCCCGATGGAGCCCGACAGGGCTCGAACAAACCCGACAGGGCCTGAGCAAATTCGACAGGGCCCGACGGAGCCCGACAGGGCCCAAGCAAACCCGAAAGGGCCCGACGGAGACTGACACGGCTCGATGGAGCCCGACAGGGCCCGAGGAAACCCGACAGGGCCCCACGGAGCCCGATAGGGCTCGAGCAAACCCGACAGGGCCTGATGGAGCCTGACAGGGCCCGGGCAAACCCGACAGGGCACGCTGGAGCCCGACAGAGCCCGAGCAAACCCGACAGGGCCCGACAAGGCCCGACAGGGCCCAAGCAAACCTGACAGGACCTGACAAAGCCTGACAGGGCCCGACGGAGCCCGACAGGGCCTGAGCAAACCCGAAAGAGCCCGACGGAGCCTGACAGGGCTCGATAGAGTCCGACAGGGCCCGAGGAAACCCGACAGGGCCCGACGGAACCCGAGAGGGCCCGAGGGAAACCGACAGGGCCCGACGGAGCCTGACAGGGCCCGAGCAAACCCGACAGGGCCCGACAGAGCCCGACAGGACCCGAGCAAACCCGACAGGGCCCGAGCAAACCCGACAGGGCCCGACGGAGCCTGACAGGGCCCGAGCAAACCCGACAGGGCCCGAGCAAACCTGACAGGGCACGAAGGAGCCCGACAGGGCCCGAGCAAACCCGACAAGGCCCAACGGATCCCGACAGGGCCTGAGCAAACCTGACAGGGCCCAACAGAGCCCGACAGGGCACTAGCAAATCCGACAGGGCCTGACAAAGCCTGACAGGGCCCGAGCAAACCCGACAGGGCCCGAGCGAATCTGACAGGGCCCGACGGAGCCCGACAGGGCCCGAGCAAACCCGACAGGGCCTGAGCAAACCCGACAGGGTTCGACAAAGCCTGACAGGGCCCGACGGAGCCCGACAGTGCCCAAGCAAACCTTACAGGGCCCGACGGAGCCCGACAGGGTACGAGCAAACCAGACAGGGCCTGACGGAGCCTGACAGGGCCCGAGCAAACCCGACAGGGCTCAACGGAGCCTGACAGGGCCTGAGCAAACCCAACAGGGCCCGAGCAAACCTGACAGGGCTCGACGGAGCCTTACAGGGCCCGAGCAAACCCGACAGGGCCCGAGCAAACCTCACAGGGCACGAAAGAGCCCGACAGGGCCCGAGCAAACCCGACAGGGCCCAACGGATCCCGACAGGGCCTGAGCAAACCTAACAGGGCCCGACGGAGCCTGACAGGGCCCGAGCAAACCCGACAGGGCCTGACGGAGCCTGACAGGGCCCGAGCAAACCCGACAGGGCCCGAGCGAATCTGACAGGGCCCGACGGAGCCCCACAGGACGCGGGCAAACCCGACAAGGCCCGAGCAAACCCGAAAGGGCCTGACAAGGCCCGACAGGGCCTGAGCAAACCCGACAGGACCCGACAAAGCCTGACGGGGTCTGATGGTGCCCGACAGGGCCTGAGCAAACCCGACAGGGCTCGATGGAGCCCGACAGGGCCCGAGGAAACCCGACAGGGCGCGACGGAGCCTGACAGGGCCCGAGCAAACCCGACAGGGCTCGACGGAACCCGACAGGGCCTGAGGAAACCAGACAGGGCCCGACGGAGCCCGACAGGGCCCTAGCAAACCCGACAGGGCCTGAGCAAACCCGACAGGGCTCGACGGAGCCCGACAGGGCCTGAGGAAACCAGACAGGGCCCAACGGAGCCCGACAGGGCCCTAGCAAACCCGACAGGGCTTGACAAAGCCTGACAGGGCCCGAGCAAACCCGACAGGACCCGAGCAAACCCGACAGGGCCCGACGGAGCCCGACAGGGCCCGAGCAAACCCGAAAGGGCCCGACGGAGCCTGACAGGGCTCGATGGAGCCCGACAGGGCCCGAGCAAACCCGACAGGGCTCGACGGACCCCGATAGGGCCCGAGCAAACCCGACAGGGCCTGACAAAGCCCGACAGGGCCCGAGCAAACCCGAAAGGGCCCGACGAAGCCTGACAGGGCTCGATGGAGCCCGACAGGGCCCGAGGAAACCCGACAGGGCCCGACAGAGCCCAATAGGGCCCGAGCAAACCCGACAGGACCCGATGGAGCCCGACAGGGCTCAAGCAAACCCGACAGGGCCTGAGCAAATCCGACAGGGCCCGACGGAGCCCGACAGGTCTTGAGCAAACCCGAAAGGGCCCGACGGAGCCTGACAGGGCTCGATGGAGCCCGACAGGGCCCGAGGAAACCCGACAGGGCCTGATTGAGCCCGATAGGGCCCGAGAAACCCGACAGGGCCTGACGGAGCCTGACAGGGCCCGGGCAAACCCGACAGGGCACGCTGGAGCCCGACAGAGCCCGAGCAAACCCGACAGGGCCCGACAAGGCCCGACAGGGCCCGAGAAAACCTGACACGTCCTGACAAAGCCTGACAGGGCCCGACGGAGCCCGGCAGGGCCCGAGCAAACCCGAAAGAGCCTGACGGAGCCTGACAGGGCTCAGTGGAGTCCGACAGGGCCCGAGGAAACCCGACAGGGCCCGACAAAACCCGACAGGGCCCGAGCAAACCCGACAGGGCCCGACAAAGCCTGACAAGGCCCGAGAAAACCTGACAGGGCTCGACGGAGCCCGACAGGGCCCGAGCACACTCGACAGGGTCCGACGAAGCCTGACAGGGCTTCAGAAAACCCGACAGGGCCCGAGCAAACCGACAGGACCTGAGCAAACCCGACAGGGTTCGACAAAGCCTGACAGGGCTCGATGGAGCCCGACAGGGCCCAAGGAAACCCGACAGGGCCCGACAGAGCCCAACAGTGCCCAAGCAAACCTGACAGGGCCCGACGGAGCCCGACAGGTCACGAGCAAACCAGACAGGGCCTGACAGAGCCTGACAGGGCCCGAGCAAACCCGACAGGGCTCGACGGAGCCTTACAGGGCCCGAGCAAACCCGACAGGGCCTGAGAAGGCTTGACGGGGCCTGAGGAAACCCGACAGGACCCGACAAAGCCTGACAGGGTCCGATGGAGCCCGACAGGGCCCGAGCAAACCCGACAGGGCTCGATGGAGCCCGACAGGGCCCGAGCAAACCCGACAGGGCGCGACGGAGCCTGACAGGGCCCGAGCAAACCCGACAGGGCTCGACGGAGCCCAACAGGGCCTGAGGAAACCAGACAGGGCCCGACGGAGCCCGACAGGGCCTGAGGAAACCAGACAGGGCCCGACGGAGCCCGACAGGGCCCTAGCAAACCCGACAGGGCTTGACAAAGCCTGACAGGGCCCGAGCAAACCCGACAGCGCCCGACGGAGCCCGACAGGGCCAGAGCAAACCCGTAAGGGCCCAACGGAGCCTGACAGGGCTCGATGGAGCCCAACAGGGCCCAAGGAAACCCGACAGGGCCCGAGGGAGCCCGATAGGGCCCGAGCAAACCCGACAGGGCCTGACGGAGCCCGACAGGGCGCGAGCAACCCCGACAGGGCCTGACGGAGCCTGACAGGGCCCGGGCAAACCCGACAGGGCACGCTGGAGCCCGACAGAGCCCGAGAAAATCCGACAGGGCCCGACAAGGCCCGACAGGGCCCGAGCAAACCTGACAGGGCCTGACGGAGCCCGACAGGGCCCGAGCAAACCCGAAAGGGCCCGACGAAGCCTGACAGGGCTCGATGGAGCCCGACAGGGCCCGAGGAAACCCGACAGGGCCCGATGGAGCCCGATAGGGCCCGAGCAAACCCGACAGGACCCGATGGAGGCCGACAGGGCTCGAGCAAACTCGACAGGGCCTGAGCAAATCCGACAGGGCCCGACGAAGCCCGACAGGGCCCGAGCAAACCCGAAAGGGCCCAACGGAGCCTGACAGGGCTCGATGGAGCCCGACAGGGCCCGAGGAAACCCGACAGGGCCCCACGGAGCCCGATAGGGCTCGAGCAAACCCGACAGGGCCTGATGGAGCCTGACAGGGCCCGGGCAAACCCGACAGGGCACGCTGGAGCCCGACAGAGCCCGAGCAAACCCGACAGGGCCCGACAAGGCCCGACAGGGCCCGAGCAAACCTGACAGGACCTGACAAAGCCTGACAGGGCCCGACGGAGCCCGACAGGGCCTGAGCAAACCCGAAAGAGCCCGACGGAGCCTGACAGGGCTCGATAGAGTCCGACAGGGCCCGAGGAAACCCGACAGGGCCCGACGGAACCCGAGAGGGCCCGAGGGAATCCGACAGGGCCCGACGGAGCCTGACAGGGCCCGAGCAAACCCGACAGGGCCCGACAGAGCCCGACAGGACCCGAGCAAACCCGACAGGGCCCGAGTAAACCCGACAGGGCCCGACGGAGCCTGACAGGGCCCGAGCAAACCCGACAGGGCCCGAGCAAACCTGACAGGGCACGAAGGAGCCCGACAGTGCCTGAGCAAACCCGACAAGGCCCAACGGATCCCGACAGGGCCTGAGCAAACCTGACAGGGCCCAACAGAGCCCGACAGGGCACTAGCAAATCCGACAGGGCCTGACATAGCCTGACAGGGCCCGAGCAAACCCGACAGGGCCCGAGCGAATCTGACAGGGCCCGACGGAGCCCGACAGGACGCGGGCAAACCCGACAGGTCCCGAGCAAACCCGACAGGGCCTGACAAGGCCCGACAGGGCCCAAGGAAACCTGACAGGGCCTGACGGTGCCCGACAGGGCTTGAGCAAACCCGATAGGGCCTGACGGAGCCTGACAGGGCCCGAGCAAACCTGACAGGGCCCGAGAGAACCTTACAGGGCCCGACATAGCCCGACAGGGCGCGAGCAAACCCGACAGGGGCTGACAAGGCCGACAGGGCCTGAGCAAACTTGACAGGACTCGCCAAAGCCTGATAGGGTCCGATGGAGCCCGACAGGGCCCGAGGAAACCCGACAGGGCGCGACGGAGCCTGACAGGGCCCGAGCAAACCCGACAGGGTTCGACGGAGCCCGACAGGGCCCGAGCAAACCCGACAGGGTCCGACGAAGCCTGACAGGGCTTCAGCAAACCCGACAGGGCCCGAGCAAACCCGACAGGGCCCGACGGAGCCCGACAGGGCCGGAGGAAACCAGACAGGGCCCGACAGAGCCCGACAGGGCCCGAGCAAACCCGACAGGGCCCGAGCAAACCCGACAGGGTTCGACAAAGCCTGACAGGGCTTGATGGAGCCCGACAGGGCCCAAGGAAACCCGACAGGGCCCGACGGAGCCTGACAGAGCCCGAGCAAACCCGACAGGGCTCGACGGAGCCCGATAGGGCCCGAGCAAACCCGACAGGGCCTGACGGAGCCCGACAGGGCCCGAGCAAACCCGGAAGGGCCCGACGAAGCCTGACAGGGCTCGATGGAGCCCGACAGGGCCCGAGGAAACCCGACAGGGCCCGACGGAGCCCAATAGGGCCCGAGCAAACCCGACAGGGCCCGATGGAGCCCGACAGGGCTCGAGCAAACCCGACAGGGTCCGACGAAGCCTGACAGGGCTTCAGCAAACCCGACATGGCCCGAGCAAACCCGACAGGGCCCGACGGAGCCCGACAGAGCCCGAGGAAACCCGACAGGGCCCGACGGAGCCCGACAGGGCTCGAGCAAACCCGACAGGGCCCAACGGAGCCCGACAGGGCCCGAGCAAACCCGAAAGGGCCCGACGGAGCCTGACAGGGCTCGATGGAGCCCGACAGGGCCCGAGGAAACCCGACAGGGCCTGATTGAGCCCAATAGGGCCCGAGCAACCCCGACAGGGCCTGACGGAGCCTGACAGGGCCCGGGCAAACCCGACAGGGCACGCTGGAGCCCGACAGAGCCCGAGCAAACCCGAAAGGGCCCGACGAAGCCTGACAGGGCTCGATGGAGCCCGACAGGGCCCGAGGAAACCCGACAGGGCCTGATTGAGCCCGATAGGGCCCGAGCAACCCCGACAGGGCTCGACGGACCTCGATAGGGCCCGAGCAAACCCGACAGGGCCTGACAAAGCCCGACAGGGCCCGAGCAAACCCGAAAGGGCCCGACGAAGCCTGACAGGGCTCGATGGAGCCCGACAGGGCCCGAGGAAACCCGACAGGGCCCGACAGAGCCCAATAGGGCCCGAGCAAACCCGACAGGACCCGATGGAGCCCGACAGGGCTCAAGCAAACCCGACAGGGCCTGAGCAAATCCGACAGGGCCCGACGGAGCCCGACAGGTCTTGAGCAAACCCGAAAGGGCCCGACGGAGCCTGACAGAGCTCGATGGAGCCCGACAGGGCCCGAGGAAACCCGACAGGGCCTGATTGAGCCCGATAGGGCCCGAGAAACCCGACAGGGCCTGACGGAGCCTGACAGGGCCCGGGCAAACCCGACAGGGCACGCTGGAGCCCGACAGAGCCCGAGCAAACCCGACAGGGCCCGACAAGGCCCGACAGGGCCCGAGAAAACCTGACACGTCCTGACAAAGCCTGACAGGGCCCGACGGAGCCCGGCAGGGCCCGAGCAAACCCGAAAGAGCCTGACGGAGCCTGACAGGGCTCAGTGGAATCTGACAGGGCCCGAGGAAACCCGACAGGGCCCGACAAAACCCGACAGGGCCCGAGCAAACCCGACAGGGCCCGACAAAGCCTGACAAGGCCCGAGAAAACCTGACAGGGCTCGACGGAGCCCGACAGGGCCCGAGCACACTCGACAGGGTCCGACGAAGCCTGACAGGGCTTCAGAAAACCCGACAGGGCCCGAGCAAACCGACAGGACCTGAGCAAACCCGACAGGGTTCGACAAAGCCTGACAGGGCTCGATGGAGCCCGACAGGGCCCAAGGAAACCCGACAGGGCCCGACAGAGCCCAACAGTGCCCAAGCAAACCTGACAGGGCCCGACGGAGCCCGACAGGTCACGAGCAAACCAGACAGGGCCTGACGGAGCCTGACAGGGCCCGAGCAAACCCGACAGGGCTCGACGGAGCCTTACAGGGCCCGAGCAAACCCGACAGGGCCTGAGAAGGCTTGACGGGGCCTGAGGAAACCCGACAGGACCCGACAAAGCCTGACAGGGTCCGATGGAGCCCGACAGGGCCCGAGCAAACCCGACAGGGCTCGATGGAGCCCGACAGGGCCCGAGCAAACCCGACAGGGCGCGACGGAGCCTGACAGGGCCCGAGCAAACCCGACAGGGCTCGACGGAGCCCAACAGGGCCTGAGGAAACCAGACAGGGCCCGACGGAGCCCGACAGGGCCTGAGGAAACCAGACAGGGCCCGACGGAGCCCGACAGGGCCTGAGGAAACCAGACAGGGCCCGACGGAGCCCGACAGGGCCCTAGCAAACCCGACAGGGCTTGACAAAGCCTGACAGGGCCCGAGCAAACCCGACAGCGCCTGACGGAGCCCGACAGGGCCAGAGCAAACCCGTAAGGGCCCGACGGAGCCTGACAGGGCTCGATGGAGCCCAACAGGGCCCAAGGAAACCCGACAGGGCCCGAGGGAGCCCGATAGGGCCCGAGCAAACCCGACAGGGCCTGACGGAGCCCGACAGGGCGCGAGCAACCCCGACAGGGCCTGACGGAGCCTGACAGGGCCCGGGCAAACCCGACAGGGCACGCTGGAGCCCGACAGAGCCCGAGAAAACCCGACAGGGCCCGACAAGGCCCGACAGGGCCCGAGCAAACCTGACAGGGCCTGACGGAGCCCGACAGGGCCCGAGCAAACCCGAAAGGGCCCGACGAAGCCTGACAGGGCTCGATGGAGCCCGACAGGGCCCGAGGAAACCCGACAGGGCCCGATGGAGCCCGATAGGGCCCGAGCAAACCCGACAGGACCCGATGGAGGCCGACAGGGCTCGAGCAAACTCGACAGGGCCTGAGCAAATCCGACAGGGCCCGACGAAGCCCGACAGGGCCCGAGCAAACCCGAAAGGGCCCAACGGAGCCTGACAGGGCTCGATGGAGCCCGACAGGGCCCGAGGAAACCCGACAGGGCCCCACGGAGCCCGATAGGGCTCGAGCAAACCCGACAGGGCCTGATGGAGCCTGACAGGGCCCGGGCAAACCCGACAGGGCACGCTGGAGCCCGACAGAGCCCGAGCAAACCCGACAGGGCCCGACAAGGCCCGACAGGGCCCGAGCAAACCTGACAGGACCTGACAAAGCCTGACAGGGCCCGACGGAGCCCGACAGGGCCTGAGCAAACCCGAAAGAGCCCGACGGAGCCTGACAGGGCTCGATAGAGTCCGACAGGGCCCGAGGAAACCCGACAGGGCCCGACGGAACCCGAGAGGGCCCGAGGGAATCCGACAGGGCCCGACGGAGCCTGACAGGGCCCGAGCAAACCCGACAGGGCCCGACAGAGCCCGACAGGACCCGAGCAAACCCGACAGGGCCCGAGCAAACCCGACAGGGCCCGACGGAGCCTGACAGGGCCCGAGCAAACCCGACAGGGCCCGAGCAAACCTGACAGGGCACGAAGGAGCCCGACAGGGCCCGAGCAAACCCGACAAGGCCCAACGGATCCCGACAGGGCCTGAGCAAACCTGACAGGGCCCAACAGAGCCCGACAGGGCACTAGCAAATCCGACAGGGCCTGACAAAGCCTGACAGGGCCCGAGCAAAACCGACAGGACCCGCCAAAGCCTATATGGTCCGATGGAGCCCGACAGGGCCCGAGCAAACCCGACAGGGCCCGAGCAAACCTGACAGGGCTCGATGGAGCCCGACAGGGCCCGAGGAAACCCGACAGGGCGCGACGGAGCCTGACAGGGCCTGAGCAAACCCGACAGGGTTCGACGGAGCCCGACAGGGCCCGAGCAAACCCGACAGGGCCCGAGCAAACCCGACAGGGTCCGACGAAGCCTGACAGGGCTTCAGCAAACCCGACAGGGCCCGAGCAAAACCGACAGGACCCGAGCAAACCCGACAGGGTCCGAGGGAGCCCGACAGGGCCCGAGGAAACCAGACAGGGCCCGACAGAGCCCGACAGGGCCCGAGCAAACCCGACAGGGCCCGAGCAAACCCGACAGGGTTCGACAAAGCCTGACAGGGCTTGATGGAGCCCGACAGGGCCCGAGGAAGCCCGACAGGGCCCGACGGAGCCTGACAGAGCCCGAGCAAACCCGACAGGGCTCGACGGAGCCCGATAGGGCCCGAGCAAACCCGACAGGGCCCGATGGAGCCCGACAGGGCTCGAACAAACCCGACAGGGCCTGAGCAAATTCGACAGGGCCCGACGGAGCCCGACAGGGCCCAAGCAAACCCGAAAGGGCCCGACGGAGACTGACACGGCTCGATGGAGCCCGACAGGGCCCGAGGAAACCCGACAGGGCCCCACGGAGCCCGATAGGGCCCGAGCAAACCCGACAGGGCCTGACGGAGCCCGACAGGGCCCGAGCAAACCCGACAGGGCACGCTGGAGCCCGACAGAGCCCGAGCAAACCCGACAGGGCCCGACAAGGCTTGACAGGGCCCGAGCAAACCTGACACGACCTGACAAAGCCTGACAGGGCCCGACGGAGCCCAACAGGGCTTGAGCAAACCCGAAAGAGCCCGACGGAGCCTGACAGGGCTCGATGAAGCCCGACAGGGCCCGAGGAAACCCGACAGGGCCCCACGGAGCCCGATACGGCCCGAGCAAACCCGACAGGGCCTGATGGAGCCTGACAGGGCCCGGGCAAACCCGACAGGGCACGCTGGAGCCCGACAGAGCCCGAGCAAACCCAACAGGGCCCGACAAGGCCCGACAGGGCCCGAGCAAACCTGACAGGACCTGACAAAGCCTGACAGGGCCCGACGGAGCCCGACAGGGCCTGAGCAAACCCGAAAAAGCCCGACGGAGCCTGACAGGGCTCGATAGAGTCCGACAGGGCCCGAGGAAACCCGACAGGGCCCGACGGAACCCGACAGGGCCCGACAGAACCCGAGAGGGCCTGAGGAAATCCGACAGGGCTTGACAGAGCCTGACAGGACCCGAGCAAACCCGACAGGGCCCGAGCAAACCCGACAGGGTTCGACAAAGCCTGACAGGGCTCGATGGAGCCCGACAGGGCCCGAGGAAACCCGACAGGGCCCGACGGAGCCTGACAGGGCCCGAGCAAACCCGACAGGGCTCGACGGAGCCTTACAGGGCCCGAGCAAACCTGACAGGGCCCGAGCAAACCTGACAGGGCACGAAGGAGCCCGACAGGGCCCGAGCAAACCCGACAAGGCCCAACGAAACCCGACAGGGCCTGAGCAAACCTGACAGGGCCCGACGGAGCCCGACAGGGCACGAGCAAACCCGACAGGGCCTGACGGAGCCTGACAGGGCCCGAGCAAACCCGACAGGGCCCGAGTGAATCTGACAGGGCCTGACGGAGCCCGACAGGACGCGGGCAAACCCGACAGGTTTCGAGCAAACCTGACAGGGCCTGACAAGGCCCGACAGGGCCCGAGCAAACCTGACAGGGCCTGACGGAGCCCGACAGGGCTCGAGCAAACCCGATAGGGCCTGACGGAGCCTGACAGGGCCTGAGCAAACCCGACAGGACCCGCCAAAGCCTGATAGGGTCCGATGGAGCCCGACAGGGCCCGAGCAAACCCGACAGGGCCCGAGCAAACCTGACAGGGCTCGATGGAGCCCGACAGGGCCCGAGGAAACCCAACAGGGCGCGACAGAGCCTGACAGGGCCCGAGCAAACCCGACAGGGTTCGACGGAGCCCGACAGGGCCCGAGCAAACCCGACAGGGTCCGACGAAGCCTGACAGGGCTTCAGCAAACCGAACAGGGCCCGAGGAAACCCGACAGGACCCGAGCAAACCCGACAGGGTCCGAGGGAGCCCGACAGGGCCCGAGGAAACCGGACAGGGCCCGACAGAGCCCGACACGGCCCGAGCAAACCCGACAGGGCCCGAGCAAACCCGACAGGGTTCGACAAAGCCTGACAGGGCTCGATGGAGCCCGACAGGGCCCGAGGAAACCCGACAGGGCCCGACGGAGCCTGACAGGGCCCGAGCAAACCCGACAGGGCTCGACGGAGCCTTACAGGGCCCGAGCAAACCCGACAGGGCCCGAGCAAACCTGACAGGGCACGAAGGAGCCCGACAGGGCCCGAGCAAACCCGACAGAGCCTGAGCAAACCTGACAGGGCCCGACGGAGCCCGACAGGGCACGAGCAAACCCGACAGGGCCTGACGGAGCCTGACAGGGCCCGAGCAAACCCGACAGGGCCCGAGCGAATCTGACAGGGCCCGACGGAGCCCGACAGGACGCGGGCAAACCCGACAGGTCCCGAGCAAACCCGACAGGGCCTGACAAGGCCCGACAGGGCCCGAGCAAACCTGACAGGGCCTGACGGAGCCCGACAGGGGTCGAGCAAACCCGATAGGGCCTGACGGAGCCTGACAGGGCCCGAGCAAACCTGACAGGGCCCGAGAGAACCTGACAGGGCCCGACGGAGCCCGACAGGGCGCGAGCAAACCCGACAGGGGCTGACAAGGCCCGACAGGGCCTGAGCAAACCCGACAGGACCCGCCAAAGCCTGATAGGGTCCGATGGAGCCCGACAGGGCCTGAGGAAACCCGACAGGGCGCGACGGAGCCTGACAGGGCCCGAGCAAACCCGACAGGGTTCGACGGAGCCCGACAGGGCCCGAGCAAACCGACAGGGCCCAACGGAGCCCGACAGGGCCCGAGGAAACCAGACAGGGCCCGACAGAGCCCGACAGGGCCCGAGCAAACCCGAGAGGGCCTGAGCAAACCCGACAGGGCCCGACAGAGCCCGACAGAGCCCGACAGGGCCCGAGCAAACCCGAAAGAGCCCGACGGAGCCTGACAGGGCTCGATGGAGCCCGACAGGGCCCGAGGAAACCCGACAGTCCCCCAGGGAGCCCGATAGGGCCCGAGCAAACCCGACAGGGCCTGACGGAGCCCGACAGGGCCCGAGCAAACCCGACAGGGCACGATGGAGCCCGACAGAGCCCGAGCAAACCCGACAGGGCCCGACAAGGCCCGACAGGGCCCGAGCAAACCTGACAGGACCTGACAAAGCCTGACAGGGCCCGACGGAGCCCGACAGGGCTTGAGCAAACCCGAAAGAGCCCGACGGAGCCTGACAGGGCTCGATGGAGCCCGACAGGGCCTGAGGAAACCCGACAGGGCCCGATGGAGCCTGACAGGGCCCGAGCAAACCCGAAAGGGCCCGACAGAGCCCGACAGGACCCGAGCAAACCCGACAGGGCCCGAGCAAACCCGACAGGGTTCGACAAAGCCTGACAGGGCTCGATGGAGACCGACAGGGCCCGAGGAAACCCGACAGGGCCCGACGGAGCCTGACAGGGCCCGAGCAAACCCGACAGGGCTCGACAGAGCCTTGCAGGGCCCGAGCAAACCCGACAGGGCCCGAGCAAACCTGACAGGGCACGAAGGAGCCCGACAGGGCCCGAGCAAACCCGACAAGGCCCAACGGATCCCGACAGGGCCTGAGCAAACCTGACAGGGCCCGACGGAGCCCGACAGAGCCCGAGCAAACCCGACAGGGCCCGAGCGAATCTGACAGGGCCCGACGGAGCCCGACAGGATGCGGGCAAACCCGACAGGTCCCGAGCAAACCGGACAAAGCCTGACAAGGCCTGACAGGGCCCGAGCAAACCAGACAGGGCCTGACGGAGCCCGACAGGGCTCCAGCAAACCCGATAGAGCCTGACGGAGCCTGGCAGGGCCCGAGTAAACCTGAAAGGGCCCGAGAGAACCTGACAGGGCCCGACGGAGCCCGACAGGGCGCGAGCACACCCGACAGGGGCTGACAAGGCCCGACAGGGCCTGAGCAAACCCGACAGGACCCGCCAAAGCCTGATAGGGTCCGATGGAGCCCGACAGGGCCCGAGCAAACCCGACAGGGCTCGAGCAAACCTGACAGGGCTCGATGGAGCCCGACAGGGCCCGAGGAAACCCGGCAGGGCCCCACGGAGCCCGATAGGGCCCGAGCAAACCTGACAGGGCACGAAGGAGCCCGACAGGGCCTGAGCAAACCTGACAGGGCCCAACAGAGCCCGACAGGGCACTAGCAAATCCGACAGGGCCTGACGGAGCCTGACAGGGCCCGAGCAAACCCGACAGGGCTCGACGGAGCCTTACAGGGCCCGAGCAAACCCGACAGTGCCCGAGCAAACCTGACAGGGCACGAAGGAGCCCGACAGGGCCCGAGCAAACCCGACAAGGCCCAACGAAACCCGACAGGGCCTGAGCAAACCTGACAGGGCCCGACGGAGCCCGACAGGGCACGAGCAAACCCGACAGGGCCTGACGGAGCCTGACAGGGCCCGAGCAAACCCGACAGGGCCCGAGCGAATCTGACAGGGCCCGACGGAGCCCGACAGGACGCGGGCAAACCCGACAGGTCCCGAGCAAACCCGACAGGGCCTGACAAGGCCCGACAGGGCCCGAGCAAACCTGACAGGGCCTGACGGAGCCCGACAGGGGTCGAGCAAACCCGATAGGGCCTGACGGAGCCTGACAGGGCCCGAGCAAACCTGACAGGGCCCGAGAGAACCTGACAGGGCCCGACGGAGCCCGACAGGGCGCGAGCAAACCCGACAGGGGCTGACAAGGCCCGACAGGGCCTGAGCAAACCCGACAGGACCCGCCAAAGCCTGATAGGGTCCGATGGAGCCCGACAGGGCCTGAGGAAACCCGACAGGGCGCGACGGAGCCTGACAGGGCCCGAGCAAACCCGACAGGGTTCGACGGAGCCCGACAGGGCCCGAGCAAACCCGACAGGGCTCGAGCAAACCTGACAGGGCTCGATGGAGCCCGACAGGGCCCGAGGAAACCCGGCAGGGCCCCACGGAGCCCGATAGGGCCCGAGCAAACCTGACAGGGCACGAAGGAGCCCGACAGGGCCTGAGCAAACCTGACAGGGCCCAACAGAGCCCGACAGGGCACTAGCAAATCCGACAGGGCCTGACGGAGCCTGACAGGGCCCGAGCAAACCCGACAGGGCTCGACGGAGCCTTACAGGGCCCGAGCAAACCCGACAGTGCCCGAGCAAACCTGACAGGGCACGAAGAAGCCCGACAGGGCCCGAGCAAACCCGACAAGGCCCAACGAAACCCGACAGGGCCTGAGCAAACCTGACAGGGCCCGACGGAGCCCGACAGGGCACGAGCAAACCCGACAGGGCCTGACGGAGCCTGACAGGGCCCGAGCAAACCCGACAGGGCCCGAGCGAATCTGACAGGGCCCGACGGAGCCCGACAGGACGCGGGCAAACCCGACAGGTCCCGAGCAAACCCGACAGGGCCTGACAAGGCCCGACAGGGCCCGAGCAAACCTGACAGGGCCTGATGGAGCC
The DNA here is from genome assembly GCF_037038585.1 of Patagioenas fasciata. Classification (NCBI taxonomy): domain Eukaryota; kingdom Metazoa; phylum Chordata; class Aves; order Columbiformes; family Columbidae; genus Patagioenas; species Patagioenas fasciata. Next base: position 427,357 of record NC_092539.1, read on the forward strand.
CGACATGGCTCGAGCAAACCCGATAGGGCCTGACGGAGCCTGACAGGGCCCGAGCAAACCTGACAGGGCCCAAGAGAACCTGACAAGGCCCGACGGAGCCCGACAGGGCGCGAGCAAACCCGACAGGGCCCGAGCAAACCTGACAGGGCTCGATGGAGCCCGACAGGGCCCGAGGAAACCCGACAGGGCGCGACAGAGCCTGACAGGGCCCGAGCAAACCCGACAGGGTTCGAGGGAGCCCGACAGGGCCCGAGCAAACCCGACAGGGTCCGACGAAGCCTGACAGGGCTTCAGCAAACCCGACAGGGCCCGAGGAAACCCGACAGGACCCGAGCAAACCCGACAGGGTCCGAGGGAGCCCGACAGGGCCCGAGGAAACCGGACAGGGCCCGACAGAGCCCGACAGGGCCCGAGCAAACCCGACAGGGCCTGAGCAAACCCGACAGGGTTCGACAAAGCCTGACAGGGCTCGATGGAGCCCGACAGGGCCCGAGGAAACCCGACAGGGCCTGACGGAGCCTGACAGGGCCCGAGCAAACCCGACAGGGTTCGACGGAGCCCGACAGGGCCCGAGCAAACCCGACAGGGTCCGACGAAGCCTGACAGGGCTTCAGCAAACCCGACAGGGCCCGAGCAAAACCGACAGGACCCGAGCAAACCCGACAGGGTCCGAGGGAGCCCGACAGGGCCCGAGGAAACCAGACAGGGCCCGACAGATCCCGACAGGGCCCGAGCAAACCCGACAGGGCCCGAGCAAACCCGACAGGGCCCGACGGAGCCTGACAGAGCCCGAGCAAACCCGACAGGGCTCGACGGAGCCCGATAGGGCCCGAGCAAAGCCGACAGGGCCCGATGGAGCCCGACAGGGCTCGAACAAATCCGACAGGGCCTGAGCAAATTCAACAGGGCCCGACGGAGCCCGACAGGGCCCAAGCAAACCCGAAAAAGCCCGACGGAGACTGACACGGCTCGATGGAGCCCGACAGGGCCCGAGGAAACCCGACAGGGCCCCACGGAGCCCGATAGGGCCCGAGCAAACCCGACAGGGCCTGACGGAGCCCGACAGGGCCCGAGCAAACCCGACAGGGCACGCTGGAGCCCGACAGAGCCCGAGCAAACCCGACAGGGCCCGACAAGGCTTGACAGGGCCCGAGCAAACCTGACACGACCTGACAAAGCCTGACAGGGCCCGGCGGAGCCCAACAGGGCTTGAGCAAACCCGAAAGAGCCCGACGGAGCCTGACAGGGTCCGATGGAGCCCGACAGGGCCCGAGGAAACCCGACAGGGCCCCACGGAGCCCGATACGGCCCGAGCAAACCCGACAGGGCCTGATGGAGCCTGACAGGGCCCGGGCAAACCCGACAGGGCACGCTGGAGCCCGACAGAGCCCGAGCAAACCCAACAGGGCCCGACAAGGCCCGACAGGGCCCGAGCAAACCTGACAGGACCTGACAAAGCCTGACAGGGCCCGACGGAGCCCGACAGGGCCTGAGCAAACCCGAAAGAGCCCGACGGAGCCTGACAGTGCTCGATAGAGTCCAACAGGGCCCAAGGAAACCCGACAGGGCCTGACGGAGCCCGACAGTGCCCAAGCAAACCTGACAGGGCCCGACGGAGCCCGACAGGGCACGAGCAAACCAGACAGGGCCTGACGGAGCCTGACAGGGCCCGAGCAAACCCGACAGGGCCCAACGGATCCCGACAGGGCCCAAGCAAACCTGACAGGGCCCGACGGAGCCCGACAGGGCACGAGCTAACTCGACAGAGCCTGACGTAGCCTGACAGGGCCCGAGCAAACCCGACAGGGCCCGAGCGAAACTGAAAGTGCCCGACGGAGCCCGACAGGACGTGGGCAAACCCGACAGGGCCCGAGCAAACCCGACAGGGCCAGACAAGACCCGACAGGGCCTGAGCAAACCCGACAGGACCCGACAAAGCCTGACAGGGCTCAATGGAGCCCGACAGGGCCCAAGGAAACCCGACAGGGCCCGACGGAGCCCGATAGGGCCCGAGCAAACCCGACAGGGCCTGACGGAGCCCGACAGGGCCCGAGCAAACCTGAAAGGGCCCGACGAAGCCTGACAGGGCTCGATGGAGCCCGACAGGGCCCGAGGAAACCCGACAGGGCCCGACGGAGCCCGATAGGGCCCGAGCAAACCCGACAGGGCCCGATGGAGCCCGACAGGGCTCGAACAAACCCGACAGGGCCTGAGCAAATCCGACAGGGCCCGACAGAGCCTGACAGAGCCCGACAGGGCCCGAGCAAACCCGAAAGAGCCCGACGGAGCCTGACAGGGCTCGATGGAGCCCGACAGGGCCCAAGGAAACGCGACAGTCCCCCAGGGAGCCCGATAGGGCCCGAGCAAACCCGACAGGGCCTGACGGAGCCCGACAGGGCCCGAGCAAACCCGACAGGGCACGATGGAGCCCGACAGAGCCCGAGCAAACCCGACAGGGCCCGACAAGGCCCGACAGGGCCCGAGCAAACCTGACAGGACCTGACAAAGCCTGACAGGGCCCGACGGAGCCCGACAGGGCTTGAGCAAACCCGAAAGAGCCCGACGGAGCCTGACAGGGCTCGATGGAGCCCGACAGGGCCTGAGGAAACCCGACAGGGCCCGATGGAGCCTGACAGGGCCCGAGCAAACCCGAAAGGGCCCGACAGAGCCCGACAGGACCCGAGCAAACCCGACAGGGCCCGAGCAAACCCGACAGGGTTCGACAAAGCCTGACAGGGCTCGATGGAGACCGACAGGGCCCGAGGAAACCCGACAGGGCCCGACGGAGCCTGACAGGGCCCGAGCAAACCCGACAGGGCTCGACAGAGCCTTGCAGGGCCCGAGCAAACCCGACAGGGCCCGAGCAAACCTGACAGGGCACGAAGGAGCCCGACAGGGCCCGAGCAAACCCGACAAGGCCCACCGGATCCCGACAGGGCCTGAGCAAACCTGACAGGGCCCGACGGAGCCCGACAGAGCCCGAGCAAACCCGACAGGGCCCGAGCGAATCTGACAGGGCCCGACGGAGCCCGACAGGATGCGGGCAAACCCGACAGGTCCCGAGCAAACCGGACAAAGCCTGACAAGGCCTGACAGGGCCCGAGCAAACCAGACAGGGCCTGACGGAGCCCGACAGGGCTCCAGCAAACCCGATAGGGCCTGACGGAGCCTGGCAGGGCCCGAGTAAACCTGAAAGGGCCCGAGAGAACCTGACAGGGCCCGACGGAGCCCGACAGGGCGCGAGCACACCCGACAGGGGCTGACAAGGCCCGACAGGGCCTGAGCAAACCCGACAGGACCCGCCAAAGCCTGATAGGGTCCGATGGAGCCCGACAGGGCCCGAGCAAACCCGACAGGGCTCGAGCAAACCTGACAGGGCTCGATGGAGCCCGACAGGGCCCGAGGAAACCCGGCAGGGCCCCACGGAGCCCGATAGGGCCCGAGCAAACCTGACAGGGCACGAAGGAGCCCGACAGGGCCTGAGCAAACCTGACAGGGCCCAACAGAGCCCGACAGGGCACTAGCAAATCCGACAGGGCCTGACGGAGCCTGACAGGGCCCGAGCAAACCCGACAGGGCTCGACGGAGCCTTACAGGGCCCGAGCAAACCCGACAGTGCCCGAGCAAACCTGACAGGGCACGAAGGAGCCCGACAGGGCCCGAGCAAACCCGACAAGGCCCAACGAAACCCGACAGGGCCTGAGCAAACCTGACAGGGCCCGACGGAGCCCGACAGGGCACGAGCAAACCCGACAGGGCCTGACGGAGCCTGACAGGGCCCGAGCAAACCCGACAGGGCCCGAGCGAATCTGACAGGGCCCGACGGAGCCCGACAGGACGCGGGCAAACCCGACAGGTCCCGAGCAAACCCGACAGGGCCTGACAAGGCCCGACAGGGCCCGAGCAAACCTGACAGGGCCTGACGGAGCCCGACAGGGGTCGAGCAAACCCGATAGGGCCTGACGGAGCCTGACAGGGCCCGAGCAAACCTGACAGGGCCCGAGAGAACCTGACAGGGCCCGACGGAGCCCGACAGGGCGCGAGCAAACCCGACAGGGGCTGACAAGGCCCGACAGGGCCTGAGCAAACCCGACAGGACCCGCCAAAGCCTGATAGGGTCCGATGGAGCCCGACAGGGCCTGAGGAAACCCGACAGGGCGCGACGGAGCCTGACAGGGCCCGAGCAAACCCGACAGGGTTCGACGGAGCCCGACAGGGCCCGAGCAAACCCGACAGGGCTCGAGCAAACCTGACAGGGCTCGATGGAGCCCGACAGGGCCCGAGGAAACCCGGCAGGGCCCCACGGAGCCCGATAGGGCCCGAGCAAACCTGACAGGGCACGAAGGAGCCCGACAGGGCCTGAGCAAACCTGACAGGGCCCAACAGAGCCCGACAGGGCACTAGCAAATCCGACAGGGCCTGACGGAGCCTGACAGGGCCCGAGCAAACCCGACAGGGCTCGACGGAGCCTTACAGGGCCCGAGCAAACCCGACAGTGCCCGAGCAAACCTGACAGGGCACGAAGGAGCCCGACAGGGCCCGAGCAAACCCGACAAGTCCCAACGAAACCCGACAGGGCCTGAGCAAACCTGACAGGGCCCGACGGAGCCCGACAGGGCACGAGCAAACCCGACAGGGCCTGACGGAGCCTGACAGGGCCCGAGGAAACCCGACAGGGCCCGAGCGAATCTGACAGGGCCCGACGGAGCCCGACAGGACGCGGGCAAACCCGACAGGTCCCGAGCAAACCCGACAGGGCCTGACAAGGCCCGACAGGGCCCGAGCAAACCTGACAGGGCCTGATGGAGCCCGACATGGCTCGAGCAAACCCGATAGGGCCTGACGGAGCCTGACAGGGCCCGAGCAAACCTGACAGGGCCCAAGAGAACCTGACAAGGCCCGACGGAGCCCGACAGGGCGCGAGCAAACCCGACAGGGCCCGAGCAAACCTGACAGGGCTCGATGGAGCCCGACAGGGCCCGAGGAAACCCGACAGGGCGCGACAGAGCCTGACAGGGCCCGAGCAAACCCGACAGGGTTCGAGGGAGCCCGACAGGGCCCGAGCAAACCCGACAGGGTCCGACGAAGCCTGACAGGGCTTCAGCAAACCCGACAGGGCCCGAGGAAACCCGACAGGACCCGAGCAAACCCGACAGGGTCCGAGGGAGCCCGACAGGGCCCGAGGAAACCGGACAGGGCCCGACAGAGCCCGACAGGGCCCGAGCAAACCCGACAGGGCCTGAGCAAACCCGACAGGGTTCGACAAAGCCTGACAGGGCTCGATGGAGCCCGACAGGGCCCGAGGAAACCCGACAGGGCCTGACGGAGCCTGACAGGGCCCGAGCAAACCCGACAGGGTTCGACGGAGCCCGACAGGGCCCGAGCAAACCCGACAGGGTCCGACGAAGCCTGACAGGGCTTCAGCAAACCCGACAGGGCCCGAGCAAAACCGACAGGGCCCGAGCAAACCCGACAGGGTCCGAGGGAGCCCGACAGGGCCCGAGGAAACCAGACAGGGCCCGACAGATCCCGACAGGGCCCGAGCAAACCCGACAGGGCCCGAGCAAACCCGACAGGGCCCGACGGAGCCTGACAGAGCCCGAGCAAACCCGACAGGGCTCGACGGAGCCCGATAGGGCCCGAGCAAAGCCGACAGGGCCCGATGGAGCCCGACAGGGCTCGAACAAACCCGACAGGGCCTGAGCAAATTCAACAGGGCCCGACGGAGCCCGACAGGGCCCAAGCAAACCCGAAAAAGCCCGACGGAGACTGACACGGCTCGATGGAGCCCGACAGGGCCCGAGGAAACCCGACAGGGCCCCACGGAGCCCGATAGGGCCCGAGCAAACCCGACAGGGCCTGACGGAGCCCGACAGGGCCCGAGCAAACCCGACAGGGCACGCTGGAGCCCGACAGAGCCCGAGCAAACCCGACAGGGCCCGACAAGGCTTGACAGGGCCCGAGCAAACCTGACACGACCTGACAAAGCCTGACAGGGCCCGGCGGAGCCCAACAGGGCTTGAGCAAACCCGAAAGAGCCCGACGGAGCCTGACAGGGTCCGATGGAGCCCGACAGGGCCCGAGGAAACCCGACAGGGCCCCACGGAGCCCGATACGGCCCGAGCAAACCCGACAGGGCCTGATGGAGCCTGACAGGGCCCGGGCAAACCCGACAGGGCACGCTGGAGCCCGACAGAGCCCGAGCAAACCCAACAGGGCCCGACAAGGCCCGACAGGGCCCGAGCAAACCTGACAGGACCTGACAAAGCCTGACAGGGCCCGACGGAGCCCGACAGGGCCTGAGCAAACCCGAAAGAGCCCGACGGAGCCTGACAGTGCTCGATAGAGTCCAACAGGGCCCAAGGAAACCCGACAGGGCCTGACGGAGCCCGACAGTGCCCAAGCAAACCTGACAGGGCCCGACGGAGCCCGACAGGGCACGAGCAAACCAGACAGGGCCTGACGGAGCCTGACAGGGCCCGAGCAAACCCGACAGGGCCCAACGGATCCCGACAGGGCCCAAGCAAACCTGACAGGGCCCGACGGAGCCCGACAGGGCACGAGCTAACTCGACAGAGCCTGACGTAGCCTGACAGGGCCCGAGCAAACCCGACAGGGCCCGAGCGAAACTGAAAGTGCCCGACGGAGCCCGACAGGACGTGGGCAAACCCGACAGGGCCCGAGCAAACCCGACAGGGCCAGACAAGACCCGACAGGGCCTGAGCAAACCCGACAGGACCCGACAAAGCCTGACAGGGCTCAATGGAGCCCGACAGGGCCCAAGGAAACCCGACAGGGCCCGACGGAGCCCGATAGGGCCCGAGCAAACCCGACAGGGCCTGACGGAGCCCGACAGGGCCCGAGCAAACCTGAAAGGGCCCGACGAAGCCTGACAGGGCTCGATGGAGCCCGACAGGGCCCGAGGAAACCCGACAGGGCCCGACGGAGCCCGATAGGGCCCGAGCAAACCCGACAGGGCCCGATGGAGCCCGACAGGGCTCGAACAAACCCGACAGGGCCTGAGCAAATCCGACAGGGCCCGACAGAGCCTGACAGAGCCCGACAGGGCCCGAGCAAACCCGAAAGAGCCCGACGGAGCCTGACAGGGCTCGATGGAGCCCGACAGGGCCCAAGGAAACGCGACAGTCCCCCAGGGAGCCCGATAGGGCCCGAGCAAACCCGACAGGGCCTGACGGAGCCCGACAGGGCCCGAGCAAACCCGACAGGGCACGATGGAGCCCGACAGAGCCCGAGCAAACCCGACAGGGCCCGACAAGGCCCGACAGGGCCCGAGCAAACCTGACAGGACCTGACAAAGCCTGACAGGGCCCGACGGAGCCCGACAGGGCTTGAGCAAACCCGAAAGAGCCCGACGGAGCCTGACAGGGCTCGATGGAGCCCGACAGGGCCTGAGGAAACCCGACAGGGCCCGATGGAGCCTGACAGGGCCCGAGCAAACCCGAAAGGGCCCGACAGAGCCCGACAGGACCCGAGCAAACCCGACAGGGCCCGAGCAAACCCGACAGGGTTCGACAAAGCCTGACAGGGCTCGATGGAGACCGACAGGGCCCGAGGAAACCCGACAGGGCCCGACGGAGCCTGACAGGGCCCGAGCAAACCCGACAGGGCTCGACAGAGCCTTGCAGGGCCCGAGCAAACCCGACAGGGCCCGAGCAAACCTGACAGGGCACGAAGGAGCCCGACAGGGCCCGAGCAAACCCGACAAGGCCCACCGGATCCCGACAGGGCCTGAGCAAACCTGACAGGGCCCGACGGAGCCCGACAGAGCCCGAGCAAACCCGACAGGGCCCGAGCGAATCTGACAGGGCCCGACGGAGCCCGACAGGATGCGGGCAAACCCGACAGGACCCGAGCAAACCGGACAAAGCCTGACAAGGCCTGACAGGGCCCGAGCAAACCAGACAGGGCCTGACGGAGCCCGACAGGGCTCCAGCAAACCCGATAGGGCCTGACGGAGCCTGGCAGGGCCCGAGTAAACCTGAAAGGGCCCGAGAGAACCTGACAGGGCCCGACGGAGCCCGACAGGGCGCGAGCACACCCGACAGGGGCTGACAAGGCCCGACAGGGCCTGAGCAAACCCGACAGGACCCGCCAAAGCCTGATAGGGTCCGATGGAGCCCGACAGGGCCCGAGCAAACCCGACAGGGCTCGAGCAAACCTGACAGGGCTCGATGGAGCCCGACAGGGCCCGAGGAAACCCGGCAGGGCCCCACGGAGCCCGATAGGGCCCGAGCAAACCTGACAGGGCACGAAGGAGCCCGACAGGGCCTGAGCAAACCTGACAGGGCCCAACAGAGCCCGACAGGGCACTAGCAAATCCGACAGGGCCTGACGGAGCCTGACAGGGCCCGAGCAAACCCGACAGGGCTCGACGGAGCCTTACAGGGCCCGAGCAAACCCGACAGTGCCCGAGCAAACCTGACAGGGCACGAAGGAGCCCGACAGGGCCCGAGCAAACCCGACAAGGCCCAACGAAACCCGACAGGGCCTGAGCAAACCTGACAGGGCCCGACGGAGCCCGACAGGGCACGAGCAAACCCGACAGGGCCTGACGGAGCCTGACAGGGTCCGAGCAAACCCGACAGGGCCCGAGCGAATCTGACAGGGCCCGACGGAGCCCGACAGGACGCGGGCAAACCCGACAGGTCCCGAGCAAACCCGACAGGGCCTGACAAGGCCCGACAGGGCCCGAGCAAACCTGACAGGGCCTGATGGAGCCCGACATGGCTCGAGCAAACCCGATAGGGCCTGACGGAGCCTGACAGGGCCCGAGCAAACCTGACAGGGCCCAAGAGAACCTGACAAGGCCCGACGGAGCCCGACAGGGCGCGAGCAAACCCGACAGGGCCCGAGCAAACCTGACAGGGCTCGATGGAGCCCGACAGGGCCCGAGGAAACCCGACAGGGTCCGACGAAGCCTGACAGGGCTTCAGCAAACCCGACAGGGCCCGAGGAAACCCGACAGGACCCGAGCAAACCCGACAGGGTCCGAGGGAGCCCGACAGGGCCCGAGGAAACCGGACAGGGCCCGACAGAGCCCGACAGGGCCCGAGCAAACCCGACAGGGCCTGAGCAAACCCGACAGGGTTCGACAAAGCCTGACAGGGCTCGATGGAGCCCGACAGGGCCCGAGGAAACCCGACAGGGCCTGACGGAGCCTGACAGGGCCCGAGCAAACCCGACAGGGTTCGACGGAGCCCGACAGGGCCCGAGCAAACCCGACAGGGTCCGACGAAGCCTGACAGGGCTTCAGCAAACCCGACAGGGCCCGAGCAAAACCGACAGGACCCGAGCAAACCCGACAGGGTCCGAGGGAGCCCGACAGGGCCCGAGGAAACCAGACAGGGCCCGACAGATCCCGACAGGGCCCGAGCAAACCCGACAGGGCCCGAGCAAACCCGACAGGGCCCGACGGAGCCTGACAGAGCCCGAGCAAACCCGACAGGGCTCGACGGAGCCCGATAGGGCCCGAGCAAAGCCGACAGGGCCCGATGGAGCCCGACAGGGCTCGAACAAACCCGACAGGGCCTGAGCAAATTCAACAGGGCCCGACGGAGCCCGACAGGGCCCAAGCAAACCCGAAAAAGCCCGACGGAGACTGACACGGCTCGATGGAGCCCGACAGGGCCCGAGGAAACCCGACAGGGCCCCACGGAGCCCGATAGGGCCCGAGCAAACCCGACAGGGCCTGACGGAGCCCGACAGGGCCCGAGCAAACCCGACAGGGCACGCTGGAGCCCGACAGAGCCCGAGCAAACCCGACAGGGCCCGACAAGGCTTGACAGGGCCCGAGCAAACCTGACACGACCTGACAAAGCCTGACAGGGCCCGGCGGAGCCCAACAGGGCTTGAGCAAACCCGAAAGAGCCCGACGGAGCCTGACAGGGTCCGATGGAGCCCGACAGGGCCCGAGGAAACCCGACAGGGCCCCACGGAGCCCGATACGGCCCGAGCAAACCCGACAGGGCCTGATGGAGCCTGACAGGGCCCGGGCAAACCCGACAGGGCACGCTGGAGCCCGACAGAGCCCGAGCAAACCCAACAGGGCCCGACAAGGCCCGACAGGGCCCGAGCAAACCTGACAGGACCTGACAAAGCCTGACAGGGCCCGACGGAGCCCGACAGGGCCTGAGCAAACCCGAAAGAGCCCGACGGAGCCTGACAGTGCTCGATAGAGTCCAACAGGGCCCAAGGAAACCCGACAGGGCCTGACGGAGCCCGACAGTGCCCAAGCAAACCTGACAGGGCCCGACGGAGCCCGACAGGGCACGAGCAAACCAGACAGGGCCTGACGGAGCCTGACAGGGCCCGAGCAAACCCGACAGGGCCCAACGGATCCCGACAGGGCCCAAGCAAACCTGACAGGGCCCGACGGAGCCCGACAGGGCACGAGCTAACTCGACAGAGCCTGACGTAGCCTGACAGGGCCCGAGCAAACCCGACAGGGCCCGAGCGAAACTGAAAGTGCCCGACGGAGCCCGACAGGACGTGGGCAAACCCGACAGGGCCCGAGCAAACCCGACAGGGCCAGACAAGACCCGACAGGGCCTGAGCAAACCCGACAGGACCCGACAAAGCCTGACAGGGCTCAATGGAGCCCGACAGGGCCCAAGGAAACCCGACAGGGCCCGACGGAGCCCGATAGGGCCCGAGCAAACCCGACAGGGCCTGACGGAGCCCGACAGGGCCCGAGCAAACCTGAAAGGGCCCGACGAAGCCTGACAGGGCTCGATGGAGCCCGACAGGGCCCGAGGAAACCCGACAGGGCCCGACGGAGCCCGATAGGGCCCGAGCAAACCCGACAGGGCCCGATGGAGCCCGACAGGGCTCGAACAAACCCGACAGGGCCTGAGCAAATCCGACAGGGCCCGACAGAGCCTGACAGAGCCCGACAGGGCCCGAGCAAACCCGAAAGAGCCCGACGGAGCCTGACAGGGCTCGATGGAGCCCGACAGGGCCCAAGGAAACGCGACAGTCCCCCAGGGAGCCCGATAGGGCCCGAGCAAACCCGACAGGGCCTGACGGAGCCCGACAGGGCCCGAGCAAACCCGACAGGGCACGATGGAGCCCGACAGAGCCCGAGCAAACCCGACAGGGCCCGACAAGGCCCGACAGGGCCCGAGCAAACCTGACAGGACCTGACAAAGCCTGACAGGGCCCGACGGAGCCCGACAGGGCTTGAGCAAACCCGAAAGAGCCCGACGGAGCCTGACAGGGCTCGATGGAGCCCGACAGGGCCTGAGGAAACCCGACAGGGCCCGATGGAGCCTGACAGGGCCCGAGCAAACCCGAAAGGGCCCGACAGAGCCCGACAGGACCCGAGCAAACCCGACAGGGCCCGAGCAAACCCGACAGGGTTCGACAAAGCCTGACAGGGCTCGATGGAGACCGACAGGGCCCGAGGAAACCCGACAGGGCCCGACGGAGCCTGACAGGGCCCGAGCAAACCCGACAGGGCTCGACAGAGCCTTGCAGGGCCCGAGCAAACCCGACAGGGCCCGAGCAAACCTGACAGGGCACGAAGGAGCCCGACAGGGCCCGAGCAAACCCGACAAGGCCCACCGGATCCCGACAGGGCCTGAGCAAACCTGACAGGGCCCGACGGAGCCCGACAGAGCCCGAGCAAACCCGACAGGGCCCGAGCGAATCTGACAGGGCCCGACGGAGCCCGACAGGGTGCGGGCAAACCCGACAGGTCCCGAGCAAACCGGACAAAGCCTGACAAGGCCTGACAGGGCCCGAGCAAACCAGACAGGGCCTGACGGAGCCCGACAGGGCTCCAGCAAACCCGATAGGGCCTGACGGAGCCTGGCAGGGCCCGAGTAAACCTGAAAGGGCCCGAGAGAACCTGACAGGGCCCGACGGAGCCCGACAGGGCGCGAGCACACCCGACAGGGGCTGACAAGGCCCGACAGGGCCTGAGCAAACCCGACAGGACCCGCCAAAGCCTGATAGGGTCCGATGGAGCCCGACAGGGCCCGAGCAAACCCGACAGGGCTCGAGCAAACCTGACAGGGCTCGATGGAGCCCGACAGGGCCCGAGGAAACCCGGCAGGGCCCCACGGAGCCCGATAGGGCCCGAGCAAACCTGACAGGGCACGAAGGAGCCCGACAGGGCCTGAGCAAACCTGACAGGGCCCAACAGAGCCCGACAGGGCACTAGCAAATCCGACAGGGCCTGACGGAGCCTGACAGGGCCCGAGCAAACCCGACAGGGCTCGACGGAGCCTTACAGGGCCCGAGCAAACCCGACAGTGCCCGAGCAAACCTGACAGGGCACGAAGGAGCCCGACAGGGCCCGAGCAAACCCGACAAGGCCCAACGAAACCCGACAGGGCCTGAGCAAACCTGACAGGGCCCGACGGAGCCCGACAGGGCACGAGCAAACCCGACAGGGCCTGACGGAGCCTGACAGGGTCCGAGCAAACCCGACAGGGCCCGAGCGAATCTGACAGGGCCCGACGGAGCCCGACAGGACGCGGGCAAACCCGACAGGTCCCGAGCAAACCCGACAGGGCCTGACAAGGCCCGACAGGGCCCGAGCAAACCTGACAGGGCCTGATGGAGCCCGACATGGCTCGAGCAAACCCGATAGGGCCTGACGGAGCCTGACAGGGCCCGAGCAAACCTGACAGGGCCCAAGAGAACCTGACAAGGCCCGACGGAGCCCGACAGGGCGCGAGCAAACCCGACAGGGCCCGAGCAAACCTGACAGGGCTCGATGGAGCCCGACAGGGCCCGAGGAAACCCGACAGGGCGCGACAGAGCCTGACAGGGCCCGAGCAAACCCGACAGGGTTTGAGGGAGCCCGACAGGGCCCGAGCAAACCCGACAGGGTCCGACGAAGCCTGACAGGGCTTCAGCAAACCCGACAGGGCCCGAGGAAACCCGACAGGACCCGAGCAAACCCGACAGGGTCCGAGGGAGCCCGACAGGGCCCGAGGAAACCGGACAGGGCCCGACAGAGCCCGACAGGGCCCGAGCAAACCCGACAGGGCCTGAGCAAACCCGACAGGGTTCGACAAAGCCTGACAGGGCTCGATGGAGCCCGACAGGGCCCGAGGAAACCCGACAGGGCCTGACGGAGCCTGACAGGGCCCGAGCAAACCCGACAGGGTTCGACGGAGCCCGACAGGGCCCGAGCAAACCCGACAGGGTCCGACGAAGCCTGACAGGGCTTCAGCAAACCCGACAGGGCACGAGCAAAACCGACAGGACCCGAGCAAACCCGACAGGGTCCGAGGGAGCCCGACAGGGCCCGAGGAAACCAGACAGGGCCCGACAGATCCCGACAGGGCCCGAGCAAACCCGACAGGGCCCGAGCAAACCCGACAGGGTTCGACAAAGCCTGACAGGGCTTGATGGAGCCCGACAGGGCCCGAGGAAGCCCGACAGGGCCCGACGGAGCCTGACAGAGCCCGAGCAAACCCGACAGGGCTCGACGGAGCCCGATAGGGCGCGAGCAAAGCCGACAGGGCCCGATGGAGCCCGACAGGGCTCGAACAAACCCGACAGGGCCTGAGCAAATTCAACAGGGCCCGACGGAGCCCGACAGGGCCCAAGCAAACCCGAAAGGGCCCGACGGAGACTGACACGGCTCGATGGAGCCCGACAGGGCCCGAGGAAACCCGACAGGGCCCCACGGAGCCCGATAGGGCCCGAGCAAACCCGACAGGGCCTGACGGAGCCCGACAGGGCCCGAGCAAACCCGACAGGGCACGCTGGAGCCCGACAGAGCCCGAGCAAACCCGACAGGGCCCGACAAGGCTTGACAGGGCCCGAGCAAACCTGACACGACCTGACAAAGCCTGACAGGGCCCGGCGGAGCCCAACAGGGCTTGAGCAAACCCGAAAGAGCCCGACGGAGCCTGACAGGGCTCGATGGAGCCCGACAGGGCCCGAGGAAACCCGACAGGGCCCCACGGAGCCCGATACGGCCCGAGCAAACCCGACAGGGCCTGATGGAGCCTGACAGGGCCCGGGCAAACCCGACAGGGCACGCTGGAGCCCGACAGAGCCCGAGCAAACCCAACAGGGCCCGACAAGGCCCGACAGGGCCCGAGCAAACCTGACAGGACCTGACAAAGCCTGACAGGGCCCGACGGAGCCCGACAGGGCCTGAGCAAACCCGAAAGAGCCCGACGGAGCCTGACAGTGCTCGATAGAGTCCGACAGGGCCCGAGGAAACCCGACAAGGCCCGACGGAACCCGAGAGGGCCCGACAGAACCCGAGAGGGCCCGAGGAAATCCGACAGGGCTTGACAGAGCCCGACAGGACCCGAGCAAACCCGACAGGGCCCGAGCAAACCCGACAGGGTTCGACAAAGCCTGACAGGGCTCGATGGAGCCCGACAGGGCCCGAGGAAACCCGACAGGGCCCGACGGAGCCTGACAGGGCCCGAGCAAACCCGACAGGGCTCGACGGAGCCTTACAGGGCCCGAGCAAACCCGACAGGGCCCGAGCAAACCTGACAGGGCACGAAGGAGCCCGACAGGGCCCGAGCAAACCCGACAAGGCCCAACGAAACCCGACAGGGCCTGAGCAAACCTGACAGGGCCCGACGGAGCCCGACAGGGCACGAGCAAACCTGACAGGGCCTGACGGAGCCTGACAGGGCCCGAGCAAACCCGACAGGGCCCGAGCAAACCTGACAGGGCCCAAGAGAACCTGACAGGGCCCGACGGAGCCCGACAGGGCGCGAGCAAACCCGACAGGGGCTGACAAGGCCTGACAGGGCCTGAGCAGACCCGACATGACCCGCCAAAGCCTGATAGGGTCCGACGGAGCCCGACAGGGCCCGAGCAAACCCGACAGGGCCCGAGCAAACCTGACAGGGCTCGATGGAGCCCGACAGGGCCCGAGGAAACCCAACAGGGCGCGACAGAGCGTGACAGGGCCCGAGCAAACCCGACAGGGTTCGACGGAGCCGGACAGGGCCCGAGCAAACCCGACAGGGTCCGACGAAGCCTGACAGGGCTTCAGCAAACTCGACAGGGCCCGAGGAAACCCGACAGGATTCGACGGAGCCGGACAGGGCCCGAGCAAACCCGACAGGGTCCGACGAAGCCTGACAGGGCTTCAGCAAACTCGACAGGGCCCGAGGAAACCCGACAGGACCCGAGCAAACCCGACAGGGTCCGAGGGAGCCCGACAGGGCCCGAGCAAACCCGACAGGGTTCGACAAAGCCTGACAGGGCTCGATGGAGACCGACAGGGCCCGAGGAAACCCGACAGGGCCCGACGGAGCCTGACAGGGCCCGAGCAAACCCGACAGGGCTCGACAGAGCCTTGCAGGGCCCGAGCAAACCCGACAGGGCCCGAGCAAACCTGACAGGGCACGAAGGAGCCCGACAGGGCCCGAGCAAACCCGACAAGGCCCACCGGATCCCGACAGGGCCTGAGCAAACCTGACAGGGCCCGACGGAGCCCGACAGAGCCCGAGCAAACCCGACAGGGCCCGAGCGAATCTGACAGGGCCCGACGGAGCCCGACAGGATGCGGGCAAACCCGACAGGTCCCGAGCAAACCGGACAAAGCCTGACAAGGCCTGACAGGGCCCGAGCAAACCAGACAGGGCCTGACGGAGCCCGACAGGGCTCCAGCAAACCCGATAGGGCCTGACGGAGCCTGGCAGGGCCCGAGTAAACCTGAAAGGGCCCGAGAGAACCTGACAGGGCCCGACGGAGCCCGACAGGGCGCGAGCACACCCGACAGGGGCTGACAAGGCCCGACAGGGCCTGAGCAAACCCGACAGGACCCGCCAAAGCCTGATAGGGTCCGATGGAGCCCGACAGGGCCCGAGCAAACCCGACAGGGCTCGAGCAAACCTGACAGGGCTCGATGGAGCCCGACAGGGCCCGAGGAAACCCGGCAGGGCCCCACGGAGCCCGATAGGGCCCGAGCAAACCTGACAGGGCACGAAGGAGCCCGACAGGGCCTGAGCAAACCTGACAGGGCCCAACAGAGCCCGACAGGGCACTAGCAAATCCGACAGGGCCTGACGGAGCCTGACAGGGCCCGAGCAAACCCGACAGGGCTCGACGGAGCCTTACAGGGCCCGAGCAAACCCGACAGTGCCCGAGCAAACCTGACAGGGCACGAAGGAGCCCGACAGGGCCCGAGCAAACCCGACAAGGCCCAACGAAACCCGACAGGGCCTGAGCAAACCTGACAGGGCCCGACGGAGCCCGACAGGGCACGAGCAAACCCGACAGGGCCTGACGGAGCCTGACAGGGTCCGAGCAAACCCGACAGGGCCCGAGCGAATCTGACAGGGCCCGACGGAGCCCGACAGGACGCGGGCAAACCCGACAGGTCCCGAGCAAACCCGACAGGGCCTGACAAGGCCCGACAGGGCCCGAGCAAACCTGACAGGGCCTGATGGAGCCCGACATGGCTCGAGCAAACCCGATAGGGCCTGACGGAGCCTGACAGGGCCCGAGCAAACCTGACAGGGCCCAAGAGAACCTGACAAGGCCCGACGGAGCCCGACAGGGCGCGAGCAAACCCGACAGGGCCCGAGCAAACCTGACAGGGCTCGATGGAGCCCGACAGGGCCCGAGGAAACCCGACAGGGCGCGACAGAGCCTGACAGGGCCCGAGCAAACCCGACAGGGTTTGAGGGAGCCCGACAGGGCCCGAGCAAACCCGACAGGGTCCGACGAAGCCTGACAGGGCTTCAGCAAACCCGACAGGGCCCGAGGAAACCCGACAGGACCCGAGCAAACCCGACAGGGTCCGAGGGAGCCCGACAGGGCCCGAGGAAACCGGACAGGGCCCGACAGAGCCCGACAGGGCCCGAGCAAACCCGACAGGGCCTGAGCAAACCCGACAGGGTTCGACAAAGCCTGACAGGGCTCGATGGAGCCCGACAGGGCCCGAGGAAACCCGACAGGGCCTGACGGAGCCTGACAGGGCCCGAGCAAACCCGACAGGGTTCGACGGAGCCCGACAGGGCCCGAGCAAACCCGACAGGGTCCGACGAAGCCTGACAGGGCTTCAGCAAACCCGACAGGGCACGAGCAAAACCGACAGGACCCGAGCAAACCCGACAGGGTCCGAGGGAGCCCGACAGGGCCCGAGGAAACCAGACAGGGCCCGACAGATCCCGACAGGGCCCGAGCAAACCCGACAGGGCCCGAGCAAACCCGACAGGGTTCGACAAAGCCTGACAGGGCTTGATGGAGCCCGACAGGGCCCGAGGAAGCCCGACAGGGCCCGACGGAGCCTGACAGAGCCCGAGCAAACCCGACAGGGCTCGACGGAGCCCGATAGGGCGCGAGCAAAGCCGACAGGGCCCGATGGAGCCCGACAGGGCTCGAACAAACCCGACAGGGCCTGAGCAAATTCAACAGGGCCCGACGGAGCCCGACAGGGCCCAAGCAAACCCGAAAGGGCCCGACGGAGACTGACACGGCTCGATGGAGCCCGACAGGGCCCGAGGAAACCCGACAGGGCCCCACGGAGCCCGATAGGGCCCGAGCAAACCCGACAGGGCCTGACGGAGCCCGACAGGGCCCGAGCAAACCCGACAGGGCACGCTGGAGCCCGACAGAGCCCGAGCAAACCCGACAGGGCCCGACAAGGCTTGACAGGGCCCGAGCAAACCTGACACGACCTGACAAAGCCTGACAGGGCCCGGCGGAGCCCAACAGGGCTTGAGCAAACCCGAAAGAGCCCGACGGAGCCTGACAGGGCTCGATGGAGCCCGACAGGGCCCGAGGAAACCCGACAGGGCCCCACGGAGCCCGATACGGCCCGAGCAAACCCGACAGGGCCTGATGGAGCCTGACAGGGCCCGGGCAAACCCGACAGGGCACGCTGGAGCCCGACAGAGCCCGAGCAAACCCAACAGGGCCCGACAAGGCCCGACAGGGCCCGAGCAAACCTGACAGGACCTGACAAAGCCTGACAGGGCCCGACGGAGCCCGACAGGGCCTGAGCAAACCCGAAAGAGCCCGACGGAGCCTGACAGTGCTCGATAGAGTCCGACAGGGCCCGAGGAAACCCGACAAGGCCCGACGGAACCCGAGAGGGCCCGACAGAACCCGAGAGGGCCCGAGGAAATCCGACAGGGCTTGACAGAGCCCGACAGGACCCGAGCAAACCCGACAGGGCCCGAGCAAACCCGACAGGGTTCGACAAAGCCTGACAGGGCTCGATGGAGCCCGACAGGGCCCGAGGAAACCCGACAGGGCCCGACGGAGCCTGACAGGGCCCGAGCAAACCCGACAGGGCTCGACGGAGCCTTACAGGGCCCGAGCAAACCCGACAGGGCCCGAGCAAACCTGACAGGGCACGAAGGAGCCCGACAGGGCCCGAGCAAACCCGACAAGGCCCAACGAAACCCGACAGGGCCTGAGCAAACCTGACAGGGCCCGACGGAGCCCGACAGGGCACGAGCAAACCTGACAGGGCCTGACGGAGCCTGACAGGGCCCGAGCAAACCCGACAGGGCCCGAGCAAACCTGACAGGGCCCAAGAGAACCTGACAGGGCCCGACGGAGCCCGACAGGGCGCGAGCAAACCCGACAGGGGCTGACAAGGCCTGACAGGGCCTGAGCAGACCCGACATGACCCGCCAAAGCCTGATAGGGTCCGACGGAGCCCGACAGGGCCCGAGCAAACCCGACAGGGCCCGAGCAAACCTGACAGGGCTCGATGGAGCCCGACAGGGCCCGAGGAAACCCAACAGGGCGCGACAGAGCGTGACAGGGCCCGAGCAAACCCGACAGGGTTCGACGGAGCCGGACAGGGCCCGAGCAAACCCGACAGGGTCCGACGAAGCCTGACAGGGCTTCAGCAAACTCGACAGGGCCCGAGGAAACCCGACAGGATTCGACGGAGCCGGACAGGGCCCGAGCAAACCCGACAGGGTCCGACGAAGCCTGACAGGGCTTCAGCAAACTCGACAGGGCCCAAGGAAACCCGACAGGACCCGAGCAAACCCGACAGGGTCCGAGGGAGCCCGACAGGGCCCGAGCAAACCCGACAGGGTTCGACAAAGCCTGACAGGGCTCGATGGAGACCGACAGGGCCCGAGCGAAACCGACAGGGTTCGACAAAGCCTGACAGGGCTCGATGGAGCCCGACAGGGCCCGAGGAAACCCGACAGGGCCCGACGGAGCCTGACAGGGCCCGAGCAAACCCGACAGGGCTCGACGGAGCCTTACAGGGCCCGAGCAAACCCGACAGGGCCCGAGCAAACCTGACAGGGCACGAAGGAGCCCGACAGGGCCCGAGCAAACCCGACAGAGCCTGAGCAAACCTGACAGGGCCCGACGGAGCCCGACAGGGCCCGAGCAAACCCGACAGGGCCCGAGCGAATCTGACAGGGCCCGACGGAGCCCGACAGGGCGCGGGCAAACCCGACAGGTCCCGAGCAAACCTGACAGGGCCTGACGGAGCCCGACAGGGGTCGAGCAAACCCGATAGGGCCTGACGGAGCCTGACAGGGCCCGAGCAAACCTGACAGGGCCCGAGAGAACCTGACAGGGCCCGAGAGAACCTGACAGGGCCCGACGGAGCCAGACAGGGCGCGAGCAAACCCGACAGGGGCTGACAAGGCCCGACAGGGCCTGAGCAAACCCGACAGGACCCGCCAAAGCCTGATAGGGTCCGATGGAGCCCGACAGGGCCTGAGGAAACCCGACAGGGCGCGACGGAGCCTGACAGGGCCCGAGCAAACCCGACAGGGTTCGACGGAGCCCGACAGGGCCCGAGCAAACCGACAGGGCCCAACGGAGCCCGACAGGGCCCGAGGAAACCAGACAGGGCCCGACAGAGCCCGACAGGGCCCGAGCAAACCCGAGAGGGCCTGAGCAAACCCGACAGGGTTCGACAAAGCCTGACAGGGCTCGATGGAGCCCGACAGGGCCCAAGGAAACCCGACAGGGCTTGACAGAGCCCGACAGTGCCCAAGCAAACCTGACAGGGCCCGGGCAAACCCGACAGGGCACGAGCAAACCAGACAGGGCCTGACGGAGCCTGACAGGGCCCGAGCAAACCCGACAGGGCCCAACGGATCCCGACAGGGCCCAAGCAAACCTGACAGGGCCCGACGGAGCCCGACAGGGCACGAGCTAACTCGACAGAGCCTGACGTAGCCTGACAGGGCCCGAGCAAACCCGACAGGGCCCGAGCGAAACTGACAGTGCCCGACGGAGCCCGACAGGACGTGGGCAAACCCGACAGGGCCCGAGCAAACCCGACAGGGCCAGACAAGACCCGACAGGGCCTGAGCAAACCCGACAGGACCCGACAAAGCCTGACAGGGCTCGATGGAGCCCGACAGGGCCCAAGGAAACCCGACAGGGCCCGACGGAGCCCGATAGGGCCCGAGCAAACCCGACAGGGCCTGACGGAGCCCGACAGGGCCCGAGCAAACCTGAAAGGGCCCGACGAAGCCTGACAGGGCTCGATGGAGCCCGACAGGGCCCGAGGAAACCCGACAGGGCCCGAGGGAGCCCGATAGGGCCCGAGCAAACCCGACAGGGCCCGATGGAGCCCGACAGGGCTCGAACAAACCCGACAGGGCCTGAGCAAATCCGACAGGGCCCGACAGAGCCCGACAGAGCCCGACAGGGCCCGAGCAAACCCGAAAGAGCCCGACGGAGCCTGACAGGGCTCGATGGAGCCCGAGAGGGCCCGAGGAAACCCGACAGTCCCCCAGGGAGCCCGATAGGGCCCGAGCAAACCCGACAGGGCCTGACGGAGCCTGACAGGGCCCGAGCAAACCCGACAGGGCACGATGGAGCCCGACAGAGCCCGAGCAAACCCGACAGGGCCCGACAAGGCCCGACAGGGCCCGAGCAAACCTGACACGACCTGACAAAGCCTGACAGGGCCCGACGGAGCCCGACAGGGCTTGAGCAAACCCGAAAGAGCCCGACGGAGCCTGACAGGGCTCGATGGAGCCCGACAGGGCCTGAGGAAACCCGACAGGGCCCGATGGAGCCTGACAGGGCCCGAGCAAACCCGAAAGGGCCCGACAGAGCCCGACAGGACCCGAGCAAACCCGACAGGGCCCGAGCAAACCCGACAGGGTTCGACAAAGCCTGACAGGGCTCGATGGAGACCGACAGGGCCCGAGGAAACCCGACAGGGCCCGACGGAGCCTGACAGGGCCCGAGCAAACCCGACAGGGCTCGACAGAGCCTTGCAGGGCCCGAGCAAACCCGACAGGGCCCGAGCAAACCTGACAGGGCACGAAGGAGCCCGACAGGGCCCGAGCAAACCCGACAAGGCCCAACGGATCCCGACAGGGCCTGAGCAAACCTGACAGGGCCCGATGGAGCCCGACAGAGCCCGAGCAAACCCGACAGGGCCCGAGCGAATCTGACAGGGCCCGACGGAGCCCGACAGGATGCGGGCAAACCCGACAGGTCCCGAGCAAACCGGACAAAGCCTGACAAGGCCTGACAGGGCCCGAGCAAACCAGACAGGGCCTGACGGAGCCCGACAGGGCTCCAGCAAACCCGATAGGGCCTGACGGAGCCTGACAGGGCCCGAGTAAACCTGAAAGGGCCCGAGAGAACCTGACAGGGCCCGACGGAGCCCGACAGGGCGCGAGCAAACCCGACAGGGGCTGACAAGGCCCGACAGGGCCTGAGCAAACCCGACAGGACCCGCCAAAGCCTGATAGGGTCCGATGGAGCCCGACAGGGCCCGAGCAAACCCGACAGGGCTCGAGCAAACCTGACAGGGCTCGATGGAGCCCGACAGGGCCCGAGGAAACCCGACAGGGCCCCACGGAGCCCGATAGGGCCCGAGCAAACCTGACAGGGCACGAAGGAGCCCGACAGGGCCTGAGCAAACCTGACAGGGCCCAACAGAGCCCGACAGGGCACTAGCAAATCCGACAGGGCCTGACGGAGCCTGACAGGGCCCGAGCAAACCCGACAGGGCTCGACGGAGCCTTACAGGGCCCGAGCAAACCCGACAGGGCTCGAGCAAACCTGACAGGGCACGAAGGAGCCCGACAGGGCCCGAGCAAACCCGACAAGGCCCAACGAAACCCGACAGGGCCTGAGCAAACCTGACAGGGCCCGACGGAGCCCGACAGGGCACGAGCAAACCCGACAGGGCCTGACGGAGCCTGACAGGGCCCGAGCAAACCCGACAGGGCCCGAGCGAATCTGACAGGGCCCGACGGAGCCCGACAGGACGCGGGCAAACCCGACAGGTCCCGAGCAAACCCGACAGGGCCTGACAAGGCCCGATAGGGCCCGAGCAAACCTGACAGGGCCTGACGGAGCCCGACAGGGGTCGAGCAAACCCGATAGGGCCTGACGGAGCCTGACAGGGCCCGAGCAAACCTGACAGGGCCCGAGAGAACCTGACAGGGCCCGACGGAGCCCGACAGGGCGCGAGCAAACCCGACAGGGGCTGACAAGGCCCGACAGGGCCTGAGCAAACCCGACAGGACCCGCCAAAGCCTGATAGGGTCCGATGGAGCCCGACAGGGCCTGAGGAAACCCGACAGGGCGCGACGGAGCCTGACAGGGCCCGAGCAAACCCGACAGGGTTCGACGGAGCCCGACAGGGCCCGAGCAAACCGACAGGGCCCAACGGAGCCCGACAGGGCCCGAGGAAACCAGACAGGGCCCGACAGAGCCCGACAGGGCCCGAGCAAACCCGAGAGGGCCTGAGCAAACCCGACAGGGTTCGACAAAGCCTGACAGGGCTCGATGGAGCCCGACAGGGCCCGAGGAAACCCGACAGGGCCTGACGGAGCCTGACAGGGCCCGAGCAAACCCGACAGGGTTCGACGGAGCCCGACAGGGCCCGAGCAAACCCGACAGGGTCCGACGAAGCCTGACAGGGCTTCAGCAAACCCGACAGGGCCCGAGCAAAACCGACAGGACCCGAGCAAACCCGACAGGGTCCGAGGGAGCCCGACAGGGCCCGAGGAAACCAGACAGGGCCCGACAGATCCCGACAGGGCCCGAGCAAACCCGACAGGGCCCGAGCAAACCCGACAGGGTTCGACAAAGCCTGACAGGGCTTGATGGAGCCCGACAGGGCCCGAGGAAGCCCGACAGGGCCCGACGGAGCCTGACAGAGCCCGAGCAAACCCGACAGGGCTCGACGGAGCCCGATAGGGCCCGAGCAAAGCCGACAGGGCCCGATGGAGCCCGACAGGGCTCGAACAAACCCGACAGGGCCTGAGCAAATTCAACAGGGCCCGACGGAGCCCGACAGGGCCCAAGCAAACCCGAAAGGGCCCGACGGAGACTGACACGGCTCGATGGAGCCCGACAGGGCCCGAGGAAACCCGACAGGGCCCCACGGAGCCCGATAGGGCCCGAGCAAACCCGACAGGGCCTGACGGAGCCCGACAGGGCCCGAGCAAACCCGACAGGGCACGCTGGAGCCCGACAGAGCCCGAGCAAACCCGACAGGGCCCGACAAGGCTTGACAGGGCCCGAGCAAACCTGACACGACCTGACAAAGCCTGACAGGGCCCGGCGGAGCCCAACAGGGCTTGAGCAAACCCGAAAGAGCCCGACGGAGCCTGACAGGGCTCGATGGAGCCCGACAGGGCCCGAGGAAACCCGACAGGGCCCCACGGAGCCCGATACAGCATGAGCAAACCCGACAGGGCCTGATGGAGCCTGACAGGGCCCGGGCAAACCCGACAGGGCACGCTGGAGCCCGACAGAGCCCGAGCAAACCCAACAGGGCCCGACAAGGCCCGACAGGGCCCGAGCAAACCTGACAGGACCTGACAAAGCCTGACAGGGCCCGACGGAGCCCGACAGGGCCTGAGCAAACCCGAAAGAGCCCGACGGAGCCTGACAGTGCTCGATAGAGTCCGACAGGGCCCGAGGAAACCCGACAAGGCCCGACGGAACCCGAGAGGGCCCGACAGAACCCGAGAGGGCCCGAGGAAATCCGACAGGGCTTGACAGAGCCCGACAGGACCCGAGCAAACCCGACAGGGCCCGAGCAAACCCGACAGGGTTCGACAAAGCCTGACAGGGCTCGATGGAGCCCGACAGGGCCCGAGGAAACCCGACAGGGCCCGACGGAGCCTGACAGGGCCCGAGCAAACCCGACAGGGCTCGACGGAGCCTTACAGGGCCCGAGCAAACCCGACAGGGCCCGAGCAAACCTGACAGGGCACGAAGGAGCCCGACAGGGCCCGAGCAAACCCGACAAGGCCCAACGAAACCCGACAGGGCCTGAGCAAACCTGACAGGGCCCGACGGAGCCCGACAGGGCACGAGCAAACCTGACAGGGCCTGACGGAGCCTGACAGGGCCCGAGCAAACCCGACAGGGCCCGAGCAAACCTGACAGGGCCCAAGAGAACCTGACAGGGCCCGACGGAGCCCGACAGGGCGCGAGCAAACCCGACAGGGGCTGACAAGGCCTGACAGGGCCTGAGCAGACCCGACATGACCCGCCAAAGCCTGATAGGGTCCGACGGAGCCCGACAGGGCCCGAGCAAACCCGACAGGGCCCGAGCAAACCTGACAGGGCTCGATGGAGCCCGACAGGGCCCGAGGAAACCCAACAGGGCGCGACAGAGCGTGACAGGGCCCGAGCAAACCCGACAGGGTTCGACGGAGCCGGACAGGGCCCGAGCAAACCCGACAGGGTCCGACGAAGCCTGACAGGGCTTCAGCAAACTCGACAGGGCCCGAGGAAACCCGACAGGATTCGACGGAGCCGGACAGGGCCCGAGCAAACCCGACAGGGTCCGACGAAGCCTGACAGGGCTTCAGCAAACTCGACAGGGCCCGAGGAAACCCGACAGGACCCGAGCAAACCCGACAGGGTCCGAGGGAGCCCGACAGGGCCCGAGGAAACCGGACAGGGCCCGACAGAGCCCGACACGGCCCGAGCAAACCCGACAGGGCCCGAGCGAAACCGACAGGGTTCGACAAAGCCTGACAGGGCTCGATGGAGCCCGACAGGGCCCGAGGAAACCCGACAGGGCCCGACGGAGCCTGACAGGGCCCGAGCAAACCCGACAGGGCTCGACGGAGCCTTACAGGGCCCGAGCAAACCCGACAGGGCCCGAGCAAACCTGACAGGGCACGAAGGAGCCCGACAGGGCCCGAGCAAACCCGACAGAGCCTGAGCAAACCTGACAGGGCCCGACGGAGCCCGACAGGGCCCGAGCAAACCCGACAGGGCCCGAGCGAATCTGACAGGGCCCGACGGAGCCCGACAGGGCGCGGGCAAACCCGACAGGTCCCGAGCAAACCTGACAGGGCCTGACGGAGCCCGACAGGGGTCGAGCAAACCCGATAGGGCCTGACGGAGCCTGACAGGGCCCGAGCAAACCTGACAGGGCCCGAGAGAACCTGACAGGGCCCGAGAGAACCTGACAGGGCCCGACGGAGCCAGACAGGGCGCGAGCAAACCCGACAGGGGCTGACAAGGCCCGACAGGGCCTGAGCAAACCCGACAGGACCCGCCAAAGCCTGATAGGGTCCGATGGAGCCCGACAGGGCCTGAGGAAACCCGACAGGGCGCGACGGAGCCTGACAGGGCCCGAGCAAACCCGACAGGGTTCGACGGAGCCCGACAGGGCCCGAGCAAACCGACAGGGCCCAACGGAGCCCGACAGGGCCCGAGGAAACCAGACAGGGCCCGACAGAGCCCGACAGGGCCCGAGCAAACCCGAGAGGGCCTGAGCAAACCCGACAGGGTTCGACAAAGCCTGACAGGGCTCGATGGAGCCCGACAGGGCCCAAGGAAACCCGACAGGGCTTGACAGAGCCCGACAGTGCCCAAGCAAACCTGACAGGGCCCGGGCAAACCCGACAGGGCACGAGCAAACCAGACAGGGCCTGACGGAGCCTGACAGGGCCCGAGCAAACCCGACAGGGCCCAACGGATCCCGACAGGGCCCAAGCAAACCTGACAGGGCCCGACGGAGCCCGACAGGGCACGAGCTAACTCGACAGAGCCTGACGTAGCCTGACAGGGCCCGAGCAAACCCGACAGGGCCCGAGCGAAACTGACAGTGCCCGACGGAGCCCGACAGGACGTGGGCAAACCCGACAGGGCCCGAGCAAACCCGACAGGGCCAGACAAGACCCGACAGGGCCTGAGCAAACCCGACAGGACCCGACAAAGCCTGACAGGGCTCGATGGAGCCCGACAGGGCCCAAGGAAACCCGACAGGGCCCGACGGAGCCCGATAGGGCCCGAGCAAACCCGACAGGGCCTGACGGAGCCCGACAGGGCCCGAGCAAACCTGAAAGGGCCCGACGAAGCCTGACAGGGCTCGATGGAGCCCGACAGGGCCCGAGGAAACCCGACAGGGCCCGAGGGAGCCCGATAGGGCCCGAGCAAACCCGACAGGGCCCGATGGAGCCCGACAGGGCTCGAACAAACCCGACAGGGCCTGAGCAAATCCGACAGGGCCCGACAGAGCCCGACAGAGCCCGACAGGGCCCGAGCAAACCCGAAAGAGCCCGACGGAGCCTGACAGGGCTCGATGGAGCCCGAGAGGGCCCGAGGAAACCCGACAGTCCCCCAGGGAGCCCGATAGGGCCCGAGCAAACCCGACAGGGCCTGACGGAGCCTGACAGGGCCCGAGCAAACCCGACAGGGCACGATGGAGCCCGACAGAGCCCGAGCAAACCCGACAGGGCCCGACAAGGCCCGACAGGGCCCGAGCAAACCTGACACGACCTGACAAAGCCTGACAGGGCCCGACGGAGCCCGACAGGGCTTGAGCAAACCCGAAAGAGCCCGACGGAGCCTGACAGGGCTCGATGGAGCCCGACAGGGCCTGAGGAAACCCGACAGGGCCCGATGGAGCCTGACAGGGCCCGAGCAAACCCGAAAGGGCCCGACAGAGCCCGACAGGACCCGAGCAAACCCGACAGGGCCCGAGCAAACCCGACAGGGTTCGACAAAGCCTGACAGGGCTCGATGGAGACCGACAGGGCCCGAGGAAACCCGACAGGGCCCGACGGAGCCTGACAGGGCCCGAGCAAACCCGACAGGGCTCGACAGAGCCTTGCAGGGCCCGAGCAAACCCGACAGGGCCCGAGCAAACCTGACAGGGCACGAAGGAGCCCGACAGGGCCCGAGCAAACCCGACAAGGCCCAACGGATCCCGACAGGGCCTGAGCAAACCTGACAGGGCCCGACGGAGCCCGACAGAGCCCGAGCAAACCCGACAGGGCCCGAGCGAATCTGACAGGGCCCGACGGAGCCCGACAGGATGCGGGCAAACCCGACAGGTCCCGAGCAAACCGGACAAAGCCTGACAAGGCCTGACAGGGCCCGAGCAAACCAGACAGGGCCTGACGGAGCCCGACAGGGCTCCAGCAAACCCGATAGGGCCTGACGGAGCCTGACAGGGCCCGAGTAAACCTGAAAGGGCCCGAGAGAACCTGACAGGGCCCGACGGAGCCCGACAGGGCGCGAGCAAACCCGACAGGGGCTGACAAGGCCCGACAGGGCCTGAGCAAACCCGACAGGACCCGCCAAAGCCTGATAGGGTCCGATGGAGCCCGACAGGGCCCGAGCAAACCCGACAGGGCTCGAGCAAACCTGACAGGGCTCGATGGAGCCCGACAGGGCCCGAGGAAACCCGACAGGGCCCCACGGAGCCCGATAGGGCCCGAGCAAACCTGACAGGGCACGAAGGAGCCCGACAGGGCCTGAGCAAACCTGACAGGGCCCAACAGAGCCCGACAGGGCACTAGCAAATCCGACAGGGCCTGACGGAGCCTGACAGGGCCCGAGCAAACCCGACAGGGCTCGACGGAGCCTTACAGGGCCCGAGCAAACCCGACAGGGCCCGAGCAAACCTGACAGGGCACGAAGGAGCCCGACAGGGCCCGAGCAAACCCGACAAGGCCCAACGAAACCCGACAGGGCCTGAGCAAACCTGACAGGGCCCGACGGAGCCCGACAGGGCACGAGCAAACCCGACAGGGCCTGACGGAGCCTGACAGGGCCCGAGCAAACCCGACAGGGCCCGAGCGAATCTGACAGGGCCCGACGGAGCCCGACAGGACGCGGGCAAACCCGACAGGTCCCGAGCAAACCCGACAGGGCCTGACAAGGCCCGATAGGGCCCGAGCAAACCTGACAGGGCCTGACGGAGCCCGACAGGGGTCGAGCAAACCCGATAGGGCCTGACGGAGCCTGACAGGGCCCGAGCAAACCTGACAGGGCCCGAGAGAACCTGACAGGGCCCGACGGAGCCCGACAGGGCGCGAGCAAACCCGACAGGGGCTGACAAGGCCCGACAGGGCCTGAGCAAACCCGACAGGACCCGCCAAAGCCTGATAGGGTCCGATGGAGCCCGACAGGGCCTGAGGAAACCCGACAGGGCGCGACGGAGCCTGACAGGGCCCGAGCAAACCCGACAGGGTTCGACGGAGCCCGACAGGGCCCGAGCAAACCGACAGGGCCCAACGGAGCCCGACAGGGCCCGAGGAAACCAGACAGGGCCCGACAGAGCCCGACAGGGCCCGAGCAAACCCGAGAGGGCCTGAGCAAACCCGACAGGGTTCGACAAAGCCTGACAGGGCTCGATGGAGCCCGACAGGGCCCGAGGAAACCCGACAGGGCCTGACGGAGCCTGACAGGGCCCGAGCAAACCCGACAGGGTTCGACGGAGCCCGACAGGGCCCGAGCAAACCCGACAGGGTCCGACGAAGCCTGACAGGGCTTCAGCAAACCCGACAGGGCCCGAGCAAAACCGACAGGACCCGAGCAAACCCGACAGGGTCCGAGGGAGCCCGACAGGGCCCGAGGAAACCAGACAGGGCCCGACAGATCCCGACAGGGCCCGAGCAAACCCGACAGGGCCCGAGCAAACCCGACAGGGTTCGACAAAGCCTGACAGGGCTTGATGGAGCCCGACAGGGCCCGAGGAAGCCCGACAGGGCCCGACGGAGCCTGACAGAGCCCGAGCAAACCCGACAGGGCTCGACGGAGCCCGATAGGGCCCGAGCAAAGCCGACAGGGCCCGATGGAGCCCGACAGGGCTCGAACAAACCCGACAGGGCCTGAGCAAATTCAACAGGGCCCGACGGAGCCCGACAGGGCCCAAGCAAACCCGAAAGGGCCCGACGGAGACTGACACGGCTCGATGGAGCCCGACAGGGCCCGAGGAAACCCGACAGGGCCCCACGGAGCCCGATAGGGCCCGAGCAAACCCGACAGGGCCTGACGGAGCCCGACAGGGCCCGAGCAAACCCGACAGGGCACGCTGGAGCCCGACAGAGCCCGAGCAAACCCGACAGGGCCCGACAAGGCTTGACAGGGCCCGAGCAAACCTGACACGACCTGACAAAGCCTGACAGGGCCCGGCGGAGCCCAACAGGGCTTGAGCAAACCCGAAAGAGCCCGACGGAGCCTGACAGGGCTCGATGGAGCCCGACAGGGCCCGAGGAAACCCGACAGGGCCCCACGGAGCCCGATACGGCCCGAGCAAACCCGACAGGGCCTGATGGAGCCTGACAGGGCCCGGGCAAACCCGACAGGGCACGCTGGAGCCCGACAGAGCCCGAGCAAACCCAACAGGGCCCGACAAGGCCCGACAGGGCCCGAGCAAACCTGACAGGACCTGACAAAGCCTGACAGGGCCCGACGGAGCCCGACAGAGCCTGAGCAAACCCGAAAGAGCCCGACGGAGCCTGACAGTGCTCGATAGAGTCCGACAGGGCCCGAGGAAACCCGACAAGGCCCGACGGAACCCGAGAGGGCCCGACAGAACCCGAGAGGGCCCGAGGAAATCCGACAGGGCTTGACAGAGCCCGACAGGACCCGAGCAAACCCGACAGGGCCCGAGCAAACCCGACAGGGTTCGACAAAGCCTGACAGGGCTCGATGGAGCCCGACAGGGCCCGAGGAAACCCGACAGGGCCCGACGGAGCCTGACAGGGCCCGAGCAAACCCGACAGGGCTCGACGGAGCCTTACAGGGCCCGAGCAAACCCGACAGGGCCCGAGCAAACCTGACAGGGCACGAAGGAGCCCGACAGGGCCCGAGCAAACCCGACAAGGCCCAACGAAACCCGACAGGGCCTGAGCAAACCTGACAGGGCCCGACGGAGCCCGACAGGGCACGAGCAAACCTGACAGGGCCTGACGGAGCCTGACAGGGCCCGAGCAAACCCGACAGGGCCCGAGCAAACCTGACAGGGCCCAAGAGAACCTGACAGGGCCCGACGGAGCCCGACAGGGCGCGAGCAAACCCGACAGGGGCTGACAAGGCCTGACAGGGCCTGAGCAGACCCGACATGACCCGCCAAAGCGTCATAGGGTCCGACGGAGCCCGACAGGGCCCGAGCAAACCCGACAGGGCCCGAGCAAACCTGACAGGGCTCGATGGAGCCCGACAGGGCCCGAGGAAACCCAACAGGGCGCGACAGAGCGTGACAGGGCCCGAGCAAACCCGACAGGGTTCGACGGAGCCGGACAGGGCCCGAGCAAACCCGACAGGGTCCGACGAAGCCTGACAGGGCTTCAGCAAACTCGACAGGGCCCGAGGAAACCCGACAGGATTCGACGGAGCCGGACAGGGCCCGAGCAAACCCGACAGGGTCCGACGAAGCCTGACAGGGCTTCAGCAAACTCGACAGGGCCCGAGGAAACCCGACAGGACCCGAGCAAACCCGACAGGGTCCGAGGGAGCCCGACAGGGCCCGAGGAAACCGGACAGGGCCCGACAGAGCCCGACACGGCCCGAGCAAACCCGACAGGGCCCGAGCGAAACCGACAGGGTTCGACAAAGCCTGACAGGGCTCGATGGAGCCCGACAGGGCCCGAGGAAACCCGACAGGGCCCGACGGAGCCTGACAGGGCCCGAGCAAACCCGACAGGGCTCGACGGAGCCTTACAGGGCCCGAGCAAACCCGACAGGGCCCGAGCAAACCTGACAGGGCACGAAGGAGCCCGACAGGGCCCGAGCAAACCCGACAGAGCCTGAGCAAACCTGACAGGGCCCGACGGAGCCCGACAGGGCACGAGCAAACCCGACAGGGCCTGACGGAGCCTGACAGGGCCCGAGCAAACCCGACAGGGCCCGAGCGAATCTGACAGGGCCCGACGGAGCCCGACAGGGCGCGGGCAAACCCGACAGGTCCCGAGCAAACCTGACAGGGCCTGACGGAGCCCGACAGGGGTCGAGCAAACCCGATAGGGCCTGACGGAGCCTGACAGGGCCCGAGCAAACCTGACAGGGCCCGAGAGAACCTGACAGGGCCCGAGAGAACCTGACAGGGCCCGACGGAGCCAGACAGGGCGCGAGCAAACCCGACAGGGGCTGACAAGGCCCGACAGGGCCTGAGCAAACCCGACAGGACCCGCCAAAGCCTGATAGGGTCCGATGGAGCCCGACAGGGCCTGAGGAAACCCGACAGGGCGCGACGGAGCCTGACAGGGCCCGAGCAAACCCGACAGGGTTCGACGGAGCCCGACAGGGCCCGAGCAAACCGACAGGGCCCAACAGAGCCCGACAGGGCCCGAGGAAACCAGACAGGGCCCGACAGAGCCCGACAGGGCCCGAGCAAACCCGAGAGGGCCTGAGCAAACCCGACAGGGTTCGACAAAGCCTGACAGGGCTCGATGGAGCCCGACAGGGCCCAAGGAAACCCGACAGGGCTTGACAGAGCCCGACAGTGCCCAAGCAAACCTGACAGGGCCCGGGCAAACCCGACAGGGCACGAGCAAACCAGACAGGGCCTGACGGAGCCTGACAGGGCCCGAGCAAACCCGACAGGGCCCAACGGATCCCGACAGGGCCCAAGCAAACCTGACAGGGCCCGACGGAGCCCGACAGGGCACGAGCTAACTCGACAGAGCCTGACGTAGCCTGACAGGGCCCGAGCAAACCCGACAGGGCCCGAGCGAAACTGACAGTGCCCGACGGAGCCCGACAGGACGTGGGCAAACCCGACAGGGCCCGAGCAAACCCGACAGGGCCAGACAAGACCCGACAGGGCCTGAGCAAACCCGACAGGACCCGACAAAGCCTGACAGGGCTCGATGGAGCCCGACAGGGCCCAAGGAAACCCGACAGGGCCCGACGGAGCCCGATAGGGCCCGAGCAAACCCGACAGGGCCCGATGGAGCCCGACAGGGCTCGAACAAACCCGACAGGGCCTGAGCAAATCCGACAGGGCCCGACAGAGCCCGACAGAGCCCGACAGGGCCCGAGCAAACCCGAAAGAGCCCGACGGAGCCTGACAGGGCTCGATGGAGCCCGAGAGGGCCCGAGGAAACCCGAGAGGGCCCCAGGGAGCCCGATAGGGCCCGAGCAAACCCGACAGGGCCTGACGGAGCCCGACAGGGCCCGAGCAAACCCGACAGGGCACGATGGAGCCCGACAGAGCCCGAGCAAACCCGACAGGGCCCGACAAGGCCCGACAGGGCCCGAGCAAACCTGACACGAGCTGACAAAGCCTGACAGGGCCCGACGGAGCCCGACAGGGCTTGAGCAAACCCGAAAGAGCCCGACGGAGCCTGACAGGGCTCGATGGAGCCCGACAGGGCCTGAGGAAACCCGACAGGGCCCGATGGAGCCTGACAGGGCCCGAGCAAGCCCGAAAGGGCCCGACAGAGCCCGACAGGACCCGAGCAAACCCGACAGGGCCAGACAAGACCCGACAGGGTTCGACAAAGCCTGACAGGGCTCGATGGAGACCGACAGGGCCCGAGGAAACCCGACAGGGCCCGACGGAGCCTGACAGGGCCCGAGCAAACCCGACAGGGCTCGACAGAGCCTTGCAGGGCCCGAGCAAACCCGACAGGGCCCGAGCAAACCTGACAGGGCACGAAGGAGCCCGACAGGGCCCGAGCAAACCCGACAAGGCCCAACGGATCCCGACAGGGCCTGAGCAAACCTGACAGGGCCCGACGGAGCCCGACAGAGCCCGAGGAAACCCGACAGGGCCCGAGCGAATCTGACAGGGCCCGACGGAGCCCGACAGGATGCGGGCAAACCCGACAGGTCCCGAGCAAACCGGACAAAGCCTGACAAGGCCTGACAGGGCCCGAGCAAACCAGACAGGGCCTGACGGAGCCCGACAGGGCTCCAGCAAACCCGATAGGGCCTGACGGAGCCTGACAGGGCCCGAGTAAACCTGAAAGGGCCCGAGAGAACCTGACAGGGCCCGACGGAGCCCGACAGGGCCCGAGCAAACCCGACAGGGCTCGAGCAAACCTGACAGGGCTCGATGGAGCCCGACAGGGCCCGAGGAAACCCGACAGGGCCCCACGGTGCCCGATAGGGCCCCACGGAGCCCGACAGGGCCCGAGCAAACCCGACAGGGCCTGATGGAGCCTGACAGGGCCCGGGCAAACCCGACAGGGCACGCTGGAGCCTGACAGAGCCCGAGCAAACCCAACAGGGCCCGACAAGGCCCGACAGGGCCCGAGCAAACCTGACAGGACCTGACAAAGCCTGACAGGGCCCGACGGAGCCCAACAGGGCCTGAGCAAACCCGAAAGAGCCTGACGGAGCCTGACAGGGCTCGATAGAGTCCGACAGGGCCCGAAGAAACCCGACAGGGCCCGACGGAACCCGAGAGGGCCCGACGGAACCCGAGAGGGCCCGAGGAAATCCGACAGGGCCCGACGGAGCCCGACAGGGCCCGAGCAAACCCGAAAGGGCCCGACGGAGCCTGACAGGGCTCGATGGAGCCCGACAGGGCCCGAGGAAACCCGACAGGGCCTGATTGAGCCCGATAGGGCCCGAGCAACCCCGACAGGGCCTGACGGAGCCTGACAGGGCCCGGGCAAACCCGACAGGGCACGCTGGAGCCCGACAGAGCCCGAGAAAACCCGACAGGGCCCGACAAGGCCCGACAGGGCCCGAGCAAACCTGACACGTCCTGACAAAGCCTGACAGGGCCCGACGGAGCCCGCCAGGGCCCGAGCAAACCCGAAAGAGCCCGACGGAGCCTGACAGGGCTCAGTGGAGTCCGACAGGGCCCGAGGAAACCCGACAGGGCCCGACGGAGCCCGATAGGGCCCGAGCAAACCCGACAGGGCCCGATGGAGCCTGACAGGGCTCGAACAAACCCGACAGGGCCTGAGCAAATCCGACAGGGCCCGACGGAGCCCGACAGGGCCCGAGCAAACCCGAAAGGGCCCGACGGAGCCTGACATGGCTCGATGGAGC
Organism: Patagioenas fasciata; assembly: GCF_037038585.1. Classification (NCBI taxonomy): domain Eukaryota; kingdom Metazoa; phylum Chordata; class Aves; order Columbiformes; family Columbidae; genus Patagioenas; species Patagioenas fasciata. The sequence goes on from NC_092539.1 coordinate 461,491, forward strand.
CCGACAGGTCCCGAGGAAACCCGACAGGGCCCCACGGAGCCCGACAGGGCCCGAGCAAACCCGACAGGGCCCGACGGAGCCCGATAGGGCCCGAGCAAACCCGACAGGGCCTGACGGAGCCCGACAGGGCCCGAGCAAACCTGAAAGGGCCCGACGAAGCCTGACAGGGCTCGATGGAGCCCGACAGGGCCCGAGGAAACCCGACAGGGCCCGAGGGAGCCCGATAGGGCCCGAGCAAACCCGACAGGGCCCGATGGAGCCCGACAGGGCTCGAACAAACCCGACAGGGCCTGAGCAAATCCGACAGGGCCCGACAGAGCCCGACAGAGCCCGACAGGGCCCGAGCAAACCCGAAAGAGCCCGACGGAGCCTGACAGGGCTCGATGGAGCCCGAGAGGGCCCGAGGAAACCCGAGAGGGCCCCAGGGAGCCCGATAGGGCCCGAGCAAACCCGACAGGGCCTGACGGAGCCCGACAGGGCCCGAGCAAACCCGACAGGGCACGATGGAGCCCGACAGAGCCCGAGCAAACCCGACAGGGCTCGACGGAGCCTTACAGGGCCCGAGCAAACCCGACAGGGCCCGAGCAAACCTGACAGGGCACGAAGGAGCCCGACAGGGCCCGAGCAAACCCGACAAGGCCCAACGAAACCCGACAGGGCCTGAGCAAACCTGACAGGGCCCGACGGATCCCGACAGGGCACGAGCAAACCCGACAGGGCCTGACGGAGCCTGACAGGGCCCGAGCAAACCCGACAGGGCCCGAGCGAATCTGACAGGGCCCGACGGAGCCCGACAGGACGCGGGCAAACCCGACAGGTCCCGAGCAAACCCGACAGGGCCTGACAAGGCCCGACAGGGCCCCAGCAAACCTGACAGGGCCTGACGGAGCCCGACATGGCTCGAGCAAACCCGATAGGGCCTGACGGAGCCTGACAGGGCCCGAGCAAACCTGACAGGGCCCAAGAGAACCTGACAGGGCCCGACGGAGCCCGACAGGGTACGAGCTAACTCGACAGAGCCTGACGTAGCCTGACAGGGCCCGAGCAAACCCGACAGGGCCCGAGCGAAACTGACAGTGCCCGAAGGAGCCCGACAGGACGTGGGCAAACCCGACAGGGCCCGAGCAAACCCGACAGGGCCAGACAAGACCCGACAGGGCCTGAGCAAACCCGACAGGACCCGACAAAGCCTGACAGGGCTCGATGGAGCCCGACAGGGCCCAAGGAAACCCGACAGGGCCCGACGGAGCCCGATAGGGCCCGAGCAAACCCGACAGGGCCTGACGGAGCCCGACAGGGCCCGAGCAAACCTGAAAGGGCCCGACGAAGCCTGACAGGGCTCGATGGAGCCCGACAGGGCCCGAGGAAACCCGACAGGGCCCGAGGGAGCCCGATAGGGCCCGAGCAAACCCGACAGGGCCCGATGGAGCCCGACAGGGCTCGAACAAACCCGACAGGGCCTGAGCAAATCCGACAGGGCCCGACAGAGCCCGACAGAGCCCGACAGGGCCCGAGCAAACCCGAAAGAGCCCGACGGAGCCTGACAGGGCTCGATGGAGCCCGAGAGGGCCCGAGGAAACCCGACAGGGCCCGACGGAGCCCGATAGGGCCCGAGCAAACCCGACAGGGCCTGACGGAGCCCGACAGGGCCCGAGCAAACCCGACAGGGCACGATGGAGCCCGACAGAGCCCGAGCAAACCCGACAGGGCCCGACAAGGCCCGACAGGGCCCGAGCAAACCTGACACGAGCTGACAAAGCCTGACAGGGCCCGACGGAGCCCGACAGGGCTTGAGCAAACCCGAAAGAGCCCGACGGAGCCTGACAGGGCTCGATGGAGCCCGACAGGGCCTGAGGAAACCCGACAGGGCCCGATGGAGCCTGACAGGGCCCGAGCAAGCCCGAAAGGGCCCGACAGAGCCCGACAGGACCCGAGCAAACCCGACAGGGCCCGAGCAAACCCGACAGGGTTCGACAAAGCCTGACAGGGCTCGATGGAGACCGACAGGGCCCGAGGAAACCCGACAGGGCCCGACGGAGCCTGACAGGGCCCGAGCAAACCCGACAGGGCTCGACAGAGCCTTGCAGGGCCCGAGCAAACCCGACAGGGCCCGAGCAAACCTGACAGGGCACGAAGGAGCCCGACAGGGCCCGAGCAAACCCGACAAGGCCCAACGGATCCCGACAGGGCCTGAGCAAACCTGACAGGGCCCGACGGAGCCCGACAGAGCCCGAGCAAACCCGACAGGGCCCGAGCGAATCTGACAGGGCCCGACGGAGCCCGACAGGATGCGGGCAAACCCGACAGGTCCCGAGCAAACCGGACAAAGCCTGACAAGGCCTGACAGGGCCCGAGCAAACCAGACAGGGCCTGACGGAGCCCGACAGGGCTCCAGCAAACCCGATAGGGCCTGACGGAGCCTGACAGGGCCCGAGTAAACCTGAAAGGGCCCGAGAGAACCTGACAGGGCCCGACGGAGCCCGACAGGGCCCGAGCAAACCCGACAGGGCTCGAGCAAACCTGACAGGGCTCGATGGAGCCCGACAGGGCCCGAGGAAACCCGACAGGGCCCCACGGAGCCCGATAGGGCCCCACGGAGCCCGACAGGGCCGGAGCAAACCCGACAGGGCCTGATGGAGCCTGACAGGGCCCGGGCAAACCCGACAGGGCACGCTGGAGCCTGACAGAGCCCGAGCAAACCCAACAGGGCCCGACAAGGCCCGACAGGGCCCGAGCAAACCTGACAGGACCTGACAAAGCCTGACAGGGCCCGACGGAGCCCAACAGGGCCTGAGCAAACCCGAAAGAGCCTGACGGAGCCTGACAGGGCTCGATAGAGTCCGACAGGGCCCGAAGAAACCCGACAGGGCCCGACGGAACCCGAGAGGGCCCGACGGAACCCGAGAGGGCCCGAGGAAATCCGACAGGGCCCGACGGAGCCCGACAGGGCCCGAGCAAACCCGAAAGGGCCCGACGGAGCCTGACAGGGCTCGATGGAGCCCGACAGGGCCCGAGGAAACCCGACAGGGCCTGATTGAGCCCGATAGGGCCCGAGCAACCCCGACAGGGCCTGACGGAGCCTGACAGGGCCCGGGCAAACCCGACAGGGCACGCTGGAGCCCGACAGAGCCCGAGAAAACCCGACAGGGCCCGACAAGGCCCGACAGGGCCCGAGCAAACCTGACACGTCCTGACAAAGCCTGACAGGGCCCGACGGAGCCCGCCAGGGCCCGAGCAAACCCGAAAGAGCCCGACGGAGCCTGACAGGGCTCAGTGGAGTCCGACAGGGCCCGAGGAAACCCGACAGGGCCCGACGGAGCCCGATAGGGCCCGAGCAAACCCGACAGGGCCCGATGGAGCCTGACAGGGCTCGAACAAACCCGACAGGGCCTGAGCAAATCCGACAGGGCCCGACGGAGCCCGACAGGGCCCGAGCAAACCCGAAAGGGCCCGACGGAGCCTGACACGGCTCGATGGAGCCCGACAGGGCCCGAGGAAACCCGACAGGGCCCCACGGAGCCCGACAGGGCCCGAGCAAACCCGACAGGGCCCGACGGAGCCCGATAGGGCCCGAGCAAACCCGACAGGGCCTGACGGAGCCCGACAGGGCCCGAGCAAACCTGAAAGGGCCCGACGAAGCCTGACAGGGCTCGATGGAGCCCGACAGGGCCCGAGGAAACCCGACAGGGCCCGAGGGAGCCCGATAGGGCCCGAGCAAACCCGACAGGGCCCGATGGAGCCCGACAGGGCTCGAACAAACCCGACAGGGCCTGAGCAAATCTGACAGGGCCCGACAGAGCCCGACAGAGCCTGACAGGGCCCGAGCAAACCCGAAAGAGCCCGACGGAGCCTGACAGGGCTCGATGGAGCCCGAGAGGGCCCGAGGAAACCCGAGAGGGCCCCAGGGAGCCCGATAGGGCCCGAGCAAACCCGACAGGGCCTGACGGAGCCCGACAGGGCCCGAGCAAACCCGACAGGGCACGATGGAGCCCGACAGAGCCCGAGCAAACCCGACAGGGCCCGACAAGGCCCGACAGGGCCCGAGCAAACCTGACACGACCTGACAAAGCCTGACAGGGCCCGACGGAGCCCGACAGGGCTTGAGCAAACCCGAAAGAGCCCGACGGAGCCTGACAGGGCTCGATGGAGCCCGACAGGGCCTGAGGAAACCCGACAGGGCCCGATGGAGCCTGACAGGGCCCGAGCAAGCCCGAAAGGGCCCGACAGAGCCCGACAGGACCCGAGCAAACCCGACAGGGCCCGAGCAAACCCGACAGGGTTCGACAAAGCCTGACAGGGCTCGATGGAGACCGACAGGGCCCGAGGAAACCCGACAGGGCCCGACGGAGCCTGACAGGGCCCGAGCAAACCCGACAGGGCTCGACAGAGCCTTGCAGGGCCCGAGCAAACCCGACAGGGCCCGAGCAAACCTGACAGGGCACGAAGGAGCCCGACAGGGCCCGAGCAAACCCGACAAGGCCCAACGGATCCCGACAGGGCCTGAGCAAACCTGACAGGGCCCGACGGAGCCCGACAGAGCCCGAGCAAACCCGACAGGGCCCGAGCGAATCTGACAGGGCCCGACGGAGCCCGACAGGATGCGGGCAAACCCGACAGGTCCCGAGCAAACCGGACAAAGCCTGACAAGGCCTGACAGGGCCCGAGCAAACCAGACAGGGCCTGACGGAGCCCGACAGGGCTCCAGCAAACCCGATAGGGCCTGACGGAGCCTGACAGGGCCCGAGTAAACCTGAAAGGGCCCGAGAGAACCTGACAGGGCCCGACGGAGCCCGACAGGGCCCGAGCAAACCCGACAGGGCTCGAGCAAACCTGACAGGGCTCGATGGAGCCCGACAGGGCCCGAGGAAACCCGACAGGGCCCCACGGAGCCCGATAGGGCCCCACGGAGCCCAACAGGGCCCGAGCAAACCCGACAGGGCCTGATGGAGCCTGACAGGGCCCGGGCAAACCCGACAGGGCACGCTGGAGCCTGACAGAGCCCGAGCAAACCCAACAGGGCCCGACAAGGCCCGACAGGGCCCGAGCAAACCTGACAGGACCTGACAAAGCCTGACAGGGCCCGACGGAGCCCAACAGGGCCTGAGCAAACCCGAAAGAGCCTGACGGAGCCTGACAGGGCTCGATAGAGTCCGACAGGGCCCGAAGAAACCCGACAGGGCCCGACGGAACCCGAGAGGGCCCGACAAAACCCGAGAGGGCCCGAGGAAATCCGACAGGGCCCGACGGAGCCCGACAGGGCCCGAGCAAACCCGAAAGGGCCCGACGGAGCCTGACAGGGCTCGATGGAGCCCGACAGGGCCCGAGGAAACCCGACAGGGCCTGATTGAGCCCGATAGGGCCCGAGCAACCCCGACAGGGCCTGACGGAGCCTGACAGGGCCCGGGCAAACCCGACAGGGCACGCTGGAGCCCGACAGAGCCCGAGAAAACCCGACAGGGCCCGACAAGGCCCGACAGGGCCCGAGCAAACCTGACACATCCTGACAAAGCCTGACAGGGCCCGACGGAGCCCGCCAGGGCCCGAGCAAACCCGAAAGAGCCCGACGGAGCCTGACAGGGCTCAGTGGAGTCCGACAGGGCCCGAGGAAACCCGACAGGGCCCGACGGAGCCCGATAGGGCCCGAGCAAACCCGACAGGGCCCGATGGAGCCTGACAGGGCTCGAACAAACCCGACAGGGCCTGAGCAAATCCGACAGGGCCCGACGGAGCCCGACAGGGCCCGAGCAAACCCGAAAGGGCCCGACGGAGCCTGACACGGCTCGATGGAGCCCGACAGGGCTTGAGCAAACCCGAAAGAGCCCAACGGAGCCTGACAGGGCTCGATGGAGCCCGACAGGGCCCGAGGAAACCCGACAGGGCCCCACGGAGCCCGATAGGGCCCGAGCAAACCCGACAGGGCCTGATGGAGCCTGACAGGGCCTGGGCAAACCCGACAGGGCACGCTGGAGCCCGACAGAGCCCGAGCAAACCCAACAGGGCCCGACAAGGCCCGACAGGGCCCGAGCAAACCTGACAGGACCTGACAAACCCTAACAGGGCCCAACGGAGCCCGACAGGGCCTGAGCAAACCCGAAAGAGCCCGACGGAGCCTGACAGGGCTCGATAGAGTCCGACAGGGCCCGAGCAAACCCGACAGGGCCCGACAGAACCCGAGAGGGCCCGACGGAACCCGAGAGAGCCCGAGGAAATCCGACAGGGCTTGACAGAGCCCGACAGGACCCGAGCAAACCCGACAGGGCCCGAGCAAACCCGACAGGGTTCGACAAAGCCTGACAGGGCTCGATAGAGCCCGACAGGGCCCGAGGAAACCCGACAGGGCCCGACGGAGCCTGACAGGGCCCGAGCAAACCCGACAGGGCTCGACGGAACCCGAGAGGGCTCGACGGAACCCGAGAGGGCCCGAGGGAATCCAACAGGGCCTGACGGAGCCTGACAGGGCCCGAGCAAACCCGACAGGGCTCGACGGAGCCTGACAGGGCCCGAGCAAACCCGACAGGGCCTGAGCAAACCCGACAGGGCACGAAGGAGCCCGACAGGGCCTGAGCAAACCTGACAGGGCCCAACAGAGCCCGACAGGGCACTAGCAAATCCGACAGGGCCTGACGGAGCCTGACAGGGCCCGAGCAAACCCGACAGGGCTCGACGGAGCCTTACAGGGCCCGAGCAAACCCGACAGGGCCCGAGCAAACCTGACAGGGCACGAAGGAGCCCGACAGGGCCCGAGCAAACCCGACAAGGCCCAACGAAACCCGACAGGGCCTGAGCAAACCCGACAGGGCCTGACGGAGCCTGACAGGGCCCGAGCAAACCCGACAGGGCCCGAGCGAATCTGACAGGGCCCGACGGAGCCCGACAGGACGCGGGCAAACCCGACAGGTCCCGAGCAAACCCGACAGGGCCTGACAAGGCCCGACAGGGCCCGAGCAAACCTGACAGGGCCTGACGGAGCCCGACATGGCTCGAGCAAACCCGATAGGGCCTGACGGAGCCTGACAGGGCCCGAGCAAACCTGACAGGGCCCAAGAGAACCTGACAGGGCCCGACGGAGCCCGACAGGGCACGAGCTAACTCGACAGAGCCTGACGTAGCCTGACAGGGCCCGAGCAAACCCGACAGGGCCCGAGCGAAACTGACAGTGCCCGAAGGAGCCCGACAGGACGTGGGCAAACCCGACAGGGCCCGAGCAAACCCGACAGGGCCAGACAAGACCCGACAGGGCCTGAGCAAACCCGACAGGACCCGACAAAGCCTGACAGGGCTCGATGGAGCCCGACAGGGCCCAAGGAAACCCGACAGGGCCCGACGGAGCCCGATAGTTCCCGAGCAAACCCGACAGGGCCTGACGGAGCCCGACAGGGCCCGAGCAAACCTGAAAGGGCCCGACGAAGCCTGACAGGGCTCGATGGAGCCCGACAGGGCCCGAGGAAACCCGACAGGGCCCGAGGGAGCCCGATAGGGCCCGAGCAAACCCGACAGGGCCCGATGGAGCCCGACAGGGCTCGAACAAACCCGACAGGGCTTGAGCAAATCCGACAGGGCCCGACAGAGCCCGACAGAGCCCGACAGGGCCCGAGCAAACCCGAAAGAGCCCGACGGAGCCTGACAGGGCTCGATGGAGCCCGAGAGGGCACGAGGAAACCCGACAGGGCCCCAGGGAGCTTGATAGGGCCCGAGCAAACCCGACAGGGCCTGACGGAGCCCGACAGGGCCCGAGCAAACCCGACAGGGCACGATGGAGCCCGACAGAGCCCGAGCAAACCCGACAGGGCCCGACAAGGCCCGACAGGGCCCGAGCAAACCTGACACGAGCTGACAAAGCCTGACAGGGCCCGACGGAGCCCGACAGGGCTTGAGCAAACCCGAAAGAGCCCGACGGAGCCTGACAGGGCTCGATGGAGCCCGACAGGGCCTGAGGAAACCCGACAGGGCCCGATGGAGCCTGACAGGGCCCGAGCAAGCCCGAAAGGGCCCGACAGAGCCCGACAGGACCCGAGCAAACCCGACAGGGCCCGAGCAAACTTGACAGGGTTCGACAAAGCCTGACAGGGCTCGATGGAGACCGACAGGGCCCGAGGAAACCCGACAGGGCCCGACGGAGCCTGACAGGGCCCGAGCAAACCCGACAGGGCTCGACAGAGCCTTGCAGGGCCCGAGCAAACCCGACAGGGCCCGAGCAAACCTGACAGGGCACGAAGGAGCACGACAGGGCCCGAGCAAACCCGACAAGGCCCAACGGATCCCGACAGGGCCTGAGCAAACCTGACAGGGCCCGACGGAGCCCGACAGAGCCCGAGCAAACCCGACAGGGCCCGAGCGAATCTGACAGGGCCCGACGGAGCCCGACAGGATGCGGGCAAACCCGACAGGTCCCGAGCAAACCGGACAAAGCCTGACAAGGCCTGACAGGGCCCGAGCAAACCAGACAGGGCCTGACGGAGCCCGACAGGGCTCCAGCAAACCCGATAGGGCCTGACGGAGCCTGACAGGGCCCGAGTAAACCTGAAAGGGCCCGAGAGAACCTGACAGGGCCCGACGGAGCCCGACAGGGCCCGAGCAAACCCGACAGGGCTCGAGCAAACCTGACAGGGCTCGATGGAGCCCGACAGGGCCCGAGGAAACCCGACAGGGCCCCACGGAGCCCGATAGGGCCCGAGCAAACCCGACAGGGCTCGAGCAAACCTGACAGGGCTCGATGGAGCCCGACAGGGCCCGAGGAAACCCGACAGGGCCCCACGGAGCCCGATAGGGCCCGAGTAAACCCGACAGGGCCTGATGGAGCCTGACAGGGCCCGGGCAAACCCGACAGGGCACGCTGGAGCCTGACAGAGCCCGAGCAAACCCAACAGGGCCCGACAAGGCCCGACAGGGCCCGAGCAAACCTGACAGGACCTGACAAAGCCTGACAGGGCCCTACGGAGCCCAACAGGGCCTGAGCAAACCCGAAAGAGCCTGACGGAGCCTGACAGGGCTCGATAGAGTCCGACAGGGCCCGAAGAAACCCGACAGGGCCCGACGGAACCCGAGAGGGCCCGACGGAACCCGAGAGGGCCCGAGGAAATCCGACAGGGCCCGACGGAGCCCGACAGGGCCCGAGCAAACCCGAAAGGGCCCGACGGAGCCTGACAGGGCTCGATGGAGCCCGACAGGGCCCGAGGAAACCCGACAGGGCCTGATTGAGCCCGATAGGGCCCGAGCAACCCCGACAGGGCCTGACGGAGCCTGACAGGGCCCGGGCAAACCCGACAGGGCACGCTGGAGCCCGACAGAGCCCGAGAAAACCCGACAGGGCCCGACAAGGCCCGACAGGGCCCGAGCAAACCTGACACGTCCTGACAAAGCCTGACAGGGCCCGACGGAGCCCGCCAGGGCCCGAGCAAACCCGAAAGAGCCCGACGGAGCCTGACAGGGCTCAGTGGAGTCCGACAGGGCCCGAGGAAACCCGACAGGGCCCGACGGAGCCCGATAGGGCCCGAGCAAACCCGACAGGGCCCGATGGAGCCTGACAGGGCTCGAACAAACCCGACAGGGCCTGAGCAAATCCGACAGGGCCCGACGGAGCCCGACAGGGCCCGAGCAAACCCGAAAGGGCCCGACCGAGCCTGACACGGCTCGATGGAGCCCGACAGGGCCCGAGGAAACCCGACAGGGCCCCACGGAGCCCAACAGGGCCCGAGCAAACCCGACAGGGCCTGACGGAGCCCGATAGGGCCCGAGCAAACCCGACAGGGCCCGAGGAAACCCGACAGGGCCCGACGGAGCCCGATAGGGCCCGAGCAAACCCGACAGGGCCCGATGGAGCCTGACAGGGCTCGAACAAACCCGACAGGGCCTGAGCAAATCCGACAGGGCCCGACGGAGCCCGACAGGGCCCGAGCAAACCCGAAAGGGCCCGACGGAGCCTGACACGGCTCGATGGAGCCCGACAGGGCCCGAGGAAACCCGACAGGGCCCCACGGAGCCCGACAGGGCCCGAGCAAACCCGACAGGGCCTGACGGAGCCCGACAGGGCCCGAGCAAACCCGACAGGGCACGCTGGAGCCCGACAGAGCCCGAGCAAACCCGACAGGGCCTGACAAGGCCCGACAGGGCCCGAGCAAACCTGACACGACCTGACAAAGCCTGACAGGGCCCGACGGAGCCCGACAGGGCTTGAGCAAACCCGAAAGAGCCCAACGGAGCCTGACAGGGCTCGATGGAGCCCGACAGGGCCCGAGGAAACCCGACAGGGCCCCACGGAGCCCGATAGGGCCCGAGCAAACCCGACAGGGCCTGATGGAGCCTGACAGGGCCTGGGCAAACCCGACAGGGCACGCTGGAGCCCGACAGAGCCCGAGCAAACCCAACAGGGCCCGACAAGGCCCGACAGGGCCCGAGCAAACCTGACAGGACCTGACAAAGCCTAACAGGGCCCAACGGAGCCCGACAGGGCCTGAGCAAACCCGAAAGAGCCCGACGGAGCCTGACAGGGCTCGATAGAGTCCGACAGGGCCCGAGGAAACCCGACAGGGCCCGACAGAACCCGAGAGGGCCCGACGGAACCCGAGAGAGCCCGAGGAAATCCGACAGGGCTTGACAGAGCCCGACAGGACCCGAGCAAACCCGACAGGGCCCGAGCAAACCCGACAGGGTTCGACAAAGCCTGACAGGGCTCGATGGAGCCCGACAGGGCCCGAGGAAACCCGACAGGGCCCGACGGAGCCTGACAGGGCCCGAGCAAACCCGACAGGGCTCGACGGAACCCGAGAGGGCTCGACGGAACCCGAGAGGGCCCGAGGGAATCCAACAGGGCCTGACGGAGCCTGACAGGGCCCGAGCAAACCCGACAGGGCTCGACGGAGCCTGACAGGGCCCGAGCAAACCCGACAGGGCCTGAGCAAACCTGACAGGGCACGAAGGAGCCCGACAGGGCCTGAGCAAACCTGACAGGGCCCAACAGAGCCCGACAGGGCACTAGCAAATCCGACAGGGCCTGACGGAGCCTGACAGGGCCCGAGCAAACCCGACAGGGCTCGACGGAGCCCGATAGGGCCCGAGCAAACCCGACAGGGCCCGATGGAGCCCGACAGGGCTCGAACAAACCCGACAGGGCCTGAGCAAATTCAACAGGGCCCGACGGAGCCCGACAGGGCCCAAGCAAACCCGAAAGGGCCCGACGGAGACTGACACGGCTCGATGGAGCCCGACAGGGCCCGAGGAAACCCGACAGGGCCCCACGGAGCCCGATACGGCCCGAGCAAACCCGACAGGGCCTGACGGAGCCCGACAGGGCCCGAGCAAACCCGACAGGGCACGCTGGAGCCCGACAGAGCCCAAGCAAACCCGACAGGGCCCGACAAGGCTTGACAGGGCCCGAGCAAACCTGACACGACCTGACAAAGCCTGACAGGGCCCGGCGGAGCCCAACAGGGCTTGAGCAAACCCGAAAGAGCCCGACGGAGCCTGACAGGGCTCGATGGAGCCCGACAGGGCCCGAGGAAACCCGACAGGGCCCCACGGAGCCCGATACGGCCCGAGCAAACCCGACAGGGCCTGATGGAGCCTGACAGGGCCCGGGCAAACCCGACAGGGCACGCTGGAGCCCGACAGAGCCCGAGCAAACCCAACAGGGCCCGACAAGGCCCGACAGGGCCCGAGCAAACCTGACAGGACCTGACAAAGCCTGACAGGGCCCGACGGAGCCCGACAGGGCCCGAGCAAACCCGAAAGGGCCCGACGGAGCCTGACAGGGCTCGATGGAGCCCGACAGGGCCCGAGGAAACCCGACAGGGCCTGATTGAGCCCGATAGGGCCCGAGCAACCCCGACAGGGCCTGACGGAGCCTGACAGGGCCCGGGCAAACCCGACAGGGCACGCTGGAGCCCGACAGAGCCCGAGAAAACCCGACAGGGCCCGACAAGGCCCGACAGGGCCCGAGCAAACCTGACACGTCCTGACAAAGCCTGACAGGGCCCGACGGAGCCCGCCAGGGCCCGAGCAAACCCGAAAGAGCCCGACGGAGCCTGACAGGGCTCAGTGGAGTCCGACAGGGCCCGAGGAAACCCGACAGGGCCCGACGGAGCCCGATAGGGCCCGAGCAAACCCGACAGGGCCCGATGGAGCCTGACAGGGCTCGAACAAACCCGACAGGGCCTGAGCAAATCCGACAGGGCCCGACGGAGCCCGACAGGGCCCGAGCAAACCCGAAAGGGCCCGACCGAGCCTGACACGGCTCGATGGAGCCCGACAGGGCCCGAGGAAACCCGACAGGGCCCCACGGAGCCCGACAGGGCCCCACGGAGCCCGACAGGGCCCGAGCAAACCCGACAGGGCCTGACGGAGCCCGACAGGGCCCGAGCAAACCCGACAGGGCACGCTGGAGCCCGACAGAGCCCGAGCAAACCCGACAGGGCCTGACAAGGCCCGACAGGGCCCGAGCAAACCTGACACGACCTGACAAAGCCTGACAGGGCCCGACGGAGCCCGACAGGGCTTGAGCAAACCCGAAAGAGCCCAACGGAGCCTGACAGGGCTCGATGGAGCCCGACAGGGCCCGAGGAAACCCGACAGGGCCCCACGGAGCCCGATAGGGCCCGAGCAAACCCGACAGGGCCTGATGGAGCCTGACAGGGCCTGGGCAAACCCGACAGGGCACGCTGGAGCCCGACAGAGCCCGAGCAAACCCAACAGGGCCCGACAAGGCCCGACAGGGCCCGAGCAAACCTGACAGGACCTGACAAAGCCTAACAGGGCCCAACGGAGCCCGACAGGGCCTGAGCAAACCCGAAAGAGCCCGACGGAGCCTGACAGGGCTCGATAGAGTCCGACAGGGCCCGAGGAAACCCGACAGGGCCCGACAGAACCCGAGAGGGCCCGACGGAACCCGAGAGAGCCCGAGGAAATCCGACAGGGCTTGACAGAGCCCGACAGGACCCGAGCAAACCCGACAGGGCCTGAGCAAACCCGACAGGGTTCGACAAAGCCTGACAGGGCTCGATGGAGCCCGACAGGGCCCGAGGAAACCCGACAGGGCCCGACGGAGCCTGACAGGGCCCGAGCAAACCCGACAGGGCTCGACGGAACCCGAGAGGGCTCGACGGAACCCGAGAGGGCCCGAGGGAATCCAACAGGGCCTGACGGAGCCTGACAGGGCCCGAGCAAACCCGACAGGGCTCGACGGAGCCTGACAGGGCCCGAGCAAACCCGACAGGGCCTGAGCAAACCTGACAGGGCACGAAGGAGCCCGACAGGGCCTGAGCAAACCTGACAGGGCCCAACAGAGCCCGACAGGGCACTAGCAAATCCGACAGGGCCTGACGGAGCCTGACAGGGCCCGAGCAAACCCGACAGGGCTCGACGGAGCCTTACAGGGCCCGAGCAAACCCGACAGGGCCCGAGCAAACCTGACAGGGCACGAAGGAGCCCGACAGGGCCCGAGCAAACCCGACAAGGCCCAACGAAACCCGACAGGGCCTGAGCAAACCTGACAGGGCCCGACGGATCCCGACAGGGCACGAGCAAACCCGACAGGGCCTGACGGAGCCTGACAGGGCCCGAGCAAACCCGACAGGGCCCGAGCGAATCTGACAGGGCCCGACGGAGCCCGACAGGACGCGGGCAAACCCGACAGGTCCCGAGCAAACCCGACAGGGCCTGACAAGGCCCGACAGGGCCCGAGCAAACCTGACAGGGCCTGACGGAGCCCGACATGGCTCGAGCAAACCCGATAGGGCCTGACGGAGCCTGACAGGGCCCGAGCAAACCTGACAGGGCCCAAGAGAACCTGACAGGGCCTGACGGAGCCCGACAGGGCGCGAGCAAACCCGACAGGGCCCGAGCAAACCTGACAGGGCTCGATGGAGCCAGACAGGGCCCGAGGAAACCCGACAGGGCGCGACAGAGCCTGACAGGGCCCGAGCAAACCCGACAGGGTTCGAGGGAGCCCGACAGGGCCCGAGCAAACCCGACAGGGTCCGACGAAGCCTGACAGGGCTTCAGCAAACCCGACAGGGCCCGAGGAAACCCGACAGGACCCGAGCAAACCCGACAGGGTCCGAGGGAGCCCGACAGGGCCCGAGGAAACCGGACAGGGCCCGACAGAGCCCGACAGGGCCCGAGCAAACCCGACAGGGCCCGAGCAAACCCGACAGGGTTCGACAAAGCCTGACAGGGCTCGATGGAGCCCGACAGGGCCCGAGGAAACCCGACAGGGCCCGACGGAGCCTGACAGGGCCCGAGCAAACCCGACAGGGCCTGAGCAAACCTGACAGGGCACGAAGGAGCCCGACAGGGCCTGAGCAAACCTGACAGGGCCCAACAGAGCCCGACAGGGCACTAGCAAATCCGACAGGGCCTGACGGAGCCTGACAGGGCCCGAGCAAACCCGACAGGGCTCGACGGAGCCTTACGGGGCCCGAGCAAACCCGACAGGGCCCGAGCAAACCTGACAGGGCACGAAGGAGCCCGACAGGGCCCGAGCAAACCCGACAAGGCCCAACGAAACCCGACAGGGCCTGAGCAAACCTGACAGGGCCCGACGGATCCCGACAGGGCACGAGCAAACCCGACAGGGCCTGACGGAGCCTGACAGGGCCCGAGCAAACCCGACAGGGCCCGAGCGAATCTGACAGGGCCCGACGGAGCCCGACAGGACGCGGGCAAACCCGACAGGTCCCGAGCAAACCCGACAGGGCCTGACAAGGCCCGACAGGGCCCGAGCAAACCTGACAGGGCCTGACGGAGCCCGACAGGGCCCGAGCAAACCCGATAGGGCCTGACGGAGCCTGACAGGGCCCGAGCAAACCTGACAGGGCCCAAGAGAACCTGACAGGGCCCGACGGAGCCCGACAGGGCGCGAGCAAACCCGACAGGGCCCGAGCAAACCTGGCAGGGCTCGATGGAGCCAGACAGGGCCCGAGGAAACCCGACAGGGCGCGACAGAGCCTGACAGGGCCCGAGCAAACCCGACAGGGTTCGAGGGAGCCCGACAGGGCCCGAGCAAACCCGACAGGGTCCGACGAAGCCTGACAGGGCTTCAGCAAACCCGACAGGGCCCGAGGAAACCCGACAGGACCCGAGCAAACCCGACAGGGTCCGAGGGAGCCCGACAGGGCCCGAGGAAACCGGACAGGGCCCGACAGAGCCCGACAGGGCCCGAGCAAACCCGACAGGGCCCGAGCAAACCCGACAGGGTTCGACAAAGCCTGACAGGGCTCGATGGAGCCCGACAGGGCCCGAGGAAACCCGACAGGGCCCGACGGAGCCTGACAGGGCCCGAGCAAACCCGACAGGGCCTGAGCAAACCTGACAGGGCACGAAGGAGCCCGACAGGGCCTGAGCAAACCTGACAGGGCCCAACAGAGCCCGACAGGGCACTAGCAAATCCGACAGGGCCTGACGGAGCCTGACAGGGCCCGAGCAAACCCGACAGGGCTCGACGGAGCCTTACAGGGCCCGAGCAAACCCGACAGGGCCCGAGCAAACCTGACAGGGCACGAAGGAGCCCGACAGGGCCCGAGCAAACCCGACAAGGCCCAACGAAACCCGACAGGGCCTGAGCAAACCTGACAGGGCCCGACGGATCCCGACAGGGCACGAGCAAACCCGACAGGGCCTGACGGAGCCTGACAGGGCCCGAGCAAACCCGACAGGGCCCGAGCGAATCTGACAGGGCCCGTCGGAGCCCGACAGGACGCGGGCAAACCCGACAGGTCCCGAGCAAACCCGACAGGGCCTGACAAGGCCCGACAGGGCCCGAGCAAACCTGACAGGGCCTGACGGAGCCCGACATGGCTCGAGCAAACCCGATAGGGCCTGACGGAGCCTGACAGGGCCCGAGCAAACGTGACAGGGCCCAAGAGAACCTGACAGGGCCCGACGGAGCCCGACAGGGCGCGAGCAAACCCGACAGGGCCCGAGCAAACCTGGCAGGGCTCGATGGAGCCAGACAGGGCCCGAGGAAACCCGACAGGGCGCGACAGAGCCTGACAGGGCCCGAGCAAACCCGACAGGGTTCGAGGGAGCCCGACAGGGCCCGAGCAAACCCGACAGAATCCGACGAAGCCTGACAGGGCTTCTAGCAAACCCGACAGGGCCCGAGGAAACCCGACAGGACCCGAGCAAACCCGACAGGGTCCGAGGGAGCCCGACAGGGCCCGAGGAAACCGAACAGGGCCCGACAGAGCCCGACAGGGCCCGAGCAAACCCGACAGGGCCCGAGCAAACCCGACAGGGCCCGACGGAGCCTGACAGAGCCCGAGCAAACCCGACAGGGCTCGACGGAGCCCGATAGGGCCCGAGCAAACCCGACAGGGCCCGATGGAGCCCGACAGGGCTCGAACAAACCCGACAGGGCCTGAGCAAATTCAACAGGGCCCGACGGAGCCCGACAGGGCCCAAGCAGACCCGAAAGGGCCCGACGGAGACTGACACGGCTCGATGGAGCCCGACAGGGCCCGAGGAAACCCGACAGGGCCCCACGGAGCCCGATAGGGCCCGAGCAAACCCGACAGGGCCTGACGGAGCCCGACAGGGCCCGAGCAAACCCGACAGGGCACGCTGGAGCCCGACAGAGCCCAAGCAAACCCGACAGGGCCCGACAAGGCTTGACAGGGCCCGAGCAAACCTGACACGACCTGACAAAGCCTGACAGGGCCCGGCGGAGCCCAACAGGGCTTGAGCAAACCCGAAAGAACCCGACGGAGCCTGACAGGGCTCGATGGAGCCCGACAGGGCCCGAGGAAACCCGACAGGGCCCCACGGAGCCCGATACGGCCCGAGCAAACCCGACAGGGCCTGATGGAGCCTGACAGGGCCCGGGCAAACCCGACAGGGCACGCTGGAGCCCGACAGAGCCCGAGCAAACCCAACAGGGCCCGACAAGGCCCGACAGGGCCCGAGCAAACCTGACAGGACCTGACAAAGCCTGACAGGGCCCGACGGAGCCCGACAGGGCCTGAGCAAACCCGAAAGAGCCCGACGGAGCCTGACAGTGCTCGATAGAGTCCGACAGGGCCCGAGGAAACCCGACAGGGCCCGACGGAACCCGAGAGGGCCCGACGGAACCCGAGAGGGCCCGACAGAACCCGAGAGGGCCCGAGGAAATCCGACAGGGCTTGACAGAGCCCGACAGGACCCGAGCAAACCCGACAGGGCCCGAGCAAACCCGACAGGGTTCGACAAAGCCTGACAGGGCTCGATGGAGCCCGACAGGGCCCGAGGAAACCCGACAGGGCCCGACGGAGCCTGACAGGGCCCGAGCAAACCCGACAGGGCTCGACGGAGCCTTACAGGGCCCGAGCAAACCCGACAGGGCCCGAGCAAACCTGACAGGGCACGAAGGAGCCCGACAGGGCCCGAGCAAACCCGACAAGGCCCAACAAAACGCGACAGGGCCTGAGCAAACCTGACAGGGCCCGATGGAGCCCGACAGGGCACGAGCAAACCCGACAGGGCCTGACGGAGCCTGACAGGGCCCGAGCAAACCCGACAGGGCCCGAGCGAATCTGACAGGGCCTGACGGAGCCCGACAGGACGCGGGCAAACCCGACAGGTCCCGAGCAAACCCGACAGGGCCTGACAAGGCCCGACAGGGCCCGAGCAAACCTGACAGGGCCTGACGGAGCCCGACAGGGCTCGAGCAAACCCGATAGGGCCTGACGGAGCCTGACAGGGCCCGAGCAAACCTGACAGGGCCCAAGAGAACCTGACAGGGCCCGACGGAGCCCGACAGGGCGCGAGCAAACCCGACAGGGGCTGACAAGGCCTGACAGGGCCTGAGCAAACCCGACAGGACCCGCCAAAGCCTGATAGGGTCCGATGGAGCCCGACAGGGCCCGAGCAAACCCGACAGGGCCCGAGCAAACCTGACAGGGCTCGATGGAGCCCGACAGGGCCCGAGGAAACCCAACAGGGCGCGACAGAGCCTGACAGGGCCCGAGCAAACCCGACAGGGTTCGACGGAGCCCGACAGGGCCCGAGCAAACCCGACAGGGTCCGACGAAGCCTGACAGGGCTTCAGCAAACTCGACAGGGCCCAAGGAAACCCGACAGGACCCGAGCAAACCCGACAGGGTCCGAGGGAGCCCGACAGGGCCCGAGGAAACCGGACAGGGCCCGACAGAGCCCGACAGGGCCCGAGCAAACCCGACAGGGCCCGAGCAAACCCGACAGGGTTCGACAAAGCCTGACAGGGCTCGATGGAGCCCGACAGGGCCCGAGGAAACCCGACAGGGCCCGACGGAGCCTGACAGGGCCCGAGCAAACCCGACAGGGCCCGAGCAAACCCGACAGGGCCCGAGCAAACCTGACAGTGCACGAAGGAGCCCGACAGGGCCCGAGCAAACCCGACAAGGCCCGACGAAAACCGACAGGGCCTGAGCAAACCTGACAGGGCCCGACGGAGCCCGACAGGACGTGGGCAAACCCGACAGGGCCCGAGCAAACCCGACAGGGCCAGACAAGACCCGACAGGGCCTGAGCAAACCCGACAGGACCCGACAAAGCCTGACAGGGCTCGATGGAGCCCGACAGGGCCCAAGGAAACCCGACAGGGCCCGACGGAGCCCGATAGGGCCCGAGCAAACCCGACAGGGCCTGACGGAGCCCGACAGGGCCCGAGAAAACCTGAAAGGGCCCGACGAAGCCTGACAGGGCTCGATGGAGCCCGACAGGGCCCGAGGAAACCCGACAGGGCCCGACGGAGCCCGATAGGGCCCGAGCAAACCCGACAGGGCCCGACGGAGCCCGACAGGGCACGAGCTAACTCGACAGAGCCTGACGTAGCCTGACAGGGCCCGAGCAAACCCGACAGGGCCCGAGCGAAACTGACAGGGCCCGACGGAGCCCGACAGGACGTGGGCAAACCCGACAGGGCCCGAGCAAACCCGACAGGGCCAGACAAGACCCGACAGGGCCTGAGCAAACCCGACAGGACCCGACAAAGCCTGACAGGGCTCGATGGAGCCCGACAGGGCCCAAGGAAACCCGACAGGGCCCGAGGGAGCCAGATAGGGCCCGAGCAAACCCGACAGGGCCTGACGGAGCCCGACAGGGCCCGAGAAAACCTGAAAGGGCCCGACGAAGCCTGACAGGGCTCGATGGAGCCCGACAGGGCCCGAGGAAACCCGACAGGGCCCGACGGAGCCCGATAGGGCCCGAGCAAACCCGACAGGGCCCGATGGAGCCCGACAGGGCTCGAACAAACCCGACAGGGCCTGAGCAAATCCGACAGGGCCCGACAGAGCCCGACAGAGCCCGACAGGGCCCGAGCAAACCCGAAAGGGCCCGACGGAGCCTGACAGGGCTCGATGGAGCCCGACAGGGCCCGAGGAAACGCGACAGGGCCCCAGGGAGCCCGATAGGGCCCGAGCAAACCCGACAGGGCCTGACGGAGCCCGACAGGGCCCAAGCAAACCCGACAGGGCACGCTGGAGCCCGACAGAGCCCGAGCAAACCCGACAGAGCCCGACAAGGCCCGACAGGGCCCGAGCAAACCTGACACGACCTGACAAAGCCTGACAGGGCCCGACGGAGCCCAACAGGGCTTGAGCAAACCCGAAAGAGCCCGACGGAGCCTGACAGGGCTCGATGGAGCCCGACAGGGCCTGAGGAAACCTGACAGGGCCCGACGGAGCCTGACAGGGCCCGAGCAAACCCGAAAGGGCCCGACAGAGCCCGACAGGACCCGAGCAAACCCGACAGGGCCCGAGCAAACCCGACAGGGTTCGACAAAGCCTGACAGGGCTCGATGGAGACCGACAGGGCCCGAGGAAACCCGACAGGGCCCGACGGAGCCTGACAGGGCCTGAGCAAACCCGACAGGGCTCGACAGAGCCTTGCAGGGCCCGAGCAAACCCGACAGGGCCCGAGCAAACCTGACAGGGCTCGATGGAGCCCGACAGGGCCCGAGCAAACCCGACAAGGCCCAACGGATCCCGACAGGGCCTGAGCAAACCTGACAGGGCCCGACGGAGCCCGACAGAGCCCGAGCAAACCCGACAGGGCCCTAGCGAATCTGACAAGGCCCGACGGAGCCCGACAGGATGCAGGCAAACCCGACAGGTCCCGAGCAAACCCGACAAAGCCTGACAAGGCCCGACAGGGCCCGAGCAAACCTGACAGGGCCTGACGGAGCCCGACAGGGCTCGAGCAAACCCGATAGGGCCTGACGGAGCCTGACAGGGCCCGAGCAAACCTGAAAGGGCCCGAGAGAACCTGACAGGGCCCGACGGAGCCCGACAGGGCGCGAGCAAACCCGACAGGGGCTGACAAGGCCCGACAGGGCCTGAGCAAACCCGACAGGACCCGCCAAAGCCTGATAGGGTCCGATGGAGCCCGACACGGCCCGAGCAAACGCGACAGGGCTCGAGCAAACCTGACAGGGCTCGATGGAGCCCGACAGGGCCCGAGGAAACCCGACAGGGCCCCACGGAGCCTGATAGGGCCCGAGCAAACCCGACAGGGCCTGATGGAGCCTGACAGGGCCCGGGCAAACCCGACAGGGCACGCTGGAGCCCAACAGAGCCCGAGCAAACCCAACAGGGCCCGACAAGGCCCGACAGGGCCCGAGCAAACCTGACAGGACCTGACAAAGCCTGACAGGGCCCGACGGAGCCCAAGAGGGCCTGAGCAAACCCGAAAGAGCCTGACGGAGCCTGACAGGGCCCGAGTAAACCCGACAGGGCCCGAGCGAATCCGACAGGGCGCGACGGAGCCCGACAGGACGCGGGCAAACCCGACAGGTCCCGAGCAAATCCGACAGGGCCTGACAAGACCCGACAGCGCCCGAGCAAACCTGACAGGGCCTGACGGAGCCTGACAGGGCCCGAGCAAACCTGACAGGGCCCGAGAGAACCTGACAGGGCCCGACGGAGCCCGACAGGGCGCGAGCAAACCCGACAGGGGCTGACAAGGCCCGACAGGGCCTGAGCAAACCCGACAGGACCCGCCAAAGCCTGATAGGGTCCGATGGAGCCCGACAGGGCCCGAGCAAACCCGACAGGGGCTGACAAGGCCCGACAGGGCCTGAGCAAACTCGATAGGACCCGCCAAAGCCTGATAGGGTCCGATGGAGCCTGACAGGGCCCGAGCAAACCCGACAGGGTTCGACGGAGCCCGACAGGGCCCGAGCAAACCCGACAGGGTCCGACGAAGCCTGACAGGGCTTCAGCAAACCCGACAGGGCCCGAGCAAACCCGACAGGACCCGAGCAAACCCGACAGGGTCCGACGGAGCCCGACAGGGCCCGAGGAAACCAGACAGGGCCCGACAGAGCCCGACAGGGCCTGAGCAAACCCGACAGGGCCCGAGCAAACCCGACAGGGTTCGACAAAGCCTGACAGGGCTTGATGGAGCCCGACAGGGCCCGAGCAAACCCGACAGGGCCCGACGGAGCCTGACAGAGCCCGAGCAAACCCGACAGGGCTCGACAGAGCCCGATAGGGCCTGAGCAAACCCGACAGGGCCTGACGGAGCCCGACAGGGCCCGAGCAAACCCGAAAGTGCCCGACGAAGCCTGACAGGGCTCGATGGAGCCCGACAGGGCCCGAGCAAACCCGACAGGGCCCGACGGAGCCTGACAGAGCCCGAGCAAACCCGACAGGGCTCGACAGAGCCCGATAGGGCCCGAGCAAACCTGACAGGGCCCGATGGAGGCCGACAGGGCTCGAGCAAACCCGACAGGGTCCGACGAAGCCTGACAGGGCTTCAGCAAACCCGACATGGCCCGAGCAAACCCGACAGGGCCCGCCGGAGCCCGACAGGGGTCGAGCAAACCCGATAGGGCCTGACGGAGCCTGACAGGGCCCGAGCAAACCTGACAGGGCCCGAGAGAACCTGACAGGGCCCGACGGAGCCCGACAGGGCGCGAGCAAACCCGACAGGGGCTGACAAGGCCCGACAGGGCCTGAGCGAACCCGACAGGACCCGCCAAAGCCTGATAGGGTCCGATGGAGCCCGACAGGGCCTGAGGAAACCCGACAGGGCGCGACGGAGCCTGACAGGGCCCGAGCAAACCCGACAGGGTTCCACGGAGCCCGACAGGGCCCGAGCAAACCGACAGGGCCCAACGGAGCCCGACAGGGCCCGAGGAAACCAGACAGGGCTCGACAGAGCCCGACAGGGCCCGAGCAAACCCGAGAGGGCCTGAGCAAACCCGACAGGGTTCGACAAAGCCTGACAGGGCTCGATGGAGCCCGACAGGGCCCAAGGAAACCCGACAGGGCCTGAGCAAATCCGACAGGGCCTGACAGAGCCCGACAGAGCCCGACAGGGCCCGAGCAAACCCGAAAGAGCCCGACGGAGCCTGACAGGGCTCGATGGAGCCCGAGAGGGCCCGAGGAAACCCGACAGGGCCCCAGGGAGCCCGATAGGGCCCGAGCAAACCCGACAGGGCCTGACGGAGCCCGACAGGGCCCGAGCAAACCCGACAGGGCACGATGGAGCCCGACAGAGCCCGAGCAAACCCGACAGGGCCCGACAAGGCCCGACAGGGCCCGAGCAAACCTGACACGACCTGACAAAGCCTGACAGGGCCCGACGGAGCCCGACAGGGCTTGAGCAAACCCGAAAGAGCCCGACGGAGCCTGACAGGGCTCGATGGAGCCCGACAGGGCCTGAGGAAACCCGACAGGGCCCGACGGAGCCTGACAGGGCCCGAGCAAATCCGAAAGGGCCCGACAGAGCCCGACAGGACCCGAGCAAACCCGGCAGGGCCCGAGCAAACCCGACAGGGTTCGACAAAGCCTGACAGGGCTCGATGGAGACCGACAGGGCCCGAGGAAACCCGACAGGGCCCGACGGAGCCTGACAGGGCCCGAGCAAACCCGACAGGGCTCGACAGAGCCTTGCAGGGCCCGAGCAAACCCGACAGGGCCCGAGCAAACCTGACAGGGCACGAAGGAGCCCGACAGGGCCCGAGCAAACCCGACAAGGCCCAACGGATCCCGACAGGGCCTGAGCAAACCTGACAGGGCCCGACGGAGCCCGACAGAGCCCGAGCAAACCCGACAGGTCCCGAGCGAATCTGACAGGGCCCGACGGAGCCCGACAGGATGCGGGCAAACCCGACAGGTCCCGAGCAAACCGGACAAAGCCTGACAAGGCCCGACAGGGCCCTAGCAAACCTGACAGGGCCTGACGGAGCCCGACAGGGCTCCAGCAAACCCGATAGGGCCTGACGGAGCCTGACAGGGCCCGAGTAAACCTGAAAGGGCCCGAGAGAACCTGACAGGGCCCGACGGAGCCCGACAGGGCGCGAGCAAACCCGACAGGGGCTGACAAGGCCCGACAGGGCCTGAGCAAACCCGACAGGACCCGCCAAAGCCTGATAGGGTCCGATGGAGCCCGACAGGGCCCGAGCAAACCCGACAGGGCTCGAGCAAACCTGACAGGGCTCGATGGAGCCCGACAGGGCCCGAGGAAACCCGACAGGGCCCCACGGAGCTTGATAGGGCCCGAGCAAACCCGACAGGGCCTGATGGAGCCTGACAGGGCCCGGGCAAACCCGACAGGGACGCTGGAGCCCGACAGAGCCCGAGCAAACCCAACAGGGCCCGACAAGGCCCGACAGGGCCCGAGCAAACCTGACAGGACCTGACAAAGCCTGACAGGGCCCGACGGAGCCCAACAGGGCCTGAGCAAACCCGAAAGAGCCTGACGGAGCCTGACAGGGCTCGATAGAGTCCGACAGGGCCCGAAGAAACCCGACAGGGCCCGACGGAACCCGAGAGGGCCCGACGGAACCCGAGAGGGCCCGAGGAAATCCGACAGGGCCCGACGGAGCCTGACAGGGCCCGAGCAAACCCGACAGGGCCCGACAGAGCCCGACAGGACCCGAGCAAACCCGACAGGGCCCGAGCAAACCCGACAGGGTTCGACAAAGCCTGACAGGGCTCGATGGAGCCCGACAGGGCCCGGGGAAACCCGACAGGGCCCGAAGGAGCCTGACAGGGCCCGAGCAAACCCGACAGGGCTCGAGCAAACCTGACAGGGCACGAAGGAGCCCGACAGGGCCCGAACAAACCCGACAAGGCCCAACGGATCCCGACAGGGCCTGACGGAGCCTGACAGGGCCCGAGCAAACCCGACAGGGCCCGAGCGAATCTGACAGGGCGCGACGGAACCCGACAGGACGCGGGCAAACCCGAGAGGTCCCGAGCAAACCCGACAGGGCCTGACAAGGCCCGACAGGGCCCGAGCAAACCTGACAGGGCCTGATGGAGCCTGACAGGGCCCGAGCAAACCTGACAGGGCCCGAGAGAACCTGACAGGGCCCGACGGAGCCCGACAGGGCGCGAGCAAACCCGACAGGGGCTGACAAGGCCCGACAGGGCCTGAGCAAACCCGACAGGACCCGCCAAAGACTGATAGGGTCCGATGGAGCCCGACAGGGCCCGAGCAAACTTGACAGGGCCCGAGCAAACCTGACAGGGCTCGATGGAGCCCGACAGGGCCCGAGGAAACCCGACAGGGCGCGACGGAGCCTGACAGGGCCCGAGCAAACCCGACAGGATTCGACGGAGCCCGACAGGGCCCGAGCAAACCCGACAGGGACCGACGAAGCCTGACAGGGCTTCAGCAAACCCGACAGGACCCGAGCAAATCCGACAGGGTCCGACGGAGCCCGACAGGGCCCGAGGAAACCAGACAGGGCCCGACAGAGCCCGACAGGGCCCGAGCAAACCCGACAGGGCCCGAGCAAACCCAACAGGGTTCGACAAAGCCTGACAGGGCTTGATGGAGCCCGACAGGGCCCGAGCAAACCCGACAGGGCCCGACGGAGCCTGACAGAGCCCGAGCAAACCCGACAGGGCTCGACGCAGCCCGATAGGGCCTGAGCAAATCCGACAGGGCCTGACGGAGCCCGACAAGGCCCGAACAAACCCGAAAGTGCCCGATGAAGCCTGACAGGGCTCGATGGAGCCCGACAGGGCCCGAGGAAACCCGACAGGGCTCGACAGAGCCCGACAGGGCCCGAGCAAACCTGACAAGGCCCGATGGAGGCCGACAGGGCCCGAGCAAACCCGACAGGGCCCGAGCAAACCCAACAGGGTTCGACAAAGCCTGACAGGGCTTGATGGAGCCCGACAGGGCCCGAGCAAACCCGACAGGGCCCGACGGAGCCTGACAGAGCCCGAGCAAACCCGACAGGGCTCGACGCAGCCCGATAGGGCCTGAGCAAATCCGACAGGGCCTGACGGAGCCCGACAAGGCCCGAGCAAACCCGAAAGTGCCCGACGAAGCCTGACAGGGCTCGATGGAGCCCGACAGGGCCCGAGGAAACCCGACAGGGCTCGACAGAGCCCGATAGGGCCCGAGCAAACCTGACAAGGCCAGATGGAGGCCGACAGGGCTCGAGCAAACCCGACAGGGTCCGACGAAGCCTGACAGGGCTTCAGCAAACCCGACATGGCCCGAGCAAACCCGACAGGGCCCGACGGAGCCCGACAGAGCCCGAGGAAACCAGACAGGGCCCGATGGAGCCCGACAGGGCTCGAGCAAACCCGACAGGGCCCGACGGAGCCCGACAGGGCCCGAGCAAACCCGAAAGGGCCCGACGGAGCCTGACAGGGCTCGATGGAGCCCGACAGGGCTCGAGCAAACCCGACAGGGTCCGACGAAGCCTGACAGGGCTTCAGCAAACCCGACATGGCCCGAGCAAACCCGACAGGGCCGACGGAGCCCGACAGAGCCCGAGGAAACCAGACAGGGCCCGACGGAGCCCGACAGGGCTCGAGCAAACCTGACAGGGCCCGACGGAGCCCGACAGGGCCCGAGCAAACCCAAAAGGGCCCGACGGAGCCTGACAGGGCTCGATGGAGCCCGACAGGGCCCGAGGAAACCCGACAGGGCCTGATTGAGCCCGATAGGGCCCGAGCAAACCCGACAGGGCCTGACGGAGCCTGACAGGGCCCGGGCAAACCCGACAGGGCACGCTGGAGCCCGACAGAGCCCGAGCAAACCCGACAGGGCCCGACAAGGCCCAACAGGGCCCGAGCAAACCTGACACGACCTGACAAAGCCTGACAGGGC
Source organism: Patagioenas fasciata (assembly GCF_037038585.1). Taxonomy (NCBI): domain Eukaryota; kingdom Metazoa; phylum Chordata; class Aves; order Columbiformes; family Columbidae; genus Patagioenas; species Patagioenas fasciata. Next base: position 487,519 of record NC_092539.1, read on the forward strand.
CCGACAGAGGCCGCCAGGGCCCGAGCAAACCCGAAAGAGCCCGACGGAGCCTGACATGGCTCAGTGGAGTCCGACAGGGCCCGAGGCAACCCGACACGGCTCGACGGAACCAGACAGGGCCTGAGAAACCCGACAAGGCCCGAGCAAACCCGACAGGGCCCGACGGAGCCTGACAGGGCTCGATGGAGCCCGACAGGGCCCGAGGAAACCCGACAGGGCCCGACTGAGCCCGATAGGGCCCGAGCAAACCCGACAGGGCCCGATGGAGCCCGACAGGGCTCGAACAAACCCGACAGGGCCTGAGCAAATCCGACAGGGCGCGACGGAGCCTGTCGGGTTTGCTCGGGCTCTGTCAGCTCCATTGGGCTCTGTCGGGTTTGCTCGGGCCCTTTCGGGTTTGCTCGGGCCCTGTCAGGCTCCGTCAAGCCCTGTCGGGTTTGCTAGGGCCCTGTCGGGCTCTGTCGGGCCCTGTCTGGTTTCCTCAGGCTCTGTCAGGCTCCGTCGGGCCCTGTTGGGTTTGCTCAGGCCCTGTTGGGTTTGCTGAAGCCCTGTCAGGCTTCGACGGACCCTGTCGGGTTTGCTCGGGCCCTGTCGGGCTCCGTCGAGACCTTTCGGGTTTGCTCGGGCCCTGTCAGGCTCCGTTGGGCCCTGTCGGATTTCCTCGGGCCCTGTCGGGTTTGCTCGGGCCCTGTCAGGTTCCGTCAGGCCCTGTCGGGTTTCCTCGGGCCATGTCGGAATCTATCGAGCCCTGTCAGGCTCCGTCGGGCTCTGTCGGGTTTGCTCAGGCCCTGTCAGGCTCCGTCGGGCCCTGTCAGGCTTTGTCAGGTCCTGTCAGGTTTGCTCGGGCCCTGTCGGGCCTTGTCGGGCCCTGTCGGGTTTGCTCGGGTTCTGTCGGGCTCCAGCGTGCCCTGTCGGGTTTGCCCGGGCCCTGTCAGGCTCCGTCAGGCCCTCTCGGGTTTGCTCGGGCCCTATCCGGCTCCGTGGGGCCCTATCGGGTTTCCTCGGGGCCCTGTCGGGCTCCATCGAGCCCTGTCAGGCTCCGTCGGGCCTTTTCAGGTTTGCTCGGGCCCTGTCGGGCTCCATCGAACCATGTCAGGCTTTGTCAGGTCGTGTCAGGTTTGTTCGGGCCCTGTCGGGCCTTGTCGGGCCCTGTCGGGTTTGCTCGGGCTCTGTCGGGCTCCGTTGGGCCCTGTCGGGTTTGCTCGGGCCCTGTCGGGTTTGCTCGGGCCCTGTCAGGCTTTGTCAAGCCCTGTCGGGTTTGCTCGGGCCCTGCCGGGTTTGCTAGGGCCCTGTCGGGCTCCGTCGGGCCCTGTCTGGTTTCCTCAGGCCCTGTCGGGCTCCGTCGGGCCCTGTCGGGTTTGCTCGGGCCCTGTCGGGTTTGCTGAAGCCCTGTCAGGCTTCGACGGACCCTGTCGGGTTTGCTCGGGCCCTTTCGGGCTCCGTCGAGTCCTGTCGGGTTTGCTCGGGCCCTGTCAGGCTCCGTCGCGCCCTGTCGGGTTTCCTCGGGCCCTGTCGGGCTCCATCGAGCCCTGTCGGGTTTGCTCGGGCCCTGTCGGGCTCCATCGGACCCTATCAGGCTTTGTCGGGTCCTGTCGGGTTTGCTCAGGCCCTGTCGGGTCTTGTCAGGCCCTGTCGGGTTTGCTCGGGCCCTGTCGGGTTTGCCCGCGTCCTGTCGAACTCCGTCAGGCCCTGTCAGATTCGCTCGGGCCCTGTCGGGTTTGCTCGGGCCCTGTCAGGCTCCGTCGAGTCCTGTCGGGTTTGCTCGGTCCCCGTCAGGCTCCGTCGGGCCCTGTCGGGTTTCCTTGGGCCCTCTCGGGTTCCGTCGGGCCCTGTCGGGTTTCCTCGGGCCCTGTCGGACTCTATCGAGTCCTGTCAGGCTCCGTCGGGCTCTTTCGGGTTTGCTCAGGCCCTGTCGGGCTCCGTCGGGCCCTGTCAGGCTTTGTCAGGTCCTGTCAGGTTTGCTCGGGCCCTGTCGGGCCTTGTCGGGCCCTGTCGGGTTTGCTCGGGCTCTGTCAGGCTGCAGCGTGCCCTGTCGGGTTTGCCCGGGCCCTGTCGGGCTCCATCGAGCCCTGTCAGGCTCCGTCGAGTCCTGTCGGGTTTGCTCGGTCCCCGTCAGGCTCCGTCGGGCCCTGTCGGGTTTCCTTGGGCCCTGTCGGGCTCCATCGAGCCCTGTCAGGCTTTGTCGAACCCTGTCGGGTTTGCTCGGGCCATGTCGGGTTTGCTCGGGCCCTGTCGGGTTCTGTCGGGCCCTGTCTGGTTTCCTCGGGCCCTGTCGGGCTCCTTCGAGCCCTGTCAGGTTTGCTCGGGCCGTGTCGGGTTTGCTCGGACCCTGTCAGGCTCCGTCGAGCCCTGTCGGGTTTGCTCGGGCCCTGTCAGGCTCCGTCGGGCCCTGTCGGGTTTCCTCGGGCCCTGTCGGGCTCCATCGAGCCCTGTCAGGCTTTGTCGAACCCTGTCGGGCTCCGTCTGGCCCTGTCGAGTTTGCTCGGGCCCTGTCAGGTTTGCTGAAGCCCTGTCAGGCTTCGTCGGACCCTGTCGAGTGTGCTCATACCCTGTCGGGCTCCGTCGAGCCCTCTCGGGTTTGCTCGGGCCCTGTCAGGCTCCGTCGGGCACTGTCGGATTTCCTCGGGCCCTGTCGGGTTTGCTCGGGCCCTGTCGGGTTCCGTCGGGCCCTGTCGGGTTTGCTCGGGCCCCGTCGGGCTCCGTCGGGCCCTGTCGGGTTTCCTCGGGCCCTGTCGGGCTCTATCGAGCCCTGTCAGGCTCCGTCAGGCCTTTTCGGGTTTGCTCGGGCCCTGTCGGGCTCTGTCGGGCCCTGTCAGGCTTTGTCAGGTCCTGTCAGGTTTGTTCGGGCCCTGTCGGGCCTTGTCGGGCCCTGTCGGGTTTGCTCGGGCTCTGTCGGGCTCCGTTGGGCCCTGTCGGGTTTGCTCGGGCTCTGTCGGGTTTGCTCGGGCCCTGTCGGGTTTGCTCGGGCCCTGTCAGGCTCCGTCAAGCCCTGTCGGGTTTGCTCGGGCCCTGCCGGGTTTGCTAGGGCCCTGTCGGGCTCCGTCGGGCCCTGTCTGGTTTCCTCAGGCCCTGTCGGGATCCGTCGGACCCTGTCGGGTTTGCTCAGGCCGTGTCGGGTTTGCTGAAGCCCTGTCAGGCTTCGACGGACCCTGTCGGGTTTGCTCGGGCCCTGTCGGGCATTGTCGAGCCCTGTCAGGTTTGCTCGGGCCCTGTCAGGCTCCGTCGCGCCCTGTCGGGTTTCCTCGGGCCCTGTCGGGCTCCATCGAGCCCTGTCGGGTTTGCTCGGGCCCTGTCGGGCTCCATCGGACCCTGTCAGGCTTTGTCGGGTCCTGTCGGGTTTGCTCAGGCCCTGTCGGGCCTTGTCAGGCCCTGTCAGGTTTGCTCGGGCCCTGTCGGGTTTGCCCGCGTCTTGTCGGGCTCCGTCGAGCCCTGTCAGATTCGCTCGGGCCCTGTCGGGTTTGCTCGGGCCCTGTCAGGCTCCGTCAGGCCCTGTCGGGTTTGCTCGTGCCCTGTCGGGCTCCGTCGGGCCCTGTCAGGCTTTGTCAGGTCCTGTCGGGTTTGCTCAGGCCCTGTCGGGCCTTGTCAGGCCCTGTCGGGTTTGCTCGGGCCCTGTCGGGTTTGCCCTGTCCTGTCGGGCTCCGTCGGGCCCTGTCAGATTCGCTCGGGCCCTGTCGGGTTTGCTCGGGCCCTGTCAGGCTCCGTCAGGCCCTGTCGGGTTTTCTCGTGCCCTGTTGGGCTCCGTCGGGCCCTGTCAGGTTTGCTTGCGCCCTGTCGGGATCCGTTGGGCCCTGTCGGGTTTCCTCGGGCCCTGTCAGGCTCCGTCGAGCCCTGTCGGGTTTGCTCGGGCCCTGTCAGGCTCCGTCGGGCCCTGTCGGGTTTCCTTGGGCCCTGTCAGGCTCCATCGAGCCCTGTCAGGCTTTGTCGAACCCTGTCAGGTTTGCTCGGGCCATGTCGGGTTTGCTCGGGCCCTGTCAGGCTCCGTCGAGCCCTGTCGGGTTTGCTCGGGCCCTGTCAGGCTCCGTCGGGCCCTGTCGGGTTTCCTTGGGCCCTGTCAGGCTCCATCGAGCCCTGTCAGGCTTTGTCGAACCCTGTCAGGTTTGCTCGGGCCATGTCGGGTTTGCTCGGGCCCTGTCAGGCTCTGTCGGGCCCTGTCTGGTTTCCTCGGGCCCTGTCGGGCTCCTTCGAGCCCTGTCAGGTTTGCTCGGACCGTGTCGGGTTTGCTCGGGCCCTGTCAGGCTCCGTCGAGCCCTGGCGGGATTGCTCGGGCCCTGTCGGGCCTTGTCGGGCCCTGTCGGGTTTGCTCGAACTCTGTCGGGCTCTAGCATGCCCTGTCGGGTTTGCCCGGGCCCTGTCAGGCTCCGTCAGGCCCTGTCGGGTTTGCTCGGGCCCTATCGGGCTTCGTGGGGCCCTGTCGGGTTTCCTCGGGCCCTGTCGGGCTCCATCGAGCCCTGTCAGGCTCCGTCGGGCCCTTTCGGGTTTGCTCGGGCCCTGTCGGGCTCCGTCAGGCCCTGTCGGATTTGCTCAGGCCGTGTCGGGTTTGCTCGAGCCCTGTCGGGCTCCATCGAGCCCTGTCGGGTTTGCTCGGGCCCTATCGGGCTCCGTTGGGCCCTGTCGGGTTTCCTCGGGCCCTGTCAGGCTCCATCGAGCCCTGTCAGGCTTCGTCGGGCCCTTTCGGGTTTGCTCGGGCCCTGTCGGGCTCCGTCAGGCCCTGTCGGGTTTTCTCGGGCCCTATCGGGCTCCGTCGGGCCCTGTCGGGTTTCCTCGGGCTCTGTCGGTCGCCATCGAGCCCTGTCAGGCTCCGTCAGGCCCTGTCGGGTTTGCTCGGGCCCTATTGAGCTCCGTCGGGCCCTGTCGGGTTTCCTCGGGCTCTGTCGGTCTCCATCGAGCCCTGTCAGGCTCCGTCGGGCCCTGTCAGGTTTGCTCGGGCCCTGTCGGGTTTGCTCTGGCACTGTCGGGTTTGCTCGGGCCCTGTCGGGTTTGCTTGGGCCCTGTTGGGTTTGCTCGGGCCCTGTCGGGCTTCCTCGGGCCCTGTCGGGCTCCATCGAGCCCTGTCAGGCTTCGTCGGACCCTATCAGGCTTTGCTCGGGCCCTGTCGGTCTCCGTCAGGCCCTGTCGGGTTTGCTCGGGCCCTATCGGGCTCCGTCGGGCCCTGTCGGGTTTCCTCGGGCTCTGTCGGTCTCCATCGAGCCCTGTCAGGCTCCGTTGGGCCCTGTCGGGTTTGCTCGGGACCTGTCGGGTTTGCTCAGGCACTGTCGGGTTTGCTCAGGCCCTGTCGGGTTTGCTTGGGCCCTGTCAGGCTCCATCGGGCCCTGTCGGGTTTCCTCGGGCCCTGTCGGGCTCCATCGAGCCCTGTCAGGCTCCGTCGGGCCCTTTCGGGTTTGCTCGGGCCCTGTCGGGCTCCGTCGGGCCATGTCGGGTTTCCTCGGGCCCTGTCGGGTTCCATCGAGCCCTGTCAGGCTCCGTCGGGCCTTTTTGGGTTTGCTCGGGCCCTGTCGGGCTCCGTCGGGCCCTGTCAGGCTTTGTCAGGTCCTGTCAGGTTTGTTCTGGCCCTGTCGGGCCTTGTCGGGCCCTGTCGGGTTTGCTCGGGCTCTGTCGGGCTCCGTTGGGCCCTGTCGGGTTTGCTCGGGCACTGTCGGGTTTGCTCAGGCCCTGTCAGGCTCCGTCGACCTCTGTCAGGTTTGCTCGGGCCCTGTCGGGCTCCGTTGAGCCATGTCGGGTTTGCTCAGGCCCTGTCGGGCTCCATCGAACGCTGTCAGGCTTTGTCGGGTCCTGTCGGGTTTGCTCAGGCCCTGTCAGGCTCCGTCGACCCCTGTCAGGTATGCTCGGGCCCTGTCGGGTTTGCTCAGGCCCTGTCAGGCTCCGTCGACCCCTATCAGGTATGCTTGGGCCCTGTCGGGTTTGCTCAGGCCCTGTCAGGCTCCGTCGAGCCCTGTCGGGTTTGCTCAGGCCCTGTCAGGCTCCGTCAGGCCCTGTCGGGTTTGCTCGGGCCCTGTCGGGTTTGCTGGGGCCCTGTCGGGCTCCGTCGGGCCCTGTCGGGTTTGCTCGGGCCCTGTCGGGCTCCGTCTAGCCCTGTCAGGTTTCCTCGGGCCCTGTCGGGCTCCGTCGGGCCCTGTCGGATTTACTCGGGCCATCTCGGGTTCCGTCGGGCCCTGTCAGGTTTCCTCGGGCCCTGTCGGACTCTATCGAGCCCTGTCAGGCTCCGTCGGGCTCTTTCGGGTTTGCTCAGGCCCTGTCGGGCTCCGTCGGGCCCTGTCAGGCTTTGTCAGGTCCTGTCAGGTTTGCTCGGGCCCTGTCGGGCCTTGTCGGGCCCTGTTGGGTTTGCTCGGGCTCTGTCGGGCTCCAGCGTGCCCTGTCGGGTTTGCCCTGGCCCTGTCAGGCTCCATCAGGCCCTGTCGGGTTTGCTCGGGCCACGTCGGGCTCCGTGGGGCCCTGTCGGGTTTCCTCGGGCCCTGTCGGGCTCCATCGAGCCCTGTCAGGCTCCGTCGGGCCCTTTCGGGTTTGCTCGGGCCCTGTCGGGCTCTGTCGGGCCCTGTCGGATTTGCTCAGGCCCTGTCGGGTTTGCTCGGGCCCTGTCGGGCTCCATCGAGCCCTGTCAGGCTCCGTCGGGCCCTTTCGGGTTTGCTCGGGCCCTGTCGGGCTCTGTCGGGCCCTGTCGGATTTGCTCAGGCCCTGTCGGGTTTGCTCGAGCCCTGTCGGGCTCCATCGAGTCCTGTCGGGTTTCCTCGGGCCCTGGCGGGCTCCATCGTGCCCTGTCAGGCTTCGTCGGGCCCTTTCGGGTTTGCTCGGGCCCTGTCGGGCTCCGTCAGGCCCTGTCGGGTTTGCTCGGGCCCTATCGGGCTCCGTCGAGCCCTGTCGGGTTTCCTCGGGCCCTGTCGGGCTCCATCGAGCCCTGTCAGGCTCCGTCGGGCCCTGTCGGATTTGCTCAGGCCCTGTCGGGCTCCATCGGGTCCTGTCGGGTTTGCTCGGGCCCTATCGGGCTCCTTCGGGCCCTGTCGGGTTTCCTCGGGCCCTGTCGGGCTCTGTTGGGCCCTGTCGGTTTGCTCGGGCCCTGTCGGGTTTTCTGAAGCCCTGTCAGGCTTCGTCGGACCCTGTCAAGTGTGCTCGGGCCCTGTCGGGCTCCGTCGAACCCTGTCAGGTTTTCTCGGGCCTTGTCAGGCTCCGTCGGGCCCTGTCGGGTTTGCTCGGGCCCTGTCGGGTTTGCTCAGGCCCTGTCGGGTTTCCTCGGGCCCTGTCGGACTCCACTGAGCCCTGTCAGGCTCCGTCGGGCTCTTTCGGGTTTGCTCGAGCCCTGGCGGGCTCCGTCGGGCCCTGTCAGGCTTTGTCAGGACGTCTCAGGTTTGCTCGGGCCCTGTCGGGCCTTGTCGGGCCCTGTCGGGTTTACTCGGGCTCTGTCGGGCTCCAGCGTGCCCTGTCGGGTTTGGCCGGGCCCTGTCAGGCTCCGTCAGGCCCTGTAGGGTTTGCTCGGGCCCTATCGGGCTCCGTCGGGCCCTGTCGGGTTTCTTCGGGCCCTGTCGGGCTCCATCGAGCCCTGTCAGGCTTCGTCGGGCCCTTTCGGGTTTGCTCGGGCCCTGTCGGGCTCCGTCAGGCCCTGTCGGGTTTCCTCGGGCCCTGTCGGGCTCCATCGAGCCCTGTCAGGTTTTCTCGGGCCCTGTCGGGTTTGCTCGGGCCCTGTCGGGCTCCATCGGACCCTATCAGGCTTTGGCGGGTCCTGTCGGGTTTGCTCAGGCCCTGTCGGGCTCCATCGGGCGCTGTCGGGTTTGCTCGGGCCCTATCGGGCTCCGTCGGGCCCTGTCGGGTTTGCTCGGGCCCTGTCGGGCTCGATCGAGCCCTGTCAGGCTTCGTCGGGCCCTTTCGGGTTTGCTCGGGCCCTGTCGGGCTCCGTCAGGCCCTGTCGGGTTTGCTCGGGCCCTATCGGGCTCCGTCGAGCCCTGTCGGGTTTGCTCGGGCTCTGTCAGGCTCCGTCGGGCCCTGTTGGGTTTCCTCAGGCCCTGTTGGGCTCCATCAAGCCCTGTCAGGCTTTCTCGAACCCTGTCGGGTTTGCTCGGGCCCTGTCGGGTTTGCTCGGGCCCTGTCGGGCTCCGTCGGGCCCTGTCTGGTTTCCTCGGGCTCTGTTGGGCTTCGTCGCGCCCTGTCGGGTTTGCTCGGGCCATGTCGGGTTTGCTGAAGCCCTGTCAGGATTCGTCGGACCCTGTCGGGTTTGCTCGAGCCCTGTCGGGCTCCATCGGGCCCTGTCGGGTTTGCTCAGGCCCTATCGGGCTTCGTCGGGCCCTGTCGGGTTTCCTCGGGCCCTGTCGGGCTCCATCGAGCCCTGTCAGGTTTGCTCGGGCCCTGTCGGGTTTGCTCGGGCCCTGTCGGGCTCCATCAGACCCTATCAGGCTTTGGCGGGTCCTGTCGGGTTTGCTCAGGCCCTGTCGGGCCTTGTCAGCCCCTGTCAGGTTTGCTCGCGCCCCGTCGGTCTCCGTCGGGCCCTGTCAGGCTCCTTCGTGCCCTGTCAGGTTTGCTCGGGCCGTGTCATGCTCCGTCAGGCCCTATCGGGTTTGCTCGAGCCGTGTCGGGCTCCGTCAGGCCCTGTCAGGTTTGCTCAGGCCCTGTCGGGCCTTGTCAGGCCCTGTCAGGTTTGCTCGGGACCTGTCGGGTTTGCCCGCGTCCTGTCGGGCTCCGTCGGGCCCTGTCAGATTCGCTCGGGCCCTGTCGGGTTTGCTCGGGCCCTGTCAGGCTCCGTCAGGCCCTGTTGGGTTTGCTCGTGCCCTGTCGGGCTCCGTCGGGCCCTGTCAGGTTTGCTCAGGCCCTGTCGGGATTTGTTGGGCCTTGTCGGGTTTGCTCGGGCCCTGTCGGGCTCCTTCGTGCCCTGTCAGGTTTGCTCGGGCCCTGTCGGGTTTGCTCGGGCCCTGTCAGGCTCCGTCGGGCTCTGTCGGGTTTCCTCGGGCCCTGTCGGGTTTGCTCGGGCCCTGTCAGACTTTGTCGAACCCTGTCGGGTTTGCTCGGGCCATGTCGGGTTTGCTCGGGTCCTGTCGGGCTCTGTCGGGCCCTGTCGGGTTTGCTCGGGCCCTGTCAGGCTCCGTCGGTCCCTGTTGGATTTCCTCGGGCCCTCTCGGGTTCCGTCGGGCCCTGTCAGGTTTCCTCGGGCCCTGTCGGACTCTATCGAGCCCTGTCAGGCTCCGTCGGGCCCTGTCGGGTTTGCTCAGGCCCTGTCGGGCTCCGTCGGGCCCTGTCAGGCTTTGTAAGGTCCTGTCAGGTTTGCTCGGGCCCTGTCGGGCCTTGTCGGGCCCTGTCGGGTTTGCTCAGGCTCTGTCAGGCTCCAGCGTGCCCTGTCGGGTTTGCCCGGGCCCTGTCAGGCTCCATCAGGCCCTGTCGGGTTTGCTCGGGCCCTATCGGGCTCCGTGGGGCCCTGTCGGGTTTCCTCGGGCCCTGGCGGGCTCCATCGAGCCCTGTCAGGCTCCGTCGGGCCCTTTCGGGTTTGCTCGGGCCCTGTCAGGCTCCATCAGGCCCTGTCGGGTTTGCTCGGGCCCTATCGGGCTCCGTGGGGCCCTGTCGGGTTTCCTCGGGCCCTGGCGGGCTCCATCGAGCCCTGTCAGGCTCCGTCGGGCCCTTTCGGGTTTGCTCGGGCCCTGTTGGGCTCCGTCGGGCCCTGTCGGATTTGCTCAGGCCCTGTCGGGTTTGCTCGAGCCCTGTCGGGCTCCATCGGGTCCTGTCGGGTTTGCTCGGGCCCTATCGGGCTCCGTCGGGCCCTGTCAGGTTCCGTCAGGCCCTGTCGGGTTTCCTCGGGCCCTGTCGGAATCTATCGAGCCCTGTCAGGCTCCGTCGGGCTCTTTCGGGTTTGCTCAGGCCCTGTCAGGCTCCGTCGGGCCCTGTCAGGCTTTGTCAGGTCCTGTCAGGTTTGCTCGGGCCCTATCGGGCCTTGTCGGGCCCTGTCGGGTTTGCTCGGGTTCTGTCGGGCTCCAGCATGCCCTGTCGGGTTTGCCCGGGCCCTGTCAGGCTCCGTCAGGCGCTCTCGGGTTTGCTCGGGCCCTATCCGGCTCCGTGGGGCCCTGTCGGGTTTCCTCGGGCCCTGTCGGGCTCCATCGAGCCCTGTCAGGCTCCGTCGAACTTTTTCGGGTTTGCTCGGGCCCTGTCGGGCTCCATCGGGCCATGTCAGGCTTTGTCAGGTCCTGTCAGGTTTGTTCGGGCCCTGTCGGGCCTTGTCGGGCCCTGTCGGGTTTGCTTGCGCTCTGTCGGGCTCCGTCGGGCCCTGTCGGGTTTGCTCGGGCCCTGTCGGGTTTGCTGAAGCCCTGTCAGGCTTCGACGGACCCTGTCGGGTTTGCTCGGGCCCTTTCGGGCTCCGTCGAGTCCTGTCGGGTTTGCTCGGGCCCTGTCAGGCTCCGTCGCGCCCTGTCGGGTTTCCTCGGGCCCTGTCGGGCTCCATCGAGCCCTGTCGGGTTTGCTCGGGCCCTGTCGGGCTCCATCGGACCCTATCAGGCTTTGTCGGGTCCTGTCGGGTTTGCTCGGGCCCTGTCGGGCTCCGTCAGGCCCTGTCGGGTTTGCTCGGGCCCTATCGGGCTCCGTCGAGCCCTGTCGGGTTTGCTCGGGCTCTGTCAGGCTCCGTCGGGCCCTGTTGGGTTTCCTCAGGCCCTGTTGGGCTCCATCAAGCCCTGTCAGGCTTTCTCGAACCCTGTCGGGTTTGCTCGGGCCCTGTCGGGTTTGCTCGGGCCCTGTCGGGCTCCGTCGGGCCCTGTCTGGTTTCCTCGGGCTCTGTTGGGCTTCGTCGCGCCCTGTCGGGTTTGCTCGGGCCATGTCGGGTTTGCTGAAGCCCTGTCAGGATTCGTCGGACCCTGTCGGGTTTGCTCGAGCCCTGTCGGGCTCCATCGGGCCCTGTCGGGTTTGCTCAGGCCCTATCGGGCTCCGTCGGGCCCTGTCGGGTTTCCTCGGGCCCTGTCGGGCTCCATCGAGCCCTGTCAGGTTTGCTCGGGCCCTGTCGGGTTTGCTCGGGCCCTGTCGGGCTCCATCAGACCCTATCAGGCTTTGGCAGGTCCTGTCGGGTTTGCTCAGGCCCTGTCGGGCCTTGTCAGCCCCTGTCAGGTTTGCTCGCGCCCCGTCGGGCTCCGTCGGGCCCTGTCAGGCTCCTTCGTGCCCTGTCGGGTTTGCTCGGGCCGTGTCATGCTCCGTCAGGCCCTATCGGGTTTGCTCGAGCCGTGTCGGGCTCCGTCAGGCCCTGTCAGGTTTGCTCAGGCCCTGTCGGGCCTTGTCAGGCCCTGTCAGGTTTGCTCGGGACCTGTCGGGTTTGCCCGCGTCCTGTCGGGCTCCGTCGGGCCCTGTCAGATTCGCTCGGGCCCTGTCGGGTTTGCTCGTGCCCTGTCAGGCTCCGTCAGGCCCTGTTGGGTTTGCTCGTGCCCTGTCGGGCTCCGTCGGGCCCTGTCAGGTTTGCTCAGGCCCTGTCGGGATTTGTTGGGCCTTGTCGGGTTTGCTCGGGCCCTGTCGGGCTCCTTCGTGCCCTGTCAGGTTTGCTCGGGCCCTGTCGGGTTTGCTCGGGCCCTGTCAGGCTCCGTCGGGCTCTGTCGGGTTTCCTCGGGCCCTGTCGGGTTTGCTCGGGCCCTGTCAGACTTTGTCGAACCCTGTCGGGTTTGCTCGGGCCATGTCGGAATCTATCGAGCCCTGTCAGGCTCCGTCGGGCTCTTTCGGGTTTGCTCAGGCCCTGTCAGGCTCCGTCGGGCCCTGTCAGGCTTTGTCAGGTCCTGTCAGGTTTGCTCGGGGCCTGTCGGGCCTTGTCGGGCCCTGTCGGGTTTGCTCGGGTTCTGTTGGGCTCCAGCATGCCCTGTCGGGTTTGCCCGGGCCCTGTCAGGCTCCGTCAGGCCCTCTCGGGTTTGCTCGGGCCCTATCCGGCTCCGTGGGGCCCTGTCGGGTTTCCTCGGGCCCTGTCGGGCTCCATCGAGCCCTGTCAGGCTCCGTCGAACCTTTTCGGGTTTGCTCGGGCCCTGTCGGGCTCCATCGGGCCATGTCAGGCTTTGTCAGGTCCTGTCAGGTTTGTTCGGGCCCTGTCGGGCCTTGTCGGGCCCTGTCGGGTTTGCTTGCGCTCTGTCGGGCTCCGTCGGGCCCTGTCGGGTTTGCTCGGGCCCTGTCGGGTTTGCTGAAGCCCTGTCAGGCTTCGACGGACCCTGTCGGGTTTGCTCGGGCCCTTTCGGGCTCCGTCGAGTCCTGTCGGGTTTGCTCGGGCCCTGTCAGGCTCCGTCGCGCCCTGTCGGGTTTCCTCGGGCCCTGTCGGGCTCCATCGAGCCCTGTCGGGTTTGCTCGGGCCCTGTCGGGCTCCATCGGACCCTATCAGGCTTTGTCGGGTCCTGTCGGGTTTGCTCGGGCCCTGTCGGGCTCCGTCAGGCCCTGTCGGGTTTGCTCGGGCCCTATCGGGCTCCGTCGAGCCCTGTCGGGTTTGCTCGGGCTCTGTCAGGCTCCGTCGGGCCCTGTTGGGTTTCCTCAGGCCCTGTTGGGCTCCATCAAGCCCTGTCAGGCTTTCTCGAACCCTGTCGGGTTTGCTCGGGCCCTGTCGGGTTTGCTCGGGCCCTGTCGGGCTCCGTCGGGCCCTGTCTGGTTTCCTCGGGCTCTGTTGGGCTTCGTCGCGCCCTGTCGGGTTTGCTCGGGCCATGTCGGGTTTGCTGAAGCCCTGTCAGGATTCGTCGGACCCTGTCGGGTTTGCTCGAGCCCTGTCGGGCTCCATCGGGCCCTGTCGGGTTTGCTCAGGCCCTATCGGGCTCCGTCGGGCCCTGTCGGGTTTCCTCGGGCCCTGTCGGGCTCCATCGAGCCCTGTCAGGTTTGCTCGGGCCCTGTCGGGTTTGCTCGGGCCCTGTCGGGCTCCATCAGACCCTATCAGGCTTTGGCAGGTCCTGTCGGGTTTGCTCAGGCCCTGTCGGGCCTTGTCAGCCCCTGTCAGGTTTGCTCGCGCCCCGTCGGGCTCCGTCGGGCCCTGTCAGGCTCCTTCGTGCCCTGTCGGGTTTGCTCGGGCCGTGTCATGCTCCGTCAGGCCCTATCGGGTTTGCTCGAGCCGTGTCGGGCTCCGTCAGGCCCTGTCAGGTTTGCTCAGGCCCTGTCGGGCCTTGTCAGGCCCTGTCAGGTTTGCTCGGGACCTGTCGGGTTTGCCCGCGTCCTGTCGGGCTCCGTCGGGCCCTGTCAGATTCGCTCGGGCCCTCTCGGGTTTGCTCGTGCCCTGTCAGGCTCCGTCAGGCCCTGTTGGGTTTGCTCGTGCCCTGTCGGGCTCCGTCGGGCCCTGTCAGGTTTGCTCAGGCCCTGTCGGGATTTGTTGGGCCTTGTCGGGTTTGCTCGGGCCCTGTCGGGCTCCTTCGTGCCCTGTCAGGTTTGCTCGGGCCCTGTCGGGTTTGCTCGGGCCCTGTCAGGCTCCGTCGGGCTCTGTCGGGTTTCCTCGGGCCCTGTCGGGTTTGCTCGGGCCCTGTCAGACTTTGTCGAACCCTGTCGGGTTTGCTCGGGCCATGTCGGAATCTATCGAGCCCTGTCAGGCTCCGTCGGGCTCTTTCGGGTTTGCTCAGGCCCTGTCAGGCTCCGTCGGGCCCTGTCAGGCTTTGTCAGGTCCTGTCAGGTTTGCTCGGGGCCTGTCGGGCCTTGTCGGGCCCTGTCGGGTTTGCTCGGGTTCTGTTGGGCTCCAGCATGCCCTGTCGGGTTTGCCCGGGCCCTGTCAGGCTCCGTCAGGCCCTCTCGGGTTTGCTCGGGCCCTATCCGGCTCCGTGGGGCCCTGTCGGGTTTCCTCGGGCCCTGTCGGGCTCCATCGAGCCCTGTCAGGCTCCGTCGAACCTTTTCGGGTTTGCTCGGGCCCTGTCGGGCTCCATCGGGCCATGTCAGGCTTTGTCAGGTCCTGTCAGGTTTGTTCGGGCCCTGTCGGGCCTTGTCGGGCCCTGTCGGGTTTGCTCGGGCTCTGTCGGGCTCCGTTGGGCCCTGTCGGGTTTGCTCGGGCCCTGTCGGGTTTGCTCGGGCCCTGTCAGGCTTTGTCAAGCCCTGTCGGGTTTGCTCGGGCCCTGCCGGGTTTGCTAGGGCCCTGTCGGGCTCCGTCGGGCCCTGTCTGGTTTCCTCAGGCCCTGTCGGGCTCCGTCGGGCCCTGTCGGGTTTGCTCGGGCCCTGTCGGGTTTGCTGAAGCCCTGTCAGGCTTCGACAGACCCTGTCGGGTTTGCTCGGGCCCTTTCGGGCTCCGTCGAGTCCTGTCGGGTTTGCTCGGGCCCTGTCAGGCTCCGTCGCGCCCTGTCGGGTTTCCTCGGGCCCTGTCGGGCTCCATCGAGCCCTGTCGGGTTTGCTCGGGCCCTGTCGGGCTCCATCGGACCCTATCAGGCTTTGTCGGGACCTGTCGGGTTTGCTCAGGCCCTGTCGGGTCTTGTCAGGCCCTGTCGGGTTTGCTCGGGCCCTGTCGGGTTTGCCCGCGTCCTGTCGAACTCCGTCAGGCCCTGTCAGATTCGCTCGGGCCCTGTCGGGTTTGCTCGGGCCCTGTCAGGCTCCGTCGAGTCCTGTCGGGTTTGCTCGGTCCCCGTCAGGCTCCGTCGGGCCCTGTCGGGTTTCCTTGGGCCCTCTCGGGTTCCGTCGGGCCCTGTCGGGTTTCCTCGGGCCCTGTCGGACTCTATCGAGTCCTGTCAGGCTCCGTCGGGCTCTTTCGGGTTTGCTCAGGCCCTGTCGGGCTCCGTCGGGCCCTGTCAGGCTTTGTCAGGTCCTGTCAGGTTTGCTCGGGCCCTGTCGGGCCTTGTCGGGCCCTGTCGGGTTTGCTCGGGCTCTGTCAGGCTGCAGCGTGCCCTGTCGGGTTTGCCCGGGCCCTGTCGGGCTCCATCGAGCCCTGTCAGGCTCCGTCGAGTCCTGTCGGGTTTGCTCGGTCCCCGTCAGGCTCCGTCGGGCCCTGTCGGGTTTCCTTGGGCCCTGTCGGGCTCCATCGAGCCCTGTCAGGCTTTGTCGAACCCTGTCGGGTTTGCTCGGGCCATGTCGGGTTTGCTCGGGCCCTGTCGGGTTCTGTCGGGCCCTGTCTGGTTTCCTCGGGCCCTGTCGGGCTCCTTCGAGCCCTGTCAGGTTTGCTCGGGCCGTGTCGGGTTTGCTCGGACCCTGTCAGGCTCCGTCGAGCCCTGTCGGGTTTGCTCGGGCCCTGTCAGGCTCCGTCGGGCCCTGTCGGGTTTCCTCGGGCCCTGTCGGGCTCCATCGAGCCCTGTCAGGCTTTGTCGAACCCTGTCGGGCTCCGTCTGGCCCTGTCGAGTTTGCTCGGGCCCTGTCAGGTTTGCTGAAGCCCTGTCAGGCTTCGTCGGACCCTGTCGAGTGTGCTCATACCCTGTCGGGCTCCGTCGAGCCCTCTCGGGTTTGCTCGGGCCCTGTCAGGCTCCGTCGGGCACTGTCGGATTTCCTCGGGCCCTGTCGGGTTTGCTCGGGCCCTGTCGGGTTCCGTCGGGCCCTGTCGGGTTTGCTCGGGCCCCGTCGGGCTCCGTCGGGCCCTGTCGGGTTTCCTCGGGCCCTGTCGGGCTCTATCGAGCCCTGTCAGGCTCCGTCAGGCCTTTTCGGGTTTGCTCGGGCCCTGTCGGGCTCTGTCGGGCCCTGTCAGGCTTTGTCAGGTCCTGTCAGGTTTGTTCGGGCCCTGTCGGGCCTTGTCGGGCCCTGTCGGGTTTGCTCGGGCTCTGTCGGGCTCCGTTGGGCCCTGTCGGGTTTGCTCGGGCTCTGTCGGGTTTGCTCGGGCCCTGTCGGGTTTGCTCGGGCCCTGTCAGGCTCCGTCAAGCCCTGTCGGGTTTGCTCGGGCCCTGCCGGGTTTGCTAGGGCCCTGTCGGGCTCCGTCGGGCCCTGTCTGGTTTCCTCAGGCCCTGTCGGGATCCGTCGGACCCTGTCGGGTTTGCTCAGGCCGTGTCGGGTTTGCTGAAGCCCTGTCAGGCTTCGACGGACCCTGTCGGGTTTGCTCGGGCCCTGTCGGGCATTGTCGAGCCCTGTCAGGTTTGCTCGGGCCCTGTCAGGCTCCGTCGCGCCCTGTCGGGTTTCCTCGGGCCCTGTCGGGCTCCATCGAGCCCTGTCGGGTTTGCTCGGGCCCTGTCGGGCTCCATCGGACCCTGTCAGGCTTTGTCGGGTCCTGTCGGGTTTGCTCAGGCCCTGTCGGGCCTTGTCAGGCCCTGTCAGGTTTGCTCGGGCCCTGTCGGGTTTGCCCGCGTCTTGTCGGGCTCCGTCGAGCCCTGTCAGATTCGCTCGGGCCCTGTCGGGTTTGCTCGGGCCCTGTCAGGCTCCGTCAGGCCCTGTCGGGTTTGCTCGTGCCCTGTCGGGCTCCGTCGGGCCCTGTCAGGCTTTGTCAGGTCCTGTCGGGTTTGCTCAGGCCCTGTCGGGCCTTGTCAGGCCCTGTCGGGTTTGCTCGGGCCCTGTCGGGTTTGCCCTGTCCTGTCGGGCTCCGTCGGGCCCTGTCAGATTCGCTCGGGCCCTGTCGGGTTTGCTCGGGCCCTGTCAGGCTCCGTCAGGCCCTGTCGGGTTTTCTCGTGCCCTGTTGGGCTCCGTCGGGCCCTGTCAGGTTTGCTTGCGCCCTGTCGGGATCCGTTGGGCCCTGTCGGGTTTCCTCGGGCCCTGTCAGGCTCCGTCGAGCCCTGTCGGGTTTGCTCGGGCCCTGTCAGGCTCCGTCGGGCCCTGTCGGGTTTCCTTGGGCCCTGTCAGGCTCCATCGAGCCCTGTCAGGCTTTGTCGAACCCTGTCAGGTTTGCTCGGGCCATGTCGGGTTTGCTCGGGCCCTGTCAGGCTCCGTCGAGCCCTGTCGGGTTTGCTCGGGCCCTGTCAGGCTCCGTCGGGCCCTGTCGGGTTTCCTTGGGCCCTGTCAGGCTCCATCGAGCCCTGTCAGGCTTTGTCGAACCCTGTCAGGTTTGCTCGGGCCATGTCGGGTTTGCTCGGGCCCTGTCAGGCTCTGTCGGGCCCTGTCTGGTTTCCTCGGGCCCTGTCGGGCTCCTTCGAGCCCTGTCAGGTTTGCTCGGACCGTGTCGGGTTTGCTCGGGCCCTGTCAGGCTCCGTCGAGCCCTGGCGGGATTGCTCGGGCCCTGTCGGGCCTTGTCGGGCCCTGTCGGGTTTGCTCGAACTCTGTCGGGCTCTAGCATGCCCTGTCGGGTTTGCCCGGGCCCTGTCAGGCTCCGTCAGGCCCTGTCGGGTTTGCTCGGGCCCTATCGGGCTTCGTGGGGCCCTGTCGGGTTTCCTCGGGCCCTGTCGGGCTCCATCGAGCCCTGTCAGGCTCCGTCGGGCCCTTTCGGGTTTGCTCGGGCCCTGTCGGGCTCCGTCAGGCCCTGTCGGATTTGCTCAGGCCGTGTCGGGTTTGCTCGAGCCCTGTCGGGCTCCATCGAGCCCTGTCGGGTTTGCTCGGGCCCTATCGGGCTCCGTTGGGCCCTGTCGGGTTTCCTCGGGCCCTGTCAGGCTCCATCGAGCCCTGTCAGGCTTCGTCGGGCCCTTTCGGGTTTGCTCGGGCCCTGTCGGGCTCCGTCAGGCCCTGTCGGGTTTTCTCGGGCCCTATCGGGCTCCGTCGGGCCCTGTCGGGTTTCCTCGGGCTCTGTCGGTCGCCATCGAGCCCTGTCAGGCTCCGTCAGGCCCTGTCGGGTTTGCTCGGGCCCTATTGAGCTCCGTCGGGCCCTGTCGGGTTTCCTCGGGCTCTGTCGGTCTCCATCGAGCCCTGTCAGGCTCCGTCGGGCCCTGTCAGGTTTGCTCGGGCCCTGTCGGGTTTGCTCTGGCACTGTCGGGTTTGCTCGGGCCCTGTCGGGTTTGCTTGGGCCCTGTTGGGTTTGCTCGGGCCCTGTCGGGCTTCCTCGGGCCCTGTCGGGCTCCATCGAGCCCTGTCAGGCTTCGTCGGACCCTATCAGGCTTTGCTCGGGCCCTGTCGGTCTCCGTCAGGCCCTGTCGGGTTTGCTCGGGCCCTATCGGGCTCCGTCGGGCCCTGTCGGGTTTCCTCGGGCTCTGTCGGTCTCCATCGAGCCCTGTCAGGCTCCGTTGGGCCCTGTCGGGTTTGCTCGGGACCTGTCGGGTTTGCTCAGGCACTGTCGGGTTTGCTCAGGCCCTGTCGGGTTTGCTTGGGCCCTGTCAGGCTCCATCGGGCCCTGTCGGGTTTCCTCGGGCCCTGTCGGGCTCCATCGAGCCCTGTCAGGCTCCGTCGGGCCCTTTCGGGTTTGCTCGGGCCCTGTCGGGCTCCGTCGGGCCATGTCGGGTTTCCTCGGGCCCTGTCGGGTTCCATCGAGCCCTGTCAGGCTCCGTCGGGCCTTTTTGGGTTTGCTCGGGCCCTGTCGGGCTCCGTCGGGCCCTGTCAGGCTTTGTCAGGTCCTGTCAGGTTTGTTCTGGCCCTGTCGGGCCTTGTCGGGCCCTGTCGGGTTTGCTCGGGCTCTGTCGGGCTCCGTTGGGCCCTGTCGGGTTTGCTCGGGCACTGTCGGGTTTGCTCAGGCCCTGTCAGGCTCCGTCGACCTCTGTCAGGTTTGCTCGGGCCCTGTCGGGCTCCGTTGAGCCATGTCGGGTTTGCTCAGGCCCTGTCGGGCTCCATCGAACGCTGTCAGGCTTTGTCGGGTCCTGTCGGGTTTGCTCAGGCCCTGTCAGGCTCCGTCGACCCCTGTCAGGTATGCTCGGGCCCTGTCGGGTTTGCTCAGGCCCTGTCAGGCTCCGTCGACCCCTATCAGGTATGCTTGGGCCCTGTCGGGTTTGCTCAGGCCCTGTCAGGCTCCGTCGAGCCCTGTCGGGTTTGCTCAGGCCCTGTCAGGCTCCGTCAGGCCCTGTCGGGTTTGCTCGGGCCCTGTCGGGTTTGCTGGGGCCCTGTCGGGCTCCGTCGGGCCCTGTCGGGTTTGCTCGGGCCCTGTCGGGCTCCGTCTAGCCCTGTCAGGTTTCCTCGGGCCCTGTCGGGCTCCGTCGGGCCCTGTCGGATTTACTCGGGCCATCTCGGGTTCCGTCGGGCCCTGTCAGGTTTCCTCGGGCCCTGTCGGACTCTATCGAGCCCTGTCAGGCTCCGTCGGGCTCTTTCGGGTTTGCTCAGGCCCTGTCGGGCTCCGTCGGGCCCTGTCAGGCTTTGTCAGGTCCTGTCAGGTTTGCTCGGGCCCTGTCGGGCCTTGTCGGGCCCTGTTGGGTTTGCTCGGGCTCTGTCGGGCTCCAGCGTGCCCTGTCGGGTTTGCCCTGGCCCTGTCAGGCTCCATCAGGCCCTGTCGGGTTTGCTCGGGCCACGTCGGGCTCCGTGGGGCCCTGTCGGGTTTCCTCGGGCCCTGTCGGGCTCCATCGAGCCCTGTCAGGCTCCGTCGGGCCCTTTCGGGTTTGCTCGGGCCCTGTCGGGCTCTGTCGGGCCCTGTCGGATTTGCTCAGGCCCTGTCGGGTTTGCTCGGGCCCTGTCGGGCTCCATCGAGCCCTGTCAGGCTCCGTCGGGCCCTTTCGGGTTTGCTCGGGCCCTGTCGGGCTCTGTCGGGCCCTGTCGGATTTGCTCAGGCCCTGTCGGGTTTGCTCGAGCCCTGTCGGGCTCCATCGAGTCCTGTCGGGTTTCCTCGGGCCCTGGCGGGCTCCATCGTGCCCTGTCAGGCTTCGTCGGGCCCTTTCGGGTTTGCTCGGGCCCTGTCGGGCTCCGTCAGGCCCTGTCGGGTTTGCTCGGGCCCTATCGGGCTCCGTCGAGCCCTGTCGGGTTTCCTCGGGCCCTGTCGGGCTCCATCGAGCCCTGTCAGGCTCCGTCGGGCCCTGTCGGATTTGCTCAGGCCCTGTCGGGCTCCATCGGGTCCTGTCGGGTTTGCTCGGGCCCTATCGGGCTCCTTCGGGCCCTGTCGGGTTTCCTCGGGCCCTGTCGGGCTCTGTTGGGCCCTGTCGGTTTGCTCGGGCCCTGTCGGGTTTTCTGAAGCCCTGTCAGGCTTCGTCGGACCCTGTCAAGTGTGCTCGGGCCCTGTCGGGCTCCGTCGAACCCTGTCAGGTTTTCTCGGGCCTTGTCAGGCTCCGTCGGGCCCTGTCGGGTTTGCTCGGGCCCTGTCGGGTTTGCTCAGGCCCTGTCGGGTTTCCTCGGGCCCTGTCGGACTCCACTGAGCCCTGTCAGGCTCCGTCGGGCTCTTTCGGGTTTGCTCGAGCCCTGGCGGGCTCCGTCGGGCCCTGTCAGGCTTTGTCAGGACGTCTCAGGTTTGCTCGGGCCCTGTCGGGCCTTGTCGGGCCCTGTCGGGTTTACTCGGGCTCTGTCGGGCTCCAGCGTGCCCTGTCGGGTTTGGCCGGGCCCTGTCAGGCTCCGTCAGGCCCTGTAGGGTTTGCTCGGGCCCTATCGGGCTCCGTCGGGCCCTGTCGGGTTTCTTCGGGCCCTGTCGGGCTCCATCGAGCCCTGTCAGGCTTCGTCGGGCCCTTTCGGGTTTGCTCGGGCCCTGTCGGGCTCCGTCAGGCCCTGTCGGGTTTCCTCGGGCCCTGTCGGGCTCCATCGAGCCCTGTCAGGTTTTCTCGGGCCCTGTCGGGTTTGCTCGGGCCCTGTCGGGCTCCATCGGACCCTATCAGGCTTTGGCGGGTCCTGTCGGGTTTGCTCAGGCCCTGTCGGGCTCCATCGGGCGCTGTCGGGTTTGCTCGGGCCCTATCGGGCTCCGTCGGGCCCTGTCGGGTTTGCTCGGGCCCTGTCGGGCTCGATCGAGCCCTGTCAGGCTTCGTCGGGCCCTTTCGGGTTTGCTCGGGCCCTGTCGGGCTCCGTCAGGCCCTGTCGGGTTTGCTCGGGCCCTATCGGGCTCCGTCGAGCCCTGTCGGGTTTGCTCGGGCTCTGTCAGGCTCCGTCGGGCCCTGTTGGGTTTCCTCAGGCCCTGTTGGGCTCCATCAAGCCCTGTCAGGCTTTCTCGAACCCTGTCGGGTTTGCTCGGGCCCTGTCGGGTTTGCTCGGGCCCTGTCGGGCTCCGTCGGGCCCTGTCTGGTTTCCTCGGGCTCTGTTGGGCTTCGTCGCGCCCTGTCGGGTTTGCTCGGGCCATGTCGGGTTTGCTGAAGCCCTGTCAGGATTCGTCGGACCCTGTCGGGTTTGCTCGAGCCCTGTCGGGCTCCATCGGGCCCTGTCGGGTTTGCTCAGGCCCTATCGGGCTTCGTCGGGCCCTGTCGGGTTTCCTCGGGCCCTGTCGGGCTCCATCGAGCCCTGTCAGGTTTGCTCGGGCCCTGTCGGGTTTGCTCGGGCCCTGTCGGGCTCCATCAGACCCTATCAGGCTTTGGCGGGTCCTGTCGGGTTTGCTCAGGCCCTGTCGGGCCTTGTCAGCCCCTGTCAGGTTTGCTCGCGCCCCGTCGGTCTCCGTCGGGCCCTGTCAGGCTCCTTCGTGCCCTGTCAGGTTTGCTCGGGCCGTGTCATGCTCCGTCAGGCCCTATCGGGTTTGCTCGAGCCGTGTCGGGCTCCGTCAGGCCCTGTCAGGTTTGCTCAGGCCCTGTCGGGCCTTGTCAGGCCCTGTCAGGTTTGCTCGGGACCTGTCGGGTTTGCCCGCGTCCTGTCGGGCTCCGTCGGGCCCTGTCAGATTCGCTCGGGCCCTGTCGGGTTTGCTCGGGCCCTGTCAGGCTCCGTCAGGCCCTGTTGGGTTTGCTCGTGCCCTGTCGGGCTCCGTCGGGCCCTGTCAGGTTTGCTCAGGCCCTGTCGGGATTTGTTGGGCCTTGTCGGGTTTGCTCGGGCCCTGTCGGGCTCCTTCGTGCCCTGTCAGGTTTGCTCGGGCCCTGTCGGGTTTGCTCGGGCCCTGTCAGGCTCCGTCGGGCTCTGTCGGGTTTCCTCGGGCCCTGTCGGGTTTGCTCGGGCCCTGTCAGACTTTGTCGAACCCTGTCGGGTTTGCTCGGGCCATGTCGGGTTTGCTCGGGTCCTGTCGGGCTCTGTCGGGCCCTGTCGGGTTTGCTCGGGCCCTGTCAGGCTCCGTCGGTCCCTGTTGGATTTCCTCGGGCCCTCTCGGGTTCCGTCGGGCCCTGTCAGGTTTCCTCGGGCCCTGTCGGACTCTATCGAGCCCTGTCAGGCTCCGTCGGGCCCTGTCGGGTTTGCTCAGGCCCTGTCGGGCTCCGTCGGGCCCTGTCAGGCTTTGTAAGGTCCTGTCAGGTTTGCTCGGGCCCTGTCGGGCCTTGTCGGGCCCTGTCGGGTTTGCTCAGGCTCTGTCAGGCTCCAGCGTGCCCTGTCGGGTTTGCCCGGGCCCTGTCAGGCTCCATCAGGCCCTGTCGGGTTTGCTCGGGCCCTATCGGGCTCCGTGGGGCCCTGTCGGGTTTCCTCGGGCCCTGGCGGGCTCCATCGAGCCCTGTCAGGCTCCGTCGGGCCCTTTCGGGTTTGCTCGGGCCCTGTCAGGCTCCATCAGGCCCTGTCGGGTTTGCTCGGGCCCTATCGGGCTCCGTGGGGCCCTGTCGGGTTTCCTCGGGCCCTGGCGGGCTCCATCGAGCCCTGTCAGGCTCCGTCGGGCCCTTTCGGGTTTGCTCGGGCCCTGTTGGGCTCCGTCGGGCCCTGTCGGATTTGCTCAGGCCCTGTCGGGTTTGCTCGAGCCCTGTCGGGCTCCATCGGGTCCTGTCGGGTTTGCTCGGGCCCTATCGGGCTCCGTCGGGCCCTGTCAGGTTCCGTCAGGCCCTGTCGGGTTTCCTCGGGCCCTGTCGGAATCTATCGAGCCCTGTCAGGCTCCGTCGGGCTCTTTCGGGTTTGCTCAGGCCCTGTCAGGCTCCGTCGGGCCCTGTCAGGCTTTGTCAGGTCCTGTCAGGTTTGCTCGGGCCCTATCGGGCCTTGTCGGGCCCTGTCGGGTTTGCTCGGGTTCTGTCGGGCTCCAGCATGCCCTGTCGGGTTTGCCCGGGCCCTGTCAGGCTCCGTCAGGCGCTCTCGGGTTTGCTCGGGCCCTATCCGGCTCCGTGGGGCCCTGTCGGGTTTCCTCGGGCCCTGTCGGGCTCCATCGAGCCCTGTCAGGCTCCGTCGAACTTTTTCGGGTTTGCTCGGGCCCTGTCGGGCTCCATCGGGCCATGTCAGGCTTTGTCAGGTCCTGTCAGGTTTGTTCGGGCCCTGTCGGGCCTTGTCGGGCCCTGTCGGGTTTGCTTGCGCTCTGTCGGGCTCCGTCGGGCCCTGTCGGGTTTGCTCGGGCCCTGTCGGGTTTGCTGAAGCCCTGTCAGGCTTCGACGGACCCTGTCGGGTTTGCTCGGGCCCTTTCGGGCTCCGTCGAGTCCTGTCGGGTTTGCTCGGGCCCTGTCAGGCTCCGTCGCGCCCTGTCGGGTTTCCTCGGGCCCTGTCGGGCTCCATCGAGCCCTGTCGGGTTTGCTCGGGCCCTGTCGGGCTCCATCGGACCCTATCAGGCTTTGTCGGGTCCTGTCGGGTTTGCTCGGGCCCTGTCGGGCTCCGTCAGGCCCTGTCGGGTTTGCTCGGGCCCTATCGGGCTCCGTCGAGCCCTGTCGGGTTTGCTCGGGCTCTGTCAGGCTCCGTCGGGCCCTGTTGGGTTTCCTCAGGCCCTGTTGGGCTCCATCAAGCCCTGTCAGGCTTTCTCGAACCCTGTCGGGTTTGCTCGGGCCCTGTCGGGTTTGCTCGGGCCCTGTCGGGCTCCGTCGGGCCCTGTCTGGTTTCCTCGGGCTCTGTTGGGCTTCGTCGCGCCCTGTCGGGTTTGCTCGGGCCATGTCGGGTTTGCTGAAGCCCTGTCAGGATTCGTCGGACCCTGTCGGGTTTGCTCGAGCCCTGTCGGGCTCCATCGGGCCCTGTCGGGTTTGCTCAGGCCCTATCGGGCTCCGTCGGGCCCTGTCGGGTTTCCTCGGGCCCTGTCGGGCTCCATCGAGCCCTGTCAGGTTTGCTCGGGCCCTGTCGGGTTTGCTCGGGCCCTGTCGGGCTCCATCAGACCCTATCAGGCTTTGGCAGGTCCTGTCGGGTTTGCTCAGGCCCTGTCGGGCCTTGTCAGCCCCTGTCAGGTTTGCTCGCGCCCCGTCGGGCTCCGTCGGGCCCTGTCAGGCTCCTTCGTGCCCTGTCGGGTTTGCTCGGGCCGTGTCATGCTCCGTCAGGCCCTATCGGGTTTGCTCGAGCCGTGTCGGGCTCCGTCAGGCCCTGTCAGGTTTGCTCAGGCCCTGTCGGGCCTTGTCAGGCCCTGTCAGGTTTGCTCGGGACCTGTCGGGTTTGCCCGCGTCCTGTCGGGCTCCGTCGGGCCCTGTCAGATTCGCTCGGGCCCTGTCGGGTTTGCTCGTGCCCTGTCAGGCTCCGTCAGGCCCTGTTGGGTTTGCTCGTGCCCTGTCGGGCTCCGTCGGGCCCTGTCAGGTTTGCTCAGGCCCTGTCGGGATTTGTTGGGCCTTGTCGGGTTTGCTCGGGCCCTGTCGGGCTCCTTCGTGCCCTGTCAGGTTTGCTCGGGCCCTGTCGGGTTTGCTCGGGCCCTGTCAGGCTCCGTCGGGCTCTGTCGGGTTTCCTCGGGCCCTGTCGGGTTTGCTCGGGCCCTGTCAGACTTTGTCGAACCCTGTCGGGTTTGCTCGGGCCATGTCGGAATCTATCGAGCCCTGTCAGGCTCCGTCGGGCTCTTTCGGGTTTGCTCAGGCCCTGTCAGGCTCCGTCGGGCCCTGTCAGGCTTTGTCAGGTCCTGTCAGGTTTGCTCGGGGCCTGTCGGGCCTTGTCGGGCCCTGTCGGGTTTGCTCGGGTTCTGTTGGGCTCCAGCATGCCCTGTCGGGTTTGCCCGGGCCCTGTCAGGCTCCGTCAGGCCCTCTCGGGTTTGCTCGGGCCCTATCCGGCTCCGTGGGGCCCTGTCGGGTTTCCTCGGGCCCTGTCGGGCTCCATCGAGCCCTGTCAGGCTCCGTCGAACCTTTTCGGGTTTGCTCGGGCCCTGTCGGGCTCCATCGGGCCATGTCAGGCTTTGTCAGGTCCTGTCAGGTTTGTTCGGGCCCTGTCGGGCCTTGTCGGGCCCTGTCGGGTTTGCTTGCGCTCTGTCGGGCTCCGTCGGGCCCTGTCGGGTTTGCTCGGGCCCTGTCGGGTTTGCTGAAGCCCTGTCAGGCTTCGACGGACCCTGTCGGGTTTGCTCGGGCCCTTTCGGGCTCCGTCGAGTCCTGTCGGGTTTGCTCGGGCCCTGTCAGGCTCCGTCGCGCCCTGTCGGGTTTCCTCGGGCCCTGTCGGGCTCCATCGAGCCCTGTCGGGTTTGCTCGGGCCCTGTCGGGCTCCATCGGACCCTATCAGGCTTTGTCGGGTCCTGTCGGGTTTGCTCGGGCCCTGTCGGGCTCCGTCAGGCCCTGTCGGGTTTGCTCGGGCCCTATCGGGCTCCGTCGAGCCCTGTCGGGTTTGCTCGGGCTCTGTCAGGCTCCGTCGGGCCCTGTTGGGTTTCCTCAGGCCCTGTTGGGCTCCATCAAGCCCTGTCAGGCTTTCTCGAACCCTGTCGGGTTTGCTCGGGCCCTGTCGGGTTTGCTCGGGCCCTGTCGGGCTCCGTCGGGCCCTGTCTGGTTTCCTCGGGCTCTGTTGGGCTTCGTCGCGCCCTGTCGGGTTTGCTCGGGCCATGTCGGGTTTGCTGAAGCCCTGTCAGGATTCGTCGGACCCTGTCGGGTTTGCTCGAGCCCTGTCGGGCTCCATCGGGCCCTGTCGGGTTTGCTCAGGCCCTATCGGGCTCCGTCGGGCCCTGTCGGGTTTCCTCGGGCCCTGTCGGGCTCCATCGAGCCCTGTCAGGTTTGCTCGGGCCCTGTCGGGTTTGCTCGGGCCCTGTCGGGCTCCATCAGACCCTATCAGGCTTTGGCAGGTCCTGTCGGGTTTGCTCAGGCCCTGTCGGGCCTTGTCAGCCCCTGTCAGGTTTGCTCGCGCCCCGTCGGGCTCCGTCGGGCCCTGTCAGGCTCCTTCGTGCCCTGTCGGGTTTGCTCGGGCCGTGTCATGCTCCGTCAGGCCCTATCGGGTTTGCTCGAGCCGTGTCGGGCTCCGTCAGGCCCTGTCAGGTTTGCTCAGGCCCTGTCGGGCCTTGTCAGGCCCTGTCAGGTTTGCTCGGGACCTGTCGGGTTTGCCCGCGTCCTGTCGGGCTCCGTCGGGCCCTGTCAGATTCGCTCGGGCCCTCTCGGGTTTGCTCGTGCCCTGTCAGGCTCCGTCAGGCCCTGTTGGGTTTGCTCGTGCCCTGTCGGGCTCCGTCGGGCCCTGTCAGGTTTGCTCAGGCCCTGTCGGGATTTGTTGGGCCTTGTCGGGTTTGCTCGGGCCCTGTCGGGCTCCTTCGTGCCCTGTCAGGTTTGCTCGGGCCCTGTCGGGTTTGCTCGGGCCCTGTCAGGCTCCGTCGGGCTCTGTCGGGTTTCCTCGGGCCCTGTCGGGTTTGCTCGGGCCCTGTCAGACTTTGTCGAACCCTGTCGGGTTTGCTCGGGCCATGTCGGAATCTATCGAGCCCTGTCAGGCTCCGTCGGGCTCTTTCGGGTTTGCTCAGGCCCTGTCAGGCTCCGTCGGGCCCTGTCAGGCTTTGTCAGGTCCTGTCAGGTTTGCTCGGGGCCTGTCGGGCCTTGTCGGGCCCTGTCGGGTTTGCTCGGGTTCTGTTGGGCTCCAGCATGCCCTGTCGGGTTTGCCCGGGCCCTGTCAGGCTCCGTCAGGCCCTCTCGGGTTTGCTCGGGCCCTATCCGGCTCCGTGGGGCCCTGTCGGGTTTCCTCGGGCCCTGTCGGGCTCCATCGAGCCCTGTCAGGCTCCGTCGAACCTTTTCGGGTTTGCTCGGGCCCTGTCGGGCTCCATCGGGCCATGTCAGGCTTTGTCAGGTCCTGTCAGGTTTGTTCGGGCCCTGTCGGGCCTTGTCGGGCCCTGTCGGGTTTGCTCGGGCTCTGTCGGGCTCCGTTGGGCCCTGTCGGGTTTGCTCGGGCCCTGTCGGGTTTGCTCGGGCCCTGTCAGGCTTTGTCAAGCCCTGTCGGGTTTGCTCGGGCCCTGCCGGGTTTGCTAGGGCCCTGTCGGGCTCCGTCGGGCCCTGTCTGGTTTCCTCAGGCCCTGTCGGGCTCCGTCGGGCCCTGTCGGGTTTGCTCGGGCCCTGTCGGGTTTGCTGAAGCCCTGTCAGGCTTCGACAGACCCTGTCGGGTTTGCTCGGGCCCTTTCGGGCTCCGTCGAGTCCTGTCGGGTTTGCTCGGGCCCTGTCAGGCTCCGTCGCGCCCTGTCGGGTTTCCTCGGGCCCTGTCGGGCTCCATCGAGCCCTGTCGGGTTTGCTCGGGCCCTGTCGGGCTCCATCGGACCCTATCAGGCTTTGTCGGGACCTGTCGGGTTTGCTCAGGCCCTGTCGGGTCTTGTCAGGCCCTGTCGGGTTTGCTCGGGCCCTGTCGGGTTTGCCCGCGTCCTGTCGAACTCCGTCAGGCCCTGTCAGATTCGCTCGGGCCCTGTCGGGTTTGCTCGGGCCCTGTCAGGCTCCGTCAGGCCCTGTCGGGTTTGCTCGGGCCCTATCGGGCTCCGTGGAGCCCTGTCGGGTTTGCTCGGGCCCTGTCGGGCTCCATCGAGCCCTGTCAGGCTCCGTCGGGCCCTTTCGGGTTTGCTTGGGCCCTGTCGGGATCCGTTGGGCCCTGTTGGGTTTGCTCGGGCCCTGTAGGGCTCCTTCGTGCCCTGTCAGGCTTCGTCGGGCCCTTTCGGGTTTGCTCGGGCCCTGTCGGGCTCCGTCGAGCCCTGTCGGGTTTGCTCGGGCTCTGTCAGGCTCCGTCGGGCCCTGTTGGGTTTCCTCAGGCCCTGTTGGGCTCCATCAAGCCCTGTCAGGCTTTCTCGAACCCTGTCGGGTTTGCTCGGGCCCTGTCGGGTTTGCTCGGGCCCTGTCGGGCTCCGTCGGGCCCTGTCTGGTTTCCTCGGGCTCTGTTGGGCTTCGTCGCGCCCTGTCGGGTTTGCTCGGGCCATGTCGGGTTTGCTGAAGCCCTGTCAGGATTCGTCGGACCCTGTCGGGTTTGCTCGAGCCCTGTCGGGCTCCATCGGGCCCTGTCGGGTTTGCTCAGGCCCTATCGGGCTCCGTCGGGCCCTGTCGGGTTTCCTCGGGCCCTGTCGGGCTCCATCGAGCCCTGTCAGGTTTGCTCGGGCCCTGTCGGGTTTGCTCGGGCCCTGTCGGGCTCCATCAGACCCTATCAGGCTTTGGCGGGTCCTGTCGGGTTTGCTCAGGCCCTGTCGGGCCTTGTCAGCCCCTGTCAGGTTTGCTCGCGCCCCGTCGGTCTCCGTCAGGCCCTGTCAGGCTCCTTCGTGCCCTGTCGGGTTTGCTCGGGCCGTGTCATGCTCCGTCAGGCCCTATCGGGTTTGCTCGAGCCGTGTCGGGCTCCGTCAGGCCCTGTCAGGTTTGCTCAGGCCCTGTCGGGCCTTGTCAGGCCCTGTCAGGTTTGCTCGGGACCTGTCGGGTTTGCCCGCGTCCTGTCGGGCTCCGTCGGGCCCTGTCAGATTCGCTCGGGCCCTGTCGGGTTTGCTCGGGCCCTGTCAGGCTCCGTCAGGCCCTGTCGGGTTTGCTCGTGCCCTGTCGGGCTCCGTCGGGCCCTGTCAGGTTTGCTCAGGGCCTGTCGGGATTTGTTGGGCCTTGTCGGGTTTGCTCGGGCCCTGTCGGGCTCCTTCGTGCCCTGTCAGGTTTGCTCGGGTTCTGTCGGGTTTGCTCGGGCCCTGTCAGGCTCCGTCGGGCTCTGTCGGGTTTCCTCGGGCCCTGTCGGGTTTGCTCGGGCCCTGTCAGACTTTGTCGAACCCTGTCGGGTTTGCTCGGGCCATGTCGGGTTTGCTCGGGTCCTGTCGGGCTCTGTCGGGCCCTGTTGGGTTTGCTCGGGCCCTGTCAGGCTCCGTCGGGCCCTGTCGGATTTCCTCGGGCCCTCTCGGGTTCCGTCGGGCCCTGTCAGGTTTCCTCGGGCCCTGTCGGACTCTATCGAGCCCTGTCAGGCTCCGTCGGGCCCTGTCGGGTTTGCTCAGGCCCTGTCGGGCTCCGTCGGGCCCTGTCAGGCTTTGTAAGGTCCTGTCAGGTTTGCTCGGGCCCTGTCGGGCCTTGTCGGGCCCTGTCGGGTTTGCTCGGGCTCTGTCAGGCTCCAGCGTGCCCTGTCGGGTTTGCCCGGGCCCTGTCAGGCTCCATCAGGCCCTGTCGGGTTTGCTCGGGCCCTATCGGGCTCCGTGGGGCCCTGTCGGGTTTCCTCGGGGCCTGTCGGGCTCCATCGAGCCCTGTAAGGCTCCGTCGGGCCCTTTCGGGTTTGCTCGGGCCCTGTCAGGCTCCATCAGGCCCTGTCGGGTTTGCTCGGGCCCTATCGGGCTCCGTGGGGCCCTGTCGGGTTTCCTCGGGCCCTGGCGGGCTCCATCGAGCCCTGTCAGGCTCCGTCGGGCCCTTTCGGGTTTGCTCGGGCCCTGTCGGGCTCCGTCGGGCCATGTCGGATTTGCTCAGGCCCTGTCGGGTTTGCTCGAGCCCTGTCGGGCTCCATCGGGTCCTGTCGGGTTTGCTCGGGCCCTATCGGGCTCTGTCGGGCCCTGTCAGGTTCCGTCAGGCCCTGTCGGGTTTCCTCGGGCCCTGTCGGAATCTATCGAGCCCTGTCAGGCTCCGTCGGGCTCTTTCGGGTTTGCTCAGGCCCTGTCAGGCTCCGTCGGGCCCTGTCAGGCTTTGTCAGGTCCTGTCAGGTTTGCTCGGGCCCTATCGGGCCTTGTCGGGCCCTGTCGGGTTTGCTCGGGTTCTGTCGGGCTCCAGCATGCCCTGTCGGGTTTGCCCGGGCCCTGTCAGGCTCCGTCAGGCCCTCTCGGGTTTGCTCGGGCCCTATCCGGCTCCGTGGGGCCCTGTCGGGTTTCCTCGGGCCCTGTCGGGCTCCATCGAGCCCTGTCAGGCTCCGTCGAACCTTTTCGGGTTTGCTCGGGCCTTGTTGGGCTCCATCGGGCCATGTCAGGCTTTGTCAGGTCCTGTCAGGTTTGTTCAGGCCCTGTCGGGCCTTGTCAGGCCCTGTCGGGTTTGCTCGGGCTCTGTCGGGCTCCGTCGGGCCCTGTCGGGTTTGCTCGGGCCCTGTCGGGTTTGCTGAAGCCCTGTCAGGCTTCGACGGACCCTGTCGGGTTTGCTCGGGCCCTTTCGGGCTCCGTCGAGTCCTGTCGGGTTTGCTCGGGCCCTGTCAGGCTCCGTCGCGCCCTGTCGGGTTTCCTCGGGCCCTGTCGGGCTCCATCGAGCCCTGTCGGGTTTGCTCGGGCCCTGTCGGGCTCCATCGGACCCTATCAGGCTTTGTCGGGTCCTGTCGGGTTTGCTCAGGCCCTGTCGGGTCTTGTCAGGCCCTGTCGGGTTTGCTCGGGCCCTGTCGGGTTTGCCCGCGTCCTGTCGAACTCCGTCAGGCCCTGTCAGATTCGCTCGGGCCCTGTCGGGTTTGCTCGGGCCCTGTCAGGCTCCGTCAGGCCCTGTCGGGTTTGCTCGGGCCCTATCGGGCTCCGTGGAGCCCTGTCGGGTTTCCTCGGGCCCTGTCGGGCTCCATCGAGCCCTGTCAGGCTCCGTCGGGCCCTTTCGGGTTTGCTTGGGCCCTGTCGGGATCCGTTGGGCCCTGTTGGGTTTGCTCGGGCCCTGTAGGGCTCCTTCGTGCCCTGTCAGGCTTCGTCGGGCCCTTTCGGGTTTGCTCGGGCCCTGTCGGGCTCCGTCAGGCCCTGACGGGTTTGCTCGGGCCCTATCGGGCTCCGTCGAGCCCTGTCGGGTTTGCTCGGGCTCTGTCAGGCTCCGTCGGGCCCTGTTGGGTTTCCTCAGGCCCTGTTGGGCTCCATCAAGCCCTGTCAGGCTTTCTCGAACCCTGTCGGGTTTGCTCGGGCCCTGTCGGGTTTGCTCGGGCCCTGTCGGGCTCCGTCGGGCCCTGTCTGGTTTCCTCGGGCTCTGTTGGGCTTCGTCGCGCCCTGTCGGGTTTGCTCGGGCCATGTCGGGTTTGCTGAAGCCCTGTCAGGATTCGTCGGACCCTGTCGGGTTTGCTCGAGCCCTGTCGGGCTCCATCGGGCCCTGTCGGGTTTGCTCAGGCCCTATCGGGCTCCGTCGGGCCCTGTCGGGTTTCCTCGGGCCCTGTCGGGCTCCATCGAGCCCTGTCAGGTTTGCTCGGGCCCTGTCGGGTTTGCTCGGGCCCTGTCGGGCTCCATCAGACCCTATCAGGCTTTGGCGGGTCCTGTCGGGTTTGCTCAGGCCCTGTCGGGCCTTGTCAGCCCCTGTCAGGTTTGCTCGCGCCCCGTCGGGCTCCGTCGGGCCCTGTCAGGCTCCTTCGTGCCCTGTCGGGTTTGCTCGGGCCGTGTCATGCTCCGTCAGGCCCTATCGGGTTTGCTCGAGCCGTGTCGGGCTCCGTCAGGCCCTGTCAGGTTTGCTCAGGCCCTGTCGGGCCTTGTCAGGCCCTGTCAGGTTTGCTCGGGACCTGTCGGGTTTGCCCGCGTCCTGTCGGGCTCCGTCGGGCCCTGTCAGATTCGCTCAGGCCCTGTCGGGTTTGCTCGGGCCCTGTCAGGCTCCGTCAGGCCCTGTCGGGTTTGCTCGTGCCCTGTCGGGCTCTGTCGGGCCCTGTCAGTTTTGCTCAGGCCCTGTCGGGATTTGTTGGGCCTTGTCGGGTTTGCTCGGGCCCTGTCGAGCACCTTCGTGCCCTGTCAGGTTTGCTCGGGCCCTGTCGGGTTTGCTCGGGCCCTGTCAGGCTCCGTCGGGCTCTGTCGGGTTTCCTCGGGCCCTGTTGGGTTTGCTCGGGCCCTGTCAGACTTTGTCGAACCCTGTCGGGTTTGCTCGGGCCATGTCGGGTTTGCTCGGGTCCTGTCGGGCTCTGTCGGGCCCTGTCGGGTTTGCTCGGGCCCTGTCAGGCTCCGTCGGGCCTTGTCGGATTTCCTCGGGCCCTCTCGGGTTCCGTCGGGCCCTGTCAGGTTTCCTCGGGCCCTGTCGGACTCTATCGAGCCCTGTCAGGCTCCGTCGGGCCCTGTCGGGTTTGCTCAGGCCCTGTCGGGCTCCGTCGGGCCCTGTCAGGCTTTGTAAGGTCCTGTCAGGTTTGCTCGGGCCGTGTCGGGCCTTGTCGGGCCCTGTCGGGTTTGCTCGGGCTCTGTCAGGCTCCAGCGTGCCCTGTCGGGTTTGCCCGGGCCCTGTCAGGCTCCATCAGGCCCTGTCGGGTTTGCTCGGGCCCTATCGGGCTCTGTGGGGCCCTGTCGGGTTTCCTCGGGCCCTGGCGGGCTCCATCGAGCCCTGTCAGGCTCCGTCGGGCCCTTTCGGGTTTGCTCGGGCCCTGTCAGGCTCCATCAGGCCCTGTCGGGTTTGCTCGGGCCCTATCGGGCTCCGTGGGGCCCTGTCGGGTTTCCTCGGGCCCTGGCGGGTTCCATCGAGCCCTGTCAGGCTCCGTCGGGCCCTTTCGGGTTTGCTCGGGCCCTGTCGGGCTCCGTCGGGCCCTGTCGGATTTGCTCAGGCCCTGTCGGGTTTGCTCGAGCCCTGTCGGGCTACATCGGGTCCTGTCGGGTTTGCTCGGGCCCTATCGGGCTCCGTCGGGCCCTGTCAGGTTCCGTCAGGCCCTGTCGGGTTTCCTCGGGCCCTGCCGGAATCTATCGAGCCCTGTCAGGCTCCGTCGGGCTCTTTCGGGTTTGCTCAGGCCCTGTCAGGCTCCGTCGGGCCCTGTCAGGCTTTGTCAGGTCCTGTCAGGTTTGCTCGGGCCCTGTCGGGCCTTGTCGGGCCCTGTCGGGTTTGCTCGGGTTCTGTCGGGCTCCAGCATGCCCTGTCGGGTTTGCCCGGGCCCTGTCAGGCTCCGTCAGGCCCTCTCGGGTTTGCTCGGGCCCTATCGGGCTCCGTGGAGCCCTGTCGGGTTTGCTCGGGCCCTGTCGGGCTCCATCGAGCCCTGTCAGGCTCCGTCGGGCCCTTTCGGGTTTGCTTGGGCCCTGTCGGGATCCGTTGGGCCCTGTTGGGTTTGCTCGGGCCCTGTAGGGCTCCTTCGTGCCCTGTCAGGTTTGCTCGGGCCCTGTCGGGTTTGCTCGGGCCCTGTCGGGTTTGCTCGGGCCCTGTCAGGCTCCGTCGAGTCCTGTTGGGTTTGCTCGGTCCCCGTTAGGCTCCGTCGGGCCCTGTCGGGTTTCCTTGGGCCCTCTCGGGTTCCGTCGGGCCCTGTCGGGTTTCCTCGGGCCCTTTCGGACTCTATCGAGTCCTGTCAGGCTCCGTCGGGCCCTGTCGGGTTTCCTTGAGCCCTCTCGGGTTCCGTCGGGCCCTGTCAGGTTTGCTCAGGCCCTGTCGGGCTCCGTCGGGCCCTGTCAGGCTTTGTCAGGTCCTGTCAGGTTTGCTCGTGCCCTGTCGGGCCTTGTCGGGCCCTGTCGGGTTTGCTCGGGCTCCAGCGTGCCCTGTCGGGTTTGCCCGGGCCCTGTCGGGCTCCATCGAGCCCTGTCAGGCTCCGTCGAGTGCTGTCGGGTTTGCTCGGTCCCCGTCAGGCTCCGTCGGGCCCTGTCGGGTTTCCTTGGGCCCTGTCGGGCTCCATCGAGCCCTGTCAGGCTTTGTCGAACCCTGTCGGGTTTGCTCGGGCCATGTCGGGTTTGCTCGGGCCCTGTCGGGTTCTGTCGGGCCCTGTCTGGTTTCCTCGGGCCCTGTCGGGCTCCTTCGAGCCCTGTCAGGTTTGCTCGGACCCTGTCAGGCTCCGTCGAGCCCTGTCGGGTTTCCTTGGGCCCTCTCGGGTTCCGTCGGGCCCTGTCGGGTTTCCTCGGGCCCTTTCGGACTCTATCGAGTCCTGTCAGGCTCCGTCGGGCCCTGTCGGGTTTCCTTGAGCCCTCTCGGGTTCCGTCGGGCCCTGTCAGGTTTGCTCAGGCCCTGTCGGGCTCCGTCGGGCCCTGTCAGGCTTTGTCAGGTCCTGTCAGGTTTGCTCGTGCCCTGTCGGGCCTTGTCGGGCCCTGTCGGGTTTGCTCGGGCTCCAGCGTGCCCTGTCGGGTTTGCCCGGGCCCTGTCGGGCTCCATCGAGCCCTGTCAGGCTCCGTCGAGTGCTGTCGGGTTTGCTCGGTCCCCGTCAGGCTCCGTCGGGCCCTGTCGGGTTTCCTTGGGCCCTGTCGGGCTCCATCGAGCCCTGTCAGGCTTTGTCGAACCCTGTCGGGTTTGCTCGGGCCATGTCGGGTTTGCTCGGGCCCTGTCGGGTTCTGTCGGGCCCTGTCTGGTTTCCTCGGGCCCTGTCGGGCTCCTTCGAGCCCTGTCAGGTTTGCTCGGACCCTGTCAGGCTCCGTCGAGCCCTGTCGGGTTTGCTCGGGCCCTGTCAGGCTCCGTCGGGCCCTGTCGGGTTTCCTCGGGCCCTGTCGGGCTCCATCGAGCCCTGTCAGGCTTTGTCGAACCCTGTCGGGCTCCGTCTGGCCCTGTCGAGTTTGCTCGGGCCCTGTCAGGTTTGCTGAAGCCCTGTCAGGCTTCGTCGGACCCTGTCGAGTGTGTTCATACCCTGTCAGGCTCCGTCGAGCCCTCTCGGGTTTGCTCGGGCCCTGTCAGGCTCCGTCGGGCCCTGTCGGATTTCCTCGGGCCCTGTCGGGTTTGCTCAGGCCCTGTCGGGTTCCGTCGGGCCCTGTCGGGTTTGCTCGGGCCCCGTCGGGCTCCGTCGGGCCCTGTCAGGTTTCCTCGGGCCCTGTCGGGCTCTATCGAGCCCTGTCAGGCTCCGTCAGGCCTTTTCGGGTTTGCTCGGGCCCTGTCGGGCTCTGTCGGGCCCTGTCAGGCTTTGTCAGGTCCTGTCAGGTTTGTTCGGGCCCTGTCGGGCCTTGTCGGGCCCTGTCGGGTTTGCTCGGGCTCTGTCGGGCTCCGTTGGGCCCTGTCGGGTTTGCTCGGGCTCTGTCGGGTTTGCTCGGGCCCTGTCGGGTTTGCTCGGGCCCTGTCAGGCTCCGTCAAGCCCTGTCGGGTTTGCTCGGGCCCTGTCGGGTTTGCTAGGGCCCTGTCGGGCTCCGTCGGGCCCTGTCTGGTTTCCTCAGGCCCTGTCGGGATCCGTCGGGCCCTGTCGGGTTTGCTCAGGCCGTGTCGGGTTTGCTGAAGCCCTGTCAGGCTTCGACGGACCCTGTCGGGTTTGCTCGGGCCCTGTCGGGCATTGTCGAGCCCTGTCGGGTTTGCTCGGGCCCTGTCAGGCTCCGTCGCGCCCTGTCGGGTTTCCTCGGGCCCTGTCGGGCTCCATCAAGCCCTGTCGGGTTTGCTCGGGCCCTGTCGGGCTCCATCGGACCCTGTCAGGCTTTGTCGGGTCCTGTCGGGTTTGCTCAGGCCCTGTCGGGCCTTGTCAGGCCCTGTCGGGTTTGCTCGGGCCCTGTCGGGTTTGCCCGCGTCTTGTCGGGCTCCGTCGAGCCCTGTCAGATTCGCTCGGGCCCTGTCGGGTTTGCTCGGGCCCTGTCAGGCTCCGTCAGGCCCTGTCGGGTTTGCTCGTGCCCTGTCGGGCTCCGTCGGGCCCTGTCAGGCTTTGTCAGGTCCTGTCAGGTTTGCTCAGGCCCTGTCGGGCCTTGTCAGGCCCTGTCGGGTTTGCTCGGGCCCTGTCGGGTCTTGTCAGGCCCTGTCGGGTTTGCTCGGGCCCTGTCGGGCTCCATCGGACCCTGTCAGGCTTTGTCGGGTCCTGTCGGGTTTGCTCAGGCCCTGTCGGGCCTTGTCAGGCCCTGTCGGGTTTGCTCGGGCCCTGTCGGGTTTGCCCGCGTCTTGTCGGGCTCCGTCGAGCCCTGTCAGATTCGCTCGGGCCCTGTCGGGTTTGCTCGGGCCCTGTCAGGCTCCGTCAGGCCCTGTCGGGTTTGCTCGGGCCCTGTTGGGCTCCGTCGGGCCCTGTCAGGTTTGCTTGCGCCCTGTCGGGATCCGTTGGGCCCTGTCGGGTTTGCTCGGGCCCTGTCGGGCTCCTTCGTGCCCTGTCAGGTTTGCTCGGGCCCTGTCGGGTTTGCTCGGGCCCTGTCAGGCTCCGTCGAGCCCTGTCGGGTTTGCTCGGGCCCTGTCAGGCTCCGTCGGGCCCTGTCGGGTTTCCTCGGGCCCTGTCGGGCTCCATCGAGCCCTGTCAGGCTTTGTCGAACCCTGTCGGGCTCCGTCTGGCCCTGTCGAGTTTGCTCGGGCCCTGTCAGGTTTGCTGAAGCCCTGTCAGGCTTCGTCGGACCCTGTCGAGTGTGCTCATACCCTGTCGGGCTCCGTCGAGCCCTCTCGGGTTTGCTCGGGCCCTGTCAGGCTCCGTCGGGCCCTGTCGGATTTCCTCGGGCCCTGTCGGGTTTGCTCAGGCCCTGTCGGGTTCCGTCGGGCCCTGTCGGGTTTGCTCGGGCCCCGTCGGGCTCCGTCAAGCCCTGTCGGGTTTCCTCGGGCCCTGTCGGGCTCTATCGAGCCCTGTCAGGCTCCGTCAGGCCTTTTCGGGTTTGCTCGGGCCCTGTCGGGCTCTGTCGGGCCCTGTCAGGCTTTGTCAGGTCCTGTCAGGTTTGTTCGGGCCCTGTCGGGCCTTGTCGGGCCCTGTCGGGTTTGCTCGGGCTCTGTCGGGCTCCGTTGGGCCCTGTCGGGTTTGCTCGGGCTCTGTCGGGTTTGCTCGGGCCCTGTCGGGTTTGCTCGGGCCCTGTCAGGCTCCGTCAAGCCCTGTCGGGTTTGCTCGGGCCCTGTCGGGTTTGCTAGGGCCCTGTCGGGCTCCGTCGGGCCCTGTCTGGTTTCCTCAGGCCCTGTCGGGATCCGTCGGGCCTTGTCGGGTTTGCTCAGGCCGTGTCGGGTTTGCTGAAGCCCTGTCAGGCTTCGACAGACCCTGTCGGGTTTGCTCGGGCCCTGTCGGGCATTGTCGAGCCCTGTCGGGTTTGCTCGGGCCCTGTCAGGCTCCGTCGCGCCCTGTCGGGTTTCCTCGGGCCCTGTCGGGCTCCATCGAGCCCTGTCGGGTTAGCTCGGGCCCTGTCGGGCTCCATCGGACCCTGTCAGGCTTTGTCGGGTCCTGTCGGGTTTGCTCAGGCCCTGTCGGGCCTTGTCAGGCCCTGTCGGGTTTGCTCGGGCCCTGTCGGGTTTGCCCGCGTCTTGTCGGGCTCCGTCGAGCCCTGTCAGATTCGCTCGGGCCCTGTCGGGTTTGCTCGGGCCCTGTCAGGCTCCGTCAGGCCCTGTCGGGTTTGCTCGTGCCCTGTCGGGCTCCGTCGGGCCCTGTCAGGCTTTGTCAGGTCCTGTCGGGTTTGCTCAGGCCCTGTCGGGCCTTGTCAGGCCCTGTCGGGTTTGCTCGGGCCCTGTCGGGTTTGCCCTGTCCTGTCGGGCTCCGTCGGGCCCTGTCAGATTCGCTCGGGCCCTGTCGGGTTTGCTCGGGCCCTGTCAGGCTCCGTCAGGCCCTGTCGGGTTTTCTCGTGCCCTGTTGG
Organism: Patagioenas fasciata; assembly: GCF_037038585.1. Lineage (NCBI taxonomy): Eukaryota > Metazoa > Chordata > Aves > Columbiformes > Columbidae > Patagioenas > Patagioenas fasciata. Next base: position 524,492 of record NC_092539.1, read on the forward strand.
GCTCCGTCGGGCCCTGTCAGGTTTGCTTGCGCCCTGTCGGGATCCGTTGGGCCCTGTCGGGTTTGCTCGGGCCCTGTCGGGCTCCTTCGTGCCCTGTCAGGTTTGCTCGGGCCCTGTCGGGTTTGCTCGGGCCCTGTCAGGCTCCGTCGAGCCCTGTCGGGTTTGCTCGGGCCCTGTCAGGCTCCGTCGGGCCCTGTCGGGTTTCCTTGGGCCCTGTCAGGCTCCATCGAGCCCTGTCAGGCTTTGTCGAACCCTGTCAGGTTTGCTCGGGCCATGTCGGGTTTGCTCGGGCCCTGTCAGGTTCTGTCGGGCCCTGTCTGGTTTCCTCGGGCCCTGTCGGGCTCCTTCGAGCCCTGTCAGGTTTGCTCGGACCGTGTCGGGTTTGCTCGGGCCCTGTCAGGCTCCGTCGAGCCCTGGCGGGATTGCTCGGGCCCTGTCGGGCCTTGTCGGGCCCTGTCGGGTTTGCTCGAACTCTGTCGGGCTCTAGCATGCCCTGTCGGGTTTGCCCGGGCCCTGTCAGGCTCCGTCAGGCCCTGTCGGGTTTGCTCGGGCCCTATCGGGCTTCGTGAAGCCCTGTCGGGTTTCCTCGGGCCCTGTCGGGCTCCATCGAGCCCTGTCAGGCTCCGTCGGGCCCTTTCGGGTTTGCTCGGGCCCTGTCGGGCTCCGTCAGGCCCTGTCGGATTTGCGCAGGCCCTGTCGGGTTTGCTCGAGCCCTGTCGGGCTCCATCGGGCCCTGTCAGGTTTGCTCAGGCCCTGTCGGGCTCCGTCGGGCCCTGTCAGGCTTTGTCAGGTCCTGTCAGGTTTGCTCGTGCCCTGTCGGGCCTTGTCGGGCCCTGTCGGATTTGCGCAGGCCCTGTCGGGTTTCCTTGAGCCCTCTCGGGTTCCGTCGGGCCCTGTCAGGTTTGCTCAGGCCCTGTCGGGCTCCGTCGGGCCCTGTCAGGCTTTGTCAGGTCCTGTCAGGTTTGCTCGTGCCCTGTCGGGCCTTGTCGGGCCCTGTCGGGTTTGCTCGGGCTCTGTCGGGCTCCAGCGTGCCCTGTCGGGTTTGCCCGGGCCCTGTCGGGCTCCATCGAGCCCTGTCAGGCTCCGTCGAGTCCTGTCGGGTTTGCTCGGTCCCCGTCAGGCTCCGTCGGGCCCTGTCGGGTTTCCTTGGGCCCTGTCGGGCTCCATCGAGCCCTGTCAGGCTTTGTCGAACCCTGTCGGGTTTGCTCGGGCCATGTCGGGTTTGCTCGGGCCCTGTCGGGTTCTGTCGGGCCCTGTCTGGTTTCCTCGGGCCCTGTCGGGCTCCTTCGAGCCCTGTCAGGTTTGCTCGGACCCTGTCAGGCTCCGTCGAGCCCTGTCGGGTTTGCTCGGGCCCTGTCAGGCTCCGTCGGGCCCTGTCAGGTTTCCTCGGGCCCTGTCGGGCTCCATCGAGCCCTGTCAGGCTTTGTCGAACCCTGTCGGGCTCCGTCTGGCCCTGTCGAGTTTGCTCGGGCCCTGTCAGGTTTGCTGAAGCCCTGTCAGGCTTCGTCGGACCCTGTCGAGTGTGCTCATACCCTGTCGGGCTCCGTCGAGCCCTCTCGGGTTTGCTCGGGCCCTGTCAGGCTCCGTCGGGCCCTGTCGGATTTCCTCGGGCCCTGTCGGGTTTGCTCAGGCCCTGTCGGGTTCCGTCGGGCCCTGTCGGGTTTGCTCGGGCCCCGTCGGGCTCCGTCGGGCCCTGTCAGGTTTCCTCGGGCCCTGTCGGGCTCTATCGAGCCCTGTCAGGCTCCGTCAGGCCTTTTCGGGTTTGCTCGGGCCCTGTCGGGCTCTGTCGGGCCCTGTCAGGCTTTGTCAGGTCCTGTCAGGTTTGTTCGGGCCCTGTCGGGCCTTGTCGGGCCCTGTCGGGTTTGCTCGGGCTCTGTCGGGCTCCGTTGGGCCCTGTCGGGTTTGCTCGGGCTCTGTCGGGTTTGCTCGGGCCCTGTCGGGTTTGCTCGGGCCCTGTCAGGCTCCGTCAAGCCCTGTCGGGTTTGCTCGGGCCCTGTCGGGTTTGCTAGGGCCCTGTCGGGCTCCGTCGGGCCCTGTCTGGTTTCCTCAGGCCCTGTCGGGATCCGTCGGGCCCTGTCGGGTTTGCTCAGGCCGTGTCGGGTTTGCTGAAGCCCTGTCAGGCTTCGACGGACCCTGTCGGGTTTGCTCGGGCCCTGTCGGGCATTGTCGAGCCCTGTCGGGTTTGCTCGGGCCCTGTCAGGCTCCGTCGCGCCCTGTCGGGTTTCCTCGGGCCCTGTCGGGCTCCATCGAGCCCTGTCGGGTTTGCTCGGGCCCTGTCGGGCTCCATCGGACCCTGTCAGGCTTTGTCGGGTCCTGTCGGGTTTGCTCAGGCCCTGTCGGGCCTTGTCAGGCGCTGTCGGGTTTGCTCGGGCCCTGTCGGGTTTGCCCGCGTCTTGTCGGGCTCCGTCGAGCCCTGTCAGATTCGCTCGGGCCCTGTCGGGTTTACTCGGGCCCTGTCAGGCTCCGTCAGGCCCTGTCGGGTTTGCTCGTGCCCTGTCGGGCTCCGTCGGGCCCTGTCAGGCTTTGTCAGGTCCTGTCGGGTTTGCTCAGGCCCTGTCGGGCCTTGTCAGGCCCTGTCGGGTTTGCTCGGGCCCTGTCGGGTTTGCCCTGTCCTGTCGGGCTCCGTCGGGCCCTGTGAGATTCGCTCGGGCCCTGTCGGGTTTGCTCGGGCCCTGTCAGGCTCCGTCAGGCCCTGTCGGGTTTGCTCGGGCCCTGTTGGGCTCCGTCGGGCCCTGTCAGGTTTGCTTGCGCCCTGTCGGGATCCGTTGGGCCCTGTCGGGTTTGCTCGGGCCCTGTCGGGCTCCTTCGTGCCCTGTCAGGTTTGCTCGGGCCCTGTCGGGTTTGCTCGGGCCCTGTCGGGCTCCATCGAGCCCTGTCAGGCTTTGTCGAACCCTGTCGGGTTTGCTCGGGCCATGTCGGGTTTGCTCGGGCCCTGTCGGGTTCTGTCGGGCCCTGTCTGGTTTCCTCGGGCCCTGTCGGGCTCCTTCGAGCCCTGTCAGGTTTGCTCGGACCCTGTCAGGCTCCGTCGAGCCCTGTCGGGTTTGCTCGGGCCCTGTCAGGCTCCGTCGGGCCCTGTCGGGTTTCCTCGGGCCCTGTCGGGCTCCATCGAGCCCTGTCAGGCTTTGTCGAACCCTGTCGGGCTCCGTCTGGCCCTGTCGAGTTTGCTCGGGCCCTGTCAGGTTTGCTGAAGCCCTGTCAGGCTTCGTCGGACCCTGTCGAGTGTGCTCATACCCTGTCGGGCTCCGTCGAGCCCTCTTGGGTTTGCTCGGGCCCTGTCAGGCTCCGTCGGGCCCTGTCGGATTTCCTCGGGCCCTGTCGGGTTTGCTCAGGCCCTGTCGGGTTCCGTCGGGCCCTGTCGGGTTTGCTCGGGCCCCGTCGGGCTCCGTCGGGCCCTGTCAGGTTTCCTCGGGCCCTGTCGGGCTCTATCGAGCCCTGTCAGGCTCCGTCAGGCCTTTTCGGGTTTGCTCGGGCCCTGTCGGGCTCTGTCGGGCCCTGTCAGGCTTTGTCAGGTCCTGTCAGGTTTGTTCGGGCCCTGTCGGGCCTTGTCGGGCCCTGTCGGGTTTGCTCGGGCTCTGTCGGGCTCCGTTGGGCCCTGTCGGGTTTGCTCGGGCTCTGTCGGGTTTGCTCGGGCCCTGTCGGGTTTGCTCGGGCCCTGTCAGGCTCCGTCAAGCCCTGTCGGGTTTGCTCGGGCCCTGTCGGGTTTGCTAGGGCCCTGTCGGGCTCCGTCGGGCCCTGTCTGGTTTCCTCAGGCCCTGTCGGGATCCGTCGGGCCCTGTCGGGTTTGCTCAGGCCGTGTCGGGTTTGCTGAAGCCCTGTCAGGCTTCGACGGACCCTGTCGGGTTTGCTCGGGCCCTGTCGGGCATTGTCGAGCCCTGTCGGGTTTGCTCGGGCCCTGTCAGGCTCCGTCGCGCCCTGTCGGGTTTCCTCGGGCCCTGTCGGGCTCCATCGAGCCCTGTCGGGTTTGCTCGGGCCCTGTCGGGCTCCATCGGACCCTGTCAGGCTTTGTCGGGTCCTGTCGGGTTTGCTCAGGCCCTGTCGGGCCTTGTCAGGCGCTGTCGGGTTTGCTCGGGCCCTGTCGGGTTTGCCCGCGTCTTGTCGGGCTCCGTCGAGCCCTGTCAGATTCGCTCGGGCCCTGTCGGGTTTGCTCGGGCCCTGTCAGGCTCCGTCAGGCCCTGTCGGGTTTGCTCGTGCCCTGTCGGGCTCCGTCGGGCCCTGTCAGGCTTTGTCAGGTCCTGTCGGGTTTGCTCAGGCCCTGTCGGGCCTTGTCAGGCCCTGTCGGGTTTGCTCGGGCCCTGTCGGGTTTCTCGGGCCCTGTCGGGTTTGCCCTGTCCTGTCGGGCTCCGTCGGGCCCTGTGAGATTCGCTCGGGCCCTGTCGGGTTTGCTCGGGCCCTGTCAGGCTCCGTCAGGCCCTGTCGGGTTTGCTCGGGCCCTGTTGGGCTCCGTCGGGCCCTGTCAGGTTTGCTTGCGCCCTGTCGGGATCCGTTGGGCCCTGTCGGGTTTGCTCGGGCCCTGTCGGGCTCCTTCGTGCCCTGTCAGGTTTGCTCGGGCCCTGTCGGGTTTGCTCGGGCCCTGTCGGGCTCCATCGAGCCCTGTCAGGCTTTGTCGAACCCTGTCGGGTTTGCTCGGGCCATGTCGGGTTTGCTCGGGCCCTGTCGGGTTCTGTCGGGCCCTGTCTGGTTTCCTCGGGCCCTGTCGGGCTCCTTCGAGCCCTGTCAGGTTTGCTCGGACCCTGTCAGGCTCCGTCGAGCCCTGTCGGGTTTGCTCGGGCCCTGTCAGGCTCCGTCGGGCCCTGTCGGGTTTCCTCGGGCCCTGTCGGGCTCCATCGAGCCCTGTCAGGCTTTGTCGAACCCTGTCGGGCTCCGTCTGGCCCTGTCGAGTTTGCTCGGGCCCTGTCAGGTTTGCTGAAGCCCTGTCAGGCTTCGTCGGACCCTGTCGAGTGTGCTCATACCCTGTCGGGCTCCGTCGAGCCCTCTCGGGTTTGCTCGGGCCCTGTCAGGCTCCGTCGGGCCCTGTCGGATTTCCTCGGGCCCTGTCGGGTTTGCTCAGGCCCTGTCGGGTTCCGTCGGGCCCTGTCGGGTTTGCTCGGGCCCCGTCGGGCTCCGTCGGGCCCTGTCAGGTTTCCTCGGGCCCTGTCGGGCTCTATCGAGCCCTGTCAGGCTCCGTCAGGCCTTTTCGGGTTTGCTCGGGCCCTGTCGGGCTCTGTCGGGCCCTGTCAGGCTTTGTCAGGTCCTGTCAGGTTTGTTCGGGCCCTGTCGGGCCTTGTCGGGCCCTGTCGGGTTTGCTCGGGCTCTGTCGGGCTCCGTTGGGCCCTGTCGGGTTTGCTCGGGCTCTGTCGGGTTTGCTCGGGCCCTGTCGGGTTTGCTCGGGCCCTGTCAGGCTCCGTCAAGCCCTGTCGGGTTTGCTCGGGCCCTGTCGGGTTTGCTAGGGCCCTGTCGGGCTCCGTCGGGCCCTGTCTGGTTTCCTCAGGCCCTGTCGGGATCCGTCGGGCCCTGTCGGGTTTGCTCAGGCCGTGTCGGGTTTGCTGAAGCCCTGTCAGGCTTCGACGGACCCTGTCGGGTTTGCTCGGGCCCTGTCGGGCATTGTCGAGCCCTGTCGGGTTTGCTCGGGCCCTGTCAGGCTCCGTCGCGCCCTGTCGGGTTTCCTCGGGCCCTGTCGGGCTCCATCGAGCCCTGTCGGGTTTGCTCGGGCCCTGTCGGGCTCCATCGGACCCTGTCAGGCTTTGTCGGGTCCTGTCGGGTTTGCTCAGGCCCTGTCGGGCCTTGTCAGGCGCTGTCGGGTTTGCTCGGGCCCTGTCGGGTTTGCCCGCGTCTTGTCGGGCTCCGTCGAGCCCTGTCAGATTCGCTCGGGCCCTGTCGGGTTTGCTCGGGCCCTGTCAGGCTCCGTCAGGCCCTGTCGGGTTTGCTCGTGCCCTGTCGGGCTCCGTCGGGCCCTGTCAGGCTTTGTCAGGTCCTGTCGGGTTTGCTCAGGCCCTGTCGGGCCTTGTCAGGCCCTGTCGGGTTTGCTCGGGCCCTGTCGGGTTTGCCCTGTCCTGTCGGGCTCCGTCGGGCCCTGTGAGATTCGCTCGGGCCCTGTCGGGTTTGCTCGGGCCCTGTCAGGCTCCGTCAGGCCCTGTCGGGTTTGCTCGGGCCCTGTCGGGTTTGCTCGGGCCCTGTCAGGCTCCGTCAGGCCCTGTCGGGTTTGCTCGGGCCCTGTTGGGCTCCGTCGGGCCCTGTCAGGTTTGCTTGCGCCCTGTCGGGATCCGTTGGGCCCTGTCGGGTTTGCTCGGGCCCTGTCGGGCTCCTTCGTGCCCTGTCAGGTTTGCTCGGGCCCTGTCGGGTTTGCTCGGGCCCTGTCGGGCTCCATCGAGCCCTGTCAGGCTTTGTCGAACCCTGTCGGGTTTGCTCGGGCCATGTCGGGTTTGCTCGGGCCCTGTCGGGTTCTGTCGGGCCCTGTCTGGTTTCCTCGGGCCCTGTCGGGCTCCTTCGAGCCCTGTCAGGTTTGCTCGGACCCTGTCAGGCTCCGTCGAGCCCTGTCGGGTTTGCTCGGGCCCTGTCAGGCTCCGTCGGGCCCTGTCGGGTTTCCTCGGGCCCTGTCGGGCTCCATCGAGCCCTGTCAGGCTTTGTCGAACCCTGTCGGGCTCCGTCTGGCCCTGTCGAGTTTGCTCGGGCCCTGTCAGGTTTGCTGAAGCCCTGTCAGGCTTCGTCGGACCCTGTCGAGTGTGCTCATACCCTGTCGGGCTCCGTCGAGCCCTCTCGGGTTTGCTCGGGCCCTGTCAGGCTCCGTCGGGCCCTGTCGGATTTCCTCGGGCCCTGTCGGGTTTGCTCAGGCCCTGTCGGGTTCCGTCGGGCCCTGTCGGGTTTGCTCGGGCCCCGTCGGGCTCCGTCGGGCCCTGTCAGGTTTCCTCGGGCCCTGTCGGGCTCTATCGAGCCCTGTCAGGCTCCGTCAGGCCTTTTCGGGTTTGCTCGGGCCCTGTCGGGCTCTGTCGGGCCCTGTCAGGCTTTGTCAGGTCCTGTCAGGTTTGTTCGGGCCCTGTCGGGCCTTGTCGGGCCCTGTCGGGTTTGCTCGGGCTCTGTCGGGCTCCGTTGGGCCCTGTCGGGTTTGCTCGGGCTCTGTCGGGTTTGCTCGGGCCCTGTCGGGTTTGCTCGGGCCCTGTCAGGCTCCGTCAAGCCCTGTCGGGTTTGCTCGGGCCCTGTCGGGTTTGCTAGGGCCCTGTCGGGCTCCGTCGGGCCCTGTCTGGTTTCCTCAGGCCCTGTCGGGATCCGTCGGGCCCTGTCGGGTTTGCTCAGGCCGTGTCGGGTTTGCTGAAGCCCTGTCAGGCTTCGACGGACCCTGTCGGGTTTGCTCGGGCCCTGTCGGGCATTGTCGAGCCCTGTTGGGTTTGCTCGGGCCCTGTCAGGCTCCGTCGCGCCCTGTCGGGTTTCCTCGGGCCCTGTCGGGCTCCATCGAGCCCTGTCGGGTTTGCTCGGGCCCTGTCGGGCTCCATCGGACCCTGTCAGGCTTTGTCGGGTCCTGTCGGGTTTGCTCAGGCCCTGTCGGGCCTTGTCAGGCCCTGTCGGGTTTGCTCGGGCCCTGTCGGGTTTGCCCGCGTCTTGTCGGGCTCCGTCGAGCCCTGTCAGATTCGCTCGGGCCCTGTCGGGTTTGCTCGGGCCCTGTCAGGCTCCGTCAGGCCCTGTCGGGTTTGCTCGTGCCCTGTCGGGCTCCGTCGGGCCCTGTCAGGCTTTGTCAGGTCCTGTCGGGTTTGCTCAGGCCCTGTCGGGCCTTGTCAGGCCCTGTCGGGTTTGCTCGGGCCCTGTTGGGTTTGCCCTGTCCTGTCGGGCTCCATCGGGCCCTGTCAGATTCGCTCGGGCCTAGTCGGGTTTGCTCGGGCCCTGTCAGGCTCCGTCAGGCCCTGTCGGGTTTTCTCGTGCCCTGTTGGGCTCCGTCGGGCCCTGTCAGGTTTGCTTGCGCCCTGTCGGGATCCGTTGGGCCCTGTCGGGTTTGCTCGGGCCCTGTCGGGCTCCTTCGTGCCCTGTCAGGTTTGCTCGGGCCCTGTCGGGTTTGCTCGGGCCCTGTCAGGCTCCGTCGAGCCCTGTCGGGTTTGCTCGGGCCCTGTCAGGCTCCGTCGGGCCCTGTCGGGTTTCCTTGGGCCCTGTCAGGCTCCATCGAGCCCTGTCAGGCTTTGTCGAACCCTGTCAGGTTTGCTCGGGCCATGTCGGGTTTGCTCGGGCCCTGTCAGGCTCTGTCGGGCCCTGTCTGGTTTCCTCGGGCCCTGTCGGGCTCCTTCGAGCCCTGTCAGGTTTGCTCGGACCGTGTCGGGTTTGCTCGGGCCCTGTCAGGCTCCGTCGAGCCCTGGCGGGATTGCTCGGGCCCTGTCGGGCCTTGTCGGGCCCTGTCGGGTTTGCTCGAACTCTGTCGGGCTCTAGCATGCCCTGTCGGGTTTGCCCGGGCCCTGTCAGGCTCCGTCAGGCCCTGTCGGGTTTGCTCGGGCCCTATCGGGCTTCGTGAAGCCCTGTCGGGTTTCCTCGGGCCCTGTCGGGCTCCATCGAGCCCTGTCAGGCTCCGTCGGGCCCTTTCGGGTTTGCTCGGGCCCTGTCGGGCTCCGTCAGGCCCTGTCGGATTTGCGCAGGCCCTGTCGGGTTTGCTCGAGCCCTGTCGGGCTCCATCGGGCCCTGTCAGGTTTGCTCAGGCCCTGTCGGGCTCCGTCGGGCCCTGTCAGGCTTTGTCAGGTCCTGTCAGGTTTGCTCGTGCCCTGTCGGGCCTTGTCGGGCCCTGTCGGATTTGCGCAGGCCCTGTCGGGTTTCCTTGAGCCCTCTCGGGTTCCGTCGGGCCCTGTCAGGTTTGCTCAGGCCCTGTCGGGCTCCGTCGGGCCCTGTCAGGCTTTGTCAGGTCCTGTCAGGTTTGCTCGTGCCCTGTCGGGCCTTGTCGGGCCCTGTCGGGTTTGCTCGGGCTCTGTCGGGCTCCAGCGTGCCCTGTCGGGTTTGCCCGGGCCCTGTCGGGCTCCATCGAGCCCTGTCAGGCTCCGTCGAGTCCTGTCGGGTTTGCTCGGTCCCCGTCAGGCTCCGTCGGGCCCTGTCGGGTTTCCTTGGGCCCTGTCGGGCTCCATCGAGCCCTGTCAGGCTTTGTCGAACCCTGTCGGGTTTGCTCGGGCCATGTCGGGTTTGCTCGGGCCCTGTCGGGTTCTGTCGGGCCCTGTCTGGTTTCCTCGGGCCCTGTCGGGCTCCTTCGAGCCCTGTCAGGTTTGCTCGGACCCTGTCAGGCTCCGTCGAGCCCTGTCGGGTTTGCTCGGGCCCTGTCAGGCTCCGTCGGGCCCTGTCGGGTTTCCTCGGGCCCTGTCGGGCTCCATCGAGCCCTGTCAGGCTTTGTCGAACCCTGTCGGGCTCCGTCTGGCCCTGTCGAGTTTGCTCGGGCCCTGTCAGGTTTGCTGAAGCCCTGTCAGGCTTCGTCGGACCCTGTCGAGTGTGCTCATACCCTGTCGGGCTCCGTCGAGCCCTCTCGGGTTTGCTCGGGCCCTGTCAGGCTCCGTCGGGCCCTGTCGGATTTCCTCGGGCCCTGTCGGGTTTGCTCAGGCCCTGTCGGGTTCCGTCGGGCCCTGTCGGGTTTGCTCGGGCCCCGTCGGGCTCCGTCGGGCCCTGTCAGGTTTCCTCGGGCCCTGTCGGGCTCTATCGAGCCCTGTCAGGCTCCGTCAGGCCTTTTCGGGTTTGCTCGGGCCCTGTCGGGCTCTGTCGGGCCCTGTCAGGCTTTGTCAGGTCCTGTCAGGTTTGTTCGGGCCCTGTCGGGCCTTATCGGGCCCTGTCGGGTTTGCTCGGGCTCTGTCGGGCTCCGTTGGGCCCTGTCGGGTTTGCTCGGGCTCTGTCGGGTTTGCTCGGGCCCTGTCGGGTTTGCTCGGGCCCTGTCAGGCTCCGTCAAGCCCTGTCGGGTTTGCTCGGGCCCTGTCGGGTTTGCTAGGGCCCTGTCGGGCTCCGTCGGGCCCTGTCTGGTTTCCTCAGGCCCTGTCGGGATCCGTCGGGCCCTGTCGGGTTTGCTCAGGCCGTGTCGGGTTTGCTGAAGCCCTGTCAGGCTTCGACGGACCCTGTCGGGTTTGCTCGGGCCCTGTCGGGCATTGTCGAGCCCTGTCGGGTTTGCTCGGGCCCTGTCAGGCTCCGTCGCGCCCTGTCGGGTTTCCTCGGGCCCTGTCGGGCTCCATCGAGCCCTGTCGGGTTTGCTCGGGCCCTGTCGGGCTCCATCGGACCCTGTCAGGCTTTGTCGGGTCCTGTCGGGTTTGCTCAGGCCCTGTCGGGCCTTGTCAGGCGCTGTCGGGTTTGCTCGGGCCCTGTCGGGTTTGCCCGCGTCTTGTCGGGCTCCGTCGAGCCCTGTCAGATTCGCTCGGGCCCTGTCGGGTTTGCTCGGGCCCTGTCAGGCTCCGTCAGGCCCTGTCGGGTTTGCTCGTGCCCTGTCGGGCTCCGTCGGGCCCTGTCAGGCTTTGTCAGGTCCTGTCGGGTTTGCTCAGGCCCTGTCGGGCCTTGTCAGGCCCTGTCGGGTTTGCTCGGGCCCTGTCGGGTTTGCCCTGTCCTGTCGGGCTCCGTCGGGCCCTGTGAGATTCGCTCGGGCCCTGTCGGGTTTGCTCGGGCCCTGTCAGGCTCCGTCAGGCCCTGTCGGGTTTGCTCGGGCCCTGTTGGGCTCCGTCGGGCCCTGTCAGGTTTGCTTGCGCCCTGTCGGGATCCGTTGGGCCCTGTCGGGTTTGCTCGGGCCCTGTCGGGCTCCTTCGTGCCCTGTCAGGTTTGCTCGGGCCCTGTCGGGTTTGCTCGGGCCCTGTCGGGCTCCATCGAGCCCTGTCAGGCTTTGTCGAACCCTGTCGGGTTTGCTCGGGCCATGTCGGGTTTGCTCGGGCCCTGTCGGGTTCTGTCGGGCCCTGTCTGGTTTCCTCGGGCCCTGTCGGGCTCCTTCGAGCCCTGTCAGGTTTGCTCGGACCCTGTCAGGCTCCGTCGAGCCCTGTCGGGTTTGCTCGGGCCCTGTCAGGCTCCGTCGGGCCCTGTCGGGTTTCCTCGGGCCCTGTCGGGCTCCATCGAGCCCTGTCAGGCTTTGTCGAACCCTGTCGGGCTCCGTCTGGCCCTGTCGAGTTTGCTCGGGCCCTGTCAGGTTTGCTGAAGCCCTGTCAGGCTTCGTCGGACCCTGTCGAGTGTGCTCATACCCTGTCGGGCTCCGTCGAGCCCTCTCGGGTTTGCTCGGGCCCTGTCAGGCTCCGTCGGGCCCTGTCGGATTTCCTCGGGCCCTGTCGGGTTTGCTCAGGCCCTGTCGGGTTCCGTCGGGCCCTGTCGGGTTTGCTCGGGCCCCGTCGGGCTCCGTCGGGCCCTGTCAGGTTTCCTCGGGCCCTGTCGGGCTCTATCGAGCCCTGTCAGGCTCCGTCAGGCCTTTTCGGGTTTGCTCGGGCCCTGTCGGGCTCTGTCGGGCCCTGTCAGGCTTTGTCAGGTCCTGTCAGGTTTGTTCGGGCCCTGTCGGGCCTTGTCGGGCCCTGTCGGGTTTGCTCGGGCTCTGTCGGGCTCCGTTGGGCCCTGTCGGGTTTGCTCGGGCTCTGTCGGGTTTGCTCGGGCCCTGTCGGGTTTGCTCGGGCCCTGTCAGGCTCCGTCAAGCCCTGTCGGGTTTGCTCGGGCCCTGTCGGGTTTGCTAGGGCCCTGTCGGGCTCCGTCGGGCCCTGTCTGGTTTCCTCAGGCCCTGTCGGGATCCGTCGGGCCCTGTCGGGTTTGCTCAGGCCGTGTCGGGTTTGCTGAAGCCCTGTCAGGCTTCGACGGACCCTGTCGGGTTTGCTCGGGCCCTGTCGGGCATTGTCGAGCCCTGTCGGGTTTGCTCGGGCCCTGTCAGGCTCCGTCGCGCCCTGTCGGGTTTCCTCGGGCCCTGTCGGGCTCCATCGAGCCCTGTCGGGTTTGCTCGGGCCCTGTCGGGCTCCATCGGACCCTGTCAGGCTTTGTCGGGTCCTGTCGGGTTTGCTCAGGCCCTGTCGGGCCTTGTCAGGCGCTGTCGGGTTTGCTCGGGCCCTGTCGGGTTTGCCCGCGTCTTGTCGGGCTCCGTCGAGCCCTGTCAGATTCGCTCGGGCCCTGTCGGGTTTGCTCGGGCCCTGTCAGGCTCCGTCAGGCCCTGTCGGGTTTGCTCGTGCCCTGTCGGGCTCCGTCGGGCCCTGTCAGGCTTTGTCAGGTCCTGTCGGGTTTGCTCAGGCCCTGTCGGGCCTTGTCAGGCCCTGTCGGGTTTGCTCGGGCCCTGTCGGGTTTGCCCTGTCCTGTCGGGCTCCGTCGGGCCCTGTGAGATTCGCTCGGGCCCTGTCGGGTTTGCTCGGGCCCTGTCAGGCTCCGTCAGGCCCTGTCGGGTTTGCTCGGGCCCTGTTGGGCTCCGTCGGGCCCTGTCAGGTTTGCTTGCGCCCTGTCGGGATCCGTTGGGCCCTGTCGGGTTTGCTCGGGCCCTGTCGGGCTCCTTCGTGCCCTGTCAGGTTTGCTCGGGCCCTGTCGGGTTTGCTCGGGCCCTGTCGGGCTCCATCGAGCCCTGTCAGGCTTTGTCGAACCCTGTCGGGTTTGCTCGGGCCATGTCGGGTTTGCTCGGGCCCTGTCGGGTTCTGTCGGGCCCTGTCTGGTTTCCTCGGGCCCTGTCGGGCTCCTTCGAGCCCTGTCAGGTTTGCTCGGACCCTGTCAGGCTCCGTCGAGCCCTGTCGGGTTTGCTCGGGCCCTGTCAGGCTCCGTCGGGCCCTGTCGGGTTTCCTCGGGCCCTGTCGGGCTCCATCGAGCCCTGTCAGGCTTTGTCGAACCCTGTCGGGCTCCGTCTGGCCCTGTCGAGTTTGCTCGGGCCCTGTCAGGTTTGCTGAAGCCCTGTCAGGCTTCGTCGGACCCTGTCGAGTGTGCTCATACCCTGTCGGGCTCCGTCGAGCCCTCTCGGGTTTGCTCGGGCCCTGTCAGGCTCCGTCGGGCCCTGTCGGATTTCCTCGGGCCCTGTCGGGTTTGCTCAGGCCCTGTCGGGTTCCGTCGGGCCCTGTCGGGTTTGCTCGGGCCCCGTCGGGCTCCGTCGGGCCCTGTCAGGTTTCCTCGGGCCCTGTCGGGCTCTATCGAGCCCTGTCAGGCTCCGTCAGGCCTTTTCGGGTTTGCTCGGGCCCTGTCGGGCTCTGTCGGGCCCTGTCAGGCTTTGTCAGGTCCTGTCAGGTTTGTTCGGGCCCTGTCGGGCCTTGTCGGGCCCTGTCGGGTTTGCTCGGGCTCTGTCGGGCTCCGTTGGGCCCTGTCGGGTTTGCTCGGGCTCTGTCGGGTTTGCTCGGGCCCTGTCGGGTTTGCTCGGGCCCTGTCAGGCTCCGTCAAGCCCTGTCGGGTTTGCTCGGGCCCTGTCGGGTTTGCTAGGGCCCTGTCGGGCTCCGTCGGGCCCTGTCTGGTTTCCTCAGGCCCTGTCGGGATCCGTCGGGCCCTGTCGGGTTTGCTCAGGCCGTGTCGGGTTTGCTGAAGCCCTGTCAGGCTTCGACGGACCCTGTCGGGTTTGCTCGGGCCCTGTCGGGCATTGTCGAGCCCTGTCGGGTTTGCTCGGGCCCTGTCAGGCTCCGTCGCGCCCTGTCGGGTTTCCTCGGGCCCTGTCGGGCTCCATCGAGCCCTGTCGGGTTTGCTCGGGCCCTGTCGGGCTCCATCGGACCCTGTCAGGCTTTGTCGGGTCCTGTCGGGTTTGCTCAGGCCCTGTCGGGCCTTGTCAGGCGCTGTCGGGTTTGCTCGGGCCCTGTCGGGTTTGCCCGCGTCTTGTCGGGCTCCGTCGAGCCCTGTCAGATTCGCTCGGGCCCTGTCGGGTTTGCTCGGGCCCTGTCAGGCTCCGTCAGGCCCTGTCGGGTTTGCTCGTGCCCTGTCGGGCTCCGTCGGGCCCTGTCAGGCTTTGTCAGGTCCTGTCGGGTTTGCTCAGGCCCTGTCGGGCCTTGTCAGGCCCTGTCGGGTTTGCTCGGGCCCTGTCGGGTTTGCCCTGTCCTGTCGGGCTCCGTCGGGCCCTGTGAGATTCGCTCGGGCCCTGTCGGGTTTGCTCGGGCCCTGTCAGGCTCCGTCAGGCCCTGTCGGGTTTGCTCGGGCCCTGTTGGGCTCCGTCGGGCCCTGTCAGGTTTGCTTGCGCCCTGTCGGGATCCGTTGGGCCCTGTCGGGTTTGCTCGGGCCCTGTCGGGCTCCTTCGTGCCCTGTCAGGTTTGCTCGGGCCCTGTCGGGTTTGCTCGGGCCCTGTCGGGCTCCATCGAGCCCTGTCAGGCTTTGTCGAACCCTGTCGGGTTTGCTCGGGCCATGTCGGGTTTGCTCGGGCCCTGTCGGGTTCTGTCGGGCCCTGTCTGGTTTCCTCGGGCCCTGTCGGGCTCCTTCGAGCCCTGTCAGGTTTGCTCGGACCCTGTCAGGCTCCGTCGAGCCCTGTCGGGTTTGCTCGGGCCCTGTCAGGCTCCGTCGGGCCCTGTCGGGTTTCCTCGGGCCCTGTCGGGCTCCATCGAGCCCTGTCAGGCTTTGTCGAACCCTGTCGGGCTCCGTCTGGCCCTGTCGAGTTTGCTCGGGCCCTGTCAGGTTTGCTGAAGCCCTGTCAGGCTTCGTCGGACCCTGTCGAGTGTGCTCATACCCTGTCGGGCTCCGTCGAGCCCTCTCGGGTTTGCTCGGGCCCTGTCAGGCTCCGTCGGGCCCTGTCGGATTTCCTCGGGCCCTGTCGGGTTTGCTCAGGCCCTGTCGGGTTCCGTCGGGCCCTGTCGGGTTTGCTCGGGCCCCGTCGGGCTCCGTCGGGCCCTGTCAGGTTTCCTCGGGCCCTGTCGGGCTCTATCGAGCCCTGTCAGGCTCCGTCAGGCCTTTTCGGGTTTGCTCGGGCCCTGTCGGGCTCTGTCGGGCCCTGTCAGGCTTTGTCAGGTCCTGTCAGGTTTGTTCGGGCCCTGTCGGGCCTTGTCGGGCCCTGTCGGGTTTGCTCGGGCTCTGTCGGGCTCCGTTGGGCCCTGTCGGGTTTGCTCGGGCTCTGTCGGGTTTGCTCGGGCCCTGTCGGGTTTGCTCGGGCCCTGTCAGGCTCCGTCAAGCCCTGTCGGGTTTGCTCGGGCCCTGTCGGGTTTGCTAGGGCCCTGTCGGGCTCCGTCGGGCCCTGTCTGGTTTCCTCAGGCCCTGTCGGGATCCGTCGGGCCCTGTCGGGTTTGCTCAGGCCGTGTCGGGTTTGCTGAAGCCCTGTCAGGCTTCGACGGACCCTGTCGGGTTTGCTCGGGCCCTGTCGGGCATTGTCGAGCCCTGTCGGGTTTGCTCGGGCCCTGTCAGGCTCCGTCGCGCCCTGTCGGGTTTCCTCGGGCCCTGTCGGGCTCCATCGAGCCCTGTCGGGTTTGCTCGGGCCCTGTCGGGCTCCATCGGACCCTGTCAGGCTTTGTCGGGTCCTGTCGGGTTTGCTCAGGCCCTGTCGGGCCTTGTCAGGCGCTGTCGGGTTTGCTCGGGCCCTGTCGGGTTTGCCCGCGTCTTGTCGGGCTCCGTCGAGCCCTGTCAGATTCGCTCGGGCCCTGTCGGGTTTGCTCGGGCCCTGTCAGGCTCCGTCAGGCCCTGTCGGGTTTGCTCGTGCCCTGTCGGGCTCCGTCGGGCCCTGTCAGGCTTTGTCAGGTCCTGTCGGGTTTGCTCAGGCCCTGTCGGGCCTTGTCAGGCCCTGTCGGGTTTGCTCGGGCCCTGTCGGGTTTGCCCTGTCCTGTCGGGCTCCGTCGGGCCCTGTGAGATTCGCTCGGGCCCTGTCGGGTTTGCTCGGGCCCTGTCAGGCTCCGTCAGGCCCTGTCGGGTTTGCTCGGGCCCTGTTGGGCTCCGTCGGGCCCTGTCAGGTTTGCTTGCGCCCTGTCGGGATCCGTTGGGCCCTGTCGGGTTTGCTCGGGCCCTGTCGGGCTCCTTCGTGCCCTGTCAGGTTTGCTCGGGCCCTGTCGGGTTTGCTCGGGCCCTGTCGGGCTCCATCGAGCCCTGTCAGGCTTTGTCGAACCCTGTCGGGTTTGCTCGGGCCATGTCGGGTTTGCTCGGGCCCTGTCGGGTTCTGTCGGGCCCTGTCTGGTTTCCTCGGGCCCTGTCGGGCTCCTTCGAGCCCTGTCAGGTTTGCTCGGACCCTGTCAGGCTCCGTCGAGCCCTGTCGGGTTTGCTCGGGCCCTGTCAGGCTCCGTCGGGCCCTGTCGGGTTTCCTCGGGCCCTGTCGGGCTCCATCGAGCCCTGTCAGGCTTTGTCGAACCCTGTCGGGCTCCGTCTGGCCCTGTCGAGTTTGCTCGGGCCCTGTCAGGTTTGCTGAAGCCCTGTCAGGCTTCGTCGGACCCTGTCGAGTGTGCTCATACCCTGTCGGGCTCCGTCGAGCCCTCTCGGGTTTGCTCGGGCCCTGTCAGGCTCCGTCGGGCCCTGTCGGATTTCCTCGGGCCCTGTCGGGTTTGCTCAGGCCCTGTCGGGTTCCGTCGGGCCCTGTCGGGTTTGCTCGGGCCCCGTCGGGCTCCGTCGGGCCCTGTCAGGTTTCCTCGGGCCCTGTCGGGCTCTATCGAGCCCTGTCAGGCTCCGTCAGGCCTTTTCGGGTTTGCTCGGGCCCTGTCGGGCTCTGTCGGGCCCTGTCAGGCTTTGTCAGGTCCTGTCAGGTTTGTTCGGGCCCTGTCGGGCCTTGTCGGGCCCTGTCGGGTTTGCTCGGGCTCTGTCGGGCTCCGTTGGGCCCTGTCGGGTTTGCTCGGGCTCTGTCGGGTTTGCTCGGGCCCTGTCGGGTTTGCTCGGGCCCTGTCAGGCTCCGTCAAGCCCTGTCGGGTTTGCTCGGGCCCTGTCGGGTTTGCTAGGGCCCTGTCGGGCTCCGTCGGGCCCTGTCTGGTTTCCTCAGGCCCTGTCGGGATCCGTCGGGCCCTGTCGGGTTTGCTCAGGCCGTGTCGGGTTTGCTGAAGCCCTGTCAGGCTTCGACGGACCCTGTCGGGTTTGCTCGGGCCCTGTCGGGCATTGTCGAGCCCTGTTGGGTTTGCTCGGGCCCTGTCAGGCTCCGTCGCGCCCTGTCGGGTTTCCTCGGGCCCTGTCGGGCTCCATCGAGCCCTGTCGGGTTTGCTCGGGCCCTGTCGGGCTCCATCGGACCCTGTCAGGCTTTGTCGGGTCCTGTCGGGTTTGCTCAGGCCCTGTCGGGCCTTGTCAGGCCCTGTCGGGTTTGCTCGGGCCCTGTCGGGTTTGCCCGCGTCTTGTCGGGCTCCGTCGAGCCCTGTCAGATTCGCTCGGGCCCTGTCGGGTTTGCTCGGGCCCTGTCAGGCTCCGTCAGGCCCTGTCGGGTTTGCTCGTGCCCTGTCGGGCTCCGTCGGGCCCTGTCAGGCTTTGTCAGGTCCTGTCGGGTTTGCTCAGGCCCTGTCGGGCCTTGTCAGGCCCTGTCGGGTTTGCTCGGGCCCTGTTGGGTTTGCCCTGTCCTGTCGGGCTCCATCGGGCCCTGTCAGATTCGCTCGGGCCTAGTCGGGTTTGCTCGGGCCCTGTCAGGCTCCGTCAGGCCCTGTCGGGTTTTCTCGTGCCCTGTTGGGCTCCGTCGGGCCCTGTCAGGTTTGCTTGCGCCCTGTCGGGATCCGTTGGGCCCTGTCGGGTTTGCTCGGGCCCTGTCGGGCTCCTTCGTGCCCTGTCAGGTTTGCTCGGGCCCTGTCGGGTTTGCTCGGGCCCTGTCAGGCTCCGTCGAGCCCTGTCGGGTTTGCTCGGGCCCTGTCAGGCTCCGTCGGGCCCTGTCGGGTTTCCTTGGGCCCTGTCAGGCTCCATCGAGCCCTGTCAGGCTTTGTCGAACCCTGTCAGGTTTGCTCGGGCCATGTCGGGTTTGCTCGGGCCCTGTCAGGCTCTGTCGGGCCCTGTCTGGTTTCCTCGGGCCCTGTCGGGCTCCTTCGAGCCCTGTCAGGTTTGCTCGGACCGTGTCGGGTTTGCTCGGGCCCTGTCAGGCTCCGTCGAGCCCTGGCGGGATTGCTCGGGCCCTGTCGGGCCTTGTCGGGCCCTGTCGGGTTTGCTCGAACTCTGTCGGGCTCTAGCATGCCCTGTCGGGTTTGCCCGGGCCCTGTCAGGCTCCGTCAGGCCCTGTCGGGTTTGCTCGGGCCCTATCGGGCTTCGTGGGGCCCTGTCGGGTTTCCTCGGGCCCTGTCGGGCTCCATCGAGCCCTGTCAGGCTCCGTCGGGCCCTTTCGGGTTTGCTCGGGCCCTGTCGGGCTCCGTCAGGCCCTGTCGGATTTGCGCAGGCCCTGTCGGGTTTGCTCGAGCCCTGTCGGGCTCCATCGGGCCCTGTCGGGTTTGCTCGGGCCCTATCGGGCTCCGTCGGGCCCTGTCGGGTTTCCTCGGGCCCTGTCAGGCTCCATCGAGCCCTGTCAGGCTTCGTCGGGCCCTTTCGGGTTTGCTCGGGCCCTGTCGGGCTCCGTCAGGCCCTGTCGGGTTTTCTCGGGCCCTATCGGGCTCCGTCGGGCCCTGTCGGGTTTCCTCGGGCTCTGTCGGTCGCCATCGAGCCCTGTCAGGCTCCGTCAGGCCCTGTCGGGTTTGCTCGGGCCCTATCGAGCTCCGTCGGGCCCTGTCGGGTTTCCTCGGGCTCTGTCGGTCTCCATCGAGCCCTGTCAGGCTCCGTCAGGCCCTGTCGGGTTTGCTCGGGCCCTGTCGGGTTTGCTCAGGCACTGTCGGGTTTGCTCGGGCCCTGTCGGGTTTGCTTGGGCCCTGTTGGGTTTGCTCGGGCCCTGTCGGGCTTCCTCGGGCCCTGTCGGGCTCCATCGAGCCCTGTCAGGCTCCGTCGGACCCTATCAGGCTTTGCTCGGGCCCTGTCGGTCTCCGTCAGGCCCTGTCGGGTTTGCTCGGGCCCTATCGGGCTCCGTCGGGCCCTGTCGGGTTTCCTCGGGCTCTGTCGGTCTCCATCGAGCCCTGTCAGGCTCCGTTGGGCCCTGTCGGGTTTGCTCGGGACCTGTCGGGTTTGCTCAGGCACTGTCGGGTTTGCTCAGGCCCTGTCGGGTTTGCTTGGGCCCTGTCGGGCTCCATCGGGCCCTGTCGGGTTTCCTCGGGCCCTGTCGGGCTCCATCGAGCCCTGTCAGGCTCCGTCGGGCCCTTTCGGGTTTGCTCGGGCCCTGTCGGGCTACGTCGGGCCATGTCGGGTTTCCTCGGGCCCTGTCGGGTTCCATCGAGCCCTGTCAGGCTCCGTCGGGCCTTTTTGGGTTTGCTCGGGCCCTGTCGGGCTCCGTCGGGCCCTGTCAGGCTTTGTCAGGTCCTGTCAGGTTTGTTCTGGCCCTGTCGGGCCTTGTCGGGCCCTGTCGGGTTTGCTCGGGCTCTGTCGGGCTCCGTTGGGCCCTGTCGGGTTTGCTCGGGCACTGTCGGGTTTGCTCAGGCCCTGTCAGGCTCCGTCGACCTCTGTCAGGTTTGCTCGGGCCCTGTCGGGCTCCGTTGAGCCATGTCGGGTTTGCTCGGGCCCTGTCGGGCTCCATCGAACCCTGTCAGGCTTTGTCGGGTCCTGTCGGGTTTGCTCAGGCCCTGTCAGGCTCCGTCGACCCCTGTCAGGTATGCTCGGGCCCTGTCGGGTTTGCTCGGGCCCTGTCAGGCTCCGTCGAGCCCTGTCGGGTTTGCTCGGGCCCTGTCAGGCTCCGTCGGGCCCTGTCGGGTTTCCTCGGGCCCTGTCGGGCTCCATCGAGCCCTGTCAGGCTTTGTCGAACCCTGTCGGGCTCCGTCTGGCCCTGTCGAGTTTGCTCGGGCCCTGTCAGGTTTGCTGAAGCCCTGTCAGGCTTCGTCGGACCCTGTCGAGCGTGCTCATACCCTGTCGGGCTCCGTCGAGCCCTCTCGGGTTTGCTCGGGCCCTGTCAGGCTCCGTCGGGCCCTGTCGGATTTCCTCGGGCCCTGTCGGGTTTGCTCAGGCCCTGTCGGGTTCCGTCGGGCCCTGTCGGGTTTGCTCGGGCCCCGTCGGGCTCCGTCGGGCCCTGTCGGGTTTCCTCGGGCCCTGTCGGGCTCTATCGAGCCCTGTCAGGCTCCGTCAGGCCTTTTCGGGTTTGCTCGGGCCCTGTCGGGCTCTGTCGGGCCCTGTCAGGCTTTGTCAGGTCCTGTCAGGTTTGTTCGGGCCCTGTCGGGCCTTGTCGGGCCCTGTCGGGTTTGCTCGGGCTCTGTCGGGCTCCGTTGGGCCCTGTCGGGTTTGCTCGGGCTCTGTCGGGTTTGCTCGGGCCCTGTCGGGTTTGCTCGGGCCCTGTCAGGCTCCGTCAAGCCCTGTCGGGTTTGCTCGGGCCCTGTCGGGTTTGCTAGGGCCCTGTCGGGCTCCGTCGGGCCCTGTCTGGTTTCCTCAGGCCCTGTCGGGATCCGTCGGGCCCTGTCGGGTTTGCTCAGGCCGTGTCGGGTTTGCTGAAGCCCTGTCAGGCTTCGACGGACCCTGTCGGGTTTGCTCGGGCCCTGTCGGGCATTGTCGAGCCCTGTCGGGTTTGCTCGGGCCCTGTCAGGCTCCGTCGCGCCCTGTCGGGTTTCCTCGGGCCCTGTCGGGCTCCATCGAGCCCTGTCGGGTTTGCTCGGGCCCTGTCGGGCTCCATCGGACCCTGTCAGGCTTTGTCGGGTCCTGTCGGGTTTGCTCAGGCCCTGTCGGGCCTTGTCAGGCCCTGTCGGGTTTGCTCGGGCCCTGTCGGGTTTGCCCGCGTCTTGTCGGGCTCCGTCGAGCCCTGTCAGATTCGCTCGGGCCCTGTCGGGTTTGCTCGGGCCCTGTCAGGCTCCGTCAGGCCCTGTCGGGTTTGCTCGTGCCCTGTCGGGCTCCGTCGGGCCCTGTCAGGCTTTGTCAGGTCCTGTCGGGTTTGCTCAGGCCCTGTCGGGCCTTGTCAGGCCCTGTCGGGTTTGCTCGGGCCCTGTCGGGTTTGCCCTGTCCTGTCGGGCTCCGTCGGGCCCTGTCAGATTCGCTCGGGCCCTGTCGGGTTTGCTCGGGCCCTGTCAGGCTCCGTCAGGCCCTGTCGGGTTTTCTCGTGCCCTGTTGGGCTCCGTCGGGCCCTGTCAGGTTTGCTTGCGCCCTGTCGGGATCCGTTGGGCCCTGTCGGGTTTGCTCGGGCCCTGTCGGGCTCCTTCGTGCCCTGTCAGGTTTGCTCGGGCCCTGTCGGGTTTGCTCGGGCCCTGTCAGGCTCCGTCGAGCCCTGTCGGGTTTGCTCGGGCCCTGTCAGGCTCCGTCGGGCCCTGTCGGGTTTCCTTGGGCCCTGTCAGGCTCCATCGAGCCCTGTCAGGCTTTGTCGAACCCTGTCAGGTTTGCTCGGGCCATGTCGGGTTTGCTCGGGCCCTGTCAGGCTCTGTCGGGCCCTGTCTGGTTTCCTCGGGCCCTGTCGGGCTCCTTCGAGCCCTGTCAGGTTTGCTCGGACCGTGTCGGGTTTGCTCGGGCCCTGTCAGGCTCCGTCGAGCCCTGGCGGGATTGCTCGGGCCCTGTCGGGCCTTGTCGGGCCCTGTCGGGTTTGCTCGAACTCTGTCGGGCTCTAGCATGCCCTGTCGGGTTTGCCCGGGCCCTGTCAGGCTCCGTCAGGCCCTGTCGGGTTTGCTCGGGCCCTATCGGGCTTCGTGGGGCCCTGTCGGGTTTCCTCGGGCCCTGTCGGGCTCCATCGAGCCCTGTCAGGCTCCGTCGGGCCCTTTCGGGTTTGCTCGGGCCCTGTCGGGCTCCGTCAGGCCCTGTCGGATTTGCGCAGGCCCTGTCGGGTTTGCTCGAGCCCTGTCGGGCTCCATCGGGCCCTGTCGGGTTTGCTCGGGCCCTATCGGGCTCCGTCGGGCCCTGTCGGGTTTCCTCGGGCCCTGTCAGGCTCCATCGAGCCCTGTCAGGCTTCGTCGGGCCCTTTCGGGTTTGCTCGGGCCCTGTCGGGCTCCGTCAGGCCCTGTCGGGTTTTCTCGGGCCCTATCGGGCTCCGTCGGGCCCTGTCGGGTTTCCTCGGGCTCTGTCGGTCGCCATCGAGCCCTGTCAGGCTCCGTCAGGCCCTGTCGGGTTTGCTCGGGCCCTATCGAGCTCCGTCGGGCCCTGTCGGGTTTCCTCGGGCTCTGTCGGTCTCCATCGAGCCCTGTCAGGCTCCGTCGGGCCCTGTCGGGTTTGCTCGGGCCCTGTTGGGTTTGCTCAGGCACTGTCGGGTTTGCTCGGGCCCTGTCGGGTTTGCTTGGGCCCTGTTGGGTTTGCTCGGGCCCTGTCGGGCTTCCTCGGGCCCTGTCGGGCTCCATCGAGCCCTGTCAGGCTCCGTCGGACCCTATCACGCTTTGCTCGGGCCCTGTCGGGCTCCGTCAGGCCCTGTCGGATTTGCGCAGGCCCTGTCGTATTTGCTCAGGCCCTGTCGGGCTCCATCGGGTCCTGTCGGGTTTGCTCGGGCCCTATCGGGCTCCTTCGGGCCCTGTTGGGTTTCCTCGGGCCCTGTCGGGCTCTGTTGGGCCCTGTCGGTTTGCTCGGGCCCCGTCGGGTTTTCTGAAGCCCTGTCAGGCTTCGTCGGACCCTGTCAAGTGTGCTCGGGCCCTGTCAGGCTCCGTCGAACCCTGTCAGGTTTTCTCGGGCCTTGTCAGGCTCCGTCGGGTCCTGTCGGGTTTGCTCGGGCCCTGTCGGGTTTGCTCAGGCCCTGTCGGGTTCCGTCGGGCCCTGTCGGGTTTCCTCGGGCCCTGTCGGACTCCACTGAGCCCTGTCAGGCTCCGTCGGGCTCTTTCGGGTTTGCTCGGGCCCTGGCGGGCTCCGTCGGGCCCTGTCAGGCTTTGTCAGGACGTGTCAGGTTTGCTCGGGCCCTGTCGGGCCTTGTCGGGCCCTGTCGGGTTTACTCGGGCTCTGTCGGGCTCCAGTGTGCCCTGTCGGGTTTGCCCGGGCCCTGTCAGGCTCCGTCAGGCCCTGTCGGGTTTGCTCGGGCCCTATCGGGCTCCGTCGGGCCCTGTCGGGTTTCCTCGGGCCCTGTCGGGCTCCATCGAGCCCTGTCAGGCTTCGTCGGGCCCTTTCGGGTTTGCTCGGGCCCTGTCGGGCTCCGTCAGGCCCTGTCGGGTTTCCTCGGGCCCTGTCGGGCTCCATCGAGCCCTGTCAGGTTTGCTCGGGCCCTGTCGGGTTTGCTCGGGCCCTGTCGGGCTCCATCGGACCCTATCAGGCTTTGGCGGGTCCTGTCGGGTTTGCTCAGGCCCTGTCGGGCCTTGTCAGCCCCTGTCGGGTTTGCTCGGGCCCTGTCAGGCTCCGTCGGGCCCTGTCTGGTTTCCTCGGGCTCTGTCGGGCTCCGTCGAACCCTGTCGGGTTTGCTCAGGCCACGTCGGGTTTGCTGAAGCCCTGTCAGGCTTCGTCGGACCCTGTCGGGTTTGCTCGAGCCCTGTCGGGCTCCATCGGGCGCTGTCGGGTTTGCTCGGGCCCTATCGGGCTCCGTCGGGCCCTGTCGGGTTTGCTCGGGCCCTATCAGGCTCGATCGAGCCCTGTCAGGCTTCATCGGGCCGTTTCGGGTTTGCTCGGGCCCTGTCGGGCTCCGTCAGGCCCTGTCGGGTTTGCTCGGGCCCTATCGGGCTCCGTCGAGCCCTGTCGGGTTTGCTCGGGCTCTGTCAGGCTCCGTCGGGCCCTGTTGGGTTTCCTCAGGCCCTGTCGGGCTCCATCAAGCCCTGTCAGGCTTTGTCGAACCCTGTCGGGTTTGCTCGGGCCCTGTCGGGTTTGCTCGGGCCCTGTCGGGCTCCGTCGGGCCCTGTCTGGTTTCCTCGGGCTCTGTTGGGCTTCGTCGCGCCCTGTCGGGTTTGCTCGGGCCATGTCGGGTTTGCTGAAGCCCTGTCAGGATTCGTCGGACCCTGTCGGGTTTGCTCGAGCCCTGTCGGGCTCCATCGGGCCCTGTCGGGTTTGCTCAGGCCCTATCGGGCTCCGTCGGGCCCTGTCGGGTTTCCTCGGGCCCTGTCGGGCTCCATCGAGCCCTGTCAGGCTTCGTCGGGCCCTTTCGGGTTTGCTCGGGCCCTGTCGGGCTCCGTCAGCCCTGTCGGGTTTGCTCGGGCCCTGTCGGGCTCCATCGAGCCCTGTCAGGTTTGCTCGGGCCCTGTCGGGTTTGCTCGGGCCCTGTCGGGCTCCATCAGACCCTATCAGGCTTTGGCGGGTCCTGTCGGGTTTGCTCAGGCCCTGTCGGGCCTTGTCAGCCCCTGTCAGGTTTGCTCGCGCCCCGTCGGGCTCCGTCGGGCCCTGTCAGGCTCCTTCGTGCCCTGTCAGGTTTGCTCGGGCCATGTCATGCTCCGTCAGGCCCTATCGGGTTTGCTCGAGCCGTGTCGGGCTCCGTCAGGCCCTGTCAGGTTTGCTCAGGCCCTGTCGGGCCTTGTCAGGCCCTGTCAGGTTTGCTCAGGACCTGTCGGGTTTGCCCGCGTCCTGTCAGGCTCCGTCGGGCCCTGTCAGATTCGCTCGGGCCCTGTCGGGTTTGCTCAGGCCCTGTCAGGCTCCGTCAGGCCCTGTCGGGTTTGCTCGTGCCCTGTCGGGCTCCGTCGGGCCCTGTCAGGTTTGCTCAGGCCCTGTCGGGATCCGTTGGGCCTTGTCGGGTTTGCTCGGGCCCTGTCGGGCTCCTTCGTGCCCTGTCAGGTTTGCTCGGGCCCTGTCGGGTTTGCTCGGGCCCTGTCAGGCTCCGTCGGGCTCTGTCGAGTTTCCTCGGGCCCTGTCGGGTTTGCTCGGGCGCTGTCAGACTTTGTCGAACCCTGTCGGGTTTGCTCGGGCCCTGTCGGGTTTGCTCGGGTCCTGTCGGGCTCTGTCAAGCCCTGTCGGGTTTGCTCGAGCCCTGTCAGGCTCCGTCGGGCCCTGTCGGATTTCCTCGGGCCCTCTCGGGTTCCGTCGGGCCCTGTCAGGTTTCCTCGGGCCCTGTCGGACTCTATCGAGCCCTGTCAGGCTCCGTCGGGCTCTTTCGGGTTTGCTCAGGCCCTGTCGGGCTCCGTCGGGCCCTGTCAGGCTTTGTAAGGTCCTGTCAGGTTTGCTCGGGCCCTGTCGGGCCTTGTCGGGCCCTGTCGGGTTTGCTCGGGCTCTGTCAGGCTCCATCGTGCCCTGTCGGGTTTGCCCGGGCCCTGTCAGGCTCCATCAGGCCCTGTCGGGTTTGCTCGGGCCCTATCGGGCTCCGTGGGGCCCTGTCGGGTTTCCTCGGGGCCTGTCGGGCTCCATCGAGCCCTGTAAGGCTCCGTCGGGCCCTTTCGGGTTTGCTCGGGCCCTGTCAGGCTCCATCAGGCCCTGTCGGGTTTGCTCGGGCCCTATCGGGCTCCGTGGGGCCCTGTCGGGTTTCCTCGGGCCCTGGCGGGCTCCATCGAGCCCTGTCAGGCTCCGTCGGGCCCTTTCGGGTTTGCTCGGGCCCTGTCGGGCTCCGTTGGGCCCTGTCGGATTTGCTCAGGCCCTGTCGGGTTTGCTCGAGCCCTGTCGGGCTCCATCGGGTCCTGTCGGGTTTGCTCGGGCCCTATCGGGCTCCGTCGGGCCCTGTCGGGTTTCCTCGGGTTCTGTCGGGCTCCATCGAGCCCTGTCATGCTTCGTCGAGCCCTTTCGGGTTTGCTCGGGCCCTGTCGGGCTCTGTCGGGCCCTGTCGGGTTTGCTCGGGCCCTATCGGGCTCCGTCGAGCACTGTCGGGTTTCCTCGGGCCCTGTTGGGCTCCATCGAGCCCTGTCAGGCTCCGTCGGGCCCTTTCGGGTTTGCTCGGGCCCTGTCGGGCTCCGTCGGGCCCTGTCGGGTTTGCTCGGGCCCTGTCGGGTTTGCTCGGGCCCTGTCAGGCTTTGTCAAGCCCTGTCGGGTTGGCTAGGGCCCTGTCGGGCTCCGTCAGGCCCTGTCAGGCTTTGTCTAACCCTGTCGGGTTTGCTCGGGCCCTGTCGCGTTTGCTCGGGCCCTGTCGGGCTCTGTCGGGCCCTGTCTGGTTTCCTCGGGCCCTGTCGGGCTCCGTCAGGCCCTGTCGGATTTGCTCGGGCCCTGTCGGGTTTGCTCGGGCCCTGTCAGGCTTCGTCGGACCCTGTCGGGTTTGCTCGGGCCCTGTCGGGCTCCGTCGAACCCTGTCGGGTTTGCTCGGGCCCTGTCAGGCTCCGTCGCGCCCTGTCGGGTTTGCTCGGGCCCTGTCGGGCTCCATCGAACCCTATCAGGCTTTGGCGGGTCCTGTCAGGTTTGCTCGGGCCCTGTCAGGCTCCGTCAGGCCCTATCGGGTTTGCTCGAGCCCTGTCGGGCTCCGTCAAGCCCTGTCAGGTTTGCTCGGGCCCTGTCGGGCCTTGTCTGGCCCTGTCGGGTTTCCTCGGGCCCTGTCGGGCTCTATCGAGCCCTGTCAGGCTCCGTCAGGCCTTTTCGGGTTTGCTCGGGCCCTGTCGGGCTCTGTCGGGCCCTGTCAGGCTTTGTCAGGTCCTGTCAGGTTTGTTCGGGCCCTGTCGGGCCTTGTCGGGCCCTGTCGGGTTTGCTCGGGCTCTGTCGGGCTCCGTTGGGCCCTGTCGGGTTTGCTCGGGCTCTGTCGGGTTTGCTCGGGCCCTGTCGGGTTTGCTCGGGCCCTGTCAGGCTCCGTCAAGCCCTGTCGGGTTTGCTCGGGCCCTGTCGGGTTTGCTAGGGCCCTGTCGGGCTCCGTCGGGCCCTGTCTGGTTTCCTCAGGCCCTGTCGGGATCCGTCGGGCCCTGTCGGGTTTGCTCAGGCCGTGTCGGGTTTGCTGAAGCCCTGTCAGGCTTCGACGGACCCTGTCGGGTTTGCTCGGGCCCTGTCGGGCATTGTCGAGCCCTGTCGGGTTTGCTCGGGCCCTGTCAGGCTCCGTCGCGCCCTGTCGGGTTTCCTCGGGCCCTGTCGGGCTCCATCGAGCCCTGTCGGGTTTGCTCGGGCCCTGTCGGGCTCCGTCGGGTTTGCTCGGGCCCTGTCGGGCCTTGTCGGGCCCTGTCGGGTTTGCTCGGGCTCTGTCGGGCTCCGTTGGGCCCTGTCGGGCTCCATCGAGCCCTGTCAGATTCCCTCGGGCCCTGTCGGGTTTGCTCGGGCCCTGTCAGGCTCCGTCAGGCCCTGTCGGGTTTGCTCGTGCCCTGTCGGGCTCCGTCGGGCCCTGTCAGGCTTTGTCAGGTCCTGTCGGGTTTGCTCAGGCCCTGTCGGGCCTTGTCAGGCCCTGTCGGGTTTGCTCGGGCCCTGTTGGGTTTGCCCTGTCCTGTCGGGCTCCATCGGGCCCTGTCAGATTCGCTCGGGCCTAGTCGGGTTTGCTCGGGCCCTGTCAGGCTCCGTCAGGCCCTGTCGGGTTTTCTCGTGCCCTGTTGGGCTCCGTCGGGCCCTGTCAGGTTTGCTTGCGCCCTGTCGGGATCCGTTGGGCCCTGTCGGGTTTGCTCGGGCCCTGTCGGGCTCCTTCGTGCCCTGTCAGGTTTGCTCGGGCCCTGTCGGGTTTGCTCGGGCCCTGTCAGGCTCCGTCGAGCCCTGTCGGGTTTGCTCGGGCCCTGTCAGGCTCCGTCGGGCCCTGTCGGGTTTCCTTGGGCCCTGTCAGGCTCCATCGAGCCCTGTCAGGCTTTGTCGAACCCTGTCAGGTTTGCTCGGGCCATGTCGGGTTTGCTCGGGCCCTGTCAGGCTCTGTCGGGCCCTGTCTGGTTTCCTCGGGCCCTGTCGGGCTCCTTCGAGCCCTGTCAGGTTTGCTCGGACCGTGTCGGGTTTGCTCGGGCCCTGTCAGGCTCCGTCGAGCCCTGGCGGGATTGCTCGGGCCCTGTCGGGCCTTGTCGGGCCCTGTCGGGTTTGCTCGAACTCTGTCGGGCTCTAGCATGCCCTGTCGGGTTTGCCCGGGCCCTGTCAGGCTCCGTCAGGCCCTGTCGGGTTTGCTCGGGCCCTATCGGGCTTCGTGGGGCCCTGTCGGGTTTCCTCGGGCCCTGTCGGGCTCCATCGAGCCCTGTCAGGCTCCGTCGGGCCCTTTCGGGTTTGCTCGGGCCCTGTCGGGCTCCGTCAGGCCCTGTCGGATTTGCGCAGGCCCTGTCGGGTTTGCTCGAGCCCTGTCGGGCTCCATCGGGCCCTGTCGGGTTTGCTCGGGCCCTATCGGGCTCCGTCGGGCCCTGTCGGGTTTCCTCGGGCCCTGTCAGGCTCCATCGAGCCCTGTCAGGCTTCGTCGGGCCCTTTCGGGTTTGCTCGGGCCCTGTCGGGCTCCGTCAGGCCCTGTCGGGTTTTCTCGGGCCCTATCGGGCTCCGTCGGGCCCTGTCGGGTTTCCTCGGGCTCTGTCGGTCGCCATCGAGCCCTGTCAGGCTCCGTCAGGCCCTGTCGGGTTTGCTCGGGCCCTGTCGGGTTTGCTCAGGCACTGTCGGGTTTGCTCGGGCCCTGTCGGGTTTGCTTGGGCCCTGTTGGGTTTGCTTGGGCCCTGTCGGGCTTCCTCGGGCCCTGTCGGGCTCCATCGAGCCCTGTCAGGCTCCGTCGGACCCTATCAGGCTTTGCTCGGGCCCTGTCGGTCTCCGTCAGGCCCTGTCGGGTTTGCTCGGGCCCTATCGGGCTCCGTCGGGCCCTGTCGGGTTTCCTCGGGCTCTGTCGGTCTCCATCGAGCCCTGTCAGGCTCCGTTGGGCCCTGTCGGGTTTGCTCGGGACCTGTCGGGTTTGCTCAGGCACTGTCGGGTTTGCTCAGGCCCTGTCGGGTTTGCTTGGGCCCTGTCGGGCTCCGTCGGGCCCTGTCAGGCTTTGTCAGGTCCTGTCAGGTTTGTTCTGGCCCTGTCGGGCCTTGTCGGGCCCTGTCGGGTTTGCTCGGGCTCTGTCGGGCTCCGTTGGGCCCTGTCGGGTTTGCTCGGGCACTGTCGGGTTTGCTCAGGCCCTGTCAGGCTCCGTCGACCTCTGTCAGGTTTGCTCGGGCCCTGTCGGGCTCCGTTGAGCCATGTCGGGTTTGCTTGGGCCCTGTCGGGCTCCATCGAACCCTGTCAGGCTTTGTCGGGTCCTGTCGGGTTTGCTCAGGCCCTGTCAGGCTCCGTCGACCCCTGTCAGGTATGCTCGGGCCCTGTCGGGTTTGCTCGGGCCCTGTCAGGCTCCGTCGAGCCCTGTCGGGTTTGCTCGGGCCCTGTCAGGCTCCGTCGGGCCCTGTCGGGTTTCCTCGGGCCCTGTCGGGCTCCATCGAGCCCTGTCAGGCTTTGTCGAACCCTGTCGGGCTCCGTCTGGCCCTGTCGAGTTTGCTCGGGCCCTGTCAGGTTTGCTGAAGCCCTGTCAGGCTTCGTCGGACCCTGTCGAGCGTGCTCATACCCTGTCGGGCTCCGTCGAGCCCTCTCGGGTTTGCTCGGGCCCTGTCAGGCTCCGTCGGGCCCTGTCGGATTTCCTCGGGCCCTGTCGGGTTTGCTCAGGCCCTGTCGGGTTCCGTCGGGCCCTGTCGGGTTTGCTCGGGCCCCGTCGGGCTCCGTCGGGCCCTGTCGGGTTTCCTCGGGCCCTGTCGGGCTCTATCGAGCCCTGTCAGGCTCCGTCAGGCCTTTTCGGGTTTGCTCGGGCCCTGTCGGGCTCTGTCGGGCCCTGTCAGGCTTTGTCAGGTCCTGTCAGGTTTGTTCGGGCCCTGTCGGGCCTTGTCGGGCCCTGTCGGGTTTGCTCGGGCTCTGTCGGGCTCCGTTGGGCCCTGTCGGGTTTGCTCGGGCTCTGTCGGGTTTGCTCGGGCCCTGTCGGGTTTGCTCGGGCCCTGTCAGGCTCCGTCAAGCCCTGTCGGGTTTGCTCGGGCCCTGTCGGGTTTGCTAGGGCCCTGTCGGGCTCCGTCGGGCCCTGTCTGGTTTCCTCAGGCCCTGTCGGGATCCGTCGGGCCCTGTCGGGTTTGCTCAGGCCGTGTCGGGTTTGCTGAAGCCCTGTCAGGCTTCGACGGACCCTGTCGGGTTTGCTCGGGCCCTGTCGGGCATTGTCGAGCCCTGTCGGGTTTGCTCGGGCCCTGTCAGGCTCCGTCGCGCCCTGTCGGGTTTCCTCGGGCCCTGTCGGGCTCCATCGAGCCCTGTCGGGTTTGCTCGGGCCCTGTCGGGCTCCATCGGACCCTGTCAGGCTTTGTCGGGTCCTGTCGGGTTTGCTCAGGCCCTGTCGGGCCTTGTCAGGCCCTGTCGGGTTTGCTCGGGCCCTGTCGGGTTTGCCCGCGTCTTGTCGGGCTCCGTCGAGCCCTGTCAGATTCGCTCGGGCCCTGTCGGGTTTGCTCGGGCCCTGTCAGGCTCCGTCAGGCCCTGTCGGGTTTGCTCGTGCCCTGTCGGGCTCCGTCGGGCCCTGTCAGGCTTTGTCAGGTCCTGTCGGGTTTGCTCAGGCCCTGTCGGGCCTTGTCAGGCCCTGTCGGGTTTGCTCGGGCCCTGTCGGGTTTGCCCTGTCCTGTCGGGCTCCGTCGGGCCCTGTCAGATTCGCTCGGGCCCTGTCGGGTTTGCTCGGGCCCTGTCAGGCTCCGTCAGGCCCTGTCGGGTTTTCTCGTGCCCTGTTGGGCTCCGTCGGGCCCTGTCAGGTTTGCTTGCGCCCTGTCGGGATCCGTTGGGCCCTGTCGGGTTTGCTCGGGCCCTGTCGGGCTCCTTCGTGCCCTGTCAGGTTTGCTCGGGCCCTGTCGGGTTTGCTCGGGCCCTGTCAGGCTCCGTCGAGCCCTGTCGGGTTTGCTCGGGCCCTGTCAGGCTCCGTCGGGCCCTGTCGGGTTTCCTTGGGCCCTGTCAGGCTCCATCGAGCCCTGTCAGGCTTTGTCGAACCCTGTCAGGTTTGCTCGGGCCATGTCGGGTTTGCTCGGGCCCTGTCAGGCTCTGTCGGGCCCTGTCTGGTTTCCTCGGGCCCTGTCGGGCTCCTTCGAGCCCTGTCAGGTTTGCTCGGACCGTGTCGGGTTTGCTCGGGCCCTGTCAGGCTCCGTCGAGCCCTGGCGGGATTGCTCGGGCCCTGTCGGGCCTTGTCGGGCCCTGTCGGGTTTGCTCGAACTCTGTCGGGCTCTAGCATGCCCTGTCGGGTTTGCCCGGGCCCTGTCAGGCTCCGTCAGGCCCTGTCGGGTTTGCTCGGGCCCTATCGGGCTTCGTGGGGCCCTGTCGGGTTTCCTCGGGCCCTGTCGGGCTCCATCGAGCCCTGTCAGGCTCCGTCGGGCCCTTTCGGGTTTGCTCGGGCCCTGTCGGGCTCCGTCAGGCCCTGTCGGATTTGCGCAGGCCCTGTCGGGTTTGCTCGAGCCCTGTCGGGCTCCATCGGGCCCTGTCGGGTTTGCTCGGGCCCTATCGGGCTCCGTCGGGCCCTGTCGGGTTTCCTCGGGCCCTGTCAGGCTCCATCGAGCCCTGTCAGGCTTCGTCGGGCCCTTTCGGGTTTGCTCGGGCCCTGTCGGGCTCCGTCAGGCCCTGTCGGGTTTTCTCGGGCCCTATCGGGCTCCGTCGGGCCCTGTCGGGTTTCCTCGGGCTCTGTCGGTCGCCATCGAGCCCTGTCAGGCTCCGTCAGGCCCTGTCGGGTTTGCTCGGGCCCTATCGAGCTCCGTCGGGCCCTGTCGGGTTTCCTCGGGCTCTGTCGGTCTCCATCGAGCCCTGTCAGGCTCCGTCGGGCCCTGTCGGGTTTGCTCGGGCCCTGTTGGGTTTGCTCAGGCACTGTCGGGTTTGCTCGGGCCCTGTCGGGTTTGCTTGGGCCCTGTTGGGTTTGCTCGGGCCCTGTCGGGCTTCCTCGGGCCCTGTCGGGCTCCATCGAGCCCTGTCAGGCTCCGTCGGACCCTATCACGCTTTGCTCGGGCCCTGTCGGGCTCCGTCAGGCCCTGTCGGATTTGCGCAGGCCCTGTCGTATTTGCTCAGGCCCTGTCGGGCTCCATCGGGTCCTGTCGGGTTTGCTCGGGCCCTATCGGGCTCCTTCGGGCCCTGTTGGGTTTCCTCGGGCCCTGTCGGGCTCTGTTGGGCCCTGTCGGTTTGCTCGGGCCCCGTCGGGTTTTCTGAAGCCCTGTCAGGCTTCGTCGGACCCTGTCAAGTGTGCTCGGGCCCTGTCAGGCTCCGTCGAACCCTGTCAGGTTTTCACGGGCCTTGTCAGGCTCCGTCGGGTCCTGTCGGGTTTGCTCGGGCCCTGTCGGGTTTGCTCAGGCCCTGTCGGGTTCCGTCGGGCCCTGTCGGGTTTCCTCGGGCCCTGTCGGACTCCACTGAGCCCTGTCAGGCTCCGTCGGGCTCTTTCGGGTTTGCTCGGGCCCTGGCGGGCTCCGTCGGGCCCTGTCAGGCTTTGTCAGGACGTGTCAGGTTTGCTCGGGCCCTGTCGGGCCTTGTCGGGCCCTGTCGGGTTTACTCGGGCTCTGTCGGGCTCCAGTGTGCCCTGTCGGGTTTGCCCGGGCCCTGTCAGGCTCCGTCAGGCCCTGTCGGGTTTGCTCGGGCCCTATCGGGCTCCGTCGGGCCCTGTCGGGTTTCCTCGGGCCCTGTCGGGCTCCATCGAGCCCTGTCAGGCTTCGTCGGGCCCTTTCGGGTTTGCTCGGGCCCTGTCGGGCTCCGTCAGGCCCTGTCGGGTTTCCTCGGGCCCTGTCGGGCTCCATCGAGCCCTGTCAGGTTTGCTCGGGCCCTGTCGGGTTTGCTCGGGCCCTGTCGGGCTCCATCGGACCCTATCAGGCTTTGGCGGGTCCTGTCGGGTTTGCTCAGGCCCTGTCGGGCCTTGTCAGCCCCTGTCGGGTTTGCTCGGGCCCTGTCAGGCTCCGTCGGGCCCTGTCTGGTTTCCTCGGGCTCTGTCGGGCTCCGTCGAACCCTGTCGGGTTTGCTCAGGCCACGTCGGGTTTGCTGAAGCCCTGTCAGGCTTCGTCGGACCCTGTCGGGTTTGCTCGAGCCCTGTCGGGCTCCATCGGGCGCTGTCGGGTTTGCTCGGGCCCTATCGGGCTCCGTCGGGCCCTGTCGGGTTTGCTCGGGCCCTATCAGGCTCGATCGAGCCCTGTCAGGCTTCATCGGGCCGTTTCGGGTTTGCTCGGGCCCTGTCGGGCTCCGTCAGGCCCTGTCGGGTTTGCTCGGGCCCTATCGGGCTCCGTCGAGCCCTGTCGGGTTTGCTCGGGCTCTGTCAGGCTCCGTCGGGCCCTGTTGGGTTTCCTCAGGCCCTGTCGGGCTCCATCAAGCCCTGTCAGGCTTTGTCGAACCCTGTCGGGTTTGCTCGGGCCCTGTCGGGTTTGCTCGGGCCCTGTCGGGCTCCGTCGGGCCCTGTCTGGTTTCCTCGGGCTCTGTTGGGCTTCGTCGCGCCCTGTCGGGTTTGCTCGGGCCATGTCGGGTTTGCTGAAGCCCTGTCAGGATTCGTCGGACCCTGTCGGGTTTGCTCGAGCCCTGTCGGGCTCCATCGGGCCCTGTCGGGTTTGCTCAGGCCCTATCGGGCTCCGTCGGGCCCTGTCGGGTTTCCTCGGGCCCTGTCGGGCTCCATCGAGCCCTGTCAGGCTTCGTCGAGCCCTTTCGGGTTTGCTCGGGCCCTGTCGGGCTCCGTCAGGCCCTGTCGGGTTTCCTCGGGCCCTGTCGGGCTCCATCGAGCCCTGTCAGGTTTGCTCGGGCCCTGTCGGGTTTGCTCGGGCCCTGTCGGGCTCCATCGGACCCTATCAGGCTTTGGCAGGTCCTGTCGGGTTTGCTCAGGCCCTGTCGGGCCTTGTCAGCCCCTGTCAGGTTTGCTCGCGCCCCGTCGGGCTCCGTCGGGCCCTGTCAGGCTCCTTCGTGCCCTGTCAGGTTTGCTCGGGCCATGTCATGCTCCGTCAGGCCCTATCGGGTTTGCTCGAGCCGTGTCGGGCTCCGTCAGGCCCTGTCAGGTTTGCTCAGGCCCTGTCGGGCCTTGTCAGGCCCTGTCAGGTTTGCTCAGGACCTGTCGGGTTTGCCCGCATCCTGTCAGGCTCCGTCGGGCCCTGTCAGATTCGCTCGGGCCCTGTCGGGTTTGCTCAGGCCCTGTCAGGCTCCGTCAGGCCCTGTCGGGTTTGCTCGTGCCCTGTCGGGCTCCGTCGGGCCCTGTCAGGTTTGCTCAGGCCCTGTCGGGATCCGTTGGG
This sequence comes from Patagioenas fasciata, assembly GCF_037038585.1. Classification (NCBI taxonomy): domain Eukaryota; kingdom Metazoa; phylum Chordata; class Aves; order Columbiformes; family Columbidae; genus Patagioenas; species Patagioenas fasciata. Next base: position 558,121 of record NC_092539.1, read on the forward strand.
CCTTGTCGGGTTTGCTCGGGCCCTGTCGGGCTCCTTCGTGCCCTGTCAGGTTTGCTCGGGCCCTGTCGGGTTTGCTCGGGCCCTGTCAGGCTCCGTCGGGCTCTGTCGAGTTTCCTCGGGCCCTGTCGGGTTTGCTCGGGCGCTGTCAGACTTTGTCGAACCCTGTCGGGTTTGCTCGGGCCATGTCGGGTTTGCTCGGGTCCTGTCGGGCTCTGTCAAGCCCTGTCGGGTTTGCTCGAGCCCTGTCAGGCTCCGTCGGGCCCTGTCGGATTTCCTCGGGCCCTCTCGGGTTCCGTCGGGCCCTGTCAGGTTTCCTCGGGCCCTGTCGGACTCTATCGAGCCCTGTCAGGCTCCGTCGGGCTCTTTCGGGTTTGCTCAGGCCCTGTCGGGCTCCGTCGGGCCCTGTCAGGCTTTGTAAGGTCCTGTCAGGTTTGCTCGGGCCCTGTCGGGCCTTGTCGGGCCCTGTCGGGTTTGCTCGGGCTCTGTCAGGCTCCATCGTGCCCTGTCGGGTTTGCCCGGGCCCTGTCAGGCTCCATCAGGCCCTGTCGGGTTTGCTCGGGCCCTATCGGGCTCCGTGGGGCCCTGTCGGGTTTCCTCGGGGCCTGTCGGGCTCCATCGAGCCCTGTAAGGCTCCGTCGGGCCCTTTCGGGTTTGCTCGGGCCCTGTCAGGCTCCATCAGGCCCTGTCGGGTTTGCTCGGGCCCTATCGGGCTCCGTGGGGCCCTGTCGGGTTTCCTCGGGCCCTGGCGGGCTCCATCGAGCCCTGTCAGGCTCCGTCGGGCCCTTTCGGGTTTGCTCGGGCCCTGTCGGGCTCCGTTGGGCCCTGTCGGATTTGCTCAGGCCCTGTCGGGTTTGCTCGAGCCCTGTCGGGCTCCATCGGGTCCTGTCGGGTTTGCTCGGGCCCTATCGGGCTCCGTCGGGCCCTGTCGGGTTTCCTCGGGTTCTGTCGGGCTCCATCGAGCCCTGTCATGCTTCGTCGAGCCCTTTCGGGTTTGCTCGGGCCCTGTCGGGCTCTGTCGGGCCCTGTCGGGTTTGCTCGGGCCCTATCGGGCTCCGTCGAGCACTGTCGGGTTTCCTCGGGCCCTGTTGGGCTCCATCGAGCCCTGTCAGGCTCCGTCGGGCCCTTTCGGGTTTGCTCGGGCCCTGTCGGGCTCCGTCGGGCCCTGTCGGGTTTGCTCGGGCCCTGTCGGGTTTGCTCGGGCCCTGTCAGGCTTTGTCAAGCCCTGTCGGGTTGGCTAGGGCCCTGTCGGGCTCCGTCGGGCCCTGTCGGGTTTGCTCGGGCCCTGTCGGGTTTGCTCGGGCCCTGTCGGGCTCTGTCGGGCCCTGTCTGGTTTCCTCGGGCCCTGTCGGGCTCCGTCAGGCCCTGTCGGATTTGCTCGGGCCCTGTCGGGTTTGCTCGGGCCCTGTCAGGCTTCGTCGGACCCTGTCGGGTTTGCTCGGGCCCTGTCGGGCTCCGTCGAACCCTGTCGGGTTTGCTCGGGCCCTGTCAGGCTCCGTCGCGCCCTGTCGGGTTTGCTCGGGCCCTGTCGGGCTCCATCGAACCCTATCAGGCTTTGGCGGGTCCTGTCAGGTTTGCTCGGGCCCTGTCAGGCTCCGTCAGGCCCTATCGGGTTTGCTCGAGCCCTGTCGGGCTCCGTCAAGCCCTGTCAGGTTTGCTCGGGCCCTGTCGGGCCTTGTCTGGCCCTGTCGGGTTTGCTCGGGACCTGTCGGGTTTGCCCGCGTCCTGTCGGGCTCCGTCGGGCTCTGTCAGATTCGCTCGGGCCCTGTCGGGTTTGCTCGGGCCCTGTCAGGCTCCGTCAGGCCCTGTCGGGTTTCCTCGGGCCCTGTCGGGCTCTGTTGGGCCCTGTCGGTTTGCTCGGGCCCTGTCGGGATCCGTTGGGCCTTGTCGGGTTTGCTCGGGCCCTGTCGGGCTCCTTCGTGCCCTGTCAGGTTTGCTCGGGCCCTGTCGGGTTTGCTCGGGCCCTGTCAGGCTCCGTCGGGCCCTGTCGGGTTTCCTCGGGCCCTGTCGGGCTCCATCGAGCCCTGTCAGGCTTTGTCGAACCCTGTCGGGTTTGCTCGGGCCCTGTCGGGATTGCTCGGGTCCTGTTGGGCTCTGTCGGGCCCTGTCATGTTTGCTCGGGCGCTGTCAGGCTCTGTCGGGCCCTGTCGGATTTCCTCGGGCCCTCTCGGGTTCCGTCGGGCCCTCTCGGGTTCCGTCCGGCCCTGTCGAGTTTCCTCGGGCCCTTTCGGACTCTATCGAGCCCTGTCAGGCTCCGTCGGGCTCTTTCGGGTTTGCTCAGGCCCTGTCGGGCTCCGTCGGGCCCTGTCAGGCTTTGTAAGGTCCTGTCAGGTTTGCTCGGGCCCTGTCGGGCCTTGTCGGGCCCTGTCGGGTTTGCTCGGGCTCTGTCAGGCTCCAGCGTGCCCTGTCGGGTTTGCCCGGGCCCTGTCAGGCTCCATCAGGCCCTGTCGGGTTTGCTCGGGCCCTATCGGGCTCCATGGGGCCCTGTCGGGTTTCCTCGGGGCCTGTCGGGCTCCATCGAGCCCTGTAAGGCTCCGTCGGGCCCTTTCGGGTTTGCTCGGGCCCTGTCGGGCTCTGTCGGGCCCTGTTGGATTTGCTCAGGCCCTGTCGGGTTTGCTTGAGCTTTGTCGGGCTCCATCGGGCCCTGTCGGGTTTGCTCGGGCCCTATCGGGCTCCGTCGGGCCCTGTCGGGTTTCCTCGGGCCCTGTCGGGCTCCATCGAGCCCTGTCAGGCTTCGTCGGGCCCTTTCGGGTTTGCTCGGGCCCTGTCGGGCTCTGTCGGGCCCTGTCTGGTTTCCTCGGGCCCTGTCGGGCTCCGTCGGGCCCTGTCGGATTTGCTCGGGCCCTGTCGGGTTTGCTGAAGCCCTGTCAGGCTTCGTCGGACCCTGTCGGGTTTGCTCGGGCCCTGTCGGGCTCCGTCGAACCCTGTCGGGTTTTCTCGGGCCCTGTCAGGCTCCGTCGCGCCCTGTCGGGTTTCCTCGGGCCCTGTCGGGCTCCATCGAGCCCTGTCAGGTTTGCTCGGGCCCTGTCGGGTTTGCTCGGGCCCTGTCGGGCTCCATCGGACCCTATCTGGCTTTGGCGGGTCCTGTCGGGTTTGCTCAGGCCCTGTCGGGCCTTGTCAGCCCCTGTCAGGTTTGCTCGCGCCCTGTTGGGCTCCGTCGGGCCCTGTCAGGTTCTCTCGGGCCCTGTCAGGTTTGCTCGGGCCCTGTCAGGCTCCGTCAGGCCGTATCGGGTTTGCTCGAGCCCTGTTGGGCTCCGTCAGGCCCTGTCAGGTTTGCTCGGGCCCTGTCGGGCCTTGTCAGGCCCTGTCGGATTTGCTCGGGACCTGTCGGGTTTGCCCGCATCCTGTCGGCCTCCGTCGCGCCCTGTCAGATTCGCTCGGGCCCTGACGGGTTTACTCGGGCCCTGTCAGGCTCCGTCAGGCCCTGTCGGGTTTGCTCGGGCCCTGTCGGGCTCCGTCGGGCCCTGTCAGGTTTGCTCAGGCCCTGTCGGGATCCGTTGGGCCTTGTCGGGTTTGCTCGGGCCCTGTCGGGCTCCTTCGTGCCCTGTCAGGTTTGCTCGGGCCCTGTCGGGTTTGCTCGGGCCCTGTCAGGCTCCGTCGGGCTCTTTCGGGTTTGCTCAGGCCCTGTCGGGCTCCGTCGGGCCCTGTCAGGCTTTGTAAGGTCCTGTCAGGTTTGCTCGGGCCCTGTCAGGCCTTGTCGGGCCCTGTCGGGTTTGCTCGGGCTCTGTCGGGCTCCAGCGTGTCCTGTCGGGTTTGCCCGGGCCCTGTCAAGCTCCATCAGGCCCTGTCGGGTTTGCTCGGGCCCCATCGGGCTCCGTGGGGCCCTGTCGGGTTTCCTCGGGCCCTGTCGGGCTCCATCGAGCCCTGTCAGGCTCCGTCGGGCCCTTTCGGGTTTGCTCGGGCCCTGTCGGGCTCCGTCGGGCCCTGTCGGATTTGCTCAGGCCCTGTCGGGTTTGCTGGAGCCCTGTCGGGCTCCATCGGGTCCTGTCGGGTTTGCTCGGGCCCTATCGGGCTCCGTTGGGCCCTGTCGGGTTTCCTCGGGCCCTGTCGGGCTCCATCAAGCCCTGTCAGGCTTCGTCGGGCCCTTTCGGGTTTGCTCGGGCCCTGTCGGGCTCCGTCAGGCCCTGTCGGGTTTGCTCGGGCCCTATCGGGCTCCGTCGAACCCTGTCGGGTTTCCTCGGGCCCTGTCGGGCTCCATCGAGCCCTGTCAGGCTCCGTCGGGCCCTTTCGGGTTTGCTCGGGCCCTGTCAGGCTCCGTCGGGCCCTGTCGGGTTTGCTCGGGCCCTGTCGGGTTTGCTCAGGCCCTGTCAGGCTTTGTCAAGCCCTGTCGGGTTTGCTAGGGCCCTATCGGGCTCCGTCGGGCCCTGTCTGGTTTCCTCAGGCCCTGTCGGGCTCCCTCGGGCCCTGTCGGGTTTGCTCAGGCCCTGTCGGGTTTGCTAGGGCCCTGTCGGGCTACGTCGGGCCCTGTCGGATTTGCTCAGGCCCTGTCGGGTTTGCTGGAGCCCTGTCGGGCTCCATCGGGTCCTGTCGGGTTTGCTCGGGCCCTATCGGGCTCTGTTGGGACCTGTCGGGTTTCCTCGGGCCCTGTCGGGCTCCATCAAGCCCTGTCAGGCTTCGTCGGGCCCTTTCGGGTTTGCTCGGGCCCTGTCGGGCTCCGTCAGGCCCTGTCGGGTTTGCTCGGGCCCTATCGGGCTCCGTCGAACCCTGTCGGGTTTCCTCGGGCCCTGTCGGGCTCCATCGAGCCCTGTCAGGCTCCGTCGGGCCCTTTCGGGTTTGCTCGGGCCCTGTCAGGCTCCGTCGGGCCCTGTCGGGTTTGCTCGGGCCCTGTCGGGTTTGCTCAGGCCCTGTCAGGCTTTGTCAAGCCCTGTCGGGTTTGCTAGGGCCCTATCGGGCTCCGTCGGGCCCTGTCTGGTTTCCTCAGGCCCTGTCGGGCTCCGTCGGGCCCTGTCGGGTTTGCTCAGGCCCTGTCGGGTTTGCTCGGGCCCTGTCGGGCTCCGTCGGGCCCTGTCGGATTTGCTCAGGCCCTGTCGGGTTTGCTGGAGCCCTGTCGGGCTCCATCGGGTCCTGTCGGGTTTGCTCGGGCCCTATCGGGCTCTGTTGGGACCTGTCGGGTTTCCTCGGGCCCTGTCGGGCTCCATCAAGCCCTGTCAGGCTTCGTCGGGCCCTTTCGGGTTTGCTCGGGCCCTGTCGGGCTCCGTCAGGCCCTGTCGGGTTTGCTCGGGCCCTATCGGGCTCCGTCGAACCCTGTCGGGTTTCCTCGGGCCCTGTCGGGCTCCATCGAGCCCTGTCAGGCTCCGTCGGGCCCTTTCGGGTTTGCTCGGGCCCTGTCAGGCTCCGTCGGGCCCTGTCGGGTTTGCTCGGGCCCTGTCGGGTTTGCTCAGGCCCTGTCAGGCTTTGTCAAGCCCTGTCGGGTTTGCTAGGGCCCTATCGGGCTCCGTCGGGCCCTGTCTGGTTTCCTCAGGCCCTGTCGGGCTCCGTCGGGCCCTGTCGGGTTTGCTCAGGCCCTGTCGGGTTTGCTAGGGCCCTGTCGGGCTCCGTCGGGCCCTGTCTGGTTTCCTCAGGCGCTGTCGGGCTCCGTCGAGCCCTGTCGGGTTTGCTCGGGCCCTGTCAGGCTCCGTCGCGCCCTGTCGGGTTTCCTCGGGCCCTGTCGGGCTCCATCGAGCCCTGTCGGGTTTGCTCAGGCCCTGTCGGGCACCATCGGACCCCGTCAGGCTTTGTCGGGTCCTGTCGGGTTTGCTCAGGCCCTGTCGGGCCTTGTCAGGCCCTGTCGGGTTTGCTCGGGCCCTGTCGGGTTTGCCCGCGTCCTGTCGGGCTCCGTCAGGCCCTGTCGGATTTGCTCGGGCCCTGTCGGGTTTGCTGAAGCCCTGTCAGGCTTCGTCGGACCCTGTCGGGTTTGCTCGGGCCCTGTCGGGCTCCGTCGAACCCTGTCGGGTTTGCTCGGGCCCTGTCAGGCTCCGTCGCGCCCTGTCGGGTTTCCTCGGGCCCTGTCGGGCTCCATCGAGCCCTGTCAGGTTTGCTCGGGCCCTGTCGGGTTTGCTCGGGCCCTGTCGGGCTCCATCGAACCCTATCAGGCTTTGGCGGGTCCTGTCAGGTTTGCTCGGGCCCTGTCAGGCTCCGTCAGGCCCTATCGGGTTTGCTCGAGCCCTGTCGGGCTCCGTCAAGCCCTGTCAGGTTTGCTCGGGCCCTGTCGGGCCTTGTCTGGCCCTGTCGGGTTTGCTCGGGACCTGTCGGGTTTGCCCGCGTCCTGTCGGGCTCCGTCGGGCTCTGTCAGATTCGCTCGGGCCCTGTCGGGTTTGCTCGGGCCCTGTCAGGCTCCGTCAGGCCCTGTCGGGTTTGCTCGTGCCCTGTCGGGCTCCGTCGGGCGCTGTCGGGTTTGCTCGGGCCCTATCGGGCTCCGTCGGGCCCTGTCGGGTTTGCTCGGGCCCTATCGGGCTCGATCGAGCCCTGTCAGGCTTCATCGGGCCGTTTCGGGTTTGCTCGGGCCCTGTCGGGCTCCGTCAGGCCCTGTCGGGTTTGCTCGGGCCCTATCGGGCTCCGTCGAGCCCTGTCGGGTTTGCTCGGGCTCTGTCAGGCTCCGTCGGGCCCTGTTGGGTTTCCTCAGGCCCTGTCGGGCTCCATCAAGCCCTGTCAGGCTTTGTCGAACCCTGTCGGGTTTGCTCGGGCCCTGTCGGGTTTGCTCGGGCCCTGTCGGGCTCCGTCGGGCCCTGTCTGGTTTCCTCGGGCTCTGTTGGGCTTCGTCGCGCCCTGTCGGGTTTGCTCGGGCCATGTCGGGTTTGCTGAAGCCCTGTCAGGATTCGTCGGACCCTGTCGGGTTTGCTCGAGCCCTGTCGGGCTCCATCGGGCCCTGTCGGGTTTGCTCAGGCCCTATCGGGCTCCGTCGGGCCCTGTCGGGTTTCCTCGGGCCCTGTCGGGCTCCATCGAGCCCTGTCAGGCTTCGTCGGGCCCTTTCGGGTTTGCTCGGGCCCTGTCGGGCTCCGTCAGCCCTGTCGGGTTTCCTCGGGCCCTGTCGGGCTCCATCGAGCCCTGTCAGGTTTGCTCGGGCCCTGTCGGGTTTGCTCGGGCCCTGTCGGGCTCCATCAGACCCTATCAGGCTTTGGCGGGTCCTGTCGGGTTTGCTCAGGCCCTGTCGGGCCTTGTCAGCCCCTGTCAGGTTTGCTCGCGCCCCGTCGGGCTCCGTCGGGCCCTGTCAGGCTCCTTCGTGCCCTGTCAGGTTTGCTCGGGCCATGTCATGCTCCGTCAGGCCCTATCGGGTTTGCTCGAGCCGTGTCGGGCTCTGTCAGGCCCTGTCAGGTTTGCTCAGGCCCTGTCGGGCGTTGTCAGGCCCTGTCAGGTTTGCTCAGGACCTGTCGGGTTTGCCCGCGTCCTGTCAGGCTCCGTCGGGCCCTGTCAGATTCGCTCGGGCCCTGTCGGGTTTGCTCGGGCCCTGTCAGGCTCCGTCGGGCTCTGTCGGGTTTCCTCGGGCCCTGTCGGGTTTGCTCGGGCGCTGTCAGACTTTGTCGAACCCTGTCGGGTTTGCTCGGGCCATGTCGGGTTTGCTCGGGTCCTGTCGGGCTCTGTCAAGCCCTGTCGGGTTTGCTCGGGCCCTGTCAGGCTCCGTCGGGCCCTGTCGGATTTCCTCGGGCCCTCTCGGGTTCCGTCGGGCCCTGTCAGGTTTCCTCGGGCCCTGTCGGACTCTATCGAGCCCTGTCAGGCTCCGTCGGGCTCTTTCGGGTTTGCTCAGGCCCTGTCGGGCTCCGTCGGGCCCTGTCAGGCTTTGTAAGGTCCTGTCAGGTTTGCTCGGGCCCTGTCGGGCCTTGTCGGGCCCTGTCGGGTTTGCTCGGGCTCTGTCAGGCTCCAGCGTGCCCTGTCGGGTTTGCCCGGGCCCTGTCAGGCTCCATCAGGCCCTGTCGGGTTTGCTCGGGCCCTATCGGGCTCCGTGGGGCCCTGTCGGGTTTCCTCGGGGCCTGTCGGGCTCCATCGAGCCCTGTAAGGCTCCGTCGAGCCCTTTCGGGTTTGCTCGGGCCCTGTCAGGCTCCATCAGGCCCTGTCGGGTTTGCTCGGGCCCTATCGGGCTCCGTGGGGCCCTGTCGGGTTTCCTCGGGCCCTGGTGGGCTCCATCGAGCCCTGTCAGGCTCCGTCGGGCCCTTTCGGGTTTGCTCGGGCCCTGTCGGGCTCCGTTGGGCCCTGTCGGATTTGCGCAGGCCCTGTCGGGTTTGCTCGAGCCCTGTCGGGCTCCATCGGGTCCTGTCGGGTTTGCTCGGGCCCTATCGGGCTCCGTCGGGCCCTGTCGGGTTTCCTCGGGTTCTGTCGGGCTCCATCGAGCCCTGTCATGCTTCGTCGAGCCCTTTCGGGTTTGCTCGGGCCCTGTCGGGCTCTGTCGGGCCCTGTCGGGTTTGCTCAGGCCCTATCGGGCTCCGTCGAGCACTGTCGGGTTTCCTCGGGCCCTGTTGGGCTCCATCGAGCCCTGTCAGGCTCCGTCGGGCCCTTTCGGGTTTGCTCGGGCCCTGTCGGGCTCCGTCGGGCCCTGTCGGGTTTGCTCGGGCCCTGTCGGGTTTGCTCGGGCCCTGTCAGGCTTTGTCAAGCCCTGTCGGGTTGGCTAGGGCCCTGTCGGGCTCCGTCAGGCCCTGTCAGGCTTTGTCTAACCCTGTCGGGTTTGCTCGGGCCCTGTCGCGTTTGCTCGGGCCCTGTCGGGCTCTGTCGGGCCCTGTCTGGTTTCCTCGGGCCCTGTCGGGCTCCGTCAGGCCCTGTCGGATTTGCTCGGGCCCTGTCGGGTTTGCTGAAGCCCTGTCAGGCTTCGTCGGACCCTGTCGGGTTTGCTCGGGCCCTGTCGGGCTCCGTCGAACCCTGTCGGGTTTGCTCGGGCCCTGTCAGGCTCCGTCGCGCCCTGTCGGGTTTCCTCGGGCCCTGTCGGGCTCCATCGAGCCCTGTCAGGTTTGCTCGGGCCCTGTCGGGTTTGCTCGGGCCCTGTCGGGCTCCATCGAACCCTATCAGGCTTTGGCGGGTCCTGTCAGGTTTGCTCGGGCCCTGTCAGGCTCCGTCAGGCCCTATCGGGTTTGCTCGAGCCCTGTCGGGCTCCGTCAAGCCCTGTCAGGTTTGCTCGGGCCCTGTCGGGCCTTGTCTGGCCCTGTCGGGTTTGCTCGGGACCTGTCGGGTTTGCCCGCGTCCTGTCGGGCTCCGTCGGGCTCTGTCAGATTCGCTCGGGCCCTGTCGGGTTTGCTCGGGCCCTGTCAGGCTCCGTCAGGCCCTGTCGGGTTTCCTCGGGCCCTGTCGGGCTCTGTTGGGCCCTGTCGGTTTGCTCGGGCCCTGTCGGGATCCGTTGGGCCTTGTCGGGTTTGCTCGGGCCCTGTCGGGCTCCTTCGTGCCCTGTCAGGTTTGCTCGGGCCCTGTCGGGTTTGCTCGGGCCCTGTCAGGCTCCGTCGGGCCCTGTCGGGTTTCCTCGGGCCCTGTCGGGCTCCATCGAGCCCTGTCAGGCTTTGTCGAACCCTGTCGGGTTTGCTCGGGCCCTGTCGGGATTGCTCGGGTCCTGTTGGGCTCTGTCGGGCCCTGTCATGTTTGCTCGGGCGCTGTCAGGCTCTGTCGGGCCCTGTCGGATTTCCTCGGGCCCTCTCGGGTTCCGTCGGGCCCTCTCGGGTTCCGTCCGGCCCTGTCGAGTTTCCTCGGGCCCTTTCGGACTCTATCGAGCCCTGTCAGGCTCCGTCGGGCTCTTTCGGGTTTGCTCAGGCCCTGTCGGGCTCCGTCGGGCCCTGTCAGGCTTTGTAAGGTCCTGTCAGGTTTGCTCGGGCCCTGTCGGGCCTTGTCGGGCCCTGTCGGGTTTGCTCGGGCTCTGTCAGGCTCCAGCGTGCCCTGTCGGGTTTGCCCGGGCCCTGTCAGGCTCCATCAGGCCCTGTCGGGTTTGCTCGGGCCCTATCGGGCTCCGTGGGGCCCTGTCGGGTTTCCTCGGGGCCTGTCGAGCTCCATCGAGCCCTGTAAGGCTCCGTCGGGCCCTTTCGGGTTTGCTCGGGCCCTGTCGGGCTCTGTCGGGCCCTGTTGGATTTGCTCAGGCTCTGTCGGGTTTGCTTGAGCTTTGTCGGGCTCCATCGGGTCCTGTCGGGTTTGCTCGGGCCCTATCGGGCTCCGTCGGGCCCTGTCGGGTTTCCTCGGGCCCTGTCGGGCTCCATCGAGCCCTGTCAGGCTTCGTCGGGCCCTTTCGGGTTTGCTCGGGCCCTGTCGGGCTCTGTCGGGCCCTGTCTGGTTTCCTCGGGCCCTGTCGGGCTCCGTCGGGCCCTGTCGGATTTGCTCGGGCCCTGTCGGGTTTGCTGAAGCCCTGTCAGGCTTCGTCGGACCCTGTCGGGTTTGCTCGGGCCCTGTCGGGCTCCGTCGAACCCTGTCGGGTTTGCTCGGGCCCTGTCAGGCTCCGTCGCGCCCTGTCGGGTTTCCTCGGGCCCTGTCGGGCTCCATCGAGCCCTGTCAGGTTTGCTCGGGCCCTGTCGGGTTTGCTCGGGCCCTGTCGGGCTCCATCGGACCCTATCTGGCTTTGGCGGGTCCTGTCGGGTTTGCTCAGGCCCTGTCGGGCCTTGTCAGCCCCTGTCAGGTTTGCTCGCGCCCTGTTGGGCTCCGTCGGGCCCTGTCAGGTTCTCTCGGGCCCTGTCAGGTTTGCTCGGGCCCTGTCAGGCTCCGTCAGGCCGTATCGGGTTTGCTCGAGCCCTGTTGGGCTCCGTCAGGCCCTGTCAGGTTTGCTCGGGCCCTGTCGGGCCTTGTCAGGCCCTGTCGGATTTGCTCGGGACCTGTCGGGTTTGCCCGCATCCTGTCGGCCTCCGTCGCGCCCTGTCAGATTCGCTCGGGCCCTGACGGGTTTACTCGGGCCCTGTCAGGCTCCGTCAGGCCCTGTCGGGTTTGCTCGTGCCCTGTCGGGCTCCGTCGGGCCCTGTCAGGTTTGCTCAGGCCCTGTCGGGATCCGTTGGGCCTTGTCGGGTTTGCTCGGGCCCTGTCGGGCTCCTTCGTGCCCTGTCAGGTTTGCTCGGGCCCTGTCGGGTTTGCTCGGGCCCTGTCAGGCTCCGTCGGGCTCTTTCGGGTTTGCTCAGGCCCTGTCGGGCTCCGTCGGGCCCTGTCAGGCTTTGTAAGGTCCTGTCAGGTTTGCTCGGGCCCTGTCAGGCCTTGTCGGGCCCTGTCGGGTTTGCTCGGGCTCTGTCGGGCTCCAGCGTGTCCTGTCGGGTTTGCCCGGGCCCTGTCAAGCTCCATCAGGCCCTGTCGGGTTTGCTCGGGCCCTATCGGGCTCCGTGGGGCCCTGTCGGGTTTCCTCGGGCCCTGTCGGGCTCCATCGAGCCCTGTCAGGCTCCGTCGGGCCCTTTCGGGTTTGCTCGGGCCCTGTCGGGCTCCGTCGGGCCCTGTCGGATTTGCTCAGGCCCTGTCGGGTTTGCTGGAGCCCTGTCGGGCTCCATCGGGTCCTGTCGGGTTTGCTCGGGCCCTATCGGGCTCCGTTGGGCCCTGTCGGGTTTCCTCGGGCCCTGTCGGGCTCCATCAAGCCCTGTCAGGCTTCGTCGGGCCCTTTCGGGTTTGCTCGGGCCCTGTCGGGCTCCGTCAGGCCCTGTCGGGTTTGCTCGGGCCCTATCGGGCTCCGTCGAACCCTGTCGGGTTTCCTCGGGCCCTGTCGGGCTCCATCGAGCCCTGTCAGGCTCCGTCGGGCCCTTTCGGGTTTGCTCGGGCCCTGTCAGGCTCCGTCGGGCCCTGTCGGGTTTGCTCGGGCCCTGTCGGGTTTGCTCAGGCCCTGTCAGGCTTTGTCAAGCCCTGTCGGGTTTGCTAGGGCCCTATCGGGCTCCGTCGGGCCCTGTCTGGTTTCCTCAGGCCCTGTCGGGCTCCCTCGGGCCCTGTCGGGTTTGCTCAGGCCCTGTCGGGTTTGCTAGGGCCCTGTCGGGCTCCGTCGGGCCCTGTCTGGTTTCCTCAGGCCCTGTCGGGCTCCGTCGAGCCCTGTCGGGTTTGCTCGGGCCCTGTCAGGCTCCGTCGCGCCCTGTCGGGTTTCCTCGGGCCCTGTCGGGCTCCATCGAGCCCTTTCGGGTTTGCTCAGGCCCTGTCGGGCACCATCGGACCCCGTCAGGCTTTGTCGGGTCCTGTCGGGTTTGCTCAGGCCCTGTCGGGCCTTGTCAGGCCCTGTCGGGTTTGCTCGGGCCCTGTCGGGTTTGCCCGCGTCCTGTCGGGCTCCGTCAGGCCCTGTCGGATTTGCTCGGGCCCTGTCGGGTTTGCTGAAGCCCTGTCAGGCTTCGTCGGACCCTGTCGGGTTTGCTCGGGCCCTGTCGGGCTCCGTCGAACCCTGTCGGGTTTGCTCGGGCCCTGTCAGGCTCCGTCGCGCCCTGTCGGGTTTCCTCGGGCCCTGTCGGGCTCCATCGAGCCCTGTCAGGTTTGCTCGGGCCCTGTCGGGTTTTCTCGGGCCCTGTCGGGCTCCATCGAACCCTATCAGGCTTTGGCAAGTCCTGTCAGGTTTGCTCGGGCCCTGTCAGGCTCCGTCAGGCCCTATCGGGTTTGCTCGAGCCCTGTCGGGCTCCGTCAAGCCCTGTCAGGTTTGCTCGGGCCCTGTCGGGCCTTGTCTGGCCCTGTCGGGTTTGCTCGGGACCTGTCGGGTTTGCCCGCGTCCTGTCGGGCTCCGTCGGGCTCTGTCAGATTCGCTCGGGCCCTGTCGGGTTTGCTCGGGCCCTGTCAGGCTCCGTCAGGCCCTGTCGGGTTTCCTCGGGCCCTGTCGGGCTCTGTTGGGCCCTGTCAGGTTTGCTCAGGCCCTGTCGGGATCCGTTGGGCCTTGTCGGGTTTGCTCGGGCCCTGTCGGGCTCCTTCGTGCCCTGTCAGGTTTGCTCGGGCCCTGTCGGGTTTGCTCGGGCCCTGTCAGGCTCCGTCGGGCTCTTTCGGGTTTGCTCAGGCCCTGTCGGGCTCCGTCGGGCCCTGTCAGGCTTTGTAAGGTCCTGTCAGGTTTGCTCGGGCCCTGTCAGGCCTTGTCGGGCCCTGTCGGGTTTGCTCGGGCTCTGTCGGGCTCCAGCGTGTCCTGTCGGGTTTGCCCGGGCCCTGTCAAGCTCCATCAGGCCCTGTCGGGTTTGCTCGGGCCCTATCGGGCTCCGTGGGGCCCTGTCGGGTTTCCTCGGGCCCTGTCGGGCTCCATCGAGCCCTGTCAGGCTCCGTCGGGCCCTTTCGGGTTTGCTCGGGCCCTGTCGGGCTCCGTCGGGCCCTGTCGGATTTGCTCAGGCCCTGTCGGGTTTGCTGGAGCCCTGTCGGGCTCCATCGGGTCCTGTCGGGTTTGCTCGGGCCCTATCGGGCTCTGTTGGGACCTGTCGGGTTTCCTCGGGCCCTGTCGGGCTCCATCAAGCCCTGTCAGGCTTCGTCGGGCCCTTTCGGGTTTGCTCGGGCCCTGTCGGGCTCCGTCAGGCCCTGTCGGGTTTGCTCGGGCCCTATCGGGCTCCGTCGAACCCTGTCGGGTTTCCTCGGGCCCTGTCGGGCTCCATCGAGCCCTGTCAGGCTCCGTCGGGCCCTTTCGGGTTTGCTCGGGCCCTGTCAGGCTCCGTCGGGCCCTGTCGGGTTTGCTCGGGCCCTGTCGGGTTTGCTCAGGCCCTGTCAGGCTTTGTCAAGCCCTGTCGGGTTTGCTAGGGCCCTATCGGGCTCCGTCGGGCCCTGTCTGGTTTCCTCAGGCCCTGTCGGGCTCCGTCGGGCCCTGTCGGGTTTGCTCAGGCCCTGTCGGGTTTGCTAGGGCCCTGTCGGGCTCCGTCGGGCCCTGTCTGGTTTCCTCAGGCCCTGTCGGGCTCCGTCGAGCCCTGTCGGGTTTGCTCGGGCCCTGTCAGGCTCCGTCGCGCCCTGTCGGGTTTCCTCGGGCCCTGTCGGGCTCCATCGAGCCCTGTCGGGTTTGCTCAGGCCCTGTCGGGCACCATCGGACCCCGTCAGGCTTTGTCGGGTCCTGTCGGGTTTGCTCAGGCCCTGTCGGGCCTTGTCAGGCCCTGTCGGGTTTGCTCGGGCCCTGTCGGGTTTGCCCGCGTCCTGTCGGGCTCCGTCAGGCCCTGTCGGATTTGCTCGGGCCCTGTCGGGTTTGCTGAAGCCCTGTCAGGCTTCGTCGGACCCTGTCGGGTTTGCTCGGGCCCTGTCGGGCTCCGTCGAACCCTGTCGGGTTTGCTCGGGCCCTGTCAGGCTCCGTCGCGCCCTGTCGGGTTTCCTCGGGCCCTGTCGGGCTCCATCGAGCCCTGTCAGGTTTGCTCGGGCCCTGTCGGGTTTGCTCGGGCCCTGTCGGGCTCCATCGAACCCTATCAGGCTTTGGCGGGTCCTGTCAGGTTTGCTCGGGCCCTGTCAGGCTCCGTCAGGCCCTATCGGGTTTGCTCGAGCCCTGTCGGGCTCCGTCAAGCCCTGTCAGGTTTGCTCGGGCCCTGTCGGGCCTTGTCTGGCCCTGTCGGGTTTGCTCGAGACCTGTCGGGATCCGTTGGGCCCTGTCGGATTTGCTCAGGCCCTGTCGGGTTTGCTCGAGCCCTGTCGGGCTCCATCGGGTCCTGTCGGGTTTGCTCGGGCCCTATCGGGCTCCGTCGGGCCCTGTCGGGTTTCCTCGGGTTCTGTCGGGCTCCATCGAGCCCTGTCATGCTTCGTCGAGCCCTTTCGGGTTTGCTCGGGCCCTGTCGGGCTCTGTCGGGCCCTGTCGGGTTTGCTCGGGCCCTATCGGGCTCCGTCGAGCACTGTCGGGTTTCCTCGGGCCCTGTTGGGCTCCATCGAGCCCTGTCAGGCTCCGTCGGGCCCTTTCGGGTTTGCTCGGGCCCTGTCGGGCTCCGTCGGGCCCTGTCGGGTTTGCTCGGGCCCTGTCGTGTTTGCTCGGGCCCTGTCAGGCTTTGTCAAGCCCTGTCGGGTTGGCTAGGGCCCTGTCGGGCTCCGTCAGGCCCTGTCAGGCTTTGTCTAACCCTGTCGGGTTTGCTCGGGCCCTGTCGCGTTTGCTCGGGCCCTGTCGGGCTCTGTCGGGCCCTGTCTGGTTTCCTCGGGCCCTGTCGGGCTCCGTCAGGCCCTGTCGGATTTGCTCGGGCCCTGTCGGGTTTGCTGAAGCCCTGTCAGGCTTCGTCGGACCCTGTCGGGTTTGCTCGGGCCCTGTCGGGCTCCGTCGAACCCTGTCGGGTTTGCTCGGGCCCTGTCAGGCTCCGTCGCGCCCTGTCGGGTTTCCTCGGGCCCTGTCGGGCTCCATCGAGCCCTGTCAGGTTTGCTCGGGCCCTGTCGGGTTTGCTCGGGCCCTGTCGGGCTCCATCGAACCCTATCAGGCTTTGGCGGGTCCTGTCAGGTTTGCTCGGGCCCTGTCAGGCTCCGTCAGGCCCTATCGGGTTTGCTCGAGCCCTGTCGGGCTCCGTCAAGCCCTGTCAGGTTTGCTCGGGCCCTGTCGGGCCTTGTCTGGCCCTGTCGGGTTTGCTCGGGACCTGTCGGGTTTGCCCGCGTCCTGTCGGGCTCCGTCGGGCTCTGTCAGATTCGCTCGGGCCCTGTCGGGTTTGCTCGGGCCCTGTCAGGCTCCGTCAGGCCCTGTCGGGTTTCCTCGGGCCCTGTCGGGCTCTGTTGGGCCCTGTCGGTTTGCTCGGGCCCTGTCGGGATCCGTTGGGCCTTGTCGGGTTTGCTCGGGCCCTGTCGGGCTCCTTCGTGCCCTGTCAGGTTTGCTCGGGCCCTGTCGGGTTTGCTCGGGCCCTGTCAGGCTCCGTCGGGCCCTGTCGGGTTTCCTCGGGCCCTGTCGGGCTCCATCGAGCCCTGTCAGGCTTTGTCGAACCCTGTCGGGTTTGCTCGGGCCCTGTCGGGATTGCTCGGGTCTTGTTGGGCTCTGTCGGGCCCTGTCATGTTTGCTCGGGCGCTGTCAGGCTCTGTCGGGCCCTGTCGGATTTGCTCAGGCCCTGTCGGGTTTGCTGGAGCCCTGTCGGGCTCCATCGGGTCCTATCGGGTTTGCTCGGGCCCTATCGGGCTCCGTTGGGCCCTGTCGGGTTTCCTCGGGCCCTGTCGGGCTCCATCAAGCCCTGTCAGGCTTCGTCGGGCCCTTTCGGGTTTGCTCGGGCCCTGTCGGGCTCCATCAGGCCCTGTCGGGTTTGCTCGGGCCCTATCGGGCTCCGTCGAACCCTGTCGGGTTTCCTCGGGCCCTGTCGGGCTCCATCGAGCCCTGTCAGGCTCCGTCGGGCCCTTTCGGGTTTCCCGGGCCCTGTCAGGCTCCGTCGGGCCCTGTCGGGTTTGCTCGGGCCCTGTCGGGTTTGCTCAGGCCCTGTCAGGCTTTGTCAAGCCCTGTCGGGTTTGCTAGGGCCCTATCGGGCTCCGTCGGGCCCTGTCTGGTTTCCTCAGGCCCTGTCGGGCTCCGTCGGGCCCTGTCGGGTTTGCTCAGGCCCTGTCGGGTTTGCTAGGGCCCTGTCGGGCTCCGTCGGGCCCTGTCTGGTTTCCTCAGGCCCTGTCGGGCTCCGTCGAGCCCTGTCGGGTTTGCTCGGGCCCTGTCAGGCTCCGTCGCGCCCTGTCGGGTTTCCTCGGGCCCTGTCGGGCTCCATCGAGCCCTGTCGGGTTTGCTCAGGCCCTGTCGGGCACCATCGGACCCCGTCAGGCTTTGTCGGGTCCTGTCGGGTTTGCTCAGGCCCTGTCGGGCCTTGTCAGGCCCTGTCGGGTTTGCTCGGGCCCTGTCGGGTTTGCCCGCGTCCTGTGGGGCTCCGTCGGGCCCTGTCAGATTCGCTCGGGCCCTGTCGGGTTTGCTCGGGCCCTGTCAGGCTCCGTCAGGCCCTGTCGGGTTTGCTCGGGCCCTGTCAGGCTCCGTCGGGCCCTGTCAGGTTTGCTCAGGCCCTGTCGGGATCCGTTGGGCCCTGTCGGGTTTGCTCGGGCCCTGTCGGGCTCCTTCGTGCCCTGTCAGGTTTGCTCGGGCCCTGTCGGGTTTGCTCGGGCCCTGTCAGGCTCCGTCGAGCCCTGTCAGGTTTGCTGAGGCCCTGTCGGGTTTGCTCAGGCCCTGTCAGGCTCCGTCAAGCCCTGTCGGGTTTGCTCGGGCCCTGTCAGGCTCCGTCAGGCCTTGTCTGGTTTGCTCGTGCCCTGTCGGGCTCCGTCGGGCCCTGTCAGGTTTGCTTGGGCACTGTCGGGCTCCGTCGGGCCCTGTCAGGCTTTGTCGAACCCTGTCGGGTTTGCTCAGGCCCTGTCGGGTTTGCTCGGGCCCTGTCGGGCTCCGTCAGGCCCTGTCTGGTTTCCTCGGGCCCTGTTGGGCTCCGTCGGGCCCTGTCGGGTTTGCTCGGGCCCTGTCGGGTTGCTGAAGCCCTGTCAGGCTTCGCTGAAGCCCTGTCAGGCTTCGTCCGACCCTGTCGGGTTTGCTCGGGCCCTGTCGGGTTGCTGAAGCCCTGTCAGGCTTCGCTGAAGCCCTGTCAGGCTTCGTCCGACCCTGTCGGGTTTGCTCGGGCCCTGTCGGGTTTGCTGAAGCCCTGTCAGGCTTCGTCAGACCCTGTCGGGTTTGCTCGGGCCCTGTCGGGCTCCATCGAGCCCTGTCAGGCTCCGTCGGGCCCTTTCGGGTTTGCTCGGGCCCTGTCGGGATCCGTCGGGCCCTGTCGGATTTGCTCAGGCCCTGTCGGGTTTGCTGGAGCCCTGTCGGGCTCCATCGGGTCCTGTCGGGTTTGCTCGGGCCCTATCGGGCTCCGTTGGGCCCTGTCGGGTTTCCTCGGGCCCTGTCGGGCTCCATCAAGCCCTGTCAGGCTTCGTCGGGCCCTTTCGGGTTTGCTCGGGCCCTGTCGGGCTCCGTCAGGCCCTGTCGGGTTTGCTCGGGCCCTATCGGGCTCCGTCGAACCCTGTCGGGTTTCCTCGGGCCCTGTCGGGCTCCATCGAGCCCTGTCAGGCTCCGTCGGGACCTTTCGGGTTTGCTCGGGCCCTGTCAGGCTCCGTCGGGCCCTGTCGGGTTTGCTCGGGCCCTGTCGGGTTTGCTCAGGCCCTGTCAGGCTTTGTCAAGCCCTGTCGGGTTTGCTAGGGCCCTATCGGGCTCCGTCGGGCCCTGTCTGGTTTCCTCAGGCCCTGTCGGGCTCCCTCGGGCCCTGTCGGGTTTGCTCAGGCCCTGTCGGGTTTGCTAGGGCCCTGTCGGGCTCCGTCGGGCCCTGTCTGGTTTCCTCAGGCCCTGTCGGGCTCCGTCGAGCCCTGTCGGGTTTGCTCGGGCCCTGTCAGGCTCCGTCGCGCCCTGTCGGGTTTCCTCGGGCCCTGTCGGGCTCCATCGAGCCCTTTCGGGTTTGCTCAGGCCCTGTCGGGCACCATCGGACCCCGTCAGGCTTTGTCGGGTCCTGTCGGGTTTGCTCAGGCCCTGTCGGGCCTTGTCAGGCCCTGTCGGGTTTGCTCGGGCCCTGTCGGGTTTGCCCGCGTCCTGTCGGGCTCCGTCAGGCCCTGTCGGATTTGCTCGGGCCCTGTCGGGTTTGCTGAAGCCCTGTCAGGCTTCGTCGGACCCTGTCGGGTTTGCTCGGGCCCTGTCGGGCTCCGTCGAACCCTGTCGGGTTTGCTCGGGCCCTGTCAGGCTCCGTCGCGCCCTGTCGGGTTTCCTCGGGCCCTGTCGGGCTCCATCGAGCCCTGTCAGGTTTGCTCGGGCCCTGTCGGGTTTGCTCGGGCCCTGTCGGGCTCCATCGAACCCTATCAGGCTTTGGCAAGTCCTGTCAGGTTTGCTCGGGCCCTGTCAGGCTCCGTCAGGCCCTATCGGGTTTGCTCGAGCCCTGTCGGGCTCCGTCAAGCCCTGTCAGGTTTGCTCGGGCCCTGTCGGGCCTTGTCTGGCCCTGTCGGGTTTGCTCGGGACCTGTCGGGTTTGCCCGCGTCCTGTCGGGCTCCGTCGGGCTCTGTCAGATTCGCTCGGGCCCTGTCGGGTTTGCTCGGGCCCTGTCAGGCTCCGTCAGGCCCTGTCGGGTTTCCTCGGGCCCTGTCGGGCTCTGTTGGGCCCTGTCAGGTTTGCTCAGGCCCTGTCGGGATCCGTTGGGCCTTGTCGGGTTTGCTCGGGCCCTGTCGGGCTCCTTCGTGCCCTGTCAGGTTTGCTCGGGCCCTGTCGGGTTTGCTCGGGCCCTGTCAGGCTCCGTCGGGCTCTTTCGGGTTTGCTCAGGCCCTGTCGGGCTCCGTCGGGCCCTGTCAGGCTTTGTAAGGTCCTGTCAGGTTTGCTCGGGCCCTGTCAGGCCTTGTCGGGCCCTGTCGGGTTTGCTCGGGCTCTGTCGGGCTCCAGCGTGTCCTGTCGGGTTTGCCCGGGCCCTGTCAAGCTCCATCAGGCCCTGTCGGGTTTGCTCGGGCCCTATCGGGCTCCGTGGGGCCCTGTCGGGTTTCCTCGGGCCCTGTCGGGCTCCATCGAGCCCTGTCAGGCTCCGTCGGGCCCTTTCGGGTTTGCTCGGGCCCTGTCGGGCTCCGTCGGGCCCTGTCGGATTTGCTCAGGCCCTGTCGGGTTTGCTGGAGCCCTGTCGGGCTCCATCGGGTCCTGTCGGGTTTGCTCGGGCCCTATCGGGCTCTGTTGGGACCTGTCGGGTTTCCTCGGGCCCTGTCGGGCTCCATCAAGCCCTGTCAGGCTTCGTCGGGCCCTTTCGGGTTTGCTCGGGCCCTGTCGGGTTCCGTCAGGCCCTGTCGGGTTTGCTCGGGCCCTATCGGGCTCCGTCGAACCCTGTCGGGTTTCCTCGGGCCCTGTCGGGCTCCATCGAGCCCTGTCAGGCTCCGTCGGGCCCTTTCGGGTTTGCTCGGGCCCTGTCAGGCTCCGTCGGGCCCTGTCGGGTTTGCTCGGGCCCTGTCGGGTTTGCTCAGGCCCTGTCAGGCTTTGTCAAGCCCTGTCGGGTTTGCTAGGGCCCTATCGGGCTCCGTCGGGCCCTGTCTGGTTTCCTCAGGCCCTGTCGGGCTCCGTCGGGCCCTGTCGGGTTTGCTCAGGCCCTGTCGGGTTTGCTAGGGCCCTGTCGGGCTCCGTCGGGCCCTGTCTGGTTTCCTCAGGCCCTGTCGGGCTCCGTCGAGCCCTGTCGGGTTTGCTCGGGCCCTGTCAGGCTCCGTCGCGCCCTGTCGGGTTTCCTCGGGCCCTGTCGGGCTCCATCGAGCCCTGTCGGGTTTGCTCAGGCCCTGTCGGGCACCATCGGACCCCGTCAGGCTTTGTCGGGTCCTGTCGGGTTTGCTCAGGCCCTGTCGGGCCTTGTCAGGCCCTGTCGGGTTTGCTCGGGCCCTGTCGGGTTTGCCCGCGTCCTGTCGGGCTCCGTCAGGCCCTGTCGGATTTGCTCGGGCCCTGTCGGGTTTGCTGAAGCCCTGTCAGGCTTCGTCGGACTCTGTCGGGTTTGCTCGGGCCCTGTCGGGCTCCGTCGAACCCTGTCGGGTTTGCTCGGGCCCTGTCAGGCTCCGTCGCGCCCTGTCGGGTTTCCTCGGGCCCTGTCGGGCTCCATCGAGCCCTGTCAGGTTTGCTCGGGCCCTGTCGGGTTTGCTCGGGCCCTGTCGGGCTCCATCGAACCCTATCAGGCTTTGGCGGGTCCTGTCAGGTTTGCTCGGGCCCTGTCAGGCTCCGTCAGGCCCTATCGGGTTTGCTCGAGCCCTGTCGGGCTCCGTCAAGCCCTGTCAGGTTTGCTCGGGCCCTGTCGGGCCTTGTCTGGCCCTGTCGGGTTTGCTCGAGACCTGTCGGGATCCGTTGGGCCCTGTCGGATTTGCTCAGGCCCTGTCGGGTTTGCTCGAGCCCTGTCGGGCTCCATCGGGTCCTGTCGGGTTTGCTCGGGCCCTATCGGGCTCCGTCGGGCCCTGTCGGGTTTCCTCGGGTTCTGTCGGGCTCCATCGAGCCCTGTCATGCTTCGTCGAGCCCTTTCGGGTTTGCTCGGGCCCTGTCGGGCTCTGTCGGGCCCTGTCGGGTTTGCTCGGGCCCTATCGGGCTCCGTCGAGCACTGTTGGGTTTCCTCGGGCCCTGTTGGGCTCCATCGAGCCCTGTCAGGCTCCGTCGGGCCCTTTCGGGTTTGCTCGGGCCCTGTCGGGCTCCGTCGGGCCCTGTCGGGTTTGCTCGGGCCCTGTCGTGTTTGCTCGGGCCCTGTCAGGCTTTGTCAAGCCCTGTCGGGTTGGCTAGGGCCCTGTCGGGCTCCGTCAGGCCCTGTCAGGCTTTGTCTAACCCTGTCGGGTTTGCTCGGGCCCTGTCGCGTTTGCTCGGGCCCTGTCGGGCTCTGTCGGGCCCTGTCTGGTTTCCTCGGGCCCTGTCGGGCTCCGTCAGGCCCTGTCGGATTTGCTCGGGCCCTGTCGGGTTTGCTGAAGCCCTGTCAGGCTTCGTCGGACCCTGTCGGGTTTGCTCGGGCCCTGTCGGGCTCCGTCGAACCCTGTCGGGTTTGCTCGGGCCCTGTCAGGCTCCGTCGCGCCCTGTCGGGTTTCCTCGGGCCCTGTCGGGCTCCATCGAGCCCTGTCAGGTTTGCTCGGGCCCTGTCGGGTTTGCTCGGGCCCTGTCGGGCTCCATCGAACCCTATCAGTCTTTGGCGGGTCCTGTCAGGTTTGCTCGGGCCCTGTCAGGCTCCGTCAGGCCCTATCGGGTTTGCTCGAGCCCTGTCGGGCTCCGTCAAGCCCTGTCAGGTTTGCTCGGGCCCTGTCGGGCCTTGTCTGGCCCTGTCGGGTTTGCTCGGGACCTGTCGGGTTTGCCCGCGTCCTGTCGGGCTCCGTCGGGCTCTGTCAGATTCGCTCGGGCCCTGTCGGGTTTGCTCGGGCCCTGTCAGGCTCCGTCAGGCCCTGTCGGGTTTCCTCGGGCCCTGTCGGGCTCTGTTGGGCCCTGTCGGTTTGCTCGGGCCCTGTCGGGATCCGTTGGGCCTTGTCGGGTTTGCTCGGGCCCTGTCGGGCTCCTTCGTGCCCTGTCAGGTTTGCTCGGGCCCTGTCGGGTTTGCTCGGGCCCTGTCAGACTCCGTCGGGCCCTGTCGGGTTTCCTCGGGCCCTGTCGGGCTCCATCGAGCCCTGTCAGGCTTTGTCGAACCCTGTCGGGTTTGCTCGGGCCCTGTCGGGATTGCTCGGGTCTTGTTGGGCTCTGTCGGGCCCTGTCATGTTTGCTCGGGCGCTGTCAGGCTCTGTCGGGCCCTGTCGGATTTGCTCAGGCCCTGTCGGGTTTGCTGGAGCCCTGTCGGGCTCCATCGGGTCCTATCGGGTTTGCTCGGGCCCTATCGGGCTCCGTTGGGCCCTGTCGGGTTTCCTCGGGCCCTGTCGGGCTCCATCAAGCCCTGTCAGGCTTCGTCGGGCCCTTTCGGGTTTGCTCGGGCCCTGTCGGGCTCCATCAGGCCCTGTCGGGTTTGCTCGGGCCCTATCGGGCTCCGTCGAACCCTGTCGGGTTTCCTCGGGCCCTGTCGGGCTCCATCGAGCCCTGTCAGGCTCCGTCGGGCCCTTTCGGGTTTCCTCGGGCCCTGTCAGGCTCCGTCGGGCCCTGTCGGGTTTGCTCGGGCCCTGTCGGGTTTGCTCAGGCCCTGTCAGGCTTTGTCAAGCCCTGTCGGGTTTGCTAGGGCCCTATCGGGCTCCGTCGGGCCCTGTCTGGTTTCCTCAGGCCCTGTCGGGCTCCGTCGGGCCCTGTCGGGTTTGCTCAGGCCCTGTCGGGTTTGCTAGGGCCCTGTCGGGCTCCGTCGGGCCCTGTCTGGTTTCCTCAGGCCCTGTCGGGCTCCGTCGAGCCCTGTCGGGTTTGCTCGGGCCCTGTCAGGCTCCGTCGCGCCCTGTCGGGTTTCCTCGGGCCCTGTCGGGCTCCATCGAGCCCTGTCGGGTTTGCTCAGGCCCTGTCGGGCACCATCGGACCCCGTCAGGCTTTGTCGGGTCCTGTCGGGTTTGCTCAGGCCCTGTCGGGCCTTGTCAGGCCCTGTCGGGTTTGCTCGGGCCCTGTCGGGTTTGCCCGCGTCCTGTGGGGCTCCGTCGGGCCCTGTCAGATTCGCTCGGGCCCTGTCGGGTTTGCTCGGGCCCTGTCAGGCTCCGTCAGGCCCTGTCGGGTTTGCTCGGGCCCTGTCAGGCTCCGTCGGGCCCTGTCAGGTTTGCTCAGGCCCTGTCGGGATCCGTTGGGCCCTGTCGGGTTTGCTCGGGCCCTGTCGGGCTCCTTCGTGCCCTGTCAGGTTTGCTCGGGCCCTGTCGGGTTTGCTCGGGCCCTGTCAGGCTCCGTCGAGCCCTGTCAGGTTTGCTGAGGCCCTGTCGGGTTTGCTCAGGCCCTGTCAGGCTCCGTCAAGCCCTGTCGGGTTTGCTCGGGCCCTGTCAGGCTCCGTCAGGCCTTGTCTGGTTTGCTCGTGCCCTGTCGGGCTCCGTCGGGCCCTGTCAGGTTTGCTTGGGCACTGTCGGGCTCCGTCGGGCCCTGTCAGGCTTTGTCGAACCCTGTCGGGTTTGCTCAGGCCCTGTCGGGTTTGCTCGGGCCCTGTCGGGCTCCGTCAGGCCCTGTCTGGTTTCCTCGGGCCCTGTTGGGCTCCGTCGGGCCCTGTCGGGTTTGCTCGGGCCCTGTCGGGTTGCTGAAGCCCTGTCAGGCTTCGCTGAAGCCCTGTCAGGCTTCGTCCGACCCTGTCGGGTTTGCTCGGGCCCTGTCGGGTTGCTGAAGCCCTGTCAGGCTTCGCTGAAGCCCTGTCAGGCTTCGTCCGACCCTGTCGGGTTTGCTCGGGCCCTGTCGGGTTTGCTGAAGCCCTGTCAGGCTTCGTCAGACCCTGTCGGGTTTGCTCGGGCCCTGTCGGGCTCCATCGAGCCCTGTCAGGCTCCGTCGGGCCCTTTCGGGTTTGCTCGGGCCCTGTCGGGCTCCGTCGGGCCCTGTCGGATTTGCTCAGGCCCTGTCGGGTTTGCTGGAGCCCTGTCGGGCTCCGTCGGGCCCTGTCGGGTTTGCTCGGGCCCTGTCGGGTTGCTGAAGCCCTGTCAGGCTTCGCTGAAGCCCTGTCAGGCTTCGTCCGACCCTGTCGGGTTTGCTCGGGCCCTGTCGGGTTGCTGAAGCCCTGTCAGGCTTCGCTGAAGCCCTGTCAGGCTTCGTCCGACCCTGTCGGGTTTGCTCGGGCCCTGTCGGGTTTGCTGAAGCCCTGTCAGGCTTCGTCAGACCCTGTCGGGTTTGCTCGGGCCCTGTCGGGCTCCGTCGAACCCTGTCGGGTTTGCTCGGGCTCTGTCAGGCTCCGTCGCGCCCTGTCGGGTTTCCTCGGGCCCTGTCGGGCTCCATTGAGCCCTGTCAGGTTTGCTCGGGCCCTGTCGGGTTTGCTCGGGCCCTGTCAGGCTCCGTCGGGCTCTTTCGGGTTTGCTCAGGCCCTGTCGGGCTCCGTCGGGCCCTGTCAGGCTTTGTAAGGTCCTGTCAGGTTTGCTCGGGCCCTGTCAGGCCTTGTCGGGCCCTGTCGGGTTTGCTCGGGCTCTGTCAGGCTCCAGCGTGTCCTGTCGGGTTTGCCCGGGCCCTGTCAGGCTCCATCAGGCCCTGTCGGGTTTGCTCGGGCCCTATCGGGCTCCGTGGGGCCCTGTCGGGTTTCCTCGGGCCCTGTCGGGCTCCATCGAGCCCTGTCAGGCTCCGTAGGGCCCTTTCGGGTTTGCTCGGGCCCTGTCGGGCTCCGTCGGGCCCTGTCGGATTTGCTCAGGCCCTGTCGGGTTTGCTGGAGCCCTGTCGGGCTCCATCGGGTCCTGTCGGGTTTGCTCGGGCCCTATCGGGCTCCGTCGGGCCCTGTCGGGTTTCCTCGGGCCCTGTCGGGCTCCATCAAGCCCTGTCAGGCTTCGTCGGGCCCTTTCGGGTTTGCTCGGGCCCTGTCGGGCTCCGTCGGGCCCTGTCGGGTTTGCTCGGGCCCTGTCGGGTTTGCTCAGGCCCTGTCAGGCTTTGTCAAGCCCTGTCGGGTTTGCTAGGGCCCTGTCGGGCTCCGTCGGGCCCTGTCTGGTTTCCTCAGGCCCTGTCGGGCTCCGTCGGGCCCTGTCGGGTTTGCTCAGGCCCTGTCGGGTTTGCTAGGGCCCTGTCGGGCTCCGTCGGGCCCTGTCTGGTTTCCTCAGGCCCTGTCGGGCTCCGTCGAGCCCTGTCGGGTTTCCTCGGGCCCTGTAGGGCTCCATCGGACCCCGTCAGGCTTTGTCGGGTCCTGTCGGGTTTGCTCAGGCCCTGTCGGGCCTTGTCAGGCCCTGTCGGGTTTGCTCGGGCCCTGTCGGGTTTGCCCACGTCCTGTGGTGCTCCGTCGGGCCCTGTCAGATTCGCTCGGGCCCTGTCGGGTTTGCTCGGGCCCTGTCAGGCTCCGTCAGGCCCTGTCGGGTTTGCTCGGGCCCTGTCAGGCTCCGTCGGGCCCTGTCAGGTTTGCTCAGGCCCTGTCGGGATCCGTTGGGCCCTGTCGGGTTTGCTCGGGCCCTGTCGGGCTCCTTCGTGCCCTGTCAGGTTTGCTCGGGCCCTGTCGGGTTTGCTCGGGCCCTGTCAGGCTCCGTCGAGCCCTGTCAGGTTTGCTCGGGCCCTGTCGGGTTTGCTCAGGCCCTGTCAGGCTCCGTCGAGCCCTGTCGGGTTTGCTCGGGCCCTGTCAGGCTCCATCAGGCCCTGTCTGGTTTGCTCGTACCCTGTCCGGCTCCGTCGGGCCCTGTCAGGTTGCTTGGGCACTGTCGGGCTCCGTCGGGCCCTGTCAGGCTTTGTCGAACCCTGTCGGGTTTGCTCAGGCCCTGTCGGGTTTGCTCGGGCCCTGTCGGGCTCCGTCAGGCCCTGTCTGGTTTCCTCGGGCCCTGTTGGGCTCCGTCGGGCCCTGTCGGGTTTGCTCGGGCCCTGTCGGGTTGCTGAAGCCCTGTCAGGCTTCGCTGAAGCCCTGTCAGGCTTCGTCCGACCCTGTCGGGTTTGCTCGGGCCCTGTCGGGTTGCTGAAGCCCTGTCAGGCTTCGCTGAAGCCCTGTCAGGCTTCGTCCGACCCTGTCGGGTTTGCTCGGGCCCTGTCGGGTTGCTGAAGCCCTGTCAGGCTTCGCTGAAGCCCTGTCAGGCTTCGTCCGACCCTGTCGGGTTTGCTCGGGCCCTGTCGGGTTTGCTGAAGCCCTGTCAGGCTTCGTCAGACCCTGTCGGGTTTGCTCGGGCCCTGTCGGGCTCCGTCGAACCCTGTCGGGTTTGCTCGGGCTCTGTCAGGCTCCGTCGCGCCCTGTCGGGTTTCCTCGGGCCCTGTCGGGCTCCATTGAGCCCTGTCAGGTTTGCTCGGGCCCTGTCGGGTTTGCTCGGGCCCTGTCAGGCTCCGTCGGGCTCTTTCGGGTTTGCTCAGGCCCTGTCGGGCTCCGTCGGGCCCTGTCAGGCTTTGTAAGGTCCTGTCAGGTTTGCTCGGGCCCTGTCAGGCCTTGTCGGGCCCTGTCGGGTTTGCTCGGGCTCTGTCAGGCTCCAGCGTGTCCTGTCGGGTTTGCCCGGGCCCTGTCAGGCTCCATCAGGCCCTGTCGGGTTTGCTCGGGCCCTATCGGGCTCCGTGGGGCCCTGTCGGGTTTCCTCGGGCCCTGTCGGGCTCCATCGAGCCCTGTCAGGCTCCGTAGGGCCCTTTCGGGTTTGCTCGGGCCCTGTCGGGCTCCGTCGGGCCCTGTCGGATTTGCTCAGGCCCTGTCGGGTTTGCTGGAGCCCTGTCGGGCTCCATCGGGTCCTGTCGGGTTTGCTCGGGCCCTATCGGGCTCCGTCGGGCCCTGTCGGGTTTCCTCGGGCCCTGTCGGGCTCCATCAAGCCCTGTCAGGCTTCGTCGGGCCCTTTCGGGTTTGCTCGGGCCCTGTCGGGCTCCGTCGGGCCCTGTCGGGTTTGCTCGGGCCCTGTCGGGTTTGCTCAGGCCCTGTCAGGCTTTGTCAAGCCCTGTCGGGTTTGCTAGGGCCCTGTCGGGCTCCGTCGGGCCCTGTCTGGTTTCCTCAGGCCCTGTCGGGCTCCGTCGGGCCCTGTCGGGTTTGCTCAGGCCCTGTCGGGTTTGCTAGGGCCCTGTCGGGCTCCGTCGGGCCCTGTCTGGTTTCCTCAGGCCCTGTCGGGCTCCGTCGAGCCCTGTCGGGTTTCCTCGGGCCCTGTAGGGCTCCATCGGACCCCGTCAGGCTTTGTCGGGTCCTGTCGGGTTTGCTCAGGCCCTGTCGGGCCTTGTCAGGCCCTGTCGGGTTTGCTCGGGCCCTGTCGGGTTTGCCCACGTCCTGTGGTGCTCCGTCGGGCCCTGTCAGATTCGCTCGGGCCCTGTCGGGTTTGCTCGGGCCCTGTCAGGCTCCGTCAGGCCCTGTCGGGTTTGCTCGGGCCCTGTCAGGCTCCGTCGGGCCCTGTCAGGTTTGCTCAGGCCCTGTCGGGATCCGTTGGGCCCTGTCGGGTTTGCTCGGGCCCTGTCGGGCTCCTTCGTGCCCTGTCAGGTTTGCTCGGGCCCTGTCGGGTTTGCTCGGGCCCTGTCAGGCTCCGTCGAGCCCTGTCAGGTTTGCTCGGGCCCTGTCGGGTTTGCTCAGGCCCTGTCAGGCTCCGTCGAGCCCTGTCGGGTTTGCTCGGGCCCTGTCAGGCTCCGTCAGGCCCTGTCTGGTTTGCTCGTACCCTGTCCGGCTCCGTCGGGCCCTGTCAGGTTGCTTGGGCACTGTCGGGCTCCGTCGGGCCCTGTCAGGCTTTGTCGAACCCTGTCGGGTTTGCTCAGGCCCTGTCGGGTTTGCTCGGGCCCTGTCGGGCTCCGTCAGGCCCTGTCTGGTTTCCTCGGGCCCTGTTGGGCTCCGTCGGGCCCTGTCGGGTTTGCTCGGGCCCTGTCGGGTTGCTGAAGCCCTGTCAGGCTTCGCTGAAGCCCTGTCAGGCTTCGTCCGACCCTGTCGGGTTTGCTCGGGCCCTGTCGGGTTGCTGAAGCCCTGTCAGGCTTCGCTGAAGCCCTGTCAGGCTTCGTCCGACCCTGTCGGGTTTGCTCGGGCCCTGTCGGGTTTGCTGAAGCCCTGTCAGGCTTCGTCAGACCCTGTCGGGTTTGCTCGGGCCCTGTCGGGCTCCGTCGAACCCTGTCGGGTTTGCTCGGGCCCTGTCAGGCTCCGTCGCGCCCTGTCGGGTTTCCTCGGGCCCTGTCGGGCTCCATCGAGCCCTGTCAGGTTTGCTCGGGCCCTGTCGGGTTTGCTCGGGCCCTGTCGGGCTCCATCGGACCCTATCAGGCTTTGGTGGTTCCTGTCGGGTTTGCTCAGGCCCTGTCGGGCCTTGTCAGCCCCTGTCGGGTTTGCTCGCGCCCTGTCGGGCTCCGTCGGGCCCTGTCAGGTTCTCTCGGGCCCTGTCAGGTTTGCTCGGGCCCTGTCGGGATCCATTGGGCCTTGTCGGGTTTGCTCGGGCCCTGTCGGGCTCCTTCGTGCCCTATCAGGTTTGCTCGGGCCCTGTCGGGTTTGCTCGGGCCCTGTCAGGCCTTGTCAGGCCCTGTCGGGTTTGCTCGGGACCTGTCGGGTTTGCCCGCGTCCTGTCGGCCTCCGTCGGGCCCTGTCAGATTTGCTCGGGCCCTGTCGGGTTTGCTCAGGCCCTGTCAGGCTCCGTCAGGCCCTGTCGGGTTTGCTCGTGCCCTGTCGGGCTCCGTCGGGCCCTGTCAGGTTTGCTCAGGCCCTGTCGGGATCCGTTGGGCCTTGTCGGGTTTCCTCGGGCCCTGTCAGGCTCCGTTGGGCCCTGTCGGCTTGCTCGGGCCCTGTCGGGTTTTCTGAAGCCCTGTCAGGCTTCGTCGGACCCTGCCAAGTGTGCTCGGGCCCTGTCGGGCTCCGTCGAGCCCTGTCAGGTTTTCTCGGGCCTTGTCAGGCTCCTTCGGGCCCTGTCGGGTTTGCTCGGGCCCTGTCGGGTTTGCTCAGGCCCTGTCAGATTCCGTCGGGCCCTGTTGGGTTTCCTCGGGCCCTGTCAGACTCCACTGAGCCCTGTCAGGCTCCGTCGGGCTCTTTCGGGTTTGCTCGGGCCCTGGCAGGCTCCGTCGGGCCCTGTCAGGCTTTGTCAGGACGTGTCAGGTTTGCTCGGGCCCTGTCGGGCCTTGTCGGGCCCTGTCGGGTTTGCTCGGGCTCTGTCGGGATCCAGCGTGCCCTGTCGGGTTTGCCCGGGCCCTGTCAGGCTCCGTCAGGCCCTGTCGGGTTTGCTCGGGCCCTATCGGGTTCAATCAGGCCCTGTCGGGTTTCCTCGGGCCCTGTCTGGCTCCATCGAGCCCTGTCAGGCTCCATCGGGCCCTTTCGGGTTTGCTCGGGCCCTGTCGGGCTCTGTCGGGCCCTGTCGGGTTTGCTCGGGCCCTGTCGGGCTCCGTCGGGCCCTGTCTGGTTTTCTCGGGCTCTGTCGGGCTCCGTCGGGCCCTGTCGCGTTTGCTCGGGCCATGTCGGGTTTGCTGAAGCCCTTTCAGGCTTCGTCGGACCCTGTCGGGTTTGCTCGAGCCCTGTCGGGCTCCATCGGGCCCTGTCGGGTTTGCTCGGGCCCTATCGGGCTCCGTCGGGCCCTGTCGGGTTTCCTCGGGCCCTGTCGGGCTCCATCGAGCCCTGTCAGGCTTCGTCGGGCCCTTTCGGGTTTGCTCGGGCCCTGTCGGGCTCCGTCAGGCCCTGTCGGGTTTGCTCGGGCCCTATCAGGCTCCGTCGAGCCCTGTCGGGTTTGCTCGGGCTCTGTCAGGCTCCGTCGGGCCCTGTCGGGTTTCCTCGGGCCCTGTCGGGCTCCATCAGCCCTGTCAGGCTTTGTCGAACCCTGTCGGGTTTGCTCGGGCCCTGTCGGGTTTGCTCGGGCCCTGTCGGGCTCTGTCGGGCCCTGTCTGGTTTCCTCGGGCCCTGTCGGGCTCCGTCTAGCCCTGTCGGGTTTGCTCGGGCCCTGTCGGGTTTGCTGAAGCCCTGTCAGGCTTCGTCAGACCCTGTCGGGTTTGCTCGGGCCCTGTCGGGCTCCGTCGAACCCTGTCGGGTTTGCTCGGGCCCTGTCAGGCTCCGTCGCGCCCTGTCGGGTTTCCTCGGGCCCTGTCGGGCTCCATCGAGCCCTGTCAGGTTTGCTCGGGCCCTGTCGGGTTTGCTCGGGCCCTGTCGGGCTCCATCGGACCCTATCAGGCTTTGGTGGTTCCTGTCGGGTTTGCTCAGGCCCTGTCGGGCCTTGTCAGCCCCTGTCGGGTTTGCTCGCGCCCTGTCGGGCTCCGTCGGGCCCTGTCAGGTTCTCTCGGGCCCTGTCAGGTTTGCTCGGGCCCTGTCGGGATCCATTGGGCCTTGTCGGGTTTGCTCGGGCCCTGTCGGGCTCCTTCGTGCCCTATCAGGTTTGCTCGGGCCCTGTCGGGTTTGCTCGGGCCCTGTCAGGCCTTGTCAGGCCCTGTCGGGTTTGCTCGGGACCTGTCGGGTTTGCCCGCGTCCTGTCGGGCTCCGTCGGGCCCTGTGAGATTTGCTCGGGCCCTGTCGGGTTTGCTCAGGCCCTGTCAGGCTCCGTCAGGCCCTGTCGGGTTTGCTCGTGCCCTGTCGGGCTCCGTCGGGCCCTGTCAGGTTTGCTCAGGCCCTGTCGGGATCCGTTGGGCCTTGTCGGGTTTGCTCGGGCCCTGTCGGGCTCCTTCGTGCCCTGTCAGGTTTGCTCGGGCCCTGTCGGGTTTGCTCGGGCCCTGTCAGGCTCCGTCGGGCCCTGTCGGGTTTCCTCGGGCCCTGTCGGGCTCCATCGAGCCCTGTCAGGCTTTGTCGAACCCTGTCGGGTTTGCTCGGGCCCTGTCGGGTTTGCTCGGGTCCTGTTGGGCTCTGTCGGGCCCTGTCGGGTTTGCTCGGGCCCTGTCGGGCTCCTTCGTTCCCTGTCAGGCTCCGTCAGGCCCTGTCGGGTATGCTCGTGCCCTGTCGGGCTCCGTCGGGCCCTGTCAGGTTTGCTCGGGCCCTGTCAGGATCTGTCGGGCATGGAGACCCCCGCTTGTCCTCAGGGTCCATTGTGACATCTTGGGCACCTCCCATTGACCCCAGGACCCATTGTGACACCATGGGGACCCCCCCTTGTCACTGGGGACCCATTGTGACACCATGGAGACCCCCGCTTGTCCTCAGGGTCCATTGTGACATCTTGGGCACCTCCCATTGTCCCCAGGACCTATTGTGACATCCTGGGGACCCCCTTGCTCCCAGGGCCCATTATGGCACCATGAGGACATCACCTTTGTCCCCAGGAACCATTGTGACATCCCAGGACCCCGCTTTGTCCCCAGGGCCCATTGTAGCACCATGGGGACCCCCTTTGACCCCAGGGCCCATTGTGGCACCATGGCAACCCCTTTTGCCCCAGGGCCCATTGTGACATTCTAGGACCCCACTTTGTCCCCAGAGCATATTGTGACACCATGGGGACCCCTCCTTGTCACTGGGGACCCATTATGACACCATGGGGACCCCCCCTTGTCCTCAGGACTCATTCTCACATCCTGGGCACCCCCCATTGTCCCCAGGGCCCATTGTGACATCCTGGGGACCCTCATTGTCCCCAGGGCCCATTGTGACATCCCAGAACCTCCTATTGTCCCCAGGGCCCATTGTGACATTCCAGGACCCCCCATTGTCCCCAGGGCCCATTGTGACATCCACTGCACCCCCTTGTCCCCAGGGCCCATTGTGACATTCAGGGGACCCTCTTTGTCCCCAGGGCCCATTGTGACATCCTGGGGACCCCCCCTTGTCACTGGGGCCCATTGTGACGTCCCAGGACCCGCCGTTGTCCCCAGGGTTCATTGTGACGTCTTAGGACCCCCCATTGTCCCCAGGGCCCATTGTGACATCCTGGAGACCCCTCTTTGTCCCCAGGGCCCATTGTGACATCCTGGGGACCCCCCCTTGTCACTGGGGCCCATTGTGACGTCCCAGGATCCCTCCTTGTCCGCAGGGCCCATTGTGACGTCTTAGGACCCCCCATTGTCCCCAGGGCCCATTGTGACATTCAGGGGACCCCCTTTGTCACTGGGGCCCATTGTGACATCCCAGGACCCCACATTGTCCCCAGGGCCCATTGTGACATTCTGGGGTCCCCCCCTTGTCCCCAGGACCCATTGTGATGTCCCAGGACCCCTCATTGTCCCCACGGCCCATTGTGACATCCTGGGTACCCCCCTTTGTCACTGGGGCTCATTGAGACATCGTGGGGACCAACTTTGTCCCCAGGGCCCATTGTGACGTCCCAGGACCTCCCGTTGACCCCAGTGTCCATTGTGACATCCGAGGAGCCCACTTTGTCCCCAGGACCCATTTTGATATTGAGGGGAACCACGTTTGTCCCCAGGGCCCATTGTGACACCATGGGGACCCCCCCTTGTCACTGGGGACCCATTGTGACACCATGGAGACCCCTGCTTGTCCTCAGGGTCCATTGTGACATCTTGGGCACCTCCCATTGTCCCCAGGACCCATTGTGACATCCTGGGGACCCCCTTGCTCCCAGGGCCCATTGTGGCACCATGGGGACATCCCCTTTGTCCCCAGGGCCCATTGTGACATTCCAGGACCCCCCATTGTCCCCAGGGCCCATTGTGACATCCACTGCACCCCCTTGTCCCCAGGGCCCATTGTGACATTCAGGGGACCCCTCTTTGTCCCCAGGGCCCATTCTGACATCCTGGGGACCCCCCCTTGTCACTGGGGCCCATTGTGACGTCCCAGGACCCCCCATTGTCCCCAGGACCCATTGTGACATCCTGGGGATCCCTCCTTGTCCTCAGGGCCCATTGTGACGTCTTAGGACCCCCCATTGTCCCCAGGGCCCATTGTGACATTCAGGGGACGCCTCTTTGAAACCCAGGGCACATTGTGACATCCTGGGGACCCCCCCTTGTCCCCAGAGCCCATTGTGACGTCCCAGGACCCCCCATTGTCCCCAGGGTCCATTGTGACAGTCAGGGGGCCCCTTTGTCACTGGGGCCCATTGTGACATCCCAGGACCC
This sequence comes from Patagioenas fasciata, assembly GCF_037038585.1. Lineage (NCBI taxonomy): Eukaryota > Metazoa > Chordata > Aves > Columbiformes > Columbidae > Patagioenas > Patagioenas fasciata. The sequence continues at coordinate 590,714 of NC_092539.1, forward strand.
CACATTGTCCCCAGGACCTATTGTGACATCCTGGGGACCCCACTTGTCCCCAGGACCCATTGTGACACTATGGGGAACCCCCTTGTCCCCAGGGCCCATTGTGACGTCCTGGGTACCACCCTTGTCCGCAGGGCTCATTGTGACGTCCCAGGACCCCCCATTGTCCCCAGGGCCCATTGTGACATCCTGGGGATCCCTCCTTGTCCGCAGGGCCCACTGTGACGTCCTAGGACCCCCCATTGTCCCCAGGGCCCATTGTGACATCCTCGGCAGCCCCTTGTCCCCAGGGCCCATTGTGACATTCAGGGGACCCCTCATTGTCCCCAGGGCCCATTGTGACATCCTGGGGACCCCCTCTTGTCACTGGGGCCCATTGTGACGTCCCAGGACCCCCCATTGTCCCCAGGGCCCATTGTGACTTTCAGGGGACCCCTCTTTGTCCCCAGGGGCCATTGTGACGTCTAACGACCCCCCATTGTCCCCAGGGCCCATTGTGACATCCTGGGGATCCCTCCTTGTCCTCAGGGCCCATTGTGACGTCCCAGGACCGCCCATTGTCCCCAGGGCCCATTGTGACATTCAGGGGACCCCTCTTTGTCCCCAGGGCCCATTGTGACATCCTGGGGATCCCTCATTGTCCCCAGGGCCCATTGTGACGTCCCAGCACCCCCCATTGTCCCCAGGACCTATCGTGACATTCAGGGGAGCCCCTTTGTCACTGGGGCCCATTGTGACACCATGGAGACCCCCGCTTGTCCTCAGGGTCCATTGTGTCATCCTGGGCACCCCCCATTTTCCCCAGGACCCATTGTGACATCCTGGCCACCCCCTTGCTCCCAGGGCCCGTTGTGGCACCATGGGGATACCCCCTTTGTCCCCAGGGCCCATTGTGACATCCCAGGACTCCCCTTTGTCCCCAGGGCCATTGTGAAATCCTGGGGACCCCTTTTGTCCCCAGGGCCCATTGTGGCACCATGGGGAACCCCTTTGTCACTGGGGGCCATTGTGACATTCCAGGATTCCACTTTGTCCCCAGGGCTCGTTCTGACACCTTGGGGACTCCCATTGTCCCCAGGGCCCATTGTGACATCCCAGGACCCCACTTTGTCCCCAGGGCTTATTGTGACATCTGGGGTACGCCCTTGTCCCCAGGACCCATCGTGGCACCGTGGGGACCCTCCTTGTCACTTGGGCCCATTGTGACGTCCCAGAACCCGCCATTGTCCCCAGGGCCCATTGTGACATCCTGCGGACCCCCCGTTGTCCCCAGGGCCCATTGTGACATTCAGGGGACCCACCATTGTTCTCAGGGCCCATTGTGACGTCCCAGGACCCCCCATTGTCCCCAGGGCCCATTGTGACATCCTCAGCACCCCCTTGTCCCCAGGGCCCATTGTGACATTCAGGGGACCCCTCTTTTTCCCCAGGGCCCATTGTGACATCCTGGGGACCCCCCTTGTCCCCAGGGCCCATTGTGACGTCCCAGAACCTGCCATTGTCCCCAGGGCCCATTGTGACATCCTGGGGATCCCTGCTTGTCCCCAGGGCCCATTGGGACGTCCCAGGACCCGCTATTGTCCCCAGGGCCCATTGTGACATCCTGGGGATCCCTCCTAGTCCCCAGGGCCCATTGGGACGTCCCAGGACCCCCATTGTCCCCAGGGCCCATTGTGACATTCAGGGGCCCCCGTTTGTCACTGGGGCCCATTGTGACATCCCAGGGCCCCACTTGTCCCCAGGACCCATTGTGACACTATAGGGACCCCCCCTTGTGCCCAGTGACCATTGTGACACCGTGGGTACCACCCTTGTCCGCACGGCCCATTGTGACATCCTAGGGACACCCCCTTGTCTCCAGGGCCCATTGTGACATCCTGGGAATTCCTCCTTGTCCCCAGGGCCCATTTTGAAATTCAGGGGACCCCCCATTGTCCCCAGGGCCCATTGTGACATTCAGGGGACCCCTCTTTGTCCCCAGGGCCCATTGTGACATCCTGGGGATCCCTCCTTGTCCCCAGGGCCCATTGTGACGTCCCAGGACCCCCCATTGTCCCCAGGACCTATTGTGACATTCAGGGGACCCCCTTTGTCACTGGGGCCCATTGTGACACCATGGAGACCCCCGCTTGTCCTCAGGGTCCATTGTGACATCCTGGGCACCCCCCATTTTCCGCAGGACCCATTGTGACATCCTGGCCACCCCCTTGCTCCCAGGACCCGTTGTGGCACCATGGGGACACCCCCTTTGTCCCCAGGACCCATTGTGACATCCCAGGACCCCCCTTTGTCCCCAGGGCCATTGTAGCACCATGGGGACCCCCTTTGACCCCAGGGCCCATTGTGGCACCATGGCAACCCCTTTTGTCCCCAGGGCCCATTGTGACATTCTTGGACCCCACTTTGTCCCCAGGGCCTATTGTGACACCATGGGGACCCCTCCTTGTCACTGGGGACCCATTGTGACACCATGGGGACCCAGTCTGGTCCTCAGGACTCATTCTCACATCCTGGACACCCCCCATTGTCCCCAGGGCCCATTGTGACATCCACTGCACCCCCTTGTCCCCAGGGCCCATTGTGACATTCAGGGGACCCCTCTTTGTCCCCAGGGCCCATTGTGACATCCTGGGGACCCCCCCTTGTCCCCAGGGCCCATTGAGACGTCCCAGGACCCCCCACTGTCCCCAGGGCCCATTGTGACATTCAGGGGACCCCCTTTGTCCCCAGGGCCCATTCTGATACCGTGGGGACCCCCTTTGTCCCCAGGGCCCATTGTGACATTCAGGGGACGCTCTTTGTCCACAGGGCCCATTGTGACATCCTGGGGACCCTCCTTGTCCCCAGAGCCCATTGTGACATCCAGGGGACCCCCCTTTGTCCCCAGGGCCTATTGTGACATCCTGGGGACCCTCCTTGTCCCCAGAGCCCATTGTGACATCCCAGGACCCCACTTTGTCCCCAGGGCTTATTGTGACACCATGGGGATCTCCCTTGTCCCCAGGGCCCATTGTGACACCGTGGGGAACCCCTTTGTCACTGGGGGCCATTGTGACATTCCAGGATTTCACTTTGTCCCCAGGGCTCGTTCTGACACCTTGGGGACTCCCATTGTCCCCAGGGCCCATTGTGACATCCTGGGCAACCCCATTGTCCCCAGGGCCCATTGTGACATCCTGGGGACCCCCATTGTCCCCAAGGCCCATTGTGACATTCCAGGACCCCCCATTGTCCCCAGGGCCCATTGTGACATCCACTGCACCCCCTTGTCCCCAGGGACCATTGTGACATTCAGGGGACCCCTCTTTGTCCCCAGGACCCATTGTGACATCCTGGGGACCCCCGTTGTCACGGGGGCCCATTGTGACGTCCCAGGACCCCCCATTGTCCCCAGGGCCCATTGTGACATCCTGGGGATCCCTCCTTGTCCCCAGGGCCCATTGTGACGTCTTAGGACCCCCCATTGTCCCCAGGGCCCATTGCGACATTCAGGGGACGCCTCTTTGTACCCAGGGCACATTGTGACATCCTGGGGACCCCCCCTTGTCCCCAGGGCCTATTGTGACATCCTGGGGATCCCTCCTTGTCCCCAGGGCCTATTGTGACGTCCCAGGACCCCCCATTGTCCTCCGGACCCATTGTAACATTCAGGGAACCCCTTTGTCACTGGGGCCCATTGTGACATCCCAGGACCGCCCATTGTCCCCAGGGCCCATTGTGACATCCTGGGGACCCCATTTTCCCCAGGACCCATTGTGACCCTATGGGGACCCCCCCTTGTTCCCAGGGCCCATTGTGACACCGTGGGTACCACCCTTGACCGCAGGGCTCATTGTGACATCGCAGGACCCCCCTTTGTCCCCAGAGCCCATTGTGACATACAGGGGACCCCCTTTGTCCCCAGGGCCCATTGTGACATCGCAGGACCCAACCTGGTCCCCAGGGCCCATTATGACATCCTGGGCACCCCTTTTGTCCCCACGGCCCATTGTGGCACCATGGGGACCCCCTTTGTCACTGGGGCCCATTGTGACATCCCAGGACCCCACTTTGTCCCCAGGGCTGATTGTGACGTCCCAGGGCCCCTCTGTGTCCCCAGGGACCATTGTGACACTTTAGGGACCCCTCTTTGTCCCCAGGGCCCATTGTGACATCCTGGAGACCCCCCTTGTCCCCAGGGCCCATTGTGACGTCCCAGGACCCCCCTCTGTTCCCAGGGTTCATTGTGACTTTCAGGGGATCCCCCCTTGTCCCCAGGGCTGATTGTGACGTCCTAGGACCCCTCTGTGTCCCCAAGGCCCATTGTGACGTCCCAGGACCCCCATTGTCCCCAGGGCCCATTGTGACATCCTCGGCACCCCCTTGTCCCCAGGGCCCATTGTGACATTCAGGGGACCCCTCTTTGTCCCCAGGGCCCATTGTGACATCCTGGGGACCCCCTCTTGTCCCCAGGGCCCATTGTGACGTCCCAGGACCCCCCATTGTCCCCAGGGCCCATTGTGACATCCTGGGGATCCCCCCTTGTCACCAGGGCCCATTGTGACATTCAGGGGACCCCCCTTTGTCTCCAGGACATATTGTGAGACCGTGGGGACCTCATTAGTCCCCAGGGCCCATTGTGACATCCTAGGGATCCCCTCTTGTCCCCAGGGCCCATTGTGACGTCCCAGGACCCCTTATTGTCCCCAGGGCCCATTGTGACCTCCTCGGCACCCCCTTGTCCCTAGGGCCCATTGTGACATTCACGGGACCCCCCATTGTCCCCAGGGCCCATTCTGATATGGTGGGGACCGCCTTTGTCTCCAGGGCCCATTGTGACATCCTGGGGACCCTCCTTGTCCCCAGAGCCCATTGTGACATCCAGGGGAACCCCCTTGTCCCCAGGGCCCATTGTGGCACCATGGGGACCCCCTTTGTCACTGGGGCCCATTGTGACATCCCAGGACCCCCCTTTGTCCCCAGGGCCCATTGTGACATCCTGGGGACCCCCATTGTCCCTAGGGCCCATTGTGACATTCCAGGACCCCCCATTGTCCCCAGGGCCCATTGTGACATCCACTGCACCCCCTTGTCCCCAGGGCCCATTGTGATATTCAGGGGACCCGCCATTGTCCCCAGGGCCCATTGTGACATCCTGGGGACCCCCCCTTGTCACTCGGGCCCATTGTGACGTCCCAGGACCCCCCATTGTCCCCAGGGCCCATTGTGACATTCAGGGCACCCCCTTGTCCCCAGGGCCCATTCTGACATTCAGGGGACCCCTCTTTGTCCCCAGGGCCCATTGTGACATCCTGGGGACCCCCCCTTGTCACTCGGGCCCATTGTGATGTCCCAGGACCCGCCATTGTCCCCAGGGCCCATTGTGACATTCAGGGCACCCCCTTGTCCCCAGGGCCCATTGTGACATCCCAGGACCCCCATTGTCCCCAGGGCCCATTGTGACATCCTGGGGACCCCCCCTTATCCCCAGGGCCCATTGTGACATCCCAGGACCCCCCATAGTCCCCAGGGCCCATTGTGACATCCTGGGGATCCCTCCTTGTCCCCAGGGCCCATTTTGACGTCCTAGGACCCCCCATTGTCCCCAGGACCCATTGTGACATTCAGGGGGACCCCCTTTGTCTCTGGGGCCCATTGTGACATCCCAGGACCCCACATTGTCCCCAGGGCCCATTGTGACATCCTGGGGACCCCACTTGTCCCCAGGGCCTATTGTGACACCATGGGGACCCGTTTCTCCCCACGGCGTATTGTGGCACCATGGGGACTCCCCCTTGTCACTGGGGGCCCATTGTGACACCATGGAGACCCCTGCTTGTCCTCAGGGTCCATTGTGACATCCTGGGTACCCCCTTGCTCCCAGGGCCCATTGTGGCACCATGGGGATACCCCCTTGTCCCCAGGGCCCATTGTGACATTCTAGGACCCCACTTTGTCCCCAGGGCCTATTGTGACACCATGGGGACCCCTCCTTGTCCTCAGGACTCATTCTCACATCCTGGGTACCCCCCATTGTCCCCAGGGCCCATTGTGACATCGTGGGGACCCCACTTGTCCCCAGGGTCCATTGTGACACTATGGGACCCCCCCTTGTGCCCAGGGCCCATTGTGACACCGTGGGTACCACCCTTGTCTTCAGGGCTCATTGTGACATCCCAGGACCCCCCATTGTCCCCAGGGCCCATTGTGACATCCTGGGGACCCCCTTTGTCCCCAGGGCCCATTGTGGCACCATAGGGACCCCCTTTGTCACTGGGGCCCATTGTGACATCCCAGGACCCCCCCTGGTCCCCAGGCCCCATTGTGACATCCTGGAGACCCCCTTTGTCCCAGGACTTCATTGTGACATCCTGGGGACCCACCCTTGTCCCCAGGGCCCATTGTGACATCCCAGGACCCCCATTGTCCCCAGGGCCCATTGTGACATCCTGGGGACCCCCCCTTATCCCCAGGGCCCATTGTGACATCCCAGGACCCCCCATAGTCCCCAGGGCCCATTGTGACATCCTGGGGATCCCTCCTTGTCCCCAGGGCCCATTTTGACGTCCTAGGACCCCCCATTGTCCCCAGGACCCATTGTGACATTCAGGGGGACCCCCTTTGTCTCTGGGGCCCATTGTGACATCCCAGGACCCCACATTGTCCCCAGGGCCCATTGTGACATCCTGGGGACCCCACTTGTCCCCAGGGCCTATTGTGACACCATGGGGACCCCTCCTTGTCCTCAGGACTCATTCTCACATCCTGGGTACCCCCCATTGTCCCCAGGGACCATTGTGACATCGTGGGGACCCCACTTGTCCCCAGGGTCCATTGTGACACTATGGGGACCCCCCCTTGTGCCCAGGGCCCATAGTGACACCGTGGGTACCACCCTTGTCTGCAGGGCTCATTGTGACATCCCAGGACCCCCCATTGTCCCCAGGGCCCATTGTGACATTCAGGGGACCCCCCTTTGTCGCCAGGGCCCATTCTGATACCGTGGGGACCCCGTTTGTCCCCAGGGCCCATTGTGACATCCTGGGGATCCTCCGTGTCTCCAGAGCCCATTGTGACATCCAGGGGACCCCCTTTGTCCCCAGGGCCCATTGTGGCACCATAGGGACCCACTTTGTCACTGGGGCCCATTGTGACATCCCAGGACCCCCCCTGGTCCCCAGGGCCCATTGTGACATCCGGCGGACCCCCCTTTGTCCCTAGGGCCCATTGTGACATCCTGGGGACCCGTTTCTCCCCACGGCGTATTGTGGCACCATGGGGACTCCCCCTTGTCACTGGGGGCGCATTGTGACACCATGGAGACCCCTGCTTGTCCTCAGGGTCCATTGTGACATACTGGGCACCCCCTTGCTCCCAGGGCCCATTGTGGCACCATGGGGATACCCCCTTGTCCCCAGGGCCCATTGTGACATTCTAGGACCCAACTTTGTCCCCAGGGCATATTGTGACACCATGGGGACCCCTCCTTGTCCTCAGGACTCATTCTCACATCCTGGGTACCCCCCATTGTCCCCAGGGCCCATTGTGACATCGTGGGGACCCCACTTGTCCCCAGGGTCCATTGTGACACTATGGGGACCCCCCCTTGTGCCCAGGGCCCATAGTGACACCGTGGGTACCACCCTTGTCTGCAGGGCTCATTGTGACATCCCAGGACCCCCCATTGTCCCCAGGGCCCATTGTGACATTCAGGGGACCCCCTTTGTCCCCAGAGCCCATTGTGACATGCTGGGGACGCTCTTTGTCCGCAGGGCCCATTGTGACATCCTGGGGACCCCCTTTGTCCCCAGGGCCCATTGTGGCACCATAGGGACCCCCTTTGTCACTGGGGCCCATTGTGACATCCCAGGACCCTCCCTGGTCCCCAGGCCCCATTGTGACATCCTGGGGACCCCCTTTGTCCCAGGACTTCATTGTGACATCCTGGGGACCCCCCTTGTCCTCAGGGTCCATTGTGACAGCCCAGGACCTTACATTGTCCCCAGGGCCCATTGTGTTATCTGGGGGAACCCCTTGTTCCCAAGGCCCATTGTGACATCCTGGGGACCCACCCTTGTCCCCAGGGCCCATTGTGACATCCCAGGACCCCCCATTGTCCCCAGGGCCCATTGTGACATCCTCGGCACCCCCTTGTCCCCAGGGCCCATTGTGACATTCAGGGGACCCCTCTTTGTCCCCAGGGCCCATTGTGACATCCTGGGGACCCCCTTTGTCCCCAGGGCCCATTGTGGCACCATAGGGACCCCCTTTGTCACTGGGGCCCATTGTGACATCCCAGGACCCCCCCTGGTCCCCAGGCCCCATTGTGACATCCTGGGGACCCCCTTTGTCCCAGGACTTCATTGTGACATCCTGGGGACCCCCCTTGTCCTCAGGGTCCATTGTGACAGCCCAGGACCTTACATTGTCCCCAGGGCCCATTGTGTTATCTGGGGGAACCCCTTGTTCCCAAGGCCCATTGTGACATCCTGGGGACCCACCCTTGTCCCCAGGGCCCATTGTGACATCCCAGGACCCCCCATTGTCCCCAGGGCCCATTGTGACATCCTCGGCACCCCCTTGTCCCCAGGGCCCATTGTGACATTCAGGGGACCCCTTTTTGTCCCCAGGGCCCATTGTGACATCCTGGGGATCCCTCCTTGACCCCAGGGCCTATTGTGACGTCCCAGGACCCCCCATTGTCCCCAGGACCTATTGTGACATCCTGGCCACCCCCTTGCTCCCAGGGCCCATTGTGGCACCATGGGGACACCCCCTTGTCCCCGGTGCCCATTGTGACATCCCAGGACCCCCCTTTGTCCCCAGGAGCCATTGTAGCACCATGGGGACCACTTTTGTCCCCAGGGCCCATTGTGACATTCTAGGACCCCACTTTGTCCCCAGGGCATATTGTGACCTCCTGGGGACCCTCATTGTCCTCAGGGTCCATTGTGACATCCTGGGCACCCCCCATTTTCCCCAGGACCCATTGTGACATCCTGGCCACCCCCTTGCTCCCAGGGCCCATTGTGGCACCATGGGGACACCCCCTTTGACCCCAGGGTCCATTGTGGCACCATGGCAAGCCCTTTTGTCCCCAGGGCCCATTGTGACATTCTTGGACCCCACTTTGTCCCCAGGGCCTATTGTGACACCATGGGGACACCTCCTTGTCACTGGGGACCCATTGTGACACCATGGGGACCCCCCCTTGTCCTCAGGACTCATTCTCACATCCTGGACACCCCCCATTGTCCCCAGGGCCCATTGTGACATCCACTGCACCCCCTTGTCCCCAGGGCCCATTGTGACATTCAGGGGACCCCTCTTTGTCCCCAGGGCCCATTGTGACATGCTGGGGACGCTCTTTGTCCCCAGGGCCCATTGTGACATCCTGGGGACCCCCTTGTCCCCAGTGCCTATTGTGAAATCCTGGGCACCCCCTTTGTCCCCAGGGCCCATTGTGACGTCCCAGGACCCCCCTTTGTCCCCAGGGTCCATTGTGACATCCTGGGGACCCTCTTTGTCCCCAGGGCCCATTGTGACAGGGTGGGGACTCCCTTTGTCCCCAGGGGCCATTGTGATGTCCCAGGATCCCCCTTTGTCCCCAGGGCCCATTGTGACATCCTGGGGATCCCTCCTTGTCCCCAGGGCCTATTGTGACGTCCCAGGACCCCCCATTGTCCTCCGGACCCATTGTAACATTCAGGGAACCCCTTTGTCACTGGGGCCCATTGTGACATCCCAGGACCGCCCATTGTCCCCAGGGCCCATTGTGACATCCTGGGGACCCCATTTTCCCCAGGACCCATTGTGACCCTATGGGGACCCCCCCTTGTTCCCAGGGCCCATTGTGACACCGTGGGTACCACCCTTGACCGCAGGGCTCATTGTGACATCGCAGGACCCCCCTTTGTCCCCAGAGCCCATTGTGACATACAGGGGACCCCCTTTGTCCCCAGGGCCCATTGTGACATCGCAGGACCCACCCTGGTCCCCAGGGCCCATTGTGACATCCTGGGCACCCCTTTTGTCCCCACGGCCCATTGTGGCACCATGGGGACCCCCTTTGTCACTGGGGCCCATTGTGACATCCCAGGACCCCACTTTGTCCCCAGGGCTGATTGTGATGTCCCAGGGCCCCTCTGTGTCCCCAGGGCCCATTGTGACACTTTAGGGACCCCTCTTTGTCTCCAGGGCCCATTGTGACATCCTGGGGATCCTCCGTGTCTCCAGAGCCCATTGTGACATCCAGGGGACCCCCTTTGTCCCCAGGGCCCATTGTGGCACCATAGGGACCCACTTTGTCACTGGGGCCCATTGTGACATCCCAGGACCCCCCCTGGTCCCCAGGGCCCATTGTGACATCCGGCGGACCCCCCTTTGTCCCTAGGGCCCATTGTGACATCCTGGGGACCCGTTTCTCCCCACGGCGTATTGTGGCACCATGGGGACTCCCCCTTGTCACTGGGGGCCCATTGTGACACCATGGAGACCCCTGCTTGTCCTCAGGGTCCATTGTGACATCCTGGGTACCCCCTTGCTCCCAGGGCCCATTGTGGCACCATGGGGATACCCCCTTGTCCCCAGGGCCCATTGTGACATTCTAGGACCCCACTTTGTCCCCAGGGCCTATTGTGACACCATGGGGACCCCTCCTTGTCCTCAGGACTCATTCTCACATCCTGGGTACCCCCCATTGTCCCCAGGGCCCATTGTGACATCGTGGGGACCCCACTTGTCCCCAGGGTCCATTGTGACACTATGGGACCCCCCCTTGTGCCCAGGGCCCATTGTGACACCGTGGGTACCACCCTTGTCTGCAGGGCTCATTGTGACATCCCAGGACCCCCCATTGTCCCCAGGGCCCATTGTGACATTCAGGGGACCCCCTTTGTCCCCAGAGCCCATTGTGACATGCTGGGGACGCTCTTTGTCCCCAGGGCCCATTGTGACATCCTGGGGACCCCCTTTGTCCCCAGGGCCCATTGTGGCACCATAGGGACCCCCTTTGTCACTGGGGCCCATTGTGACATCCCAGGACCCCCCCTGGTCCCGAGGCCCCATTGTGACATCCTGGGGACCCCCTTTGTCCCAGGACTTCATTGTGACATCCTGGGGACCCACCCTTGTCCCCAGGGCCCATTGTGACATCCCAGGACCCCCATTGTCCCCAGGGCCCATTGTGACATCCTCGGCACCCCCTTGTCCCCAGGGCCCATTGTGACATTCAGGGGACCCCTCTTTGTCCCCAGGGCCCATTGTGACATCCTGGGGATCCCTCCTTGACCCCAAGGCCCATTGTGACATCCCAGGACCCCCCATTGTCCCCAGGACCTATTGTGACATCCTGGCCACCCCCTTGCTCCCAGGGCCCATTGTGGCACCATGGGGACACCCCCTTGTCCCCGGTGCCCATTGTGACATCCCAGGACCCCCCTTTGTCCCCAGGAGCCATTGTAGCACCATGGGGACCACTTTTGTCCCCAGGGCCCATTGTGACATTCTAGGACCCCACTTTGTCCCCAGGGCCTATTGTGACACCATGGGGACCCCTCCTTGTCCTCAGGACTCATTCTCACATCCTGGGCACACGCCATTGTCCCCAGGGCCCATTGTGACATCCTGGGGACCCTCATTGTCCTCAGGGTCCATTGTGACATCCTGGGCACCCCCCATTTTCCCCAGGACCCATTGTGACATCCTGGCCACCCCCTTGCTCCCAGGGCCCGTTGTGGCACCATGGGGACACCCCCTTTGACCCCAGGGCCCATTGTGGCACCATGGCAAGCCCTTTTGTCCCCAGGGCCCATTGTGACATTCTTGGACCCCACTTTGTCCCCAGGGCCTATTGTGACACCATGGGGACACCTCCTTGTCACTGGGGACCCATTGTGACACCATGGGGACCCCCCCTTGTCCTCAGGACTCATTCTCACATCCTGGACACCCCCCATTGTCCCCAGGGCCCATTGTGACATCCACTGCACCCCCTTGTCCCCAGGGCCCATTGTGACATTCAGGGGACCCCTCTTTGTCCCCAGGGCCCATTGTGACATGCTGGGGATGCTCTTTGTCCCCAGGGCCCATTGTGACATCCTGGGGACCCCCTTGTCCCCAGTGCCTATTGTGAAATCCTGGGCACCCCCTTTATCCCCAGGGCCCATTGTGACATTCCAGGACACCCCTTGTCCCCATGGCCCATTGTGAAATCCTGGGGACCTCCTTTGTCCCCAGGGCCCATTGTGACGTCCCAGGACCCCCCTTTGTCCCCAGGGTCCATTGTGACATCCTGGGGACCCTCTTTGTCCCCAGGGCCCATTGTGACAGGGTGGGGACTCCCTTTGTCCCCAGGGCCCATTGTGACATCTCAGGATCCCCCTTTGTCCCCAGGGCCCATTGTGACATCTCAGGACACCCCAATTGTTTCCAGGGCCCATTGTGACATCCTGGGGACCGCCCAGTTGTCTCCAGGGCCCATTGTGGCATCCTGGGTACCCCTTTTATCCCCGGGGCCCATTGTGACATCCTGGGGACTCCCCTTGTCACTGGGGACCCATTGTGACACCATGGGGACCACCCCTTTCTCCCCAGGGCCCATTGTGACGTCCCAGGACCCCTCTTTGTCCCCAGGGCCCATTGTGACATCCCCGGACCCCCCATTGTCCCCAGAGCCCATTGTGACATCCTTGGGACCCCCATTGTCCCCAGGGCCCATTGTGACATTCAGGGGACAGCCTTTTTCCCAAGGGCCCATTGTGACACCATCGGGACCCCCGTTGTCCCCAGGGCCAATTGTGACACCATGGGGACCCTCCTCGTCACTGCGGACCCATTGTGACACCATGGGGACCTGCCCTCGTCCTCAGGGCCCGTTGTGACATCCTGGGGACCCTCTTGTCCCCAGGGCCCATAGTTGCACCCTGGGGACCCCCTCTTTATTCCCAGTGCCCATTGTGACATCCCAGGACCCCCCTATGTCCCCAGGGCCCATTGTGACACCATGGGGACACCCCTTTGACTCCAGGGCCCATTGTCACATCCCAGGACCTCCCAATTGTCCCCAGGGCCCATTGTGACATCCTGGGGACCCGCCCTTGTCCGCAGGGCCCATTGTGAAGTCCCAGGACCCCCTTTGTCCCCAGGGCCCATTGTGACATCCTGGGGACCCCCCTTGTCACTGGGGACCCATTGTATACACCATGGGGACCCCCATTGTCCCCAGGGCCCATTGTGACATCCTGGGGACCCCCCTTGTCACTGGTGACCCATTGTGACACCATGGGGACCCCCGTTTGTCCCCAGGGCTCATTGTGACATCCCAGGACCTCCCATTGTCCCCAGGGCCCATTGTGACATCATGGGGACCGCCTTGTCCCTCTGGCCCGTTGTGGCACCGTGGGGACCTCCTTTGTCCCCAGGGCCCATTGTGACACCATGGGGACCCCTTTTGTCACTGTGGTCCAATGTGACATCCCAGGACCCCACTTCGTACCCAAGGCCCATTGTGACACCGTGGGGACCCCCCTTGTCTCCAGGACCCACCGTGGCACCGTGGGGACCACCCTTGTCACTGGGACCCATTGTAAAACTATGGGGATCCCCCCTTGTCCCCAGAGCCCATTGTGACATCCTGGGGACCCCCTTGTTCCCCATGGCCCACTGTGATGTCCCAGGACCCCCCCCTTGTCCCCAGAGCCCATTGTGACATCCTGGGGACGCCCTTTTTCCCCAGGACCCATTGTGGCACCATTGGGACCCCCTTTGTCACTGGGGCCCATTGTGACTTCCCAGGACCTCACTTTGTCCCCAGGGCCCATTGTGACTTCCGGGGGACCCCCTTTGTCACCAGGGCCCATTGTGACGTCCCCGGACCCCCCATTGTCCCCAGACCCATTGTGACATCTTGGGGACCCGCTTTGTCCCCAGGGCCCATTGTGACATTCAGGGGACAGCCTTTGTCCCAAGGGCCCATTGTGACACCGTTGGAATCCCCGTTGTCCTCAGAGCCCATTGTGACATCCTGGGAACCCCCTTTGTGCCCAGGGCCCATTGTGACATTTCAGGACCCCACTTTGTCCCCAGGGCCCATTGTGACATCCTGGAGACGCCCTTTGTCCCCAGAGCCCGTTGTGACATCTAAGGACCCCCCAATTGTGCCCAGGGCTCATTGTGACATGCCAGGACCCCCCATTGTCCCCAGGGCCCATTGTGATGTCCTAGGCCCCCCCTTTGTCCCCAGGGCCTATTTTGACATCCTGGGGACCCCCCTTTGTCCCTAGGGCCCGTTGTGACATCCTGGGGACCTCGTTTGTCACTAGGGTCCATTGTGGCACCATGGGGATGCCCTTTGTCCCCAGGACCCATTGTGACATCCTGGGCACCCCCTTTGTCCCCAGGGCCTATTGTGACAGGGTGGGGACTCCCTTTGTCCCTAGGGCCCATTGTGACATCCTGGGGACCTCGTTTGTCCCCAGGGTCCATTGTGGCACCATGGGGACCCCCTTTGTCCCCAGGGCCCATTGTGAAATCCTGGGGACCCCCTTTGTCCCCAGGACCCATTGTGACATCCTGGGCACACCCTTTGTCCCCAGGGCCTATTGTGACAGTGTGGGGACTCCCTTTGTCCCCAGGGTCCATTGTGAAATTCTGGGGACCCCCTTTGTCCCCAGGGCCCATTGTGACATCCTGGGGACCCCACTTTGTTCCCAGGACCCATTGTGATGTCCACAATGGCCCCGTTGTCCCAAGGGGTCATTGTGACATACTGGGGACCTCCTTTGTCCCCAGGGCCCATTGTGACGTCCCTGGACCCTCCATTTTTCCAAGAGCCCATTGTGACATCCTGGCGACCCCGCTTTTTCCTCAGGGCCCATTGTGGCACCATGGGGAGCCCCTCTGTCTCCAGGGCCCATTGTGACATTTAGGGGACTCATCTTTGTCCCCAGGGCCCACTGTGACATCCCAGGACCCCCCTTTGTCCCCAGGGCCCGTTGTGACATCCTGGGGACCTCGTTTGTCACTAGGGTCCATTGTGGCACCATGGGGATGCCCTTTGTCCCCAGGACCCATTGTGACATCCTGGGGACCCCCTTTGTCCCCAGGGCCCATTTTGGCACCACAGGGACGCCCTTTGTCACTGGGGCCCATTGTGACATCCCAGGACACCCCTTGTCTCCAGGGCCCTTTGTGACATTCAGGGGACCCCTCTTTGTCCCCAGGGCCCGTTGTTGCATCCTGGGGTCCCCCCTTGTCCCCAGGGCCCATTTTGACATTCAGGAGAGCCCTCTTTGTCCCCAGGGCCTGTTGTGACATCCTGGGGACCCCCTTTGTCACTGGGGCCCATTGTGACATCCCAGGACCCCCCTTTGTCTGCAGGCCCCAATGTGACATTCAGGGGACCCCACTTTGTCCCCAGGGCCCACTGTGACGTCCTAGGACCTCCCTTTGTCCCCAGGGCCCATTGTGACACCGTGGGGACCCCCTGTTTTCCCCAGGGCCCATTGTGACATCTGGTGGACCCCCTTGTCCCCAGGGCCCATCGTGGAACCGTGGGGACCCTCCTTGTCACTAGGGCCCATTGTGACACCATGGGGACCACCCCTTTCTCCCCAGTGCCCATTGTGACATCCTGGGGACCCCACTTGTCCCCAGAGCCCATTATCACATCCTTGGGACCCCTGTGTCCCCAGGGCCCATTGTGACGTCCCAGGACCCCCCATTGTCCCCAGGGTGCATTGTGACACCGTGGGGACCCCCTTTGTCCCCAGAGCCCATTGTGACATCCTGGGGAGCCCCCTTTGTCCTCAGGGCCCATTGTGACATTTCTGGACCCCCCACTGTCTCCAGGGCCCATTGTGAACATCCTGGGGACCCCTCTTTGTCCCCAGGGCCCATTGTGACATCCTGGGCTGCCCCGTATGTCACCAGGGCCCATTTTGACACCGTGGGGACCCCCTGTTGTCCTCACGGCCCATTGTGACATCCCAGGACCCCCAATTGTCCCCAGGGCCCATTGTGACACCATGGGGAACCCTCTTGTCACTGGGGACGCATTGTGACACAATGGGGACCCCACCTTTGTCTCAAGTGCCCATTGTGACATCCTGGGGACCCCCTTTATCCCCAGGACCCATTGTGACGTCCCAGGACCCCATTTGTCCCCAGGGCCCATTGTGACATCCCAGGGCCCCACTTTGTCCCCAGGGCCCATTGTTACAGGGTGGGACCCCCCTTGTCCCCAGGGCCCATTGTGACATCCTGGTGACTCCCTTTGTCCCCAGGGCCCATTGTGGCACCATGGGGACCCTCTTTGTCACTGGGGCCCATTGTGACATCCCAGGACCCCACTTTGTCTTAGAAGGTCACTAATCGGACTACTGGTACATCCTGACTCTGCTTTCTCAATAAACATTGAAGAACACCTGGGGTTTGTTTGCTCCAAGGGAAAACTTCCCTGCCACGGTTCCTGGTTCCCGGTCCTGTTTCCCGGTCCGGTTTGGCTTCGCTATCAGAACAGCTGCTGCCTCCACAGCCGCGCTCGAAGTCCCCGTTGTGACACCGGGATGGCGGGAGAAGGGGGGTGGCGGGGGCGGCAGCGGCGGCGATTGGAGGGGGGCAGTCGGGGCTGGGCGGACAAGCGGCGGCTGCTGCGGCTCCTCAGGCAGCGACAGCAGCAGCGATCGGGGGGACGTGGGGGGCGGACAAGCGGCGGCTGCTGCGGCTCCTCAGGCAGCGACAGCAGCAGCGATCGGGGGGACGTGGGGGGCGGACAAGCGGCGGCTGCTGCGGCTCCTCAGGCAGCGACAGCAGCAGCGATCGGGGGGACGTGGGGGGGCGGAGAAGCGGCGGCTCCTGCGGCTCCTCAGGCAGCGACAGCAGCAGCGATCGGGGGGACGTGGGGGGCGGACAAGCGGCGGCTGCTGCGGCTCCTCAGGCAGCGACAGCAGCAGCGATCGGGGGGACGTGGGGGGGCGGAGAAGCGGCGGCTCCTGCGGCTCCTCAGGCAGCGACAGCAGCAGCGATCGGGGGGACGTGGGGGGCGGACAAGCGGCGGCTCCTCCGGCCGCGGCCAGGACGTGGCTTCGCCGGCACCGGGGCCCGAGACCGCGCGCTGTGGGGCTGCGGGGCGGCTGTGGGGCCGGGGGGCTCCGGGGGTCCCGCAGAGGCCGCTGTGGGGCGGGATGGGGCGGCTGTGGGGCCGGGGGGCTCCGGGGGTCCCGCAGCGGCTGCTGTGGGGCGGGATGGGGCGGCTGTGGAATTACCTGTGGGGCACTCATGGGGCTGCTGTAGGGGTCTTAAGAGGCATGTCTGGAGCACTTATGGGGCGACTATGGGGCAGGTGCTGGGCTGCTACAGCGGGACCTGTGGGGCACCCAGGTATGTGCACCCATCACCGCGTGCACGCGCACGCAGCTACACACTGATGTGTAAGCAAACACGTGGCCACACACACGCACACTTCCACAAGCGTGCCCAGTCCCATCTATTGACAGAAAGGCGTACGTGAAATGTACTGACGTGCTTGAGGGTAAACACGTGCGTGGATGTTTGGCACACTGCACACACGCACACGTCTGAACGATAATGCTCCAGCTTTAGCATAAATGGAGCTGACATCAAGGCACTCACATGTGGACAGACCAACGTTTATAGGCACCGAGGCTTTCGCGCACAGGTTCGTCCAAGAACAGGCACATACCTGCAGGCACCCTCCGAATGTGTGTTCTGTGCATTCTCTTAAGGGACGCTAGATGGCAGCAAAGACCATGAAATTATTAACCTCAGTCTAACCCTAGGTTTATGACATTTTTTCTTACTATAGATGCGTTTGATGCTAAAAATTCCCCCAAATTGTAATGAATATGCGATAATTGTGTGAATACAAGCATCGCAAGAGCATCCAGTTTTTGGAGCACTTATGGAACATGATAAAGCCAGGCAGAGCCTGACAAAGTGCGACAGAGCCCAACAGGGCTTGACAGAGCCTGATAGAACTCAACAGGGGCCGACAAATCCCGACAGCGCCTGACAGCGAACAGTGGAGTCTGGCAGGGCCTGACAGAGGCTGTCACAGCACGACAGAGCCAGAGGAGCCTGACAGAGCCCAGCAAACCCGACAGGAATAGACAAGGCCTGGGTGCACAGACCTGGGTGCGTGTGGAAAGGTTTCTGCCTGTTTTCCAGTGAGGAATGGTGTGTGTGCATGTGGACAAACAGAAGGCGAAGCAGCTCGGTTCCGACACTGAAGAAGGCTGTACAGTCACGTAGACACGGGGGCTGCTCCGCTCCTGCTCTCTTGCAGGACACAGAGGCCTCAGAGCCCTGTTCAGTTCAGTTCAGTTCCATACAATGTTCACTGACTGCAAGAAAATCCCTCAAATCCCCCACAATGTGGGGCTCAAAAGGGAGTCCCCCTGAAAAGAGGGGGTCACAGTCCAAAAATGCCTGAAAATTCCTGGGGGAGGATAAAACTTATTAAACCCTGTAAATATGAGCGTGAGAATTTCAAACAGAGAGAAGTCTGTCGTTTGTATTTATATATTGCAGAATGGTATTCATGTAGATATAAAATGATTTTAAAATAAAACCCCTTTTCTACTCTGTTATATAAAGGATTTTAGAATGTAAAGAATTTCTGTTGATGGTTTTAAGAATACAAACATCTTATCTATTTGTAGATTAAAAAGTGAAGGACTTGAAAAAGAAAAAAATATCTAGATAGGAACTTAAAATAGAAAAAAGTGTGAGTAGGCAGAGCTATGTATAATTACTACGTGTTACATAGTCTAAATAGGTAATAAATATCATCTATATATATCCACTCACACCCGTATACATACCTTTAATTTATTAATAAATGTAAATCGATATCCCAGTCTAAATATATATAATTGTAAATATGTCAAAATCTGTAAATTTGAAAAGATACCTGAGTGTTAAAATGGAAGTTTAAATGTATTTAAGTGTAAATAGACACCGGATCAGAGCGCAGCGCGGGACAAACGGGGACGGGTGATGATAGGCGGAGAGAATGGAAATTGACGTGCTTAGCTGGCCAATCAGATTGCGGAGAGGGAAGAGAAGGGGCGGGCCGCGGGGGCAGGGTTGTCTCGAGGGCTTCCCAATGCGCATGCGCAGAAATGGGCGCTGCGAGGTGCACGGGGCGCTCTCGGCGGCCACGTGCGCGCACCGTTGGAGCCCGGAGCGGACTCGCTGCGCCGCTGTTTCTGCGAGGCCCCGGGGAGTGCCCGGCCCGGCCCCGCCCGGCCCGCTCCGCTCCGTCTCAGAGCCGCCTGGAGAGCCGGGTCGGGCAGCCCCTTCTCGGCTCCACCTCTTCCCGAGCTAAGCCACGCCCCCTTGGGGCCGTGCCATGTTGACCGCACCCTCTCCCTACCCCAAGAGGCTCCTCCCATGGGGGCGTGCCCCAGAGAATGCCCGCCCCCAGACCACCTCCCATGGGGCGTGACACAGAGGCTCCGCCCCCCCGAGGGGCTCCCCGTGGGCGTGCCCTCTCAGTACCCGCCCCTCGGCACTGACCCCACCCCATGTAGGCGGGGCCACACCCAGCTGCCCCCTCCCATCTGTGACCCATAACCAACCCCATAGCAGCCCTATGGCTGCCCCACAGGTCCCGCTGTAGCAGCCCAGCACCTGCCGCTTGTCCGCCCAGCCCCGACTGCCCCCCCCCAATCGCCGCCGCTGCCGCCCCCGCCACCCCCCTTCTCCCGCCATCCCGGTGTCACAACGGGAGATGTTGCAATGGGCCCTGGGGACAAAGGGGGTCCCCAGGATGTCACAATGGGCCCTGGGGACAAGGGGGCCCCCAGGATCTCACAATGGGCCGTGGGGACAAAGAGGGGTCCCCAGGATGTCACAATGGACCCTGGGGACAATGGGGGGTCCTGGGACGTCACAATGGGCCCTGGGGACAAAGGGTTCCCCAGGATGTCACAATGGGCCCTGGGGACAATGGGGGTCCCCAGGATTTCACAATGGGCCCTGGGGACAACGGGGGTCCCGACGGTGTCACAATGGGCCCTTGGGCCAAAGGCTGTCCCCTGAATGTCAAAATGGGCCCTGGGGACAATGGGGGTCCCCAGGATGTCACAATGGGCTCTGGGTACCATGGGGGGTCCGGGAACGTCACAATGGGCCCTGGGGACAAAGGGGGTCCTGGGACGTCACAATGGGCCCCAGTGACAAAGGGGGTCCCAATGGTGCCACAATGGGTCCTGGGGAAAAAGGGCGTCCCCAGGATGTCACAATGGGCTCTGGGGACAAGGGGGGTCCCCACGGTGTCACAATGGGTCTTGGGTACAAAGTGGGGTCCTGGGATGTCACATTGGGCCACAGTGACAAAAGGGGTCCCCATGGTGCCCCAATGGGCCCTGGGGACAAAGGAGGTCCCCATGGTGCCACAGTGGGCCCCAGTGACAAAGGGGGTCCCCACGGTGTCATAATGGGCCTTGGGTACAAACTGGGGTCCTGGGGTGTCACACTGGGCCACAGTGACAAAAGGGGGCCCCATGGTGCCACAATGGGCCCTGGGGACAAAGGGGGTCCCCAGGATGTCACAATGGGCCCTGGGGAGAAAGAGGGGGTCCCCATGGTGTCACAATGGGTCCCGAGTGATAAGGGGGGTCCCCACGGTGCCACAATGGGCCAGAGGGACGAGGCGGTCCCCATGATGTCACAATGGGCCCTGGGGACAATGAGGTGTGCCCAGGATGTCACAATGGGCCCTGAGGACAAGGGGGGGTCCCCATGCTGTCACAATGCGTTACCAGTGACAAGGGGGGTCCACATGGTGTCACGATGGGCCCTGGGGACAAACGGGGGTCCCTATGGTGTCACAATGGGTCCCCACTGACAAGTGGGGTCCTGAGATGTCACAATGGGTCCTTGGGACAAAGGAAGGTCCCCAGGATGTCACAATGGGCCCTGGG
Source organism: Patagioenas fasciata (assembly GCF_037038585.1). Taxonomy (NCBI): domain Eukaryota; kingdom Metazoa; phylum Chordata; class Aves; order Columbiformes; family Columbidae; genus Patagioenas; species Patagioenas fasciata. Next base: position 611,638 of record NC_092539.1, read on the forward strand.
GACACTGGGGGTCCCCATGGTGTATACAATGGGTCCCCAGTGACAAAGAGGGTCCCCAGGATGTCACAATGGGCCCTGGGGACAAAGGGGGTCCTGGGACTTCACAATGGGCCCTGCGTACAAGGGCGGGTCCCCAGGAGGTCACAATGGGCCCTGGGGGCAAAGGGGGCTCCTGGGATGTGACAATGGGCCCTGGAGTCAAAGGGGTGTCCCCATGGTGTCACAATGGGCCCTGAGGACAATGGGGGTCCTGGGATGTCAAAATGGGCACTGGGAAGAAAGAGGGGGTCCCCAGGGTGCCACTATGGGCCCTGGGGACAAGAGGGTCCCCAGGATATCACAATGGGCCCTGGGGACAACGAGGGTTCCGACGGTGTCACAATGGGCCCTTGGGAAAAAGGCTGTCCCCTGAATGTCACAATGGGCCCTGGGGACAATGGGGGTCCCCAGGATGTCACAATGGGCTCTGGGGAGAAAGGGGTGGTCCCCATGGTGTCACAATGGGCCCAAGTGACAAGGAGGGTCCCCATGGTTCCACGGTGGGCCCTGCGGACAACGGGGTCCACCGGATGTCACAATGGGCCCTGGGGACAAAGGGAGGTCCTAGGATGTCACAGTGGGCCCTGGGGACAAAGTGGGGTCCCCTGACTGTCACAATGGGAGCTGGGGACAAAGGGGGTCCTGGGATGTCACAATGGGCCCCAGTGACAAAGGGGGTCCCCATGGTGTCACAATGGGCCATGGGGACAAAGGGGGGTCCTCGGATGCCACAACGGGCCCTCGGGACAACTGGGGGGTCCTGAGATGTCGCAATGGGCCCTGGGGACAATGGGGGGTCCCCACGGTGCCACAATGGGTCCCCAGTGACAAGGGGAGTCCCCAGGATGTCACAATGGGCCCTGGGGATAAAGGGGGTCCCCAGGATGCCACAATGGGCCCTGGGGAAAAAGGGGGGTCCTGGGATGTCACAATGGGCCCTTGGGAAAAAGGCTGTCCCCTGAATGTCACAATGGGCCCTGGGGACAATGGGGGTCCCCAGGATGTCACAATGGGTCTTCAGTATAAAGTGGGGTCCTGGGATGTCACAATGGGCCCTGGGGATCAAGGATGGTGCCCAGGATGTCACAATGGGCTCTGGGGACAATGGGGGGTCCTGGAATGTCACAATGGGCCCTAGGGACAAAGGTTGGTCCCCAGGTTGTCACAATGGGTCCTGGGGACAACTGGGGGTCCCCAGGATGTCACAATGGGCCCTGGGGACAAGGGGGATACCCACGGTGTCAAAATGGGCCCTGGGGACAAAGGGAGGTCCCCAGGATGTCACAATGGGCCCTGGGGATGACGGGGGGTCCTGGGACGTCACAATGGGCCCTGGGGACAATGGGGCGTCCTGATATGTTACAATGAGCCCTGGGCACAACTGGGGGGTCCTTAGATGGGGGGTCCTTATGTGGGGGGTGATGGTTAAAGTGTAAGTATGGAGAAGCTTGGCAGATTGATTATATTACACTTCCACAAACACGCCAAGGTAAGCATTATGTACTTACAATGGTGGAAGCAACCACGGGATGGTTGGAAACATCTGCCGTACCTCCTGCTACAGCCCGAAATACCATCTTGGGCCTTGAGAAGCAAGTCCTTTGGTGGCCGGGTACGCCAGAAAGAATTGAATCAGACTATGGTACTCATTTCAAAAACAGTATTATAGACAATTGGGCCAAAGAACATGGTATTGAGTGGGTATATCATATTCCATATCATGCACCAGCCTCTGGGAAAACTGAAAGGTACAATGGTTTGTTAAAAACTACACTAAAGGCACTGGGTGGTGGAGCCTTTAAAAACTGGGATTCACATTTAGCAAAAGCCACTTGGTTGGTCAACACCAGGGGATCAACCAATGGAGCCGGGCCTGCCCAATCAGAAATTCTATGGACTGTAGAAGGAGATAAAGTCCCTGTAGTACACATGAAAAATATGTTAGGAAAGGCAGTCTGGGTTCCTCCTGCCTCAGGCACAGGCAAACCTATTCGTGGGATTGTTTTTGCCCAGGGACCTGGCAGCACCTGGTGGGTGATGCTTAAGGATGGAGAAGTTCGGTGTGCACCTCAAGGGGATTTGATTTTAGGTGAAAATATGCAATGCTGAACTGTACGATGTGAATTGCCGCACTAACAATGTTTAATAAGTGTCTTTCAGATCAAGACAATGGTGATGAAACCAGCGCTGGCTTCTTCGAGTGGCGCCCGACACCTTCTTCGAAGTTGGTGTCCTTAACCCACCAACAGGGGTCATGAGATGCACTTGGACCATTTTCCCTGCCCTGGGAGACTGTGGTGACAAAATGAACTTAATGAACTTTTCAAAGGATGGTCCACTGATTAATTACTCCTGTGTATATATGTACATATGTATATATATATATATATATATATATATATATATATAGTAGTAGTGATTAATTAGATTGTATTGATAGATTGTATTGATAAGGTTTAAGTATTCAGTGAATGTCATATGATAAGGGGTGGAATGTCCTGGTTTTGTTAAAAACAAGTTTCTCTTTTAGCGAATTTTTGCCTGTCAGCTAAAGCCTTCATGTCAGCTGCATTTTCCTGGAGAACCCGACACATGTTTTGGTTAAACCCAGCAAGGGAATGGAAACTTATTGACAAGCACGGATGGACATCTCGCGAGAGGGGCAACGAGAAACTGGTGATCGAGAGACTGACCAACGGTGAATAACATTCCGTTCACGTGAATACTTCATATAAAAGCGGGAGATCACGAGAATCTCGTCCCTTTTCCTTCCCTTTTGCCTTTTTCCTTCCCTTCTGCTCATGGCCGACATCAGGAGAGGACCTTGCTGGTCGTCCCTGCGAACTGAGGCCAGTGAGAGACTGAATCCAGCTCCGGTTGGCTGCAGAGTCTGATCCAGGACTTTGGGTGCTGGCTCTGCAGTTGCTGAGACTTACAAGATGGGTTTTGTATATTTGTATTATTTTCTCTGTTCTTATCAGTAGCATCAGTAAAACATCTTTAACTTTTCCAACTCTCTTCTCTCTGTCCTTCTTTCCCTCCCGATCGCCTGTCCTGAGTGGGAAGGGGGGAGAGGGAGGGGCAAAAGGGGGAAGTGGGGGGGAGAAGAGGTTAACAATACATCTGCCAGGGTTTGATTGTCACCCCGCAATCCTAACCCTCGACACTCTGTCTACAACTACCTAATAGGGAGTTATAGAGAAGACTGAGCCAATTTTTTTTGGAGGTGTATAGCAAAAGGACAAGAGGTAACAAACTGCAGGAAGGGAAATTCCAACTGAAATAAAAATATATCAGCTTCACCGTGGAGTGGGTTTAGTGGTGTGACAAGGGTCGGAGAGGTTATGGGAACTCCAGTCATGGAAACATTCAAAACTTGGCTGATCAGCCTGACCTGACTTTGAAGCTAGCACTGCACAAGAAGGGTTTGGACAAGAGAGTGTGAGCTAAATTATGAGTTTATGAAGATTGAATGAAAGTAACACATGGAAATGCATTCCCGGAGTCCAGAGCTTCTTTCACACTCAATTTCAGGAAGAAAATTGTGTTCCCGTAGGGACAAACAGGATATCAGGAGATCTCAAAAACTCAAGAATATTTAATGTGAAGGAATAATCAAGAATGAATCCAAAAGGTAAGGAAGGATTTCAAGAAAAATTGGACCACTATTTAAATAAACATTATGAAGCCCAGGAGCCAGACTCCCCCACTCCTGAAGCCACGTGATAAACAAAACAACACCTGAGCTCAGTCGCTGCTCCTGCCCCAGCATCCAGACCTGGCAGGACATTTCCTAATATCCCACAACCTGAGCACCTTTCAAGCAGCTTACAGTTAAAATTAAAGCTTCCCATGGAAATGCTGCTTTTCTCTCTCTGCCTTTCAAAGCACAGATTAACTAGAAGTCAGGAGTTAACACGACCCACATCTAACATCAAAAGCTGCTGATGTTTAGCTGAGCATAAGTGACAGGTCTGATTCTTTCTTGGCACAAAAGAGTTATTAACTTTTTCAAGGCCCTGTTTTTGCATTTCCCACTACGTCATTACTTCAGTTCTTGTGTGATGGACCAGACCACAAGGCACCGAACTTTCAGTACGTACTTAGGAGAACAGGTGTTAAGAAGGACAGCAACAAGTTACAAACCGGGGTTCTACAAGAGTTTATGGTGTTCCAAACCTCTCGATTTGGCTGCTGAGAACCTTCTCAAATTTTACTAATCAGCCTTAAACTCTGAAAGGCTCTTTGAGCAGTAATATCTACTGCTTCAAAGTATGAGATTTCAGGGGAAAAAAAAGTCTCTCCGTTGTTGGAAGAAAATATTTCTAAATCTGAACAACTTCCCCTTGGTACAGAACTGGCTCTGGTGGAAATTCAGTTTTAGCAATTAAGTCAAAGCTGGGTTTGATTCAATTATCACCTTTTTAAATGCCACCCTTCATGCACATACTGAGCATCTGACCATCAAGAAGCTAAGAGGACATGCCAGTACAGGCCAACAAGCTAAGCTGGATCTAACTTCAGGGCCAGTAACCCACTAACTATCCACCACCTGCTTCAGTACAATAAAATAATTTGCCTGTGTGGTGGAACAGTGCCATTAATCCCCACATTTACACGTGTGGAACTGAGGCTCCCAAAGATGAGCGCAGCTCCATCGCACTCACCATCAGTCATTTAAGTGCTGAAGTCGGAAGCCCAAAGCTCCCTTCAGCTGGTCCCTTCTACAGCCAGAGGGCGTTTCAACCCACCCCAAACCTGCACATCCATCTGGAACTACTCATCCCTCCCCGCTGACCACAAGAGGCTGGAAAGTAACTAAGCTTCTCAAAGCCATGGGCAATGGTTCTGGAATCCATCCAAAACTAACAAGGAATTAAGGAATGGCCTAAGGTCACCCACTTTACTCAGGGCACACATGTGCTGTGTCATTTTTAGGTAGGAGACTGCATTCTGCCCACCAGAGCTAGAGGAACACAGCTCCGCAGCCTCTTGTAGCATCGGGACAAGCTTCAAGTCCCACAGGACAGCAACTGCACTTACTTGGAAGATATTGGAGAAGTCTCTCAAGTTGAAAATGTAGTGGAACTTGATGGCTGTTGGAAGGAATGTAGCGGCTACTTTCTGGTGCAGTCCCAGGGCAAGGGCAATCAGCTGCTGAGCTGATTTTTGCACAGCCCCCGAGAAATTTCCACTTGTCAGGTGCTGCGTTAAAATGGTGCTATAGATCCTGGACAAGGCATCCTGCCCAGGGATGGACAGCGCGAAGACACAGAAGTGACGCTGAGGGAGAGAAAGGAAGGCATGGAAAGGTCAGAGAGGTAGAAAAACACCTTTCAAGCAAAATGCCCTTGGGGATTTGCTGTGATAATCTCATCTAGGCTCCCTTTCCCATGAAATGCTGGACCAGATGATCTTTTGAGGTCCCTTCCAACCTGGGTTGTTCTATGATTCTCTGATTTGCAGTCCACCTGAACAAGGTTATTTCCCTCTCCCAGTTTGCCAGCAGAGCTCAGGTGGGAAGTGACATCACTCTGCTCACTAAACCAGGGATTTTCAACTGCATCTCACCAATGCTACACTGGAAGTGCAGTCCATTGAAGAGCCAAAGGGCTCTGAAGGTCCCACCGACCTCTGACAAAGCCCAGTCACTGTCTCTATTAAGAGCAGCCCCTGGAAGGTGCCATCTCCCAGAGGACCTCTTTACTAATTTGGAACTTGCAAAGTTGCCCATGGGACACTTCATTTTAACTCCACACCTTGCTGAAGAGGAGCCAGGGTCCAAGCTGACTCTGGTCATTAGGTTTCTCCATGATGAAATGAATTTTGCTCACTGCTACCCAGTCCCTCCATCGGTTGGCAGCTCCCAAAAGTCAAAGTCTAATGTTTAAGATCTCTTCCCAAATCTTCTGTTATCAGCAGCGCTTGAACTGCTTTTTGTTTGGCTTGGGGTTTTTTTGTTCGGTTAGGTTTTTGGGGGGATTTGGTTGGTTGGTTGGTTTTGGTGTTCTTTGTTTTGTTGGTTTTGTTTGGTTGCTTGGTTTGGGGTTTGTTGGGGTTTTTGTTGTTGTTGCGTTTTGGTGTGGCTTGGGTTTTTTTTTAGTTTTGTCTGTTTTCTTCGTTTGGGTTTCTCCCCCACACCTCTTTTTACTGACAGCTGCATCAGACAATTCTGGAAAGCAGGCGGCGTTAATGCACCATGCTTCAGAGCTAAATACGAGCTAAATGAAGGCAAAATCTGCCTGTACGGACCAGAAGGTTGTCCTGAAAGTAGGTGTTAAGCTGGCTGGCAACTTTTGACTTCCTCCTCTGACGGAGCTGCAGAATGCGAGGAAAAACAAACAAGGGAATAAGGGACCCAGTTCGGTGCTTCACTATTAGGAATCACAGTCACTCGACAGATTCGTGCCATTTGTACTGATAAAACAACAGCAGGATCTGCCAGTGGTTGTCCTCTAACCTCACGTTTAAATGATCCACCCCAAAATAAACCCAGCGATGCACCTGCCGTTGTGCAGGGCTTTACCTGCAGCCGAGGGTTGATGGTGAAGCTCCCCGCCGTCGGGTTCACGCACGACACATACTGCACGTTCGTGATCTCCTTCAGCGACAGCTTGGTCCGGTCGTACCTTCGGGCAAAACACAAGCAGCAGCACAGTGACCACGGCCACTGCCTCTCTCAGTACGTGTCCCTGGGCTGCCAGAGGCCGCTTGTCTTCAGGGGGTCAAATTCTGCGTCCTGCCAAGATGAGGCCCAGGCCCAGGTTGCCGGCCTATCTGTACACGGCCTGGCACACGCGAGTCCTGCTCCTGGTGGAAATCCTTCAGCTTCAACAACCTGTAGCTAATATTTCTATCAGTAATAAGCACTGAGCAAAGCCCCTGGGCCATACTCTTCACTTGCATGGAAATGGCAGAAAACAGCAGGAGTGTCTCTGGTTTGATCCCAACCCGGGACAGGGTGTGAGAGACTACAAGGGTGACTCTCAAACACTGTGGCAAACCCAGCCCTGCAACACCCAGTCATGGGAGACGGGCCATCGTGAGCAGGTGAATGGTGATTTACATGTCAAGGCCGAGGTGACAGCCACAGACAAAGGCTGGGTGACACAGGCAGTGCTGTGTTGAAGGACACGCAGCCTGTGCGCTGACAGGCCCGACACGGTGTCAAGGCCCAGGCTGAGAGACCCTCCGGGCCTCCCCCATCTTCCACAATCACCCCCAGTGACGCCTGCACAAAAGCCCAGGTGATCCCGAGGGCTATAAACCCTATAAAACCTGTGCCAGCACGGGCAGGGTGCCACCCTGGGGACCCTTCCACCCACCGGGCTGACCACGGGAACCGAACCACACACCACAGGGTGCTGAACCCTGACTACAGACCCAAGCATTCCTGCATAGGAACGGGACCTGAGACTACAAACCCCTCAAACACACCACGGAGCCCTAAGGGTGCTGAGACCTTTCCTTTCCCTTTCCTTTTCCTTCCCTTCCCATTTCCTTCCCCCTTCCTTTCCCCTTCTTTTCTTCCTCTCTCTTTCCTTCCTATATTCCTATTTCTTTGCCTTCCTTTTTGTGAGTAATACAGTAACATAAGGTTTAGAGCCCCACTTGTGCCACAAAACTCTTTCATGTGAATCTTTTCGCTGCTAAACTGTTTATCGATTGAGCTTAAGTAACATAAATCCTTCTGCCACTGAGTCATTTGCCAATTGGACCAAGCTACAAAAAATAAAGGTCTTTTGTTTGTGGACCTTCAGGATTGTATGTACTTTTTTCCAACCCAGGGGACTGACAAATCTCAGTCACACTTCCCCCAACCATAGCGCCAGGTGGGACATGACAAGGGTCAGCAGGCTGCTGCTGCCGGGGGAGGACAGGGAGTCCTGGGCTCCCTGGTTTAAGAAGGACAAGGAATTACTGGAGAGAGTCCAGCGGTGGCTACAAAGATGCTAAGGGATCTGGAGCACCTTTCTTGTGACAAGAAACTGAGAGAGCTGGGGCTGTTGAGCTGGAGAAGAGAAGCTGAGAGGGATCTGATCAATGGGATCAATATCTCAGGGTGGCTGTCAGAGGATGGACCAGACTCTGTTCAGTGGTGCCCAACGCCAGGGTGAGGGGCAGCGGGCACAGACTGAAACACAGGAGGCTCCATCTGAACATGAGCAGAAACTTGTTTGCTGGGAGGTGCCAGAGCCTGGCCCAGGCTGCCCAGAGCGGGTGTGGAGGAATTGAAAACCATTCCAGTGGTTAAAATTCAGACAGTCAAGAAAACACACCTTCAATGAAAATAAAGAAATAATGGGAAGGGTTATTAGAATGGAGTCGTGAGACAGGTAAACTGAGCCTTGGCAGCTAGGAAGTGTCAGGTAGTCTGTAAACCCTGCCGTACCCAACCAACGGGGAACTGGGGAGGGAATTTGCAGTTGGGATTAGGGGTGGATATAAGCGGTGGCTTTTTGCCCTGTTTTGTGTGCCTACCTTTAGGTGGAACACCCGACCTTGCAAAATCGTTAATAAAATATGCTTTGCTGAGAGATCCTACCTGAGCCTATTATATTGGTGAGATGATAACTTCCTGCATGCAATACAGTGCCCAGTGGGCACTGCTGAGCACATGGGCAGAAGGCCTCGATGTGTCTGGGAGGGGACCCATGGCATGCTGCATCCGCCCGCACCTCGCTGCATCCCCTGTACGTTGCTGCATCCGCCCGCACCTCGCTGCATCCCCTGTACGTTGCTGCATCCGCCCGCACCTCGCTGCATCCCCTGTACGTTGCTGCATCCCCCCGCACCTCGCTGCATCCCCTGTACGTTGCTGCATCCGCCCGCACCTCGCTGCATCCCCTGTACGTTGCTGCATCCCACCGCACCTCGCTGCATCCCCTGTACGTTGCTGCATCCGCCCGCACCTCGCTGCATCCCCTGTACGTTGCTGCATCCGCCCGCACCTCGCTGCATCCCCTGCACGTTGCTGCATCCGCCCGCACCTCGCTGCATCCCCTGTACGTTGCTGCATCCGCCCGCACCTCGCTGCATCCCCTGCACGTTGCTGCATCCGCCCGCACCTCGCTGCATCCCCTGTACGTTGCTGCATCCCCCCGCACCTCGCTGCATCCCCTGTACGTTGCTGCATCCCCCCGCACCTCGCTGCATCCCCTGTACGTTGCTGCATCCCCCCGCACCTCGCTGCATCCCCTGTACGTTGCTGCATCCGCCCGCACCTCGCTGCATCCCCTGTACGTTGCTGCATCCGCCCGCACCTCGCTGCATCCCCTGTACGTTGCTGCATCCCCCCGCACCTCGCTGCATCCCCTGTACGTTGCTGCATCCGCCCGCACCTCGCTGCATCCCCTGTACGTTGCTGCATCCCCCCGCACCTCGCTGCATCCCCTGTACGTTGCTGCATCCCCCCGCACCTCGCTGCATCCCCTGTACGTTGCTGCATCCCCCCGCACCTCGCTGCATCCCCTGTACGTTGCTGCATCCCCCCGCACCTCGCTGCATCCCCTGTACGTTGCTGCATCCCACCGCACCTCGCTGCATCCCCTGTACGTCGCTGCATCCCACCGCACCTCGCTGCATCCCCTGTACGTTGCTGCATCCCCCCGCACCTCGCTGCAGCCCCCATGCCTCACTCCATCCCCCACACCTCGTTGCATCCCTCTGCGCCTCACTGCATCCCCCTACTCCTCGCTGCAGCCCCTTGTGCCTCCAACGCTCCCTCGCAGTTCCCTCACCCTCTATCTGCCTGACTTCCCTGACACCCACAGCCCAAGATTTCTGCCTCCGCTCCACTGTCTCTGTTCCTCGGAAGCTTTTGGCAGAGCTCAGGCATGCACACAGCTGAGGAGAGTGGAAATTGCAATGCGTCCCTGCCCTGTATTCCCTGTGGAGAGATGCAAATATTCATGTCCCACACAGAGCTGCTGGCTAAAGTGTAAAACACACCAATCTCCTTCCAAAACAGTCACTGCTTTTCCTTCAAATCACCTCTGCCTAGATAATGGTTGTTTGCTGCTGCCTGACAGAAGACAATGTTAGGTGCTCACAGCAGGGGGGTTCACCCCAGCTGAGGCCAAATCCACAGCCGCCTCTGCTCTCAGCGTCGCGGGGCAGCAAGGCCGAGCATCGCGCTCCCCTCGCAGGCTTTGCACTGGGACCACAGTCACAAGCCACAGCAAGAGCAGAGCAAAGCTCCTCTCAACCCAGCTATGAGTAAGCAATCAAGCGGTATTAAAGAAGCGATGGACAACGTCCTCGGACACACGGTGTGAACTGTGGGGTTGTCCTGTGCAGGGACAGGAGCTGGACTCGATGATCCTTGCGGGTCCCTTCCAGCTCAGGACGTTTTGTGATTCTAAGTGAATTTGTTTGCTGGGGACAGGGGAAGCCCTGAGGGTGCTCAACTCTCAGTTCACCCAGAGCCTCCCAACCAGCTCTAGCCCAGCAGTATGCAATGGGAAGAGGGACCCACGCTTTGAGATTCTCTCAAACCCACTCCCCAGCACTGGAGCTGAACAAAAAGGTCTCCGACAACCAAGCCCAAGCAGGCTCCTACCAGTGGCCGTAGTCCAGGTGCTGCCGGATCAGCGTATGGGGCTGCACTGTCCCGTAAGCGTCCACCTCGGGCATGTTGAGATCATCAATGAAGTACACGAGCTTCTTGGTACCTGGAGGGCCATAATTCCTACCAGCCTTTTTCTCCAGAGGTTTCTCAAGCATACCTGTAGGGAGGCAGAGGTGCAAAGCTCATCTACTGGGAGAGCAACTGCTGCAAAACAAAAATGATTTCTCAGCCCAGCTCAATGCTGTGCTGTGTGTAGCTACAGCGGCCCCTCAAGGAGCTGAGATGTCCCCCAGCTGCAGCTGTATGAGGAGCAGCTGAGGGGCCTGGGGGTTCAGCTGGAGAACAGGAGCTGAGGGGAGACCTTCTGATCTCTGAACTGCCTGAAAGGAGCTTGGAGCCAGGGGGGTCAGGCTCTGCTCCCCAGGAACAAGCGCCAGGAGCAGAGGAAACGGCCTCAAGTTGCACCAGGGGAGGCTGAGGCTGGATCTGGGGAACAATTTCTTCCCCAAAGGGCTGTGGGGCATTGGAACAGGCTGCCCAGGGCAGTGCTGGAGTCACCAGCCCTGGAGGGTTGGACAGACGTGGAGATGAGGTTCTCAGGGACTAGAGTGCTAGAGCTGGGTTACGGTTGGACTCGATGATCCTGAAGGTCTCTTCCAACCAAACTGATTCTATGATTCTACAGTGCAGCTGGGAGCCCTGCAGGGACCCTTGGTCAGCACTTTGGTTTGACTTAAATCAGAAAGCTCTCAACTCTTCCTTCCAAACAAAAATACAACAAACTTCGTCTGCTACAAAACATGTCTACCTCAGAGCAAACAAGAGCTTTTCATGCAAGATAAAGCCTTTTGAATCTCTTCTGCATAATTTTTTAAACGAAATCTTGCTTGCAGAGGTGGCTGTGCCAGAGCAGTGAGCATCCCCTGCTGCCTGCCCCGGCGATGCGGCAACTGCAGCGTGGCCAGGGCAGCAGGCACTGGGCGCTGCGATGGAGAAAGGGAGACGGATGCTGTGGGCACAGAAGCCCACGAGCAAAGCTGCTGGTTTTGTGAATATATGCATCTTTTACCCTGTTAGACAAAAATAGGCGATCTCAGGGCCAAATTCCTGGACATCTTCAGAACAACCAACATGACACTTTCATTTAAATGCATCAAATAATCATAAGTTCCCTGATCTTCTCACCAGCGTTACCCAACCCTCCAGATAATGTGACAAGACTTAATTCCAACACGAGCTGTCAAATTACCACCTAGTTTCAAGTAGGGTCACGCACACGCAAAGGAAAGCACGGAGAGAACAGTTTCGCATTTCAAAGCCTTGGAAGACTTTAATTTGTTTTAGCAGAAGGCTGGGGTCATATGTTGCTCTAGCTCATAAAACGTGGGGAATATTTATAATCCTGGGCTGATATTTAATAAAAATCACCCCACGTCGCTGCACATCATGTTCTATAGGTTATTGATTCCTCTGATTGCAGCCCAGGCAACCTTTACTGTCTCAGTAAGTGGAAAAGCAAACGGAAGCAACGCTCCTCTGCCCAGACCCCGGGTGGGTTTTCTGCCCTGTGCTTACTCGAAGAATTTGTTTCATTAGCAGTTTTGGGTTGGCAACAGACCTATAAGGTGCTATAAAGCAGCACACGGTAAGTAGCAATTCTTTGTAATTAGGGAAGACTGGCAAATGTAAACGGGACTGGGAGTTTTTTTAAGCCATTTATTATCACGTGCAAAAGTTGTTAAGGAAGATTTATATTCCGTTGGTTTGTTTCAGATCACAGACCTTTCAAAACGCTGGGTTTTTCCTGCTTGGGTGCACTGCAGACAGCTTGCCTTGCTCACCACTCAAAATGCAGCTGATTTCTTGTCACAGACAGTTGCTGCACAAAGGAATGGATTGTGCTACGAAAAATGATGAATCTTTCCTCAGCGGAGCCTCTCTCCCCGTTCAATAAAACCACAATATTTGAAATTTCTGGTAGCAAGTTAAATTAAGTGTTTCAAATAAGCATTTAATTTAAATTTAATTAGTCCCTAATTAACATATAAAATCAGCCCTTTTTGAGGTTAAACAAGTATGCAAGAGATTCATCACACTGAAATGCAATTACTGGGGATCAAGTGACATGTTCGTGGAAGTGGTATTTTAATTCAAAGCCGTATCTCACAATAATAATAAGGGGCGGTGTGTCTGTGTGAGATCCTGACACATACTCAAACCAGCACCTCAAAGAAACAGTCTGGACACCTCGTACCTTCTGGTTGGGGAGCAAGGGAGAGGGAAAAAAAGAACCCAAACAAAAAAACCACAAGATTTATTGCAATTTCTCTGAATGACAGAAGTCAGGGCTACATCTGATGGAGGGGCAGAGGCCCAAGAGGGCACGAAGCAGAGCGAGGCCCAGGGCAAATGCCACAGAATGTGGTATTTAGTCACAATAAACTACAGAAAATCCCCAAACTGGCCCCAGGTTCAGGCAGAGAGAGTGTTGGGCTCCTTTTAACCCCTGTGCACATGGCGCTTCTGGAAGCCACAGGATGCAGGGATGGGTTGAACAACAACTCTGCTTCCCCTAAGGGCTGCATCTTATACATCTCTGCAGCAACAGGCACCTTGTCTAAGGAACTACTGGAACTCAGGTTAGGATCTTTTTTAAGTAAGAAAAAATCCAAAATTACTTTGTGCCCATGTTTTACAAATTTAAAGATGTGCCTGCTGGGGAAAAGAATAAAGCAGCCAAGTGACAAACTACACAAAAAGGGACAAATTAACTCTAAAAAATGAGCAGCAGGGATCCAGGCCAAGCAGTATAAATCATGCTTCTCAATGCAAATCTCACCACCACATCTTCATCCACACACAAGACAACTTGCTCCTCTGTGCAGGGGAAGAAAATCACTGACTCAGCCCACAGCTCATGACCAGGGACACGGTGCCAGGTCTGCCTGTACAAATAACACCTGCACACACTCGCCCATCCAGCTGGAGACAAACGGCTGCACATTCACAGAATCACAGGATCCCAGGCTGGTTGGGCTGAAGGGACCTCTGCAGATCCCCAGTCCAAGCCCTGCTCACGCAGGGTCACAGAGCAGATCACACAGGTGGGTCCAGGCGGGTTTCAATGTCTCAGAGAAGGAGACTCCACACCCGCTCTGGGCAGCCTGGGCCAGGCTCTGGCACCTCCCAGCAAACAAGTTTCTGCTCATGTTCAGATGGAGCCTCCTGTGTTTCAGTCTGTGCCCGCTGCCCCTCACCCTGGCGTTGGGCACCACTGAACAGACTCTGGTCCATCCTCTGACACCCACCCTGAGATATTGATCCCATTGATCAGATCCCTCTCAGCTTCTCTTCTCCAGCTCAACAGCCCCAGAGCTCTCAGTCTCTCCCCATAAGAAAGAATCTCTAGGTCCCTCAGCATCTTTGTCCCCCACCCAGGCAGCTGGACAGAGAGACAGACAGACAGACAGACAGACAGACAGCTCAGCCCATTTAGCAGCTCAAGGGCATTTTGCAGAGACCCCAACACAGGGAAAAAAGCAAAGGGGCACCTGGGAGGGAGGAGGGAGACTGCAGCCATCACACACTAGCAAGACCCAAAACCCTTCAGACCTGCCCCAGAAAGCTGCCGTGACTCCACGACACAGCCCCAGGTGACACAGCGTGGGCTGAGCCTGTGCTGTCACCTCTGCGAGTGGATCAGTCCCACAGGGCAACTTTAAACTCTGACACCTTCCTTAAAACATCTGCAGTGTCGGGAGCCCAGCAGAGCACAGACAGGGGCTGTGATGCTCATGGCCGTGAGCGTGTTCGCCCCAGGGCCACCTGGCCAGGAAAAACCCACATGGTGAAGGTTAAAACCTTGGTCTCACTGGTGCTGGTCCTGTAGAGGGAGTAAAGGGATTTCAGGACACTTGGGTCAGACCAAACTCCATAAAGGAAGTTATTTTGGTTTACAGTGACCCACAGCTGTTGTTCAACTCAAAACAAGCAAGGTTGTTTCATTCCTGATTAATAAATACATGTAGAAAATTATCCTCTCTCTTTAGGTCAACTGAAAGTGAAAACACCATTCCAAAATGAGTCACTTTTCAACAATTCCCTCTTTCTCTTCATCTGTGAAAAGACTACACAGCAGAACTGACCTTATCCTGGTCTCAAACTTCATCTTTCACTGATGTGCCAAAATCCTCATCAAAGATATTCTCATGGGCTTCCCCAGGTCAGAGCCTCCCAGGGTCAGCAGCCGTGTCCCCTGGGGCGGTGGGATGTGGCACCCGCTCCGTGGGAGCACACGGGGCTGCATCAGGATGCGGGGGACAGCCCAGGAACCAGCAGCACCTGCACATCCCCATTAGCACTGTCCTCACTGACAACTGGGATGCAATTCCCAGCATTGCACTCTGAGGACAGCTTAGATCCCAGCCAAGCAACCCATTCTATTCAGCACGGGCTTAAATTCAAGCGTATTAAAGACACACCTCAAGTCAAGTACGAGCTGTGTGCTGTAGAGAACAGCAGCAGATTTAAGTGTGTGCTTTGCACAGCCCTGAACCAGAGTCGTGGTGTTCAGAATTCAATCCCTCATGTTGGGAAATGCCATTTTCCATAAAACCAGGAGTCTGCGGACCAGTGAGTTTCACAGTGGGATTTAAGAGTCAGTGGGTGCCAGTGCAGTGCCCACAGTGCACACCCAGCTCCAAACCCCGACGGACACCCCAGGAATTTGGTGACCTGCCAGGCAGAAGTCCCACATCTCAGCCATTGTCTTACCTTGCAGCATGGCAGAGGTGGTGTAGTAGTTAAACGGGACCTTCTTCACCACATAGGCGTCCGTATCCAGTGAGCAGAGCTTGTCCCCCACCAGCACAGACTTCCCCGTGCCGGCGTTGCCCACCAGCATCACGGGGCGCCGGCGCTCCAGGAGCCTGTCCATGAAGTGCCGCACACGGACCGTCTCGGCGGTGGGCACCAGGCAAGCCTGAGAGGGGCAAAACGAGCAGGTGAGTGTACCCATCTGTGGCACCACCCCACTGCCATGTTCTGAGGAGACATCAAACTGGGAGAGCCAGGAATGAGTGCGGTGACCTGAGTTTCTAGATGGCGCTAGGAAGGGAACAATACACTGCTACCAACCATTCAAGTCAAACTATCTGTACAGACGAAACAATGACAGCGGGATGCTGAGAGCAACATCTGGATCTCCCCGCAAACACACATTTTGCTAAAATGGTAACAATTTTTACAAGTCATCTGCTCACTGTGGCACCTCTAAAAGGAAAGAAAGGCATAGCTGGCAAACGCAATTCACTACCTGCAGCAACTCTCATTTTTCGTCCAAATCATATAAACAACCCTATTTTCAGCCACGCAGAATGACGAGATGGTGTCTCAGGGACTTTGTCACTACGTTGTCCCACATCCTGCTTCTCTCTGCAGGCCAAACGCACCTCCATCCCGCACCCTGGGCACACCAGCCCTGGCTCATAGGTGTCTCTGAGCCTGCGCCTCATGTACATCACTCAGCTCTGGAAGATGGATGGAGGATGAGTCTTCACAGTCAAAGTACAGTAAAGAAAGATGGGTAATTGAGTTGTACTTCATAAAGAATGTGTCAAGGGTTTTGATTGTGGGGTGACAATACAACCATGGCAGATGTGTTGTTAGCCCCCTCTCCCCCACCTTCAGCCCCTCTCTCTCCCCCATTCCCACTCAGGACAGGTGATTGGGAGGGAAAGAAGGATAGATAGAAGAGAATTGGAAAAATTAAAGATGTTTTACTAATGCTACTAATAAGAATAGAGAAAATAATACAAAATATACAAAACCAATCTTGAAAGCCCCAGCAACTGCAGAGCTGGCACCTGAAGTCCTGGACTGGACTGTGCAGCCAACCGGAGCTGGATTCAGTCTGTCATGAGGCCTCAGTTCGCAGGGACGACCAGCAAGGTCCTCTCCTGATGTCGGCCATAAGCAAAATGGACGAGATCCTCGTGATCTCCCACTTTTATATGAAGTATTCACGTGAATGGGATGTTATACTCTGTTTGTCAGTTTCTTGGTCACCTGTTTCTCGTTGCCCCTCTCGCGAGATGCGAATCTGTCCTTATCAATAACCTCACATTCCATTGCTATGTTTACCAAAACATGGATCTGGTTCTCCAGGAAAACGCAGCTGATATGAAGGTTTTACCTGACAGGCAAATTCACTAAAAGAGAAACTTGTTTTTAACAAAACCAGGACGGAATGCCATTCTTATTATGAAGTGCTTGACCTCGAATGAGACTTCAATTGAAATGCCTGCATACAGTCACTAAAATGCATGTGCTCTTCCCAGACAAAACACGTGCAAGGTTCACATACCTGTAAGGGCATTTCTGGATCAAATTCAAACTGAGGAATAAGTTTAGACCAAGGTTCAAACTTCTTCGTTTCTGGATCAATGTAGAAGTCAAAGACTGTGCCCTGAGAGGGAAACTTGATAGTCTTGAATTCTGCCACCCACCACTTGCTGAACTCCACTCTGTAGTCCACAAGCTATAAGACAAAAAGTGGAGAAAATACACTAATCTGGATCAATTAATTAGTAATGGAGAATGTTATCTATCCCAGTCCACCAGAGCGGGATTAGTCCTTAAAATATATTCCACAGCATAAAGTTCTTATCATTTTTCCTGCTATTAAGCCTAATTTTTCATTTTCTTCATTTCTGCTCATCAGTCCTATTTATTCATCTAAATAATTCATCCTCTGTGTTGATCACTCTTGGTATGTCTGAGACTAGATAGATGGATCAATTTGAAAAAGAGAAATACGTGCCTATGACTAAACAGACCACTTGATTGATTCTTGGTGCCTACTTCTTCCAACAGACAAGGACACAACATCCGTCTACATCTGTGCTCATGGTCAGTCACAGCATGCATACCAAAGCCTTTCCTCATCAATCACACCACTCTATTCAGAGTGAGTTGTTGTCTTCTGGCTTCTTTTCAAGCCACAACGTTTCAGACAAGCAGGACTGCAGACACCAGCGCACCAAAGCAGCAGCGAGGGTCTGCCCCTTTGACCCCGCCGTGATTCTGCGCTGCCACATTCCCCTCAAAGCACCCGTTTCCTTGCTTTTCCCCATTGTATCTTTCTACACATGGAGATTTTGGAGCATCTGAATTTTTTCAACTGGGGTGACAGTTTTGCTTTAGATGCTGGGTCAGGACTCACAAAATGTGCTCAGTCCCCTCCTCTGCCCTAGGTCTCCTGTATGACATTGGGCCAGCCATTCTGCCCAAACACCTTCCCATGTGGACAATGGGAACTGGAGAGAGGTGGAGGGGAGGAGGAGAGGAAAATTGCTGTGAGAAAGATGCTTGTGAAATACCGGACGCATCATTCAGCCCGTTTTAACAGCACAGTTTGTTCCTGGGGTGTCTGCGGGTCTCTCCTCCCCATAGCCATACAATGTGGGGTCACCAACACATTGTCCATAGGCTGCTCGGCCTCCATAAGGAAACCTGGGTTTGTTGCTGAACTGAACCAAGTGTCCTCCATAAAGCCTCCTGAGCCACAGTCCCTCAAAAGACCAGTGGATTTGAAAAACACATTAATAGTATCCACGATTTTGCAGACTCATGCTATTCAGAGAGGCAGAATCCCTGTAATTCTCCATTCTCCTGTTGTTATAACTCCTCAGCAGCGGCAGCAGAGTCGCCCGCAGTGGAGCGGGACGTGCGTGCTGCTAAAAGCTTTCCCACAAGGGTGCCCTTACCCCGCACAGCCAGACCGCCTGCAAGCGCGCTGTGCCGCGCTGCCCGCCCGCCCTGACCCCGCGGTTCAATGGAGCCACTCCAGCCCCAGCTCTATTGCCAGAACGGTGTGGAATTCAAACCACTTCCTTAATAAAAACCCCATATGGATTACCGCTAATTTCAGAGCCAGGAAATGGCAAATCTATCATCTGTTTTTATACAGGGGCCCCGCTACCCACCAACAAGCACCGAGTAGTGGGAAGCCTCCCAGACTGTTTCTCCTGACATTTCGGCCGCGAAAGGTCAGCGCGAAGGGCACCTTCGGTGGAAAGCAATAAACAGATTTTATATTGGATCATTTTTCACCAGGCTCCCCATTGCTCGGACTGCTGTATCCTCGCACTCTCAGCTCTGACATTTACAGAGCACCGCGGGCAGTAACGCACAGCCAGGCTCCCGGTGGAGCCTCCCGGAGGGTCGCTGTGCCTGCAGCTGCTCCTGCAGCCCACCCAGAGCCACTACCGCAGGCAGGAGCCCGGCCTGATGCACCCGAGACTGACTGTGCGGCACGGGGAACACAGCGGCCAGCTGCCACAGCACCGCACACCAGCATACTTGCGCTTGTACTGCTGAAGCAAAGACAAGTAGCGCTTCCCAGGCTTTATTGTGTTTTGTTTTGTTTCTTTAAGTCATCCTAGACTGGCAACACTAAGGCTGAGTATTTCCCAGCTGGCACATGGGAAATGGAGGCTCCACAAGGACCAAGGAAGCTGGTCTCGCACAGGTCATTCAATGGTCACAAGGTGTGATGGCACCAAGTGAGCACCCAGCTGAGCTTGAGCTGTGTTGTTCAGCACTTCCTGAAGCATCTGATCCTTGGCATGGAGCAAATCTGAAGAGACCAGCAGACACTCTAGGTCTGGCGTTAAGGTACATGAAAACACACAAAGAGACCCCTGGGAGCACTTGAGCAGCCATCAAGAACGGCAGTGCCTCCACCCGAGCTGGGGAGGGGTGTCTGGTGTTACATTCGTGGAGAGACCTCCCGCATAGTCCAGACAACACAGAGTTTGACACAAGCCCAGCGGAGATCAGACGTGGATCTCCAAGCCCTTGACAGCAGTGCAGTGTGGGCAGACCCAGACATCAGGACTACACACTTTAGATCTGAGGATAAGGCGTCCTCTGACCAGGGGATGCAACCACCCAAGAGTAGGTGTGCCCCTGTGGCCACGAAAGTCAATGGCACCTGGGGTGCCTTAGGAAAAGTATGACCAGCAGGTCAAGGGAGGTTGTTCCTCCGGCTCTGCTCTGCCCTGGTGACAAAACACCGGCTGGTTTGTGTTATGTAGCACGTCTACCTGTGCAGTCAGAAGGCTGAAAGACTGCTCCACTGATACATCCATCTGATAAATCAGTCTTAATTTGATCACATTATGCACATCCACAGGCTTCTATAAGTTAACCTTATGTTTCTCCCCAGTGAAATGCATCTGCATAAGCAAACATCCCTCCCCCTTTACCACTGACCCCTCAGCTGTTCTCCGGTGGTGTTACACCCTGGATAACGAGGCCTTTCGTAAAAGGAATTGTTGTGTTTCTAGTTTATTATCACCTATATGAGAGCCCCAGGAAAACAGCATTACTGGCATAGCACTATGTTTCAGAAAGTATGAAGAAATCAAAACAACACAAAACCACACAAACAAACTGTGTGAAAGATGCTGAAGAGGCATCTTCCGTCTTACCTGATCTCGAAACATTGATCCACCAAAGGCCCAGACGGCAGCAAAGACAAAGTAAAGTTCATAAAGCTCCTTGGGACAGTCAGGAGGTGTGTTCTCCTCTGCCAGGAGACATTCAAGGAGGTAGCACAACATCTGAACCATACTCTGTTCAGGAATGGGAATAATCTTCTTAAATCTAAGGGATGGAAATTAGAAAGCAATACGTCCATCACAACCCAGGAAGACTAGAAATGCTCTTTCAGAATACTGGCATTCTGCTTGTCAGCGGTACGTGTCCTATTCCCAGGTACAATAAAGAGAACACCCATTCTCACACTCAGACCCGCTGGCACCGGCACATATACAAGTAATAACAATAATCAGAAGTCTCAAGCATTTTAAAACTTTGATCTTCTTGAAAGAAGCAGAATGGAAGACTTGCTAAAGGCAATGATTTCCTGCGAGCACGATGAGTTCAAAAGCGGTCAAATAGAGGAGTAATAAAATAAACCCTTTCATCTTGCCATTTTACATTCATTTAAGCTACACTTACAGAATTCCAAACTAATATTGTAGCTGCACTGAAGTCCTCCATAAAGTAACTATAGCTATTTGAAAGGTTGGTTCTACGATTTCTGAATTAAGCAAGCTACCAAAACACTCAGCTCAGGGTTGCCTGCAGCTAATCCCGTGGATTTCACGCTCTGAGACAATGTTCAGCAAACAGAATGGGAAACATCCGATTGACTTTGCTACCAACAGTCAAAACCAACTTGGTCCCACAGAGAGAAGTTCCCTAGCACAATGTTTAAGTCCTGATTCCAGACCCTTCTGACACATCCCCCTTTTGGCTGACATCTCCCATGCTCACTGATTTTTCTTTTGTTTTTAAAGGAAAGTGCAACTATAGGAAGCAAGTAGAGGATGGGAGATGCTCCCTTAAGTTTTCTGGGACTCTACTTTGGCCAGTCCTCACCACAGTATGAGAAAGAGAATGGTTTCACATGATGATAAGCAAGAACCACATGACTTCCCTGTGGACACTGCTTTAAAGCCAAATCGAGCCAAGAAGCACTAGGACCCTTCCAAATACCCAAGTTCTTAATGAAAAATAACTTGTGGAGTGGGCTCAGGTCTAGCCTGACACATCAGGAGGCTGAAAAGCTTTCTCTTTGGGATCTGCCGGAATTATTTTCCAAGAGATAGAGAGTTGATACAGGAAATACAATAAAAATCAAATCAAAATCAGATGAAAACCAGATCTGACCAACACGATACAGGCAGGAGCGTCACTTTGCCCACCTCGCCCTGCTGGTTCTCTGAGCTTAAGCCAATGATGCTCAGGGCTTCCAGGGGCAAGGAGGATCATGTGCAGCACAACCCAGCGCAGCACAGCTGGGCTGGACAGTGGCAGGTGTCCCCATGCCCTCACCACGGGTGACACAATCACTCATCAGATGGTACCTTGTTCTGAGGGTGTCCAGGCAAATGGGCAGGTACTTATCAAACAAAATGGTCAGGTTGGCTCTTTCGGACTGGATCTCTCGCCTGTCGATCCAGCTGCTCACTGGAGGATTCCAGCCCAGATCCGACGGGTTGATGTACAGGATCCCTTTAGGCCCAGGGTAAGAGAGAACATATAGTAAAGACATAGCAGAAACTGTTCCTTTCTTCCAGCAGAGTTTACCAGGTACTTTCACACAACTAAAACCCTATCAAATATGACGGGACGTCCCATTACCTGCCCCCTTTTCCTGCCCCACTGCAGAGTAGAAACATGAACAGTGAAGAAACTTCACCCTTGAAACCACGGCGCTTTTCATGACCTTGCCCTAAATTCAGAACATTGTCTTGTCTGAGCAGTTTCATTGCTCTGGGCCCCATTTCCCCATGTGTAAAACTAGGGGACACCTCCATTCCCTTCTCCCATACTTCATGCACTTCTTCAGAAGATCAAGAACTCTTTGAGACAGATACTGTCCTTCTCCTCATAAAGTCCATCCAAAGGGCTTTGCACAACAGGAGCACTCAGCAACGCTGAAGCCATGATCACCCACCAACAGTCAGAGTGCTCTGGGTAAATCTCCAGGATGATGACAGCTCCACATGTGCATTTGGGGTCAGGATCCTCAGTTTGTCTGTCAGAAACCTGCCCTGTCCACCCACGGCCGCTGTGATCTCAGGTTGGGTACTTGCAACAGGAGTCAAGTTGGCCAACAGAAGACTGGTTAATGGCACGAGATCCTCCTGGGTTCACGGCAAATCCCAGTGCGGAGCTCAGGCCAGGACTCACCCGCTCGGGACACGGTTGCTGGGGTGGCTGTGCGCAGGTGGCTGATCTCAAACACCAACCGCATCGTTGGGTTCAGAGGGATTCTCTCATTGCTCGCCAGGGTCAGCACCTGCATTGGGCAGACAGACAGACAGAATGACATCTTCCCCAGGAACAGGAATGAAAAGCATTCAGCACTTTGCACTAAAAAGCTTGGTTGCTGCCAGCACAGTTCCTTGAGGGAATGCAGCTGATTTCCAGCAGGTAGTAGAACTGTCTTGCATGACTCAAAGGAACAGCACTCCCTTCGAGCGGCGGAAAAAGGTGTGGAATTATGACCCCACCCTATTTTTGAAGGGCCTGGAGTTACAATCAGGACATCTGTGATTATCCATGAGCCCAGTTCCAGGAAGGGAAATTACAATGAAACCATGATTTGAGCTATTTCCCCTCATGCACCATTTTCTATATGTGATATTGTTTGGTGTATCTGAAGAAACACAACCGCATTATTCTAGGAGGTGTTATTTCAGCATCTGCATTTTTAGGCTGAACCATGCCATGCAGTCAAAGAATATCTCCTTCTTTAACTTATATTCATTACCTTATGATCATCCATCACAGTATTAAGAGACTCAATCCACATTGGATCAATATCTCCATCTAGTACCATCCACTTGGGACCGTCATGCGTGATGTTGGCCAGCTCTCGCATGATTGATGAAAACAGGCCTGGGAGGGTGACAGGAAGATGGTGATGAACACTGAACTTGACACCTGCTCTAACGGTTTTCTCCAGCAACACAGTAAAAATTACTCTAATTAATGCTTTCCTCTCACACATGCAAAACTCTATGTGCCTATACGTAAATATTACTATATCACAATACGGTTCTAGTTTGCTTTAAAGTGAAAAAAGGGTTATCAGTTATCACTACTGAAAATGATTGCAGACCTACGCACGAGCTTCATTCCCACCGAGAATCATAAGGGATAAGAAAAATGTAGAGTAGCTACTCAAAGGCAAAAGGCGGCATGAGTTATACAATGCAGAGAAAACCACCTGAATATGCCTAGGAAATCCTTATAAATATTTTTTTGTGGCTCAAAGTATATCAGGGCAATCAAGATGCATTAAACGCTGGGTCATGGCTTTAGTGAGACTGAGGGGAGAACAAGCACAGAATGACGTTGAATGACAGAACAAAATGTTGGTAAAATCAAGGAGAGAGAGGATACAGAGTCTCAAGGGGAGTAAATAATGAATGTTAAGAAGACCACGAAGGCTGGGAATAGAGCAGCAGCACTGCAGAGCAAATGAAAACTCCACAAAACTATTGCTCTCCTCTACATGTGAAAATACCTCGGGAGACGCTGGTCTTCATGAAAAAACATCAGGCAAACATTAAAAAAAAGCCTCTCTTCCAGTGAATTGTGACAAGAACTCTTTTTTTTTTCTTTTTTTCTCCAGGACAAGCTATTTCTTTGTGATCCAGATCAGGAACAGCTAGTGGCACCATCTGACTGAAGACAAAGCTTGTGCTCAGCAAATGCAGAACGGCTCACCTGGAACAGGTGTGTGATCCCGAGACTGGGTCAACAAAAATAACGCTTCAGCGCCTCTGCCTCCAGCCAGTTCCTTACGTGTTGGACACACGCCTTGGGAACCACTCCGACATTATTAGCATCAGAAACAGTTGCTGTCTCAGGGCATCAGGGCTTCCCTCGGATACACCGCGGCAGCGGGGAGAGGAAAGCGCCTCTGTCCTGACCTTGTGCATCCACAGCACACGGCTCTCTTGGGGTTTAAAAGAAGAGTTTTGTTCTGCAAAGAACACTTTTGGGATTCCCATATGGGACGTTTTACCACCTAACACGTAGGACCTTTTCAACTTCTGATAATGTGACAGGATAAAACTGGGGAGCGGAAAAGCAGGGGCTGATCTGTAAGGGAACAGGTCACCTCTTGCTAGGCTGTGGTGGAGATTGCCTTGCTGGTCTTTGACAACATGAAACAACATTTTCAGGAATGGTTACTGCAGAAAATATCTGCCTTGAAAGCTCAGGGAGGAGTGCCACTATCTCATTTAAACCATCGCAGGCCAGAAACCACTGGACAGTCACCTGTAAAATGTCCCTCCTGCTGTTCGGTGTCACCGCTGCCCTCGATCTGCAGCCACTGCTGCAGCCAGTCTGCACAGTTCAGGCTGTACCCTGCACGTCCCTCTGCCACTTTGATTTAGGCTCCCTAATTACAATTAGAAAGAAATTAACCTGGCATTGGAGCAAAGCAGGGGGTCGGGAAGGGTCCATGGCGGGGCCAGGGGAGGTGGGTGGCAGCTCATCTGCTGCTGTGGATGATTCATGGTAATGTCTTCCCTCACCTCCCCCACACCTCCCAAACCCGCCGCACACGTAAATCGAAGCTGCCTTTATGTATCAGTCACAACCCAACATTTCCACTCCAGATTTTCTGTAATCTTCCAGCAAGTTTGAAATGTTCCTCAGGAGTAAGCAGGATCAACAGCTTGGCAAACGCTGGTGTGCTACAGAGATCGGGCAGCCATACTGAGTGGAAAAACTGACGTTAAGGCTGCTGTGCGTGCTATCAGCAATGAAAAGCTGGGGATGGGACATTTTTTGGGGTCCCAGTGCACACCACAGTGCAGGAGGGACATCTCTTCCATCACTGGTCCAGCCAACTCCCAAAAACTGCCTGCCCCACTTAGGAACTGGTACGTGTTGGTATTAATGGGCATTAAAATTATTCTTAGGGCAATAGGATCAAGTAGGCTTATGCTATATTTCCCATTCGAAGATCAAAGAGCTAAAACATCCTGTGTATCCTTTCAACAACAAACTGTCATGTGGCTGTAGGCAGCAGACAAGCACCTGGGCTCTCAGACCTGCACATGAAGAACCAGTCACCCTGCTGCTGCTCGGGAAATTCATTAAAAATACCCGTCTTTATCTACATATTTCAGACATGAAATGACATTTACCGTCTTTCCATTCTCTTGTTGCTGGGTTAATGATGCCAAAGAGCTCATCATTGGTGACTGCCTTGGGGTTGAGGTCTGTCCAGACAGGACGTCGCTTCATTATCTGGTAAGTCCTGTTCAGGGATCTCATCACCTGAGACTTGCCCGTGCCCGCGTTACCCACCACGAAGACAGAGTGCCGGACCGTCAGCAACTCCTCCAGCTGCACCACCTGAGAAAAACACTCCCAAATTTTAGACAAAGATGCCAAACTGAAGTTCAGGTCTATAAAATAGGTCCCACTGGGCCACCTCTTTAGAAAGACGTGACCCTGAGACACAAGCAGATTTGACAATTGAGTTTGGTCCAGCCACTCTAATCACAATGGGTGAAATCCTCAGCCTGCAGATAAACTTTCAGCGCTGTTTATACTTGACAACCACCACCTGATGAGGCCCTGCTCTCCAGGGGCTACACTTTCATGAGCCTACAAACGTTGGCCCCTTTGGAAGCCCAGAGACTGATCCAGTGCTGACTTCAGGAGCAGGTGCAACTGCCTCAGACCCAGCACAGCTGACTGCCCTCCAGCGAGATCTGCCTGCAAGGACAATGCTGTGCAGAGCTCTCTTTGTAGAAGCAAAGCTGTTTGAGAAAACCCAAATGATTTGATGGCGATGTGGGTGTAGCAGAAGATCTCTTGGTCTTACTTTGAGCACAAAGTTGTCCTCAGCCTGCAGCCGGAGGTCCAGCACAGCCTGCCTCACAAACGACTCAAAATTCAGGTCACGCTTCCGAGGCACATCCAGTGCAGGGAATAGATCCCCAATCAGCCCCATAAACACCGGCACATCATCCGTCACAATCTTGGGGATGCTGAAGTCACGAAGAGAGCGCATCAGAACCTGGTCTTCGGGTCGCTCTGGGTCATCTCGCTTGAGGGAGCCAGCAACAACCAGCACTGACTTAATGGCACGCAAGCCCCAGTCGTAGTGATCCTACACCAGAGGAAGAAAAAAAAAGAGGCATGAGTTTATGCTTAGACAGTACCATGTAGGGTGAAGAACCACCATTCCCAAACTGCCAGACTAGTAAGCAATGAAAATACATCTAAATCTGTTATTTGCATTGTGGCCAGAGACCTTCTCCAGCCTGAGTGACCTGGTTTCCATCTCAGTAGGTGAGATTCCCGTCAGGGACAGTATTAAAGAGTCAAATAATTCAGCTGTTCAGACCATCACATGGGCTCACAGTTGGCAGTAAGACAGCAGCAGGATTTGCACTCCAGAGACCAAAGCAATTTGTTTCACCTAAATCATAAAGCACCTATAGCAAGGCCAGCCAGCCCCCTGCATCTGCAGGAGCCACCAAGGTGAAAGGCTTGTGAGTCCATTATGAGGCCCCAAAGACCCAAGTTTCTCCACCCTGCCCATCACAAGATGACAAGCCTGTTTGGTCTCAGAGGAGGTCCAGGAATAAGGGGTCAGTAAAGACATTGCTGAAAAAGTACCACAAAACGGCATGAGAAGAACTCTCAAGCCAACAAACAACTGTTCATATTTCTGTCCTGTTAACACCCTCCAGAGCACAGCTCGACAGCTGACTGCTCTGTGTGGGAGGCCATGGCTTCCACCAGGCCCCTCAAGGCACAGCACCAAGTTTCTGCGACAGAGCATATCCCACCCAGCCTCATGCTGGCACAGCCGAGATCAGGTTTGTATCATCAGGAATCCTGATTCAGGTCTCCTCTGGACCCAGCTTCGATCTACACAAATAATGACAAGGAAAAATCTGATTTGCTTTGCACTGACAGTAACTCTAACAAGACCTGGAACCAGCCTAAGGCTGAACTCAGAGAGGGACACCATAAACCCTTTGCAGGCAGGAGAATCAATAGGAAGAGACTGGAAAGCAAAAGGTCACTGAATACTACCCCAAACATGGTGTCATTTAAACTCACTGAAAGGTCTCCCATTAATGCAGCTGGTCAAATGCTTTTGTCCCTGCAGATGCTCCAGTAAAGCAGTCTGAAAATTTTATTGCTCCGATGATCACCAACCCTCTCCTCCCCCAGCAGCCAGTGCAAATGCAGTCATTAAATAAAAGCTGTGAAACGTTAGCCATGGAGCTGAGCAGCACAGTGCCATGTTTCTGCTGATTTTGGAGATTCATCATACCACTCAGCCACAGAATCAGGCTCACCTGCTTGGACAGGAGCTCTTTGCAGAGTTGGTAGAGAGTAATGAACTTCCTGGCTAACACCCGGGCCTCGATGAATCCCTCAGCCACCAACATAATTTCACAGATCAGCTCAAAGTCTGGCACAACCATCGCACACGGCCTAAAATGACAGGTGAGGAGGCATTGCAGAACAAGTATTTCTTGACTACAGGTCTTACAGGCAGCGCATTTGCAGCTTCATCTTCTAGGCCTTCTTTTACGAGCCAGGTCACCCTCTGCCTTCCCCACGACAAGGGACAGAGCTCCTTTGCCCTGCCTGTGCGTGCCCAGACCCAGGCCTGTTGTGCAAGGCTTAAACTACCTGCGAATGCCCTATGCAAGTGAATTCCCCAAGGACATGAGGTCGAGCCTGGATGTTCCAAAAGACAGTTTCTGCCAGGTCACAAACCCTGACCTGGACTCACCTGAAGAGAGCTTTTAAATTCTCAGGTAGCTCTGTTCGCCCTGCGTAACCAGGGTTCATGGTGATGAAAATGCCTACTGATGGTACTAAGTTGATGTCTTCTCCAAGAAAATTGAAGGATTTCTTCTTCTCCCGTATTGCATCCTGCACGCTCTTCACCTAGAAATCAAGACAGTACTATAGTATCAGCGTTCACTTATGAAAAACACATCAGACAACGGTGCTTCCTTCGTTACTCTTGGCCTCGTGACAAATGGGGCTAATCACTGTTTTATTTTTTACCGGCAGCACAAAGCTTTATACACTGTTTGGAGTACATCAGCATGGCAATATCAATTTCCCATCTCAGTCAAACTCTGGCAAAGCAGAAAAAAGAGCTGAAGAGAGTGGAAAGTCAAAATGCAAAGGAGTTGCAAGACTTCACACCTTTGCTCCATGAGACAATGATGAACGTGGGTCAGGAAGAGCAACTCAGGAGCGGGAAATGTCCCCAGCACTGCCTGCATTCACCTTGGCTTTTGACATCACCTGTGGGACACTGCTCAGCACATCTCACAGCAAAAACACCACCAAAGGCTCCACCATCTCTGAACCAGCCAGCCCAGCAGAGGTCTGATGTGTGAGAGAGACACAGGGCAGTACAGGTATCCACAACACAGCCAACACCCAAACGCACTCCCCAAAGTCTATCACAATATGGGCCCATTATTCCCTTTACCCATCTCACCTCTCCCCACACAGCGTTGCTCTTCAGGACATCCCAAAACCCTCCTGTGCCTGCTCCGTTCCCTGACCAGGCCCAGAGAAGGGGTAGCACCTCCCAATAAGCTTGGCCTCAGCTCAGTTGTAAACTGACCACTTGATATCACTTTTAAAGATTTTGGGACATCAGATGTTTGATTTAAAACCAAAACCAGAAGGCAGAAGCTGTAAAACCTCTCCTAACACCTTCACTCACTAATATTATATTGTTTTTTATATTTGCCTGATTGCAGCTTTGTTCTGCTCATTCCTCTCCTTCCGAAGAGTTCACCTCTCTGCAAACAGCACCTCAGCGAGGGGCAAATCTCTCTCTATTCACCGCTCTAACCTCACTACTGTTTGCCATCTCAAAGTAAAGCAATTAATCGAATTTTTCCCTGTAAGGAACCATATCGACATCAGCTGCATGAGTAAGACAGCCAATTAAACATCGCCATGGTAACACTCCTAATAGCAGCCAGGAGACACCACGATGGAATGACGGCCGTGCCGCTTTCTTCAGCTGCCACGCTCCAGCCAGGAGCGAGGGAACCATCAGCAGTTGAGTCATTCCTGGGCTTCTTTTGTTCAGCTTCCCTTTTTATTTCAAGATCCTCAAAGACTTTTTTTCAATGACAACTTTAAACTAGGACCTGACGGAAGAGAAATTGAGAGGGAATGATACATAAACTCTTGTACCTGCCTGGGGCTTCTCTGGGATGCCACATAAGGTACCAATTATGAGTGAAACAGATGAGAAGAATGAGGAGTTCATGGAGGGGTTAAGAACAATGTCTTTGACCAAAACATTTACAGAAGCGTAGAAACTTCTGAGCTTTATATCTTTCTATAACACTGAGCCCAAAAGGGAGTCCAGGAACAATTCAGCACCTCAATCAGATATTAGGATCCTAAAACACGCACTCAGCTGACAGTTGGATCCTGAAGAACTTGGGCACTTTGGCACCTCAGTTTTCTGCACTGAAGCCCCCCAAGGCTTCCCCTGTATAAAATAATGCCAGGTTTCCTCATGGGCTGGTAAGAGGAGGGGAAGGAGGACGCGAAGTGACAGATTATATATATAAGCACGAGAGCACAGGACTTTCTGGCACGATGGGGAGGCCAGTCTCCCTTCCAGCCCTTCTCCAGGGATGCTGCTGCGCTTCACACGAGACTCACCAACACAATGCACTGAGCAGCTGAACTACAGAGGAGATGAGAAACCATTCGCCAGGGGAAACACCCATGCCCAGCTGGGCACCGCTCCAATAGCTCTGTCCCAGGTTTAATCCCACGGTGTCAGGGTACCCTGGGCAAGCGCGTCAGCAAGGGCCGCAGATCTGCCCCAGATTCCAGCTCCCGAGTGTCACCAGCTGACACTGGCTTTTGGGAGCACCACGGGGCTGCACACGTTCCTCCAAGGAATGGTGCCAGTTGGCCAGGAATACCTTCCAAAGCCGCTTGGCAGAGCTGTCGTCACAGACACCAGAACTAAATCCACAGCCATATAGTTTTGGAGACAGGTTAAGAAAATTAATCCTGAATGTATTCCCATTTCCTGAGTATGACACACAACCTGTGCCTGACCAGGGGTGATAAGGAACCCCCAGAAGTCCAGCGGATCTGCCCCAAACACCCCTCTTCCCCTCCGTGAAAATTATTCCCTACATTGCAGACTGAGCAGCCGCAAGTCAAGGCAGCTTCTCTGTCTTGAAACGATGTGCTGCAATTATCTCACAGCAGATTAATGACACGAGTGCTTTCCTGAGGAGGAACAGGTACAGAGCCATGGTGCGTAGTGGTCTGGGAAAAGATGCTACAAAGAATTGTCTTGGCACAAATGCTGTAACTGGGGCAAGAAAAGTGACAAATATCTTTGCAGCACGTAACTGCGACATCTTGGCAGTGCTGTGATATTCATGTGATTAATCTTGAGATCTAATCCCACACCTGCCTATACACAGAACTGAAACCGGCAATATGCAATTGCCATTTTTACCCTTGCTCCAAAGACTGCAGAATGGCTCTGCTCTGTTTGTATTTATTTATGAGTGTTTCTCCACTCACCTGTACAGCAACCACAGAAAGGACCTCAACTGAGATCCT
Source organism: Patagioenas fasciata (assembly GCF_037038585.1). Classification (NCBI taxonomy): domain Eukaryota; kingdom Metazoa; phylum Chordata; class Aves; order Columbiformes; family Columbidae; genus Patagioenas; species Patagioenas fasciata. Next base: position 642,461 of record NC_092539.1, read on the forward strand.
GTTAAATTCATCAAAACAGCCCCAGGCTCCCGTCTGGGAAAGGCCTTTGTAAATATTCCCACAAGACTGGAAAAACAAAGCAAAAACAAAGATTACAAGAGTGAAATCATAAATGGAATCAACTCCAGCAAAAAATTGATTTTATTTCCCAGCCTGTTTATTTATAGCAATTTACACTCTATTGTGGGTATTTAGAAAAGTGCATGGAAACAGCAGGCACAACTCAATTATAATATTTATAGCTCTGCGCAGCTTGCCACTTTATCTGCTAATTGCACTTTCTCGATATATCTGTGCACCAGTTTCATTTAAAGGTCACTTGTGCTGAATTACTGATGGTCCCGTTTCCTGGGAGAGCCCATAAGCTAAATGAAATATGATCCGAGGCTACCAAAATCACTGTACCGTGCCAGACTGGCAGAGAGCAAGACTCAGCCTAATGATTCAGTGCTCTGTAGCGGCTGAAGGTTCACTATGTTTTGGGTTTATTCTGGGAGAGGATCCTGAGAAAACCAGGACAGGTCCCTCCCCGTGCCAGGGGCTGCCAGGTCGCGAGCACGCCGAGAAGAAACGACCAGGGTCCAACTATCAGCACAGCCTTGGTCTCAACTGAACAGACCAACGTTTTTGAAGAATTACACATGAAATCTAACTCCAGAAAGGAAGGGAAATGCATAATGAGGCAGAGAAGATAGTTCGGGTCTCTGCCTCCTGAAGAACCTTGTGCAAATCTTAGAGAAGGAACGGGAGGAGAAGGAAAAGGCATTCAGCTTAAAGGAGCGTAGCAGGGATTTGGAGAGAGGTGATCACAGAATCCCAGCCTGGTGGGGCTGAAGGGACCTCTGCAGATCCCCCAGTCCAAGCCCTGCTCACGCGGGGTCACAGAGCAGATCACACAGGTGGGTCCAGGCGGGTTTCAATGTCTCACAGAAGGAGACTCCACACCCGCCCTGGGCAGCCTGGGCCAGGCTCTGGCACCTCCCAGCAAACAAGTTTCTGCTCATGTTCAGATGGAGCCTCCTGTGTTTCAGTCTGTGCCCGATGCCCCTCACCCGGCGTTGGGCACCACTGAACAGACTCTGGTCCATCCTCTGACAGCCACCCTGAGATATTGATCCCATTGATCAGATCCCTCTCAGCTTCTCTTCTCCAGCTCAACAGCTCCAGCTCTCTCAGTCTCTCCTCACAAGAAAGAAGCTCCAGACCCCTCAGCATCTTTGTAGCCACCGCTGGACTCTGTGCAGTTATTCCTTCTTAAACTGGGGAGCCCAGAACTGGACACAACTCCAGATGTGGCATCACCAGGGCAGAGCAGAGCGGAAGGAACAACCTCCCTTGACCTGCTGGTCATACCTCTCCTAATGCACCCCAGGTACCATTGGATTACTCTCATCCTTCAGGTTTGCTCGGGCCCTGAGCATCCCCAGCCCCATGTGACCGCACTGCAGCCGAGGTGGGAGCCATACCTTGTAGCCCATCTGCTCGGAGCAGTTAAACACGTACACCATGATGCCCAGGGCTCGCCCCAAATCTTTCGTAGTCTCCGTCTTGCCAGTGCCCGCAGGGCCTGCAGGTGCTCCGCTCATGGTCAGGTGCAGTGACTGGGTCAGGGTGATGTAACATCTTTCACAGTGAATGATGAATGAAAAAAGGAAATATGTCCAATAGGTCAACTGTGGGCTGCAGGGCAATAGCACTAGAGCATTGCACTCAGCAGAGCCTCTCCTCTGAAAAGCTGTACGTGAGCAGGGGTCATGTCTGAGCTGAAAGCCTTCTTGGCATTAATTACCACCTCTGCTCAGCTCTGTTTTCTCCAAGAGATACTCATCTTCCACCAAGGTCTGCCCAAACCTCTTCATGTCCAGCTTGTGTTCTCTCTGGATCCTCATACAACTCATGGATATTGGGCACATCTCAGGCAGTACGAGAAAAGGACAGCTTTTCTGGAAGACCTGTCACTGACAGAAACCTGCTCAGGTGGCCTATGAGCGAACCCAACTCAAAGCTGCAGCAAGTCCCAAAGTTTCTCCATCATGTTGATGATGGACACTGGGGTGGTGTCCACATGTGAGTATCTATACTACCTGTATAAGCCACAGAGGTGTAGTCAATATAGCCAACAAAACCTGATGATACCTGGGGGCTTGACGCAGCTGACTAACACAGGTGACCAGAGCCACCTGAGATGCTCTTGGTTGCTGAAATGTCACATAGGGTGGAGAGATATGACAAGGGGTCCATAGGAGACTTTTACACTTCTGGATTGGCAGCTGGAAGCCAGGTGGGACAACACAGAGTATCTCAAGTAACCCTAGGTGTCCCCACTGAGGCAACCAGGTAGATGTCTGCTTCAAGATGGGATGAAAGCTCTCTAGACTCACCAGCTTTATGGACTGTGGACATCTTGTGCACAGGAAGACACCCACAAGTGTTTTAATGTGTGAGCTGAATCCCACCCAGGGATCTGATGTACAAATTCCCCAGAGGGTACCACCAAAAACCAGATAAGAGTTAGAGCTCGACCACTGGAGTGCTGGGACATGGAGACAGAACAAGAGGGATACAGGTGTCTGAACTAAATCCATCTTTGGTTGGCATCTCTCTCTCTACCTGTGTGGCAAAGCCCAGCTATGACATTGTGTCCCAGGGACTTACCTGTCGGTCAGCGGAGTGATCACAAGCCGAGGGGTATTGCCAAGGTATTCATAGGAGTACAGGAACTGGGCGTCACAGATGTTGGCAAAGCAGTGCCGTTCCTCATCTGACCATCTGTGCCGGAGCTGTGACAGCCAAATGAAGGCCTGGGCATTGTCCACCTGCAACACACCCACAAACACCATCACAGGAAGGCCGGGGATGCCAGACACATGCAGCTCGGGGGCCAAAATAGCGACTGCTATAAAATGTTCATGGGGGATGACTGGTCCTCACTGCAAGGCAGGTGTGGTGAGGAAGGCCGCCTCCTTGCAATGCGGTGAGAAATGTCACCTCCCCATCTCCCATCAGTAAAGGGGAGGAACCAAATTAGTGACCACATTGGTGGGAGAGGAAAAAATTAATGGCCAAGAGAAAGAGCCTTACAAAAAGACTCCTGAATAGATTTAAGAAGCAGCAAGTCATGAAGAAGGTCTCATAATGCAACCAGAGTGAGAGAAGGAGCAGAGGCCATCTAGACAAGGAAGAGGTTGCAGACAGCACCAAGGAAACAGACTGGGGACAGGTGGACAAAGACAGGCATGGCCAGCGCTCTCTGCACAACCAGCAGGCAGGTCCAGATGCATCACTTCACCCCAGGCTGGACCGAGGCACCACTGAGCCCAGCTGAGCCTTGAAGACAGAAACCCTGTGAGCAGCCTGGCTGCCCCTGAGATGACACAGATGAGGGAAGAGCCACAACCCAATACATTCAGGGCATCTTCCCACCCACCTGCAAGGCTAAACACTTGGCATGGTGTCAGGGACAGGGGAGTAGTGTGGGAGAGGTGTTGCAGGAGAAGGGAGTCCCACATAAGTCCCTGTGGCCCCACACCAGACAAAGGACGCTACAAAGAACAAAGCTTGAATGCTTTTTCTTACTTTCTAAAGTCAAAACTGAGACTGAGTCCAGCAGCCTCCCAACACACCACCATCATCCACCAGCACATGTCTTGGCACCAGGACGCAGGGCCGCGCTCTCACTCCTGGTGTGAATCTGCAGCAACTACAAGTTGGTGTTGCAGGGCCATGACACAGCACAGCTCTGCAGGCTTACAGGGGCTTTCTGCACACTTACTACAAACATTGTAGAAATAAATTTAGTCATACGTCTCCCACTGAGACCGGCAGTGATCTGAATGGCCAGTGGTTGGGCCCCCTGAAGCCCCCTCTCCAGCACCCACAGAACTGTGCTGAACTGCCAACACCAACCTTCTGTGCTATCATCTTTGCCACCACATCCCGAGCATGCACGTCGATGGTGCAAATGGTCATGATTTTCTGTCTGTCGCCCTTGGAGAGCTGCCCGATCAGCATGGTAACGAGGGTGTTCAGCTGGGTCACTTGCTTCTTGTGCTATTCCTTCATCGCATTCTCGTAGCCTTCCTCCACCCTGGCAAAGGCAATCCCAACCTCCGTTGTCCACCAGATCTGGGTGCAGCAAAGCGCCACCTAGGGAAATAGGCTGGTTCAGTATCAGGGAAAATACCAAAGCTTCCTTATGTTCAAGAGTGTCGGATCCACAGGGAGATCAAGGATGAAACATCCGTGACATGAAATTAAGTATTTTTTCATACAGTAGTCACAGCAGACAGTACAACAAGGATCTGCTCCATGACATTCATTTAAAACACCGTATCAGTGATAGACACATTTAGCAGCTAGTTATAAGTAAATCAGCACCTTTCACATGCCTGACACAGCAGAGGAGGAAGAGTTGGAGACCACGAGGTTGTCAGAGGTGCATCTGAGGGGCTCTTCACTCTTATCAGGCCTCACCACTTTGCCTTCCTGCTGCACCTCTCACTGCTCTGGCTGTACAGACTGCACTGCCCAAGCCCCTGGGCTCTGTCACCCAACCAAGAGCCCCAACCAGAGCATGGAGCTCAGCCTGAAAACTCCATCAGGAGACCGCCAGGATAAAGGACAACTCATCCTCCCTCTCTCCTGGATAGCAAGGTGGAGGCCAGAAACATGCCTGTCCACAGCTGCTGAAAGAAGGGAAGGGCAGGACTGATGGGGAACCCAAGAGCTACCTTTCCACGAGCCAGCCTGAGTGGTGATAAGAAGCAGTGGCAGATACCTGGGCAGGATAGTCAAAGAGCCATTGTTCCCTTGGTTTTTCCTCATAAGCCATGACGGCTTCTGTCATCTCATCTCTCACAGTAGCCCTCATGCTGTCTAGTACATGACTGAGCCAGACTTCAACCTGGAAAAGAGATTAAATCCCAGTAACACATTTGCTCTTCTTAAGTGCCTTTGGTAATTAGTGAAGATAGGAAATGAGGCAAGCATCTCAGTTCTCTTTAGACTGGACATGAGGGAAAGGTTCTTCACCCAGAGGTGCTGGACACTGAACAGGCTCCCAGGGAGGTGTCACAGCCCCAACCTGACAGTGTTCAAGGAGAGACTGGACAACGTCCTCAGACACACGGGGTGACCTGTGGGGTTGTCACTGCAGGGACAGGACTTGGACTCCATGATCCTGGTGGGTCCCTTCCAGCTCAGGACATTCTATGAGTTAACCAAACCTCACAGCCTCCTTCAGACTGGGTAGATTTGGCTAATTCTGGTACTGTAGGATTAGCATCTACTTCCAGACACCAAGAACAGAAGACAGATTTTTTTCTTGAACTCTAGCTACAGGAGGAACCAAAATGAACTCCGTCAATGAATAATTTGGTCAGGTGTGTTCCACCTCCAGGCCATGACAGAATCCCTGGTGGGATGTGGGCAGTCTGCCAGCAGCAGAAGAAAGATGCTGCCGAACTTGGGAACACAATTCCTGCTGAATTTCATATTTCACAGGCAAAGCCCTCAACAAGAAGACAGACTGAACGCAGCAAGCTCCATTGCTGGGGAGCTCAGTAGCCGGTATTACGTACTTTAGCTTCCTGTAATAGACCATGCAGAAAGGTGAAACTACCAGGATAGATAAGCTGAGCAGTAGCTTGATTCTTACATTTCATACTTTCACTCGTGGTATGAAATAATGAAGACTTGAGAAACAGGTAAAAGGCCTTCTCCTGCCAAACACACCCGTGCAGAGGTACTATGGAATAGCTTAGTCTCTTTTCAGTCTGCATCCCCTCCCTCACCGAGGATATTTGTAGCAAGCTTTAAGACTAACCTTCAAAAGGTCTTCGAAAAAATCAAATTAAAAACCTAGTCAGAAAAATGGCACAGCTCTTTCTCTCACAGTGGACTGCGACATCCACGTCCCCCCTTAGTGAGGACCTATCCAGAGTGACACGAAAGGTTGTGGTGTAAGGAGGTACTAAATCACCACCTCTTCCAGCTTTTCTCATGCACCAGGGGAGAGCAGTGAAGCTCTATGACGTCTTGGCAAGGGATCTCACACGAGGGGCAGGGGAGCAGACTCCACCGGACAGTTTTGATAGACAAGGACTTCCCTCTCACCTGCCCACTGCAGTCCCAGGGCTCGCTGAAGCTGACGTACTCCTCCTCTCTACTGTACATTCCCAGGCCAACCTTGGTTGGCTTTTGCTCAGAGTCCAGCTGGAATTTCATCCTGGCCAAGCTGTCAAAGAGTTTGGAAAGATGACGTTGCACCTGCAAAACGGGTTGTGTAAATAAAGCAACCGAGATAGGACGAGCGGAATGAAGATCACTATACATGTCACAAGCAAAATCATGTTAACAAAATATCTTGGATATTTAGGTAGCACCACATCTTCTCAAATGTGGCCAACATACTGCCAACAAAAGCCTCTTGCTGTCTCTTGTAATACTTCCACCTATTTCTACGTAATTTAGAAAACAGACATGCCTTAATAAATCATGTTTCTCCATTGGGAAATCTTCCATACAGAGCAAAAGCATAGAAAACATTGAAACACCTCATGACTCCTACCCCAAATTTCCCTACATGTAGTGATGAGAAGTCTGTAGCCATTTCTCCACCTCATCCTATTCTCAGCACAACGTGGAGTTTTCTTCACTATGAACTTTCCTGTTTTTCCACTACTAGAAACTGATTTTGTGCTAGTGAAATATCCTAAATTCTCTTTCATGGAGAAGAAAGATCTTTATTTCTGCCTAAGACCTATGATAAACAGCCCAGACCTCCTACAGAACAACCATGTTCACCAAAAGCACTCTTCCAGAAGGAAAAGAATAATTCAGTTCTTTCCTGTTCACCTCCATCTGAGTCTGCAAAGCCAACAGGGAGATGCTGTGGGCTCTCAACATCAGCATCTGCCTGCTGGGAGCTGAGCAGGTCACCAGCACTTCTTCCAGACCACTGCGTAACACACAACTGCATCACTGCGCGCCCCACGCCAATGACGGTGAGATTCTCCTAGGATTGACGTCCCCACAGAAAGGGGAAGCTCCCAAAGCAGTCCCAGACAGGAGCTGCCTCTCTCAATTACAGCAGAGAGGTAGAAAAACTCCCACAGGGGAGATGAGAAATGAGGGAAAGGGACCTGGGGGTCCTGGGGACAGCAGGGTGACCATGAGCCAGCACTGGGCCCTTGTGGCCAGGAAGCCAATGGTACCTGGGGTGGGTTAGAAGGGGGTGGTCAGTAGGTCAGAGAGGTTCTCCTGCCCCTCTGCTCTGCCCTGGGGAGACCACACCTGGAATATTGTGTCCAGTTGTGGCCCCTCAGTTCCAGAAGGACAGGGAACTGCTGGAGAGAGTCCAGCGCAGCCACCAAGATGCTGGAGGGAGTGGAGCATCTCCCGTGTGAGGAAAGGCTGAGGGAGCTGGGGCTCTGGAGCTGGAGAAGAGGAGACTGAGGGGGGACTCATTCATGTTTACAGATATCTAAAGGGGGAGTGTCAGGAGAATGGAGCCAGGCTCTCCTCGGTGACAACCAGTGATAGGACAAGGGGGAATGGGTTCAAACTGGAACACAGGAGGTTTCACTTAAATTTGAGAAGAAACTTCTTCTCAGTGAGGGTGGCAGAGCCTGGCCCAGGCTGCCCAGGGAGGTTGTGGAGTCTCCTTCTCTGCAGACATTCAAACCCGCCTGGACACCTTCCTGTGGAACCTCAGCTGGGTGTTCCTGCTCCATGGGGGGATTGGACTGGATGAGCTTTCCAGGTCCCTTCCAACCCTGACATTCTGGGATTCTGCGTGAGATGCCCAATGCTCTGATGCTTTCAGAGAAGGAAGGGTGGAGGTGGATTTGTCCATCTAATTCTGACTCACTGACTCACAAAGAACTACAACCCTCCCTCTCATGAGCTGTGCTGCAAGTGGACGCAGCTTCTCACACACACACAAGCAGGGCCAAACCCTGGGAGGTGCTAAGTGACTCTGAGAAGCACAGGGCACTCAGCATCCCCCCAGATCACAGAATCATTTTGGGTGGAAGAAACCCTCAGGATCAAGTCCAGCCATACCCTAGCTCTGGCACTAATCCATGTCCCTAAGAACCTCGTCTAAATGTCTTTTAAACCCCTCCAGGGATGGTGACTCCAGCACTGCCCTGGGCAGCCTGTTCCCATGCCCCACAGCCCTTTCTGGGAAGAATTTTTTTACAATATCCAATCTGAACCTCCCCTGGCACAACTTGAGGCCATTAAGCGTATCTTGAGGCCATAAGCTTATCTCTTTTCAAACCGTAAGTAAACCGTAGAAACTTTTTCTTACATGTAGAAGCTTCTGGTCACAAATCCCCAGCTGCCCCTTCCCAGACCCTGTCCAGTCTGGAGGGTTCGGACACAACCCCAGCACTTGCTGCGATCCTGCTGCCAGAGCCCGAACGCACCTGAATCTGCACAAGTTCAGCACCCAGTTCACGAGGATAATGTCATTGTGTATTTAATCCTCCTTTAGGAATCATCAGACTTTGAAACTACATTGGGAAGGCTGAGAGTGTATCTATGTATGATACTGCTTGACATTTACTTTGATTTTACTGCAAATACTTTTGAATAACAGAAAACACCAGGAATTTCTTCTTACTCAACAGAGCATTTCAACACAGTATCTTTGCTTCCTGTGTTTTTTTTTTCCTCTTCATTTTAAATATCAATCAACTATGTATTTATGATACTCTGTGGGCTGAAATCACCCAGCAGCAGACACAGATAGAAGCAGCGTTAAAGGTTAGAGGGAAACAACAGCATTTCCAAATACACATGCAAACCTGCTCCATTCCTGTGCTCACATCAATACTGAAAATGGTGGAAAGCCTGAAGAAAGTGAAAATACTCGCTACCAAAAGACAGAATTAGGACTTTGTTCATCATCCAACACTCGCCTTTTGCTGTGAACGTTTTGACTGGTTTTATGCACCAACCTCTGAATAAAAGATGCGTCCCAAACAAGGCCAAGCAGAGCTGTGCAGGGGTGGGTGGCAACCCAAGGAAGTCCTGCCTTGGCCACAGCCACTGTCTGACCACCAGCTGTCTTACCTCTTCCAGGCTGTGTTCTGCTCTTCCCCTGTAAACAGGCCATCCCAAAGACCTTTGCATGGGGGAAGGAAGAAGTGGCTGACTAGCAGATGTCTCCTCTGCCTAAAAACAGAGACGTCTCCAAGCCCTCGGTTGTCAACACTGTCACATTTGAATGATCGGTCTGTGGCTCTTTCAACAACAGATGCTGTTTGCTGGCATCCCAGCTTGGGGAACCAAGCTCAGCAACAAGTTTTGGCTGAGATCCTCAAGAAATGGTTTCCCCCAACCTCACTGTATCCCAGCAGAAACAAACCCACTGTTTTTATGGTATCAAGAACATAGCTCTGCTCTGTGCAGTGCTTTCAGAACCATCTGCAAGCATCACCAGGGACAGATGGGACAACATACAGTGTGCGCATTGCCTTTCAGAGACGACAGATGAAGGCCAGCAGTGAAAGAGTTATTGTTAATCCAAGTGAGGGTGGGAGAAAAGGCACTCAAGAAAGGATAAGCTACAGCTGAGTCCCTAGACAGCATCTTCCACCCTGACATTACTGACAGCTGGAAAATGTGAAGGTGACATAGTGCAAGGCTTACCAGCTGTGGGTTGGTGCCATTGGAAAGAATATCCAATAAATCTGCTGAAGAAACAAAGTAAAATCTGGGAAAGGCCAATCTTTTCATGTCCAAATATTCAGCCAAAGCCTTCTCACACAGGGACAACCTGGGGAGAAGAGCAGAAAAATAGAGCCCAGGACAGGCGGGTGAATATCCTTTAATGTGTCGTGCTACAGTTTGGGTTATCGAGCAGATTCTCCCCTCCCATGGGGAAATGCCAGACATGAGCTGAGCCTGCAGGCTGGTCCTTTACAGCATTTTCCAAATAGATAACAAAGCACATAGTAACTCATAGATCTCTCTCCACTCCCAAGGGTCAAACAGACAAAGAGTCAGAGAATCCTCACCAAAAAGCAGAAACACAGGTGGAAGAAGAGGCTAGAAAGGCTTTGCAGTCTGACTTACTGTTTTAGACAAGCTCTCAACTGCCACAGGTGATTTCACACTAGGATGAAAGTTTCCAAAACTGCTTTTATTCTAATGAGCACATTTTAAAGTCTGATTCAAACCTACTCAGCTTTTTGTGCTTGTGAAGCCTGAAAAGAAACTTGTTTGCTCCGTTCTAAAATGAATCTCTCAGTGTTTACATGTTAAACTGCTGCTGAGCTTTCAAAGTTCATAAATAACATGCAGTTAGTCCTCTGTGGGGAACACGGGCCTTATCTGTTTAGGAAGTAAAATTAGATCTCTATTTTAAATGGATAGTTATTACTGACACAACAGCTATCACGTTAACTTGTTAGGTGTGTTCCAGGTAGAGTAGCTCATATGTTAGGTGAGAACTGTATCCATCTCTGGACATTAAGGTCTTTCTCAGGGAGTTTAGTTATACCATCTGTGAAGGGTACACACACCAAGATAATTTTGTTAATTAAAGCACATGGGATCAGCTCTGCTGCAGATATCCCTGCTTGGACTGCTAAATAGATATTTAAGACACCAAATTTGGGGTGGCAGTGAGGCCACATGTTATTAAAACCAACTGAGTGCCTAGCTTTGTATGTGTGCAAATCAATATTCAAGATAAGAGTTTGCACATACGCAAAGCCAGAATCCACCTTGGGGGCTTCAGGGTGATGGATCATGAATAAAAAGACTCAATGTGTGAATGCAAAGAACGCACAGTCCAGAAGGAAAGCCTTGGAGCACAGGTTAAACCAACTTATTAGAGCTGATCCCAGTCTCTGACAAAATCCTGGGACTGAAGTTGTACCTACCTACTCTGAATGTCCTCCAGTTGTTGGGACAGACCTGGTGGCCTCAACCACATTTGGGGTTTTCTGAGTTTCATAGGCCAGTTCTTTAAAGTCCGCATCAATCCCTTCAAAGCGTTTGGAGTCCTAAAAAGCAACACAAACATGTTCATGGTAAAACATGGATTTTGTGCTAAAGGTCTCCATCCTCTGGGTGCTGTCTTTGGGTTGAGGGGAAAACCTTCTGTCCAGTGCAGACAGGGACCCCTCCACCATTCCAGAATGGCTCTTCCACTGACTTGCCTGAAACTAGTCTGCAAACAGGCACTTGCCTTCTTGTCACTGTATCCCAAAGGGGTTGTGGATAAAGTGCTCCATGCAGGAGGCAATGTCTAGGACCAACCATTTTCATGGGATTTAATTCCCCTTGGAAAACCTCATAAATCCCTCTCTCCCATGTCCAGGTGAAGTACCAAGTTTCCCTGGCTGCAGCAGCAGGAGATGCTCCCACACCGTGGAAAGGCTACCAGCCTCATGTGAGCGCACTCCTCCCCTCCTGCTACAGCACAGGAATCCCAACACCCATCCACAAAACAGGTATGATGACTCTTGTAGAGGAGAGCCCTTCCTTGCCTTCAATGAGGGTATGGAAACCCCACGTCAGCACCGGAGGCCCACATCAACAATTATGCTCCATATCTAACAGGGACTCTGAATTTCTGGAGCTAAACACTGAAGAATTAAGCAAGCTATGTTCAAAACATCTCTGCTCCTCCCTTCTTCCCAGGTCAGGCCTCCTAAGTGAGGCGGGACACTGAACAAGTGTTCCAAGCAGTCCAGGTAACACTTCCACGCTACCCTGTGTTCAGCCCCAGGAGCAAGGCTCCATCTGGAAGGTTGAGCCCTCCCTACACTCACGCCACAGATCCAGCTCCAGGTGAGCATCCCACAGCCTGTCAGCACATCCCCCCAGCCCTGGATGCATCCTGAGGGTGCTCAGCTACAGAGACTTTGAGCTTCAGTCTTTCTTTTACGGAAGAGAAGCTGCTGACTGAGCCACCTGTGTCCCTGGAGCCAAGAGGGCCCCGTGTCCTGGTGCATCCAGCACGGCACGGCCAGCCGGGCAGGGAGGGGATTGTCCCGCTCTGCTCTGTGCTGGGGCGGCCTCACCTGGAGCATTCACTGTGTGCAGGGCTGGGGACACAGGAGAAAAGGAGATAAAGCTACTGGAGGGTGTCCAGAGGAGGGACATGAACTTGGTGAAGGGTTCGGAGGGGAAACCGTATGAGGAGCGGCTGAAGTCCCTGGGTTTGCTCAGCTGGAGCAGAGCAGACTGAGGGCAGAGCTCATGGGGCTGCAGGTTCCTCAGCAGGAGCAGGAGGGGCAGGGCTGAGCTCTTCTCTGTGACAGTGACAGAACCCAGGGAATGGCAGAAGATGTGCCAGGGAGGGCAGTGGGACATGAGGAAAAGGTTCTTCACCCAGAGGTGCTGGACACTGAACAGGCTCCCAGGGAGGGGTCACAGCCCCAACCTGACAGTGTTCAAGGAGAGACTGGACAACGTCCTCAGACACATGGGGTGAATTGTGGGGTGTCCTGTGCAGGGACAGCAGTTGGACTTGACAATCCTGATGGGTCCTTCCAAGTCAGGACATCCTATGGTTCTATGGTTCATACCACTGCCAGACAGCTACTGAGATGCAGACAGCTGCCCAGCAGGATGCAAATGTAAATCATGATGCAATTTCATACATGACATTAGATAGCTCCTGGATATTAAGAGCTTGCTGGCACATGGTACAGCCTCAGGGCACTGGTTATCAGCACCTGTATATATTGCCCAGTGAGCGAGGTGTGCCCAGAATCATAGAATCATTTAGCTGGAGGAGACCATTGAGATCACTGAGTCCAACCATAACCTAAATCTAGTACTAAACCATGTTCCTCATCTATACATCTTCCAGGGCTGGTGACTCCAGCACTGCCCTGGGCAGCCTGTTCCAATGCCCCACAGCCCTTTGGGGAAGAAATTGTTCCCCAGATCCAGCCTCAGCCTCCCCTGGCGCAACTTGAGGCCGTTTCCTCTGCTCCTGGCGCTTGTTCCTGGGGAGCAGAGCCCGACCCCCCCGGGCTCCAAGCTCCCTTCAGGCAGTTCAGAGATCAGAAGGTCTCCCCTCACCTCCTGTTCTCCAGCTGAACCCCCCAGGTCCCTCAGCCGCTCCCATCACACTTGTGCTCCAGCCCCTCACCAGCTCCATTCCCTTCTCTCAACTTGCTCCAGCACCACAAGGGCTTTCTTGGTGTGAGGGGCCAAAAACTGCCCCCAGGACACTCAGCACAGCGTGCTCTCTGAAGCAGATGGAGGAACAGTCCAAGCAGAGCAGAGTGCAGGGTTGGAGACAGAACAGTGTGTTGTCCAGGGGTCAATGGGCTGCGCACATCCCCTCGTGGGTGTTCGTCCCACAGTGGTGCTGTCAGCGATGCTGCTCGTGAACAGGGACGGGGGTCACACAGCCAACTGTGGGTCACTCGTGAGTGAAAGGCAGGTTCCTCCACAGGGCTGCGAGTGGTCCAGCGGGGCCAGGAACAAGCTTGGAAGATTTTCTAAATAATCAAGAGAATAGGGAATAAGACTGGAAGCTGGACTCAAAGACAGCCCTGAGGAGGTCACAACCCTGAGGAGGGCATCAGTGACAACTCTGCTCAATTTTCTGAAGCTGAAGTGGGAGAAGAGCTGCTCTCCCGCTGCACCAGCACTGGAGGCAGGGAAGCGGATACTGCAAAGCTGCCTGGTCCAGCTCTGATTTGACAATTTGCACCATCTGAGTAATTATCTCCGTCTTCTCCCCTCCAAGGAAAGAGGGAACATGCCTGTATCACTGAAGGAAGCCAGCAGCCTCCTGCTCAGCCTCCAGGAACTCTGCATCTGCTGTGCAATGGTGGAGGGGAGGAAAAACAGTTTCTCAGCAGGGTTCAGGCACAACCAACAGTACAAAAACATCCTGGGGCAACACTGGGGAAACTGCTGTAGCATTAAGGGAGCCTCCAAGAAAGCAATGCAGCAAGAGAACAGTCCTGCTTGGGGGAACACGGCAATATAGACAACCTTCTTCTGTGTAATGGAGGCTCTTCTTCAACGCTTTCCACACAGGAAAAATAGGATTTGGGATTTCATACCTTAGGAAGCTGTGCCCGTATATCTTCTGAGCCTATGAATATGCTCTCCAAATGAGACCACATACGCTGCACTTCGAACCAGAGAGAAATGACGGAATCTGTTGTGGACAGCTTCCTCTGCCATATGGACACTTCCTCCAAGAAGAAAGCAATACATTTGGATGGCATTAAATTCTGCAGCTGCACCTGGTTGTCTTCTAAAGTTTCTATGAGTTCCTCGTCTGACTTCAGCAACGGGATGTTCGTCCGGGGGTGAGGCTCATACTGAAACTCCATGGTGCTCCAAGTCATTTTTAGCTCCTTCAGGACTTTCTCCATACTCATTTCTCGTACCGCTTTGTCCACAATGCCACGAACCTCATCCTCAAAGTTATGGAGGTTGAGCTTCAGGAGGTCAGCCAGCGTGGTGTCCGAGTCCATCACAAACCTCACACCCGTCACCTGCATCAGCTGATTCCAGTGCCTTTCCCTAATGGCGGGATTTTGAAGTTCTGCCACAGCTTTCAGGGCCGTCAGCATGTTCTTCACCTTGCTGTCCAGCCCAGTGAAAGCATCCCACGCCCTCACCTCCTTATCCAAATTCCGAATCTCTCTTGCAAACTTTTTACACTCCAGATCCATGTTTTCCACGTTAATATCCGCCCATTTGGTGGTCTGCCAGTCATCAAGGCAAGTGCCCACAAGGGAGATCATATCCCAGAGCTCTTTGAGAAGACACAGCTCCTTTCGGCACTGCTTCAGTTGTTTATAGTCTGGCACTATGACTTCAAACAGACCAGCTGATTCATAAATCGAGGTCATGGCTGACTGCATTTGTTTAATCTCAATGTGCTTTGTATCCAGCAGTTGATAAGGCTTTTTGGTGTCAAACCTAGAAAGAAATGTTTGTTCTTCATAAGTGATATTGTAACAACTTCTAAAGAAAACATAAAACAAATGGTGCCTCTGAGACACAAAGCAGACATGATACATCTATAGTACCCACTGATGGTGCAGCCACATGGCACTGCTGACAACCCCTTTAAGCAATATTGTGCACTCAGCATCCAGATTGAATCTCTTGCTAACACCTTACAGTGTTTGCAGGGACAAAACACCCAGGGCATAACAGATACAACACCGTGAGCAGGTAGGAAATGTATGCAAGGGTTCAAGAACACATCCTCAGGACACTCCGAGATGATCCCATGAAGCTTTTCTTCCTCAGGGCTTCTCTGATGTTATAATTTCACTGTACCTGAATGGTGCTTCTTTCCGAAATCGCTCTCTGAATCTGTGTTGCTCAACATCAAACGCCGCACAGCTCTTGCGCACAACTGTCATTTCGTCCGCCTGCAGAGGAGCCACATGCTGCTTCACAGCTATCGCCAGCTTCTTTATATTGTTCCATTTTTCTGGCAGCTCCTGCAAGCAAAATTTAAATGACGGTAGGCAGTATTTGCTATTTGATATAAGATGTGACTGATCTGTTTATGGACAATCACAGAACAGGAAAAGCAACAGATTCCATGCCTAAAACTGCAAGGAAGTTTTGTTGTGATGCAAAAGCTAAACACAATTTGGGATAAAACTTATCAGTTATCCACAATTTTGAAGACGAATGAAGACTGAGACTTTAAAACTGACTGCTCTGATTGCAAAAACATGTTAAATAACTTCAGAAGAAGGGTCCCAGACCAGATCCTGGGCTCCCAGGATGGCTCGGTGGTTGAGAGAGCACAGTTCTCCTGACACCGAGCCCAGCGGGACCCAGAGCTGGCTGGAGGCAGGAGGGTGGGCTGAGGATGCAAGTTCATCAGATCGTCCGGCTTCCCAGAGCTAATTAAGAAACAGAGCCTGGGAAATTTCCAGCCAGCTCTTAGAGCAGAAGATATTATGCCAGAAGGACTTCTACAGAGCTTTCTGGGGCAAATCCCTCCAGCCTGCCTGTATAATATTAGTACTAAATAAGACAGTTTCTTTCTCAGGACTGCATCCAAGCTGCTGGTGCACAGCACTGCTAACAATCCACCCTTTGCACCTGGGATTTTATTTAGAAAGAGATTTGATTTCTTCTCTTCTCACTAGACTTCTCGAGCCAAATCCTCACCCCAGACAGTGACACCAGCCAGGGCTCTGCTGTCCTCAAGTCCCACAGCTTTGCTCTCCCACTTCCCCAGGTACTGTGCCAGCCTACAGGAAAGACTTTGGGCTTCTTTTCATCCCAGTGCACATAGTTGAGAAGACTAATGGAGATGCACCAACACTATGCAAAGAAGCGAAATAACCTGGAGGCAGCAGAGGCGGCCAGAGCAGGGCCAGTCCCTCCTGAGGGGTCTCTTTCTGGCACTTCATGTTCCAGTCTCTGTAGAAATCACTATCCATGACCATAGCAGGGCACACATGGAGCTGCTTCCTTGTCCTTCTCATACAAACTATCAGCTCCAGCCCACCCATCTTCATGGCCATGGAGGGAGCGGTACCTGGAGGAACTTACTTTGGTTTTCCTACTGTGTACAGCAGTGAATGAATTATTCAACTATGTGTTGCTGTCACTTGCCAGAAAGAACGAAACTGTTTTGTTATCTCCTACATCTGAATGGCTGCCCTGCATACCTCATTTCTTCTGTCAGAAAAATAAATCGGTTGTTCAAATCTACACGCACAAACAGGCACCAAGCAAGCAGCTCTTGGGCAGAGGAATCAGCAGAGCTGGGTTCCCCATAGCACCATTTTTTATGCTGAACTGAAGCTGCTGTAGCAGCCAAAACATTCATTTAATGCAGCTCTTCTGTTTTTCAGGGTGTCTGTAGGAATCCAGTTATCTTTAGGACCCTTACCCGTGTCAGATTTGGTGATACAACCATCCGTGGATCACGGCTGCACCAGCAGAAAACTGGGGGATTGCTGAACCCCGCTCAGGTCCCATCCAAGCCTGCAGCAGAGGGAGGAACTTCTCCCCAAAAAGCTCTGCCTTAAACCTGGTGTCCTACACAGAGCCCTCTGCACACAACGCCCCGTGACTAAGGGGTATCCATCAGTACGCAGCCACACGCTCCTCCACCGTAACATGGTGACTGCTGCCAGTTCCCCAAGGCTGGCTGGGCATCCCACAGGCTTTTCCAGCCTTCACCTCATGGTCCCCTGTCCAGAAATGAGAAGAATTCCCCAAAGAAAAATTGATTCATCAGGGCCAGATGTGGAAAGGTGCTGAAATACTTTCATAACGTGCTCCCAGTGATGTCCTTTGGGTCAAGCAGATTGGGTGTTATAGACCTAGTGGAGGACTGAAGTCCTATGAGAAGGCGACTCCTCTGCCAACATTATCCTTCCCATCTCCACAGTTGCCAAGAACTGGCTTATTTAAAAATAATTATAATTCAAACTAATTAACAGATGTATTTGAAAATGCATTAATTTTTTTCAAGAGTAATCGCTGAGAGTTGGAGCAGGCAATTCTATGTTTTTCATACATAACAAAAGGCTTAATCTCTGCTTTAAAAGAAAAATCTCAATATAACTCCAAAATTTAGAGCTATTAAGGCACATCCCACAATAGTAAAATACTATCCACTGAGGCCCTCTAATGACAGGGAGTGGGGCTTTAAATATTCCTGCAATGCTCTTAAGCTCATACTCTTTGACGCTGGCTACTTGGCAAACCGCCGTGTCCACCGCAGCTTTTCACCCACCTCCAGTTGCTTATAGACTTCCTCCGGCAGCTCTTGCTCATACGTCTTCAGCAGTTCGACGGTTTGCTTCGGGGGCTCGAACATGGCATCGGTGACACTGTGCCTTTCCTTAACGGCCAGGAGATGCCCCATGATCTCCACCAAACCATCATAATCGCCTTTTTCAACCTTTTTGCTCAAACCTTTGTCAGCAGTTTTTATGAACTCGTCCAGGTCAGACAAGCTGTAGAACACAAAACAGGAAAGCACCAAATGAGAGCAGTTCCTACCGGAATCATCCAGGCAGCTGGACTGGCACGGAGAGGGAAAGGCCTGGCTAACTCTGCCCATCACATGGCAACATGCTGAGGGCATCAGAACCACAGTTCATGCTCACAGGGATCCATAGATGTGGTACAGCTTCCTGTGAGGAACGGATAAATGGGTTGGGACTTCACAGGTTGGAGAAAAGGCATTTGAGGAGCACAAGTCTTACGAGGAGCAGCTGAGGGAGCTGGGGCTGTTCAGCCTGGAGAACAGGAGATGAGGGGAGACCTGATCTCTGCAACTGTCTGAAAGGAGGTTGGAGCATGGAGGGGGTTGGTCTCTTCTCTCAGGTAGCAAGTGATAAGATAAAATGGCCTCAGATTTCTCCAGGGGAGGTTCAGATTGGGTATTAGGAAAAAAATTATTCACAGAAATGGCTGTCGGGCCTTGGAACAGGCTGCCCTGGGCAGTGGTGGAGTCACCATCCCTGGAGGGGTTGGATAGACATATAGATGAGGTTCTCAGGGACATGGGGTAGTGCCAGAGTTAGGTTATGGTTGGACTCTGTGATCTTGATGGTCTCTTCCAACCAAACAGATTCTATGACTCTATCCTATGATTCTATAAGGGAGACCTGTGAGCTCGGGTCTGTGGTCTGAAGAGAGTGAATTTGAAAGGACAGTTTTCATGTCATCTCTTCCAATACAAGAATTCAACAAATGAACCTGGTAGGTTGTAAAGCTACAACAAACAGGGATTCTTCTTCGCACGCTGCCTTATTTCAGAGGGTAAGTCTCTGCTGCAGAAGGATGCAGATGTTAAAAATTCACAGCGGTTCAGAAAAGCAACCGAACTTTTGTGGGAGAAAAAAAAATCCATCCAGGTCTTTAGATACAAAGGTACAACCCATGACTCTCAAAGTCCTCAGGTATGAATGGTTAGAGACAAGGAGACTATTTGGGGGAAGTTTCCCTACCTGCTTCTTGATCTCACCAGCTGCTGGACACTGTTAGCAGAGCTTGATGGGCTCCTGGATCTTTGGTCCTTTCCATTCTTCCCTTCTCAAAACGCTTACTTTTGAAGTGCCCGCTTAAATTCTGTGGATGCTGCTGGACCAAAACATAGCCCTAAACACTTCACCTATTAAAGACTAAACTGCTGAGTCAGGAGCTCTTAATAAGAACTCCTAAATGCCTGTTCTAACCTATGCAAAAACCTCTTTGCACAGGAATTATCGTGCTGAAAAGAACACAAGAGATCACAGCAGCCACCACACGCAGCAGCCTTCACTAGTACATATGTCTGTAAATATTTCTTCGTAAGCATCCAAGCCCTGTGGCATCCTTCAGCTGCTACTACTCAAATAAATCACCTAACACATCATCCTGCAGAGACCAGGCGGCTGAGCAGCTATTCAGAGCAGGGAACACATGTTAATTCAAAACTTACATCCAAAGCTCCTCCTTTTTGTAACCTTGAAACTGCCTCCCCATGACTGCTCATGCCAGGCAACCCAAATTACTTTTTTTACAAAGAGCGCACTCAAAAGAGCACTGCATTTAGAAACGGAGCAAGTATCTCATGGCATTAATGCAGCTTTACTGATGGCAAATTCAACAAAATAAGCATAGAGCCCTAGAAGAGATTAGATTAGTTGGACCAGGATGAACAGACAAACAGACATCCTGTCCAACACCACACAGTAGGTCGTAGGAGCATCAGCTCGCAGGATGTCGATGGTACCGAGTTCGTGGAACTGTTTGCACTTTACACACTCAGCTGGACCAGCTGCTCCCAGCAGAGACGAGGGGATGAAAGTTAGCAGAGATGCGATGGAGCTGGCAGGGGGTGTGTGCCCCCTCCTCTTGCTCCTGTATTAGCCTTTTGCTTATCAGTGTGAAATGATACAGCCCAGCCAACACAAGAGAAACCCACTTTGGTTCTGGGAAGAAGAGGTAGAACGGTTCCTACCTGTGCATGACGTGGTCCATGAGATGCTGCTTGAACACCAAGCTCCACCGTTTAATCACATTCAGCAGAGACGCTTTGAAAGGCCGAGCATCAACTTTCATCCAACTCTGGAAAATGCTGATGGGCTCGATGCGATTCACCTCCTCATAGATCTTCTCGTAGGAGTCAATCTGCTCTCGGAACTGCTGCAGCGTGGGAGGTGACTCAGGGACCCCGTTCTCTGCATGGGCCTTGATTTCTGCCGCAGTGAGAATGTGCCCGTAGAGGAGGAACTGGCGGAAGAACTCCTTTCTGTCCTCCCCGTACAGGTAGGAGTAGTGGTCGAAGGCACTGCGGTAATCACAGCAGGCCGCCATCACGGCCTGCACACGCCCCATCAGCTCATGGCGCATGTCGGCCAGGTCAGCCATGTCCTCCGTGTCAGCCTGGAGAGAAGAGGAGAGGAGCTCGCAGTGATGCGGGGGCAGCGTGGCACCTCCTCACTGCCACACAGCGTGAGGGAGCTCCACAGCCACGGACCTGGTAGTGGAGGAAGCCGCTGTGCTCAGCCAGCCTGGGCACCAGCGATGAGATCCGGTAGATGTCGTTGAGAAGACCTTCCACCACGTCGTAGAAGCCATCGTTTGTGCCAGGGTCCAAGGAGGGTTGAAATATCAAATCTGGGATCACCAAATCCAGCTGCACCTCAAACAGGGGAGGAAGCCCTGCCTTGGGATCTGGTAGGGAAGAACAGAGGTGCCAGGTTATTTTTGAAGGGGAGAAAAGTGATCTAGAGCCACCACTAACATCCCACCACAAGACACACACATGCCCCACAGGGACACCAGGCAGGTGGGACACCCACTCGCTGGGTCCAGTGACATTGTGTCTGCATACAACGCAGAGGGGAGGCTGCCAAACCAGCTGGTGTTCTGGTACCCACAGGAGATACTGGAGAACAGATGAGACACAAGTGATTTAAGGACCGGAAAAATGCTGTGGAGGGAAGCCTTAAAGAGACCAGGCTCTTCAGCTAATCAAAAGGGAGTCTGAGAGCTGAACAATTACAGCGCATAAGTACTTAAAGAGGAGAAAAACAACAGGAACCAAGAGGCTCTTTAATTTAGTGGAGAAAGGCATGAAAAAATAAAACACCAACTGGTTTCACAAATGTGAAATTATGTGCTTGTTTTTAACAAGATGGTGAGGAACTGGATGCAATTCTCCAGCTCAGTGTGCCTCCACATCCAGGAGGGAAGCGTTCTGAAGATGTGCTTTAGCTGGACACAGCTGCTCTCAGCAGAGTGACCCTCCGTGGCAGCCTTAGGCAGGAGCTCTGCTTTGGTGACCCCTCTCCTCACTCCTCAGTGATGGAGGTTTTTCTTTCATGTCTTTCATCCACAGAACCAACTCTTGAGACTCTCCACAAACGAAAGGTTGTGTCACCTTGATGCTTTGTGCATGGGAGGTCAGGAGATGGCTGATGCCCAAGAACAGACTTGGAATGATGCCTCAATTTTGTCTGTTCACAAATCCCAGCAAATGGTGCACAGTCATCTCTGTCCCTTCCCTTGAGCAAGGCTTTGCTCCAGTGACCAGGGGACAGAGTTACCCTCTGAGTCTGGAGGCTCCTCCAGCACTTGCTGTAGACAATGCAAGAGGCAGAGTAGAAAGACCACCACAAGTCAAAGCACAAAACAGAAACTTCCTTTTGGTGAGACTGAAGATGGTATCACGGCCAGAGCTGAGGAACCAGCAGTTACCTGTGTTTTCGAGGAGGTACTTGAGTGAGCACTCAATGGCAGTGAAGAATCCATCCAGAACTATCTCATCCACGTAATCCACATAGGCCTTCCGGATGTCAGATGCTGGGTCTGCAAGTAAGAGGCTCTGGTTTTCCTGGAAGAAAAAGACGACACTTTGAAATACAGCGGGGCTGAGTCTGTCCTACAAGAGCTGCCCACAGCTGAGGACTCATGGCAATGAGCACACAGGTACCAGCCCTGCGGGGGGAGAGAAACCAGACAGACGGATGTTGCTGCTGGTAGCATGGCCACAATTTTCTCCTTCTGTCAAGGGCTGCTTTGTCATCTGAAGCAACTCAAAATAATCACAAGGTAAAAATGGAGTGCGTGAGAGACTTAGCAGCCCTGCAACCTTCTCCTCCCTCTTCTCTGAGGCCAAAGGGCTCAAGGGTGCTTTGCAGACCTGGGCCAAAGGCTCATCCCAATGCATGAAGCCTCAGTCCTTGTGGCCTGTATAATGTTACCTTGGGTGGATGAGTCCTTCCAAGTGGACTGCTTACACCTCTGCCCTACAAATGGTCATCTCAAAACAAGAGAACTTTAAAATTCAGAAAAGGGTTTTTAAATAAACCAAGTGAAAATAGTTAAAGATTGGGATCAGAAGACAAAGGGTTGGCTTACAGCCTCCCTTCTCAGCTTATTGCGTTCCTTACCTCCAGGCAAGTTCACAGTCAGGAAATTCACGGTTTTCTAGGCCACAGAATGGCCCCATCCTTCTTGCGTCTCCTCTTCCACACCCACAAGACCAGCCTGGGTATCCATCCCCTGCACCTCCCAGGCTCTGCCGTGATCCTGTTCCGGCCTTGCTATGCCCTCTGAGGGCTCTTTCTCCTAAGCCTGCCAGGGGCTCTCAACACAGGCACGGGCTCAAAAAAAACGTAAGGTCCAGCTTGCAGTCTGCTGCCAGGGGTTCAAAGCTGGCTGTATTTCATCTCTGGGGACACAGGAGAGGGTGCCATTCCCAGTGGCATGGCAGCTTGGCACACATGAGATCATAGAATCATTCTGGTTGGAAGAGACCCTCAAGATCATCGAATCCAACCATAACCTAACTCCACCACTAACCCATGTCCCTAAGAACCCCATCTGTACATTTGTTAACACCTCCAGGGATGTGACTCCACCACTGCTCTGGGCAGCCTATTCCAAAGCTTCACAATCCTCTCTGTGAATTATTTTTTCCTAATATCCAATCTGAACTTTCCTTGGTGCAACTTGAGGCCACTTCCTCTCATCCTATCTCTTACTACTTGGGAGAAGAGACCAACCCCCTCCATGCTCCAACCTCCTTTCAGACAGTTGCAGAGAGCAAGAAGGTCTGGCCTCAGCCTCCTCAAGATAGAGTGGCATTGCCAATTGGGCTTGAGTCAACCCAGAGTTGCTGCTCCCCAACTTTACACATCAACGCTGAGTGATTAAACTGTTAACAGAGCAAGCCAGGGCTCTGGTGCCTTGCAGACTCACCTCCACATTTTGCTGACACAAGAGAAAGGGGAACTTCACAGGACTGAACACTATGGGAATGCCCATTTGAAAGCACCACCCCCTCTTCACCGTCCCATGCCCTTGTATTTGACAATGCCCCCTTGTCACTGGTGTTCTACTGAACCTTTACTCCAGAGGCCTCATCCTGGTGCAAAAGGGCAATGCAAGCCAGCATCTCACTGTCCTGCCTGTGCTTGTGGGTGCACGTACCCAAACTCTCTGTGCTCTTCTCTCAGCAGCCTCAAGACTCACCTGCTCAAAAGAAGACCTGAACACCCAAGGGAAACACAGCAGACCAGCTCTTGGCCCCTTTGCTGCTGTTCCTCCAGGTTTGACCAGCACAGCAGGACAGAGGCATGGGGACATCCTATTTTGGGCCACGGTGCCTTTCCCTCCCCAGGACCTTCATGCTGCTTTGCAGTTGGTCCTGCCCTGTGAGCCACCAGAGCAGCGGTGCCAGCCCTTCTGCCTTGGCCACAGCCCCATGTTCTCTCCGGTCAATTTAGGAAGTGTTCCCATCTTTTGGGTGTAGCTGGAGGTGGTTGAGCCTGTCACAGCTGTAGCAGCAGGACAACGTGGGCATAGTAAAATCCTCGCCGTGGGTTCAGAGGGTACAGAAGTGGGTCAGAAGCCCAAGGCTGAGTGCAGACAGTGAAGTAAGGTGAGCAACAAGGGCTCAGTGTCCCAGAGAGGGTCAGCCCAGTCTCTCCAGAGTCCAAGGCCAGATGGCGACCCTCAGGAGTGGGCTGGACCTAAAATCCATCTGCCTTCCAGCCAAGGTGCTGTCCCTGACACGCTAAAACCTCTGGGCAGGTGAGGCGCAGAGATTTGGGCTTTCTCCTGCTCTGCAAAGAGGACTCTCAGCTCTGGCAAAGCCACTGGAAAAAACCCAGGGTTCAGACAGCAGCTTTTTTCTTGTTACTCAGCTTCTCCCTGGACTGACAGCGTCACCTCCTGCTCCCACAGAGGAACAACAAGCCTAAAGCAGAAAGGTCAGCCACAGCCAGCTGCCTCTCCATTTTAAGGTGAATCTTTCGGAGGAGTTTTTCCTCTGAGCAGGATCCCAAAGCCTGATGCACGACTCCCCTCCAGTGGCTTCACAAGAACCAGGACTGGGAGCCAGACTGGGCTGCATCGGCTCCCACTCCTGCTCCAAACTCGGTGCCTGGTCAGCAGCCCCGCACACTCAGCTGTACCAGCTCACCCATCAAAGTATTCCTTAATCAACAACAGGTAAGTTTTTCAAATGAGTTAAGGGAGTTAATTTTAAGGTGAAGCAGCTCTGGACATTTTCACCAGAGCGGAGAGACACCCAGAGCCTATGAAGAGTCAACAAACCCCTGGAGAAGGTCCCCCCTCACCTTCACCAGCAGATGAATCCTCTGCCCTGACTCTCGGACAAGGCTGTAACGCCGTTCCAGGCGGTCCTGACAGTCCTCCAGGCTCAGCAGCGATTCTCTTTTACAATCTCTTCTCACAAATATGGGCGACGCCCACGATCCCACGATGGTCTGGATCTCCTCAACATTGTTTTTGGCTTTCTGTATCCTCTGCTCGAGGTCATGGACATCATCCATCACCATGGAGATGTGATCCCAGACACCTGGTAAAAAATGAGATGATTGACTACTTCTTTTCAGAGCTGCATGGCCAAGCTCTTGTGCACTCTCCATAAGACTTTTCCCCCACGGTTTCATGTATTTCTCACCCATCATTAACACAAGAGACTTACCACCTCAACCAAAAGAGTCACTTCTAGCTCCCTCCTACCCCAACAATCCATGGTACAGCTGCAGCCTCTGTTTTCTGCCAGGAGCACCAGCACCGTGGGGACGTCTGACACTTCCCCCTTTCCCGTACCCAGATTTAATCTGCTACCAGAGAGAGAACAAGGACAACAGGCTGAGTGTTCCTGCCACTGTCACCAGAGCAGGGACCCACAGCCCCACAAACACAGGCTGTGACAGCCCAAGGTACCAGCGAGGGCTGCATTTAGATTCAGGGAACTTCATCTGCAGGAAAGTCCCTTCATCTTTGTTGTGCAATGGAGAAAGAGTTTTTCAGCATGAGGAATTCTGCTTTGCAAGTTCCCAAGGGAGGACACTTGTTCCTGTTCATACCACAAGCCTGATGACAGAAATATATATTCCAACAGCGAGCAGTTTGCTTTCACCAAGAGGAAACAAATTGTCTTCCTCCATTCTGCTTTGCAGTTCAAACTGATCAAGCAAGAACACTGGTTAAATCATCCCAAAGTCACGGTGCACAAACCTCACCACTAACCACAGTATTTCATCTGGCTGGAAAGGATAACGAGGTGGCCCTGGCCCCCACCGGGAGAAGTCTGTCCCAAGCCAGATGGCTGGGCCAAGGGGTCCCAGTCCCTGCACAACTCAGGGAGAAAGCAGTGCCTTGGGGACACAGGGACATGACCACACAGTGGGTCACTTGGGCTGGCACGGGCAGGGAGCAGACTCTTCAACCCCAGCCTTGCCAGCTCTCACAAACCCCAATCTTGCCGTTTCCTCAGCATCACTGCTTACAGGGCAGCCTCTCTTCCCCAAAAGCCCAGAGGGAAGCTGAAGGGATCAGGATCCTGTCCCCAGCCCAAGCAGATCAAGGTAAGATGGGAAGGAGCAGGCAGGCTGGGGGCTGCCCTTTGTCTCCCCAGTGCTGGCTCTGCTGGAGAGTCCCCTGCCCTGCTGTGAACTGTCACTGGGAACCAGGTGATGGAGGCTGGGGACATGGGAGGAATCTGATGAGACCCAAGTGAGCAGGTTAACCATGAGCAATGTGCCCTGTGGCCAAGAAGGTTGATGGTACCTGGGCTGCGTGAGTAGGAGTGTGGCCAGCAGGTCGAGGGAGGTGAATCCTCCCCCTCTGCTCTGCACTCGTGAGGCCCCATCTGAGTGGTGTGTCCAGTTCTGGGCACCCCAGTTTAAGAAGGACAAGGAATTACTGGGGAGAGCCCAGCGGTGGCTACCAAGATGCTGAGGGGTCTAGAGCATTTTTCTTCTGAGGAAAGGCTGAGAGAGCTGGGGCTGTTGAGCTGGAGAAGCTGAGAGGGATCTGATCAATGGGATCAATATCTCAGGGTGGCTGTCAGAGGATGGACCAGACTCTGTTCAGTGGTGCCCAGCACCAGGGTGAGGGGCAACGGGCACAGACTGAAACACAGGAGGCTCCATCTGAACATGAGCAGAAACTTGTTTGCTGGGAGGTGCCAGAGCCTGGCCCAGGCTGCCCAGAGCGGGTGTGGAGTCTCCTTCTCTGAGACATTGAAACCCCCTGGACCCACCTGTGTGATCTGCTCTGTGACCCTGCGTGAGCAGGGGGGTTGGACTGGGAGATCTCCAGAGGTCTCTTCAGCCCTCACCAGTCTGGGATTCTGTGAAATCCTGTACGGCCTCTTTTGCCCTAACACAGAGCTAGCTCACCCTCCATCTTCCAGTTGAGTGTTTCTTCTGCCTTCTTCAGCTTCAAGTTAATATCCCACAGCTGCTCCTGTATGAGAGGGTATTCGACCTCCAGGACTGTCTTCAGGACCTTGTTGTATCTGTTCACCATCAGCTCCAAGTCGGCCGCCAGCTGCCGGTATGACTCCTTGGAGGAATAGATTTCTGCTGCCGTGGGTGGGATGGCTCCCAGCCGGCTGCCAGACAGGTAGCTCAGCTCCCTCAGCACCGACACCAGCTGCAGAAACAAGGCAGAGAGCTGAATGTGAGACAATCCTCCCCATTCACCTGGTAGACACCCTCCCGTCAATTCCGGGGATCTTAGGGGGTTCCTGCTGTTTTATTCACAAAGCAGTACGCTCTGAGAAGGGCCTGGACACCTCCTAGTCCAGACCATCTCCCTCCCATTGATCTTTGCCTCTGATTTGCTTCCCAATCAAAGACATCTAGCTCTGTTAACTACCCAGCCAGCAAACCCTGTGCAGCCTCTAAAAGCCATGATGATCTCTGGTCTTCTCAGCTATCCTCATCAATACAGTCTTTCAGCAATACTGTGCCTGCAGGAGGAGGCACAACCAAAAGCATCTTTGAGTTGTGATGGAACGGGATTGAGTGGGTTATTAAACTATAAACCCAAGTAGAAGTGAGTCCCTGCAACAAACGGAGCAGCAAGGTCTTCCAACGCAATATATCACTTCTAAGACAAAAAAAAAAAATCTTTGCTCAGTTTAGTGGCTTGTGAGAGGGAAAATACTCCTGAAACTGCACATTTTGGCTGGGTGACAGAAATTCAGTATATTGTATGGGCAATGGCAGGGGTGAGGAGTATCTACAATACTAAAGTGACTATGTCCACAATGACAAGAAGAGGAAAGAAAGACGGAGCGCAGAAGGGTGAAGGGAGCAGTTTGAGGAGGTGGATGGAAGAGGATGGGATGGGAGGAAGGGAAAAGCAGGGGATTGAGGGAGCAGGAGGCCAAGTGAGATAGAACCAAACTCCCCTCCCTTTTATGCACTGGAATGTCTGAGACATCCCCACCATGGTGTCAAGGATGTCTTACCCTCTTTCCCTCTCCTCCATGGAAGGTGAGCTCTGGAAGATTCTTTAATGTTGAAGGGTTGCAAACACATCCTCCCTTTAGGCAAAATGAGGTGCTCCTATCTGCTCTGAAGGGCATGAAGGGGCTGCTAAGCAGGCACCTGAGGACATGAGGCAGTCCTCAGTACGGAAAGCTGAGAGCAGCGCAGAAGCACTCAGAGACTGGAGCTGAGAACATGCTCAGCACGTCACAGGCTCCAAACCCTGGCACCAGGGTGAAGGGTGGAAAACATCCCCTGGGGCCATTTGCTTCCCACCTTAGCAAGGAGATTCCAAGGAGCTGGACAAATCCTTTGTCTGAGAGCCAAGCTGGAATGAGCTCTGGAACCTCAACACTTTTCTCTAACAGCAGCAAGTCCCAGGGAAAGGGGGAAGTGTTTGATGTTTTCCCAGGCCCCTGAGATTCAGCACCTCCGCAGCAAATGGCATTTCACATTTGAGAGGCCCCAGCTCTCATCAGGCCCCAGCACCTTTGAATCCACCTCTGCACTCTGCTGGCTTGGACCCTGCCTCTGCTTTGGGCAGGGGGATGGTCAGGCCTCCCTGTGCTGGAGAGGGCAGCCCTAGGGAACAGAGACCTACTGGAAGCCTCCTGCACCACAATTAAGGAAATCCAACAGCCACAACACTGAAGTAACAAAACAAACCTTTCCTGGGATTTTTATACCCTTTCAGGAAGCTCAGATTTCAGGTAAACATAACACGAACCCACGTCTGTAGGATGATGCTCCTACGCTCCCCACACCAGCGTCAAACCAACCTGCTCTGGAGATGTTGACACCAGTTAACATCTGGCTACTCACAGACTTTCTGGCTTTAATTACAATCTGCGCTGCTTAAACTGTAATCCTGATATTTTACCAGGAGACAGAGCCCACAAAGGGGATGGTTAATTCATGTCACCCATAACAGATGCTCCAGGGACCTCAGCAGAACAGATCTAGTAGCGATCCCACCAGACTTGCCATGCACGGTGGGGCACAGCTTGGAGACGTGCCCTCCAGCAGACAGGAAAGCTAGTTCTTACCTGGGGATCAAAATTAACTGTGATCAGTTTGGTTTCTGGATCTCGCCGGATAAGCGGTTGAGTAAGGTTGTACTGTGATTTTTGAGAGACTGTCTGGGACCAGTCTGCATAGAGCTTCTCCTGATACCTGCCGGAAAACAAACAAACAAATTAAAACATCCACCACGTAGCTGCCAAGCCCGCACACCAAGACATAGAACCAAATAAAAGCCAAGTCCACTTCTGAGGGCTGAAGAACATCAAGGAATATTTAAAACCCACCCACACCACCTCCATAAAGATCTTGGCTTCAAAGACAAACACCTGAAAACCAGTGACAGCATCAAGTCAGGAAAACAAAGATCCCCCAAGTACCATTCTTAGCAGAGGATTCAAATTTGGGGACAAACATTCAAAAGCTCAGAGCAATCAGTTCAGTTTTAGCATCAAACATTAAGATATTAAGTGAGGTGCAACGAATCCCACTCCCACTTGTGGAATACACACATTACAGCCACGGTAAGTACACTGTGAATGGGCACAAGTGGACTGAGACTTCTGGTCAGCTCAGGTTTTCTACCACAGCATCTCCTACATCCAAAAGAATCTCGTTCCAACATTTCTGCTGGGCTGCACAGCCCCTGTCCCTCCCATGCAAACTTCTCATTTCAAGATATCACAGAAAGACTGTGGTGTGTAGCAAAGGATTCCTCCTCCTCTCTCATCACAAAATTCCTTCTGGCTTAGAAAGAGACAGTCTCAGGCCCTGGGCTTGCAAATGTGCTGAAAGGTGGTTTAGAGAAGGAGAAGGAAATGGCCTCAAGTTGCACCAGGGGAGGTTCAGACTGGATATTAGGAAACATTTCTTCCCCAAAGGGCTGTCGGGCATTGGAACAGGCTGCGAGGGCAGTGGTGGAGTCATCATCCCTGGAGGGGTGGACAGACGTGGAGACGAGGTTCTCAGGGACACGGGGCAGTGCCAGGGTTGTGTTAATGGATGGACATGAGGGTCTCTTCCAACCAAAACAATTCTATGATTCTATAAGGTTTGGCTTTTTTTCATATAGTTACAGTCATGCCTGAGCCACCACTTACCTGTCGAGCAGCTGGATCATTTCTTCATACTTCTCTATCACCCTTCTTCCTTCAGCAGAGTCCAAGCAGCTGGTGGCACAACAGACAAGCTCAGCGTTACATTTAGCCCTGTGAGGCTGCAGTCTCTATTTACCCCTTCCCAAAACCACCCACCACCTTGCAGGCAGAGCCTGGCTGGGGATCTTACATTCCAACCCCACCATATCGCCCAAAACCATTTCACTGCACAAAAGCTCTCCAAGCCCCAGTGCGCCCTTTTGCGGGTGTTTGCATGGCAACTGGCAAATGAGAACCACGTCCTGGGGGAAGAACAAGGGCCCAGAGCTGCTGGAGGAACACTGGTCTCCGTAACATACTCAATGCTCCGGTGTTTGCACAGAGCAGGGCAACCTCTGCTCACCAGCCACCACTTTCTGAGGTCAAAGAGGCACAGAAAGAAGCAGAGTGTGGCTCCCGGCAGACGAAGCTCTTGGCGGTGCCCAATTCATGCCCCTCAAACCGAAGAGCAAAGGTGTCCCAGAGTGCGGGAGGCAGAGCCCTGGCCACGCTGCCAGGGCTGTACAGCCCAGGGAACAGCAGGCCAGAGGAATTCTTATCATGCTGTCTTTTCCCCACTGTTTCATCTACAATATCCAAGTTTTCCTCAAGATGGTTGTTGATTTTGGAGGACATATTGACAAAACTTGAATTAACTTAACCAAAAGCTGGAAAAAAGGAGCGCCTGAGCAGTCACCGCTGGGCAAGTGCTGAGAAACCTGCTGGAAGTAAACAAGTCCTCTGAGCAAATCCAAGTAAATCCCAGCAAAACCACTTTTGTTTCTCCTTTTTAATCCTTTTTCCCTTTCAACAGCATCATGTCACCACCGTTGCAGAGCATGTTATTAACTACTCTAAACAGAGGACAGAAAATCAGTGTGAAATGCAGATCTGGGTCCTTCATGGTGGACAAAAATTTGCCATTTAGGTTCAAATCAGACATGATAACTTGGGCTCTGTGCTGGGAACAGCCCAAGAGTTTGTTTCATTGCACCAATGTCTTTGCTGCTGCAGAATAACTGTGCACTTAAAGACACTTAATGGCAAGATACAGTGAGAGAAGGTTACAAACATGGTACAGTGACGGTCAAGTTATTTTGGTCAAGTACATTAAAAAAGTGGATCCATTTACACAGAATCCTGACCAGCACACGTGAAGCCATTCCTGTGAGCTACCAGGTGCAGTCCCTGGAACATCCTCAGTTGTCATAAGTCCAACACCGCCTTGCTTACAGAGCTCTTAAATGTTGTCTCATGTGGTGCCAGCTGTGAGTATGAGGCCATACTTCCCTGACACCATCCGTTATAACAAGCATTTCGGTGATAAATATACCAGCATTGGTTTCTTTCCTTGATCTTGGGAGATGGCTCCTTTGTTTAACGCTGAGAAAGTTTTCTTCTGCCCAACAAAATGCTCGTCTGCTCCCCAACATGCAAACCCAGCTCCATCGACCCATCTCAGCTGAGTCCAGCCCAGCACTTCTCTGCTATTCACAGTTTGGATGATGCCAGAACCAGGACTGCAGCTGAGGAGGTCCTGGAGAACATGCTGAGTGGGATTGCAGCAGGAAAGGTTCTGATACCTCTTTCAATTGCAACCCGGGAACTATGTCTGAAAGCTGAATAGCCCACTGTGCCTCTTAATCGCTTCAAAACAAATCCAGTTAATGAGTTTCTTAAAAAAAATAATGATCACAAGGAAGCTGAAAAGCACCAGTGCAACCACTTCACACCTCTTTGACTAAGAATTATTTCAGCTATAACCATGGGATAATGTTCACCACAGAAAGAAAATCAGATTGATTACAGAGAAGATAGCAAGGTGGTCATAAAGCAACTTAGCTGGAACAGACATGCACAGATGTGGGATGTGCCTGAAGTGATCAAACGGCACCTGGATTCGCGCTCGCAGCTCCTGCGCCCAGCGCAGCGCTCCAGCCACCGGCGGCATGTTCTTGTGCACAGGGGGGATCCTGGGGAGGGCACACTGGAACAGCATTTGACTGAACACTGCACTTGTAACCCCAAAGATGCAACAACAGAACCTCATTTGCAGAAAACTGCTCTGATTTCCCAGCTTCCTTCCTTAAATCCAACATCTGCCACACTGATGTAGGTCTGTGACCAAGGCGAGTGCCTCTGGATCTTGAATAAGGAGCTGAGATCGAACGAGAAGCCCAGACTATGTCCAAACCTGAGCTGATGTGAGGTGTCCCTTGCCTGGGACACATTCCCCGCCCCTCACAAACACTGACATAGGGATTTCTGACCAGGAGTTACTTCTGTCCGCCTTATCTAACAGCCACAGAACAATAACCACAAATTCACAGCAAATGATTCTCTCCATGATTCTCTCCAGTCCAGGACTTGTCTCGTTCCAGTATGATCTTTCTGAGGCAAGTAAATAGGTTATTGTTCAAAATGACACACTTGAATCCTCATAATCTGATAGAAATCCACCCATTCCCCCCTGTGCCAACAGTCACGGGGAATAATAAACTTGGAAAAGGCTGATTAAACCCTTGGTTACAAAGTCCCACTCGCATACTTTGCATTTTAAGCATTGTAAGGGAAACAAAATAAATTCATTCTGAGGAGCACATGAGTGGGTTTGCAGGTCCCATGGGGTGTTGGAGGCAGCACACAAATGTGGAGAGAAACCTCCTGTCACAGCCTCGCTGGGAGAAAAGCTCAGCATGTGTCTCCATTCCCAGTCACATATCATGCACACACATTTGAAAAAGGGTATTTTTACTCCTAACCAATTATTTGCTTTAATACTAAGAACAGAGCTTTCCCAGGCATTTCCATTGCCACTAGGAGCTACAGAGGCTGAAAACATCTGCAATTTGTAAAGTTTTGGGTTCCTTAGAAAAATAAATCATTTCCCCCCCAAATTAATCTCAATCAAACTCCCTGTAAAACCCATGTTACTCAGCACGTTCTACCTACCGAGCTTCAGCTCTGCCTGGATGTGCCGGGAGTAGATCAGCCTGGCGTGGTCCAGGGCCCTGCTGAACATGCTGATGAGGACGGAGTATTTGCCAGCAGCATCTGCAGCGACTACCGGTCGCTCCAAAAGGCTCCCGAACATGTCCAGCAGCTGTTGGGGTGAACACGCAGGAAAAGAAGAGGGGAAAAATTTACAACCCCGACTCCTGCAGAGAGATCAGCTGGGACCTTCCTCCCCAGCCCAGAGGCTTCAATACTGTCCGCACCGATGGGCACTTTGGAAAAAGGAAATTTGCTCCCTTTGTTACGGGGCCTCTCAGACTTTCTCTGGGGTTGGACCACATTCCAACTGTTGTTCTTCAAATGCTTCAAGATTTTCTATTTTTTTCAAAAAACTTACAAAGATAAACACTGTCACTTGCTAAAGTCTTTTCTACAAATGCTTATATTGATTTTTTTTAAAAAATACCATTTATTATTTCTGCAAGATAGATTAATTGATAAATAAACCAGCTTTGTTTCTAGAAAACCTGTTTCCAAAACTGAAACAGATCCATGTATTAATAATATTAACAAATTGATACTAACAATATCAATTCTCACCAGGAAATCCTAGAAAAAGCATGATTTCCCCCAACTTGCAGAGAGAGACACAAATATATCTCCTGGCATCCAAAAGCTTTGTGAGGGACCCACCAGCCTGAGCATCCCAAACCAAGAGCAGCCCAAAAGCTACAAGTCCCACTGTCCCACCAGCAAACACCAGCCCCATGTGCCTGTGGCTCCAGCACTGCCTGGTCTCCTCAGCGTGATTCTCACCGAGCCGGGTGCCCTGATTTCCCTTTTAGGGAAGAGCAAGGGAGCGATAAACAAACCTTGAAGGCGTGGTCCAAGTTGGAGGCGTCATCAAAAGCCTGGATGAAAATGGTGCCCAGCCGACGGTCCATGTCTTCTACTTTCTGCTGGAAACCAAAGGCATCCTGCTCAAAGTCCTGCACAAAGGCAAAACACAAGCTGTGAGGCTGCAAGATGGCACTAGGAAGGTACCTGTAACTCCTCGATCCAGAGATGCCCTCTCTTATTCACCGTGAACTAAGCCACTCCTCTGGCCAATCTTCAGCCATCGCAACGTGGCAAAGTCCTCACGAAGCTTGAGAACATTTCTGTGCTGTCCCATGGCTGAGATGTTGGCCCTTTCTCTGGGAGGGACCCTTTGGTCCTGAGGCCTTTCCACAGCCCACATGGCACTATCTTCAGCCTACAGGCAAGATGGACTATTTCCACACCCTCTCCCCCACCACTTGGCCTGAAGACCACACCATCATCCAGAAAACCCACGGATGCACCTGCTGAGTCCCAAATCCAACCTACTTTCAAGTCAAAACAAGCCTGTGGTTCCATGGTGAGCTGGTTGTGAGTGAGGCAGTTTCAAAACACTCGCACAGGTTGCCCAGAGAGGCTGTGGAGTCTCCACACTTGGACATAGGTAATCTTGGAGATATTTCACCTGACCAGTCACAGTCCTGCTCTAGCTGAGCCTGCTTTGAGCAGGGAAGGTGGACTGGGTGATCTCCAGAGGTCCTTTTCAAACTCAACAGTACTGGGTTTCTGTAATTTCCATCATCTTCTTGCACTGCTTTTCTTGCTTCAATTGTAATAAATCCTTTGAACTTCAAGAGTAACATCTATATTTGTTTTCCTACACGTAAAAGAGTCCAAATCAAAGACTGAACTTGACAGTCCGTGACAGTCCTTCTGTTCTAGCTTGGACAAAACCACTAAAAATGAGGTCATGTGTCTCTTTTCCAAAGGACAAAGTGCAAGGAAATAGCTTTTACTATTGCTACTGCTGAGCTCCAGCAGATCCAGATGCCATGTTTTAGCTAAAAAAAACGGCTCCAGCAGTGGCAGAGGGTGCAAAACTAGAGCACTGAAAGAACAAACATGACTCAGAGTCACACAAATGGCCATGGGGTCACCAAACCCAAGCCACCTCCTGCAGAGCCACTGTCACCTCTCCTCTGTGCCTGCCCTGCTGAAGGAGGGGTGCTATGGAGCAAGCAGCTTTCCAGCAAGAAACACTGGGGACGTGCCACCCCCTGCAGAGATGTACTGGGAGCTGCAGGAAGCAAAGCACGAGCCACCCATCCCCACACCAGGCAGGTCCCAGAGGGCTGGGAATATTCCTTTAATTAAAGCACTACTGATAATAAAATAGAGCATCCTTGAATTCTGAGAGCCCCAGATGCCATGTGTTCATCTAGGCAGGAGCGAACACATCCCAGAGATGATCTGAGTTGGCCCTCATCAGGCAAACTACCTTGTTTTTCCAAAACTAAGACAGCGTCTTATATTAATTTTTGCTGCAAAAGATGCTTACTTTTTTACATGTATAGCTGCCTGGACCCTATTTAAATTGACTTTTTTATGAACTGTAACTAGGGCTAATTTTTTGAATAGGGTTCATATTTCACGCATCCTGAAAAATCATGCTATAGCTTGTTTTTGGGGTAGGTCTTATTTTTGGGGAAACATGGTAAATACCAAGAGCAGGAAAGCAAAGAGATGTGGGTGTTGGTATAGCTCTTATACCTCAGCAAGCACCATGTACAGCAAAAGCTTGTGCATAACTCATGGAAATCCCAGTTTCCCAGCTGCACTGATCTAAGGTGCTGATCTAGCAAGATATGTTAGATATAGACGTGCAAGAAGTCCCAAATCTCTGCAGGAAAGGCCAGCGGCTCCCTGTTCCCTCCAGTACCAGATCAGATCATAATGAAAGGAGGAAAGAGCTGGGAAGAAGATAGCAGGAAACTGCTGCTTTGGAAACATGCACATGTTCCTGATGTTCCCGCAAACTGGTCCCACCTACCGTGTTGGTCAGGTCAAGACAGTCATAGGTTCGCTCTGAAAACACCTTGTATGCCTCCTGGAATTCCTCATACATGTCCAGGACCTGCTGGCCCAGGGTCTTCCCTTTAATCCCACTGAATTCAATTTTCTCCAGCTTCATCAAGTCCAAGGAAGTTGCCAGGAGATCCTTCAAAGTCAACGGAG
The DNA here is from genome assembly GCF_037038585.1 of Patagioenas fasciata. Lineage (NCBI taxonomy): Eukaryota > Metazoa > Chordata > Aves > Columbiformes > Columbidae > Patagioenas > Patagioenas fasciata. Next base: position 678,369 of record NC_092539.1, read on the forward strand.
GGAGACACAGGTCATGATGTTGACAAAAGAAGATGACAACAGTTGTCACGACAGAGTTGCACTTGCTGAGGGACCTTCCCAAGCACAGCGCTGGTGCTCAGGCTGGGTGGCAGGGATGGGAAGGGGGGAGCCTGATCTGCCTGTCCTGAGCATCAGTGGCTGCTCATAACACGTCCCTGCCCAGTGAGACCTGCTGCAGCCACTAGAAATACCATGACAACTGTAAAATCGCTTTTAAGGGTATTTAAAGGACAGATCCAAAGCAGGATATGAGACTCTTATATGTCATCCAGCATAGCTAAGAATCCCAATTTTATAGGTATTAACCAAGGACAGATTTCTAATATTTACAGGTACCCAAACTGTCCAAAGCTCCTGCGCAGTCAAACCTCCACGTGTCCAAGTGGGTGTTGCAGCACCTGCCCCGCTGGCCCTCTCTGCTGAGGTGGCACACGGGTCCTTCCCTTCCCTTCCCTTCCCATCCTCTGCAGCCTGGCAGTGTCACCTCTTGGGAAAATGTCCCGCTCCCCCAGTGGTGGTGGCAGCACTGGGCAGCTCTGCTGCCATCCCACCTCATCTGTCTCCCTAGGTAGGGCCAAGTAAGGGCTGGTTGAACATCCATTGTCTCAGAGGACCAGGAGAAATGTGCACAGGAATGTACTGGTGGCCACTCTCTGCTTGCACTTGTCCTGGGGCCACCCGAGCAGGGCAGCAGGTTTTACCACAGACACGTAATATGAAACAGTGCAACGAACCAAAGGAAAGGGATCCTTCCCTCTTCACGTGCTCATGGGCTACCCATGCACCAGTGTAACTGCAGCTTTTATGAAAATTCGAAAACAAATGCACATATGCATTCATATTCACTTCGACACACCAGCACATCCGCTTGAACAAATACCTAGTAAGGCAAAAAAATAATGTGGAAATACCAGTTGTCCCTTGCTTTGTCTTGCAAGGTTGCTTGAAATGAAGTGATGAGGGGAAATTGAGACGGAGAGAGATGCAGCAGTTTTCCTCATTAACAGGCTGGTGTGCACTATGCTTTTAATTATTGTTTTACAGCTCACTCCGCAGGCTCTCCCTCTGACTCCAGATACTGCAGCTTCTACTGTCCCTGGAGTGTGGGACAGCCACGGAAGGAGGAAACAGACACTGGTCAAAACGCACAGTGCCCCAGCTCAAAACCTCCCCACTGGCTTTTGTCTGCAGCCCATATCCACAGTGTGCCCATGGCATCCATGGAATCCCAGCAGTCAGTGCCCCAGAGCCTTTACAGGGTCCCAGTAAACCTGTCACCAACACTGTCCTCATGATAACCTGCAGTTATTCCTGTGTCTATTTATATTCCTCTCTACACTGACCAGCATAATTTGGTTTATTTCACATCAAACCCTACTGGAAACCATCATTATGAATACTTTTAAAATAGGCACCAGTCATGACAGTTTTCAACATAGTTAATTAAGGAACACATAAAAGTATATGGCACATTTAAAGCAGTAAAACTGCCAACACCAGCAACCTGTACACTGGCCATCCAACCCTACACACTGAGAACGCAGCAACAATCAACAAAGAAATTCATTTGGGATGTGTGTGGAGAGCAGATGAATGTGTGTGGTTAGCCACGTGAGAGATAACAGGTACATGCAAGGTCTGTACAAGAGGTACATACAGTATCTGTATAAGAGGTATATACAGTGTCTGTATAACAGGTACATATGGTGTCTGTATGTCTGTGGTCTCCAGACACAGCCATGTGGTAAGGAGAGCATAGGGAGCTCCCACATTCACACTCAGACCTGCTCTCTGCAGAACATCTCCTGTGGCTCAAGGAGCCCTTGGCCACACTGGGAGCTCAGGGATGACACCCCAATGTCCCTGCCTCAGGTGACAGATCTGGCAAACAGGGACACCCCTGAGCCACAGCACCCCAGTTTGATGGACTATGAGGATGCGAAGGGACAACCTGGTGAGGAACGTGTCCCTGCTCCTCCCCAGGCCCACGTGGCACAGCCAAGGGGATCCTGCCATCTGGCCTCTCCAAGACAGGCAGGACCCAGCTCTAGGGTGTCATAGAATCATAGAACCATTTCAGTTGGAAGAGACCCTTAAGATCATTGAGTCCAACCATAACCTAAATCTGTCTCTGATGGCACCAGGAGACCTGGGAGATTACATTGCTTTATTTACAGCTGTGCAAACCACACCTCCAGTAATCCTCCTTTTCTTGCCCCAACAGGAGCAAGGAGTCCAACGGGACTCCTGAGAGCAAAAAACACACCTATCAACCTGACCAGCTTACATATGCACTGAGCAGGACATAGTAAAACACAGTCTTAGACTCGCTGTAACAGGAGACCTAACAGCAAAAGAGTGGCCCCATTCCCTGGTATCAGGTGAAGCTATAGAAAGGAAAGATGCCAGCAAGTGATCTCCTGGCTACAGAGTTCTCCTGACGGTCTGCAATGTTTTTCAAGACCAGAGTCTCACCTCCACCATCTCCAGTCTCTTCAGGAAGGTGTCCAGCCTCGCAAACACCATCGTGGAGCTGAAGTCCCACTCCCTCACTTCTTGGCCTGGTTCATAATACATGTGCAGTTTTTCCCTTCTCTCCTCAAATGCCTCTTTGAACATGTTCAGGATACCGAGCACCATTCGCACCTTGCCCAGGCTCTCCTCCATGTCCCCTTTCAGAAGGTCTTCTGGAGACAGGTACACCAGGGCCTGGAAGAGCAAAATCACACCTGAGAGGTCACTTCTGCCATCATGGAAAACAAGGACTTCTTGTGTTGAACACATTTGAACCTGTTTATTAAGTTAAATGTTGCCTAAAGAATCACTTTTCCAGGGAAGGACAATAGGAAGAAGGGGAGAGGGGACACAGGGGACTGCAAACACAGGCATCACAGCCACAGACCTGCTCAATGAGAAGGTTGCAGATCTCCTGGAGCAGCACCACTATCCGCACGGGCATGTTGTAGTGCTTGGAGGTGACCCAGATCAAACACACCACGTGGAGCAGGGGGAGCAGGAAAGGCTTCACCTCGCTGAACTCAACCCTCTCTACGTCTTCCAAGCGGCGCTTGAGGGGTGTCAGGTGCAGGTGAACGTCCTGAGCTTCAGTCAAAGCTGTGTTGAGAGACGTGAGAAGCGGTAAGAACCACCCAGCTGCGGTGTGCTGGGTTCCCAGCTAGGTGCTGGCCTCACCACATGGAAAAGTGCCTGGGAAAAGAAACTGTCCTGACAAGCACTGAGCACCCTCAGCCACCTGTGTGCTGCAGGTCACTCACTCGTGAACATCACTCACCTGCGGCAGTAACCAGAACAGAAATAAGCTGATGTGATGGCAGGGGACAGGGAGCTGGGACAGGGCTTCGTGGAGAGCCTGAGTCCACAACTGCTAAAAAGTCACACGGAATTTGCCCAACAGCACCAAAAATACAGTGCTGCCATGGCTGTGAGCCATGGCCTTGCTGTACAACACGACAGGCTGTACAGCCTTGGCCTGAGCCCTTTTTAGCTCAGTTTTGGCTCAAGCAACTCCTTGTCCAGTGGGCAGATGACGACGGCCCCACTAGTCCTGACTGTAATAGAAAACCTGTCAACAGTAAAGCAACTGATGTCTGACTCGTCGAAAGCTTTAGCTTAGCTCTGTACAGCTGTGTGGTTTTACCCTGAAGAATTACCCCAGAGCGCAAGCATTAATAAAACCAGATCGTTGTGCAATTAAACCTGTGGACCAACAAGAAGTGACAGAAGTGCCTGAATGCATGCAAAAATAACCCCTAAGGCCCAAGACCAAGGAAGAAGAGACTCCCACTATCAGCATCACCCTCCCAGCAAATCCACCAACAGCAGCCACACCAGTACAATGCCAGGGAAAGGGGCAGAGACTTAAAAGCAGGTGCACACAAATCTGAACTGCGCTGTAATGGAAATTAACAATTATAGTCCAAATTATCCAATTAGGGTTAGTATCGCTGTAGCCGGATTAAAACCAAATATTTGTTGTATTTTGATTAAACCCTTAAAGTATTAATTAGTTTAACAATGAACCCTTGGTTCCTTATATAAGGGGTGTTTCTCCAGCCCATTTAAACTGCACAATGCAGAGTGTGACACAGATCCTTAAGAGATTCAATGTTTGCACGTGAAGTGGTGAAGAACAGTGTTTTCTGCCAGCACGTGCACAGCTAACACAGTCTAGATGGTTTCATTGTGCCAGAGAGCAGCTGGGTTGGACATGGATGTCCAGCTGTGTTGGTCTGCAGGGACAGACCAGCAGGACTACACTGTTTTTCACTACAGACAGGGATTTGCAATATTTCCTTGGGCTGCGCTCAACTCCCCTAAGCAAAGCAAAGCAAGGAAATTCGGGCTGCAGTGGCCAAAGCCTGAGAAGCAGCGCTCTAACAAAGCAGTCTTAGGTACAAGATCTGTCCTCTTAGTCTGAACTCCCGTTCCTGCATAATAACACCAGAGGAGCTGGTGGAAGTTGAGGTGAGTCCTGTTAGAGTAATGCAAACACTTTATTACAGCAGAATAAATTCCCAAACCCATTCACCCTGAACTTTGGCAAGAGTCTGGCTCAACAGACCAGCGATGGAGCTTGTCCCAGCCTGGAAACAAAAGCCTAGACTCAAGCACAAGCAGCCCAGTCTCAATTCACAAACTAGAAAGATTTGGCTTGAAATCAGTCACACCAGGCCATGAAGAAAGGCCAGAAGCCAGCACTGTGGTAAAGTTGCCCCAGCATCTCACCTGCCTCAACATCCATTAGCATGGTTTTGAAGGCTGGGATGTAGCTGCTCTCAACTCTCTCCAGCAGCTCCATCATGTTCCTGACCTTCCTCGTTGTCAGCTGGTTGTAAATGCATTCCAGGTCATCACACCTACAGCAACCGAGACACAGAATCACAGAATCAGTTGGTTGGAAGAGACCCTCAAGATCATCGAGTCCAACCATAACCTAACCCCTGGCACTGCCCCGTGTCCCTGAGAATGTCATCTCTGTGACTGTTCAACCCCTCCAGGGATGGTGACTCCACCACTGCCCTGGGCAGCCTGTTCCAATGCTTCACAACCCCTTCTGGGAAGAAATGTTTCCTAATATCCAACCTCAGCCTCCCCTGGCGCAACTTGAGGCCGTTTCCTCTCATCCTGGCGCTTGTTCCTGGGGAGCAGAGCCCGACCCCCCCTGGCTCCAAGCTCCTTTCAGGCAGTGCAGAGATCAGAAGGTCTCCCCTCAGCTCCTGTTCTCCAGCTGAACCCCCCAGGTCCCTCAGCCACTCCCATCACACTTGTGCTCCAGCCCCTCACCAGCTCTATTCCCTTCTCTCAACTCACTCCACTACCTCAAGGTCTTTCTTGGCCTGAGGGGCCCAAAACTGATTTGAGGTTTGGCTTCCCCAGCGCTGAGTACAGTGGGACAGTCATTGCCCTGGGCCTGCTGGCCACACTGTTCTTGATGCACACCAGGATGCTGGTGGCCATGTTACCCACCTACACTGGGCCATCAGCTGTCCCCCAACATCATCTGTTTCCCCTGGGCCTGATTCAGGGCTTCCTCCAGCTACACATGGACTGTGGAAATGGGAGAAAGCTGCATGAGGCACAGACAAACCCTACAGGACAGAAAGTGCTGAGTTCAGCATGACAGCAGCTCTGCTACTGACAGAACATCGCTGAAAAAAAGCCATCGTGTTTCTGCAGGCATTAGCAACAGCTCTCCAGCCAGCAGGGCTTTGCCCCGAGTCAGCCTGAACCAGTACAGCACAAAGGTTTTCAAAGGGCAGGAGGAAATACCACTCCCAGGCTCCTGAGCATCTAAAGCCCCTCTGGCCCTGACAGATGAACAGCAGCCAGCTGAGATGCACCATTTCCAGACAGCCCCCAGCAGGTGTCCATCAGCAATTACTCCTGTGGATGGCTCCTAGTGAACAGTGACGAAAGAGTGCCCAGAGCGGGTGTGGAGTCTCCTTCTCTGAGACATTCGAACCCGCCTGGACCCACCTGTGTGATCTGCTCTGTGACCCTGCGTGAGCAGGGCTTGGACTGGGGGATCTGCAGAGGTCCCTTCAGCCCAACCAGCCTGGGATCCTGTAAAGGGCATTTCTGAAAAAAGTCCCTTGAGGTGTAGCCCCTGTGGTGGGGCTAAGTTAAAACACAGCCAGCTGCCCAGTGACCTCCCAGGCACTTTGCAGATCACGATGATTTTCTGTGCGGGAGCAATTTTCCTTAGTTGAAGCCTACATGAACCCCAAGTGGCCTGTTCTTCTCAACTCATGGAATTAGCAGCTCCACCACCAGCACTCTCCCTCTACACAAAACCAGCACCACAGGGCACCATGCACTGGCCAGGCTGCTCTGGGTACCTGTTCTTCCAGAACTCCAGCTCCACCTTCGGGTTCGGATTGCTGCCTTGCAGGAGAGGCTCTGAAGGCTCTTTCTTCAGTGCCTCCTGGATCTGGTGGCTCCAGTCTATGATGGCCGACTCCATGGCATACACCAGAGATTTATCTATCCGTTCCATGCTGTAGTAAACAGAGTACGTCATTAACTTTGTTGATGTGCATTGCTCAGTTGGATCTACTTCCAATGGCCGTGTGGGCAGCTGGATTTTACAGGGTTTCACATTTCAAAACCACAAAACAATCAAACCCCATAAGATTTTGTCACTGGTTTAATATAGGAATTACACTCTGGAGAAAATGGCTGAATGTCTGCAGCAGTGTGGGCAACAACACTGTTCATAAAGTGAATGGTGGAAATGAAGAGCCAGTCGCCACCTCTCTGCACAGCCAGTCATTGTCACATCAGATCCATTCAGGTTCAGGATCTGACCTGGAGACTCACACATCCAGCAAGATTCTCTCTCCCCATACCATTCTCCCTCAAAATATTCTACATCCCCGCAGTCATTAACTCACTTAATTCAGCAAGAAACACCACCAAGTGGGCTGGGAAGCTGAGGACAGGTCACCCCACTGCCTTGGAAGCAGTAACTTCTCACAAAATCCCACCCGCACCACGTCCTGTCTGAGGAGTGATTCATTCCACTGCACCCACACATCTCCTGGGGTTCCACAGGGGCACGCACGCAGCCCAGACACGATGACAACTTGATGTACAAACGCATCTGCTTCTCTGGACCTTCCAGAACCTGTTATTTTGGGGTGGTACTCACGATTTCTCATTTTCCAGATCAATGTCCTCAATTCCCTCTGAGCCAGCTGGGAGAGGCAGCAAGGTCTTGCCGTCTACTTGGCCAACAACTGTGAAAATGGTACTTTTGAGGTTGTGGACATGACGCACGATGTCTTGTGACACCACTTGTGGCCAGCCCTGATGGTTCTTCTTGTTCGTTAGGATGGGCACGATCACCTACAGCGGGAGTCACGGAAGACCAATGGAGAAAAAAGTGCAGCAGGAGACGGACAGGCCACCAGGCTCTGAGGTCTGTGCTTGGCCAAGCCTGGAGACCCATATTCATTGCTGTCTCAAGCAGTTCCCATGTGAAATAGAGGCAGCTGATGATGAATGGGCATCTCTACAGGCCCACTTTATACAGCAGAACACCCTTTTCCCCAAATCCAAGCAGCCAAGGAGGGCGGAAGCCAGTAGGCAAAGTGAGCAGCCCCATCCCCAGGCTCTCCCAGCCTTTCAAGCCCGCAACTGGAGATGGCCCCATGGGCTGCTGTCCCTTGCCCTCACAACTGTCCCCGGTGCTTGGTCCCCATGTCCCTGCCCATGGGCACAGCCGTCAGGCTGCCCTTTGAGCCTGCCAGGGCTGGGCTGAGCTCAGTGTGCTGCAAGGGAAGGTCTGCTGGTACCCCCTGGGATACACTGGTGGTGAGGGTCCCCCAGGTCCCAGCTGCAGCCCACCAAACAGGAGCTTTGCCTTTATCAGCACTTTTACTGACCCGGCAGCATGGGGTTGTGGGGCTGGTCGGGGTTTGCCCAGATTTGAGCTGCTTTTGGCTTGTTTGAGCTGTGACAGCAACACCGTGTCTGTCACCTATCCTGGCTGGCTCTGCACTGGGACCAGCCTGTGGCAACAGCCTAACAAAGCCAGGTTGTCCCTAGTGACAAACAACAGCCCTTTGTGTTACTGGACTCAGGGTGGGGGTAGGGGAGGGGGGGGAGGTGACTAAAGGCATAAAAATAGCTGCAAATGGACATAAAATTGAAACGGAATAAAGCAGCTCAGCACCTCCATGGTGCTGTCCCAGGATGCTGAAGACTCTTTGGAACTGTGGCTGGCTCTGTAGACCCGAAGAAGACCCGACCAGCCACCTTCGTGCCCAGGGAGCCGTGGGAAGGGGGAGCACAACCCCAGGGAACACACGGGCAGGTGCTGACGAGTTCACCTTCAGCAGTTTTAGCTGCATTATTAGCAAGATGTGTCTCTATTACTTAAAGCATGTGGACTGCTAATGCCAGTGATGTTGTAACCAGGCAAATGATAGCCGTTCATTTTCTTTCTGACTGTTAAAATGATAACTGGACTCAGGATGAAGCCCCAGCCCACAGAGCAGGTGTGTTCCCTTCGGCACCGCAGGAGTGAAGCAACAAGTGGACAAGGTCACCAGCTGTGACCCCTCACTGAATAAAGACAAAGTGTGGGCAGAGGAACACACGACCCCAACCCCAGGAAATTCAAGACCTTTTTCACCTTCACGCAGACCCACCCCATCTGCCTGACCCAGCACCACCGCTGCTTTTGCCTTCAAGTGAAGCTTGAGAGGAAAATAGGATGAAAACCAGGCACAATCTGCTCCCTGCAGAAATACTGCATGTCTGCACAGGGGAGAGCAAAGCCTGCAAACACGCAGCTGGGACGCACAATCCCGGCTCCCAAAGGCATTCAGAAAACAGGATTTAACAGGATCTGCCAAAGTGTTCCTACCCCACCATCTACCCATAGCAGACGGTGCTTGCAATGCTATTGGCCAGCCGTGATGCAAAACCACTGTTTGTGCAGACTTCGCAAGACCACGGGGCTCATCAAAACAAAAGCTCCCCGTATAAATAACGTGTTTTCTCACAAAACCAGGATAACCAGTCTGGCAGCCTGCTCTTGGGAATCCAATCTATCAGTCACCATCTTAATATACCAAACATCATGATCAGAGCTTCTCAAATCCAGCAGCTCCTCTGCTTTCCCATTACAGCCTCATTCCTGAGACTTCTCCCGGTGAGGAGCCATCAGGAATAAACCGAAACAACATTGTCTAGTTCAGGCTAATAACACAGCAAAGCAAAAGCACTCGAACCTCTTGACGATCTCTTTAAGAAAACATCAGCCCACCTGAGATAACCCGACACTGAGCTACAGGAGGCTCCTGAACATCACAAAACACTTTTTCACTATGAGAGTAATCGAGCACTGGCCCAGGTTGCTCAAAGAGGTTGTGAAGTCTCCATCCTTAGAGATAATGAAGAGCTACCTGGACATGGCCCTGGGCAACTGGCTCTGGATGGCCCTGCTTGAGCAGGGGTTTGGAGTAGGTGACCTGCAGATGTCCCCTCCAGCACCTGTGGGTACATCAGTCCCACAAGGACCCCACTGATAGACAGAGCTGATGTGGATCAGCATTCAGGTGGTTTATATGAGTTCTAAAGCCGTCCATGGTACTGCAAAGGGCAGAGTTAAGGGTACAAGTGCATCAGCAGAGAAGGGAGGGAGGCCAAGGAGCCTGTCTGTAGGAGGGGACACCTTCCCCGCTGCCATGTGCGAGGGGCACCCGGTACTCATGGGTGCCAGGGCTCCCTCTGCACCTCCGGGGCTGCCCAGGCCTCACAGGATCCCAGCCTGGTTAGGTTGAAGGGATCTCTGCAGATCCCCCAGTCCAAGCCCTGCTCACGCAGGGTCACAGAGCAGATCACACAGGTGGGTCCAGGCGGGTTTCAATGTCTCAGAGAAGGAGACTCCACACCCGCCCTGGGCAGCCTGGGCCAGGCTCTGCCATCTCCCAGCAAACAAATTTCTCCTCATGTTGAGCCTGCCCCCGTGGCCCCTCATCCTCACCTCCTCCACGAGGGCGGCAAAGTGCCGCAGGGCATCGGCGGGCAGGTCCCCGCAGAGCAGCTCCCCGGGGCCGGCGCCGGGGGCCCGCAGGAAGAACAGCCCCTTGCGGCGGGCGGCGGGGGGCGGCGGGGGCGGCCCCAGCTCCAGCTCCCCGGCCGGGCCCCGCCAGAGCAGCAGCGCCGGCCCCGCCAGGAAGCTCCGCAGCAGCGGCCCCGCCGCCTCCCCGCCTGCCCAGCGCTCCCAGCGCTCCGCCGGCACCCCCAGCCCCCGCGCCGCGCACCGGCACAGCCGCTCGGCGCCGGGCACCGGCTCCACCGCCTGCTCCATCCGGCCGGCACCGGCGGGTGTTTGCGGGGAAGAGCCGCGTTGCCCGGGGGAAGGGACACTGCGAGGAGCCGGGGGCGGGCCGGGGCGGGACCCAGCTCGCCTGGGAGACGCAGCTGCCCCGGGCAACCACGGGTATCAACACAAGCTGGGGATGGAGGGCCTGAGAGCAGCCCTGCGAAGGACTTGGGGGTGCTGGGGGATGCTCCCTCTGGGGGGGGTCTGGATACCACTGGATCCACCTGGGCACCCCCAAAGTGGCTTTTTAGCACTTATTTTTCTCCTGAAAAAGCAAACACAGTGGGGCTTTCTCCCATCCTGCCCCATGGAACCCCACTCAGACCACACCAGTGCTTGGTTGCCCATCACCATTTATTCCAGCTGCTGCCTGCTCAGCGCCCAGGGCAGTGGGACCGGGCCCGAGACCCCCATCCTGCCCGGCTGTCAGGGAGTGATTCACTGCGGGGGGTGGAAACTGGGGATCCCGTACCCCTATATATACGCTAAACCAAATTATTCGGTTGCAAGCAGTGGTTGAAATAATAAGCAACCAGACGGCTGAGGCACCGAATCTCATAGCGAGACAATTGTCTCAGACCAGAGCTGCAGTGTACCAAAATCAGGGAGCGTGAGATTGTCTTTTAGCTGAAGAGAGGGGGGCGTCTGTGGGAAACTGAATACTTCGGAGTGTTGTTTGGAAAGAGATAACGATGGGGAAGCCATAATGAAAATAGCAGAGGAGATAAAACGCGTTGCACATGTACCAGTACAGAAATGGAATTCTATACTTACTAGCCATTGGTGGGGTAACTTATTTGGGGGAGCCTGGTGGAAGAAAATAGGCTTCATGATCGTATGTGCATTTCTGGGTTTACTGTTTGTGCCACGTACGACCCCGTGCTTTGTTCAGTTAATACATTCAGTAGTCCAAGTCCTCCCCACCCCCCGCCAGCGAGTTCGCCTCCCCCCCGGGAAGCCGGGGCGTCCCTGCCGGCTCCGTGCCCGGGGTGGACGGGGGTGGACGGCGGGGGGGGTGGACGGGGGCGGGGGGGGCACGCGGGCGTCCCGCGGTTTCTCAGCCCCGCTGTCGGAGGCCTAACCCCCTCACCTGCCCGTGCTGCCGCCTCCCGCGCTTCTTCCTCGGTGGCTCGCTCGCTCGGTCCCTCGGCCCGCTGCCCGCCCCGGCCGCGGGCTGAAGAAGAAACCGACCCCGCCAGCGGCTTTGCCTCCCCCCGGGGAGGCATAGAGACACCGCGTCCCCGTCCCCGTCTCCCCGTCCCGGCCCGCCTGCCTCCCTGCCTACCCGCGCGCGGGGTTCCTCGGCCGATCGGCAAGACGCTCCCGCGCTGGCCTCCCCGCGACCGCCCGCCCGACGGGCTTGACTCCGAGCGACTGACCGTTGGGCACCTGGCGGGGGGCAGGGGGCCGGTTGCCGGGGAGAGCGCGCATGCGCGGCGCGCGCAGTTGCCGACCCCCTCCGGCCCTTCCCGCGGGTGGGCCGGAGGGGGCGGGGGGCAAGGCGAGGGCGGGAGAGACCGCGCTTTGGGGTGCGGGCGGGGGGGGGTGTTTGTGCTCGCCGTGCAGTCTGAGCCGGAACACGAAGTGAAATTATAGGGCGGCGGCAGGTGCGGGTGGGGGGCACGACGACACCACCACGACCCCGCCGCCCCTGCCGAAATAAACCCCCACCAAAAAAAAAAAAAACACCGCCACGAAACCCGCATCCCCACGCCACGCGCGAGCCCCGAAACTCCAGACACGGACTCGCCGAGCGTGTGCACGGATCGCGAGGGTCGAAAAGCTCGACTCGTAGAGTCGCGTACACTGTCCCGCAGCGGTCTGGTCCGGTTCGGTTCGGTTCGGTTCAGTTCAGGCCTTTCCCGCCAGTCCGGTGCAGTCCGGTTCAGTTCAGTCCTTTCCCGCTGGTCCGGTGCGGTCCGGTCCGGTTCAGTCCTTGCCCGCCGGTCCCGCTTACTTAGACTAAGCCTAAAATGCACAGATCTCTCCATAAGGATGGGTTTTATACTCTACTTCCACAATCTGCTGGCAGTACAAAAGAATAAGCGGCAGATCTACTTAGGCTGAGTCACGGTGCTTTGCTCCTAAGACCATGCATACCATGGGAATATTTCAGCTGCATGTCCCACCCCAACCCCAGAGAGCAAGAGCTCCAGGAACAGGTGAAGAAACAGGGAAGGACACTGCAGTGCTTCTGAGAAATAAAGCAAGGACAGAAAGGCAGACGGGCATGCTGTGGAACCTTCTCCTTACCCGACTGTGCTGCTGCCACTCATGAAATGACACTGTAGAGCAAGTACTTTTAGCACCTTTTTTGTGTTTCACGTTCCAGGAACCCTTCCCCTGGAGGTCCAGCTGCTGAGGTGGAGACTCAGGACCTGGACCCCATTGCTTCGGGGCAGAGGCTCTGATGGAGAGGAGAGGAGACCAGGGGTTGCACTGGGAAATGTGTCTGCACTGCAGGGGATGTGAGAGAGGTTCCTAAATCCCATCCCCAGCATTTCTGGTAGCAGTTAACTCTTCCTGCCCATGTCTGTGCTCCTGCAGCTGTGTCTCTGTCCCTGGGTCTGCTCCCTGTCCGTGTCACAGACCCCGTCCCACCCGCTGTGTGCTCAGCTCTGTCCTGCTCACACCGCCTGGCACTGCCCAGGTGTTGCTTTATCCATGCGAGCCACGGAACCTGACACACCAATATGATGTTCACAGAGTTCGCTTTATTGTCGGACCGGGCTGGCTTTATAGCAAAGCTGCCCTGTCCACGCGCCTTACAACAACGTGATTGGTTGTAACTCGTGTTATACAATAACATGATAGGCTGCATGTACTGTCCACGCGCTCTGCACACATGTGTCCGGCGATTGCTCACTCATTATTACATTCTAATGGTGCTCCTTTAGTCTCTTTTGTCTCTGGCTTCACCTCTCAGCCAGGCTGGCGACAACCCCATCCCCCTGGGGCGGGGGGGGCTCTGCCACTACATCTCCCCCTCTTTTATTTAATATTAACAATACGCCATATCATGCTTTAAATACAGTGTGAAATACAGGGTAAGAACATTAAGGCTAATACAATTACAATTAACAAGAACAAACCTGTTTTCAATATTCCTTTTAACCAAACAAGGCATTCACCCCAAAAAACCCAGTATCTTCTGTTATTTTCTTGTTCTGCAAATCTTCTATCTTTTTAACTTTTAAGTTCAAACAACACATACAATCAAACTCTTCATAACTGTGAACATGTCCAATAACAAAAAATTAATTGCTGCTCTGTTTTACAAAGTGGTATTCTCAACATTGGCTACATTCATTGCTTAAAGCGATAACATGTCTGAGGTTAAGGGTTGTCATCACTGCAACCGGTTTCTTCTCTGTTAGCTAGCCAAGGTCTCACCCACTTTGCTGGGATCCATGAATTTTTTTGGTTACCTGTAGAAACACAAGCATATCCCCTTCCCCAGGTTATTAGTGACATAGGACCTTCCCATTGTTGTGTTGTCGGATTAAACACACTAACCTTAGGCACATTTTCGGAAAAATCTTTGACATTTTTGATTTGGTGCATAACAACCGGTTCCATTTCAGTTTCACTTTTAGGATTAAGCCAGTTCAGCACATACAATGCCTTCATCAATACCTCTTCTGGGCTCACACCAATTCCCCCTTGTTTTTTCAAAACAGACAAGAGATTTTTAATGCACGGTGTGCACGCTCAATAATTGCTTGGCCAGTAGAATTATAAGGGATTCCAAACAGGTGTTGTACCTTCCACTGGGTGAGGAAGGCTGCAAGTCTGTCAGAGTGGTATGCAGGACCATTATCTGTTTTGATTTGTGTAGGGACACCCATGACAGCAAAAGCTTGTAGTAAATGACGTTTTACTGCCTTTGCATTTGCTGAGGTCAAGGCTGTAGCCCACAGCAGTCCTGAACAGGTATCTATGGAGACATGAATGTACTTTTGTCTGCCAAATGGTGCAAATTCAGTAATATCAGTTTGCCATAACTGACCTGGCTGCAAGCCCCGAGGATTTACTCCCTTTTGTTGGAGAGGGACTATGCGGGCACAATCAGGACAAGCTGCGATAATGGCTCGAGCTTGTTCCTTTGTAATTGTAAACTGCTTTCGGAGTGCTGCTGAGGATTGATGAAAGAATTCGTGAGCTTGTCTGGCTTGTTCAAAAGGGGATATATCTGCTACTGCCACAAGTTTGTCTATGGTGCTGTTTCCCTCTACTAGACCACCTGGTATGTTAGTATGGCTTTTTATATGCATGATAAATACTGGTGCTGTCCTATAATCTAATACGTTCCACAAATCTAACAATGCTTCAAACAACAAGGAATTGGAAACTCGCTGCAAAAGTGCTCTATGTATTCTTTGTACAATTCCCACAACATAAAGAGAATCTGTTACCAGATTAACTGGAGAGTTATGCCATTTTTGCAATGCTGCTGTCACCGCTCGCAATTCTAAAATTTGAACCGATCCTTCAGCTATGACAATCTGTGAATGCCACTGACCATTCTCAAACCATACAAAGCCTCCTTTGCATGAGCGACTACTCGCATCTGTGAAAATGGTTATAGCATCTAGTGGATGCTCACTAAAAATTGACATAGGCTCTAAGGGGAGGTTGGTCTTAAATATAGGATGTGGTGGATAATGATTGTCCACCTGCACCGGAATCCGGGCAAGAGCTGAGGCAAGATCGTCATGTTTGAGAAGGATCTGTTCAAACAAATTGAGGGAAATAGGGATCACAATTTTAGCAACATATAGTCCAGACAATGTCAGAAATCTGCTTAGTCCTTTCACTATCACTTGGGCAATGGCTTCCCACCTCTGAATGATGGTTTTTTGTTTTTGGCTGTTTAAAAATATCCATTCTAATATTACCAATGGATCCTTTTCTTCCGTGCTCCACTGGGCCAAAAGTCCTGCCACTTCCTTATTGGTATTATAGACATAGAGAGTAACAGGCAATTCTGATCTTACCCGCTGAGCAGTATTCTGTGAAACTTTTCTTGCAATCTGCTCAAGCGCTTTCTGTGCTTCTGGTGTGAGGCACCGTGGTTCTTGGGGGTCTCGTCCCCCACGGAGGAGACTAAACAGCGGTTGCAAATCTGTATTTGTAATACCCACAACATTTCTTATCCACTGTAAGTCCCCTACTAACTTCATTGCATCGTGAAGGGTTGCTATCTTTGCTTTCACAGTAAGCTTCTGAGGTCTAATCATGGCCTGAGTTAGTTCATATCCTAAATATTTCCATGGTGCGGTTTGCTGTACCTTTTCTGGTGCCACAACCAGACCCCATTGACCTAATTGCTTTGTCAACTGAGTTATTATGTCCTTACTAATTTTCTCTTTATTGCACAAAAGGATATCATCCATATAATGATAGATGATCATCTGAGGGTGTTGTTGCCTGAATGATTTTAAAGCCAAATCTACATACCATTGGCAAATAGTAGGAGAATTTTTCATTCCCTGAGGTAGCACTACCCAATGATATCTTTTTGTGGGAGCTTGATGATTAAGCACTGGAACAGTAAAGGCAAATTTTTCACAATCCTCTGGGTGTAAAGGAATCGTGAAAAAACAATCCTTCAGATCAATGACAGTTATATCCCAATCTTTTGGAAGCATGGTTGGGGTAGGAAGACCTGGTTGTAGTGCCCCCATATCTTTCATTACTGCATTAATTGCCCTGAGGTCCTGTAACAAACGCCACTTCCCTGATTTCTTCTGGATAGTAAAAACAGGTGTATTCCACGGGCTGGTGGAAGGGACCAAATGTCCGAGACTGAGTTGCTCTTCAACCAGCTCCTCTAAATGTGCGAGCTTTTCTTTTGGTAATGGCCATTGATCCACCCAGACAGGATCATTTGTTTCCCAACTCAGCTTCATACATGGCCGGGTGTCGCTCGCTGCAATGGCCATTATTAAAAAGGTGACTGCATAACTATTCCCCACTGAGACATCACATCCCTTCCCAATAATGCAATTGTTGTGTTTAGAACATAAGGTCGTACCCATGCCTCTAAGCCCTCGCCCTCCTCCCTTATCTTAACCATATGTGTGCTGATGTGGGTGGGAGTGGCCCCCCCTATCCCCACTACCATGGTATTTACTGCTTCTAAAGGCCAACACAAAGGCCAGTCAGTGCGAGGGATAATCGTCACATCTGCGCCTGAATCTAAAAGCATTCTTTTCCTCTTAATCTCACTGCCAGGCCCAATAATGGAAACTACCCTAGATGGTTTGTCCAAAGTCAGTTTTTCCGTGAAAGCAACCACAGGGGCTCCAGTAGAACCAAAACCTTTCTGACCTCTTTCTGTATTTAAAGCCTTTGGAACACATGCTTTAAAAGGTACCAATTGTGCTATACGGGTCCCCTGTTTAATAGTCACAGGGGGTGTTAAGACTTGCAACATAATACCTATGGGTCCAACATAATCAGAGTCTATTAATCCTGGCAAAACAAACAACCCCTGTCTTGAAGCAGAAGAACGACCTATTAAAAGTGCACTCAATCCATACCCTAGGGGCCCTGTTACTGTAGATGGAACTACATGTACAGACCGGTCTGTTATTGTGACATCTGTTCCCACGGCCAGATCGACGCCTGCGCTTCCTGAGGTTGCTGCCCTGAGCTCGGACAAGCAACCATGGCTGTTCCCCCTCTCGGCTGGTATTGTGGTGTCATCGCGCCCCAGCCCCTGGCGCTGGTCCTCCCGTTTCCCGGCAGCGGTGTCCCATCTTTTTTAAATCTTGATCGACACTCCACTACTCGGTGTCCATACTTATCACACCGACTGCACGTGCCATCAAAGCGCAAATTATTGAGAGGGGCTGGTGACTGACTAGTGCCATTACTAGGTCCCCCTCTCCAAGTATACTGAGGGCAATTTCTTCTAATATGTCCTGTTTGTCCACAAGTAAAACATGCTAGGCCGCGAGAAGAAGGGCTTCGACCTTTCATTGCAGGCTTAAGTGCTGCAGCCAAGGCCGCAGCGTGGGCTTGAGCATGTATTTTTGCTTTTTCTACCTCCTGTTGCATAATTGGTACCCGTGTGCAAGCTTCCACCATCTCTGCTAAAGAAGCACTTTTTCCCAAACCGGCTAGTATCTGTTGGCATTGGGTGTTTGCATTCATCATAGCCAAATCTTTCCCCACAGCAGCTTTTGCCTCTGGAGTCAAGTTAGGACAGGCATCTATAGCTTCTTTCAAACGATCTACAAACTTCATATATGGTTCCCCAGGATCCTGC
The DNA here is from genome assembly GCF_037038585.1 of Patagioenas fasciata. Lineage (NCBI taxonomy): Eukaryota > Metazoa > Chordata > Aves > Columbiformes > Columbidae > Patagioenas > Patagioenas fasciata. The sequence goes on from NC_092539.1 coordinate 696,023, forward strand.
TTTATTGTAGAATAGGGTGGCACAGGGTTACCTCTATTTGGCAATTCTTTCACTGCTGCCAAGGCAAGCCCTTGCGTTTGCTGCAAAATCCTTGGATGAAGTGCTGCCTGAGTAGCACCATCCGCATATTGCCCACGACCCAGTAACTGGTCCATGCTCGCTAACCGCAACGGATCATCAGCTGGTAAACGAACATTTTCTAATACTGCCAATTCCACTTTCCCCTGCCACTTGTCCAAGAACAGCAAATACCCCGTTGGAGGAAGCAATAACTCCATCAATGCCCTAATATCTGTTTGAGTTAGTACTTGCCCCTTGAAAAATGAATTGATTAGCTGCATCACATGCTTATTATCCATACCATATTGCATAACTGCACTTTGCAATTGCTTAACCGTTTTCCAATCAAAAGGCGACCACTGCCTTTGTCCTCTATTATCTATGTGCACTGGCATTGCTGTAATACTACCAGGTAACATGATCCCTTCAATAGTTGCATCTCTGATTACCCCTTGCCAACGTTGCCCTGCATTATAAGAATGATCTCGAGGAATATCTCTACCCTGATGCACAGGGGCAGCACCCAAATTATCATTATTATCACTGCTATACAATTCCCTTGTGTTTCCCTGTGGATCAGTAAGTCGACGCATATTTGCAAACCGATCTGCTAACCCAGTCTCCAGCCCTTTTCCATATCGCGCTCTCAAATATTCATCTGCTTCTCTTACAGACCACATCCCATCTTCTACACATTGTCTAGCCCATTTTTGTATTCGCTCCCTTTTGATACGGAGCTCCTCCGGAGTGAGGTCTAATTCCACCCCCTCCCTTTCCTGTTTTCCCCGTTTTTCACATTCCCTGCCAATTGCCTCCAGCCCGTCCTTAATTGCATCTGACGCCTTTTTATATGCTATTAACCGCGAAGTTTTACTGTTACCGCCATCTAGTCGTTTCATAGCTTCTAGAACTTCTTGCATCTGGCTCTCCTGCCGTCTCAGTAAGTCCTTCAGGCTCTGCACGTGGCTCTCCTCCTGGCAGTCAGGGCGATTCTGCGGTGCTCCGTCCTGGTGTTCCATCGGCTCCTCCGGCAAGGGCACGTCGGCTGGATTAACTTGTCCTGGCTTGTTGAAACTTGCCGGTTGCTGCCATTCGTTGTCGGAGCCAGGCAATGGCTCAACGGGCGCAGAGGGTAGAATTTGCTCTCCGCCCCAGAACTCCAGATCTGATACGGGACACACCAGCGGTGTTGATTCTTCGGAGTTCTTGGAGGGTGGGCAGCTCGCAGCGGGCGGCTCCGAGGGGACGGCACACAGCTCCGGCTCCTCTGAGACTTCCTGCACCAGCTGCCTGACCTCCCGCCAGGGTCCGGCGAGATCGCAAGCCTCGCGGCTCCCCCTTGTAACCGCTTCCCGTAGTTCGGTCCCTATGTCCTCCCATGTACCGGGAGAAAAAAATTCGTCCGTCGAACGAACACAGCCCTTACGCTGGGCGAATAGTAAAAGGCGCTCCACCGCATCTTTTTCCAAAATTCTTCCTGTTCTTGCAGCCAGCTGCAGAATACTTCTCACTATTATTTTTTCTTCCACGGATGCCGTGTTTCCCATGCCACCTGCTTCTTCGTAGGCCTACTTTCCGCTATGATTGAGCGCTGGGCTGGTGTCGCCCCCAGGTGGCGTCCTCGCGTCTTCACTTCCGGCGATCTTGCTTCGATACGAAGGATCACGTCGGGGTCACCAAAGTGTTGCTTTATCCATGCGAGCCACGGAACCTGACACACCAATATGATGTTCACAGAGTTCGCTTTATTGTCGGACCGGGCTGGCTTTATAGCAAAGCTGCCCTGTCCACGCGCCTTACAACAACGTGATTGGTTGTAACTCGTGTTATACAATAACATGATAGGCTGCATGTACTGGCCAGCGCTCTGCACGCATGAGTTCAGCGATTGCTCACTCATTATTACATTCTAATGGTGCTCCTTTAGTCTCTCTTGTCTCTGGCTTCACCTCTCAGCCAGGCTGGCGACAACCCCATCCCCCTGGGGCGGGGGGGGCTCTGCCACTACAAAGGAGGATCATGTGCAGCACAACCCAGCGCAGCACAGCTGGGCTGGACAGTGGCAGGTGTCCCCATGCCCTCACCACGGGTGACACAATCACTCATCAGATGGTACCTTGTTCTGAGGGTGTCCAGGCAAATGGGCAGGTACTTATCAAACAAAATGGTCAGGTTGGCTCTTTCGGACTGGATCTCTCGCCTGTCGATCCAGCTGCTCACTGGAGGATTCCAGCCCAGATCCGACGGGTTGATGTACAGGATCCCTTTAGGCCCAGGGTAAGAGAGAACATATAGTAAAGACATAGCAGAAACTGTTCCTTTCTTCCAGCAGAGTTTACCAGGTACTTTCACACAACTAAAACCCTATCAAATATGACGGGACGTCCCATTACCTGCCCCCTTTTCCTGCCCCACTGCAGAGTAGAAACATGAACAGTGAAGAAACTTCACCCTTGAAACCACGGCGCTTTTCATGACCTTGCCCTAAATTCAGAACATTGTCTTGTCTGAGCAGTTTCATTGCTCTGGGCCCCATTTCCCCATGTGTAAAACTAGGGGACACCTCCATTCCCTTCTCCCATACTTCATGCACTTCTTCAGAAGATCAAGAACTCTTTGAGACAGATACTGTCCTTCTCCTCATAAAGTCCATCCAAAGGGCTTTGCACAACAGGAGCACTCAGCAACGCTGAAGCCATGATCACCCACCAACAGTCAGAGTGCTCTGGGTAAATCTCCAGGATGATGACAGCTCCACATGTGCATTTGGGGTCAGGATCCTCAGTTTGTCTGTCAGAAACCTGCCCTGTCCACCCACGGCCGCTGTGATCTCAGGTTGGGTACTTGCAACAGGAGTCAAGTTGGCCAACAGAAGACTGGTTAATGGCACTAGATCCTCCTGGGTTCACGGCAAATCCCAGTGCGGAGCTCAGGCCAGGACTCACCCGCTCGGGACACGGTTGCTGGGGTGGCTGTGCGCAGGTGGCTGATCTCAAACACCAACCGCATCGTTGGGTTCAGAGGGATTCTCTCATTGCTCGCCAGGGTCAGCACCTGCATTGGGCAGACAGACAGACAGAATGACATCTTCCCCAGGAACAGGAACGAAAAGCATTCAGCACTTTGCACTAAAAAGCTTGGTTGCTGCCAGCACAGTTCCTTGAGGGAATGCAGCTGATTTCCAGCAGGTAGTAGAACTGTCTTCCATGACTCAAAGGAACAGCACTCCCTTCGAGCGGCGGAAAAAGGTGTGGAATTATGACCCCACCCTATTTTTGAAGGGCCTGGAGTTACAATCAGGACATCTGTGATTATCCATGAGCCCAGTTCCAGGAAGGGAAATTACAATGAAACCATGATTTGAGCTATTTCCCCTCATGCACCATTTTCTATATGTGATATTGTTTGGTGTATCTGAAGAAACACAACCGCATTATTCTAGGAGGTGTTATTTCAGCATCTGCATTTTTAGGCTGAACCATGCCATGCAGTCAAAGAATATCTCCTTCTTTAACTTATATTCATTACCTTATGATCATCCATCACAGTATTAAGAGACTCAATCCACATTGGATCAATATCTCCATCTAGTACCATCCACTTGGGACCGTCATGCGTGATGTTGGCCAGCTCTCGCATGATTGATGAAAACAGGCCTGGGAGGGTGACAGGAAGATGGTGATGAACACTGAACTTGACACCTGCTCTAACGGTTTTCTCCAGCAACACAGTAAAAATTACTCTAATTAATGCTTTCCTCTCACACATGCAAAACTCTATGTGCCTATACGTAAATATTACTATATCACAATACGGTTCTAGTTTGCTTTAAAGTGAAAAAAGGGTTATCAGTTATCACTACTGAAAATGATTGCAGACCTACGCACGAGCTTCATTCCCACCGAGAATCATAAGGGATAAGAAAAATGTAGAGTAGCTACTCAAAGGCAAAAGGCGGCATGAGTTATACAATGCAGAGAAAACCACCTGAATATGCCTAGGAAATCCTTATAAATATTTTTTTGTGGCTCAAAGTATATCAGGGCAATCAAGATGCATTAAACGCTGGGTCATGGCTTTAGTGAGACTGAGGGGAGAACAAGCACAGAATGACGTTGAATGACAGAACAAAATGTTGGTAAAATCAAGGAGAGAGAGGATACAGAGTCTCAAGGGGAGTAAATAATGAATGTTAAGAAGACCACGAAGGCTGGGAATAGAGCAGCAGCACTGCAGAGCAAATGAAAACTCCACAAAACTATTGCTCTCCTCTACATGTGAAAATACCTCGGGAGATGCTGGTCTTCATGAAAAAACATCAGGCAAACATTAAAAAAAAGCCTCTCTTCCAGTGAATTGTGACAAGAACTCTTTTTTTTTTCTTTTTTTCTCCAGGACAAGCTATTTCTTTGTGATCCAGATCAGGAACAGCTAGTGGCACCATCTGACTGAAGACAAAGCTTGTGCTCAGCAAATGCAGAACGGCTCACCTGGAACAGGTGTGTGATCCCGAGACTGGGTCAACAAAAATAACGCTTCAGCGCCTCTGCCTCCAGCCAGTTCCTTACGTGTTGGACACACGCCTTGGGAACCACTCCGACATTATTAGCATCAGAAACAGTTGCTGTCTCAGGGCATCAGGGCTTCCCTCGGATACACCGCGGCAGCGGGGAGAGGAAAGCGCCTCTGTCCTGACCTTGTGCATCCACAGCACACGGCTCTCTTGGGGTTTAAAAGAAGAGTTTTGTTCTGCAAAGAACACTTTTGGGATTCCCATATGGGACGTTTTACCACCTAACACGTAGGACCTTTTCAACTTCTGATAATGTGACAGGATAAAACTGGGGAGCGGAAAAGCAGGGGCTGATCTGTAAGGGAACAGGTCACCTCTTGCTAGGCTGTGGTGGAGATTGCCTTGCTGGTCTTTGACAACATGAAACAACATTTTCAGGAATGGTTACTGCAGAAAATATCTGCCTTGAAAGCTCAGGGAGGAGTGCCACTATCTCATTTAAACCATCGCAGGCCAGAAACCACTGGACAGTCACCTGTAAAATGTCCCTCCTGCTGTTCGGTGTCACCGCTGCCCTCGATCTGCAGCCACTGCTGCAGCCAGTCTGCACAGTTCAGGCTGTACCCTGCACGTCCCTCTGCCACTTTGATTTAGGCTCCCTAATTACAATTAGAAAGAAATTAACCGGGCATTGGAGCAAAGCAGGGGGTCGGGAAGGGTCCATGGCGGGGCCAGGGGAGGTGGGTGGCAGCTCATCTGCTGCTGTGGATGATTCACGGTAATGTCTTCCCTCACCTCCCCCACACCTCCCAAACCCGCCGCACACGTAAATCGAAGCTGCCTTTATGTATCAGTCACAACCCAACATTTCCACTCCAGATTTTCTGTAATCTTCCAGCAAGTTTGAAATGTTCCTCAGGAGTAAGCAGGATCAACAGCTTGGCAAACGCTGGTGTGCTACAGAGATCGGGCAGCCATACTGAGTGGAAAAACTGACGTTAAGGCTGCTGTGCGTGCTATCAGCAATGAAAACCTGGGGATGGGACATTTTTTGGGGTCCCAGTGCACACCACAGTGCAGGAGGGACATCTCTTCCATCACTGGTCCAGCCAACTCCCAAAAACTGCCTGCCCCACTTAGGAACTGGTACGTGTTGGTATTAATGGGCATTAAAATTATTCTTAGGGCAATAGGATCAAGTAGGCTTATGCTATATTTCCCATTTGAAGATCAAAGAGCTAAAACATCCTGTGTATCCTTTCAACAACAAACTGTCATGTGGCTGTAGGCAGCAGACAAGCACCTGGGCTCTCAGACCTGCACATGAAGAACCAGTCACCCTGCTGCTGCTCGGGAAATTCATTAAAAATACCCGTCTTTATCTACATATTTCAGACATGAAATGACATTTACCGTCTTTCCATTCTCTTGTTGCTGGGTTAATGATGCCAAAGAGCTCATCATTGGTGACTGCCTTGGGGTTGAGGTCTGTCCAGACAGGACGTCGCTTCATTATCTGGTAAGTCCTGTTCAGGGATCTCATCACCTGAGACTTGCCCGTGCCCGCGTTACCCACCACGAAGACAGAGTGCCGGACCGTCAGCAACTCCTCCAGCTGCACCACCTGAGAAAAACACTCCCAAATTTTAGACAAAGATGCCAAACTGAAGTTCAGGTCTATAAAATAGGTCCCACTGGGCCACCTCTTTAGAAAGACGTGACCCTGAGACACAAGCAGATTTGACAATTGAGTTTGGTCCAGCCACTCTAATCACAATGGGTGAAATCCTCAGCCTGCAGATAAACTTTCAGCGCTGTTTATACTTGACAACCACCACCTGATGAGGCCCTGCTCTCCAGGGGCTACACTTTCATGAGCCTACAAACGTTGGCCCCTTTGGAAGCCCAGAGACTGATCCAGTGCTGACTTCAGGAGCAGGTGCAACTGCCTCAGACCCAGCACAGCTGACTGCCCTCCAGCGAGATCTGCCTGCAAGGACAATGCTGTGCAGAGCTCTCTTTGTAGAAGCAAAGCTGTTTGAGAAAACCCAAATGATTTGATGGCGATGTGGGTGTAGCAGAAGATCTCTTGGTCTTACTTTGAGCACAAAGTTGTCCTCAGCCTGCAGCCGGAGGTCCAGCACAGCCTGCCTCACAAACGACTCAAAATTCAGGTCACGCTTCCGAGGCACATCCAGTGCAGGGAATAGATCCCCAATCAGCCCCATAAACACCGGCACATCATCCGTCACAATCTTGGGGATGCTGAAGTCACGAAGAGAGCGCATCAGAACCTGGTCTTCGGGTCGCTCTGGGTCATCTCGCTTGAGGGAGCCAGCAACAACCAGCACTGACTTAATGGCACGCAAGCCCCAGTCGTAGTGATCCTACACCAGAGGAAGAAAAAAAAAGAGGCATGAGTTTATGCTTAGACAGTACCATGTAGGGTGAAGAACCACCATTCCCAAACTGCCAGACTAGTAAGCAATGAAAATACATCTAAATCTGTTATTTGCATTGTGGCCAGAGACCTTCTCCAGCCTGAGTGACCTGGTTTCCATCTCAGTAGGTGAGATTCCCGTCAGGGACAGTATTAAAGAGTCAAATAATTCAGCTGTTCAGACCATCACATGGGCTCACAGTTGGCAGTAAGACAGCAGCAGGATTTGCACTCCAGAGACCAAAGCAATTTGTTTCACCTAAATCATAAAGCACCTATAGCAAGGCCAGCCAGCCCCCTGCATCTGCAGGAGCCACCAAGGTGAAAGGCTTGTGAGTCCATTATGAGGCCCCAAAGACCCAAGTTTCTCCACCCTGCCCATCACAAGATGACAAGCCTGTTTGGTCTCAGAGGAGGTCCAGGAATAAGGGGTCAGTAAAGACATTGCTGAAAAAGTACCACAAAACGGCATGAGAAGAACTCTCAAGCCAACAAACAACTGTTCATATTTCTGTCCTGTTAACACCCTCCAGAGCACAGCTCGACAGCTGACTGCTCTGTGTGGGAGGCCATGGCTTCCATCAGGCCCCTCAAGGCACAGCACCAAGTTTCTGCGACAGAGCATATCCCACCCAGCCTCATGCTGGCACAGCCAAGATCAGGTTTGTATCATCAGGAATCCTGATTCAGGTCTCCTCTGGACCCAGCTTCGATCTACACAAATAATGACAAGGAAAAATCTGATTTGCTTTGCACTGACAGTAACTCTAACAAGACCTGGAACCAGCCTAAGGCTGAACTCAGAGAGGGACACCATAAACCCTTTGCAGGCAGGAGAATCAATAGGAAGAGACTGGAAAGCAAAAGGTCACTGAATACTACCCCAAACATGGTGTCATTTAAACTCACTGAAAGGTCTCCCATTAATGCAGCTGGTCAAATGCTTTTGTCCCTGCAGATGCTCCAGTAAAGCAGTCTGAAAATTTTATTGCTCCGATGATCACCAACCCTCTCCTCCCCCAGCAGCCAGTGCAAATGCAGTCATTAAATAAAAGCTGTGAAACGTTAGCCATGGAGCTGAGCAGCACAGTGCCATGTTTCTGCTGATTTTGGAGATTCATCATACCACTCAGCCACAGAATCAGGCTCACCTGCTTGGACAGGAGCTCTTTGCAGAGTTGGTAGAGAGTAATGAACTTCCTGGCTAACACCCGGGCCTCGATGAATCCCTCAGCCACCAACATAATTTCACAGATCAGCTCAAAGTCTGGCACAACCATCGCACACGGCCTAAAATGACAGGTGAGGAGGCATTGCAGAACAAGTATTTCTTGACTACAGGTCTTACAGGCAGCGCATTTGCAGCTTCATCTTCTAGGCCTTCTTTTACGAGCCAGGTCACCCTCTGCCTTCCCCACGACAAGGGACAGAGCTCCTTTGCCCTGCCTGTGCGTGCCCAGACCCAGGCCTGTTGTGCAAGGCTTAAACTACCTGCGAATGCCCTATGCAAGTGAATTCCCCAAGGACATGAGGTCGAGCCTGGATGTTCCAAAAGACAGTTTCTGCCAGGTCACAAACCCTGACCTGGACTCACCTGAAGAGAGCTTTTAAATTCTCAGGTAGCTCTGTTCGCCCTGCGTAACCAGGGTTCATGGTGATGAAAATGCCTACTGATGGTACTAAGTTGATGTCTTCTCCAAGAAAATTGAAGGATTTCTTCTTCTCCCGTATTGCATCCTGCACGCTCTTCACCTAGAAATCAAGACAGTACTATAGTATCAGCGTTCACTTATGAAAAACACATCAGACAACGGTGCTTCCTTCGTTACTCTTGGCCTCGTGACAAATGGGGCTAATCACTGTTTTATTTTTTACCGGCAGCATAAAGCTTTATACACTGTTTGGAGTACATCAGCATGGCAATATCAATTTCCCATCTCAGTCAAACTCTGGCAAAGCAGAAAAAAGAGCTGAAGAGAGTGGAAAGTCAAAATGCAAAGGAGTTGCAAGACTTCACACCTTTGCTCCATGAGACAATGATGAACGTGGGTCAGGAAGAGCAACTCAGGAGCGGGAAATGTCCCCAGCACTGCCTGCATTCACCTTGGCTTTTGACATCACCTGTGGGACACTGCTCAGCACATCTCACAGCAAAAACACCACCAAAGGCTCCACCATCTCTGAACCAGCCAGCCCAGCAGAGGTCTGATGTGTGAGAGAGACACAGGGCAGTACAGGTATCCACAACATAGCCAACACCCAAACGCACTCCCCAAAGTCTATCACAATATGGGCCCATTATTCCCTTTACCCATCTCACCTCTCCCCACACAGCGTTGCTCTTCAGGACATCCCAAAACCCTCCTGTGCCTGCTCCGTTCCCTGACCAGGCCCAGAGAAGGGGTAGCACCTCCCAATAAGCTTGGCCTCAGCTCAGTTGTAAACTGACCACTTGATATCACTTTTAAAGATTTTGGGACATCAGATGTTTGATTTAAAACCAAAACCAGAAGGCAGAAGCTGTAAAACCTCTCCTAACACCTTCACTCACTAATATTATATTGTTTTTTATATTTGCCTGATTGCAGCTTTGTTCTGCTCATTCCTCTCCTTCCGAAGAGTTCACCTCTCTGCAAACAGCACCTCAGCGAGGGGCAAATCTCTCTCTATTCACCGCTCTAACCTCACTACTGTTTGCCATCTCAAAGTAAAGCAATTAATCGAATTTTTCCCTGTAAGGAACCATATCGACATCAGCTGCATGAGTAAGACAGCCAATTAAACATCGCCATGGTAACACTCCTAATAGCAGCCAGGAGACACCATGATGGAATGACGGCCGTGCCGCTTTCTTCAGCTGCCACGCTCCAGCCAGGAGCGAGGGAACCATCAGCAGTTGAGTCATTCCTGGGCTTCTTTTGTTCAGCTTCCCTTTTTATTTCAAGATCCTCAAAGACTTTTTTTCAATGACAACTTTAAACTAGGACCTGATGGAAGAGAAATTGAGAGGGAATGATACATAAACTCTTGTACCTGCCTGGGGCTTCTCTGGGATGCCACATAAGGTACCAATTATGAGTGAAACAGATGAGAAGAATGAGGAGTTCATGGAGGGGTTAAGAACAATGTCTTTGACCGAAACATTTACAGAAGTGTAGAAACTTCTGAGCTTTATATCTTTCTACAACACTGAGCCCAAAAGGGAGTCCAGGAACAATTCAGCACCTCAATCAGATATTAGGATCCTAAAACACGCACTCAGCTGACAGTTGGATCCTGAAGAACTTGGGCACTTTGGCACCTCAGTTTTCTGCACTGAAGCCCCCCAAGGCTTCCCCTGTATAAAATAATGCCAGGTTTCCTCATGGGCTGGTAAGAGGAGGGGAAGGAGGACGCGAAGTGACAGATTATATATATAAGCACGAGAGCACAGGACTTTCTGGCACGATGGGGAGGCCAGTCTCCCTTCCAGCCCTTCTCCAGGGATGCTGCTGCGCTTCACACGAGACTCACCAACACAATGCACTGAGCAGCTGAACTACAGAGGAGATGAGAAACCATTCGCCAGGGGAAACACCCATGCCCAGCTGGGCACCGCTCCAATAGCTCTGTCCCAGGTTTAATCCCACGGTGTCAGGGTACCCTGGGCAAGCGCGTCAGCAAGGGCCGCAGATCTGCCCCAGATTCCAGCTCCCGAGTGTCACCAGCTGACACTGGCTTTTGGGAGCACCACGGGGCTGCACACATTCCTCCAAGGAATGGTGCCAGTTGGCCAGGAATACCTTCCAAAGCCGCTTGGCAGAGCTGTCGTCACAGACACCAGAACTAAATCCACAGCCATATAGTTTTGGAGACAGGTTAAGAAAATTAATCCTGAATGTATTCCCATTTCCTGAGTATGACACACAACCTGTGCCTGACCAGGGGTGATAAGGAACCCCCAGAAGTCCAGCGGATCTGCCCCAAACACCCCTCTTCCCCTCTGTGAAAATTATTCCCTACATTGCAGACTGAGCAGCCGCAAGTCAAGGCAGCTTCTCTGTCTTGAAACGATGTGCTGCAATTATCTCACAGCAGATTAATGACACGAGTGCTTTCCTGAGGAGGAACAGGTACAGAGCCATGGTGCGTAGTGGTCTGGGAAAAGATGCTACAAAGAATTGTCTTGGCACAAATGCTGTAACTGGGGCAAGAAAAGTGACAAATATCTTTGCAGCACGTAACTGCGACATCTTGGCAGTGCTGTGATATTCATGTGATTAATCTTGAGATCTAATCCCACACCTGCCTATACACAGAACTGAAACCGGCAATATGCAATTGCCATTTTTACCCTTGCTCCAAAGACTGCAGAATGGCTCTGCTCTGTTTGTATTTATTTATGAGTGTTTCTCCACTCACCTGTACAGCAACCACAGAAAGGACCTCAACTGAGATCCTGTTAAATTCATCAAAACAGCCCCAGGCTCCCGTCTGGGAAAGGCCTTTGTAAATATTCCCACAAGACTGGAAAAACAAAACAAAAACAAAGATCACAAGAGTGAAATCATAAATGGAATCAACTCCAGCAAAAAATTGATTTTATTTCCCAGCCTGTTTATTTATAGCAATTTACAGTCTATTGTGGGTATTTAGAAAAGTGCATGGAAACAGCAGGCACAACTCAATTATAATATTTATAGCTCTGCGCAGCTTGCCACTTTATCTGCTAATTGCACTTTCTCGATATATCTGTGCACCAGTTTCATTTAAAGGTCACTTGTGCTGAATTACTGATGGTCCCGTTTCCTGGGAGAGCCCATAAGCTAAATGAAATATGATCCGAGGCTACCAAAATCACTGTACCGTGCCAGACTGGCAGAGAGCAAGACTCAGCCTAATGATTCAGTGCTCTGTAGCGGCTGAAGGTTCACTATGTTTTGGGTTTATTCTGGGAGAGGATCCTGAGAAAACCAGGACAGGTCCCTCCCCGTGCCAGGGGCTGCCAGGTCGCGAGCACGCCGAGAAGAAACGACCAGGGTCCAACTATCAGCACAGCCTTGGTCTCAACTGAACAGACCAACATTTTTGAAGAATTACACATGAAATCTAACTCCAGAAAGGAAGGGAAATGCATAATGAGGCAGAGAAGATAGTTCGGGTCTCTGCCTCCTGAAGAACCTTGTGCAAATCTTAGAGAAGGAACGGGAGGAGAAGGAAAAGGCATTCAGCTTAAAGGCGTGTAGCAGGGATTTGGAGAGAGGTGATCACAGAATCCCAGCCTGGTGGGGCTGAAGGGACCTCTGCAGATCCCCCAGTCCAAGCCCTGCTCACGCAGGGTCACAGAGCAGATCACACAGGTGGGTCCAGGCGGGTTTCAATGTCTCAGAGAAGGAGACTCCACACCCGCTCTGGGCAGCCTGGGCCAGGCTCTGGCACCTCCCAGCAAACAAGTTTCTGCTCATGTTCACATGGAGCCTCCTGTGTTTCAGTCTGTGCCCGTTGTCCCTCACCCTGGCGTTGGGCACCACTGAACAGAGTCTGGTCCATCCTCTGACACCCACCCTGAGATATTGATCCCATTGATCAGATCCCTCTCAGCTTCTCTTCTCCAGCTCAACAGCTCCAGCTCTCTCAGTCTCTCCTCACAAGAAAGAAGCTCCAGACCCCTCAGCATCTTTGTAGCCCACTGCTGGACTCTGTGCAGTTATTCCTTCTTAAACTGGGGAGCCCAGAACTGGACACAACTCCAGATGTGGCATCACCAGGGCAGAGCAGAGCGGAAGGAACAACCTCCCTTGACCTGCTGGTCATACCTCTCCTAATGCACCCCAGGTACCATTGGATTACTCTCATCCTTCAGGTTTGCTCGGGCCCTGAGCATCCCCAGCCCCATGTGACCGCACTGCAGCCGAGGTGGGAGCCATACCTTGTAGTCCATCTGCTCGGAGCAGTTAAACACGTACACCATGATGCCCAGGGCTCGCCCCAAATCTTTCGTAGTCTCCGTCTTGCCAGTGCCCGCAGGGCCTGCAGGTGCTCCGCTCATGGTCAGGTGCAGTGACTGGGTCAGGGTGATGTAACATCTGTCACAGTGAATGATGAATGAAAAAAGGAAATATGTCCAATAGGTCAACTGTGGGCTGCAGGGCAATAGCACTAGAGCATTGCACTCAGCAGAGCCTCTCCTCTGAAAAGCTGTACGTGAGCAGGGGTCATGTCTGAGCTGAAAGCCTTCTTGGCATTAATTACCACCTCTGCTCAGCTCTGTTTTCTCCAAGAGATACTCATCTTCCACCAAGGTCTGCCCAAACCTCTTCATGTCCAGCTTGTGTTCTCTCTGGATCCTCATACAACTCATGGATATTGGGCACATCTCAGGCAGTATGAGAAAAGGACAGCTTTTCTGGAAGACCTGTCACTGACAGAAACCTGCTCAGGTGGCCTATGAGTGAACCCAACTCAAAGCTGCAGCAAGTCCCAAAGTTTCTCCATCATGTTGATGATGGACACTGGGGTGGTGTCCACATGTGAGTATCTATACTACCTGTATAAGCCACAGAGGTGTAGTCAATATAGCCAACAAAACCTGATGATACCTGGGGGCTTGACGCAGCTGACTAACACAGGTGACTAGAGCCACCTGAGATGCTCTTGGTTGCTGAAATGTCACATAGGGTGGAGAGATATGACAAGGGGTCCATAGGAGACTTTTACACTTCTGGATTGGCAGCTGGAAGCCAGGTGGGACAACACAGAGTATCTCAAGTAACCCTAGGTGTCCCCACTGAGGCAACCAGGTAGATGTCTGCTTCAAGATGGGATGAAAGCTCTCTAGACTCACCAGCTTTATGGACTGTGGACATCTTGTGCACAGGAAGACACCCACAAGTGTTTTAATGTGTGAGCTGAATCCCACCCAGGGATCTGATGTACAAATTCCCCAGAGGGTACCACCAAAAACCAGATAAGAGTTAGAGCTCGACCACTGGAGTGCTGGGACATGGAGACAGAACAAGAGGGATACAGGTGTCTGAACTAAATCCATCTTTGGTTGGCATCTCTCTCTCTACCTGTGTGGCAAAGCCCAGCTATGACATTGTGTCCCAGGGACTTACCTGTCGGTCAGCGGAGTGATCACAAGCCGAGGGGTATTGCCAAGGTATTCATAGGAGTACAGGAACTGGGCGTCACAGATGTTGGCAAAGCAGTGCCGTTCCTCATCTGACCATCTGTGCCGGAGCTGTGACAGCCAAATGAAGGCCTGGGCATTGTCCACCTGCAACACACCCACAAACACCATCACAGGAAGGCCGGGGATGCCAGACACATGCAGCTCGGGGGCCAAAATAGCGACTGCTATAAAATGTTCATGGGGGATGACTGGTCCTCACTGCAAGGCAGGTGTGGTGAGGAAGGCCGCCTCCTTGCAATGCGGTGAGAAATGTCACCTCCCCATCTCCCATCAGTAAAGGGGAGGAACCAAATTAGTGACCACATTGGTGGGAGAGGAAAAAATTAATGGCCAAGAGAAAGAGCCTTACAAAAAGACTCCTGAATAGATTTAAGAAGCAGCAAGTCATGAAGAAGGTCTCATAATGCAACCAGAGTGAGAGAAGGAGCAGAGGCCATCTAGACAAGGAAGAGGTTGCAGACAGCACCAAGGAAACAGACTGGGGACAGGTGGACAAAGACAGGCATGGCCAGCGCTCTCTGCACAACCAGCGGGCAGGTCCAGATGCATCACTTCACCCCAGGCTGGACCGAGGCACCACTGAGCCCAGCTGAGCCTTGAAGACAGAAACCCTGTGAGCAGCCTGGCTGCCTCTGAGATGACACAGATGAGGGAAGAGCCACAACCCAATACATTCAGGGCATCTTCCCACCCACCTGCAAGGCTAAACACTTGGCATGGTGTCAGGGACAGGGGAGTAGTGTGGGAGAGGTGTTGCAGGAGAAGGGAGTCCCACATAAGTCCCTGTGGCCCCACACCAGACAAAGGACGCTACAAAGAACAAAGCTTGAATGCTTTTTCTTACTTTCTAAAGTCAAAACTGAGACTGAGTCCAGCAGCCTCCCAACACACCACCATCATCCACCAGCACATGTCTTGGCACCAGGACGCAGGGCCGCGCTCTCACTCCTGGTGTGAATCTGCAGCAACTACAAGTTGGTGTTGCAGGGCCATGACACAGCACAGCTCTGCAGGCTTACAGGGGCTTTCTGCACACTTACTACAAACATTGTAGAAATAAATTTAGTCATACGTCTCCCACTGAGACCGGCAGTGATCTGAATGGCCAGTGGTTGGGCCCCCTGAAGCCCCCTCTCCAGCACCCACAGAACTGTGCTGAACTGCCAACACCAACCTTCTGTGCTATCATCTTTGCCACCACATCCCGAGCACGCACGTCGATGGTGCAAATGGTCATGATTTTCTGTCTGTCGCCCTTGGAGAGCTGCCCGATCAGCATGGTAACGAGGGTGTTCAGCTGGGTCACTTGCTTCTTGTGCTATTCCTTCATCGCATTCTCGTAGCCTTCCTCCACCCTGGCAAAGGCAATCCCAACCTCGGTTGTCCACCAGATCTGGGTGCAGCAAAGTGCCACCTAGGGAAATAGGCTGGTTCAGTATCAGGGAAAATACCAAAGCTTCCTTATGTTCAAGAGTGTCGGATCCACAGGGAGATCAAGGATGAAACATCCGTGACATAAAATTAAGTATTTTTTCATACAGTAGTCACAGCAGACAGTACAACAAGGATCTGCTCCATGACATTCATTTAAAACACCATATCAGTGATAGACACATTTAGCAGCTAGTTATAAGTAAATCAGCACCTTTCACATGCCTGACACAGCAGAGGAGGAAGAGTTGGAGACCACGAGGTTGTCAGAGGTGCATCTGAGGGGCTCTTCACTCTTATCAGGCCTCACCACTTTGCCTTCCTGCTGCACCTCTCACTGCTCTGGCTGTACAGACTGCACTGCCCAAGCCCCTGGGCTCTGTCACCCAACCAAGAGCCCCAACCAGAGCATGGAGCTCAGCCTGAAAACTCCATCAGGAGACCGCCAGGATAAAGGACAACTCATCCTCCCTCTCTCCTGGATAGCAAGGTGGAGGCCAGAAACATGCCTGTCCACAGCTGCTGAAAGAAGGGAAGGGCAGGACTGATGGGGAACCCAAGAGCTACCTTTCCACGAGCCAGCCTGAGTGGTGATAAGAAGCAGTGGCAGATACCTGGGCAGGATAGTCAAAGAGCCATTGTTCCCTTGGTTTTTCCTCATAAGCCATGACGGCTTCTGTCATCTCATCTCTCACAGTAGCCCTCATGCTGTCTAGTACATGACTGAGCCAGACTTCAACCTGGAAAAGAGATTAAATCCCAGTAACACATTTGCTCTTCTTAAGTGCCTTTGGTAAGTAGTGAAGATAGGAAATGAGGCAAGCATCTCAGTTCTCTTTAGACTGGACATGAGGGAAAGGTTCTTCACCCAGGGGTGCTGGACACTGAACAGGCTCCCAGGGAGGTGTCACAGCCCCAACCTGACAGTGTTCAAGGAGAGACTGGGCAACGTCCTCAGACACACGGGGTGACCTGTGGGGTTGTCACTGCAGGGACAGGACTTGGACTCCATGATCCTGGTGGGTCCCTTCCAGCTCAGGACATTCTATGAGTTAACCAAACCTCACAGCCTCCTTCAGACTGGGTAGATTTGGCTAATTCTGGTACTGTAGGATTAGCATCTACTTCCAGACACCAAGAACAGAAGACAGATTTTTTTCTTGAACTCTAGCTACAGGAGGAACCAAAATGAACTCCGTCAATGAATAATTTGGTCAGGTGTGTTCCACCTCCAGGCCATGACAGAATCCCTGGTGGGATGTGGGCAGTCTGCCAGCAGCAGAAGAAAGATGCTGCCAAACTTGGGAACACAATTCCTGCTGAATTTCATATTTCACAGGCAAAGCCCTCAACAAGAAGACAGACCGAACGCAGCAAGCTCCATTGCTGGGGAGCTCAGTAGCCGGTATTACGTACTTTAGCTTCCTGTAATAGACCATGCAGAAAGGCGAAACTACCAGGATAGATAAGCTGAGCAGTAGCTTGATTCTTACATTTCATACTTTCACTCGTGGTATGAAATAATGAAGACTTGAGAAACAGGTAAAAGGCCTTCTCCTGCCAAACACACCCGTGCAGAGGTACTATGGAATAGCTTAGTCTCTTTTCAGTCTGCATCCCCTCCCTCACCGAGGATATTTGTAGCAAGCTTTAAGACTAACCTTCAAAAGGTCTTAGAAAAAATCAAATTAAAAACCTAGTCAGAAAAGTGGCACAGCTCTTTCTCTCACAGTGGACTGCGACATCCACGTCCCCCCTTAGTGAGGACCTATCCAGAGTGACACGAAAGGTTGTGGTGTAAGGAGGTACTAAATCACCACCTCTTCCAGCTTTTCTCATGCACCAAGGGAGAGCAGTGAAGCTCTATGACGTCTTGGCAAGGGATCTCACACGAGGGGCAGGGGAGCAGACTCCACCGGACAGTTTTGATAGACAAGGACTTCCCTCTCACCTGCCCACTGCAGTCCCAGGGCTCGCTGAAGCTGACGTACTCCTCCTCTCTACTGTACATTCCCAGGCCAACCTTGGTTGGCTTTTGCTCAGAGTCCAGCTGGAATTTCATCCTGGCCAAGCTGTCAAAGAGTTTGGAAAGATGACGTTGCACCTGCAAAACGGGTTGTGTAAATAAAGCAACCGAGATAGGACGAGCGGAATGAAGATCACTATACATGTCACAAGCAAAATCATGTTAACAAAATATCTTGGATATTTAGGTAGCACCACATCTTCTCAAATGTGGCCAACATACTGCCAACAAAAGCCTCTTGCTGTCTCTTGTAATACTTCCACCTATTTCTACGTAATTTAGAAAACAGACATGCCTTAATAAATCATGTTTCTCCATTGGGAAATCTTCCATACAGAGCAAAAGCATAGAAAACATTGAAACACCTCATGACTCCTACCCCAAATTTCCCTACATGTAGTGATGAGAAGTCTGTAGCCATTTCTCCACCTCATCCTATTCTCAGCACAACGTGGAGTTTTCTTCACTATGAACTTTCCTGTTTTTCCACTACTAGAAACTGATTTTGTGCTAGTGAAATATCCTAAATTCTCTTTCATGGAGAAGAAAGATCTTTATTTCTGCCTAAGACCTATGATAAACAGCCCAGACCTCCTACAGAACAACCATGTTCACCAAAAGCACTCTTCCAGAAGGAAAAGAATAATTCAGTTCTTTCCTGTTCACCTCCATCTGAGTCTGCAAAGCCAACAGGGAGATGCTGTGGGCTCTCAACATCAGCATCTGCCTGCTGGGAGCTGAGCAGGTCACCAGCACTTCTTCCAGACCACTGCGTAACACACAACTGCATCACTGCGCGCCCCACGCCAATGAAGGTGAGATTCTCCTAGGATTGACGTCCCCACAGAAAGGGGAAGCTCCCAAAGCAGTCCCAGACAGGAGCTGCCTCTCTCAATTACAGCAGAGAGGTAGAAAAACTCCCATAGGGGAGATGAGAAATGAGGGAAAGGGACCTGGGGGTCCTGGGGACAGCAGGGTGACCATGAGCCAGCACTGGGCCCGTGTGGCCAGGAAGGCCAATGGTACCTGGGGTGGGTTAGAAGGGGTGGTCAGTAGGTCAGAGAGGTTCTCCTGCCCCTCTGCTCTGCCCTGGGGAGACCACACCTGGAATATTGTGACCAGTTGTGGCCCCTCAGCTCCAGAAGGACAGGGAACTGCTGGAGAGAGTCCAGCGCAGCCACCAAGATGCTGGAGGGAGTGGAGCATCTCCCGTGTGAGGAAAGGCTGAGGGAGCTGGGGCTCTGGAGCTGGAGAAGAGGAGACTGAGGGGGGACTCATTCATGTTTACAGATATATAAAGGGGGAGTGTCAGGAGGATGGAGCCAGGCTCTCCTCGGTGACAACCAGTGACAGGACAAGGGGCAATGGGTTCAAACTGGAACACAGGAGGTTTCACTTAAATTGGAGAAGAAACTTCTTCTCAGTGAGGGTGTCAGAGCCTGGCCCAGGCTGCCCAGGGAGGTTGTGGAGTCTCCTTCTCTGCAGACATTCAAACCCCCTGGACCCCTTCCTGTGGAACCTCAGCTGGGTGTTCCTGCTCCATGGGGGGATTGGACTGGAGGAGCTTTCCAGGTCCCTTCCAACCCTGACATTCTGGGATTCTGCGTGAGATGCCCAATGCTCTGATGCTTTCAGAGAAGGAAGGGTGGAGGTGGATTTGTCCATCTAATTCTGACTCACTGACTCACAAAGAACTACAACCCTCCCTCTCATGAGCTGTGCTGCAAGTGGACGCAGCTTCTCACACACACACAAGCAGGGCCAAACCCTGGGAGGTGCTAAGTGACTCTGAGAAGCACAGGGCACTCAGCATCCCCCCAGATCACAGAATCATTTTGGGTGGAAGAAACCCTCAGGATCAAGTCCAGCCATACCCTAGCTCTGGCACTAATCCATGTCCCTAAGAACCTCGTCTAAATGTCTTTTAAACCCCTCCAGGGATGGTGACTCCAGCACTGCCCTGGGCAGCCTGTTCCCATGCCCCACAGCCCTTTCTGGGAAGAATTTTTTTACAATATCCAATCTGAACCTCCCCTGGCACAACTTGAGGCCATTAAGCGTATCTTGAGGCCATAAGCTTATCTCTTTTCAAACCGTAAGTAAACCATAGAAACTTTTTCTTACATGTAGAAGCTTCTGGTCACAAATCCCCAGCTGCCCCTTCCCAGACCCTGTCCAGTCTGGAGGGTTCGGACGCAACCCCAGCACTTGCTGCGATCCTGCTGCCAGAGCCCGAACGCACCTGAATCTGCACAAGTTCAGCACCCAGTTCACGAGGATAATGTCATTGTGTATTTAATCCTCCTTTAGGAATCATCAGACTTTGAAACTACATTGGGAAGGCTGAGAGTGTATCTATGTATGATACTGCTTGACATTTACTTTGATTTTACTGCAAATACTTTTGAATAACAGAAAACACCAGGAATTTCTTCTTACTCAACAGAGCATTTCAACACAGTATCTTTGCTTCCTGTGTTTTTTTTTTCCTCTTCATTTTAAATATCAATCAACTATGTATTTATGATACTCTGTGGGCTGAAATCACCCAGCAGCAGACACAGATAGAAGCAGCGTTAAAGGTTAGAGGTAAACAACAGCATTTCCAAATACACATGCAAACCTGCTCCATTCCTGTGCTCACATCAATACTGAAAATGGTGGAAAGCCTGAAGAAAGTGAAAATACTCGCTACCAAAAGACAGAATTAGGACTTTGTTCATCATCCAACACTCGCCTTTTGCTGTGAACGTTTTGACTGGTTTTATGCACCAACCTCTGAATAAAAGATGCGTCCCAAACAAGGCCAAGCAGAGCTGTGCAGGGGTGGGTGGCAGCCCAAGGAAGTCCTGCCTTGGCCACAGCCACTGTCTGACCACCAGCTGTCTTACCTCTTCCAGGCTGTGTTCTGCTCTTCCCCTGTGAACAGGCCATCCCAAAGACCTTTGCATGGGGGAAGGAAGAAGTGGCTGACTAGCAGATGTCTCCTCTGCCTAAAAACAGAGACGTCTCCAAGCCCTTGGTTGTCAACACTGTCACATTTGAATGATCGGTCTGTGGCTCTTTCAACAACAGATGCTGTTTGCTGGCATCCCAGCTTGGGGAACCAAGCTCAGCAACAAGTTTTGGCTGAGATCCTCAAGAAATGGTTTCCCCCAACCTCACTGTATCCCAGCAGAAACAAACCCACTGTTTTTATGGTATCAAGAACATAGCTCTGCTCTGTGCAGTGCTTTCAGAACCATCTGCAAGCATCACCAGGGACAGATGGGACAACATACAGTGTGCGCATTGCCTTTCAGAGACGACAGATGAAGTCCAGCAGTGAAAGAGTTATTGTTAATCCAAGTGAGGGTGGGAGAAAAGGCACTCAAGAAAGGATAAGCTACAGCTGAGTCCCTAGACAGCATCTTCCACCCTGACATTACTGACAGCTGGAAAATGTGAAGGTGACATAGTGCAAGGCTTACCAGCTGTGGGTTGGTGCCATTGGAAAGAATATCCAATAAATCTGCTGAAGAAACAAAGTAAAATCTGGGAAAGGCCAATCTTTTCATGTCCAAATATTCAGCCAAAGCCTTCTCACACAGGGACAACCTGGGGAGAAGAGCAGAAAAATAGAGCCCAGGACAGGCGGGTGAATATCCTTTAATGTGTCGTGCTACAGTTTGGGTTATCGAGCAGATTCTCCCCTCCCATGGGGAAATGCCAGACATGAGCTGAGCCTGCAGGCTGGTCCTTTACAGCATTTTCCAAATAGATAACAAAGCACATAGTAACTCATAGATCTCTCTCCACTCCCAAGGGTCAAACAGACAAAGAGTCAGAGAATCCTCACCAAAAAGCAGAAACACAGGTGGAAGAAGAGGCTAGAAAGGCTTTGCAGTCTGACTTACTGTTTTAGACAAGCTCTCAACTGCCACAGGTGATTTCACACTAGGATGAAAGTTTCCAAAACTGCTTTTATTCTAATGAGCACATTTTAAAGTCTGATTCAAACCTACTCAGCTTTTTGTGCTTGTGAAGCCTGAAAAGAAACTTGTTTGCTCCGTTCTAAAATGAATCTCTCAGTGTTTACATGTTAAACTGCTGCTGAGCTTTCAAAGTCCATAAATAACATGCAGTTAGTCCTCTGTGGGGAACACGGGCCTTATCTGTTTAGGAAGTAAAATTAGATCTCTATTTTAAATGGATAGTTATTACTGACACAACAGCTATCACGTTAACTTGTTAGGTGTGTTCCAGGTAGAGTAGCTCATATGTTAGGTGAGAACTGTATCCATCTCTGGACATTAAGGTCTTTCTCAGGGAGTTTAGTTATACCATCTGTGAAGGGTACACACACCAAGATAATTTTGTTAATTAAAGCACATGGGATCAGCTCTGCTGCAGATATCCCTGCTTGGACTGCTAAATAGATATTTAAGACACCAAATTTGGGGTGGCAGTGAGGCCACATGTTATTAAAACCAACTGAGTGCCTAGCTTTGTATGTGTGCAAATCAATATTCAAGATAAGAGTTTGCACATACGCAAAGCCAGAATCCACCTTGGGGGCTTCAGGGTGATGGATCATGAATAAAAAGACTCAATGTGTGAATGCAAAGAACGCACAGTCCAGAAGGAAAGCCTTGGAGCACAGGTTAAACCAACTTATTAGAGCTGATCCCAGTCTCTGACAAAATCCTGGGACTGAAGTTGTACCTACCTACTCTGAATGTCCTCCAGTTGTTGGGACAGACCTGGTTTATTGGTGGCCTCAACCACATTTGGGGTTTTCTGAGTTTCATAGGCCAGTTCTTTAAAGTCCGCATCAATCCCTTCAAAGCGTTTGGAGTCCTAAAAAGCAACACAAACATGCTCATGGTAAAACATGGATTTTGTGCTAAAAGTCTCCATCCTCTGGGTGCTGTCTTTGGGTTGAGGGGAAAACCTTCTGTCCAGTGCAGACAGGGACCCCTCCACCATTCCAGAATGGCTCTTCCACTGACTTGCCTGAAACTAGTCTGCAAACAGGCACTTGCCTTCTTGTCACTGTATCCCAAAGGGGTTGTGGATAAAGTGCTCCATGCAGGAGGCAATGTCTAGGACCAACCATTTTCATGGGATTTAATTCCCCTTGGAAAACCTCATAAATCTCTCTCTCCCATGTCCAGGTGAAGTACCAAGTTTCCCTGGCTGCAGCAGCAGGAGATGCTCCCACACCGTGGAAAGGCTCCCAGCCTCATGTGAGCGCACTCCTCCCCTCCTGCTACAGCACAGGAATCCCAACACCCATCCACAAAACAGGTATGATGACTCTTGTAGAGGAGAGCCCTTCCTTGCCTTCAATGAGGGTATGGAAACCCCACGTCAGCACCGGAGGCCCACGTCAACAATTATGCTCCATATCTAACAGGGACTCTGAATTTCTGGAGCTAAACACTGAAGAATAAAGCAAGCTATGTTCAAAACATCTCTGCTCCTCCCTTCTTCCCAGGTCAGGCCTCCTAAGTGAGGCGGGACACTGAACAAGTGTTCCAAGCAGTCCAGGTAACACTTCCACGCTACCCTGTGTTCAGCCCCAGGAGCAAGGCTCCATCTGGCAGGTTGAGCCCTCCCTACACTCACGCCACAGATCCAGCTCCAGGTGAGCATCCCACAGCCTGTCAGCACATCCCCCCAGCCCTGGATGCATCCTGAGGGTGCTCAGCTACAGAGACTTTGAGCTTCAGTCTTTCTTTTACGGAAGAGAAGCTGCTGACTGAGCCACCTGTGTCCCTGGAGCCAAGAGGGCCCCGTGTCCTGGTGCATCCAGCACGGCACGGCCAGCCGGGCAGGGAGGGGATTGTCCCGCTCTGCTCTGTGCTGGGGCGGCCTCACCTGCAGCATTCACTGTGTGCAGGGCTGGGGACACAGGAGAAAAGGAGATAAAGCTACTGGAGAGTGTCCAGAGGAGGGACATGAACTTGGTGAAGGGTTCGGAGGGGAAACCGTATGAGGAGCGGCTGCAGTCCCTGGGTTTGCTCAGCTGGAGCAGAGCAGACTGAGGGCAGAGCTCATGGGGCTGCAGGTTCCTCAGCAGGAGCAGGAGGGGCAGGGCTGAGCTCTGCTCTGTGACAGTGACAGAACCCAGGGAATGGCAGAAGATGTGCCAGGGAGGGCAGTGGGACATGAGGAAAAGGTTCTTCACCCAGAGGTGCTGGACACTGAACAGGCTCCCAGGGAGGGGTCACAGCCCCAACCTGACAGTGTTCAAGGAGAGACTGGACAACGTCCTCAGACACATGGGGTGAATTGTGGGGTGTCCTGTGCAGGGACAGGAGTTGGACTTGACAATCCTGATGGGTCCTTCCAAGTCAGGACATCCTATGGTTCTATGGTTCATACCACTGCCAGACAGCTACTGAGATGCAGACAGCTGCCCAGCAGGATGCAAATGTAAATCATGATGCAATTTCATACATGACATTAGATAGCTCCTGGATATTAAGAGCTTGCTGGCACATGGTACAGCCTCAGGGCACTGGTTATCAGCACCTGTATATATTGCCCAGTGAGCGAGGTGTGCCCAGAATCATAGAATCATTTAGCTGGAGGAGACCATTGAGATCACTGAGTCCAACCATAACCTAAATCTAGTACTAAACCATGTTCCTCATCTATACATCTTCCAGGGATGGTGACTCCAGCACTGCCCTGGGCAGCCTGTTCCAATGCCCCACAGCCCTTTGGGGAAGAAATTGTTCCCCAGATCCAACCTCAGCCTCCCCTGGCGCAACTTGAGGCCGTTTCCTCTGCTCCTGGCGCTTGTTCCTGGGGAGCAGAGCCCGACCCCCCCGGGCTCCAAGCTCCCTTCAGGCAGTTCAGAGATCAGAAGGTCTCCCCTCAGCTCCTGTTCTCCAGCTGAACCCCCCAGGTCCCTCAGCCGCTCCCATCACACTTGTGCTCCAGCCCCTCACCAGCTCCATTCCCTTCTCTCAACTTGCTCCAGCACCACAAGGGCTTTCTTGGTGTGAGGGGCCAAAAACTGCCCCCAGGACACTCAGCACAGCGTGCTCTCTGAAGCAGATGGAGGAACAGTCCAAGCAGAGCAGAGTGCAGGGTTGGAGACAGAACAGTGTGTTGTCCAGGGGTCAATGGGCTGCGCACATCCCCTCGTGGGTGTTCGTCCCACAGTGGTGCTGTCAGCGATGCTGCTCGTGAACAGGGACGGGGGTCACACAGCCAACTGTGGGTCACTCGTGAGTGAAAGGCAGGTTCCTCCACAGGGCTGCGAGTGGTCCAGCGGGGCCAGGAACAAGCTTGGAAGATTTTCTAAATAATCAAGAGAATAGGGAATAAGACTGGAA
Source organism: Patagioenas fasciata (assembly GCF_037038585.1). Lineage (NCBI taxonomy): Eukaryota > Metazoa > Chordata > Aves > Columbiformes > Columbidae > Patagioenas > Patagioenas fasciata. The sequence goes on from NC_092539.1 coordinate 720,998, forward strand.
GCTGGACTCAAAGACAGCCCTGAGGAGGTCACAACCCTGAGGAGGGCATCAGTGACAACTCTGCTCAATTTTCTGAAGCTGAAGTGGGAGAAGAGCTGCTCTCCTGCTGCACCAGCACTGGAGGCAGGGAAGCGGATACTGCAAAGCTGCCTGGTCCAGCTCTGATTTGACAATTTGCACCATCTGAGTAATTATCTCCGTCTTCTCCCCTCCAAGGAAAGAGGGAACATGCCTGTATCACTGAAGGAAGCCAGCAGCCTCCTGCTCAGCCTCCAGGAACTCTGCATCTGCTGTGCAATGGTGGAGGGGAGGAAAAACAGTTTCTCAGCAGGGTTCAGGCACAACCAACAGTACAAAAACATCCTGGGGCAACACTGGGGAAACTGCTGTAGCATTAAGGGAGCCTCCAAGAAAGCAATGCAGCAAGAGAACAGTCCTGCTTGGGGGAACACGGCAATATAGACAACCTTCTTCTGTGTAATGGAGGCTCTTCTTCAACGCTTTCCACACAGGAAAAATAGGATTTGGGATTTCATACCTTAGGAAGCTGTGCCCGTATATCTTCTGAGCCTATGAATATGCTCTCCAAATGAGACCACATACGCTGCACTTCGAACCAGAGAGAAATGACGGAATCTGTTGTGGACAGCTTCCTCTGCCATATGGACACTTCCTCCAAGAAGAAAGCAATACATTTGGATGTCATTAAATTCTGCAGCTGCACCTGGTTGTCTTCTAAAGTTTCTATGAGTTCCTCGTCTGACTTCAGCAACGGGATGTTCGTCCGGGGGTGAGGCTCATACTGAAACTCCATGGTGCTCCAAGTCATTTTTAGCTCCTTCAGGACTTTCTCCATACTCATTTCTCGTACCGCTTTGTCCACAATGCCACGAACCTCATCCTCAAAGTTATGGAGGTTGAGCTTCAGGAGGTCAGCCAGCGCGGTGTCCGAGTCCATCACAAACCTCACACCCGTCACCTGCATCAGCTGATTCCAGTGCCTTTCCCTAATGGCGGGATTTTGAAGTTCTGCCACAGCTTTCAGGGCCGTCAGCATGTTCTTCACCTTGCTGTCCAGCCCAGTGAAAGCATCCCACGCCCTCACCTCCTTATCCAAATTCCGAATCTCTCTTGCAAACTTTTTACACTCCAGATCCATGTTTTCCACGTTAATATCCGCCCATTTGGTGGTCTGCCAGTCATCAAGGCAAGTGCCCACAAGGGAGATCATATCCCAGAGCTCTTTGAGAAGACACAGCTCCTTTCGGCACTGCTTCAGTTGTTTATAGTCTGGCACTATGACTTCAAACAGACCAGCTGATTCATAAATCGAGGTCATGGCTGACTCCATTTGTTTAATCTCAATGTGCTTTGTATCCAGCAGTTGATAAGGCTTTTTGGTGTCAAACCTAGAAAGAAATGTTTATTCTTCATAAGTGATATTGTAACAACTTCTAAAGAAAACATAAAACAAATGGTGCCTCTGAGACACAAAGCAGACATGATACATCTATAGTACCCACTGATGGTGCAGCCACATGGCACTGCTGACAACCCCTTTAAGCAATATTGTGCACTCAGCATCCAGATTGAATCTCTTGCTAACACCTTACAGTGTTTGCAGGGACAAAACACCCAGGGCATAACAGATACAACACCGTGAGCAGGTAGGAAATGTATGCAAGGGTTCGAGAACACATCCTCAGGACACTCCGAGATGATCCCATGAAGCTTTTCTTCCTCAGGGCTTCTCTGATGTTATAACTTCACTGTACCTGAACGGTGCTTCTTTCCGAAATCGCTCTCTGAATCTGTGTTGCTCAACATCAAACGCCGCACAGCTCTTGCGCACAACTGTCATTTCGTCCGCCTGCAGAGGAGCCACATGCTGCTTCACAGCTATCGCCAGCTTCTTTATATTGTTCCATTTTTCTGGCAGCTCCTGCAAGCAAAATTTAAATGACGGTAGGCAGTATTTGCTATTTGATATAAGATGTGACTGATCTGTTTATGGACAATCACAGAACAGGAAAAGCAACAGATTCCATGCCTAAAACTGCAAGGAAGTTTTGTTGTGATGCAAAAGCTAAACACAATTTGGGATAAAACTTATCAGTTATCCACAATTTTGAAGACGAATGAAGACTGAGACTTTAAAACTGACTGCTCTGATTGCAAAAACATGTTAAATAACTTCAGAAGAAGGGTCCCAGACCAGATCCTGGGCTCCCAGGATGGCTCGGTGGTTGAGAGAGCACAGTTCTCCTGACACCGAGCCCAGCGGGACCCAGAGCTGGCTGGAGGCAGGAGGGTGGGCTGAGGATGCAAGTTCATCAGATCGTCCGGCTTCCCAGAGCTAATTAAGAAACAGAGCCTGGGAAATTTCCAGCCAGCTCTTAGAGCAGAAGATATTATGCCAGAAGGACTTCTACAGAGCTTTCTGGGGCAAATCCCTCCAGCCTGCCTGTATAATATTAGTACTAAATAAGACAGTTTCTTTCTCAGGACTGCATCCAAGCTGCTGGTGCACAGCACTGCTAACAATCCACCCTTTGCACCTGGGATTTTATTTAGAAAGAGATTTGATTTCTTCTCTTCTCACTAGACTTCTCGAGCCAAATCCTCACCCCAGACAGTGACACCAGCCAGGGCTCTGCTGTCCTCAAGTCCCACAGCTTTGCTCTCCCACTTCCCCAGGTACTGTGCCAGCCTACAGGAAAGACTTTGGGCTTCTTTTCATCCCAGTGCACATAGTTGAGAAGACTAATGGAGATGCACCAACACTATGCAAAGAAGCGAAATAACCTGGAGGCAGCAGAGGCGGCCAGAGCAGGGCCAGTCCCTCCTGAGGGGTCTCTTTCTGGCACTTCATGTTCCAGTCTCTGTAGAAATCACTATCCATGACCATAGCAGGGCACACATGGAGCTGCTTCCTTGTCCTTCTCATACAAACTATCAGCTCCAGCCCATCCATCTTCATGGCCATGGAGGGAGCGGTACCTGGAGGAACTTACTTTGGTTTTCCTACTGTGTACAGCAGTGAATGAATTATTCAACTATGTGTTGCTGTCACTTGCCAGAAAGAACGAAACTGTTTTGTTATCTCCTACATCTGAATGGCTGCCCTGCATACCTCATTTCTTCTGTCAGAAAAATAAATCAGTTGTTCAAATCTACACGCACAAACAGGCACCAAGCAAGCAGCTTTTGGGCAGAGGAATCAGCAGAGCTGGGTTCCCCATAGCACCATTTTTTATGCTGAACTGAAGCTGCTGTAGCAGCCAAAACATTCATTTAATGCAGCTCTTCTGTTTTTCAGGGTGTCTGTAGGAATCCAGTTATCTTTAGGACCCTTACCCGTGTCAGATTTGGTGATACAACCATCCGTGGATCACGGCTGCACCAGCAGAAAACTGGGGGATTGCTGAACCCCGCTCAGGTCCCATCCAAGCCTGCAGCAGAGGGAGGAACTTCTCCCCAAAAAGCTCTGCCTTAAACCTGGTGTCCTACACAGAGCCCTCTGCACACAACGCCCCGTGACTAAGGGGTATCCATCAGTACGCAGCCACACGCTCCTCCACCGTAACATGGTGACTGCTGCCAGTTCCCCAAGGCTGGCTGGGCATCCCACAGGCTTTTCCAACCTTCACCTCATGGTCCCCTGTCCAGAAATGAGAAGAATTCCCCAAAGAAAAATTGATTCATCAGGGCCAGATGTGGAAAGGTGCTGAAATACTTTCATAACGTGCTCCCAGTGATGTCCTTTGGGTCAAGCAGATTGGGTGTTATAGACCTAGTGGAGGACTGAAGTCCTATGAGAAGGCGACTCCTCTGCCAACATTATCCTTCCCATCTCCACAGTTGCCAAGAACTGGCTTATTTAAAAATAATTATAATTCAAACTAATTAACAGATGTATTTGAAAATGCATTAATTTTTTTCAAGAGTAATCGCTGAGAGTTGGAGCAGGCAATTCTATGTTTTTCATACATAACAAAAGGCTTAATCTCTGCTTTAAAAGAAAAATCTCAATATAACTCCAAAATTTAGAGCTATTAAGGCACATCCCACAATAGTAAAATACTATCCACTGAGGCCCTCTAATGACAGGGAGTGGGGCTTTAAATATTCCTGCAATGCTCTTAAGCTCATACTCTTTGACGCTGGCTACTTGGCAAACCGCCGTGTCCACCGCAGCTTTTCACCCACCTCCAGTTGCTTATAGACTTCCTCCGGCAGCTCTTGCTCATACGTCTTCAGCAGTTCGACGGTTTGCTTCGGGGGCTCGAACATGGCATCGGTGACACTGTGCCTTTCCTTAACGGCCAGGAGATGCCCCATGATCTCCACCAAACCATCATAATCGCCTTTTTCAACCTTTTTGCTCAAACCTTTGTCAGCAGTTTTTATGAACTCGTCCAGGTCAGACAAGCTGTAGAACACAAAACAGGAAAGCACCAAATGAGAGCAGTTCCTACCGGAATCATCCAGGCAGCTGGACTGGCACGGAGAGGGAAAGGCCTGGCTAACTCTGCCCATCACATGGCAACATGCTGAGGGCATCAGAACCACAGTTCATGCTCACAGGGATCCATAGATGTGGTACAGCTTCCTGTGAGGAACGGATAAATGGGTTGGGACTTCACAGGTTGGAGAAAAGGCATTTGAGGAGCACAAGTCTTACGAGGAGCAGCTGAGGGAGCTGGGGCTGTTCAGCCTGGAGAACAGGAGATGAGGGGAGACCTGATCTCTGCAACTGTCTGAAAGGAGGTTGGAGCATGGAGGGGGTTGGTCTCTTCTCTCAGGTAGCAAGTGATAAGATAAAATGGCCTCAAATTTCTCCAGGGGAGGTTCAGATTGGGTATTAGGAAAAAAATTATTCACAGAAATGGCTGTCGGGCCTTGGAACAGGCTGCCCTGGGCAGTGGTGGAGTCACCATCCCTGGAGGGGTTGGATAGACATATAGATGAGGTTCTCAGGGACATGGGGTAGTGCCAGAGTTAGGTTATGGTTGGACTCTGTGATCTTGATGGTCTCTTCCAACCAAACAGATTCTATGACTCTATCCTATGATTCTATAAGGGAGACCTGTGAGCTCGGGTCTGTGGTCTGAAGAGAGTGAATTTGAAAGGACAGTTTTCATGTCATCTCTTCCAATACAAGAATTCAACAAATGAACCTGGTAGGTTGTAAAGCTACAACAAACAGGGATTCTTCTTCGCACGCTGCCTTATTTCAGAGGGTAAGTCTCTGCTGCAGAAGGATGCAGATGTTAAAAATTCACAGCGGTTCAGAAAAGCAACCGAACATTTGTGGGAGAAAAAAAAATCCATCCAGGTCTTTAGATACAAAGGTACAACCCATGACTCTCAAAGTCCTCAGGTATGAATGGTTAGAGACAAGGAGACTATTTGGGGGAAGTTTCCCTACCTGCTTCTTGATCTCACCAGCTGCTGGACACTGTTAGCAGAGCTTGATGGGCTCCTGGATCTTTGGTCCTTTCCATTCTTCCCTTCTCAAAACGCTTACGTTTGAAGTGCCCGCTTAAATTCTGTGGATGCTGCTGGACCAAAACATAGCCCTAAACACTTCACCTATTAAAGACTAAACTGCTGAGTCAGGAGCTCTTAATAAGAACTCCTAAATGCCTGTTCTAACCTATGCAAAAACCTCTTTGCACAGGAATTATCGTGCTGAAAAGAACACAAGAGATCACAGCAGCCACCACACGCAGCAGCCTTCACTAGTACATATGTCTGTAAATATTTCTTCGTAAGCATCCAAGCCCTGTGGCATCCTTCAGCTGCTACTACTCAAATAAATCACCTAACACATCATCCTGCAGAGACCAGGCGGCTGAGCAGCTATTCAGAGCAGGGAACACATGTTAATTCAAAACTTACATCCAAAGCTCCTCCTTTTTGTAACCTTGAAACTGCCTCCCCATGACTGCTCATGCCAGGCAACCCAAATTACTTTTTTTACAAAGAGTGCACTCAAAAGAGCACTGCATTTAGAAACGGAGCAAGTATCTCATGGCATAAATGCAGCTTTACTGATGGCAAATTCAACAAAATAAGCATAGAGCCCTAGAAGAGATTAGATTAGTTGGACCAGGATGAACAGACAAACAGACATCCTGTCCAACACCACACAGTAGGTCGTAGGAGCATCAGCTCGCAGGATGTCGATGGTACCGAGTTCGTGGAACTGTTTGCACTTTACACACTCAGCTGGACCAGCTGCTCCCAGCAGAGACGAGGGGATGAAAGTTAGCAGAGATGCGATGGAGCTGGCAGGGGGTGTGTGCCCCCTCCTCTTGCTCCTGTATTAGCCTTTTGCTTATCAGTGTGAAATGATACAGCCCAGCCAACACAAGAGAAACCCACTTTGGTTCTGGGAAGAAGAGGTAGAACGGTTCCTACCTGTGCATGACGTGGTCCATGAGATGCTGCTTGAACACCAAGCTCCACCGTTTAATCACATTCAGCAGAGACGCTTTGAAAGGCCGAGCATCAACTTTCATCCAACTCTGGAAAATGCTGATGGGCTCGATGCGATTCACCTCCTCATAGATCTTCTCGTAGGAGTCAATCTGCTCTCGGAACTGCTGCAGCGTGGGAGGTGACTCAGGGACCCCGTTCTCTGCATGGGCCTCGATTTCTGCCGCAGTGAGAATGTGCCCGTAGAGGAGGAACTGGCGGAAGAACTCCTTTCTGTCCTCCCCGTACAGGTAGGAGTAGTGGTCGAAGGCACTGCGGTAATCACAGCAGGCCGCCATCACGGCCTGCACACGCCCCATCAGCTCATGGCGCATGTCGGCCAGGTCAGCCATGTCCTCCGTGTCAGCCTGGAGAGAAGAGGAGAGGAGCTCGCAGTGATGCGGGGGCAGCGTGGCACCTCCTCACTGCCACACAGCGTGAGGGAGCTCCACAGCCACGGACCTGGTAGTGGAGGAAGCCGCTGTGCTCAGCCAGCCTGGGCACCAGCGATGAGATCCGGTAGATGTCGTTGAGAAGACCTTCCACCACGTCGTAGAAGCCATCGTTTGTGCCAGGGTCCAAGGAGGGTTGAAATATCAAATCTGGGATCACCAAATCCAGCTGCACCTCAAACAGGGGAGGAAGCCCTGCCTTGGGATCTGGTAGGGAAGAACAGAGGTGCCAGGTTATTTTTGAAGGGGAGAAAAGTGATCTAGAGCCACCACTAACATCCCACCACAAGACACACACATGCCCCACAGGGACACCAGGCAGGTGGGACACCCACTCGCTGGGTCCAGTGACATTGTGTCTGCATACAACGCAGAGGGGAGGCTGCCAAACCAGCTGGTGTTCTGGTACCCACAGGAGATACTGGAGAACAGATGAGACACAAGTGATTTAAGGACCGGAAAAATGCTGTGGAGGGAAGCCTTAAAGAGACCAGGCTCTTCAGCTAATCAAAAGGGAGTCTGAGAGCTGAACAATTACAGCGCATAAGTACTTAAAGAGGAGAAAAACAACAGGAACCAAGAGGCTCTTTAATTTAGTGGAGAAAGGCATGAAAAAATAAAACACCAACTGGTTTCACAAATGTGAAATTATGTGCTTGTTTTTAACAAGATGGTGAGGAACTGGATGCAATTCTCCAGCTCAGTGTGCCTCCACATCCAGGAGGGAAGCGTTCTGAAGATGTGCTTTAGCTGGACACAGCTGCTCTCAGCAGAGTGACCCTCCGTGGCAGCCTTAGGCAGGAGCTCTGGTTTGGTGACCCCTCTCCTCACTCCTCAGTGATGGAGGTTTTTCTTTCATGTCTTTCATCCACAGAACCAACTCTTGAGACTCTCCACAAACGAAAGGTTGTGTCACCTTGATGCTTTGTGCATGGGAGGTCAGGAGATGGCTGATGCCCAAGAACAGACTTGGAATGATGCCTCAATTTTGTCTGTTCACAAATCCCAGCAAATGGTGCACAGTCATCTCTGTCCCTTCCCTTGAGCAAGGCTTTGCTCCAGTGACCAGGGGACAGAGTTACCCTCTGAGTCTGGAGGCTCCTCCAGCACTTGCTGTAGACAATGCAAGAGGCAGAGTAGAAAGACCACCACAAGTCAAAGCACAAAACAGAAACTTCCTTTTGGTGAGACTGAAGATGGTATCACGGCCAGAGCTGAGGAACCAGCAGTTACCTGTGTTTTCGAGGAGCTACTTGAGTGAGCACTCAATGGCAGTGAAGAATCCATCCAGAACTATCTCATCCACGTAATCCACATAGGCCTTCCAGATGTCAGATGCTGGGTCTGCAAGTAAGAGGCTCTGGTTTTCCTGGAAGAAAAAGACGACACTTTGAAATACAGCGGGGCTGAGTCTGTCCTACAAGAGCTGCCCACAGCTGAGGACTCATGGCAATGAGCACACAGGTACCAGCCCTGCGGGGGGAGAGAAACCAGACAGACGGATGTTGCTGCTGGTAGCATGGCCACAATTTTCTCCTTCTGTCAAGGGCTGCTTTGTCATCTGAAGCAACTCAAAATAATCACAAGGTAAAAATGGAGTGCGTGAGAGACTTAGCAGCCCTGCAACCTTCTCCTCCCTCTTCTCTGAGGCCAAAGGGCTCAAGGGTGCTTTGCAGACCTGGGCCAAAGGCTCATCCCAATGCATGAAGCCTCAGTCCTTGTGGCCTGTATAATGTTACCTTGGGTGGATGAGTCCTTCCAAGTGGACTGCTTACACCTCTGCCCTACAAATGGTCATCTCAAAACAAGAGAACTTTAAAATTCAGAAAAGGGTTTTTAAATAAACCAAGTGAAAATAGTTAAAGATTGGGATCAGAAGACAAAGGGTTGGCTTACAGCCTCCCTTCTCAGCTTATTGCGTTCCTTACCTCCAGGCAAGTTCACAGTCAGGAAATTCACGGTTTTCTAGGCCACAGAATGGCCCCATCCTTCTTGCGTCTCCTCTTCCACACCCACAAGACCAGCCTGGGTATCCATCCCCTGCACCTCCCAGGCTCTGCCGTGATCCTGTTCCGGCCTTGCTATGCCCTCTGAGGGCTCTTTCTCCTAAGCCTGCCAGGGGCTCTCAACACAGGCACGGGCTCAAAAAAAACGTAAGGTCCAGCTTGCAGTCTGCTGCCAGGGGTTCAAAGCTGGCTGTATTTCATCTCTGGGGACACAGGAGAGGGTGCCATTCCCAGTGGCATGGTAGCTTGGCACACATGAGATCATAGAATCATTCTGGTTGGAAGAGACCCTCAAGATCATCGAATCCAACCATAACCTAACTCCACCACTAACCCATGTCCCTAAGAACCCCATCTGTACATTTGTTAACACCTCCAGGGATGTGACTCCACCACTGCTCTGGGCAGCCTATTCCAAAGCTTCACAATCCTCTCTGTGAATTATTTTTTCCTAATATCCAATCTGAACTTTCCTTGGTGCAACTTGAGGCCACTTCCTCTCATCCTATCTCTTACTACTTGGGAGAAGAGACCACCCCCCTCCATGCTCCAACCTCCTTTCAGACAGTTGCAGAGAGCAAGAAGGTCTGGCCTCAGCCTCCTCAAGATAGAGTGGCATTGCCAATTGGGCTTGAGTCAACCCAGAGTTGCTGCTCCCCAACTTTACACATCAACGCTGAGTGATTAAACTGTTAACAGAGCAAGCCAGGGCTCTGGTGCCTTGCAGACTCACCTCCACATTTTGCTGACACAAGAGAAAGGGGAACTTCACAGGACTGAACACTATGGGAATGCCCATTTGAAAGCACCACCCCCTCTTCACCGTCCCATGCCCTTGTATTTGACAATGCCCCCTTGTCACTGGTGTTCTACTGAACCTTTACTCCAGAGGCCTCATCCTGGTGCAAAAGGGCAATGCAAGCCAGCATCTCACTGTCCTGCCTGTGCTTGTGGGTGCACGTACCCAAACTCTCTGTGCTCTTCTCTCAGCAGCCTCAAGACTCACCTGCTCAAAAGAAGACCTGAACACCCAAGGGAAACACAGCAGACCAGCTCTTGGCCCCTTTGCTGCTGTTCCTCCAGGTTTGACCAGCACAGCAGGACAGAGGCATGGGGACATCCTATTTTGGGCCACGGTGCCTTTCCCTCCCCAGGACCTTCATGCTGCTTTGCAGTTGGTCCTGCCCTGTGAGCCACCAGAGCAGCGGTGCCAGCCCTTCTGCCTTGGCCACAGCCCCATGTTCTCTCCGGTCAATTTAGGAAGTGTTCCCATCTTTTGGGTGTAGCTGGAGGTGGTTGAGCCTGTCACAGCTGTAGCAGCAGGACAACGTGGGCATAGTAAAATCCTCGCCGTGGGTTCAGAGGGTACAGAAGTGGGTCAGAAGCCCAAGGCTGAGTGCAGACAGTGAAGTAAGGTGAGCAACGAGGGCTCAGTGTCCCAGAGAGGGTCAGCCCAGTCTCTCCAGAGTCCAAGGCCAGATGGTGACCCTCAGGAGTGGGCTGGACCTAAAATCCATCTGCCTTCCAGCCAAGGTGCTGTCCTTGACACGCTAAAACCTCTGGGCAGGTGAGGCGCAGAGATTTGGGCTTTCTCCTGCTCTGCAAAGAGGACTCTCAGCTCTGGCAAAGCCACTGGAAAAAACCCAGGGTTCAGACAGCAGCTTTTTTCTTGTTACTCAGCTTCTCCCTGGACTGACAGCGTCACCTCCTGCTCCCACAGAGGAACAACAAGCCTAAAGCAGAAAGGTCAGCCACAGCCAGCTGCCTCTCCATTTTAAGGTGAATATTTCGGAGGAGTTTTTCCTCTGAGCAGGATCCCAAAGCCTGATGCACGACTCCCCTCCAGTGGCTTCACAAGAACCAGGACTGGGAGCCAGACTGGGCTGCATCGGCTCCCACTCCTGCTCCAAACTCGGTGCCTGGTCAGCAGCCCCGCACACTCAGCTGTACCAGCTCACCCATCAAAGTATTCCTTAATCAACAACAGGTAAGTTTTTCAAATGAGTTAAGGGAGTTAATTTTAAGGTGAAGCAGCTCTGGACATTTTCACCAGAGCGGAGAGACACCCAGAGCCTATGAAGAGTCAACAAACCCCTGGAGAAGGTCCCCCCTCACCTTCACCAGCAGATGAATCCTCTGCCCTGACTCTCGGACAAGGCTGTAACGCCGTTCCAGGCGGTCCTGACAGTCCTCCAGGCTCAGCAGCGATTCTCTTTTACAATCTCTTCTCACAAATATGGGCGACGCCCACGATCCCACGATGGTCTGGATCTCCTCAACATTGTTTTTGGCTTTCTGTATCCTCTGCTCGAGGTCATGGACATCATCCATCACCATGGAGATGTGATCCCAGACACCTGGTAAAAAATGAGATGATTGACTACTTTTTTTCAGAGCTGCATGGCCAAGCTCTTGTGCACTCTCCATAAGACTTTTCCCCCACGGTTTCATGTATTTCTCACCCATCATTAACACAAGAGACTTACCACCTCAACCAAAAGAGTCACTTCTAGCTCCCTCCTACCCCAACAATCCATGGTACAGCTGCAGCCTCTGTTTTCTGCCAGGAGCACCAGCACCGTGGGGACGTCTGACACTTCCCCCTTTCCCGTACCCAGATTTAATCTGCTACCAGAGAGAGAACAAGGACAACAGGCTGAGTGTTCCTGCCACTGTCACTAGAGCAGGGACCCACAGCCCCACAAACACAGGCTGTGACAGCCCAAGGTACCAGCGAGGGCTGCATTTAGATTCAGGGAACTTCATCTGCAGGAAAGTCCCTTCATCTTTGTTGTGCAATGGAGAAAGAGTTTTTCAGCATGAGGAATTCTGCTTTGCAAGTTCCCAAGGGAGGACACTTGTTCCTGTTCATACCACAAGCCTGATGACAGAAATATATATTCCAACAGCGAGCAGTTTGCTTTCACCAAGAGGAAACAAATTGTCTTCCTCCATTCTGCTTTGCAGTTAAAACTGATCAAGCAAGAACACTGGTTAAATCATCCCAAAGTCACGGTGCACAAACCTCACCACTAACCACAGTATTTCATCTGGCTGGAAAGGATAACGAGGTGGCCCTGGCCCCCACCGGGAGAAGTCTGTCCCAAGCCAGATGGCTGGGCCAAGGGGTCCCAGTCCCTGCACAACTCAGGGAGAAAGCAGTGCCTTGGGGACACAGGGACATGACCACACAGTGGGTCACTTGGGCTGGCACGGGCAGGGAGCAGACTCTTCAACCCCAGCCTTGCCAGCTCTCACAAACCCCAATCTTGCCGTTTCCTCAGCATCACTGCTTACAGGGCTCCTCCCCAGGCCCACGTGGCACAGCCAAGGGGATCCTGCCATCTGGCCTCTCCAAGACAGGCAGGACCCAGCTCTAGGGTGTCATAGAATCATAGAACCATTTCAGTTGGAAGAGACCCTTAAGATCATTGAGTCCAACCATAACCTAAATCTGTCTCTGATGGCACCAGGAGACCTGGGAGATTACATTGCTTTATTTACAGCTGTGCAAACCACACCTCCAGTAATCCTCCTTTTCTTGCCCCAACAGGAGCAAGGAGTCCAACGGGACTCCTGAGAGCAAAAAACACACCTATCAACCTGACCAGCTTACATATGCACTGAGCAGGACATAGTAAAACACAGTCTTAGACTCGCTGTAACAGGAGACCTAACAGCAAAAGAGTGGCCCCATTCCCTGGTATCAGGTGAAGCTATAGAAAGGAAAGATGCCAGCAAGTGATCTCCTGGCTACAGAGTTCTCCTGACGGTTTGCAATGTTTTTCAAGACCAGAGTCTCACCTCCACCATCTCCAGTCTCTTCAGGAAGGTGTCCAGCCTCGCAAACACCATCGTGGAGCTGAAGTCCCACTCCCTCACTTCTTGGCCTGGTTCATAATACATGTGCAGTTTTTCCCTTCTCTCCTCAAATGCCTCTTTGAACATGTTCAGGATACCGAGCACCATTCGCACCTTGCCCAGGCTCTCCTCCATGTCCCCTTTCAGAAGGTCTTCTGGAGACAGGTACACCAGGGCCTGGAAGAGCAAAATCACACCTGAGAGGTCACTTCTGCCATCATGGAAAACAAGGACTTCTTGTGTTGAACACATTTGAACCTGTTTATTAAGTTAAATGTTGCCTAAAGAATCACTTTTCCAGGGAAGGACAATAGGAAGAAGGGGAGAGGGGACACAGGGGACTGCAAACACAGGCATCACAGCCACAGACCTGCTCAATGAGAAGGTTGCAGATCTCCTGGAGCAGCACCACTATCCGCACGGGCATGTTGTAGTGCTTGGAGGTGACCCAGATCAAACACACCACGTGGAGCAGGGGGAGCAGGAAAGGCTTCACCTCGCTGAACTCAACCCTCTCTACGTCTCCCAAGCGGCGCTTGAGGGGTGTCAGGTGCAGGTGAACGTCCTGAGCTTCAGTCAAAGCTGTGTTGAGAGACGTGAGAAGCGGTAAGAACCACCCAGCTGCGGTGTGCTGGGTTCCCAGCTAGGTGCTGGCCTCACCACATGGAAAAGTGCCTGGGAAAAGAAACTGTCCTGACAAGCACTGAGCACCCTCAGCCACCTGTGTGCTGCAGGTCACTCACTCGTGAACATCACTCACCTGCGGCAGTAACCAGAACAGAAATAAGCTGATGTGATGGCAGGGGACAGGGAGCTGGGACAGGGCTTCGTGGAGAGCCTGAGTCCACAACTGCTAAAAAGTCACACGGAATTTGCCCAACAGCACCAAAAATACAGTGCTGCCATGGCTGTGAGCCATGGCCTTGCTGTACAACACGACAGGCTGTACAGCCTTGGCCTGAGCCCTTTTTAGCTCAGTTTTGGCTCAAGCAACTCCTTGTCCAGTGGGCAGATGACGACGGCCCCACTAGTCCTGACTGTAATAGAAAACCTGTCAACAGTAAAGCAACTGATGTCTGACTCGTCGAAAGCTTTAGCTTAGCTCTGTACAGCTGTGTGGTTTTACCCTGAAGAATTACCCCAGAGCGCAAGCATTAATAAAACCAGATCGTTGTGCAATTAAACCTGTGGACCAACAAGAAGTGACAGAAGTGCTTGAATGCATGCAAAAATAACCCCTAAGGCCCAAGACCAAGGAAGAAGAGACTCCCACTATCAGCATCACCCTCCCAGCAAATCCACCAACAGCAGCCACACCAGTACAATGCCAGGGAAAGGGGCAGAGACTTAAAAGCAGGTGCACACAAATCTGAACTGCGCTGTAATGGAAATTAACAATTATAGTCCAAATTATCCAATTAGGGTTAGTATCGCTGTAGCCGGATTAAAACCAAATATTTGTTGTATTTTGATTAAACCCTTAAAGTATTAATTAGTTTAACAATGAACCCTTGGCTCCTTATATAAGGGGTGTTTCTCCAGCCCATTTAAACTGCACAATGCAGAGTGTGACACAGATCCTTAAGAGATTCAATGTTTGCACGTGAAGTGGTGAAGAACAGTGTTTTCTGCCAGCACGTGCACAGCTAACACAGTCTAGATGGTTTCATTGTGCCAGAGAGCAGCTGGGTTGGACATGGATGTCCAGCTGTGTTGGTCTGCAGGGACAGACCAGCAGGACTACACTGTTTTTCACTACAGACAGGGATTTGCAATATTTCCTTGGGCTGCGCTCAACTCCCCTAAGCAAAGCAAAGCAAGGAAATTCGGGCTGCAGTGGCCAAAGCCTGAGAAGCAGCGCTCTAACAAAGCAGTCTTAGGTACAAGATCTGTCCTCTTAGTCTGAACTCCCGTTCCTGCATAATAACACCAGAGGAGCTGGTGGAAGTTGAGGTGAGTCCTGTTAGAGTAATGCAAACACTTTATTACAGCAGAATAAATTCCCAAACCCATTCACCCTGAACTTTGGCAAGAGTCTGGCTCAACAGACCAGCGATGGAGCTTGTCCCAGCCTGGAAACAAAAGCCTAGACTCAAGCACAAGCAGCCCAGTCTCAATTCACAAACTAGAAAGATTTGGCTTGAAATCAGTCACACCAGGCCATGAAGAAAGGCCAGAAGCCAGCACTGTGGTAAAGTTGCCCCAGCATCTCACCTGCCTCAACATCCATTAGCATGGTTTTGAAGGCTGGGATGTAGCTGCTCTCAACTCTCTCCAGCAGCTCCATCATGTTCCTGACCTTCCTCGTTGTCAGCTGGTTGTAAATGCATTCCAGGTCATCACACCTACAGCAACCGAGACACAGAATCACAGAATCAGTTAGGTTGGAAGAGACCCTCAAGATCATCGAGTCCAACCATAACCTAACCCCTGGCACTGCCCCATGTCCCTGAGAATGTCATCTCTGTGACTGTTCAACCCCTCCAGGGATGGTGACTCCACCACTGCCCTGGGCAGCCTGTTCCAATGCTTCACAACCCCTTCTGGGAAGAAATGTTTCCTAATATCCAACCTCAGCCTCCCCTGGCGCAACTTGAGGCCGTTTCCTCTCATCCTGGCGCTTGTTCCTGGGGAGCAGAGCCCGACCCCCCCTGGCTCCAAGCTCCTTTCAGGCAGTGCAGAGATCAGAAGGTCTCCCCTCAGCTCCTGTTCTCCAGCTGAACCCCCCAGGTCCCTCAGCCACTCCCATCACACTTGTGCTCCAGCCCCTCACCAGCTCTATTCCCTTCTCTCAACTCACTCCACTACCTCAAGGTCTTTCTTGGCCTGAGGGGCCCAAAACTGATTTGAGGTTTGGCTTCCCCAGCGCTGAGTACAGTGGGACAGTCATTGCCCTGGGCCTGCTGGCCACACTGTTCTTGATGCACACCAGGATGCTGGTGGCCATGTTACCCACCTACACTGGGCCATCAGCTGTCCCCCAACATCATCTGTTTCCCCTGGGCCTGATTCAGGGCTTCCTCCAGCTACACATGGACTGTGGAAATGGGAGAAAGCTGCATGAGGCACAGACAAACCCTACAGGACAGAAAGTGCTGAGTTCAGCATGACAGCAGCTCTGCTACTGACAGAACATCGCTGAAAAAAAGCCATCGTGTTTCTGCAGGCATTAGCAACAGCTCTCCAGCCAGCAGGGCTTTGCCCCGAGTCAGCCTGAACCAGTACAGCACAAAGGTTTTCAAAGGGCAGGAGGAAATACCACTCCCAGGCTCCTGAGCATCTAAAGCCCCTCTGGCCCTGACAGATGAACAGCAGCCAGCTGAGATGCACCATTTCCAGACAGCCCCCAGCAGGTGTCCATCAGCAATTACTCCTGTGGATGGCTCCTAGTGAACAGTGACGAAAGAGTGCCCAGAGCGGGTGTGGAGTCTCCTTCTCTGAGACATTCGAACCCGCCTGGACCCACCTGTGTGATCTGCTCTGTGACCCTGCGTGAGCAGGGCTTGGACTGGGGGATCTGCAGAGGTCCCTTCAGCCCAACCAGCCTGGGATCCTGTAAAGGGCATTTCTGAAAAAAGTCCCTTGAGGTGTAGCCCCTGTGGTGGGGCTAAGTTAAAACACAGCCAGCTGCCCAGTGACCTCCCAGGCACTTTGCAGATCATGATGATTTTCTGTGCGGGAGCAATTTTCCTTAGTTGAAGCCTACATGAACCCCAAGTGGCCTGTTCTTCTCAACTCATGGAATTAGCAGCTCCACCACCAGCACTCTCCCTCTACACAAAACCAGCACCACAGGGCACCATGCACTGGCCAGGCTGCTCTGGGTACCTGTTCTTCCAGAACTCCAGCTCCACCTTCGGGTTCGGATTGCTGCCTTGCAGGAGAGGCTCTGAAGACTCTTTCTTCAGTGCCTCCTGGATCTGGTGGCTCCAGTCTATGATGGCCGACTCCATGGCATACACCAGAGATTTATCTATCCGTTCCATGCTGTAGTAAACAGAGTACGTCATTAACTTTGTTGATGTGCATTGCTCAGTTGGATCTACTTCCAATGGCCGTGTGGGCAGCTGGATTTTACAGGGTTTCACATTTCAAAACCACAAAACAATCAAACCCCATAAGATTTTGTCACTGGTTTAATATAGGAATTACACTCTGGAGAAAATGGCTGAATGTCTGCAGCAGTGTGGGCAACAACACTGTTCATAAAGTGAATGGTGGAAATGAAGAGCCAGTCGCCACCTCTCTGCACAGCCAGTCATTGTCACATCAGATCCATTCAGGTTCAGGATCTGACCTGGAGACTCACACATCCAGCAAGATTCTCTCTCCCCATACCATTCTCCCTCAAAATATTCTACATCCCTGCAGTCATTAACTCACTTAATTCAGCAAGAAACACCACCAAGTGGGCTGGGAAGCTGAGGACAGGTCACCCCACTGCCTTGGAAGCAGTAACTTCTCACAAAATCCCACCCGCACCACGTCCTGTCTGAGGAGTGATTCATTCCACTGCACCCACACATCTCCTGGGGTTCCACAGGGGCACGCACGCAGCCCAGACACGATGACAACTTGATGTACAAACGCATCTGCTTCTCTGGACCTTCCAGAACCTGTTATTTTGGGGTGGTACTCACGATTTCTCATTTTCCAGATCAATGTCCTCAATTCCCTCTGAGCCAGCTGGGAGAGGCAGCAAGGTCTTGCCGTCTACTTGGCCAACAACTGTGAAAATGGTACTTTTGAGGTTGTGGACATGACGCACGATGTCTTGTGACACCACTTGTGGCCAGCCCTGATGGTTCTTCTTGTTCGTTAGGATGGGCACGATCACCTACAGCGGGAGTCACGGAAGACCAATGGAGAAAAAAGTGCAGCAGGAGACGGACAGGCCACCAGGCTCTGAGGTCTGTGCTTGGCCAAGCCTGGAGACCCATATTCATTGCTGTCTCAAGCAGTTCCCATGTGAAATAGAGGCAGCTGATGATGAATGGGCATCTCTACAGGCCCACTTTATACAGCAGAACACCCTTTTCCCCAAATCCAAGCAGCCAAGGAGGGTGGAAGCCAGTAGGCAAAGTGAGCAGCCCCATCCCCAGGCTCTCCCAGCCTTTCAAGCCCGCAACTGGAGATGGCCCCATGGGCTGCTGTCCCTTGCCCTCACAACTGTCCCCGGTGCTTGGTCCCCATGTCCCTGCCCACGGGCACAGCCGTCAGGCTGCCCTTTGAGCCTGCCAGGGCTGGGCTGAGCTCAGTGTGCTGCAAGGGAAGGTCTGCTGGTACCCCCTGGGATACACTGGTGGTGAGGGTCCCCCAGGTCCCAGCTGCAGCCCACCAAACAGGAGCTTTGCCTTTATCAGCACTTTTACTGACCCGGCAGCATGGGGTTGTGGGGCTGGTCGGGGTTTGCCCAGATTTGAGCTGCTTTTGGCTTGTTTGAGCTGTGACAGCAACACCGTGTCTGTCACCTATCCTGGCTGGCTCTGCACTGGGACCAGCCTGTGGCAACAGCCTAACAAAGCCAGGTTGTCCCTAGTGACAAACAACAGCCCTTTGTGTTACTGGACTCAGGGTGGGGGTAGGGGAGGGGGGGGAGGTGACTAAAGGCATAAAAATAGCTGCAAATGGACATAAAATTGAAACGGAATAAAGCAGCTCAGCACCTCCATGGTGCTGTCCCAGGACGCTGAAGACTCTTTGGAACTGTGGCTGGCTCTGTAGACCCGAAGAAGACCCGACCAGCCACCTTCGTGCCCAGGGAGCCGTGGGAAGGGGGAGCACAACCCCAGGGAACACACGGGCAGGTGCTGACGAGTTCACCTTCAGCAGTTTTAGCTGCATTATTAGCAAGATGTGTCTCTATTACTTAAAGCATGTGGACTGCTAATGCCAGTGATGTTGTAACCAGGCAAATGATAGCTGTTCATTTTCTTTCTGACTGTTAAAATGATAACTGGACTCAGGATGAAGCCCCAGCCCACAGAGCAGGTGTGTTCCCTTCGGCACCGCAGGAGTGAAGCAACAAGTGGACAAGGTCACCAGCTGTGACCCCTCACTGAATAAAGACAAAGTGTGGGCAGAGGAACACACGACCCCAACCCCAGGAAATTCAAGACCTTTTTCACCTTCACGCAGACCCACCCCATCTGCCTGACCCAGCACCACCGCTGCTTTTGCCTTCAAGTGAAGCTTGAGAGGAAAATAGGATGAAAACCAGGCACAATCTGCTCCCTGCAGAAATACTGCATGTCTGCACAGGGGAGAGCAAAGCCTGCAAACACGCAGCTGGGACGCACAATCCCGGCTCCCAAAGGCATTCAGAAAACAGGATTTAACAGGATCTGCCAAAGTGTTCCTACCCCACCATCTACCCATAGCAGACGGTGCTTGCAATGCTATTGGCCAGCCGTGATGCAAAACCACTGTTTGTGCAGACTTCGCAAGACCACGGGGCTCATCAAAACAAAAGCTCCCCGTATAAATAATGTGTTTTCTCACAAAACCAGGATAACCAGTCTGGCAGCCTGCTCTTGGGAATCCAATCTATCAGTTACCATCTTAATATACCAAACATCATGATCAGAGCTTCTCAAATCCAGCAGCTCCTCTGCTTTCCCATTACAGCCTCATTCCTGAGACTTCTCCCGGTGAGGAGCCATCAGGAATAAACCGAAACAACATTGTCTAGTTCAGGCTAATAACACAGCAAAGCAAAAGCACTCGAACCTCTTGACGATCTCTTTAAGAAAACATCAGCCCACCTGAGATAACCCGACACTGAGCTACAGGAGGCTCCTGAACATCACAAAACACTTTTTCACTATGAGAGTAATCGAGCACTGGCCCAGGTTGCTCAAAGAGGTTGTGAAGTCTCCATCCTTAGAGATAATGAAGAGCTACCTGGACATGGCCCTGGGCAACTGGCTCTGGATGGCCCTGCTTGAGCAGGGGTTTGGAGTAGGTGACCTGCAGATGTCCCCTCCAGCACCTGTGGGTACATCAGTCCCACAAGGACCCCACTGATAGACAGAGCTGATGTGGATCAGCATTCAGGTGGTTTATATGAGTTCTAAAGCCGTCCATGGTACTGCAAAGGGCAGAGTTAAGGGTACAAGTGCATCAGCAGAGAAGGGAGGGAGGCCAAGGAGCCTGTCTGTAGGAGGGGACACCTTCCCCGCTGCCATGTGCGAGGGGCACCCGGTACTCATGGGTGCCATGGCTCCCTCTGCACCTCCGGGGCTGCCCAGGCCTCACAGGATCCCAGCCTGGTTAGGTTGAAGGGATCTCTGCAGATCCCCCAGTCCAAGCCCTGCTCACGCAGGGTCACAGAGCAGATCACACAGGTGGGTCCAGGCGAGTTTCAATGTCTCAGACAAGGAGACTCCACACCCGTCCTGGGCAGCCTGGGCCAGGCTCTGCCATCTCCCAGCAAACAAATTTCTCCTCATGCTGAGCCTGCCCCCGTGGCCCCTCATCCTCACCTCCTCCACGAGGGCGGCAAAGTGCCGCAGGGCATCGGCGGGCAGGTCCCCGCTGAGCAGCTCCCCGGGGCCGGCGCCGGGGGCCCGCAGGAAGAACAGCCCCTTGCGGCGGGCGGCGGGGGGCGGCGGGGGCGGCCCCAGCTCCAGCTCCCCGGCCGGGCCCCGCCAGAGCAGCAGCGCCGGCCCCGCCGTCCCGGCCAGGAAGCTCCGCAGCAGCGGCCCCGCCGCCTCCCCGCCTGCCCAGCGCTCCCAGCGCTCCGCCGGCACCCCCAGCCCCCGCGCCGCGCACCGGCACAGCCGCTCGGCGCCGGGCACCGGCTCCACCGCCTGCTCCATCCGGCCGGCACCGGCGGGTGTTTGCGGGGAAGAGCCGCGTTGCCCGGGGGAAGGGACACTGCGAGGAGCCGGGGGCGGGCCGGGGCGGGACCCAGCTCGCCTGGGAGACGCAGCTGCCCCGGGCAACCACGGGTATCAACACAAGCTGGGGATGGAGGGCCTGAGAGCAGCCCTGCGAAGGACTTGGGGGTGCTGGGGGATGCTCCCTCTGGGGGGGGTCTGGATACCACTGGATCCACCTGGGCACCCCCAAAGTGGCTTTTTAGCACTTATTTTTCTCCTGAAAAAGCAAACACAGTGGGGCTTTCTCCCACCTGGTTTGGCCTTTAGGAAGGGAAGAGCAGAAGAAGGGGCCTTGGGGACTAGAACCACTACGCAAACATTTGATTAGGGAGACAGGAGCTAGAGATTTGTCTGTCACTGTGGAAGAGGTGACAGCGGTGTGATCTTTGCCTCCAGACTAATCCCAAAAATATGCCCAAGCTAGAAATGGGTCAAATGGGGAAAGGGAATGGGCCTGGACCACAATGGCAAACTGATTGTTCAGAACTCCCAGGAAAAGGGGGGTACCGATATTTGTTGGTATTAACTGATGTTTTTTCAGGTTGGCCAGAAGCGTTCCCTACCAGGACAGCAAAAGCTTAGGAGGTGACTACAACACTGATACACAAAATAATACCAAGGCTTGGAGGCCCAGCTGTTAGATCCTCTGATTGAGGGCCACATTTTACTGACGAGTATGTGAAGTCTTTTGCAGAAAACTTTGAAACCATAATAGGAAGGTCCATTTCAAGACCCCCTGACTGCTACCAATATCGGAGAACAGAATGCCTGGATTCGCCATTCTAGAGTGAAGAAAGCCTGCGAAACACCACGGAGGGTAACCCGGGCGCAACCTGGAAAACTCTGTTTTTCACAGTCACCTTTTGGTCCTTCTGGGGGACCAGCCTGGGTGGTGCTTCCCGCATTGGGAAGAAGAAACCCAAAAGAACAAACAAGTAGAATTTTTGGTAGATATGGGGGCAACACTAATGAAAACCTGGACAGAAGAAACTCCAACCCCATGATGGGAGGGGCCTTTTTCTTGTTTTGTTAACTACAGAACCAGCTGTTTGGAGGGCAGAGAAAAGATGGACACACGTCTCTCAAGCTAAAGGACCCCTGACGGAAGAAAGAACCTTGAAAGTATCTCAAGAACCGGGCAAACTGAAATTGAAGTTGACTCGGGGTTGTAAATGGACTGTGGTATAAGCATATCCACAAAGGGAACTTACCAACAGGATTGTGTAAGAAATGTCTAAGAATAGAAGATCAGGAAACCAGAGCTCGGTTGAGGATTCCAGTTGCCACTGGAAGAATAGAAAAAAAATAGCCAAGAATGGTGGGAGGTATTTACTGAAGGGGTGAATGGGAATTTAGAGAGTCCACCAGTGATGAAAAGAATAGAGTGCAGACAGAGAAATCAAATTCCGTGTTGCTCCTGTTGTTCCTAGGAAGTGAAGGCCAAGAGTTGGGAAACGATAATCGCCACGCTAACGACAAAAACAGGAAAGGCGGGGACACGGCCCTCGCTGCCGAGAAGACGACGAACTCGGCTACCGGCTGCAACCTGCTCGGCCAGAGAGCGTGGAAACCTGGACCTGATCCCCTTGCCAGGAGCGGTGACTTATTCTTCCCAACTTAGCCTGGCTAATCCCTGTACCAAGTGCTACGAGCGTGTGAGAATAGGAAGACTAACCCAGTATGTTGTACATTATCACACTCGTATTAATTCTGGATGTTATGATAGAACAAAATTGGAGAAGTGTGAAATCCAAGGGCAGGAATGATGGGTAGCAACTAACCTAGAGAAAGGTGGACTCGCTGTAGGCTCTGCCTCCTGCCCTAGGGGAGAACAGAGCATCTGTTTTACACAAGCTGGTAGGAGGGGCTATTCAGATGGAGGGGGAGTGCAAGACAAAACTTGAAACAGAGAGGAGTTTAATAAATGCCCCATAGGAGGAATGCAAACTTGGAAAGATGGTGAATGGCCTGCACAAAGAATATTTGAATACTATGATCCAGCCACATGGGCCCAAGATGGAAACTGGGGATCCCGTACCCCTATATATATGCTAAACCAAATTATTCGGTTGCAAGCAGTGGTTGAAATAATAAGCAACCAGACGGCTGAGGCACCGAATCTCATAGCGAGACAATTGTCTCAGACCAGAGCTGCAGTGTACCAAAATCAGGGAGCGTGAGATTGGCTTTTAGCTGAAGAGAGGGGGGCGTCTGTGGGAAACTGAATACTTCGGAGTGTTGTTTGGAAAGAGATAACGATGGGGAAGCCATAATGAAAATAGCAGAGGAGATAAAACGCGTTGCACATGTACCAGTACAGAAATGCAATTCTATACTTACTAGCCATTGGTGGGGTAACTTATTTGGGGGAGCCTGGTGGAAGAAAATAGGCTTCATGATAGTATGTGCATTTCTGGGTTTACTGTTTCTGCCACGTATGACCCCGTGCTTTGTTCGGTTAATACATTCAGTAGTCCAAGCCATGCAAATCTCAGGCACGCCTATAGATCCTGAAATGGCAGCAAAAGGAACGGGGTATAAACTAATGATTTTAAAAGATAACACCAAACTGGACCTGGCCATCGCACTGGGAAGAAGAAACCCAAAAGGAAAGCGCTAGGAACTGCAGTGAGCGGGGTCACCACGCCAAAGAGCGCGAGCTCCCGCTGCAGCCCAACAGATGCCATTGCTGCCGGGGCACCAGCCACCCGGTCATCAGCTGCCCCAGAAGAGCAACACGAATGTTTTGTTCAACATGAGAATTTGTTTGTTCTTTGAGGGAGAAAGATAAGTCTTCTCCTGTCGAAGCAGCCTTCTTACTTGTGGTCTGAGAAAAGGTTAAATAGGGAATCATCACGTTAGTACAAAAATTTACTAACCTTCCCGAAAAGGGGGGAACTGACAGAGGGAACTAACTAACTAACTAACCCATTATGTTAAGAAAAAACAGAACCTCGTCGAATGCCAAGGTAAGAGGTTTTACAGCACCTAGATGTAAACTTGAGAAGACGAGATAACGAAGATTTACAGCAAAAGGGGGGAACCAGTCTGATTTCAATCGACTTGGCAGCTTGGGTTCCAGTCCACTCAACATAATGAGCCAAAGGTAAAGAGGTCACTGTGACGAGGCTGAAGGAGCCTTCATCCAAAGACCCTCCTCAAGACCACCAGATGGCACTGCGCAGGTGCAACAGGGAGGGGTCAAGGAGGAGACTACGGAAATGATCACCTGGGACTCATTTTAAGAAGAAGCGGGAAAGGTTATGAATATGTAGAGGCGTTCCTGGGGTCATTATGAATACGTAACACCTTACTGTATTAAACACACCTCATTCAGCTTCTTTGGGGAACTCAGAAATTGCTGAGCTGACACCAAGTCCTGCTGTGTCCCTGTCACCCGCAGAGTGCCCGCATCCTCACCACGGTAGCGGGCATTGTGACAAAGGTTCTATGTCAGCTGGGTGTGGCAGCCGAGCGCCCCCTAGGGGAGGGGGAGCCTGTCAGCCCCGGGCCTGTCACTGCCTGCTGTCCCCCCTGTCAGCAGCGAGGCCTCGGAAAAGTTTCCAAAACATCCCCAGACTTGGGTCCAGCATGGCCAAAAGTCTCCAAGAGACAAGTCGGAAAGAAGGATATGGAACAAAGGGAGAAAGCGAAGGGAGCAGGCCAAAGGGAGGGAAGAGGAAAATCTAGTGCCGGGCTGCAGGACTGAAATGGAGGAATGGAAAGACAAAAGCCAGGAAGCAGGAGAGTTTGAGAAAAGGAGAGAGGAAAGAAGAGACATGCAGCCAGACGAGGGCTTAGTGAGAGAGGCTGGCACAGAGAACAGGATGAGAAGGAAATAAGGCAAGGCTGGGCCAAAGGACGTTTCCTTGCTTTATACTTTCTACCACATACATCTGGAGACGAGCAGGGAAGCCATCAGACCTGATGGATTAGGCCCAAACAAAAACCCCGGCTACTTGAGACACTTAGACTAAGCCTAAAATGCAAAGATCTCTCCATAAGGATGGGTTTTATACTCTACTTCCACAATCTGCTGGCAGTACAAAAGAATAAGCGGCAGATCTACTTAGGCTGAGTCACGGTGGTTTTGTGCAGAAGGATATGGAACAAAGGGAGAAAGCAAAGGGAGCAGGACAAAGGGAGGGAAGAGGAAAAACTAGTGCTGAGCTGCAGGACTGAAATGGAGGAGGTTTTGCATTTTCTTATGATACAGTTGTATAGGTGGCTTCAAGCCTAGACAACACGATTTCACGTTTTTCTTCTGGAGTTATGCATTTGCTGTTCTTTCTTTCTTCTTGTTCTTTTAGCAGGATCATTTTATCTGAGCATGGCAGTGGCCCTAAAGGCACTTGCTTTGATAGAGCTGTCCAATAAGGTGTTGAACAAGTCCTCGCAGACACGGAATGATGTAGCATGCTATAGAAATCAGTGCTTCTGTTACTTCGATTAAAGAAGTAATTTCTCTCAATATTCCAAACCAAGATTCTAACAATCCCATGAGTGGACTATCTACACCTGAATTCTCAGCCAATTCTTCTGCTGAAGCTGTGGTTAGACATATATCACCTTTTTCTGCCAACATCGTATCTGGGACCATGTTATTTTCCCATGCCATTCTACTAGTAGCATCTAATTGCTTGGTGATTCATTTAACTGCTTGTCTAGTATAACTTATAAATAAATGTTATTTATCCCGTCTACATTCTTGTTTGTAGTTACCTACCAAAACAAAAAGGACTCAGAACCCGCAGCTAACTTGACTTCTTGCTTTGTGTTCCTTGGGGACTCCTCTGGGGACCCCAATCTAATTGAAATAAACCCTGTCATCAGAGGAAAGCCCTCAACTCCTTTTTCTGTTGCCCTGATGGATCACAGTGTTCAAATGCCAGGGTAAAAGGAATTTCCAATTGTACGACGTCACAGGTACCTTCCCAGTGGGGGATAAAATGGAATGAAGTGTCATCTTCCCACAGTACCACCAAAGATCCACTCAAGAAGCATTTGAGGACATATGAGGACCAACTTCCCGTGTCTCTGCACACCTACTCATGTTCCTAGGAACTTGGTATCATTCCTGCCGCGTCGTGAGAGACAGGCAGTATGATTTTCAATTATTCCTGAAAATGCCAGGGGAATTTTGATATTTTTCCCTGCAAAGCTGGAAACAGTAGGGAGAGAGTACGACACGACTTATTTCTCCATGCCGTAGAGTCTTGGCATAAGGCTAAGACGCACTCCATCCCCTGTCAATCTTCGCTCCACCCCAGAGGGAAGGGTACCACTTGGGCCACAGGCCTTCCTGCCGCACAGGCATAGCAATTGCTCGTTTAGGCTTTGCACCATATATTTGATCCATTCTACCCAGGCATTTGTACCTCCATATATTTTGAACCTTCCCAGGGCATCTTTTCTACTAATGTCTATTTGTGATCCATAAACCCCACTTACTGAATCATCTGCTCTCTGTCTTGCAATTAGCAAAGGGTTGCACTGCAGAGACTCACATCCTGGGAGAGACTGTCCTTTAGATAGGGTCATTTTTCTTTTCAACTCTATAACCGTTCATTGCTCACTGTCCATCCCCTAAACTCTGTGCTCCAAATAACACTGTACCAGGAGGGGCAATGAGAGACAGCAACAAAAACTGTGCACTTCTTTAAATCATCCTTAGACTCAGGCCCCTTGGACACGTTTCTTTTCATAACTCCATTCTCTTTAGCTCTGTACATCCCCACAGTTAAGGATGTGGCAATCATCTACTCAAATTGTTAGGGAACCTTCAGTTTCAGTGACGTTTGTTAAGTAACCCATTTGTAAATTCTACATACACAGGATTAACAATCCCCAAAGGTTTCATTTCATTTTCATCTCTGTATCTTTAGTCGAAGGGGGTCATCAGTTGTCAATACTTGCCACTCGTCATTGTCCTTTGGAGGTTCGATTGGCTCTTTAATCCGTGTCTAATGAGTCCACCCTTTCTCAGCTGGTCGTACCACTGTCTCGGTGAGCAGCAGAACTTGAAATGCTCCTTCCCAATCTGGCTGAAGCTTCCGTTTCTTTCCAGGATTTGACCAGGACCCAGTTTTCAGGCTGAAACTTGTGAGCTGCAAACTCTAAAGGCAGAGTTTGTGCCAGAAGGCCTTGTGCCTGAGAGAAGATAGGCAAGACAACCCGAGTATACAGTTTTTGAGAAATAAATCCTTAGTTTCAAACTGTGGAGGTCCACCTGTTATTAAACTTTTGCTACCACTGCTGCTGCGGCAGTGCTCAGGAGGAAAGCTTCTCCCCATCTGGCAAGGTGATCAACCAACACTAGTATGTATTTAATTCCACCAGCTACAGGCAAATCACCTTGAATATTTTGAGAGAGTTGTAAACTTGGACCCTGCCCTCCTGCAGGCTGCTTTTTAAGTGCCTTTTTATTTCTTCTTTTACAAACCACCCATCTTTCACAAATTTGCTTGGCTATACTATAAATTCCCGTATTACGTCACACATTGCTTGTGTTCCCCAATAACTCTCCTGATGTAGAATCGCTAATACCTCCCTCATGGTTTGCTTATTTAACATTTCTCTACCATCTGGGAGTACCCATTTCCCACTCTGTTCCCTGGCTCCTCATTCTTGGAGGACTTCTTCTTATTTTTCATCAAAAACTGGAATTTCCTGTGAGGCCAGGACCTCAAGCGTGAGATAACTTACAGTTATCACTTCAGGTTTTAAGGCTGCTTCTCAGGCCATTTCATCTGATAACCAATCTCCCCTGACACAAAAGGAGTTTCCCCTCTGATGTCCCAATGGACATCATGTACTACAGCCACTTCTATTGGTGACATCAGATTATGTAACACTTGTCCAACTGGTTCTTCACAAACCAATTCTTTCCCTTTGCTATTAATTCGACCCCATTCTTCCCAGATTTTCCCAAAGGTGTGCACTACTCCAAATGCATATCTAGAACCGTTACAGATGGTACCTTCTTTTCCATCTAACATTTGCAGTGCCTGATTGACAGCGTATAGCTGGCATGTTTGAGCTGACCAGTTATTAGGTAACCTGCCCGTTTCTTATTTCACCACTCACACCTTCAACGATGGCACACCCATTGTGTCTTTTCCCCTGAATTATCCCTGAAGTCCCATCTATGAGGAGGTGCAGCCCATTGTCATCTCTCCACAGGAAAGCAGCAGGGTTTAATTTCCTGCTTTCTTTCACCAGAAGAGCGGTGACTGCTGCAGTTTGCACACACTCAAGACACTGGCTCTAAGAGCTTAGATAAGTGTGCCACTGGCTGTCGCTTCCCCCCAGCCCACTTGCTGGTGGAGCAGTGTGGGAGGCAGAACAGGCCACCCTGTGCAAGCATTGCTCAACAGTACCAAAAACATCTCTGTATTATCAACACTGCTTTTAGCACGAATCAAAAAACATAGTCCCATACTAGGTACCACAAAGAACATTAACTCCACCCTGGCCAAAACCAACACAAACTTCCAGGTAATAGAATAGCTCTCAAATTTTCTCCTTATCACCCCCCCAGGCAGTAACTGTGCTTCCACACCCAGAGCCTGTAAAACGTTTGTCTCTAATAAATAAGCTGGGGAATCTTCCACTAATATATTCCTTCCCCACACACTTTTAATTCTTATTATCACAGATAGGAATTTATTCATAATTGTCTCTCCTTCCTCCCTGCTACCCCATTTATTACAACTCTTTCTTCAGTTTTAGATCTTTTTAGGGTAGAATTTAGAAGGGATAGGGTAGCTTCTGTTTTTACTAAAAACTAGACCTCATTACCTCCTACTTTACCAATTACATGCCCCTTTGCGATTTAAACAAGTTGCCCCACAAAAAAGAAACACCACAAATATTTTCAGCCCCTCTGATTTTCCAAAGTGTATTGAGTTTTCCTCCTTTAGTCATTTCTAACAGTTGCCGTCCTCGGGGTAAATATCCCACATTTCCACAATAAGAGCATTCCATTTTCTCTCACTCTCTCACTGTACCAAATGCTACGAGCGTGTGAGAATAGGAAGACTAACCCAGTATGTTCTAAATTATCACACTCGTATTAATTCTGGATGTTATGATAGAACAAAATTGGAGAAGTGTGAAATCCAAGGGCAGAAATTATGGGTAGCAACTAACCTAGAGAAAGGTGGACTCGCTGTAGGCTCTGCCTCCTGCCCTAGGGGAGAACAGAGCATCTGTTTTACACAAGCTGGTAGGAGGGGCTATTCAGATGGAGGGGGAGTGCAAGACAAAACTTGAAACAGAGAGGAGTTTAATAAATGCCCCATAGGAGGAATGCAAACTTGGAAAGATGGTGAATGGCCTGCACAAAGAATATTTGAATACTATGATCCAGCCACATGGGCCCAAGATGGAAACTGGGGATCCCGTACCCCTATATATATGCTAAACCAAATTATTCGGTTGCAAGCAGTGGTTGAAATAATAAGCAACCAGACGGCTGAGGCACCGAATCTCATAGCGAGACAATTGTCTCAGACCAGAGCTGCAGTGTACCAAAATCAGGGAGCGTGAGATTGGCTTTTAGCTGAAGAGAGGGGGGCGTCTGTGGGAAACTGAATACTTCGGAGTGTTGTTTGGAAAGAGATAACGATGGGGAAGCCATAATGAAAATAGCAGAGGAGATAAAACGCGTTGCACATGTACCAGTACAGAAATGCAATTCTATACTTACTAGCCATTGGTGGGGTAACTTATTTGGGGGAGCCTGGTGGAAGAAAATAGGCTTCATGATAGTATGTGCATTTCTGGGTTTACTGTTTCTGCCACGTATGACCCCGTGCTTTGTTCGGTTAATACATTCAGTAGTCCAAGCCATGCAAATCTCAGGCACGCCTATAGATCCTGAAATGGCAGCAAAAGGAACGGGGTATAAACTAATGATTTTAAAAGATAACACCAAACTGGACCTGGCCATCGCACTGGGAAGAAGAAACCCAAAAGGAAAGCGCTAGGAACTGCAGTGAGCGGGGTCACCACGCCAAAGAGCGCGAGCTCCCGCTGCAGCCCAACAGATGCCATTGCTGCCGGGGCACCAGCCACCCGGTCATCAGCTGCCCCAGAAGAGCAACACGAATGTTTTGTTCAACATGAGAATTTGTTTGTTCTTTGAGGGAGAAAGATAAGTCTTCTCCTGTCGAAGCAGCCTTCTTACTTGTGGTCTGAGAAAAGGTTAAATAGGGAATCATCACGTTAGTACAAAAATTTACTAACCTTCCCGAAAAGGGGGGAACTGACAGAGGGAACTAACTAACTAACTAACCCATTATGTTAAGAAAAAACAGAACCTCGTCGAATGCCAAGGTAAGAGGTTTTACAGCACCTAGATGTAAACTTGAGAAGACGAGATAACGAAGATTTACAGCAAAAGGGGGGAACCAGTCTGATTTCAATCGACTTGGCAGCTTGGGTTCCAGTCCACTCAACATAATGAGCCAAAGGTAAAGAGGTCACTGTGACGAGGCTGAAGGAGCCTTCATCCAAAGACCCCTCCTCAAGACCACCAGATGGCACTGCGCAGGTGCAACAGGGAGGGGTCAAGGAGGAGACTACGGAAACGATCACCTGGGACTCATCCCCCAGTAGAGAGGGAACTAAAATAAAACTTGCTCTTTGCAAATGCATCTGTGGCCTCTGGCTCTTCTTGCGATGTGCCTGCGTATGTGCACACATTTGGCGTAGTCGGCAGTCGCTAGAACCAGCCATGCTGTGGTTTGCAAAAAAAACGGGGACAGGGGAGGCCTCGAGGGTGACTCCCCAAATTCCGGGATGGCCCAGTACGGAGCGCTGGGCTCCCGTGGCTGCTCTCCTGTCTGAATTCGCTCCACCGGAGTCATGGCCTCGGTTTGATGATGGGGGGGTGATTACCCCCCAGGTAATTCAAGCAGCTGTGCTTAAGCTTCCATGGAGAGCAGCATCAACTTCTTCTCGCAAATTAGCGGGAAGATTGGGATGGTTATTTGTTACCGGTCTTAATGCTCTTGATCGTGATGTTGTTGCGTTGAAGAGTAAAATAAGAGAATTGGAAAAGGAGGTTCAGATTTTGCAGGATGCAAAGGCGATCGCACAAGAAGTAATTACTGTTCAAGCAGAGCGGTGCTATGAGCTGCAAGATAATGTAGACCGGTTGCTAGCATGTATTGCTAAGGAACAAAAGGAAAAACATGCCAAAAGTGAGTTTTTGTGTTCTCAGGTTTGTACTCTTACCACAAAACACTCTTGGAATCCCAAGGAATGGGATGGAAATATTTGGAGTGAATCCTCAGACTCCAATATTGAGTCTGAATTTGACCCTGACTTAAATGGCAGGGAAGCGGTGGGAGCACAACCCCCCATACAAATGGTGCTGCAGCAGGAACAAGCAGATGAGGGGGGCAGGTAGCACATACTCACTCTCCGAAGGAGTTAACGGCATTTTC
The DNA here is from genome assembly GCF_037038585.1 of Patagioenas fasciata. Lineage (NCBI taxonomy): Eukaryota > Metazoa > Chordata > Aves > Columbiformes > Columbidae > Patagioenas > Patagioenas fasciata. The sequence continues at coordinate 752,137 of NC_092539.1, forward strand.
AGAGATCTCTCAGCAAACGAGTGGGGAAGGAATTCCGGCACAGATTTTGCCAGCTTGGGATAGTGGAGCTGTGTCTATCCATTTATTAGCAGATGAACAAGTTTTCTTAAGCCCTATAGCCTATGATGATCAGATACAACAACAATATGCTCAGCTGCAAACTGTCGGAGGTCCGGACAGGCAAGATATTATTGCACCTGTGCTGTATCAATGTTTGTGTGCAGCAGTTTTAACGGCATATGCTGAACCTGTTGAATCTGTGTTGTCCCGTGGAAATTGGTGCACATTGGAGGAAAGTATTGATTTAGTGCAGCAGATGGGGGTGGTGTATGCATTGATTATGGGATCCGATTCGGACAGGGTAGCAGTGACAAGTGCTACAGGTAATGCAGGCACTCCAACAAATGCCTTGAGCGCAATTGGGGCTGTAATTTCAGGACCCTCTGTTTGGGTGGTGGATAATGGAAATCTGGCAAAACTGAGAAGAGTTACAGCACAGGTGATGAGAACACTAATGTGGAATGATTTAGTACAAGCTGGTATCCCACAATCAGAAATAAGCGGGATCATGCCATCACAAATTTTTTGCCGCTTGCAAAAGTTAATGCTTATGCAGAAAAGCCAACCAGCCCCAGCCCCCCCGCCCACACTGCACCCACCCTGCACCCCAACTGCCACCTCAGGGCGAGACCAGTTTGCCTTTACCTGGCAACAAAAGCAATATACTTGCCGAGTATTGTCTCAGAGATACAAACACAGTCCCTCCGTCTGCCACCAAATCATAGTAGCTGATAGAGCACTATGGTCGGGTACTGTTACTGGTTGCCATGATATTGATAATCTGTTGATCATGGCAGTGTCACAACAAGAAACTGAAGCAGCTGCTGAATTTTTGAAGGTGCATTTGCAGGACCAGGGCTGGGCAATTACTCTGATGAAAATACAGGGCCCTTGTGCTACTGTACTATTTTTAGAAATAGTTTGGCATAGGCAGCTTAGAGAAACACCAGTTAAAGTACAGCACACAGTCCAGCAGTTTTCTGTACCAGCTGCAGTAAAACAATTACATGCCTTTTTAGGATTTTTAGGGCCTTGGAGAATTTCCATCCCTACATCTTCTGTGGAGGAGGGTTCCCCTTGTAAAGAGTTAATAGCAGAGCACAATAAAGTTGATTCATTTGAGTCTCAAAACAGTAAGAAAGCAGATAATATGATCTCTGCTGAGCTGCATGCTCAAGCTCTAAATGTGCATATAGCTTGTGGACATGGATCAGCTTATGCTGCACACACATGGGACATTGGTCACAATCAAACCCCTTTGCTGTTATATACTTGTAAAACATGCTCACATCATTGTGCTGCTTGTACACAGCTACATTTAAGAGCACAGGGAAAGGTAAAACGGGGTCAGTGGGCCTCAAATACCTGTCAGGTTGATTATATTGGCCCCGTATCCCCATCTAGGGGGTGGCAATATGTATACACTGCTGTGGATATAGTGTCACCACTAACTACAGGGGAAATGAAATTATTCACACCAACGGATTGTGAAGTGGGACTGCAGCCTATTGATCGAGATGTGAAAATTTATATGACTCCAGAGAATGCTGTATGGTTTTGTACCCTGACTTCTCCTCTTATGTTACATCCTTTACTAATATCAGATTCTCGAGTTCTTGTATTTCAGGTATCTTCAGTGAACACCTGTGTTTTATCTAGAGGAGACAGCACTGGAACAATGTTATTGGTGTCACAGACTCAACATCCAACTGAATTCCAATCTGAAAAAGTGCAGGCCACGACTTTCCAGTGTGTGTAAGCAATTAGCCCACAACAGGTTGTTAAACCCAGTGATACCAGCTGAAGGAGCTGGAGCAGCAGCGTATGTATTACTGGAAGGTGACAACCCCCATAGCTGTGTTACAGAATTGTGCTATGCTAAGCGATTTTAACACTAATGTTTCTTATTGTTGTTTCTCTGAGTAGGTAGTAGCTGCAAATGCTGCTTTGATTTTGAAGTCCTGTGTTCCTTCAACACAGATGATGAACTAGCCAGCATGGAAGACAACATCTTGCATCTTTGGAACTAATGCCTGGCTGAATGACTCGTTTAATTCCCTGAGAAGATGAATGGGACACCTGATTATTGTAGAAACATGCTTTTTCCTTTTTCTGTATGTGTTTATTGTGTGCCCCTGTAAATTGCTCTGTGCTACACCTCACAAGCCCAAAAGAACAATTCTGGCTCTGTTGACCCCAGGAGGAGCAAGTCACGTGAGCGAGGGAGTGGAATGTATGGGGATATAGCGAAGATTTGGCGAGGAGGTTAGTTAAATGTAAATACGCTCAAGTGACTTGCACCTGTCTGTAGAAAAAGCACACACATCACACTAATTGTCTGACTGACCTTGTGTGCTTGACGAGTAGAAGCTCTGTGTTAGATAACACAGGCCTGGGAGAAACTCTGGGCACCTTATCACTGTGTCTGAGATTCCTGCTTTGTTGTGAGAAAGAGCGGGAGGCTGCGCCTGCCTGAAGCCTTGAAATACAGGCGAGCTCAGCAGGCCCAGCGATCTTCCAGCAGGGCTGAACTGACCAGCGCCTGCGTCCCCGTTTGTGTCACCTCTGCCTGGGAGCTCAGGTGTGGCTTCGGAGATCCCCCAGTAGAGAGGTAACTAAAATAAAACTTGCTCTTTGCAAATGCATCCGTGGCCTCTGGCTCTTCTTGCGATGTGCCTGCGTATGTGCACACAGCAACCAAGCGCCGGTGCGGTCTGAGTGGGGGTCCCTGGGGCAGGATGGCAGAAAGCCCCGCTGTGTTTGCTTTTCAGGAGAAAAATAAGCGCTAAAAAGGCACTTTAAGGGTGCCCAGGTGGATCCGGTGGGACCCAGGGCCCCCCCAGAGGGAGCACTGGCAGCAAACCGGTGGGCACCAGGGCAGAGCCAGCAAAGGCCCATCCTGCACCCCGGGTGGGGCTGAGGTGTCCATGGGCTTCAGAAACACCCCCTGGGACTAACTGGGGGGACGGGGTGAGGGGGTAACCAGGGGGCTGTGCAAGAAGCCGGGCTGACTGTCGGCAGCCGGAGGAGGGGAGCGCTTTGCTCTGGGTCGGGGGACCCAGAACTGGGGGGACGCAGCAGCTCCGCGCCCCGCCCCGGGGGGCCCACAGCCCCATGTCGCAGCACTTTGCAGCCGCAGGAAAGCGCCCGGCACTTCCGGTTGATGGGCGCTCTGGTCACGCCCACAGCCCTCGGCTGACAGACGGAGCCCTCGTTTAGTGAAACGCCTGGGAGCGGAGAAGCTTCTGGAGCACTGACCGTATACGGGCCCAGCTCGGATTCCCTTGGGCTTGACAAGGAGGCTGTGGGACCTTCCGGCGGTTTCGGTGCGGGGCTGCGGGCGGAGCGTTGTCCTCAGACTGCGGACCCTGCGGGAGCTCCCCGGGCCGGCCGGTGGTTGTGTCTGCTGGGGACCCTGCGGAGCCGCCAGCTTTCGTGAGTGGGGATGTGCCTTTGGAATTGTCATTCAAAGGGTAGATGAGCACAGCTCGGCTTTAGCCAGGACGCCTCTGTGCCTTTAGTTCTTGTTTTTCCCTCACCTTCCCTTTTGTGCGGAGCGGCCCGGCCCGGGATGGGGGGGGTGTGGGTGTGTGTGCTGAGGGAACACCTCGTACCCAGCAGCCTGCTCCGTGCCGCTGCTCCTTGTCCCTGCATTTATATACGATACACAAATGTAAAGCAAACGGGGGGGGTGCGTGGGAGCAGGAGCGGCTGGGGGCTCCCGGGCCGGGCCTGACGCCTGCAGCGCCTCACGCTTTCCCGCTCCCGTCGCGCCGCCATCTTCGGCGCGGGCAGTGAAGCCGCCGCACTGAGGCCGTGCCTCGTGCCGCCGGGGAGGAGGGGAGCTGGTCGCTCTGGGAGCCGCTCTTGGGAAGCGGGCGGCGCACCCCGCCGAGGAGGGGGAGTTAACGTCCTTCGAGTCCTCCTGCTCGGGTACCGGCGCCGTTCGGGCGGTGGCTGATGAGGTGTCTGTGGCGGGGCGGGGAGAGCGCGGCCGCTGTGCCCTCACTAGAGATGGCGGCGGGGCGGTCTCTCGCGCGGACAGGACGGCGGCCGCGGGGAGCGGCGCTGCAGCCCCTGGCGGAGCTCACGTAGCTGGGTGAGGGGACGGGACCCCCCCCTGCAGCCTCGCTGCCTGCCAGGGAACCCCCTTCCCCTTTTCCAAACCTCCCGTTCCCCCTCAGCTCAACCCCCCCTTTCCCAGCCAGAGGGAACCCGTTCTCTGCCCGGCCCCCCCATCTTGGGGTCACTTGTCCCCTGGTTCCTGAGGTTCCGCCGGGTGGGCGTGGGGCGGGTTTGGGTCGGGCTGAGCCGAGGCCCGGCTCCCGGGGGGATGCTCTGCAGGGAACACCCCCCGCCCCAGGAGCGCTGCTGCTCCGGTTTATTTTCATATTTCCCGCCCCTAGCACTGCGCCCCAGCAATGAAAAAGCAGCTGGTAAGCCTTGCACTATGTCACCTTCACATTTTCCAGCTGTCAGTAATGTCAGGGTGGAAGATGCTGTCTAGGGACTCAGCTGTAGCTTATCCTTTCTTGAGTGCCTTTTCTCCCACCCTCACTTGGATTAACAATAACTCTTTCACTGCTGGCCTTCATCTGTCGTCTCTGAAAGGCAATGCGCACACTGTATGTTGTCCCATCTGTCCCTGGTGATGCTTGCAGATGGTTCTGAAAGTACTGCACAGAGCAGAGCTATGTTCTTGATACCATAAAAACAGTGGGTTTGTTTCTGCTGGGATACAGTGAGGTTGGGGGAAACCATTTCTTGAGGATCTCAGCCAAAACTTGTTGCTGAGCTTGGTTCCCCAAGCTGGGATGCCAGCAAACAGCATCTGTTGTTGAAAGAGCCACAGACCGGTCATTCAAATGTGACAGTGTTGACAACCGAGGGCTTGGAGACGTCTCTGTTTTTAGGCAGAGGAGACATCTGCTAGTCAGCCACTTCTTCCTTCCCCCATGCAAAGGTCTTTGGGATGGCCTGTTCACAGGGGAAGAGCAGAACACAGCCTGGAAGAGGTAAGACAGCTGGTGGTCAGACAGTGGCTGTGGCCAAGGCAGGACTTCCTTGGGTTGCCACCCACCCCTGCACAGCTCTGCTTGGCCTTGTTTGGGACGCATCTTTTATTCAGAGGTTGGTGCATAAAACCAGTCAAAACGTTCACAGCAAAAGGCGAGTGTTGGATGATGAACAAAGTCCTAATTCTGTCTTTTGGTAGCGAGTATTTTCACTTTCTTCAGGCTTTCCACCATTTTCAGTATTGATGTGAGCACAGGAATGGAGCAGGTTTGCATGTGTATTTGGAAATGCTGTTGTTTACCTCTAACCTTTAACGCTGCTTCTATCTGTGTCTGCTGCTGGGTGATTTCAGCCCACAGAGTATCATAAATACATAGTTGATTGATATTTAAAATGAAGAGGAAAAAAAAAAACACAGGAAGCAAAGATACTGTGTTGAAATGCTCTGTTGAGTAAGAAGAAATTCCTGGTGTTTTCTGTTATTCAAAAGTATTTGCAGTAAAATCAAAGTAAATGGCTGCACAGTCCAGTCCAGGACTTCAGGTGCCAGCTCTGCAGTTGCTGGGGCTTTCAAGATTGGTTTTGTATATTTTGTATTATTTTCTCTATTCTTATTAGTAGCATTAGTAAAACATTTTTAATTTTTCCAATTCTCTTCTATCTATCCTTCTTTCCCTCCCAATCACCTGTCCTGAGTGGGAATGGGGGAGAGAGAGGGGCTGAAGGTGGGGGAGAGGGGGCTAACAACACATCTGCCATGGTTGTATTGTCACCCCACAATCAAAACCCTTGACACATTCTTTATGAAGTACAACTCAATTACCCATCTTTCTTTACTGTACTTTGACTGTGAAGACTCATCCTCCATCCATCTTCCAGAGCTGAGTGATGTACATGAGGCGCAGGCTCAGAGACACCTATGAGCCAGGGCTGGTGTGCCCAGGGTGCGGGATGGAGGTGCGTTTGGCCTGCAGAGAGAAGCAGGATGTGGGACAACGTAGTGACAAAGTCCCTGAGACACCATCTCGTCATTCTGCGTGGCTGAAAATAGGGTTGTTTATATGATTTGGACGAAAAATGAGAGTTGCTGCAGGTAGTGAATTGCGTTTGCCAGCTATGCCTTTCTTTCCTTTTAGAGGTGCCACAGTGAGCAGATGACTTGTAAAAATTGTTACCATTTTAGCAAAATGTGTGTTTGCGGGGAGATCCAGATGTTGCTCTCAGCATCCCGCTGTCATTGTTTCGTCTGTACAGATAGTTTGACTTGAATGGTTGGTAGCAGTGTATTGTTCCCTTCCTAGCGCCATCTAGAAACTCAGGTCACCGCACTCATTCCTGGCTCTCCCAGTTTGATGTCTCCTCAGAACATGGCAGTGGGGTGGTGCCACAGATGGGTACACTTACCTGCTCGTTTTGCCCCTCTCAGGCTTGCCTGGTGCCCACCACCGAGACGGTCCGTGTGCGGTACTTCATGGACAGGCTCCTGGAGCGCCGGCGCCCCGTGATGCTGGTGGGCAACGCCGGCACGGGGAAGTCTGTGCTGGTGGGGGACAAGCTCTGCTCACTGGATACAGACGCCTATGTGGTGAAGAAGGTCCCGTTTAACTACTACACCACCTCTGCCATGCTGCAAGGTAAGACAATGGCTGAGATGTGGGACTTCTGCCTGGCAGGTCACCAAATTCCTGGGGTGTCCGTCGGGGTTTGGAGCTGGGTGTGCACTGTGGGCACTGCACTGGCACCCACTGACTCTTAAATCCCACTGTGAAACTCACTGGTCCGCAGACTCCTGGTTTTATGGAAAATGGCATTTCCCAACATGAGGGATTGAATTCTGAACACCACGACTCTGGTTCAGGGCTGTGCAAAGCACACACTTAAATCTGCTGCTGTTCTCTACAGCACACAGCTCGTACTTGACTTGAGGTGTGTCTTTAATACGCTTGAATTTAAGCCCGTGCTGAATAGAATGGGTTGCTTGGCTGGGATCTAAGCTGTCCTCAGAGTGCAATGATGGGAATTGCATCCCAGTTGTCAGTGAGGACAGTGCTAATGGGGATGTGCAGGTGCTGCTGGTTCCTGGGCTGTCCCCCGCATCCTGATGCAGCCCCGTGTGCTCCCACGGAGCGGGTGCCACATCCCACCGCCCCAGGGGACACGGCTGCTGACCCTGGGAGGCTCTGACCTGGGGAAGCCCATGAGAATATCTTTGATGAGGATTTTGGCACATCAGTGACAGATGAAGTTTGAGACCAGGATAAGGTCAGTTCTGCTGTGTAGTCTTTTCACAGATGAAGAGAAAGAGGGAATTGTTGAAAAGTGACTCATTTTGGAATGGTATTTTCACTTTCAGTTTACCTAAAGAGAGAGGATAATTTTCTACATGTATTTATTAATCAGGAATGAAACAACCTTGCTTGTTTTGAGTTGAACAACAGCTGTGGGTCACTGTAAACCAAAATAACTTCCTTTATGGAGTTTGGTCTGACCCAAGTGTCCTGAAATCCCTTTACTCCCTCTACAGGACCAGCACCAGTGAGACCAAGGTTTTAACCTTCACCATGTGGGTTTTTCCTGGCCAGGTGGCCCTGGGGCGAACACGCTCACGGCCATGAGCATCACAGCCCCTGTCTGTGCTCTGCTGGGCTCCCGACACTGCAGATGTTTTAAGGAAGGTGTCAGAGTTTAAAGTTGCCCTGTGGGACTGATCCACTCGCAGAGGTGACAGCACAGGCTCAGCCCACGCTGTGTCACCTGGGGCTGTGTCGTGGAGTCACGGCAGCTTTCTGGGGCAGGTCTGAAGGGTTTTGGGTCTTGCTAGTGTGTGATGGCTGCAGTCTCCCTCCTCCCTCCCAGGTGCCCCTTTGCTTTTTTCCCTGTGTTGGGGTCTCTGCAAAATGCCCTTGAGCTGCTAAATGGGCTGAGCTGTCTGTCTGTCTGTCTGTCTGTCTGTCTCTCTGTCCAGCTGCCTGGGTGGGGGACAAAGATGCTGAGGGACCTAGAGATTCTTTCTTATGGGGAGAGACTGAGAGCTCTGGGGCTGTTGAGCTGGAGAAGAGAAGCTGAGAGGGATCTGATCAATGGGATCAATATGTCAGGGTGGCTGTCAGAGGATGGACCAGAGTCTGTTCAGTGGTGCCCAACGCCAGGGTGAGGGACAACGGGCACAGACTGAAACACAGGAGGCTCCATCTGAACATGAGCAGAAACTTGTTTGCTGGGAGGTGCCAGAGCCTGGCCCAGGCTGCCCAGAGCGGGTGTGGAGTCTCCTTCTCTGAGACATTGAAACCCGCCTGGACCCACCTGTGTGATCTGCTCTGTGACCCTGCGTGAGCAGGGGGGTTGGACTGGGGGATCTGCAGAGGTCCCTTCAGCCCAACCAGCCTGGGATCCTGTGATTCTGTGAATGTGCAGCCGTTTGTCTCCAGCTGGATGGGCGAGTGTGTGCAGGTGTTATTTGTACAGGCAGACCTGGCACCGTGTCCCTGGTCATGAGCTGTGGGCTGAGTCAGTGATTTTCTTCCCCTGCACAGAGGAGCAAGTTGTCTTGTGTGTGGATGAAGATGTGGTGGTGAGATTTGCATTGAGAAGCATGATTTATACTGCTTGGCCTGGATCCCTGCTGCTCATTTTTTAGAGTTAATTTGTCCCTTTTTGTGTAGTTTGTCACTTGGCTGCTTTATTCTTTTCCCCAGCAGGCACATCTTTAAATTTGTAAAACATGGGCACAAAGTAATTTTGGATTTTTTCTTACTTAAAAAAGATCCTAACCTGAGTTCCAGTAGTTCCTTAGACAAGGTGCTTGTTGCTGCAGAGATGTATAAGATGCAGCCCTTAGGGGAAGCAGAGTTGTTGTTCAACCCATCCCTGCATCCTGTGGCTTCCAGAAGCGCCATGTGCACAGGGGTTAAAAGGAGCCCAACACTCTCTCTGCCTGAACCTGGGGCCAGTTTGGGGATTTTCTGTAGTTTATTGTGACTAAATACCACATTCTGTGGCATTTGCCCTGGGCCTCACTCTGCTTCGTGCCCTCTTGGGCCTCTGCCCCTCCATCAGATGTAGCCCTGACTTCTGTCATTCAGAGAAATTGCAATAAATCTTGTGGTTTTTTTTGTTTGGGTTCTTTTTTTCCCTCTCCCTTGCTCACCAACCAGAAGGTACGAGGTGTCCAGACTGTTTCTTTGAGGTGCTAGTTTGAGTATGTGTCAGGATCTCACACAGACACACCGCCCCTTATTATTATTGTGAGATACGGCTTTGAATTAAAATACCACTTCCACGAACATGTCACTTGATCCCCAGTAATTGCATTTCAGTGTGATGAATCTCTTGCATACTTGTTTAACCTCAAAAAGGGCTGATTTTATATGTTAATTAGGGACTAATTAAATTTAAATTAAATGCTTATTTGAAACACTTAATTTAACTTGCTACCAGAAATTTCAAATATTGTGGTTTTATTGAACGGGGAGAGAGGCTCCGCTGAGGAAAGATTCATCATTTTTCGTAGCACAATCCATTCCTTTGTGCAGCAACTGTCTGTGACAAGAAATCAGCTGCATTTTGAGTGGTGAGCAAGGCAAGCTGTCTGCAGTGCACCCAAGCAGGAAAACCCAGCGTTTTGAAAGGTCTGTGATCTGAAACAAACCAACGGAATATAAATCTTCCTTAACAACTTTTGCACGTGATAATAAATGGCTTAAAAAAACTCCCAGTCCCGTTTACATTTGCCAGTCTTCCCTAATTACAAAGAATTGCTACTTACCGTGTGCTGCTTTATAGCACCTTATAGGTCTGTTGCCAACCCAAAACTGCTAATGAAACAAATTCTTCGAGTAAGCACAGGGCAGAAAACCCACCCGGGGTCTGGGCAGAGGAGCGTTGCTTCCGTTTGCTTTTCCACTTACTGAGACAGTAAAGGTTGCCTGGGCTGCAATCAGAGGAATCAATAACCTATAGAACATGATGTGCAGCGACGTGGGGTGATTTTTATTAAATATCAGCCCAGGATTATAAATATTCCCCACGTTTTATGAGCTAGAGCAACATATGACCCCAGCCTTCTGCTAAAACAAATTAAAGTCTTCCAAGGCTTTGAAATGCGAAACTGTTCTCTCCGTGCTTTCCTTTGCGTGTGCGTGACCCTACTTGAAACTAGGTGGTAATTTGACAGCTCGTGTTGGAATTAAGTCTTGTCACATTATCTGGAGGGTTGGGTAACGCTGGTGAGAAGATCAGGGAACTTATGATTATTTGATGCATTTAAATAAAAGTGTCATGTTGGTTGTTCTGAAGATGTCCAGGAATTTGGCCCTGAGATCGCCTATTTTTGTCTAACAGGGTAAAAGATGCATATATTCACAAAACCAGCAGCTTTGCTCGTGGGCTTCTGTGCCCGCAGCATCCGTCTCCCTTTCTCCATCGCAGCGCCCAGTGCCTGCTGCCCTGGCCACGCTGCAGTTGCCGCATCGTCGGGGCAGGCAGCAGGGGATGCTCACTGCTCTGGCACAGCCACCTCTGCAAGCAAGATTTCATTTAAAAAATTATGCAGAAGAGATTCAAAAGGCTTTATCTTGCATGAAAAGCTCTTGTTTGCTCTGAGGTAGACATGTTTTGTAGCAGACGAAGTTTGTTGTATTTTTGTTTGGAAGGAAGAGTTGAGAGCTTTCTGATTTAAGTCAAACCAAAGTGCTGACCAAGGGTCCCTGCAGGGCTCCCAGCTGCACTGTAGAATCATAGAATCAGTTTGGTTGGAAGAGACCTTCAGGATCATCGAGTCCAACCGTAACGCAGCTCTAGCACTCTAGTCCCTGAGAACCTCATCTCCACGTCTGTCCAACCCTCCAGGGCTGGTGACTCCAGCACTGCCCTGGGCAGCCTGTTCCAATGCCCCACAGCCCTTTGGGGAAGAAATTGTTCCCCAGATCCAGCCTCAGCCTCCCCTGGTGCAACTTGAGACCATTTCCTCTGCTCCTGGCGCTTGTTCCTGGGGAGCAGAGCCCGACCCCCCTGGCTCCAAGCTCCTTTCAGGCAGTTCAGAGATCAGAAGGTCTCCCCTCAGCTCCTGTTCTCCAGCTGAACCCCCAGGCCCCTCAGCTGCTCCTCATACAGCTGCAGCTGGGGGACATCTCAGCTCCTTGAGGGGCCGCTGTAGCTACACACAGCACAGCATTGAGCTGGGCTGAGAAATCATTTTTATTTTGCAGCAGTTGCTCTCCCAGTAGATGAGCTTTGCACCTCTGCCTCCCTACAGGTATGCTTGAGAAACCTCTGGAGAAAAAGGCTGGTAGGAATTATGGCCCTCCAGGTACCAAGAAGCTCGTGTACTTCATTGATGATCTCAACATGCCCGAGGTGGACGCTTACGGGACAGTGCAGCCCCATACGCTGATCCGGCAGCACCTGGACTACGGCCACTGGTAGGAGCCTGCTTGGGCTTGGTTGTCGGAGACCTTTTTGTTCAGCTCCAGTGCTGGGGAGTGGGTTTGAGAGAATCTCAAAGCGTGGGTCCCTCTTCCCATTGCATACTGCTGGGCTAGAGCTGGTTGGGAGGCTCTGGGTGAACTGAGAGTTGAGCACCCTCAGGGCTTCCCCTGTCCCCAGCAAACAAATTCACTTAGAATCACAAAACGTCCTGAGCTGGAAGGGACCCGCAAGGATCATCGAGTCCGGCTCCTGTCCCTGCACAGGACAACCCCACAGTTCACACCGTGTGTCCGAGGACGTTGTCCATCGCTTCTTTAATACCGCTTGATTGCTTACTCATAGCTGGGTTGAGAGGAGCTTTGCTCTGCTCTTGCTGTGGCTTGTGACTGTGGTCCCAGTGCAAAGCCTGCGAGGGGAGCGCGATGCTCGGCCTTGCTGCCCCGCGACGCTGAGAGCAGAGGCGGCTGTGGATTTGGCCTCAGCTGGGGTGAACCCCCCTGCTGTGAGCACCTAACATTGTCTTCTGTCAGGCAGCAGCAAACAACCATTATCTAGGCAGAGGTGATTTGAAGGAAAAGCAGTGACTGTTTCGGAAGGAGATTGGTGTGTTTTACACTTTAGCCAGCAGCTCTGTGTGGGACATGAATATTTGCATCTCTCTCCACAGGGAATCCAGGGCAGGGACACATTGCAATTTCCACTCTCCTCAGCTGTGTGCATGCCTGAGCTCTGCCAAAAGCTTCCGAGGAACAGAGACAGTGGAGCGGAGGCAGAAATCTTGGGCTGTGGGTGTCAGGGAAGTCAGGCAGATAGAGGGTGAGGGAGCTGCGAGGGAGCGTTGGAGGCACAAGGGGCTGCAGCGAGGAGTAGGGGGATGCAGTGAGGCGCAGAGGGATGCAACGAGGTGTGGGGGATGGAGTGAGGCATGGGGGATGCAGCGAGGTGCGGTGGGATGCAGCAACGTACAGGGGATGCAGCGAGGTGCGGTGGGATGCAGCAACGTACAGGGGATGCAGCGAGGTGCGGTGGGATGCAGCAACGTACAGGGGATGCAGCGAGGTGCGGGCGGATGCAGCAACGTACAGGGGATGCAGCGAGGTGCGGGCGGATGCAGCAACGTACAGGGGATGCAGTGAGGTGCGGTGGGATGCAGCAACGTACAGGGGATGCAGCGAGGTGCGGTGGGATGCAGCAACGTACAGGGGATGCAGCGAGGTGCGGTGGGATGCAGCAACGTACAGGGGATGCAGCGAGGTGCGGGGGGATGCAGCAACGTACAGGGGATGCAGCGAGGTGCGGGCGGATGCAGCAACGTACAGGGGATGCAGCGAGGTGCGGGCGGATGCAGCATGCCATGGGTCCCCTCCCAGACACATCGAGGCCTTCTGCCCATGTGCTCAGCAGTGCCCACTGGGCACTGTATTGCATGCAGGAAGTTATCATCTCACCAATATAATAGGCTCAGGTAGGATCTCTCAGCAAAGCATATTTTATTAACGATTTTGCAAGGTCGGGTGTTCCACCTAAAGGTAGGCACACAAAACAGGGCAAAAAGCCACTGCTTATATCCACCCCTAATCCCAACTGCAAATTCCCTCCCCAGTTCCCCGTTGGTTGGGTACGGCAGGGTTTACAGACTACCTGACACTTCCTAGCTGCCAAGGCTCAGTTTACCTGTCTCACGACTCCATTCTAATAACCCTTCCCATTATTTCTTTATTTTCATTGAAGGTGTGTTTTCTTGACTGTCTGAATTTTAACCACTGGAATGGTTTTCAATTCCTCCACACCCGCTCTGGGCAGCCTGGGCCAGGCTCTGGCACCTCCCAGCAAACAAGTTTCTGCTCATGTTCAGATGGAGCCTCCTGTGTTTCAGTCTGTGCCCGTTGCCCCTCACCCTGGCGTTGGGCACCACTGAACAGAGTCTGGTCCATCCTCTGACACCCACCCTGAGATATTGATCCCATTGATCAGATCCCTCTCAGCTTCTCTTCTCCAGCTCAACAGCCCCAGCTCTCTCAGTTTCTTGTCACAAGAAAGGTGCTCCAGATCCCTTAGCATCTTTGTAGCCACCGCTGGACTCTCTCCAGTAATTCCTTGTCCTTCTTAAACCAGGGAGCCCAGGACTCCCTGTCCTCCCCCGGCAGCAGCAGCCTGCTGACCCTTGTCATGTCCCACCTGGCGCTATGGTTGGGGGAAGTGTGACTGAGATTTGTCAGTCCCCTGGGTTGGAAAAAAGTACATACAATCCTGAAGGTCCACAAACAAAAGACCTTTATTTTTTGTAGCTTGGTCCAATTGGCAAATGACTCAGTGGCAGAAGGATTTATGTTACTTAAGCTCAATCGATAAACAGTTTAGCAGCGAAAAGATTCACATGAAAGAGTTTTGTGGCACAAGTGGGGCTCTAAACCTTATGTTACTGTATTACTCACAAAAAGGAAGGCAAAGAAATAGGAATATAGGAAGGAAAGAGAGAGGAAGAAAAGAAGGGGAAAGGAAGGGGGAAGGAAATGGGAAGGGAAGGAAAAGGAAAGGGAAAGGAAAGGTCTCACCACCCTTAGGGCTCCGTGGTGTGTTTGAGGGGTTTGTAGTCTCAGGTCCAGTTCCTACGCAGGAATGCTTGGGTCTGTAGTCAGGGTTCAGCACCCTGTGGTGTGTGGTTCGGTTCCCGTGGTCAGCCCGGTGGGTGGAAGGGTCCCCAGGGTGGCACCCTGCCCGTGCTGGCACAGGTTTTATAGGGTTTATAGCCCTCGGGATCACCTGGGCTTTTGTGCAGGCGTCACTGGGGGTGATTGTGGAAGATGGGGGAGGCCCGAAGGGTCTCTCAGCCTGGGCCTTGACACCGTGTCGGGCCTGTCAGCGCACAGGCTGCGTGTCCTTCAACACAGCACTGCCTGTGTCACCCAGCCTTTGTCTGTGGCTGTCACCTCGGCCTTGACATGTAAATCACCATTCACCTGCTCACGATGGCCCGTCTCCCATGACTGGGTGTTGCAGGGCTGGGTTTGCCACAGTGTTTGAGAGTCACCCTTGTAGTCTCTCACACCCTGTCCCGGGTTGGGATCAAACCAGAGACACTCCTGCTGTTTTCTGCCATTTCCATGCAAGTGAAGAGTATGGCCCAGGGGCTTTGCTCATTGCTTATTACTGATAGAAATATTAGCTACAGGTTGTTGAAGCTGAAGGATTTCCACCAGGAGCAGGACTCGCGTGTGCCAGGCCGTGTACAGATAGGCCGGCAACCTGGGCCTGGGCCTCATCTTGGCAAGACGCAGAATTTGACCCCCTGAAGACAAGCGGCCTCTGGCAGCCCAGGGACACGTACTGAGAGAGGCAGTGGCCGTGGTCACTGTGCTGCTGCTTGTGTTTTGCCCGAAGGTACGACCGGACCAAGCTGTCGCTGAAGGAGATCACGAACGTGCAGTATGTGTCGTGCATGAACCCGACGGCGGGGAGCTTCACCATCAACCCTCGGCTGCAGGTAAAGCCCTGCACAAGGGCAGGTGCATCGCTGGGTTTATTTTGGGGTGGATCATTTAAACGTGAGGTTAGAGGACAACCACTGGCAGATCCTGCTGTTGTTTTATCAGTACAAATGGCACGAATCTGTCGAGTGACTGTGATTCCTAATAGTGAAGCACCGAACTGGGTCCCTTATTCCCTTGTTTGTTTTTCCTCGCATTCTGCAGCTCCGTCAGAGGAGGAAGTCAAAAGTTGCCAGCCAGCTTAACACCTACTTTCAGGACAACCTTCTGGTCCATACAGGCAGATTTTGCCTTCATTTAGCTCGTATTTAGCTCTGAAGCATGGTGCATTAACGCCGCCTGCTTTCCAGAATTGTCTGATGCAGCTGTCAGTAAAAAGAGGTGTGGGGGAGAAACCCAAACGAAGAAAACAGACAAAACTAAAAAAAAACCCAAGCCACACCAAAACACAACAACAACAAAAACCCCAACAAACCCCAAACCAAGCAACCAAACAAAACCAACAAAACAAAGAACACCAAAACCAACCAACCAACCAACCAAATCCCCCCAAAAACCTAACCGAACAAAAAAACCCCAAGCCAAACAAAAAGCAGTTCAAGCGCTGCTGATAACAGAAGATTTGGGAAGAGATCTTAAACATTAGACTTTGATTTTTGGGAGCTGCCAACCGATGGAGGGACTGGGTAGCAGTGAGCAAAATTCATTTCATCATGGAGAAACCTAATGACCAGAGTCAGCTTGGACCCTGGCTCCTCTTCAGCAAGGTGTGGAGTTAAAATGAAGTGTCCCATGGGCAACTTTGCAAGTTCCAAATTAGTAAAGAGGTCCTCTGGGAGATGGCACCTTCCAGGGGCTGCTCTTAATAGAGACAGTGACTGGGCTTTGTCAGCGGTCGGTGGGACCTTCAGAGCCCTTTGGCTCTTCAATGGACTGCACTTCCAGTGTAGCATTGGTGAGATGCAGTTGAAAATCCCTGGTTTAGTGAGCAGAGTGATGTCACTTCCCACCTGAGCTCTGCTGGCAAACTGGGAGAGGGAAATAACCTTGTTCAGGTGGACTGCAAATCAGAGAATCATAGAACAACCCAGGTTGGAAGGGACCTCAAAAGATCATCTGGTCCAGCATTTCATGGGAAAGGGAGCCTAGATGAGATTATCACAGCAAATCCCCAAGGGCATTTTGCTTGAAAGGTGTTTTTCTACCTCTCTGACCTTTCCATGCCTTCCTTTCTCTCCCTCAGCGTCACTTCTGTGTCTTCGCGCTGTCCATCCCTGGGCAGGATGCCTTGTCCAGGATCTATAGCACCATTTTAACGCAGCACCTGACAAGTGGAAATTTCTCGGGGGCTGTGCAAAAATCAGCTCAGCAGCTGATTGCCCTTGCCCTGGGACTGCACCAGAAAGTAGCCGCTACATTCCTTCCAACAGCCATCAAGTTCCACTACATTTTCAACTTGAGAGACTTCTCCAATATCTTCCAAGTAAGTGCAGTTGCTGTCCTGTGGGACTTGAAGCTTGTCCCGATGCTACAAGAGGCTGCGGAGCTGTGTTCCTCTAGCTCTGGTGGGCAGAATGCAGTCTCCTACCTAAAAATGACACAGCACATGTGTGCCCTGAGTAAAGTGGGTGACCTTAGGCCATTCCTTAATTCCTTGTTAGTTTTGGATGGATTCCAGAACCATTGCCCATGGCTTTGAGAAGCTTAGTTACTTTCCAGCCTCTTGTGGTCAGCGGGGAGGGATGAGTAGTTCCAGATGGATGTGCAGGTTTGGGGTGGGTTGAAACGCCCTCTGGCTGTAGAAGGGACCAGCTGAAGGGAGCTTTGGGCTTCCGACTTCAGCACTTAAATGACTGATGGTGAGTGCGATGGAGCTGCGCTCATCTTTGGGAGCCTCAGTTCCACACGTGTAAATGTGGGGATTAATGGCACTGTTCCACCACACAGGCAAATTATTTTATTGTACTGAAGCAGGTGGTGGATAGTTAGTGGGTTACTGGCCCTGAAGTTAGATCCAGCTTAGCTTGTTGGCCTGTACTGGCATGTCCTCTTAGCTTCTTGATGGTCAGATGCTCAGTATGTGCATGAAGGGTGGCATTTAAAAAGGTGATAATTGAATCAAACCCAGCTTTGACTTAATTGCTAAAACTGAATTTCCACCAGAGCCAGTTCTGTACCAAGGGGAAGTTGTTCAGATTTAGAAATATTTTCTTCCAACAATGGAGAGACTTTTTTTTCCCCTGAAATCTCATACTTTGAAGCAGTAGATATTACTGCTCAAAGAGCCTTTCAGAGTTTAAGGCTGATTAGTAAAATTTGAGAAGGTTCTCAGCAGCCAAATCGAGAGGTTTGGAACACCATAAACTCTTGTAGAACCCCGGTTTGTAACTTGTTGCTGTCCTTCTTAACACCTGTTCTCCTAAGTACGTACTGAAAGTTCGGTGCCTTGTGGTCTGGTCCATCACACAAGAACTGAAGTAATGACGTAGTGGGAAATGCAAAAACAGGGCCTTGAAAAAGTTAATAACTCTTTTGTGCCAAGAAAGAATCAGACCTGTCACTTATGCTCAGCTAAACATCAGCAGCTTTTGATGTTAGATGTGGGTCGTGTTAACTCCTGACTTCTAGTTAATCTGTGCTTTGAAAGGCAGAGAGAGAAAAGCAGCATTTCCATGGGAAGCTTTAATTTTAACTGTAACCTGCTTGAAAGGTGCTCAGGTTGTGGGATATTAGGAAATGTCCTGCCAGGTCTGGATGCTGGGGCAGGAGCAGCGACTGAGCTCAGGTGTTGTTTTGTTTATCACGTGGCTTCAGGAGTGGGGGAGTCTGGCTCCTGGGCTTCATAATGTTTATTTAAATAGTGGTCCAATTTTTCTTGAAATCCTTCCTTACCTTTTGGATTCATTCTTGATTATTCCTTCACATTAAATATTCTTGAGTTTTTGAGATCTCCTGATATCCTGTTTGTCCCTACGGGAACACAATTTTCTTCCTGAAATTGAGTGTGAAAGAAGCTCTGGACTCCGGGAATGCATTTCCATGTGTTACTTTCATTCAATCTTCATAAACTCATAATTTAGCTCATACTCTCTTGTCCAAACCCTTCTTGTGCAGTGCTAGCTTCAAAGTCAGGTCAGGCTGATCAGCCAAGTTTTGAATGTTTCCATGACTGGAGTTCCCATAACCTCTCCGACCCTTGTCACACCACTAAACCCACTCCACGGTGAAGCTGATATATTTTTATTTCAGTTGGAATTTCCCTTCCTGCAGTTTGTTACCTCTTGTCCTTTTGCTATACACCTCCAAAAAAAGTTGGCTCAGTCTTCTCTATAACTCCCTATTAGGTAGTTGTAGACAGAGTCAAAGAATCACAGAACAGTTTGGGTTGGAGGGACCTTCCCAGCTCCCCCAGTGCCACCCCTACCACGAGCAGGGACATCTTCACCAGCTCAGGTTGCTCAGAGCCCCATCCAGCCTGGCCTGGGATGTCTCCAGGGATAGAAACAGAATTAAAATTCCCCTTCACCTTTTCCCCGAGCTGAACAAACCGATTTCTCTCAGCCTTTCCTTGCATGTCCTGTCCTCCACCATTTTATGACCTTGGTGGCCTCCGTTGAACTCGTTCCAGTATGTCAATGTCTTTCTTGTCCTGGGGGCCCCAAAAGTGGATTGAACCTCACACAGCTTTTGTCTGCCTGTCAAGGTCCTTCCCTTTGCGTTCTGCGTGGTCAGTGCCAGCTGCAGCCCTGCTGGGAGAGCACTGCTGGCTCCCGCATGGAGACACCCACTGCCCCGGTACCAGCCCCTGCGGAGCACTGGAGCTCCAGTGAGACCTCGGAGCCTGCTGGGCCAGCCAGTTCTCCACCCACCTTCCAGTCTACCATGGCCCATGACCCTTGATATGATGCTAACTGGGAAAAAAAAAAAAAAAGATAAAGGAATAAACAACCCCCTTTTCCTGGTTAGGGACATGTGAGTTTCCTTAGCTTGTGGGCAGATGGAGAACTGGTGGATGTAGCTCGGTGCATGTTGCCTTTTTCAAATTCCTTTTAATCCCAGGCAAGCAATCAAACACCGCCTGCACAATAGCTGTGTGTGTGAAGGGCATTTGGAGATTGTTGTTTTACCGACTGTTCTGTAGTTATACAAGCAGCCAATGACAACTGTTAAAGGCACAAAGCACGTAGAAATTGCAGCTGTGGAGGGGTCAGCCCCTGGACTTGCTGCCGCTGTGCTGTGATACTGCTGGCTCTGCACAGGTCCTTAAAATGGCTCCATTTGCAGCCTGTCCAGTGGCTCTGTTGTTATCTCACTATTATATACATACTGTTATATACATAATATATTATATATTAATGCTGCACCTACCAACCTTAGAAGCCCAGCTTGATTCGCTTTGTCAAAACTGCCTGACAGCTCTTATGACAAGGAGTCCTGTGCTAATTACCTCATTACAAAACACTCCAAGAACTTGTATCTTAATTGCTGCAGCTAATGAATTTGGACATTGTACGCATGTGAGTGTTGCACAGAACAAGGAAGACGGCCCCAAATCAAGTCAGCAATAATTCCTTTCAACAGGTACAGGTCCTTACTGCTCTCATGTTTTCCCTTCTGCACCCAAGACCCATTGCCACCTGGCTCCAGCTGGTCAGGCTGATGTCTGCGTTGCTTGGAGCGAGGGTTCAGCTGAAGGTGACTCCAGGTGTTCACTACAAATGATGGCAAAATACCAGAGAGATTTGTCAGGTATTGGTGAAACCAAAGGGAAAAGAGCAACCTATACACCCAGGGGTAGGAGGCTCGGCAGGCAGCAGTGGATTGACTTTGTCAAGCACTGTTCATGTTTGTCCTGACTGATTGGAATGATCGTCTCTGGGGGTCTGAGTATCTTCAGTGGGATTCCCTTTTGCCTGGCGAGTCGCGTCCTCTCCCCCAGCAGAGAAAAATGGGCATTTCTGTCTGTAGTGCATCAGCTCTTCCTCATGGACAAACACGGAGAAGAGCTCAGAGGAACTGTGTTTCTGAAGCACCTAATTCACTGGAGGTGAAAGGAGTCCAAGGTGACTGTCCTCTTGTCAGACATCAGCACTTTGCAGATCTAAGGTGGGATTAGGCTCCAGTTCAAGGTGCTCAGATTCAGGTAGGTGAGGATATCCAGGTTCATCCGAGGCTGTGGAGGCCAGAAGGGTGTCCAGCGCCCCATCAGGGACACAGGTGTGGTTTCACTCTGTTGCCCAAGTGTGGGTCTCTAATGCTTTTTGAAACATGTCAGGATATCCAGCCTGGGTTCCAGCGGCTGTTCAAGGACACAGGTGTCTTCTTCTGTTGTGTGGGTTCCTGTCTGAACTGCTTGAGCCATGTTGTTTTCCAGGCTGCCCTGGCTGTACAATAGGTTTCTCCTGAGATGAACCATCTAGTTGTGTTGACTTGGGAAGGCTGTGGGAAATTCCACGTATCCCTACAGAGCAATGATTTTCATCCACTGTTCTCATTTGATTTTTGTCTCTGGACATCACCTTCAGCTGGAAAACACTAAATGCCTCAGCATTACAGAATCCCACATAATCCCAGCCTGGTTGAGTTGGAGGGACCTCTGGAGATCCCCCAGTCCAAGCCCTGCTCACGCGGGGTCACAGAGCAGATCACACAGGTGGGTCCAGGCGGGTTTCAATGTCTCAGAGAAGGAGACTCCACACCCGCTCTGGGCAGCCTGGGCCAGGCTCTGGCACCTCCCAGCAAACAAGTTTCTGCTCATGTTCACCTGGAGCCTCCTGTGTTTCAGTCTGTGCCCGTTGCCCCTCACCCTGGCGCTGGGCACCACTGAACAGAGTCTGGTCCATCCTCTGACAGCCACCCTGAGATATTGATCCATTGATCAGATCCCTCTCAGCTTCTCTTCTCCAGCTTAACAGCCCCAACTCTCACTGAGTCTTTCCTCATCAGAAAGATGCTCCAGACCCCTACCAAACCATCTAGTTGTGTTGACTTGGGAAGGCTGTGAGAAATTCCATGTATCCTTGCAGAACAATGATTTTCATCCACTGTTCTAATTTGATTTTGTCTCTGGACTTCACCTTCAGCTGGACAGCATTAAATGCCTCAGCATTGTACTCAGTGCTGCTGCTTGTCTGGCGTCAGCTGGCCAAGGGTGAAACTTTGGTTCAGGCCCTCAAGTAGAGATAAGCTGGTCTGTCCTATGTGACACCAGGGTAATGTGTGTGTTGTGGGGGGGTTTGGCTCCCAAAGGGGAACATGAGTCTCCAGGGAGGTGGCGACTGGCAGAAGGGCTGTGGGTGAAGAAGGGGGATGAAGAGGGGAAGCCAGCACTGGGCATGGTTCCTCTGCTGAGTACACAAACACATTCGGGTCACTGCTGACCTGGGAACACACCAGGGTCTGGGCTGAAGGATGCTGCTTCCTGATTTTTAAAAAGAATAACAAGGAACCTCAAAATCTATGACCATCTTCAGCCCCCTGGGCTCGTGGCTGGTTTTAAATGACTACAGAAGGCTCAGCAAGTACCGTAATAATTTGTAATAATCTAACTTTAATTTGCTGTCACGTTTCACTGGAAATATGAGGAGGGGCTGGAAACCACAGTCAGGGATGACAGGCAAGAAGGGGCTGGAGCAGGGTTAGGCAAGGTCTGCAGGAACGGCAGCCTGGCTCCTGGTTGTTGTGAGTATATAATTTACTGTTACTGATGTTACTGCTGCAGGGGCAAGGTCACCCTTCAGTCCTTTGTAATCCTTTGGGCTCATCAGAAGGTATTATCTGTTACTTTCGCTCTGTAGTGGGTCCCGTCTGTGGTTCAAGTCCGACACTACTTTGTCTTGCACTTCTACAGCACCTTTTCGTGCCTCTGGGTCCCACCATGCACTGCAGAGTTAAATTGATTGGTACGCTCCAAGCAATTTACCCTTGATTAAAGCAGACAGGTCTCTGCAGTGACAGAGTTGTGGATTATGCTTTTTAAAAATACATTCCCCGCTGGCTCCTACCAGAGAAAGCCCTGCTGCTGTCTTTCTTTCCATCTGAAAGGGTTACCATGGTATTATGCTCTAAATTATATCTGTCATCTCTGTAAAATAATAATCATAGACCCAGCAGGGTTGTATTTTGCTTTTTATTCCTATTTCTAACAAGATTTTGAAGCAGCATGTCACATTAAGATCTGTGGCAGCTGGGGAAGAGCAGGCTCTCTCCTCCTGACAGCCAGACAGCAGCGGGGGCTCCGGCGTGTCCTGCTGCTCCACGTCGGCTCCGCTGCCAGTGAACTCCTCACTCCTTTGCATGGGGAGGGATTTTCATGTTCACCCTTGGTTGAGCTCACTAAAGAGCCCTGCAAACTTCAGGCTTGAAGCACCGAAATGCACCTTGTGTGTTACGTGCTGACATTGTGGCTGAGTTGGGAATGACGGCGGCGAGATGGGCGCAGGGTCAGCAAGAGTTTGTTTTGTGCCTTGGTCTGGCACGGTTGTTTGGCACAGCTTTACCTTGGGTTTGGCTGGCGTGTGGTTACCTGAGCCAGTCTGGTTTCACAGCTTCCCCCTCCTTCTCTCTTCCCATCTCTGCTATTTTTCTTCCTAACAGAGATCCAGGTGCCAGCAGCTGCTCTATCGCACATGGCAACCACGGTGCTATGGAACAGGCTGCCCAGGGCAGTGGTGGAGTCATCATCCCCGGAGGGGTTTGAAAGGTGTTTAAACAAGGTGCTTAGGGACATGGTTTCATGCTAGAATTAGGGTATGGTTGGACTCGATGCTCGTGAGGGTCTCTTCCAGCTGAAATGATTCTGTGATTCTATGCAGTGCCAAGGGGGTGACTGGAGCCTCTCGTCAACCCTCCCTGATATCAGAGCAGATTTAAAAATTGGCACTTTAAATAGGACTCTTGAGTTTGTGGCCCACACGCTGTTGTTGTGTTTGTCATTGTTTTCATGTCACCGCTGCTGAGGCAGCTCCAGGCTCCCCAAGAAGAACGTCAGGAGAAAGGAGAGCAGGTGCTTCATCCAGCAGTGCAGGACAGCTAGAAAGGGGTCGCTATGCTGCACTAGTTAGTATAATTTTAAATGTTATTTAGACTGCAAAGAAAAAGTTATTTATTTTTCTTGCCTGGTCTCCAGGGATGGTTCATCCACCACCTCTCTGGCCAACCTGGGCCAGGCTCTCACCACCCTCAGGGGCAGCAATTTCTTCCATATCTAGAGCGTCCCCGTCGCTCTCTGGGGACGCAGCTGGTTGCCGTGGCAGAGCCTGGTAGCTCTGCTGAGAGGAGTCGGGAGAGTCGGGTCTGTGAAGTGAAGGAAGGGGAGATGTTCAGGTGTTAAGTTAATAAACTGCTTACAGATTTGTGAAACGTGGATTTTCTTCCCTCTGAGCCTTACATTTGCTTGCATCAAGAACACAACTTTTGTGGCTTGGAGTGTCTTTAGAGTGACTTTTTTTTAGGACCTGATGGGTTTCACCTTATTCTCTTTGAGTCATCAGCTCTTCTCACTATCTTTTCTCTGAAATAAATAAAATAACAGCTTGACAGCTGTAATGACAAATGTGAAACCCAAATGATTTGAGCCATGATCCATCGAGCTGAGATGGCCTGCTTTACATTGCTTTTAATACATTTTATGTTTTGTGTGTAAATAATTAGATGTTAGGAATAAAAACTGTCTGTTTAATACATGCCATTGAAAACCCTGGGTGCTGTTAATAGGCTTAGTAATAGGTGACACCTCTTTGAAATATAATTCTTTTATGCATTTTAATAGAGTTCATGGTAAACATGCTGTGATAAGCAGACAGAAACTAGTATTTCCTGCAGCCAGAATGCACCTAATTAAAATTAATTGATTTTAGAAAAAAATCATCACCGCTAAGATGTCCAAACTATCTTCTTCTTGACAAAGCAGCCGTGCTGTGGTGTTGGGATGCAGAAACCCGCCCGTCGGGCTGGTGTCTGACCCTACGCACTCTTGGAGATCAGGCTGCGCTGGGGATGCACTTTGGCTATTAAAATTGGTGTAATATATACAATTGCTTTGGGAAATTGGAGGTAACGAAGGGCACGTTCTCCAGGGGCTTCTTCAGAAGTTTATTTGCAGGTTGTTACAGTAACTCTGCATTTTGAGTGATTCAGCCCCATTCAGCCTGGATGCTGGGGAGACATCAGGCCCTTCAGGTCAAGGTGGGGTTTACTGCTGGTCTCTGCACCCCACAGGGCCTTCTGTTCTCTACCCCGGAATGTCTGCAGCACCCCCAAGACCTGGTGAAACTCTACCTGCACGAGTCAAACCGAGTCTACCGGGATAAGATGGTTGAAGAAAAGGATTATGGTACCTTTGATAAAATCCAGCTGGAGACGGTGAAGAAATTATATGACGTAAGTGTTGAGGTTCATAACTCTGATAATAACGTACGTGCTTACAGGAAAAAGGTTCCTTGGGCAAGAGAAGTTTGACCCAAGGTCTGCCAGTCTCTCACTTGCATGGAGTGTGATGCTCTTGGTGGGACACCAGGAGCAAAATCTCTGTCAACTGCTTCCTGGGCTGCCAATGTTGGTATTTGGGTGAACGATGCTCTCCCTAAGGGCACCGGGGAGAGGAGATTTCGGCTCTGTGAATTAATTAAATTATTTTATTTAAATGTCTTGAGTCTTGTGGCAAAAGCAAAAGAGTCAGATCCCCAGTCTTGGTGGGAGTAAAGTGAGATGCAGGCACAAATCCCTAGTGCTTTCCTTTTTTTCCAAAATATCTTCCTAATGGAAGCTCTAGACCTGCTTTGCTTCAGTCCTGTCATCACCCGGCAGTGTTGCCATTGGAGTCCTGCAAATATCACAGTAACGCAGACAGTGCTTTTTCCTCTGGCTGTTAATCATTGTCCATGCAACAGTGTCATGCTGTAGCTGTTGCTGTGGGGCTTTTCTTGTGCTCACATTTTCTTAAGGTGATGAGTTCTTGTGATTTACAAAAGGTCCAGAGCAAGTATTGGGGCTTTATCCTTTCCCTTTCCTTCCCTTTTGTCGCTCTTTCCCCTTTTTCAACACACAGGTGCAGCTATATGGACATTTTTTGGAACACTGTGCTTCACTTGGAAAGATGACATAGAGCTGCAGTGTTTTCTCCTTTACTTCTTATATACCTTTTTTAAAAATTATTTTTAAATTTGACAGGACATTGAGGAAACTTTAGAGCAGACCAAGCGAATGAACATTTATTGCCATTTCGCTAAAGGCGTTGGAGAACCCAGCTACAGGCCAGTTCCGACCTGGGAGGAGCTGAACAAGATCCTTGTGGAAGCCTTGGACAGCTACAACGAAGTCAACGCTGCCATGAGCCTGGTGCTGTTTGAGGACGCCATGTGCCACGTGTAAGGGAGTTTTCTGTCTTTATGCTCTCATTGTAGCTTTTATCCATGCAGATTGTTTCCATGGAGGTTTCTGGAGGATGTCGGTATCCATTATTAGAGCAGAAGGAGCTGGAGGTGTGCAGAAGCTTCATCTGCCCACGTGGTGTGTCCTGCACAAATACTGCCCTGCTTCTCCAGCTGCTGCTGGGGGGATCTTTTGACACTGTGAGGATGCGGGGCTGTCGGATGGAGGGTCAGCATGCTGCTGGTCGTTTGAAGTCTGGTTGCTGTTACATCTTTGGCCCTTGATGCTCTGCATACGGCACAGACGTTTATTGTACATGACATTGATCAAGTGCTTTTTGTCTTCACTTGACAGCCAGCCACAGAACTAGTTACACCAGGATGTCCCTAAATGCTTTCACAACTGGGTTAGAGGCACGTTTACACAATTCTCAGTGGGATTTTCAAATGTATATAATGTGAGATTACGTGAATTCAGGCTACTAGTTTGAATGGACTGAGGCACTTAAATTGCCTGGATCCTTTGGAAAGCCTGCTTGCATTCCGATGCCTGGAGGTCCAGCTGGATTCCCTGTGGAAACTGGACACGTGGGACTATATGAAAATAGCGAGCCTCCGTTGATCATTATGAAGCTATTTACATGCCTGTGGTATGGATCGTGACACGTACCTCCAGCTCTTATACATGATTTAAATGCTTGTTGGGAATTCCACAGAATCACAGAATCCCAGAATGTCAGGGGCAGCCTGGGCCAGGCTCTGACACCCTCACCATGAAGAAGTTTCTTCTCCAATTTAAGTGGAACCTCCTGTGTTCCAGTTTGTACCCATTGCCTCTTGTCCTGTCATTGGTTGTCACTGAGAAGAGCCTGGCTCCATCCTCCTGACACTCACCCTTTAGATATCTGTAAACATGAATGAGTCCCCCCTCAGTCTCCTCTTGTCCAGCTCCAGAGCCCCAGCTCCCTCAGCCTTTCCTCACACGGGAGATGCTCCACTCCCTTCAGCATCTTGGTGGCTGCGCTGGACTCTCTCCAGCAGTTCCCTGTCCTTCTGGAATGGAGGGGCCACAACTGGACACAATATTCCAGGTGTGGTCTGATTTTTGGGGGCTGAAATGCAGACCTGGCCTCAGATAATTTCTGAAGATGAACCTCCCCTGTAAATCATAGTTTTAACTGATTTTGCCTGGAAACATTGTATCATGAAGAGCAGGTTTGTGACTGAGCTAGAAGGAAGCCGCTGTCCTGCTGCACGCTTGTGTGGGTGATTTCAGGTTTGCTGGACCTGGTAACCTAATGCAGTTACTCTCATGCAAATTAAAAAAATACATATATATATATAAATTTCTACTCCTTTTAACTAGCTGTTTAACCAGTTCTGTTCTAAGAGCTCAGCAATCTGTTCCTTTTGCGGTGCAGCGTGCTGGCTGTGCTGGGGCATGGCTTCCCTTATAGTTTGGGCATTTACTTCTTTGTATTAATGAGTCATATGCAACCTGATGTCCATTGGTGTTTCTGCTTGCAGAAAGGTGACAGTAATTTTAATCTTGTGCTTCTTTTGCACTTTACATAAATTGGGATTTTCAACAAAACCTGTCAGTATCCCTCCAGTTAATATTGTGAGTAATCGGGAAGGCGAGGTTTGAGTATTCAGCATGATTTTCACTGGAGCTGAGTGATTTCGATTCAGCGCATTTGGAAATTGCGTTTTGCTGAAACACACAAATTATTCCATCTCCAACAGCTTATGGATGACATCTTGAATTTGTTGTGAAGTTTCTGTTGGGAAAAAAAAGTAAGGGAGTTAATGTATGTGGGGAGGTGGGGGATATGGGTCAGTCACCTCCTGACCCGGGGCTCATGGTGCCCATTCCCAACGCACACCCCGTGCCCTTGCTTTTGGGGACAGCCAGCTAGAGAATGAAAAGCAGGAACATTCCAGCTCTCCACACAAGCTGGATTGCTATTCTGGGTTTAATTTCACAATCTGTGGGAGTCTGCACATAGATCATAAGACGCTTGAGTTGTAATAAAGCAGTACAGTATTTCTTGCAGTCTTATTTGAAAAATTAATTAGATTAGTCTAGGAAAATACTCAGTTAAGTGAGTTGAATAAAGGCAGTGATGTCAAGAGGGGAATGGTGCTTGCATTTCAGACACCTGACAGTGAGGTTTTCACAGGTAGGATCCTCTAAACCTCCCTCACTTGGGATTTTAACGTGGGGATGTCAGCAATTGCTTAAAGAGAATAGACTGGGGGCAGAGCTCACTGTGCAACTCTCAAGGACAAGTGAACAGACCTGAAAAACAATAGCAAGTTCATTTTAAGTGTGACAAAATCTCACTCTTAATGGTGGCTTGGATAAATAATGTTGGACTGTATTTTCCAGACAGGTATTATGCTATTCCAGATGTATATGAATATGCTTTAATGCATAGCAGGACCCTTCACCTGAACATGAACCCAAAATGCTTTGTGAAGAGGAACCTTCACTGGAGAGGTGCACCAGAGCCATGAATTCTGTTCTCACTATTTGCATGTCCATGTAATGTGTTTTTTCCCTTGTCCTCCCTGCAAAGACATCCAGGCCTTCACCTTAAAATATTTCTATCCAGCAGGACTTGGCAGGTGGAAAAATATTGGACACAGTTTGAATCGCCACCAAACTATTTTTTTAATCAGCTACGTCCTTTGTTTGGGCCTCAGCAGAGATGGGGATTGATTGCTGACATGTCTCTTAGATTGACATTTTTCATCCCATTCAGACTACGGTTTCCTAGTGATTAAAATATATATTGAAAAGCAGTGGGCAGAGAATAAGAAAAATACTCTTATTAATGACAGATTTTATATGCTTCAATTTAGTTGCCGCATCAACCGGATCCTGGAGTCCCCCCGAGGGAACGCTCTCCTGGTCGGCGTGGGTGGAAGCGGGAAGCAGAGCCTGACCAGGCTGGCGGCCTTCATCAGCTCCCTGGAGCTTTTCCAGATCACGCTGAGGAAAGGGTACGGGATCCCTGACCTGAAGGTGGGTGACTCCTGGGGCTGAGGTGGAGCGGAAGGGAATAAAAAGCAGAACTTGCCCTGAAAACTTCGGGATCCCCAATTTAAGAAGGACAAGGAATTACCAGAGGGAGACAAAGATGCTGAGGGGTCTGGAGCATCTTTCTGATGAGGAAAGACTCAGTGAGAGTTGGGGCTGTTGAGCTGGAGAAGCTGAGAGGGATCTGATCAATGGATCAATATCTCAGGGTGGGTGTCAGAGGATGGACCAGACTCTGTTCAGTGGTGCCCAACGCCAGGGTGAGGGGCAACGGGCACAGACTGAAACACAGGAGGCTCCATCTGAACATGAGGAGAAACTTGTTTGCTGGGAGGTGCCAGAGCCTGGCCCAGGCTGCCCAGAGCGGGTGTGGAGTCTCCTTCTGTGAGACATTGAAACCCGCCTGGACCCACCTGTGTGATCTGCTCTGTGACCCTGCGTGAGCAGGGCTTGGACTGGGGGATCTGCAGAGGTCCCTTCAGCCCCCACCAGGCTGGGATCCTGTGATTCTGTCTTGTTGCGTGTTGAATGACGCCATTGTGAAGACAGTAAAAAGCTCCAGAGACTATATGGGACTGCAGAGAGGAGCAGTGCTTCCCAACACATCTGTGGGGTGCAGACAGGCCTGATGTCCCCTGCCAGCCCTCTGAGCTGGCCAGACCCAACAACATCCCAGCCCAAGGCTCAGAGTCAGCGCTGGGCTCCGATGATAAACCCCTGGTGTGGACATTCAGTTAATGCTTGTTCAAGAAACCGTATTTGACTATTATTTCTAATTAAACCAAGATGTGGTAATTAGCTCATCTGTGAGGTGCCTGTTGTGGAGTGATTTGGAGGTGGAAAAGGAGCAGGAGAGAGCAGGAGGAGAGTTCCAAAGTCGTATCCAGTCCTTCCACCAGGATTTTGTATGAGGGAGGGACTGAGGGGATGGTGGATGGTTCACTATAGAGAACAGGTGCCTGTGCTTATATCTATGCGCAGGCTAGTGAGCACAGAAGTTACAAATCAACATTGTAAAATATCGTTGAAATGATTTTCAAGTATTTTAGCTTCTGGCAAAAGGATTCTCATCAGAAATGTTGTAAAAATCACAACCTCAGTAACTTCACGCCATTCTGCTCGGGAGATGCGATGGCCAATGAACCCTTGCCTTCCTTCCCCATCAGAGGCAGGGCCTGATGACCTGTAGTTGTGTACAGGTTGTTTTTGTCATGTTTTTGTCACGTCACACAAGCCTGATCCTCCATCCATTGGGTATTTTCAACTTTCCTCTGTGTTCTTCAGCCCCACTCGTACAATTTTCTAGCTCCTACCTGCCTATTCATTGAGAAAACCTGTGCTCCCATCTAGGAATATAGCTTGAAACCAGCATTAATAAACTTGTTTTCAAAGCATGTCTTTACTTCTGTCTGTGGAGGTGGAAGATAATTTGATGTTCCCTTCACTCTCTATTCATTTTCAAAGAGTTTATGAAATATGGAGTCATCTTTTTTTCTTAGATATGGAAGAGCAGGATGGTGACAGATTACCCTGTCTGGCATTGGCCCCTCGTGCTGTTATAATTGATCTAATTCAAATTTCCAGTGATGGAAGTAACAAATGATTCTTTTTGAGGGAGTGTGTGTATTTGCTGAATTTCTAAGAAAGTTTCTGGAACACAGGCCAGTAAATTCCTTCAGTGTCTCCCGCATGCCTTGTATCCTGCTTGGAGGGGCAGGAAGGAAATGATGGAGTTTGAGCGGGATGATGGCGTTTTTCCCATCTCATGAACAACGTGGATTTCAAGAAGTTGGTGTCCTTCATCAGGAGGACACTGTGTCCTTCATCAGGACACTGTCCCCTTTGAGGTGAAACAGCTTTTCCATATGAGCGGTTTCTCTGTCAGCATCACTGCACTGAGTGGGACACTGAAGGGCGAGTCCCTGCTCAGACTCTGGAAAGGAATAAAACTGAAAACATCCCTGTTTGCACAAGGTGTCCTTCTCCTTTCTTCACAAGCAGAAAGAAATGTGTTGCAGCACCTCAGAAAAAAAAAAGAAAATTCAGGTATAGTTGTGAAATCAGAGAAATCTACAGCATGGGGACACCAAGGTCCAACATTTTCAGTGGCTGCTGTCCCTCCCAGTCCCTGTGGTGCTTTAATGTCCCCATATAGTGACTTATTGTGCCCACAGTAAGCCTTTCTGAACTCCCAGGGCAGCCTCCACAACCAGGGACTGCACTGATGTCTTTAGCCACATCCATTGACCTCCAGGTGTTCCAGCTACAAGCATTTCCCTGTGTGTAGCGGTGCTGGCCAGGGCTTCTTTCTCTTTTTTTTTGTGTTACACAGACCTGGCCGTAACGTCAAGTCTTACTGGGTAAAGTCTTACAATGATGACAGCGATAGACTCCCCCATATAACCTGGCAGACTCAGCCATGAAGATGGAGAGTGGCCAAAGTGCAGTTTCACGCTAATTAATTGCCATTGCTTTATTCTTGGTTAATGGGAAGATTCTGAAATATCCTGCTTGTAGATGTGGTACCTACCTGAGTTTTGCAGAATGGAGGTGCACCCCCTAAGTCCTCTTGCTTTTCAACGTCCAGGCAGACCTGGCAAACCTGTACCTGAAAGCCGGTGTGAAGAACATAGGCATCGTGTTCCTGATGACCGACGCTCAAGTGGCAGATGAGCAGTTCTTGGTGCTGGTGAGTGACTTCTTAGCATCAGGTACCTCTGTCATTGCTTGATTTCCCCTTTCCCCCTTCTCAGTGTGGTTGTGCTCATGGTAGCATCTGTGGTTTTAGGATATACAGAAGGGCAATATATGAAGTGAGCTAGAAGATATGTGGGTTAAGTTCTGGACTAAAAGCCATGATAAGGTCTCCTTTGTGAGGATGTACTCCATCATCTGATAGTTTTTCTTTCTCTGATGTTGTGTACCTAGTTTTTCCGTACTTCATGGTATACTCTCTACAGTTAAGAGACGTGTCTGTTGTGACATTGCAGCTGAGGACAGAGCCCAAGGAATGTATCAACAGATGAAGAGTTTGACCTGTGGATCTCATGCATCCACACTCTAGTTACCTAATAAGGTTTTTCCTGGCTGGAATATTTGACTGCAAGTTGGTGGATGGTACAAAGCCACCAAATGACCGTGTCTGTGTGCGTCACCTAGCTGCTTGTCCCATTGCAGTCCTTTTCCTCTTTGTTTTTCCATTAAAGTTTTTGAGTTGTTGCTTGCCCAAACAATTGCAGAATAGCCAGCCTACACACAGATGCTCTGTTTCGCTGCAGAACATGGCATGAGTATGTGTGGTGGAGCACTCCCCATGCAGGGCGCACTGCAGCTACAGCGCACATGGGAGCGTGCGGCTGTGTCACCGTGACCGCAGGGGGTAACCCAGCCTGGGCATATTCCCCAGAGTCCCTGGAAAATCACTGCTACCAACTGCATGATGCTTTTTTCCTTATTTATGAGTCAGGAGTGGGAAGACTCCAGCTGGTTCGGGTGACCTCTGTGCATGGTGAGGACTGGAGAGTTGAAAGCACAGGGAAGCGATAGTTTGTGCGAAACTCCAGAGTTGACATATGTGGCTGTAAATTGGCCAGATGGTTTGAGCAGCAAACAATCTCTGCCTGTGATAAATTTGTAATCAGGAGTAAAGACAGGGGTTGTTGTGGAGGCTGGTGAGTAGCTCCTGTCACCTGTGTAGATGGCACAAATATCTCATGACATGAAGTGAAGCTCTGCAGTGTCCTGCAGCAAGGGGCAGGCCAAGCAGCCTGGTTTGGGATGTCCAGGTCATTTTGCGGTGGTTCAGAAAGGTGTCGCATTTTCCTGTAGCTGCTATGTGGGGAAGAGGGGACAGATCAGAAGTCCTCACTCAGGGTCTGGGGAGGCAGCTCAGAATTGTGGCTGGACTGAGGACTGAGGAAGGGACCATGGGAGGGACCATGACAAGTGTAACAAGGGCAAGTGCCAGATTTTGCACCTGGGACACAGCAACCCTGGCTGTACAGACAGACTGGGGGACGAGATGCTGGAGAGCAGCTCCATGGAGAGCTCTGGGGGTTCTGGTCAGTGGCAAGTTGAACATGAACCAACAGTGTCCCTGGAGCCAAGAGGGCCCCGTGTCCTGGTGCATCCAGCACGGCACGGCCAGCCGAGCAGGGAGGGGATTGTCCCGCTCTGCTCTGTGCTGGGGCGGCCTCACCTGCAGCATTCACTGTGTGCAGGGCTGGGGACACAGGAGAAAAGGAGATAAAGCTACTGGAGAGTGTCCAGAGGGACATGAAGCTGGTGAAGGTTTGGAGGGGAAACCGTATGAGGAGCGGCTGAAGTCCCTGGGTGTGTTCAGCTGGAGCAGAGCAGACTGAGGGCAGAGCTCATGGGGCTGCAGGTTCCTCAGCAGGAGCAGGAGGGGCAGGGCTGAGCTCTGCTCTGTGACAGTGACAGAGCCCAGGGAATGGCAGAAGATGTGCCAGGGAGGGTCAGTGGGACATGAGGAAAAGGTTCTTCACCCAGAGGTGCTGGACACTGAACAGGCTCCCAGGGCGATGTCACGGCCCCAGCCTGACAGTGTTCAAGGAGAGACTGGGCAACGTCCTCAGACACACGGTGTGAACTGTGGGGTTGTCATTGCAGGGACAGGAGTTGGACTCCATGATCCTTGGGGGTCCTGTCCATGTCAGGACGTTCTATGGTTCTATGACCTCCCAAAACGTGACCTAGTGCCACCCAGCGGGTGCTGCCTGAGGGCTCTGGCTGCTTCCCGCTCTCTGCAGGCTTGTTTTTCTTACTTGTTTCACTTCTTTCCATCACCTAAGGAGCTAGAACAGAATATATATTTTAGACTCTCTTATAAACAAGCAGATATCTGATTAGTGTATTTTCCTAAGTAATTAGTGCTCATATTGACAGTATCTCACTCAGTAATAATGATTTCAATCAAATCAGAAGCCAGAAGGGAAGTGAATAGGTGATAAATTAAGTAACCAGAAAAAAAAGAAAAATTGGCTGGTTATGTTTTTGGCAATCAGTTGCATAACTATTAACTTTAAAAAGTTTTTAAAAGATTTCTGACTTTTAAAATGTTTTGGTGATGTGGGAGTTATTTTACCAGCACTGGCAATGGCATTGAACAGCTGCAGGAACGGTACAGGTAACGAATTGATTTGCAAAACTGAAATTATTTCATTATTGTGTATAGCATATTAGGTATTTGCGATTTTTTTTTGTAATCTAATCAGCACTGTCGATCTGACAAAAATGGACTTTCTGTACTTTGGCTTTATTCTGTGTTTGTTTAGCTCATACTTTTATGAGAAATGTTGCTCTCACAAGGGCTTATTTTTTAGCAGAATGATGTTCTGTGCCACTTTGCTGCTGCTGGGGCCTATGGGCGCCTGGCACAACGATTTTTTCTCAAGGAAGGGTTTTCCCCAAGGCCCTGAAGAGGGAGGCACCTGCTTCACTTTGCTCTGCGACTGCAACAAAATCCAGACCAGTAAACCCAAACCTGCCGCCTTCTCAGGTGAAATCCCTGATCTCTTCCCCGATGATGAAGTAGAAAACATAATCAACAGCGTGAGGAATGAAGTCAAAGGCCGAGGGCTGGTGGACTCCAGGGAGACTTGCTGGAAGTTTTTTATAGAGCGTGTTCGACGGCAGCTGAAGGTGAGACAGGCTGGGGGAGTTCAGGTCTTCGCCATCTGCCTTGGTGCAGGAGCATGGGGTGAAGATGCTTTGGGCTGCCTGGTAGGAAGGTCAGACCGCAGCCTGAAAGGCTTTTCTGCCTGTTCATGATGAGAACTGTGATGCACTCAGCAAGTAGTACTGAAGTGCAGGAAATGCTCTCTGTTGCCATCACTTCTTGGGTGTTAGAAAGCACTATGGAAGTTGAGAACGTTCTCTTTCAAGAGCTGAGCAGGACCAGCCGCTCCCTTTTCAAAGCCGGGCACAGGGGTGCATCAGGACGAGGTCTTGCTGCTTGAAAGAGCTGCTGAAGGGATCAGTGTTCATGTTGTTGGGGTTCCATTGCCAGAAGAAATGAAGTGTTATGTTAAAAACAGAGTGCTGGAAACTGAGTGGCATGCAATGTGCCTACAGGATTTCTTCCAGCACAGCCCATAATCCAGCATAGAAAGGCCTTATGAATATGTCCAAAAGATCCCAGAACAGTTTCAGGACTGTTTCCCATGTGTGCTCAGCTCACGGGGAAAGCACAGTGAGGCGCACAGGAGAGTGAGACTGTTCCAGAAGGTGTTTACCCCTCTGCAGCGCTGTTCACTGCTGCCGGCACAGGGCCAGGAGCTGGGGAGGGCAAAGAGAGAAGCCTTGGTCTTTGCTCAATGAAAGCATGTCCTCCTCCTTACTGCTCCGTTTGTGTTGGTGGGACACGGTCACTGAGATAGGGTGGCCCGTTGCTTTTTTGATGTGGGAAGGTACATGTTTAGGATGGGGAACAACTGGAAAATGAATTTTTGAGGGAAAATTTGAGGACCATGCCACAGTGTAGGTGCCCAAGGAGAGGGAATGCAGTCCTGCTCTTTCCCTCTCTGGGTGTAGAGGGGATTTTCTGATGAGTCCTGATGCTGTTTTGTGACTTTTCAGCATCTTGGTTGTCTTCTGCCTCCCGTCCCCTCATGGATCTATTCCTGTTATTGTGGTGCACTGGAAGGGCAGTGTGAATATGATTTACTTGAGGCTGATCCCTTCTCTTTTTTCTACCCTTCTCCTTAACCGTGTGTTACAGCAGATGGATGGGGTCAGCTAGGAAGTATTATTTATGCTTATAAATATCTCCAGGGTGGGTGTCAGAGGATGGACAGTGGTGCCCAGCGCCAGGGTGAGGGGCAACAGGCACAGACTGAAACACAGGAGGCTCCATCTGAACATGAGCAGAAACTTGTTTGCTGGGAGGTGCCAGAGCCTGGCCCAGGCTGCCCAGAGCGGGTGTGGAGTCTCCTTCTCTGAGACATTGAAACCCGCCTGGACCCACCTGTGTGATCTGCTCTGTGACCCCGCGTGAGCAGGGCTCGGACTGGGGGATCTGCAGAGGTCCCTTCAGCCCAATCGTCTGGGATCCTGTGAAGAGGCTTTTGTACATGGACAGCTTCCTGAAACTTGCCTGGCCCTGACAGAAAAACGTAGAGGTGCCCAAGGCATATGCTTGAAGGTGCAGGAAGGATTTCTGTGTGTCTGTCCCCATGCGCAGTGGCCATGGCAGAGGAGCAGGAGCTCTAAGTTCAGCTACCTCTTCTGAAATGGAAACTAAAGTGGGTTTGTTACAGGCAGTTCTTTTGTGGCTTCTAAAAAACAGATCATGATGGAGGTGTTGACCCACTATAGCGACATCTGAGCTAACAGCAGCCTGTCCTATGACACTTGCTAAGGTACCAGCCAGGGCTAACAAGTGGGAGAGGGATGATGCACTGAGTGAGATACACTGCTTCCCAAGCTGGTCCTTGCTCACATGTTGCTACTTCATTGCATGGTGGCATCTTGTCCATGTCCTTCTTTGTGGCCAATTAACAAAGCTTATATGGATTTATGAGCCACAGCGGGCTCACAGGAAAAGGGCTGTGATGAACAGTAGTGGTAGGTTTTGGTTCTTGGGTCTTATCTTGCTGTTAAAGCTGGTTGTGAGGCAACAAAGAGGAAAGGTACTTTGCCTTGTCCTGACTTTACGTCCTTCCAGAAGGAGTTTCCTGCTGGCAAAGGCAGAGCTTGTGCTGCCAAGAGGAGCTGTGGGCCAAGCGGCTGTGGGGCAGGAGGCTCCCAGCCTGCAGGAAAGGCAGGGGATGAGGGAAGGGATAAGGCTGGAGGAAGGAGAAATGGTGCAGGGCAGAGGGGATGCTGGGCAAGGGAGTAACAGCCCCTTGACCAGGCCCCAGAATAATGCGAAGAGAGACCCCCAGGGGCCCACATACACTGCACAATTTGCTGCAACTCAGAAACTTTTAGCAGCTGGACTGAAATAAAAGCCTGAAAAGCAAAGGACCTGCTGCACAAAAATGCAATGAGTAGGGAAAATATATTCATAAATGCTTTTATTTCTGTTCTGCTTTGTTTTGAGGTTTCTCTATTCAAAAAATGTCTCACTCTGATAAAAGCAGATTTTGAGTTTGAGCCACCTCGACTCTTTTCAATGCTGCTTTCGGGGAAACAGCCCAGGTGGGCCTGTGGTCCTGCCAGGAGAATTTAGATCCATTCACTTTAATTCCTGGTTGCACCACTTGAATACAGATGCCAGTTCCCTGCTGGGCAAAGCTTTGTGTCACTGCTGAAGCAGGAAAGGGTGGTTTTATTAAAACCCAGCTTCAAGCTTGAAAGTGTGCCAGGCTTCTGCTTTTGACCATGGCAATGTTTAACACCACTGCTTGTCTTTATTGCAGAGAAAAAATGTGTTCACTGCCACATTACGTTTTTTTCCATGCCAGGCTTGCTGGCCTGAAGTGCAAGGGCTCAAGGACTGAGGTTGCTGTAACCTCAGCTGGTGCTGTGAGATCTTCCATTCATGGAATCCCAGCCTGGTGGGGGCTGAAGGGACCTCTGCAGATCCCCAGTCCAAGCCCTGCTCACGCAGGGTCCCAGAGCAGATCACACAGGTGGGTCCAGGCGGGTTTCAATGTCTCACAGAAGGAGACTCCACACCCGCTCTGGGCAGCCTGGGCCAGGCTCTGGCACCTCCCAGCAAACAAGTTTCTGCTCATGTTCAGATGGAGCCTCCTGTGTTTCAGTCTGTGCCTGTTGGAAGTGGATGGAAGAGCCTGAGCTGGGCTGTGCAGCTGGAACCCCATGCCTGCTCCTGGCTGTGTCTTCTCACGTTCTCCTTCCCTGGGCTCTGCAGGTTGTGCTGTGTTTTTCGCCCGTGGGCAGCAAGCTCCGTGTCCGCAGCAGGAGGTTCCCTGCCATCATCAGCTGCACGGCCATAGACTGGTTCCAGGAGTGGCCGCAGGAGGCCCTCGAGTCTGTCAGCCTCCGCTTTCTGCAAGAAACAGAGACCGTGGAGGTGAGCACCTCACCCACTGGCATCTGGGGCTGCCATGGCCGTGCCTGGGTTTGGGTTCCTCTGCAGGGGGTGCTGGTGGCAGCCAGGTGTGACATGTCCCTCTGCTTGGTGCAAGCAGTGCCTCTCGCGATGGGGACAGCACTGCAGGGACAGCACTCACCCAGGACATCTGGGTGACCGTTCAGAGAGGAATTGCTGGTAACTCTCTACTGCTTTAGGATGAGAGAAAATGGCCTCAAGTTGTGCCAGGGAAGGTTCAGATTGGATATTAACTAAGGTTTCTTCCCCAAAGGGCTGTCGGGCATTGGAACAGGCTGCCCAGGGCAGTGCTGGAGTCACCATCCTTGTGGAGGGGTTAGACAGAGATTAAGTTCTTAGGGCCATGATTTAATACCAGAGTTAAGTTATCATTACACTTGATGTTCTCAAGTGTCTCTTCCAACCAAAATGTTTCTATGATTCTAATTAACTTAAGCAAAGCAGGTTTTTCAGAGAGGGGCACAGCCCTCGGCTGAAGCATGGCCGTGGGCACCATGTTGTGTTTGTGCACTGATAGCACTGCCAGACACACCACTGCTTTGCAAGCAAGAGCGGCAGCTTACAAATCGGTGCAGGAAATAACCTAATGCTTATGGTTATTGCAGGGAACATGGGCTTTGCTCTCCACAGGCGTGTCTGAGCGCCTGTAATTCTCAAGGGCAAAATTATGTCAAGTTCTCATTGATGACAACCTGCTGCTGGACTAAAAGAGATTCAGTTATGTTTATTTAGCTTTTCTGGGCAGGATTTTTGTAGAATAAAGTCTACAATGTTTCTTTTTATGTGTGTGCTTTCCCTATTTGTAGAGGAGAAAAGCCCAAATTTATGCTTGAAAGGCTGTTATTTTATAGAGCTTAATGCTAGAAAAATTGCTTGGAATAAGATAAAATATGAGATAAAAAGGTATAAAAAGAGGTATACAGTACATGAACAGACAAAGTTATTTTAGAGATAACAAATGAAAAGGGATCAACTTAGATGTTCCAGCCTGGATTTTGCTGCAGCAGAATAAAATGTTAATAAATTCCTTTGTATATGGCACAGATCTGCACTACATATAGTTGTTCAGTTTGAAATATTTTCTCCTTGTCTTCTCATCTTACTTTTAGGATTCAGTGAAAGATTCAATAAGCAAATTCATGGCCTATGTCCACACAAGTGTCAACGAGATTTCGCGATTGTATCTGAGCAATGAGCGACGATATAACTACACCACTCCAAAGTCCTTCCTTGAGCAAATCAAACTCTATCAGAATTTGCTACTGAAGAAGGGCAAGGATTTAAAAGCAAAAATGGAGCGGCTGGAGAATGGCCTGGAGAAGCTCAAGAGCACATCTGCACAGGTAAGCAAACCCTTGGGGTTAAAAGCTGATGGGTTTTCGTGTTTCTCTGTTAGAGGCATCTCCTCATCCTGGTTTGAAGGAGAACTTTACCGGCTGGAACTGTGCAGAGTGTAAAATTTGCACTAGATCCTGGCTCTAGTCTGGTGTGAACTGGTTCTTTGAGGAGCAGGAGTTGTGTCTGTGCTGGAAAGGAGAAGGGGAGGGATGTATATTCAGTCCCTGCTGCTGGGGTGGTGCCAGTCCCTGGTGACAGATCACAGGAACTGAAATGAGATAGGGATCCAACTGGCTATGTACATCTTTTAATTATTATCTTTCAGTTGTGACAAAATACCTTATAAAATAGAGGGAGATCAGTGATTTTTGGAGTAGCATCCAGGGGATCTACAATGACTTCAGCAAGAATCCTTTTAAAATATAGCTGATGGTCATTTTTCCTTGCATTATGCTGTCCATCTTTGAGGGAAACTACTGCGTGTCTGAAATGTAGACCAGCCATCCCCAAATCGCCCTGCTAAGGACCAGCACTGGCACTCTTGTGCAGTAAAGACTAGATGTTGTTCTGAGTATTTCACAAACCCCTCTGTAGTGACTCAAACTGCCTTTCAGAGCTTTGCTGTCTACACCAGTTGCTAGCTCCCGTTTTTCTCTCCATTTCATATTCTATTAACTGTTTCAAATGTTCTCTTACAAGCTTCTGCTGTGGCAAATGGACCTCTCCTGAAGCTGCTCTGGGGAAATGCAGGGGGTTGGTGGGAATGAAGGACTAGCGGGTTCACTCCCTTCTGCCTATGTGCTCTGGGTGATGCTGCTGACATCAACAACGTCTGTCGTGCTCAGAAGGGTGTGTGCCTCGCTGGAGGGTGATGTATGGGCTTTATTAGTGCCTCTTGGCTCTGAGAGCCTGCGTCTCACTTGAGCACTTGCTTTCTTCATGGTGCAGGACAGGTCTTTGAGGACACAGAATGGGAGGGGGCATGTTTCATGTCCCCTTTGCAGGTTCTGTCATCTCCTGCGGAAGGATGGGGCTGCGGTTGAACAGCCAGTAGCAGAGAACACCAGTTAGAACCAGTGATGTCAACCAGAGCGACCTCACACCCACCCTACCTATGGGGGGAAATCATTTTGCTGACCTGTGCATTGCTGCTGGTTTTGGTGGTGTCCCAGTGATGGAAAATTTGTGTTAGGTCTATTTTTTATTGCAAGCAACTAATATGAAACCAACCTTTTGAGGGGAAACAAGTCCCTGTAGTGTCGGTCAAACATGGGAACCTTTTGTATTCTTCAGTTGTATCTGCATATAGGTGTTTTGTTGGCAAGGGTTCTCTGACCAGCCACAGAAGAGGTGCTGAGGAGTGGTGGAGGGCTGGGGAGGAGATGGGGAGCCACAGCACCTTGGGGTCTTGTCTATTTTACTGTTGCGAGAAGGATAAAAGGAAGCGATGTTCATATCTGGTTGGAGTAAGGCTGGGTGAGAAACGCCTGTTTGTGAGGTTCCTGAAGATGCAGAGCAGTGAGGAGAAATGTGTCAAATTTGAATCTGAGATTAGCACTGGGGGCCTAAAATTAAACACCTGAAATATCAGATGTGTGCAATAGTCAAAACTGCTGCCGAGTTGAAACAAGGGTGTGGATATTTAGCAGTAGTGAAAATCATACCAGAACGTTCAATCTTGTCTGAACTTTACACTCACCCATGGTTGGTCCTGGTGCTGAGGAGCTGACGAGTCTTATGTCTCAGGTGTGTCATCTCCAAGCTGTGTCGTGGTGCTTGAAAGTGATATGTTGTGGGTTGTTTTGGTTTTGTTTTTTTCTTTAAATTTCAAAGCAAAGGTGGAGGATTTCGATACCTGGGTGTGGCCTTACGTCTGAGGACTAGTGCTCCTGTCACCAGGATTCTCCAGTTTCCTGCTGCTTGGATGCCACGACAAGTTAATTATGAGTTTTATGCATTTCTATAGACCTTCCAGTGTGGCCTCAGCATGAGGGAGCTGTTGTGCAAATAGTTGCGGGGTACATTTTGACTTCACCATTCCAACTTCAAAATAACCTCTTCCCCCTCCTTTGACTTGTTTCCCCTCTCCACCCCTCGTCCCTGCTCTGGACAACTTGATACTGTTGACCAACTTTTCTTCTAAAGAAATGTTTTCCATTTCCTATGTTTCCTCACCATCTTTCCCTGAAGACAGCGACTGTCCTCAGTACCCTGAAAAGCAGGAGCCGGCTTCCAGTTATTAGGACATAGAAGACTTAGGAAGATGCATGGGATGAGTAATTTGTTTTTCCAAGTGATGTTCACCATGAAGAGGTCAGCGCTCTGTTCAGAGCTCATTGCTGAGTCATTTTTTGGATGACCTTGGTTAATATTGCATCACTGGATTCCAGATCCAAGTCTTGCTTGCTCTATCCATTAGTCGCTGACCTTTGTGATGTATTTTGTGTTCTTGAAACAAAGCAGGGAAAATGAGGTAAAATGAGTCTTCTGGGAACCTGCCCTGCAGGTTTTCTGTTCTTTAATAATTCTTCTTGCTCTGTCCTGGTTGAGTGTTCATGGGTAAGAAGACCAACAAGGCCAATATCCTGGTGGGGGTTTGTTACAGCCCACCCAACCAGGATGAAGAGGCAGGTGCAATATTCTGAGGGCAGCTGGGAGAAGTCTCCTGATCGCCAGCCCTTGTTCTTGTGGGGGACTTCAACCCACCAATGTCTGCTGGAAATACCACACACAGAGAGATTAATAGTGTTCTCTCCTCACTCTGGGGTGATGGTCTGCTGTCATTTTTCCTGCCACCTCGGTCTCTCTTTGTACAATTATTCTTGAAGTGTTACCCAAAAGTTTCCGAAGAAGCAGCAAATAGCTCTGTGTGCAAGCTGCCACCCTTTTTGGTGTGAGAGAGGGGAAATCTGAGTACCTGGTTACCGTGACGTTTGTAGAAAGAGGAGAATTTTTCATGCCTTTATTCCTGGCATTGCTGTGCCAGGGACGGCTCCGCAGGCCACCCGTGGGAGCGCATTAGATATTTCAGCTGTGCCTTCCCGAGGCGGCGGTGTGAGCCCGCCCCGCTCAGCGCTGTCTCATCAGGCGTTTTCATGTCTGGGCATCAGGCTGTGTGGGAAGGGAGGAGAAATGGATGTGACAGACTGGTTTTGCTGTGGAAACGAGCCTGACATTAAAGGAAACTTGTTTGATGTGTTGAGGGGGTGAAACTGGAGGAGTGAAGTTCATAAATCTGCATTCCTGGTGCTGCCCCCAGGATACCGCTGAAGAGAGTGGATTTAGTTGTTTAGGCGTAGCTCCTGTTTTCTCTCTTTCCACTGCACAAACACTATTAAATTGTCCCTGTTCAACTGTGTTTGAGCTGTAGCCTCACTGGGGAAGTGTGATTTGTTTCCTTACACAGGTGAGGGAGGCTGGAGGTCAGCAAACGTCCCCCAGATGTGGCGAGGTCTGTTAGCAGAGGGTCCTCAGCTCCCACTTGGATCATTTCCACTGGGAATTTAACGTGTTGCCCAAGCCAAACTGGGCAGTAACACACACCTTCACAGTAACACACACCTCTGGCCTTCCAAATGTTTCATTCGGGCAAAGCCCCAGCTGA
The DNA here is from genome assembly GCF_037038585.1 of Patagioenas fasciata. Taxonomy (NCBI): domain Eukaryota; kingdom Metazoa; phylum Chordata; class Aves; order Columbiformes; family Columbidae; genus Patagioenas; species Patagioenas fasciata. The sequence goes on from NC_092539.1 coordinate 794,522, forward strand.
ATTTCTTGATTTTAAAATCCTGACAGTGTTATAGCAAGTCATTTACCCTTCCGCTATTACATGTGCTTGGCTGAAAGAAGGTTTTGTCAGAACATTTTCTGTTCTCAGGGGCTGTGCTGAGGGCTGAATTTACATCAGCTGTTGAGTGCTGGTGGGTTTTAATCCCTCACTTGTTTTGTTGTGGCCACGTAAACCCCTAAAGCTCCCATTCATGTCTATATCCAGCACATCATTTTTGGGCAGAAGCTCACAAGCCATATCTGCTATCAGTGAAGCCTCCCACTTCAGTTTCCTGCAATCCCCAAAGATGTGGAGCTGAACAAGAAGCTGCTGCTGAGTTTGCTGAATGAAGGGATTACATGCTCCTGAAGGCTGGAGTCATCTGGATTTACAGTTCCGTCTTTGCCCAGGTGAAAACAGCATTGTAGTGCTGGGCAGCAGGAGGTGACAATGACTGAAGCGCACAAAGAGACTTCTAAGAAACCGCCCTCCACTTGAAGCTGATGCCGAATGTCAATAGCTTCAGTTTATATGATTGCAAATCTTGCTCTCTCTTCTGGTATAAAAATGGAATTATCAACAAAAGCAAGTGTCTGACTTCCCTTCTAGTAAGTACTTTTATGTAGGTAAGGATGTATTGAAGGAGCATTAAGTAATCCTTTATGCGCCTGACCTCAGGACAGGGAAAAACTCCATGGTCTGCACAGAGCCTGTGGAAATTAATCGATACGGTGCTTTTAGAAAGAGACTTTCTGTCTTGGAGTGAGAGCCAGTGTGAGCTGCCCCACCATGTGAGCGCTCCAGCCTGTTGCTGAAAGTGCTCCTACCTTACGCGTCTGAGTAGCTGCTTGGTGGAGCTGCTACCACTGCTGTGCCTCGAGGCTGCCAGCTGAATGGGGGATCCCTTCTCAAGCTCATTTGACATCACGAATTGGAACAGAAGTGTGATGGGAGCGGCTGAGGGACCTGGGGGGTTCAGCTGGAGAACAGGAGCTGAGGGGAGACCTTCTGATCTCTGAACTGCCTGAAAGGAGCTTGGAGCCAGGGGGGTCGGGCTCTGCTCCCCAGGAACAAGCGCCAGGAGCAGAGGAAACGGCCTCAAGTTGCCCAGGGGAGGTTGAGGTTGGATGTGGGGAACAATTTCTTCCCCAAAGGGCTGTGGGGCATTGGAACAGGCTGCCCAGGGCGGTGCTGGAGTCACCATCCCTGGAGGGGTGGACAGACGTGGAGATGAGGTTCTTACGGATGTGAGTTAGTGCCAGTGTAGGTTAAACAGTTGAACTTGGTGATCTTAAAGGTCTTTTCCAACCAAAATGATTCTATGATTCCACAGTGTAAAGTCCCTCAAGCCTTGGGCGTCTGACAAGGGCTGTATGTGTCAGCAGATCACAATCATGATGTTTGTGGTGTGAAAAATGCCCTTAGTGCCACAAGTCTGTAGGACCTGATGGTTGTAAGGGAACTGATGGGCATCTTCTTCTGCCGTGTGTGTGCGGGGTGCGGGGGGGAGGAGGTGTGTTGCAGGGTGTGCCTGGCAAGCAGGGGGTTCCTGGTGCACAGGACCTCCTCAAAACCTGCACGTGGCAAAATAACACCTGCTCTGTTCTGTAGGTGTCAAGGCTGAGAAGAGAAAGAAAGCGTAGCTGAATTGTAGTGCGTCATCGCCACTGCCAAACACATATGTACAGTGCATGCGTGCCTCTGTTAGAGGGGACGTGATGTGACACCAGATCTCGTGTTCAAAGAGAGGTGACAGCTGGGTGTATTTGGTTTTCTGATGAGAACAGCTTGCTGCAAGTGCCTGGCCTATGGTGAGGCTCCTGATTGCACAAAGGCAATCCCAGGAACAGCTGAAATGAAAGTTTCCACCTGCTTCCCATCAGATCATACTCAAAGCAGCATTTGCATTGCCCTGGCACCTCAGTCCTCTTTCCAGGCAGGGAGCAGGGCTGGGACAACCTCAGCAGCTCCATCTGCTGATGGGGTTTCTCCCCTGCTGGGTTCCTCACCGCTCGCAGGCTGCTCCACTGTGTGCACCACACACACCGACCCTGACCCAAGCAACCATGGGCAAAGGAGAGCAGCAAATCTTGCTAACAGCTAGAATACCACTTTTCTGTGCTACCGTGGCATTGCTTGCTTTGCCCACAGGCCCTCTGTGCTTTTGAGTGCTGCTCAGCCCCTCCGGAGTGTGACCCTGTGCTGCTGTGCAGGGCAGGAACAGGTTGGTGCATGTCTGTGCTCCCACATGTGTTTCTTCCCTCCAGGTGGATGAGCTGAAGGCCAGGCTGGCAGCCCAAGAAGTGGAGCTGAAGCAGAAGAATGAGGATGCTGACAAGCTGATCCGGGTGGTGGGAGTGGAGACGGAGAAAGTGAGCAGGGAAAAGGCGATTGCTGATGAGGAGGAGCAGAAAGTGGCACTTATCACCCAGGAGGTCGAGCAGAAACAGAAGGACTGCGAGGAGGACCTGGCCAAAGCTGAGCCTGCCCTGGAGGCTGCCCAGGCTGCTCTGAACACCCTTAACAAGGTAGGGTAAAGATTCCCCTGGGAATCCAGTATCTGCCGACTGCATTGGAGCAGGGGGAAATATCATCTGATGGCCCAAATTTTTGGGCGATGTATTCACCCTCCTCCAGCTTCCTCCCAGCTGGTGCATACTGGGTTCTTGGTGTAACTTAGAGTAGCAGCAAGGCTGCACCAAGTTGCCTTTTACTCATGTTTATGGAGAGCAGGAGGAACTGGAGGTGGGTGTTTCGTTTGCACCTCTTCTCCACTGTTGGCTGGCTCCACTGCTCGTTGGTTCTGCCCCACAAGGAAGGGAAGGTCACCTTAGAATCATAGATCCATAGAATCACAGGATGGTTTAGGTCGGAGGGACCTTCAAAGCTCCCCCAGTGCCACCCCTGCCATGAGCAGGGACACCTTCAACAGCTCAGGTTGCTCAGGTCATTCCCCAACTTATACTGGAACCTGGACGGACCTACAATTTATCTTGACTTGAAGTTCACACGGCATCCTGGAGCAGAAAACTCCTGCTGCACCCAGGGCAGAGGAGTGGCCAAGCACCTGGTGCAGCTGGAAAATCAGAATGAATCCCATGATTGCAGCAAGGCAAGGCTCTGTCATGCCTCAAACCATGGCTCAGTCATAGCCCTGTTGGGGGAGAGGAAAACAACTCTCCGTCATCAGGAATGGGTTTGCTGTTTAATTAGCTTTCAGAAAACATGGCTTTGCTGCAGAGATGTGTTGCTTTGGCTCTTGTTCCTGGAAGGGAAAGGACTGTACAAAGGGAAAATGTTTGTCTCCTTATTAGTTTTGGTTTCGTGCTGGAGCTGTAGAATATTTCATTAGGCAAAGATTAGGGAGATGCTGGGATTTTTCTCTAGGGACCTGTGAAGCTGCAGTAGCAGAGCACTGGAAGGCATGGTCTCCTTTACCTGCTGATCGGAGATGCGCCGGAGAGCTTGACCTGCTTACTAATGTGAATAATCTGCAATATTTGTGTGTGTATATACAGTTTCTCCCCAATTATCTGTCTTCTTTGGGCAGCACTGCTATATGCAACATTAATATGGAAAATAGCGAGAAAAACTGTCAAGTAGAATGCAGCAGTAAATATACATAGTTAGCTACCAAGAAGCTCAGTAAGTATGTGGATACATGGACATTTCTGTGCCAGTGTCACCTGCTAGTTTAAAAGAAGAACAACCATGTCTATTCAGACTTGTATAGTATATGCATAAAATAATTAAGGTAATAAGTATATGGACCATGATGGATGCCCAGCAGGTTATGACAGACCCAGCACAGAGCACCTGCAAAATCAAAAAAATGCAAAGCCAGATGTGACAGTGAGTTTGAAAACTTAGGAAATCAGGTTTTAGAGACAAAAATGCCCTTTATCTCTTGCAGTGCAATTTGTCTGCGGGCTGTTCCTCAGCACCTGCATCCCCTAAGGAGTGCAGGACGTGGAACTCGGGGGATCTGATGTTTCGACATCCTCATCTCATTTTGGGAGGAGGGAAGGAGGAGATGAAGGCACAGCGACTCCGGGACTGCCTTCCCCTGCCCGTGGGTCTCTGCTTGGCACAAAGCACTTGCAAGAGGAGGCAGAGTTGTCTCTCTGGGCAGCCTGTGCCCGTGTGAGGAGGAGGATGGTGCTTGGCCAGTGCTGCTCAGTCTCCGCACAGGTTACAGAGAGCAGAAAACAGTGACAGTATCAAAAGCAACAAACTTGCCATGCAATTGCCTGCAAGGAATATCCCCCTGGAGATGGTCCAGAGACATCTGAGGATGCCATAGTGGTTCCTGAGGCAGGTGGCACTCGGTGTCAGTGTCCTGTCTGGTTTCCATCCTGGGGATACTCCAGTGTGCAGAAGAAGAATTTAGAGTGATATAAGGTTGTAGCATGGAGGGTGTTGATCTCTTCTCCTGAATAGCAAGCGATAGGATGAGAGGGAATGGCTTCAAGTTGCACGAGGGGAGGTTTAGATTGGATATCAGGAAAAATTTCTGAATGGAAAGGGTTGTCAAGCATTGGAACAGGCTGCCCAGGGCAGTGGTGGAGCCACCATCCCTGGAGGGGTGGAACAGATGCGGAGATGAGGTTCATAGGAACATGGATTAGTGCCAGAGTCAGGTCATGGGTTGAACTTGATGATCTTGAGGGTCTCTTCCAACCAAAATGATTCCATGATTCTGTGATTAAAATGCAACAGATTGATGCCATCAGGGAAAAGGGCAGAGCTCCTTTTACATGGTACTCAAGTTCATCAGCGTGGCGCTCACCATGGGCTTGACTTGTCCTCTTCCCGTGGCGCCAGAAACTCTCACAATAGGGAAGGAAACCAGGCACCCCATGCTGCCCAGGGCTTCCTCCATCTCCTGACCAGGACAGCATCATCCTCCCCTCCACCCAGGGCAGTGGCGTCCCCGTTCCTGTCATGCCGTGAAGTGTTCACTTCCTAGGGAAAGAACAACAGCACCCACTCAGCATCCCATTGCCAGCAAGATGCAGGCTGTGAAAGACAGGCTGCTTTGCCAGAGCCCCCCAAGCAGCACCCCCAGCACACGGGGGCTCCGGAGAGGCCACATCGTCCGTGCTGCTCCCGGCTGAGCTGAGCTGGGTGCTGGGGACACAGGAGGGAATGTCGGGCTGCTCGCCTGTGCTCACGGTTGGCTCCGTGTCATCGAGCATGTTAATTAGAGACGTTTCACACTGGAAATGCACACAGCTCCCAAGGGCCTGTTTCTGCCAGCTCGATGATTAAGAAAAGCTCAAAGCAAACGAAGACACATTTAGGAATAGATTCATGGCAGATACCTTTATCTAAAAAATGAATGCTCAGAAGTACCAGACTCTCGCACCTTGCTGCCACTGATAGAAACTGATAGAAGCAGAACATCAGAGAAAATAGATTAAAAACTATTCAGAACTGATAGAAACAGGAGCTGACTGAAACTCATAGATTTTCCTTAAACCAGTGTTGAAACAGCCCTTATCCTTGTTTTGACAACAGCGTGTCATCTGAGCACAGCTGAGTTACCCGCGCTGGTTTTTCCTATGCTAAAGCTAAATCGCGTGTGCGTGGAGACAAGATTTAAGATGTCAGCAGATCAAATCCTCAGCACTGCTTTATTGTCACAGTTGCAAGGGTGTTAGGAAATAGGTGCTTTCTCCGCAATTCACCTTTTTTTAACTTAGGTTAAGATTCATCCCACTTTCTATTAGGGACTCACTGAAGCTGCCTGTGTTGACAGTGGAGGAGGTGGATTAGCTGATTTTCTTGTGAGGGGAGTGTCTGTTCACCCCAATGACTGCCATCCTGCTAAAGGTGCTTTGTTTAAGTGCCTAAATTTGGGCTGGATGATGGCCCCAGGGGTGCACACAGATAGTTCAACAAGACCTCAGTGCAAGGGTGTCTGGCACAGGGAGTAGTTGAGCACAAAGAGAAGAGCTTCAAGGCAGTTTTAGAGGGGCTGGGGGCAATTTGAAGAGGTTATTATTTGGAAAGTTTTCCTTTTTCCTTATCCTGATCTTCTGAGACGGCAAAAAACCTCCTGCAGCAGGGAAAGGGTGGGAGTGTGGGGAGGAACATGGGGCTGGGCTGGTCCGGGTGCAGGGAACTGAGCACATGTGCTGCAGACATGCACAGCGGTGATTTAGAGGCAAGAATGTTTGGGCTGGAAGAAACCCAATTTATCAGATTGATAGCTTGGGAGCCTGACTCTATTAGTTGCAAAGTAGAAAGCAAACCCATTAATTTTTGTCTAACAACCTTGTTTTCCCGTTTTCAGAAGAATCTGACGGAGCTGAGGTCCTTTGGCTCACCACCTTCAGCTGTCAGCAATGTCACCGCAGCCGTGATGGTGCTGATGGCCCCAGGAGGAAAGATTCCCAAGGACAGGAGCTGGAAAGCAGCCAAAGCCGCCATGGCCAGGGTGGATGGCTTCCTGGACTCCTTGATCAAGTTCGACAAGGAGAACATCCATGAGAACTGCCTCAAAGCCCTTCAGCCCTATTTACAGGATCCCAAGTTTAAACCCGAATTTGTGACCACCAAGTCCTTGGCGGCGGCCGGGCTCTGCTCCTGGGTGGTGAACATGGTGCGGTTCCACGCTGTGTTCTGCGAGGTGCAGCCCAAGCGGCAGGCTCTGAGCAGGGCCAACGCCGAGCTGGCGGCTGCCCAGGACAAGCTGGCCAGTATCAAGGCCAAGATTGCTGTAAGTGCTTGCCCTTCGGTGGGAGCAGTGTAAGGGAAAGGGAGCTGGGGGTCCTGGGGACAGCAGGGTGACCATGAGCCAGCACTGGGCCCTTGTGGCCAGGAAGGCCAATGGTACCTGGGGTGGGTTAGAAGGGGGTGGTCAGTAGGTCAGAGAGGTTCTCCTGCCCCTCTGCTCTGCCCTGGGGAGACCACACCTGGAATATTGTGTCCAGTTGTGGCCCCTCAGTTCCAGAAGGACAGGGAACTGCTGCAGAGAGTCCAGCGCAGCCACCAAGATGTTGAAGGGAGTGGAGCATCTCCCGTGTGAGGAAAGGCTGAGGGGGCTGGGGCTCTGGAGCTGGAGAAGAGGAGACTGAGGGGGGACTCATTCATGGGGATCAATATGGAAAGGGGAAGTGTCAGGAGGATGGAGCCAGGCTCTTCTGGGTGACAACCAGTGACAGGACAAGGGGCAATGGGTGCAAACTGGAACACAGGAGGTTCCACTTAAATACGAGAAGAAACTTCTTCCTGGTGAGGGTGTCAGAGCCTGGCCCAGGCTGCCCAGGGAGGTTGTGGAGTCTCCTTCTCTGCAGACATTCAAACCCCCTGGACCCCTTCCTGTGGAACCTCAGCTGGGTGTTCCTGCTCCATGGGGGGATTGCACTGGATGAGCTTCCCAGGTCCCTTCAACCCCTGACATTCTGGGATTCCGTGACTTGTCACACTGGTCACTGCCTGGGGAGAAATCCTCCACTTTGGAGCAAACTGCTTCTCTGTGCTCACGTGTGGAGTGGGAATCCAAAGATTTTTTTTTACTGCTGCTTTCTACATTTCATCTGTTCTTCGCCAGCCTTGCTTACACCTTGAAAGAAAGGCTAATTAATAATTCTTATTATTCCCACCTAGTTTTTCAAAACGTAATTTACCTCTACACCTGGGTCCTCAGGACACTCGTTGTCTCAAACCAGTGTGTTCCTGGGGGGGAAGAGGAACCGGAGGCTCATTCAGAGCACTCATAGCATGTGCTGGGCTGGCTCCCTGCGCTCAGTCCCCGATGATGGGCGTTTTTTGCAGGATGACGACTGCTGAAGTACGAGGCTAAAAGTTTGTCCCTGCACAGCTCCCTGATGGCAAATCTTGTGCATCATCCTTATTTAGTTTTTTGCTAATTAAAAAAAAAAAAAGAAAAAAGGCAGCGCAGCAGGGACATCTTTACCCAGCCTGGCCTGGGATGTCTCCAGGGATGGTTCATCCACCACCTCTCTGGCCAAGCTGGGCCAGGCTCTCACCACCCTCAGGGCAACAATTTCTTCCTCATGTCCAGCCTGAATCTCCCTCCTTTAGTTTAAACCATCACCCCTTGTCCTATCGCAACAGGCCCTGCTCAAAAGTCTGTCCCCATCTTTCTTATCAACCCCATTGACGTATGAAAAGGCCACACTAAGGTCTCCCCGGAGCTTCTCTTCTCCAGCTGAACCCCCCAGCTCTCTCATCCTGTCCTCCCAGCAGAGCTGTTCCAGCCTCGGATCATTCCTGTGGCTCCTCTGGCCCCGCTCCAGCAGGTCCATGTGTGTCCTGTGCTGAGGACCCAGAGCTGGACCAGCACTGCAGACAGCAAAAAAACCCCACAAAAAACCCAGACAAATAAGTCAATAAAATCAAAATACGTAAAAAATATTGACAAGTAAGTAAAAATATTGACTTATTTTGGAGCATGTGCCCCGAAACCTGCCTTTTCTTAACATGCTGTGGATCTGGCATCCTCCTTCATGAGTGAAGGATCCTGTGTGTCTGTGCCTTCGTACTGACACCACAGTGTGTGCAAAATCCCCTTTAAAAATCAACGTGTGTTGTCAGCTCGGCTGACAGTTCTGTGTTGAAATATGCGGCTTTGAGATGTGCACTTAGAGAGGGGCAGCGCTGTTCCTGCAGCCCAGCTCGTGCGAGGACTCATCTGTTCCATCTTCGTTTTAGAAAATATATAGCTCTTTTGATGCCTCCTAGGCTTCTTAAAATGCTTACTACACTTTTTAACTAAAAATATTAAAGAAAAGGCTGCAGATTCCTCCAGTAGCCCCTTCCTGCTGCAGAGGTGGGCACAGCACCTGGAGCAGGGCTGGATTTAGAGCTATTTAGCCTCTAATTCTCCCATCTCAGATGTGAAATACAGCACTGGGAAACATTTTTTTATCCCTTTATGGTTCTTGTTTCTGAAGCTTTTAATGTCTGAGCTTTTTCTCTTCTTTCTTTTTTCGAAGAAGTGGGATTTGGTTAAGGAAGTGGCAATCCCCCCAATCTTTGGGGGGATTACTGGTACCTCACCAGCATGCGCTTGCAAAACTGATTGGTTTAGGTGAGTTTTCCCCTCTGCAGATGGGTAATGACACACTGCTCGGCGCAGGGCTGGATCTGGAGGGATATCCCTGCTTATCAAACTGTGATATCTTGGATACCTTCATTGACGTGAGGCTGATTCATACCTGCTCACAACAGGGCCCTGAGCTGCCGCATATCTATTTTTAGGAATAAATGAGACTATTTGGATTTTCAAAAATACTTATCACTTTGCCTGGGAAGTAAGGTCACTACAAATCTGGGGAGGGTAGATATAGAAGTGAGCGCTGTCCTCCCAGCTGCACACAGATGTGTTTGTGTGTTACTGCAGAGTGGGTCTGGTGGGCATTGCAGCTCTGACCTGTTCTCACAGCTCACGCTCATGTATCAGATTGTGCTTGTGTAATGGGGTTTTATATATAGGAGTGTACGTATGCACACACATTCATGTACCTGCAGGGACAGAAACTTTTTGTGTTATTAATTCCAAGACAGGTCAAGGAGGGAGCGCTTTGTGTTTTCCAGTATCCTGGAGAGCTGCAGATACTGGAATGGAATGGAATGGAATGGAATGGAATGGAATGGAATGGAATGGAATGGAATGGAATGGAATGGAATGGAATGGAATGGAATGGAATGGAATAGAATAGAATAGAATAGAATAGAATCGAATCCTTTTTTATTTTCAGGTTTGTTTCTAGCGTAGCTCAAACAGCGTTAGAGTGATTTACGAGCAGTTTATCCTTAAGCAGTTTGCACTGGGTGGAGATAAAAATCTATTATTACTTCTGCCTCTCTTATCAGAAGTGAGATGCTCCAAGTGCTTGTGGGAGCCCTTGATTTGTTTTAGACCTGAGTGTGAGCAGCTCTGGCCAAGCAAAGGGACAGTGTGGGGGGCTCCAGGTGCTTTGGGAGCTTCTGCCCCTTCCCAGCCCTCAAACACTTTGCAGCCGGCCTGCACGTGAGATGGTCCCACCTGGAGCTGCTTGCGCTCCTCTGTCACAGTGTCCAAGGCAGCTCAGGCAGCTTTAGGAGCAGGATCACTTTATTGACTTCTATGTCATAGTCCTTTCTAGAAAGAGGGCACAGGAGGTGTGTTCTGGCGATGGTTCAAGCCCCAGGAGCCCCTTGGGGTTCTGCGCGCAACTCAGCAGAGCCTCAAGGACTGGACCGAGACCAGAGGGGCTGCAGCATCAGAGAACAAAAGACTTGGTTTTCTTAGCTGCCCTGTTCATAGCTATAGCACCACTCATAGGTGCTTGGCCATAAGGACCCCTTTTCCCAGTTTAAATTCACACCAAATACATTAGTTTTGCAGGTTCTTCGCCTGTGCCCTGCGCTGAGGGTGTGAGTTCCAAGCACACAATGTAACCCAGGACCCGGCTGCTCCGCGCTGCTCCTGCTGCCGCAGGGGGAGTATCTCTCCAGAAGGGTTTGCCTTAAAACTGTGCTGTGATTTTCTCCTTTTATTTTCTTTTCTCATGTACAGCGCCTCAACGAGAACCTGAGGAAGCTCACAGCCAAGTTTGAGAAGGCCACTTCCGACAAACTCAAGTGTCAGCAAGAAGCCGAAGCGACAGCGTGTACCATTGCTCTTGCAAATCGACTGGTGAGTGTCAGCAGATGCAGCTCTGGTGGCATGAATGGGAGGTACCAGGTGCTGCTGAGATGCGAACCACGTGCGCACAGCACGTTACATCCTCTCATTTTTTTGGAATATGTTTCCTGCACTGCAGCAAGTTTCAGTAATGAAAATGATTTTGCATTGGCTGTTTTCATACATCAGGGTAGGCACTGCTTGTATTGCTATACCCTCTTCACAGGTCTCATCTCCTTTTTGTTACTTAAAAGCTTGATCAAGTACTGATGAGCCAAAACTATATTACTCAAAAATCGTATCATTAAAAAAAAAAAAGACAGGAATATGCCAGTAGCTTTGCAGGTTTAGAAATTATGAAAAGTTAATAGTGAAAAGCTCTAAAAAAGCAGCGCATGTCTCCATTATCAGTCCATCGCTATGCATTGCAGTCTATTGTATCTTCAAAATACGCAGCCTCCTAGTCCTCTGCAGGGGCAATGCCCTTGTCACTACTTCACAGATAAGACACTGAGAGATGATGGCTTCTGTTCACACTAGCTGGAGCCCCAGCTCACATCCAGTGCCTTAATTGCCCTTAATGCTTTGCATTTTGGCTTCCACACTGGCTGTCAGCTCCGAGCGAGCCAGTTCTTCCTCTGAGCAATGGAACAGGGCTGCAGGAGACTGACTGGTGCTTGAGCTCTGCCCTGCCAGGCGGTGGTGTTGGAGCTGGTTCTAGCAGCTGATTCTGCTGACTCAAGCTCCCCCTCTTGCACACAAAGGCACCATTATCATAGAATCACAGAATCATTTGGTTGGAAGAGCCCCTCAAGATCATCAAGTCGAACAGTTAACCCACCCTGGCACTGCCCCATGTCCCTGAGAGTGTCATCTCCATCTATTCAACCCCTCCAGGGATGGTGACTCCAGCACTGCCCTGGGCAGCCTGTTCCAATGCCCCACAGCCCTTTGGGGAAGAAATTGTTCCCCAGATCCAACCTCAGCCTCCCCTGGCGCAACTTGAGGCCGTTTCCTCTCATCCCATCGCTTGTTCCTGGGGAGCAGAGCCCGAACCCCAGGCTCCAAGCTCCTTTCAGGCAGTTCAGAGATCAGAAGGTCTCCCCTCAGCTCCTGTTCTCCAGCTGAACCCCCCAGGTCCCTCAGCCGCTCCCATCACACTTGTGCTCCAGCCCCTCACCAGCTCCGCTCCCTTCTCTCAACTCTCTCCAGCACCTCAAGGCCTTTCTTGGTGTGAGGGGCCAAAAACTGAACACATTGATATAATCTCAGTGGAAAGCCCCAATTTTTCCATGTTTTTAAAATATCCGACATGCTAGACCTGCAGGGAAGATGCAGGTGGAGGTCTGGACTTAGGCAGTTGCGTTCCCACATTGCAGCTCTTCATGTGCAGAGCTCCTCCCGTGCCCTGTTTTGGGTGAGGGATATGTGCACAGCTGCCGAGCCTGTCCTGTGACCTGGCAAAACTCACTGAAACGTGTGGCCCCTGCTTTGTGACCTGCAGCCTGGGCCTGCAGCAGCCCTGAAAGGCAAGCGGCCGTGCTGCTCTTCCTCCCAGCGGCAGAGGAGATGCTGTGTTTGAACCGCTCTCTTTCCCAAGAGACTCCGCCTGTATCTCCAGGAGACCATCCTGCCTGCTCTGCCCATCTTCAGGGATGCAGGTTGGTCTCTGTGTTGTTGAAGCTGCTACTGCTGGTGGAGCTGGTGGCAGCTGCATCCCAGTACAAAGGTATGTCTAGAAGTGATGCAGGATTCTCTGATTGGCTGTAATCTGTATATAAAGTAAAATATCTGTTTGCATCTATCCCAATGTAGCATGCAGTGATAAATATAGAAGTCAAATGGTTAAGCTTTTTGCTTTGGACATGCAGAGTTGTGCTCTGTTCCACATTTCGTACTCTCAGACCTTCTTAAGTGACCTTCAGCAAATTGCTTTAGCCTGGATTTTCAGAACTGTTTAGATTTCGGGTGAGTTTTCACAGACACATGAAAAAGGGCAGGAAAGTGTTCCCCAAAAGTGCGGAGTTCACCTGCTGCGTGCTTGGGTACTGGGAAACTTGGGAAAAAAGACCCTTCATCTTGAATATCTGTGTGCCTGCGTTGGAAGAGCCGCGTGCAGCCCGGCTGCGGCACAGGCGGCTGCTTTGCCGACAAATGCGTTTGGGACTCTGAGATGCTCAGATATCCGGGGTCAAAGACAAACAGCAGAAAAGTCCCTTCCTGTGCCGATTTAGATCTGTTTTATGCAACCGCTGAAGGAGTTTTATGCTTTCATGTTCTTCAGGTTAAATCTCGCTGAATGCTTCTGAAGCATTTAATTAAAACAGGAAAGTAGCTTTTTCTTTTGAAAGAGCCATTGATGTTTCCGGGGAGATTTTGAAGGATGAGTATTGCCCTGTGTCTTTCTGCAGACTAACAAAATCACATTGAACGTGTGACATGGAGGTAGATTGTGGCTCACATAGAAGAACCACAAAATAGAAGAAAATATTTCATTAAAAAGAAACATAGAAATGATGGTTGCAATTCTTTTCATATAAATATGTGTGTGTGTGCTTTACACTGAATACGGCTTAATTTCACCTTGATTAGTACCACTGTAGTGACAGATTGTCACCTGTGATGTATCTTCCTACATGATTTTTTTTAAGTTTGATAATTTCCTTTAAAAGCAACTATTTCAATTCTGAAATCAAGATAAGACATAGGAATCAAGTTTTAGAAAATCTTTCTTTGGTTGCAACTGCATTTTTAGCAATGATCTCTGCACTAGTCTGTGGTCTGACAGCACGGAGTTTGTGTCATGGGCGGTATAACCTCAGTGAAGCAATAGGAATATATTGGCTCTGAAACGTGTTCTTTCCCTTGCTCATGACCTGGGGACGCTCACAGGTTTCTTTCATCTTGAAATGCTTTGGGTGCATTTGGATGCCTTCCAAATAATGAGCGTGCTAGCTGTGATAAAGAAAGGTTTCTAACTGCAGGAAGGAAATGAACTCGTTTTCAGCCAGAGCAGCACAGCCACTGCAGACAAGGACACACAGGGCTCCACAGCTCTGCTTGTGTGGAAAGATGTGGAAGATGTTCCCCGGGGTGCTGCAGCACTGCTCTGTCCCCTGTGAGTGTATCTCCTCCCGGTGCTGCTGGGTGACCCAGCTCCATCTGCCCTTGCCTTCCTTTCCTTCTGTGTGTGTGTGTATTGGTGGGGGAAACATCACTAGGAAGACGATCAGCTGCGAGTCCAAGCTCTGAAGAAAGCCGTGGGAGAAAGAGAGGAGAAAACACAAAAGGAGATGGAGCTTTTGAGGGCTAAGAAGAAACTCGAAGCCCTGAAAAAGGAACACCAGAAGCTCAGCAGCCAAGTGCAGAAGCACTCCATCTTCAAAAACTACCTGGAGGATGTGGTGAAGATCTCCCCACAGGTGAGTTTGGACATGAGAGACAGATCATGGCCTCAGGGAGGGCTGTATGTGGATGTTAAACCTGGAGGAGATAAGGCAAGTCCAGGGAAATCATGACACTTGGTCAAACCCAGAGACCTCAGGTGGGATGGGAGGAGGTTCCCTGCAAGCCAGGTGAGCCAAGGGGACCAGAGTGAGGGGAGGGAAAGCAGAAAAGGAGACAAAAGCTTGAGAAAACCAAAGAAAAAGTGTTAGAAGGGGGAACAGCACAGAGCTGAGGGACATGGGGACCCCTTTGTGTCCCTGTTTCACGTGACATGGATGGTTTGGGAGGAGGGCCAAGCTGCCCGAGAATGGGAGCCCAGGCAGCTGTCGGGAAAGCTGAGCCCTTCTCAAGGGTGTGCGGGCGTCCCTCCCTGCATCGCTCGCACTCCTGCGGCCCGGCTGCCCCACTCCCATGGCTGGGTGACTTGGCCCTGGCAGCTGCACTTGTGCTTTGTTTCCTATCAGAGCACTGGGGGGTGGTACGACATCTCCCCTTGCCGCTGGCAGTGGCAGCTCTGGGACCGGCACAATGGGGCCAGCAAACAGGGAATGTGGCGACGCTCACAAACCAACTGGGGCAGCAGGCTCGCCAAGAGGGGAAATCTTTCAGCTGGGGGAGGTGTTGTCCCTGGTCAGGACAGGGTGCCAAACAGCACGAGACTTGCAGTCACGAGGGGAGGGCAGGGGCATTACTAAACCCAGAATCCTTGTGCTGCAGTTTGAGGACATCCAGGACGTCATTTCCCACTACAAGCTGCTGGTGAGGACGCGCAAGGACCTGCAGCAGTCCCAGGAGAAGGACAGGGAAATGATGGAGCAAGCCAAGGTGCTCCTGGATCAGTACGAGGCAGAGAAAGCAGCTGAGATCCTGCAGTGCCAAAATGAGCTGGAGCAGCTCCAACGACGTTTTGCGCAGGCTCAAAGTGATGTCCGCTTCTGGGTGAGGAACTGCGGGATGGGCAGGGGAAGATCTCCAAGGCCTGGCTGGGTGAAGCCACAGGGTCATGGCAAGGCACAGTGGCAGACTTTGTAATTGGAGGAGATGCCTCATTTCATCCCTGCAGCAGGGGGCTGCAGAATGACAAATGACATACCAGGTCTGGAGCAGGTTATGTCAGGGCTTAAAACAAGTCCAACAGTGACCCAACTGGTGGTCATCTGGGCTGTACCAAGGCACGTGAATGTGTAGAAACACGCGCAGCTCTGCTGGCCTCTGTTCCCTTTGCATCACTCTGAGGGGGCCTTGCCAAATTCCCTTCCTGGATACTCCAGGCTGCAGGAGTTGAGTCCCACCAGGCAAAGCTGGAAAGCGCGTGGTCTGGGCGGGTGGTGGTGGGATGCGCTGCCCCCAGGGTGTCAACTATCGGGGTATTTGGAGGACCCACTGGAATGAGGGGTGCAGGAGCTGGCAGAGAGATGGGGCTGCTCAAGGAGCAGCTGTGGTAGTTCCTGGATCTGCTTCCACCACACCAAGCTGAACCAGCTCCAGCATAGCCCTGGGTGAGGACAGGTTCTTCCTAGCAAAACAAAGGAGTGCGGAAGCCAGGCTCTCCAGCACTGAAGCAGCATCTTTGCTGGGACATATCACCATGCTGTGTGTCTCTCCTTCTCCTCCCCTCCTCAGACTGCTCGCTGGGCCGACATCCAGAACAGGAATGCCAAGAATGCCCTGATGCTGACGACGATGAAGATGGCCGTCCACAACCTCTTCCAGTGCGTGAACACGCAGCTGAAAGCCAAAGTGCATGTGCCGGAGGATGACAGCCTCAGACAGCTGGACATGGTAGAGCCAAGCCAGACCCCTCCCTGCCCAGAAAGAGGAGCAGTAATGACCCTCAGCTGCCCAAAGGGAGGGGAAAGCCCAGAGAAATCAAGGTGCCCAACAGACACTTCCCTTTCCCCCTGGGCTGTCTCTTGGGCATGGGGAATGGGCGGAGGACACCAGGCAAACCTGTCTCGTCCCAGGAGGCAGAGCAGGGGGTGGATGCCTGTTGGGAGCTGGGCAGGCTGGGGCAGGGGGTGCAGATCCACCCATGGCTATAGTCTGGCTTCATTCACCCCTCTGAGTCACCTGTAAAAGCCCATTGTGGTGGTGCAGATCCAGCAGGGCAATTGCCTTCATCCTCCTGCTCACTTTGGTTGGTGAAATTTGCACTCCAAAAGGGCCAATGGGCTCCTCTCTGCCTCCTGTTCCCACCCCTGCTGTGACCTCTACCATCTCTCTTCCCTACCTTAGATTCAGCAGTCTATCCCGGACCTCAAAGGCATCGTTACGGAGGTGAAACGGAAGGGCATGGAGAGCCACCGGCGAGCAGCTAAGCGCGAGCATTAAGGGCAAGAGGAGGACAGAGAGCCCTAGGGATGTTGTGTTACGTCAGTGAAGTTTCAGAACCTTTCTAGCTGTTTTGTCCTGCCCAGTTGTTGAGTCCCGTTCATACTATTAAAATAACCAAAGATTTTGAAGTGTCCCTCCCTTTCCTGGGAGGGTTGGAAGCATCAGAGCATCTTCACCCCAGAGGCCGTGGGGTGCCTTTTCTGGCAGGTGGGATTCTGGTTGCAGGAGACGGTGTCCCAGCAAAGCAGGCAAAATAGGGAGAGCAGGCCGGGACAGGAGTGGAGCTTCAAATAAGGATTAGTACTGGTGTTCACATTGGGACCTTCCAGCCAGACTGAGCTCTGAGATGTTGAAGAGGGACGTCACAGCAGGGGGGCCGGTGCTTTGGAAGAGCTTCAGAGATTTTCCACCACCCCACCCAGCACACCTACAGATGTGGGTTTTGCTGCACAGCCATGTGCTGCGTACTAAAACTCACCTTCCCCCTCAAGATGTTGGGAAGGTGTGGAGAATGGATAGAGGTGAAGGATGAACCAGCCAGGGCGGTTGCACCGAGCATTTGGCTGTTCATGGCGAGGGCTGACATGACGAATGCAAAACAAGAGGCCTAAAAATGGCTCTGGAGTCCCACTGTGGAGTTCAGGCTGGGCTCAGAGTCTGTTAGGGAGGACATTTGAATGCACCAAAGACCCAATGACATAAGCTTACAGATCTGTGCATCAAAGAGACCATTGATCACATACTTGCTCCCTTCTCTCCAGTGGTTTTTCCTGTCCTGAGCCCAGAGCAGTGGATTCGGCTAATGCATCCTCCAGGAAAGTCTGAGAACAGAAGGCTGCTATCAGTGAACAAATATATCAAGATTTCAGGGCTTCGAGCATTAAAGGAGATTAACCTGGGGAGGCAGTTTCTTGCCTTTCCAAAGATTTCTCAGCCTGGCCCAAAAGAGAAACATTAGGTCAAGAGCCAGAAATGGAAGGGCTGGATGTCTCGCTGCTCTGTACTCTTGCAATACCAGAGAACTCCAAAGGATCTTGTTTCTGTTCCACTTCAACCACCCTGCTGTGACACAGCCTGAGACATCTCTCTGCAAAGGTCAGAGGTGCAGAAATCATCCAGGAGCCAAGCTTCCAACAGACATTTGTAGTGGCAGAGCCCCCCCCTGCCCCGGGGGGATGGGGTTGTCCCCAGCCTGGCTGAGAGGTGAAGCCAGAGGCAAAAGAAACTGAAGGAGCACCATTAGAAGGTAATAATGAGTGAGCAATCGCTGAACACATGCGTGCAGAGCGCTGGCCAGTACATGCAGCCTATCATGTTATTGTATAGCACGAGTTACAACCAACCACGTTGTTGTAAGGCGCGTGGACAGGGCAGCCTTGCTATAAAGCCAGCCCGGTCCGACAATAAAGCGAACTCTGTGAACATCCCATTGGTGTGTCAGGTTCCGTGTCTCGCATGGGAAAAGCAACATTTCTGCTTTGCTGTAACGTGGGGGAGCCCCTCGCTGCCCCCCTAATTGGCTCGTGGGAGTCAGCAGCGTGGAAGGGAGTTAAAGCCTTGGAGCAAATGTCCTGCTTGCACTGAGAGCCCGCGGTCACCAGCCAAAAGACCCTGGGTCTGTCCCCGCGGGGCAGCCACCCCCTGGCTCAGCACCGCCTTGTCCTCTTAGTCCCTGCAGCAGGACGAGCAGCTCAAGTGCCTCCAGGCCAGCATCATGCAGCTCCAAAAGGACTATGAGAAGTTCAGCTCGGTCCTTGCAAACCTCCAGCAGGATGGCCAGCAGGAGCAGAAGGACATCAAGGTGGGTGGCTGTAACCCGCAGTGCCGGCCCTGTTCCTGCTGGCTGTCCCAGCTCGTGCCGCTGTGGTACCCTGGCGTGGGAGCCGTGTGGGCAGCGCCCCTGGGGATGCTGAGCAAGTGGCTGTGCCTTGTGCTCCTGCCAGCTGCAGCTTCCCAGCGATGGAGGGGGCACAATGAGGGGGCTCGTGTGGGAGGAGCCCTCCTGAACCAATCTTGGGGGGTGGGTACACAGGCTTTTTGTGGCAGGGGACGGTGTGCAGGTGGGGCTGTGCCCCCCAGGAGCTCCCCAGCCCTTTTCTCCCCTCTCCAGGCAGCTGCTGCCTGGTTTCCATTGCCTGTCCTGCGACCGGCCCCTCCACACGCTGGCGCCTGGACCGTGAGTAACTGCCCCCGACCCCTCCCTGGCGTCGAGTGACACATGGGGTGCCACCTGCCGGGCACTGAGCACCCCGTGTCCTGTCCCACAGGGAGCGGACGGGCGAGTGCAGGTACCCCACTGTTCCGCGGAGCTGCGGGAGCCCACACACCCTCACGCCCCCGCGCTTCCAGCCCCAACCGCCCAGCACCCCATGGCCGTCCCCATCCGGCGCCCGCAGCCCCAACAAGGTAGGGATGACGGAGGTGGGGAGGGGGATGCTGAGCCTGCGGGGGGATCCATCCGTGCCTCACTTTCTCCAGGGAGAGCTGGCTGGGGGAGGGTTGCTGGGGGATGCGGAACGGGGCCCCGTGTTTGGGTCACACGCTCTCCCCTTCCCAGAAGGACGCGATGCAGCTGTCGGGCCAGGACGGCACTGATGGGAACCGGCAGGACGAGCAGCTCTCCATGATGGGGGGCTCTCAGCCGCCCCCAACGCCAAGGGCCACCCCAGACACCACGACCTCGAGGAGCCGGCCAGGTATGGCCCTGTCAGGGCACCGGGGGGCAGAGGACACCCTGCTGTCTGTGGGGACGGGTCTGTGCCCGCAGCTGGGCAGGGCGGGACGGGGGTCTGGGGTCTGGGCTGGGATGTGGGGGCAGCACGGGCTGATGGGGCAGCCGCTCCTCGTGGTGGAGCTGGAGGAGCTGGGGGACATGGGGGGTGGTGCTGGCAGTGTGGGACAACAGCCTGCGTGCTTCAGGGTGGGGGAAGGACCCTGTTTGTGGGTGTCTGTGGCTGACCCTGCCCCTCGCCCCCAGGCACCCCCTCCTCGCTGCTCTCGGCCGTGCTGCTGCACCAACCAGTCCCGTCTCCCAGGCGCTTCACCCTGGCACCGAGTCTGCTGCCGCCCATCCAGCCCCCCGCAGTGAATCACTCCCTGACAGCCGGGCAGGACAGGGGTCCCGGCCCCGGTCCCACCACCCCGGGCGCTGAGCAGGCAGCGGCTGCAATAAATGGCGATGGGCAACCAAGCGCCGGTGCGGTCTGAGTGGGGGTCCCTGGGCAGGATGGCAGAAAGCCCCGCTGTGTTTGCTTTTCAGGAGAAAAATAAGCGCTAAAAAGGCACTTTGGGGGTGCCCAGGTGGATCCGGTGGTACCCAGGGCCCCCCCAGAGGGAGCACTGGCAGCAAACCGGTGGGCACCAGGGCAGAGCCAGCAAAGGCCCATCCTGCACCCCGGGTGGGGCTGAGGTGTCCATGGGCTTCAGAAACACCCCCTGGGAC
The DNA here is from genome assembly GCF_037038585.1 of Patagioenas fasciata. NCBI lineage: Eukaryota > Metazoa > Chordata > Aves > Columbiformes > Columbidae > Patagioenas > Patagioenas fasciata. The sequence goes on from NC_092539.1 coordinate 814,384, forward strand.
TAACTGGGGGGACGGGGTGAGGGGGTAACCAGGGGGCTGTGCAAGAAGCCGGGCTGACTGTCGGCAGCCGGAGGAGGGGAGCGCTTTGCTCTGGGTCGGGGGACCCAAAACTGGGGGGACGCAGCAGCTCCGCGCCCCGCCCCGGGGGGCCCACAGCCCCATGTCGCAGCACTTTGCAGCCGCAGGAAAGCGCCCGGCACTTCCGGTTGATGGGCGCTCTGGTCACGCCCACAGCCCTCGGCTGACAGACGGGGCCCTCGTTTAGTGAAACGCCTGGGAGCAGGGAAGCTTCTGGAGCACTGACCGTATACGGGCCCAGCTCGTATTCCCTTGGGCTTGACAAGGAGGCTGTGGGACCTTCCGGCGGTTTCGGTGCGGGGCTGCGGGCGGAGCGTTGTCCTCAGACTGCGGACCCTGCGGGAGCTCCCCGGGCAGAGCCCCCCCCGCCCCGCCGGCCGGTGGTTGTGTCTGCTGGGGACCCTGCGGAGCCGCCAGCTTTCGTGAGTGGGGATGTGCCTTTGGAATTGTCATTCAAAGGGTAGATGAGCACAGCTCGGCTTCAGCCAGGACGCCTCTGTGCCTTTAGTTTTTGTTTTTCCCTCACCTTCCCTTTCGTGCGGAGCGGCCCGGCCCGGGACGGGGGGGGTGTGGGTGTGTGTGCTGAGGGAACACCTCGTACCCAGCAGCCTGCTCCGTGCCGCTGCTCCTTGTCTCTGCATTTATATACGATACACAAATGTAAAGCAAACGGGGGGGGTGCGTGGGAGCAGGAGCGGCTGGGGGCTCCCGGGCCGGGCCTGACGCCTGCAGCGCCTCACGCTTTCCCGCTCCCGTCGCGCCGCCATCTTCGGCGCGGGCAGTGAAGCCGCCGCACTGAGGCCGTGCCTCGTGCCGCCGGGGAGGAGGGGAGCTGGTCGCTCTGGGAGCCGCTCTTGGGAAGCGGGCGGCGCACCCCGCCGAGGAGGGGGAGTTAACGTCCTTCGAGTCCTCCTCCTCGGGTACCGGCGCCGTTCGGGCGGTGGCTGATGAGGTGTCTGTGGCGGGGCGGGGAGAGCGCGGCCGCTGTGCCCTCACTAGAGATGGCGGCGGGGCGGTCTCTGGCGCGGACAGGACGGCGGCCGCGGGGAGCGGCGCTCCAGCCCTATCTGTGATAATAAGAATTAAAAGTGTATGGGGAAGGAATATATTAGTGGAAGATTCCCCAGCTTATTTATTAGAGACAAACGTTTTACAGGCTCTGGGTGTGGAAGCACAGTTACTGCCTGGGGGGGTGATAAGGAGAAAATTTGAGAGCTATTCTATTACCTGGAAGTTTGTGTTGGTTTTGGCCAGGGTGGAGTTAATGTTCTTTGTGGTACCTAGTATGGGACTATGTTTTTTGATTTGTGCTAAAACCAGTGTTGATAATACAGAGATGTTTTTGGTACTGTTGAGCAATGCTTGCACAGGGTGGCCTGTTCTGCCTCCCACACTGCTCCACCAGCAAGTGGGCTGGGGGGAAGCGACAGCCAGTGGCACACTTATCTAAGCTCTTAGAGCCAGTGTCTTGAGTGTGTGCAAACTGCAGCAGTCACCGCTCTTCTGGTGAAAGAAAGAAGGAAATTAAACCCTGCTGCTTTCCTGAGGAGAGATGACAATGGGCTGCACCTCCTCATAGATGGGACTTCAGGGATAATTCAGGGGAAAAGACACAATGGGTGTGCCATCGTTGAAGGTGTGAGTGGTGAAATAAGAAACGGGCAGGTTACCTAATAACTGGTCAGCTCAAACATGCCAGCTATACGCTGTCAATCAGGCACTGCAGATGTTAGATGGAAAAGAAGGTACCATCTGTAACGGTTCTAGATATGCATTTGGAGTAGTGCACACCTTTGGGAAAATCTGGGAAGAATGGGGTCTAATGAATAGCAAAGGGAAAGAATTGGTTTGTGAAGAACCAGTTGGACAAGTGTTACATAATCTGATGTCACCAATAGAAGTGGCTGTAGTACATGATGTCCATTGGGACATCAGAGGGGAAACTCCTTTTGTGTCAGGGGAAATTGGTTATCAGATGAAATGGCCTGAGAAGCAGCCTTAAAACCTGAAGTGATAACTGTAAGTTATCTCACGCTTGAGGTCCTGGCCTCACAGGAAATTCCAGTTTTTGACGAAAAATAAGAAGAAGTCCTCCAAGAATTAGGAGCCAGGGAACAGAGTGGGAAATGGGTGCTCCCAGATGGTAGAGAAATGTTAAATAAGCAAATCATGAGGGAGGTATTAGCGATTCTACATCAGGAGAGTTATTGGGGAACACAAGCAATGTGTGACGTAATACGGGAATTTATAGTATAGCCAAGCAAATTTGTGAAAGATGGGTGGTTTGTAAAAGAAGAAATAAAAAGGCACTTAAAAAGCAGCCTGCAGGAGGGCAGGGTCCAAGTTTACAACTCTCTCAAAATATTCAAGGTGATTTGCCTGTAGCTGGTCGAATTAAATACATACTAGTGTTGGTTGATCACCTTGCCAGATGGGGAGAAGCTTTCCTCCTGAGCACTGCCGCAGCAGCAGTGGTAGCAAAAGTTTAATAACAGGTGGACCTCCACAGTTTGAAACTAAGGATTTATTTCTCAAAAACTGTATACTCGGGTTGTCTTACCTATCTTCTCTCAGGCACAAGGCCTTCTGGCACAAACTCTGCCTTTAGAGTTTGCAGCTCACAAGTTTCAGCCTGAAAACTGGGTCCTGGTCAAATCCTGGAAAGAAACGGAAGCTTCAGCCAGATTGGGAAGGAGCATTTCAAGTTCTGCTGCTCACCGAGACAGTGGTACGACCAGCTGAGAAAGGGTGGACTCATTAGACACGGATTAAAGAGCCAATGGAACCTCCAAAGGACAGTGACGAGTGGCAAGTATTGACAACTGATGACCCCCTTCGACTAAAGATACAGAGATGAAAATGAAATGAAACCTTTGGGGATTGTTAATCCTGTGTATGTAGAATTTACAAATGGGTTACTTAACAAACGTCACTGAAACTGAAGGTTCCCTAACAATTTGAGTAGATGATTGCCACATCCTTAACTGTGGGGATGTACAGAGCTAAAGAGAATGGAGTTATGAAAAGAAACGTGTCCAAGGGGACTGAGTCTAAGGATGATTTAAATAAGTGCACAGTTTTTGTTACTGTCTCTCATTGCCCCTCCTGGTACAGTGTTATTTGGAGCACAGAGTTTAGGGGATGGACAGTGAGCAATGAACGGTTATAGAGTTGAAAAGAAAAATGACCCTATCTAAAGGACAGTCTCTCCCAGGATGTGAGTCTCTGCAGTGCAACCCTTTGCTAATTGCAAGACAGAGAGCAGATGATTCAGTAAGTGGGGTTTATGGATCACAAATAGACATTAGTAGAAAAGATGCCCTGGGAAGGTTCAAAATATATGGAGGTACAAATGCCTGGGTAGAATGGATCAAATATATGGTGCAAAGCCTAAACAAGAGCAATTGCTATGCCTGTGCAGCAGGAAGGCCTGTGGCCCAAGTGGTACCCTTCCCTCTGGGGTGGAGCGAAGATTGACAGGGGATGGAGTGCGTCTTAGCCTTATGCCAAGACTCTACGGCATGGAGAAATAAGTCGTGTCATACTCTCTCCCTACTGTTTCCAGCTTTGCAGGGAAAAATATCAAAATTCCCCTGGCATTTTCAGGAATAATTGGAAATCATACTGCCTGTCTCTCACGACGCGGCAGGAATGATACCAAGTTCCTAGGAACATGAGTAGGTGTGCAGAGACACGGGAAGTTGGTCCTCATATGTCCTCAAATGCTTCTTGAGTGGATCTTTGGTGGTACTGTGGGAAGATGACACTTCATTCCATTTTATCCCCCACTGGGAAGGTACCTGTGACGTCGTACAATTGGAAATTCCTTTTACCCTGGCATTTGAACACTGTGATCCATCAGGGCAACAGAAAAAGGAGTTGAGGGCTTTCCTCTGATGACAGGGTTTATTTCAATTAGATTGGGGTCCCCAGAGGAGTCCCCAAGGAACACAAAGCAAGAAGTCAAGTTAGCTGCGGGTTCTGAGTCCTTTTTGTTTTGGTAGGTAACTACAAACAAGAATGTAGACGGGATAAATAACATTTATTTATAAGTTATACTAGACAAGCAGTTAAATGAATCACCAAACAATTAGATGCTACTAGTAGAATGGCATGGGAAAATAACATGGTCCCAGATACGATGTTGGCAGAAAAAGGTGATATATGTCTAACCACAGCTTCAGCAGAAGAATTGGCTGAGAATTCAGGTGTAGATAGTCCACTCATGGGATTGTTAGAATCTTGGTTTGGAATATTGAGAGAAATTACTTCTTTAATCGAAGTAACAGAAGCACTGATTTCTATAGCATGCTACATCATTGCGTGTCTGCGAGGACTTGTTCAACACCTTATTGGACAGCTCTATCAAAGCAAGTGCCTTTAGGGCCACTGCCATGCTCAGATAAAATGATCCTGCTAAAAGAACAAGAAGAAAGAAAGAACAGCAAATGCATAACTCCAGAAGAAAAACGTGAAATCATCTTGTCTAGGCTTGAAGCCACCTATACAACTGTATCATAAGAAAATGCAAAACCTCCTCCATTTCAGTCCTGCAGCCCGGCACTAGTTTTTCCTCTTCCCCCTCTTTGGCTTGCTCCCTTCGCTTTCTCCCTTTGTTCCATATCCTTCTTTCCGACTTGGCTCTTGGAGACTTTTGACCACTTTGGACCCAAGTGTGGGGATGTTTTTGCAGCTTTTCAGAGGCCTCGCTGGTGACAGGGGGTACAGCAATTGGCACCTGCTGATCGTCAACCATCAGCAGTCCTACAACAGAGGGGTCATCTGAAAGACCAGGCAAATCAGACAGCTGTTCAATTTTCTCAGTGTCCACAGCTGCTATACCAAATGCCCACCTATACCCTTTTGGGTCCTTAATATACCCTCTCCTGAGGTGGTCTATGCCAAGGATGCACGGAGCATCTGGACCAGTCACAATGGGATGCTTTTGCCAGTTTTTTCCAGTTAGGCTCATTTCAGCCTCTACAACAGTCAGCTCCTGGGATCCCCCAGTCACTCCAACAATATTGATGGGTTGTGTTCCTTTATAATCAGAAGGAATTATTGTGCACTGAGCACCAGTGTCCACTAAAGCTTTGTACTCCTGGGGTTGTGTTGTACCAGGCCATTGTATTTGTACAGTCCAATAAACTCTGTTATCCCTTTCCTCCACCTGGTTGGAGGCAGGGCACCTCTAATTCCTGTTTTGCACAGTCTCTGGGTGTGAATTAGAGGTTCCTTCAAGAGCATCAGAATCTCTTCTGCTCCTTTTGTAAACTGGAGCAGCCACTTTCCTAGGAGTTTTTCCTTTTATCTCACGTACTCGTTCCTGAAGTTCTGAGGTCGGCCTTCCATGCCACTTATTCATGTTTTCTCCCTGCTCATGTAGGAAGAACCACAGTGAACCTCTTTTTGTGGGCTGTCTCTGCCCTCTCTCTTGAGATTGGAAACGCCTTCTCCTAACAGCTGAAACATGGGTTTGTGCAGGTCGTGAACGGTACGAGTCTGCTCTGAGCTCTTGGATTTCTTGCAGCAGCTTTTCAAACCGGTCATCAGATTTTTCACACAGTTTCTCCACAGCGGAAACACAAGCCCGTAGAGAACCAGCAAGGCTGTCCTCAAAGTACCGGAGCTGCTCAATCACTTCATTAATGTCTTGTGCACCTCTAGCTGACCAGACCATTCCTGCCAATGACTTAGCATATGCAGGTGGTGCACTTTGTACAAATCTGCGCCACATAGATTTTGTACAATTGATTCTATCTGGGTCTGTCCCCTCTTGGCTGTTTGGTCCTAGATAGATGATCTCTCGCACAGCTCATTCTCTCAGGAACTGGATACCTCTCTCCATAGTATTCCATTTCCCTAACGTGGATATACAATCTTCCTTGTAGGGAAATCTGACTTTCATAGCTGCAGGAGTCGGGTCCAGAGAGTAGTGGCATTAGACTCTCTTGAAATTGCCCTATCAATGGTGGAATCTTTTGACAGAGATCCCAGCTGCCTGGCTTCACCACCTTCTAATTCAGTTGTTTCTGCCCTGTTGTCCCAGCATCGCAGCAGCCAGGTTAAAATATTCTCGCCTTCACGACGACTGAAGTCTTTTCGCAGGTCTCTCAGCTCACCTGGAGAAAAGGACCGAGTGGTGGTCACTTCATCTCCACCCTGCCCTGATGATGATGCCCCTTGGGTTGATGTTGGCCCTGTGCCATCACCTGCTGCACGGGTGGTCTTTCTAGTGACTTTCTTAAAACCAGCAACTGATGCTGATATGGGTTCACCATCATCTGATTCATTTCCAGAGTCTGAATGACTGTCACAGTGATTGCTGTGGTTACAGCAGCAACAGTGCCCAGTGTGTGAAGACGGGGGGGCTGCCTTGTCAGCCTTTGAGGCTGGAGAAGTAACGTTATCTGCAGCGCCCTTGGCAGAGGAGCAATGCGGAGGAGCTGTAGCTTCAGCCTGTGAAGCCGCGGTTGGGGGGGCAGTGGCTGCAGCAGCAGCTTTGGCTGTTTTGCCTTTTCTTGAGCGGCTAGGAGTGCTTTTTGCTAAAGCTTCCGAAGGCGCACCGCAAATCTCAGGACTAAAAAGAGACGCAAACCTCCTATTGAACCTCATTTCTCTTAACAGTAACAGAAACTGACACACATTCAGCAAACCAGATAACACCATCACAGTTCTATCAAAGCTCCAAGGATATTCAAAGTTCTCTAAAACATTTGCAAACTGTCCTAGCAAAAACACAAAAGTATTGTTAGTCAGCCTTTCTAAAGATTCGTTTGACCAATTAGCAAATATAGAGCCATTCTGCTCTTTAATCTCTCCTGGAGGTTTTTCAAGGTAAAGCAAAATCGAGTAGAAATTCATTAACGGCTGCAGTATAATGAAATAAACCAGTGCCATACCACACAGAATCATCATGACCGCTGTCCAGTTTCTTGTTGTTATATAATGAATACTTCGATTCAGAAAGAAACACCAACACAGATATGGGATCAGCGAGCACAATGTAGAAAATAACTGATACAACTTTTGCCATAACATCTTTAAGTCAATGTAATTCACTTTGCCTTAATACCACTAAATAATATCCAAAGCAAACCCACACGCGAGTATCACAACTCTATGAGTTGGCACCGTGCCAAGAAAATTGGAAGGTACGTCAGAGCAGTAGAAAAGCCAAAAATCTCCAAATTTACCCCTTTCTCTTGCCCCACGTTGGACGCCAATTATCTGTCGAGGGTTGAGATTGCGGGGTGACAATCAAACCCTGGCAGATGTATTGTTAACCTCCTCTCCCCCCACTTCCCCCTTTTGCCCCTCCCTCTCCCCCCTCCCCACTCAGGACAGGCGATCAAGAGGGAAAGAAGGACAGAGAGAAGAGAGTTGGAAAAGTTAAAGATGTTTTACTAATGCTACTAATAAGAATAGAGAAAATAATACAAAATATACAAAACCAATCTTGTAAGTCTCAGCAACTGCAGAGCCAGCACCCAAAGTCCTGGATTAGGCTCTGTAGCCAACCGGAGCTGGATTCAGTCTCTCACTGGCCTCAGTTCGCAGGGACGACCAGCAAGGTCCTCTCCTAATGTCGGCCATGAGGAAAAAAAGGGAAAAGGGGCGAGATCCTTGTGATCTCCCACTTTTCTATGAAGTGTTCACGTGAATGGAATGTTATTCACCGTTGGTCAGTCTCTCAGTCATCAGTTTCTTGTTGCCCCTCTCGCGAGATGTCCATCCGTGCTTATCAATAAGTTTGCATTCCCTTGCTGGGTTTAACCAAAACATGTGTTGGGTTCTCCAGGAAAATGCAGCTGACATGAAGGCTTTAGCTGACAGGCAAATTCACTACAAGAGAAACTTGTTTTTAACAAAACCAGGACACTGTCTCAACCCCATAACCTGGCTGTGTTCAGCTGAGCCTGTTCTCTGCAGGGTGGGGTAATCCTGAGATAAATAATAGTGAAATAAATATTCCACTATTTGTTGCCTACTTTGAAGGAAAATAAGTCTGTCCATCCATACCAGAACTGTCGCAAAACAGATGTTGGTCTGCAGTAATACTGACAAGCTTTGGACCTTTAATCTTGGAAAGGAGGTGAGGGTCAAGGGAAGGTAAAGGAAGATGTAGAGAGGTATTAGGTTTTCTTTCCTGATCGCAAAACCTACTTTTTCCATTCTGAAAATCTCAGTATTGTGTATGTAGAACTGTAAGATCTACCTGAGGATGAAATCTCGGGCTGGGAGGTAAGCGCTGTGTGCTTACCAATACTTACAGGGCATGGTTCTCACTTTTTTGGGGAGAAAAAACATTAAAAAACAGAACAAAACACACCACTAAATTAAAAAAGTAAGCCACTGGGTGCAATAAACTGGGTCTGCCTTTCACTCCAATACTGGGTGTCTAGTGGGAGCCTTGTGCTCGTTCTTCTGCCAGCTTGGTACGGAGATGGAGAGCTTTGCAGATGTTCCTATTTTGGGGGACCCTTGATAATGTGGTATGGGTCCATCTTCAATGTGCCCATTGAAAAATCAGTGGTGCTGGGCACCTAAATTTGAGCTGATTCTGCTCTTTGAAGAACCTGTCCATTTTTCATGAGCAGAGCCAAGAATATTTCTAAACACCAGTGTTCCTTCCCAGTGGCTTACTCACTTTCATTAATCTTGAACAGCTGCATTAGCTGGTGTCTCAATTAGCATTGGTGGGAACGAACTATCCCCTCAGAAATTACAGCGCTGATGTAGTTAATTCTTTGTTTGAGCAAATTGATTTCAGAGGCTCGTCACAGCCCTGATCCTGTGCGTATGAGATTTCCTGGGCTTTCCTTATGGGAATTGTTTCCTGGAAGCCAAGTCTGCTTGGAAATATTGACAAGGCCAGATGCAGATGGTTTTTTATTGTTTTGGGGTTTTTTTTTATTGCTTCTAAAGCTTTGTCTGCAACAGGGTGACCGTGGGGAGAACTAAAGTAAGATTAAGAGAGAACTTGGGGTTGGAGCAGTCAGAACCTCTGCTGCACTGTAAGACAATTCCCCTCACACAGATGCCAAAGAAGCTGTTACATGGGGATTTTTAACTATGGGCATGAGAGAACCATAAGCAGCCTCAGCCTGATGGATTTTCTGGGGAGATGTTGTTTCCCTTGTTGTGTCATAAAATCACAGAACAGTTTGTGTTGAAGGGACCTCCCCAGCTCCCCCAGTGCCACCCCTGCCATGACAGGGACATCTTCACCAGCTCAGGTTGCTCAGAGCCCCGTCCAGCCTGGCCTGGGATGTCTCCAGGGATGGTTCAGCCACCACCTCTCTGGCCAGGCTCTCACTACCCTTGGTGTAAAAAAAAATTTCTTCCCCATGTCTGGTTTGAAGTTGTGTGGAAAGAGCCAAGATCCTGGTGTGTTTCAACGTATGTATGCAATAATGTACAGCTGTGAATCATTCCCTTGGCCTTGGAAGATCATTGAAGGCTTTAAAATCGCTGCTGCTGCCAGCAAAATGCATTATCCACAAGCTGCTGAAGGGCATAGGGAAAAAGTCAGAGAAGAGACCTATTTGTTGCATTCCTGGGCTGTGAGGTCCTGTTTTTGTCCAGCTGCCCAGCCGGGAGTGTTGCTGCTCTTGTTACTGGTTCCACACTCCCACACAACTCCTGCCACTGCTCGGGGCTCAGACCATCTCTGCACAGGAGCTGACGTCTGGGGGACCAAGGTGAAGTGGTTAAAAAATAAGGTACTTCCAAAAGTCTGTCCTTAATTATGGAAACCCTAGAACAAATGCCAAGTCCCCATGAAGCCAAAAAGTCTTACGCGTACATTCAGATTTTTAGCAAGTTGATTAAATGCTTAAACAATATTTGAACTCGGGCCTGAAGGATCAGGCTTTATTAATTGTGTGAGTATAATTGTGGTAAAATAAGTGGTGGCAAGGAAGGTTTAAATCTGCTCACAGGCGCTGAACTGCGTTGTTGTGAGATAGCTCGGTGACATCTCGTGATGCGTTATAGAATCATATAGGTTGGAAACGAGCTTTAATATAATTGAATCCAACTGTTAACCCAACACTGCTGAGTCCACCACTGAACCACGTCCCTAAGCACCACATCTACGTGTGTTCTAAACCCCTCCAGGGATGGTGACTCCACCACTGCCCTGGGCAGCCGTTCCAATGCTCAACAGCCCCTTTAGTGAAGAAACTTTTCCTTTCAGGCAGTTCAGAGATCAGAAGGTCTCCCCTCAGCTCCTGTTCTCCAGCTGAACCCCCAGGTCCTCAGCTGCTCCCATCACACTTGTGCTCCAGCCCCTCACCAGCTTTGTTATCCCCTGATCTGTTGGTATCTGCAGGATTTGAGGTGTCAAGTCCCAGATTAATGCATGCAAGGTAGGACAGGCACACACAAAAATATCTACAAAGCAACAGAGTGTTTCTAATTAAAAGAAAATTGTTAATTAGTTGAGCCTCCTCGGTCAGTGCTGGGTGAACAAGAGCCTCATACCTGCCTGTTGCTGCGGGAGTGCTTGAAAAAATATAATGAATCCTGCTTGGTTTGCAGAATTTTGGGAAAGGTGCTGAGCTGGAGAACATAAGTCATGAATAGTAGCAATGCCACTTGTTATTGTGTGGTAAAAAAGGACGTTTTCACAGCTGGAATAAAACACCAGAATTTGGGAAATCTGGGTATACTGCCCAGCCGGGTGCTGAACAGCTCTTCACTTGTGCATCAAGCCACGGGGTGAGTAGTGTGTTCTGTTTCTTGGCAGGAAGGTGATGGAGCCAGACCTACAAAAGCTTTGTCTTAAGCCATTGTAATAGTACAGCTGCTTTTTTGGTAGCTCTCCGCTGCCTTGGCAGACTCCCTCTCGCTGGATTTTAAAAGTGTTTTGCCTCTGTCGTGTTTTGAATTTTTTTTTCCCTTTAGGATCCATACCTTCTCTTCTGGGCTCTCCCAGGTGCAGTGTTTCCTAGTCAAGCTAATTCATCACTGATTCACAGTGGAAACTGCCAGTTTGGTGGGTTTTATGTTTTGAGTTAGTTTTCTAAGTCTGGCAGCATCCAAACACAAAGACAGGGAGAAATGACTCGTCTGTTACTTAATTTAATGCTTGTTTTGGGAAATCTAAATCCAAATGTGTATGGGACTCATATTATGACTCCAGTGCTGGATTTTATTTTTCTTTTTGTCATTGTTGGCAGGGCCGAATTCACCTCCAGAATAAGCACAGTCGCCGGTCTGTGTGACACTAAGCTCGGTTCTCTGCTTGGACCAGACGGCTTTTGGAGCTGCCCAAAGTGACTGAAAGCTGAAGTGGGCTTTTGCTGCAGCATCTAAATGATTCTGAGGGCTCTAGCGACCCTTACAAAGCCAAAAGTACCTTGCTATCTTCTTTAGTCTCTCACAAACATGCTGAGTCCTGCTTTAGAGGGCTGAGCTCTCCGGAAACATCGGGTGGGACCAGCTTTGGCTGTAGCCCTCATAGCAAGAGTGGGGGACACAACTCTGACTCAAAGACCAAGCCATTTGGTGACAGTGACAGAACCTTTTTGTCTCCTAGACTTCTCTGGAGATCCCAGACTAGCCAGATTCCCCATGAGGGTTTATGCTTGTGTGAGGAAACTTCTTAGAAATAACTGTAGAATTCAACCTTTTTTAGTAGGCTGGAAGGTGGCAGCTCAATTGACCTTGCCAAACTTTAACCAACAGTAAGAGAGCAGGGCCCGAGCTGCCATAGCCTGTGAGTCTGTGTTATTTCTAATAAAAGAGGAAAGATGGGGCTCTGCAGGTGATCTCCTTCCTATTCTGTCTTGCTACTTCAAACATGTGAGGGCACGGAGGGGTTCAAGGTCCAACCTGAGTATTTGGGTATCTCTGGCATGCAGAGATATGCTTCCTCCATCGCTGTTTCTTTTGAGACATAGAGTCTCTCTGAATGCTTTATTGCTGCTCTGCTTTGTGGAGGATGGCCAAGGGGAGCTACTGGTGCTTTTGTCACCTGTTTCTGTGCTATGGTTGTTAGGAGTGATCTGCTAACAGGCTTTCCATTGACTTTGGGCTTTGCTTTGGATGAGGCTCTGCAGATTTAGGGCACGTGGCCAACTTATGGCTCTTGTTTCAGTGGAACTCAATCTTGGACTACATCCCATAGCAAGCCTGGTGGGTAAACTGAATCTCTGGCTGCAAGCGGAGAAAAAGCGAGAGGGATGGCTAAACTGGATATCTGTGGCTTTTCCTGGGACTTGGTTATGTGCCCAGCTCAGTCTTGCAGCAACCCTGGAAAGCCAAGGATCTCCTCCTCCTGGGAGCCGTTCTCAATGCAGCCCCAGCCACCAGCAGCACCCTGACCATCGTCATCCATGGTACGTGCTTGGCAGGGCGATGGGAAGGGGCCGCTTGGACCTGAGGGGCTGAATTTGGCTCTCGTAGCAATCAAGGATTTGGGAGCAGATGACTCAAACAGTGCTGATCCATTCTCTGTGTACATTTTTTTGCTGTGTTATGTTACACTGGGATGGGGGCAGAACCCATTGCCCTCCTCAAGCCTTTACAGTCTTTGAAACATCATCAGGATGGGAAAGGATCCTCTAAGGAACTTTAATTTTCCATAGAATCATAGAAACTGCCTCCAGTTCTGGCTCTGCTTTGCAGGATGCACTTCTTGAATGTGAAGTACTTACATCTCTTCAAAGCCCTTTCTCCCTGCCTGTTTGCCAAAGGGAAGAATTGATAAATGTTAAATTCAGTAGCAAAATCACCGCAGGCCCCTGGCCATAGAGTTTCCCACAATTTGTGTTACGAGGTGACCCAGATTCTGACGAACCAGAGGCACACAGGGTTGGTTTTGTCCTGTAGTACTTTTCCTATACAGATGGTGAAGGTGATTTTTTTTCCTCTGACCTAGTGCCTGAGGTAAATAAACTGTAAATAGCTTGGGAGAGCAGGCTGGGATGTGGAGGAGTAAAAAAGGGTGATTTTTATTCTCAAGGGTGTGGAGGAAAACAGGAGGAGAACCATCGAAGCCTAAATTAACTCCCTCTTGCAAACATAGTTTATCAGACATTATCAGGCTAAATATATGAGCAGTCTGTAAAAGGAGCAGTTTTCCTCCTGTGCTACTGCTCACATGTTACTTAATTAAAACAGTAGGAGCTTAATGTTGCGCTTACTTTTCCGCTATTAGCGGTACTTGTGTTTTTTTGGGAGGGGGCTACTTTACTGAACATGGACAATGAGGGTTTGTGTCCATGGTAAGACTTCTGCTTGAAGCCAAAGTAAATATTGAGGTGGTTATAGTTATACCGACATAAGCCCCTATATGAACATTCTTGCTCAAGCTTTTCTAAAATTTAACTTCTATTTATTGGAAATAGGTTTAAATCTGAATGGAAAAAGTTGCCGTGTTACTGGAATAGGTGTGTCCATCTGTAGAGCTGTTCCAGTTTAATTTATTAAGCTTTATCTTCAGAAAAGAGTGGCAGGAATTTAATATATATTTCGTTGTTGTTTTTTCCTTGTCACTCCACCAACCTTAACTGGTTGTGTCGCACAGGCTGTAGGTTGTAAATCTTGCAGGAGACCTTTTTTCTTTAAATTTTAGCCTTTGTTAATCAGCTCTTGAACATGAAGTTGCCTCCCTTTTAGTGCAAAGGTTGTGGGTCTAACTGGTCTCTTCTGAGGGAATCCTGCTGTTGAAGTCGTCTCCCCCAATAACTGGTTGCAGGCAGAGTGTGTTGGCTTTGGCTTGAGAGGTGCCTGCAGGGAATCTCCTGAACTTCATCAGGTCCTGCACCTGGGATGGAAGAACCCTTCACAGGGATGTAGTCTGGGGACTAACTAATCCACTCCAAAAATATGATTTACCTCACCTATCAGGAGCATTTCCCAAGGGGAGTCAGCACGGGATGCTGCCAACAGTGTCCTCCATGTGGTGCTTTCTTACCCTTGGTTTATCACACCTACGGTCTCATCCCATGGCCTCGTCTCACTGTACCAGCCCTGTCACAAGTGTTGACTACTCCATCCCTGCATCTCAACCCTTCCTGACCGTCCTCACCCAGGGAAAGGACGCTCAGTTTTCCAGAAACAAGGAGATGTGCACCATGGACAACAGACCACCAGTGACGGTGGTGACATCTGCAGCAGAAATGCCCTTATGAGTCTCCAAAATGGATTTAGAATCCAAGTGGTCCATCTGAGTTAGAACAATGAAGTTTTAACTGTCTACTCAGCTTCTTGACATCCTACGAACTATTACAGAAGTGTGTACGATGGGGCATGTCCTGATGTTCCTCTTATGGCTTGAGGAGCTCTCACTGCCAGTGGGAAGTCCTGCTCATATTTTTATTTGCCTGTTTTTTCTTGTGCGGGGGTCGTTATTTAAAAAAAGGGAGGAAAAAAAGAAGTATCTGTTTTTCCATACAGTGATAACGCAAATACCATAGCTGCTATTTTTTTTCCGGGGGAAAAGGTGGACTGGTTCAGATATTAAAATAGGAGTAAGCGCAAATTTTGTTTGATCTTAAATGTTAATTGTTCAGAGACTAATAGTGATAATTACTTTTCAGAATAGCTTGAGTCATTTGTTGGCTTTTTTTTTAAATGGTGTTGTTTTTGAGGCTCCAAGCTGGAAAAACAAAGGTTTGCCAATTTGCTGGTCATAGGGCATGTTTCGTCCAGGGTGTGACAAATTTTACTGCCTTTGAGAACTCTTGGGCTTAGAAATGCTGCTGGGTGGATAGTCCTGGACACTTGAGTTAGGTATTTGCGCCAGTTTTGTCTCATCAATGTCCTTGTTAAAGGTCTACTGGGCTGTGAATTTACCTTTTAAATAACACCACCATTACAGCTTGGGCAGTAAAATGCCATTTTTCTTCTGGCAGTTTCCTTGTGGGTAGATGTAGAGATTCCTGTGTCTCACGTCTGTCTGGGGGTTGTCAGGTGTTGGGGTCTTCTGGGGTGGATTGTGTGCAGAGCATGCTGCCCTACCAGGAGCAGGATGGAGAACCCCAGGTGTATGGGATCTGGTTGTCCCCACTGATCTTACACAAGGATAGAAGGTCTGGGATGGGGCCTGATGAGAGAAACAGGCATGTACACCAGACTCTAGGATTTGTAGGCTTACTTTAAGGGTTTGCAAGATCTTCAAGACTAGCCTGGGCCTGGCAAAGAGGTGGTAAAACACCAGCCAGAGAGGTGGTGGATGAACCATCCCTGGAGACATCCCAGGCCAGGCTGGACGGGGCTCTGAGCAACCTGAGCTGGTGAAGATGTCCCTGCTCATGGCAGGGGTGGCACTGGGGGAGCTTTGAAGGTCCCTTCCAACCCAAACTGTGATTCTGTGGTGTAAGATGGACTCTGACGTTCTTCAGGAAGGCCACCATCATCTTTGCTTGGTTTGCATGACACGTACTTGCAGGGTGGTCCTACTGTGTGGCAGGAGCTTCCTGGTGCCACTGCAGCTCCAGCAATGACAATGAACAACAAAACCGTTTTCACGGTTCTTTCGTATTTTAGGAATTTTGGAGCTGTTGACTGTGCAGCTGGCGTGTGGGAGGAAAGCTGAACAAGAGCAGTGAAATGCGCAAGGGCAGCAGGAAGCCCAAGCAAGTGTATTAGAACAGGGACTGGGGTGGAATCTGCGATCTGTGAAATACATGGAGCAAGTTAGACACTAGTCTGTTCTACCAAGTCAACACTGACTGGTTTAGTTCAGTTAAACATCCTCGCGAAGCTGGATTTGCAGTGCAGTCCAACCCAGGGTCTTGGTCAAAAGCAAACCCCGAAGTTATGACTAAACCCAGCCTTGCTCTGGCATAGGAGAGCAGCTAATAGCAAAGAAACCAACCCTCATTCACTTGCTGAACTTTCCTTATTTATTGCTTTGCTAGACAGGAATAAATACTCAACAAATAAGCTTCCTGTCCTTAAATTATTGCATTCTTCTGCGTTCTTGATTCCTTTTATTTTTAAATTAAACCAGGCTAAACCCCACGGGATTGATGTCCTCTCATTGCATGAGCTAGAAAGGGTTCATGGTCTGATTCTCGTCTGGAGGATCACACGATGACTTGGGGTGGAGGTATTTTCCTGAAATAGTTTGGAGTAGCTCTAGGGTTTGGGATGTGCTCCCTTTCTCCCTTCAGTGTCTCCCCTCCCTCCTTTCTTCCCTCCCAGCTACAGGGATCTCTGACTTCAAGTAGGATGGAGGATGCTGTGGGAGATGCCTTTGGGTCTCTGGAGCTGGAGGACAAGAGAGGCGATTAAGAGCAGCTGACAGGGGCTTAGCACAGCCTTCCAGCCCCCTCCCCTTGGGGATGTGTTCCATACCCTCTTTGCTGTCTCTCCACGAGACCTTTTGGGAGTATTTCTACTCCCAGAGGAATTTAAAGGTGTAAATTCTCAGTGGAGCTGTGGCTGCACAGGTTGTGTCCTGCCGTGGGGCTGTGCTGCCGTTTGCCTAGGGAAAAATGAGCAGCCCTTTGGCTGGAGGGAATTTTCGGTGGGATCTACCATGGCCAGGTGTCGGATCCGCAAAGTCGTGGTCCCAGAGAAGCGCAGGCTGGGAATGAGGAGCCGGGCTGTGCCGATGAGCTCCTGGCTTCTTTGGGAGCGTTTCCATGTGATTCCCATCAGGAACATGGATCTGTGCATCCTGTTCCAGTTTGTGCAGCTGCACAGCTCAACCCCAAGGAGGAAAAAAACCCAACATTCTTCAGATGCTGCTTTTGGGGAGGGTGGGGGAAGGAGCAGGCGGGTTCCTTCCACCCCGTTGTTTGAGACTGAGCGCTATTGCAGCGTTTTAAGAGAGCACAGCATCTGCACAAAGCTCCTCTGTGTGTTTTTACAAACTTAGAACCTCCATGTGAGGAAACAGTAGCCGTCTCTGAGCCCCAGCCTTTTCAGCTTAAACACAGAGTATGGGGACAATACAGCAAGCAGAACAAAATCCCGGTGCCTCTAGAGGTAGGATCTTCACAGCTATAATAACTTACCTGCGGCCATTCATGTTGTGGTGGCCTGTCGTGTCTTTCCCAGTGGGTGAACTGGACATTTAAATGGACGTGGCTGGAATCATAGAACCGTTTTGGTTGGAGAAGATGTTTAAGATCATCAAGTCCAACCGTTGACCTCACACTGCCGAGTCCACCTCTAATCCACGTCCCTGAGAGCCTCATCTATGCGTCTTTTAAACCTTCCCAGGGATGGTGACAGTTGGCAAGGAGAATTCACCGTGTGGTCATTAAGAACAGAATTCAGTCCTGTACCTGCTTGATGCTAAAGCTGCTGTGGTCTCGATGAGGCAGGAGGAGATGAGCAGAGGGGAGAGATGTGCAAGGATGCCCGCGTTCTGGCTTTGTGGGGAATCTGGGCTTTGCTCTGTGCTTAAACAAGGACTTGCACCTCTGTGGAGCTGCCCCGAGTTCTTCCAGGAACCGGATGTGCCTGTAATAAATAGCTCGTGCCTCTGTTTGACTCAATTGCTGGCTGGGAAAAAGCGAAGGACCTAAACTGTGTGTTAATGGGGCTCTTTGTGCTCTCATTTTTCCAGGGTGGCCACTGATCACAATGTTGACAACACCACAGCAATCCTTAGAGAGTGGCTGAAGAACGTGCAGAACCTCTACCACGGTGTGGAGTGGAGACCGATGGAAGAGCCCCAGTGAGTACTGCAGTGAGGGGCTGACTGTTTGGTCTGTATCTCCGGTTTTCTAGATTTTCTGGTCTCAAATAAGGAGGTGTACTTAAAATGTAGATTTTGCGGGGGGGGGCGGGTCTGTCCCAGTTAAACTGTGTCCTTATGGAGCCCATAAAAAGGTCTCTGACTTCGGTGAAGCAACTCATGCAGAACTTTAGCAAATATTTTCCGTTCAGTTATTTAACGTCTGCAGCTGCTCTCTGTGCCTGGAAAACAAATCACATCAAAAACTACAGGGAATAAAAACTGTCATTCTTTATTTTCAAGGAAGCAGAGAAAACATAGCCCATTCCCATAGTGTCTATGAAAGTTCTGTTCGAGACATCGAATTCTCAGTAAGTTCTGAGCCAGAGAACTAGATTTAATTCAGCATATTATGCCTTTGCATGACTTGCAGGATCATTGCTTTGAAATACGATAGTAGGTTTAAAGAGCATCCTCCTATAAGGAATGAAAAGCAACACCTATTTATATGCAGAATTTCAAAGAGGAAGAACTGTGTGTGTTTGGTTTGTATTGCTCTTTTTTTTTTTTTAAGATAAGCTGTTCCTTTTTTTGTTCTGTTTTCTAGTTCTTCCATCAGGGAAAAGTACATTGTTTTCCCTTTTCTTTAGGCTTGTTTTTACTTTCGCGGTCCTCAGTGCAGTGGTGAGGCTCTTGTACAAACCCACAGGGAATGCTTGTAATATTGACTTTTAAAATCCTTTCGTTGATATTGAGTTTTCTTAATCCTATCAAGCTTGACTTTTTAAAGTTCTGTCAGAAGTTTTTTAAATTCTTAGCTCCTTCACTGGCTTACGCTGGCACTGTTTCAACATCCTGACTTGTTATTCCACATAGGGCTCTGTCCCGGTGTTTCCTTCCATCTTTGTAACAAAGCGTTTGCTTTTGGACCTGATCCTGAGAACAGAGACACGTGGGTAACTTCACTCACGTGCTTGGGCCCCTGGGGCTGGGCGTTGGGTGTCTGTAGATTTCAGAGCTGTTAGCAGGATGTGTTAACAGTTGCTAGTGATGCCCAGACCCCAAGGGAATCCAGATTGCCTTCATCTTCTCATCCTCTGTTCTGTTGATTCTACTGGGCTCAAGGAAGCTGTGTTTATAGTTTAAACTTGAATTGTAGCAGAGGAGAGATGACTTTCTACCAGAGGGTCAGATGAGGTAAATCAGCTTCAGCCCATTTTGGTGGTGTAACCTCTGCTTCCATCAGGGCCTGTTGCTGCTGAAGAAACTCCTCGGTGTGTTTGATGGTGCTGTTTTGCTTTCAGTCACTTGGTCAGCCCAAAACGCTGCAGCGCTGCTTGTTTTCCAGTGCCCTGTGTACACATGCCAGCACGAAACTTGGAATCTTTCTCTCTCAAAACCGCTCCTGGGTTGCCTGAGGTGACTCTAACACTGTTTTTATTTTGGAAAGAAGATAGTAAGGGAACTTTTTATTTTTTCTAACTAGCACAATAGGTTTCTAGACATGGGTTGCAGTCACTTTCTTTTGGTTTTTTTTGCTACGTCTTACCCAGAAGAATTTGGGCCAAAACATTGGCCAAGCTCCCGATTCACTCACATGACGAAACTCCGACCGGCAGCCCTGCATGCTGCATGAGAGAAGTGGTCAGACTACATCCTGCTAAGTACAAGGTTTGATTTATTAACTGTCCTCAGGCAAAAGCTTTTCAGATAGTCACTCTGATAACTCCGGGGCTGCCAAAAAGTCTCCTGTCCATCTAAAGACAAAGCTCTCTGCAGTGAGATGCCGTCTATCGTTTCTTGGTCTGATGAGCAAGAGACTTTGCAGCTGGAGAGAGAAGTCCATGGGTAAACCCAAGGTTTGTTGCCCAGCGGTCAGGACTGAACGTAGTCCTGGTGGTGGGTAGGTACCTGCAAGGGGCCCTCAGATGGAAACCCCACCTGTTAGTGATGAAATGTAAAGGAAATAGTTCTACGGAACAGTTGTGAACAGATGTGTGGCTTTGGTGACTGCAGCAGCCGCTTTTTAAGAGTGATCCTCTTCGCAGAATAAATGCACCCTGAATTTTCAGCAGTGATGTTTTCCCTCGCAGCTCCGTTGCCCCAGTGTTGGAGGAACATTCCGTGGAGTGCGAGGGAAACTCCGCATCTCTTCCCATCTCATAATGTACCTTTAACAGAGATGTGTCCTACGGTATCAAAACCAGCAGCTCAGTGCTTTTTGGGTTTTTTTTGACAACCTCATGCCTCTGGCTGCCTTGTTCCCAAGAAAGCATCAGGGCAAGCATATCATTTAATCTAATAACAAATTTATTTTTCTCTTCCCCTCTTCTCTAATTTATTGATACAGATAACTTACTGACCAACCCAGAAACCCTGAACCTGTTGATAGCAGAAAACAAGACCTTGGTGGCACCAATGCTCGAGTCTCGCTCTCTCTACTCAAATTTCTGGTGTGGCATCACCCCCCAGGCAAGTGACCTCCTGAACGCTACTGGGCGACTGCGCAAGCTGTGTTTGCAAAGGCCTCTTGTGTCTGTGAAGTGGTGGGTTGTGGTTTCTGTCCTGTGGGCTTTCCTGTCTGTTTTTGTAGCATCCTTTTCTGAAAAGAAGCTGCTGTAGCTCGGTGACGTGCACTCAGCTCAGCTTGCGCCTCTCTGAGTGGCAGCATCCCAAATCTTGGTGGGTACCTTTGGGAAAGGTCCATACGTTTATAGGAAATCTGGGAATGAGGGCAGAGAGGACACTGCGGTCTATCAGTGTTTTTCAGGCTTTGTTTTCTAACCGAGCTGTAGGTACGAGCAGAGCAACGCGTGTTCTGCATTGGGTGTGCAGGCACGTAGCTGGAACTTGCTGCCTGGTCTGAGATTTCTCGCTTGAAAAAGCTGAATCTGGAGGAAGCTGAGCTTGTTTAGCCAAAAGTCCTGGGAAATGATACAATCCCACTAACTACATAAAAAATACTGATATACACACCAGAATTTATTTGAGGTCACTCCATATGTTTGTTTAATGGCCTTAAATCTCTTGGTACATAATTTTAGACAAGCTTTCCTGTATAGTGATGCTAATCAGAGAGGAATTTGCTTTTCTTTCTACAGCTTTCTGTTGTATATAGGTTGTTTTTCTCACACATGAACAAGATTTATGTGTTGGGGCAACATTGTTTGCCTTGTAGAAATTAGTTTTGTGCTTCTTTCTCAAATCATATATGCTGCAGTAAATATTGGTACAAAGATGCTGCCTAGTAGGAGTAACATCATTTTTAGAGCCAGAATGAGATTGAGCTATCACTTGACAAGTAGATCCACATCGCTGTGGTCAGTGTGGGTCAGCGGTGATTTTTTGCCTTTTTTCACTCTTTTTCTTTGGAATGTTCTTGACTAAGCTCTAGATCGGCTTCCTCAGACATTCAGCCTTGTGGGATCGTTTCTGGAAACAAATGGACATCCGTGCAGTGAGCAAGACTGCATCGAGCTGATCTAGGCCACAAGTGAAGGGTCATTGAAAGGTCCTTGACCACACAGAATGGGGTAGAAAGTTGATGAGGCAAGAGGAGAATGAGGAGTTAAAGTAGTTTGTGGTGAGACATGAGAGGTGATGATTGTCTAAGGTAGCAATCAATCATGTATTAGCTAGAGAAATGTAAGCAGCGCGTAATCTAACTATAATTATCCAAGTATAAATAATGTAACTACAAAATCAGCAGTTTAAGACTATATAACCTGATCAAACTTTACATTAAACAGCTTCAGTTTATAACTCTCATAGAGTTGTCGGAGTCCATTCTTCTCCCGCACAGTCTGAGGTGAGGACTATAATTAATACTCGTTTCTCCAAGCCCACAGGTAAATCTCAATAATGAGATCGGGTTTTTGACCTGTTTGCTACTCTGCTGCTGGCAGGTGTTTCGTCATCCCTTGGGGATGTTAGAGAGGCTCCATGCTCCAGCCATTTCCTGCCCTCTTGCTTTACTCCAGAGAGCTAGCCGGTTACTAATTATTGTCATTATTGCTGGAGTGAAATGAAGAACAAACTCCATTTCCCACTTCTGGTGTAAAACATCCTCTGGCAGTCTCCTTCTGTAGGATTTCTTGAGGAAGGTCTTTGTTTTTAAAGCTCTCGGTGATTATATTTTTTCTTTTACAGAAATCACCGAATCTTTTCTCTTTTGGCCCCCACACCATCTTATGACAAGGAGTTCCACAAGTCAGACTAACTAATTGAGTAAAAATAGCAGGAAAAGGTCCTGAACTCGCCAAATTCCTGGGAAGTAAATACACAGATAAGAAAAGGGGTGTGTGGGGGGGTGTGTTTACTTGTTTCAGTTTTTGTTTTAAAATGGAGAAATAAACTTTATAGGAAAGGCATTGTCCTTTAAGTGTTTAAGGTTAAGTCCTGATGTAAATCAGCAGTTCTCCACAGCCTGGCATGGGGCTCTGCCAGTGTGCGCCAGCCTCAGCCCTGGCCCCTGCTGTTACCTCTCCAGCAGAAAATCTCCATCATTACCAGGATTACTGAGAAAAGGAGGGGAAAAAAAACCTAGCACCAAATGCATCTTGCAGGATTTGCTGAAAAAAGCTGCTCAGATGAAGAGGAAAGTTCCCACTTTTTTTTCCTTTTCTCTTAGTTACTGCTGCTTGTTTCTGTGCTCGCAGTCCTGCAGCTTCGTGCTCTCAGCCCTGCTCTCCCTGGAGACTTGGGGAGGGAGCAGGAACTGGAGAACGCCCTAAAACACAAAGCCAAACCCAGCTGCAGACAGCCTGACATTCAGCTGTCGTGAAGCTGTCCTTAGGAGAGCACAACAGTGCTGACAAGTTGGAGTCTTTCTTGGCTACAGTTGATTTATGAGCCATGAAAAGCCCCACAAGCCTGTAGTGAGCAAGTGGAGGAGGACAAAAATTAAGTTTCCAGCATCTTTCACCTGTGGGCATTCTCGGTTGTCTGTTAACGGTTGGATGTTTTAACCCTTCCCGCAGCGGGAATGCCAGTGAGGGCTCTGCCCGCTCACTGCTCTTCGTGGACATCTGAGACATCCAGGCCTCACAGCGTGGTCAGAAGGTTTCCGAAGGGCCAACCAACAGATGCACAAACAGACAAACGCACCACACGGTGCTTCTGCGCAAAGGCAGGGTAAAGTGGTTCTGCAGTGATTTGCTCAGCTGTTGCTAGGATGCTCTTGGAAAATATAAATCAAAAGTAACTTCAACTGATTTTAGTGACTCATCATTTCTGTAAAGACCAGAATCCACTACGGACCCAACCGTCAGCCATGTTCAGATGTCTAATTGGTGCATTAGGACTTTCTTTCAGGGGGAATTCAGTGTATTGATTTCCAAATCTGATAGCTTTAGATATATGGCACCTGCAGATCCAGCTGTGAGCTGCACAAGGTGGGTGTCGCACCCAGAGTGCCGAAAGGTTGGCAAAGCTCTTTAGGTCATGGCCAGAAATAATTTGCAGGTCCTATTCGGTGAGACACTGAATGTCCTTTGTGCTTGTTGAACACAGAGGATGCCACAGATGCTCAGCAGCTTCCAGGGTCAGAGCTGAGAGTCTATGTGCAAAAAAAAGGTTTCCAGAGAGCCAGGGGAAAAAAATCCGAGATTTGAAGCTCTGTTGCAAGGGAATTTTGTAGCAGAAAGGCTTGAATTTCCATTAGCTGCTGAAAAGCAGAGAGAAGGTCATATTTTAACCTTTTTGGTTGAAGATTGTTTCTGAATACTTGACTGAGCCCTTTTCAAAATGGGGACACTTCAAAATCTGAGAACTGAGCACTGATCCGTCTCTGCTGAGCAGGACTAAGGGTAGGAGCTTTTGCTGGGGAGCAGCTGTGAAACTGAAGTCTTCTGTAACATCCAGCCCTCTGTTTCTGTTTGCAGGGCTATTACAAAAGGACCCTGGATTACCCCCCGATCCGGGAATGGAAGAGGACAGGCTGTTTTGCTGTCCCGATGGTTCATTCCACCTTCCTCATCGACTTGAGGAAAGAAGCCTCCACCAAGCTGATGTTCTACCCCCCGCATCAGGACTACACCTGGAGCTTTGACGATACCATGGTCTTTGCCTTCTCCAGTCGCCAGGCAGGTGTGTCTGGAGACTTTGCTGGGCAGGATTCACTCGTAGACATGCAGATCTTTACTTTGGAGTTCACAGACCAAAAGCCAATTTTTTGGCTTCAGTGGTGAGTTAAGACCCTGTTCCCTTTTCTCTTTTGGATCTGGTCAGGGACAACCAGCAGCAAGTGAGTGGCAGTGCAGTTTTGAATCACAGATAGCTTCAAAAGACATGGGAACTATTCCAGGGACGAAGGCAATGTTTCAGAGACAAAATTAGTGGCATCTACCTTTGTTTTTTGTCACAGTGAGATGATAGCGAGCACAAGTGAATGCTGTGAGAGTGGAAGGCACTCTGTAGTTGTCTAAATTCACCACTTCCAGGAGACTCCCTGAGGAAGGGGTGAGGACAAGAGACACTTTTTAGACGTTGCAGTGTTTGTGCAAAATAAAACCCAAGGTGCTTGCCTGCAGTGCTTGATGAAGCTTTGCTTTGTGGCAGCTCAACAGGAATTGTCTGAGAGTTAAGAGGTTTTTCTTTTGTTGGTTCTGTTTGCTTTAAGCAAAATCAGTGCAACTTTCAGGGAGTGATGTGGGGGCTGTGGGCTGTGCTCAGAGGAAATTTCTTGCTGGCGTGAGAGCAGTAAAATCTCCACAGAACTGATGCCTCACTGGGACTTTGGGAGAATGAGTCAAGAACCAGTTCTTGAGATGTTTGGGGCTCCAGCTGGTACTGGGACCAGTTTCTACCAGACATTGGGAGGATTTCAGTTAGATCTGAAACTCAGGAGTCCTTTCGGGCCAAGGCACCACCTCAGTGTCTTCTTCTACCTGGAACGGCTGTTGGTGTGTGCAGAGCTCCATGTGTCTTGGGGGATTCGCTGTCTCTTAGTGCACGATACCACTGCTACAGCTGCTTGTTCTTCTGGTGGGGATGATTAGTCCTGTTTATTTTTGGATCTGGTGGGTATTCTGTCTCTAGCGAAGTCCTGGCTGGCAGAACTGTGTCACATCTATGAAAGGAGCTCCTGGGAAGGGTATGTTTTTAATGACCATCTGTATTGTTCTTTGCCCTCCTGTGTTGAAAAGGGCAAAGTTTGGGGCCTTATAAAGGAAAAAATGACTAATGAAACCTCAGCGGCACTGATGAAACGCGCTTCTGTTCAGAGCTTCACAACTGGTTTGCTGGCTTACTGGGGTGAATTACTTGGGGAAAGTTGGGTTTTGGGTCTACTGAGTGATGTGCAGCTGGTGTTATCTGTCCTCTCCTTGTAAAAAGTTAAGGTGAGAAGGAGGGGCTGTTCTTGGGGTGCAGACAAGTAGAGGGAAAGTGAAGAAGTGTGGCTTGTCAACAGTGGCTTCTAGAGAAGAGCCAGGCTGAGAAATCTGCCTTTCCCACCACTTACAGAGCAGTGCAGCGACTGTTCGCAGCTTTCGAGTGATCCTTCTTGTTGCAAACAGCACTGCGAAAGACAGTGTTCTTGGCATGATAAGCAGGGCTTTTTAAAACTCAGCTTCCAGGGGATGTGGAGCATGGATGAGTGGGAGAGGAGACGCAACAAGAGCTGAAATTGAGCCCTTGGGAGGCAGAGGAAGATGTGAGTTTGCAGGGCACTTTTGGGGCCCTGACCTTTTGAGTCAGGCCATGGGTGTGTTGGCTCCAAAAGAGAACAGAGGTTTAGGTCCAGTGAGCAAAGCAGGTTCCCTCAAATCTGCCTGCCCCTTGTTCCCTCTGACAGCATCCAATTAGTCTGGGAACTGCATTGCATTAGCTCCAACTGCTTCAGAAATATTTCAGGGATTCAAACCCATCATTTTTTCCTTCCATCCTAGAACACTTCAGCTTTTTCCAGAGCTGACCTCGGCAGTCTGGCCCGCTGATCTTCTCAGATTGTTGGCTTGTGTCCTGGGCTGAGTTTTGTCACCCAGGACAAAAGGATGACATCCAAGTTCAGAAATGTGAAAAATGTATGGACTTTGAGGTATACTTCTCTTCAGAGTAATTCCACTTATTTCCCTGAAGCCATAAACGATGTTGGCATTTGTCTGGGCCAAGTACTGCGCTTAACGCCTCAGGTCAACCCATTGATTTTTCCAACAGTGAATCTTCTGCTCGAAGCAGGCGGTTTGTGATGCTCCACAGAGACCATCCCACCCGTCCCACTTCTGCCGAGAGGGCGTGGGCTGCGGAGCACAGAACAAAACTCAGCGCAGGTGTTTTATTGAGGAGGGCGGTCTCCGTAGAGCCCTTTGCACTGGCAAGATGATGTTTAGCTGGCCAGACCTTCTGAGCTTCCTTCAGCCTGAGGCTCTGAAGACCTCAGGCCAACCAGGAATGTCCAGTCGCAGGGATGTGGGGGAAATTTAGGTTGCCTAAATATGACTGTGGATTTATTTAAGGCATATGACTGTGAACCCTGCTCACTGCCTTACAAAGGCTGATAGTAACACCAGTATCTCTAGCCTTCTGTCCTTTGTAGCAAACTTTTATTTTATTATAAAAACAGAGCCGGAGAGTGAGTCCCCCTCCCCGTTTTAAGGTAGATTTACCATTTTGAAGTAACTTTTATCCCAGAAGAAACAGAAATACTGGTGTGAATCTATGCAGATTAACTGTGTTTAAGCCAGCGGAAGATAAAAACGGAGATCAGTGAGCCAGATAAGATTAGTTGATTAGATCAGTGCCAAATCCATTAATATTAGCAGGTAGTATTTTTTATTTTGCCATTTACCTAAATTGCAGCTGACAGCTGAATGTGTTTTGGCAGTAGTGTAGCCAGCAGTTTCCTTGCAGAACTTAAAACAGTAGAAACACCGGGGTCAGTAGTGCAGATAATTCTGCCTTGCTAAAAATACCAGGGATTTAGGAGGATTAATACATGAAAGCACCAACTCTCACCAGGTGGTGTCTGCTTTTCATTTATTTCCTAGAGGGACAAGGGTGATTCTGCTTGTTTAATTAAAAAAAAAAAGAAAAGTTATAGCCGATAATGAGCAAACTCTTGGTGAGTCTGGGGGGAACAGCATCTTACTGATCACACATTGCGACATTCCCAGCAGCGTGTGGGTCTCTCCCTTGCAAATGGATCTGCTCAGAAGGGAAGCTTTGCATCTTCTTCTTGTTCCATGCCTTCAGATTCAGCTCCTTGAACAAGCAGTTACAAAAGCTTTTGAGCAGAAGGAAGTTACGGTATCACCTATTTTTGGAAGCATCTCTTTCTCCCTGCTGCTCTCTCTCTCTAGGATTTGGTTGATTTGGATGGTGCAAACCTGCTCCTGCTTTTGGCTCTGTGAAGGGATTGCATCAGGTCTGAGCGGTGCAGGTGGGGTTTGGGGAATACAGGGGTTTCTGGGATGCTCCCCAGTTCTCCCAGCAGATCCGCTGTGTGCATCAAACATCGCTTTGCCAAAGGCCGGTTCTGCCCTCTGCTGAGAGATTGTTTTCATAGCATGAAGGCAAAGGCCAAAAGAGACCCTTTCTCTGGGCTAAGAGGGAGTTTCCAGTCTCTCCTAAGAGAAAACTGATGGCAATTAAAAATACCTTCGGTTATGGAGCAACTGGAAATTGTTTTCAGAGGAGAGACCACGTGCTGCCAGCCAAATGATACAGAAAATGTCACTATGAATTTCATAGACTCATTTTGCTTGGAAAAGACCAAGATCATCGAGTCCAACCGTTAACCCACCCCTGGCACTAACTCATGTCCCTGAGAACCTCATCTCCACATTTGTTCAAGCCTTCCAGGGATTTAAGTTAAACCCCTTCATTTGCTTTTGAAGCAGAACTTTTTGGGACTGGGCTCCTGGCAACGAATTTGATTGTGGGTACATAGCAACAGAGCAGCGAACTCCTCTTTTAAGAGACCTGACTCTATTTTCTGTTTTTTTCTGTGATCCCCAGGTATACAGATGTTCATCTGCAACCGTGAACACTATGGTTTCCTTCCCATGCCCCTGAAATCGCACCAGACGCTGCAAGAAGAAACCGAGAACTTTGTGCACACCCTCATTGAGGCAGTGAGTAAGTTACTGTGCCTTGCTGTGATGGACACCCCCAAGTTAAGGTTTGGAGAGCTCTCTTACCCCTGGGAATCTGCCTCCTGATCCGACTGTTCTCATCCTGGTTTGACATGCAGTTTCCCATTTTTCCACTGTTTTTCTACCTAGAGATGCAATCGCTTCACGGTTAGGTCAGCTCCGTTGACAAAACTCCTTAACTTCCCCATATCGAATGCAAAAATGCATCTTTAACGTGGCAAGGATGCTGCAGAACCTCGTGTCTCTCCTGAGCTATGTCTGGCAGATGGCTGCTGGCTTCTGTTCTGTGACATGGACGCTTTGTGCTACACCCACTCCTGCCTGACTTCATCAGCCAGGTCCCTGGGGCTTTAGGTCCAGAGATGCAAACACACACACACACACGTTATTGTTAGTGCATGAAGGTGATGCTTGGGATCTCTCCTCTCTTCCAGTTGATCGTCCTCCCGTTGAACCCTCACAGTTTGTCTCAGTTCCGCCGAAGAACCCTGACAAGATGGGATTTGATGAAGTAAGGAACTTATTTTGCTGCCATTGTCTTGTCTTCCTGTTTCTCACCTAATGGAGCTAGGATCTCCCTGTAACTGACCTTCCAGCCGTTTCCCATTCCCATCTCTTCATACGTTTAAGCTCTTTCCCAGTCACTCGTCTGTTGGATTTCAGCTTTTTGCCAGGAGCAAATAGCCATCCTTACGTGGGGAGAACTTCTGAGGTCAGGGAAGCAGAAGGGAAAGGGCTCAGGGAGCATTCTTGCCCTCTGGCATTTGCTGGGGAGAAATGAGGCCACTCAGGTCTGTGGGCATTTCATACCTGCTACAAAACCCCCGATTGAGGTTGGTGTGCCAGGGCAGTGCTCAGCAAATCTGTGGGCTTCCTGCATTGATGGTACGGATGTTTTAATCCAGCCAGGAAGAGATGGCAGAAGTGAGAGTGAAAAACACATCATTTAACTCCCCCGATTCTTGTGCTATTTCCTCTACATCTGACTCTGTGGGGCAGCTTAGCCATCCTTCCATTCTGCAGCAAAAACTGGTCGTTCGGGAAACCTCTCCTGTGTTCCAGTGAGAGACAGGAATGATTTTCTCCCCTGAGAGAGGCACTGGGGAGCCTGGAGAAGATGGGGGAGGCTCTCAGCCGAGTTCTGTCCAAGATGGGGACGTCTAGGAGGGCTGGAAACCATGTGTGCTCCCCCCTTACTGGGGCAGCTCTCCTCCTGCCCTGCTCGGTCACCACATTTTTCTGCTATGGCCTTTAAAAGTGCATTAGAAAGGTGGTTCCTGACAGCGGTCCTGCCCCAAAACCCCACAGAAATCCCTCTCCTCCCTGTTCTTCATGTTATGGAGGGTGCAGGCATTGAGGGGAAAGGCTGGAGAGGGATCTGCTGTGCTTTAATTAACCAGGAGTTGTGTTTTTATGCAGCTGCCAGGGTGGCAGTTGTGGAGACCAGAGAAGCCTTTGTTTTCTTGGCTTATTCTGTTACATCTGTTTATACGACACGTGAATTCCAAACACGATTTGTTGGAGCGTCTGTGTTTAGGGCGCAGCTGTTGTAGGTTTTTTGCTGTGTTGTCCTTTGTGGCTGCGCTCTATTTATCCAATTTATTATTTTTGCATTTGTGCTGACCTAGAATTGGATCCGCTTCTTACTGGCTCGAGGTTTTTGCTCCACAGGCTACAAAGCTGCACTTGTCTGCCTGGGACTGAAAAACATCCCAGCCCCTCTGCAGTTTACCTGCAAATGAGGGTTTTGGTCCTCTGCCCCCCACCAAAAAGTCTGTCTGCTTAGGCTTGGGCAGAGCCTGGCGCAGACATCTCTGGGTGTGATCTGGGCTCTGTGCTGGGCTTTCTGCTCTGGCAGGGGAAGCAGCAGATTTTTTTGTGTGTGAAAATTCTGTGATTTTTTTGTGAAAATTCTGTGATTTTTTTTGTGAAAATTCTGTGAATTTTCAGTGCCTGAAGTAATTTACAAAAATTCTCTTTGCTGTGTTCTTGTGCTTGGGTGGTGACCCCGCAGATAATCCTAAATACAGGTAGTGGTGGCATTGTGGAGAAACATGTGGGTCGATGTTCCTCTGGGACTGGAGCTGGACATTTGACTCTGTGTTTAATATAAATCAAAACATCTTGTATCTTTGGAAATTATAGACTTGGCTGTAACTGGTCTGCTCTCACCTTTATTCATCCTTGATGAGCAACTTTTCCTTGTGACATAAAACGTCCTTAAAAAGTAGTTGTTAGACAAAGAATGAACCTCTAACCTTCCAACTCAAAACCAACCCCAACTTTCTGACAAATTCTACGCAACCTGGGATAAAATCACAGCTGGTATTTTAAGATCTGCTACTGAAGAAGGGTAGATGAGAAGTCACTTCTCCTCCTCGCTCCCAGGCTGTGAGCTTGATGTCTCTCTCTTCAACCCAGATTTTCATGATCAACCTGAAGCGCCGGAAGGACAGGCGGGATCGGATGCTGCGGACTCTCTACGAGCAGGAGATTGCAGTCAAGATAGTAGAGGCCGTGGATGGGAAGTGAGTTTCGGCTGGGGTTGCTGATGTTTGCAAAGAGGGGGTTGTGCTGGACACCATCTCCTTGGGTGCCCTGACCTCCCTCCTGCTGGGGATGGATGGGCTGAGGGAGAGGTGGACATTTTATTAACCTAACTGCCCCTGCTTTGGGGCAGTTTTACTCTGTTTGTGTCTTCTTTTGTAATTGGTCTTCATGAGAGAACCAGGGCGGTGTGGGTCAGGCTAATAGAATCACAGAATCATTTTGGTTGGAAAAGCCCCTCAAGATCATCGAGTCCAACTGTTCCCCCACCCCTCGCACTGCCCCATGTCCCTGAGAACCGCATGTCCGTCTGTCCAGCCCTCCAGGGATGGTGACTCCAGCACTGCCCTGGGCAACCTGTTCCAATGCCCCACAGCCCTTTGGGGAAGAAATTGCTCCCCAGATCCAACCTAAGATGAAAATCAGGTTAAAATCATACTCCTTTCTGTGAACTATAACACTTGCACACAATTAGAAAGCAGCAAAAGTGTGTGAGAGCAGTTATCTCCTGAGAGATTTGTCTGTCCTCGTGCTACAAAGCTGTTGGGCTACAGTATTAACCCTGACACAGCCCTTACTTTAAGGCATGTTAAGATGTTTTTATCTTGAGAAATCAAGACAGAAATTTTTGGTCTGGGACTCGCAAAAAGGGAAGTGGGAACCCCCATGCCATCTGGTGGTCTCGGAGACTTGCGCACCCATCAGGACCTCTTAGGAAAATATTTGAAGCCAAGCTCCTGACATATTGATGGTCCCACAAGAAGTCGTTGGCAGAGTTAAGGATATCATTTCTAAGCTTGATTTAGAATGTAAATCAGTTAGTTAATTTTTCTCCCGGTTTTTGAGCAAAACAAGTGCAGGAATTTCGTGAGTTACAGCTTATCTCTGAACGTCAGTAGCACTTCCCCCGTTGCGTCTGTGTCCGACTTGAATTTACTTTCTATTTAAATGCTGATAGGTGTTCTCTCTTTCTCAGAGCGCTGAACACGAGTCAGCTCAAAGCTCTCAGCATCGACACCGGGACCCGTGCTCCTCGCGGCCCCTCACCCGGGGAGAGATCGGCTGCTTCCTCAGCCA
This sequence comes from Patagioenas fasciata, assembly GCF_037038585.1. Classification (NCBI taxonomy): domain Eukaryota; kingdom Metazoa; phylum Chordata; class Aves; order Columbiformes; family Columbidae; genus Patagioenas; species Patagioenas fasciata. The sequence continues at coordinate 845,827 of NC_092539.1, forward strand.
CTACTGCATCTGGGAGGAGGTGAGGGGGGTGCGGGTGCCCTGGGGAGGGTGCTGAGGGCAGGAGCAGTGGGAAGGCACACGGACGGTCCCAGGACAAATATAATACCGGTTTCTGGAAGTGTAGGATGGTTTTACTTGGTTTGTAGGGGATCGTGTACAGGGGTTCTCTTGAACACATTGCTCAGCTTTCTCAGCTCTACTCTCCGTTTGCCAACTGATTTTTATCAGAATGTTTTCATGATTGGTTTTGCAGACCATCTGATAGCCTGTTTGGAGTGAGTTTGTTTAGGAGAAAGGCAGGAAGGTTTTGAAGAACAAATGGTATTAAAGAAACTCCTGTTTTATTTCCCTGGTTCTTCATGTGTGCTGGAGCAAGTTCCAGTGGCTCTGCTAACTGCTTTTTTTTGAGCTGGTATATCATAAATAAATTTAGCAGCAGGGATCTCTGTTACTTGAGCTAACAGGTATTGTTTGGGTTGTAGTAGCTGTAGCTTCCATCTGTCCTGGTCACCTGGAGAGTCACACTTGAGAGGATCTGGGCTGTGCTGGTTGGAGGTGCTGGAGTTACACAGCCTGACATCAACGGGAGGGATTATTTCGAGCGAGGTGGGATGTGGAGGCAGGGAGAACAACTTGGTGCTTAGAGAAGACTGGTCTAAGGCAGCAGCTGCCCAAATGTGACTGTGATGGTTGGATGATCCAAATACCTTTCAGCCAGCAGCAGGGACTTCAGCACTGAGAAATCAGGCAATGATTTGGGGCTTGAGACTTCTGCATCACCAATGGTCAGATGGTAAGATGGGAACCCACTTGCAGGATGCCTTTGCATGTGTGTTCTTGAAGTTGCCAGGGCCAGACTTTGGATGTGCTGGATCATTCTCCAGATTCCAGAAACACTTTTTTTCTGAACAGAAACAGGTTTTTCTGAACAGTGGTTTTGTTGTCAAAGGAGGAGGTGGTCGTGCAAGATGGTAGCTCACGGGGTTGAGGTGCTGCAGCATCACATGGAGGGTTTTTCTAGGTTGCAGATGCTCAGCCACAGGATATTTTTGGACAGCTCGTCCCAGCTGAGCTGTGAATCTGGGGGTGGTTCTCCAGCCTCCCTACCTGTATGGTCCAGAGGGCCAGGACCAGGTCAGGATGACCCCCAGAGATTTCGGGGCCACTGTGATCACTTCTGAACCATCTTGTTTCAGGTGGTGAACAGAGAACTGGAGAAGACGCTTGTTATTGAGGACGAGTTCAAGAGGAAGCTCATGAAGCTGATGGATGACATTGAACAAGCCCAGCTAGACTGGGAGCTGATGTAAGTCACTGGCCCTCGTGAAGCTCTGGGCACACAGGGGACATGAGCAGCAGAGATGGAGGGTGATGCTGGAGTGCAGGGAAAGGTGGCAGAGGCTTCTTGATGGCTCTTCCCATCAGGATAACTCTGCTTCTGGGCCAGGCTGGTGCTGGGGTGCCCCAGCTGTGTTGGGTACCACTGGTGCGCTTTGTGGGCAGTGTTGGTCATCTGGAGACACTGCTGTGACAGAGGAACTGCCACAGCTCAGCGCTGAGGCTTGGACCGTGTCATCTCAGCTGCCTTATAAAGTCTTTCACATCTGTACCACCCGCTGGGGTAAGATTTGAATGTCTGAGAGTGGTACAGGATAGAAATGTGTCAGGGATTGCTTCTTAGATCCACCCTTTGTCCTTCTCCGCTTGACATGGACAGTTGTGTGGTCCTAACTGCTGCAGATTCACATTTAGGTTCCGATTTCTGTGGTCTTTTCCCCCTTTAAGCTACATTGGCCGGAAAAGGATGCAGGTGCAGGAGCCTGAGAAAGCAGTTCCCAACGTCATGAACCTGGTGGAAGCCGATTACTCGTACTGGACCCTGGGCTACGCGATCTCCTTCCAGGGGGCTCAGAAGCTCATCGGAGCGGAGCCTTTCGGCAAGATGTTGCCGGTGGATGAATTTCTGCCAGTCATGTACAACAAGCACCCGGTGTAAGTAGGTCGGATGTCTTCGTTACTTGGGTTCACGTGAGCTTGGTCTTGCTGAATGATTAAGATCTGGTTCGTAGATTTGTGTAGTGTATATCATATGTGTTAATATCTATATATGCTTATGTATACCCTTGTTTATGTGTGCACACTTAGTGTGGTACATATAAATGATTAATTTTGGAGCTTGGAGTCCAAATTATTCACGTTACAGTTTTCAGCAGGTTGATGACTTGAGTGCTCTGTGGGGCACTTCGGAAAATGGAGCTCACTTCGTGCTCTTCAGCTTCATCTGCAAAAATGGTGATTTATCAATCAGTCCTGAGACCTAAACCAACAAAAGATCAGGTTAATAATCATTCGGTTCTTTAGTGTTTTAATGCTGTTTGACTCAAGCTACGCAAAACCTCACGGCGCTTAGTATGCAGCGTGTGATGTTGTGATGCTCACGTTTTATTTTTCTAAAGCTGAATGCAGTGGGTAGAAGGTCAGACCCCACCACAGCAACTACCTGTGCTGCTTGGGACACATTCACTCAGTGGATGGGCTTGTATCTCGCAGTTATAAGCATTTCACTCTGTCCCTGATGATTTTTCTCTCCTCTTTAGAGCAAAGTACATGGAGTACTACAAGTCCAGAGACTTGAAAGCCTTTTCAGCAGAACCCCTGCTTGTCTACCCCACGCACTACACAGGGCAGCCCGGCTACCTTAGCGACACAGAGACCTCCACCACCTGGGACAACGAGACCGTGTCGACGGACTGGGGCAGAACGCACTCCTGGAAATCCCGGCAGCAGGGCACGATCCACAGCGACGCCCAGAACAAGGACGCTCTGCCCTCGCAGTCGTCTCCGGACGCGCCGTCCTCCAGGGACGAGCTATGACCGCCCGCGGCCCCGCGGCTCTGTCGGTGGCTGAACCTGCCTCGCGCTTTGGCTTTTCACCCTTGGCAGTGGCGGAGCCGCTCTTCGTGTGGTCTCCATCCCGCTGCTTCGAGTGGCAGAGCACAGAGCCTGGACCTGATGTGACAACTGACCGAGACGCGCAGGGCGAGGCGGGAGATGAAGGAGGAAAAAGAACGAGTGATGCAGACTGGCAGGAAAAAAAGCAGAGATCTGAACAAAAGCCCTCGCAAGTGGGCAAGAAAAACCAAACCTTGAATGACGTCTTTCTACAGTTCCTTGTGTAGAATACTGTATTTATAAAGATTAATATATAGAGGTGTACAAGTGTTCATACCTTTCTGGATCGCTGTAACTAGGCTACTGTGTAACTGTTAGTCCTCGTAGGTTCATAGGCTTTTTATAACCCTGTTCGCTGAGAGAAACTGCGGGCGAGTGTTTGGGTATTTGGGTTTGTTTTTTCAAAGGGAATCAAAATGGTTTCCAAAACCATCCAGCTCCCTGGAGCAGCGCTCCTCTGTAGGGTCATCTCCTTCATCGCACGGTGATAGAAAAGGATCGCTGGCTTCCCCTCTGCAAATCACAAAACTTGCCAGATCTGAACGGGCCTCCCAGTGCGGAGCTGCCATCTTGGCGTGCCTAAAATCCTGGGAGCTGGCAGCAGAAGTGGAGGTTGCAAAAGGGAAGAGTTGGTCCATGTCATGTCCTGCTTCACCCCCTGTGCCTCCACTTATTCCTTCAGGAAAACAAAGCTTCACAGCCTGTTTGCAGGCCTGTTTAATTAGGCCGTAAAACCAAGTGTTAGGACTTTCAGGAACTTTAAAATGTTTGGTTACGAACTGCTTGACATTATCCTTATCAAACCAAAGCAACTTACCGAGATGTTGGTGGTGTCATCCGTACTGTTCTCGACAGCCCCGACAGAATTATTGTGCGTTACAGGACGGAAAGGCAGCTTGTCTGGATATTTTTTCACGTGAGGAGCAAACTCGTCTCTTTTTTTGGATGGGTTCTGATGTACTTGCTGCAGAGTATGGTGATTATTTTTAAAAAAAAACGATTCTCAGAGGGCAGGTGATGCCGGCCTGCACTGCTTGGGTTGGCTGGGATGTTCTCCTGCGCTTCCCACCGAGAAACTCACCTGCTGGAGATCTGTACGGTTGGGTATGTGTGCCTGGGCTTTCATTTGTGTTTGTTTTTTAATAACTCCTGACGGATGTTGTGCTTTCTGCTCAAGAAGATGTGTTCTTACCTGTCAGCCGGTTTGATAATACAGAAAACCTGGTGCAAAATGGCAGCTGTGTGTGCTGTTTCATGGGGTGGGAGCAGGCCCGGCAGGGAAGGCCAGCGCAGGCCGTTCAGCTCTGTCGCTCTACCACGGAGTCCCTGCCCGTGGAAATGCGCCTGTTGTGCCGGGAAGCCGAGTTCCTTCTGCTCCGCAGGCCGGAGCAGCGTCCATGTTGCGTGGTGAGTGTGCGGAGCGGCTGCGCCGCGGGGGCATCGCTCTCTGACAGCTCCTCTCCTTTCCTCCTCAGCTCTGGCTTCATGAGCGGCAGCCCGGCTCTGTGTGAAGCGCGGTGCAGCGCGGCGATGCTCCAGACGGCGGCAGACGCTTGGCGTGGCCCTCAGCAGCAGGACGTCTGCGAAGCGGAGCATCCAGCGCGGTGCCGCTGTCGGTGCGGGTAGGAGCAGCACGTGTGTCAGCACAGCTCTGGGTTCCCAGCCGTTCCTCTCCTGACCCGTTGTGATCCCACGGGAGCAGTTTCTCCATGAAACGGCCCTGGTGTTCCTCACAGTTCTCCCCGCTGGGGGCTGGAGACGGAAGGGACAGACACACTGCAGAGTTCTGTTTAACTTTGATTTCCCTAAGCAGAGCAGTAGCAATTTATTAAAAACTACTTGACACTGCAGCTGGGGTTTTTGCTTTTTTTATTTGTTTGTTTTGAGGTGCGTGGGTTTTTTTTTTTTAGTTGATTTAGGAAGCGAGTTATTAATAGTACAAGAGGTTTGAAGGTTTCACGGACGGGAGAGAAATAATTAAGGATCTAAATGTAATGAATTAGATGAATGTGTCCATTTCATGGCCTCAGTGGAACCGACTGTTCTTTCACCCGTACGTGTGCGTGTAGGTGCACTTTTCTATTTATTTCCATCTGCAAGACCCGGTGGCTGCCCAGCGGTTCCACAGCTCTGACAGGCGCTGGTTCTCTGTCTGTGCTTTCAGCTCCTGGGCTGGTGCTGTCCGGGCTTTCCCTGCTCAGCACTGACTGTGTTTTGGGAAGGCAGGAGCCAGTGCAAACCCTTCTCCGCTGTTCTGCTCTTTTTCTGCTATTTTTCCCCTTTGCTGTGAAGCTCAGCTGCTCCATGAGTTATTGTGTTCTCCTGTGAGCGTGGGGTTTGTCCTCTGCTGTGGAGCACGAGAGCGAAGCCCCCGGAGCCCCGGCTGGTGCAGACCCCGCAGCGAGGGTGACAGACCCGGAGCCAGGAGCAGTTTCCCCAGGGTGAGGAGCAAGTGGAGCTGCTCACACCAAGGGCACAGGCAGGGTTGGTGCACGTCACCGGTTCTACGGCTGTCACCAGAACCTGACAACCTGACAACAGTGTGCTGTCTCCCTGGGTAGTTGAAGTACAACCAGAACGCAAGAGGCAGCTTAAATTCGGGGTCGTCTTTTTGCCAGGAGCAACAAATGCCGTGATGGAGACAATGGGGAAAAGGTGGAAACTCTCAGACCGCGGTGCAGTCTGAGAGGAAAAGAGATGAACGAGACACTGATGAGCGGGAAAAGTTGACGTATTTATCATAGAAACATTAAAGGTTATATAGAGATGGAATGTTACACGAAGATCAAATATTTAAATACATTCGCTCCAGACACAAAATAGTGTTAAAAAGTTCATCTATTTATTATAGATACATTAAATATTATACAAAGCTCAAACATGATCTAAAGATCAAACATTAAAATCTACTAACTCCAGACAAGAATTGGTGGGAAAACGTTTACATATTTATTATATAAGTATTAAATATTAAATAAAGATTAAATAGAATACAAAATCAGACATTAAAATATATTAACTCCAGACACAAATTAGTGGTCAAAAGTTAATCTATTTATTATAGAAACATTCAATATGAGATAAAGATTAAATATCATATAAAGATCAAATATTATCTAGAGATCAAACACTAAAATATACTAACTCCAGACGAGAATTGGTGGAATAAAGTTCAAGTATTTATTATATCAATATTAAATAAAGATTATGTATTATATAAAGCTTAAATATTAATCCTAGTAACTCCAGATCAAAAAATACTGGAAAAATGTTTACGTATTTTTATAGAAACATTAAATAATATATAGAGATTAAATATGATCTAAAGATCAAATATTAAACTATATTAACTCCAGACAAAAATTAGTTGAAAAAAGTTACGTATTTATGATAGAAATGTTACATATATATAAAAACTAAATACTACATAAGGATCAAATATTAAAATATTTTAACGCCAGACAAGAATTGGTGGGGGAAAAAAGTTCACATATTTATTATGTAAATAAAGATTATGTATTAAATAAAGATTGTGTATGATATAAAAGCTCAAATCTTAATATATATTAACTCAAGAGAAGAATTAGTGGAAAAAAAGTGACGTATTTATTATAGAGATGTTACATCTATGTAAAGATTGAATATGACATAGGGATCAAATATTAGAATATTTTAATGCCAGACAAGAATTGGTGGAAAAAAGTTCAAGTATTTATTAGATAAATATTAAATAAAGATTATGTGTTATATAAAGCTCAGTTATTAGTATCTATTAACTCCAGAAAAAAAGGGTGGAAAAAAGTTTATCTATTTATTTTATAGGCATCTCTAGATATGTGATATAAAGCTCAAACACTATATACAGAAGAAACATTAAAATACATTAACTCCAGACAAAAATGGGTTGAAAAAAGTTGATATACTTATCATATAAATATTAAATATTATACAAGGATCAAATATTATATAAAGATTTAATAATAAAATATATCAACTCCAGAAAATAATTATTGGGGAAGGTCTATGTACATAGTAAATAAATATTAAATATTAGTACATTAAATAAACATATTAAATAAATATTAAACATTAGTACATTAAATAAAAATATCACATAAATATTAAATATCAGTATGTTAAATAAAAAACATTAAATAAAGCTCAAATACTAGATACAGCTAAACCATTTAAATATATTAACTCCGAGGAGAAATTAGTGGAAAAAAGTTTACGTACTTATTCTATGAATACTAAATATTATACAAAGCTAAAATATTCTATAAAGCTAAGCTATTTAAATATAGTAACTCCAAGCGGACATCAGTAGAAAAAAGATGATATAATATTGCAGGTTTCTGTAGAAGTATGGAAAGATTAAATACGATAAACACATCAAGTATTAAAATACATTAACTGCAGACAAAAACTGGAAAAAAGTTAATATACTCGTTATAGAAATATTCAATATTATACAAAGCTCAAACATTATATACAGGTCACATATTAAAATATATGAACTCCAGACTAAAACTGGGGGGAAAAAAGTTTACATACTTATAATATAAACAGTAAATCTTATACAGAGCTCAGCCATTACAACCCATGAAGTGCGGGCTCCTCCTGTGCTGCAGCTTTTCTTCTCAGGATGCAGTCGAAGTTGCCCTGGGTGCTCATGGCGTAGAACACGTTCGCCTTGGGTGGGATCGCCAGCTCCGCAAGAGAGGGAGCAGAGCGAGCGTTAATGGGCGCCCCACTCAGCGTTGGGGGTTTATTCTCACCGGCAGCTGGGACAACGTGGCGATGGCGTTTCTGACGTCGCTTCGCATGTTACTCTTGCCGGCAAAATGCAGCAGAGCTCTTCAAGCAGCAGCAGCAGCAGAGTTCTGCTTCCCCACCTTTGTCCTCGGAGATGATCTGGACCAGCTCGTAATCCTCAGCCGAGCCAGACTGCAGGTTGTGCTTCTCCACGGCTCGCTGGGTGACAGCAGGAGCCTTCTCTTGGTTACTCAGCTGCAAAGAGGGAGTTGCAAGGAGTCGCTTGGTAACCAAGTCGCAGATTCTGCCAGACGCTAAAACACGCTCTTTGCGACACCTGGGGGTGGAGTTAGTTCAAGACAACAGACACTGCTCTAGAAATGCAGCAGGAAATCACAGCCTCTGCTCTCCTGAGCAACCACTCGGAGAGGTGAGACCTTGTTCTCAGCAGCCATCGAATCCGCAGCAAGAGCTGCCCCAGCTGCTGTTTGCAGACATCCATTAATCCACAGTCTCCCCTGCTAAACACTTTCTGCGATGTCCTGCAAAGATTCTGGGCCTTGGAGCTGGGTTTGCTGGGGAAGGGGCACCTTGTGTCACAGCTCACACACCCCAGTGCTGAGCTGGACACACAACAGCCGGCGCTGGCAGAAGAGCAGGGGCAGCAAAGCCGGCACTTGCTCAGAGTGCTTCCCTTGGCATTGTTGATCAAATACAAGCTTCAATTTCAAGGCCAGAAACCTTGAGAGATGCTCTTTGCAAACCTCTCATTCATCCCCTGCTCCACATGTTTTGATTTGTAACATCGGTCACGTTCCCTGTCAAGGAGGTCTGATCAGGGAATAGGTGTTTCCGAAACTAAAAGCACCATTCAAGTCACCTGGGGTGAAAACACCACCCACAATAACAGCGCTTTGCTGTTCCCACCACTCACCAGGATGCTCCTGTAGATGTTGCCGCTTCTGTCCTCTTCTACGCTGGTGCGGATGATGCAGCTCTCTCCGCTCTGCTGGTTGTAGACTGGCAGGACTGGCGGCACTTCTTTTGATGGAACGGGAGTCACGGGGCCGGGGCACTTCTTGGAGCACTTGTCATCAGATGGCAGCAAGGGGGGAGACAAGATCAAACACATTCATTACCATTTAATTTCAAAGATCCAAAAGCTAAAGATGACACTCTTCAGCACAACAGCCTTAACAAGGGCTTCGGCAACCCAGTTAAGGCAGCTTAGGTCAAGAGAGCAGAGTCTGCAGGACAAAGCTCCCTGGGAACGGAACCCAGCCCAGCCCAGGCTTGGTCTGGGCAGTTCCTGGCAGGTCAAACCACAGGGCTGGTGAGCTCTGACCTCACCTGCTTCTCACTCGCTCAGCTGCTCTGCCTGCCCCAGAATTAGGCTGGGCTGATGTACATGAGCCCTCCCCCCAAAATCGCCTTTCCCAGAGCTCAGGTCCCTCCATTCCACTGCCAGCAACGCTCCAGTCAAGATCCACAGGCTTGGGCAAGCGCCTGGGGCCGCCGGCAGCGTCAGCAGCCTCGCACAGGCTGTTTGTGCTGAACACAGGGCCCGGGCCCTACCTTGTGCTGAGGCTCCTCAGCAGTGTCGGTGGGAGGGACGATGGTGACGGTGCTGTCCCCAGAGCTCCCACCTGGAGCAGGTTTGGGCTGCGCGTTGACGGGTGTGCTGAGGGCGCTCACCCCCAAGCCCAGGAACGGCCTAGGGGAGAAAAGAAAGCACAACAGAGCTGGGCTGAGCACAGCTGTCACTTGCTTCAACAATCTGACCTGCTGTTGTGTTTTCCTATCTCGAGTGGCCTATTGTTTGTGTGTGTATAGCAAATTAGACTCTATCCTTATTTGCTCTGTTTTGCTGCTGCAAATTTGAATTGAATTTATAATCCAGCACTAAAATTGTTCCTTTGTCTGACACCTTGGAGTTATTTCTGCAGTCTTTAGTCGATAACCCTCATGGCTACTTACACCAATAGAAAGAGACAACAGCAATACGTATTTCTAGCTGGCGGTGTCTCCTCGCAGCACTGCAGTGCTCTGGATCCCCAGCCAGGTTTGTCAGCTGGTGTTTGATTTATTCCAGTTCATATTCACACACCAAACCCCCTCCCCGTTGTACTCACAGGCTGAATCTCTTCACCACGCTCCTCTGAGCTCTGCCCGCTGCGGTGCTCTGGTCAGGAGCTGCTCCTTCAATTTCACGTGACAGACGGAAACTGCAGAACAGGCAATACCGTTAGTTAAATATCTCAAAGTGGCCATATTTGAGAAGCCCTGGGTCACTCCCACGTCCCAGAGGGTTCATCCCCACGAGGAGGAGCGCAGCTCTGTGCGTGTGTATTTCCACTCTCCGGGAGCAGCTCCTGGCAGCGCAGAGCTCAAGGCTGAGAGAACCTGAACCTGCCTGCGGGGGAAGAAAAGCTGCTTCGCCAGCTGGGCTGAGACCCTACCTCTCCTCATCACTTCAATGCCGCTGCCTCCTAAACCACTGCACGAATTTCTCATCTCCTGTCACGCAATAGCTGTTACATGAGGACTGCAACAGCTTAATTTGTGCGATTACTTCAAACTCCTAAGAAAACAAATAATAAAATAGGAATTCTAATTAGAAAAATCAAGCCAGTCTCGTTAATACACTAAACACACGCAGCAACAGATCCAGGACAAACTGCCCTCGGACAGAGGAAACCCCGGCACCTTCGCTCCTACCGATCTCTGACCAACAAGGCTCAGGCTGGAAGGCAACGCTCAGCCTTGATTTCTCGGTCCCAGGTACCCGCTTCGCTCTCTGCACCTTTGACCCACAACTATTTACTGCAGCACAAGGAAGATGGTCACAGACTGCATCTTGTGGCCAGCAAAGGTCTCACGCCAGCAGGTCTGATGCGCTCCCAGCACACAGAACACGCTCGTGTAACGTGTTCCCGTGAACACCAAACGGGGGGAACGTGCCCCAGACGTAACTCCTGCGGCAGCGAGTGCCCTGCGGCTCCTCTTCCCCTGCTGCCCGCATCTAAAAGGAATTTCTCTTCCCGCGCCGCCCCGCACAGCCCGGCAGAGGTTCACAGCGTGCCGGGGACTGTTCCTTCCTCACCCTCTGAGTAACGTGAGCGGCTGTTGGATACGCCCAGCAAAGACAACAGGCCTCGCCAAGAGAACGCTCTAGCAGAGAGCGTCAGGCACTAACGATCACAGAACAGTCACCGTTCCACTTACCCTTCGCCGCTTCTCAAAATTGATCAGGCCGCCCTGTTGGAAGGACAGAGAAGGGATCAGAGGAGAAGAGCACAGGCTCGGCTGGAGTTAATCACAAACAGGATGAACAGGATGAAGTAGCGACACCAAGGGACAGGCCAGAGCTGCCCTGACCAAAGGCCTCTACAAAGACCCGTTTCCAGCTCTAGGATAAGCCACAGCACTCGTGTACCTGAGTCTATTTGTTAAATACATTCCTCTCTTTTTAAGAACTGCACTAGCACCCAGTGGAAGATGCAGGAGCAGACACAGTGTCTGCAAGGGAGGGAGGAGATTTAGGATTCCAAAAATTGCCCCAAATTACCTCGAGATAGTCCTGAAGGGCTGTGTCCAGCATGACGAGGTCAGTGAGGAAGGTACCCAGGTAAGGTACCGTGCCTTGTGTGACTCCCTGCAAACGGTCAGAGCAATGGTGGATTAATTGACTGAGAAGTAATAATTATACTAATTAGAATACTCCTGTGGAAGCAAACCAAATACAACTAGTCTGCTTCACCAAACAGCGCTCTTGTAAATGATGCTTTCACGACATCATCCTTGGTATCTCAGCCAGCGGTTCATGTCTGCACAGAGCGGTATATAAGCCAAAGTGCTCATTCGTAACTCCTCTGCGTCAAATCTCGCTGTGCGGCACCTCTCGCCCCAGCAGAAAAGCCGGGATTTACAGACCCGTCTTCCCCAAAGCACCGCATACGGGAGCTCATTGGTTAGGAACAGGGTTGAGCTCGGCTTTGGGTGAGATCACAACCTGGCAACTCAAGCTCATTCCCACCTTCAGCAGCAGCTCCCTGCTCGTCGCAAAGTTGTCACAGTCGGAGAAGATTTCGCAAAGCTCTTCGAACATCAGCATTGTGTCCCTGTACAGGAAAAGATTAAATGATTTAAGTTGTTTGTAAGCACTCTGAATCAGATCAGGGGACAATTTTTTTCTCAAGAATCGTTAACAGTTGGGCACAGAAAAGATAAAAGCACCAAAACACATCCAGTGACACACTGCACAGCCTTACTTTGGAACGCAGGCCCAGGTCTTCTTCAGGCGATAAACCGAGGTGGACTGCAAGGCGGAAACGATGGCCTTCAGAGACGAAAAGTTGTTCAGGATCCTACATTGCTGTGAAAGGAGCGGTTAGAAACACAGGAGCGTTAAACGTCAGCATCACCAATAGTCAGTGCTCTTCTGTCTGCCCCGTGTCCTGCTTGCTGCACATTCTCCCTGCTGAGCGGGCAGCTCTACAAATACTGAGCATCAAAAATATCACTCCCCGCTACAACCCCCCTGTCCCCTCCCAGCTCCACGGCACCCGCACAAGGAACGTTAAACAGTCGCGAATAAACGCTTTACAAGTCCGATACGGATCCACTTCTCCAAGATCTTCGCTCTTGGCTGTGTCTTTAATTCTTTGCTCTCCAGGATGGTGCTGAGCACGCAGTTGGTGACGGCGTTGAACTGCGAGATGGTGGCTCTGATGCTCTGTGCCAGCTGTTTGTTCTCTTTCTTGTCCCTTCGGGACCAGATGCAGCCCAGGCAGTGGTGGGGCACAACGTTCTGGAAGAGTGTCTAGAGGGAAACAGAGGTGTCCAACTCAGCCTGGAGCGCTACTGCCCACAGCAAGAAATGCACGGTTACAGTACAAACTGCAGCTGAATCCAGTATGGTATTAAAAGGGAAATATTGGTTTTCTCTCCAGTTTAAAATATACACTTTGGTATAACTCTTTAGGCCTGACGCCCTAAAAGAACTGTCAGCTAAACTGTCCTGGAAAAATAAAAGACACCTTTCTATCACTTACATTACCAGGGGGAAAGATTTCTATATCATGATACTTTTGAAAGAGATTGATACAAATAAGCCAAATCGGAGCACTACAGTTACAAAGTACTTCTACATCTTCAGGTGAGGTAGCCTAAGATACAGTCAAAATACGCTATTTCTGAGGGGTCAAATGCTAAACTTTGCAAAAGAGGCCACACAGTCTACATCCACACTGTATAACAAAAAGACAAACACCTTCAGAAGAACTGAAGGAAAAGCCCAATCAATGAAGCAAGTCTGGATAACCAAGCAGAGCTGCGCTCTGTGTCCCAGCAACAGAGCGGTTCTGGAACAACAGACTTACACCGATATAAGTTAAAAAACAAACAAACAAACAATGAGAAGCCCAGAACTCTTTCCCCGAGCATTTCAAGTAATACCTATGATCTACATACCGCATCCATGTATGTCAGCTGTTCTGCCACCAGGTCTTCTTGGAACAGCGAGAATTCTTCTGGGCCGCTGATCTCCAGTTCCTCTTCCTCGTCCGGGTGGCAGGGAGAAAGGCTGTGGAACGCGTCTGGCCAGCGGGGAAAACACGAGTCAGTGAATTGATACAGAAAACAAGTAATCAAAGCAGATATTTGGAAAATCACTACACAGAAGAACAGAACATGCAAAGGGACCTGCCTGGGGTAACGGCCTCACCGTGCTGCATATTTTAGGGAGATAGAGAAGGTCCAGAAGATTAAATGGGCAAAGAGAAGGTAGAAGAAAAAGAAATAGGGAGAACTGAGCTGTTCAGGGTCTCTTAGCTGAGAAGTGCCTTAACCCATTCACTAACCATTCTTTGGAAAGAACAAACCCGCCAACCCCCCCACAACAACTCCTTATTAACACTGCAGAACTTTGATAATCTGCTTGTCAGCATTTATGCATTCTATACTCTGAAAAACAGCTGAACTGCAAAGAGACAAGACTGCAATTATACCCCCAAAATATTACGCTGAGAATGCTCTTCTGTCCACGTTTCAAGGGAAGAGGAGGAGAAGGGAGAGAGACCAGTTGGAAAGTTAAAACATGCTTTGCTAGTACTACTGATGAGGAGAGAAAGTAATGCAAAATATACGAAACCAATCGTGGCTCCAGCAGCTTCAGGACAGGCCCCCGGACGCCCTGGGCTGGACTCGGCACTAAACCAGAGCTGGATTCAGGGCTGCAGGGCTGTACAGAACTGATCAGCAGCCTTGGCTGCCGCAGCACTAAGTCTAAACCTGGGCCTTTTCTGCACACCAGTCCTACCGTTATGCGCTCCAGAGCCAACGGGGTCTGAAAAACACGCAGGTAACGTGAGAAAAATGCATGTAGTAGAACTCAGTCTGCCTACTAAGGCTGGAAGTTGATTCCAGTACTCATTCACATACCACGTGAGCTCTTACGACTTTTCGGCTCACGGCACAGGAAGCTTTGTGCCCTGGATAAGGGGATGTGTCAGGCTTGATGCTGGGAGAACACACAGACAGCAGAGAAAGGTACTTTACCATCATTCTCCCATTCTTCTTTCTGGAACTGCTCCAGGAGGTTCTGCGCCCTCTTCTCCGGGTCAGAGCCGGGCATGTTCTTCTTCAGATAACTCAGCACCTTCTGCAGACACACGTACTCGGGCGGCTCTCGGAAATCGTCGGCACATTGGTCGAGCCAGGCTTGTAAAATCGATGCCATCGCACTGTGAGCAAATTCAGAGAGAACACATGGGTTGTATGCAGCAGGTACTGATGCAATCGCATGGATCTGTACCTAATATAACAACAGGAACACTGAGACATTCATCCCCCACGTGAGGGCAGTATGGACACTTCTGTGAGCACAGAAGTTAATTTGTTCTTTTTAGGCAAGAAATATTATTAAGATAATACTTCATAGGAAACTAAAGGCTGCTTCTTCAATTACACCTTGAGAAACCAGCGCAGTCATTCATATTTTCTCTGCGTTGTATTATTGGATGTGTTATGAGACAGCTGATACTTGGCCTTTACACAAGCTCCTTGAAGCAAACAGGGCTGCGAATTGTCAAATGAAACAACAGCTCTGCTGCCCACGTCCCGCTCCAGCACCGAACCCTGACTGGGGCTCGCTGGGCGCTGCAAAACCAAACTTACGTCCTGAGCACTGTGCTGGATCCGGGGGAATTCTGGGTTCCATGTTCTTCAGAGCCCGAGATCTCCAGGTTTCCGTATCTGAAAAAATGAGATGGCTGTTTAGAGGAACCTCTACTGAGCAACCCAAATAGCGTAATCCATATACAATTGGCATAAACATATAGATATTGGCATATTCATATACAATTGGCATGAAGACAAGGGCTTCATGCTGGACAATTCCACCGTGGCTGGGGAAGCTGCGGCAGAGATGAAGGGTTTGCACATATCCCCCGTGCACTGGTCTTTTTTTAAGGGACAAGCTGTATTGGTTTTCTTGTGTCGGTCCCAGTTTGGTTCCTTAGCGGTCAGACCACGCACGCTTTCCCCACCTGGCGCTTAAGCTTTAATGAGATTTGGGATGTGGGCAACGTGCATTTACACATGGTGTGTTTACGCTGAAATCCTGAATTTTGCAGGATTCTTTTCTGTCAACATCCCCCTGTCGTGTATAATAAATGACGGCTGAGTTTCCATTCTGTCCCGGCTCTCACCTGTCCAGGAGCAGTTCCAGGACTGTGCTGGTGGAAGCAAAGGCCCTGTACGTGGAGAGGAAGATGCTGATGTATGTGAAGTCATTATCGGCAAAGGCCGTCGGAAGCGTCTCCACCAGCTTTTCCAAAGTTCCAGCTTTCAGGGCCCTGCTGTTGCACGTCTCGTCCGGGCTGACAGTGTGTCCTGCAGGGAACTGGTCCCCTTCAGCCTACAAAGCGGAAACAAAGACAAAGCACAAAACTCAGACAGAAGCCAGAGCCCCGACAGAGCTTGCACAACGAAACACAGATTCCATTCCACCTTTTCACAGGAATAGTCCATCTCTTGTTACTAAACAATTTTGTCGGTTTGGGCTCTCCAAACACCAAATGCTGTATCAAATACTGGAGGACAATCAAGACATTTCTTATTGAAACAGGCAAGTGTTTCCAGTGCTTAAGCTGTAATCTCCTGGTTGCCTTTGAAACTGACCATTCTCTTATAACAGGGCCAACCATTCAAAAACCCCAGATGCTTTCTTAGCATCCAGAAGTTTAAGAAAGGTTTCTCAGACTTCTTGCAGCATGAAAGATCTAAGTTCCTTCACTTACTCCAACCTCTACAAGAAGATACTAAGCAAGATTTCAAGCTTCTCAGTACTTAAAGGAATTGGTAATAAAGCCCCACTCACTCAAAATGAACAAAAACAGTTGTATTCCTTTCAACACCGGTTCTATGAAATTTTCAGTTAGAGCTGCATTTCTCTCAGACACATCCACTACCAGCCAACGCTTTTCAGTTCACTCTACAAATGCAGCATCACTAAGAACTCTTCCCATCAGCTGGAAAATGTACAGGAGGTCAAAAATACTTTCTGCTGTTTCTCCCGGTAAAAACAGGAGGCAGAGATGGGAAATCTGCCACTCAAAGTCTCTATACTACCAACCTGGACACCACACCAAAGCAAGTTCTTATATTATTGCCTTGGATCCTGAAGAAAATGTAGAAACATCGCAACATAACATGAAAGTTCTACCCACCTCCTGACCCTCTGGCTCAAACTGCCACAGCTGCACCGATTGCAATGAAGTGAGGACACTTTGATCAGCTGGGGGCTTGGCCACCATGCCAGCTTTACTCACCCCGAGCCATCTTGCTCCTTCGCTGTCAGTCTGCTGGATCTGCGCTCTTCTCAGGCTGTCGCAGTCAACAGCTCCTTCTTGTGCGTCTTCAGCTCCATCCTCAGTTGTGCTCTGCCAGGAAAAGGGCCAAGAGAAACAAGTCAGAGAGAAAGGAACATGGTCCCTGCACAAGCGCAGGCTGCAGACACCAGCATGCCAGCACCAGGATCTCACAACACCTCAACAACGCTCACTTCAGTTGCCACTTTTTAGCTGCCTTCAGTTACCTGGCCCTTTTTGGGCTTTTAACTGAAAGCAGAGAGGAGCTGAGTGCACAACTTACTGCACAAGTCAATGAAAGAGGTAAGAATTAAACCAGAGAGTCCAGATCTCCTGAACCCCACCACTAACAGCCGCTGTATTAACATGCTGATACATGTTGAGGAGCAAAGCACTAGAGAATTGAAAATAGATGTAACAATTAACTTCAGAAATACATATACTGGTCCCCCTGCAACCACATAATGCTTTTTCTTCATACATACCACTTGAATAATTAAAGTTTCAGGGCTTTACTGACTACTGTAGCCTTAAGCACAGCAACAACTCAATTAGAAAGCATTTGAGTGCAGTGCAACCAAATCCTGGTTTGGGGAAGCTGGGGTTTGGGGTTTTTTTGGGGGTTGCTTTTCTGGGTTTTTTTTACCTCTTTTAACTCTAAAATATCCCTAAGTCATATAGAACTGTCTGTGCACCAGTGACTTGCCTCTTGAACGCTCTGTGGAACCTCCACATCTTCCCCAGGTTGGTTCCTCACATTTTCTTCCAGGCTCTGTGGAGTCTCCACGTCTTCTTCAGTTGGCTCGCTTGGAGTCTCCTCTGTGCACTCTGCAGTCTCTGTGTCTTCCTCTGTTGCCTTGCTTAGACCGTTCTCAATGCGCTCTGGAGTCTCTGCGTCTTTGTCTGATACCTTGCTTGTAGTCTCCACATCTTCCTCTCTTGTCTCGCTTAGAGTCTGCTCAATGCGCTCTGGAGTCTCCTCAACGCGCTCTGGAGTCTCCTCAGTACACTCTGGGCTCTCCACTTCTTCCTTGGTTGGCTTGGTCAGAGTCTCCTCAAGGCTGTGCAGAGACTCCACATCTTCCTCGTCTCTCTTCTGCCTGGGTGTCCTCCTCCTTGGTCTTCTCCAGCATCTCCAAAGAGACAGGTTCCGAAAGGGGAAGTTCCGAGCCTGTTAGAAAAACAACGGAAAAACAGTTTTGAATTGCAGATAGCAACACATTTACTTTTAATGTCCTTGCAAAAGTACCGGGACAAGATCACATGAACCCTGAAATTCAGACACTATTACAATGCAAAAAATAGATAGGATCATAGAAACATTTTGGTTGGAAGAGACCATCGAGTGCAACCGTCAACCCACCCCTGGCACTGCCCCATGTCCCTCAGGACCTCATCTACGTGCCTTTTAAACCCCTCCAGGGATGGTGACTCCACCGCTGCCATGGGCAGCCTGTTCCAATGTCTAATAACCCTTTCACAGAATCACAGAATCCCAGAATGTCAGGGCTTGGAAGGGACCTGGAAAGCTCATCCAGGAGCAGGAACACCCAGCTGAGGTTCCACAGGAAGGTGTCCAGGCGGGTTTGAATGTCTGCAGAGAAGGAGACTCCACAACCCCCATGGGCAGCCTGGGCCAGGCTCTGCCACCCTCACCATGAAGAAGTTTCTTGTCAAATTTAAGAGAGACGGATGGATTCAGCAGGCACTGATGAACACGGACTTTCAGGCACTCTGTCTCCACTCACACCGGGTCCAGCCTGCAGATATCCTAGATGTTGACAGTTGTGCCACCACACGTGACTGTGCAAAACTCCCAAACAGCTATGGGAAAGACACGCGCACTCACACAAGTGCACAAGCATTTGCCCTCAGCTGTATATCCGGGCCAAGCTTGTGAAGAGATGCAGGACTGGGGCTGCAGAATTTGGGGGGCAGGTTTTGGCGCTGTAGGGTTCTGGGGTCCAGGGTTTGGGGCTGCAGTTGGCGGGTGGAGGATTAGTGAATGCAGAGTTTGGGGGGCAGGATTTGGAGTACAGGGGTTTGGAGGTGCTGGGTTTGGGCACAGTTTAAGATGCAGGTTTTGGGGGAGAATGGTCTGGGGTGCTGGGTTTTTGGGGATGCAGGATTTGAGGGTGCAGGGTTTGGGGGGTTTGGGACATGGGGCTGGAGGAATTGGGGGTGCAGGATTTGGGGGTGCAGGATTTTGGAGTGCAGGGTTTGGGGGGTCAGGGTTTAGGGTAGCAGAATCTTAGGGTGCAGGGGCTTATGGTGAAGGGTTTGGTAGGGCAGGATTTGGGGGTGCAGGGTTCGGGGCAGCAGGATCTGGGGTTGCAGGGTTTGGGAGTGCATTGTTTCTGGGGTGCAGGATTTGTGGGTGCAGGGTGTTGGGGAACAGGATCATGGGATGCAGGATTTGAGGGTGTACAGTGTTGCAGCACATGGTTTGTGGGGTAGACTTGGGGTGGCAGTACTTGGGGGTGAAGGTTTTGTGGGTTTGGGACTTGGGGGTGCACGGTTTGGACTGTAGAATTGGGGTGTAGGGTTTGGGGGTTCAGGACACGGAGGTGGAGGGTTTGAGCATGCATGGTTTTTGGGTGCAGTGTTTGAGGGGACAGATTTGGGGGTGCAGGGCTTGTGGGGCAGGATTTAGGGTTTAGGGTTGTAGGGTTCGAGGGTGCAGGGTTTAGAGGTGCAGGGGTAGGGTCTGCAGGTGCAGGGTTTGGGGGGGCCTTGGTCTTGGGGTGCATGATTTGAGGGTGCAGGATTTGGGGGTTCAGGGTAGCTGGATCTTGAGGTGCAGGGCTTTAGGGTGAGGGTTTGGGGGTGCAGGTTTCATGTCTTTAGGAACTGGGGTTGCAGGATCTGGGGAAAGGATAGCAGGGTGCAGAGTTTTGAGTGCAAGTTTGCGGGGGTCTTGATTTTGGGGTGCAGATTTTGGAGGGACAGGATTTCGGGTGTGGGGTTTTGGGGTGCAGGATTTGTGTGGGCAGAATTTGGGGGTTCATAACCTGAGGATGCAGGGTTTGGGGTGGTAGGGCCTAGGGGACAGGGTTTGGGGGTTCAGGGTTTGGGGTGACAGGGTTTAGGGGGGGCAGGGTTTTTGGGAGGACGATCTAATGGTGCAGGCTTTTTGAGTTCAAGGTTTAGGGGAAGGACCTGGGGGTGCAGGATTTGGGGTGCAGGTTTTGGTAGGGCAGGATTTTGGGGTGCAGGATTTGGGGTGAGGGTTTGGGCTGAAGAGTTTTGGGGGGTAGGATCTGCGGGTGTAGGATCTGGGGGTGCAGGATTTGGGGGACAGGATTTGTGGAGGTAGGCTTTGGAGGGGCAGGCTTGGTGGAGGAGAATTTGGGGGTTCAGCATTTGAGAGTGTAGGGTTTGGGGGGACAAGGTATGAAGGTTCAGGACTTGAGGCTGCAGGGTTCAGGGTCAGGATCTGGGGGGCAAGATTTGGGGGTGCAGGGGTTTGGAGGCTCAGGAAGGATTTTGGTAGAGGGTTTTTGGGGAGCAGGATTTGGGGGTGAAAGTTATGGGTGGACAGGATCCAGGGGTGCAGTTTTTGAGGGTGCAGGGATTGGGGGTGGAGGATTTTGGGGTGCAGGATTTGGAGGGGTAGGTTTCATGGGTGTAGGGTTTTGGGGTCAGGATCTGGGGTGCAAGATTTGGGGGTGAGGGGGAATAAAACCCCACAACTGCCAGGAGTGATGAAATCTGAGAGGAAAAGAGGTTAACGCCAGACACACGTGAGCAGGAACAGTTCACGTATTTATTACAGAAACACCGACAGTTATAAAAGATTAAATGTTACATAAAGATCAAATATTTAAATATAATCACTGCAGACAAAAATTAGTGGTTAAAAGTTTATTTATTATAGAAACATTAAATATTATACAAAGCTCAAACATTATAGACAGATCAAATCTTGAAATACATTAACTCCAGAAAAAAAAAATAGTGGAAAATGTTTATTTACTTATTATAGAAACATTCAATATTATATAAAGATTAAATATCATATAAAGATCAAATATTATATAGAGATCAAACATTAAAATATATTCACTCCAGAAAAGAATTGGTGGGGAAAAAAGTTCACATGTTTATTATATAAATATTAAATAAAGAATATGTATTATATACAGCTCAAATATTAATAGATATTAACTCCAGACAATAAATGGTGGAAAAAGTTAATATACTTATCATAAAAATATCTATTAAATATTACACAAAGCTCAAACATGATATAGAGATCAAATACTAAAATTGGTGGGAAAATATTATGTACTTATTATATATGTATTAAATATTATACAAAGTTCAAATATTATATAAAGATCAAGTATTAAAATATATTAACTACAGACAGAAATTCATAGGGAAAGTCTATGTACTTATTAAATAAATATTAAATATTATACCAAGTTCAAATATAAAGATTAAATACAAAGTTCAAACATTGAAACATATTAACTCCTGACAAAAAATTGTGTGGAAAAGTTTCCATACTTATATATAAATATTATACAAAGCTTAAACATTATATAAGGAACAAATATTGAAATACATTCACTCCAGGCCAAAAATGGTGGAAAATTAGTTTACATTATTATATTATATTACATTACATTACATTACATTGCATTGCATTACATTACCTTAAGATAAAACATCTAAATACATTAACTCCAGACTAAAAGTCATGGGAAAAAGGTTATATATTATATATATATATATATATGAAATACAAAGCTCAAACATTCTATGAAGCACAGTTATTGAAATCTATTAACTCCAGACTAAAACTGGCGGAAGAAAATATGTACTCATTACATATAATACTAAAATATATTAACTCCAAGCAGAAATTAGTGGAAAAAAGTTTACACAATATTGAACGTTTCTACAGAAGTATGTAAAGATTAAATACGATATAAACATCAAGTATTAAAATAAATTAACTCCGGCCAAGAATTGGTGGAAAAAGTTTACATATGTATTACACAAACATTAAATAAAGACTAAATAGAATACAAAGATCAAACATTAAAATATACTAACTCCTGACAAAAACTGGTGGAAAAAAGTTTACACACTTATCATATAAACAGTAAATAACACACTAAGCTCAAATATGATACAAAGATCCATCATTAAAATACATGAACTCCAGGCTCCTCCTGTGCTGCAGCTTTTCTTCTCAGGATGCAGTCGAAGTTGCCCTGGGTGCTCATGGCGTAGAACACGTTCGCCTTGGGTGGGATCGCCAGCTCCGCAAGAGAGGGAGCAGAGCGAGCGTTCATGGGCGCCCCACTCAGCGTTGGGGGTTTATTCTCACCGGCAGCTGGGACAACGTGGCGATGGCGTTTCTGACGTCGCTTCACATTTTACTCTTTCCCTCAAGCAGCAGCAGCAGCAGAGTTCTGCTTCCCCATCTTTGTCCTCGGAGATGATCTGGACCAGCTCGTAAGCAGCCGAGCCAGACTGCAGGTTGTGCTTCTCCATGGCTCTCTGGACGACAGCAGGAGCCTTCTCTTGGTTAGTGAGCTGGCAAGAGAGAGTTGCAATGAGAGCTTCTGCTTTATTCAGTCTATAATGATTTAATAATTAGCAAAGGCCTGTCTTTCTGCAGACTGCTTGGTCCTGGAAAGACTTCCAAGAACTGAAAAATTACAATGGGTTAGTAACTAAGTTGTAGATTCTGCCAGATACTAAAACATGCTCTTTGTGACACGTGGTGGTTGATTCACCTCAAGACGACAGACGCTGTTCTAGAAGACGCAGCAGTAAATCACAACCTCTGCTCTCCTGAGCAACCACTTGGAGAGGCGAGACCTTGTTCTCAGCAGCCACCAAAGTCCACAGCAACAGCTGCCTCAGCTGCTGTTTGCAGACATCCATGAATCCACAGTCTCCCCTGCTAAACACTTCCTCTGACATCCTGCAAAGATTTTGGGCCTTGTAGCTGAGTTTGCTCTCTGTTGGGGAAGCAGCACCTTGTGTGACAGTCACGCACCCCAGTGCTGAGCTGGAGACACAACAGAGGGCACTGGCAGAAGAGCAGGAGCTGCAAAGCCAGCACTTGCTCAGAGTGCTTCACTTAGAATTGTTGATCAAATACGAGCTTCAATTTCAAGACCAGAAACTTTGAGAGATGCTCTTTGCAAACCTCTCATTCAGACCCTGCTCCATGTTTTGATTTGTAACATTTGTCATTTTCCCTGCCAGGGAGGTTTGATCAGTGAACAGGTGTTTCCAAAACTAGAAGCACCATTTAAGTCACCTGGGGTGAAAACATCACCCACAGCAACAGCGCTTTGCTGTTCCACACCACTCACCAGGATGCTCTTGTAAATGTTGCCACTTCTGTCACCTTCTAGGCTGGTCCGGATGATGCAGGTGTCTCCATTCTGCTGGTTACAAGCTGGCTGCACTGGAGGCATTTCTTTTGATGTAACGAGTGTCACTGAGTCGAGGCACTTCTTGGAACACTTGGCATCAGATGGCAGCAAGGGAGGAGACGAGATCAAAGATGACACCCCCACAGAAGATGTGTTTGTGGTGTGGTCGGTGGTATGGGAGGAGGAGGTTTCAGGGAGCTACACAGCAGGGAAAAAGGAAAGTATTCTCATAAACCAGGCTCTGGAGGAATACATAATAATCGAAATCACACTAACAACTGCTCCAGCTCAACAGTTTCAACCTTTGATGGATGCCAGAATCCAGCATTTCATGCTTCATTTGGTTTAAGAACATTTAGTACAAGTTCATTTAAAAGATCCGTAAGCTAAATCCTGATATGACACCCATGAGCAAAACATCCTTAAAAAGGGCTTCAACAATCCAGTTAAGGCAATTTAGGTCAAAAGAACAGAGCCTGTAGGACAAAGTTCCCTGGGAACGGAACCCAGCCCAGCCCAGGCTTCCTCTGGGCAGTTCCTGGCAGGTCAAACCACAGGGCTGGTGAGCTCTGACCTCACCTGCTTCTCACTTGGCTCAGCTGCTCTGCCTCCCCCAGAATTAGGCTGGGCTTATGCAGATGAGCTTTCCCCACAAAAAACGCCTTTCCCAGAGCTCAGGTCCCTCCATTCCACTGCAAGCAACGCTCCAGTCAAGACCCACAGGCTTGGGCAAGCGCCTGGGGCCGCCGGCAGCGTCAGCAGCCTCGCACAGGCTGTTTGTGCTGAAAACAGGGCCCAGGCCCCACCTTGCGCTGAGGCTCCTCAGGAGTGTTGGTGGGAGTGACGATGGTGACGGTGCTGTCCCCAGAGCTCCCACCTGGAGCAGGTTTGGGCTGCGCTTTGACGGGTGTGCTGTGGGCACTCAGCCCCAAGCCCAGGAACGGCCTAGGGGAGAAAAGAAAGCACAACAGAGCTGGGCTGAGCACAGCTGTCACTTGCTTCAACAATCTGACATAGTGTTGTGTTTTCCTATTTCAAGTGGCCTATTATTTCTATGTGTGTATCAAATTAGACTCTATCTTTATTTACCCTCTTTTGCTACTGCAAATTTGAATTGAATTTATAATCCAGGACTAAAATTGTTCCTTTGTCTGACACCTTAGGGTTATTTCTAATGTCTTTAGTCAATAATGCTCATGACTACTTACACCAATAGAAAGGGACAACTTCAGACAGAAATATGTATTTCTAGCTGGCGGTGTCTCCTCGCAGCACTGCAGTGCTCTGGATCCCCAGCCAGGTTTGTCAGCTGGTGTTTGATTTATTTCGGTTCACATGCACACACCAACCCCCCACTCTCCCTGTTGTACTCACAGGCTGAATCTCTTCACCACGCTCTTTTGAGATGTGGCTGATGTGATGCTCTTGTCTGCAGCTGCTTCAATTCCACGTGAAAGACGGAAACTGCAGAACAGGCAATACTATTAGTTAAATATCTCAAAGTGGCAATATTTGAGAAATTTGAGACACCTTGGGTTATTCCCACTTTACAGAGGGTTGCATCCCACAACGAGAAAAGCAGCTTTGTCCGTGTGTATTTCCGCTCTCCGGGAGCAGCAGAGCACGGCAGCTCCTGGTAGCACAGTGCTCAAGGCTCAGAGAACCTGCGGGCGGGGGGAGAAAAGCTGCTCTGCCAGCTGGGCTGAGACCCTGCCTCTCCTCATCACTTAAATGCTGCTGCCTCCTAAACCAGTGCAGGAATTTGTCATCTGGTGGTGTCATGCAATAGCTGTTACATGCAGACTGCAAGAGCTTAATGTGGGCCGTTACTTCAAATTCCTAAGAAAACAAATAATAAAATAGGAATTCTAATTAGAAAAAGAAAGCCAGACTCATTCATATACTAAACACATGCAGCAACAGATCCAGGACAAGCTGAGTTTGACCCAAAGTTCAGCTTCAGTTGAAGAAGAGACTATTTCAAGAACCAGTTTCTCAAACAATGCCATTCTTCAGCTCACTCTTCCCGCTCAGCCCTGCGCCGGCCAGAGCAGCACTGAGAGAGGAATCGCGCCCTGTATATAGGGGGTTCTCAGGCACTAAGCAAGGGAAATAACTAGAGGTGCCTGTGACGAAAGCAGAGCCTGATCCTGCCCGCCTCTGCATGTCGTGCACTCACACTTGCACCAGAGGAACACAAAATGCTGCCCCTAACGTGTGACTGGAAGGTGCTGCTTTTCCCTAACTCTGCTTGCACACACACTTGTCCAAAATAATTCATATAACCGCCTCATGTTAGAGCAGGTTATGGAATCAGAGCTGAGCACTCAGCGCGGTTCAGTTTTGCTGCTGGTTTGTGTGAAGCTGGACCGATGAGCACGGAGCAGCTCTTGTATCTCATGAGTACCCTGGCCCGCGCGGTTCTGCACACACGGCAAGTCCGAGCGGTGGTTTGTGGAGCTGGGAGCAGTTGAGCGAAGGAAACGGCTCCATCACAGCTAAACCACATCTGCTTTCAGACCCCAGAGCGGAGATCCAGCATGACTTCCCTCGGACAGAGGAAACCCTGGTACCTTTGCTCCTACTGATCTCTGGCCAACAAGGCTCAGGCTGGAAGGAAATGCTGAGCCTTGATTTCTCAGTCCCAGGTACCTGGTTCGCTCTCTGCACCCTTTACCTGCGACTACTTACTGCAGCACAAGGAAGATGGCTACAAACTGTATCTTGTGGAAAGCAAAGGTCTCACACCAGCAGGTCTGATTCTCTCCCAGCACACAGAACACACATGTGTAATGAGTTCCCGTGAACACCAAACAGGGGGAATGTGCACATGCCAGATGTAAATCCCATGGCAGTGAGTGCCCTGCAGCTCCGCTTCCCCTGCTGCCCACATCTAAAAGGAATTTCTCTTCCCGCGCCGCCCCTCACAGCCCAGCAGAGGTTCACAGCGTGCCGGGGATCGTTCCTTCCTCACAAACTGCATTAAAATTAGCGGCTGTTGGATACACCTGAGCAAAGACAACAGGCCTTGCCAAGAGAACACTCTAGCAGAGAGCATCAGGAAACTAATGATCACTGAATAGTCAACGTTCCACTTACCCTTCACCTCTTCTCAAAATTGATCAGGCCGCCCTGTTGGAAGGACAGAGAAGGGATCAGAGGAGAGGAGCACAAGCTCGGTTGGATTTATTCACAAACAGGATGAAGTAGCGACACCAAGGGAAAGGCCAGACCTGCCCTGAGCAAAGGCCTCTACAAAGACCTGTTTCCAGCTCTAGGATAAACCACAGCACTTGTCTACCTGAGTCTATTTTTAAATAGACTCCTCCATTTTTAAGAACTGCACTAAAACCCAGTGGAAGATATAGGAGCAGACACAGTGCCGGGAAGGGAGAGAGGATATCCAGAATTCCAAAAATTGCTCCAAATTACCTCGAGATAGTCCTGAAGGGCTGTGTCCAGCATCATGAGATCCGTGAGGAAGGTACCGAGGTAGGGTACCGTGCCTTGCGTGACTCCCTGCAAACGATCAGAGCAACGGTGGATTAGTTGACTGAGAAATAATAATAGTAATTGGAATGCTAGAATACTCCTGTGTAAGCGAACAAAATACAACTAGTCTGCTTCACCAAACAGTGCTCTTGTAAATTATGCCTTCATGACATCCTCCTTAGTATCTCAGCTGGTGGTTCATGTCTGTACAGAGCGGTATAAAGTGCTCATTTGTAACTCATCTGCGTCAAATTGTGCAGCACAGCACCTCTTGCCCCAGCAGAAAAGCCCGGGATTTACAGACCTGTCTTCCCCAAAGCACCGCATACGGGAGCTCAGTTGGTTAGAAACAGGACTGAGCTCGGCTTTGGTTGAGATCACAAGCCTTGCAACTCAAGCTCATTCCCACCTTCATCAGGAGCTCCCTGCTTGTCGAAAAGTTATCGCAGCCGGAGAAGATGTCAGAAAGCTCTTCGAACATCAGCATTATGTCCCTGTACAGGAAAAGATTAAACCATTTAAGGTATTTGTAAGCACTCTGAATCAGATCAGGGTACTATTTTTTTCTCATGAATCATTAACAGTTGGGCACATAAAAGATAAAAGCACCAAAACACATCCAGTGACACACTGCACATCTACCAGGAACCTTCCTGGGATCTTCTGCTGCTCCCAGGCCCTATTTGACACAAAGAAATGCTGCAGGGACGCTGACCCTGCTGAGGGTTCTCAATCACACCGCAGGTATGAGATTCTTGTAAGAAGGTGGATAAATGGGTACAAAGAAAGAGCACAGAGATTTTTGCCTTTGTCTAGGGCAGCCTTACTCTGGAACACAGGCCCAGGTCTTCTTCAGGCGATAGATGGAGGTGGACTGCAGTGCGGAAATGATGGCCTTCAAGGAAGAAAAGTTGTTCAGGATCCTGCATTCCTGTGGAAGGAGCGGTTAGAAACACAGGAGCATTAAATGTCAGCATCACCAACAGGTCAGTGCTCTTCTGTCCGACCCGTGTCCTGCTTGCTGCACATTCTCCCTGCTGAGCAGCCAGCTCTATAAATGTCGAGCACCAAAAATATCACTCCCCCCTCAAGCCACCAAACACTTGATGGGCTTTGGCATTTACACCTTGTCTTCCTCACTTTCATCTATTTGTGGTGATGTTGCCCAAACTACAGCTGCGAGGAGAGGAAGAGCAACACTGCATGTGTTGTGACAGAGACAGTCGGTCCAAACCAGAAAGAATGACAGCGCAGTTGCTCCCTGGCCTGGGCCCAACGCGTACAACGCCCCTCTGCCCTCCCAGCTCCACAGCACCTGCACAAGGAGCATTAAACAGTCGCGAATAAATGCTTTACACGTGCAATACGAATCCACTTCTCCAAGATCTTGGCTCTTTGCTGCGTTTTGAGCTCTTTGCTCTCCAGGACGGTGCTGACCACGCAGCTGGTGACGGCGTTGAACTGGGAGATGGTGGCTCTGATGCTCCCTGCCAGGTGCTTGTTCTCCTTCTTATCCCTTCGGGACCAGACGCAGCCCAGGCAGTGGTGGGGCACAACTTTCTTGAAAAGTGTCTAGAGGGAAACGGGTGTCCAAGTCAGCCTGGATCTCTATTGCCCACGGAAGAAATGCATGTTTACAGCACAACTTGGATCTAAATCTAAGATGGTATTAGAAGGCAAATATTTGTTCTCTCTTAGTTTAAAATATGCACTTTGCCATAACCCTTTAGGCTTGATGCCCTAAAAGAACTGTCAGCTAAACAGTCCTGGCAAAATAAGAGACACCTTTGTATCACTTGCATAACCAAGGGGAAAAATTTCCATATAATGATATTTTTGAAAGAGATTGATACAAACTAACCAATTCGGAGCACTATAGCTGAAAGTACTTATACATCTTTAGGTGAGGTAGCCTAAAATATAGCCAAAATATGCTATTTCTGAGGGGTCAAATATTAAACTTTGCAAAAAAGGCTACACAGTCTACATTCACACTTTAAAAAAAAGACAAACAACACCTTCAGAATAACTGAAGGAAAAGTCCAATCAATGAAGCAAATTTGGATAAACAAGCAGAGTTGCGCTCTGTGTCCTAGAAACGGAGCTGTTCTTAGAAAAAATAAATTAGAAGCCCAGAACTATTTCCCCGAGCATTTCAAGTAATACGTATGAGATCTACGTACCACGTCCATGTATGTCAGCTGTTCTGCCACAACTTCTTCTTGGAACAATGAGAATTCTTCTGGACTGCTGATCTCCAGCTCCTCGTCATCAACCGGGTTACAGGGAGAAAGGCTGTGGAACCCGTCTGTCCAGCGTGGAAAACATGAGTTAGTAAATTTACACAACAAACAATTTGTCAAAGTAGATATTTCCAAAACCACGACATCTAACAACAGAACATGCAAAGGGTCCTGCCTGGTGTAACGGCCTCACTGTGCTGCATGTTTTAGTGAGAAAGATAAGGACCAGAAGATTAAATTGGCAAAGAGGAAGTGGAAGAAAAAGAAATAGAGAGAACTGAGCTGTTCACGGTCTCTTAGCTGAGAAGTGCCTTAACCCATTCACTCGCCATTCTTTGGAAGGAAAAAAACCCACCATCCCACCAACAACAATTCCTTATTAACACTGCAGATTTTTGAAAATCTACTTGTCAGTATTTATGCATTCTCTAGTCTGAAGAAAACCTGAACTGCAAAGAGACAAGACTGCACTTATACCCCCAAAATATTGCGTTGAGAATGCTCTTATATCCAGATTTCAAGGGGAGAGAAGGAGAAGGGAGACAGACCAGTCGGAAAGTTAAAACATGCTTTGCTAGCAATACTAATGAGGAGAGGAAGTAATGCAGAAGATATGAAACCAATCATGGCTCCAGCAGCTGCAGGACAGGCACTGCGATGCCCTTGGCTGGACTCGGCAGTAAACCAGAGCTGGATTCAGGGCTGCAAGGCCTGGAACCAGGCCTAGGATCGCAGGCAGGGTCCTCTTCAGATGCTGGCCGTGGACGAAGAGAGTGAGACCCTGGTGATCTCCCAGTTCTAGATGCTGTACAACGTGGATGGTGTGGAATACCTACCTAGCTGGTCACTTTGGGTCACCTGTTCTGGCCACCCCTTCCTGCAAGTCCACCCCTCTCACGGGATGTACAAAATTTATCAGCAGCCTTGGCTGTTGCAGTACTAAGTCTAAACCTGGGCCTTTTCTGCACACCGGTCCTACCATTATCTGCTCCAGAGCCAACGGGGTCTGAAAAACACACAGCCAACTTGAGAAAAACGCATGTAGAAGGACTTAGCAGAAAGGAAAATTCACTCAAAGACATTCGGTCTTGCTTAACCAAAACCAGGACACTCGGAACACCAGAGGCATCTAAACAGAGCTCTTGTGAGCTCGCCTGGTGTGGTCCATGGGAACCAAACCCAGGAAAGGACAGCACCAGGCACAGATGGATATTTCACAGTACTGTGCATTCACATGGTACATGTTTCTGGAACATCTGGCAGACAGGATTTTCATGGGATGAAATGGGTTTTCTTTGTCATTTCCTTTATCCCTTATTACACAACTTACGCCCTCTCGCCCCTCTGCTAAAGCTGGAAGTTGATTCTAGTTCTCATCCACACACTACGTGAGCTCCTACGACTTTTCAGCTCACGGCACAGGAACCTTTCTGCCCAGGATAAGGGGATGTGTCAGGCTTGATGCTGGGAGAACACACAGAGAAAGGTACTTCACTGTCATTTTTCAGTTCTTCTTTCTGGAACTGCTCCAAGAGGTTCTGCGTCCTCTTCTCCGGGTCAGAGCCGGGTACGTTCCTCTTCAGATAATCCAGCACCTTCATCAGACAGACGTAGTCCGGTGGCTCTTGGAAATCCTCGGCGCATGGATGGAGCCAGGCTTGTAAAAATCGATGCGATCGCACTGTGAGCAAATTCAGAGAGAACACATGGGTTGTATACAGCAGGTATTGATGCAATCCTATGGATCTGGATCTAATATAACAACAGAAACACTGAGACATTCATCCCCCACGTGAGGGCAGTATGGACACTTCTGTGAGCACAGAAGTTAATTTGTTCTTTTTATGCAAGAAATATTATTAAGATATTACTTCACAGGAAACTAAAGGTTGCTTCTTCAATTACACCTTGAGAAACCAGCACAGTCGTTAATAAAAAGTTCAAGATTTTCTCTGGGTTGCATTATTCGATGTGTTATGAGACAGTTGATACTCAGCCTTTACACAAGCTCCTTGAAGCTGTGAATTGTCAAAGGAAACAACAGCTCTGCTGCCCACATCCTCCTCCAACACCGAACCCTGACTGGGGTTCGCTGGGCGGTGCAAAACCAAACTTACATACTGAGCACTGTGGGGGATTTGGGGGAATTCTGGTCTCCAGCTTCTTCAGAGCCTGAAATCTCCAGGTTTCCATATCTGAAAAATGAGACGGCTGTTTAGAGGAACCTCTACTGAGTAAAAGCAAAATCCCAAATCATGTAATTCATATACAACTAGCATAAACAACTAAAGAGTGTTTCTAGCTCAAACTGGAAACGTGGAATCTAAGAGTTGGGCAAAATTAAGGAGCTTGAAGAGGAAAAAAATCCTAAAGGAACAGCCACTATCTTCCAAACTAGCTTGTTAATTCCTAGGAAGCAGCCTGCGCAGAGGAGCAATCAATGAAAACAGTTGCTCTGCTCACAGCTCCAAGATCCTTTCTGCCCATTTTCACTCAGCCTTTCCCAAAGCAACACTCCAGCACATAAGGAGGCTGGAACACAACCGCTTTCTCCAACACAGCTTCTGTTTCTGCAGTATTTGCCATTCCTTCCCACTCCAAGGGTGATTCCACACCAAGTTTTCTAGGTGGCAAGTGCCCACTTGTGCCAAAATTACTGGCACAGCTGTCACGAGTGCGCACGGCCGTGGGGCTGTGAAAACGCCACTGGGAAAGAGGAAACCAGGGGCACAACTCCAACACCAAAGCCAAATCTCTTACCTACCCAGGCAAGGCCTGTGCCTTGCAGGCAGCATTATTCTGCCCTGCCACGGCTCACAACCTCAGCACCGCCCAAGGTTTTAAAATAAGAACTCAGGTTTCAACAATCTTATGTCATGTTGGACAATTCCACCGTGGCTGGGGAAGCTGAGGCAGAGATCAAGGGTTTGTACATATCCCCATGCACTGCAAAGCAAACCCAGACTAAATCAGGCAAACCAGTCGTCCCTCTGACAGAAGCGGCGCAGACACAGCCATAGGGAGCTCACCTGGGGACACTGAGACTTGAGAGACCTGCGGGGAGAGCCCTCACACCAGCTGGAACAGCTCCTTTCAGACCACACCTTGCACCTCGTTAAATACGGCTTAGGAGGAGTTACTGATACATCTGAGTGTGAACATTTTAATGGCTGGTCATAAAGCACCACAAACCAATCAAACTTAGAAGTGACTGCAAGACGGAAGACGTAGCAATCTATTCTAGGTATGACTTTACAGCCTGCACATACTCCGTTTTTCTTTTTAAGGGAGAAGCTGTATTGATTTTCTTGTGTCGGTCCCAGTTTGGTTCCTTAGCAGTCAGACCCCGCACATGTTCCCCACCTGGCACCTAAGCTTTGATGAGAGTTGGGATGTGGGCAGTGTGCATTTACACATTGTATGTTTATGCTGAAATCCCGAATTTTGCAGGATTCTTGACCTCTGTCCATCAGCTTATTAAGTCCATGTCCACTAAAAGTAGTGGAAGAAATTCCAGTCAACATCCCCCTGTCATGTATAATAAATGATGGTGCAGTTTCCATTCTGTCTGGGCTCTTACCTGTCCAGGAGCAATTCCAGTACTGTGATGGTGGAAGCAAAAGCCCTGTATGTGGAGAGGAAGATGCTCGTGTACTTAAAATCATTATCCCCAAAAGCCGTCAGAAGGTTCTCCACCAGCTTTTCCAAAGTTCCAGCTTTCAGGGCCCTGCTGTTGCACGTCTCGTCCGGGCTGACAGTGTGTCCTGCAGGGAACTGGTCCCCTTCAGCCTACAAAGTGGAAACAAAAACAAAGCACAAAACTCAGGCAGAAGCCGGATCCCTGACACAGCTTGCACAACGAAACACAGATTAAATTCTATCTTTTCACAGGAATAGTCCATCTCTAGTTACTAAACAATTTTGTCAGTAGTTATCTTATGATCCCATTATTATCTAATTATCACATTATTATCTAAAAGAAACAAGCTGTAAGACAACTTCTAGAAGTGCCACAGGTTTCCATCTCTTCAAACAGAGGGAGGTGTTGTCTCTCAGCAGTCACCTTTGTCTTTGCAAGTTTTGTTCAGACCCTCCATTGCCTCGATGCCTACAAATAACTTCAGAAACATCAGACTGTTGCCAAACTGACACCACGGCCTTGGATACCGACCAGCAGCTGAGACAACACGGGTACAGACAAGCGGCGCTTGATATTCAGTCTGCGAGTTCTTTTCAGACAGGACAGTGCTTTTGTGCAGCATCTATCACAATAATGAGCTACTACCATGGCTTTTAATACTTCGTAACGCTGTAGTGACTAAAGTCTAAAGCTTCACTCAATATTTAGTGACAAAAACAATAGCTATGACTGCCATCCTTTGATGTCTAATATTAAATTTCAAGCTAAGAAATTTGCTGTTTCTATGAAAGCTTCACACTTTGGAAATGTAAGGAACTGCAGATGACTGCATCAGTCACAGCCTGTTTGTCTTTTACTTTCATTCAGTGTCGAATTTTGAAACATAAGAAAGATGTTTTTCTATTTAAATAGGCAAGTGTTTCCAGTGCTTAAGCTGTAATCTTATGGTTGGCTTTTAAACTGACCATTCTCTCATAACAGGGCCAACCATTCAAGAACCCTGGATGTTTGTAGCATAAAAGATCTAAGTTCCTTCACTTACTGGTACCTCTACAAGAAGTTACTAAGCAAGATTTCAAGCTTCTCAGTACTTAAATGAATTGGTAATAAAGGCCAACTCACTCAAAATGTACAAAAACTTTGATATTCCCTTCAACACGGGTTCTATGAAATTTTCAGTTAGAACTGAAACTGATGTCTCTCAGGCACACCCAATAATTTACCATCTAACGCTTTTCGGCTGAAAAGCCTCCAAATCACTCTACAAATGCAGCATCACTAAGAAGTCTTCCCTTGACAATATGACCAAGACCTGGCAAACTCCTTCTACGTATAAAGAACAACACACCTGAAATGCAAAAAAATTCTACTTTTCTAAAGTATCTGTATGGGACACAGACATGCTCAAAATGCTCCCCACCTCTTGCACAAAACCATCAGCTGGGAAATGCACAGGAGGTCAAAAATACTTTCTAATATTTTTCCTGGTAAAAACAGGAGGCAGAGATGGGAAATCTGCTACTCAAATCTTTACCTGGACACTACACCACAGCAAGTTCTTATATTATTGCCTTTGATCCCAAACAAAATGTAGAAACATGACAACATGACACGAAAGTTCTACCCACCTCCTGACCATCTGGCTCAAACTGCCACAGCTGCACTGACTGCAATGAAGCGAGGACACTGGGGACTTGGCCTGACAATGGTGCAGGCATCAGCAGCTGCCAAACTGAGTGTCTGTGCATTTCAGCTCATTGCACTTACCTCTAAAGCCTTCGTGCTTGGAAATACCTTTGAAAAACAGTACAGAGCTGTAATTCTTGCAGAAAGGCAGACAATTAATGTCTCAACTGCCTGAGAAAGCAATACGAAAATAAGACCCAAACCTGTATTCACTTCAGTTTCGAGAAAGTTTCTGCTGACTTTTCAGAGAACTTCATTAGTCAGAACACCAAGACTATTGGCTTGGGAGACCTGAGACAGGTTCCTAACAACAGAAATGAGCCACAGTGAGTGCAAAATAACTGACAAATGTTCAACTTCTCAGGTCATAAGCTAAACCCTTATTTCTGCACTAAGAACCCTCCGCCCCACAGCCACTACTGGTCAAATCTTTTTTACAAATCAAGAAAAGAAGAGGAGTCAACACAAGGAGAGAGTTACTTTAGATGACGCAGACACACAACTTCAGTGGTTTGCTGGCTTGGGTTGTTTTTTTTTTTAATAGTGAGAGCAACAAGTGCTAAAAGTTAATATCACGACAATCCCTGTGGAATTCAGCTCCCTGGAACATGCTCCTAAGGCCATGAGCAGCTATCTGAAATGCCACCACGCCAGCTTGACTTACCCTGAGCCATCTTGCTCCTTCCTCATCAGTCTGCTGGATCTGCACTCTTTTCAGGATGTCACAGTCAACAGCTCGTTCTCCACCTCCATCCTCAGTTGTGCTCTGCCAGGAAAAGGGCAAAGAAAAACAAGTAAGAGAGAAAGAAACATGGTCCCTGCACAGGCACCCTCTGCAGACACCAGCATGCCAGCACCAGGATCTCAAACCACCTCAAAAACACTCACTTCAGTTGCCACTTTTTAGCTGCCTTTAGTTACCTGTGGTTTTTGAGACTTATAAATGAAAGCAGAGAGGAGCTGAGTGCACAAATTACTGTACAAGCCAACAAAAGAGGTAAGAATTAAACCAGAGAGTCCAGATCTCCCGAACCCCAGCACTAACAGCCATTGCATTAACATGCTGATACATGTTGAGGAGCAAAGAACACGAGAATTGTAAAAACAGATGTAACAATTTACTTTAGAAATACATACACTGGTCCCTCAGCAACTACATAATGCTTTTTCATCATACGTACCACTTGAACAATTAAAATTTCAGGGCTTTACTATCCACCACAGCCTTAAGCACAGCAATAACTAAATGAGAAAGGATTTCTTCTGAGTGCAGTGCAACAAAATCCGGGTTTGGGGAGGTTGAGGTTTAAGGTGTTTTGAGTTGCTTTTCTGTTTGTTTTTACCTCCTTTATCTCTAAAATATCCCCTAGTCATATAGGGCTGCCTGTACACCAGTGACGTACCTCTTGAACGCTCTGTGGAACCTCCACATCTTCCCCAGGTTCTTTCCTCACATTCTCTTCAGGGCTTTGTGGAGCCTCCACGTCTTCTTCACTTGGCTTGCTTAGAGTCTCCTCAACGCGCTCTGGAGCCTCCACTTCTTCCTCTGTAGTCTTGCTTGGACTGTCATCAGTGCGTTCTGGGGTCTCCACTTCTTCCTCTGTGATCTTGCTTGGACTGTCCTCAGTGTGTTCTGGAGTCTCCATATCTTCCTCTCTCAACTTGCTTGGACTGTCCTCAGTGCGCTCTGGGGTCTCCACATCTTCCTCTGTTGGCTTGGTCAGACTCTCCTGAAGGCTGTGCAGAGACTCCACATCTTCCTCGCATGTCTTCCTCCTGGGTGTCCTACTTTGTCTCCTCCAACATCTCCAAAGAGACAGGTTCCAAAAGGAGAAATTTCGAGTCTGTTAGAAAACAACAGAAAGGCAGTTTTGAATTACAGATAGCAATACATTTACTTTTAATGTCCTTGCAAAAGTACCAGGACAAGATCATATGAACCCTGACCTTCAGGCACTATTACAATACAAAAAATAGATTGTACGACAGAATCATAGAATCACTTTGGTTGAAAAACACCTTTAATGTCATCAAGTCCAACCGTTAACCGCCCACCCCTCCGGCACAACCCCTCAGAACCTCATCTCCATCTGTTCAACCCCTCCAGGGATGGTGACTCCACCGCTGCCCTGGGCAGCCTGTTCCAGTGCTCTACAACCCTTTCTGGGAGGGATCACAGAATCTCAGAATGTCAGGGGTTGGAAGGGACCTGGAAAGCTCACCTAGTCTAACCCCCTGCCAGAGCAGGAACACCCAGCTGAGGTTCCACAGGAAGGTGTCCAGGCGGGTTTGAATGCCTCCAGAGTAGGAAACTCCACAACCCCCCTGGGCAGCCTGGGCCAGTGTCTGTCACCCTCACTGAGAAGAAGTTTCTTCTCAAATTTAAGTGGAACCTTTTGTGTTCCAGTTTGTACCCGTTACCCCTTGTCCTATCATTGGTTGTCACCAAGAAGAGCCTGGCTCCATCCTCCTCACACTCACCCTTTAGATATCTGTAAACATTAATGAAATGTTCCCAATATCCAACCTGAACCTCCCCGGCACAACTGGAGGCCGTTTCCTCTCACCCTGCCACTCGGGAGCAGTCACGAACACCCTTCTCTTGGCACTCTGTGCTGCCACCCGCAGGCCCGGGGGAGGGAGGGCGGCAGGGCCCGGGGGAGGGAGCGCGGCATGTTTGAGGAATCACAATGGCAAAGGATCAAAGGTGGGCAATTTCTGCATTGGCTTTCACCAAGTTGTTGGGGTTTTTTTCTCATATTTTCCCCATTTCCTTAATTTTTTTATTCCCCATTTATGCCATTTTCATGTGAACACATCACAACTATAAGAATAAAATTATTTTTCATGTGTTCCAATTCTACTTAAACATACCAACTCCTCAAGACCAAGAGTGTTATTTTTTAAATGTAGTTAATTTTATTTCAATGTGCCACACTTACAAGACTAAAATAATTACTTTTATGACTATACAGATTTAAAGGGTCAACACTGACCTTAGTATTGTCATCCCTAATTATTCATAATTTTCCAGCAAATTAGAAAAGGGGTCAGTTCAATAGCTCAGTATCTAAAATGCCTGTACTTTGCCCAGTTCATGCTCTAAAATATTGTATTTCTTTTAAGAATAAAGGAAAATAACTGTCTAAATGCTGGACTGTGCTGAGGAATGTATGATAGAAAGCTGTAAAACTGGGCAAATGGCAATAAGGAAATGGTGGTTTTATTCACATTAGAGCTTTAGATTGAGCAGAGCTGTTTGGTTTTCATTAAAGATCAGAGAAATAAACAAAAGTAGTCGGAATTGAAGGAATTTGCAAAGCTCCACCCAGATCTCCTCAGCTGTGCTTTGCTATCTTGATTTTAAGGCATGTTTGACAATTACTGCCACTGATTTATATGAATTGATGGGTAATAAGATGAAGGAAAGATGCTAAAGTAATTTTTTTTCCCCCAGTGCTTCCTAACAAAATAATCCTAATGAATAACAAGAGATTCTTTTGTTTAGAGGCAAGATCCTGTTGCCTGGAATTCCACGTGTGCAGACATTTCCAGGCACGTGCTGAATGCTGCTTTCTCTCCTGCGTGTCTGTACCCGCTGACGTGCGCGGCCAACGCCCGCGGCAGCGCCGCCGGCCGGCCCTGCTGCACGAGCACGTGTCGTGTCGGCTGTCGCGCTGCGTTAACCAGCAGCTCCCAGGGAAATCCGCTGGATCGAGGCCGGGGATCAAGTGAACCCCAGGGAGTTGTGGCTGATGCCACGTTGCGCGGGAGTGCTGATCTGCTGGGGGTGGGAAGGATCTACAGGGGGATCTGGACCTGGGGGTGTTGGTGACAGCAGCTGAACGTGAGCCAGCGTGTGCTCAGGTGGCCAAAAAGGCCACCAGCGTGGCCAGCGGGACAAGGGCAGTGACCGTCCCCTGTGCTGGGCACCGGGGAGGCCAAACCACAAATCCTGGGGTCAGTCTTGAGCTCCTCGGCTCAGGGCTCAAAATGGCGGCACCAGAATCACCTCAGGGCTCAGAATGGCGGCACCACAGGTGGCAGGGTCACCTCAGGGCTCAAAACGGAGACCACCATTGCTTTCTTCACTACGAATAAACTTAATATAATAAATTTTAAAGTTCATTCTCTTCGTTTGGAGTGACATTACTGATACAGATGTTTTGTTCATTGGTTGGGGATTTTTGTTTGTTTTAAACATATTTTTAGAGTCATAAGACTTTATTTGTACCCGTTCAGAAGGGGCAATATGTGCCAAAAACTGTTCAAGGCCTTAACATTAAAGTCTAATATTTACAAATTCTTATGTTCTCCCTAAAAAATACTGAATTGTCAGTGTGGAATCCCAATGTAATTTTCCCTAATTCAAGACCTGATGCTGGCAAAGTACCTGTCAAAAAAAGGAAAAAATTGTTCAATTCAGAAAGTGACCCGACCGATACTTAATTTTGCTCTTGCTAATAGCAAGTAAGATTCATTTTTTTAAGGTTTTGTGCTCTAAATATCCAAAGTAAAAAATTTAATACAGTAAGTCTAAAGGAACAGCATAACTGAAAATTAATAAGAGGTATTTCCCCAATGATTTTCACATTAGGATCTTAATACACATTTTCACATTAGTATGTTGACAAGCACTAACTGATTTATTTGTAAATAGGATGGGATTTACTTTTCATAATTATGTATTATTAATAAATAGATAATTATAAAAATAATTATTATATTAGATGGTGTTTCAAAAGAGATGAACCCAATTTCAAAGCTGCGCGATTTCATATTGGGTCCATCTTTTTGAAATAACCTGTATAATAAAATTTTATCCTATATAAAATGTATACTATGTAAGAATACATAATCTAGAGAGAATATACAAGCATAGAATACATATTTGTAATACATGTTTATTACATATTTACTACTTAATGTTTGCTATATTTTGTATTATTTATATGTATATAATATTTTGTATTATTTATGTGTATATAATATTATGTATTCTAACATGTAATATTTATTTATAATTATAACCTATTCTATTTATTACATCATTATATTATTATATAAAATACATTATATGGCATATTATCTATTATATACTGTAGATATAATTATTATATGATAAAATTACATAAGCAATAACAGTAATAACTATGTATTAATATAGTATTTTTTATTTAGTATTTATAAATAATTATATATAATTATAAAGAAACATTGAGTACTATTACTGGGAGCATGGTTACAGTTGAGGAAAATGTAGTTTTTTTGAGAAAAAAGGCTTCAAGGAGGAAATATTGGGGGAAATGCCAACACTGAGGGTTCCAACACTGTTTCTTGCCTTACAGGTTTGTGGACAACAAACTGAGATGGGAAACCTAGAAACAATGCCTGTGGGGACCAGCACTGCTCATCAGCCCTGTCCTGTACTGATGAATTATCAAAAATAGAGAAAAAATGGAGTGAAATTTAGACAATATTAGAAATTGATGAAAATATTGGAAATTACTTGAGCTAAATGTTACTTTTTGGCTTTAATAGATTAAACCAAAAATATTTAATTCCAGGGTGCTGTA
The DNA here is from genome assembly GCF_037038585.1 of Patagioenas fasciata. Lineage (NCBI taxonomy): Eukaryota > Metazoa > Chordata > Aves > Columbiformes > Columbidae > Patagioenas > Patagioenas fasciata. The sequence goes on from NC_092539.1 coordinate 885,445, forward strand.
GTGGTGAACACTTATCTGCCCAACACCCACTCGTACAATTATCACACAGTAAGTTTTAAAAAATATATTATATTTGTTTTTTCTTAAACCCTTCAATTAAAATTATAATTTATTTTCCAGGAATGGAAGGGAAGAACACAAAAAGTTTAAACAGTTTCTATGGCCTCAGACTTTGAACATCTCTCTGATTGCCAGGTATTGTGAAACTGGTTTATATTTTATCTTGAAATTATGTAGTTCTGTGTTAAAAAAGGATTTGCAGTAACAGCTTCTTTAGGATGCATTTATATTTATTTTGTATTTGTTATATATTTATTATGTATTTATTTTCTACATTATTATGTATTTGTCATTTATTTATTGCCATATTATATATTTATAGAATATGTATAATATAAATAATATAGAATATATTAAAAATCTATTTAGTCTGTATTTACAAACTTTCATTCAAAAGAATTTTAAATGGGTAATTCAACAAAGAGACCATATTTTTAAAAAATTATAGATTGAATATATTTGCTTTAGGGGACAATTCAGAAATTTATCATTTCCTTTGGGACATATCAACCTGCACATCTGAGGTGGCTACATCCTCACTCAGCAAAGTCCTCCTAATACCGCATTTTACAGGTATTAATTATTAATTAATATTTATTATTCCTTGTTAAAAGGAGATATTTAATTAGTGGCCTGGCAAATAAATTGTGTCTTAATTACATAGCGAGAGCATTTTTTTGCACTCCTGAATTTCAACCTGGGAAAAATGAAATTTTCTGGTTTAATATCTCTTATTTTTTGTGAACATTTCCAGTCCTGGGAAAATCAGTAGTAATTATATGATAGTGTTTGGGGTTTTTTTTGTCTCTCTTTCGTTTCCTCCCTGTGGTCACGTTTAAATGCTCTGGACTGGAGAAGGCTGGTAACAGAGATAAATTGTGTAAAATGTCTAGAATATGAATTATAACACCTGAAAAACAGAAAATGCGATTTCCCAAGAAAAATATTATTCTTTTTTTAAATTTTATTTTATTTCCTAGCCAAAAAAACCCGTTGGCACTTACCGTTGCATTGAATGACAGTTCAGTTACAGAAGGGCAGCTTTACTGGAATGATGGGGTGAGCATCGGAAGTACATTTAGTTTGCACAAAATAAATTAACTAATTCAGTATCAATTGTATATAAATTTTTCCTTTCTTTTTACCAACACAAGCAGTTAACTGTTGTTTGGGGATTGTTGTGTAATTGTACAACACAGCGTAGGAAGCATGAACACAAATCAGAAAAAATATTACAGTACAATGATTTAATGTAGCTAATGAAACTAAAAAATAATTAATTTAGTTGTAATAATTGTAATTATTCTAAATTTACAGGAAAATGTAAAGTAAAAAAAAAAGATAAAATGTAAAATGAATGATGGTAAAATAATAGTAAAGTTGTTATATATATATATACGGGTTTTTTTTTTGCATAAATTAAATTGTGCCCTGGACAAGAATGTCTATAATAAGAATACAATATGATATAATAACACCTATCTAGAAGTCTCATAATAACTACAAATTATTCCCTGAGATTATCACAAGTAATACACAGAATTGTGATTTTAACATACAAAATGTTGCAGGCTCTGCACAACACATATATATGCATATATATTCTTCTATTTAATTTAAAAGACAAGGGTGACCAGCAAATCCATTTTGTCCTACTGTGTGTTTTTACCAGAGGCGTATGAAGGCTGCCGGTACCTGCTGACCTCATTTACTGCTCATCAGGTACCTCATGGTAATGAACGGCTTTGGAATACCCAGGGTGATTACCCTGGTGTGTTTAATTAAGGTATTTTAATTTGGTGTTTTAAAAATGTGTCAATATCCTGATGTGCTGCTGAACCTGTGTGATGGACAAGCTATTAGCAGTGTCCTGGAAACTGTTGCAGGTATTTTGGTTTTATTATTTCATTTTGTTTTATTTTATTTATTTCATTTTCTTTTAAAAAAAATTTCTTTTGTTTGGTTTGGGTTTGTTTTCTTTTTAAATTTATTTTATTTAGCTTTATTTTATGTTTTATTTTACTTCCATTTGGTTTAGTTTTTATTTTATTCTGGCTTTTATTTTTTATCTTTTGTAATTTCCTTTTTATTTTATATTTTGTTTATTTTTTCAAAGAGACAATATATGCAATAGTGCAACATGGATATGCAACATGGATAAACTAATTTCGAAAAAAATTGGGGAAACTTAATTTCTTTCAGTGAGGCTATTCCACATATTTGTATTTATATTTATTTATAAATGAGCTGGCCCAGCCTGAGACCTCCACGCCAGAGAGTGTTCCAGCTGCGCCACCTCACATCGGTTTTCAACCATTTCTGTACATTAAGGCATTTTAGCCAATCAACTTGCGCATATTTCATAGCCTCCATTTAGCATAAATCTACGTAGACACAATTTCATTTGGACAGACTAGAGCCTCCCTCAACAAACACATATTTACTTGTAAATTCTGGATATTGTACTATTATGTAAATTAAAAGCCATACACAAACATGGAAATTAAAAAAGGAGGATAAAGATAAAATACATAATATTAACAAAATCTTTTAAATTTTACTTATTAATAGTACACAAATATTTGTTTCCCACACCCTGCATTTTCTTTTTATTTTTGCATTGCTGCAATAAAGGACAAGATTTTCTGCTCCCACCATCCAATGTCCTGATGGAAAAGAGCCAGTTGAGCAAAAATTGTTTAATTTTGTTTAATTTTTGTTAACAATTGTTAATTGTTTAAAGGTCCTAGCAGGACCTCTGAACAGAGGCTGGTGTGGAGTCACTGACTCAATTTGTGACTTTTTATTCTTAATTTTTATCACTATTCTTAATTTTTATCGCTATTCTTAATTTTTATTGTTATTCTTCAGCACAGAAAATAGAGCACTCAGCAAATATTGTGTAAGAAAGTCAGTGATTGGTGCTGCTTATTACAATTATTGCAATTTTCTTCACATCAGCTTTAAATTTTTGTTTTAAGCAGTTGAATAGCTATAATTAAATTAGATGGGAATTATACAGACTATATATTTAAAAGAAATGCTTTGAATATTGTAAGAAAAAAGTATGTTGTTTTATTTTCCAGGTGGTCAAGATGTATTGTTCTTAATAGTCATTTTAATTTTAATTTGCATTTTAATTTTAATATTTTGTCCATCACGCTCATATATCTCATTCATTTTGACTTTGCCAAGTGATTGGACATTAACTGCTAAGGGAGAAAAGGGGTTTTTTTCTATTTTCAGTTGTAAAATTACATAATAAGTGCACCTTTTCCTGCTTTTACAGAAAGCTGGTAAGGAAAAGCTTAATTAAAACAGTTGTAAATCGACTAGTAATGAAGAATGCAGTAAAATAACTGTGTTATTATTGATTAAGTTCAGGAATTAAGAGCTTCACAATCTATTTTAAGCTTTTTTTTTTTTTTTTTTTGGCATTTGTAAAAGGCAAATTAAAAATAAATCAGCAAAATGCCCGCGGGACTTCGGCAATAAAATAACCACTTGTTGCACACAAATCTTCCCACTCAATTCAGTAGTTTGGGAAACTCCAGAGAAATATTGGAAAATCAGGGGGAAAAAGAGTTTGAATTATGAAAACGAATTGTTTTAATCCTTTCCTATGCTGCAAAATTCACATCAGAACAAATCTGTTTAATATTCAGCAGCGGGGGAGGTGAAGCAATGGGGAAAATCAAAACTGCCAACATTTGGCAACTAAATAACAGCACTTCTTTAATTGAAGAAGAAAAATATTGTGAGCCTCAAGTGAAAAAGCATTTTCTGACAAAACTTCTTTTACTTCAGGATGTTTTCAAGATAAAGGTTTTGCACCGAGGTTACACTGATCCAAATAATCTGAAGTTCACCCAAATTAAAATTTTGGGGCTGAGCTCAACTGTCCAGAGGGTGATGGTGTCGCAGGACGGGCAAGAAATTCCATCTCCTCACATCGTGTCCAACAACAGCAAAAAACAGGTAAATCCAGTTAGTTTTCCTCCAGAATTAATGATTCTGGTCACAAATCATGGTCATGCTGTCCGGAGAGACCCCCCGAGCTAAAATCCATTGATGTTTAATTTAATTGATTAATATTTAGTCATGAATTTATGACTCGGTGTTCTGTTGAGTCATGTTTCCTTCTGCCTCTCAGCCAAAAGGCAATGTGTCAATATATTAAAATTTAGAGTTATTATAGGAAAGGAATATTGATAATAGAAATATAATATGTAAAACCAACAGTAACATAACATAACATAACATAACATAACATAACATAACATAACATAACATAACATAACATAATATGATACAATATCATACCATATCATATCATATCATATCATTCATATAATTAATATAATATAATTCATATAATATAGTATAATAGGATAGAATATAATAGGATATAACATAAAAGGATATAATATAATGTCAAAAAAGATTAATTAAGAAGGTAACGAACAGCAATCCAAAATAAGAACGGTCAATTTTTTATTATACATCTTATTTTTAATTTGTTTTTCCAAGGTCCTGGAGATCACCAGCCTGGAACTTCAATTAGGCCAAAGCTGCACGTTGCAGTGGAGCTAAAATACCCGCAAATCCCGCAGCACTTCCTCATGTTTGCAAATCGGTTTTGAATTCTTCAAATATTTTGTGGTACAAACGTGTAGCGGGCGTTTAAGTTGTTGTGTGCAGAACGGAGTCATGGTTTCATGTTGGCCTCATAATGTGGAATTTTCAAATGAATTTGACAAACTTGGTCTTTCAAAACGAAGAGATGAACACGAAATCGGTGATTTCCCTAAGTCAAAGTTTATTTTATTTTATAAAAATATTGGCACAGACTGAGGGCACATGGGGCAATTAATCTGCCCACATTTTGCTTCTATGCTCACTTATGAGTTGAGATTACAGAGAATTATTTAAGGGCAATCACGTGAATTGATTTAAAAGATTCTGCAGTGGTTGATCTGTGAAATATTAAGGCACTTGCAAGAAATCCTCAGAAGATTTTGCCCGGCCTTAACCAGGCACTTGAGTACTCCAACGTTTTGATCTGAAGTTGTGTGAAATTAAACATGACATTTGAATGTTAACTGAAAACCAAAACATTTTTAAGTTTTATTGAGGTTTTTATTGAATTTTTGTTTCATGGAAGGGAATGAGGTTGTAAATTTACTGGGATTAGTGTTTCACATTAAAAATTTTTTGTATCTCAGAAGTGCTGCATATGACCTAAACAGTCTGATAAAGAACATTTCAAATTAAATTAATTTCCAATTAAATTTCTAGGCTTAAATGTCTGTCAGAAGTAGCAGGAATCTCTAGAGCCTTGTGCTTAAAACCCACTTCAGTGGTCCCTCTCCACACTAAAATTCTGTAGTTAAACAGTCAAATATTTTCTATAATTCAAAATTCTGTGATCTAAATTCCGTAGTTTAAATTCTGTAATTTAAGAATTCTGTAATTAAACAGTTGAATAGCCAATATCACTCTGCTCACAAGACTAAATCTCTTGATTTCCTAGCACTGTAGGGAAATTGAAAACCCAGAAAAAGCAGACAAACTAAAAAGGATAATTTCAGATAAAACTCACCATATTGAAAAATATTTTTGTCCGAGGAACTTGTGACTTTTGTGCTGCTGTGTCACAGATCTCGGTGTGTGTCTCCCAACGGATCACAGCACAGGTAGTGCCGTGGAATAAGCTTAATTTGCCAGAGAATTCAACGAGCAGCAAAAATATGCTTCTGACAGCAGAAATAATCTCGCCCAGCACGTGTCGTGTGCAGCTAAAAGGGAAGTTCAGGGACACGGTTTGTAGGGTTTTTTCCCCCTTGTAAAATTGTTTTTATTTTTCTCAGTGATCAGTCTCAGCACCAAAAGGATCCATGACCTGAAGAAGCTCTGGTGGGACCTTATTCCAGCCTTTCTGTACTTAAAATGGCTTCTAAAAGAGATGGGGACAAACTTTTGAACAGGGCCTGTTGCGACAGGACAGGGGTGACAGTTTTAAACTAAAAGAGGGAGATTCAGGCCAGACATGAGGAAGAAATTTAAAATAACTTTTATATTTTATTGATTTCATTGCTTTAGGCTCTGCTGAACGGAGCCTCTGAGAATGAGCTGAGGCTGAGCTGGGGGTTGTAAAATGGAGGGAAAAGGGATGTTTCACTTTTCCTCTCAGAAAGTTCCCTCCTGTCCTCCAAATTGTTTTTTCCCTTAGAGAAACCCCAGGATCACAGGGACCGCCCCCAGGGCCCCCCCAGAAACCCCTGAGACCTCCCAGGCCCACAGGGACCCTCACAAGAACTCCTGGGACCCCCCAAACCCAGGGCCCCCCCAACCCCCTTTAACCCCCCCCCAGGGGCCTCCCAAGCCCCCAGGACCCCCCAGGGGTGGCTGCATGTGCAGGTTGGGTTCTGACACCCCAAACGTGATGGGGGGTGGGGAGGTGATGTGGCCCCCCTTGGTGTTTTGGGGGGTCCCTGAGATGCTGCTGCCCTCCCCCCCCTCCTGCCCCTTTGGAGTTTTTGTACAATTTGTCTCTGTATTTGTAGCTGGGGGAGAATGTGGCCCCTCTCCAATCCTGACCCCAACCCTGGGGGGATCCAGGCAAGTCCGCTGGGTCCCCTGCACCGGCACGGGGGGGAAATGAAAGGATTTTGCACAGAAATATGAATTATTGGTGGGAATAAACTGAGTTGAGATGCCGGAGGCCTCGGTGCAGGGGGGGATACCGAGAGGTCTAGGGGGCTCAAGGGGACATTGTGATAGAGGGAACTAACATTTTAAGGGTTAACTAAACATATAATGAGTGCCTACTAACGAACTAACACTTTAAGGCTTAGCCACACAATAAGTGCCTAGTTTAGAGCTTTATGTAAACTCATGTTAAGAAAAGCAGAACCCCATCGAATGCTAAGATAAGAAGTTTTACTGCACCAGATGTAAACTTGAGGAGACAAGATAGCGAAGATTTACAGCAAAAGGAGGCGCCAGTCTGGTTTCAATCAGCTTGGCAGGTTGGGTCCCAGGCAATTCAACATAATGAGCCAAAGCTAAAAAGTTCACTGTGATGAAGCTGAAGGAGCCTTCATCCAAAGACCCCCAAGACCCATCTTCAAGACCACCAGATGGCACTGCGCAGGAGAACAGGGCGGGGTCAAGGTGGAGACTATGGAAATGATCACCTGGGACTCATTTTAATAAAAAGCGGGGAAAGGTTATGAATATGTAGAGGCGTTCCTGGGTCATTATGAATATGTAACACCTGACTGTATTTAAACACACCTCTTATTGTTAGAGGTTGTGCATGAATGGTGGAACAAACCCCCTTGGGCCCAACGTCGAAATAAACATACCTGCTTTAGAACTTTGTGAGTTGGGAAGTTTTATGACTTTACAGGTTGTAAAGTTGTTTCCGTGTGTCAGTTTTGGTGACCCAGATGGGACAAACTCTGCCCAGCTGTGCGGACTGCCTGAGAGGAGCGGATCTCCTAGATGTGTCCCAAAGCTTTTGTGACGGAGGGGCTTTGCTCCACTCTGGCTGGTCACCATGGGGGCAGACAACGACCTCTTGCATTAAGCGGTAAAGGTATGTTTATGTTTTACCGTAACACGGGCCTGTAACATGGGGGCCAGTAACTCGTGAGGGACACCTGCGCATGGCCAGATTCCCCATATTGGTGTAAACGGGTACCTAAGGGGGTTAATGACTTGACTCTAGCAGAAGGGGTTCAGCCGCTAGCGATCTTGGGGGTTGATCGAGTAACCCTGAGACTTCTATTGCGTCTTGATTACGGGAGCCAGGATGGACCTGCTAATGACTGTTATGGAAGCAGGAGAAGGGTAAACAGAGTCTCCAGTCGTGGGTTTGAGTCCCACTAACAATTGTTGGGGGTTCGAGTCCCCACGGCAATTGACACCTTATAACATCTTAACCCACGGGAATTGAAATTTATATTGCTGTAGCTGTAACTGGAATACTTATGGTGACAGTTACATGTTGTATGATCAAGAAGTTTTTGTGCCCGGTACCGTGCTCTGTGTGAATGAGCGCTCCGTGTGAATGAGCGCTCCGTGTGAATGAGCGCTCTGTGTGAATGAGCACTCCGTGTGAATGAGCGCCTGAGACGCGGTCTGACCGCGAAGCGAGTGCGGAGTCCCGATCTGCGGTTCCGTGTTCTCCGCGAGGAGACTGACCGGAGACGGATGAAGCAAATGATAAGTGTTTGTTGAACTGATAGCTAGCTTGGTAATCGTGTGTTATCTTTATAAGTGCCCAGGCATTCCATGTCTATTGTAATAATCTTTAGAGTACAACCATCTGTACCATGAGCAATTTAGCTTTTAACTGTGTGCATGTGGTGAGAAGGTTTTGTGTGTGATAAGCTGTGTCTCATCTCAGCGTACCAAATTTAGCTTTTCGTATGTACACCAGGTAAGAAATCCTGTTTTGGGGTAGCAGTTGTAGCACCCCAGATGAGACACTGATAAAAGCCTTGCCCAGTCCAGCTTGCTGCAGCAAGTGGGGGGCGGGTGCCGATGGGGCTCCAGCCACACTGCCCTGTTCTGTCAGGGAGACCCAGCGGTGCCTCCATCCAGCTGAGCAGTGAGTGGTTAAAGGTGCAATGCTAAAATTCAGATATTGTCTTGAATGAATGTAATTGTGATTTGTTTGCAATATTTGAACCTGGTATTTGGTTTGCATGTCTGAGCTCAGTATTTTAGTTTGTATATTTATATTTGGTACCAAAAGAATTTGTTTGGGGAGATAATTACAAAATGAGAACCGGTTCTGTTACTAAAGTACCACCTTGCTCCCCTTTCAGATGCCTCTGTACACATGAGGGTAAATTAGTGGGGGAAGTGATTTGAACATGAAATTCTGGGTGAGCTGTATTGCAGTTAGTGTTGTTCTGTGGACAGACTGGTTTGGATCTAAAATTAATGCAAGGGATTGATGCTCCATATGCTGTTTATTGATATCTGTAAGAAATTACAAAATGTAGGAGCTGAGGGATGTAACTATTGCTCAGCTAATTGAAATTGCATATAAAGTTTATAGTCGCAGGAATTGAAGAGAGAAAAAGGGCAAGAGGAGCCCAAGCCTATGCTGTGAAGTTTGAACATAAATGTCTCGCTCCCTCCATAAGCTGGGGCGAGAAGAAAAGAAGCAGAAAGCTGAGTGGCTGCTAAAGCGGCGGAACAAGGGGGGAGAGCGCGGCTGCTGGGGCTGGAGCTCAGCTCCGCTCCTCCGGGCTCCGCCCGCGGGCGATGGAGCGGGGGGGCAGTCCCGCCCGGCCCGCTCCTGCCGGGCTGCTCGGGTGTGTGCAACGCGCACACAGCACCCGGGGTTCCCCTCAGATGTCCACCTTTGGAGCCGGATTCAGAAGTAGGGGTACAGCAGTTTGTGTTGTTATTCACCAGTCAGTCAGCAAATGATAATCGGAGGAAGTTACAGAAACTGAAAGCAGCAGAAAGTCGGAATTTGGAAACATTGTTAGATGAAGCCTGGAAAATATTTAGTAACAGGGAAGAAGAAGACGGTCAGAAGGAAAGGTGTATGATAGCACTACAAGAGAGTAGGGAGCTGAGAATTGAAAGGGTTGGAATGTTTCAAAAGCCTTTAGAAAGAGACGAGTGTGCGTGGTGTGGGAATAAAAAGGACATTGGCAAAATGAATGTTGAGAAAGGTGCAGAGGAAGTAGGCAAAGGGAGAATTGGACAGTAGCAAAGAGACTGAGGAGGACCTGGGGAATCCACCCTAGCGGATCCACTGGTTATAATGAAACCAGGGAAAGAACAAAAACAAGTGGAATTTTAATAGATATGGGAGCAAAATTCTCGTTCTCAATGCCAATAAGTTATGACTACATAGTAGTAAAGGGAGCCACTGGCCAAAGTGAAGAGCATATTTTTTGTGAACCTTGGAATACAGATTGGGTAAACAAGTAGGCATTCACAAATTTCTGTGTATGCCTAACTCCATGAATCCTCTTTTGGAGAGAGACCTATTGGAACAAATGGGCGCAGTGATAAGATTTGAAAAAGGAGAAATTACTCTGGAGGCAAATGATCAGCAGTATGTGCAAATAATGAGTTTCCTTTTAGTAACTGTTCCCACAGAAGGCAAAATTAATGAAGAGATTGTGAACCAAGTGTATCCCAGAATATGGGCCACTGATATACCTGGAAGAGCCAAAAATGTCCCACCAGTTGAGGTAAAAATCAAAGAAGGACGGCAGTTGGCAAGAATCAAACAATACCCTTTGAAAAAAGAGGACAGGGAAGGAATTTGGCCAGTAATAGAGAAATTCCTGCAAATGGGGTTATTAAAGGAATGTGAGTCCAGTTATAACACTCCTATGTTGCCTGTCTGCAAGCCAGATGGGTCATATTGGGTGGTTCAGAACTTATGAGCTATAAACAAAATAGCTGAGGACCTCTACCCAGTGGCAGCAGACCCATACACCCTTCTGAGAGTATTAACACCTAATTTGACTTGGTTTATCGTTTTACATTTAAAAGATGCTTTCTTTTGCCTCCCTCTCCATGAAGCCAGCTAGACAATATCTGCATTTGAATGAGAGAACCCTAAAAGTCAATGCAAAACCCAGCTCACATGGACGGTGTTGCCACAAAGATTCACGAACAGCCTGACAATATTTGGAAATCAGCTTGCTAAAGATTTTGAATCCTGAGAAGCCCCATCTGATGAGGGACAGATGCTACAATATGTGGATGACATTTTAATCACTACTAGAACCAAGGAGATGTGCATGACCTGGACCCTATGGAGCAGAAACAGCTGCAATGGAATAAGGAAGCTACAGGAGCCTTTAAAGAACTTAGAAAGTCTTCGATGTCAGCCCCTGCTCTAGGACTCCCAGATGTGGGTAAACCATTTTTCCTATTCTCTCACGAGAAACGGGGAATACCCTTGGGTACATTGGCACAGGATCTTGGCCCGGATCGACAAGCAGTGGCCTATTTCTCCAGACACTTAGACGCAACTGCAAAGGGGTGGCCTGGATGCCCGCGGGCAGGTGCTGCAGTGGTACTGAATATACAGGAGGCCTGGAGATTTACCATGGGTCAGAAGATGACTGTGCTCGTATCCCACACAGTGTCTAACAAGATGGTGTAGAAATTATCGTCACTAACATTGTCAATCCAGCTCCTTTCCTCAGTGGTAACTTTGGAGAACCAGTTCATCATGGCTGCCTGGAGACCACTGAAGCAACACCATCCAATCGACCAGATCTAGAAGACATTCCTACTGAAAACTCTGAAAACTGCCTTATGGATGGAAGCAGCTAACTGTGAGGTGATCTGGACCTTTGCTTAAAAAAATCCTTTCACACAAAAGGCAGAAATAATTGCCCTTACTCTGCTCTGGAACTAGCTCAAGGTAAAACTGTTAGCATCTATACTGACTCCAAGGATGCTTTAAGGGCTGTGCATGTGCACAGAGCAATTTGGAAAGAAAAGGAACTTTTGAACTCTCAATGCAAACATATCAAACATGCGGAGGAGATATTGAAACTACCAGAAACAGTTCAACTTCGTAAGGAAACGGCAATCGTGCATATTAAGGCACACCAGAAAGTGAGCTTGGAATCAGAAAAGGCTGGCGGACAGAGAGGCAAACCAAACGGCTCAGCAAAAGGTAAAACCAGAAAGTGCTCTGGTCCTTGGCGGGCAGGTCTCTTTAACAGGTAAGCCAGTGTACTAAAGAGAATTGAAACTCATCGTAGATTTAGAGGACTCACATCATAAGGAAGGGTGGGTTCACACCCCCCAGGGAAAACTTATTGTCCCCTCTCATCTAGTTTGGCCTTTAGTAAGGGAAGAGCATAAGAAAGGATTCTGGGGAGTAGAACCACTATGCAAACATTTGATTAGGGAAACAGGAGCTAGAAATTTGTATATCGCTGTAGAACAGGTGACAGGAGCGTGGTCTTTGCCTCCAGACTAATCCCAAAAATATGCCCAAGCTAGAAATGGGTCAAATGGCGAAGGGGAATGGGCCTGGACCACAATGGCAAATTGAGTTTTCAGAACTCCCAGGAAAAGGGGGGGTACTGATATTTGTTGGGTATTAACTGATGTTTTTTCAGGTTGGCCAGAAGCATTACTACCAGGACAGCAAAAGCTTAGGAGGTGACTAGAACATTGATACGTGAAATAACACCAAGGTTTGGAGTTCCAGCTGTTATATCCTCTGATAGAGGACCACATTTTAGTTATGTGTATGTGAAGTCTTTTGGTGAGAACTTTGGAACCATAATAGGAAGGTCCATTTCAAGACCTCCTGATATCCTTCACTGCTACCAGTATTAGAGAACAGAATGCCTGGATTCATCATTCTAGAGTGAAGAAAGCCTGCGAAACACCACGGGGGGTAACCCGGGCGCAACCTGGAAAACTCTGTTTTTCACAGTCACCTTTTGGTCCTTCTGGGTGACCAGCCTGGGTGGTTCTTGCCGCATTGGGAAGAAGAAACCCAAGAGAAGAAAACAAGTAGAATTTTTGGTAGATATGGGGGCAACACTAATGAAAACCTGGAAAGAAGAAACTTCAACCCCATGATGGGAGGGGCCTTTTTCTTGTTTTGTTAACTACAGAAACGGCTGTTTGGAGGGTAGAGAAAGACTGTGGTATAAGCATATCCACAAACGGAACTTACTAACAGGATTGCGTAATAAATGTCTAAGAACAGAAGATAAGGAAACCAGAGCTCGGTTGAGGATTCCAGTCGTCACTGGAAGAACAGAAAAAGAACAGCGAAGAATGGTGGGAGGTATTTACTGAAGGGGTGAACGGGAATTTAGAGAGTCCACCAGTGATGAGAAGAACAGAGTGTAGAAAGAGAAACCACATTCCGTGTTGCTCCTGTTGTTCCTGGGAAGTGAAGGCCAAGAGTTGGGAAACGATAAAAAGTCGCCACGCTAACGGCAAAAATAGGAAAGGCGGGGACACGGCCCTTGCTGCCGAGAAGACGACGAACTCGGCTGCGGCTGCAGCCTGGTCGGCCAGAGAGGCAGAGGGTGTGGAAACCTGGACCTGATCCTCTTGCTAGGAGTGGTGACTTATTGTTCCCAACTTAGCCTGGCCAATCCCTGTACCAAGTGCTACGAGCGCGTGAGAATAGGAAGACTAACCCAATATGTTCTAAATTATCACACTCATATTAACTCTGAATGTTATGATAGCACGAAATTGGAGAAGTGTGAAATCCAAGGGCAGAAATTATGGGTAGCAACTAACCCAGGGAAAGGTGGACTTGCTGTAGGCTGTGTCTCCTGCCCTAGGGGAGAACAGAGGATCTGTTTTACACAAGGTGGTGTGTGGGGCTGTTCAGATGGAGGGAGAGTGCAAGATCAGTATAAGGAGGAGTTAGTTAAGAGTGCCACTCAGGAATTAAAAAGAAAGCAAGAGAAACAGAAATTGGTACAGAAAAGCAGTGATTGGTATGAGGAAATAAGACAAAAAGACAAGGGATTACAATTACCAACAGTAGGGAAAAACCTGTCTATAGATCTTATGGAAAAATAGCCTGGGAATTAAATGTCACCTCATGCTGGATATGTGGGGGGTCTCAAATGACTGAACAGGTTGGACAAACCCCTTGTAAGTTGGTGTTGCCGGTAAATTCATCAAATACCTCTATTCCTCCCACTTGGTGGCCAGGTCCACCTAATGGATATTGGTCTCGAAATGGTAGCCTGGTGGAAGAAAATAGGGTTCGTGATAGTATGTGCATTTCTGCGTTTACTGTTTGTGCCATGCATGATCCCGTGCTTTATTCAGTTACTACATTCAGCAGTCCAAGGCATGCAAATCTCAGCCATGCCTATCGATCCTGAAATGGCAACAAAAGGAACGGGGTATAAATTAATGATTTTAAAAGATAACACCAAACTGGACCCAGCCGCCGCTGTGCAGGTGCCAGCTGACTTTGAGGCCAAAGCACGAATCAATGGGATAAAAAGCAAAAAGGGGGAATTGTGAGAAATGCATTTGTGATTTGTGCTGAGATGTTTAATGTTTACAGATATAACCAAATGAGGCACGGGCTCTGAACCTGAAAAAAGGGGAGGTGGTTAAGTTCTATGAAAGAGTTATGAAACTTGTTTATGAAGTTATATTGACAGAGGGAACTAACATTTTAAGGGTTAACCAACCACATAATAAGGGCCTACTAACGAACTAACACTTCAAGCCACATAATGAATATCTAGTTTAGAGCTGTATGTAACCAATTGTGTTAAGAAAAAAAACCAGAACCTCATCGAATGCCGAGATCAGAAGTTTTACAGCACCGGGTATAACCTTGAGGAGACAAGATCACCAAGATTTACAGCAAAATTGGGCGCCAGTCTGGTTTCAGTCGACTTGGCAGTTTGGGTTCCAGCCAGTTCATCATAATGAGCCAAAGGTAAAAGGTTCACTGTGACAAAGCTGAAGGAGCTTCATCCAAAGACCCCAAAGACCCCTCCTCAAAGACACCAAGTGACACTGCGCAGGTGAACAGGGGAGGGGCAAGGAAGAGTCTATGGAAATGGTTATCTGAGACTCATTGGAATAAGAAGTGGGGAAGGGTTATGAATATGTATAGGCGTTCCTGGGGTCATTATGAATATGTAATACCTTACTGTATTTAAGCACACCTCTTATTGTTAAAAGGTGTGTGTGTTGGACGGAGCGAATCCCCCGCGCACCCAGCGCTGTTTTGCTTATGCTCTAATGAACATGTGTTTAAGGAATTGGATTAAACGTTGTTTATCCATAGAAAAAGCGAAAATTACTTATTTCAATAACCTTTCCGAAACTCGCTGCCCGCCCTCTGCGCGCCCCGGGCTGAGGAAGGGCCGAGCGGAGCCGAGCGGGGCAGAGCGGAGCCGAGCGGAGCCGAGCGGAGCCGAGCGGGGCCGAGCGGAGCCGAGCGGAGCCGAGCGGAGCCGAGCGGGGCCGAGCGGAGCCGAGCGGAGCCGAGCGGAGCCGAGCGGGGCCGAGCGGAGCCGAGCGGAGCCGAGCGGAGCCGAGCGGAGCCGAGCGGAGCCGAGTCGAGCGCACCCGAAGGCGCGCGAGCGGAGCTGAAACCAACCGAAGGGACCCGAGAGGACCCGAACTCTTCCGAGAAGAGCCGAACCCACCCGAAGGGGCCCGAACCCCCCAGGAGGGGCCCGAACCCCCCAGAAGAGGCCCGATTTGCGCCAGTAACTCCCAGTTCCCCCAGCGCCCCCCCCCCCGCCGCAGTGCCCCCCAGTCCTCCCAGTCCCTTCCACCCCCTTATTCCCCCCGTCCCAGTCCTCATGGCCGCCGTCCCCCCCAGTCCCCCCACTGCTCCCAGTTCCCCCCCAGTTTCCTCCCAGTGTCCCCGGGAGGACGAAGTCCGGGCGCCATGTGGGGCAGAGCGGCCGTGGGGAGGCTGTGGGGCCGGGGCATGGCGGCCAGGGGGACCCAGGCGTTCGGGGAGGGGACCCAGGCGTTCGGGGAGGGGACCCAGGAGTTTGGGAAGCGAACCCAGGGGACCGGGCGGCCACTGGTGGGGAAAGTGGCCGTGGTGACAGCGGCCACGGCCGGGTGAGTGACCCATAGATCTGCCCCATAGAGCTGTTCCATAGCTTAGCTCCATAGATCCCACCCCACAGAGCTCCCAGCCCCAGAGAGACCCATAAGTGCCCCATAAGTGCCCCCCAAGCGTCCCATAGTGACCTATAAATGCCCCGCAGTTCCCCATAAATACCCCATAGACACCTCAGCCCCATCGATCCAGCCCCATAGATCACTCACAGTGCCCCGTAAGTGCACCTTAATGACCCCAGTTGCCCCATAGAGACCCATAAGTGCCCTATAGACCCCCCAGGCCCACAGCTCCAGCCCCATAGACCCCCAGCCCTATAGACCCCCCAGCCCCATAGCTCCTGCCCACATCTATGCCACACATCTCTCACAGGATTGGGCTGGCAGTGTCACGGGCTCTGGGGGTCGCGGGGGCCTCTGTTGTTCTCAGTTCCCGCCGCGCCTCACACGTGGAGGCTGCTGTGGGGCAGCTGCGGGGGGAGGGGCTGGAGGTCAGCGGGGTCGTGTGCCATGTCGGGGAGCCCCACAGCCGGGAGGCGCTTGTGCAAAAGGTGAGACTTGGGAGGCCCGGACGCCTGGGTCCTCTCTGCCCCATGGGTCCCGGGAACTCATGGGTCATAATTATGGGTCACAGAGGTGGTTATGGGGCACAATGGGGGGACTATGGGGGAATTGTGTCCCGCATGCCTGGGTCTGCCCTGCCCGACTGTTCCTGGGCAGTTATGGGTCACTATGGGGATCCAGTTATGGGTCACAGGAGGGTTATGGCGCACAATGGAGGGTTCTGTGTCACACTTATGAGTCCCAGACGCTTGGGTCCCTCCTGCCCCACACATCCTGGGCACTTATGGGTCACAGCTGTGGGTCCCAGGGGGGCTATGGGTCGCTATGGGATGTAATTATGGATCACAGGAGGGTTGCAGGTCACACTTATGGGTCCCAGATGCCTGGGTCCCTTCTGTCCCCCACAGGTCCTGGTTACTTATGGGTCACAGGGGTGGTTATGGGGCACAATGGGGGGGTTAGAGGTCAGTGTGGGTCACATGGGGTGGTTATGGGTCACACTTGTGGGTCCCAGACGCCTGGGTCCTTCCCGGATGCCTGGGTCCCTTCTGTCCCACAGGTCCTGGGATGCCATGGGGATGGTTATGGGTCCTGGGGCTGGTTATGGGGGGCGGTTGTTTGTTCCACTTGTGGGACCCAGACGCCTGGGTCCCTGCAGGCCCTCGACACCTATGGGGGCATCGACATCCTGGTGTCCAATGCGGCTGTGAACCCCGCCCTGGGCCCCACCCTGGACGCTGACGAATCGGTGTGGGAGAAGGTGAGTCCTGCCCTGGTCCCGCCCCTCTCCAGGCCCTGCCCCCACCACACCCTTTGACCTCTGGCCCTGCCCCGGAAGCTCTTCCAGGTCAATGTCACGGCAGCTGCCATGTTGGTTCGGCTGGTGGTGCCACACATGGAGCGCAGAGGGTGAGTGGCGGGGGGCGGGGCTTGGGAGGAGGGTGGGGAGGGGATGTGGCCACGCCCCACAAGGTTAAGCCCCTCCCACCTTGCAGGGGCGGGACCATCGTGCTGGTGTCGTCAGTGGCGGCGTATTCGCCATTCCCAGTATGGACGGGTTTGTACTTGGGGGACTGGGGGTTATACTGGGGAACAGTGGGAAGATACTGGCTTAAACTGGTTTGTACTGGGTTGTGATGGGTCATACTGGGGGATACTGGATTATATTGGTCTATACTGGGTTGTACTGGGATATAGTGGGGAGTACTGGGGGATTTTTCTGGATTACACTGTGGGTTAAACTGGGAGATACTCCGCTGTACTGGTTTATACTGGGTTATACTGGTCTATACCAGGTTGTAAAGGGTCATACTGGGTTATACAGGACTACACTGGGGGACAATGGGGCGTTATTCTGGTTTACACTGGCTACACGGGTTTATAGCTGGTTATACTGGTTCGTGCTGGTTTATACTGGTTTATACTGGTTTATGCTGGGTTATACTGCGGGATTATTCTGGGTTATACCGTGGGTTATACAGAGTTACACTGGTTCATGCTGGTTTGTGCCGGTTTACACCGGGGCAGGCGCTGGGTCCCTACAGCGTCAGCAAGGCGGCGCTGCTGGGGCTGGTGAAGGTTTTGGCCAATGAGCTGCGGCTCCGCGGGATCCGCGTCAACGGCGTCGCGCCCGGATTGGTCCGGACCCGCTTCAGCGCTGCTGTGAGGGGCGGGGCCGGTGGGGTCAATGGGGTGGGCATGGTCAGCAGCGCATGGTGGGCACCCAATGGGGGGGCGGAGCCCGGGGGTGTGGCCTGAGAGTGGGAGAGACTTAAGAGGGCATGCCCTGGAGTGGGCGGGGATCACATGGGAAGGGGGTGGGGCCCCAGGGGGTGGTGGTGGAGCCAAAGGGGGGCAGGGGCTGGAACCTCCTGGAAGTTCAATGGGGTGGGCGTGGCCTCAGGGGGTGTGGCATATGGGGCGTGGCCATGACAAAACCCCTTCCCCTGCAGCTGTGGGAGGACGAGCCCACGCTGCAGCGTGTCATGGCCGCCATGGGTATCGACAGGTGAGTGGGGCCTGGACACCTGGGTCCCCTTCCCCTCCACCTTCCCCTGTTCGTTGACCCCGAGTGACCCTGTGACCTCTGACCCAGGCTGGGCACCCCAGAGGACGTGGCCGAGGTCGTAACCTTCCTGTGCTCGCCTGGTGCTGCCTACATGGGGGGAGAGACCCTGGTGGTGGCCGGGGGGGCGCCCTCCCGCCTCTAGGGGGTGCCGGGAGCCCCCAGGGGTTTGGGCCCCAGGGGACGTGTGGGACCTGCAGGGCTGCTGTAGGGGGCGCTGCAGGTGGGAGTTTGGGGTGAACTTCAGGAGTTTGGGGACGTTTTTGTGCATTTGGGGCTCCAATAAAAATGCTGGGACTGGCGGCTGAACCGAGGGCGTATCCGGGCGGTCGGGCGGTGACGGGGCCGTGAGCTGAGGGAGAACAGAGTCGAGGTCAACGGAACCAGCTGGGGCCGGGGTCTGGTGGGTCCCTCGGGTCTGTTCTGTGACCCGTGCTCTTCAATATGTTCATCAGCGACTTGGATGAGACTTAATTTTGCACCCCCAAAATATGGAAATTTGCACCCAAAGCCCTTGATTTTTCTCCTCCCAAAGTCTTCACTTCTATGCTGCAAGATCTTCACTTTTGGGCTCAAAAGTCTTCCCTTTTCTGGCCAAAAAAAAAAAAAGCATATCTGTGCTCAAAAATCACTTGCTTTGAAAACCCACCATTTTACATATTAAAGAAACCCTAAACTTTTATTTTTTGTGAAAATCCCTGATTTGTCTCTTTACTCCCAGGAAACACTCCCCACACAAACACCAAAGCTGACCATTTTTGGCCTTTTTTTATCCAAATCCCCTCTTTGCCACGTTCTGCCCAGCTCAGTACTTTTTTACAACCCAATTTTAAAACCCCCCAGACTTTGGATTTTACCCCCATCTGGGGGTCAAGGGGATCACCCAGATGCCTCGGTCCCTCCTTGGCAGTGGCGTGACCCCTTGTGGCTGCCAGGTGCCATCTCCACCTCTCCCCTGATTGGCCGCCACCTTCACCCACCTCCCTCTCCCTCAGCCAATCACAGCACAAGATCCACTTTTTCCCCCTCTCCTGATTAGTCAAGAGCTCAAGGCGGGGGGGGGATGGGGAAAACCCAATTCCAGCCCAGTTTCCCCTAAAATGCCTCATCCTGGACTCCGAGGTTCTCCAGGATTTCTAGAGGTCTAGAACCTTCTCCGGATGCCTGCGTCCCTCCCAGACCCTTTAATTCCCCCCTGTGGGCGCCCCAGTTCCCCAGGGACACCCCGTCTGACCGGAGAGCACGTCTTGCAGAACCTCAGCAAACCAAGGGCCCTCAGGTCTGACTGGATCTCATCCCAGCCTTCCCGTCCCACCAAGGAGCCACCGAGGATGCAGGGCCAGGCTCTGCACCATGGCACATGGCTGGAGGACACAAGACAACGGGTGGAATGGGAAAGAGAAGAGGTTCAGTCAGGACACAAGGACAATGTTTACCCCATGAGCTCAGCCAGGAACCCAGAGGGGAGTCACAGTGTCATTTCTTGTGGGTTTTCAAGTTTGGACTGTATCAAGGCTTGAACACCTTGGTCTGACCCAGTTTGTGACAGGCTGGACTGTAGACTTCTGAGGTCCCTTCACCCTCAGCTCCCTAACGATCCCATGATGATGTTGGGCCCTGGTTCTGACTGGACATACTGAGGGACATGAATCCTCCTGTGCTATGGGTGACCATCTAAACCAACACCTAGACCAGTGAAGAGGGGTCGACACTTCTCTTCTGGGCAGTGACTGAGGAGCAGGGGGCATGGGGCTCTGCGTCATTTAATGTCAATGAAAATGAAAGTAAGAAGAGCTGAGGACAAAGACAAAGCAAAGAAAGGTGTCAGCACACATTCCAGCTTTTTTAAGTTTGGGGGGGAATTTCCTTTTTCTGAAAAGGAAAGTGTTCTCCAGAACTGGAGTGGCTGTAGGACACAGATGTCTTCAGGTCCAGGGACACAGACACCTGGTGCCAGTGCAGATGTCCCGGGACCCCCTGCCTGGCTCCACCTGCACTGCAAGGTGCTCTGGTATCCCTGGGCCCTGTGTGACAGATGGCAATCCCAGGACAGCACCTCAGGGACACTGGGCCCTACGATGGCGCTGGCTGTTCCTGGTCAGACACCTGATGTCTGCCTGGGACACTGCAGCACCATGAGCTGGTCCAGACTGCGGGTGGTGCAGGGCGAGCCCGGCCCTGGAGCAGCACTGCGGGTTTGCAAGGGGTATGGGGCTGAGCCCCCCAACTGCAGGGGCCAGAGCTGCAGACTCTTCTCAAGGATGTCCCCGTGAGCAAACAAACCAGGATCAGTGCAGAATGGACCTTTAAAAATCAAACATTTTATTCACTTTGCCTTTCTGCTTTGACATTTTTCACTTTGACTACCTGTCTGAATTTTCTCTAATTAACCACATTAGATCTGAAGGTTAAAGGAAAATCACACTCAGTCTTGGCTCCTTGGAGTGTTTTCCATGTCATTGATCTCTACACATGTTCCCGTCGTTTCAGTCCCTCAGCCCCTGGACAGCAAGAGCTCCATGGACACCAGGGCTCATGCACAATGCGGCTCCTCAGTGCTCTAGATAACCTCAGGACCTGGGGCCGGTGCTTTTTTCATGCCAAGCAGCACATAGGACTCAAGCTCTTCATGTTTTCCTCAGCTTTTGCTCCAAACTCAGACTCAGCGGGAACCAGATGGAGCCTCTTGGTCTGAATCCAATTAGACAGAAAGAGACACTAATGAGAGACGCCCCTTTGAGCAGACTGGGCTGAACTTTGTTCAGCTCTAAGTGGATGTAGGAAAAGGTGCTGCAAGGCTGCTCCAGCCCGGGGGACAGCGGGGCCGCTCTGGTCCCTTCACCGTGTGGCCTGGGGACAGAGGAGCGAGGGTGAGACTGGCAGGAGCTCTGGGGACATTTCTAGTCAGGCCGTGCAGCAGACAACCCCGTTGCTATGGAAGCGGGGGCTTTCCAAGGCCGGCCCCGCGCGGCGCAGCCCCTGTCGCTATGGTAACGGGTCCTGCACCGAAGGCGGCGCGCTCTATGCGGGCGGTCTGGCTGAGCGCCGGGCGGAAGTTCGACACGGCCGGTGGGTGACGTGCCGGTTCCCCGGGTGGGCAGTGAGAGCCGCTGGAGGTGCAGGGGGGGAAGCTCTCGGCTCCTGGATTCCCCGAGCGCGGCTGTCGGGGCGGGCCAGGGAGGAGCTGGGCTGGGAGCTCTGAGGCGCTTCCCGCATCCAGCCCCGGGCCGGGCGGAGCTCCTCGGGCTGGGACTGGTGGGGCAGAGGAGTCCCCGGGGAGCCGGGGCGGGTCCGCTGCACCAACACTGTCCCGGGGAAGCGGGACGAGGGGCCGGTCCCGGTGCCAGCACGTCCCCAGCCGGGCAGCGCTGGGCGGCAGCAGAGGTGTCAGGGTGTGGCTGCAGAGCCCCGAGCTCCGCGTCCTGTTCCAAACCCTCCGTGCGCTTTGGGGAGCGTGGGGGGTTGTGATGTGAGCGACAGCGCTGTGCCCTGGCCCTCCACGGGTCCCTCCGGGCAGATCCTCGGGAAAGATGCAGGCGGCCCGCGGGCAGCAGGAGGAGATGCTGCAGTGGGAGAAGGAGCAGCGGAGCCTCGGCTGCTGTGGCAGCACCAGGACGCAGAGCAGGAGCGGGCAGAGCTGCGGGCGGAGCACCAGCAGCGCCTGAGTGCGCTGGAGCAGCAGCACCAGCTGCAGCGGGTGCAGGAGCTGCAGAGGTGGCGTGGCACGAGCGGCACATGCGTGGGGCCGGTACCCCAGGTCTGGACAAAGGAACCAGGGAATGGTTTGGGGAGGTGTTTAAAGGAGAAAATCAGAGTCCAGAAGGGCTGGGTTGTGGGCTGCTGAGCGGCTCTTGGAATGAGGCTTTGCTTTGTAGGTGGACACAGAGATCTGGCTGGAGACATCATGTCAGAGTGGATGTGTTGTGCTTTGAAAGGGGCTGAACCCCGCATTTTCTCTCTTCCAGATCTCTTCTGTTCAGGTCAATGAGTCACTGACATAGTCTGGGTCAATGAGAAATCCAGTTTTGGAGAAGCCTGTAACCCCCAGATGTGTCCGTCCCAGATGCAGATGCTGGTCAGTGGGATGCCCCATGACAGACCAGCTCCTGGGACCTAATTGCGCCCACAGTCACGTGTGTGCACACATATACACACACGCATGTGCGCACACACACACCCCTGTGCAGACTTTCTCATAGAATCATAGAATCCCAGGCTGGAAGGGACAAGGATCACCTGGTCCAACCTTTCCTGGCACAAGCCCAGTCTAGACAAGCTGACCCAGTGCCCTGTCCAGCTGAATCTTAAAATTGTCCAATTTTAGGGAATTCACCACTTCCCTGGGGAGATTATTCCAATGGCTGATTGTTCTCACGGTGAAAAATTTCCTTCTTGTGTCCAGTCAGGATCTCCCAGGGAGTAACTTGTACCCATTGCCCCTCATCTTTTCCCTGGGACTCCCTGTACGAAGAGTGTGTCCATCTTTGTAGTCACCCTGTGAACACTGGAACATGGTGCTGAGGTCCCTGAGCCGCCTTTTCTCCAGGCTGAACAAGTCCGGTTCTCTCAGCCTTTGCTCGTATGGCAGCTTCCCAGTCCTTTGATCATCTTTGTGGCCCTTCTCTGGACCCTCTCCAGCCTCTCCACATCTGGTTTGGCTGAAAGTGACTTAATTTTCTTCATATCGCTATATAATTATTACTGCAGTAATCTGAGGTAATGAGGGAAACAATGATTTGGGGAGGACAGGACACTTTTTGTAGCCATCACATGTTTTGCAACATGGTGTTTGTGGGTGCCTGACAAGACAATCACAGAGGTGGTTGCTGGGGTTCTGTAATGGAAATGCTTTTGTTCTGCTATTGAAGCCCAAATTGCCCTCTGACAGTCTTAGACTAGTGAATCTGGAAGTGTTGGTTTGCCTCAGCAGGCAAAGCCTCTGCTGCCCAGCAGTGCTGCGTGACTACTGTGTCACGTGTCACCTCTGTCACTGAGTGCAAGGACAGTGCAAATACTAGGTGCTTTGGAAAGCTTCCCTGGTCTCTGCTGACATTCAATGTCTGTCTCACGTGTACCCTGAAAATACACATTGCAGCAGGACAAGCAGATCTCAGGAAGGTCTGGCCCTGTGGGCTGGACGTCTCCAGCCCTGGATCAGCCAGGTGATGCAATAGCGCAGCCTCCCAGTGTCATAGTGTGATTCCAGGATGGGTCTCAGGCTGTCCCAGGGTCTCCTGGTCGCTGACACCACAACCTCTCTTGCCACATCTCTGGCTGCCCTCGCTGCTCGCCACACTCTGCGCTGCAGAGGTGAAGCAGACACAGACATTGTCGTCTCTTCCCATTCGACGGCTGCAGCTGAGACAGGTGAAGTCCTGAGACTCCTCCTTCCCTGCCATAGTTCAGCATCAGCCATGAGCTCCATTGTGCACGTTGGGATTTGCATCCCCAGGCCTTGGACGAATCCAGTGGTGGGGAATCCACAGCTGGTGTGGGCAACCTGCTCCAGGGTCTCACCACCCTCATTAAAAAACAATGTTCTTTTATCAAGAGCTTTGGTATTCTCAAGTGAGGCAGGATTTGCATAGTACAAGACGAGGATGTCACCAATGGGTGATTGAGATCCCTTAGAGAACCACTGTCAAAGATATTGGCAAAAGTGGTTTTAATATGATGTTGTAAAAGCGCAACTTAACAAAGTTTGATAGCAAGTTCACTCTATTACTGTACAACATAATAATATGAATAGTGATTGAAAACTCTTACGGCAGAAATCAAAGTACCAAGACACTCTTCTGCTCTTTTGTCAGGCTTTATCAGCATCTCTCAGCATGGACGGAGCCTAGGTGGGGACTTGGGGACCTCATGGCCCATGGGGCCCCATCATGGCCCAGTTCACCAGCCCTGGACCCAAGTACTCAGTCCAAGGAACAACAGGTAAAACAAGGATCAGAGTAGTGTGTTGAACACACCTGTGGTAAAATCAGCTACAAACTCCTTTCCCTTTTCCCCCCTTCTCACAGAAGCCCCCTGCTCAGAATCACAGAATCCCAGAATGTCAGGGGTTGGAAGGGACCTGGAAAGCTCATCCAGTGCAATTCCCCCATGGAGCAGGAACACCCAGCTGAGGTTCCACAGGAAGGTGTCCAGGCGGGTTTGAATGTCTGCACAGAAGGAGACTCCACAGCCTCCCTGGGCAGCCTGGGCCAGGCTCTGCCACCCTCACCATGAAGAAGTTTCTTCTCAAATTTCAGTGGAACCTCTTGTGTTCCAGTTTGTACCCATTACCCCTTGTCCTACCATTGGTTGTCACCGAGAAGAGCCTGGCTCCATCCTCCTGACACTCCCCCTTTCCATATTGATCCGCATGAATGAGTCCCCCCTCAGTTTCCTCCAGCTCCAGAGCCCCAGCTCCCTCAGCCTTTCCTCACACGGGAGATGCTCCACTCCCTTCAGCATCTTGGTGGCTGCGCTGGACTCTCTCCAGCAGTTCCCTGTCCTTCTGGAGCTGAGGGGCCACAACTGGACACAATATTCCAGGTGTGGTCTCCCCAGGGCAGAGCAGAGGGGCAGGAGAACCTCTCTGACCTACTGACCACCCCCTTCTAACCCACCCCAGGTCCCATTGGCTTCCTGGCCACAAGGGCCCAGTGCTGGCTCATGGTCACCCTGATGTCCCCAGGACCCCCAGGTCCCTTTCCCCTACACTGCTCTCTAATAGGTCGTTCCCCAACTTATACTGGAACCTGGGGTTGTTCCTGCCCAGATTTGTCTGGAACTGCACTGATGGAAGCTCTGTTTGCCTGGGAGAGTCCAGGAAAGTTCCTTCCACCTTTAGCCATGAGGTTGAACATCTATATCTATATCTATATCTATATCTATATCTATATCTATATCTATATCTATATCTATATCTATATCTATATCTATATCTATATCTATATCTATATCTATATCTATATCTATATCATTGGGTTAAAAGGGAAAGAATTGCAGTGATGCAAGAATTCAGCTTATCTATGTGTCTCTTGGTTTTCTTTAACGCTACATTCATTCTATCTGATTTCAACATTTCCGTTACTAACAAAAAAGTTTCGATGATTTGCAGCCTGCAAGTGATGCGCAGCACTAGTGGCCTATCATTGCTCGCTCTCGGTGGGATTCACCTTCATACTTGGCCCTCCCTCCTTCCCATTGTTCGCTCTCCCCATCTTCTTTTACTTTCCTTTCGTTACATTCTTTGAGACAGACTTCTGCCCGTTTGCAAAAATACCAGGACAAGACAATAGAAACCCTGGCTATGACCGTTGGGCACTATTACAATGCACAAAGAGACTGTGCAATAGAATCTTTGTAGTTGAAAACACCTTTAAGATTGTTAGCAATCGAGACACATAACCATGGGCGTAGTTATATGCGGTGCTTTATTTCACGGCTGGGAAACCAGGGGTTCGCACCCAAAGCTGGCTTCGCCGGCCCGTTTAAGTTACGCAGTATTTATACAGTCCATTCACATACATATTCATATCTTCATTAAGATACGTAACAGTTACTCAACATCGATTGCAACATCGATTGCAACATCTTGGAACTACTTTGATCATGCGCAGTGTCCCCTGGTGGTCTTTCAGGGGGTCTTCAGGATGAAGTAAGTAGTCTTCATCGCTTCTGTCCTTTTCACCTTTGGGTACTGCACATGCGCACTACGCTATAGTTGCATAACTGCTGACTTGTTCAATTTCTAGAGATACTGTATATACTACTTCACATTCTAGGCATATTTGGGCTAAGATAAAAGCTAGGTTGATCAGAGTGTACTCGTATCCCTTTCTAGGTAAAACACGATATGCTTGAACGTCCTTTCAGGGACAGTTTACAAAACTGATTCATCCTTTCAGGAACATCTTGTAAAACTGATTCTGTTACTAACAAGATGATGGAGTCCAACCGTTCCCCATCCCGGCACTGCCCCATGTGCCCCACTGCTATTGCTCTATTCCGTCACAGAAATACGTTCACAGTGCACTACACAATAGCGTGTGCACGTGCACACATGGAGCACCTCAAAAGATCCAGCTTCTGCAATTTCTGGATTTATTTTTTTTTCCAAGAGAGTGTTTTTGTCTCTGTCTGGTTTTGTTTGTTTGTTTGTTGGGGGGGTGTTTGACTGGTTTTTTAGATTTTTGGTTGGGTTTGTTTGGGGTTTTTTATGACAGTTTGCTGGGGTGAAGGGAATTATGAAAGGTTTTATGTAGGCTGGAGGCTGGGGAGTATTTTTAACAATTTCTGACCAGTGTCTCCAGCCAGACTTTAATCGGCCCCTCCCCTGTACACTTGCTGCCTGGCAGGACAGACCAACCCCCTGTGGCTCCATAGGATGTTTTCCCTTTTTTTTTCTTCCATTGTCTGGAATGCTCTTCCTATTCCTCTTTCCATTTTTCCCGCCCTAGGAGGTGTGAATGCAACTTTTATCATCAGCTCTTTGGGACAGAGACGGAAATCCAGGCGTTTACTTGTTTCTAGCTGGGGGCGAGCAAATGCAGCGGTTTTGGCTTTCGCTGTGATTCAGAGCGGCACGTGGAGGGAGACAGATGTGTTGGGGATGGTTTTTAACGCAATACTTGCAGAATCAAGAGAAAAAAAACAAACCAAACAAAACCACCTTCTCTGGGGCCTGAGGAAGCTGTAATAACGGGTTTCTAAAGGGAATGTCTTTCAGAGTTTTCCAGTAGTCACCAGTTTTTGACTTCAGGGGATTTTGCTCCTAACACGCATCTTCTAGATGGACTTTTCCAAGCGGAAAATGTGGTTTTATCCTGGATAAAACTGGATATCAGAAACATTCTGACGGGAACTGCACTGATGGAAGTTCTGTTTGCCTGGAAGAGCCCAGGAAGGTTCCTTCCACCGTTAGCCATGAGGTTGAACATCTATATCTATATCTATATCTATATCTATATCTATATCTATATCTATATCTATATCTATATCTAATCTATATCTATATCTATATCTATATCTCTGTCACACAGATTCATGAATTTCCTTTGCAATGCCCCAAGGCACTAAACGCTCTTGGAAGGCCTTAGGAGGATCGTGCGTAAAATTGCACATAATAACCCTTGCTTTAGATTGATTTTCTTTTTCCTTTTTAGTCTGATTGTTTAAGGACTGTTGGGTAGTTTTAGAACATTTGGTATAGGCTGTTTGGTTTAGGTTGCTTTAGGTCATGACGTTCAGGCTGTTTAGGTTATTTTAAGGTTGGCTGTTTTAAGCTGTTTATTTTAGGTCGGTTCTTTTCAGTAGGTGGTTCAGGTAGGATGGTGCATGTATGTGTTTTTAGGTAGCTTGGCTTAGGCAGGTTTCATTTGCAGTGTTTAGGTTGGCTTCAGGTTCTGCTGACATTGGTTGAGGCCGTTTGGTTGAGTTGTTTGTCAGGCAGGTTGCTTTAGGTACTGGTTCTCAGGCTGGGTTATTTTCAGTCCCGCGTGGGCGGTGAGGGAGCAGGCGGGAGTGAGGGGTGAGGGGCAAAGTCGTCCATACAATGTCCAGCCTGACGGGACTGTTCTGCTGCCTGTCCAGATGTCTCCAGGAGACCCCTGGATCAATATCCCTTGTAGAATGCTGCTATCGCTTCTTGTATACACTGAAAAAGGACAGAAAACGACCTGGAGAGAAAAAACCCTCCTTTCTTTTTGGCAATCTTCACCATGAAGTATCTGACTGAAAGCTCTCCCGTGAGTTGTCCAAGTGCTGAGGACTCTCTCCCAGCCGTTCCTCCCAGCAGAGCTGTTCCAGCCTCGGATCCTCCCTGTGGTTGCTCTGGCCGCTCCCGCTGTCCCGCCAGCCCAGCCGGTTACCGAGGGAACGCTGCAGTTTCTTGCCCGGTGTCCCGGCGGCAGCGCCCGGGCCCCGCAGGGACCCAGCGTGGGGCCCGGGGGTCAAACGGCTCCGCTGCGCCTGGCGCAGGGCGGGCGGTCAGTCCTGGCCGGGCAGCGGCAGGAGGGGCTGAGCGGCCCCGGCCGGGACGGAGATGGCTCCGGCGCTCCCAGCGCGGGGCCGGGGCGGGCACAGGAAGCAGCGGCAGCAGGGACGGTCCGCAGGCACTTTCCGGGAGCCCCCCGAGCCTTGAGCTCCAGGCTGGGGCTTGAGGGGCTGCTCCAGCAGCCCCAGGCAGAGGCACAGAGGAGCTGGCGAGGAGCCCGGACAGGGCAGGGGAGCGGCGGCCCCTCAGCCCACAGCTGGTTCCTCCTCAGCTGGAGGGTCCCAGGGCCTGCAGGGACAGCAGCTCTCAGGAGGGGAGGGCAGGGGACACCGAGCACAGACATGCGGGATCAGTGTCCCCTCCCTCCGCAGCAGGACCCGCCAGCGGCTCCTCTGCTGTTCTCCGTGCGCTGGCTGGGGGACGCGGAGCTGCAGCTGGGAGGAAAGGGGGGTGTTAGTGTCAGTAGCTACTGTTCACGCACCGCAAACTAATAGGTGATTGGATTATATATTTCTGCACAAGCTCTAATGTTAAGCAAAATGTGTCTATATTATAGCTGACTTGCTGACTCTTTTCTTCACGAGACAGTCTTTCTTTCGCTTTAGGCCAGGTTGTACAAAGCCACGTAAGACACGCAGGCTGCCCGACTCTTGCTCTCTTGCTGGACACAGAGGCCTCAGAGGCCTGTTCAGTTCAGTTCCATACGATGTCCATTAACTTCAAGAATATCCTTCAAATCTCCCACAATTTCCCCTTTTGGTTTTTGAACCAACCGTAAGACTTTTCATGGATTTTTCTACTGTACGTTGTACACATTGTAAGATAAAAGAAATAAGCATTAACGTTACTAAAAAAACCATCAATATAATTAGACCATTTTTCAATAGATCCTTAATCCATCCTGTAATACCCCAGCCATTCAACCACTTGTCTAAAGCCCAGTCTTCATCGGTTAACTTCTTGGTCACGTCATCTAACCTTCTGATTGCTTTGTGAATTGATTCAGAATGATCAGACAAATTCATGCAACACATTCCATCAAAGTCTTCACAACCATGTCCTTGCGCTAACAACAAAATTCTCTGGCAGCACAATTTGAAGCGTAGCGTGCCTAATTGAATCTGTGTCTGCTAAAAGTCCAGACAATGCTAAAGAAGTAGCGTTAGTCTGTTTTGCTAACCAGCATCCTAATTTGTTAAGCGTAGTCAAAGCCTGTGCTACTGCAACTCCAAGTGCAAAACCAGAAGATGCTAGAGTTTCACCTCTTCCCCAAAATTGTCTATTATCCTTACAATCCTTGTTATAGGCATGGATGCTTCTTTTTCCTCTCTTATGCATTTAAATGGTTGATGTATTAGGAGTCAATAGGGTCAATCTCCCTAAAGAACATGGTCCCCCTTTTATGTAGGAAGGGATTCCTTGCCAAGCTCTATCTCCACAAACTAGAAAAATTCCTGGGGCCAGTTTCAAAGCAATGTTGGTAGCCCTAGATACATTTGGACTGGTATAATTACACCAAAAACTCTGGTTGCGATATACAGATGATGAAGCGTTCACCACTTGCACAAGAGAGATGGGTTTTTTTCCTGAATAATTGGCCGAGAAGGAAGCCAAAACGCATTGCTTATGTTTAGTACTATTAGAGTAATGCCTACCACGCTTTGCAAAATCCGTAACATCACTGAACTCTGTATGAATAATAATAAAGCAGTTACATTATCCCAATAGTGTGGAACTAGTCAGTCTTGATTTTCCCCCTCTATGTTATTGTTTAACCCCGTCCCCATGTTACCAAGTCCCGAAAGCCCGCCAGAGCAATTTTGGCAATCAGTACAGGACAAAACAATGTTTCGTCCATCACTCTCAGGGATATGCAATTGTTTCTGTAGAACGCTAGCTGACTGATGGAAAAAATCATGTGAGCGACGAGCTTGAGCAAACCTGTCTGTAGAAGGAGCCGTCCAAGCAGGTGCAACTAATTGATCTGCGCGCCGATTACCTTCAGCTGAGCAACACCAATTCCTGTATGACTTCTGATATGAGTGATAAAGTAACGATGTGTTCGCTGATTCAGTAAGTCCCATAAAATTTTAAATAGTCTGCACTGTAGTAAAGTGTCACCATTCTCCCAAACTGCTCTTTCTAACCGCAATACAACCCCTACAACATCCAGGGAATCGCATACTACATTTACAGGTTGGTTGTCCCACATCTTAAAGACTTGAATTACTGCTTGCAGTTTTAAGAGTCGAACTGAACCCTCTAGATCAGTTAGCACAAGATCCTTCCATTCTCCCTTTTCCTGCCATGTTATTGCAGCTTTCTGTAACGACCTCCTGCGTCTGTAAAAACAGCGATACCTCCTACCAGATCGGTTAACTGTGACCGCTCCCACACTTGACGCAAACGCTCTAAAAATGCCATGTAAGACTCATTTTGACCTTGTTTAACAGTAGTATACCGAGGTATAACTTTTCCGTCTTCAGGCCGTGTTTTCAATGCTTTCCTAGCTAAGTTCGTTGACTGATGTAATATTGGCGCGAGCAATCTAGCTTGTCTTTGCACATCAGCAAAGTCTCCCTGACCTAAGAGCACATCAGCTGTCGCTGTTTTTAATGGATCTGCGTCCCCCCTTTCTAGATTTTGTATTGCTGCTTGCTGTATCAAATCATAGCAGCGTGTTGGCCAGAGTAGCTGCTGAGTTGGTGTTAGTATCATTTGCATCAACGTACGCGAATCTGAAGGAGTCAGAAGATGAGTACTTAAAAATATTGTCAATAAATGCTTCAGTATAAGGTGACTGTAACCCATGTTCTTTTACCGATTTCCTCGCCTCCTTAACTATTTCCCAGGGAAGAGAAGCCCGGTAATGAGGTTTCCGTTTCCCGTCGTTCCCTGCACCCCCCAGTATTACTGGATACGAAGAGGGTAAAACTTCCCCCTCAAGCAATGCATTTTTTATAACACCCTGCCACCTCATGGTGGGATTGCCACCCACAGCACCCACAGCACCTCCCGCAGCTCCCGTACCTCCCGTACCTCCCACCGCCCCCCCAGAATGCTTATCAGAAATGTTCTGTTCCAGTCTATGTACAATTATCATGTCTCCTCTGTTCATTTGATCTTCTAAATAAGCTTGTTGTATCTGTTGTTGTCTCTCCAAAGCTTCCAGTTTCTGAATAAGCTCCTGGCTTACCAGAAAACCCAGGATGAATCGGAGGTTCAGGCGTAGGCGGTGTAGACGGTGGCAAAGGAGGCAAATGTCCATTAACTTCAAGAAAATCCCTCAAATCTCCCACACCCAGGAGGGTCTCGTAGTGCAGGGGTTTGCAGATGGCAACGTAGCGATGACAGGACACGACAATGAGGAGAAAACACTCTGTTACGATCAAGAAGGGAAGCAGAAATATCTGTGCATAGCAAGCCAAGTAGGAGCTGTCCCTGGGGTCCGTGAGGGAATTGGCCATTGCGTTGGGAACAGTGGTGGAGATGAAGCCGACATCTAGGAGGGAGAGGCTGAGGAAGAAGAAGTACGTGGGGCTGTGCAGGTGCTGGTCACAGGCTACGGTGCTGTTGACGAGCCCGTTGCCCAGGAGGGCAGCCAGGCAGATGCCCAAGAAGAGCCACAAGTGCCAGAGCTGCAGCTCCCGTGTGTCTGTCATCCGACCCCTTTGTTTATGAGGCACTGCCATGGGAGGGAGGCACACTTGCGAGTTAGGACTTAGCTCCAGGCAAAGCTTTTCCCATTCCCTGGCCTCTCCAATCCCCTGCCCTGCTCCCCAGACACACTGCCTGTCTCTTTTCTTTCAGTACCTTCATGCATCCCCAAGGCTGGAGCTCTGGGATGTGGGAACGGCAGGACGTGTGGCTCCAGCTAAAGGGCCTTGGACAGGTTATACAGAAGTATGTGGACCAGCAGGTCACTGGGGCTTTGTTGCCAGGACACCCTGGGTCCAGCTGTGCTGTTCTGCGGCAGCGGCAGAGGCCGGGAGTGACACTGCTCGGCCCGCGCAGGGTGGTCCCCGTGGGAAGGACACCATGGGACTGGGCTTTGTCTTCCAGCTTTAGTAAAACAAAAGATATTCGTATTAGGCCATTTTTGAGGGAGAATTTATTCTCTTTGGCTCCCACAGATCCAGCAGCCCAGCCACCACCTGCTCCGTTCTGGTCTTCGAAACTCTACTAGCAGGTTGTAGAGCGTCTGAGTTGCCAGGCACTTGACGCAGGGATCAGGGTCTTCTCTCAAGGGCAGTAGCTCTGCAAGAGAGGGACGCAGAGCAGAGATGAACCCCCACTGCCTGCAGAGAGCCCCAGGAGTCCCCTCTGGACCATGCCAGCCCCACGCGTCTCTTCCCCTGGCTAGGAGGAGCAGATGAGAACAACAGACCAGCTGGAAGCTGCTGCTCCAGGACGCGCCAGGTGCCCCTGACATGTCCTCTGCCCCTGAACCGTTTTCCTGGAGGTGGACCAGGCATGGCAGCGCCCTGCCCAGGCCCTGTCCCCTGCCCACCAGCACAGCATGGCCCCCACTCACTTCTGCGGATGTCGTCCAGCTTCTTCTCCCTATAGCTATTGTTCCTCAGGTACCGTGCGCCAAGCCCTGTGCACAGAGCTCCTGTCAGGCCTCTGCTCCCCAGCACGCTCCCGGCAGCACGGCCCCGGCCCTGCCACCTCGGCTGCACACCCAGGCAGGGCTGGCCCAGGGCAGGACGAGACCCGAGGCCGCTGGGGCTGAGCAAGGCTCCCAGTGAATGAGCCCCCTGCGTGCTGGGCCCTCCTGGAGGCAGCTGGGGCTATGGCAGCCCCAGGGCCGCCCCTGCTGCCCGTGCAGTGGGGGACGGGGGCCAGCCTGCCAGCAGAGGGTCCCCGGGGGCGGTGGCTCACCGATGAACCTGACGGCCTCCAGTCGCACGGTGGCCTGAGCGTCCTTCAAGTACAGCAGGCTCTGACACAGCTGTAGTTCCGGCCCGTCCCTGTCCTGCTGGAGCTGGCGAGAGCACAAGGGCATGGGTCTGATACAGACACTGCCCAGCCAGCGGGACCAGTCCCTCCTACCAGTGGCATCTTCCCTCCCAGACGGGAGCCCCGTGGGGCTGAGGTTCAGAGAGAGCAGAGGGCACAGGGGGCCTGGCAGTGCTGAGACCCCTCTGTCCCACTGCCAGGGCCAATGTGTGCCAGGGTCTTGTTTAGCGCCTGGGAGCAGGGAGGGGAGAGGGGCCTGGCAAAGAGCCCTTGGGGGGTCTGTGCTTGAAGGCAGGGAAGGAAGATGTGGCTCCAGGCTGCGGGCTCCGGGCTGGAACAGGGCAGGTGAGGCTCAGCTGCACAGCCCTCCCCACGGGCACCTGGGGCGGCCCTCGTCCAGCCCGGCGCTGGGGCTGGGGGGGTGTTCTCACCAAACACTCTCCAATGCGATGTGTCTGATGCGTCTGGACCAGGGTGCTGAGCTTCCTCCAGCCCAGGAACTCCGCACAGGCCAGCAGGGTGTCCGTAGAGGCCTGCAGAGAAGCAGAGGCTGGGAGATGGCACCACAGCCCAGGGGAGGACACCTGGCACCCTCCCTCCTCTTGGCCCGGCTCTCAGCCGTTCCCAGCTCCTTATGGGAAGAGGCATCAGAGTCTGAAGGGGGTTCAGCGCCCAGGGCAGGGACACGGGGCAGCCACCGCCTCAGGTGTCTCATGCTGCCGGCCAGCAGAACAGAGATCCTCAAGAGCTGCTGAGCTGTTGCTGGGGCTGGGGGCAGCCTGAAGGGCAGAGGAGCTGAGGGCCCACAGCTGCGGGCAGCGAGGGCTGGAGTCCCGGAGACCCCGGAGCAGGACAGAGCCAGCAGCACCTCCCACGGGCGTCCCCCAGCAGGACGCCGGACGCCCCAGCCAGGGCTGCCCCGGGGCTTCACGTCCAGGCTCCTGGTGGGCAGAGCTTTGATCCCCACACGCAGGGCCAGGCCTCTTCCTGCTGCATCTCCCATCCCACCGCTCTCCCTGGGCCTGTTTCCTGGGGAACAAGCTGGCTCCGCAGCCCTTGTAAGTGCTGCACCCCCCCTGCACAGACCGGGTGAGCTGGCCCAATGCAGGGGCAACTGGGTGAGCAGGACTTTGTTCCTGAGGCCGTCCTGCCCTCAGGGGCTGGGGCTGTCTCTGGCACAAACTCCTGGGCGTCTCTTGGGAACGGCCCTGGGGGACAGTGATGGGGGCTCAAAGACCTGGGGGACAGTGATGGGGGCTCAAAGACCTGGGGGACAACAACAGGGACTCACAGCCCTGGCCTCCCACACTTGCAGGGGCAGCTGGGAAGCCTGTAGGGACTCGTGTGGGCTGGCCATGGGCTGCAGCTGCAGCACAGCCTTCCCAACAAGTCTGGTCACTGCACCTTGGCCACGCTCTTGGTCTGGTCGTGCATACGGAGGAACAGTGGGAGCAGGACCATCTTCACTGTCCTCCTCATCATCTTCTTGTTTCTCCCCACCACAGTCTCCAAGACATCTTTGACGAGGCTGATGGAGAGCTCCCGCACCAGGCTGGACTCCTGGTAGGGAGGAGGATGGGGAACTTCAGCAACAGGCACTCCCAGCCCACGGTGAGCAAGGGCGTCAGCGTGGCTGATGTGAGGGGTCGGATCCCCACCACAGGAGCCGTGGGCCAGAGCCGCAGCCGAGGCTGAATGGCCCCAGAGCCCTGAAAGGCCACGCAAGAGGAGCACGAGGGGAGCCCTGCCCGAGGGCTGCCCACAGGGCTGGGCTGAGGGGCAGCTGTCTTTGCCGAGTGCCCATCTGTAGGGCTCGGGCGGGGGCTCCCACGGCAGCCTTACCTCATCAAAGAGGCGCAGGAGGTTCTCCGCCAGCTGCAGAGTGATGGGGCTCGCCTCCTCCCTGTCCAGGTGACCCATCATGTTCCTGCAGACTACCAGGGCCTTCCTCTTGACGTCACTGCTGGCATACTGCACGGCGTCCATCATGTCTGGCAGCAGGACCAGTATTTTACTGGCCTGTAAGAAACACAGTTTCCTCCTTGTGAAGCGCTGAAAGACCACCCTGGCAAAAATGCGCTGGCCACTGAGGCCCAGCCTCCCGTCCGGCTTCCCAGCAGGTGGCACAGGAGTCGCTGCAGCAGCCTCCTGACAGGCTGCGGCCACTGATGGGGATGTGGGGAGAGCATGGAGCAGGGAAGGGGGTGCAGGAGAGCAGTGTCCCCTGCTCAGCGCCCCCCTTTTCTGACAAGCCTGAAGGGGCAGAAGGATGGGAAACGCTCTGTGCCTGGAGGGCTCCCCAGGCACCCACCAGCCCCCTCCATAGCAGGGCGGGGGATTGGAGCCATTACTCCACATTGGGACTCCCACCAAGGCCAAGCCAACGCATTATCCGCTGCTCCAGCCCCCGGCTGCCAACGTGGCTCCAGCTGACTGTGCCTCACTCACCGTCGCAGGTGCCTCTGAAAGCGTGATGAGGCTCTCGAGCACCAGCGAGAGCATCGCCCGCATCGGCTGGCTCAGGACACTCTGGCCTTTGTACAGGGCAGCAAACTTCTCGGTTGCAAAGTCAGTCCGGAGCAGCAGCTAAAGTGAAGGCAGCAGTGAGAGACCAGCAGAGCCGGCGGGGCTCCCTCCACTGCGTTGGCGCGAAGTGGGCACGGCAAGGGCGGTGGCAAGTGTTTCCTCTCCCCAGAGCTGAAGGCCCTCAGCCCGTGCAGAGACCATGCCTCTGCCCCAGGCCCAGCAACTGGCCTGTCTCTGGCTTCTGCCCCTTTCTCAGCCCCTGGCCCAGGTTTCCAGGGGGCACAGCCGGGCAGGGCAATGCAGACGGGGGTGAGCACAGTGCTGCCTGGGCAGGGGCAGACTTGCTGTGTTTTCGCCAGGGCTGAAACCGCACGGGGCAGCCCCAAGCGTCTGGCACAGGGTCTGGTGGTGCTGGGCAGGTCCCTGCTGACCCTGAGAGGCCGTGACCGTATGTCCTGGGGGAGCTGGTCATTCTGAGGCCGACAGACGGGGAGGGGGCTGTGCCTGGTTCCCCGCGGAGGCAGGCACAGCCCTGAAGATGAGCTGGACACTCACAGCCAAGAGACAGATGCAGGCGTCCTCCGTGGCACAGGTGAACACCTTGTGCAGACGCAGGTCCTGGAGGACGCTGTGCAGCTCCGTCAAGACGCTCCACAAAGTCCCAGGCGTGGAGATCATCACCTCCCACATGGCCACGGCAGCGCTGCAGACCCAGAGCGCCTGTCAGCGGGGCTGCCTCGGCCACGGCAGCATGTCCAAGCCAGGTCCTCCAGAGCCAGGCGGTGCTGCAGCCCTGGCCCTGCCCACCATTTTTGCTCGAGGAGCCCGAGGGCCCTGCCCGGGCAGGCAGGAGGGGGCCTGAGGTGGTGTTCCCCTTCGGGCAGGGAGGAGCGTGCTGGCTCTGGGCTCCAGGTTGGCGGGCTTTGGCTGCTGCGAGCCTGGCTGACCCACTGGGGCTGGGACGCGCGATGGGATGGAGGCCCTGCTCCTCGGGGATGTCCTGCACTTTCCCGTGGGTCTGGCAGCCAGAGAATCCCTGGGCCCTCCTCCGCACAGGGAACAAGCCCCCAAGGCTGTCAGGGCCAGTACCTGTCACATGTTGGAGAGATCTCCAGCAGGCTCCTCACCACTTCCCCGGGGCGCTGCTCCGTCAGCAGGAGGAGGAGGGAGGCCAGGCTGTGCCGGGCTGGCTCCGAGGAGACACACTCCATGTTTTTGTGGATGTACCTCATGAGCTTTGGCACCTGGATGCGACATGGGTGAGGATGCTGCAGCCCCTGGTGCTGCTGCAGCCATTCCCCAAGCTGCCACTGAAACTGCTGCCCTCCCCATCCTTCTTTGCTGCCTTGAAATGGCTTCAGGTGCCTGAGAGAGCTGCTTTAGGGAAGGAGGGAAGGACAAGGCCTGACAGGGCTCACGGGCAGGGCAAGCCAGCTACAGGGCACTTACATCCGTCAGCCAGGAGGCCGGGTCTGCCATGGCCCTGTCCAGGACCTTGCTGCCCATCTCCCTGTCACAGATGTCCTGTGCTGTCAAGGCCTCAATGGCCACCATGAGGATGTCTGTCATCTGAGCAGGGTGGCGGTTTTCTCCAAGCACCTACAGGGGGAAGGAAGGGAGGGAAGACACGTCGTGCTGAACACCCTGCTGGTGCTGCTTGGCTGAGCAGCACGAGCAGCTCTGGCCAGAGATGCCCGGCAGTGCTGTCAGCAGTGCCTGCAGGGAAGCTGGAAACAGGGTCTGCCGTCACTGCAGGGGCAGGATTAGAGCAGAGGGTCCCCAGGTTGAGGGAGGAGGGTTGGGAGTATGGGCGTCATGCGTTTGCCCTGCAGGGAACCAGGGCTCCCTGGTGTCCAGGACGGCTGGAGCGGCTGCTGGGACACTGCAGTGCCACCCTCGGACACTCCCTGCTTGGGGAGGGCAGGAACCCTCTCACCAGGGACGGTGAGGCCATGCCAGCCACACTGATTCTGGGTCCCTTTGCTCGCACAAGTCTCCTGACCATGACACAGACAAGAGTCCCTAAAGGCGGGGAGCTCGTTACCCTGTCCACGTCGCTGCTGTCCAGTGAGGAAATCGACCGGGTGCTGACAGAATCCCATTCGAATTGGAGCTCTGGTTCCTCCTCTGACAGTGTCTCGTCTACACAGAGGGGAAACGCAGAAGAGTCAGTCGGACACGGCATCTTTGCCAACAAGCTTCCCCAAGCATGAAAAGAGCTTGAAGCTCAGCACGGCTGAGGAGGGCGGCTGTGCTGGGGCCGGCTCCCAGCTGCTCCTGGGCAGCCCTGGTGTTCAAGCAGCGCCGTGTCCCCCACCTGCAGGGCTGCGCTGTGCCGAGGAAACGTGATCCCGGCATCGAGCTGGTCGCACTCACTGGCCCGGACCCTTGCCCAGCCCCGAGGCGGCTCCGCACTCACCGGACTGCATCCGCTGGACCATGGTGGCCTCGCAGGGATCCAGCAGAGAGCTGCTCTCCTGGGAAGCCTCCACCTCTTCCCAGGCCACCCTGGGGGTGTTGGGGGGGCTTCTCTCTGCCATCGTGTGAAACTTGAAATGGAGGGAAGTGAGGGGGAAGGACAGGAACTCAAGGGAAAGGCCTCTGTGCTGTGGGGCAAGGGGGAAGTTCGGGGAAAGGCCTCTGTGCTTTGAAGTGCCGGGGCTGGCAGCGAAAGTCGTGGGCTGTGCTCGGGGTCTCCTCGCCAGCTCCGCGCTCCTGTCCTGTCCCGTCGCTGTCTTGTCAGACAGTGCAGGGCCGCGGTCACGCCGGCTGTATATGGCACCGTGTGATGTCACAGAGCGGGTCACAAAGGGCCTCATGTGACCCACCACCCAGGCCGGGAGGGGCAGGGCGTCCACTTGCCTCTTTCTATGTGGTATTTAAAATGTCAACCCTGGGCCATCTAAGTGTCAATTAAAAATAAAGCCAGGGGAGCTGGGGGAAGTCTGGCCTGTGACTCTTCAAGGATCTCCTGGACATCTGCTGGTGGCTCGTGAACCAAACAAACTCTCACAAACAGGGGTGTGTACACGCAAATTTAGGTGCACAAAGCTCATGCCAATTTGATTGCTGCGTGGAGATGAGAATGTATCTGAACCGCAACTGCGAAGAGAGGAAGGGCAACACCGCATCTGCTGTGACAGAGACAGTCGGTCCAAACCAGAAAGAACAAGAGCTCAGCTGCGCCCTGGCCTGGGCCCAACGCGTACAACGCCCCTCTGCCCTCCCAGCTCCACGGCACCCGCACAAGGAGCATTAAACAGTCGCGAATAAATGCTTTGCACGTGCAATACGAATCCACTTCTCCAAGATCTTGGCTCTTTGCTGCGTTTTGAGCTCTTTGCTCTCCAGGACGGTGCTGGCCACGCAGCTGGTGACGGCGTTGAACTGGGAGATGGTGGCTTTGATGCTCCCTGCCAGGTGCTTGTTCTCCTTCTCATCCCTTCGGGACCAGACGCAGCCCAGGCAGTGGTGGGGCACAACTTTCCTGAAGAGCGTCTAGAGGGAAACGGGTGTCCAAGTCAGCCTGGATCTCTATTGCCCACAGGAAGAAATGCATGTTTACAGTACAACTTGGATCTAAGTCTAAGATGGTATTTAAAGGGAAAGATTTGTTTTCTCTTACTTTAATATACACACTTTGGCATAACTCTTCAGGCTTGATGCCCTAAAAGAACTGTCAGCTGAACAGGCCCGGCAAAATAAGAGACACCTTTGTATCACTTGTGTAACCAAGGGGAAAAATTTTTACGCCATGATATTTTTGAAGGAGATTGGTACAAACCAACCAAAAATACTCAATATACTCAAAAATACTTCCGAATGTTTTTCCTGGTAAAAACAGGAGGCAGAGATAGGAAACGTGCTTCTCAAAGTCTTCAAAATACCAGTCTGGCCACTACACCACAGCAAGTTCTTATGTTATTGCCTTTGATCCCAAAGGAAATGTATAAACATCCTAACACAATGTGGAAGTTCTAACCACCTCCTGCAGAACTGGCTTACACTGCCACAGCTGCACTGATTGCAGTGAAGTCAGGACATCTGAATCAGCTGAGGGCTTGGCCTGGCAAAGGTGCCTGTGCATTTCACCTCATTTCACTGACCACTCAAGCCTTTGTGCTTTGAAATACCTTTGGAAAACAGAACAGAGCTGTAATTGTTGCAGAAATGCAGCCAATTGATTTCTCATCTGGCTGAGAAAGCAATATGAAAATAAGACCCAAACCTCTATTCACTGAAGTTTTGTAGAAGTTTCTGCTGACTTTTCAGAGACCTTTGGTAGTCAAAACACCACAACTATTTGTTTGGGAGACCTGAGACAGGTTCCTAACAGCAGAAATGAGCCACAGCCTGGTCTGAAATAACTGTCAAATGTTCAGCTTCTCAGGCCATAAGCTAAACCCTTATCTCTGCACTGAGTACCATCTGACCCACGGCCACTACTGGTCACATCTTTTTTACACATCAAGAAAAGAAGAGGAGTCAACACAAGGAGAGATTATTGCAGATGACCCAGCCACACAACTTCAGTGGTTGGTTGGTTGGCTGGTTTTTGTAAACAGGGAGAGCGGTCAGTGATAAAAGTCCATGTGCCAAAGATCCGTGTGGAATTCAGCTCCCTGGAACAGGCTGCCGAGTCCATGAGCAGCCACGTGAAATGCCAACGCGCCAGCTTTAGTGACCGCGAGCCGTCTTGCTCCTTTGTTGGCAGCTTGCGGGATCTGCACTCTTCTCAGGGTGACACGGTAAACAGCTCCTGCTGCTGCTGCTTCACCCCCATC
Organism: Patagioenas fasciata; assembly: GCF_037038585.1. Taxonomy (NCBI): domain Eukaryota; kingdom Metazoa; phylum Chordata; class Aves; order Columbiformes; family Columbidae; genus Patagioenas; species Patagioenas fasciata. Next base: position 925,991 of record NC_092539.1, read on the forward strand.
CTGACCTGTGCTCTGCCAGGACAAGGGCAGAGAAAGAAGAGCCAGAGAGAAAGGAACAGGGTCCCTGCACAAGCACCAGCTGCAGACACCAGCATGCCAACACGAGGATCTCAAACCACCTGAAAAACACTCACTTAAGGTGACTCTTTTTAGCTACCTGGAGTTACCTGGGGTGGTTTTGGGCTTAGAACGAAAGCAGAGAGCAGCTGAGTGCACAAATTACCGTACAAGCCAATGAAAGAGGTAAGAATTGAACCAGAGTCCAGATCTCCTGAACCCAGCACTAACAGCTGGGGCATTGACATGTTGCTGCACAAGAGTTGCTACCAGTTCTCTCAGGAGCTCTGCTGGTGCAGAGAGACTGTTAGAAATTGCAGCTGTGAACATGACGGAGCACAGGAAAGCAAGGAACATCGTTTTAAGCTGCAAAGCCAAGACTGAGCTGTGTTGTCACAGGTGAACTGATCTGATTATGTGCCAGGCTGTGCATTTAGTCTGTCTGTATAAAGCTGAAGTGATCCAGAACGTGCTGGGGCAGATACAGGCTTTAATAACCTGAGTAAAATGTGTTGTCATCTTTTTTCTGCTCTTCATTGGGTTAAAAGGGAAAGAATTGCAGTGATGCAAGAATTCAGCTTATCTATGTGTCTCTTGGTTTTCTTTAACGCTACATTCATTCTATCTGATTTCAACATTTCCGTTACTAACAAAAAAGTTTCGATGATTTACAGCCTGCAAGTGATGCGTAGCACTAGTGGCCTATATCTATATCTATATCTATATCTACATCTATATCTATATCTATATCTATATATCTATATCTATATCTATATCTCTGTCACACAGATTCATGAATTTCCTTTGCAATGCCCCAAGGCACTAAACGCTCTTGGAAGGCCTTAGGAGGATCGTGCGTAAAATTGCACATAATAACCCTTGCTTTAGATTGATTTTCTTTTTCCTTTTTAGTCTGATTGTTTAAGGACTGTTGGGTAGTTTTAGAACATTTGGTATAGGCTGTTTGGTTTAGGTTGCTTTAGGTCATGACGTTCAGGCTGTTTAGGTTATTTTAAGGTTGGCTGTTTTAAGCTGTTTATTTTAGGTCGGTTCTTTTCAGTAGGTGGTTCAGGTAGGATGGTGCATGTATGTGTTTTTAGGTAGCTTGGCTTAGGCAGGTTTCATTTGCAGTGTTTAGGTTGGCTTCAGGTTCTGCTGACATTGGTTGAGGCCGTTTGGTTGAGTTGTTTGTCAGGCAGGTTGCTTTAGGTACTGGTTCTCAGGCTGGGTTATTTTCAGTCCCGCGTGGGCGGTGAGGGAGCAGGCGGGAGTGAGGGGTGAGGGGCAAAGTCGTCCATACAATGTCCAGCCTGACGGGACTGTTCTGCTGCCTGTCCAGATGTCTCCAGGAGACCCCTGGATCAATATCCCTTGTAGAATGCTGCTATCGCTTCTTGTATACACTGAAAAAGGACAGAAAACGACCTGGAGAGAAAAAACCCTCCTTTCTTTTTGGCAATCTTCACCATGAAGTATCTGACTGAAAGCTCTCCCGTGAGTTGTCCAAGTGCTGAGGACTCTCTCCCAGCCGTTCCTCCCAGCAGAGCTGTTCCAGCCTCGGATCCTCCCTGTGGTTGCTCTGGCCGCTCCCGCTGTCCCGCCAGCCCAGCCGGTTACCGAGGGAACGCTGCAGTTTCTTGCCCGGTGTCCCGGCGGCAGCGCCCGGGCCCCGCAGGGACCCAGCGTGGGGCCCGGGGGTCAAACGGCTCCGCTGCGCCTGGCGCAGGGCGGGCGGTCAGTCCTGGCCGGGCAGCGGCAGGAGGGGCTGAGCGGCCCCGGCCGGGACGGAGATGGCTCCGGCGCTCCCAGCGCGGGGCCGGGGCGGGCACAGGAAGCAGCGGCAGCAGGGACGGTCCGCAGGCACTTTCCGGGAGCCCCCCGAGCCTTGAGCTCCAGGCTGGGGCTTGAGGGGCTGCTCCAGCAGCCCCAGGCAGAGGCACAGAGGAGCTGGCGAGGAGCCCGGACAGGGCAGGGGAGCGGCGGCCCCTCAGCCCACAGCTGGTTCCTCCTCAGCTGGAGGGTCCCAGGGCCTGCAGGGACAGCAGCTCTCAGGAGGGGAGGGCAGGGGACACCGAGCACAGACATGCGGGATCAGTGTCCCCTCCCTCCGCAGCAGGACCGCCAGCGGCTCCTCTGCTGTTCTCCGTGCGCTGGCTGGGGGACGCGGAGCTGCAGCTGGGAGGAAAGGGGGGTGTTAGTGTCAGTAGCTACTGTTCACGCACCGCAAACTAATAGGTGATTGGATCATATATTTCTGCACAAGCTCTAATGTTAAGCAACATGTGTCTATATTATAGCTGGCTTGCTGACTCTTTTCTTCACGAGACAGTCTTTCTTTCGCTTTAGTCCAGGTTGTACAAAGCCACGTAAGACACGCAGGCTGCCCGACTCTTGCTCTCTTGCTGGACACAGAGGCCTCAGAGGCCTGTTCAGTTCAGTTCCATACGATGTCCATTAACTTCAAGAAAATCCCTCAAATCTCCCACAATTTCCCCTTTTGGTTTTTGAACCAACCATAAGACTTTTCATGGATTTTTCTACTGTACGTTGTACACATTGTAAGATAAAAGAAATAAGCATTAACGTTACTAAAAAAACCATCAATATAATTAGACCATTTTTCAATAGATCCTTAATCCATCCTGTAATACCCCAGCCATTCAACCACTTGTCTAAAGCCCAGTCTTCATCGGTTAACTTCTTGGTCACGTCATCTAACCTTCTGATTGCTTTGTGAATTGATTCAGAATGATCAGACAAATTCATGCAACACATTCCATCAAAGTCTTCACAACCATGTCCTTGCGCTAACAACAAAATTCTCTGGCAGCACAATTTGAAGCGTAGCGTGCCTAATTGAATCTGTGTCTGCTAAAAGTCCAGACAATGCTAAAGAAGTAGCGTTAGTCTGTTTTGCTAACCAGCATCCTAATTTGTTAAGCGTAGTCAAAGCCTGTGCTACTGCAACTCCAAGTGCAAAACCAGAAGATGCTAGAGTTTCACCTCTTCCCCAAAATTGTCTATTATCCTTACAATCCTTGTTATAGGCATGGATGCTTCTTTTTCCTCTCTTATGCATTTAAATGGTTGATGTATTAGGAGTCAATAGGGTCAATCTCCCTAAAGAACATGGTCCCCCTTTTATGTAGGAAGGGATTCCTTGCCAAGCTCTATCTCCACAAACTAGAAAAATTCCTGGGGCCAGTTTCAAAGCAATGTTGGTAGCCCTAGATACATTTGGACTGGTATCATTACACCAAAAACTCTGGTTGCGATATACAGATGATGAAGCGTTCACCACTTGCACAAGAGAGATGGGTTTTTTTCCTGAATAATTGGCCGAGAAGGAGGCCAAAACGCATTGCTTATGTTTAGTACTATTAGAGTAATGCCTACCACGCTTTGCAAAATCTGTAACATCACTGAACTCTGTATGAATAATAATAAAGCAGCTACATTATCCCAATAGTGTGGAACTAGTCAGTCTTGATTTTCCCCCTCTATGTTATTGTTTAACCCCGTCCCCATGTTACCAAGTCCCAAAAGCCCACCAGAGCAATTTTGGCAATCAGTACAGGACAAAACAATGTTTCGTCCATCACTCTCAGGGATATGAAATTGTTTCTGTAGAACGCTAGCTGACTGATGGAAAAAATCATGTGAGCGACGAGCTTGAGCAAACCTGTCTGTAGAAGGAGCCGTCCAAGCAGGTGCAACTAATTGATCTGCGCGCCGATTACCTTCAGCTGAGCAACACCAATTCCTGTATGACTTCTGATATGAGTGATAAAGTAACGATGTGTTCGCTGATTCAGTAAGTCCCATAAAATTTTAAATAGTCTGCACTGTAGTAAAGTGTCACCATTCTCCCAAACTGCTCTTTCTAACCGCAATACAACCCCTACAACATCCAGGGAATCGCATACTACATTTACAGGTTGGTTGTCCCACATCTTAAAGACTTGAATTACTGCTTGCAGTTCTAAGAGTCGAACTGAACCCTCTAGATCAGTTAGCACAAGATCCTTCCATTCTCCCTTTTCCTGCCATGTTATTGCAGCTTTCTGTAACGACCTCCTGCGTCTGTAAAAACAGCGATACCTCCTACCAGATCGGTTAACTGTGACCGCTCCCACACTTGACGCAAACGCTCTAAAAATGCCATGTAAGACTCATTTTGACCTTGTTTAACAGTAGTATACCGAGGTATAACTTTTCCGTCTTCAGGCCGTGTTTTCAATGCTTTCCTAGCTAAGTTCGTTGACTGATGTAATATTGGCGCGAGCAATCTAGCTTGTCTTTGCACATCAGCAAAGTCTCCCTGACCTAAGAGCACATCAGCTGTCGCTGTTTTTAATGGATCTGCGTCCCCCCTTTCTAGATTTTGTATTGCTGCTTGCTGTATCAAATCATAGCAGCGTGTTGGCCAGAGTAGCTGCTGAGTTGGTGTTAGTATCATTTGCATCAACGTACGCGAATCTGAAGGAGTCAGAAGATGAGTACTTAAAAATATTGTCAATAAATGCTTCAGTATAAGGTGACTGTAACCCATGTTCTTTTACCGATTTCCTCGCCTCCTTAACTATTTCCCAGGGAAGAGAAGCCCGGTAATGAGGTTTCCGTTTCCCGTCGTTCCCTGCACCCCCCAGTATTACTGGATACGAAGAGGGTAAAACTTCCCCCTCAAGCAATGCATTTTTTATAACACCCTGCCACCTCATGGTGGGATTGCCACCCACAGCACCCACAGCACCTCCCGCAGCTCCCGTACCTCCCGTACCTCCCACCGCCCCCCCAGAATGCTTATCAGAAATGTTCTGTTCCAGTCTATGTACAATTATCATGTCTCCTCTGTTCATTTGATCTTCTAAATAAGCTTGTTGTATCTGTTGTTGTCTCTCCAAAGCTTCCAGTTTCTGAATAAGCTCCTGGCTTACCAGAAAACCCAGGATGAATCGGAGGTTCAGGCGTAGGCGGTGTAGACGGTGGCAAAGGAGGCAAATGTCCATTAACTTCAAGAAAATCCCTCAAATCTCCCACACCCAGGAGGGTCTCGTAGTGCAGGGGTTTGCAGATGGCAACGTAGCGATGACAGGACACGACAATGAGGAGAAAACACTCTGTTACGATCAAGAAGGGAAGCAGAAATATCTGTGCATAGCAAGCCAAGTAGGAGCTGTCCCTGGGGTCCGTGAGGGAATTGGCCATTGCGTTGGGAACAGTGGTGGAGATGAAGCCGACATCTAGGAGGGAGAGGCTGAGGAAGAAGAAGTACGTGGGGCTGTGCAGGTGCTGGTCACAGGCTACGGTGCTGTTGACGAGCCCGTTGCCCAGGAGGGCAGCCAGGCAGATGCCCAAGAAGAGCCACAAGTGCAAGAGCTGCAGCTCCCGTGTGTCTGTGAATGTCAGGTGGAAGAACTGGGTGATGGAGCTGCTGTTGGACATCCGACCCCTTTGTTTATGAGGCACTGCCATGGGAGGGAGGCACACTTGCAAGTTAGGACTTAGCTCCAGGCAAAGCTTTTCCCATTCCCTGGCCTCTCCAATCCCCTGCCCTGCTCCCCAGACACACTGCCTGTCTCTTTTCTTTCAGTACCTTCATGCATCCCCAAGGCTGGAGCTCTGGGATGTGGGAACGGCAGGACGTGTGGCTCCAGCTAAAGGGCCTTGGACAGGTTATACAGAAGTATGTGGACCAGCAGGTCACTGGGGCTTTGTTGCCAGGACACCCTGGGTCCAGCTGTGCTGTTCTGCGGCAGCGGCAGAGGCCGGGAGTGACACTGCTCGGCCCGCGCAGGGTGGTCCCCGTGGGAAGGACACCATGGGACTGGGCTTTGTCTTCCAGCTTTAGTAAAACAAAAGATATTCGTATTTGGCCATTTTTGAGGGAGAATTTATTCTCTTTGGCTCCCACAGATCCAGCAGCCCAGCCACCACCTGCTCCGTTCTGGTCTTCGAAACTCTACTAGCAGGTTGTAGAGCGTCTGAGTTGCCAGGCACTTGACGCAGGGATCAGGGTCTTCTCTCAAGGGCAGTAGCTCTGCAAGAGAGGGACGCAGAGCAGAGATGAACCCCCACTGCCTGCAGAGACCCCCAGGAGTCCCCTCTGGACCATGCCAGCCCCACGCGTCTCTTCCCCTGGCCAGGAGGAGCAGATGAGAACAACAGACCAGCTGGAAGCTGCTGCTCCGGGACGCGCCAGGTGCCCCTGACATGTCCTCTGCCCCTGAACCGTTTTCCTGGAGGTGGACCAGGCATGGCAGCGCCCTGCCCAGGCCCTGTCCCCTGCCCACCAGCACAGCATGGCCCCCACTCACTTCTGCGGATGTCGTCCAGCTTCTTCTCCCTATAGCTATTGTTCCTCAGGTACCGTGCGCCAAGCCCTGTGCACAGAGCTCCTGTCAGGCCTCTGCTCCCCAGCACGCTCCCGGCAGCACGGCCCCGGCCCTGCCACCTCGGCTGCACACCCAGGCAGGGCTGGCCCAGGGCAGGACGAGACCCGAGGCCGCTGGGGCTGAGCAAGGCTCCCAGTGAATGAGCCCCCTGCGTGCTGGGCTCTCCTGGAGGCAGCTGGGGCTATGGCAGCCCCAGGGCCGCCCCTGCTGCCCGTGCAGTGGGGGACGGGGGCCAGCCTGCCAGCAGAGGGTCCCCGGGGGCGGTGGCTCACCGATGAACCTGACGGCCTCCAGTCGCACGGTGGCCTGAGCGTCCTTCAAGTACAGCAGGCTCTGACACAGCTGTAGTTCCGGCCCGTCCCTGTCCTGCTGGAGCTGGCGAGAGCACAAGGGCATGGGTCTGATACAGACACTGCCCAGCCAGCGGGACCAGTCCCTCCTACCAGTGGCGTCTTCCCTCCCAGACGGGAGCCCCGTGGGGCTGAGGTTCAGAGAGAGCAGAGGGCACAGGGGGCCTGGCAGTGCTGAGACCCCTCTGTCCCACTGCCAGGGCCAATGTGTGCCAGGGTCTTGTTTAGCGCCTGGGAGCAGGGAGGGGAGAGGGGCCTGGCAAAGAGCCCTTGGGGGGTCTGTGCTTGAAGGCAGGGAAGGAAGATGTGGCTCCAGGCTGCGGGCTCCGGGCTGGAACAGGGCAGGTGAGGCTCAGCTGCACAGCCCTCCCCACGGGCACCTGGGGCGGCCCTCGTCCAGCCCGGCGCTGGGGCTGGGGGGTGTTCTCACCAAACACTCTCCAATGCGATGTGTCTGATGCGTCTGGACCAGGGTGCTGAGCTTCCTCCAGCCCAGGAACTCCGCACAGGCCAGCAGGGTGTCCGTAGAGGCCTGCAGAGAAGCAGAGGCTGGGAGATGGCACCACAGCCCAGGGGAGGACACCTGGCACCCTCCCTCCTCTTGGCCCGGCTCTCAGCCGTTCCCAGCTCCTTATGGGAAGAGGCATCAGAGTCTGAAGGGGGTTCAGCGCCCAGGGCAGGGACACGGGGCAGCCACCGCCTCAGGTGTCTCATGCTGCCGGCCAGCAGAACAGAGATCCTCAAGAGCTGCTGAGCTGTTGCTGGGGCTGGGGGCAGCCTGAAGGGCAGAGGAGCTGAGGGCCCACAGCTGCGGGCAGCGAGGGCTGGAGTCCCGGAGACCCCGGAGCAGGACAGAGCCAGCAGCACCTCCCACGGGCGTCCCCCAGCAGGACGCCGGACGCCCCAGCCAGGGCTGCCCCGGGGCTTCACGTCCAGGCTCCTGGTGGGCAGAGCTTTGATCCCCACACGCAGGGCCAGGCCTCTTCCTGCTGCATCTCCCATCCCACCGCTCTCCCTGGGCCTGTTTCCTGGGGAACAAGCTGGCTCCGCAGCCCTTGTAAGTGCTGCACCCCCCCTGCACAGACCGGGTGAGCTGGCCCAATGCAGGGGCAACTGGGTGAGCAGGACTTTGTTCCTGAGGCCGTCCTGCCCTCAGGGGCTGGGGCTGTCTCTGGCACAAACTCCTGGGCGTCTCTTGGGAACGGCCCTGGGGGACAGTGATGGGGGCTCAAAGACCTGGGGGACAGTGATGGGGGCTCAAAGACCTGGGGGACAACAACAGGGACTCACAGCCCTGGCCTCCCACACTTGCAGGGGCAGCTGGGAAGCCTGTAGGGACTCGTGTGGGCTGGCCATGGGCTGCAGCTGCAGCACAGCCTTCCCAACAAGTCTGGTCACTGCACCTTGGCCACGCTCTTGGTCTGGTCGTGCATACGGAGGAACAGTGGGAGCAGGACCATCTTCACTGTCCTCCTCATCATCTTCTTGTTTCTCCCCACCACAGTCTCCAAGACATCTTTGACGAGGCTGATGGAGAGCTCCCGCACCAGGCTGGACTCCTGGTAGGGAGGAGGATGGGGAACTTCAGCAACAGGCACTCCCAGCCCACGGTGAGCAAGGGCGTCAGCGTGGCTGATGTGAGGGGTCGGATCCCCACCACAGGAGCCGTGGGCCAGAGCCGCAGCCGAGGCTGAATGGCCCCAGAGCCCTGAAAGGCCACGCAAGAGGAGCACGAGGGGAGCCCTGCCCGAGGGCTGCCCACAGGGCTGGGCTGAGGGGCAGCTGTCTTTGCCGAGTGCCCATCTGTAGGGCTCGGGCGGGGGCTCCCACGGCAGCCTTACCTCATCAAAGAGGCGCAGGAGGTTCTCCGCCAGCTGCAGAGTGATGGGGCTCGCCTCCTCCCTGTCCAGGTGACCCATCATGTTCCTGCAGACTACCAGGGCCTTCCTCTTGACGTCACTGCTGGCATACTGCACGGCGTCCATCATGTCTGGCAGCAGGACCAGTATTTTACTGGCCTGTAAGAAACACAGTTTCCTCCTTGTGAAGCGCTGAAAGACCACCCTGGCAAAAATGCGCTGGCCACTGAGGCCCAGCCTCCCGTCCGGCTTCCCAGCAGGTGGCACAGGAGTCGCTGCAGCAGCCTCCTGACAGGCTGCGGCCACTGATGGGGATGTGGGGAGAGCATGGAGCAGGGAAGGGGGTGCAGGAGAGCAGTGTCCCCTGCTCAGCGCCCCCCTTTTCTGACAAGCCTGAAGGGGCAGAAGGATGGGAAACGCTCTGTGCCTGGAGGGCTCCCCAGGCACCCACCAGCCCCCTCCATAGCAGGGCGGGGGATTGGAGCCATTACTCCACATTGGGACTCCCACCAAGGCCAAGCCAACGCATTATCCGCTGCTCCAGCCCCCGGCTGCCAACGTGGCTCCAGCTGACTGTGCCTCACTCACCGTCGCAGGTGCCTCTGAAAGCGTGATGAGGCTCTCGAGCACCAGCGAGAGCATCGCCCGCATCGGCTGGCTCAGGACACTCTGGCCTTTGTACAGGGCAGCAAACTTCTCGGTTGCAAAGTCAGTCCGGAGCAGCAGCTAAAGTGAAGGCAGCAGTGAGAGACCAGCAGAGCCGGCGGGGCTCCCTCCACTGCGTTGGCGCGAAGTGGGCACGGCAAGGGCGGTGGCAAGTGTTTCCTCTCCCCAGAGCTGAAGGCCCTCAGCCCGTGCAGAGACCATGCCTCTGCCCCAGGCCCAGCAACTGGCCTGTCTCTGGCTTCTGCCCCTTTCTCAGCCCCTGGCCCAGGTTTCCAGGGGGCACAGCCGGGCAGGGCAATGCAGACGGGGGTGAGCACAGTGCTGCCTGGGCAGGGGCAGACTTGCTGTGTTTTCGCCAGGGCTGAAACCGCACGGGGCAGCCCCAAGCGTCTGGCACAGGGTCTGGTGGTGCTGGGCAGGTCCCTGCTGACCCTGAGAGGCCGTGACCGTATGTCCTGGGGGAGCTGGTCATTCTGAGGCCGACAGACGGGGAGGGGGCTGTGCCTGGTTCCCCGCGGAGGCAGGCACAGCCCTGAAGATGAGCTGGACACTCACAGCCAAGAGACAGATGCAGGCGTCCTCCGTGGCACAGGTGAACACCTTGTGCAGACGCAGGTCCTGGAGGACGCTGTGCAGCTCCGTCAAGACGCTCCACAAAGTCCCAGGCGTGGAGATCATCACCTCCCACATGGCCACGGCAGCGCTGCAGACCCAGAGCGCCTGTCAGCGGGGCTGCCTCGGCCACGGCAGCATGTCCAAGCCAGGTCCTCCAGAGCCAGGCGGTGCTGCAGCCCTGGCCCTGCCCACCATTTTTGCTCGAGGAGCCCGAGGGCCCTGCCCGGGCAGGCAGGAGGGGGCCTGAGGTGGTGTTCCCCTTCGGGCAGGGAGGAGCGTGCTGGCTCTGGGCTCCAGGTTGGCGGGCTTTGGCTGCTGCGAGCCTGGCTGACCCACTGGGGCTGGGACGCGCGATGGGATGGAGGCCCTGCTCCTCGGGGATGTCCTGCACTTTCCCGTGGGTCTGGCAGCCAGAGAATCCCTGGGCCCTCCTCCGCACAGGGAACAAGCCCCCAAGGCTGTCAGGGCCAGTACCTGTCACATGTTGGAGAGATCTCCAGCAGGCTCCTCACCACTTCCCCGGGGCGCTGCTCCGTCAGCAGGAGGAGGAGGGAGGCCAGGCTGTGCCGGGCTGGCTCCGAGGAGACACACTCCATGTTTTTGTGGATGTACCTCATGAGCTTTGGCACCTGGATGCGACATGGGTGAGGATGCTGCAGCCCCTGGTGCTGCTGCAGCCATTCCCCAAGCTGCCACTGAAACTGCTGCCCTCCCCATCCTTCTTTGCTGCCTTGAAATGGCTTCAGGTGCCTGAGAGAGCTGCTTTAGGGAAGGAGGGAAGGACAAGGCCTGACAGGGCTCACGGGCAGGGCAAGCCAGCTACAGGGCACTTACATCCGTCAGCCAGGAGGCCGGGTCTGCCATGGCCCTGTCCAGGACCTTGCTGCCCATCTCCCTGTCACAGATGTCCTGTGCTGTCAAGGCCTCAATGGCCACCATGAGGATGTCTGTCATCTGAGCAGGGTGGCGGTTTTCTCCAAGCACCTACAGGGGGAAGGAAGGGAGGGAAGACACGTCGTGCTGAACACCCTGCTGGTGCTGCTTGGCTGAGCAGCACGAGCAGCTCTGGCCAGAGATGCCCAGCAGTGCTGTCAGCAGTGCCTGCAGGGAAGCTGGAAACAGGGTCTGCCGTCACTGCAGGGGCAGGATTAGAGCAGAGGGTCCCCAGGTTGAGGGAGGAGGGTTGGGAGTATGGGCGTCATGCGTTTGCCCTGCAGGGAACCAGGGCTCCCTGGTGTCCAGGACGGCTGGAGCGGCTGCTGGGACACTGCAGTGCCACCCTCGGACACTCCCTGCTTGGGGAGGGCAGGAACCCTCTCACCAGGGACGGTGAGGCCATGCCAGCCACACTGATTCTGGGTCCCTTTGCTCGCACAAGTCTCCTGACCATGACACAGACAAGAGTCCCTAAAGGCGGGGAGCTCGTTACCCTGTCCACGTCGCTGCTGTCCAGTGAGGAAATCGACCGGGTGCTGACAGAATCCCATTCGAATTGGAGCTCTGGTTCCTCCTCTGACAGTGTCTCGTCTACACAGAGGGGAAACGCAGAAGAGTCAGTCGGACACGGCATCTTTGCCAACAAGCTTCCCCAAGCATGAAAAGAGCTTGAAGCTCAGCACGGCTGAGGAGGGCGGCTGTGCTGGGGCCGGCTCCCAGCTGCTCCTGGGCAGCCCTGGTGTTCAAGCAGCGCCGTGTCCCCCACCTGCAGGGCTGCGCTGTGCCGAGGAAACGTGATCCCGGCATCGAGCTGGTCGCACTCACTGGCCCGGACCCTTGCCCAGCCCCGAGGCGGCTCCGCACTCACCGGACTGCATCCGCTGGACCATGGTGGCCTCGCAGGGATCCAGCAGAGAGCTGCTCTCCTGGGAAGCCTCCACCTCTTCCCAGGCCACCCTGGGGGTGTTGGGGGGGCTTCTCTCTGCCATCGTGTGAAACTTGAAATGGAGGGAAGTGAGGGGGAAGGACAGGAACTCAAGGGAAAGGCCTCTGTGCTGTGGGGCAAGGGGGAAGTTCGGGGAAAGGCCTCTGTGCTTTGAAGTGCCGGGGCTGGCAGCGAAAGTCGTGGGCTGTGCTCGGGGTCTCCTCGCCAGCTCCGCGCTCCTGTCCTGTCCCGTCGCTGTCTTGTCAGACAGTGCAGGGCCGCGGTCACGCCGGCTGTATATGGCACCGTGTGATGTCACAGAGCGGGTCACAAAGGGCCTCATGTGACCCACCACCCAGGCCGGGAGGGGCAGGGCGTCCACTTGCCTCTTTCTATGTGGTATTTAAAATGTCAACCCTGGGCCATCTAAGTGTCAATTAAAAATAAAGCCAGGGGAGCTGGGGGAAGTCTGGCCTGTGACTCTTCAAGGATCTCCTGGACATCTGCTGGTGGCTCGTGAACCAAACAAACTCTCACAAACAGGGGTGTGTACACGCAAATTTAGGTGCACAAAGCTCATGCCAATTTGATTGCTGCGTGGAGATGAGAATGTATCTGAACCGCAGCTGCGAAGAGAGGAAGGGCAACACCGCATCTGCTGTGACAGAGACAGTCGGTCCAAACCAGAAAGAACAAGAGCTCAGCTGCGCCCTGGCCTGGGCCCAACGCGTACAACGCCCCTCTGCCCTCCCAGCTCCACGGCACCCGCACAAGGAGCATTAAACAGTCGCGAATAAATGCTTTGCACGTGCAATACGAATCCACTTCTCCAAGATCTTGGCTCTTTGCTGCGTTTTGAGCTCTTTGCTCTCCAGGATGGTGCTGGCCACGCAGCTGGTGACGGCGTTGAACTGGGAGATGGTGGCTTTGATGCTCCCTGCCAGGTGCTTGTTCTCCTTCTCATCCCTTCGGGACCAGACGCAGCCCAGGTAGTGGTGGGGCACAACTTTCCTGAAGAGCGTCTAGAGGGAAACGGGTGTCCAAGTCAGCCTGGATCTCTATTGCCCACAGGAAGAAATGCATGTTTACAGTACAACTTGGATCTAAGTCTAAGATGGTATTTAAAGGGAAAGATTTGTTTTCTCTTACTTTAATATACACACTTTGGCATAACTCTTCAGGCTTGATGCCCTAAAAGAACTGTCAGCTGAACAGGCCCGGCAAAATAAGAGACACCTTTGTATCACTTGTGTAACCAAGGGGAAAAATTTTTACGCCATGATATTTTTGAAGGAGATTGGTACAAACCAACCAAAAATACTCAATATACTCAAAAATACTTCCGAATGTTTTTCCTGGTAAAAACAGGAGGCAGAGATAGGAAACGTGCTTCTCAAAGTCTTCAAAATACCAGTCTGGCCACTACACCACAGCAAGTTCTTATGTTATTGCCTTTGATCCCAAAGGAAATGTATAAACATCCTAACACAATGTGGAAGTTCTAACCACCTCCTGCAGAACTGGCTTACACTGCCACAGCTGCACTGATTGCAGTGAAGTCAGGACATCTGAATCAGCTGAGGGCTTGGCCTGGCAAAGGTGCCTGTGCATTTCACCTCATTTCACTGACCACTCAAGCCTTTGTGCTTTGAAATACCTTTGGAAAACAGAACAGAGCTGTAATTGTTGCAGAAATGCAGCCAATTGATTTCTCATCTGGCTGAGAAAGCAATATGAAAATAAGACCCAAACCTCTATTCACTGAAGTTTTGTAGAAGTTTCTGCTGACTTTTCAGAGACCTTTGGTAGTCAAAACACCACAACTATTTGTTTGGGAGACCTGAGACAGGTTCCTAACAGCAGAAATGAGCCACAGCCTGGTCTGAAATAACTGTCAAATGTTCAGCTTCTCAGGCCATAAGCTAAACCCTTATCTCTGCACTGAGTACCATCTGACCCACGGCCACTACTGGTCACATCTTTTTTACACATCAAGAAAAGAAGAGGAGTCAACACAAGGAGAGATTATTGCAGATGACCCAGCCACACAACTTCAGTGGTTGGTTGGTTGGCTGGTTTTTGTAAACAGGGAGAGCGGTCAGTGATAAAAGTCCATGTGCCAAAGATCCGTGTGGAATTCAGCTCCCTGGAACAGGCTGCCGAGTCCATGAGCAGCCACGTGAAATGCCAACGCGCCAGCTTTAGTGACCGCGAGCCGTCTTGCTCCTTTGTTGGCAGCTTGCGGGATCTGCACTCTTCTCAGGGTGACACGGTAAACAGCTCCTGCTGCTGCTGCTTCACCCCCATCCTGACCTGTGCTCTGCCAGGACAAGGGCAGAGAAAGAAGAGCCAGAGAGAAAGGAACAGGGTCCCTGCACAAGCACCAGCTGCAGACACCAGCATGCCAACACGAGGATCTCAAACCACCTGAAAAACACTCACTTAAGGTGACTCTTTTTAGCTACCTGGAGTTACCTGGGGTGGTTTTGGGCTTAGAACGAAAGCAGAGAGCAGCTGAGTGCACAAATTACCGTACAAGCCAATGAAAGAGGTAAGAATTGAACCAGAGTCCAGATCTCCTGAACCCAGCACTAACAGCTGGGGCATTGACATGTTGCTGCACAAGAGTTGCTACCAGTTCTCTCAGGAGCTCTGCTGGTGCAGAGAGACTGTTAGAAATTGCAGCTGTGAACATGACGGAGCACAGGAAAGCAAGGAACATCGTTTTAAGCTGCAAAGCCAAGACTGAGCTGTGTTGTCACAGGTGAACTGATCTGATTATGTGCCAGGCTGTGCATTTAGTCTGTCTGTATAAAGCTGAAGTGATCCAGAACGTGCTGGGGCAGATACAGGCTTTAATAACCTGAGTAAAATGTGTTGTCATCTTTTTTCTGCTCTTCATTGGGTTAAAAGGGAAAGAATTGCAGTGATGCAAGAATTCAGCTTATCTATGTGTCTCTTGGTTTTCTTTAACGCTACATTCATTCTATCTGATTTCAACATTTCCGTTACTAACAAAAAAGTTTCGATGATTTACAGCCTGCAAGTGATGCGTAGCACTAGTGGCCTATATCTATATCTATATCTATATCTACATCTATATCTATATCTATATCTATATATCTATATCTATATCTATATCTCTGTCACACAGATTCATGAATTTCCTTTGCAATGCCCCAAGGCACTAAACGCTCTTGGAAGGCCTTAGGAGGATCGTGCGTAAAATTGCACATAATAACCCTTGCTTTAGATTGATTTTCTTTTTCCTTTTTAGTCTGATTGTTTAAGGACTGTTGGGTAGTTTTAGAACATTTGGTATAGGCTGTTTGGTTTAGGTTGCTTTAGGTCATGACGTTCAGGCTGTTTAGGTTATTTTAAGGTTGGCTGTTTTAAGCTGTTTATTTTAGGTCGGTTCTTTTCAGTAGGTGGTTCAGGTAGGATGGTGCATGTATGTGTTTTTAGGTAGCTTGGCTTAGGCAGGTTTCATTTGCAGTGTTTAGGTTGGCTTCAGGTTCTGCTGACATTGGTTGAGGCCGTTTGGTTGAGTTGTTTGTCAGGCAGGTTGCTTTAGGTACTGGTTCTCAGGCTGGGTTATTTTCAGTCCCGCGTGGGCGGTGAGGGAGCAGGCGGGAGTGAGGGGTGAGGGGCAAAGTCGTCCATACAATGTCCAGCCTGACGGGACTGTTCTGCTGCCTGTCCAGATGTCTCCAGGAGACCCCTGGATCAATATCCCTTGTAGAATGCTGCTATCGCTTCTTGTATACACTGAAAAAGGACAGAAAACGACCTGGAGAGAAAAAACCCTCCTTTCTTTTTGGCAATCTTCACCATGAAGTATCTGACTGAAAGCTCTCCCGTGAGTTGTCCAAGTGCTGAGGACTCTCTCCCAGCCGTTCCTCCCAGCAGAGCTGTTCCAGCCTCGGATCCTCCCTGTGGTTGCTCTGGCCGCTCCCGCTGTCCCGCCAGCCCAGCCGGTTACCGAGGGAACGCTGCAGTTTCTTGCCCGGTGTCCCGGCGGCAGCGCCCGGGCCCCGCAGGGACCCAGCGTGGGGCCCGGGGGTCAAACGGCTCCGCTGCGCCTGGCGCAGGGCGGGCGGTCAGTCCTGGCCGGGCAGCGGCAGGAGGGGCTGAGCGGCCCCGGCCGGGACGGAGATGGCTCCGGCGCTCCCAGCGCGGGGCCGGGGCGGGCACAGGAAGCAGCGGCAGCAGGGACGGTCCGCAGGCACTTTCCGGGAGCCCCCCGAGCCTTGAGCTCCAGGCTGGGGCTTGAGGGGCTGCTCCAGCAGCCCCAGGCAGAGGCACAGAGGAGCTGGCGAGGAGCCCGGACAGGGCAGGGGAGCGGCGGCCCCTCAGCCCACAGCTGGTTCCTCCTCAGCTGGAGGGTCCCAGGGCCTGCAGGGACAGCAGCTCTCAGGAGGGGAGGGCAGGGGACACCGAGCACAGACATGCGGGATCAGTGTCCCCTCCCTCCGCAGCAGGACCCGCCAGCGGCTCCTCTGCTGTTCTCCGTGCGCTGGCTGGGGGACGCGGAGCTGCAGCTGGGAGGAAAGGGGGGTGTTAGTGTCAGTAGCTACTGTTCACGCACCGCAAACTAATAGGTGATTGGATCATATATTTCTGCACAAGCTCTAATGTTAAGCAACATGTGTCTATATTATAGCTGGCTTGCTGACTCTTTTCTTCACGAGACAGTCTTTCTTTCGCTTTAGTCCAGGTTGTACAAAGCCACGTAAGACACGCAGGCTGCCCGACTCTTGCTCTCTTGCTGGACACAGAGGCCTCAGAGGCCTGTTCAGTTCAGTTCCATACGATGTCCATTAACTTCAAGAAAATCCCTCAAATCTCCCACAATTTCCCCTTTTGGTTTTTGAACCAACCATAAGACTTTTCATGGATTTTTCTACTGTACGTTGTACACATTGTAAGATAAAAGAAATAAGCATTAACGTTACTAAAAAAACCATCAATATAATTAGACCATTTTTCAATAGATCCTTAATCCATCCTGTAATACCCCAGCCATTCAACCACTTGTCTAAAGCCCAGTCTTCATCGGTTAACTTCTTGGTCACGTCATCTAACCTTCTGATTGCTTTGTGAATTGATTCAGAATGATCAGACAAATTCATGCAACACATTCCATCAAAGTCTTCACAACCATGTCCTTGCGCTAACAACAAAATTCTCTGGCAGCACAATTTGAAGCGTAGCGTGCCTAATTGAATCTGTGTCTGCTAAAAGTCCAGACAATGCTAAAGAAGTAGCGTTAGTCTGTTTTGCTAACCAGCATCCTAATTTGTTAAGCGTAGTCAAAGCCTGTGCTACTGCAACTCCAAGTGCAAAACCAGAAGATGCTAGAGTTTCACCTCTTCCCCAAAATTGTCTATTACCCTTACAATCCTTGTTATAGGCATGGATGCTTCTTTTTCCTCTCTTATGCATTTAAATGGTTGATGTATTAGGAGTCAATAGGGTCAATCTCCCTAAGGAACATGGTCCCCCTTTTATGTAGGAAGGGATTCCTTGCCAAGCTCTATCTCCACAAGCTAGAAAAATTCCTGGGGCCAGTTTCAAAGCAATGTTGGTAGCCCTAGATACATTTGGACTGGTATAATTACACCAAAAACTCTGGCTGCGATATACAGATGATGAAGCGTTCACCACTTGCACAAGAGAGATGGGTTTTTTCCCTGAATAATTGGCCGAGAAGGAAGCCAAAACGCATTGCTTATGTTTAGTACTATTAGAGTAATGCCTACCACGCTTTGCAAAATCCGTAACATCACTGAACTCTGTATGAATAATAATAAAGCAGTTACATTATCCCAATAGTGTGGAACTAGTCAGTCTTGATTTTCCCCCTCTATGTTATTGTTTAACCCCGTCCCCATGTTACCAAGTCCCGAAAGCCCACCAGAGCAATTTTGGCAATCAGTACAGGACAAAACAATGTTTCGTCCATCACTCTCAGGGATACGAAATTGTTTCTGTAGAACGCTAGCTGACTGATGGAAAAAATCATGTGAGCAACGAGCTTGAGCAAACCTGTCTGTAGAAGGAGCCGTCCAAGCAGGTGCAACTAATTGATCTGCGCGCCGATTACCTTCAGCTGAGCAACACCAATTCCTGTATGACTTCTGATATGAGTGATAAAGTAACAATGTGTTCGCTGATTCAGTAAGTCCCATAAAATTTTAAATAGTCTGCACTGTAGTAAAGTGTCACCATTCTCCCAAACTGCTCTTTCTAACCGCAATACAACCCCTACAACATCCAGGGAATCGCATACTACATTTACAGGTTGGTTGTCCCACATCTTAAAGACTTGAATTACTGCTTGCAGTTCTAAGAGTCGAACTGAACCCTCTAGATCAGTTAGCACAAGATCCTTCCATTCTCCCTTTTCCTGCCATGTTATTGCAGCTTTCTGTAACGACCTCCTGCGTCTGTAAAAACAGCGATACCTCCTACCAGATCGGTTAACTGTGACCGCTCCCACACTTGACGCAAACGCTCTAAAAATGCCATGTAAGACTCATTTTGACCTTGTTTAACAGTAGTATACCGAGGTATAACTTTTCCGTCTTCAGGCCGTGTTTTCAATGCTTTCCTAGCTAAGTTCGTTGACTGATGTAATATTGGCGCGAGCAATCTAGCTTGTCTTTGCACATCAGCAAAGTCTCCCTGACCTAAGAGCACATCAGCTGTCGCTGTTTTTAATGGATCTGCGTCCCCCCTTTCTAGATTTTGTATTGCTGCTTGCTGTATCAAATCATAGCAGCGTGTTGGCCAGAGTAGCTGCTGAGTTGGTGTTAGTATCATTTGCATCAACGTACGCGAATCTGAAGGAGTCAGAAGATGAGTACTTAAAAATATTGTCAATAAATGCTTCAGTATAAGGTGACTGTAACCCATGTTCTTTTACCGATTTCCTCGCCTCCTTAACTATTTCCCAGGGAAGAGAAGCCCGGTAATGAGGTTTCCGTTTCCCGTCGTTCCCTGTACCCCCCAGTATTACTGGATACGAAGAGGGTAAAACTTCCCCCTCAAGCAATGCATTTTTTATAACACCCTGCCACCTCATGGTGGGATTGCCACCCACAGCACCCACAGCACCTCCCGCAGCTCCCGTACCTCCCGTACCTCCCACCGCCCCCCCAGAATGCTTATCAGAAATGTTCTGTTCCAGTCTATGTACAATTATCATGTCTCCTCTGTTCATTTGATCTTCTAAATAAGCTTGTTGTATCTGTTGTTGTCTCTCCAAAGCTTCCAGTTTCTGAATAAGCTCCTGGCTTACCAGAAAACCCAGGATGAATCGGAGGTTCAGGCGTAGGCGGTGTAGACGGTGGCAAAGGAGGCAAATGTCCATTAACTTCAAGAAAATCCCTCAAATCTCCCACACCCAGGAGGGTCTCGTAGTGCAGGGGTTTGCAGATGGCAACGTAGCGATCACAGGACACGACAATGAGGAGAAAACACTCTGTTACGATCAAGAAGGGAAGCAGAAATATCTGTGCATAGCAAGCCAAGTAGGAGCTGTCCCTGGGGTCCGTGAGGGAATTGGCCATTGCGTTGGGAACAGTGGTGGAGATGAAGCCGACATCTAGGAGGGAGAGGCTGAGGAAGAAGAAGTACGTGGGGCTGTGCAGGTGCTGGTCACAGGCTACGGTGCTGTTGACGAGCCCGTTGCCCAGGAGGGCAGCCAGGCAGATGCCCAAGAAGAGCCACAAGTGCAAGAGCTGCAGCTCCCGTGTGTCTGTGAATGTCAGGTGGAGGAACTGGGTGATGGAGCTGCCGTTGGACATCCGACCCCTTTGTTTATGAGGCACTGCCATGGGAGGGAGGCACACTTGCGAGTTAGGACTTAGCTCCAGGCAAAGCTTTTCCCATTCCCTGGCCTCTCCAATCCCCTGCCCTGCTCCCCAGACACACTGCCTGTCTCTTTTCTTTCAGTACCTTCATGCATCCCCAAGGCTGGAGCTCTGGGATGTGGGAACGGCAGGACGTGTGGCTCCAGCTAAAGGGCCTTGGACAGGTTATACAGAAGTATGTGGACCAGCAGGTCACTGGGGCTTTGTTGCCAGGACACCCTGGGTCCAGCTGTGCTGTTCTGCGGCAGCGGCAGAGGCCGGGAGTGACACTGCTCGGCCCGCGCAGGGTGGTCCCCGTGGGAAGGACACCATGGGACTGGGCTTTGTCTTCCAGCTTTAGTAAAACAAAAGATATTCGTATTAGGCCATTTTTGAGGGAGAATTTATTCTCTTTGGCTCCCACAGATCCAGCAGCCCAGCCACCACCTGCTCCGTTCTGGTCTTCGAAACTCTACTAGCAGGTTGTAGAGCGTCTGAGTTGCCAGGCACTTGACGCAGGGATCAGGGTCTTCTCTCAAGGGCAGTAGCTCTGCAAGAGAGGGACGCAGAGCAGAGATGAACCCCCACTGCCTGCAGAGACCCCCAGGAGTCCCCTCTGGACCATGCCAGCCCCACGCGTCTCTTCCCCTGGCCAGGAGGAGCAGATGAGAACAACAGACCAGCTGGAAGCTGCTGCTCCGGGACGCGCCAGGTGCCCCTGACATGTCCTCTGCCCCTGAACCGTTTTCCTGGAGGTGGACCAGGCATGGCAGCGCCCTGCCCAGGCCCTGTCCCCTGCCCACCAGCACAGCATGGCCCCCACTCACTTCTGCGGATGTCGTCCAGCTTCTTCTCCCTATAGCTATTGTTCCTCAGGTACCGTGCGCCAAGCCCTGTGCACAGAGCTCCTGTCAGGCCTCTGCTCCCCAGCACGCTCCCGGCAGCACGGCCCCGGCCCTGCCACCTCGGCTGCACACCCAGGCAGGGCTGGCCCAGGGCAGGACGAGACCCGAGGCCGCTGGGGCTGAGCAAGGCTCCCAGTGAATGAGCCCCCTGCGTGCTGGGCTCTCCTGGAGGCAGCTGGGGCTATGGCAGCCCCAGGGCCGCCCCTGCTGCCCGTGCAGTGGGGGACGGGGGCCAGCCTGCCAGCAGAGGGTCCCCGGGGGCGGTGGCTCACCGATGAACCTGACGGCCTCCAGTCGCACGGTGGCCTGAGCGTCCTTCAAGTACAGCAGGCTCTGACACAGCTGTAGTTCCGGCCCGTCCCTGTCCTGCTGGAGCTGGCGAGAGCACAAGGGCATGGGTCTGATACAGACACTGCCCAGCCAGCGGGACCAGTCCCTCCTACCAGTGGCGTCTTCCCTCCCAGACGGGAGCCCCGTGGGGCTGAGGTTCAGAGAGAGCAGAGGGCACAGGGGGCCTGGCAGTGCTGAGACCCCTCTGTCCCACTGCCAGGGCCAATGTGTGCCAGGGTCTTGTTTAGCGCCTGGGAGCAGGGAGGGGAGAGGGGCCTGGCAAAGAGCCCTTGGGGGGTCTGTGCTTGAAGGCAGGGAAGGAAGATGTGGCTCCAGGCTGCGGGCTCCGGGCTGGAACAGGGCAGGTGAGGCTCAGCTGCACAGCCCTCCCCACGGGCACCTGGGGCGGCCCTCGTCCAGCCCGGCGCTGGGGCTGGGGGGGTGTTCTCACCAAACACTCTCCAATGCGATGTGTCTGATGCGTCTGGACCAGGGTGCTGAGCTTCCTCCAGCCCAGGAACTCCGCACAGGCCAGCAGGGTGTCCGTAGAGGCCTGCAGAGAAGCAGAGGCTGGGAGATGGCACCACAGCCCAGGGGAGGACACCTGGCACCCTCCCTCCTCTTGGCCCGGCTCTCAGCCGTTCCCAGCTCCTTATGGGAAGAGGCATCAGAGTCTGAAGGGGGTTCAGCGCCCAGGGCAGGGACACGGGGCAGCCACCGCCTCAGGTGTCTCATGCTGCCGGCCAGCAGAACAGAGATCCTCAAGAGCTGCTGAGCTGTTGCTGGGGCTCTGACAGTGTCTCGTCTACACAGAGGCGAAACGCATCCACTGCAAGGTGGGCCTGTAGGTGTAACAACACCTGTATCGGCATCTGAGCTGCTCTCTGAAACCTTCTCTTCAGCTGTATTTGTGTCAATAGCTTCATGTGCCATGGTTCCTCCACCTGTGATGGTACCTCAGCTGGTGATGGCATCAGTTGCTCTACCTGCTGCTGGATGCGTCAAGGGTAGTCCTGTTTAATCTCTGTATCAATGATCTGGATGAAGAGATTGAGTGCACCCTTAGTAAATTTGCAGATGACACCAAATTGGGGGTGAATGTTTGATCTGCTGACAGGGGCCGGTTACTGCCCTGGTCCTGCTGGCCACACCGTTCCTGAAACAAGCCATGATGCTCTCATCCCTTTTGGCCACCTGGGCACACACTGGCTCATGTTCAGCCGCTGTCACCAACACCCCCAGGTCCTTTTCCACCAGGTGCTTTCCAGCCACTCTTCCCCAGCCTGCAGCATTCATGGGGTTGTTGTGACCCAAGTGCAGGACCCAGCACTTGGCCTTGTTGAACCTCAGACAACTGGCCTCAGCCCAGTGATCCAGTTGGTCCAGACCCCTCTGTATGGCCTTCCCACCCTCCAGCAGATCAACACTCCCACCCAACTTCGTGTCATCTGCAAACCTACTGAGGGTGCACTCGATCCCCTCATCCAGATCATTGAGAAAGAGGCTAAACAGAACTGGCCCCAGTACTGAGCGCTGGGGAACAAAATGTGTGACTGGCCCCCAACTGGACTGGACTCCATTCACCACAACTCTTTGGGCCTGGCCATCTAGCCAGTTCTTTACCCAATGCAGATACACCCGTCCAGGCCTTGAGCAGCCAGTTTCTCCAGGAGAACATTTCTCTGTGGGAAACGCTGTCAAAGGCCACTGTTTCTTTACTAATATAAACTGTTTGTACGCTTTTGTAAAGCGAGTTGAAACAACCTGCAAAAACCAACATTCTAACAAACAAGGGAGAAACAAAGAAGTTTCTGTTCAGCCTGAAGGAGACTAAGAGGAGATCTCATCACAGTTACAGCTTCCTCAGCAGGGCAGGGCTGAGCTCTTCCCTCTGTGACAGTGACAGAGCCCAGGGAACGGCAGCAGATGAGCCAGGGAGGGTCAGTGGGACATGAGGAAAAGGTTCTTCCCCCAGAGGTGCTGGACACTGAACAGGCTCCCAGGGAGGTGTCACGGCCCAACCTGACAGTGTTCAACAGGAGACTGGACACCGTCCTCAGACACACGGTGTGACCTGTGGGGTGTCCCGTGCAGGGACAGCAGTTGGACTCCATGGTCTCTGTGGGTCCTTCCAGCTCAGGACATTCTATGATTCTATGATTCAAAGAAGCTAAAAACAAACAACTCACAAAGAACCTAAAAAAGCATTAAAAAAACACCTGAAAACAACCAAATGTAAACAACGAACCTCATAAAACCAGCCTCAAGCAACATAAACCAAATGTCCTAAACCACCCTCAAACAAAAAACCTCGACTGACCGAAACCAAAGCAGCCAGAACCAACCAACTGAAAGAGCCAACGTGAACCAACCAAACTAAACCAACAAACCCGAAACAACCTACAAAGAACCTACAAACAATGCGAATGGCAAAGGAGGCATCAGGGACGCAACAGCTGTGCCAAGCGCCCAGCCACCAAGGGCAGGGACAGTCCCCTGGGTCTTCTCGGCACAGGAACCCCCGGGGACAGCAGCCCAAGGGCTCCTCCAAAGGGTGCTGGGGAGAGGGGATGTGGGGGCCTGCCCATGGAGGTCCTGTCACCCCCATGTCCCAGGGCCACCACCTGGCATCGCAGCACTCACAAGGGACCAGGGCAGGAGAAACAGCAGCATCCTCCCATGCCCATGGCCAGAGCTGGCCTGGGGTAGCCCCAAGACATCCCAGAGAAGCCCTGGAGGAGCCGGTGGCGTCACTTGGCGGGGCTGAGGGACTGAGGGCAGAGGCTGGATCAGGCTGCTGCAGCTCTCTGCTGCAAGGCTCATCTCATGGGTGGAAACCCTTTTCAGCTGGACAGCAGAGGCAAGACCAAGGCAAAGACTTCTTGAGGAACACTGCAGAGCTCGCTGTCTCCATCCATTGCAAAGCCCGTGGCAGAAACCATAAGAAATAGTGAGGTGCACTGTGAACTGGCTGAAGGAGAGCATCCAGAGAGCCGTGGTAAATGGGACAGAGTCCATTTGGAGGCCTGTATCTAGTGCAGTGCCTCAGGGGTCGGTACTGGGGCCTATATTATTCAATATATTCATCGATGATTTAGATGAGGGAATAGAGTGACTGTCAGCAAGTTTTCTGATGACACCAAGCTGGGAGACTGAGGGGTGACCTAAAAGACCAACATCCCCTGGCTCCAAGCTCCTTTCAGGTAGTTCAGAGATCAGAAGGTCTCCCCTTAGCTCCTGTTCTCCAGCTGAACCCCCCCAGGTCCCTCAGCTGCTCCATCACAGTTGTGCTCCAGCCCCTCACCAGCTCCAGTCCCTTCTCTCCACTCACTCCAGCACCTCAAGGCCTTTCTTGGCATGAGGGGCCCAGAGCTGAGCCCAAGATTCAAGGTTTGGCCTCCCCAGTGCCCAGCACAGGGGAAGAAATCTGCTCTCTATGATTTCACCCCACACCCCTGTCCTTCATTCTTAATTGGTGGTGCCTAAGGAAGCTCAGTGTGGTATCAATTAAAAGATATGGGGGGCAGAGTGATATGAAGGCGTCATGGCTGGGCCTGTTGTAACAAGGCGCAGGTGCTATAACCAGCTGGTGAAGCTGCTGTCAGGTTTGAAGATAAGGTAGAGCTGCTGTCAATTGAAAAGAATAAATGTTCATTTCCATCCAAAATGCTGGTTACTAAGCCGGAAATTTGTCTGATGGATGAGCACTGCTCATTACAATCTCATTGTAATACCAAAACACAGCTGCATCTCCGCCTCCAGTCTACCTTCAAGCACACACACATAGTGAGATTTTTGACGTAAAAACTGAAGCAAGGATTTTTAAACCAATCCATAACAAAGGTATGTATGACTGGAGTCACTCAAGCTCCACCTAAACATAGAAAATACTATAAAATAGCCTAACAATAGAGGAACGGTGAGGCAAGACACCATCACTGAGAAGTCAAGGGAACAGCATAAAGGACTTGTGGGACCAGTCGAGAGGCTGAGCCTGGGATCACATAGGCTGAGCCCACCTTCCCTGCCCTCAGGAGGACACTCTTGGGTAAGTTTTGTGCACTTAGTTTTACCAAGTTTAGACTTCAAGCTTGTATTTTGGAATGACATTAACAGCACTATGTAGTCATCTTAAAATTTATATATATATAAAATATGGTACTAATACTTATTTCTTGCAACTAGCATCTTATTTCAAATAAAGTGTGTTCTTGCAGATAATGTATTTATCAACAGCATCTCAAAGAACTTGCACCTGTTGCTATAATAAACCCCTCTATTTGTGGATCTAGTCATGAGAATTTCTTATTGATTGTGCCCAGACACAGAATGCGCAGCAGAGAAGGTACAGAGAACGTGTCAGGGAGCAGAAGGTTTCAGTCTGGTGGCAGGAAAAGGGCATTTGAGATGATGATAAAGACTCAGGATCCAGACTGGAAAGATAATAACATGATGTTAGAGATGCTGTTCGATAGTACTGAGAGAGAGGTGATTGTGAAAACTGGTAAAAGGTTTGTTGAAGAACAGATATTGGCAGGGAATATACAGGGAATATTAGATCAAAATCGTCCCTCGGCCAATCCAGGGTGGAATCCTAAAATCCATGTATCGAGGGACAGGCTGAATCAGTATCGACAGTGGATTTTATATGGGATTAGACACGCTGTGCTATAAATATGCCAAAACTTTCTGAGATTAAACAGGATCATCTTGAGTCAGCTGATCGGAGCCAGCGCAGCGAGAGCCAGAGCTGGCGAGGTTCAGTCGACTACGAGGTTTAGCCGAGATTAGAAAGCCCAGAGGGAAACGTACAGGGACAGCGCGACTCCCGGCGGTCCTGATCCCCCCAAAGCCCCGGTAGCCATTGCGAGAGAGCGGCTGACGTGGCGGGGGGCGTTCCCACGGTGACGGCGACCACACCTCCTCCCCTTGCCTTGAAAAAACCTTTGGGAGGGCAGCGGCTAGCCGCTGCCCACCAGGTGCAGAGAGGAGCAACTAGCTAGCGCAGCGGGTGTGGCAGCTAGCGCAGCGGGTGTGGCAGCTAGCGCAGCGGGGTGCGGAGAGCACTTATTGTTTGTCATTCCCACCGACTTATTGCCAGCGTCCCAGACCGCTGATGACCATGGTCGCCTCCAGAAGGAGAGCATGTCTCAAAAAGACTGTGGCAACGCAGACTGAGGTTCTGTCCCAAACGGTGGCTGTTCAGGTCTCCGGCTGCAAGGAGTGCCAGAGCCTGCTGCTGCCGGAGGAGGGAGGCCAGCACTCTACTTGTGTGAGGTGTGAGCAGGTGCAAGATCTGCTCGACATTGTGGTGAAGCTTAAGGAGGAGGTTGAGACGCTGAGGTCCATCAGGGAGTGCGAAAGGGAGTTCAACTGGTGGAGTAACACCCTGACGTGCCGGTCGAAAAGGCCCCAGGGAGGTACCCCCGAAAAGGAGATGGACCTCCTGCCCTCCCGGACAGAGGCGGAGGTCCTGAGACAGCCCCACCCTTGTCGCTGTCGGGCAGAGGTAAATGACCTAAAAGAAGATGAGGGTTGGAAGCTTATTCCAGTTCGGCATCACGGGCAGCCCCCCTCCCTGCCTGATTTGCCTCCCCAGGTGCCCCTCCGTAATAGGTTTGAGGCCCTGGATCTTGAAGAAGAGGTAGGTGAGGAGGTGGTGCCAAGCCTGCCTACAAGATCACATAGGAAGAGGCGGTTGACTACACAACTGAAGACTACCTCTGATAAGAAAGAAAGAAGGGTGATTGTAATAGGAAATTCCGTTCTGAAAGGAACAGAGGGCCCAATATGCAGGGTTGACCCTCATCTTAGGGAAGTCTGTAGTCTACCTGGAGCCCGGATCAAGGACATTGCTAGAGAGCTCCCCAGACTGGTGCACCCGACTGACTACTACCCGCTGCTGGTCTTCCAGACAGATGGGGAGGAAGTTGCTTCCCGTAGTCTGAGGGGAATGAAGAATGACTTCAAGGTCTTGGGAAGGATGGTGAAAGATTCAGGGGCTCAAGTGATCTTCTCTTCACTCCTTCCCTCTTCAAGTGACGATGTGGGGTGGAATGGGAAAATTCAATCTCTAAATGGTTGGCTCCAAGACTGGTGCTACAGGCAGGGCTTTGGTTTTTTTGATAATGGCTGGTTTTATAAGACTCCAGTCCAGACAGTGTTATGCGGGAAAGGCTTATCTCGCAGGGGCAAAAGGATGCTGGGGCAGGAATTAGCTGGGCTCATTTGGAGAGCTTTAAACTAGGCTCGAAGGGGGATGGGGTTGTAGTTGGGCTTGCCCCAGTGGGGCAGCATTCTAAAACAGATGAGGACCGGGTGGCCTCCTGTGCCCCTAGGGAGAAATTGGTGTGCTCTGCTCGCTCCCTGAAATGCCTGTGCACCAATGCGCGCAGCATGGGGAATAAGCAGGAGGAGTTAGAATCCTATGTTCGGTCGGGAGATTATGATCTGGTGGCAATTACAGAAACGTGGTGGGACAGTTCACATGACTGGAATGTGGTCATGGATGGCTACGCCCTTTTCAGGAAAGACAGGCCAGCCAGGCGTGGTGGTGGAGCTGCTCTCTATGTGAGAGAGCAACTGCAATGTACTAAATTCTGCCCAGGAGCAGATGAGGAACGAGTTGAGAGTGTATGGGTCAGGATCAAGGGACAGGCTGGCAAGGGTGATACGGTTGTAGGTGTCTATTACAGGCCACCAGATCAGACTGAGGAAGTTGATGAGGCCTTCTATGCGCAGCTGAGAGTGGCCTCACAGTCACAGGCCCTGGTTGTTGTGGGTGATTTTAACTTCCCTGATGTTTGCTGGAAGGACCATTCAGCCAGCCAGCCACAGTCCAGGAGGTTCCTCCAGCGCATTGATGATAACTTCCTCATGCAGATGGTGGAGGAGCCGACCAGGAGAGGTGCACTGCTGGATCTCATCCTCACTAACAAAGAGGGTCTGGTCGAAGCAGTAAAGGTCGAGGGCTGCCTGGGTTGCAGTGACCACGAGATGGTGGAGTTCAGCATCTCGTGTGGCAGGAACAGAATAGCAAGTAGAATTGCAACCCTGGAGTTTGGCAGGGCTAATTTCGGCCTTTTCAAGCAATTGCTGGGGGAAATCCCATGGCCAAGACTGCTTGAAGGAAAAGGGGCCCAAGAGAGCTGGATTGCATTCAGAGATTGCTTCTTCCATGCTCAGGATCAGAGCATCCCCACATGTAGGAAGTCGAGGAAGGGAACCAGGAGGCCTGTGTGGTTGAATAGGGATCTGTTGGGTATGCTCAAGCAGAAGAGGAGAGTTTACAGGTCATGAAAGCAGGGGCTGGCCACTTGGGAGGAATATAAGGCTGCTGTTAGAGGATGTAGGAAGGCAGCTAGGATAGCGAAGGCCTCCTTAGAATTACAGCTGGCGAGAGGGGTCAAGGACAGCAAGAAGAACTTTTTCAAATACATAGCAGATAAAACTAATACCAGAGGCAATGTAGGCCCACTGATGAATGAGGTGGGTGCCCTGGTGGTGGAAGACACAGAGAAGGCAGAATTGCTGAATGCCTTCTTTGTCTCTGTCTACTCCGCTGGAGGCTGTCCTGGGGAACCCTGTACCCCTGAGACCCCGGATGAAGCCAGGTCAATGGAGCGGTTTGCTTTAGTTGATGAGGACTGGGTTAGGGAGCAATTAAATAGTCTGGACATGCATAAATCCATGGGTCCAGATGGGATGCATCTGCGGGTGCTGAGGGAGCTGGCTGAAGTCATTGCTAGACTGCTCTCCATCATCTTTGCCAAGTCTTGGGAAACGGGAGAGGTGCCCGAGGATTGGAGGAAAGCAAATGTCACTGCAGTCTTCAAAAAGGGCAAGAGGGAGGACCCGGGTAATTATAGACCAGTCAGCCTCACCTCTATTCCTGGGAAAGTAATGAAACAGCTTATCCTTGGTGCCATCTCAAGGCACATCAGGGATAAGAGGGTCATTAGGGGCAGTCAGCATGGCTTCACCAAGGGTAAGTCATGCTTGACCAACCTCATAGCCTTTTATGAGAATGTAACAAGGTGGATGGATGATGGCAGAGTGGTGGATGTGGTCTACCTTGACTTCAGTAAAGCCTTTGACACAGTCCCTCACAGCATCCTCACAGCTAAATTGAGGAGGTGTGGTCTAGACAATAGAGTAGTGGGGTGGGTTGCAAACTGGCTTAAAGAGAGAAGCCAGAGAGTGGTGGTCAATGGTGCGGAGTCCAGTTGGAGGCCAGTATCTAGTGGAGTGCCTCAGGGGTCAGTGCTGGGGCCAATATTATTCAATATATTCATTAACGATTTAGACGAGGGAATTGAGTGTACTATCAGCAAGTTTGCTGATGACACTAAGCTGGGAGGAGTGGCTGACACGCCAGAAGGCTGTGCCGCCATCCAGCGGGACCTGGACAGGCTGGAGAGCTGGGTGGGGAATAACCTGATGAAATTTAACAAGGGAAAGTGTGGAGTCCTGCATCTGGGCAGGAACAACCCCAGGTTCCAGTATAGGTTGGGAAATTACATATTAGAGAGTAGTGTAGGGGAAAGGGACTTGAGGGTCCTGGTGGACAACAGGATGACCATGAGCCAGTACTGTGTCCTTGTGGCCAGGAAGGCCAATGGCATCCTCGGGTGTATTACAAGGGGGGTGGTCAGTAGGTCAGAGAGGTTCTCCTTCCCCTCTACTCTGCCCTGGTGAGACCCCATCTGGAATATTGTGTCCAGTTCTGGGCCCCTCAGTTCCAGAAGGACAGGGAACTGCTGGAGAGGGTCCAGCGTAGGGCAACAAAGATGATTAAGGGAGTGGAGCACCTCCCTTATGAAGAAAGGCTGAGGGAGCTGGGGCTCTTTAGTTTGGAGAAGAGGAGACTGAGGGGTGACCTTATTAATGTTTATAAATATATAAAGGGTGAGTACCATGAGAATGGAGCCAGGCTCTTCTCAGTGGCAAACAATGATAGGACAAGGAGTAAGGGGATCAAGCTGGAATACAAGAGGTTCCACTTATATTTGAGAAGAAACTTCTTCTCAGTGAGGGTGGCAGAGTCTGGCCCAGGCTGCCCAGGGAGGCTGTGGAGTCTCCTTCCCTGGAGACTTTCAAAGCCCGCTTGAATACATTCCTGTGCGACCTCACCTAGGGGATCCTGCTCCGGCAGAGGGATTGGACTGGATGATCTTTTGAGGTCCCTTCCAATCCCAAACATACTGTGATACTGTGTGATACCAGAGACCCCGATGGAGATTCTGGAATAGCAGAGATGGAATTCGCCGGAGGGAG
The DNA here is from genome assembly GCF_037038585.1 of Patagioenas fasciata. Taxonomy (NCBI): domain Eukaryota; kingdom Metazoa; phylum Chordata; class Aves; order Columbiformes; family Columbidae; genus Patagioenas; species Patagioenas fasciata. The sequence continues at coordinate 956,161 of NC_092539.1, forward strand.
GGGTTATATAAAGAATTTATTGCATTAACTAAGCAGTAGAAACAAATGAGTATGCAATAGATGTATGTACTAAATACCAAGAAGTGCTGTCGAGGGTTAAGATTGCGGGGTGACAATCAAACCCTGGCAGATGTATTGTTAACCTCCTCTCCCCCCCACTTCCCCCTTTTGCCCCTCCCTCTCCCCCCTTCCCACTCAGGGCAGGCGATCAAGAGGGAAAGAAGGACAGAGAGAAGAGAGTTGGAAAAGTTCAAGATATTTTACTAATGCTATGAATAAGAATAGAGAAAATAATACAAAATATACAAAATCATTCTTGTAAGTCTCAGCAACTGCAGAGCCAGCACCCAAAGTCCTGGATCAGACTCTGCAGCCAACCGGAGCTGGATTCAGTCTCTCACTGGCCTCAGTTTGCAGGGACAACCAGCAAGGTCCTCTCCTAATGTCGGCCGTAAGCAGAAGGGAAAAAAGAAAAAGGGACGAGATCCTCGTGATCTCCCACTTTTATATGAAGCATTCACGTGAATGGAATGTTATACACAGTTGGTCAGTCTCTTGGTCACTGGTTTCTCGTTGCCCCTCTCGTGAGATGTCCATCCGTGCTTATCAATAAGTTTCCATTCCATTGCTGTGTTCACCAAAACGTGTCTGGTTCTCCAGGAAAATGCAGCTCATATGAAGCTTTAGCTGACAGGCAAAATTCACTAAAAGAGAAACTTGTTTTTAACAAAACCAGGACGAGTGCGAATCAGATGCACGCTCCATTAGAGGAGCAATTCTCTGAGCGTCCAGCATGCTGTAATTAACATGCTGTTTTTTAACCCTTTCAAAACTGTGTTAGAGTCTTTTTGCCAACTTTTCGGTATCAGAACTTGCACCTGTTGCTTTAATATACCTCACCATTAGTGGATCTAGTTGTGAGAATTTCTATTTGATTGCGCCCAGACCCCAAAATGAAGATTTGGGCCCTAAACATGAGGCTTTGGACTCTAAAATGGAGTCCTTAGACAATAAAAATCAAACTTTGGCATTAAAAGTGACACTTTGGGCCCTTAAAATGAGTCTTTGAACCTTTGAAGTGGGGTTTGGAACTTATAAATGAGTGTTTGTATCTTAAAATGAGAGTTCAGACCTTAAAAATCACTATTTGGGCCCCTAAAAGGATGCTTTGGGCCTTCAAATGTCATGTTTGGGCCCTAAAATTGAGGTTTGCATCTTGAAAATGAGTGGGCTTTAAAAAGGTGGAGTTGTATCTCAAAAATGAGGCTTTGGACACTAAAATGAGGCTTTGGACTCTGAAAATGATGATTTAGGCTCAAAATTGAGGCTTTGGGACCCTTAAATAGGGTTTTGTGCCTTTAAGAATATACAGGTAAAATACAATAGCTCCTCCGCGAAAAATGTGGTGACTATAGAAGTGAAATACGGTACATGCACTGCTAAAAATGTGGTGAATATACAGGTAAAATATGGTATATGCACTGCTGAAAATGTGGTGACTATACAGGTAAAATACAGTACGTGCACTGCTAAAAATGTGGTGAATATACAGGTAAAAATGGGACGTGCACTGCTAAAAATGTGGCGAACATACAGGTAAAATACGGTGCATGCAACGCTAAAAATTTAGAGGACAATAAAAATTTAGAGGCGTTGTGCCCTAAACATGACGGTTGTGACTCAAAAACGAGGATCTGGCTGTTCAGAATTCTGCTGGGTTGCCCGAGAGGGTTCATTTCCACAAGCAGCTTGGGGGTGACGCAGCCGCAACAGCAGCCCCAGAACCAGCCGAGGGCCATTCGGTACCTGAGTGGGTCGTGGGTTGTGCCCAGTGCTGGGGCTGCCTGGGGGCTCTCTCAGAGCAGGGGGGGCGGACGCTCTCGCTTCTCTCTGGCCCGTGTGGTTTGGTGCTGGTTCCAGCACAGGCCACAGTCAGGAATCCACCTGCAGCTCTGGAGGAGGCAGCGGCAGAATCGCCACGTGGGGAGAGCGAAATGAAGAAATAGACTGAACAGCAGAGTCAGTTACACTGTGAAACGGCATTCTTTATTTTATCAGCACTGGGGAGCTCTGGGGATCATCCTCCATAAGTGCTCCAACGCCTGGATGCTCTTGCATTGCTTATATTCACATAATTATTACATATGCATTGCAATTTTTGAAAATTTTGACATACACCTATACTAAGAAATAATTGATGATGTTAGTATGTTAGTTTAGGTTTTTTCTTACAATACATCTATTAATTATTAGCTAAATACAAACTAAGCACTCTGCTTCTAAACAATGTGTCACTTAATCTTCCGTCTCCCTCTTGTCATGCAGAAGGATCTAAAACCTGAAAAATATCCCCTCATTTTGCAGGTGGTCAGAAAGCGTTGATCTCGTATCGATTGGTTCATGATGGGTACATCTTTTAATCACAGTATACATGAATTTGGCAGCTTGTCTTCAAGAGGTTGTGCTGTGTATCTATTGCTTTGTATATTCTTTCATCATTGTTGTTACTGTGGTGGGGTTTTTTGTTTGGTGGGTTTGGTTTGCTTTGCTTTGTTTCTTTTTCCACTGTTCCATTGAACTGTTCTTACCTCAACCCTGGTTGCCTTTAGCTTCCCAATCCTGCCTCGTCCCACTGGGCGAGCGTGTGGCTTTCGCTGTGGGCTGGGGCTCCACGGGGTGCAACAGTCGCGCTGGTTTCTCAAGACAAGATGAGCTACTCCCGGTGTCCTCTCAGCACGTCTCTGCGGGTGGGCCCCATTCCACCCGCTCTGTTCACCTGGAAGACTCTCAACCACATCAATCTACACCTTTGCTTGCCAGACCAGTCCACCACTTTCTCATGTGAATGTGGGTCATCATCTCCCTCCTATTATTCTTAGTCTTCTCAAGCTGGCCAGCTGGTGACTTTGTCAGATGGATTCCACCCCTCCCCACCGGTCCTTGACCCGCTGTAGGGTCCTGTGGTTTTAAAGTCAAACCACAGTCAGTGACACAGCTGCACAACAAGGTGCTGAACTTCAAGACCCATCCACTCCTCCCTAAGCCTTTCCACTGGGATCAAGGAGAAAACCATCTGGGCCCCCTTGGCCTTGACTCCCACCCTCAGAGCCACATGGTCACATTTTATATGCTCGGAGACTTTCCTGGCAGGACTGTCAGTGCCCATGTGGAGTAAATCAAGGGGTAACAGTCTAAGGGTTGAACAGTCCTCAGCAGACTCTCCCCAGGATCCCAGATCTGAGCCCCCCCATGAAGCAAAATAACTCCCTAGAGAGCAAGTCCAGTTGCCAAACAGGCCCTGTGTTTCCCACAGGAGGGAATAGTCGTAATGAAGTTTAATAATGGGCAATATTGTTTTTTAAAACATATATGTAGCATTATACAATTAAAATCAATCTGAGGTTCACTATATTTCTAATTGAAGACATTTATTTAAATATGTAACACACACTGCATTTTGATGGCATTATCGTCCTTGAGCGCACACGGTATCTTAGTGAGATGCTTTGGGTGTAGTTTCTCAGAACACATCACATTAGATCACTTCACTTTAATAAAAGTGGAGTACAACACACAAAGTGCAGTGGTATTAAAACCTGTCCTCACAACAGCAGGAGCAATGCGAAACAAGTCAGTTGTTCTTCCTGTGCCGCTCTCTTCCTCCAGTCCCAGCTTTACCCTTTCTTCCACCTCTTCTGTCATCTTTTCCTTCTCTTCCCTTTTCCCCCTTTTTGCCAGTGACATTCTTTTTCAATCCTGCCCTGCTCGTGTCCAGAGCTACTTGACTTGTATTCTTCTCTGGAAAACAAATAAAATAAAAGCAACAACAAGCCCGCCCATGTTTCTGTGGGTAACCTTTGGTTTCTCTGGAATAATAAACTGGAAGCCGGGACAAGACTTGAGAAAATTCCCATTTTGGGACAGTTTATCAAATACAGCCTCACCAGACACAACTCTCAGGCAGCTGTGGCTCAACATGGAATTGCAAATGACACTTGTTTCTTCTAGTAAACATGCCTGAGAATTTATTAATCCCACCAGGGCTCAAACATGGAGAGTTTTGCTCATAAGGTATGAAATAAATGTTAATCACATTTCCGTAGAGTGAAAAGCACAGGAATGAGGAAACAGGGCAGAGGGCACCAGAGGCTCCCAGAGCAACAGACCGAGTTGCTCCAGCTGGTCTGAGTCAGGGGTTTTCGGGTCATTTTAAATTAACGATAAACATGGCAGAGAAAAAACAAAACGCACCAACCAAACAACAACAAAACGACCAAAGCACCTTTCTACCTCAAAATTAACTGGAAAAGAAGACACTACTTTAAAAGAAATGTCTTCATTGCTGACAAAAAATGTGTCTACAGAAAGACATTCACACTTGTTCTGAATTTAATTCACTGAATTTGAATTGAATGAAATTTGGCATTTGCCATACAGGAAAGGGATTACTACCAAAATAAGCAGTGACTTAAGTAATTACTAATTAACATCCTAGTATAACCCAGCTGTAACCCTACCCTGTCTTTTTAAAGACAAGGTAGTAAAATGCTGCATTCTGAATGAATGTAATTTTTGTATGTTTAAGTTTTCCAGTGTACAGCTGCCATATTACCATTTGTCCTTGTAGTTTTATTTCTATTCTATTCTATTCTATTCTATTCTATTCTATTCTATTCTATTCTATTCTATTCTATTCTATTCTATTCTATTCTATTCTACAGTGTGATTCTATTCAGTGCCCCTACTGGTCAGCATGTATGCTTGATATAACTTGTCTCCAGTGGGACAGACCTCACTGTCCCCAACACACAAGGTTTTACATGTATTCCAATTCAAAAGCTCCATACCAGGCAGTCAGTGCTTTTCAGCCATTCTGCATCCCTCTCCACATGTGACAGATTTCTCATTCAATCTATTATATAATTATATAATTAAAATAGTATAATTTCTATCATGCTAGTCTTCTGCTATGTAGTGTGTGATGTGTGTAATGTGGCTTCATTTTTAACAGCACAAGTGTGGTTTCCAAGAATCACAGTAATGTGTTATCAACAATTTAATGCATAAAAACCAGAAATCTCATTGATTTATCTTCTAATATACACACAGAGATGATTAAGGAGTTGGTACAGAAAACTCCACTCTGCCTAGCTTCTGCGATCTCTTGTGATCCTTCGCCCTGCAATGTTGTCTATTGATGTCGATGGTAACTCAGTGTTTCCTTTGACCTGTACTCACCTCAAAGATTCTTCTCTCTTGAAACTGAGAGTAACGACACAGTAGCATCTCTCCTAAAGCTGGTGGGTTTACAAAAAACACAGCTATTCGAGTGAATGAACTCAACCTTTTTATTTATGCTCCTCCATAAAACACCTTTTACTGGTCCGTTACACAGAAGAGACATCAGGTCAGTGCACACACACAGACCGCTGCACCCACACAGGAACCACACGAGACTTACCCAGCGACCCCGAGCACTCCTGCCTGTGCCGCTGGCTCCAGGCGTTCCTTCTGCAGGTCTCACTGCAGGTGAAGACTTCGTGACAACGTGTGCACGGCAACAGCTGAACACCGACCGAGCGGCCACACTGGTAGCAGTACTTGAAGAACGGTAGTCTAGAGCAAAGGTGGTTGTAAAATGAAAGCACATTACTGTTTGTTTAGGGTTTTTCTCAAGCATGTTTGCAGATCACGGTAAAACTAAATCAAAATGGTTACAATATAGAAATAATATTCAACAATAAAGAAACAGTACGCTGTAGTTTAGCACAGGAGTCTGTGAGGAACAGGCTGCACACCCGCTGCAAAACCAGCCCCAGAAACAGCCCCGGAAAAGCCAAGTGTCCTAGTGGAGAACATGGCCAAGCCAACAGCCCCTCACTGCCACAGAGCAGCAACGCTTGCCGTGCTTCAGTGCACTCCTGACACTGGGTCTGGAGGTGGCCCTTTCAAACTGAGAGGCAGACCAGACTACATACAGCCAGAGACAACAAAGCCCTGATGGTGAACCTAAAAAAGCCCTCACAGAACCCCCTGGAATCCTGCAGAGACAAACAGGGACACTCACAGATCGCTGCACTGCAACAGTTATTCCAAAGCTGGAACATCAAACCCAGCGCTTGGGCTGACGTGTTCAGTGGGTCTGGGAAACTCAGTGTCAGAGTGAAGTGCAAGCTGGGCTGTGCATTTACAGCCTTTTAAAAAGCATTTACAAATGCTTTCCCAGTAGCTGGCAAGTTTCACCGAGGTTTCATCAGTCTCTGTGCATCATCCCTGAGATCTATTTGTAAAATCTTTGTGTGCAACTTCAACCTTCCAGTTTTTACTTTAGTTCTGTTTAGTTCTGTTCTTCTGGCTATTTCTGCATCTTATGCTATTATTGATCCATCTCAGTTCAGCAAAAATGCTACCTCAAAATTACCATCTTCAAACGTGCCCCAGTTCCCAACACCTGTGTTAGTTTCTCTGCAGTCAAACACTGAGACCAAGTTCAGAAGCCTGTGAGCATCCCACAGGAGGAGAAACTGATACAGAGCTCAGTATCCTTGAGACAAGTATTCCATTATTATTGGAACTTTTGTTAATACACAGTTCCAAGAATAGCACCCAAATTGTACAAGTTGTTCCTGCAATTTCTGGAGAATTGCAAGCCACAAAATTTGTGTGGGTCTATTTCTTATCATTTGCAGGCTACTCAAAGCTACTGATGTCATTAATTGGTTTAAAGCACGAGGACACACTGCGTCCCACGGGAAGACAGAATATTGTGCGGACTCCCACGGCAAAGTGTGAAGCTGGAAAGGAGCGATGTGATCAGAGCAGAGAAAGAAGCAGTTAGTGAGTCTGCCCAGACGAGAGAGGAAAATGAGAAAGGAGACAAAGGGCACAGTGACAATAGTTACAATGAGGAAAAAAAAAAAAACAAAAAAACAACAAGGCGTAGTATCGGTGACTAAGAACAGACAACGCATGGTGCAGTATCTTTGCCCTACCTCACTTCTTCCACACAAAGGCTGCCTCCTTTCTTCTTTGAAACACGTGTGTGAACGGCTGAATCCACTACACCAACACGAGAGGGCAGAGGGAAAACAAAAATCAGTATTCTCCACCTTCACTAAAAGTCTGCTTGGCTCTGTCCACCATGTAACATTTGAAGATACATAACAAAACACATCTTCCACCAACAAGCTTCAGAAGCCAAGGAAAAAGGAGACAAGTTGCTACATCACAGCCAAGAGAAAGGAACCATACAGATAATTTACTTCCTGCTCCTTACAAGCCACAGAGTCACTGGTGATGTTGAACTGCAAAGGTAACGATCTTATATTCAGGGTTCACTTCCCAAGTGAAACACCTTCTGCCCCAAAGTCTGGTACTCGGACACTTGGACTAAGCCTGATTCCATCAGATGTTTGAACACTACTGAGAATGTAACTCAAATCATCTTAATTTGTGTATTCATTGTTGCTACTCTAATAGCAGAAGAGCATTGATATTATACAATGGCAGCAAGTTGCCATAAGGAATTAAAATACAGTAGATGGCCACAGTCCTGATAGATGTCCTGCTACCCACACCAAATACGAAGATGTATAGAAAGAGGAGCGAGCTCCTCAATCGCTGTTTAACACATGGTAATGAATCCTGCGCAGGGATTTACCAGGAAGCAGCTGACAGACACTGAACTTAGATTTTCTTCACAATGTCTTGTCCTTGTTAATGTTTACAGAACCTCTGCATCCCCTACCACATATGTGGGAGCAGATTTTATTAGGAGTAACCTCTTCAGATTGTAACACTGGAATGATAACAATAGATTCCCCTTCATAGCAGGTGATGGTACACTTAATCTCAAGCTATTCTGAAACTTGAACTCACATTTCTTGGATCTTCTCAACTTTTCTTGATCCCACTCTTTCTCTTTCAGGATGACACACTCACGGAGTTTCACTGTAATGTGTTCCAGCAGCGATCGGCGTGTTTGAAGAACCTCCTGCTCAGATGCTGACAGTGCGTGGTATGGTGTGTGAGCAATTCTCGTATCCTGCAACATGCCAGGAGTTAATCCCCCGGTGCATGGGAACACTAAGACACAAGTGCTTCTGAGTTAAAGCCGAGCTGTTCCAAAAGCATCATCCCTGCTGGGTCCTGGCTTGGAGCTCAGTCAGTGACACTGGGCACAGGACGTGTCCAGGTCAGACATTCAAGTTGTTCCATTTATCAGTTTGTTGAGTGGTCAACAACTAAACAATTTTCAAGCGTTTGTTCAAGGGGGAACCATAGAACTGTTTGGGTTGGAAAAGACCTTTAAAGGTCATCTAGTCCAACCCCTGCAATGAGCAGGGGCATCTCAACTAGATCGGGTTGCTCAGAGCCCTGTCCAGCCTGGCCTTGAACGTCCCCTGGGGATGCTGCCCTCGTTTTGCAGAGCTCCTCCCCAGCACCTCGGGAAGAACCACAGAATGTATTGGAACGAGCAGCCAGAGGGCACGGATTGCGCAGGCTATGGCCCTCAATGCCCAAGCCGCTTCCCTGTAGCAAGTGCCAGGAAGGAGAGCACAGGCAAGAGTCTGGGAGCAAGGCAGGAAGGTAAGTATGGTGATCAAGTTTGAGCTGTGATTGCAGCTATAAAGAGCTTAGTTTATTTTCCTGTTTGACGATCAGTTGTGGTTGCAAGCAAAGAAATCGCAATTTAATGTCTACGCAGAAGATCGGTGTGAGATGCAAACCCCCCTTAGCTCTCAGCGCTCGCCAGGCTGCTCCACGAACAGGGTGCACCGTTACTTTTGTCCTTCTAGGAACAACTGTTCCTACTCCAGAGGTAAGCGATGTGCTTACCATCTGAGCTTTCTTGTTAATAAGCCAGCTATAAAAATAAATCTTATATCAGTTCTGATTAGAAGTGTCACACAATCCCAGGCCTTTAAAACGTTTTTTAAACTAATATATCTAGAAAAAAAGTTAGAAATCTATTAGTTATACTTCATAGTAAGATTCTTTTTATAAGGCATTAACAAGTGATTAAGGACAACTTTAGTAAGTCCATTTATTTATTTATTAAATATATATATTAGTTATTTTATGTACAATGTATAGCATATATCATATAATTAATATTTTTATATACGTTTATTTAAATATATATTTTATTTAGAAAATCCATTATTTTCAAGTTTGATCAATAATGTCCTGTCAGAGCTTACAACATACCATACAAGCCATAACAACTTCACCTGATTTGACTGCAGCCTCACAGAAACACATGTGACTTTTGGTTTTAATGCCTGGGTTTGAGACTACGGTTATCTCTTTCCAGTCCAGTTATGGATGGAATCTTTCTATAATGTGTGACAGGAAGGATTGTCTTCACAGGCAAAACTGTTAGAGGTGTTCAAACTTAAGTGATTAATGCTGCTCTTGGTGCTGAACCAAGTCTCACAACAAATGAAGGGAAAAAGCCAATTTTCATGAAAGCCTCTGCAGAAGGCTTTAGACAATTAATAAGGACACAACAGGCCATGTATTTGAATGGATGGGAATGCACAGTACTTGGGGAAGTCATACCTGATAATATTTAAAATAGGCATAGTCAACAGCTGTTCCCACAGCTCTGATCTGTCCTTCCCGAAGAGGAACCGGTGCAAGGATATCGGCGCCAGCTTCAAGCAGTTTATCAACCTGAAGAAAGCAAATTGTTGTACATCCAAGTAAAAAGAAAACCTTCCCACAGCTAAAGAGACAGGACCGGGCATCAGAGACTCATCTCTATTTGTGAGACTGTTCTGTGCACTGAACCACACGTTTCTTTGTCCCTTTAGAGCTGATGACAAATTGTCATATCTCTTTTTTAGGTAAAACCTTCTTGCAGGCAGTTGCTATTTGTTTCTAGGTATCTCCCAATCCTGCAGCGACAAATGAAGCTGGGACAAGTAGTGAGGAAGGGGGAGAACAGAACCCAGCGGGGGAACCGGCTCCACCCCGGAGCCTCAGCTGCCGCGTCCTGACGCCCGAGATCAGCCTGGGCTGAGGACAGAACCCAGATTTGCAGAGGCCAAACGCGGCCACTGGCCTCACCGGAGATGAGAAAGTGCATTGTCATTGACCACTCCACAGCAACAACCAAACACAGCGTGTTTCTCTTCACGTGGACGCTAATTGAGTTTTTAAACAAAGCAACAGTCAGATTTGACGGTGTTGTGGGCATTACAAACATTCCATCTGACTTTAATGTAGTTTTTCTTCTTCTAGAAAAGGAGGTTATCATCCTCTTTACTCAAACATGAAAATGAATTTCCACACAAAACCTCTGCTCCTCAGGACAGAAACAAACAGCATCAGGAACAGACACAAATTAATTGCTCTGGGAAAACAATAAGCTTACTCATTAAAGAGAACTGGGATTCAGTGCACTGACAAAAATCTCTGATTTCCTGAAGCTTAAAAAACCCCAGCAAGCTCCAGATGTTGTCTCACCAACACAATCCTCTGCGCTGCTGTTCTCTGCTGCTCATACGCTGTGCTCACGGCCGCGCACAGGGCACTTCCCACCGCGCTGCTCAACGGCAGGTTGGGGTCAGCCCCGTGTTCCAGGAGCTCGACCACCGCCTGCAAATGTGCACACGCAATGTGACTCATTACTGACCGGAGACATCGCTATTGATAGTTCTACAGCATGAAAGTGAGACCCTGTTCCGGATCAGCCAAGAACCAAAAGCTTCACAGTTTTCGCACAGCACACGTGGGTATCTGCTGGTGTTTGTCGCAGTTCAGCAGCACACATAAGCTTAAACTACCAAACAGCAGCTTTCACTTCGTTCAGTGTGAGCAGCGTCAAAGACATGAGAGAGAAGTATGAAAATCACCTCGTCTGATTCATAAAGTGTATTTTAAAAATGCTTTTGCATAAAGATAATGATTAGATAGTGTCGTGGTTTTGTTAAAAAAATAAGTTTCTCTTTTAGTGAATTTTGCCTGTCAGCTAAAGCCTTCATATTAGCTGCATTTTCCTGGAGAACCAGACACATGTTTTGGTAAACCTAGCAATGGAATGCAAACTTATTGATAAGTAAGTGACCAAGAGACTGACCAACTGTGTATAACATTCCATTCACGTGAATGCTTCATATAAAAGTGGGAGATCACGAGGATCTCGTCCCTTTTTCTTTTTTCCCTTCTGCTCATGGCCGACATCAGGAGAGGACCTTGCTGGTTGTCCCTGCAAACTGAGGCCAGTGACAGACTGAATCCAGCTCCGGTTGCTGCAGAGTCTGATCCAGGACTTTGGGTGCTGGCTCTGCAGTTGCTGAGACTTACAAGATTGGTTTTGTATATTTTGTATTATTTTCTCTATTCTTATCAGTAGCATCAGTAAAACATCTTGAACTTTTCCAACTCTCTCCCCTCTGTGCTTCTTTCCCTCCCAATTGCCTGTGCTGAGTGGGAAGGAGGGAGAGGGAGGGGCAAAAAGGGGGAAGTGGGAGGGAGAGGAGGTTGACAACACATCTGCCAGGGTTTGATTGTCACCCTGCAATCTAAACCCTCGACAGATAGGTTGATCACTTAGAGTTTATTAGATCATTACTTCATCAGACATCAGCCTCTGAGAAGGTCGGTGAAGGAGGAGAAGTAGTTGGACGTGGGGCTTTTGATTTCATTCAAAAACATGACATTGAAACACTTTTGCCCAGAAAAAGACCAAAACTGTCTTAAAAATTATGAAGACAGTGTAAGGAAAAAGGTTTGGGTTCAAACACTTGGTACAGAATCTATTTTATGTTGTATACAGTTGTAGCCATGTCTACCCTTTTTCCGTGAAAATAAGACCTACACCGAAAAGAAGCCCTGGCGTGATTTTTCAGGATTGTTGAGGATGCTCAAAACACAAGCCCTACTCAAAAAATAAGCCATGGTTACACTTCATAAAAAAGTCAATTTAGATAGTGTCCAGGTAGCTACACATGTAAAAAAGTAAAATTAATTGGCAATAGAATGCAGCAGGACAGACAGACCTTCACCAAGAAAAACAGACACCCCCAAGAGAATCGCACTCACAAGATGCCACAAGAACCAAAACAATACAGGCTGGCGAGTGCCAACACACAGATCAGCGAAGGCTTTGGTTGTGTGCAGGGCTGATGGGAAAGAATTTGCCTTTGCAATGGCACCACAGTTAGAAATATCCCCAGAAGAATTCAAAGCATCGCAGCACTGGCTGGACGGTCCCTCCAGCAATGGGAACTGGCCCTAAGTCGATCAACAACACTGTCTAAGCCGGAAGATGCTGAAGTTACTAAACGTGCACTTGCATTCAAGTGCTTTGTTGATGGCATCGGCTTTTCTAAATACCAACCTTCCACCAGGATTGCTGTGGATGAAAGTGCAGAGTTTATGGGCCAAGGATCTTGCACGACAGCCAACCACCCGGGTGCCTCCTCAGTCTACGTTCCCTCCACTGGTTATGAAAGTGCACGTGTTACTTGTATTTTGGCAATTCATCTGGATGGAAATAAAGCCCCACCTCTCATCATTACTGAGGGCAAGAAGGACAAGATTGAAAGTGTTTCAGGCATTTATATTCTTGAAACTGAAAAAGGTGCACCCAAGCAGTTATAAGGAACCGGGCTGACTTAATGCTGCTGCTTGTTTTGCAAGGTGTCCAAAGAGCTCTGCTAGTCTGGGATCCAGCCAGCACACACCGGCTGAGGACACAAAGACCTTCTCAAAGAGAGAAAAACAACCAAATAAAGATTCCCGCGGGAATGACCGCCCATCTCCAGACTCTTGATACTGCAATAAACAAGCTCTTCAAGGAGCAATTGCACATGGAAATTAATGACTACACTGAAAATAGAATGGAGGGAAATAATCAGAAATAACTTTGTGAAGCCCGGACTGCGAGAGGTGGTGACCGGGGTGAAGGTCATGGGATAAAATCACGACAGTTGTGTTTTCAATGTGCTATGAGCAGGTGACATGGAAAAGAGGTGTGTGTTTAAGGAAACCACTGTTGACAGACGTGAGAGATTTGGGCCAATGGTTCTAAAGGAAACAGAGTCACAAGAAATTCACGATGGAATTCAGGGTTTGGAGAGTTCCAGAATGTGATGACATGACTATATTTGAATAAATTTTGATTATTTGTTCAAGAATAAACGTAGATTGTTGTTGATGGAAAACAAGACATCCCCTGAAAATAAGCCCTAATGCATCTTTTGGAGCAAAAAATTAATATAAGACCCTGTCTTATTTTTTGACAAATAGGAGTATTATAACCCCTTCCATAGTCCCCACTCTAGCTCCATATTATATTGCATCCAGTTTTATTTTTATAGGTATTTGATACCCTTCCAGTGAAAGGAATATAATTAAAATAATCACAACCACATCATACATATTTTCTGTTATGTTCTACCATTTATCCTATGCAAAGTATAAATTTTGTAGTGGCAGACCAAAAGGTAGAATGTCGATTTCATCAAAAATACTGAAAAAGGTTTCACCCTAGCCTTGCTCATGGCTGTGTTTCCAGCAGAATGCTTCTCTGGATTATATGTGTGCTTTTGTGCTAGAGAAAAGTCAACAGGGAAGCAGAAATCACACCCTACCCTGCCCCTTTCAGCTGAACTACAGCCGGTCCCGCTTGCCCCCTTACAGGTGTTTTTGCCGTGGCCCTGAGCGCTGGCTGCTGAGCTGAGCCCCGCGGGAGCCAGGGGCCACTCCCCCCAGCGTTCTGCTGCTCTGCTTTCCACAAAGAAGGTGAGAGGAGCCGGGACACACGGAGCTCTGCGCAGAGCACACGTGTGCTTCAGCACCCACTTTGGCTGTGTATCTGCTCCTGCCCCACACTGGCTGCTGTGGACCTGCCTGTATGGGCCCAGTGTGGGCAGCAGGGCATCCTGTCCCTTCCCTGCTCGGGGAGACAGACGCCAGCTTCACACACCAAATTCTACTGCATGAACTGCATCTATGGAGCGCTGAACCTCATTACAACCAAATCCTTCCTAAGACTGATCATTAAGCTTTTCATAGAGCAACATACTTCTTACCATCAATGGCTACACTTTTGTCTTATGCCCAGAAGCAAGTGTTTTAGTGTTTGGTTGGTTTGCTCTGGGCAGGGAGGCAGCCTGTAAGAATATTCTTGTGATTCATAAAATGAACACAGTTCTCCAAGTGCTAGTCCATCCTGAGTTCTACCCACATATTTCTGGTTACCTCATACTATAGTCCTTTAGGATTCCTCTAGTCCAGCTTATGAAACATCCATAGGTTTGAAAGAAAAGAACTTTATTATTTTCACTGAAAATGTAAGATTGCAAGCACTACTCATTATGCAGTTTGGCTGTCATCAGAGAAGCAGACCTGAGCGGATAAGTACACCTGAAAACATGAAAGTACTTAAAGATGCTCACCAAGTCATTCCCACTGGCAATTGCTAAGGAAAGTGGTGAATGGCCACTCCACAAGGTGTTTGGATTTGCCTGATGCATTAAAAGGAGGCGGATGACGTCTCTGGCATGCTTCGTAGGGAAGTGCGATGGAAAAAGGTAGAATTAGATAATAATAAAGTTAACTTTTTAATATTAAATGTAATTATAATATTTTAATCAATACAATGAGCCCCATAAACCACATTCAAACCTTTCACCTAAACTATGACGTTAGAGTAAAAATATACACCCACTTTCTCATGACTGAGAACGCCAAGCACAGCGGTGTTATACACGAAACCTCTTTGCAACCAGGTTATCAAATCTCACTAATCCTGCCACCAGAGGGAACGGTTAGGTCTCTTCTCTCAAATACCCTTCTTCAACTGTATTCATACCAAAGCTAGAAGAATCTTACTATGGTACAAAATCAAATGCACAGAGGTCAGTGCATGCTGAGTCTGTACAACTTCAAATTGGCCTTGTGAATGATTAAGAGCCAATTAACCAACGGAATCTTGACTAAAGGAGTTTCTCTTACCAAGCAGAACTCCAAAGATTTAAGAAATCATTTTTCCTAAAGTTCTAACAGCTCATTAAGCAATACAATGCTAATAATTCAGTAGAAAATAATTCTATTTCTGGTATTCAACCAGCTCCATACACAGCGATGAAATGTCTTCACTGCCAAGTTATGTCATTTGAGATTAGCTTAGAACTCCTGGCTATGAGCAGAGCCTCAGGTGCTGTGATCTTACCTCACTGTTGTCCTCTCTTTCACAAGCAATGTGCAATGCGCTCCTTCCACCTTCTTCAGGGACAGGACCACTATAGGAGGAAAAGTACTCTCGTGGTGGTCCTGCTTCATTTTTCAGCTGCAAAGTGACACCACCTGTCACGTTGGCTTCTCTGGCTTGAGGCTGAGGAATCAAAGTGAGATGATGTGCACTTTGCAACATGGTTTAAGGACAACTTAAGAGAAAACAAACCTGCCTGGTCATGCATTGGTCTGGATCTCAATCATGAGCAAGACTTGTTCAGCCCCACAAAAAAACCCAGCCACCCTTTTTCTACTTTGTTCTCTACATTCAGGTCTCATCTGCTAGACTGCTTTTGCAATGCACAGTTTAGTAAAACCACTAAAACCACTGGAGAAGTCTAGGGAAGACAAATTTGAGAGACAGATGTTAATAACTTTTACTGGGCCAAATAACACAGTGTAGGGAGTAGCAGAGAAGCAGTAGTTTTCAGGCACAAAGGGGCTGCCTTGAGTCAAGCTCATTCACATCATTCACTTAAGGTCTATGAATATAGGGCCACCAGATCAATACATAAACCAAAAGTGATATTTGAGAAAGTAAATCTTGCCTACACTGTGACTGGGCATTCTGTAACTAAGTAGTGTTGATAAATAGCTGTTAAGTTATCCTGTTTACTACTTAAGAAGAAAGTACTAAAACACAAATTGACAAAACCATCTCAATCCCCATCATGCAAACATTCACCTCACTCCTTGTCATAACAAATTTTATCAGTCTAGTCACATAAGCCAACTCCTTTTTTAAATGACTGGGACCTGCTGGGATGCCAAGGACCTGTCAGTGCCAGTGCAGGCCACTCTGGTTACCTCTGAATGGTCATGGCAAGCAGGGGAGGTATCTGAAGAACTTTGTGTTTCTGGCAAAATGGAAGGAAGAGCCAGGGAACTACAAGCTGGTCAGCCTCACCTCAGCCTATGGGAAACTGATGGAAAAACATCTAAGAAGCCACCTTCAGCCATACTACAGATAAGAAGGTGACTGGAAGCAGTCAGCGTGTATTTGCAAAGTAGAAACCATGCAGGGATGACCAGGCCCAAAGAGTTGTGGTGAATGGAGTCCAGTCCAGTTGGGGGCCAGTCACACGTTTTGTTCCCAGGGCTCAGTACTGAGGCCAGTTCTGTTTAGCCTCTTTATCAATGATCTGGATGAGGGGAGCGAGTGCACCCTCAGTAAGTTTGGAGAGGACACCAAGTTGGGTGGGAGTGTTGATCTGCTGGAGGGTGGGAAGGCCATACAGAGGGAGGTGGACCAGCTGGATCGCTGGGCTGAGGTCAATTGCCTGAGGTTCAACAAGGTCAAGTGCCGGGTCCTGCACTTGGGTCACAACAACCCCATGAATGCTGCAGGCTGGGGAAGAGCAGCTGGAAAGTGCCCGGTGGAAAAGGACCTGGGGGTGTTGGTGACAGCGGCTGAACATGAGCCAGTGTGTGCCCAGGTGGCCAAGAGGCCACCAGCATCCTGGCTTGTATCAGGAATGGTGTGGCCAGCAGATTTAGGGAAGTGATCATCCCATTTTACTCGGTGCTGGTGGGGCGCGACCTTGAATACTGTGTTCAGTTTTGGGCCCCTCGCTGTAGGAAAGACATTGAGGTGCTGGAGTGAGTTCAGAGGAGGCGAAGAGGCTGGTGAGGGGCTGGAGCACAAGTGTGATGGGAGCGGCTGAGGGACCTGGGCGGTTCAGCTGGAGAACAGGAGCTGAGGGGAGACCTTCTGATCTCTGAACTGCCTGAAAGGAGCTTGGAGCCAGGGGGCGTTGGTCTCTCCTCCCAAGTAGCAAGTGATAGGATGAGAGGAAATGGCCTCAAGTTGCACCAGGGAAGGTTCAGATTGTATTATGTATGACAAAAAATTTCTTCACAGAAAGGGTTGTAAAGCATTGGAACAGGCTGCCCAGGGCAGTGGTGGAGTTATTATCCCTGGAAGTGTCTAAAAGATGTATACGTGAGCCTCTTAGGAACATGGTTTAGTGCCAGAGTCAGGTTATGGTTGGACTCAATGATCTTAAAGGTCTCTTAGAACTAAACTGATTCTATGATTCCATGCCTGACAAGCATGATAGCCTTCTAAAATAAGATGACCGGCTTAGTGAAAGATGGAAAAGCAGTGACTTGTTTTTTGCCTTGACTTTAGCAAGGCTTTCAACACTGTCTCCCATAACATCCTCATGGACAAGCTGAAGAAGTATGGACTAGACAACTGGGCAGTGAGGCGGATGATCAGCAGCACGCAATCCAGCTGTGCTGTACCCCAGGGGCAGATACGGGCGCCAATACTATTTAACATGGTGTTTATTGACCTCAGTGCTAGGAACAGAGTGCACCCTCAGCAAGTACACAGATGATACAAAACTGGCAAGAGGGGTTTAATGCACAATATGGTTGTGTTGCTTTTCAGAGGGACCTGGGCAGGCTGAAGAACAGGGCAGAGAGGACTCATTAAATTCAACAAAAGGAAATTGTTGTATTCCTCCACTGCACCTAGGGAGGAATAACTCCAGGCACCAGTGCCTGTTGGTGGCTGACCAGATGGAAAAAACCTTCTAGAGGAAGTCCTGGTGGACAAGTTGAACATAAAGCACCTGTGCACCTTCGCAGCAAAGAAGGTCAGCATGGGCTGCATTAGGAGAAGCATTGCCACTGGAACACACTGTCCAGAGAAGTTGTGGGGTCTCTACCCCTGGAGTTACTCAACACTCAATTGGATTAGATCCTGAGTGACCTGCTAGAATTGATCCTGCTCTGGGCAGGGCCATTGTACTACACAACCTTCAGATGTCCCTTCCAATCTTTCAGCTGTGCTGTGACTACATGATCTTGCTAATGCAACTTAATTTCTTAGGTTAACAAATGCCAGAAAAAGTAGGTATTGCTGGTGTAGCTCCATCATCAGGAGAGAATTATTATTAAAAAATGGTAACTCTAACTCAAAGGTGCTACACGAACAAAAGGTCTAGAGCACGTTCTTCTGCAACCTGGAGGCACAGCAAGTGCTGCAGGAACCTGGCAGAGAAAGCCTGGGTTCAGAGAAAAGAGAAACAAGGGAACATTTTAAAAAAGAAGTATTAGGTCAGCTCCACAGAGATGAAACAAGCAAATCCCATCACAGACAGACCTGTTCCTGTAGTCGTGTCTTCAGACGTTTGCACCAGACTATACACAAGAGACTTCTAAACTCTGCCATATAAAAAGCATTATAGCAAAATGCTCTGGAGCACCAGAACATATGTTTACTACAAGCCAATGCTATAGACCTCAAGTGGATTTTTCTGTTTTTTAATTTACTTTTTTTTTTAAGTTATTGTGGTGGAATACAGAGATTTCACTGTGAAATCAAGCAGGCAGGAATCTCAACTCCCTGCTTAGGTCCTGTGCAATCTGAATTTCAATAGCTGAAGGAAGATGAGCTCAAAAACCAACATACCTTGTCTGGGCCGTATATCTCATTTCCATCTTCTGCCCTCACATTAGGATCCGGGGCAGAATGCAGGAGGTGCTGTGTTATCTGGACCCCTTCCTGCCCAGGAATTGAGGCGGCTATGTGGAGGGGAGTTAACCCCCCCAACTGAAAACACAAACACTGCATTAAGACTCCTGTTTATCACAAGCGGCACTTAAACAGTGTGACATATTTTTTCAAAGAATAGCCCAAGCTCACTCTTCCCGCATGCTGTGTCTCACAAACAGCCACCATAAATACAGAGCCTAGAGTTACAGGACTGTAGAACACTAAAGGTCCTAGACACTACAACAGCTATTACCAATCTGAGGAGCAGCTTCACAACTATTCCCCAGCCACTCACAAGCCTGGCAGCTATGAAACATAAGAAACAAATACATGGAGAGTAAGGAGCTTTGACTTCTTTCTATTAGAAAAATATCTTCGAACCGGATAATTGCTTTAAACAGCTTTCTGGCCATTCTAAAGCTGATTCTGACAAGCAACATATTTTACAGTAGGGCACTGAAGCTGCAGTACACATCTAGAATCCCACATTATGAATTATAATCCAGTAAAACCTTGGATGGCAGCCGCACATCACTCCTGGCTCCCCTTTCCAAGAGGAGCTTCACTGCTTCTGCATCTGCAGCTTTAACAGCAAAGAACAGAAGGTGCGGTGGGACCCAGGACGTGTTGGGATCTGCACCTCGGCGAAGCAGCAGCTGGATTGTTTCCCATCTCTTCTGTCGTCTAGAATGACATGGAAAATACCAGAATAACTTATTAGCACCTTCCAAGAAAAATATAAGAGCTTGTGGACTGAAATGACCCCCAGGTTACAGACATGAAAACTGTAACTTAGCAGAGGGAAGACGCAGCAGCCTCAGGACACATCACAACTGCCCTACAGCCCCCGGGCAACAATGGGATGACCCGGAGAGGGGACAGAACAGCCAGGTATCCCAGCAGTGTATCAGCAGGCCCTGTGGTCATGAAAAGCCCTTGTGTGGAAACAGACAAAGCCAGGCAAGGTTCTCTGTGCCTTCACCAGTCACTCATGTATAAAAATCTAGTCTTAGACTTGCTTAACGAAAGAAACCGACTCCTCCTTCCTTCAGTCAAAGACTCCTTGGAAGGTTCTTTCCTCAATCATACCTCCTGCATCCATCCCAAGAAAACAAAGGTACAGCGTTTCCCTTAAACAAGTGCTGGAACAGGAGCTATGCCAGACTAGGACAGTATCATCTGCATTTTCATGGTGACAAACTATCCACACAGACCCCAAAAACAGTCTGACACACACAAAACAACACACACACACCCCGAAGCAACAACAAAAAACAACAAAAACAAATGAGCAAACAAACAAACCCACCAAAACCCCCACCAAACACAAACAAAAACAAACACAGGAGGCAAAAAGCACTTGGAAATCACCCAAAACCAATCGTAACGTGTTCTCAGCCTAGACTCATCTTTTCAGGCATGGTGTTAACTCAGTTTTACCTACAAACTCTATTTTAATGGAACTTTACACTCCAATGAACAGCATGCGATATGCACAACATTTCAGACAACAGGAGGTGGGAGGATGTGCCATCAAAGTGAAATGTAATGGTTGAAGGCCAGAAGGCCAAACAGGAACTTTCAGTTTGAGAATTTTAAGATATGGAAATGACCTGCACTACCATAAAACCCAACACAGAAATTCTGTCATCTTTGGTGACTGCTCTGTCAGCAAAGCAAAAAGCAAAAGGCAAAACTTCCTTTCCAAAGATCCACGAAGGCAAACCAGCTGGACTACATTTCAGTTGGCACTGAACAGACAGCGGCAGAAAACAATGAGCAAGTTCATATGTGGTCAAGACTTCAAGAATTAAAGGTAATGTGTTCTCCTTCCTCACATCTACACTGCGCTGCAGTGTCCATGCACACTGAGCAGCATTTCATACTCAGCTGACAAGAATCTTGTCTTGTTCAAGCATCGCGTCCTTTGTTTGAAATACATTTTTGAACTGCAGTCTCTGCCACCGCTGCCATGAATGGCGTTCGAGTGTATAAACAGTGAGCGGCTTCTACTGACACGAAAACAAGATTTGCCCAGTTAAACAAACACATAAATCTTTCCCTGCAATGGATGCACATTTCTGTGAAATACTGTTACTTTCTGTATACTAAAAGGTTTCTGAGAGTTGGCCTCCCATTCGTAGTGCATGAACTTACTCTGAGATCGCGCCTTCAGCCACATTGATTGTTTCAGAGGATTCTGATTGTTCCTTCCGCTTAAAGATTTGAAAAAAAAGAAAGACGTTACATTTTGCATTTTGCATTTTGGAGCAGCTCCATCTCCCTTTCACATAAAAGCCTCGCAAGTTTAGCAATGGGCGACCAACTGAACATGCTCTTGGAACTTGAACAGCAACTTCAGAGCAACCAAGGACGACTTGGTACTTAATTTCCAACAAGTTTCTTCAAGGCATGGGCCACAATCTGTCCAGCCTCATGTGACAGTCTCAGCAGTTCCCTTCCATTTCTAGACTCCACCGAAACATTTCAGAGACCACACAGTTCCTGCCCAGACCCCTTTTTTATCAGTTTTCACATGCTGGCTGATGATTTCTGATACTCTTGCTGTAATTTTCTTTCCCATTCCCAGGTCTGTACTCCTACAAAAACTTTATCTTGCTCCTGTACAGGAAATTCACAGCCTGGTCCTCTGAGCAGGGGGAGTAGAGATTATTCTGCATCTTCAGAGTGCAACATACACAAAAGTTCTAACTTTTACTAGGGAGTATACACAGTAAATTTAAAAAGCAAGTTTACGGTTTACAGGAAACAATACATTATGATTCTGTCATTTTAGATTATAAGTAAACGAACCTTGTAACTGTGCAAGCTCCTCTCAGCAATATTACCCTTAAAAGACTCTTCTGGATAAAAAAGAATAAAGCACATGGAGAGGGCGGATAATCCTTCATCACTGCACTTATTCACATCAGCTCCACTATCAAGAAGAAGATTGACAATGTCATTGTGGCAGTGAACCTGTAGAGGGGAAACACATATTGCGCATATAAGCAGACATTTCCAGCTTTTGACACGGAAAGAGTTGACAACACAGTTTTAAAGTGGTGGGGCTCTACACTGGTTAGCTAATTCCCATTTATATTTCCCACAAAACAGAAACACAATACTGAACCATGCCTCACAGGGCTCAAAACATGCATTTTTCATCTGGATTACACAGGAATTCAGTGCAGATTCATGCACAAAAAGAGACCAACGTGACTGAGATGGCTATAGGAGGTATTTTCTTTCAGATAGCTTTTCTTCTCAAAGAATCTGTTAATGTTAAGCTTTTACTCAGCTTCAATCAGTATACTCATGTGTGAGAAGAGGCAGCTCAATCTTTTTTAACCCTTATGCACTCTGCATTTTTGTGTCGCTATGGTTAACCCAGCACCCTCGTTCTGCTGGTTCTCTTTGCTATGGAGCAGTAATCTAGCAGAATTTGTTCACCAAAGACCCCTATGTACAAGCAGTTTCAAGGGGCGAATGGAGTCTGAATAGTAAACCTACATCAGGGTCTTAAGGCAAACTCTGGAGTTACAGACTCTGTTGGGGTTTGTGCTGATTTTACACTCTCATATTAAATGTCATGTAACTGTGTAACTGAAGCAAATAGGCAAACAGACTGAGATGGCTACAAGAGAAAATCAGTGTTCTGAACTATCATCTAGGTTTTGCTGTCCAGCTACAATGAATGTGGAGTACTGAGGCAGCTGAAAAGGGTGCGAAGGAAAAGGGGAGCTGGGCAGAAATGGAATCCATGCATGCAGTTTCTGGCCACCGCCACTTTCCAGCAAAACCAAAACAATTCTGTCTGACTCTGATCTCAACTAGAAGAAAACAATAATAAAGGCCCAGTCACATCCAAGAACACAGGTCTAGTCTACTGCATAATCATAACCTGGAATTAAACCTGACACTTGAAATAATCTCTAATATTTACTGAACAGCTTCCTCTAGGTTATTTATTTACCTTGGGGTTTGGCAGGATACCAGTCATTACAGATACTACTCATGCCACATCGCTTTTCTGGTTTTCCGTTTACTGAACGTTCCTTTCATACTATATAATGAAATGAGAAAAAATTAACCCAGCCTACCATACCAGGAGTTTTCTCATTGTGTGGTAAAGAGTCAAGAGTCTTACAGCAGCGGCAGCAAGTGCTGTGTATCCGTGTTTGTCAGCGATGTCTGGGTGAACAAGTCCGTTCCTCAGAATTGCACAGACCCCCTCATAGTCTCCTCTTGCCGCCTTCTTAATTAGTTGCTCTGAGGCGAGTTCCTTGGGGCCTGGAGGCCCATAAGTACCGCGGACCCCATTGAGAATGAGGTTGACATTTGAAGTGAACTCCACTTGACAGCACCTCGAAAGGAGAAAAACATATGGCACATTTAAGCAGCCAGGTCTCAGACCACTACGGCAGCTAAAGAAAAAACAGATCAAGAATAAAATATGTCAGTGAGCAAGATGCGAAAATAAAGTCAGCTATAATTCTAAAAACTATTTCAGATAGTGTAAGCTTGCTTACATCAATGGCAGAAAGGCAAACCAGTGTCTGGGGTGCTGGCAGCAGCACAGAGATGTTTGACACAGAGGAATTAACGCATTGCCCGGCCATCAAACACCTATTAAAATGACAAAATTTAACTACCACGTGTTTCTGTGAACTAATTTATCATGCACGCTCATGGCATCTGTTTATGATCTAGTTTACATCATCTGCTTTAAATATGACTATAAAATATGTGTATGTAGCTTGTGTTCCTATCAAAAAAGTGAACGAGGAAATACTCTGTGGGTCCAAAGAGCAGCTCCACATACAAGGACCAAGCTACACAAAAACTGCCATGCAGCTGGCACTTCTGCAAGCTGCAGACTTGCTGCAGCCTGTTTTGCATGGCCTTGAAGGAGAACAAGAGTCAAGACAACCAAAAAAGGTATCACTGGTCATATTTTCAGAGCTTTTGACAATCTGTACTACGCTTCTCCATATTTCTGCCTCTATGCAAGACACTCCACCCTCAGAGCAGGGAAGGTCAGAAAGGCCCCCTCCAGCCCCTGCCTCCCAACTCCCCTCAAAACTGGACTTCCAAAAACTCTGAACTGCTAATGAGTAATGAGACTATTTTTATAGGTATAACCAGGATAAAGCTGATGTTTAACTTAAAGGCACAACATTGGTGAACTGAGAGATCAATGTGTTGCTTTTTACTTTTAAAAAAAATCGTTACTGGCAACTTGTAAATGCAAAACCATAAAAAACAATCTGGAGTGCAGCTTTTATCCTGCAACGTAAATTTAAAAATAATGAACACCCATGGATAATCATTTTCCCATACATAATTAAAAAAATCATCAATAGTTACCTGTGCTTATAAACATGCACCTGCATTCTAACCAGCAGAGGGGTCACATTTGCAACAGGCCAAGGGTCCTCCTCAGGCAGCTCTGGGGTGTTCTGAAAATACCGAGCATCACACTCTTCCAAGAAGGAGCGAGTCAAAGTGAGATGATCTGTGTTACGAGAATATGCAAAGACTCCTTCAGGAAAAATATCCTTATCATCAAAAGGGAGATGTTTATAGCTACGGAGAAACAGGTCTTCCTCAACTGAAATATGCTTCTTTCCAGAATTGTGATCAATGTATCTGTAGTGTGCTGGATAATCCAAGAGAGAAAAATAACCAGGTACTTCAGTACATAGTTTAATTAGATGATCCCTGAGCCACAAGCCAACGTCCTGACAGCCATCGGGATAGCTCTCAATCCCCGGTCCAAATCGCTCATCGGATTTGTACAGCCCCTTAAGAAACAAGTACACTCATTAGTATCAATCAGAGATCAAACAAATTGTACAGTTAAAGTCTGGTTTCTATTTAAACTAATCTGGCTGGTTCTGGCCTTACTGCTCCAATTCCTATTGAGAGCGACAACAGCTGAAGCCAAACTGAACAGCAAAGCCCTCACATTCACTTCGGTCCATTTAATAGCAAACACAAACCTTCTACCACAAGAACAGTGGAAGGCCCTGAACTTAACTACAGTGGGATGTAATGCTCAGATGAAACTTCCTGATGGTTTCAGGGCACAAGGAAGATTTTATTTTAATTTTATTATTGGACCAGTTTCAGATTTGTGCTGGGTCAGATGGGATAGAGTTAATTTCCACAGGAAGCTGGAAGGGGCACAGCCAGGACACTGGACCCAAAGTAGCCAAAGGGCTATTCAGCACCACAGGACACCCTGCTCAGTGCGGAGCGGGGGAGCCGGCAGGGAGCTCATTGCTCGGCCGCTGTTCTGGCCTGGGGCAGTTGTTGTGCTCCAGGATGGGCAGTGCAGCACCACTGTGTTCGGCCTCAGGCTGGTGACCGATCTCTGTTGTTCTGGGACAGGGTCAGGTTCAGCAAATGCGCATCCAAGCACGAGTTGCAGTCAGTTCGTGATCACTGCCAGAGGGATCGCTACTCGGAGACAGACTGTGCAGCAGTGCTGCCATGTGGTAAGCAATTACATTGTGTATCCCTCCTTTTGTATATTCTTTCATTGTTATGATTGTTCTTTTTTATCTTTTTCCTTTTGCTTTCTGTTAAACTGGTTTTATGCCAACCCACAAGTTTTGCCTCTGTTTCCCGATTCTCTTCCCCATCCCCTGGGGCGGGGGGTGGGAGGGATGAGCCACCAGCACGTGGTTCCAGCCGCTGGCCGGGCTAAACCACGAGAGATCACTGAGCCATGCTGCTGCCAGGGCAGATTTTTAGTTAGATTTTCTTACCTAACAAAACAAACACGTCTGACAAACAACTGCACAAACACAGATTCTGGAAATGACAGTTATTTCTTTTCTTACAATGGTAACTAAATTTAGGGGATCTGTCGTGTTGCAAGCATGACATGCCAACAGAAGAGTCTCAGTATCAAATAAAGCTCTATAAGACAGGAGACTCGGTCTTCCTACAAGGGTATCTAGTTTGGTAGGTAAGGCATGAGCATTACCAAATCTAAGCTGGCTCATGCATACCTGGATCACACATTTGATTCAATACAGGTCCACAATGAGCTATCACAACCTTAAACCAGCTATTCGAAGCAAAAATGAGCAACTTCACATTGAGCTGTTTAGCTACAAAGGAGAAGGAGAAAAGCACAACCACTGGCAAGAATAAAATTCTGAGCATGATTATCATCTGAAGCTTCTCTGTTTTTCCCCTAGCTTTAGATTATACATCATATACTCAAATTAAAGCTCTCCTAAATCCATAATTAGTGCCACGTTATCAGCATTCACCAAGAATGCTATGTTCTTGTAGATCACCTCCTCAGTGCAAAGACTCTTACGTTGTTTCTCTGTCTACTCTCTGAACTGCAGAGGCACCCAAGGATCTGTAGGAATGGGTGGGCAGTGTGCCCCTGTGCTTGGGACTTTTCAAACTTCTAAGAAAACAAAGAAGGAGTGCAAGCTCTTAGAAAACAACATTTCTGGCTTCTACAAGCAAGATCAGGTCTCAACATAAACCAGACAACTAGCTACCCAGACACTTCAGATTTCTGTCTATCTCCACAGTTTCTTTAATAAATTAAATATTCTTCCAGTTTCATATTGCTGGCATCCTAACATGACTCTTGAGAGTACTGTCTAACTAATAAGCTCTTCATCAAAGATGAAGAATAAATACTGAAATCTTATACATCTGATACTAGGAAAAACTTTTCCAGACATCATATTTTTCGTTCTGGACAGATGGTGTCACAGCACAGAGCTGGAAGGAGGATCCAGGGAATTCCAGGCCTGTCAGTCTGAGCTGGGTGCTGGGGAAGGTCGTGGAACAGATAACCCGAGTGCCACCCCAAGGCACACACAGGACAACCCAGTGATCAGGGCCAGCCAGCATGGGTTTGTGAAAGGTGAGTCCTGCTTGACTAACGCAATCTCCTTCCATGATATGGTGACTTCCCTAGCAGATGAAGGAAAGGCTGTGGATGTTGTCTGCTAGATTTCAGTGAAGATTTTTACACCATGTCCTTGCTGCTCATGGCTTGGATGCACGCACTGTTCGCTGGGTAAAAACCTGTCTGGATGGCTGGGCCCAAAGGGTTGTGGTGAATGGAGTCAAATCCAGCTGGCACCCAGTCACAAGCGGTGTCCCCAGGACTCTCTACATCGACCTTAAAGGAGGTTGTAACGAGGTGTGTGTCAGTCTCTTTTCTTTAATAACGAGTGACGGAACAAGAGGAAACAGCCCAAGTTGCACCAGGGGAGGTTGAGGTTGGATCTGGGAACAATTTCTTCCCCAAAGGGCTGTGGGGCATTGGAACAGGCTGCCCAGGGCAGTGCTGGAGTCACCATCCCTGGAGGGGTTGAA
Source organism: Patagioenas fasciata (assembly GCF_037038585.1). Classification (NCBI taxonomy): domain Eukaryota; kingdom Metazoa; phylum Chordata; class Aves; order Columbiformes; family Columbidae; genus Patagioenas; species Patagioenas fasciata. Next base: position 983,279 of record NC_092539.1, read on the forward strand.
AAGGTGTGCAGACGAGGTTCTCAGGGACATGGGTTGGTGGTGGCAGTGTCAAGTTTACAGCTGGACTTGATGATCTGAGGGGTTTTTCTAACCTAAATGATTCTATAATGCTATGATAATCTCCTGCCATATTTCCCCATGCAGAAGTTGAGTACAGCAGAAACTAAGCCTTTGCAAATAGTGCCCTAACCCATTGGAGATCAAAGTACAAGAATTTTACTCTAAAGAACCAAACCACTAAGGGAGCTGCTTGAAAAAACCCCACACTCACATTCTCCTGTACCTACGCTGACTTTGAAAGGCAAGGAAATCACAGTATTAGCACAGCATTTTTCCAGTTACCTGAAATTTCCTGCCATCGTTCCATTCCAGGGTCCCATAGCCTTCTACATGGCCAAGATAAAGACCTCCTGTGAATTTGGAACCATCTGGCCAGTAGCAACTTCCCTTCCCATGGCGGTGGCCCATAAAGAACTGTCCCACGTATCTCTGTAATCCACAAAAGAACATGATGGTGGTGACAGCAACGGAGGTTGGCACGGGAGCGGGAGGGACAAGGCTGCTCCGCCCGGCGCGGCCCGGCCCGCCGGCCCAGGCCCCGGCGCAGCCCCCGGAGCAGCGTTACCTCGCGGAGCTCCGGCCCCCGGGACAGGCCCTGCCCGGGGCAGGGGCCGCAGCCGCCCGCCCTCGCCGCCTCTCCGCCCTCAGCCGCCGGCTGGCTGGACACTCTCCCGGCGCCGACCGCCATGGCAGCCCCGCGGGCGCTGCTCGGGGCCCGGCCGGCGGGACGCGAGGCCCCGTTGCCGTGGGCAGCCCGGCGGGCCCGCCCGGAGCGGGGCGGGGAGCGCGGCCCCGGGGAGGGCACCGGCTGCCCCGTCGGCCCGCCCCGCATTGCCCAGTTGAACCGCGTCCAGCCCGCTGCTCCCGGGCGCTCCGGTTCCCAGCGCCGCGGGCGGCGGAGGCCGCTCCCACGGGCGGGACCCTCGGGCGGGCGGCGGCCGCACCCGCGCGGGCGGGGCAGCGAGGCGGCTCCCGAGCCCGGGGCAGCGAGGCGGCTCCCGAGCCCGGGGCAGCGAGGCGGCTCCCGAGCCCGGGGCAGCGAGGCGGCTCCCGAGCCCGGGGCAGCGAGGCGGCTCCCGAGCCCGGGCCCGCTCCCCCGCTGCTCGTGGCGCGCGGAAACAGCTTTACAACCTATAAAGTCATGAAACTTTACAACCCGCAAGGTTATAAAGCAGGTATGTTTATTTCCACCATTCATGCGCACCTTCTAACAATAAGGGGTGTGTTTAAATACAGTAAGGTGATACATATTCATAGTAACCCCAGGACATATTCCTAACCTTTCCCCGAGAAGGCCGTTCTCATTAAAATCATTTCCATGGTCTCCTCCCTGGCCCTCCTTGCTGTGCCTGCCCGGTGCCACCTGGGGCTCTTGGCAACGGTCTTCGGGGTCTTTGGATGAAGGCTCCCTCAGCTTTGTCCCTGTGAGCTCTTTACCTTTGGCTCATTATGCTGAATCAGCTGGAACCCAAGCTGCCAAGTCGATTGAAACCAGATTGCTGCCCCCCTTTTGCTGAAAATCTTTGTTCTCTCGTCTCCTCAAGGATACAGCTGGGTGCTGCAAGACTTCTTATCTTAGCGTTCAATGAGGCTCTGTTTTTTCTCAACATAATTGGTTACATAGAGCTCTAAACTAGGCACTCACGTGGTTAACCCTGAAGTGTTAGTTCGTTAGTTCCCTCTATCCCTCGCGCCCGCCGCCAGCTCCTCTGGCAGCTGCTCAGCTGGCGCCTGTCCCTCTGCTCTGCCCCTGCAGTGCTCCTGGCCACCCTGCTCAACCTCATCCACCGGACCAAACCCAACAACTTTTCTAGCTGGTTGATGAACCGCAAGCCTCCAGTGTCGTGGGAATACGCAGGGTCAATGTCGGCCTGAGTCCCCGGCAGCCGGCCCAGCAGCCTCCTCCAGGCTGGGGCTCCATTGGGTGTCATGGGTTGTCTTTGTAAAAAAAAGATATATTTAACCAAAACCCTCCAAAGTGCCAAATTTTCCACCATTAGGAGAACAATTAACGAGTTTAAGCCTCCCTTTTCTATGAAAGCACAGTCAATCTAAAGTCTATTCATGGTAAAGCAAATGGGAGTTTTTCCTTTAATCTCCACTGTTTTTTATTTTTTTTTTTTTTTAATTGTTTATGGGAAACCTACAGTCCCTGGTTTAATTTTCAGAATCCCGCCTGTCAGAATTAGATGGTAATCTGAAAGCAACTGACGCATGTGTGGCGCCACAGAGTGTGGAAGATGCCGAAGAGCAACTGCCTGGTTCCGATGTTTACAGGTGGAAATGCACTTGCTCCTCACCCACTACTGAGCGGATCCTATGGTGTGAATTTTACATCTGGCTGTGCTCAAACATTCCTTCAAGAAACACAGACTAGTTTCAGTTGTAAGTTGTACTGGAAGGTACATTATTATTAGAATGAAATTAGGGATAATTTATTGTTGAAAGACAGAAGAAAGACTGGAAGAGACCTGCTGGAATTTCATCTTTCTTTCTTTTTTCACTACATTGTGAAAGCAGTTAGATCTTTTGCACTATTATTCGTTTTGAAAAAGCAATATTCTCACTGTTTAGAGAGAGCTATAAGCAGCTTTCATATCCATTTCCTCTTGTGTTAACATCTCTTCCCATCTTGCCTGGTGAAGCTACTACACACTGTTCTGGGTGAGATCCTCTTGTAGTGTTGAACCTGGAAGTGAACAGTCCCACACTCGACCCTCAAGGGGGTTCACTAATCGCCCGTGGTCAGCTATACAGAACCCCTTTGAACACTGATATTTGTTAATTTGATTTACTCAGTTCCTCAGCCCTCCCTGTATCCATCACTTACAGCATTTGTAAAAATGTCCACTTTAACCAGAAGAAATATTTTTTTCTGTTGCCCTGCACCAAATCTTTGCTGAGTTCCAGAGAGATGAGAGACATTGCGTCTTGCTTTTCCAGGCAGTTATTTACCCTGTCAAAAACAGATACTGGCTTGGCACAAACTCCGATGATAAATCAAAGTCGTATTTGTCACATTTTCAAAATACTCCTCATACACAGAGAAGATCAGGACCCTTACAAAATGCAGCCAGGGCCTGTCCTGTTGGAATCAGACCAGTGGATGGAGCAGTGATGGCTGAATGTGAGGGACAGAAGGATCCCACGAGGAAACACAAGGATCTGCCTGTCAAGGGTCCCCTTTGCCAGGGCGGCAGCAAGTGCAACCAGTGGAGGTAACCTGGTAGTTTCAGAGGTGGGAGAGATGAGACCAAACCCTGTTCCTCTAAGGTAAGCTTTAAAACTTACTCCTGGTACTTCTAGGATCAACACAGCATACAAATATGACAATTAATATCGCTGTAGTATTTTTTTTTTTTTTTTACAAATTCTGTTACATAAAATATGTAAAAGAGTTGACACTTTCATCACAAAATACCTGGGGGATTTCAAAGTGATGCGTCAAACCACATTAATAGTTTGCATTTTGATTAATATCATCATTCTAGAAAACCTCCTGGGCCCCCAAATTATTCAGTTGTTCTAGGCAAGGTCCAACATGCTCATATTTCTCTTTTATTTTTTTTTAATCTTTTGTATTTCTCTATTATTATTTTCTCATGTCATCCTGATGATCAGTAATGTCAGTGCTTACTGTAGCAGTATTTTTCCAGTGAACAACAGCCTGAATTATATGATTGGTTTACTTTAATTGTTTTGTAACATGCTGTTATCAGCACGAGGGCTGAACAAATCCAGTCTGGTTTACTGTTCATCCATGGACTCTGACACAGCTTTCATTTCTTCTTTTTTTCAAGCAGCAGGACCCTCCTCGATCCTTGAAGACCAACACTGGGTGGATGCAGCAAATACAGCACAACACAGGTCTCTAAAGAAAAGGATATCACAGTTCAAAATGCTGCTGACCACAAACTGCACTTTCAATTAATTTGGATTAAATTATCACTTTGTGCTCCATTTCTGTTCTTAATGGTCCTCAGGGCAAGCAACCTGTGTTGGCACGGTACCCTCTGCTTCCAGTGTTCCATCTTTGTAAGGTCCCAGTCTCTTCTCTAATCAGCAGTTCTAGGTCTGCATTTGTTAAAGAACTTCCTCAAGAGGGAGAGAATTTCCATGTTTAATATCTCCAGCCAACAACCGTTCCCTGGCTTCCTCCACGTCAGAAGTCATGTGGGAACATAGCAATGCTGTCAAGACCCTGCAGAGCTGCCTAAGGTGAGGACGGGGAACCAGACAGCGGTTCACAACACTGAGCCACCCAGGTCGGCCCGAATGTCTCTAGTTTGACTGTCCTGAACTTTCTGTGTAGGTGTCCTTGTATTCATGCCATTCCCAGACAGCCTCTTTTATCTGTTGAGTTCCCCGCTTCTGAAGGACCAGCTAATGCATGCACTCTTGGGTATGTATGAAGTACAGCCGCTCTGAGTGCACAGCAAATGCATGGTGTTCAGAGGCTAAATCAACGTGTTTGCTTAAATTTCTGGCTATGGAAGAAGATCTCAGGTACAGAACACGAGCAAACTTGCAGTGCACCAGCAGACTCCTGGAATGCCAAGTGTCTGAGACCGTTAATGGTTTTAGGACAGGCTGGGACATTCTGTGATAGCTTATGTGGTCCTGCAGGCATCCTTTGCTTCCTTCTGCCTGAACAGTCAGGTTTTGTTTGTAGAGAAAAGTGGCCATCCAGAGCATGGAAAAGGGACAGCAAATAAACTCTGCCTGTGTCACCTTCCCTGTATTTCACCAGTCAGAGAGGAGGGGAATTGCTTACAGAAATAAGGTAGCTTCAATGCCACAGACCCAGAGCATCTCTGGCAGAAATGCAGTTGGTTTTCAGGAAAAGATCCCTTGCAAAATACAGAGATCTGCTTGACCAACCTGATCTCCTTCTATGACAAGGTGACCTGCTTAGTGGATGAGGGAAAGGCTCTGGGTGTTGTGTACTTAGACTTCAGTAAAACCTTTGACACCATATCCCACAGCATCTGCTGGAGAAGCTGCAGCTCATGGCCTGGATGGTGTATCTGCGATGGGCAAAGAACTGGCTGGAGGGCCAGGCCCAAAGAGTTGTGGTGAACGGAGCCAAATCCAGTTGGTGACTGGTCATGAGTGGTGTCCCCAGGGCTCAGTACTGAGGCCAGTTCTGTTTAGTCTCTTTATCAATGATCTGGATGAGGGGAGCGAGTGCACCCTCAGTAAGTTTGGAGAGGACACCAAGTTGGGTGGGAGTGTTGATCTGCTGGAGGGTGGGAAGGCCATACAGAGGGATCTGGACCAGCTGGATCGCTGGGCTGAGGCCAGTTGCCTGAGGTTCAACAAGGCCAAGTGCCGGGTCCTGCACTTGGGTCACAACAACCCCATGAATGCTGCAGGCTGGGGAAGAGCGGCTGGAAAGTGCCCGGTGGAAAAGGACCTGGGGGTGTTGGTGACAGCGGCTGAACATGAGCCAGTGTGTGCCCAGGTGGCCAGGAGGCCACCAGCATCCTGGCTTGTTTCAGGAATGGTGTGGCCAGCAGAACTAGGGAGGTGATCATCCCATTTTACTCAGTGCTCGTGAGGCCGCACCTTGAATACTGTGTTCAGTTTTGGGCCCCTCACTATAGGAAAGACATTGAGGTGCTGGAGAGACTTCAGAGGAGGGTGATGAGGCTGGTGAGGGGCTGGAGCACAAGTGTGATGGGAGCGGCTGAGGGACCTGGGGGGTTCAGCTGGAGAACAGGAGCTGAGGGGAGACCTTCTGATCTCTGAACTGCCTGAAAGGAGCTTGGAGCCAGGGGGGTCAGGCTCTGCTCCCAAGTAGCAAGTGATAGGACAAGAGGAAATGGCCTCAAGTTGCACCAGGGAAGGTTCAGATTGTATTATATATGAGGAAAAATTTCTTCCCCAAAGGGCTGTGGGGCATTGGAACAGGCTGCCCAGGGCAGTGCTGGAGTCACCATCCCTGAAGGGGTTTAAAAGGGGTTTAGACGAGGTTCACAGGGATATGGTTTCATGCTAGATGTAGGTTATGATTTGATTCAATGATCTTAAGGGTCTCTTCCAACCAAAATTATTCTATGATTCTATGATCTGGGGAAGATGGGCAGGTGGCCTCAGAGGAGACTTTTACCTCACTTGCTGAACCCACTTGACAGTCTCATCAGAAAAAGTGCAAGGAAATTTCCCCGTCTCCCCACTATTTTCTTAATAAAGTGGTCCCTGGCCAGCAAGGTCTCATACCCTTCCCTCCCCTCATCATCTCTATGAAGTGCCTCATCTCCCAGTCTAGATGGCTTATGTCTGCCAGTCACAAGCTGGACTTTTGAGCCTGGAGCAAATAAAAACTAAATCTTACTGATGCTCCCAAACTCTGACAAAGGCGCTTCACTGTCATTCCTGTGCTGATCTGAAGCTCCCATAGAGCACGTATCTTTTCCAGTGAGAGGTCTTGTACCGTGTTATTAAGGATGCTGCCTTACACTTTTCAAGACTACCTAGAGTGATTCATTTATCTTTTGGTTTTTGGTTTGGTTTGGGTTTTTGTGGTTTTGCTGTTGTTTTGTTATTCTTGCTGCTGTAGACCACCTCTTTTGGTCTTTTCTGAGCATTATAGTAGAACCAGAGGGTTGGAGAATGTCTGGTTAAGTTTCTGTTTCTCCTACCAGCCCCAGGGTGAGAAATTCAGTAGGGCTGTTGCTAAACAACAGCAGCTTCCATAATAGAAAGTAGAAGGAAAACAAACCATTCCAAAACATGCTGCATGCAATAAAACCTGTCATCAGAGTACTTCTTTACAATCTGGGGAGGAAATACGTCTTGCAGTTACCCTGGAAGTGAATACTTTGGGAATTTACATCAATATAAACCAATAAAATTCATGATAGTGAGTAGTTCTAGAAATAATTTGGTCTTCTTATTCCTGTAAGGGTGAGTATCCCTTTCTACAGAGCAATAGTGAGCTATGTTGTGATATAAATTAGTCTCTTGTTTTCTAGAAGATGGAGACATTTGAACGCTGTGTGACATTTTCTACACTCTTGTATTTCATTTTGGAATAACAATAACTGAAACGCATAGAAAGCTCCAGCAATGAGCTCAGAACATTGTTGTAGTGGATGAGGCCTGTGTGGGAAGAACAGAAGGCCCTTTTAGAGGCTATCCTGAGCATGCATTACATTAAGAATATTATCTAAACAAGTTTCTTCTTAAGAAATGTTCACAGCTATTACTAATAATGACCTCTTTCCTGATGAATGAAACTACAATTGTATTGGCCACTTTCACCATGAATATCACAACAGCCTGTATGCTAAGGAAGGTGACTGCTGTACTTACCTCTGATCCCTGAGAACAGCTGAGGGGTGCAGGTCACACCCTTCTGGGAAGCTTCAAACGGAAGCAGCTTGCTCCTGAGGAGCCCTCTTGTTGTCCTAGTTGTTCAAGGGCTTCTCTGGGTACATCAGCAGCAAAAGGAAGATTAGGGAAAATGTAGGTCCGCTGCTGAATGAGGTGGGTGCCCTGGTGATGGAAGATACAGCGATGGTCAAGTTACCGCATGCTTTCTTTGCTTCTCTCTTTACTGCTGAGACCGACTCTCCGGAATCCTGGAGTTAACCTGGAGTTAAGAGAGGAAGTCTGGAGAAAGAGAGACTTGCCCTTAGTTGAGGAGAATCTGTTCAGAGGTCATTTAGGCGAGCTGGACATCCACAAATCCATGGGCCCTGATGGGATGCAGCCACAAGTGCTGAGAGAGTTGGCAGATGTGATTGCTGAGCCGCTCTCCATCATCTTTGAAAGATCATGGAGAATGGGAGAGGTGTTAAGCAGCATTCTTTATTGACAGCGCTGGGGAGCACTGGGGATCATCCTCCATAAGTGCTCCAGCGACTGGATGCTCTTGCCTTGCTTTTATCGACACAATTATTGAATATTAATTACAATTTTTTTAAAGAATTTTTAACGTACAATACACCTGCACCAGTCAATGATTGCATAAACATGAGAACAAGGTGGAGTTGGTTATTTCACAATCTTTGCTGCCATCTCACATCCTTTTACCAGTACCAGAGTCTTTTTCGGGGGCTTCTGAGGGTCTTCTCAGGTGTCCGCTGATTGACATCTCCACGTTGGCAGCTTTTCGCACAAGCGCAATTAGTGCTCACTTACATAAGTAATCGATTCGTTTCTTTCTTACAATGCACCTATTAATTTCTAGTTAAACATAAGCTAAGTACCCTGCTTCTAAACAATATAGCACTTAATCTTCTGTCTCTAGCTTGTCATGCAAGAGAATCTAAGACTTGAAAAACATCCGTTTGCCTGGCAGGTAGTTAGAAAGCATTCATTATATGTATTCATTAATGATGGGTAAGTTCTTCGCAACTTAATCACAGTATACATTAATTTGGCAGTGACTCTACCACTTCCCTGGGCAGCCTGTGCCAGTGCTTGACAACCCTTTCCATGAAGATATCTCATCTTTGCAACATGGATCAAGAAGCAGAACTTCTTGGACAAAAGCTTGAGGCAAATAATCTTCCCAGGTCTTGCCGAGTGCCATGGAGGCACCCCAAAATGAGTCCAAGCAAATATTAAGCTTAAACCAACTTTAATTGAGAATTAAAACCAAATGACAGACCAAAACCAAATAACAGAAACCAATGCAAGCAGTGGAGGGGATCCAAAATCAGTCAGCACTCCAGCAACATTTAATAAACTTCAGGTTTGATGTACCAGCTGGGGATATCGTTACCACACAACCACACAAGAATAATGATTCACGGCCTGCACACACTCACTCAGAACAGGCCTCTCTCACACAAGGGTAACCAGAAGAAATAATTGCTTGATCGTGGAAGGCAAGTGCTTACCCAGGGGTATATCCAGAAGAAATAATCAGTCACCAAGGAGAAGATGAGGGCTCTCCATCCTGCAAAAGTCTCCTTAGATGGCGTCCCTGATCTAAGGGAAGGGCCTGTTCACAGTCCCGCTACTCCAAGGCCACTCCAAGGGGGTCTGCAGCAGGGGCCCCATTTTATAGCCTGGTAGGCTCTGGCTGTCGTCATTACGAGCATGGTCCAGAAGCTTCTCTGGGCCTGGGCACCTCCTTGACTCTATTGACAGGTTGTCTCACCCTTCCTGCCCTCCCAGTGGTGGGGAGATGACAGGTGAACATGAGGAATCACTGTGCCCCAGGGCTGTCACTGTCAACACCGACCACGTGTGTACTTGAGGACAGGCACAGTGGGGCACAACAGGTGCTAAAGGGCCATCAACTGCCCTATTGAAAGCTCTGGATCTCACTGGGGTGCACGCAAGATTAAAGTGCTCTGAGCCAGAAGTTACGCCAGGAGGACCTCTGGGGATTGAGACAATGTCAGAGAAACTGCCAGGAAAACAGGCAGGCTGGACACAGCTCCAGTGGATACCAAATCAGCACACAAGGTGTTGGACTGAGTGGCCAATGAACCAAATCATTAACACTGAATCTGCACCTTTCCTCTCCAGGCTCAGCTGAACACCATCACTATGAAACCAGCCTGAAAAGACTTACAATAAAGAAAATACAATAAAGTCCAGCCCTGCAGAAAACCAGGGAAGTCTGTCCCTCAACTCTCCTGAAAATCCAGTTCTCATTCTCCACATTAAGAAGTCCGGCATGTTTTTATGGCTTGTATTGCACAATGTCTAGAGGGAGACTGAAAACCTGGACTGGGCAACTGTGCTTGACACACAGCACTGCAGAGAGCGATGTCTGCTGAGGGAAAGCTTCCTGCTCTCAGCTTTGCAGCTGCTTAACTCTGTAAAGTCACTGGAGGGAAGTCAGGAGAGCAGGAAAATCCACCAGTGGAGAGGAAGGAAATATTGTTATGCAGCGGTCACTAAAAAATGGGACTTTTGAGGCCTGAAATGGGGGCGATAGGAGAAATGTATGTAAAACCTTCACCAAGAACCAAATAAGTCATGCATGCAGGTATACCTTCCAGTTGTGTGACATCTGTCTGGTCCAAAACCAGGCAAATTGTTGGAAAAATTATTCTGCTATTTGGCTCCTGCCATCCTTGTCTGGTGTGCACACCCCCACCAGATGTCCCTGCAGTGAGAACCGGCTTTGCCCCTTTCCTGAGCACATTCCTCATCCAACCAGTTGTGGCAGGGCAACCAGTCCCACTTATGTCTCACTGCTCCGTACATGGGAAAATTAATATCAGCAAAGAAAATGCTCTTGGGCATTGCCTTTCCACTCTTCAGGGTTCATCTGAACAGGGAGGGTGCAGAGCAGCTTCCGCCGGACCACAAGTCACATCTCTCTGCCTTTGCTCTCAGTGAGGAGCAGCTGCCAGCCTCTCACAGAGCAGAAAAGCTGTTAACAGAGATCAAAAAATAAGTTAGAAATGGAATGAAGCAGGAAATATCTTGTCAAAGCAGAGGCTGGTAGGGAAGAAACCACTAAAATTAAATACTTTCTGGGTGGGCTGTCTCAATATATCACCATAAAGAGAGTTAAGCAAAGGCTCTCCAACATCAGCTCTTAGAGGAAACCAAGCAAATGCCAAACCAAATGTTCAGCAAGAACATGCAGCTGGTGTGCAACAACTGATAGCGACCTGTCCTAATGGCTCTTGGAATTAGGAAATCACTGTGCCAGTGTATGGAAATGTGGCAAAGGAACCACTAGATGGAGTTTCAAAGTGGGTGCTCTATGTTCACAAATCACTGCCCTGCCTGGCTGCCCAGTTCTAAGCCGTGTGCTGCAGCCAGCACCAGCCATGGCTCAGGCTGGCTTTGCTCTGACCAGCAGGAAGGGTCTGTAGGCACCAGTCAAGACCAGTGGAACAAGCAGCTTGAGGTTCTCACAGCCAGGAGTTTCCACTGAAGCTGCCCTGTGATGCTGCCTTGTTCAGCGGCACAGCCTGTGAAACCCAAGAGGTGAGCAAGCGTAACTCCTCCCACTTCTCCCCCACATTTTTCCCACCCTGGTGAGGACAACTGTCTTTGGAAACTCTACCGGCTACCTGTGCCTTTTTGGAGCTTTGCTAATTCCTTGGAGCTGGTTTTGTAGTAAGGAAATGTGAAGCAGGGCTCTTAGTGCTGAGGGGCTTGGGCACTCAGAGATGCCATATGTTCACAAAACCCAGAAGCAGAAAGGGAAAAATAAGGGACATCTTTTGAAAAAACTACTGTCTTAGCCCACCACAGATACTAAGACTGGTTATGGGCTGAAGAAATTCTCCCTTAGATATTCATTAAAAAAAAAAAAAAAAAAAGAAAAAAGGTTAAAAGCTATAAATAGGACAGCCCACAAAAGGTGAAGCCAGAAGAACATCTTTCCTTGCTGATTTGGATGATAACCTACCCTTGCAGGTTGACATCAAAGTGCATGGAAGCTCCCCTTGCACTGGTGCCGACTCCCAAGCAAGCTCTTATTTCACATCACTTAGATCTGTCAGAGCTCCCCAGCGCCAACTGTCTGCCCTTCTTGCAGCGTTAGGAGTTGCGTGGCAATGTCCTTGTGTTGTCCCAAAGCCAGGGTTCTGCCACCTGGTGTGCAAAAAAAGCCAAATTGTAGCATACAGAGATGAGATATTGTTTATAACAGAGTTGTGCGAGCCTGGATGCTGGAATAGAGCCAGCACACCAGAAAGAAGATAACAGCCTTTATATACAAGATCTTATCACTACTCAGGGCAGTTCTAAAAAGTCAGTTGGTTACAAATTTGCATATTGCATTACATAATCCTTTTAGCGTACAGTGAGCAGCGTCCAGCTAAAGGACTCTGCATCCAACAGTCTTGAGATGTGTTAAAGCAAAACTCAACTAATTGTGTGGGCTCCAAAATGTCTAAAGCTGCAAGGTCAGTCTCTCTGATAAGGTGTTTTGCAAGTCACCCTTATCTTTGTGAGACTGACGTAAAACTGGAAGGATTTACATATCTTTAGGTTAGCAATTGCAGAAAGAAGTCATTTGTTTAAGTGGTGATGACAACACTTGGTTTAGTGTAGTGAATGAGGGATGGACTCTCAGTAAGGTGAAATGAGAGACATTTATTACGAATTCAGGCTTGCATTTATACTCGCCATGATACTTGCTCAAGCATTTTCTGATTTGCTAAGTTAGTCATTACATAAGCACTGTATTTTGTGTTCTCACCAAAATTACTGCCATAAAAGTATTTTTTGGTCTATCACAAGCTACCCCCCTGTCCTTGATGTACCACGTAGCATACAGTACATGCTTTTTTGTATTTTTCCACTAATGCTTGTTCTCACGCTGTTGACTCAGTTTCTCACAAGCCTGATCTTAGTGTGCTGCCACAGGTTAGCACAGATCAGAGGAATGCAATGACTGGGGAAACTGTTTGTTGTTTTAGGTACTTATGGCTTTTGCAGCTTGTCCCATCCTCCCTGCACAGCTCTAGCGTCCTGGTGGCAGCAGAGCCCCAGGACCCCACCAGAAGCCAGGATTTCACCTACAGTTCTGCATTCATCAGTGCTAAGTCCCCCGTTGCACACAGTTATGAACTTTTGGAAGCACTTCTGTCATCTGGTTGTGCCTTCTGGTATGCTAAGCTTCATTTCTTGGAGATTTGCAGATCATTTCAGTTCTGGGGACTTCGCTCCAGGCATTTATGTCTCCAGGGGTGAAGTGAGGGGTCGCAGTGCTCAGAGGTGCTCCCCATTCACCCAGGGTGCTTAAAATTCTCATTTTGTCATTCTCAGAGTGATCCTGGACTTCTAAGACTCAGAGGGGACATTTCCCAGGACTCAAGGGAGAATCTGCAAAGAAAAAAGAATTGCTGATGGTGTAAATGATCGGGCCCCTGCAATCTTCACTGGGCCCTGGGATGAGGAAAAGCAATTAAGGACATATTGATCACTGGGCCAATTTCAAAATCTACCCTGGGGGCCTGACCTACTTTGGACTGAGCTTATTCAGTGGCAGTTTCCTCCCTGTTCCCAAAAGCAGCTGCATCCACAGGACACTGCTGCTGTCCTCAGAGGGAACTGGGGTGACATCTCCAGGTGTTCCCCAGGCTGGATGGAGCCCACAGCTGGTAACACCCACGGGAACGTGTTGGTGCTGGGCAGACGTCACAGCTGTGCCCACAACGTGCGTTCTCAGCCCAGCCCAGAGCTGGTCACCCCCTAATGAGCACCTGGAACAGCTGGGCAAACCCGTTCTTACTTGTATTTTTTTTCCTTTTTGTGTGTGACAGGACAGGTCCAGCCTGGAGCCCTTGAGAGGCTGTAACAATGGGGTAATCTGCAAGGCCAGTTTTGCTTTTTGAAGTGATTTACCAAGAGAAACAGCTGAGGGCAGCAGCTTTTGCCTCCAGATAGTGGGAACAAGGTATTGCAGCCATTTCCAGGCACAGAGCGCAAGGTACAAGGCATTGGGCAGGAGAAGGCTCCTCAGTGCCAGGGACAGGCTCTTTTCATCTCTGCCTGCCCCATGGGGTGAACAAAGATCCATCCAAATGGGGACGGTGCATAAGTCCCTGCTCACCCTGTACCCGCCCTGCACAGAGCTCTCCCTCCCTGGCAGCTCAGAGACACGTGGTCATCCTGCTTCTCTTTCCTTCTGAAAGGGGGAAAAAAGAAGCTGCTCTCATTTCGCCCAGGAATTGTGTGCAGAGCGCTTGCCACCAATGAGATACTTTTTCCCATGTAAAGCAAAATCCAAACTGGAATGCAACCAGTCTGATCACAATCCCTCTGAATTCCCTTCACTTTTTACAGATGGGAGCAGGAAAGTAAGGTGTGCATTGCCCTGCCAGAATTGGTTCTCAGGAACAACAATAATCCTAACTGGATTATTATTTTATATGCATGTATATATGAATATGCATAAGAATGTGTATACGAGTGTATATATGGGCTATTTAGGGGACACAGAATATAAATGACAACCAAATGCTTCTCTCTCCCAGGCCTTCTCCCGTTGGCTTAGCATTAAAATAGATTGCCGTATATCATTGGAATTTCAGATGTTAGAGGGACTTCACGGTAGAAGTGAGTGTTTGAGGGAGAGCTGTGTTCTCCCTCTGGTATTCTGATAGCTGGGAAATGCTGCAAGAAATCACGGTCTGCTCGGAACTGGGGTGCAACAATACGGAGAAAGAACAATAAATTCTGCCCTCTAATAAAACTCATAAATTTTACAGGCTCTGTGTCTGAAGGTAACGTGGGGATTCCACTTGATGAGACAGTTTGGACCTCTAATAATGCTGCCACAAATGATCAGAGCATGGGGCACAGCAACAGCGAAGTAAAACAGAGGTGCTGCTCCCTGTTACAATGAACAGGGACCGGAGGAAAAAACAGGTGGGGAAACAAAATCAAATATGCTCTGCGCACTTAACTTTGCCTGGATACACAGAGTTTTAATTCTGTGTCAGCCATGGATCATGTACAGACTGAAACCTCTGTGTGGAGGGTTGCAAAGCGACTCTGGGCTGCAGAGCACTGGAGCACGAGCTGTGCGGCATTCCTGCCGCTGGCCTCAGCTGACCTCGCGCTTTCTGTCTCCCAGTGCCTCAGTTTCCCCATCTACACAGTAAGCTCTGCTTTTTGCAAATGGCCACGGGCAGGCAGGACGAGGGGAGCTGTCTGCACTTAGCAAAAACTGTGGGTTTTCTGGTTCATTTCCTCTATAAATACAACATGGGAGGGGAAAGGCATCCAAAATTTGCAGAGCAGAGGCAGACAGGCTGGGACAGCCAGGCAAGCGCTTTCCATCAGACTGTGGAAAGTGGCTGATCCGGGAAAGAGCCTGCGAAGCAGCCGGAGTCCCAGACCTGAGAGCAGGCAGGGGCCGAGCGCAGGGGTGGAGCTGACACGGTGGGTTCTGTTGGGTATAAAAGGCGTACGCGGGTCAATGCCAACCGCAGCGCCTGGGACGTGGCCGAGGGGACAGCAGAGAGCGGAGAGCAGTGCCAGCCATGGGAGCAGCAGCCCCAGCCCTCCTGGTCCTGCTCAGCCTGACAGCAGCTGTTTGTGATGCCCAGAACACCTGCCCAGGTGAGTGCGGCGCAAATCCTGCCACCCTGAGACAGCCTGTTTCATCTCCTCCATAACACAAGGAGCTTGGGGTGGAGGGGGATGGGGAAATATATGATTTTTTCCTTCTGTGCTTTTTAAAATTCATCTGAATGTGGGAGAAGGGTAAGGGGAGGGGGCTGAAATCTCAGCAGCCACTTCACAGAACTGCTGACTCCAACCAAAGGTGTAGCATCCTCCCCCACTCATCAGTGGGATCTCCAGGAACAGGCTGTCCCAGTTAAGATTTTCCATCTTGGTTACAGGTTTTTATACAAGGTGCCTTGGCCCAGTTACTAAAACATGCAGAGCAATACAAAGGGTGAGTCAGGTGCTTGCTAGGTGCCAGGCACCCGGCAACTCGGGCGCGCTGCACAGTGCAGCTCTCTGCCTGTGCTCCTCGGGAAGGCCGTAGGAGAGATTTCAAATTGATCTGCTGTCCAGAAATTAGGTAGAACCTTTACTGTCCACAGATCCATCAATGTCACTTACTCTGCTGTCAATACCCCCAAGGCATCTCTCTGCTTTTGTTTTATGAAGTACATTTGTCATGCATGTAATGCCATAAATAACAGCCTTCTCTCCCACTGAACTCCCTGGAAGACAGAAAGATTTAGTGACTAGCTCGTTTAATATGGGAGATCCTCAACGCTATCTGTTAACCCACACACCAACTCCAAACTCCCACTCTCATTCATTTTGTTTGCACTGTTCCTGAACCCCAGAAGGTTTGGTTTCCTCTCCAAGACATTTCAGAGCCCTAATAATCTCCACAAAGTCTGTCTCCATTTCCCTCAGATGTGAAAATAGTGGGGCTGGGTGACGCCGACCGGCTCGCCGTTCTCCAAGGATGCCCAGGGATCCCAGGCGCCTCTGGCCCAAAAGGAGAACCGGGTCTCCCAGGGACAAAAGGTGAGGCCACAAAAGCCAGCGGTGATCACTGCAACGTGAGATGGCTTTGCTGCTTTGGGCGAGGGGAGCAGGCAGAGGCCGAGGCTGGAGTGGCGGCCGGCCCGGCTCTGGCTCCTGTGAGCAGCTGGAAAGTCACATAGGAGTGGAAAACACCGCATCTAGAGATGTGCTGGTGTAAGTGGAGTCGCCTTTTTTCCCCTGAGTTCTGTCACAAGTCTGAAATGGTCTTGGGGTGTGAAGTGTCATAACTGATTTGGTTTTTTCTGCAGTAAAAATATCTAGTTATTTTCTGGATCACTATTTAACAGTCTGGGTGGGAGGTCGTGATGCTCCTGCATGTCTGCTGGGACCAGTACGGGAACTGTGCTGGCACTCGCCACAGTAAGCAAAGGAGATGGGGGGGTCCTTCAGGGTTTTAATGCCAGTCCATGGAGGAGGGGACTCACATTAGCAGACAGAGCAGATCCACCACTGCAAAATCCATGGACTGGCTCCAAACTGTACAAAACTCATAGGAAATCATACGTGAACTGCAAATTAGGACTTAAGACTGGCAGTACCAGTGTAGCGTAGCTTCAATAGCAGAAAAAGACTAAGATATGTTGCAAGATAGAACCTGATTAACAAAACCAAGTGTCCTTGTTCCTGTGAAAGCCAAGGCCCAGCTGCCTGTGCTTCTGTATCATCTCCCCTCGGGTCAGTTTGAAATGTGTGCACACAAACTGAGTCTTTCCTTGCAGGAGAAATGGGAGCACAGGGACTCCCTGGAAAAGCAGGACCACCTGGTATAAAAGGTAATGCATGACATATTCAGCCCTAATCCATAAATCTACCCAAGTTCAGGACATGCATTGGAAGACTGGGTCCGCAGAGATGAGCTATAGAGCTGGCCATAGTCCAAGAAACAGCCCTGAAGTAGGAAAGCAAGATTTGGGAGCATGAATCTTACATGAGGTGAGGACTAGAAACAGTGTCCTTGAATTGCACCACATCACAGAGAAAGAAACTACTCTTCTTCTCAAAGTTCCCCACTGGCCCTTACTAGCCTCCTAAAATCAGACGCTTCCCCATTCCCCACTCCCTCCCTAACCTGCCTCCACCACAACAAACCTGCCCAAGTGCCCCCTCTCTGAGGAGCTTTGGTGCTCCGGCCACGATGCTGAGCGCTGGCGCACAGACACGATGCTGAGCGCTGCCAGTTGCCCCCAGGCTGGGACTCAACCTGCAGTGGATCCCGTTTGACCAGAAGAATGGGGTCAAACCACCAGGAAACAGCTGGCAGAGGGTGAAGCATGGAGGGAAGGTTTGTTTGTTTTTGCAATGGGATGAGCCCCTGAAAAGAGCAAGGTGTCTGCTGAGAAATCGGCTTTCACTCCATCCAGGCTGTGCTTAAGGCCTTTAGCAGGATCTGTGTGCTGCAGACACTAGGAGCGTGTCTCTCTAAATAAAGCAGTTCCCACCACAGGGTGGCACCGAGGGACTGGGCACTGGTGCACTGACTGGCTGGGAAAACAGCCCCTTTGCATGCTGCACATATCGCTGTTTCCTGGCCAAAAGCACTTGAGACCTCAGCTGAAACCCCAGCCTGGGATGGATGAACCACTGAAAAAGCAGCTGTTGCCCAAAGTCTCACAGGTACCTGACTGAAAACAGAAAGGCCCCACAAGATATTACTGAGGTGGAGCTGTGGATCCCCCACACGCTCCAGCAGACGGAGCAGTATTGCAGTATTTCTCTCTCCTCGTGTTCTGCTCTTCCTGCTATTCCCAGAGACGCTGCCGGTCCAGAGTAGCTGGGCTGGGACACCCAGCACAGCGCTAGGGTTTCGCTCCAGCACCTCCTGTGCATTTGGGTCATATGGAGGCGGCCAGTTGGGGACCCGCAGTAATTCATTCACATTCAGCATTTTCCTCTTGTCTTTTGCAGGAGCAGCTGGAGAGCCTGGCTTCCCAGGACTAAAAGGTAAATCATGCTGGGCTGAATTTAGCATAGGAGCTGGTTTAGACTCTTCCAGCCTGTGCTGTCCTGGAACAACCCACCAGGTGGGAGCAGCTATGGAGAAACAGAAGTGCCACAGCCGGGGCTGTTTGGTGACAGTTGTGCCTCACCACAGGCTCAGCCCCAGCCGGGTGGGGTGAACAGCCCGTCTCCAAAGCAGCTGCTCAGCAATGGGGCTGCCCCAGGCTGGGGTGCCTGATCTGCTGCCCAGCACCCGCAGCTACAGAAACCGCAGGGCTTCACGTGCCCCAGCCTTAGGGAACAGCCAGATTTGGGCACACCAGAGGAACGTGTCCCTCTATCAGCACTAGCAATAGGGTAGGGGGAAAACAAGGTGGTTTTTTTTTTCCTGATGCCATCATCCTGCACGGAAGGGTCACTGTCACCCTTCACTGAGCACTGCCTGCACTGCAGCTTCCCCCACTGCAGCTGGGGGCCAAGAGCTGCTGATCTGGTGGCTACTTTGGCACATTTGCTCCAGCTGTCACAGCTGCTCCCAAATTACTGAGTAAAACCCTCTGCCAGCACCAATCATTCCCATCTTGGGCTTCTGACCCTGCCTTCCCATGGGTGCGTTTCCTCTTCCTTCCCACACCCGTATTCTTCTGTGCCATGTGTCCCAGCCCAATGGGATTGACTGGCACTAAACAGTGGTACCCAACTCCATGGGCTGGCCAGCAGCAGGCAGCCAGGTCCAGAAGAGACATGTCTGGTGTCAGCCTTGCTGTTTGGACCTCCCAGTCAGGGGAAAATATATCATGCCATGTCCAACAGCCCAAGAGAGTCAAGGCTGATGCTCGCTGTGCATCTCTGATGTGTCCCACTCCTCTGGCAGCCTGCTGTGTGACCTGGAGAGCTGGCCCCAGTGACCGAGGGTGCTGGGTGTCACAGCTCTGATCACGGGAGGCTGAGACTTGAGTTCCCACCTGCACAGATGTGCTTTTGATGGGATGGTGGGTCTCATCTGTCAGGCTCGGGGATGGCCAGAGCAGAACATATATTGACTTACCCTTTTTGCCAGGTCTCTCTGTGCCTCTGTTGTGCGTGGAGATGAGCTGAATACTCACTCTAACATCACAGCCCTCTACCAACCAGCAGGATCTGTCTCGAAATGCAAATGATGCTAAGTGCTGGAGGAGGGGAGGGCAGGGTTTAGAAAGGTGAAGAGGAATTGATGGTGTTGTTTGTCCAACAGGAACGAAAGGAGAGCCTGGATTTCCAGAAACATGGGGTGAGTTTCGGTCCTTCATGCCACCATTGGCTTTGCACAGCAGATGATGGGGAGTCCCTGTGCCAGGAGTGGGGTCAGGGCAGCAGTAAAGACAAGTGGAGGAAGGAGTAAGGAAATATCACTGTTAACCCATTTGCTTCTCACATCCACATGTAGCTTCTGTAAGCTGGGATGTCTGATGGGGACCATTCCAGTCAATCTTTTGGCATTTGTGAATCTGAGCTTCTGTCATCAGGTGTGGGTTTTGGAAGGAAAAATAAATGTATACCTAATACATATGTATATATTCAAAAGTGCCGTCTGTCCAATCCACAGAGGATGATCTGAGCACTGTTTTCTGTATTACAGGTAGGTGTATTTCTGTGTCACCACTCCTTTGCTGCCAACCACCCACACACTGTCTGTGCCCACCACAGAGCCCAGACAAATGCCTGGATCATGCGTTTGTCATCTTGCTCAGAGCAGCTCCATTAGCCAGACCTGCAAAAGAGTCATTGCAGAGGAGAGGAGTCTGAGCACCTTAGACCATCTCGTAGAAGTTGCCCATCTCCCCTGTGACACCCGGATGAGGTGCAGGGGGTTTGGCTCCCGGGAGGTGTGCGCCAGGGTCCTGCAGCGCAAAGCACTGGTGGGAGGATGAACAGCTTAACGCCTCCAGCTCAGGGCATGAGGCTGCTGCCCTCCCTGGGTGCAGTGAGCACGTTATAACTCTTCCCGCTTGATCTCTTTCCCTGCTTTGCACAGAAGCCAGGAACTGCCAAGAACTATCGGGTAAGGGGAAGATCCTGAGCGGCTGGTACACCATCTACCCCCAAGGCTGTAATGCCACTACTGTTTTCTGCGACATGGACACGGATGGTGGAGGATGGATCGTGAGTAGGATGAGGAGAGGGAGGTTTCTATGTCCCTGCACTTGTTTTTATTAAGACTGCAATGGATGGCATCAAAATAGAAACAAAAAGGGAGGAAAACACACACTGAGGGACAGCTGAGGTTCACGTCAGCAAGCCTGAGAGAATCCCTGTGGACGCAGGGAATGGAACTCTCCTGTGAGCTGTGTCTGGAAGCAGGCTGGGCACCACTGCCGGCCTCCATCTGCAAACCATCTCCTCCCCATTTCCATGGTCAGGCGGAGGAGGTCTGTGAGCAAGGGATTCCCCTGGGCTTTGGTCCCCAGAGATCCACAGGAGTGTCCTGACACAGGGGGAGCATTTGCTGTGGTGGGGCTGTGCCACCTGGGTGCTTCAGGTGGTTTTTTGGGGGTGGGTGGCCTGGCAGGGCTGAGTCTCTCCTTTCCTCAGGTTTTCCAGAGGCGCTGGGATGGGTCCGTGAACTTCTTGCGAGACTGGGATTCATACAAACGAGGCTTTGGCAGCCAGCTGACAGAGTTCTGGCTGGGGAACGACAACATCCACTTCCTCACCTCGCTGGGTAAGTTCTGCCTCTGTCCTGGGACGGGACCCTGGGAATCCAACCCCTGTACCACACGCGGTCATTAAAGGACTTTGAACTTGTCACATCCATCTGAGGCCCTCAACTCTTAATCCCAAATAACATGGACCTTAAAAAAGGGAAAAACTAGAAGCCAGGGAAGAGAATGAGCTGTCTGCATGACCTGTGCTGGAGATGGACCAACATATCTTCCTACCAGGACTGGTTGTGATGGAGCCACCTTGTTCACACAGCCTTGGACTCACAGTTGTGTGCAGGACTCCTGGGTGTGTAGCTCTCAGTGCCCATCACCACCCAACACTGGATCAGAAAAGGTGTTTCACAACAAAGCTATCAAAGGTACAGGAGGTTCTGCAGGAATTGCAAATAAATCATAATGTCTCAAGTAGTGGAAGCTCCTCACAAGTTAGCTCAGGGCTCCTAAAACCCTTCACCCTGAAATCCAGATGAGTACTCACTGTCAGCCCCGCACCACCACTGTCCCACTTCTCTTCTAGGACCCTGTGAGCTCCGCATTGACCTGAGAGACTTCGAAAACAACTACTATTTTGCCAAGTACGCTTCATTCAGAGTTTTAGGAGAGTCTGAGAAATACAAACTGGTTCTAGGAGACTTCCTTGGTGGAAATGCCGGTAAGTTAGCAGCAGCTCAATGGGAAAGGCTGTTTTCTGGAGCATGTCAGAAGTGTTCAGCATTTCTAGTGCAGAGCTATATCATGCAAACTCCTTGTACCATCTACATTTTGGGTCAATTTTTTAAAACTGGCCATGGTACTCCAGGTGGTAAAAGTGACCTCTGGGTGCAGGGAAGGACAGGGAAACTCGTCACCCACAGAAATGTGACCCAGAGCATTATCTACAAGCTCAGCCACATGATTTAGCAGCAAACATGGAGCCTGGTCCTGAGCAGCAGCTCATCCAGGGTAACCTTCCCAACAGTTCTGCAGCAGCTGGACCAAGTTCTGCTTTCGGTTACATTACAAGGAAATACTTGCCCATGAGGTCGGGCATTTCCAGAGCTGGGGTGCTGTTCAGTACTCGCAGCATCAGCACTGCATCCTCTTCATGCTTGATGCTTTGCTCTTCTTTGAAAAGCAAAAAATCCCCTGCAAAATCCAGTACCTTTCATGCAGGAATGAGTGAAACCAACACCTAAGAGCAGAACTCTGGGTTTATCTGGCTTTGTACATAGCAACTCTGTCTAATAGTCCAGAGCTCAGTTTGTCTGCAGAGAACCTGAGTGGTGCAAGACAAGTGACACCTGTGTAACTGCGAGGACAATCTGGCTCATTTGGTTGACATCGGTAAGTTCTCAGTGTGTTTTAGCAGTCCCGGCAGAGCTCAGGGTATTCCTTGTCTCCAGGACCAAGGAAGAAACTGAGCCAGTCAAGAGAATAGCAGGATTTACAAAATCTGCATTGCAACCAGCAAGACCTACTGATGCCCTGCAGTGGTGCAAAGACACGTTAGGTTCCCTTTTGTACCCTCTACTGCAGTAACTGTGAACATGTACTCTCTGCAGGAGACTCCTTATCATACCACAAGGACATGCCATTTTCAACAACAGACCAGGACAACGACATGAGCTCCTTTAACTGTGCCACAGAATACAAGGGAGCGTGGTGGTACAACGACTGCCACTACTCCAACCTGAACGGGATGTACTGGCTGGGTGCTCACGGGAGCTATGCTGATGGCATGAACTGGAAGACCGGCAAAGAATACCATTACTCCTATAAGCGAACAGAAATGAAATTCAGGCCAGTGTAACATGG
Organism: Patagioenas fasciata; assembly: GCF_037038585.1. NCBI lineage: Eukaryota > Metazoa > Chordata > Aves > Columbiformes > Columbidae > Patagioenas > Patagioenas fasciata. The sequence continues at coordinate 1,005,727 of NC_092539.1, forward strand.
CAAGAGGGTGTGTGACGAGTACCAACAGGAACCATTCAACAGCCAAGAGAAGACAATGTTATTCAAGGGCAAAATTGCACCAGGAAGGATATTACAGGGTGTGCCTTCAGCCTCGAGCAGACTTTTAGAGACCAGAAGAGATTGTTGCTGGTTTGACCTCCTGTAAGCACCAGACTCACCCTGGACTATCTCCAGCAGCCCCACAGATGCTGACTGAACCCGAGCATCTTTTTCTGAAAAGTGTGTTACCTTGGCTTAAAGACCAGGTGATAGGGGAGCTACTGCATCTCAGTAAAGCTCTCAGATATTGTTACCTTAAATGGTAATTACTGGTAATTTTCAGTCCAGTCCAGGTATTTGAAGCCTGCAGTGTTCTTGCAGCCTCTTTTTCTCTTGGACCCAAGAGCCATCTGAAGTGAACTGAATTCCTGACCCCTGGTCTCTCCCTGAAGGCTGTGATGGAGCCAAAATGTAGACCAGCGTGAACAGGAGTGAGCTTCCAGCACAGGGTTGTCAGCACTGCCGCCTCCTCACCTTCCCACTGCCTCACACAACGTGTGCTCCAGGACCTCCGGTGTGACCTCAGCTCCTGGGCCCACAGCAGCACTGCCCAGCACTTCCCACCATGACACCTGCAGCTGGACTCAGAGCAGCTCCAGCCAGGGCACATTTCTAGATCTCAGTCTTCAGCTGCTGCAGACAAGGAGCTGGCACAAGGCAGTCTGTCCAGCAACGTGTGGGAACAAGACACTGCAGCAGTAACAAGTCAGGCCTTGCACAGCTGGACATCGTGTAGCATTTGAAGATGGGCTGTCTGCTGGCAGGTGGAGGCAGTTCATCCACTCTGTATGATGTTTTAGCAGAACTGGTTAAAGGATCTCTTCTTCCTGGACACTGCTCCTGGCCTCCTCCTCCCCACAGCTGACACAGATGAGCAGAGCCTAATGATAACTCCTCACCGCAGGGACAGACCACAGTCGGTGGATGCAGAGTATTTATTTGTGTTATGTTCCTAATGGTCCAGGTTTACCGCACTGCTTATTGCACAGATGTGCAGCAAGGGCAGGTCCAACAGTGAATCCAAACCTTGTGAGTTGGAAAAGCAAAGAGGCCACTCACCCAGCACACCATGGCAGGTCAACAACGTGCTAAGAAATAATTGTGAGGTTTTGCACCTCTCTATTCACTAGGTGCTCACTTCCCCTTTTCAGGTACCATGAGAAAGTGCATCTGAGCAGAGAAGTCCCATAGTCACTCATCCATCTGCAGGAGCTCTGTGTTGTTTTTATCCTGCTCCCAATCAGAATGATGTGCCCTCAGCAAGAGCAGGACCAGGGTCCCGCAGCATCCAGTTCTGTCTCATCCAATCAGCCGGTCACGCTGTTGTCCACAAGCAGCTTCTCAGAGAGGCCCAAGCATGCCACAGACCCACAGACACCTCTGCAGAGACACACGAGCTAGTGCGACATCCCCAGCTTTAACCCAGCTAAAAGTGATGACTCTCCTTTCTCTGCTCCCCGCTATCCTCTCCTCTCACTACACAGAGGATTTCAACATTTAAATTTCATCTGTGAAGAACACCAATGTTAAAGGGATTCAGAGAACATCAAGAACAGCTTACCCAAGCTCATCTAGGCAATATGCCCAGACAGCCACCTGACTCCATAGAGGGAATACTCAGGTACGACGAGCCAACACCAGTGCTAGGCAAGGTGTTTTGGACCTGGCTGCAGATGTAAATTCTCTTGTGTCCCCTAGGCTGGCGCAGTAAGCCACACACTGGCACTGCATCTCATCCAGCACAAATCCCACCCATTTTCTCGCTAAGGGTCCCTGGAAAAAAAGCAGGATAGCCCCGATCAATCTGTGACTGATTCTGGCCACTGCTCAAGGCTTTTCCTCTGTGTCCTGGAAAGCTCAGGGATCGGGTTTCCATTTTGTGTTTGAAAACCCTCTCCTACTCATTAGCAAATCTGGAAAGGGCCAGCTCTGAAGCCTAAAAATTACAATGTCCCTGGAGTTTCTCCAGACATTTCCCTTGCTGCAAATAACAGCAAGTGAGGCTGGAGGAGTCACCAGAGGAGCAGAGGGCCAGGCTATGGGGCATGGGGAGAGGACCTGGTTTCTGCCGTATCAGGGAGCCAGACACATGATGAGAAACTGGCTTGTTGATTCATAGTCATCTGAAAGCCAAAGCAGGGACAAACTTGTCCTCTCTGGCCAGCCTCCTGGCCAGATCAAGGCTCCCTCTGGTGATTCCCCGCCTGTACTGTCTGGGACATGGGAAGATCAGCAGTCCACACCACCCATGGCATTACTGCCAGCCTCCAAGGGCTGCATGGACGTTCTTTCTGGGGAGGAACACAGGACTTTGGCCACACACAAGTGCCCAGAGAATTCACAGCTGTAAATCTGAAAGCTGACTGACTTCAAGAAACCGGACTTCAGAAGGAAAGATCTTTGTACCTAACACTGATGACTATCCTGTGAGGAGCTCAGAGAACTGAGCCTCAGTGCTGCCCTATGATTTGTGTTTGGATGTGGCAGACCCAGTGGTCCCGGTCTCGTGAACGCCCTCCTCCAGTTTCTGAGGTGTCTGTGCAACAGGGTTGCATCTGAAGAGTAACGAATGCCATGTACAAGCCAGCACAAACCAAACTGCAGCCGGGGAAGTGAAATAATTTCACTGCAGTTTGGTCCTTTTGGCTTACGGGCTGCTGGGGTGGAAAAGATGAATCCAACACCCTTCGCACTGTGCTTGTGCTGCTGCTGTTTCCTTGTGCCCACCCAACCGAAGTGAAGGGATTGACTTAAGACACCAGCTGTCCCTGCCACAAAATGAGGCACGGGTGGGCAATGGACTCAAAATACCACTTTTCATAGGTAATACTCTTCTGTAAATTACTTTTGATTAGAGGTTTATTATGCCAGCTATGCTGATAGAGCAAAGTTGTTCATTTAGTTGTGTTCCATGCCTATACTTGGAAAACAGGGAATTACAGCAGCACCACTCAGCAGACCCAGGATGATGAAACACAGCAGCCAGGGCTGATGTGGAAAAGAACCAATAGACTTTATTTCCAAATGGCATTTATAAAAACAAACAAACAAAGATACAATGGAGGACACAAGAGTGCACGGCCTGTGGGGTGCAGCATGGCCAGGTCCATGCTGTTGGCATCTGCCAAGCAAGTGGTCTACAGACAGAAGAGAGGCAGACAAAGCAGCTCCTGGTCAGGTCCAGCAAAGGCAAACCTGCTGCACGGCCCAGACCCTCCACCCACCATCAGAGTTGCTTCAGTTCAGTGCCAGGACTCTGAGACATGAAATTCAACCACTGACCTCAGCTTTGCATGAGACTGGTGTTGGGAAGCCCAGCACAGGGGCTTGTTCCTGGGCGGCATCTCAGCAGGTTTCCCATGCTTGCCTCCCCCTCCAGCTCTTAACAGTGAAGGGAAACTCTTCACCCAAGAGATGCACCAGACAAATTCCCAGACCTCTTCTGTTCTCTGCAGACTCCCAACATTGCTGCCACCTGCCCCTACAGCAGGAACTTCTAGCAAAGACCTGACAGCCTTCATTCTCCTGTGATCCAGCATGTGGCCTCAGCATGAAAGTGGACGGGGCACACAACAAGCCCAGAAGAAACACAGTTCTGATCCATCACAGCTCAGACCATGCTGGCTAATGCCATCCTCTGTGCAGAAAATACCCACCCCCTCTGGATCTGTTTAATCCTTAAGCAGCCTTCTTACACCCCGGCAGATAAATAAAACCAAAATATCTTTCTTCACCACAGCATCACTGAAGTACGCACAACTCTAGATACATCCTACTGTGTCCCAGCCCCATGGTTGTTGCTCTGCTTGACCAGAGTCAGATGTCCAGCTGGGGAAGGACCAGCCCTGTCTGCAGTGGGGCACCAGCAGTACCAGCCGTGCTGCTCCTGGGAATGGGGTGGCCAGGAGAGGAGCAGCCCTGCAGGGAAGTGACCTGGAACAAGACACCTTCACCCCGTAACAGGCTATTGGAGGGATCACTCTTCCTTTAGTCTACTCCTGTGCGGGGGTGCAGAAGAACAAACTCCAGCTTGGCAGACCAGGCAGCACGGGGAAGGCTGGTGAAAGGTTTTGTGAAAGCAATCCATCTAGCCAGGGACTGAGCCAAGGTGGACGGCTTCATCCATAGTGACCTTTGGAAAAGGTTTCATATTCTTAACACTTCGGGTGTTCGGACACACTGTTGGATTCCTCATTCTCAAGACTCTTCCTGTATGGATGAAGAGCCCAGAGGAGCCTGGGAAGCCTTGTGAGGTTGCAGTTGGCTCCTCAGGTCTGTCTTCTGGGCGCCAAACATATACCCTGTGATTTTTGTCCAACACATCTCTGTGATGCTGGTGGTGGCTGCCTCTCACTGAAAACACACACATATATCGATGCCATTTGTTGCAGTTCATTTCACTCCACTGGTATGAAGTCCACCAACTAGTGCAAGGCAAAAAGTGGCCACTCTCTTTCCTCCGGGTTGAAAAGCTTCCCTTATTTTCAGTCTTCTACTTCTCAAGGTTTTGCTTCCCTCATTGGCAGTATCCAGCCAGGATGAAGGGGTCTGCTGGGCAGTTTGCTGTTAAACGGGAGGTTTCTTGTGCAAATAAGTCAGTAACCCACAAATGCACAATGGCACCTCTGGGGAGTGAGGAGCTGCAGATCACAGAATCAGAGACTATGGAATGGTTTGGGTTGGAAGAGACCTCTGGAGATCATCTAGTCCAACCCATCAACCTGACTGCTAAAGCAGGTTTACCAGAGCAGATTGCATGGGATCACATCCAGGCAGGTTTGAATGGCTCAGAGAAGGAGACTCCACACCCGCTCTGGGCAGCCTGGGCCAGGCTCTGGCACCTCCCAGCAGAGAAGTTTCTGCTCATGTTCAGATGGAGCCTCCTGTGTTTCAGTCTGTGCCTGTTGCCCCTCACCCTGGTGCTGGGCACCACTGAACAGAGTCTGGTCCATCCTGACACCCACCCTGAGATATTGATCCATTGATCAGATCCCTCTCAGCTTCTCCAGCTGAACAGCCCCAGCTCTCTCAGTGTCTCCTCATGTGAAAGATGCTCCAGACCCCTCAGCATCTTTGTGTCCCTCTGCTGGACTCTCCAGTGATTCCTTGTCCTTCTTAAACTGGGGAGCCCAGAACTGGACACAACTCCAGATGTGGCCTCACCAGGGCCTCACGTGCCCCAGGTACCATTGGCCCCCTCGGCCACAAGGCCACATTGCTGACCCATGGCCACCCTGTTGTCCACCAGGACTCCCAGGTCCTTCTCTGCAGAGCTGCTTTCAGCAGGTCCACCCCTCACCTCTGCTGCTGCCTGGGGTTGTTCCTCCCCAGTGCAGGACTCTACACTTGCCCTTGTTGAATCCCACCAGGTTCTTCTCTGCCCACTCCTCCAGCCCATCCAGGTCTCGCTGGATGGCAGCACAGCCTTCTGGTGCATCAACCATTCCTCCCAGTTTGGGATCATCCGCAAACTTGCTGAGGGTGCACTCAGTCTCTTCATCCAAGTCACTAATGAGGAGGTTGATCAAGACTGGGCCCAGCAGGGACCCCTGGGGAAGCCCACTAACTACAGACCTTCAACCAGACTCTGCACCGTCGATCACAGCCCTCTGAGCTCTGCCATCCAGACAGTTCACGATCCATCTCACTGTCCATTCGTCCAACCCACAGTTCCTGAGCTTGCCTGTGACGATGTTGTGGGACACAGTGTCCAAAGCCTTGCTCAAGTCAAGGCTGACAACACCCACTGCTCTCCCCTCCCCTCCCCAGTCAGCCATGCCATCACAGAAGGCTGTCAGGTTGGTCAAGCGTGTTTTCCTCCTGGTGCATCCATGCTGACTACTCCTGGAAACCATCTCTTCCTCCATGTGCTTGGAGATGACATCCAGAATGAGTTGTTTCACCACCTTCCCAGGGATGGAGGTGAGGCTGACTGGCCTGTAGCTTCCTGGGTCATCCTTCTTGCCCTTTTTGAAGACTGGAGTGACACTGACTTTCTTCCAGTCCTCAGGCACCTCTCCTGTTCTCCATGACCTTTCAAAGATGATGGAGAGCAGCTCAGTACAATGCTTCCAAGAGGTGTGCTGAGCTCACTACCATGGTGCCATTTATTGCATCTCATGCCAGGTACCATTTCCTTATGATCCCTGGTGAAAATTCACCATGTTCCTCCACTATGCCTGTGTCCCAGCACACCACTGACATCCCTCTGTGCAGGCGCCACAGCACAAAGACATTGGGCTATATATGACACCAAATTACAGCTCCAAGAGCTTGAGATGGGGCCCTCAGGCAGGCCTACCCCTGTATGGGAGAAAAGCCATGGACTGAAGGCCCATTGGGCTGAACACTGCACAAATACTTTTTGTTGGACAGATGAACAATCTGTGCTCCAAGAGCTTACAGTCTACAGGAACAAAGCCACAGCCCCACCACTATACAGACATTACACCTATTTACACCCACAAACATTTTGGTCCCAGCAGAAAATGTCTTTCAGATCAATGGTTTAGCAATCAGCTGATCTGGGCACAGGCACTTGAGTGCTCATCTTTTTCTCTTAACTTGCAATGCAGACCATTTCTAGCTATTATTCTTTCCACCACGCGCTTGGATCTGCAGCCCCAGCACCCTCCTCTGGCCCACAGAAGGAAACATGGCGTCAAACCCAAGTCCTTTCCTGGAAGCCTGAGCCTTGGGGCCTGCACAGGTGTCCCACATCACTGAGAAGGTGCTGGGTCAGGCAGAGAAGTGTGTGAGATGCTGGATGATGCTGGACCCAGGTCTGCCTCGTCTCGGCCTCACAAGCTGCTGGCAGTGTGCTCATCTTTGAGCCCGGTTGAGTGTGGCAGGGAGAAATCCAGACTGCTGTGATGCTGGGACATGCGTCTGACAAAGCTTTTTGGAGGGGGGATATTAGTCAGTTAGTTTGCCCCACAATAAGGCACACCGACCCGTCGCCTCGCCCGTGCAGGCTGGCACCCCTCGGTGGCCCCAGCAGACTCTGAAATCTTGCTGGCTGCCTCTGAGTGCGGGTGCACCCAGCGCAATGCCAGGAGACCCAGCCAGAGCCCTCACAGAGCACACCTGCCCTACACGGCTGCCAGACCGTGCCTTAAGGCTTTGAAATATGAGGTGACTCTGAGGCCTCTCCTTCACACTGCACAGACTCCAGCCCCCAAGAGGCGATTCCCCTAGGCCATGAGGATGGAGAAGGGAAGACCCTGGGTCTGGGGGGCATGGGGAAGCAGGAGAGCATGATGTTTCTGTCAGGGATTTGGAAAGCATCCGCAAGGGAATTCAGGTGCCTCCAGAATCATTTGCTTTCAACAAGTAAACAGACAAAGGTTGCTCAGCATCCTAATTATGTCTGTTAAAAATCTTACCTAGGAAAAAGATACCCTTGCTAAGTCCCTTCTTCATTTTAACCATGTTTTCCATCCAAGAAATCAAATACCGAGACCATGATTAAATAAACACGAGTGCATGGTTTAGCTTTTCCCTTCCCCGCTTTCCTTCTTCACTCCTGATCCCCCAGGTAGTTCATTTACAGTTTGAGTGATTCTCTGCCCAGCCTCCCAGGAGGCAGGCAGCTCAGCCTGAAAGCTGATTGTCCCTCCAAGGCTCCAGGCTCTCCGCCACATCCTCCAGCTCCTCCAGGATTTCGGAGAAAGACGGTCTCTTAAATGCTTCTACCTGGAATGAGAAGGGAAAGCTGAAGAGGACACCCCAGACAGGAGGCGGGTGCTCTGCAGCAGCTCTGCTGGGTCCCCAAGGCTGAGCAACAGTATCCATCCATCGTTATCACTGGTCCGGGTCACACACCTGCTGGTGGAACCTTCTGCCACCACCCCTTGGTGATCCAGGCCCAGGCTGCGGCAACCGAGCAGCCACAGGACAGGTCCCATGGTGCGGTGCAGCTCAAGCACAGGCAGCGAGATGCTGAAAACAACCCTGACGTACCCAACCTGGACAGAGTGTGGGAACCGCTCATCTGAGAACCCACCCAAATGGTGCAGGGGCAGGTGCTGTGCAGGGAAAGGCTGCAGGAAGGAACCAGGAGGGAGGTGTATCAATCCCTGAGCCTTTTCCTGACAGTCAGGATCTGACTGTCTTGCCTCCCTGATGCAGCTCATCCTCAGTGAACTGTGATCCCCCAGCCCTCTCATTCCCATCGGGGTGTGCCCAAAATGAGGGACACGGCCCGGGGCACCACCACCTCGCACCCCCACCGTGCCCTCCTGGGGCTGCCCCCAAGGGCCATTTCTGGCAGAAGCTCGTTATTCTATCAGCTTGCATTAGGAAGCCACCATCAGATATACAAGACCTGAACACACATAAATGTAAGACGGCTGCTCACATGAATCATTCCTCTGATTCAGGGCAAGTTATTCAGAAATCCTTGAGACCCATGCAAGGATTTAATTCCATTTACTGCCTTGAACAATTAGGTGCATTATGATCACCCACCTCCTCCACTCTGCCTGATTACTGCCTTTGTTTTCTCTTCCTTTCAGAGATTAACTTGGATCCTTGTTTTCTCTCTGCTTGGCCTCCCGAGGCCTTGGGCAGCATGGGGAGGCCCCCTGGTTTTCACCATTACCTTTCAAGACAGGTTGAAGAGCTGTGCTCTGATGGTATCTGTGACACCAAAGCTGCTGGCAGTGAGGCAGTGCCCTCCAGACAGGATCAGTGGGTGCCCCTGCCTGCAGCCTGGCTTAGGGAGGGACTGGACACGACCACCAACCTGCGTCCCACTCCGGGGTTGACATGCAAGGGAACAGGCAGGACCTTGGGATGTTCTGAGCTGTAATACACAAACTAAACACTTCGCCTAGGGGCAAAACAGTTTGGTGGATGGAAGATCTCATCACTTCACAGCTGAAGTGGCAGAGCCACTCATTTGCAGCCAGCATGTCTATGTGCTTGCACCAAGAGCAGCTCTCCAGGGTTCACAAAAATTTTGGTCTCTGTCACACAAGTGTGATGCAAATCCAACAAAACAAACAGACACACACATACACAAAACAACAAACAAACAAAGAAAAACATTAGCAAGAATCTCACCCGACAGCAGCTGGCAGCGAGGTCCACCAGCCGCTTGGGGCATTCACTGATCATCCCTTGGAAGGCAGCAACATCCAAGCCATAATCCTGTGAGGAATGAGAAAAAATATGCAGGAAAGACTTCAGCTATAAATTCCTTTAAAACCTCTTCATCCTCTTCAAGATGTTAATGCACAAAATGCTCAGTGTTTAAAGCTTTTAGGATCTCCATAACAGGTATTTTACTGACAGCTATGCAAAATTACTGGGGCAAGATGAGCTCTGGTAGGACTGCACAGACGGTGAACCATCAGCAGAGCTGTGGGACTGCAGCACCGTCTGCCTGCTCTGTGCTCTCCCCGTGGGGCACCACGCGTCCTCCTGAAAAAGCTCAGACTAAGGCAATAAGAGACTCAAAGGCAGAGACCAGTGGAGGAACCATCACCAGGTGCTGAGGACAGGAACGCAGATAATCTGGTGTTGCAGCAGCAACTGAGGGTCACAGGGGTCCAGCCAGCAGTTTCCATAACTACAGCTTCATCCCTTCAGACTTCAAAGCCTCTGATATGTAATCCTCCTTCATCTTGTGAACACGCATGGAGAGTTAGCTCCTGTTCAGTCTCACAGGAACATGGAACAATCTCTGGTCACTGCAGGTTCTTTGCATTGCTCCTTGGAAAGCAGCAATTTGCTGTTTTCCTGATGGATTTTTCATCTCTGTTCAGGACAAACTTTCCCTTCCCACTTTGTGGAAGGGAAATGTTGCAACTACCAAAACAAAAAAGGCCATGTTTTCAGGGAAGACCACTGCTTCCACATGAACTGTGTACTAACTGCAACATATTTGAAAATAAATGTTTGTGATGAAAATTGTGTTTAACCTGGCACTTCAATGGAGAAGCTGAAATGTCAAAGTGAAATGAAATATTTGGAACTGAGATCTTTAAACAGAAGCACTTCCTCTCAAATAGGGTAGAAACTATAGATGCACTGAACTCTTGTGTACTGAAAAGCTAGAGATTGGATTTTCCCATGGAAAAACCGCGAGAAACCTGAGTGGGAACACATACACGTGTGTACAGACCTGTCTGGTCCAGAGAGAAGCCACAATCTGGTACCATGGAGAAAACACCTTTAGATTTGGCTGCAGGAACTGTTACCTTAGTCCTGGGAAGCACTTCAGGGTCAGCTGGGATCCTGCCCAGGGTTTCACAGAGGACAATGCCAAAGGAAAACACATCCACCTGCAGAAGGGGTGGGAGAGCGGGAGCGGGGACAGGGCACGCACAGAAGTAAAGCATGAGAAAGGGGAGTACCAGTGACAAGGTCTTTCCATTAGTTATGCAAAAGCCCACCAAAAAAGACCATTGGAGATGGAGGCAGCAAACTCCTAAACTCCTTCTGGGCTCTGAACCCCCTGAGAAACACCGCAGCCGCACTTGGACTCCAGTCCCACCTTCAGGAAGTCTGGCCCTGTGCTCTTGTTCAGCGTGTCTGGTGCTGCTACCACAGCTCTGGTACCACCTGCCACAGCCTCACTGGGCTGTAACTCATCAAACTTCTTCCACAGAGAGACTTCACTGTGTTTGCCCACGGCAGCAATCCATTTCTCTGAAAGTTTAACTTAACAAGGCCACAGAAGGAACTTCTGAGTGGAACACTATTAAGCAAAGGTCTGGCTAGCAGGGCAATGTTCCCTGGGGAAGGAGAGAAGACCTCTTCTGCTGTTGGGACATGTCACCAGCAAGCAGAGGAGATATCTCGCTCACTCAGAGCTCTGAGGCTGAGCAAGGAGCTGAGCAGCAGTGCCATACCTTCCGGTCATAGGGCTCTCCCCGAAGCATCTCAGGAGCCATCCAGAAAGCAGAGCCCACCAGAGACAGCTTCCTCTCCACATCCTTCACAGGCAGCTCCGTCACCTCCCTGGCCAGCCCGAAGTCCGTCACCAGCGCCTCGCGGCTCCGCGGAGTCAGGCGAATGAGGCAGTTCTGAAAGGAGCCCACGGGGCACGGCATGAGATGCCCGGTGAGGAGGAAAGGGCCTGGACACTTCACTGAGCAGCATCTCCCCAGCCCTCAGCCCCACCTTGCTGTTACAGCTCTCCCCTGCATCCTGGCAGCACATGGAGTGTGCAGGGCTCATTAGGGATGGACCAATCACATCTGAAGCCAGGAAAAGTCCTTTGAAGATGCTGCTCAATGAACATGATGATCCACATCCTTTTATCTGAAAGAGACTCGAAAGGTGCCTGTCGACTTTGTTCACCTGTCAGCCAAAGGCAGCAGGATCACAGCCGCAGCCCTTCTCACTGCCCGTGGCCACACACCTCTAACATGGTTTTCTGGAGAAATTCCCATGAAATTATCTTAAGGTTTCTGAAAACTCCAGCAATTTCAGCCTGTTCAGTTCCCCAGGATTTCATCCTTAGCATCTGTTCCCAGGGCTTTCCCTTCACTTCAAGTGAGCACATACATCCTTCTCTATCTTCAGCCATCGTCACTGCAAGCTTCCTGGGTTTCCCCGGAGAAGGATGAACCTCCCTCAGGACCGAACCACCACAGTGACACAGAAGGGAGCGGCAGGGACCTTCAGCACTTTCCACAAGCAGATCTGGAAAGCTCCTGAGCTCATCAGTCACCAACAAATAGGAAATTACATCTCACCTGGCTTACGAGCATAGTGGCCAAGAAACCTGCGCGCAGAGTGAACCAGTTTCTTGCCTTGTCCTTGCCTGGTGTTTGCAATTTCATGGTTAGTAACTGAGCCAAGTAAACAGTTTGAGATTACAAAGGTGAGTTTCATTCTGGTGCTGATGTCTCTCAAGACCGTAATGCTTGACTGGCTTCCCCACTGTCAACCTTCATCAATATTTCAAGCTTCTCTTAAAAAGCTCACAAAGCACCAACAAAAATGGCTGATAAGAGATACACCATGACCTATCCTGCATCAACTGCAAGGACTTGCAGGCTCCAATTTCACAAATCACCAAGCCAGCCTCCGGTGTCCCCTGATACACATAAGGTCCAGGCTGGTGGCAAATCCCTCAGCTCCCGTTCCCTGTGATATCATGGACATGCTGCATCTCTAGCTGAGGTTTGGATAGTTTTGCCCAAGAGAGATCAACAAAGCACAGTCTCCCCATGTTCCTACTGCCACACCAGTGGCAGAGGAAGAGCCACGTCAAAGCCTGTCCCCATGGACAAACCTGAGAGTGCAAAGCCCCAGCTGCCGTTCCTGCCCCATCAAGCAGCAAGAGCCCAGGCCGAGGAACGCAGCCTTCCAGCCAGAGGGCCAGTATGCCCGGAACATGATGTGCCTTTGGGCCTCCAGGTGCCAGTCGTCACAGCTGGCACACTGGCAGGGTGTGAAACCCATGGAGGTGACCATCCTAAAATAGGTGACCTGGACCCTCTGGATCAAGGAGGAACAACTTCTCTGCCCTTGAGTTAGGAGACACTCATCTACCGAGCTCTGCTGGGGCTCTGCAAACAGACAGGGACCATCTCACACAGCAGTTGCTCCAGAGCCCATGATCAGCTCCTGGTAGCAACAACGTCCTTCTTGCTGTGAGCAGGAAAGGAAGCCTCTAAATGTGGCAGAGCTTCTCCTGCAATGATAGGCAAAGAAAACCATGTGCAATACTGCACGCATTTCCATGTGGTTTCTTTTCTGACAACAACAGCCCTTGGAGCAATAAACTTTTCTCTCTGTCTGGGTTTCCTGCTTGGCAAGTTTCCTTGACTGCACAGGGATTAACATGGAGAAGAGGATCAGTGCGAGGCCTGAGGTCTCCTGGTTACAGCCGTAAGGGGTCCTTGTACGGTCCCATAGCACAGTTGCCTTCAGCAGCGTCATGGTTTAAGGTCTGGGGTGCCATCCCCTTTTCAGCTGCCTACCTTGGAGTTGAGATCTCGGTGGTAGATATTCTTGGAGTGCAGGTAGATCATTCCTCTGGTGATGTCTGACGCTAAGTCCACTTTTTCCTTCCACATCAAAGCAATGTCTTTGCAGGCCAGGAGCTCCTCCAGGCAACCCCCATTCACATACTGTGAAGAGAGACATAAAGCAGGTGGCTGTGCAGCTGGGCACAGGGTCCCCTGCAGCTTCCCGGGTACTGAACCTCCCTCGCCAACCCCGGAGCCCCTCTGCTGGGATGGAGGTTGGGAATTACACCTCCCACGGGGCACCTGTGTGCGGTACGGTAAAACACCCCTCCTGGCGCAGCTCATCACTGCTGGCCTCTGGGCTTTGCCCCGCTGAGGGACAGCGGTGTAAGCCAGCGATGTTCCTCACTCAGAGGCACTGAACTAGAGGCAGAAAGCCTGGCAGCGGCTCAGTGGATGTGTTCTGTCACCGGCAGCGCAGGAGCAAGGTGACACCTCGCCGCTATCAGCCCAGGCTTTTCCATTAGACCACATCACCATCCCAGAATCACCATGGAGGTCCTCCCACTCTCCATCTACTTTACTTTTGTGCTGGTTTGACTGAAAATGGGTTAATTTTCTTTGTGCAGTTAGAAACCTTTCTTTTCCATAGCCAGCACGGTCATTCTTTGGACTTAGTTTGAGAACAAGAGATACCAGCCCAGCACAGAGTTAATGTGTTTAATTGCTCTGGTCTGAGAGCCACGGACACTCTGAGCTGTGCCCACAGGTGTGAGGCAGCGAGGAAGGGGATGGACGGACAGAGCTGGACTGACAGCGGACTCAGCAGTGACCGCGTTCCAGCCCATTGGCGTCAGGCTCCAGATTTAAGAGTGGGGCCTTCTGGTTTCTCATCCCCTTTTCTCTTGCTCGTCTGCTCTGCTCACTCTCTCTCTGGGGCGCAGCCAGGGGAGTGCTTGGTGTGGGACGTTTAGTTTGTTCTTTTGCCATTTTGTAGAGGCCTCTGAGCCTTTCTGCCTTTTTCCTCCCTTTTCTCTCTCCAGGATCGGCTGTGGGACCAGGTGCCATTTTCTGGCACTGGCTGCTCAGTGTGTTCATGAGGAACTGCCCTGAGCTGCCCTGAGTATCTTTTATTTCTCTTTTTTATATATATATCTGTATATATATATATATATATATATATATTTACCAGCAGTGTATTAGTATTTTGTTTTTTTATTAAACCGTGTTTATCTCAATCCAATTTTCTCCCTTCCCTTTCAATTCTCTCCCCTGTTGGGGGCTGGGAAGGGGGTCAGTGAGCAGCTATGGTGGTTTTATTGCCAGCTCAGGCTAAACCACGACAACTTTCTACTCCTGCCCTCCATACCTGGCTCCTCTTCTCCCCGCCAGCTGGCGCATTCTGGCGTTTTGGTGGTACCAAGCCAACCTGAGGCACTTTTTGGCTTTCCTGCCTGAATCTCATGGCCCTGCAGTAACTATGCCCCACTTCAGCTGTGACCAGCTGTAGGGCAGAAAGGACCAGAAGCCCCTCCAAGGCAATCTTGCTAGACGAGAGCCATTCAGTGGTGCACGAGTCAGAGAGGTGCAGATATGCATTACAGGTTATCATCTGCCTGCAGATGATCTATCTCCCTGCCTACAGCACACTTACAAGCAAGAAAACCTTTACCTCCAGAATGGGGTACAGCTTGTCATCTTTCACACATATCCCAAGGTACCTAAGCAGAACACATTAAAAAAAAGAAAGCAGCCATCAATGTTGAGCCCAGTTCCTCACTGAAGAACTGCCCTAGAGACACCAGCCCCAGCCCTGCCAGCCAGGGCCCCCTGCGCAGGGCTGAAGGGTGTGCCCACCTGACGATGTTGGGGTGGGACAGCTTCTGCAGCAGGCTGATCTCACGCACAATCACCTCTTGGTCCACGTCGTTCTTGTAGATCTTCACCACCATCACTTTACAAGAAGCAGCCTGGGTCACCTGGAGCCAAGGTTGGAGCAGGACATCTCAGCTTCCAGAGGTCTGCCAGCCCCTCTGGACAGCAGCATCCCTTCTCCGTCACATCTGATTTTCCTGCTGCCCAGGGCTTTGCACAGTCATTTGCACAAGTGCAAAGTGCTGTCCCTTCTGCACAAGCTCCACTCCAGTGATGCCTCCCTGGGTGGCTGGGCACAGCTAAGTCCCTCCTGTTCCAACACATCACAACACTCTCTGCCAAAATGTGTGTGTTTCTTGGGCTGGTGCAGTTTCTCAGACCACGCTGGGTCATCACAGACCTGACCTTCTGTCCTCCGATGTGTTGCATTCAACGTCCTTTCCCAACCACAGCCTTCCCAACATCTCCATCCCTCCTTCCTATCTGGGTCTGATGATTCTGCAAGGCTGTTGGCCGCACTCATCCCCAATTCCTTCCGCAGCCCTGCCCATGGCCAGTTCCCCTCCATCCAGGCTCTGCCAGACAGATACAACAAAGAAAGTACAGAGCCAGTTTATCTCTCCCTCACATCCCAGGATGGAGGTCCTGTGTCTGCTACCCAGCTCTGTGCTAAACTGAACCTCTGCTGTGGACATGTCGCTCCTGGGGCTTCCCTGGGGCAGGGGCACCGGAAGCTGAAGAACAGAAAACAAAATTATTTTCCCCACTTTACAACACTGAACAGATTGAGCAAGCGTTTTTAGGAGGAAATTTGCCGGCCCCTGTGGAGGCCCCGGGGCTGGGCAGTACGGGCTGGGCAGTATGGAACGCAGGGCTCGTGCCGGCCGCAAGGACATGCGAGGTCCCCGGGCTCTCAGCGCTGACAGGACCATCCCGGGTCCCTGCGCTGCAGCTCACGTCACCTGGGCTGACAATCAAATAGCAGTTTCCAGAACACATCACAGAGCATTGTGGTACTTTACCATCTCCACCCTCAATTAACGTCTGTTTTAAGGAGACTCGTGTAAGGCATGGCCTACACTGATGTCCTGACAGGTCTCCCAAGGCTAGCAGAGAATCCAGACATGTTCAATTTTATCTCATTTTGAGGTTTGTTGAGTTTAGTTTGGTTTTTTTTAAGGCAAAAATAGTTTAGACACAGCATGAGCTGGCTTAAGAGCAGCACTCTGAGTCCCAAAGTCACCCGTTGCTCTCTGCGGTGGTCAGTTTACGGAGAAGGTTACTAGCCCTGGTGAGGAGAACTAAGAGCTGCATGTAAGACCCAGCTGGGCTGGAAGGAGAGGAAGGTTCGTTATGATCAGAGTCACAGAACAACCTGTCTTGGGAGTAACATGAACTTCCTTTCGGAAGGAACGCAACCTGATAGTTGATGTTGCCGCTGGAATAACTCTGCCTCTCTACTCGAGCGGGTTGGAAGGAAGCCAGGGCTCCGACACCCTCACCTGATGGGACTTCATAACTACCGACTGTGGGTCACTAATCAGATGTAACTGATTATTATCTGTAATTGCACAGATGTAAATATAAGAGATGCTATCAGTCATCATCACCCAAAGATTGAGAGTGCCCTTGTGCCCAGGACAGAGTACAGGGAGCATCTGAAAACCACAAGATCTGAAAAACTTTCAGAAGAGCTAATCCTGTGTTTCAGTGAGACATCTGTACCAACTCTGGTGGAGCCACTGAGCTACACTGAGCTTCCCGGTGAGGCTGCACGTCCCAGCGAACACCAACAGAGCTCACAGACACCGCCTGGGCCGGTGGAGTCGGTGAGAGCTGACGAGTTCTTGTCCACAAGGGAATGCAAAGTCCAGCCTGGTCTGGCAAAGAAATGACTGAAAAGCAATGACCCATACCCAAGAAACAGTAGCGGGAGAGATGGGCAAAGGTTAATGGGCTCAGAAGCCTCTTCCAAGAACACAGGCCCTCAGACTTTGCTCTGGCCAACATGGAGCAGCCCTTGGTCTGCTCTAAATCACATAAAGTGCCCGGTTTTGTCCTGGATCAGTGTGAGAACCAGGGAAGTGCAGAGGGACCTCCAAGGCATTCTCATTTCATGATAATGAGTGATGAAGGGCAAAGAGCTTGTGTCAGCCTTAAGTGGAGAAATGTGAAAATTCGGCACTGGAAACTGCAGAAAGACACAGAGTGGGACTGTGCTTCCTAAGGTGTGTGCGGAACTTTGAGGGCCAACAGAGAAAGAGTTCGGAGGCTCCTTTGGGCAGTGCCTTAGACCAGGCTCAGAGAAAATGAAGTCACATTGCATTTCTCTCCTGCTATTGAGCACCTCAGGACCCTACGTATGAGACAGTTGCCCATGAAAGCAGCTTCATGCTTTCCCCAGGAGAAACTTGAATAGTTCCTTATTGCACATCAAAAAACCTAAGGCAGAAAAAGAGGGAAAATACCTTGTGCCAGGGCATGCAATACACAACCCACAGAGCAGGAGGCTGTGCCCAGACCTTTCGAGTCTGAGTCACCAAGTAGAACCACGCAAAACCTCCTTCTTCAGCCTACCCACATATAACAACTCCTGAGAATTGGCTTAACAGAAGGACAAAGGATGGCAAAAGCAGGCAGCCAGCACTTCAGGGAGTCTGTCCTTGCTGTGGGAGTGCGTTGGAAGACAGCGTCTGTTGGCAAAGAGCTTCGAAGGACCATCACCAGTGACGCTTCACAGCAGGAGTGGTACTGTTCAGTACCAGTCCACAGGGCACTGGTTGACCCAGGAGGACCACAAGTCATCCAAGAACTTGATTACAGTCACGTTCAATTTCTCAGACAAATGTCAAGTCCCCACAGAGGACTGTCCTTGCCCCAAGTCCTCCTCTGCTGTCTTCTTACTAATTGATCCACAGCGTTCCATTCATTTTGTTTGCATCTCTTTTTCTGCTTCTACTTCAAGACATTACTTCATTTTCATGCAAGATCTGTGTCTGCAGCCAACTGCTGGAATTTCATTCAGTGCCAGGGCAAGAAGAAAATGCCACATATGGAGGAAACAGCAACTGTTACTATGAAAAGCTGCTAGATAAAGGAAAAATAAGGCAATGACAACAACGTGCTGCATATGCATAGAAAGCACTTACTAGAAGGAAGGCTGAGGTGGGGAGAGGTATTTGTCATATATTGCTCCAGTCTACAAAGAGATGCCATAGACCTTTGGCTGGAGATTCCCCCTGAACAGCTTTAGTGCACCGTCCCTGGACCTGAAGTTCACCCTTCACTGCTTTATCACAGCACCAAGCCCAGATGCAGGAGAGGAGGAGACAGACTGTTGAGAAAGCAATATGCGTTTATCTGTCCAACTTGCATGTTTTCTGCAGTTGCATGTTCCAGGAGCAGCATTGGAGGGGGAGCAAAGAACAGCATCCTGGATCCTGTGCTTGCTCAGAGAGGGTTAAACAAACTCCCACACCAGTGGAGCTTGGTGCAACAAGTGCCTCACAGCAGAGAGAAAAGCAGGTTTGCTCTGGTGACACACCATCTGCATGAGGCACTGGCTCAGAGGGAGCCACGGGTCCCCTGGCATTAAGGCAGCAGAGGCAGAAGT
The DNA here is from genome assembly GCF_037038585.1 of Patagioenas fasciata. Taxonomy (NCBI): domain Eukaryota; kingdom Metazoa; phylum Chordata; class Aves; order Columbiformes; family Columbidae; genus Patagioenas; species Patagioenas fasciata. The sequence goes on from NC_092539.1 coordinate 1,024,204, forward strand.
GCACGGAGCAGCAGCCTGTCCTGGCAGGACGCTGCCCCAGGTCCCCTGCTCTTCTCCAGCATCACCGCAACGCAGGCAAGAGCCAGGGAGGGGTGACAGCGCCGGTGTCCCCACGGGGCGTGGGTGGCAGGTATTCGGGGAGACACACACAGCTTAAATTTACATTCTTTTTCTCTATATATTTTGCTACAGTTTTGACAACAAAACCTGCACAGAGCATAGATATCCCCTAATCTCATCCAACACACAGCTTAGCTCCCTGACAAGCCTGTTGTATGGCCAGATGACAGTATCAACGAACATTGACTGAGTCCTCTCATCTCCTTTTTCACTATGGAAGGGGACACGTACATCAAAGGCACTGTGCTAGGTGCACAGAGGGGAGTGTCCTTTCCCTCCCTCACCCCATCCCACCCGCCAGGGTAAGCCGGGAGGTGTGAAGATGAGGAAATAAGCTCAGGCACAAGCTCCTCAGGTGAGGCACCATCTAAACACCCTGAGCTGCTGTCACACGGGTCACCGGCTGCCTGCGTGTCGGGTTACCTTGTATACTTTGGAGAAGAAGCCGCTGCCTATCAGCTCGGCGTTGAAGTTTTCCCAGAACTCTAGCTTCCTGACAGCCGTGCGCAGCCGCTGCCAGCGGTCCACCTGGCAGTAGGTGTCGGACGACTCGCCGTAGTACTGCGTGGGGCCGGAGGGCTCCGGTGCGATCAGCCCTGCCTCGCACATCATGGGGACAGCAGCTAAAACACAGTGAACCTCATAGTGAGCCAACAGCAGCATTTGGACATTGAACAAGTACCTGCACTAGAGACCAGGACTGGACAAAGCCTCAGGAACAGAGGGAGAGGAGACAACGCGACAAGATGGGTCTTATGAGGAGTGGTTGAGGGAACTGGGGCTGTTTACCCTGGAGAACAGGAGTTGAGGGGAGACCTTATCGCTCTCTGAACTGCCTGAAAGGAGCTTGGAGCATGGAGGCTGTTGGTGTCTGCTCCCATGTAACAAGTGACAGGACAAGAGGAAATGGCCTCAAGTTATGCCGGGGAAGGTTTAGATTGGGTATTAGGAAAAAATTCTTCCCAGAAAGGTCTGTCAGGCACTGGAACAGGCTGCCCAGGGCAGTGGTGGAGTCACCATTCCTGGAGGGGTTTAAAAGGTGTTCAGACGACGTTTTTAAGGACATGGGTTAGTGCTAGGGTTACGTTATGGTTGGACTCGATGATCCTGAGGGTCTCTTCCAACTGAAATGATTCTATGAGTCTAAGGTGATGCACCCTGCAGCACACGTTGCACTGGAAGTGCCCATGGGTGCTGTCTCCTGGATAAGTCACCCCAGGCCTAGGCCTGCCTCATGCAGATTGTATTTGGACTTCTTTAGAATAGGACCTAAAATGTCAAATTAGCACATAGTCACTCACATGTTCTAAAGGTTTACAATAGATAGGATGTATTACCTTCAACACATCATAGTGCAGCCCACGAAAAGTCAAGGGGACTCTGTCTTGCTTAGCCAGCTTATATTGGGTTAAAAGCCACTGTCTTAATTGGGCTCTTAGCATAGGTCACACGCCACATCCTGATGCCACATCCACGACCCCAGAGCTCCAGACAGGGCTCAGCTCCTATTGCAGACAGAGGGTCACGGCTGGAGTGTGCGAGTAAGAAACACTCAACCTTAAAAGGGTCCTCTCTTGGCAGATGCCTACAGTTCATTACAAACCCTAAAGAATCACAGAACAAGGAAATGCCCCAGCAACCCTCCTCCTGTCTGTGTATCCCAAATTTGACTCCAAGCTCCATGTATCTCCACTAAATTGTCTTCTTTTTCCACTGCTCTGATTCTCATACTTCCCTCTCCAGCCCCCTCCCTCTCTTCCACCTTTTATAGCATCACTTGCCTCCAGTTATTAATATTTCTAAAAATGCAGGGAAAGCAAATCCAGTGGAAAATGGGCCTCCGACACCGAGTGAGGTGAATAAGGCACCTGTTTCGGGATAACTGCACACAGCTGTTGGTACACAACACGGCTGTCTGAGCACCTTCCACTCACAACATGTGCTCAGACTCCCGGGGGCTGGTGAGCTGCTTTTCTGATTGCAACCAGATGAAATAACAAAGATGAGCAAAGGTAAGCTCTGCCCTCCCTGCGTTTCTGTCTTGGGTCTTTCACCAACCAAGGAGCTGCACCAGCATCCCCTGATCTCATAGATTATTTCATGGCTGCTTTTCTTCTACAGGGTGAGGCAAAATCTGCACTGAGACACATACAAAACATTTGCACTGGCCACCTCGTCACCTGCAGCCCAGCCAAGATCCAAAGAGAGAGCAACCAAACGTGGGCAGACAGATGTGATGCAGGGCTGAGCGGGACAGGAGGAGCTGAGGGCCGGGACATGGGACAGGCAGACGGTGCTGAGCAGGCAGGATCCCTGACACCAACAGCAGGCGAGCTCCAGACTGAAACTCAGGGAGCTACAACGCAGGGGAACAACAGCATGGACTTGTGAAAGCAGGCAGACCGCAAAGCTGGCACCAGAGGACAGTACCACACAGGGTGCAGGAATCAGGGCTGACTGCACCGCAGACACCTGCAGGACCAAAGCCTCATGAACATGGGAGCCTGTGGCCGTGATCACTCAGATGAAAGAGGTTACAGAGACACAGCTTCACCCCTGCTCTAAGCCAAGGACGCACAACCAAGGAACATCCCATGACGGGACACAGCTGCAGGGACTTGCCTGGAGGTTTTTGCCCGGGGACAGTCACTGCTCCTGACAGCACCATCCGAAACGCAGCCGTGCTGGGCACCCTCCCATTGAGCCTGCACCAGGTGCTGCAGACCGGCACAAGGGACAAAGGAGCTCATACAGAAGCAGGGGACAGCACCCACACCAATGACACTCTGCTGCTAAAGCCACCCTGCTCTGGCTGTGTCACTGGAGGTATCACCTTCCCACAGGGACAATTCATCCAGATTCTGCAAGGGTCTCTCTGGTGTACAGAACGCCCAGCTCTGGCAGGGCTTGGGGCACCAGTGCAGCAGGGCAGGGGCAGCAAAGGGCTGTTACTGCCCAAGGCCATGCTCAGCATGAACGGCCGAGGAGCAGGAGGGCAGACACAGGAGGTGCAGCAGCTCCAGGCCAAGCAAGTGGTGCTTCACAGTCAGCGAGACACAGAGGAGCTCCTCCACATCCTGCACAACCGGCCAGGACATAAGGGGATGCTGACAGGATCTTACAGATCCTGCTGACGCCAAGACCCCAATGAAACACGGAGAAGTGGCAAAGGGTCACCTTGCGCATTGGACCCATCTTTGAGGATGCACTCCCAGGGTTTATCAGCTCCTGCCCCCCAGCCCCGGGACACAGGGGTGCCCCCTCCTGCTGTGTGGGTGGCAAAACCCCAGAGTGCCAGTTGCTCACTGGCAGAGCAACCGCTGCTCTCGCCACCAGACGTGTCTACCCAGCAGGCTCTGAAAGCCGCTCCCTCCACTTCAGCACCCTTCAGTAACAAAGGAAGGAGAAAGGGAAGCCTTTCCCTGGCAGAGCAGCAGGTCTGCAGGTGCCCTGAGGCCCAGCCACCCGGAGCCCCTCCTGCCTGCACAGTGACCTGGGCACGGGTGTGACGGGTCAGCTCGGGCAGGGCAGGCTGCCTGGGCCTGCCCCTTCAGCAGGGAACGGTTTCCTTTTCAGAGGCCTCTCTGTTCAGTGCTTTTCCCATGTACCATCTCCTGCCATGACCTAGTTCATCAATTGCTGCTTTGTCCAGTAAAGAATCCCTGCAGCACCCCCAGCATGCTGGGAACGGCCCCTCATGTTATGCCGCTGAGTGGGAGTTGAGTCTTTATTTTCTGCTTATAAATGTGGCTGTTTGTCCTCAGATTAGTGATGACATGTAGGCTGGAGGAGAAAATGGCCTTTCAAAATGCCAAGAGTTATTTAAAGGTTTCCTAGGAGCCAGGGAAGGAGGGTGGGAGAAGGAGGGGAGCGGGAAGGGCGGGCTGGGGCACAGCCCACGGCCCCGGGCAGCCGGGCAGGCGCATCCTCAGCCACCAGCAAGGTTTGGAGCACCCAGAGCAGCGCTTCTGTCTGACCAGGCAAAGAGCTGGGGCAGCTGCCTGTACCTGCGGTGATCCCAGCTTGAATCCAGCTGATGGGTGGGTGACCAGGCTCCAGCACGGGAGGAGGCTCATCCCCTTCAAGGCAGGGAGATGGGAGGCAGAGAGGGGACCATGGGACACCGGCTTCCACCATCCTCTGGGGAAACTGCCCATGTCCCCAAGCTTTCAGCTGCACCTGCAGTGAGCAAGGAGTTCCCTCTGTACAGAGAGGCCAACACGCACCTCCCGGCTCCCCCAGGGCGGCAAGAAGCACCGAGGAAGCAGCTCACAGGCAGCCAAGAAGTGTTTGGATGCTGTGACCTTTCATTGCAGGGAACCCACTCCTTGACAGATTAAAAACATGAAGTCAGTAGCCATTTTGAAAAGCAGACTTGAGGCACTGTCTTCCTCTGGGCTTTCCCTGTCTGCAGACAACAGAGGCACCCGCACACCCTCCAGAGCAGCTCTGCCAGACCCATGCACAGCCAGATATGGCCCGACATGTACCCAGGCCCAGGCTCTGCTGCAAGGATGCAAACCCCAGGCTTCAAATCCCTCTTCTAAACAGCAATTTTCCTGCCCTCACCCGTCAGACAGCCCATGTGCCGCCCCGCCACCGCTCCCAGGGCTTCCCCTCATCAGGAAAGCCGGGAGCTTCTCCCCAGCCTCCTCTGCTGGACCGGCCTCAGGGACCCCCCTGCACCAGGCAGCGCAGCAGGATGTGAAAGCTCATCTGGTGCTCAGTAACACGGCAGCAAAAGCCGCCTGTGAGTGGGACCACTCTGAGACAGAACATCTTCACCAGGACAGCAGGGAACCAGCACTGGGGTGTGTGAATGGGGTAACCCCCTGTTCTGATGGAGAAGCGCTGTGCACTGTGTGTGTGCACGTGCGCAGGATTTGGCCTTGGGGGATCAGGTACAGAAGGATGTTTACAAATCTGTGGGTGCTTATGAACATGTTGTAAGCACCTAGCACTGGGGTTTAACTGTCGTGTTGCTGATCCTGACGCTTCACTGATGGCCAGTTGGTTACACCAATAAATCAGTAAATCACTTCATTCCCCAAATGGTTTAAACCACGAGTTGAGTGTTTTCTCTTGCAGCACAGGCGCGGGGGGCACGGGGGTCCCTGCAGCCCCCCCGTCCTGCCCTGCGGCTCTGGGCTCACCCGGCCCAGGGCTGAGCAGCTCCCAGGTGAGAACACAGAGCAAATCCAGATAACAACAGTGACATTACATGAGATCATCTGTTTAAGCCAGATGAACAAAACACCTCCGTAGAGTTAATCACCATTTATCTCTGCCAACAGAAATGGACTTTCTTCCATTCTGGCTTTTTATAACTGACACCAGCAAACCTTCCTGTAGCATGAGGAAAATGTAGCAGGTCAAGCAAAACCAAAATAGTTCTGCTGACCAGTACTATGTCATTGATCCCTAAAAATATATCATCAATATTTTTGAGTTCTTGACCCACAAAGAAAAAAAGAAAGGAAAAAAATCTTTCCCGAATACTCCCAGCTTGGGAAGGAGGCTGAAGAGAGACCACAGCTCGCGCTGCACACTGGAAGGGACGGTTTTGTGTGTACACAGTGACCTTCACAGCTGCAAGGGCGCCGGACAGCCCCGCAGCTCCCAGCATCAACCAGCGTCCGCGGGGCCCAGCTGGCTGTCCTGGGTGCAACTGCCACGCAAGTGAGCAATCAGCTTTCTGTAGACATCCTCACACACAAGAACATCAAGATAGTCTAAGCTTGGCTGTTTCCCTCAAGCTAATCCAAATATATCTGATCTCTACAGCCAAAGAGATAGTACCTCTTGAAAAATAAACAAAACCAAACCAAACAAAAAAACCCAACAGAATCAGGAAGGAAAATTCCTCTCGCCACAGGAAGACAAATTAAAGTAAATTACACAGCAGGGATAAAGGGATACTTGCATTTCATTTGAGCATGAATGCATTTTTCATAAAACAAAATACAAACAGCCCAGAAAGTAAAACTTTAAAAGCTCAGGACAAGCTACTGGCAGGATAAATGATTTTTACTTTGCACATGCAAGCGCCTGCTACGCTGCTGTCAACATGGGCACCTGCGAGGCACGGAGCGGTTGGAATCCTGCCCTCCCGGGACAGCACCGTGCTCACACGGCCAAGATCACATCTTGGACTGCAGTCCCAGTTGTGACTTAGCTGCTCTGATTTCAAACCTGTTCCTTGCCAGGTAAGAAAGAAACTGTAGGAGAGATCTAAAATCTGGGAAATCTGCTTCCCCAGGAGATTTCAACACAAAGGAGTCAGGAGAGAAATGATGGCTAAAATATCCTTTTGTTGAGGGGAAAATGCCAAGTACTAGGGACAAGTGAATTATAAGATCCAGCAAACAGGAACTCAGATGATCGAAGAGGACAGCAGGTTCTCTGCACAGCACAGTTCTTTGTTATAACAATAAATCCCTTTCAAAATCTGAAATAGTTAAAAGATTCCGCACGTTATGCTGAGAAAGGATCTAAGCATTGGAAAATCTGATGAGGACAACAAGATGCGTGTTATTCAGAAAACAACCTAACCAAAAAGCATGAAGTTTCCAGGTGAAGATCTAGGGCTGATGCCATCTGCAAGGGGGAGACAAGCTCTTCAGATCTTCTGGCCCCAGAAATCAGTATTTCCCCAAGGTTTTCAAGGAGAGATTGTCTGTAATTCTAGCTTTAGCAATGAAGATTTTTGAAGTGGAGAGGGACTGGCTCCTCCAGCAACTTTGACCCCTCCCCACACAAGTCTCCAGGGGAATGAAGACACAGCCAGTCCCACTTGAAATGGCTTCCACAAAACTGGTAAAGACCCATCAACCAGGATGCATAAAGACATTTAGGCAGGTTAGACACAGTTTGGCCTCTAGCAGAGTTAAGGACAGTCAGGCGCCCAAGTCTCCCAAGAAGAACTTGGCTCTTCTGTACTGTTTTGCACGCGTTGAACCCAACCACGTGTGCAGGTCTGTGCGGGTCCTGCCCAGTGACTCTTCCCGAGCTCAGAAAGTGCCACAGCACTGATGGGTGTGTGTCCTGAAAGAAGGGAACAGGACAGCACAAGTGAAGATGCCTCCAAGTGTGCCGGTTTGACTGAAAATGGGTTAATTTTCTTTGTGCAGTTAGAAACCTTTCTTTTCCATAGCCAGCACAGTCACTCTTTGGACTTAGTTTGAGAACAAGAGATACCAGCCCAGCACAGAGTTAATGTGTTTAATTGCTCTGGTCTGAGAGCCAAGGACACTCTGAGCTGTGCCCACAGGTGTGAGGCAGCGAGGAAGGGGATGGACGGACAGAGCTGGACTGACAGCGGACTCAGCAGTGACCGCGTTCCAGCCCATTGGCGTCAGGCTAATTATTTAAGGAGAGTTGGGAGCTTCCGGTTTGGTCTTTCGCTTTCTCTCTTCTCTTCGCTCCTTTTGGTGCAGCCAGGGGAGTTTTTGGTCGGGACGTTCAGTTCTGCCTTTTGCCGTTTTGCAGAGGCCTCTGGTTTTTTGCCTTTTTCCTCTTTTCTCTCTCTGGGATCGGCTGTTTGGACCGGGTGCAGCTTGCTGGGACTGGCTGCTCAGTTGTGGACAGAGTTTGTGAGGAATTGCCTTGAGTATCTTTTATTTCTATTTTATATATATATATTTACTAGCAGTGTATTAGTATTCTGTTATTTTATCAAACTGTGTTTATCTCAATCCAAGTTTCTCCCTTCCCTTTCGCTTCTCTCCCCTGTTGGGGTTGTGGTGGCTGCACTGCCAGTGCGGGTTAGACCGCGACCCCAGGGCGGTGAGCAGAGAACTCGAGCTGGCTCGCCTGGCACAGCGGCTGGTGATCGACTGGGCACACAGCTTCCTTTAAGATGGAAAGGAGCAGAAAAGAGTAGAAAAAAATGGTCGTAACAACTCAGCAGTCACAAGCCCAGTCCCACACATTCACTGTCTCTCTCTGCTCCCTTTGCTACGCTCTTCATGCATTTTCTGTGATTTTTATTTTAATTCTGGAAACTCGTGATACAGGACCCCTAATTGATGTCATAAGGCACTTATTTCACCAGCATATATAAACTTCATTTTCCACTGATATTTAATTGACGCTGCACAAATGAAAGAGCAGAACAGAGCACGTGGGTGTTTCAAAGGAAGCTCAGTGTGTGGGAACTGTCAAGCGTGTGAGCTGGTGAGAACACCCCCAGCCCACCCTCTCCATCAAGAACACATTAGGATGATAAAAGATACCGTGACCTTACTGCTGAAGCACTGAGGCATCACCTGATAGCAATTGCTGTCACTTGTTCTCGTTACAGCCCAGAAACGAGGGCTGGAGGCTGTGGAAGGACCGAGGAGGGCGGTGGGGGCCGCGCTGTCAAACAGCCCATGAAGGGCTGGGCTCTTTGCAAACCCGAATGTGCTCCACAGCAGGTGAAAACTGAGCCCTTTGTCTTTGGGGTTTCCAACCAACACCTCAAAGATAAACCTCAACCACTCTGTGTTTTTTCCAGAAGCCAAGAGATGATTTGTAGTTCAAGGATTGTTCTCAGTGCAGATGGGCAGAGTCCTAAGCTGGAAGAAAGGCTTGGGCTGTCTGTGACTGCCGGTGATCACCCCAAGGGGAACGAGCCTCTGTGTCCATCCCTCCTCAAACGCCAAAAGGCAGTAACAGCACTTTGCTGGTATTGCAAGACATTCTGATATCTCAGCAAAGAAAATCCCACGTGCAACAACCAGCACTGCTCCTCATCAGGGAGAACATGGTTTCCTGCCCCTTGAATTCTCTCCTGCATGTCTTGCTCGGCCTCCTGAAGCGTTTGCCACCTCCTGTCCCTAGCACGCCAGGCTGGAGATGGCCACATGCTGGGAGTGCACCGGCAGCTCACCGCAGCATTAACCACCTGACATTAACAATGCTTTAGATGCTCAATAAGCTGCTGGAACTGCACATGGTCTTTGCCAGCTGTTTCTGAGCGATGCCAAAGCTCCTCTGCTGAGCTTCACACACAAGCCATCACTACACCGGGTAAGCAGCTCTCCTCCTAAACCTGGTCTCCCTCTTTTCAAGCCACCAGACAGCACTTGGTTCCTGCCAGCTCTTATATCCAATGCATTAAACACCCACAAAAAACCACTGAATATAAACAGCACCAAATCCCCTGAAAGCACTTCATTTGGGAATGCTTAGAGGGCATTAACTGCACTTTGCACTTTGGGAACCAGCTGGGGAGAAACTTTATTTTACACACAGAAAACCATCAGGAAATGGCTCAATGTCACCGAACTGTCCCAGCACCATTTTGGAGAGGACCCAGCAGACCTGAGACCCATGCTCCAGCCATATCTCCATCCCTTAAAGACATGGGGATGAGTTGGGTGAAGAAGACAGCTAATGGGGACCCAGCTCCTGTTAAACGCTGTATCCACAGAAGGAGGAAGGAGGAAGGAGGAGACCAATGGGTCTGTGGGGCTGTTGCTGTTGGGGACAGGGACCATGAAGCTCTGTTCTTTTGAGGCTGTTCCTAGGGAAACACTAACCTGACAAACATTTTAAGGTCTCTGAAATCCGTAAGTGGGCAGACACCAGCGTCACCACTGTGACCGACCATGCTGCTCCATGAGATTATTCATGTAACGGCACAGAAAAATCCTGCAGAAGTGAGTAAGGAGCTGACTCAGGACCCCTGGGCTGCAGCCCCAGCCAGCATCTCCTCGGCATCACTTTTCCTCCTTCTTCCTCTTCTTGGCTTTCCTCAGCCCTTCAGGACAGGGACCAGCTCTTAACCTGCACAGAGCTGATAAAATGGGGCAAGTGCTCCCACAACACTTCCCACCATTTATCCCAGTGGGAAATCTGGCCTGGGAGCCCCTGAGCACAAGGACTCCATCCCTGGGCTGGGGATGAAGGGACGGTACCACCTCGGCTAACAGCACTTGCTTGGCCCCCTTCCCCTGCCACACAGAAGCTGTGCTGTCTGCCATCTCCTGCCCGCTTTGATACACTGAATGCTCTCATTAGGCATCAGTTCAGCTGAAAAACATTTTTGCAGGGCTTGTTCTCAGCTGGATGAGTCCCTGCTGCACCTCAGCACCTCCAGTGCTGTCTCACAGGCAGGATGGACCTTCCCTTCCCTTTGCAGCCTGGACTGGTGCTGGGCGAGCACTCGTCTGTTGCAGCGTCAGCCCGGAGCAGAGGCCGCAGCTCTGCGGTTGAGGACGGGCACGTTCCGAGGTGCTCCAGGCTGGGCAGCGCAGCCTCCAGCACAGCCCCTTGGAGGCTGGATCAGTGCAGAGCCGGCACAGCCCGGCTGCTGGGTCTGTCCAGAGCTTCATCTCACACAGTCACAGAGTGTCAGGGGTTGAAGGGCCCTGGAAAGCTCATCCAGTGCAATCCCCCATGGAGCAGGAACACCCAGCTGAGGTTCCACAGGAAGGTGTCCAGGCGGGTTTGAATGTCTGCACAGAAGGAGACTCCACAACCTCCCTGGGCAGCCTGGGCCAGGCTCTGATACCCTCACCAGGAAGAAGTTGCTTCTCAAATTCAAGTGGAACCTCCTGTGTTCCAGTTTGTACCCATTACCCCTTGTCCTGTCACTGGTTGTCACCGAGAAGAGCCTGGCTCCATCCTCCTGACACTGCCCCCTCCATATTGATCCCCATGAATGAGTCGCCCCTCAGTTTCCTCCAGCTCCAGAGCCCCAGCTCCCTCAGCCTTTCCTCACACGGGAGATGCTCCACTCCCTTCAGCATCTTGGTGGCTGCGCTGGACTCTCTCCAGCTGTTCCCTGTCCTTCTGGAGCTGAGGGGCCACAACTGGACACAATATTCCAGGTGTGGTCTCCCCAGGGCAGAGCAGAGGGGCAGGAGAACCTCTCTGACCTACTGACCACCCCCTTCTAACCCACCCTCCTCCTGTTCAATGCAAAGCACCCTGAGCCAGGGAACTGCGCGCTCCCTGGCGCCTGACAGTTGGCCCTTTGCTGATATTCATGCAAAGCCGTATTTGCATCAAGCTGGGGAGGAAGGAAGGGACAGCCCTGTGCAACCTGTTGCTGGCCTGTTTCCACAGGAAAGCCACACTCTGCAGCGTCCTGCAGCCAAGACGGGAGGTGGAAAGCCATGGACACAGCACAGAGCATCCGTGTCTCTGTGAATCAGCCAGGGGCTTTTGCACCATCTGCAGCCAGCCAGGGAAAGAGCATCTGCTGTGCCCCTGCTCTGACTCCAAATGGCGTTTTGGCCCCACATCCACTTACAAATCAACACTTCCCACCACCTCGGGCATGCAGCAATGCAGGAAAAGGTGATACTTTTTTCAGACATCTCAGGTACTTCATCAGTTTAAGGGAGAGCAAATAAACCCCTGGCTCATCAAGCATGAAAAGCACCCATTCATCACCTGCATGTCCCATTCACCACTCTCAGGTGAGCAAAGTTTCTCATTCTAAGTCCAGAGCTGCCCAAAGAGCACCACTGTCATCATGGGCGCCGCTCTCATGCCATGGCACCGAGCATCAGCACAAGGCACTGTGCGACATTTAAATACAGCGCAAACGGGAACCAGAATAAGCTCTTCAAACTGCTCCAAGCCGTTCTTTGGCAGGTGTACCGACAGAGCAGAGGGTTCAGTTGAAACTGGCACATAAGAAACAACTGCGGCAGCTGTCCTGAAACAGGGCACCTGAAATAAGATGTGGTCCATTTGGGATCCTGGGTACTGGGGCTGCCAGGAAGCTTAAAGCTCTCAACAGAAGAGTGAGGGATGCATGTGTGCTGGGCATTCGAGATCTGATCATTACGCTAACTGGAGAGGGGGGAAGCTGCTCTGCCCCGCAGGGCTCTGGGGACGCTCCCAAGGGGCTCCCGATGGTGGGAGCGCAGCCGTGTCTCCAGGGCAGAGGAATGGAGCTGCGGGCTGGGCTGTGCTCCCACTCAGGGACAGCGCCTGCCCACCTGCCCCAGCACCCAAAAGGACCTGGGCAAGGCAGGATGCACCCTGCACCCGGTACCGAGGACACAACAGAACGATACCCCAGGAGGTGGGATCAGTCTTCCTTGGAAAGTGCTGCTCTTTCTCCAGTGACAGTTAAGATGACTAGGGACCCACTTGGACCAGGCCCCCCACTTTCAGAGAATTAAACCTGGTGAGAGGTGACCCTGGGCCCCAAATACCCTCGAGGATCTGAGCCTTAGTTTGCCCTTCTGCTGACAGCAGCTGAGAGACACCTGAGGGAAACAGCTTGAGAATTAAAACGAAGAAAATCCAGTCTTTAATGTAAGGGCCACCCCCATTCTGGCAGGGGACAATCCCTCGGCTGAGGGAGCACAGCTTGGCACAGAGACGCCAGCACAAAACACCAGCGTGCAGGGAAATCCAGATGCAACACAATGCTCTAACTCAGGCTCACGCCAATGAACAGCCCACTGGATCTGGTCACAACAGAGGTGCATTGAACAGCCTCTGTGCGCCCCTTCCCTCACCATCACGGCTTCCCACTCTTGCCCTGACGCCCTTTCCTGTTCAGCGATGCTTGGACTCTGCTTCATTTTCCAGGCATGCGACACTTAAGGCAAAACCAAAGCACCACCCTTGTGTTAAGCAGAAATTGTTCATCCTATTCCCTTCCTAAAGAGACCACTTTTCCCCTCTGCACTTTTGCAGGTCATGGTTCAAGGATAAAGATCAGCCAAAGAGCTGCTGAGAGGACAGAGAAAAGCTGCCCTGAGCAGACACACAGCAGGCACCCCCAGCTGAATCCCAACCCTGCATAATCAGCTGTGAATTGGACTCATGCTTCCTAATCCTGTCTCCAGGGAAGGATGCATGTGCCTCCCTGGGGGGACAGCTCCAATGTGACTTAATTAACTCTTGATCCACCATGAAAGGAAGCTTCCCCTGGGCTGAGCCATGCCAAAATATCCATATTCCCCAACCCTTTCAGTCTGGCTGCCTTGGAAGTGAAAAGATGATCACTCAGAACCAGGACTTCGCATGCCCCAGATTGCCCTCTGGATGTGTTTCTCTACCTCTGTCATCCACAGAAGTGTCTGGGGCACTATCCAGACAAATCACAGCCCAACACAGCGCCCCCACAACCCCTCTGCGCCTCATTTCCCAGTCTGCACAAGCAGAAGAGCCCAAGCCCCCCACAGCCGCAGTCCCTGCAGAGGTGGCACCTCGGACCGAGCCGCCCTGTGCTGGGCAGCGTGACGAGGACCAGGCGGTGGTGGGTCCCCAAGCAAGAGGCATGTGGGCAGCAGACCTGAACCCAGCAGGGGACACAGACGGGCTGGTGAACCTGGTGTGGGACCTTGCTGGTTCAGATGGGTCACCCTGAAAGAAATCCTGCCCCTTGGAAGCTTGAGAAGCCCCCCAGCAGATGCTTCCCCTTGCCCATTTTCCACTCTCCAGCCAAAGCAGGATCGTAGTAAATATGCGGCAGATAGAGCTGAAACCCAGTTAGAGCACCTCAGATATTATTTTTCCCAGCAGTGAAAAATTAATCACAGCAGCCCTATTGACTCCAGCTGCTCCGTCCCCAGCGCTGGAGCTCTGGTCTTCAGCAGCTGAAAAACTGATCATTCCAGGCAGTTTAAAACAAATTAATGAAAGACAAACAATTTGGAGTAAATTTTCTCAACCTGTCACAGATAAGGAGCAGAAAACCACTTTTCTGCTTCTTAGCCCTCTTCCTGCAAAAAACAAGAGCAAAATTATTTCAATGGGTTTGGTAGAGTCTGCTGTTGCTTTGAAGCTTTCTCTACACTGGATAAACACATTTTCAGGGCTGCCGTCACTGCACTGTGCAGCACGGGAACCACGCGCTCCCTCTCCCTCTACACGAAGTCAGGAGCTGATTCACCAGCTCGCTTCTCAGTCTCTGCCACCCAAACCTTCCCAGGAGCTGGTGTGACAGCCAAGGCTGTTAGGCTGGTGCAAAAGTAATCGTGGGTTTTGCATTGTTGAAATTTGCCATTTGATATCGGAATACCTGCTTAAATAAATGGGGTTATGATATACATCACATTAATGCACTTTTCTCACTTTATGTTTTTTTGCTACTGACTTATTACTAGCTGTTGATTTTATATTTATTTCAGACTATAGAAATTATGTTAGACAAAAAGCAAATTTGAGTGATTTTCTTATTCGAGTTCAAAATGGGTTGTCAAGCAGCAGAGACAACTCGCAACATAACAACGCATTTGGCCCAGGAACTGCTGCACTGCAGTGGTGGCGCAAGAGGCTGCACGAAGGGGCCGGGAGCCCTGGAGACGAGGAGCATAGTGGTGGCCATCAGAAGGTGACGATGACCAACCGAGAGTGATCATCTCAGATGATCCTCTGACGACTGCGTGAGAAGTTACTGAAGAACTCAATGTCGACCATTTTATGGTCATTCGGCACTTGAAGCAAATTGGAAAAGTGAAAAAGCTCAATATGTGGCTGCCTCATGAGCACCATTTTGAAGTGTTGCCTTCTCTTATTCTACGCAACAATGAACCATTTCTCAATCAGATTGTGACGTGCAATGAAAAGTGGAATTCATACAACAACTGGCAATGACTAACTCAGTGGCTGGGCCAAGAAGAACCTCCAAAGCACTTCCCAAAGCCAAACCTGCACAAAAGAAAAGGTCACGGTCACTGTTCGGTGTTCTGCTGCCAGTCTGACCCACTACAGCTTTCTGAATCCCAGCGAAACCTTCACACCTGAGGAATATGCTCAGCAAACCGATGAGATGCACCAAAAACTGCAATGCCTGCAGCCAGCATCGGTCAACAGAAAGGGCCAAATTCTTCCCCACGACAACGCCCGACCGCACATCGCACAACCAGCGCTTCAAAAGCTGAACAAACTGGGCTACAACGTTCTGCCTCACCCTCCATATTCACCAGACCTCTTGCCAACCGACCACCATTTCTTCAAGCACCTTGAGAACTTTTTGCAGGGAAAATGCTTCCACAATGAGAAGGATGCAGAAAATGCTTTCCAAGAGTTTGGCGAATCCTGAAGCATGGATTTTTATGCTACAGAATAAGCAAACTTATTTCTCGTTGGTAAAAATATGCTGATTGTAATGGTTCCTGTTTTGGTTAATAAAGATGTGTTTGAGCCTGGTTATAATGATTTAAAATCCACGGTCCAAAACTGCAGTTACTTCTGCACCAACCTAACACCTCTGTTCCTCTGGCTGCACCAACGGGCACACAAGGAGAACACACCGGCTGCAAGGCCCTGTGTTGTGAGAAACGTGACTGAGGCTCTAGGTCTCGGCTGTGGCAGAGATTTTTGAATTGTAAAAATAGATACATTAATTCAGGTTTGTTGGGTTTTTTTCCTGCAACAGATTAATGCGTGTCCAGAAAAAAAACACTTCAAGAAACAGCTGCTGAGGACAGGAGGCCAGTGAGGGAGCACCCCATGGGCACCGGGCCCCTCCATCTCACCTCTGCTCAGGGACTGAAACCACAGCGATCCACCTGCCAGAGGCTGTGTGAGATCGGTAAGTCAGAAATAATTTAAAAGCCCCTGCTTTGAGAGGGAGGTAACTGGACCCAGCTCAGCAGGGCAGGCGAGTGCTTTCCCAGGAGTTCAGCATCTCCACAGCAATCTGGGCACCACAACCGCCCTGCGCTTGGCTCTTGCGCTGGTCCCAGCAGCCAGGCTGCAAGGACACGGGAGAGATGGTCTCGGCTCCAGGAGCCCCCGGGACACGTCCTGCAGGACAGGAATCCTTCCCAGGGAGTGAAGGAGGGTGAACTCGAATCCTGCCATGTCAGGGCAGGGTTTGTCTGTCTGCCTTAGGGCAGTATGCCAAGCTGAGTTTGCCTCAAGCACCCAGGCCTGCTCTCCTGTAACACCCTGCTCTCCTCTTACCAGCTCCTGCTGCATCTCAGCCACCACTGGCTTATTAAAGACCCTATTTGAACACGAGCCAACAGTGGGTCCTCACAGCCAAGAAGGCCCCATGTCCCGGTGCACCCAGCACAGCACGGCCAGCCGGGCAGGAGGGGATCGTCCCGCTCTGCTCTGCTCGGCCTCACCTGCAGCATTCACTGTGTGCAGGGCTGGGGACACAGGAGAAAAGGAGATAAAGCTGCTGGAGGGTGTCCAGAGGAGGGACAGCGAGTTGGGGAAGGGTTGGAGGGGAAGCCGGATGAGCAGCGGCTGCAGTCCCTGGGTTTGCTCAGCTGGAGCAGAGCAGACTGAGGGCAGAGCCCATGGGCTGCAGGTTCCTCAGCAGGAGCAGGAGGGGCAGGGCTGAGCTCTTCTCTGTGACAGTGACAGAGCCCAGGGAACGGCAGAAGATGAGACAGGGGGGGTCAGTGGGACATGAGGAAAAGGTTCTTCCCCCAGAGGTGCTGGACACTGAACAGGCTCCCAGGGAGGTGTCACGGCCCAACCTGACAGTGTTCAACAAGAGACTGGACAGCGTCCTCAGACACACGGGGTGACCTGTGGGGTGTCCTGTGCAGGGACAGCAATTGGAACCGATGATCCATGTGGGTCCTTCCAGCTCAGGACATTCTATTCTATGATATGACTTGTGGGAAGTTGAACTTCAGCTGGCTGAGAAGATGCCCAGTTCTCCTGCACACCTCAGAAAGTCAGGTTACCCCTGCTAGGGAAATCAATCAGTCACTGACACCCATTAAATCAGTTTCTCCATGTAATGGTATATAAACAAGCAGTATTTGCACGAGAACCTGTTATAAGAAGTTTCTCAAGACAAGCAAGCTGTTTCACAGAGCTCCGCACACATCACAGGCAGCCGATGCCAGGGACGCTGAACGCAGCCCAGTCTCTCTCCAGGGAACGAGGTATCGCTCAGCAGCTCCTAAAGGGCCAAGGAAAGAGAAATAAATTTGCGCCCAAGATGAACATTTTCTTACCAATGTAGCACAGCAGACTGAGCCCTAAGGCAATCCCAGCCCTGTACAGGGGTTCCTTCATACCAGTCCACAATCACAAAGCAAGGCTGTTGCTAACAGATGGGAAAACTAAAGCTAAAACGTAGGAAAAGCAAGTTAAGTGACTTGCCCAAGGCCACATGATGAGCCAGTGTCAGGGCGGAGTGTCAAGTCTGAGCTGTGAGGGCTAAGAAGGGCCTCCCTTCCCCTGAGCTCACAGACCCAGCTCTGCCCATTTGCCTTCCAGGCTTCCACTTGCAGCTCAGCACGGAGGGGACACAGCGATTTGTACTGAATAGCTCTCCGTGCGTGTTTTGCTCTGTGAATCTGACCAGTAAAGCTTTTGAAGCTACACAAATTTTTAGAATCATAGAATCATTTTGGTTGGAAGAGACCCTTGGGATCATCGAGTCCAACCATAACCCAACTCTAGCACTAACCCATGTCCCTGGGAACCTTGTCTAAACTCCTTTTAAACCCCTCCAGGGATGGTGACTCCAGCACTGCCCTGGGCAGCCTGTTCAATGCCCCACAGCCCTTTGGGGAAGAATTTTTTCCTAATATCCAATCTAAACCTCCCCTGGCACAACATGAGGCCGTTTTCTCTTGTCCTATCACTTGCTACTTGGGAGCAGAGCCCAACCCCCTCCATGCTCCAAGCTCCTTTCAGGCAGTTCAGAGATCAGAAGGTCTCCCCTCAGCTCCTGTTCTCCAGCTGAACCCCCCAGCTCCCTCAGCTGCTCCCATCACACTTGTGCTCCAGCTCCTCACCAGCTCTGTCACCCCAGAACACACCTCGGCCAGAAGCTGCACAGCTCGGCGGCTCCGTCTGCTGCACGGGGAGCAGGATCAGATCTGCTGAGACTGAACAACCACGTGCTAAACAGCAGCAACACGACACTTCATGTTCGATGGCAAGAGCCTTAAGCACTCATGTTGAAGATCAGATGGGGTAGGAGCCAAAGCATTTGCCATCAATGCTCAAAGTTGAAAGTTGCCTCAGAAACTGTGCTCCAAGTCAAAACCCCATGGCCTGCTGCTTTACATAAACTTCTCATTGCAAAATCTGCCCTTTGGGGAGAAGATTGTGCAAGACCCAATTTGAACAGCAGGAATGACCCTGGTGTTTTTTCTTTAAAGGCTCTGATGTTTTAAACTCTCACTGCAGGAAACCACCAGGTTTCAGTTCCTCAGCAGAAGAAAACCTACTTCTGTGCTCACAAGGCAGCACAAGCAGCAGCTTCTCCATACAGCAACAGGCCAGGAGGTGGCACAAAAAAAATCACCATTTCTGCCATAAGTGGGCTTTCCCACTTACGCCCCCTGCTCTCCAGATAACTCCCATGCTGCTCTGCAGGTACATTTGGGTGCAGTTTGAAGATACAAAACATACTCCCAAAAGCTTTGCCAGCTGGTGCAGAAAGGTGCTTTGGTTACAAGGCGACCTCCAGCTCACACATTGCTTTGGGATCCTCTGAAAAATCACTAGAAAGCACCAAGCCTGATGATCACAGGGCTAATTATTTAAAGAGAAAATAACAACAGCGTATCAACAGCAAGCATCAGCAGTGCGGACTGCTGAGGGATTTACTGGACCGTGCCTTGAGGACCAGCACAAGAGAGATGCTGGACACAGAGCTGCACCTCACCCCACACATCCTCCTCACCAAGTGCAAGCAGTGACACTCCTGGTAAAGTGCCCATTCCCGGTGAGCAAGATTCAGTGGGACAAAGACGAGCAAAGACGTGCCGGGTACCCCGAGCGCCTCAGCCCTGACTCTTGCCCGCGGAAGGACCATGGACCAGGTGAACCCTCCAGCGAGGTCCCTGCGGGGCTCTGGGTGCACGCCTGGGTGAGCTGATGTCCCATCCTGGTGCACCCTCATCCTTACTGCCCAGGCCCAGCTTCAGTTTATGTTCTTTTTCTGTTCAGGGACAGGAGCACTTTAACTCTTGCCTTATGATTTATAACCATCCACACGCAGGTGGCTCCATTTTGAACACTTCAGCTCCAGCTGGTGCCTCTTTGGCCTCTTGCAGGTTCATGCCAGGCTGTGACTGACCTTGCAGGATATGAGCAATTTTTTTCACGACTCAGTGGTGGCTTTTTACCATTTGTTTACCCCACAGATTTACCTACACTTTGCACACAGTTTTTACATAGCCTCCAACTCAGTTTTACCTGCTTTCTGTTTGTGTTTGTTTGCTGGTTTTTTTCTTTAAAGAGGAACAATATGCATTTGGGACTGAAGCTGAGGGCAGGATCCTGCAGCTCAAGCATGCTCTCTCCTGGGGACGGTTTCTGCACTGGAATTGCTGAATTTGGCTTGGAAATGGAACCAGGAGAGCCTGGAGGTGCTGGGCCACAGAGGTGGGAGAATCCTGCCCGAGCCGATCTGAGCCGTTCCTGCGGCAGCACCAGCTCCTCGGGCTGCTCTTGGCAGATCCATATCGCCAAGCCAGGTGCACCAAGAAAGGGTGGGGAAAGAGGGACCTTCTCTGCAAAGCAGAAACTGGGCTGAAAAACATATCTTTCCTTCAGCAAACCAACCTAAGTCAGCGTGGGTACCATCTGTGCAAGCGGTATCGGAGCAGCATTGATGGCAAACTGTTCCATAGAATCAGAGAGTCATCCTGGTTGGCAGAGACCCTCAAGATCATTGAGTCCAACCATAACCCAGCCCTGACACTGCCCCATGTCCTGAGAACCTCATGTCCGTCTGTCCAACCCTCCAGGAATGGTGACTCCAGCACTGCCCTGGGCAGCCTGTTCCAATGCCCAACAGCCTTTTCTGTGAAAAAATTGTTCCTTATATCCAATCTAAACCTCCCCTGGTACAACCTGAGGCCATTCCCTCTTGTCCTATCACTTGCTACCTGGAGACCAACACCCTCCATGCTACAATCCCATGTCAGGCAGTTGCAAGAGTGATAAGGTCTCCCCTCAGCTCCCTGTTCTCCAGGCTAAACAGCTCAGACATAATTTGCTTGGACATAGGGAAGGATGACACAAAGCAACTGTCTAGAAACCCCACACCAAACACAAATTCTACTCCACACACACTCCCACCCATGGAACCTGCTTTTTCCTCGCAGTCTTCCAAAAAACCCAGAGCCCTTCTCTGAACTAAGCCAAGGGACACTGCCAGAGACACTGGGCTCCATGGACCACCGAGCAGGTCCCAGGAGCAGCAGCTAGGAAACCACGCCTGGCTCTGCTCAGAACCAGCCCAGGCCAGGGGAACCGCGCTGACCCGGAGCCGCTCGTCTTCGCCATCACCCCAGGAGCAGCAGGTCCCCACCCCCGAGCCGCTGCCGCCACGGCAAAGCGCAGAGCCGGCTCTCGGGACCAGAATCAGCTCGGTCTCCATCCACTGAAGGAGGGAGCTGGGCAGCGAGCAGGGCTCCATGAACAGAACACTGTCCGCTCGCAGCTCGCTCCCGGCAGGGCCCCAGTGCCGGAGGGACCGGGGCTGCCCGCCCTGGACAGCGGGACCGCAGCTGCGGGTGGCGCCTCTGCCCGGGCTGGTTCCCCCGCCCGCGGCTCCGCTCCTGGAGAACGGAAAGAGTCCGAGGGCGCTCGGGGAGCGGGGCGGGGAGGCCCGTGTCCCGCGGGGTCAGACCCGCCAGCTCCGGAGCTTCCCGGCGGCGGGACACGGCGGGACACGGCGGGACACGGCGGGACACGGCGGGACACGGCGCGAGGCAGCCCGGGCCCTGGCTCAGCGCTCCCGCCCTGCCCGAGCACCGACTCACCGGCTCCGCTCGGCCCTGCTGGGCCCAGCTCCTGCGGGGCGCGCTGCCCCGGCCCCACAGCGGCTCGGCTCGGCTCGGCTCGGCTCGGCTCGGCTCGGCACGGCGCGGACACGGCGCGGCTCGGCTCGGCACGGCTCGGCTCGGCACGGCTCGGCTCGGCCCCGCCCGCCCCCCGGCGATGCGCCACCCCCCGTGCCGTGCACCTGCCCCCTCCACATCATCCCCTCAGAAACACGCCCTCCCACCCCCCCAGGGCTCTCCCGGTGCCGCTGCCCCCGCCCAGCACACGGCACCGGCTCCGCTCCCGCTGCCCCGGGGGGTTCCCCACGCCCAAGCTCCTCCGTGGAGCAACCAAAGGCGACCCACAGCTGTGCCCCCCCGTGCCCCCCTCCAGGTCAGGAATGTCCCCGTGGCTGGCCGGGCAGAGCCCTTGCCCTGCACGCTGGCCCCTGGACGATGGCTGAGGGCTGCTCAGGGCAAAGTCCGTTCAAATTCCAGACACGCTGCACATGCCGGTCTCGCAAGGGCACCATCGTTAGACCCCGGGCTGCTAAACGGTGACAGATCCTGGCACCGGCACTTCCCAGTACGTGCATGAAGCCAGAAGAGCTTGTAGGACCCCAGCCTGAGGAAAAAAAAGTATTTCCTATTCCCATCTCAGACAGCGGGCCAAGTCTCCTCACTTCTCCATCTCTGCCTCCTCTCACAGCTGCTCTCCCATCCCTTCACCCCCAGGATAAGGGTGCTCGTACACGTAGACACAGCACCCACCACCACTCCAGCTCTCCAGGACCCCCAGGGCAGGAGCAGGATGAGCCCCCTCTCATGTGTAACAGGCACTGTCACATTTCTCCATCAATACAAATGGTGCTGCAACACAAGGTGAAGGTCACAGCAACCCCACTACGAAGGCACCCAGGACTCCTTCAGGTTATTTGATTAGGACAAGACAAACAAAAATGTGGGTCATGCAGGAGGCAGCTGGGACTCGAGGAATGCAGCTGGTGACAAGCAAGGCTGGGCAGCCACAGCAGGTACAGCTGTGCCGCGGCAGTGACCGGGGTGCTCCCAGGCACGGTGGGGCTCCCAGGACTGCAGCGTGGGACAAGGAATGAGCTCAGCCCTCTGTCCCCCAGCACTCCTGTCCCCACTGAGCAGCAGGGTCGGGGAGCGGCGCAGGCAAGAAGGGGCACTCAGCCCCTCTCGCTGGGGACAGCCCACGCTGCCACTGGGGAGGCACACGGAGCCGGGGCAGCGTTTGTCCCGGGCAGTGACACAGGCTGGAGCTGCCACACAGGCTCTCCTGGGTGAGGGTCTTCAAATCCCCTCTGCAGAGGGATTAACCCGCCAGGGGAGTTTCCCTCAATAAGAACAAAATCAGGCAGAGCAAAGATGGCTGGTTGGATATGGCAGGAAATTTAATTTTAGGGGTGTCACAGACCCTCTTGCCCAGAAGCACTGTGGATCCCTCCCCCAGAGCTGGTGTGTGGAGAGCAACATCAGCTGTACAGACCACAGGCAAGTTCTGCCCACATCTCCCCAAAGCCTCAGACACCATGTCTTGAGGCCCTTTGTACTTCTACATGACAACAACCACCAAGAGAAGCAACAAAAATGCCTTCTCTCTGAGATATCCAGGGGTCACGTGAAAGGTAGATTTTGCAGCTCACAACACAGGATGCATTTTCAGAGCCACTTTCTAGTACAGAAAGACAGCACTTAGACAGAACTAGCTGTTAAAGCACTTAATGGCTTGTCGATACCCAACTTTAAGAATATTTACTGCTGTCTCGTAAACATGGTTGCTAAGATGCAGCTGTACAATGAGAAACCACGTTCAGCAGTGTCCTTGCACTGCAGCGCAGGGTCTGGGAGCAGCTGGGGGGCAGTGACGGCCCCGGGGCTGCGCAGCACGGGGTGCTCACAGGTCAGGCTACAAACTCCTCCTCAAAGCGGTGACCATGTCAGGCACATTTTCCTTACGAACAATGCCACAAACGCAGTGGGAGCAACCAGATTTGAACGTGTGGCATTAGGAGCTCGTCAGCCAGGGCTGTGCTCTGGGTACCTATAGCTCTGTGGCTCCGTTTTCTTTAGGGGAAACCGGGAAAGGGATTAACAGGGAGTAAAACCAATTCCATTCATGGGGCAGATGTGTCAGCAATCTCAGCAAACCCAACAGGTCAGCCAGGCAAGTCGATTTGCAGGGTGAAACTTCCATGACCCAAAGCACACATTTGGACACGGACGCATCTCCAGTTACTTTTGTGGCCAGTTCCAGGCACATCTCACTGCAGTGCAGCTGTGGCTGGCATGGCCTGCTCCCCCGGCAGCTCTCCTGCTGTCCCTGTCCTCACTCCTGCCCCATCCTTCTCCAACGTCCATCACAAGCAACATCCTCAGTGCTAAGGTGAGGACCCCAGCTCCCTTCTCACCTTTCACTTTTCTAAGCACAGACGTCCCTTCGCAGGCCGGGTACCTGTGTGATGCACCCAGCCGTGGTCACCACAGAGCGCCCTGCTGCGCTGTCCTGCCTCACCTGTGAGCATGGGTCATTCTCCCTGCAACAAGCAGCCCCAGAGCAGCCCTGCCTGCCCGTACAGCTGGCAGGGCAGCAAACACCAACGGGTGTCCCAGCAGAGAGGTGCTGTGCCCATGCTCAGCCGCAGTCCAGCTGCACAACACACAAGCAGCCCCATCAACACCAGCTGGATGGCTCAGTGGCCCCAGTGTCCACGTCATCAAGGTGAACGGACTCCAGACAGACAACCAACCAGTAACATGGCTTTCAGGCAGACACAGTGCCAGTAACGACCTGGCAGACTTGATGGCTGAGAAGCACCTGCATTACTCTGCAGAAAACCACAAGACCACCCAGGTGTAAGTACCACTTACATTGCCTCTTGTAAGAATTTCCTTCTCTTGTCCAGGTGCTTTTCTCCTCTGGCAAGACCTAAACTGTCCCATCCCTCGCAGCTCCCCCAGCCGAGCCGGCCCATGGCCCCAGGCACAGCAGGGGCTCCAGCAGCACCCCCAGGCAGCAGCTCTGCTCTGACAGAGGCTCGAACACCCTCCTCCAGCTCCGCTTTGAATCACTTCAGGATTATCAGGGGCCCTGGGAGGTTGTCGAGGATGTTCTTTCCTGTGCGCCCGCAGAAATTAAACACAGGTCAAAGGGTGTACTAAGCCTTCCATCTGAAGCCCAGCCCACGACACCAGGTGGTTCTGGGCATTTCCAAGTCACCCAGCAGCCAGACTGCCCCATCGGGAACTGGTGGGTGACAGCTGCCTGTCCCAAACGCTGGAGGTCTCTGCAGGTGGACGTTGAAAGATCATTGACAGATCCATAGGCATGACAGCCAGAGCCAGGATTTGGTCCCAAAGCATCAGCCTGAAGAGGAATCTCTGTCACGTGCAAAAGAGCACAGCAGAGAGGGTCCAGCATATGAAAATCCCTCTGCTGAGGATGGATGGGACCCCAGGTGCGTTTCAGTGAATGCCCTGATCTTGGGAGAACCCCTGGGTAAGGGACCTCTGGGACACCCAGCCGGGCCTGCAGACAAGGGCAAATACAGGAGCAGAAAGACACTGGAGATGGGTCTAAGCATCTCCTTTTTCAGACCCAAACTCACAGGAAGGCCGTGTCCTCCAAAGCCCAGCCTGATCTCACTCTGTGGGTCATTCAGTGCAGTGCAAGATATTTCTTCCCTTTGTGCTCATTGCTCTAGAAAAGACTTGTGCAATCACACTTCCTCCACCTGTTTGTCCTGCCTTGGACAATTTTGGGGCTCACTTGTCATTTCAGCCACATTTGACAGAAGAGTTAAGGCCTCAGAGGCGCTTGGTTTTGTGAAAACAGCACATAGGGAAGGGAGACCCTGTTTGTGCTCTCAGTGCAGGAGGGGCTGCAGCCTTTAGCAGACAGCTGAGAATCCACAACTGCCCGAAGGCCCAGCAGTGGGAGAGGCTCTGGTGGGAGCTTGTACCTTCTTAGACACTAAGAATAGCATAGCAGCTTTCCCAACTGAGAGAAACCCTTGAAGAGCGCCCCTAGTCAGCACAGAGACTGCCCAGGTCTGCCAAAATATCTGCAGCAGCTCCTCTTGCCAGCCTGGAATGACCAGGGGATTGTTGACACTGAATAGAGCACCACAGAATTGGGTCCTGCCAGAAGGGGGAACTTTATAGCTTGAGAAATTGTGTGTATGAACCCTTCTCATACCCCAGAGAAGGAAAAGTCTGGTTGATGTGTCACCCACAGGCACCGTGGCTCACTTTGGTCCTCTGAACAAGCCTGGGGTTGCCACTGAGTCCCGTCCCACACCAGCACCTCCCGGTTTGCTGCACAGCTGTCCCAGCCTCGCACACCCCTCAGCAGCCGCCCCAAGACCTTGTCCTTGAGCACCCTTGAGGACTGATAAGGTCCCTGCCTGCCAGCCCCAACACAGGCAGACGTGTGTCCTGGTGCGTTCCCAGCCACGGGACCTGCTGCACCCTGTGCGGAAATGGGAGAGGCCGGGACTCCAGGAGGAGCAGCGAGTGCAGGGAGACCCTGGCCTCAGCTCTCCCGCCTGCAGAACGTGACTCTCACCAGCTGCTCCGTGTGAGGAGCCGCTCACGGCTGGGACGGCCCTTCTGTCACTGCCAGCCCAGCCACTCTGCCCATGGGCAAGTTCCCGTTTTCTGGCTTGTGAAAATCACTCTTAGCTTTTGGCATCCCTGAACCTTACTCAAGGATGGACCGTGTCCTCCTGCAAAACACAACAGCCAAGTGCCACCGGATGTCACACACAGCCCAACCATGCCCCACACCCAACTGGATTGGGAGGCATTGCTTGCAGAACAAATTCAGAGCAATGAACACCTGCCAGCAGTGCACAGACTGCTCAAGGTAAGAAAAGACAATGGTGAAAGTGCAATTTCTGGTGGCAGAGCCCCTCACCAGCATTCACTGACACCTTCCCCAGGCTACACAGCAGCTGCGGGGCCCTTCTAGTTTGTGCCCCCTCTTCCCTGCAGTGTGGAGCTGCGGGCCCCATGGCAGCCTGTCCCCCAGTGCCATTAGCAGATGTGGTGCACCCAGAACACCAATCATGGCATGTCCTGAGGCCGTGGTGCCCAGCGCCAAGGATCTGACGCCCTGCACGGTGCTGCTCTGCACAGCAGAGCTGCCCTGGCCCGGCCGGTGCACCTCACCGACCACCTCAGGGAGGTCTCGGTGCCACTAAACCTGACCTCCTGAAAGCCTTGTCAGAAGGCTGGTGGTGTAGCACCATTTCGCACAGCACATGCACATCCTGCTCTGGCAAGATTGATGTTAGCACTTGGTCACCCAGCTGTCACAAACCACACGGCGCCTCCTGGATCCACCGCTCAGCGCTGCAGCTCCCAGCTCGCTGCACTCCCCAAGACATGGATCCTTTGTACCTCCAGGGCCGCCACGCTGAGCTGTGGCTCAAGTAGCTGCTAGCATGGCCTCAGGAACATCCACCCAGTGCTTTACAGCAAAAGACAAGGCCAAACCTTTCCTCTGACCACCAACAGGTCCAAAAGAAGATGAGGGGAAGCACAACCTCTGCAAGGAGGCACCCCAGGCAGACACTGCAGCTCTCTGCATCACGGCTACCCCATCACTGCCCCCAAGCGCCCCTCACCAGCACACACAGCAACGGCTGTGCCGGTTCTGCAACCCAGAAGAAATCCAGCTGCCACCGACAGGCATGGCCGCATCCTCCCCAGCGCTGGCACCAGGCTCTGCACCACCTCGTGAGCCAGGCCTGAACACCAATCCCTCAGAAAATTAACTCAACAGAAGGAAAGGGAAACTGTTTTTCAGCTGTCTCAGCTCCTGGCTCCTGCTCTTCACCCAACACCACAAACCCACACCTGGTCGGGGAAGGGGTGCCCCCTTCTCCGAGCTCTGACCAAGTGGTCAGGTAAGCTCGGCCTTTCTGCCATTACAGGGCCAGCTTCCCACCCCCGCTGCCTCTTTGGCCTCAGAAGTACACAGACCAATGTCCAATGCTCCTCTTTCTCAATCCTTGACCACCGCCTCCTGTGTTTTTCTCCACTGCTCCACACACTCAAGTGTAGGGATCTCTTCCAAAATGAAGCTGCATTTTTTTTTTTTGTCCCAGGGGATGTTCAAGACTGTCAGCTGTGAGCAAGGGAGAGGACACAGTGTCCAAATACACAAGATCTGTACACTCAGTGAGACCGCTCCAAGTCTCGGTGCTGCTCCACGCTGTAAGAGAAGCACCCTGGGGAGCAGAGGGAGCAGAGTGGGGCAGAGGAGCCAGGACTCTCATCTGGGCACCGCTCCGGTGTCACGGGGTGGGCGCTGACAGCGCTCGGTCTCAGCCGTGGCTCCAGTGCTGCCCAGAGCCCCCAGCCCCGCAGCACTGTCCAGCCTGTCCTGGGCATTGCTTGATCCAAAGGAGCTCTGGGAATTTTTGTAAGCAAAGATACATAGATCCCGCTTCCTCCGAAGGGGGGAACTGAAGTCACACAGTTACTACGTGCATGGCTGTTTATAACCCACTATAGGCTCAACCCCTCTTCCTACTATCAGTGTGTTTCCATCCTGCCCATTAGGACCACAGGACCCTTAGACTGGCCGTTCTCCAGCTGACACAGACAATGGGAACCAGCCCATGGCAGCGCAGTGCCACGGGTTATCAGAACAAGACATGCTGCTCAGTTCAGACAGGACAGGTGCCCGATGTCTCTGCTTTCACAGAACAGGAACGTAGGAGCAGTGAACCGGGACAGATGGAGCAAGGATTTACATTATTTTACATGAACAGACAAAATACAAAGGCAGTCTAGAGATACAGGACGGTGCTGTCTGGGTCCAGAGGTCACTCCAAACACCCCCTGCTCTCTCATCCCACCGAGGCCAAGGATTCGATCAAGCAGGGTTGGAAGGCGCGTGTCCAGCTGGAGCTGCCCAGAGCCGACAGTCAGCAAGAGCCACCAGGGAAGGACTCGCCTTCTCAGTTTAGTATCTTTGGATGAGTTTAATATTATTGACAGAAGAGGGACAAAACCAGACTATTTCTTTTTCTTCAGATCTTGGCAAGGCTTCGGCTCTTTGTCCTATCCACCAGCAAGTATTTTCATTTCTGAAGATACTAACAGCCCTCTAAAAGGCATTATTTTATTAGGATCTGTTAACACAAAAGGCTTTGGTGAAGAAACCTTTTCCTCAGCCCAGGACAAATGTCTTTGCCCGTATCACCTCACGGATTTCCCTAACCTCTTCATACAGCTTGGCAATGAGTACAAATCTGCTCTTCTTCCCCTAAGCCCTGGATTACACACCTCACAGCCATTTCTAGGAGCCTAAATCTGCAAAGCTCCTTGGGACCAAATTTAGATAATCAGTAGTCTGAAAATAAGATCTTAATCCTGGTCCATGCAGCACAACCCTGAGTCCACACAGGACCCGCTCCAAGGACCAGTTGCAGCCTTTCCTCTCCACTGCAAAATCAAATGATTTCCTGTTAGTATGTTTAGTTTTCTTTGTATCAGGTCACATTTTAAACTAACACAAGTCTGCCAACTCTCCAGTGGTTTATAAAGTGAAGAGGCTCCTGTGTCACAGCCGCCTTCTCTCTCGGGAGATGGGAAGAAAGTTGCTTGAGCCTCATCCTTTGCAGAAATAAACCTGTTCAGGAGCATCGAGCTGAAACTGCTTTTAAAACAACAGTTCTTAAAAAATCTGGGACTTCAAAGTCTTAATTATAAAGCTACTCTACTGAAAGCACAAACCTGGGAGTGCAAGAAATTGATTTTTTTAAAAATAACATAATTGAAATACTGCTCAGAACTCCTCTGAGTATAATATTTTAATTCTATTAAATTCATAAAGCATAAATCTTAGACAAGTTTCAGACAAGAAATAGGCAGGATCTGTGTATCTCCTCAGGTGGGAACCCAAGTACACAAATCAGCCCTCGAGAAGCCCTGGCCAGACACTCGTGTGTCCTGGGAGCCTGGTGCTGTCCCTACATCATGTCAGACAGGCCAGATCTGACTTCTGCTGATATTTCAATCCTGTGCCCGCCTGGCCCAGGCCGACCTCTCACGCTGCCGTTGCCTCTGTGTGGCTGCAGATGGTAACAGCAGATGTGAAAATGCTCCTGCAGCGTCCCACCCATTACCAGATCCTTTAAATCCTCCGTAACAGCTCCTTTGGCCTTCAGTGAGCTAAAACCCTTCCTTGTAAAATATAAACTTCGACGACATTCACAGACATCTTATAAATTGCAACATTTTGAATAAGCTGACAATGTACTGACCCTTTGGGGTAAAACCAGGCCCTTTTTTGCACGTTTACACAGCACTTGGCATCAGAAGATCAAGCCAGATCCCAGGTACTGCTGAGTCAGCTCGGCCACGCTGTCAGGTCCAGCTCTGCACAGTGTGAAGTGTGACCTTCTCCAACCCCCTTTTCCTTCAGGGCCGTGGGCTCTTTGGGGTAATTGCTGAGGAACCAGCAGCATCTCTGGAACCAAAAACCTAGAGAAATCACCCATTAAATAACTTCATGCTGCTCTCAGAGCAGCGTAAGATTCTCTTTCCCCAGTCTGACCAACCTGAGGGTCACCAGTGCGTCACCACCAGTGCAACACCACCAGTGCAACACCACCATAAGGACGGGCTCTGCTCTCACCACACACTTTTTGCCCAGAGTGAGGAGCATCCCCCAGCTGCCCCCTCACCCACTGCTCCTCACCAGAGACGTGGACACGAGTCGACAAACCCCCCAGTGGATCCCTCCCGGTTTCCTCCTGTGCCACATCCCCTCTCCTGCCCTCGCTGGGTGCTGAGCCGAGTGGCCGTGGCCCCCGCACTGGCTGGGCTTTCACGCCTCCTCAGCTCCTCCTTCTCACTCAAAAACATCACGGAGGACACCTGAGGTGCCACCATCTGTCCTTGCAAAGGTGAAATAAATTAACTGAACAGCAGAGTCAGTTATACTGTTAAGTGGCATTCATTATTTTATCAGCACTGGGGAGCTCTGGGGATCATCCTCCATAAGTGCTCCAACGCCCGGATGCTCTTGCATTGCTTATATTCACATAATTATTACATATGCATTACAGTTTTTGAAAATTTTGACATACATCTATACTAAAAATGCTTTAATCAATAAAATGTTATAAAATAAAATGATTGTTATAATTGTTTAGTTTCTTACAATACACCTATTAATTATTAGTTAAATATAAACTAAGCACTCCACTTGTAAACAATGTGTTCATCTTGGCTCCCTCTTGTCATGCAGAAGGATCTAAAACTTGAAAAATACCCCTTCGTTTTGCAGGTGGTCAGAAAGCACGGATCTCACGTCGATTGGTTCATGCCGGGTACATCTTCTGTAACTCAACCACAGCGCACACGAACCCGGCCGCTTCTCTTCAGGGGGCTGCGACCGTTGGGCACCGGGCGGCAAACGCTGCAGAGGTTTGAGGAGCAGGAGCCGCAATGAGAACCCGGGACACCCGGCGGCGCCGCGGACAGCACGGTACCGAGGGGCGGCACTGAGCCCGCGGATGCCCCCTCAGCCCCGCTGCGGGCCCGGGCCGGGCCGGGCTGGCCGGGCAGCGGGAGAAGCCGCGGACACGCGAACACCGCTCTGCCCCAGCCCCAAACCCCTGCACCCCGCAAAGGGCCCAGGAGGCGACGCCCGCCCGCTGCCCCGTCAGGCATCACAGCGGTGCCTCGGTAGACATGGCGCTCACGTCGTCACGTGACGGGGAGGCAGGTCGCCACGTGATGCCGCTGCTCCGGCGATCATGTGACCAGCTGCCCGGGGTTCCCACGCGGGAGCACGATCCGCGCGCTGGAGGTTGCCATGGGAACGCGGTGGCCGCTGCTGCTGCTCCTCCCGCCGCTGCTGCTGCCGGCGGCCGCTCCCGGTGGGTGCCCCGAACCGCCCCGGCCCTGCCACGGGACCCACGGGCAGCCCGGGGCCGAGCCCGGAGTGGGACCCTCCAGCCGGCCTCCCTGGGCCCCGGACGGGGCTTCGAACCGTCCTCCCTGGGCGGGAGCCCCCAGCCGGGCGGGGAGCGCTGGGCGGGTGCCCCGGGGTCCCCCGGGCCCGGTTGCCGGTTCCCGTGTGGTGATTGTTCCGCTCCAGCTGCCGGGCCGGCGGGGCCCGGCCTGCAGGAGCAGTTCTTCCCGCAGGTGCGGGATCACTTCAGCTTCGAGCGTGACGGCAACGAGACCTTCCCGCAGCGGTTCCTGCTCTCAGGTGGGTCCTGGGCTGTGCTGCCCGAGCCGCTCCCGGCCCCGCAGGGCTGTGCCGGTCGGGTTGCGTTGCTGAGCCATCCGCTCCTGCAGCGGGCAGAGAACGCCCTGGTTGGGTGCTCAGAGCTGCCAGGAGCCGGTGTGAGCTGAGCGCCGGTCACTCGGTGTCACCCGTGTCCTCCCTCCGGTCTGTGGCTCTGGCCGCGGGTGCGGGACTGACCCCTGCGGCAAGAACACGCTGACAGCAGCGGCCGTGTGAGGCTCACACCAGGGCTGGCTCCGAGCCACGGCGCTGACACGGAGAAATAACCTGAACAGCAGAGTCAGTTACACTGTTAAGCTGCGTTCTTAATTTTATCAGTGCTGGGGAGCTCTGGGGATCATCCTCCGTAAGTACCCCCAAGACTGAATGCTCTTGCATTGCTTATATTCACATAATTATTACATATGCATTACAATTTTTGAAAATTTTGACATACAATACATCTAAACTAAGAAACAATTAATGATGTTAGTTCTAGTTGTTTAGTTTCTTACTTACAATACATCTAGCAATTATTAATTAAATACA
Organism: Patagioenas fasciata; assembly: GCF_037038585.1. Classification (NCBI taxonomy): domain Eukaryota; kingdom Metazoa; phylum Chordata; class Aves; order Columbiformes; family Columbidae; genus Patagioenas; species Patagioenas fasciata. The sequence continues at coordinate 1,055,809 of NC_092539.1, forward strand.
AACTAAGCATTCTGCTTCTAAACAATGTATCACTTAATCTTCTGTCTCCCTCTTGTCATGCAGAAGGATTTAAGCTTGAAAAATATCCCCTCGTTTTGCAGGTGGTCAGAAAGCATTTATCTCATATGGATTGGTTAATGATGGGTACGTCTTTTGTAACTTAATCAGACCGTACGTGAATTTGGCAGCTTCTCTTCGGCATCCCTTACAAGCGCAGCTCAGTGCTCTTAGTGCTGCAGGAAAAACAAATAGTGACCTCAACAATGCACTGTGTACCCGTCATTCTTAGGAGTGAAGATAACTGCTCTTGGGTCAGTGTTTTGCATTATTCAAAGCCCTGCACCTTTAGATAGCTTAAGCCGTGCTGAACAATGAGGGTGCCCAGCAAGGAGCCGGCAGCGTCCTCCTTTCTTTCTAGTCAAATAACAAGTTATCTTCTGTGCACCAGACAGGGAGAGGAGGCTCGGCTGAGCAGCCTGTGACCTGAAAGATGGCACTTTCAGTAGCTGCTGTCGCGTGATTTCCAGTGCTGCCTGCTTGGAGAAACCCGGGGGAGAACAAGGGTGGAGCTGTGAGGAGCAGCAGCGCGGAGCGGCCCAGCCGAGGCTGCACCCGCGGCCTCTCCCTCCACATCCCGGTTCTCTGCAGCTTGTTCAGCACCCGCACCCACTCACAGACGTTTCACCAAGCGTGAATTCCTGGATCAGTTCAGCCCAGAGACAGGGAACACTGGTGACTTTTGATAGCGTGCTCAAGGCTGAAATGTCACTGATTAAGTGGCCATTTTTGAACAGAACTTCAGGATCTCCTAGTTGTGCCGCATTTCACAAGTTTGTTTTCTTTTTAAAGTGTTGTTTTGTCTGTGTGTCCTGGGCAGAGCTGAGCGATATTTCTGAGAAACAAAACATTAAGATCACATTTCTGCTGGTTTGCAAATAATTTCTTACTCAAAAATCCTGTGAGAAGTTCCGTCCCGTCCACTGCTTCTTGTGCAATATGAGACTTTCCACATTATCAGTGGGAACTTGAAGGAGACTGTTATTTCACAGCCAGGCAGCTGACTGTCTGGAGGTTAGCTGGCGGTTCCCCGGGGTTTCAGTCTAAAAATAGACACCTTTCTAAGCAACCCATATAGTTTGGTTTTGGCTCCTATGAATGGTTGTTTACTGCAGGAGCCACGAAGCATTTCAGACGAGAAGCCAGAGTAAAGACAGCGCTTGAGTTTCCTGCCTGGTACCCGGAGCAAATGCAACACGGACAATCAGGCTCTTTTTTTAGCAAAGAGCAGCAGTTTTGCTCACAAAAGGTTTCAAGCCCATTTCCAAGCCAGATCCTGCTTTGGCAAGTCAGTGTTGAGAATACCAAGAATTAAATTCACATATCTCTGTTAATAGCAGTAGCCTTGTGTGACATGTCCATAGGGCAACCGCTGGTGGAGAGTCCCAGTGGATGATGTGGCAATGCGTTGAAATCAGCATTTAACTGATGGTCTGGGGTCTGCTGTTGAACAAAGCTATTTATTATCCCACTCAATTCCTGTGCAACTTAAGATAAGCTAAAACCAAACATTTGTTAAAGTCAGCAAGCATTAAAGCAACTGTTTGTTAGATAAGCAAGTGCTTGTATCATAGAGCAGCTTGTCCTGCCAGGCACAGTTTGCCTTCAGTTATAAACACATCAGAGGGTGAAGCACATCATATGTCATCATATATATGTGTTATGTCATATGATAAATATATGTGTGTTACGTATATAACATACATCATCAGCAGCAAATCCTGGGCTGCATCCCCAGCCCTGTAAGCAGCAAGTTTGGGCGATCCTGCCCCTCTGCCCTGCTCTATGAGACCCCCCTGCAGTGCTGGTCCAGCTCTGGGTCCTCAGCACAGGACACACATGGAGCTGCTGGAGAGGGGCCAGAGGAGCCCCAGGAATGACCCGAGGCTGGAACAGCTCTGCTGGGGACAGGTGAGAGAGCTGGGGTGTTCAGTCTGGCCTTTCCAGACTTAAAGGAGAAAGACGGAGAGAGATGTTTTACCAAGGCCAGTAGTGACAGGACAAGGGGTGATGGTTTTAAACTGAGGGTGGATTTGGATTGGACGTAAGGAAGACATTTTTTATTATGAGGACGGTGAGACACTGCCCAGAGAAGCAGTGGACGCCTCATCGTGGAAGCGTTTGAAGTCAGGGTGGATGGGGAAGGTGTCCCTGTGGGAAGGGGCTTGAGCTGCATGATCTTTGAAGGCCCTTTCCAACCCAAACCATTCTGCCATCTGTGATCTGCAGCCGGGCTCTGTGTTACACATCAGAGCAGGGGCAGCGGGAAGATGCAGGCAATTCCCTGACATCCGTTCTGTGGGAAAAGTGTTTTGGGATGAGTTGGGCTGAAAAGGGTATATAAGTAGGAAATTGCTGGTTTGGGGGGCAACTGTTTCCAAATGCCTTGCAGAACTTTAGATTTTAGGGATTTAAAGGCAGAAGTGGAAGTTCCAGGCCATGTGCTGATCTCATGGAAGCTCTTATTTACCCCACTCAAATGAGAGATTTCTCTTGCCTGGCCTTTCCGACACCTTCGTGCCCTGGCTCAGGTCCTGGGGATGAGCCTGTCCACAGTGCTCTTCCTTGTTAAGCTCCTGCCCAAACTCACCAAAAGTAGCCCCGTTCCATGATGGTGTGTGGTTTTGGTTTGGTGGTGGGTTTTTTGCTTGGTTGGGTTTGGGTTTAACTTTCTTCTGTCTATTATCTCAGCAAAGTTCTGGAAGAAAGGATTTGGACCCATCTTTTTCTATACTGGCAATGAAGGTGACATCTGGATTTTTGCTCAGAACTCTGACTTCATATTTGAATTAGCAGAGGAACAGCAAGCGCTTGTGATTTTTGCCGAGCATGTGAGTATTTTAGTCATGCATACTACAGAGTCTTGTCATGTTCAGTATTGCCGAATTCAGCTTTCTGTAGGTCTGAAAAATCCTAACGCCTCTTGCTGTGAAGCTGAAGTACACATGCCGTCAGCTTTCTCCCCACGGTGGAGCTTTGTACATAACCGTGGCCTCTGAAGTTTTTTTCCTATGCCTACCAGCAGTCCAGGGCACAGACTGCTGTTCCAGTACAACCTACACCACTGTGTATTTCCTTTAGAACAGTGCTTTTGGTAGGAGTTTCCACAGGCCTTGAACTCCACACTGGACTAGGAAGCTATTTTGTTTGGATAATATTTAATCTCTGTAGCCTGCGAAGTCCCAAGGCAACCTTTCCCACACCACTCTATTAAATTTGCTATTCCATAACTTATGCATGAAGAGATTACTCTGTTCCCTTTTCTAGCTGGGGGTTTCAGGAGAGAGACACATGAGAGAGGCACACACCAAGGGCCCACTTGGCACCCACTGAACTTGTCATGGAGTGTCCATCCTCTCCAGGGTATGACCTGCAAGTCTCTGTTTATCAGACGCAGGAGACAAGGCAGTTCCTCAGTTACAAACTGGAGGACACCGTGTGTTCTGTTATCGTTCCTGTTTGCACACACTTATCCCAGTTCTATAGTGCGAACAGAGAGACCCAGACCTGGACAGCAGCGTTTCCACAGCATCTCTTTCCTTTCAGAGGTACTATGGGAAGTCTCTTCCATTTGGACTTGAGTCAATGCAGCCGAAGAACACCGGTCTGCTCACCGTGGAACAAGCCCTCGCTGACTATGCAGTGCTAATTACTGAGCTTCAGCAGCAGTACGGTGCTGCGGACTGTCCTGTCATTGCTTTTGGAGGCAGGTAAGGGTTGCGCGCTCCTTCCCATCTCCACCTCCTTTCCCAGCCACAGTCGTGCTCTTCTCATAGATCTGTTTGGCTCTCAAGCAAGTTGTAAAGGCTGAGCTTTACTCTGTGGGATAGAGAGCAGATCCACCTGTGCCTGAGCTCCTCAGAGCTCATCACCAGGTCCCAGCCAGCTCTCCCGTGAAGAATTAGTGTTGGTCATGATTCCTTTGGGGAAGCACCGCTGACTGGATGTTTCTGGGCATCTTCAATGTATGTCAGCCAGGTCTTCAGAAAATGAGAAATTCTTCCTGCACAATAAGAACATTTTACAGTGGAAATACAGGAGACTAAAAGTTGGTGGAATATTCTTTCCAGGGGCTACCAAGCTTTTTACTAAACACAGCTTCTTTAGCAACATCCACCCATTTTCCTTGCAGGCTTCTTTATAATTCTGCTCTCCAGCCTGCTGCTTGGTTGCTCCTGGCTTCCCAGCAGAAATCCTTCCCTAAAGCGCTTGCTGTGCTCCAGCTCTAAGCTGCGTTGGTGTGATGTCCTCGTCCCTTGGGTGGCTCCCCACACTTACAGCAGAGCAACGTTTCCCTTTAAAAAGCTTCCACTGAGTGCAGGGCGTCTAACTGAGCTGCAATGAGCGAACAAGCACTGGAGCTGACACTTGTCACTGAGCTTCCAGCTCACAGAGGTGGTGCTGGGCCTGTTGATCTCGGGGTGTCTGTGCCGTGGCTGCCGGGCCAGCAGCGCTGTCAGCAGGGCCGGAGCTGTCCTGGGGTGGGGGCTCAGACAGCTGGCGGCGTCTAAATCAGTCCGCAGCAGCCCCGAACAGCACTAACCCCACGTGAAGAACACGGCCATACAGCCGTGCCAGAGCAGCACAGCATTCCCCATGGCTGGAAAAAGAGCCCTCTTCTGTTGCTTATAACTTGGCCAAACTTTAACCTGAAATTACTTGTAATAGGCTTCTACTAATGCCTGTTTCCAAGACCAGGGTTAGAGAAATGCATATTTCTTTACATGTGGGTGATATGGAAATGATATTTACTGCAACCACTTGAGGTGGTGGGGAGGGAGACTTGAATACCTGGAAGCTTGAAGTCAGACTGGGTGTTACCTGCATTTTGGGGATTTCATTTGCCACCCCCAGGAGTGACCACAGAGTAACTCCACAAACATCAGCATATCACAGAATCCCAGAGTGTCAGGGGTTGGAAGGGACCTGGAAAGCTCATCCAGTGCAATCCCCCATGGAGCAGGAACACCCAGCTGAGGTTCCACAGGAAGGGGTCCAGGCGGGTTTGAATGTCTGCAGAGAAGGAGACTCCACAGCCTCCCTGGGCAGCCTGGGCCAGGCTCTGCCACCCTCACCAGGAAGAAGTTTCTTCTCATATTTCAGTGGAACCTCCTGTGTTCCAGTTTGCACCCATTGCCCCTTGTCCTGTCACTGGTTGTCACCGAGAAGAGCCCGGCTCCATCCTCCTGACACTCACCATTTATATATTTATAAACATTAATGAGGTGTTCATATGAATGAATGTTGTCCCCTTGAGTTTTTCTAGTAACCCTTGATATACCTGTACATATATACCTGTAAGACTAGGTTATATATGCCAACTGCCCTACCTGCTGCAGGCCCTGACACCAAGGTGTCTTTGAGGTTTTTTGTGGTATTTGTTAATGTCTTCCCTTCCCTCCACCAGTGCTGATCACCTATGCAGCTGTTATTTGGGGATACTCTTCACTTCGCAGCACTAGGGAGGGCTGCGTGTTCTGTAGTGTTCGGGGCACCCTATGCTAAAAGCCTGGCTGGTCTTTATAATCCTGTCTGCAAAACGTGTCTCCTTCCCCCATTGAAGAGCTTCACTTGAGCCCCTCTGGGTTCTGCGCTGGAGCTCTCAGGGCACACTCAGGATGGGGCAGAGTTCAATCCTCGGGCAGGATTTGTGTTTGGCTGCAGAAGAAAGCTGAGCTGCTGTGTTCCCACCGGCGCTGGCTCGAGCGAAGGCCAGTGAGAACACACTGTGTGCTGCCCACTGCCCAGAACTGGACCTTTTCACGTAAGGATGGCATCGACTAGCTATGCATAGACTTGTTGCCTTGGGTTAGGTGAGCCTGTGAATGCTGGCCTTAACTTTTGAGTTACTCTGTTATAAGCTGTCTGTTAGAGGAAATATTAAGAAGTCTCTTGTTTGTCCTGTGGCAGCTACGGAGGAATGCTGAGTGCTTACATGAGGATGAAGTACCCAAACATCGTGTCGGGAGCATTAGCTGCCAGTGCTCCTCTGCTGTCTGTGGCTGGGCTTGGAGACCCCACGCAGTTCTTCAGAGATGTAACAGCAGTAAGTAGCATCTCTTTTGAGGAGCATTGTTTTTCTCCTTTAAGGAGGCTGGATGTTTTTCCTCTTCCATGTGTTTAAACATATTTCTTCGCAGCGTCAGTGCTGGGCAGAGAATGCAGTTGAATGGGAAGCTGGAAGGAGCAGCAGCAGCTGCAGATGTGATGCTGAGCTCTACCATAGCTGTGGCACTGGGCCCAAAGGTGCTGGTCTGTTGAGCAGCACAACTCAGTTCCAGCACTTCCAGTACCACTAGGGATTCACTTCCCCATTTCTAGTGACTTAATTGTATTACACCCTGAAAGTTTTCCTTTGTGCCTGGCTGAACCCCCTTTGGGTAATTTATTCTTCAGGTTCTCTCCCAAAATGCTGTATTTTGCACTGATGTCAATACCCAGAGGAAGGTGGTATTGCTTAGAACTGACTTAGTTTGTAAGGAAATGTACTGCCTGGTAGTACTGAAATCTTGTGATAGTGTCTGTTTTGCCTCTTTTTCAACATGAGTTTCTAGACTGGGCTGACACAGGTGGCTCTGCATGAACTACCTGTGTATGAAACTTGTGGTCTTTTTGCTCTTATTTACATATATGAAAACCTTATTTCAATGCAGAGAGTTACAAGACAGATAGCATTACCGGTAAGTGTAAAGAAGATACTATTGTATGAAAACAAACACAATAGCATTAGAAACTCTAACTGTATAAGAGAATAAAGACATCTTATCTTAAAATTACATGTTTTAAAACAAAAAATGTGATAGTACTTAATCATCTAACGGGTCCTGCAGTGGGAATGCTTCCCTGGTTGAAGCAGATTCCTTCTCAGAAGCCCTTTCCAGCTGAGAGCTCTGTCTTGCTTCAGATGTGAATATATTGTGAGTCATTAACACACCCCTGAAATTAGGGCTTTGACCTTTACATGTGAAAAAACATTTCCAGTTGATTTTAAAATATGCTCTGTCTGCAGTGGTAAGCCGACCTCTGCGCTGAGAAAGCAAGCACTTTGCGTTGTTTTCAAAGTAGTTCCTTCCACATTCAGTGTGTTCACATAAATCTGAATTCAATTGTTCCTCTTGGTGAGACAACCCGTGGGAGCTGTTAAAACGAATGAAGACACAAACCCTTCATGAGTCATTGCAGGAGCTCTCTCTTCTCTGAGTCACAGTGCGTTGTCTCAAAGCAGCTTTCTCTGTGACTTCTGCTGACCTTTTCCAGCTCACTTCATAAGCCTCCAGGTCACAGGGCAAGTGAGCAAAGGGCAGAAACCTGATATTGCATAAGGCATTTGGGTAAGATCAGGTTATATATGCCCACTGCCCTACCTGCTGCAGGCAGAAAGCTCCTGTGTGAATACACACATAGAAACATAGAATCATTTCAGCTGGAAGAGACCCTCAGGATCATTGAGTCCAACCATAACCTAACCTGACTCTAGCGCTAAACCATGTCCATGAGAACCTCGTCTAAATGCCTTTTAAACCCCTCCAGGGATGGTGACTCCAGCACTGCCCTGGGCAGCCTGTTCCAATGCCCCACAGCCCTTTGGGGAAGAAATTGTTCCCCAGATCCAACCTCAACCTCCCCTGGCACAACTTGAGGCCGTTTCCTCTGCTCCTGGCGCTTGTTCCTGGGGAGCAGAGCCCGACCCCCCTGGCTCCAAGCTCCTTTCAGGCAGTTCAGAGATCAGAAGGTCTCCCCTCAGCTCCTGTTCTCCAGCTGAACTCCCCAGGTCCCTCAGCCGCTCCCATCACACTTGTGCTCCAGCCCCTCACCAGCTCCGTTCCCTTCTCCCAACTCGCTCCAGCACCTCAAGGCCTTTCTTGGTGAGAGGGGCCCAGAACTGCCCCCAGGATTCGAGGTTTGGCCTCCCCAGTGCCCAGCACAGTGACACAATCACTTCTCTAATCCTGCTGGCCACACTATTCCTGATACAAGCCAGGATGCTGGTGGCCTCTTGGCCACCTGGGCACACACTGGCTCATGTTCAGCCGCTGTCACCAACACCCCCAGGTCCTTTTCCACCGGGCACTTTCCAACCGCTCTTCCCCAGCCTGCAGCGTTCATGGGGTTGTTGTGACCCAGGTGCAGGACCCGGCACTTGGCCTTGTTGAACCTCAGACAATTGGCCTCAGCCCAGCGATCCAGCTGGTACTTCCCATAAGGCAGGAGCTGCTCGGGCCGTTACCTTCAGATCAGACATCTGGATGAGGTGGAATTCAAAAGAGTAAAGGTGGCAGTCTGGAGGGAGAACAGCTTTCCTTGGAACGGCTGTAATGCCTCCTGCCTCTGCTTCTGCAATAGCTCCGCTGAACTGGTCCTGGGTCTGCAGGGGAGACTGGGGTGGGTGCTGGTTCCTCAGCAGGTGAGAACAGAGCAGAACGGGTGCTGGTTCCTCAGCAGGTGAGAATGGAACAAGTGGTGGTTCCTCAGCAGGTGAGAGTAGAACAGGTGGTGGTTCCTCAGCAGGTGAGAGTAGAACAGGTGGTGGTTCCTCAGCAGGTGAGTGTAGAACAGGTGGTGGTTCCTCAGCAGGTGAGTGTAGAACAGGTGGTGGTTCCTCAGCAGGTGAGAGTAGAACAGGTGGTGGTTCCTCAGCAGGTGAGAGTAGAACAGGTGGTGGTTCCTCGGCAGGTGAGTGTAGAACAGGTGGTGGTTCCTCGGCAGGTGAGAGTAGAACAGGTGGTGGTTCCTCGGCAGGTGAGAGTAGAACAGGTGGTGGTTCCTCGGCAGGTGAGTGTAGAACAGGTGGTGGTTCCTCGGCAGGTGAGAGTAGAACAGGTGGTGGTTCCTCGGCAGGTGAGAGTAGAACAGGTGGTGGTTCCTCAGCAGGTGAGAGTAGAACAGGTGGTGGTTCCTCAGCAGGTGAGAGTAGAACAGGTGGTGGTTCCTCAGCAGGTGAGAGTAGAACAGGTGGTGGTTCCTCGGCAGGTGAGTGTAGAACAGGTGGTGGTTCCTCGGCAGGTGAGTGTAGAACAGGTGGTGGTTCCTCAGCAGGTGAGAGTAGAACAGGTGGTGGTTCCTCAGCAGGTGAGAGTAGAACAGGTGGTGGTTCCTCAGCAGGTGAGTGTAGAACAGGTGGTGGTTCCTCGGCAGGTAAGAGTAGAACAGGTGGTGGTTCCTCAGCAGGTGAGAGTAGAACAGGTGGTGGTTCCTCGGCAGGTGAGAGTAGAACAGGTGGTGGTTCCTCGGCGGGCGGGCAGGGCAGCAGCCCCGCGCTGCCTCGTGGGGAGCTCAGCTGTTGCAGTAGCCAGGGCAGACCTGCTCCTCTGCCCCAGGCTGATCCATCCCCACACTCCAATTAGAGCCATTAGTAGATGAAGATCAGTAAGTGCATCCAGAAGGAGATCTGGAACTCCTAAATAGATGGCCAGGTAAAATGTGGAAAACTCCACAGTGGTTTCTCTAAGCCTAACTAACAGGCAAAGGCAGAGTTAAGAATAAAAGAAAGGTCTCATGTTTCTTTTTAGTTGAGGTTGGGTCTTTGTAATAAAAAGGCTTAACTAGTGATTTGTCACTACTTAACTATTGCTCTAGCAGGGCAAAGGAACCTTAAAAGAGCCCTAATAATTCTTACTATGACAAAGCACAGGTTGCCAGCAGATCTCAAACTGACTTGTGATCTGACAGAAGAGAAACAGTTTGGGTTGCTAGAGCCCTTAGTGGCAGGAACAACTTGTTCTCCAGCATAACCAGCCACAGCTCTTCAAACACACCGTAACTGCTTTTTGAGGATCGGTGATGTCTTTCCCAAGCAAAAGGACACGGCCTTCTTGGTCAGCTGGCAGGTCACCGGCAGGCCTAGGGAAAGCAGGTCTGGGTTCCCAAGCCAACTCTCTACCCTCCGTGTATAACTGACCTCTGCACGGCTCCTTCCCACAGACAGAGTGCAGATGGAAGGACGCTGTTGTGTGTTGAAAAATAAAAAATAATAGTTATAAAAATTTAAAAAAAAAGTCTTTTGGGCCTAGCAGCCTGGTGTGCTCTGCCCACGTCCTGGCTGATGTGTTTCTGCTTGCTGCTTCGTGTTCAGTCCAGTGGCTGCACTAAGTGCAGAGTGTTGTGCCCACCAGCTCATCCCATGGCCTGGTGACACCGCTGCTGTGCTGTGAGTGCTGCAGACTGCTGGTGTCTGCTGGGACGTGCTGGTTGTCAGCGCTGGTGTCTCTGCTGGGATGTGCTGGTTGTCAGCGCTGGTGTCTCTGCTGGGACGTGCTGGTTGTCAGCGCTGGTGTCTCTGCTGGGATGTGCTGGTTGTCAGCGCTGGTGTCTCTGCTGGGACGTGCTGGTTGTCAGCGCTGGTGTCTCTGCTGGGACGTGCTGGTTGTCAGCGCTGGTGTCTCTGCTGGGACGTGCTGGTTGTCAGCGCTGGTGTCTCTGCTGGGACGTGCTGGTTGTCAGCGCTGGTGTCTCTGCTGGGATGTGCTGGTTGTCAGCGCTGGTGTCTCTGCTGGGACGTGCTGGTTGTCAGCACTGGTGTCTCTGCTGGGACGTGCTGGTTGTCTGGAGGACAAGGCGGAAGCGCTGGTGTCACTGCTCCTGGAGATGCAGATGAGGTTCTGACCATGCAGTAACCTGTGTCACCTCCTGGCACTCCAGGCAGTTCTTCCCGGTGCAGCCTGTGCAACCCTGATCCTGTGTCTTTTCTGTCCCTTTAGGATTTCGACAGGTCCGGCCCAGGCTGCGTCCCAGCTGTCCGCAAAGCCTTCCAGCAGATCAAGGATCTGTTCCTGCGTGGAGGTGAGCAGAACCAGCCCCGAGATGGCTTCCCAAGGGCAGCCAGTGGGCAGGCCCGGCTGCCTGGAAAACACTGGTTTGGTTTTCTTCAGCTAGGTTTTGAATTGGTTCAGCTAAATCAATGCAAATGCCTACCCGGCTGCCTTTTTCTGCTTGCATGATTGATTTTTTGTTTAGTGAGCAGTTTCAGTTAGCATTAAAATTAGTAACTGACACCAAAATGAATGCATCTATGTGGAAGCTTGTACAGTGTTAATGAAACCATGTTTTCTGCACAAGTGCGAAAACACCCGCAGGTGCAAACCACTGTCATTTTATGCTGGCAAAGCCTCATGTTTCACCAGATATTTGTCCTCAACACCCACACCACTGACAGCTCTTCAGGTGGGTATGACAGCTGCATGGCTCAGCTCACTAGACATAGCTGAGAAATATTTGGAAAGCAGTGTAGGTCTCAAAGCAGCTGTCACGATCTCCTTCGTCCCCGCCTGGGGACAGTTAGGTGATGTCAAGGGCAGGAACCGATGAAGACCTCTGTGATGTCTCCCAAGTTGACCAGGCTGGATAGTGTGGGCCGATGCAGCATCTCCTGGGAGCCCTGCGTGGTGCTGGAACCGTCGCAGTGGGTCCGTGGTCTGTCTCAAGGCCTGGTTTGGGCTGTGGTGCTGCGGGGCAGGGTCTGCGTGCCTCCGACAGCCGCTGTCACTGCCTTGCTGCAGGGGCTGCTCCTGCCATTGCCCAGAGAAGCCAGGGGTCCAAAACCCCATTTAGCTTTGGGTCAAAGCAGGAAATACGTTACCATTAAATAGCCAACGTCTTCAAGGTCCGTCTGGGGCCACACTGTCTGCAACGGGATGGATAAGGTGGGATTATTTAAGACTTAGGCCCTCGAGTGAGTGCAGGTCCCAGACCTTGGGTTTCCAAGTACAGACGGCCAGGCTGTGATGGGAGCTTGTAGGGTCGCACCGGGACAGACAGGAACTGCAACTCCAAAACATGGGGAATGGAAATGAAGGGAGTGTGTTTCCCCAGCAGAAATACAAAGGTATATGAGTGCAGCTTGAAGGAATCTCTTCTAAGATAAATTTCCTGACTCCAGCTGACCCGAAGTTCGAAGGCACATCTCAGGAGTTTTTGTGACTTTGTGAGGACTGTTCTTACTTGGCAATTCTTACTGCAAATGCACCCATCTCCCAGGGAGCTCTTGTTTTGTTTTCCTGACAGCTCTTCTGGCTGTTGAATCCCGCTGGGACCTGTGTGCTGGACCCTGCTCTCCTGCGGAAGAGCTCGGCTGGGGATGCTGCCCTGCAGGGTGCACTGCAGTGGGGAGGCAGCCGTGGGACACCGAGCTGCTCTTGTGGCTGTGCCAGCGGGGCTGCTGCTGTCGGGGGGCGCTGACTCCTCCGGGCACACCTGGGGGTGTCCGTGGCTCTGGCAGGGGCAGCCCCTGGGCCATGGGCCACGTCAGGCCCTGAGGCTGCACCGGGAGCTGTGCCTGAATAACCACATGTGTGCAAATTCGGATGTAACGTGTCCTTCCCACTAGAAACCTTATCTGTGTGTTACAGCATCTCCTTATGCCTGAGTGAAACAAGATGCTGAAGCCTGATATTATTTTCCTCTGTTGAAGTTTGTGCTTTTTTGTTTTCCTTCCTTCTGCAGCCTATGATGAAATCAGCAGCAAAATGTCCACGTGCAATAAGATCTCTACCAAGGAGGATGTTTACCAACTTTTTGGGTTTGCTAGAAATGCCTTCACCATGATGGCCATGATGGACTACCCGTACAAAACCGATTTCATGGGCCACCTCCCTGCCAACCCAGTGAAGGTGGGTAGTACCGGGACACGAGCGAGTCTCCATTTCTGGTGTGCACCTCGGGGGGGGCTGCGCAGGCCGGGGTGCGGTCAGACGCACATCGGTGATGGCGACACGGGGTTAGTGGTGGATGTTGCAGCACTTCCACTCTAACAGTGAATCTACGCCTTTTAAACTCCTCTGTGACGGTGAGTGCTGTGTTTGCAGTGCATTCCTGTAGGGCCCATCAGGAGGGTTTGCTGGAGCCGCTCCTGCCCTGCTCTGCCGTCACCTTAGACACCTCAGCCTGTGCAAACTGGTTGACTTCAGCTTTTAAACACTAAAAACCTATAGTGTTTGAAAAAATGTAGTTTTGTTGTAGCCCACCTCAACACTATTTCATAAATGTCTTTTTCTTAGTCGGTAGGGATAGAGATCCAAAAATTAGGATGCTTTGTAAGTAGCGCCTAGGAAGATGACGTACCTCAGAATGTAATGCAGAGAAATGTCTGCTGCTGTGGGACTGGAAAACCTGTAAACTTTCAAGAAAGACGGAGATGGCAAAGTGTGGGAAGGCACCTGGTTCTTCGTGGTGACAAAGATTCCTCAGACAGCAGCTGCTGTTGGAGGTCCCAGCTCTGAACCCACATCAGCAGCTGCTGTTGCAAATCTGGAGCGCGGTCGGGCGGGTGCTGCCGCTCACCACGCCGATGCGACTCGATTTGCCTCTGGCTTTGTGTCGTTTATGGTTTGAGTCCTACCCGGAGCAAAATGCATCCTGTGCAGGAGTTGGTAGGGGCTGCGCTGTGCTGGGAGCCGGGAGCTGCTGTCCCTGGCTCCACTGGGCATCCAGCTTAACAACCTGTAAGGTGGAAATCATTATTCTACCCTCCCTTGAGGAGAGCATTGAAATGTTCTGACTGCAGGAAGTAGGAACTGCTGTGTATCACTGTGGCCTCTCCACAGCTGTTTGACTTGGAAAGGGAACTGTTTGTCCTGGCCCTGTCTCCTTGTCTCTATGTATTTTGTTACTAAAAGGGAGGAAAACAAACAAACAATCAAAAAAAACCTCTTGCATTAGGCCCTTGGAAAGCTGCTGAACCATAAAATGTGTGATAATTTGAATGAATCTTCCAGCTTAGCCCTCCTGTGGAGCTGAGACTGTTAACCGTCTGCAATTTACTTGTAATGTGTCCCATCCAGGTTGGCTGTGAGCAAATCCTTACCCACACAGACCCAATCCGAGGCCTGGCTGCTCTTGTTGGTGAGTGAGTGTAGCATCAGTTTTGTCTTTTATCTCACGCGCTCTGCTCCAGAAGCACCCGTAAGCAGAGCCATTGCGTTGGGGTGGGTTGGGTGTCCTGGGAGCTGCTCTGACTCCATCTCCCACGGGGACGCTTTGCTCCATGTTGGCTTTGTCCGCCGGGATGTCCTGAGGTGGCCCATGGGTTCATTCTCTCACCTTCCCAGACTTCCCCTCATCAGGTTTTTCAGCCGTTGCAGCCCTTTAGCCCATCTATTGTCTGGGAGATGTGGACTTCTAAGGTACTTGGTTCTTTCTAGAAGTTCACCCACCCTCCGGTTCAAGCAATCCAGGTTCAGTGCACACCCACTGGAGGAAATCTGCTCTGCTTGTTGAGGACAGGGTGGGCACCACAGTGCCCTACAGTCTTAAACCAGTGGCAAGACAGACTTAAATACATTGTGTATATCTATTTCTGTGAGTCCTTAATTTGCCAGCCAGCAGTGTTTGTAAGGAAATTATTAGAGACAGAATCCAAAGCTCTTTTGAGGACTTCCTCATAAAATCTCTCAAGTCGCTCATTAAAAATACGTTCTGTATTGGTCATTATTCAGAAAAACAGGTTCTGAATGACAAAAAATTGATTTAAGGAATTCTTATGGGTTTAATGCAGCTTAGTAGGATTGGGAACTAACGCTTTTTTTGCAAATTATACATGTCACCATGACAGCACCCAGTGGAACATTCCAGTTCAAATCACTGCTCAAGGGGTTTGGCCGGCAGCTCCGAGAGTTGTTGAAATACGAATCCCTTGGCAAACGCTGTAAGATCTGCTTGACGTATTCACATCCTACTTCTTTTCTGAGGCAGAGTGGGATTCTCGTTCCTTTGTGATGAACAAGCTGAGGGCAGGTTCCTTTGTCCTGCCTCCAGGGGAGCACTTGGTGCCCCTGCCCGTCTGCGCAGCCGCATTCCCGTGGGACAGTTCAATCACGCAAGAGGCGTGATCCACCAGAGCCTTGGGCAGGGGACCGGCTTTCTGCCAAACCCGCCCCTCCGTGTTGTACAGGAAAACGCTGTCTGCTTTCTGCATGTGCTGCAGCGACGCGCCCCCCGTGAGGTAGAGCACGGGCCCCAGGGCCGCGATGCTGAACTGGCAGCAGCTGAACGGGGACAGTGTGAGCGTTGTCCACTGGTTGCTTCCAGGGCAATAATACTCGGTCTCGTTGACGTGGATCCATTCCTCCACCTGCAAAGAACCAGAGCAATGCTCATCCGCTGCACCGCACCCTGAGTGGGAGTCACTGGCACATCAGGCTCACTTGGTTCATGAGAAAGAAAACCAGTGTCTCAACAGCTATTTGAATGCTGTGGGGCTCAAGGTGCCTGATTTTTGATCCACCCTCAGCAATCAGAGCCTCAAAAGAAACTGAACAAAATACCAGAATGGCTTTAAAGGAGCGTTCTTGGTAAATCAGAGCAGTGAGCTGAGCAAGGAGTCACAGTGACCTCTGGGAACTGGAATAGCCCAAGTCCTGCCTGCTGTCCGGACTTTTAACTTGTGATGAAGGAAACCATCTCATTGCATTGAGTTGTGGACAGTAACTGAGTGTGTGTCACCTGGGGGAATTTGATGCCAGCAGTTTTCCTTTATAGATTTCTATCCCTTCCTCAGCAAGCAGTTAAGTGCTCTGACATGCCCGCACTCCTTCAAAAGAAACCCTACCTGTCGTGGTAAAATCAGGTCAGGCCTGCAGTCTTTACACTTTCAAATGGGAACTGCTGAATGATCTCTGAAAACTCAGTTCTCTTGGCTTCAGGGAATGGGATTCTCGAGTGAGTCTTTTAGTGCCTGTCCGGCCTCCTCCCAGCAGGCTGGGCACTGCGTTCCCTCTCCAGAGAGGGGAAATACAGCTTTGGAGAGACTTCCTTTGCATTCCAGGACTTAAGCCCATCTTTCCTTTAGGAAAGGGTTTTAGTCTAAGCTCCTGTCATCACTGCAGTTCATTCCTCTTCCCGTCTGCTGGCATTGTGCCCCCGCTCAGCTCAAACAAAGGAAATCAGGTGCTCAGTGTGTTTGGGGCAGCAACGTGACCAGTTTTACACTTGGGTTTGCCTGTGTGAGCAGGCTGGGCCTCCACCCTATGTTTTCTCTGCTTAAAAAAGCGCTTTGAAC
Source organism: Patagioenas fasciata (assembly GCF_037038585.1). Classification (NCBI taxonomy): domain Eukaryota; kingdom Metazoa; phylum Chordata; class Aves; order Columbiformes; family Columbidae; genus Patagioenas; species Patagioenas fasciata. The sequence goes on from NC_092539.1 coordinate 1,071,857, forward strand.
AGCCTTTGTGCTCTGGAAGATAAGAGTGTGACAACAAGGCAGCTGCTAATGCGCGTGACTGTAATGGCAGACATGCTTCATAAGCAAATGGGCCTGACTTGTGACCGTGCCAGTGCACTGAGAGCCCAAAAACAATGGAGTCACGGGTCACCCTGTTGGAATAAACCAGGCAGGGCCTAGCAATACAGAGACCCCATTTTAGATCAGATTGGGGATCATAAGAACAAACAAACTTACTCCTTTCAGTGTCCTTCCTCCCATGCAGAAGATCCCATCCCTGACCGCGGCCATCCCGTGGTCACAGCGGGCAAACGCCATGGGGCTGCTGCCAACCCAGCGCCGGAGCCGAGGGAGGTAGCTGTGAGTGTCTCGTAAGGTTTTGCCCCCAGAGAAGCCCCCTGGAAGGAAAGGAGGAGTCTTGACAATGTATCCACCACCTCTGACATCCAGCAGACGTTCTGCAAGCACCAGCAGAGCCGATCGGTTTTTTCTTTAAAACACCTAAGCAGCTCAGGTTTAACGTTTCCCACATTATGCAGAGCTGACGCAGTGTGACATCTAAAACCTGAGCTGCGTAGGTATTTTAAAGAGGAGAAAAAAAACCCGACCCACACAGCTCCAGCTCTTTGTGTAAACAGCTTCCACGAAAGATTTTTCAGTGAAGTTCTTGGGGTATTTCAGGTGTAACCGGAACAGCTTTACTCAGGGAATCTGCTTCCAGCACCCGCAGTCACAGAATGGTGCTTTCAAACAAAAGTGTTCAGAGCTTTTTTCAGAGCCAACCTGTGAGTGCTGTTGTTACCTACTGTGCACTCATTCCTGTATTTCAGGGGGGCAGTGTGAAAAGCTCTGTGCAGAAGGAAGGTGCTGCTGTGGGAAGGGTCTCCAGCTGCCTCTTGCTGTGTGCGGACACTGTCTGTGTGGAGCTTGTGTTTAGATCTTGTACCAAAGGAACGCTCTGAACTGTTGGGTTTGCTTGGGCAGGGCTGTGGGCCAGCCAGGTCACATCTGCAGTCACCCCACTAGTGGAGAAGGAAACACACACTATGGGTATGTCAGATATTACACCCGAGGGGTGTAGTGTTATCCAGCCTAGATCACTATGGTATGTTTGAAGCTCTGTGAGGCAATTTTGTCCTTGCTCTCTGGTAGGAATTGAGACCAATGAGGGTTGGCACTGTGGGCCAGCTGGGTCCAAGCAAGGACTTGACCCTGAGCCTCAGCCATTCCCCATCTGGACCGTTACCCATGGACGCTGCCTGTGTGGGACCTGCGGGCTCACCCCGGGCAGCATCGCCCTGTGCTGCTGTCACAGAGTCACAGAGTGCCAGGGGTTGAAGGGACCTGGAAAAGCTCATCCAGTGCAATCCCCCATGGAGCAGGAACACCCAGCTGAGGTTCCACAGGAAGGGGTCCAGGCGGGTTTGAATGTCTGCAGAGAAGGAGACTCCACAGCCTCCCTGGGCAGCCTGGGCCAGTGTTCTGTTACCCTTACTGAGAAGACGTTTCTTCTCATCTTTCAGTGGAACCTCCTGTGTTCCAGTTTGCACCCATTGCCCCTTGTCCTGTCACTGGTTGTCACCGAGAAGAGCCTGGCTCCATCCTCTTGACACCCTTTATATATTTATAAACATTAATGAGGGGCCACGGGAGGACAGTGCAGAACTTCATTGCAACTGTGCAACTGCTGTTCATCTGCGCTGGACCAGTACAGAGATCCCAGCTGATCAGAACTGGTTTATGATCGGGGAGCCCACAGCAATGGCAGCCTGGCCCAGGACTTGGAAGTGCAGAGACAACATCACAAACAGCACGGTGCTTTTCCTAGGAGAAACCAAACATTGTCTTTCAAGTCCAAATTAGTAGCTGCAAAAGCTAAAGATCCCACAGCAGTTTCCTGAAGTGTTCAAACCCATGCAGCTTGATTGTTAAACATCCTGCGCCATCTACCAACGATCACTGTAAAGACTGAGGATCCCTCGTGCAGCAGGAGCTGTGCTCAGCGTGTAAGAGCCTGCATTGCACTTCTTTTTGTACGGGACAGTAGGGTTAGTCCCACATCTCACATTCAGATTAATGCCAGGGTTCAATCCCATCCCCAGCACTGTGGCAGCCTGCTTGCGCTTTACCTTTTCAGACCACCAGGCTTTGGGATTTGGCCAGGATTGCAGGCTCAGGGCGAGCAGGGCCATGTGGACTGCAAGCAGGTGATGCCACCTGTAGTGTCTTGGAAAGAACTGGTGAAGACTGGTGAAGGGACTCGAACACAAGCCCTATGGGGAGAGGCTGAGGGAGCTGGGCTTGTTCAGTCTGGAGCAGAGGAGGCTTAGAGGTGAGCTCAGCACTCTCTAGAACGACCTGAAGGGCAGTTCTAGCCAGGGGGGATTGGGCTCTTCTCCCAGGCAGTCAGCAATAGGACAAGGGGGCAGGGGCTTCAACTCTGCCAGGGGAAATTGAGGCTGGAGATGAGAAAGCAATTCTGTGCAGAGAGAATGGTCAGCATTGGAATGGCTGCCCAGGGAGGTGCTGGACTCACCGGCCCTGGAGGTTTGTAAACTGAGATTGGCCATGGCACTTAGTGCCATGATCTGGTAATGGACTGGAGTTGGACCAAGGGTTGGACTGGATGATCCCTGAGGGCTTTTCCAACCCAGCCCATTCTGTGATTCTGTGAAAACAATTCCTGCCATTCGGGAGGGCAGTGAGGCTGTGCTGACACAGCAGGAAAGGGACACTGGAGCTGTGGGTGCAGGCTTAGACTGTGACATTGAGATGTCAGCGACCTGTAGGAAAACATGCTGCTTTCTACAAGCTCTATCACCTGAAATATAGAGGATTCCCTTGTGGGTTGTGCCAGCGTGATCAGCAATAGGCGTGGGGAGAGGAGCTGCGAACTCCCACTTGTTGTCCGCGGGCTGGTACCACTCCACAGTGCGGGTGAGGGTCCCCAGCAGCGTCCCACCGCCCACAGCGAAGATGCGATCGGACAGGACACCTGCGTGGAAGCGCGTCCGCCTCTCCAGCATGCTGGCGACCTGCAGCCAGGACGCGTTGCGGGGATCGAATCGGAAAACCTAGGATGGCGGCAGACGGGTGATGGTTAGCGGAAGGAGGGCGGCTGGCTTGCGTCTCCTGTGGCTTCAAGAACTGATTGATAAGCATTTTCCCCAGGCTGAGGAAGGTTTTACATTCAGACCTGGACAGGCTGACCCAGCAATACCTCCCAGTGGAGCTGGATGCTCAGTTACAGCCTTTCTCAAGGTCTGGGGCCTGGGAACGGGTTGTGCTCTCAGTTTGCAGCAGCAGGAGGCAAAACACATTGGCTTAGTGAAATACCTGTTTCATACACCAGCTATGATAGCACATGTCAGCCGAAAACTGTTCCAGTGGGATTTCAACAAGCACATTTTGCATCTCTGCTACTGTTTGAATGCATAGTAAAGACAGCAGCTGAGCTTTGCCTGCTGCTCGTGCCCGGGGGAGGGCAGGAGTTGCCTCCCCCCATTCCTGGTGCCATCAAGGCAGGGGCACAGCGCCCTGCTCAGGCTGGGCCTCCACTCATGTCTTGTTCAGCACTAATACCTCCCCAGCCTTGCTTGTCAGCTGTGGTTAGAAAGCCCAGGTCCCTGAGCAAGGGCAGCATGTGCAGAGCCACAGGCGGTGGGTGCTGAGCCCCGCTGAGCGGCCTCCCAGCCGCAGGCAGAGCTGCTGTGCGCAGGGACAGCCCCTGCGAGCATGGGAAAGAAAAACACGCTGGCTTTTCTGGCAAGCGCACTGGAGCTATCTAGGAAAACATAAAATCCTGCACAAGTCTTTTCACTCTCCAGGCATAAAGGGAAGGTCCTGGGAGGTAAAGCAGATGGGCCTTTCAAGGGCAAAACAAAGGAAGGAGCAGTTCCCAAGTTCCCATGCCCCATGCCCCCTGGGCGAGTACCAGGAACGGGAGTGGCACTCATGGCATTGATCGATGGACTGACATGGACCTGGCTGAACCGGCACTGTGGAGGCTGCGTACAGATCAGGATGGCAGGAGTGAGGTGACAGCAGAGCAGAACCTGACTCCTTCCGGGAGAGTTCCCGAGGGCTCAGTACTGCACAGAGCGCTGGGAAATCTGTAGAGGTGGGAGATCTGTGGGAATGATTCCCGCCCTCCTCCCTTCCTCACTCAGCCATTTTGCCAAGGCTGAAGGTTTCTCCCGACTCACCTCGTTTGACGGCTGCTTTCCAGTGGGATCAAATTTACACTGTCCCCCGATGATGAAGAGAAAGTTGTTGATGATGGCGACGCAGTGGTTGTACACGGGCACACAGAGCTCCCCAACCTTGCGCCAGGTGCTGCAGCTCTGGTCCGCAGCCCACATCTCCCTGCACACACCGTTGTCAGCGGTTCTGCCACCGGCAACCAGCAGCACGGTGGAAGCGCCGCGGAGGCTCGTGCTCCGAGTCTGCAGCACCGGCTGAGCAAACGGCTGGGAGTGGTAATTCAGAGCCTCCCGCAGGTACCGGTGGCAACCTGACCCCAGCCTCATCAGAGGCACCTCCTGGACATAGCTCTGCAGGTCCTGTAAAGGAATGAGGGGGAACCTTATGTGCCTTAAAACGTCTGTCGCGTGTTCCAGCCGCGTGCGGTCGTGCTGCAGCCAGCCCACGGCGGCTCTGAGCAGCTCCAGCTCGCTGCATCCCGCCATGTCGGTCCTGTCTAAAATTTCACAAAGGGTTCCTCGGTCCAGGTCTTTCAAGCACTGGGGGTCAGCCAGGATCTGTTTGTAATGCTGCCCTACATAGCACATTGCTTTCTGTCTCAACTCCGCTGGGCCGAGTTTCTTAGCAATGTTAAGAACATCCATGCAGTTCTCACAGTTCAAGCAGCCCTCCAGAAAGCGAAAGCACAGCTTGATCACCTCCCGAACCAGGAGGGTTTCTGCGGCTTTGAAAGTCTCCTCGACGTTCTGCAATGAGAGATCCAGTTTGTTGGAGTAAATGAAGTTGAGAACATTCCTCAGCCCCACAGCACTGACGGCTTTCAGCCGGATGGGGCCATCCGGGCTCCCCGCTCTTGTCAAGTTTCCAACAAATAGGATCTTGCAGTAATTACTTGCTGACGCTAAAACAACCTTGTGGGCTGGAAAGCAAACCCCTTCAGCCTCCAGCGTGACGTCGCACAGCGCGTTCTGTGAGCGGAGGCTGCCGAGCCCCTCCAGCAGTTTCCCCAGGTAGGTGTCCGACACGAGCCCCGTCGCGCTGGCCGAGCTGAGCAGCATCGCTCTGGCGGGTGCAGCCCCAGGACTCCCCGCTGTGCACACTCAGTGCATCTCCTGGCCGGTCGCCTGCGGCCAAACCAGCGGTTTCGTGCTTTAGGGAGCTGGGGCTGTGCCGCCCCCACCACGGAGCCTCCAAAAGGCAGCGGCTGCAGCTTCCACCCGTCTCGGTGGCAGAGCCGCAGGGGCAGTTTGCAAGTGGAGCTCTTGCTGCTGGTTGTCACACAAACCCCGGTGTCTGTGGGTTTTACTGTGGGCTGTGGCGCTGGCAGCAGCGGACGCCCCGCCGAGCCACATTCCTCCTCCTCGCTATCTGGTAACTACCCATCTGCACAAAACAGCAGCTCCCCAGCTATGCTTCGCCGGGCCCGCTGGTCAGGAGCTCTTTCATCTGGGCAAGCCCACACATGCTGCCTTTCCCTTCCTGAACAACAGGCAAACAAAATCCTGTCTGTGACGTAACACCCTTGGCCCTCTGAGTAAATGCAATGGATTCAGACAACATCTCCTTTCAGGGAGGGGGTGGGCAAGTCTCAGCAGTCGTGGCCCATTCAGTTTGGAGGGTTCGTGTACTGTGCCGTACACAGCGGCTCCTGCGTGTGCCTGGGCTTGGAAGTTCGGGCTCTCACAAGGACATTGGCTTTTGGCACAAACAGAGAGCAGAGAGCGAGCACCTGGGAGGCTCCTGAGCTGTGGACACAGGAGAAGTAAAGGGGATCACACAATGGGCTTGAGGCCATTGAAAAGCTTTGGCATAAAGTTGGGATGGTGAACCAGCACTGGTGCAGGGCCTGCCAGCTCTGCCCCAGCTCTGCCAGGAGGAGACTGAGGGGTGGCTCGTTCATGGGGATCAATATGGAAAGGGGCAGTGTCAGGAGGATGGAGCCAGGCTCTTCTGGGTGACAACCAGTGACAGGACAAGGGGCAATGGGTGCAAACTGGAACACAGGAGGTTCCACTTAAATTTGAGAAGCAACTTGTTCCTGGTGAGGGTGGCAGAGCCTGGCCCAGGCTGCCCAGGGGGGTTGTGGAGTCTCCTTCTCTGCAGACATTCAAACCCGCCTGGACACCTTCCTGTGGAACCTCAGCTGGGTGTTCCTGCTCCATGGGGGATTGCACTGGATGAGCTTTCCAGGGCCCTCCAACCCCTGACATTCTGTGACTCTGTGACAGCTGCTCCTTGGCTCGGTCCCGGCCGTGATGCTGGTGCGGGATCGGTGGGTGGGCAGCACTGACCGGCTTTGTGCTGTGTTCTCCCTCGCAGGGGTGTTGTACAACTCCTCCAGCTCGGCGCAGTGTTATGACATATACCAGCTGTACCAGGCCTGCGCCGACCCCACGGGCTGCGGCACCGGCTCAGACGCCGAGGCCTGGGACTACCAGGTATGTTTTGGAGACACCAACAGCTTTCACTGCTGCCCTGGTTATCCCCACACCCCATGACAGTTCTTGTACCTCTCTTAGGTTTGCACCGAGATCAACTTAACTTTCAACAGCAACAACGTGACCGACATGTTCCCCGAGATGCCGTTCACAGAGGCCATGCGAGAGCAGTACTGCTGGAGCAGGTGGCGCGTCAGGCCCCGCGCGCGCTGGCTGCAGATAAACTTTTGGGGCGGAGGTGAGTTGTGCCGGCTCTCGTCCCTTTGTCACCCTGTGCCTGTGCGGCTGTGCCCCCTGTGCCCGGCGGAGCTCGGGGAGTCCAGCCCAGCGAGCCTGGCACAACTCAGGGCCTTGTGCTGCAGCCAAACAGACCTTTCCGTGCCTCCTTGAGGCAGAAGTGGAAAACCTAAAAACTGCCAAGAATTTGTTTCATTCTCCCATGTTTTCTGTTCTTGGCCATGTTTGCTGCAGTAGCCAAATAGATTTGGGTAAATGGGCAGGAAAGGCACCTCTCAAATGTCACCTTTCTGAATTTCAGACCTGAAAAGTGCAAGCAACATTATTTTTTCGAATGGAGACTTGGACCCGTGGGCCAGAGGAGGGGTAAGCACGTGCACTCCTGACACCGAGCACAGAGCAGCTTTTCCAGGTGACACAGCGCCCCCTCTCCCTTTCAAAGCAGCTCTGGTGACTCATCTTCACCATTCTGAGTTTCTGTAAGTGGTTGTTTTCTGCTGAACCATTCAGGAGCCTCAGGACACGTTTGAATGAGTCCATGAGCCAGGAACACTGACACAGCAAAGGTGGCTTTGCCAGTTCAGAGACAGCAGGAGCCTCCTGAACCAGCACCCGGATCTGGAGCACAGCCCTGTCGGTTTGTGTGCAGACGCGGGCTCGGTGCTGACAGCCCCGTGCTCCTCGGTGTGAGGCCAAACAGCTGCTGCAGGCAGCACCTCGACCAGGGTGTATTTTGGTTTAGGTTCAACGAGCAATGGTAGAGCTCTAGTCAAGATGAACCAGAGCTGGATTTTGAGTTAGTTGAGCGCCTGCTTGCAATGCACAAGTACCTTGTTTTAGGCTGGCTTGGCAACCCCAGCTGCAGGAGGAATGGGCTGCTTAGGGTGCATCAGCCAAAGGAGCCTGTTAGCTGCAAACTGCCGGTACTGGAACAGGCTGAGTTGGCTGAGCTTTCCTCTTGGGGGAAGACAGATCATTTGGCTCATTAGGACTGTGAGTCGCACACACAATATTGGCCGTACCAATGATCCTGAGCTTTCCCTCAGTCCTGCCCAGCTGATTTTCCAGTTTTCAGAACTGATGCCCAGTTCCGCCCAGCCACTTGGTGAGAGTTTGTCTTTACTCCTTCTCCTTCCAGATAAACAGCAGCCTCAGTTCTTCACTAATTGCGTTGACGATTAAAGGAGGCGCTCATCACCTAGATCTGCGGTAAGTACTGACAAACCCTCCTGCCCTGGTGTTTGATCTTAGCTGGGCACAGTCCAAAGAAGCAGGACACACCGTACCTAGAGCGGGCTGGGTACCAGACTGGTGCAGCGTAACCGCAGAGCAGCACATCTGCCCCGCACAGCGCTCTGAGAGCCGTCAGGGGAGCCGGGCTCTGCAGAACTCAGCACTAAGCTGAGTACTTTCATTACTGAGTACTTTGATTAGAACACGTTCTTGCACAGGGATGGGCACCAGTGTGAGGCAGCCTGTAGCGATCAGTCACATGAAGTAGTCCAGCGTTTCTTGGCATTTGCCAACAGCCCTCAGGGCAGCAGAGAGGGCAGCCCGCACTGATGCAAGGGAGCGCTCAGGACTCTCAAGGCTGCCTCCCAGCCTCCTGGGGGGTGCGACACTGTCACTTGTTTTCCAGGGGATGAATATGAAGAACAAAATAGATAATCTCTGTCCTTCAGTTTCCTGGCTTGGCTTTCCCTGTGCAAGAGGCAAAGAGCTGCTTCCCACTCCCAGCTGACATTGCTCTGCTCTCTCTAGAGGACACAATCCAGCTGACCCCCCGTCCGTCACAGAGGTGCGCAGGCTCGAAGCGAGGATCATCAGTCACTGGGTGAAATCCGCACGGATGGAGAGAACATCAGGGAAACGCTGGGAAGCTTCAGCAGGTGGATGGGTGTGAATACAACACATAGAATCACTTTGGCTGGAAGAGACCCTCAAGATAGTCCAGTCCAACCATAACCTACTCTGGCACTGCCCCATGTCCTGAGAACCTCATGTCCGTCTGTCCAGCCCTCCAGGGATGGTGGCTCCAGCACTGCCCTGGGCAGCCTGTTCCAATGCCCCACAGCCCTTTGGGGAAGAAATTGTTCCCCACATCCAACCTCAACCTCCCCTGGTGCAACTTGAGGCCGTTTCCTCTGCTCCTGGCGCTTGTTCCTGGGGAGCAGAGCCCGACCCCCCTGGCTCCAAGCTCCTTTCAGGCAGTTCAGAGATCAGAAGGTCTCCCCTCAGCTCCTGTTCTCCAGCTGAACCCCCCAGGTCCCCCAGCCGCTCCCATCACACTTGTGCTCCAGCCCCTCACCAGCTCCGGTCCCTCCTCTGCACTCTCTCCAGTATTTCAATGTCCTTCTTATGATGAGGGGCCCAAAACTGAACACAGGATTCGAGGTTTGGCCTCACCAGCACCGAGTACAGTGACACAATCACTTCTCTAATCCTGCTGGCCACACTATTCCTGATACAAGCCAGGATGCTGGTGGCCTCTTGGCCACCTGGGCACACGCCGGCTCATGTTCAGCCGCTGTCACCAACACCCCCAGGTCCTTTTCCACCGGGCACTTTCCAGCCGCTCTTCCCCAGCCTGCAGCGTTCATGGGGTTGTTGTGACCCAGGTGCAGGACCCGGCACTTGGCCTTGTTGAACCTCAGGCAACTGGCCTCAGCCCAGTGATCCAGCTGGTCCAGACCCCTCTGTATGGCCTTCCCACCCTCCAGCAGATCAACACTTCCAACCAACCTGGTGTCATCTGCAAACTTACTGAGGGTGCACTCAATCCCCTCGTCCAGATCATTGATAAAGAAACTAAACAGAACTGGCCCCAGTACTGAGCCCTGGGGACACCACTCATGACCGGTCACCAACTGGATTTGGCTCCGTTCACCACAACTCTTTGGGCCTGGCCCTCCAGCCAGTTCTTTGCCCATCGCAGATACACCATCCAGGCCATGAGCTGCAGCTTCTCCAGCAGATGCTGTGGGATACGTTACTGAAGTCTAAGTACACAACATCCAGAGCCTTTCCCTCATCTCCCACATGGGTCACCTTGTAGAAGGAGATCAGGTTGGTCAAACAGGACCTGCCTTTCACAAACCCATGCTGGCTGGCCCTGATCACTGGGTTGTCCTGTGTGTGCCTCAGCATGGCACTCGGGTTGATCTGTTCCACGACCTTCCCCAGCACCCAGCTCAGACTGACAGGCCTGGAATTCTGCAGATTCTCCTTCCAGCCCTTCCTGTAGACGGGCGCCACATTTGCCAACTTCCTGGGACCTCCTCAGTTAGCCAGGACTGCTGATAAATAACTGAAAGTGGCTCGGTGAGCACCTCTGCCAGCTCCCTCAGCACCCTTGGGTGGATCCCATCTGGCCCCATAGACTCGTGTGTTTCCAAATTCTGTAGCAGGTCACCAAACATTTCCCCTTGGATTATGGGGGCTTCATTCTGCGCTCTGTCCCTGGGGCTGGGTACCTGCAGCACAACCGGTCTCACGTTTAAAGACGCCGCCATTGCCTTGTCCTCTGTCACTCTGTTTCCCCCCCCTGCATCCATCAGGGGGTGGAGGTTCTCCTTAGCCCTCCTTTTGTTGCTGATGTATTTATAGCAACATTTCTTGTTCCCTTTTACAGCCCAGGCGGGCTCAGCTCTAGTGGAGCTTTGGCCCTTCTGATTTTCTCCCTGCATAACTTCACAGCATCCTCGCATTCCTGGAGAGCACCTGCCCCATCTCCCAAAGGCTGGAAATTCTGCTTGTATTCCCGAGCTCCAGCCAAGCTCCGCTCAGTCCTGCGCACGGGGCGGCCCAGCGCCCCCCACCAGGATACAAACGTGTCCCACCCGTCCCTAAGAACACGCTAAAGAAAAAAAGGCCAAATCACTGACTGAAGCCCAAACCCCGCTGTGTGGGTTTCACACTCACTCAGAATGAGAAGGCATTATAACTGGTGGAAATAAAAGTGTGCCTTAATACCCAAGATTGATCATTGTCCTGGAAAGCACAGTTGCAGGAGGCACACGAAGGCTGAAGCAAAGTTGTTTTTAACCAGTGGAGCAGCAGAGGTGGGGCTCCCCGGGGACCCTCCAGTGACCGGTTGTATCGGCCTCATCCAGTGCTGCGGGTTTGGGTTGGTTGGTTGTGTTTTCAACTTGTACCGGAGATCCCCAGTTGTTGAGCTGGAGATTTACAGCAGGTAATCGTGGTGTGTGCTGCTGTCACTCGGGATCCCGCATCGGTGACCACCAGAGCACGCTTCACTTGAGAAATCTGCCGGTCTTCTTAAAATAAATTACAAGTTTATCAAAGTGTGTGATGTAATTTCTTTGCTTGGCAATATAACCAGAGAAGAAAAAAAGATATTTCTCACCTTTCCAGGTGGAGTAAACTCATCTTTGCACATAAACAGGTGGATTCTTACCTACTGGAATTTCTATCCTCCAATAAATAGTAGCGTACTTGCAAAACTATTAAATCCTGGTAATCAATGTCATGCCTCAGGTGACCTATTTATAACCATGTCATGAGTTCACAGAGGAGCCTCCCAGGGCTTACGGTACTTACACAGCAGTCTCAGCGTTGTTTGGTTCCTGGGCCATTGCTCAAACACGCGCTTTGTGCTGAGTATTCGCAGCGTGGGGTCCTCGCTGCCACCACCGAGCAAGAGCTTCCCAGAGCCCCCGTGTCAGCCACCCGTGCTATTTCACAACATTCAGGTGCTGACAAAAGGGGTTGTTTTTGCACACAATCCGCTCGCCTTTTCCCTGTTGAGTACAAAAGGCCAAAGCGCCTGGTCCCCGACCTCGCTGAGGAGTGCAGGGAAGAGCAGGAACAGATGAAACCGCTTGTCAGATCTCTCAGGTGTGTGCAGATGAAGGACAACATATGGAAGACACAATTAGTCAAACTCCAGCCCCCAAAGAAAAACGCTTTAAGACTGTTGGTGGAACTACATCCTCACTAAGACCCACGTCTTCTCCATGTGTGCTGGCAAAAACCTCCACGCCTCTGCTAAGAGCTCAGACTCTTTGCTCAGACTCTGCTGGAACTGCGGCTTATCCAGCGCTGCCCCTCACGGCCTCACGGGGACACCAGGGTCTGGTATTCGCCCTCCATGCCCAAGGAGCCCCGGCCTTTCTGAGTTTAAATCTGCTGTACCCCAGCAATTTGTCAGAACTAGCACCACATTAAAAAGGCAGACAGCAGTGGATGTGTCTGCAGACAGAGAGGATTACATCTCCGTTTTATCACCTTTCTAACAGCACCCTTAGCTCCCAGCAAGCAGGCAGCCTAATTAAAGCAAGCCAAGTTCATTATGAGTCTTTTGGAAAGTGACCTGCAAGTCATCACATCTGGCCAGAGGGTTGGTTTGTGCCTTTTGACCTTCCACAAGGATGAGTTCTTTAATCCTCTTATAATACACTGTCCTGATCCCGTATTTTCCTCTTGCAGATAGTACTTGCCTCAAAGGAATCCACATAGTGCAAGGGACACAAATGGTTTGATTTACACGGTAGGATAAGCTAAAAGTTTCCAGATGCCATGGCAAAGGGATACATCAGATATACATGGACTTCCATGCAGATGATAGATGAGCAGCACTAAAAATGATGACAGAAACAGGCTTCAGAAACTGCAGCAGATGTCTGAAGCCACTGCCACAAACATCCGTGACGTTTGGAAGCTCTGGGCAAGGAAGAACGGGAACTAAGCGGAAAGCCCTGGGCGGGCGGTGCCCTCTGGGCTGAAGGGCCCCGAGCAGCAGCCGCAGGTCCCGGCAGGAGCGCAGGGGGACACAGAGTCTGTGACCCAGAGCAGCAGCCACGCGCGGAGCCCCACGCGGGGTCAGCGCTGGACCAGTGCTGAGAAAAGCCTCGTCCGCCCGATCATCGCCAGCGGGAGGAGCAGGACCAAGGCATCGCACACAGCAGTGAGAAGTGTGTCTGGTCACACACCTTTGGGTCAGAGTTTCACAACTGATGGTGCAACCCAGCAGGTTTTCCCAGCAAGCACGAGTCATGCGTTTCTGAGCAGGGTTGGGTTTTAGCGGCAGCCAAGGCCTCCAGACTTTGACGGAGACAAAAACCCAAGCCTTTCTCCCCGAATGCAAAGTCACGAAACTCTTAACCCTTCTGTTGAAGCACCAGGCTTGCCAGCCAGTGCGGAGCTACCCTGACACATCAGCCTCGCTGGTCTTGTTAAATACATGGAGTGTGGCACTGGAAATCGGTCCTGAAGGGCACGAGGACACAAAACTGTGCAAACAAAACGTGTCATGTCTGTATCCGACACTGCGACGTCACACTGGTGCAGAGCGGGAAACAAAGCGGATTCTTTGCTACTGTTTGGAGGAGTAAATACAGCTGGATCTGAGCGATGTCAGAAACCTTGTCAACGGGAAGCCCTGTGAAACGGGGTCGCTGTCAGCCAGCACCGCGGACCTTGAACGCTTCCAGTTTTAAGACCTGTGGTGAGATCTCAGTTCTCAGAAAGCTCAGAGTTTAGATGCTAAATGTGGCCCTATAGTCTACGAAATTTGTACTGTGTTTGTTTCTAAGATGTGGCTTAAAGCCCCGAGTACAAGAGCCGCATGTCCTGCACCGCGCAGCCCTCGGCAGCCGTGCCAGGACAGCGCCCGTGGAGGGGACAGCTGGCTGGGGAGGGGTTTGGGCTGTGTTATTTTAATTAGGGAAGGCACTCAGCTCTGGGAAGGAAACCAAGGCAGCTCTTTGTGCAAAAGCACAGAATCACTGGTAAAGAGGTGACCTTTCCGTAACACTCAACTCGGGCTCCAGAAGCACCAGAACAGCGAAACGCGACATGGGGACAGACCCCGCGGTCCAGGCCTCGGGTCAAAGAACCACAGAGTACTCGAGAAGACTCTTCCCAGACGTGCGAACCCTCTGTTGTGCTGGGGAGCACACGGAGCAATTGAGATGGGCTGTGACGCTCAGAGACTCACCTGACACAGGAAAAAGCAATGAGCTTCTATCGGGTGATTTAGGTTTTTGCCATCTCACACGCGATACAGAAATGTGAAACAAGCATTTTTCTCAAAGGTAGAACTGAACAATCTTAACCTCAGATTTAAAGGACAAGGACAGTAAAGCCACTCTTGGCAAAGAGATTCAGTTTCCCAGGAACAATTATGTAGAAAAGAAGTCAGTTGGACCAGCACACTCAGGATTGTGTTTGGGAAAGTAATGATTTATTCTCCTTTCTTTCAACTCATTGTGAAATGAATTATTACTCTCAACCCAATCATAAGGCAAAAAAAATCACAACACAGACTCCCACAGTCCCATTTGTAGAGTCAATTATATTAAGACTTCAACAACAGAAGATTTTTGGTGAGCATTGGTATGTGTTCCGCTGCCTAAGAAATCTGTTTCCTCTACAAAAAACTCTGGGAGTTTTACAAACCATAGCAAAGTCATTAATTAAATGATTAACAGGAGCTTCAATTGAGGGCAGAAGGCCAAAGCAATGCAAGTCAGTAGGGTCTGGGTAGTTTCACTGCTTTTGTCTTTGTTTTGTTTAATCTCGTTTCAAGCCTCCAGCTCTCAGGCAGCAGCAGCTCCTCAGTAACACCAACCCCCGCAAACAAACCCACTGCAGGGGTTTCCTCCCAGTCTCAACAGCATTTTCCTTCTTTGCTGTTATGTCAAACAAAACAGTCTCAGGAGCAGATGGGTTGTGCACACAAGGCACCGCCCCGGGCTCCACGGCACCTGTACCGGAGACATCGGCTTCCCGGGCTCCTGGAGCCACGCGAGCTGGGGAGCGCGAGCGTTCTGCACACACTTGTCATGCTTTGCAAATCCCAGAGTTCTCTGAGGACACAAAACCGTGCGTTTAAGGAATTCGTAAGATTTCTCCAATTCCATAAGCCATCATTAGTACAGGGAATGATAAATACTCTTTAAAAGACTTAAATAGTGGTCCCAAGGGTAACTTCTGACTCCAGCAAACAGAATTATCAGCATAAAACAAAGAGATGCATCTGACTTTACAAATACTATAAAATACACACACCCCCCTCAGCCACTGGCAAGTTAATCATTACAGTCAGCTTTAATTAGTTCCGTCTATCAGTCCCAGGCTCGGAGGGGACCGTCCACCGCAAACCAGCCCCTTCCTGCCACTCCCGCTGGTGACGGGAAAGGACATTTTGGTGAGAACCTCTGCAAGAAATACGAACAAGTAAATTTCTGAGAACTCATCTGTGAATACAGGACTGTCCAAGTGGCCACAAAACCAAAAGGAAAAGCACTACAGAAAGCTGACCTCCAAATCCATGCTTTGTATTCTATTCGCACGAATAAAAATGAAAGATCCCAGGGCTGACAGAAGATTCTGAAAAAACACCTGGGTCTGTTTTGTATTCGAGCAACCAAACAGATTTCACTAATTCTATTTGGACCAGGAACTGTTGTAATACACTCAGACTGTTTGCTTTTCATACCACTAATGAAAATACTTCTACCCAAAGTGTTTCCAAGGACAAAAAAGAAGAAAACTTCTCCACAGTTCAAGAAACAATGAATGTTTGTGGTACAGGTGCAGGTCTGTTTGCAGCGGTGGATGCGAACGGACGAGGGAGCCGGACTGACAATGACACCCCATGTGCTCTCAAGCTTTCCCGGTGTGCAGCCTCAGAAAGCAGCTTTCAGTCAGAATACCTGAGTCTAACTGACGCAAATAATATAGAAAATGCATGTGTAGTTTCACTTGTGTTTCACATTATCTCCTGCATTCCTGCAGATAAGTTAAAAAACCGCAATACCTCTACAAAATTAGACACTACTTTGAGCCAAACCAGCAGCAAATTCTCTTCCATCATTCATTTCAGCCACGGCTCGAACTGACGGTTCAAAGTGCTCTATAAAACTAAGACACTGTTCAATGGACGCTTTGCTGCTCCCACCGTGCTGCAGCAGAGCTTGGTCACAATGACACCAGAGCGTGGGCAGCGACGCTGACAGCTCAGCGCTGCCCGACACCGCTACGGTTCTTCAGTTTACCCCACTCACCACCTGAAACACCGGGCGCTCCTAGGGCGGAACGGCGCAGTAACCGAGTGTTTCGGTGAATCCAGAATAAACCAGGAACCTGTGGGCTTGTTCCTTCTCTCCAGGGACAGTCCTGTGCTGTAAGACAACTCGCTGCACTCCTGATATTTAATGAGCGTTTAGTAAGACTGACACATGTGAGTTCTGGTTCACCAGAGCCTCAGGAACGTCGTGGTCCATGCTACAATTCTTCTCTGGACCTCAGCATCAATATGAGGAAAACCAGCTCAGTATGGCACAGCTTGTCCATCCCCGAAGCAGGGATTAGATTTAAGACTGACATGACTTCTCCAAACCAGAGATGCTTTCCTAAAGGTTTTGTTTTAAGCCAAAAAAAAAGGTGCACTACAGCATCTCTTAAACCCTGAACAGTAAAGTGACTTGAAGACAAAAACACCACCATTGGAAGGTCAACTGAGCCCCAGTCTACGCTGGCGCCCAGATAGGGAGCGGATGAGCTTCTGTGTTAAATACGTATTTGTCGAGGTTGATCAAGTCTATGTCATCTGAGAAGAGCAGAAACATGTATTTGAGTGTTTCCCCAAGGAAGAAGCTCTCCATCTTATCTCGCGGCTCTGGGTTGCTGGGGTTCTGGACGTTGTTAATGGAGGTGTAACCGCCTGTAGAAACCTGCGCCAAAAAGAGAAAAAGAAATAGTGTATATTTTGATAATCTAAAATAGGTTATTTTCACTTGTTAACATCCAGATGTGCTTTGAGAAAGTAAGTGCCAAGAAACAAATCAGCATGTTTGTCATTTGCATATAAAACTTCAGTTATGAAAAAAATCTCATTGCATTTTAAAAGAAACCACAAGGATAAAATGAAGCAACATGTCCATTTAGGCTTAATTTAAAGAGGTTTCACAAAAACCACACCCTTGAAGTTCTGGACAAATGTACAGAAAGTAACCAGTGCAATTTCTACAGGAGAGTTGCTTGAAGTACCATGTCTATTCTCTTGAGAAGAGACCACGGGTATTTAATGCCCATGGGTGTCT
Source organism: Patagioenas fasciata (assembly GCF_037038585.1). Classification (NCBI taxonomy): domain Eukaryota; kingdom Metazoa; phylum Chordata; class Aves; order Columbiformes; family Columbidae; genus Patagioenas; species Patagioenas fasciata. Next base: position 1,088,802 of record NC_092539.1, read on the forward strand.
AGGCCACATCTCACAGCACAGAGCGATATCTGTGTAGTCAGCATGAATACAAAATCCCTCTATTAAAACATTAACACCATTTTGTGGCTGTTTTGTTCTTTGTGCCATCACCAGAGGGTCCTTCCGAACCAGCCAGGTCCTCTGGGCGCTGAGTTCTAAAAAAGACAACAGCAGAAATTCTGGCAGGTTCCGAGAAGACGCAGAGACCCTTGGGCAGTCTGCGTGCGGCTGCTGCATCCTGCTTTCACATCCACGTAACACCAGCTCTTTCCCGACTGTGCTAAGTAGCGTACGTCAAACTGTATGGCACTGCGGGAACTCAGTTCCTCTCTGTGTTCTTATCAATTTCCTCATAGGCATTGGATGGATCTTGGAAGAGAGTAGGTTTCCACAGCTCTTGTTAGAGAGGGAATGAGTGAAGTGAACACAGTCCTGACAGGACAAGGTTGGGACAAGCTGACCTTACCCGTGTGTATTTATTGAAGTTCTGCAGGATTTCCCAGCCCCAGTCCTGGTATTTCTTATCACCCGTGAAGCGGTACATATAAAAAAGGCTTTCCACAGTCTCTGGGCGCAGTAAGTTGTGCCTGTCTGCAGGCTGGAGGGAGAAAAGGCAAGAACCGTCAGACAAGGGATTTCCTCAAGGACACGTGCAGGGAGAAAAGTAGTGATTCCCATCTCCATCTACCACAAAGAGCTTATTATGTATAACTCAGCTTCTAAGTACACTACAGAGGAAACTAAAAGCAAATTAAATTAAAAACCTAGAATAATAAAATTAATTAAACAATACAATTAAAAACCTAGAAAGTGAGGCAGCAAAAGAACAAGCTGCCCCACAACAGAGCACATCACCAATGTCCAGATGGGAGTTTGGACAGCAGAACAGATACAGAGAAACCATCAAATTACAATTCAGGCCAGCCAGTTGCTTACCTTGATTTCCACATCTTTGTGGCCCTTTTCTGCATGGAGATTGAAGTGCACGATCTCTGGACTCAGGCCCGTCTCTACCTGAGCGTACATCTGGTAACAGGTTTCTATAAGAGCTTCGGCCAGCTGCATATGATCAGCCGTCAATCCGTTGTGAGCCCCCAGCGCCAAAGTACCAGGCAAAAAGCAAACCAGGTGATCCTGCAAGACAAGACAACTCGTACTGGGAGAAAATGACACAGCAGACATGTGTGTGCGTGTGCGTGCGTGTGTGTGCACCTCTCTGTCCCCTACCTGTGTGTCTTTTCTTCATTTGGGTTTTTTGTTGTTTTGGTTTAGTTTTACGTTTCAGGTACCAATATCTTGAGGGTAACTTTTTAAACAATCTGACTTAACGCAGTGTGAGGCAGGCAGGATCATTACAGACACATCACTCATTGGACAGATGTACAGGATGGTGTGTTTTTCTGTCAAGTCTCTGAAAGGGCTGAGGCCAGACCAAGGGGGAGAGAATGACTTTTGGTTTCCAGAAGTGGCCATTTCATAGCAGCTCATGAAGGGGGGTGGGCAGAATCCCCCCAAGGTTTCTCAACAGACACAACTCAAGGGAGAACATAAGGGACAAACTGATAACCTGAATTTGATTTTAAACCTACAATGGAACAGAGATGAGAGTTGGCCACAGAAAACAAAGCTTTGGAAGAGGGGGAGAGGTCAGCTGAAGGAGATTTTAATAACTCTGAAATAATCACCTCAGCATCACTATAGGAGAGGCAACAGCTGCAGAGATCGTCAGATCCACTGACAGCACTGGAAAACATTGGTGAGCTTTTGAGCGCATTTCTGTCCGAAGGCTCAGCCCTTGCGGCAACGTTATTTGGGGTACAGAAACGGTTACGGCTCAGGTCTAAAGGCACTGAAGATGCACAAGCACCGTTCTCCTGGAGCCGGGGTCCGGCTGGTCCATGCGCAGCCCCCGCTCTGCCGCCCGTCCTGGTCACAGCACAGACACCTCCACAACCGCTTCAGCTGTGTCTGTAGGGCCGTCCAGACAGTTCAGTTCACCTCCACAACCGCTTCAGCTGTGTCTGTAGGGCCGTCCAGACAGTTCAGTTCACCTCCACAACCGCTTCAGCTGTGTCTGTAGGGCTGTCCAGACAGTTCAGTTCACCTCCACAACCGCTTCAGCTGTGTCTGTAGGGCCCGGGCCGGCGGTGTGAAGAGCGCTCCTGCCACCTTCCCAGCCAAAGCAGCCACACTGAAAGGGCTGGGGGCCCACTTCTTTCTTAGCTTTTACTTGCCACAGCAAACAATTTGTTCAAAGGCCAAGAAGACTGGTGTTGCTACAAGAACTGTGCAACATTTGTCAACAACCAAGATTAATTTAGTTAACTTTCCAACAATACATTAAAAACCAGATTGTATGAAATGCCCAATACGCATGCCCAGCAAAATTCAATTTACAATACAAGGCTGATTGCCCTCATTGAGGAGCTAATCCAGCACTGACATTGCAAACGTAACCATTACAGATTGATGTCACATGGAATTTCAAATGATTCTTACAGTTCAAAATGAAAACCTGGGTTTCATCACCCAAAACCACAGTGCAAACACCGCACAAGCACCTGGATGGACCTTTGAAAGCTTTGTCCAGTCCTAAGGGAAACGGTTGAGGGTGGGGAAGGTCAACACGGAGACAGGAGATGAACATCCCTTGTTTTTCCAGTTGGTCGGGGTGCAACACCTGGGGAGCCTTTCACCCAATAACGAACACCAAACCCCCGGGACAGAACCAGGTGCACTGACACATGCAGAAACCCGAGCCGGATCTGTCTGAACTGAACTGTGTCACAGCGTGGGATGGGGGTGCCCCCTCCACCCAAACCCAGCACATCTGAACAGACTGTGGGAAATCCCCTGGAAACCAGAACCAACCATCTCAGAACCACTCCAGCAGGAAACCAGACAAGTCAAAGCACTCACTGAAGCTCACTTCAGGTATGGAAACACAACGTGCAAGGCTACACAGACATGAATAACACATCTTAAAAAGCCACACACACATACAACACTTGCACGAGACTTTTAACTGAAAGACCTTAAAATATATGTTAAAAAGTATGAATGCACAGATTAAGAGAAGGGTGTTAAGCTCAATCAATTTTCCCTACAGCTAACATCAGTGCTTTACTAATCCCACATATAGAAAAACAACCTAATGTCATGAATGGACAGAACCCTCCAATATTATAACACTTTTCCTTTAACCCAGTAGCACAGCATTGGATCACCTGCTGCTTTTGATGCTAACTCTGAAAAGCCAGGTGTGCCAGTGTCCACATGTATTTTTGAACTATGGAAAATAAAAAGATATATAAAATAGGCACTACCTCAACAGTTTCAGATGCTGGAATTTTATGACCAAAACAGAAAAAGAAAGAAAATTTGTCTCTAGCACCAGATGTTCAGTCTTATAGGAACACAACTGCATTTACTGCAGGAACTCAAGGTGAAGGCCCCTGGTTTGCACAGGTGACTGGTGCCTACAAACTAATTACTCAGCACTGCCACCACAGACTAGATATACAGTCCTGGCTTTTTCACAGCTATTTTTGTTGTTTTTTTCTGGTTGTTTTGTTGTTTATTTGTTTGTCTGTTTGTTTTCCTGGGAGGGGGAAAGACAGCACAGCAGTTTTGCATTTGCCCACCCATATGTTTGGGGACCCTTTTTGGTGGCAGTTTTTCAGTTCTTTTGTTGTTTTTCTTTTGTTTAAACGCAGTTGTACTTCTTACCATCTTGGCACTGAAGTGGCCGTGAGCGAGCTCTCCCACGAAAGTGAGCTGCTTGGGCTGCGACCTCTGCACAAGATGCTTTTTCACCCCTTCTATGGCTCTCACGTAGTCTTCCAACAGCCTGTGGAGTGAAATCATTCCCAGTTAGTCACATACATGCTGTGAGAACACGTTTAATCACAGTTGACACTCAACACAATCCTTCCGGAGACTGCTATTTCAGTCTAAAAAACAGTATTTAAACAAATGTGAAAACTGACATAAAACCCTCAAAGTCACCATCAACAGGACATTAATTAGTTACCCTCGCAATGTGGCAACACGGGGTTTACTTTTCAAGTAAAACCTTTATTTAACTATTAAACAATCACACAATCCCAGCCTGGTTGGGTTGCAGGGACCTCTGTAGATCCCCAGCCCAGCCCTGCTCACGCAGGGTCACAGAGCAGATCACACAGGATCTCAGGGGGTTTGAATGTCTCAGAGAAGGAGACTCCACACCCGCTCTGGGCAGCCTGGGCCAGGCTCTGGCACCTCCCAGCAGAGAAGTTTCTGCTCATGTTCAGATGGAGCCTCCTGTGTTTCAGTCTGTGCCTGTTGCCCCTCACCCTGGCGTTGGGCACCACTGAACAGAGTCTGCTCCATCCTCTCACACCCACCCTGAGATACTGATCCACTGATCAGATCCCTCTCAGCTTCTCCAGCTGAACAGCCCCAGCTCTCTCAGTGTCTCCTCATGTGAAAGATGCTCCAGACCCCTCAGCATCTTTGTGTCCCTCCGCTGGACTCTCCAGTGATTCCTTGTCCTTCTTCAACTGGGGAGCCCAGAACTGGACACAACTCCCAGGGCAGAGCAGAGGGAGAGGATCAACCTTCCTGACCTGTTGCTCACACTCTTCCGCAGACGCCCCAGGTACCATTGGCCCCCTCGGCCACAAGGCCACATTGCTGACCCATGGCCACCCTGTTGTCCACCAGGACTCCCAGGTCCTTCTCTGCAGAGCTGCTTTCAGCAGGTCCACCCCTCACCTCTGCTGCTGCCTGGGGTTGTTCCTCCCCAGTGCAGGACTCTACACTTGCCTTTGTTGAATCCCACCAGGTTCTTCTCTGCCCACTCCTCCAGCCCATCCAGGTCTCGCTGGATGGCAGCACAGCCTTCTGGTGCATCAACCATTCCTCCCAGTTTGGGATCATCCGCAAACTTGCTGAGGGTGCACTCAGTCTCTTCATCCAAGTCACTGATGAGGAGGTTGATCAAGACTGGGCCCAGCAGGGACCCCTGGGGAAGCCCACTAACTACAGACCTTCAACCAGACTCTGCACCGTCGATCACAGCCCTCTGAGCTCTGCCATCCAGACAGTTCACGATCCATCTCACTGTCCATTCGTCCAACCCACAGTTCCTGAGCTTGCCTGTGACGATGTTGTGGGACACAGTGTCCAAAGCCTTGCTCAAGTCAAGGCTGACAACACCCACTGCTCTCCCCTCCCCTCCCCAGTCAGCCATGCCATCACAGAAGGCTGTCAGGTTGGTCAAGTGTGATTTCCCCCTGGTGAATCCATGCTGACTACTCCTGAAAACCATCTTTTCCTCCATGTGCTTGGAGATGACATCCAGAATGAGTTGTCCCATCACCTTCCTAGGGATGGAGGTGAGGCTGACTGGCCTGTAGCTTCCTGGGTCATCCTTCTTGCCCTTTTTGAAGGCTGGAGGGACGCTGACTTTATTCCAGTCCTCAGGCACCTCTCCTGTTCTCCATGACTTTTCAAAAATGATGGAGAGCAGCTCAGCAATCACATCTGCCAGCTCTCTCAGTACTCACGGCTGCATCCCATTGAGGCCCATGGATTTGTGGATGTCCAGTTTGCCTAAATTCTTTCTGAACGAACCCTCCTCAACCAAGGCTAACTTTCCCTTTTTTCAAACTTTCTCTTCTGTCTCTAGCGTCTGGGATTCTGGAGTGCTGGTCCAAGCAGTAAAGATGGAGGCAAAGAAGGTATTCAGTAACTCTGCCTTCTCTGTATCATCTGTCACAAGGGCACCCTCCTCATTCAGCAGCAGACCTACATTTCCCCCAACCTTCCTTTCGCTGCTGATGTACTGGGAGAAGCCCTTCTGATTGTCCTTCACACCCCGGCCAGATTTAATTCCAAGTGGAGCTTGGCCTTCCTCACCACATCCCTGCACACTCCAACAGCCTCCTCGTATTCCTCCCAGGTGGTCTGTCCCTTTCTCCACATTACATAGACATCCTGCTTCCACCTGAGTTTTGAATGGAGCTCCTTACCCATCCATGCTGGCCTCTTAGTCCCTTTACTTGATTTCTTGCTCATAGGGACACATCGGTCTGGAGCTTGGAGGTGATGTTTGAATATCAGCCAGCTCTCTTGGACCCCCTGCCTTCTAGAGCCCCACCCCATGGGATTCTTTCAAGTACGACCTTGAAGAGGCCAAAGTTCGCCCTGCTGAAATCTATGGTTTTAATCCTAATTGTTGCCCTGCTTCCTCCACACCGGATTCTGAACTCCACCATCTCATGGTCGCTGCAGCCGAGGTTGCCCCCAACCCTCGCATCTCCAGCCAGTCCCTCTTGGTTTGTTAGAACAAGGTCCAGCATCACCCCTCTCCATGTTGGCTCCTCCACCACCCGCGTCACAACGTTGTCACCAGTGACCTGGGGGAACCTCCTGGGCTGTGCGTGCTCAGCTGTGTTGTCTTCCCAGCAGCTGTCCAGGTGACTGAAGTCTCCCGTGAGAACCAGCGCTACTGTGAGGCTGCTTCCAGCTGTCTGTAGAAAGCCTCATCAACCTCCCCAGCCTGATTGGTTGGCCTGTAGTAAACACCCATGACTGTGTCACCCTTGTTAGCCTGTCCCTTAACTTTTACCCATAAGGACTCAAGTTGTTTTTTCATGCCCTCCTAGACAGTTCAATACAATCCAGTTGCTCTCTCACATGAAGTGCAGCTCCTCCAGCTCGCCTTGCTGGCCGGGCCTTCCTAAAGAGTCCAGAGCCCACCAGGACAACACTCCGGTCGGGTGAGCTGTCCCAGCACGGCTCTGTTGTTGCAATGAGATGATGTCCTTGTGACTGCACCTCTTGGTGCTCTGAAGCAGATTCAGTCAGATCAGGTTGCCTGAGGGCTTATCCGTGCATTTTTTTAGTAATTCCATCCCAAGATGTAGTAGTATGTCCATCCAAAGACGGAGATTCAATGACACTGAGCAAACTTCTCCAATGTTTGACCACTCTTGTTGTGAAATATCGCTTTACAGTATTTAATTGGAATTTTAATTGGACAAAAACTCCATCAAATGATTCCATTTTGAGGCTCACAAAATGCCATCATTCACACTCCCAAGGACAACGGTTCTCCATTTACAGTGAGGTACGGCTTGGAAAAGGCAGTGACACCAACTTTCTTTGTAGAGATGCACCTGCTCTGATGTAAAGGAATGGTTCAGAGAGGCACACTGTCACTCTGCAGGCATTAAACCCCTCAACATGAACAAGTCCAATATAATTCGCTTATAAGCAACACAAACTGCTTAGATTTTTTTGTCTTGTTTTGAAGGAAACCTTTTCTGACATCTCTAATTCCTCTGCGCTCTGCAAACATTCTCTTCCACTTGACTTAGGTAAGAGAAGCATAAGAGACCTAAAGCAAAACTTACACAGACATCAAACTTCAGTCTCTTCTGTCTAAGAAAAGTTATTGCCTCTGGACCAAAACTCCCACCTCAACCATTTGTGGGATTCACCTTTCCCCAACAAACCCAGAGAAAACACAGACATTGTTGATGAAACAAAGTATCATAAGTATTCCAGAAGCATCTAATTATGCTCCATATCCGCTCCAAAGACTTAATTCTCTTCTCCTGTCTGTAACACTCCTCACGTCTGATGCTGCTGAGGAAGCAAAGCTTTCTGACTTGTTTTTGAGACTAAGCCTAACTCTCATGTTGTTTGTACAAGTTACCACAGGGCCGCTTGCTTGCTTAGCTTGCTTTAAAAAATATATATTTTTTTTGTTTTTCAGTTGACTGTTGGGCACATACATTATTTTTCCTTAGGCAGAAAACCAGGACAGAAGATTTTACAGCTCACACCGCTATGAGAAGTGGAAAGAACTTACTCGTTTTCTTTCTTCCCTCCCTGAATCCATTGCTTGAGCAAATACTCGTAGTAGCTGTCAGCTCTGGCTCCCAGGGTATAGACCCCCAAGTGAGTGAACTGCCCACTGTTGGTGTTTATGAACATAGGCACTAGTCCATCATTTTTCCCTGAGAGGGTGTGAACGTGCTTCATCACCTCATCTACAGCTTTCTAGAAGAAAGAAAACAGCACACAGAAATTACAACTACCAATGATGTACAAAACTGTGGTAGTAACTTCACACCCAAAACAAATCTTTAACTATTCTTCCTCGAATCTGCATCAGGGACATCATGTTCAGCTCATACAATCTACTGAATACAGCATTTCAAACTGACTCTCAAAACATAGTGTTCTGGGTACAATTCAATACTGTGAAATAATTAGTTATTTCCGTTCCCTCCAGTAAGGCCACTCGAACGCCAGTGCTATGGCATGGGACCATAACCTGACTTAAACACACTTGCAAAGTAGATGTCCAGCTAAAACAACAGCTACGTGAATCATGCGATAGCTCAACCTTCAGCTGAGGATGCGGTTTAAAACAATAAAACAACATCGCCAAACAAAAGAAGAGCAGGAAATATTATTTCCCCTGGAATTCTTTTCATTTCAAGTGACTTTCTCTTAGGCTGTGGCCTGCTGTCAGACCCTTATCTCGTGAGTCACAGTTTAGCTCCCTGGATGGCAACACCAAAGTTTTGTTCTTCGCATTTAGATAACGGCATTAAGAAACCACACGCAGAGCTCTAACCACATTAAGCAATGCGCAGTTTCACACTCTGCTGTTCAGCTTCGTATTTTTTCAAAATCTGATAACCTGGCATCAAACGAGAACGTCAGTGACAAAAACAGGGAGCCTGGGGGGGTGGTGCTTGTTTGGGTTTTGTTGTGGCTTGGGTTTGCTGTTTGCATTTTTGTTTCATGTGTTTCTAAATCAAAAACTGTTTCTGAGGGAGGAAAAGATTATTTCCCTCCACTATTGCTTTCTGAGATTTAAGAAAATAATTGGAATTACTTTTGTTTCTTTTCCTTCCCCCAGAGTTTCACAACTCACTCAACGTCACTTTGAGACTACAGAGAGCAAGTATATTGATGGAGAGTCAGTGGTGGAGCTGTGGAGAGGTGAACAAAGAGAAAACCATCGACCGATACTTCCATACCTGGAATTTCTCATCTCCAGTGAGACGAGAGAGCTCCCTGAACTCCAGCTGAATGCTGGTCACCTCGGCCACGGTGCTGTCGGATGTCCAGCGGGGTGGGTGCGCGGTGCCCCGGCCGATGTTCACATCCGAATACGGGATCTTGGACGGGGTCTTGAACGCTGGCATGAGCCTGTTCCCAATGTCTTTCTAAAGAAAACCCAAGAACACAGGACAAAACAACAAAACCAAAAATAATTATGCACACACATGCACATCCCTTTAGACTTCATTTCACCAAGCAGACAGGAAAAGAAAGAACAGCAGCTTAGCTTTAGATGTCACAAGAGAGCCAAGAATTAAAAAGGGTCCTGGATTTATTGATAGCAATGAGTACAGAGTTTTAATTTGCTCCCAGCATCCCAAGCCATGGCTGAGTCTGCAATCCCTGTGCAACACTGATATAATCCTGACATCAGTCACTGCACCCAGCTAATCTACAGAGGCGGCTGATGCTGTAAAAATGCACAGAAAGGGCAACAAAACACAACTATTACTCTTTTCCTACCATTTCCTTCTTTTTTTGTTTCACAATCTTTATGACGCTCAGCTCCTCACCAACAGAAGAACAGGGATATAAGAACACCTGATAAAGCACAGCGCGGCTCCGAGGTTACCCAGAGAGCAAACAGAACCGCAGGCTTAAAAGATTAATGGTAAATCCCTTTCCCTTCACTTTAAACATGAAGCTGTTAAAACCCAGCAACATTTAACTCGCTGGTGAATCCTCCCTCAGCTCTGCCCGGTGTGGAACACCAATCCGGCCCATCGGTCAGACGGGTCACTCACGGCTTTCTCCAAGAAGAGGCTGTCTCCAGAGAGGTGGTAGGTGCTCAGCAAGCCCCCCAGGATACGGATCGTGCTCTCAAACAGGTTCACATCCACGTTTTTATCAAATACTAAATCGTTTGCTACCCATTTTCTTGCTTCTTCAAACTCTGCAAGGTATAAAAAGTAGTTCAGTTACGAATTTCTGGAATGTTCCAACAACCAGACTAAAGACATTAGTGCTCCATATATCCATGGCAGCTACTTAGAGCTGTCTACAGATATCCTAATGATAGGTGGAAAAGTAAAATGAATAGCACATGCTGGAGAAGCTTGACTGCCATCAGCTCCATTCCCATCCAGCATGCCCCGCAGACACGTACAGACAGGAACAGCCAGCAAAAAGTTTCTAAGAGTATCTCCTGAGACACCAGGGGTCACTTTAGTTAACAGCCGTCGGTCCAGCAACGCGCTGCCGCCTACTGACCCACAAAACCCCGACAGTCTGGAATTGTTTTCCCCAGAAACAAAACCAGTTGTTTACCGCACTACTGATTCCAAATGGAATGTAAAAAAGCCATTTTAGATTCAACAGCTGGTTTATCAGCAGCATCAGCCAGTGATGGCTTTGGTCCAGGGTCCAACAGGAGGGAGTTCACGCGTCACCACGCAGGCCGAGAACCGAGAACCTCCCACAGAACCTTCATGTACACCGCATTTTGTACCCAGCAGAAACCCCAGGAGCTTTCTGAGGCCATCAGCAAAAGAACTGCTATCAAATACGCAGCCTTCACCAAGAACACTTCTAAATTACTAATATTCATTTGAAAAGCTCTATGCAGTTCGCAATGAATTTTTAATCGAGAAAAAAAAAAGCAGCACAATGTCAACACGATGGAAGTTCAAGACAGGCTGTTCAGCCCTAGAGCTGCAAACTCATGATACGGAGTTCTCATTCGATTTAGTATTTTACACAAACTCCAAAGGCAGACGAGATAAACCCATGGAAAACGTTCACTGTTTATTGTCACTTTACTAGGAGCTCTGTTCTTCCTATCTTGACACCAAAAATGTGCATGACGATGAGTTTACAAAGGTGGTTCTATCTACCAAGGTTAAATAGACACGAGTTCCAGAAATCTTCAAATACCACTAAAAAAAAAAAAAACCACCAAAACACACACACAAAAAAACCCCAACCAATAACACAAGCACCAATACTCTTAAATACTGATTAAGCACGTTAATTAATTAATTAATTCCTTACAGAAACAACCTTCTGAAATTCAAATATGAAATCCTGGTGTTAGGACTGATAAAACACAACCTGGGGGTTGTCAGCTAACGACCTACGAGCAGCATCGGGCAGCAACCCCAGAGTGGCTGTTCAACGGCACAAAGAGAGCACTTGGGTCTCAGCACAGTGTCCTGGTTCTGTTAAAAACAAGTTTCTCTTTTAGTGAATGTGCCTGTCAGCTAAAGCTTCATATGAGCTGCATTTTCCTGGAGAACAGATCCATGTTTTGGTGAACACAGCAATGGATGTGAGGTTACTGATAAGGACAGAGTCACATCTTGCGAGAGGGGCAACGAGAAACAGGTGACCAGAAACTGACCAACGGACTCTAACATCCCATTCACGTGAATACTTCATATAAAGTGGGAGATCACGAGGATCCCGGCCCTTTTCCTTATGGCGACATTAAGAGAGGACCTTGCTGGTCGTCCCTGCGAACTGAGGCCAGTGACAGACTGAATCCAGCTCCGGTTGCTGCAGAGTCCAGTCCAGGACTTCGGCTGCCAGCTCTGCAGTTCCGGGACTTCCAAGATTGGTTTTGTATATTTTGTATTATTTTCTCTATTTTATCAGTGGCATCAGTAAAATATCTTTAATTTTTCCAACTCTCTTCTCTCTGTCCTTCTTTCCCTCCCGATCGCCTGTGCTGAGTGGGAAGGGGGAAAGGGGGTTAACAATACATCTGCCAGGGTTTTATTGTCACCCCGCAATCTAAGCCTCAACACACAGAAACAAAAGTCAGGAGGCTTATTAATCCATTCCACAGTTTCTAGGACATATCCACTGTTATATGTAATGGTAGAATATTTTTTCTGGCTCAAAATTATGTCCTTTAACATAGTTGGGTTTTTAAAAAATATTTCTTTTTATACATAAACATATATGTATGTATTTACCCTCACAGGAAAACTAAACTTATTGGCCACAGGTAATAAGCGTTCCCCTCAAAGTATTTTGAGTATGCGCTGCCTCAACAGAAAACAAGGAATTCGGAGGAAAAAAATACTACCTTCTTTTAAGCCTAAAATCCACATGGTATCCAAGGCGTCAATTAAGGTAAGGCCAAGTCCAAACCACTCGCTGTAGGACTTGGACAAAGGCTTCAGCTCATCGTGGCCCCAGGAAAACTCCTTGTACCCCTTCCAGGCATGGCGGAACGCCTCGATCACGGCCAGCTGGCGGTCATTGATGGGCACTGCAAAGGGAAAACAGCACCTCGCTCAGGACTTCATCTTGACTTGAGTAAGGCATTTGACACAGTCCCCACAGCATCCTCGCTGCAAAACTGAGGAGTGGGTGACCGGGTAGTGAGGTGGACTGTGAACTGGCTGAAGGGAAGAAGTCAGAGAGTCGTGGTCAATGGGGCAGAGTCCAGTTGAGGCCTGGATCCAGTGCAGTGCCTCAGGGGTCAGTGCTGGGGCCAGTACTGTTCAGTATATTCATCAATGACTTGGACGAGGGAATAGAGTGACTGTCAGCAAGTTTGCTGGTGACACCAAGCTGGGAGGAGTGGTGACACTGGAAGCTGTGCTGCCATCAGAGACCTGGACAGGCTGGGGAGTTGGGCGGGAAAAATTTAATGAAATAGAACAAGGGCAAGTGCAGAGTCTTGAATCTGGGCAGGAACAACCCCAGGTTCCAGCATAAGTCGGGGAACGACCTATTAGAGAGCAGTGTAGGGGAAAGGGACCTGGGGGTCCGGGGCACAGCAGGGTGACCATGAGCCAGCACTGGGCCCTTGTGGCCAGGAAGCCAATGGTACCTGGGGTGGGTTAGAAGGGGGTGGTCAGTAGGTCAGAGAGGTTCTCCTGCCCCTCTGCTCTGCCCTGGGGAGACCACACCTGGAATATTGTGTCCAGTTGTGGCCCCTCAGTTCCAGAAGGACAGGGAACTGCTGGAGAGAGTCCAGCGCAGCCACCAAGATGCTGAAGGGAGTGGAGCATCTCCCGTGTGAGGAAAGGCTGAGGGAGCTGGGGCTCTGGAGCTGGAGGAAACTGAGGGGGGACTCATTCATGGGGATCAGTATGGAGGGGGGAGTGTCAGGAGGATGGAGCCAGGCTCTTCTCAGTGACAACCAGTGATAGGACAAGGGGTAATGGTGAGGGTGGCAGAGCCTGGCCCAGGCTGCCCAGGGAGGTTGTGGAGTCTCCTTCTCTGCAGACATTCAAACCCGCCTGGACCCCTTCCTGTGGAACCTCAGCTGGGTGTTCCTGCTCCATGGGGGGATTGCACTGGGTGAGCTTTACAGGCCCCTTCAACCCCTGACACTGGGATTCTGTGATTTCTGCAGGGGAGTTATGCAGCTGTACCAAACAAATTCTGCTGCACTCTACTCAAAACAAGCCTTTTTCCAAACTAAATGATCAGTGTAATGGAAAAACCATCCTCAGATTATGCTTTTCCTCTGCAGAATCACCAGCCAGGGTTTCAGGTCAGCAGCTCAGCCAGGTGGAAACAGTGATCTCTCCCTGGTAAAAAAACAAGTCACTTCTGCACACAAAACATTAAAATAATCACACGCAGTTAGATGAGTATCAGCAAAGTTCAAAGACCTGAAAGTCAGGAAATACCAGAATTCAGACTGATTAAATCAGCTGCAATTCAGCTGCTGAATACATTCGCTTAACAATACGATTCTAGGCTCATTTACCACATGCCATTTTCTCTTCATCTTCCCAGTCTCATTCATTGCTTTCTTCTAAATTTAAATCCAGTTATACAAAACTATTTCTCTTGAACTTTTCATTTAATACAAAAAAGAAAGAAAATTTGCATTTTCCATCTTGGACAAAGCTTTGTCTTTTTCCATGGTTCTACTGAAATTTTTGCTTACAGTTTCCCATGAAGTTGAGCTTATGTTACACACCCAACATGAATCATTTCAAGCCTCCTAGCTGACATTTTTCAAAGCCACAAACACAGATTTCTGGAGTCAGAAACACCAAGCAGCACAATTAACTCCACATATATTAAGCCAGCACAAGCCGAATGTATCACACTGCAATGAGCCATGTTCATTATATCAGAACTTCCTTGTGTGAACGCAGAAAGCAGAACAACAGCTTCTCCGCTCCATGACGACGGCAACTGCAAGACAACTGCTGCGGCTCCCTGGGCAGCCTCAAAAATAGCTCCGCTTAATTCAGGGAGGAAGGAACTTCCCGTGTTTGCAGAACAAAAGTAAAAGCGTTGCTGAGAGGGAAACGGCCCTTCCCAGCCCTCGTGTTAAACTGCCTGTTCCTGCAGGGAATGGGATCTCTGCCTCCTCCCAAAGGCTGATTTCAAACATCTGTCACTACAACTGATTTTCAAATTCTGCAAGCCAGTGAGGCTGTCAGGGGGGAATAAGGACACCGAAAGACTTGGATGTTCTAGGTAAATAATCTTTCTGACATTTTTTGTTTAAAATGAATAAATAAATATGGTAGATGTGTGTGGGGAAGAATTGCACAATTTCAATCATAAAAGGGAACAGAAATAAAAGGATCATTAACTGCACTATTTACCTGGTTCCTTCTGGTCTTCGGCTTCCACAGATGAAGGTTTTTCTGGTTCCTTTATTTTACTCGAGGGAGGTTCAGTGCTTTGGTCGGTTTCTATCACTGCTCCTCTCCAGCTGCAAACACAAGGGATTGTCATTGAGCCTTAATGTGATCAAAGGTCAATGCAAATGAATAAGACTTATCTCTGCATTTCCCTTCCCTCATCATACTTTAATAAAACAGGAGTTGGATTTTGTGTCAAGGATCAAAATAACCATGTTATCCACAAGACATTTTTTCTGTTCAAAGAAACTCATTTGCACCAGAGAAATTTCACTGGATTAAGAAACGTGTCTTACTGGCTCTTGGAATTTCATTAAATAACTTGGTAACAGAATTTTAAAAAGACCTTCTAAAAAGAATGACAACATCTGAAAATGCTGCATTAGATTTATTTTGTCACCTATCAGTTCTGAAACGATCGCAAGAGTCAATAACACTAAAAAGTATCACGCCATGACGATCATCAAAAATTCATGAACGAGCACAGAGGACGGGCCATTTTAAAGTAGTTGCTTTACTGTCTAGGGGTTCCAAGCCTTCCCTTCCGCCACGGAGGCATAAATCAGTTTTCAGAGGGTTTTATTAAGAATCTCCTGAACGCGAAGACTTTCAGAATGGACTTCAGGTCAGGCCAAGTTCATATTAAGATCAATCGATCTTGACCATGCTGTTTAACACACAGATATGTTGCCTTTGAGTTCATGATATGCCTCCTGAGGGAACCAGGCTTACAGGCCTTTAAAGTTTATAGTTCACAGTCAGCATATCTTACAACTTACATAAATCCCATCATTTAATTTCCTACTTCCATTCTTCAAACTGGAAATGAGTCTCCCCTACGGTTTCATTGCTTTCCTAAGTTTGCTTGTTACCACCCCTTGAACTCTATGAGTTATAGCGTAAGTGGAAGCACAAGAATAAGACACTTCCAGTCATTCTGAGAGATTTCTGGACAATACCAAGAGCCAAAACGCTGATGCAGGCAGAGCGCTGCTGCTGTGATCAGCTCAGCTGTCAGCGCTGAAAAGAACACGAACATTAAAAAAAAAACCCTAGTGTTCCAAATCTTAAGAACCTTTGCTGAACTTGTAATAGTCTGTTCTATACCCAAGTTACAGACCCTCACATATTCCCAAATCAAAATATTTCAGTCAATAATACCTTATGGAATAACTCCATATAAACGTAATCACAGCAGCACAGACTGTCTGTAACAGATATTACTGTGTCTGCATAAGGGGTCTTTGAATTGTATGATTTTTCTTTCATAAGGAACAAGTGTATCTTGTACAGCTCCCTGCACACAACTACACACACACATACAGAAAAGCCTCACAATTTTCACTCCAACGTCCAATAGATTTGGGGGTCTGGCAGAGCACTGCAACTTGCTGGGAACTTTTCTACCTGATGACAGATTTCTCTGTTTTCTCATTTCGCTCAGCTCGGACCAGCTCGTGTCCGACACTGCTGGTGTCATGGCGGCTCTTCGGCCGCACGTCCCTCCGCGGCGGTTTGATCTGAAGGTTGGAAGGACCGCGCCGAACGTGAGGCGGCTTTGGAGGCTTCTGGAAATAAAGAAAAAAAATATGCTTGGTATGTTGCAGAGATGGTGAAATTCCAAACCATAAATCACCAGCATACCAGTGTTACAGATAACTCCAGATAAATCTTATTTTGGTATCTGCCCTGAGTGGAAAATACACTAACGACCTTGCTTTTTCACTTACCTTTGGTAAAATTATCCAGTTCGTAAGTTTACACAGAGAAATTACTTTTAAACTACCTCTAGTGCTACCAGATATTAATTTAACACAAGGCACTGCCAAAGGATTGTAAAGATACCTGGTTCCATTTTATTAATACTAGGGACAGTAAATGCAAAAAGCACGCAAAAGAAAATCCTACCCAATGCCGATGTTAGATAATACCAAGAATTACTATACAGTATTACGTGTACATTTGTGCATGGTGAGGGAAAGATTTAATACAAAATTTCATATCTATTAAATGGAAATCCCCAAATTCGTGAGGTAAATACATGAAGAGCAACCAGTATTGCCAGTATTCCTCAGCTCCACTAATCCACAGCGTGCTGCTTTCCCATCGCATCCCCCACAGACGGAACCCTTCACAACTCACTAACATCGCTTCTGTTTGCAGTTACTCTTCAAGCCAGCAGAACAGCCGTTCCCACTCAGTGTGATGCTGACGGTTTCCTACATCTCACACTCCATCCCGGCTCCTCGCAGCAGCCAGACTGCTGTCCAGAGCGCTCCCAGCCCAAAATCATTAATCACAGCAGGAAACTGCAGCCTCAAGAAAGAGGTGACCATGACCTAAAGCCCTGGCACTGCTGGGTGTACCAGTCATCGAGAAATAACACACTGAACACTTAAATAAAAATGGTAGAGCTAGGAAATACTACACCAAAGGCCCTTCTGAGAGGAGAGCGATCCACCCAGAACAGCTTTTTATTGCGAGTCCCTTTTCCTCAACAACTGTTGGAAACAAGCATGATTTGCAGCTTTCACAAACTCTTTGGCAGGTTTATAAAACTCATTTCTTCCCATAGTACCTGTGGTGAAAGCTCTGGGTAGTCTCCACGGTTGGCATCTGCTTTCTGGGGTGCTGGGAGAACAGCTGGATTTGCCAGCTTTAATCCAGGAATTTCTGGTTCTGTGTTCTGCTCATCCAGTGGTTTGTTTGTTAGACCTGGGCACACAAACACTGCTCAGCACAATGACCCAACAGCTCCCGCTGCACATCTCTAAGTTTGCTGCACATCTCTAACAGTTTGCTGCACATCTCTAACAGTTTGCTGCACATCTCTAACAGTTTGCTGCACATCTCTAACAGTTTGCTGCACTCACACACCAGATGTACCTCCAGAAAGTGTTTCCATTCACAAAACGTGGATAAACACTAATCGTTAGATAAAAAAGTGTCATTTGGTATTAACACTCTCCCCAATATACACAGAGGCTGCTAAGAGGCACATGTTTTTTTTTTTTCAAACTACTATTATTTTAGCTTCTCAGTAGATAACATCAAAGGTAAATGTGCCTTCACATTGTAGAAAAGCATGGAATTTCTAAGGTGATGGACAATCAAAACCAAGAGAGGATGACCTTATCCTACTGTTTACCAATATCTACATGCAAACATAAAGAAAAAACACTCACAGCCTCCAAATTTTGATCAACTAAAATAAAACGTTGCTCTAGTCAAGATAAACAACAAAAAGGCACATGAAAAATATTTCTAATTAAGTAGAAATAAGTCATTGAAACACGTCCCATAAACTCATCTCACAACTGCACTTTAATGGATATACCCAGTCATTGCCAACAGAAATCAAAACTACTTATAAGAACTACAAATTAAAACTAATTATAAGAACTACAACAATCTCTTCAATGCAACAGCAATTCCATTAATTCTGAGCCCCACGGAACACATACTTTTCCACGGTTCCCCCACGCTTGTGTAGGAAATGACTCCACAGACGGTCAAGAAGGCAAACACAAAGAGAATGACGCTCCGCTGTAGTCGAGACAGTTGCTTCCATTTCTTTAGGAGAGAAATAAGAGTTAGAATATTTAGCATGACGGTAAGAACCTACTCAGTTCAAAAATAAACTCTCTATCAGTTCTTTCAGAGTAAGAAAGAAACCAAGTAGGTTTAATTTTACCCTCTGTTTCCAGCTGCAGACATCCATTGGTTATTTTGTTTGATGACAGAGAAAACAGAAACATAACCCGCCAGCACGGCAGGTTCAGAGAAACATCAGAGCCACGTGCTGCAAAACGTCCGAGACAGGCGAGGGCCAAGAGCCCCAGAGAGCACCACCAGCAGTGACCGGCCTGCACAGCTGCCCAGATGTTAACTGCAAAACAAGCCCAAAGCCTCTTTCCTCCCTTCTGGCTGGGGAGGTGCTGCAGAACACACGTGCAAAACAAGAAACAGAAGGTGGTAGGAAAACTATAAATGTTACTGCAGCAAAGAAGGCTCAAAATAAGCTAAGGACCGTCCAGCAGACAAGAAAAGTCTCTGGAAAACATGTATGGAACTGTCACACAGATCAGGCCCTGCCACCCCAAATAAAATCACCAACTCGCAGCAACATGAAAATGAAGCAAGCCAGCAAGAGCAAGCCACGATGTTTTCAAGTTTAGTCCTGGGCAAAACTGTGTTTTTAAAACTGAAGTATATACAACAAAATCACTAAAAGTCAGACAGCAAATGCTACATTAGTCCGAGACATTTCCTCCATTTAGAGAGGGAGCAGTTGGAGTTAAACATTAACTGCTAAGTTACTATTTTGTTAGATTCCTGCCATTCCTATCAAAATTCACCAGAGCCGCATTTTGTTCCTCATCGCTGTTTTTTACATACAGAGGATGCCTCAAAAGTCAGTGCTACACTCCAGAACAACCTGCAGCTTCCTAGGAAGCACCTACACCCCACAGCACCTCCAGTGCTTCTAACCCTCTTAATAACAATCAGTAGCTGCAAATGTTTCAGTGAAGCACCATCCATGTGCTCTCATTGCCCAGCCCCACAGCACATGTCCTGTCTTCCTCCCACGCTGCTGACAGGACACCAATCCTGTCCACTCTTCCCACGAACACAAGATGCTGATCCCAGTCCTTCACCTTCGACTCTGTCTCATCACCCAAAGTTGCAGAGGACACCTGGAACCAGCAGCCCTGTGTCTCCTCAGGGTAGGATGGGAGAAGAGGCACTGACTGCAGAGTCTTGAGATGGTAGGAATGAGGCACAAGAATATACAATGACATTCACCACCATCATGCTTTTTTTTTTTTCTGACAAAGAATAAGGATAAAAGGGTAAAACATCCCCACATGTCCTCAGCTGTTAATAAGAGAGAAGCTGCCATATTTGCCTCCCTGAACGAGTTCCTCATATGCTTCATGTAACCACCTATAGGTAGCGACACCTCATCCCCTATTGCAAGGAGGGTCATCGGGTCCTTTTGACTCAGACTCTCCCACCTGCCCCCTCAGCCCAAGACTCCTGCCCCAGGCAGACAAGGTCACATCTGCACAGACCCCGTTCCTCACATTTCAGCCTTCCCACAGAAACCAGAACTGTTCCGTTTACTTTCCCAGGGCAGAGAATGGGGCTTCCCCTTCAAGTCCTAAACCAGGGGGCAAAGGCATCAAGACCAAATCTCACCCCCCTCCACTCCTGCTCAGAGAATGCAATGTTGCCCCCCCAAGATGCCTCCAGCAGAGAGCAGGATTCCCCTCAAACACACCGCGCATCCTGCTCATAAAAAATAAAGCACGACCTGGAGCATCAACCAGCCTGCGCTGCACAAAACCCCCAGCCGGGGAGAGCTGCCCCGAACACGCGTGAACAGAGCGCCGTCCTGAAGCCGCCTCCCCAGAGCACGGAGCGGCCCCATTACCCAGGCGGCCTCACGGCCCGGGGCGGCCCCACTGCCCAGGTCCCGCAGCTCCGGGTCCCTCCCCAGCTCGAAACGGCGGCCCCAGGGCAGGACCCAGCACACAGTCCAGCTGCACCCAAGGCCAGGGATAGCTCCCCCAGCCCCAGAGCGCTCCCTCAGTGCCCGATACCCCGGCACCAGCCCGCGGTACCGGTCGTCACCGCCCGGCTCTCCCGGCCGGGCCGGGGCCCCTCTCGGTCTGGAGCCGCCCTCACCCGCCAGCAGGAGCGCCGCCTCCAGGCCTTGCTGTTGTTATAGCCGCCGACGCCCACCGCCTCCTCCGGGCTGAGGGTGACGGAGATGAAGTCCCGTCGCGGCGGAGAGGAGGAGGCGGCGGCGGCGGCAGCCGAGTACATGGCGGCGCCTCAGGGCCCGCAACCCGCCCGCCCAGCGCCCGCCATGATGCCGCTCCCAGCACAGAGCGCGACGGAGCGGCCACTTCCGGGAGTCGCTCAAGCTCTAGAGCACTTCCGGAACTCTATGGCGCCCCTAGCAACAGCCGCTCCGCGCCCTGGCAACGGCGGGTCCGCGCTCTCCGCGGATGCCGCGGGGTTGCCGCTCTCGGCCTGAGCTCGCTCCGGGCAGCTCTTTCGGGCGGAGCGGTGGCCATTCGAGGCTGAAGTTCTTTCCCTCCTCCCCTGGCTGGCCTCGCCTGACCCGCCCTCACCAGAGCCAGGCCCTGCCCAGAGAGGACTTCAGCTTCCCCAGGTGGGAAACGAGACCTAAGGACAGGCCGGGAGTCCTCGCTTTTCCTATGTGTTGTGAGATTATAATATAGAGACCAGTCACAGAAATATTGACATGAAAGGAACAAATGGAAATATGCACATGGGAGGTCATCAGGAAAAACAACTGGACAACAATTAACAGAAGGGCCTGCCCATGACCAGAGCTCAGGAAGGTGGGAGATCCCCCTCTAGTGCAGCCACAGCAGCGACGAGGCGCCAGGAGGTGGCTGCATGCAGACCCATCGCTCCTGCGGACCCATCGCTCCAAGACTCATTGCTCCACAGCCCCATCGCTCCTCCGGCCAGGAAGGCGAGCCTGGCAAAGGAAAACCCCAAACACTTGTTGGCTCCCGAGGACAGAGAAGAGCTGTTCCATGTCATTATCACCTGCCAGAGCCAGGTCTGCCAGCCAGCGTCCCTCATGATGCTCTGCATCACACACGCAGAGTCCCGGGCAGATGATCGGGGAACGCAGGCCTGAGAGCAGACAACTGAAATCTGTGAGAGGATGTGTGAAAAGCAACTTAAATGGTTGCCCAAATAAACCTGTAAGATCTGGCACTGTGTTTTGGTACTTAGCAGGATCCACTTGTCCCACACAATTCCCTCCCTCACCTGCTTCTCCACAGACCCCCAGCAAATAGTGCAAATAGTTCTCTGCATCTTCACAGGGCAGAGGTGGGACGTGATTGCTGTGCACAGGAGCAGGGAAGGGTGCTGTTCAGTGATGTGCCCATTCAGCCCCACACCACGACTGTTTTTCTAATAACCATTACTTCTAGATCGGGTTTGTAGTCCAACAGGAAAAAGACAAACATTGAAGCAGCTGCTTTAAGACTCCTGCTTCAAATACTGGCACTGAACTCCCTTTCAGCTGTGCCTGACTATGCAATTATCATACATCATTTGAACCTTTACATTCAGAATTTACCTCACACTAGATTTCCAGATGAAACTGAAAATTGGGTGTTTTTCTGAGTACTTCATGATTAAAAAAACTAAGCAAGCAAATACTTCTGGAAGCTATGAACACTTGGAGGAACAATTTAACAGAAATCTGAAAGCATTCATGCATTTTTAATATTTATTTTCCTATCACAGGAAACTACTGATTCATGTAACTTAAAACCACATTAAAAACCCCAGCAGCTTTCACATGGGCACCAAGAGAGAAACATGGGGTGAAATAGGTAAGGAAAGAACAATATGCTGGGATCAAAACTAAATGCCCAGAAGAGGATGACCTGTCATTTGTGAAAAATTACCAACTGCCCCTACTGATTGTGCTTTAAACAGAGCCCTGATTAGAAATTGCCTGCCACGAGAAGCCGAGCAGAAGTTGCATTACAGTGAGTACCCGTTACCTGCACAACAGCTGCAGAAGCCTGACTCAGATCCAGCTCCCACAAATCTTCTTTAAACAAAGGAAAAACACACACCACCCACAATTAAACTGCCCTCAGTAAACTGAGTGGAAAAGCTTGAAAGAAAGAAAAAATAAACAACACCCAAACCCAAGGCTGCAGGCAAGAACACAGTCTGCTGGTTTGTGATGGAGAAACACATCCCAGTGCCAAACCCTGTCAGGAATTACCCCCCACGCAGTTCCACCTCCCCTGTAAACCAGTGTGGGCACCGCAGCCCCAGCCACCAGTGACACTGCCCAGGGGGGACAGCACCCAGGACGTGTGGGGACAAAGATCATGGACAGGAAACACAGACAGACACAAAGAAATCACAGTAACATCTTTATTATAAAAATGCTTAGGTGTCCAAAAGTTTCTGGAGTACTACGGGACCTCTCTTTGTTTCAGGTACTTTTTTCATTTCATGATGCATACTAGAATTACTTTTTTAAAACAAAAAATCTGTCCTGTATGTAACAAAGTTCTCTCAAAATTCTATGTTCCAGTTTAAAATGTGAAGAGTCCTAGAAAAAACAAAGCAAAACACAAAACCAACAGACATCCAGCATCCTAATTCAGGTTCTCCTTGAAAACAGCTTTTAAAAGCCACGTCAGCAGCTCAGTGTACAGATGATTGAAGCACACGGGAACTGAAGTTTCAAAAGAAACATCCTTTCTTTATAGCACAGTGAAAACGAGCATGTGCCTGAATCGACAAGCAATACTCACAAAGATACAACACAATTTGTTCTCAGATGTAAAACTTGACTGACAGGAATGGAATGACCCATAAAACACTGCGGGAAAAAATACAGAATTGAGTGTCAGGGAAAAATGTTTAATTTGTACTCAAAATGCGAATTGCTGGCTGCATGTGCAAAATGACTCAATCAGAGCTGTCGTTACCTGGTTGCATATGCAAAAGGCTCATTACTGACGTGCACACAGATACACTTTGCGCTTGAAAACTCTGCCACTGACATTTAGATGCTTTCTTTGGAAAACATGAGCCTACTCACAAACTGTATTTCCTCTCGAAGCCATTTTTATACCTCCCCAATATTCTAAATACAGCTTCACATCAAGAATTACAGAAAGCCACGCAAGTTATTTTAAAGATTTATGCTTAACAAAAATAGCATCAGCAACTCCTCAGTGGAAGCGGATGCATGGAATAACAAAATTCCAGAAGAGGCACCTTCCTGGACGGCTGATGGAGGGGAGAAGCAGCGAGTGCCGGCCCGGCCGCCCCACGTCCTCAGCAGCGTGACGCGACTTTGGTGTGTTCAGCGCTGCCTCAGCGGCCAAAGGCTGAGCAGGAACGGGCATTTCTGCACCGTGGCCGCCCAGGATCCCTCGGCCAGGGCTGAGTTCACATGCTACATATGTTCTGGCAATTAGCGTCCTTAATTAGCTGACACTTAGCGTTACATTATGGTTAGTAATATATTTAAAAGCAAGGCATCTTAAGAATTATTTCATAAGTGAAAGTGCTGAAAACTACCTGGCCAGAAACTAGAAGCAGAGGCTGGTGGTTCATTGTCTACACTGGTTATGCTGGGATTAAGCCTCTTTTTTTTGTTGTTTTGGTTAAACAATAAATTCTACCATCAGGATTTGTTCCTTTTATTACTTTCAGGTACTTTGAGGAATACGGTATATATTAAACAGAAAAATGAACAGTAAAATAAATGGCATCAGCGAGCCTGGATAGGCAAACTATGTGCTGTGGGGTCCGAACCCGGCACGATGTTCACACACAGCGGGGGTCCTGCCCGCGGCACTGCGGCGAGAGGATGCAACTGCTCAACTGGATCTTCTAACCAGCACAGGATTAGGGAAGAAAGAGATCAAACGATTTCTTCAGCTGTGCGCACGTTTCAAACCAAAAAATTACAAGCAAAAAAATCCCAATCCCACCAGCACAAACAAGATACCTAAAAGGCACTGAAGAGATTTAACCTTCCTGAATGCAGAGCTAATTTATTAGGCCCTAACTGGCTCCTTTACATATTCGTATGCACAGCAATTAAGAAATATAAAATCTGTTCGGTACCCAGAAGTTCCTAATCTTCATCTGCATCCAAGTCTACAAAACAGATTGAGGTAAAAGGCACAGCCCTCCAAGTGACCAACCAGAACTGCTGAGCACACACGTGTGTAAACACAACTGCTGCAGGGATTTGGTATCGATCTGATATTGCAAAGCAGGTTTGGTTTTTTATAACACACTTCATAGCTGACATTTGAGTAATGTCAGTTCTTACAGAGGATCTGACAGAGGGATATCTGATTTAAGGTGGAAAGGCCTCCCTCCTTTTCAAGAATTTCCTAGGATTTCCACTTTGTTTTCATCGAGCACAAAGGGAGAAGGGAAGTCTTTGTTCTTCATGTGCACCTCCAGCCCCTGAGAACGGGTGAAAACAGCACTGTTAGGTTGGAAACGCATCAGACTGCTTCATTTTAATATTCTCAAAGAACGACTGACTACCCAAAGCTAAAAGGCTGGGGAAGGACAGACACCAGCACCAGTTTCCCCAGTATCAGAGATGGATCAGCCCCACACCTGGGGTTCAGGAAGGAGAGGGACCCATGAACCGTAAAACAATGGAGCTTGGAAACCACCTCCCTGGAGAGGGGCAGGCACGGGAGGCTGTCCCCTTGACTCACGATAATCCTGGCAAAGAAAAGTCAACTTAAATTGCCTTGTTTTCATTTTGTTCTTACAACACACTGATTGTGATGACTCTGCTGCCTGCACATGGAAACCTCGCAAAGAGGGAAAGTTTGATGAATTCCACTTGCCCACAGTGCCCATATATCCTCCTGCAATCCACTCACCCCATCTGCCCAGCACAGGGAAGCTCCTCAGTACTAAACGGAAGAAGCTTTCCCAGGATCAGTTCTTTTCAGGAAGACAAACTGGAGGAATCTGTTCTAAGATCCAGTTTCTCCTAAGCCAACGCACATAGTGCACTTGGGTGGTCAATCACGGTGGGAGCTGGGCACACACTGGCACAGAACCACACACAGTGACCTCATGGGGTTTGTAATTCCAATATTCTGCACTTTTCATCCAGAAGATCTCAAAGTACTTGTGAGTCTTAATGAAGCTGTGCAGACTCATTGCAAATCTCATTTTACAGATGGCTACAACTGAGAGTGAACGAACTGCTGAGGAGTAACCATAGCGGAACCACAAACATAACACAGGACCCAAGTCCTAGTTCCCTGGATCTTACCATTGCTCAGCAAGCCCAGACTAAAGAAATTCCCTGTGTTTGGAAGGAAGTCAGACACAAACCTGCCCACTCTTAAAAATACCTCCACAGAGAGTTATTCTCACCTCTCCAAAGTAAGACACTAATGGAGAAATCTCACACACAGCTGGAGGATCTTCAGTTCCTGAGAGACTAGAGAAGAAAACACAGGATTAACTTCTTGCTGTGTTTAAAAAACAGTGCATCTTCTTCAAAACATCATCAGGAACAGGATATCCAGAAGGATAACACAATTGTTAGACTAACGTTCACCAGACATTACTTGAACACAAAGTGTGAAAATAGAAGGGAATTAGCAAGGTCCCAAATATTTCTCATCCAGACAAGAACACCACCTCTATAGAGGTGCTTTTCAAGTCAAATTAACAGCTTGTGGGTTTATGCCCACAAGGAGTTGATGCAGTAGCCCCATGGGGTAAAAGAAGCTTCCCATCCACCATGATGCAGGAAGGATCTGAATTGGTAACTGCTGTAATAGTTGATCTTTAAGCCCACCTGAGAATATTACTGAGCCTTAGCACTGGGGCCACAGTCAGAAAAGCTGGTGAGGACTAGAAATGACAATTGCTTGGGCTGGCTAAATCCAGAATGACGGAAAAGGTTGCCCCTGCCTAACGAGTTCCTATGTGAGGAGTCAACTCCTGACTCGAGGGCAGGAATCTCTGCCAGAGATAAAGCCCAGAGCACTGTGAGTTACTGTCGAGAGCAAATCAAAGTCAGTAGCAGAGCAGGAGCCGTGACAGACGTTACTCTGCATGTTCAGAAAAGACCAGCTGAACGAAAATGATGCCAAGTCACCCTGTGATCAAACTAAGCCCAGTTTTGTAGAGCGCGGTACCTGCCAGCAGCCACACACAGAGGAGCTGCAGAGATCACAGAGGTTCCTACCTGAGTTTCTCTGGTATCCTGCAACCATTTTCATCCAGAAATGTGGCCCCGGCCCTGAGAGCCCAGCGGTAATGCTGGGCCAGGAGGGCTTGCCGAGCGGTGGTAGGAGTGTCCTTGTCAGCTGTGTCTGCGTTTTTTAGTGGCGAGAATTCCTCTTCTCTCAAAACTTCAAATGCCACAAAATTCCTACCAGCAAAGGGGAGAAAACAATGATAATGATCAATAAAGCTAACTATCTTGGTGCAGCAACAACTTTCATGGGGAAAGGCTCATATACATGTTAGGGAACAGCGATATATGCAGCCTGGGGCAGCCAAGCTAAGGAAAGCCCATCTCCCATCTGAAAAGCAAAGTATCACAGAATCCCAGACTGACTGCGGCTGAAGGGACCTCTGGAGATCATCTTGTCCAACCCACCTGCTAACACAGGTACCCCTGGAGTAGATTGCACAGGAAGGTGTCCAGGCGGGTTTGAATGTCTCAGAGAAGGAGACTCCACACCCGCTCTGGGCAGCCTGGGCCAGGCTCTGGCACCTCCCAGCAGAGAAGTTTCTGCTCATGTTCAGATGGAGCCTCCTGTGTTTCAGTCTGTGCCCGTTGCCCCTCACCCTGGCGTTGGGCACCACTGAACAGAGTCTGCTCCATCCTCTGACACCCACCCTGAGATATTGATCATTGATCAGATCCCTCTCAGCTTCTCCAGCTGAACAGCCCCAGCTCTCTCAGTGTCTCCTCATCAGGAAGATGCTCCAGACCCCTCAGCATCTTACAAACATGGCTCCAAGGGCTCTCCATTGGACTCTCTCCAGTAATTCCTTGTCCTTCTTGAACTGAGGAACCCAGAACTGGACACAACTCCAGACGTGGCCTCACCAGGGCAGAGCAGAGGCGGAGGATCAACCTCTCTGACCTGCTGCTCACACTCTTCCTCACACACCCCAGGTACCATTGGCCCCCTCGGCCACAAGGCCACATTGCTGACCCATGGCCACCCTGTTGTCCACCAGGACTCCCAGGTCCTTCTCTGCAGAGCTGCTTTCAGCAGGTCCACCCCTCACCTCTGCTGGTGCCTGGGGTTGTTCCTCCCCAGCTGCAGGACCCTACACTTGCCTTTGCTGAAGAAGCACCCGTGCTGTATGATGGAAAAACACCACAAGAAGGCCAGTTTCTCTGGGAACATAACAGCCTCACAACCCTCCAGAGCTGTGCACAGGTAAGAGGAAAAGCAACAGTTCTGCAGAAACAGTTCTGCAGCCATGAGGAGACTTGTGCACAAAATCCTCAGCTGTGAGCACGGCAGGACGGACAGAGCAGCAGCGCCTGGAGGTCGGACACAGCGCCAAGCTGCACGGCTCACGTCAGAGCACCGCGCCGCTGCGCCCAGAACTGCGCTCTGCAGGCACGGAGCAACCGAGGCCACCAGCTCCCAGGGATGAATAAGCAATATGGGAGGATTCACGGCTGAATAGTAAGTACAGCTGTTTACCAGAAATGCAAATTCAAAAAATCCCACAGTAGCATCTGCGCATTTCTGCATTTCACGTGTGAAGAACAGCTGCCAAGCTGGCTCTGCAAGTATTAGTTAAAAAGCACAAGGTTTCACTGCTTGCAAATGAGTCCTTTCAAAGCTCAGAACTCAGCACTGTTTCCCCCACGCTGGTTTTGCCTTTGGTGAGATATTTCTGAATACTTGTCAGGAAATGGAGACCCATTCAAATCTTGAGCTCTGTATCCTGAAGTGAATCCTCTAAAAAGAAAAATACAATCCCCAAACAATGATAATTCAGTTTGCCGACGTCTCTTTTTGCCATTTATTTAAGCCTAAAATGGAGACTTTATTGCTGAATTTGAGACTCTGGAAAGTAGGTTTTATAAGAACACATGCTAAATTTCTAAATTATTAAACTCCCATGTTCCCTAAATACAAAGTATTCCCGACTGCACTCACACTATGGCACAGCGCTCTTAGCCCTGGTTTAGAGCTCGGCACGTCAACACTGACAGTTCCCACAACCCCAAGGTGCTTAAGCGACTTGTTTTCTGAGCACAAGGGTGTGAGCTGCGCCGGTGTGACACACCAACACGTCACCAGAGCTGCAGTTGCCATGGGAGCCACAATCCTGAAAGACTTGATTTCTGCGAGTCTGAATACTCCAGCTTGGGTTTGTATTAGAAGCTGGCTTTGTGCTCAATTTCCCTTTCTAACAATCCACCCCCAAACCACGCGCTCCAAGCAAGGCCTGTTCCAACCTACAGCCATTCAAACAAACATTGGGAAGGGAAGGATAAAAAAATCGTATCTGACACTAACTTAGAGAACTGGAACACATCAAACACAAACTTCTCCAGCTTTATCCCGTTTGGTTTTAGCGGTTTTACCAGATTTCCCTCCTCGTCAATGTAAGGCACCTTCTTTATGGCTACATGATGCCTCAGCTGCGGCTCATATTTCCTGCAAAAGGAGAAGAAACAAGTTCATTTAGTTCATGCCCACTCTGAAAAACGTAGCACACTGCTGGGAAGCAGCTGGTTTATTGCTGCTCTGGCTCATCTCCCAGCTGCTGCGGGTGTTGCTGTCTCCAAACCGATCCAAGTCACATCCAGGGAACACTGCGCAGGGCAGCCCGGCCAGCGGCACCGCCTGCACCGCTGCGACAGGACGGGGCAAAGCAAGAGGGAGGACCTTGAGTCAGGCTGAGATTGTATGCAGAGAGAAAAAAGGTAACCCAAACTGTTATCTGACTGGGATGGCAACGGAGCAGAGCAGATCCCTCACACAAGGATGGACTGAGCTCTTCAGGAAGGTCGCAGGGCTGCTCACCCAGTGCCCCATCACAGCCCCATTGCCCAACACCAAGGTGCAGAGACCTCCCCCAACTTCACTCCCTGTCCCCAGCTCTGCTGTCCCAGGGGTGGCATGGCTGACAGTCCCACTGAAAACCCTCAGCGCGGGGCTGCACCGCTGCCACACCGCAGCCCATGCTGCTCACCCCTGCAGGCCCAGGAAAGTCACATCCTGGTGTATGTCAGTCGATGCAGCTACAGCAAAGCATGCAAGCTCTTCACTGGGTAAGGCCTGAACAGCATGCTGAGGCTGTCACAAAAGGGGATACAGCTGTTTTGAACTGTTTGGAGGAGAGAGGAGGTGAAGAGCAGAGCAGGAGGTACCCATAACTGAAATTACAGGAACACCCACTCTTGGAGGCATTTCTGGGCTGCACAGCTGCCTAGCAGGTCTGCTGGAACTTACTGGGCCACCATCTCCAGGAACTCAACCGTGAAGAAGTGATTGCAGATATTGCCAGCGCTGTACACCAGTCCCCCGTTGGGGCCGCGCTGCTGCGCAGTCTCCAGGCTGATCTCGCTGTATTCCACCACCTGGTAGAGCCCGTCCACACAGCACACCACCCCCACGGGCTCGGTGGGGTACGCCTTCTCCACCACCTGCAGCCACAGGACAGATGGCTGTGACGAGGAGGAAGAAAATCCCAGCACTATTCCAATTCCTGCATACAAACGATCCTACAGCTGATCATCAGGCGCCTCAGCTGCACGGACAAGGCAGTGCTGGGGGTACAGAGGAGCCTGCAGACACATTTTGCCCAACAGTGAGGTGGAGCAAGTTCAGAGAAGGGAACAGAGCTGGTGAGGGGCTGGAGCACAAGTGTGATGGGAGCGGCTGAGGGACCTGGGGGGTTCAGCTGGAGAACAGGAGCTGAGGGGAGACCTTCTGATCTCTGAACTGCCTGGAAGGAGCTTGGAGCCAGGGACCTCAGGCTCTGCTCCCTGGAACAAGCACCAGGAGCAGAGGAAACGGCCTCAAGTTGCGTCAGGGGAGGTTGAGGTTGGATTTAGGAACAATTTCTTCCCCAAAGGGCTGTGGGGCATTGGAACAGGCTGCCCAGGGCAGTGCTGGAGTCACCATCCCTGGAGGGTTGGACAGACGGAGATGAGGTTCTTGGGGACACGGTTGGTGCTGGTGCTGGGTTAACAGTTGGACTCGAGGGTCTTTTCCAACCAAAATGATTCTATTCTATGATTCTCAAACCCAGTACTGGACCACTTAATTGCACAGTTGCTCAGAAGATAAACTAGTCAAAAGAAATTGGCATACTGTGGGGCACTGCTCTTACCAAGGACTGGGACCTGGCATTAAATGAAAAACGTTTGCAGCTATCGGCCCTCAGCTCCCTGTTTGCATGAACAGTGTTCATGATTAAAGCAATATTTATTTCTGCTCAGTCACCTGCTGCTTTATGGTGACAAAACCAGGCTGGTTTGGCTTTCCTCATCTTCCACACTGGGGCATAATGAATGCCATTAGACTCAAAGATGCATTTATATTAATAAAACACAACCCAGTCCAATACGGCTTCTAGATACCCCCTGCGCATTCACAGAAAGGGCAGGGCACAAAAGGGAAGCAATTACAGTTTGTAGTTTCCTGTGCAGTTACAGTCCCTGCTCTCACTGAAGCTTATTTTCCACAATATTGCAGGAGGAGGGGAGGACGACGCCGGCAGGCTGGGATTCTGAAGGCAACGCAGGCAGCAAGCGGCCTCTGCTTGGAGCGAGCCACTGTCCGACCAACTGAACACCCCGTTCGTCTGCGCTCCCCCTTCACCAGCAGCTTCCAAATGTAACCGGACCGTAACTCCCTGTGAGAGCATGGCCCTGCACTAGCACCGCCTCACCTTGGCACCGCAATCTGCCCCTTTGGACACACAGAAGCCTATGAAGACTGGATCTGCCATTTTCACGAGGATATTATCCACACAGTATACATGGACGTACTGGATTCCACGCCGCTTCATGTCATCCAAGATCTTATTGTCCACCAAAGCACGGTATAAGCCACCATTGCCATCTATAACGCAAGAGAAAAGAGAAAGCCCTGGTTAATGAGTGATTTAGTGGGGGTTTTGTAGCTAAGAGGGAAAAAGCTGGAAGTTCTGAACAAACTTTCCTCACCAGCAGAGGATGGAATGTGTTCTAGCTAAGTCAGTGCTACCAGATCTTATTCCCAGCTCTGCCACACAGCTCAGCACAAGCCTGCTCCCCGCACAGCCCAGCGCCCTCACCCGCAGAGCGGGACCGCGGGGACCAGCCTCACGGGGAAGGGTTTTCAGACTTCATGAAGCCCTGCAAGATCCTCAGAGGGAAAACACTAAAGGGAAAAACATTATGCAGAGGATGGGAAAAGCCTGTTACATTTCTTCTCTTCCAGTGCAGAGCAAAAGCACGTTTCAAATTCAGCTTGAAGAAAAACACTAAAATAAACTTTATTCTCTGTTTATCTTCCCCCCACAGCTTCCCAGTGCCTTTGAACTGCAGCTCTACAAAAGACACCTGGACATTTGTTCACCACAGATCACTCTTTCACAGTTTCTCCTTTGACACCCCTGTCAGCTCAAGAAAACCCCTCTGCAGCTGCAAAACCGCATCCCTGCCCGGCCGAGCAGGCTGCCTTCACCCGGCCTCTTAACACGCCCAGGTGAACAGAAGATAAGAACTTTACAAGGTGAGATATTGCAGTCACTTTGGAAAGAGTTAATCTTCTTGCTGCTTTTTCACCCATTTCCAGCTATCAGCCTTGAATGGGAGCCCAGCTCCCAACAGCTTCACCCCGGGACCTCCTGCACAGCCCCACTGATGCACATTGCTCCTAATCTGCAGTTGCACCACTCCTAATCCTGACAATACTCCCCGGCTTTTATAAAGCCCATGTGCTGTGGGCAAATCTCCAGCAACAACTAGACAGAGACTGATACCTCTTGATTACCAACCTGAAACATTTAACTGAACTCTCACACTAATCAGAAGCGTTAACGCTGACCTCCAACGACTGCTCTGTGCACCAAGGCTGGCTGATGGCGAGTAGCAGCTACCAACACAGGTTACATCACTGTACCGTGTAAGAGTGATCAGCGGGGTACCTGGAGCCATAGCAATCTTCCCCTTCTCCTCCAAGATGGCCTTCCCATCAAAGGTGACAGCGGGCAGCATCCTCTGTTCAAACATGACCACATTGGATCGATCCAGGTTGAAGTAGTTGTGTTCTACAAAGAACTCCTCCGTCGGCCCCAGCGTGAACTCACTTGTCATGATGTACCTGGGTAGAAATGGGTGCTGAGCAATGAGTAAGAAAACCACAACCGAAAGACAAAAGTACAAACAGAATACAAAAGAGAGGAAACCCAAGAGCATTAAATGAGAGACACTATGGCATCCTGCGGTGTGCGGGGGAGTTCTCCTCCAGAACTCACGCATGACGATACTCACAGGCTCAGTGCCAGCCAGGGCAGAAGAGCCTTTCCCTAAACGTGAATGACATCTGGATATCCATATGAGCTGGAAAACAAGGAAAAGGACAATACAACAGCCTCATTCACCTTAGATTCAAACTGATGTTAAGTGTCTAAAGAAGCATTGACGAGCACAAGGTGCTGAGAACGAGCTGTGAATCCCCAGCGGTGCAGTCTGCCAGCAGAGGCCATCAGCAGCATTTTCAAATGTTGGTTGCATTATTAGTTTTTCTCTTAAGTTTCTCTATTTCCTCCTCTCCTTCCAGCTCCACTTTGCTGCTGTCTCTCCCTCCACTATCTTCCTCCTTCCACAGTGGCCAAGAGCCATTTTCATTATCTACCTGTCAAGCACTTCAACAACTCCTGGCACAGGTATGCGGGGTCCTCTGCCAGCACACCAGGGGAACCAACGCCGTGCACGGGAGAGCCTGGACCTCACATCCCCCGATTTACATCCTTGCAGAACAGTGCACTGCAGCAGCCAATGGTAACCACCCTGCACACAACCGTCCGGGCTCCCAGCAGCACCCGGGAGGGTGCATTAGCGATTCATGTAATGCATGCACAGTGTCAGAAAGAAACACCGTATGGACTCAAATCACCTTTGATCTCCAGTTTGGACAACAATGTGCTACCCTGAAGACCTCAGACACCTGCTGTTTCATTCTTCCCAAATCCTGACTCAGACCAGTGGTTTCATAAATGTATCTCTCTGTAGTCTAATGAACAACACTTAGAAAACATTTGCAGAAGTGAGCTGCAGCACCTTCCTCTCTCTCACCCACCACATCTCATAGGCAATTCACATTTTGCACCTTGTACAGAGACAGTCTCTTTTGAAACCTTTTGGAGGCTCTTGAAAGCCAGGAGAGACAGCAGCCAGCTGTAAACAACAGCAGGGGGTGGCCTGAAAATGGGGCACGACAAGCGTTTATTACTGCAAGGGAAGGAGGTTTTTTGCTGTGGCAGAAATTGCAGACCAGGGGAGGCAGGGGCTCGGAAGGTGAGCTCTAGGCAATCTCTCCCTCCATGCAGGAACCTGAGAAAGCACAGCAGAAACAGATGAAATCTCTCATAAAGCATCAGAAACAATCACTGAAAAGTTCTGTTTATAGTGTTGTCAGGGACTGTGCTTGAAAAGGCAGCATGGTACAGCAGTTAGGGTGGTGGCCAGTGATTCATGGCCACTGACATCTGCAGACACGGACCTGCCACTTCCCACCCCTGTGCACCCTCCTCCAGCTGCTGGCATCGCAACTCCTGCAGACAAAAAGCTCTGCCCGACGTGTCTCTGTACCGCACCCAACAAAGTGCTCCAAGAAGACAACACAGTCAAGCTGCAACACAAAGAGCACAGCAGGTCTGTGGCTCCAGGTCACCTACCAGGGGATGGCACACTTGCAGTGGTGTCTCTGGCCAGCCAGCTGCTCCACTTTGCGGATTCTTTCTGCCTGGATCTGGTACAAGGTCTTGCCACTGGGCAGCCCCACGTCGTACATGCCCTTGGGATAACTCACACCCAGGCGGGTTCCTTGTCCTCCAGCCAGGAGCAGCACTGCCACCTTGTTCTGTGAGATCTGATGCAAGCCTGAACAGGAGAAAGAACCCCGAGGGAACATAAGAATCACAAAAGCAATCAACACCCCCTGCTCTTCTCCTGAGCCTTTCTGCAGAGCTCAGGCAACAACCAGAAGCTGACAGTCCAATGCCCAGGGCTGGCAGTGTAGAGACAAATACAATGCTGCATGCACCAGGAAAATAAATCATTTCACCTCTTTGATGGAGCAGTAGATGGTGTAACAACAGAAACAGCCATGAGTTGCACCTTAAGAGGTTCAAACTGGACATTAGGATAAAAACTCTTTACTGGGAAGATGGTGCAGATCTGGAAAAGGTATCCAGAGAGATGGGGATGTCCCTTAAGGTGTTCAGGGCTCACTTTGATAAAGCCATAGCTGGCCTGACCTAGGGCTGGGTATGGTCCTGTTCCAAACAGGGGCTAGACTAGAGCCTCCAGAGCACCCTTGTCACCAACACTTAAACGTCCCAAAGAAGCAAAGTCTCATAATCTCCAGTAAAGCACGGGCACTTCTGGTATCTGCCCTAATCAACTATCTCTGCTTGTGCTCCAGCTTCTGTTCAGCTGCTATCAGGACTAATAAGAAAGCCCAGCCTGCAGAAGTGCAACTACCACAATCTAATTAAAACCAATATCATTTTTCCTGACAAACCAGGGAAGTCCAGAACTTGGGGAAGAACCAGACCACAGAATAAACACCCAGCTCATTGACAGTCTTTGTTCCCTGCCTTCTCCCAAGCCAGCACCACAGTAACAACAACCGGGAGCAAGGTTTTCCCTCAGGGCGCACTCTGTGCTGCTCCGGGAGCGCGGGCCCTGCACTGCCCGGATCAGCAGCCTCAGCTCTGCTGGGCACAGCTGCCAGAGCCTGTGCCACCCCACGCAAGGAGCCTCCCGGACATCGCCCAGCCTGGTGCTGCTCCCCGCGGTCCCAGACAGCACGTGCTGCACCCCAGCCTTCGGAGAGAAGACAAACATACAACTCTAACTGCAACTGGGACTGAAAAATTCCTAACTTGGACTGAAAGACACAGGGACCGAAAATATTGAATTAGAAGAAAAACAGGGTTGGTTTTATGCTCATCTTTAAATAATTGGCTGTTTAAATGAGCAACAGAGGGAAAATCACAGAATTGCAGACTAGTTGGGGTTGCAGGGCCCTCTGCAGATCCCCAGCCCAGCCCTGCTCACCAGGGTCACAGAGCAGATCACACAGGTGGGTCCAGGCGGGTTTGAATGTCTCAGAGAAGGAGACTCCACACCCGCTCTGGGCAGCCTGGGCCAGGCTCTGGCACCTCCCAGCAGAGAAGTTTCTGCTCATGCTCAGATGGAGCCTCCTGTGTTTCAGTCTGTGCCCACTGCCCCTCACCCTGGCGCTGGGCACCACTGAACAGAGTCTGGTCCATCCTCTGACACCCACCCTGAGATATTGATCATTGATCAGATCGCTCTCAGCTTCTCCAGCTGAACAGCCCCAGCTCTCTCAGTGTCTCCTCATCAGGAAGATGCTTCAGACCCCTCAGCATCTTACAAACATGGCTCCAAGTGACTGGTTGCAGTGAGAAACCAAAGCCAAAGTCTTTGGTTCAGGTCACTGCTGTGGCAGCCACTCCGTGTCCTGTGGCAGGGCGAGAATGGGCACAGCTGCAGCAGCGAGTGCTGCCACAAGCAAGAGCTCCTGCCCATTCCCCTCTGCTGCTCCATCCCAGAAAAAGGAATAACAACTGTCATGGTGCTGCTGAGCTCGACCAGCGCAGGGAGCCGATCAACCACTCTGCAAGGAAGCCATGGGAATTCTCCCATTCTCCTGAAGTGTTGTTCTGCAGAAGCTTGTCACCACCAAAGGACAACTACAGGCAGTTAGCTAAAATGTTAACTTCTGGGCTTGTGAAGAATGAAATCGTATTTTCCCTATCAATCTTCTAGAATATCACACTAACAGAAGTGGACTTCTCTCAAATATGAATTGCCTCCATTCGCTCACTATGTACCACAGTCCTAGCATTGACTCAGCCTGGATTTGGGACTGAAAGACTCCACTATTTTTTATTCACATTTTAATATCTTGCAATAGCTTTAGAGGCTAATAGAAAGAAAAAGCAGCAGAACTACATCAGTTATGTAATACATTTGTTATATCTGCAACCCAACCTATCAGCCAAACTTGATACATTCACTATGCTGAAAAATCAGAATCCTTATCGATATGTGAAATTTATGACTCCGCCCTCTTGCTGGGCCAATCTGTTCGTGAGCAACGTTATCACAGAATCACAGAACAGTTTGGGCTGAAGGGACCTTCCCAGCTCCCCCAGTGCGCCCCCTCTCATGAACAGGGACATCTTCACCAGCTCAGGTTGCTCGGAGCCCCGTCCAGCCTGGCCTGGGATGTCTCCAGGGATGGTTCATCCACCACCTCTCTGGCCAACCTGGGCCAGGCTCTCACCACCCTCAGGGCAACAATTTCTTCCTCCTGTCCAGCCTGAATCTCCCTCCTTTAGTTTAAAACCATCACCCCTTGTCCTATCGCCACAGGCCCTGCTCAAAGTCTGTCCCCATCTTTTTACGCACTGACAAGCTGCTCTAAGGTCTCCCCGGAGCCTTGGTCTTCTGGCTGAACACCCCAACTCTCTCAGCCTTATGCTTCATCTTGGCCTCTTCACAGTAACGATGAGCCTCTCATAAAGCAAGATAAATAGTGGTGTCTAAGCAAAGAAAAACCCTTGGCCATGAACAAGATTGTACTTGCCATCATTGCCATGGCCAAGGACAACACTGGATGTGTCACCCTCCAGTGATTCCAAATCGCATTTAAAACCCACAGCAGATGGACATGGGCCCGGAGAGCCAGCAATGTGAAGGGCTCTGAATGTCACCACGCTACAGCCACCCAGGGCTGAACGAGTACCAGCCGGCAGCACAAATCCACCACAGGCAGCTGTGCAGGGCTGGCAACCCGGTCAGCACATCCGACCAGGCAGAGAAGCCAAGATGGTGAGACAGACAGACAGACACGTTACCATCCAGCTGGCTCCAGCTACTTGCTCCTCAGGATGCAAGCACACAGCTCCTTCCCAGCTGCACCAGCTGTGCCACACCAGTGTCCCACTGCTCTAGTTAGGGGGGTCACAAGGGCAACAGCGTGAAAGGAAACACACAACCTTCTTCTGGCATCAAGAAGACCAGCAGTCCGCCAAGAAAGCAAACCTGCAGCTCTCTAAAGATCTGAATAGCCTTGGGCTGAAGTTGAAGGCTGAGGCACATGGTGAGTGAAATCAAAGTACCTGCCACAACCCACTTGGGACTGTTCCAGACAGGTGGAGCATGGAGAACAACAACCGCTCCGTGGAGAACAACAACCAGGAGAACCGCTCTGTGGAGAACAACAACCAGGAGAACAGCTCCATGGAGAACAAGCAGGCGGAGTGAGACAGCAAGCTGTGGTGCAGCTGCAGCACGTCCATCGCCTGCCCCACCGACACGGCACTCCTCTGTGCTCCAGAGCCCCCTACTCACTAGTGCTCATCCTTACTTAGGCCTTGCCTTACTGAGCTCTGAACTCAGCATCTGCTGGTCTCAGGGGCTGCAGCAGAGTGGGTGTTGCTTTGGGGTGCAACTGAGATTCATCCACCAGTGGACCGAGCCAGGCATTTGCTCCACTCCAACCCCACCTCAGCATCGCTGGGCTCACGCTGACATACACACTCTGGTCCTGATGCGACAGATCACATCCCACTGACCTCAAACTAGAGGTTTATGCACAGCAACAGGCTCCAACCATGGGGCGTCACTCCCATGAAGCTCTGGAGCAAACGCTGTATGGGAAAAGCCTGCAAGGTCTCGCTTTGTCGTGCAGCATCTGGCACAAGCAGCTACGATGCTTGGCCATGACCAGGGGAACCAGGGCTGGCGTCACCCCACTGAAGTGGGGATGTCCCAGAGGAGACGGCAGCTCTCAGATGTTTTCCACGCAGTGATGAGATGACAGAATCTGCCCAAGGGGGATTTGGCATCTCACAGCCACCTCCTGGAGGGGCCTTTTGCTGCAGGGACCAGCACCTCGACCTAAGTGGGACGAACCCAAGTCCACAGCAATACCACTGATAACATCAATGGTGTCGGTCACCTTTTCTCTTCCCAAAACCCAGCAGACTGACGGGGCCGTATTCCTGGGAGATGGCAGACCAGGCACACACGAACAACCGGCAAGGGGACTGTCCTTCCCATCAGTTGTGGCATTCCCAGTATTCGTGGTGCAACCCTACAACTACAGGAGAGTTTTTCCAAGTTTCTGATCTTGGTTGCCATGAAAACCAATACCCCCCAAGATTTGAATAAGCAGGTCTGCTCTGACTCCCCAACTGTAAAACTGCTAATACTCATGACTAAAATTCATAACAACTGACTCATCTCACTGCACATTCCTGCAGTAAATGGAAATATTTATTCCTCTTAAAAAAAAAATCCATCTTATTTTCTGCAGCATACGAAACATGAACAGCGCAACCAAACAAAAACGGGAAGATGAGTTGCTGTTAGATACACACCAATGCTGCTGTAAGTCCTATTCTGCACAGAAAATAAAAAAAGGCAGAACAGTTTTGAAGGAAGAACAGCTTGATCTCGTACGAACTGACTGAATTCTCCTACTGGACAGGCACATCAGCCCGATTATAGCAGCACTCAGCAAGAGAATAAAGCAAAACACCCCAAATCCTTAATTCTGCAGAACAGTAAAATAACAAGAACGAATGATCAAACCTCCTGATGAAAGGGGAACTGCACTGTGGCCCGTGCCAAAGACTCAGATTTCATTAATAAAACATTCACAGAATGTAAAAGCTTTATTTGTATCATCATCCCTGAGGCTGCCTAGAAAATGCGATCACTTCATGTTTGTGTTTAGGACCTGAAAGCAGATCTGCCCATGCTAAGTTTTATCATCTTAAAGACAATAATGATATACACTTTTTTAAACTATTAAAAAGTACCTTGGGTGTTCCCAAGACTAAGTTTTGAGTTGCCTGGTTCTTTCAACCACCATTTTTTATCACAAAAAAGGGGGAAGGGCAAAGAAGGAGACATCATTTCAGCTGTTCAGTCATTGCAGAGGACACTGCAGACGGAGCTGCTGGGACTCGGACCCCCATGGGCAGATGAGCTCAGCTCAGCGCTGAGCCTGACCCAGAACCACGGGCTGGATCAGCCCGACACACAGCCACGGTTGTATCAGCTCTGCAGCCTCAGGGACGTGGAGCAGCGGCTCAGGACGGCTCGGGACAGCTCAGGACGGCTCGCTCTGCTCCCGGCCAGCCCAACACCACAGTAGCTCACGGAAACAAGAGCCTTTCAGCACCCGTGTCCCCTCAGGGACCACAACCCCTGCAAAGCCTGCGCCATGACACTGGGCTCCACTGGGAAACACCACGCAGGGGAACAGGACCCCACGGGGATGAAACCACGTCCGCAGGGATGCCTGGCACACCAGTGCCGCGTGGGTTTAGCAGCACAAAGTCTTGCTCCCGATTACCCTCCTCTGACAGCTGATTCCCATCTCCAGCATTAAACTCCATCATAAAAACAAACCAAAAGGAAACAGAAGAACCACGTCCCCCTCTCCTGGCAGAAATGACAAAAATCTGCCTGCAGGACGAATGTGGCTCAGGGACTGGACTTCAGGACCAGCTGAGCTGTGCACGATGCTGGTGGTCCCAAACAAAGCAGCTGTTCTGGACCCTGCAAGCTCTGCTCACAGCACAGCATGCCTGCCCTACCTGCTGCCAACGTGGCACGAGGCTCCTCGCTGGCCCAGCAGGGCGGAACACAAAGGACCCAGTTTGGCAAAACTGTTAATTTAACCGTGCGGCCTTGACCTAGACCCATGTGCCTCTAGAATTCATTGGTTCCCTTTCTGACCACAACACCCTCAGGTAAGAGGCAGCGACCACCATCAGGGTGGGTTCCCATCAAACCGCAGCAGTGTCTGGGTGGCCGCCGTGGTGCGGGGGTGCTGACACGCTCCTCTGCCGGGCTGGAGATGTCACCATGGCTGGTGGAAACCCTGGCTGGATCAAGCACACGTGGCCTCGGGTCACCGGTTTCCTCCCGCTCCCTCCATCACCGCTCAGCCCCGTCAGCCAAGTCTGACGCGGCAGAAAAGTCCTCTGCCCCGTGACTCTGCCACTTCTGGTTTTGTTCTTGTTTGGAAATCTTTACTCCCCTTTCCACACATCCCAACCTCTGCTGGCAGGTTTAGGTCAAGGCTCTGCAGACACTTGCAAGCGCCTCTCCAACCACAGCTGTTTTTCCTGGCTTCCTTTTTTTGTTACAGTTATTTTTAACAGTACTGTTACATTTTATAAAGAAGGAGGGAAGACAATTTGAATCTTTGTAAATAAATGGAAGAGAGCACCCAGGATGTCTGTGTAAGACGTATGTCCTGTGGGGG
The DNA here is from genome assembly GCF_037038585.1 of Patagioenas fasciata. Classification (NCBI taxonomy): domain Eukaryota; kingdom Metazoa; phylum Chordata; class Aves; order Columbiformes; family Columbidae; genus Patagioenas; species Patagioenas fasciata. The sequence goes on from NC_092539.1 coordinate 1,129,609, forward strand.
CACAGCACCCACATCCAGCCATTGCCTTCCCCATCGCTCCCACCCTTCACACGTCCACGGCGTGACCCGGGAAAGCTGCCAGCATCTACTGGGCTACAAAAATCAATGACGCTGGGCTTTGCTGGGCTTCTTCCACACCACCCATTCTGCTCCCATACGCCGTCTCTGTCCCATGCCAGCCCCGGCACCACCACGAGATCTGCCCTGCACCCGTAGCAGCCTGGGGGACCAGCAAGTGTCCCCAGCAGCTCCCCAGGGCAGCGGCAACGCGAACCCTCCCCTCACACCCTCCTCGGGGACTCGGCCTCCATCCGTGAGCCACGGCCTTGACCGAGTCCTGCGATCACGTGCTCTCCAGCCTCACCACGTCTCAGCCCCAAAGTGCCCCCACAGCCCTGCCCATGTTCACAGCCCGGAGCTACAGCCGTAACCCCAAACCTCTCCTGCTCTGCCTGCCTCGCATCCCCCATACCTGACACCAAAACACCCCCAAAGCCCACGATGCTGGGCCGGAGCTGCCCCCGCAGGACACGACTTGGCCGCGGGGATTCCTTCAGGAACAGCCCCGGGCCCCGCGGGATGGACGTGCCCGCCGAGTCCCCGTACCGGGGCAGCTCCGGGCCCCGCTGTCGGTTTTAGCACAGCCCCGGCTGGTTTGCAGGACATGCCTCAGTATTTTGGGCACCGAGTGGCGGGAGGGCCACGCTGGGCAGCCCGTCGGGAGCAGGCGGCGACACCGGGACAGACGTTCCCGTATCCCCGTCCCAGCCCGCAGAGCCCCAGCGCCCGCCCCGAGCCGACGGGCGGCCCCGCGCCCCGCTCACCTTCCGCCTCCCAGCGCTCCAGCGCGGCGGGGCCGCTGCGGCGGGCGCTGCCCAGTAGCCAGCCGGGGAGCGGCTCCATCCGGCCATCCAGGCGCTCCGGCGGCCCCCGCTGCCGGGCCCCGGCCGCCGCCGCCAGCCGGCAGTGCTCGCCCAGGCCCGGCGGCAGCGCCGCCAGCAGCGCCCCGCGCTGAGCCGGGCCCAGCTCGGCCCAGAAGCGCAGCACGTGGCTCTGCCCGCACCGCGCCAGCCGCGCCCGCGCCTCCTCGGGCGGCCCCATCGCCCCGCGGCCGCCGGGCCCGCACCGCGGCCACCTCTGCCCGGAGCGGGACCGCGCGGGGCGGGGAATCGGCTGGACGGGGCGGGGAAGGGCGGGATTCGCGGGTCACGGCTCGGCCCCCGGCTCTGCACGGTTCCCGGGACCCGCCCGGGCTCCCGGGGTTCGGGTCCTCGGATTTGCGGGACCCTGTGGGTCTGCGCCACTGCGGGGTCTCGGCAGCGTTTCCCCCTTCCCCTGCTGGCTGTGCCAGCTGAGGCGAGGTGTTTTTGGGGGCTCAGTGGTACCTGACAAGGGTACCAGATATACTCCCCAGGGGTGCTGGGATCTTTGTACCTGGGAAAGTCTCAGGCCCCTTCTTGCACGCACATTTGCAAATGTGTCAAAAACTCTTGGAGTGACTTCAGCCCCCGGTCGCAATGGCTGCTGCGGGGCCAGGCCACCCGGCTCACGAGTCTGGCTCCTCATCAGAGATGCAGCACCAGCAGCACTGAACTGACTGGGCACAAACCTCCAAAGCCCGAGGCTGTGCCAGCCGCGTCGTGTCAGAAGGCATACAGCGCGGCAGCCCCCGCCGGGGTCACAGGCTGCCCAGTGCGGACAGCGCGATGTCCTGTGCTTGAACACCCCATGTATTCACTCCACTCCTGCCACTGGGCAGCCTGGCACCAACTCCCTGTCCCAGCCACCAGCCTGTCCCCGTGGCATCCTGCCTGCAGTTGAAACCTGGCTGCACAGGAGACGAGAAGACAGGCAGACAGATAGACAGCTGCTCAGAGATACCCACCTCCCTGCATGTGACCAGGGTCAGGGGAGCTGGACCCCATCCGGATGTGACAATCAGGTCAGGAAGAATCCCTGATAGCTGTCAAAGCTTCTGTCACGCCGTTTCCTATGTTATGTGACTCAACACAGCTCCTGCTGGGCAGAGGCCAAGGGTTTCCAAAGCTCCTCGCTCTGCTCCCGTTTACACATTCCTGCTATGGTTGCATTCCCTGCCTTCCAGCTGTGTGAGCTGGTGCAGGTCCTTCCACATACGTTCTGCCTGCATAATCATCGACCCTTATTCATCAGGAAAGCCTCTATCAGATCCAACTTGTAAATCCAGCCCTGCCTCTTCCTGCGGAACTTGCACAGCCTTTGCTCCCTCAGCTTGAAGGAACCTCAGCATGCAGCTGTGAGATCTCGTAGCCATGAGATCTCAGCTCTCCTGGAACAACCACAGCAAACCATGCTGGTGAATGTGTTTCCACTCCCCACATCCAGCCATCCACCAGAACACGTTTGTCCTGCTGCAGTCTCCTGGGCTGATTCCACAACCTGTGAGGGTAGAAATTTAACCTGTAAAGCAATAAAAACAGTGGCAGGTTGGATCAGATATACCAGGCAGGGCAACCTGAGACAGCAGGAAGATCGGCTGGGGCCAAACAAAACACAAGCTCGCAGGAGTAACAGGAAATTTGTCATTAAAAAGCTCCAGCCCCCTGAAAGCAGACAGATGGCAAACACTGCTCTGTCGGGGTGAGGTATCCCACCAAGAGAGAGGCAGAGCTGCTTCAGGCATTGGTACGTAAGTATCCACCAATACATTCCCCAGATAAATGTGTTTTTACAATCGTTCCCTGAATAAGATGAAAGACTGGGTAGTTAATGACTGTGGCGCGAATGCTATGTGCTGTCCTTAGGCACTCCTGGCTTCATCGGCGGCAGCAGAGCGTAATTCATAATATGACAGAGCAATTGCTGGACAGACTCTACTCGCAGGCCTTGCAGCACCTATCATGCTTTCCTTTAAGCCCCAGACAATTCCCTATATTTAAACTCATCGTGCTGAGACCATTGGCTGGAGGGGTGGGGGTGAGGCTGGACACGAGTGGCTGCCGTGTGCCCACCAGCACAAAGTCTTGCCTTGCAGAGCCAGGCTTGTCGCAGGGTGAGCAAACAAACCCACCCCCCGGCAGCTCATTTTCTCTTCCCACCGGCTGCCCTGCTCCCAGCCCTCGTGGCAGCCCACGGGCCTCGGGCAGCCACAGGCTTCCTGCTCTAACCCCCTCGGAAAAAACAGTCTGGAGGAAAGAAAAGTCACTTTGTGGGAAGCACCCGGCCCCTCCAAAGCAAACAGAGCACGTCCTCAAGAGGCCCCGTGAGCAGCAAGATGGAAAACACGACACCTCAGAGCTGGGAAGATGAAAGAAGACAGCCCTCCCCCAGGGAAAATCTGCTGCCTCTCCCGACCACACTCCCCTCACCTTTCAGCTTCTATCCAGAGGTTTCCTGAGGACAGATGCATTTCTGGGTTGACACTTCAGTACCCCGTTGGAAGTGATTCCCTGCATACCCTCAGCTTTGGGGCTGAAAGAAAGGATTAACACCAATTGCGCTTAATGAATTGAACAGTGATGTGGGCACCAGAACTTGGCATCTCGACTGTTGTTTGCACAGCTCTTGCTCTGATTTTAACCGAGCGCAAGCCAACCCTTCCTGGGTATGGCCTGGTAACCTGCGCTGGCCAGGAACCAGCACGCTTTGGCTGCGGCGCTGTTTTGGCTGGCAGCGCAACCTGCGGAGGCCGGCTGTGCTGCGCTCTGTCCCTGTGCCGGGCAGCAGCACACACTGAGCTCACAGACACAGCTGGTTCCCCACCAGACCTTGCTTACTGTAGGCGTCCCACTCTCCACCAGCACCACCCGGTTCCCCCAGCACTCTGCTGGGCTTTGGCGCAGCTGCTGTGACCTCTCCTCCCGTGGGAAGTGACGCCGTTTGGTGGGACACCCCGGCCTGCCACCAGCCTTTGGGGACAACAGGCGCCCCGTGCCCTCCCCAGAGAAGAGCACTGGGGTGCTGGGTGCCCCCACACCTGAGCCCGGGGTGTTCCCACCAGTGACTACAGGGAGGGCCCGGCCAGGTTTGAATGACAGCTGGTGCTTCCCAGTAGCTTGGAGGAAGAACTGAATGACTACATTGTTTATATTAAATATATATATATATATGTAAAATAAAATAAAATTTAAAAAAATAATAAAGATGACTCTGTCAACCAGGAGAGGCTGGGCTGGCCCCAAGAGAAATTATTCAGCGACAGAGAAAAAAACCCAACCAAACAAACAAACAACAAAAATGAACACAGCACACAAAAAGACCCAAACAAACTAACACCACCACCAACCAAAGAGACACGACCTTTCCCAAATATTTTCAAAATCTTCCTAACCTCATTCACAGAACCGCGTCCAGGATGAAAACGCTGGGTGCCGCTTGAGGGCACTTTGGTGCAGAGCGCAGCGAGAGCGGAGTGCAGGGGCTGCGTGTGTGTCTCTGTGTGTGTGTGTGTGTGTGTGTGTGTGTGTGTGTGTCCCAGCCATGGGGCTGTGTGTGTCTGTGTGTGTGTGTGTCCCAGCCATGGGGCTGTGTGTGTGTGTGTGTGTCCCAGCCACGGGGCTGTGTGTGTCTGTGTGTGTGTGTGTGTGTGTCTGTGTGTGTGTGTGTGTGTGTCTCCCAGGCATGGGGCTGTGTGTGTGTGTGTGTGTGTGTGTGTGTGTGTGTGTGTGTGTGTCCCAGCCATGGGACTGTGTGTGTGTGTGTGTGTGTGTGTGTGTGTGTGTGTCTGTGTGTGTGTGTGTGTCCCAGGCATGGGGCTGTGTGTGTGTGTGTGTGTGTCTGTGTGTGTGTGTGTGTCCCAGGCATGGGGCTGTGTGTGTGTGTGTGTGTGTCTGTGTGTCCCAGCCATGGGGTTGTGTGTGTGTGTGTTTGTGTGTCCCAGCCATGGGGCCAGAGCAGGAAACTCCGCATGGAGGAGCCAGAGTGTTTCAGCTGAACCACCAGACACAATCAACACCAGGAATTGTTTCTGGTATCTCCAGATTGCACAGGACTGCCAGACAGGGAAATTGGACCAGAGACATTATGGTCACTTTGAATTCCCCATATTATTCTTGTCTCTTCGGGCAAGCCCAGAGGTGTGGGAGGAACCTGGGAAAAACTCTTTTTGGTGCTGATGTAGCCTTTGCTGATGCTACCGGAGCAGAGCAGCGTCACTCACTGCCTTGTTTCTAGAGCAGAAAGGGGAGGGATGCCGCACGGGTTCCTTCTCCCTGTATCCTACGCAGCTGTGAATCTGTTCAGTCAAACATGGCTAAGCCAAGCAGAGATCTCAAAACCGGTAGGACAGGTCTGGGAAAATCATGAAAATAAATGGTTTGAAGTCAAGCAGGCTGTGAACAGTCTGGCCGTGACATACAGACCAGCCAGAGCAGGACCTTGATAGAGAACAGTCCAGTGAGGGTCCCCAGAGCTGCTGTGATTACCTGGCAGCCTGGGCCTGGCAGGAGTGGAAAACTCCGTGGAGGAATGGTAAGAACAGGCTGAGAAGCCAGGAGCGGGACCAAGATGCTGAAGGTATCCAGGGATGGAGTCCCAGTGCCTGGCCTGGACAGGAAACGAGGGAAGCACAGTGAGGGCCGCATGGATGCGCGGGCTTGAGGGCCAAACTTCTTCCACCCCTCCACTTTGAAGCCAACTCAGAGCTAAAGGAAATCACGCTGGCACATGGCACAGGGAGGTGTCCGTGGCACAGGGAGGTGTCCATGGCACAGGGAGGTGTCCATGGCACAGGCAGCATCACAACCTGACCACCCAGCCAGTGGTTAATCACCCTTTCTGGCCATCACCCTCCTGTAGCATCATGAGCATCAATCCAGTATGAGGGCTCTGGAGGTGCCGTCCAGGGCCCCTCGAGTGTGTCGTGGTGCCCGTGACACAGGTATCATGACACCAGGGCTCTGCAGTCTGCTTTGTTGCAACACAAAGCGAGTTTGCAGAGGAGGGCAGCACCTTTCACTAGGACTAACATACTGTCTAGTCTAACAGATGCAGCAAATTTCAGTACAAATTAGAGAAATCCATTCTCTAAACAAAGCCAGTTCATAAGATATATGAGCTAGATCCTGTTTCTCTTACATTTGCCAACGTCGATAGATTTTTTCCCTCCTTTCTCCATGTGCATGGTTCGTTTGAGTCCCTACCCCAGGTCCTGCTGGCCGGTGGCCCCGGTTGTTGCAGTCACAGCACTGGGATGCCCAGGCTCAGTTCCCGCTGTTAGCACTCGCTCCTCCGCAGCACCAGGGAAGTCAAGCACACAGGAGCTCTCCGTGCTGCTGCAGAGGAGCCGTACATCCCTCTCCTGTGGGACACTGCCAAAGGGACAACCTGCGCTGAAACAACTTTGGCTGTGTTTGCAAAGCTACCATTGAGAGCAAACACCACGTTTGGGCTTTTTGGGCTTCCCTAACCACATTTCCTCTGGAGTGGGATGTAAGGTCTTCAGGTATTTCTGCTTAAAGCCACTTTCCTTTCTGAAAGGTTACGGTGTGTCCGAGGTGCAAAATTGCAACTGTCCGAAAGCATTTATTACACCAGCACCAGGAGTACCCATTGCATTCGGGCACAGGCAGCGATTCTCTCAGTTCTGCCGGTAAATAAGGAGATGTGCAGCTGCCGGGGTGGCGGGGGCGGGTCTGTGCTGTGAGAAATGAGGATTCGTGCCCGGTGGACGGACAAGGGCCGGGGCGGGGGTCACCGAGCCGTTCTCGTGGATGCAGGGTCTCGGGTGGCGGTGGGATGCAGGCGGGGCCGGTGGGATGGAGGAGGGGCGGTGGGATGCAGGCGGGGCCGGTGGGATGGAGGAGGGGCGGTGGGATGCAGGCGGGGCCGGTGGGATGCAGGAGGTGACACCGCTGAGACCCCCGCCTCCCGACCAGGAGCGGGGCGGGCGCCGCCTGGAACTCAAACCTTCGTCCTCCCCTTCAGCCAATGGCCAGAGCGACCGTCTGTCGCCAACCAATGAGAGTGCGGGACCCCCCGTCACCAACCAATAGGAGCGTGGGGGCGGCAACAGCGAGTAACGCTCGGGAGCGGCGGCAGTGATGGCACCGGAGCGCGGTGATCGATCGCTCCCCGCCGGTACCGAGGGGCTTCCCCGGGTGTTCCTGCAGAGCCTACGGACTCTTTTCGATATCCTGGATGACCGGCGGCGGGGTTACGTGCACCTACGGGAGATCGAGTCCCGCTGGCGGGGAGCGGAAGCCCGGGAGCTGCCCGCCGGGGTGCTGGAGGGGCTGCGACGGGCGGCCCCGGCCAGCGGGTACCTGACCTTCGAGCGGTTCGTCCTGGGGCTGCGCGCTGCCCTGCCCGGTGCCGACCCCCCAGGGGAGAGCGGCGGCGGGCGGCGGAGCGCCGAGAAGCCGCCGAGCCCCCGCGGTGCAGAGGAGCGGCGTGGGAAGAGCAGCGGGCAGCGGGAACCGGGGCATGGGCAGCCCCGGGGCCGGGGTGAGCCAGCGGCGCCGCGGGGGACCGGAGCCGCACGGCGCGGGCTGCGGGGCAGCACCGCTACCGGAGATGGGAGCCGGGCGGGCGGGCTGGGACGTGCGGCTCCTCCGGTCCTCGGGCAGCGCAGACCTGGTCCCTCCTATGGGCTTAAACCAGAAGCAAGCAAGTTAGTGCCTGGGTTTAATTTTAGCTTTAATCCGAGCTGCGGGTAAACCGGGCTGGCGAGCGTGTTGCTCCCCTGACCGTGTCAGGTTTGTGCTTTCCCTCACATCTCTCCTCGCGTGGGTGCTTGTCTGTTCAAAGCGGTGACAGGAAGAATTAAGGGCTTTACCGTAACGTGTCTGTGGTTGTCCCCTGGCACAAAGTCTGCAGGTGACCTTCCTCGGGGGCGGGTATGGCAGCTGAGTGGCTTGGAGAGTCCCTGGGGTCTCTGAGAACCGAGCAGCTTCGCTGGAGTGTGGGCTGTTGGGTGCTCAGGTGGGCTCCAGGCTGTGGATGTGCCCTCGAAAAGGCTTTGTTCACGATTTCATTCACGTTTTGGACCAAAAAAACCCAGAGAAATCCAATCCAACTTTCTTATTTGCATAATTCCGCAGCACTACTTACAATAATAAATGGTTAAGCAATAATTAAATGGGAAAAAGGGATCAGGGAGATGCGCTTTGCTGTCCCCAGGCACTGGGGCTGAGCTCACTGGCAGGTCCCTCTGCCCTTTCCTCAGGACCTGCCAGGACCCCCAGCCCTGGTGGCACACTGACCTTGGCAACGGGGAGACTATGGCAGCAGGAGACGTTGTAGGGAAACCAGGCTTCTGGACTTATCTGGTATAGGTAATAGTTCTTTATCTATATTCGTGAAGTGCTTTGACATCTATGGACACAAAGGTCTGTGTGAGGAGCTGGTGTTTTTATCACAGCCCTTGAGCACAATGGCTTCCCCCACCTTGGGAAAGTTGTCTGGGCTGGTTTGACTTCCCTTCCCACTCATTCCCTCCCTGTCCCGTCGTCTGCTGGGTGGAGAGGAAACTTTAACCATGGCTGAGGTTCTCTACTTTCCATTTTGCCTGCAGACTAATCACTGGAGCTTTGTCTGGGTGAATATTATTAAGCAGGCTGGTTCTTCTGTCATCAAGAGTGTCAATCTGGAAAAACCTGAAGAAAAATCCTGCTTGGTAAAACCCAGCAATTTGAAAGCTCTGCCCTGGGAAGGAGTGAGCAGGTGACTGCAGCAGCTTTCTGGTTGCTGAGGATCTGTTCATGGTAGGCTGATGCTACAGCGATGTCCTGAGCCTGTGGGCAGGGTTAGTGCCTCAGCCCTTGCTGCTGGCTTCCCACAATGCAGGGCCACTTTCTGGCAACAGGCTTGAATTTTGTGTTGATTCAGCAGATTAGCAAATGCTATAACTCAGAGCTATTGTACCTGTTCTAGCTCCAGGCCCTGCGCAGCTGCTCAGCTTCTCCCATCACCGAGGGTTCCCCGGCTGCAGTTGAACAGGTTGATGTTCTCCGCTGGCTGGGCGGGAGTTGGGCTCTGCCGTGGTAGGACATGGTTCTTTCCTGCTGCAGAGAGCTGTGCTGGGTGCTGAGAGCTGCCTGTGGGCCCAGGAAGCCCTGTCTCCGTTAGGATTATGTCATTTGGGCTGCGATGCTCCAGCTGCAGGAGGTAGCCTCAGTAAGAGCCCAGCCAGCTGCAGCAAGATGGTGTATCAGTGCTCATTAACCGCAAAGAGGCTGAGGAGACTCTCCCTGTCTGTGTTTTGGGGGGAGGAGGTGCTCCCAGGATGCCACCCTAGCTCCGCTTTCTGGTCCAGAGGGCATCTGCATACATCAGAGCTGCTCTGGATGCAGATCATGGCAAGATGGCAGAGGCTGGGGCCAGGTGATCTCCTGGTGCGTCCAGGGGTGCAGTGAGCCAGTGGGGCGGTGATTCTGTCCCCTTTCCCATCAGCATATGGGCAGAAGTGCTTCTGAAGAAGTCCCTGCCCAGAGCCGGCTTCCAGCTCCTCGGGAGCTCTCCCCATCCCGGCTGTGCTGGGCAGCCCATGAGCCGCTGCCGGCAGCGTCTGCCGGGCACCAGGATGGTGAGGCTGGTATTGGAGAAGTCACTGGGCACGGGAGTTGTTGTGATGGCTTCCCTGCCGCTGGTGCCGGGGTGGCCTGTCGCAGCAGTGGCCGAGCGTCTTGCTGGTGAAGGACTTTACCCGTGGTGTTCCCCTGAGAGCTGAGACCTGGGAAAGTTAAGACACGGAGCAGCGAGTGCCTTGGCCGGGAGCTCTGCGGTCGCTCTGGGCGGTGCCGCCTCCCAACACAGTGCTTGCCTTGGCTGCTGGGCTGGCCTGGCCTGGAGAGCTGGTGGTCTGGTAAGAAGGAGACGGTTTGTGGTGGCTGTTACCGTCTGGGCCATTGCCAAGGACAGGTCTGTAAGCGTGTAAAATGCCCCTGAGGTGTCTGCTCCATGCTCTGGCTGGGGAACGCTGGGCTCGTGCCCTGTGGGGCAGAGGGGCTCTTGGGGAGCAGGCCACCCCACATCTCATGGCAGGGTCTCCTCTACCTCTGGTGAGCTGGTCCTGCTCTTTGCCGAAGAAGAGCAGATCCCAGCTCATTACCGGGGTCCTGTTTTAGCCGCTATATTGTCAGCTCAGCTGCACAGAGCTCAGTTTGAGCAGGGAGCACATTCTCATCACAGCATTAGCTCAGCTCAACCTGGCGCTTCCCAGGACCAGCAGTGAAAACCTTTTTAACGTCTCTACCCTGCAGCCCTTCCCAGAGGTGCTCCTGACTTTGCTTTGGGATTGTGCCTATTGAAGCTGCCTTTGGTTTTGGGGCTGTTCCTCAGCTTTCCCAAGCAGGATGTGCTACAGGTCTGCCAGGAGAACACGAGTGTGGTTGCACCGGTCTTGCTGGGTTCCTCCCAGGTAGATCGGAGTGCATGAAACCAAAGACAGTTGGCAAACCAGATGTGTGATATCACAGACTGTGTGTTTATTGACACGCTGGAGACCTGTCTGTGCCGGAGCACGTACTGGTAGAAGCAGGATATCATGATGGATCAGAGGAGGATTTTTCCTGTGCCACACTGGCTTCTTTCCCCAGTGACACAAAGTGACATGTTGAGCAAGGTAGCATTGCCTGCAGCCACCTGAGCCCGGCTCTGGTTGCTAAACTGGTGCAAACGTGGCAGCACAGGCAGCCCCAGGATGGTGCAGCTGCCCCAGACCTCTCTGCCTTTAGGGTGACGGGTGGCTGCTGTGCCCACAGCTGCCCTCTCTTGCCCCATATCGCTCTTCCATCGTGTCCATGTGCCTGGCTCAGGACACTTGTGGGGCAGCAGGCAGTGATGTGCCAGCCCAGGCGATGCCACACGCCCTGTCCGGCACTCGCAGCCCTTTGTGCCAGCGTAGCCAGGAACACGCTGGATCCGTGCCCGGCAGCTCTGGCGCCGGGGAGCCTGCACGTGCCCAACCCGTGGGAGAAGGACACGGGAGACGCGTGGGGAGCCGTCCCAAGGAGGAGATGTTCTCCTCACTGCCCACCTTCACTTGCCTACCTCCACACTGCTCTGGTTTGAAAGCCAGGCTGGGAACAAAGCTCTTGAGGAACGCGGTGTGCGGAGGGCAGGGTGAGCTGCAAGGGCCGAGGGGGAGCACCAGGCAGGGTCTGCGGGGGAGCGGGGCGAGAAGGGAGGTGCAGCAGGGCTGCTGCTCGGGCACCGGCTGCCCCTCAGCTGTCCTTGCTCAGCCAGAAGGGGATCTGAGCTGGCTTGGCTGTGGCTGCAAGGCTGTTTCTGGAGTGTTCGCCAGGGCAGGCGATGAGGGGCTTGTACTGACTTTTCTACAGTGCTCAGCCAACACCTGCTTCAGCTGGCAGGCAGCTCAGTCAGGGTTGAGCCTAAAACCTGCCAGTACTAACTTAATCTGCAAAAATAGGTTATGCATGGATTTGCACCAGCATCATGTGTTTGTAGTAGATCAGTCTTTTGCAAGCTAGGATGTTGGGATTTTAATAAAATTTTGGAAAACCTGCAGCCTGATTTACCCTATGTTTAAACCACAGGCACAGGGTCTTGCGGGACATCTTGCACAGCCGAGCTCATCACCAGGCAGAGCTGCCTGCAGGAGTCGGGGTCCTGGCAGAGCCTGTGCTGCCCGAGTGGGAGCCGGGGGTCCCGTGGGGCAGGACGAGGGTGGGCAGTGTCACTAATGGTTCAGTTGCCTGTGCTGGGACTGAAACAGCAGTGCCTGGGAGCGGCCTGCTTTTTGCAGAAGGTGGCCACTGACGTCTGTGGCCAGCCTGGCGCAGCCACGAGAGTCGTCGCTGAAGCCTGCTCTGCCCATACAAGGGCACCAACAGGCGCTTGGGCCAGTGCTCTGTTCAGCTACTCCCTACCATGTCCATTTGCAAGACCACCCTGCACATGATCTCACAGGAGTGGCCGCAAGCTTTTGTTGCAAGCAGCTGGTGGCCTCATGCTGTCCTCTGTCCTCTGTCACAGGTGGTGATGCTAAGGCTGCTGGGCAGGCCCAGGGAGATGGCAGCCACGCAGGGGCTGGGGACACTCGGAGGCATCAGCGGGGACGTGCAGAACACCGGAGACACACCATCACCAACGGCGTGGACTTCAGCATGGTAAGGGGACAGGCCTATCGTGGTCCGGGGGAGGGTGGCTGCAGGTGTCCCTCAGTGCTGACACCAGCTCTGCTTGGGCTGTGGCTCCCCCTGCCCATCCTGTGTGTGTGTGAGCCACGGGCTGTTGGGCAGATCCTGATATTTCAGATACAAAGCTCTGTTGATGTACGTGGAGATCCTGCCATTACTTTCAAGGTGCTTTCTGTCCCGAATCGTGCCGGGCTGGCAGGAGGCACGTGTTCCCCTGGGCTCTGCCCGCCGAGCCCATGTTTGACTGCACAGGTGCCATCCCCATGGGCAAATCTTGGGCAGGGAAAGGCAAACATGTAGGTGTAGGAGCAGGTGGGTCTCTGGGCCTTTCAAGCGCCCCAGAGAAGGTCAGGTACACTGCGCTGGTGAGCAGTGGTGCTGGGCTGTGGCCCCTACCAGCTGTTCTCTGTAGGTCGGGGCTCAAGCACGTTGATCCTCCTGGCTCCAGAGAAATGTTTATCAGTGATGCAGAGAAATCAGTATTGGATTTAGCCGGGGCGGCTGAGTCAGATTGCTGGGATGGGGAGATCTGTACTGCTCCCAAGTGGGATGGAAGAGCTGCCTGGGCACGTTGCTCACAAGCTCAAGTTGATTTTTCTGGGAAGAGAGCCAGGACCCAGCCTGTGGGATGAGTGATGGCGGGACAAGCTCTGGCCAGTGTCAGAGCTGCTGCTGAGGCTGCCACTGTCACCTCTGCACTTCCAGTCCTTGCACCTGGTGTCACCCGGCTCCCCAGCGCAGCGGGGCTGGCCGGTGGATCACAGCCTGCCACCGCCTTCGGGCACAGAACAGGCTTTGCTGGGCTTGTGGCCATGCCAGGGGTTGGGGTGCTCTTGGGTCGAGGGCTCTCTACTGAGAGGGGCTGGCAAGGAGTAATAAATGTAGACGTGTGCGTCTGGGGGTCTCTGGTTCTCAGGGTTTTGGTGGCTGAGAGTTGCTGTTTCAGAGAGGGGAAGGTCCTTCCCTGGCAAGGCTCTTCCCTGTGTGTGCAGCTGGAGCCATCGCTGCTGTGAGCTCAGGGTCCTGTCTGGTGCTGATGAGGGGGCGCTGGTGGCCAGCGGGTCTCGCCGAGAGCTGGGATTTGTTCCCAGCACTGCCACAAGCACTCCTGCTCTGAGCCTGTGCTGCCCTTGCCTCTGTCCCCCAGCTTGGCGTGGGTGGTGGGAGGGGGCTCCTCTGCCTTCCTTCCTGCCTGTCCATGCACCTGAGTGCTGTGCTGCCTCTGGCATGCTCCTGTCCCTGGAGAACGGCTGTCTGTCCCTGTCCCCTTCCCTGGCACCCTGGCAGGATCCTTTGGGTACTAATCCCACCTTTGAGCATACAGAGACTGTCAGAAGAGGTTTGAGTCCAGCAAGGACCAAATCCCTGTGCGGGGTGGTGCTGCTGCCTCCCCTCTGATGCTGGGAGGATGCTGGGCTCCCACAGAGACAAGGCACTCAGCTGTGATCAGGCTATTTTGCCTAAAGCCCATGGGGGCTGGGAGCACTGGTGTCCATCCTGCATCCTGAGGTGCGCTGGAACTGGTTCATCCTGAGCAGGGAAGCAGAGGGGTGGGGGCTGTGCTGCAGCCCCGGGACCCTCAGCACCACTGCAGCTCCTGCCTGCTCAGCTGCTGTTTTTCAGCTGGTCCCTCATCGATCGGCCTGATTTCCCCATGGCCACAGGGGGTAGCTGCAATGAGACCTTCTGTGAGAGGCTGGGCGCTGCCATTCGTGAGCAGCCCAGTCTGTGGCACTGTCCCCTCCCCTTCTACCCTGGGGAGCACCAGCCAAGTCCAGCGCTCTGTCCTCCTCCTGCCCCAGAAGCTGCTGCTGCCCCCAGAGCATCCCAGCCCCAGTGAGATGCCGTCTGTCCCCGCACACGGCAGAGCCGGTGACGTCCCAGTGCTCTGTGCGATGCTGCCTCTCCCTCCGGCTGCCGTGCTGGTCAGCAAGCCTGGTGGCACCAGGGTGGGCCAGGCAGTCGCAGGCTGCAGCCCGAGCTGGGTGGGGGTCCTTGCCACGTACAGCATCTTCTTCATGCCCCTCAGCAACAGCCAGTGTAGCACCAAGGCTCTGCGCTTCTTCCTGTGGGTATGTCCCCTTTGGTCCATCTGTCCATCCAAGCATGTGGAAGGGGGGGCTGTCCCATGGCAACGAGCATTTCCAGGAGCAGTGGGGACAAGAGCAGCCTTGGTGTAAAGGGTGGCTGGTGTGGGGCGGGTGGGAGGCTTTGGGGCTGGCAGTGGGGATGGGGAGGTGCTGGTGGCATGAAAAAGGTCTTGGTGTGGTCTCACTTGTCCCAGGGGGTGGGGATCTGTCCACAATCACTTCTGAGCTGAATTGTCACCTTCCGGATGCTCCCCAAAGCAGCAGGAGATGTTCGTGAGCATCCAGCACCTTCTGGGTGTTCCAAGTCCTACTGGTGCCTGGAGGAGACTCTCCTGGAGCCCAGTCTGGCCATGGGCGGTGGAGTCCAGGCTGTGTCATGGCAGAGGCAGCAGGGCAGGTAGCTCCCTGTGCTCCTGGCATGGAGACACAGGCGCAGGAGCCGGGGGAGCCACCTGGCGTGGCGCGGGAGAGCGGGAACCCTGGGCTCTCTGTGTGAGGGCTGATGAAAGGGTCGCTGCACTGGTTGCTCTATTCCCCGGGACTGGCCCCTCTTCTCTTGCCACCTCTGTCACTCTTGGTGGCAGCACAGTGCCGGGAGGCTGCAGGAGAAGGTGGTAACAGAGCAGGGGACCCCACGTCTCCTGGGGCACAGAGCGCTGCTCCAGCCCCACTGCCGGTGGGGGCCCTGGGGGGCTGTGCTGCAGCAGTCTTGGTTGTGCTGTGACACAGGGTCCTGTTCTGCTGGCCCCAAGGGGCTGCTCTGGGGACAGGAGCCCCAGGAACCAACCGTGGTACCAGCTCTCCAGGTGCATAACCATGCCCCATCCCTAGAGACACCCCAGGCCGGGCTGGACGGGGCTCTGAGCAACCTGAGCTGGTGAAGATGTCCCTGCTCATGGCAGGGGTGGCACTGGGGGAGCTTTGAAGGTCCCTTCCACCCAAACTATTCTGTGATTCTATAAATCTCTCCAGGTGATGCTGGTGCTAGAACCTGAAAGACCAGCAGAGACACTCAGCAGAAAGGTGTGCTGTGCTGTGCTCTGCTCTGCTCGGAAGTGCCTTGGGGATAAAGCAGAGAGGGGAGCAGGGCGCTGGGGAAACAAGGCTGCAGGTTTCCTCTGGCTTCCAGCGTGCACACTTAGCTCAGCTCCTTGCTGCCTGGGAGAGCCGCGTGTGTTTGTGCTGCTGGCTGATGCTTGCAGCCTTGGGAGGGATCTGGGGAGCAGTTGCAGGCCCCGCTCTTGCTGCATCTTGGATAAATACGAGGCAGAGAAACCCGCTTGTGCAGTGGGGAGCAGGAGGGCGGAGGTGGCCTGACTGTCCCTTACATGCTTCTGTTGTTCTCCCAAACCGGAGAACTCTTCCCCCAAAGCATCAGCCATCATCCTGCTCCTCAATGGCTTTTTGTGGGGAGAGGGGCTGACCCCCCTGCCCATATCCATATTCCTCTGTGCTTCGTGAAGAAACCGTCTGCTGGGGCTTGACAGGGTCTTGGTGGGGAGGGGGTGACAACTCTGCGTGCTCTGTCCCACAGCTGAAGCACATGAAGGAGCTGGAACAGGAGAAGGATTTCCTGCTGCAGGGTCTGGAGCTGGTCGAGCGTGCCCGGGAGTGGTACCACCAGCACATCCAGCTCATGCAGGAGCGCCAGAGGCTGCTGGGGAAGAACAAAACCAGTGCTGTGAGTCTGGGGCTTGTTCTTGGGGTGCCTGTCTGCTTGGGAGGGTCTGGAGCTGCTGTCTGGGTTTGGAGAAGTGGGCTGGACCTGGACTTGGGCCCATGGTAACCCCCAGCCTCTTCTTCCCTCATCCCACAGGAGTTCCTCCCTGAGGGCACCCAGAGCCACCTGGGGCGCCTGGTCCCCAAACTGCAGGAGGTGAACCGCTGCTTAGGGGACCTTCTTTCCACCACTGGCAAGGTGAGAGCAGCAGATAAGCAGCTTGTGGTTGTTTGTGTGAGGACCCATCCTGTCCCTCCGCTTACACTGGTGGTTGGGCTGACATCAGAACCATCACAGCTTCCCTGGGCTCTGGGGAGGTGACTCGGGTCTGTGGGCAACAATGCAGGGGATGGGGTTCAGCTGAAAGGACAGCACGGGTACTCCTGAGCTGGGTTGGAAGATGTTCAAGGCATTGGGGGAACTAAAGGACATCCCCAAAAAGATGTAGCCATTGTCAAGTGACTAAGGAAACCACCCTGCTGAGCTACTGAGTCAGCGCTCTGGGAGCTGGCTGTCCCACCAGGCTCCCGGGTGCGCAGGCAGGAATGCTGCCCACCTTTGCCTGCCTTTCTGGAGACCCTGTGCTGGGTCTTAATCCTGTGCTGGGCTTCTCTCAGTTCCCCGTGTGCCACAGAAACAGCTTCTGGCCCTGGGAAGGGCTGGGGAGGCCACTGGGAAGGAGGGTCAGTGTCTCATCCCTTCCCTTCACCTTCTCTGCAGCCGGTGCACCCCTCCTCAGCTCTGAGCAGGCTGGGCCCCGCGGCGTCCCCAGCCTCAGCAGGCTCCCAGCAAGCCATCAACATGCTGAAGGAGCAAAACCGGCTTCTCACCAAGGTGAGTGAGATGCAGGGAGAGGAGATCCCCTTGTGGGGCTGGGAGAGGAGTCAGAGTGGGAATCCGAGGCAGTGGAAAGTGCCTTCAGCTTGACCAACCTGGGTCGTTGCAAAGAAGGGCGTGCAGGCTGCAGCTGGAGAGCCCACGTCATGCAGCTGTTTGCTGAGTGTCTGTGGGCATGGATGGGGCATCCTCACCGGAGGGAAGAGGCTGTGACAAATGCAGGTCAGGAGAGGGCGCGGGCGCTGCGGCTGGGTCTGTGCGCAGGGCTGCTGGGGAAGGGTCAGCCGTGATGCCCCTGCCAGGGCCGGGCTCACCGCTGGGTTCGCATCCCGCAGTGCAGCAAAGACCAGCATTTTCCCCCTTTAAGTGTTATTTTCCTCCCCTGTCCCGTGCAGGAGGTGACCGACAAGAGCGAACGCATCACCCAGTTGGAACAGGAGAAATCCGCCCTGATCAAGCAGCTCTTTGAGGCTCGTGCCCGCAATAACCATGAAACGAGCCAGCTGGACTCCACCTTCATCTAGTGCCTGTCTCCCCACTCCACATCCTCGAGCTTCCTCGGGGGTTTTGTGGGACTCTTGCCCAAAACCCATTGCACCCGTTGCTCCAGGTGTCGGATCTGCAGGAGGAAGCCAGGAAGGTGTTTCCCTGCCCCTGCCTGGGGAGCATCCCCGCACTGCTCTGCTGCTGGGCTCTCCAGCTGTGCTGCGCTCAGCTGCTCCTTTTCTGTCTCTAAAGGGACCGCAGGGACTGCACCCCCAGCCTCACGAGCCTCCATGTGCTGGGAACGGCATCTGCCCGCGCGGGACGCACTCCTGTGCCCTTGGCCTGGCTCAGGCTGAACTTTGGCTGCTCTGAAGTAGATGACGCATCTTGAACACTCCAGCTGGCATCTCCAGGCAAGCCAGGCCATTCAAGGGTGGCCGATCCCCCGCTTGTCCCACTGTCAGAAGACAAGATTGAAAATCTGATGGGCCGTGCCTGGCCCCTCTCTGCTGCCTGAGTTCCGCCTGCCAGAGACACGACACGGGGCCAGAGCAGTGCCCGAGCTGGTGCTCCTCCCTGCGTAATCCCCCTTTCCAGTTTGCGGTAGTGATGCCATAGTCACTGTTTACATGTCTGCAGGCTCCCGTACTTGATGAGCCATAGACCCAAACGAGGTAGTCCATACCTCTGAGCTGCTGTTTCAGGCTGTTTGCAGATTGAGGCAGACACCCTTACATCCCTTTATTTGGGTTGACCTGGCAAATGTTTCCTTATGACTACCAGGCTTATATTTTTTTTCTTGATGACTTTAAAAGGAGAAGTGATGTCCCCCAGCATGAGGATGCTAACACCAACCTGACTTCACAGAAGGACGAAGGTTTGTATTTAACTGAGCGTGGGTGATGGATCGATGCTGATGGGCTCTTTCCTTCGCACATCTCCAGGTGAAGGAGCGGCAGCTTTGCCTGTGCTGATGGTGCACGCCAGCTCCCCAGGGTGACATCCAAGTGTGAACTGCACCCCTCTCCAGGTCTCTTGGGGGGCGGTCTAAACATGGACCTTGTTAGGCTGGTGCATCTCAGGATACTTTCTCCTTCCCACCCAGCTCAGTGATGATGCTTCAGCTGAACGATATTTTCCACTGTGGCTTGGTACTTGGTATTTAAGGTGCTTCCATGGGAGATCCTTGTGAATCCCCACGTAGTGCAGGCCTGGCCCTCTGTAGCTCCAAGACCAGGACCTTTCTCTCCAGGGCAGTTTCATGCTCTGACTCCTGGCACAAAGCACTGATCTGGGCTGAAGGTGCTGGACCTGCCCTGCCATGGGCTGGGTACCGTGCAGACCGATTCCCTTCTCACTCCTGTTTTTGTCTGTCCAGCACTGTCTGTCCCATCCAGCTTCTCTCTTTGAGGTTGATCTTGACCTGAGGCTCAGTGCAAGGCATGAATCCCTGCTCTACCCTGTGCTTGCTGCCCTGTGCCAGAGGCGGGATCAGCAGAGGGACAGGGACAGGGAGGAGGAGCAGCAAGGCCAGGGCGAGTCAGGTCCCCTATCTGCAGGAGTAGGGCGTTAGTTGTCCCCTGGACATCGGTGTCTTCCCTCTCTTTCATAATGCCACCTCTGGTGTC
This sequence comes from Patagioenas fasciata, assembly GCF_037038585.1. NCBI lineage: Eukaryota > Metazoa > Chordata > Aves > Columbiformes > Columbidae > Patagioenas > Patagioenas fasciata. The sequence goes on from NC_092539.1 coordinate 1,148,447, forward strand.
CAGAGCCTGTTTTGCCTGAGGTTTAATTAAAAGTGACCCTCTTTATAAGGAGGATCTGTAGGGGTAATAAAGTGGGATGAACTATTTAATTTAGCCTTTTGTCTCTGCCTAAATCAGCCCATCTACTGCTGCGAGCCTTGCAATTCCTGCCTGTCCTGTCCCAGGGGCTGTGGGGTGAGCTGAGGTTGCACAACCACAGCCTGAGCAGGAGGAGCCCAGGGGGTCTCTGCTCCAGCCCATGTTCCCATGCCCTTTCAGTCCCATCTGGGCTTCTCTGGGGCTGGCGACTCCCCGGTCTCTCCTCACTGCTGTGGGATGGGGTCATGAAGCCACCTGCACCCCTTCCAGTGCTCATAGCTTCACCTGGCAGCTCCTCTGGAACCTGTGCTGGGGGCTCGTACTCCTCAGGTGCTGCTGGTGCAGTTTACAACTTGTTATTTCTTATTAAGCCCCCTCCCTCCGAGCTGGCCCCTGTGGCTGTGGGCGCAGTGGCCCCGATGCCCTGCAGTGACTCTTTCCTGCGGGGCAGCCGGGGGACTGTGCTGGCAGGGCACGCCGTGACATGCACCCCCTGCTCTGAGCCGAGGCTGGCACCACCCGCCGGGGCAAATGCGGGTTCTGTGCTGCCCAGAGTCACCTCCCTTTGCCCCTCGGGGTAGTGGGGTGAGCTGGGACCCCCTGCACTCTGCAGACCCCTCGGGGCTGAGCCTCCCCTACTGGGAGCAGAGCTGGGAGGAGGGGATGTGAGCCAGCTCACCCACGGCTGAGAGCAGGATCTTTGCAGGGGCGTCTGTCAAGTGGTGCTTGGGACAGCCACAAATCCTGGACAGGGCAAAGGCGGGCAATGCAAAGCCTGTGAGGTCTTTCAAGGGACAGAGCATCATGGTGCCCATTGAGTGCTGCTCTGGGCAGAGTCAGGGCTGCTCCCCTCCACCATGGCCCAGCAGCACTGGGGGTGCTCCGGGGGCACAATGGGCCTGGGAGGACCAGGGTCCCCTGGGAGGTGCAAGGCAGAACTTGAGCTGTCACCCTGGCTTGGCCACACTGTTTCTGTGTCCCCGATGGGTCTGGCCTGTGCTGACCCTCACTTGGGTGTCTGGGCTGTGTCTGCTTCAGCACCTTTAATTGCAGAGGCTGACACCACTGCTGTGCTGGTCCAGGCTTCCCTTCCGTTCAGGCTCTGCTCCCCCTAACGCTGGGTTTGCAGGTATCTGTGAATGCACCTGCAGGGCTCTGATCACATCTGGAAACTGCCATGTGAAGCTGTGGTCCACACTGGGAACAGCTGGAGCAGGTCTCTGCTGTCCCCAGCCAGGACAGCTCCTGCCAACACACCTCAACTCAGCCTTTCCATGCCTGAGCCTGTCAAACCCAGGTGCAGCACCACGTAGTCGATCCTCGTGTCACCGGAGGTTTATCACAGGCACCAGGGTGATACACACAACGGTTCCCACTGCCGGAGCCTGGTGATGGGGGCTGGCGTCAGGAACGTGCTGTACTCGGCCCTTGTCTGGGCTCAACCCGTAGACATGACCGGCCCCGAGCTGCCCCGGGCGTTGCAGGATCTCATCCTCCGTGTCCTTGGCAATGCGGTTTGGGAAGGATCCAGTCACTCAGGTCTATTTGCAGTTTCTCTTTCTTCTCCTGCCCAGCTCCATGCCCTTCTCACACCCTTGGAGGCTGGGCTGCGTGCCCAGCTACTCCCCCTTAGAGAAGGGCTGCTCTCCCAGCAGAGCAATTATCCCAAATGCCAGCAGGAAAACTGCATCTTGGGCCCTCAGCCTGTACATTTTGTGCTTTTTTCTTTTCTTCCATGCCGCGCAGTCAGAAACTGCTCTGCCCATCAAAGGCTCGTGCTGCCCTGGGTGCTTTGCAGCAGCCCCATGCCCAGTGTGCCGTCAGCCCCGCGCTCTGCACCGCCCGTCCTGCGTGAATCTCTGGGAGATGAGCTGCGGATGTGGTGATCTGGAGAAGCCTCTGGGTCCTGGGGCTGGTCCTCACTGGTACGGGGGGACAGACTGTCCAGGGCTGTCTTGGCTAGGGGGCTGCCTGGCACATCTCAGACCCGCAGGCTGGCACCGCGGCTGCTGCCATGGGAGGATGTTGTTTTCTGCTCATATGATGGTGGAGCAAAGACCCCTGCCCAGGTGGCAAGGGACCAGGTCTACCCTCCCCTCTGTGGGGTATGGCAGGGACAGCAGCAGGTGAGCCTCTGACACACCGTCCCAGCTTGTTCTCAGAACACTGGGGCTGTGCCAGGTACCCCCAGCATCTCCACCACAGGGGGAATCAAGCACAGCACCCGGCAAGCACAGGGAGGGGATCGTCCCGCTCTGCTCTGCTCGGCCTCACCTGCAGCATTCACTGTGTGCAGGGCTGGGGACACAGGAGAAAAGGAGATAAAGCTGCTGGAGGGTGTCCAGAGGAGGGACAGCGAGTTGGGGAAGGGTTGGAGGGGAAGCCGGATGAGCAGCGGCTGCAGTCCCTGGGTTTGCTCAGCTGGAGCAGAGCAGACTGAGGGCAGAGCCCATGGGCTGCAGGTTCCTCAGCAGGAGCAGGAGGGGCAGGGCTGAGCTCTTCTCTGTGACAGTGACAGAGCCCAGGGAACGGCAGCAGATGAGCCAGGGGGGGTCAGTGGGACATGAGGAAAAGGTTCTTCCCCCAGAGGTGCTGGACACTGAACAGGCTCCCAGGGAGGTGTCACGGCCCAACCTGACAGTGTTCAACAAGAGACTGGACAAGGTCCTCAGACACACGGGGTGACCTGTGGGGTGTCCTGTGCAGGGACAGCAGTTGGAACCGATGATCCGTGTGGGTCCTTCCAGCTCAGGACACTCTATGATTCTGTGATCCTGCCGGGTCCGATGTGTCACCGTGGCCGTGACCCCAGCCCAGCGTGGGTGCTCAGCGCTGCCTGCGCCGCCGGCCGAGCCCCGTCCAAGGTACAGCTGATTGAAGCCATATGGTCCCTCCCAGGGACACCCGCTGCGGGAGGAGGGGTGGGGCTCCCAAAATTCCTGCTTTGCTCAGCAGCTGCACGCCATGGGGACCATGGCTTTTCTCCCCGCATTACATAAAGAGGCAGCTGTGCATGGCGGATATCCACCCTGTTTCCTCACCCTCAGTGACCAGCCATCGGGGACCAGAGCAGGGGCTGGGGGCCTGGCCAGCACCCTGGAGGGGCCACACTCACCGTATGGGTGTCCTTAGACCAAAAGTGTCCCCTTGCAGGACACCAGTGCAGCAGCGGGTGCAAACATGGTGGACGTGGCCCCCTTGCCCTTCCCTGCCATCGGGACACCCTTCCTAGGAGATGGGATCATGGCAAGCAGGGCTGAGCCCTGGGCAGGGACAGGTGGCTGCAGGGGCAGAAGAGGCTGTACGGGCAGAGAACCTGTGCAGGAGGCCGGGCTGCAGCCGTGCCCCAGGAACAATTAAAACCCATCCTCATGACACTGTTTAACTGCTCTGCCTCAGTTTCCCCAGCTGCAGACCAGGCACATGGACCAGCACATGCCCACAGCAGGACACCTGGGCTGCCCTGTGCCTGCACAGTTTCAATGACTGAGCATTTTTCCTCCATTCGTTCCCAAGACCTGCTGGAGCCTGGACCCGTGGAGACCGAGCAGGGAGGACACGCAGCTCCCGTTTGCCCTGCAGCTGCAGCTGGGCCTGGGGACCAGTGCTGGAGACAGCAAATCCTGTTGCCCCAGAGCCTCTCCTGGATGCATGCCCCCATTTGCCCCAAGGGCAACCCCGAAAGGGTACGAGGGACCCCACAGATTTGCTGTCCCTTGCTGCTGGCAGGCAGGAACACCCTGTCCTCAGACAGGTCCAGGCAGGCAGGTTTCATTTCTTTTGGCTTCTGAAAACAATCTCCTGCCCATGGAGGATATCTGAGGGGTGTCTACAAGCCAAAGAAGATACCAAGTAGGGACATGGTGGCTGTAGGGATGTCCCCTGGGGAGAAGAAAAAGCAACCATTATCAAATCTTCCTGTCAAGAACCTGATGACAGGCAGGGCTGCCTGCACATCCTGCAGCACCCCCAGGCAGGGGTCACAGCCATGGCCACGGTTGTGTGTCCCACAGATGGGGACCCACAGGGCAGAGCTCAGATACAGTGGTGACAGCCAGATGCAAGCAGGACATCCCAGCCCTGTGTCCCCAGATACAGCCTCCAGGCCGGTGAGGACAGAGCTGCGATGCAGGGACCGGTGCTGGCCAGGCCCTACCAGCCCCCGCACAGGTGCCATAATGACCCTGCCTGTGAGGAGGGTGTCACAGGAGACACGAGCTTGTTGTGTCTCAGCCGTGGGCTCCTCCACACCGCTGTGGTCCTGAACACCCGAACCAGGCGGCAGATTCACGGGTGGGCAACCCGGACAGGTCTGTAATGGAGGGCAAAAAGGGGAAAGAGAAACCTGACCAGGCAGTGCTGAGAGCCCGCACCAGGTGCGTGGGCTGGCATTGTCCCTCATGCTGTTGTACACACATGCATGGCGAAATATTTATCTGCATTTACCCCTCAGGGTCCCCAGGAGTGAGGTGACTGATAGGCTCTGAGCAACCTGATCTGTGTGATGATGTCCCTGCTCATGGCAAGGGGGTTGGCCTGGATGCGCTTTGGAGGTCACCTCCAACTCAAAGTGTTCCATGTGCCCTGTGGGGTGAGGAGGAGCCCCAGATGGGCTGTGCCGCGCGGTGCGGGGCCGGACGTGGCGGGTGCAGCTCGGCCTGCAGCGCTGACGTTCCCATCCAGAGTGTTGTGTGCGCTTTTGTGTTGCTTCATTTCTACAAAAGCACTGAGCGGCTTGCAACCCACAACGGCTTTTTCCATCCTTGCTGAAGATGAGCAGCTCCCATGTGGTGCTGGTCAAACTGGGAAAGAACCAGTCTTTGTCCTATTGACTAAACAAAGAAACCCAAAAGACATCACCTCAGCGCCCAAGGTTTTGTTTAGCCCAAAACAAAACGATTTTTTATTGCTCTGAGTTCAGTTCAGGCTTTTTAAACACCCTTTTGTTTTGCCTTCTGCTGTATTTAGGGCCAGTTGAAATGGAAAAGCCACATGGATAAATGACCCTGTCCTGGTACTCCTGGCATGAGCTCTGACATGAAGAGAGCACCCACTTGTTTGGGATGCTTCCAAAATCTTCATTAGATATTAACAGCTTTCAAAACCTCCATTTGTGCTCAGGCTGAAACACTGTGCAAGGGAGACCCAGGGACAGATGGGACATCCCCTGTGCTGGGAGCCGCGCTGGGGTCTGTGTTCTGTGCCACATCCCCGCGCGGGCCGAGCTCCGGCCGACCTGCAGAACTCAGCTGGGTGGGCTGGGAAGATAACAACCAAATCACGGAACAATTCCGTCATTAAATATTAATCATTGATGGCTCAGGAAGAGAATAATTTGTGCTTATGAGAGACATCCTGGTTCTGATGCTCCTGCACAGATGCAAACGCCTTCTGACCGGTGGCCACATGGCTGGTCAGTGCCAGTGACCACAGCTCCGTGCTGGGCTGCGGGCTTGTCCCACGGGGACGGATGAGCCCAGCACCCTGGCACTGTCCCTGGCACCGCCGTGCGCTGCACCTCCCGGGACACCTGGACGTGTCAGCTCTCATTGTGCTTCCCTGCCCAAAATCCTGGGGAATTTTTACAGCCCAGCCTTTTTTTCACATTTTCCTCCCATGAATAGGCTGTTGCAGTGCTGCCAACTCCCAGAAACTCATAAACCTCCTTGGCCCTTCTGAAAGCATGAAAATAGGGGGGAAAAAAAAAAAAAAGAAGAAGAAGACAGTTCTTGTAAACAATACTTTCAGGAGAGAGCGTTTATTCCTCTCCAGGGGCCTCAACCTTCATCACTCCCATCACTGAGCTTTCCCTTGCAACACCCACCTTGAGCGGGAGCCCAGTCTTATGAAACCAAAGGAGCTATGAAGATCTAAACATTGCAAAACACGTTGGTTAAGAGGAAAGACAAAGCCGTTGGGACTGTTAGGGCTGCAAGGCTGCGAGCAGCTCACCCAGCAGGATCCGACACCGACAGGAACGCCCCCGTCGTCTCATGTCCCACAGGACGGCTCTGCCAGCGGGTCTGCGGGGGTGTGCAGCTCTCACCATGGCCGTGACATGTCCTGGGGACAGAGGGAGCTGAAGGACACCTGCCCGTGCTGCCCTGGGACCCATCTCCACTCCCTGTGGCTTTTCCAGGGATTTTCACCATTCTCCCGCAGCCGTGAGCTGCTTTTCCTCCTCCTGTATCCCGGCGGGGCTGGTGCCTCTCCCTGTTCACAGAACGTTTGCTTGGCAAACCCTCGGGATGTGGGTCTGCAGGACAGGATCTGTTCGCCCAGGTCTCTATCCCTGCAGGCTGGCAGTGCCAGGACAGCTTTGCCATCGTTCCAGCTGCCAGCCTGACTGCAGGGCTGTGAGGTGGCTTTCCCTGTCCTGGCCGTGGGACAGCGTCAGGCTGTGACAGCCACCGCGGCCCAACCCTGGGCACGGCACTGCAGAGCCCTGCTGCAGCTCAAGAACTGCCGGGGTGCTCCTGCTCAGCCCGTGAGCCTTCCAGCACCCCCAAATGACCTGCAGGTGGGGTCTGCCAGGGGAGACGCTGTGCTGGTTTGACTGAAAATGAGTGAAATTTCTTCATGCAGTTAGAAACCTTTCTTTTCCATAGCCAGCACGGTCATTCTTTGGACTTAGTTTGAGAACAAGAGATATCAGCCCAGCACAGAGTTAATGTGTTTAATTGCTCTGGTCTGAGAGCCAAGGACACTCTGAGCTGTGCCCACAGGTGTGAGGCAGCGAGGAAGGGGATGGACGGACAGAGCTGGACTGACACCCGGACTGAGCAATGAGACTGCACCAGCCCATTAGCATCATGCTTCGTATATAAGCAGAGTTGGGCCTTTCGCTCTTTGCTCTCTCTCTTGTGCGTGTTTGATTTTTTTCATCGCTCTTTTTTTTGTTGTTGGAGCCGCAGGACTTTTGATCGGGACATCTAGCTCGGCCTTTTGCCATTTTGCAGAGGCCTCTGAGCCTTTCTGCCTTTTTCCTCTCTTTTCTCTCTCTGGGATCAGCTTTAGGATCAGGTGTGGAGCAGTGGGACTGGCTGCTCGGTGTGGACAGAGTTTGAGTATCTTTTATTTCTGTTTTTTATATATATTTACTAATAGTATATTATATTATATATAATACATACACATATATACATATATACATATATACATGTATACATGTATACATATATACATGTATACATATATACATATATACATATATACATATATACATATATACATATATACATATATACATATATACATATATACATATATGTGGGGGACTATGGCGGGTCTGTGGATTCCCTGACGGAGGGCATGGGAACAGAAATTAGCCTTGAAGATATGAAGGCCTACCCGTGAGAAAGATGGGAGTAAAGGAGCAGCCGGAGATGTTAAGGATGTACCTGTGAGAGAGAAGGGAGAAGCAGAGTAACATTGATGACAGCAAAAACAGCCAATGAGATGTTACTGCTGTAACTTGTAACCAATAGTGAAGAGACACATGAATTGGTAAAACTGTATAAAAATGCACTTGTGGCGATAAATGGCATCTACTACTTTCATCCTGGAAGAACTTGGTCTATGTCGTTTGTCCGTCTCAACCACGACACATATATACATATACATACATATTATAGTGTATTCTATTATAATATATATATTATATATATTTACTAAGTGTATTAATATTTTGTTATGTTATCAAACTGTGTTTACCTCAACCCAAGTTTCTCCCCTTTCGATTCTCTCCCCTGTTGGGGACTGGCTGGGGAGGGGGTGAGTGAGTGCCTGCGGTGGTTGTATTGCCAGCGCGGGTTGAACCGCGACAGACACCTGCACAGACACCCGTGTGCCAGCGTTCACTGCACTGCTCCGGGAGCACGCTCAGGGATTCAGGCACCGCTGGGGAAACCCCCTGCCACAGGTGACACAGGTACGAGCACGGGCACAGCAGCACACCTGCGGGTGTGCACACTCATGCTGTGCCTGGCTGTCCCGGGACCATGCGCACTGTGTCCATGGTCACACCGCGTCCATGCTCACACTGCGTCTGTGCTCACACCCTGTCCATGGTCACATCATATCTCTCCTCACACCATGTCCGTGGTCACACCATGTCCATGGTCACACTGTGACTGTGCTCACACCCTGTCCATGGTCACACTGTGACTGTGCTCACACCCTGTCCATGGTCACATCATATCTCTGCTCACACTGTGTCCGTGGTCACACCACGTCCATGGTCACACCGTGTCTGTGCTCACACTGTGTCCATGGTCACACTGTGACTGTGCTCACACCGTGTCCATGGTCACATCATATCTCTGCTCACAGTGTGTCCATGATGACACCGTGTCCATGCTCACACTGTGTCTATGGTCACTTCATGTCCATGCTCACGTCTTATCTCTGCTCACACCACTTCCGTAGTCACACTCACTCATGCTAACACCGTGGCCGTGCTCACATCTATCTGTGCTCACACTGTGTCCATGGCCATGCTGTGTCTGTGCTCACGCCATGACTGTGGTCACATCACACCAAACTGTGCTCCCAGCCCCACACATGGAGCCCTCAGCTTTCTTGGCTTCCCAGCAAGGCAAAGAGGAAGGATCCGCTCCATGGGCAACAAGCTCTGACATCCTGTGCTCCAGCCCACCCACACATCCTATATCCACCCCCGCACCCTGTCTACGTGTGACACCAGCACGGCTGTGTGAGCACCGTCCGTGCTGCAGGACGAACCTGCACTGCGGGGCTGCGGGAGGCACCTGATCCCGTAGGAGCCTGGGAAAAACAGCCCGGGTATAAAACTAGCCAGAGCTTTTATTGCTGGGATTTTATTTTTAAATGCAGTGGAAAATACATCGTTGGAGGGAAAATCCAGGAGGTCTGGTGCAGCCTGTGGGATAACGGCGTACCTCTGTCCCATGGTGAATGTCCCACTGGCCCCAAGTGGGATGCAGGTGGGACCTGAGTGCAGAGCAAGGGGCTGATCCTGCCCCCGGGGTGCACTCCGGCTGCTGTGTGAGGAGTGGGGGCCACCAGGGGCAACAGGGATGGATGGGCCCTGCCTGCAGACACCGTGGTGGTCAAAGGGTTCCTGAGAAACTCTGGTGGGAAGGATCTTCCTATCTGAGCAGGAACCTCCTGCCAGAGAAGATACAGACGGGATGTGAAAACTCAGGATCGTCCTGGAGGGGCTGGAGAGAGACAGAGCCGCCAGCTCTGGCTGTGCACGAATGAGCCGGCGGTGGGAGCTGGGTTCAACCCAGCCTGAAGCAGGCGGCTCTCCACGCTGGGGTGGCAGGAGCTCCCTGTGCAGGGATGGTGCTGATGCAGGTGTTGCCTGCACCCAAAGGGAATTTTTTTGACAAGTCCAGAGTAGAAGGATCTACTGAAGGGTGTATATACAGATAAATCAGAAAATCACATCTGGCTCAGGAAATCCCCCTAACTGAAGATAGCTGGAGACTGGGAGAGGCCTCAAGGAAAGTATCATGTATGTTTACTGTCATCTTACTCATCCCTGAACAACATCGGGTGGCAGGAGGGGTTGGTAGGGACGTCACAGCTGTGTAAATGCCACCTGCTCCCAGCTTTATTTGCTCAAAGAGGCATGTGGCAGCAATGAACGCAGCTGGCACGGGCTCTGGCTGGACCCTGAGGTGGTTATTTGTGAAATTTGTGCCTGTAAAAGTGTTACTTGAAAGCTTAAAGCAAATGTCCAGGTGAGCGCCTGGTTCCCCAGTGAGCTCCTCACCACGAGCTGCCCACGGACCGCAGTTGTTCCAGACACCGCAGATGTGGCTCCTCGCACACACACCCGCTGCTGAAGCCACAGGATCTGATTTCCATCCTCTCCCCTCTGCGCTGCCCTCCCACCCCACAGGTGTGACAGACCTGGTGAGGTGACAAGAGGAGCCTGAGCTGCACCTGCGGCCCGGGACAGGGCTCGGCTCCTCCGTTTCACACTCACTTGCCTCTGGCCGGCAGCAGCCAGGATGCAACAGCTGCTTGGCAGCTGCCCTTGGCCTCAGTTTGTGGAAGTCCTGCTGCGGTCGGGCACTCATGCAACCACAGGAGAACTGAAAGTGCCGATCCCAGGGCTCTCTTCCAAAGAGAGGCATGTGTGGCATGTCAAAAAGGGAAGCTGAATCATTTAGCAAGACACATGCAAACCTTCCTATATGATGAGCGGGAGAAGGATGTGGTGGCAGCCAGGCAGGGTCCTGGCAGCAGTTTGGTGGTCAAACCAACCCTCGGAGTCTGAGCAGCTCCTGCTGTGGGAAGGCAGAGGAGTGGGGGCCTCCCCAGGCTGCAGGTGGATCTCTACTCCACCACGGACCTCCATGGGCTGCAGGTGGATCTCTGCTCCACCATGGACCTCCACGGGCTGCAGGTGGCTCTCTGCTCCACCACGGACCTGCATGGGCTGCAGGGGACATCCAGCCTTACCATGGTCTGCACCACGGGCTGCAGGGAATCTCTGCTCCGGTGCCTGGAGCTCCTCTTTCTCACACCTTCTCACTGCTCTCTCCCAGCTGCTGCACAGCATTTTTTCCCCTTCTTAACTGCATTATCACCGGAGAACCACCATCTTTCCTGATGGGCCCAGCTTTGGGCAGTAGTGGGTCTATCTTGGAGCCAGCTGGAGCTGATTGGGTCCAACATGGGTGCAACTCCTGGTGCCTTCTCACAGAAATCACCCCTGCAGCCGCCTGCTACCAAAATCTCGCCACATAAACCCATTGCAGTCCCGAGGAGCTGACGTCTCCCCGGCAGGACTGGGGGATCCAGCTGGAGCAGAGGGGGATGTGCTGGGAGTGGGATGCGGTCGCTCAACCACAGCAGCCTCTACCCAGCTCCAGTCTGGTCAGTGCACACTGAGCAGGATCGTTCCTTCCCCGATGGCATCTTCCACACGCCTGGGCTAGTTTCAGCTCTCCAGAGGACTCCTCGGGCTGAGCAGCTCCTCCGACAGCCAGCACAGGGCGTGTTTCAGGAGCCGGACCTCGCCAGCCGCTGCTTGGGAAGCAGACAGGCGGCTGCTGCGCTCAGTTCCGGCGAGCTGTTCGCACCCCTGGTCTCTGCCAAATTTCACACTCACGCAAAGTGCTATTTTCTTGCACTGAGGGTTTAACTTCAGCCCTGCTCAGGGACTTTGGGCTCAAAATATCATTCCAGCAAGGAAAGCCTTTCCCGCGGCAGGGCAGTGTCTCCCTGTGGCTCCTGTCAGTGGCACATGAAGCAATGATTGCTCTTCCACCCCACACAAAAGCACGATCCAGCTGAAGCTGGAAAAATTGCACTCAGCAGTTTCATCCACGTCACCTGCTGGAACCTGAGAGCAGGAACGAACCTGAAGGCAGGACAAGCATCCTTCCCATGCCCTTCCCAGCACAGGCCCGTCCCCACGCACAGAGGATCACCTGGATGTCACACTGCCAGCTTCCCACAAATGAACCTGGGTGGGGTTTTTTTCCCTTTTGTCCCAGTTACAAAGCACAAACCTATCTCAAAAGGTCAGGATGGTGGCTTTGAGTGAAGCATTAGCAGCCCTGAAAGCCCCAGAGATCGTCCCAGGACACAGCTGTTCTTCCTCTCCTTCCTCCTGACTCCACCATCTCTACAACCCGCTCCATCCTCAGGGGAGAATGTTTAACTTGTGACACCCCAGGCATGGGTCCTGCTTGCTCCTCTGTCCTGCAGCACGTAACCCCCTTTGCAGGACCATGTTTCTTCAGATTATTTTGCACACATTAGTGAGAAGGGAGGCCAGGGCCCCGGCTGTCCCTGTGCTGCTTCGTGCTGAAGCAACACTTCTCGTTTCTCAGAGGTTTGCATCCAAGATCTTCCTGACATGGCCTGAAGAAAACCCACAGAGACCTGCAGCGCTGGGGTGCGTTGAGGATGCCCATCTGCAACTGGAGAGATGCCGTTCCATCCTCGGGAGCATGCAGCTGTTCATAAATCACACTGGTTTGTAGTGTATAGAGGAAAAGGAAATGAATGAGGCTCTCGAGGGCTTTTTGCGAGCTTCACAACACATGATTTTCTGGAATTGCAGCTGGTGATATCCCATGATGAGCTCAGAAACTCCAGCTCTCTCTGAAAGATAAAAGCCCACTTTTGCAGTTATGTTCAAAAGCTGAAAAGTCTAACCATGAAAATCTCCACAACTCACAAACTTTCTCTCTTTAAATGTCAGGATTTCGGGCTGGTCAACTCCGATTTTTGAGTCAATTGAGAAAAAATCTTAAAGAGAGATGTAGAAGCCGGAGGGGCACCAGGAACTCAGCAGGAAGGTTTGTACAAAAGGCCCCAGGGAGGGCAACAGTGGTGAAGCAGGAGGGTTAAATATGGAAGAAAACTGGTTTAATAAATTGATTAAAGCTGGCCTGGGCATGGATCTGTCAAGCCTGGTAGTAACAGGTGATTTCATGGCAGCTCTGTGAAGCTCATCTTTGCTCCCTGGGCACCGCGCTGGGTTTGCCTGGGTGCTGTGGGGCATGTGCAGAGGGAGCGTCCCCAGGAGAGAGAACTCCGCAACGTTTGCCCAACGTGGCAATGCCAGTGTGATGGCACAAGCAGGACAGGTGATGGCACAGACAGGACAGGTGATGGCACAGGCAGCACAGATGATGGCACAGGCAGGACAGGTGATGGCACACACAGGACAGACTTCATTTCCCACTGCCATGGCAGGGAGGGCAGTACGAGGTGCCTGGAGCAGCCTGGGACATGCCTGGCTGTCCTCAGCCTCATGGGGAGGCCACCAGGGAGCCTCAGCCTGCACTGGGAATCTGGTTTTCATTAAAGTCCTGCCAAAGAAGAGGAGAACCCCTCCTTTCCCTCGGGTTGAGTTCCCAGTGTGAGATCTTGCGTCACGCAAGCATAGTTTGATGCCAAAGACGTGAAAGAACAGTGGCCCTGGGACAGGACAGCTTCTCCAGCTGCAGCACCACGCAACAGCGTTCAGAGACACAATTACACCTCTGCGAGGGGGAACCCTCCACGGGATTGCTGGTCCTCAAAACCGACTGCAAGTATAAAAGGGAAGCAAAATGATCTTGCTCAGTGCAAAATGGGATTGGGCTGAACTGACACCTTCCCACATCCCTTCCCAGGGCTCAGGAGAGGAGTGCTGGAGCAACATCACCTCGTGGGGCTGGAGCATGCTGCCACACAGCTGCAGGAAGCTGATGGGAAGGTGGCTTAGCATAGAATCATAGAATCCTTTTGGTTGGAAGAGACCCTTAGGATCACAGAAGCCCGGAATGTCAGGGGTTGAAGGGACCTGGAAAGCTCATCCAGTGCAATCCCCCATGGAGCAGGAACACCCAGCTGAGGTTCCACAGGAAGGTGTCCAGGCGGGTTTGAATGTCTGCAGAGAAGGAGACTCCACAACCTCCCTGGGCAGCCTGGGCCAGGCTCTGCCACCCTCACCAGGAAGAAGTTGCTTCTTAAATTTAAGTGGAACCTCTCATTGAGTCCATTGAAAGCTATGCCATGACAGAAATGCTTCTACCTCTGAGCCCTCCTGGTGCTCAAGTCCTACTAAAATGTTAGTTTTATGCCTAACCCCACCAGGGACTTAAGGGAACCTCGGAACAGAGAGTTTCTCCATGCAATAGAAATGGGAAAAGAGCAAATTCACTGCACAGGAGAGCTAATGGAGATGCGCTAACCAAACTGCACCCCTCTGGGTTACTCAGATTCTCCTTGTGGAACAACACGATAGCTGGGAATGGAGAAACAGGTCCTGTTTGGATCTTCAAGGGGCAAAATCCCTCATGTATTAATAGTTGAGTTAAATGTAGATAAATGGGTAATAGGAGACCACTTCAGGTCAGAAAACGCTGTGAGTCTGTTGGAAAGGTGGGTTGCAGTGTTTGCACCCATTCCAGGCAGAGTCACGGCCACAGGCATCCCCATCCCCCCTGCCCTGCTGCCTGTCCCGCTGCCTGCTGCTGCTCACAGGGGGACGATGGCAGTGTCCCCATGGTCCTGCCCACCTCCAGGCCTGGGGAAGCCAAGCAGCAGCAGCCCTGCCAGGAGTGCCATGCAGCTGCCCCCAGAAGCCCCCTGCTTGTTCAGAGCCCCTCCGGAGCTCTGGGGAGGACTCCACAGGGGTAGCCTGGGTGTTTCGGCATCCCGTGGGGGAGCCCCTTCTTGCTGCCACTCTGTGTGGGGCCGCAGTGGTGTCCACAGGCCGCATGGAGCTGCTGCAGAGAGGGTCCTGCCCCGGGAGCCGGGACAAGGGCTCAGCCCCCGCGTCACCTGGCTGCTCACCGCTGCTGCCCTGGGGCTGGCGCTTGTGGTCATGAGCCCAGGTCACGCAAAATGTGATTTCTCACTTGCGATTGGGGCCCCCAGGTAGGACTGGCCATTTCTAAGAAGAGTGACAAACAGTTCCCTGCTTTATTCCAAGCAAGAACATGATTTCCCCCTCCAACCTGTCAGCTCTGTCCCCACCCCACCACCATCCCCCCCTCACTCTGAGGATGAGGATCAGCCCTGTGGGCAAGGCTGTCCACGTAGGTCTGCACATGATGCTCTTTTCCTTTATGTTGTGTGCTCCCCCCTGTCCACCCATGGCATCCCACAGGTTTAGGGACAGGTGAACCCACGGCGGCTGCACGGAGCCAGTGGGATGAAACCACAGCCCTGCGGCTCTGCACACCAGCACAGCTCTGCCCCGGGGGAACGATGCTGTGCTGGCGGGTCCTGTGTCCCATGCCAGGATCCACAGCCTTGTACCACAAGCTTGGGGAAACAGCTCACCAGGCACTGTTGCCACAGTCACGGAGCTGACAGCATGGGATGTACAGGATGCCTGCCAGCCCACGAGGGCTCCTGCCCTGCGAGGTGTGAGCACCCTGTGGCCAGACACCTCCCTGCCCTCTCCCCATTACCAGGGGCTCCCGGCAAGGCAGCCAGGAGAAAACGCCAGGGCTTTTCCTGAGAAACCGCCGATTTCCTGGTCACTTCAGTGCCCGGGCAACAGGAAGCAGAGCCCTGTCCATGGGAACCCCTCTGGACTGGCATCACAGAGATGCAGTCCTGGGAAATGGGAAAGAGAAAAGGTTTTAGAGAGTAAGGCAAGAATTGAAACTTGTGCTTGGGTTTGATCTTCTTCCCAGGCCAGCGGCTTTGCCATGAGGTGAATTATGGCCCTGGATACACTGGGGTCCTTCCAGTTCTTCAGTGCCTGTGAGTGAAAAGCTCCGGGCTCGAAGCCAAGGCTTGAGTGATCAGGGGACCTTGTATTCACCCGGTGTAGATGCAGAGCCACCGGTTCAGTGCGAGCTGCCCTCAGTCGCACTTGGGTTTGTTGTACTCTGTTCTTTTTCTCTGTCTGGACACACCTCTGCTGGGCTGAGGGATGCACCCCCCCCAGGACAGGCTGCTGGGAGGCTTTCCAGTACCCCACACAATTTTGGGAGTCCTTAATGCAAGGTAACACAGGGGAGAGAGTGAGCAGCAGCTGTTTGGGAAGCCCAGATGCCCAAGTTCTTTGATTGGGACTCAGCCTGCCTAGAGGTCCCTGGGGAAGGGATGGCTCTGGGCTTGAGCCAGGGCTTGGCCTACGCTGGCCATGATCCCCAAAAAATACAGCTGATTGCTCAGTCAAGTCCCCATGGCTAAGTCAGTCCAGCTCCTGACTCCAGTGAAGGCTGCAGAGATCAGTCGGGCTGCACGTGGCCCTGGGGACTGGGAACAGGTTATGGCTTGTCCACCCAGCCATGGGTCCAGTGCTGCTCCCAGACAGGGCTGAGACTGGGATTGGGATAGGGATTGGGATTGGGATTGGGGTTAGGGTTAGGGTTGGGACTGGGGCTAGAGTTGGACTGAGAGCAGGGCTGGTGGATTCCCCCTCCCATGGATGACAGCATGTGGCCCTGTGAGCAGTCCCAGCCCAGCCTGTGACCCAGGAGCAAGTTCCTGTCTTTGTCCCTCACTCACACACTGCTCAAGCGCTGCCTGTGGAGCAGACGGGAGCTGTGCTCATGTTAGCGATGTCTCCGCAGCCTCCTGCCATCCCAAGTGTGCTGCTGGCTGCCACAGGGACCATGCTGCTCTCCACCCAGCCCCGCGTTCTGCCTGCTGTTCCTTGCCCTGGGTGTCTGTGCACAGCAACCATGGCACCCAGTGCCCTCCTGTGCTCCCCTGGAAGCAGGTTGGGACCACCCTGGGCTGAGATCAGTGGTTTGTTCTAGCAGTTCTTGAGTGCATTGTGGGACTGCTTGTGCATTGTTCATGGCTGGCCCATGCTCATCCCAGTCCCAAGATTATTGAATGTTCCTGAATCCATCTCCCCTGCACTTGTTGTTGGCCAAGGAGCCTGCAGATGGGAGCAGAAAACCCTGTCTCTAATCCCTCCCTTTGGACCTGGGCCCATTGCAATGTCTCCAGGCTCGTTCTGCTCTTCCTGTTATTTCCCAGCCACATATGGAGCTGCCGTGCCGCCCACCAGTGTTCCCAGATGATCTCATCCATGGTTAATGAAGACATTATGAAGCCCTGAGCCCCAGCCACTGCAAACCCCACCATCCCTAAGTATGTCCTCCCAGGACCAGCCAGCGAGTCCCTTCTCTGGCTCCAGTTTCTCCACCAGTCCTCTGTTAACCCAGGCAGCCCTCGCCCAGGTGGCCCCACGTCAGACGCTTTTGTTGGAAGAAGTGGATTAGAAAAACCTCTCTCCTTTGTCTGGGAAAGTGGCTGTCCCACACTGCTGGGTGTAACACGCTCCCTACCTTCTTGTCTTTGTTCCCCAACCACCACTTTGTCCCCAGCGGATATTTGCCTGCAAGTGCCCCAGGGTGGGGACAGGCTGTGTTGCCCATCTGGGGATCTGTCCTGGGGAGCCTGTGCCCGTGCATCTCCCCAGCACAGAGCGGGGAAAGTCCTGTTTCCCCATGCTGCTGAGCTGAAGGCGGTGTCCACATCAGCTGCAGGTGATGCAGAAATACATGCCAAGAGCCTGCAGATGCCTCAGGCATACTGGTGGAACATCTTCACTTGGCTCTGTGATGTTCACTTCACCTAGGTCTCTGTGCTTACCCAGTTACAGGGGGAGTGAAGACACCAGCATGTCTGGAAGTTGGGGCTCTGGATTTGCACCCCCTTGCCTGTGACATCCACAGGCTCCTCTGGGTCCCTTACTGTACCTGGTCCTTCTCTGCCTTGGCCCTATAATGGAGGTAACACCACATACACAGACTCTTAAGCACACAAAATTCGCCTTAAATCATTGGGAGCATATTGCTGGCTCACAGCAAACCCTGGCCCTGCATCTAATGGATTATATGGTTATTTAAGGTTACCATGTCCGGTCGTGCTGAGGGTCTCTGTCTCTCCTGCTGTCGAGGTGGACCCCCAAAATTTCACCATGTCCCTGGGGATGCTCAAGGCAGGATGAATGGATGGAGAGCAGCCCTGCAGCTGCACTGCTGAGGGCCAAGAGCAGCCCTGGCGCTGGGGACAGGAGGACAGTGGGACACCAGAGGTGCTGCGCAGCTTTGCTGGGGCCACACTTGCTGCCCACCGGGGCACAGGGCCCTGAGGCCTGGCGTTGTGCTCCATCCAGCCCTGCCTTGCTGTGCAATGCCAGGACAATGTGCCAGGCTGCAGGGAGGTGGCAGAGTGGCACAGGTGACTGTGCAGCAGGACAGCCGGGCTGTGCTGGGCTGGCTCCCCATGCAGCTGCTTGTGCATTGAACCTACTTGTTCAGGCATATCTTTTGCTTTAGAAATTGGTGTTCCACAGAGGCGACATTTGTGCCAGCCTTGTATTGCTGGAGTCAAAAATCCACATGTTACTGGTTTCCTCAGACAAACGAGACAGCACTCTTCCTCCCACGGCATCGGGAGATCGCAGAATCCCAGAATGTCCAGGGTTGGAAGGGCCCTGGAAAGCTCACCCAGTGCAAGCCCCCCATGGAGCAGGAACACCCAGCTGAGGTTCCACAGGAAGGTGTCCAGGCGGGTTTGAATGTCTGCAGAGAAGGAGACTCCACAACCTCCCTGGGCAGCCTGGGCCAGGCTCTGCCACCCTCACCAGGAAGAAGTTGCTTCTTAAATTTAAGTGGAACCTCCTGTGTTCCAGTTTGCACCCATTGCCCCTTGTCCTGTCACTGGTTGTCACCCAGAAGAGCCTGGCTCCATCCTCCTGACACTCCCCCTTTCCATACTGATCCCCATGAATGAGTCCCCCCTCAGTCTCCTCTTCTCCAGCTCCAGAGCCCCAGCTCCCTCAGCCTTTCCTCACACGGGAGATGCTCCACTCCCTTCAGCATCTTGGTGGCTGCGCTGGACTCTCTCCAGCTGTTCCCTGTCCTTCTGGAACTGAGGGGCCACAACTGGACACAATATTCCAGGTGTGGTCTCCCCAGGGCAGAGCAGAGGGGCAGGAGAACCTCTCTGACCTACTGACCACCCCCTTCTAACCCACCCCAGGTACCATTGGCTTCCTGGCCACAAGGGCCCAGTGCTGGCTCATGGTCACCCTGCTGACCCCAGAACCCCCAGGTCCCTTTCCCCTACACTGCTCTCTAATAGGTCGTTCCCCGACTTATGCTGGAACCTGGGGTTGTTCCTGCCCAGATTCAAGACTCTACACTTGCCCTTGTTATATCTCATTAATTTTTTCCCCACCTGACTCTCCAGTCTGCTCCATTCTTCATCTCGGATAAAGCCCTCCCTGCCCCTCACTTTCTTCCTCCTGCTGAATTCATCCATGCCTGGAGGTGATTTCATGCTCCTTGCCAGGCACTGCCCACCTGGGGTGGCCACTTAGCACAGGCACCTGCTCCATGCCCGGGGATGTGGCTGGGCTGTCCCTGCAAGGGGCCCGGTCTCGGCACCGCATGGGCAGCGGGGCTGCTGCCCTCCCTCCCTGCTCTCCTTGCCAGTGGTGCCACCTGCAAACAGGGCATGATGAGGAATGGTTGCTCACAGCCAGCACTTGACCCTGGCCAGGCTGAGCTCAGGACAGTGGTGTTGGTGTCCTCGCTGCCTGAATGAGCCATCATGGAGATATTTCTTGGCTGTACATGGCTTCATGTGGCTGTCATTCCCTTTGCGTGGCTGGGAGCATTTCCAGCCCAGCATGTCTCAGCTCTTTGTGCCTCCCTGTTTGTGCTGGAGGTTGAGTCTCCTGGGACACCAGTGATCAGCCAGGGCTGGGCACACGCTCCCTTGGACCTTGGCTCAAATCTCCCTGCCCCTTGGGGCTGGGCAGAGACTGGCAAATGGGACCCTGCGTGGAGAAGGAGGAACAGCCCCTCTTGCAATGGGAAGGAACACAAACCCCCCGCCCCATGCCGTGCACGGGGAACCTGAGAGTAGGGTAGCCAAGTCTGCACAAGATCGAGGTCTGGAAGACACTCACACCTGCACTCCAACCCCAGGAGAGTCCCACCACACTGAATAACCACCTACCAGAAAGGGACTTACTCTAAAGTCACTGAAAGCAAAATAAGGATGAGGAGCAAGAGACCATCCCTACATCCTGCCTACCCACATCCCTACCATCCCTATCCTGTGGGCTCTCCCAACCCCATCTCTGCTCACCACCATTCAGAAAAGAGACTTCTAGTTCCTTTTCAGTCTCTGAAGACCTGTTCTCATTGCTTGTCCAGTCAAAAGGAGACACCAGAGGCTTGGCAGCTATTAAGGAAGGGATTAAGTGCAATCCAGAGATCTTTCTGCTGCTGTGTTAATCCCTGGCGCAGTTACCCTCATGAGGGCTGCAGATATGTGCCTCAGAAATACTGGACAGATGAGGAGCGTGGTGAGAAGAGTTAGGAATATGCAGGTATTTCCCTATGGAAGCTTGAGAAGAGCCCTCAAGTCAGCAGTAATACAGGGGAGCAGTGGAAAAGATGCTTTGCTGATCCTCAGAGACAAGACTATGGTCTCTTGCGGTATTAGCAGCAGCAGCAAAGGGGAATAATTTTTTCACATAAATCAGTATGTTAACCTCTTGGAGTTGATTGACACAGGTTTTCCAGAGGTTAAATGCTTAATGAACTAAAATGAGGAGGTAGACTCATCCTCAGACACTCACAGGCTGAACACAGCGGTGCTGTGGAGAAGCCCTGCGCTGCCGTGATGGGCACTGGCTGGGTGACGGTCACTCTCTGTGGCCCTGTTTAGCCATTTTCTTCCCCAGACTCCACTACCAGTCACTGTTCTGGGGAACAAAACCAGAGCTCATGCCCAGCTGCCACCCCCAGCAGCAGAGCCCCGGAGCACAGCGGCACATTGGGACCACAAGCCCTTGGCAGAGACTGCGCCCCCGAAACGCCTCTGCACCAGGTACCACTGCCACGGGCCCGAAGCCCTGCAGGATCCCCACCGCCATGGGCCCAGAGCCCTGCAGGATCGCCAGCGCCATGAGCCCGGAGCTCTGCAGCATCCCCAGCGCCATGGGCCCAGAGCTCTGCAGGATCCCCAGCGCCATGGGCCTGGAGCTCTGCAGGATCCCCAGCACGGACGCAGCGCCTGCTGTGGGGTGGCAGCTCTGAGCAGCAGAGAAAGTGGCTTATTTTGAAAAAAATTTAGAAGTGAGGCGGGCTGAGAGGAGCCGAAGTGTGACCCTCCAGCCAGCGCCCGGCTGGGCTAGAAGCCACGTCCTCCTTCAGCCTCCTCTCCTTGGTGATATCTTCTTGTTTATTATTTTGTTCACTGTTTTATCCCTCTGTGTAAGCAAGCTCAAAATGTCCTTCTCAGAGCCAGGGGCCAAACCTTCCTTGGCTCATTGCTCCCTGTGGAAACGCATTACATTATTCACTTGTGACTGTATTAAAAACAATCTCTATATACATCTGGGCTCCTCAGGGCTGTCACAAAGTCCTTGTAATGATTGAAAGCAGAGATATGTTCATAGTTGTTAATCATTGTAGGTGAGACATTTTCTTAGAGCTCAGGGCGTTCTCATGTCCCACCAAACCCATCTCTGGGCTGAGCCCCAGGGCAGGGGTGATGCCTTGGTGGGGGCAGGATGGGACTGGCCAAGGGCAACGCCTGGCGGGGGTAGAAAGCCGAGACTGATCCCGGGGACAGAGCACTTGCCCGGGGAGGAGGGACAAGCTGGGGCTGAGCCCCGAAGTAACAGTGATACTGGACTGGGGACAAAGGCAGGACAGGCTGATCCCAGGGCAAGGGTGATGCCTGGGGGGCTGGGATGGGGCTGAGTCCCCGGGTCGAGTATTGTGCTCGGGGCGGGAGATGGGGCTGATCTCTGGGACCAGGGGTGATGCCCAGGGCAGGAGATGTGGCTGAGCCCGGGGCAGGCGCGATGCCTGGGGCGGGGAGCCAGTACGCAGCCGAGCCCGGGCCAGGGGCAGAGGCGGGACCCGCAGCCGGGCCGGCCCCCCGCAGCCCCACGGAGCCCGGTGTCCCGCCCGGGGGGGCCGGGGCGGCGGTGACTCAGCCGGGAGAGGCGGGCGAGGAGAAGGAGGAGGAGGAGGCGGGGGAGGAGGAGCAGCAGGAGCCGCCGCAGCCGCCGCGGAGCCGCTCACCTGCCCCGCTCCGGCCCCGCCATGGCCCGCCGGATCGCCGCCGTGCTCCTGCTGCTGGCCCTGGGCTGCTTACTGGGCATCCTGCTGCTCTGCCTCGGCTCCGGGGACACGCGGGGACCGCCGGGCTTCAAGGTGAGCGGGGCCGGCACCGGGGACAACGGGCACCGGAGGGACCTGGGCTGCTGGGGACTGGGGGAGCCTCAGCGGACACCCCCATCTGCGGGATGGCCGGGGCGGGAGAGGTTCCTGCAGCCCGGGGAGCCCCAGCGGTGGGGACACGGGGATGGGGGTCCCCGCACTGCTGCCTGAGCTGCGGGTGCAGGGAGCAGCCCCCCGGCTGCAGGGACACCCAGCCCCGCCACCTCAGACCTACGTTTGAGAGAGAAATCTTTTGGGCACACTGTACCAGAGCAGTGACGCGTCTGGATGTGTCCCCTCCAGGCCAGAGCAGCTGTGTCAGCATCTGCTCCCGTGTGTCTGGCGATGGGGTACCCTGGGCACCCAGCATCGCCCAGCACCCCGGGTTCCAGCTGCACTGCCCCAGTCAGCACTGCCAGACGAGAAATGCACTTCCCTATGAAAATGAGCTGCTTTTTATTTCTTTGTCATTGTAAATTCAGATGCTGAAAGAAGTTCCCGACCAGTTTCTTATTGGCCAAGTCCCCCAGCTGACTCCTTTGCAGCCCAAGTCTTTTGTTTTAAAAAAGTGTTTTGTTTTGCTTTGTTTTGTGATAGACTGAGCTGTCCATGGGGAATATATTCTTGTCCTGAAAAATGGTTCATCCAAAATCCCCTTTTTCTCATCCCAAGCAATTTGCTTTGGAACTTTCTGAGCCAGCCCAAATGCCAGATGTGTTGCCTTCTCTCTGGTTTATCAGATGTAATGAAGTTTAGGTTGAGAGGACAAGCTGGCTTAGCCACGACGATACTTGCTGCTGTTGGTATAACTAGCAACTCTTTCCCTGTGGCACCTTTCTTACCAGCCCTTGCCACGTGCTGGGGCACATTGAGCAGTGCCCATGGCTGGTTCCACAATGGATTTTTGTTTCTTTGAACGCAGGAGAATTGGACGGATCAGCGCTGAGAGGCCTGTGTGCAGCACTCGGGTCAGTCTGGAAAGCCTTTATTCCTCCTGGTTCCAAGCTTAGGTTTTAAGCCAGATACACTACCAGAAATTTAATTTTTGAGCTTTTTTTGTGCCTTTTCTCTCTCTGGGTGTTGGCAGCTTCCAGTCTGCAGGCAGCGCTGCCGCTTGGGGCTGAGCATCCCCAAACACTCACGTGGGTCCTGGCCTGCTCCACCACCCGGCCCAGGGATTTGGGGTCTTGCCCCGTTCCAAGCATGCGTGAGGTCCAGCCTGGTGTGTGCGGTGCGGCACAGAGCTCGGCACAGAACACGGTACAGGGCTCGGCACCGGCATCATGGCAGCGCCGGTTCCTGTGGGGCTGCCAGGCAGGCGCTGAGCAGCTGTGCTTTTGCAAAAAGCTCATGGCTGGTCTGGGGATGTAAAGCTTTGTCTTAGTCTAACTCAGCCCCAAATGTGCAGACACGATTTAGAGGAGGTTGGTCCTGCTGTGGGGGACCCCAGGCTTGTCTCCACCCTCCTGGGCAAGACGAGGTCTGTGCTGGCTCACTCCCGTTACAGCAGCTGCTGAGCTGTTCACTGCTGAGCTACAGCTCCATGTCTTTACTTTCCATCTCCTTTGCTTGGAATATAGCCCTAAAAATATCCTGGATTAGTTATCCTGCTGCCAGGATATCCTGCTGCAAGTCCCAGGAGCGCGGTGTTCCCCGTCCCGCGTGGCCCGCGGCCGGGCTTACGGCACCGCTGGGAGCCCTCGCCTTCTTTTGGCAAATCTCTTCAATGGCTCTTACAACGCCAGCTGGGCTCTTCCCTGGCTCTGTGGTGGGAAGGAAACCCATCACAACCACCGCAGACCTGGGGCACCCCCAGGTCTCGGTGTCCCTGGGAGAAGTGGGGTGTTGTGGGGCCGGGCTGAGCCCCTGCTGCGTTATGGGGCGTCCCGCAGAGTCAGTGGGGTGGGGGCTGCAGGCCCAGGCATGGCCATGGGGCCTGGTGTGGGGCTGCAGCAAGTCAGTCAGCTCTCAGTGTCCCACTCTTTCTCCTCCCCTGGGGAGTGGGATGTTTCTGGGCAGAGCTATGTATTCATGGGGGAACCTGAGCCCTGTTCATGTCTTCACTGCGCCATGGCCTTTGGGGTTGTCCCTGCCCTTTGGTGGCCTCTCTGCAGGGGCTGCAGGACTGAGCAGCCCTGCCTTGGGCTGTGCTGAGGGACGTGCCAATGGGGCAGAGCCGGTGAGGCCACAGGTGACCCAGGTGGCAGCAAGGCCAGGGGTGGCACCAGGACACTGTCCCAGTGCAAGGCCACGCTGGGGATCCCTGTGTCCTCTAGCCCTGTGGCATCACCAGGGTCTGGTCAGCATGTCCTGTTGTTAGAAAGATCCATCACCCCTGTGCCACCAGGAGGTGGGGGACTGTCCCACAGGCTGGGCCAGGGCCACAAACATGCGTGTGAGGCCCCACCAAGCCCCAGGGTTCCGGCAGCCGAGCATGCCGGGGCGGATGAGAGCCAGGCGCGCCGCAGGAGTGTGCCAGGGCATCCTTGTTTCCAGCCCATTCGTTGGCAGTCACAGGACACCTCGTCTGGAAGAGCTGAGGGCAGTGCTTATGCTGCAAATCACTAATGAGATGAAGCTTTCAGCCGGGTTTCTCCCTCCTGGGGCTTCTCATCTGCGGGGCCTCTGCAGACCAGCTGCCAGTGCTCCCTGCGACCCCACAGCTCAGCCACGGCTCAAGCCCACACTGAGGACTTGCTCTGCACTTGGTGATGCAGCAGCTCCAGTGCCAGGCACAGGCACTAGGAGAGGAGCTGGGACAGGGCCTGGCACCATCGGTGACTCTGTCCCCGATTCCCGTGTGGGTGCTGCAGGTGTGTGTGCACCCCTGGGGCTGGCAGAGGGAGCAGGATGTCTCCTTCATCCTTCTTGGCTGTGCAGGTCTGCCTCAGCCCCTTTGTGCACACACACCTGTGCATGTGCCTTCCACCCCGCTCACCGCTGCCAGTGCCCCCGGGAAGGATGACTCCTCCATGGGGACAGGCGGGGTGCAAGATCCTGTGCTCCCCAGGAGTGGGGCAGAGGAGCCTGGGGCAGGCGGTGAGTGAGCCCTGGTGGTTGGCCGGGTGCTGGGTGCTCACGGCACTGGCAGCGGCCACTGCACTGCAGCGGCTCGTGTTGCCACATGTCATTACCTGGGACACAGCCAAGTGCTGCTGCCTTTGCTGCTGGGGCTGGGCCACCACTGGTCAGGGAGTCCCGCGGACTGTCCCTCACCCGCAAGCCCTGGGGCTGCTGCCCATCGTTGCCATCCCATACCCAGGAGCAATGGACTCTGCTCACCCAGACACCAGGGTCTGAGAGGAGAGACCACCCCTGCCAGCTCACAGACATTGGCAGCAAAGGGCACCAGGATGCACCTCCATGGGGCAGCTGGTTCTGCAGCCTGCCCCGGCGGTGTCCCTGTCACCCCAAACATGACACCTCCCCGTAGGGCTTCCCCCAGGCATGGGGTCTGTGCCACATCTCACTGCCACCACATGTGCTCCAGTTCCCTGGCCCTGAGCGGGCAGTGTGGCTGCCCCCGGCACGTGTGCCCACACTGGCACATGCTCATGCACGCACCCACCCACCTAAACACATGTATGCACAGACACACATGTACCCATGTGCACACAAACATTGGCACACCTGTGTGTGCACCTCCACACCTAAGTTAGCACACACATGCATGTCTGTGCACACACATCCCAAAATGCACACCTGCAGGCACACACAGCACATGCACATATCCACGTGTGCACATGTGCACCTACATGTGTGCAGCTGCCCCGTGTACAGCTCCACAACGTGTGCAACCCCACGTGTGCGCCCCGTGCCAGGTCTGTGTGGGGCTGACAGCAGCGCCAGCCGAGCCAGCCGTGGCGAAGGCAGGAGGAAATCTGAACCACGCTTCCCCCCACCACAGGCGTGTGGGACATCCCCTGCCCATCCCGGATCCAGCCGTGCGTCCAAGCCCTCGTGGCCGCATCCATTCCTGCTGCAGGGTCAGTCTGGCATCCCCAGCGCTGCTCCCACCGGGCTGGCCCCGTCCCTGGTGTGTGGCAGTGGGTGGCCCCTGCGCTGTGGGTCAGCCTCACTGCCTCCCACCCACCATTTCTTAGCGCCTGCAAACCCATAGGTATCCCCATCCCCACCCTCATCCCCCTCTGGGTGCTGTACCGCCCCCATGTCATCCTGGGGCTAGAAACTGTTCCTGGGGTCCTGGATGTTCCCAGCCTTGAGTTTGGGGTGGTTTGCCGATGCTTTGCCTTTGGGGACAACGTTGTCACCCTGTTAACACTGATGTCACACCAGGTGATGTCTGGGGTGGTGCAGAAGTGCTGTGGTGCCCTGCGAGGACACCGAGGACATCTGCATGGTGGCCGCAGGGTGCATGGGCATATGCATGGCAGAGGCGGGCAGGGGGTGTTCAGGGGTCGGACTCTCCCCAGGGACCCCTCTCAGGGATGCCAGCACCCACTCCTGAGGGCTGGAATAGTGAAGGGGACGTGCTCAGAAGACCACAGGGTGAGAGCCGGTGGTGACATGCCAGCAGGTTTCCTCTGGGACAGGCAGCTTTGCTGGGGCAGGCTCAGCATCCTTTATGGCTTGTGCAGGGGGTGCCCCGGGGCGGGCAGGTGAGGCTGAAGGTGCTGTGGCCATGAGGGACTGGGAGGACACTCAGCGCCACGGGGTGCATGGCCCGTGGGGTGCTGGGCAGAGGAGGTGGCTGAGAGCCCCCCAAGGTTGCCCAGGGAAGCTGCTCTGAGCACCCAGCCCAGAAATGGCCCAGACTGGAGGTGCCGCTCCCCAGGTTTGTGCTTTGGAGCAGTAGCTGAGTGGGGGAGGCTGTCTGAGCCACTGTCCTCCTCTCTGCAGCGTTCATCACAGCCGGGGGCTGCTCCCCCACACCAGTGTGTGGCACACCAGCCCTAGTCTGACTGCAGAGGAAGATTCTGTGCAGGCTCATGGCTTTTGGCTCAGAGCATTTGGCAAGACAGTCAATATGAGCCGGGAGAGGCTGGGGGGAGTGACCCATTGGAAATGGTTCCCTGGGGGAGCAGGGGGTACTGCTGGTGTGGGGCCACAGCTTCACATGGAAATGCGGGTTCCCTCTAAGTGGGAAGCCCAGGTGTCCCTGCCTGTGCTCTGACACTTCATTCCTGCTGCCTGAGCTGGCCAAAACCCAGCCCTGCAGCCACTTGGGCTGGAGCCCACTCTGCAGCTGGTGGGAACAGGGATGCAGATGGGGACAGGGATGAGATGGCAATGGGACTGGGGCACCCACCAGACAGGGCTGGTGTGGCTCCTGGGTGCTGGGCAGGGAGAAGCGCTGCCTGCAGGCAGCAGACAGAGCCTTAGGACAAGCCAGGTTTAAGCCTCAAGTGATTTCAGTCCAGAGGTGCTGAGCTGCTTCCCCCCCCCGCACAAGCGCAGCCTCCTCTCTGGCAGGGAAGCAGCTCTGGCTGGGGGCACAGAGCAGTGCAGGGGGTGAGGCAGAGGGGTCTGACCAGCAGGGCTGAAGGCAACACAGGGCTGCCCTCCCTGGGAGCTGGGAAACCTAGTTTGGCAGGAGGGAGCAGGGTTATTTATAGTCAGAGAATGGCCAAGCCATACAAGGGCAGGAGGGACGAGGTGCCCTTCTTTGGTGAGCTGCATCCCCGAGCGGCTGCTCCCAGGTGTCCCCCCTCCGCTGCCCCCAGGGACCCCCGGCACCGCTCAGCACAGACGCCCACTGGCCAGGAGGGATGCTGTGGGGAGCAAGCAGGGGAAGGGCGGGGAGAGCCTGCTGGTCTGTGCTCAAGGAGGCAAGGGGTTCCCCATAGCCAAAAATCCAGATTCCCGGTGCTGCACCCCCAGCAGGCCCCGTGCACACAGCTGTGGGCAAGGGCTGAGTGGCACTCGCCTCTGCCAGACGATGCTCCTGGAGCTGCCGTGCAGGGCACTGCCAGGGCAGGACTGGCTGGGCACAGTGAGTCCTTGAGCCCCAGTGCCTTCCCTTGGGATGGCCTGGAGCAGCTGGGGGGTCGCTGGCCTTCGGCCTGACCCCCTGTCTCCCCCCCCACAGTATGGCATCGTGCTGGACGCCGGGTCCTCGCACACAGCCATGTTTGTCTACAAGTGGCCTGCAGACAAGGAGAACGACACCGGGGTGGTCGGTGAACACAGCATGTGCGATGTGGAGGGTAAGAGCTGTCCCAGTCCCCTGGGGCCGGTGCTGGTGGCAGGGTCTGTCACATCACCTGCAGGCACGCACCCTGATGGGTGAATGCCCCTGCCATGCCCAGCTGCCTCCCTTTGTATTCACCAGTACAGCGAGGTGTTATAACTGGTCCAGCCCTCTTCCCAAAACCTCCCTCATCTCCCCTCAGTGCTTGCAGCCATGCCCATCTGTGGTTTATCTTTTCCTGGCATGCACTGCACTACCAGGAAGCAATTTAGCTCCTGCCTAGCCCAGCGCAGAGCAAGGGATGGTTTTCCACTCTCCATTTAAGCAACCTTTTCCCAGCTGTCAGCTGATGGGGGATGTGGTGTGGGCATGGAGATGTGGCTGAACTCTGGGCAGCTCCATGCCCACAGAAACCTGCAGCACCTGCCTTTTGAACAGCCTGGGAGGGGCAAAGCTGCCCACCGAGCATCTTCACCCATAAGGAGCAACGCTGTTCCCTCTCCTCAGGTCCTGGCATCTCCAGCTACAGCTCCAGCCCTCCGACTGCTGGGACGAGCTTGGTGCACTGCCTGAACCAGGCTCTGAGAGACGTGCCCAAGGAGAAGCACGCGGGCACTCCGCTCTACCTGGGTGCCACGGCTGGCATGCGCCTGCTCAAGTGAGTGCCTGCTCTGGCCGTGCCAGCTGCCTGGGGGGCCCTGCCGTGCTGCCCTGCCATCTCACCACCCGTGGCAGGGGTGGAGATGGTGATGGACAACTGTGATGTGTCCCCTTTCTCAAGTGAAGCTCCTAACCCTCCCAACTGCCCAGCAAAATGTCCCTTGCAGAGGTGCTCCTGCCTTTCAGGGCAGGAGATGCTCTGCAGGGCGTGGCCTGAGAAGAGGCTGGTATGCGGCCAGCACTGGCATAACCCACCCAGTCTTTTTGGCTAGCCAGGAGCAAAGCCCCCTGTACACATTGGTAAGCCTGATGGGACACAGTGAGAATAATTACCCCCAAAAAGGCACACAGAGAAGGGAGCCATGCCCCCTCGCCCAGCCATGGGGTATGGCCACGGGGAGCACACCATCCCTGCCACCTGTTTCCTTCTCCAGCACAGACACGGGGCTATAGGGGTTTTTTGAGGGACATTCCTACAGGTACCCAGGCAAGGACCCACCTGCCTCTCACCCCATGTGCTGCGGGGGGCCGAGCCCCAAGGGCAGTGCGAGCCGTGGGGGCTCCATGTGCAGCACCCGGCGCAGCCCCGTCACTGCCCTCTCGCCTGGCCCGCAGCATCGCAGACCCGCAGGCCTCGGACGCCGTCCTCCGTGCCGTGGCAGCCACACTGAGGTCGTACCCTTTTGATTTCCGGGGGGCAAAGATTCTGTCGGGGGAAGAGGAAGGGGTCTTCGGCTGGGTGACCGCCAACTACCTCCTGGAGAACTTCATCAAGGTGGGCAGGGGAGCGAGGCGCCTGCTGGGGATGGCTGTGGTGGCCTGGCTGTCCTGCAGCTCCTCACATCCTTATGCCCCCTCTTGTCTTCCTTGCTCAGCGTGGGTGGCTTGGGGAATGGATCCAGCCTCAGAAGAAGACACTGGGAGCCATGGACTTTGGGGGTGCTTCCACACAGATCACCTTTGAAACCAGGGACACCATTGAAGACCCCAGAAACGAGGTGATGCTGAAGCTGTACGGCCAGGCGTACAAAGTGTACACCCACAGCTTCCTCTGCTATGGAAGGGACCAGGTCCTCAAGAGGCTGCTCTCAAAGCTTCTCCAGGTACCAGCATGTGCTCAGCGGGGTGCTGGCTGTCACAGTGTGGGTGCCCCCTCACCCTGGTGTTTATACAGGGGTGTCCCCCAGCCCTGGCTCTAGGACAGCCCCGCAGGGCTGGCTGCACACCCTTCCCAGCCAGCTCTTGGGTTTTGTCCCCTGACCCTCTCCCATGGTCCCCAGGCTTCTTCCCACCCTCTCCATAATGTGTAGCACTCCTCCATCAGAATCAAGAGGTACCAAGTCACTTCAAGATGCCCAAGCTCCTCTGCATCTCCCAGCAGGGAAATGGAGGCAGGCAGGCAGCACCAGGGAAGCTGGGCCTACGGAACAACTCACACGACCCATCTGTCTGTTCTGCAGCAGGCTCAGAGCTACCAAGCAAACGTCCCCCACCCCTGCTGGCCCACAGGCTACCACAAGAGCCTGTCGCTGAGCAGCGTCTACGACAGCCCCTGCACAGAGAAGGAGAGGCCCGGCCTTGCGCTCGACACCACTGTCACTGTGGTGGGCACCGGGAACGGGAGCCTCTGTGCTCTGCTCGTCAGCAAGCTCTTCGACTTCACCACCTGCTCCTTCTCCCATTGCTCCTTTGATGGCATCTTCCAGCCGGAGGTGTCAGGAAACTTCATTGTAAGTCTTGGCATGGAGCAGGGTGGTGGCACAGCTGCTAGATGGGCAGGTGTCCCCAGACCCCAGGGCACCACACGGTGGCAAAGCCAGATCCCCAGCTCTGCAAGGGCAGGTGCTTGTGCCCACCATGCTGGTCAGAGCAGCTGTTCATGGGGAGAGGGTTTGCTCCCAGCCTGTCTCACAACTGCCTCCTTTCCTCTCTCAGGCCTTCTCTGCCTTCTTCTACACGGTTGACTTCATCCAGACAGTGATGGGGAAAGCTGTGCATTTGCCCAGTGACCTGAAGGATGCTGCTGAGACCATCTGTGCCACCAGCTGGAGTGAGGTGGGTTCCTTGGGCACGGCGGGGAGGGGAGGGCATCGCTCAGGCTCTGTGCGCAGCCCTTGGAGGGGGCTGTGTGTCCTGGTACCCCTGGAGTAGGGAAAGGGTGGGGGGTGGCTCCTACATGGGATCAGGGGAGGCTTCGATGGGTATGAGGAGCACCTTGGCCAGCCAGATACAACCATGCAGAGCTTCAGGCCACAGAAACAAAGCCTGGACCCTGCTGGCCTGACCCCTTTTTTCCATCCACGCTTCTCACCCAGCTGCTCCAGAAAGCCCCGAAGCTGGAGAAGAGACTGCCAGATTACTGCCCCATCAGCATGTTTGTCTATTTGCTCACCACCAAAGGCTACAACTTCAACAACCATTCCTTCCCCAACATCGCCTTCCAGAAGAAGGTAACACCACAGCGCATACTCATGTCACGATATCTGTTTGGCATTAGGCCAAAAGGCCCTGCAGGAGAGATGATCCCTCACCGACAAAGTGCCAAACACTGTGAGGCAACATCTCAGGGAACAGGGGAAGGATGGGACTCCCAGGTTTTGGGTGGATCTTCTGAGAGATGTCAAAAACATGAGCTGAGCTGACTGTAGGGCAGTCATAGAGTCAGGTCCTCCAGTACTTTGACCCTCAAGGCACCAACCATCTCAAACAACTCTTTGCTCAGGGTTGTTGGGAAGTTATCTCAGGGCAAGATCCCACCTTTGCCAAGTGCTCTCACCCACACAAGCCATGCAATGGGCAGCAAGGTCAGGACTGGCCTGAGCAGAAGAAATCCTTCTCTCATAAGATAAGCCCAGCTGCTTCGTCCCTTGGCTGGCTGGACCAGTGGGCAAGTGAGGGCTCAGGGTGCTGTGGACTCCCCAACACTCCTCTCCTCCATTGGGCTGACAGTGAGGTGGTCCCTGGAAGGTCTCTTGAGGGCCATGGAGCTGGTTGACCACGGTGGTGATCATGCCATGTTGTTTCCACAGGCAGGAGAAACCTCCATTGGCTGGGCCCTGGGCTACATGCTGAACCTCACCAACATGATCCCAGCAGAGAAGCCCTCTTCCCACAAGACCATGCTGTACAACTACTGGGTCATCCTCATCCTGCTCTTTGTGGTCACCGCTCTGATGTCCCTGGTGACTGCCGTCTGCCTGCTCCGGCGCAGCAAGTCCAGCACAATCTAGTGGCTGGAACAGGGTGGGCCTCGGCTGCAGGACGCAGCACCATCCTTCCTTCTGGAGCTTCCATGGTCTGAATACTTGGGATGCGGCAAGTGCTCAAAAGTGTCTTCCTCCAATACCCGACACTGCCTGTCCCAGAGGAATGCTGTCCCTTTTGCCTTCCCCTTGCTCTCAATCTGCAGAAAGTGGAGGACAGAAGAGGATTGCTGGCCCTGCAGGAGAGTGACTCCAAGGTTTCCCGGTGCTACTCAGGGATGGACCCTAAAGCAGGCTTGGGATTTGGATGTTTAGACCTGGGGCATCCTTCTGCCACCAGAGCAGGGCTGAACTGGGCCAGTGAGTATGGACAACAGCAGGATTTATTCTCATGTGCACGGGGTGAGCAGGGAATATTACTTATGCTGGTCCTTATAGCTGACCTCTCTAGCCTGCCCCTGGAGCATCAGCCGTGCCTCCTGGGAGCTTTGGGCATCACCCAGAGCCCACGCCATCTTCCTGGTCGATGCACAAACCCCACCGACCTTCCTGAGGGCCAGATCTTGGCCTGGACTTCCACCAGCCTCGCCACAGGGGCTTTGGGCAGGGGCTTAGCAACACCCAGACGTGGCAAGCGGCAGCTTTCCAGGTCCCTCTTCAGGGACCAGACATGGTGCCTTCCCCAGTCATGTGGTTCCTAAGCCAGACTTGCCTTTGCCACATCCAGAGCCTCCTCTGCTCCCCCAGAAATGGCACAAAAAGCCCCTGTGGCTCCCGGTGCGTGGCCACACCAGCACGGGGCAACAGGCTCGCTGTGGGAGGGGGCTTTGCACTGCTTTAGGGTTTGAGCCCTGCATCACCCCACACAAGGCTGCTGGGAGGATGCACCTTCATTTCCAAATGAGTAAAACCAGGGACATGCAAGCATGCAGAGGGTTTCAGTTTATTTGGTCGGGATTTTTTTTTATGATCAGGAATAAATCTTTGTAACCACTCCTATGGCTCTGTGGGTCTTGATCAGAAATGGGCCGATCAAGCCTGGCTGTCCCGCAGCGGCACAGCGGTAGGTCAGGCTGTGCCTGGAGGTCTCAGTCCCTTGCAGCCTGCCCAGAGCTGAGACACCAGCACGGCTCCGAGTGCTCTACCAGCCCAGAGAACTCCCCAGGATGGACCAAGGTGGGCTTGAAAGGCCCACCTGGAGGTGAGTTTCATCCAGTCCTGGTTGCGAGGCTGAGGTTTCCCAAGCACTAGTGGTCCAGTCACCCCAAAGGCACAAGCAGGCAGTACTCAACCTGACTCTGTCCCACGCATTCACTGCTGTGCTCATGGCCACAGCCTCCATGAAAGGAACGCACGTAGAGAGCCTCTGCTCCCAGGGGACCAGGTCTGGTACCCAAGCAGAGCACGAGAGCAGCCCGCAGGGTTGGCAATTTGCTTGTGCAGTTGCTGGCAGCTCAGAGCCACCACGGCATGCACGCAGCTGTGCCGGGCCAGTCCTGACTCGCCAAGCCCATCTTTAAAGAGCCTCCTGCCCACCGTGCTCCTCCTCACGCCTCCGGAGAGGAGCGGCTTTAGCAAGGGTTGTGGTTTCTCAATGGCCCCCTTGCTCTTCCAGGCAGCACAAGCTCCGCTCCCTGCTCTGGCTGAGCTCCCAGTACACTGTGCTCATCTTAACCTGCCCGTTCCCTGCAGCCACTTTGTTTTCAGCTGTTCTGCTGGCTGCTCCCCGTCTCTGCACAGATTGAGTGTGATGCCAGTTCAGATGATGTTCTGAGTGCTCAAACCCAGATTCCTCCCCGGGCCCCTCGTCTCCCCAGCACAGGGATTCCATCCTCTGGTGTGGCTCAAGGACCAGCTCCAGCTCAGAAGGCTGCATTTCTGGTCTCTGGAGCTGAGACACTGCTGCTCTACTCTAAGAAGCCAGCTATAATAGCTTCCAGAATGCAGCCTGGGCTTCCCCTTCTAAGAAATTCAGCTGTCGCTAAATCAGAGCTGGACATCCACCAAGAGCAGCCCGTTTGCCCTAGTCACAACTTGGAGTTTGTTATGAAGAGGCTTCTTAATCCTCCTTCTGGTGTGTGGGATTCAAGACAGCACCATGCCCTTGCTGGCTGGTCAACAGATCCGTATGGAGAGTCTGGGGCACTGAGGGGCTCTGGGCACGTGTGCACCCCCTTTGCAGGGACACAGAAGACACCTCAGAAGTCATGCAGCTGCAGGGCTCAGCTCAGCCACTTCTGGGCAGGTGAGAACCGCCTTGCCGCTACGAGGACAGGGACAGAGTGACTGGCCAGGCTCAAGAAACACAGCAAAAGGTGACAGCTCTGTCCTCACAACTTCACCTGGAGTCATCCGTGCCTGCAGTCACTCCACAGCCCTGCACTGTCAGATTGCGAGTGCCACAGCCTCAGGGGGACTAGAGCTCTCAGCTCCAACATTTACTGCAGAGGTTGCCTCAGGGTGACAGTTACCATCTGCACTCCAGCTTTTCCTGTCCCACCACCAGCCCAGCCTTCGCTTCATTCACAATGAGTGTTCTCAGCTCTCAGCTTTTATTGTACCCCCTATGTGCGATGCTCAGAGGCCACCTCAGAGGCAGAAATCCCTGTGGTGTCTCCAGCACACTCTCACTGCAGGATCAACTCATCCAAGCTCCTGGGCAGCGCTGCAGAGCCCACCAGTCCCACAGGCAAGCACAAGCAGGCTGGGCAGGCAGGAAGGGGTGAAGCAGAACACAAGCATGGTGCACGGTGCTCCGGCAGCTATTCCACAACATCCCCGTACTTGTTCCTCCTCATTGGTGGTGCCACGCTCTCTCTGTCCTCCAGGTTGGGCAGATTTTCTGCAACAGAAAGCACATGCTCCCTGGACCTTCAGCTATCCTGGTGTGTTTACCAGGGCTGGGCAGAAAACCACAGAGCCCTGGTGAAGCATGTAACGTCTCTTCAGCTAGGCCTAGCTTTGGGAGCTCAAGGTAGCACTTGGAGAAAGCAGCAAGCAGCTGTGAGAACCTTCAAGCAGCTGCTGTCCTGGTGGTCGTCCAGCTCTGCCCACCGTACAGAGTAACCAAGGTGTGCAGGGGTTCACTGCCTCCCTCCATCCCCTGGCCTCTTCTTTCTCTTCCAGTAAACCAGCCCTTCGCTCTGGCTCTCGTGAATCCACAAAGCAGGAGGGGCAGCAGGCAGAAGCGAGTGCTCCCACACCGTCAGCCCCAATCAGAGGGACACACGAGCCATGAGACCAGGCAGGGAGCTCGGGGCACACCAGCACCCTGGCGCCTGCTCCCATTCCTCAGCTGTGGGGTGCCAACGTGGGATTTATATGTGGATTTTGGCAATGACACAGTTACCACCTTAATTATGAGGCAGGACCAGCAAATTGCTGCAGCAGTGAAGAACCAGGCATGACAAGCCCAGGGAAAGCAGCGAGGGGAGATGTGAACATACCTGTGGGCTGAGACACCCTACCAGCCACGGCGAGCTCCTGCGGAGACTTGTCTGTCTCCAGGTAAATCCAGAAGTCGGAGCATTTCTGCGTCTCAGCTCTGGTTACCATGTAGCTGGCAAGGGATCCTGTGGCTGGAGAGACCAAGATGCTCCCAACATTGGCCAAGGGCAGCAGCGGGGAAGCACCTGCCAGCTGCTGGGCTGGGTTGGGCTGCGAGCCGACCCAGCGCCCCCAGGGCCATGGGAAGCAGGGATGTGACAGCAGCCAGGGCAGAGAATCCCCAGGGAAAGGACAAACAGCCGCTCTGCCCGGGCCGGGCGCTCACCCGCGGCCAGCAGCAGGCTCCACTGCGGGCCGTACGGCAGCTTCGTGCTCACCAGCTTCTGCAGGACGAAGGCGGCTCCACTCCCTGTCGAAACCCGGGACCGGGCGCCATTACCGGCTGCAGCCCTGCCCGGGCCGCCGCCCCCCGGGGAGCCGGGCCAGGCCGTACCTGCCAGGAAGGTGCCGATGCCCTTCACGAAGGCGTGGGACTGGCAGGCCGCGTACTGCTGCAGCGCCTGCGGGGAGACAGCTCAGCGCGGCAGCCCCGCGCCCGCCCCCGGCCCTCAGCCCCGGCCCTCAGCCCCGGCCCCTGCGCGCACCGGGTGCTTGGCGGCCACGCTGTCCTCCACCCGCCGCAGCCCCAGCTGCACCATGGCGGGGCCGGCGGCGCCAGTGCCGGGGAGGGCCCGTGGGGCTCGCCCGCCCCTTCCGGCGCTGCCGCCATGGCGGAGCCGGCCGGGCCGTTCCACCTGCTGCGGGCCGGGCCGGGCCGGTTCCTCTGCTACTGCCGGCCCGGGCCCGGCCCCGGCGGCACCGTCTAGTGAGTGAGGGGCCGGGGCCGGGCTGGGCCGGGGCCGAGCAGCCCCGGCACAGCCTGAGCCGCCGCCTCCCGCAGTGTGACCGACGCGCTGGAGGTCTGGGCCGGGGAGCTCGGCGCCCGCCCGCCGCTCGGCTGCGTACGTACCGGGGCGGGAAGGGCCGGGGCTGGGCCGGGAAGAGCTGGCTCGGGACGTGCCCGCTCTCTCTCTCCGCAGCGCTGCCCGCCGGGGGAGCACGGCACGAAGCTCAGGTGGGTGCTGCCCCGCGGGGACCCGGCCCCTCCGCCCGGCCCCGCTCACCGCGGCTCCCCGCGCAGGGACGCCTTGGGCCGGGGAACCGCCGCGCTGAGCGTGGGCGAGGGGCCGGCCGTGCTGCAGCTGCGGGACGAGAGCCAGTGCTCGGAGCTGCATCTCTTCAAGCTGCCCATCGCCGAGGCGAGGAGCCAGCTCCAGGCGCTGCTGTTCGGCATGGCGGGGCGCGTCCAGAGCCTGGAGCGACGCCTGGAAGGTCTGCGGGGGGTGAAGGCAGCAGGAGGGCGGGCAGCTCCTTGGCACCTTCGTGGTGCCATCCCTCTCAGCCCAAGGTGCCCCAGGTGACCCAGCAGCAGGCTGTGCCTCCCTGGTGGTCTCTCCTCGCTGGTCCTGGGTGAACTGGCCAGGAGCATTGGGCAGCAGAGGTGCTGCCTTCTGTTTCCCCTTGGGCTGGCCAGGGTCTACACCTGTTCCCCTTGGGCAGGAGACGTCCTGTGCGGGATCAGAGGACGCAGTGTTTTGTCTCTGTGCAGAAACGCAACCTTGTCCCCATGGCTGGCACCACACATGCATCTCTGTGTGTAGGAAGTGCCTTACAGAAGCGTCTATTTTAGGGGCGTAGGAAGATCCTGGGGAAGCAGCAGCCTGGGTGGGAGTGGGTCAGTTTGGCTATGGAAGGATGGAGCTTGCTGGGGAGGCTTGGGGTGCAATGCATGCTGCACTGGGGTGCGTTGTCACAAGCTTTGGCTCTGATTCCTGTCTCAGCAGTGGTGGAAACAGTGGTATCTTCCTGCAGCCCTGTGAAGAAGAATGCTTCCCGCAGCCAGCAGCTCTTCCTACCAGGTAGGCAATTGCCAGGGGGTACCTCCCCTGGTCCCACTACTTGTTTGCTGTCTCTTACCCAGGAGCTGCTGGTCCTGTGTCCATGTGTTCTCCAGGGCACTCCGAGTCCCCTCAGCTGTGGCTGCTGTCAGCTGCCCCGCTGTCCTGGTGCCATTCCTGGCACAGAAGGGGCCGGGGCTCAGCATGGTGGCTCTTGGAGTGTCCAGGGTGCCCTGTGCGCAGGTCAGATGCCGGGTATCACCAGGCAGGTTGCTCACTGAGCCTTCAGGATGGGGTCAGGCTTTGCTGCTCTTCCAGGCCATAGGCTGTGGCGGGTCCATGGCTCCCCGCTCCTTTGGGAGAGGAGATCAGGCTTGGCCCTTCCTCACCCCCCACGGACGCTGGGCCAGGCTGGTGGGCTGTTGAAGGCTCCCCCTGGGTGTGGAGGGGCTGCAGGGCTGCCCAGGCCACTAGCTGACCTTTTGCAATCCGTGTCCTGACTGAGGCAGACCCCAGCCCAAGGAAGAACAGGGGTGCTGTCTCAGCTTTGCCGGCCAAGAGGAAGATCCCAGGAGAGTCTCTAATTAACCCTGGTTTCAAAAGGTAAGTGCTGCTCCCAGGTGTGGTGCTGGGGCTGTGCTGCACAGAGCAGGATCCATGGTGTGGGGCTTTGGGCTGTGATGCTTCCTCCATCTCCTCCTAGCAAGAAGGCTCCGTCTGGAGTGGACTTCGAGGACTCCTGACCTGTCCTGTCCCGTCTCCTGATGACAGCCCTGATGAAGCCTTGTCAAACACCTGCGTGGCTGGTGGAGGAGGATTCACTGCCCCCTGGGGCTGCTGAGCCCCTTGTGCCCAGGAGGGGGAAGCAGCACTTGGAGGGCTGGAGCCAGCACCGGGCAGGCCTGAGCGGGCAGCAGATCCCGGCCCGTGCGCTGGCAGGGCCTGTGGGGGACGAGGCGGGCAGGGCTGGCAGGAGTGGTGGCTTTGTTCCTTGCAGCTCTTCCCTGCTGGCGGGGGCCACCCCTCTACCTCACTTGCCATGAATTGGTGGGGTTTTTAAAGAACTTTTATACCATCATGTAATGAAAAGATTGCCTGTGCTTAACTTATTGCCAGTAAAGCTGGTTTTAGCCAACCGGTCTCTGGGGACTGGGACGGTGTAGATCTGTCCATCCATTCTGCGTTTCCTTCGCTCAGTATCCCTGTGGCAAATTTCAGGGGCTCACTTTCCTGCCATCTTTGTGCCAGTGGGTTGGTGGGTGAGTGGTTAAAGCCCCCCCAGTCCCCTGGAGAGCTGGAGGAATGGGCCCAGTCCTTGCTAGGTACTGGGAAAGGACTGGGAGGCTGCTGAGAAGTCCTGTGAGGGAGGAGAGCTCCTGGTCACTCCAGCTTGTCTCACTTGCAAAGCCTTTATTGATTTTGGAAAGCTCTGATCCATGGCTTGGACTTGCCCCACTTCACCTCCCTCCCTCTCCCAAATCTGCCTCTGAGAGCTTCCTGCCCTGGGTTCTTTGGGGATGGTCCCTCCCGCTCCCCTCACCCAGGGCGGTGGGGGCCGAGCTGTGTCCATCCCCCAGCTCCGTTCCCAGGGCTCTGCCGGGCTGTGTCGGTTCCCCTCTCCGGTGTGAGGGGCCATCCCGCCCTGGCACAGCCCTGCCCGGGTCCCTCAGGTGCTGGGTGCCGCAGTGTCCCCCGCAGGAGGCTGGGGATGCCGCTGCAATGCGCAGCCCGCTGTGCCCACAGCCTCTGCTCTGGCAGCCTTTCCTCCCAGCTCCTGCCTTCACCCGCAGTGTTGCCCAGCTTTGGTACCAACAGTGCCCGTGGCGCTGGCACCCCTGCACCCATCCTGACACCTGAGGGACCACAAGGCAGGTCAAGAGGCTCCTGGCTGGGCAGGGAGGGTGGCACAAGAGGCGAGGATGTTTCTGCGGGCTCAGTGCGGTGCAGATTGCTGCCGGCACCTCAGCAGGGGGGCCAGCTGGGGGAATTTGGGTGCCAGGGGCACAGCTCATGCTCTCTGCCCTCCCGAGTGCGTGCAGGCAGGACTGTGGTGGTCGTGGCAGGACCGGGGTGGGCGCTGAGCTGCTGCCCAACCCAGCCCTGCACACACCTGAGTGTGTGCCCAGCTCACTGTGGTGACCGGACCACAGAGCGATAGGCTTGGATGATCTCCTCGCTGTTGGGGCAGGTGTACTTGAACTCCTTGGTTTCGCTGGCAGCATTGAGGTAGCGCCACACGCCCCGCAGGTCCTTGGGGATCCCGCAGCGGCGGTAATGCTGGCACACGACCTGCGGGCAGGAATGAGGTGACCCCGTGCCCAGCCTTGAGCTGTGCCAAGGAGCGCCCTGCGGCCGGGCAGTAGCATTTGTGGGCGGGAGCCAGCCTGGAAGGGTGGCAGGGGGCCAGGGGACATCCCTGACACTGCACAAGACAAGGGGTGGCACCTGGCAGGGGATGTGGAGAGGAGTGAGATCCGTGGGAAGGCACCATGCTGGGCATGGGGCTGGGGGGTGGACACGGGGTGACATGGGGCTTGGCAGAGGAGCAGGGGGGTTCCTGCAGCCACCCAGGGGGAGGTGAGAACGTGGGGCCAACAGCGTCAAGAAGCCAGAGCAAAGGGAAGGGCACAGCGGGGGGATGCCCGCGCTCACCTGAACGATGTTGAGTTTGGGCAGCAGGTTGCAGTCTGCCAGTGTGAGCTGGTCCCCATCCAGGAATCGGCGGCGGGAGGTGCGGAGCTGTGGCTCGTGGGCCAGCTCATAGGCCAGGGGAGCGCTCAGGTACTCGTCCAGCTTCAGCAGGGCCCGCAGGAGGCTCCGCTGCAGCGCTACGGGGGGTGGCAGCACCACTCGTCAGGGCATGGGCCCCCTGTGTCCGCAGCCCTGTGCCCACAGTGCCTGCCAGTGTCCTCCCGCCGTGCCCACGTCCTCCAGCCCTGCCCACGCTGGCACCAGCCCCTGGCCTCCCCAGAGAGCCCCGGCACAGCCATGCTGAGCTGCGGGGAGGGGGCAGTGCCTGGAGAGACCCGGAGAGGGCTGGAAAGGCCCAGGGAGCCCTGAGTGGGCTTCAGGTGGTGGCACCTGAGAGGTCGCATGGGGTGACCCTCACCCAGCTCCTCACCCTCATCCTGGGCAGGCACCGGATTCTTGATGAAAGTGGAGAACTTGTGGAAGATGTCGTTCCCAGCCAGACTCGATTCCCTGTACTGCGGGACCAGGCTGGGGAACCTGCAGGGACGTGGGCACGGCTGAGGAGGGCGGCAGGGCTGGCAGGCTCTGGTGCTGCCTGCCCGCAGCCCCCCCAGCCTGTCCGGCCCCTCTTTGGCCCCTTGCCCTCTCTCTCAGGGCAGCGCTGGCCACTGACCTGGGGGGACCCAGCCTGTCCTCCAGGAAGTCCTCGATGGTGACCGTGTCAGTCTTGGAATCACCGTTGTAGAGCAGAACGGGCAGCTGGGCACCTGGCGCAAAGTCCTTCAGCACGTCCAGTGCCCTGCAGGAGATGGGGACAAGTGCTGATGCTCGGCAGTGCCCAGGGCTCTGCAGGGCGCTGTGTGTGTACGTGTGTGTGTGTGTTTGCATGCAGATGTGTCCTGTGCGAAGGACACGGTGGTGCCCCCACACTGCTCCTGCCTCCATGTGTGACCATGGCAGCTCTGCCCTGGAAAATGCCCACCAACCTCCTTCAGGCAGCAGTGGGCAACTGGGGGGGGTACAACAGGCTCCATGTGTCCCACAGGGCCCTTCATGCCCCTTCTGAAGGTGCTGGGGACCTCCCCCCTCAGTGTGCCATAGCAAGCCTGGCCCACAGCCCTGACCCATGGCTGGCATCCCCCATGTCCCCAGCGTGAGTGGGAGGGCACGACTCACCTCTTGGCATCCACGGTGGTGAGGGTGAAGGGCACCCCTTTGAGCAGCAGCACCATGAAGATCCGCTGGCAGAAGGGGCAGTGGCCCACGCTCTCCCCATCCTCGCTCGCCTGTGGGCAGAGGGAGAGCTCAGCCGCCCCTTTGCCCCAGGGCGGCTGCAGTGGGGGCAGCACGGGCTGGGCAGCGCCAGTGGGTGCAGGTGAGGGTGGCGAGTGCATGGCACTGCCCTGGTGGAGCCCAGGCTGGCCACGGGCCAGTGGGCAGTGCTGGCCACCCATGGCACTTGCTACACTGGGCAGGGTGCCCGGCCCTTGCCTGCTCCGGGACCTCCACACCCCATGGCAGAGCAGCCCATGTGGCACAGCTGGTGCTGGCCCTGGCACCCCGGGAGACCAGGGGACCACAGGCTGCTGCAGCCCCACAGTGCCAAGGGGGCCAGGATTTGAACACAGCGATAGCGGGGGCAGCTATGGCAGGGGACAGCCCAGCATGGCAGGGACTGTGCTGGAGGAAGGCAACAGCGATGCTGGTGGCCCTGTCACCCCCAGGTGTGATCCCAGACAGTTGCTGTCCTGCCCCGTGCAGCCGGACAAACTGCCCAGCGGGTGCTGGCTGGGATGGGCTGGCAGGTGCTGCAGCGGCTGCACTGCTGGGCAGGCGGCCCTGGTTTGGGGGACAACCCCAGCCTGACACCCCAGGCTGAGCACCCACAGCCCCCCCATGTCCGTGGGGCAAGCAGCAGCGCGCCATGCCCTGGAGAATTGCCCTGAGCTGCCCATTCAGTGCCCCCCATCCAGCGCCCCCCATCTGGGCACCGCAGTGGGCAGGGGTTGGCCGGGACACCCCAGCCCGGGCAACACTGCGTGACAGTTGGAGGTGCCCACTCACCAGGGACACCCAGTCACCCAGGACCCCCCCCCTCACCTTGACAAAGAGCTGGATTTGGGGTTTCTCGGCCATGCTGGGTGGTGGCTGCTGGCTGAGTGGTGGCTGTGGCAAGTGCCGGAGCTGTGGCCCCTCCCAGCCTACATTCCTCCTCGGGGTGCACCCGCTCCCAACCACACCTGCCCCACGCCCTACCGTGGGGCCCTGCCGTGGGGCCCCGGCCACCGCTGCTGCTCTGCCACAGGTCTGGCACGGGCAGCTCACAGCATCGCCAGCTGTGGCAGCTCCTGCCTGTGCCCTGGGGGTGTCACACCAGCGTTACCCCCCAGCAGACGGCAGGCGCCAGGTGCTGCCCTGTGTTTGCTCAGCTCCCTTTGCTCCTGCACCCCCGCCCGTGGCACTGCGAGCGCCCTCAGCCTGGTCCCTTCCCAGGCACCCAGCCCTGGCCCTCCCACCCACCAGCACCCACACAGCCTGCCTGGCTCCAGTTATTATTTTTTTATTTAAAACGATCATTATTTTCACATTTCATTGTTTTGTTTCTTTTGCTTGCAATGTACAGGCTCCTCCAAGGTGTCCCCACCCCTGGGGGTGCCCCGTGCCTGGGGCCGTGCGTGGCACCAGCGTTGTGCCTGCAGCTGGTGGCCAAGGACGTGGAGCGGGAGATGAGGCGGAAAGCGGGGCCAGACTCAACGAAGCGAACAGTGTTAAGGCAACGGCCACCCCCGCGCTGGGGCGATGCCCTCCCGCCCCCTCCCCACTGCCACCCCCAGCGGGGTCTGCGCCTGGGGGAGGCCACCATGGGCACCCC
Organism: Patagioenas fasciata; assembly: GCF_037038585.1. Taxonomy (NCBI): domain Eukaryota; kingdom Metazoa; phylum Chordata; class Aves; order Columbiformes; family Columbidae; genus Patagioenas; species Patagioenas fasciata. The sequence continues at coordinate 1,191,151 of NC_092539.1, forward strand.
AGCTGTGTGGGCACTAAAGCATCTTCATTGACCATGGAAAGCCATGGGCCATGGGGACGGTGGCACGGCAGCGGGTGGGGGCAGCTCTGTGGAGGGAGAGCTGGGGGGGCTCTGTGCCCAGGGTGCCAGAGCCCTCCCGGAGCCCCAAGCAGGACGGCAGTGAGGACACGGGGTGAGGACACAGCTCCGGCCAGAGCACAGCGCAGGGCACCCTGCCCACCCTGGGGTGCCCCAAGGGTGTCACCACTGAGGTCACAACTGGGCACCCAAAGCTGTCCCCGTCCCGTCTCTCCCTGGGGACAACGGCTCACCCTGTGCTGGCTCGTCTCCCAGTGCCCACCCAGAAAAGCAGAGTGTGCGCAGCAAGGGACCAAAGGGCACCCGGGGGGGGCTGCCCACCCGCACCATCTGCCCACCCCAGGACCAGCCAGTTTCCAGTATGCCATTAAAAAAAATATGGTCTGAAAAATCTGAAAATAGAGCTTATCTCCCCCCAATTTTTCCCCTATTGAAAATACTGTATATTGTATCACAATCTATAGCAGGTGGCATACAGGGCTGGTGAGAGTGGGGGGCATGGGCACAGTGCAGGGTCAGCTGCCACCTGGGTCTGCCCCAGCTCCCGGGCCTTCAAGTGCAACCAGGCCTGGCCCTGACCCACCTCCCCCTCCCACACGCTGCCCCATGGCAGCGAACTGGGGCGCCCAGGGCTGCCTGCCAAACCCGGGCCAGGATGGCAGAAAGGACAGTGGGGCACACATGGGCAGCCCAGCCCTGGGGGCTCCCTGGGAAGGGGAGGCGCTGTGGGGGGTCATGGCCAGGGACCCTGCTGTCACCCCAGCTCTGGGTAGGGCTGCGGTGGCCGGAGAGCTGCAGGCTGGGCAGTGCTGCTGGGCTGGGGGTGCTGGGGACAGCCCCCGCGGGCGACAGGGCTGCAGAACCCTCTGCAGAAAGGAGGAGCACTGCTGGCCCAGGGAGCACCTGCTGCCGCCTCAGTGACACTGCCAGCCCCAGGGGACAGTCCTGTCCCCAGTGACAGTGCCAGCCCCACCACGCTGGGCCAGGCTGCGCCGCACCCACGCGGGCTGTATCGTCCTTGTACCTCAAGGCCACTCACTCCCATCCTGGGGTGCAGCACCCCCTCTCCCAGCACCACCAGGGACCCAACAAGAAGAAACCAGTGCCAGTGGCTCCTGTAGAGGGCCGGAGGCTGAACAATGAGTGCCAGGGCAAGCGGGCAAAGGAGGGGACGGAGCAGAAATGTGGCACAGCTGCAGCAACGCCCTGTGGCGCGGGAAGGGGGCAGGGAGGGCGCAGGAGGAAGGTAAGGGTGGCTGCAGGAGGGATGTGGTTGGGGGCAGAGGGGAGAAAGAGCTGGTGCCAGCATGTGAAATACCCTGTGAAATACCCCCCTGCCCCAGCAGGTGCCGCCTGCCAGGGCGATGGTGCTGAGTGCCCAGCCCACGCCTGGCAAGGGGGCTGGAGCCCTCGCCTGGCACAGCATGGGCAGGCAGGAGAGGCGGGGGGCTGAGGTCCCTGTTTCGGACGGGCTGGAGGGTGCAGTGACATCCTCCTGGCGACAGGAGGCAATTGCGGGTGAAGAACCAGAGCTCCTGCCTGCACAGTGCTGGACCCTGAGCCCCCACAGTGCCAAGGGTGAGGCCAGGGGTGCTGGAACAAGGAGCAAGCAGCCATCCTTCCTCCGGCCCTGCCATGGCCAGGCCTGGTGTGCTGCTGCTGCCAGGTGTCCCCGTGGCCCAGAGTCCCCAGGGGGTGCAGGATGGGTGTCCCAAGCGAAGGCACCGCTCACCGGCCTCATCCCCACCACGAGGAACGCAGCGGGGGCAGCACCGGCCCCAAGCTGCGTCCTTCTCCTCGCAGTCTCTGTCCGTGGCAGGCGCTGGCCGGGTGAGCTAGCCGAGGACAGTGGCCCACAGCACCACGCAGTGGCACTGAAGGGGACAAAGGCCATCTGGTGGGCAGTGGCTCATGAGGTCCACCTAGGCCGGTGCCACACCTGCCATGTCCTCCCTGGCACGCGCCTCTGGCTGTGGCGGCTGCGCTCGACGGGGCGAAGAGAGGGGAGAGGCCAAAAGGGTCTGGTGGCTTCAGAGCTGGAGGACGCGCCTGCCCCTGGGGCCTCAGCACAGCGTGTCCGTGTTGAACGAGAGCTGAGCCTGCGGGCACAGACACAGGGCTCAGGGCTGGGCAGGGGCGGCCCAGGGCTGCTGGGGCCAGGATCCAGCCTGGGGGGAGCAGCCACCCCGCCCCTGCTCCATCCCCGGGCCCACCCTGTCCCCGTTCCTGGGCGAGAGCCGGTGCCGTGGCACCCAGTCCCGGTGCCCCATGGTAGGGACACAGCTGGGGACAACCTCTCACCCTCTCCTCCTCAAAGCTGATGAGGCCTTCATCGTCCGTCTCCAGGTCCTCCTGCTCCTCCACGACCAGGGCCCGCAGCTCCGTGGGGGCGGCCCGGGGGCGCAGCAGGCTCAGCACGCGCTCCAGGGGCGACTGCAGCACGCAGCTGGGGCTCGTCTCCTGCTGTTCCAGGTTGTCGCTTTGCTTCTTGGCAAAATTCACAAACACCTGGAGGGGGAAGGGGCAGGAGGCTGTGAGGGACCCCTGTGAGCACCCCCACCCCCTGGTCACCCTTCACCTGCCAGCTGTGCCACTGCAGACAGGCCCAGCACATCCCACTGGGCTGGGGCCGCCACTTGCCCCCCACCTCCCATCCTAAAGGTGGGTGCTGCCAGGCACTTTGGCACAGCCACGCGCCTGGGGACAAGCATCCAGCTGCCTGCACCATCCCCGCTCTCACGTTGTCCAACGTGGTCTGGCTGACCGAGTAGTCTTCGATACCCAGCACATCCACCACCTGCTCCATCTTGCTGAAGACCTGTGCCAGCGAGATCTGGTCCGACTTCAGCTGGTACTGGGCTTTCGTGTGGTGCCGTTCCTGCAAGGGACATGAAGGTGACACCCACGTCCTCACTCCCACAGCCCCTGCCATCACGCCACAGGGAGTCCCACAGAGCGGTCCCTCGGGGGATGAAGGCTGCTTGTGGCTCCAGGAGGGGACAGCACTGCCATCACCGGGAGCTCACCTTGAGGACGGCCTCGGGGAAGTTGCGGTTGAAGAACCTCACCACCTCCTTGATGTTGAGGCTGGACTTCGTGCGCACCGTAATCATGTAGCCATCTCCGAACCTGCATGGTGACACAGCGTCCCATGAGGACCTGCCCCCCAGCTTATACCTTTGTGGGGAAGGACTGACCCCACGGAAGGTGACAATGCTGTCCTGCAGCCAACATATCCACCCCAGCAAGCCTGGCCCCTGCCCACCCTCCAAAGCAGCACCCACATGAAGGGCTGACATCTTGCCATGGGTGCCACATTGTCACCATGCTGTGGGGGCCCAGGTTGCTCTCACCTCACAGCGCACACCGGGTGCTGGACCCCCACTGGGCTCTTACCGGTTCTTCAGGTGCTGGATGCTGCCAAGACACTTGAGCCGCCCGTTCACCATGATGGCCAGGCGGGTGCAGAGCGCCTCGCACTCCTCCATGCTGGGGAGACAGGGCCGGCTTCAGCAGGGGACACAGGGGGACAGCGCCCGGGGCTGCGGTGGGGGCAGCTGGGGAGCCAAGCAGCCATGGCCACACCACCAGGGGTGAGAGAAGGCAACAGAGGGTGTCTAGGGTTCCCTCTGCTCCCTGTGTCCCAGCCAAATGCCATCCCCTGGGGACCAAGGAGCCCCCTCCCACCCACACAGCATCCCAGGTGCATCACAGGTGCAGCCAGAACCTTCCCCGGACCTGTGGGACGTGAGCACCACGGAGCGACCCGTTTTGATGACATCCAGGATGAGGTTCCAGAGGAAGCGCCGTGCCTTGGGGTCCATCCCTGTGGTGGGCTCATCCTGAGGGACAGACAGCACCCTCAGACACACCAGCACCCGCGGGGACCCGCCACCCCCTTCCTGTCCTGAGCCTGGATCAGGACACCATCCCACCCCCAAGATGCTCATGGTGGAGCTGGGGACAGGCAGCTCCCACCCTGGGTCATTTCTCCGCCCCTGCCCAGCACCAGCCCCAGGGCTGTGGGTAGGAGGAGGACTCCACATGCAGGGCGCTGGAGCCAGAGCCGCACCAGGAAGATGAAGGCTGGGTATCCGATCAGCGCGATGGCCGTGGACAGCTTCCTCTTGTTTCCCCCGCTATAGGTGCTGGCAGGCTTGTCTGCGTACTTGGTCAGCTCCAGCTTCTTCAGCGCCCACTTGACCACCTGCAAGGCACGGGGGGGCTGACACCACCCTGCCATGGCCACAGAGCCGGCAGCAGGCAGTGTCGCAGCTGCCGAGGGGCCACAAGCCATGTGCCAGTCAGGGGAGCCCTGTGGCAGCCCCTGGCACAGCCAGGAGAGCTGGTGAGGGCCCGCAAGCGCACACGCCCGGCCCCAGCACCACGAGGGTAGCAGCACTGGCTCAAGTCCCCACTGGTGCCTGGCGAGATGCCATTCACACGGCACAGCAACAACCTGCGGGTGCTGGCAATCGCCTGCCCACAGCCCTACCCGCTCCTCGTCCTTCCAGGGGATGCCGCGCAGGCGCGTGTAGAGCTCCAGGTGCTCCTGTGCCGTCAGCTCGTCAAAGAGCGCATCGAACTGGGGGCAGTAGCCCAAGCTCTGCTGGACCTGCAGGAGTTCCTTCAGGATGCTGTAGGAGAGGAGAGAGGGGCCGTGGGGAGAAGGAATTGCTTTTCAGGAGTACCCCGTTGCTCAATCCCTTTCTCACACCTTCATACTGGAGCATCTTCTACCAGGTAACACACAGCAGGCAGCCTTGGCAGAGCACTGGTGTCACTTGCCACCCCCCAAACGACGGTCAGCCCAGCAGGATGAAGGGCTGCAGAGTCTCGTGGACCCACACGAGCAGACTCACGCTGCTTCACCCTGGGAGACCCCCAAGCAGACTCTGTCCCATCCCCAGGACAGCGAGCAGTCCCCACCTCCCACTCAGCCTGTGTCCCCGACCTGTGCCCGTTAACAAAGGCCTCTCCACCCGTGGTGCTCTCATCCCCCGTCAGCATCTTGAAGGTGGTTGTCTTGCCCGCGCCGTTGACGCCCAGCAGCCCAAAGCACTCCCCGGGCCGCACACCCACGCACAGCCGGTCCACAGCCAGGATGCGCCCAATCTTGCGGGATTTGTACACCTGGTGGGGCAGGGGATGTGGGCTCAGCCCGTCGGGAGGAACCCAGACCCACAGCCCCAACCCACATCCCTTGATGGGAGGGCTCCGAGGTGCCTCCCTGCAGTCCTGGAGCACCATCGCCTGCCACCACCGCCCCACTGCTGCACCTTGGTGAGGTTTTCGATCTTCAGCATGTCGTTGTCAGCATCACCACGCAGGACACGGTGCCGCTCATTGGCCACATCGATGTCATCCTCGATGGGTTTGGTGGAGACGGGCAGACGCCTGCGGGAAGGTGCAGGGCCAGCGTGGGGACGCGGGCAGGGGAGCTCTTGCCTGCATCCCTGCTGCACACGGGCATTGCACCCACTGGAGGGGCACCCTTGGGTAAGGGGTCCTGACAGCAAAGCTTTTCCCCACAGCCAGCTCCCCATATCCCTGCTCCCCAGCCACACTCACTGGGGCTTCCGGAAGAAGTTGTACTGGCACATGATGGTGATGAAGAAGCCAACAAAGCCTTCAATTGTCATGGCAACGAGCCCCCGTGTCACGATATCCCATTCAAAGGGCGATTTCATTTTATCAAATTGCCCTGAATGGGAGGAAGAGGAGGAGAGCAGCTGGGGACACCATCCCAGGAGGACAACCTGGTTGTACACCTTGGGCTGGCCTGTGACAATGACACTGTCCTGCCCCCTTGTCCCCATCCCTGGGCTAGCTGGTGCTGCCAGCATCAGAGCTCGTCACAACAAGGCTTAGCATTCACAGTGTGTGTGTTGCTGAAATCACCTTTTAACTTTGCAACCTGAGCAGGATGAATCAGCCCAACTGAGAGTGGGTACTGGATTTGTCAGATCCTGCCCCTAAATCATCCCTCAGGACATCAGGAACACCTGGGTTATATACAGAAGCTGCCTGAGAAGCAGAGAGCAGTGAGAGCTTTCAGAGGCAAAGCTGAAGCTGCGAGCGGCAAAAGGCTCATTTTGGCTGGGCAGTGCAGCCCTGCAAGCCGGAGACACATCTGGAAGAGCCCCTGCAGTCCCCACCCCTCATCACAATGTGGCCCCACCACGGGTAACGTGCAACAGCAGCAGAGACACACAACCCTACCAGGGCTCAAAACCTTCTCTCCCCATAGGGCTGCTATTCGGGATGGCCCAGGGAACCATTTCGAGCATCAGTGGCACCACACCATGGCTGACCCTCAACAGTGTCTCTTCCTGCACCCCAGTCTGGTTCCTGTCCCTGGCTTTTTGCTCCAGGTTGCTCTGGGCCTCAGGAAGCCCTACAGGGCAGGCAGGGGGGATGTGCCAGCCCCATGGTCCCCCAACAGCCCCACATGCCCTGGAGCAAGGGAGGCAGGGAACGACAGGCCATACCAATCTTGGCGTAGTATTCATTGATGTACTCGTTGTAGGCCATCTCCATCAAGCCATGGCCCAGGTTGTAGTTAGGGAACACAAGGAAGCAGCTCTTCAGGTAGCTGTTCACCACCTTCAGATCCTGCAGGGAGAGGCAGAGAGGACACGACCGTCAGAAACACCCCTGAGGACTGTGAGTGCATGGTGGCATCAGGTTCCCCACCAAGATACAGCCCGGTCAGCTCTCAAAGCTGATCCTGCTGGGCGCAGGAGTTTGGAGCAGAGATCTCCCAAAGTCCCTCCCAGCCCGAGCTGTCCCAAGACGCGATGGCAGCTCCTCCCTTCCTGGCAGCCCCAGGCAGAGCTGTGAATCCCGTACCTTGTCATGCTCAAAGAGCTGCAACAGGAAGGTGGCAACGGTGGCTGTGATGCCGATGAAGAGGTTGATGACGATGAGGAAGACGTAGGCAGAGCTGGGCACCTCGAACCAGAAGGACGCAGGGTACATGATGGGGGTGATGGACCAGCTGGGAAGGTAAGCGGCAGGGGCGCACATCAGCGTGGCAGGAGAGGGAGCAGGCAGTGCCAACCATGGAGCCTCGGGATCGCCCACTTCCCAGTCCCATCCTCCCCGGGCTCTCCCAGCCCACCAGCTACGGGAGCTGCAGAACATCAGCCAGATGTGCAGCCCCAGGGCCAGATCCTGCCCGTGTTGTCACAGTGCAGATGGGGCATCAGAGGGACCCACCAGTGCATCCCGGCCCACCCAGGCACCGTACCCATAGAGCAGGAAGAGGGAAAGCACAGCGGGGAAGTTGGTAGGAGAGGTGTACGCCGGGAGGTCGAACACGAACAGGATGATGATGCAGCACGTGGCCGGCACCAGGTAGTTCAGCTGGAGAAAACAGAAACTTCTGTGACTGCCCACCCTCCCACCCGGCCCTGGGGGCTCAACCAGTGGGGCCGTGCACCCTACTCACCATGTCCCACACATAGTTGGCCAACCAGTAGATGACAGGGTCACAACCACTCACGAACTGGAGGTGTTTGGCCTTGGTGGCCTTTTCAGCTACCAGGAACACGACAAAGCTGGCTGGCACAAAGGACATGGCCACAATGATGAAGATGGCAATCACCACGTCCGTGCCCTGCAGGCTGCATGGGGAGCAAGGAGAACAGGGACCTCATCAGCCTCAGTTACCCAGGGAAGGGCCACCCGTTCTGGTGTGGGACAGTCACTGTGCACAGGGACCAGCACACCACAGCCACCTGGTCCCCTGCCACGCAGCCTGCGGGCAGAAGCCTCCCAGCACTACCCAGCAAACCACGGTGAGGAGCTCCCTCCCCTCCCTGGGACAGCCACCCTCCCTCAGACCCGCTCCCTGGACCTACAGGTAATCCAGGGACAGGCTGGCGCTCGTCTTGTTCATGGGGTGGTTGGTGACCGTGATGCCTGCAGGAAGGCCCAAGAAAAAACACGGAAGTGTGAAAGTGAGCTCAGGACAGAAAATCTTGCCCCCAGTCTGCCCAGTCCTGGCTCTGCATGGGAGGAAGGGTTTCCAACCTGCAGCTTGGCGGGACCTGCGCTGTCTGAAGCAACCAAGCACCTCAAGGCCAAGCCCTCCCTCACCAGCCAGCAGACACATCACAAGCTCAGATGCCTCCAGACAGCACTTTGGGACATTCTGCCCCAGCCCAGATCTCACAGCCAAGCCGTGTATATCCCTGCCCCACTGGGCACTGGCCTGCCTCGTCCAATGAGGGACATTGCACTTTAGAACCTGGTTGGACTGTGCCCTAAACCTGTTCCTGAAGTGCTTCTGCCCTTGAATGTCTCCAAGTCCTCACCGTAGGCAGCAGGGTTGCCTTTGCTCTTGGGCAAGTTGGCTCGCAGGATGGCGTTGTTGAGAGCGTTGAGGTAGGTGGGCATGCTGTGGTAGCCCTTGTTGTTGTAGAAGACCTGGAGGGGCAGAGAGGTGTGGTGGGAGCTGGCAAAAGAGCTGGGCCCATGGCAGATGTACTGGAAGGGAGGGATGGGAAGGGGCAGGACAGCCCCAGCGCTGGGGGGACAGCAGGTCACTGAGGTGGGAGCTGCAGAGCGCTCATGGGGCAAGAGCCGCCCAGACTCTTCCATGGAGAGCACTGCTGCGGTGGGTGAGGGGTCCCCGCCGCACCTGCCCCCTTCTCCCACCCCACACCACAGCTGCTGCTGCCCACCCGTCTCCCGCAGCGCGGTCCCACCTGGGCCGTTCTCCGGACAGCGATCTTGCGCACCGTGGCAGGAGCCCTGGCCCCGAAGGAGGCTGGGATGGATTTCTGGACGTTGCCGAAGGTGAGTGCCCCGTACCTGTGGGACAAGGCAGCACCGAGAAGCTGTGACAACTGTTCCCCACCGCTGGGAGCAGGGCCGTCCTTGAGCACGCTCCTGGCTCCCGTCAGCACCCCAGGCAGGTGTCCCCAAATCCCTCCTGCTCCACAGCGCAGGGCAGACCCTCCCAGCCTCCCCCCTTGCCTGTGCAGCCGGAAGCGGTCCGAGGTGTAGAGCAGATACTCGGAGACGTTGCGCCCTGTGATGTCTGCCAGGATGTCGCCCGTCACCACCTTCATCTGCGGGGGGTGGCCCCCCACACCGCTGGGGCAGGAGAAGCCGGTCCCCTGCATGGAGCACGTGCACTTGATGGGCTCGTGGATGATGTGGGGCAGGGCGGGGGCCGAGGTGACGGTCTCTGAGGAGCAGAGAGGACAGGTCACAGCCAGGTTCCAGCCTGGCACGGCTACCTAGGACAATGTGAGAGAGGCTGAACCGAGGGGTCCCAGCCAGGTAGGGAGGGAGCACTCTGCCCCATGGCCAGAGCCTGGGCTGTGAGAGGGCTTTTGTGAGCTGAGGGACCGAGAGATGGACATGGGGAACAACTTCAGGGAGACACAAAAGGTTCAGAGAGGGGGCATGAAGTGTGGCTGGAGAAGGCAATGGCTGGGGACAGCAGCCCACCAAGGGTGACACGAGGTTGGCCACAGGGCTCTCAATGGTGTCACTATCCCAGGGAACTCCACCGGCACTGCCGTGGCTGAACAGGGAGCAGTGCTCCAGGGCAGCACCAGCCCTGAGCCAAAAGTTCAGCCCAGAGATGTGATGCTCTGCTGTGGCCAGGCCAAACTGATGGGCACTTCCAGGGGTCCCTGGAGCTGCTTCCGAAGGGCAGATACATCATCTCCCTGCTGGAGCTGGATCCCAAGCCTGGACGCACTCAAGCATCAAGCACAGGTGATACCTTTGATAGCAGAGGAAAAGGTCGAGGAGTTCCAGGCATGGAGCAGGTCCTCATCCACTGAGATGGGGTAGTCAGAGGGAGCTGGGGATGGAGGTGGTGGCACGAAGTTGGAGAGCGGCAGGCCCTGGGTGAAGGAGTCGATGCACATGGCATCAAAGTACTTGGCCGCCAGCATCTTGGACTCGTTGCTGTTGAGGTTGAGGGTCTGCATGGGCTGGTCCAGCGTGTTGTTGAAGGCCGTCTTGAGCACACAGGTGGCCCCCACACCGGAGGGCAGGTGGAAGGTGTTCACCAGCTGCTGGGGGCTGGCGTCAGGAGACAGCCTGATGCTGTGGGGAGACGAGCGGGTGAGGAGGAGCAAGGAGCAGGACACATGGGAATCACCACCCTGGCCATTTTCTGGTGGGACCTCCCTTAGGCCTTGGCACTTATCATGGCTGAATGGGCACACACAGCCCATGACATGAGCCAAGCTGCCGATGGCAGCTGGTGTCAGGGCTGGCACCTCTCCCAGGGACACCCTGGGCAGGATGGAGGCTGCTTTCTGCGAGGGGACATGGCAATGGCCAGGCTGTGCTCCAAGCCTGAGCCAGCCCCAGCCCCACTGCAAGCTGCCCTCCCTGCTGTCCCCATCACAGGACAGAGATAGGGCACAGGACACTGGTCACCAGCAAGTGGCAGCTCTCACCGGTACTCACGACGCTCCTCATTGGCGTACGGAATGAAGTTGCCCTTGGGCTGGGTGTAGTTGTGGTACTGCGATGGTGAGAGGATGAGGGGCGGCAGGTCACCTGCAGGGACAAGGATAAGAACCCACTCACACCCACAGCACTGCCACGCACAGGCAGATTGGCCGAGCACCCACAGGCCTTGTCCTTGTCCTCCCTGCAGCCAGTGTCCCCACTGGCCACAGCGGAGCCAGCAGAAATGGCCACCAGTAGCCCCCAGTGTGCTGGTGGGTGGCTCGCACGCACCTATCTCGGGCACAGAGAGCGCCACGGTCATGGCCACGCAGACGAAGAAAGCAGGCAGGAGGATCTGCGAGAAGAGCGCCTTGGTGTTGCGCTTGGCGCAGTGGAAGCGTTTGACGATCAGCCCGTGGAACTGGCGCAGCTTCAGCCATGAGCCCTCCAGCTTGAAGCTCCCCTGCCCAGCCAGGTCACCGTCCTCTGTCTCCACCTCTTGGTCTGGGAGGGGAAAGCACATCAGCCCCTGGTACAGCTGCTCCCGTGCCCACCTTGGCCCCAGGGAGGTGAACTGGGCATTGAGCTGGGCACAGCCACCCCCAGGGACAGGGCAGTCCCCAACCCTGACGGCCACCACACCATGGCAGCACTGCGGCACGAAGCGAGGCAGCTGGCTCATCAGGTTCCTCTTGGCCCGAAATGGGAAACTGAGTCAATAGTTTTAAAAAGGCAACCTAAGCTGGTGCTTTTTGGCAGAACCTCCCATTTTCCTATCAGCTCTCCCAGGTGGTGAGAGCTCAGTGCAGTCAGAAAGGGGGGACAAGAGAGGGGTGGGGGGACCCAGAGAGGCAGCAGGTACAGAGCAGGGCCTCACAGAGCTCTGCTGCCTGCAGCCCGAATCACAAGGCTCAGAGCATCCCTGGCTAGCGAGGCAGGGTGGAGCATGCCTGAATTAACCATGACCAGAGCTGCTGGCATAACGCAGAAAAGGATCTGTGAATAAAACAGCAGCCTCAGGGCACCGGCCTGCAGCCCCTGTCCTCTGGCAACCCCAGCATCTGGGCAGGGACAGCCCGAAGCCCAGGTCAGGGTTCAGAGGGTGAAGCCACCAGCTGGGACACGACTCTGTGCCCAAGGGCCAAGAGGAGATGACCCGACGGGCAGGTGTTAGTGGGGTGAGTCTGCGGGTGGCACCGGCAGGATCCGAGGGAGGCCAAGGGCAGAGCTACTGCCGCTGCCCCCGCTGGCTCCGTGTCACAGCAGGGGGCATCCCCACGCACGTGCTACCAGTTTGGGGGTGCAAACTGGTAGAAGCACCCATTCCCAGCCCCCCACCCAGGCTGCGGTTCTCTGGGCGCAGTATTGGTGGACGCATCACCAGACCCCCCGCGGGGTCTCGCCCCTGCAGGCACAGCCCCCTGTTCCAGCACAGCTCCCCATCCTAGCACAGCCAGGAGCAGGGAGGGGCGCTGGCACGGCCACTGCCCCGGCCACCCTCCACATCCCAGCCAAATGCCTCCCCCGGCCTCTGCCGCTGGCACAAACCTTGCAGACTGATGTTATCGGGGTCCTGACGGTTATCAAACAGGGGTGCGTAATCCCCAAAGAATTCGGAATAAGCCCCACCTTCGTCACCCCGCACAGAGCCCACCGAGGAGGCCGAGCGCAGGGACGCCTGCGACTGCGCCAGCTTGGAGCAGGTCACCAGGTTGCTGAGCTCCACCTCGGGCTTCTCCGGCACAGCCGCTTCGGCCAAGGGCTCCCCATTGGCCTCAGGCTTCGGGCCCAGCTCAGGAGGGGGTGACTGCGGGGTGTCCTTCTTGGACTCCTTCATGTCTGGAAGAAGAGGGGTTGCCATCAGCCATGCCACCCTTCATGGCAACGTGGCACAGAGCAGGGACAGATCTGCTCTGCAAACCTAGTGTGGAGCAGAGGCCGCTGCCCTTGGCTGGGCTCGCTGGAGACCGCTCCTCCCCTTGGGAGAGGAGGCTCCTGCAGCCACGTGCAAGGGGAGAGGAGCCACCAAGCCCAGGCACGGGCACGCAGCCCCTCGCCAGCCCCAGCAGCACTGTGTGACGCCCCTGCCCTTACCCACGTCGCTGTTTTCCAGGGACTGGTCCTCCTCAGACACCTTCAGGAACACCTCCTCCAGTGTTGTGTCCATCAGCCCAAAACTGGTGAGGTCCAGCTCCTCCAGGCTGTGCTCCAAGTGCTGCGGAGGCAAAATCCTGCATGAGGAGGGCAGGAGGTGCCCGCAGCATCACGGCCCCCGTGCTCGCCTGCCTGCCCGCCCCGCCAGCCCCCACAGGTACCTGGAAGAGCCTCTCAAAACAGCCTTTCTTGACAGCCTCGCTGGGCAGGATGTAGGAGAGCTCGGTGTTGGTATCTGAGATGAGGAGGCAGGAGGCCACATATTTCTTGATGAACTGGGAGACACGAGGCTCGGAGCAGGGGCTGATGGAGGAGTGGGTCAGCGGGCTGTGCGGCTGGCTGGGCTCTGCAGCAGAGGGGCAGCATCGCTCAGTCACTTCTCACCCCATCTCTCACCAAACCCACCATGTCCACACTACAGCCCATTGTGGGGTGCTGGAGGCTCCCCAGCCACCCTGCCTGGCCTGGGGATGGGATCTGCACTGCAGCCCACGCTGGACATCTCGCATGGGCCAGAGAGAACCAGCACTTGGAGGCAAATGCCACCATGTGGTGTCTAACCTGGGACACATATGAGAGAAATCAAGGCTGAGTGATGCCACCTCCTACACCCCTGCCCCATCCCCCTTCACCCTCCGTGTGGTCTAAGGAGATTCAAGCTAGGAGCACATGAGTGTTGGCCTCTCGTTCCTTTCCTGGGCTGAAGAAGGACTGGTCCCATCTACTCCTCTAAATATGAGGTCCTGCTGCCTGCAGACCTGTGCCATTCCTGGTGTCCGACTGCTTCTTCACCACTGTCAGCTTGTAGCCATCACCATAGGTGCTCTTGAGGAAGAGTGGAGATCCACAGCACTTGAGCTTGCCATGGGAGATGATGGCAATGCGGTCACCCAGCAGGTCGGCCTCGTCCATGTGGTGTGTGGAGAGCAGGATGGTCCTCCCTGATGGTGGCACAGAGCCTCATCAGAGAGGCCAGAGCCACCGTGGCCAGAGGAGCACTGCTGGGCTCTGCCTGCCTCCGCTCACCTGGCTTGTACTTGAGGATCAGGTCCCAGATGGCCCTGCGTGCATACGGGTCCACGCCAGCCGTGGGCTCATCCAAGATCACAGCCCGCGACCCACCCACAAAAGCAATGGCCACCGACAGCTTCCTCTTCATACCCCCCGAGAGGGTCTGCACCAGGGAGTGGCGTTTGTTGGAGAGCTCCAGGTCCTCAATCATCCTGGGGACAGGGGAGAAGCACCAGGGATGCAGGGGGACTGCACCAGTACCCCGTGCCTGCAGGGAGCACGTGAGGCCTCTTCCCTGCACGGCACCCTCAGCTCTCAGCCGCCGGGACAGCCCAGCTGCTGCCAGGCTACAGAAACATCTGCTGCTGCTGTCACAGCCTGATACCCCAACTTTTGGAAAACACTTGGTGAAGATGCTTCAGAGACATCTCTGCTCCCAGATCACCCACCACAGCACAGCCAGCAGGAAGGGAACCCACTCACACAGAACACAGATGGGGCAAAAGGAGCTGGGGGGAGTGCCTACTTGTCCATCTCCTTGCGGATCTCCTCCTCCGCCATGCTCTTGAGCTGCGAGTAGAACCAGAGGTGCTCCTCCACTGTCAGCCTGTCAAAGAGCACATTGTGCTGGGGACACATGCCCAGGTTCTTCCGGATCTCGTCCATCTCTGTCCGGATATCGTGGCCGTAGATGGTAGCAGAACCCGAGGTGGGAGGGAACAAGCCGGTGAGGATGGACCTGGATGGATGGAGAAAGGCAACAATGTCAGGGACCTTGTACTCCATCTGGTCCCAATCCAAACCACCACCTCCAGGAGTGTCTGCTGGGCCCCAGGCAGAGCAATGCCAGTGCAGGGCCATGTGCCCACTGCCTGTCCCCTTTTGTGCCACCCCTACATCCACACCACTGCCCTCTGGGCATGGCACCAGTTGCCACAGGGCCCTGCGAGGACATCACACAGCACCTTCCCCAGCCACTGCAGCTCTCCAGAAGGACACATCCCACACTTGCCCCAGTGGGCACTCACATGGTGGTGGTTTTGCCTGCACCGTTGTGCCCCAGGAAGGACACCACCTGGTTCTCATAGAGGTTGAGGCTCAGCTTGTTCAGCGCCAGCTTCTTGTCTGTCTTGTAGACCTTGGTGAGCTTGTCAATGCAGACGACCAAGGGGAGGTGGGTTGGCTCCTCCTCGATGCCCCGCGTCTCCTCTGCCACGAGAGCAGGACGGTGAGGAGTTGGGGGGTGACAGGAGGCCGTTCATGGAGGGGGTTCCCCGGGGTATGAACCTCCCCACCCCCATCCTGCAGTGGCTGTGGTGGCTCACAGCCCCTTGACCCTCAGCTTCTCACCAGCATCCCCCCTCCCGCCCCACAGGCAGCAGTACCTGGCCCAAGATCCTGCCCTGCCAAGGCCACAGGGGACACACAGGGGTCCACGCAGGACCCTGCAGCAGAGCCAGGGCCACCCCACACAACCCGTCTGCCCTCACCCAGCCTCCGGCTCTCCATGGCGCAGGCCTGATCCTCCTCCATGATGCTGAGGCGCGTGGTGCGGGACCAGGGCCAGGTCCACTCCCAGGTCTCCACTCGCCCGTTGCCCAGCCAGTAGGACTTCTGGAAGGGGAAGTACCAGGGCCGCGGCAAGCCGAACATGCCTGCAAGCACAGCCCCGGGGGTCAGGGCCAAGCCTCAGCCATGGCCATGCAGTAGCCAGCCAAGGGCTGGGGCAGAGCTCAGCACAGGGGTGGGCATGCGCCTGGAGGATTCCCCAGCTCGGGGATGTCACTGCAGGGTGGGGGGTGCAAGCACCCCGGGCTGCTGGGCTCCGGGTGACACCGCTGGGCTGTGCAAGGAAGCAAAGTCCTTTGGGCTTTGGGTTGGGCCTGGCTCACACTTTGGCTTTATTAGGAAAGCAAAGGAAGCAGGTGAGACTCCTCCTCAAGTGGGGGATAACGGGGACCAGTGTTCCAGCTGTGGACACCTGGCTTTGCTACGGTTGGCCACTGAACCAAGGCACATAACTTAAGATCTTCAAGGAACCTGCTGGTATCACCAGTGGTTCAGGGCACGTGGAGAAGCATCCCCAACAGGACACAGGTATGGGACCGTAAAGGTACACTGTGCCAAATTCACCATGTCAGGACTGAGAAACCAGCAGTGTCCCCAGCAAAGAGGCCCCTGTAAGATCAGAGGTGCCCTCATGCCCCACTGCCCACACGTACCCGGGTGCACAGCCTCAATGTACCACGTGAGCACCCCGTACACCACAGCATCCACGATCAGCATCATCATGGACAGGAGGAGGTTGAAGTCGTCCCCTTCCACAGGTGACTGGCTGAAGGTGTGCCACTGGATGCCCACACCGGCCACCTCGTACAGCGCAAAGTACTTGGAGCCCAGCCCAAAGGCCGTGGTGGACATGAGGGACTATGGAGAGGTGGAGGAAAGTGAAGGGAAGGGGATGTCAGCAGGAATCCCAGTCCAGCTCCAGTGCTGCCCCACCCAGCCCTGTAGAGATGCCCCCTGCTCTGGGAGGCACCAAACCTTCTGGAGATGCCTCCAAAGCACCATGGGGAGGTGCTTCATACAGGCAGAAGTTTGTGCAGGGCTTGGTGACAGCTTGGTGGCCTATGGGCTGGACCTGGGGTGCCTGGGGCAAACCTGGGGCCAAGGAGCTGCAGCCAACTCACCGCAATGCACTTCTCAAAGGCTGTGATCTTGTCATGTGCCACCTCCTCCCGGATGGCGACGTACATGTAGGGCACGTAGCTAAGGAAATAGATGATGCCACCACAGGCAGAGGCCAGCTTGGCCTTGGAGTACAGCACTGACACCAGGAAGCTGCAAGGAGGACAGTGTCACCTTGGAGCCCACACCAGGGCTTTTCCCACACCGTCTGGTTTTGGTGGCGTGGAGATGATAAATTGTCCCTCAAATCAGCTGGCTGGGGAGATGCGTGCCCCTCCACCAGCCTTTGCCCACACCATTCCCAGCACCCTGCCCCACAGCACAAGGACCCTGGCGCTGCCTGTGCCTCCTCACCCCACAGAGTGGACCGGGCAGCTCACCAGAACATGATGGTGGCCACTGCGTAGACGGCAAGAAAGAGCCAGATGATGAGGACATCGCTGTGCATCAGGACCTTGCCATACTTCAGGATGGCGGTGAGCGCTGTGACCGAGATGGAGAGCTGGACGAAGCCTGTGATGAACCACGCTACCCAATGCACTGCGTTGTTCAAGCCCATCATCTTCATCACCTATGAGGCCAACACGGCTCAGCGGGGCTGTCTCCTACCCCACTGTCTCAGTCGCTGGGGCTGGGAGAGCAATGGGCAGCACTGAGTGCCCCGGGGAGCAGGCAGGACACAGCACCTCATGCCAGGGTGCCAAGGGGCTCAGCTCCCTCTGGTGCTGGGGACACTGAGAAGGACCAGCTCAGCCCAGCGATGTGGGGCCTGGGCACACCCCAGGGACACGGGGAAGGTGCCCATGGATGCAGCACAGGACTCAGAGACAGCAGCTCCTCCCCAGCGATCTCTCCCACCATCCCCACCTCTTTCAGGCGATGCTCCTTCTCTGTCACAATGTGCTGGATCATCATGGCCACCGAGTAGACCCAGGAGATCACCATGCACAGGGGCATCATATGCTCGATGACAAAGAGAAAGCTGGTGGGGTAGAGGGAGAGAAGGAAGAGCTGGATTGTGGTACCACCACAGAGACCCCTGGAGCCCTCACGGCAATGGAAGGGCTCTCCCACCACCAGGACACAACCAGCCATCCAGTCCAGCGGCTCCTCAGTGCCCTGAAAGAGCTTCTCCAATGAGCCCATAGAACAATCTGGTGTCCTCGCTGCCTGGTCCTGGCAGGCAGGCAGCAGCCGTGTGCTCAGCCCACTGCCCTGCCCACCCTGGTGGGGATGGGACCCTATCAATCCTCCTGCCCTGGAGAGCTGGTGGATCTGGGACTTCTCGAGGTTCAATAACCACTGACAGACCCACGTGCCATCCATTTACCACACTGCTTGTGTTCTCCCCAGTCTTTCAGCCTACAAGGAACCCCACAGCACCTCACTTCAGCTGTGAACTGGGCACAAAATCCTTCCCCTGCTTGCTTCACCTCTGGTCCGAGGAACTTAACTGTTTGATCATCACTCCCAATGTCACCAACCTCTCTCAGGCCCCCAGATTTGTCCCCTTTCCCCAGCTGAAGGTGTTCTGGTCTGCAAATGGGAAGAGGGAAGGTTCTGCCCCTGCCCACGCGGGTGCTACTCACTCATCCCGGGTATAACATGGGTATGGGAACATCTGCACATAGTTGCCGGGCTCCACCACATCATGGCCAACGAACGTGTTGATGAGGGCACGCTCCATCATGTCTGGGGAGGAGAGGCCAGGCTGAGTGGGCAGTGCAATCAGGGGTCAGGAACGCGGGCAGCTGTGGCGAGGAGCTGGCACTCACCCTGGATCCAGACAAAGCCATAAAGGAAGTAGAAGCGGCCACCGGTGTTGGGGCCAGGCCGCCAGTAGGCCCGTCGGATCTCATTGGTCTTCTCCGTGAAGCTGGAGTTCTGTCGGATCTTGTACATGACGTGGGGCGGCAATGAGCCGTCCTTGTTGGTCTGGAAGATGACACCTGTGGGCAGGGAGCCTGCTGGCACCACGGGAGATGGCCATGCCGG
Source organism: Patagioenas fasciata (assembly GCF_037038585.1). Lineage (NCBI taxonomy): Eukaryota > Metazoa > Chordata > Aves > Columbiformes > Columbidae > Patagioenas > Patagioenas fasciata. The sequence goes on from NC_092539.1 coordinate 1,209,505, forward strand.
CCGGCCCGCACGGGCGCAGAGGGGTTCAGTGTGTCCCAGCCAAGTGCACCATGAGGGCTGCTGTGGATGGGGAGGGCGGCCATGGCCCTGGTATGGGATGTGAGGGCACATGGGTAGCAGGCAGCGGCGGTGGGACAGCCAGGACGGCAGCAGGGTGCTGCGCCCACCACAGCTTGGGCAATGTGAGATGCCCAGTCTGCTCTTCCACCCAACACACGCAGCAGGGGAGCCATGTCCAAAAGCCAGTGGCCCTAGCCCAGGACATGGCTGGAGAAGGACATGGCTTCGAGGACCCCCAGGAAGGGGCCGGGTCGTGAGGACGTACTGGCAAAGACTGTGACATTGTCCTGGTAGGCCTGGTTCAGCGTGTAGTTGACGATGCTCTCCTCATCTGGGAAGCCTTTGAAGATGTCCACACTGACCTAGTGGAGGAGAAGGTCAGTGAGAATCCACAGCCCCGATGGATCTAGCACACGGACCTGCACACCATGTGTCACCCTCAGGCACCCCATGAGCCCTCAAACCCAATGTCAGGTGGGCACCTCAACTGCTGACAACTACCCCAAAGCTCCTCACACTGCAGAAGCCCATATATCCTCCAGGACTCCCATCCCATGGCCTTAAGGGGGCCTGGGCAGACCTAACCTCCGCCCTTGGCCCTGCAGAGCTTGGCTGTAGGCAGTGGTTGCCGCACCAGCATCCACATTCCTACAGGGGGGCACAGCCTCACCTTGGCCATGAAGTGGACCCAGCCACAGGCGGCATTGTCGATGGTGTCCAGCTGCTGGAGTAGGATGCTGGCATTGGGCAGGGAGAAGTTGCCGTTGAGGAAGTTGTGGAGAACATCGCTGTCTGAAACATTCAGGATCTCTGGGTGCTTGTGCAGGTCAGCAGTGAACTGGGACAGAGAGGGAGACACAGGAGGGAGAAGTTGGGATGTGTGTCCTGCCTCTCAGCCCGTCCTCTCCATGGACACAGACAGGACTCAACGCTCCTCCCAGGGCCAGGAGACCAGCATCCACCTTGCACAGGTAACCAGCCTGGTCCTCACAACACCAGGGTGGGCACCTAGGAGCACCTGAGAGCTTCATAAGAAGAAGCCAAGAGGTGCCTCAGGGCAAGACACCCCTTCCCACCTGGCCCGGGGTAGCAAAGTCCAGGTCGGGTCAGTCCGCACTGCACCATCCTACCTGCTGGAGCCAGCGGATGCGTCTCTGCAGCCTGCCCTCCTCCAGGTAGGCACGGATCTCGGGGGAGATGTTCAGCCACACCTTGGCATAGTGGGTGACGTTGCCCACAAAGGCAAAGGTCTCATTGGCCTGAGGGGGAGGAAGGTCACACAGCATGTGAAGAGGCAGGGCCTCCCTGCTCTCTGGGATGGCTCACAGCCACGGAGGCATCTGCTCGCCCATCACCGGCAAGGGCCAGGGCAGCTGCAGGCTCCTGGCAGCTGGGTCCTGCCTCCCTGCTCAGCCTGCCTGGGCACGGAGGTCCCTGCAGAACAGGGCAGGGCAGGTGGGAGAGGAAGGACGGGGGTCCCAGCCTTTGCACCCTCACCTTCAGGATGACTTTGTCCACTTCGGTGCCCACGGGTGCATACAGGATTTTGGGGTTGCTGGTCATCAGATGCACGAGAAGGCCCAGGTTCCGCTGCTCCTTGCTGGTGAAGCCCAGTGAGCTCATGTTGCCCTGCTTCAGCGCCTCAGGTTCAATCGTCCTGCAAAGGGGGCTCAGGCTGCCAATTCCACTCCAGCCCTAGCAGCCCTTGCTGCAAACAGCCCCCACCCCTGCCCAGGAGGGGATTTCACACCGATTCCTGTGCCAGCATGGTGCTGCCCAGCATGAGAAGCTGCCCCCGGCCACGGTACAAGGATGCGGCGCAGCACCCATCTCCCACGTGCTCGTCAAGGGATGACCGCGGCCCCCCGCTGGGATGGCAGAGGCAGGGTGGGCTCTCCCACACCCCTGCCTGACCAGAGAGCACCTCGATCCAGCCCCCTCCAACCCCCGGGTCTCCTACCGGTTGTTGCCGCAGAGGATGGGCTGCAGCCCGGCCCAGAGCTGCACAAATGCCGAGAACTGCCCCTGAGGGTTGTCGCTGCCGGCTGGGCCGCCCCCAGCTCCCTCCTCCTCTGCCGTGGCGTTGCCAGCCGTGGTGTTGGTGCTGGCCCAGCTAGTGCTGTTGGCAGTGGGCAGCGGGGCCTTGCTGACACAGGCTCCCCTGGGCAGCAGCTTGGCCAGCGCCGACAGGATGTCCACGTCGCGGAGAACCTTCTCCATCTCTGCTAGGTCCTCCAGGAGGGTGCGGAGGCGGTGCTGGGTGGCCGTGCTGTTCACCTCATCCAGCTTCAGCTGCAAAGACAAGCGTGCAAGGGGTTACCTGTGGCTGAGGTGACAGGGCCCTGCTCTGCAGCAGAGGGGACCAAGGAGGACCCCATGTCCACCTTCTTGGTTAAAAGGTTGGAGCTATGACTAGCTGGGGCCCTGGACTCATTGCCGTGCATCCGTGGCTATCAGGAAGCGGCAGTGCAGGCAAATGCTGGCAGGGTCTTGTTGAAGAACACAAGATGTCCCTCAGGCAGGAAGGGTGGTCCTCTGTGACCACAACAGACAGACCAGAATCAGGCAGGAGGACATGGAGGGGGGAACCTCAGAGCCAGCCTTGAGAAGCTGTGCCACCAGGGACACCGCCAGTCCTGGGGAGAGGAGCCTGTGGGGACATGCTTGGAGGATGCTGTGGACACACAGCCCCATCCCATGGGCAGTGTCTGAGGAGGTGCCAGGAAGGGGAATCATACAGAGTCCCGCAGTGGGGCTCAGGTGCCCACATGGAGTAAGCGGGTGATCAGGAGGGACTGCGCCATGTAACAGACCCCCCGCCCCCACACAGCCCCGGTGAACAGAGAGACCCTGCCCAGGACTTGTCCCTGTCCTTGCCCCACAGCCCACCCCACACCGGTGGGAGGCACGTCCCGCAGCCCCGCTCTCACCCTGCTGACAATCCTGGGGGTGTCCAGCTGCTCCCGCAGCTCGGTGGCCAGCTGGGCAAAGCGCTCCCGGCGGGCGGCCCGGCTGCCGTTGCAGGCCAGCGCCCGGTATGCCTGCAGCAGCGGTTGCTGCGCGGGGGCCACGCGAAGGAGGCGACGCAGCCCCCCCAGGCTCTGCTCACACGTCAGCTGCTCCAGCACCGGCCCGGTGAAGAGGACACCCTATGGGGCAGGGAGCTGTCACGGCACAGAACCGGGTTCACGGGCAGAGCGGCTGCCTGCAGCCTGATTGGCCCTGCCAGGCGCTCACCTCCATCTCTGTGACAAAGGCCTGGGGGCTGTCGGAGGCGGTGGGCGCCGGGGTGGTGCTGGCAAGGCCCAGGGCCTGGGAGAGCAGGCGGAGCAGCGCTGGCCGGCGCGAGGCTGCCGCAGGGTCCCGCAGCGCCCGGTGGACCAGCCCTTCCCGCAGGCTCCTCCAGCCGCTGGGGAGGCTCTTCTGCAAGGTGACCAAGGACGAGGTTGGTGGTGTGGGGGATCACGGGGTCTCCCTCCATGTGTCCCCACCAAGTACACGTGAACGCCCCCACAGCACCCACACCCATGGTCTCAGCAGGGAGGGGTAGAAAAGGGGACGTGCAGATGGGGGGAGCACAGGTCGTCTGCATCCCAGCCACAGGAGGGAACAATCTTCCTCCTCCCTTCACAGCCATCGTTCAGGTGGTGCCATCACCTATTGCAATGGGAAACTGAGGACCCAGCCATCCCTGCTGCTGCTCTGGCCACCTGACAGTATCCTGTCACATCCCCTCTGCCAGGATGGACACCCCAGGTCACCTTGGGGTGTGACACCGATGGGAAAATGAGCTCTGCCCCACCAAGTCACCACTCCTCACCTCCAGCTGCGTCATCTTCTCACTGGGGCTCAAGCCGTCCCACAGGTCTCGCTCATGGGTCTCATCGGGTACCAAAGGAAAGGAACCGAAGAACAGGCGGTACACCTGCACCGGGGGCGGGAGCGGGGCTGCCGAGCGTGCCAGGAACAGAGGCACCCGTCTGCCCAGCAGAACCCTGCCGTGGGGTGGTGGGATGAGCTCTGGCCAGGTGTTTGCTGAGTCCCACCTGAGTCTGGTGGTCAGGATGTGCCCATCCCCTGGGGCAGTGCAGACCCCTGCAAAGCCCAGCCCTGCAGTACTGTGCTGTCACCCATCTTCCAGAGGCCACCACCCACCTCCCAAAAGCTGTGACCAACTACCAAAGGCTGTCACCCACCTCGTGCAGGTCAATGCTGGAGCCCAGGAGCAACTCGGCTGTGCTGTTGGGCAGGGACAGGTTCCGCGTCAGGAAGCGCTGCAGCTCGCCCCGGTCCTTGGCTGCCCACGCCAATGTGAAGCCGGATCCTGGCAAGAGCAAGGCAGGGGTTCAGAGCAGCCGCCAGAATCTGGCACATGGCACAGCCCCACACAGGGATGCATCACAGCTGGCCCTGCCCGGCACACAGCGATGTGGGCCAGCGGCAAGGCACCGTCACGTGCCATCACACCACCGGGGGCCTGGCAGGTGGGCAGCCCCAGCCCTGCCTGCGCAGGCAGTGGGGGGCAGGCAGGGCACAGCTTACCTGCTGGGTTGCTGAAGTGGGTCTCCATGGAGCTGGGCTCGCTGCTGCTCAGTGCCTCCAGGCGCCGGCGCAGTGACTCCAGCTCCTCCTCCAGCCCTGGGTGCTGCGGGTCAAAGAGGCTGCTCTGCTCCACAGCTTCGCTGAGGTGCTCCAGGAGCTGCGTCACCCTGCGAGAGCCCAGCACCACCACGGCTTCAGGGACAGGGACAGAGGGATGGGGACGCCCCCCACAGAGCCCTGGGCAGGGACAAGGCCCTCGGGTGCACAGGCCAGCAGTGCTGCCTGCCTCGGGCACCACTGCCCCAGGACCTGCCCTTGCCAGCACACCAAATCCACCATGCCAGGGGTACACAGGAGAGCCCCAGCACCTTGAGGTGCCCCTGGGGCCACCTCTGCCCTCCTCCCAGCACCGGGCACCTGAGCGCCCACAGGGGAACAGGCTGAGATGTCCCCTGCACCCTGGGGACATGGTTCTCTGCACCCAAACGCTTTGGGGGACAGGAGCCTGTGCCCTGTCCCCAGTGGGGTGGTGGCAGCACGGGAAGGGGCAGGCTGGACGGGAGGAGGACGCTCCGCGAGGGCACAACTCACGTGGAGTTGGAGTACTGCAGGAAGCCGAACTCGTCGCGCTGGCCGTCGGGGCACAGGGACTGCATGACGGGCAGGATCCCGGCCGACGTGAGTGGGGCCGCCGTGTAGAAAGCTGGAGCCAGCAAGAGAGCGCAGAACAGGCCAAGGAAGGTGCAGAGGCAGGGGGAGGCAGGGGGGAGGAAGGGGGCCACCGGAGAGACAGACACTCAGTTCAGAGAAGCGTGCGCTGGGCCCTGTGAGCCCCGTGGGAGGTTGGCGGCCGAGGACAGAAGTCTGCAGCTTTGCCATCAAGGCTGTCCCCGGTTGGTGGCCCTTGGGGCTGTGGGCAGCTCCTGCCACCCTGGCTCCTGCCTGCTCCCTCTGGGTGACAGGTCCCTCCCATCCCAGGACAATGTCGACTTCTGCAGCTTGCCAGGACAGCCACCAACCTCCCCGGCCTCTCAGCCCCTCTTGTTAGTAACCTCAGAGGCACCGCCAGATCTCCAGAGGAAGAGGAGGAGGAAGAATACGACAGGGAAGAAAGTTGTCACCCGCAGCTCCCCGAGCCCTGGCCTCCCCCCAGCCCGGCTGCCCCGACGAGCGGCTGCTGGAGGTGGATGGAGATGGAGACACAGTGGGGGGAGATGGAAGAAATAAGGAGCAGCGAGAGGACAGCAAACCTTCCCCCCTCAGCCGGCACTGAGCCATCGTCCCTGCCGGGGTCTTTCCACATCCTTCCCTGGGACAGGGCGAGCGCGGGAGGGCCCTGCCCAAAGGGGACCAGAGACTGTCACCTGGCAGTGCCAGGCAGGGGCCCTGCGCGCACCGGCCCAGCCGGCGGCTCTGGTTAGAGGCAGGTCAGTGCTGTTAGCACAGCCGCAACGGGCCGTGGCTGGTGAAGATGGCCTTCTGGCAGGGACAAGGGACAGCCCAGGGCAGGGAAGCACCAGATGGGTCAGCAGCCTACTGGCTTGGCAGGGCAGATGATGGTGGCCGTACCACACTCTGGAGACAAAGCCAGCACATCGGTGGCATCTTACTGGCCTCCGGGCTCCTAGTAGTGCCATGTCCTGGCCATCCCAGCTGCAAGGGGCCAGAACAGGGAGCTGGTGGTGGTGGGGGGTGGAAGACATCTCTAGCCCCTTGGGGACCAGGCTGGGGGGAGCACAGGAAAGACTGGGGTGACCACAGGCCACCACATGGGTGCCGGCACCCAGCAGCGTCTGCCCCAGGAGGGAGGTGAGAAGGGGTAGGACAAGCTACCCATGGCCTGGAGAGCCCTCTGCAGCCCTGGGGGGGGACAGGGACATCGCCATCAGTGGCCCCCGCACCTGGGGAACCCGGCACCAACCCAGTGGGGACACCACCATGGCTGGTCCTGTGTGGGCAGCCCCAGGGAGGAGCAGGCAGGGGCCACACTGTGCTGCCCAAGCTCATCTTCACCAGCCGCAGAGGAAGGCAACGGATTTACACAGGTGTGGATTAGGCCAGAATGAGTTGAGTCAAACCGGACTCTTTCTCCCCTAAGCATGTGGCTGGCACAGGCAGGGGAAGGGGGAGGCACCCACCCACCCCACCAACTTACAGACTGGCGCATGCAGTAGAGGCATGGAGGGCGGGCAGGCAGGGGAGGTGGTGGGAAAGAAAAAGAAAACGTGAGCAAAAAGAAAAGCCAAACCAAAACCACACAACACAGAGCGCACATCAGCGCTGGGACAGGGACCGGGGCAGCACCCGCTACCGCCCACAGCTGGACCCCACAGCTGGGCTCTCCCTCGCTGGCACGTGCTGAAACACAGGCTTGGACCACAGTTACACCAAGTTGCTGGCTCCCGGCACCTCCTCCCAGCCCCACCGGCACCTGCCGGACGGGCATCCCGCGGGGCAGAGCCTGCCAGGCCAGCAGCACAGCCCGCAGGCACCAGCACCTGCAGCCCTGGCTGCACATCAGCAGGAGCCCCCAGCTCCGGTCCCATCAGTTTGTCACCCTGCCAGGGCCCCAGAATCCCGGACCCACCCCATAACTGGTATAGAGCTCCACGTGGTGAATTTCCGCACCCGGCACAATGAGGAGCTTGGGGACCCATCCCACCACCAGCCTGGCTGCTCCTTGAGCACTCAGGGCGACCGTGGCTGTCCCAGCACCATCCAGCTCCATTTTCCCCAAAAACCATCCCTTCCAATGGCAGCCACAGGTTGGTTGGCACTGTCACCCCCAGGAGATCTCCCCATGTTGGGACTGATCCTGGCTCTCTGCCATGCTGTGTATGCCCCACCAGCCATCAGCTGCAGCCCCTGCCCAGCACTATGTCCCCCAAAAGGCCCTTCTGGGTCCCCACCAGCTGCTGCAGCCCCTCTGCCCCACCCAGGCTGTCCCCAAGGGGCAGGAGTGGCTCCCCAGAGCCTGGGGTGGCCCCAGACACCACCCACCGGCACTCACCTTCCTTCACAGGGATGGTTGGCTTCTTCTGCCGCAGCCCCAGGAGGATGAAGAAAAGCACCAGGGGGATGAAGATCTCAAAGGCCAGCACCCACTGGGGACGACACAAAGCAGAGGGATCGTGACACCAGGACCTGGCTGCCAAGGAGGAGTGTGGGCAGGACACGGTTCCTGAGGCACGGTGTAACGCGGTGCCCGTGTCTTGGGTGGCACCATCACAGCTGAGCCTGAGGCAAACGGGTCCCTTGGCACCCAAGGATCTCCTGCTCAGCCCTGCCTGCACCATCCTGCCTGGGGCACCTGGGGACAGGAGGGGGTACCAAAGAGGGGATGGGCCCCTCTTCCAGCAACGCAAACAGGGTGCTGGGCTGGAGCCCAGCCTGATGAGCCACTGCAGCTCGGGCTGCCCAGAGGAATAGAATAGAATCACTTCAGCTGGAAGAGACCCTCAGGATCATTGAGTCCAACCATAACCTAACCTAACTCTAGCGCTAAACCATGTCCCTGAGAACCTGGTCTGAATGTCTTTTAAACCCCTCCAGGGATGGTGACTCCACCACTGCCCTGGGCAGCCTGTTCCAATGCCCCACAGCCCTTTCCAGGAAGAATTTTTTCCTAATTTTTTCCTAATATCCAATATAAACCTCCCTAACACAACTTGAGGTCATTTCCTCCTGTCCTGTCACTTGCTACTTGGGAGAAAAGACCAACCCCCGCTGGCTCCAAGCTCCTTTCAGGCAGTTCAGAGATCAGAAGGTCTCCCCTCAGCTCCTGTTCTCCAGCTGAACCCCCCAGGTCCCTCAGCCGCTCCACACTTGTGCTCCAGCTCCTCACCAGCTCCCTTCCCTCCTCTGCACTCTCTCCAGTATTTCAATGTCCTTCTTACGATGAGGGGCCCAAAACTGAACATAAGATTCGAGGTTTGGTCTCACCAGCACCGAGTACAGTGACATAATCACTTCTCCAGTCCTGCTGGCCACACTGTTCCTGATACAAGCCAGGATGCTGGTGGCCTTTTTTGCCACCTGGGCACACACTGGCTCATGTTCAGCCAGCTGTAAACCCCAAGTTTGACATAACCCCAAGTCCAAGCCACAGGTACCCAGCCTGACAGTGCCCTCACAGCTGGCAGCTGCCTGGCATGACAGCCCCAGCTATGCAGAGCGCAGACCCCAGTGCTGCCGGGGCAGGTTCAGACCCTGGCACCGGCCCCAGGTGCAACTGGGGGCAGCGTGGGGGGTCCTGGCACCCCCTCTGTGCCCTCCCAGAAGGCCATGGCTGCACAGGATTTCCACCGGTGGCATATGGTAAATCACAGCAAATCCTCAGGAATCCCTGACCCCAATCGCGCAGGCAGCCCAGGCTGGGCTCTGTGCCCAGAGGCCCTGGGGATGGGCATCAGTGCCCTCAGCCACGGGCAGGAGCCGGACCCGGCATGCTGCCAGTGCAGCTGCTGCTGGTTTGCACTGGGAGCACCCAGGACACGTCATGGCCCTGTTGCCCTTGCTGCTGAGTGGAGGGAAACTATCGTGGGTGGGGAAACTGAGGCACAGGGTGAAGTGAGCCACACTCAGCTCACGCCAGGGACAGATCAGACCCCAGGCTGGCACCCGGAATCGGGTGCCACCAAGCGCAGGGCAGACCCAGCTCCGCTGCCAGGAAGGTTCCGGTTCCCACTGCGGCACCAACACCTCCCACCAGCCTCCTGCACTGGTCCTGTCACCCATGGTGATCAGTTGCCAGAGGGGCTCACCAGCAGGGCTTTAACACCACAGGGGCTGCCTGGAAGGACCCAAGCAGCAGCAGGTGACAGGAGTAGGCTTTCCTGTCCCCAAAAGCATCACCTCCATGAGGGCCTCACCCAGGGGCTGTAAATGCTCTGCCAAAAAGTCACCACAGCCCAGCAAACAGCAGAAAGCACAGGGACCTCACTCCCTGGCCCCCATCGCACGTGGCTGCAGCTCTCCTGCGGGCACCACGGTTGGCAGGCTGGTGGGATGGGCACGGCTGCACCCAGGGGTGCCCCCCAGGCTGCCCTCTCCAACCCCAGAGCTGATTTTGAGGGAGGCAGAGACCAGAGGAAGAAGGGCTGGAGGGGATGGCAAACACCCCAGGAGCGGTGCCAGGGGATCCCCATTTGTCCCACTGGTCCCAGGCACAGTCCCTGGTGTCACCATCCCTGTACTGGGGGGTTTGACAAGGGACACCCCGACCCGTTTTGCCTGCCCCATGGCTCCCGCCCTGCCACTCACTGCCTGTTTACCAGGCACACAAAGGGGCCTCTGTGCCCAGGCGCCTGTGGGACCGTCCCCCCACACCCATGCCGGGCTGTACCAGGCTCCTTTGGGGACTGTCGGGTCCTTGGTGGTGACAAGAGGGACCTGCTTGTTGTTATTCATTTCTTTAGAGTGGGTCATTGACCTTTTGCTCATCTCTTTCCCCAGAGACATCCTCTGTCCTCGATCCCTCCTGCGCCGCTTGCATCCCCCAGCGCCAGGGCAGGCTGTGCCCCACCACCAGCACCCGGGGTGACACGGCGATGGGCAGAAGTGGTGGCAGAGTGGGGGTCACCAGTCTGCACCTCCAGGACTGATCTTGCCCCTTTGGTCCCCAGGGCTGCCCCTAAGGGGTTTTCCAGGTGTGAGGGGGACAGGGTTGCCCCACACTCATAATGGGGCAGAGGCACTGGCATGCGGTGGGGAAAGGGGAAAGGATGCTGTCCCAAGGGAGCCTCAGCCCTCCCTGGGGGGCACCCAGCAGGGGCACCCAAAGCTGGCACACAAGTGTGGCACAGCCTGGGGACTGCACGGTCCCTGCCTGCAGGTGCAGGACTCTGAGGGACATTTTGGGATTGTGTGAGGAAGCAAGGGGGCGAAAAGGCCAGGATCCAGGGAAGGAAACGCTGGAAGGAGAGAGACAAGGAGAGGAGAAGGGCCGGTGCCTGCTGGCCATCCCCGCATCCACCAGCACGCTCTGTCCTGTCTTCTCACCCCTTCCCTTCCTCCCGTGGTGAGGGCTCCCACATGTATGCCTGGAGGGGGGTGCCGGGACACAGGACTCAGGGGCCCTTGTGCCCAGGTGACAGGGGCTGGGAGGACCCAGGGGTAGCTCCTGGGCTGTGGCAGAGCTTGGCAGCCAGAGGCATGAACCCGTAGCCATGTGCATACATCCCCCCGGCACAAGTTCACCTGGACCTGCCAGAGAGGTGAGCAGGGTGAGGCCATGAGTGCCAGCTATGAGTTCCTGCCGCCTCCATGGAGTGGGGGAACACCCATGCCTGGTGGGATCCCACGTTAAGCCTCACGCTGGCTGGATGCAGGGGCAGTGGGATCCTGCCCAAGTCCCCTGTGAGGGAGGCAGAGGGTGGCAGGTGCTGCGGGCAGGGTGCTGGCCCCGGGCAGGCAGCTCCCTGCCCAGGCGGTGCTCAGCTGCATGGAGCACAGGGCCAACGACTCCACACCAGCAGAAGGGAGCAGGGGCCTGCGAGGAGGAGGAGGACGAGCACGAAGCAGCAGCACGAGCCGGGTGCCAGGCCAAAAGCACCAACCAGCCCCGTGGGACGCAGCAAGAGCCAACAGCCCAGCCTGGTGCAGCGGGTCCACCGTGCCTGCCCTCCAGCGAGGGGCAGCCGGGAGATGCGCTGAAGCCAGGGTTAGCACAGCCATGGACTTTGAACAGGAAACTCCACCGGTGTCCCCAGTACACGGCAGCGTGCACGCCCCGACGGCTGAGCCGGCACTCCCCGCGGGAGCAGCCGGGCCAGGCACAGACAGCTCTCCATGTCCGCTGGCACCACCTGAAACTCTGCTCCATCCCTCCTGCCCACTCGAAGCCATTGCCCTCAGCCAGCACCGTGTGGCACAGGGACAGCCAGGGGCTGGGAGATCCCATCCAGAGACCCGCAAGCTGGTCACCCCAGTAATAGCCCTGCAGCCCACACCTGGCACCTGTGAGGGGATTTACTGGTCCCAACACAGGTGAAGCAGCACTGTGCACAGCCCAAAGGCAAGCCTGGGCTCCAAAACCCCCATCCTGCACCCACCAGAGGACAGGGCACGGTCCGCCCGAGCCCGTCCCTGGAGGAAGCAGAGCTGCCCGCTCCCTGCCAGCCTCCCAGCCCTCCCAGCAGGTGCTGGCCCACAGGAGCCCCAAGTGATGGGGCTCAGCTCCTGGAGAACAAGCACTCCAATGTTTCTAACAAGCATTTAGGCCTGGTGGAAATATCTTAAAACTTTTTGATGGCTCCAGACTTTAGTCATCATTAAATATCCACTTATTTGCTCACAGCTGGGAAGCACAGGTGGGTGAAGCTGCGGTCACTGCAAAAGCAGCACCAGAGCTGGTGGGTAAGCCAGGCCCCGCGGCCAAGCAGACCCAGGAGGCCAAGCTAAGCCCACAACCCCAGGCCAGCCCTGCCCCACCACAGGCACCCACTGATGGTCACCACCCAGCCGGACACCTGCCAGGGCTCCCTGAGGTCACCCGCCTGTGCCCTCACCCATGGGGACAGCCAAGGCCAGGCCCAGGAGCCACCATCTCCCCTGCCGCTAGTCACAGCCTTGCTCAGTACAAATTGTGCCTGTCACCTGTCCCAGCTAGGGCACCACCCAACCCCTCACACACTGGCGTGGCAGCCTGGGGACATGCCTCAGGGGAGCTGGAGGAGGAAGAAATCCCCACAGGGTTTGCCAGCACCTCACCTGAGCCCGTCACACAGTGCCAGAACCAGGAGCCCAGGGAGAGCAGCATGGTTCTCCCCCATGCCAGCCCCATGGTGCTGTGCCAGCTGGGCACCAGCGTGCCTGGCTGAGCGGGACACACCATCGGCAGCGCCCTGTCCCAGAGCCACCGCAACACACGGCACGGGGACACAGCCACCCTGCATCGGCACAAGGGCCCGGCCTCAGAGCAGTGGGGTTGTGCCGGCAGCCGCGGTGTGGAGGAGGGCGCTGGCTGCCCACAGCCTCTCCCTGCAGACAGTGCGAGGCAGAGCCCTGCAGGCTCAGTGGCTTGTGGCCGCCTGCCTTGTGGGCCACTGTGGCCACCAACCGCCCTGACCAGCACCACCCTGTGTGGCCCCTGCCTCCCCCACACCAGCTGCAAACAGCCAGGGGGCAAAGAGCACCCGGAGCTGGGGCAGCGCCAGCGCATCGATTCCTGCTGCAGGATCGGGCACCAGCCCCACCTGGCCCTGGCAGCAGGGCCTGGCAGCGGCTCTGCAGGCACAAGGTGCCCTGTCCCCTAGGGACGCTGCACCCCAGCACCGATGCTGCTGCACTCCAGCACCAATGCTGCTGCACCAGGGCCCTGCTGGCTGGGTGACCCCCCCGTGCCCCAGTTTCAGCCTTTCTTACTTTGTAGGCACCAAGATCCCCACAGCTCCGCTCCCACTGGCCAGGGATGAAAGGGCAGGCCTGCCAGGACAACTCCTTTGTATGGTGGGAGCTTCCTGGCTCTTGACCAAGGAGCCAAAGGCACAAACCCTGCACAGGGCAAAGCAGCCACACCAGTGCCCGGCTCTCCCCTGCCCCACATGCATCCTCCCCGCACCCCAGGGCCCACACCATGGGAACGCCACCAACACACAGTGACACTGAAGCTGCACCCGGAGCCCCAACTGCTCCTCTGAAAGAGCCCCAAACCACCAACCCTTCCTGGGCCAAACAAAACCTGGCAGCACACTCCTGTCACCGGCACTTCAGAGCCAGGAGCTCCCGCTGCGGTCGCCTTCCTGTCCCAAACATGTGGGCACACAGAGCCATGGAGAAGTGCCAAACACCCTCAGCTGTGCCTGCAGTAACTTTTAAGAGATCACCTGCTAGTTTTACACCCAATGTACCTTTAAACCAGCTACCGATACTCATCAGGGAGCCCAGCCCGCAAGATACACAGAGCTGAGTTCACCCCTGTCCCAGCAAGAGCCAAGGTGACATAGATGATGGCACAGCCTGTCCTCAGACACCCACAGCCCTGCCTTCCCTCCACCAAGAGCCGCTGACATGGTTCTGCTCAGACCCCCATTGCTCCAGGGCTCCTGCCTGAATTTCTGCCCTGGGAAGAATAAAAATCCCAGGCAAACCCCAAAACAGCTCAGCCGTGCCAGGCAAATTCCATTGCTCCCAAGGGCTGGACATGAGACCTTGCAGAGGTGCCACAGGACAGTGTCCAGCCATCACCCTTGCCAGGCTGCAGGTGAACGCGCCTGGTGACAAAGCGGTTATGGAAGCAGGTGACGTGGTGCCGTGGGTCAGAAGCACACCTCCCTCAAAGCCTCCCTGCACCCACCACCACTGCATCCTCAAGTGCCCAGCGAAACCCTCACCAACTGCTCGCAGACAAAGTCTGTCCCAAAACCACTGCTATCCCTCGCTGCAATGCTGCTCCCCAAATAGCCCCCAATGTCAGGTATGATGGGAACTCCCAGGGTCACCAGCATTCAGGGGCAGCACAGAGGACTGGTTCCAGCTCTCTCCAGTCCCAGCCCAGCCCACTCAGCTAAAGATGAGCTGTCTGCTCCCTATCCCATCCCACCCCACACCACCAGGGCCACTGTTCTGCACATTGCCCGGAGGAAAGCATGCCATGGGAGGCACCTACCCCAGGGGAGCACGCTGTGGCACAGAGCTGTGCCCATGGGCAGCTGCTGGCGGGGCAAGCGCGGGGCACACACCGCACTGCGAGACCGGGAGAAGTCCAGCAACCCCCAACTTCAACCCCTCGGGGTGAACCCCCAGCAAGGAAGGGGTCTCGTGCTTACCCCCTCCCTGCTGCAATCCCCCCAGCCTCCGCCTGCCACAGCAGGATCAGTGCGATATGGAGCTTGTTTCACCTGGTGAAACACACAATTCTGTATGAGGTCAGGGCAGACCTGGGCTGGGGGACCGAGCCAGGGAGAGCAAGGCATGGGCTGAGGAGGCTGGGCTCTGGCACGGGGCAGGATGATGTCCCCTGTGCAGATGGGGAGCATGAGGTGACTGTGGGACTTGTACACAGCAGGACCATGAGGAAATCAGTGACACATACAGGGCACACATCCTCAGGGCATGACAGTCCCTGGGGCTGCACTAAATCCATCCATGAGCACCCACAGCACTGGGGGAAGCTCTTATCCCAGCACATGGCTGGTCCTACACACACCCCACCCACACATGGCATCGCTGAGTGAGAGAGGAGGTGTTGGTCCTTCCCCTGCCACCCTGCCTGCAGCAAGCAGGGCACTCCAGTGACAGTCCTCGCATACGGCGGTGACCAGGCCTGGGCTCCTCGTCCTCCTCCTCCAGCTGCAGCGTCCTGCGCTGCACTCTCTGCTGCACACAGGGCTGGGGAGGGTCAGGGAGAAACAGGTCCCCCAAAAGACATGTGCAACCCCAGCCTGTAACCCCACCAGCCACAGCAGCCAGGTCCGGGTCAGTTGCCAAGGGCCAACAGATAGCAGGGCACAGCTGCGCCAGCCGGCTAAGCCTTGCAGGCAGGGGCCTGCGGCACGCAGTGCTGGGCAGCCCCTCACCGTGGCCACGCAGCTCGGCCTGGGGTAAGGAGCAGAGATGACTCAGCCGAAGAGCATCATCCCCCTCACCCATTTTGCGGGCACCGGGGCTGCCCATGCAGCGGGCACCTGTCTGCAACGCGGGGCTCAGCCCTGCGCACGCCCTGCCCCGCCTGCCCCGTCCCGGGCAGTCCTGCCGCCCCGGTCGCTGGGAAGGACACAAGGTACGATGCTCACAAGCTGCTGGCGAGGGAAAGCAGGCAGGATCAGGCCTGCAGGGTATTTGGGAGAGGGAAGAGGAGCGAGCATTGCCAGCTCGGGAGCAGCAGTTCGCTACCCTCCCCCACCCTCTAAAAATAACCGGCTCCCTCGGCGCCCAGCGCACCCATCCCCCTGCTGCACCGCTGCCCGGGTCCCTGCGGCCGGGGTCCCTCCCGGGGTCCCTGTGCCTGTCCCCCAGGTTTGGCAGGGAAGCCCTGTGCAGGAGCAGGAGGGGCCGGTGCAGGTTACACCTGCTGTGTGACCGCAGCAGTGACAGTGCCATCCTGCCCTCTCTGCCACCCCTGGGGGGACCAGGCCCGGGAACCCCCCCTGTCTCAGCCTCATGCCCAGATCGTGGGAGCAGCTCCTGTCCAGCCCACGGAAGAGGGGCGACTCTGACCCACATATCACTTGGAAGCCTATTTATAGCGTGCAGACCGCCCGGGCCTGGGGAGAGCTCTCCCACCCGGAGGAGCAGCCCTGGGGACCAGGGACAGGGTTGGCACGTGCCTGGGGCATTTCGGACACGCGCGTGGGCCGTGGCGGGGAGGGAGATGCTGCCCAGGCCCGAGGGTTGGGTGGAAGGTGGCACTGAGCCCACGGCCCTGGGCTCCTCCATCTGCCACAGGGCCCGGGCAGCTCCCACGAACACGGGTGGGAGCGGGGCAGGGGAGACCCAACTGTTGCTGCCCCGCCGGGCTGGGCTCACGCCGGGGCCGACGTGCCGACAGCCGGGGCGTTCCGTGGGTTCGCACACAGACGGCACCCACGGTTCGTTTCCTGCAGCCCCACGCGAGCGGACACGCCAGGTCCGCATCCCCACGCACCGCCCGTCCTCCGGGCCCGGCCGGCGGGGGGACCGGGGAAAGCTCGGCCCGGGGGTGGCTCCGCACCCCCCCTGCGGCCCCCGGGCTCCCCCCGTCCCACGCAGCGGCCCCGCGGTGCCGGCCCCACTCGGGGGTCTCGCCTCAGCCGCCCCCGCGCTGCCCAGGGCTGCAGGGGAGCTCCCACCCGCAGCACCCCCGCCGCCCCCCACTCACCGGGCTGCGCCGTTTCAGCGTCACGTTCTTCCAGAGCAAGAGATGGAGCTGGTGCAGGAACCCCATGGCCGGGCCCACCCCGCGCAGGGGCTCCCCCGCTCAGCTCACGGATCACCCGCCGCCCACCGCCATAGCCCGGCAGGCCGCCGCCGTTCTCCGCAGCAGGCTGGGAGGGAGCGGACCGGCCTCAGCCCCGGCCCGGCCCTGCGCAACGCCGCCCCCGGGGCGCCCGCCCGCCACCGCCCATTAAAGGCACCGCCGGCCGCAGCCGCGCCGCCCGGTGCAGGGCCCGGGGGGGCTCCCACGACCCCGTCCGGCCCAGGGGAGCCCGGAGCCCCGGAGCGCACCGTAACGCCGGGGGCCCGGTGATTTGCTGCCTGCCAGGCAGGCACTTGCTGGTGTATCCTGTGCCTCCCGGGGGAACTGAGGTACGGAGCCCCCGGGGCACGGAGTGGGGGCGGCCGCTGCAGCACTCGTGCCTCCCCGGGTGTGGGCTGTCTGGGAGCCAGGCTCCTGCCCCAGGGAGCTGCCGAGTCAGAGAAACCCTCAGTACCCAGAAGGTGCCTCTGGAGCTGCCCCTGCACCTCTCCAGGCCAGAGGCAAAACGAGGTCACCCCCAGCTGCGTGTCTCTTCCATCTTTGCCCCTCCAGGACAGACTTGCTCAGGTGACATTGCTGTTCCCCACACACCAGCCGCTGCTGGTCCTGCTCGGGTCCAGCTGCCCACAGCTCCTGCCCAGCCAATCCCGTGGACAAGTGCTGGGGTGTCCACGTGTGTTCTTGGCTGGGACCACCTTTCCTGCACCAAGCTGCACTCCCAGCCCAGCTGTGACTCCAAGACAGGGAATGACACCCTCAACAGCAGTCAGCATTGAACCAAGCCAGCTCTCTGTCTGTCCTTCTTTCCTTCCATCCTTCCACACAGCCAGCCATCCTTCTATTCACTCTTCCTTCCATCCTTCCTTCTTTCTATCCTTCTTTCCACTCATCCATCCATCCTTCTTTCCCTCCCTCCTGCTCCCTCTGGTTCTCTTAATTTCAGGACCTGTCCCTCCCTCTCCTCCCAGCCGTCCATAGCCACCTCTCTCCTTCGCCCCTCTCCTCTCCTGCCACTATCTTTAACTATCTCCCCTGCCATGCTGCTTTCAGGGCCAAGTGCAGCCGGGAGCTGCAAATAACGCGTTTGGCTGTCCCAGCCCCGAGTGGTGTTGCCAAGTGTGACTGTGTTTCAGGCAGGCTCTACAACAGCTGCCCAGGCACTGATAAAAGCTCCCCTTGTCCTGCCACAAAGTGCCATTATTCAAAAAAACTTCTGGGTGAAACATTGTGCCGAGGTGAGAGAGGACAAGGGCTGCCCGAGGGGACACGGTGGCGCAGAGGCACCGCGCTGCCCCGGCTCTGTGCCCTGCGCGGCGCTGTTTTGGGAGGGCTGGGTGTGCGGGCAGCAGAGCTGCCTGGCATCGAGAGGAGCTGAGCAGGGGCTGGCCAGGGCTGGCTCAGCACCGTTCCACCTGCACCCCGCCAACACGAGTAACTGCTGGGATGACCCTGATGTTTGCTGGCATTTCTCTGGCTCTGAAATACCAGAGATATCTGGTGTGAAGGTAAGCTGGGCTGTGGGGGTTCAGCTGAAGGGCTGTCTGGCCCCAGACCTCGCTCCAGCAGTGGGTGTTAGTTGGTCCTTGGGGAAGGATGGGCGCATGCACCCTAGGCTTTTTCCAGGGGACTGCATGTGGTTTGCCCCCAGCCCACGCTAGAAACACCTCAGAAAAGCCCTGCCCTGCAGCAGAGTGGGTCCCCAGCTCAGAGGGATGCAGCAGAACGAGTCATGGGTGGGACTGTGGGTGACATGGGCTCAAAGCCCTGACCTGGGTCTCCCACATCCCTCCCTCCCGCTGCCCCTGGGTGCATCTCAGTGAGCTGCACAGTGTCGTGCTTGGCACGACACAAAACCCCACGAGGGGCCAGCAAGAGATGGGCCCAGCAGCAGCGTCCCATGGGGTGGCACAGTACCAAGGACCTGCTGCCCCGTCTCCTCCACAGACATGGGGCCGTTCTTGCGGGGTGGCCAAGCTTCTCCATCTGTGTAGGGTCATCTGCAGGTGGCAGCACCCACCCACACAAAGCTCCCTGCGCTGTGCTGGTGCCATCTGGCGTTACCCAATGGTCCCATAGTCTGGCCCCAGAGACACCTGGGCAGAGCTGGTCCTGGTGCCAGCCTGGCTCGGAGCCTCTGGCCACTGTTGCCACATCCCTGCGCCACGGGGGTCAGGGTGCCTGGACCCACAAGATGCAAGTATCCCTCAGGTCATCGTCCCTGCTGCCAGAGTGTCCTGGGGCAGCACCTGGGGGTGATGGCTACATGTGCCAGGGAAAAGCTCCCTCTGGCTCCACCACCCATTCTGTACCCCCTGTGGAAACCTCGTGGTGGATGCTGTACTCCGTGCTGTCCTCTGTGGAGGAGAACAGCCGTGTCCTGTGGCGTGGCGGACAGGACAGCAGCGGGGAGTGCTGCCTGCAGCTGGCGGGGCTGGGGACAGTGCAGTGCCCGCTATCTGGGCTACCAATCATGCAGCAAAAGAAATGCAGAAAGGGGGTAAGAAAAGAAAACAGGAAACAGGGGGCATGGCTGGGGAGGAAAAAACAACCAGCCTGAGCTGCAGTTGGCCTCCAAAGGCTCCCAGGGCAGCACCGAAACCTCCGAGCCTTGCTGCGCATCAGCGCGGTAGCACGGTGCTGTGCCCAGCTGCTGCCCAGCCCCTCGCCTCGCTGGCAGCGCTGTGACCGTCCTCACTCCCAGGATCCAGGCAGCTGATGGGACCAGCATGAAATGGGGGGTGTAGACGCCAGGGGTGCTTGAGCAGCCCAAGGACCCCCAGGGAGCCGTTTGGGGCCCCGCTCCCAGCTCTCTGTGTGCCCCTGCCAGCTCTGGGGACAGCGCTGCACGCCTCGGGGCTCCCCTCCTTACCCTCAGTTTCCCCATCTCTCCTCACCTGGCAGGGCTGTTGGGGACATTGGTGCCCGAACAGCAATAGCAGCAAAGAAAACAACCATGTTCATGAGCAGGCTGGGCACGGGAGGCAGCTCTCGGTGCAGACGCAGCCGAGGCACACGTGTGCCTGTTCCCCTTTCGGCAGCAAGCAGGTGCCCGGGGCCTGGCAGCACCGAGGAGCTGCTGGTGCCACTTTAGCTGACAGTTTCAAGATGAGTCAGTGCACTCAGAGTCAGGCTGGCATCCTGTTTTCAACCAGGCTGTGGGTGGCATACGGGAGGCACCTGGGCTGGGCTGAGGGCAGGGCCCTGCCCGCACCCATGTCAGCGCGAGCAGGGTGTTCAGAGCCCGGCACACACACCTGGGCAAGGCACCAGCTCCTTCCCACCGCCTGCCAGGAGGGAATCACCCATGGCCTGGGTGGCAGTGCCAGGCTGAGGGTCTGGCGCTGATGTCCCCGTCCATCCTCACCAGTTCTGCCACAGCAGCAGTGAACACAGAGGAAGCACCTGGTTTGAGCCCAAGCTGCATGAGCATCTCACCGTTCAGCTGTTCCCAGGTGGTCTCAGAGGGAGCTGCATATACCAGGGACGTGCAGCTGGACCCAGCAATCCTGCTTTTGAGAAAAATAATGATGATGTATTAGTGTGAGTGTTTGTGGGGCGTGCTTTGGCACAAAGCTGACAGCTAACAGAGCTGCCCCGTGGGCTCAGCACAGCCCCATCAGGCAGCTTTGCCCACAGCACAGCCATGGCTCAGGCAGGCAGTGGTGCAGGCAGCAGGGCAGGCAGCGGTGCAGGCAGAGCAGCCCACTGGGGCGCCAGACTCTGCTGCTGTCTTGCCCCACAGGGCTGAGTGCCCAGGGACAGCATGGGTGGCAGGCTTCAGCATGGGTTGGGGATCTCTACCTGCTGTCCCCTCCTCTGTGCCACCCTGTGCCTGCTTCCCATCCCCTGGCATCCCTCTGCCATGGGAGCACTGACTGGGGAATGCAGCTGGGGACAGTGACTGGTGTGGGCACGGGCTCAGTCCCCGCCAGCTTGGGTGGGGACCCTTCCACACCATGGGGAGTGCTGGAGAGCCCCAGTGCAGTGGGAGGACATGGGGCCACCTCACAAACTCCAAACCAGGGGCGGGTACCTTGGAAAACCGCAGCTCATCCAGGACATCAGGGCTCTGGCTGGTGGCTGGGACAGAAGAGATGCTTGGCAGATGGGAGCCACGCTTTGGGCTCAGTTTCAAGCCTGGCACCTGGGAAACCCCTTTAGAGAACTGAAATCCCATGCGGGGCCACATGTACCTTCTCCAAGGAGCCACAGCGTAGCTGGGGGGTGGCAGGGGAAGCACAGAGGGGTGGGCAGGCACAGATCTGTGAGCAGCACCTGCACCAGGAGCCTTTCCCGGGGGTGCCAGGGCACTGCTGTGGGGCAGCAGCATCCCCCCCCTGGCACGGGGCACTCACTCATTGACAGGCACCACCCAGCCATGGGGCAGTCACAGGGCATGCACCCAGCCATGGGTCACTCACATAGCCATGGGGCTCAGCCACAGAGCACCCACCTTGCTATGGGACATGCACCCAGCCATTGAGCACCCTCTCAGGTATGGGACATGCATGAGCCACAAGACACACACCCAGCCATGGGCACGCACCCGCCCTCGGGGCACACACTGGCTGTGGGTCCCACGCTGCCCACGCGGCACAGGGGAGGTGCCGGGAGCCGCTGTGCCAGCACTGCGCGCAGCAGGAAGGACCCGCCGTGGGGCCGGGACGAGGCAAAACCACAGAAAAGAGGAAGCCCTAGAGTGCCCCAGCGCAGTGGCACAGCTGCCCAGGCAGACACAGGCACCTCGCACAGCACCGCGCCAGCGCTTCCCCGGTAAGTCTGATCTCGGCTCCACCACCCGTCACAGGGAGAGGGGCTGAGAAACGAGTCAGCTGCCAGCGCTACCGGACCAGGGTGTCCCCTCCCAGAGCATCCTCAAAACAAGGGCAGCATCCCCACTGCTGGAGGCAGGCGGGCAGAGGGACCTGGAGCACTGGTGCTGCCGTGTGCGGTGCAGGGAGCCGGCAGAGCTTTCCCAGGTTTTTCTGGAGCATAAGCTTAGCTCGTGTGTTTTAGCAGGACAGGCGGAGCAGGCCAGCACAGGCAAGGGATTTTTCACAGCAAAGCTGCAGTGTCTGAGGTGGGAAAGCAGGGCCCTGCTTTCTAGGAGGTTCCAAAATCACAGAGGAACGGGCACAGCCCTGGCTGGCAGTGGGGCTCAGGCAGCCAATGTGTTTATAGAGGTTACTGCAAAAGGGAAACTGCCTTTGGTGCTGGACCCTCTGGGTGCCCATGGGCACTGAGCACTGCTGGGTGGGCTCGAGCTGGTGACCAGACCCCAGCCCAGCCGAGTGTCCCCTTCACCATCCCTGCCACTGTTCTCTGGTCCCCTCAGTGCCACAAGTTATAGTATGGCATTGCCAGCAGAGGCCTGAGACAGGCAGCTGGGCACCGTGGCAGGGCGAGCATCTTGCAGCCAGGCTCCCATGCGCCTGTGGGCTGAGCCCTGTCAGCAGCAGCCACACACGACCCCTGCCCCGCTGCCCTCCCCGCGGGGCTCCGGCCATCGGTGACAACCTGAAAATAAAATATCAGTGTTTGCGCACCAAGGCTGTGAGCTCCCAGGCTGCTGGGGCTGCCATGACTTTGATGGCCAGGGAGAGCACCCCAAGCCCAGGGAGAGCACCCTAAGTGCATGGGGAGCACCCCAATTCCAGGGAGAGCACCCTAAGCACAGGGAGAGCACCCTAAGCACAGGGAGAGCACCCAAAGCCCAGGGAGAGCCCTGCGGTCACTGCAGGAGGGTGCTGCGGTGGGGGGACACTTCTCGGGCAGGACACTCCAGTCTGGCCATGAGCAGGGTTTTGGAGTTCCCAGTCACTCCCAGGTACACCCCAGTTTGCAGCTGGGACCTCACCATGGGGTGTTAGGACAGGGCTCAGGGTGTTACCCCTTGCCCTTTGGTGTGTGGTCCCTGGCTGCAGCAAGGCTGCCTGCTCTTTGGGCCCAGCCTGCCCTGGGCAAAACTGGAAGGGTGGAGTGGGACTGTGGCTGTTTGTTCAGTGGGGAAACTGAGGCACAGACCACATCCCTTGTGCGTGTAATGGGGAGCGGTGCCAGGCAGTTGGGGTGGGGGGCCACGGGTGGCTGCTGCTCATCAGCTCCGTGCCCGCCTCCAGCAGCATCCCTGCTCACCCCAGAGCTGGGGACACCAGGAACACAAAAGCCACCAGAGGGTCACACCAGGTGCATGGGGGACCCGGGGGAGTGACAGGAGGCAGCAGAGGGGTCAGGGGTGATACTGGGGCCTCGGTTTAATGGAGAAGCCCTTTCTCCATCCCCTCTGGCCCCAGCACCTCCCCACTGCCCTCACCTCCTACAGGACGAGCTGACACTCCTCAGTGGCCTCTCCTCTCTCCCAGGTGCAGGTCTGTCACCCAAGCAGGTGACAGCCAGCTCAGCAGCATGCTCCGGGCATTGCCACGGCTGCCATGGGGCTGGCCGGGCGTGAAGGTGGCGTTCACTGCCGGGGTGTTTGTAACCACCCTCTGGAACCTGAGATGCTTCCTCAACCCCTCTGAGATGTCCAGAGAAGCCCCCAAGCACAGTGAGCCGCTGGTGGTCCTGGTGTGGGCATGGCCCTCAAAGCAGGTCCCCAACATCAGCGGGGACGTTTGCCGTGAGCTGTACGGCATCACGGGCTGCCGGCTCACCACGGAGCGGCGGCTCCTGCGCCGCGCAGACGTGGTGGTGTTTCCCCACACCAGGCTGCAGCCCGGCAGGGACAGGCTGCCCCAGGAGAGGCCGCCAGGACAGAACTGGGTGTGGGTCTCGCTGGAGTCCCCTTCCAACACTAAAGCTCTAGCGGGATGGAACCAGACCTTCAACTGGGTGATGACATACAGGCAGGACTCAGACATCTTCATCCCCTACGGCAAGCTTGTGCCCAACCGGTCAGCCACTGTGAATATCCCCACAAAGACCAACTTGGTGTCCTGGGTTATCAGCAACTATCACAGGACTCAGAAAAGAGCTGAAGTCTACAAAAACCTCTCTAGGTACCTCCATGTTAACATATACGGGAAAGCAAACAAAAAGCCACTTTGCAAGGACTGCCTCTTGCCAACAACGTCCAAGTCCAAGTTCTACCTGGCCTTTGAGAACTCCATTCACCAGGACTACATCACCGAGAAGCTCTGGAGGAACTCGCTGCTGGCCGGCACCGTGCCCGTGGTGCTGGGCCCTCCAAGGGCCAACTACGAGCAGTTTGTCCCTGCAGACTCTTTCATTCACGTCGATGACTTTGATTCCCTGGCAGAGCTGGCCACCTTCCTGAAGACCATGAACTCCAGCCGCTACCGGCAGTTCTTTGCCTGGCAGAAGAGGTACAGCGTGAAGCTCTATGCCGACTGGAGGGAGCGCATCTGCACCATCTGCACCGCCTACCCCAGCCTGCCCCGTGGCCACGTCTATCCCGACCTGGAGAGCTGGTTCAACGCCTAGCACAGGGCGATGTGTGCTGTGACCATCAGGGACACTTCTGGGGTGAAGGGAGCCTGGGACACCCTTCTGCAGAGCAGGACGTGGAGCACGGAGGAACACGGGAGCCCTGACCTCTCTTCCCAGTCTGGCTGTTGCCACACTGGGAACTTGAGCAACTCTACGTGACTTAATGTCTTGCAAAACAGGACTAACCCCCCACCCCAGACCCGAGACTGAGCTACCTCGCCAGGGTGCTGGCAGGACAAAAGGGTGCTTTGGAAGTAAATGATGTGGTACTGCAGAGGCTCTACCTGTGGTGCACAGGGTGGGGGGCCGGCTGTGGGCTCAGGGCTCCCCAACCTCTCCGTGCCATTGCTGTATCCCCCCGGCACCCTCTGCTGGGTGGTGACATTTCTGGCTAGGATGGAGGAGTTTACCTCGGGGCAGCCCAGGTGCACCCAGCACCCCGGTGCACAGATGGAGGGCACAGCCTCTGCTCCACTGCTTCTCAGCACACTCATTTCTCCCACCCACCCCCACCTCAAACCGTGGGTGTCACCATGCCAGGAAGGACTGGCGGGACACCAGATGCTCCTGAGTGCAATCTCAGCTTGCTCAGTGCAGGGCCGAGTCAGAGAGGGATGCTGTGGTTTCTCACTCCCCTGCTGCGGCAGGAAGCCAGCGAAGTGGTGGTGTCCAGAGCGTCACAACGAGCACAGAGCAAAGCTGCTCCCATGGGAACCCTGTGGCACCGGCAGCCTGTGCCACGTGCCCTGGGTACTGCCAAGCCCCTGCACGCCCTCCACTGTGCACCCACCAGCACCCCAGGCACCTGTGCTGCCAGCACCCTGTGCCACACATGGCACTGTGGGCACCCTGCACACACATGCACCCTGCAGCACGCACAGCCTGCACACACCCTGCAGCACACACACAACCTGCACCCTGGGCACGGGCACTGCCCGAGCACCCTGAGGGGAAGCACCTATCTGGGATCGGCAGCAATGTCGGGGTCGGGTGACAGGACCATGGGGTGGGACATGACTGCTCCATCCATGTCTTCTTCATACCCTTCCCCATGTGCCCCTTGGCTCGGTGCCACCAGCCCGCCCCAGTATAAACAGCTCGCAGATGCCCCTCACTGCAGCCCCAAAGTCACAACCCCACTGCTGGCAATCCGCAAGCTGCCCTCTGCATTTGGGGTGCAGTGGGGCCCAGGTCTGCAGTGTCACCCCTCAGCAGAGGGGACATTCCTGCCCCAGGCTGGTGCTTCGCTGTGTCCCAGCCCACGCAGCCGAGCCCTTGCTGGGTTACCGTTTGACAGGCACGTCGCCCTCTTCTGATTTCTGTGGCTTCCGATTTCCGTCTTGTGTCTTCTGGGTCAACCGAAAACAGGGCAGGAGTGGCTCTGAGCACCTCCGGGCAGGGTGCTGGGGCAGGGGGCCTGGGGATCCTGCCTGGCTGGCTTTTCACCGGAGCAGAAAATCGGATGGTGAAAACGTGGAGAGAAGCAATCCTCAGGGAGGTGACACTGTCCGCAGGGTTTCCGCTACCAACTCTGCCCATCGCCAGCCTCCGATACCCTCAGAGCACATGGCAGCGAAGGGCAGCAGCGCCGGGGGGAGCCATTTCCAGTGGGTGCCGTGTCTGGCTGCGTTCCCACCCTGCGGGGCACCCAGGAGCAAGCAGGGACACAGGGTGAGACCAGGGGACCCCTCTGCACAGGGACACCCAGGCGGGTGTGCATCCCGGCCCTTTGCAGGGTGCCAGCAGTGACCCCACTCCTGCCCGCTCCATGGCAGCAGGGCCAACCCCAGAGAGCAAACCCATCGGTTACTGGCAGATGAGCTGAAAAAGCAGCTTTTCAGAGGCTTCACTACAGGCTTGGTCATTTCGTTGCTTCTGCTCAGGGGAGAAGTCCTTGGGGGTGAAGGCTGGTGGCAAACCAGGTTTCAGAGGCCACAGTGGTGAAAACTGAAGGTGTCAGCCCCCAGCCCTCTGCTTTTCCTGCTGGGCTGGCACCCCTGACCCCCAGCAGCTCAGTCCCCGGTGCCCACCCTGACCGGGGTGGCACCGCCACCACCAGGCTGCTCGGCTGGACGGTGGAGCGCTCCTCACGCACGGTCCTACAGCCCTGGCTTCCTGGATGTCCCCGCTGCCCACCCCGCCGCTGGGAGCTCGGCAGATCCTGCTACATCCCCACACCGTCCTTCCTTGCCTGTGGCATCTGCTCGAACAGCCTGAAGATCCAACTGTGCTTCCACCCTTCCCAAAAGAAGCTACAGCAAAAACAGCAGCTCCAGTTGGGTGGAAGGTGACTCCCACACACATTACCGTCTCTGCTTTGGGGAGCAGTGCCTGGACAAACTGGTGTCCCTCCAGGGCCAGGTGTTGCTGGCTGACAGGGACACGTGCACCCAATTTGCATGCACCAGTGCAGCCCCACCATGGCCCCGCATGCAGCCAAACCCATGGTGCTGGGCTGACCAGCACCACACAGAAATGCAAGGAAAGCAAGAAAAGGGTTAACTCACATTCATGCCCCAAAGAACTGAGATTTATTTCATTGCCAGAGGGAATATGATTAAGAAAAAAAAATTATAAAAATCATCATCAACTACAGCAGGCTCAAAGGCACAGGGCGCTAGCAGCATGGACAGGGCGGTGTTGGCCCCCCTGGGCTGGGACCCCAGGGAAAGATGGTCCCTGGGCAGCTGGGCTGGGGCAGAGGGACCAGGGCTGGCGAGTGGGGAGAGCACAGGGGATCCGTGGTGTTGCTGGGCACAAAGCCCCCAAAACAAGCCCCGCCACATGCCCAGGGATGGGTGAAGCTCTCGTGTGCCGCGGGGAGGCCGGGCTGCCAGGGCTCAGCTCCAGCTCCACACCGCAGCCGCCGGCCCGGCCACCAGGACAGAGCCGCCAGGGACCCCCACCCTGGGCCCAGCGCCCCAGCCCAGAGCTACGTGACAGGGAGGGGACTCTGGGAAACTAGCAATCGCTACAAAGATTTTTGCTTTATAAAAACTACAACCAAAACCATTGAAAAAAAAAAAAGCCAAAACATAAAACCACCCCCTCCCCCCCCAACCCACCCCTCAAAAAAAAAAAAAAAAAAAAACTAAAAAATACTTTTTTGTGGGTCTTGCAGGAGCAGCTCAGGTGGGGCCGGGTGCGGGCAGCTCCGTGCAGTGACATGGAGACTCATGGGTGCAGTGGGGCAGGAGCAGCCACCCCCCAGGACAGGTTGGAGTGGGGGCCAACACTGCTGGGACCAGTAAATGCACATAACGGGGAAGGGCTGGGAGCAACCGCAGCGAGCAGAGGCACCATCCCCATGCCGGGCTACCAGCCCTTCCCCTGCCCCTCGCGCCCCAAAAGCCCCAAGGCAGCACAGCGAGCGGCCGTGCCCTCCGTGGTGAAGGGGGGGAAGCTGCCCAGCTGTCCCCCACGAGAACCAGCCCAGCCACAGTGTCGGGATGGCACCACCGCTGGCCCCGCAGCCCCCGGATCAGTGGCTGCTGTTGCTCATGGAGAGCCCAGGCTGCAGCGCTTGAGGGAACATTTCAGCTTTGTGGAAGGGCGGCATGTAGACAGGAGGGGAGGGAGCCAGGCTGTAGCCCTGGGACGTCACCGGGATGGGCAGGCCGGGGGGCACCAGAGGCTGGTTCATGTCATACATCACCCCCTCCGCCTCGTTGCCGAAGGGCAGCAGCAGCCGTTTGCCTTTCTGACGCCGGTTGCAAAACCAGACCCGGACCACCTGTGAGGGAGAGATGGGGAAGGGTGAGGAGGGTGAGCCCAGGCGCTGCGTGGCTGACAGGGAGACTCTTCTGCTGGTGGCACCTCCACAGCACCCTGACCTGCCAGCACAGCCCCCTCCTTGCCACAGCTCCTCCTGGGGCTGGGCTCACACAGGCAGATGGTGGCTACCAGCCCCTGCCACTCTGCCACAGCTTCCAGTATCAAACTGGCCTGATGTGGGTGCTCAGGAACAGCAGCAACTTGGGCATCCACCCTGCAAACCCTCCCAACCTACGTCTTTGTCCAGGTTGAGGTCCTCGGCGATCTGGGAGATCTCCTGGGGACTGGGCTTCACGCACTTGCGGAAGAAGCTCTCCAGCGTCCCCTTCACGTTGGTCTCGATGCTGGTCCTGCGTTTTCTCTTCCGGGCTTGGGCCAACACTTGCTCGGCATTGCACATCTGGAAATGAGAAAGAGGCCACACGTTTAGTCACAGTGCTGGCAATGTCCCCAGAAGGCTCTAGACACGTGTGGCTGGCTGTAGAGGTCTGGAAGGGATGTGGACAGGCTTTGTGCACAAAGTGTCACTCCACTGCAACCAGGGTCATTCTCAGTGTCCCAGTAGTGCCTGCAGCTGGTGCAGGGGAGATGGACACATCTGCCTGCACCCCCCAGCTCCCCAGGGAGCAGCAAGCTGCACCTCCAGCTTATTCGAGATTCCAGCAGGATCTGGTTGCTCTGAGACAGGAGCTGCCAGACTTGTCACAGGGTGTCTGCCAGGGGATTTGGGCTCCCCCCCGCCTAGCAGGTGACAGCAGCAGTTCTCCCTGCAACCAGACAAGCCATGGCAGTGAGATGTTCTCTCCCAAAAAGCACATCTAAAAGGGAGAAGCTGCAGCTTGAGGGCTCGGTGTGCAGGTGCCCCTGGCTCACGGTGCTCCCCAGCCCCGTACCTCTTGCATGTTGTCCGTGTTCTCCGCCTCGTTGAGCCAACGCTGCAGCAGCGGCTTCAGCTTGCACATGTTCTTGAAGCTGAGCTGGAGCGCTTCGAAGCGGCAGATGGTCGTCTGGCTGAACATCTTCCCTGCGCGGGCAGGCACGGTGTCACAGACTCCTGCCCCGTGCTGGGGGTGTCCCACCGTTTGCCCTCCGGGCACCCCCCACATGGAATGGGGTACCAGGCAAGGCATTCTCCCTGCTGCTTCAGCAGGGATTTAAAGCACTGAAACACTCTTTAAGAAGCAGCTGTAGCTGTTTTAAACCAGTTCCTTGTTATCAAACCCTTCCTCCTTGAGCGAGTACTTAACAGGGTGAGGGAGCCCCAGGAGGCCTGGGGCTGGTGCTCACCGCCTCCTTTGCAGGTCGTTAAGGAGCAGAAATCTCCATTGCCCAGGTGCTCCATCCCCCTCCTCGGCTTCTCCCTTCCCTGCGGGTGTGGGGGCACACAGGACCCTTCCTTCCCAAACCCTTACCGTAGAGGGTGCCCAGAGCCAGCCCCACGTCAGCCTGGGTGAAGCCCAGCATGATGCGCTTGTGCTTGAGGTCCTTGGCAAACTGCTCCAGCTCTTCCGAGGTTGGCGCTTCCTGGCAGGGGCAGAATTCAACTGAGACGGGACAATTCACACCCAGAGGCTGCCAGGAGTGGGGTCTGTCGGTGCGATGGGGTCGGCATGGGACAGGGACAGGAAAGGGCTCAGCTGAGCTCTTGGCAGCACCCACACCCACCCGTCGCTGCCACTTCTGAGCGATGGGGTGGGTGGTAAATGAGTTTTCCCCAACCGCTGCACAGAAGACCTCTGACTCCTGCCCAGAGACCCCAACGTGCCCCCAGCCCACCCTGCCCCAAAGCAGGACCCACTGGACAGCCCTCAACCGTGTACGTGGCCCAGCTCACACCACACCCCAGGGTGGCACCAGGACCTGGGGACAAAAAGCAAGTCCCGGGAGCAGCCAGAGCTCCCCCTCTGCCCCAACGTGCCCTGAGAATGTCCTCTCTGCCCCCAGGCTCAGACCCTCGTGGTCTGACCAGAGGCAGCACTGATGGGCGCATTTACTGGTGGCCCCGCTCCAAGCATCCCACGACACGTCCCCACGGGCTCAGCTATCCCGGGCCGTGGGCACCCACCTCCCCACGGCTCCGGGGCGCGGGGCAGCCCCTCGCCAGCCCTTTTGCTTGAGCTCAGGGCAGATGAAACGGCTCAGATGAAGTGAACGATGAAAGTGCCCAAGACTCAGGTAGGATTCAAACACCTCTTTGCCACAACCAAGCTCTTCCCTTCTGGAACACTGCTTACCCAGGTGCTTCCCTTCTTCCCTGCAGCGCAGCCTTTAAACTGCTGCGGGGCCCTTGGGCAATGTGTTACCCGATTTCCACGTTTCTAGCACAATTTCGGAATTTACAGACCTCCGTCCTAACACCGAATCTCGGCTGACTCCTGGAGTACCTCGACAGCAAGAAGCTCGGAGCGTCCTGCCTCGGGCAATCCTCACCCCGCTCAACCGGGAAAAAACGCCCCTCGTAACCGCCACCCAGCCCGGCAGGTTGCGAACCCGGGGACTCGCATCCCTCCAGCTCCCGTCGTGGAAACTCCTGAATCCCCGCGGCGCGGACCCGGCAGAAGCTCCGCACAAACCCAATCAACGCACTCACAGCAAACCCCGGCATCATCTGCCGCCGCTGCCCCCGCGGCGCACTTGCCGGGGCCGGACGGGCTTATGTTACGTCCAGACTTCAAAATATTAAAAATAAGCCCAAACCACAGCTACCAGTCTTGCTGATATGTACCGCTCCCACCCCCCAGGTCTCCCCGCACCTCCGGGCTGGCTCTGCCCGCACTCCAGCAGCCGTCGGAGCCCCGGCGGGAGCGGCCGGCGAAAGCAGCCGCAGTGCCCGCAGGGCCGAAGGAGCCGGACAGAGCCCGGGGTGACCGCGCCGCGCTGCCCCGAGCTGTAGTATCGCGCACCAGGGACGGTCACCGGGCACCGTGTGTATGCGGCGGCCATGCGGCATTGCGTGTGAGTGATGGTCGGCAAAAGTGACAGCTGATCACCAAATCCCCGAAACCCCTTTTCTCAGCCCAAATCGGCCTTCTCGAGGCGCTCCCCTCGCGGAGCGCCTGACCCAGCCAGGACGAGCCCCGGCTCTGAGCCACGTCTGGCCGCGGCAGAACGGCACCGGCAGAGCCGGCGATGGCCGGGGTGGCCAGAGAGGCTCCCCTCCCCGACGGGGCGGCACGGCAGCGAGCCCGGCCCCTGCTCCCGCCTCCGCAGCGGCACCGGGGCAGGGAGGGAAGCGCTGTACCTCCGAGGGGTGCCGGGCACCTGGGTTGCCCGGGCGGAGGGCAGGAGAGCAGCCGGTTCCCGTCCCGTCGGATCTCACCTCGTCGCCGCTGTCGCTGGAGTGGCCGCCCTCGCTGGCGGCACCGCTGGAGCTGCCGCTACTGCCCAGCCCGGAGAGCCCGCCGGAGCCCGGCTGCAGGGCAGCGGGGCAGAGCTGGGGGCCGGGGAAGGCTGCGGCGGGGCCGGGGAAGGGTGGGCCGGGCAGGGCGGCGTTGGCGGCGTTGGGGGCCGCGGGCCCGGCCCAGGGCGGGGCGGGCCAGGCCGGGCCGCAGCAGCCCGCGGCGCGGGGCTCGGGCGAGGGCTGGCGGCAGGGCCGGCCCGGGCGCGCCTCCGCCTTGGCGGGCGGCCCGGCGGGCGGGGGCAGCCAGGCGCGGGCCGGCGTGGGGTCGCGCGCGGCCTCGGGCTCGGCGGCGAAGGGGAAGAAGAGCGGCTGGGCGGCCGCCCCGTCGAAGCCGCTGCGGGGGAAGGGCGGCCCGGCGTCGGGCAGGAGGCCGAAGGGGGCGGCCGGCAGCCCCCCGTCCGGGCTGAACATGCTGCCCGCAGCCCTAGGGCTCCATGCGGGGCTCGGCCCGGCCGCCCGCCGGCCGCTGCCTCCCTGCTGCGGCGCCGCCGGGGCCTCTGAGGGCGGCGGGGCCGAGCCGGGCCGGGCCGGGTCGTATGGAAATGGGCCCCGGTCCCATTGGCCCCGCACCGGTGGGTCGGGCGTGAACTTGATCCCCGAGGGGGGGCGGGGGGGGCAACGGGGGAAGGAACGATGGAGGGTGGGCTGTGGCCCGCCCGCACCCTGGCCCTGGGGGGCGGGAGGAGTGGGTCGGGGTGCGAGAGACCCCGCTGCGGGGTCTCGCACCGCTCTGGCGCCGATCGCCCCGTGTGACACAGAGGACAGATCCCCCCGCACAGTTCGGGGATGCTCGTGGGCCCACGTCTCCAAATGTTGTGACAGCACCAGCCCCAGCGTCTCCCCACCTGGGAACTTCCCTGTGCAGCAGGGTCTGTGCACGGGCAGGGAGCCGGGGTCTCTGGGGAACGGGGGCAGCTGCCCTGGTGAGCCGGGGCTGAGGGGCAGGGATGGTAGCCTGCCCAGGGCTGCAGCAGCCCCTTGTCCGCAGGACAAGGCCCGGGGATGTTGGTGCCGTTGTGCAGCGGGAGAGCTGGAAAGCGCTCGGCCATCGCCACTTGCTGCTCTGATCCCAGCCGCAGAGCCTCACGGCTTCGTGGGGTGCTCTGCGAAGTGATTCATGGGCAAAACTGGGGCTCCTCAGCTCCCTCACACTCCCACAGTCCCTCTGCTCTCCGTCACCCCGCAGAGGAAGGCCGTGTCGCGCAGGGACCATGTCCTTCTCCAAAGCCTGTGCAGGCACAGAGTCCCTGGCGCTCTGGGCGTGCCGATGTGGAGCTAATTGCAGCCCCAGCTATCGGTCCCATCTGCTCCACAATGGAGCGCGCTGGATATTTTCTCTATCTTAAGGGCTTTCCTCTCACACCGCCCTTCACAATGGTGCTATCGGGGCCGGCTCCGGGCATTTCCCTTTTCCCTACCTCCTGCCCCGCCACCTGGAGCTTCCCCGATCCCGATGCTGCTGCCCGGGTGGGCTCTGCTGGACCCGCCTGCCCGATGCCGGCTGCCGGGTACGGGCAGCACCGGCAGCTCTGAGCCCAGCCGAGGCAGGGCCGGGCCCGACCCCTCTGCCAGCACCGCTCCCTGTTGATTAACCCGGATTACCCGGAGCCTGCTGCCGTCTCGCACTGGAGATATGCCGAAGAGATAGGCTGGAGGAGCCTCCCCCACGGCGGTGGGATGGAGATGGGGCTGCTGGCTGGCCTGGGGGAGGGCGCTTGGTGCTGGTTATGAAGCGCTTGCTTTGGGTCCCCTGGCACCCAGGGGCTGGTGGCTGCAGTGTGAGCAGCAGCCCTTGGCCCAGTACATGGCACCGCCACACATCGGGAGAGCTGGAACAGCCCCCGTTGTAATTATATTCCTATAAGGAAAAAGAAAAATAACCAAGAGGATGAGGTGGAATTAAAGGCCATTCCTGACTCTGGGCTGAGCGTGTCCATGCAGCTGTGCCAGGCGGCTCTGGGGTAGGAGGGCAGCCACAGAAAAATGACCTGAGGATGCAAAAGGCCCATCATCGGGGACGTGGGCAACCCCCAACGGGACATGGACTGTGGGACCTGCCTGGGGGAACCACAGCCCAGACCTGCTGAGGCACCTTTCCCCGCAGGTGCTGGATTCAGCTGTGCCAGGGGGAGAGCCAGGCCCCAGGACGTGCTGCTGGGGATGCTGGCACCCGGGCGGCTTGCAGGCAGGTTTGCCCCATTGCCTGCCCCTCTGCCTGCCCCATTGCCTGTCCCACTGCCTGCTCCTCTGTCTGCCGCACTGCCTGTCCCTCTGCTCATGCCTGTCCCTCTGCTCATCCCTCTGTCTGCCCTTCTGCCTGTCCCTCTGCCTGCCCCATTCCCTGCCCCATTGCCTGTCCCTCTGCGTGTCCCTCTGCCTGCCCCACTGCCTGCCCCATTCCCTGCCCCATTGCCTGTCCCTCTGCCTGTCCCACTACCTACCCCATTGCCTGTCCCTCTGCCTGCCCCACTGCCTGCCCCATTGCCTGTCCCACTGCCTACCCCATTCCCTGCCCTGTGCCAGCGGGCAGAGGAAGTGTCTCTGCAGGACTCCAATCGCAGCCATCAGCCCTGCTCCTCCCGGGCTCCCGCTGTGGCCCAGGTTTCAGAAGATCCTTGGCTGGGCAGTAACTCCCCTTCCCTTTGATTTATTGTTCCCGGGCCGGACCCCCTCCTCCTGCCAACCTGCTCTTTCTCTCCATCCCCCCAGGAAGCCCCCCAGCCCCCTCAGCCCGCCGAGGCCTCAAACACATTCCTACTCCCTTTCATATACAGGCAGAGGGGAAGGGAGACGTTGACTTTGAACCGGCCCTTTGTAGGAGTGGGGGCCCATTGTGGCAGTGATGGTTTTAGCTGGGGGATGCAGAGGGAGTCAGTGGGGTTTCTTGGTGTGTACCTCCCCATACATTTCAATGGGACGATTTTGGGGGGCCTGTGTGAGATGCCTGGTTATTGTGCGGGGTCATTGTGCACCGATGGCCAGGGCTTGGCCATGCGTATCCTTTAGGGCAGAGCCTCTTGCCTGCTCCAGGAAGATGAAGGATGTGTCCCTCCATCTCGCCATGGCTGGACCCCGCTCATGCTCCAGGCTCAGCCCAGCTCTGAGGTCTGTAACCCAGCCAGGGATGCGTGGGATCCTGCTAGGAAAAGGGGAGCAGCAAGAAATATGTCTGTCCTCTCCAGCTCACTGAGATAGTATCAGGTTGTGGGGAACAGAGATGCACATCTGCTTGTCCTCCTTTTGCTGACTATGTTGTTTTGGCATTGGTTTTGCTCGGAGACAAGATTCTAAGCGAGTGCATGACCACAGATGATGTTTTATTCACTGTCAGCCCACCCTCTCTCCTGGGGCAGGTGGTGGAGAAGCCGCTGGGGCTGTGCTGGATCCCCCTGAGTTTCACGCCTGGGGCAGCCACACCGCGGTGGGTCGGGGCCCAAGGTCAGAAGTTGGTCGGAGTCTTCACTCCAGGTCTGTCCGAGTGGGGCTGGGAACCGTGTCCAGCTGCAGAAGCCCCTGGGAGGAACGCCAAACCCCCTCCGTGGCACCGCAGCTTGCTTGGCTGCTGGCCTGGGTGGATGGGATGGAGCGTTGTTGCTTCCAAACCCGGCTGAAAGTCCTGGAGGATGGTTTGATCCAGATCTGCCCCTTCATTGAAAAGACCTCTGCCTTACAGAGCCGGGGGCGTGATTTGGGTATTGCCCACATCACTGCAGTGCCTGAACCTGCTGGCTGGTCCTCCCTGCTGTTTTACAGCGAGGGAAACTGAGGCACGGACAGGCTGGGGCTGAGCACAGACCCTGCACCCCGGGCTGTTCCAGGATGTCTGCAGCACAGATGTGCTGCCCAAGGACAGATGTTTTTTTCTGTGCCCAGATGTGCAATGGGGACAGGGCTTCCCAGGGGTGCCCTGAGCGAGGTCTTCCTGGCAGAAGCAGCTGCGTTCTCCTCAAAGCTCAAGCTTCCCCAAGCCCCTGGCCGTGCTCTGAGAGGCTGCTGGGCTCTGAGAGCAAGGGAAGGGCAAACTTGGGGACCTTGGAGATGAGGACGCAAGGCTGGGTTTCCCCAGGGGGGAGCCTTGGGTGGTCCCGGGTGATTTGGGGTGCAATGCTGTCTGCCCGGGGCTGCAACTGGAGACCCCAGGGCCACCCATGAGTGGGGCCGAGTGAAGTGTCCCCGAGGGTGCCCGGGCGCTTGGGCAGTGAGTCAGCACCCACCCTGCGGGCTGCCGAAACCAGGAGGAGACGAGATTGTATCAGCCTGATGGGGGGGCTGGTGTGATCAAAGGGCCGGAGAGGAGCTCAGGCTCCACACAATGGGGGGACACGATAGCCCTTATCTGCCGGCCCCGCCGAGGTGCGAAGGGCCCGGCCCCGGGGCTACGGGCGCTGCGGGGCTGGGTGAGGGCAGGCACGGCCCGGGGCTTCCACTCAGCCCTGGGAAAACCTCTCCTGGCAAACACTGGGAAACAGAAAAATAAACTCTGGTTCTTCCCCGGTCTGGGAAACCCCTGGGGAAGGGTTCGGAGGCCACTCCAGCTGCAGGAGCAGGACAGCTGCTCTTGCTATTCCCTGGAGAAGGTTTTGGGATGGGGGACCCCCAGCATCCTCCCACCCACTCCCCCATCCCACCCTGCTCCCGAGAGGACCACCCTGAGCCGAGGGCCCTGCAGCAGGGAGCTGCCCCACACCACACACTCGCATGGGTCTCAAACACAGTCATTTAATAAAATCTCCTTTTAAAAGAACTACAGTCTGTACAACAGCAAGGGGCATGGGGAGAAGGGCAGCAGCCCGCGGGTGAGGGAGCAAGGAAAGGGGCTGTGGAGTGAAGGGCTCTGCCAGCGACCCCGCTGGGTCCAGTCCCATGGCACAGCACCCGTTGGCACAGGGCCCTGCTGCTGCCTGCCCTGCCCTGCCTGCCTGCACCTGCAGCAGCTCTTGAGCGTGCAACAGCTCCCATGCGTGCAAGAGGCCACCCGTACACAAAAGGTCATCCCCGTGCAAGATGCTACCTGTGTGCAAAATGTCACCTGTGGCCGTCAAAGTCCACGTCAGGGTCTGGACATGAAGCCACATCTGTAAAAACGAACCCACAACTCATCGCAGGCCTTGCACTGGAGTGGTCACAGCCAACGCACTGGGAAGGCTTTGGGGAGCAGCGCTGGGCTCCAAGCAAGGACTTGTTGGTGGAGACTGGTGAGCCCAGATGCATATGTGGGTAGCGGAAGGGTGCAGGGCATCTCTGGAGCCTGGGGGGTGCCTGGGATGGATGTGCAGGGGGACTGTCCCCTGCCACAGAGGGGTACCTGGAAAAGTGCTGGGGTGGGCTCCGCAGGGATGCTACAAAGGGCATGGGCTCCACGGGGCAGAGCAGCAGCACAGTGAAGCCACCGCAGCTTGGCCACCCCTCCTGGCCTCCTGAGCCCCCACCAGTCTTGTTCCTTCCTTCCCCACGGCCAAACAGGCTTAAAACCAAAACCCTGAGGCTTTTCTGAGCTTTCACCTCATGAAGGCCTAGCGAGAGAGCCCAGCTGGTACCCAAGGCTGCCTGAGGAATCCTCTGCCTGCACAGCCCAGCATGAGGTCCCAGGCCACAGTGGCACTGGGACTGTCAATGCCCTGGGGCCACCAAGGCCCAGCACCCCAGAAGGGGATGGAGCAGGTGCAGGGGCCAGGGCAGGGCAGGGCTCCTGGCCGAGTGTCTGAAGGTGCAGCCCCAGGAGCGACGCCAGCACCTGCCTGAGCCCGCTCCTGCCCTTGGCTCACAGAGCGGGGCTCTGCTGGGGAAGAGGGGCAGGCCAGGCATCCCAGTCTTTACCAATATTGCCCCCAGACACACGGTGTGAACTGTGGGGTGTCCTGTGCAGGGACAGGAGCTGGACTCGATGATCCTTGTGGGTCCCTTCCAACTCACAACATTCCATGATGTCACCTGCTCTGGGGAAAGTCCCCATGCCTGGCAGAGGGGCTCTGGGCAGCCTGGCAGCCCTGCTGCCTTCCCCTGCAGCCACAAGCACGCCTGGACCCCCTCGGCCCCTCTCCCACGCTCTGACCCCCACTCCAGCCCCTTCCCAGCTGCTGTCACATCAGCCCAGCGGCAGCCAGGGTAGCAGCCCCTCCTCAAAGCCAAATACAAGGAAACAGCACTGCAGCCTCCCCAGTTCCTGTGCCAAGGCAGTGGCTGCCCCTCCGCGGGGCTGGCACGAGCGAAGGGCAAGGCAGGGACGCGATCACAGCAGCAAAGAGGACAAGGATGCTGGAAACGGGGGCGATCCCCCCCTCCCATAGCTGTTAGTGGGTGTTTATTGGGCAGGCGTCAAACAGTCTGGCAGAGCGGGGTCTGTGCCCCTCAGCCTGGCCGCGGGTGCCCCTCCGGCACAGCCATCCCACCGGCTTCGGCGTTGGGCGTACAGTCCATAGCGAGCTCGTGCGGAGGACAGGAGGGGTGTTACTGCTGCAACTTGGGGTTGGAGGGGTGTAAGGAGGAGTCATCAAACAGCGGGTTCCTCACTTCCATTTCTCCGGTCTGCGGCAGCAGAGGGAGCAGGGATGGTGGGAAGGAAAAGGCAGGAGATCAGAAACCAGCTGGGGGTTGAGCCGCCCTGTCCCAGGGGGTTTGAGTCTGAACCCCAGCCCAGCAGGGAGGACGGGGGCCTTGTGTGCTGGGGTGACACGTACCAGG
The DNA here is from genome assembly GCF_037038585.1 of Patagioenas fasciata. Taxonomy (NCBI): domain Eukaryota; kingdom Metazoa; phylum Chordata; class Aves; order Columbiformes; family Columbidae; genus Patagioenas; species Patagioenas fasciata. The sequence goes on from NC_092539.1 coordinate 1,247,307, forward strand.
ACCCTGCCATCACCCCTGGAAAGGCGCTGCCTCCCTACAGGAGTGGCTGAGGACACTGGGATGAGATGATGGTGCCTCAGACCCATGGTGCCGGACGGGAATGGGACCCCACAGCCTGGCTGGGGACTCCAGCACAGCAACCCCCAGCCTGGCTGGCAGGAATTGGGGCTCCTTGCCCAGACTGCCTGCCTGCCATCAAGTGCCCTTTAATGGGCCTGTAAAGACCTAATGATGACCCTTAATCTAGGCCCTGATGGCCGGGCTCCGCAGCCATTACCATGTGAAAGGCTCCTTTCGGGTCTCTTTGTGCTCTTTGTACCCAGGGCTGTTAGGAGCTGCCCTTCCCCGGGGTCCTCTGCCAGCTGCCAAGTCCCCCCTGGCTCTGAGGGGTCACAGGTGCTGGGGAGGCAGCAGGACAAGCCCTCCCATCCTGGTACCCAAAAGCCCGCGGTCACCGTGTCCCTGGCATGGCAGGGGTGGCAGGTTGAATCTGACAAGGGCTGCTCTGCTCTCTGCTCCCAGGGCCACGGGGCAGCGCACTCCAGTAAAAAGCCACGTGCCGGGGCACCCAGGCCAGGGCACCTGCTCCTGCCCACCAGAGAGCCAGTGGGACCTGGCCAAGGTACACGGGGAAGCACAGGGGTTACATCATCTCAGGGCTTGATGAGGGACATGTTGAAAAGGCTCTGTGCAAGGAACTGCACATCCCAGCCACACATCAGATCCCATCCCGCACCCCCAGCCACCCGGCGCCCGCCGTACCGGAGCCAGCCCGGGGCACTCGTACACAGTGAAGTCGCCATCCTCATTCTCTTCATCGGATGACGCTGAGTCCGGCAGCTTGGGCTCCTCTTTATGCCTAGGGAGAGAAGATGCAAAGAGGGCGTGAAACCCAGAAGGATGATTAACAGCACCCCAGTTAATGGCAGAGCACACATGAGTAACCGGGTCTGCTCTCTGCTCCCAGAGCTGCCTACTTCTCCATGGAGAGCATCTGCTGCTTTTGGTGCTGGTAGTGGTACATCTGGGCGCTCTGAGCCAGTGTCTTGTCCCCGGGCTGTGGAGAGAGCAAGGACAGCGGTGGGGCCGGGCTGCAGAGCCCCCAGCCCAGCTGGAGCGTCCCCCACCGGGCTGGAATCTACTCAAGCAGAGCACATGCCTGGCCCCAGCACCAAACCCCATGCAGGGAGGGACACGGGCACCTTACCGAGATCTTGTCGTAGGGCAGGGGGCTGGCTGCTCGCTGCGACAAATAGTCTGCTTTCTGTGCCAGCTTTACCTCCTTCTGCAGCCTGATCAGGGAGAGGAGAGGTCAGAAGGAGCAGATGACTCCATATGGGAGCCAGTGACCCCCCAGGGGGCTCAGCCCTCACACCCACATCCCCATTCCCTGTGATGAGACCCATGATGGGTGGCATGCCCAGGCCAGGCGGCCCTGCCTGTGCACAGGACCTCATCATGGCCACCTCCATCCCACAGAGCCTGGGAACAAAGCACCAACATCCTGGGGTGTCAGCACCCAGTGCGGCAGTGATGTCCAAACCAGGAGTCACAGCCTGTGCCTGGCACAGGGGGTTCCACCGCCGTCCTCCAGCCCCGGCCAGCTGATGCCATACCCCGGTGGCTGTGGCACATCTGCAGCGGGACTGGGAAGGGCAGCTATTGCCTCTCCTCCAAACCCCACCAGACAGCCAGGAAGCACAGGAACAAGCTCCCGTCGGCACAAGGATGCTGAGAGACCAGCTGGCACCAGCAGTGCCCGGCTCACCTGCACCAGCAGACCACAGCCACGATCAGCGCCGAGATCCCGGCCAGCGTGCACACCACGATCAGCCCTGCAGAGGTGGGGGACACACAGAGTGACAGCGGTTGAGCCCGGCAGCACGGTGCCACCAGCCTGCGCTTTCCTGATGAGGATGTGAAACCCCATCCCACGAGCTGCCTGTCCCTGGGGTCTCACCGAGCACCATGTCGTCATTTGAAGGGACGGGGGACACCTCCACCGGGTGCTTCTGGTCCGCAGGGGTAGTGGAGGTGGGGAGGGTGGCAGGGGCCTGGCTGCTGGCAGGACCCCGCTGCAGAAGCCCACTGGCCATGCGCTGTCTGCTGCCGCTGGGGACCAGGGTGGCTACGGGAGAAGGCAGAACTGTGAGCAGAGAAACGTCCATGCGGCTCCAGAGGGCGAACCAGCCGGGGGTGCAGGGTCTGGCTGCCGCAGGGTTTCTGGCACCGCTGCAGAGAGCGGTGGGAGCCAGGGAGCGGGCACTTACTCCTGGGCTTACCATCCCACAGCGGGTGGGCGCGAGGAGCCTCTTGCCTGGCCAGCATGTCCGCCAGAAAATCGATTTGTTTCTCCAGGCTGTGAACAGACGTCCTCCCTGCGTCAGGAGAGAGCGGGCGTCAGACGGGCACCGCGGGACGCGCCTGTGTGCGCAGCACAGCACCGGACCCAGCGTCCACCCCCAAGGGGGCTCGTGTCCCAGCATGAGCAGATGCGGGCAGTTTGGGGTCCCACCCCACTCAGATGTAGCCCTGGAGGTCCCAAAGCTAAGACAGATGCTTTTCACCCCACAAACATTGGAGGCTGCATGAGCAGCAGTGGCCACGGCTGCCTCCGTGCCAGAGCCAGTGAGTCCTGCAGAGCCCTGTGGGAGCAGGCGGGCTGCCAGCACCAGGACTGCCCATGTCCCCACCGCTGGGGCCACACAACTGCCCCAACCGAGGAGGGACACAAGCTGGACCAGGGGAGAAGCCCCCGCTGTCCCACAGCCTGGCAGGGCGAACCACAGACTCACCACGGGCAGCGGGGCCATTTTGACAGCAGGCAGGGGACACCTGAACGGGCACAGGCACCGGCACCCCAGCCCGGGGGTGCTCACCCACAGGGTGACAGTGTGGGACAAGAGTGGAGCTGCTGTCCCCAGGCTTGCTGAGCAGAGCCAAGCTCTGCCCTCACCACTCTGCTTTTAACAGGATTAAACTCAACTTCAAAGGCAGGAGAGAGGAGACGCCTGGTATCCATCCCTGCTCCCTCTGCCCCCGCTGCCACACTCGGGCTGTTCCCAGCGGGAAGCCCTGGAGGGTAAATCAAGACATACAAAGGCGAGGCGGTGCTGACAGCTTGGTTCCTGGATAATTCAAGGTTATAACAATCACAGCTCCTCTGGAATCTGTCCTCATTCCCAATGTTTGGAAATAAACCCCAATTCCCTCCTGAGCTGGGCACAAAAGCCATTCAGTCACCTGTGACTCAGAGCCACACAAGCCAAAAACTGTTCAAAAGGAGACATTTGCTTTAAACAAGTGCATGAAGAGCCAAGGTACCCAGCCCCGTGTCCCATCTCCCCAGAACCCCCAACCTCCTATCCTTGGCAGGAGCTGGAGTGCTGCACGCACATCGTGCACCCTGCATTTCCGTCTCTTTGCACCCTGTTATTTCCACCCCCAAAGTGGTTTGCAAAGCAGCGCCATGGCCACGCTTTGCCAGGTTTGGGGCTGTGCCACCAGTGCCATGCCTGGTGGGTGCTGTGGTGCTGGCACGGGGCCAGGCTCCCCAGTGGGCAGGGGGTTGTCACGGGACAGAGCGTGACAGCCCTGTGCCCCACGGGTCAGCCCCGTGCTGGGATGAGGACATTCTGGCTCTGGCTCCCCACTGCACTCAGGGGAAGGCCCATTCCCGTTCCCATGGGACCCAGGGGACAGCCCTGTCTGTGCCCACATGGCACCGTCAGGCCTGGGGGATCCAGACGGTCCCTGTGGGCACAGCCCCACACCCGTCAGCCTTGAGTGGATGCAACTGCAACAGCAAACGCTTCAGGAGGATGAACGTGAGGTGGCTGGAAAAGGGGAAAAAAGCTGGAAAACCAGTGAGAGCAGCTGCAAGCCTCCTGAGGAACCGCCAGGCAGCTGCGCCGTTTGGCCAGCAGCACCTGGGCCGCGCTGCTCACCTGCATTAACCAGCTTCATTGCCAAGTTTCCTTTCGGTGGCTACAAACCCCATGTCTCTGTTCTGTTTGGCAGCTGAGATGTTCCCCAATGCCGTCATATCTGCCACCCCGCAACGTTCAGGGGGCAGGAGCAGCCTGGCACTGACATCCCGTCCCTGCCGGGCACCAGGGGCAGTTGAAGCATCGGTGCAGGGAACAGGGGGCTGGGGCTGAGCCCCCAATTCCTGCCTGGCTGCCCCAGGCCCTGGCTCTTGCTGCAAGAGAAGCAGAGATGGGGGTGCTCCCAGAGACCTCCCAGCCCGCTGCAGGGAGTTGGGAATGCTGGGCAGGCACAGGGTGCATGCAAGGTATGCAGAGGGCTCGCAGGGCACCGCCGGGCACGCGCAAGAACACAGTGCACACACAGGGCATGCACAGGGTGCAGCAGGGCATGCACAAGGCATGCAGGGTATGCACAAGGCACGCACAAGGTACGCGCAGGGCACGCAGAGGGCATGCTCAGGGCTCGCAGGGCTCGCAGAGGGCACGGCTGCCCTCTCATGGCAGGTCCCAGCACCTGCCTGCAGCAAGGAGGGCACAGCCAGGCTGGCACCCAGCAGCCCAGCCCCTCGTCCCCCTGCACCCAGCACCCTCTTGGGGTTTTTCCCTCCCCATGGTCTCCAGTGCTCAAGCCTTCCACACACACAGGGGTTTTGCCAGTTAACCACAATGGGTTTGGGGACAGCAGGGAGCAAGAAGGGACATATGTGGCTTCTGCCTCAGCTGGAGGAAGCCTGATGGTGACAATCGCCACAGGAGGGCACAAAATTCCTACAAATCCACTTACTTCTATAGTCCTGCCCCGGGATGCCTGATGCCCTCCTGGCTGCTGGCAGCGCAGCAAGCGGGGAGGGGGAAACCGCCAGGTCCAGAAGCCAGGACCCCCTTTTCTCCTCTTCCCAAAGCGCTTGCCACAGCCTCTTGGGACTCAGCCCTGGCTCCGTGCTGGCGAGAACAAGCGGGAGCAGGGGTGGGACCCATCATCCCAAACCACATCCCTCAAATCCACCGCAGCACGTTCCAACGGCACGCAGCACCGTGGTGCCGGCAGTGTTCCGGGGCTCAGAGCCCTGCGCAGGCAGGGCCAGCGCGGCTGTGGGATGCACCGCGTCCTGAGGTCCCGCACATCCCATCTCACCTCTGTGCTGGTGCTGCGCCGGGGACGTCGAGACACCCACGCACGCCGTCACCAATGGCAGGAGGACTCCACTCACGTGCATTGCCCTCCTAAGGCCCCGAACTGCCACTTTACACCCCAAAAAGCTGCTCTCAGTGCCTGTCTGCACGAGTACGCTGGAGGAGAGGAGCCCCGGCTCCTGCCCACGCTCCTGTCAAGAGCTGCAACCAATTGTGGGGACAGCGCAGCAGCCGGGATCCCAGGCTCAGCGTCACCAGCAGTCGCAAGCGGCTCAAGGATGCCTAACCCTTTAAAGGGGCTGCCCACGCACGGAGCAGCAGAGCCGCGTGGGCAGTCCTTTAAAGGGTTAGGCATCCTTGAGCTGTGCCAGCCCCCGTTTGCATTGCATCCCTCCCCAAATGCAGCAATCACAGCCCCTCTGTGTCCTCGCAGGCTCCCCCGGTTGCAGCAGGCAGCTGGGTGCTGCTGCCAGACCAGGTACAGCTACTGTGGAAAAAAACAGTGCCTCCCTGTTAAACAGTGCCTCCTCAGGATGCTACCATTCCTCAGCATGCAAAAATAGAGGATTTGGGAAGGGATTCCCCCTTTTTTTTCCCCCTGGACCCACACTTTTGCTGCCAAAAGCTGGTGGCATTGCTTGAGACAACAGGAAGGGGCTGGGAGAGACCCTGGGATGGTCCCCATCCTCCTGGCATCCTCTCTGAGGATGTTACTGTGGCCCCGTATCTCTCTGTCGAAGACAGGCAAGGATGCTACCATGGCCGTGTCTCCCTGCCGAAGCCGGCACCGAGCGGGGTTGCTATGGAGATGCCAGTGTATGTGCAGCCTTTTGGAAAGGGGAATTTGCTCCCAAGATTTCACATTTAAAAAACGCAAAACTGTTAAAGCTGTTCGGTACCCATGGATGTGGGAGCCAGCTCAGAGGGCATCTGCCCATCGGACCCCTGCTCGCTGCTGAACACCAAGCCTGGACCCCAACCCTGTTCCATCCCCTGTCTTGACTGCCCCAGCCATCGCCCCCATTCCAGCACAGCCTGGCCGCTCTAACAGCCGAAGGGCTGTGCAGAATCAAGGCCCTGCTTTGGGGGTCTCCCCTCTGATTTACAATGGGATCCTCCTGCCAGGAAGCTGATGGCACGAAGGGCACAATGGCTCTGCCATTCCCATGTGCCCAGCAGCTGCAAAACATGGGCTAAGTCACAGGCAAAGGGCAGCTCTGGCTGCACCCCATGGGACCCGCAGTCATGCTCAAGACAGGTGAACCAGAACACAAAGCAACCCTCCCAAAAACCCGGAGAAGCCTCCATGCAGGCAGCAGCTCAGGTCGAGGGGAGCTGCCTCTCTGCGTCCTGCCATGGCCAGCGCTTGTCCTCCCACCCACACCGCCTGCCATGGGACGAGCCACCCAGGAGCTCCCCAGGCCTTGGGGTGGGGGTGAGGGGCTGTGCTGGGGCCGGGCAATGCTGCGGGGTGCCCACCACAGGCAGGAGCCGGGCGCCAGGAGGGACCACAGGCTCTGCCCACCGGTGAAAAGACAGCGAGAGGGTTCTGGGGGCAGCAGGAGCGACGAGCGGGCCGGAGGAAGATGCTGGTCGATGCCCATCGCAGCCGGGGGAGGTTCAGAGGCGCTCGGGAGCCCCCACCCTGCACCCAGGGGCTCCCCAGCGAAACCCCCAGTGTGCGAGGGCACGGCTGGGTCCCAGCTCCTTCCCCACACACAGAGGCTGCTCCACTTCAGTTAAAGCAAAAATAATTGGGTGGAGCCATAATTACAGTCTTAATTTGCCTGCTGGTTGAATCTGCAAGAAAAACCACAAGGGGGGTGCAGAGAAACAGCTCTGCCTATAGCTTTCCAAACCTCACAAAGAGCTGAGGGTCACCCTAAAATATGCCCATGCCCGGCCCCCAGCACCGGCTGAGCACCCTCCACCCACCACAGCATGGGGTGGCATAGCCCTGTGCGGGGTGACACGGGTGACCACAGGCTCTGCCCATCTGTCCCACTGGCACAGCGCAGCCCCCCCGGCTGCCACAGCACCACAGCTCCCTCAGAAAGGAGCCAGGATGATAGCCGTTGCAGCCCTTGGTACCCTTGGGCCAGGCTGTGCTGTTCACTCCAACCCTCCCGGTGTGGATGCTGGACACTGCTGGAGGAGGAGATGGCACCTCCAAAGCACGGCTCAGCGTCTCAAACCGATGGAACCAGGTGTTGAAATCCAAAACACTGGCATGGCTCAGCCATGGGACCGGAAGGCCATGGGCACCCGTTTGCCTCGGCCACAGGGTCTGCACAGGTCATGGCTCCATGCCCTGCTCCTGCAACACCTGGGGCTCTGTGCAGCCACGTCCCCTCCTGTGAAAAGCCCCCACCCCCGAGCAGCCAGATAGATCCCAGAGCACCCCAGCAGCCACCCAAGCACCCTCCTGTGCCAGGCTCTGGCACTCCTGGGTGCTGGCAGGGCGCAGCAGCACACACGCTCACCGGTGTGGCTGCAGGAGGATGCATGAGGAGTGGGGTCAGGTCCATGTGCTTCCCACCAGCCCCAAAACCACCCCACAGCTGGGGCGAGCTGAGGCGTGGGTGAGAGGGAACAGAGCTGCCATCCCCACAGGGAAACAGCTGCCACAGAGAGGAGAAGCCAGGGGATGGGGAGCATGGGCACTGCAAGGGCAGGGAGCTCCTCCAAGGCATGGGACCTCCTGGAGCTGCAGAGGTGTGGGGCAGGTTTGCTGGGAGGGGGCTGCAGAAGAGGCTGCAGCAGGGTGGGTGCACATACCACTGGGTGAGAGCTGCTTCTGAACACATCGCCCATGGTCATCCTCCTGGTAGGAGGCCAGGCAGGGGCCGCAGGCGCCCGACCCCGGCGGGCAGAACTCCCGGCGCTGCAGGGCACAGTCCAGGCTCCGCGGACACGAAGCTGCTGCAGGGACAGGAGAACACAGGTCAGGAGGAGGAGGGTCAAACGCAGTCCTGGGTCTGTCTGCAGCCTCTTGGCGTGGGGCCCAGCCACCCTGGCCCCGTTTACAAAGGGCAGGTCCCACTGCAGTTAACAGGTGCAGGTGTGTTTCACCAGAGCTGCCCCTCAGCATTCACAAAGCCCTTACTGACTACAATTAAGCACAGGTTCTAATCACCCGAGAGTTTGCCTTGATGAGCCGTATGAGTCCCTTGCAACTTGAGATGTTCTATGATTTTATGACCTGTGGAAGGCTGTTTGCTGCCTGCAGGGCAGGGCAGGGCAGGCAGTGTCCATCCTCCTGCACAGGACCGCAAGCCTCAGGATGCCACTGTCCCAAGGACACCTCGAGTCCTAGGGTGCTGCCATCCCGCAGGACACCATGAGCCCTAGCATGTCACCATCCCCAAGCCCCAGGGTGCTGCAGGACACACAGAGTCCTGCAGATCTGACAGCAACCAGGGTCTCCAGCCCTGCATGCACCAGGCAGGCAGTGGCTGAGCAGGGTGGCAGCTGAAATCCAACCATCAAATGGACAATTGTGTGGTAGCTGTCAAACAAACAAAAAAAGCCAAACCCAAACCAACCCCCCGAAAAGCATCATCGCCCTGTGATAAGTCATCACAGACAGCAGCTGCTTTGGTTTTCATCCCTTTGGCATCGCAGTGGGGGAAAACGGAGGGACTCACCCTGCCTGGTGTCACACCACAGCCCAGATCTCCCGCATGGATTTACAGGGCATCTTGTTTCCATGTCAGACCCGGGGACCTCTCCGGTACCTGGGTACAGGCACAAGCCCCTAACACTCTGACCTCATCCGGAGCCAACACGCTCGTGAGCAGCCCTGGGCCTCCCTCAGCCTGGCTCCGGCCAGTGTGACCTCCTGGGGGTGCAAAGTCCCCGAGTCCTAACCAAGGCTGAATCCTGAGACCAGGTGATGTTGACAAACCACATGTGGAAATGGAGACAGTAACCATGACCAGCCAGGACAGTGACATGCAGGGCCGGCGCACAGGTCTCACCTGCAGCGTGGGGCTGCAGGGACCCTCTGGGGTCCCAGCTTCCAGTGACAGTAGCAGGAGCCGCTGCCAGGGACGGTGACACTGCTGGCACTGCCACCGGACGAGCACAGACATCCCTCCCTCACCAGCTGGTGGCAGTGCGGACCCAGGTACTGCTCAATGTGCCGGGGTCCTGGGCTGGTACAGCTGGATGGGGGCGCACAGCTGGATGGGGTGCAGCACACAGCTGCCCTGGCCCTGCTCTTCACCTCACAGGCATGGCCATGCCCACACGATTCCCGCAGGCAGGAGCGCGCGGCCGGGGGCCCTCACCGGGAGCAGGGCCAGGCCTGGCCGCCCCCGGCCCGGCGATGACTCACAGCAGGAGCCGCTCCCAGCACCGTCCCACGCTCCCCGAGCTGTCCCCGTCCCTGCCTGCCCTCGCCCACCCACGCCAACACCGCAAGCAAAGTGCCCGCCATCTGCCCGTCCCCGTGCCCTGGGGGACGCAGCACCAGGGACATCCCTGGCAAATCACAGAGAACCCCTCCAAAAAGGGGCACCCCAACTTTGGGGGCTTGCCCAAGCATCCCCACCCCTGCAGCAGAGCGGGGCGAGCAGGGCAGGTGGTGCTGTGCCCAGGCACAGCGCGGTCGAGAGTCCTGGCGCAGGATGGAGCCACCAGGACACGAAGCTCCAAGGTCACTACGGCAACTCTGCTCCCCCAGCAAGGGCACCAAACAGGACACCACCCCAAAACAACACGTGGGGGACAGTGAGCAGGATGTCACCCACAACAAATCCCCCTTCACATGGCCCTTTTTCACCTTTAAGCTGCTCACTGGAGGATGCAACTGCTACCAACAGCCCCTGACTGCGCCGGAGCCCCCTCCACTGCACCCCATGGGCACAGCATTCGTCACCCTCCAGCTGCTGGTGCCAAAGAAGGGCAGAGCTGCCTTTGCTGCAGTAGTTTCTCTTGTGGGCAGGATTTTCTCAGCAGCTGCAATTAAGGGGGTAATTGGGATTGGCCGAACCCCATGACAGGCAGAGCAGCCTGGGGGATCTGCTGAGGTTGGGGGGCAGTGACCCCCATGCCACAAGAACCAGGTTTGCTCCCTGGGGACAGCACAGGGTTGGACCAGGCAGCTGGGGGAGAATTAATGCTTAATGGGAAAATAGTCGGGTGTTTAAACACAGAAATTGGACTCGGCCGTCTGCTTCCCCCGCCCCAGGCTCACTCTCAAGGATGCTTTGTTTAAAAACCACAAAACAGCCAAAACACGTGGCCACCCAGGGCCAGGAGGAGGTTTTGGCACTGGGCAGCCCCAGGGTGGGGACACAACACACACCTGAGAGGACACCAGACCCGGGGTACCGGTGGACCCATGCAAATGTGTATCTCCAAAACAGGTGCTGGAAAGCTGTTCACTGGTGGGAGGGAAACACCCAGCACCGTGAGACCCCAACACAACCCTGGGAGCCACATCGGGGCACTGGGGAGGCTGCCCTGAGCTGGTGCCCAGCAACCAGTTAAATAAACCCCAGCCTGGAATATATACAAGGTCGTTATCTCTGTTTGAGGAACGAGTTGTGCTTACCCAGCTGTCACGGGCTGGGATTAGGAGTGAAACAGGCGGGCAGGGATCTAATTAAGCTCCCCATGTGTAATCAATCAACGTTAGTGAGCAGATATCACTGTGTGGGCACCCCGTAGAGTGGGTGGTTTTGTAGGGGCCATTCTCTGAGCTCACCCCAAAACCCAGTGTCTGCTCCTTGGTGGGGCTGGCAAGGTTGGGCACCTCTGTGCCACACTGGGCGCTGAGCACTGTGCCTGCTGGCACTCAGGAGCCACAGGGACATGTCTGGTCCCCACTGTTGCCGCCCTTGGGCACTGGGCTTTGGGCCGGGACAAGCTGCCAGCGCTGGGAAGGGCTGGGTGACTCCTGCAGGCAGGGCTGAGCCCGAGGCCAGCGGGTGAGCGGGACAGCGTGCAGCCAGCATGGAAAGACAAACAGCACGTGAGCTGGGGACACGTAGGAGCAGCCCGTGCACAGCAGGAACTCACAGTGTGTGAGCTCTGAGGGGCAGATGCACAGCCCCAAGTGGGGTATCCGGGTGGGGGGAGCTCTGCACAACACCCCTAGCCCCACACACCCACCCAGGGAGAGCCGTGCTGGGGACTCCGAGCAGCCCCCAAGGTGAGCAGAGCCCCAGCAACAGGGGTGCCCACTGCACCCCTCCAAATGACCGGGGGTATCTCGCCATGGCTGGGCAGGGCACGGAGCTGCTGGCAGTCACAGCCCTGGGCAAAGCAGTTTTTCAACACTTGTGCCAAAACATACAGGTGAAAAAGAAACAAAAATAAAGCTGAGGAGGACATCCGGGTGGCTGGGAAAGCAGAAACTGCCCCTGCTGTGTCACTGCTGCAGATAGAGAGATAAAAGTTAACGTAAGAGCGTAATTAATTAATGCGGAGCACTGGTCTGAGTGCTCACGCTCCCTCCACCGGCAACGCCCACACCCAGCCTGCGCCTGAGGGGCCCCAGTGCCAGCGCCATGAGCTGGCAGAGCCCTTGGGCATCAGCCACAACAGAGCAACGGGCATGGAGGTGCTGCCTGCCCGGGGCCACGGGGTCCGGCCCTGCACAGGGATCCAGCCCTGCACGGTGGCAAGACACGGCTCCTGGGGGACAGTCACGGGACGATGCCAGGCATGGGGAATACTGGGGTCCCAGGGAACAGTCTCCACTCCCATGTTGAACCTCCTCATTCCGGCACTCGGCTGCAGCCCAGGGCCGGGTACACAGCCCATTGCCCGCGGCGGCAGCAGCGCAGGGCCTGCAGCAGCGTGGCCTCCGCCAGCTGCACTCCAAGGTCATTCCTGCTCCTCCGGCCAGGCGCTGTGGGACCTGCCTGGTGCCTGCCTGCCCTGCCGGCACTTCGGTTGCGGGCTGGCACTGCCCGTGGCTCCCCGGGCTCCACAAATTGCTCCTGGCTCAGAAGGGCTGGAGCCAGCCCCGGGCAGGCAGACACGCTGCCCCACGGCCCAGCTGCCACGGTCTCGCTTCCCTCTGCCCTGCAGCATCCCTGGCAGTGCTCCTGCCCAGGAGCAGGTGTGGGCAGCAGGGCTGAGGCACCCGAAAGTCCCAGTCCCACTTCCCCTATGCCCAGGGACACGTTCTCGGGGTGAGCTGGGCAGTGACCACCTCGACCGCCAGCGGCCACAGCGACACAGGAAAAGCCGGGCTGGATGGTTGGGGCTGCTCGGGCGGGTGCCCCAGCTCTGGCACCATTGCTGCTGCAGACTGCCTGTGAGTGACACTCACTGACAACAGAACCAACAGTGAGCCCTGCTGGGCTCCCCAACCCAGCTGCATCCCCCGCCTGCTGCTTCTTGCACCCGGGCGCAGGCAGAGGGGAGCTGGGCTGCAGCCAGGGCCGGACCCCGGCAGCAATCCCCGTCCTGGCCACAGCTGCTGGCACTGTGGCCCCGGCCAGCACCGCTCTGCCACCGCTCCGCAGCCCCCGCGGGAGCCTCGCCACTGCCGGCAGCTGCTCACGTCACCGCCATGCTCCTGCCCCCGAAAATGCAGCAGAGAGAGACCCCTCCTGCGCACAGAGGTGGCAGAGTGGGGATCAGCACAAACATCAACCCCAGCCCAGCGGGGCAGGGGGACGCTGGCCACATCACATTGCTCTTGGGGACAGAGGACTCGGCACAGTCACGGCCACGCAGCCTGGCCCCCCCGTCATCCCTACTGCAGCAGCACGGGCACACGTTGGCCCACCGGAGAGCACTTTGCAGCTGGAAGTGTGTGTTTGCTTTTTGCTTCAGCAGGTTTGTTCAGGCAAAGGCCACGTGCCACCAGGCTTCCCGTCCCCAAGGCCACCGGGACACGTATCGCAGCTGCCAGCTTTTCAGGTTCAGCCAGAACGCTGGGCGCTGGGGTCTGGCCCAGCTGCCAGGTCAGAGATGGTCCAAGGGACAGTGCCAGCAGGCCTGTGCCAGAAGCTGGGGACAGGGGTGTCCCCGCAGGGACCCCCCGGCAGCACCCCCCTGCCTGCCCTTCAAACACATTGGCTGCATCGTGCTCCCACAGAGGGGACGTTCTCATCAGCAGCGTCCCCGCCCAGGAATGATGGCAAATGATGATGGGAAATGCCACCATGGGCAGCCACCCCGTTGAAATGCACCCAGCGCAGGCAGGCGCTGCCCGCTGGAGCCCCGCTGTGCCGGCAGGACTGGCAGCACGGTGTGCAAGGCTGCGTGGCACAGGAGACGCTGCCATGCCAAGGGCAGTGACTGCTGCAGCCCTGAGGCCATCACGATGGGCTCCCAGAGCCTTGTGCCCCCAGCTTCAATGTCAAGAGGGAAAGGGAGGGCCAGGAGGGGCTGACCCAGGCTTCCCCAGAGATGCAGGGATGCCAAACCCTTGGCAACCCCAAACACTTCACCCCCTCAACTGCCAGTGTCACCCCAGAGCCCATCCCCACCTTAGAGCAGACCCCATCTACAAGCACCCCAAAATCTCAAGTTGCTCCTGCGATCCCAGGCTGGGAGAAGGGAGGCCCTGCCAGGATGAGGAAGCAGGATTTTGTGTCATTGCTACTCAGACCCCTTAACTGACCCAAAAACCTCCCAGTCTCTGTCCTGGCAGCCCATCCGGCACACCACGGGAAGAGGAGCTGATTGACGGGGGCTGTGGGAAGGGGAGACCCGGACAGATGGATGGAAACAGCTCTGGGAAACTGCAGCTCAAGATCCTGGCAGGGACTGGGCAGAGCCGAGAGGCAGAAGAGGACAGGGCCACCTTCCCTGCGGGAGGTGAGGGGGGCATGGAGCCGAGGGAGCCCCCTGTTCCCCCAGCCTGGGCGCTGCCGGCTCCGGCCCCGCTCGCCGTCCCCTCCAGCTGCTCAGGGCAGCTCCAGCCCCACAGAGGCCGTGCGGTGGCCGGAGGGTGACAGGCTGCACCCCCCGCCGTGCCGGCGTGACCCTGCAGTGCCAGGGCTGCCTCCAGCCACAAGTGCTTTGCTTCAGATATTCAGGAATAGAAGAAATGATTAAAAAAGGAAATCCAGATGCCATACGCCATTTCCCTGGTGCTGCCTGCCCAAACCTGCCACTGGCTCTGCACCACCAGCCCCAGCCTGGCTGGGTGTGCAGCCACCTGTACCAGGGACCCCAGGCTGTCCTCAATGCCACCCCATGCCAAAAAGCACCTTGCTGTTCTTTGCGGCTCGAACCACCCACTTTCAGTCTTGTTTATCAGGTTTTGCTCAAGCAAATACCAACGGGCTTCATACCTGCCCAGAACCCCATGGGGCAGAGGCAGAGCTTGGGCTTTTATAAATTCCTTTTTTACTGGTTTGGCTCTGGGCACAATATGACAGCACAGCTGTGGTCAGGGACACGGTGCAGAGCGCTGCCACGAGTGGGTTAGTGGGGCCAGCCCGCGTGGGCACAGAGCAACAACACCGGCACAGAGCGCCAACACCGGCACAGACTGCCAACACCGGCACAGACTGCCAACACCGGCACAGACTGCCAACACCGGCACAGAGCACCAACACCAGCACAGAGCACCAACACCAGCACAGAGCACCAACACCAGCACAGAGCACCAACGCCGGCACAGAGCACCAACACCGGCACAGAGCACAACACCGGCACAGACTGCCAACACCGGCACAGACTGCCAGTGTCAGGTTTACAGCACAGCAGCTCCACTGGAGGGAGAGACCCCTCCTCACACCCCTGCAGTGCTCTGACCCCCGATGGGCAGCGCGGCACAGTGCCAGAGCCTCGCTGTGCTGCATCGCAGGGGACGGGCAGCGCCCTGCGGTGTGGGGAGTTTTACAGCTCTGCTCCAAGCACGGACCCACCTGAAGCCCTGAGCAGCCTGGAGGGAAGGGCTCGGGTCCAGGCTCTCTCCTGGCACCAACCGATCAGCAGGACAGCACCCACAGAGCCTGGTCTGCCCGGTGAGACCCGCAGAGCAGAGCACAGCCACCGGCGAGTGAGAGCCGTGAGCCCACCTCACCCAGCCGAGCACCCAAGGAGCTGCCAGGCCAAGGGCTGGCACAGCCACGCCGGCACAGCCACACTGGCACAGCTCGGCCATCTGTGAGCAGCTGCTCCTCCTTCTCACTCCTGGGAGTGAAACATTGGAGCTGCAGCTCCCCGGCAAAGCACCGCTGCACCCACCAGGGCCAGATGCTCTTTGGCAAAGCCGAAGCCCTCCCACACCTCGCTGCCATCCCACGCTGCCGGGAGACATTTTACAGCCTTTGGTAACTACGCACCAGCACGATTTTGCTGATGGAACATCCCTGGGCAGCGTGGAGGTGGCGGCACCAGCACAGGCAGCATTGTTGAGGTTGGGGAGTCTGTCCATCTGTCCTGCTCCCAGCTGGTACCGCTCTTGGTGCTCCCACCAGCCCCACTAGCCAGTCACCCAAAGATGGGGCTTGGGGACACAGGCACTTACCGCCAGGGCCAGGGGGCTTTGAGGGGCAACACTTATGGCTTTCCAACAGCTCATGAGCCCGGACCCCAGGCAGGCAGCCCATGTCCCCACGGACACACAAGGCGAGAAGCAGGTGGAAAAGCAGGGGTCACATCACCCCACCCTGCTCGGGCTGCGCCCACGCTGACTCAGCTGCCACCAGCGATAAAGACCTGCGGGACACCACATCCTGCTGGGGCAGAGCCCAGCACATGTGGGCACCCCCTGTAAGCCAGAAAATGGGGGGCTCATGGGATGCACAGCTGCATCCCAGGGGTGCTCATGAATGCAGCATCCCGGGGCTTCTGGAAAAGGGCTGCAGATGGTGCTGAAACAGCTGGATCCAGAGATTTATTTTGGCTTTTATCCCTCACAGGAGGCGGCCGGCTCAGGGAAACCTTCTCCCTCCCAGTTAGGAATTACGGCTGCAGGATGGGCCACATTACCAGCAGTTCACCAGGGCTGCCCCCCCTCCCTGCTTAGTGGGTGACTGGGAAATAATCCCTGACAGATGCGAGGCGACGAGCTCCCGAGGCAGAGCTGCTCCTCCCGCACGCGAGAGCCACAGCGTCCCAGGAGCGCTCCTCTGCAGAGCCCAGGCAGCACCCATGGGTGCTGCAGGTGCACAGCAAGAGCGGTGCCTTCCCCACCTTTTGCCCTCCACCTCTGTCACCATGGCCTTTCTACAGGAAGGGGACAGCGGCCAAGAGCCTGGGGGACCCCTGTGCCGTGACAAGCCTAGGGTCCCCTCCAGCACGCCAGCTGACACGTCACCTGCCTCAAGTGATGGATCCCCCTGCCAAAGTGCAACCTCCCTGTTGCCAAGGCTTTGCCCACCTCCATTGGTGCAGGACAGACCCCAGCACGTGTCACTGGGTGCGCTGGTCGGGTGGACGGCTGCCAGTCCAGCACTCCGGAGCGGGAAGAGGCCGGGATGGGAACCTGCTCCGCCTGCGCTTCCTTCCTCCAATTCAAAATGCACTCCAGGCACTTAACGGCCAGTTTCTTCCCATTGCAATTATCGTTAGCTCATGAAGCAGCTAATTACAGGCCTGCTGCCGCCATTCGATGCTCTGGTCACCCCTGCGGCAGTGGCAGTCAGCAAAGCCCAGACATGGGAGGGAGATGCTCCGGCACTGGCAGCAGCACTGGGGCCATGCCCTGGGCTTTTTGGGGGGCAGCCGGTCTGTGGGAGCCACTGCACCCATTTGGGACCAGACCCACAGCTCCCCATGAGGATGATGCACTGGGGCACTGTGTTCAAGAATTCATGCAAAGATGGGACCAATGGCAGCTCCTGTCCCCAGTGCCTTGCCACCCCATCACCCCTCCTGTCCTTCGCACCTCCATAACCCCTCCCATCTACAACATCCGCACCACCCATGGACCCTCTTGTCCCCAGCACCACCAACCTCCCTGTGCCCAGTGCCCCACCACGCTGTCACCCCTCCTGCTCCAAGCACCACCCCAGCAGTGTGCGGCAGCGCTAAGCCGATTTCCTCCCTTAATACCCCCATGGCCCAGAACAGCCGTCTCAGGCAAACGTCCCAGACTCATCTTCCCCTTTGCACTGTGGGAAGGGCCCAGGACCCCAGGGAGCGAGGGTCCGTGGGGAGGGGTTGGCTTCTCAGGGCCACAGTGGCCCCAGAGAGTACCCAGCAGAACGTGCAGCCCTGGGGTTAGGCCAGGGTCCCACTCCAGACCCTTGAGAGCACCTGTAGACCCCAAACCTGTGCCAGGAGCAGCCACGGGAATTGCAGATCCAAAAGACCTGACCCTGCACAGCGTAACTGCAGCACCTTCCAAGCTTCAGGACCACAGCTCCTCCAGCCCAGGCTCCAGCTCTGTCCTCACCGGCACCCAGAGGGCACGGCTGGGGCACACGCGTTTGTGGGTCCCCAGCAAACTGCAGCACATCTCTTCCATAAACCATAAACTCTTCCTTGATGCTGACCATGTCAGGAATTGGGATGATGGAGATCCGGGGCCTCTTTCCACCCACTCCCCTCCCCATGCCTGCGGACAGAGCCCAGCCCAGAGCCCCATGGGATGCTCATGCACCGCATCCCCGGTTTCCCCACACCTCACTTACCCACAAGGGCTCTTTTCTCATGGTAGGAACCAGCCCAACAAACACAACCCCAGAGAACACAAGGGGGAACTTTAACTCCAAGAATAAAAATCGCACAGAAAATTAAACTCATCACCCTGGATGCTGTGTGGGAAATGCCTGGTTGGCACCGGTGTGGCAAAGGACACCCCAATGTGCAGCAGCTGGGGGGGCTCAAAGGGACGGAGGGGGCTGCACGCTGTTGGGCAGGACCATTGCCCACCATTGCCCAGCACCACCAAGGGGACTCACACAACCTTCTCTGCGACTCACAAAAAAGCCCAGGCTGGAAACATCTAGTTTCCCCAGATTGACCAGCGTGATGTCAGGGGGCTCGGAGATTCCCTGCTCACCCGTGGGCAGAGCCCTGGGCAGCTCTGCAGGGCAGCCCGTCCATGGCAAGTGCTGGGGCGCAGCACCAGCACCGCTGAGATGCTCCCAAGAGGGACTGGGAGGTGTCCCAGCTTCAGTGCTCGGGATGATGGTCCCCAGGGTCCGCCCGCTGCCCCCCAACCCCACCGCAGCTCCCTCCCCAGTGGGGTGGTTGCAAAGCAGGCAAATTAAAAAGCCAAGAGAGGACAACCCCACCACAGACTGAGCCATGAGGACTCCATGGGGATGGCTCCAGCCTTGCCATGCCCAGCTCTTGAGAAGTCCCTGCACCAGCACAGAGCTGGGGCAGCCACCATCAGCACCAGCATCTGCACTCCCACCTGCATCCCTGCGCAGCAGCATGAGGAGGAAAGGCAGCGAGGAGCTGGCAGGTCACACCTGGCCAAATGGCTCACTTGGACTGGAGAGGACCACTCCTTTTTGCCGAACAGCTTCTCCGGGTGTTTCTGACACAAAGCGCTGGCTGTGGCAGCAGGGCTTTCAGGCTTATTAAAAAAAGAGGTTCTTGCCTGTTATCCCATTTGGAAAATTTTTTGTTTGTTTGTTTATAATAATAATAATATATGAAAGTTGGCAACCAAGTTACTCAAGAGGGGTGAGAAGTCCAGCTCCCACTAATGGTCCAGGAAATGCAGCCAGAAAACAAGGTGAGGAAGCATTTCTGCCTGACGCTGGATGCGCTGGATAGAGACACGCGGGGAAAAAAACCCACAACAACTGAGGAGCACCAGCCAAAACTAAACCACTGACTGCACCACCCCCAGAGCCAGCTGCTGCCCTTCAACAGCTCGGATCAGGCCCTTGGCAAGACAAGGATGTCACTGTGCCTTGTGCTGGCTGTGTCCAGGGGATGCCACCTATTGCAAGGGCCTCTGGGGTGCAGCACCGGCAGATGAAGATGGGGAGGAAGAGATGCCAGCCCCTGTTTGAAGAAGCTTTGCTGAAGCTCCTGCAGAGGCAGGAGGATGCAGGTATAGTGGGCCGGGACCTTCTCCCCTGGCTCTCGCCTGGCCAGGAGCAGCTTCACCGGCTTTCCCAGAGCTGGAGCTGCCCCGGCCCTGCCATCTCCACCCTGCCGCTGTCCCCAGAGAAAGCCAAGCTCTGCCCCATCCGCTCAGGAAGGGAAATCATACAATGAGAAGAAACAGACAATGTTTCCCCTGCTCCACTGTGCTGGGGAGGACGGCTGCAGGGACAGGACAGGGACTCCTTTCCCTGCCCAGCACCCCAGGGATGCCCCTCCAGGTACCTCCAGGAGAAGCCAGCCCAGACCCTCATTGCTGTGTGCCGCACAAACCCGACCTCCCAGCACTGGGATGCTGCTGTTGGCATTTCCAGGCGGTACAACGATGTGGTTGGGAACAGTGCAAAGGAACCATCCCCAGGCTTCGCTTGGGGGAAGGAGGTTGAGCCATCCATCCCAACCTCACTTGTGCCAGGCGTGTGTGATAACCCAGCTGCTGGAGCAGGCTGCTGCCAGCAGAACGAGGCCTCCAGAGCTTGCCCGGTCTTCAGCAGCCCCCCGGGGCTGGGAAGGGGGAGAGACGGGGGGACTGCTGCCCCCCTTCCACAACAGCAGCCCCTCGAGTGGTCCCACCCCAGCAGCACTGCCAGGCCAGCTTATCCCCCTCAATCTCTTAAACTCCAAGGCAGAGGAGATTACGCCGGATCACAAGTGGCTGCATCAGAGCCACCCGGATTTCCTTCTTCCCATCCCAGCCTGTGTCACTGGTACCCCTGGCCAGGCCACACTGGCCTGGACACATGGGAAGAGAGAGAGTGCAGGGGCATCCCCACCTCCGCCTCCAGCCCCTGGCATGGATACACACGGATGTTTTGAACCTTTGGGAAATCTAAAAAAATATTGCACCTTCTTGCCCTGCCACAGAGCCGGGAGCACCGTCCCCGGCTCTCAGCTGCTGCCTGCCCGGCGTTCCCCCTCCGGCGAGCCGGAGCAGGCAGAACAATATGAGATCTCCAAACAATGCTGAGAGCAAGGAGGCCTCCCCGGCTGAAGCAGCGAGGCGGAAAGCACCTGCCCGAGACAGGCTGTGCCGCCGGCCGGACACCCCAGGCCCTGCCGGGGCCACCAGCCAGCGGAGCCCACAGTTTTGCTGTGGGTAGGAACGCTCAGGGCTGGCTGCGGTTTTTGGAAGGATGGTGTTTATGCCCTTATTCCCACGCACCTCAGCCGTGGGCACAGAGTGAGGGTCCACAGTGCCCATCCAGTGCCAGACCCACCAGGAGGGGAAAGGCAGTAATTTAGACCCCAAACTAAAAAAAAATAAAATAATAAAACAACCCAAAATAATAACAAACCCTAAATCCCCCAAACAACCCTTAAGAAAACAGAAAGAAGGCCAAAGGTGGTGCTGCTGGGAGGGAAATGAAAGCCATGCATTTTTTCTGCCCCAGGAGAGAGGAGAAATGCCTCCGTCACCAATTCAGCCCCATGGCGCAATGATGCTGCTGCTGCTCCCCTCGAGGGAGCGGCTCCAGGCAGGTGAGCAAACGGGACCCGGGGCTGGCCCAGCCTCCCGGCGGCCCCCTGACATGGCTTGGTCACCTCAGCAGCCGTGTTTGCTTTGGGGTCCTTTGTTGGCTTTTTCCCCATAATAAAGATGATTCACTAGGGCCACAGTGCAGGGCTGCTCCCGCAAGTCCCTGCTCTCTACCCGCTCCAAGATCAGGCCCCACATCTGTGGGTACCTCCTGCCACCCCACAGCGGTGCTGGGGAGCAGCCCTGCGCCGATGCCCCCCCGCTGCCAGGGCCCTGCCAGCAGCTGCGGGCAGGAGGGCGATGGCGCCGCGCTGCCCGGCCCTGGGACCGATGCGGGGCCTGGTTGGGCTGCGAGAAACCCTGTGGGGCTGCGTGGGGGGCAGCCCACGGGCCATTTACCACCTTGCGTTCAGGTCGTGGGGATGTGCGGACCGCGCTGCCCGGGAGAAGGATGCGGAGCGGCCCCTCCCCCGCGGCAGCGCCCCGGTCGCCGGCTGGAGGGGACACGGGGTCCGCGGTGCGGGGAGGGACCCGCTCACCCGCCCAGGGGCTGCGAGCTTCAGCACCCACGGACGCTGAGCCCGCGCGGGGGTGGGGATGGGGGGAGCAACCGCACCGGGGTCGCCGTGGGAGGGGCCACGCGGGTCCCTTGGGAGCCTGGAACACCCGCGGGAGCGGGAGGACACACAGACACGGGGGCACACGGAGACGCACTGACCGGCACGGGCGAGGCGCAGGCGGCAGGTGCCGAGGGTGGCGAGCAGCAGCAGCAGCGCTCCGCGGCGGGCAGCGCCCCGGGCCGCCACCATCCTCCCGGGCACGGCGGGAGCGGGGCCGCGGCGGCTGCGGGAGCGGCGGGGCGGGGCTGGGGGGCGGGGCAGCTGCTCCCCGCGGGGGGGCCACCCCCCAGCCCCGCCCCTCCTGCAGCATCGCGGCCGGAGCGCAGGAGCCTCCGCTCCATCCCTCGCAGCGGCCCCGCATCATCCCCGCCCACGCACCCCCGCGGGCCTGCGGGGGGAACCCCTCAGAGGGCTCTGTGGGCGATGACCGCGCCCCCGCTGATGGCCGAACTGCGGGGCGGGTTGTGCTCCTGGGCTTATCCCGCTTAAACCGGGCTTATCCCGCCCCCCAAACCACTCTCCTTTAAACACGAGCGTTTTCCAAAGCGCTGGCGTGGGACCGCTGCTCTGAGCTTTCATTAGCTTGGCGGCGGCACTTTTTTGTGTGTCAGTTTTTGTTGTGGGGGTGTCTCTGCGTGCTGAGTTAAATCTCGTAACCAAAAAACCCACCTGCGCGCGGAGGGAGGAGCACGGGGCAGCGGAGGTGCTGGTTCTGCCCAGCTCCAGGAACAGGGGCCGGAGGAGCTGGTGGGTGTTGGGACCGGGTTCCTGCTCCAGTCACGCAGGAGCGGCATGAACCGGGGACGAGGGGCTGGGAAATCCTGCACAGGGGTCGAGTTGCTGCTGGGGCAACGGCCGGGGTGATGGCAGGAGGTGACACATCCCTGCCTGCCAGGCAGCTGCAGCACCCGACTGCAAGCAGTGAGTTTGTCAGAGCTCAGCTGCAGCCGCTGGCCATGGGCAGAGCTGTGCGTGGCCGAAACCCACCCTCCCTTCCCCGTCACAGCCACCTGCCCAGGTCCCTTCAGGGTGAGCTCCCTTCCAAACCCTCTTCACAGACATTGACTCAGGCTTATGATCCTACGGTTCCCTTCCGAACACTTGGGTCCCACTCAGAGCACGAACATCCCAGCTGGCTGCAGGACAGCGGGTGTTTGGGGAGACATGACCCCACAACCTGGGAATGCCCCATGGGTACCCCAGTCACACCAACCACTGTGTCCAGCAGGATCCTTGTCATTGTCCCCAGAGTCCCCGTGCACTGTAGAGCTGCTAGGGGCTGCACAAGGGTTTCCCCCACAGAGGCAGAGGATGCTGAGACAGGCAGCTTTGCAAAATCTGGGCATCTGATCTCCAGCCCCATGCTCCAGGCACAGACCCGAGACCTTGGCACAAGCAGGATGACGTGACGCTCACCGGGACCCGCTGTCCGGGATCCCGCTGGCCGACATGTGCTGCCATTTCAGGCTTTAATTCTCGGTGTGGGGATTCCCAACCCGGTGTCCTGCCACGCGGCTGGGCTCAGCCCCAGCCCATGGTGCTCACGGCGGGAGCCCCGTTAGAGCGTCAGCGGTGCCTGGCAGGCTGTCAGCCGGCTCTGTGGCTTTCCAAGGTTTGCCGAGAGTGAGCGGCTGGGGGTGCGGCGTGGCCGGGACTCCGGGCTGGGCTTTGGCAGGAGCTGCCACCGGCCATGTCTCTTGCTGTCACCAGGTGCAGGCAGGGATGGGTGACAGCACAGCGTGGGGCTGGCCATGGGGACAGTGCTCTTGGCAACCTTGTCATCTGCCTCCAGTAGAATAGATATCTCCTAAAATTTTATTTCTTCCTGAATTTCCTTGGCCTTTCGCTCCTGCCAGCTCTCTGGACAAGTCCAGGATTTTACTTTCAAAGGAAAGACCCTACATTTCCTTTGCTCTCTAATTTATTGGAGCTCTGTGCTCATTAATTGCCTCTCCATTTTAACACACACGTCTGGGACCAGCAAGTGCACCCGGTGATGGTGCCAGGACCATGCAGGCAAGTGCCCACGCCTGCGCCAGTAACCACATCTTTAACCTGCTGCTTTTTGCCCTGCATGAAGGTGGGGTTGGAGGATTATTGGGATGGATACTGGGCCAGACCAAAGGGTTCCTGGGACAAATTGGTCTCATTTATGCTGATGCAAACCCCTAATAAACTCAGTGATTTCAATATGCTCTGAAAGATACAAGCTCCTCTACTGCCCTGTGTTGTCCCTGTTTCCAAGTGACAGGGAGGCCAATCTCAGTCAGCGGGCAAAGTCCCTGCCAGGTCCTGTCCCCATGTGTCACCAGACCCACCACCTCCATCCTCACCTGGGCGACTGGTGCTCCTGGCCCTTGTGCAGTGTGATGGTGCCATCGCATGGCCAGGGTTTGGCACTTCCAGGACAGGGTCTGACCAGGACACATCATCTGCAGGGCTGGGTTCCTAGGCACCATAGCTGATCTGTGCTGTGCACCCTTGATGGAGCGACTGGTGCTCCTGCCCCACCATGGGCTCTCCAGGGCCCCAGAGCTGCTGGGGGCTCCCCCTCTCCGTGTCAGGGCCAGGGTTTCACTTCTGTGGGAGGTGAGGACATGGGGACCAGATCTGCAGCACTGAGGAGATGTGAAGTTGACCTGGACCATGGGTCTGCAGCATGGCTGTGGCCAGGAGCCACCAACAGCCACCCATGGCAAATGGCTGGGAACCAGCTGTGGGTCTGTACAGGGGCAAACCCAGCGAGTGTTGGGGCCACGCCGAGAGCTGGGGCCAGGGCAGCCCTGAGTGAGATGTCATCTCAAATCATATCAAGGATAAGAGGGTCATTAGGGGCAGTCAACGTGGCTTCACCAAGAGGAAGTCGTGCTTGACCAACTTCATTGACTTTTATGAGGACATAACAAGGTGGATGGATGATGGCAGGGGGTGGATGTGGTCTACCTTGACTTGAGTAAGGCATTTGACACAGTGTCCCACAGCATCCTCACTGCTAAACTGAGGGAGTGCGGTCTGGATGACCGGGTAGTGAGGTGACTGTGAACTGGCTGAAGGGAAGAAGCCAGAGAGTCGTGGTCAATGGGGCAGAGTCCAGTTGAGGCCTGGATCCAGTGCAGTGCCTCAGGGGTCAGTGCTGGGGCCGGTATTGTTCACTATATTCATCAATGATTTGGATGAGGGAACAGAGTGACTGTCACCAAGTTTGCTGGTGACACCAAGCTGGGAGGAGTGGTGACACTGGAAGCTGTGCTGCCATCAGAGACCTGGACAGGCTGGGGAGTTGAGCAGGGAGAAATTCAATGAAATATAACAAGAACAAGCGTAGAGTCTTGAATCTGGGCAGGAACAACCCCAGGTTCCAGTGTAAGTGGGGGAATGACCTATTAGAGAGCAGTGTAGGGGAAAGGGACCTGGGGGTCCTGGGGACAGCAGGGTGAGCATGAGCCAGCACTGGGCCCTTGTGGCCAGGAAGGCCAATGGTACCTGGGGTGGGTTAGAAGGGGGTGGTCAGTAGGTCAGAGAGGTTCTCCTGCCCCTCTGCTCTGCCCTGGGGAGACCACACCTGGAATATTGTGTCCAGTTGTGGCCCCTCAGTTCCAGAAGGACAGGGAACTGCTGGAGAGAGTCCAGCGCAGCCACCAAGATGCTGGAGGGAGTGGAGCATCTCCCGTGTGAGGAAAGGCTGAGGGAGCTGGGGCTCTGGAGCTGGACAAGAGGAGACTGAGGGGGGACTCATTCATGGGGATCAATATGGAAAGGGGCAGTGTCAGGAGGATGGAGCCAGGCTCTTCTCGGTGACAACCAGTGACAGGACAAGGGGCAATGGGTGCAAACTGGAACACAGGAGGTTTCGCTTAGATTTGAGAAGCAACTTCTTCCTGGTGAGGGTGACAGAGCCTGGCCCAGGCTGCCCAGGGAGGTTGTGGAGTCTCCTTCTCTGCAGACATTCAAACCCGCCTGGACACCTTCCTGTGGAACCTCAGCTGGGTGTTCCTGCTCCAGGGGAATTACACTGGATGAGCTTTCCAGGTCCCTTCCAACCCCTGACATTCTGGGATTCTGGGATTCTGTGAACAGTGATTCAGGCTGGGGGTCACTTTTGGGCAGTTGTACCAGGAGTCCTTGTGCCCAAAGCTCTGGCTGAGAGCGTGGGAGGATGCTGTGGGCTTGTCCCAACTCCAGGTGGGAGAGGTGGAGCTCTGGCTTACCTGCTCCCATGGTGGGGTGCATTCCTTTGCAAAGACAATGAGGGATGAGGCTCATCTCCTGACCCACAGAGGAGCCTGAGGAGTAATGCAGCTCTGTGGAGAGCTGCTCAGCACCCACCCAGAGGGATGTGCCAGTTAAAATCCCCCATGGACCCCAGCCAGTAGCAACATTTGTGCCTCACACCCCATGCAGCACCTGCAAGGGCTGAGCCCGCTCCAGCTCAGTGCATCCCAGGGCACCAGCACCCTGGTTTTTGGGCCATGCTCCACGTGGTCCTCAGTGCAGCAGCCACAGGAAGGTGCCAAGGTCACCCTCTACATCTCACCACCTCTGCCAGCACGATGGTCTCCTCCTTGGAGAGCCCCATCTGGCTCATGGTGCCTCTGAATTTCTCCAACACATGGGGTTTCACTTCAGTGTCTCTGCCTGCAGGGACAGAGCCGTGGCTGCAGACCGGCCGAATGTCCCCAGACCTCCTCCTGCTCCCATGGCGGTGGCACCAGGAGCACTTTGAGGGTCTCATGCGGCCCTCACGGAGCAGCCAGCCCCCGTGACATCCCCAACACAATGGATCAAACAGTCCAGCAGCTCCCATGGTGCTGGTGGGGCCTGTTGGAGTGTCTGCCCCTCACACCCCCCAGTTCCCTGGGCATCACCGTGCCTTTTCGTGCTTCCTCTGGCACTGCAGAGCCTGGTATGGGGAGCTCAGAGAGCACAACCTGGAATTCCCTAGCTCCCCATGGTACACTTGCAGTAGCACAGGAAGCTGTCACCTACATGATGGGCAGTAGCTCAAATCAATGTCCGTGCTATGGAGGGGTCCTGTTCTGCGGGTGGCTTGAGCCCCGCTGCTGGGTCAGGCCCCATCTCCTCCCTCATGCTCCCCTGGTACTCTCATCTGTGTATTGATCGGGTTGATCACGGTTTTTTGGGGCCATCATCCCCTACTCGCATCCTGCGGGGTTGGAGAGCAAACAAAGGCCATTGGACTCCAGCTGCTGGCACACAGAGCCCTCAGCTTCCAGTGGACTCCTCAGAGAGCACCTGGAGAGACTGTTCGGTTGCCCAAGCAGATTCTGGGAGAGGTGTGGAGCTGCACCTGGGGCTTCAGCTCAGGCAGTTCCCATTAGAGACAAGGCATAATTAGCAATGTCAGGGGTGGCTGGGAGGAAGCTGTCAAGGGAATGTGAAGATTTCCATTTCTCATCTTCTAACTAAGACTGGAAACCTTTCCAGGAGGAACAGGGTCATCACCCAAGTGACTGGGCTGAATGCAGAGATAATGGCAGGGATCCTCTAGCCAGTGCTAGATGAAAGAAACTAATTTTTTCATTGGGTTTTTAAAGCATCTGAAACCACCAGTCATCTCCACTGGGAAGAAACTCGGTTGATTTTGGCCTCTCTTCTCAGATACACTCCCGGAATGGGGCTTGAAGACAGACCTGCACTGGTAAAGGTAGATTAACACAACGGTATTTCTGTCTAATTTCTGTGATTTAGTGACAATTATGCAGTCCCCAATGCTGCCCGCTCAAAGGTACTTTACAAACACACAGGGATGAACTAATTCTGTGACTCCACCTGCAACCCGGCCGAGCAAACCCCCTGGGGCTGGAGGGGCTCCAGACACAGCCCCGCGCTCTGTTTTTGCTGAACTGGGCTGTACCGCAGTGCGAATCAGCAGCAGAGCAGCTCCTGGAGATCTCCCACCTGGGCACCGAGCTCTGGCACAGCAGCCACTCTGGTGTCACCTCCTGAAGCCTCAGCTGCGTGGCAGGTGTTCCCACGTCCTCTGTGCTGCCCTGCAGCCATTCCAGATTGGAGGCAAAAGGCCGGCTCTTGTCAGCTCTGCTCCACAGACACATCAGCACACGTGTGTTACAGGACAGGAACCAACCACCTCCCAGGGACACGTGTAGCTCCTTCTTTGTGTGTTTTATGAAGAACTCAAGGACTAGCCGAGGTGAAGGGCAAGGAGAGGAGCCCTGGGTGACAGCTGTGGTGAATGAAAGGATTTGCGCTGACAATCATAAATTCATTTTTATGAGATCAGAAAAAAGGTTTGATGAATATTTCACCATTGCAGTGAAATATGGCCCTCACAGACATCTTGCTGTTTTTCTTGAGATCTTCAGTCCAGCTGCAGCGGGGAGCTATGGCGATGGTACCTCACTTCCCAACGAACTAGAGACAATGGCTCTGCGCAGGTAAATACGGAGAGCAACAAGAGATTTGGGGACAGAGCAGGAACCCCCACTCACCCCCTCCTCTGCCCAGGCTGCTGACGGGTGGACAAGCGTCTCTTCATCCAGGTAGAGCAGTGGTCAGCCATGAAGAGCTAACCCAGCGCTAACCCAACGTGAGATCCACTTGGCCAAGCCCAGGTGCTCCGTGACTCCCCCACTGAGGCGTCCGAGCACCCGAACTTTGTGCTGTTGGACACCAGGAGGCCTGAGGGGCTTTGGGTTCCAGCAGGAGCAGTGGACCTTGCAAAAACAGGCAGGTGGGTTTTGTCCGACCTCTGTCCCCTTGGGGAGACAGTGTCCAAGCAAAGCATCTTCCCTGTCCTCCGCCATGGGCAATCCCCCTCCAGCGGCATTACCTTCTCTCCAGCAAAATAATCTTTCAGGATGTTGTTTGCCCAGGCTTGAACCACCAACAGCAGTGTCAGCTCCAAGAGCAAGAAAATGACCTTCATCTTCAGCACGTCTGCGAGAAAGACGAGCTCTGTGCCTCTGTCGCTGGCACGGATCCACGAACCCTCCTCGTCCCCCGCTGTGTGACAGTTGGTGCCTCTGCTGAGGGGACATCATTAGCTGGGTTTCCCCCCCCGCAGCCAAGCAGCGTGTTCTGAGACAGAGCGATGGCCCCAAGTCCTCTGAGACAGGGCGGTCACCCCAGGTCCTCCGAGACAGAGCGATGGCCCCAGGTCCTCTGAGACCGAGCGGTCACCCCAGGTCCTCCAAGACAGAGCGATGGCCCCAGGTCCTCCGTCAGAGGAGGGAGAAAGGGCAAGGAACCCCTGCCAGCCTCAGCCCCACCGGTGCTTTCTGTGGGGCCCAAGCAAGGGGCTCGGGGTGATGAGAGCCCCAGATGAGCTCCCGGCACCCCGGATGCGTCCTGCCTGGTCCCAGGGGCTGGGTAGGTCCTGTTTGCACAAGCGATCCTCATTCCGTCCCCAAGTCTTCCTTTGCTGTGGGTAAAACTTCACTCCCTCAGATTCCTTTTTGTTCAGATGAGGTGATGTAAAGCAGCTTTCTTCAAACTTTTTTGGTCACACACCCTTATCAGTGAAAAACCTTTGAGTGTGGATCCCCAATATTTATACTTTTAAATAAATTATATACATGTTCAAGTATAAAATACAAATAACAATAGGAATTTAAAAATTAAAATATAAAGATTAAATAAATGCTAGTTTTAAAATAGTATTTTATTTTAAATTCATTTATTGATGGTACCAAAAGCACTTTCTTCCTGCACCCCAATGGATTCCCTCGCACACCCCCGGGTGCATGCAGCCCACTTCAGAGATGGCTGCTGCAGAGAAAGCAGTGACCTCCCTGACAGACAAGCCTGATGAAAGGGATGTATATTTCTTTTACCCCTAGTGACGCTTCCAGTCTTTACACCAAGCTCTGTCGTCCCATGTCATGGTGTGGTCTTGCCTGTCGGTGGGACGAGTTGGTGAAGGGTGAGCACAGAGAACACTCAGGACTCTTGGTGCCAGACCATTCCTTGTGATGGGGGTGTCCCCCCCCCCCTGCCTGTCACCTCCAGAGGTGCACACCTGGCCAGGTACCAAAGCAGCTGCAACTGGCAGGAGGAGCTATGAAGCCGCAGGTTTCCCCGTGAGCAGCGACAGCAGAGGGGTGACACATGGCTCTGGATCACCCCGTCCTGGGGACCACGGCTGGGAAGGGACATGAAATTCTTCTTTATTTCCAAAGGAGCTGCTGATTTTGTAGGTATCCTGAAAGCCAGGCTCCTCAACTAGCCCTGCCTTGTCTGCGTGCTCTGGGACCATGTGTTGCTGAGTGGGATAAAGCATGTTGAATTCCTACTGGGAAATCCTTGGTCCAGCACGGACGGGGGTGTTTCCAGCCACAGGAAACCAGTTCCCATAATTTCGGCTAAGCAGGAGTCTTACAGTATTACTGTACAGAAACCCCAACCTAGCAACCCATTGAGGTCCAAGGGGGATGTATTTGGCTGTGCCTGTAGAGGTATCTTCTTGCACACACTGAGCACCCACCACAGCACCCTTGAACACCCCTTTATTTACGACCACCAGGTAACACCCTCCCAGCTCCTTGTGCTGCTGGTTGCTCCTCAACCCTTCCCAAAGGCACGACACGAAACAGATCAATCTGCTCTCTCACCCCCACTCCCGCCGTATCACCACCATTCTGCATGTGGAAGCAGCTCTGCATTTCCAGGATTAGCTTTGACTCCTGAAAATACAAAGATCAATTCCCTGACAATGGTTTTCCTACTTATACATATTTTATTGCATTAAGGGAAAGACATCCGGCTCTGCAGTGTCTGCAAGTCCAGCCCAGACAAGATTATCCACTGTTTAAGAGGAGATGTAAACAGCCGAGCATTACTGCTGTGCTTTGCCCAGTGTTTCACCTCAGAAAGGGCTCTGCTTTGGAATTAAAGCTCTTTCCAGAAAGCCTGGCAAAGCCCTGATCTAGAGAAAAGATTAAAAAATTAAGGCTTACCAAGGGCACTGTCCCATCAGAGGCAGCGCGTGGATGGACGCTACAGCTCCTCTACCCCGGCAATACCTGTTTCTTAGGAAAAAAAGTTCCCAGGACTGCTCACTGTGATGACTCCTGTGGCCAAGCAATTAGCAATTTTACAAAATCCACCCCTAGTCCATTCGGGTCTCCGGAGGATGTTGTGTGCCATCCTTCTGCCACCGGTTCCAGAGGCAGAAGACCTCAGCAGTGCTCTGCATTGTCTCATCCTCTCCTGGGATGGCGCACAGCGCATGTCCCTGGGGTCACACCTGTGTGAGCTGGGCTTTCTGCAGCTGGCGGCGCGAATTGACGCCAGCTGTGCCAGAGGCTTCCAGACACAAAGGGAGACCCTGCTGGGAGGTAGGTACCCAGTCCCCGTGTCCCCCTGGCAACAATGGGCCTGAGCACCGATGTGTTGGTGAGGAAGAGCGAGGAGCCACCGAACTGTGCACCAGCACCACACGGCACCGCCCGACCCAGAGCCCCAGAGCCCTCGTGTGCTGTGTCTCCAAGAGCTGCATCCCTGGCATGGGGAGGGGGGTCACTCCACAGTGATGCCCAGACCTTTGGTGCACAGCGGTGACACCCCCGTGCGCAGGGCTTTCCTGATGGCCCCTTTGACCTCGCTGTTTCTCAAGCTGTAGATGATGGGGTTGAGCATGGGGGTCACAACAGCGTACAGCAGGGCGAGGACCTCGTCCGTCTCCGTGGAGCTGCTGGAGTGAGGCGCCAGGTACGCGACAGCCCCGGTGCCGAAGAACAGGGACACCACGATGAGGTGGGAGGTGCAGGTGGTAAATGCCCTGTGCGTCCCTGCACCCTTCCGGAGGACGGTGCTGATAATGTGAACGTACGACACCACGGTCAGGAGAAAAGAGCCCATTGCAATAGTCCCAGCAAAAACATACATGGCAGCCTTGTTGAGAGGAGCGTTAGGGCTGCAGGACACCTTCAGCAAGAAGGGTATCTCACAAAACAAGTGATCAATCCGGTTGGACCCGCAGAAGGGCAAGCGGGATGTGAGGAAGGCCTGGATCAGAGATGACATGGAGCCGCTCAGCCACGAAACAGCCACTAAGCAGCAGCACATCTTCCTGCTCATGAGTGCCGGGTAGTGGAGGGGGTGGCAGATGGCCAGGTACCGATCATAGGCCATGGCAGCCAGGAGCATGCACTCAGAGCCACCAAAGCAAAGGAAGAAGTAGATCTGCGTGATGCAGCCCACAAAGGAGATGGTGTTCTGTGGTGAGAAGGTGTCTTTGAGGATCTTGGGGAGGGTGACAGAGGAGTAGCAGATGTCCAGGAAGGAGAGGTGGCCCAGGAAGAAATACATGGGGGAGTGCAGGTGGGTGTCCAGCCAGACAAGGGTCAGGATGAGCAGGTTTCCCAGCACCGTAACCAGGTAGATGAGCGAGAAGCAGAGGCAGAGGGTCACCCATGCTCTGTAGGCACTGGAGAACCCCAGGAGAAGGAACATGGTGGGGCTGCTGAGATTTCCCTGCTGCAGGTGTTCAGGGCTCATCTACAAGGAGAGCAGGAGGAGATAAGGACAGGGAGAAGAAGAGCGAGTGCTCAGCCCTGCTGTGGAGATCACCAGCCCTCGGCTCTGCTGTGCAGGGGCTGGCGCTGTGTCCCCGGCACTGCTCACACCCAGGGGACACATCTGTGGGGCACGTGGTGAGCCTCAGCCCACGGGGTTCTGAGCCTCAGGGCAACCCCCAACCCTGTCACCTGAAGGACATCGGAGAGCGCTGGGACCTCACCGCTATGGTCAGTAAAGACCCCAAGAACTGTCAAACGAGAGTGGAGGAGAGCAGCTCCTCGCCCTGCTCCAGGTTTCCTGGGCTTCAACTGGAGTGTGGTCTGAAAATCCCACAAAACGTGGCAGGTAGGACCATGCTTTGCTGAACAGTGGCTGCCCTTCATGGAAGAAAAATATGTTTACACCATCAGCGAGGATACAGAAAGATGTAGGGAAGTTCTAGCCAGGTGGGGATTGGTGTCTTCTCCCAGCAGTCAGCAATAGGACAAGGGGGCAGGGGCTTCAACTCTGCCAGGGGAAATTGAGGCTCGATGTTAGAAAGCAAATCTGTGCAGAGAGAGTGGTCAGCATTGGAATGGCTGCCCAGGGAGGTGCTGGACTCACCGGCCCTGGAAGTTTGTAAACTGAGATTGGCCATGGCACTTAGTGCCATGATCTGGTAATGGACTGGAGTTGGACCAAGGGTTGGACTGGATGATCTCTCAGTGTAGATGTTAGCTTCATGCTCACACATAGAAAGCAAAGTAAGGGAGAGACCTCTGATTGATTACAGGAGGAACAGAAAGGCACCTGAAGGTGACAGTGTAATTCAAAGGCTTGAGGGTGGCAAGGAAAAGCAGAGTCACTTCCCTTCAAGAAAAAGGAAAGACTCTGAAACTAACAAGAAACTGGAGCTCAGGAGTAAATGAAGATGAGATACAGAAGATTTTGTGTGTGAACCTACAAGTACTGAATCTGCAGGAAGACCAATAAGGAGATGGTCAGAGATTCACATGAGCAGCTGCCAGAGCTGTCACCAGGTCCTTCCAGGGACAGGCGTGGGAGCATCTACCAGGTGCAAAGAGGAGGTGGGTGCCAGGCTGAGGGGAACCGAGCACCCTCAGATGACAAGGTTCTTAGGGTCACAGTTTAGTGCCAGAGTTAGGTTATGGTTGGACTCAATGATCTTAAGGGTCTCTTCCAGCCAATATGATTGTCTGACTCTCTGATTCCAGGACATTGCAGGCTCCTCCCAAGAGGGAACAAGGACAACCCTGCCATGCTGGGCATGTGCTCCACAGCCCAAAGGTGCAGGGATGGGTTGTGGGTTTGTCCTGGTGTCCAGCAGTCGGGGGGAGGCGTATGAGGGGGACCAGCCAGCCCAAGGCTCGGTGCCACGAGAAGGGCTGGGGTGCTGGGGCCACCGGGAGCCCCCACGGACACCTCCTCCCAATGCAGGGAGCCACGCCAGCGGGAGCAGAGAGACCTTCAGGGATCTGATTCCAGGAAGAGTGGAGGCTGGAGCAGAGGCATGTACCCCCATGTTGGTTTAGGGTGTGCTGGAAGGGTAGGAGCTGGGACACAAGGGCAAAATCATAGAGGGATGGGAAGCACCTGTGGTGCTTAGAGCAGCTGGGAAAGTGGTGTGGGCAGCAAAAGGCTGGTGACTTTTCTGGCTCAGGAAGAGCAGGTGGTCCATGGGCAATCACAGAACCAGAGAATCATTTTGGTTGTGAGAGACCCTCAAGATCATTGAGTCCAACCATTAACCTAAGTCATTTCAGAGCAATGAGAAGAGTCCATGTTTCCTTCTGCACCAGGACAGGATCCCACCTGGGGAGCGTGTGCTGGAGAGCAGACACAGCCCCGTGCTCTGGATGCTTGGGCAGATGTTTTTCAGATACGTCCTTCCCAGGGCTTTCCTGTAGCACCTGGAGGGCAGTGGCCGTGCTGGCACTGCTGTCACACAGCTTTGCACAAGCCCGAAGAGCAGCAAAACGTCTTTGGTGGGGATGAGGTTCTCACGACCAGCCCACCTGTCCACCAGCACCTCTGACCAACCTTCTGGGGGGAGATGGAGGAAAGCTGGGTCCCCACTGCCCAAGCACCAGCGACATGCATTTTTGGCTCTGTCAGCTTTGGTTGACTTCACAGAATCATAGAACAGCCTGGGCTGGAAGGGACCCCCAAAGCTCACCCAGTCCAAATAACACAAACAATTGTGGCCTCATTCAAAGCTGGTATGGAGGAACAACTCAAACTATTACATGCAGCTATCCGTGGCAGCAGATGTTCCCTGAGGTCAGACATAAAGCTGGTGTGACCAGAGCAGAGGCCACGGAGGTCACAGGAGGAGAAGGCAAGCAAGGGAGTCAAGGAGGAAAGGTAGCACAGCACCAGACATTGAAAGACACCATCAAAAGATCTTCCTGGATCCAAATTGCCCTGGGAAGGAGGGAAAAGAAGGTCTGCCTGGACCATGCTGGGATCCCCCAGCTAGAATGGGGTGAGGACTAAGCCCCAGGAGAAAAATTGTTCCAGGAAGAGTAACTCTTTGTGGGGGAGGAGGGTTACAAATCGCAGCTTTGTCTGCAATGGTCATTCCAGATCTCCTTGGATATGACATCTCACATATGTCTTCACCAGGTTACAGCATGATGTGAGCTGATGGATTTTTTTGTACCCATTCCTGAAAAGTAGGCTGTTTTTAGTAGAGTTATCTGAGAAAATAGCTTCAGCCAGGGTAGACATGAGTCGAAGCCATTTTGCATAAATGGGAAGGTTGGTGACTGTGACTGTGAACAAACACAAATCAGGACAAGCAAGGAGAGCTGGTGACTGCAGCTGAGCATATCTGGGAAGTCAAGCATGCAAAAGTAGAAAAAAGCTGGAATTTTGTGAAAGCAAAGGTGCAAAACCCAACTAAGAACTCCCTCTCAAGAATAAGGGAGAGGCTGGTGGAGCAGGGCTTCTCCCCTAGCAAATGAGCAACGTATGTACACCAAGGAGGATATTGGGAAAGAGTGGAAAGTCTTTGAGGGAAGAAAAGAGCCTGAAAAGCAGTAAGCAAAGTCTGCACTGAACAGTGAAGGGAGACTTCGAAAATCCCTTGTAGTATTATGAGATTAATATATACTGTGTTGAAGGACAGGCAGCCCCACAGTGCTTCTCAGTTTGGTGCCCTGCAGCTCAGACATTGCCCACTCCCAGTTTTCCAGGAGGACAATGACAATTTATGGTCAAGGTAGTATGTCTGGTGAACACCAGGGCATGGGGACAGCAGCATCAAGGAGAGACGAGGGTCTTGAGAGGTCTGCTCCATGTCAGCAGGGCTGCGGGAGGGGAGCGTGGCTGCACCGGAATTCAGCGGGAATGAACGGTGCTGCTCCAGCAGCGAGTGTGCAAAGCATGTTTGTGATGGGGCTAGGTTTGATGGGAGAAGAGGAATCAGCATCGGTGTTTGCAAGGCTTGGGAGGAAAGAAAGAGAAAGAAAACTGTGTGGGCACAGGAGCCCTGGGACTACAGAGCAGTCTGCCTGCCCACAGGGTCCTCATGGAGACACGGTGGCTGGGTCAGCCCAGAGCAGTCACGAGTCGTGAGTGTGGCACGGGATGCCAAACTGGTCTTGGGGACAGCAGGAAAGGTTTCCAGTCCACATGGGAAAACACCGATTCTGTGATCCGTACTTTAGTGAGTCCTTGCTGGGTGGTGCACAGGGGCGGGAAGTCCACTCGGGGAGAAGAGAGCTGAGCCAGGCTGGCCGGAGAGCGGAGAGGCCATTGGGGAGGACACGGCACCACGTGCTCAGCCTGGAGAAGCAGAGTCAAGCAGGGAGACGACTGCAGCACCAGGAGCAGAGCGCTGTGCTCGGGCATGCTGCCGTGGGTAACCCTGGCATGGACAAACCCGCGGAGCTGGCAGCTCAAACCCCAGCTCAGAAATGACTTGGACCCATGGACCATCTCCTTAGATCTAGAGCACCAGGGTTTGCACAAGGAGTTCAGGTCTCACACGGTGAGTTCTCAAGAGGTTTGGGGCTCAAAGTGCTCTTTTCATGGGGCAAAGGCAGGAAGGATTTTGGTTCCTAAATTTTTTTGTCACCATTTAAAACTTCCCTTTACCTAAAATAAATCTCTTCTAAGTATACACAGGTGTCCACAGAACATTGATGTAATGAAGCAGAGGTGGAAATCTACCTGCCTGGTTCACCTGGAAGACGGCACACAGACAAATGCGGCACGAGACCCCTGGGGAGGGCACCCACCCTCAGCCCCCTCCCTGCACTCCGTGGCCTCCCCAGAGCTGCGGGCACACCCAGGATCTGCTCTTCCCAGGCAGCACCGCAGGCCGGGCTACCAGAAAACCAGTTTGGCTTCTGTGGCACCAGTTTCCTCACTGGTGGCTGGAGGGGCAGGAGGGATGAGGCACAGCAGACTCCATGTGTCACCCTGGTGCCCTGCAGCCCGTGAGCCAGCGCAGAGGACATCTCAAAGATGGCGTGTAACTGGGATGCAAGTGGGGTCTTCACTTCATTTGCTGATAACTGTAGGGATTTGCAATTAAATCTGTTGATCTGATAGTCACTAGTTGGGTGATCAGCCACTCATTGGAAGTGTCTGTTTGCCTTTCTGCTAATTAAATTACATTTGATTTGCAATCAAATCTAATATGAGAAAAGCGAGCTCAAGGTGGAGCCGGGAGCAGCTGATGGGTGCTGCTCTGTGCGGAGCGGGGCCAGACCCGTGGTCTCGCTGTGTTCGCAGAGCCGCACGCTGGGCAGACCGGGAATGCTGCCGGGAAGGATGCTGCGGCACAGGTGAGGAGGGACGGTCTGCAGCCGGGCAGAGCCGTGTCTGCAGGAGCGCAGGGCTCCTGCTGTGCTGTGAGCAGCAGAGTGGCGGTGCTGGGCACTTTGAGACCTGTACCAGGCACCCAGGTCCTCATCTGGCTACTGGGCCACGAGGGGAACTGCAAGGACACCCATGTGTGCTGGTTGTGGAGGGGACACAGGGCAGAGTAGGGCAGAGCTGACCTCGCAGGACCATGGCATGGGGCTGACTCCTTCCCTCCTCCATCCTCCAGCTGTCCTGCCCTCGAACACTCACCTGCACAGCCACTGGGGACACCGGTGACCCAGTGCCTGCACAGCTTACCTTGAAGATGCTTTCTCTCTTCACACCAGGTGTGTCTGGCAGCACCACCTGTTTGGGACACGGGGGTGATTTCAATATACTCCTGGCAGGCACCTGGGACCAGATCCCCTGTTACAGCAGACTCCATAATTGCTCCGCACAGACACAGTGCTGTGGGACGCTGCAGGAGCAGAGAAGCATGCTGCGAGGGACACGATGTGACAGTGACCATGGACATACCCCTGAGGGCCCCAAACCTACAGTGGCCAGGGCTGGGGGGCAGGTCTGAAGTTATCTTTGAACTTCTTAGCAGTTAAAGACACCTAGAGGAGTGGTCCTGCGGTGGGCTCTACAGATAAAGCGGTTCAGAGACATGTTTAAGCAAGAGCCTTAGTCCAGGAATATGTCAGAGTTTGGCTCTTCAGCCTGTGCTTTGCTCTTCTAGCTCGTTTTCTCCACTTTTGCAACATCCTGGCTTTACTGGATAACCTCGGTTTCTTCTAGATGAGCTGATCTAGACTTGAGTGACTCAAGAAGTTCTAGCAACGCAAGGTGCATTGTTTCTCTGAGCAGCTGCTCCGAGACCTTCCACCTCTGAGAAATCTGGGAACCTGGAAGGAAGTTTTCCCTCAGATGTACCAATCTGTAAGGGTCGGCGCAGGGTGGGAGGATATCCACATCTTTGGGGAGGCGACAGCAATGGGAACGCTGGCCAGAACCAGGAGCACGGCTCCCCGATGTGGCACTTCTCCCCGCCCCTCCAACCCAACCCCTCTTCCCATTTCCACTGCACACAAGTGTGTTTTGGAGCCCAAAGTCTCGCTCCTATTTCACCACAGCAGCCTCAGCCTTCCCTGCTCTGCCTGCGGTGTCTGGCACAGGGGGCAGCCACAGGGGCAGGGGAGGGCGAGCCGAGAGCACATTGAGAGCACATGTGTTTGGAGGAGGCATCTTCCCTGGTAATGGCCGAAATTATAGTTAATTTATGGGTGGTCAATAATGAATAAATAATTTCTATGAGCACTGGGTGCTCAGCTGTCTGTGTTCAACTGGGTTCCTCGTTATCCATCTTGTTTGCACATCTCCATGGCCTGGGGAACTGCAGGAGGATTTTGGCTGGAGGGCAGCTCAGGGGTCTCTGATCCAGCTCCTGCTCAGAGCAGAAGCAGCTTTAAAGTTAGAGCAGGCTGCTCAGGGACTTGTGCACCTCAGTTTGGATACCCCCAAGGATGGAGGTTCCACCACATTTTTGGGACACCTGCTGTAGTGCAGGATCACCTTCATGATGAAGAACTTTCTGCTTTTGTCTTACTGGAGTTTGCTGCATTAGAGCTCGTGCCTGTTGCCCTTCATCCTACCATTCTGGGAAGAGTGCGGCTGCATCTTCTCCAGATCCTCCGAGGCAGCTGAAGACAGCAGCCGGATGTCTTCTTTGCCTTCTCTTCTGCAGACCAGCCCCGCTTGCTCAGCCTCTCTTGTACCTGCTGTGCTCCAGGCCCTGACCAGCTCGGTGTCGTCCACGGGGCTCCCGGTGGTTAGTCAGGGCCGTTCCTGTACTGGGGAGCCCTAGGCTGGATCCAGCTCTCCCAGTGCGGTCTCACAAGTGCTCTGTCGGGTGGTGGCTGCACTTCGCTAACCCGGACCTGGGTGTTTCTGCTGCCTTTCCTGCAAAGGCACTCTGTTGACTCACGTTCGGCTTGTAACCTGCCAGATACACAGGGCTTTTCCTGCAATGCTGCCATCTCCCCGCAGGCCCAGTTTGCGCAGTTGCACGGGATCAGCCCAGCCCAGCAGCAGGACTTTGTGTTTGCCTTGGCTGAACGTCAGGAGGTCTGTGCTGCTCCATTCCAGGGGCTGCTCAGGCCTCTCTCAATGTCAGCTCTGGTATAACAACCCCAAAGCTTGCACATTGTCACTGACATTGAGCATTGTGGGGACTGATGCACCTTCACACATTTCTGGAGATGCTGACCCTGGCAGCTTGGGAAGTCCCCAGCCACGTTGCTTGCCACCTTCAGGCCACCTGATAGTTCCCATGAGCCACATTGGGTCAGCCATGGAGCCAAACCACATCCTGAGGTGATCCAGGGTGAAAATAGGCACATGTTTTCAACAGCTTCCAACACCTGGAAGAAGTGGGAATATCTGGAGCCAGTTGCGTTTTAGGTGCCAGTGCCTCATTAAGCTGTGGCCACAAGGGCACCTTGCTGCCCCGCAGCACCAAGTTTCTTTCCTTCACTTCTAATGGGTCTCAGCTGGTGTAATTAAAAGTTTCTAAACTTTTGCAGACTTAACTTCTGAAAAGGCCCCAGAGAGCTTGTGCCACTGGAGACAGGAGCTGTATTTACCCCTTCCATGGGATTTTAGTCCCAGGCAGGAAAACCAGTGTTTATTCCTCTGTGGTGCTCAGAGCAGAACAGAGGTGTCTGTGAGTAGTAATTGGCAATTTAGAGGTGACTCGCTCCTGACCAGTGGGAGTTTGGATCATTGATGCCTGTGCTGTCGAGAGCCAATGCCCATCACCCAGATCCCGAAGGGTGGGGGAGGCTCAGCTGGGATGGCGTCCACCAGGTCCCACCCCAGTGACACTCGGGAACGCCGTGGTCTCACTCTACACCATCCGAGATGGATGACAAGACCTGATGACTGCATGTTATTGAAGCAACTCCCGCTGCGGTGACCAGACCACCAGCTGGTGCCGTCACGCACACAGGGACATTCACGAGGCTCTAACATCTGGTTGCTCTGGGCAGGTTGGATGTGCACTGGTGGGCTCATGTTTCTGGGGTGGCCAAGAGCCCCCAGGTCCTGAGCAGCGAGCGGGACCTGCATGTGGCTGAAATCAAAGCGCCGTTCTCGTGACAGTCAGAACCAGAGGCGATCCGATACAGTCTCATTTAAAAGGGGAAAAAATGGAAAGTCAAGAGGATTAAATATCACATATGGCACAGAGATTGTCTGCAAAGACCAGCTTAGCTTCTCTCTGAGCACTTAAGCCGACGTTAGCAAGTACAAACATTAAACAACTTTGCAAAGGGAATGCCTAAATGGAAGCCAGCACAATTAAATCAATTTGAAGGAGCTGATCAGAAATATGATAGATGTTCTTAAACTTGCTGAAGCTGCATCCACGTGAAGACAGCAAAACAACCCTGGTAATGTAACTAGCAACAACATAAGACAAACAACGAAGACAACACCATTTGTCCCGCTGCTCCTCTACTCTGAGGAATGACATCTGCATCTGTATATATTCCTTTCTTCAAAAGCACCAGGATGAAGAATTTTAACTTTAGGAATGTTTGTCCCGTAGCAAGTCAAATTCAAAGTGAGTGTTCAAAGGAAAAAATGACAGAAAAAGTGAAGAAACTCTGCCCCTGCCTTGGCAGCGGAGGAGCTTTGGTGGGTCCCGGGCAGAGCATCTCTTTTGCAAACACTTGGGAAGGTCTGTGCTACCAGTGCAGCAGTGTAAGTGAGCAGTAGGACAGAGGACACGACATTTAGTCATTCAGTAGATCAGGTGTGAAACTCAAGCTTTTCACTGCTGCTTAGACTCGCTTTGCCAACTCAGTTTTTCACCAGAGCATCAGAAGAAGCAAATATGCAGCCTTTTAAAGAAGTCGTCAGAGGTAAAGAGACAACAGACAACTAGATCTTCTATGCAGTGTGGGCATATACTCACAAAAGCTGTAATAAATGGCAGACATGGCTGATGTATGGAGAACTTAAAAGTGGGTAAGTTCAGAGAAGGGAACGGAGCTGGTGAGGGGCTGAAGCACAAGTGTGATGGAGCGGCTGAGGGACCTGGGGGGTTCAGCTGGAGAACAGGAGCTGAGGGGAGACCTTCTGATCTCTGAACTGCCTGAAAGGAGCTTGGAGCCAGGGGGGTCGGGCTCTGCTCCCCAGGAACAAGCGCCAGGACCAGAGGAAACGGCCTCAGGTTGCGCCAGGGGAGGTTGAGGTTGGATCTGGGAACAATTTCTTCCCCAAAGGGCTGTGGGGCATTGGAACAGGCTGCCCAGGGCAGTGCTGGAGTCACCATCCCTGGAGGGTTGGACAGACGGACATGAGGTTCTCAGGACATGGGGCAGTGGTGGACTTCACACTGTTAGGTTTATGGTGGGACTCAATGATCTTAAAGGTATTTTCCAACAAAAACAATTCTATGATTCTATGAGAGGAGACTGAATTGAACTTTTGCATGGGAAAATCACACCTCAGATATGCTGTTTCTGGAAGAGTCAACAAGATATGGGTGTTGGTCAACTGAGAAGGGTCTTCATCAAGGACCCTTGCAGGGGACAAACTGCCATAGGCTGGGGAGGAAGGTCCTCACTTGGATGAATTAATGGCTGAGGGACAGAAGGAGGGAGGAAGATCACTCAGGGAGATGACATCTTATAAACCATCCCATCCGCATGCAGCAGGTGGCAGCATGAGGAGAAGATTGAGGAACAGGACAAGGCACCATGTAAATGTGAGATGTACCCAGCGCCTCTCAGCCGGGTGGGGGTCCAGGTCTGGTCACCCAGCCCCAGCAGAGACATTGGCCTGAGCAGAGGGGAGAGAGGATGGAAAGCACAACTGGGAGAGCAAAGAGACTTGTTAAAGATTTCAGATCTACAATAGAGACAATAGTCTCACATGACCAGCAAGCACCGCAACCATCAGCTGCATGTCTCCAAATTGCTCTTCACACATAAAGGCTGGTCCAGCACCTCCCTGCCCCAACACCCCTCTGCTCTCTCCAGCAGCCCATTGGAACACAGGTTCTGGGCTTATCCCCGCTGCACCAGCCCGGTCCCAGCCAGCCTGTCCCACCCGCGCTCCATGGCAGCACCAACGGAGCTGCAGGTGAATGCACGGTGACAAGAAAAGGGACCATAGAGACAGTGGTGAAGCTCCTTGCTGCAGGATGCCAGCAGTAGGTGCCTCAATCTGGGAAACCCTTAGAAACATTCCAGAAAAAAAAGTCCCATGTCATTAAATACACAATGCCATCTGATCTGGTTTGCTGGGGGACAAAGGTTTGCTGGGGGAACGCCCTGTTCCTGTGCGCTTCTCCCTGCCCCTGTACCCGCCAGCTGCTGCAGGCAGGTGCTGGGAGGGGAGCACAGCGTCCGGGGAGCATTGGGTGAGCAGCAGGGACGGGGACAGGCTTGATGGGACCGCTGAGGGGCCATGGGGGCTGAGGTGGGGACCCCCCCGCCTGCTCTGCATGGAGGAGACTCACACCCAGAACAGATCCGAAGCTGCAGCTGTGAGCATCCTGCTCTGGGGCACGGGGAGAAAACGGGTGGACAAAAAGAGGAGCAGAAAATGCTGGTGGCAGAGAAATGATCTCACGCTGTCTGGCAGGGTGGTGCCTGCACATGGCAGAAAGGAAATATTTGGTTGGGACATGATGTGGAGACACCAGGACTCCCTGTCACACAAAGATCTTGGCAAAGGGTGCTGCTGGCAGCAGGATGTTTTCATCTACATCGATACATGTACCAAAAACAAGCCCCGAGGCAAACCTGTGTGGGACCAGTGCTCTTGGGAGCACAGCAAATGCTGAACTGTTCAGTCCAAACAGCTGGGGAGAATCACAGCCTGGTCTGGGCTGAAGGGACCTCTGGAGATCATCTCCTCCAACCCACCTGCTAACACAGGTACCCCTGGAGTAGATTGCACAGGAAGGTGTCCAGGCGGGTTTGAATGTCTCAGAGAAGGAGACTCCACACCCGCTCTGGGCAGCCTGGGCCAGGCTCTGGCACCTCCCAGCAGAGAAGTTTCTGCTCATGTTCAGATGGAGCCTCCTGTGTTTCAGTCTGTGCCCGTTGCCCCTCACCCTGGCGTTGGGCACCACTGAACAGTCTGGTCCATCCTCTGACACCCACCCTGAGATATTGATCCATTGATCAGATCCCTCTCAGCTTCTCCAGGCTGAACAGCCCCAGCTCTCTCAGTGTCTCCTCATGTGAAAGATGCTCCAGACCCCTCAGCATCTTTGTGTCCCTCCACTGGACTCTCCAGTGATTCCTTGTCCTTCTTAAACTGGGGAGCCCAGAACTGGACACAACTCCAGATGTGGCCTCACCAGGGCAGAGCAGAGGGGGAGGATCAACCTCCCTGACCTGCTGCTCACACTCTTCCTCACGTGCCCCAGGTACCATTGGCCCCCTCGGCCACAAGGCCACATTGCTGACCCATGGTCACCCTGTTGTCCACCAGGACTCCCAGGTCCTTCTCTGCAGAGCTGCTTTCAGCAGGTCCACCCCTCACCTCTGCTGGTGCCTGGGGTTGTTCCTCCCCAGTGCAGGACCCTACACTTGCCCTTGTTAAACATCATCACGTTAAACTTCTGCCCACTCCTCCAACCTGTCCAGGTCTCATGAACGGTAGTACAGTAACACAGAATTCCTGCTGGAAGTGCTGGGCTCCTTCCAAAGAGGCCGGAGATGACACTGGGTTGGGAAGTCCCAGCGAGGTCCCTTGCTGCACTGCTGCTGGGACACATTGGTCTCCCATCCCCACTCAGTACCAGGATCAGGAGAGGCAGTTTCCCAAATGTATTTTCCCAGTCCCTGGGAGGAGGCAGAAGCACCTGGGGACATCACGAGGCACTCAGCTGCTGGGACACCTGCCCTTGGTCCCTGCCACTGTCACACAGCAGCGGGGCAGGTCCCAGGCTGGAACAAACACCCGGGTGACTGGCCAGGGATGGGCAAGGTGGGAAGGCCAGCAGAGAGGATTTTGGAGTAACTTCCTTTCCCAGGAGAGGAACAAGGTGCTTCACACCCTGACAGACCTTGGTGCCCGCAAGCACTGCCCTGGCCCTGGAGGTGAGCATGCAGGAGGGGCTGGAGCTTTGCTGTGGTCACTGTTCACCCTGGGCAGGCTGTTGTTTTTCTCCTGGGTGGATTTGAGGAGCTGAAGAAAGGAGGAAGGGAAGGATGGAGTGCGATTTCAGAAATATAATGTCAAAGGAAGACAGTTTCTGAAGGCAGATGTCGATCACCAGCAGACAATCTGACTCCAGCGTGGGCTTTCTCTGTGTGGTGCCCAGGGGTAGAGACCACATGCAGCCCCACACCAGCTCTCCAGGTTTGGGTCCAGAGGATTCAGACACCTCCATTCCACCTCCCACCAGCCCTGCAGCGCCACGGGCTGAGAGGTCCCGCAGCAGTCTTGTCCCTGCCCAGACCCAGCCTGAGCTGCTGGGTGAGGGGTCTCCAGGGGGCCGCGATCACAGCAGGGTGAGCAGACAGGAGCTGAGCTGGACGGTGCTGGTCACAGCCCTCCAAACTCCAACCTCAGTCTCTGTGACCAAGTCCCAGAGCCTTTCTTCACCCAGCCCCTCGTACTCGCAGGATTTCCAGCCTCAGTGCGCCCCTTGCCTCACCTCTGCCGGGCCCTGGGCCCCCCCGCTGGAGGCACCCAGGAGGAAAAGTCTCAGTGGGCTCCAGAAATGCCCTTGTTTGGGTGAGCTCAGCCCAGGCTGTTCACCATCCACAGACCCCAGGAGGACAACAGAGGAGCCACATGCCCAAGCACCCCAGATTCTCTTCAGATAGTTACATGAAGCTCCAAGATGAGTTTCTGTTTATTTGGCAACAAGCAGGAACTGTGTGCTGGAGGAGCAGGAGATGTGTCATTGACCACTGAGCTCAGGAGACGATAACAGAGCAGCAGGCTGGAGCTTCAGCCCACGTATCTTGCATTGCTCAACAGGAGCATCCACCACCTCCTAGAAAAGAGCCGGGAGAGCTGGGCTGAGTCCTGGAGGTGAGGAGGCCAACTGAGAGGACTCAGGAGGTCTCTCCACCATAATCAGTGCTTTCTCTTCCAGTTCTCCCAGATCTGTAGGTTGAGCCACTTCCAGTGATGAATTTCTAGCTAACACCTACAACTGAATATGTACCGGTGTGGTGGGAGACGATGTGCCAGGGTGGGCCAACAACAAGCATGCTTTGCATGGTGGGACACCAACCCAACCTCTGGCCAGTTTTGTGAGTCAACAACACCAAGGTCACTTTGGCAAGAGCTGGTGTCCCAGTTTGT
Source organism: Patagioenas fasciata (assembly GCF_037038585.1). Lineage (NCBI taxonomy): Eukaryota > Metazoa > Chordata > Aves > Columbiformes > Columbidae > Patagioenas > Patagioenas fasciata. The sequence goes on from NC_092539.1 coordinate 1,292,180, forward strand.
GCTTCTGGATGAGCTCTGCAGCCATTTCTCCACTGAACCAATGGTTTTGGTGCAAATGCCATTGCTCACTACCAAGCAACTGCACCCTGGGGGTCCCCACCGAGGGGCAGCTCCAAAGGATCCTACCTGGGTGCAAGCTCCAGCACAGCTTCAAACCACTCAGCCCCCAGAGTAGTTCAAGGAGTTCACAGTGACCCTTGCTGGTGCACCAAGGGGGACAATTTCCAGGTGAGGACATTGCAAACACCATGTTGTGCTGCAGCAACTCACCTATGCTCCATCGACGCTGCATTCCTCTGTGAAAATAAAGACCAAGGCTGAGTGCGGGGCTGTGGTCTGGCTAGTCCCATTTAGCACCCAAAATAGACAACTCAGGAATGAACTTGAGCAAGGTGAAAGCCACATTGTGCCAAGCCAGAGCACTTTATCCTGCCAGCTCAGACCACAAAGCGGTGGCAGTGATGGGCTGAGCTGGTCCCTGCTGGCAGCCCCAGCTGGGGGTTCAGCTGGAGAACAGGAGCTGAGAGGAGACCACCTGATCTCTGAACTGCCCGAAAGGAGCTAGGAGCATGGAGGGGGTTGGTCTCTGCTCCCAAGTAGCAAGTGATAGGACAAGAGGAAATGGCCTCAAGTTGCACCAGGGGAGGTTTAGACTGGATATTAGGAAAAAATTCTTCCCAGAAAGGGCTGTGGGGCATTGGAACAGGCTGCCCAGGGCAGTGCTGGAGTCACCATCCCTGGAGGGGTTTAAAAGGCATTTAGATGAGGTTCTTAGGGACATGGCTAGAGTTAGGTTAGGTTATGGTTGGACTCGATGATCCTGAGGATCTCTTCCAACTGAAATGATTCTATCCCATCCCATCCCATCCCATCCCATCCCATTCTATTCTATTCTATTCTATTCTATTCTATTCTATTCTATTCTATTCTATTCTATTCTATTCTATTCTATTCTATTCTATGCCATTCTATTCTATGCCATTCTATTCTATGCCATTCTATTCTATGCCATTCTATTCTATGCCATTCTATTCTATGCCATTCTATTCTATGCCATTCTATTCTATGCCATTCTATTCTATTCTATTCTGTCCTGACCCCATCACGTCAACCAAGCCAGCCCAACACGGTGCTGGGCAATGCTCACCCTGTCTGGGCAGCATCTTGATCATCTCATCGGTGAAGCTCTTCTCCCTCGCAATCGTCTTGAACAGTGTTGTGATTTCGGGGCTCACCTCCTGGGTTCTGCCTAAGGGCAAAGACAAGAGTTAGCTCCAGGATGTGGCCCGTCCCTGTACCTGCCGGGTGAGGATGGGATGGACAATGGTTCCTGGGAGAAGGCTGGAGGCAGTGGTGGAGGTCCTGGAGGGCGGTGGTGGTCAGGCACAGGAGACACGGCTCCCAGGGGACAACATGAAGCGGAGGTCCTGTCACCAGCGCAGTGTCTCCTCTCTTGGTTCCTACCCCTACAATTTCTGTCCCCCTTGCAGCAAGACCCCCTACTCTTCATTCCATTTCACCAAGAGACTTGCCCAAGGCCATGGACTCCCAGCACAGTGCAGAAGCCCAAGCCCAACCTCCCCTGCCAGCCCCAAATCGTTGCCCCTTCCCCTGCCCCACTCCTGCCCCACACAAGAGGTCCCGGCAGGAGGGTGGTGGTGAGGAGGGGTCTGTCCCATGGGGCCCTGACTCCTTGGAACACGGTGAAGCACCCAACACCTCTGATCTGTTCCCCAGTCAGACTGTCACTGGTTACGCACTGTAGAGCCTCAGCATGTGCAAGGTCTTCCCGTCCTTCACTCTGGAGGCAAAGATCACTGCGTACGTCTTGCCATCGGTATCCACCACCTGCACTGTTTTATTGCCTCCATCTGCAAAAGAACGTGGAGAAAAGCAAAAAGTTAACTACGTCCTCCTGAGAACTCCCACACTGCAAAAGGGCTGTAAGAGCGTGAATCAGGATGCCAGGGCCAGTCCACCCAGTCCTGTGTGTCCTCATCCTGTTTCAACTCTTGTTAAGGCTCCTCTGAAAGCTGGGGGGAGCCCACAGACCACAGGGGAGCAGAGGGACAGGAACAGGAACACAGGAGGGTCAGGAATGGTCACTGTAGGCAGTGGAATGGGGCTGGTGGGAAATCAGTCTTGCTTAATCTCTTGGGAACATTCATCCACAGCCCCATTTTGGAATGAACCTGCTTTTCCCCAGGGTTTAAGATCAGTCTGAATGTGTCCGTCTTAAAGCAGCTTCCCAGAGGTAAGGAGCAGGCGGTCCACCATGCTGGAAGGTCACCCGCCCTGGGCTGCAGCTGCTGACCAGCCACAAAGGGATGTCCCACCCCAGGACCTCAGACAGGCACCCCCGAGGGCCATATCCCCAGGGACAACTGCTGCTTCAGACAGGGATAATGAGCAGTGTCCCAGTCCCGTCTCAGGGCCTGGGCACCCCCACTCACCAGAGCTGTGGTATTCACCCGGGACACCTGTTGGCTTGTAGATGGACTCTCTTTTCTTACATCCCTCTGGGCTGCAAAACAGTGAAGGGAACTCCAGCTGGAGCGATGTGACCCCCCTTCTGCTCCCTGGGTCACCGCCCCAAATGTGGGAATGAGGTGGTGTTGCCAGGGTGGGGGGGACAGATGAGACCCTTGGAGCAATGGGTGCCTGTGTTGGCAGTGCTGGCACCCAGGCTTCCCCGTGGGGTGACACGCTCTGAGCTGGTGGGATGAGGCTGGAAAAAGTTTGACCATAGGGTCCCTCATCATCCTGCTGCATCCCTGCTGGGAGCGTTGGGACGCCTCAGCCCCCGTGGTGGGGCCACTCCTGGCTGGAGATGCCCTGAAGAAGTGATGTCCATGCTGCAGCTCTCCCAAGCCCCTGTTTCAAACCATAGGGCTGGTGGCCTTGCCTCACCCCCTGCCCAGGGCTTTGGTGGGTGCTGGGTGGAGTCACCCAGGTGGAGACCCACCGGTGGAGGTCCAGGGAGGAGGTCAGTCGGTGGAGCCCGTGAGGAGCAGAACTTGGCACTTACCTGGGAATAGCAAAGGAGACCTTCAGGTCACCCTCCCCCAGGACTGCGATAGAGGCCATTGCCATCTTCAGCTCGTCCTTCTTTTGGAGGTAGCTTTCGGAGTCAGAGGCCAGAGCGACGATGTACCATTTCCCTTCAATCTGCAGTGAGGGCGGGCTGTGAGTCCGGAGGAGCAGGCAGGGGTTGCCCCCCCTTGGGGACTGAGCCAGGACACCCCCAGGCCATGGGACACTTTAGTCCCCTCTAGGCACCAAAATCCCTGCTGAGGCAGCTGCACTGGAGCTGGGTCACTGCCCCCACCTGGGCGTGACTACGGTGTCCCCAGTTACCAAAACACCTCTGCAGTCCCCACCCTGTTGACCAGAGACCCTGCTCCCAGCTCCCCTTCGCCAGCGATCACCTTGCTCTTGTCCAGCCCCGCAGCCCCGAGCTCCTCAGCCTCCGCACGCAGGCAGCAGAGGAGGGCCAGCCCCAGGCTCAGCACCGCGGTCCTCATCTCCCCACAGCCTCCTGCGGCTCCACCGGCAGATGGGGAGCGGTGCCAGCGCTGCTGGTTTTATAGCCGTGCCCTCCTCCGCTCCACCCGCCCGGCGCTGCCTGCCGAGCCGCACGGATAGAGCACCGGCGCGCCTGGGACAAGGCGGTGGCTTCAAAGCGCTGAAGTCACCCCAGGGTAAACAGTGTCCAGGCTTACAGAAGAAGGGAAGTTCCTGCAAGATCCGGGAAATGGCTGAGAAGTGAAGTTGCAAAAGCTGTTGCACCAGCACTGAAATTTGGGACTTTCCCAGTCTCTTGAGTTGCTTGTGAAAGAACAAAGAGAGCTTTTGTTTCCTGGCTTGCTGATGGACGCTGTCGGGAGGAGTGGGGACGTCCTTCCTGGTAAGGGCCACATGAACACCCTCACCAGTGGCCCGTCCCTCTGGCCAGGCTGCCATCTGCCCCGAGGCTGCCTCTGGGATGGTGCCTGTACCCAGGTACCCATGTGCTGCCAGCAGGACTCTGTGGTCCCCACACAGGGTCACCCACCTGCTCTGGGGCACCCAGGCTCCGCAGAGTGGGATGTACCAGGAGTGGGGCAGGCAGGAGAAGGCATTGGTGTCACTGTGGGAGTGTCCCCTCCTTCCCAGGGGATGACATCCCCTGTGCCTTGGCTCTGGCAGGCTCCTGGGGTCACAGTCCTGAAAGCTCCGTGCTGCTTCTTCCCAGTGCCATGCCTGGCTGGGCAGCCAGGGACCCCCCGTGGTGGGGCAGGGGGCAGCTGAGGGGACCAGAGGCTGCGTCTGCTCCGCAGGAGCTGGAGGGGGATGGAGAAAGGGCTCTGGCTCTCTTTGGGGCTCATTGCAGCATGGTCCTACCTTGGGCAGCGGGGGCACGAAGGGGGCCGGGAGGCAGGCGTGGGGGTCCCAGTCCTGCCGTGCATCTACCCTGGGCAGCCGCAGCGCAGCCCCGCTCCCACCTGGGCAGCCATGGGGCGGACAGGGCAGGGAATGGGGTGTCCTGGGTATGAACCAGAGCCGCTGCGGGCAGGGCCGGGCAGCCTGACAGCTTCCCCTGCCCGCCCAGCTCAGCTTAATCCTCCCCTGCCCAGCTCAATCCTCCCCTGCCCACATCTCCAGTAGCTGCACCATCCCCATCCTCCGCTCCCTGTCTTCCCCATGCAGCAAACAACACAGCAAAGGAGCCCCCAACACCCCTGAGGTGCTGAGACGAGGGGTCAGAGCCAGGACTCCCATCAGCAAAATCACTGAGCGCTGGGGCAGCTTCTACACCTATTTATTTAGGAAGGTGAGGTGTGATCCTGGCGTGGGGCAGCAGGTCTGGCAGGGCCTGGCAGGGGAGGATGGGAAGGGGCACCATGGAGGGGGGAGCAGAGTCCCGTTTCCACCAGGTCTGGAGGGCACACGGCCCTGGCGTTGGCCCTTTCAGCTGCAGGGAGGGAGGACAGAGGGATGAGCCATTAGAGCAGGACAAAGCTGATGTGGTGCTGAGGCCCAAGGCAGGCGGGGGCTCCCCGGGGGGCTGCAAGTCCCTGCTCAGCCCAGGCCATGCCAGCACGGACACCCGACTTCTCTGGGCCGCTCTCACCTGATGGCGTTGGAGCACTGATCTGTGGAAAAGCACAAAGGGTAAGCACGCCCTGAGCCCCCGCGCAGCGTCCCCACGCAGAGGGGCCGTGTGTGCTGCCCCGCACCTCCCTGACACTCACCCGACTTGGGCAGGACGACCAGCAAGTCCTTGTTCAGGCCCGCAGCGGGGATGAGCTCTTTGAACTTCTGCAGGAGCTGGGGGCTCATGTCCTGCTCCCGCACTGCAGCCAGACACCCAAAGACAGGGGTGGTCAGCATGGGGGGCCCACTGTGGGTCTGGCTCCACAAGCAGTGATGGGACCCCAGGGAAGGGCAAAAGCCAGGGCACAGAGGTATAGGGTGGATGCCGCACACCCCATGGCTGCCCTGAGCTGGCAGCGAAGGGGCACAAGCCCCGTGGGACGGGTGATCCACCTGCCTGGGGTGGTTTGGGGCAGCTGGTGGGGCTGGGGGTGCATAGCCAGACTGGCACCCCACTGGGGTGGTTCAAACTGCAATCAACCAGGGGTATTTTTGGTACAAGGATTCATTCACCCCAAATTGAATTCCCTGGGTGCTGGCATGTTGGGTGCCAATGTGGTGACCCAAGTGGTGGTGGAGACCCCAGCCCCCATCCCCCCAGTGGTTCCTGCCCCTCCGTAGCCCTGGGTGCCTGTCCCCACTCACGACACCCACTGAGGAGCTGCAGCGCGGCGTTGAGTTCCTGCCCGCTATGGTGGAGCTCGCGCAGGATGGCGTAGCTGCTGTAGTCCGTCTCCACCACACGCAGATCCTTCTTCCCTTGTGCCTCTAAAGGACTCCAAACAGTGCCCAGTCAGACCATGTGGCACAGCCAAGGCACCTCCGCAGCCCCCACCAGGGTTCAGGGCCTGAGGCCTGAGCCGCAGATTTGCCCAAGGGGGATATGAGAAGGGAACCCCTGTGTGATCTGGCAGAGCCGGGTACCCCCTGCAGCACAACCTCTCACCAAGAGATGGAGGCAGAGTCCAAACCCCCCTCCCACGGCTCCCAGGGCACAGGGACCGGTGATGCCCACCCTCTGTTTCAAGGTGTCCCCGTCTCTGATCCCCCTGCCCACACGTACCCACATAGTGCCCTGCCTGCCCTGTTTGCTGGAAGAGCAGCTCAAACTTCTGGCATTTGTCCAGCCTGGAAAGGGAAAACAGAAATAGCAAATGTGGCTGGACGCTGTGTGGGAGGGCAGGGGGGTGGTGGGCATGGGGAGCTCAGCCTGCCCAGGGATGAACCAGAGCACAGGCAGGACCAGGCGACGCAGGGCAGTGGGACAATGCTCCTCACCCAAGAGCCTTGAGGGGAGGATTGTCCCCTGCCCTGCGTGGGACACAGTGAGCAGGATGGGCACTCACATGGGCATGGCGAGCTTCATAAGCAGGTCTCCCTCCGGCGTGAAGCTGAAGGTGGCAATGGACGACTTCATCTGATCCTTCATCTTCATGAACACGGAGCAGTTGGCAACGACAGCTGTAACATGCCACGTCCCTGCAAACTGCGGCAGAATGTCACCAGTGGGGTTTGGGAAAGCCACGGGGACCTGTCACCTGCCAGGGGGACCTGCCACCAAATACCCGGGACCCAACAGCCCATTGTAGGAACCTACCAGCCCATGGTGGGGTAACTGCCACCATCTGTGGGGACCTGCCAGCCTAATATGGGGACCTGCCCACACCTTGCCCTGCCCTGTGCTGGGCAGGCGGGTGCAGCATCTGGACCCTGTTCCCTGGGGAAGCGCTGCACGCTCAGGTGCATCAGAGCCCCAGGTATTTGTGTCGCTGCAGCGAGGCCACCACTGGGTCTGGCCACAGTGCGCAGGAGCTGGCCGGGACTAACCCCATTTTGCACAGGCATCCGCACCCTCGTGGCAGTTGCCCTGGTGGGGACTCAGTGCTGGGAGTTGGGACCCTGCCCCAGGCAGCCGCTCCAGCTGGGTGAGCTCTTTGTACCGTTACCTTGTCAGTGTCGAAGCCCGGCTGCACGGGGACCTCAGCCCCTGCCCGCAGCAGGCAGAGCAGGGCCAGCGCCAGGCTGGGCAGCATCACCGCCATCCTTGCTCCGGGGCTGGACGTGGGCAGGAGAGGCTGCGTGGATCTGCCACGTCCTAACCCACCTTTATAGCCCCTGCCGCTGGCAGCACCCTCTGCCCGCCCCCGCTTTATGCAACAGGTTACACAAGAGTAGGGATAACTTGTACCCGTGTTGGGTGTCAGTGTTGGCCCCTTCCCTCTCTAATTGCCCAGTCCTGAATGAATGCGGCCTTGTGTGAGACCCAGCCCGGAGCACGGCATGGACCAGGTGATGCTCCGTGCCCTGTGCCGTGTCTGAGGAGGGCGTGAGCATGAGCCCGGTGCCCCACTCTTGATTGCTGCCCGCTGGCTGCAGGGTCTGGCAGTGCCAGGATGGATCCTGCCCCAAGGAGCAGGATGTTTGGACTGGTGTTTTAGCCTGGGGCTGAGGCACAGCCCGGTGACCTCAGCAGGGTTTGTGGCTTCCCAGGCACAGACCCTGCTCTGGAGAGGATCTGGGCTCATGGCAGGGAGAGCAGGCGGGTGTCCAGGGCTGAGCCACATCCAGTGCTCACAACCATTGCTCTGGCTCATGTCCATCCTGCCCTGCGATTGCCCCATCCTGACACTGCCAGCCTGCTCTGTAGCAGGGAAACTGAGGCAGCGAGGCTGGGGTAGTGGATGACCCCATGGTCCCAGCCCCGGGGGCTCCCTCTCCTTGGACCAGCCAAGTTTGTTGAGTGGGGAACCCCGTGGCACCAGGGTCCCACCCCGACAGCCCCCTGCCAGGAGCTTGGACCGTCCCGACACCCAGCACCAGCCCAGCCCACGGCCACTGGCTCTGCTTCCCCCTCCCTATCGCCCCACCGGGGCTTCCCCCGTGACAACCCAGCAGACAAGGGCGGGGGGCTGGTTTTAAAAGGGTTTTAATGGGGATGGAGGTACAGATGTGGGGTGTGAAGTCAGGGAGTGGAGGCTGCTGCGGTGCTGGGGGTGCGCTGGGCTGGGACAGGACAGGGCGGCCGCCGGCTCCCGGTGCTCCCGGGGCTCCGGCTGGCAGCAGCGGGTGGATCTGGCTGGAACAGATGGGGGGGAGCGCGGCTCAGCTGGGGGAGACAGGGAGACACATGGGGGGACATCGGCCCTGCCAGCCCCACACTGAGTGGTTGGGCACCCACCACCCATGGCCTGGGGCAACAAAAGAGCCACCCCATGGGGACAAGGTGGGGGAACCCCAGCAGGGTTAGGGAGCAGCCGAGGGGGGCTGGAAAGGGGATGGCGGCTCTGCAGAGTGGAGCGGCTCTGAGCATCCCCTGTACCCCGCACAGGGCTGGTCTGAGCCCAGAGAAGGCAGCACTCACCTAGGCAGCATCTGCCATGCATTGGTCTGCAGGAGGAAGAAAAGCAAAGATCAGCTTCTCCAGGGGCTGGGGAACAGCTGAGCCCCTCAAGGGTCCCCGCACGGGGTTGTGCCCAGCACCAGCCCCTGGCTGCCCTGGGCCGGCCCCTCAGGGCAGTGGGGAGAAGGCAGGAGGGTCTCCTCCTTCTCAACCCCCCCGTACCTCAGCCCCTGTTCCCCAGCGGCCCCATGCCCCCCAGCCTCTCACCTGTCGGGGGCAGGATGAGGATCTCTTCATCCGTCAGGCCCTGCTCCCCGGAGAACTGCGTGAACCTCTCCAGGCGCTCAGGACTGAGCTCCTTGGTCCGGCCTGCAGCCGAGAGCAGCGTGAGGGGCACCCCCATCGAGAGGGGTCCCGCTGCCCCAGGGTGCGGGCAGCCCAGCAAGGGACAGATTTCCCAGGAGGGGGACCCAACCCAGGCACCTCATGGTCACCCCAGCTTGGGAGGTGACGCTGCCCTCCTCCTCCCACTGAGGACATCCCAGGGCTGGGGGCGGGGGGGCAGCAGAGGGTCCAGGCAGACGTACTGTAGAGCAGCACCATGTTGGAGGAGCCGGTGCTCTTGGAGATCTGGGTGAACACCAGGGCGTACTCCTTGTAGTTGGTCTCCACGACACGGATGTTGTGCTCGCTGCCCCAGCCTGCGAGGACATGGAGGGCACTGCTCAGACGCGGTGCTCCAGCCGGGGCAGGAGCACGGGCAGGTGACCATGGGGCTGAGCTGGGGGCACATCAGGGCCCCTGCAGGAGCCCAGGCTGGGAGCCAGGCACTCACGTGGGCTGGTGTAGCTGAACCGCCCCGGCTGCTCCGTCTTGATGTAAAGGCTGTTCCTCTTCTCACACTGGTCACCCCTGGGGAGCACAGCACGAGGATGTCAGAGGGGCCCTGGGGGCTGCTCCAGCCTGCACAGAGCCCCAGGTACCACGGGGGAGCACCCCCTGCTTGCCCACCCGCTTCCCATGCACATACTTGGGGTAGATGGAGGTGACTTCCAGGTTCCCATCTGCAGTGGTGGAGATGTCTGTGGTGCACATCTTCATCAGGTGCTTCTTGTTCTTGAACCAGTTGGAGTTGGAGGCCAGGCCGATGGTGTACCACCTCCCCGTGATCTGCACACAACCTCTGCTCAGCCGCCGCCGGGTGGGATGGTGGTCTCTGCCCACCAGCCCCAGCCCAGGCCACATCCCCTCCGCCAGCCCCAGCCCTGCAGCGGGACGGAGTCCTGGGGCCTCATCCCCTGGGGAGCTGCTACAGCTCTCGGCATCCACAAAACCCAGCAGCCAGGAGAGCCCTTGTTTACAACGTGCTCTTTGCTGCCCAGTCCTCGTGGTGTCACTTTCCTCAGAGAGGGCTGACAGGATTGCCTGGCTCTGAGATGCCATTTGCATCCATGCAGGGGCACGAGGAGGAGTCCCAGGGCCCCAGGCCAGCACATCTCATCCCAGCCTGGTCCTCAGCGCCAGCAGCTCAGCGCACCCAGAGGGAGCTGTTAGCCTTGGAGATGGACTGTGCCAGAACCACCCATGCAGGACACACCAGACCCTCATCCTTGCAGGATGTGCCTCCATCCCCATCGCCCCCCGGAGTGTCTGTGTCCCCCACGACCCCTTGGGCTCCCTGCAGGAGTGGGCAGTGCAGCCCCTCCCCAGTTCAGTGGGACCTCCAGGCTGTGGGGCCAGGACCCACCATGCAGCTGGGCTGGGACTGTCCTGCTCTGGATCCTGTCCTGTGGGAGCAAGGGGAGCAAAGCACCCTGAGCACAGCAGTACCCAGGGGCTGGGAAGGCAGAGGTGTGTGTGGGAACCCCCCCAGTACAGCAGCCCTGGGGTTTTGGGAATTCTGGGTTGCAGGTGTATGGGGTCTGAGTTGGGGAAAATGGTCCATGGCCCATCTCGGTGCTGCCTGTCAAACTGAGCTTGTGTTCTCAGTCCCCCCTGCAAAATCCCTGTGGATCTACAGCCACCCCACAGCACAGCAGATGGCCGGGCCCCACACCTGCTTCGTCCTGCCCCACAGGCTGAAGCCTGGATCCTGCGCCCCCTCCAGAGCCACCAAACCCAGGCCCTGGGGGTTCCCCAGCAATGGGGCCGCGGGTGCCCCGGCCACCCTGCCCCTCCCTCCTGGCCCTGAATCCGCCTGCAGCACCATCTCTGCACATTTCAGGGTGAAGATCCGCCAAAGCACCCCATTCCCCTACGCAGGCGATGCCGGCCGGGCTGTGTCACCTTGTCCTGCTGGAAGTCGCTCTGCACGGGAACGCTGTCCTGCGCGTGCAGTGTCCCCAGCAGGGCCAGCCCCAGGACGCCGAGCAGCGTGGGGTGCATGTCTCCCACCGAGCCGAGCTGAGCCGAGTCAAGCGGAGCGAGAGGAGCCGACAGCCGCAGTGCCCCAGCGTCCGGCAAGCCCCTATTTATGGGCTGGCTGTGTGGCGGCCCCGGGGGGCCCAGCCCTGCCTCCCCCCCCGCCGTTATGCAAGCAAGAGCAGGGGGGAGCGCCAAAGCCAAAGGGCAGGCAGGGGAACCTGCAAATGTTTCCCTCCTGTTGATACGACATGTTTGCTTCAGGGTGCCAAACTGCTCCGCAGCAAAGCTGCAGGTTGCAGCCAGCACGGCGGCCATCCCAGCGCTGCCGGTCTGCAGGCACAGGACCAAGACGGGGGGCCAGGGCTTGCCAGCTGCCCTGCTGCAGGATGGTCTCATTGGGGTCAGAGAGGGACCTGGGCGAGGTGGAGGGAACATCAAGTGCCTGCCAGATCCCAGCCCATGGGACTCGTGGGCACCTTCGGGTGCTCCGGCAGCACCCCCAGCTTTGCTCTGGGCCAAGTCCCTGCATCACCTGAGGAAGCATCTCGGCTTCCCCACCACCCACCGGGTGCACCCCACCACCGCGCAGCTCTGTGCATGCCGGTTGCAAGCTGGGGGGCTGAGGCCATTGCAGGGGAGCCAGACCCCTGCCTCAGTCAGCCCCGGTGCCCAACTCCCTGGGAACCAGCGCACAGCCACACAGAGCCCCCGTGCTTCATCCCCCCATGCCACCCTGCACCCTTTGCCAAGAGGGCCTGGGAGACCTCCCCGTTGGTTTGGGGTCACCAGCTGCCCCACTTGGGGACACGCAGGGCACCTGCAGGCTGAGGGCTGGGGATGAACACAGGGTGTCTAGCACCCATGGGTCTGGCACAGTCTGGGCAGGGCTGGCCGTGCAGGGCAGAGCACCAGCCTGGCGGCTCCCCCCGCGGCGCGGCTCTGCCAAGGTGCTTTACGTAAGGAGTGTTTCCACAACAGCTGGTTTTGCCTCTGGCAGCCCCCCCAGCACATTCCCTTCCCTGCGCCCAGCTGTGAGCCCAGCCTGCCCCGCACACCACGCGCCAGGGGCCCGGCCGGCCCAGAGCCGCAGATTTATCAAAACAAAACAAAAGCTGAGCCGGGCAGGACTGAGCATCACGAGAGCCTGGCTGGGCCCCCGCGTGCTGGGCTGGGGCTCAGACAGGGGCTGAGCCCACCCTCGGGTGCAGGGTGGAGCTCTCTCCATTGAGCACCAGGGGCGCGGAGCACCCGTGGGTGTCCCTGTGCATCTGCGCTGGGGCAGGGACACAAAGCCCCCCGAGTGCCCAGGCATCCCCGGACCCCCCAGCCCCACAGCAGGAGGGGGTGCCCAGAAGGTCCCCGTTCTCCTGGCATTCCTGGGGGGAAGCAGGGGACCAGCCCGAGGAGCTGGGTGGTAAAACTGGGTGCAAACTCAGGAGCAGGGGGGCACATGGGGGCACTCGGCGGTGTGGGGCAGGCTGAGATGGGGTGGGGGGCACAGGCAGGATGGAGGGGTTCAGGCTGTGGGTCACAGCGGTGCCTGCACACAGACCCTCAGGCACTACCCGGGTGCTTGCACCCCAGAAAGGGGTTCACGCCCGATGAATGCGGGCTGGGTTGAGCTGGGGTGCAGGGGGGGTTCCTGGGGAGCAGCACAGCTCCCCAGGGCAGGAGAACAAAACTCTCCCCCCTGCTCCATCACCTGCCACGGCTCCACCACAGCACAGCCACTTCTGGGGTGCAGGGTGGACAGTGAACTGGATCCGGGACACCCCGACTCTGCCGGGCCCAGCTGGCCGGCCTGGGGGGCCCGCGAGCGTGGCCGGACATGCCTGCCCCCCCGGCTGCAGGCGAGTCACGTGTGGCCCTTACATAAATCCTGATAAACAACATGTGGTACCAGTTTGTGCTACGATTGCAAAACGCTGGCGCTGGGGGCAGAGGGCTGTTCCCCCCCGGGGCTGCAGGGTGACCAGAGACTGCACCACTGCGGGGGCTGCTCCCGTCCCACCCAGCACCCAGCATCCAGCATCCAGCACCCAGCCTGCACTGGGGAACTGCCACCCCTTGCCCAAAACGCCCTGGCCCACAGGCAGGGCAGAGCAGCCCTGGCCAGGCTGGACATGCAGCAGGGGGAGTCCTGTAAGGGTTGACACTGCAGCCCCTCTGCTCTGCCTGCACCCAGCCCGAGCCCCCGCAGCCCGCAGTGTGCTCAGGACATGCAAGGGACACTGTGCGCTGGCTGTGCAGGTGTGGGGACGCTGGCAGGGTCTGGACAAGCAGCAGCCCCTCGGGGAAGGTGGTCACAGGGAATGGGGCATTTCGCTGCCCCCAGGGCCCTGGGGATGGGAAGCAGGATGACTGCAGGGCTGAGGTTTCCTCCTCTGGCATCTCCTGGCTTGTTCCAGGTGAAGGGCTGATCCTGTGCTGGTCCCCAGTGCCCCCCAAGCTTACACAGCCCCACAACTCCAAGCATGGTGTTTTCCCCACACAGTACTGGGCGCACAGGGCTCCCTCTTGCTCCCCAGGCAGACTGATCAGCACTGCGACACCTGAGAGTAAACTGGGAACCACCACAACCCCATGGCTGGGGTGAGGCTCAGGGAGAGGACGATGGAGCTGTGGGGTGGGGGCTGCATGTCCCCCAGCACCCCCAGTGCCAGGGCACCAGCAGCACTGGCCTGGTTGGGACAGAGCGAGGGTGACACCTGGACACAGTCCCCTCTCACAGGCGTGTATTGCAGTACATCAGGGCACAGGGCGGAGGGGTGACACAGGGCGGAGGGGTGACACAGGGCGGAGGGGTGACACAGGGCGGAGGGGTGACACAGGGCGGAGGGGTGACACAGGGCGGAGGGGAACAGGACAAGGGTGGGCACGGCTGCCAGGGCAGCTGGAGGAGCCAGGGAGCCACAGGGTTCGCTCCAGGGTGAGGTCTGGCCAGCCCCTGCCTCAGCCTTGCGTGGCTGTGGGTGGCTGGATGAGGTGAGGCCTGAGCTCTGGGGACCTCCTGGCAACATCACCTGCACCTACGGCTTCGTTTCTGGAAGGGAACGAGAAGCGCTGAGTGGCTGGGGAGATGTCTGAGCCCAGTGCCAGGGCTGGAGACACACCTCTGCCTCCCCAAGCACCAACAAGGGACAGAGCGGTCCCCAGGGACCCGAGACATCACCACAGACTGTCCCTGTCCCAGGAACCCCCACCCCAGACCAGCCCTCACCCCAGGAAACCCCAATAAAGACCCCATTAAGCCCAGTCTGACCCACGTGGGGGTTGGACTGGGTTTTGCCTTGCCAGGGTGCATCTGACGTCTATCCTGGGGGATGGTCTGGTATGGGCCCCCACGTGTCAGCCCAGCCCCCCGGAGCTCCTGGGGCAGGACCACATGGTCGTGGTGTGGGTTGTGTCCAGTGTGCCCAGCCCACACCCCCGGGCAGAACCCATGCGGTGCCAAGCCTGGCACATGGGGTGACCCAGCGCATCGCCCGGGACCCGCAACTCACCGTCGAGGATGTGAAACTCGTCTGCAGAGTCACAGAACCCTGCAAGAGACAGAGCCCAGGGCGGTCACCCTGCCTGGGCACCTGGGACCCCCGGCCGTGCACCCCAGGGACACTGGGCACAGCCCAGTCATCGCAGCTTTGTCCTTGGGGTGGTCGCAGCATGGGGACGGACCCCACGTGTGGCTCTGCTGTCATGTTGTGAATGATACAGGGTGACGTGCTGCTCGAACCCGTGTGGATGTGCCTCCCCTCCCCACACTGGAGGGGCCAGATCCCAACACTTGATGCTGGGGGCCCTGGTCCTGGGTGCAGCCCTCGCTGCGCGTGTCCCCTGCTGCCAGGGGACCGTGTGTCACCCACCGTATGTGGGGAAGTAGTAGGTCACGTCTTCGCTCAGGCCCACAGCCCTGACGTGCTGCTCAAACTTGTCCACGACAGCATCGCTGACTCGGCTGCTCCGTCCTGCGCAGGGAAGGAGCCACTGTCAGCAGCCTCGAGCCCGGTCTGCCCCTGCCCCAAAGCTCCCCGTGCCCCTCACAGTAACCCCTGAGGCCACAGGGTCCTTCAGCTCAGAGAGGCTGGTTAGTGGTTCCCACCTTACCAGCTCCCCCTTGCAGCATTTGGGGACAATCTCCATCTGGGGACTGGGACCCTCGGGGAGACCCCATTCCTGTGTCTGGGTCCTGTGAGGCTCTGGCCGGAGTCCCCTGAGCCCAGTCGGGTCCACACTGCTTCGCCACCCCCATCCTTCCTCTGCTGTGAGCCCCCGAGCACCGCCCCACGCACCGTAGAGTTTGACAGAGACGCTCCGGCCCTTCTGGTAATAAAGGATGGCGTAGCTGCTGTGGTCCGTCTCACCCACCACCACGTCCACCTTGCTGCCGTAGCCACGGCCTGGGAAAGGCAGAGGGCAGCCCCAGTTGGTCCCAGTTAACCCTGGTTACCCCCAGCACCACCCAGGGGCCTCTTTTCACCACGGGCAGGGTGTAGAAGGGTGCAAATCAGGGCCGGAGCGGGTGCAGCCCCACCGGGTGCTGTTCCCCACCTGCAGACACCAGACTGCAGCACTGCCCAGCCAGCACGGGGGCACTTTGAGAGCCCAGAGAGGAGATACTGGGAGGGAGGACACAGGTACCAAAGCCCTGCTGAGAGCAGTAGCGTGGGGCTCCAGCCCCTTGGTCTCCGCAGCCCCGCGCCCCCCAGCCTGGGCTGTCTCACCCTTCAGGAGGAAGCGTCCGGGGGCCTGGGCAGGGAGGTAGCGCTGCCTGATTTCCCAGCACATCCCGTCCCTGCACGGGGGGAGGAGGAGGTTGCTGTTGCAGGCCGGGGAGGATCTGACCCCCAACCCTGCCCACCCCCTGCCCAGGGCACACACTGGACCTGTCTTCTTGGGACTGGGGGGAGCACCCACAGATGTGCTGAAGACCTCCCACATCAGCTGTGCTGCTCCTGGGGAGGCGCCGAGAGCCGGTTCCTGACTGGGTGGTCATGGAGTGACCGTGTGCCTGTTCAGTGCCTCAGTTTCCCCCCACCCTGCCCACCCTGGGCAGCCCAAGCTCACTGTGGGCTGGTGGCCATACAGATGGCAGGTGCTAGCCCGCCACGGTCAGGGTTTCTGCCATCAAACACCCAGAGGAGATCCCATCCCCGTTGTGCTCCGGGGCAGCTCTCCCCTCCTTGGAGCACATGGCCAGAGTGCTGGTCTGGCTCTGACCTGCCTGCAGCGTCCCTGTCCCATCCAGCGTCCCCTGTCCTCATCCCAGATCACCAGCTCTGCTCTGACCTGCCTGCAGCATCCCCATCCCACCCAGCATCCCCCATCCCCATCCCAGATCATTGGCCTTGCTCTGACCTGCCTGCAGCGTCCCTGTCCCTGCCTGCCCTGGGGCCGGTGTCACTCACAGCTTCCTGAAGGTGCTGATGGCCAGGCTCTGCCCATCCAGGGCTGTCACCGTCAGCGCCGTGGGCTCCAGCCGGTGGCTGTGCTCCTCCAGGTAGCTGCAGTGGGAGGCCATGCCGACCAGGAACCACCTCCCTGCCAGCTGCACGGCACAGGGGTGGCACCGTATTCAGAGCCACCGGCCTGGGGTGCCACCACCCATCCTCCCTGAGCACCCCCACCCCAAGCGCTCTTCTTCTATGCTATGTCCCCTCGCCTGTCCCCTCAGTGTGCCCCCAGCCATGACTGCCCGTGTTTGGGAGCCGGCGGGTGTCACAGAGCAGGACTGACAGGAACCCCTGTGGGGTCAGGGGGCTATGGAGAGGGGGTGTCTGAGGCTTCCCCCCGCCTCACACTGCCAGAGGGGCTGCGAGCACCCCCGTGCAGCCCAGCCCCTATGCTCCTGGGCCCCGACCCTGCGGCCCCAGCCCGGCCCCACCGCAGAGCCCGAGCCCAGCCCCAGCCCGGCCGGAGCCAGCCCAGCGCCGGAACCGAGTGCCAAAGGAAAAAACAACCCAGAGGGGCCGCACCGGCCCGGGGCTGAGAGCAGAGGTGGCTGTGGGGGCCGGGCCGGGGGCCCTGCCGAGGCTGCAGCCCCGCACTGACCCCTGGGGCAGCTCTGGGCTTCCGCTGCCGCCGGCCCTGAGCGTGGGGCCCGAGGGAGCCCGGGCTGGGGCCGGGCTGCAGGGGGGACACGCGGGTCACGCCTGGAGGGGGACTCGGGGGGATGGGCTGCAGCCCCTCCAGTTCCCCGCGGCCCGGGCAGGGCTGTGCCCCGGCCCATGGGGGGTCCCCGCGGCCCGGCCCGTCCCTCACCTGGGACAGGCTGAGCTCCGCCTGCGCCGCCACCTGCTCCAGCGAGCCCCGCGGAGGGGGCGGCCGGCGCCGCCGCCCCGGGCCCTGCCCCAGCCCCGGCGGGGCCACGAGGAGCAGGCCGAGGAGCAGGACGGTGCCCAGCGCTGCCATGGTGCCGCTCCGGCGGGGCCGCGCTGCCGGGAAGCAGAGGGGCCGGAGGGCACCTGGAGCCTGGCCAGGGGGGACCTGCGGGAGCTGCAGGCCGGGACTGGCCGGGAGGGCCAGGGTCAGGGCCGGGGCTGGGGACCCCCATGAGCCGGGCAGGGCCGGGAGGCAGCGTGACCCGATCCCCAGGGAGCGGGAGTGAACAAACCCGCCACGAGCCCGGGGGGTCTCAGCTATCCCGACCCCTCGGGTGGGGCGTGGCCTGTCCGAATGAGGGCGTGGCCTGCCCGAATGGGGGAGTGGGCTGATGGGCTGAGGGCGTGGTCTGATGGGCTAGGGGGCGTGGTTTGTTCGAGCGGGGCGGGGTCTGAGCAAGGTGGGCGGGTCGGGGCAGAGCTGCCGCTGTAAGGGCGGTCGTGAGCGAGCGTGCTGCGCTCGGCTGGCTGTGCCTCGCGCCCTGTGGCCTCCTTTGCGTTCGAGCTCTCCGCCCTGCGGCACGAAGCGGCGCGGTGATTGGAGAACGGGCACCACCGAGACGGGCGGCCAGAGCGGCCCGCGAAAGCCGGAGCGGAAGTGTGGGGCGGAGAGGCCGGAAGCGCCGCGCGAGGGAGGCGGGGGCAGCGGAGCCGCCGAGGTGCCGAGAGGGGCCGGGGGAGCTGGGCGGGGCCGCGGGGGGTCCGGGTAGCCCCGAGGGTCCCGGGGGGTCCCGAGGGTCCCGAGCCTCACTCCCGTTCGCTTGCAGGCGCGGCGGCAGGATGACACGATGGCGGCGGGCGGCGGCCCCCTGGTCCCCGACAGCGTCCTGCTGGAGATCTTCCTGTACCTGGAGCCCGCGGACGTGCTCTCGGCCGGGCGGGCCTGCCGGCAGTGGCACGATGTGGCCCGCGACGAGTTCCTCTGGAAGGAGCTTTTCTACCGCTACTACGGCGTGTCCCGGGACGTGCCGCGGCACCCAGGTGCGCGAGGGCGGCTCGGGGTGGGGAACCCGCGCCCCGCTGCCCGTGTGTGTCCCGGGGGCGGCGGAGTTGCCCCGCGGTAACGGGGGTGGGGGGCGATGTGCGTGCGGAGAGCTCTGGAACTGCCCGAACCCTTCGGAAAGGGGAATCAAATGGATCGAAATGCTTCGACTTTCCCTTTGTGTCACCGAAAGCTGCTTTCCCAGCTCCCGCGGCAGGTGCTCCCGGCAGGCGCTGCACGGCGCGTCTGGTGCTGCTGCGATCCGAGGGGCCGCGGTGAGGCACCGCGCTGCTCCCTGCGCCCGGCTGCCCCGCGGTGATCGCTGCTGGCGCTTCCTGCTCGGGCCCTCCCAGCAGGACTCTGCTTCGGGCTCCGTCCCTTTTCATCCGCACTGGGAAGAGCTGCAAGTGCACATTAGCTGATCAGACTATTTCCATAAGCCGTAGGCAGCAGCTGCAGCCTGGCTGCAGGGGAGAGCACATGTCCCTGCTGTCTGGAGAGGAGGTGGGTGTGTGACGGTGTAATTGTATGGTGGGTAAATGCCAAGGCAGGAACTGACCCACTTTGCAGGGGCAGGTCGGACTTGATCTTGCAGTAGGGAAATGACCCATCAACAGTCGCATCGACTGAGCCCGGCAGGGCCATGGGTACAGCTGGCAGGAGTTGTGCAATCACATGGCTGTTCTGTGCTGGGTGTCTGGTGCTGGAGGCGGTTTGGTGTGCTCTGGGTGACCCAGGGCTGTTGCACCAGCTGAGGCAACACCTGGGCCCTGCTGCCAGGACCCCTTGCTGCCAGGGGTGTCTCTTGGAGGCCGAAAAGCCCATTCCAAGCACGCTGAAGGGGTTTGGGCTCCGTCCTCCGCCCTGAGGATGTGCACAGGGCTCCCAGCAGTGGCCGTGGTGGAGGGAGTTGGCTTCTTGATCCTGAGTTGCAGTTGCTACAGAAGGACAAGAAGAAATGTGGAGGATGAAGCAGCAGGAGCTGCTCCCCAACCCACAGTGCGGAGCACCAGTGCAAAAGGGCTCTGAGAAGGGACAAGATGTGGATGGGATGACTTGGGCTGCGCAACTTTGCTTGTGCAGACCCTGGGAGCTCCCCAGGGCTGGGGACGTTCCCATCAGGTTTTACCTGCGGCTGTTTGCCCAGGCGGCTTCACTCCCAGCCCCGCCAGCCTGCCTGCCCTGGGCAGCTCTGTGCTTTGGGGAATAGTATCCAGGTCTTGGAAGTGGAAATGTTGGGATTACTTGGCTTGGTGGGGTCTGTCCAGACCCCTCCCCAGCTGTATGGGCCGGGACCGAGAGCCCAGAGGGGCTGTGTCAGCTGCTCTCTGTTTGCAGGTGCCTCCTGGGCTGCACTGAGTTCCAAAAACCCTTCAGTCCTGTTCAGTGTAATGAGGGAAATTGGCCCTTATCCATATACATGTCTAATCCTCTTTGCTTCCTTAGGATTTGCTGCTGCAAGAAGTCTGTAGGCTGCCTTGCCAGGCACTTCATTAAAAATCCTCTTTATTTGTCTATTTATTGGCCGCTGGTGACTTCTCTGAGTGAGCTCCAGGCTCTTCTGCTGCCCGGCTCCTCTTCTGTCCTTGCACGCTGCAGCCAGCTCTCCTTCTCTCTTGTTTTCTCTAGTCTCTTATCTCATGGAGACATTTTTCCTGGTCTCACAGCCTTTCTGGAACCTTCTTGATTCTGTGTTGGACAAGATAAAGATAATCAGAGCAGAGCCCGGTAACCTGGAGCCACAGCTTCCCTCTCGTCACATGATAGATGTGTTTGCGTTGTGCTGGAGCACGTCTGCAGCGCTGACAGCTGCTTTGTCCTGAGCGAGGCTTTTCTTAGCTGACAGCAGCTCTGCCCTGGGTGTTTCTTGCAGCGCCTGAGCTGCTTTAGGAAGCAGAAACGTGGTGGGGAGTTGTGTGTGTACTGGAAGAAAAGATTTTCTGTGTTTGGGGTTTGGGAGGCTGCTGA
The DNA here is from genome assembly GCF_037038585.1 of Patagioenas fasciata. NCBI lineage: Eukaryota > Metazoa > Chordata > Aves > Columbiformes > Columbidae > Patagioenas > Patagioenas fasciata. Next base: position 1,312,347 of record NC_092539.1, read on the forward strand.
GGAAAACATGCAGCTCTGCTGGCTGGGCTGCGGCTACAGGACCTTGGCACCAGCGCTGCTCCCGGCATTGCCAGCAGCAGCCCAGACTGCGCTTCGTTAAAGGCTGATTCTGCGGCTGATGCGTTTAGCTCAGCTCTGTCGCGTCCCTCCACTGACACCCTTGTCTCATGTCCCCACTCGTGTGTTCCAGCTGCTGTCTCCTGGTATGACGAGTTCCAGAGGCTCTACGACACCATCCCCTGCGTGGAAGTGCAGGCCCTGAAGGAGCACAATGACCAGGTCTTGCACCTCAGCTTCTCCCACTCCGGCTGTTTGTTTGCATCCTGTTCCAAAGACTGTACCGTGAAGGTAAAGCGGCAGCACAACCCTTCAGCTTGGCTTTAGTGGGGCTGAGCACGAGAGCAGCCTTTGGGGAGTCTGTGGAGAGGTTTGAGCAGGTGGCCCTGGACTTGAGCTGGTTCCTGCAGACACCGAGTTGTTCTCAAAGCTGCAGAACTAGTGACTCTTGCAAACATAATGCTGTGGATTCCAGCTCCAGCCCTTGTGATGGTGGCCAAGGCTCTGGCTGCTTTCTAGGTGCAAATCGCTCCCCTGCTGTGCTGTGGGTCTAACAAAGAGTATGGAGATCATGATCCACTGCCAAAGGTGTCTTGCATGAGTGGCTGTCCTGGGAGAAATCCCTCTGAACATGTTGAAGAATCCAGCTGTGACAGTGTCATCTCCTTGGCTGATGGAGCAGCCACGTATTGAGCTGCTCTCCAGAGTCGTGTGCTGTCAGGGGAGCTGACAGGGGAATTGGGACTGGGAAGCAGTTAAATAGGGTCTTTGATATTTTTTTTTCTTTGTGCTGGTGAGTGCTGGCAGAACAGATAAAGTGGAATCACCCGCAGGCTTCTCAACAGCTTCCTGACTGTTTGTGCATCTGTCTGTAGATCTGGAGCAATGAGTTGGACATCTCCCTGCAGCACAGCTCCAACATGCGGCCCTACAACTGGAGCTACACACAGTTCTCCCAGTTCAACTCCGATGACTCTCTCCTCCTGGTGTCAGGAGTCTTTGTGGGGCCTCACAACTCCTTGTCAGGAGAGATTGCTGTGATCAGCATGGGTAAATACCGCTCTTGCCTCCACGGGGCTTCCTGAGAGGTGTGAAATGGTGGATGCTGGGGTTCCCTTCCCCTTCAGGTGTGTGGTGGTCTTGACCTTTGCTTGTCCTGCCTTCCACCATCTGTACAAAAGGGTCCTGGTCGCAGTTTCTTAGGGTAAACCTTTTGGATAGCTCAAACCGCTCAGGTCACACATCATCACCTAAAGGCAGTGTGGCCTATATTTATTCTCACCTCTGTCCTAAGTGAAGCTCTGGGCACACCATGAGTAATCCCGGTACCCGTTCTCCTGAAGGCAGCGTTTTGAGTCAAGTGGTGCTCAGCCACACGAGCTCTCCCGTGGCTTTCTGGGGCACGTTTATCTGCAGCTGTGTCACCTCTTCTGTGAAGCTCCATAGTCCCAACTGTCATCTCTCCCTGCCTCCATGCTACAGTCCCACTGTGTCCAAAAGCCAGGAGTGCTGCCAAGGGCACGCCTGTCTTCAGAAAGGCCCCGAGCCCCAGGGGAGGGAGGGAAGAACTTCTGTTCATGTTTGGCTGGTTCTTGTCCTTGGGGTGTCTGCTTTGGGCCACACTTGGAGAAAGGCCACAAGGTGAGATTGCTCTCTGGTCTGCCCCTTGTATTTTGGTTTCCCTTGTGTGTGCTCTCCCCACACATCTCCATAGAAAAGAGAAATCATCTCTCTCCATAGTAGTGTTTGGGACTGGGTGGTGGTTGGGCAGTGTCCGCTCAGCCTCTCCTGCAGAGACCTGAACCCACTTCCACATCTGCCTCAGTTTCCCCAGAGCCCTTGTCGGGAGCCATCATCTCACGCTTGTGTTTCCCCTCCCTTCCAGAAAACTTCACGCTGCTTTCCAGGGTGAGGAATAAACCCTATGATGTGTTTGGCTGCTGGTTGAATGAAACCAACCTGATATCTGGCAATCTGCATCGGATTGGGCGGATCACCTCCTGCTCGGTGCTGTGGCTGAACAACGCTTTCCAGGTGAGAAGCCTTCATTGCAGCTCCACAGGCTTCCCGCTGGCTCCTGGGGAGGAGAAGCTGCGGAGGAGCCGTGAGCCCCGTCCTCCCTGTTTGTCTCCTCTGACTTGCCGTCAGGATCCTGAGCTCGAGGCACCCTGGCGTGCCGTTTCTCCATGCTCAGTGTTATGGTGCCTGTTGCAATATTCCAACTCTGCTCTCAGATTCCATTAACTCCTGCCCCATTAATTGGGGTGAGGACTCTCCTGCAGCACCCTGGAGCGTGCATTGCTCCGCAGGACAGTGGGTGAACCACAGCTGGGTTGCTGAGGTCCTTGCTGGTGTGAAGCTGGGCCTGGGAGGGCTGCGGTCTGGTGTGCGTCTGAGCCGTGGCTGCTCTCCCGCTCGGCAGCTCGGTGCCTTGTTCCCGGGAGCCGGAGGCAGTGGTGAGGCTGAGCCCAGCCCTGCCCGTCCTTGCTGACGTTTCTGTGGGCCAGGTGCTGCCTCTGCTGCTGCGATGGGACCTGGAGATCGGTGTGTGCTGGCCTTAGGCTGCTTGTTCCTTCTGTGGCACTTGTGCTGCTCAGACTTGTTCCTTTTCCACGTTTTGCCTCTGTGTCAACGTCACGGCTGCACATCCTGGCATTTTGTGCTTTTTAACGTTATGGATGCTGGCCCCAGGTGAAATCCTCTGCTAGCAGAGACCCTTCCCGTAACCACATCTCGATACTGTGCTGACACTGCAGTGTTCGCTCTGCCATCTTTACCAGGCGACGAAGGACCTTGCCTGCTCTGACGGGGTGCGTTGCAGCCACAGACTACCAGAGCAGTTGGGCACCAGGGACCTGCTGCCCGTGCCAGGTAGTGGTGACCAGGCTGCTCCTGCCAGGGACATGGGCAGACCCCAGTGCGCAGAGGTCCCTGCTGCCCGCAGGCCAGCGGGACAGCATTTCACACTCCACCCATGTTGATCAGAGACCTGTTCCCCAAATTCTTGTACAGTGCCAGTGATGACCTCAGGTGGGAGGCAGCAGCAAGGCTGCCCAGCCGCTGTGCTCCCAGCTCCGCTGTCCTCCGCCCACAGGAGCTTTTTGTCTGTGCGTGCCCACCTCCGGGGTGGGAAGGAGCGTAGTACAGCTGGACAGCTGCTCGCGCCAGCTCTGGTGGTCAGTGCAGACAGAGCAGCGTGAGGAGAGATCGCTGTGTGGCTGGTGGCTGCTGTGCAGGCTCAAGGTCTGCACAGGTGGCTCTTGGTTTGACCTGTAGGGTGACCCTCCAGTGAGGTGGTTCCTGCTTACTTGTCCCTTCTGCTTGCAGGGCATAGAGTCTGAGAACGTGAATGTAGTGAAGAGACTGTTCAAAATCCAGAACCTGAATGCCAGCAGCATCCGGACCGTGATGGTGGCTGACTGCAGCCGCTACAATTGCCCAGACCTGCTCCTGGACTACGAGGAGCAGCTGGCAGCTTCCTCCACCTGCCCAGTCTTTGATCTTGGCAGTGACAGCGAGGAAGAGGAGACCAAGCCCAAGCAGACTCCGGAGCCAGACGTGCAGGAATTGCCGGATGACGGGGCTGTGACGGCAGAGGACGGGCTGCAGCAGTTCTTTGATGATATCATGGAGGGCCGGGTGAAGCCAGCCATGACCGAGACAGAGTTGGAGACAAAGGTGGCTGAGCTGTTTGTACGCACCAGAACTAAACCGCCAGAGCTGAACCTGCTCCCCACGGACAGTGACAGCAACACAAAATACTTAATCTTCACCACAGGATGCCTCACCTACTCCCCACACCAGATAGGTAAGGCTGTGTGTGAGCCCGGGGCACGCAGCCTCCCCAGGGTGTGTGCTGCAGCTGCACTCCGAGTCTGGCAAAGACCTGGTTTATTTGCTGCCCATTTGTGGTGAGAGAGCTGCAGTTTTGCTCAGGCTCTCCATACAGGAGGCTTTTGAGATGCCCCAGTCACTGAAGGGGGTTCCACCTCGCGAGCGCTTGCCTCAAGGTTGTTTCGTTGTTACCAGGCTTGACACATGGCCATAAAAAAAAGTTGCGGTGAGAGCTGAGCAAAAGATCCAGAAGGAACTCCTGACTTAAGGATGTGAGGCAGGAGCTGCAGGCGGGTGGGTGTGAAGAGCAGCGGCTGCCATGGTGGGGCACGTGGAAGGGCCTCGGTCCTGGTGCCTGGTGGGGGTGGAGAGGCCATCAGGGCAAGAGCTTCAGCAGCCTGGAGCTCCCGTGCATGTCACTTGTGCCTTGTCCCTCAGCTCTGGGAGACAGAGCCCCATCTGTCCCCTTGCCTGCTGTGGATCACCCTGTGGCCTCAGTGTGACACTTGTCCACCCCGGTTTGGTGCTCAGGAGGCCCCAGGGGGATTCTGAGCCGCCTGGGGGTGTTTCCGTGCTGAGCTGCAGCCGCTGGTGCTCGGCCTCCCCGTCAGTGGGGACAAGGGACTGTCGCTGCAGCGGGAGCTGGGCAGTGGCACTGCCCGTGACCTTTATCTGGGTTAGGGACTGTGGCTCATCCAGGGCTCTCTAGTTGAGGCATCGGGACTGGCAGAGTCTGGATTTCCAGGAGATCAGTGCAGTGATGAGCAGAAGTGGGTACTCTGGCTGTTTCTTTGAAAACCGCTCAAGCCAGCAGAGTTCATTGGAAGGACCAGACACATCAGTAGAAAGGCGGGAGGGAAGGAGAGCTGCTTCCAGGCAAGACTTCTGGAAAACCAGACACTTTCCGTTCCTTTTGCTGCTTGCACAATTACAGCCTTGCTTTCCTGCTGCAGGCTCCTCCAACCTTCCTGTTAGTTAATCCCACACCAGTACAGCCCAGTAAGGCAGGGAGAGGCAGGTTCCAACGCTGTAGGCAACTTGGAGAAGAGTCACTTGGTCTTTGCCCGCCTAAACTAGGAACGCGACCCAGGCTGAGGGGAGCTCTGTCCGTGCCCCTGTCCGCGGTTGGCTCTGCAGACAGACACCGTGGCCCTCGGCCCGTCCCCGGCGCGCGGCGGCTGCTCTGCCCCGACACAGACGCTGCGTCGTGATCCGCCAGGCCAGGCAGACGCTGCTTTGCAGGCTGGGCCCCGCGGCGAGCGGAGGCGAAGCGTGGTGCGGAGGGAGCGCCCGCCTTTGGACTCGTTGGCTTGCAGCGCAGCTCCCAGGGCCGTGGGTTTTGGTGCCTTTGAACTGCAGTGGCTCCTTGGCCGTCGGCCAGCGCCTGCGGCACAGCCTGGCTCTCCGGAGGGACGAACCTGGCTTGGCTCTTCTCCATGAGTCACTGCAAAATGTTGCGTTTGCCCATCGGTTTGTGTGTCGAGCCGCCTTTGTGCATCTGCTGTCTGGCCCTGAGGAACCGGTACCTGAAAGAGCTGGTTGTTGTGCTCGTTCCTCGCCAGCTACTGGTAGGAGCCGTGCTCCTGGGCACCGGCACTGTCTGGCTTGATCTGCAGCACGTAAGCCCTTCTGCAGGAGTTGCCCCAGGAGTTTCCTTCCAGCTCCTTGTCCCTTGTGCTGGTGACAGGCCTGAGCCAGGGCAAAGCCACCTGTTCTGCTGGCTCGTGTGTGCAGGGCCACATAGCTGAGAGCTCAGTGCTGCGGCAATACAGAGGATGCTGGTGAGCCACGTCAGGCGGGTGGGAGAGTGAAGGTCTGAGCTGCCCAGGCTCAGATGCGCTGATGTTGTGAAGGGCCTGGGACCTGAGGTGCAGCTGTGTCACCCCTACCTTGTTGGTTTGCTGGACAGGGCTGAGATCGAGGGTGCAGCAGCGGTTCCCTCGGAGCGGTGATGGGATGTGCCGCGTTCCAGCTGCTCTTGGACTTGCTGAGGATTAATCTCACATGTGCCCAGGAGCTGCTGAGGCTCGTGGAATGTGATGTGGATGGTTTGTGTGTGGAACCTCTGTCTAGAGCTGACAGGGGAGGGGCCTTGACCCACAGCTTGTGTCTCCCTTCGGAAGTTCAAAAGCTGTAAAGCCCTTGAGCCCAGTTTGGGGTTAAGACCTGTCCTGGAGCTTTCTGGGGCTGACCCCCACCTACGCTTGACAGTGGCAGGGAAGATGCTGCCACAGTCAGTGCGTCTGCAGGGCCTTTCCCGGGCTGGATGTTGCAGGGGATGGGTGCAGACCATGGGTTTGTTTAGGAGAAAAGCCTTTTGCAGCCAGAGCGTCTCCTGGGCCGGTGCAGCTTCTCTCTGCCCCCAAAGCGCCGCAGGCGCGTGGTGCACTGTGGCTGCACTGCCGGGCTGACAGCCGGCGCTGGGCAACTCCCTGTCTGCGCCTGGACCTGCCGGCGTGTCCCTGCCAGGCGGTGTCCCTGTGTCCCGGCCAAAAGCACCACTTGTGAGAGCTTGGAGGAGCCCAGCAGGGACAGCAGTCCTGTTCCGGCCCTCAGCTGTGGGTGAGCTGCATCTCCTTCCTCAGCAGCACCAAGGGAGCCCGTTCTTGAAGCCCAGGATCTCCCAGCAGCCGCCGTCTGCTGGCAGCAGCCTGCAGAACCGCCTGACTCTGCTTTCTGTCCCCAAGGGATTAAAAGGATCCTGCCTCATCAGATGACGACTGCCGGGCCAGTGCTGGGGGATGAGAGACGCTCGGTTGAGTTCTTTGACTCGCTGGATCATGTCATTGACGTCCATGGGCACATCATCGGCATGGGCCTCTCCCCGGACCACAGGTGAGTGTGGCGGGCACAGGGCTGCGCTCGGGGGCCTTGTGTGCTGAATGGGAGAAGAAATGACTGTTGTGGATGGAGCAGGGAGCCTGCACAGCCTGCTCTGTTTTTTCACGTCCCATTTGTGTCCTAGTGCTGATGATGTGTGTGCAGCCCGAGTGTCACCCCAGGAATGCTGCCCCAGCTCAGGGAAGGTCCTGACGAGGAGCCTTGTGAGAGCCACAGAGCTGCCTGCACACTGGGTCTTGTTCCCAAGGCTGATCAGTACACCACCATCTTTAAAACTGGTTTTAATGGGCTTTAAACCTCGTTAGATGCTTGACCTTGCCCCTGGGGCCCACCTTCCCAGTTGTGCTGGCCCTTTCCTTCCCAAACACAGCAAGAGGAGTTTCAGCAGCGTGTTTCAGCCTGATTGTAGTGAGCTGAGATGCAGGTTTGCTGAGGACCTGCGTGGTCCCTTGAAACCGCGTTTCCAGCTGGGGCTGGTGAGCTCGGCTGCGTGCGCTGGGGCGCGGGGTGACCCCTCTGCTCCCCCCAAGGTACCTGTACGTGAACAGCCGTGCCTGGCCCCGCGACTGCGTCATCTCGGACCCGATGCAGCCGCCCCCCATCGCCGAGGAGATCGATCTGCATGTGTTTGACCTGAAGACGATGAAGGAGGTGAAAAGACCCCTCCGCGCCCATCGGGCCTACACGCCCAACGAGGAATGCTTCTTCATCTTCCTGGACGTCAGCAGGGACTTCGTAGCGAGGTGTGTGACCATGGGGGTGGGCAGGATCCTGACCTTGTGTCCGCGAGAGCCTTGGGGCCGGCGCTGCAGGACGGCTTGTGCGGACTGAGCTGGTCTGTGTGCTGGGAACGGCTGCGTGTTGTGAGCAGAGCGGGAAACGGGAGGTTGTAAAGAGCAGAGGGACTGAGCTGGAGGGCGCTACCCGCCCTGGTCCTGCTGTGAAATCAGCGAGGAAAGGTGAAATTTGGGGCTGTGGCATGTTTGGTAGCAGGGGCTATGGGGTGGATCAAAGGGACTTTGCAAATGGCCTCTGGATCCCAAAAGGAGCTGAAGCTCATGGGTGACAGGGCTGCAGGTGGAGGCTGGGGCCTCTGAGCACCTGCAGCCTGTGTGAAAGGACGGGTTGGGAGCAGCAGGGTATCGGGGCTTCTGAAGCGACGTCCTTACTGGTGTCTTGTCCGGCACAGTGGGGCCGAGGATCGCCACGGCTACATCTGGGACCGGCACTACAACATCTGCCTGGCCAAACTGCAGCACGACAACGTGGTCAACTCGGTGGCGTTCAGCCCAGTGGAGCAGGAGCTGCTGCTGACAGCCAGCGACGACAGCACCATCAAGGTGTGGCGCTCCCCTCGCGTGGTGCGCGTCCAGCAGGCCAGGAAGCTCCGGCCCAGGAAGCTGCTCTTCTCCTGGCTCATGAACCAGAAAAGCTGAACCCAGGTACACCTGCTCCTGCAGCTTCCTCACTGCAGCCACCTCCTCTGGAGCTTGCAGAGCTTTGAGCGCTGCACGGCAGAGACGAGCTCTGGGCACACGAATCGCATCCGCCGAGTCGGGAGGGACCCCGATAGCGGGAATTGCTTCCCCCTTGGAGCAGCCGCTTCAGAGACAGAATGTAAGAGCCGAGGGCCGTTCCTGGCCTGGCGGGCAGCAGCCCGAGCTGATCCCTGCAGGGTGGGCTCTCTACAGCTTCTCACGAACGCTGCTACTTGGTCACAGCTCTCTCTGGGTGAGCTTTGGTCTCTGAGAACAGACTGAGACACGTCTCCAGCGTTTGTACCACGGCTGGCCTCACCAGAGCTCCTGGCCACACAGCACTTGGCAGAAGCTGCAGTGCAGGGCTGTGCTGCCTTACCGCAGGACTCTTTTAATACACTAGTTTTATTAATGTTTGTCCCAAACCTCCACGGGCAACTCATCTGGGTGTGCTGAGAGCCCCCGAGCATGGGGGCAGCAGGGAGGCCGGGCTGGGGTCTTGTGAGGCCCTTGGGGTGCAGTCAGGGCCTTGCCCTTGTTTTCTGTGAGCAACTCCGTGCTGATGGTGCCAGTTTCCAAACTCGAGGGGGGAAAGCCCGGTTGTAACGTGCTGGCTTTGCCTCCATCTTCCTCAGCGAAGCGGCACTTCCATAAGCTGTGGCATGGGTAATGTATTTATTTTAAGGATCTGCTGTCCGTTCCCCAGGGGCAGCTGTGGGAACGGCTGCGGAGTCTCGTGGTCACTTCCCTCCTGTGCTGTCCAAGTTGTGGCACTTTAGGTTCTCTTGGTATGTTCTCCGGGGGCAGGTGTGGGCACCCAGGGGTGGCTGCAGGTGTTCGCCTACAGGTGACTGGGGGGACATGGCCCCTCCTCGGCCTGAAGCGACACGTGACTGAGCTTCCCTCAGCCTGGGCTGATGTGCTGGGGGTTGGGTGATCAGCTCCCCCGGGCTGCTCGGAGGGTGAAGTGATTACCAACTCCGTGTTTACCCTGCGTCTGTCCCTGAAGCTTTTCTCCCTGCAGCAGGTACCCAAGCGTCAGAGCCTAAAATTAAGTTCCTAATCTTGACTTGGCTGGGGCTGGGGGTGACCCCAGGAGCCGCTGTCACTCCCGGGAGCACCAGGGCAGTTGCTGGTGCCACTCACAGCCTGGCTTGCAAATAGACTTACTGGAGGCAGCAGATACTGTCCTGCTGCACCCTGGTGGCTTTTACAGCTCCCCTGGCCCTCGGCAGGAGGGTTTGTACCCTCACTCTGTGCCTCAACAGGTGCCCATGGCTTTATCCAGACCCCCCTACTCAGGTTTTCTGTCATCATGGGACTTCCAGAAATGAGAATCCTTGGTGTGTGTGCTCACAGGATCCACATCCAGCTCTGTCCAGTCACACAGCGAAGGAACGGCCTCTCCCTTCCTGCTGCCCCAGACTGTGAAAGCTCTTCTGCTTGGCTCGGTGCAGTAGTGAGCGAGGCACTGAGGGTTTATGTTTGTACTGAGTTTTGCTCTTCACTATGGCATTGAATAAATACTCTGCTAAAGCATCTCTGCAATGCGAGTTTGTTTTTGAGTCCTGTTCCAGTGAAGCAGAACTGAAGCCAGAAGTGTCCTGCAGCCGTGCCTGCAGCGAGCGGTGGGACAGCTCGAGAGGCAGAGAATTGCCCAGAGGGAGGAGGGGGGGACAGCCCTGGGGAAGGGGAGCAGCAGCTCCTGGCAGCCTTGGGCAGGCTCTTCACAGCCAGGGCTGAGCGCTGCGGTGCAGGGCCTTGGTTTCCAGTTTTTTCCGAGTGGGGATCAGGCGCTGCAGCCGGCCCTGGGTGCAGAGGATTCCTGTGCAGCACCGCGGGCTGCAACTCGTGTCCCTTGGAGCAGGGCTGTCACACTCGCTCTGCCCAGGTGCCACATCAGCCTTGTGGTTGCCTTCAATGGGCTGAATGTAATTTTAGGACCATATAAATGTAATGTCTTAAAAATTACATTCAGCCCTTCGGAGGCAACCATGGGGCCCTCAGTGAACATGAGTCTGACAGCCCTGCCGTAGAGCCTTTCACCACCCAGGTGCATCACACAGCAGCTGCACCTGCACGAGGTGGCTCTGGCTGCTCCCAGGAGGGACACAAGCCCCTCGGGTACCCCCAGATGTCTCACTGAGGCAGCTGCGCTGCTGCTCCCAGCACGGATTTGGGGCAGAACTGGGGCTCCTGGGAGCAGCACAGGCACTTGGCTCCCAGTAAGAGCTGAGAAGAACCAGCTCATCCTGGAGAAGTTCAGCAGCTGCTTTATTATCCAGTCACCCAGGAACAGGAGCACTGTTGTGGATTTGTCCCCTCTGCTGCTGCCGGTGACACTGGCCCAGCACCACTGTGCCTGTTCCCAACAGTGGGGCTGGGGCTGGGTCACTTCTGAGGGGCTCTGTCCCCGCCCCCCACCCCTGGCTCCCACAGCCCCATTTTGGAGCCCCAGGAAGGCAGCAGCGGGGCGAAGCTCCCAGCACAAAACTAAACCCCCACCCAGGTGCTCCTGCCCCACTTCACCCCAGCACCCCATGGATCATACCACAATGATGCTCTTCCCGCTTTTATTAGTGGGGTTTGATCTCAAGGTACAAAAAGAAGACAAAAGGTACCTCCCAGTGCCGGGCTGGGACAGCTGTTCTCTGACAGGGGACGTCAAAGGGGAAAACAGAAAAACCAGTGCTGGCCTGTGCCGCGTGCCCGTGTGCCAGCCGGGCTGGCAGAGCCGTGCCCAGGGAGGCACCGTCCCCCCAGGAGCTGCTGCAGCCAACGCTGCGTGCTCCGAGCTGCTAGAAAATGAAACAAGGATGAGGCGACATTGGCAGCACCAGACCTGCCCCAGCGATGTGGTGCGGGAACAGAAACACCACGGGATCGGGTTCTGTCCCAGGGCCCGCTCACTGTGCCAGCACCTGCCCTGTGCCCCCGGACAGCAGCGCAGCCCCGTGTCCCCCGCCGGCTGGAGGGGGCTCCTGATCTCTGCTCACAGCACAGACTCTTCCCCCACAACCTTCAAGGCACCTGCTGGGGCAGGAGGACCCACACCCACCCCCGAAAGCCGCCCAGACCCCCCCAGCTGAGCCCGTGTCTCCGCAGGAATGGGTCCGGCTGCAGTGTCCAGCACCCCAAGAGCAAAGACATTCACAACAGCTCTGACCGAGCTTCCTCTCCCTTCCACAGGCTGAATTCCCAGCTGTTATATGAGCAGAGCTGATTTCCTGCCCCTTTCCAGGGCTCTCCCGTCCCCGGGGACTGGGAGCCTCCCAGGCCTGGCCCCACAGAGCTGCTGCTCAGGCTTTTGTTTCCTCCTAAGGCCCGAGGGTGAGCAGCACCGGGCTGGCTCCGTCCTCTGCCAGGGCTGCTCCGGACACACACGCACCCACTGCCCCGGTGAGAACTGGGCAGGCCCTGCCCGCACCGCAGCCCTCACCTTTGCCTTTGCAGCACCTGCACCAAGAGGTTTCCCAGCCCGACTGGTCCCCCTATCTCAGCCACCCCTGGCCCTGCTGGCATGGCCTCTATTTGCCCCCAGCCATGGCCTCTGCACACAACAGGTACCGCAGGATCCACACAGAGACTTGGAAAGGACTCATCCACAGGCAGGGAGAGCCCCTGGCCAGCACAGCACCTTGCGGGCAGGAGGGTCACTCGGGTCAGGGTCCAGCTCAGCTGCCCGCCAGCCTGAAGGACATCGGGCACCCCTGAGCTCCCCTGGCGGCAGTGGGGACACCAGAACCGCCCAGCAGCCAGCGGTCAGGGCAGTGTCACCGTGAGGTACTGGGGACAGCCAGACCTGGCATGGCTCCCCGAGCCCCAGCTCATCTCCACTGACAGTGTCCCTGTCCCCGCCAAGGTGGCCACGCAGCCGTGCCGGAGCAGAGCAGGAGCAGAGGGGCTGTGCGTGCTGGGGCTGGGAGCTGCCGGCAGAAAGGGCCTTCGGGCCTTGCTTTCCCAGTCCCAGCAACAGCCGCTCCCAGCTGAGGGTGACCCACGGCAGCCAGGAGCACGAGGAAGGTGACCCACGACCAGGAGGAAGGTGACCGCACCCCAGCCTCGCTGCCCATCCTCCCACAGCTGGACTGGGCCCTGGACTGTTGGTGCAATGTGGGGGCAGCAACTGGCTCCTGTGACCAACAAAACCTCCCTGCGGCACGGTTGGTGCTGACACGGGGGAGCGAGGCACAGGCAGAGAAGGCGGCAAAGCCTGGAGAGTCCAGCCTGGCAAACTGCCCATCCAGCCACTCATGGCCACAACGAAACAACTCCCGAGGGACCAGCTGTCTGTGGCACAGGGATAGGGCAGCAGTTTCTTCTCCATAGAGACCTCATGGTTGCTGAACACGTGCTACCCCAAACGGAGCAGTGCCAGCAGCCCAGGGACAGAAAGGGACAGCAAGCTTCACTCAGGGACTTCTCCAGCCACCCCAGGTCCTACCTGTGGGTCTGAGCAGAGCTGCTTCCCCAGCCCAGGGAGGACGGGGAAGCTGCTGCTGTGGGGAGGGCAGCTCGGGAGCGGCAGGGCCCGCCAGCAGCAGGGACTGGTGCTGTGTCCCTCGGTGACAGAGCCGCAGAGGCTAGCGGGCCCGTGCAGGCGGCTGGCGCAGAAGAGCCGGGTACGTGTTCAGCGGCCGGGAGGGCCCGGGAAGGCCCGTGTGCCTGCGCTGCTGCTGCTGCCCCAGACGGGGCTGAACCCCAGCTCAGGAGCCTCTGTGTGAGAGCACCAGCAGCTTCCAGCACCGCCACCATCCTGCCCACGGCAACTCGGGCACCAGCAGGCAGGGAATGGCAGCACCTGGATAAAACCCACCTGGGGTTCCCCGGGTTCGGGGGCTGAAGTCCTCACCGAACTCTGTGCCACCTCCTGTCCCAGGACAGGACAGGCGCTCTGCAGGAACAGTCACTTCTGCCCCCAGCACTGTCCACACTTCCTCGCAGGGAGCAGCACCGCCCACCTGCCACACAGCTCAGCACCCTCTGCAGACACCGATGGCATCAAAACAACAACAAACCACTCTGCACCGCATCTGCCATGCGCCCTTCCCATCCACCAAGGCACTGGGCAGCCAGTGACAGCACCCCTGTGGCACACACAGCTTCCAGAACACGGAGATCTCTGAGGAACATCCTGCCGGCTGAGCCAGGCGTCCACACGAGGTGGCGCTGGGACAGACCAAACCCTTGTTTTACTACAGAGCACTGAGGACGTGTGCTAAACTGGTAGAGTGAGAGCTGATCTGGTTTCCACTGGCGGCCCAGACAGCAGCAGTTCAGACACCCAAGTCCCTGCAGATCATGCTCCCCGCAGACTGTGAACGTCCACCCAAACCTCTTCTCAGGGAAGGTCTCTGACGCCAGGGAAGAGGGTTCCCATCAGACACCTCATTTCCACTCAGAGCGAAGGTCCCTTTTTGGGAAGGGCTCTTCCCCTTCTGCTTTTTGCCCCCTCCTCGCTCCGAGCCCTGCCTGAAGTGCAGCACAAGAGGGGATGTCCCACTCGGGGCTGGCTCCGCGTTCGCTGCTCCCGGAGGCGAGCAGGGTTAGAGGCCCGTGAGATCCACGATGGCTTTAATAAAGATGGCGTCATCACGCACGTAGGAGTTCTTGGCTTCCATCACAGAGACGGGGCAGAACAGCGGGCAGCCGCTGGCAATGTTCATTTCTGTGACGGGTCGCTGGAAGGAGGAGGATGTCACATCGGGCCGGAAGGCATCGATGATGTGCTCACGGTTGTTCTGATCCAGGAGCATCAGGGTTACCTGTGGGCAAATGTGAAAATGTACTGGAGCAGCTGGATAAAAAGCACGTGGAAACCCAGCCGGCGACCTGCTGGCTTGAAGCCTGCGACACACGCAGGTACCGACGCAGGTGCAAACCTGAGAAATGCCTCCAAGGTGATCAGCAGAGCACGGCACCTCGGTGACACCCTGCAGGAAGCCTCCCACACCCTGCCCTGGCAGCGGAAGCTTCTGTGTGGCAGCACAGGGTGTCAGACCAACTGAAAACCAACAGCTGGCCGGCGAGGTGTTTGACCCCGCACGGATACCCCACACAGCTGTGTCACTAAGTCACAGCTACTGTCCCACTGTGAAAAAAGGCAGCGCCTCTCCCTGCAGCAGCGCTTTGTCCGCTCACCCCCGGAGCGTTTCATAAACTGCAACGTCTCGAAACTGCAGTCTGAGCTTCTGAGAGCGAGTGAGGAGCAGCTGCACCCGAGTGCTGAGGCCATGACAACCTTCCCTCGCCCCGAATTCAGGCAAGGACTCCGCTCGCTTTCCCAACACGCTGCTGCTCTCCTACCGCAGCCACTGCCGTCCCCGCCCTGTCACACACTGGGGACATGACTGGGGAATCCCCAGGGCGGCTGACACATCAAAGCCCTTCCTTCTTCCGCCTGCTAAGTGGGCAGATTAACGGCATCTAGAAGCTCCAGTGGGTGTGAAACCAGAGGGGCACACTGCTGGGCACAGCGGGCTTTGTCCCAAACCTACCTTCTGGTTGAAGGGCCACCGCAGAAGGGCATCGTTGGGTCCTTTCATCACCACAAAGAACAGGGACAGGTGGGTCCCGCGCCCGGTGCCATCCCCGTTCAGGTAAACGCGCAGACACATCTTGTAGCCGTACTTGCTTGTGTAGAAAGCTACCAAAGAGTTGCAAAACAGACACAGTGAGTGTCAACCCTGGCAAAGCCTGGCACCAATGGGTTCCTTTGAACGCTGAGGACTCTAAAGTCTGGATCCTGGAAGAAGCCAGGTAGGCAGGTCTGGGTCTAAAAACACCCGCACCACGGAGCTGGGCTGGGAAGTCAACAGGGCCCAACACCAGCCAGACACCAGAGACAGCCCCGGCTCGGGCCGTTACCAGCCCCTGCGCTCACTGGGCACCGGGACAGAGCAGGACAGGCCGGTCCCCCAGCTCTCCCACTGCAGAGCCTGGAACTGCAGCTCTGCCCGGAGCCACGTCCCACCGTGTCCAACACCAGCTGTGCTGCAGGTCCCGGTGGTGCTGCTGGCAAACATGGACAAAACCACCCCAAAAAGGCCCTGTCTAGGGGCAGAGCACCCAGCACCCACTGGAAGCCGCTGCCTCTGATGGGGCAGAGCCTCAAGCCAGCCACTCCAGTCTCCATCAGGATCCAGCAGCTCAGCACGGCTGGGCCGGGCTCTGGGTCTCTCACATCCAGCAATTCTGGGAATGCCGCGCTGTGATTCCAGACCCGTGCAGGGCTGCAGAAACACGTCTCTGAAGGGACCTGTCACGGCAGCACGGAGCTCTGAGCCTCAGCTCCGGCAGCCGCGGGCACAGGGCGGCAGATCAGCGCCGTGTTGTCCCGCGGGACTCAGCGCGCTCACCAGCGGGCAGAGCAGCACCCGCAGACACCGCGCGCTGCCGCGGGGCACGGAGAGCGCGGCGCCCGTCCTGCGCCCAACGCCCAGCGACCGCGAAGCACACGGGACGCGAAGGAGAGCCCGGCAAGCTGCCCCGCCCCCGGGGCTTCCAGCAGGAGCTGCACTTGGACTGTTCTGGATCGTGCCCCTGATGAACCTTTCTGAACTCCTATGATTTTGCCCTTCACAAAATCCTGTGGCACATTGTGTCCTCACAGCGCAAGTGAGTGGAACTCCACTTCCTCCTCCTTAACACTGATTTCATTGGATATTCCCTCACCTTTACATTTAAATACAAACCAATTATACCCATTTCCCTTTTTCATGACATTTGCAATCCAGACCTCTCTCCTCCCAGACTGAACAGCACTAGTCTGTTTGCTTCACTTTCTAAAATTAAAAAAAACAACACCTCCACAAGAAACATTTGTTTCTCGGGACTAATCTTATCTTAATGAGGATCTCTTACATAAATGACACAATCAGCTACTGTAGGAACCCAGGCCTTGTACTTCGCACTTGCGAGATAAAAATGAAGAAGTCCTGGCCCGTGTCGGGCAGCGGCCCTTCCAGTCCCTCCAGCCACAGATTTTCATTAGCGGATTGCAGAGACCAACCTGCAGCACAACACAGCGGCTGGCACCCCCAGAGCAGTTTTCGTGCAGCGAGGAGCTGGGGGGCACAGCCCACGCCGGGGCAGGAGACAACAGGACACAGGGTCAAGGCTCCTCTCTCTAGGCCAAACAAACCAGATTTGAAGCAGATTTGTTTGCTTTGGGAAAAGGAAACGCTGCCCTTCCCACAGGGTTTTTCCAGGGCTGCTGCTGACTTTTAGAAGGCGATGCTAATTGCATGCACACGGCTTCGGTGGCAGCTCGGTTCCCCTCAAGAAGGGGAATAGCTTTTTCTTCCAGTTTTTCAGCAGAAAATGGGCTCTGAACAGCCTCATCCAGCAAACAGGTTGAAAAACAGTTTGAGAAATTCAATTGCTTTTATCTGGTGGCCTGGCCAGCATCTGGTTCTCCACAGCGCCGGGAAGCGGGCGCCGGGTACGGGCTCCAGGTCTGCACGCAGCTCCAGGTCCGCACGCAGCTCCCGGCCGCCCCGCTGCAAGGCGAGCTCCCCGCCGAGCGAGGACACCGAGGAGATGGTTTCACCTCACAGCTGCGAGCCTGGGAAGCGCCTTCATAAGCAAACAAGCCCGATCACAACCTACTGCTCACTGCCCAAGGTTTTCTTTATGAAGAAGAGGAAGAGCAGTGCTGGGCTGGGGCAGCTCTGCAAGGAGAGCCCCTTCCTCTAACAGATACTCGAGCACTTCCCTAGGTACGGTTTGGGCTTTATTTAGACATTGCCTCTTGCACCGTCATGGCTTAGGCACTAAAATATATTTCTTGGGCTCTAATATATATTTCCTCCTTTTCTTAACCATTTTATTGCTGGTTTTATGGTCTTTGAGTATTTTACTTCTATGCAGGGCTATTCCAGAGCCAAGATGGTTGCGTTCTCCATTATGAACAATTAAAAAGGTCTTCTGCAATCTAAAAAGCATCTCTGTCAACAGAACAGTTTCATTTAGCCCAATGGGACAAAAACTGTTGCAGGCTCCATGGGAAAGGAGGACAGAGCGGGTACATCTGAACAACCAGCACCTCCCCTCCTAAGGTACCACTGCGCATCCCCCACCCAGCCGAGACACTAAAGGCTTTTGCAATTTTGCAAATGTGTGGGCAATAACCTGGAGAGAAGATGGCAGGCGAGCGGCCTGTTATTGCCTCCTGACGCTTCCTGGCAAACTCCGTTATCTTCCAGATGAAAACACCGTCGTAGGTGGACGCTTCCATGTTGCGGATCTTCTCCTCCATCTCGGCCATGGCCAGATCTTTGAGGCCGATGCTCCGTTCCAGCTGCCGGACCTGCTCAGTGGGACACACGGTGCAGCCTGGTTAGAAACACGCACTGTTGTGAGCCCCAAGGAGACACCAGTGTCCCCGTGGGACAACTCCTGAGCGAGAGGCGTTCTCCAGAACACACAGGGGTCACGGGACCTGGGAGAAACGGAGCATTGTACACCAATTCACTACAGCTTCCATTTGAACCCTGTCGTTCTGGAGAAGATCACAGAATCTCAGAATCTCAGGGGTTGAAGGGCCCTGGAAAGCTCATCCAGTGCAATCCCCCATGGAGCAGGAACACCCAGCTGAGGTTCCACAGGAAGGTGTCCAGGCGGGTTTGAATGTCTGCAGAGAAGGAGACTCCACAACCTCCCTGGGCAGCCTGGGCCAGGCTCTGACACCCTCACCAGGAAGAAGTTGCTTCTCAAATTTCAGTGGAACTTCCTGTGTCCCAGTTTGCACCCATTGCCCCTTGTCCTGTCACTGGTTGTCACCGAGAAGAGCCTGGCTCCATCCTCCTGACACTGCCCCTTTCCATATTGATCCCCAGGAATGAGTCCCCCCTCAGTCTCCTCTTGTCCAGCTCCAGAGCCCCAGCTCCCTCAGCCTTTCCTCACACGGGAGATGCTCCACTCCCTTCAGCATCTTGGTGGCTGCGCTGGACTCTCTCCAGCAGTTCCCTGTTCTTCTGGAACTGAGGGGCCCAGAACTGGACACAATATTCCAGGTGTGGTCTCCCCAGGGCAGAGCAGAGGGGCAGGAGAACCTCTCTGACCTACTGACCACCCCCTTCTAACCCACCCCAGGTACTCATTTTCACCGGGGGCCGCATCAGCCCGGCGGTCGCAACCGCCGTTACAACCGCGGTTGCGACCGCGGGCTGATGCGGCCCTCTGGTGAAAATGAGTTTGACACCCCACTACATGCCAAGCCAAATGACGCCACGGCTGCGCTGGTACAATGCTTGGCACAGCATCGATGGCCACACTCCTTTGGAAAGGTCTAGAAGGCGAGCAGCCCCGCGGGATCAGAGAGATCCAGTGAAACGCTGGGTGCTGTCACAACTTCAGCCAGGAACAATACCCAGGTGTCTGCGTAAGTTGATCACTAACAGAGATCTGAACACTTCACGCAGGTCAGTTTAATGATTGTATTTTCCAGGATGCTTTTGAAGGCTGTGCACAGCTAGGCAGTGAAGCTTTGCTGGCTGATAACATGGAAAGGACACTTGTCCTGGTTTTGTTAAAAACAAGTTTCTCTTTTAGTGAATGTGCCTGTCAGCTAAAGCTTCATATGAGCTGCATTTTCCTGGAGAACAGATCCATGTTTTGGTGAACACAGCAATGGATGTGAGGTTACTGATAAGGACAGAGTCACATCTCGCGAGAGGGGCAACGAGAAACAGGTGACCAGAAACTGACCAACGGAGTCTAACATCCCATTCACGTGAATACTCCATATGAAAGTGGGAGAGCACGAGGATCCCGGCCCTTTTCCTTATGGCAACATTAGGAGAGGACCTTGCGAGTCGTCCCTGCGAACTGAGGCCAGTGACAGACTGAATCCAGCTCCGGTTGCTGCAGAGTCCAGTCCAGGACTTCGGCTGCCAGCTCTGCAGTTCCGGGACTTCCAAGATTGGTTTTGTATATTTTGTATTATTTTCTCTATTTTATCAGTAGTATCAGTAAAACATTTTTAATTTTCCAACTCTCTTCTCTCTGTCCTTCTTTCCCTCCCGATCGCCTGTGCTGAGTGGGAAGGGGGAGAGGGGGTTAACAATACATCTGCCAGGGTTTTATTGTCACCCTGCAATCAAACCCTGGACAACACTCACTGCTCCAAGTTTCTGCTCAGAGTGCTGGAAAGCCCAAGCCCGTGGTCACACACCTTGTTACTGAGCGTTTCGATTTTCTCCTGGTCCAGCCGATGTTGCCGACTGTAGGCTTCGGCTGTCAGAGACACTCTTTCCACCTCCCGATTGAGCACGCAGACGATGTTCTCAAAGGTCACCGTTTTCCTCTCGAGGGCCTCGCACCTCCCCAAGAGCTCCAGGGACCTGGAGAGCTCAGACTCTGAGCACAGAGAGTTTGCTGCCAGTAGCGGGGAGCTGGTTTGTGATGAGGGAAGAGCAGGGAGGGGCTTCAGGTCTCCAGAACCAGCCTTGAGGCTGAGCACAAAACTCAGCAGCATGTACAGATGCTCCGCCAAGCACTTGCTTTCGTGTTCTGGTAGCTTTTCATTTTCCACCTGGGTGAAGAGAAATACATCCCACGTTCAGCAAGCTCAGTCTGTGCTGTCACCATCCACAGAACAAATTCCTCCTCTTGAGGTCACAACACCAGCTTTAAATTATAAAGGGGAAAAATCAAAGAGAGTTAAAACCCATTGGTTTGTTGTTTTTTGGGGGGAGAGGTTGCTTTGTTTTAGAAATTCTGCAAATCCCACACAGTGATATAGACTGTTCATCTCTGTCTCCATCACTTCCCAAAAGGGCTCTGTCAGACGTACTTAACAGCACTGAAGAACAAATCCTCCCGTAACCCCCCACGGAGGGATTGATACAAACATTGAGGGTAGGAGCGGGGAAAACTAAGTCACATGGAGAAATAAGGCCTGGCCCAAGCTCTAGCAGGACAGGAAGACACCAGCCGCCCAGTTCTGTGCTTACAGCTGAAAGCAGCTGAACCACCAGTCTCAGGGCACTCGGGGTGTTCCTCGAGAAGGAGGTTTCCTTCCACATTACGTTTCCTTCCACATTAAGTTCATTCTCTGGACACCCAAACTCTGGACAGCAGATGATGTTCAGCTCCATTTGCAAAGGGTTTGAAACACCACTTTGTCCAAACGTCTGAACGCAAACATCTGTAACAGTTTGGGCAACAGCAGCTTGTAGGTGAACTCTAACCCCAGAACTGAGAACAAGGCCCGAGATAAACATCAACAGATGAGCGCTTACCACCTCGGCACATCCGACAACCCCAAATCTACAAGGCACTTTAGATCTGCCACAAGTCTTCACGTGGTCCCGAAACTAGAAAGGAAGGAAGGCAATGTTAGATCTGATGTCCCCGGTAGCTCCCCTTCCACCTTGCTGACATCTAGGGAGCTGCAGACGATCTCAGGAACGCCCTCGCTGATCACCAGCTGCCAAAGCACGTGGTTAAACCTGGACACTGCCTATCGTATTGTGTTCAGTTCTGGGCCCCTCAGGTCAGGAAAGAGATTGAAGTGCTGGAGCGGGTCCAGAGAAGAGCAACAAGACTGGGGAAGGGACTTGAACACAAGCCCTATGGGGAGAGGCTGAGGGAGCTGGGCTTGTTCAGTCTGGAGCAGAGGAGGCTTAGAGGTGAGCTCAGCACTCTCTAGAATGACCTGAAGGGCAGTTCTAGCCAGGGGGGGACTGGGCTCTTCTCCCAGGCAGTCAGCAATAGGACAAGGGGGCAGGGGCTTCAACTCTGCCAGGGGAAACTGAGGCTGGAGATGAGAAAGCAATTCTGTGCAGAGAGAGTGGTCAGCATTGGAATGGCTGCCCAGGGAGGTGCTGGACTCACCAGCCCTGGAGGTTTTTAAACTGAGATTGGACACTGCACTTGGTGCCATGATCTGGTCAATGGACTGGAGTTGGACCAAGGGTTAGACTGGATGATCTCTGAGGGCTTTTCCAACCCAGTTGATTCTGACTCTGTTAGGTGTGACTTTCACTTTAGCACTGACACCTGCAAGTTTTATCTCTCTGTCTCCTGACAGCTGGGAGGTCACAATTCTCACCTGCACATGCGAGAAGGAAAAAGCAACCAGCACAGGAACATGAGGAACCAGCTGCACTGAGGGCAGAGGAAGGGGAAGCGCGAGGAACAACCCCATGACCCTGCCAGATGTTTAATTCTGTGCGCTTCAGGTAACCCTCACTGGGACCTGCCACAGCGCGGTATTTGTATTTCCAGCTAAGCACTATAAATCTAAGAAGGAAAAGCTTCCTGGTGGTCCTGTGTGAGTATTTTCGGCAATTGCCGCAGGGCCACCCATGCAAGGCCGGTGCAGCGTCCCCTCGGCTGCTCCCACCAAGAGCCGAGGCCGATGCTGGACATTGCTGCAGAGAACTGCACCAACCCCCCCAGCTGCCAGGATGACTCGTTTGGGTTCCCACACGGTGCATGATTAATGCTAACAAGCACTGGCACATCATCATCTTGATTGTGATATACCTCCCATCATCAGATATCAACGCTCTGTTCTGAACAACAACCATATTTCCACATTTAGCGCCCGCATCTGCTACAACAGATGTCGATTAAAACTGGTTTTAAGCCACTTTTTAAAGAAGCTCCTAGGTCCATCTGGCTTGCTGGATGAGTCAGGCTACTCAGAGTTGCAATGGCCGCAACTGATCAACAAAAATTTGGAGAGTGATAAAAGAGGGAGTAAATATTTAAACAAAGGGCAGATCACCTATGGGAACCTACAAGCCTGGTCCCTGCAGGGCTCCAGCTCCAGCCTGCAGACAGGCAGAGCCGGGCCCAAGAGCCCAGCACAAAGCATGGAACAGGCTCCCAGGGAGGTGTCACAGTGTTCAAGCAGAGACTGGACACCATCCTCAGACACACGGGGTGACCTGTGGGGTGTCCTGTGCAGGGACAGCAGTTGGAACCGATGACCCGTGTGGGTCCTTCCAGCTCAGGACATTCTGTGATTCTATGCTGCCCAGTTTGAAGAACGTTTTGCTCATTGTTCTGACACTTCTGTTCCCCTTGCCCTGCTCCAAGGGTGACAGCGCTGCTAAGAACATTTGCCCATAGGAGGCAAGATGTTTTGAGATTAACGTGATTTTAAGATGTTTCCCAAAACTCTGATTTTCAGACTTCAGAGCCTTGGCCCAGAAGCCAGCAACATGGAGGCCCTAGAGACATGGATTCTATTACATCATTAATTAGAATTAATTTGGCTGGAGATGGGGTCCCTTTCTGTCAGTGCGGTTGTGGCTGACACAGCTGCATTACACAGGACGCAGGGACCCTGTAAAGCCAGGGGTGTGCATCTGCCCCCAGACCCCATGAACACAAACCCGGCCGTGCCGCTGAGTCCTGTTCACTCGCATCTACCAGTGCGCTGGGCCTTGTGGAACGGTCACCCCAGTACTAATGGCTTAATTGTTCTCCCCACTCCGCTTCCTAATGGTCCCAATTTCCCTCCCCGCCCCGAGGACGCGGTGCTGGCCCATCGGGACCCCAAAGGCCACCGTGGTGGCACACGGGTCACAAAGGTCACACTCGGTACCTTCTCCCTTGGAACCTTCTTCCCGCAGCCTTCGCACGTCAGTGGAAACTCAGGGCAGACCTCGTCGTGAGCCTGTAAAACAACCGACAGGAGAACATTTGGTCCTCTCAATAAAAGCTGCAGTGAGGTTATACAATGAGTACAACTCAACAGCGGCAGTTCTACACTTTATTCCTGAAGAGTGTGGTATTCTACCAACCTAGACTCCAATCTCGGTCACGCTGATAATTCTGCGTGCTGACTCATACGTGTCATCTCCAGGCTATCAGAATTTTGGGTGCCTATGTAGCCTCAGCATCAACGTAAAAGCTGCTATATAATTCTTGACAAAACCAAATTACTGCTTTGATGGGCGAGATGATCAACAGGAAGCTCCATGTATAGTCCTGCCAGGAAAACACACGTTTGCGCAGGCTGAGTCAAGTAAGCCACGATCTCAGCGAGATAATCGGTGCAGTTTTTCCACTGTAATGGTTGTCAGTCGCTGAAGCACGAACCCGCGGCCTCCTCACCACTCACCGGGCTGAGCTGCCTCATCGTATCTTCACATTTGAATCAGAAAACCATTTTTCAACCAGAGAGAAGAATAGTTTTAACTGTTTCATTTAATAGGCGCTACGCTGCAGGGCTGATCGGCGGCCGGAGGAGGTAAGAAACGCTCAGGGCAATGTGATACTCTGTCCTCAGCAGATACTGGGGGCAGCAATACCAGCTAAATTGGGAATGCTGGAACACGCCTCTGCTTTCTGTGTCATTTCCACGTTGCTTAAACCTTCTCTTTACACATCAACCAGCCGAAACAAGGCATTGCAAACGCCTTGGGTACGCAGCTCAAAACTCAGGTTAAAAGATAAGCGCACCGAAGCATCCTGATAAAAAAACAGAAGCATTTATAATGCAGCCGCGTGAAACCAGGTGCCTCGAAAAACTTGGTCACGTTTATTCCTTATTAAAACAACGGCGGGAGCGGGGAAACACGCACAATTTAAACAGTCACCACATCAGAAACTAGAAAGCGAAACCTATTAGCGGCTCAGTTTTGGTTTCGGAGTTACTCTCTCCTTTTTATACTTTACGTGAGCAACGAGACCCAAAAGCCTCTGGGCGCTGTCCCTGCAGGGTGACCGGGCTGAGGAGGAGGAGGCAGAGCGTGCCCTTCATCCCACTCGCTCACAGAGGTTCAATCCTCTCTTCTACCCCTATTGCTCTCATGTTCTAGCCCAGGACCATCAAATTCGTTTTCACCGGGGGACGCATCGGCCTCGCGGGTGCCTTCGAAGGGCCGAATGGCCCTTCGAAGGCACCCGCGAGGCCGATGCGTCCCCCGGTGAAAATGGGTTTTGACAGCCTTGCTCAAAACGCACCAGGGAGCATCTTCCCCGCAAACAAAACTGGCAGAGGGTCTGGCTGAAGGAAGGAAACTATTTAAAAAGGGAGTATTTAAAGCTTATGCTTACGCCCCCCTTGCACCACCAGTAGGGCAACCAGCCCCGCACAGCCGAGCTGCGAGCGCAACCGGTCCCTATGGAAATCAAGACGCGCAGAAGCGTGAGCTTGAACCAGTGCGGATCCAGCCATCTGGTTTGTGTAGAAGTGGTTTCAGGCTCTTCTGGAATCCCCTGTTCCTTCCCCTCCACGCGGGTGTCTCGGCACACACGGACGGTATCGCCGCCGGCAGAAATCCGCCCACCCGGGGCTGGCATTCCAGCCTGACCTGTCTGCTCCACTCCCCTGGGAATGGGGCAATCCTCCTGTTTACACCTGTCCCAAACCCACATCTTCTTCTGCAGCGAGGACAAGCACCTCTGAGATTTGCTGTGAAGGTTTTCAGCAGCTTTGGAAAGTCATCGCTGTGAACAGGGGAGGTGAGAGCAGAGTCCCCTCCCAGAGTGAACCTGCATGGAAAGCAAGGCAGACGGGGGTTGGAGAGAGGAGGTGGTAACGGGGCAGTTAAGCAGAGCTGGAACACGAGGGTCCGGCTCAGACCTTCAGGACTGCTCTGCAGCTACCTCAGCGCTGACTTTGCACACACCAGACTGACCCACGGATCCTGCACCCAACAGCACGAGGAGAAAATCAAACTGGGCAGAGTTAACAGCCCGCACAGCAACACCTCGCTCTGCCCTCTCCATCAAACCCCAACCCGTCAATTGATCCGCACATCAATTCGCTCCCTAAAAATAAACAGCGAGACAACGCGGTGGCAGCCTGGACGTCACACGCCGCTATCGGAACAGGAGCTTCTCTGGGAGCCTGCCCAGGAGACTAGAAAATCAGACACCACCGCTGCCTGCGGAAGGACCAGGGCAGCCAACGAGCTTGGGTGTCCCCACTGAGGCCGCTTGGTCCCCCAGCCCTGGTCGTGCTGAGCCCCCATTCCTGCAGGTCAGCGGCCAAGGGAGCTGCCTGGGACACGCTGTGACTCCCCTACCTCGGTATCAGGGAAGGAGAAACGCGATTTGCAGGATTTGCGGTTGAGGTTCATCTCAGGGCACTCTGGGGATCGTCCCCTCGCACCAAGAACTCAAGCGGTGCTGCTCCCCTCTCGGAGCTCTGCGGCAGCACGGGCAGCACGGGCAGCACGGGCAGCAGGGGCAGCACGGTTCAACACCGTGGCGCAGCAAAGGGCAGGGAAAAGCGGGGTTTGGTAAGAGCAGCTGATCTGCGGAGGACACAATGATAATTTCCTAAGGAACACCAGGATGAACTGCTCTGCTGTGCCTGCATACGTAAGACAAAAGGGAAAACTGTAGTTTAATCCGATTCCTGCTTTGCCAAACTTGACTTGAACTCCAGAAGAGGCTACTGCTGAAAATCACTATCCCCGTACAGTGGCAGCAGAGCAGGAGGTGCCCCCGCTTCCCCACTCAGGACCTGCCACGCCAGCACGAGGTGGTTTATAATGGAGGTCTTGCAACCACACTGGGAAATCCAGCAGCGTGACACAAGGCTCCAGCTCAGGGACCAGGCAGCTGAGAAACGCACCGTGGAACCAGCTGCTGCCAGAGGCCAAGCGCCGGGTCCTGCACCTGGGTCACAACAACCCCATGAACGCTGCAGGCTGGGGAAGAGCGGCTGGAAAAGGACCTGGGGGTGTTGGTGCCAGCGGCTGAACATGAGCCAGCGTGTGCACAGGTGGCCAAGAGGCCACCAGCATCCTGGCTGGGACCAGCACTGGGGTGGCCAGCAGGACTGTCCCCCTGTGCTGGGCTCTGGGGAGCCAAACCTCAAATCCTGGGCTCAGTTTTGGCCCCTCACTACAGGAAAGGCCTTGAGGTGCTTGAGCAAGTTGAGAGGAGGGAATGGAGCTGGTGAGGGGCTGAGGCACAAGTGTGATGGGAGCGGCTGTGGGTCCTGGGGGTTCAGCTGGAGAACAGGAGCTGAGGAAATGGCCTCAACTTGCACCACAGGAGGTTTAAATTGGATCTTGGGAACAATTTCTTGCTGGAAAGGGTTGCTGGGCACTGGAACTGGCTCGGTTTTGCAGGGACCTGAATCCCTCGCACCAAGAAGCACAAGTTGCTTCGTGCACCACTGCCAGGTCTCCAGGGGTTCCAGAACCTGCCCCAAAACACAGGTCCTGCTCCCTGGCAGTGAACGTGCCCTTCCGTGCTGCGTCT
The DNA here is from genome assembly GCF_037038585.1 of Patagioenas fasciata. Classification (NCBI taxonomy): domain Eukaryota; kingdom Metazoa; phylum Chordata; class Aves; order Columbiformes; family Columbidae; genus Patagioenas; species Patagioenas fasciata. Next base: position 1,338,740 of record NC_092539.1, read on the forward strand.
CCTCCTCACCAGGGAAGTCCTAAGGCTGGTTTTAAGTCAGGCCTGCTTGAAGCTTTCCCCACACAGGTGGGCTGGGAACACACACATGGTGCATGGAGCCCAGTAACCCAGGACTGGAAAGCAGGAACCTGGTCTGCACCTCGCAGTGCCAACTGGGAGCGGGAGCTTTCCCACACACACACTGCTCCCGGTGCCGGGACACGCTGCTGACAGAGGCCCGAGCTAGTCCGCTCGGCATCACCAACAACTAAAGCTTCAAGAAAATGTCAAAACCAAATATTAGCTTCCCATCTGTAACTGCGTGTGGCTCTAGTGGGCACATGTATGGCAGCGACGGTGCCCGAGGCCGTGGCACCCGTCTGAGCTGAGGACACAACTGGTGGATGAGACATCGGGGTCCCAGGGGCCTCGCTCACGTCTCCTTCCCGAACCAGCAGAACAACCTTTGCTTTCAGCTGTCTGTGGTTTTGTTCACTGGCTTTTAGGGCCGATTAGACGGACATTTGATTTGGGGTTTACGGTAGAGAAACTTCAAGGCAACATTTCTCATATTGAAGACAGATGTGGAAGCGAGAGCTGGTTTTGAAGAAGGCTGAAGGCACAAGAAACATTTTGAAAGCAGCAGGGGGTTTCCTAACATTTCCTAAAACAGACTCTGCCTTTCCTTGTTTGCTTTGAAGCACAGGAGCCTGAGGTGGTGGGACACTCCAGGATGCTTCTTCCAAACCCCTCCATCACCCCAGAGGAACAATTTTCCCAGGGAGACTCCAGTCTGAAACAGAATGGGGCCAGACCCCCAGGGCAGTTTGGATAAACCCGAGTCTGAGCCTGAGCTGGTGCCATGGCCAGTGGAGCCCGCGCGCCCCTGTTCCTCAGACACAGCTGCACTGCAAAACAGAAACACTAAAGCCGCTTGCCAAGGAAATGAGAAGTTACAGCGTTATCTAATGAGGTCACTTCTTGAGAACAGCCTGTCACCGGGGAGTGAGCACCAATCACACCAACCACGCCAGGCACCGGAGCATCCGTAACATCCCCCTCCAGGAGCTCCTTCTGACAGCGACCGCTGACAGCGGCGCAGGAGCTGCCACAGCGCTGAGAGCGCGGCCCATGCCGACCAGGCCCCAGGACAACATCCCCAGGGAGGGGACAGGACAACACCCCCTTCCACCAGCACTGGGGACTTCACCTGAGTCACAGAGATGATGAGGGACAGCCTGGGGATGAAGGCTCCGGGTGCTCTCCTGACGGGGGAGCTGCCGCGCTCTGGAGCTGCAGAGCATGAGCAGGGACAAGGTCGGCTCCTCTGGCCCACAGCCAGCGAGGTGCAGGCTGGGAACAGAGGGGCTGTCACAGCATGAGGCTGAAGCATCTCCAGGAAAGGGGACATGAGACAAATACTGCACCTGGGACAGGTGTCTTTCATGTGCTGGAGAAGTGGAGCCTGCAGTGAGTGGTGCCATTTCAAACCCGACTCCTCTGGCCCATACCAAGAGCTGGAGGTGCCCAGGGGCGTGTGTGACGGTGGCTTTAGCTCCAGCCAGACACCTGGAGCCCCACAAACATCTCTCTGGGTGTGAAGTGCTGCCCCCATCACCCCAAATCCACGCTCACGCTGCGGGTTTCACCGCGGCTTAGACAGGACACACGGCACTCACCTCAGCTTCACAGCTCAGGACTTGCAGCTTTCTGCTTCCCAAGGGACAGATGTCAAAACTGCGCACGAGGAGGGTCGCCACAAGAAGGTGTTTGTAGAAGCTGAGAGCAGACCCTCCACAGCCAGGGCTTTCCAAGGCGCCCCATACACGTTCTCCCCAGGGCTTCACCTCCCAGCACGGACTCAGACGGGAACCTGCTCCGGTTTGGGAGCCAGATGCACAAACTCTACTCCGGGGACTGTAAGGGAGGCTGGGGTTTGCGTGGGGACCCCAGTTCTGGAAAGTAAAGCTGTGTCAGATCCCTTCCTCCAAAGGGAGGTCCTTCTGGTCACCTGCAGATGTAAGTCAGGGATCCTCCCACAGGACAGTAGTTTGGTCCCGGGGGAAACTGCTGATCAGGCCAGAGGCAGCTTCAAGCTGCACTCCAGCACCACGCCGTAACTTCAGCCAAAACCTTCAGAGAAAGACAATACATGCTGAACCTGCTTTTAAAGAGAAGGCTGGCTGCCCTGCCACAGCGCTCAAAATGCGGTATCCCATGCAGGCAACGTGGGTATAAAACCCTCAGAAGTACATTTGGGAGGCAACGAGAAGCAGGAGAAGTTGGTTCCCAGAGCAGCAGCTCTGTTCTAACCCATGGGCAAAAGCCTGAAGCTGAAGTTTTCATCCTAAGCTGAAAATCACACCCAACAACGGTTTTCTCCACACGAGGTGCAGCGGGGCTTCCCAGCACCTCCCAGTAGGAGCACTGGGCAAGAAGGGACTGCCCAGTTACTTTGTCCTGGCCCCAGGAAGCCATGCAGCCGAGAAGGGGACGCAGAAACTCTCCCCAACACCACGTACTTTGAAATAATATCACCTAAGTGCTGAAGTTTGCACTTTCCACAGCCTTCCAGGCTTCAATTCAAGTGAACGCTTCAAAGCCAACTGACTACAGGGCAAACACATCCCCTGCAGTGTGGACGAGGAGAGGCTGTCCCGCAGCTGACAGCCACCCGACCGCGCTGGCTGAGCTCATCTGGTTGCCCAGAAACACCCCCTCCCAGCTTAGTTTAAATACCGGTGTCAGGATTAAGCTTAAAGCTCAGTTTTCCTTTCAAAATTTAGTTAAATTTCCTTACGTTTCAAATAATTCTGTGTCTCCCAAGATGAACAGGGCAGCTAAAGCCTCTGTGTGGGTAACAAACGGAGGAGGCAGGGCTGACCGTGTGAAGCCCCCTCTGCAGCCCCGTCCTGGCGGGGGCAAAGGAGCTGGCGAGGAGAAAAGCACAAACAAAATTTACAGAACTGAAGATATTGATGAAACAGAAGAGGGACGTAGGCAACTGGAGGTACTGCAAGGCAAGAAAATAAATGCTCCAGTGCCGAGGAACCACAAACCTCCTCCACCTGGATAGCACAGGACGCGCCTTCTCGGTCTTTCCTTTTGCTCTGAGGCGCTAACTTTAGTTTCTGAGCCCTCCTCGGACTTTCCACCTCAATCTAAAGGCCCCTGCCCACAGCCAGCTCTTCTCTATGTATGTTTGAGGCAGACTCATTGGGAAACCTACACATGAGAAGAGGTTACTGATTAAAAGGAAAAACCCTGCAGGCCCACCGCAAACTGCTTTATCCAAATGCCACTGAGTGTTTACAATATTTACAGTCTGAAAAATGCATTTATAAACCCAGACATGTGCTAAGCACCGAAATATTTCATGTGCTTCAAACAGCTTTAAGCAGAGGTGCAAGTCATGCCCAAGCAGATTGCGCTCTCTGTTTTATATGTCCCTGTAGACCCGAAACTTGGTCTGTCTGAACAGAAAGTAAAACTGAAATCGGTTCTATTGATTTTTTTTTTTGAAGTTGAAGAGCTACAGCTTCAGCTGCAGAACATATCTTTCCCTTTGCATGCCCTGATAAGATTAGCAAACCAGAAGTGACGGTATCCTTCGATTTGTAAGCGGAGAGCAGCCATAGCAGCTGAGTCTCTCTCAGTACGAGCACACGATTTTTAAATTAGCAAACAATGAATTCACCCTTAGGGACTTTCCACGTCCTGTCGGAAATAGCGCAGCGAGGGACTTTCCGCAGCGGGAGCCGCCGCGGGACGTTGCACACGTTGCTGGCTGCAGACACGGCCGCGCTGCGCGAGGGGAGCTCAGCTCTGCGGCACCACCTAACCGGCCTGGGCCTGGGTTTAACGCTAGTCCAGGGTACCAAGAGAGCCCCTGGGCTACCATGGGCGTTTGATGCCTCCTTCCATCAGCCCAAGGAAAAGCTGCAGCCATGGGGCAGGAGATATGGCCAGATCTTGCCTATTCCCACCAGTTCCCAGGAAAGAATCGGCTTTTCACCAAAGGGCACAGAATATCCCGAGCCCACCAGGTTGAATGGCACCCGAGGCAGCCAGGAGGGGCAAACTCAACCCCGAGATCGAATCCTGCTCCCCTTTCATCACCCCAGAGCAACCAAAACCAAGATCAGGGCTGCAGCACAAGCACAGAGTCACAGCTCTAGGAAACACACCGTGTTTTAGCCAAACATCCACCGGGACCTTCGGAAGATTAGGTGGAGGGCAAAATAAGAGGCACAGCCTTATCAGTTCAGACATCCCGGAGCATCGCACACAGCGCAGCCTCCACGGAGACAGACTCACCCCTCTGCCCTTTCCAACTCCAAGGGCAAGTCCTGGCCGGACTCCAGCGCGCTCGGACACTTGTGGGACCACACAGGGAGGACCTGGGGGAGCTGATGATTTTTTGCTGAACTCTGCAGGAACTCCTTAAGATTTGTTTTTAAACCCAGGAGAAAATGTTCACAAGAGCTCATCAGTCCCAGCACAATCAAGAGCACTGGAAGCTGCTGATGAATGTAATTTGGTTTGGTCTAACAGAGACAAGCTCACTCACTGCAATCACCATTTTCAACACTGCAGTGACTTTCAGTCACTGGTCACCAGCAGAAAATACAGCGTGGGTCACGCAATCTGCAGACACCAGCAGCACAGCTTGAGCCTGGAACCGCAGTAAAACACTGTGCTCTGAAATGCAACTCCCAAACTCCCATTGCTGCGCCACTGTTTTTAACCAGACGTTTTCAGCCACACTGTGAGCCACTTATGAGTGAGGTTTTCAGGCAGGAGAGGGATTCTTGAGGCAGGAGAACCGTTTAGTACCATATTTCCCCTCATCTTTGGGACGGAACTCTTAGCACAAAGCAGCGGAAGGTTCTAGAGAGCAGCACGGGGAAGCAGCGGCGCAGAAGCATCTTTGTGTAGAACAGGCTCAGCAAGCTCGGCAGAAAACTCAGGCACAATCCACAGCTGTTGTTTCTTTCTGCTGCCTTGCAGCAGCACGGCAGAGAACCCAAACATCAGCCTAGACAGACTGAGCTTAAACCTTTCCTGACACACATCTCGGTCACGCCCTGGCCCACAGGGTCTTTACCTAGGGCAAGTGCGAGACAGAAATAGAATTTACTCCTCTTATCTCAGGCCCTCCACGTGTCGGTTCTTCCACTCCAAAAGGGATGACGAAACTGTCCTTCGGGAGCCCCAAAGCTTCCCGGTGAACGTACCTTCACCACTAACTGCCAACGCACTTTAACGACGCAGATCACCACAGCAGACCTGAGGTGCTGGAAAGCACGGGGCACCACGTGGCCCTGCCACCCTCAGCAAGAACACGGCTCTGAGGAGCGTCACCTGTGCGCAGGCTGGGGACCAAGGGCCTGCGGCCCCGAGGAAAACCTGCGTTGAAAAGCTGGTGGGCTGCTCAAGAAGAGCAGGAGTGGCAAAGCCAAACTGTCCAGCGGGCTCGTGGGGTCACTGCCCACTGCCCTGGTGGCTATGGGGGTGCTGGCTGGAAACAGGACCATGGCCAGGCCGCTTTCCCCAAGTTTTAGGTTCATGTTTCTTGACAGCTCACTTGCCTTTTATAGCAGAAAGGAGGTGGAGATCAAGTGAGTGGTTCCCACCACACCCGGTGCCTGCGATCACGTGCAAATCTGAAATGGTTTCAGTCCAGCCTGTGCCCTCAGCAGGGCAAAGAAACCTACCACGGCCAAGAAAGCTCTCCAGCTTCCACTGAAATCCAGGGAGGCAAACGCTCAGACCACCACTGCCGGTGCCAGCGGACAGGCACAACCACCGGAGCCTTCCCCAAACACAGAGGGAAGGGAAGGACGCAGCCGCAAAGGCCTCGCTTTGGTCCTTACCTCGTATTCTTTAATCGTCCCCTTCCACGTGCAGCCGCTGTTAATGCAGACGGCGGGCAGACTCTCCACCTCCCGACGGGCTGCGTTGTCTGGGAAAGCCTGAAACGGAAAAAACAAGCAAACCACAAAAATTACTGAGGGGTTGCAGTTTTAGTCCAGTCTCTAATGCTTTATTAAGGCTCCTCCAAGTCACCACATCACATCCTTAGAGGCTGCCAATGGCAAACAAATGGTTATTACGGTGTTTAATTAGGACACTGCTACATCAACGTGACCTGGATTTTAGGAGCTGGGGAGTCCACCACATTAATCATAACTCTCACTACTGAAGAAAACGATTCCTAGGAACGAGGGATTCTCAGAACTTTCAAGTGGTATTAATGGTATCAGTGACCTTTATTTTTCAAAATGCATTTTTACTTACCGAGCTTGTTTCCAAAATAGAAATTCCTTCTTCATATATTCCCTCCTGAATGCAGCTGGCACACTTCTGAGGTCCAGCACTGGCAGACAGAAAAACAATCATCATACACAGCAAAAAGAGACCGATATATGAATTGACGATAAAGCAATTTCTGGTAACTTTATAAAATGAAAGCATTTTCTTATTTTCAAAACACCACATTGAGCCTTTGCTCATGTGTGGTTTTTATGCCCGTTTCTGATTCTAATATATTTTCTTCTCCCGATTACCCGCTTTATTCAACCGCCCTCATGTAAAGGCAGGAGACAGAACACCAGGAAACTTTCCTGCAAGCCAGCGTGTACTTATATTTCTCACATTTTGGCACAACAAGCACAGATGGTTTTCAGGAGCAAGTCCCTTCAATGGTGAATGGCAAAAACAATGCGGGAGATTCTGGAAAAGGGAACACCTAAGCAACCCCCCAAAAATAAAAGCAAGTCAGAGATGACACATTCCCTTAAAGATGGTCTGACACGGGTAATGGAAATCAGATTTTGCTTTCCTTTTTCGCTTGAAAATGCCTCTTCAAGCATTTTGTCTTTAGACTGAAGGCACAAAAGTTACCTTATAATTTTCTTCAGGCAATAGGAACAGTAACGATGTCCACACTGAGCTTGAAACGGCCTCCTCAATATATTCTTGCAATCGGAGCAGAGGTATTTGACCTCCAGTTTAGTTCCCAGGATCTCCTTTGCAAATCCAGGCTGGTTTAGATCCAAAGAGCCAGGTGGAGTGGAGTTTGCTGCTGCCATGTGAACAAACAATCCTGGCTGGATCTCCAGAGCCTGAAAATGAAGATATGTTCCCTGTTGCAGTATAACTGGATGGTGGTCATTTTTCACATATACGCAGTATATATTCAGAGTATATTACACTGGCACTCAAAATCCAACAACGCAGGTGAACACACCGATATCAGGCACAAACCCACCTCCACCTAGCTAAAAATACAGAGAAAAACTTTACAGTTCATTTTGGAATTAAATTCAGAACAAAGAGACCATGTAAACAGACCTCACTAAAATCCCCATCCAAGCTACCTGAAATGCAGCCTGAGCAGAGAAACTAAGGTTTCTGACCCAAAACAAGAACCACAGAACAGTTTGGGTTGAAGGGCCCTTCCCAGCTCCCCCAGTGCCCCCCCTGCCATGAGCAGGGACATCTTCACCAGCTCAGGTTGCTCAGAGCCCCGTCCAGCCTGGCCTGGGATGTCTCCAGGGATGGTTCATCCACCACCTCTCTGGCCAACCTGGGCCAGGCTCTCACCACCCTCAGGGCAACAATTCCTGCCTCATGTCCAGCCTGGATCTCCCTCCTTTAGTTTAAACCATCACCCCTTGTCCTGTCACAACAGGCCCTGCTCAAAAGCCTGTCCCCATCTTTTTAAGTATGGAAAGGCCGCACTAAGGTCTCCCTGGAGTTTTGTCTTCTGGCTGAACACCCCAACTCTCAGGCTGCAGAGAGATCAAAAACCATTCTACAGCTGATCAGTAACATAAATAGATCACGTCGGTCCTCCACAAACCCGTAGGCACTGTGAGGTGCCCACAGCCTCCCACCGCTTGTTTTCAGTTGTCCAAAAGGCCGGGAATTCAGCCCAGAGCCCAGGGGACACTGCACACAGCAGAGCCCGGACCAACCGGCCTCTTCCAGAGGGCCGGAGCACACAGGTGTAAGGGGCACAAGCAAATCAGCGAGGAGGAAAAGAACCGGCCCGCCCACGGAACCGCCGGTACCGGGGGTGTCCCCCCCGGGGCGGCTGCTCCGGAGACCCCGGAACAGGGGCCGGGCTGAGGGCGGCCCGGACACCCCGGGGCCGCAGCGGGGCCAGCAGCTCCGCCCTGCGACCGGGCCGGGCGGCGCCACTCCGGTGCTGCGGGTATTTAACCGGGTCTTCAACGCAAATTCTATTTTTTCGTTGCATCACGACTGCCTGTTCTCGCCAGGCTGTGTTCACAGTCCCGGACACACGCACCGCCCCGGGATCACACGGGAGAACCGGGCACCGCCGGCCCCAGCCGCCCGCTCCGGACAGGCCGAGGAGCCGGGCCGGCTGTCCCGGGGCTCGGGCAGACCGCGTCAGCGCAGACTCCACCGTCCCCGGCTGCCACCACCGCTCGGTGCGTCCCGGCCTGCCCGCCGCCAGGAGGGGCCGGGCCGAGCTCAAGGCGGAGCGAGGCCCGGGGCGCCGCCGCACGGGGCAGGACCCGTCCGCCCGTCCTCCGCCTCTTGCCTGTCCGCCCGCCGGCCCGCGGCCCCCGGCCCCGCCGCCCCTCGCCCGTCCCGCACCCGCCGGTAACGCGGTGCGCACTCACCCGCCGCCTCCGTCCGCTTCGCACCGGAAGCCGCCCCAGGCCCCGCCCACCGGACACGTGTAGCGACGCCCCGCCCCGCCGGGCCCATCCGCGCGGGGCCATCCCGGGAGCGGAGCCAGCAGCTCTGACGTCACCGCTACGCCACGCCCCCACCCCATCACCCCCACACTGTCACCTGCCCCTCACACCGAGGCACCCCAAACACGCCCCCAAACACCCCACACGGTCACAGCCCCGCCACCCCCGCTACCACCCCCCCACAGCACGCTCCGCCAGCCCCCGCAGTGTCACCGCCCCCGGGGTCACCCCCAGGACCCCTGCCCTCTGTTGCTGCTCCCCGCACCGTCCCCTGTCCCACCCCTCCCCGGACCCACCCACCTACACCTTGTGCCGGCCAGGGGGTACCCAGAGGGACAGCAGCGCTCGCACAGGGGCACACCGACCCTGGGGTCCCAACCTCTGGGGACACCCACCTCCCCGCCACGAGCACCCCCCACCCCCCAGAGCCGGTCTGCCCCACCCCGGAATGCTCCTGAGAGGCCTCTGGCCGTGCCGGGTGGGGCCGGTGCTGCTCACCTGGGCACAGAGGACCATGGCTGCCCCACCGCAGGGACAGCGCGGGCCGGGGCGCTGGGGAGGACGGGCGGTGGCTGGCGGGGTTTGGTGTGATCAAGAAAAAGTGACGTGTGGGGAATCGCAGCCACTGGTCCCGCAGTGAGGTCAGCAGGAGGTGCTTTTAGCAGGGGAATTCACTCTGCAAAAGGTCACGGTGGCCAGTTTTGTCACTCAGGGTCCCCAGCCCGATCATGATGAGGCAGCACGGGGGCTTTGGGGCTTTACAGCTGCCCTGCGAGCAGGCAGGGGAGGGCTCGTTCTCATCACACGGGGAATTCATCTGCTGCTGGGGAAATCCTTCCCATCAGAGCCAGTTTGGTGCTGCCCCTGATGGTGCAGCCAAAGGGTCTGTCCTGGTAGCCCGGGCTGCAGGAATAACAGGGAAGCAAATGGGGGCAGCTCACCGGGGCCCAGGGCGGCACCATGGGCTGAGCCGGCTGCAGCCGAGCCCAGGGCGGCCCTGAGGCTTTCGCATGGGACCAAAGGCTGCGCTGGTGCCCTTTGAGGCAAGATGCTCCCGCAGAACTGGGACCAGCACCTGAGGGCGCTCGGGATGATGTGTGTCCCTGTGCTGGCACTGGGATGAGCACAACGCAGCTCCGGTGGGACTGGCACCACCGCATGTCCATGCTGGCACTGCTTCACTTTCTCCACCCCGACATTCCTTTTCCCAGCGCAGCTGTGGTAGTCTGGGAAAGCAACTGTGGAAACCTTTACATCACCAAAGTTCTTGGCTGGCTGACGTGATTTAGGGAAGGAAAACCCCTTCTCCGTTTCCGAGCGAGCTGTGACCCCGGCAGCGGTGCTGGGGGCAGGATGTGCTGTTCCCAGAGAGGCAGGAACCGCCAACAACGTCTCACCTGCAGCTCCAGCTGCGGGACGGAACCACCCGGGGCTGCTCTGAACAAACCCACTGCTGCAACACCCCGGCTGCCACCGCAGCGCCAGCAGAGCGACTCTCGTGACACTGAGTAATGCACAGCATTAACCTTCCACCTCCGCACACCAAGACCACTCTCCCGAGGCTCCTGGAGCCCAGCAGGTCGTGGTGACAGAGCCACAGACCGACTGTGCAGAGGGAAACCCCCACACTCTGCCCGTGCCCCGTTTCTGCGCAAAGCCTGATTCCCCATAACCTGGAACCCAGCTGCTCCCCTGCGCTTTGCTGTGAGGACCTGCAAAAACACCGCCAAGGGTTTGGAACTCCCGCCCCCCACCACGGCTCTGAGTTCAGAAACCAGAGCGAGAGGGTTGGGTTCTCCTGCCTTTACTGCGGAGCTTCTCGGGTGACTCAGACGCAGAGCCGAGCGGGTTTATCCCTTCCCAGAGGAAGGCGCAGGGCCTCTGCTGCCGCTCAGAGGCAGAGCCGCCCTCTCTCTCGCTGCCTTACGCGGGTTTCCTGCAAACCGAACGCAAACGGGTGGATTTTTCCGCCGAGCAGCCGAAGCGCCGCGCCCGCCGCGGGGGCAGCTTGTCCGGTCACCGGCACCGAGCGGCCGGCCCCGCGGAGAGCAGGGGCTGCCCGGGGAGCGGGAGTCCTGCTCCGCCTTTCAAGAAGCCCGAAGGGAACCCCCGGGGCTCCTCCGGCGGCAGGAAGGACCTTCCAGCAACCACCCGCGGCACCCACCCCGGGGAGCAGAAACCCCAGGCCGCAAGGCCGCGCTGCGGGACGGGAAGGCCCCACACCGGTCTCCCGTTCGCTGCCGCCCGGGGGTGCCCTCAACCCCCTGGCTCCTCGGCTCCGGGCCCCGCAGGGTCCCGGGGGCACCGGCCCGCGCTGACGTCACCACCGCGGCACCACCCACCGCCGTCACGGCGCGTGCCTGGCTCCGCCCAGCTGAGCGCGGCCATTTACGACCGCACCGAGCGATAAGCCAATCCCTTCTAGGCACCGGGTTATTGGCACCGACAGCAGCCTCTCAGCGCGCACAGAAGCGTGCCCGCCCGCCTCCAGCCTGCCGTGTACATTAGCCAATCGGAGAGCGAGCCGGGTTGATTGCTCTGTTTCTGCGCCTATTCCGAACAAGTGCGTCACTCCTGGAGCGCTATTATGCAAAAGCCCACTGAGCAACCCGAGGCCCCGCCCTCTAAGAGCGTCCCCCGCTAATGAGAGGCCACCTTTGCTGAAGGGCGTGAGTGCTGCCCTATCGGCGAGCGCGGCGGTGGGCCCCGCCTCCCGGGGGCCGGGCGATGGGCTACGCCCCCCTGAGCGGCGGGCGCGGCCCCGGGCAGAGGCGCGCGGCGGGCGGGGCCGGTGCGGGGCCATGGCGGAGAGCGACTGGGACACGGTCACGGTGCTGCGCAAGAAGGGCCCGAGCGCGGCCCAGGCCAAGTCCAAGCAGGTCAGCGGGTGATTCGCGGCGGCGAGCGGCGCGGAGGCTCGGGCCTGGCGCGGCCGAGGCCCGGGCGAGCCCGTGGCCAGGGCGAGCCCGTGGCCAGGGCCCGGTGCCGCTGACGGGGCGGCTCCGGGGAGCGCAGCGCTCACGTTGGCCCCTTTACTCCTCTAGGCGATCTTGGCGGCCCAGCGGCGCGGAGAGGACGTGGAGACCTCCAAGAAGTGTGGGTATCCCTGGCCGGGCTGCGGCGGGGCGAGGGGCGAGGCCTGGGCAGCCCGGCCCGGCGGCACCGTTCCCGGGGGGGCTCACAGCCCGGCCACAGGCCGCGCCCGGCCCGCCCCCCCGGCCGCTCCTGCAGGCGGCCGCTGGTGCTGGGGGGCAGGAGGCAGCACCCCCGGCCAAGGCGAAGGTTGCTCTGAGTGGGGCCGCGTGAAGCCGAGAACCGGCGGGTGCCCCGGGCCGGGGGGAGCGCTCCCCTGTAACCGGCTCTGGGTTCCTGATTGCCCGGAGCTGAACTCTGGCTGGTGCCAGTGCAAACAGAAAGAAAAACATCAACAACAATATGTGTATTCTTGAGGCCACAAAGCTCTTAGAGGAGACTTCACCATCACAAAACTTTAAATCCTAATTTTTGCAGCTTATTTCTCTTGTTGGTAACATGCTTAGGGATTTCTGTGACTGCTTCCTGTGACGTTGCTCTTTGCTTCCTGTCTGATGTAAGTTCTCAGGTTCTCTCACCATTGGAATGAGATTATGATGGTTGGAAATAAATAAATAGATGATTTTTGAACAACCTTAGACAGCTTTATCAAGAGACTGGATGTCAGAGGCCAACGTGAGAGAAAGAATTCAAACTAGGACTTACATACTGCAACTAAAATGAGACAAAACAAATAGCATGTTTTTGAACCACAGGCTTTCAGCAAAGCTAAGTACGGTTAGAGTTTACTTATAAAATGCATCAGAAAATTGATTAAAAGCCACTTATTCATGCTGCCTTATTCCTGAGCAAACAAGATAGGAGTTCAGATATTAACCCCCCACGCTGTAGCACAAGTGTGTGTCTGGAGGGAAGTTTAAATATGAAATCCCCAAGCAATAGCAACATCTTGTCCATCTGGAGTGAAGTTCGGGTGAGAAGTAAGGGAAGGGGAGAGCTCTGCATGGCTGTGTTTAGACATCAGCATTGACAGCGTTAACGTGTTCTCTGATCTGCTTGCGATCAGCGCTGGTGTTGGCATGTTGAAATCTTGAACGCTCCCTGGGATCCTGGGCAGCTGAGTGCTTAGAAAAAGCACTTTGATACATTTTGGCACAGCTCTGAGCCTTGTTTTGTTTGTCTTTGTTTTTTTGTTCTTGCTTTGAATGATAGGGGCAGCAGGCCAGAACAAACAACACTTTATTACAAAGAACACAGCCAAGCTCGACCGAGAGACAGAGGAGCTGCACCATGACAGGGTTCCGCTGGAGGTGGGCAAAGTGATCCAGCAGGGCCGGCAGAGCAAGGGCATGACGCAGAAGGACTTGGCCACGGTGAGTACGGCCCGCTGGCCGCTGCCCTCCCCTCCTGAGCAGGCTCAGGCGCCTCCAGCGAAGGTGGAAACCTTTCCTGGCCCCTCGTGGGCAGCTGCAGCGGGACGGTGTCATGAGCAGGGAGTTTGGTGAACTCTGATCTCCGGGCAACATTAGCTATGTAGGAAATGTTTTAGGGGTTTATCTGTACAGCTCTTGAACACCTGCTTGGAGACAGCGTTGCTGCAGCTGGTGAGCTGGTAGGAGGCTGTTTTGTTTTGTTTTGTTTTGCCCTCTCCTCCCATCAGCTCAGCACTGACATGAGGGTTTTTGTAAACCCCGGCCTGCCGCAGTGTTCAGAAGCTCGCTGCTGTCTTAAGCAACAGCAATCCAGAGCGTTACCGCTCCTCCTGGGGGACCGAGGAAAGCAGAAGCCTGTCCAGGGTGGTTTCACCTTCGCTGCAACACTCAGATAGCCAAGGGAGGCGATAGTGGTAGTGGAGTAAGCCTGGAAGTAGCACTTTGTCTTCTGATTCTGTCATAATTAGGTGCTGTTAATTATCTGTGTGAGTACTTTGCTGTGTATGGAGCCGGTGTTTGAGATGCCTCCTCTCTTTTTAGAAAATCAATGAAAAACCACAAGTTATTGCTGACTACGAATCAGGAAGAGCAATCCCCAATAACCAGGTTATGGGCAAGATCGAAAGAGCCATTGGTAAGTTCAGAAAGGAGACTTCAAAAATACCATCAATGCTTTCAGTGCCCAGGAGGGATGTTTTGGTTTAAGTTACATTTTCCACATCAGGAGGAGTTGCTGACTGTAGCTTATCCTGGGTGCGGTGTCATTAAGCCATCTTCTGATAAAACTTGGATCTGCTGACTGAAACCAGAACTCAGAGCTCTTGTTCTCCTTTGGTTTTCGTCTTCTTGCTCTGGGCCGTGCACTGGGCCCCAGCCCTGCACGCTGCCCTCAAAATCAGTGAGATACTGGGACCCACGAACACCTGGTTGTACTTGGGAAGGTGTCTTGCAGCCGCTGGTTTTGATGTTACTCTCCCAGGCCAGTTCGGATGCCCTTTTCTAGGAAGACAGTGCACAAGCAAGAATTGGATCTTTTCTGAAATTAGTCTGATGCTCCTAGAAACTAAAGCAGGATTCTCCCCAGCTCCAGTTCCCCTGCCCTCTTTTTTGGATGTTTTCGTCCTTATAGCAAAAACTTGTGGAAATGAAGTTATCGGGTGAATGATTGAGTGCGGATGGCAGCTGATGGTGGTTGTCTCCTTTGTCTTAATCCAGGCCTTAAACTGCGTGGGAAGGACATTGGAAAACCGCTGGAAACCGGCCCCAAAGGGAAATGACAACAAAGCCTCGAAATCAGTTTGTTCAGACTGATCTCGCCTGGCCGGTTCTCCTTGACCACCAGAGTCTCTCTTCGTATTGCCAAGCTGAACAAGAGGGTTTCAGACTTGCTTTGGGGGGGAAATCTGCCGAATCTGTACCTGCTGTAAAAAGGCAACCTTAAAGAAGCAATTTTCCTGATTTTTGTTTTTCCTTCCTCCTTCCCAGAGATTGAAGAACTAAATCCCCAAAAAATACCACGTCTGATTTGCCAGAAAACATGTGTGTCTTGGTGTTTAGAATCTAAGCAGCTAATTTTAAGACACTTGGGCTGGTCTGAAATGTGGCCATTTAATTGGAGCAATTCTGGGGATGGGTGGGAGATATTATATATAAATAATTAGGGAGAGTTGGGGGTTGGTCAGTGTCTGCATTTGAAATGGTGACTCAGTCACTGCATCACGACGACATTTTTGTTTGTTCCTTCCAGCCTGTTTTAAAGAGATCTATAATAAAGTTTGATACCCTTCAGTTGCACGGGGTAGTTGCTGCATGTTCACCACGATGGTGAATGTTTGTGGTTGGGCACGACTGGAGCTGCAGCAGCGGGACTGCCCGGAGCTCTGGGCGAGGGCCCCACGCTGCTCCGTGCTGGCGCTCAGGGCTGCAGCTCTGGCTTGCAGCCCCGCGATGAGATCAATACTGTGGCTTTCTGTTCTGCGGAGGCGAGTGGTTTCTCTGGGGAGCTCTACAGAGCACGAGGGATGTGGAGGCACTGGGGTGTTTGGTCAAAGCCATGGCCCTGCGGGAGCACCGCGGTGCTGGGGGTGGTTCCTGCTGGGCGCTGCCAGGACGTGGTGCTGGGGCCATGGGGACAGTGCTTGACTGATGGTGGTGTAACCGAAGTGGGACAGAGCTGATGGGAGGGTTCTGTGCGGCAGAGTGGGGACAAGCAGGCCCAGGGAGCAGGAGGGGCACAGGCTGGACCGGCCGCCTTGGCCCGGGGCTGCTGAGCGGTTGTCTGGTTTTAAATGCAGTTTTGAAGGCTGTGGGGTAAGAGAGGGGTGCTGTGCTGAGGCTGGCTGTGGATGCAGTGTGGGTGCCTGAGCTTGGCCTGCACTTCAGGAACATTTTCATTTTCCCAATGACATCTAAATGCCAATTATCAAGAGCCCTCGCAAGGCATGGGGACAGTGGGGTGGGTGCCTCTACAGTGGGGTTTGGGCTGCTCCCTGCCCTGGGATGTGCTGTGTTAGTGCCCCCCCTGCCCTCCCAGCCACCCCCAAACCCCACCTGGGTGTCCTCCCCAGGGGACACTGTGCCCTGGGAGCTCCTGTGCTTCATCCTGCATGTGGCAAGGGGCTCATGCTCCATGTAACACCTGCTGATCTGCCCGGCCCTGGGGGACCCAGGACTGCGCCCTTCGCCTTCTCCTACATCCAGTGGGGTGCCCGCTGCAAAAATCTCCTGCTCCTGTCAAAGCACGGGCACACCACCACGGCTCGGTGCAGAATGTTCATGTTACAAAAGATAACGTTGCTTTTCCCGAGAGCTTGGAGGCAGCAGGACCAGCGGCACATTCCTCGGGGGGCCAGCACCCCAGGGCGAGCACCCGCGGCTGCTCCCCAATGCTGAGAGCCGGAGCCGGCTGCTGGAGTGTGAGGGCTGCTGGTGTGATGAACTCTGCCCTGTGCGCTCCGCAGGGGTCAGCAGGCAGCTCCCGCTGCTGCCTTAGGATTTCAGTTCTCATCCCCATCTTTTGGCATTGGAGAGATAATGACCTTGTCCTGTAAAGAAAAGGCGACTGGGAATTGGTTACAGCGAACAGAGGTTGTGTCTAATCTGAAATATGAGGAATCCTTCCAAGCTGCAGAGGGGAGAACGCGTGTGCTGGCGCTCCGTGACCCCGGCAGAGGAACCAGCCCCCCAGCACACCCGGGGAGCTCTGCGGCCCCTTGTGGGTCAGTCCTGGGGCTGGTGGCTCTGCTGGGGACGACGTGGCACCAGACCTGCCAAAGGAAACCGCAGCTGGAGCTGCCTCTCAGGGTTTTGAGTTGCTGGCTGAGGAGGATGAGCAATGTTTGCATGACCTGCTCCCCGCAGGCCTCTGGGGAGGAGGATCGCAGCCTCAGCTCTTTCTGGAGCAGCTGCCTGATGGCAGTGGCAGCATTTCTAGGTCAGTCCTACAGCTCCAGGTCACTCGTTCGCTGGCAACCAGATAAGAGGCCGAGCCCTTTGCACCTCCCTGACTTGTTGCCAAAGTGTGGGCTCTGGGGGAGGCTGCTGGGATTTGCTGAGCTTTTAGGAACATGCTGTTCTGGCGTGGTTGGGGGCAAGCAGGAGCCCTTAACCCCTGTCCTTACATCTCGAAAAGTGATGTTGTCGAAGCCCTGGGGAGCGTTGCTCTCTGCTGTTGGCCCACTCGCCAGCACTCGCCGCTTCAGCCAGTACCAGCTGCCGGTGGCCACCAGTGCCAGGATGACGATGGCCAGGAGAAGGCTGAGCACCACCTCTGCCACAAAGCTGCCAGAGGGTTTCTCTGCAGGGAGAAGAGATGCTGCCAGGCCCAGATGAGCTGGCTCCAGCTGCAGCACCAGCACCTCGAGCAGCACCGAGTTGACCTTTCTGGGGTCGCAGCCAGAATCGGCCACACACCTTCCACCAGCATGTCCAGCCTGGAATGGCAGCTCCCTCCGGTGCTGTAAACGATGTCATCCAGTGCCACCGTCCCCTCCATCGGCCACGTCCACGTGGTGATTTCAAAGACGATCTGCGGGGGAAGATGGGATGTGGGGGGTGATGCACAGGGAGGGCACCCCACACTCCTGAAGGGCACCCTGCACCCCAAGCCACCCCACTCACCTGGAACTCACTGGGGCTCTGCACGGGCACCACGCCGCCGCTCCAGCCCCGGCTCTGGTGCCCTGCCACGCTCCACACCGTTCGCTGCCCCGCCACGCTCTGCAGCACCACCCGCAGCTCCCCACAAGCTGCCAGGTGGAGAGGGACAGGTGCCCAGCATCAACAGCCACCCACAGTTCCCCAAGAGCCAGGGGAGGGGGCTGGCAGCTCCTGACCAAGCCCCTGTTCCCATTCTGGGCTCATGATGTCCTTCCGCGAACAGCACCTCCTCCCTGCTGCTATTACCGAGGTGCTCCGGGATGTCCATGTGGTACCAGAACCGCAGGCAGGCGTCGGCAGCAGCAGGCAGGTGCTGGCTCTCCAGCTGGGCAGTGGTGCCCCCAGTGCCCAGCACAGCAGTGTCGAAGTGCACATAGCGACCTGGGTGGGTAGGGACAGAGCACAGGGTATCCCCCCATCCTGTAGCCCGCCCCATGTGTCTTGCTCCCCCACAAACTGCCCAGAGCAATGCCCTGAGGGCTGCAACCCTGGCTCTGCTCCTCACTGCCTTTGGGACTGAGCTGTCCCTCTAGGGCGAGGAGGGAATGGGGATGCTGTGGAGCCAGATGCCCTGGGATGCACTGAGCAGGGGACACATTCATGGGGGATCCCCTCCTCCTTGTCCTCCCAGCCACGCCAGGGTGCTGTGGGAGCGGTGGGTATCCCCTACCATTGCTTGTGCCCAGGGTGTGATCCTGCTCGGGGCCGGGGTACTTGGCAAGGGGGATCCCATTCTTCCAGCCCCAGGCGAAGCTGTGCAGGCGGGGGTCCGCAGGGCTGCTCCAGCCGCACATGTCCTGCTCAAAGTCACAGGACGCTGGGAGGAAAGGGGGGGCCTGTGATACACCCAGAACTGCAGGCACTCGCTGCCCTGCTCCACCCGGTGGGAGGCAGGGCACTGCACCCAGATTTGGGCCAGGCCAAGCTCAGGGCAGGAGCTCGGTGCCCGGCGGCCATGGCAGAGCTGTGATGGATAGGACGGGCTGTTCTCACCCCCATGGCCAGGTGCCTCCATGGGTGCCCTGTCCCTCCCAGCCAGCGTACAGCACCCCTGTGGTGTCAGCTCTCACCCGGCTCGGGGCAGACTCCGTCTGACACGTGCAGGTCGTCCAGCGCCATGTACCCATGGTCACTCCCAGCTCCCACTGCCTCAAATATCACCTGCCGGACGGTATTCAGGGTGGCACGCTGAACCTGGCGGCTGCCACGCTCCCCTCGGCACCCCCAGCCTGGCCCCTCCCTGATGGTTTTGGCTTCTTTTCCTTTTGTTCAGTTTGGGGCCCCTCATCATAAGAAGGACATTGAAATACTGGAGAGAGTGCAGAGGAGGGAAGGGAGCTGGTGAGGGACTGGAGCACAAGTGTGATGGAGTGGCTGAGGGACCTGGGGGGGTTCAGCTGGAGAACAGGAGCTGAGGGGAGACCTTCTGATCTCTGAACTGCCTGAAAGGAGCTTGGAGCATGGAGGGGGTTGGTCTCTGCTCCCAAATAGCAAGTGATAGGACAAGAGGAAATGGCCTCAAGTTGTGCCATGGGTGCTTCAGGTTGGATATTTGGAAAAAATTCTTCCCCAAAAGGGCTGTGGGGCATTGGAACAGGCTGCCCAGGGCAGTGCTGGAGTCACCATCTCTGGAGGGATTTAAAAGGTGTTTCGATGAGGTTCTTAGGGACATGGGTTAGTGCTAGAGTTGGGTTATGGTTGGACTCGATGATCCTGATGGTCTCTTCCAACTGAAATTATTCTACGTTTCTATGATGCGAGGTCCCTGGCACCCCGTCCTGTCTCACCTGCCAGTCTTCATCCATCTGGACAGTGACATGACCGCGGTGCCAGGCATCCGCCTCCATGGCTCTCACACTCATCACCTTCCTCCGCACCCCGCTCTGCTCCACGAAGACGTCGAGGGAGCCTGCCCAGGGCACCCACCATGGAGAGGGGTCCTGGGCTGGTGCAGCATGGGACTCCCACCCACCCAGAGGTGCCCTGGTGCCTCATGGGGGGTGGTGGCACTCACCTGGGGTCCCAGCACTCACCTGGGGTCCCGGCACTCACCTGGGGTCCCGGCACTCAGCTGGTACCAGAAGGCCAGGCACTGGGCAGGCGCCGAGGGCTGGTAGGGCTGGGAGGTGAGTGTGGCCACGTGCCCGGCCGGCAGGGAGGCCCTGCCCGTGCTCACCACCATGTAATGGCCTGGGGGAGAGAAGCCCCCATGCTGTGACCCCCCACCCAGCCCTGCTAGGGGCAGCAGGGAACTGCTGGGGCTGGACAGCCCCCCAAGGTTGGGGAGTGCTGGGGCTGGGAAAACCTGGGTTTTGGGAGTCCCAGGGTTGGGGAACCCCATACAGCGATGCCCTGTGCACATCGTGGGCAGGGCAGGCAGGGAGAGCAGGCAGACCCCTCAGGGCAGGCAGGGCTCTCCCAGAGCTGCCCGTACCTGTGGCGGTGCCCGTGGTGTGGTCGACGGGGGGGCCGGCGGTGGTGCCGGTGCCGTTGCTCTGCCGCAGCCAGGAGTGCTGGTCGCTGGCTGCCAGCCCGCAGGCGTCTGCCTCGAACGAGCAGGAGAGATCGGCCCCACAGGACCCCACTGTCAGCGCCACATCATCCAGTGCCATGTCCCCCAGGAAGCCATCACGCAGGGCCTCGAAGGCCACCTGCCACCGAGACAGAGGCGTCAAACAGCCTCACTGGCACCCGGTTGCACAGGGGGGACCTGGCCCTCACCCGGTACTGCTGCTGGCCCGTGGCGGGCAGTGTTGCCCGTCCCCGGTGCCAGATGCTACCCTGGGTGCCACGCTGGGTCCACAGCACTGTCTCCTCCTCTCCCTGCAGCCGCAGCTTGAGATTCAGGGTCCCTGAGCAAAGGGGAGCATTGGGCAACATCCTGAGCCACTCGGGGACCCCACTGGCCCAGGGGAGCAGAGCCAGGCTGGGGCGTTCCCAGGGGGGTGCCATGGGGCTGTGTACCAATCTGCGGGCCAGCCAGGCGGTACCAGAAGGAGAGGCAGTGCGAGGTTGCCATGGGCTCCTGCCAGTAGGTGACGAGCTGTGCCCGCTGCCCGTGGCTCCACAGCGCAGAGGGATCCGCAGCCATGAAGTAGCCTGAGTGTTGGGGACAGCCAGGGTGGAGGGGACATGGATACCAGTGCCCCCTGCTGCACCTGGGCCTGGATCCAGGTGCCTCTGGGCTGCCACGGCTGAGCTCACCCACGGGCATGGGGCTGCTTGGAGTGCACAGGGAACGTCCGGGCCCTGGGGATGGGAGGCTGCGGGGTCCCCGGGGCTGCCCGAGCCCCACGGGTGCGGACCCAGCTCCTTACCCGAGCCAGTGGTGTGGTCGGGGCCCTGCCCCTGCCCTGTGCCGCGCACCCATTGGAAGTCACTGGACGGGTCCTGGTACCAGCCACACATGCCTTTCTCAAAGTTGCAGGACAGCTCTGATGGGAGAGTGGACGCCGCAGCAGGGAGGGGGATAAGGCACTCCAAAAGCAAGCAGATCCTCAAAATGGCCCTTTCTCTCTGCTCCCCCACCCCACTCCCCAATATCACGCCATGCAGCTTCCCCAGGGTAGGATGTGTGCTTGGCCCCAGCCCCGGGGTTTCTGCACCATGGTCCTGTCCCTGGGCTGGGGACAGGGTGACAGTCACCAGGCAGCCCCTGTGGGACCAGCATCCACCTTTGTGGGCTGGGGTCCCATCCTGCCTGTGCCTGCCCTCCCTGCCCACAGGCCATACCTGCAGCCCCTGGGGGCACCACATCGGGGTGGCACTGTACGAATGTCACATTGTCAATGCCAGCAGTCGCCGAGTCCTGCAAATCCACCAGCCCCAGCAGCTCGACCTGGGGACAGCGCGGTGGCAGTGAGCCCTGGGGTGAGCCCTGGGGTGAGCCCTGGGGCGCCTGGCAGCACCAGCACTGCCCCTCCAGCAGCCAGCCAGGCTGGTCCCTGTGCCCCTGGGTGCACCTGGAAGGGCCGGGTCCTCTCTCCCAGTGGGACATGGACGTGTCCCCTGGCCATGCTGTCGTGCCCTTGTGTGTGCCAGGCCAGGTGTTTGGTGCCAGTGCTGTGATCTGTGATGCTGACAGCGAGGAAGCCTGGGCAGGAGAGCCGGTGACGAGGCGTGGGGACCAGCAGTCCCCAGCCACAGGATGAGAGCCCCCTGGGGCCTGGCCCCCACCCAACCCACAGCCACAGGGGACAGGGTTGGGGACAGTTATGGGTACAGGGACACCCCAGCTCCAGGATGGTGCGATGGGATGGAGCAGGGCCGGGAGGTGCTGTGAAGGCGGGCAGGCGTGGGGGGCTCTGTCCGGGGCTGGGCAGGGGGTACCTTGGGGCCCGCTGTGGATGTGGTAGCTCATCTCCATGGCGCAGGCAGGGCCAGAGGGGCCCAGGAGAGGCGTGCGTGCCTTTGCAGGAGCCACCATTTGTCCTTCTCCTGCCTGGATGACCAGGAAATCCCCTGGGCACAGAAACACCCTGAGAGGTCAGGGCAGGGGCCTTGCACCCCTGGCAGCGCCCCAGCCCAGCACCCTGCCTGGGCATCACCCCCACCCTTCCCTCGGTGCCACCCACCCACCCCGGCTGGGCAGGAGCAGGGGGTCACTGTGCACTGGGAGCCCCCATGGGGCTGGGGACCAAAGAGCATCTTCTCGCTGCAGGGAATGGCCTCACCAGTGAGGACGGTGTTGGTGGGCTCAGCGGCCCCCTGCACAGCCCAGCGCAGCTGCCCCACGCTGACGTCGTGCCAGCCCTCGGCCCCCGCCTCGGAGGTGGTTGCTCCTGCAAAAGTCCAAGCTCAGCCCCGCTGGGCCAGCACACGACCCGGGGGCTACATGGGCACCCACCTCCCCCGGCCGTGCCAGCCAAGGGGAGCGTGAGTCACCCTGTCCCGGTCCCCTCCGCCGCATGGCTCCTGGGGGAGCCGGCTGCCCGCCCGCGGCTCTCACCGCAGCGCTTCTCATCAGAGCCGTCAGCACATGTCTCAGCGAAGTCACAGGCCAGCTCGGCGTCGATGCAGCCCCCGCTGTCACAGGGCACCTCCCCAGCTGCACAGGGGCTGGCACCCGCCTGGCTCGGCAGGGTGATCGAAGCCTCCTCTGATGGTGAAACACCCCATGGTGGAGATCAGTGGTGAGATGGCCCAGCAGTGTCACCCCTTAAACCCACAGCCTCTCCTGATGTCCCCTGTCCCTTACCATCTCCATAGCTGTCATGTCCCCCAGCCCTGCCCACTGCCACCAGATGAAGGGGACCAAGGTGGGAGCTGCCCTGCGTGACGTGGCTCAGGGCAGGAGGTTTTGGGGTGGAGGGGTGGGAGGTGTCACAGCTACAAGATGAGGACATGAGGCAACCCGGGCAAGTGCTTGCCATGCTCTGCCCCCGATGGTCACCATGATGAGCAGAGGGACAGGCAGACCCTGCAGTGGGTCCTTTAGAGAGGTACCATGGGCACAGGACACCTGGGGAGCTCTGCCTGTGCAGGAGCAGGGATGGGGAATGGCTGCCCCCCAGCTCACCCTGCTCCCACACACAGCCTGGAGACAGGAACAGGTCATCGATGGCCACGGTCCCTGCGCCACTGGCCACCCCCTCGATCAGCACCTGCAGGGAAGCACCACGCCGGCTATGTCAACATGGGGGTACACAGGGGAGCTGCAGGACCGGGGGAGCCCAGCTCCCATGGTCAGCCAGCACGGTCCCCAAGGAAGGGGCTTGGGGGGGCAGGGGTGACATTGCGGCTGGCAGGGGTGCGTGGCGAGGCTGACAGGGTCATGGGGGCTTCGGGTGACGGTGCTGCCCCTGCACACAGCCATGCAGCTGCCCAGGGTGCTGTGTGCCCTCAGGGTGCCATCAGGGTGTCCTCCAGGGCCAGCTGTGAGGGTGTCGGGTTGTGTGGGTGGCCATTGGAGACAGCAGACGGGACAGTGGGAAGGCATGGGGTGACATGGGATGGATGACAGCACCTCTCCCCTGCCCTTTCCAGCAGGGTGGTCCCTGGGCTGGGGGGCTGGTAGAGGGATTGGAGGTGTGGGCACAGGGGCATGAAGGTGACACATACCAGCACCAGGAGGCTCAGCTCTGGCATCTGGTTCCCAGTTCAACCCCTACCCCTGGTCCCATGGGTGCATACTGGGGGTAGCCCTGTGCCCTCCCCAGCACCCCTTGCCCCAGCACAGCACCAGCCACCTTGAAGCTCTCCGTCACATTGAAGTCCACTCTCTCCCGGACCCAGCAGTTGCCCAGGTCTCCTGTCCTCTCCCTCATCAGGTGCTTGGTGGAGTTGATCACGTAGGAGATGCTGAGGCTGTTGGTGGTTGAGCCATGGAGGTGGCAGTACAGCACGAGCTGGGGATGGGGAGAGGGGGTGAGCGAGACCTGAAGCCTCAGGGAAGAGGCACGGAGACTCCTGAATGCCACAGCTTGGCTGCCACCCCACGGGATGCTCACAATGGTGGGGCTGGAGGAGCTCAGCTGGCACTGGAGATGCCACCAAATCTCTCCCCAAAACACGCTGCCCATGTCTAGCAAAGGGCCAAACATAACCCCAGTCCCATGCGGGGATCCCCACAGCCCCCCATTACCGCCATGCCCACAGGGGCTGTGACATGGGGTCCTAGCCGTGACTCACAGAGCAGGATTTGTTGACCTTCAAAGTGGAGCTGCTGAGCCGGGCTGTGCCGCCAGCCCCTGTGGCCGAGGTGCTGCCCACGTGGAGGAAAAAACCTACAGGAGGTGCCGGCAAGGGGCTGAGTGGGGCCGGGTTGGGTGTGCGGATGCAAGTTGCTCTTTTCTCAGCACAGCCATAAGCCGAGCCGAGGGCTGTGTTGCCCCAGGGGCTGGAGGACACAACCAGCCTGGGGCCGTCATGCCCTGGGAGCAGCTCTGCGTCCCCCTGGCTGGTGCTCGGCCACGTACCTGCCCTGCTGTTACTGCTGTGGTCCCGGGTGGGGATGCCGTACCCGGTCCCCAGGTTCAGGCTCGTGTTCCTCTCCCACATCGGCTGCGCGACCTCCACCTCCCAGCTGCAGAGCCCTTCCTCAAAGGAGCAGTGCCTGAAGGACTCTGCAGGGAGGCAGGGACAGCAGAGTGACCCAGGGAGGCTCCTGTGATGGGCTGACCCCACCACAAAGCCCTCAGGTTGATTTTGCCCCTCTGGCTGCAGAGCTATGGGGTAGAGCTGGGGTGGCCCCTACCAGGGGAGACCCTCAGCCCATCCGTACAGTCAAGGGCCACTGGGCAGGACTGCCTTGGGGCCAGGGATGCTCACTGCACTGCTCTGTGTCCTCGTCCGAGCCGTCCCCGCAGTCGTCGGTGCCGTCGCAGAAGCGGTGCTGTGCCAGGCAGGAGCCCCGGCGGCAGCGGTTCTCCTCCACACAGACCTGCTGCCCGGGCTCTGGGGGAGTGGGACACACCATGAGCACCTGGCCAGCATGTGGGGACCCCAGCACATGCTGGGCTCCCCCCACAGCCTTCCCTGGGTTGCTCGAGGGAAAAGGGTTTTGCTGCCCGCCCGGTGCCCTGGCCAGGCAGGTGCACCCAAGACACAGCGGGCAGCAGCAGAGTTCCCCCTGGCTTCAATGCCCAGACCAGTTTCCCTGGGAATCCTGGCTCACATCTCCTCCCAGCGATGAGGAACTCACCCTGTAAGCCACAGTTCCTGAAGATGATGTCGTCGAGTGCCAGCTCTGCCCCGCAGGCCGGGGGTTGTGTCAGGGAGAAGATGAGCTGCCGACAAGATGCCACAGATGGCGCGAGCTGAGTATCTGCCTGAGCCACCCGTGCATCCTGGGCTTCTGCTGCATCGCATGGCTGCTCTGGCCCCAGATCACGGGGAGGGCGTCCAGGTACCAACATGGTCCTGTCTCACCTGGAACTGCTCCGCAATCCGGCCTGGGTAGGCAACCAGCTGGTGCCAGCCCTCGCCTCCGCGCTCAGGGCTCTGCCACAGCTCCACCACCTCGTCCCCGTGTGCCATGGCAAGGCGCAGCACCGGCTGCTCCAGCTGGGTGAGTCCTGTGGGGAGCCCCAAGACATGGCCCTCAGCACTGAGCACCCCCCACAGGGACAAGCTGAGCCCCACCAGTTCTGGGGACTGGACCTGAGACCCCTGGGTCCCGCCAGCTCTGCCTGTGGAGCGTGGAAGAGGTGAGCGGGATGGCAAGGACCCATGTGGCAGTGTCGGTGGCTCTGTCCCTGCTATGGGGGCAGATGGCCAAGTCCCTCCCCACTGACCCCATCGTTGCTTCCCTGTACCCCAAAGCCCGGCCGTGGGAGCCCTCACCACTTCCCGAGAGGTGGTACCAGGCCCTGATCTCGCAGGTGGCAGCTGCGTCCCGCATCACCGGTGACCTGAGCCAGGCCGTGGCTTTGGTCTTTGCCGGGGGCGACACCGTCATCATGAACCACCCTGGGGAGGGCAGAGAGCAGGGCAGGGGCTGCAGCCCTGTGGGATGGCACCAGAGCTGCGGCCAGCACTGCGCCTGCCCCGCCGTGGGACTGCTTCAGCCCCCGCACCCCACAGCCCAGAGGTACAGTGCTGTGGGTGCCCAGAGCCCACTCACCAGCCAAGCAGCTCCCACCTACCCAGGTCAGTGCCCACGGTGTGGTCTGAGTGGGGCCCCGTGCCCCAGGTGGCCAGGCTGGCCCGGCCCCGCACCCATCTGAACACCGAGGTGCTCACATCCTGCCAGCCGCAGTCGCCCTCCTCGAAATCACAGGTGAAAGGGGTGCCCAGCACCGCCGAGCCCCGCAGGTACCCTGGGGATGGGCAGACGGGGTGTCATGGCATGGCTGGATCCACCCCGGGGACCTGCACCCACCTTGGGGACCTGCACCCCCACCAGGGACCCGCACCACCATGCCTGCAGCCCCATCACCGCTCTCCCCCAGGCGCAGGGCTGGGGCGCGGGGCAGGGGCCGGGCACTCACCGCACTGGTTCTCATCCGAGCAGTCGCTGCAGTCGCAGACGAAGTTGCAGAGCTGCTCAGCCACGCTGCTGCAGCTGTTGACAACCAAGGACTCAGCACAGAGGACGGTGCTGGCTACGGGAGAGACAATGAGGCTGAAAACCCTGCAAAGATCTGGGCATGGTGCCCACGGCAGGTAACAGAGGGCACATGTGGCCTGCAGGTGACATTTGTCTGGTCTTCCCAGTTTGGGACCCTGCTGGGGGGAGTGCTGAGCTCTCAGTGGCACTGTCCCTTGGACAGGATCCCCCGCACTGCCCTGGCACCCCACACCTCCCAAAGCCATCGGTGATACCCAGCCCGGATGCTGGCAGCTCCAGCACTCGCTGATTCCACGTGATCCCGTCCGACCTTCGCCAGCGGAGCCCAGAGGAGGGTTTTGCTGGGCTGGATCTGCTCCAACCCCCCCGAGCAGTGCAGCCCCTGAGGTGGGGGGGGGGACCAGTGATTCCCATGGGACCCCACACTGGGGAGGGACAAGCGGAGCAGCCAGCACCGTGTCCCTTCCCTCCCCACAGCACGACCCCCACGTAGGCAGAGAGCTCACCCAGCAGCAGGAGGATCAGCACTGCCTGCTCGGCCATCCCGGTCTCCGGCGATGGAAAACAGAGCTGGGAGAGGCACGGGGCTGGTGGGGGAGGCCACACCGCCAGCCCCGGGCTGGAATCTGCTCCCCGGGACCTGACTCGTGTTGGACTTCAGCCCCGCTGTTATCGGCTTCCCAGCCCCACAGCAGGGTTTATGGCAGAGCTGGGACAGGTCACACATGGTCCTGCTGCCTGGCACCACCATCAGCATCACAGGCGTCGAGCTGGCAGCTGTGTGTCCCCAGGAGACCTTCTGTTGCTTTTGCCTGCTGAAACCCCTTTTTCAATGGCCTTTTCCAGCCATGGCGAGATGCTGGGTGCCACTCTGACTGGGTTGGGGCCAGCTCACATGGGCCAGGGGCACAATTCGCTGGGCAAGGGAAAGGCCACTTCTTCTGCCGAGCCGGTGATGTTGCCAGTCCTAGGGGAGAAGGTGGCACCTGTGCCAGGGGTGCTGTGCCAGCTGCCCAGGCTGCGTCGTGTCTAACTGCAGGGAGGAACAATTCCTGAGCATAAGGAGCAGTGGGAGAGCCTTTGGGAGCACAGCCTGGGCTGGCAGCAGGGTGCACTCTGGCCAGGGACAGCAGCTGTGTTGTGGGGCAGTGAAAATGGGGTGGAAAGAGCAAACCTCAAGGCAGGAAAGGTATAAATAGATCGTGATGCACCCAGGCAATGGTGAGCTGCAGCAGGTAGGGATCCATAGGACTGAGGGCATCTAGCCATAAAACTGTTGGGGCTTCAAATTCAGAACAAAATTCTGGCTGTCTTGAGACTTGGGACAGGCTGGGAGAGGAGACAGTGACGGGCAGGAGGACATGCAGGACAGCCTGGCCCTGCAGCTGGCTGAGCTGCCTTTGCCAAAAGGTGGGGCTCCAGCCCAGCCCCAGGGACCTGGTGGGGCAGTCCCCAGGGCCGTGCCGATGGCAGGAGTGGGACTCAGCCTGACCAGCAGCCTGGCAGCCCTGTGCTCCCGCTGCCACGTGTGGTCTGTGCGGTCGCTGCTTTGGGAGGGTGCCCAGGCCAGCACAGGGCCTGGCTGCTTCCCTGAGCTCGCAGCTGCCTCTGCCCAGCCCTTCCCCAGCTGGCCCTGGGGACCCGGAGGTGCCACCAGCGGGAGCCAGCGCTCCCCCCTGCCCGCACCGCCCCGGCTGGCAGGAGCATCTCAGCACCCAGCTCACGTGGGAGACGCCTGGCTATAGGTCACTCCTGGGGGTAACAACCACAGCAGAGCCCCAGGAAGGGCCATTCAGCCTGGAAGGAGCGTGGCTCAGCAATCAGAGCCCCACACAGCACCACCAGAGCTACCCGGTGATGGCAACCACAGCCCATTTGCCTCAGTTTCCCACCAGGGCAGGGGGAGCTGCTGCCAGGGCTGACGGGGGCTGGTGCTGCTATGGGGGAGACCTCCTGGCTCTGCTGCCGGCAGCCCCTGCGCCCGGAGCTGGGGCCCCGCTGCTCACAGCTGAGTGTGGAGGTTTGTCCCCTCCTTGTTGATGGCCTTGGACAACAGATTGCAGCACGATTGCATCAGGTGCAGTAAAATGCAGGGTTCAGCTCCTTGCCCCTGCAGGAGCCAGGACAGGCAGGGGCCAGCAGCCCTGTGCCTTCCCCACCTGGGCAGGCTGGGGCTGGCAGCACCCGCGGGCAGCAGCCCTGCCTGTTCCTGCCTGCTCAGAAACCTGGCAGGCACTGAGCTGACCATGAACCAGCACCACAGCCTCCAGCAAAGCGGCCACCAGGCTCCCAGGTGCTGTAGGCAGAGCATCTACCACAGGTCTGATCCCTCCTCTCTGCACTGGGGATGCTCAGCTCCCAGTATGAGGGCAATGTGGACATACTGGAGCAGAGCCAGCCAGGGGCTGTGACTGTGATGAAGGGACTGCACTTCCCAGGAGGACAGGCCCAGAGAGCTGGAGCTGCTCAGTCTGGAGAAGGCACAGGGAGATGTCACCCATGTGGATAAAGCCCTGACAGGAGGGGGTGGTGGGACAGAGCCAGCAAGTGTCCCATGAAGTGACAAGAGATGACAAGAGCAAAGGAAGAACATTAAATGCCACTTTATCTAATGAAAAAACCTTGTTTTCTGTGAGGGTCATTGAAACCAGAGCAGGTTGCCCAGGCTGCTGTGGGGTCTCCATCTGTGGAGATGCCAAAACCCCACCTGGCCACAGCCCTGAGCAACTTGCTGGAGCCGGCACTGCCAAGCAGGGGTGGACAGGACATCTCCAGAGCTGCTCCAAGCCCTGCGAGTCAGTGACTTGGGAAGCTGTGCTCCCCCATGTGACTAGTGCAAGGCAGTCAGCCCCCACCCACCCAGTTTGTCACCTAATGGCCACCAGTGTCCAGCGCACACATGCATGTTGGCTGACGCTCACCCTAGCACAGGGGAGATGGCCAACAGCTCGCAGAGACAAGGTCCAGGCACAGCAGAGCTGTTTTTCTAGCGTGGACCCAGAGCAATCTCGTGCACAGCACTCAGCTTTTTTCCCGCTCCACCAGCTTGCAGGGCTGGAGATGGCTCTGGGCACAATCCTCTGCAGGAGACACAGCTCCAGCCCTGCACGCCCAGCTTGGCCCACGCAGCTCATCCCCATCTGTCATCATCTGCCTTTGGAGTCTGGGGCAGGACACAGCACGGGCTGAACTTGAGCAGGTTCTGTCAAGCTGGGAGGAGTGGCTGACACTGGAAGCTGTGCTGCCATACAGAGACCTGGACAGGCTGGAGAGCTGGGTGGGGAAAATGTAATAAGGGCAAGTGTAGAGTCTTGAATCTGGGCAGGAACAACCCCAGGTTCCAGTGTAAGTTGAGGAATGAGCTATTAGAGAGCAACGTAGGGGAAAGGGACCTGGGGGTCCTGGGGACAGCAGGGTGACCATGAGCCAGCACTGGGCCCTTGTGGCCAGGAAGCCAATGGTACCTGGGGTGGGTTAGAAGGGGGTGGTCAGTAGGCCAGAGAGGTTCTCCTGCCCCTCTGCTCTGCCCTGGGGAGACCACACCTGGAATATTGTGTCCAGTTGTGGCCCCTCAGTTCCAGAAGGACAGGGAACTGCTGGAGAGAGAACAGTGCAGGGCAACCAACATGACTAAGGGAGTGGAGCATCTCCCGTGTGAGGAAAGACTGAGAGAGTTGGGGCTCTTTAGTTTGGAGAAGACTGAGGGGTGATCTTATTAATGTTTACAAATATACAACGGGTGAGTGTCAGGAGGATGGAGCCAGGCTCTTCTCAGTGACAAACAATGGTAGGACAAGGGGTAATGGGTTTAAGCTGGAACATAAGAGGTTCCACTTAAACTTGAGAAGAAACTTCTTCCTGGTGAGGGTGGCAGAGCCTGGCCCAGGCTGCCCAGGGAGGTTGTGGAGTCCCCTTCTCTGCAGACATTCAAACCCGCCTGGACACCTTCCTGTGGAACCTCATCTGGGTGTTCTGCTCCATGGGGGGATTGCACTGGATGAGCTTTCCAGGTCCCTTCCAACCCCTGACATTCTGGGATTCTATGATTCTGTCAACCCTGCACAGCTCAGGGTACAGAGGAACCAGCTCTTGTCTGGGTAACCCGCATCCCTGAACGCGAGGGGCCAGGCAAGGAGGCAGCATCAGGAGCTGTGAGCACACAGGATTGCAGCCTGACGGTGCTGGGACCAGGGGAGGGGAGGTTCCTACAGCCCCAACCTTGCACGGGATGGCAATGGATGGATCCACCCGGCCAGCCTCACCCACACGTCTCCCTCGAGCTCTCCTGCAGCTTTTTCCAGTCTCCCCCTGCTGCTCCTCGCTGGAAGTGCAAGCAGAGTCTCCCTGGGAAATACTGAAGGGCAGGAGCCGGTCCTGCCGTGCAGACGGCCGAGGTCAAGGCCGATGCTCTGCCTCAAAGTGACACCACCTGCTGTGAGAGTCGGTCTGAAGAACAGTATTTGCCTGAACATCTCCATCAGGGACTTAGGGAACAGATGCCCTGACAGCCCGACTGGACATTGTTGAGATCTCCCCATCAAAGGATCACAGATCATGACGGAGGCCCAACAGGACACTGCTTCAGGACCTGAGACCATACGGATGCCTTGGGACTCACTGGTGGTAGCTAATCCTCTTTACTCCTTCTTCTTTCCTTTTTCTTCACTTTCTCTATCGTGTGCCGCTTTACGGGCCAAATAATAAAGTAACACTGTTTGATTGAATTATAACTCCCTGGCATTTTGGTTGCCTCAATTTTGCGCTTCGAGATCAAGCTAAACAAACCATCACGAGTCCATCACCGAATGGACCGTGACACCTGCCCGGGCGGGAACGGGTCCGTTCTGCCAAGCCACACTCCGGGCAGCTCAGCCCCAGCAGAGGATGCACATGGTCCTGCCCACGAGACCACCCTGCCCTTCCCTCTGCCAGCCCTGCAGACCTGTCACTTTCTCCTCATCTTCCTCAGCCCTTCCCAAGGCAAATCCTGATGTACCTTCTGCTGTCCCCACCCCAGACCCTGCCAGCTCTGGGCTCAGCCAGGGTGTCATTCCTGATGTGACAGCTACAACCCAGACCTGGGAGAAGGAGCAGGCTGAGCCATGAATGCCCGACCACACAAGCAGCTGCACTCCCCAATGTGTTTAATTTTCACATACACACGTGGGACAAACCCGCTCGCCACTGGGGAGGCTGGGGCAGAGTGCCCACTGGTTTCACCAAGGCCTTGCTGTGCTGTGCCAGGGAGGTGGGAAGCACGTGGAAAGTCCGGTGATGGCGGAGAACGGGTGAGTTCAACACAAAGGAAAACCAGGAAAGCCCAGTGAGCTGCCAAGCACAGGAAGCCTGCTGCTCCCACCCCGACTCCGGATCCGACCGCACCAGCTCCACACTGGTGCCACTGCCTGCCCAGAGCCAGTCAGTAACCTTCATCCGCCCAGGTGACCTCGTAGTCTGGATACTTGGCTTTCAGCTTCTCCGTAGTCACAGAGTGGTCCGCTCGGCCAAAGCCCTGGCAGAGGAGAGAGGGTCCTGAAGCAGAGACGGTGCAGAGGGGAGCTCGGCAAACCCCTGGGGTGCCTCACCGCAACCAGATGCTCTGGCAACAGCCTCTGGCAGATGCTGCTGAGCCCATGCCTATGAAACTCCGATCGGTTCCAGTCCCTCTGTGGTAACGGCTCAGACTGCACAACTCAGCGTGGGGACAGTGCCACCCTGGAGCTGTTAAAACCAGCACCGGCATCACTGACACCCTCCCTGGGGCACTCAGGGGGACGCGGGCAGCACACGTCCCCCCCAGCAGCGCCACTGCCCCTCGGCTCGGCCTCTCTGCTCCCGGGGGGATGCGGTGCGGATTTGGCCACAAGCAGTGGGACCAGCACGGGCACTCGTGCCGCCGTCGGGAGCAGCTGCACCCAGGGGTGGGTCCCGCCGCCCCAGCCCCTCGCTTACCACCGAGTACCCGTAGACGTGGATCTTCCTCTCCTGGGGGCGGTGGGAGAGGCGGCCGCCCCCCAGGCACTCGCAGTCCAGGCCCTGCTGCGCCAGCTCCTGCGCCGTCTGCGCGTAGATGTCGGCTGCGGGGGGAGGGAGCCGTGGGGCGGGGGCACGCGTGGGGCGGGAGAGGGAGCGAGGGGACCCGCCGCCTGACCCACCGCCCGCGGTGGGGTCCCGGGGCCGGGCTGCTGCCCGCGGAGCGACCGCTCCCCTCGGAGTCCCCGGGTGGGCGAGATGGGGCCCCACCGGGGATCCCGCCCCCCCGGGGCCCGCGCCCCTCACCGTGGTACTCGGCCCAGCCGTGGCCGCGCACGACGTCCTTCCCGGGCCCGTCGGCCGCGCGCACGCGCAGCAGCACGTACTTGAAGACGCCGTCGCCATCGATCTCCACGTCCGGGACCCGCGACAGCGCCTCGGCCGCCGCCGCCATCGCGCCCGCCGCGCGCCGCGCCCCGCCCCTTCCGCCCGGCCCGGGCCCGCCCCGAGGCCCCGCCCACAGCGGGTGGAGCCCAGACCGGCGCCGGGTGCTCCCGGGCAGTGCGGGAACGGGGACACCGGGGAGCCGAGGGCACCGGGACCACCGGCGCCTTCTCTCTCAGCGGGACGCGGAGCCGCCCCCATGGTGGAAGCGACGGCGGGGAGAGGGGCCTGGCCGGGAGCTGGGGGCGGGCACGGCGGGGAGTGGCCGGGCAGGGCCGGGAGGCAGCCCCGGGTGGGCGGTGCCGGTGTTGCCCTCGGCCCCAGCGCTGCCCCCCGTCCCCGAACCCCTCTGGCTCGGCCGCCAGCGCTCCTGGCACGCAGACCCGGAGTGCGGCGGGTGGGTGTCCCCGCTACCCCCGCCACGGCGAGACCCCCGCCGGCTCCCGCCCGCCGTGCCAGCCCCATGGCATCCCGAGCCCGCGGAAGTGTGGCCGGGCTCCCCGGTGGCCGCCACTGTCCCCTAGGCCAAGCCTGGCTCGGCACCCAGCACCGGGCACGGCCCCACACTGGTGTCAGCATCCAGACCCGCCTCACGTGCAGAGACTGTGCGCTGTACCCAGAGACCTCATGGGGCCCTGGGGGTCACTCAAGGGTGCCTTACAGACACCCTTATAGGTGTGACCCCCTTATAGAGACCCTGCAGTACCTAAGGATCAGAACAGTGACATCCTCAGGACACAGAGACGCTATAGGAACAGACCTTGTACATCCCAGCTCCCACCCGCCAACCGTACAGCGACCCTACCGCAGAGCCTATAGCGCCGCCAGCAGTGCCCACGGACTTGTACAGCCTTGGCAGCGTGCGGTGCTCCGCAGGGCGCTGGGGACGTGGCCGGGGAGGGCTGGGCAGGGCCCCGGGCGTGGGCAGGGTGCGTGGGCAGGCGTGGGGCCGCTGGGTGTGCAGGCAGCCGGGCTGTCCAGCGGGCAGAGGCTGGGGTGTCCCCGGGCCGCCCCCACCCTCACCTAGCACTGCTCATCCCAGGAGGGCTCTGCAGGGTCTTGCCTGGACACTGGCTGGGACCTGCACCCCACAGCAAACCTTGGCCCATGCTCACGTCACCCCATGGCCTCCCCCAGCCTGGCTCCCCACTGCTGTGGCTGCAGCCCCCCCGCCAACACCAGCGGCCCACCGCCCATCACAGCCCCCTTCCCTGGTCCCCACCAACAGGGCAACACATATCTACAAAGGGGAGGGACTCGGGGGTGCCAGGGGGTCCCCACCCCGTGTTCACATGATGTCGTCCAGGAGGTTGGGGCTGGCCACCCAGTCCAGGGTGCGGGGCTCGGAGGCTGCCATGATCATGCACATGAACTGTTTGCCCGTCCTCTTGTCAATGGGGTAGATGGTGGTGGGGGTGAAGCGCTTGTTGCTCTCCACGAAGTCGCAGAGCTGCTCGTAGACGGCGGGGAACTCGTGCCGCAGGAAGACGCCGCGGATGCGCAGCTCCCGCTGGATGTTGATGAAGCAGACCTCCCGTGCCTTGCGGCCCTCCTCCCCCTCCTTGTCAATGTCCGCAGTGCCGGGCGGAGGCGTCAGGATCAGTGTCTCCATGTCCCGCTCCTTCTTCAAAATCTTCTTCTCGGGGCTGGAGGAGGCTAAGGCCACCTTGGCATATTTCCTGACTGTGGGCACCTGCGTCTTTGGCGACGGCCTCTCTGGCACTTTTTGGGTGACGGCCACGGTTACATTCAGGAGGAAACATTCGTCAGGGTCGTACTGGTTGCCCGTCTCCCGCAGCTCCCGGGCATACTCCCCCAGGTTGTCTGAGTAGCTCTCCAGTTCCCGCAAGGACAGGTAGGTGGGGGACATCAGCAGGCTCTCCAGCCCAAACTGGAGGAAGTTCTCGGCCGAGCCAGCGTTGGGGAAGCCCAAGAAGAGGACACCACGGCCACGGGAGAGGTAGCCCACCTTGGCGATGCGTGAGAAGGCCTTGTGCACCTCGGCGTTCTCCCGGCAGAACTGCAGGACGTGGCGGCAGACGCTGCCCACGCGCCCATAGACGCAGCTCTCCTTGTGCGTGTCCCAGTCCTCGCGGCGGCAGTGCCGGGAGCAGTAGTACGTGTAGCAGCTGTGGCATGACTTGAAGTAGAGGCAAGCGTTGAACATGGTCTCTGTCCGCCGGCACTTGGCATTGGAGCACATCATCATGTCGTCCTCCTCTGCGCTCAGGTCAGGCGAGCAGTTCTCTGGTGACTTCTCAAAGGGGCCGACGGACACTGGGGCAGGCGGGGGGCGCGGTGCACCGGTGCGGGAGCTGGGACCCGGCTGCTCCTTCATGGGTCGTGGTCCCTCGGGCACGCTGGGGGGGACCCTCCTGCTTTCACCCCGTCGGGGGGGCCCTGGGGTGTTGCTGCTCAGGAGCTGCTTGAGCTGCTCAGCGAGGCTGTCCCTGTCCCCGGCGCGGTGGCCCGGTGCTGGTTTGTAGTCAATGACGAGGTCGGTGATGAGCTCATCCAGCTGCTCCAGACTGCGCTGGCGCCCGGAGCCGCTCTCCCTGGGGACAGGCTGCGGGGCGCAGGGCACAGCATAGGGACCGGGCTCCCGCCCCCCATCCAGCACATCCCAGCTGGCCGAGCGCCTCTCGCTCCTGCCCAGCCCGTCGGCGCGGATATCGTTGTCAGTGATGGTGATCTCAGGTGTGACGTACCAGGAGCGGCCCGGGAGGCCACGGCCACCATCAGCATGCATCCTCTCGAGGATGGAGCTCTCCGAGAGGGACAGGGCGGCGTAACGCTTGGGTGAGCTCGACAGGTTGATCACCACGGGCTGCCGGCGCTCCTCGGGGGATAAGGCACGGTGCTGCTCCTGGGCGAGCAGGTTCTCGTAGCTGCGCCCGCGCTGCAGGACCTCGTCCCTGCGCACCGCCGGCGCCAGGATGTTGTCCCAGGATTTGGAGTAGTGCTGGCTCTCCCGGGCCAGCCGCGGGGGGGTTATGGCGTAGCCGCCATGCCAGGAGGAGAGCATGGCCTCGCGCCCGGCCGGCTGCGGGGCGAAGCGCGACACCTGCAAGGTCTGGTAGGGCAGCGCAGCCCGCTCGGGGCAGTACCAGTCACTGAAGTGCAAGGGCTGGGCGCTGCGGGGCGGGGGGCACGTTCGCGACAGCACCTCCCGCTCCCGGTACTTCCCATAGTCCTCGGCGTAGAAGACCCGGGCAGAGGAGCCGAGGGCCGGGTACGTCCGAGTGTCCTCAGCGTAGAGGGTTTTGACAGGGGTGCTGCGGGGGGCGTAAAACCGGGGCTCGTCCCCATAGAAGGCACGGGTGGGCGCCTCCTGAACCGGGTAACCCCGCGCCTCCTCCACATACAACGTCCGGGGTGGCATCGTGTGGACAGCGGCTTTGGCAGGGTCCTCGGTGTAAAAGTGCTGGGGGACGCTGTGGCGGGTGGGGTAGGGATAGCTGGCGTAGCCGGAGCTGCGGAGGGGCATGGCGGGGCTGGGGCACCGCGCCGGCTCCTCTGCGTAGAAGAACTTGGTGGGGACGCCGGGGGCCGAGAAGGTCATGCAGCCCCTCTCGGGGTACTCCCTGAACTCCCGCGACGCCGGCACCGGCACCGTCTGGTACGCCAGCGCCCGGGGGTCTGCCTCGTAGTACTCGCCAGGGTAGGGCAGGAGCGGGGGGTCCCCGCTGTAGGAGTCGCTGGGGGTGGGTGTGCGGGACGCAGACGCCTGCCTGCTCCCCGGCACTGCCAGGCTGCGGGCAGCCCCGGGCGCACGGGGCCAGCGCGGCGGCTCCTGCCGGCTCTGGGCAGCCCGCAGGCTGCGCGCGGCGTGCACCAGCACCGCCTCATCCGGCTTGATGTCCATCCGGCACTTGACATGGGGGCTGGCGCCCACCTTGGCGCCCGGCCCCTCCTCGAAGCAGTTGCTGCCCAGGCAGACCGGGGAGATGCGGCTGACACTACTGCGCTGGGGCTGCAGCTTGATGGGGTGCACCTCGTTTGCCAGCGCCCGCAGTGGGACCTGGCTCTCGCGGCGCGGGGAGGGCTCGGGGCGTGGGGGCTCCCGCGCCACCCGCAGCACCTCCCGCCCACGCCGCGCCGGTGGCGGCGATGCCGAGACGGCGATGGGCACCGGCGTGAAGGTGGACTTCACCCGCGGCGCGCTCTTGGAGCGGGCGCGTCTCTTTGGCTCGCTCCTCGGCTGGGGGGCTCTGCTGGCGTAAGGGTCCGGCTTCGGCGGGGCCCGCCTGCCCGGCGGCCCCGGCGTGAGCTCTGGGGTGCCGGGGTGCGGGCCCGGGCGCTCCATGGCCGGGGGGGTGCCCAGCTGCTCGTCCAGCGACTCGAGGAAGTCGAAGCTCCTGCAATGGCGCTTGTTGAAGGGCTGCGGCTCACGGGGCAGGGACGAGGACATGGAGGCGTCACATTGTGGCAGGGTCTGGCAGACAGTGGAATCCCCAGGGGCTGCAGTGGCCACCTTTATGTCTTGGTACACCGTAGACACCAGGATGTCAGGCGGGTCTGTTCGTGTCATCTTAAAAGCAACTCTTCTCCTGCCAGCTTCCCTTCAGACAGCCTCAGAGGAAGGCAGCCAGCCCTGCAAGAGAACAGACGAGGCACCTGAATCCCTGCAGGGACTCAGGGAGCTGCAACGGCACCGAGTAAATCCCCACAGCTCCTGGCTCAGGGGCTGTTTTGGCCACTTCTTCAGAAATGAGGGTTCGGGGCATCCCAGCCTCTTCTGCTTCTGTTAATAATCAGATCCTGACTGGGGAAGAAGCTGGAAGAATGCTCTAAATCCGGGGTGCCAATAAGGGAGCGGATGACAGGGCACCCATGGGCGCAGCAGGCACCACAGAGCAGCTGAGGGCAGTGCCAGCTCACCATGGGGAGAGGAGGCCACTGACCACCCTGTCTCTGTTCGGGGGGTGTATGACACGGGGACCCCCTTGCAGCATCATGGCTGAATGGCCCTGGGGAGACTCAACACCAGGGTTTCCATGTGCCCAGGCTCCCGCTGTGATCACCTGAGTGGCTGCAGGGTCTCCTGGGATCATGTGCACCCACACCACAGCACACGCTGTGCCCAGCACCGGCAGGAGCATCACCCAGGGGTGGGTACCATGAGCACCCACCGTGGCGGATGGACAGCCCACGCAGCTCTGGGGCGCTGGGGGGGATGAGCACCCTCCCCATGGCAGCTGCCCCACAAATGCCCCTGCAGGTGCCAACTGTCCCGGCTGCTGCAGCTGCCTCGCTCCCCGCGACTCCTCTGGGGCAGCATGGGCAGCACCGGGGGCTGGCAGAGCAGTGCTGGGGTGGGCACCCCAACCTCACGTGTCAGCAGTGACTCCGCCATGGCTTCGCACAGCTCCGAGCAGGACAGACCCTGGTTGCTCCACACTAACCCCATGCCAGAGGTGCTGTGCTGACTCAGCACCTACTGGCTTTGTCCACTCCCATGTCCTGTGGCGGCAACATGTCTCCTGGGCTTGAGAGTGAGCAGGATGACGGGAGCAGCTCCTGCGTGACACAGGGTTTGGCACCAGCACCGTGCACCCCACCTGCTCCAGAATGAGACCGCAGGAGTGGCCAGGGCGGGCAGCGTCCCCAGCCACATGCATGACGCAGCTGTGTGACGAGGGGGGACATCAGCACAAGCCCACCCAGAGTGACCAGGGGAGCAGATGAAGCGGTTTGCCTGCAGGACCTGGTGGGTTGTGGTGCTGATCTTCACCAACAGCCCAACAAGAGCTGGATGCCAGCTGCCATCGGCACCAACTGTACAACCGGCTTTGCCCACAGCGGGGCCACCTGCCCGGCTTTGAGACTCATCACATCCTCTGGGTGCTTGTTTTTTTGGCCACCTGGCCAAGGGCCCCAGGAGCACAGGTGGGGCCAGCTGCTCCGTGAAACACTAAAGATGCACAGCAAAGGCCAGCAGAAAGCTTTTGGCTTTAAACAGCAGCAGGAGACCACAGGGGAGGTATTTGTGGGAGGAAAGGAATCGACTTTATTTGGCAAGATGCAGTATTGACTATGCAGAAATGGGGAGGGTCCTCCCTTTTTACCCAGAAAAAGCCCCCAAATCCAGGAGGGACAGACATGGGAGCTGAGGTGAAGCCTGTGGGGCTGGGGTGTCTGTCCCTCGTGGGGCTGGGGGCAGCTTGATGCCAGGAGGAGACGGGGACCCCAGTGCCTCCAACGCCTGGGAGCTGGGCCAGATCCGGGAAGCAGCACCCACGCTGCAGTGATGCCAACAGCAGCGCTGGGAAGGCCATCCCCGTGGTGTCGGGGTGGCTGGGGGACAGGGAACCACAGCCCAGGGTCCTACCTGGTCCGGCGGCAGCAGGGAGGGGGTGGCGGGGCTGAGCTGGCCGAGGGCCCCGCGGTGGCTCCATCCCAGCACTGCAAAATAACAGAGGCACATGAGGGTCCCTGGAGACCCCCGGCCAGGGCAGAGGGGCAGCTGGGGCCATGAGATGCTTTGAGGGGACATTGAGCACCTCGAGACACCCCCTGCAGCTGCAGCCCTGCCGAGCCAAACTGA
The DNA here is from genome assembly GCF_037038585.1 of Patagioenas fasciata. Lineage (NCBI taxonomy): Eukaryota > Metazoa > Chordata > Aves > Columbiformes > Columbidae > Patagioenas > Patagioenas fasciata. Next base: position 1,378,052 of record NC_092539.1, read on the forward strand.
ACTGCAGCCCAGCGAGGTCACTGGGCGCATCCCTGTGCCCTGGTGACATGGGCACTGCATCCCACGGGCACTGGCACATCCCCCCACCCACCTAGCAGTGCCCCCCACCCGCAGAGCCCCATGAGGCCGTGGTGGTGGGGGACCTGAGGACAGCGTGCTGCCGGCGTCCCCAGCACCGCCTGGGGTTGCCATGGTTTCTCCAAATTATTCCTCCTCTGCAAGGACAGCGTGGGTGCGTGGGGAGGCTGCCAGGGTGGCGGTACCGGGGGCTGGGGAGACGGGGGCTTTGCGGCACCACGGCGAGAGCAGAGCACCCGCAGAGCTACGGGCATCCTCTGCCCATGGCGGGGGCACCACGGTCCCACACCCCACCTGTTCCCGACAGCGAGTCCCCTCCACAGGGAGAGGATTCCACATCCCCTCTGCTCTCCCAGCCCCTGGCTGGCGGGCGCTGGGTGCCCTCGGCAGGCACTGGTCTCCCTGCCTGGGGTCTCCGTGCTGTGTCACCCCCGGGATGCTGGCACCGCCCGGCAGTGGATTCAGCGCTGCCGATCCCCACGGAGCTGCCTGCACAGGAGCCACTCCTGGGGGACACACAGACTCTGGGGACCCAGCCAGCACTGTCCCTACATCCCACCCCAGCCAGGGCCCAGGGGGTTTGTCACAGAGTTCCCCATGCCCCCACTGCTGCCCAGCCTGTATCCTCCGGCATGTTTGCAGTGCTGCTGAGGGGCTCCCAGCCAGACCCCCTGTGCCAGCCTCCAGGACCACCCCACAGCTTGGCCTGGTATCCCCACAGAGCCCAGGGCCACCCATGAGCCTGCCTCCCACCCAGCACCCAGCTCTGCGCCCATTGCTGCCCTGGGCCCTGCCTGCAGCCAGGGGCTGCCCCCGCTCCCACCCTAGCCCCCCGCTGCCCGGCACGCTGCCGCACGGAGCACCCGGCTGCAGGCAGCGCCTGCCCGCGGGGACAGCACAAGGAGGGTGGGCGCTGAGAGCGACCCTGGGCTGCCGGAGCCCGTGGAGGCTGCCAGGAACTGGGGCGCTGCCAGCACGGAGCACGTGCAGCCTGCTCTCAGAGCTGCGCGGTGATCTGCCGGTGCGCACTGTGCTGCCCACCCGCTGCCTGCACACGCTGCACCAAGCACACTGCCCACACTGCACTGAGCACTGCCAGGGCACTGGCCCCCAGCCTGCACCCACTGCCGTGCGCTACCAGAGTGCCACGTGCTGCCAGCACACGGCCCTCACGCTGCCTGCACACTGGACGGAGCACAGTGCCCAAGCACTGCCCCACGCCTCGGCAGCCGCTGTCCCCGCTGTGCCTGTGCGTTGCCCCAAGCTTCCTGCACACAGCCCCCTGCCCGTGTGCTGCCCACAGCCTGCCCTTGCTGCACCGGGCACTGCCAGGGCACTGCCAGCTTGCTGCCTGCACCATGCACACAGCAAGGGTGCTGCCTGCACACCCTGCCCTGAGCACACTGCCCCGTGCACGCTGCCTGGGCATCGCTGCACACCCTGCCTGCGCGCTGCCTGCACGCGTCCCACTGAGCAGACAAGCAGTGTGCTACCTGCCTGCACACTGCCTGGCTCACTGCACTGGGGATGCTGCCGGCACTGCCTACACATGCAGTGCACTGAGCACGCTGCCAGCACGCTGCGCTGCACTGAGCTCCTGCCTGTGCGCGGCCCTGCGGGCACTGCCGGTACACCGGCGGCACCTGAGCTGCCCTGAGCATGCCAGTGGTGCCCGCATCTGGAAATCCGGCCAGAGCGGCATCTCCTGTGCACTGTGAGCGCTGTGCTGGCGCAGGCGACACCGGCGGCACTGCCAGTGCACTGCTGCGGGTGCAGTGCCTGTGCACACTGTGCCGTGGGCACTGCCAGCCCTCGGCCCTGCTGTGCACAGGCCTGTCACTCCGTGTGTGCACCGGGATGACGGTGACAGCCAGTGCTGCCTGGGCACTGCCCGCACAGGCACTGCCCACAGCGACAGAACCCACTGCCCCCGGCCCCTGCCCTGTGTATGTGACAAATAGACCTTCCCCCCCGTGCCACCCGCAGGGCACCTCCCAACACACACAGTGTCCTGTGCCCCATGCCCCTCCAGCATTGCCCCCTCATGCACATGGCAATGCTCCTCCACACACCCCCTGTGCTCCCCCAGCCCTGACCATGCAGCCCTGTGCCCCTGCCATGCACCCCAGCTGTGTGCCCCTGGCACCCCTGCACCCCCTCCACCCCTGCCCTGAGCCCCCAGGCTCCGTGCACACAGCCCTCCACGGTCACAGCCCCCCTGGGTGCCCCAGTACCCCCTGCTCTGCCTGCACCCCTGGAGGGGTTCATCCTGCCGAGGGGGGGCAGCACCCAGTCCCAGCCCAGCAGGGTACCCCCGGTGCTGGCACCCAGGTGAGGGGTGAGCAGCACCCCAGGGGCAGTAAGGGACACCCCGCCCCCAGCCGGCCCCCGTCCCCCACCCTGGGCAAGGGGGGGGACCCGGGGGACTGAGGGACCCCGGGTGGGTGTGCAGAGCCCGGGCCGGTTGCGGGGTGCGTGAGGTGGCCCCCGGGAAGGCACCGGAGGGAGTGGGGCTGCTCCGGGAGCTGCCGCCGCCGCGCCCGCAGAGCCCAGGGTGGTGGCCCCGGGCACCCCCCGCGCTGCGCACCGGCACCGGGCGGCACCGGGCCCGCTGGGCCGCGCAGGGCCCTGAGCCCGGCCCGCACCGGTATCGTCGGAACCGGGGCGAGATGGCCCGGCCCGGGGACTGCGGCGGGATGGGATCGGGATGGGATGGGAATGAGGATGAGAACGAAGATGGGGATCAGAGTGAGGGTGGGGATGAGGATGGGGATGGGGATGAGGATGTGGGAGACGGGGAGATGGAGTGCGGTGGGTTGCGATGACTCGGCCCCAGGACGCAGGATCGGGGTGGCCCCAGGAGGGCTGGAAGGACGGGATGGGGAGGGCACAGGGGGATGGGGTGGGTTCGGGGATGTGGGGCGCTTGGGGGATGGAATAGGGGGCATGAGGGGCGCATGGGGGTTGGGATGGAATGGCCCGGGAGGGTCTCATGGGGATGAGATGGGGATGTGGAACACGGGGCCATGATATGGGAGCTCGGGGGGGGCATGGGGGATGGGATGCGATGCGATGATCCGGAGGGTCGCGGGGGGATGGCCCGGTCGGTGTCCCCCGGCAGTGCGACAGGCCCCAGCTCCCTGCCCGCCCCCCTTACCTGCTCCGCGCCCGCCGCCCCCGCGGCCCCCACGCCGCATCCCCGCCGCGCTAGGCTGGGGCTGCCGCCAACCGGGGGGCCATGGCCCGGCCCGGCTCCGCCCGATCCGGCACGGCTTGACTTGGCTCGGCTCGGCTCGGCTCGGCTCGGCTCGGCCCGACGCTCCGCCGCGGCCCCGGCTCCGCCGCCGCTTGTTTTCACATAAATACGGCAGGCGGAGTTACCGGCCGGGGCCGGTACCGGGAGCCACCCACCGGCACCGCCCCCGGCCCCGGTCCCCATCACCGCTCCACGGTCTCCGTTCCGGCTCCGCTCGGCCCCGGTCCCCATCCCCGCCCCGGCAGCATCCCCCGCCCACTGCGGGACCCCCGGGCAGGTCTGGGGAACCCCCAGCGCACCTGATGCCGTCCCTCAGGGCGTCCCCCCGCACCCCAGGTGTGGGCACCCACGGGACCCCTGGTGCCCCAGACAAGGCACCAATATCTCCCGTGCAGGTGCCAGATGGTTCAGCCCCACTCGTGCACTGTGAGCCCACCACCCCCGTCCCCGTGGGCACCTGCCCTCCTGCCAATAGCCCCCCACTGCCAGCACCCCCTGGGCTCGTCCCCACGGGCACCATGTCCTGCCTGACCTTGGCACATCACCGCGGCCCTGCCCAGCCATGGCCAACCGGGCAGCAAAATCCCCTGATAAGCTCCTCCGTGGAGTGGCCTCGTTTTCCCAGAGGCGCTGGGGCTGTCTCTGCCTGCGGCGGCCAGAGCCCCGTGAGGGGATGGATGCTCAGCAATGCAACGGGCAACATGCCGAGATTGGCAAAGGCAGCATCCAATTGCTCTCAGCACACAACAGCCCCAATGCTGGAGCTCTGCCTCAATTTCCCCATCTCCCACCTCCTTGAGCCAGCCCCCATGCCCACAGCCCCGCAGGCACCGCTGCTGCAGCCAGGGGTCCCAACACCTGTGGGTGCCCCAGCCTTGGCACTGGGGTCCTGCCAATGGCTCCGAGCCCAGAGCTGAGCTCGGCCGTGCACCCCGTGTCTCTGCATGGTGGGTGTGTACCGGGATTTGCTTGGTTCCAAACCCCTCCATAGCCAAGACCTCTCTCTGCTGTGGCACTGGGAACATCCTTCCACAGTCTCCTGTGGCTGCACTGGGCAGAGGAGCACTGGGGTGAGCGTGGGGGCAGCAGCACATGGGTGTTGCTGTGACTCCTGCAGGAATGCAGCCCAGGCTGGTGCATTTTGCCTTCAAATGCCCCCTGTGCTCCCAGAGACGCTGGGGACACCGCCAAGCCCACCAGGCCCAGCAGTGGATTGAGCCTCAGGAACTCACTGCACAGATGAGTGGGGAGCAACAGCCGGGCGGGGGGACTGGGGAGCCAGGTCAGCTCTCCCCGCTGCACAGATGGGGCTAAGCAGCCCCTCGAGCTCTGGGTTCTCACTCGGTCAGGTCCCACTGTCCCCCCAGTGCTTCCATTTTCCTCCCTGCAGGATGCAGCACTCAGGTTGCTTGTTCGGCTGCTTCTGCTGCCCCCGGCTTCCTACCCCTGCAGCCCCCACCGCCCCAGCCGCGCTGCTCCATCTGCTCCCCGCCTGCTGCCGGCCCCGCGCCAGCCAGCCCCGCGCCGGAGCTGAGCACTGGCGAGGCTCGTGATGTGGGCGCTGATGCACACAGGAGCGTGGGTCAGGCCAGCGCGCTACCCAGGGGGTGCCAGGGCTCAGCATCCCCCATGGGTGCAGCCATCCAAGTGAGGCAGGAGCCCAAATCCTACGGGAATGCGCAGAGTCCTGGTGTGAGGGTGCTGTGGTCAGGTGGGCACAGAGATGCCCACCCTGGGGGCATCCCCTGCGGTGCCACCCTCTGTGCAGCTGTGGTCTTGGGTGACGCCTGCATAGATCAAGGTAACCCATCCAGAGCTCTGCGCTTCGGGACGGCCACGGGGCCTCTGCTGCCTGAGGGACAGGGACGAGCGGGCTGCACCACGTGCCCCAGGCCCTGTGGCGAGGGGCGGTGGGACCATCTGCTCCCGCTGCGCAGCTGCTATTTTAGGCTCAGGGATCCAACAGGACCATGGGCACATCTCCACGCCACCGGAGATGGCAGCGCCATGGCATGTGCTGAGGTCAGTGGGGCTGTGAACACCCCCTCTACCTCCTCTTCCTCCTCCTCCTCCTCCTCCTCCTCCTCCTCCTCTTCTTCCTCCTTCTACTTCTCCTCCTCCTTTTCTTCCTTCTTCTCCTCCTCTTCTTCCTCCTCCTCCTCCTCCTTCTCCTCCTCAAGCCAAGAACAGCCTGGGGGAGAGGAGGAGGAGGAGGAGAAGATCCCACAGGAGAAGGATGGAGCTGAAGGCTGCAGCCCCACTGCTGCTCAGAAGCCGAGGGGTGGCCCTAGGGCACAGGGTAGCTGCTCCCCAGCCTTGTGCCTGCTGTCTACAGGGGTGGCAGCCCCTGGGATGAGGGGACCCCTTGGCACTCCCCCCACAGCAGCCCCACATGAGCAGCAGGGCTCTGTGGGGAGGGACATGACCGTCTCCTGCCTCTGCGCAGAGGACAGTGGTGTTGGGTCCCCGCCATGGCTGTGCAGGTCCAGGCTTGTCCCAGGCTGAACTGCCAGGGCCCCTGTCCTGCTGGCACGGAACACGTGAGCAGCCAAAGGGATGACATGAGCTGGGGCTCATTGCGGGAGCCCTGCAAGAAAAAGGGCAGCCCAGCGCTTGTCCCCAGGCAGGAGCACCTTCTGCGCCCATATCTGGGGTGCGTGGCCCCTCTGACTTGCCATCAGGGCCAGGAGCAGGTGGGCTGTGCCGGTGCAGGGGCAAACCCATCTTTCTGCATTGTCAGTGCTGGGTTCCCCCAAACCCAACGGGGAGCGGAGCCGAGATGTGCGCTGCATCCCCGTGACTCAGTTTCCCCAGCAGCAGCACGCTCCTGCCCTGGGCTCTGCTACAGTGGCGATGGCAGCTGTAGCTGCTCATGCTTGTCATTCGCCGACTGCGGGTACACACGGAGCCAGCTCTGCCGGGGAGGACACGGAGCAGCACAGGCTGGGGCCGAGGGCTTGGATTGTGCACATCACCATACGCAGCGTGTCTGCGTGTGACAGTTCTGCCATGCCCTGGCCAAGGGGGAAACTGAGGCACAGTGGGACAATGTGCCCACAGGTCACACTGCGGGTCTGTGGTGATGCTGGGCACTTTGCCAGCCCCAAAGCAGGACAGACCTCGGCCTGGGGGGCACATGGGAGCTCACGCCTGCCCCACACAGCCTGCGAGGCTGGGGGGCGACTCGCCAGGCGTCCCCAAGGAGCAGCCAGCGGGGCCGTGCAGAACTGGGACCGCAGGGCTGGGGGATCATGCAGAGAGGCAGCACCTGCGGGACACCTACCACTGTCCTCAAAGGCCACCCATCCTGCATGGCTGCAGCGGAGCTGGGCGCCTCTTTGCTGCCATCCTGCCGGTCCTGGTGCCAGAGTCACCAAGAGGCCCACTCCAGCTCTCCCGCACATCGTCACCGGTGCCTTCCTCCCACCAGCCCGTCCCCGCGGGTGCTGGTGAGCGGCCGTGGGGGGAGCTGGCAGAGCCGGCCCCAGCGCCGCGGCGCAGGAAAGCGGAAAAACCCCCGAAGGTTTCAGGGTGGATGGTTTCATCAGCCACCCACCAGCCTGAAGCTCAGCTCCCCGCTTGCTCAGGAGATTCAGCACCCACCTGCCTCAGGATATCAAGTCTCCTGAGCACCAGCCCCCGTGCCCCTCACAGCCTCCCAAAACGCGTCCCTGGGGCTGCTGCCTCTGCTGGGGCTCACAGGACAGTCCCCAAACCCACTGAGCCAAGGGCTGCCCTGTGACACTGGGAGTGGGGACTTGAAGAGCCAGACAAATGTGGCGAGGGCCAGGGGAGGCTGGGGAGGATCATGCGGCCATGGGTGCAGGAGGACAGCGCTGGCTGTGCCAGTATTGGGCAGATTTGAAGCTAGAAAGAGCTTTCTGGACATTTGCAAAACGCTGCATCACTGCCAGGAGGGGCAGAGCCTCAGCAGGGAAGCAGGTCCAGGCAGGACACGGCAGCGGGACCGGGGCACTGGTGTGGTGGTGCCAGGGGAACCCAGCATGGCCCACTCTGAGAGCAAAAGGATTTGATTCCTCAGAGAAGCTCAGAAATTAACCCAGGAAAAGTAACTCCAAGGATGTTAAACACCAAGAACCGATGTTCATGTCAGCCATGTATGCTGGGCTCGTTGGTGAGAGACAGCACATCCTCACCCAGATGGCCTTTGTGCTGAGCTGCAAACCCGCTGGCTCGTCCTGAGGGACCGGGCAGCCAGGCCAGTGCCGGACACACTCTGGACCTGCTCAGTGGGATGTGACAGCCTGGCAGAGACCAAGCAGGCAGCAGGTCCCGAAAATGCCCAGCCTAGGGTGATGGGGGACAAGCTGCCCTCCCATGGGTGCCCTTGCAAGCCCAGGGGACAGGGCTGGCTCATCCCAGCCCATGAGTGCTCGGGGCAGCAGGTGTGTGATGTGGCAGGTCCCCACCAGCAGCTCAGGACCCGCCGCTGCCTGGCATGGAGATTCCCAGGTGGGTTTTGGCAGCAAAGGGCTGGGCACTGCCAGCGGCACAGCCGTGAGTTGAGGGAGCCGAGCAGCCCCTGCGTGGGCTCGGCAGCTCAGCACGGGGACCGTGATGGGACGTGACAGCGCGGCACAGGCACCGCCAGCCTGTCCTCGGGGCCACCCGTGCGACGGAGCCCAGCGTCAGAGCGATTGCACCCCCGGGTTGATGGCTTGGCCAGAAATAGGGCCAGGGCACCATTCGAGTCACACGTGAACAGCTCTGGTGGGGCAGGCGAGGAGAGAGCTCCTGGGTCACTTGGCTTCCCGAGCGAGGCAGAAACATCCGCACGACCCCAGTGAGCTGTAGGGGCCGGTCGGGTTCCTGTCCCGAGTGTTGAGAGGGGACACAGGACCCGTGCTGTGCCAGCCGCGGCCTGTGACACTGCGGGATGGGCAGGCAGAGGCTGGGCGGGCGGGCTGGGTGGCTGCCAGCCCCGGGCTCAGCGTGTCGCTGGGTCCCTGCATGGCTGCTGCTCCCTCTCCTTACCTCCCCTCAGCTCTGAACCAAGGGAGAAGCCAGGCCCTGCTGCCCACGCAGGGGCTCAGGAAGGAGCTGGCCCTGCCCTGCACCCCTGGCACTTTCCTGGCAGAAAAGGGTGACCGTGAAGCCTGTAAAGCAGCTGCCAGCTTTGGGGTCCCTGTAAAGCAGGTCATGGCCCTCACCCCCCTGTCTGCCTCCTTGGAATGAGTCCATCCCCACAGGCTGGCAGGCAAGGAGTCCTGAGCCTGAGCACAGAGCATCTCTCTGCTGCCCCACAGCAGCGCGGGGGGCAGGGGGACGCTGGTTGGGGTGCCCCCAAGGAGGGATCTCGGCGTTGCCCGGCCAGCGGGATGAGGCACGCGCGTGCAGTGGGAGCCGTGCCCCAGCAGCGCCAGTACGGGCAGGGTTCGCACCGCTCCAGCACCGCTCCTGCCTCCCCAGTGCTGCCACGTGGCAGCATCAAGCGCTAACGACGCCTCGAAGCCGCCAGCCCCGCAATGACACGCGAACCGGCCTCCCGTGCGGGGCTGGTGTCCCCGACACTGGGCGGCGCTGGGGGCGGTGAGGCCGGGGCAGGAGCCCACAGCCTCGCCCCCTCCAGGAGCCGCTCCCTGCCAATGGCACAATCAGGGGTGTTTCTCCTACCAGCTCCAGGGAAACGGCTGCTCTTCTCCCAGCCTGTTGGCTCCTTCCCGCAGACAGGCTGCAGACGCCAGCACGGTCTCCGTCTGCAGCTGCCACCCAGACCAAACCTCGGGCGCAGGCAGAGCTCCCCCTGCCCACACACGCTGTCCTGGAGCAGGGAGAGCGTGCGAAAGAGGGGACAGCAGCATCTCTCAGGTGTCCCCTGCTGCCAGGGGACACAGTACCCCCTCCTCCTGCCCTCATCTCACCTCTGCACTGCCACAAAGCCACACCACTGCTTCCCCTCCTCGCTCCCGCCTCAAGGCAGAGCCTGCCAACACCCTGGAGATAACAAGGAGTTCTAGGGGTTCCCAGGCTGGCTGCTGCCCCATGGCAGCCTCCCACATCCCGCTGCGAGCAGAGCACACGCGTGCACAGCAAACTCCTCCCGCTTTCACCTGTCACGCTGCTCTGGTTTCCCACGGGCTGCCCAAACCTGCAGCTTTCACCGACTGCACCGCATGCACCGGACCAAAGGCTGCCGGGCCCGCGGGACCCGCTGGGCTCAGCCACAGCTCTCCGGAGGTGCCAGGGAATCACTGCCCTTCGTTCAGCAACTTCCCTGCAAAGTGATGGAAAGACCAAGACTGGACACTCACTGTGAGCTGCTCCAGTGCCCGGAACACGTGTGACATGTCTGAGATGCTGAAGGCTTGTTTTGGAGGCAAACACACAAGTTAAAAAGACTCAACCCCTTGCCCTGGTATCTTGAAGCAGCAGACTGAGCCAACACTGGATTAATTACATTATGCCATGATTGAGACTGTTGCTAGGTTACAGCAAGGCTCCCTAAGCCCATCCTACTGCGGGATTTCCCCAGCATCACTCATTCATGAGCTCGGGGGCATCCCAGAGGGACAGGTAAGCACTGCATCTCTCAGAGAAGCAGGACCCTGGGCTGCAGGGAGTTTCAGGCAGCAAACCCATCAGACATCTGGCGCCCGCCTGCTCGCTGCCCGCCCTGCAGCTCTGCCTGGCCCGTCCTGCGCCGGTCATCACAGCCCCGGGGGTTTGACAGCCCTGGCGCACAGGGCTCCTCCCAGAGCACCCGCAAGCTCCCACATTCATTCTGTGTCCTGCTCAAACCTGAGATTCAATAACCTTTTCACATTCACTGCTGGAGGGAAGGAAGCAAATCCTCACCCCGGGCCTTGGCAAGCCAGGGAAAAGTTGTTATGACCTTATGGGAGCAACAGAAAGAGGGTGAAGCTGAATCCCTCAAGGGGCAGGATCATTGCATGTGGCCCTTGTCATAAACGATGGGAAATGATGACGACCTGGTGTGCTGGTGAGGCCGGTGCAGGATAAGGCTGTGGAAAAGGGCGGCCTCTGCACAGGGCGCAGCAGGAGACGGATTGTGTGGGAATCATTGAGTACCAGCCCTGGCACGATCTCATCTGGCCTGGCACAGCCACAGAAGATGAACTGCAAGGGGAGCCGGTGCCAAGGACGGCTGGTGGCACAGCCGGGGACAGCCTGGCCAGCAGAACAAGAGCAGAGCAGGGAAACGAGCCCGTTGCACAGGGCTCGGAGCGGGGAGCAGGATTTCAACAACAGCGCTGGCACAGGAACAAATAAGCACAAACTGGCCAGGAATAAATCTGGCTGGCAATCATCAGACAGCTCCCAAGCCTCAAGCGAGCTGCCTGATGGACACACTTCCCGCAGGGACACCAGAACTTGAGCTGGTTTGGGGGCAGTGGGAGCTGCAAAGATCGGTCAGGCTGTGTGCTGGTTTTCTACCTGGTATTTTGTCAAGGGCATGCAAGGAGCCACAGGCTGGGTATGAAGAGACACGGTCGGTTGGGCACTGGCTGTGCCAGGCAGGGCTGGGGTGCCCGTCTCAGCAGTAGCGCTAAACAGCTTGACTCTCTTGCAGGGATGAGTTTTGTGACAGCCACAACACATTAACATGAGCAAGAGCTTTAGAGACCAGGGACAGCCACCTGTGCTAAGAAGACTTGGGCCATCAGGAGGAAGACGCTGTGAACACTCTGCTCCTGCGCGGGAGGAGCCTGCGGGAGGGACAGAGCAGCACGGAGCAGTCAGCGCCAGGACACTCGGGTGCTAAAGCTGGCTCCCGGCTGGGGAGCCCCAGGGATGGCAGCACAGACGGCACGGAGCGGAGCCTGCGGGGATCACAGCATCAGTCTGCTCCGGCAGTGTGACTGCAGCCACGGCTGGGCACAGCAGCTGCAGAAAATCACACGCCAGGAGTTGCCAAGAGTGACAGGAGCTGCTAACACTGGATCGTCCCATTGCAGGGACGGGTACAGCAAGGAACACTTCCCGAAATAAACGCTGGGTCCACAGCTCCCATTCACATCTCGGGTTAGCAGCACAGCCAGGATAGAACCACAGAACATTTTGGCTGGAAAAGCCCCTTGAGATCATTGAGTCCAACCATAACCGAGCCCTGGCACTGCCCCATGTCCTGAGAACTTCATGTCCGTCTGTCCAACCCTCCAGGGATGGTGACTCCAGCACTGCCCTGGGCAGCCTGTTCCAATGCCCCACAGCCCTTTGGGGAAGAAATTGTTGCCCAGATTCAACCTCAACCTCCCCTGGCGCAACTTGAGGCCGTTTCCTCTGCTCCTGGCGCTTGTTCCTGGGGAGCAGAGCCCGACCCCCCTGGCTCCAAGCTCCTTTCAGGCAGTTCAGAGATCAGAAGGGCTCCCCTCAGCTCCTGTTCTCCAGCTGAACCCCCAGGTCCCTCAGCCGCCCGTCACTGCAGACCCTGCACCGTCCCCTCTCCTCCCAGGTTCTGCTCCTCTGGCAGCTCCCGCAGCTGCAGCGCCAGGGCAGCAGCCGAGTGATCCCGGCTGGGAGGAGACAGTGGGAACAAGGGACCTTGGAGGCACCTCTCATGCTTTATTATGGACACTCCGGCTTGGAGCGGGCGCAGGGGAAGCCCGGCTGCAGTGGTACCGCGGCTGAGGGCCCTGCGGCTGCCTGGTGTGGAGCAGGAGCCGCAGCCGGTGCTCGGTCGGGCGGCTCCAGCAGCTCCCCATGCTGCGGCTGGGAGCCGGGCCCAGCTGGCAGGCTGCAAATGCAGTAATCAATCTGCATCTCTCCCTCCCGCTGCGCTAAACCAACCGAGCCCTTGTGGAGCATGCAGCTCTGGGCAGCGTCAACTGCAAGGAACTGCAGCTCCTCAGCATCAAGCCTTGAGTTTTTTTTGGATGACTGAAAAACCCAAAAGCAAATACACTGGTACCTCTAGAGATGCTCAGAGGAACTATTTATATCAATGTGATCCTGCAGAAGCTTCCCCGTAATGACACGCACGTACACATAATTTTTATATTTAGCTTATCTGAAAGGCCGTGCATGGGAGAGCCCAGCTCAGACAAGCTCTGTTTCTTTCTGCCCTCACTCCCGCTTGCTGGCACTGGGTTACACCTCACGCTGTGGCCCTGCCCAGTTCAACATTCCCTGAAAAAGGGAGATGTTAAAGTCTAAAAAGCACCTTTTTGCTATTTTCTTCCATGCTCTCACTTCACCCACAGGATGGGATTTCTCTGGCCTTGCTGCCCAAGCCAAAACGTGCCGCACACCCTCCTGGGCTCTGGCGTGAGCTCACGCATCTGCTTTTCTCTTTTGGAGGAGTATTTTGGACACAATGACTCATCTTCGCTTGGTTTTGCCTCAGCTCCTTGCTCTGACAAGGAACACAAGCCGCAGGGAGCGTAAAGGCTCCCACAGTGGCCAAATCTGGTCCAGGTGACAGGCGAACCAACGCCAGCATCGGTGTCTGCAGGGGCCTCGGTGCCCGTACAGGCTCCTGCTAACCCAGAGCGGAGCTGCAAGGCAGCAGAGCTGAGCTAAACCACCATCTCCCTTATGTGGTGTGAAACAACAGCTCTCGGATCTGGGGAAAGAACTCATGGGTTTTATGCTCAACTTTTGGTTTTTTGGGAAGGATTTTGAATTCAGCAGGCTGTTCCACGAAGTGTAAGAATGCAGCAGCACCAGGAGGGGGCAAGCGGGCCGTCCCTCTGCGAAACAGCCCGCGGGACACGCAGCTCCCGCGCCCGGTGGAGAAGAAGATGTGCAGAGGCAGTTGTACAACAGAGCTTTATAGTCAGAATGGATTGTACCAGGTTTTTTGATGCAAAATGGAACATGACCCAACACCTTCCCGGAACAGAAGCGCTCTCAGGAACACCGCCAGCTGAAGCTCCAGCGCCTTCTCACGAGAGGCCGCAAACCGGTCGCATCCCCATCCGCTTGGTCCTTCCCCGCCGTGCAAAGTCTGAACTGTCCCATGCGATTTCCCTACAGTCTTATGTGAGATGTAGTGATGCGCAGCAGGCAAATGCTAATGGCAAACAGACCTCAACAATGTACTGCTCATGCAGCAAAAAAATCAGTTTGTTTTATAGGGAAACAGTTACAAGTGCATTTTGGGGGCTGGGGAAAAGAAAAATGGACTAGATAACCACCTGCTGTCCAGGACAGCTCTGGAGTGGCTAACAGATCAAAAGAACACCTTGCTTTATAGAGATGGAGAAGGAAACCCCAGTTCACATTTCATGGTTGACATTTTACAACAAAAAGGGGAGAGTGAGAACAAAACCAAACCTCAAATCAACCTGCAGGCAACAGGGTAACGTAACACACACAGCCTGGAGGGAGCTGCACCGTCTGAGCTGCGAAACGGACACCAGGACCAGAACAGAACGGGGTCATGGAGAAGGAACAAGCTCCATCAAGCACAGGGACACTGAGACATGGGTACGTGTGACGGGCTGCCCGGTGGTGCCCATCCAACGGCCACCGGCGCTGTGGAGCCGGCAGCATCCACCCACGGGCCTAAGTTCAAAGCACAAATGTCAAGGCTCCCCAAAGTGCTGGGACAGGAGGGCTCAGCGCCCGGGGCAGGGAGGGCAGGGTGCTGGCTGCGGGACGCTCGGCCCGGGAAACGCGGCTGCGGCAGCGGCAGAAGCCGGGCTGGAATGGCGCTGCCAGAGCCACGGTGCTTGTCCCGCCCAGTGCAGAGGGGCGGCCGGTGCTCTGCAGCCTGACTGTAAAATGCCTGAGAAGCAAACGCCTTGCCATGCTAACACTTCCCTGTAGACAGTTCTGAAGCTCTGGATATCTTCATTTCCACGTGAGAGTCATGTCCCTGAGAGGTATTGAAGGGAGGGGATTCTAGTATATCCAAATTCAAGGGTGGGAAATGCAGAAAAGCACTGATTTTCCTCTCTCTTTTTCAGGTTAGCTTTGCACTTTGCATTGTTTTCCCAAACTGCATAGCAGCTTACGTGTAGTGTCTGAGACACTGGGGCCACGGAAATCAATGGGGCTTCATGAATTTCAACAGCAGCACCAGTGAGTGCTAATTAAGCTGCTGTGCAGGAAGGTCCCATTCAAAGGACCCCAAAATCACACGCACTCTCTCTCACTCTGGCCCTGCGGCTGCTGTTTCAGAGAGCTGTACCATAGCATGATCTGCTTGATTTAACGCTCATCAGCTGCTGGGTGGAGCAACGGCCAATACCACCTTTCTCATTAAAAAAATAGGAAGGATAAAAAGTTAAAGACTTGAGACAGGCGAGCACGATGCGTTCATGCAGCATGTTTTGTTGCACTCCCTTAGCAAGACAGGAATTTCAGGTGTGCAGGAGTGGAATAGAGCGGAGGGGAGCGGGAGGCAGGTCCCCTTGGCCCCCACGCCCCGCCAGCTGCCCCGTGGGGCATCCTGGAAGGAGAAAAACCAACAGCCTGGAAACCGTGTCCTGAACCTTCCCCTTACTCAAGTACATCTCAGCTGGATTTGCCTTGTGTAACAAATGCACCAGAGCAGCACACACAGATGTGAAGCTTTCGTTTTGCCAGCTCCGTTTTGACAGAATAGATGGCAATGGGCAAAGCTTTACACATCTGCACCTGCCCTGGTGTGACTCGTAAGAAAAGATGGAGACAGCCACAGAGAAGAGTCCGCTGCGCACACAGGCGCCAGCCTACAGCTCCTCATAGTCCCCACCTCCCCGCGGCTTGCTCGTGCTGGCTCCTCCTCCGAGAAAAGCCTCCAGTTCATCTATTTCGTTGTTTTTCTCCTTGCTCTTCTTCTTTTTTTTCTTTTTCTCCTCTTTGCTCTCCTCCTTCTCTTTGCTCTTCTTGTGTTTGCTCTTCTTTTTCACAGACTTCTCCTCTTCCTGCAAAACGAGAAAAATGTTATTAGCGACTCCTCAGAGCGCGCCAGTAACCCAGCATGTACCACCTAAACTGAGCACCTCGCTTGGGGTGAAGCTTCTCCTACCAAGGCGGGCTCGGAGTTAATTCCTGAAGACCCTTCTGTGCGTTTGGACAGAAGAGAGGAAGGACCATCTGGTTTATCCGTGGCTGACAATGCCACAGCACTGGACAGGCAGAAATGTCAAAGCCCAAGCCTCCCGCAGACCGAGGGGAGGGCTGCTGGGGACACCCCTCTGCGTGCAAGAAGTCACGGTGATACCAATGGGCTCAGCCCAGCAGACGCACTGCTCTTTAATCCTGCGTTTTACAAATTCACACACCGCCTTTCCAAAATTCAACTGTTCTCAGGGCGTGATGCTCTGCAGAGCCGGGGGGAGCAGAGTGGCTGCAGGACAGGGGAGCCTCCCATTGCACAGTGCACTGCACATGGCCGGCAGATAACACGGCAGAACAGCTCTCAGGAATGAAATAGTACCTCTTTGCTTTTCTTTTTCTTCTTCTTTTTCTCCTTAGAAGCCTGTTTATCTGTTCAAACAAAACAACAACAACAACAACATTGTTTTTAAACAATTGAACCTGTAAGAGATGCAATTCTGCCCCGTTCTGATTTCTGAGAGCAAAATGCTCCATCCTGGAGCACCATGCAAGGGCAACCCCGACTCCTCCGGCCAAACTGTGCCCTTCAGAAACCAACACGGGCCCCAGCAGCCACACCCTCGCTTCACCATATACATCTAGTTTAATTATGAGCATGGTATTATCTATATCATAGTGTGCTGTCAACGCTGACCTGGGTGGTCAACGTACCACAGCTACTAAGAAACAAATCCAGACTGGGTCCAAAGGCCGAACTGGGGACCAGGTTATTATTTCCAGAAGTGAAGCAGAGCTCCTAGGAACAGTTTCCCTCTGAGCACTAAATATTCAAAGGCAGTGAAATCCTAGCAGGCACAGTTTGTGTTTCGGCGAGCGGAGCTGGGTATGGCAGAACCACTCGGTCACGGTGTCAGCGCACGGGAGCGACCCAGACACCGCTGCTCACACTGGGATGGAAATGAGATCCCCACAGGGGCGAAGGCTCAGTGCTGCAGCACTGTGCCACGGGGCGGCTGCTGCCGCCAGATCAAACGAGTCCCAGAGTCCAGCACCGCCAAATCCTTTGTCCCAGGGTGGTGGATGACCTAGCTGCTAATTAATTAGACTGCCAAACGTCCACTGCCTTTGCACAAAAACTTCATTTGAACTGGAGAGGATCTATGTGGCTCCTTCACAGGAGGGTTTAAAACGGCACCGTGCTTCACTTGTGGAATTTGATTGTCAGTCTTACCTACACATTCTTCTCCTTGGTTGATCTGTAAATAGAAGTCAGCCATGGAGAAGTCTAATTGCTGGTCAAGTTCCAACTGACTGACTACCAAGACATGTTTTTATATTTATTGCAGAAAGAGATAGGAAGAACCCACATTGAATTATTAAAGCCACTAAACTGAAGTTAAATTATTGACCTGGGCCTCTGCAGATGCACTCCTGCTATTTCAAGCTGTGCTGTTCAGCAGCTCAAAGCGACAAGCCGATGAAGCCATCGCAGCCTGTGACATCTTGCTTACACTTTTGGAACAGCTATTCAAAGAGACCTCTCTCTGGTGCTGCTTACAGCTTTTCCTCCCCTTAAGTCTTTTAACTTCTCATCTTTCGTGGTGACATCAGGGGCAGATCTATAGGAAGTCGCTTTGCAGTAATGCCAAAGTGGCAGAAATTATTTGAGTGGGTATGGTTTGTTCCGTCAGCAGACGGGGAAAAAACCAGAAAAGCCCGAGGAACGCTGAGGTTGTGATCAGAACCCCGCCCCACCTTTCCCAAAAACAGAAGAGCAAATTGGCAGGGTATGTCGGAGCATTTTGCTCAAATTGATCCAAATTCTTGAGGGGGTGGACACGGCAGTGCTGAGCAGGAAGCCTTATGGGGAAGCAGCTTGTGAAAGATGTTCTGCTGCTTCCAGGTGGGACAGCGAGAGAACACGGCTGATGCGACGGGTAAGCCCCGTTCACCCCCTCCTCATGGGGGAAAAAACGTAAAGAAAGTGAGTTATGTTGTGTTAAACCTCATTAAAGACTCACACAGGGCACTGCATGAAGTTACAGGGTATTATATTTAGTGCAAATTGGTTTGCTTGCACCCTGGAACCATTCTGGACAAAACAGATGCCTGACAATCAAACCCAGCAAGAGTGGGAATGAGGAGTGACCTTTACCTTCCTCGCTGCTCTCCTTGGGACCAGTTTCTTCCAAACCCAAACCAAAGAGATCCGAGTCATTTTTCAGTTTAAAGGAGGGGACTGTTGATTTCACAGGCTGGGGTGGCTTTGCCAATGAGGTATCGTCATCGGATATTTCAGAGAGATCTTCCCGGACTGGGAATTCATCCTAGGGACAAGAAAAGGCAGACAACACAGCCAAGGCTTTCAACCAAAAGCTCGAAGCATTTTGTACACAAAGATGCCAGATGTCAGCAGGCAGGGAGGAGGAAAGGCTGAACCGAGCTCTTACTGCCTGGAAATCAATGCCCTTCATCTTATACGCTCTATCTATTTCTCGCCCTGGTAAAATGTCTCAGTAGCATTGGTACTGGAAAATGAGCTCTGATAACTGAACATTTGCACTACCAAAATCAAATTTCTGACGTAAAGGGATGAAATGAGACCTTCAACTGCGTTAGCTCAACAGCATCAGCTGCTAACTGCCCTAGAGAGGCAGTTTGGGGCAAATCAAATCATTAGAAAACTGAAGCTGAAAACTCAGCTCCAGAGCTGACGGACAAAACCCTTTTCCTGGGGAGTTGTGTGAGGCCCCGCGTGCCAGAGGCAACAGGCAGCACAGCCAGGGAAACCATCTGTGTTTGCAGAATAACCCCTTCATAGAGCCAAAAGGGAATGTGTTCCCAGGACACATCTGCACTATCGATGTGGCCCAAAAACCAGGGTGCTGGGTATCACCCCAAAAATCCTCTGTCTCTGCATGATGGGAATGGAAATGAAGTTTCATGATGTTCTGATACCTGCCAGCTGATCCTCTTCACAACTTGTTAACCACTCTTTCTTCATATGCTCCCCACTGCCCAAACCCGGCCCCGCTCTGCGCTCGAGCCCGGCGATGCCCTCTCCTTGCTCGTGCTGCTCATTTCACTGCTTTGCTTGTCTGGTAACCTTGAACTTGAAAAGCGTTCACAAGCCGTGGGGCAGCCCCCCGGCACTGTCACAATGCCAAGCTCCTTCACAAATCCTGGTTCTCATCCTCGCATGCTGAGACAAGTAAACTTGCGGCAAATACTTTTGGTTTTGTATTAAAGTGCCAGAAAAAACAGGCACTGAAACTGCTACATAAATGGAAAATTCCTCAATAAACAGTGTGACATATGGGCAAGGTCAAAGAAACTGGGACAACTGTCCTTCCTGCAGGATTCTGGAAGGATGCGAACACATAAACCAGAGCAGAATACCAGCTAACCCAGACACCAGGAGAACCCCCGAACAGCAGTGCCCACCTCGGATCACAGTTTACAGAGACTGCTCTCTGGCTGCGAGTGCAGACCACTGAAATCAGGGACACCTACAGCCAGAGCAGCAAGGTCCTACCAGCCCAGAGACGGTGCTTGTGTTCTCTGTGACACACGAGGGGCGCGGAGGGACAGACCCACAGGCGGCACCGGGATGTGCAGCTGCCCTTCTCAGGCAGATCTGCCTATGTCAGTAAGGAGATTTGCCAAGCAAGTTTTGCTACGGCCTTTTGACTGCTGGCTTGACTGTAGGGAGCTCACTTGTTCTCTCTCTCTGGCATGCATCTTTGGGTGAAAAACCACTACACTTGTATTTCATACCTTCCACACCACTGGACTGGCTGCGCTCTGGACTTACTGAGAATAAAGAGCACATCAAACCCGTAAGCACAAACCTTGTTGCCATGTGGCTTCAACACTGACAGCACCAGTGCGTTAGTGCCTGTATCAATCTCCCGGGGTTGTGCAGCGCCTGCCTTGCTGCACCCGCCAGCGGGAGATGGGGAGCAGGCCAGCGCTCTGCGCAGTGAGATGTCTCAGCACCTCATGCTCAGCTTCGCAGCAGCGCACGCCGATTCACGCATGTTATTTACCATTTTCTTCTTCTGGCTGTCAGAATCCTCGCTTTCGAAGTCTGGGTCATCCATAACAAATGAGAGCATCTGAGTAGCTATTGGTCCCTCTTGGTCACTGTCAGACTCCTCAGGCTTTTCCTCTTTGACCACTTTCTGCTTGAGAGCGTGTCCTTTGCTTTGGGAAGTGGCCTTTGGGGCCTGGGTTGCTGCTGGGCTGGTGGCAGCAGCTGGTAGGCCTGTGTTGAGCTTGCTGCTGCTGTTTCTGTCGGAGCCAGAACGCGGAGGTAAACTGTCAGGAGGCTTCGGGTCGGTTGCTTTGGTCAAAATTGCTTCACTCTGTGGTTTCAGAGAATTTCTGGAAGACCTGAGAAGAAAGAAACAAATTGTCAGAGCCTGTCCACACCACCACTCTGTGAAGCAAAGCACAAACGCCAATTAGCAGCTGAGCCCGCCTCAAGGGCTGCAACGTGCATCTCGACAGGAGAGGTGGTTCATCCCAGGTGGATGTGTGGTCAAACACATACCCCTCCAAAGCCGAAGACGGTCCTGGGCCCTGGGGATGCTGCTGCACAGGTGGCTGAGCCCGTGGGCCACACCTGGCTGTTACCCACCAGATACGGTATGTGGAGAACCACGATCCAGTTCATCGTTCCCCAGCACAGGGAGTGGTGAATGACTGACGCTCCCTCACCACAAGATTTCGCTCCTCTGTCCTCCTCACACAGCTACGAGTGGACGTTCAGGAGCTTACAGCCTCTTGTTTGAACTTGAGAAAAAGCCTGGGCCATTCCCAAGCAAAAACGTCCCAGCGAGCACAGTGCTCAGAGGCAACGCTGCCGAGGTGCGGTGCAGAGAACGCTGCACAAAGCACTCCCGCCCAAAGAAAACCCGGCCCCAGGTGAAGGAGCAGGCTGACAGAGACACCAAGATCTCCCAGAGGCCACACACAAGGCAGGAGCAGGACCGAGCAGAGGCCTCGGTTTGCCAGCACAACCCCACGCTTCAGGCTGTGCTTTGTACCTTTTTTTCCCCTGCTCTGTGTCGATGTCTTCATCAGGTATGAGTATGACCTTAGAGTCCTTCACCTCTTCCTCTTCCTCACTGGAGAGGGTGATGTTCTTGCTGGGCACCCGTTCTGCTGCCAACACGGCTCTGCTGGGGATTTTGTCATCCAGATCCAGGTCATCTTGGAAACTCGCCACCATGGGGTTCCCCCTGGGTGCCTCTCCGTCGCTGCCAAACAGACAATGATCAGACATGGCACTCTGGGCTGTGCTGGGACAGACGAGTGTCCCCACTGTCACTCACCCAGCTTTTCCAGCCAACTGCAGGATCAGGGTCCCTGCGGCTGGACACCCACACCGCCCCATCCCCTGCACACTGCTCCGGCTGCCCTGGACACCCACACTGCCCCATCCCCTGCACACTGCCCCGGCTGCCCTGGACACCCACACTGCCCCATCCCCTGCACACTGCTCCGGCTGCCCTGGACACCCACACTGCCCCATCCCCTGCACACTGCCCCGGCTGCCCTGGACACCCACACTGCCCCATCCCCTGCACACTGCCCCGGCTGCCCTGGACACCCACACCGCCCCATCCCCTGCATCTCCCCATCCCCTCACCGCCCCATCCCCTCACCGCCCCATCCCCTGCATCTCCCCATCCCCTCACCGCCCCATCCCCTCACCGCCCCATCCCCTCACCGCCCCATCCCCTGCACCTCCCTATCCCCTCCAACTCCCCATCCCCTGCATCTCCCCATCCCCTCCATCTCCCCATCTCCTGCACCTCCCCATCTCCTGCACCTCCCCATCTCCTGCACCTCCCCATCCCCTCACCGCCCCATCCCCTGCATCTCCCCATCCCCTGCACGCTGCCCCGGGGGCCGGGGGGCACAAGCCCTGCACAAAACGGGCCCCACAAGGACGTGGCACAGAAAATAAGTGGCTGGCCAAGGTGAGCCACGGTGCTTCAGGGCAGCCTATTGCTCCAGCTCTATCAGAACATCTCTGGTCCAACACGTGAGGATCAGCCAGTTAAACCGTGGGAACTGCTCCCTTAATCCTCACAGCCTGTAATTAAACCTGATCATACACTGCTACTGCTACAGGAATTCACTTGCAGCTGTCAGCTTCCTGGAATGATCTGTTTCCCTGGTGCTCCACGAAGAAGGCAGGTACCCATACACCACAACCGTGCTTTAACATCCGCCAAATTAAATTAACCTGAGGACACAGGAATCCGTCAGACTCCCTGGACTAACACAGTTATGTGTTCAGAGGCACCTGAAATCACCAGCTGAGGATTTTTGTCTGAATGTCCTGGGGCCTCACCAATTTTAACACTTGCTGAAGGATTTGCTCATGTCAGGAATAAAGATATTTCCCCAGTCCCGGTTGATGAGCCTTTGCATACCTTTCCTCATTCTATTTGCTTTCTCTGCAACAGATATCCAGTTCCTTCTTGAAAACATACCATATGGAATATTCACTGTCCTTTTAATGACTCAATACAGATTGCATTGCATTGCCTCTATTATCAAGCAGAGACAAAGAAAATTATAGCTTGGAACAGATTAGATTTCAGAGGCATAAAAGGAATCACGAACCCATAAAATCCTTAACCAGAAGAAGGTGGTGTTCCCAGTCCCCAGCACACGGCCAGCACTGGCAGAGGCAGTGGAGGGTGCTGTGCTGATGGGAAGGGAGATGCCGAGGCCCCGACACAGTCCAGCTGACTGTACTACTCACTCTGGCTCTTCTTAAGGCTAGTTACTGCTTTACAAATTAGTTCTACAGAATTAATGCACCTTCCAACCCACGATGGGGTTATGTGTGACATATGGGACACCACGCGTATCACACCTGGTGCAGCACATTGAGAGCGATTCGATCAGCGCTTGTCTGGGTCAGTGTGAGCCCAGGGCGAGTGCCCCGTCCCTCCTCCCGCTGTCGGTGGGGATCCCTCTGCCTCCAGGCCCCACCGCGCAGCTCCCAGCTGAAGGGGTGGGATGCTGAAGGTCTCTTCACCACAACACTGCTGCTGTCAGGCCAGCCAGAATGAGCCACACAGCCCATCCCACACAAAGGAGAAGAAAAGCGGTGCCCAGAACAGCCTCCAAGGCTGGAGGAATTACAAGTGAGTGATTTCTGAGCTCTGCAAAGCACTGGCAGGGTTTCCTCTTGTGAGGCGCTGAAAAGAAAATGGAGTTGCATCCTAAAAACGGCAGGACGTTATTCTGAAGTAGTGACACTGCATTTCTTTAACACATCACTGCTCTGTTAAGCACAGGGACTCCCCAGAGGTTGCTGCCACTGGCACTGTCCTCCTACTGCACACCACACGAGGCCTGCAGCCTGTAAAGCCACCCGAACACACCATCCGTGTGCACACACACGGCACAAAGTGGGTCATCTCCCTTTGCAGCGAATACACTGCCTCCATCTACAGCTTCCACACAAATTGTTGAGTGACAGCTTAAGAGCAAAGCAACGGAGTGAATACACGTCAGGAAAATCACTGCTGCAATATAAACAAGATCTGACAATGCAAAATGAGTATCAGCTTGTGGTCCTGAGGTTCCAGCTGGAAGGAATTCGGAACATGCAAAAACAAGCACATTGCACCACTCTCTCCAACACCCGATGCGCTGCCAAGCCTGCGTTAGTGATGAGCCAACGTGTTCGCAGGCACAGGTACCCACCAACAATGATGACGCTTGCCGGGGTCTGTGTCTGAGCTACTAAGCAAAGAGCTTGTCGGGGTTTCCTCAGTGAGGACACAGAACGGCTGCTGGTGATGAAACAAATCCTGCTGCAACAGGAGCACTGGGTCTGAAACCTGGACTGACTGTGCTGTACCCGCCCTGCCCCATGGGCAGCCAGCAGAGTCCTCTGGCCGCATCAGTTTTTGGGGCTAGAGAAAGAGGAAAAACCCAAACTCTACTAAAGCAGATAAGCTGAGGGAATCATAAGCCCCAGGATGAGCCTGCACGACTATATTCAAGAAGATGGGGATCTTCAAGTGCAAACCAGTGTCCTCAGCTTTCTTCTCTTGGTCCAGTGCAGCTGGGGAATGCGACCTAAATGACAGAAGCCACCAAACCAGAGAACCAGTTCAGAGCCATTCAGATGTAAGGACAAGGAAATCTGATCAACGTTAAAGACAAATGTCTAGTGATGCTGGGAAGGCAGAGCAGGAGCACTGTTGGGTACAGCACGACCGGGTTTCGGACACCTGCAGCCACCGGGCCGGCGGAGGGAGGACGGGAGCCCACACGGAGCCTGAGCAGCTCCTGCGGTGTGGTCACACACACACCGGCTCAGGGCACCCAGCTACGGAGTAGCAAATTAAGCTCTGAAATAGCGAACTGAGAGACTGAACTGCCTTCCTAATTAACCAGTAAGGAAACTGATTTGGGGAGTTGTCTTTATTGCAAGCTAGAGAACCGTAACGTGTCATTAAACAAAACCCAAGACTCCATTAATCTCTGTAGATCTGTGCTGGGATTCAGCTGCAGCAACACCAAGAGACGTCAGTAAGTGCCGAAAGTCTCGGCAGCTGTCTGATCTTCGGGCAAGCGCGGCCTTGTTCCACGGCACGAGCGCATTCCTCACCGCTAGCATGCGTCAGAGGAAAGTGGGCTTTTCCGACATTACTGCTCCACGTCAACTCTTGCTCCATTGTTCAGAGATTTTACAGAGAAGGGAGTGGAAGCTCACACAACATCACTGCAACAAAATTAAGAATTCCCTACGTCACTAAAACACACAACGAAATACCAGACTTTGCAACCTCTTTCTGAAGCTCAGAAAAGAAAAGCAAACAAGTTCTTACAAATGGAAGCAAACGCAGCCCTGGGCTCAGGAGGCAGCTCAGCTGCACAGCACATCGCCCTGCTTCCAACAACGGGAACGAGACCTTCCCCTCCTCCCCACGAGTGGTCCTTACGTGAGAGCTGGGAGCTCCGCCTGGGGATGGATGAGCCAACCGAGAGCTTACGGGAGAGGATTCGAGAGGCCAGGTAAAGGTGACACCAGTGTGTGTCTGCTGCAGGCTCCCGGCCAGGAAAACAAGTGGATCCGGCCTTCTATAAAAAGACAGGAGCAGCCTCATGTTCACAGGTCCTGGTCCTCATTACTTCAACCACCCCCATGTCTGCTGGAGGGACACAAGAGCAAGACGTGAGTGATCCAGGATGGTCCTGGAGCGCACTGGTGACAACTTCCGAGGGATACAGGAGCCAACAAGGAGAGGTGCTCTGCTGGGCCTCCTGCTCACACACAGCGAGGGGCTGGTTGGGAGGGTGAAGGTCAAAGGAAATCTCGGTGGAGCTGAGGATCCTGAGGGCAGGGAGGAGGGTAAGAGCAAGCTGGACTTCAGGAGAGGAGACTGTGGCCTCTTCAAAGATTTGCCTGGAAGAAGCCTGTGAGATAAGGCCGTGGAGGGAAGAAGATCTCAAGAAATCTGGTTAGTATTCAAGGATCACCTCCTCCAAGCTTAACAGCGGTCCATCCGATGTGTAAGGAGTCAGGCAAAAATGGATGGATGGTCTGCATGATGAACAAGGAACTCCTGGACAAACTCCAACACAGAAAGGAAGCATAGAGGGAATGGATGCAAGGACGGGCAAGCTGGGAGGAATACAGAGACACTGTCTGAGCACCCAGGGATGAAATTAGGAAAGCTAAAGTCCAAAGGGAATTGAATGTGGCCAGGGATGTCAAGGACAATGAGAAGGGTGTCTATACATACACAGGTGACAAAAGGAAGACTAAGGAAAACGTGGGCACATCGCTCAATGAGAAGGGGGACCATGGAAAAAGCTGAACTAAGTGCCTTCCTTGCCTCAGTCCTCACTAGCAAGACTGGTCTTCAGGAATCCCAGAGACCAGAGGAATAACACAGAGTAAGGATGTACCCTTGGTGGAAGAGGATCAGGTCAGGGATCCTGGACAAAGCAAAACTGGACATGCATAAGTCCTGGAGCCCTGACGGTGATGCACCCATAAGCACTGGGGGAGCTGGCCAGTGTCACTGCAAGGCCATCCTTGATAATCTTTGAACAATCACAGGGACTGGGAGATGTGCCTGGAGACTTTCCTGAAGAGGAAAGTAAATGTCACTCCTGTCATCAAAAGGGGTAAGAAGAAGGACCCAGAGAACTACAGTCCAGTCAGCCTCACCTTGACTCCTGAGAAGGTGGTGGAGCAGCTATTCCTGCAAACTATCTCCAGGCACACGCATGACAGGACAATCATCAGGAGTAGTCTGCCTGGATTTACCAAGGGCAAGTCATGCTTGATCAACTTGATAAAAGTCTATGATGCGATAACCAGTCTGGTAGATGAGGGGAGAATAGCGGATACACCATTCAGTAAGGTCTTCAACACTGTCTCCCTAAGATCCTCGCAGGGAAGCTGTTGAGGTACAGGCTGGATAAGCAATGGGGTGGATTGAAAACTGGTTGAATTGTCTGGGCCCAGAGCACGGTGAACAGCGGCACAGTCGAGCTGCAGATCAGTACCCAGCCACAGGACCATAGAACCCCTTGGCTGGAAAAGACCCTTAAGATCATCGAGTCCAACTGTTAACCCAACACTGTCCTGTTTATCAACTTCACTGATGACCCGACGATGGGGCAGGTTGTACCCTCAGCAGGGCTGCTGAGGACACCAAGTGGGAGGAGTGACTGATGTCCCAGAGGGTCAGGCTGGAGAAATGGTCTGACAGGAACCTCCTGAAGTTCAACAAGGGCAAAGTCCTGCACCTGGGGAGGAACAACCCCAGTGCTGGGGTCACCCAGCCAGAAGGCAGCTTGAGGGTCCTGGTGGACACCAAATAGAACACAAGTCAGCAAGGTGCCTGTGCCGCAAAGAAGGCAAACGGCACCCTGGGCTGCATTAGGCAGAGCATCGCCAGCAGGTCAAGGGAGGGATCCTTCCCCTCTGCTCAGCACTGGGGAGGCCACAGCTGAAGCGCTGGGTCCAGTTCTGGGCTTCCCAGTATGAGAGAGACATGGGTGTACTGGAGAGAGTCCAGTGATGGGCAAAAAAGGTGATAAAGGGACTGGAGCATCTCTCACATGAGGGAAGAGAGAGCTGGGGCTGCGTACCCTAGAGAAGACAAGGCCTGGGGGGATGTATCAGCGAGTTTAAATACCTGAAGGAAGGTGCAAAGGAGATGCAGCCTGGCTCTCTCCAGTGCTGCCCAGTGACGGGACAAGAGGCAAAGGGCACAAACTGAAACACAGGAGGACCCCTATGAACATCAGAAACCACTTTTTCCATGGAGAACTGCCATAGGTTGCCTGAGAACTTGTGAATTCTGCATCCATGGAGATATTCAAAAGACATGGTCCTGGGCAACCAGCTCTGGGTGGCTGGGTGGGAGCAGATGACCTCCAGAGATGCCACCAACCCCAGCCATTCTGTGGTTCTGTGGATGCCACTGTGTCTGCTCCACACACGAAACGCACTGTGCACTACGGCATTCTCACATGAGCTAAGTGCAAGACCCTTGACAGCCAGGTGATGCCTCCTGTTTGAGTAAGAGAAGTATCTTCCCAAGTTCTCAATACACATCCCTGTCTTCCGCCACATCTCCAATGGCTCTTCAGTTTCTGAGTTTACACTTGGTTGCAGCACAAGCAGAAGAAATGCTGGCAAGCTGTGTTAGTTTACCACTCAGATATCTGCTTAAAAATGCTCAGGAGAGCTGAACACATCTTTCTAGTATGTTCTCAAGCTTTGTTCCTCACTCAGATGCAAGGGGAAAATAGCTTCCAGTATTTAATTTTTTAAAGCCAATAAAATCTCCATTAGGTTTCAGTGGTTTCATTGAACATTTTTGTTCTTTAGGTCAGAGACAAATTTCTGTAGCAGTAGATTCTGTTGCGCTACAACCACCTACTCACTGCAGTAGAAGCTGATTATTAGGGAAGGTGCTTATACAAGTCTTGTGTTGCTCCTGGGTATCATGGGGATGTAACTGGCAGTCTGAAGGGAATCAGTTATCGCAGGTGATGGTCAGAACATCTCTGAATTTCAGCACACTTGGTTTACTGTGGTAGGGTCTTTTTGGCAAGAAACAGAAGGTAAATTTGCCAGACCACTGAGAGAACTGTGTGAAGTACATAAAAACCAGAGCAAGACGTGGATGCCAAGCTGCAGAGAAATAACGAGCACCTGGATTTGCAGGGAGGTGCTGCCAGGTCCTCTCCTAGGGAAACAGGGCTGTCCAAACTGCAGATGGTCCCCACTGTCAGCAAAGGACGACGCTGTGAACACGTGTCCTCTCAGCCCTGTGAACGCCCAAAGCTCCCTCCTCGTTCTGCCCCCACCAGCTCACGTGCACCAGGAGGCCACAAAGCCAGCAGGGCACACAGGGCCAAGAACAGGACAACTCTACAACCAAGGAGCAGGGACCCTGCACACCACTGTTTGAGATGTTTAACACCCACTTGCTTCCAACAATTCATGTTCTGGAGAAGAGAAGCCCTTTTAAAGCACCCAGTGTCCTACCCACAGCGAGAGCTGCAGCTGAAGAGCTCTAAGGGCGCTCCAGGACCCGTCCTTCAGCAAACCCCAGCAGGTCAGGCTTGGTTCTCCTGACATTTCCTTGTTAAACACAGAACAATATCCCAGCTCAGCCACAGCCACGAGCACACAGCTCTGTAGGCTGGTGTGCTTCTAACAACCTCCACTTTTTTCCTTTCTTCTTCTTGTTTTTTTTTATTTTTTTAATAAAACATCCACGTGTTCTACCATCACAAGGGATGATGATTCAGGCTGACCTGCATTAGATGGGCATCAAGCCTCACACACAGCACTGATTTAAAGTTGTGGTTGAAATAGAGAACACTGAATCATGACAAGGATGTCAAAAGATGCAGAATCCACCACAATCACAGATGAGCTGTATCAGCGCTTCATTACTCTCCTGGTTAATCCGGTGTTGATGACAAGAGGCAGCAGCAAGGACTGTTCTAAGCAGAGGGATGCCTGGGAGCATGCTCGGGTCACCTCCTCAGTGACAGTGACAGTCTGCTCTCAGACAGCTGGCTGCACGTCCCCTTGTCTGAGCTGCTCAGTGTACACAATCCCTTTTCCCTTTCTTTGGTTAAAAACATCAAAGCCAGGAAAAGAAAGAAAAAGAAAAGAAAAAAAAAAAAAATCCAGCCTACAACATAAGCACAGCTCTCTGCCTTTGGGAGGACAGAATCACAGAGTCACAGGATGGTTTGGGTTGGAGGGACCTTCTCAGCTCCCCCGGTGCCACCCCTGCCATGAGCAGGGACATCTTCACCAGCTCAGGTTGCTCAGAGCCCCGTCCAGCCTGGCCTGGGATGTCTCCAGGGATGGTTCATCCACCACCTCTCTGCCCAACCTGGGCCAGGCTCTCACCACCCTCAGGGCCAACAATTTCTTCCTCATGTCCAGCCTGAATCTCCCTCCTTTAGTTTAAAACCATCACCCCTTGTCCTATCACAACAGACCCTGCTCAAAGTCTGTCCCCATCTTTCTTATGGGCCCCTCTGAAGTCCAGAAAGGCCACACTAAGGTCTCTCCAGAGCTTCTCTTCTCCAGCTGAACACCCCAACTCTCTCACCTGTCCCCAGCAGAGCTGTTCCAGCCTCGGATCATTCCTGGGGCTCCTCTGGCCCCTCTCCAGCAGGTCCATGTGTGTCCTGTGCTGAGGACCCAGAGCTGGACCAGCACTGCAGGGGGGTCTCATAGAGCAGGGCAGAAGGGCAGAATCCTCCCCAGATCTGCTGCCCATGGGGCTGGAGATGCAGCCCAGGACACGGGTGGATTTCTGGGCTGCAAGTGCACATTGCTGGCTCATGGCCAATCTCTCATCCCCCAGCACCCCAAGTCCTCCTCCGCAGGGCTGCTCCATCAATCCATCCATCCATCGATCCATCCCCAGACTGGACTGACACTGGGGGTTGCTCCGACCCAGGTGCAGGACCTTGCACTTGGCCTTGTTGAAGCTCATGAGGTTCACAGGAGCCACTTCTCGAGGTTGTCCAGGACCATCTGGATGGATCCCGTCCCTCAGATGTGTCACCTGCACCTCTCAGCTTGGTGTCATCTGCAAACTCGCTGATGGTGCACTCGATCCCTCTGTCTATGTCACTGATGAAGATATTAAACAGTACTGGTCCTAGTACGGACCCCTGAGGGACACCACACACCCCTGATCTCCATCCAGACATTCAACTGTTTATCACCACCTTCCGGGTACGACCATCCAAACAATTCCTCATCCATGGAAAAGTCCATCCATCATATCTGTATCTCTCCAATCTAGAGAGAAAATGTTAAGAAGGAACAGGAGAAACGGACTGAGAAAAAGAGAGGTCTCCCCTTAGACTCCTGAGATCTGCAGGCAGGCATGCAGGGATGCTCCCAAGGGAGCGTGATGCTCTCCATCCTTCCTTCCAGAATCCCGGTGAGCCATGGAGTGCCTCCCGGACTCCTCCAACAAACACAAACCCCTTTACAATGCCTCATGAATGGCATTACCAGGCCATGTGTCAACCGTGGCCACAGTCTGGCTGTGCTTTAGGCCTCTGCAACAGTAAAGTATTTATTAGGCAAAGCATAATAACCATGCAAAGTGCATTGAGTTCCAGAAGGAAAATATCTCAAAAGTTTCAGCATGTTTGGCCAGAAGGCAAATCTCTTCTTGACCCAAAGCAACCAAACGGCCTAACACTGAGCATGAAAGCAAGAATGCAAAACCAGGAAGGTGATAACCAGCTTTTACTGCTGTTCCTCGTTCCCAGGGAGCAGAGTGTAACATTAAACAGGTGACAGTGAACACTACAAGTGGCCATACCACAGCCAGAAGGGCTTAGGGGCAGCTAATTGCTCTGGAGCACCTCCTGGACAGCTGCGACAGGTCAGCCAGGCCCCACTCACCGCTCGGACTGCACGAGCAGGCGTGTCCCTGCCTCACCCTCCCTCCATCCTCCTCTCCTTACCTCTCACTATCGACACGGTGTTTAGTCTGCGGTTTCCCTTTGTCCTTCTGTGGGGCTGGGTCTTCTAGAAAGCTGTGGTCCAGGTTGTCATCAGGAACAAAGTCCTCTACGCTCTGCACTTTCGCAGGGGCTTCAGGGTGGGGAGGAGGAGCGGCAGCAGCAGGATCTGCATGACCAACAGTAGCTGTAAACCACAGGGTTCACCACAAACAGGTCAGAAATTCGCTTTGTAAGCTCTATCCTGCACGGGTGGCAGCAGCCATGAGGCAGGACCCTGGCACCCAGCAGGGGAAGAGGAAGGTTACGAACAGGATACTCAGACCGGGCTGGAAGGTGCTTGCAGAACACGCACGGCTGCTGCAGTCTGAAATGCACCAGGCTGATCCAGGCTGCTAAATAGTCTAAAAACTCTCTAACCTGGAACCGACTGCTCTACAGCAAACGCTGCAACTGCCTGCACCACAGCCGGACTGCACCTCTGCCCTTCGCTATTCTCTGACCTCTTCCAGGCTGTTCGGTTCACCCACTCACCTCCTCTCGCTTTTTCAGCTCTAACTCAAAGGCAGGATTTTCCCCACTCTGCTGTAGATGCCCTGTGTAACTAAAAGCTCGAGAGCTATTGCAAATAGAGACTCGTTTCAATATAACGCATTTGTACAAGACACCATTACCCAGCTTCAAGGTATCAGGATGAAATCTCATAAAATTAGCATAACCAAGAAGCCTAAAGCAATTAACCTTTTCAGAATTTGCAGTGTTCAACCATCTCCTTCTGACCAGACAGCACGTCACATTTGGGCTCTTCTGGCTGAACATGTTTCGTATGGATTTTTTTTAGGTTTTTCTCTATTAGTACAGCTTCCCAATCACTTTTGCACACAAATAACACTGCTGCTAATGGCACAGAGTAGCGTTGGTGTGAGAAAACATGCAACCAAAAGAATTACTACTGCAAGACTTCAAGGGAAAGCTTAAATAGCAGCTCCCATAAAACACAAGTATTCCTTTGTGACGGTGATTTTTCAACCGCTTCCCAATTAGCGAATCCCTAGCGATGTTCCAGGAGAGGTGCAGACACTTGGCACGCTACATAAACCCAATAACACTGACAGATCAGCTTTTCCTTGTGGCCTTTTATGATCCTCCTAAAAAGCCTCCTTGAGATAGCAGCACTGCAGGTCATGAGCTGAAACAGCTCTCAGGGTGTTTTATTTAAAAAAAAAAAGAACATAAAGAAAACAAACAAACCCCAAAGGTTGTAACACTGGTAGCACACCACATCTTTTTTCTACATACCAATACCACAAAGGGTTTTTTATCGACAGGGGATTTCTATCATTTGCTCGTTTGTTTGTTTGTTTCTGGGTGGAAAGTCACCAAAAACGGCAACAGGTGTACTGTGTCATACCTGGTAAGAGATTCAGGATGCAGAACATTGTGTGCAGATCTAAAACTGAAAGATTTCAACATCTGAAACTGCAAGCCGTGTTCCCAGCACCTCCCCCTTTCTTTCTGTGGGTGTCTCAACAGCCCTGTGAGCTTAGGGATTGAGGGTTGAGAGGGAAGGTGTTTCCAACGGTGACTCAAACCATGGCATGCTAATGATTTTTAGGTAGTGCCAGCTCTGCAGCTCCAGTTGGCTTTGCAAACAAAGCAAATGCGACAGGCAAATTGAAGTCCAGATTGGTAAAAGTGCATGCAGCAAAACCCCCGATGCCTCTGCCCTGCAAGCTCACGGGCAGCGGTTCGGCCCGAGCGCCGCTCTGCTCCGTGTGTCCCCGCGCCGAGAACAAGCGAGCGAGCTGCCCCCGACCGCGAGCGCTCCGAAGGAGCACACACTGCCCCGGGGGACTCTGCTGCACGGCCTGGACTTACGTGATCATTTCTGGCTGAATAACCTTTAAAACCAGCACTGCGCTGTCCTCCGCTAACACACAGGAGCCCCTTGGAGCTGTCAGACTTTTGTGCAGACAGAGCTTCAAATAGCTTCTCTAACAATTTTTCTTGCTATTTGAGAGGCATATGTGCTCCTGGTAAGAAGTTGACAGTTCTTTTATCAGCGTCCTCTGCGTGCCCAGTACGTTTCCCCTGAACCACGCTATAGGCAGCACGCAGCTGGCTGGACACCGTCCTCATCCCAGCACAGAGATAAACCACAACGCCCGTCAGGAGAAAAACGGAGTGACAGTGCAGCTCTACTTGCGCACACACAGGGCCCGTGATCCTCAGACCCCTGTCTGCTCAGCCTCTCACAGGGAAAACAATGAAGGTAAACCAGAGAAACATTCACAGATGGGGTGCTTCTGTCTGCTTAGACACTGTACCCCAACACACACCTGGCTGAGGAGGAGTGGGGTCCGACGCAGGAGATGTCCCAAACAGACGGGAAATAATGCTGCGCTTTGGCGGTGGGACAGCAGCCGGAGGTGCTGGGGAGGCTGTAGCTGGTGGAGGCGCGTGCGGCTGCTGGGCTTCAGGTGCAGGCACTGGTGAAAATGATGGGGGCGGCTCAGGAGACACGGCGGAGCCTGCGGCAAGCGGCTGCGGGGTGCCGGGGCTGGAGCTGCCCGTGGACGTGGAGCTCGGAGGTACTATGGGCGACTGCGAGCCAGAGGAAGGGCTCTGCCCGTTGGTTGTTAGAGGTGACGTGTGTCCTCGACTTCGGGCTTCCATCATTTCAAGGAAACTGCAGGAAGATAAATTGCAATATAAGGAATGGAGAAAACAAGCTCAACAGCACCAAGCGCAGCACTGGGCTGCTCGAGGTACGTGCTGAGCTGGGAGGGTACAGGTCTGCTTTGGGTGACACTGTGACTCCCTGGGCCACAGTCAATCTGGTTCACCCACGTGAGTTAAATTCACCCCATGTGCATCGAGGAGTGGAGAATCCCAACCTCACTTGCGCTGCAGGATGAAACCTCTATTTGCAGAGATGCTGGGAACTCCCTGGGTAGACAGACTACAAAAACGTGCCAGCGCTTGAAACACAACCTTAAGCGAGTTCTTGGGCATATGTCTCGAAGGGAGTAAGCGCTAGAGGAACGGCACGCTTTTGGATTCTGCAGAAGAGATCTGAGCACTCAAGAAAACTCAAATGCTATAAAAACCTCTTTCAGCCAAGAATGGATTTGAGAGGAGAATTCTTGGACGTCAGAAGGAAGGAGCTATCCCGAGGGCTCGCAGGACGCATGGCGATGATCCCTCTTGCGATGTGCAGACACACGGGCTGTCCCTGCGCACACCGGGCTCTGCGGGCGGGCAGGGCTGCCGAGCAGCAGCAGCTCTGAAGCCAGTTGTGGTCCTGGCTGGATTCCTGACTAGAAGAGCATTAAATCCTGTGCCACTACAGAGGGTGAAACGCTCTGTTTCAGAAATGAAGCCCAGCCTGCTCTGCCGCAGCCTCCTTCTGCAGCCTGTGTGGTTCGCAGTCTTTTCACAAGCTGTATGCAAAGAAATGCTAACAGAAAGACAGGCTGTTACTCCGAAATGGGCTCAAAATAAGATTTGCTACATGCAGCCCATCTGAGAAATATAGAGAATGCTCCAAGTGAAGTATCATGTATAAAATTCAGCAAATGCTGTGGTCTTGCCTCTTATTCCATTAAGTCTAAGGAGCTTGTGCACGGAGACTCTGGGTTCGACTGCAAGCCAGACAGACTTGGTTGTGCTCCAGTGTGTCAAAACAGAGACACAGCCCGTCCTTCAGGGACCTGCGCCACACAGACACCTCCACCGGAACGGCTGCTAAGCAGAAAGCAAACAGCAGGGGCTAAAAGACTCGAAACCCCCTTGAGATATCATTTCCTATTTTAAGAAGCAACCTGATACACTTTTAAGGAACAAACTCACGTACTTTGTGAGCAGCAATGTCTGAAGCCCTAAAAAGCAACATCTCCTGGAAAACCAGGAGTCCTTCTTAACTAAGGAACTGGGTAAGGTGGAGATAAAGGGTAGCACTAAAGAGCAGTAGCAGCCAGGAGAGAAATCCTTGGCAGAGTTCCTCAAGGATTAGCCTAGAGATATAATGTGGCCTTTCAGTGAAGCGGCACAGAGACCAAGGAAACGCTCATGAGGCTGCAAGTTGGGAGGCAGCATTGACAGAGAAGAGGACAGGGACAAAAAACAGAAAGAACTGGATAATCCTGAAAAACTGAAATGGGAAAAAATTCAACAGTACAAAGCAAACGGTCATCTGCTCAAGGACTGGGGAACAACTGTTCTTGCTCTGAGTTCACCATGCAAGAATGGCTGAGAAGGACTCGCCTCACTCATTCCACGTTGGACTAAAGGCTGCAGACACGGTGCTGCCTGGGAGGAGCGGCAAAGGAGCCTGGCTGTCACACATCGTCCAGCGCCTGTCCCGAGACCGCTGCCAAGGCACCTAAATCAGAGCCGTGCTGTGGTAGCCTCACTGGAGCTTCCAGCAGTATTGGGGCAAGGCTTAAGGGCTTATTCCACCCACTAGACTGGCTACGAGAAAGCGAGCTCTCGGCAGAGCTGAGATCAGAGCGTGTGACGCAGCATCATCCATTCCAGCATCCTCCCTCTCCGGGGACTGGTAGCTGGGGTGAGCTGCGCGGCAACACGTTCTGCTGCAAATGATGCGTGGATTTGTCATGCACCAAAGAGAAAACATAAAGGGGTTTAACTCTTGCACTGAGCTCTGTGGAGGCCGCACTAGGTTAGTCTGGAAGGTGCTCAATGCGTCACATACGCCACAAGAACATAACCGTGCGTTTTCAGCGCAGGGCCCAGCAATTGCCCATCACTGCTACTCGAGGAGGGGGTCACCACGTGTGCAGTTCAGTGTCGCTCAAGGTAACTACACAGACATCCGTGGAGAGGGAAAGATAAACCAGGGTACAGGCAATCCAGCCCAACAAAGCAAATGCTCTGAATCCACAAAGCCATGTGAATTGCTGTGCCCCAAAATGCCGTCCATGAGACCTGCTGGCATGGGACGCGCGGCTCTGCAGATCCACGCCAGGAGCGCCGAGTGCTCCACTCCATCATCCTTCCCCTCTGAGCTTTATCCAGGGCTCCTGGCGAGGATGGCTGAGCAGCTCTGCTTTGTGCTACTCGCTCCTCCTCCCTGCTCAGGGCCAAAGCCTCCTGCCTCCCAGCTGGGAAGAGAGATTAATCCCGGCTGATCTACATGCACCCCTGCTCCTGTTCATAGCAACAGCAACCCCGGCTGAACAGCCCGCAAGCTCGGTCAGTGCCGCGTCCAGCACCACGGTACTGATGCCAGCGCTGCCCGTTCTCCTGGGCTGGGCTCTAACTGCCTCTGCGAGCACCAAATCACCAACGCCACATGAAAACAGAGCCGAACAACCTCTGAGCTGAGATCAGGACGCCCAATCCCACCATCATGGCAACTGGGTGGATTCGGATAGGGTAAGACAAGAGTACACCGGAGACTAAGGAACACGGATCCTGTAGGAAGCACATACACAGTCATTTTAGGATACAGAATATGAAGCTCAAAGAGTGCTTAGAGCTGGACCCAACAAAGCAGAGGACACTCTTTACAGCATCAGGGTATTTGAAGATCTACTGCACTTTGTACTACCAAAGCTGCCCATTTTGGAAACAACCTGCTTTGTTCTGGGCAAGCAGCCACCTCCAGAGGGAGGGAGGGCTGCGACTACCACCTGTTTCTCCTGCAGAAACACATGAATTTTAAGAGCTGGAGGGAAAAAATGCTACATAACCGAAATATAAAGAGTGTCATCCTTCCCTCCAGCTCAGCTGGTCTGGAGAATAACACATGTGGGCTTCTTCTGCACCTGCTCCTGTGCCTTGTTCACCTACATGATGTGAAGGGCGTAAGAACAAGTTATTTTTAGGAGAAAGATGCAATTGTTATTTGGGGACAGCACGACACAGGCTCCTCACCCAGCACAGCACCACGGAGAACTGCGGCACGTGTGCTCCGCGGCACCTTCCTCACCCCCAACCAGCCACGTGGGCCACGCTCTGTGCCGTGTGCCGGGACACCGAGGGGACAAGGATGGGCTGCTACCGGTTCTACACGGGCTGCACAAACAGCTCTGCTGAGCTCTCACATTCGTATCTTCTTCCGTGAAAGAGGTGGGTGGAAAAACAGCATCTACGAAAACGCTGCCAGCAAGCTCTCAGTAATTTCCAGGGTGGAGGTGTCTAAAGCATCCTCCACACTTCAAAAATACTACATAATGCATGAATGCTTTCTCTGGCTTTACACACACTCCTCAGAAGCACAAGCGTGGCTGTTTTGGGAAGACACTGGGCCAAACCTGCCACGTGTCTGGTTTTTCTCATATTCCACACAATCTGGTCGCTGCATTCCTTGTTCTATGGTTCTGCCAGCCCTTCGCAAAAGGACTCGCTCAAAATCTGATTGTGAAACAAGGAGCTTCATGTCCAGACCAGGTCCTCTTAAAACACACGACGAACTCACGCCGTGACCTGAGTACACCTGTTTTGGTCGGGAATTGGAGGCGGCGAACGTGCCACACCAGTCCGGAGGGGTCCCCTGTCCTCCCCGCACGGGCTCCGCGTTTGCCTTCCAACCCTTCCGTTCACACCTGTGACAAATCCACATCCACAAAACCCCTGAATAATTCACGTCAGTGGGAGCTGCTCGCAAAAGGAGACTTCATGCAATTTTCAAGATGAACATGCTCTGCGGGAACAAAAATGAAGCAGGGCCTGAGATTACTGCTGCTCTGCTCCCTGAGCAAACAAAAGGGAGCACAAAAGGACTCGTTAGCCTCACAGCTCCTAAAATTGTCAGTGCTCATGTTCATTTACTGTTGAAGACAGGAGCAGCCTGAAGCTTTTTGGCTCCTGGTTCTAACGTGCTGCGATCAATTTTTCAAGTGTATTTTGTGTGGCAAGAAATGTTTGGTGTTATTTTATTAATGGTGAAAATGAAGATTAATAGGGTGTGTGACCTCAATTTAACTGGGGTTATTGAGGGTTAGATTTCTACATGTTTGTTATGGGCTCATTAAAGGTCCTGAACCTGATTCCCCCCGAAGCTCAGGTCCCCGAATGTGACATTAATTGCCGAGCGGGGTTCAGTCCCACTGCCCAGCCCCCCCAGAAGCTGCTCCGCTTTTCCCCCTTACACAAAATGGATGCAGCAGATAAACCCCCGCCACAACATCCGTGACACGCTCCATGTTCTCCGCTTCCCTAGCAAGATCAATGACGATAGGGTTAGTTGCAATTAATTCTTAATGCAGTCCCACACAAAAACCCATGACCTAGAGCCCCATCTGGTACGCGCTGGCTCGTGATCTGTGCGATGGCAACAGTGACTCACGGCAACTGGAAACGATAAAGGTGGGGCGAGAGAGCAAAAGTGGTTTTGCTCTCCTACCTGGTAAGTCAGCCTTTGGCGGATCCGATTCTGGCCCCGTGCTTCAAAAGAGCTGAAGATACAGAACGGCTGAAGCAGCAGGTGCTGCTGCCACAGTGTTGCTGTTACTCAGCAAAACCACCGGCTGTGCTCAGCGCAGAAAAACAAACACGCAAATCAAACCCCCAAACCCAACCTAGGAATCACAGAATCCCAGAATGTCAGGGGTTGAAGGGACCTGGAAAGCTCATCCAGTGCAATCCCCCCATGGAGCAGGAACACCCAGCTGAGGTTCCACAGGAAGGTGTCCAGGCGGGTTTGAATGTCTGCAGAGAAGGAGACTCCACAACCTCCCTGGGCAGCCTGGGCCAGGCTCTGCCACCCTCACCAGGAACAAGTTGCTTCTCAAATTTAAGTGGAACCTCCTGTGTTCCAGTTTGCACCCATTGCCCCTTGTCCTGTCACTGGTTGTCACTGAGAAGAGCCTGGCTCCATCCTCCTGACACTGCCCCTTTCCATATTGATCCCCATGAATGAGTCCCCCCTCAGTCTCCTC
This sequence comes from Patagioenas fasciata, assembly GCF_037038585.1. NCBI lineage: Eukaryota > Metazoa > Chordata > Aves > Columbiformes > Columbidae > Patagioenas > Patagioenas fasciata. Next base: position 1,416,284 of record NC_092539.1, read on the forward strand.
TTGTCCAGCTCCAGAGCCCCAGCTCCCTCAGCCTTTCCTCACACGGCAGATGCTCCACTCCCTTCAGCATCTTGGTGGCTGCGCTGGACTCTCTCCAGCAGTTCCCTGTCCTTCTGGAGCTGAGGGGCCACAACTGGACACAATATTCCAGGTGTGGTCTCCCCAGGGCAGAGCAGAGGGGCAGGAGAACCTCTCTGACCTACTGACCACCCCCTTCTAACCCACCCCAGGTACCATTGGCTTCCTGGCCACAAGGGCCCAGTGCTGGCTCATGCTCACCCTGCTGTCCCCAGGACCCCCAGGTCCCTTTCCCCTACACTGCTCTCTAATAGCTCATTCCCCAGCTTATACTGGAACCTGGGGTTGTTCCTGCCCAGGACTTTGCAGTGAACGGAGCTGTTTGATGCAGGGAGCGTGTCTCCCAAAAGCAGAGTCCTCATGAGGAGAGCGCGACACCTCCCTGCAGTCCCTGCTCTGCATCTGCCTGGCCTGGCTGGGCAGGATCCCCAATGGGCTGGTGACAGCGGTGGCACCACCAGGAAAGGACCCACGGGCACCCAGCACAGCTGGGACAGGACCTGCTGCTGCACAGCTGCACCCGCGATCACACACCATCTCAGATTATCTCAAGTTCAACCGCTTTGAATGTATTTGTACAAAGTCTGACTAACAGTTTGTGTAAGAGCTCTTAAACGCAGAGAGTAACTGATCTAAGAATTCATTTCTTACGAACAATTCCTGTGAAGAAGTTGGATTTCGAGTGCTCACAGACCGAACAGTCCCACAGTGGTTTATAGGTGACCATTTCCCAAAGCTTCTCAAAAATGAGAGTGAACGAAGATATCTCACAAACAAGAAGGTAAGTATTCCTCTTGACTAATTCATCTTAATCTCTGGGGGAGGAAAAAGTTAATTACTTAACCCTTGAAACTAAATTTTGTCTTTTGATATTAAAAAAAGTGCATAATACTAGAAAAAATGCAAGCAAAGATAAAAGCTCATGAAAACCATACATTAAATCTCCTTCTTATTCATTTTTGCAGATGTTTCCACCAGCAGCATATTCCTGAAAAAAATGAACATGCAGGAAGAGTTTCTACAATTTCCCAAAAACGATTTCTCCATGTGCACCACTCAGTGAGGGAACAGCCACACTGAGCACAGTCATAAAGCTCTCCTTGCGACAGAAGATAAGCCGTGTCCAATGAAAGATGGCAAAACTGAGCAAATTCAGTACAAATTCAGAACAGTAAAACCATTGCTGTTTGTTTACTAAGAATTCAGCATCTCAAAAAGGACTGAAATATGTTTTTAGCAGCACTGAAAATGTGAAATCTGAGAAACCGGAGGGAAAGCAGCAGAGCAGGAGCTGCGGCAGGCAGAGGAGGCTCAGCAGAGGGAAGGAGCTGGAAGCGCCTCAGTGCGTCTCCCAGGGCAGAGCCCAGCGAGGGATGACTTACATAACACAGCCGAGGCAGCGCCGTGTGCCACCTCGTGTCTTCTCGGGGATCCACATTTGGAGCTGTGACATTTTGTCCTCGGGTGCCCAGTGGCAGCTGGAGGAAGAGTTCTCGTGCTCTTTCTGTTCTCTGATCCAAATTTAGCATCGGTCATTGTGACAGAGCAGCTACTAGAAGTGCACAGGGGTGAATAAAGGAACTGAGATGTCCTGGTCTGTCACCATGCCTTACTCCATGGCCTGATTTTCTGGCAGGAGAGCAGGAACCGTCTCAGAGGAGGAGCTGCAGCAGCCACCCCAAGGACCTGTGGACACCTCCACTGTCTGTGTAACTCCGGGTGACCGACTGCAGAACTGCCAGTACTAAAAGACATTGGGGACAGGAGGTGCTGGAGCGAGTTGGGAGAAGGGAACGGAGCTGGTGAGGGGCTGGAGCACAAGTGTGATGGGAGCGGCTGAGGGACCTGGGGGGTTCAGCTGGAGAACAGGAGCTGAGGGGAGACCTTCTGATCTCTGAACTGCCTGAAAGGAGCTTGGAGCCAGGGGGGTCGGGCTCTGCTCCCCAGGAACAAGCGCCAGGAGCAGAGGAAACGGCCTCAAGTTGCGCCAGGGGAGGTTGAGGTTGGATCTGGGAACAATTTCTTCCCCAAAGGGCTGTGGGGCATTGGAACAGGCTGCCCAGGGCAGTGCTGGAGTCACCATCCCTGGAGGGCTGGACAGACGGACATGAGGTTCTCAGGACATGGGGCAGGGACAGGGGTGGGTTATGGTTGGACTCGATGATCTTGAGGCGCTTTTCCAAGCAAAATGATTCTGTGATTCTGTGAACCAACACAAGGGCTTCACATCTGCCGAGGGTCAACAAGTCACCCTGCACCAACGCACAAGCTGTAAGAAGGGGAGTGTCAGAGGATAGCGCTCCAGGTGCTCATTTTGACAACACCCCAGCAGCATGTTAAACATGATCATCCCAAAATTATGGGCACCTGACTAGCATGAATGCAAGGACCTTCCCAGGCCCTAGTAAGGAGCACTGCAGCCCTGCCTCCCAACTGCCAGCAGCTGCTGTCACTGTGTCCACAGACACTGCCACTGTGTCCACAGATGTGTTCACCAGCCTGAACTGTCCATTAAGTATCAGAACTTTACCCAAACCTGAGTTCCCTGCTATAGCAGAGTGCTTATTTCTTTAAATTGGGACTTCAGTTGAAGAGCCAAGCCTGAAAAGCTCCTGCAGGGATAAAAAAATGAGTGTCTGAAGAGTATACTTTCCAACTCTGGGGCTGAAGTAACCCCTCTGCAGTTCATCCACTTCAGACAGGTGCTGCCGAAACAAATGGACTCTTCATTTCTACCTGGGATGTGGAGAAAAACCTAAGAACCCTTAAAATAGCACTCTATTTTAGTTGTGTGATCAAAGCACTCAGATGTGACACAGCCTGGGCCTTTTCTTTTGGGATCCGAGGCTCAAGCCAGGAAGCATCCAGGGATATTTTAATGACCTTTCTAGAAAGAAGCGTTATTCTGTGAAAGCAACAATCGCTGGTCTCAGTGCACAGTCATAAATGGGCAGTAGCTGAAGTGAAAGCAGAAGTTGACCAGCTGCATAAAAATATTGGTTTATTTGCTAAAGTAGAACCCTAGGGAAAATTCTTGCTTTTAAATCTTGAGCTGTGGTACCTGACAGAAGAGGACTTGCTGAGGTATTTCATGGTCAGCCCATTACGCAGCACAGTGGTGCAATGAGCCCTCCCCAGCAGTCGCCACCGACGGCACCAAAAGCTCCTCTGAGTTTCCAAAGGGAAGAAGGAGCCGTTTGAGTTGTCAGCGCGCAGAGCCCAGGGCAATGGGACCCGCCTGGCCCTGGGGTCTGGATGCTGCAAACAATACTCCTTAGTAATCACGGGATTTCTGCAATGCTCTCTGGCATGGAAGCACACCAGCATTGTCAATGGTGTGGTTACGCTGGATGGAATGATCCAGCCCATGTCCATTGCTGAGACCAGGAGGTCTTGGTACCACCACACTGCTGCTCCCTTTGAGCTCTAGCTCTAAGCAGATGCTCCTCAGAGCCGGTCCAGCTCAGACCGACCCAGAGGCCGAAGAGAGTTTTCTGCTGGATTTGTGACCTGAATTGGCTCATGTGAGGGTCCAGAAAATGTCAAAGCTGAAGCGTGAGAGGTGACTCCGCAGCAAGATCTGCTGGTGTGAGTCCGGAACAGCTCTACCAGCCCTTTTACCGATGCAGTGAAAACAAAAATCCTAGAAAAGAATGTGACAGCACAGCCCAGTCCTTTGAGTAGGGACATCAAGAGAATTGCTGAAGGCACAAGCAGACTAAGGAAAGGAACGAGGTGAACACTCTGGTAACAGTACTGCCTTGTGTGTGTATGGGGTATTTCAATGCTCTCACGAAGGAAAACACACCAAGCTTACAGAACCTGAACCTACGTCTGAAAAATGCTTCTCAAAATGGCTGCGCATGAATATTTCATAACCCCCGACTCCAACTTCCAAATAAAGCTGCCTGTAAAGCATTTTTTCCAATTCATTCTGGGATTGCACATCACTACAATAAAGCCTTTGCAATGGGAATTCATGGGACATGTTAACAACGTACAAATCTGAAGCGATTCCTGTTCGCTGTGCTGCAGATGTGCTGGCTGTGCAGGGCCAAACCTGCCAAACGTCGTTCCAGGCAGCGAGCAAACACACGGGCGCTGAGCAAGCCCAGGGCACAGGAACCAGCCACTACTCCCACCAGAAACGCACTGAGGAACCGAGAAGTGTTCAAAGAGAATAGAAAGCAATGGTGTTGTTGCTATTACTTTCTGCTATCGTAAGACACACAATACACGGGAACAGCCAGGAATCAACTGAGCAGTAGAGAGGTGGAAAATATCTCCTTTCACAATCAGAGGCGGCAACGTTCTTATCTATTAATACAACCGCTTCAGCATGTGCTGCTCGGCTCCACCTCCACCGCCCACGTGCCTGCAGGAACCAGACCTTTCCCGGGGTCCCCAAGCACGCGCTTTACTCCAGGTGACGCCACTCCTAAGGGATATTTTACAAGATCCAAAGAAATACTAAATGTCACTCCCCGGGCCCTTCCGTGTGGCCACACGCCACAAGTGGGGCTGCCCATAGGTGTCACACCTCGACTGCAGGAAAACAGTTAGGAAAGATGGCTCAATGACATACAGTTCGTAGTTTTGATCTTCGGTCTCTTGCTGCACTGACAGCTCCTCCAAAGTTGCATCAATATCCAGCTGATTCGTCTCCAGCTGCCGCAGCAAGGTCTCCCTCTGGGGAAAGGAAAACAAGCCGGTGTGAGCAGGGAGGGTCACTGTAACAGATCCCTGTGCTCGCGGGGTGCAGCGAGACCTCGTGTCACCGCTCTGCCCGCTGCCATGAATTAAACAGGAGCTTTGGTCCCTCACGTGGTGTTCAGTTCAAACACAGAAGCACAAACGGAAGCTGAAGCAGTAGCTAAAGTACATTCATCCAGAAAGTCTGTGTGTAAGAAAGTAATTTGTTCTGTGAGCTATACTTAATCACAAGTCAACAAGGTTTGATTTTCAGACACAGCATCGACGGTTGCATTTGGAGAACAGTATCAACTCCTTTGGAGAACAGTTTGCAACCCGTACATTCTGGTCCTGCATTTTTTTCCCTGTGCTAAAGCAGCCGCCCTGGAGCAGGAGCTGATGCAAAACCCCACAATCATTTTGTTTTTACTGTCAGGTAGGTAAGTGAGCACAACCTGTCAGCTCAGTGACACTGCAGAAGTCACTGCCCTCTGCCTTCAATTGCTGCCTCACAGATGGGGGACAGACACTCCAGCCCATTTCAAATGTGCAATAAAGTGAGTTCGCTTCACTAATGTAACACAGGGCAGCTGAATTCAGTCCTTCCCCTTCCACATTTCCAACAGAACCCAAGCAAAAATCTCAGCTGAGGGGAAGTGCTGGCTTAAAAGGCTCAAAATCAATTACAAATGCTTGTGGGACACTCCACAATAGCCTGGATGGGAACGAGAAGAGATCAATAACCACACACGTTACAGAGTCGGCACGGGCACAGCCAGCAGCACCAACACCAGCTCCACACCGCGACAGCCCCGGGCACAGAGCCGGCACAGCCCCCATGGCTGCAGAAACACCATTTGGGATCCTCTGGCCAAGAGCAGAGCTGGGAGCACGGCCCCTCCTGCGTTCCAGTTTGCACCCATTGCCCCTTGTCCTATCACTGGTTGTCACCCAGAAGAGCCTGGCTCCATCCTCCCGACACTCACCCTTTATATATCTGTAAACATTAATGAGGTCACCTCTCAGGGTCCTCCAAGCTCCAGAGCCCCAGCTCCCTCAGCCTTTCCTCACACGGGAGATGCTCCACTCCCTTCAGCATCTTGGTGGCTGCGCTGGACTCTCTCCAGCAGTTCCCTGTCCTTCTGCAACTGAGGGCCCACAACTGGACACAATATTCCAGGTGTGGTCTCCCCAGGGCAGAGCAGAGGGGCAGGAGAACCTCTCTGACCTACTGACCACCCCCTTCTAACCCACCCCAGGTACCATTGGCTTCCTGGCCACAAGGGCCCAGTGCTGGCTCATGGTCACCCTGCTGTCCCCAGGACTCCCAGCTCCCTTTCCCCTACGCTGCTCTCTAATAGGTCATTCCCAAACTTAAACTGGAACCTGAGGTTGTTCCTGCCCAGATTCAAGACTCTACACTTGCCCTTGTTCTATTTCATTAAATTTTTCCCTGCCCAGCTCTCCAGCCTGTCCAGGTCTCTGATGGCAGCACAGCTTCCAGTGTCACCACTCCTCTCAGCTTGGTGTCACCAGCAAACTTGCTGACAGTCACTCTATTCCCTCATCCAAGTCATTGATGAATAAATCGGATAATACAAGGTCCCAGCACTGACCCCTGAGGCACTGCACTAGGTACAGGCCTCAACTGGACTCTGCCCCATTGACCACAGTGTCACTATGTCCAGTGCCTGAAGGTGTCAGGGCTCCTTCTCCCAGGGTCTACACAGAGTGGCACAGGGACAGGGACATCCGGAGCCGCCCGGGTGACCTGTTACAGCAGGTCCAGGTGCCACCGGCTGCCACCCTGCTCCACTGCCCAGTCAGCAGACAGAGGAGCCCCAGCTTTCCTCCAAACTGCAGAGGATTTTGGTTTTATAACTGCCTGTGGGAAGACAAACGCTCCTCCACAGCAGTGGCGTTCAGGCTCTCCGCGTGCACGGGTGTCAGCGCAGCCCCGCGGCCGCGGGCCCGTGAGCAGTGCAGGCTGAGGGAGCAGGTGGCTCACCGGAGCACAGCGCCCGGCCGGGGCACGGCCCGAGCCCCGCGAGCACGCTGCTCTATAGCAAATTCTACCATCAGTAAGCAAGCTCTAAGTCACTTTATTTTGTATTACAACACCAGGTGATCCACAGCGCCTGGTAACCTTTAAACATGCTAATTTACTGGAAGATGCAGTCTTGAAATTTAAGAGCGTCTGTGACCATTTAAGCTAATTTATTGCTTCGCAGACATTTAGATTCTCCATTTTTACCTTTGTCGTTAAGAGCTTCGACTGATGCATACTTCCTTTGCCAGGTAATTTTCATTCATCATATTCATAAGCTCTATGCAGATGGACACTTGACTTCAATTAACACGTATACAAAGAATTATGAAGTCATCAGTTAACTCGAATTCCCTTTTTTATGGTATAGAGACAACAAAACCAGCAAACACACTGCACGTATTGAAACTTGCTCCACTAAACAGAAGTACTAACCAAGCTTTTAGAAATAATTCTAGATTTTAGAACTCCAATTCTAGATTTAGAATTCAAGATTCAAGAAGTGCAAAACTTTACAAGGAAAAGTTTTCATTCTTTTATGTTATTCGTACAGAGTAAGCACAAATGAGACAAAAGAGCAATTTTTCTGCTCAGTTTCCTAAAATAAGTGAAATAAATGCTGAGCAAATTAGCTCAATAAAGACACAGGAGGGACATTGCTCTCCAACACTCACCTTAGGCACTTAGATAATGATTTTATTAAACAAGCGGTTTGCCTTTTCTCATATTTGGGCAGTAAGACATCCACCAGAGTTTCATTTATTTCAATTTTCACAGATCGCAGTAAATGAAAAACTTAGATTTAATTATGAGAGAGTTGTGTTTAATTTTGTAAAAATTCATTGCTAAAAATGGACTTCCAAATACTTCAATTCTATCTTCCCAGGCTGGTGTTCCAATACTACAGAAACAGCTCATTGGTAGCAATGACCCGAGGGAAGGGAGCGCGGTGCCGCGGAGCAGTGCTCTGCCTGGGCGCCACTGCCAAGAGCTTCCTGGGAAAAGGCCGTTTTGGCCGCCTGCAGGACCCCGGCTCCGTCAGCGCAGCAGCGAAGGCCCCGTGGACCCGACCGCATCTGCACATTCTATGGGCCACCTGCAATACCTACAGCTAAACCGCATTCTCAGGCTTGATGTCCTTCCCCTGGAAAGGAACCCATAAATAATTGAAGAGCCTGGGCTGCTCGAGGGAATGTGCTGTATACCGGGGGTATGAATTTCAGCCACCGCTTGCCTCATGAAAGATGCAGGACTGGGAGCTGGGCACAGAAATGCGGAATTTAAAACCAACGCGTTCAACACCAGCTCCGCTGAAGCACAGCACAGAATGTCGCGTACAACAACTCCTGTTCCCCACGAGCTGCGGGGCTGAGGGACAGGGAGACACAGAGAGGTCACTGAGACTGATTGAATCACACATGCATTTAGTGCCTTGTAGCGTTCCTCTCCTTTAATCCTGCTCTGCACCACAGCACCATGGAAATGATCCCTTTCTGGAGCCTGTTACTGGCCAGTCTCTCTGAAGGCATAAGGAGAATGTTCAGGAATTAGGGCTGACTTTGATTTCACAGAATCCCAGAATGTCAGGGGTTGAAGGGACCTGGAAAGCTCATCCAGTGCAATCCCCCCATGGAGCAGGAACACCCAGCTGAGGTTCCACAGGAAGGTGTCCAGGCGGGTTTGAATGTCTGCAGAGAAGGAGACTCCACAACCTCCCTGGGCAGCCTGGGCCAGGCTCTGACACCCTCACCCCCAACAAGTTTCTTCTCAAATTTAAGTGGAACCTCCTGTGTTCCAGTTTGCACCCATTACCCCTTGTCCTGTCACTGGTTGTCACCCAGAAGAGCCTGGCTCCATCCTCCTGACACTGCCCCTTTCCATATTGATCCCCATGAATGAGTCTCCCCTCAGTCTCCTCTTCTCCAGCTCCAGAGCCCCAGCTCCCTCAGCCTTTCCTCACACGGCAGATGCTCCACTCCCTTCAGCATCTTGGTGGCTGCACTGGACTCTCTCCAGCAGTTCCCTGTCCTTCTGGAGCTGAGGGGCCACAACTGGACACAATATTCCAGGTGTGGTCTCCCCAGGGCAGAGCAGAGGGGCAGGAGAACCTCTCTGACCTACTGACCCCCCCTTCTAACCCACCCCAGGTACCATTGGCTTCCTGGCCACAAGGGCCCAGTGCTGGTTCATGGTCACCCTGCTGTCCCCAGGACCCCCCGTTCCCTTTCCCCTACACTGCTCTCCAACAGCTCATTCCCCAACTTATACTGCTACCTACAAACATCACCCCACAAACGTTCCCATCCTGCTGGCTGTTGATCAGCCCTGGCTCCCTGGGCACCCAAAGCCGACGCTCCCAGGGTCTCCGGGAGCAGTGAAACACCCGGAGCCACCAGCAGCCGGTTCTGTGGGGCAGCACCAAACTCCTCCAGCAAACCTGTGGTACAAATGCAAGTGGTGCTGGAAAAACTAAGTGCAGTGTGTCTTGGCTGAAGTTTGCAAAGCGTGTCACTTTTGTAAAGATGTAATTTTTCATAAAGTGACTTTTCTTTTACTAAGGTAACTCCCTTGAACGCCGAGCTCTGGTCAGAGATTCTGGAAGAGTTCCTGTCTCTGGACCTTTAATGCAGTTGTTTAAGCTGCTAACATTACTCAGAGGTATTTATTTAATGTTTTGTGCAGCGTGTTTTAGATTTTGCTCTCCTGTTTTGCTACCAACCGTATTGTTTAAGGAATTAAGAGCCATTTAAATCTCTACGAAGGTCATTTGAACAGCACACCAATAACAGGTTTTAAAACTAGAAGTTCTGGTGATTTTGTGAAGTTTGACATCAAGTGGGAGCAAACTGGTTTATAAACACAGTGAGTGTTTACTTATACACAGCACATGAAATGAAAGGTCCTGTTACACTCACATCCTGAAGCTGCTTCCAAACAAACCTGATGCTACAAATGCTTCTGTATTTCCTGCTTATAACCATGGCCAGAAAAATCACTGCATACTCTGACTGTGAGCAGTATCACTATGAGTAGCTTCCAGAAACAAACCAGGCAGTGAGCCTTTTTCTCTTATCACCATCTATTTGAGAAGAAAAGGACAAATCTACAAATCTGACAACAGTAACCTGGGAACTCATTATTCTGCATGGTTCCCACAACCCATCGCTTCGCCATAGGAGCCGAGGTTACAAACCCAAGTGTTTAACCAATGCCACGCTGGCAGATTTCAGTCTTTTCCACTGAACAGCAAGCTGGGTTTATATCTCAGATTTCTACATCTTCCTCCTCAAAAACGTACTGTTTGACCTGTTTTCCTAGGTTTTTATGCATTCAGTTTTCTTCTCCTGGTTCTTTCTGCTTTGCAGCCTGAGGCTGTGGTAACACCCACTAATATCTGAACTTCTGAATGAGCATTTCAGTAGGGATTATTTGTATTGAAAGAGAACCACAGACATCCCAATTACCAGTGACAGATAACCAAGATCAACTGCCTGTTTTTTCCATCTAATAGACAAGAATGACACATCATATGTACTCCCAGAGCATATGATGTTGATCCCAAAAGACCCCCATATGATCCCCCCCTGCTAAACGGTCACAGCTGTGAATTCCACCCTTCCGCACCCATTCAGCCTTTGCCTTTCCACTCCGTCCACCCAAGAAGTCTCAGTTATGAGGGAAATATGAGACTTGGATCTCTGTGCACAGGACCCAAGCACATCAGTTACCGTCAGGGCAAAGATTTTCAGCAAACAGTTGTCCCTGAACTGTTCAGTTCAGACCAAATCTCTTCCCATTGGAGTTTTCACTGAACAGAACTGAAATACAAAGTTTAACGGATGTGCATACGTGACATTGTTGACTTGGTAACTACAGCGCAGGACGCAGCTCTCCTGCCAGGGTTGTTCAGCACCGTGGAGCCTTTCTCCAGAGTAAACTTTTGTGAACACAGCAGAGTCCTCTCGCACACAGAGACGCTTAAACCACAGGCACCAATGTACTGACACAACTTTGTTAACAACTCTTACGGAAACAAAAACCTACTCAGGATCCTTTAACAACAAAAGAAACCAGAAATATCAAATTCCCTCCTTAGAGATGGAAAAAACAAAATCTGTCCCACCCACCCAGCACATCACCCTCTTTCTTACCTGCAGCTGCAAGAAGGGGATGTTGAAGAACTTGTGCAGGTACTTGAGGCCAAAGCTGTTCTTCATGGAAGACTCAGCATAGCGAAAATACGAGGAGCCGGGAGGCCTGTCTCAACCAGAGAGGCAGAGAGAACAGCACTGTACAAAGGATGCGGACTGCGTACTCACTTGCTGAATTACACACCATGAACTGTGCTCATTTCCAAGCCAACCCTCGGTCCCCAAATGTAGGTGAGCAGGTCATCCTGCCAGGGCCTCCTTGTTTGTTTACACACAACATTCACACTTTGTTCCTCCCGAAGGGTGGTAGAACACGGCTGTTGTTGTGCGAGAAGGGAACGGAGCTGGTGAAGGGCTGGAGCACAAGTGTGATGGGAGCGGCTGAGGGACCTGGGGGGTTCAGCTGGAGAACAGGAGCTGAGGGGAGACCTTCTGATCTCTGAACTGCCTGAAAGGAGCTTGGAGCCAGGGGGGGGTCGGGCTCTGCTCCCCAGGAACAAGCGCCAGGAGCAGAGGAAACGGCCTCAAGTTGCACCAGGGGAGGTTGAGGTTGGATGTGGGGAACAATTTCTTCCCCAAAGGGTTGTGGGGCATTGGAACAGGCTGCCCAGGGCAGTGCTGGAGTCACCATCCCTGGAGGGTTGGACAGACGGACATGAGGTTCTCAGGGACACAGGGCAGTCGTGGACTTGGCAGTGCTGGGCTAACGGTTGGACTCCATGACATTAACTGTCTTCTCCAACCCAAATGATTCTGTTCTGTGATCCTAATCTAAGGTGCTGCAGCGTCACGCAGCTGCCAGCCTGAGAAATACCACGTCAGGACACCGGGCTGCTGTTTTACTAAACTGAGGGTGTTACAGCTGTACAAGCTGTTCACTTCTCAGTGACGGTTTTGTTTCAAAACCACAAACAGACCCACATTAAGTCACAAGCATCAGCAGTGGGTATTAAACTCAGCTAAGTCACCTATAGAGATGAACTTGTAAAGAAATTATATACATTATAGAATCAAGCCTTAAAACTGATACCATTGCTGCGTGCCTGATACAGACACAAAGAAAGAAGAGATCAGGAAAATGAAAAAATGACTTAAAAACATAAAGCCACACATAAAGGTAAAATCTATTGAATCCTGATCAACAAATAGTATTTTCTACTAACAGAGAGCCTCAGATGTGTGCATAAGGGAAACCCTGGCTGGCAAGGGAGGCGTATGACTTGGCGATGCCCGGTAACTGCTGCATGGGGATGCTCTCGGAGGAAAAGGAGCTGCTGTACGGGACAGTCTGAGCTATGAAAGCTCAGAAGAGGGTCCCAGGATGATCGTGGTGTACATCTGAAGCACAGCAGCAGTGTCTACAGCTGGTGGGAGAGCACAGGCCATTTCTGCTCCCCTGCTGGGACCCTGGTGCCGTCTCACCTGTTCAGGTTGTCGATGAGGTCCCGCACGTCCCCGGGCAGAATGACCCGGTGCTCCCCCATGTCGCGGTAATTCCCCAGCACGCATACTGGAACGTGGGTCGGCACTTTAGGAAGCTCCCTCAGAATATAGTTGAATGTCCTTCACCACAGGAGACAAAGATACAGGCGGATGAGTGGGAAACATCATTCTGTGAGAAGCTTCATGCACAAATCACAGAAAAATAAAGTAAGAATGTTCTTCCCCAAATCCTTCCAAGACTGTGACTTCTTTGCCCTCCTCAGAGAATTACATTAACTGTAAATATGTTTGTATCATTCTTTATACAAAAACAACTTGACAAGTTCAGTAATCCACTTCCACCAGCAACCTCACGTCTTCTACAGCAATATCTCCCTCAGTGGTACAGAACTGTGGGGGTCAGCAGAAGAGGAGGATTCCCTCCGTTCAGCTGTCAGCGAGCTCGCTGACTCACATCGAACCTGTAAAACAGCTTAAATAGAAAGCAGGAACTCTCACCACCTCCTCCTTCCGCTCTGGCTTCCATATGTCTCTCACCCTCCCCAGAAATGTGCAAAACGAACCGTTCATGATTCCTGTACACTAATCCAGCCTAAGGCCGCTAGATAATCCTTACTAATACCAGCTTTCCTGGGAATTTCTCACTAGCATTCCGCTTTCCCTTGTGTTCTCGAGAGCACGGATTTGTAACATGCCTGCGTACTTCGCACCTGCGATAGCACTAATTATGAAGCCTCGGCCAGCGGTATATCAGAAACAGCAGAACGCAAGCCCACAGGGACACTGCTTGCTCAAAACAAGCCCAGGAGAGGAGATATTAACAGACATGCCGGCAGATAAAGCTGTGATTTTAAGGGATACAAACTTGCTTCAACTCATTAGGCTGGTTATCAGCTCCTGGGTCCATCTGGGAATCAAGAGCTCTAGAAGTTTCCACTGAACAGGGAGCACCGCGAGCTGCATGGGGCTAGAGACCACTCACCACTGTTTGGTGATGTCAAACATCATCACCACGCCATTGCAGTTCTTATAGACATCCAGGAACTCTGCATCCAGAGCCATTTCTGACTCTGCCTGAGGAAATAAAGGCAAAAGAAGCAGTAAATAACCCGATTCAACTCCAGGCTTGTACAGAACACAGCTGATACGGTGCTGAATAGGCAAACTTTCTGAAGTGACAGTCACTATATGAACTACCTGTGGATTTCACATCACCATCATTTAAGCAAGATACCTGGTGGTTCAGAGCTTCCCTTGCCCATAGAAGCAGGATTTGAGGCACACCCCAGTCTCTGAAAAACCCACATCTCACAGCAAATGCTAAACCCCAGCCCCTTCCCTTCCCAAATCCTGCGTTGACAAGATAACTCCATATAAGCAACAGGATGGAGGACAGAGGACACGGCTCCCGTCCCATCTCTTTGTTGACCCAAATACTGACTGTATTACTAATGCTCCCGCTGTATAAAGCCAGGATGTAGTTTCTACTGAGTTTCTCCCCTTCAGGGCTGAACGTATTTATTAGCACCTGATTTGCTTTTCATTAACCGGAACGTGCACACTGCACAGTTCTGGTCATAAATCAACATCCAAGGCTCCTGCTGCCATTTGGTGCCCATGGAACAATTCTCAGTCATTTCCAAGGAGTGGAAAATGCACCCATGTTTGTGAAGGAAGCAGCAGCTGCGATCTCTGTTCTCACAGAGGTTTTTTTTCCCACAGGAGAACATTTTCTAAGGAAATTCTCCTCATCTGACCACACAGATGGAGCAGGACCAGCACCCTGGTGAAAGAGGTGACTCTTCCCTGCCCATCCCAGAGCCACGTGCTCAGCTCTCTGTGCATCCGTGACGCTGCCTTTCCCACCAATTCCAACAAAAGGGTTATTGAGCGAGTACCGGAGCACCGCCTGTGCGCTGAGCCCCGAGGGGCACTGACACAGCCACGGGAGACATAAAGCTCTTTAAGAGCCACAGCAGCGATCATGGGATCAAGGGCCCTTACACCGAATCTTTCCTCAGGGTTCAATCAGACATCTTTTGAAAGAGATGCCACAGAATTCCACTGGCAGACCCGATGCTCTCTGGGGAACGTATGGTCTCCCATAGAGCACTTTGTTCTGCAGCACAACGTCCAAAGGAGACACGCTTGTGCAAAAGCCTCGAGGAAGCTGCTCTCTTTACTCTGACGTACCAGGTAACTCTCCTATTGCCCCTTCCTCCTCTGTATTTCCAAGGGTGTTACAAGGTAATTGTCAGCCCAGTTTTAAGGGGCAGCCAGAGAGCACCAAGTGGCTCCTGCAGCTCTCCCAAGAAGTCCATGACAACAGGACTCCCTGTCACTGCCCATGTGCACACAGGTCCAAAGCCACGAGCAAACATCTGGGCTGCAGCTGTTCCCAAAGACAGAATGGGAAGCAGCAGGGAAGTCGTGGGGAGGGCACGAACAAGGCTACAGTGCACGGGCAAAAGAAGGAAGAGCATCAGGGGTCACACTGCTCCTCATCAGGGGTCACACTGTCCCTCATCCGCCTGCCAGGTCAGCATTACAGCAAAATCAAATACAGGTGACTCACCTCCTGAGGGTCATTTTCCAGTTTCAAACCATCTCCTCGTTTTTTGCATTTTCCTTAAAAAGAAACGTGAAAAAACAAACACATTACACCGGGCAGAGAATCCAGGCTGAGTGTAGGCAGGAGCACAGCTTTCTGAACATGACCCTAAAGCAGACTCACCCTCTATAAGCACAGGGAATGAGGAGGGGTGGGACAGGCATGCCTTGCTGAGGAATGCCGGCCGCCCTCGTCAAGATTACCAGCTAGTCTAATTCAAGGAGAAACGAGAAGAAAATCTGGGGCAGCTTAAACCACGCTCTGCACAGCATAAAGTCCCAATGACTGAATACCACAGGCTTTGGTGCGCTCTCTGACCACAAAGGGAAGCTGCTTTGTTGTAGTTTTTGTTGCGTTAAAGAGGCAAAAGATGGTGGGGCTGCTCTGGCTGAACAGCAGGACAACAGGCACGGCCTTCCCGAGGGACGAGATGGCGCTGCTGTGCGATGGCGCTGAGCTGACGCGAGCAGTCGGGTACATCAATGTGATCTCGGAGCCCATCGCGTGTTTGTGCTGACTTGACCAGCGAAAAAAAAAGGGGGGGGTGGCAAGGAGACTGTGAGAATTGAACAGGCAAAAGGCAGAACGTATACAAGGGGAAATCAAGCAAAATCACAGACACTGTGGCCAGGGGGCTGTGGAGCAGAGGACGACTACATGTGCGTGAAGGGGCAGGACTGGGACCCACCAGCGAAGGCACGGAAAGGAAATCCTTCAGATACACCATCCAGAGACACACACAGAAAACAGGGACAGGTAAAACTCTGATGGAGCTCACAGGAAAGTGTGAGCACCAACAGGTTAAACACTTGGAGAAGACACTAAAAGCCCCTACAGAGACTTGTCCTGCAGTCCCACAGCCACAACCCCCTTCTGGAGGAACCCGCAGGTTTCCCTCCAGTTCACAGACAATCACAGAGTCACAGAGTGTGAGGGGTTGGAAGGGCCCTGGAAAGCTCATCCAGTGCAATCCCCCCATGGAGCAGGAACACCCAGCTGAGGTTCCACAGGAAGGGGTCCAGGCGGGTTTGAATGTCTGCAGAGAAGGAGACTCCACAACCTCCCTGGGCAGCCTGGGCCAGGCTCTGCCACCCTCACCAGGAAGAAGTTGCTTCTCAAATTTAAGTGGAACCTCCTGTGTTCCAGTTTGCACCCATTGCCCCTTGTCCTGTCACTGGTTGTCACCGAGAAGAGCCTGGCTCCATCCTCCTGACACTGCCCCTTTCCATATTGATCCCCAGGAATGAGTCCCCCCTCAGTCTCCTCTTCTCCAGCTCCAGAGCCCCAGCTCCCTCAGCCTTTCCTCACACGGGAGATGCTCCACTCCACTCCATCATCTTCGTTGCTCTATTTCTCTGCTTCCCCTGAGGCACATGCTGAACTACAGCCCTTATTCCTGAAGGGCCGAACCCCTAAGACTTCTCTCTTTTCCTACAGCTGCAACCAGCACTGGATAAGCTCACAAGATGCCATTTTCAAGCACCACTGGCATTTGACTCAGCACAACCAGAAAAAGAGTCGGTGTTTTGAAACTCGAGGCTTGCTGAAAGTTTTTGTGTTACATCGGTTGCACCGTAACCACGTTTCCAAATCTTAAAGCCTGCAGCCAGAGCAGATGGAGAGGAGACGCCGTGGTGTGCTGGGAGGATCAGCGAGTGGCGATCAGCTAATGGGATTTCCTGGTGCAGCCACCCAGTGCTCAGAACTGCCGGGAGTCTCAACATGCGATGGGAGCTCAGCCTTCACCTCCTGCTGAACAAGCTTAGTGGGTCATGCCATGAAAAATCTGTCCCTCCCCCCAGATATTGTTCAAACTCCACGTACAGCAGTTTCCAGAATTGTATCAAATGATGAGCACTGCGCAACAAATAACCCTGCAAGATCTGGAGTGTGCAGATATCAAATATCTGCCAGACGTTACTGACAGCAATTACAAACTACTTCTGAATTAACTTTGTTCTGTATTTTCCTGGGCTAAATAATGATGAGTTAACTAAATTGCAATGGTGGAGACCTGGAATTCCTTCTCGGAATTTCTAGAAATTCCCCGTGTCACTGACAGCAGAAGGTGCTGGCAGCTCAGATCTACCTGCAAAAACAGCTCCCGTTGACTCTTTAAGACTCTGTGACACCAGGGACCAAACCAGCTTCTGCCAAGTGTTCAAACTGGAGCAACTCCTTGTAACTTTGTGGTTCTGTCACTGTATGTGAAACACAGTGTTTCTTTCTTTTTGCATGCAGGTCAAGGCCAAATTGTTATAAAATAGAGTTATTCATGGAAGTCTGACTGCTGCAGGATACGGCGGGAGGTTCCTGCCCCGACAGTGCGTCTGCCGGTGCTTCTGCGCATCCCTGACAAACGTTCGCTGCCCTCGTGCCATCTGACCTTCGACATCCGAAAGCAGCAGAATTATGAATCCCGATCCTTCCCCATTCACACGTTGTGTTTCCCTGGAGGATCCACGTACGGGCTCTGATTTTCCCAGCACCACAAAGCTGTGGGACGTCTCGGACGTTCACGTCTTCTCGCACTTCAATTAAATTCATTTCAAGCCAGCAGCATTCATGTGGCTCATCCGAATGTCAAAATATCGCTATTTCTGCAGTTACTGCTAATTAGTGCTTGGCATGACCTGAATTTCTAGGTATTAAAACAGAAACCCAAGCAACCACAGATACTCTTCACAGTTCCTCTCGTCCTGAGCAATCGAGGTGTCTTTCCACGCTGGACACATTTACACCCAATGCTTTGAGACTGAATGTACGACTTGCACACCTCTCCCCGCTTCTGGCTCTGCGTGTGCATCAAGAGGAATGAGTATTATTGTTACATGGTGCTCATCGCTGCTGTAAAGGAGGTCACCCAGACACGAGTAACAGAGCTGGAAAGTGCATGTGTGCACTTATTCATGCACAGTGTCTATTTTTGGAACAAAAACTGCAGGATGAGCCAGATAAAGGCAAGATGTACATAGTGAAAAGATGCGATTCAGCCTGTATAGGCAAGTGCACAATGAAGATTGAGTTACTGCATGAACGATGTGTTTAAGGTTGCGCTGATGTGTAATCTCGGAGCTTCAATTAGAAAGCATGGGTCTTCACGTTGCAATCACTCAACTTCTCTACCTAGAATGACAACTGCTCCTTATTTGCAGGGATAATAGCGAACTGAAACCAAATAACCTTCCGGCAGCGCCCCACAGTCTCCAGAACAGCTCGTTTGGAACAGGAGGAGACGGGGCCCAGGGCGGCGCCCGGAGCCGCTGCAGCCCCGGTACCAGCAGGACCCAGCGCCCCCCGCAGCGCGGGGGACATGTTCTGTCCACCACTCGAACATACACGTCAGAATATCTGCATCCCCAGTGTTATGTAGCTTATAACACCTCAAAGTAAGAGAAATACTAATTCTGATCTTTCCTCCCTCTTGCAGCACGTCTCAGGGAGGGAGAAGGTGAAGGGGCAGCGAGAGGAATCTCCCATATAGGGGAAAGAGTTGATATTATTTTGGGGGCCACAGGAAAAAAAAAAGGAATTTGATCCCTTCAGTGAGTGTATGGGAATAAATACAGGAACCAAACTGTTCTCGAATCACCTGCATTCCAGCAGCTCTTTCGCATTCGGGATCTGTTAGAGCTGTGTGACCGGCAGCAGCCGCACAACTTGCTGCAAAGCCAGAAAGATGAGTCAGGCCTGTGACTTTTGCTGAGAGATCTTTCCTGTGCTCAGTCAGTCCCAAGGGCAGCACAGGAGATGGTATTTACCAGACACACCACACAACATTAAATACAATCCGTAGCTGGGGGCAAGCTCTACTTGTTCAGATTCCAACAAACGGCGTCATGGCACAAACGGGCCCAGAGCTCTGAGCAGGCCCAAGGAGAGGCCAGCGGCTGCGGGAGAGTCCGCAGGCCAGTCAGTCTGCACGTTAAAACCAAAAACCTCAAAGACTCAAGGACGAGGGAAGAGGAGCAGCACAGTGTAGGGTTGCCATCCCCCCACCTTAGGTTTTCATAAGAAATCTTCTCCCCACACTTTCAAATTAACATCGATAAGCTAAACAAACAGCACCAAGGCCTGAGTGGAGCAGGGCCGGCAGAGCTGCCTCCAAACCGGCTGGAGGGAGCAGGGGCCGCCCAGGGCAGTGCTGGAGTCACCAGCGCTGGAGGGGTTTAGATGAGGTTCTCAGGAACACAGGTCAGTGCTGGAGTTGGGTTATGGTCGGACTCGATGATCCTGAGGGATCTTCCAGCAGGAATGATTCTATGGTTCTACCAACCAAAGCGCGTGCTGAGCTGCTGAGGACAGGAAGGCACAGGCTGCCGGTGACGCCAGGAGAAACACCCCCGAGCACCACCACGTCTGACTTCAGTGCCAAAACCCGCACCAGGTTCTGCAGGGTGCGAGTCGTGAGCTGCACACTGGCTGGGAACGGCAGCGCCGCGGAGGGGAGCCCGGAGCTGCTTTACCAGACTGGGGCTGAAAACTGCGGGTTACGGGTACGTTGTTCAGACAGTCTGGCTACATCAGGCTTTTAATACATTTTCAAACATCTTAATTTAAATAGAGGTCTCTTAATTTTCTCTAACAAGGAACAATTCTTCCAAAATGAGGGAACGCTGGCAAAAAAATCTGCCCTAGCAAACAATGTATGTTCAAATGTATGTTCGGAAATGCACGTTCGTTTTTGGCAGTTTCAAATCCAGCCTGATAAACGCAGCGTTCTGCACAACTCTAGATGTGCACATGGCTGGGGTCTTGTAGGAAAGGCAAAGAGCAGGATCGGGTCGTGCGGGTGCTGTGCTGCAGCACCACTGGATACCTCACTACTCAACGGCTATGGCCTAGATTGGAGTTGCTCTCACCTAAAGCATCACGCAGGAGGATTTTTTGTCCTAAGCATGCAAGAGGAAGAACAGAAACGTCATGAGATAACATGAAGATGAAAGTTAGATATGAGCAAGTTCCTAATGGTTCACTTGCACATTCTCCTAAAGCTGTAATTATCGAGGATCCACGATGCTATCATTGCCATGGGAAATGATTTGATTTTGTTACATCGTGATTATCTGAATTTTTACACTGCATTGAGTACCTTTGATTATATAAAAATACATATCAGTGGTGCACAAGTGGGGATCTTAACAGAACAAGTTTTATTTCAAAAGAATATAAAGCGGAGGGAAGAGAGTCCCTCGAGATTTCTAACACACGCTCCACTGTCAGAAATGAAAGCAGCATCAGAAGAGCTGTTATCAACATCTGCACTTGTCAAACCCAATCCGTTTTGCCAAAAAAACCCAAAAGACAAGTCTCTAGTTGAGAAGACGGCTCTGCTCAGAGAAGCTATTCACAGAAATAAATGCTGGGACCACATGATTCCCTAATTAACTGCCTATCTATTCACACCAAAGTTGCAAGGCAGCGAGAAAACAGATGTTTTTTCCGGTTCCAGCCTTGCAGATGTTATCCCGGGCCTGAGGGGCTGTGATCAGACTGACCTCAGTGGGGACTCTGGCCTAAGGTTTTGTCTACACTGTGGAACTGGCATTTAAAAGAATAAAAACGTAAAGTCCCCAGGATTTTCAATTCAAGTTACTGGCTCATGTATAACCCAAAGGCTCCACTATGCAGCTGAACCAGTGCTGCTGTCTTAGTGACTTTTTTATTATTTTAAATCCAATTTAGTTAACATGAAGAATTACATTTGTCCTTTTCTCACTTCATATTGTACTTATCTCTTTATTTTTCGGTGTTAACGCCCGTGGAGCCACACGGGTGGAACAGCAGCGATTGCAGCCAAGGCTGCAGGAAAAGCAGCAGCAGCCAAACCAGGAAAGTCTGAAGTTTCAATGACTGTGGTCACGGTTTCTGACCAACAGAAACACACAAACAAGGAGCAGGACCCACAGAGCAAGAGACGCTCACTTGTAAAATGGGTTTCCTGATCATACTCGCACTTTAAAGCAGGAACTGGTACGAAACGCCTCGGAAAAGCCAAACAGTGTTTGCATCTGGGGCTGCTGAGATTTACACCCGAACCCCAACCCCTTCCAGAAGAGGTTCCGCCTGATCCAGATCCTGCCCTCACATGTGCTCCTGGGGTTTGTTCTGATTTTTTTATGAACCAGAACTTTATACTCTGACAAAAATGGAAAACTAACAACAAAAGTATTTACACATCATAACACTTTCCTCAGCTAAACACTGAAAAAGATTTTGGATTTAACATATTGCATCTTCTATGCTGGGTAACTGGCTTCTCTTTCATCCATCCGTCCTGCATACGTTATTCACTGCAGATAACATTTTATCAATTTAACACCAGCATTTCTTCACAAACACAGCTCGGCAAGAGCTTTTATAAACAGAATTAAGAGCTCAGTAGCTGTCTAAACATATATAAAACTATAATGGTGAAGTTTAGAATAAAGCTCAGAGAATCTTAATACCCTAAGCAGCAGATGACTTCATCTGTCCCAGAGCACATGGAACAACTGTTTCTGAACACTGGATTTGACCTGAAGTGCAGATTCCAAATAACAGGCTCTACCACAGGACACTCCTCTCTCCTTCGCACATCTTCTCAGAAAGTAACATCCATGCACTTGAAAAGAGTAAACACGGACATCTTTCTAAAGTAGATTTATGTTTTTCTGAATTCCACCTAAGCTTTTAATTAAAATTGAGAAAGAACAACGAATCCCCATTAGAAAGTGATAAATCTTACCTTTGTCAACTACATCCCACACTTCGACTTTAACAATATCGTCAGTGGCTGAAAGCAGAACAAGGACACAACGTGTTAGAAAAGGTTTCAGTGGAATGACCAACAGCCAGCAGAGCCAAAGCCAACGGTGCCACAGCAGCAGGTGAGCGTCACAGAGAGGTCATTCTGGAGTGAACGCCCCCAAACATAACCAGAAGGCTGCTGAAGGTCCAAATTGTGCACCAAAACTCTGCTATCTCTTAAAGACTCTTATTCACACAAGTGATAGCGAGATTTCCTTGATCTTTTATGTCAGATTTGAAACACGTTACAAATATTTTGTGTAGATTCTTTTCATAACACACAAAGGTTTCCATATTCTTTCAAAACTATATATACATTTAATTCAGATAGTGAAGTCTGGCCTACGAGCAAGGTATTCACCTGCAAAAAAATGAATACACACATTTAAGGAAGATCAACCTTACTAACAGCATCTTCATGTCAATGTGACCAACAGTGCAGACTGTGGACACAGAAATCCACTCTCTCGGCAAATTTCAAGTTGTGTTTTGTGAAAAATAAGATATTCCTAGCGATTTCGCCTCCTGACAAGCTGGGGCATCAGTAAATTGTAAGCAGGAACATATATTTGAGTTGCTAAAACCTGAAGCAAGACAACGGAAATTGTAGCTCCAGAGACAGCGCTGCTGGCAGCTTCACTCTCCAATGGCACGAGGGACGGGCAGCTTCATGTTTCTGTTGAACTCAAATCAGCCCGGTCTTCATTAATTTGCTCCATGAAACAGCTGCTTTTTGGAAATGCCACAGGTTACAAAGCAAAAGCTTGTGTTTGGAGCAGCTCTGAATGTAAAGCAATGGAACAGGAGGATAATGTCTCAGAGGAGAAAATAATCTCATGAGAATTCAGCTAAGCAGAATTGTCCAGCCAGGGAACATTTCCTCTACAGAATTCACTGCTGGCTTAACATAAATGCTTCAAAATATTGCAAAGACCGATTACGAATAAAGGAAAACTTTGATTCTCTGCTTCTGGAGAATGATCCTTTTTTATATTTATGCATGAAGCAAAATCAGCCTCTCTTTTTCCTCCCAGCGACTTCCGCTTATCTTCCCCTTTGCCAGCAGGGCCCAGGGCAAATGGGCCTTGTGCAGCGCAGGCTGGGACGCGGCTGTGAAGCACAGCAGACAGACAAGTGCTGATCTTTGGACTGGGTCCAACTTCAGAAACGTTCCTTTGCTCCCAGACATCTGGGGCTGGACAAGCCCATCCTCCCTGCTCCCTTCCCTCTGCATCAGCTCTGACTTTCCCAAGTTTAATCCCGCGTTGTCATTTTATAGGTTGGGATTTCCTCTCCTCTGCTTTTAATCTCCCTTGAGCCTTGTCTCATTTTCCTGTTCGCTGTGCTGCCATGCGAGGTTTGCTTCCACGTTCCCCACATGCCCACATTCCCCCAACAGCCCATCCCTTCCCACAGGAGCTCTGGACCCATCAGTGGGTCTGTGGTTTCTCCCAGGTTTGTGGTTCATGCTGGGAAAGAGCATCCTCCTGATCCCAAACATTCTCTGGAGTCTCTGTCTGTGTTGGTGGTTTGCACAGCAGTTGGACCAGCTTGGGGAAGAAGTCCTGTGATTTCCAGGCTGGACATGAGGAAGAAATTTTATACAGTAAGAGTGGTGAAACACTGGTCCAGGTTGCTCAGAGAGGTAACAGACACCCCGGACTACAGACAGTGATTTCCACTGACCAATGGACTAAGTTATTATGTGTGTCCCTAAGTGTACAATAGCCCCCCATGACATAGGAATGGGTGAGGACACATGGAAAGCATCCTAAAGAGATGTGATGTAGCAGGATCACTCCCTCTGACACAACATTTTAGAACAAGAAAGGTGAATGCAGGAGTCACAGTCACATCAGGCTGAACAAGAAAGTGCCCAATGTAGAGCTGTGAACTGGGATCTGTAGTTGCAATAAAGAACTGGAGGGGGACTTGTGCACCCCAGGCTCAGATGGGAGGGAAAGCACAGCAGGTGCCCAGCAGCCGAAGTCCTTAAAACTCTGCTCAAACCGCCAAGCCAGACTGAAGTCCAACCGCTCCCCATGACTCACCCGCCTGGCATCGAACTTACGGCCGGCCAGGTGAACGGTTGGACTTGATGATCGTAAAGGTCTTTTCCAAATGAAGTGGTTCTGTCACCGTGCTGACACCAGGCCCTGGCAGAGCCGGCGCTGCCCTGCGCCGTGCGCTGCTCCACTCCATGGTCCGTTCAGGGTGCACCGGGACCCAAATCCACACCTGCAGTTGGGACCGGCACTGCTGCTGCTGCCCCCAAGGGACAAGGGGACAGACGGACGAGCAAAGTCAGTCCTGGCGCTTTCAACAGTCAAGACTTTCTGCAAAAGGACAGGAGATATTTTCCTTTCTCAGATGGCAAACTCTGCAGGGGCACAGAAGCAGCCCCGAAGGCTGCTGGTTCTACCCAGCACTAACAAGGGGCTTCCACGGAGAATATCATAGAGTATCATAGAAAGTCCTGAGCTGGAAGGACCCACACAGATCATCGGTTCCAATTGCTGTCCCTGCACAGGACACCCCACAGGTCACCCTGTGTGTCTGAGGACACTGTCCAGTCTCTTGTTGAACACTGTCAGGTTGGGCTGTGACACCTCCCTGGGAGCCTGTTCAGTGTCCAGCACCTCTGGGTGAAGAACCTTTTCCTCATGTCCCACTGACCCCCCCTGGCTCATCTGCTGCCGTTCCCTGGGCTCTGTCACTGTCACAGAGAAGAGCTCAGCCCTGCCCCTCCTGCTCCTGCTGAGGAACCTGCAGCCCATGGGCTCTGCCCTCAGTCTGCTCTGCTCCAGCTGAGCAAACCCAGGGACTGCAGCCGCTGCTCATCCGGCTTCCCCTCCAACCCTTCCCCAACTCGCTGTCCCTCCTCTGGACACCCTCCAGCAGCTTTATCTCCTTTTCTCCTGTGTCCCCAGCCCTGCACACAGTGAATGCTGCAGGTGAGGCCGAGCAGAGCAGAGCAGAGCGGGACGATCCCCTCCTGCCCGGCTGGCCGTGCTGTGCTGGGTGCACCGGGACATGGGGCCCTCTTGGCTCCAGGGACCAAGGAGTTGAGGAGTTGAGCCACTGACCCAGGCAGACCCGCTCTACACCGACCTGCTCTACACCCCCCTGTCTGAGGGGAAGCACGAATTTCACAATTAGTTGATCAATGAGATCCAAGAAAAACATTTTTCCACATGTTTTTTTTCCTGTTAGCACTGATGCTCCTGCTGGCTCGTAGCCAGGAAGTTCTCCCTTTTCATCACCAGCTTCATTCCTGATTATCCTGAACACACAAGAGGATAATTACTTTAGTGCTGCTGTGCTGGCTTTGGTGTGACTCACACACAGCCGCATTTCACCTTAACAGCTTTGGAAGGTGCGTCGCAGCAAAACGAGTGCCAACTCATCCCTTTAACTCTCACCTGGATTAGCACAAACCAGGCTTTAAACCACTCAGAAGATCTGTGCTCAGCTGCTGTTTGGCTGAGCACTCTGCAGCCGGTGCTTTCCCAGAGGTGTGAGAAGACTCCAACTGCAAGAAAGTTCATTTAAATAAAGAATCATTGCTTTATGGGTGGGTTCATCACCAGGGATTCACAGGCCCTCGGGCATATTTACTCTCATGCAATTACATTATTTCCTTCCTGCGGCTCAGATCCCAGGTCCTGCAGAGCAGAGCAGCTCTGTCATTCTTCACACCCGGCTACAAACCATCCAAAGGATTTGAACAAAAGGATTTGCCAGTTTTTATTCCAGATTCTCCTTCTGAGACTGTCAAACAGAATAAAATTGGTGACTAGCATAACCTAAAGGAACACTCATTAGGGTCAGGAATGGTAACTCCTTACTTGGACCCAAAAATTACAGATATCCATTACAGAGAAAATTGACACAGAGAAGTAATTTTGTTCATTCTGAGCACAAATAATTCCTCTACCCTTATTAATTCCTTCAGCATAAGACTTCTGAACATATGACAAGGTGGTATGTTCCACATTCAAAATGTGACCCTTTCAATACCAAACACTGTAAGAATCCCTCAATATTTGACAGTGATTTCATTAACATCTGTAAATATTTGCTGCCAGCTGCCTCATAATGTTTATTCAAGGTGGCTTAAGAGCATGGTCACAGGAAGAACAAACTTCATTCTTCCTCTGCAGATGAACTCAGCCAGGGGGTGGTGAAGGGATCTGAGGCAGCTCCCCCCTGTGCCCACAGCACCCCTGCCAGGGGAAGCTTCCACAGCAGGAAACGTTCCTCGCCATGGGTTTAAAACAGGAGGTTACTTTTTAAAACAAGTTCTAATAAGGTCAATGGAGAATCTCCTATACTGATGGAAATTATTACTAAGGAAATAATACAGTGTTTTGTAATACAAAAGAAACACAACTGAAAGGCACAATTTGACGTGCAGCTTTCCAGATATTTCGACTAGCTTGGCTAGACTTCACCTCGAGGAAAGTCTGTCACCATAGGCACACATTGCTGTCAACTCTAACCAGCAAGCCCTACAAACGGATCACAGACGTGTCAGAACTAAGCACTAGAAATAACAAATCCACCCGTAGTTACCCCATCAGCAAAAGCCAGGCTGATGTGCACCTGTTTTCCATCCACGTTGAAAAAGGCAGTGTCTAAACCTCAGCTCAGTAGGAGAAAACACAGTTCCTACAACACACGGAAACACAGGAGGGGACTGTATCTTTCTCCAAACAACTTCCTGCATGTATACAAAAGCCTGTATACATTCAGTTTGTACACCTGTCTACGTATACAAAAGTGATTAGGTACAGATAAGTCTGTTAGAAATCAAATGCCAGGATCCCAGGCTGAATTTACAAACAGCACTTGTACTACCTGTGCTGATCGGAGAGGAAATGAACTCCGATTCTTTTACCCATGATATTGCAGAAAGCCACAATTCACATTAAGGGCACTCTTTGGACTTGGATATCTAAGAAAGAGGTATTTAATTTCTTATTCTGATCTAAGTCTGTTCAGGCTGAAGCATTCAAGTTTAATTTTGGAGATAGATTCCATCATCCAAACAACTTGTATGTTCCATGTTGCCACATGAACAACCGATATGTTATATTCTGAGACAGAGGAAGAGGAGTGTGGGGGAACGACGGCACAGCTGTAACAGACATGCTGGAGGTTTTGCTGCAGACGGGGAACAGAGCACCACTGCATGAATACCACAGATCTGCCAACGCCTTGGGCCGCTTGATGGGCAGAACATCAGGAAGACGGCACCCAAAACAAATGCAGAAGCTGACAGGTGCACCTTTGCCTCACGGTCACATGGAGAGTCCCCATGAAAGAATCGGAGAAGCTGTAACTCCAGGCTTAGCTCAACGTCAGATGCTGAATGAGAGAAAACCTCTAGCTGCACTGAGCAAGGATGACCTGTTTGTCTCGCACATCCAAGGCAAATCACAACCATCCACCCTTATAAACCTTTTAAACGCTTGTCAAGAGAGAGCTGGCTCACGGGGCTGCCTGTCCCGAGCTGGAGCAGCGGAGGGTGAGGACACCAGCCCGAGGCAGGCGCTGCTGAGCTCAGCCCGCGGCTCCGTCATCGGCAGCACGAGACTTGTGCATCACAGGATTATCCAGCACCACGAATGCGATTGGTGAATTAGATGAAGCACCCGATTTTGGTGTTTACCCAAACTGTATGGGTCTTATTTTCCAGCTGCGAGGAGGCAGAGGGGACCTGATTCAACAGGAGGTCAGAGTGGTGCAGACGGGCGATGTCTGACAATGGCAAACTAACCGCTGACCCCTTCTTAAAGCAAATCAGTCTTACAGAGCGAGTTAATACTGAATCAGTAGTTCACCCCATGAGGCTGTTGTATTTTTTATCAGGAACCTGAAAGCTGGACTTAATGAACTGTTGAATCATAGCCTTATGCAATTTCAACGCCTGTAGTGTCTTTTCCCGGTGAGACCCAGGGCTTTCACAGCCCCTTTACACCGTCAGAGCAGACCGGGAACGTACAAAACCTCGCACCTCATCTCTCAGACTCCAACAAGCACTAAAGAGACCCACTGATACCACACTTCTGTGCTTCAGTAAGAGTTATTAGTACTACAATCATTTTGAAAACGTCACCTTCACCAGTTACAGGACGCTCTTTATATTCTAACCAGTGAAAAACTGGTTTCCTTCATGCTGTTCACTTCTTTGCACCACGGTAACAGCAAAAGCAGGGTTAGTCTCAGGGACAGATTTCCATAAGAAACCTGTGCTCATTAACAAGTCAAGCATATCACAAATACTTCAAATCTTTTGGATCACCTATCAAACACATTCCTTGAACGGTGGCTTCCACAACCTATCCTTCAGCACTGACATAGTTTCTGAGTGAAGTTATTCAGAACATGACTGAGAAACTGTACATAATAAATTAAAATAACAAGAGTGATGAGAGACCGTTTTCTCTCCCAAGCAGACAACAGAGTAAAGAAGCAAATGAGGCCACAGTGGAATTTCTATCCCCAAGGCACCATCCCGTGACTGTCATTCCCTCCACCCTCTTCCATCTTACTTTTATAATTCCAGTGGATGCTGGTGACTTGGATCTCCTGAGTTGGAATATACTCCTCAATGAATTTCTTCCCCTGCAGCCGGTGCCACAGTGTGGTTTTCCCGGTGTTCCTGTCCCCTCGGATGACAATTTTCACTGGGGAAAAGAGCAAGCAGACAAATAAAGCTGATTAAAAACAAACTGAAGAATGCTGTGAAAAGCATGTTAACTTTTTGCAAGCACTACTCAGATGCAATTAGCTCTCCCATTTTACACAGGCATGGTGGGGTTTGTTAAAAATCATGAGCCTCAGTCATTACAATTAGTGTTTATTCAGCTACTCACACAGCTCAGCAGAAAGAACCAACACCAAGACTGAATCTTCAGAACCTGCACAACTTCAGCGGCCAAGGCTCCGCTCCTGCACCTCCCGCCTCTGCCCAGCGCTTGCTCCCACCCGCCTGCCCCCTCCTTTCCTCGCCTTTTCCACCAGGCTTCTCCTTCCATCACCTCCTTTATCATCCCCATTTCTCCTTGAACACATCTCATTCCTTGAGAAAACAGAATCGTAGAATCGTTTATGTTGGAAAGGACCTTTCAGATCATCAGGTCCAACACACCGCCAAGTCCACGACTGCCCCATGTCCTGAGAACCTCATGTCCGTCTGTCCAGCCCTCCAGGGCTGGTGACTCCAGCACTGCCCTGGGCAGCCTGTTCCAATGCCCCACAGCCCTTTGGGGAAGAAATTGTTCCCAGATCCAACCTCACCCTCCCCTGGTGCAACTTGAGGCCGTTTCCTCTGCTCCTGGCGCTTGTTCCTGGGGAGCAGAGCCCGACCCCCCTGGCTCCAAGCTCCTTTCAGGCAGTTCAGAGATCAGAAGGGCTCCCCTCAAGCTCACTCCTCACACCCCCTGCCCCCCACGCTCTCAGCCCAGCCCATGGGGCACGTCCTGTGTTCAGAGCTGCTGCTCCTGCGCCCCACACCGGGGTGACTCTGATGGTGAACTGGTGAAACTGTTCTCCGGGGTGGTGCTGGGAGAGCCGAGAGGCAGCTTCTGGTGAACAGCACCGCAGAGTTAAGAACAGCACTGCAGAGTTAAGAACAGCACCGCAGAGTTAAGCTCTCCATTATTCCCAACTTTCTTACCCCAGGGCAGCGTCTCCTTTCCCAGGGGCAGCACAGGACGGTGTGCTGCTCTTCAGCTGCTCCAGCTCACAGCGCAGATGGTGGCAGGGGGGAGACAACCCTTGGCAGGGACAAGGTAGTTTATGTTCACACGGCTCTATCGTAAAGTGACTCCAATAAATTAACCAAACTGCCTCTGTTGATGGCCACGGTGTGATTCAAATTAAGTACAAATCAGTCTGTCTTACACACATTAGAAACAAGCTAAACTGAACCAAAACAAGCACCTCCCTTGGCAGAGATAAATCCACTTAAACAACAGTGAAATAAAACCAAGAGAAACTGAGTCTCTGTGGGTCCTGCGTGTGTTGGAGGGGCAGTCCCGGCCCTGGGCTGGGTGTAGGCAGCGCGGTGCATTCTCAGAAACCACAGCCTGGGTGAAGGCACAAGAGCTTCACTGCGAGCGGCAGCGCCAGCCGGGCCAGCAGCACCCATCCGCGCTCGCGTGCACCCACAGCAAGGACCGGCAGGGCAGAAATCCACCCAGACCCCCCCAGGGAGTGTCCAAAATACTATAAACTGTACACGACATGGCGAAGTAATTTCTGTAGCAATTAATATAATGAACTTCCCAGAGTCTACCCTAATGTTAACTCGTTCTTTCTGAAAAGAGTTATTTAAATTGTGTTACATTACGGGATTTTTTTTTTTTTAATTCCACAAGGTTATTGGGAAACATAAGCTGACTCGAACAGAATTTTCATGCTTGCATTTTGAATAGGAGCTATCATCCCCTAGAAAACGGGCCACTCAGGGACACCTAATGGCAGATTCAGGTGATTAGCGTTACGTTGTGCATCACTGTTTGGACAAGGAAACCTGAGACTGAGGGCTGCATTCTGCTGTACATCAGGAGTTATTGCAGGCACCTCAGAGAAAGGTTTAAGAGATAAACCTGAAGGTGAAACAGACGACATACACATATTCTGCGGGAGAGTTTTGTCTGGTGAAACTTTGTGCTGCAGTTTACTGTGCGTTGCTTGTTGCACACTGAGAGGTACTGCTGCTTGTTTTTCCTACAAAGTTACTTATTAAAACAGCGAAAGAATAATAAAGGCAAAAATGAACATAGTATGTACAGGGTGACTGCACTTACAGGTCCCAGAGCATCTCTGCAGAGACAAGTTTCCCGTGCTTCCTGCCGCTCTGTGTGTGACTCTGTTTCCTGCTTACAGATGATGAAATAATCAACGGAGAACGCCTTTGATATTCCTGAATTAATGCAGCAAGGCCATGGTACAGCCAGAATGACATTCCGTGTCTCCCAGGTAAAACCCAAACCCTTCTCAATGGTCCCCCTGCCTACCACAGAAAGCCCTTTTAAAGTTCATATTCCCCCATGAAGTGCAGCATAGGAGACCAAAACAGTGAGTTCTGAGGGACAAATAGACCTGCCTTAGTTAGGCTGCTCTCAAGGTGCAGCTCAGGATCACTCCCAGAAAACTGGACTGTGAGCTCTCCCCAGAAGGGGAAAATCTTAACTCTCTTTGGACTTTCCTAGTGCCAACAGCGTTATTTGTGCGGCTACATATCGAGTGGGATCAAGGAACAGAACCGGCTGAGAAATAACCCCAAAATCCTGCATTTTCAGATTTCTTCTCTAGCCCCAGTGCCCAGCTGCGTGAGCTGCAGGAGCAGCACGTGGGGGGCACGGCTGGAGTGGAACCTGATGCCCCCCACATCAGCAGGTCCGGTTTAACCAGTGGAGGGTTTTTGTGGCTCAGTCTGAACAGGCCCAACGGCCCTTTCCAGCTCCAGCGCTCTCCACGGCAGGATCGCTTTCCTCCCACACAGCACATGAATTTTCACTGGCTTTTTTCCCTGAAGAAAGAAAAAAGTGTCTAAAAACAGATCAGGAAGAAGGCAGGTGATGTGTGTCATTCTCAGCAAAACAAACTCTGTGTTTGGGGCTCTGGCTGGGGCAGGTCTGCTCGGTGACAGCTTGGGCACAGGCGGGGAGGGCAGCACAGGCTGGGTTGCGGCTGAACGGGGAACAGGACAGTGACTACAGGGGAGGTTTGTACTGGTACCCATGGCACTGGAACAACTGCTGCCTTATTTTGATTCTAAGCTGAATCAGTACTGACTGCACACAGGCAAAGGTTTGTAGCAAAGACAGGAGAATCATCTGTGGGAAGGACAGGGATGGGGATAGATCAAGATGCAAGGAAAAAGCTCAACAAACCACTTTATTCGTAGTGTCACTGCATCAGGAAAAACAGAGGGATTTCTGTTCTCCAGATGAGGAAATGGAAGCAGCACAGTGAAGAAACAGGCCCGGAGAGCAGGACTCAGACCAACGCAGAGCTAGAGATCTGAGACTCCCAGCTCTGCACGTGTTCCTCCGGAACACGGCAGCAAAGAACTCAAACCACAGCAAAGGTGCTTATAAAGCAGACATGAAGGATCACAACCTTGTCCTCATTAAGGTCTTTGGGACTGTGACTATAAGGCTGCAACTCAAATGCTTTAAGCTGGTTCTGCTGCCAAAGGCAGCGCGCTGGATCTGCAGACAGCCCGGCACACCCCGAGAACAGGACAGACAGGACAGGACAGACAGCGGCCACAGCAGCTTTGCCACACGTTGCACAAACACCCGTGTCAGTCCAAGGAGAAAACGGGCGAAGGTGGGAAGCAGCATGAAGAGAGGAAGCCTTTCTTTTGGGAGTAGTGCGGAACGAAAATACTTAACAGGACTACATCAGAGTCTGGGAACTACTACTCTAAAACAACTCAAAGGAAGGACTACAATACTCACCAAAAGGATACATGATATTCATTAAGTTTCGTCTTTTAAATCACATTTTAGACAGAAAAGTAATAACGGGAGGGACTGAGGGGAATTTTTGGAGCTCCTGACTTTGGTATTTGAGCACTGGGAGGTTCGGGGCAGCTCTCGGGAGAGCAGCCCATGCTCCACACGCAGTGGCTGTGGGTACGCTGGACACAGCACTGGGAGCAAAGCCCGGAGCAGAAGCCGCACCACGTTCTGGGAAACAGGATGGATGGATCCAGACCTATAGCACTTCCACATCTTTTGCTCCTGTCACCAGCGGAAAACTCCCGGGGACTCCTCTTGCCAGAGTAACCCCGCCAGAACTGTTTGGCCAGCATCGCCTCACACCAACTTTGTTCGAGTCAGCTGGTGCTGGCAACTCCTGGAATTTGTGGCACCGCTTCCCAAGGAATGAGATCCACCTCCCCCTCTCTGAACCAACCTCAGCCGCTCTGGTCTGTGCTAGCTGGGGATGCAGCAGGCCTGCTCCACGTTAAAGCTATCGCAAGCAGGAAAACATAAAACACAGAAAAACCCACGAAAGTAAGCTTTTCAGAAGTTTGGGTTCCCATCCAGGGAACCATGAGCTCTTGTAATCACAAACACGGTACAGACTGACACATCTTTATCTCTGTGCCTTCCACAGCACTTGGTGAACGCTGGTGTTATTTGGGCCGTGGTACATAAAACAGAAGAGCTCCGTATGGAGCAAAGAGAGCAAATAAAGGGGGTGTGCTGGGAATGCAGTATGAAAATACTTTTGTTTTGAGAGAGGGTGTCCCCGCAGAGGAAGCGGCTGCTGCTGAGGGCCAACACCGGTCTTTGCTCTCACCAGAAACCTAAACCTGCCCACCCTGCAACGTCTTCCTTTCCAAAGCTGCAACGAGTGGGAGTGACACTGTCAGTGTGAATAATTTCGGTTCAACTCAGGGATGGATGCTACCCAGTGCTTGTAATCCTCAGTGCCATTAAAACACATGACCTTCAATATCACCTCAAACCAGGGGGCTGTTTGGGTACAAAATGTACGTGAGGGTTGTGAAGGCCGGGGCAGCACGGTGGGGCCTGGGCCCCACGGAGGCACCCAGAGCCAGGTGTCCCAGCCACGTGCTGCCCGCTTTATCAGCAAGCAACTCACTCACTAAATATATATCTGGGAATGAAACAAGCTTCAGCTCACAATTGGCAACGGCCTGTGAAAGCAAGGAAACATTTCTGTAAAACCAGTCATCACAGCACCCTTTGGTTTAGGTTTAGGCAACTCAGGAGGAACAGACGAGCTTGAAAGATCTGTGAGTGTAAAGGCGGCTACCAAACACACTTGGCACTCCTCTGCTGAACGGCATGTGTTTGCTAAGAAAGACGCATTGGCAATGCACAGGATCTGCATCTCTCCTTCCTGAGCAATGGCCCTTGTAATGACATTCCTTCACACCCCCCTTCACCAGGACCATCATAACCACCGCACTGGAACCCGGCCCATCCACCCAGCGCCAGGGCTGCGCAGGGCACTTCGAAGCCCTTTGTCAGCCTGCCTGTATCTCCTATAAATATTATCTCACAGCAATCCTGGGAAGAGTTACTATGGAGATTGGAAAGCTTCCCTTAAGGCAGTGACAGAAAGCTGCAGTTCTGTTCCAGATATGAAAGCAGTAACTAAAACACAAATCCTGGTAAAAGAGGGACAAACCAAAAAGCTTTCCCAAGGTTTTCAGCAGCAAGACAAAAAGCAGCAAAGCTACAGTTGGTGGCCTTGCTGCGTGAATGGGAGCAGGTACACATCCACACAGGTTTGTCGACGACGCAGTTAGTCAACACGTAACCAAGAGTCGCCCCTGTCGACCGCCGTGCCAGCAGGATGCAGCCGATCTGCCACTGCCCGCAGCACAAACGTTCGCTGTCTGAGAAGTCAGCTCCTTTCTCTTACATAATTCACAGGCTGGTATTAGGTACCTGCTCTCAGCCGTGTAGCAGGGAAGAGGGTGGATGTGTTCTGGTCTGTGGGCTGCGCGAAGCATCTGCCCAGATCTCCAGGTGGTGTTTAAGGATGCAGTGCTGCATTCCGAGGCACAACAGGCCCGTCCTCACCCCCTGTTTGTCACTGGAAGTCTCTCAACAATAGCACTGTGCTTCTCTTCACATTCATGACTGCTTGCTAAGACGCTGATTTTTTAAATTAAGCATTACTGGCACAGCTAACAGATGTGCTGTGGATAAAGGCACCAAATGTTCTCCCTAGTAAAACAGAGAGCTTCAAAACATCCATTCAAAAGCACTGTCAACAGTGACAATCCTACACAAAGTAAGAAAAGCCTCAAACCCCAGTGTGCGAACCTCTGCCTTCACATTCTGTTTCAGAGGAAGATCCAACATAAGCTCTATTTCTACAATACGTGTGTCCTTCCTTACAGATGTTATCCAGCGCCACGTTTACGAATCAGTCTCTTTCCAAACTGCCGGTCTCCTGGCCTGCTGCAACCCGACCTCCCCGCCCGCCCCGGCCCACGCAGAGGGGCTGATCCTCCCAGCGCTCTCTGGTACCATCTCTGTTTTCAGCAAGGACGACATAATTACCATCCCCATCTCACAACTGTTACTTTGGGATGTATTTCACATACTTGTAGTGTCCTCCTGAAACCTTACATTAGAAATAACCTTTACTGAGCTTAAAGGGAAAAGCACAATCCTAAGCCTCAACATCAAAAAGAAATAAATTCAGAAAATGTTCCCTGAGAAAAGAGCAAACGTATCAGTTGCAGAAACATATGGTCTGAATGAAATTATGTACCAAGGGCACATCACTCACCTTTTATTAAAGCCTGACAGGGCAGAGCTTTTCAAAAGACCCTTATCATATAACCACTAAAGCTTAATTACAAATACCATTATCCCGGGCTTCGGGAAGGTCACCCCCACACTCAGGGGAGTTACTCTCTTGATGCTTTGACTGACAAAAATTGATTTACAAGGAACTCCGTTTAGTGCCCCGTCAGCAGAAAGCAGCAGCCGTTGGGGACGTGTGCTGAACCACAGGTTCCCGAGTCCCGCACACAAAGATAAGTTTCCCAACCTTCATTCCTCCCACGCTTCCCCAAGCTCTAACATTTAATTGCAAACTTGGCGTTGGGGAACACTGGCAAAGGCACCACCACGCACAACGAAAGTGTTTCCATTTCCAACTCCATCCCCCGGTCCCACCAGGTCCCCGGGCAGCGGACGGACGGACGGACGCGGCTCAGCCCCGCGCCCCCGGCCCCGCACTCACTGTTGTACTGCACTCCCTTGGCGAAGCGCCGCTGCAGAGCCTGGTTCATGGACTGCAGCCCCGCGGGGATGTTCTTGTCTCTTCCCGGGGGCTGCTCCGAGCCCACCAGCTTCTTCAGGGCCGAGAACATCTTTGTGGTCCCGCTCGGCTCCACCGCCGGGCGACGGGTGCGGGGCAGCGGGCGGGCAGGGCTCGGGGCAGTCAGGGCAGGGCCGGGGCTGCTCCGGCCATGAGGGGCGTCCCGGGCTGGGCAGGGCGGGATGTGAGGGCTCGGCCCGGCCCGCCACGGTAGGGAGGGGGCTCAGCCGGGGCCCGCCGTGTGCCGGGGGCGCTAACCGGGCATGGCCCGGGCGGTGCGGGGTCCTGCCGGCAGCGGGCCCGGGGCGGTACGGGTCCGGGCGGTGCGGGACGCGGGTCCTGCTGCCAGCGGGCCGGGTTGGCTCGGCGGGCCGGGTTGGCTCGGCGGGCCGGGTTGGCTCAGCGGGCCGGGGTTCGCTCGGGCCCAGGTTCGCTCAGCCCCGCCGGGCGGCGCGCGGGCCGCACGGGGCTCGCGCCGCCGCCGCCATCTTGCCTCTTCCGCCGCCGCCGGGGGCCGGGCCGCGCGCGGAGCCGCTACGGCGGCCGACAGGGGCCAGCGGGGCCGGAACGCGACCCCAGCGCCGCTCGTGACCCCGTGACCCCCGACATCCCCCCGTGGGACCCCAGGGCTCTGTGACCGCCCCCAGGCCCCCTGCAATCCCCTCCTGTGAGCTTCGTAGCCCCCCAAGCCGTGACCCCCATAACCCTTGTAATCCCCTCCCGGGACCCCCCAGCATCCCCAACACTCCCAGTCCTCTCCTGGGACCCTCACAGCCCACCTGTGCCCCCACAACCCTTGTAATCCCTTTCTGGAATGCTTATACCCCCTGCCCCCAGCCCTGCATTCCTCTTCTGGGACCCTCACAGCCCCCCCGGGATCCCCATAACCTCTGGAACCCCCTCCTGTGATCCTCACAGCCCCGTAATTCCCTCCTGTGACGCCCAATAATCGCCCTGAGACCCACTGTAACATCCCTAATTCCCTGCTGTGACCCACCATAGACCC
This sequence comes from Patagioenas fasciata, assembly GCF_037038585.1. Taxonomy (NCBI): domain Eukaryota; kingdom Metazoa; phylum Chordata; class Aves; order Columbiformes; family Columbidae; genus Patagioenas; species Patagioenas fasciata. The sequence continues at coordinate 1,452,943 of NC_092539.1, forward strand.
CTATGACCCCTAAACCCCACAGCCCTCTCCTGTGACCCCTCAGGGTCCCCTCTGACACCCCATAACCCCCTGCTGTGACCCCCTATGGTCGTCATCCCTCCCCATTATCCTTATCCTGGTCCATGACTGGGTTCCCCAGGCCCCACAATGCCCTTCCCAGCACAACTTTGATGCAGCAAATATGCTGGGAGCAGGCACCCATTTCCCCCTGCTGCCCCCCTCCCAGCTGCCCCCCACCAACCCCTGGGAAATGGGGGCTCAAACCCCATCCCTCAGGATGCCCTGAGCCCCTCAGTGCCCCCCTTGGCCACCCCAGCCCTATGCGGGCAGTGGGGCTGGGACAGAGACTCAGTGGGAAGCAGCCGGTAGCCCCACAAAGGAGGGTGGACATCGCATCAGGGAGGCCAGTGAGGACCCCACAGCATCCCCTGCCCTGCTGGACATCCACCCCGCTCCCCACCAGCTGGAGGATGGACACTGGGCTCATTGGTCACATCAGAGACATTTACTGCTGGAGGCATCTCCTGTGCTGCCACCGGCAGCTGCCGGCACCCTCCGGCCGGGCCCCGGTGCGGGCAGCTCGTCCTCCGCCCACATCAGTTTGACAGATGCAGAAACTGCTCATCCTCTGCAAGCAGAGAGGCACAGGGTGACGGACAGACCTCCTCCTCGCCCACAGACAGACAGCGATGGCTGATGCTTCCCACTTTGTCCCTTCTGTCAGTGGTGGGGGAAGCTGTCTGGACCCTCCACGCACCCCATGCTGTCCTGGGATGTCACTTCATGTCCCACCACCCACCGCGGTGGCATTAATGCACTTTATATTGGTGACGGGATACTAGAAGATGAGCTTTGCCTTAAAACACATTACTCTGGCCCCATCTGCCATCCATGGGGCATGATGAACCCGCGGTTCCCACCCCCGGGACCAGGCTCGCCCAGGGCTGGCTGTGGCTGGAGACCCCCGAGCTCACCCCTCTGTACGGAGAGATTTCCCCTGCCACACTCCAGAAAACCTTCCCTGTCCCTCTGTCCCAAGGCCAAAGTGTGTTTCCCATAGAGGTTCGATATGGAAACCCCTGCACTGACTAGAGCTGAAGGGCCTGGCAGGTGTCACACAGAGGGTATCCCACCAGTGGGGACCCCAGTTTGGTCTTTATTCATTGTCAGGGTCCCCACACCCCCCACATCTTTCCACACTGGCATTCCCTGCCTGGGTGCTGTCACATCCACTGGGCCCCACTGCACCCCAGCCTGCTTGGGGCCATTCCCCCTTTTATCAAGAGGGACTTGAAGCTGACTCCTGGCCTCAGTACATCTGCAGCCTGTGCAGCCCCCTGGGTGATCCTGTCTGTAGATTAATGACCATACTCCTCAGTCCATCCCAGCACCCGACCCAGGACAGACTCATCCCAAGGACAGCCCAAACCCATTCCAGACCCCTCCTGGACCCAGGACAAACCCATTCCAGCCTTATCATAGACCCAGAATAGACCCATCCTGGACCCATTCACACCCAGGACGGACCCACCCCAGGGACATTCCAGACCCAAGACAGGACTAGCCCAGACTTATCCCACATCCAGAACAGACTCATTCCAGAGCCATTCCAGACCCAGGACAGACATATACAAGACTTATCCCAGACCCAGGATAAGCCTGTCCTGGACTCATCCAGATTCAGGACAGACCCAGAACCATTCAGACTCAGGACAGACCTATCCAAGACTTATCCTGGACCCAGAACAGACCCATCCTAAACTCACCCAGACCCAGGACAGCCCAGTCCCAGCCCCGGGCAGACCCAGCACACCCAGCCCCAGCCCGGAGCAGGACAGGAGATGGTGCAGGCTGCAATCCCGGCTGCCCCGGCACAACACGGTGCAGGCGGGGTGTGGGTACCTGCCAGTGGAGGAGCCCCGCAGTACTCCTTGCACTCCTTCTCCGAATAGAACTGGTTCCCATTGCCCTTGCAGCCTCCGTAGCTGAACGTGATGCACTTGCCCTGGGCAGCGTCGAAGGCCCAGCGCGTCACCGGCTTCTGGCAGGGACCCGGGACGATGGGCAGCCTGCAGGCAGCTGCAGGGAGAGGGGCTGCTCTGAGAACAGGGGTTTCAGAGCCCCCCAATACCCACGGGGATGCTGGACACATGGGGTTCGAGGCCACTCTCAGATCTGCTCTGATGCCTCCGCAGAGGCACCTCCTGTGCCCCAGAGGGACGTCTCCTGGTGGCCCCGCTCACCCTCTGTCCGGCACGCCTGCAGGCACTCCTTCTCCGAGTGGAAGTTGTTGCCGTTGCCCAGACAGCCGCCGTAGAGGAAGGTTTCACAGGCCATGGAGGAGGAGTTGTAGAAGAAGCGGGAGAGCATCCCACTGCAGGGCCCGGCGTCCCGGCTCAGCCGACACGAGTCTGCAGGCGAGCGAGGTGCGGGCTGTCACAGGCAAAGGGGGATGCAGCGCAGGGGAGCACCCATGCAGCCCCCTCCCCTGGCACCTACCTTCCTTATTGCCGATGTAAGTGGGCAGGGGTCCTGCGGCCGAGCCCTCCTCAGTGGGCAGGACTGCTCTCCGCGCCCTCTGCACGGGGAAGGAAGCACCGAGCTGCCCTCAGCCCCTGCCTGTGGGACCCGCTGCTCCCTCATCACTCCCCACCATGGTGCTGAGCTCCCCTTGAGCCCCTGATGCCCCCAGGAGGGGCTATGTCGGGGGCAGCGCTGTTGGGTGCTGCAGCCCATGCAGGTTCCAACCCTCCTCGGTGCTCCCCCAGCACATCTCCAGTCGTTGCTCTAGGGTCAACAGGCTGCGATCCCTCCCCAGCCCTGTGCTCATCCCGGGTAGGTGGCAGGATCATGTACGTTGGATAAAGACACCCGCAGTTCCCCAGTCATGGCCTGTTCTGGGGACATGTCTCTGCCATTGCTGATGCAAGGTGGTGTGTTACCTGCTCTCAAGTCAACTGGGTTGTTTCTCCTATGAAAGTCCAATTCCCTATTGAAAATCCTTCTAAACTCAACCCTGTGAGATCAGGAGGTGCTGGGTGACTGCAGGTGCTGAGCTGCCTCCCCGTCCCTGAAGGAGGGGTCCACAGGCTGGCTGGGGCACCCACAGGCAGGGAGCAAGGAGACACCAGACTCCACATGTGGCAACTTTCACCCCATGAAAAAATCTGAGTAGGAAAGGGCTGCTGCCTTCCACTTGGAAACGAGCCCTGGTGCCCAGCTGGCCCCTGGGACACTCATCCTGCAGCCTGCACCCACTTGTGCCCCCATCAAAGCCCGTCGGTGGAGATGAAAGAGCAGTCAGTGCACCTCCACGGGCTCTGTGTCCTGCTCACAGAGCCTGGTCCTCAGACACCAGGTCTCCAGTAGGTTTGGCTTGGATGGGATGTCCCCAGCCTTGATTCATCTCAGGAGTTCCCGGCTGGACCACTCACCGAGGGGGCAGTTGCCGTCTCCTGGGGGATGCATTCACCTGGCCCAGATGACAGGAGAGAAAACCAGCAACATGAGAAGGGAGGTGTCCTGACAGACTCATGTCACCGTGGTCCTGCACCATGCACACATGGGACCCTGGGGAAGGGGACACCCTCCCAGTTTCACCCCAACGTTCTTTCCCTCTTGCTGCTTTCCACTTCCCACTTGCAGGAGCATCACCCTAAAATCCCCATACCCACATCCATCACACTAGCACCTTCTGAACCCCAGGCTGAGCTAGGAGCTCCTCAGCTCCTGGGAGCACCCAGTCATGGGGAGCAGTCATGAGTGCCCTGCACCCTCGTCCCAGCACAGTGTTCTGGGGTGCACCGACCTGGCAGACTGGTAAGGATCCCACCATCTGGAAGCTGGTGGAAACCTGACTGATACATGGCCTTGACTCCTTCCCATCCTAGCCCAGCAAAGTCTTTGCCTCTCCTCCATCCATCCTGACTGCCCCACTTTCTCCACAGCCTCGCACACTGGGACAGAGCAGCCCCAGTGCCAGGGGGACAGGCAGCAGGAGGGGTGTGTGCGTTACCTCTGTTGGCCAGGACGAAGATGGAGTCTTCAGGGATGCCCAGCTCTAGAGCCAGTTGCTGGAAAGACTCGATGAGGTCCTCCCGCAGCTCCGGACTCCTCCCTGGGCAAGGGAATGGGCTGTGAGCAGGGTTGGTGTGGGAGGGGGTGTGCATGCAGCCCCCCAACCACCCGCCAGCCTGCAGAGCTCAGGCAACTGCAGCCTCCTGGTCCTACCCAGCCTCTCCTCTGGTATTCCTGACCAGCCTTGACCAAGGGCTTGGACAAAGTGGTTTTAATGTTTCTCAATTTTGAAAGACAGCATCTCTTGCCACTTCAGGGCCTGGGGTTCTTCCAAGAAGATCTTGCCACCTTCACCCCAAACAATGGGCTGGTTTGGATGTTCATTGTGAGACGTGGCTCTGAGCTGAGCCATGTGACTCAGACACTGCAGTGCTCAAGAGGAACTGGTCCAAAGCACCATGTTCAGGTCCCTCAAGGCCAAGGGGTCCTTGGGGGGTGTTTCTGAACCACACTGGCCTGCACCAGAGCCTGCTGACCCACAAGTGCCACAGCCAGACATACCGTACAGCTTCAGAGTGGTGCTCGGGCCAAAACTACTTTTCTTCTTCATCAGAATGACAGCGTATTCTTCATAGTTGGTGCGGAGCACGTAGGACCGGATAGATACATCCCATTCTGGGTGAGACAGAGACACAGGGGACATCATTCCTGCCCCCAGGGAGAAGCGGGGCAGTGTAAGGCAGCCCAAGCTGGGGGCTGAAATCAGGCAGCTAATTGAAGAAAACAGCTGATTTTCGGGAAGGAGGCTCTGATACAATTCTTACTACCTTTAGGCTCACCTGCTTCTTCTTAGTCAAGGGAATTGGAAACTAAGGGTCGTGGACAAATGAGATACCACCAATGCTCTGGAAATGTGGCTGGTGGGTGCCGGCCCCCTCTTGGGACTTTGGGGACAGGAGGGATCTGCTGGACCAACTCATAGACCTGTGTGTATGCAGGGACAGTGCTGAAACAGCCCCTTTCCCCAGCTTAACTCCAGACTTTGACCGGCAATGACCCAAACTGTGGAGCAGCTTCTGAACCTCGCTTTCCTGAACCCTTTCCCAGCTGCAGCTGTGCCCAGCACGGGTTCCCGTCACTCGGCCATGTCGCAGCTCTCGGGGCCAAGCAGGTTGGCAGCAAGCCCAACTTACTGGGGTTATAGTAGGTGTATTTGCCAGGAGTGCTGGTTTTCTGGTACTCTCCTGCAATGAGCTTGCAGTCACCTTGCCTGGAGGGAGGAGAAAAACAGCTGCTTGGAGTGATCATTTTTTCTGGTTACTGTACGAAAATCACCTCAGGGGCACCGAGGCCATGGCTTGGGACCCCCAAAATCCCCTGCCCAAGGCATTGGGTATTTAAGCCCAATCCAGCTCCTCCTCATGGCTCTGATGCCAACCAGAGCAAGCAACCCCCATGTCTTGTCCCAGCCCTGGGGACACACAGCAGCCCTGACGTGGCTTTGGGGGAGGCTCGAGCATCCACGGCAGCACCCGTACCGCAGCCTGGTGCTGGCAGTGCTGATCTGGTCAGCGCTGGGACCAGGGCCCAGCACCAACGTGCCCATGCTGAACTTCTCCTTGTAGTTCTTCATCCATTTGCAGGTTGTGCCAACGGCGATGTCGTACCACTTCCCATACATCTGGGGGGAGAAGAAAGGAACGTCTCCGCCATGAGCCCTCTCCACCAGAGTGGGACATCTGGTTTTCTGCAGAGCTGAAATATTCATGGCCAAGAGAGCAGCTGCGGGGTGGTGGTGCAGAGTGCCAGGGTCAGAGCTGCTGTGGGCTTTGGGAAGCGGATCAACATCAAACAGGGTTTCCCTGGGTCCCCTGACCACCAGGCAGGGCTGGGGTTGTCAGACTGACATCCCCCCATGTATTCCAGGGGAGCCAAGACCCAAACATGTGTGGGGCTGTGCAGAGCCTGGCAGGGACAGGGCTTCCTGCAGGAGATCTCCCAGGCACTCTGCATCCCACAGAAATCCTTCTTTGTGGGGATGCCTTCAGGCCCTGCCCGCACCTCTTAGGCTGGGCAGATCAACAGATGTCTCGCGGGATTCATCTGCCCCAGCTGCTCGGGCTGCAGCTGCCCTGCCAAGGTGTGGGGTGAAGCCACCCCCCAACCAGTGCCCAGGGAGGGCCACGCTGTCAATGCTTGCTCTGCACAGCCTGATGTGGGCAGGGGTAATGAGTTAAAGCCTTCCCCCATCCCTTCTGCCCCCGAGTGAAGGAACCGCAAGCCGCTGTTACCCGCTCAGCCTCAAAATTCTCCTGCACTGGGATATCCTCATCCTGGTCCCCGACGGGGGTTCCACTGGCCACAGTGAAGAGGAGGAGGGCAAGGAGACCCCACATCATCCCGGCTGGTGGCTCTGGAGTGCCGCTGAGCCCCAGTGAACCCGCGGGATCCCGGACTCTGCGCTGTCCCCACTGCGCAGCAGCGTGACCTTCAGACCGCGGCCAGCGGGGCAGCCAGCCTGGCCGGGGGGTGCCGGGGGGGCGTGGGCAGCTTGTCACCGGGCATGGTCCCAGCCATGTGGCCCCAGGGCTCGCTACTGCCCTCAGCTGTGGGGATCTGCAGAGGGCTTGATGTGTGGTGCAGAAAGGGAGACGAGCATCTCCCTGCAGTGCCAGGCTGAACCCCTCACCCTCACCTGTTTCTACACCACGGATTGGCCCAGACGTAGGGCCAGGACCTGCCTATTCTCCTTTATTCTACCTTGAGATTCATATTCCCGCCCTGGTGTCCTGCAAAAAGCCCTGACGGTGCCCCCAGCCCCAGCAGACCAGCCTGACCCTGCAGAGAGAAGAGGACGTGGGGGCTCCACAGTGCTGCCTAATCCTGACCAGTGTCTGTGAGGAGCGGAGCTTGTGCTGCCTGCTCCCCGTCCTGGGGCTTCCAAGCTGGTGGCGAATGCTCGGGAGCCATCTGGGTGTCACCTGGGCCTGGCAGGCGTGGGAGGCGCGGGGCACACCGCCCTTCCCCACCACTGTTTGCCTTCACAGGATGATTAACAGAAACCAAACAGCCCGAGGGAAACGGCAAACAGAGCAAAGGGCAGGAGCCCCTCTCCGGGTCTGCCCCCAGACCAATATTTGCAGAGCAGGGCCAGAGCCGCGGCACGCTTGCAGGAGCCAGCCGGACCCTCACCTCTCCTCGCCACCGGGGGCCAGCAATCGGCCCTTGGCGCAGGACCGATGGATGTGCTGCCGGTCACACACACGTCTTTGTGCACATCTGGGGTGCCCTTGGGAGCGCAGGGGAAATTCGGACGTGGGACAGAGATCCCTTTAACAACTCCACCTCCTTGACCCACCTGTGATTCCCTGTCTCCGGAGGAGCCCACCTCGGGCCAGCAGCAGCCCTGGGCTCCAGTCCCCCGAGCCGGGGCTGCGGGAAGCCGGGGCTGCCCGGCCGGACCCTCCCGCGCCCCGCCAGCGCTAGGTGGCAGCCGGCGGCAAGGAATGGCGGCCCGGCCCCGCTCCGGCCCCGCTCCCGCCGCGCTGCAGCGGGCGGGGGAGCCCCGCTGTGCGCCGGGGGGGCCGTCCCTCGGCGGCAGGGCCGGGCAGGTCCCCGGGCAGTACCAGAGCTTTGCAAAGCCGGACCGGTGTTCAGCGGCAAGTAGGTCAGCCATGCAGCGGCAGCTGCCCGTTCAGGAACGGCCATGGCATCAGGTACAGAAATGCCCCGTTGGGCAAAAGTCCCCGTGTGTGACCAATGCAGGACACGCTCCTAAATATCCTCTTTGGGGACCAGTCTGCTTTACTGGGAGCATATGTGCCCCATGCTGGGACCTGGCGGGGAAGGCAGGAGGATGCGTGACTGGCATCCCTCAGCTGCTTTTGGCTCCTCTCCTCCACAGCCAGGAGCACAGGGAGCTGTGCCCTTCCGAAGGACAACAGCTGGGGAAGCTGCAGGCATAGGGCACATCCAGCCCAGTCCTCTCCTCTTCTGTACACAACAACACAGTGTGTGGCTGTGACCGTGGGCCTGTGGGCACCATCCTCAGAACGCTGGGGAGCAGCTGTACTGGCTGCAAAAAACTCGTGCATGTTGGCGGTGCTGAGAAAGACCATAGAAGTGGTGCAGCCCCTCCATCCCCGTTCACCGTCCCCATCTCTCAGGCTGCAGTGGCCGGCATCGCTGGACAGGGATGGAGAAAATCCCCATGAGGCCAGAGCACAGGGTGGTGGAGCCTCTGCAGGGACAGGGGCTGGCACCCCAGTTGGGCTCTGGGCTCCCACGGGTGGCTGCAGCCCAGGCAGGCGGCTCCGGGTGCTCGGGAAGGATGTTCCTGTGGGTTGCTCAGCCCTGTGGGAGCTGTGGGGCGCGAGCAGTGGCCAGTTTTCAGGAAGTTTAGAAAACTCTTTGGTTTCAGACCACTTTGGACAGAAAACAAATGTAGGAAGAAACCACCAGAAAATTCCTGCAGACCAAATTCCCCCGGCCCCACTGACGCTGAGAGGCCCCAGCAGCCCCCGTGGGGCCGGGCAGCGCTGTGGGGGCACAGCGGGGGGCAGGGAGGCAAGACGCATGGTGGAGCCTGGGGACCACCAGGCACCGCGAGCAGCATCCCGAGGCCACACGCCCTGACCGGGGACCGGTGACACATCAGGCAGAGCCCCGTGAAGATGAGGGCCACCAGGCCTCAGTGTCCAACAGTGGGAAAAGGAGATGCTATTTATTTACATGGGTCTGACTCCCCCGCTCCCCTCCCCACCAGTTGTATTACGGATTGGAGGAGAAATTCCTGCCTCATCCTTTCAGTGTCTCTTTATGAACCTGTTATCCACGAGCTCAGCCAGTCCCTTCCTGAGTCCCTGGCTCCTTCTCCCCCCGCAGCAGCAAACTCTAGACACTCGAAACACACTGTGTAAGGAAGTTTTACCTTTTCTCTGTTTTAAAACCCTCTTCTCTGTTCTAAACCCCTGGCCCGCTAGCACTCCTCACTCCAAGGACTGTTGCAGTGCTACAGTTTCGTGCTCAGGTTGGCCACCACCTTCAGGATGTTGCAAACCTCAGTCACATCCTTGACCTTCCCCTTTCCAAGCAGGGGAGTCTCAGCCTTTCCAGAGCCCTCTCATGTGACAGACACTTCACCTCCTTGGTTGTTTCAGAGCAGGTCCAGAGGAAGTCAGCTCCTCTATCTCCTTGAGCTGTGAAAACAGGAGCTCAAGCACACAGCACCCCAGATGAGGGCTCACCAAGGTTTTCTAGTTTCTATAGAACACCTCCCATCTTGTTCCCAACACCCTTCTCGATCACACAACATGGTGATGACTTTTGTGGCTGTGGTTGCCCATGAACGGTTCTCTGAAATCACCAGGTCAGTGACGGCTCCCAGCTTTCCTCCTGAGTTTAACCACCTGTCCAAGCTCCATGCTGATGTCCCACCGTAATCGCTTCTCCCTGAAAGCATCATCTTCATTTCTCTACACCAAAGCTCACTGGCTACATCTTCGCCTCTCGCTTTTTGAGATGCTTCTAAACTCCCTGCCATCAACACAGCCTTTGGCCATCCAGAAGAGCTCAAAGTAATCCATGAATCTGAAGTTTTCTGTTCGCTCCTTTCTCCTTGGGGCGGATGAAGATGTCGAATATAAAACTGGTCCCAGGGCTGGTACCTGGGGGACCCCACTGCTGACTGTCCTCCATCCTGTGTGTTGCTTCTGATCCCTCAACCACCTTTCAGTTCATGAAAGAGCTTTTCTTCTGCCCCCACAGCAAGTTTGTTTCTTTAATAATAGTGGGTGTGGTGCCTCATCAGAAATTTCCTGACAATCCAAGCAGATGATGCCCTCTGGATCCTCTCTGCTTGAGACAGCTCCCTGCAGGAGCCCCACCAGCTTCTCCCCAGCTCTATGTCCAGCCACACGCTCAGCAATCGCACCCTTCTGTACAGGCTCTGCTGTCTCACTGGTGCTGCAGCAATGAGAATCTTCATTTTGCAGCTCGCAGGACCCCATGTCCGTAGCTGGCAGTTTCACCGTCCCCCAGCCCGCTGCCCGGCTCGGGGGAGAGGAACCGCGCTGCAGCCAGCACCTCCGCGGCTTCACAGACAAGTTCTTCCCCGACCTGAGCAAACACCGCGTGTCCTGGGGACACACTGATGGCAAACTCATGGCAAGCTGATGGCAAACTCGTCCCATCAGTCTGAGGCTTCCTCTAGATGTACTTCAAATTGGTCTGGCTCTTCTGCCACCGGGATTTTCACTTGCAGAGACTTCTTCACACGCTTTTTCCTACACTGTTTATACGATTCCACTTTGCTCCTCTGGAGCTGCCAGCCTGGCATCACCACACCACGGTGGTACCCTCCTTCCCGCAGGTCTCTTTGTCCTGGTACATGATGCCATCTTGTGCTGCCAAACTTTCCATTTCCCTTTGTGCTATCAGCGCTGGTTTGAAAGCATTTCCAGTTCTGCCCTGCTTCGTGTCCTCCTCCAAACGCTCTGAACATCCAGGGCCTGGGTTGTCTCCCAAATGCCTCTTTGTCCCCCAGCTGTGGTTACGCTCCGTCTGACTCTGCCCAGGCTGTGGCCTGGGGAACGTCTCTGTTTGCATTTGATCAGGGTTGGTCAAGTTATGGTTTTAAAATGGCTGCAGTTATGGCTTTACAATAACAGCTGCCAGGAAGGGCGCAGAGGCTGCAGGCACATGGGCTGGGTTTGGGAGGGTGGTGTGTCCCACAGCCCCTCTGCCCACGAACAGCTCGGGATGCTTGTGCTCTGCAGCGGGTTTCCTTTCTGTGCTCCGCAAACCTGCCTTTCCTCTTTCTCCTCTTCCTCCCCCTGCTTACTGGGTGCTCCTTAGCATCGGGGCTTTGCTTCTATCCTGAGGGTTTTGAGTTCCCTCATCCCAGCTATGGCAGAGGGGTGTCCCTGGGCCTTGTATTGAGGGTGAACACCCCACAGCACTGGTGGGACGGGTCAGGAGACCTGCTGGAGGCTTGGACCACGCTCAGCAGGCATCTCCCCTGCTGTGCCAGGCTGGCTGCTGTGCCAGGACCTGCCTGCATCTCCCTGCACTGCGCTCGCCAGCACCATGCCGGCCAGGAGGGCAGGGGGTGGTGGCACAGGGTGGGTGAGGTGAGCACTTACAAGGGGGCAGGAGTATCGTGGAAACCTCAGAAGATGCTGTTTCGTGTCCTGTGGGTCGCAGTGCTTGGGAGCACCTTGTGGGCTGAGGACGAGTTGCAGGATGAGCAGCACCACCAGCATGGCCAGCACATCTCTCATGCTCTTCAGAAAGAAGAATTGAGTGTTCAACAAAGAGGGGCAAAGGCTGGACTGGGGAGGGAAGTGCAACCCAAATCTGAGGACTTTGACAGGCACAAATCAACCTAGGCTCATGGGAGGCCTGGAGGAGGATAAGCAGAGATGTCCCTGATGGAGACAAGTTGGGACCGACTCCATCTGTGACCCAGGCATTTGTGTCCTGCTCCCAGAGTGTCCTCTGGCACCCAGCACCCGTCAGAACTGGGTGGAAGCTGTGGGAATGCCGGTGCAGACCTGCTGGGCTGCTGATCCATGACCCCTGGTGGCTGGTGTTTCAGGGCTGGTGCTCAGCCACATCTGAGTACATGGCACAGCCAGAGAGCTGGGTGGCAAAGCACCAGGGCTGCTGGGATAGCCAGGTCCTCAGAGCCCCAAGGCTGCACACGCGCCCTCCAGGACGTCCCTGCACGGGTGCTGTCCACCTGGAGCAGGGGCTGAACGTGGAGGGCACGGCCGTGAGTCCGTCTGGGAGGTGTGTTGGCATCCTGGGCTCAGGGTGGCAATGCGCCGCTGGGCGCCCCGTGTGGGTGCGTGTGCTTTGAGCTGCCTGGTTGCTGTGCGTCCAGCCAGAAGCATCAGCCGGGGAATCTCTGTGCTCACAAATGTGGAGATACCTGCCCAGCCACCCACCCGTGTCTGTCTGCACAGCTCCCTCCTGTGCCTGGCTGCTGGCCCTGGGGCTGCTCCCTCTGCCCGAAACCCCAGGAGATGCTTCCCGTGCGTACCCGGGGATGAAGCCACCACGTCCCCATCCCGCTGCAGCTCCCGTCCCCGCGCTGCCCGCTGCTCCGGCTGCCCAGCCGTACAGATGGCTCCTCCGCCGCGCCGGGTCGCAGCCTCCACCCTCACGTGCGGCTGCTTTTTGTGTCCTTTCTCGCTGCGCGTCGGCCTCACCCTGTCACTCCCAGCCCTCCGCCGCCCGCGCCCCCCGGCGCAGCCCCCACCGGAGCCAGCCACACACACAAGTGAACTTTTCTGCGTTTTCCAGCAATTAAAAAGAATAAAGCAACAGTTGTCTCCAGGCAGGGCATGGATCCTGGTGACCCTGATTTTCTGTGTGGCTGGGCAGGGTGAATGGGGCTATTGAGACCCCGATGACTGGCATCTCCACTCCAGGATTGTCTCCCCTTCCAAGTCCCCCTCCCCGCGCTCTCCTCCTCCCTACCCTCCTCCTCGCTTTTAATTTCCTTCCTGGAGAGAGCTGCTCATCCCCTTCCCATTGGCCAAAGGCCTGAAAGGGAATGGAGGAGACAAGGGAAGGATTAAAGACGCTCTGCTTAGGAGCAGGCAGCCTGAATACAAGATGCACCGGCTGGGAAAGAATGGGGGCTTAGTGGGGCACCAGATCAGACCCGCCTCCGCCGCATTCAGCCCGACCTGCATTCCTGCATTGCTAAGCAGGGACCTTTCTCCCGACCGCCCGTCAGAGGGACCCCTGGACCCCTGTCCCACCTGCCGCTGCAGGTAGACCTGCCGGGGATGGTCCCACCACACTGCCCCTCCTCGGGGTGCAGCCACCATGGAGGACCGGAGCACTACGGTGCTTGCAGGTCCCTTGGGTCACCCTGTCCACCTGGGACAGTGTCTCCAGCCAGCCCCATGAGGATGAGGAGGCTGGTAGGGCATCTCTTGGACCAGCCTGGGAGCAATGTGGGACAATTCAGGTCTCTGGGACACTCCCAGTCCTTGCCCCAGCAGCACTGTGGGCCTCATCCTGCAGGCTGGAGTTTGCAGCAAGCACTGCTGCTTGGTGCTTAGAGGCAGGCTGGAGCCTGCAGCAGGGTTAGCTCGGTGCTTGCACGCCTGGGGAAGGGCTGCGACACTTCCAGCCGCAGCCTTGGTGTCAGAGAGGCTGGTGCAGCCCTGCTCGTCGACCACGGCCTCTCACAGAAGATCGCCCCCAAAATTCATGGTGTTCACTGCCCTTCTCAGCACCCCCCATGGCCGTGCAGTTTGGGTGCAGATGGGGCACAGTGGCTTGCGCTCATCCCTCCCGCTGATCCCACTCACCCTGTGCCACCAGCCTGTGCGCAATGAAGGGCTTGTCACGCTTGGACTTGTCTTTGTGCTTCTCCAAAGGCAGGTCTGGGCAGGGTGGATTTTGGTGCTGAGACTGGTCCTTGAGAAGGGCTGGGACAGAGTGAGATGGTGGAGAAAGGGCTCGGGTTCACACCAGGAGTGAGGGGCCCCCAAGCACAATGGTGGGCAGTGACCACCTGTCACTGACCGAACCCATGGGAAGACACATGTGAAGTCACCGAGGAGCATGACTGTGGTGTTGGTGGCATCTGGGTATTGCTGTGCCTCTTGCACCCTCCGTGCCACGCTGACCCTCTGTGACGTGTGTCCGGTGAGGAGCAGCAGAAGCCAGTCGTCTGGCTGGGGTAGTGCAGGATCAGTGCGCACTGTCTCTGCCCGAGGACACCCCCTTGCCAAGGCAAGGCCAGTCCACCAAAGCTGGAGCAGCACAGGCCCCTCCATGCTATTAGGGTGCTGGATCAATCCTCAGTGTTTGCACACAGTAGGGATGGGAACAGCCCCCTGTGGATTGGGGATCTGAGGCTGGGACACCTGGCTGGAGCTGGTTTCCTTTGCAAGACAGTAGGAGGTTGTTCTTGGAAACCTCTCCAGGTCTCTGCTGACGTTCACCCCGGAGAGCTCTGCTTTCAGGGGGAACACGTCCCTGGTGGAGCCCAGGAAGGCCCTGATGTGATCGAGGTGTTTCCAGGCTGAGAAGCTGGTGGCCTGCAGTGGGGAGCAAGGACAGGGTGGGCCAGCAAGGTCCTACAGCGTTGAAGCAACAGCCATGAAGACAGCCCAGGGATCACACACTGCTGGGAGCACCCTGGGGAGCCCAGAGTCCATGCAGGGACAGGGCACTGTACACACAGCTTGGGGACCCTGCACTGCTGAGGCCAGGGGCTGAGCTCCCATGTCCCATGTAGTGGTTAACATCATTTTAGGTTTCCTTAGGGTAGTCTCACCCCTCCCCATCTTCTGCTCTAGATCTCTTGATGGCCTGGTCCACACACCCCAAGGCTGTGCAGCACCTGCAATGGTTAGGATGGAGCCCTGCTGAACGTGGCTGCAGGAGCCCAGGGTGGGATATGGCCGAGCACATGGAGGTGGCCTCTTAGGGCAGCCTCGATCACCTTCCAGAGTCTTGATTGTATCGCTACAGAGCAGGATTTGGGCACCAAAAGACAGTCACCTTGTGCCTGCTGAGATGCCTCAGCGTGCCCAGGACACGTGTGCAGGTACAGGAGATGGGATGGCCTCCGGACCCTGGGGCAGAGGCCAGGCAGGACAAGTGGGGCCATCTGAAGCAGCAGAAGGAGTTTAGCTGTAAGCTGCCATCCCTCCCCTGCTTCCACAGCCTGCAAAGGAACCCGAACACCATCTTGAATGGACACCCCAGGGCCAGAGCTGAATTCCACCCACTGACCCAGCTGCATGGGCTGGGTCCCCGTTATTGCTGCCTCCTGGGCACCTCATGTGACCATCACAGGCTCCGTGGTCCAGTTAGCATCACTCAGACCGCTTCAATGCTCACATGCTAAAATCCCCAAATTTAAAACATTTTTCAATATTTGATACTAAAAGACAAACTTCCTGGAGTCCTGTGACTCCAGCAGAAGCTTGGTACCAGACAAGAGCATGAAATCTGTCCTGGAGATGTGTCTGCAGTTCCCAGAAGGCAGAAGAAAATGCCCATCTATTGTTCTTCCACAGAAGAGTCACATCTCAGGCATTCCACCACCTGCCACCAGCCCCAATATCTGACATGGAGCCCACCTACATGTCCCCTTACTGCATCCTCTCGTTCAGGGAGTGAGGTCTGAGGTCTTTGTGCCAGAAAGCTGCTCTGACTCTGGGGCAAAATGGGTAGGAAATCTGTTACCAGCATGAGGGACCTGGCCCGCTGGCTGAGCACCAGCCACGGTGAGGCTGCGGTGACCGGTCCTCGCTCAGGGGCCGGTGGGCACGTGGCAGTGGCCCTGGGCTGTGCCTGGCCCCGCAGGAGCCCTGCCCTTTGGGATTGTCTGTGGGAGATCTTCACCACCCTAAGATCACAGAACCACAGAATGGTGTGGGTTGAAGGGCCCTTCCCAGCTCCCCCAGTGCCCCCCCTGCCATGACAGGGACATCTTCACCAGCTCAGGTTGCTCAGAGCCCCGTCCAGCCTGGCCTGGGATGTCTCCAGGGATGGTTCATCCACCACCTCTCTGGCCAACCTGGGACAGGTTCTCACCACCCTCAGGGCAACAATTTCTTCCTCATGTCCAGCCTGAATCTCCCTCCTTCAGCTTAAAACCATCACCCCTTGTCCTATCGCAACAGGTCCTGCTGAAAAGTCTGTTCCCACCTGTCTTGTGAGCCCCTTTAGATCTGGGTGTCCCCATTGCCCCGTCACTGCCATAACACTTCCCAGCACCATCAACAGGCAGGACACACTGAGTCCCCACCTTGTTGCACCCCCAGACTCTCCCATCCTGTGCGGTTCCCACCCAGCGCCGCCTGCAGGAACCAGGATCTGGATCCCAATGGAGGAGCCCAAGGGTCTCAGGAGGGGCAGAAACCTGGAACACAGGTGAAAGGCATCTCCGTGTGCGGTAGCTGGGGCTTTTGTCCCTCTCTGCCCTGCCGAGGGGCCGGACCCGGCGGTTCCCAGCCCGCAGCCCCCGGCAGCCCGGCGGGGATGGATGGAGCCCTTCCCTCCGCCGGGGTGGAGAGGGACCACGGGGCTTTCTCTTTAATGCAATGCTATGAATACTTAGGGTCTTTCTGCTCGCTGTTTAATGGATTTGAATGTGAAAAGGTGGTGGAATTGGGAAAAGGGGAAAAGAGGGGGGAGGCCAGGCCTCTTTGTTCAGGGATGCTGCTCCAGCCTTGGATTTATTTAGCATTTGGAGGGCTCTGGGGTCTTTCTCTCCTCCTCAGCCACTGCAAAGGCTTGCTCCCTTTTCTGCCTCATGCTTATTAGCATAGCAGCTGCTCGGGGAGAGGGGCTAGGCAAGAGAAAAGGATAGAGGCGTCCGGGAAATGAATAGGAGGGGAAAAAAATAGCTTAAAAGGACAGAGGCTTTGAATGAGGGGGAGTTGTGAGTGGAAAAGGGGCCGGGGGCGGCTCAGTGTTGTCACTGTAACTGTGAATGTGAGCAGGGTGAAACACGAGGACCTGCTGGGTTCAGTCATCCTGGCTGGGTGCTGTGCTGGGGGACGAGGGCCTGATCCTGGCGCTGCTCATGGGGACATGGAGGGCAGTGGGTGCTGAGCTAGCACCCTCCTCTACCCACAGCCCCGCTGTCTCGGGCACCCTGCACCCCTCTTCCTGCAGGGATTCGGGGTGCACCAGCCTCCTGCAGCCAGGGGTCCCCAGCTGTGACGTCTGAACTGAAGCATTCAGGGATTGTTCCCAGTAAGTGTCACAGCAATGGGCTGTTCCCAGAGGTGCTGGGCTGCTGCAGGATCCCGCTTGGCTCCATGGGGCAGGCTGGGCAGGGCAGGGGGCAGCAGGGGCAGTCACTGCTCCTCCACAGACCGCTCCAGCCACCCTGTGATTGTTTTAGGCATAAGTAAAGGCAATCAGGTGTCCAGGGAGCTGTGACACCGCTCCTGCCCCTGCGCACAGGGGGATGGCCACACTGAGACACCCCAGCAAGAGCCCACCGAGCAAGCGGGGCTGTGCGGGCAGGGGTCTGATCCTGGACACGAACCTGGGGAGGTCTGGGCACATTTGCAGTCCGTGCAATTGCATTATGTGCAATAGCATTGCTGCTGACTAGGCATAGGTAAGAAAGTGCTTTTTCAGCTGGAGAAAACGTGACCCGAGGTTGCAGTGCACAGCCGGGGGAGGGGAGGCCACAGAGGTGCTGCTTCCAGGCAGGTGCTCTCTGTGCTTTGTAAGCCAGGAGTCCGCTCAATGTGCCCTCGCCTCCCAGGGCACAAACCATCCAAACCTCCATTGCAGAGGCTCGGCAGAGGTGGCAGCCATTGCCCAGCCGATGCCCCTCTGGCCAGGGGTGCGTGTGGCCGTGCTCGCTGGGTCAGCTCTGACTCTGCTCCGTGCTGCACCCCGTGCTGGGCTCCCTGGGGTCCCCAGGCCTGTGGCGGGGCTGACACCACGGGGCGGGGGGCAGCAGTGCCAGCCATGGCCTGCCCGGAAAAAACGTGAAGCTGGTTGGTGTTGAGCTGGATCACAGAATCACAGAATCATTTTGCTTGGAAAAGCCACTCAAGATCATTGAATCCAACCATAACCCAGCCCTGGCACTGCCCCATGTCCTGAGAACTTCATGTCCGTCTGTCCAACCCTCCAGGGATGGTGACTCCAGCACTGCCCTGGGCAGCCTGTTCCAATGCCCCACAGCCCTTTGGGGAAGAAATTGTTCCCCACATCCAACCTCAACCTCCCCTGGTGCAACTTGAGGCCGTTTCCTCTGCTCCTGGCGCTTGTTCCTGGGGAGCAGAGCCCGACCCCCCTGGCTCCAAGCTCCTTTCAGGCAGTTCAGAGATCAGAAGGTCTCCCCTCAGCTCCTGTTCTCCAGCTGAACCCCCAGGTCCCTCAGCCGCTCCATCACACTTGTGCTCCAGCCCCTCACCAACTCCGTTCCCTCCTCTGAACAACCAGACTCGAGGAGGATGGATCCGTCGGTGGGCAGGCGCTGGCTGGGGCTCAGGACAGCCTGCTGGAGCCAGCAGCCGGTGCTCGCGGGTGCGTTTCTGGTCCCTGTGCACACTGCTGGCTGCCAGGGCCACTGCCCAGATCCGGGGGGAAAGGGGAGGCACCTTCTGGGGAGCCTTTTCCCGGGAAGCAGCAGCAGGACACCCCAGCTCCGCCGGGCCGAGCTCTGCCGCCTCGTGAGGTGCTGCCAGCGGCGCTGCTCTCCTTGGTCTGCGCTCGGAGACGCTCCTGCCACAGAACGCTGTTGGATTCAGGCTGGGCGAGGAGCTTCCAGCTAAAACAGTTGTCCCAGCTGTTCCCCAGCCTGCCATCCGTCCAGCAGTCCAGCTTTGCCTCTGTCCGTTCTTCTACCTCTCCCTCAGTTCGTCCCCTCTATTTTCTCACCCCTCCCCAGCCACCCTCCACGTCCTCAGTGCTCTGCCCCAGCCCTCCCCAGCCGTTCCCCATTGCTGCCCAGCCATCCCTCCATCCCGCAGCCTCCCACCCCTTCAGACACAAGCCCCGTCCACTGTCCTTCTCAAAACAAGGCACACCAGAATATTGCCCTGCTCTGCCATTTCTTTAGAGTCACAAAGAGAAACATGACAACATGAAGAAGCCAAAACCTACATTGCACCCACAGGTCTGCATCCCACCTGGTGTGAGACCCAGAGGTCACCTCTCCCCGAGCACCCCAAGAGATGGGTGACTGTGGTGACATCGGGACACGGCGGCTGAAGAGTTTCTGGGAAGAGATGTTTCTCCTGCCCACACGACAGAGTGCTGTCCCTCCCGGGGACACCTGCTGCCACCAAAGGGAAGCAGAAACCACCCCTGGTCCCTGTGCTGATGCATCCCAGACCTGGGAGCACCCCTGGGGTGACACAGCCCCCCGAGCACGGAGCTCTGCAGAATGACATGGGGGTTTGGCACTGACACCCCCGCTCCCACCTTGCAGCGGGACGGGAGGGTCATGCACGCTGCAGGAACACCCCAAACCAGCTCCGTGCGGCAGGAACGGGCTGGCAGCTCCAGCACCAGCCTGGGAAGGATCCTGGGGACCGGGACCTTTGCACCAAGTCCAGCACCAAACACCGCAGCAGCACTGAGTGCACCGAGTCCGCAGCAAAACGGGTTGAAACCACGAGCCGTCCCATCCTGCGCGACGTGCTGGGGACCTCCAGTGCTGCTGAGCACTGCCTGCCCCGCCACCCCCAGCCCCAACCCACCCATTGACCCACAGTGGGGGCTCACCCTGCGTGGGGATGGAGCCCAGAAAGCATTGAGAAGGCGCAAAGCACGGATGGTGGAGAAGAGGCCAGACCCGGCCGCCCGCTCCTCCCCGGCACACAACAGTAGCTGACTGTGATCTTTTTTTCTTAAAAAGGTAACTCCTATTCGGATCCACAATCTGCGCCATTATCATAGTCATACAAGTGCCAAACAAAGCATCTATTTAAAATGTACTGAATTTTGATTACAGCCCGTCCCCTCTCGCTCGCCCGCTCGCTGTCTTTCTTTCTCATTCATTCCTGACTGTGTTAAGCTCCCTGAAATTCAAATAAAATCCCACCTCCCCCCCCATCCATATGCGTTGGTTGATTCAGCTCCGATGGCTGGGCTTGACGGATGAAGGGCGATAGAAGAGAAGACAAAGCTGTCAAACCTCGCCGGGCTGTGTTGCCTTCCAATCACCCCCGCGGCCGGAGGGGAGCCCGATCCATCTGGTTTGGAGTCAGTAGCACAAACAAAAGCAAAAGACAATGGCAGGAAGCACTTGAAAGTTCAAATTCTTGCTTTGGTTTCTCTTGGACGTACGTAATGCGGCTGGCGGACAAAAACGCGCAGCCAGGGACGCGCAAAAAGCCCAGAAGAATGTGCTTACGCCACCAAACAATCCTTTTTGTTTTATTGGAACAAAAATAGAAAAGGGAAAAAAATAAAACAAGAAAAAAAGCAAGTCTTTGCAGTTCCTAGATTGCTTGGACGGGGTTTCTGCAGCAAGGAGCTGCGGAGCGGGATGGCCATGGCTGTGCACGGGGCTCAGGGCTCGGCTGCACCCTCGTGTGTCCCCGCTGCCGGGGCTGTCACACGCGGGAGCCCAGGGACACTGGGCAATGTTGTGGGGATGCGATTTGTATTCACCTCCCAACCCAGATCCCCTGCCAAGGGGCCGCCGCAGGCCCCAGCCCATTCCGTCTGCCGCGGGGAGAGCGGAGCGGAGTGCAGGAATGCTGAGTTTCCTCGGATAAACCTGTCCTGAGTGAGGCTGGGTCCCTGGGACAAAGTGACCCAGGAGAAGCCACGGGGCTGAGCCTGGCCCTGTGGCACCCAAAGTGGGTGTCTGGATGAGCTTTCTACAGCATCCCAAGGCCAGGGTGCAGACGGGGGTGAGCTGCACCCGCGGGGCTGACCCCACAGGGCCCCGGTGAGCCCCTTGATGGGGGCAGGTTCGGTGGCACTCACCGGTGGGTTGGTGTCGTGCCGTGCCCAAGCAGGACAAAATCATCCTGCAGCGGGAGAGGGGAGCGGTGCCGGCCCTGCACACACAACCCGTAGATCTGGCCACAGTCAGAGGTGGCTGCGAGACCCTGGATGACAAACCTGCAGGACCACCAGCGGTCGTGGCTGATGGTTGTGGCACTATTCTTTTTTTCCTGCTAAAAGCCAACCGGTCACTCGGCGCCTGACTTGCCCACTCTGGGCTGCTGCCGGGTGGGCTGCGTGTCCTCAGGGCACCCTGGGCAGGACCGCGGCCGTCCAGGCACCGTCCCAGGCACCGTTCCGTGCTGGCGCTGGATGGCGCAGGGCTTGGCACACGGTAGCAGTGGTTGGCCAACCTGGAAGGGTCACACGAGGCCTTTTCTCCAGGTTTCCTCCCCACTGCCATTGGCAGGACACCACTCCCGGCACCCCGGGGAACCCACACCCTGGCACAGCACAAACTACCCAGGGATTTAGGCATTTCCAGAGCTGGCAAAACTATCGATATAGAAAAAGCCTCATTCAAAACCCCACGGTGCTGGCAGTGCTGGAGCTGCCCGGTACCCCGTGCCGCAGTTTGCGCAGGCGTGGGGCTGCCCCTGCTCTCCCAACAGCTGGATCCTACTGGGAAAACCGGGCTCAGGTTGTGGGCACTGGGCTGCTCTGAGCCACAGGAGGGGATGGAGGCGCCTTTGGAGACAGAGACCCTCCCCCCACCCCACCCCTCACCATGTCCCCTCCAGGGGGTGGCTGAAGCCACCAGCAGTTTCTAGCTGGAGGTGACCCCAGCATCACAGCCCAAGGGATGGCGAGGACCAGGTCACCTCCAACCCTTGCTGGGGCCCAGGGGCGAATAAACCCAGTGCAGAAGGTTCGCTGGGAACCAGAGCTGCCCCATTCTCATGGGCTGGGACCAGCCCCAGGGCTCCCACCTCACTCCCTGGCTGCTTTGGGACCAGCTCAACCCCCAGCACCCACCTTGGGCTGAGCCAGCACCGCTCCACCAGCCTTCAAACACCAGGATGGGGCCAACCAGGAGCCTCCCCAAACCCACCCCAACCCTCACCCTCTGGGGACACGTTTAACCCCAGAAGAGCTGCAGGTCTGGGCACTGAAACAGGAACCAGCCCCCCCAAACCACAGGAGCATTGCCCACAACCACGCGAGAAAGAACAAACAAAAAAGCCTTTTTTTTATAAAAAGATCAATGAAAAATTTATTTATAAATTTCGCACTCTGGGGCTACACGTCTATATCATACACTCAGGAATATGCTGTACTGTACAGACTTTATCCAGTTAGAAATGATCATATAGTGACCCACATACAGCTTCAATATAAGCCTAAAATTTCTTAACATTAATTAACATAATTAAAAAAGGTATTCGCATCTAAAGAAAAATCTACAGAAAAACTCCTTTCTGGAGCAATCTGTGCATCAGCTTCAATGTCTGCTTATTTCACTGACATTATCAATATATTCTTCTTACAAAAATAATAATAATAATTAAAAAGATGACTGCCGGAAGGGGCCCAGTCATGCACGAAAGAGCCTCCCCCACCTGCCTCTTTAGTTCTCCTTGTTCTCCCCGTTTTGGCGTGAAGGGTCAGCAGCACGATGAGCCAACAAGGGGGGCGGGGGGACCCTCATTTCAATTTGAATCAATCTGCATCCCTTTTACTTCTCAGGATCAAGAGAGACGGGGGCGTGGGGGTTGCATAGAAAATTGAAACTCTAGGGACTAGGAAGGGCAGCAGCTTTTCAGTAAAATACAAAGGGATGTAAAAATACATCAACTCACAATTTCAGAGCAAACCCCCTTCCCCGACGTACAGTTTCCCAAAATCTCAGCGTGTCTAAAGCTCCAGGAGGCTGGAAAGGAACAATACTTTTCTTAAACAACTCACCCAGCAATTCACACAGGAGATTCACAGTCTTAATAGGTATTTTATAAAAATATAAATATGGGTTACATCATGTTGTCTTTACAACACTGGACAGAGCTCCCTTTAGACTGGGTTTATAACCAAGATTTCTTTTTAAAAATCCATCTAGAACTTGGCTTTACAATACACTTTTTAATACCATGTCATAAATGTTATGACATTTCATTGTGGCAAATCCATTTAGTCAAAGAAAAAATATAAATGTGCAACCATCTGGTAACGACGATAAAAACCTCGTTAGAAAAGATCTTGTTCCCACCCCGTAACTATCGCACAGAAGCACCAGTGGAAGTGCTGGACACCCCTTCCATGCTCACAGAAAGACGTCGGCCAAGCGGTTCCTTGCAGATTACAGCATTAACAGTAGATGTTCTCAACAGGGCTTTTCTTCTTTTTCTTTAAAGCTGGAGCTTTTTCAGATCATCTCAAATCCTTGAAGTGGCAAAAACCAAAACCAAATTGCAGGTGAAACCAGAGACAAAGCAGAATATTCAGTGCAATGGGAAATAACGGCAGACTCAAGTTTTACCGCATTTTTGAAACACTCGCCACCAGCTTCAAACAAAACCAGGCTCACAATCTTCACCCACAAATATATACATACATGATAAATAGTTAAGACACAACCCAAATAAACCAGCAGGTAACTACTTTCTTTTCTGTTTTTAATCGGAATGGTTGGGATGCGGGGAGCAAGAGAGGAGAGAGCGGGGAGACGGCAGTGACACGGATGGTTTAGTGCAGACGAGGAGCAGAGGGCTGAAAGACCAGCGGGAGAAAGGAGACTTCTGAAACCTTCCGCATTTTCCAAATGGATGTTCTTGTGCCATAGCGATAAAAAGCAGCATTCGCAAGTATACGTGCAGTCACTTCAAAATGCGACTTCAGGTGGCTTCCTCTTCTTCCTCCCTTTCTTTTATAAATATATATATATTTAGGCATATATATATCGTATAAAAGGAGGGTGAATCTACACACGTTAAATGGATCGTTCTGCATTGAGAAGTGTTATCCAAGTTTCACCAAAAGTAAAAATAAGTTCCCAAACTCTTTTCAGTAGTTTTCCGGCATCTCTCCAGGCAGCAGAGAGCGCTCGCGCCCCTTTCTGTGCAAAAGCAATTCCTCTGCCTCTAGAGTTTATTTTACTTTATTTTTCAAGGAAAAATAATAAGTCCAGGATTTACTAATCCCCCTTTACACACAACACCAGAAGGATTCAATGTCTTTTCCTGGGATCTCACACGTGCTAAATGGATTCAAGGAGCGGGTGAGGACACGGAGTTTCTTCAGACACCCCCCCAAAAGAAAAAGAACCAAAGCAGAAAACCCAGCGCAAAAGAAAACAACAAAAAAAGGAGCGATCAGGGTGGGAAAAAAAAAAAGAAAAAAGTGTCATATTCCAATGGAATCGCCTCAAAATAAAAAAAAAAAATCTGGTGGGAAAACACTGGGAGAAGATGGAAGAGGAGGAGGGTTTTCCCGGAGCTCCTCGCCGGGAAGGGCGGCGGGAGCCGGAGCCCCAGCCCGGGCGGCTCCTCCGCTCCGGGACAGCGGGACCCGGCCCTCGGTCCGGTGGGGGAGGCGCTTCGGGGAGCGTTGAAATGAAATTCGGTTCTGAGCCAGAATACTTTAAATCGGATGGAGCGAGGGGAGCGGGGCGGGAGGATTAAATATTAGCGGGGAGGTGACGGGGGAGCCTTTAAAGCATCTGCCCAGATGTCAAACTCAAACCGTGAATACTGTGAGTGCAGCCGAGGTAGATGGAAAAAAAAAAATAAAAGAAAAAACCAACACGTTACAGTAGGAAAACAACCCTTGGGAGGAGAAACAAAACAAAACAAAAAGCAGGCGAACGGTGGCGTGTTTTGCGTGGGGCCCCAAATCTTCGCCAAATAAACCCCGGGCGGGGGTGCGAGCAGCTTTGGCGGCCGGGGAAGCAGGGGGGGGTGGCCCCGGCATCACCGGGCGCCGGCGGAGTATTTGGCCTTGGTGATCAGGTAGAGGACGATGTCCTGGTGGCCCCCGAAGGCGGCGATGTGCAGCGCGCTCCAGCCGTCCCGGTTGGCCAGGCGGATGTCGGCGCCGAACTTGACCAAGAGCTTGACCAGCTCCAGGTTGCCGTCGATGACGGACTGGTGCAGCGCCGTCTGCCCCTCGGGCCCGAAGGAGTTGACGTTGAACTCGCAGTTCGTCATGTTCTGCAGCAGCGACTGCAGCTCCTTGGTGTTGCCCCGCCGCACCGCCTCCTGGAAGACGCGCTGGCTGGGCGGCGGCGCCGCCGACACCTCGCTCTGGCTCATGCCGCCGCCTCAGCCCCGCCGTCCCGCATGGACGGCGCCGCCTCCGCCCGCCCGGGCATGCGGTGGCGGCTGCTGCTGGGCCTCTGCTGCTGCTGGGCCGCTACTGCCGCCCCGGCCCCGCCGCTCCGCTGGTGCTGCTCCGCGCTCCTCGCTCCTCCGCGCCCGGGCCCCTCTGGAGCGGAGCCGGCCCCGCGCCGCGCCTTTTACCCACCCTTTTATTTGCATAACAATGGCACGGCCGTGACGCCGCGCCGAGGGGCGGGGCCACGCAACCGCGCGCCCATTGGAACGACCGAGCGGCGAGGGGCGGGAACGCAGCAAGAAGCCACGCCCCCCTCTCCCGGTCCGGGAGTGCGCGGGGCGGGGCGATGGGGGGCGCTGCCGGCACGGCCCGGCTCGGGGCCTTGCTCGGCTCGGCTCAGCTCGGCTCGGCTCGGGGCTTTGCTCGGCTCGGCTCGGTGTTTCGGCAGGGGGCACCACCGCCCAGGCGTGCGCGTCCGAGCCGAGCCGTGCCGTGCCGAGCCAAGCCGAGCCGTGCCGAGCCGAGCCGAGCCGTGCCGTGCCGAGCCGTGCCGAGCCGTGCCGAGCCGTGCCGAGCCGTGCCAAGCCGAGCCATGCCGTTCCGAGCCGAGCCGTGCCGAGCCGAGCCGAGCCGTGCCGAGGCGCCCCGCCGCGCTGTGCTGCGCCCAGGCTGTGCCCGTCCCCAACCACTCCCCGTCACCCCCCGCCTCCCCCCAGCCGGGAGCCGGTGGCCCCAAACGCCGCGGGGATGGGGCTCACCAGGGTGCTGCGGGGAGTCCTTTGCAAACACTCTCAAGCTTGGGGGTAACACCCTTTTTGCTGGGGCTTTGTCTCCCTGTGAGCAAAACTGGGGCAGGTGACTGGCAGGGATGGGGGGATTCAGCCTCTCTGGCACACAGGGGGTCTGCAGAAAGTTTTGAGGATCCATGGGTGGGACTGGTTTTGAGGAGAGAAGACCCAGCCCCCAGCAGGTCCCGCCAGCCCCAGAGTGACCCAATTGAGTCGCATGGGACTCTATCTGGAGTGAGATCCACTGCCCAGCTTGTGGCCAGATTCCTGGGGTGGCAGCACTGGGAGGTGTGGACTCCATGAGTAGGCAGGAAAATGGGTACAAAGGTAATGAAAATAGTTTGTCGACCCAAAAACACGCCGGAGGGGCCCTGCCCACGCTCGTTTGGCCCATGAGAGAGCAAACGGTGGAGGCTGTTGGGGAGCAGCAGCCCTGGGCCGGCACTCGCTACGGCTCCCGGGCATTTGGTCGGCTGAAGCGGGGCAGGAGGTGCAGGAAGAAAGGAAGGAGTGTGTCGTAAAATGAGGTGAGAGCAGCCGTGCCGAGGGCAGCTGGCCGGCAAGCTGCTGTCACCTGGCTGTGCTGGCACGTCCATTTGGGGGTGGAAAGGGAGAAATCAGCCAACTGCTAAATTCAGCCCCAGTTGATGAAATGCCATCTTGGAGCCATCCATCACACAGCTGGAGGACAGTCGCCAGGGGCTCGGGGCATGATTTGCCCCATGGCGTTGTCCCATGGGTAGTCAGGGAAACGCAGCAGCCGGGGATGGCTGGGGCTGGGACTCTGCTCCTGCCCTCGCTGGGTTCTGCTGCTTTCTTTGATGAGGTTAAACCAGCCTGGTTCAGCTGTAAGGAGTCAGCAGAGCAGCTCCTGTTTCTCCTCACATAATGGTCCACTTCTCTGGGTCCATTTCTGCAGATAGTTTTTCTCATCCCCATCCCATTCCCATCTTGCACCCTCATCCCATGCCCATGCATCTCTGGCCCCATCCAACTCCCATCCATCCTATCCGCATCTCCTGCCCCATCCCATCCCATCCCATCCCATCCCATCCCATCCCATCCCATCCCATCCCATCCCATCCCATCCCATCCCATCCCCATCCCCATCCAGCCCTGTCTGGTCTCCATGTCTCACCCCATTTGGTTTCCCTGAGCCCAAGCTCTCCCAGTCACATCTTTCTCATGTGAGCACACTGAAGCACATTGTTCTCACGAACAGGGCTGATTGGGATGGGATCGTGGTCGGCAGCTTGAGGCCGGCACAGCACTGCGGTTGCTGGGCTGCTGATGCTCCCCGTCTGTGTTCTGTGTCCCTGCAGCTTCTCCCAGGACATCCCCATGCCACTGAGGCCTGGAGCCCCCACAGTGCTGGCACAGGGCATGGAGGTGGGCTCGGGGCTTTGGGGTCCATGCAGGAGCCAGGTTTGCTGAGGACAGTGAAGAGGAGCCACTCTCTGCCCTGTCCTGTCCCCCTGAGGGACCTGAACTGGGCAGGAGGTGGTGGCCTGCCCCCCGTCACCCCAGCTGTGGTGGCAGTGGGGGACACCAGTGGCAATCCCTGCTCTCTTGCCCATGTCACTTCGCAGGGTGAGCAGTGGGATGTACCCTGACTCATGGTGACTCACGGGGAGTTAGGGTTGTGCCCAGGGGCCCGGTATTGCTCGGCGATGCAAGCGGCTGTGCCACAGTGACTGGGGAGTCCACACACCAAACCTGCCAGACCCACCGTGGCAAAACCGGCCAAGGGAAAGCAGAGGGTTGTGCAGCGGCTCTGCTGGAGCAGGGCAGCACGGTGGCTGCGGTGACCTGGGCGTGGGGGCTCCACTCCTGTTGGCTCACCCCATCCTTTCCCCTCCTAAATATCCCTGGACAGCTGATTTTGAGCGTTCACGGGCCAGATCCCGTGAGGTGTTGAGATCTCTCAGTGAGCCGTGGGAGAGTGGGAATTGCTCACACCTCCCCGGTCTGGGGCTTGGCCAGAGTTACATCCTTGCAAGCAAATCTGCATTTGCCAGTGACACTGGTGAGAAAAATAAAGAGGCTGGGCAGGGACCCAGCCACGCAAATGTTCAGGGCTGGCAGGTGGGGGCAGGACTCGGCCTGGGAACGGCGCCAGAGAGGAAGGGAAAACAGCAAAAAAAACAACCAAAAAAAGGAAAATAAAAAGGCAGTTTTGAAACCGTGCATTTCAGTTCCAATTTGCGCCCCAGCTCTGTAACTGGAGAGGAGCTGGGTGCGGGGTACGGCCGGGCCAGGCTCCCCGCACAGCGACGGCGAGGGGCTGCGGAGGGTCCCTGTCCTTCCCACCCGGTGCTGGCTCCCTGGGACCCTGCTAAACCAGCAATCCCAGGCAGTGATCTGCCTGTTCTCTTTTGAGAAGAGGGGATGCCGTGGCAAGCACCGGCGCTGCAACGGCGGCGGGAGGCGGGGAGAGGGACCCAGCTCTGCGATGCCTTGAGCAAACAGTCACGCCGAGAGGCGCACACCAAATTCCCCTTCCTCGAGGGCTGTGATGACCAAATTTTACCCGGCTCATGAGAACCTGCGGGTGAGAAGAGAAGGAATGGCTGCTGCCGGCATTGCCGGGGGCGCTCGGAGCCGCGCTGGTGTGCGGGGCTGGGCACTTGCAGCCCTCTTCCAAAAAACCCAAGCGGGCAGTGCCCATCCCCTTGGCCAGGCGGACAAGCCAGCGAGCGTCCAGCCACCCCCGGAGGCCTCCTTGAAGGGAGCCAGGGGGACGGATCCGGGGCAGGCGGCGAGGGGGCGTGCCCCCACTTAATTCATTAAAATGTGTCGGAGAGCGTGGGAAAGACGAGAGCTTTTCTTCCCAGCGCAGAGACCCAGCAAAAGGCGCGCGAGGGAGAGCGGCCCGCCCGCCCGGCTCCCTGCGAGCTGGAGGAAGCGCAGAGGTTTCCTCCGCCGCTGGCCCCACCGGTGCTTTGCCTCCCGGCTGTTTGGCAAAGCGGTTGCCAGAGCCCCAGTGGGGAAACGTGGGGTTCGGTCAACACCGTCTGTGAGGACGCGGGTGTGGGCAGGGAGGGGAGCCCACGCGAGGCCGGGGTGCTGGGGGCTGTGGTTGCTGGGTGGGAAGGGTCTCCCTTGCAGACACCCACCTCGGGGTGAGAGGAAAGGGAAACCCGGCCCCAGGCTGTTGCTTTTGGCAAGGGGGCAGCAGGGAGGGGGTTGCCAGGGGGTATCGGGGAGAAACCTCCCTGAGCACCACCTGAGAGCTGCCCCACTCGCAGTGGGGGACAGGCCGTGGGACCAGCCTCACGCTCTGCCCACCCGGGTAACACGGCACATCCCAAACCCACGAGCCCTCAGCAGCACCCGAGCAGTGCCCGGGGCTGAGCCTCTGCCAGTCCTGTGGGCAGAAAGCTCCAAGGCCAGACGCTGGGGTTTGCGCCAGGAGCCTCGTGCTCACGCAATGAGGACATGGGTGCGGGTGCCTCGTGTCCTCTGCAGGGAGCAAAGCACCACGAGGAGAGCTCTTGTGAGCAGCTTAGGGGAGCCCTGGGGACAACGAGAGGCTCCAGGCCTCCCCCTCCTCCTGGAACACCCACACCATGGGGGGCACCACCATGGAAACGTGGGCTGGGGACTGCTGCTTCCTGCAAATGACACCGTGGATGCTGCTCTGAGTGCTCCCTCCCTCCCAGCCTGTGACAAACAGGATTTGAGACCTGAGTGAGACTCAAGCACGGTCATAAACTCACATGTGGTCATTGTTCTCAGGGGGCACACAGGCTGAGGACCCTGACTCCCCGCATAGGCTGCGGTGACGTGGTGCTGGGCTGTGCAGATTGGGTTGTGACACCACAAGTCGGTCTTTAATAATTCTAGTGCCCGTCATCAGTCCTTATCCTGCTGGAAATGCTGCAGCTCTTCTCGTGTTCAAACCCTGCCTCTAACTTTGAGCCTCTGTCTTTGACAGTGATAAAATGCTGTTTGGGCAAAAGGCCACCAACTGGGACCCCCTGGGAGGTGCAGAGCTGTTCCTGCTGCTCCTGCCTCCGGCTGCCGTTGTCCTGGTGCTGCCGCGCTGCCCTGTGCCATTGCCTTGGCCGATGTCCCTGTTCCAGCCAGGCACACGTGGACCAAACTGCCTCGGCTCAAGCCCGTGTCTCCTGTGGCATGTGGTCCATTGCGCTGCATGGTCACTCCTTTGCGGTGGCCTGGGGATGGGGACACATCACCCCACTGCTGCCACCATGTAGTTCCCCCAAAAAGACACAGTACAGCCCATTGGCCCTGGCCCGAGGGTCGGGTGACCGCTCCGTGGGGACATGCAAGGGTTGAGGCAGTCTGGGGGTGACACAGCCATAGACCCGGCAGAACACACCGCAAGGGACACCTGGTGAGCAGAGAGAGACTCATTTGCCTGGGAGCTGCGCCTGCATATTGGCAGGCTGGTGGGAAGGGTCCGGTCCTGGGCTATTTCCCAGGGAACAAACATCCTCTTGATGCAAATCTTTGTCCTCACGTGGCACCGACACCTCTCTCCTCTTCCAGCCCCGGCCAGGGGCCAGCAGCAGTGACCCCCAGCCCGCGGTGTGGGGCAGCTCAAGGACCTGAGCTTGCAGCCTGGGCCTGTGCCCAGAAACACGCCAGTTTGTTTGAGAACGGCAGCTGAGCAACTGGGAGCTCAATTGGAGCATCCGGCTGGAAGAGCGGCTCTGTGTCGAGGACGGGCAGCAGCACGGTCCTGGCCCTCCTCCTCTTCCTCCTCTTCCTCCTCTTCCTCCTCTTCCTCCTCTTCCTCCTCTTCCTCCTCTTCCTCCTCTGCCTTAGGGACTGACCAGCCCTAGTTCAAGTCACAAAATCACGCCAGGGAAAACCAGGCTGATTTCTCTGAGCCAGTCAAATATGCGACGAAGTTTCCGCTCCAGATTACAGGAGGAAGGAAGTTTGCTGGGAAGGGGATGGGGATAAGGTGGAGGAGAAGGGAGGGAAGCACATTCCTGCCTGATGAGGAGCAATGTTGATATATTCATTTGTAAACTAAAGTTGGCCTGAGTGCCAAACACCTTGTCCCCATCAAACTCTGAAGGATATACAAGGAGTACACAAGGCGAGGAGAGGAACCCGCCTGACATCCGATGCAGCGCGTGATTTCTCAAGGCTGAGAGATGCTGCTTGTCCAGGTCTCATTCAGGCTGGTGTGACAAGCAGAGATAAACCCCTTCTCTAGCTCTGTTTATCACAGGGTCCCCCATGATCTTGGTTTGCCGTGCAGGGGCAGGAGCTGAGCGCAGGTGGAGCGACCGGGGGCTTGAAGGGCTCTTGGCATGTGCAGCCCCCAAAGAGCTGCACCCCTGCAAGAGCTCTGCGGGAGCTGCCCTTGCAACGTGCCACCAAACGGCCCCGTAAAAACCAGAGGGCTCGTTACTGCCCTAATAAATGTTAAACATTAGTATGGCACGGACAATGGGATTTTTAATTTTTTTTTTTTAAGTAATCAGATAGGGAAATAATATTGTAGGGTGATGAAACAGCTGGTTTAATTCCCTTTGATCTGTATCCGCCATTCAAAACTGGACAATTTATTGCTTCCTGGATGCTGCTCAAGGCCAGTTCGATGTGGAGTTTGATGTTGACTGTGTCTATGACTGGAGATGACCTTTCTGCACAGACCCCACCCCGGCATCACCTCCTGCGGGCAGCACAAAGGGAGGTGCTGTGCTGGGTCTCAGCCGCTGCTCCATCCCCGGGAGCCGGATGAGCCCCTTGGGAGCTGCTTTGTGCCGTGCCCCCATGCAGGCATGACCAGCGATGTCTGCCCCAGCTTGGTCTTCTCCTAAAACAAGTCCCACCATGGTGACCCTGCCCCAGTGCAGTCAATTGCCAGCAGTAAACCCAAGAGCTTGTCTCCAAATTGATGGAGATGGCAGGGAGACAAAGTCCCAGAGGTGGACAGGAGGTGACCCGGTTGTCGCCAGGGGTCAGAGGGAAGGGCCCCTTCCAGGCAGCTGTGTGGCCAGGAGCTGTCCCCAGGGCAAGGGACAGGGTCAGCGTGCCCCGCTGTCCCCTCACCAGCTCCCCTCTGCAATGGAAACAGCAGCAGACAGACATGAAACCTTGCCCCAAAGCGGTCTGGAGAAGTTGGTCTCATGGCACGATGAAGTATCTCTCATTGTGGGGACTCTGCAGCACTTCTGCTTTACTTCATCCCCAGTTTCTGCCCTGCCAGAGCAAACCCTGAAGCAGCAGGGTGCTGACACACAGAGGAGTCCATGTGGAGCCTGGGGGCTCAGGTTGCTCAGCCCCCAGCGCTGGCCGACCCACGCTCAGCGGCTGGGGTGACCCTACCGGTGCCCTCCACCAGCCACTGGCGTAGAGGGGCTGCTGGCAAAGCACAAGCCTCATCCTCCCTCTGCTCCGAGGACACTCTTTAGGGTCCCCAGGTGGTCCCCAGGGGGGCCGGAGGTCTGGTTGCCCACACAGACATGGCAGAGCACAAGACAGGAGTGTTCATGAGGAGGCACCTGATGTGCTGCAGGAGCCGATGGTTGTTCTGCAGAGCATCAAGGGTGCTGGCACCAGAGGTGAGTAAATGTAAGTACATTCTGCTTCCAGACAGTGAACAGGTCACCTGGACACACAGGGACAACAGGAAAACCCCCAGAGCACCAGCTCAAGGCTGAGAGTGGTTGGACATCCTTGAGGGGCCAGATCCCTGCAGCCACGGGGCAGTGGGTGCCCCAGGTGGGTGCCGAGTGTCCCTCAGCAGGGATCCCATGTGTCCCTTTCTGCAGGTCTCCTGCCACCCAGCCCAGACACCCAAGGGCTCTGAGAAGGGCTCAAGGGAGAAAACTACTGGCAACCTCAGGCAGCCGGCCTGGCCCTGGGCAGGGATGGAGGGATGATGAGGTGGAGGGATGGAGGGACGGATGGATGAAGGGCTGGAAGGATGGAGGGATGAAGTGACAAGGTAATTATGGCCCAAAGACAGGGAGGTTCGCCCAGCACATATAAAACCAGAGTCTGTGTCTCCATGTGGCTGCATCATCACCTGCAAAGCGGATATTTGGTTTATCCATGTACCAGTTTTCCAGCGCCAGAAACCCTACCAGCACTTGCCAGTGCTCCAGGCCAGGTATATTTAAAGATGCCAGTTTAGCAGAATACAGTTTGTCCTCTGCTGACACTGCCTGGCCCCAAATTGTTGCTCCAGAAACGTGATAAAAATGACCTGGGGGTAAGAGCGAAGAGGAAATTCCCATTTTAGATGAAGAGGGAATTAAGAAAAACACATTAACACCTAGAGAGAGTGCAGGGCTGGGAAACCAGGACATGAAACAATTCCTTCAGGTTATATGTAAAAATGTAGACAACTGAGGAGGGAAACGGAAAGAATGGATGGAAAAATGATGGCCACTGAGGGTGAGATTAGCAGAAGTAATTTTAGTCCCATTAGGAGAAATAATTGGCATGGCTGGAGGTGTCAGTGCAGGAAGGTGTACCGGGCCCTGAGAGCCTCCAGCCAAGTGGGAAAATCCCTTTTTCTTCTGCCCATCTCCAGCGCAAACCAACAGAGATGGGGAAGGAGGTGCTGAAGGTGATGGGAAGGAAGTTTTTGCTCAAACAGACCAGTTTTGGATAGCGAGTCCCAGTGCCTTGCACCACCGGCCTGGGAGCGAATGGCCCCCAGCCCCCAGGGCAGTGTTGCTGCATGGCTGGGCTGTGGGAGCTCCCTGGGCCCTGGGGACAGAGGGGACAGACGGACAGACTGCAGCAACTCCCCAGGGCAATGCCCCCAGACCCAGTGTCCCCACAGAGCCAAAGCCTCGGCAGCAGGAGACACGGTCCCAAAGTCCTCTGTGCGTAGGGGCTGCATGGTGCTGGGTATGGACATCTCCGGTTGGGCCATCACCAGGGAGGTTTCACTTTGCGATCCCCAAAACCAGGCTGGGAGGAGGGGAAAAGTGGATTTAAGGCAAATGTGCAGCAGCCGGTGTCAAGATCCCCAGCACCGCGGTGCTGCAGTGTCTGTCGCTCCGCAAGCAGAGCTGGGGCTGGGGGTCACACTGGTGCCTGTGCAGAGGCCGGCACACACTGCTGTGAGGAGGATGATGATGACAGTGATGCTCAGCCAGGGAGGAGGCTTTCTCTCCAAGCTCCACCAATCTGGCCAGAGCCAGCCTCACACCTGAGCGTGTCCTCATGGGAAGGGGTCAGGCTCAGCATCCTGCCCTGCCAAAACATGGCCTTATCTTGACACACAGGCAGTGTCAGCCGTGGATGTGGCCATGGTGACAGTGCCAGCCATTGTGGCGCTGCCGGCATCCACCGCAACACCAGTCAGCTCCAGTGAAGGATGTGCGGTTATTTTCTGCTTCCACTTGAAAGAAACAAGGCTCAGCAGCAGCAAACAAGGGGCGCGGGGGGGTCCTGGCAGGACTGTGAGGGAGATGGGGATGGAGGGGTGGGAACAGGGGTCCTGCTGCCCTCTGGCATCCTCTGATGAAAATTGGGACAAAACGGCACACTGTGACCATGGGGAGTGTCACCAGGGATGCTGTGCCACGGTGGCAGGGGGTCAAGTCATGGCCAGCGCTCAGTGGAGACTGCTGGGGAGAGAAGATGGGTGTAGCTGGGGGGACAGCCACCATTCAGTGTCCCTTGCACTAAAACCCAGGCAGAAGCTCATGGAAAAAGGCATATTTAAAGAGGAAAAAGTTTACTTTTGTCACAGGGCTGAGCCAGGAGGTGAGATGTCCCTGGGGGGAAACGAGCCCCTGGCACTGCATGGCCAGGAGCACTGGGAGAGGGAAAGCGAGTCTTGAATTGCAGCGTAAGCTGCCCAGGCAGCGCTTCCCTGGCCCGTAAATGTCACGCTTGAGCCAAGAGCCCCCTGGGCCCTCTCAGCAATAACATCAGGACCTGGCAGTTACCCGGGGTTAGAGGAAGAGTTCTGCAAATGCTCCTCAGTTGCAGGTGGAGCAGTTTAATCCTGTTCCTGGACCAGGAGGCATCTGATGGCAGCATCCAGAGCAGCAGGACCAGCCTGGCCCCCGCATCGACCCCACAGCCTCTGCTGGACACCAGCCATTCCCCCCACGGCCCCCGGTCCTGGCGATGGTGGGACCACGCACTTTGTTGCCACTCCTGTGTGTGTCCCACAGAGCCCTGGGCACTCAATGGCCCCAGCCAGGGGGGCAGGGGGTGCTGCTCCCCATCAGGCTGCCACGCAATGGGACCCCCCGCACGTCTGGCTCTGCTGGGCATGCCCAGCTCCAGCACAGAGTGATGCAGGTGCCAGCGGGCACCGTGCTGCACCCAGAGGTTTTCCTGTGGTTGCTCAGCAGTGCTCACCCCCTGGTGCCCAGGCCTGTGCCCCCCGTGGTCCCTGAGGAACGCCGGGAGAGCTGCCGGGAGAGCAGGAGCAGGGGGAGAGGGGGTGCGGGGACAGGTCATGGTGTGACACATGTCCCCAGGGTGGGGAGAGCTCAGGGCACTGGAGGTGCTCTCGGCCCTGCTCTGCTGTTGGGGACGTGGCTCCTGGTGCCCAACATGAGTGACACAGCAGGGTGGCACTGGGTGCCTGATGGGTGCCGTGGCATCGGCACTGTCTGGGTAGTGTTTTGGAGAGATCTGCCACCCTCTTGCTATGCCCAGCCTGGAGGGAGGCAGAAATAAAGCCAAGGGTCCATTCCTCATCAACCTCTGATTTAATGATCTCATGGAGGCCATGTATTTTTGGGCTGTTGTGAACCATCAGTGCAAACGTGACAGTCCCCTCCGCGGCAGAAAGGAGGCCCCTCCCACTTCCAGCCCTGCACTGCAAACCCACAGCCCAAAATCTCCCGAGGTTCACCAGGGAGCACATCCCTGCGGTCCCCGTCCTGCTGTGGAGCCATCACAAGCCCCCACACCCCCCTCAGCTCAGCTCATAGATGTTCTGTTCATCCCCAGTGGCAACAAGAACATCCTGAAACTGGGAGACAACACGACCAAAATGGGACCCTTCCCAAAACACCTTTCCACAGTGGGTGCAGCAGTAGAAGTCAGTGAGCTCGGCTCTGTCCAGCACCCCGGGGGGGATGGC
Organism: Patagioenas fasciata; assembly: GCF_037038585.1. Classification (NCBI taxonomy): domain Eukaryota; kingdom Metazoa; phylum Chordata; class Aves; order Columbiformes; family Columbidae; genus Patagioenas; species Patagioenas fasciata. The sequence continues at coordinate 1,488,535 of NC_092539.1, forward strand.
CGCGACCTGCAGGGCTGTGCCCCCCACCAGCGCTGCGGCCACCCCGCGCTGCTCCAGCCCCTCCAGCCGCCCCCGGTGCGGGGTGGCAGCACCGCAGCTCCGGCCGGGCTCGTCCTCGCTCCTCGCCAGGCAGCCTGTGGGGAGAGGAGACAGCAGGTAAACCATCCGTGTGATGAGTGCGGTCTGTGCTCAGCCACATGGCTGGCCCTTGCGAGGGACCTGTCAACCCTGCAGCAAGTCCAGGCTCTGCTGTGCATCCCGGGGAGGAGCATCCCATGAATTTGGGAGAACGTGGCCACCAGCACCCACCACCTGCCTGCCTTGAGCGTGGCACCTGTGGAGCCTCCTGCTCCCCAGCAGCCCCCTGGCACCTCTGACATCTCCACCGTGACCTGCCACCGACAGGGCCCGCTGTGCTCTCGGGAGCTGTTCCGCTCTGGGTGAGCACACCAGTGCTGCTGCTCTACTGGGTGCAGTGGATTTGCCTCCCTGCGGCAGGTCGGGCAAGGCTGGTCCCCAAGATGGGCTGTGTCCCCCCTCGGTTGCGTTACAGAGCAAGCAAACAGCAAGGGAAGCTCTCACTGCTGCTTTAATTAAAACCCACCATTAATAGCTGTTTGCACTGCTCACAACACCCACAACTCTCCTGGCCAGCCCAGGGACACTGGGCATTGGGGTATGTGTGACACCCACCTCCCGTCACATTCCAGGTCAGGGTCACGGCGGGCGCCATGTGGGTTCGTGTCCCCTGAGCCGTCCCCACGCCCCCCGAGCCCCAGCCCGCTGGGCAGGCAGATCACTGCCGTCACAATCCAGGAGCCACAAACCCCCCGGCACTGCCGGCAGCCCGGTGCAGGCCCCACCGCCGGGGCACGGCAGGTCGCTGGATCCGGTAGCGGAAGCCGAGGGCTGAGCTGCCGCCATCCATCAGGACACTGGCAGCCGGGGACATGGCTGCAATTATTGCTGTGGGATGACTCATTTTGACACAGGGGGGGCACTTGACCTGCCCAGGCATCAATTAAGACAACAAAAGGCATCCTGCATCTCTCCAGCGGCACCTCTGGAGCACCCAGCCTGCCCCTTTGGAGGATCAGAGGGAGCCTTGTCGGGAGCCAGCTGTGCTGGAGAGGGACATGAACATTCCTGGCAGTCTCCTCCCTGCATCTCAGCGCTGGCGGAGCTGGGACATGCTGGGGATTACTGGGAGAAAGGCTGCGGACAGCCCTGCAATGGCCACTCCGTCCCAGCAGAACCATCCCATGGCTGCCCAGCAGGGCCTGGACCTGCCAGCGCACGAGCAGACAGAGCCAAGCCAGGGAAAGGTGCAGGGGCTCAGCTCCCACCAACCCCACTTCAGGGGGCTCCCCAGGGTCCCCCAAGATCTTCGACACCTCCCTAGAGCAGGTGACCAGTCCAAGATGGTGGGGCACAGTCACCCCCCTTCCCAGCAGCCAAACAGCCGCACACGGAACTGGAGATGTTCTCAGGGTGGGTTTGCAGCCCAGCCCAACATGCAGCCCAGGAGCAGCACAAGCTCAGGGGCTGCTGCCACAACACGAGGGGATGCAGCCCCGAGCCCAGTCCAAGCCGCTGGCCAAGAGCTGGGCTCACCATCGCTGTGCCCTGGGCGAGTGCCCCGCAGCCCCGCTCACAAACGTGCCTTTCCTTCATCCTCTGCGCCTGCTTGGGACACCAACATCTGTTCTCAGAGAAAAAAGAGTGACCTCAGTTTCCCATTTTCTCCAGTTTTTGGCATGTGGTGAAGCACCTGGGCTGCTCTCAGGAGATCCCTGAGCCGGCCCGAGCGGGGATGCCGAGGAGGAGCCCCATTCCCAGGGGATTCTCCCGGACAGAGCCCATCACCCTCTGCCCTCACCCCGTCCTCGCCTCCCTCTGCCCTGGGTGACCTGGTGGCACATGGTGGCCTCAGCCTGGCCATGGAGGGACCGGCTCGCCAAGCAGTCCAAGCTGTAGGATGCGCCTCCAAGCACATGAACCAGAGGCTCCCTGCACAACCCTGGGCCACCACTTGTTTTTCTTCAGTATATTACACAAGGACACAAATCTGCCTTTCTTCCACTTCTCTATTTATTGCGCCTGCTCTCACGCACCAGACCTCTGTGTCGGTCTCCAGGACCCGCAGCTCCGTTGAGACTTTCAGATCCAACTGTAATTGCCAGCAGCCAGCACCGATGGCCAACATCCTTCCCCACCGTGGAGCCTAAAAAATTCCCCAGCCCGACCTGGCAGCACATCCAGCTCTGCCAGCACAGGGACACTCGATTCCTGCAGGAATCCTGAGCAATTTGCTCTCCATTCCGACACGCTCCGCCAGCCACTGAGCTGCTGGTGGGCAAAGCCAAATGCAGTCCCCCTCCTCCCCGCCATGGGGGGTGGGAAACCTCCAGCTCCCCCAGACACCCCAATCCCACCCCCAGGCCTGTGAGAAAAAGGGAAGAAAAGTTCATCCCTTAAAAGCCCGGGGAGAGAAAGGCCGTGATGGTCGCCCAGTAATTTTGCCTTTCGCTTGCACCAGCCCCCTCCTAATTGTGGCTCTTCAAAGGGTTGAAAATGCTACATCACTTCAAAGTGACCATTTTTGAATGGGAGCTTGTAAAACCCTTTCTCCCCCTCCCACCAAATTCTTTCCAGAGCTTTTGAAGATGCCTGTGCTCCCCTCGCCGCTGCACTGAAAGGGCCACCAGGCGCTGGGTGCCAGCCGGGCACGCAGGGAAAACTGTGCTGGGAAAAGGCCAGATCCCCCAGAATAAAAGGGTTTTCCCAGGGGAGAAGGGGGATTTTTTTCAAGGTTTTTCCCCCCGTTGAGATAGGCAGAGCCCTCCCCAGCGAAGCCACAGCCCGGCTCGCCAGGATGCTGCACATCGCGGGGTTGCGCCAGAGATGGAGCAAAAGGCACCTGGGGGTGCGTGGGGATGGGGGAGCCATGTGTGCCCATCCAGCCTGCTCGGAGTTTTTCAGATCTATGGTTTCCAGAGCTCTGCGAGGGCTCGCACCAAAGGCTGGATTCCCACCGCATCTCTGAGGAGGAGAAATGAAAGCGCTTCCTTACCAAATCAATTTGAAACACCTCTTGGGAACTAATAATCCCATTATAAAACATCTCAAAAATAAAAAGCCCTTTTGCCTCTTGCTCACCTCTCCCCCTCTTGCCCGGGTCACCCTGGGGATGACAGAGCCTGATGGGGGCTGAGCCAGGGGAAAGGGGGTGCTGCGGGACCCCAATTTCTGCATCAAGTTCTTCCCCTGGCTGAGCAAGGCCCCCCTCAGCAGTGGGACCCCAACTCTGCAGCCCAGGAGATGCCCTTTTGAGGTCTGCAGCAGCCCCGTTTTGTGCCCAAGCAGTTGCCATGTGCCTCAGGTGGGGTGCAGCAGGAGCCCCGCCGGCCCAGGAGGGACCCGCTCCCTTCAGCCCCGGCCACTGACACTGAGACAGTGGGGAAGACCCACGGCAAAGCCACATCTCTCGTCCTATGGCACTGCACGGTTCCTGGTGCCCAAAAACCAGGCGTCTTGCATGTGTCCCACTTCAAGGTCTTGCTTGTAGACGCTGGGGCTGAGGCCAGCAGGAGGGACGGAGGGCCCGTCACGGGCAGGGGGATGTTCGCCCTCCCCTGCCCCAGAGAGGCCCTTAGGGGTGCAGGGGTCATATTAAGAGGCCACCGTGCTGGTGACACTGGTGACCTGTAGTCCCTACAGCCTATTCTGTGGAGCGCAGCGCAGGATCCTGGGTCAGCGTTGCTGGGACTCCCCGCTGCAGGAGCGGGCACAGCAGGGCCTGGGAAGCCAGGACAGAGCAGGACCAGGGCAAAGCTCCTGTGAACCTGTGCCCATTCCTCTGCCTAGACCACATAGCCCTGGTTTGGCTGGAAACAACCCATCCCCACGTGCGTGAGCCCTGGGCACCGTCAGGGTTTCTTTGTTGGGGAACTATCTGGTAATTCAAACTCTGTGTGGGAGCCGGGTACTTCAGCACAAAACCCTGCCCCAAAGGCTCTGTTTCTAGCTCAGGTCCCTCTGTGTCACCCCATCTAAGACCAAGGCCTTGAGGCGAGGTGCTTGTCCCAGCTGGCTCAGGCAAGGACCTGGCTCTGGGCCCCACAGCTCCGCAGTGGGAACCGCAGCCTCCTGCCACCTCCCGAGAGGCACCGGGGTCTGGCAGCGCTTGTGCAAGCTGAGAGCCCTTCTCCCAGCCCGGCAGCCGCACCCAGCTGTCATCGCAACCACACACACGGGAGACTCGTCCGTAATTAGGCAATTAAGGCTGAGGTGTTTTGGAGAAAGCGCACATCGTAAAGGCTTTGCACAAGGCTGAAAGCAGACCTGGGAGCATTCTTGGAGTACAAAGGTGCATGGGAAACCTTGCCACAGTGAGAGATCGAACCCGATAAGAGGAGTTACAAGCCTGAGAAACACACTCGATTGCAGGGCACTGAAGATGCTGGGTTATCTTTTCCTCCTCAATAAGGTAGATAAGCAAAGGACAAAGGACCCGGGATTGTGCAACCCCGGCTGCAGCAGCCCAGCCACGATCTTAAGATGTTCCCAGGGCGGAGGGGGGAGGATGATCTCAAGGCACCTTCAGCTGCTGTTATCTCCCCGTGCCACAGTGGGAGAGAACCCTGCCAGCTCCCGCACCCAGCACCGTGCGGGAGCACCCAGTGGTCCTCAGCTCCTCCGGGGCAGCACTCGGCACAGCGCTGGGGTCAGAGCCCTGCAGACCTGCAGCCACCAAAATGTTGCTGGCTTCTCGGCCCAGCAGTTGTTTTTCATGTGAGCAAACAAAATTCTTCTGAAAAAGGCGAGCTGGCAGGACACAGCCCAGCCGAACCAGGGGCTGTTTCTGGCCGGTCTCACCATCGCAGCCCCCAGCCCAGTTCTGTGCTGCAGTTCCCTGGTCCCCATCCCCACCCTGCTTGGGGACAGATGTAAGCGAGCTCCTGTCACCCTGCTGCACCTCAGAGGGAAGAGAGCCTGAACACATGGGGTTGTCCTGTCTGAGGGCAAAGGGAGCCCCCGGGTCCATGGGTGCAGGCCCTCGGGGACCCGTCCCCTTCCCTGCAGAAATGTGCAGAGCAGCCCGACGTGTCTGGGTGCCTTGGCCTGTCCTGCACGCCAGGGTTGGTGCTGAGGCAGTAAGGATGCACAGGCTGCTCCATGGGTGCAAAAGCCCTCCTGGGACAGCACAGGGATCGCCCCTGCAGCAGTGGCCTCTTTCTGCTCTGCACTGGAGCCCTGGTCCAGGGATGTGGGTCCCACCAGCCCATGCCCATAGCTACAGAGAGGGGACCTGGTACTGTACTGGTGTCACCCTGGCTCAGAGTCACTGCTCAGCTGTCCCCGCACTGCGGTCTGGCAGCTCTCCCGCCTGCCTGCACGCTGCCTGCACCGGCTTCCAGCCAGGAAAGGACAGAAACCTCGAGTCTCCCCTGGGGCTGGGGGCACCGCGGGTGCCCGGGTTGGGCTGCGCACAGCCCCACCAGCCCCATGCCGTCCTGCTGCCCAGCACAGGGGTGTCCCGGCTGCTCCTCCAGCTGCCCATGGGGCTGCCCAGGGCTCATCCTGCACCTGTGGGATGCGAGACTGGAGGGGAAGATGGGTAGCGCAGATCTCACTGGTCCCAAGTACCAGCTCTGGTGGCTGCTCAGGGACGATGTTCACACAGCCTGGGGCTCCCCAGACTGCTGCACTGGGGTCCCCATCGGGGTCCCCGGCCACTGTGCCTTCTCCTCCATCTCTCTCCAGCATGGTTAGCAGCACAACCCAAAGAAAAGCAGAACCAGTTGTTTTCACATTTTGCAAAATGTTTCAGATGGCAAGGGGTGATTTTATGATTCAAACAGCCTTTTCTGTTTGGCGAATCCAACCAGATCATATGTGCTCTATCCTCGTCTTTCCCAGGGACCAGATTTCATCTGGCAGAGCATCTCCTGAGCATCGGGGCCCCACGCCAGCTGGCTTTGCCACACTGACTAAGCAAGAAGCTTCCCCAGGCCAGACAAAAGCCCATGCCACATCCCATCCCCCTGGGTCATCTGGGAGCCCACACACTGCCCATGGCCTCCAGTGAGGTCCTGCCTGTGCTACATGGTGACCCACAGCACTGCTGCCCCTCTCTGCCCCATCTCCTGCCTGCTCCAGGCACCCGAGCAGCTCAGAGCATCCCACTGGCAAAAAGGTAACACAGGGCAAAACTGTCCAGGCTTGAAACCATTTCCAGCATGTCCATCAAATCCCTTGCACAGGGAAAATATGGCTGTGTCAGGGAAAACATTCCCTAAAACCTGGGAAAGTCCTAGGTCCAAGTTGGAGTGAGCTATTACAGGGTGAATAATTTGCCTTTCATCACTTGGAAGCCCTGCCATAAAAACCTGGGAGCCAAATGGAGCAGCACTGGCCCAAGTGTTGTAGCCAAAACGTGAGCAGCCCTGGGCTGTCAAGCACCAGACCCTGGGACTCGGGAGCACCTGGGCAGCTGCGGGTTTGGGTCGGGGGCTGGTCCTGCGGGATCCGTCCCCATCCACAGCTGATGGTGCTGCAGCGTCCACGGGTCCCACTGCACCTGCCTGTTCCTCCTGGAGAGGTGATGCCCCCCGGGAGGAGGTTCCCCCCTTGCCTGGGGAAAGGACATTTTCTTGCCAAGCAGCAGCATCTGGCCATGGTCCCGGGGGTTAATCCGCGCCCAATGACACAAATGAGATGACAGGGCTGGAGTCACGGAGCGGGGGCCAGTCCTGGTGTGAGCAAGCAGCTGGGGGTTGTGGGGGCTGAGCTCCCCCTGTGCACTGGACCACAGCCAAGGGCAGAGCAGGTCCCTGCCAGCCCCCTCCAGAAGGAAAATGCAAAGGAAATTCAGGGAACAACTGAGGTTTTCCTTATGAATCCACTCCTCTGGGTGCCCAGCCTGTCCCATCACCACTGCTATCCCCACCAAGCAACGGCAGGACATCGTCATCACACCCTTCACCTGTTACTCTTCCACCCAGAGTGGTACTTTTTGGGGACAACGGAGTAGAACTCATGCTGACGCTCTCAATCCCAGCAGCCCTCACCAGAATCTCAACAGAAATGGAAACCCCAGGGTGGTCAGAGCCCTGGGGCACAGGGGCCTTCCCCCAGCAAGTCCCCAGGGGACTTCACTTTGGGTCAGGTGCCACCTGCCCAGCTGCGCCCTCCTGCCCAGGAATCACAGCTTCTGTTGCATGTCTCTCTCTCAACAAAACACCCACCCCCTGAGGATGCTGTGGTCCCTGATTGCTCCATGTCAGAGGATGTTCCCATTGGAGGATGTTCCCTGAGAAGGTCATGCCCAGTGTGTCCAGCACAGCTCCTACCTGTCCCAGCGGACAGGGGTCCTGCCCTATGAAACCCCTGGGGGACATGATGGACCTGGCAAGAGGCTGTAGGGCACGATGGGGCTATGGGGTGTTGCAGATGCAGGGTAAAGCGTAAAGCAAGGTGGTCCCTGAAGAGTCTGCATGGAGGAGCCACAGTGCTGTGTGCGACCCCCCAGCACCGTCGTCCCCAAGCCGAAGGGGGAAGGGGAAACCGCTCACACAGCTGAACGCAAACCACAGCATTTCTATTTCCCATACTCTGAAACTGGCTGAACAGGCCCGGCTGGTCGCTGGGTACACACACAGCGAGTGCCCTCACCAGAGAAACCGCAGGGGAGGATGTCCCGGCCTTTTGGGAAGCGCAATACTCCCAGGCTGCCAGCACCATGGGAAAAGCCCCCCCACCATGTCCCTTGTTCCCAGAACCACACGTGCAGCTCCCAGCAAAGTCAAAGCTGGCTGGGAGCACCTGGCAGTCACTGCTTTGCACTGCTCTCTAATGTCAAGCAGATGGGGAAACTGAGGCACGACAAGTGGTGCAGGTGATGGCTGGCGGCAGAGCCTGGGCTGGGCTGGGGCAGCAAGAGGGGCACGCTCCCATCCTGGCATGCCTGCGGCCAGTGTCACTCGCCAACAAAACATGTCCCTGTGGGGAGGAGCGCAGTGGGGTTAACGCAGCCGGTGCCAGGGAATGGAGGAGCCTCTCCCCGACCCTGAGCCTCCCCAGGCAGGTGGCACCAACTCGCTCCTCCCACAGCCCGACCCAGGGTGGGAAAAGCACCATCAGGAGCGCAGCTGGGGGGCATTTCGCAGCCTGAGCTGAATTTTCCACATCGGGCGGCAGTGGCCTTAGGCTGTCACTTGAGCCACTGCTGGCATGTCACCAAACCACCCCGGGCTGGGCAATCCCACGCACGACCCTGTGCCTCGCAGGGCCGCGGGCTGGGAGCTGTGCTTGGTGAGCACCCAGTGGCAGGTTGGTGGCAGCAGACCCTGTTCCTCCTCCAACGGACCCCCCAGCCTGAGCGGGACGGTCCCGCTCTGCGAGGGGCAGCACAGGGAGGGGGCTGAGGACAGAGAACCCCCCCGGCCAGCAGTGCCCACCCGCTCACCTGCGGGGCTGTCCTCCAGCGCCTGCCCACCGCCCGCCACCAGCTGCCGCATCCGCTCCCTCGGGACCTTCAGGTACTTGTTGCAGTTGCACACCTGGAAGCAGAGAGAGGGGGAGGTGGGTGAGAGGGTGGCCAGGCTCCCCAGGCACCCCCTGCCCCACAATGGGCACCCCGGGCAGCCCCCAGTCCCATTCATCATGAGGTGGGGGGCGGCAGAACAGCACCAGACAGAAATTTGGGGGTTCACAAGCCACAAGAGCCTGTTCTCCAGAGCACTCCTTCTTCATGTGCTTAGCCACATCTCCATGCCAGGCTGCTGGTGCCACTGCCCGCCCCTGGCAGACCTCACCCCCAGCCCCACACAATGCCAGGAAACACCAGAAACTGAGGTTGCCCTAAAACATGGAGCAGACGCCCAAAGTTCAGGCTGTGGCTTCAAGATTTGTTCTCTCTTGACTCATGGAAGCCGTGGAGGATGGCGGCAGACCCCAAAATCGCGGCTGGCTCTGCTCAGCCCAGCTCTGCTGCAACACCATGAGTGCCAAGTCACATTTTCTAACCCCACCTTTGGTTTGACAAAATACACCCAGAGCCACTGGCCCTTATGGAGCCAAACCCCGCCAGGAGTTCCCCAAACCCCAGCACCAAGGAGCAGCCGCAGCCGGGAGCCTCGGCTGAGCCCAGGGCACAGCTGGCAGCCAAATGCACTCGCCCAGAAGCCATCAGCACTGAATCTCCCAGAGCACCGCAGTCAGCACCCCGACAGCTTCGCTTTCCTCTCTCGCTCCCTGCCTGGATGGGAGCTGGGTGCTGGGATGTGCCACAACACCTTTCACCAGCTGTTTGTTTTTAGGGGCTGTTTTCTGCTTGTGGAGCATTTTGAGCACGCTGCACCCAAGGCAAGCAGGGAGAGAGGTGCGTAACTTCACCGCCCAGAACAAGCTCCCTGCCTGGGGCTTTGCTCCAAAACCTGTTGAAACCAGAAAAGTTTTTCCACCACCTGACCGGGCCCGCGGCGGCTCCGCTGGTTTGTGGTGTGTGAGCCGGAGCAGCGCTGGGTTCATGGCGAGGTGCAGCGATGCCCCTTCTTCCCACATAGCTGCCTGAAGGAGGATGAGGGGAGGCTGATTTGTTTGAAAACGAGCTCAGTGCCACGGCCCGGCAGGAGGTTATTTCCACCATCAGCCTTCGCAAAACCAGCAGATGCTTTCCAGCCTGGGCATGATTTGGTCATAAAACAACACCCGGGCTCTGGTTCCCGAAGCCAGGCTGCAGGCAGAGCCTGGGACAGGCGGTGTGAGAGCCCCGCACTGCCACACCGGCACGGCCACAGCACGTTGGGGTGCCCAGGGGGCCAAGGCACCGAGTCACGGCTGCTCCCTCGGGCCCTGCACACAGCAACCCACCCGCGTCCTCCTCCTGCACCGCGCTTGGCCTCTGCTGCTCCCGCGGCCACCGCTGCGCCTGTGGGTGCTCCAGCCCTGCAGAGCGGCAGCGCAGACAGATGGAGATGGACAAGGTGTGATTCTGGAAGCACCTGAATGATGCAGAAGTTGCTGTATCACTTTTAAAAGGGAATTTTGCAGCAATTCCCTGATTTGCACAGCAAGCATCAGATGTCTCCTCCTCATGCAAACATTGGTCAGAACCTGCACTGCTCTGGCTCACCAGCCCGTCCCCATGTCACTCGTGTGGGCAGTGAGCTGCAAGCTCCCCAAGAGCAGGGGCTGAGTGTGCCCGGGACCCCCACCCTGCACAGGGCACAGCACCCTCCTCACTCGCATGTTCGAACCCAGGTACCCGGGGAAAGGAAGCTGGGTGAAAACCCCAGGAAGCAGCAAGATGATCTCATTTGAGCGAACTTGAGTTTCTGAGGAGTCAGATTAGCAGTTACCAGATCAGAAAGGAGATGTCACTTCAGCATTTGCTATCAGCCTCGCACAAGGGAAGGTGACGCTGCAGCCTGCAGGACCCTGGTACCAGGCTTCAGCTCTCTGGACTAACAAGGACTGGAGCTCACTGGCTCCTTTCCACACCTTTGCCTCTCGCCTCCCCCTCCCTCAGCCCTGCACCAGCAGCTCATGATTAGCTGGGTCAGATCCATCCCAGCTAATGAAAAACGAAAGAGGAGCACGGATGGATCCAGGGATGCACAGAGAAAAGGAGACAGATGGGCTCCTTCTTTCAGGGTGGAGGTCACCCACAGCCATGGGATAGACCCTGTTGATGGCAGAGTCAGTGCTGATGCTGTGGGTCGTGATGGTCCCTTTGAGGCTCATGGAGGTCCCAGCCTGCACAGGCTGGACCTGGAGTCACAGGTGTCACCACCCAAAGCCCTTGTGTAGCTCACAGGGTGCCTTCTGGGATGTACGAGGTTATAACAGGCGGGCAGAGGCGACAGACAGCTCCCATGGACACGTGCCGGGCGCTGCCCAGGCTGGACACGATGACCCTCAAAAGGGCTGCACACCGGAGAAGGGCATTGAGCCTGGCAGTGGGACAGACGCAGGGTGGCACCTCCCTGGCACGGTGGCAGCAATGGCTGCTGCGGGTGCGTGTGGCTCATAGAGAGGTCCAAAATCACTTGGCCACCAAGCTGTCACCTGGGATGGGCACAGTGGGGACCCACGGGGCAAGCAGCCCCTCCTCCCCAGTCCTGCCAGGCATGGACAGGCACCCCGTGTGCACGGGTTCATGTCCCCTCCACCACCACCACCACCAAATCCACGGCAACACCCAACCCTGGCACTGAGGAGCACGCGCGGTGTCCGGGCAGCGGTGCCAGTGTGCTGGGCATGAGTGCCTGGCTGCTGCTCGGGTGCACGGAGAGACCTCAGGAAAATTCATCTGCTTCTCTGAAAATCAGCACTATCGTAAAGCAGGGGCAACACACCTCCCTGGGCCAGCCTCGCCCCAGCAGCCCGCGGGTGCTCTGGCATTGCCCGCTGGCCCTGGGCCGCCAGCCGCGAGGCTCCGTGTCCCACGCCATCTCCCCAGCCTTCAGGCCTTCACCACCCTCAGCCTCCCCAAAACACGGGGCGGGCAGATAAGCCACTTAGCAGCAGCACCAATTAGCTGTAATAAAAAATTACAATTAACATTTTTTAACGCCTTGCCAAAAGGAGCCAGAAGAGATGGAGCAAGTGGGGCCGCCTGACACCTCGACAGACCAGGCTGAGGGGTGGCCTTGGGCTGGATGTTTGGCTCCTGCCAGGGGACACGTATCCCCACAGCCTTCTGCACCATCACCTCCCGAGGGTGTGGAGCAGATTTTTGTGGGGGTCTTGCTTTTGTTTTAAGGGTAGCGGAGCAGGGACCCTCTCTGCTGGGGAAGGGATAGGTTTCTCCTCCTTGGGAAGGTTTGGTTTCCCCGGGTCCATTCTGGCAGGCTTAGTTGTGGCTACCATGAAGCGAGGTGGATGTCAAGGTGAAAATCCTCACCGTGGTGAGACAGCAGGAGATGGAGACACCCCTGAACACTGCCTGGGGGTGCAACTGCTGCGAGCAGGGGCTGTGACCTGGCAGTGAAGGGTTTGGCTTCATCCCTGCAACATCTCGGGGTCTCTCCAGCCCCTGCACCCAGCTTGGGGTGGGGATGGCGGCTTCTGCCCCACATCCCAGCCCTGCCCTGGGGACGATGTGTCAAGGGGGCTGAGCTGCGGGGGCTCTGCTCACGCCATCCTGCACATTGGCAGGGCCATGGGGGAGGAAACAGGTGAGTTCAGCTCGGGAGGAGGGGGCTGGGCAGCTGCAGCCCACACGGACCCCCATAGCACCCCTGGTTTGATGACACTCATGCTCCAGCCACACGGCGATGTGTCCCAGTGTCCCCAGGGCTGCGAGCGGCAGCAGGCACAGCTGGGAGGAGGAGCCACGCTGCCTTTCTCACGCCAGGGCAGCCCTTGCCAGCACACGCTTAGTCACTGGTAAATCCCAGCCTAGATCTGCTCTGCCCTCTGTGAAATGGATCTTGGCTGCACCCCCGCTGAAGCAATCCCGGCGCTCGGGAGCCATGGCGGGCGCGCTTTCCCACGGCAGCCCGGCTTCCAGCGCCCCGTGTGAATCAGCCTGGTCCCGGGCAGCGCTGGGTGCCCCCGCACGGCACACGTGCAGCCGGCTGGGCAAGGCCAGGAGAGCACATCCCCGTGCGATCCCCCCGTTGTCCCAGCTCAGCAGGAGGGTTGGCAAGGCCGAATTCAGGCTCTCTGGGCAGGGGGACACGGCTCTGACACCACCCCTGCCTCCCCAGGCTCTGCTCACCATGTCCACCTCAGAGACGCGGAGCAGGTGAGACCCATCTCAGATGAAGCTGTGGTCCCTCTGTGGCCCCTCGTCACTGTCCCCTCTCCCTGTGCCCATCCTGGCTGAGATGCCGCACAGCAGCGCTGGGCTCTGTCACCTCCCCAGCCATGTGCAGCAGCCCCCACCGCGCCTGGGGACACCCCACGGCCCAGCCTGCTCCGTGCTGTCACCACCGAGCTGTGACACGGAGGTTAGAAGGGGTGGTGTCATTGGTCCAGGACTCTGTCACGTCTCTGTCATGTCACAGCTCTGTGATATCACACTGGTGTGACTGTGCTGCTGTGGTCCCTGAGCCCAGCAAGGTGCTTGTCCCCAGCCCCAGCAGCCCAAGCCGGGCCGGCAGGGCGGGCAGCTGCCCACAGCAAGGCTCTCCTGCCTGTGAGGCCAAGGAGGACAAGGCAGGTGAAACGTCCTTTCACAATCCTGGCAGCCCGTCCAGTGGCTTGTTTTTGTTTGGGACAATCCCTGCCTCTCCCAGCCCTCCTGGGTGGGGATTTCACCAGCTGTGATGCACGAGCCTCTCAGGATTCGAGGGACTGGATGCTTCAGCCTGGAGCTCCGGGGACATCTCAGCATCCCATCCCCTTTCTGGGCCCCCACCCAGGAAGCCGAGAAGCTCAAAGAAAACTCAAGTCCAACAGAGAACAGGAGCCAAACCTTCTGGGACTCAAAAAGGGCCCCAGGAGCCAGCATGAGCTTGGCTGAAGACGGTGGCCTGAGCTCAGCTGTAGGTCCATAGGCTGGTGCCCAACACATGTAGAAGATGATTGGTTCAGACAACAGGGGAGTCAGTTTTGGTCCTTCCTTCAGCACCCCTGAAAGCTGCATCTTCCAAGCACTCTGAGAGTCACCTTGGTGACGCTGAGCTCTGCCCGGAGCAGGTGGCTCCGAAACGGTCTCTGGGCTCGCAGGGCTCCTTCTGCCTGCTCTGCTGACAGAAGTCATGGGCCAACATCACTCAGCAGCGCTGAGGGATCTCCTTGGCAGGGTTTTACTGGTGAGACACAGCCCTCTGCCTGGAGAGCTTCTGGCTTGGGAAATCCTCAGCATATCACATCAGCTGTAAAGGACACCAGTGCCCAGAGTGAACTCTTTGGGGCAATTCAGGGCAGCTCATGTCAGGACAACTCCTTGGGCGTCTTCTGCTTGCCATATCACAGGACTATCCAGCAGCCACCTGGGGTGGTATCTCTTTTCCTACTCACCACCTACCCTCTTCCCTTTCTTTCTTTCTCTCTCCAAGATGCATATCACCTGGTGAAAGGGCCACTCCTCCGGATGGAGGTTGCAACTCTCATTTTGGTTGTGAAACCACAGTCCTTGAGCATCCAAGAGTTTCTTTCGGGGACTTATTGAGACTAGAAACCTCCCCAGAATGGGCACGCGGGATGCTCGGGCTCAGCCAGCTATCTCCCCAGCACACACGCAGCCCCCAAGCCCCGGTGTTACGGACAGACAGCTCTGCCTCCCATCTCCCACAGCAGAAAGCACTCAGAAAGGAGACGGTGTGAAGGACAGTAAAAAAAACCCAGGTAACAACCTGGCAAATTCCAAACACAAGTCAGGAGCTGATCACGCTCATCTGCCCACGTGTATATTTTCACAAGCTTTTCCCAAGTCTCCAGCTCCTCCTTGCTGCACTCGCAGCTCTGACCTTCAGACACTCTCCTCTTCCTCCAGCAACGCCCGGGGCTGGATGCCTCTCTGCCCTGCAGCGCCTTCAAGGTCCTTGCACAAAGAGCAAGAACCTCAGTGATTCCACCCAGCAGAGCTTCCCACACCCTGCGGGTGCAAAGGCCGCCTCTGGGTGCAGAGCCAGACCTGGGGACGGCTGCACCTCCCAGGGGGCTTTCAGAAAACAGTTGGCCAGGATGTTTCCCTTCCTCTTTATGCCAAGAGCTTTTTTCGTTGACCTTCTTATCACCAGTACCAGGGAACTGTAAAGGTACACATTGCTGCTCCTGCTCTGTTACCAATGGTCTAACATCTGTCCTTGGGCACCAGCAAACCCACCCAAGCAGCAGATGAGATGCACAGGGTCGCTTGGGGATATGGTTTGGGGGAGGACTTGGCAGTGTTGGGCTGATGGTTGGACTCGATGATCTTGGAGGTCCTTTCCAACCAAAGCAATGCTGTGATGCTGTGACTCCTTCCAGAGAGCAATGGCTCTTGGTGCACACAACAGCCTTCAGTAGCCACCAACCCCGGGGAGCCCCGTCTGCCAACCAGACAGCGAGAGCTGTGCCGAGAGATGGACTGTGATGGTGCACATGGCTCTGCAACCTGGGCATCTTCCACCAAACCCGCCTATGCCATGAGCATCGGTATTTTTATGGGCATTGAGCTTGAGCAGCATGCAGCTGGTGGAAATATGGGGCTGCCGGTGGGTTCCTGGCATCACACAGGGGAATTTTGGTTCACAAAGAGGGAAGGGCTCTGTTTATTGAATCATTAACATCACTTCCCTCATCGCTAGCCAGGTACTCTGAGAGGTCTCTTAGGCAAGTGCTGACCCAGCCCAACCCTGCTAAGCTGGTAAAATGACATGGGATCCCATGCCAGCCTGGTACGGCGTTCCCACTGCTTTCTCTGCTCCTGCTTTGCTATTAGTCATCCGTTTCTGGAAGGTTTCTCATGCATAATAAAGTGTTTCAACACTTGCATAAGCCAGCTCTTCTCAACAGGAGTGACCTGCTGCATTTCCCAACACTTTCCCTAGGCAGTCCTTCCGAGTGCCATGAAATACAGTTAAAACATGAAGTTTTCTATCCCCCTCGGAGGCAAAAGGTGTGGGAAATCGAACAGATAAGAATGCCTTTAATTAGTATCATTTGCATAAGCTCTGGGAAAGACTCACCTGACAGCTAGAAGGGCCTTGCTTGTCTGGGAGCATGAACCACGGGCGCTAAAATGGGCAGATTAGCGGAGCTGCTCTGCTGGCGAGATTGGGGAGATAAGGAGGATGGGGGTCAGCCTGGGGCAGAGAAGTGGCCGGAGCCCGGCACCCTAGCTCCTCTTGGCTCTTTTATGGAGCTCCCACCGGCTCTGCGTCGGGGCAAAACCCCCTCTCTATTTTCACTTGCCAGTTTGCAACTGCATTTAGCAAGATAAAATGATGTGCTTTTGGGGCTGGAGGGGTCCATCGTCTCCCCCAGTGAAGGGCGGGGATGGGTGGAGAAGCGCGAACACATCCTCAGATGAGGAGCGGAGGTGCCGTTGCAGGCTCAGCATCCGGCAGGGCCGGGACCAGGGTTTGTGATCTTGGCTTTTCGCTCCTCTCGGCGCACACGCGCTCCCTCGAGTGCCGCGCAGACGGCTG
Organism: Patagioenas fasciata; assembly: GCF_037038585.1. NCBI lineage: Eukaryota > Metazoa > Chordata > Aves > Columbiformes > Columbidae > Patagioenas > Patagioenas fasciata. The sequence goes on from NC_092539.1 coordinate 1,504,626, forward strand.
CCGGTCCCTAACCACAAACCCCATCCCGTCGCCGCCTCGCCGTCACGCTGCCTGGGGTAGTCGGCGCCTAATCGTCAGTGACACCGAAAGCCCTTTTTAGTACCTCAAGGCCTTTGCAGTGATGAGAAACTCAGCCGGCACTACACCTAAACCCACATGCAAAGCTGAATTTCCCAGGGGAAAAAAAAGTGATGCTCAACCCCCTCTTCCACCGCACACATCCCCCCCAAGTCCCCGTGCCGCCTCCAGCTGCCTTTCAGACGTCTCGAGTCTCACTCATTTTCCTCCTGGCTGGGCTGCGAGCTGCAGAGATGGGGGCTGAGCCCCTCCAGAAAGCTGGAGCTGTCCCAGCACCCTTGACCCAACCTTCACTGTAGCCTCAAGCCCTGTTTATACAGCACCCAGCACAGCGTGGTGCTGCTCCAGGACAGGCTCCCAGCACTTACAAGTTTAATAACAAAGCCAAACCAGTAATAACTGCCTTATAATGAGGTTACACAGCATCCCCAAAGCCTTCGTTTTAGGGTGAGCACTGTGGCAGGAGCTGCTGGGGGCTGGGGGTGAACCGTTTCTTCTCAACCTCCTTCCTGCCCGACTGAGGTTGCCTTCACTCCTCCAGTCCTATTCCAGCCCGTTGCCACCTTGCCTGCAGAAATGTGCTTTATATCCACCTCGGGGTGAGGGTTAACCCCTTCTGGGTGTGCAAACCTGCACCGTGCAGCTCCAAGGCACACACCTCCCGCCCCAGTCTGCTCCTGAGCCACCCCAAGGCAGCCTGCACCACGGCAGGAGAAGGGTTAACTCGCCCAGCTCCCTGCAGTGCAGCTCACTGCTGCTCTTCATCAAGCTACGGAGCTGTTGAGTCAGCTGGAGGTGAGAGCTTGGCCAGAGGATGCTGGAGGGTGGTGAACGTGAGGGCTGGAAAAACCAACCCAACCTCAGCTCTGAAATCACCCCAGCACTGGAAACAGAGCAAGGGTCCATGTCCTGTCAGGTCATATTTGAAAGGGTCTCACCCAATAATTAAAATGTAGGTGGAAATCTGTCTATGGAGCATCCAGCAGACCTTCAGGGGCATCACATCTTGGCACCAGAAATGGGAAGAGTCACAGAGATACATTTTGTGACCGTGACAGTCAGAGCCCTGGAAACTACAAAGGATTGAAGCTTTGCTTTCTATAGACGAGTCCAACACTCAGATCATTAACAGTCAGGCACGGCACTGCTCTTCGTCACCCAAATGCAGGCTGGCCATGCTGGAAACTGAGTTTTGTGCCTGACCCATGTCCCATGAAACCCCAGCACTGCATATGAAGCCCCAGTTCCATCGCTTCACCCTTCTGGCTGAACATGCAACTGTACGGGGGGCTCTGTCCTCCACTCCCAGTGCTGGGCAAGCTTTAGAAAATGATCTTTATTACGTATTAAGCTAACAGCTACCCTTATTCTTGCTCCTTCTGGCTTCCCCTGGCAGCTGTCCTTTCTCTGGTTGAGGTCTTGGGACCACCTGTATCACATACGGCAGAGTTTCTCCCCTTGCCCCATTCAGAGCCCCCAAAGCCATGACTGGCCGCCAACTGCACCCCCACAGCTCACTGCTTTTCCCCAGAGCAGATTTCAGCCCTGCACAAGTGGCCAAGGCCATCCTGGGCCAGGTGGCTGTGTGGCTCCTTTCCTCTCTGGCCATCTGGTCCATGAGCATCCTCACCCCATCCCCTCCTCCTGCTCTGTCCTCCCTGGGGAATCCTGGGGGTCACAGACCCTGGTGCCCCCGGGATGGGGCTCCGGGTGTGCGGGCAGAGGCAGAGCTGCCAACAGCAGCGGCCGGGGAAGCTGGGCTCACGTTTCAGCTTCTATTTTTATCTGGGAACCCAAGTCCACCCGCGGTGCAATGCAGAGGCCCCGGGGGCTGTGCTGCCTTCCCCAGCTGGAGCCAAATACCATCTGTGCTACCTGCCCCTCCCTGAGTGCCAGACCTCCTGGTAGAGGACAGCATCTTCTGAGGCACCCAGACATCCTGCCCGCACCCTGCCCAGCCCACGGTGCGGTGCAGCGGGAGCAAAGGAGCCGGGGACCGGAGCCATGTCCTCTGGGCACGGCTCTGCAGGTGGAGGCTGGGATCACTCCATCACAGCCAACCCTCCCGAGATGCACAGCAGCCCCCTCCCATGTCACCACCCGGCTCAACCGCCAGACGCAGGTTGTCCTTTCTCAAGCCTGCCCTCAAATCCATGCCATGGGGTAGGGCCAGGATTCTCTTCACTCTGCTCAGAAGCAGCAGCTGATGTTCAGGATTGAGCTCAGTCTTGGGAAGGGAAAAGGGCCGTGCTGGGTGGCAGCATCGCGGGAGGGAGCCGGGCTGGGGGTGACGGAGTGCCACCCGGGGTCACCCCTGCAATCCCACCCTGCAGCTCACAGCCCACGTGGAGCCTACAGGAGCCACGCACCAGAGCCCTCACTTTTGAATTACTAAAGCAAAAAGAGTTGACTTCATGGACAAAGTTGCAGAAAAGATGGAAACTTGAGCAGCTTGAGCCTGAGCAGCTTGTGTAGCCCGCAGGTTGTCCAGGGCAGAGACTGCCTTTTCCAACCTGAGAGCAGGCTGCCCAGCACGGGAACACCATTTTGGAGCCCAGCCCCTCGTCCTGGGCAATCACAGTGAGCACTGGGTCACAGCCGGGAGGAGACCCCCCAGAGCCCCCCACCCGGCTGGGCAGTGCCTGCTGCTTTAATTGGGGCGAGAACAGAAGCTGCATCAGAAAACGGGAATATAAGAAAAAAAAAAAAAAGGCGTGAGAAAGGAAATCTGAGCAAGGCCTGGAGCAATCTAACCAATCCAGCGGAAACAATAGCCAGGAAGAAAAACCAGTTCCTACACAGAAGGTAGAATAGGCTGGGAACGGCGCGGGGGGCAGGGCAGGCCCACCCCAGGCTCCCAGCCTGCACAACAACACGGGCTTTATGAGCCCGCACTGCCCGGGGGCGCTGCCCTGCCCAGGATGCCCGCGCTGCGGCCCCACTGATGCCCCACTGCTGTTCCACTGCTGCCCCACTGCTGCCCCACTGCTGTCCCCACTGCTGCCCCACTGCTGTTCCACTGCTGCCCCACTGCTGTACCCACTGCTGTTCCACTGCTGTTCCACTGCTGTCCCCACTGCTGCCCCACTGCTGTTCCACTGCTGCCCCACTGCTGCCCCACTGCTGCCCCACTGCTGTTCCACTGCTGCCCCACTGCTGCCCCACTGCTGTCCCCACTGCTGCCCCACTGCTGTTTCACTGCTGTACCCACTGCTGTACCCACTGCTGTTCCACTGCTGTACCCACTGCTGTCCCCACTGCTGTCCCACTGCTGTACCCACTGCTGTACCCACTGCTGTACCCACTGCTGTTCCACTGCTGTACCCACTGCTGTCCCACTGCTGCCCCACTGCTGTCCCCACTGCTGTCCCACTGCTGTCCCCACTGCTGTACCCACTGCTGTCCCCACTGCTGTACCCACTGCTGCCCCACTGCTGCCCCACTGCTGTTCCCACTGCTGTACCCACTGCTGTACCCACTGCTGTACCCACTGCTGCTCCACTGCTGTCCCACTGCTGTACCCACTGCTGTCCCACTGCTGTTCCCACTGCTGTCCCCACTGTTGCCCCCACTGCTGCCCCACTGCTGTCCCACTGCTGTCTCACTGCTGTCCCCACTGCTGTCCCACTGCTGTACCCACTGCTGTCCCCACTGCTGTCCCACTGCTGTACCCACTGCTGTACCCACTGCTGTCCCACTGCTGTACCCACTGCTGTCTCACTGCTGTACCCACTGCTGTACCCACTGCTGTCCCCACTGCTGTCCCACTGCTGCCCCACTGCTACCCCACTGCTGTACCCACTGCTGTCTCACTGCTGTCCCCACTGCTGTCCCACTGCTGTACCCACTGCTGTCCCCACTGCTGTCCCACTGCTGTACCCACTGCTGTACCCACTGCTGTCCCCACTGCTGTCCCACTGCTGCCCCACTGCTGTCCCACTGCTGTCCCCACTGCTGTACCCACTGCTGTACCCACTGCTGTCTCACTGCTGTACCCACTGCTGTACCCACTGCTGTCCCCACTGCTGTCCCACTGCTGCCCCACTGCTACCCCACTGCTGTACCCACTGCTGTCTCACTGCTGTCCCCACTGCTGTCCCACTGCTGTACCCACTGCTGTCCCCACTGCTGTCCCACTGCTGTACCCACTGCTGTACCCACTGCTGTCCCCACTGCTGTCCCACTGCTGCCCCACTGCTGTTCCCACTGCTGTCCCCACTGCTGTACCCACTGCTGCCCCACTGCTGTTCCCACTGCTGTTCCCACTGCTGTACCCACTGCTGTCCCCACTGCTGTACCCACTGCTGCCCCACTGCTGCCCCACTGCTGTTCCCACTGCTGTCCCCACTGCTGTACCCACTGCTGTACCCACTGCTGTCCCACTGCTGTACCCACTGCTGCCCCACTGCTGTTCCCACTGCTGTCCCCACTGCTGCCCCACTGCTGTCCCACTGCTGTCCCACTGCTGTACCCACTGCTGTCCCACTGCTGTCCCACTGCTGTACCCACTGCTGTCCCACTGCTGTCCCACTGCTGTACCCACTGCTGTCCCACTGCTGTCCCCACTGCTGTCCCACTGCTGTCTCACTGCTGTCCCCACTGCTGTCCCACTGCTGTACCCACTGCTGTACCCACTGCTGTCCCACTGCTGCCCCACTGCTGTCCCACTGCTGCCCCACTGCTGCCCCACTGCTGTCCCACTGCTGTCTCACTGCTGTCCCCACTGCTGTCCCACTGCTGTACCCACTGCTGTCCCCACTGCTGCCCCACTGCTGTACCCACTGCTGTACCCACTGCTGTCCCACTGCTGTACCCACTGCTGTACCCACTGCTGTCCCACTGCTGTCCCACTGCTGTCCCACTGCTGTACCCACTGCTGCCCCACTGCTGTTCCCACTGCTGTCCCACTGCTGTACCCACTGCTGTCCCACTGCTGTTCCCACTGCTGTCCCCACTGTTGCCCCCACTGCTGCCCCACTGCTGTCCCACTGCTGTACCCACTGCTGTCCCCACTGCTGTCCCACTGCTGTACCCACTGCTGTCCCACTGCTGTACCCACTGCTGTACCCACTGCTGTACCCACTGCTGTCCCCACTGCTGTCCCACTGCTGTACCCACTGCTGTACCCACTGCTGTCCCCACTGCTGCCCCACTGCTGTTCCCACTGCTGTCCCCACTGCTGTCCCCACTGCTGCCCCACTGCTGTTCCCACTGCTGTTCCCACTGCTGTACCCACTGCTGTACCCACTGCTGCCCCACTGCTGTTCCCACTGCTGTCCCCACTGCTGTCCCCACTGCTGTCCCACTGCTGTACCCACTGCTGCCCCACTGCTGTCCCACTGCTGTACCCACTGCTGCCCCACTGCTGTACCCACTGCTGTACCCACTGCTGTCCCCACTGCTGCCCCACTGCTGTTCCCACTGCTGTCCCCACTGCTGTCCCCACTGCTGCCCCACTGCTGTTCCCACTGCTGTTCCCACTGCTGTACCCACTGCTGTACCCACTGCTGCCCCACTGCTGTTCCCACTGCTGTCCCCACTGCTGTCCCCACTGCTGTCCCACTGCTGTACCCACTGCTGCCCCACTGCTGTCCCACTGCTGTACCCACTGCTGCCCCACTGCTGTACCCACTGCTGTACCCACTGCTGTCCCACTGCTGTACCCACTGCTGCCCCACTGCTGTTCCCACTGCTGTACCCACTGCTGTACCCACTGCTGCCCCACTGCTGTATCCACTGCTGCCCCACTGCTACCCCACTGCTGTCCCACAGCTGTCCCACTGCTGTACCCGCTGCTGTCCCACTGCTGTACCCACTGCTGTCCCCACTGCTGTCCCACAGCTGTCCCACTGCTGTACCCGCTGCCGTCCCCACTGCTGTCCCACTGCCGTCCCCACTGCTGTCCCACTGCTGCCCACACTGCTGTCCCCACTGCTGCCCACACTGCTGTCCCCACTGCTGCCTGCACTGCTGCCCCTACTGCTGCCCCTACTGCTGCCCCTACTGCTGCCTGCACTGCTGCCCACTGCAGTTGGTGCCCAGGCTGCCTCCAGCATAGCGGGTTTGGGGAAAATCTCCTAATCCTGGGTGTGCGCCCCTCAGCCAGGCTGGGCTGTCACCCCCAGGGATGGACAGAGCAAGGCCCAGCAGCTTTCCTGCAGGTTGGGTCTGACAGGGCTCAGCCCTAAGCTTGGCTCACATCCAGGCTGAGCTGGGTTGGGTTCAGAACCCAAACTGGGCTAAGCACTCAGGTTTAACTTGATCAGGCTCAGCACACAGGCTGGGCTCAGCATCCAGCCTGGGATTAGCACCCAGTCTGAAATCAGATTTGAGGATGGGATTAGCCACCAGTCCTGAGATCAGATCCCCAGGCAGTGCTCACCCGCAGGCTGGGCTCAAAGTGCAGCAGAGCTGTGTCCCCAGCTGGGCTGCCTGGGCCCACGGGCGCTGGGCTGTGGGTCCCTGGGTGGTGCCCATCAGGGACACGGAGATTCCGCCAGCCTGGCGACGGGGGCGAGGGAGGGAACGTTGGGTTTTACAGAGGTAACGAACTGTTTGCAGCACTCACCCGTAAGCCAGCACGGGCCTGACCAGCCACCCCACTGCAAATGTAGCCCCTCGGGGAAATGGCCACTGATGCACTCTGTCACCTCCCCAGCTCCCACCCGCAGGGTGTCCGACTGTCCCACCCCGGCAGGCAAACCCTGCATCCCACGGGGTTGGTTGAAGGGGGGAAGGCCCCTGTAGATCAGCCAGCCCCACATGGTGCAGCGGCTGCTCCTCTGCCCTGGACACCGCCACAGGTGCCGATCGGTCCCTCGGCTGCCTGGAGGTGGCTGGGACACACCGGGGGGGTTGTGCTTCCTGCAGCCGGGACAGCTGGACACTTCCATTTTGAAGGAGAAGCTTAAACTCTGCTAAAATCAAAGCCACTGCCACGCTCCACACCGTGAATTGCAGGGACCTTCTTGCACCTGAGGATTTGAATTCCCTCCAGTCTCGGCTCTGCAAACAAGTCCCACTGTCCCCAGACCTGCTCCCCGCGGTCCCCTGGGGACATGTCACAGCCTCAGTGGCTGAGCGGGGTCCAAGCCCCAGCCCCGCACCATGGAGCACAGTTCGGGGAGCAGGCAGGGCTCCCCGCCAGCCCCCGCTCTGCCCAGCACAAGGCAGAGGGTTCTCAGCACCCTGCAAACCCCCCTGCCCACCCCAGCTCGGCCAGGGCGAGCAGGCAGCGCTCCCTGTCTGCGCCAGGACTTGGCCTGCTCGGCGTGCACAGGAGGAGCCAAAGGAGGGAGGGCAAAGCTGTTCCCAGCACATTTTTCTGCTTTGACACACTTGCGAGCCCTGGGCGCGCTGCAGCTGGTTCCCAGCACCCCCACCGGCTCTGCCAGCGGCACACGGGGCCCCGCGGTCCCCAAGTACCTGGCGGGGGCAGCTCAGGATGACTGCACAGGGCAGGCAGAGGTTTCTGGGCTCAAGTCACAGGCAGGGGTGTCTCACCAGCCCCGACATGTGCAGCAGTAAAAGCTGCCCTGGGGTCCCACGTGTGCTGATCTCGGCGCTTGACAAGGTCTTGTAATGGGTTCAGGTTCCTGGCACTGCTGGTTGGGAGCCCGTAAAAAATGCACTGCGGTGTAACTGCCCTGGATGTGCATTGAGACAAGCCCCGGACCCCTGACATCCAAACCCAGCCTTTAGTTTAATAAAGAAAAGCTCCTGAGGCAGAGATACCACATTTGCAACAGCAGGGGCCCCTCGGGCAGCTCGCCAGCAGCCTGATGGAGGGATACACTTCACGTCTTGGGTTGCATGTTATCGTCCACCAAGCCCAAGGGAAACCAAACCAGGCCTGGTGCTCAGTGCCCGTTGCTCGGTGGCGGAGCTGGGGACCCCTCCCCAGTACAGCTCCTTCCCCAGCAGGGCAGGACGATGGGTGGCAGAACCCCTGGCACAGCTGACCCACCAGGATCAGCTCCTCCTCCTCACTCTGAGATGAAGATGCTGAAAGGGCAGCAGCATCCTCAGCACTGCAGGAGTGACCCAGGAGGGTCCGGGTGTTTGCTGGCTCAGCACCGTGGTGCTGCACTCCTGCCTGTGCTCGCAGGGTCCCTGCGGATCCGCTGCTGCTCTTGCCTGGGCAGCACCAGCCCCCTGACAGAACCTGTGTCTTCTGCTCCCACCAACACCCGGTCACCCCGCTCCCACCATGTCCACACCAGTCACCTCCAGTCTGGTCACCCCGCTTTGCCCAGCCCCACTCCCATCACCCCCAGTCTGCTCACCCCACTCCTTTCACCTCCACTCCAACCACTCCAACCTGTATTTAACAGCCGGCTCTTCCCTGCTCTCTCATTTCCCTCCTGCTCTGCTGTTCCACCTCGGGAAGCTTTTCTGCCCAGATGCTCTCCAGTTCTTTCACTTCTTGCTCACGTGTTTGCTCTGGGCTCCCTTGTCCTGCCAATACCCACCTGCACCCCAACACCAAGACCATTTCCCTTTGTTACCTTCTCATCACCAGCCACCCCACAGAGAAACCACTTCTCCCTTCAGCCCTGTTCCGAGTCCCGTTGTCACTCCCAGCAGCCTGCTCCTCTTGGTCTTAGCAAAACCCATCCAGTCCTTTTGACCCATTCTCTTTTTCCCCCAACCAAAGGGTTTGCAACATTAATTTTACTTGTGGGGAAGAGCTGGGCAGGCAGCAGCCTTCCAGCAGCCCAGTAAGAGCAAAGCCCAACCTGCGCCCTGTGCTTGCACTCAGCCCTATGTCAAAAAGCCATGATGAGCAGAGACAGCCCTTAGGCAAAGTCATTTTGTCAAACCCAGTGGCAGCGATGAGAAAAGGCACAGAGACCCCCTCAGCCCACGGGTCCCCAGTCTCAAGCACAAGACGGTCCGAAACTCCAACTCCAGCCCAGAGCAGCAGCCCCATGGGGCTCGGGCAGTGAGAAACACCCACCTGCGGGGGGAAAATGGTTGAGAGCGGATTTGACATTTTGCAGAACAGAAGGGGAAGGAGCGATGCTGCGGACGGTGGGGAAATAACCTCCCGCGGGGCTCCCGCTGACAGAGGAGGTTTCCATCCGCCTCAGCACTGCGTGACGCTCGACAGGTCACACCCGGACGTGTTTGGAACAAGACTCTGCACTCAGGACCCCAAGCCCCTGCATTGGTGATGCTGTCCCTGGCGGCTGCTCCTGCAGGCACCAGCCTCCCCGTCCACGCTGTGGGTTGAGGGACAGACAGTGTCCCCAGAGCACGGGTCACTCATTAATCCTGGTGTCTCTGGGCAACCTATGGCAGCAATAGCCTGGCAAGAGCCTCACGCAGAGCCTGGCACCAGCTCAGATCTAATCTGACTCCTTATCCCTGCTGTGAGCTGAGACCTGTTCTCGTCCTCCCAGGGAGCATCGAAATCCCACATCACCTGCATCAGCTCAGACACGGGCCAAGGCTGTTGGGGAGAAGTCACCCTGGGTGCAGATCCTGCCCATCACGCAGCACCACCAGGGCTGGGGAAGCTTCCTGACCAAGGGAGCAGCAGTGGAGGGGACCACGGTGCTGTTGGTCGCACGACTCTGCCAGGATGTCACCGCAGAAATAGCACGTCCTGCCAGTGAATTCGGTGATGGTCCCGCTGCACAATCCTCCCAGGCCCTCTGGGATGGTCCCCTCTGTAGATCATGCCTGTCACCATGCCTGAAGGAGGAGCAGAAGGTCCCCACAGCATCACCTCCAGCCTCTGAGCAAAGGCATCAGCCTCTGCCCACACTGCCTGCATGGAGGGAAATACAGGCAGTAGGGAGCAATTTTAACACCCAGAAACATGTTTTTAATCCATTCTGTCAGTGTTCTTCTCTCTAGGCAACTCCTGGCAGAGCTGGGACCAAGGCTGGTCACCTCTGGCACCAAAGGTGGACTGGGATGGCTGTGGGACATGCCGTGAATGAAGGTGGGTGGGCTACATGCTGCCCCAGGGGCCCCAAGCTTACGGAGAAACCTTTGGTAGAACAAGGGTGGAAAAACCAGGAATTTTGGTGAGGACCAGGCTGGTGCTGAGCACCTTTGGAAGGGTCTCACCACCCAATGCAGTGGCTGGCCCCAGGGTACAGCTCATCCACGGCAGCAGAGCGTGAAGCTTCACCGCTGGGCTCTGCCAGCACTTCCAGCCCAGAGCTCACAGGGAGCACCATCTCCTTTGGGAACCACCATGTGCACCTCATCTCAAGGGAAAGCACTAGCTCCTGCAGGACTTCTCCAAAAGGACACCCCAAAAACAGTCTCAGAAAGAAGCCATGCAAGCTGCTAGCCGGGACCTACAAGATGAAAGCCCCCGGGAGCGGTGCGGGGGAAGAGCTGCTGCTGCCGGAGCAAAAAGAAACCCCGGCAGACCTTGTGCACCAATTCCTTGCGTTCCCAGCCTGACACCTCCCAGATGTGCTAATGTGACCCCAGTGTGTTGGTGACATATGAGGTCACCACAGTGTGACAGGAGTGATCCTGGGGGACCCCAAAACCTCCACGTCTTGACACCGCAGTGGGGGCCTGGGGTGCTATCTGGAGCACTGCACGCTGGTGTCAAGCAAAGAAAAAGGGTCAAAAGGGGTAAATAATACACACACAAACATGTGGCATACTTTAGGCTTTTGCTGGACCCAAAGGATTTACTCTCTACTGTTTCAGTGGCAAGAGGAGCAATGCAGCCCCACCAAACCAGGCTCTGCTCTTCGGCTGATGCGCAGGACACCAGCAGGTGAGCGGCAGCAAAACTTCTGATTTCAGCCCGTGGAAAAAAAATACCCACGAGTGGAAAATACTGATGGACTTTTTGTGGAGGCGAAGTCGGGGAGGAAGGTGTGTGCTCCATTCCTCTCATTCCTCCTCAGCTCCCTCAGGATGCGGCCACGCTACCCAGGGTCCACCCAGGTGCCCAGGGCTGAGGATCCCGTCCCGCAGCTTCCCTGGCTCCACCAGCCGGGCAGGGCTCAGCATCTTCCCTTCTCGTGCAGGGGAGAGGGGTGGGACCGAGGTTGGAATCCCCGCTGGGGTCCGAGAAAGGAAACCTTTGATCTATGTGGGCAGCATCTTCAGAAACACTTGGGTGAGGGTCCCGCACAGGTGAACGCCATGTCCCCAGGAGCCATCCTGCTGCACCCCAGCATCCTGCCACGTGCACGCTTGTCACGTTGCATCCCTTTGACCACACACCAGAGCCTTGGCAGGGCACCTTGGGCTCACCTGAACATCCAAGCACAGCCAGCGGGATGTCCTCTCCTCCGGACACCCCGCGCTGTCCCCTCTCCTGCAACAACAACCCCAAAAACAGAGGCCAAACTGTTGTGTTGCTGTGCGCTCCTGTCCCCGTGCCGTCCCGGGCACATGCGTGAGGGCACCGTGCCAACAGCTAATGGGAAAGTTCAGGGTCAGGGCGAGCCACGGGAGAGGCACATAAAGGGCTCATTGTGCGGCAGGTCTCCCTCGGCTGTGCTCGTACGGGGCTAGCAGTTCAACAACAAAATGCAGCCCAGAAATATGACAAGACACCTTTTTCCCAGGCTGCTGTTAAATTCTAATTAAACATTTCAGCACACTCAAGCGAGGGAATGTCTGCTTCTCAGGCCATCTCAGCTGGAAAACGTCTCTTCCAGCGAAAACAAGCTCACGCAAGTTGACCCAGAAAGATGCCCTGTGGGTCCAGGGATGATGCGAACCCGTGTACCAAGGTGGGCAACCTGCTCCCACCCACCCGCTCGCTGCCCTCTCCTCCGGGGGACGCGGTTGGGCTGCAGCAGCCCGAGAAGGGGCCGTGCAGCCGGGCACAGCACCGGCAATGCCACCACCAGCGCTGCCACCACGCAACTGGGGAGCCCTGGTGCCACGACCCAGAGAAGCAAGAGGCAGCTCTGCCCCTGGGGCAGGCTGGTGCAAAGAAGAGCTGGGTGACAGCTGCTCTGCAATAGCCCCAAATCTGGCCTTCGGGACGCAGAAATTGCCCACTGCTGAAGAGGGACCATGACTCTGCCGTGCCCATGTGTGTGCTGCCTTAGCATGGTCACTGCCTCTCCAACCCACCATCCTAGAAAACACCAAACGTGGTACTTCACAGCAGGTGAAGCACAGCCCACAGGCTCTGTTTGCAGAGCTCGCAGGTCTCTGTGTCTCAGAGCCTCTACTTCAGTAAAGCAAATTCTCACCAAACTTCATCACTCTCATGGCCGGTCCCTGGGGCCACTGGTTCCCCTCCCCAGGCGTGCACCACAGTTTGCTCCCTGCTCCAGGGGTTTGGACATTAAAAAATAACACAACGGACAGGCAAAATGTTGGATTCTCACTCTTCAGGTGCTTTGTGATGCTGACCCGCAGGCACTGGTCATCATCACACCTTGCTGTGACATTTCTGTTTGGTCTCAAGGAACTGCTTTCCCAGCCTCCCCCATCCAACCCCCACAGCGTCCTCCATGTCTGGGAAGGAAAATTGGGCTTGGGCCCCTCTTCTGACTCCTCAGCGCATCAGAGGTGCTCCCACACTTTCGTCTGACCCAGGAACCTCCAAAGCTAAAAGGCTGGAGGAGACGACCAGCCTTGGGATGCAGGGTCCTTGCAGAAAGATCCAACCCAAAATCCCCTCCTGCCCTTTGTTTTCCTCTGGGTTTGCTGGGGAGCAGATAACAGCCCAGGCCTGACACCCCCAGAGGGGTTTGCTGCTCACCCAGCACGCCCATGGAACCCAGCACCACTGGGGAGGACAGGGAGGCATTGCCACCGACTTCGTGTCACCGCAAACTGAGATGTGGGAGCCAGAGAACACAGCCTTCAAGTGGTGCTGTCCGAGAACCCAGTGAGGCTGGAGTTGGCATCCTGCTATTTTAAAGAATGAAGGAGAAAGAAAAGAGCACAAAAGAGCTGAGCAATGAAGCCAGGAGCTGCTGGGAGCGAGGGGGGAGCAGGGCCTCGGCCACACTGCAGGAGCACACAGGGACACGGTGGCTGGAGGACCTGGGTGCCCAGGACAGGTACGGCAAAGCCTGGCGGGTGCCGCAGGAGCCGGCCCTCCCCACGTTATCAAACACTGACTGTGGCGATCAGCTGCAGTAATTCCTCAGTGTGTTTATCCCAGCAGGCACAGGCTGTACCCCAAAATAACCCCATCAACCCCACCTCTGGTGTCTGACCCAGCCACGTGGAGGGGGCACGGCAGTGTCACCACTTTGCAGCGTCACTTGTCCCACCTGAGCGTGACTCAGTGGGAGCAGCAAACCAAGGACAAGCGGCTCCCACTGGGGATGTGCAAGTTCGTGGTTTCCCACGTGCAACCTCAGCATAAGAAACAGGTCACCCAGGAAAGGGTTACTACCAAAATCTGCCATTTCTAAGACCGCTAAGCCGTGAGAAGGTGTCTTGCCCCGAAAAGCTTGGAGGGAACTGACAGCCCAGGCGATGACACTCGTAATTTGGCATCCTGTGGGGGTGGAATTTGGCGAAACTGGTCTCTCCAGCTCTGAGGACGTTCCAGCTCCCCGCACAGGCAGTCTGACTGAACTCCCTCAACAACTACAGCAGCCGGGGGTTTAACCCAGCTCGGGCCCCCGCAGCTCGACACGCAGCCGCAGCAGCGAGCTCCTCGGGGGCTGCGAGCCTCCAGCTGCCATGGCGTCCGTGGTTCCTGTCATCGGGAAGGAGATTGTCCCTGTGAAACCTCACCCTGGCATCTGGGCTGTCCTCGCTGGATGCTATTACCCCGGAGAAAACACCAACACTGCTGTGTATCTGGTAACTGCCTCGGGATGGCACGTGCGTGAGAGCCCCGGAGGTGCCACAGCCACGTGCAGGGCTGTCCCCAGGCGCCACGCACTTGCAGGGCTTGTCCCCCTCCTAAGCCGCTGCAGCAGGATGGGCGGAGGCTGGATGTAGGAAGGAATCTTGATTTTTCTAGGAAAAGCCCTTAAATCTCCCCCGCATGGCACGTGCGCTGTGCTCAGGCTTTGCGGGACATGTCCACTCCCAAATCTTGCTCCAGCGAGGACGCGCTGGGCGGCATGGCGAGCCCCAGTCCTGGCACAGGCACTGCGACACGGCAGCCAGGGAGGTGACAGCCACGGGGACACAGCCTGAGGGCACCCGTCACACGGGCAGTGCACACACCTCCCCACACACCCAGCCCTGGGACCCACAGCCTCCCTGCGGTGCCCATGGCCGGGGAGATTTTGACACTCTGAGCGGGTGATTTGGGGCCAAATCTGGACTAATGGGCTGTTTCCCAGGCTCTTCGGCAGGCTGCCCCCGCCACCAGGACACGTGTGCCGATGGATGGGATCGGGGCGTGAGAGGGACGTGGGGGCAAAGGCCCTGCACTGTGCTCCTCCTCCTCCTCACCGCTCTTGGCAAGGCCGGGGGATTCGTCTGTGAAGGGAAAGGTTCCCAGGGTGAAGGTGTTAAATACCCTTCTCCCGTGCTGCTGTCACCTCACAGTCCCCGGGGTGTGAGAATCAGACTCTATTATCCCCTCATTAGGAACTAACATACTGTACTAACCTTTTCACATGAAAGCTACGGTCTGTTCGCCAACAAAAGCTGACGCTTGGTTCCCAGGAGTGGAAAAAAACCCAACCCCACAAGCACTTAGCGGGGGCTCTGGGGCCAGCTGTCCCCCCTGTCCCCATGCCCTGCCCAGCCCGCGGATGCTCTGGGGGGGACGGGGCTCCATGAGCTGGGCACGCAGCCCTGGTGAAGCAGAGCAGTGGGACCCCCCCGGGGTCAGGGTCCTTCTTCCAGAGCCCGGGATGGCTGGGGTGGCCCTTGCCTGTTCCCCCCCCACCAAGGAGAGATGGATGGGGCTGTGGGTTGGGGCGTGGAGGGGACTCCTTCCCCTGGGCTTCATGCAGCAGGGAGCCCTTCACCATCAGGGCACGTTGACTCACAGGAGTCCCCGGGTTGGTAGAGCCCCTTCAGCCCCTGGAGCCACTGCGGCTCTCCCCAGGCTTCCCCCAGACCATTCGCAGGGCTCAGGCTGGTCCTTCCCACACTGCTGACCGAACCATGGTGGGGTTTGCCAGCTCTGAAACTCCCACTCCCTTTCAGGCTTCCCTGAAGGGTGGGAAGAGAGGCTGAGAAAGCATCACCAGGCTGGGGAAAAACCCACCTGTGCAACATCTGGAGCAGCCAGATGAGAAGAGCACTGAGCAGGGTGGGCGATGGGCTCCCCGGGAGCTGTGGCAGAGGTGGGATGTGCGTCACAAACGACCACATCTCCCTGCCCCAGACATTGGCAGACACCGCCCGAGAAGTGGAACAGTTGGGGTAACATCCTCTTTGCTCAGGCTTTTAATGAAAGGAGACCTGCCTGGGGAGACAGTTTGAGCTTTTGCCCATCACAGCTGCTTGATGTTGAGTTAAAGAAGGTTTCTTCACTTTAAAAATATCTGCTCTGCCCCATTTTTGTCTGGAGACCTTTGACAGTTCAGGGCCACGGCAGGTGCTGAATGCCTGAAGAGTCCCCCACCGGGGACACGTCCCTGCCTTCCCACGGGGCTGCCAGACCCCACAAATTCCACATTCACTCGCAGCCTCCACCAGCTCAATGCTTCTAATGAGGAAGGGAGGAGGAAGGAGGGATGCATGACTATTTTTTTCCCTTTTTCCCCCCTTCTATTGCTCCCTGCCCTGCCTGCAGCTGTGACGGCAGCTCCTTCCCTGACCCCATGGGCTGGGGGACTTTTCCAGGTCCCCCAAGTAGCTGCTGGCCGTTCCCAGTGCCCCGGCGTGGGGCAGGGACGGGGCCACTCTCTGCTCCCCCAGCTCCATCGGCGGGTCCCGTAGCAAAGAGGCAGGTGTTTTTCACATTGCACACACACGTTTATTAGCTCCTGGCCCAAGCCCACTAAAGTGTTTTGCACTGGCCACCAGTGACAGCTTCCAGAGCTGTTTTGCTGCCACGAGACGCTGTGAAGGTGTCGGTGGTGCTACACGCTGCTTTGCGAAGTAATTGAATTAAACCTGGTGAAACATCTCGGTGCTGCCTGGCTGCTCCTCTCCATGGCGTGGCCGGGTGTAGTGGCCCAGGGTGGCCCGAAACACAGGCGGGCTGGCTCAGCTGCTCTTTTCAGAAGGTCACTTTTCTTCTCAGTTGCTGCAGTCAGATTTGGGTCATCAGGTTTGATATAAACATGTCAGAGGACGGGAATTCCGGAGAAAGCAGAAGCATGATAAACGCAGGCTGTCTCCCGGTGCGTTTCTGGGCTGGTTTCAAAACCCCTCGGTTCACTCGCGGTGCCTGGCAGACGTGCGGGGAAGCGCGGCAGCGGGTTTAATTCATCGCCTGACACAGGTGCCTTGGCGCTTGTGGCAGCGAGGGTGAAGCCTGCCCACCGCGCCGGCACCGCGGCAGCTCCTCTGCACACCCGTGTCCGTGTGATGGAGACGAGCACGTGGGTGAGTTCTCACCACCTGTCCGTGGTTCAGAAGTGCCTCTGAGACACAAATCGAGCCAAGGCCACGGGCGTTAAGCTTTGTGCAAGGTGAGAAGCGATCCTTACCCAGCAGCTGGGGCGGACAAGGCAGGAGCAGGGCGAGCTGGTGCAGAGGAGAGGCACAGAGCTGAGTGGGGACCCTCGTCCCCCTGGCCATCGTCCCCGGGTTTCCCAGCACCAGTCGGATCCCATGGGTCCTGAAGAGGCTGGTGCTCTGCAGGGAGGGGCAGGCAGAGCGCCCCCAGACTCGCTGCAGCTGCGAGGGCAGAGCAGCCAGGAGGGTTTGTCCGGTGCCTTCAGCCCAGCCCGGCTCCCCAGAGCTCCTCCCCAGCTCCGTGCGCTGCGTGGGTGCAGCGCGGGCGATGCGCAGCGGGGTCCCAGCGGGCACACGGGTCCCCAGGGCGGGCAGTGGCCCTGGACCTGCCGGGAGAGCAGCAGGAGACACAAACGGAGAGATGTGTTTAGGGGACAGCTCCAGATATACCGCTTCTGCTGCCTGAGGTCTGCCCAAACCCAACCATTTCAAAGAGGTTCAGAACCAACCAGGCCACCCCGAGGCAACGAAAATTAACTTCAAATGCAACATCTTAAGCTGAAACAAGTGATCCCCCCCCATTTTTCAGTTCAGTCCATGCAGTGATGAGCACATCGCAGCCTGGGCCATGCAGATGCCAAGCCAGACACCTCTTCAGCTCCATCAGCATCCTCACCCAATATTCTCGGTGAGTCCTCGGAGCTTTGTTGTTCCCTACTTGCCATGCCAGGGGACTCAGGGTCCCTCTCCTCATTGTCCTTTGCTTGTGACCATAACCAGTCAGTCTCTGGCCACCACCAGCCTGCTGGGGGGGTCCTGCAGCCTGGCAGAGCGCTGGGACACACAGGGCCAGGGCTGGAGGATGAAATCCACTGAGCTCTGCCTGAGCAGCCCTGGGGGCAGCAACCTGGTATTGATCCAGGGTACCTGCAAAGTTGAGGCTCCTCAAAGCAACCGCCCAGGCCTTGCACAAGCTCTTGCATACAAAAACAACACATAGAAATGAAAAATGGGCCTACATCAGGTACCTGGGTAGAGTCTTTGGGGGTTAGCAGCTTGACGTTTGGTCTTGCAGGCTCAACCTCAACGTCCAAGGCAACACGAATTCTAAACCTCCAAGTGCCAGGCTTTCTGGGAGCTTTTCTGGAGCAGCAGCCTCTGCTCTCACCGCTCTGCATGAGCTACTGGGGACAAACCGCCCCAATGCAGAAGGTTACAGGGGTGTCTCAAGGAGACCACCCGCAGCAGCCCAGGAGACACCCGCTCAGCTCACGGTGACTCTGACGGCCCTCAGGGATCCTGCTCCCCCAGCTTTAGTCTTGGCCAAAGGATCATACATACTACTGATAAAAGGGGACCTGTCTCGGTGCTGTCTGTGCGCTGCTGAATTACAGAGCCTGAGCGGGGTTGGCAGAGGAGGCTCTGAAGGACCAGCCGGACACATGGCCACCCCTTGGAGAGCACCCGGGAGGTCCCGGCACAGCCAAATCCGCACTTGCACCCAAAACCTTGGGGCTGAGGTAAAGGGAGCGTGGGGTGCAGCGGCAGCATGGCACCGGGCAGGGCACCGGGCAGGACCGCACCGTGATGCTGGGACAGGAGAACGCTCCTGCCTGGGGACAGGAGCCCCAGGGACTGGGGACAGGAAGGTTTGCCATGCCTATGCCACTCAGCTGAGCCACAGAGCCCTGTCCCCAGCCTCACCACACACAAACCAGAGATGGAGACTTTGTCCAAGGCTATGTCACTGCTGTGTCACCACTCTGTGTTGGCACCTGACACTGGGTGACAAGGACGACCCTGAGCAGCTGGCACAGTCATGGGCAGGGCCAGGAGCTGCCTCCATGCAGTAACACCGCCCCTGCACCCCTTCTCCTTCAGCAAACACCCCCAGAGCCTCTCCACCTCCACGGATGCTCAGTGAGTCCTGTTGTTGCTTCGGCATCTCAGCCAGGGCGGGGAGGGCACGGCGGTGCTGTGAGCTGGGGCTCGACACGGGGACCGGCCCTGCCACGGCCCTGGGAAAGCCCGGCACTGCCGCCGCCGTCCCGCTGCGCAGCAGAGATGAGAAGAAAAACAACTCTCGGGGCTTCCCCTCACCTCCCGTCCTCGCCCCGCGCCCCAGCCCCGCTGGCTCTTTCATCTCCCAGCGCCAGCGGCTCTTTCATCTCCGCCCGGAGGTGCGAGTCGCTGCCCTCACCGCAGCCGGCATCGGCACTTGGCCCGACGCTGCCGGGACCAAATGGCCGGTCACCCGGCCGGCCCTGCAAGGACCAGCTTGCTGGGAGGGGGTGGCAAGGAGGACCAGTCACCTCTGTCACCTCTGCAGTCACTGGCAGAGTGCTCAGGACTCCCAAAATTTGGTTGCTCCCATGTGCCTGCAGAGAAATCGAGGCACTGGGATTCTCTCTAGTTTTCCCTGCAAATAAGACGATGCTGGGCTTGTGCCTGCTCTCACTCACAGTTATTCAAACTCAGCTCCTCTTTGTTAACTCGTGCCAATGCAAAACCAGCCTGCCGGGTTGGGGAGAGGGCAGAGGTCCCAGTGCAGCCCCGTCAGGGATGACGAGGGGGGTCACCAGCCCTACGGCCTGAAGAACCGTCCCAGCTGCCCTGCCTGACCTCCAGCCGGGCAGGATGAGAAGCTCATCATCATCCCGGCAAACAACCCTCAGCTCATGGTCCAGCTACGGCCTCTCCTTAAATTCTGGTTTATTGGTGACAAGGCTTCACTATCACAACACAGGTCAGGGTGTCAGGGCATGGGCACACGGCGATACCTCTGCCGAGGGCTGGGAATCCCTATGAGCAGCAGTAAGATGGCTGATGGGTATGAACTGAAAAGAACACATCTGGGTAGTGTGGAAAGCTGGGAGAGAATGAGAACAAGAAAGAAAAAGAGAAAAATAGAAAGAAAATGAAGAAGGGAAGGGAAGGGAAGGGAAGGGAAGGGAAGGGAAGGGAAGGGAAGGGAAGGGAAGGGAAGGGAAGGGAAACAAGAAAAAAGAAAAAAAGAAAGAAAAAAAGAAAGAAAAAAGAAAAAAGAAAAATAAAAAAAAAGAATAATAATAATAAGAAGAAGAAGAAGAAGAAGAAGAAAAAAGGCACTGTCAGGGCCATGGCTTGGCCTGGGCTCATGCCAAGCAGCGTCACTGCAGGCGCCAGCTCTGACAGGGAGCTGTGATGGTGCCATTGGGGCCATCGGGCCTGGGGACAGACCGGCTGTGGTAGCAGCCTGACCCTTTCTCCCCTGGGGGACCGAGTGAGCCCCAGCCGCATCCTACAGACAGACAAAGGGTCCCTGGCGCTGCAGCTGCCTGCGCTGGGCCGGCGGTGCTGGGGTGAGTGCTGGGGTGAGCGCGACGCCGGGACAGACACTGGGTAGGCACGTGGTGTCCGGACACGTCAGCATCGCCATGTAACTGCACCCAAAAAGCCGGTAATGAACACCAAAGAGTTTTCACACCACCAAACAGCTCTCCTGAGAAGAGCCAAAGCGAGGAGCCGTGGGAATGGTGATGCTGGCGGGACGGGGGGCTCTGAGCGGACGGGGGCTGCAGGCAGCCCTGGCACCCTGAGCTCCACGGCAACGCTGCCGGGGCTCCCGGCACACGGTGCTGCTGCCGGGCAGTGTCTCAGCCCATGGGAGCTGCAAACCTGCCTGTGGTGGGGTGGGTGATGGGCGAGGGGAGGCCCAGCAGGACGGGGACCATGGAGCCATGCCTGGTCTGACCCAACCCCCGCACCAGGAGGTGTCCATGCCCAAACAGGACGCGCTGCCTTGTCTGTCCCGGCTGACGTCTCCCACACAGGGATGTTTAGAAGACCCAGCGAGTTTGCCTCACACACCTTCTGAGTCCCAACACAGCGTCTCAGAAAAACAGAGTTTTCAAGCCTGCTTTCTGGCTGGTCAAATGTTGAACATCAGTTGAAAGGAAGTGATTAGCACCTGTTTTTAATTGAAGTGTTTTGCACAATTGCAGCAACTGGAACATTAACGTCCATCCAAATTTAATCTACCCCTGGAAGATAGTCACAAAACTCAGCCCAGCAAAACCTGACGGTCCACACTAACACACATGGATGCTCCCAGCCTGCCTCCCCCCACCAAACCCAGCCATCCCAGCTACTTTCCTCTTCTCACATTTAACATTTATCCTTCCAGCTCAGCACAGACAGGTTGAATTGGGGCATTTTTTCTTTCCTGGGACACACAGTGTCAGGGTCTGCAGAGCTGGGTGAGAGGCATGTGGGCTTAGCATCCCCCTGATGGAGAGTTCTGATCCTCAGGTGTCCCAGACAAGTGCATGAAAGACTTTGCCAGAGAAATGTGGTCTTTTGGGACAAGGGGACAATTGTCCTTGGCCCTTTCCCATCACTGGAATAAAGGAATAAATTGACCACTGGCAGCACCTCCACAGGCACCTTCTCCAGCGGCCCTGCCCGGCCAGGGTGGCAGAGGGACTCCGAAGGGGACCGGAGGCTCGGAGGGCAGCAGGGCCATCACTGGGGTGCAGAGGGGTCAGGGCTGGGGGGTCCAGGTGTCCGGTGCTGTTTATTTTGCTCCAGAAATCCGGATCTTACCTATCTAAATAAACTGTCCAGGAGGACTGTGGAGTGTCAGGCCTGTTGTTGAGGGCACAGGAAACTGCTGGATTCAATTAGGCATGGCTAAGCTGGCGACCCTGATAGCCTGGGAATAACAGTAATAATTATAAAATCCCCTCCAATTGCAGGACTACTTCTTTTCTATAGAAAAACCCAACAGCAGCCCATCACATAGCAGATCTGCAGGGCTGAGCCATGGTGGGAGAGGCTGGAGATAACTCATCAGGGCAGCCCGGGGGACTCAGCCTGGCCTGGTGGGGGCTTGGGGGCCGGCAGGTGGGTGCTGGGCTGAGGGAGGGTGCAGGAGATGCCTTTGCAGCCGGCTGGGCACCCAAAGGGCAGTGGGTGGAAGAAGCATCCTCACCCGGAGCACCATCCCCTTCCTGGTGCTGGGAGCTGCCCCTCCATGCCCACGGTGTGTGCCGCAGCCAGGCACGCACCGGCATGCAGCACAACCCTGCAGCGTGCAGCACAACCCTGCAGCGTGCAGGACAACCCTGCAGTGTGCAGGACAACCCTGCAGCGTGCAGGACAACCCTGCAGCGTGCAGGACAACCCTGCAGCGTGCAGCACAACCCTGTGATGTGCAGCACAACCCCGTGACGTGCAGCACAACCCTGCAACGTGTAGCGCAACCCTGCAATGTGTAGCACAACCTTGCAATGTGCAGCACAACCTTGTGATGTGCAGCACAACCCTGCAGTGTGCAGGACAACCCCGTGACGTGCAGCACAACCCTGTGACGTGCAGCACAACCCTGTGATGTGCAGGACAACCCTGTGATGTGCAGGACAACCCTGCAATGTGCAGCACAACCCTGTGCTGTGCAGAACTCAGCTGATTCTGGCTGATCCCAACCCAGCTACCTCCATCCATGCAGGTCTCTGTGCCTGCAGGAGAAGAGCACAGGGCGGGTGTCCAGAGAAGTCCAGGCAACATGTCTGGTTTTGTGCAGGAACCTGACCAAGGGTGGTGTGTCTGAAAACAACCCATTTGCTCTGAACAGGAGAGCATCCCTGTCTCCATCCTCAGCCCAGTCCTCATCCCCTTCGCCATCCCCAACCCCACCCCATCCCCATCTTCATCCTCATCCTCATCCTCATCCTCATCCTCATCCTCATCCTCATCCTCATCCTCATCCTCATCCTCACCCTCATCCTCATCCTCATCCCCATCCCCACCCTCATCCTCATCCCCATCCCCATCCCCATCCCCATCCCCATCCCACACCTGCTCACACTCCCAGGCTCACCAGGCGCACCCCAGTTTTGCCAAGTGCTGACTCAGCACCGGGGCACAAGCGAGCGGTGGTGCTGGCACGTGGCGTGGCGGGTCCTTGCCCTGAGGCACACATGGGGCCAGAGAAGCACTTTGGACAAGGCCCCAGAAATGTGCCCAGGAGGCAGCTCACTCCTTCCACCCACCAGGGAGGACCCAGACTGGTGCACACTGAAAATTCTGCTTCTTGGAAGCTGTTCCCATTTTTTTCACGGCTCGTTGAAAAAAACAAATTGGCCGTTGCGCAGCCCTAGCAGCGCTGCACTGCCCCTCCAGCTCCTGGACTCCCAGGCGAGCTCCAGGAACATTTCTACGGCTGCCCACACAGCTTTCCCAGGAAGGGCAGCGCGCGTCCTCAGCGGCGGAGCAGCCGCGTTCCCGCTGCCTCATTCCTCCGGGGTCATCCCGGCTTGCAGAGGAGGCTTTTGTTTTTCCTTCCAACGTGGTGGGATGCAGCTGGAGGACCTGGCGGCAGCAAATACGTTTGTTGCTCTTCCCCATTTGCCTCCCTGCTGGACTCAAAGCCTGTGGGTCACACTTGGATGTGGCTATTTAGTTTGGCTTCAAGTCATTTGAGCTGTTGGGGCAGCTCTGGAGTCACCCCAACCCTGCGGTCCCTGCAGGGACCCCGGACGACAGGGTGCTGGAGCCTCAGCTCTCCACAAGCCTTCGGCTGCAAAATCAGGTGTCAGAGGAGAAACAAGGGCTGGGAGCGAGGCCCAGCCTTGGCACTTGGCTCATGTTCTGAGACAAGAGATGGAAGAAGAAACACGCAGAGCCCCAAGCAGAACCAGGCAGCTTGCAGGGTTCAAGGTCACCTGCAGCTCCTCGCTGTCAGGTCACGGGGGGAAGAGCTGGAGGCGGGATGAAGGGATTTTCCCAGCAGGCTCCCTCCCTGGCACGCCGCCTGTCCCCAGATGCTCCGCGACGCTGCAGCAGCCTCGGCGCCAGATGCAAAGCAGCTGAGCTCCACTGAGCTGCTCGGGCAGCTCCCCTGCACCCCCACAGCGCGTCCTCGGGGAAATTCCCCGCCTGGCCTCTTCCCGAAAAGAGGCCGGAGCAGGAGCTGGACTGAGGGGTGGGTCAGACCCAGCTCCAGGCCCTTCTCCCACCTCTCGTGGGGTCTCCAGGGGGACATTAAAAACATGTAAGCAAATAATAGTCTGAGGATGAGGGAAACACTCAACCCATCAGCAGGTCTCCAGGTGGGCTGAGAGTGGCCACCACAGAACCCCCTGGGGTTGGCAGGGCTGGTGGCCACGATCTCACCCAGCAGCCATTTCCCGGCATGGATTTTTGGCATGATACTGCCTCACCCGCACTGTCTGGGAAATTTCACTGATAATGCCGGGGCTGAGATAAAGGAAAACGGCTTCCACGTTCCCACCAGCTGCCTGCTGGAGCAGCCGTCCTGCCCAGCCCCGGCTCTCCCAGGACATCTTGCCAGGGGAAATCTCAGCTCCTGGCCCTGCGGGTGATGCTCAGCTCCTGTGGACCCCCGAGCATCTCTCCTCGCCTTGTGAGCAGGCCGGCAGACGTGGAGCATTGCCGGGACCGCTGGTCCTGCTCCGGTCTGGCCGGCTGGGTTCCCACGTCCCACCTTGACGTCACCCCGAGAGTGCAGGAGTGAAAGGGGGGCCCTCGGGCGCCTGACAATAGCACTTTCCTTCCCCATCAATAGCAGCGAGAGACACGCTGGGCTGACACGGAACTGTGCACAACAAAAGCCAGTGTCCGAACAAATCTTCTCAGGCGCTGGGTCCCCCGGGTGACCCAGGGTTAGCCCGGACTTTTGCTCCCGCCCGGCCCTCCGGAGCAGGAATGTCCCTCCGCGCTGCGCCATGCCTGGTTCCCACGCTTCCAACCTGCTTTGCTATTTATCAGCAACCGGCCTCTAATCCCCTTTGTGAAGGTCTGATTCAAGCTCAGCACAATGTGGTGAAAAGGGAGGGGGCAGGCGGGAGATGAGGGAGGGGAAAACAGTCCCAAAGAATGAAAATCAAACCCTTTACCTTTTCCCCCCTCCCCAGTGACGATTCCCTGGGGACTCTGCCCCGTCAGCTCTCTGGGCAGTGCCAGGCTGCAGTGGGGAGCCTGGAAGGGGCTCGCGGTGGGATGTGATGGTGTTTAAAGCAGCAGCATGCTCGCGCATTAAAAAAAACACTTGCATCCCCTCGCAGGTTAATTTGGCCTTGACCCTTGCTGCTCTTTCATGACCCTCCTCCTGCCACAGCTCCATCCATCACCTCGGGGGACGCGCCCCTGCTCCCCCACGTTCCCAGCAGGGCCGGAGGTGTGCGCCGGAGCATCACTGGAGGGGTCTATGGAGACACAGGGAAGCTGAATCCCGAGTCCCTCCTGTTCAGCCACCCACCGCAGCCTGTCTCTGCTACCACAACCATCTCTCTGCAAATGTCCTTTGGGGGAATAACCCAACAAAATTTCCCCAACCCCACTGCAGGCAGAGCGGGTGCAGGTGCCCTGTGCTGGGCTCTCACTCCGTGCTCCCCAGGAACAAGCCCATTGGCCAACTCCTGTTTGCTTTAGGGGAGGACTGGCAAGCCCTTTCCCCAGATAACTTTGGAACAAAACAGTTTCCAAAGGCTGCACTACTTACAAATGAGGGGTTCCAAGCTTTTGTCCTAAATCCAATGCTGTTTTCTTTGCAAACGGCGGGGGAAAAACGTAAAAGAAGAAGAGACGACCTCAAATGCTAATCTTGTTAGGTTAAACTGTTCACTAAACAGATGGAGGTGCAAGGCAATGGGATTCTTGTCTTTCCGAGGAAGGGGTTAGGTTTGTAGGGCACAGAGGTCACTCCGGCAAACCGGCAGCTTTGCTCTTTGTGTTGCAAGAGCAGGGAGAAAGTGAAGTGGTAAAAATGCTCCAGGCTGAGCTGGTACGGTGGGGTTTAACCCTCCGTGATTCTGGTGGTCTCGCAGTTTGAAACCCCCGAGCCTCACTCCAGGCTGCTGAGTTACTCAGAGCCAGCACACGGCTGAGGCACCCCAAAAGGGACACACCGAGAGACCCCGCCACTCCCCGATGCCACAGCACCTTGGCATCCCTCAGGAAGACCCTCCCCAAAACCACCCCGCGGCTCCCCCAGCGCTTGGCCCGTCTGGGGACGGCGGCCTCATCACGGCCACCGGCAGGACGTGCCGCAGCCGATGGGACCTGCTCCCCGGTGAGGGCTGCCGGGCTGCCAGAAGTTCTGTGCCCATGGCCGTGAATGGGAGCAGTGCCCGAAATCCCCCGGGAGACAGAAACTGCTTCAGCTGGAGGGTCTGGACTTGCAGGCGAATGTGGCAGCGGCCGCAGCACGGCCCCTCTCACTGCTCCCAGGGTCAGGAGCTGATAAAGCGTCCCTGTGGCACTGGGGACAGGCACTTCAGATTAACCCAAACCACTTCCCTGCTGACACTGTCCCCCGAGGCCGGGCAGGGAGCTGGCAGTGCCGCAGGAGCTGCCCAAGGCAGCACAGCTGCTGTCCCCCCCAGCCCTGCGTCTCTTCCCAGTGCTCATCTTTTGTGCCCCCCATGCCAAACGCCCCATACCCCAGCTAGTCTGGGCCTGGCTGGGCACAGCACCCATGCGACAGCTGTCCTGCGCCCTGTGGCACCCCAGCAAGGGGGTTTGCCCTGGAGGAGGGCACTGCCACCTTACTGGGGGACATTAGGATACCAAGGGGGATAGTAACATGCTGTCAGATGCACAGGACCCCATCAGTGAAGAGCTGCTGGCTTTATCCTAAATCCGTTCAGGTTTACCTCAGCTCTGCCAGGGCCATTCTCCTGCAAGCTCCACCCAATACAACTAAAACTCTTTTCTAAGCTCACATGTTGCTGCAGCCTGACCCCATCCTCCTGTCCCTGCATCCAGGGAGCCAGGAGCTGCTGGCCTGGGCGCTCCTGCCTGCCTGGGCATCTGGGTGCTAACTCCAGTCTGGGTGCCTGAGGCCAGTCCGGGCGCTCAACATCGGTGTGGGTGCTGATGCCAGGCTGGGTACTTAAGGGCAGTGCAGGGTGCTCAGGCCACCCTGGGTGCTCCTGCCTTGGCCACACTGCTGTGAACTGCCCCAGCGTGGTTCCAGTACCCTGGGGGAGGCACGGCTAGGACTCAGCCTGTGCCACCAGCATGGGCACAGGTGACCTCACTTCCCCAGGCACCTGCTGACATTTACTTGGGGACAAATCCTGGCCGAGCGAATCCAGCTCCCTTGCTGCATCTCTGCAGACCCAACCTCACCTTCCTCGAGCTTTCTGCGGGAAGGTCCCTGCGGGGAGCTCCAACCTGCTGAAGGCTCCAGCCTGTGTGACCCCATCCCACTGTCTCTGTGTCCTTCACCAGGCAGAGCTGGCAGGGGCTGTGTGCTCATCTCTGCCAGCACGGGGCCACAGGCTCTGGTCAGGGCAATGTGCCGTGCTGCTAGGTGGCCATCATACCTGGCTCCCTGCCCTTCCTGCCCATCTGCGCACGCCTGCAGCCGCCTTTACCCCGGTGCATTGCTGGGCTGCTCCGCAGGGCACCTGGGGCGAAGCAGCAACAGGAATGAAAACACAAAAGTATAAGAATCAGACCAAAAACCCAACAATCCCGACCGGATCTGACAAACAGGCAGCTGGAAACAAGGAACTGCCCAGTGGGTGAAACTCTCAGGGGTCCATCACAAACAGGATCTGCTCCCGAACGGCGGGAGGGGACGTGGGAAGGAAAGGGAGGAGGTCCTGAGTGTGGCCCAGGGAGCCCAGCTGGGAGAGGTGGGACGGCTGCCATGGCTGAAGCCGGCTGGGATGCCAGGAGATCCCCTCCGGCAGCGTGCCCAGCCCCGGCTCAGTGACCTTGGAGGCAGAGGACAAACCCGAGAATCACAGAATGTCCTGAGCTGGAAGGACCCACACGGATCATCGGTTCCAACTGCTGTCCCTGCACAGGACACCCACAGGTCACCCCGTGTGTCTGAGGACACTGTCCAGTCTCTGCTTGAACACTGTCAGGTTGGGCCGTGACACCTCCCTGGGAGCCTGTTCAGTGTCCAGCACCTCTGGGGGAAGAACCTTTTCCTCATGTCCCACTGACCCTCCCTGGCACATCTGCTGCCGTTCCCTGGGCTCTGTCACTGGTCACTAAAGAGAAGAGATCAGCACCTGCCCCTTCTCTCCCCCTTGTGAGGAAGCCCCCAAAGTATCATTTTTAGGTCTGGACCCCAGAGGATTCTCTTCATTAGTGTTGAGACACAGGGCAACCTTGTGCAGGAGCTGCTGAGGTTGGCATGAAACTCCTTGTGTGTTGTTTGAAGATAAAGGATGAGGAGATGGTGCTGGTGGGGCTTCCTGGCGGGATGTGCTCCTCTGAGTGCTATCAGCCTGGCTGAGCACCATCCAGAACCAGAGCTCAGGAAAATCCCATGGGAAATGTCCATGCCTCAGGACAGTTGAACCCCTGCTCAAGTAACATCTGCAACAGCACGGCCAGCAGTGCCTGCAGCACTGCCCTGCAGAGCTCCCTCCCTCTGCAGCCCAACACCCTCCTGTCAAACAGAGCTGTGGCTTGTTGGGGGACAAGGGTCCCCCACGCTCACCCAGCCATTGCCCAGCCCTGGCGCCCACCCAGCTGTGTTTGCTGGCAACAAACCACAGGAACTTAGTGGCCACGGAGCCACGGTGGGCTGGGAGGAAACTTAAAACCAACATAAAATCATGCCAAGAGAAGGTTTAGGCACCATCCTGGTGAGCAACCCTGGCTGCTCCCACCTCCCTGTCCCCATCCCCCTGCAGATGAAGCACCTGGTTCCTCCCTCCGGCTGCAGCTGCGAGCCCTCCCCGAAACGCTGCAGCTGGGTCCTGCCGGAGCTGCGGGCGCCGGCCCACACGTGGTGGAGTCGGGGCTCCGGAGGCGCTTTGCTTCGTGTTCCTCTCCCCGGGGCCGCAGCCGCCGTGACCGCACGAAGAGCTGCAGGCGCCTGGTTTCGCTGCTGCAGCGTGAGCACGTTCTCAGCTGGTGCTTTCACACCCCGGTCCCACGTCGTGCAGGCGGCAGACGCAGCGTGATCCGGGATGGGAATTTGCTGTCGTGTGTCCGTTCCCCCCCAAGCATTCAAAACAAACAGGAGATGTGAAGAACGGAACAAAACCACACAGTGGCCACAGCGCCCAGAGACTTGGCTGGGGGCCCCTGGGGCTGCAATAATACATAAATAACAGTCCTGGGGTCCAGGTATTTGTCACCTCACTCAGCCCACTGCCCAGGCTCAGGGCTGTGGGCAACACTGCAGAAAGACTCCTTGGCGAGCAGGATCGCACTGAAGCCAGCAAAGGGACAAAAGCAAAGAGCAGAAGCAAGGCTGCTGCGTGGCAGGAGCTCACATTCCTTGTGGCAGCCAAATGGGGGTTTTTGCTCTATCGGACCAGGCATCCTGGCTGTGCCAACCCCCACACCAGGGGCTGGCAGCCGCACCAGCATCCAGAGTGAGCGCAGCGCTGTTCACCCTGGCAGGGATGCGCTGTGGTCGGGAACCCGCAGAGCCGAAGCCAAATGGTACAACTGGCCCTGGGCTCTGCAGCGGGGTTTGCCGCGGGAGCTGCGGGAGCCGGGCTGTGGGCACTGCTGCTCCTCCAGCAAGAGAGCTGGTGAGGTGCTCTGCACCAAGGCCACGGGCAGAAATAACCCATTTCCCCCTTCTCTCCCCTTGTTGTGCCTGCAGAAGCAGCCTGGCTGAGGGCGAGTGGTGGCTGAGCTCTCTGCCCCACTTCCCCAGTTCCCCCTGCACTGTGCACGGCAGAGGCCCCTGGGACACGACTCAAACTGCCCTGAGTTCTGTGTTCAACCATGGGAGCTCCTCCTTGTCCATGGAGGAAAGATCTCTTCACAAAATCGCATCTAGGTTACCCTGGGGAAGGTTTCGGGGGAATCTGGTCACAGCCCGTGCCTGGGAGGGGGTTGCAAGGCAGTCGGGCTCCATGGGGAGGTGGGGGCTGAGCAAGAATTGCTAGGCATTGGATGGTCACAGAGAGGTTTCCACCATGGTGATAATTAGGCAGTGATGAGCTGGATTTGGTGGAGCCTGGCAGACCCCGGCTCTGCCCACTCACCTTCTGTGGGGCAGCAAGGGGGTTCTGGTGGCTTCTCACCCAACACCTTCCCTGGACTCGTGTCCTCAGGACAGCCCAGCCCTGGCTTTCAGAGCCAAAACCCTTCCTTCCCCAGGGTAACCTGGATGCGAGATTTCAAACACTTTGTGAGGAGTGTTTAAAGAGCACGGGAAAAGGCTTGCCATGATTAAAACAGGGCAACTACCTCATTGCAAACAGATTGAAGAAGAGGGGGGCACCTGCCGAGTCTGAACCAGAGACCATTTGTAAAACAATGTGGTGAGAAGTTCTCACGTGCTGTGAGCAACTGTCCTCATCTGTCATGTAAGAGGAAGCTGGCTGGGTGGGAAAAATGCTCTGACTGTCAGAAGGGGAGAGGAATACTGGAAAGAACCTCTTGCAATTAAAGATCACATTGGTGACAGCTGTAAATGGTTCGGTAGGGTCAACAAATAAAACACCTGAGCTGGTGGCTCGTTCTGCGTAATCCAAACCTCAAACTGCAAAATCTTCTGGTTACTCTGAGCAGGAAGAAAATCTCTATTGCTGTGCTTCCTGCAGCCCAAAGCTCATTTTCCAGCTCTGGTGCTATTAACCTCCTCCACAGACACACTAATGGAGATAAAATGGCCCTGGATCACAATTCGCAGCCTGGGGCATTCCCTGCCCAAATGAATCAACTTGAACAGCTACTGCTATTGCCAAAGAAAGGGCTTTGCCCCACGTTCCGTGACTTACAATGGCCCATAACCTTCCCGATAATATTTCTTTCAGCTCCATCAGTTCCTCATTGACTTTTCCACTTTATCTTGGTGAGGGTATCACACGGATGTTCATGCACCAGCGACTGCACGCGATGGTTTACACTGGGGAAGTGTGGCGGGACTGCCGGCACTCAGGCTGTAATTTTTCTATGCAAGGCCAGATCTTCCTTGGAGAAGCCAAAAGACCATTTTGACAAATGTGTACATCTCGCACAGCCAGGGTGGAGAACTGCACCCTTCCCCACAGAGTCCACTGTACCTGCAGATCCTCGGGTGAGGCACGTCGGGGACATTTTTACTGAATTCCCTAGCCTGGCTGCCTGTGGTGGTAACTTCAACCAGACAGAGCCCCCACCACCTTCCCAGCGCGGCCAAATGCAGAAGCGCACTGCGGAGGCGAGAGCTCATGGACGTGGTGCAGAAGTGGCTGAGACAGCAACCTGCGTGGCAACAGCAGCCGCCGACCTCACCCGGCCCACACAACATTCCCTTCTTCGTGACAGACCCAACTTCTTATTTCTGGGCATGGAACGGGGCTTTTAAGGAACTTTCTGACTGGGGAGTGACAAAACAGGGAGTTCAACTGCGCTGCAACCCTCCCTGGCTTCCCCAGCCAGGTCACTTGTGCGGTCCTGCTGCAGTTTGGTCCCCAAAGGGACGCTGAAGTGTCCCCTTCCAGGGAGAGCGGCAGACACCGGTGGTGTGTGGGGTACAGCAGCCCTCCCTACGGCCGAATTCCACCCTCACTGTCCCAACAAGACCCAAGAGCAATGGGGAGGAATTTACTAAATCCCCCCCACCGTGGCAGTGACATGAGATGGACACAGGGCAGGCTGCAATACGCATGTGCGCTTCAGTTCAAGCCAAACCTCCTAAATAAACATCACCGCCAAAGGCAAAAGAGGGAAAAAATAAAAGGAAAAAACGTAACTTATGTTGTATAAAGCCTGGAACAAAAATGCATGGACTGAACTGAAAAAGCCAGGGCAGAGAAAAATCAGATTGCACCCACAGAAAAGCAGCCAAAGGGCAGAACATGGCACAGGGAGGCAGAGATGCACATTTAATGTCTTCTCAAGGGGGCTGACACAGGCACGAGGCACAGAGCACCGGGGACATCAGCGGGGATGGGAACTGCGAACACTGTCACAGGCAACCATGGGAAAAGTGCTATTTTTGGCTTTAAAGCAGTTTATGTTCATCCAGGCATCTGAGGCATTTTTCACGGTGACTTCTGATTTTGAAGGTTTTCACCTTGCCTTAGAGCTGGCTGAAAACCAAGGTGGGTTTCCCGGGAATATTTGAGGCAGAGAGGGTAAAACCCATCACTTTTAGCCCTGAAACTTGGTTGAAAGACTAAGAATTTGAATTAATGCCTATCTGGGGGTTTCCCTCCACAGCGTATCTCAGGAAAACTGGACAAAACCCATTCTGCAGATGGGGTTAAGAGGGACTGGGAAGCACTCAGTCCCACCCCAGCCCCAGCTCAGGCTGCCCAGCCCCACTTGAGACCCTGCTTAAGACCCCGCTTAATACCTACAGGGACATTTGTTGGCCACATTCCCCAATGCTTGCAGCCACAGGCAGCCTTGAGACTCTGCTATGGCCCTACAGCCCATCAGGTCCCCAAAAACCCGTGGAGAAAAGTGGGAGACGAGCTGGGACATCTCACGGTGACCCAGCTGTCCCGTCCCCTCCAGCAGCTCCCCCTGCACACCAGAAAGCAGCACCCACCCAGCCCACAGAAAGCTGCAGCCGCTGCTGTTTCTACCCAGTACCAGAAAATCTCCCCAGAGCAGGGACCGAGGGGTCTCGGAGCCCAAAGCTTTTCCCCAGCAGTGCTGGGTGGGGGGCGATAACCCCGCTCTCCTCCCAGCCCCCCAGCAGGCAGGCTCCCTGCCTGTGATAAGGGCAGAAAACAGCCCAAAACAAACAAACAGTTCGAGTTAATGGGGCGGCAGTTATTTTTGGCCTAGAGGGAGTTCACACACTCTGTGTTGTTTTAGTAAATAACTGTAAATGGAGGTTGTGGTGCGGGAGTGGGCTGGGAACCGGCTGCTCCCGGCAGCGGGGAAGAGCCACGTCTTGTCGCGCTGGTGCTAACAGGAAACCAAGGGCCTCACCTCCCTTCACACCTCTCTGTCCCCACACTTTTATTGTCACCACATCCTTCGGCAGCCACATCAGAGAGGAGCCGAGGGGACAGGGCAGGGGTGGCCGCGTCCCGCCGTGGGAAGGCAGCTCTGGGGCGGGGGGAGAGCCCAGGCAGCCCCATGGCCTCTCCAGGAGATGCACGGGGAGGAGGAGCTGCAGCTCCAGTTGTGCTGTGACATGGACACCGCAAAGCCACCGTGTCACTGCTGGCTGTCACCGCGGGAGTGGGCCAGGGGCTGCAGGAGGGGCTGCAGGCCCCACTCTGGGACCCAACCACCACCGCACCCAGGAAGGACCAGCTGCCCTCCTGCTCCCCATCGCTGCCGCAGCAACGCACCTGCTGTGCCCCGGGGTGCACCAGGGCATCTGCATCACCCCGGGTCAACGGGCGCAGAAAATGGCAGTTTTCTATAAGGATAGAATCATAGAATAAAATCATAGAATCATTTTGGTTGGAAAAGACCCTCAAGATAGCCCAGTCCAACCATAAACCACCCCTGTTCCTGCCCCATGTCCTGAGAACCTCATGTCCGTCTGTCCAACCCTCCAGGGATGGTGACTCCAGCACTGCCCTGGGCAGCCTGTTCCAATGCCCCACAGCCCTTTGGGGAAGAAATTGTTCCCCACATCCAACCTCACCCCCCCCTGGTGCAACTTGAGGCCGTTTCCTCTGCTCCTGGCGCTTGTTCCTGGGGAGCAGAGCCCGACCCCCCTGGCTCCAAGCTCCTTTCAGGCAGTTCAGAGATCAGAAGGTCTCCCCTCAGCTCCTGTTCTCCAGTTGAAGCCCCCAGGTCCCTCAGCCGCTCCCATCACTCTTGTGCTCCAGCCCCTCACCAGCTCCATTCCCTTCTCTCAACTCGCTCCAATACCTCAATGTCCTTCTGAGGGGCCCAAAACTGACCCCAGGATTCGAGGTTTGTCCTCCCCAGGTCCCAGCACAGGGACGGTCGCTGTCCTGGTCCTGCTGGACACACCAGTGCTGGTACAAGCCAGGATGCTGGTGGCCTTTTTGGCCACCTGGGCACACTGTTGGGAGTGTATCTGCCTGCAGGAGAGCCAGGATCGCCCAACCTTGAGACTGGAGCCTTTGCAAGTTCTCAGATGCAAAATCTAAACATTTTCTAGGCTTTTTTTTCCAGAAGGAGTGCCGACACTCTCAGCTGCCTGGGACAGGGGTGCCAGGAGCCTGTGGAGGATTGTGTGGCATTGGCTGAACTGGCCTGACTCCATAACAGAGATACAAAGCTTTTCACAGGCAGAAAGCACAACCCATCAGGAAAACACACCTAAAATCAAATGACACATCATCTCAGTAAAAGAAGGATGGTTAGAAACAACCGACCGATGGCTGGTCTGCAAGCTTATAGCTAGAAAGGAATAAAACACACTCTGAAGACTGCTGGGAAGCCACCAGGATTAAACAACAACAAGAACAAAACAACTTAAAATCAGACAATAAAATCACCGCCATTTCATCAGGGAGAGGGGAAAAATAACCCAGCTTTCCTCTGCTTAGAACTCCAGGACCACTGGGAGTTGAAACTCTCTCTTACATACAGAATCCAGACGCCAAAGCTCAGGACTTTTTCACCCAATGTCTGTTCTGTTTTGGATCCGGGCTGTTAGGTGAACACAGGTAAACGGGCAGCAGCAACAGCACTGAGCCGGGACACTGAGGGCCCCTGAGGAGCTGCTCCAAAAGCTGCTGGAGCGGCGCGCGGCCCGCGGGCCTGGCAGCGGGGTGCTGCGCTGCTCATGTACCGCAAGGGACCAGGGTTGACCCCGCAGCTTTGCTCTGCATTTCTGCCAGGCAGGACCCCTTCCCTGAGTGCAGTGTGGCCGGGAGGTGAGGGGGGGATGATGAGCACAGCCTGTCTGCCAGGGCTGCGAAGGAAAGGAACAGGTCAGTGACAGCACAGGGACACTGCTGGAGGGATGGAGAGGAGCAGGCAGCCTTTCCACCCCTACTGCACCACTCCATCTCCTCACTCCACGGCGTGTGGCCAGGTGGTGGAGGTCTGTGGTGCAGTGCTGGAGCGGGAGGATGCTCAGCCCTCCCACAGCGTCGCCCTGGGTGACAGACCCAGCCGAGGGTGTGAGGGTCCTTGTCAAGCCCAGCTGGGCCCACGCACGGCACAGCCACAGCTGCTCAGCTCCCAGATACACTGGGGCTGTGTCCATTCCTGCCCAGCAAGCCCTGAGCGAAGGCAGCCGTTAATTAATCGCTTGGAGTAATAAGCAAAGTGACTCCCCAGGAGCTGCTGTCATGACCGGTACTTGGGCTCCCAGCCCAGGGTGGCTGCGTGTGGGGAGGTGGGGACGCCACCCGACCACTCACCCTGTGCCGTAAAGCACAAAGGTGGTTTGGTTAAGGAAGAAAGATCTCCTGAGCTTGGGACCATCTATTAGTCCTGGTCTCTATCTGAGACACCAGCAACGTGCAAATTAAGATGAATGGGCTGCGAACTCGGCGTTGCAGGTAACGCCAGCACGGCAGAGAGGAGCACGGCACAGCAGGGACCGGCACCGGCTTCCCCCACGCCAGCTCCCGCCCGGGCGCGCTGGGACAGCAGCGAGCGGTGCCAGGGCCGAGCAGCGCTGGAGGACAGGGGACACGGTCACAGAAAGCGAAGAAGGACACTGCCATGGTGAAAGCGCTGCAGAAGAAGGCACCTGATACCATCTCAGGAAACAACCCTCCATCGGCAACTTGCAAGCTAAAAAGTCTCTCGCATCCATTTCAAGGTCTCAGGGTGTTTTTGCTCCTGGGCAAACGCCCATGGAGGGTGGCTGAGAGATGCTTTTTCTGCAGGTTTTTAATATGCCCTGGGGAACTGGCCTTTGGCTGGAGACCGGGCTGCTCCCCTGAATCCACAGCCAAATTGTGCAGAGGGGCTCAAGCCACCTGCTTTTTGTCAACAGCTCAGCAAAGTGACCTGGGCTGCACAGACGGCCCCTGAACACGCACAACCAGAACTGAAGCTCTAGGTGGAGAGGTCCCTTCCCTCTGGGTTCCATCCCCAACCCTTGGGGAAAACCCTTGTATGCACC
Organism: Patagioenas fasciata; assembly: GCF_037038585.1. Lineage (NCBI taxonomy): Eukaryota > Metazoa > Chordata > Aves > Columbiformes > Columbidae > Patagioenas > Patagioenas fasciata. The sequence continues at coordinate 1,540,150 of NC_092539.1, forward strand.
CGGGGCAGGAGGCCTGACAGCTGCCAACAGGCTTGCCCTGCGCTCAAATGCTTGTGCAATGCCAGGAAAAGGTGTTTGTAGTGGTACTGGCCAAGCCTCGGTGTCTATACAGCCCTCCAGAGAGCCCGTCTTGGGGATACCACAGCGGTGGAGACGTGAGATGAGAGCTGAGGTCTCAGACCAGTCCCAGGGGCTCCATCTGCCTCCCCAGGGAGGATCTGCTGCTCCCCGATCGCCGCACAGAGAACAGACAGTCACTTTTGTTGGACAACTTCACCAAACTTTGGTTATATCTGCAACACAAATCCTAATACCACTGTGTTTGTAGGCCCATAAAAGGCTTCCCTGGGGGGAGATAAGAATTGGAGACAACTGCTCTTAATGATGTTAGAGAGATTTATGGGATCACCTTAAAGGGATTTATTGGAGGGCTTTTAAAATGAGTAAATAATTAGTAGATTTATCTGCTTTTAGCTGCCTTGCTGTTTCATGGCCTCAGCAAAATCACTTTGTAGGGTTTTTAATAAAGCACAATTCTGCCCTACTTCCCGGGGTCCAACCCAGCGTCACCTGCCCTGGGCACCGCGAGCGGGGAAAGCAGCTGTGTGGGAGCTGGAAGGCAGGGCTGGGAGAGCCACCCTTATTTTAGGGATAAATCATACAGAAAAGGAGGAACAAGCCAGGGAAAGCAGCTGGTGAAAGGTAAGGCTCCAAGAAATTAATATACAAGCATGGCAAAGCCTAAAGCCCTGGAGAGAGTAACGCAGGGCAGCAACTCCCCGAGTCCTGGCACGGGAACGCGCTGCAGCACCCTGTCCATGGTTGTGCCAGATTTTAAAGAACCAGGGAAGAAAATCAGCTAAAAATGACGGTGTGTAGGCCAGACAGGCTGAGGAGGCAGCGCTTTTCCAGAGGGCAGCACATCCAGCTGTGCGAGCGCATGGTCTCAGTGCTAGCAATGCCAGCTCCCTCAGGGACATTGTCCCCGGGAGATCTCCTCCCCGGTCAGCTGCCCCCTACCAGCCCCCCAAGTGCCAGAACAGCCCCTGCACCCCCTCCAGGCCACAGCTCCCCACGGCCCCTCCGATCCCCCAGCAGTGGGGTCTCCAGTGCAGCTGCCACTGACAGACCCCACAGACAGACCCCACAGACAGACCCCACAAACTCCTCTGCAAACTCCTCTGCAAACTCCTCCTTGTGTCATGTCCAAGCTGCACTGACCTGGCCTTTTTGTTCCTGAGTGAGAAGCCTGCACCCTCCTCACTTTATTTAACTGCAATGAGCCCCACCTGGGTGAGACATGAGCTGCACAGGGCCTGACTCCCCAGCCCCTGGGAAATTGGGGTCCCACCCCCTGGGGCTGGTGGGTCGTTAGCTCATGGTTTATCACCCAGCGGTGGAGGGGAAGATGTGTCGCCGAGCTCACAGTGACCAAGAAGAAGCTGTGCTGGAGCCACACGTCCGTCCCTCGCATGGGAAGAGCCCACCAGGAACCCCCTGGGCATGTCAGGGAGAGCAGCCCCTGGGAGGACCGGTGACACAAAGCCATTAGTAGGGAGGAAACTCGTAATTAATAACCCAGAAAAGGGGCTACCAGGGAATATAATTAGTTGTGGGAAAAGCAAAATCCAGAGCAGTTTGTGTCGGAAGGAGCGGGCCCTGAGCAGGTCACACTGCTCCAGCCCCAAAGGGGACGTTCACTCCTGGCCATGGACCTTCCCGGGAGTGGATGGCACCAGCTCGCGGCCCTGAACAGACCCACAGTGTGACCCACGGGGGAATCCGGGGATTTTCCTGAGGTTTAGGGCTCCCAGAGGAACAAGTACAGCAACAGCAGCGGTGCCATGGCCCCATAGACGTGTGCGGGGAGGCGCTCCGAGGGGAGACGCGAGCAGCCAGCCACGCGCTGCCCGAGAGGCTGCAAACCGTGCAGCCAGGCTCCCGACAAAAAACCCTCCATTCCTCAACCCTTCAGTTGTTCAGTGAAGGGAAACCTTATTTCCAGGGCCAGGCTGCCCTTCAGTTCATTTTACTTAAGCATGAACAGTACCAAAGTCTACAATAAAATTCTACAACCTCAGAATCACAGAATCGACTGGGTTGGAAAAGCCCTCAGAGATCATCCAGTCCAACCCTTGGTCCAACTCCAGTCCATTGACCAGATCATGGCACTAAGTGCCATGTCCAATCTCAGTTTACAAACCTCCAGGGCCGGTGAGTCCAGCACCTCCCTGGGCAGCCATTCCAACGCTGACCACTCTCTCTGCACAGAATTGCTTTCTCAGCTCCAGCCTCAATTTCCCCTGGCAGAGTTGAAGCCCCTGCCCCCTTGTCCTCCTTACATTACAGCGTACCACGTGAACTAATATATATATTAACTTTTTCATACTATAGAGACTGATTGCTAACTAGATAGGGAAGGGGATTTTCTTAACAGCCCCTGCTTGTGGCACCCAGAAACCATCACTTTTCCCCCAAAAGGTTCATGCTCCAGTGGGGCTGATGACGGATCATCCAGCGCCTGGATCCTGCTGCCGAAGGACGGCTGGAAAGAAAATAGTCCCAGGGTTCATGAGGTCTGTGAGAAGAGTTGGAGGCTGGAGCTGCACATGCTGTGTCGTTAGTGGCTTTTGCTGCTAATTGGGCACAGGCTGCCAATCTGGACTTATTCCAGCGGAAAAAGGAATCTCTTCCCCGCTTTTTTCCGCTGACGAGTCAAAGGTTGGACACCTTCAAAGCCTGTACAACTACTTAAAGCTTCTGACATTGTTGCACTTAAAAGCCTTGCCATGGTGCGATTCTGCAGTTCATTAAGAGGCAGAGCCAACCCTCTGCTGTTAGGACAAGCCCGGCCCAGTGAGCCCTGTCCCACCGCTTCATTTCCCTCCTTCGGGCTTAAAAATTCCCAGAGGAAAAGAGTTTGTGGGTCCTGCTCCTGCTCCACCCTGTGCTGCCAGGCCCACCCCAGGCCGAAGCTGTGCTGAGATATCAGTCTTTCTTAATGGCACATTGGGGCAACCTTCGATTTTTTTAATCAATGTCCTTGACTTCTTCTGGGAAGTGGGAGATGTGGCTTCAACAGCCAACCCGTCCTTGGGTTTACCAAGCAAAATCTTACTTGATAAAATTCTTCCAGGCTGGCAGTACCTTCATTTTTCCCATTAGGACTATACATTGTACGGGTCTCCAGAAACGGTAATGCAAACAGGTCAATGAGAGAAGCACCATCATTTTGAAGAGGTTGGTGCAAAAGTAAGTTGCCCTATTCTTAGTGCGGGTGATAAACGAGACATCCCAAGCTTCAAACCCTTGTCAAACTCCATGAAATAACGAGCGGCTGTTGCAACCTTCCCACCAGAGAGCTGTGAGCGTTGCTTGGCTGCAGACGGGGCTCCTGAGCACCAACGCTCGCAGAGACACAGCTCAGCCCCTCGATGGGGTCCTGCCGCTGGGATTTGGCACATGCTCCCACCCCCAAGCACACGGCAGGGCCGCGGCAGCATCTCCATCCCTGGCAACTGCTGAGAAGCTTGTGGGGCTGCCAGGAGTGGGGCTGCAACGTCAGGATCCCCGCGGTGCTGCGGACCGTCCTCCGCAAGATGCTGCAAGGCCTGACAGGCACAGAGCCATCCTGGGGACATGGAGGGGACCCCGCAGGGGCCCTCGGCCAACGGGGAGAGCAAACCCACTGAGACAACATCTCACCAGCATCTAGAGTCCGGGCATCCTCCTACGGACATGGGAGCTGCCGGGAAAACAGATGCTGATGCGTCTTGGCCGTACTGTGGGAATCAGCCTTGCTTTTTATATGCAGCACTAGAGATAAGAAGCCCAGGGTGTTGTGGGAAAGAGGAAGAACTTATCTCCCATCCAAAGCTGCTTCTCCTGCCACAGCCTTGGTTTTTTTGTTTTTTCCACTGGTCCCTGAAGCTATAATACACGATATGAGTCGGTTCTGTGCCTTAGCCCTTCTGGAAGCATCACCAAGCCCCTGAGGGCCTGGAACATGCCAAGAGACTTATGTTATCACCAGGATAAACCTACAGGCACATTCCCAGGCCCTTCAGAAGGATGGCAGATGCCACAGTGTGCTGGCAGGAGCTCTCTGCCCAGGCAGTCCCAGCCCTGGGTATTGGAGACAAGGTCAGGTAACGGTTGTCCTGAAACAAGAGATTTTGCAGCAGCAAACTCATTGGTGGGCAAGGACCATACTACGTGCCAAAGTGTTAAGATTAGAGATATTGAAATCCCAGACAAGAAGGAATAACAGCTCATGAGTTGCAGGTGCACTTCCAAAAACAGCTACAAAAAGGGACGGCTCCAAAGTCTGCAGGCACCTCCGTGTGGAGCGTCGCCCATCCTTCCAGCCCTCCAGCTCCCTACACAAGCCTGGAAATGTGGATGCTACTGTTGGATTTCCAAGAAAAACACAACTCTTGACTTCCTCCACTTTCGTGGCTGCTGAACACTTCATCTAATAGCTGTAGCATGGGCTGGAAATCGATTGCATTAGACAGTTTAATAGAGAACATACTGATGTTTTAGTGTTACAGCCAAGTCTCCCACAAATCAGGACCAAAAGTCAGACTGTGAATCTCAGCTCAATTTCTGAGTAATGCCCTTATTGCACCAGCACTGCAGCTCTTCCTGATGGTCCCCAAACTGCAATTAACCCAGTTTGCTGTTATTCATCAAGCTGATTATCTGCCTCATGGAAGCGTCAGGAGCTGGGGAGACTGCTGCACTGGGCTCTGTGCACACCACGGACAGCGGAAGGGTTTGGGCCATGGGGACACCTCACACGGACACTTCCATGCTGGCCGTGGGCACCCGAGCACAAGTGCTGTGACCACGGAGCTCCTGCCCGGCGGTGGTAGCCATCCTCTTTGCTGAAGCCCCAGGGGGCAAAAACTGCTTTAAAAATGTCAATTTTGAGCCCCTCATTTTGGATAGCCTCATGTGGAAGCTTTGCCCAAACCCCAGTGCTGGCTGTTACACCCCGGGGATGCAGGTGCTGAACCTGCAGGTGCTGAACCTGCATGTCACCGGCTCCTGGTGCCGAGGGGCCCGGCGGGCAGGGGAGGGGGCTCAGCCAGGCCCCCAGGAACAAACCCAAGAGCAGAGCATCACCGTGGGGCCTGTGGGAATGGAAGATTTCAGCCCCACGTCTCCTTCAGCCACCCAGCAAAGGGGCCCCACAGGATTCGGGTCCCAAACCGGGATTCGGCAGGAGGTCAGACCTGGGCTTTGGGATCCCCACTGAGTGACGCTTCTAAACATCTCATGGGCAACCGAGCATGAGCAGAGCCAAACGGAACCAGCAGCACCTCCAGCCTCCCGGCAGCCCCATTTTGGTCCCCGTCCGTCAGCAAGATGCTGGTGATGGAGACATCGTGGCTTGGATCTGGCCCCTACCGACAGCAACCGGGAAGGAGCTGCCAGGGAAGCAGGGGGATGACAAGAAAATGCCCTGACCCAGGCGAGCAGAGGAGAAGGGATTAAAGGGAAGGATTAGCAGGGAGAAAACTGAAGGTGGTCCCCAGTGAGAAAGAAAGACGGCGGCGGAGCCGGCTCTGCCCGCCGCCCCTCCTGCCCCCGCCCCGGCTCCCAGCAGCGCGGCAGCTCCTTTGTGTCTCCTGTGACCCGCGGATTATGAGTGTGGGAACGGGGCTGTGTGGGTACCCGGCGCTGCCGTGGCCTCGGGCGCTCACAAAGGCGAGGGCAGGTCTGGGGGGAAGGAACGGCGGTGAGAAATGGCTCCTGCTGCGGCTCTTTGCTGGGAGGCTGGAGGGTTGGGGAGGCTGCTCTGCCCTCCTGCCCGCCCCGCGCTTGCATCTCCGTTGGGAGCACACCACGGTGCTGCCACGGCCAAAGGCAGAGCTGGCACGCGAAGATGTTGCCCAGCACACCGTGGTGACACCGGTCACCTCCCATTGCCCCTGCTGGCACAGCCCCTCGCATGTGGTGTGGGACCGTCCTGTGACAGCTGGGACGTGCTGCAAATGAGAAAACCTGGTAAATCAGAGAGCACAGTCAGTCCAGTCCCAGTGAGAGCTTTGTTAATGACCAGACTGGTGCATCAGTGAGATGGCTGATGACGCTCCTCACCGTGGCGGTGATGAGTCCCACTGTGGGTGTTTCATTCTCACCCACCTGGCTCTGGAAATCTTGACGACACAGAACGTCCTCCCAGACCCTCCATCTCTTCCTGCCCCTCTCTCCAGGCCAGGAACCATGGTAGGAGCCAGGTCCTGCCGTAGCACATCCAGCTGGTGGCCTGGAGAACCCCCATGGCCTGACACAGCCCGGCCACAGGCACCGCAGCACGGGGGCGGGAAGGGCTGGCAGGAGCATCAGCTCCCAGAATGTGTCAGAAAGGCCAGCCCGTGATTAACGACTAATTAGGAAATGTCTGTCATGATTATCATCCTAACGATCCCGGTAAGGAAAGCTCCTTACCTTAGGAAAAAAACGGATGTTGGCTCCAACAGTCCCCAAATGGAACAGCCCACTGTGGGAAACTCCAGACTTTTTATAAAAACAAATAGTCTCGGGTTTGCGTATGAGTTTTTATTTTTAAGTAAGCCAAAGCCAACCGAGTGATTTTTCATGTTGCTCTGTAACCTGGGGGCTTGTCAGGCCTGGCAGGGCCGAGGGGACCGGGCACGTGGCTCTGCCGGGGTCACCGCCGCCCCTGTCTGGGACACACACATCACCTGGGGCTCCTCCTCACAGCACAGCAACAGCCCAAACCCACCACGGACCTCCCGCTCAAACTACAGAATGAAGCATAAAGCCACTGCATGGACTAGTGCCATTTCATCAGGCAAGCTTTATTAATCCTTTGTGACATCCCTTTATGTCAAAGCTGATGGCACAGGCAATGCCAGCACTGGATTCAATGCCCTAACTGGATAGTCAGGTATTTGATTTAGTATTGCATTTCAATGGGATCATTTTTTATCTTTGCTAAGGTTTACTCAGAATACATACAATGGTTAAGAAGTAAAATTTTAAATACATCGGAATTTGCCTAGAAAGACATTCCCAAGCAATACAATGTCTCTAATGAGCAGGTATTATTCTAGTCCACCTCTAAGGCCATTAGTCCATGTACTCCTCCTTAGGCTTCCCAGCAACTCCCTTTAACTTCAGGAGCTCAGCTCAGAGGATTAGGAAATAGATCAGTTAAAGCCTGGAAAATGGAAAGCGCTCCGTAACTGAGCTGTGCTGTTACAGGGATGGCCACAGGGATGCTTCTCTGGGATCAGTGAGACATGTCCAGTTACATTGACAAGTATTTTCCAGCTACAACATCAACCGAATACTTCATTTTGTCAAGAAATCAGTGACCATAGACATAGGCACGCAACCAGAAATTCAAGAAATTAGTATTGCCCTGAGTTTAGTACATTAAGAAACCAAACAGCCAGAAAGAAAATGTACTGTGCACGCAGCAGTTTGAAAGCACGTAGAGCAAACAGGACTTGGGGCACCACCGTGTCACCCACAACTGCGAGGTGCCTCGGCAGCCACGGCCCCGCTCCAGCCCCAGGACAGCTCGCCAGGTCGGGCTGATCTGCTTTAGCACCTGCAGAGCTGAGCTCAATTGCTCCTTTCTCCACACCGGGAGGGACACTGAGCCCGGACTTGTGTCCGGCCCTCAGCAAGGGCTTCTCCAGCTCAGGGAGTGCACAGCTAGAAGTAATCAGAATAAAACCAGTGAGCGGTGAGGATGCAGCACAAACCTGTTTCCCCATCTCTAAAAACACCTGGATTTTCTTTTATGGCAGCAACCCCACACAAAACACCTTCCCCAAAAAAGACATAAAAGTGCATCCAACACCCAGACCATGGGTCCTTGCAGCAGCCGCATCCCAGCCTCCCATGGTGCCACTGTCCCCAACACCCCCAACCCTGCACACGGCCCTGGGTGCCACCAGGTCACCCATGGCTGGTGGCAAATCCACGGCATCAGCTGCCACGGCCCTCAGGTCCCTCAGGAGAGTTAAGATGATGCTGACTCGGAAACCACGAGCTCTCTGTTTACTTCATCTCATATATGGTGACTAATTCCATCGTTCAAAGAGCTGACGATGATGAAAACAAGTGGAACGATCAGGAAGGAAATTAAAAATAGCCCTCCTGTGGCACTGTGTCAAGTGTTCATGTTTAGATTTTAATTTCATTTTTTTATTCTAAGCTTCTTTGATAAAATATTTTCCCATGCCGTTCCCACTTGGACCGTCCCCTCCATTGCGGCATTCCTGACGGATGAGCCAGGCGGCCGCGGACCCTATGCCAGGGCCGAATTCCCTCCGCTCCGCGAGTCTCACTCCCACATCCACACCTTTGGGACTGGAAGTCATTAATCATCACGCCCCAGCCGGGACGGTACCTCTGGAGGCAGAAACACCATCTTGGACACAGTACGGGAAAGAAACCCTGATTTGACAGCCAGCACGAGACCAGGACCACATTTCTGCTTGGACCCGTGTGGCAGCAGGTAAGATTTTCAGCAGGGAGATTTTTCAGCTACGAGACCCAATGACCTTGGTAGCACGTGGATGTTTTGCTGTCCCACTGGCTTTTATGCATGGGTAGAAACTCAGCGGAGACCTGAGGTCCATCCCACCCATCTCCATTGGGCTGGAGATGCCAATGGCCAGCTCAGCGCTGCGGCTCTGCTTGTGTTTGGTGAAGGGAACGGGATGGTTTGTCTCACCTAAAGCAGGCGCTGCTTGGGGCTACAGCAAACCCACTCCCAGATGTCACGGGTGTGAACGGTGTCAGAGGACATCCCACCCCCACTATAAACTTCCCTAATATTGCCAAGTTCAGCATTCCTTGGGGACACCTGAAATAAAAAGACAGTCTGGTTTCAATGTCTTTGAACCCACAGATTCACAGATTCATAGAATGTCAGGGGTTGGAAGGGACCTGGAAAGCTCATCCAGTGCAATCCCCCCATGGAGCAGGAACACCCAGCTGAGGTTCCACAGGAAGGTGTCCAGGCGGGTTTGAATGTCTGCAGAGAAGGAGACTCCACAACCCCCCTGGGCAGCCTGGGCCAGGCTCTGACACCCTCACCAGGAAGAAGTTCCTTCTCATATTTCAGTGGAACCTCCTGTGTTCCAGTTTGCACCCATTGCCCCTTGTCCTGTCACTGGTTGTCACCCAGAAGAGCCTGGCTCCATCCTCCTGACACTGCCCCTTTCCATATTGATCCCCAGGAATGAGTCCCCCCTCAGTCTCCTCTTGTCCAGCTCCAGAGCCCCAGCTCCCTCAGCCTTTCCTCACACGGGAGATGCTCCACTGCCTTCAGCATCTTGGTGGCTGCGCTGGACTCTCTGCAGCAGTTCCCTGTCCTTCTGCAACTGAGGGGCCCAGAACCCAAATGTTTTTCTTTTTTACAAAAATTGCAAATCAAAATTACATTTTTAATTTGCCTTTCCCATCACTAGCTTTTTGGAGTTTATTTAATTTCTTTTCTTTTTCCCTTTCAGACGCCTCACTGCAGGGTTTCCAAGAACAAGCTGCCAAGGTCTCATCATGTAAAATTACTGAGTTGCAAAACTAGGAAACACCCCTCTGTCCCCAGGCTCCCACCACTCACTTAGCGCCTGTACGGTAACACGAGCATCTACAGTCTCTCTGTTTAGGGGGATGCATTAAAATCCCATTTGTTAAAAATTGGTAAAAGAAATCCAAGTGCGGAGGTAATCCTGAAAACAGCATTTACAAGGAGAAATGGGTGTCAGGATGTTTTGGTTCTTTCTGCGGAGGCGCAGGGATGTGACTGTGGTCTGGATAATGAACTGTGAACAACTGTCACAGCGGCTGCTCTGCCGTGCGCCCGTACGGACACAACGGGACGCTGCAGAGCGACGATGCTCGGCTCCCGGGGTGGGAGGACGCCATGTGCACCAAAAGTAACTTCAATTTTCTCTGATGCGGTAGGCAGGGAAGTGGTGATCCGTGACTTCTGGGAAGAAGAAGCTTTTATGGATCAGTTACTGGAAAACTGGAAAGCTGCCTTCCCAAATTAACGGGGAAAGCCCATACTCATAAGCACCTTTAAAATCCTTCCTGCAGCAGGTACAGCCCGTGGGACTGCAGGCAGCGGTGAGCAGCCTGGGATGTTCATCCAGAGGCCAAAATCAGCCACTTCCAATTAGACATCTATAACGGAGCCACCTGCCCGGATGCTTTTGCCGGTGGCCGCAGGCTGGCTGGCTGGGTTGAGGTGTCTTTGCCCACACGTGAACCCCTCACACCTTGCTCTGCAGTGGGAAGGATGCGTAACTCCTCACCCATCATTCCTACAGGTAGAGGAGATAAATGTTTTGAGTCCCTGCTCTGCTTTAGCTTCCCAGGAGGGACCTTCTCTACCCCGGGGCTGCAGCGGAGCCTGAACAACCCACTCTGATGGAGACATCTCCACCACGGATGGCTGAAGCTCAGCCAGGAGACCTGGCTCCTCCCTGCTCTCCACTCCATGTTACTCAGCCACAAGACCTGTTTCCACCCACCAACCTTGCCCCCCATGTCTGGGCACAGGCTGCTTTTGCCACTGATGCAAAAAGAATCCAACTTGATAGCCCTTCCATCCAAGAGGCACTTTGGCGCGATGGAGTCATGGCCCTTGGGGCCCTGAAGAAAGAGTCTCCCTTTAAGGAGAAAGGCAAAGCACTTTGTGCAGGGCTCTGGGCTTGTTTTGTCATGGGACACATTACCCTGAACCCAAAAGAGGAAGGAAAGAGGGGGGGAGCTTTTGCCTTTCTGGTGGGAACAGCATTTGAGCTAACTTTGTTTCCCTTGGGGAAAGGCACCAAAATAACAGAGGAAGGGGGGTGTAGTGAGGGGGGGATGAAGCTAAAAAGGCTACGTAATCTGCCTGGGAAAAAACGTGCTCCCACCAGCGCTCATGAGCCCGTCCATCTGCCCGCTCGCCAGGCTGCAGGGGAGCGGAGCGCTGCCCGCACGCTGCCTGCACGCTGCCTGCACGCTGCCTGCACGCTGCATGGATGCTGCCCGCACGCTGCCCGCACGCTGCCTGCACGCTGCATGGATGCTGCCCGCATGCTGCCTGCACGCTGCATGGATGCTGTCTGCACGCTGCCCACATGCGGCATGGACATGGCCCGCACACTGCATGGACACTGCCTGCATGCTGCCCGCACACTGCCCGCACGCTGGCCGCACGCTGCCCGTGCCCCGGGAATGAGCCTCCTGTGGGCCCAGCCCCAGCTTATGGCTGTGGACGGACCTGGTTGAGGTTCTGTGGGGCCATGGGCGCCACCTGGCCCATTCAGGGCTCTCCATGAGCTCTCACTGGGAAAACAGGGCTCTGGAGAAGTTCCTCGCTCCAAGTGCCCCACATGGGGCTGGGACCGGCCTGTGACCCGGGCTCCCCGGCACCCAGATCTCCCCCAGCCTTCCTTGCCCATACTCAATGTCTTTCTCCGCAGTGCCCGAGACGGGTGTTTGAAGACACGGCAGACGGGTGTCCCGTAGGGTACCTCACATGGGGAGGTGGGTCCCCATCGTCTTCACCTTCTACCTTCTAGATCCGTTTGCTTTTTTTAACTTTAATGCTAGTATTTCAGTAAATCACTTTATTGAATATCTTCCTACGTTCTCAGTAGAAGACGTTATAGAAGTGACTACACAGAATGCACTGAAAGTATTCCCCAAACTTCAGAACTTTCTTCAGATATAAACTCAGAAATACGTAATATTGCAGAAACTATTATTTATGGTGTAATTAAAAACCAGTGTGCATCTTACACATATAACAATAACAGCAATGCGAAGAAGCACAGAAACAAACAGCTTGAGGAGGCAGCGCTCCTCCTGCCTTTGCACTGTGGGAAGCCCAGGAAGGCCGTCTTCATGAATTTGGGCTGGAGGGTGTTCCCAAACCCATGGACCAGCTCATGTCTGACATCTGTCCTCCTCTTCAAGACTGAAATAAAACACACACAAAGAAACTAGTGATAGCCAGACTTCGTAGCCCTCTCATTTTCTGTCTCATGAGAGAAATGAGAGACTGGAAGCGTTTTAGTGACTCCTGGCTGATTCTCCAGTGGCTTCTCTTGCCCAAATCCTGAACGATTTGCATCCCTCAGCAGATGCGTTACTTATTATGACATCAGAGGGCACAGGTGACCTGGGACAGACCACCTGCAGCTCTCCAGAGCACAGGGCACATTAAGACGCCGCCTGATGAGGACAGGTGGAAGGGTCTTGTCCTCCAGCACCCTGGTGGGAGGTTTTGGTGTCTGTCCATCCAAAAACCTTGCACAGGACATTTCAACCACATCTGCTTAAGCACACTTGCAAGCTCAGCGCCGTATCACGTGTGTCCCCCCGTTGTCCAGCAGATCACTTAGATGGACAGGAGAACGGACACGGGACTGGTTTGTGCGGCTGCTCTTCACTGGTCCCCAGTGCCTGCTTTGTATCTCAGCCTTACCGTCTGGGCACTTACACGTTCATCTTTAATGAACCAAACCAAGTTTCTTTCTGGGTGTTAAATTAGGATTCAGCATTTTGCCACAGGTTTTGGATGAATGGCCCATTAGATTTTTGATTTTTGCCTTTGATGAAGTCCTTAAGTGGCCGTTTCAATAATCTTTCCCTGAAAAGCAAACTGAATATCTCCACAGCTGCTTTATTTTGCATGTACGTGTGCATGAGCTCGTCGACTTCTGTTCCACCTCCTTCACGTGCTTCAGCCTAGGCTGTAATTACAGGACTCTCTGTCTGTGCAGGCATTGCAGTTACAGTTTGTGAACAGTGCAGCTGTGTTTCAGCACCTAAACGTGGAAAAAAACCCCTGTGATTTTAGGAGGTGCTGGGAGGCAGCGGGAGAGACCGAGTCCAGACTTGCAGATGGGAAGGAAAATGGAGCTGAGCGCTGTGAAGCCCTTGCAGTGATTTGTTTCTGACCTGCGCTCGGCCGCAAAGCCCGGCCTGGGGAGGCTGGGCCCAGGCCTTGCCGTGGGGGTAGCCGCCTCTCCTGTCCCCCCGCCCTGCTCCCCTTCCTCCCAGGTGCTTCCCCAGGCCCTGGCACCGCATTCTCTCACAAAGCCTTGTCACTAACAGAGGCGGAGGTGACGGGGCTGGCAGTGACAAGTGACAGAGGAGAAGCAAGGCCAGCGATGGGCACTGCCGTGTCACATTGTCCTTGTTCCTTCCCCATGTATCACACCCTATGGGACACCCACAGCTCACACTGCACATCCTCACCCCACTGCCACCAGCTGTCTGCTCCCCTGCCTCTGTTTTCTATGAGGATGAACACTCTCACATGCAGAGAGAAGCAGATATACTGGTGTTGAACTGGAAACAGATGGAGGATGGCTGGCACATGTCCCTGGTTTGTGCCTTGCTGTGCCAGCCCAGCACTGCAGCCCTAATTAAGATGATGTTAAAAATTCAGACCAATTTGGATGTAGATGGGGGCGTGGGGTCACACTGTGCACCAGGCTGTCCCTGCGCTGCTCCACAGGCCCGTGGAGATGCAGAAAGCTGGAGCCGAGCCCCGTTCCCTTCCCAGGGACACGGATCTGGCCGGTTCAGGGAATCACCCTCCTGTGCTGGGCTTGGAAAGCAGCTCAGGCTGCTTGGCCATGGTGCTCGGTCCTGTGCTTGCAGCGGCTGCGCTGGCACAGCCCTGGATCTGGCACATTCCTGAATCTGGAATGTCCTCAGCGTGGCACATCCCCGGATCTGGCACATCCCTGGCTCTGCCATGTCCCCAGCTCTGGCATGTCCCTGGTTCTGGCACATCCCTGGCTCTGCCATGTCCCTGGCTTTGGCACGTCCCCATCTCTGGCACGTCCCCGGTTCTGTCACGCTGCACACAGTCACCGCTGCCCCGAGGTCCCCGCTGCCGCACAGCGCTGTGCTCTGATAAAGAGTTAAGGCGCTCTCAGAGGCGGTTCTGTGAGAACATTTCTCAGAGGGCAGTGCACTTTTATTTGAAATAATTTTCCATTCCATTTATATCTATATAATAGGAGGTGGCTCTGGGGTCCGAGTTTTCCACAGCCCCAGACCTCACTTCCCTGCCTGGGCCTGACCCCTGCTCAGCTTCCCCAAGAATAACAGAGGAAAGTTCAACGGGAGAGACAGAGCCACGGGGCTGAGCTTCCGCTGCTGCTTCCCAGCGCTGCGGGCATGCAAGTAGACTCATTCTGTTAATAGAAGATATTATACAGAGAAAGTATATACGTTTTAATGCATATATTTTATACATTTCATATATAACAGAATTGCTACATGTACATGGGAAAAGTCCTGGAAAGAAATGTACCTGGAAGGAGATTTCCAAATAAATCTGGCACCAGAGGAACTCATGACACTTGCTGCCATCTTATCTTGGTTCTACAGCTGTATATTGCTTGATAATAGAGATATTATGGTTCGGTACTTTGACAATGCAGAAATTATCCTTTCTGCTAGAAATGTTTTGATTTTAAGAAATATTTTTCATTAAAGCGTATGTGATTAAAAACATTTGAATGTATCTTGTTGGTTGCTTGCGTTGTCTGGGAACAGGGGGCATTGATCTTCACCCAAATCACAGTTTCCCACAACAGGGCCGGTGTTGATGAGAAATCTGCTTCATGGAGAAAACCCGGCTGAGAGGAAGCGTTTGGCTGAGCCCCATGGCCAGCGGTGGCACCGGCGGCCCAGCCCCGCTGCTGCTGTCTCCTGTCACCTGTCACTTGTCACCCACCACCTGTCTCCCCCTGGCGCCCACGGACCCAGCCCAGGACGGGGCTCGTCCCGCCACACTGGGCCCCGGCTGTGACACCTCCTCGTCACCCGCTGCTGCCACCCCGTCCCCCCAACCCCTAAACGCACCCCGGTTCTTGGTCCGGCAAACCCCCAGGGAACGCGGGTCCCCGTGCCGGGGTCCCCAGGGACGTGCTCTCAGGGGTGTCCGCGGGGGCCACGTTTCGGTGGATTTCTCCTCCAGCAGCACCAACTGCCTTAGGAAGAGGTGGAAAATGTTGGTGTTTACATGTCAGAAAAACAACTAGTATGTAAAAATGCCCACTTAGGCAGATGAGGGCCCATTAAAATCCAGAGAGAGCAGCACCTTATTAAAACCTTGGCTGTTTTTTCCTGCAGCCTGGTGAATTCATCCCTCTCAGCTGACAGAGGTTTAATCACACTGGCTGTCTAGCGTGGGCCTTTGAAAACACCAGAGGTGATTTCCAGTTCCCCTGCAGCTCAAGCAGTTTTGGGAAGCCTCAGTTACCTGTTTCTCCCCTTTCCCGTCTCCTCCCGAAAGGCTCCGGGCGCTCACCTGAGCAGCTCCGCTCCCAGGGTCGGGTGCGGGATGGAAGGTCCTTCCCTCAGAAACTGTTCAGGCGGGCACGTGTCACGCGTGGGGTGTTTTCCCACTCGTCTCTCCCAGCAGGAGCCCCAGCAGCTCACACCGCTGGGCAGTTCGGAGCAGTCGCACTCAGCGATTTGGTCGCACAGCCCACAAACAGCCACGTTCCCACTGCCCCATGGCCACCAGGATTCTCCTCCTCCCTGTGCTGTGGCAGGAGGAATTGCTCCGGCGCTGGGTCTTCATGAAACAGAGGCTCTTCATTTAATTCATGAATTATTTGATGTCATTTTTAGCTTCTGCACCTGCCTCCTTCTCTGTTCAATACATATCTAGCGCAACATCATGGCTATCGACCTACTCAGATACCAAACCTGCCGGTCAAATACAGAAACCCACAGTAAAGGTGATGCCTGAGTCTGTTTATGAGGCACTGAAACAAAGACTGAGAGAGAAAATAAACTGCAAGGAATGAGTATGAAAAACCAGTGGCCAGAAATGGGGAAGGGCAAAAAGCTCACAGATGTCTGGATTTGATGCTTTACAACCCACTGGGATGGGGAGGACCCCTCTCCATCAGCCCAGCAGCTCCACCATAGGCCACTCTTCTGGCTAAAATAGACATAAAACATTGAGAATCAAAATACAGGGAATTGAGAGTGTAACAAAACTGCCAGCCCCACAGGAGTTTCCAGCATTAATACACTTGCTGGTCTGTAAAACAGACGGACCTGAGAGATGCAGAAGACTTGTCTACACCATGTTACACGTGTGACCGCAGGAAGGGAGACACCACACAGCTGGCACTTAACGAGCTTGGAGCTCATTAAACCTGAGCATCACCAGCCTCGCACCGTGTGGCTGCCGAGAACTGGGCAGCTTTGCAACAGAAACGGGAGCGAACGACGAGCCGGGACGTGTGTGTCCAAACCAGAGACAGAAGGGCTCCCAAATGAGCCTTCTGAGAAGCAAGAGAAGTGATAACATGTCACTGTCAGGTCACAGTCAGTTTTTCACTCACAGCCTCAAAGGACCCCCAGCGCAGAATCACTCAATTTAAGCTGGACCAGAGACCGCTGAACATGTAAACTCCTCACCAAGCTGATAACAGCATTTAAACCAGCCCTTACAGAGCTGTCCCGACCTTCCCTCCACTCCGCAGCAAGGTGGTTCCACGACGGTGGCACTTGGAGCACTGCAGACACCAGCAGACATACCCCTGCAAATCCTGCACCTCTTCACAGCTGCCAACGCGTGCTGTGACAGTACCACGCTGGCCCCACAGGAACCATCCCGCCCTCCCCAAACCAGGCTTTCGGGATGGCTGCAGGTTCCTCTGTGCATGTGGCTGCTTCTGGAACCACCAACCCCGCCATCTCCGCAGGCCCTGCGCACCGACCCGGCTGCGGACTGCACGTCCCCGGGTGCTGAAGTGACAGGAGGTCAGCAGTCACACCGCCATGTCTGCAAGAGTTCTGTATCTCAGCGTTTCCAGTAACTCCACAAGATTCGTGAAGTGGAAGCAAAAACAAGTCTCTTGCTGAGTGCAGAGAGGAACAAAGGGACTCAGGAGCTCGTAAAGCTCATGGTGCCCATAGCTGCCAACACTCTTGGCTCTGCTTTGGCTTTGACTCCAGCCCCAGGTAGGACACGGGTTTTCCACTTGGAGATGCCTGACTGGAGGTCAGCCCAGCCAGCTGTGCCCAAAAGCATCCCCTGAGCCACACTTTCTCCCCAGGGCAAGACACCTGCAGCTCTCTGAGCAGCTCCACAGCCAAGACAGGGGATGAACACCTTATCACGTCACCCTGAATTGCTATAACAGAAGTTCTGGGCCCCTCAGTTCCAGAAGGACAGGGAACTGCTGCAGAGAGTCCAGCACAGCCACCAAGATGCTGAAGGGAGTGGAGCATCTCCCGTGTGAGGAAAGGCTGAGGGAGCTGGGGCTCTGGAGCTGGAGAAGAGGAGACTGAGGGGTGACTCATTCCTGGGGATCAATATGGAAAGGGGCAGTGTCAGGAGGATGGAGCCAGGTTCTTCTTGGTGACAACCAGTGATAGGACAAGGGGCAATGGGTGCAAACTGGAACACAGGAGGTTCCACTGAAATATGAGAAGGAACTTCTTCCTGGTGAGGGTGTCAGAGCCTGGCCCAGGCTGCCCAGGGAGGTTGTGGAGTCTCCTTCTCTGCAGACATTCAAACCCGCCTGGAC
The DNA here is from genome assembly GCF_037038585.1 of Patagioenas fasciata. Taxonomy (NCBI): domain Eukaryota; kingdom Metazoa; phylum Chordata; class Aves; order Columbiformes; family Columbidae; genus Patagioenas; species Patagioenas fasciata. Next base: position 1,557,717 of record NC_092539.1, read on the forward strand.
ACCTTCCTGTGGAACCTCAGCTGGGTGTTCCTGCTCCATGGGGGATTGCACTGGATGAGCTTTCCAGGTCCCTTCCAATCCCTGACATTCTGGGATTCTGTGAAATGAGGAGAATCCCAACCCCACATCAGCTGCAGCTTCTTGCTCTCCTCAATCAAACCAGCTCAAAGCCCTCCACGAACCCCCCGGCAGCGCTTTGCCGAGCGGAGCGGCCGGCGGCACTGCCAGGGGCCACGCGCATCTCCCCTCTTCATGTTGTTGTCAAGCTGGCAGGGAAATAACGAACACTTCTCTGAACTTCCTAAATGTCAAGAAAATATTTACAGGGCCCACTTCTGCAAAGCACGCACGCCAGCCCAAGGGGCACACACGCACACTTCGCCGGGCGCCGCCTGGCATGCTTTTTGCCATGATTTTTTATTAAACGTTTGCGGTTTTCCTGCTGAAAAACCCAGTGAAAGATGAATGCCAAAAAGTGACTCCTCTGGGGCTGAAACTGTCAGGGAGCCAGGACACGAGGAAGTACAGAGCCTGCGTGTCCGCTCCTTCCCCAGCGTGTTTTACAACCAGAGAAATAAGACCCGGCCTGGCCAGGCCTGCAGCACATTGAGGGGGGAAATCTGCGCCAGTGCTGACCGCGCTCCGCAGACACAGAGAACGCTTCAAGTCCTCACTCATGAGCACTTCACCAGCAAATAAATTCATACAAAAACATTTCCCAGGGATGTAATTCTTTAAAAATCATTTTTTGCTTTAAAATGGGATTGCCGTGGCCGCTCGTTCTCTCTGGGCTGTAACCAGAACTTTGCAATGCCTCCCAGCTGTTGAAACGCAGCTCCGGGCGTGGAAACGGGCTGAGCGTGGGGCTCCGCGCCCGGGAGGATACGGCAGGGCTGGCGCGACGGTGCAGCCGGAGCGGGCGGCTGGCAGCAGGACGGGTGGCGAGTGGTTCGGTGTGTGCCGTGCGGGATCGGTGTGTGCTGTATGGGTTCAGTGTGTGCCGTGGGGGTTCGGTGTGTGCCGTGGGGGTTTGGTGTGTGCTGTATGGGTTTGGTGTGTGCCATACAGGTTTGGTGTGTGCTGTATGGGTTTGGGGTGTGCCATACAGGTTTGGTGTGTGCTGTATGGGTTTGGGGTGTGCCATACAGGTTTGGTGTGTGCCGTACAGGTTTGGTGTGTGCTGTATGGGTTTGGTGTGTGCCATACAGGTTTGGTGTGTGCTGTATGGGTTTGGTGTGTGCCATATGGGTTCGGTGTGTGCTGTATGGGTTTGTTGTGTGCCATATGGGTTCAGTGTGTGCTGTACGGGTTCGGTGTGTGCCGTACGGGTTCGGTGTGTGCCGTACGGGTTTGGCGTGTGTCGTACGGGTTTGGTGTGTGCCATACGGGTTCGCTGTGTGCCATACGGGTTCGCTGTGTGCCATACGGGTTTGCTGTGTGCCGTACAGGTTCGCTGTGTGCCGTACAGGTTCGGTGTGTGCCATACGGGTTCGGTGTGTGCCATACGGGTTCAGTGTGTGCCATCTGGGTTCACTGTGTGCCATATGGGTTCCGTGTGTGCCGTATGGGTTCTGTGTGTGCCGTATGGGTTCAGTGTGTGCCGTGTGGGTTCGGTGTGGGTTCAGTGTGTGCCGTACAGGTTCAGTGTGCCATACGGGTCTGGTGTGTGTCATACATGTTTGGTGTGTGCCATACGGCTCCGGTGTGTGCCATACGGTTTCGGTGCGTGCCATATGGGTCTGGTGTGTGCCATACAGGTTCGGTGTGTGACGTATGGGTCCAGTGTGTGCCATACAGGTTCGGTGTGTGCCGTATGGGTCCGGTGTGTGCCGTATGGGTCCAGTGTGTGCCATACAGGTTCGGTGTGTGCCGTATGGGTCCGGTGTGTGCCGCGCGGCCGTGGGCAGCTCTGCGGAGGGGGGTGTCCAGCCTGTGCGTGGGAGGGCAGCGCTTCCCGCAGCACTCGCCTGCCGTTATTTCCAGCTTCAACTATTAAACGTTAATGAAGGTTTTTCTAATGAGCTGTTTAAATAGTAATTAGAGGCCTGCGCTGAAGAGGGAGATAAGTCTTGCGGGTATCTCGCCCTACGAGAAAGGACCTGATAAGAAAGAACTGAATGATTTTCTCCTGGGATCAATTCCAAGCGGCAATTACCCCCTTGATACCACACTGCTTAATCAGGAGCAGACTGAAAAAACACTTGACAGTGGCTGGCAATGAATGGGCCACTTTCCCAGTGCTTTACAAGGGAAGGCTGGAGGCTTTATGCCAGTACCTGAGATAGGAGATGATCCAAACAGCACTAATAGCTCCCTTGATTTGCATAAAATGATAATACCATTTTTTTTAAAGATTCACATAGACATAAGAATCATCAGTTTTGTTTCCTGATGCGTTCCCATCTCAGCTGTTCAAAGTGTTTAGGTTTTATTTAACTTTAGGTACTAGGTTTCCGTGACTTGCTAACGCTGACCAAGAACCCGATTGTGCGTCCTTTGCTGTTCCGAGCACCGTGGTTCTCCCCCAGCAATTACACTGAACAGATGAGCCAAGCTGTGACAATTGTACAGGACAAGATGACTCACAGACTTGGCTAAAAACTTACTAGTTATCCTCTGATGTTGTCGGAGAGTTAAGTAAGCTCGAACATTTTAATAAGCTTATTTTCTCACCATTCTACCGCCTCAGGTGATCCTTTGTGTTGCAACACAAAATACCGTATCATGGGATTATTAGAAAAAAGAAAGACATGCTCAAATTGTCAGTTTTTTTCTGTCAGTGTCAAGATCTGGTAGGGACTCTGGCAAACGGTGCAAGAAGCAAGCGACACAAATGGCAACGGCGCAAACAGATCTGGCGAACTGCGGAAATAAGAGCCAGGAGGGATTGTTTTAAGGCTCACGATCTGCAGTGCAGCGCAGCTAGGAGATGTAATTGTACAGCAGGACACAGGCAACAAAACGCCAGTACTCACATGCACATAAGGAGCACAAGCAAGGACCCACCACAGGGGCAGAGCATGTGGCCCTTCGTTAATGGGTAAAGGCAAAAGCAAACCAGCAAATGTGTCTCCCACACAGGCAGACCATGCTTACGGGAGACCACAGAATCACAGAATCCCAGAATGTGAGGGGTTGGAAGGGGCCTGGAAAGCTCATCCAGTGCAATCCCCCCATGGAGCAGGAACACCCAGCTGAGGTTCCACAGGAAGGTGTCCAGGTGGGTTTGAATGTCTGCAGAGAAGGAGACTCCACAACCCCCTGGGCAGCCTGGGCCAGGCTCTGACACCCTCACCAGGAAGAAGTTTCTTCTCAAATTTCAGTGGAACTTCCTGTGTTCCAGTTTGCACCCACTGCCCCTTGTCCTATCACTGGTTGTCACCAAGAAGAACCTGGCTCCATCCTCCTGACACTCCCCCTTTCCATATTGATCCCCAGGAATGAGTCCCCCCTCAGTCTCCTCTTCTGCAGCTCCAGAGCCCCAGCTCCCTCAGCCTTTCCTCACACGGGAGATGCTCCACTCCCTTCAGCATCTTGGTGGCTGCGCTGGACTCTCTCCAGCAGTTCCCTGTCCTTCTGGAGCTGAGGGGCCACAACTGGACACAATATTCCAGGTGTCACAAGCACCAGGAGTCCTGAACACGGGATGGGAAGGGACTTGCTGTGCTGCTGCACTGCCGTGTCCTCCAGCCCCTACAGGAACCCAACTGCAGTTTGCTTATACTGGAGAAGGTGTGGAAATCTGCTTTTGGGAGGATTTGGAGCTTCCTTCTCATTTCCAGCCTGGCCTCACTCATGGCACTCTGCACCTTCATTCCCACGCGCTGCTGTGTCCCAGCTCCACGTCCCGCGTCCCGTCACCCCTCGGAGCAGGGACAGCCCCTCTGCTCAGCCCAGCACGCCAGGCTCCGGTGGGTCTCCTCTTGTACGACAGCATCTTCAATTCCCTGACCTGCCTGCCTGCAGAACCCATCTGACTTCACCCGTTGTGGATCAGAACTGGACACTCATCACACAGAGTTACCCAAGCAGGGTGAAGTCAGAGCAAAGCCTCTTGCAGCCCAGGAACCCACCCTGGACACTCCTGGGCACTGATGTTCAGGGTACATTTCACGGTGTGGCAGCTGCAAAGCTCCCCGGGGGCACAGCTCTGGAGCCCTCTCCCCTGAGCCCCTTCTCGGTGCTGCACACACCCTCGGGCTGCTCCTGGCACAACGTCAGATCACACGGGGGCCACTCAGCTTGCAAACATGGAAATACCCCCTCCTTTTTCTGGCCTGGTTCATTTTCTGCTATTGCAGTGTCCTGAATGGGCTTCCTGGTTGGCCAGAGGAGCCTCAGCAACCACCGGAGCTCAGCAGAGAGGTGGGTGCAGTGGGACCTTTCCCTTTGGGCTGCAGCGATGCGGTACGGTTAGTCAGGTCATCCTGCAAAACGCTGTGAGACGGACGGGAGAGCAGGGCACACAACAGTGAATCCTCCCCAGCTTTCAAGAACCAACATGCTCAGAACATTGGGGGATGCAGACGGTCCCGTCACCACATCCCACAAGCAAAAGCGGGACTTGTGCACCACATCTTTGGTTTCTACAACATCGTACCGCGACCGGCTCCAAGTCCAACCAGGCATCACGCAGGAGCACGTCTTCCCCACCTTTCCTCTGCCCTTTTCCCGTGCCCTGGGGCTGACTCGTGCGCCCGTCACGTTGTCTGTGTTTGGTGGCTCCAGGGGAGGGTCTGCTCCCCACTGGAGCAGAAACCCAAACTGCCAGCCCTCCGCGCACGACCCCTCGACTCTGTCATTTCTCCCCATTCCTTGTTTTCCAGTCCTGAAGGGCATCCAGCTCTTTGTGCGTAATTTCCCCCAACTCCTTTGTTCTGATGATGATTCTCAATTACGAGTAATTACCCAATTTCATTAGCAATTTCTATGTTTTGTGCCAAGGCCATTAAAAATATGAAACAACATCATCTCCAAGGCCAACTTTGGAGAAACCCACCTAGCACAGTTCTCGCAGCCCAGCGCCTACGTGTCCCAATTGATTTAGTATTTCCGCTTTACTGAAGACCAGACAACTTAGCTATGTCATGCCTGCTTTGTTAAGAATATCACGTTTTTTATCTACTCCAGCACCATTTACTTTCAGAAAATCTGTATCTCATCCATTTTCCATGTTCTTAATTATTCTCTATTTTAATGTTTATTCTAAAGCTTTGCATGCTAATAGATTCAGACTAAGGGACTCCTGTGTGCCAAGAACACGTTCTCCCTGCCCGATAAATAGACCTCTATTTGCTGTTATCTAGACAAACTATCCAGCCCCTGTGGTTTGACAGATTTATTAAAAACCCTTCTTCCGCCACGTCAGCTTTGTGCCAGCTCCTTCTCCTTTCCGGAGGAGAAGTGAGCTGTCCTACCTGCTCACATGCTCAAAGATCCTTGACCGCTGCCGTGGCATTTCCCACCCCCATAGACCCTCATCCTGCCTCTGCCCCTTGGCCAGCATCCCCATCACTACCAAACACCCAGGCACAAGCTGTCATTTCGTTTCTTTCAGGATTATATGTAGATCATCTTTTGTCTCTGTCCCATCCTCAGCACATAGCAGCCCCACTTCTTCTTTCCTGCTTCCCCTTTCATTTATATGGCTGGACAATTTCCAAGAGTTGTGCAACCCATCTTTTGCTATTTCCTTTAATAACCTCATCAAGGTTGGATTCTGCCTTACTTTCAGGCTTGCTTGCTTTACAAAACGGCAAAGATTTGCTTTTTGGTACTGGTCTTTGTTGCCTGCAGGCTCCCTGGCCCCCCAGCAGCATCCCTTCCTCCCCCACCGCCCCGTGTCCTGCAGACCCTCGAGAGCTGTGCTCAGCGCCCTGGGGCGGGCAGGGCTCGCTGGCAGTGGCAGGGAGCCGCGGTGACTCAGGGCCTTCCTGGCTGCGAGGCCACCGACCATCCTGCTTGTGCTGGGCCGGGGAGCAGGAGCCTTCGCAGGAGAGGTTGATCGCACCTGGGGCCCGGCGGGGGGGCAGATGTGCTGCCAGCGGGAACAACGATGCCCGTCGGACCAAGGCCTCCGTCCCTCTGGACCGGCGCGGTGCAGAGCCTGGACCCGGCTGCCAGAGGAGCGGCTGGGGCAGGTGCTCACGTCCAGTGCAGCTCAAGGGGCCGGGATCAACACTTGGAATCAGATCAGTATTATTTTTAGATCTTTCCTTTCAGCCATTCTCCAAAGCAGGCTGAGGCTCTGCTGAGCCACACGGCACAGTGCAAGCCCACAAATATCCACAAAATTGGAGGAAAGAGGTAGGTGGGAGGAGGGAAACCCCAGGAACTCGCCCTGGGAAATAGCTCTGCCCCAGCACGTCTTGCTGGAGGAAGAGTGCCCCGGTCACCGACAAACGCTCGTCGTGCAGCCGCAGCACTGCCAGAGGGTCCTGCCCACGCACCCGCTCGCGGATCCCCGCGGTTCCCCAGCAGAGAGCAAAGCCCCCAGGAGCAGCACTGCAAACCTGAGCTCTGCGTTATTAAGTCACTCCTCGGAGCAGCTTTCCTGAACAGCTCTCCACTGAGCCTGTCAGTCGCTCGCGCTCTGGCCTCAGGCTTTTCTGCACCCAGGCTCAGGGCTTCGCTACCCGAGAAGGTTTTTTACCGGAGAGGAGCAAGGAAAGTGCTTCCAAAGAGGACGAGCAACATTGCAGCTCTTGGAATGGCTCCAGCATTGGCTGGGAAGTTGAGACATGCCTTGGAGGGGATGGGAGTCCCCTTGGAAGATAATCAGAGATTTCGAGTCTCTCCTGCTTCCTTCTGTTTACAAAGCCAGTGAAGCCACAAAGCTGGTTCTCCACCCCACCCTCCACACAACAGCCTCTGCTCACGGCAGGACGGGGACACCTCAGTGAGAGGTGGCTCTTTGGGAACGACAGCAGCCGAGGAAAGGGGCTGTCGGGCTGTGGGAGGGTTTCCAAACCCCGGCTGCGGTGTGAGCAGGGCAGTGAGGTGCAGTGCTGGAAGGATGTCACTTCTTAAAGACCTGTCCCCATCAGAGGGCACATGTCCCTTGTAACACGAAGAAAGACCACTCTGACCATCTCCTGTTCAATCCGTGGTGTGCTCAGCGCCACGGTGGCTCCCGCCAGCCCTCAGGTGGACAACTGCCTTGTTGAGTCCCCCTCAGCCTCACACCGACCTCTTGCTGTGCAACAGCAACCTGCCGTGTCTGCGGTTCCTTGGAGCCATCACGGGGATTGGCAGGAACGGGCTGGAAGGGCTCATCCAGACCCACGAGTCCAGTGTCCAGTCTCTGCAGCAGGGCTGCTCTGCACAGCTGTGCTGCAGCTGCGATCCTGCAGCAGGCGAGCTGCATCGCAGGGATGTTCTCCAGTGAGATAATTTAACAGCCACATTTAATGGCTGCCTGCCCTCGCCCCTGTGTGTGTGCGGGGGAGATCCTTTCCTCTCCATACATCTCTCTTCACTACTTCAATTGGAGGAAAAAGCCCCAAACACTTCCCAGATCTTGCGCTTGCAAACAGAGTAAAGTTAACGCAGAACTTCTCTGCACCCAGTAGCAGAAGAGTTGAACAGCAGCAGGATGCGGGTGGCCATGCATCCTCCATGCTGCATGGGACCCAGAGCCAGAGCAACACCCTCCTCCCCTGCAAGATGCCGAGGGCTCCCAGGAAGGGCTCTTGGATGGAGAAACTCAAGCAAAACCCCTAAAGCAGAGGAAGGACCTGAGGTGTTTGCATGGAGGGGCCTCCCTACTGACATTCCCTCCTGGTTTGGCTTCATGGGTTGACCTCGTAGGCACAGAAATTCCTCCATTCACAAAGTCCCAGGGTCTTTGGGCTACGTCCATGCTGGGTAAAGAAACAGATTCAGATTCCTCAGGAGAACTCAGACACAAGTTCAGGGCATAACCAGAGCCTGATGACATACTATAGTCACGGTGATGTTTATTCAAAGTAAAGGTCAAACACTGATTAAACAACTTGGGTCTAACAGCTAAGGGCAGCCAAGAGACACATACAGTACCCTGGCACCTGACAGGGCACAGAGACACCACTTCTCCTCCCTGTGCCTCGTTTCCCTAACTCTACTTGACCATAGGAAACTGGTTCCCTTTCAAGAGCATGGAGAGAGCTCATTAACCAGTAGCAAGAACGCAGTTTGAGAGCTGCCAAAGGCTGGTGCTGAGCCACACCAGGGGTTAGCACAGACCAGGCTGGTGCACAGCACTCGGTTCGAAGGAAAGTTCAGTCCCTGTTGCAAACACTGGGCAGAACAGGCGACGGGGACACTGCGGCGCTGGCTAATGCTGCCAGTCCACAGCTGGGTTGTCCTGGGCCTCCCCAGCCCCGGTGTCCATCAGCCATGGGAAAGGAGTGAAAGAGGCTTTAAGTGCCACAGGTTCCCCTGGCACTGCCGGTAGAGGCTTTCCAGTTCTCTTCACTGTCATGACAAGAACTATTTTCCAGCCAAGAGGCTATTCCAGCCCTGATGTGCAGAGACAGGAACCCACAGCAAGGCAGGAACCCAGGCGCATGGGCTGAAAGAGGCTTTGACACTCGTTTTCTCATCCGAGGAAGCACAACCTCCCCCCTTCACCCAGAGATGCAGACGTGCACTCTCGCACCGCTGGCTCCGGGTGCCCCGTCGGCAGCGCGCGGTGCGGAGCCGCGCTGGCCGGAGGACACGCAGACCCGATGGCAAGCGTGTGTGTGTCACAGTGAGGAGGAGGCTGTTTGGCACGGGGACTCGGCTCCTCCTGTGAACAGTCGGGGAACACGCTCATGGAAAACCTAAGTCTCCAAATATTTTATTTTGATGCATGAGCCTGGCAAGATCTCCTGTGAACATCCACTGGGATGGGACCACATGGGCCCCGGAGGAAGCAGTGGGAGTGGTGGGAAGCCAGAGACAGGCTTGGGGTTGGGTTTGGGACAGCTGCTGGGAAAGCAGAGGGTACGGCTGTAATCCCCAACATCCAAACAGGGGCAGAAACACAGGGAAAGACCTGAATTGTCCTCTGAAACACAAGGATGCTGAACACGTCATTTCAGTCTGAAAGAGATGCTGCTCCTTCAGCTCCGGCGCCCTGCAGCTGCCTCTCACCTGGGAGACACATGGACACGTCTGCGGTCAGAATGGTTCCTCCAAACAATCCTGCCATCATGCTAAACCAAAGAGAAACTCTCGGTAACACAGTGCTGTGGATCTGCTGGGGAAGCAGAGCCTTTCGCTCTTTCTAAATAAACATAGAAGTCTTGATATTTAAGGCCAGAAAGCTCTCAGTTTGTGTGTTTGAGCAAAGGCTTCTTGGACCCCACTCAGCATGACCGAAGAACTGGGCATCAATAACAAGCTGAAGGGATCCTGCTCGGCACAGATCAGAACAGCGCAAGAGGTACCAGGAGCAAGGCACATCTGATCTTGGCTCAAAAAGTTCATGTGATGAGGAATCCACCCCCTTCCTGGGGATGCTGCAAACACCACCAGCAAAGCCCAGATCTTACAACCCATGGGGGTGAGCAAAGAGCTCAGCTTGACGTGGCCTTGCTGGACTTCTGCAGGACAGCAAAAATGAGCCCATCCCTTCTTTTGGTGATGACTGAGAGTGCTCAGCTCAGTAGCCAGTGTATCACCTGTGTGGGACATGGACTTTCAGTCTTGATGCCTCAAGTGCCAGTGTCTGCGTGACCCCAATGGCTGGTGTCGGTGCCCATCAGGATGGCCCGTGGGACCTGCGGTGCCCTGCAATAGCTCAGGTGAGCACAACCTTCAGCTGCCGGCATGTTCCCACAAAAACGTGGACTGGTTGCTCACAAGTCCAGCAGTTGGCTGAAGCAGAAATGGCATGTAAGAGAGGGGAAAGCGGCTGGTCAGACTCTCCTTCCAGGGAAGATCCAGGACAATTCATGGAGCTGAGACAGTGGGAACACGGAATCAGCCAAGTGCCCTTCTGCACCAAGACATGAAACTGAAATGAGGCCCCAGTGGGAATTGCAGGGGACCTCACCGCAGGATAAAGGCTCCGTTCGCATGGCCGGCAGCGACCACATTGCAAACGAGTGAAGTCATTATCGATTTCCATTCACAGCTACAGAGAGGCTTCAGAACAAGCCTGTGACACGGGAAATGCTGTGACTGGGATCCCAGTACCCTCCAGTCTGGTGCAGTTTGTGATTATTGACCTTGAAGTGGGAAGCTCAGGCTGAGGAAACAGGCTCCTTTTTATTCCACGCCTCCATGAGAAACTAAGGCTATTTCTGTTGCATTAGCCTGGGTGGCTGCTTCCCTTCTCTGCAATGTGCAGACCCCAAGCCTCAGCTCCTTGTGATGGATTATTTCTTTCTGCAGTCAAATCAAGATACATCACCTGAGACAGAGATGTTAAGAACATCCTCAAACCTTCTATCTTTATTCTTTTCTTTCCCTTTTGTTTTTTTCAGTGTACAAGATAAAGAACAGCAGAAACAGGTGAATGGTCTCATTATTTGGGAACCCCTCCTGGCAGACATACTCAGAGTGGACTCAAGCAACCCCCTGTTCCCTACTCTATGTTGGGCATTTCTGTAGCTGTCCCGGTATCTGGAAGAAAATCTTGGATCTCCTGTCAACCTTGGAGTTTGTACATTTACATTCACCCAAATCCAAGGAGCAGCCATGAAAAGCACAGCTTCTCATTGGGCATTAGGAAAGAAGAAAAGCTTGAAGGGGTGAGGTGAGCACCAGTGAGTCCCCAGTAGCGTGATGGCACCGTCACCTCTCCAAACCAAACTCAGACCCTCCAAACACAGCTCAGCTGCAGCTGTTCCAGTCACACTCTTGGGACTGGGTCTTGTTGTCATCACCTCGTTAGCTGTGGGAGAGACAAGTCCTCTTTAGCGACTCAGTTCTGAGTTGCTCAAAATCATAGAATCATAGAATCATTCCCATTGGAAGATCCCTCAGGATCATCAAGTCCAAACATAACCCAACTCTGGCACCAAACCACGTCCCTAAGAACCTCGTCTAAACGCGTTTTAAGCCCCTCCAGTGCCAGTGACTCCACCAGTGCCCCGGGCAGCCTCTTCCAAATGATGACGCCTTCCTACCCAACCCCCGAGAGGCTGCGATCCAGAGACGCTTTTTTTTTGTTCATTCTAGGAAATCTCAGGATGTGCTCAAACCAGTATCCGGGTCAAAGGAGAAAGGTGAAAGCTTAGAAATTAGGTCTTCAGCAGCCAAAATCCCCCAGTCGTCCCCCGACTGGGAGCATGCGTGCACCCAAGGTGAAACAGCCTGAACCTAAGCACGGACTCGGTCACAGGCGCTCCATGCAGCAGATCTCCCTGTCCCTGGCACCATGGAAGTGGCTGTTGCTGCTGCAGGGCAGATCAATACTCTTGATCCAACACAGATCAATACTTTAATACAGCCCAGGATTTTCTGTGAGCTCCTGTGGAGCCGTGAACACAAACCCCTCAAAGTCCTTGATCAGTGCAAGATGCTGGAAATCCCCCCGAGTGGCAGAGCTGCTGCCGTGGGCAGGGCTGGCAGCCGCGGTGCCGCGCTGTGTGTGCTGTCCCTGGCAGGAAGCCGTTTGTCTGCGAGGCAAGGAAACAAGGAGGTTCTGGAGACGGCAATCCCATGCAGCTTGTCACTGACTTTCCCAGCTACCGATCCAAGAGCGGCTGTGTTTACTTCCAGCCTTCCTCTCTGCGCCGCTGCCAAGCAGCCTGAACAACCGGACGCAAACCTCTCCACCAGGAAACGCGCTGGATCGCATCAGATAAAAAGGCCATTGCACAGGGGCACTTTGCTGGCATTAACCCTGCTCTGCCTGGGTCTCAGCAAGATGCCCGCAGGCCAGGGTGACCGGCAGGCGAGCCAGCCCCACGCATCGCCAGGTTTCTGCTGCTGGAGTGCCAGTTGTCACACCCGGGGCTGCTCCGCAAGGTGACGGTGAATCACGTCCGAGTGGCACCGAGCTGCCCGCAGAGGATGGACGTGCCAAGCACAGGCGGCTGCAGCTCCAGGTCCAAACCCCATGCACCAGCAGGAGCTGCTCCTGCACAGCCGTGACGGTGGGAGAGGCGTGAGCTGGACTGTGCCCGCGGATCCTGTGGGGCAGCCGGACTGACTGCACCGGGCCCCTGGACTGACCCACAGGTCTGAAAATGCTTTTGAGGAGCACACGAGATGGGACTGGCCATGGACTATATAGAATCGTTTTGGATGGAAGACACTCTCAGGATCATCTAGTCCAACCATAACCTAACCTAACTCCAGCGCTAAACCATGTCCCTGAGAACCTCATCCAAATGCCTCTTAAGCCCCTCCAGGGATGGTGACTCCAGCACTGCCCTGGGCAGCCTGTTCCAATGCCCCACAGCCCTTTCTGGGAAGAATTTTTTCCTAATATCCAATCTAATCCAATCTCTCCTGGTTCAACTTGAAGCCATTTCCTCTCATCCTACCACTTGCTCTTGTCCACCATGGTGGCGCAGGGGGTGCCCACTCGAGATCTGCCAGGACCTCCCCCAAAAGACATAACCCTCAGCACCATTGGGAGGCTCAGACACTAAAGCAGGGCCCAGAAGACCAGGCCTGGCTCTGGCATAGCTTCTCCTGTCAACCTGGATGCATCATGTCCCCCACTTTCCAACTGCAAAGCCACCGCTCTCCCCGCACTGTCATAAGGTGCGTCCCTGTCATCTGCTGAGTCCAACAACACGGGCTCCCCATCTCCACTTGGCAGGGGAGGTCAGGCAGGAATGAAAGCAGCACTTAAAGACAAAAATGCATCGAACTGTCAGAAAAGCAGCTGCTCCTGCACCTCTCTGCAGAAGATGTTTGTATTTTCCACACGTTTGCAGGCTCCTGGCCCTGCCAGCCACCTGCCAGCTGCGCATGGGACTGGGCTATCTGAGCACCCACCACTTTCTTCGCCTCCACCTTTTTGCACATTTGCACAAAGCAAAGCTCACAGTGTGGATGCAGCGGGTCGGGCCAGCAGGGCTCACTGGGGCTGCTGGGGCCAGTCCCACCGCGCAGAGTCACTGCCACGATGCCATGGCTGCGGCCAGCATCTCAACACTTCTCCTTTGGCAAGAGGAGGACAGGGCACAGCTCTCACCGCCCTGCTCGGCTGAGACAGCAGCTGCTGCCGGAGCCAGGTGAGAGAAAACCCACAGCTCGAGCGAGGTCAGCACCACAGTGACCGTCCAAGAGCTTGGAAGGAAATCTCTGAGCAACCCCTTCTCACTGCTTAACCCATCGACTTTCCTTAATTATCCCAAATACTCGGGTGAGCAGCCTTCCTTAAGCCCCAACAGTCCCGTCTCCTTTCCCTCTTCTCGGTGAGCGTGGGTCTGAGCACCCACCAACGTGCTGCTGGTCCGGGTGGCGGTCGGCGAGCAGAGGGAGGGGACAGGACCCCCGCTCTTCCTCGGCCCCATTCCCAAACCAAACTCCATGTGTACTGAGAAACTCTGAAAAGAAAATCTCAGAAAATTCCTGAGAAAGGAAAAGAAAATCTACAAATATCCAAACCCCCAGCAAAGCCATTTTCCCGGGCAGTGCAGCAGCAGCCTGAGCAATGAGTGACGAGCAGCCACCAATAAATCATTCTGGCCACATCTGCACACATTAAGAGCTTCCCTGTGTTTGAAGCAAGATAAAGGTTATTTTAAACCGACCTTCAATAACATGCTGCTATAGCTACACTGACGGGCTGGGGCAGCAGCTGATCCAATTTTGCTCTTATCTATTACCTAAGACCAACCTCTACATTAAGCCAAAGCATCCAAAAGACCAATCCTGCCTGGGCAGGACAACAGGCCTTTGCCAGCGTTTGGCCGCCTGTATCAAAGGCTGGGCAGAAGCCCCAGCCACTCCTTTCGCCTCCTCGGCTTAAAGCAGCCTGCGCCAGGCTCTGCAAAAACCCCGGGCTTCACTGCATCGCAGCAAGCAGCAGAATTACCAACGGGAGAGAACTTTTGCACACCAAAACCCGGTTGTGCAGAGGTAGGAGGTTCAATTTTTTGGAAGAATACCTGGCAAAACAAAACCTATTTGATAGCTTTGCCATGCTTCAGCCTTGCCGCTAGCCCTGTCCTGCTAAGCCCTTCCCAGCGCTGCTCGCACACTCGCCTGGGCCTGCAGGGAAGCGATCCCGTGTCTGACAGACCCGTTATTGTGTCTCGCTCGCTCTCACGCCCGCTGGCCCGGGGCCAGGCCGCAGAAGGACGTAACCTTGAGCCGGGCGAGCCCTGCCCTTCCCAGCCCGGGAACGGGAGAGGGGCTGAAGCAGGAAAAACAAGGAGGCAGCTTTTCCCTTTCTCTGGGTGGCGGTGCCCCCGCCCTGCCTGGCACACACAGGCGCTCCCGGCGCGGGGCGGACACCGCGTTGAGCCAACGCTGCACTGGGGCACGGGCACGTCCTGGGGGCTCCGCCTGGAGCAAACCCGCAGCTCCCGGCCAGCGCCGAGACCAGGATCAGACTCACCCAGCCCGGCCCTGCCTCACAAAACATCCCCCAAAGTCCATACAGAGATGCGCTGGGAGCAGCTCAACACCAGGTCTGCTTTGGGGTTGATGTTTTGCATTTCTCCCAGTCCTTAACCTGAGCTCAAACGTGCTGTGCTGTTCTGTAGTTCCAACTGTAAGGATCAGAGCATCCACTCCACCCTCACACACACACACGTTTCCTCTACAAACTCCTGGCAAAGCCTCCTCGCTGCCCCGCCGTGCCCACGCACAACGGCTCTGCCTCCCCACCACCCTCACAACTGGGTGACCGCGGGGGACAAGGGGAACGTACCAGGGTGCAACACGCTCTGCACCACCAAATGTGGCCTCCTGTACCTCGGGCTCTCAGCTGGCACTTCCATCAATGTCACATTTACGTTAAGCAAATCCAGAGGATAAACCCTTTAAGCTCTCCTCCGGGCTTTGTAAGAGCCAGCCTAACCCCTCTGGGCCAGAGGAGCAGACTGGGTAAGGTTTGTCACCCCAGCCAGTCAGGGTTTGTCACCCCCAAGCAGCACGAGTCGTGGGTGCTGCCCCTCCTCAGCTCACCTGGTACAGCAAGCAATGCTTCCCAACAGCATCCAGAGATCAGCACAGAGCTTGCAAAGGGCTTTCTGGAGCACATTTGAGCAGCAAAGATTTGTTTCATTACCAGCTTGAAACAGCCTTGGTTACGATCTTTCCCATGAACGTGCTGGATCCTTAAGGGTACGTTTGAGTTTCAAAAGGGTGTCTGAATGACAATGTACTAAAAAGAGGCATCTTTCAGTATTCATGGTGATGCTTTCCCTGCCAAGTGCTTCAGCTGCTGGATCCTGGACTGAAACTATGCTGTTACCATCTCCTATCACAATCACCTACCTGGAAATTAATGCAACTTCACAAATAACAGTCATGGGATGCTCTGGGGAGAGATATTAGGCCCCAAATGGGGCAAGTTCTCTAAGCATCAACAAAGCAATGCCAAGGCACTATATGATTTACAAAATCTGCAGCCAGGTCTGCCAGGGTTCAAGGTCTGTCCGTACTGAGAGCTCCGCAGCAGCAGGCTGCCTTCTGCCAGCTCAGCTCCTCGGCTGTATTCTCAACAGCGGTACCACCTGCTCCCGAGCAGCCACTGCATCCATCTGCAAACCCTGGAGACACAGCCGCAAGGAAATGCCGAACATTTCACCTGTTTCTTACAGGAATGGCTACACAGAGATGTTCCTGAGTGGCTTCGAGACAGTTGTGCCAGGCTCTACCAGACGAGGCTGTGGCAGCACAGATGCCATTCGGTTCTCAGCACAGCTGAGTGGATGGAAGGCAGGCACAGCAGACAGGGCAGGCAGGGCAGGCAGGGCAGGCAGGGCTCTGGGGCAGGCAGGGCAGGCAGGGTTCTGGGGCAGGCAGGGCTCCGGTGCAGGCAGGGCTCTGGGGCAGGCAGGGCTCCGGGGCAGGCAGGGCTCCAGGGCAGGCAGGGCTCCGGTGCAGGCAGGGCTCTAGGGCAGGCAGGGCTCCGGGGCAGGCAGGGCTCTAGGGCAGGCAGGGCTCCGGGGCAGGCAGGGCTCTAGGGCAGGCAGGGCTCCGGGGCAGGCAGGGCTCTGGGGCAGGCAGGGCTCTGGGGCTGGCAGGGCAGGCAGGGCTCCGGGGCAGGCAGGGCTCTGGGGCAGGCAGGGCTCTGGGGCTGGCAGGGCAGGCAGGGCTCCAGGGCAGGCAGGGCTCTAGGGCAGGCAGGGCTATGGGGCAGGCAGGGCTCTAGGGCTGGCAGGGCTCCCAGCCCGTGGCTCTCCCTGAGAAATCCGGTGCTGCCCCACGGGGTGACTCTGCTCGCCCTGGCTGGGCTCCCCTTGCCCGCGGGCACAGATGTGAATGGGGACCCAGGGACCCGGGAGCAGCGATAAGGGAAGGAAGCACCAGGCCCGGGACGCTTGCAGATGAGACAGGAAGGGATTACACATATCCCACCGATCCGAACACGCGTCCCCCTTGAACAAAGCTGTTCCTGCCTCTCTGTGCAGCCGGGCTGGGAACGGGCTCCCAGCTGCTCTGGGAACGCCGCAGATCACTTTCCTTTCCCACTGTCAGCACCTGCTTAGAGGTTACTTCCTACGACCTTCGGGGTAACCCCGTATCACGGTTTTACTGCCCTGAGAAAGAGATGGGGACGACAAACCATTGCGAAGACGAGGAGCCCCTTCCCTCCCCCTGCGATCCCTGCAGCCCCAGCGGACACCCGGCCTTCCCAAGCGCCTGGGGTCCCTGCACGGAGCTGAGTCCCCTGAGGGCAGCCTGCGTGCACTCTCTCCCATCAAGCCAGAGACCAAGGCAGGAATAATACGAATACATATTTTTAGCAGCAGCAAATTATTTCTCTTACAGAAGGAATATTTCCATGCTGGGCTTTTTCCCTTCCCTTATCACAGATTGTATATTTAGAGCGTGAGAACTCTACCTCGCACAAACAAACGCTGCCAGGCCCCCGTGCTCAGCGAGGGATCTGCTTCTGGCCTCTCTGACATGCCCCTTTTCTGGACAAACCCCCCCATCTTTGCTGCACAAGTGGGAACTGTCAAAGAGAGAGCTGAGTTTGGGACATTATGTGGAAAGGAAGGGAAAATGCACTCCGGAGAGTTATCAATCAGCACGTTTGTGAAATCGTGGCCTCCAGCAGCAGAGCGGTAGGAAACCCGGGGCAGCCCCGGGCCCCGCGCAGCAGCGAGCGGCGCAGGCTGCACCGCTTCCCTCCGGCTGCAGGTGCGAGCGGGGATCCCGCGGGACGGCCGGAACGGCCGGGGACATCCCCAGGGCCATCTGGCTGCTAAAACACGGCGAGCTTGCCAGCGGAGAGTCTCACCCAAAGAGTGGCTTTGCAGCCCGCACTGCACAAAGCTCATGAATGAAAGGCCAGGGGTGCTGAAATCCCCTGCCCACCACGTAACCAAGCGCCAGGTTAGTCGAGTAGGGTGCCAAACTACTGTAGCATCTTGTTTTCACTCTGCTTTCCCATTCCTCTTGCATGTTGGCTGCTGTGCTGCCCTGCCTGTCCCCTGCCTGTCCCCTGCGCGTCCCCCTGGCCGCTGCCGGGAGCTGCTCCCTGGCAGGGCAGCCACAGGCCAGGGCAGCCCTGGATCGCAGCTATGGAGGCTTCTCATTCCTCGAGAGGAGGCTGATTTCACAGGCCGACCGTGGCAAACATCTCGGCGATTTCTGCCGTTTGTCATGGAGGAGCCGCTGGGAACCGCGGGGTCCGCGCGTCCTGCCCCCGCGAGGGAGCGAGACGGCGCGGTTCCTCCCGGCCAGCGAGGCCCAAACGCTCCCTGTGGCCCCTCTAATGCAGATTTAACGCATTTCAAACAAAAATGCATCAAATGCTGTATTTCCACACCGAACATGGGGATTTCACGGTCTGGGTGACTTTCATGACATCGAGATTGATACGGACTCTCAATCATAGGTGACAGTTGTTGGGTGAAGGCCCAGGGCAGGGTTGGGTGTCTCACGTCCCCGCCGGCATTTGCTCCTCTCAGCTTTGCTCTGTTTATTTTCCCCACACCTCTGCACGGGGCATCTGCCCTCCCGCCGAGAACGACATGTCAAGTCATTGGGCTTTTTGCAAATCACGGCATCGTGCCTTTTGACCTGCCCCAAGACAACGACAACAGCAGCATGGGAACGGAAACGCATTTGACTGGTTAAATACTCGTAATCTGTGGTCAGAGGCAGTACCACGTAGGCAGAGCTTGTGGGGAGCAGCTCACACGTGCAGGAGCTCCCACAGCTATTGCAGAGGAGAAGCGATGCTCACAAGCTGGGGGTTTGCCCGCAGTTGGTGTCCAGAGCAGCATCCCGGGGCCCATCCTGCGCGGAGCGGGCATGTGGCGGGCATGGCAGGCAAGGCACAGCGGGCTGTGAACCCTGTCCTGCACAGAAGGACTGTAAGATGTTCACATCTCCACCTGTAAACTGCTTTTCCTACTCTGCCCAGTGCATACTTGAACACTCAGGAACAGAATGGCTGATCTTGGCACGCTAGCATTCCCATTCTCAGCCCACTTGATCCAAATTTCCACCAATTAACGGGGATTTTCCCAGCCGTGAGTTACAGCATTGCGATCAGGAACAGCTGCAAATGTGTCACCTCCAAAGGCAGATCCTGACCCCGCGCTGGCACCTGGGCTGTCTCCAGAGGACATTCCCACCTGCCTGCAGACCCAGGACTTCTCAAATCTGGTCTCCTACCAGCTCTTGTATTTCTGTTAACAGTTTATGGGTGCAGCTGAGAGAGCACTACAGGAGTTTCCACACCTGGCAGACGGGCTGGGGCTATGGCAAGGCTCACAGTCTCTCCCACTAATGACCTGGAAGAGGGGTGGGAGAAAGGAGAAACAGCTCAATCAGCCCATGACCTGCAGCAAGGAGCCGCAGACCTCATTCAGTCACCTCTAAGGGTTAACGTGGGCTCAGTCCTCGAGAGACCACACCGACTCCTCTCCAGTTTTCCTCTCGGTAACTTGATCGCTGCTCTGAGAGGCACTGGTCAGAGGAGGTGGGCTGGAGCCCTTCCCCTGACCCGGCTCCATCAGCTCCATCGTGGGTCTCGATTTCCACCCCCTGCTGGGTCAGGGCCAGCTCCACGCCCCTGGCACAGCTCCCCTTGCCACATACTGATGGCCTGAGGGACTCCAATCCCTTTGCCTGGGGAGGCTCCAGCAAAGAAAACCTCCTTGAAGGGCTCGGTCTCACCTTGCCATCCACCCAGTGCCTCCCCAGAGCCAAAACACCGTGGGGTGGAGGAGACCGACAGCTCCAGAACTGCTCTGAAAGCTCACGGTGCAAACCTCCCGCTCCCAAGGAGAGGAAGAGGAAGGAAGCTCCCACCTCCCGGCTGGGATGAGCCTTCCTCGGTCACCTCCACCCTTCCCTCCCGGCTGTGGGCAGGAGGTCAGCACAGCCGGGCACAGGAGATGCTCTGCGGGAAGCCGGTCACGCGTGGTGGGGCCTCAAGAGGTGCCACCCTGCCCCATGCACCTCCAGCCCCTTCCCCAAAACGAGCTCAAGCTGCTACCCTGGCTCATGCGCAGGCTCTGGTGTTTAGAGAGGATGGATGGGTCTGGGGGATTGAGGAGCCCTGCACATAGCAAACCACCCTAGTGGTGACCGGAGGGTTTCTCAGGGGGTTCAGGACTTGTCTCATGGAGGGAGAGGTCTCCATCAGCCGCAGAGGCCACCCGGCACAGGGAGCCGGTCCCTGGCGCAGCAATCCGGGAGAGAATCGGCAGAGGGGAGGAAAACAGAGGAGCGAAGGACAGTTCTCTGCCAAGACTCGTTTCTCCCATGCACGGGGCCAAGATCGGTTGCAATGATATCAGACCCACGTACTGTTTGGAGTTGGCTCATCCCTGCAGGACACAAACTCTCTGGCACCGAGCTGCGCGGGGCCGAGCCCAGAAGCTGAGCTGCACCATGTGAACTGCTACGAGTGGAAATGAAATCCCATTGAAATTGGAGCACATTCGACACAGTGTTCAGAGCACAGCCGTCCCCGAGCCAAGCTGGCAGCGGGGGGAACAAGCACTGGTGTCTCTCACCTGCTCAGCAAACACATAGCAATCACTGCTCGGTGGCTCTTCGTGTAAGGACAGCGTCCAGCCCTCGGGGGAGCCCCGCACGGGCAGAGATGGGCACTGCCTGTTGCTCAAAGCCTGAGGGTAACGGGGAAAAGTAGGAGGCTGGAAAGCATCTGCACATATTTCTCATTACTTGGATTTCCAAGAAAAGTGGTTTGGTAAGGACCAACAGGCCTGGGTTCATCCTGGCAGAGGGATCTGTACGATTTGGGCTCCAAACCAGCAGCAAGTGGCCCAGGCTGGGCCAGCTGGCAGGACCGTGGGTGCAGAATTGGTGGCTGCCCAGGGCCAGGCAAGGGCTTCAGGAACCAAGAACCCCCACTATTCCTGGCTGAATACCTTAGTCCAGAAAAATATCTTCAAAGGTCGGGGAGGAAGCAAGAAGTAACAGCCAAAAAATGGAAGGGAAAGCAGATGCATGTTTGGGGCAGTATTTGAATTGAAAACCCAGACAGTGGGAGTGTGAAAATGAGATTTCCAGACAGACGCCTTCTCTTCTGTGTGACCAGATGACTGGCTACAGGAACAAAGCATCTGATATTGGGAGATGCACGACCACGCACATCTCCCATCGGGTACTTCGAAAATTGCTTTCTGCCCAGTCCCCGAAAGAAGGGAGGGTCTGTTCAGTTGGCACTGCCCTTCCCTTGTTATCTTCCTGTCGGGGTGTTATCACCCCAAGTACATTTTAGGCCCTCAGGAAGGCAATCCCTGGGGCCGTGCTCCGAGAGCCAGGAGGAACGGCAAGTTTTCCAACAGGGGCCATGGTCCCGTGTTGCTGTGGTCACTACTGAGGGGCACAAAAGCAAGAGGCCTGAAACACCCAGCAGAATCACTCAAACCTTAAACTTGAAGGCTGGGGGTGAAGACTTCACCCACTGAAAAAAAAGGGAATGTTTTGCACCATGCCTGTTGCTTGAGCCGCCCAACTTGCTTGTGCAGGCAGAGCTGGTGTGAAGGAGAGGAGAGTCAGACCACCCCAGTCAGTGCTGACAGCCGTGTTACCCATAGCGCATCACCCCACGATGGGGCAGGAGCAGGAGCAGGGGCAGGGGCAGGAGAAGGAGCAGGGGCAGGAGAAGGAGCAGGGGCAGGAGAAGGAGCAGGGGCAGGAGAAGGAGCAAGAGCAGAGGCAGGAGAAGGAGAAAGAACAGGAGCAGGGGCAGGAGCAGTGGCAGGGGCAGGAGCAGGGGCAGGGGCAGGAGCAGGGGCAGGAGAAGGAGAAGGAGCAGGAGCAGGGGCAGGAGCAGGGGCAGAGGCAGGGGCAGGAGCAGGGGCAGGGACAGGGGCAGGAGCAGGGGCAGTGGCAGGAGCAGGGGCAGAGGCAGGGGCAGGAGCAGGGGCAGGGACAGGGGCAGGGGCAGGAGAAGGAGCAAGACCAGGGGCAGGAGAAGGAGAAAGAACAGGAGCAGGAGCAGGGGCAGGAGCAGTGGCAGGGGCAGGAGCAGGGGCAGGGGCAGGAGCAGGGGCAGTGGCAGGGGCAGGAGCAGGGGCAGTGGCAGGGGCAGGAGCAGGGGCAGTGGCAGGGGCAGGAGCAAGGGCAGGGGCAGGAGCAGGAGCAGGAGCAGGAGCAGGAGCAAGGGCAGAGGTAGGAGCAGGGGCAGGAGCAGGAGTAGAGCCAGGCCGGGCATGGGATGAGTGGGGGGATGCGCAGAGCTACCGTGCAGCCATCTCAAGGCTCAGCGATGCAGCTGTGGTCTGACAGCTGGAACAGAAACCATCTGCCCGCGCCGGGCTGGACAAGTGGGAGGAGAGCAGGAAGGATTTCCAGGATGAGAGGGTCGAGAGGGAGGCAGGGTCTCCCACGAGATGGAGGGAGCTGAGTCTGGTGGAGGTCTTGCTGCAATAACCATCGCTGCAGGGCTTGGGTTACCCTGTGGTGGAGAATGGGAAGGTAGGAACAGAGGTCCAGTCCTCTGTGAAGAGAGTTCAGAAAAGATCAAGACAGAGAAATGGAGGTGTTAAGAGATAAGAAACAGTCACTGCAGAAACAGTCCCTGGCAAGTCTTTGGTGGCACCTTCTGCCACCCAGCCCACAGGGAGGAGGGAAAAGCTTAATTCAGCCTAAAACAAACATCTGTGTCCAGAAGCACCTCTGGGTTTGCCTGGATCTGAGGTTCGTTTATACACTACATAACTGCTCTGCATACACATGATCTTTCCTTGCTCAGTATCTGTTGTTTCACCTGTCCTACCATGGCAGCGGTTTGACGGATGAATTTAAGGGTCATATTCAGTAGTTTCACTCCGGGCTCTCCCTGCCACACCACTAGATCCTCGCTGACATGCGAGTTAGGAAAATCTCATCCAGCCTTCAGCACATGAGACCTCACGGGGAAGGCCACCGAGGGACTATTCTCTTTCTGAAAGGATGAGAAACTCATTACCACCACAGATGGCCCCGCTCTTCCAGGCCTCTTGCCTAAAATGCCTGTCCAGAAAAGGCCAGAGGCTTTATGAGATTACAGCTACTCGAAGTTTATGAGGTTACATAAAACATTTACGGTGGGTGCACTAGTAACACAGTGGCCTATATTTATGGCTGGTGCATGCCTGCTGCAAAGCGAGGGTGACCCCAAGGCTTAGCGGGAGCCCATGTGCTGGTATTTGGATCGTGTCCATCGGCATTAACAGCTGGGCTCCCAGCAGCGGCCAAGGCCGGCTCAGATGTCGTCTCTCCGCCCCAGCACCCACCCACGGGCTGCAGCAATGCCCCGCGGGCCCCAGGCAGCCCAGGACCTGGGAGCACGAAGGGCTGGTCCAGACCAGGACGGTTGCTGTGTCTGTGCTTCGTGGCAGCTCGTGGGAGGTAAAACCTCTGAGCCGGCACAGTTGGCTGTGGCCTCCTGAGCTCTCAGTACCGTGCTTCAGCCTCCATCATCTCGCACTGCAATGGGCCTCCTTGAGGCAGAAGCAAAACTAAGGGTCAGATGGGGAAGGAGAGACATTTCAGAAGGCAAGGACCAGTCTGCACATCTGGGAGCACGGAGGAGGTGGCAGCCAGAGCCTGCCCAGGCCAGCATGTCCCCGAGCGCGGCCAGGCCGGGTGTCTGCAGGGCCCCCCTTTGCTCCAGCAGAAGGAACAACAACAGGAAGAGAAGAGAACTTGCTCAGACAAAAGATAAACAGACCAGCTAGATAGTGAAGCCAGCAGTTGCTAATTAACCTCAAATTGCTTTGGAAAGGACTCCAAGTGGTGTGTTCCCTTCTGAAACGCGAGCAGGCAGAGCAGTCCCAAAACATCTGCTGCCGCGGCCCCGCTGTGCCTGCCCGTGCTGCAGCCGCGGACACGCTGCAGTTCTTCTCTCGGCAAGCCCTGAGCTGTCCTGGGCGTGAAAGCAGGAGCAAGCAACCCAAAAAGGAGCTGCACCTTGCTCTTTGCTCAGCCTAAGCCTTGTTTGGGCTCAACACTGATGGGCTGGAGCCCTCTATCCCTCCCTGTCCCTGCGCTGCCACCGGCACCGCGCCGAGCGCCCGCAGGAGCTGCGTGCATCCAACCAGAGCTGGGAGCAGCAACGCAGGCTGAGCGAACCCCCCGCACCGCAGCACCGCTGGACCCAGCTGCAGCTCCCTTCATAAATAAGGCCCTTGCCCCTGCTGTGCATATTCCGTATGTCACACGATAAGGAGATTTACAGAAGGGGGCTGAAGCACAGTTCCCTCAGGCAAAGAAAATAAAAGAGAGAGAAAAATTAAACCGATTGCTCAAACCCAAGGGCCAGTCAGGAGCAATCTGGGCTCCTCCGAGCAGGAAATGACACTCAGTTGAGCATCTGTGTGCATGTCAGGACGGATTAGGAGCCTGTCAGGAGCTCGACATCAGCTTTACAAGACGATTATGTGTGAGACGGCTGCGGCGAGGCTCTGGACACCAGAAGCACCATTACTGCAGCCCCAGAGCGTCTGCCACTATCTTGCAATACAACATTTCTTCTCTCCCCGCTGAACGTCCTTGAAAAATGATGCCAGGCTGAGATGCCGAACTTGGCTGCAAACCAGGGAAGGTTTTCAAGTGCAGCATCTGGTGAAGCCCAGGGATGTGACCCCCCTGCTCTGCCAGGCTGGCCCTGCTCCCGGCGTCCCATTGTGTTTGAGGGGTGACAGGTCACTCCTGTCCTGCCTTAGTCAAGAAGAGGTGTTGGCACCAGCTTTAATGAAAATAGGCCTGGGTCTAACATGTCTCTGGTCTAGTGGTCTAGACACGTGAACACATTCAGTTTCTGGTTTGTCCCAATATTTCTGGATTGGGAATGGCTATGAATAAAGCCTTCACCCACAGATGGGTACGTCAGCCCTCACTTTTCACCCTGCAGTGATACTGGGCTGTAGAAAGACAAAACTTCTGGATCCAGAAATGCTGCTGCGGGGTACCCTGGGCTGCTGTCAGAATCTCTGGTGTCCAGCCAGGCGAGCTGCGATGGCAGGAGAGCAGCACAGAGCTGAGCTCGGGGTGCAGGGTATCCTGGGGTCCGAGGCGGGTGGGCTCTGCCAGGGCTGCCCAGGGGCTGTGGGCGAGATGCTGGCAGTGCCATCGGCCCAAGGTTCAGGCTGCGCTGGCCGCAGGGAGCTCGGCCAGCCTGGAGCTGTCCCCTCACACCACACCGTGAGTGTGTGCGAGCCACGGGGCCCTGCACCTCGGGATGGCCACAGGACGACACACAGCAGACCCGTCTGCCACCCGTCCTGCAGGCACTCGGGCAGCTTGGCCAGCCCTGTCCACAGCCTTTTTTTTGGGGGACTCAATGATAAGAAGCAGCACAGAGGGCAAAAGGCATCACAGACCTGCCACGGGGACCTGGCAGGAAACCCCGCGACACACGGAGAATGTTGACGAATCAAAAGGTTTGGCTTTTCATCTGTTCAGACTTCGAACACATATCTTGATTTTTTTTTTTCCCTGAAAGAAAAAGCTTTTCCCTGCAAAAATGTTTGCCCATAAAACTCTACAGCCCATCAGTGCAGGGATTACTGCCACCGCTCTGCACGGGATTTTCTTCTCGACATCATAACATTTGTGGTGGGGGCTGAATCCCGCCTGCAAAACCAGTACAGCTTTCTTAAGCCCTGGTTTTCTTTGCAGTAGAAAGGAGTCTTGGAAAGCTCAACCCAGCTGCTTCCCACTGCTGTGCTCTCACTTCGTGGTGTGTCACAGATGCTGCCCTTCCCTCTTCTTTGTGGATTCCCTGGAAACTCCCAAATTCTTGTCTACAAACACATTTTGAGAGCAAGTAAGTCCACATTATAGTAACAGTCTAATGCTTCTGGGCTTAATCCTGGGCTCTTCTCTGCTTGTGCTCGAGCAGCGAGTAGAAGTCTAAGAGCAGGAAAACCCTGACTGTGAAGCGACACCTGGGCGCTGAGCCCCAGCAAACCCTTCAGAGCTGCGCTGGACTCGCAAGTCGCTTGTTTTATCGTACACTACAACCCCTCTTCACAAACACTCTCTGAAATGGGTAAGAACAAATGAAATGATTTCCATGCAGTCAGGCACCTGAGGCAAAGGTCCCTCTTACCTGGGGGTCTCAAAGTGCTGGGTGCCACACAGGGGCTCTCCCAAGAGCTGGTGGAGAGAGACAGGGGCTTGCAACAGATCACCCATGTCCCCATGTGCCCTGGGGCTGGGGGAAGCGGCCCTGGAGACACCTGTGAGTCCTCCAGGAGCTCACAGCAGCCACCGCGTTGTTAGGAGCCCAAAGCTCGGGGACATGAATGTCACCACAAGGATCCCTGAGCTGCCACAACGTCAAAGGAGCCTCTGCACTGACTTCACAAGGATGTGAGATGAGCCCCAAGAGAGAAACATGGCATGTGAGCACTCACAGCTGTTTTCGATGGACACATCAGTCTAATATTGATCCTGCAGCAACCCCAGGGATCCCCGCAGGTCCTTTCTAAGGATTACAAATAATTTTCCTCTTTCACTTGTTAAAGCTTTTTAGGGACAAATACACCGAGGTCACCATCACCAGTAGAACAGGCGCATGTTTCACACCTTCCCGGGGGCTGAGACAGGTCCTGGGGGTGGGGCACAAGCTGGAAAGGCCGTGCTGGGCCCGGCCACCACGGGCAACACGGGCAACATGGACCTTCATCCCCTTCGGCACCGCCCGGACCTGAAATACCCAGTGTCGCTTTGGGAGGAGAAATCAGAACTAAAGTCCAAAGTGACAATTTAGATGAGGACAGCAAAGTGTCAGAAAATTGAAAAATTACTCTGGAGAGGTGACATACATGGGAAACTGGATGTCCCACCCGCGAGACAAGGCTGGGACAATTCTGGTCACCGCTGAGCTATTAACACAATTTGCCTGTACAGGGACCATGCCAGAACACCCTAAGTATTCTGATTTATATAATTAACACATAAGCTATCAAAAGCCCTTCAGATTTACACGCTCTAAAAATATTTTAAAGCTTTTTATGATAGTGTCTCACTCCCCATGAAATACCCATCTCTGTGCCCACCCGCTCCTCCTGCCCCACAGCTGGGCCCCACACACATCTGGACCTCAGTCTGCCTCTCCCATTGAGGAGACTCTGCTCAGAAACTCCCTCTCAGCAACAGAGTTGCAGGCGTGTGAATTTAAGGATTTATTAAGGTAGGTTTGTAAAAGCCTCCCCGTCCCTTTCTCCCGGGGGAACCGCAACACTGCCCAAACATCCAGCATTTGATCATCTTGCAATTAAAGCAAAGCACTAAGGAAATAAGAAAGCATCCCAATGTCTGTCATAAAGCAATAGCTGATGTTGCAGCCCATGGATGAAGTTGGGGTAAATGATTTGGGTATTTGACAACCAAGGAAAAGTTTGGATGTGAACGGCCCCGCTGGCTGAGAACATTCTCACAGGGGTGGGAATAAGACTCAGCACTGCGATCACTGCTTTTCTTGCTAAACTTCACCCCACTTACATTTATTTAGAAAAATAAGAAATTCCAGCAAGCAAACAAACAAACAATCCGTGTCTTAGAAAAATCACGTCATGATGAAGTGAGATAAGAAATGGTGGCAAAGTGATTGTGTCAACATTGGTGGGAGCCCGTACATGGCGAGCGGCAAGAAAAACAAACGAGTCCCCCTGCAATGGAAGGAAATGTTTCTTCTCGTTGGAGAAACAAAATCACAAAGCGGCTCAACTGGGTCCCTGCCATTGCGCAATTCACTCTGCATATTTGGCAGCAAAAGTGGAAGAAGCAGTTTATAATCCAGGGTTTTCACGCAAATGACAGGTTCTTGGTTCTCGAAGGAGTATTTCATTTTGGTATGCTTTTTTAATTAACATTCTAATGGTACGTTAGAATTAAAGGAATACCATCCACTTAAACCTCACAGAGCTGATGGAGCACTTTTAATGACTGCTGTCCCAGCAATCCCCAGACTGACTGTAACTGAAGCAGATCAGAGAACCGGCACTTCCCTGGGCAGGCTGGGGTTTCCGTGTGTAATGGAAGCGTTTTCTGTACAGCCCATTTCCCCACGCACCTTTGCGGGGCAGCTCCCCCCTTTGCACAGCAAGGCGTGAGGGGGGTGAGGTGCCGACGTCCAAAAGCTGTGGCTGGGCGAGGGCTGGGCTTCGGTTCTCTTTAACCATTTCATTACAAAGATGCAAATTGCTGTACATTTTATTATTTATAAATGTTGACTTTAACTGCATTAAGGTGGAAAACGCATATAAAACGTTTAAAGCTCCCTTTTCTGCCCCAAGAGTTGGTTTCTGTGTTTCAAGATACGGAACAGCCGGTGCGAAACCCATCTAGAGTGAAAAGGGCACTACCTGCTCGCAAAACCAGTTCAAAATTGGCAAGAATCTCGCAAAGAAAGCGATTTTTTGAAAAGGAGCCATACCAGGCAGCTCCCCAGGCAGCGATCGGGGCAGTGAACCAGCTCTGCTGCCCCGGAAAGGAAGGAAAAGAAAACCACAGGGGAAGTGAAATTGTGACGCTTTGTAAAGTCCTAGGGACAGAGTCCTGTGACTGGGCACAGTCCTGTGTCACATGAAGGGTGTGGGAAAATGCTGAGGCGATGGTTCCACTTGCATCCCGAGCTGCAAAAACAGCCCGAGAAGCTGAGTCCGACCTCCCGGCCACGGCGGCCGAGGCCCCGGAACCGCTGGGGAAACAGCTCCCACTGCACCCGGGCTTGAAACCCAGGCCTAAGTGCTTGGCTGGAATTCGGAGTGAATTTAAGCTTAGAGTTAAACCTTGAAGACATCCTGGCGAGTAAGGCATTTTCCAATTATCTCATCCAGCATATCCAATCACCGCGCCAACTTTATAAACTAAATGAAACCGCACACAAATTACACTGACACTAAGAACAACATTTAACAGGGTTACCCTTTGCAACGCTATCCAGGTTTATTCCCTTTACAACTGTGTTTACTGCCTTAATCTCCCCAAATTACCCAGTCTCCAACATCAGACGTAAACAGGCAGAAATTTGGCTACCGGTTCTGAGGACATTTTTTTTGCGTTTTTAATGAGTTCTGATGGGGATAATAAAAACAAAAGGGATTTATGCTTGCGGATTGGCTGGGCTGCCGGTGCAGAGTGTGCCCCCTTGGAAGGTGCTGCGTGTCTCGCTGCCACGGCTTCTCTGCCCGGGGCAAACGCGGGTTTTTAACTCACAGAAATCCGCTTTGTGCACGGCTGAGGCTCCCTGGGGTCCCACCGGGATGGAGCCACCAGAGCATCTGTGTGGGGACACAGGACCCCGCGGTGCTCGGCCCCTCGCACCCACCTTCGCCCCCCTCCGCGCGGAGCCGGCGGGAGACACAACAGCTTGTGCCAAACCAGCACGCTGGCACACGCTGCAGCACACACACAGCAGCCATCCCCAAAGAAAAGATGTGAAAACGCCAGAAAATACAGCATCCAAGCACCTGCAGCAAGCGGCTGCGCTGCCCAGTGCCCACGGCCAGGAGTGCCAGACGGTGTCTGGAGAAACCCCGGCTGGGTGCTGAGCTGCACCAAGGGACGCGAGTCCCGTCCAGCCAAGGACCAGCAACAGCCTCTCGCACCCTCCCTGGTGCCCCTGTCACCCCTGTCACTTGCAGGTGGCCCCAATTCACTCCTGGGCAACAGCAGCTCCCTTCCCCTCTTCTGCCAGCACTGGGTGGACCTTGATGTTGGTTTAATGCTGTGGAGGCTCATCAGCCCTACTGAGACATTACCCTGCCCTGCAGTTATTAGCAAGAGCTGTACGGTGCTTCGGGAGCAAAAGGAGAAAGACAATCCCCAAACACAGCACGCGTCTGACCCTGCTCCCATTCCCCCCGGCCAGCCCAGCCGTGGGCGCAGGAGACGCTCTCCAGACACCAGTTAATGTCACCCGCTGCAAACTGGGCAGCAAGCGGGGGGACCGCAGCACTTACACCTTGTCAGTGTCACAGTTTGCACTGACACCTGTGCTCACAGTGGACTGAAAGCGGGTGGGGACTTAAAAGACAGTAAATAGATGAAAAAAATAAGGAGACAATATAAAACCAGCTGTAGTCATCAGCTCCAGGTACCTGCCACGCAGCTTAGCACTCAGTGTTACAGGGGGGTCACATCCCATGTCCACAGGCTGCTCCTACATGAGCAAAGTGACACGGAAAAGGGGACAGTGAAGAAGAGCCCAGCACACGCTGCTCCCACCTTTCTGCTGACACAGCTCTTTGTTGACTGATGCGGTAAAGCAACTCAGGGAACTCGTTTGTGTTGCACGTAACCCTGAAAATAGATAAATTATTTGTGTTCCATGTATTTTTCCTTTTTTCATCTTTTTTTTTGCATGCTTTAAGTGGCTAAATATAGTCTGTTTTTCCCCATTGTTCAGCTGTCTGGTGGCAGCGAGCACCTGCTCATTAAACACCGTTTTCCAAGGCGAGTCTCTAAAAGCGACTTTGAAAATAAGATTCTTCAAAAGCTCCAAAAAAGTCAACGGCATTTCCTCTCCAGAAGAGCACGGTGATAATGGAAAAGGCGACTCCTGCTAGAGAAGAGCAGCACGGTCAGCACCGCCACTGAATTCAGCAGCCGGGAGCTCAGCTGGAAATGCACACAGGGCCCGGGCTGCCATGGCCTGTCTGTCTGTCCATCCTGTGCCTGGGCTGGTGTGACTTAGCGGGGCTTTTTACGTTTTGGAACGGCTCGAGGGCGGGAAGCGCCGGTGCTGCCCGTGATGGACGAGGGTGCAGCCCAGCAGCGCGGGGCTGGGAGCTCACACAGGTCAATGTCCTTTTGTTTCCCTTTGTCAATAAGGGAAGAGCCCGAGGAAAGATGCACGGACCGATATGGTCTGAAACGCAACGACCCGTACAGGGCTGTCGTGGTTTAACCCGAGCTGGCGATACAGCCATGAGAACCGCTCGCTCAACACCCTTCCCACCTCCACGAGGGAAGGAGAAACTTGGATTGAGATAAACACAGTTTTATAAAATAACACAATACTAATACACCACTAGTAAATATATATATATAAAATAGAAACAGAATATAAAATAAAAGATATTCAATGCAATTGCTCACAAACTCCATCCACACCGAGCAGGCAGTGCCAGGAAGCAGCACTTGGTCCCAATGGCTGATCCCAAAGAGAGAAAAAAGGAAAAAGGCAGAAAGGCCCAGAGGCCTCTGCAAAATGGCAAAAGGCCGAACTGAACATCCCGACCTAAACTCCTCCAGCTCTGACAAAAAGAGAGAACATGAGAGAGAGAGAGAGCAGAAGATCCCGACTTTCCTTAAATCTGGAGCCTGACGCCAATGGGCTGGAACGCGGTCACTGCTGAGTCCGCTGTCAGTCCAGCTCTGTCCGTCCATCCCCTTCCTCGCTGCCTCACACCTGTGGGCACAGCTCAGAGTGTCCTTGGCTCTCAGACCAGAGCAATTAAACACATTAACTCTGTGCTGGGCTGGTATCTCTTGTTCTCAAACTAAGTCCAAAGAATGACCGTGCTGGCTATGGAAAAGAAAGGTTTCTAACTGCATGAAGAAAATTCACTCATTTTCAGTCAAACCAGCACAAGAGGTCAGAGCCCCATGGGGACTGAATGGGGGGAGGTTGGTGACCATGGACACCCTGGACAACTCTCCTTAACGCTCTCATCATTTCATGATTCCAGGCTTCTCCCAGCTTGCTGCAGGGGTGAGGCTCTGGGTGACGTGAGCAGGAACAACTGCCCTTCCAGACTGACCACCCATCCATCAGGCTGGAGGCTCCCGGAGCTCAGGAGCTGGATTCTGTATTTTTCCCATCTTTGTGGCTGGCAGGTAAGAGACGCTCCACAGGTTGGGAGCTCCCTACTCCGTCACCTCCACCCCCGGGTCCTGTTTTCCCCAGATATCCCAGCCCTGGACCAAGCACTGTGCGATGTTTAACACATGGACACTCAAACTGAGGAAGGGTGATCAGAGTGGGCAACTCTTTTTCCAGTGATCTCATCACTATGGTTAAAAAGGGGAACTCAGATAAGCTTTGTGGTCTAATACATAGAAATACCTATCTTCCTTAGAAACTGAGTTTC
Organism: Patagioenas fasciata; assembly: GCF_037038585.1. Taxonomy (NCBI): domain Eukaryota; kingdom Metazoa; phylum Chordata; class Aves; order Columbiformes; family Columbidae; genus Patagioenas; species Patagioenas fasciata. The sequence continues at coordinate 1,589,348 of NC_092539.1, forward strand.
GAAATTCACGCGCAATGGCACACATCGTTTACATGTACGGATGCCATGACTTGTTGCTCAAATCGGGTCTCTGCACTTGGAAATTCTTCGCTAATCTGGGTATCTGTATTCAAATTCCTGGTGCGTGTTTGCACTTGCTACGGTAACTACATGCAGGAATCAGGCACACCTTGTTTGTACATCTTCATCCAGCCAGTTGCATATTTGGCATGACTGTTCAGTCCAGAGAGCATTTATGAATGAATTAAACCACTTGACAGAATCAAACGCTCGGGGAAAGCTCTGGCAAGAGGCAGCTCTGCTTTGTATCACCTACCACTAAAAATCCGCAGGACTGACGTCTTGCAGCCTCAGCACACGCTGTGCAGTCTTCTTCCCTGAGGATGCTGAACGGACTCCTGTCACTCGGAGCTGCCAGAACACGGTCCCTGCAGCGCGGGAGTGAACCGGGAACCTCTGCATGCATTGACCTAAACCAGCCTAATTTATTCTAGTATCATAATGCTTAAAGCTAACTATTGCCCTAATTACTTCCACGTATCTATCTCATTCCAGCAGGCTGCTCCTCCTCCTCAGCCAGTAATCCTTCTCAGAGGCACTCACTGGAATTCCAGATCACTTAATTTCAAAACCAACTATATGTAATGAGAGGAATTTCTACAACCATTCCATTTATCAGATGCGCAGGAATGAGCTGTAACTCATCTCTGCTGACGGTGCCTCTGAAAAGGCTTTAAATGACTTTCTAAGAGGAAAAATAAAGTTCCATCAAGACACATTTGCCTCTTTCCTTCCCCTCTTTTATGGAGGGAAGACACGCAACACGGCCACAGGGTCTTCAGCTCTGAGTGCAGGTGAATTTAGAGTTTATTTCCAGCTTCCCATCAGACACAAGGGGATGTTTTGGCCACTGCTGGTGAAAGGTTCTGTGGTGACACAGCAAGGCGGTTTGAGAGCTGTCGGTGAAACGGGGTGAGCGCGGTTTGTGTCTCAGCTGCTCGACGGGAACCAGCAGACTTGTTCCTTGCCCCGATACAGCCAGACTGACGGGACCTCAGGCAGAGAGCAGGATTTTGCCACCAAATACCTCTGTGTGAAGAACGCATGGAGCTCGCTTTGCTCAGCTCTGAGCTCATCTGCATCCCCCAAACCTCGGTGCCTCCGGGCTTTGCCCACAGCCCTGGTTCATAGGCCCAGCACAATTCAAACCTGACTATTCAGCCCAGATACTTGGGAATTTCAAAAGCACCCAGGAAAGCTTTACGATCCAGCAAGAGCTGTATATCGGCTGAGTGTGGGGACAGCGGCACTTGGAGCCTCCTCAGGGTGCGCATGCACTTCTGCTACTTGGGGGCAACTGTCTGCGGATCATTGAATTCAAATGATCAAATACACCTCACATAGTATTTTCCATCATTGCCCAAGTGAATCCTCTTGCTCTGCAACTTGGAAATCACTGGTAGACAACTTCCAGGAAACAGATTTTACACTTGGAGGCTGAAAACAAGGTGATCTGTATTAGCTCTGAAATTAGAGCTTTTCTGTCCACACTGGTTTTACACCAGCACACCAGTGCCCTGTGCTATGGAGCCACCTATAGCTTCTGCTAGAAGAGCCCAAGTCTACTATTTATACACACAGGCAATTGGATTATTGGATGTAAAACAGAGTTCTACCGTCACATGGCTCAGCCTTCATGCAGATTTCTTTCTGGATGTTTTGCAGTCCTCTTTCCTATTTTGATAAAAGAAAGTTACTTTCAAAAGTAAAGGCTTATCATTTCTGGTGATCTAAACAGATGTGACTCCACAAAGGGGTCCATTGTAGGGCTATGTTGGTGCTTTATTTTTTAACGATGAAGGCTTTGGTTGTTTGTTATGGTGAGAAATAGTTTCCCCTGCAGATAGCCCCTTGAGAAATTCGTGAGAGAAAACCCAGACTGTGAAAAGTATGGCTTGTGAGGAATTTGAAACAACATGACAGGGGAAGCAAATCATCGTGAAAATCTGTTACAGAAAGCCTGGGCTCTTGGCCACCTCCAGTTCATCGTCCCCGACCCCAGGTGGGCTGTCACAGCGTCACCTGCCAACGACCGTCCCGGGAATCAGAAGCATCATTGACCATCCCAGGAACCAGAAGGACCATCCAGCCTCCGCACCCTGGCGCTGGCTGGAACCCGCACGGCGCAGCCACGGCCGAGCCCACGCGGGGCCGGTGGCTCCGGCCAAACCAAAACAGGCGCAAGGGAGCGAAACCGTGGGTCAAGGTAAGGAGCGCGGAACCGGCACCACCACCGCTCATCAGACACAGACACAGATGCGAGCGCCCGCGAACACTGCAGAGCAGTTGACATCCAGCCGGTTCCACGGCTGGACGGTGCCGGCCCCGCACACGAGGCCGAATCCTGGCGGGTGCAGGTCCCGCGGGGCGAGCGCGCAGCGCCTCGCAAGAGCTCTGCTTTCGGATCCACCGCCACGTCTGTGCCCCTTCCTCCCACGCTTCTTTCCATGCACATGTTAAAGTGCTCTGCTATACTGTAGTTGAAGTACAGTTCAATAAGTTTCCATTCTCATCTAAGAGTTCGTTTTTTAGGATGGCAGAATAGCTTGGGTTCATGTCAGAACAGTTTCAAGGCCTCCAGCATCAAAAATTAACCTGTCATAAATCTAAAAATACCAGTTTTTCAGAGGGCAGATGTGAGATGCCAAGAGATTCCACACACACGAACAACTGGAGATGTGGCTTCAAGTTCAAGTCATATTTTCTCCACGGTTACCTATCGCTGGGCCCAGCACTCTGATCCGAGTCACCTCAAGGTTTTTCGCTGATGTTCCTCCCAAAGCACAGGCTGAGCGCCCCTGAGCAGAGCGCGCGTTTCCGTGCCCGCCGCAGGCTGCTGCACTGGCGGGGTCTCCACCGGCCCCAAGCGCTGGCTCGGAGGGAGATGAGCATGAGCACAATGACCCCACAAAACCGCCAGCGTGCAGGAAATCGGCCAATTACCCAGCACTGACTTCAGCAGAAACCGTACAAAGGGATCTTTATGGGTGAGAAGATCGCAGGAAAGGAAGGAGACAGGCAAACATCAGGGGAAATGATCGGTGTGGTGAACTACAGTCAGCTATCTAGGTCCATCCTCTGAAATGCTGTTCTTAGCTTTTAACTAGTAACTGAATGGTAGAATTAATTAGGAGAACTTCTTAAAATAAGCAAAAAAATAGTTGGTGCATAAACTGTCAATGCTTCTAAATCACAGCAAGAAAGACTGTGAGCAGCTTCGCTCAGCACAGACTTGCACCCTTCCCCGCTGCCTTCCTCTTGCACGTGGGGCAGCCATGGGAAGGGACGAGGACAGATCGGTGTCCCCATGAGCCTGTCCTCCTCAGCACCGTTCCCTAGGACCACCAGCAAACTCCTTGCAGGGTGCTCAGGGTCCACCAAACCTCAGCACGCAGAGCAACATGTGTCAAAATAGTAAGAACGGGATGGAGAGAAGGAGCGTGAGTGTCTGCAGCCAGCGCAGACACCCGGCCCTACACAGGCACCCGGCCCTACACAGACACCCAGCCCTACACAGACACCCAGCCCTACACAGACACCCGGCCCTACACAGACACCCGGCCCTATGCAGACACCCGGCCCTACACAGACACCCGGCCCTACACAGACACCCAGCCCTACACAGACACCCAGCCCTACACAGACACCCGGCCCTACACAGACACCCGGCCCTACACAGACACCCGGCCCTACGCAGACACCCGGCCCTACGCAGACATCCGGTCCTATGCATACAGGCCCTGACCACGCTGCTGCTTGGCTGAAAAAATTATCAGAAAATATCAATTGAAAAATCCCTTTTTCTGTCTGATCATGTAAAGATGAGTTCGGCACAGGAGACTCCACAGGATAAGATGGTTTTGATGATTTACAGCCGCATGTATGCTCCACAGACTCGCTTTCCAAACAGCCTATTATCACCGTGCAGGCAGCTCGTTTATTTGCTGAGAATTCTCATTTAAAAAAACTAATCAGTCAAGATTTATCTTCCTCTGATACGGCACAGGAGGGCACCGCTAGGGTTCCAGCTTCTGCTGGCTGCCGAGCTGCTTGTCTAGCAGTTAATGTCAAGCACAACAGGGCTCTCACATGTCACTTCTCCAGGTGTGTCCCAGGAAACCGGGACTTTGCCACTGGTGTTCCCATGAGATGGATCATTTCCCTGCCTCAGTTCCTCCAGGAGTAAAAACGGAGCCTTCCAGCCAAGCAGGCAAGAGCCAAGGTGGGTGTCCACAACTGTTGAGAACTGTCTGAGTCTTTCACCGAACACAGCATCGCATCTGCCAGGAGCATCTGGAGACAGGATCTGGGGACAGCACATTAGGGCTTGTACATCCAGCCCCATGGCTGGTTCCCTCTCTGGCCCAGGTGACAGCCCCATGGCCGGTTCCTGTGCCAGGAGGTGACAGCCCCATGGCTGTTCCCATGCTGCGAGGTAAAAGCCCCATGGTCAGTTCCCATGCAGGGAGGTGACAGCCCCATGGCCGGTTCCTGTGCCTGGAGGTGACAGCCCCATGGCTGGTTCCTGTGCCTGGAGGTGACAGCCCCATGGTCAGTTCCCAAGCAGGGGGGTGACAGCCCCATGGCCGGTTCCTGTGCCTGGAGGTGACAGCCCCATGGCTGGTTCCTGTGCCTGGAGGTGACAGCCCCATGGTCAGTTCCCATGCAGGGAGGTGACAGCCCCATGGCCGGTTCCTGTGCCTGGAGGTGACAGCCCCATGGCTGTTCCCAAGCAGGGAGGTGACAGCCCCATGGCCGTTCCCAAGCAGGGAGGTGACAGCCTCACCAGGGAGCGGCACCAGGACGCGCGGGGTTGGGAAGGAGCGAGGGGCAGAGCTCCCCCGCGCAGGCCCGGGCTTCCCAAAGAGCCGAGATCATCGCTGGCAGACGGACCTTCCCCAGGGCTCTGAGTTCTCTGTCAGCAAACAGAAAGCAACTGGAAGGAAAAAAAAAACACTAAAAGAAAGCCTGTGTTTGAAATATGCTTTGTTTTCTTTTAAAAACTCCAGGATTCCATCCAGTTTGAAAGAGCAGGCGAGCGCTGAAACAAGCGCTTTGTTTTTTGCATTAGTTCAAGAAGAAAACAGTGTTTTTTGGGGTATTCCTGTGAGGTTTGAATCCTGCCTGTAGCCCCACTTTCGGCAGGCAGGGAGCAGGCCACAGGTAGAGCCCTCAGAGCCACAGCAAAGCAGCACCATGAGCAGTCCCTCTGGTTAACCCTTCCCAGCCACTCCACCACCTCCATGGTGGCTGAAGGACCCGCCACCCTCACCTGGGTGACACCTCCCTCTGCCCCCCAAGTACCGCGGCCCTGGGAGCTCTGGGGGAAAACAGGCAGGAATAAGGGTCTGCCAGGGGGGTCGGGGTGAACTGGGGGCTTTGTGGGAAAATTCTGCCACGTTCCCACCACCATCAGCAAGGACCTGTGAACGGGGTCCTGCGGCGGCTTTGGGACTGTGGCACGTTGTGGTGTGGGGACTGGGTCCCGCTCTGCCTGTAGCCCTTGGGACAGCGCCAGGGCAGCCGCAGCGATGGCCTCGGGGGACAACGGCTCGTGTTGGCGTCTCCTTCCACTGCCACCCCCAAGGCAACTGCAGCACCCCGAGTCTGCACTGGAACCATCCCCAGGGCTGCGCTCGGGATGCTCCGTGAACAGCCACAGCTCCGTCAGCACCCCGTGTCCCCGGCAGCTCTGCCCTCCTGTTTGCAGCTCCCTAAAAACAGGCAGGAGCCCTTGAAAACCCCAAGAGCCACCAAAGAGCAGCCCAGAGCTCTGCTCAGCCCTGGGGGGTCTGAAGCCCCTGGAGCGAAGCGCTGCCCTTGGCCTCCAGCGCTCCCCACAAGTGCCCTGGTGTTACTTCCATCTGCGGATCGCCCGGGGCCAGGTCGCCCCTGCCCAGACCAAAAAACCGCTGGTTTACAACAGTCTGCTTGCCGAACGTGCCGTCACGCAAACCCCGCAGCAGGCTGCATCTGGCACCCGGGAAGGGTAATTACTGTAATGGCTGAAGGCAGCGACTCACTCCCCCTTCTCTCTTGGCTGCGCCGACCGCGCAGGTTGAAGCGTGGAAGGGTGAGTGCCAAGTGTTACGGTGTGAAGCCATTTTCCATACAGAAATTTTGTTTTTCATGGCTTATAAGTTACCACTCCCCGCCTCCAGCCCTGTGGGTCGAGATTTGTCATGCTTGTTCTTAACCCAGTGGAGAATTTCTTTAGGAAAGTTCAACAGTATAAGTAGCAGCAATTACTCATCTGGCTTTCGTCATGGCAGATAACAGATACTCACAGAGAGCTGCAGGCTCTGTACAGGACTCCTGCACAATCCAGCACAGCCCCAGGTTTTCCAGGAGTAAATTTAGCAGCGATTCCTGCACCCAGACACCAACAAACACCCACCCAAACACAAGCATTTCATGCAGCCCCATAGGGCTGGTTTTCAGACAGCTGAGCACAAATATGTGATGATCATCAGCTAATTAAGACATTTCCCAGATGCATCCTTGTCCTGGTTTTGTTAAAAACAAGTTTCTCTTTTAGTGAATGTGCCTGTCAGCTAAAGCTTCATATGAGCTGCATTTTCCTGGAGAACAGATCCATGTTTTGGTGAACACAGCAATGGATGTGAGGTTATTGATAAGGACAGAGTCACATCTCACGAGAGGGGCAACGAGAAACAGGTGACCAGAAACTGACCAACGGAGTCTAACATCCCATTCACGTGAATACTTCATATGAAAGTGGGAGAGCACGAGGATCCCGGCCCTTTTCCTTATGGTGACATTAGGAGAGGACCTTGCGAGTCGTCCCTGCGAACTGAGGCCAGTGACAGACTGAATCCAGCTCCGGTTGCTGCAGAGTCCAGTCCAGGACTTTGGGTGCCGGCTCTGCAGTTTCGGGACTTCCAAGATTGGTTTTGTATATTTTGTATTATTTTCTCTATTTTATCAGTAGCACTAGTAAAACACATTTCATTTATCCAGCTCTCTTCTCTCTGTCCTTCTTTGCCTTGACAATCTAAACCCTCGACAATCCTGGGTGCGACTGTAAATTCTAAACCTGCTTATAAAACCAACAGAACTCAAACCTTTGGCCTTGGCCTGGAGAGTCCTGAGCGCGACACCGACCCCTGCGCCTGCACAAGGAAACCCCACGTACAGATGGTGACGCCGCGTCCAGAACCAAGCGCCCTGCGCTCGCCCAGCACACACAAAGCTCCACTTCAGCAGAAGAAATAAAAGAACTGGTTTTTTAGTTAAAAAAAAACAAAACAATGTGAGGAACTTAGACACAAGCAACTGAGACAGTGAGAAGTTACGACTGAAATTTCAGATGTGCTAATGCCAAAAGTGCCAAGTGCAGAGTCCCAGCCCGTCCTGTCCGCATCCCACGGGCACCACGGGCTCCGTGTTCCGCTCTACAGACGATAGAGCGAGGCAGCAAGGGGCTTCGTTAGCTGGAACGGGAAACACGACTTTGAGCATCCTAACTGTGTGCAGTTTAAATATTAACCATAATATTTACATGAATGCTATTTATTATAATTTATTTTTATTTAAACATGTACACAGAAGTGAAATAAAATAAAGCTGTGTTAGGCTGTTTTAAAAACAAAAGCCACAAACCAGATAAGAGAGATAGAGGACGTATTTCACATGGAGAGATGGCTGTGGGTCACTAGGCTCCGAAACAAGGAACAGCAATCTGCTCCTGCACCACGGCACAATAAAAAGGCATTTACACGCTAGATGAGGAGCTGTGAAGGCAGAGTAGGGATGGAATGAGTCCTCACTCTCCCACTTGGGCACAAAAAGAAGCATAAAAACCCATGACCCTGTCTTGTTTCTGTAGGAAAGCCACTTTATCATGGTCTGAAACAGGATGTTGCTTTTTCACATCCATTAATTTATTTACCGAACACTGAATCCCCCTGTAGATTTTCAGGATAAAACAACAATTTTGCTTGGATAAGTCTTTGCTCCGCTATCACACACCAAAATGACACTAAATCCCAGGCTAACGACCCCAAGGGCCGGAGGATGCACTGTGTTGGTATCGGGGCTGTTCCAGCGATTGATCACCTTATTTCTCAGCGGGTCGTTCCCAGCAGCTGGCCTACCCCAGCCTCTCCCACCTTGACATTAAATGGCTGATCTCACAAGAAGCAGAAAGAAATGAACGCCAGTTTGCTCACAGCAACAGCTCAAACCTTGCAAGGACTCTGCTGGGGACTCGGAAGGGGAAACACAACCTGGGTTTCCAGCAGCAGGAGAACCACAGCGCTCTGAGGTTGGGTAAAGCAAGGAATGGGAAATGGGCCAGGCTGGAGTACAACAGGCCTTTTTAAAGAAAATATCAATTCACCGCAAAAAAGCAAGTTCCACTGTGTGTCCTCTTGTGAAAACCTCCTGACTTGATCCCCGACCTACAGCCAGCACAGCAACACCCGCAGGGCTGCCAACAGCCCCTTCCTCTGCTCCTGGCGCTTGTTCCTGGGGAGCAGAGCCCGACCCCCCCGGCTCCAAGCTCCTTTCAGGCAGTTCAGAGATCAGAAGGTCTCCCCTCAGCTCCTGTTCTCCAGCTGAACCCCCCAGGTCCCTCAGCCGCTCCCATCACACTTGTGCTCCAGCCCCCTCGTATTCTCCATTCTGTCTCCATCTTTGTACTTACAGGATAAATCCTGGAGGGTGGGATGTGCCTTTTGCCCTGTGCTTGTACGGTGCTCACTGTATTATTAATGTTACGAGCAGCGTTCCTCAAGAACGCAATATCCACCCCACTGTATTTCACCGCACAGGCTGGCACAGGTCTCTGGTTAAGCCGCTGCTCACTGTGAGCTTCACGCTCCAGGTCCTCCCAAAGAGAGGTGAGAGGGACAGAAGAGCAGGAGCAGCCCCGCAGGTATGGGCTCATTACGGATCTCTGGAAGCTTCACTTCAAGTTTCAGCCGCTCGCTGCTTGTGACTTTGGGACAATTTGAGCTTTCATCACCAAAGGAAACATTTCTGACTGTCCTGGTTCCAGACAAATGAAAGATTCTTTAGTACTTACAGAAAAGCCAAAGTTGCTTTCCCACCTCTACTTCAGATGTTAAATTCACATCACTTTTTGCTTTACCTCACTGGTTTTCACTGTTTAGTGTTAACCACACTAAACCTTTCAGACATCATTCTCGTGACCGGAGCAGAACTGAGCGTGCTGTGTGTTAGAAGAAACAAAAAGACCGGTTAAAGATTCGCAGACACTCCAGATAAAAGAAGAGGGATATTTTAATTTAGAGTGGCCCTTTTACAGATCATGTCCAAACCACATCAAACACATACAAATACTGGCTGCAGGAAACTGAAGTTGGAGCATAAAAATACACGTAAATCAAGGAATTCTCATGCTTAACTTCGTCCTCTGACCCCTGATGTCTCCTTTCCTGAGCCACTTCCCTAATGCAAACAGGGAGCCGGTCGATCTGCCACAACAGCCCGTGTTCTCACCTCCCCGTGCACACGCAGCCTCACGGCAACGAGTTCTCTGCACACAGCACTGCGCAGTCGGACGCTGTCACGGGTTTGATTGCGGGGTGACAATAAAACCCTGGTAGATGTACTGTAAACCCCCTCTTCCCCTTCCCACTCAGGACAGGTGATCAGGAAGGAAAGAAGGACAGAGAGAAGAGAGCTGGAAAAATTAAAAATGTTTTACTGATGCTACTGATAAAATAGAGAAAATAATACAAAAAATACAAAACCAATCTTGGAACTTCCAGAACTGCAGAGCTGGCAGCCGAAGTCCTGGACTGGACTCTGCAGCAACCGGAGCTGGATTCAGTCTGTCACTGGCCTCAGTTCGCAGGGACGACTCGCAAGGTCCTCTCCTAATGTCGCCATAAGGAAAAGGGCCGGGATCCTCGTGCTCTCCCACTTTCATATGAAGTATTCACGTGAATGGGATGTTAGACTCCGTTGGTCAGTTTCTGGTCACCTGTTTCTCGTTGCCCCTCTCGCGAGATGTGACTCTGTCCTTATCAATAGCCTCACATCCATTGCTGTGTTCACCAAAACATGGATCTGTTCTCCAGGAAAATGCAGCTCATATGAAGCTTTAGCTGACAGGCACATTCACTAAAAGAGAAACTTGTTTTTAACAAAACCAGGGCAGACGTGTGGTACTTTAATTATTTCTTCAGTCACTATGGGCCGAACCAGCACTGCTGAACCGGCCTTGGCTCAGAGACCGGCCTCCCCTCGCTGGGGCCTGGGCGAGCGCCGCCTGTCCCGTCCCCGTGGGACCCCCTTGGCTCGGCCCCTGGCCCCCTGGGGATGCTCTGCTGAGCACACCGCAGCGCTTCCTCCTGGGGATCTGTGCACAACAGCCAGAGGTCGAAATCAGTGCAGAATCCAGACACCTCAGCAAATGAGAACAAATTAAACAGTTCTGGATTGTGAATATCGTTCGTCGAATGACACTGGTGTTAGGAAAGCAGTACTTCAGTCGTACTGCGGCAACAACTGAGGGAGGGATGTGGCATTTCCACATTGAAGAGACCAAGGGTAAGGATGGGGAGGATGCCAAGTGAAAGTACCGCAGAATCAAGCGGCTTGGGGTAATAACTGTGTGTTTCATAAGCTGGATAGCAACAGCCACCCTCCTCATCTTTGCTGCGCACAAGAACGAGGTGCTAGCCTGGCTGATGCTCCCGGCCTGGCTGCAGCACAATGGAGCAGGCACCGCACCGCTCGCTCTTCCGAGGGTGAGATAAACTGTCAAGTGAATTGGAGATTAACCATCCAGATGTAAATGAATTCATTGCTATGCAACTGATAGGGCTCAGGCCCGGTTTAGTGCAGGATGGAGTCAGGTTTGGAGAGCTCTCTCAATGGCCAAAGAATTTATAACCTGTATTCATGGCACTCTCTGTGAAGGGCCACCTAACAATGCAGGAGCCTGCAAGCATTGTTCCTTTTGAAGGGCTTCGCCACTCCACCCCCACTGCTCTGCCCCCAATTTACTCCCCTCCTCCCGGGGTCCCCAGCACCCCCCGCACCCTTCCCTCCTCCCCATCACACAGGAAGAAAGCCGGGGGGAGGCGACCTCCGCAGCAGAATTTGCTATTCATGTTCCGTTCCCCCTCACAAATCCTTAACTTCTTGTCTCTTTTTAATCTTTTTTCTCTTGAGAAAGAAAAGATCAAAGGGCTTGGGGCTGATGCTTTCTGAACTAGGCACTTCTTGCCATGGGAAAACATCGATGAGGAAGGGCTACACAAAGATGCTTGTGGCTGGGGGTGGGGGCCGGACGATGAGACAGGACTTTCTTCCGTGGAAATGCTTTCTGAAAGCCTTTACCAAGCAGCCCTGCAATAAGATGCAGCGATCCAGCATCCATCCCAGCCTACCGGCCTGGCTGGTCGACCACAGCGGCAGCAACAAGAGCACATTTAGTGCCGTGGTCACACATGGGCGGTGTTAATGTCTTCGAGCACTGAGTCCAGGCATGCGCCGGACCGCACGGGCCACAGCCACCACCTGCAGGGCCCTCCTGGGGTGACTGGACCCTGGGGCTCTGGAGCTGGAGAAGAGGAGACTGAGGGGGGACTCATTCATGGGGATCAATATGGAGGGGGCAGTGTCAGGAGGATGGAGCCAGGCTCTTCTGGGTGACAACCAGTGACAGGACAAGGGGCAATGGGTGCAAACTGGAACACAGGAGGTTCCACTGAAATTTGAGAAGAAACTTCTTCCTGGTGAGGGTGTCAGAGCCTGGCCCAGGCTGCCCAGGGAGGTTGTGGAGTCTCCTTCTCTGCAGACATTCAAACCCGCCTGGACACCTTCCTGTGGAACCTCAGCTGGGTGTTCCTGCTCCATGGGGGGATTGCACTGGATGAGCTTTCCAGGGCCCTTCAACCCCTCACATTCTGGGATTCTGTGTGACCTTGTCCGCAGGCCACTTGTTTCTCCTGGGTCCCTTAGCAATGCATTTTCAAGAGAAGAAACAGATGCCCTCCCACGACTGCTCCAAGCAGGGAGCGCGGTCCCGTGTGCCTCGGCCTCCGCACCCGCACGCAGCGTCACCTTCACACCTGCACCTGCACCCCACCTCCAGCTGCCGAAACAGGAGCTGCCTTTCACAGTTCTGTTTCAAAGATTCCCTAATTCCAAAACCACAAAGGGTTATGCTCTGTACTTCCAGGAGATCCACTACTGGTACGGAGGAGAGTTAAAAGTTTCTGTATTCACAGAGAAGAAAGGGGAGGAATACAAAATACTTCCATCTCCCAAAATGGTTGTGATGAGAGTCCATCTCAAAGCAGGACATCCTGAGGTCCCCAGGTACCTTTCCAGGGCAACGTGGATTTTTCCCTCATTCAGTAATCCCAGTTTGCCAGTTCTGTGTTGTGCCAAGGCAGACGAGTCCCAAAGCAGAAGCTGCACACAAACGGTAGATTTGTACCGAAGCATCGATACCAAATACTTCAGAGGAAAATGTGCTCTTGGTCCAAAGGTTTGTGTGAGTTTCCAGCTGGAGATGGAACTTCAAAGCAGAGGCTCAAATCTCTAATGAGGGAACGAGCCTGCTGGGAAACCTTTAATCATTGTCACTTGGACAAGCAACACACAAATAATCACCTCAGAGGTCTCTTGCTCCTGGGAAGTAGCTGGTTTGGACTTTTATGTTTTGGAAAAACGTTACCTCGGCTTGAAGGATTGATCTTGAATTGAGGTTTTTACTTTAAAACTGAAATCAAGGCTTGCTGGCACAGAAGGGGGAATCTGCAAAGACTATTCGAGAAGCCAGGTTCAGTCCCACCACCTCCTTTTCCATCTGCGCCGAGGCCACGGCCCCTCTGGGACTCTGCACAGGGTGCCTGGGCCACCAGCGCCCAGCTCTGCTCTACCACTTCTGCTCTGGTCTCTGCCGTGCACTTCGCTTGTGCAAGAGCTCTCACAGACCTCACAGTCTCTCATGTACCACTGGCCTCCTCCAGAAGGTCTTGGCACCTCCATAAACTGCACCAAATAAAACATCCTTCAGATCCCCTGGTAAATGGTCTCTCCAGCGCCTTCAAGCCCACCAGCATCAGGCACAACTGCCTCGCTGTTCGTCCCCCTCTGGGATGTGCAGGACAGGGCAGGGTCTCCAACTTGCTTCACATGTTTCTTGTTCAATTATTTAGGAACAGTCTTACTTGTATTGCACCAACAAGAGCTCATTTCTTGGCCAGGTTACACTGGAACCCACGGTCCTGGACTCATGTCAGCAGCAGGTCTCTATATATTCATGACCACATGTTCCAACCCAGCCTTCTCATACGGCGACTTCTCATTCAGCTCAGCGACGTTAGATTAAAATCTGCTAAATGTGTTGCAGTGTAAATCCCGTGAGGCTTCACTAAGCTACACCACAAACAAACTGCGGCACCCATGGTGCTGTAACAAATTATAGGTCTTACAGGAACACTGAAAATTCACACGACTTTTCTGCCTTCGAAGCCGGTTTCCTGACACAGACTTTAAGAATGTGTTTCCTCTGTAGGCTCAACAAATGCCTGAAACGCGCTGGTGAGCCAAGGAGAACAGCTGCATCTCTTCAGATCTGAACTACTTTCACCACCACCCCCAAAACCCAGCACAGGAGCGTTCTCATTATTAGAGACGATAAGTGTTTGTGCTGAAAGAAAAATGTAAATTGCTGTAAAAGAGATGCCAAATTAGCACAAGTGACCCACGACCAGCAATGCGAAAATTCTCTAGTGGAGATTTAAAGGCGGTTGAATGTCTCAGCAAATTAGGTGGGAGCTGCCAGGAGGATGGGCCTCCCCGCGCACCCGCACCGCCATCGCTATGGAACAGTTGTTGTTCCAAAGCGTTTCTGATTAATTTTGCTCTACTGCTGGGGAAAAAAGTGCAAAATGTCTCTGTCATAAAACTGCCGGATGTGCGTGTTCAGTTAAATCACACAGACCTTCGGTGACAAATGCCTGCCCCAGCCTCCCGCTTTGGCCGGCGCGCTGCAAGCCAGGCCCTTGGTGCTTCTGTCAAGTCTCTGGAGCTAAAGTAATATTGCTAGCTAGACAGCAATAGTGTAGTATTAAAGTAATATTTGGCTAGATAGCCAAATATCTGCTAGACTCAGATACCGTTCTGTGGGTTATACCTGAGAAAGGTAAGAGAGAGACACGGGCTGCAATGTCAGCAGCAGGTCTCTGTATGTGACCCGGGGCTGGAACAGCTCTGCTGGGAGGACAGGCTGAGAGAGCTGGGCTGTTCAGCTGGAGAAGAGAAGCTCTGGGAGACATTAGTGCGGCCTTTCAGTGCTTAAAAGGGGCCCATAAGAAATGCAAATGCAGCAGCAAAGCTTCTGCTCTGGTCTCAAAGGCAGCGCAGGCACACGACACGAAGCACTAACACAACACAGAATTCGGGAAATAGTTCATATTCCTACAAAATATTTAAAAAATGGAAGCTAACTTGTCCCGTCTGGCTTTCAGCTGGAAGGGCACGGCCTGTCAGTGCTTCCTGACACACCAGTCACCCTGTCCCCTTCCCGCCGGCGCTGGGACGGGTGACGCTGCCCGGGGCTGCAGGGACAGCACAGACACAGGAACGGGTACCGAGTCGCTGCTCTCCAACCCTCACCCAAAGGAGATCTGCACTCAAGGCTTCTAGGAAGAAACGGTTCATTTGTACACAGGTCTGTACGCCGGCAGAAGGACCCCTGGAAGTGCCGAGCCCTCCTGCTTTCCCTCCTCTGGTCAGGAAGGACTCGTTTTGTCCCAGTGCATGCTCAGAAAGAAACCCAGCAGCTCAAAAGTGTTTTTGATGAAATACTATACACCTAAAGTATTTGATTAGCAATTTGTTATGGAGATAAGTGCTAAAAGCACACCGTAACCATATTAAAAACCACCATGTCTACAAGGTACAGAAAAGGTTGTAGTAACATGCACCACATAAAACCACAGGATGCAAAGAGAGAGAAAAGGGGCCGGTGGCACTGACTGCAGCTAAGGCTCACTGGGAACATGGCTGTACATCCCCATAAGCTGAAGAACTCCAGTGTTGCCATTATTGAAATACTCCCTATAAGGAGAAAAGCATGGCCAATGCTCCAAGGAGACACGCACGCAGCCTTGTTCCTTTTCTAAAAATGAATCCTGATGAATATGTGACCTTTTGGTGACTCCTTCCCTGCTAACAAACGGGCTTCACAGAAGGAATGTGAATATACATTTGAAGCATCTACGAGCAGAAACTGAATCGTGAGGAAGTAAACTCCAGAAACTGCGCCAGAAACCTACATTGTTTCCATCCAGACAGGGGACAGAAATAAACCGATTGATTAATTCAGTGTTTCAAACTCCCAGAGTCTCCACGAAGCACCTTGAGTGACCTCTAACAAAGATGTAGATAAAGATTTGTTGGCTGAGGTTGAATTCTCAGCAGCCAGAGGAGCAGGATATGTAAATCCCACTAAAGTTGGTAGGAATTGGGTTCCTTGCACCCACAGCCACCAACAAAACATCACATCTGGAGTTCCTCAGCAAGCAATCGTAAAACCAACACAATAAACAAGCGTAACCAAGCTGCAAGCTATCTTCAGATAACTTCTACACAGGACATGGAGCTGCTGGAGAGGGGCCAGGGGAGCCACAGGAATGACCCGAGGCTGGAACAGCTGTGCTGGGGACAGGTTGAGGGAGCTGGACTGTTCAGCTGGAGAAGAGAAGCTCCGGGGAGACCTCAGTGCAGCCTTTCAGTGCTTAAAAGGGGCCCATGAGAAAGATGGGGACAGACTTTTTAGCAGGGCTTGTTGCGACAGAACAAGGGGTGATGGTTTAAACTAAAGGAGGGAGATTCAGGCCGGACATGAGGAAGAAATTGTTGCCCTGAGGGTGGTGAGAGCCTGGCCCAGGTTGGCCAGAGAGGTGGTGGATGAACCATCCCTGGAGACATCCCAGGCCAGGCTGGACGGGGCTCTGAGCAACCTGAGCTGGTGAAGATGTCCCTGTCATGGCAGGGGGGGCACTGGGGGAGCTGGGAAGGTCCCTCCAACTCAAACCATCCTGTGGTTCTGTGAAATGAAATTTGTATTTGTACCAGGTTTTCCTCTTTCTCAGAGGAAGGGACACGCAGCAGGTCAGTGCAATGTCTGGGTGACCCCGCATGGTGTGGGACACACTCTCTCCCCAAAAAGCAACTCCTCGCTCAGGACCAGCGTGTTCTGGCGCTGCCGACACGCCACCAGCACAGTGCCGTGTGCCTGAAGGAGAGCAGCTTGGCAGGACTTGCCCAACCGTGCTCCGCGGGGCGCTCAGGTGTGGGCAGGGGGTTCCTCGTACCAGACCCCTGCGTGGGAGCTGAGAGCTCGAGCCGTAGAGACCGGGCAGGACACGGAGCTGCTCCCTGATGGGCAGCAAAGCTGACCCCGCGCAGCCCTCGCAGCCCTTGCTCCGTCCCCAGGCCCGGGCAGGACTCACAGCACCACGAGGAAAGTCCTGGTTGGGTCTCCCCGGCGCCTGGAGCCGCACGCCCTGTGCAGTGCGGTGAACACCTTCTCCTCCTCATTCCTGTCTCATCTTCACCTCCTCGCGCCCTGTTGGCCAATGCTTTCATAGCAGCATCTATCACCACCGCACAGTCCACCACAGGGACACAGAAAGTCCCCAAAGGCCTCATTTTCTCCCCACCTTTGTAATTTTGCTTTTGCATTTCCATTATTTTTGTGACAAGAGGCTGAGAACCCATGAAGATGGTTGTAGCAGGCAGCGCACAAGGAAGAGCTGTTGTTACAGGCACACACTTTTCTCTAATGGCAGCTTGGAAAAATACTGAATCATGTTTCTTGCCCAAATGTGCTCTGCTCTGCAGTCTTCCATTAAGCAGTGACTAAATAGTTTCCCATAAAAGCCCAAGGGCCTGTGAAAGAGTCCGACGGAATCTTATTCCCTCTTTAACTTCCAAACACCATTAACTTCTCCCTCCTCTAAGCGCCCCAGCTGGTAGGGGTATTTGGCAGCAACCCCTCAGCAGAGGAGCTGGGGGGACCTGGCAGTGTCCTGCCAGGGGGGGGGGACACGGGCTGAGCCGCCGCCAGGCCCACGTGGCCGAAAAGCGAATTCGGCAGCTCCGGGAGTTTCCTGAAGAGCGGCACGGTGAGCCCTGTGCTGCACGGCTCCCTCTCCCTGGCTGCGATTCCTCCATCCCAACAGCAAGTTCAGAAAATAACGTAATGAAAACAGTATTTTATTTTTATTTTTTCTTCCTTTTTTTTCATTTTTTTCCATTGCTCATTTGATTTTACTGAGCTACTGCATACGGAGCCGAATCTTTACTTTGGCTCACGTCCTCCTGCAATATCATTACCCGCGCGCAAAGGAAAAGCCCTCTGGAGATTTCCAATCCAAACAGGCCCTTGTTTTATCTACAACTATTTGAGTACATGACCTCAGATAACCCCGTGGCCAACTGTGTGCCAAACTCCAACCGCAGCCATGGGAACTTTAAATACAGAGAAGACTTTCCAGCTTCCCTGTGAAGGGAAGACGTCGGATTTCTCGCTCTCTCTGGGTCGGACGGAGCCGGGAAGCCGGGCTGTGCTGGCCCTGGAGCCGCGGTGGCACCGGCTTCACCTCCATCGCGGCACCTCCTGGGTTCAGGCAGCAGCACAAGCGACCTTCGCCACGTTCAAACAGCCACCGGCCCCTTTGCTTCTCAGGGTTCTGCTCCGGGTTCAGATTACTGCAAAGACAAACAGCTGCACTTGGGCCAGCAGGCTCGTCCGTAAGGCTGTGTTTGGATTACTCTGGACAGGGGAGGTTTTTCATCTTCATTAGCCCGTTGTTCACAGCCACATCCGCAGTTTCTCACTGGGTCAGAGCCTCTGGCTCTTTACTGGTGTTTATGAATCTAAATAGATCAATTAATCTGGTATTTGAGTGAAACTCGGGACACTTTGGCACCTGGTGTTTCAGACATTCAGTGCATGTGGGTACCAAACTCTGCAAGCCCTTGCAAAACACCAGCCCAGCGAATTTAGGAACCAGAATCAGTATTTTTCACAGCAGTGACTACTTGCTTTTTCTCCCCAGATCAGCACTTCTTCATGTTACCATCAATGCATTAACACAACAGAGGAGAATGAATCCTAGAGCTGAACGCAAGCACAGAGGAATAAAATCTCAAGCTCTAGAAACAGCTCAGCAATCTGGTCTTGACAGTCTCTGTATCAGTTTCCGACACTCTCACACTGCCCGCATTATTTAACGTCAAGAACCAACCTCGCTGAGAAGGGCACAGCGCGGTGACCCCTCCGGCGCTGCTGTTTCTCCTCGCTGGGATTCCGCGGCGCTTTCTGGGGTGCTGGTCCCCACGAGCCGGGCTGGGGACAGCGCTGTCCCAGCCGCGCCGCGCACGTCCCGCGCACGCCAGGCCGCTGGGTTCAGAGCAACCACACGGGGTGGATGGCAGGACTGGGGCGCCAGGCGCTGCTTCTGCACCTCGAGCACTCCCCTTGCCCCGCTTGGAGCTCCCAGAGGAAATCTGGGTCCAGTCTCCAGCTGCTGGGCAGGCTGGGGACACAAACCCGGGGCAGTTTTCGCCTGTATGCAACCATACATTCATATGCATTATGTAGAGGCCTTTGCATTTCAAGGCTGTTGTTATTTTGATCTTTACAACCCCTGGAAAAAATGAGTTCAATTAAGTCTCATCATTAGGAATTTACATAAGGTCACTTCAAGGCTTCCTGCATTTCCTCTGGTTCAGATCACAGTGCTCCTGGTGTTTCCCCTCTTCATTTATAACCTTGTTGCTGTAGGGCTTTCTAAGTAAATCATCCACCACCAGTTTCCTCTCAGCAACAGGCAGCGAGTTTTTCATTCAGGCTGAACGAAGCCTCAGCTGCCCTGTGCAACAGCAGCCCTGTTAAAGGCACAGCAGCCCTGTTAAAGGCACAGCAGCCCTGTTAAAGGCACAGCAGCCCTGTTAAAGGCACAGCAGCCCTGTTAAAGGCACAGCAGCCCTGTTAAAGGCACAGCAGCCCTGTTAAAGGCACAGCAGCCCTGTTAAAGGCACAGCAGCCCTGTTAAAGGCACAGCAGCCCTGTTAAAGGCACAGCACCCCTGTTAAAGGCACAGCAGCCCTGTTAAAGGCACAGCACCCCTGTTAAAGGCACAGCAGCCCTGTTAAAGGCACAGCACCCCTGTTAAAGGCACAGCAGCCCTGTTAAAGGCACAGCACCCCTGTTAAAGGCACAGCAGCCCTGTTAAAGGCACAGCACCCCTGTTAAAGGCACAGCAGCCCTGTTAAAGGCACAGCACCCCTGTTAAAGGCACAGCACCCCTGTTAAAGGCACAGCACCCCTGTTAAACGCACAGCAGCCCTGTTAAAGGCACAGCACCCCTGTTAAAGGCACAGCAGCCCTGTTAAACGCACAGCAGCCCTGTTAAAGGCACAGCACCCCTGTTAAACGCACAGCACCCCTGTTAAAAGCACAGCACCCCTGTTAAACACACAGCAGCCCTTTGAGAGACAGCAGCTTTCCCCTCAATAAAAAGTGAAATTAATACAGAAGAGAATGTATTAATTTTGATTCCTTTACCAGGAACAAAGATTTAGCTGCATTTGGTAGCACAAGCAATGAGCCAATTCTTAACATATTCTCTGGGAAATCCATTTGCTAATCACTGAGAACAGCCCTTTTCACTATGAATAAAGTGAGAAATGCACTCAGAAGCTGTGAACTGTATTCGGTCACGACGCAAAACCGCGGCGAGCTGCACATCAGCTACAAGCTGATCAAAACGGTACGGGTTCCGCTTACACACCCGGCTGTGTCCTTCTTTCATACAGCTGAAGCTCCAGTCTGAACCAAACCAGATTCTGAACCGGGTCCAAAATGAACAGATATTAACAGGGCAGGGCTGAGAGAGGCTGAGGCTTCATCTCCTGAGCCGAGCCTGGGCAGGCACAGAGGACACGGCGCCCGTCCCAGCACAGCACGGCACCGGCCAAATTCTCCTTCGTCTGCGACTGGACACACAGGGCTGCGCTCACAGGGCCCTGGGCAGCGTCAGCACCCACTGAGCTGGGTTCAAATGAACCAGCTGGTTTTGACAGGTCCATTTCAACTGGGATCAGTTCCCCGATGCAACCACCCTGCAGCTAAACCAGCACTTGTGCTGGGGCACGAGGGGCTCAGAGAGGCACTGGGGTGGGGAGAGGGGGCGCACGGGTTCATGTGGCAGCAGTGGCCGCCTACACGGACCCGAAACTCTCATGAAATCACAGCACAAGTGTCCCTGTCCCATTTCCGACAGACTCAAGCGTTTCTGTCTCTCCTCTGGAAACGGCCCGGCTCGTTCAGACATCATTCCTATTTGTAACCCAGAAATATCACTGTACCATCACTACACACTGGGGAAGAGTGAATCTTGTTGCACCTCGGATTCACAACCTGTCTTCATCTTTCATATTTAACTGCGACTTTCAAAAAGGACATTTTAAATGTTAAAATGCACTAATGCCTCCAACTAGTGGGGATACTTTCCACCTAACCTTTTTCCTCTATTTATTCCATGTCCTCGACTGACACAGATATCTCTCTTCTGCCCGGCAACCAGCTATATACCCATGGATGAGCTTTGCAACCGAAATAATAACTAGGCTGACGCAGCTTAGGTAGGAGAATGTGCGCGTTGGTCCTGCGCTGGCCCCAGGAAAGGGACACCCTGCACTTCTGAACCTGGGAGGTCTTTGAGAGCTTGGCAGAAATCCCCCGGGCGGGCTGTCATTAGCCATTTAAAACTGTCCATAGTATAGGGCTGAATTGAAGCGTGGGACAAAGCCCCGCGGAGCTATCTGTCAGGAAAGGCTCCGACACTGGCAGGGGCTGTTAACAGTAACAATGATGACAATATAGCGGGGATTTTCGGGGGTGGGGACTTCAAAGTAACCCTAAAGAGGTATTTTTCATTAAGAAGTAAGAAAGCAGCTGAGCATTGTTTTTGGCACTAAATCTGAATATGAATGTTACCGCGGCAAGTCACAGATCAGCGACAGCATAAACTGACACCCAATTAAATGCGCATGTGCTGCTTTTCCGTAGGGCTCCCATTCCGCTGGTTTTGCGCTACCTGGCCAAGACAGCAGCCCTTGGGCCACCCCTCATTACCCTGGGATCCTCTGGTGCTTATAAACATCATTAAGCAGCCGGCAAGCCCCTCACACCGAGCCCTACGTGCCCTTGCTGTGGCGTTACGGATGGACTAGCGGCACAGCGGTGCTGGTCACCGGCAGCGTCCCCACGGGCTGACACACCAGCTCAAACTGGGAGCAAACCCAGAAACGACACAGAACCCACAGCCAGCAGCAGCAAAGAGTCAGGAGGGGCTGCTGGTCCACAGGGACTTTTCTGCATCGAAACTCCAAACCTGTGGTTCTATCAAGGAGAAAAGGAGCATGATCATGAAAAAAAGTAAAAGATGGATACCATGAACCACTCCAGCTGCAGCAAGTCCTTCTCCCGACCACGGGAATTTACCAATGACACTATTGTTTAGTGCGTGACAGTGAGTCTGTGAAGAGAAGTGAACAGATAAACCCACAATGAAGACCATTCAGTCGGGAGCCACGGTCGGCCCAGCCAGCCTCCTCCCGGCTCCACAGCCCCTCAAGACCCAAACCTCGCACCCTCCTCTCGGACAACCTCGCACCATCCTCTCGGCGCTTGCCCAGCCCCAGCTGGATTTAGGAGCCCAGTCCCACCGTACCCACCTGCGCCTGTGTCCCTCTGAGCCCGTCCCAGGGCCAGCTTTCCCCGCCACCCAAACCCGCCGCTATCGTATCAAGTGAGCACCAAGGAACTGCCCTCGGGGTCTGCGGCGCAGATTGACTTTCACACCTCACTGGCCACGCTGAAGAAACCCAATCTAAACAGCGTAACTTTGCATAACCGATTATTTTCACTGGGGTAATCTGAGCCCTCCAGTAAATGCCACGAAATGCTGCTGATCCCAGGAAGGCCCCGCTCAGGCAGGGCTGGCCTGGAGGCCCCTCGGGCGATGGGTGCGTTGGCTCTCGGAGGGCAGGCTCAGCCCTTCGGCACAGGCCGCTGCCAGCACAGAAGGAAACACAAGCAACATTTTAGTGCCCAGCTCATTCGCGTGGTCAGAAATCGGAGCGTGCAACAATCAGCCAAGGGAAGCGCTGGTGGAGCCGCGGGGCAGGCTGCTGTGCGAGGAGCTGTCTGGCCTTACTGGATGTCTTTTTAACTTTCTTTTCCACAATGTCCGACACATTTTGAGAGGCTTCAGCTTTCAGGCTAACTCCCCAGTGACCCATTATCCTCGCACATCCATCACTCCATCCTGTCACCAAACAGCCATTCACATGACCTTGTTTGTAGGGAACCGTGTTCCTCCTCTGACTCCTCTGTCACCAGCTTCCTTCTCTGCAGCCACCAGCTCCTTCCTCCTGCAGGACCCAGCTCACTCATCTCCCTTTCTTCCAAGCCCACGAATTTAGGCTCTCAAATGAAGCCCCTCGCAGGCGCAGAGATGAGCGCTCCGCAGGACACCCGCTCGCTGCCATGTCCCCGTCATCGGACACCCGAGACGTAGCCTGCTCCTGCAGCCCCTTGGGACTGCACAGCAGGGACCCAGCTGCAGATGGGAACCCCCATTTTGGCTGGATCCGTCTCAACATCTGGCTCCCCGTGTGCCCCCTGCCCAAGCATGAGCTGCAAACACGGCAGGTGGACAGGGGATGGGGGTGCTGGGCCAGCCAGACACCTGATTGCAACCACAGTCATTTCAAGGGGGAAAGAGGAACATAAACCTGGTTGTGCTCCCCTTTAAACATATGATATTCTCCCTCTTCACTAGAACGCCGCAGTAGGAGCAGCTCCCCCAGAAACCACCGAGAGCACAGCCGGGGTGAGGTGGGAACGGAGTTACTGGGGATGAGGAAAACCGGCTTTCACCTGCACCTCCCTGCACAAAGAACGAGCCGCTCACACGGTGTATCTTCAATTAAGATAGGTAAATCATCTAAATTCACTTGTCTGGAGAAAATATAACGACTCACAAGAAGCACACCCTGAGTGTTATGTTTTCCACCTTCACCAAAACTCTGTGCTGTCATTTCCCCCTGTAAGCTTTTACCCCCACCGTTTTGGTACAGATTAGCGCACACTCAGATAAGCTCACTATAAAAAACTTCTCTGCTACCAAGGGATTTCTATTTCCTTCTTGAGGGGAGAGAAAAATTTATCCTGAGCCTCTTAAAATGGCTGATTCAATGACAGCATCCATGACTAGCTCAGCAAACCCCTGCTTGGGGTTACACCACACAATATAGCTGTGTTTCATCAAGATAACGGCGAAATATCGACTTCTTCAAGACTGACACAACGTGTGAATTGAGAAACTCATTTAAAAGCTTTCTGCTTCTCTTTTCACTAGGATACTGCTGCACCTGTCCCTGAAACACTGCCTGACCCTTGGATTAAAGGGTTTACACAGGCACAAAATTGTCTCTTCTTACACCAAGTAAGTCATTTAGGGCACGTGCACCTTATGGGGACAAGGTCTTCCTGAAAAGCCCAAACCCTGCAAATGTTGCTTCCCATCCTCACCATTGATCCTTCCCCTGTGCTCTGCATTGGGGAGGCCACACCTGGAGTGTTGTGTTCAGTTCTGGGCCCCTCAGGTCAGGAAAGAGATTGAAGTGCTGGAGCGGGTCCAGAGAAGAGCAACAAGACTGGGGAAGGGACTTGAACACAAGCCCTATGGGGAGAGGCTGAGGGAGCTGGGCTTGTTCAGTCTGGAGCAGAGGAGGCTTAGAGGTGAGCTCAGCACTCTCTAGAACGACCTGAAGGGCAGTTCTAGCCAGGGGGGATTGGGCTCTTCTCCCAGGCAGTCAGCAATAGGACAAGGGGGCATGGGCTTCAACTCTGCCAGGGGAAATTGAGGCTGGAGCTGAGAAAGCAATTCTGTGCAGAGAGAGTGGTCAGCATTGGAATGGCTGCCCAGGGAGGTGCTGGACTCACCGGCCATGGAGGTTTTGAAGCTGAGATTGGCCATGGCACTTAGTGCCATGATCTGGTCAATGGACTGGAGTTGGACCAAGGGTTGGACTGGATGATCTCTGAGGGCTTTTCCAACCCAGTCCATTCTGTGATTAGCTGAAAATGTCTTTGCAGCAGTAGATGAAGACGGAAATCATGTCCTGTATCCCACAGGGGTCCACAGACATACGGTTTTGGTGAAGGGTGTAATCTCATACAATTAACACTAAGAATAATAGATATAGGTCATTGTATGCCAACAGGAAGTTACACAGTTTAATGCCTAAAGGTCTTCAGATAAACACTGTCTGGCAAAATTCGACATCGAAGCTGAGTGTGTGTAGCTCAGTGTACAATGCTGACTCCAACCAAAGCTTCAGAAATGCTGAGAAATCCCGCGTTCTCCCGCAGAACACAGCTCTGCTGCCGGGAGCAGCAGCGGAACAGCAAACCCTGCGGCACAGAGCAGCGCTGAACCGCATCTGCAGCACGGGACAAGGGCTCCGCGCGGGATTCTCCACGGGACTTGGGAAGACATCGCTGTGACAACACCTGCGTGCAACATGGCCCACGACAAACCGTTCAGGTGAAAGGCTCCTTTCCGACCCCACTCAATCGCCTTGGGCCGTGAAGGCCTGGAGGCTGCCTGGATGGGTTCGAATCAATTCATTTCACCTGAACTAATAATGAATCTGGTCACTCCATTGAGAAAACGAGAACATTATTTGACTTCTAATGTACAAGGTTTCTCAAATAACGAGACTCGATAATTGTATTGCTGGTCTATGTGTAGGACTGGCATCTTGAGAACCCACCAGTATAAATATACAGCTATTCAAACAGCAGAGGGGGACACCCCATCCTTACCATGACATACAAACAAGGACCATTATAAGGGCACCAATGTCAAAGAAGAGGAGAAACTCCACAGTGTATAAAACATGGGAATTCTGACTTCTTGACAGAGTCAATACACTGACCCCTGACCTCAGGAGGCACAGGGGACTGGAATCCAACAGAACTTAAATTGGCTACGAATCTCTTGTTTTCTCATGACATTTGAGAGAAAACATGGGGACGGTTTCTTTGGGACCCCGGGGAGTTAGAGCTGTGTCACTGCCTCCTCCAGAGAGCTCCTCGCCGTCCCCGCAGTCCCTCCATCGCTGTCACCCACTGACCTTGCTTTACTTTCTCCCAGTGCAGCGGCACCAGTGCTGACCAATGCACTTCACGGTCCGTCCAAACCCGCGAGAGGGAGGAAAAGTCCTGTACAGAACTTCATGAAAGGACATTTACTCTGCACTACACTGTGCCTTCTTTTCTTTGCTAGGCTAAATACGAGTGCTGTTTTCCCTGCCAATCGCTGTTTGCTTGTGCTGTTTCCACTGGCTAAAACCAGCGTTCTTCCAGCTAGTGTTACCCTCCAGGAAAAAACACACATTCATACCTTTCTCGCAGTTAGCACAGGAGAACAGAACCGGTTCCCAGGAATAAGGATCGTTTTCTCAAAAGACAACATTTGCTGTCAGCGGAGTTTTGACCTCTAAAGGCTAATGTGGCATTATTATTTTGAGCACTGTAGTACATAACACCATGAAAAGTCAACAGCTTTTTCCCCCCCTTAACCTTAATATTTTACTGCAGCTTTGCAAGTGAGAATAAGAAAGGAAATAAACACACAAACCAAAACCTTGGGTATGGTCTCTCGCATACACCTGCAAAAAGAACCGAAAGACAAAGATCTGTAAAGGAAATGTCACTGGAAATCAAGCTTTTGCAGACACTGCGAAAGAAAGTCTGCAACGTGAGACGTCTTCCTTGAAGAAACACAGCTGATCGGCTGCATTCCCGTATCTGATTTCCACCAGTCTGTGTAAAACATAAACCTCACGCTAACCCTAAGAAAACAGTCAACACGCTGGAGAGACAACAGTCTGCTCCGGGCTGGTGAAAGGGGAGAAAAGTCTCAGGCTGTCATTCTTCCCTCGCTGTGACCTTCATGCTCCGCTGAATTTCTGAAGATACTGAAATCTTGGCAGGGAAGTGTGCAGTCTGTGGGAACCAGGCAGCGCTGTCCGGGCTCGCTGGCGAGAATTAGGCCCAGTCGAGCCCTTTTCTGGGGGGCCCCGAGCTCTGCAGGGGCAGCAGCGCCGAGCTGAGCGAGCTGCAGGCCGCGGGTTCCACACATCGGTGCTGGATGGACACAGGTGTCGTCCCGGGGACCCTCCTGCGTGTCCCACGGTGGAGCCAGACAGGCCGTCCTGCCCAGCACCACCAGCTGCGGTTTGCTCAGCTCCCACTGGGATCTCGCATCCCTCCGGCGGTCCCCGTGTCCCTGTCCCCAACGGTGACCGCTCACACTGAGCCTTCGCTGTGGTTTATAAAGCCTTAGAGATCAGCAAATCAAAATCTCAACTGGAGACTCACAAGGGGCACAATTGGCTACGACAAATGATCACAAAGCTATTGAGGGAGCATCATGTAGAGCCGCTGCAAGTAAAAAGAGCTACATCCCTGTGGATGAAACGCCAGGTGCGTTCAGGACTGAACTCACATTCAGACAGTGCCGGGACCGGCACCTTTTGAGGTCAATTTGCTCCCTCGAACGTCTGCAGAGGCAGAATAACCCCAGCTGTGCTTCCTGGCCAGAGCCTCCGCAGCACAATCTGCAGATTACATCTAAATTGCCAAGCCCAGGATAAACTAAAAGATTAAGAGGGTCCTTACCCTCCGTGCTGAGCAACCGCAGCCCGAAGCAGGCGGTCCCAGCCTGGGCGGTGGGCAGCACGGGGCTGCCTGCGCGGCTCAGCCGAGCAGCGAGCTCACACGGCTGGGGAAACCACAGATGCTCTGAATCACAGGTTTTCCTGACCTGTAGGCGCTGACAAATTGCATCCTACGGATGAACCTTTTATTAAACCACAGAAGGTTTCAAAACGATATTCATTTTCTCAGCATTCCCAAGTCAACAAAATCCAGGGCACGTGACCCTTCTTAATTCTTCATTTAGACGGCGACGCGGTGCTTTCCAAGGAGATTTCAGGGCTGAAAGGAAGCAAATGGGGACGCGATGTTATGTCAGCGGATGGCAGCTCAAAAGCCGAAATACGGGCTCTGAGCGCTGACATTGTCGACATTCTTTGCTGGTCACCTCAGCCCCATTTCAGCTGCAGATGCTTTTTGTCCTCAAACTCAAACTCCTGAGACAAACCCCTCGCTGTCTGCCGGGGCAGAAACATTGTACAAAATACACCGCCTTTAAATTCTACTGGTTTTCCACTGCGCACGGGAAAGGACAACTGGTGCATTAAAGGATAAGTCGGCTGTTGCTCAGGCCAGGGAAGGTGACCACAAACAACGTGGCCCTGGTGCCGGGCCACGCTGGAGCAGGGAGATGGCTGCGCGGCTCACAAGTCAGTGAGAACGATGGTGTCTGGCAGTTCTCATCATCATCTGGACCGACAGAGCAACCCACATAAAAGGAACAAAAAAGCCTGCTGATCAGATTGGTGTGACAGAGCCTCATGAGAGACATGCACATTTTCAACCTAGACGACAGCTTGAGGGATCTATATTACTAATTATCGACTAATATTGCCGGAGTTCCCAGGCTGGCTTCAAAGGTTCTCACAAAATGCCCCAAGCACAGGGTTTTTCATCTAATCATAAGGCCTTTTTCTTTGTCCCTGCTAAACGGATTGCTCCAGAGCGGGCTCCCTCTGCGTAAATCAGCTTGCACATGATGAGCTTTGCAGCGATGAAATTCGTTACCTTAACCACAAAAAACCAGAAACAGTTGCTGCAACTGTTAGAGCACTTTTGCACCTAATTTCAAAAAAAAAAAGGGTGGTTTCCTCTCTTCCTCCCCCTCCTCCCCGCCCACTCCCAATCCCATGCTAACACCTTTCTGAAAGGCTGGGGACAGCAGCTTTGAAACCGAAAGAGCAGGGAAGGGGGCAGATATCAGATCTCCAGACAATGAAATACAGCAGCTATCTCTCACATCCTGCAGCGCTCGGGCTGAGGTCATAAGGTAAACAGGACATCAGAATAGGTGATGTCATTTGCTTATTTAGGATCAGAGCATTCAGTGAAGTGAAAGAGACAACCTATTTGAATCTGCAGATAATCCTATAATAAATGCAGGGCTGTTCAGTTGCAGAAACGGCAGCTGGAGCCGGAGAGTTTTTCCTTCTGTGCACATTTATTTTTGCAAGGGATATGACTGCAATCACTTCTCCTTGCAGGAAGGCCGTGAGACCTCACCTGGGATCAGCCTCCCATTGTGCTGGGTCTTGTTCAAACAGGTTCCCTGCCCCCACAGCCAAAGGCTAAAGGGGCAAGGCAAAGAGAGGCTGGGAAAGGCGAGCGAGGCCCGAGGGGGCGAGGAGGTAGCACGGACACACGGACAGACACACAGACACAAGGACACATGGACACACGGACACGCAGACACATGGACACACGGACACACAGACACATGGACACATGGACACACAGAAAGACACACAAATACACAGACACACGGACACATGGACACACGGACACGCAGACACACGGACACGCGGACACATGGACACACGGACACACAGACACATGGACACATGGACACACAGACAGAAAGACACACAAATACACAGACACACAGACACACGGCCGCAGGTCCTGTCCCCCATCCTGCTCCCTCCCTCGTACCAGAGCAAAGCTTGGGGCTCCAGGTTAAGCTGAGCAGTGGTCACGCTTTCGAGTAAAGCACAGCTCAGCTTTTCTGAAGGCGGACGGGCCCTCCTGGCTCCAGATCTGCCTGCAGAGCCTCGAACCGGCACGGATTTTACAGCAGTGATAAACCTTTAACGACGAGGTTCTTGTATAACAGGAGCAATTCATCAGTGATCCCGTACAACACCAAACACGCTGTCTTCCCTTCAAACTGTCGTGACAAACACTTGCAATATAAAGGTTTAAAGCTAACAACGTGCCCTGTTTATCTCCTCAGTTTGTCACCATTCAAACCGTAATTTCACCCTGTCGGTGCCGCACAGAGCGGCGTTACTCACCGCTGAGGGCTGCCAGCCCCTTTCCTGAATTTATCTGCTTTGACAAAAGTGTTTTCCACTGCCAAAAGTCGGCCAGGCCAGACACCGTGCCTTAGCCAAAGGAAGCAAACTGGCCTGGGCATCTCGGGCTCCCCAGGAGAGGCACGGCCAGGCCAGGAGACACAGCCTGCACTGCTTCTGATGGATCTTCAATCAGACGGCACAGAAAAACAGGACGGAAAAAGCCAAGCCAGTCACACAGGTAATATCTGGCAAGATGTCCATGTTTAAGTGTTTCTTTAGGAGACTGGACAGGAGTTGGTGTCCTCCTGCTGTCCACACCCCAGTGCCAAAGCAGCCGACGTGCCCCAGGCACCGGCACCGCGTCCCGGCGAGGGCTGGGAGATGACCTTGAATGGACAGACCTGCCAGAGGAGCCAGTGTCAGCCCCTGGGAAATGACACGGGTGTCAGATCTTTGTACCCAGAACTGCAGCCATCCAGCAGCCCACGGTCTTGGGTTGTGGCTTTTTCTCTGTCAAACTGAAGCTCTGTGACAAAACTTCCCCCAGGTTGCCCGGAGCAGATGATCACTGACCTTCTGCTCAAGCCAGTTCGGTTGCTGACCCTATGGCTACTGGCAACAGCCCCTGACAGCCCCACAGAGATCTTCCTGACGAGTGTAAGGGTCCAGTGTGCTGAATTTATCATGTAAGAACACCCCCAGCACGCGGTTCACATCACTCCTTTCTGAGGGAGCTGCTTTTGGATATCTGAAAACAAGAAAAGCTGTAGACAAGATATTCAAACGCACACAGAGGTGACAGACAACAGGCAGGGGAATGGGTTTATTTCAATGATTTTAAGGTTGGGAAATGTATGACTTTTCCTAGGGAGAGTGAGGGTTGCACGTCACCAGGAGACAGAATTCACCTTATCTTCACTCAGTCCCCCTAAAATGCTCCTCACCAAAGGGAACACCAGGCCTGGCTGAAGCTGCTGCACACAGGTGGCTTCTCCGTGGCCACCAGAGTCCCCAGGGACACAGTGGGGTGACCGTCCCTGGCCACGGCACGGCCAGCAGCACCTCCAGTTCTGAGCCCCCAGCCGAACAACCCAGCTGAAGCCCAGCACGACTGGAAGCAGAAACGCCGGGAAACCCCTGGGTGAAATCCTTCTTGCACTTGCCGCTCTAAGTCAGACAGAGGTAACTGGTATTTGCCATTGTTTTAACAGAAAAAGGCAGTATTTTGGCAGGGTTACAAAGCAAGCCCATTCTTTATGTCTGCAAAACAGGGAGCATCCATCCCTGCTGAGGGAGCTGACAGAGGAAACATATTTTACAGAAATCTCGGGTACGACATTGAATTGGGACCTATTTTTACCGTGTGCTCTGCACTACACGCATTAATTGTTGCAGCAACAATATTTGCTGACATATTCGCTGAAATCATTTACAGAACAGAAGCCCAAGAGACAAAACAAGCCCTGGCTCCGCAGACAGAGCGAGGCAGGCAGGATGCCGCGTCGCTTCCTGCAACACACACACAAGCCCTTATCTCCGCGGGACGGTGGCCGGCGATGACCCGGCCCCAGCGCGGGCGAGCACGGCGGGATGTCCCTCCTGCCCCCCAGTCAGGCCCAGCTCCACCTCGGGAGAAGGAGCGCGGCCCTGGTCACCAGTGAGTGTCCCCTGTCCCTCTCCGTCTGCCAAGCACGTGTTGGCAGCACTGGGGTGACCCTGGGGGCCTGGGCCCACATGGACACCAACCCTCAGCAGCACACGGCTCTGCGAGGAGGTGGCAGATCCCACAGCAGCCTGTGGGCCCTGAGGTCTGTAACCCAGTTAAAACCAGAGCAGGCGGGATGGGAGGCACAGCTCAGGATCCAGCCTCCCTCCTAATTAAGGCTGATTAGAATCATAGAATCATTGTGGTTGGCAGAGACCCTCAAGATCATCGAGTCCAACCATAACCCACCCCTGGCACTAACCCATGTCCTGAGAACCTCATGTCCGTCTGTCCAGCCCTCCAGGGACGGTGACTCCAGCACTGCCCTGGGCAGCCTGTTCCAATGCCCCACAGCCCTTTGGGGAAGAAATTGTTCCCCACATCCAACCTCAACCTCCCCTGGGCAACCTGAGGCCGTTTCCTCTGCTCCTGGCGCTTGTTCCTGGGGAGCAGAGCCCGACCCCCCTGGCTCCAAGCTCCTTTCAGGCAGTTCAGAGATCAGAAGGGCTCCCCTCAGCTCCTGTTCTCAGGTCTGCAGAGAATTAGGACGTTTTAGAAAGAGCTCTCAGATGAAGCGCTGAGGTCTCTGTTGGTCACAGTGGCCCCAGAGCACCCTCTTAAAAGCAGAAATTTGCCATTTTGGAGGAAATCAGTCCCTGCTCCGAAGTTTGGGGTACGATCCTGCCCAGAGCAGCCGCACGAGCCGGGATCCTCCTCGAGAGCAACAGCAACGCGCTAGCGAACCTCGCGCAGTCTGCAGAGGACAGCTGAACAAAATCAGCTCCTACATGCCACAGCCTCAAATGTAGGTGAATAAATGATTCAGAGCACAGAGCAGTCTGACAAATAATAACATCTTCCCAAGCCTAGTGGTGTAAAACATGCAGCTGTTCCACCACCACAATTTACAGGGAAAGCATTTCTCCTGGAAGTAAGAGAACACTTAGTATATATTCCTAGCCAGATTGATTACCCCTATTTATAATGTAAACTAAGACAGCACGTACTAAAAAGCCATAGAGTTAAACAGTTCCAGACTCCGGATCATGGGCAAGGGGTCAGTTTTATAGCGTATGCTGCACAGCGTTCTGCAATTATTACAGATATTATAGAGCTTTTGTGTGTTTTGTGTTTTGTGTGTGTGCTTATTCTTGTGGCATTTCAACAACCATCAGGAAGAACGCTGCTATTTTACGGGGTCTCAGGGAGTCAGAGTATCCACAAGCTTTTTCAAACTCCTTTTTTTTCTTTTTAATTGTAAAAAAGCCAGCATTCCACTATATAACAACTGCAATCTGTCCTCAGAACAAGAAAACTGCAAGACTGAAGGCAATACCTGAATAGAGCTATTTATCCTGAACCAAGATCAACCCACACTAAGTCGATCCATTCTGCAGGGTATGACACCATCCTCATCGCACAGACAACCCGCACACATGGACAACTCTCATTTTCTCTGGGAGTTACAGATCCAGTTTCAACGACCGACATCAGATACAAGCAGAGGTCTAGAAAACACTCTGGTGTGTTTGCTCCGGAGTCACTGCAGTTCCTACAACGCTTGCGCTGCTCCCGCGAGCTCGGCCACGAGGCACTGAGCCAGGCTCCACCGGAGCGTTCAGCTGGCTTGTTTATTCCTACGAGAAAGCTCCTTTTCCAGCCAGATTTGCAGTTCCTTTTTTTTTTTCTCTCTTTAAACACCGATAAGACAAGAGAAGTTGAAGTTGCAAGTTGGTTTATATTACGGTTTTGAGGGGATAGGTTTCAGCCTGTTACTGTAACAAATACGAGAGTGAAATTGGAAGAGATGGAGATTTGAGCTAACACAATTAAAATCTCTTCTTAACAACGATCCACAGATATCCAGTGCCAAACACAATCTGCAGTCATCAACCAGCATGGACATGAATTAACCTAATCGCTTCTGAAAATAAAATAGTCCTAAAGAAAAAATCTTCCTATTAAAGTAATTAAGTGTTATCAGAATCACAGAGCCATAATTAAACACGGTTTATAATGAAAACAGCATGTGTCCTAGACAGAGAACGCAGCAACAAAGAGACTATAACTGCGATAGTCAATGCAAAAACACATGCCAAGTACCAGAGATCGGAAAAGCAGCCGAGTTTCCAGCCGAGCTGCAGATGCGGTGCCTCTGCTCTCCCGACACAGCACTCGGACGGGCACTAGAGCCCTCAGAACTCCTCGCAGCTTTGCGAGGTGCTGCCCAAGTTCAAGCAGAAATCTTGGGGCCCAAGTAGCGGACCCAGCGCAAGACCCACGCAGCCGTGCGGGAACCGGCGAGCGAGCACCGCAGCTCCAACCCGCCCCGTCCTACCTGGCAGCGGCTGAAGATATCGGCCGGGGACACCTGCACGTTGAAGTGCCTCAGGACCTGCACCGCCTGCTCCTTTGCCTTTTCCGAGGAGTTCACAGAGAAACATCTTCCTTCTGCTACCTGGGACCGCAGCTTCAAAAGACAAGTCATAAAAAGACAATAAATGAGGCACTCTGTGCATGGGTATTGGTTTTAATTACAAGTCATATTTGTAGTTTGCATGTGCTTAGAGTCTAAATTTTGCTCTACGAAGCACAACTGGGAATTCAACACTTAGCTGCTGCTGCAATAGCTCTGAGACTGCTGAAGCACGGCAGCGCTGTATCGAGATGTGAAAAACCATTGCCCAAGTCCCCTTCAGCTGTCATCAGGCAGCGTGGTGCTAACCAGGGTGGCAAGACCAAACTGAATTTAATCCCAGCTTTCACGTGAAACCCAACCAGATTACACACAGCACGTGAAAGCCCAATATAGCGACAACGTCCAGTGACAGTTTTGCCACTTTGACCCTTCTAGTTTACGCACCGTTTCACCTGGAGCTCACGGATGGCAAATGAATTTGAAGCGGTCAGGTTGGACATTGCCTCAATGTTTGTTCCACATTTAGCAGAGTAGTTTGTATCTGGGAACAAGCACTGGGACGTTCCAGACACATCTTTAAGAACATGATGAGCGCTCACAGCGAGGTGGGATCAGCTACGTGCAGCTAAAGGCGCCGATGGCAGCCCCGTCCTGCAGGACACACAACGGCAAAGGAACACGGGGAACCAGACGGTTCCCAGGACACTATCGTACGTTGGGAATCAGTTATTTTCCTTTTGCAATTCCTACACAGTGCTTTGAAGTTACAGCTTTGCCAAATAAGATTATGCTGGATGCCGAATTACCTATTACATCAACTGTCGGCTCAAGGAACCGCAGTCTGGATCAGGAACCTGGAACCGGCGCGGCGGCGCTTGCCTCGCTTGTCTCATCGTGGGGGGAGTTTCCTTCAGTGCTCAGCTATTGTGTAGGAAACGAGCAACCCCCGTTCTGCAAATACTCCAGCTAGCTGCTTGAGTGGCTGGGAGCTTTTATACTCATAGTTTGTAACAAAGAAGCCTTGCACTCTGCCTCATGTGTGTCACCCAGAGGAGTTCTGCTCTTCCAAATGAATTTTAGGGCAGTACCAAAGTGCAAAGGACCTGCAGCAGGCCCCAGAACTTGACGAGGTCAGTGCATTCCCAGCAACACTCCGTTCTGAAGTGAGTCTCATGAAGGGCTCTGAACATCTGGTGCTGAGGGGAATGCTGGGTTTGCTTTGGGTTTTTTGTGTATCTACAGGAACACAAAACCTCTACATCTTCCAGCGGCACCCATGCTTGGTGGCTTCCGTCCTCCCCCTTCCGGGCCTGAAGAAACATCTCTAAGTGTTGAAACTATGTCAGTGTGGAGCCGGGCAGTAAACAAGAAACTTTGTGATAAAAAGCATGGGAATCGAGCTGCCTTTCACCTGCCAGTGCGACTGAACAGAAACACTTTGTTCTGGATTGCTTGGCTTGATTCCCCCCCTTCCCCCAATGGCGAGCGATCGCGCTCCCCACTGCCGCGGGGCTGAGCTAACAGAAACACACCCCAGGCTTTGGTCATTCACAACAGCAAACCTCTCAAGGCCCTTAATGTCGTTTTTAGTGCAGAAAACACGGGGAAGCCAAGCCAGCTGCTGCATTCACATCTGACACTGCATTCACATCTGACACTGCATTCACATCTGACACTGCATTCACATCTGACTTCACACTGCGCATCCCAGACCACGCAATGAACAACGCCAGAAAACTGCCAGAAGCTCTGAACACTTACAGTCTGATACGGGAGTCCAGAGGTTAAAATGACTCTTCCTTCCTGCCGGGCAATCTGGAAAAAACAGTAAAAACCATAATGAACATGGGCTGGAGTTACACTGGATTCAAACTTTCAGTCAAAGCAGAGAGAACATGAACTGGTGCTATCGAGTCCTTCTCTCCAGCGTCGCCATACGCTGGGCCAGGAGTATCTGGGTCTGGCTCAACGATGCAGTCGACAGCAGCGCAGCTCCAGGTATCGCTCGCTCCTGGCCCCACGTGCGCTGGAACGAGCTACTCGTGCATCTGCGCTGCAGATGGCCCAGGGAGCCGATCCGCCTTGAAACAGCCCCATCCAAAACCTTCCTAGCTTCGGGTTTTTTTCCCCTAACACAGGCTATTTCTATTTCCCTAGTCTGCCTCACAAAGAAGCAAGAAGTTCTGCTCGCACAGCAATGCACAGGGGAGAAAGGAAAAAATAACCCAAGCACATAAAATGTGCCATTATATGTGTCTGTAGATTTTGTAGACACTAACAGAAAAACGCTCACTCCACTTGCTCGAAGACATGACGGCGGTGTTCTCCCAGCACCCCGAAAGCAGGCATGCAGAAATTCTGCCCCCTTTCCAGGCTGCAAAGAACATTCCCATTAGAGTTTATCATGCTCTGACTTGCAATTCTGCGCTTTTATCAGAGGTCTTGTCCTTCAAGGGAAAGGTCTGCGCTGAATTACCAGGGGACGTGTTACCCACACTTCCGACCTTCGCAATAGAGTAAGAGACACTTTCAAATGGTTTAGTGCCAGAAGGAGACACTAAATTTGAAAGTGCAATTCTTCACAAGGATGACAGTGTGGCTGATCTTCGTATGATTAAATGAAGTCCCTCCCTCCCAGCCCTTCGCCCCTCTGGTAGGAGGGAAATATTCTCATGGCCGTAGCAGTGGGAGGATTCCCACGTGAACCAGCACGTCGGCCCCACTGGTGCTGACAAGAGATTGGCGCTTCAAGGTAGGCACGAGGTTCTTTTTTGGATTCTGTTGGAAGCCTTCGTATTTTTCAGCGTTTCCAGATGTGCGCCACGGAGGCCTCTCCTCTGGATCAGAGTCTCAAAGCTCTCTCTGGATCTCTCTTCAACCCTGGCAGGAGGACACATTTGGGATCAGAGTCCTGCTGCACTTCCCAGGCAGTCTGACAGCACCAAGCACCGCCAGGAACACCCAAAAACCAAACCAAGACTTCTGAACTGTCTTGGACAGCTGTTCTCTTGAGACCCGCTGGCCCTATGGAAACACGAAACGAGAGGGTGACGGTTCCAAGGCACAAACTCCCTGTGCAGCCAACTAAGAACCCATTTTGTTCCTATCTTGACCTTTGTTGTGCAGTCACTCTTTGGCTGCCAGTTCTGCGCTGAGAAAGCGATTGGCAACCACTTCTAAAGCATCTTCCTACAGGCAAAATTACCGGATTTCTTTCAAAATTAACCTTTCAAAATGAAGCTAGAACAGCATCCTTGCCGCGGCAGCAGAGGCAGCCCGTGCTGTGTGTGATCCCCCTGCCGCAGCCGGGGTCCTGACGAGACACCCACCCCCACGGCACCGCAGCGGGACGAGGCCGGGAAGGCGGGAGCAAAAGTTCATCACTGTGATTTGCCAGCAAGGGAAGAGAGATGTGAAATTCCTTCAGACCCATGTGAACTTCAGGCTAAGTCTGAGGATTTCACAGCTGGAACACTCCATTCTGACTTCCTGCATCCAGGGTTAATTAGTTCAAGCTTGATAAATCCCCTTATCTAAATGGCTCTGCAGAGACAGGCAAAGAACATCAAATAAAAAGGAGAAAAGCAATAACTCTTCCAGCATGTTTTTCTGCCTCTGGAATGAGGACGGGGAGCA
This sequence comes from Patagioenas fasciata, assembly GCF_037038585.1. NCBI lineage: Eukaryota > Metazoa > Chordata > Aves > Columbiformes > Columbidae > Patagioenas > Patagioenas fasciata. The sequence goes on from NC_092539.1 coordinate 1,626,286, forward strand.
GCGCAGAGCCAGAGGAGCTGTGTGACAGCACACATCTGACTGAACCCACAGAGGACACCGCTGTAAAAAGGGCACAATTTCTTCTTTTCCTCTGAAAGAAATCACGGAAGACAGAGCTGGGACCATCCCGGAGATGTGTGCTCGGAGCTGCAAATAAAAGAACAACCAGAAGAGAGTGTTGGGCCGGGTGTCAGGGGCTTGTGCTCCATCCCAAGCGCTGCAGAGAGGGCACTGGCCTCAGTTTCACAATCTATTCAAAAGATAATATCAACTTCCTCTGGACAAGGCTCAGACCTTCTGGGTAGAAAGCACTCCCTGATCGCTTGGTGTATTATTTAGCCCTTAACGTGCCTGTCTGTTCGGCCAACTTTGATCTTGCAGAGGTGAACGAACTCCAATGAATTATTACAAGGGAGACCCAGAAGGGCAACGACTGATGAGAGAGGGCACAGACAGACCCCCTGTTTCGAAGCCAGCACCAGCGGCAGAATGATTCGTGACGACCTAAACCATCTTGAATTAAGGCCAAAGAAGGTTTCAAGGAACAGCACCACAAGGCTGTAGATTTGTAATTTAGAATTCACCAAGCCCGTGGACGACACGTGCTGGGCAATTCCGCGTGTCCGTGAAGAGGCAAACGGCAGCGGGCCAGGAAAAGCCGTGACACCCCTGGCGGCGGCGGAGGTGGCACAGTGATCCTGAGCCACCAAGGTCCAGCTTGGACAAGAAGGGAGCGGACAGAGCACATCTGCCCCACGATGTGCGCTGGGAAAGCAACCAGACAAGGATCTACTAGAGAAGCGGATCACAAACCTCAATCCAACCCTGAACCCCCGACCTGTCAGCTCAGGCTCTTCCAGAACAGACAGCAAAGCAAGAGCTGAGTAGCTACGAGCGCACTCAGGCCAGCCCTGCAGTGCTCCCGCTGTACTGCTGGTATTTCAAACCCAGACTTCTCTTCAGCATTCCTGAAATACACACATTGTACTGAGTTATTGCACGATTTTGTGACGTGGCATTAAGTACAACACCATGTCACCAGGTCTTCGGGACACGGTTTAGTGCTAGAGTCAGGTTATGGTTGAACTCGATGATCCTGAGGGTCTCTTCCAACTGAAATGATTCTATCCTAAAACCATCGACCCATTTTTTTTTTTTCTTAATGTAGATCCATTTGTATCAAAGTCTCCAATGAAAGTCTCCTCCTGCTGACCAAGCACCAAAAGCAGCGTCTTCATCTTTAAGGCAGAACAGCTCTTCATCCGTCCCCTGCGAACCCGCTCCGCATACTGGCAGGGAGTTAGAAAGACTAGCACACCCGAAGAATGTGGTTTACATCAAAAATATGGAAAAAGCCATCCAAAGCTGTCATGATATCAGAGATTACATTCACCCATTACATGAAGCTCTGCTCATTGCAGCATTAGAAGTCCGCTTTGTGTCCCATGGCTCCAAAGCTGCCCAGGGCAATTTAGACCAGGTGCACATCGCTCTCAACACCCCATGAGATCCACCCAAGCCTGCCCCTCCTCACCAACTCGCTGGTTCACACGGAGTTTTGGGGGAGCAGGTTTAACCTTGCAAGGAAACCTTCTACACCATGGCAGCCGCAGGAAGCCAATTCCACCAGTCTGCTGGTTATCATCACACTTGAAAGACACCAAGTCTGCCTTAGCGTGCAAATTATTCCTAGAGATAAGGATGATTTTGTAGACCAAGATCACAGTCCACTAAATAAATAAACCAGCCCATAACACAACCAAAGGGGCTCTGAGATTCCACCAAGTCTCTTCTTAGAAATCAGTAACCTAAGAGACTACCAAAACGGAGCTTCTGCTCCATTCCTGAAGTACAACATTGGAGGTTGCACTATGGTCCCTTCAGGCTGGTGGGTGATCCTTCAAAGCATCCCACTGCTCTTTGATTCTGCAAAACTGCAGAGAAAAGAGGAACGCCCACCGAAACTTTCCCATCTCCTTCCACTTACCCATCTAGAAGGCCCAAAAGACAGGTCTCAGACACTCCGCAAAGAGAAGTTCACAGAACACAAGCCTGAAGAGCTGGCTAGAAACACAACAGGCACAGGACGTGATTTAAGCGAAGAAAAATGTATTCATTGGAAGTAACGTTGCTTATAGGAATTGGTGCAAATGCAAAGGGCAGCTTACCCCAGCGACAGCACCTGCACACACAGAAGGACGCTGCACAAGAGACACGGAACCGCATGCTCTTTCCCAGCTGGAGCCATTCTTTCCCTCGGGACCGGGCAGAAGGTGCTGGTGAGGACGGGCTGGACGCGCACGGCCCGGCTCAGGACAGACAGAGCCGGAGCCCTCGGCAGGGCAGCGCTGGAGCAGCGCGGCCACGTGCACTGCACTACAGCAGCTCGGATATAAACCTGCCAAGGTTAAAATGTTCCTGCCACCTCGCTGAATGGGAAGACTTGGAAAATGACACGGCACCCAAACTGGGATACAAAGCTGCTCCTCCCAGAGAGGCTGGTGCTCGTCAATGCTTTTGTAAGGATGGACTGTGAGCTCTACTCTGCCCCGGGGAGACCACACCTGGAATATTGTGCCCAGTTGTGGCCCCTCAGCTCCAGAAGGACAGGGAACTGCTGGAGAGAGTCCAGCGCAGCCACCAAGATGCTGAAGGGAGTGGAGCATCTCCCGGGTGAGGAAAGGCTGAGGGAGCTGGGGCTCTGGAGCTGGAGAAGAGGAGACTGAGGGGGGACTCATTCCTGGGGATCAATATGGAAAGGGGCAGTGTCAGGAGGATGGAGCCAGGCTCTTCTGGGTGACAACCAGTGACAGGACAAGGGGCAAGGGGTGCAAACTGGAACACAGGAGGTTCCACTGAAATTTGAGAAGAAACTTCTTCTCAGTAAGGGTAACAGAACACTGGCCCAGGCTGCCCAGGGAGGTTGTGGAGTCTCCTTCTGTGCAGACATTCAAACCCGCCTGGACACCTTCCTGTGGAACCTCAGCTGGGTGTTCCTGCTCCATGGGGGGATTGACCTGGATGAGCTTTCCAGGTCCCTTCAGCTGCTGACACTCTGGGATTCTTTGCCTTCAACAGGAGGACAGATTTAACCAGAGAAATTTCCAGTATGAGTTTCTACTATTTTTCCATTTTAAAGACTGTCTGCCTTTTTAAGTAACTTTTAACCAGCCACTTCTCCAGCCAAGTCTGAATTAAATGGCACCTTTAAATACACAGAACGCAAACTGGTGTCATCTCACAGCAACTAAATACGGTCGAAACAGGGGGATACACTTGCTCGTGGTGGGGGTCTAGCTCTGGGGAGACAGCACATCTGAGATCGCAGACCTGGCATGACAGACTCACCACGACAACTCTTGTCCAAGATAAAACGTTTGGGCACTAATGGCAGCGCAAGGCGAAGCAGTGCACAGGACACGGACCTCACGTTCAGCCTGGCAATGGGGTTTCTCAACCCAATTACTGACACCCACATTAGTTGAAACGCAAAAATAAAACAATCCACAACTGCCCAAGCACAACCTACAAAGCTCTCAGGATTTTAAGTTTGATCTCAAAGAAAAGACGGTGAAGGACAAGACCCATCTGCCTACCAATACGTAAAGTCACTTTAGCAAGCAACAGGAATGAGAACAATAAGGAGCAAACGCCAAGCGATTCAGGAGTTCTTGGCACAAGGAGATGTGTAACACGACTGATAAATCATTTTAGTGAAATGACTTTCATGAAGAACAAACTCTAACTCTGTACACACTGACGTGTTCCTGGTGACACCAGTTTAAACTGTGTTGGGACAACACCCAAACCGTCTGTCTTGTACTCAGTGACCAGGATCCAAACCTTTCTCCTGTCCTTTGCAATAACATTTACAAGTTTTCGGGTGTAGAGTGGTCAACATTCAACTTCTATTAAATCAGGAATAGCCAGATATAAAGCAGGGTGGGAGGGGTCTATTTTTATCTTTGATTATCCAAGCACAGATCAAAGGCTCTGCAATACAGTAACACTCCAAGGGCTCTTGATAGCGAAAGGATGTTTGTCCAGTCACCATAGAGAAAGCAATGTAAAACATCCTGTCCGTGGCACGATAAGGTATCAGGATGAGAAGCGGAGACAGGGCTGCGGGGGGAGGCAGTGAGAACCAGTTTGTTTAAATGACTTGTGCAAGTTTGGCAGAGACGAGATATTAATTATTTCTGCAGAAGTCAGAGCCTGCCCAGCACGGAGGCCAAACAGCCCTGTGAAGAGGAAACATCCTGTGCAGCGGGCCGGGCGCTCCGTGCACACCGAGAGCGGCGCACGGTGTGGGCTGGGGATCTCCGCTTGCGGCACAGCAGAAACCTGCCTGAAATGATGCAGCACGTGCCTCTGCTCTGAGCAGAGGGTCAAAGCTGTTACGGGAGTCCAGATCAATGTTCATTGTCTCCATGTTTGTTAGAGGCTCCTCTGCTCCCTGGTATTTCATTGCACGCTGTGGCTGATCACCTTCGAGCCCTCTCACAAGGTGGATGCTCTATGGCAATTTATTATGAAAATTTTCCCTTTCACGTTGAACAGCTATCTTTCGATTATGGCTCCGCTCGATTAAACCAGGCCCAAGGCATGCAGATACCTTCCCTCTAAGCCCAAACTGGAGTCCATTAGAAACCCAAGTGAATTTTGGGTTCCTTTCTCTGATTTTTGCCATGTTGCAAACACACCACCACCTCCTCATGAAAGACACTTGAGACTGCAGGTCACTTCTTTACACTCTGCTTGTGTTCTTCTAATGACCTGAAACGTCCCCAGCTGCCAATGACACAAATGAGACTTCAGATCACAGCCCTCTCTGCTCACCGCCTCTCCTGGAAAGGGGGAACAGAGCCCACTCGTAGTGCAGGGACCAGCTCATCCCAGTTGCCACGGGCACAGCTTCTCAGACTGAACCAGAGAACTGAGTCTCAGCACGGGCAGGGGAAGAAGCGTTCGGATCTGGGGGTGTTGATCAACAGTGGCTGAACATCAGCCAGTGCGCCCAGGTGGCCAAGAGGCCACCAGCATCCTGGCTTGTATCAGGAATAGCATGGCCAGCAGGATTAGAGAAGTGATTGTGCCCTTCCAGCCAGCACTGGTGAGGCCCCACTTCAAACCCTGGGGTCAGTTTTGGGCCCGTCATGCCAAGAAAGCCCTTGAGGTGCTGGAGCGAGTGGAGAGAAGGGAATGGAGCTGGTGAGGGGCTGGAGCACAAGTGTGATGGGAGCGGCTGAGGGACCTGGGGGGTTCAGCTGGAGAACAGGAGCTGAGGGGAGCCCTTCTGATCTCTGAACTGCCTGAAAGGAGCTTGGAGCCAGGGGGGTCGGGCTCTGCTCCCCAGGAACAAGCGCCAGGAGCAGAGGAAACGGCCTCAAGTTGCGCCAGGGGAGGTTGAGGTTGGATGTGGGGAACAATTTCTTCCCCAAAGGGCTGTGGGGCATTGGAACAGGCTGCCCAGGGCAGTGCTGGAGTCACCATCCCTGGAGGGCTGGACAGACGGACATGAGGTTCTCAGGGACATGCGGTAGCACCAGGAGTGGGTTAACGGTTGGATTGGATGATCTTGAGGGTCTTTTCCAACCAAACTGATTCCATGATCCTATGTGCTGTTCGGCGCAGTGACCACCCAGTGCAGTTCCACCGTCAGCAGCAGGCGCCCACCAGGGAGCACAGATGGGAGCTAAAACACACACACACACACACGTGACTGACCTCAGCAGCCTTCCTGTGGTCATCCTCATTCTCCAGCATCTGGACATCCACCCCGAGGCAGCGAAGATATCGCCCAAGGCCTTGCAGCATGTTATCGCAGACCACGCTGAACTCCTTTGGGGAGATGGGAGCAGGGGGACACGAGGTCTCCTTTTGGTGTCCTTCGCATTGCTGCAGGAAGGCAAGAGAGCCATAAGCAGCAGAACAGAAATCTGATTTCCAGGACATCTGTGGTTTGCCTCCCTGCAGTCACCCGCCATGGCAAATCCAACTGTCCCTGTCCACCTGGATTACAGTTTCCTTCATTTTCTGCAACACCTCTAGTTCCCTCTCCATGTCCTTTCTGGCCTCCTGTGCTCTACACAGACATTCACTTTCATCAAGTCACAGAAACACATCTTCAAGACTGCTATTCCCCTATTAAATTAGTCTGCAATTAACATACATATGCCAAAGCGGTGATTTGGGAAGGAGATCTGACAGACAGAGGGAGAAACAGGTAGACAAAGCAACCGCGTCAGCTTTGTTATCTTTGGAAGTTTAAAAATAGGCAGGGCTTGAATTCTGTTTATTTTATTTCAAATGTCTGCAGCCAGGGGAGTTCCTGCAGTTGGAGACTTTGTCGTTGGGAGGCTCCCAGAAGTACAATAGCTAAATTCATGGAGAAGGGAAGTTATGAAGGAATCTCCAATGTTCAGCTTTGCCTCCAGGAGCTGGAATGAGCTGGGATGAGTGCGGGACACAGCCACCAACTCAGCCACACGGCCCGCGGTACCATAGTCCCTGCAGCACCCCAGATGAGCTCTGCAGAGCCGACTGGGGCTGGAAATGCTGCGCGCACCACGGAGATCACCTGGGCTGACCATGCGAGCCAGCTCAGAGCCCAGAGCTCAGTCTGCGCGTTGCTGCACCGCCCGGGAGCTGGGACCTGCACCCCCAGCACGGGGCACCCTGGACTGTCACCGGCTCCTGCAAGGACCGCGGTGGCCGCAGCGCTGCCCTGAGACATCAGTGCACTGTGACAACGGGCCATCCTGACCCTGCGATGCTGAGGTAATTGGAAGACATGAACCCTGTGCTGCTGCCTCTGTTCAAACAGATGTGAAGGAGCAGCAGCTGGCTCTGAGCTAGTGTTTATTCCATGGCCAGCAATGTCATCTGTAGCTTTTTTCTCACGTTTCATGCCAGCAAAGAGCAAAAAGCTTATCCAGGAGAACAGTGTCATTAGCCCCACTTCAGACAGCGGACCAGGAAACACTGGGAAAGAGAACTGGGAGTCATACAGGAGAAATCTGCTGGTTTGAGTCCCAGTCCAGGTTTTACCAACTCCCTCTGGGCTGATGAATGTGACTGCAAACACAAAGATGACCCGTGAGTTCACAAGGTAATTCAAGCCTCAAGTACTTACTTTTCGCATCTCTGCAGCAGCCAGTCGATCTGTTTTAACACACAATACTCCCATGAACATGGAGTGCTTAGGAAACTACTGAGCAGCTTTGTGTTTTACTGCCTGCCCAGGACTAACGGGACACTGCACATTTACACACACTCGGTGAGGAGGATCCTGCAGAGGTGGCGATCAGCAATAGCATCTCCGTCCAACCATGGAAGGCAGCATTGACTTCAGGAGCCAAACACACATTTGGGACTACTCAGAAGGATGCACAGACATAGTGGGTCTTCTCGGTTAATAAATGAAACCTTTTCTGCCAATGTTTGCATAGTTTATAAACAACTGGATGGTTGCATTTTAAAAGTAAAACTTTATTACCGAGAGAGAGGGACCAGTCACGTTCCAAAACATTTAAGCAGAGTCACACAGCTCCAAGTTACGGCAGGTGGAGTTTTAAGGCCCTGACACAACATATGTGACAAGGAGAGGCCAGTCCTGGAGTGCGTGGTGGTGCTCATGGGAACGGAGACCAGCCATCGGCAGAAAGGGCTTTGTGATGGATTGGCTTTGGTTTTGTTTGTTTTAACTCTGCAGACTTCTGGTCCAGGCACAGCAAAGGAGGCATTCCCAATGTGAAACCAAAGCACAGAAGCCCAGTTAAAAGCAAAAGTAAGGAAGTCAGAGTTTTGAAAACCTCATTGACACAAGACCTGAGCCACGGGGTTCAAACCCTCACCCCCGAGGAGACGTGGAAGGAGCTTTTCCAGCAGCAAGGTCAGCTGGGTTGTGCCACACAGGTCTGCACCAGCGTTTTGCAAAGACAAAGGAACCTAAAATTGTAGGGAAAGCTGAACCAAGGCAGACAAAGGACAAACCACATCTTACCAGCACAGGGGAGGAGAGAGGGAGATGTTTGCTGCAACAGTCCTGAGAACAGGCCAGGAAGAGGCATGCCAGGCATGGCTCATAGTGCCACTGACAGACACGGCAACATATGATTTGCAGGGGTCTTGAGCAACATGCAGCTCTTTGAAGATGTTTACAAACCTGTCCAGAAGGTGACAGTACTTCTTGTTTATTCAGCTGCTTCTTTGCCCTGGGTTTCATGCTTGGTTTTCCCACCAGACTCCCAGTCAGGTCTGAACTCAGACCGAAGCTCTCCGGATCCTTACAGAGCTTCTCGTAGATCTCCAGCAAGCAGTATGCATCGGAGGCTGAAAATAAGGGAGTATGAGCCTCAGCTGATTTCATTCAAAAGTAAACCAGAGGCCTTCCTGACGCAAGGAAGAGCCCTCACCTTTGGAAACGCCACTGAACACAACCAACCTGTGAAGCTCCAGCTCGCTAATGCCATACCCCGCGCTCCTTCACCGATCAGCGAGCACCACAACCTCACACACCATCACAAAGAGCTCAAAAAGCGACAGGCCCTCTGCTGCCTAATGTAATGCTGACTCTAATGTAATGCAAATTGCAGTTTGCCTGTCCAAACCACCACGTGAGATAGCTTCAGCCAACCCATTTTACTCTCCATTGTTACTGAGCAGTGGCTTGCCCACGGTTTATCACCACATCTCAGCTATGGGAAGGTAACTTCCCCATTAGATGTAATATCTTAAAAAGTAATAACTGAGTTGTTTGCAATCGCCGGCCCACACGCAATGCCATGTGGCTCCTGCTCCCTGCAACGGGAACTCTCTAAGTCTCCAAGCCAGTTTTACAAGTCCTAGTGATTAATTTTTGTGGGAACTGTGTCAGCTTCAAGGATAGTTGAGTCTAACAAAGGGCTGGTTCGCTTCAGTAGACTGTCCTTTGATGCCCCAGGAAAAGACTTAGACCCAGACTTCTGACTGTGGGGTAATCAGCAATAAACTCCACTGGTCCCTCCACAGCACCAACTCTGTGCTGCAGTTTCTGTCTCCGTGTCTACCCATTTTTAACAAGCGCTGTGCTCTGACAAATGAACACAGCACTTGTTTCCCAGAAAGGCTGAGAAATGAGGCAGAAGGAAGGGGACTTTCTTCCTTTCGCTTACTGAGAGGAGTTTCCACTGAGGTGATATTTCATCAGCCAAAATCTGCAAAGCACAGGAATTATTTCATCAGGGAAATAATGAATCACTGGACAGTTTAAACTTCAACTATTAAAGCCATGTCCACAAAAGGACAAGCATAACATGTGCTGGCTTCTCTGAACAGGAACTAATCTGCAAAGCCATTTTCTTCATTTGCTACTTAACAATTTTCCTGGTGACAGAGAGCAAACACAGCTTGTAATGGCCAATCTGCAGCACCTCGCTGTAGCAAGCAGACCTGCATACAGGATCTGTTCCTCCCGGAGAGGCCGCTTCTCCCAGTTGGACAGCTGCTCTGTCTTATCCAGAGGCTTCCCCAGTACATGCTGCACCAAGAGGCTGAGTCCTTTCTCTGGCTGCCTGGACCCTCTGTCCTCATCACTCTGCTCTGGGGACACGACGTCGACCTTCCGGCCGCCCCTCTTCCACTCAACGGAGCCCTTCTGCAGCTGGTGGAAAGAAAAGGATATAAAACACATGGTTATCAAACAGCTTCTGCAACAGCACCTATTCCGGTGGGTGGGGCCATGCAGCAGCCCTATCATTTTATCTCTTGCCTGGCATACTGAATCCCGTTGTCTCAGACAAGGGCTGGGATGGCATTAGATAAATACAGCGTCTGGTTATTTGTTTAACAAACACACTGGCTGGAAAGAAATCTGTTTCAGAGCCAGGGAAGGAAAAAGAAGCGCACTGCGGTACAGCATCGCACGAGGGCAGCGGGGCTGTGGGTGCGCAGTCTGCAGGGTGCTCAGCCGCGCTGGAGGCTGTTGGGCACCGACTCAATAAACCAACAGCAACGGTAGAACAGCACCTTCCTCCTCCTAGTTCCAGGGGGAAAAGGTGGGCAGAGGCCTTTCTGCAGCTGCCACTTCTCAGATTAAACTGAGGCAATAGCTGTTGGCAGGTACTTCAGACCCTGCAGCACTTCCCAGGTTAAGCTATCAGTCTCAAAGATCTGGGTTCACCCCAATCCACAGCCTCAAATACACTCTGCAAGTTTTACTCATTAAAATGGCTGTCCTTAGCACTTCTGCAGACTGGTAGGAACTGCCGTGTGCAGGCGCAGACAGCCGACCTTCCGCCGAACACGAATTCCTGTGCTGAAGCCGCCAGCGGCCCTCCTATGAACACCACGAGTTCTCTGCAAACCACCAACTCCACATCTGCTTCAACACTGCGCGATCTCGGAATATCCACATTTCTACAAGAATTTACTTACTTCCTTCAAGCCCGACTTGTGCTCAGAAGCTCTGTCCCAGCTGAATGGAGCTGCCTCTTTTCCAATTGCTTTAACACAGCTTTTATAAAGGCTATGAAAAGTGTCAGTATGTATCGAGCTCTAACTTTGTAGCTGATGCAAACTAAATGCTTCTGTGTTTCTTTACAGAATCGCATCACTCTCAAACCACAAGCGGAAAAGGTCTGTTTACCCATTTAGCCATCTCCCTGCCAATACAGGATCCAAAAAGACAATGCTGTCAGTTCATGACAGGTATTTATTAATATGACCACAGGCAGGAGACACAACTTCCCATATCTCCCTGGGTTCATCCTTACTTGTTTGTCTATTGTGAGCAGGTCCACCACACCTTGCGCTTGCTTGTCCGCGTCTTTCAAAGCCGACCACGTGGCTGCGAGGCTGCTGAGGTCTCCAGACATCCCATAACCTGGAGGAAAAACAAGCCCAAATCACACAGGTAGGAAAACTCAAATCACAGCTTTTCCTAGCTCAGAGTCAAAATGCTGACGATATCTGTATGAACATTGGTGGAGACTGTTTGGATATGGAAAAAGGCAGATTCCCATCTCTCTTGTTCTGAAGAGATGCTCTTGCAGATCAAGATTGGGAGAGAAGAGGTGGGTGAAAATGCCGAGTTTAAGACCAACTTACTTAAAAACTGCCAAGTCGGGGAAAGACAATTATGAATTTGTCCTTGAGCTCCTGCCAAAAGCCTCCAAACAGAATCTAAAACCAGGTATAACAAGACAGAAATCTCTGGTGTCCGGCACAGCGGCTTTGGGACAGGGCACTTCCCCAGACCACTGGAGAATGCGTGCAAGTCACGGTTTAGTGTGGGACTAAGACAATCCCAAGTGCAAGGTGGGCAGCGAAATCAGAGATCTTGGGTCTGAGCTAAAATGGGGAGACATTGCTGTCATTCCCAGTCACTCTGCTCACTCTGCTCCTGGCATGGTAATATCTGAACAAAAGCTGGTTCCATGGTAAGGGGCTTTAGAGAATGAAAACCCCAAGAGGATCTGGGAATTGCACAAAATCAGCTGTGTAAAGACCTGAGGCAGGGAGAAGAGATGCGTGTTACCTAGTTTAGTGATGGCTGCATCCGAATAGAGCCTCTGGATGAAATGGGGAAGCTTCTCCTTCTCAGCCTCCGTCACAGCTTGCTCGAGGAGCCGTGGCAAGTCGAGCAGGAACACCTCATCGCGCAGAGCGAGCTGAAGGAGGGACACACGGGGCTTCCCGACCATGCCGAACGACGGCTTCCACTCCATGTCAATGCCAACAACCTGCCCCGGCTGCAACACAGACAGAAGCCTTCTTCACCTGGAGACGGTCAGTGCCGGAGGGCAGCACGGACCAGCCCTGTCTGCAGCACCAGCACGTCCGCTCCAACACCTGCATTTCTTTGCTAGTGTGTGAACTGCTGCAGGGACAGCACACCCGAGCTACCCCACAGGGACCTTTCCTGGCACAGCAATTCCCAGCGTGATCCCAAATCAGACAAGCCAAAAGGAAGCAGCTGTTCTTGACTTGGGGAGGGAGACACTTGGTGGCACATCCAGCCCGTGTGGAGCTGCTGCTCCTTGTCCCCGCAAAGCAAATCCCGGAGGAGCACTCACCCGCAGCACCTTTTCCCAGCACCGCTGCGTCTCTTCCCACGTCTGCAGGAAGTGAATGTTTGCCCGTGGAATAGGAAGTTGGTAATAGCCCTCCTTCTTCCTCTCTTCATGATGATCTGCTTTCGCGGCCTCTTCTACCCTGCACAGAATCCGATGCAACATGCAGAGAGAGGAAACCCTGGATTAGAGGAACATCAGGAAGCCTTGAGCTTCCTGGAGAGAAGCTCTGGGGAGACCTTAGTGCAGCCTTTCCAGACTCAAAAGGGGCTGATAAGAAAGATGGGGACAGACTTTTAGCAGGGCCTGTTGTGACAGAACAAGGGGTGATGGTTTAAACTAAAGGAGGGAGATTCAGGCTGGACATGAGGAAGAAATTGTTGCCCTGAGGGTGGTGAGAGCCTGGCCCAGGCTGCCCAGAGAGGTGGTGGATGAACCATCCCTGGAGACATCCCAGGCCAGGCTGGACGGGGCTCTGAGCAACCTGAGCTGGTGAAGATGTCCCTGCTCATGGCAGGGGGGGCACTGGGGGGGCTGGGAAGGGCCCTGCAACACAAACTGTTCTGTGATTCTAAGCCATATATTTCATCCTGGCCCTCTATTTCCCCAAGCCACTCAACTCTTCCTCTTACCCTTTCTTTCCTCTCTTTATCCATCATCTCAGTCTCTTTCCTCTCGACTCACCCTCTCTTTTTATCCCTGTCACAGAAATGGCCCCGTATCCGAGCCCTCACTGCGCACACACAGAGAACACCCATCCCAAAACACTGTCCTCAATGCTCAGTTCTCTTTCCCAGACCTGATGTAACTTGGATGACAAAGCTGGGCAGCTGTTTCCACAGTCAGAGATAACACATTTTAGATTTACTGCTTTTTGCCCTCAAGGTTAACATGGAAGTCTGCAAGCTCCCACGGTGCAATACATAACACAAGTCAGCTCTGAGCAGCCCTGTGTCCAAACACAAGCTTTGCGCTTCCCCATATCATCGACTGGCTCAGAAAGAGCCTCTCAGGCTGTTGAGATCGCTACCAGCTGGGAACGGGTGAATCTGCCTCATCATTCTACAGCGCAACGGCTTGGGAAGGCTTCACAGACCTCCTGATCCCATCCGGCTTCTTCTCCTCCATCCCCTTGCCCTGTAAAACGTCCATGCAGGTTGCACAAGAACATTTCTCCTAAATTGCACAGGGATGAAATGAGAATAACTCAGAACTAAAGTTTGAAAACCTTCTCTATTTAGGGGGAGACAGCTGAGCCCGCGGACCCCGTGCCCTGCTCGTGCTGCTCCCTCCGCTTGGTTTCAGATGGCACCACACAGAGACGTTCAGTATCTGTGCATTAATACCCTGGGAATGCTGGATGGTGCCTGTAGAAATGAGCTGGCTGGTTTCCTACAACAGGATCTTACACAGCACATTTTCCTTTCAAAAGGCAGCAGAGTCTTGAAATGACCCTGTGACTGGAAGGTCGGCGTATTGCTGTGGTGGCTCGGCCAGATGATGCAATCAGAGGAAAGAAACTAATAAAAAATATCCAGCTATTTTGGACCTGTCACAAATTTCTGGATAGTCTCTTTCCCATAGAGACTCAAAATAGTTTGTTATTTGAGAAACTATTTACTAAATTCATGTTTAGGGGACTGTGTGACTAATTTTGCAGCACAGCAGCTTTCACTGTACAAACACTCTTTTCCGTGGCTTTGCGTGCATGGGGAAGTCAATATTTGTGTAAAATATTGATTGAAGGTGTGCAGTCGCAGGTCTCCAGGAATATTCTCACCTGCAGGGCTCGGGAGCCACACGCGGTGTGACCCGCGGCACAGCCGATGGCACCGATACGCTGGTACCACCTTGTTCTCTGCAGCATGAGCGCTGGGAACCTGCTGCTTTGTTAGCTCAATAAATAAGGCAGACAGACTGTTTTATTAGGTTCCACGGCTCCGCTGGTTTTATAGCGGCCACTTCAGCAGGTGTCACAACTGGATGAGCAAACAGGGCACCAAGGGTTTAACTCATGTGTCACAACTCCTCCTGACCAGCGCAGTCCATCCTAATCGTGTGGCTGCGCTCCACCCGGACCCGACATGGGACTCCCAGAGCACAGAGATACAGCGATGCTTTCTCTCTCTCTAGATGCGGAGTCTGTGGCTAAGCCACACTCCTGTTAACCACCCCTTTGTTTTGAGTGGTTACACCTCAGCCCAAAACCTCCTGGCTCCCGGTGCAGCTGCAGGAGGGGCGGACGGCAGCTCCGGCACCTCTGAGCGAAGCAGAAGCACGTCTGAGACAGACAAGAGCTTCCTGTGCTCCGGGAAAGCCGTGTGCCAGCTGGAGAAGTGGGGCTTTGCAGACAGTGTTCCGAGGGTGATTACAGCTGTGTCGTATTTCCTGAGGCTACATGGGGCTTCAACATGAACCAGTGCGGATCTGCACTAGGAGAAAGATCAGACCCGTGAAGCTCATGAACGACTCATGGCCATCTGTGAGACCATCACAAAACCATCTTCATTAAAATGATAATACATCGTGTTCCCATTCACCTTCTACGCAATCCAAGTTCGTCCAATCTATGCTCCAAACCCACAACATCTAGTTACAAAAGGTGCAGTTTTTGCACAACCTCCTCTTCCAGGACGTGGAAATTTGCTGTAGTGTTGAAGACAACAAGCCTGACGATAAACCTGTTAGAGCAGGTAACCCTGCTCACTCCCAGACTTGCTCTTCTTCAAGTGGTCTCCTTATCCCCTGGTGAGGTGGCAGCATTGACTGGACAGGTGGTGACAGATCCTCACTGTTAGCTGGAGTTCCTAGTTCTGACATACGACACCAGCAGGGAAGCCCTGCACTAAGAACATAAGATATAAGGAAGCAGCCAAGTCACCTGCGCACACCTGCATGTTCTGCAGGGACAGCAGAAAGCCCCGGACCACACCAGCGGGCAGATGAGCGTGAGTGTGCGGCCCCATGCAACAGCCACGCCGAGAGGGACCCGCCAGGAGGGACCCGCCAGGAGGGACCTGCCAGGAGGGACCCGCCAGGAGGGACCTGCCAGGAGGGACCCGCCAGGAGGGACCCGCCAGGAGGGACCTGCCAGGAGGGACCTGCCAGGAGGGACCTGCCAGGAGGGACCCGCCAGGAGGGACCCGCCAGGAGGGACCTGCCAGGAGGGACCCTGCCTCTGCTTCCACACCAAGACCTGAGAGCATCCAACTCGCTACCCAGGGAGCCGCGATCATGGACTTTCTGCTGGCTTTACTCCTCACCAGACAGATAATGGATGATGCCATCATTAACTCCCCCTGGACACACAGTCTGTTTCAAATCATATTCTGATTTCTATCATCTACACTGAGAAGTTCAGCTCCATCTAGGAAGCTATTTCCTCCTATTAGAGGTTTCAAGGGCTGTGTTTGAAGGATGCTGAAGATATGGGCTATCAGCTCGCACAGAGCTGTAAATAGTACCTCTTGGGAGCGGTCAAGATTTTCCCACAAACTTTCCTCTAATCTCACTTGGTTTTTGAACTAGAAACACCAAACTCCAGGCTAAAAACCAACCCAACACTGTTCACCACTGAGGGCAAGAGAGAGACACTGGGCAAGTGGTGCCAGTCCAGCCAAGCACAACGCCCTGGAATAGGGTGACTGATGTGTACAACAATGGAAGAGTCCTAAGGAACTCAAAAATGATCACTGCTTCCTCTCTTCTCTACCTGGAAACACCTGATTGCTCCTCGAATGTCAGCTTTGACTGCAACCACACAGCCCTGAACAATCCTGCATCTGCACTGAGCGTTCAGGGATCACTCCTCTTCTGTGCACAGGATCCAATTAATTAGGTGAATTCCTGCACAGGAATGAGCAGAGAAAATGCTGCTTGATCACAGCAGGCCAGCAAGTCACTAATTCCTGGGAACTCAAGGCCTGTGGTGGCCTGCAGCCTCGGGGTCACCAGCACGTTGGGCACAGAGGCCACTGGGCTGCGGGGACGGGGTTGCCACATCCTGCCCGAGGCTGCAGATCTCCCGCTCAGTCCTGCAGATACCGACAGGACCCTCGTGCAGGATCATCCGCAGGCTCTGCAGCTGCTCAAGACTCACAGCGGCCTGCGTATGTGTGAGCCTTTCTCTGCAGAAAAAAAGGTGTAAAAAAGGGCGTCAACACAGCTGTCTCTGAATTACTTGCTTAAACATCCCGTGGACAGAGTCACTGAAGCAGGGCAGATACACCATCACTCACATGAGTATAAAAGTGAACTGCTGGGGTTCAGCAAACTATGTTCATTGAGTCATTTTTTCAAGCACAGCCTTTCTTCCTCCACGTGGCAGAGCTGAGCAACTGCCGGGGGTATTGCTGCATGAAGAAGATGATTTGGGCCATTTTCTCCAAGAGACACGGCACAGAACACCCAGAACCCACGTTACAAAGCCCTGGTTCTCCTCCAGGTCTCGCCTGCTGTGGGGATCAGACAGCTCCCCACAGTTCAGGTGGCACATGTGCCTTCCTAAATCTGAAGTGCCTTTCTTTTCAAGCTGGCAGAGCAGAGAACGGCCCACCCTCTGCCCTCCACCCTTCAACGCCCGCACGTTCACCCGGATCACCGGCTGGGGCTGTTTGCACAGTTCTGTGCACTTGAAATAGAGGAGTTGTAAGACTCCTTCTTAACATAAGGATTTTTCAGCTCCTGTTTCAGGTGATGCAACAGGGTGAAGCTCCCGTGGGGGGAGGAACTGCAGCAACTGTTGCATCCAAGACAGGGACCCAAAGCACTAGAGGAACAACAGCACCGTGTTCTTGAGATTGCATTAGAGGCAGAAAAGGGGAAAGAGACTAAAGCTTGGTAAGATCACTCGGTAAATTTGTGCCCAGGAGTCCAGTTTTATCCCAAATTCAATTGTGACTCTTCCAGGCTCTGCCTTCTTGAAGCTTTGGATGAAGGAAAGGTATAGACTGGGATGAAAAACGTCTTATGAGCTGTCAAAGGAGGAGGAAAATAAAGGCAACTGGAAAAATGTAAGGAACTTCAAAATTATTTTCTTGGCCATAGGAAACCTAAAAGGCATTAAATCAGACTGCAGCAGAGCGGGGGATGCAGAGCTCATAGAAAACTTAGAGAGATGTGTAATCCACTCAGTAAAACAGACACATGTTCAGACCATACCCATGTCATTTCATTCGCCCTGTTGGTCTGGCAGAGGGAGGCAGGAGACCCCCCTGCAGCACGAAGCAATCTCACAGGGCTTCACACTCAGGCAGGAGTTTTAATGTCCCTTTCACAGCCATTTCCAGGCTTACAAAAAGCAAACGCAGCACGTACACGGCCAAGATGTGATCTGAGCAAACTGAGGAAGTGTTTGCAAAATTAATTCCCCAAAGAAGTGTTATGGTTGATTATTTTAAGCAAATATGTAGGCCCTGTATAACAAGTAATCTCCATTGAAGAGGCACAAAACAGAGTACTTACCTCTCTCGCTCCTGAAGCTTCTGAAGCTCCTCAGCCACTCCGTAAGGCAGCATCTCCTCGGGCAGATTGCAGCGCTGTGCCCATCTCGCTGCTGTTTTCAAATCACAGTAACGCATCAGCAACTGCATCAGGTGCCCTTGAAGCCATCGATTCTCTCCGACTGTGCTCTGAAAGGGGAACCAAGGCTAAAGGAAGATTGCCCGCGCCATTTCCACCGGGGTGTTTGCACCCCCCAGCAGGCAGCGCTCTCCAGGGCAGGCAGGCAAGGAGCAGGAATCCTCCCACCGCAGGAGGGATTTTCTTCAAACCCAGCGAGTCCTGCCCTTCTCTGCCAAGGGATGAAGAGCTCATCCTTTAACTGGGTACACGGGCCCCCCGCCAGCATGGCTATTTGTTCTGGGAATACCATTTTGCAGGTGCAGCACAGAGAAACAAGGATTAAAAAACCACCATTTAGCCTGACTGACAACCAGCACATCATTTGCTCAGATACTGTTTATATTAAGCAAAATCAGAACCACTGACTGACCAGTAAAGGGTTTTGGGCTCGTTAGCCATGTCATTATGGAAGGGGTGAGAGTTTGGATTGTTTTAGTCCCATTTTGTTCCTGCACATGCCCTGCAGTGATGTTTTGACTTGATGTCCTGGGAGAGAAAACAGGACGGCTCAGTCTCCCCCCAGGTAAGCTGGTCGCGTGTGTCCCCTCCAGGATTTCTAGGACTGCCAGTCACACAGGGGTCACAGGCAGGACACACCAGCAAAGCCGGCCTGGTGTTCATGGTGAGGACGACGCTTGTCAGCCACGGCCCATCCGCACACTGTGACACCAGGGGCACAAGGTCCCTCCCCCAGCACGATGCCACAGCCCACTGGCACAGCCCGGTGATGGGGACAG
The DNA here is from genome assembly GCF_037038585.1 of Patagioenas fasciata. Classification (NCBI taxonomy): domain Eukaryota; kingdom Metazoa; phylum Chordata; class Aves; order Columbiformes; family Columbidae; genus Patagioenas; species Patagioenas fasciata. The sequence goes on from NC_092539.1 coordinate 1,644,698, forward strand.
TGTCACCTCGCCTGGGAAGGAGTTGTATGAACTGTGCTCTGCAAGTCCTGCTTGAGCCCCACTGATCATGAGAGGAACCCGGACCAGCCGCTTCAGCTGTGAAGAATCTGGGCTGGCTACAAGAAATTCCTCCCTTTGTGTCGATGCAAGGCCTGCATGGACCTGACAAATGGATGATTGCTTCAGCCACACCGACACAGAATCCCAGCCTGGTTGGGTTGCAGGGATCTCTGCAGATCCCCAGCCCAGCCCTGCTCACCAGGGTCACAGAGCAGATCACACAGGTGGGTCCAGGGGGTTTGAATGGCTCAGAGAAGGAGACTCCACACCCGCTCTGGGCAGCCTGGGCCAGGCTCTGGCACCTCCCAGCAGAGAAGTTTCTGCTCATGTTCAGATGGAGCCTCCTGTGTTTCAGTCTGTGCCCGTTGCCCCTCACCCTGGCGTTGGGCACCACTGAACAGAGTCTGCTCCATCCTCTCACACCCACCCTGAGATATTGATCCATTGATCAGATCCCGCTCAGCTTCTCTTCTCCAGCTGAACAGCCCCAGCTCTCTCAGCCTTTCCCCATAAGAAAACAAACACAAGGATCTCAGGTGTCGCTGTGACGTGCACCTGCAGACAGGGAGTTCTGGACACTCCCTGTTCCCGGCTGTTTGCCGGTGGAAGCCCCGGCGCAGTGCAGAGCCTGGGGCACGAGCACAAACCGCGGCTGCCAGGGGTTCCAGTCCAAACACCACTGGGAGCCAGCGTGGCCGGAGCGTGGCCGCTGCCCGGCCTGGCTGAGGGAGCAGCGACGGGCAGGGCTGCGCAGGCACCACTGCGGCTGCGGGGTTCACCAGAGCCCTTCTGTCTTGGGCACCCACTTGGCAGATGCAGTTGCAAGAGAAATACGGACACGGTGACAGTGACAGTCACGGCAGCTCCGTGGGGGTGGGCATGACCCTCTCCCCCTGCCCAGCGAACCCACCGCGTTTGAAATACCCCAGAGCCTCTGCAGCCAGAGCGGCAACTCATCCTCCTGCCAGACTCATCTACTCATGGATCTGCCTTAGAAGTTAACGTTGTCAAGAAAACTTAATTGCTAAAGCAAGCTGAGGCTCCCCATGGTGGACCAGGATCTGTAGCTATACGGCTACACTGCTGCCGGCACTAACAAGGAGGATTTGTCAGTGCAGTTAAATGCTCAACACGCATTTAAAGCCCATCCGCACCCTCCACACACGCCACTGCCACCTCCCCTTCGCTGCCCACCAAGCAGCGCCTGCAGGGTCAGAGTCTGATCCCAGGCACCTCATCTTCCTCACCTTCCTCCCCTGCGTGCACAGACAGAGCTGGGTGGGAGGCTGGGGCCACGGGGCCTCATTCCTCACATTCCTTCAGTAACTCAAAGGTGAGAAGTTGTCTTCAAAGCAGACACCCTGCACAGAGACCAGGAAACAAACCTGGTGATGGCCCCGAGGGAAAAGGGAAGCAGAAAAGAAAAAAATCAAAACAAACCAATGACCCACCCCATAGAGGTGCAGGGGGGTAGAGGCTTGGAAGAAAAGCCACAGAGAAATCTGGCATCCCAGGTAGCATGGAGCCAGCCTGCTCATAAACACCACTGCCTCGGCACCAGGTCTGCACCCCCGACTCTGCCAAATGCCCAAGCACACTTTCCTCTCAGGGCTATGCGGAGCGATGTTCTTCCTGCTGCTCCCCAGAGGCTGGTGGCCCAGCGAGGAGCCGGGGTCACGGACGGGCCCAGCAGCAAAGCAGGGGCCGGTCAGCCAGGGAAAGGCAGAGCAGGACAGGAGCGGCGATCACGGTTACGCTTCTTCCCCCGCGTGTCCTCCCGACCCCCCGGCCGTGCTGGTCCCCACACTTGGTGCGTGTCCCGCATCTCTGCCCGTGCCGCCCAGCTGGGCCAAGCACCTAACACGGGGGGAGGCTGGAACAACTCCTGCGGCGTTTGCCAGGCTGCTTCTCAGAGGCCTGCCCAAAAAGAACATATTTTCTTATTAGCATCACAGCGCAATTCCCTCTTCTGGCTTCCCCTGTGTCCGTTCTATTGTATTCCTGCCTTTTTTCTAGAACACAAAGTCTTTGGGGTTGAACGTCTCTTCAGTTCACCCAGAGTCAGTTCTTAATAAATCCTCATTATGTCAGCTTTATTTCTGGAAATAATGAGGTGCAGATTTTTTTTTATTATTTTAATGATAACAGATTTATTCTTTCAACCACAAAAACAACTCTGGAAAGAAGGTTAATCTCTCCAGAGATATGACATCTTGCATTCTGAAGCGGAAAATAGCTTGCTTTGTTTTTTACTGAAAAAACCCAACATTGCAATGAAGGGGAAAGGCTTCCACCGCAACGGCTCTGCAAGAAGCAGGAATGTGGAAACTTTGGCCCCAGAAGATGTGGGCACAGACGCGGAGACAAACGTTTCACTAGGGATGACATTCCGTGTATTTTGTTTTCAGTACACGAACGCTTCTCAAGAGGAACCTGGCACAGTTCTGATCAACAGCAGCGACACCTCCGAGCAGGAAAACATTCTATGTACCACGAGGTTTGTTTACAACCCTCACTGAATTCTACACATATCATACATTCTTTAATCCATAGGCGCACACAAAAACTCCTGACACCAACAATAATCCATGATTAAAGCCTTCCAGAATGACTGCTGGTGATTACCTACCCGTAAATCCTGTTCTCACCCAGCCGAGTGCTTTACAAAGCTCACAAGCACCAGCGCAGAGCAAGCTTAGGAATGTCCTGAACTTAACCCATGGCATCAGCAATTCCCCCATTGTTATCAATAATTTTGGATCCAAATATCCAGTATGTTCTTTGGAAGTCACCCCAGCCAGCCCTAGATTACTTTTATCTCTATGTGTAAAGCTGCTTTTCTGTCTGACACAATTCTCCACTTTCCCTCAGTATGTTTTACCGGAGAGGGAAATCATTCACACCGCTGACACTGGCTATTTGCAGAGTCAGATTTTAATTTAACTTTAGAATGTCTTGGCCAATCTCCCCTGTTCTCAAGTGCTTCCAGGATCCACCAAAAAAATCCTGTTAGTGGAGAGAAAATGTCAAGCAGAATATTTGAGAGCCAGCAACTTAAAGAGAAAAAAGAAACGTGGAGCTCGAAAGGACAAGACCAGTGCAAGCGGCAGAGAGCAGCACTTCTGACCTCCCCGCGGTGCCGCGCGCCCTGCACACACCTGTTCCACAATGCCCTGGAACATCCGCTGTGTTATTATAGTTTTGTTCTTTATTTTTTCGTACTCGAGATTTCTGTTTTAGAGTAAGCATCATCTGGACTACACGGAGAGCGGCTGCAGCGTCACCCGCGTCCTGGAGCTGGGAGCCCAGCGCCAGCTCAGCCCAGCATCACAGCCTGTTTGGGACAGAAACAGGACCCCGACTTCTGGGCGCCCCACACGGACAGCACGTGGACAGAAGCTGCCACGCCCGCACGCACCGGCTCCTGCAGCGGAGTCCTGGGAGAGCTGCAGGCTGCTCGGCACAAAGGCAGAAGGATGAGAAAGCCGCGTTCTCACCGCTCGAGCCGCTCTCCCGCTCACAGGCGCTGCCCGCTCAGACGCACTAATTCATGAGCTGCAGAAGAACAAAATAGCCTCCATTCACATCCCAGAAGAGTGACTTTCAGATAGCAATCAGTGCGTCACTGACACAGCCACACTCCAGTGTTCTGGAGGCCACGACCACATCAATGGTGGGGAAGTGGGTTTTCTGCTCTTTCAACAGCGCGGGCACCGGGGCTCCCTGGGGCATGTTCACACTGCCCACCTTCAGCGCTGGGAACCAGGAGCTGCCACTCCGCTCTGCCCATGCAATCAGCTCCTCCAAAGGCAATTCAGAAGAGTCTAACTTACCATATCGCTCCAAGGGATCAAGGCAAAGCGACTCTTAAAGCCAGCTTGCCTTTGTTCCTCACAAGGCCCTTATTGTTTCTGGGGAACCTGACTGAAGCTGCTCGCTCCTGGTGAGTCCCCAGGACAACATGGTGTGACGAGACGCATCTGGCTCACACAACCTTACCAATGCAATTTCTCATTCTGAAGTCCAGAAACCACTGCCAGAAATAAAACAAACGTACAGCTCATCTGTCAAACGCACCGTTCGGCTGCACCGCCAGCTGTGTGTCAGCCAGCAGGGCGAGGGACGTCCCACCCTTGTCACACCAAACCTGGACACGGTGCCTGGTTTTGGCACCCCAGTGTCAGAGATGCTGAAAAACAGGAGTTCGGTGAAGAGCCGCTGGGCTCAGTGAGTGGGTCAGAGCACCTGGTGCAGAAGGAGAGGCTGAGGGAGCAGGGCTTGTTCAGCCTGGGGAAAGCTAAGCGTGGGGACACAGGGGAATAGAATCACTCTCTTCAATTTTATCATGGAGGATCATAGAGAAGATGGGTCAAAACCTCTCAGATATTTCATCCAGGCCTAAAGAAACAAGGTGACAGTGAGAGTGGTTAAACACTGCAATGGGTCCAGAGGTGCTGTGGAACCAGGCAGGGCCCTGTACCACCTCATCCAACTAAGCTGCCCTGCTTTGCACAGGAGGACAGAGAAGAGACCTCTGCAGGCTCCTTCCAAGTGAAATGAGGCTCCGACTGTGTGACGAGCGCCGCGGCGCATTCCCCGGCTCTGAGGTTCGTCTCCACGCAGACAGGCGGCTTCTTGCAGCGACTGCTGCTTTCATGTTCCAAGCACCTCCCGGGCAAAGAACACCCAAGATCTCGTCTACCCAGAATACAGGATGGTCCTGATCATGCTCAACAATACTACACAGAGATCCAAATACATTTCCTGTGCTGAGATTCCTTCCAAATCTCTGTCAGGCAGCCCCTAAGGGAAATCATCTTTGCCAGATGAAGTCATCATGTCTCCAAAATCTGCGCATATTGCCACAGATGAGAGGAGGTGTACAGCAGAGGTAAAGAACGAACTCGGCTTTCAAAGTCAGATCTGAAGAGAGAGTGTTTTAAAAAAATATTGAGCAAGAGGTTGAGACATTTTTCAAACACAGCATTGGACGTCCTTCATACAACCTTCATACAGCCCGGCTCCTAGAGCCACTGCTGGCGACGGCTCCGCTTCCCAGGGCACACGACACTTCCTACAGGGAGATGAAAGGCAGGACACACGGCGTTGCACTGCGCTGGGTCTGACAGCACCACCGGATTGCACTTCAGCAGCTGACCAGAACACGGACATCGACGCGTCTTGGCTGGATAAAGCACAAATCCAGACAGAAACTGAGGCTTAACGGAGGGGTCACACTCTCCAACACGAGTGCTCCAAACTGCCCAGGGAACTGCGGGCACACAAGATGCTTCAGGACACTGGAGGATTTAGTGAGGATGGCACCACGATGCATCTGTAAGAGGGTAAAGCTCAGCACTGCCCTGACTCACGTTACCCACCAGCACACAAATGCAGCCACCTAAACGCTGTCCTGACAAATCGGTTTTACCCCGATGAGGCACTGCTGTGCCTGCAGAAGGGACCAGCCAGGGCATCTCGGCCAAACCCGCAGGAGGGACGGCGGCCTGAGGCTGTGGAGTCAGCAGTGTCAGCAGTGTCACTCGTCTGCAGGGTCACAGGCCAGCTCATGCTCCTGTTTACCAGTGTAGGTGCAGCCTGACACCTTGGGGACTTTCCCAGCGGGAAGATCAGAACTTTCCTTTTTATTTTAACCCACAATTAACTTATTTTCCCCAACTCCGTACCACAACAATTCCAGGTATGCTCATACACAAAATCACAGAGCATTTACCTGCACTACTTATTCTCCCCTCCACTACTCATCCAGGGAATATCATAGATGTATGTCTTTAATGAGCTATAGAATCGCTCTAACTCTATTAAAATAATCTTTCTTTGGAAGAAGAAATAATCGCATGTCATCCATAAAAAAATAAAAATAAAATTACTTAACAAATAGGCCAAGGTAATTTTACCCTGCTTGCTTTTTAAGATACAATTTCTTTCTCCGGTCTGTCCCGAGGGTCTGTGCAATCCCTGCAACCCCTTTCTCCCAACCGCTGCAGAGGTGTCTTCTGAATTCCAGCCCAACCCTGGCCCTGGAGCTGCTCAATATTATCCATTGCAGGGATCGGCGGAGGCCCAAGGACTCGTTCTGAATCCATAAGCCACAGTTTTGATATGCCTCCAGATTTCTCACACCTCTCGGTCCCACGATGGCAGGCTGCAGATATTTTCTGGGAGCATTCCAGCACTTGGCAAGACTGAAGATGAATGAGGATGGGGAAATTGGCCAAACTCTTTCAGAGCACAAAGCCGTGTGTTACTTATCACAGTAGATGCTTTGTCTGAGTCCAATAACACAGTGCATTGAAGACAAACTGGCAACCCTTATCTTCCCAGTGTATTCTGAAGTAGCATTTATCTATTCGCCTTCTGTCACTATGTCACACACACACACGAACAACGTGTCCCTGCGGCAAACGCCAAACTGCGCTCTCCGGTGTGAGGAAGCGAAGGCTCCCACCGTGTCCTGCGCGTTGGGTACTCCCGAGCCTCACTGAGCCTGGTCCTCAGAGAACCAACCGAATTCCTCTGGTCTCTCAGCCCTAAGAGGGTTTATATAATTGCCAAGCACTTCCATAAACATTCTACAAGTCACCACTAAGTAGCTCTATTTTAGTTTGTATCTTGAAGCCCGCACAAGGAAAACAGGACTTTCTGCTAAGCTATGGGGCTGCCTGAAGGATCACTATCAGATGTGATAATTCCACAATCCAACCTAGCGCCGGTGCAGGACGTGCATTCGTGCTCCGAGATCTGTCTGCAGGACCCCACCTGAGTCGGGGGCCCGGCAGGGACCGCGGTGACACTGTGCTGGGGACGGGCACAGAGCCGGCGCACAGCTTCACCGCGGGGGTGCGGAGAGGAAGAGCCTGTGGGAGTGAAACCACCATTGCTGCGTCTCTGCTGCTGCTAAGTGAGCCCGCAGGATGACGCTTTAACCACTTGTCAGGATCTACGTGAGCTGAAGCCACCCGGATGCCTTCCCATTCGTCTTGGATAGCTCTGATATTAACCCTAACGAGCTAAACCAGTATACCAATTAACTCAACCAATCACTCAATTAAAGGTTCCCATACCCAGTCACATACATAACGAGAATTCAAGAGCTCCATTTTCCTTTCCAAAAAGACGTGGAATTCCAGCACATTGACCCCCTGTGGGGCAGGAGGACTCACCCCTCGGGCCCAGCCGGGTTGGCTCCACACGGCCAGCGCTGAGCTTCAGGAGAAGGATCTGCAGACGGGGCAAGAGACTCAGAAACCTTTCTTGTTCTCTCCCCACTCTGTCCACCCTGCTCAGGTCAAATTCCAAGTTGTGAGGCCAAACAACAAAGCAGGACTCTCCTGTTACTTGGTCCTGGCTCCAATCACTTTACCAGGATGCACCATCACTCTGCTCGCGCTGCTGCCGTACGGCAGTTCCCTCAGATCCGCGCTTCTCTTGTGGAAATCGCTGCACGAAAGGTGGGTCAGCAGAGAGCTCCAGGTCCTCACCTGGATCACCACCTTAATTATAAGGCCTGTGAGCTCTGAACTGGGATTAATTTAAAATCCTCCGTGGCACCCGCACCCAGGGCTCTCCCCGCTCTGCTCACGGGTCTGATCCAGCCCAGGCCTCCTGCAGAGAGCTGGAACTTGTTTTAGGTTCTTTTCTCTCTAAGAACGTGCTAATGCGGCAGGCCCAGCTGGGGACATTCTTCTATTCGCTAAAGTCTTCAAAATGAATAAGCAAAACTCTCCACGAAGGAAATACTTGCTCAAGAGCACTAACTCTTCCCATCATCAGCCTATGAAAAGTAGATGCCTACAGGAAAAACATGGATTACCACTCATTTCTCTTTTGCCATGCCCAAACCTCACCTGGCTCACAGCCAAAGCAATAATAAGTATCTTTGCACAATCATTACCAAAAGCAAATCTTGGCAGTAGATAATTCTCCCCTTTAATCTCTTTTGGTACATTTAAACTCCTGGTGCTTTTTGTTCTGAAGGAGAAATGCTTGAGAGGGTTGACTGAATGAACTCTGAAATTCACACCCCAGCAAATTGGACTGATTTCCCAAATCCATAATTACAACGTTCCTCAGAGATATGCATTCCTTCTGAGCAAACAAGGCAAGATTAGTTTCCTGTTTCTTCCCATTTACATGACTTTTCTGTCAAGAGGACCTCTTCTTGTTTCTAAACAATCCTCTGTTTATGTGGTTCTCTTCTTGGCAGGAACTGCTGAACTAATCTTGCCTAAAAGTATAATACAGCCAAACTATCCATTGCAATAGCCCAACCATCTTCGTGCCAGGCGGCTGGTTTGCACAGCCCTTTAGAATCCAATAACTGTGTGTGGAATACTCAGGTACCGATCGATTACCGGGGTTTTAAATAACCCGTGGTGATTACTGAACGACCAGATAGTTTTACTGTTGACTGGATAAGAACATAAAAGTGGATCTGTGCATGTGTGTGAGGATGTACAGGGCTTTAGTAAAACCGGGCGAATGTGGCCCCCCACATGTGCAGGTCCCCAAGCAGAAATTACTGCTGGGCAAGAGTATCGAGTTGTCTCATGTCAGAGCTGTATGTGAGAGTCATCCCCCACTCACAGACAGAATATATGGTGACCTCTTTGGTTCCCACTTTAAGAAGGCGGTGAACACATCCTCTCATGTGCGAGCACCAGCTCCGTCCTCTCCGCAGAGGCCGATGTCAGAGCCCTTGGCGGGGTTCCCTTTGTCTTAGAGCAAAAGGAACATGAGGATTTGCTCATTCTATGGGAGCTGGTCCCCGTTTCTACTTTGTGGTGTACAATCCTGGGGCTGATGCAGTTTGGAGGCAGTAACAAGTATCCTGGAAACTACTAGATTAGGCTTCTGATGTAGCTTTTAAGGAGCTTGGGTGTTCCACCCAAGTTTTGGATGATAGTCCTTCCTACACTGTTTCCTACTCCTAAGATGCTCCCCTCATTCGGCTGCACTAAACACACCACCAGGCACTTCAGATCGGTCTGACCGCTTGCTGATGCTCTTAACTCTTTAATCTATAATAACACTGACCCTTCAACCTACAGCCATAAGCCAATTAGCCTTTTTTATACCATACCAAATCTCTTTCTGATGAAGTTGTGCTTTCAAATGATCGCATGCTAGTGACAGAAATGTAATTACACTGCTCAGCAGCCCTGGCTGGTTGCAGGGGGTTTAAGGTCAGAAAGCATCTCTAACACACCGAAACAATTTAAAGGAGATGTTTTTCCCCCGGGAGCTCTCTCCACTTTCCTTTCTTCACTCTCCAGTAGTTAATATGTCTGCAGATAAAGGCTATTTGGCCACGACGTTTAAAACTGAGGTCCTGAGCTTTCAAAGGAATTACTCACCCACTGAAGCAGAAGACAAAGACCCAGCTCCCATAAGCTTCTGCTGAATGCCCAGAGCTTGGCCCTGTAAGTCCACACTTAAGTAAACGTGAGCTGATTATTGAGCAAACACATCTTCTGTGACTCCAGAGACACTTCTGCCTGATTTTTTAAAATGTTTTTGACATTCTTGACGATGTGGTAGATAGTTCAGAACACCATAGCACTTCTTCTTGGCTTCTTTGTACCTACTGTAAAGTTCCACCAGAATGCATTAGTATGGTTGTGCTTAACCACGATTTATGTGTCTAGGAATGGCTGGATTTGTTAGAAATAAAACTATCATCATTATCATTAGGCACAGCAGCCCTCCAGGCCTTACAGAAAATAATCCACACTGGCGGTACATGGAGGTATTTACATTTAACTGTACAGATGCTTTGATAGACTCTTCTTTAGATAGTAAGGCATGGAACACACTGCACGTTTGGCTTTTCCCATGTACTTCTCCCACAACAGCTGTGGGTTTGTTAAATGAGAAGTTCCCATTTCTTTCAGTGCTAACTTCATTAGTACAGATGCATATTTTACTGCTTTCTGTCCAGAAAGCAGAATGGAACTGAAGAATTATGTTGTGCTTTTCCTGAGAAACTCACAGATGTGCCTGTTTTCTGCATCGGCCCTATCAGTTAGTCCTTGTTCTTCGCAACTCTGATGTTATTTCAGCTATCAATAAATACACGGCACCATTTACAAACCAAACTGAAAAATAGAAGGAAATCTATACTTTGCCTGCTACTTTTATTGTCCAGTTTTTCCATGGTTTAATATTCCCTGAGGTACAACATATTTTTGCATCACATTGTGGCTACGTGTTCACCCCAGAGCCCTCAAACAAGAACAGTCACAGAATCCCAGAGTGTCAGGGGTTGAAGGGACCTGGAAAGCTCATCCAGAGCAGGAACACCCAGCTGAGGTTCCACAGGAAGGTGTCCAGGCGGGTTTGAATGTCTGCAGAGAAGGAGACTCCACAACCTCCCTGGGCAGCCTGGGCCAGTGTTCTGTTACCCTTACTGACAAGAAGTTTCTTCTCAAATTTCAGGGGAACCTCCTGTGTTCCAGTTTGCACCCATTGCCCCTTGTCCTGTCACTGGTTGTCACCCAGAAGAGCCTGGCTCCATCCTCCTGACACTCCCCCTTTCCATATTGATCCCCAGGAATGAGTCCCCCCTCAGTCTCCTCTTCTCCAGCTCCAGAGCCCCAGCTCCCTCAGCCTTTCCTCACACGGGAGATGCTCCACTCCCTTCAGCATCTTGGTGGCTGCGCTGGACTCTCTCCAGCAGTTCCCTGTCCTTCTGGAGCTGAGGGGCCACAACTGGACACAATATTCCAGGTGTGGTCTCCCCAGGGCAGAGCAGAGGGGCAGGAGAACCTCTCTGACCTACTGACCACCCCCCAATCTAAAGAAAAAGGCGAGGGGCAGGAGCAGAGGGATTGCAAACACTGAGGTTCTGCTCAGTCCCTGACCGGGGGACAAAGTGTGGGCAGAGCAATGAAAGGAGCAACGTGGCCACAGGGCAAAGAAACACGGCCGGTTCTCAATGGATTGAAAGCAATTCCCTCAACCCTGGCTTCACAAGACAGATACCCGATCTCAAACCTGTCACTGGTCCAGCGCTCAATACCATCGATTCTGCAAAAGGGAAATGGATAAGGGAAAAAAAATAATAATCTTCTCTTTTTTACACGGCAGCTGTTTGGGAGCTGCTTAAAGTTGTGGAAAGATAAATGCAATTATTTTGCAAACAGTTTACGAGGCAAACTGCAGGGAAACCAGAGCCAAGGAGCAGCTCCTGCCTCCTCACACCCAGAGCGGTACCCGGAGCTGCCTCGGCTGCAGCAACACCGCTGGAACCACAAACACTTATTGCAGCTGATGAGTCCTCCCTGAGATTTTTAAGGCCAGAAGGAACAAAAACAATCACCCCCTGGTTCTAATTTCCTCCTTCAGAAGAGGCCATAAATGCTAGCGAGGGACTGCACACAACAGCTGGTTAAACTAGTTTTGGTCTCTACCTTCCAGGAAAACAGCCAGTCTAGATTTGACATCTGAGTGATGAAATCCATTATATCCCTGAATAAACAGTTCACTCGAACACAGAGCGAAAGATAATTTGACATGCAGACTTATACCAAAAGACATGTCATTTATTAATCACCTCCTGAATATCCTTCCCATTTGCATTGCACAGATTGCTTAATTCCCTACAGATATTAAGTTCCTCACACTATAGGGAAGTTGTTGTACTCAAAACAATCTTGAGTCAATTTAAAAGCTTGTCTAAGCTCAGGAGTCCTAGGCAAGGACACAAGATGTGGATATTTGCAAAGTGGCCTTTTTGACTTCTTGTCCTTATTAAAGACTCCCCAGAGCAGGATTACTGGCCAGGTGTTCTAGCCACGGGGGTTTTTCTTAACTAATTGCATCCTTTAAATTCCCCTTAAAAATACCTCCTTAAGCATACCAGGTATTACATTTTATTCCAGAGGTTGTTACATTTTAATAGAGGTCAAAATGGTCCTGCGCAGAAAGAGCCCATTAGGATCTCAGCACCAGTCGCTCAGGGTGTTTGTCATTTAGAAACCAAGCAGTCTAAGACTATTTATACCTATGGAGGACCAGGAATGGTCAAAGTTTTTCAAATGTATTACACATAATGGAGAGCACTTCACTCTTATGCCCTCTGTTTGGGCAGATTTCTGATTATTATCTGTGAAGCAGCATAACAACAGTAGAATGTTAGCGGAACTCGAGTTATTATACATTTGCTGCGAATCACCAGCATCTCACCCGGTCACCCAGAGAACGAGCTGGCACAGTGTCCGATTTTCATGGTCGGAAACGTTCATATAAATAAGTTATCTCATTGCCACAGCTGGAGGAGCAGAGGAGATCAGCTGCGGCCTCTCCCCACGCTCAACAGCTGGCGCCAGGCTCATCTGCTCCGTTTCACGCGGGAGCAGAGCGGGCTGCAGAGCCGCACAGCGGGGCCTGGGAACACCCGCGGCCGCTCTCTGGATGCTGTATCCCCGGCCCTTCTCTCCGGTCGCACAGAGCGGTTCCAGCGCGAGCCGGCAAAGGGGCTGGCGGAGCCGCAGCCCAGGAGCGCCCCAGAGAACCTCACTGCAGTACGTTTAATGCAGCTTTTACATTTGAGAAACCAAGGCACGGGTTCGCCCGTGCGAACACTAGCACAGAAAGTTTTTGATTTAGCAACAAAAGGCCCTTTGGCTCAAGGTCAGTAAAAGCTGAAGTACCATTTCTACCCCACTGCTGCCCCAGACACGGTGCAAAGCAGGCGATCGGAACACGGACAGCCCTGAAGAACGGACTGGTTTAACCCTGCCCAACACTGATTCCAGTTATTGTCCCAAACGAAGAGCTGCGGCGCTGTTCTGCTCCACGGGAGAAGGAATTTCATAGCAGAACATCTAAATAGACACACATAGAATTCTTGGGCCAAAGTACCCTGAGATAACATTTTAAGCTGTGCCAACTGGTCAGCTCTGCTGCAGTCAAACTATTCCCTGTAAAAATACTCTGGACATTAGAATTGTGGAGCAAGTGCGTGCCTTCTGGGCTCTAACTGCTCGGAAACACCCGCAATACTCTGCCATTCCCTGCACACGCACCCCGGCCCTTCCTCGCCAAGCCTGGACTGTCTCCTGCACATCAGCCCCTCAGGGGCCCGGGCAGCTCCCTCCTGGGACCCAGCGGACCCCAAGGGTGTGGGTGACTCCACACGAAACAGGTGCCCTGGCACTGACCAACCAAGCTGGGTCTTGAATTGCGAGATCCCCTCTGAAACAGCAGTGAGAGCACTGCGCGCTCAAAGTGGCGCAGCGAGACACCAGAGCCGCCTATTCCCGATGCCTCTGCTAAACCAGCAGAATTTCAGGTGCTACGTGAGGCATCCTCATGCTCCAGCTGTCACCTGAGACGGCAACCACAGAATCACAGTGTTTGGGGTTTCAGGGCCCTCTGCAGATCCCCAGCCCAGCCCTGCTCACCAGGGTCACAGAGCAGATCACACAGGTGGGTCCAGGCGGGTTTGAATGTCTCAGAGAAGGAGACTCCATACCCGCTCTGGGCAGCCTGGGCCAGGCTCTGGCACCTCCCAGCAGAGAAGTTTCTGCTCATGTTCAGATGGAGCCTCCTGTGTTTCAGTCTGTGCCCGCTGCCCCTCACCCTGGTGTTGGGCACCACTGAACAGAGTCTGGTCCATCCTCTCACACCCACCCTGAGATATTGATCCATTGATCAGATCCCGCTCAGCTTCTCTTCTCCAGCTGAACAGCCCCAGCTCTCAGTGTCTCCTCATCAGAAAGATGCTCCAGACCCCTCAGCATCTTTGTAGCCTGGCTGGTCCCATGTCACGTTGCCAACCTCATGCAAGTATCTTAGATACCACCTCACACCCAGATCACCGGTAGAGGTGACCTTTGCAATCAGAGCTGCTTCCCTACTACGCTCCTCACAGATACTGTTGCTCTGTGTGCTCATTTTCTGAAAGTTCGGCAGATAACTGAAAAATGATTTCCACGCTTTTCAGTCTCAAAGCGATTTTGTCCTGCAGTATTTCCAGGGAAACACCAGCATTCACCAAACCCCTCTTGCTGCCGGCCAAGTCTTGTCCGCAGTCACCGGCAGGACGACCCTTCCTGAACACATCTGACCGCTGCCACGTGTCGGCTGCTCTGTGGTTGCTCTACCCAATTCCAGCATCTTTATCATGAGCACGCAGAACTGGCACACAGCACAGCAGACAACTGGCTCACACCCTGCCTCTTTTCCTCCAGCCTATCTACCATCGATATCCTACACACCTTCCCCTCTGCTTGTGAGGACAGGCGCTCTGCTGCGCGTTTCCACGCAGCCCCGCATCAGTTAGGCAAGCGATGAATCGCACGGCAGCCGGCACTGTGTGCCAGCAGCACTCCTCCCTCTGCCCCGGGCTCTTCTCGGAGGAGGTGACACCAGCGGCAGCTCTCCTGTGCTGCCAGCCGGCCGGGGTGACCAGGGCGGCTCCCGGGGGTACGGAGCCGTTCTGCCCCTTTGCTGCCGTTCCTCCCGGCCGGTCGTGGAGCAGCAGCGCGGGCGCTGGCAGGCGCAGGGGGCGAAACCAGTTTGCTACAGGGCTGGAAACAGGTTCTGTCGGCCCCACAATTAACTCCGGTTTCTGCCTTTTGTAGGAGCAGTCAGGATCACACCTTCGATTCCTCCCACAGGGCAGGAACAGGAAAATTCTGTCCTTGTATTGCTCAGGGCGAATGAAAAGAAATAACAGCCCAGAAATGACTATCACCTGCCACACCAAATGTGGCACGGTCAGCACCACCGAACAAGGAGAGACCATGCTCAGCGGGACTGCAGCACAGAATTAAACAAAACCAGGCTTTAAATCCACGGAGACTGTCAACCTCTTTGGACTTAAACTTGAAAAAAATTACCCAAAATATTCAGATTGAGTGTTTGCTGTTGTGGAATCTTTTGGGAGTTCTGGTTCCCGTTCCCCCAGGGGACTCAGGTCCCATCGTCCGCTCCCTACCCAGCACAACGTGTCTTTAATATGGCATCGCTAGGCAGAGCCTGGGAGATACCAGCTGTGAGTTTGAACCAAACACAGGACAGGAGGCACAACACCAACAGCCGCTCTCTCCAGCTCCACGAGGAGTGTAAGAGATACGCCAGATCACAGGTGCAGCTCTGAGTGGAAAGTTGAACCTCTCCCTCATGTAAAGCCCAATCTTTCAAAACCAATGAAGTCCCCAAAATTCTTAGTTTTTGCACCAAAAACTAAAGCTTGCACAGAGATTCTCCTTTCAACTTCTCCTTTGCTGGGAGCAGCCGCGCTGCCGGCAGCGTGAGGCAGCAGCCTCTGCACATGCAGATGTTTCAGCTTCCTCCAGATGCACAGGTACAGATTCCGATCGCTTTAAAGTGCTGCCAAGGACAGCGATCACTGATAGCGCGGGGGCAGGACGGAGAACAGGCAAGTTTAAGCACTACTCGTGTGATAAGCACATAGTTGTCAAAATATATTAAGTTGGCAGCACACGGAAAATACAAAGTTTGGAATAGTCTGGGAAAGCAAAGACGAGCTTCTGCCACAGTCCATCGTGCAGCTGAGCTCGGTGTAGCTCTCTTACCAGGCACAAAACAAGCACTTTTCTGAGAGCACCTATTCCCAAGGCTCCTCTTTCCACAAGTGACCGACACCACCTGCAATGGTGTTAAATGGAGGTTCTGCCCCGCATCGCGCCAGCAGAAACCCCTGCACTGCACGCACCAAAGTACATCCAGAGGTGTGAGGAAGATGTTTCATGGTTAATCCCACCTCAGGTCTTGATCCAGCGAGGCACTAAGTGGGACTCGTGCTGGCCTTTAAGCTTGTGAGAAGCAAAGGGAAACATGAAAAGGTCTTTCAGTGGGGAGGATCACTGAGATCAAGAGGCAAGAGCCCTTCCTGTCCTCACAGAGCCCGGCCTCCTGCATCACTGTGATCACCTATCATACATGGAGGAGTTGAATATTCACCATTGGAAGCACCTAGTGGGCTGAACAGTTGCCACAAAGTGATGCTGGGCATTTTATCAATGATCTCTGTCTTAGAAACCCACATCCTTGTGCCTTTGAATTGCTCTTTTAACTGATGGCCCATGAAAGAGAGACGAACAACTTGAGCCGCTTTGCTGGTGTGCACAGGCGGCGCCCGCGATCCCCCGCGCGGAGATCGCCAGCCACCGGCCCGCCGCCGCCCCGAGGGCCCCGCTGACCCTTCCAACGGGTTTGCAAAGGCAGCTCATGATCTGAAACCCGTAATAACGGCAGAATTCAAACCCAGAGGAATTACAGAAACCTCACTTTGCAGTTACCTCACCATGAGGTTGCAATTCCATAGGGACATCATAGACACTTAAATCATCACTAATGGTTTGTCACCGTGGAATTTTGTGGCCTTCCATTGTCACATATCTATTTATTGTAGTACCAGGCCACAACATGGTTACCACGAACTCTCCTGTTTATACACCAAGAACAAAAACCCTTGGTGCACTTCTCCCTGTGTTATTAAAATTACTTGTGTCCTACAGCACAAGATACAGAAGTCACAATACGTAACAGTCACCTAATAAACCTGCTGAAAATGACCAGAGCATGCAGAGAGAATCTAACACTTGTCCTGATTTACTCACACCCTGTTTGTGGCCTGAAGAGAACTCCTTTTTTTCTCCCTCCTTGTAATATATCAACATAAATGTTTGTAGTGTTCACTTACAGATCAGTGTATGGAAGTAAAAGAACATACCTCATCATCTTATCTAAATGCTCCAACCAAACTAGAGTATTTTTAAAGGCATAACAGGAATTAGAAGATAAACTTTTGTCCTTGCTTTTCGCTGCATGTACAATTTTGCTGTATGCTTACAAAGTCATGAAGAAGTGCAAAATGGTAATAGTAGGATGACAATATCCAGAGCTGCATATTCTGAGCATCTTCAAATAACCTCCAAGTAAATAACCCCGAGTAAATGGGAGAGGGAACTCCATACTCACCTGAACGTGATCTGTCCAGTTCTCCTGAGTCATGGTTTTCTGAAAAGAAAAAACCACTTGTGAGCGGTCTGAGACGAGGGAGATCGTTCCATACAGCGAGCTGAAACTCAACACACCACCTTACCACCGGCACCGGCCCTGAGCGAGGAACGCGCTCTGGAGCACAGGGAACCCTCCGCTTCTCGTGTGGCGCCAGCCGGGCACGGCAGAGAAACACGGCTTGCATGAAGTAATTCAGACAACTGTGAGACTACAGCACGTAACACAAAAAAATAATCCATATGCAATCAAAGCACACAGGCAACGCAGGTCCTTACCCAGCAGTGGCCTGAACTCTCGTTGTTACCCACAGCTGGGTCCTGGGCTCATCTGCAGGAAGCTAATCATGTTCACAACGCTGTGCGAAATGCAGCAGCATTTCTGGCTGGCTCAAAGCTGAGCCGGCACTCTCGCCACGCAGACAGCGCTAAGCAAAGCTGGAACGGGCCATGGGTGGGGGGAATGCATGGCCGTGGCCTCTGCCCTCCCTCAGGAGATGTGCAGTAAGTGCACCCAACAGCTCACCCCTGCAGAGCCACCCCAGAGGCTCCCGCCGAGGAAGCGCTCGCAGGGACCGTCTGCAAGGCTGAGCCTTCAGAGTAGAAAAAGACAAACTTTTCGCAACAGCCAAGTCATGAAAAATCCTCTGGAACCATGAGGTCTGGGAAAGGAAACTGATCAGGTACTATCCCCGTTCCGGTGGAGTTCGAGCCAGCCTTGGGGAGACGCTCATGCTGGGACCCGCTCTCCACTCGGCCAAGCACACGGGTCCCATGAGACCCACTGGCCACCGAGGCCTCTCCCCACTCCTGGCAGAGGTAGCAGTGATCATTAGTCCCACTTTCATGGCAAGGTACAGGAGCAAACAGGGAGTAAGAGCCTCAAGGAAAACATCTTTGAGATATACAAGCATGTAATTTAAATACTAGCGAGATAAAGGAGCCATTTAGTCAGACCTCATACACAGCTGAGAACGGTAAACAGAGAACACCAAAGAGCTCTCAGCAGGGACTGTGTCCAGAAACGGCTGCCAAATGTACCTTAACACAAGTAACTGGCCAGCTTGGATACTTTAAATCAAGCAAATACTCCAAAACAAAGGAAATGGAAGGCCAGAGAGAGCAGAACACCAGATCAAGAATCCATTCCAGTCTGCTAAATAAATACACCTGGAGAATCGCTTTCTGCTCTCCCCGAGCTGACCGCGCTCTCTAGGGCGATGTCAGCCCGCGGTGAGCTGACGCAGGACGCCGGGCGCTCCCAGGCCTGCTGGCAGCACGCGGCAGAGCCCGGGGGCTGGGGAGCAGAACCACAAGGGTCCCGTCAGATCCCCACCGCTCAGCCCCTCTTCCCATTCTGAGGACTTGGGGGTGGGGGATCAGAAAACCACACGCGTCTGCCTTCTGCTGTCAGGACATCAAACGAATCCTCTTCTGAGCAAAAGCACAGGCGCTTCTGGGGGAGGTGTCTCATTTCCTGGAGACGGGCTCTCTGCAGACGGCATCAATGGCAGCGTATGGAGGATGTCTGAACAACCTGTTGGGCTGTGCTAAAGCTGTGTTAAAAAAGGAGCAAGTCTCCTGTGAAGTGCGGATGAAACAGTGCTCAGTGTTTGGCAAATACAGCCTCACAATTCAAAATTCAAGAAATGGAAATGTTTTGCGATGATTTGCAGTGTCTTCTGGTCCCTGTCCTTCACAGTCCACTGGATACACCTGGATAAAACATGTGCTAACTGCTTTTTTCCAGGAGAGGCAGAACAAAAACTCACTCTGAGCTGACAGAATCTGTCTCCAGGTACAGGATAATGATAAATGCCAGACCATCAAGAGAACCACCCAAACAGCCTTGTGAAGAAGAACAGAACTATGCTGCCCAATGCAGGGTGCTCCAGAGCACCCAAAGTGCAGGGACTTGGCTCCATACGCTCATGAGAGGGGACGAGAAACCGTTGTCACGTCATTCTGCAGACAGTCAGCCTCCTAGAGACCCGCTCCTTGGAAAGAATTAATGGCACCTTCCTATTGCTACAGGCCCTCAGTGCCAGGACAAGTACTGGCGTATTTGGAAAGAGAACCTGGAGGCTGGGCAAGAGTAAAGTTAGATCAAGGAGAGGTTCGGGAGCTGAAAGGATGAATAGTACCACTGCGCTAAGCATTATCGAGGCTGTTAGCACAAAAAAGCTTCCGCGGCAGGTTTGGGCCACCCCCATCACAGCCAGGCCACAAGCACCAAACAGCGCCTGCAAAGAACTCAGCAACACGGGCTGCTTCAAACTGATGTTAAGGAAAAAACCAACCACACAATACCCCCAAGAAACCTGAACACAGCAAAAGAGCCTTTAGCCAGTATGTTCCTGCTAATTTGGGATGGCTGAGGGCAAGTGGAGGTGTGGAGAGCGCAGCCTGAGCCACCGTGTGCGCCCATCACCGCGGGGGATGCCGGGGGGAACGAGCACGGAGCAACCGCCGCATCAGAACACGAGCGGACACACGAGCTACCGGCTCACAGATAAAACAGGTCCGGTGGCAGATCAGATGCATTTCTATGCAGTAATAATAACAACTTGCTCATATACTATCAATACATCTAAATCATGTACGTGATGTTATTCAAAATGCAAAATAAACACCCATGACACACACAAAACAGAAACGTACCTCAACAAACCTCTTGTAGAAGAGATAATTCAGAGTTCTCAAGTGCCGCTGATTTACGACATTAGGGCAGAGAGCTAAAAGAAGGAAAAAGACGTTTAAGTATACAACATCGCTGAACTTCCTTCGAGTTTCGCTGTCTAGACATGACATCTTCCCTTCCCCAGTTTCAGCCCGTGGAAGGCAGGATGCCATGGCCCTGGGAACAATGACAGACAGACACGCACATTGGCAGCTTATCTCAACAATAAACTGCTATTTACACTTCCAACCGTGATTAGCAATGCTAATCCTCGGCTGCTGCTATCTCTGGTTGTACCAGCCCTGAACGATAAGATCCTCTTGCTGGTTCAATATGCCCCACAATCAGTGACTTCACACCTTTCATCAGGCAGCATCCTCACACCGGCACCCCCTCCAGTCTCCAGGGGCTGCCGCGTTCTTTTCCATTTAATTGGAACCTGTGCTGTTAATTCTTTGAAGCAGCTTTGAACACGTTACTCAGGACATAAACTTGTGGCTAATGCTTATCCGATAAAACATATCTCCATTAAAGAGACTCTATATCCACACAAAGAGGGTGGTGACTATTGTTTTGCTGAGCTGGCAAACAACAGTTGTTATTATTATTACTGCCATCTTTATCAGCTACGCCTTGTTACAACTGCAAAACCCAAGATCTTCACAGTGCCTTGTTTTGAAATCCAGCGCAACGAGAGATAAACGCAGAAGATAAAACACATGAAGCAGGATTAGCATAGGCATGTGTCGGTTCTTGCTGGATGCGGGTACAGGGATTTCCCCAGCGCCTCCAGCGGGGTTGCAGTGACCAGCCCCATTGCACGGGGGGCAGAGGGAGCAGGACCAGCCATGGAAAACGGGAATAGGAACCGGGGAGGGGAAAATTCTCTGCAGCGTCCCTTGAATCAGGGTAACCAGGACACATTCAGAGGGCCCCCGAGTCCCATGCCCTCCCTGCTCACAGGCGGCACGTCCAGGGACCAAGAACTGCAAGAAAGAAGGAAGATGGATGAATGGCAGAGCGTGGAATTCGAGGGACATGAACGGAGGTCCCGCTGGTTACTGCGTCACTTCACAACTTGAAAGTTTCCATCTCAAGTGGAAATGTCCAAAGCTGTTAGTTTGGAGTTAATCTTCCACGGTGTGACAATATATCCCTGCCCTCAAAGGATCTGAGGAAATCATTGCAATTATTCCGCAGGATATTATCCCAATAAATACGGTGATCTTTCCTCCGGATATAAAGCCAATATCCAGGGGAAAAATCATCAGCTCACAGAAAGCAACACGCTTTAAAGAAAGTAAGAACATGAAAATTAATAATATCATCAATTAAAGACTTCAAAGCACTTCAGAAAGAAACACAGTGTGATTTCTCCAGGTCACAGAAAGATCCGCTGAACGTTTTCCTGTGAGCTTCAACGGGAAATACCCAAAGCGGCAGGACGGAGGGATTTAAGTGCCCACCTGTGCAGAAAACAGGACACAGAAACACAGATGGACTGGAAATATTTTGCAGGCACTGGTAACATTTTCTATTCTGATGGAGCAAGGGAACTGAGCTTGAATCCACTTCTGCATTTTATTACAAAAAACTGAGAAGGACTGATTGAAAACATGAAGATAAAAGATAACTTGGTAAGAGACAATAAACTGAAGAGTTCAAAGCTCTAAGAAGAACAGCAAAATAAGAACAACAAAATGGACTTGAATAAACTCAGAGGACTGGTAGGTAAGATTTCATGTGAAAACAACTTGTAAAGGGAAAGAGAGCGAAGAAGAGCTGGCAATGGAAAAATGGGATTCTGCGAAATCAGAACCTTTTCTTGATCTCGAACACAAGAACAAGGTGTAAAGTGCATCACACACGTAGAAAAGAACAGCACAAACACAGAAAATCACAAAGCCCAAAGTAAAACATGAGATGCATTTACCAAAAGCCATAAAGGCAAGAGGAATTCCAGATAGCCTTCTGGAGGAAAAAACCAAGCACCAGTCTAATGGCGAGGCTACACAAGAACCGGCACGGTCCGCACAGGAGACGGCGAACTCTGCACCTCGGAGGGCTCTCAGAACAGGTTCCACATTCCACGTCTGTCGGAGATACCAGGAGGAGCTGCTCTGGCTCTGGGGCACGATGGTGACGCAGGTGGCACCGCAGAGGCTTTGCCAGACCCTTTCCCTGCAGTTTCACCACCACCTACACCTTATATGTGCAGAAATCCAAGTGCTTGAGGGAAGAGCAACTTACTCAAGGTCACACACCGGAGCGAACAGGAGTTGGAACTCAGGTCTCCGGAGCCAAACCCAGTGTTGTGTTCGTTGGGGCAAAGACAACGTCCTCACCTTTCCGGAACAGGGACCATCCTTCTCTGCAGTGTTGGTATAACAGGGTTTTGGGATCCTGATTGGGTTCTGGAGCACTAGTGCAATACAAGTGGCATCATGCTATGAAGGCACCTCTTTGGGCACGTGTTACCTCTCAGCCTGCGCCACAACAGCCGAGCTACACTTCACATCTGGGACTCACAAAAGCAAAAATCCCCCTCTGTTTTTGCCCTTTAGCCGACTATCAGCACCGGAGAGGAACTGAAAACGACATCTATTTGTCACACGGGTTACGAAACCCATAATACACACCTCTTTCACTCGTAGAACATTAGTAGGATGTGTCTATGGGGGACGTGGTGCAATTCATTTTCAGGTGTGGCGCACGGCCACCACTCCCAGGTGACACGTGGTGCCTCCTGACTTGGGACGTGGACCCGATTCTCACTTTACAACACGTGGAGAGCTTGACTTCCCTTCACAATGAGACTCCTTACCCTATCCTGGCAGAGCAGAAGGCCCCACACAAACTATACTTTGCTTGGGGACAGAGTAATGGAGTCTTTTTTTAATAAAAGTACCTGAAACGCGAGAAGCTTTTACCCTGGTATCGCTAAGGATTGCTGGGTATCCGAGGAGACACGAGCTGTCTCTCGGTGTAGTATGAGTCCCGAAGTGTGAATTAGTGGAGGGTAGGGCTGGACTCAAGAAACCCTCTTTTTCTTGTAACCTCCAAGGTGCATTATTGTCCCTCATAAAACGCTCTGTGCCACCAGAGATCAGGGTCCTCAAAAGGCCGGTGAAACAGCAGAAACCCCAAACAAGGCTCAAACCCTTGAGCTACCTGTGGGATTTGCTGCCCTGAGAAGAACAGAGCACACAGCACAAGGGGTTTGATCTGTGCCTGAAGGCAAAGTGCTCCGGTGTGGTCTTCAGACACTTGTCTGGATAGAATTAATTCGTGCTCAGAACGGCAAGGGTGGTGTCAGCTTTTCCACAGAAAAGCTTGGAGCTGCTGCTCTTGGTCCCGAGCAGATCACAGGCTAACGTCTGTACCTCAGTGGATAAAACGGTAGCTGAGAAGGGCCCGGAAAGGACCCCGGTGTGTTCTGTCCCTTCTCCTCCAGCACCGTGGCCCTGCAGCCCCGACGGGTCCTGCCTCCCAACGCCCAAGCCCAGACGATCTTCTCAGTCATGGTGCTGATATCGAATACGGAGCCAAAAAACTCTGAAGAAAAATCACCAAGTCGGGGGAGACAACCCTTGTAAAGGAAATGTCAAGGAAAGGAACAACCTTCTGCGCTGTTTTAACGAGAAGGTAAAGAATGTTTGAAATCTTCTCCTCCCAAATGCATTCCTGTAGAGTCAGAAGAGATCCCTCTCTCTCTAACAGCGGCTTTTGGAAGCACCCAGTGTGGCCCCCCGGGTCTCACATTGATCCCTGGGGACAGCCCGGCCGTGTCACCTCACAGGGATTCCTGGGGACAGCCTGGCCATGTCCCCTCATATTGATCTCTGGGGACAGCCTGGCCATGTCCCCTCACATTGATCCCTGAGGACAGCCTGGCCGTGTCCCCTCACATTGATCCCTGGGGACAGCCTGGCCGTGTCCCCTCACATTGATCCCTGGGGACAGCCTGGCCGTGTCCATTGATCCCTGGGGACAGCCCGGCTGTGTCCCCTCACATTGATCCCTGGGGACAGCCCGGCCATGTCACCTCACAGGAATCCCTGGGGACAGCCTGGCCGTGTCCATTCATCCCTGGGGACAGCCCGGCTGTGTCCCCTCACATTGATCCCTGGGGACAGCCCGGCCGTGTCCCCTCACATTGATCCCTGGGGACAGCCCGGCCGTGTCCATTGATCCCTGGGGACAGCCTGGCCGTGTCCATTGATCCCTGGGGACAGCCCGGCTGTGTCCCCTCACATTGATCCCTGGGGACAGCCCTCGCCTGCCCCCTGCTGGCCCGCCCCTGGGCACTGAGCGCGCTGAGCTCACACCATGAGGAACATTCACACCCAACTGAAATTAAAAGTAAAACCCGGTGGACAAATGAAGAGAAACGTTTCTCTTAGTTTATGCTAAGGAAACTTCTGAAAGACTGTGGTAGAAACATGTTCCAAGCACTCAGAACCTCAGGTGCTCAGCTAATTAATCACACCGCTCCAGGAAAACCACAACTTTGAACTGTGCAGTCTTTGCTATCAACACCATCACCTGCCTTATTGTCACACGGCACTAAGGACTATATGTGAGGACAGCTGTACTTGTGTCATCTCTACCTCATCCTCTCTGGGGTATGTGGACTGTGCAAAAACACAACAGAAAATAGATGTGACCGTTTCAAACCCAGGTAGGGTCAGCTCCCCCACCTCCGGGAACCATTGTACATAGAAGTGACTCTTACAGAGTCTCCACAGAGTATTAAGTAATTAGCCTGCAAAAGTTACAGGCTCATTAAACCAGGGCATACCGACCCATGTGTGAGAAAAGACACCATAAAACTCAGTTTCCTCAATCACATACCATTTCTGCCCAGCTCCTTCCTTCCCCAGCAGAGCCAATTAAATGGAATCCCCACCGAGTTTATTGGGACACCTTCGGGATTTGGCAGAAAACTTCCACTGACCATGCACTGTTTTGTGTGTTAATATCGGAATATGGTTCAGAAAAAGAAGAACACCCAGAAATTCAGAGGAAGGGAAAGAGGGGAAGGGAAGGGAAGGGAAGGGAAGGGAAGGGAAGGGAAGGGAAGGGAAGGGAAGGGAAGGGAAGGGAAGGGAAGGGAAGGGAAGGGAAGGGAAGGGAAGGGAAGGGAAGGGAAGGGAAGGGAAGGGAAGGGAAGGGAAGGGAAGGGAAGGGAAGGGAAGGGAAGGGAAGGGAAGGGAAGGGAAGGGAAGGGAAGGGAAGGGAAAGGAAGCAGTGTTACCCCAGCTGCCACTGTTCCCCAAGGCAGTTCGAGCAGGACCAGCACTAAGGCAGGAATTCCTCTGTAGGGATTGATCCCCTTCCAACACATTGCAAAGGAGACTAAGGCAGTTGAGCAAAGTGTGAAGTCCTGCTCTGAATTATGTGTGACACCTGCTTTCATATATGGGACTATGAGAGTCATCCAGCCCTGTTGCTGCCCTAGATGTGGCACCGGTCTAAATCAGTACCGCACATCCCCTCACATCAGCAGAGGTGCCGTACGCTGCACTGCGGACACCGCGGTTTGCATGGGATCCATTGCTCTGGAAGCGCAGGAATGGGATCTGTGTGCACCGCAAGGAACCTCCTCACCAGTCAAGGGGTTGTGGACCGGCAAGATTTGGCCATTGTTATTGGCAGCTCCAACACGTGGCACAGCATCCCCAGGGAGAGATCCCACACACAGCACCCAAGATCAACAGCGACATGTTCCCCTCCTAGATTATTGTTTTTTTAAATTTCTCCGAATTCTGCATTTGAACGATTCCTTCATTTTACCTCTACAGTTAATACAACACCTTTGGTGGAGCTTTCATAATGAAAGGGAACAACTCAAATCCCTTACAGAGCATAAAAGACAATACAGCCTAATGACTGACCCACCTTGTAAAGGAGGAGAAATTACTGAAGACTAGTAAACTCCTGGGAGGGTTTTAGATTTTAAATACTTCGCCCCCTTTATGTCTCAGCTTTCACACCAACCTACTAAGTTTAATTATATTTACTTATCCTCCTATCAGGGTTTGTAAGAATTATCCTATTAACCTTTGAACACCAGTCTGAAGATGTGAAGATTAATATGTGATATAGTGTTGCTGCCAGCTGTAATAGGCCCACAATTTGTGGTTAGAAAACACTTTTTAGTCCAAGAAGAGAAAATTGCGTATCTGGGACTGATGATGGAAAGCTTTGC
The DNA here is from genome assembly GCF_037038585.1 of Patagioenas fasciata. Taxonomy (NCBI): domain Eukaryota; kingdom Metazoa; phylum Chordata; class Aves; order Columbiformes; family Columbidae; genus Patagioenas; species Patagioenas fasciata. The sequence goes on from NC_092539.1 coordinate 1,670,661, forward strand.
AGGGTAAAAACTAACGGTGCACCGAAAGGTGTCTGACGCAAGGTCCCAAAGAGAAGAAGAAACGATCAACGAGAGCCAAACAAAGCAGATTTTGTTAGATAACCGGTGGTGAAGCAGAGCTATGCAGTGATCAAAATGTGTTACTTTGCTCAGAGCCTTAAAAATCCTTACTCCAACCCCAGTTTATGCAAAGGACACAAAGGGCTGTGAGGCTCCCGCTTGCCAAGGGTTATCTCCTCCCGCTGACGGGCCCGTAACTCCCGAGAACACATCCCCGGATGAATAACGACCTGGCTCCTGCGTGAGCGGAATGGAGCCACAACTCAGCGCTGACCACCGCGTGTTTACGTAGAGCCGTTCTGAGGTCACGATTTATTTCACATCATGGAAGAAGCAGTCTATTAGTCACAAGCACTTCATTCTTTGACAGCACAAAGTGATAATTCCCATAACTTACCAGCTTTGGTTTTCAATATCATTAATTAAACCTTGAAATTCCCCACAATAAATCACAGCAGAAATTCCTTGCTGAACATGGAAGAAGACAAATTGACTTCATTTGTTCTTTATTGGTGAGATAACTCCACAATGTGCTGCGGTATCACATACCTGGGTCTACGTTAAATCGGTCTAGGAGTCTGAAGACCAGCTTGCTCAGCATTTTGCGGTTAAATTTTTCTGGTTTGTACCCGGCCAGGCCTTGATATCGGCTGTAAGCAAACAAACAAAATCAGAAACATCTGTGGAACTGCCCAAAGCCCATTTCCCACAGAGCAGATCCTGAAGAGCAGAGGTGTTGGGGTTTGCCGGGTGTTGATAAGAATGGTCCCCTGCCTTCCCTGAGTGACAGCAAACAGCCAGCTACACAACCACATGGATCTCCCAGCCAAGTCCAGAGGCTTGTTTGAAAGGAAGAGAAAGGGAATGATTCCTTCTCATCTCTTTTTCAAAACTAAGACAGCAACTATTGCATTCACACTGTATGACTGTGCTGTTGGCTTTGTGAGTGACAGGAGCTATTCTAGCAAGAAACAATTTATAAATTAAAACACACACGACTATTTCACGAGCGCATGAAGGTTAACCACTCGCACCTCTTGTTTTTCTGCCACTTCATCGCAGAATTATCTTCCTGCAAAACCTGTACAACCGATACTGAAACTCACCCTTGTCTGCAGCAACGCACGAGAGTCTGATTGCTCCAACCTCCTGCAGGAAGCTTTGACATTGTTATTAATGTATTGCTAAGATCTACTGCACAGGTTTCATTCTGCACTCCCCTCTCCTGGCAGGAGCTGAGCATCTGTCAATAGGAATGACACCTCTTCCTATGGATTGAGGTGCTGGAGGAGCCTCTGGCACAGACACCAGAATTTCCCCTTTCTCAGCTGAAAAGTGAATATATTGCACTCCATTACACCAGGAAACAATCTCAGACAGACAACCAGAGAACGCGCTGTCCTCTGACGGCAAGTTGGCCCCAGCTGTTTAGAAAGTCAACAAGCGTTTCTACCTTGTGATGTCTCTGATATTAAAACCAGGTTCACACCATGTGTCGAGGATCTGCAAGAGCTTGCTCTGGAGCTCGGGATAGTCTCCCACGTAATCTTCCACCAAGTTCGTTTTATCTTGGAGCAGCAGCGGCGTGCACATCTAGGGGAAGAAATGACATATAGAGCATGGTGGCTCCGGTCACAGTGTTGGGCAGCTCGCAGAGGGCACGGCACACGTCCCGCCTGTGACACTGCGGAGCTGGCCCGTCCCCTGCTCACACACGGCAACTCCAAGACCCCGCTTCACCCCCCAGTGCTGCCTAAAAGCAATGTGACATTTTCAACACAATTAGCAAAGCTTCAAAACAGCAAAAGCACTAAATTCCTTCACAGCGACCGCCACTTGACAAGAACACAGCTGCAATTTTGTGTAACAGCGGCTGCAGCTGGACAAACGGTCCAGTAAACTGGACTGGGGTCTAACAAAACTCCATGGCTTCCCAAGGTGTAACCGCACATCGGTGATGCAGCAGATAGTTCTTGGGAACAACTGAAAGCCTCCAGCGAAAGGCAGCACAGCGTGGAGAGCCGGGATGGATCAGAAGGTGGGTCTGATGACAGAGGAGCCTGCAGAGGAAATGACTCACCTTCTCCACATCTTGATCTGGCTGTAACTTCAGCTTAATGCTCAGTACGGCTGCCTGGAAAATACAGAAAAAAGAGTCTATTTAGGAGGAGAACACCACAGTGGATAAATGGGTATTACTCCAAAGAGAAGTATATATGCTATTATACAAATTTCTAATGTGTTAATGATGTCTGCTACATTTTCAAGCACAAATAAATCATATAAACATTTGGCCACGTACATTCCACTTAGAAATGCACGAGAACGCTCCTGGCAGAGCTGCATATTCTGAACAGCACAGCCCGGAGTCAACACTGGAGATGGGGTTGTGTGGCAGAACGGGACGGAGCGAAGTGCTCGGACAAACCCGGCTGACACTGATATTTCCCAGCAATTGAATTGTACAAACCACCCGACCCACCGCATCTTTCTGAGTTAACACTATCCATCTTGCTGTGCCTTTTCAATTTGGCCACATGGTTGCCTTTTCTGAAAGCAACTCGAGACTTAAAAGACTCTAAAATCAAGAGGTCTCAGTGTTTAAAATCGCTGCTCAGCTCCACACCCAAGAGCGCTCGGGTTCACCGCCATCAGAAAGACGTTTATTTTTCCCTTTTGTGGTATCTACAAATCTTTGATAAGCCAAGACCTGCCACGTTCACAAATTAACTCCAAATTAGTATCTTTTGCAGCTGAGGAGGCTCCGCTGGCTGAGCTGCAGAACCGGTTCAGCCGCCGCCTGCCCCGCGACTGCAGGGACGAGGAAGGAGCAAGGAGGAAGGAGCAAGGAGGAAGGAGGAAGGAGGAAGGAGGAAGGAGGAAGGAGGAAGGAGGAAGGAGGAAGGAGGAAGGCCCGGCCGCGCACGGCTCGCGAGGGATGGATACCAGTGAGCATTTCAGCAGTTTGCAGTGTCTGATTTCCGTAGTGTGTGAAAGTACTTGGATATCAAACATAAAACAAGCATATAATGGCTTTCTTTAATATATTGTTCCAGTAAATAGGGTAATAAGAGCAAGGAACCTCCTTGTGCATTTGTGTGTTAGTACTGATGTCACTGTGAACTGGGCAGCCAGGATGTTTTACATGAAGTGTTCTTGTAATTATTTTGCGAAGTTACGCTGTATTTTCCAAAATGGTTGTGAACAGTGTGTGAAAACACCACATTTCTGACCCTCCCGCGGCATTTAATGCTGAGCACAAGAGTTCACCACCAAGTGAGCTCACTAATGCCTGTTTACTCAGATGGGGATAAAACCAGCACGTTAGGGCTTAGAGGAAAAGCTCTTTATCAGGTTCCTCTGCTATCTGCAATTGATTTTGATTAGAGAGAATTATCATGAAAATGAAGGATTTGTTTGCCAGCCCCGTGGTGCTCATGGCACAACCTGTGGTTCACGTCACCTCGGGGGAAATCCCTGTTTGCGTTTCACCCGCTGCATCAGACACCAAGCGTCCAAAAGCAACAACCAACACTCACCACGTAGCTTCGGTCGTTGAATCTTAGTGTCCAGAAAGAAGAGAGATGTCCAGTTATCAGTGGGAAAACGCTTTTGTTTGTAATATGTTTTGGTTTGGGTTTGTTTTTGGGGGGGGTTTGGGTTGTCTGTTGAACACAAAATGAACGCTGTGCCCCTGGCGGTCGACACTTCATCCCGCAGAGAGAAGCCAGCAGAAGAGCTCTACGTGACAAACGCAGGAACGAGCGCTGACGTGACCGTGCGCTGCAAACCAGGCCCCGCGCCGGCTCCCAGCCCCGCTGCTACCTCCGGACTTCACAACTGTCCCACCCGCTCAGAGGCTGCTTTGCGGGGCTCTGCAAGCATCAAGTACCTTTTCTCTCAGATGATCAGATTAACACAATGCTCAAGCTGAGCAATTACATCCGTATGCAGGCTGAAGGTTGCTGCTTCTGTCTTGGACCTGACGAAGGGATTTGGGTCTCTAAGCTTTGGTAGCTGGTTTTATCTTTAAAAAACACTTGCAACTCTCACAGTCTTGTTTCACCATTTGATCTCATTAGCACCTTTCATTAAACAATTAATTGTTAATTTTAACATGCATGCATACAATGGTTTCCCTAATAGCTTTTTAATGTTCACACGCATGTTCAGATTAACCTAATTGCAGAACTGCTATCTAAATGGCATAGTTTTATCTCCACCTCTATTAACCATACAGGTGACTTAATCGGATGAACATGTGCAGTGTCAGGTCAGGTTTTCCCATTTTACTGGATGTATCTTCTACTTTGCACCCAAAACTGCAGAGCCAGGAAGATTCATTTCATAGAATCACAGAACCATGGAATCACTTTGATTGGAAGAGACCCTCAGGATCATCGAGTCCAACCATAACCCAGCCCTGGCACTGCCCCATGTCCTGAGAACCTCATGTCCGTCTGTCCAACCCTCCAGGGATGGTGACTCCAGCGCTGCCCTGGGCAGCCTGTTCCAATGCCCCACAGCCCTTTGGGGAAGAAATTGTTCCCCAGATCCAACCTCACCATCCCCTGGCGCAACTTGAGGCCGTTTCCTCTGCTCCTGGCGCTTGTTCCTGGGGAGCAGAGCCCGACCCCCCTGGCTCCAAGCTCCTTTCAGGCAGTTCAGAGATCAGAAGGTCTCCCCTCAGCTCCTGTTCTCCAGCTGAACCCCCCAGCTCCCTCAGCCGCTCCCATCACACTTGTGCTCCAGCCCCTCACCAGCTCCGTTCCCTTCTCTCAACTCACTCCAGCACCTCAAGGCCTTTCTTGGTGAGAGGGGCTCAGAACTGCCCCCAGGATTCGAGGTTTGGCCTCCCCAGTGCCCGGTACAGTGACACAATCACTTCTCTAATCCTGCTGGCCACACTATTCCTGATACAAGCCAGGATGCTGGTGGCCTCTTGGCCACCTGGGCACACACTGGCTCATGTTCAGCCGCTGTCACCAAGACCCCCAGGTCCTTTTCCACCGGGCACTTTCCAGCCGCTCTTCCCCAGCCTGCAGCGTTCAAGGGGTTGTTGTGACCCAGGTGCAGGACCCGGCACTTGGCCTCAGGCAATTGGCCTCAGCCCAGTGATCCAGCCGGTCCAGACCCCTCTGTATGGCCTTCCCACCCTCCAGCAGATCAACACTTCCAACCAACTTGTGTCATCTGCAAACTTACTGAGGTGTGCACTCGATCCCCTCATCCAGACCATTGACAAGGATATTAAACAGAACTGGCCCCAATACTGAGCCCTGGGGACACCACTCGTGACCGGTCGCCAACTGGATGTGGCTCCGCTCACCACAACTCTTTGGGCCTGGCCATCCCGCCAGTTCTTTACCCATCACAGATACACCATCCAGGCCATGAGCTGCAGCTTCTCCAGGAGATGCTGTGGGATAACCAAAGTGTGGAGAGACATCACCTCCCCAGCCCAGCTGGGGCAGACTTGGCTCAGAGGAACCATCCTGCTGTCAACGCTCCTCTTCCAACAAACCTCACGAGCTGGTTTTTATGATCATTTTAACGTCACCCAGCTGAAGGAGGTGAGGGAGCAGAGGAACGCGGTGCTGGCAGAAATGTCCCGCAGCCCCGTCCCTGCACGAAGCCAAACGCGGCAGGAGACGCGGGAGCCGTCCCAGGAACACCCGGCCCGGCTGCGGCTCCACGGGCTGGCTGAGCAGCCAGGCCAACGCAGATAACATCAGCGTGTTTACAATAGGAATAATAAGAGAAGAGATATGAGTAACTGTAATAAAGATGAAAGTGCTTGGCAGCTGTGCCTGTGGTCTCAACTTTGAGCTATTTTAAGATTTTGTTTTGTTATTATCATGTTTCGAATTGTTTCACTCCACAAACAAGTTTTGTGTAAAACGACCCTATTTTTAACAGTCTGTTTGTAGGCGATAAGATCTCCAGAAAAGCAACACCACATCCACGGGCTCATTTTGGAGTTAGCAAACAAACACTTGGCTAGGCAGACAGCGTGCTGTGACCGACGTGGGGAGAACCCCCTCCCCAGCCGAGCAAGGCACATTTCCACCGCGGTGCTGAATCCCCAGCCACGCCAGCGCACAACGCAGTGAATCCAACCACAGATCCTCCAACTCGGGCTGGATCAGCAGGGCAACAAAAATCCGCAGCAGCAACCTCCCCCACATCAGCTGATGAACACAAGAAAGATCCCCGTTAGGATGCAGGGACATGGAGAAGCTCTGGAAGACGCTAACATCAGTTTATCAGGGTCTACTCGTCCTCCCTCAAACTATAAAGACAACGTGCGATAGTCCTGACTGGTGGCACAAGTCGCCTTTTCACAAAAATACGTTTCATACATAGAGAGCTCCTGGCATCTGATCTGATAACAGCAAAGAATTAGCATTATTGCTACAGATAGAAGTGTTTAACAGCGATGCGGGGAAGGACCCCTCTATTGCCGTGTGTCCCCAGGTGGACGTGGGACAGGTATGGAATGAAGCCACCGCTTAGCACAGGAGAAAAGGTGATGACCCACCGCCTGAACCAAATCCCATCAGCGCCTGTGAGTCTCCTCATTGTCCTTGGGGAACTTTGGGCCATTCTTTGATTTAATTATGGTGAAAGCAAAAAATCATCTTTGGACATTCTGTACTAGTTTTGTTTCCCATGCATAAACACTTAAAAACACAGCCCAGGAGCACTGGATGAGGATGGGGAAGAATTCAAAGCTGGGCGATACCACATTAAATGATATCTAAAATGCGTGGAGGTGCACTGACCATGGGATGGGGGAAGTTGCCCAAGCGTGACGCATTCAGGCCGAGCCACAAGCACCAGAGCACTCCTCTGGTCACACGGTTGCAAAAACAAGAGTATGGGAAAACGGGGAGTGTTGTGATGTGAACACCCAGAGCACCCCGGCCCAGTACCTGCCCCTCTCTGCGTGTGCTGAATGCAACTGGCTCTGTCTCATCTAAAAATGACTATTCTTGCCATATACAGTACGAGGCACAGGAAGCCACACGAGATCTTATCTGCAAGGGCATGTGCGCTTGGGTGGTGTCTGCACCGAGAATTCGGGCAGTTTTCCCACGGGGGGGTTCGCAGCAGAGGAATCGGCTCCTGCTGGTGGCGCCGCTGGGAGCGGTGATGCAGGACACACAAATGGGCTCTGATGACTCCTGCATTACTTTGCTGCAGGCAAGTTGGGACAACACAGGGGTAAATACGCCCGTAACTCACTCAGTGCAGTACTTCTGAACCAATGGGGAAGGAATCTCTGAAAAGCCAGAGAGCAGACCGAACAACAGACCGAGAGTTTGCAGAGGAAAAGTCAGCGTCAATCCTAACAAAATCACAGTGATCAAAGCCTGGATACATAAGAATGGTAGAAATAATTGAGTAAAAGGCACACCGGCATTAATCATTGGGAACATCTGGTTTGTGTTTTGGAATCACTCATTTCAAACTTGTGGCTAATCAGCTTCGTTCAGACTCTCCGAGTGCATCACTGCATAGTGCATGACATCAGGTTAGATGTTTAATTACTTCCTGCCTAACGAGCATACGATATACACAGCTGTCTTCAGCAAGATCTTCAGAAATGAGAAAAACATGAGATTTCCCAGGTCCACTCTCAAGAGCGCATGAACACACTTCCCAAGGAGTGAGACCGTCACGGTGAAGCTGTGACAGGTTACTCAGAACTAAAGAATTTCAGGTAGAGTGAGAAAGTCGAGGTGGGAATATGTGTGTGCACAGGTGAAGGGAAGAGGGAACTGAAACAAGCATTTCTGTGATTTGTCTTCCTAAGGTCACTCCAAGCAGTTTTAGACCCGGTTTAACCGGTCAGTGCGTCCTCACCAATGAGCAACGCTGGGTGCTCCGGCCGGCAGCGCACGGCGTCCACGCTGCGCGGCAGTACAGCCGGTTCACGGGAAAAACGGGTCGAGACATCATCATCTTCGCACCAGAAACATCCCCTGTAACATTCTCCTTGCTTTTCTTCTCAAACATTATTTTAAATTCAAAAGAAACACGGAAATTCAAATGCACACAGTTTAAAATACAGTAAGAGTTGAAGAAGCCTTTGTAATTAAGGTGGTGAAGGGGGGAAAGAAGCAGAATTAGAGACGTTTTCACTGCCCTGAGAACAGCTCAAAAAAGTCAGAGCGAAGAAACCCAAAATCTGAGTATCCATTAATGTGCTCAACCAATCTCAACACCGATCTGTATGGACAGATTTGCCAAAATACACCGTGTGTGCTCAGCACCACGTATGAAGCAGGACTGTGAACAACAGCAGAACTGGTGCTCAAAACATCGCTGCACTGACAACCGAACGCCATGCTGCTCACCGAACTACGCAGTTCTACACCCCGCCATATTTGTATTCCTTTAACTCTTTGCTCAACCATCCTTTCTACCAAATCATGATTCTACTTGTGTAGCAGCATGTATTGCTGATAAAACATGGAATTCTGTGTCTACGGAGCTTCTTCTCTGGATCCTCCAACTTACTTCATGAGAAGTTTTTACAATTGGATTTTAAGATAATCCACATTATCTTAATTGAAACGGCGAACACTGACTTTAACATATAAGATTAAGCTCCATTATTTGTAGAAATTATAGGATAAAACACTAGTTGAAAAAATATACTCTGCTTTTGAAAATAGAGAAATCTGGACAGACAATGACCAAAAAAATCCCCATCCCATCAATTCCTTAAGAACCAAACTGAAGGGGAGCACAGTGCCGCCAGCCACTGACGCAGAGAGGTCGGAGTGGGAGCTCTCTCAGCCCCAAGAATATTTCTGGTTGTCAGAGGCTAAAAAGATTATTTATTGTTTCCTTCCTAAAGCCAGCGCCACTGCCACCTGTTCAGAATGGACTATAAAGCTGTTAAACAAGACGAGAACTTTGATGCTGACTGCGAAAACAAGTTCCACTGTATGTGACCCGAGCAGCGCTCACCGCTGATCCAGAAGCAAAGGAATGTGATTTTCTTCTTTAAGCGCAGCTATCTTTTTACCTTTATAAGCTGTTTAAAAAAATGTAAGTAAAATAACTCAGTGGACAATAGAGGGCATTCATCCCACAGAAAGACAGCCGCCACCCTTAGACATGAAATATCGCGGCACATTAAGTCATGAGACCCCGCTAATCAAAGCTGACAGGGCCCTGAATGTGATTTCTGCTGAGACTTAGCGATATCATGGGGCACTGAAGCATGCACAGCCTGCCAGACTGCCCCTGTTCATGTGACAATGGCTTTTATTCCCGAAAGGGGCCTGCGAGTGACAAGAGTCCCCTTTGTCTTTAGGCTCCCGCATTCGCAGTGCAAGAGAGGTTCATTCAACCAGCCCCAGACACTCTTTGAAAGGCTGAAGTGTAACATAAGATGACCATGAAACACTAGCTTGCCTTCTGCCTACCCCTCATTCTTCTCAAGCACAGCCTGGCCTATTCAGGGCCACTCATAGACCCGCTCGCGCTGCATTACCCCCGGTCTGCTGAATCCCCGCATTGTCCCGGCCCCACCAGCAGCCACGGCCCTTCCCACAGCAACATCCATCCACCCCACAGCAACATCCATCCACCCCACAGCAACATCCCTCCACCCCACAGCCCTTCCCACAGCAACATCCATCCACCCCACAGCTCCATCCGTCCACCCCACAGCAACATCCATTCACCCCACAGCAACATCCATCCACCCCACAGCCCTTCCCACAGCAACTTCCATCCACCCCACAGCTCCATCCGTCCACCCCACAGCAACATCCCTCCACCCCACAGCAACATCCCTCCACCCCACAGCCCTTCCCACAGCAACATCCATCCACCCCACAGCTCCATCCGTCCACCCCACAGCCCCACTGACAGCCACAACCCTTCCCACAGCAACATCCATCCACCCCACAGCTCCATCCATTCACCCCACAGTTCCATCCATCCACCCCACAGCCCCACTGACAACCACGGCCTTTCCCACAGCTCCATCCGCCCCACAGTTCCCTTCATCCACCCCACAGCCCCACTGACAACCACGGCCCTTCCCACAGCTCCATCCGCCCCACAGTTCCCTTCATCCACCCCACAGCCCCACTGACAACCATGGCCTTTCCCACAGCTCCATCCACCCCATGGCCCCATGGACAGCCTGGGTCGAGGCTGGTGTGGAGCCATGGCCTGTGGGTTCAGAGGACTTCTCAGAAGGGGACAAAGCCACCACATTTCACCCAAAATGACCTGAGCGGGAATGTCAAACCCGTCCGTCCCTCCCCGCCATGGCTGCAGAGCCGGGAGCCCCTTGCCCGGCCCAGCGCGCCCCGCGAGGCCCCGCGCTGCCACGCTCCCCAGCAGCTGCCAACGCCATTCACAACAGAACGGATAAACCCCAAACGGGCCAGACGCCTCAAACCCCACTGGTGTGTCCCTGCTTCTTCCTTTAATTGCCACTGGATCAGCTTGTTTCCCTGCATCGCGGGAGCACTAGTGCCATCCTCTGGCCAGCGCTCCTGCCAGGTGCTCCTCAGTTGCTAAATGGGAATAAAGTGACTCCACCTGCGGTGTCGCCCACCAAACCCAGCTCCCTGCACACAGCCGAGGGTTTTCAACACCCACCGGGCAGCATCGCTGCAAATGTCCCTGCTGAGGGACCCACAAACTGGCTCAGCTTTTGACCATCTCCGCTAAAACAAGGCGCTCGGGGAGGGCCGGACAGCTTTGGAAACCAATGACCAGCACAGGGATCTCTGGGATCTCGTTCACTGAAGACATCTTCCTCCAAAATCTCTGCGAGGGGAAGGAGTGGAGCTGGGGACCTCTGCGGTTCACACACCAGGAAATGCTTTCAAACAGGCAAAGGGTACAATGTGCTCTAGAATAAACGCTTCTCGTCTTATTGTAGATACAGCAAGAAAATAAACAGTGACAGCAAGGATTTATGAGGATTTCTGTCCTTCCAGGTGAGAGACAGAAGGGTCCAAAATCCTATTTCAGCTGTGAATGTGCTTCACTGCCCCATCCGAAAGACGGGGAAGAGCCGGACGAACAGACACATCCCAGCAAGTGCTGAGGCGCCAGGCCCAGGCGCGGTGGGTCAGTTCCTGTGAGCGCAGGTAGGGTCAGTCCCCACGGCAGGCAAAGACTTCCTGCTATTCTTGAAGATAATTCTATTCATCCTTCTGGCAGCAAAGCAAAACCAGAAGAAAGTTGTGGCTGAGGACAAGCAACAGCTGAGGTTTCCTGCTCTTCACACTGGAATGACTGGTGAATGAGCTTTGCTGGGGAAGAGAGAACGGAAAAACAATTCCACGGAAACAAGAATTCGGAGCTTTCCAAAATCAGATCTAGAAAGAACTGCATTTCTAATGAAAACAATAAATATCTTTGGAGCCATGACCTTAAAAATCACATTTGAATATAGTCAAAGATTGCATTTCTGATAGGTTCTTCAAATGCATCTAAAAGCTTATTGAGCAAAAGAGTAAGTGTCAAGCAGCTACCTGTGAACTTCTAATCAAACATGAAATATCCTATTTTCAGTATTCAAAGATGCCAACAAGGCTGGAATTCCACAGTCTCACTTGGGAATTCAACTATACGGAAGAACAGGATTTTAAAAATGAGTTTTTTCTTTTGCTACACAAGATCAGGCTGTTCTACACCATCAACGTGAACCACCTTTCTTTGAGAAAAACAAACCTGAGTTCTTCGCGTTTAACAAAGGGAAAAGAAAACCAAACCACCATGTTAACAGAACTGTAGTTTTACAATCTCAAGGCTACCGAGACATCCCTGTGATGCCACAGATGCTGCAAGTGCTCCAGACCACAGGGTAAAGCACATCAAATTCTGGGCTGGGTGAACTGCCCGTGTCGGCCACTCAAACTCACACACACGAGCAGTAACACATTTTGATACGAGCCCCAATGGCAAAGAGGCTTCGAAACTCCTCGAACTGAGGACCCTTTGGTTGGGTAACCACGTGGGAGCAGAGACCTTCCAGCCCGTCCTCGCTGCATGCAGAATGGAGACAGCACAGCAGGTCTAGGACCGACTACTAAAATCCCTTCTTTTCTTGCCAAGGAAAACAAAAAAGAACACAACCATCCCCTTAAATTCTCCAAATTAAACCCTATTAACCTATTACTTTCAAAGGTCAAAACCAGGATGGAAGGAGGATTCACTGGCACTCTGTACTCGGCCATTAGGAAAAATGAGGCAGAGCGCACCCTGCTCGGGTACCGGGAAGAGCGGGCTAAGCCGAGCCATTCACAGCGTGCAGCTGCCGAGATGAAACGGAATTCACATTGAAATGCATCCAAAAAAGGACACAGACGTTCCCAGAGAACTGGGGAGCTCGGTAGGTAAATTTACTTGAAAGACATGACCCACCTCTTTGTAATCGCCCCTGTGATAAAGATGACTGACGTGTCCAAGCAAATAGTTCCGGTCTGCTGTATGGAGCTGGTAAATGCTGATCAGAGGGTCAAGCAGATTAGCTGGGCACTGGGCTAGGATGTTGAGCACACGGGCCTGCAGTTTCTTCAGCGTGATGCCAGACTGGAGAACGAAAAAATCACACACAGATTTAGTAAAGATGGCCACAATTCAACGGCAGTTGAGACGCAGCTTGTTTAAACAGTGGAATAAGCCAATTCCTCGGGCAGGGATTCTCCAGTTTCCCCATGGAGTCGGCAAGCAGAAATCAGAACAACATGATACACGGTTTTTTTGCACAGAATCCCATTTAAAAATTTAGTGGGATCATTGTGGAAAAGGCATACGGCCTTGTGCAAAAGTAAAACATGAAACTGGAGAAACGCCCTCTTTTACTAACGCAGCTATTTAGAAAGTCTCCCCTCTGGCTCCCAGCAGATCTCACCTACCAGGCATAAGGATCCAATTTTCATTCCCAGGCTTTTGCTCCTGGGTGCAAGGAGCGCAGGAAAAGCAAAAGCATCATCCAAAGCTGCACAGAGAGATGGATTAGTCCTTGCGTTCCTACACGATTATTCTCTTGCGACACAGGAATTTCAGTGCCAGAAGCACTTCACTGCACTTTGCAAAGGCTGTAATGGCAGAGCTCAACACCTCAGAAGAGCCATTTGGAAACACGGGAAATGAAATGAAACAAATATAAAAAGTATCTTGCAGTTCAGAGCCAAAAGCATACCAAAAAAGAGATAACATCTCAGTAGGTCAGAATACTTGAAGGCATAAGGAATGGTGAACATTAGGATGTATAACCCACTGACTCGATGTTACAAAGCTAATGGTTCAGCTGCTGAAAGTCATACTGGTACCATTTTCTGCATTCCCGATGATAAAAGCTGCCCAGCATACGGCAGGAGTTAAGCAATCAAACAGTAACTGGCTTCTATTTGCAGAACTGGAAGAATATGCAGAGTAGATTATTGCGCTGGCTCCGACGCTGACAGCAGGGAGGCGAGTTCCAGGGGAACCCCCAGCCCAGCAGAGGCTGCAAGACCAACTCTTGGTCAGCACGGTTTGACCTGGGAATACGGGAATCCCAGCCTGGAAGGGGAAACGGAGCTCTCGCATCACAGTTCCTAAGAGTATTTGAGCTCCAGGTCAGCATACAGCAGGTAACGTCGGGTAACGCCGTCTCAGTGTGAATTCCACACCTCATCATACAGTGTTTTAAGGGAGTGGAGCATCTCCCATGTGAGGAAAGGCTGAGGGAGCTGGGGCTCTGGAGCTGGAGGAGACTGAGGGGGGACTCATTCATGGGGATCAATATGGAAAGGGGGAGTGTCAGGAGGATGGAGCCAGGCTCTTCTGGGTGACAACCAGTGACAGGACAAGGGGCAATGGGTGCAAACTGGAACACAGGAGGTTCCACTTAAATTTGAGAAGCAACCTCTTCCTGGTGAGGGTGGCAGAGCCTGGCCCAGGCTGCCCAGGGAGGTTGTGGAGTCTCCTTCTCTGCAGACATTCAAACCCGCCTGGACCCCTTCCTGTGGAACCTCAGCTGGGTGTTCCTGCTCCATGGGGGGATTGCACTGGATGAGCTTTCCAGGTCCCTTCAACCCCTCACATTCTGGGATTTGTGATTCTGTGTTTGGATGAGACTACTGGACTAGGGAAAAAAGTGAACTCGGGGACACTCGAGGGACATTACAGTCGACTGCTCTCTCGTTCTCTCTCTAACCTGTTGAGCAGCAGGATGCTCTTTCATCCAGAGCTGCAGCTCGGTGACGATGCAGTACCCCAGGGAATGGCCCTTCCCCTTCCAGTCGCCGCTGCCCTCCAGCATGGCCAGGAGTCCCGCCAGCGGCTCCTCCAGCCCCGCAAAGCCCTGCCGGGCTTCTTCCTTGAGCTGCGAGACACAAAACCACATTGTCATGGACAAAAAGATTAGTGAATCCTCCCTTCCCCCAGCTGAACACAAAGCTTTATTTTTTTTAATTTAATCTATTCAGAGAGGTAACTGTTGCTATTCAGCCACCATCCACGCCTCCAGTGACTTTTCATGTCATTACAGATTCCTTCATGGCTCACTGCACCTCAAACCCAATGGGAAAAGCAGCAATTGTCCACACTAATTATCCCATAAAGACAGAGAAGTTGTTCTGTGGGACAGACAAAGGGGCTTGGGATTTGGGGGAGGGGGAGAAAAGAAGTGAGCTGGAGAATGGGGTGTTATTGGGAAAATGAAAATATTGAAGGTAGAGAACGGGGCTCAAAATCCTACTCATCTTCTAAGAGACAAGTAATAACGCATATAAACATCTCCTCCTCATTCTTGTACCACAGACTTTCATATTTGACCTTATACCCACTTCGGCCGCAACAGCACAATGCTCCTCACCATAACAGCAGCACTGGGGAGTATCCAAATAGTTTGCATTTTACACACAAGATTAAAAAGAACGAAACATCAGAGTTCAAACTCTGTTAGATCAGCATCCTGCAGGTCTACGCTCCCCTTCTCCAAACCACCCGAGCAGGGTGTGCTCTCTGGGCTCCGCACCCTCGGCGGGGCCGACGGCCGTCCCAAGGGCTCGGGACATGGGAAAACGCCACGCCGTAAATCTTAGGAATCCCATGGTGACGTGTTTGGAAATGTGAAGGAATTGGGCACTCACTTTGTGAATGTTAATAGGCTACTTACTACCCATCTGGTAGAAGTGATAAATTAGCCGCACTGAGCAGTACCGGGATGATGTTGGCGTTAGGCGCAGTTTCCAGGGCGCCGGGAGCGTTGGCAGCGTCCTCGGGCGCCCCGCACGCCCCGCACTGCGCGGCCCCGCACCGGCCCAGCACCGGCCCAGCACCGCGGGGACGCGGCACGGGACACTCCCAGAGCAGCTGCTCTTCCTTTGCTGGCTACAGAGCAAAATCCCAAGGATGCTCATTCCCGCCTGCAGCCAGCGCTTGTGATTTACTGTATACAACAGAGCTTCCAATGGAAACAACATAAAGTTTGAAGAATGACACGGAAAACAAGAGAAAATCTACAGGAAAATTTGCCAATTAATTTGTTCTTTTTTATTCATTGACAATATTTCCTCAAAGACAGTTATTTTCCGTAGTGCCTTTCATGTCTGGAAAAACCACAAAACATATCGTTTCAGACAGAAACTGTTTCTTTCTCACTGGATTATCAAACACAGCATGAAAAAGCTGATGACTAACAAAGATGTGACTTTTGATAACACATTTCTGCCTGTAAGTATTTTTCCCTGTGGCAAGAATTTGCGATGTTAAACACAGGGCTCCAGCTTCACTGGGAGATCCAGCAGAAGGAACAGGCAAGTTCCTCCCCAACCACAAACATCCAGCACAACAGCCAAAGGAAAACAAAGCAACTCGCCAACTAAATTGCACTGTTTATACACGGTCTCTCTTTCTCCTTCCTTCCCCCCAAAGCCCCACTTCAGCTCATTTAGCCTGAACAAAGAGCTTTCTCCACACTGCTCACCTCCTCCTTGGGCTGGACTCACAGGCCTGGCTTTGGCAGGCCGGGCTCAGCAGGTACCAGGTAGAGCAGAGCAGAGCATCTCCAAGCACTGACACAACAGCCCAGAGCACCAACTGCTTTAATCTAGACCCAGCCTTGCCTTTGGACAAACCTTCTGCTAAACTTCCCAGCAATCTAAAGACTTCAACCATGGTATGTACAGGGAAAAGTAACAGAAAGGCATGAGACACCTAAATCAGAGAGGAAAGAGTGCTGTGCTGCCCAGCCGGCCGCTCTGCCAGAGGATTCCTCCCAAACATGTCATTGTCATTTCCATTTCAATCGATTCCCATGGCAGGGAATGCTCCTTGGGGGATTTCTACAGTCTGACAGATCATGGGAATAGGAAAATGTTTCTGATGCTCAAACTACGCATTCCTTCACTCAGTTTTGGTCCCTTATTTCTAGTTACACAGCTCAGGGCAATATGCTGATGCTTCTCTATTTTAAAACTGTCTTTCCTGGGTAGGAAATGAGCACTTCTTACAGCCATGTCCCAGAACCGAGCTCAGGCCATGGGCAGACACCCTCCTCCTGCTCTCGGTCACTCATTTCAGACCAACAGGCTGATTTGCAGTAGTTAACAGAGGGTATTGACTTGTGTGGAAGGCAGAGGCTCCCAGCCTGGAGCAGCTGTGGCTGCCCCATGAAGGGTGCAAGGCCGGGCTGGCCGGGCGCTGAGCAGCCCAGGCTGGTGGAAGGTGACCATGGTCTCTACATGGTCTCTAAATACATGGTCTCTAAAGTCCCTTCCGACCCAAACCACTCCGTGATTCTATGATTTAATGTCACTGGAGCAGACTGAGCGGTGTTTAAGCCAGGTTCTGTCACTCCTCTGAGCCGGACGGTTGGATGTGAGCAGCAGCACGTTGAGCATCGCAGAGCAGGCGGCAGCTGCCCCTGAACAAAGCGTCCGCATGTGCTGTGTGTGCATCACAAATCTGAAGGCCGGCAATGCCCCGAGCGTGGATCAGCCCACCTCAGTGACAGCAGGACAGGCACGTGTCACAAACCGCTGGGGACATCCACGCTGTGCTCCCCACCTTGGAAGCAGCTGCCGCTGTGTCACCGCCTGTCCCATCGCAGCACCCTCACCTCTCTGAAAAGCCTTTCCTCGTGGGTCAGAAACACACGGTCATGGGTCAGAAACGCACCACCGTAGTTCAAAAACGCATCGTCGTGGTGCAGAAACGCATTGTCGTGGTTCAAAAACACATCATCATGGTTCAGAAACGCATCGTCGTGGTTCAAAAACGCATCATCGTGGTGCAGAAACGCATTGTCGTGGTTCAGAAATGTATCGTAGTGGTTCAGAAATGCATCGTAGTGGTTCAGAAACGCATCGTTGTGGTTCAGAAACACAGTGTCGTGGTTCAGAAACACATCGTCATGGTGCAGAAACGCACCATCATGGTTCAAAAACGCATTGTCGTGGTTCAGAAACACATCGTCATGGTGCAGAAACGCACCATCATGGTTCAAAAACGCATTGTCGTGGTGCAGAAACGCATTGTCATGGTTCAGAAACGCATCATTGTGGTTCAAAAACACATCGTCATGGTTCAGAAACACATTGTCGTGGTGCAGAAACTCATCGTCATGGTTCAAAAACGCGTTGTCGTGGTGCAGAAACGCATTGTCATGGTTCAGAAACGCATTGCTGTGTTTCAGAAATGCATCGTTGTGGTGCAGAAATGCATCATCGCGGTTCAGAAACGCATCCCCCAGGTTCAGAAACGCATCCTCCAGGTTCAGTCCGTGCTTCTGCCCCTGCCCGCAGCCCTGCCTGAAGGACGGACCCAGGGGGACACACCTGTCCCCGTCCCCATGGAGCTGTAAACTCAAACTCTGCAAAACCACCATCGCGTGGGGACAGTCGCTCCAGAAAGAAACAGGCGGAGCGAGTGGAGCTGCGAGCGCGACTCACGGGACCCTCACGGTTTCCAGCCCCGGCAGGAACGCTGCGGCGCTCTCTGCCCACGGACACGTCGATGGGAAGTTCTGTCTTTTTCAGAGTATTTTTCTTCGCAATCCACACAGATCCCAGGGTACACGGTACAGAGATTATGATGATCACTCATTCCTACTGTTGTTTTGTGGGATTAACTGCCCTCAAGACCTAATAAATAATATTTTTTTTCCTCCAGCTCTAACAAAACTCGACAGAAAGCTCAAGGCTTCCGAGTTGCTGAGCTCGAGTCTATGTCGGTGACGGACCGTTTGGAAAGGCATCTCTCCCACTGTTTCCAGCTGTTTAACTGTCCTGGCTGGGAACCACAGACCATCAGCGATGCGAAGCCTACGTGCGGCGGACAAGGCCACCGACCGCCCGCTGCGGACACCGACGTGCGCAGCCACACCGGCCACCGCACAGCGACGCTTTCCACGTGGTGAGCTGCAGGTTTTTGGGAGTTACAGGGAAAAAATCTTGGCTGCAAACCTGCATGAACAATGCAGAGTTAAACACGGGAAACTCAGCACCAAGCTGATGCATCCAGTGGTTTTGTTCAGTTTTCTAGCTCCCAAATTTAGATGAATTTTGCTGCCTATGAGGAGTCTCCATGTAGAGCCCATAGGGCACCGTATAAAAATACAGCAGCTAATTTTAGACAGGCAGTGCGACCTGCATTCACTGCTCTAAGAGGCAAAACCAAACCAAAGCATAAAAAATGGTGAAACAACTTTGAATACGAAGGCTTTGATATCACTCCACTTGGCAAAGAGCACTTCTCTACTGACTCCAACCCTCATTTTCTTCAGCTCCTAGAAATATTCTTTCCCCTCCCCCACCGATCCTCCATTTAATGGACAAAAAAAGTGTTTAAAAGAAAACAAAAGCAACTTCGTTGGGTTTTTTTTCTCTCTCTGTAGCTCAGCCCTGTAAACTTCAGCTCTTTTATATGCGCCCCTGAGCTGCTTCGCATCACACAGAGCTACCTTTTCTTTCCAGTCCTCGCTGCGAACGCGCCGGCTCTTCCCCCGTGCGCTGGGGCTGAAAGCGCTGCTGAAGAATTGCAGGGCTGACCTAAGCGCTCTGTGTCTGGACATGCTCTGCATGCGCTGATGAGGGAGCTCGGCCTTACCTTCTTCATCTCCTTCTTTGTCCAGAGGAGCTGAAGGGTTTTCAGCAATAGGAGCGGGTCCTGGCCTGGAGGAGGGGGAAGGGGGAGAGAAAAACAAAACAAACCAGATTTATTGGCTCTATAGAGGCAGCCTAGACACACTGGTGCATTGTTTCACCCAAATCAGCTACTCCACGCCACCGCGTTTGAAACCACCAACCTTCCAACTGTCAGTCAGGATTAAAGTGTGCAAATCCCTCACTCTGAAACCCTAACAAAATAACAGTCATCATCCATGCATGGCTTAACTAAACACCCACACGGGCTCGGGCCCTGAAAAGCTGTATTGGGGCATTTACAACTAAATCACGGCGCTGCGACGCATCCAATGGATCCCCAGCAGCCCCCCAGCACTGCCCCTTTGGAATATTAAAGCAGGGCGGCGCGGGAAGGGACGGCGCCTCGCGCAGGCTGGAGAGCACCCCCGACACACTGGTGTTCAATGGAAGGGCCGCGCAGCGTCAACCTCAGCGCAGCCCGTGGGTGAAGACGCGAGTGGGTGAATCCATGGGGAGCTGAGTTAGTGCGGGTGCTCGGCGGTGAGAGGAGGAGAGGAAATGCTGCTGGGATTAGTGGTGAGGCTAAAAATACAGAAAAGTGATCAATTATTTCAAAAGAAGGTCATTTGGAATTTTTCCCTTCGACTTTTCAGCTGGTTATTTGAGAACCTGCACTCAGCTGATCTATTAGCATTCATCACACCAGTATTATTCATCAGACCATTACTCATCACACCAGTATTTCTGAACCAAATGCTTAGGGATATTTCATTTTAAAAACTGTAACTTTTACTGATATCTGGTTCTACTTAATTCCCATTTACTTCTGAAACCGTGACTCAGAATATTCTGAATGAAAATCTTGTGTATCAACAGTTTAGACGTGAAGAATGAATGTAAAAAACATGAATGAGTTCTCCAAAAGCTCTCCTCATATATTTAGTGCTTCTCCTACATTTTCATAAAGCCAAAAGGAAAATGTTAAACTGAAAAGGAAACATCCCCTCAATCACTTTCTGCGTTCTACACTTCCCAAACAGCTCATTTCCAAATGCCGGATTCCTTGCTTAGTGTCCCATCTGACTTCATATTTCAGGTCACAAAAAGCTATTTCAACTGTGAAAAGCTCCACCTCATCCAACTAAACTCCGAAGCACTCCATTGATCAAATATTTCAAGAAGCAAGCTGATCCCTGGCTGAGCCAAGAGAACGACAGTATTCCCCTACCCACCAACCCCTGGGAAACAGCAGCCAAATTAAAAATGCCACATTTACAATTCATGAACTAATATTTTCTCTCGTCTCCGGCTGCTCTGAAATCTCGAGCTCTCCAAGCTCTGCTTGTTCTCAGCTACCGCGCCCCCTTCGGAAAAAGAAAAGTCTCTTTTTACAGCAAAACTGAAGAAAATCCAGATCCCTGCTCCCCACCAAATTAGCAACTACCAGTCGAGCTCCGGCCGTGTGTGTGCACATACACACACTGCTCCTGGCCTGGCTCCCAAGGAAATTTATACACACATATGAACAAAACACACTAGAATGTAACCCAGTGTGTAACTGAATACACTGTAAATCTGCACTGTAATTAATGCAGTGAGCGAGCCGGACTGCTCCAGGAAATGAGAGCGGCTCGCAACACCCCGCGCTGCACATACAGCCAGTAACTCAGCCGCTGAAAAAGCTTTCTCAACCTCAATCAACAAAACAAGGCCTTTTCTTACGTGACTTTTCCCTGCCTTACCTCCCTGGAACTGAAACCTGACCTCGGCGTCGCTTCGATGCGCAGACGCATGGAAACGGTCTCTCCAGTCAATGTTAAAGCACTCAACACGTTCCCATTGCGTAGGGAGCAGCCCTTCCCTGCTCAGAGCCTGTGTGTGGACGCCCCCGTCACGTCGTTATTCTGTGGAATATATCTATGCCCAGCGCCAAACCGCTGGGACAGGACAAGGTCAGCCGTCCATCTCCTGGAGTGACCCGAACAGAGGGGTTTGCTCCCGGGCAGTCGGGTGTAGGGAAGAGGGAGAGCACTGAACTGTCAGCACTGGTGTCGGACCAGCGCTGTTCTTCCTTCATCCTCAGGTCCAAGGGGGAACACCGCTTCCCACCATTCCATAGAAGGTCAAATCACTTTTACTCCATTTTGTACATTTCATGGAATGTCCTGAGTTGGAAGGACCCACATGGATCATTGGTTCCAACTCCTGTCCCTGCACAGGACACCGCACAGGTCACCCCGTGTGTCTGAGCACGGTGTCCAGTCTCCTCTTGAACACTGACTTTCCACCAGAGTGTAAAGACGCTGCAGTTCATGGACCTTGACTGACTGTACCCAGCTACTCTCCAGCAAGAACATGAGATGTAAATGTGAAGCCCCACATCATTTTGGCTTTGGAAAGAAATGAAAAATTAATCTTTTCTTTCTCCTACAGGACCTCTTTGGGGGACTGGCCTCCTCATGGTTCTCCTGGCACCCTCAAGAGTGGAAATGCCCGACTTTGGCAGGGACAGTGAAGCAATCACAGAATCACAGAACAGTTTGGGTTGAAGGGACCTTCCCAGCTCCCCCAGTGCCCCCCCTGCCATGAGCAGGGACATCTTCACCAGCTCAGGTTGCTCAGAGCCCCGTCCAGCCTGGCCTGGGATGTCTCCAGGGATGGTTCATCCACCACCTCTCTGGCCAACCTGGGCCAGGGTTAAATAACAGTAACAGAGCTGTTATGTTCCCGCTGGAATACCAGACAGGATCCTGATCATCCATACCCGAGAAGGAACCAGAGAAGCAGCATAAAACTAATGCCAGGACATCCGAGGGGAAAGGACAGGACCTTACAAGGAGTTTCACAAGCCTTCCAGAGCAAATCTGGAGAGCAGACGATTGCTCAACACAAAAGGGACAGAGGAAGAAATACAAGGGAAGGAAGAACAAAGCACAGCAACTGCAAACCAAATGGTCATAACTGAACCACGAATGCATCTGGGCTCAACTCGGAGGACAAGAACAGGAAAATCCTGAAGTGACCTCCAGCCACAGCAGTAAGGACAAGAACAGCAGTTACTGAGATACGGGTACAAGAGCAGTGACGGAACGGTGCCTGCAGAGGCCAGAAAACGCCTGCACACATCACACCAAGAACATACAGAATCTTCACTTCTAAAGAAAAGTTCAGTTCTGTGGAGACTCCCACATCCTGAACAGACATTCAGCTACCAGCAAGAGTTACTCAATGAGCAAAACAAACCAACCAGGGACAAGGCCACATAAACCAGCGTAAAAATGCACTGCAGCAGGAGGGGAGCAGCACACCCTGCGCCCCGGTGGGGCCACCGCTGTGGGCTGAGCTGTGCCCTGGTGTCCTGGTTTGGTTAAAAACAAGTTTCTCTTTCAGTGAATGTGCCTGTCAGCTAAAGCTTCATATGAGCTGCATTTTCCTGGAGAACAGATCCATGTTTTGGTGAACACAGCAATGGATGTGAGGTTATTGGTAAGGACAGAGTCACATCTCCCGAGAGGGGCAACGAGAAACAGGTGACCAGAAACTGACCAACGGAGTCTAACATCCCATTCACGTGAATACTTCATATGAAAGTGGGAGAGCACGAGGATCCCGGCCCTTTTCCTTATGGCGACATTAGGAGAGGACCTTGCGAGTCGTCCCTGCGAACTGAGGCCAGTGACAGACTGAATCCAGCTCCGGTTGCTGCAGAGTCCAGTCCAGGACTTCGGGTGCT
The DNA here is from genome assembly GCF_037038585.1 of Patagioenas fasciata. Lineage (NCBI taxonomy): Eukaryota > Metazoa > Chordata > Aves > Columbiformes > Columbidae > Patagioenas > Patagioenas fasciata. Next base: position 1,693,578 of record NC_092539.1, read on the forward strand.
GGTTCTGCAGTTCCGGGACTTTCCAGACTGGTTTTGTATATTTTGTATTATTTTCTCTATTTTATCAGCAGCATTAGTCAAACATTTTAAATTTTTCCAACTCTCTTCTCTCTGTCCTTCTCTCCCTCCTGATCACCTGTGCTGAGTGGGAAGGGGGAGGGGGGTTAACAATACATCTGCCAGGGTTTTATTGTCACCCCACAATCAAACCCTCGACACCTGGGCATCCAGAGAATCACAGAATGGTTTGGGTTGGAAGGGACATTAAAGATCCTCTGTTTCCAGCCCCCTGCCACAGGCTGGGTCACCAGAGCCCCATCCAGCCTGACCTGAATCCTCCCAGGGCTGGGGCAGCCGGGGCCTCAGCACCCCCAGTGTAGAGAGTTTGTTGGAATTACAGAATCACAGCATCATTTTGGCTGGAAGAGACCCTCAGGACCATTGAGTTCAACCAGAATCAAGCACTAAACCGTGTCCCTAAGAACCCTATAGCACATGCCACCCAGCTCCTGCACCAAGCGCAAAGAGAACGTCCCCAGCCTGGCCTGGACCCTTTGCAGCTCCAAACTGGGTTTGCAGACCATAAAATACCTGCAGAGCTTCACCAAAGCAGGTTCTAGCACCACAGTGATCCCAAGGAGACCCATCTGAACCCACTCCAGCAAGAGGCCTTGATTTCTTCATCTGACAGTGTCTCCAAATATAAGAATACGTTCGTGTTTTCAGAATTTTGACATTAATGTATTTCCTTTCAACGTTTTTCATTCTGAAAATTAATTTCCTCTGCCCTGAATCTGGTATCAAAATCAGAGGAGACGCCAAATCAAATCTTTTCCAGTCCTCGGTATCTGTGGTTACATTTCAAAACCATATAAACCACAAGGCTTATATTTTTGAGTTAGAAGAGTGTCTTTGAGGAAAGCCATAAACTCTCTGTTCATCCTCTCTTTCCCCTTTGCGCGCGCTCCGCTCAGAGCTGCTGGGATCACAGACAGCGCCGCCCGTTCGCTTTGCGTCCTTGCAAAACACGACCCACGGCCCAAGACCTGGAAGAATTACAGGCAACTGATTAAAAGATGCAGGGGCTTAACGCGACTGAAACGCAGGATCCCGTCCACCAACCAGCCAATTACAGCTGAAATTCATGGGTGGGAAAAGTAAAGAACAACATGCTAATGGTTGAGTCTTCTTTAGGCAGACAGCGTACACCTCTGCCTTGCAAATTAATGAATATTGAATGGGATATAGAACAAATCCAATCCAGTAAACAATCAGTGAATTCCTTCCCCCAATAAATCCCTGTTAATCTGAACAAGACTTTGAGATCTTTTTCTGAAGGGAAACCCAATGTTGTATACATTTCATATATCTCTCTCTGTAAGTGCAGCCAGCCTACTTGCACTTAAAAAACTAAAATCTATAGCGATGCATCAACTGGGGGGTGGGCAGAGCTGTTCAGTCCCCTCCTGTTTCAGTATGATGGGTACACCCAACACTGTGACATCTACATTACATCCGAAAACAAAAAACCGGTATGCTATGTGGATTAAGAATTAATCAAAGTCTCTAATTGCAATCTACCTTGTCTCAATTTCTTGCAGAAAATGGCTGTAGTTCACCCCCAGTGTGTGCTCATGGGCTTGAGGAGGAACAGAAACAACATCGCTTAGAGGACGCAAAAAATGAACCTGTACAGTTCCTGGTGACGAGTTTCGAATCTCTAAGAACAAGCTGGTTTAATTTAAAAGATACAAAATTCCTCCATGGAAACTGTCCTGGTTTTGTTAAAAACAAGTTTCTCTTTTAGTGAATGTGCCTGTCAGCTAAAGCTTCATATGAGCTGCATTTTCCTGGAGAACAGATCCATGTTTTGGTGAACACAGCAATGGATGTGAGGTTACTGATAAGGACAGAGTCACATCTCGCGAGAGGGGCAACGAGAAACAGGTGACCAGAAACTGACCAACGGACTCTAACATCCCATTCACGTGAATACTTCATATGAAAGTGGGAGAGCACGAGGATCCCGGCCCTTTTCCTTATGGTGACATTAGGAGAGGACCTTGCGAGTCGTCCCTGCGAACTGAGGCCAGTGACAGACTGAATCCAGCTCCGGTTGCTGCAGAGTCCAGTCCAGGACTTCGGCTGCCAGCTCTGCAGTTCCGGGACTTTCCAGATTGGTTTTGTATATTTTGTATTATTTTCTCTATTTTATCAGTGGCATCAGTAAAACATTTTTAATTTTCCCACCTCTCTTCTCTCTGTCCTTCTTTCCCTCCCGATCTCCTGTGCTGAGTGGGAAGGGGTACAGGGGGTTAACAATACATCTGCCAGGGTTTTATTGTCACCCCACAATCAAAACCCTCGACAGAAACTCACAGATCTTTACACACTTTCTGTTTCATTTTTTTTTTTCTGTGTTTACTGTTAATGAGTACATGAAATACAAATAAACCTTCCACTCCTAAGTATTTTTGAGCTTGAGAAAATGATTCCATAGGGAATTTCTCCTGACGACGTGAAATAATATTTTAAAGATACAAACCCAATTCTACAATATATAGGTACCATGTAATATGTATGGTGAAATTCTGGGTTGCTCTCGCAATAGTTCTGGTTGTGCCGCATCAGCCCCGTCCCGTGCTGAGCAGTCGCCCGACCCTCTGTTCAACCTGAGGCCTCCACCAAACCTGGGACTGAGACAGGGAAACCTCTCTGGAACCAGTCTGAAATTCAGGTGATGAGAGAACACCCACCGCCCCCGAGGATCCCAACGAGGCTTGTTCCCCAGAGCTGGGAACTGCGGGCAAATTCTGGCTTATTACCGTCACTTTTGGGGTAACTGTTGTGTCTCCATCGTAGGTACATCCAGTTAAAACACCACCTTGCAGCAAGGCTGATGTAGCTGTGTTCCTTGGCTCCAGAGGGAGGGCAGAGCGAAGGGTAATTCACACAACAGAAGCTGCACAGGACACGGTGGGACGCGGTTGTTGAGCCGGTCACAACGCGATGGGTGCAACGCGCTGGGAACGGCTCTGTGGGTATCGCCGCCTCACCCGCCGTCCCAACCCGTTCTCCGCTTCTTATTGGGAACACGTGTTCTAAATGACATTTAATGGCCTTGCCATAATTTGCCTGTATTTCTGCAAACAGTGCCCCGGATCGTGTTTCTTACTTCACCCTCAATGAAACGCGGCCTCCGCTCGCTCCGCACCCGCACGGCACAGGAGCGGCTCAGCCGCCTGCTGCAGACCCACGGGCAGTTCTGCCCCGCTCTCATTCAGTTCACCTTCTGAATATAAAAGACACAAAGGGTTTTCCTTAACAGACACGGCGCCGTACCAAATAAGTTATAACTGCCAGCGGAGAGGTAAATAAAAATGTAGCTTTCCCCAGAAAGAATCAAAACCTGAACAGCAAGCAGCCAAGAAGACAGAGCTGCAAACTACCGAGAAACCATGGTAAGAAGACCGGGCCCAAAGCAAGGGCTGCAGCGGCCTTTTGGCAGCCGCCATGTTTGCCGCCTCGCATCTCCGGTGCCCACGGCCCGTCTCCCCATATCGCCCCCAACAAACGTGCTCTTGGGGACGGGAAGGTGACCGCAGAGCTGCGCAGGGAGCGCAGCCCAACTGCCCGTTATCCAACGCGTGTCCACGTCATCTCCTGGTGAGAGCTGCAGGTTCACCTGAACCGAGGTGGCCAGCAGCTCCTGGACATTGTGTCTTTACCAGTTCAGCTGTATACAGGTGTTTTATCAGAGACTGATTTTTTCAGGAATGCCACTCACAGCCCAATAACACCACAGAATCACAGAATCATTTTGGTTGGAAGAGACCCTCAAGATCATCGAGTCCAACCATAACCCACCCCTGGCACTGCCCCATGTCCTGAGAACCTCATGTCCGTCTGTCCAACCCTCCAGGGATGGTGACTCCAGCACTGCCCTGGGCAGCCTGTTCCAATGCCCCACAGCCCTTTGGGGAAGAAATTGTTCCCCACATCCAACCTCAACCTCCCCTGGTGCAACTTGAGGCCGTTTCCTCTGCTCCTGGTGCTTGTTCCTGGGGAGCAGAGCCCGACCCCCCTGGCTCCAAGCTCCTTTCAGGCAGTTCAGAGATCAGAAGGTCTCCCCTCAGCTCCTGTTCTCCAGCTGAACCCCCCAGGTCCCTCAGCCGCTCCCATCACACTTGTGCTCCAGCCCCTCACCAGCTCCATTCCCTTTTCTCAACTCGCTCCAGCACCTCAATGTCCTTCTTATGATAAGGGGCCCAAAACTGACCACTGTATTCACAGTGTGGCCTCACCAAGGTCTCACTATGGTCCAGACAAACTTCCAACTCACCTTTCTCCTCCTTTGCACATTACTCCTAAATGTAAACTGGCACCGTCCTGGGGATGGGGAGGATTTTCATTCACACTGTGTCCCCTCCTACTTCACAGGTGACTGCACCAAGGGGGTCACAGGTTCTTTAATACTTGCTCATGGCAGAGTCTGTGTCTTAGGAAAACAGACATTTCCAAGAATGACAGCCGTTCACTTCCAAGAACACTGTGACTAAGGAGTAACAACTCCGTGATTCATCCCCATCTCCACCGACTGCAGCGCTGAGACACCCACCAAGAAGAACAGCACCCCGAGCCACTCGCTCGCAGGGAGATGTCTCGGTAGCAGTGTCTGCAGACAGGCACAGGAATGCTGCTGATCGATTTAAATGTTAATTACATCCCGCCACTGAATCCTCCAGTGCAGAATTTACAAGAGGATCAGATGTCACAAAACTATTTCATTTCAGAAGCAATAAATTGCTCTGCTTTAGCACCATTTCCAGGGCTCCAAAACTCACTCACCATCCCAGCTACCAATGCCTTAACTCCCACAAAAGATAAATATGCTTTTAAAATGTATAACTATGTGGGTTTAGCTGAATTCAAACAACAAGGAAATGAAGCAACAAGACGGAGAGGGTCCTTCTTTATAAGGTATGTCTGGCTTGCTCCAGCCTTTGGCTCAGTTTCCAGTCTTAGCTGCAGCTTTCTAATGGATGGAGCTTTGAACTCCACCGCACAGACGGCTCCAGATCTCAGAAATGAAGCAACCACACGCAGCTGAAAACCTCTGGAAACCTCCACACACCACACACCTCCCCTGTAATTTCACCATTAAAGATCCAGCCTTTTGGGAGGTCTGTGAGTCTCGGTTCACTAGGGGAAAAGCGTTCATCACTTGTTCCTCCAGTTCTTCATTCACACACTCGGATTCGCCTGCTGCGCTGACACGGCCGGTGGAAACATCTGCATCCGACGGGAGGGAAAACAAGGAGAAAAACCCAACAAACAACAAAACACGGTAAGTTCCTCACTCGTAATCACCTGGGTATGAACATCAGCTCACTTTCAGTAGCCAGAATCCTCATTTAACACGAGTGGTTCGTTATTTCTCCACCAGTGGACGGGCTGTGGCTGCTGTGACACATCCTGGGCCGCCCGGTCTTGCCCGTCAGCGCAGGCCGTGCCGGGCTCCCTGCGGCCTCTTCCAGCGCACGAACCGCCACTGAAACACAGGCGCCCGCACCACCGGCCGCACCGCGCCGCGCCCGCAGCAGCTCCCGCTGCACAACCAGCTCGTGTTCTCATTCATAGCCGGATGGAAAAGCCAGGTCAACCCAAAACAACTCCCCTGCCCCATTCCTCCCTGGATCCAAAGCAGGGCAAAAACTTCCTTTCAGTTCAAACAAGGCAGTTGTTTCACTCAGTATTAAATACTTCGCTTCACTTTAGCAGGGAGGTCAGTATCTACAAGTTTCTCTTCTGGTTGTTGTTCAACCATCTTTCAGACAGCCCTGATTTAATAGAAGCACCTAATTGCACTGTGGACCTGCAGGTACCGGCCAGCAAACCCCAACCGGAGCCCCGGGGTTTGATCTCTTGTATTAACGTGACAGCAATAACATAACAGGGTTAGCTCGACCCATTGTGTTTTCTCTAACATCCTTGCAAAAGCTTATCACAAAGCATCCGGCCACGCATTCAACGCTGATTTCATGTTTCTCGTTTGATTCTTCTAGAGAAAAGCTGGAATTCCTCAGATGCCATTAGCCGAGCCCACCCCTTCCTGGGATCACTATTTTAAGCCGTACCTTGGTCTGTGCTGCCGGCACCACTGCTCAAAAGTCAAAATATAGACAACAGGCAGAAATACGTCTGGAAAATGAGCCGCACGGGCAGGACACTGAGAAACTGCCACGCTGGAGAGAAGAAAGGGAGATGAAGAACGGCACATAGAGTAAAAGTATATTGAAAGCTATAAAAGCTTTTATAGAAAAAGAATCTGGTCTTTCTCAATGGCAGTAAAAGTCATTCTTTTAACTAAGAGCAAGAAATCCATTCTGAGAAATCCGAGTTATGAAAACATAATAGGAAACCTCACAATTTTGCTAAGACATGCTCTGCTTCTCAGTGAGTCAGAAGTTCACATTCTTCTAACGCCGCCTCCCAACTGAAAACAATCCCCACACTTCAAGCAAAAGAATAATAAAGCACACATATGCTTCTTATAAAACAACCCTTACAAATAACCACGGCTTTTGTTTTCATAATGGCTAAAATTCATCATTTCCCCCCCCCAAAAAACACGGATCAAACAAAACGCGCTCTCATTAAAAGAAAAGGCTGGTTTGTCTGAGTGGAACAGCCAATACCATTTTCCTATTATTTTGTTAGCACTTTTTGTCAATGAGGAGGAGGGAGAGCTGCCGAGCAGACAGGGCCGGGCAGGCGGGACGGCTCAGCACCCAAACCAGGACCCTCATCGCCCCAGCTCAGCCTCAAGGGCACCCACATTCCCCCCACTGCACCATCACCCAGGGATTGTGTGCAGCTCATTAATGCTTACAGATATATAAAGGGGGAGTGTCAGGAGGATGGAGCCAGGCTCTTCTTGGTGACAACCAGTGACAGGACAAGGGGCAATGGGTGCAAACTGGAACACAGGAGGTTCCACTTAAGGATGAGAAGCAACTTCTTCCTGGTGAGGGTGTCAGAGCCTGGCCCAGGCTGCCCAGGGAGGTTGTGGAGTCTCCTTCTCTGCAGACATTCAAACCCGCCTGGACCCCTTCCTGTGGAACCTCAGCTGGGTGTTCCTGCTCCATGGGGGGATTGCACTGGATGAGCTTTCCAGGTCCCTTCAACCCCTGACACTCTGTGATTCTGTGATTCATGCACAGAACATGCCCTGCAGATCTGGTGCCAACTAAAGAAACAAAAATGAAACCAACCGCAGAAGTTTCCCAGCTTCGGGCACATCCTGCACGGTGCCCAAGACGACCCACAGACACCATCCTCAGACACACGGGGTGAACTGTGGGGTGTCCTGCGCAGGGACAGGACTTGGAACCAATGATCCGTGTGGGTCCTTCCAGCTCAGGGCATTCTATGGTTCACTCTCGGGGGACAGAGTGTCCCTTGCCCTCATACGGTGGCGAAGAAGAACATCTTGCATGTTGGTCTGAACACACACGTGGGTCACCACCTCAAACAAATAGTCAGTTTTGGATACTTTCAATACACCCAAGGAGAAGCGCACCTATTTTTACACAAGTGGCAATTCTAACAATAACACAAAGAAGTTGCTTTCTAGGCAGGTAATGAAATCCATAATAATAAAGGCCTAAAAGTATAACAATCGTTAACCTTTTGCAAGTAACTGGCAAGACTTTTAATGGCTTCCTCATCTGCTGGATGGGCCATGACCCATCACGGGTTACAGTAGCGTGGTTATTAAGCACCAAGACGATCCCCGGCACAGGGGACTCGGAGTTGCAGGCTGATGGGAGTCGGGGGACAGCACTGCACCCCCTCATTCCCGTCCCCACCTTACACCCTCTCCTGCACCTCCACCTCCAGGAACAGGGAGGTGGCCGAAGAGACCGAGCTCGGTCCATCCCCATCCCGCACAACCGCATCTCGTGTTCCTGTGATCGTAAAGCAAAAAACACAGTTTCATCACAAAATAGTTATTTTCCTCCAAAAATTCAGTCAAGCTACTTTTACTTACTTTAGCCAACCGCTCTGCGCATTTCTTCATTGATAAAGAGAAATGGGGTTTGTTCCCATTTCCAGCACTCTGGAAAACAAATAATTTCTTCTTTCGAGCTTATTAAGTCTGTAAAGGCGTAGAAAACTAATATTGTCGGGGATAAAAGGGGGAACTTCTTACATATGTCATTATTTTGTGGCTACTTAGTACTGAGGCTGTCAGAACAGCAGCAGCAGGTCTAGAGCACCGGACTGCGGTTTGGGAAGGGAGCAGCAGATGCAGAGTATCACAGAGCTCAAGAGGAACACAGATCTTTTCCCATCCAGACATCTCTGGAAATCCCCACGTTCTAAGTCAAAGAACCTTTAACTATCCTAAGTAGTTTTCCATGGAAAAAAAAAAGAACAACTGTTGATACTAAAACTGTTTTGAAGCCATCCAACTTTCCTTGTAGAACAGTAACAATAGTTTGATTCTTGCTTAAACACCATTCCCACATTTTCTTTGAACCATAGAATCGTTTTGGTTGGAAGAGATGCTCCAGATCATCAAGTCCAGCCGTTAACCCAAGGCTGGCGCTGTCTCGTGTCCCGAGAACCTCATCTGCACAACTCTGGCATCTTCTGCCACTTGTGTGTCCTCGGGAAGCATCAGCAGATGCTGAACGGGACCAGAATGTCTCCCCTTGGGAGGTCCCGGGGCTGAACCCCAGGTACGGACCAGCCAACCCGGCCCTTGACAGCACCCAACGTGCTGCAGCTTCAGCCGAGCAGCGAGCAAAGAGCACCAGGGGCATCCCGACCCAGATCCCAGCATCTCTGCTTCTGTTCCCTGCACAGCCCATCCTGGTGTTTAACATCAGCCATAGAATTTGTTTCCAACCGTGGCTGGACAACCCAATCGTCAGAAGAAATCTGTAGGTTAGACCTGAGAAACAGCGCTTGAGGCTGAAGAACACGTCAGCTTTTCTACCAGCATTTCAGAAGCATTTTAAAATAACCCTTTCACTAGGGTAGAAATTCACTTTTGTGTTGTTTTCCTGCCTAGCTGAGACCATTCAGATCACTGAAGACATGGAATCAGGTTCAAGGAAACTTCGTTCTGTAAGTATCCCAATGAGAAATAAATTGCTTTTAGAAATAGAAGCTGAAATAGAAGCTTTTACATGCTGAGAGCTGATGTTAATAAAGTATTTAGACCGTGTTCAAGCACATGTTAAAATGCACAGCTAAAAACATGGGTCCACTGCCAGAACCCAGCACAGCGGCTCAGAACTCCAGTGAAGACGTTCGGGTATTTTGTCCCATCCAACACCGACTTATTTCAGCCAAAGCTTTAAGCCTCAGCATCTCCTGAAGGAGCAGCCCACGGACGGAGCTCTCACCCAGCGGAGCTGACACAACGTTTCCACGCACGCCCACTAAAGAGAAGCATTTCACTGGGCTTGGGCCCACATCCTCACTTTTTAATCCAGTTTTTAATTTATGCTTAATTTCTGCTTTAATTAAGGGAAGTTCCACCTAAGTTAGGGTCCCCTGAGCTTTCTGTAAAGTTGTACCGTGAAACGCTTTAACAAAACCTTCAAAAGGCAGGGCAAGAGGCAGGGAAGGCAGGAGTGCACGGCATTAAACACAGAGCTCTTTCTGATGTTCCTTCCATGGAGTTTGGGCCATTGTTCTTCATAAAAACTGCTTTTGTAGATCTTAACACACTGACCAGTTTTCTACAGGTAGAAAATGACGGAGGACAAACAAGACTGCGGCAGCTCCAGGTTTTCTGGCACTTTCTGGAGCCGGGTTATCGTACCAGCTCTAATTCTTCCCTTTGCTCACAGACTGATTGGCAAAGGTCAGAGCGGTCGGCCAAGGACAAACTCCAGCTAACGGTGGCTATCAGAGACCAGGTTCACATCTTGCAATTACTACTGAAAGTAATTTTTCCAGCAAGGGAAAAGCCCACAGCAATCATCGCCCAATGCTTGACAAGGGTGGAATTGAAGGAGCCGCTGAACCCCGCGCTGGGAAATTCACTTTTCCCTCTCTTGCAGCGTATTGAACCAAACTGAGCCGCTTTAGATGCCAATTTGAGAAAATATCATAGCTTTCTTCTCATCAAAACATGGCTTGCAAAGTAGCTTTTCAGCTTCCCTTCAGGTTACATATAATGTAAATTAAAGACTTAAATAAAAAATGTGGAGAAGACCCGTTTGTCCAGGCTAAATCGAGCTCTCCACAGGCAGAGTGCAATTGCTATTTTGCTTATATTGAAGAAAATAATGGCAAAATGACTACTTCTTCCCTTGGCTAATTACATCTCACAGTGTTATGTTGATGCTCTCTCTCCAGTACTGACACTTAACATTGCCAGAGAAAGCAAGAATCTTCAAATACCACATTATTTAAACCAATCTTTGCTCTTGCAGTTCCTTTTGAAGATCCTGTGCTGAGACATCAGGAACAGGACCAGTTCCTCTCAAATGTGCCCCAAATTTGCTCCCTCCAGGCCATCATCAGGTGATTGCAATCACAGATCATAGAACGTCCTGAGCTGGAAGGACCCACACGGATCATCGGTTCCAACTGCTGTCCCTGCACAGGACACCCCACAGGTCACCCCGTGTGTCTGAGGACGCTGTCCAGTCTCTTGTTGAACACTGTCAGGTTGGGCCGTGACACCTCCCTGGGAGCCTGTTCAGTGTCCAGCACCTCTGGGGGAAGAACCTTTTCCTCATGTCCCACTGACCCCCCCTGGCTCATCTGCTGCCGTTCCCTGGGCTCTGTCACTGTCACAGAGAAGAGCTCAGCCCTGCCCCTCCTGCTCCTGCTGAGGAACCTGCAGCCCATGGGCTCTGCCCTCAGTCTGCTCTGCTCCAGCTGAGCAAACCCAGGGACTGCAGCCGCTGCTCATCCGGCTTCCCCTCCAACCCTTCCCCAACTCGCTGTCCCTCCTCTGGACACCCTCCAGCAGCTTTATCTCCTTTTCTCCTGTGTCCCCAGCCCTGCACACAGTGAATGCTGCAGGTGAGGCCGAGCAGAGCAGAGCAGAGCGGGACGATCCCCTCCTGCCCGGCTGGCCGTGCTGTGCTGGGTGCACCGGGACACGAGGCCCTCTTGGCTCCAGGGACACCGGTGGCCAATACCAAGGCTTTTCCACCAGCCACTGGCTCAAGCCATTCTGCTCTAGAACACGCCGGAGACGGCACACACAGCCTCTGCCAAAAACTTGATGGGTACTTCATGCTGTGCTCCCACCAACTGAAGAGCTCACCCTGGGTTCTTTCAGTGTAGAAACTTGATACAAGGCTGAATAAAAGATATCACTGTCACTTAATGTCAAAGTAGCAATAGCTATTCACATGTAAAATTTATAGGTGCACCCTCTTCGACAAAATTTAAAAATAAAAAATCTTTGAGAGGTCCTCTACATGGCTTTAAAGCTCCAGCTCTGGGGAGGTCAGGTAGAGGAGAACCGATCCCTGTCAGCTCGGCAGCACCGTGCTGGGGAGGTTTGTTGGTTCATATGGCAACGGGGAGGGTAACGCGGTGCCTGCTCACCCCACTGGCTGACGCACATCTCGAACAATCGTTCTCTTCCTGTTCATACGACATAAGAAAAACAGGATGTTGAGAGGTGTTTATCTGAATGAACAAGATAAGCAAGACCACGGACATTTCTAAAAGTGTAAAATTTAACTAACAAGATCTTATAGATTTTCTGTGGGAAAAAAAAACCCTCCAAGTGCTGCACTGCTGAATGTGATTAAATTATGCATGGAAAGAGCCTTTCCCTCCGACCCGCAGGAAACAGTTGAGGAGCTGTTATATGAGCCATGAATACCAATGGAAAGTCTTTTTAGTGTGAGATACTGAGTTACACTGCTGAATCAAAATGGAGAAAAACAGCTTAGTGTGCAATATCCCGCTGCTCTGGAAACCGTATTCAGCTCAGGGACGGGCTGGGGTACACGGTGAGGGTGCTCAGCGGCTCTGCGGCTACACCGGCAGGATTATAAAGCGGTTTGTGGCAATGAGCACCATTGCACAGGCGATTCTCAGGCCCACGGGCTTTCACTCAACCTGAGTAAACATCACAGGTGCTTTGGAGTGCTTTAAAAGTCCATCTGTGCCTGAGAAGGAACCTTCTCACTCCTCATCACAGTTTCATCAATAAGGGAATTTGCAACGTGCCCAAATCACCCAGCAGAGGACGGAGCCGCAATCACTGCTGTCCGCTAACGAACACGAGCTGGTACAGCCCAGGAGAACACTGCGGTCCAGAGCTGACAACCAGCTCGCATCGGAAAAGCAGAACATCATCCCAGGGGCGCCTCTGGAACGGTACCAGTCTTCATACCCCTGCTCTTGTCCCCCATACACATGGGCAATGCACCCAGCTATAGAAACACCCAGATACAGGGCAAGATCACAGAACGGTTTGGATTGGAAGGGCCCTGAAGATCACGTAGTCCAACCCCTGCCACAGGCTGGGTCACCTTCCACCAGCCCCGGCTGCTCAGCGCCTGTCCAGCCTGGCCTGAGCCCTCCCAGGGATGGGGCAGCCAGAGCCGCTCTGGGCCAGGGCCTCAGCACCCTCCTTGAGGAGAACTTCTGCCTTGTATCTAATCTAAATTCACCCTCTTTCAGTTTAAAGCCATCACCCCTCGTCCTGTCACTACGTTGCCTTGTATAAAGTCCCCCTCCAGCTTTCTTGTAGGTGTCTTTAAGTCTGGAAAGGCTGCACTAAGGTCTCCCTGGAGCTTCTCTTCTCCAGCTGAACACCCCAGCTCTCTCACCTGTCCCCAGCAGAGCTGTTCCAGCCTCGGATCATTCCTGGGGCTCCTCTGGCCCCTCTCCAGCAGCTCCATGTGTGTCCTGTGCTGAGGACCCAGAGCTGGACCAGCACTGCAGGGGGGGTCTCAGAGTGGGGCAGAGAAACTGCTGCCCATGGGGCTGGTGACACAGCCCAGGGTACTGACCAAGATGATGAGAATGTAACCAGGAGCTGGTTGAACGCACCACAGGTGAGCCAGTGTCAACTCGCATCTGCTTTAAAATATCACTTCATTGGGAATAAGAGAAGAAATCCTCAGGAGCAGGGAGAAAGGATGAGGTGTGCATTAGAGAAACCCAGAAGAAGCAGGGCTTGGGGAGTTAAGTGCCAGCGGCTGCCTTGCTGTAGCAGCAGGAAGAACGGGACCATCAGCAAGGAATCTGGAACAGGTAAGGGGGAGGCTGGGAGTGGAACATCCCTCTGTGTTTTAGGAGATGTTTGGAGCACATAAGCCACCCAGAGCATAACGGTTCACATGGAGTCAAACAAGATATGAAGGAGAAGGACATCACACTTCAGCCTGACTTCCCGAGGGGTCATTCCTGTTTAGGAATTACTGAGGACCCGATTTAAAGTCTCCTCAGTCTTCAGCCTCACAGGAAAAATAAAACTGCTCAACATTTTGGCTTGGGATGCCCAAGAATTAGCTGTTAACTGGGAAACTGGGAAGTTGAACAATCTTTCATGTACTTAATTGTTCATAGCATCACCTATTTAAAATGCACATGTAATTTAAAATACAATATTCATTAAGGCCTTTTGCATGTCATCATATCCCATGGAAGAACCGGACCACACGCCGCAGCGCTCCGGTCATTCGGCACCACAATGAGTCCTTGTGCACTGCGAGACACCGAGCACCTCCTATTAACAACACTTTATAGCTCGCTGGGTACCACAGACCTATTTAAGCACATGGTTAGAATAATAATGAGCTAACGGAGAATGTAAGAAGGCTTAAAATAGAAAATGAGTACAGTCAGATATCGAAGTGAAGCATAATAAATACGCAGACTCCGTAACAGAACAAGTGAGCTGCAGGGAGGGGAGGTGGACAGAGAGCTCTCCAAGGAGAGCACCACGCCGTTGCTAAGGATTAGAAGATCAAAGTGCCCGTGCGCTGTCACGACAGCTCCATCCCGAAACGGGACGGCACCCTGTGAGATTTGACTGAATGCAGTATCTATGTGTGACAGTTATTTGTGCTGTGAAGGAATCTCCCATTTGGGAGTTGCAAGAGACTCCAGGATCCGGAACAGCTCGCAGCTGGCTCAGCAGAGTCGGCCTCGCTGCTCCGGGAGCACCAGAGCGGACACGTGGGGACGTCCGCACCAACCCCTCGGCACTGCAAAACCACCGCCCAGCTCGACACAAAGACACCTGAACAACCCAGCACTCTGCATGTGCTCATGAGCTGCAGCTACACAAAATCCTTTCCAAGTGGTTGCTCTCCTCCACCACCACTGTTTTTATTTCAAAGACACTTGAAATGAAGACCTCTGGAACCTCCCCACCAGACTCGCGTGCAGCCAAGGACGTGCTGACCTCCAGAACGCGATCCTCCGACAGTCCTTACTGTGACCACCTCAGCACTTTCTTGCACGTCACTGATGCCACCAAGATGTACCCCAAAGCAGCAGTGCTGAACAAAGCACCATCAGCACGAGCTGCCAACAGCACGTACAATCCGAAGACAACAGCCCTCTGTGTTTGTATTTTTCCCTTTCTACGCTGCGCAGGTGCTGGTTTCCTCACAAAGCTGCACCTTGGGCTATAGGTGACAGTTCAGACAGCAGGAAGATGCTGCACGTGTTCCACACACGGGCACGGGGAAGTGACACCATTTACCCCAAGTCTCCCGGCAGAACCCCAAGGAAACAAGAACAGGTTTCCGATTCTCACCTCCCTCCTTTTTGCATCAGTTTGGATCCATCTGTTAACAAATACTTCTTACTTATTCTAGCTGGGTACCAGCAGCTCTGCAAAGCCAGTTTGCAGCTCCCAGTGAAGGCACAGACCCTCCTGGTGCCAGGGGCCATGGGGACTCTCAGTGTCTCCCGAGCTGGCCCTGGAGCTGCTGCCACCTGCACAGGCTCCTCTTGCCCACGGGATCCCAGCTGCACCGGCCCCACCTTCTCAGGGCTACCAGAACCCCGCATCACAAACGGGTTTCATTTACAAATCAGATCTCCCAGGGCAGGCCTGATTTCCAAAGTCCTTTAGGAAACAACGGCCAAGCTTTGCTACCTGTGATCAGAATCCCAGAATGTCAGGGGTTGAAGGGACCTGGAAAGCTCATCCAGTGCAATCCCCCATGGAGCAGGAACACCCAGCTGAGGTTCCACAGGAAGGTGTCCAGGCGGGTTTGAATGTCTGCAGAGAAGGAGACTCCACAACCTCCCTGGGCAGCCTGGGCCAGGCTCTGCCACCCTCACCAGGAACAAGTTGCTTCTCAAATTTAAGGGGAACCTCCTGTGTTCCAGTTTGTACCCATTGCCCCTTGTCCTGTCACTGGTTGTCACCGAGAAGAGTCTGGCTCCATCCTCCTGACACTCCCCCTTTCCATATTGATCCCCAGGAATGAGTCCCCCCTCAGTCTCCTCTTCTCCAGCTCCAGAGCCCCAGCTCCCTCAGCCTTTCCTCACACGGGAGATGCTCCACTCCATCAAGAAGACACACGGTAGAACAGATGTGTATAACAAAGTGATTTCTACTTACTTTCACATCAATTTTGTTTTCCCATTTGGTGCACATATTTAAGTCAGCATCAAAGGAACAAAATGGAAGCCCAACCATTGTGTCTGGTTTGGCTGGTTTACCGACCAACCCCCCGCCTTAATTCTATGACATGGGTGAGCGCGAGGGCTCTGACAGCCAGAGGGCCCCTTCGTCCATCTGACCCAGGTTAACGCTGTCCCGCTCGGCCTGCAAGAGAACGCAGGGCAGGTCGGACAAGAGAACGACAGGGACAAAGACAGACAGACAGACACTGCAGCGGACTGAGAGCCAAAGCCCGGCGGTGGGATGAAAGAACGTGGAACGAAGGCAGCACCCAGCCAAGCCAAACAAAGCTTTCCTTGAGCGGTTACATCTGCTGGAGAGTCCCCGGCTTGCACTCCCCTCGCTGAGAAATTCTGTTAATTGTGTCTAGGACATTTAAAAAAATCCCAAAATAAGCTCCTCTGCAATCACGAAAGCTCTGAACTGTGTGAACTTTTGTTATGCTGAATTACTGATCGCTTGCTCCATGCTTCTTGAAGTAAAAGCTCAAAATTGCTTTACAGGAGATTTTTCTGAGGTATAGCCCTGGACAGGAAGAACCGGTAATAAATCTTCATTATTTTTTCCCCAAGAAAAAACAATTACAAAAAACTCTTCTCCCTCCCAATGTCTGTGTAGCTCAGTACAAAGACCATCCAGAAGAAAATGAAAAGAGAGACTTCCTCAACTTAGGCAAAATTAAATAAGGTTAAACGAATGCTCCGTAGAGCCAAAGGCTCCAGTTCCGTCACACAGCATCGCTCCCTGGAACCCAACAGGGACGGCGGCTCCTCCGCTGCCACGAAAGCCGCTGGGCGCTGGGCAGCGCGTGTCAGCACACAATGCGGCCACAGGCCTCTTTGATATGTGCAAATCAATGCTCCAAAGCCAGAAAGACAGATTCACCTTCAGCAGTTTTTGAGTTGCCTAAAAACCCCGATTCTGCCTTGATCTGAGCCGCTCCGGGGTCAGCGAGCGCCGCTGCCCGCTGGTGTCACATCACGGGCACAGCTCGCCCGCCTGCGGCAAACCCCCAACAAACAACCCCCTCGGCTTCGAGCCCGTCCCCCCAGCACCAGTTTGTACTCCACCACTCACCATGACAACCAGAAATGCCAGAGCGTTGATGGACTTCAAGCACCTTGTTTCTCCCCTCCACAACCCAAACCTCTGCCTGCATACCTCGGGTAATTAGATATTTGTATTTACCATTTGCTCCCTTCTGCCAAAACACACTTCTGTCCTTATAACATATATAGATACACATTATTAATTATATAACAAGGAGCAATACATGTTTTTCAATGAACTGCAGGGTAGGTAGGTACAATGTTGGGTTTTATACGCTCTACCACACTAAGACAAGGCTCCAACTTGAGGTAAAACTCATCCATCTTAGCTGCCGTATGGCCAGGCTAAGGTGCTGCAGCACCGCGAGCAGGCGCTGACGTGCTGTTGAAAGGATGCAGATGCACAGACCGATGTCGGCACCACCCAGATTGATTTTTTAAGCAGTAAAGCAACTTTAAAACAGCATCTGTCCTTAAGAAAGGCCGCCTTTCCAGGCAGAACCTCCTCCTGAACTCCTCAGGACACACGACCATCTCTCCATAGCCAGGATCGCGCCATTTAGAAACATCGACACTCCAGCCGATGGATGGAGACACCGGGAGGTGCTGAGGGAAGCGGGGACAGTCAACCTGCCACAGTGCTGAGCAGAAGAACAGTCTGACGGACACGGAGCGCAACTGGAGAACAACAACTGCGACAATCTCAAACCTCAGGCTGCGGAGGGCTCCCTGAAAACCTGGGCTCTGTTGGGGAGGAGGTTTGGGGTTCGTTTTATGCTCATTTGCCTCTTGTTTTTGTCTTCATGGATAAGATTCATTTCCAGTAACTGTCGACCAAAGTGGAAAAGGAGCATTTAACAATAAAGTGCAAGAGTCCATTATGAGTAATGGCAACCCGTGTGCTTTTATGAAACAATAACACACCAACATAAAATAAATCAGTGCCTTTTAATTTAACAATGTAAAGTACCCTCCCACCTGCTGTGAATCTCCGTAAGGAGAAAAAGCTGGCTGCATATTTACCGAGCTGTCTATCCCTGTCTCACTCTGAACTGGCCTAATGCCCTGGGGTTGGACTGTAGGGCTCTGTCATCTCTTGCACTCGTATGACCTAAGAAAGGGAATGTGGCCTTTTTCCCACAAGCCCAGAGTGAGAACATCATAAAAGCTGAACTTTAGCCCCCTTTTTGGGCAGGCAGCACAATAGCAAGGAGGATGCTGTTACTCCCTGGAGGCCCTGCTGCTGAAAAACATCACCAAGCTCAAGTAAAAGGTCAGTAGTTAGGATTGCATCTCTTGTTTTCTTCAGCTTTCCTCCTCCGTCAAAGGCAGTGAAACATTCTTCGCACACCCCCCTCCCTCCTTCTGAGAAATGCAGGAAGGAAGTGCTTGCAAAATAGTTTAATTTAAAAGACCGCACAATCACACACAGCAAACACTGCCTTAGACTCGGGGCAGGACATTTCTATTGCCTCACAGTTCCCACTGAAACACAAATGAATCCCTACAGCACCAGAGAGGTTCCTCCCTCCCCGCACACAAACAGAAGCTGCATTTTGACTCCCAACCCCTTTTGTTCAGGAGCAGACACCTTGGGTGAGAAGATCTGCAGCGACGTGCTGCAGGAGAACCCTCTGCTCCCCCCGAGCCCGCAGGTCCCTGGGCAGCGAGGAGGGGACGTCACCCTGGCTGTACACAGAGCCTGGGGACAAGAGGCTGCAGACCAGCTCTGAAGAGAGCAATCTGGGGGTTCTGGTCAATGGTCAGTTGAACATGAGCCACCAGTGTCCCTGGAGCCAAGAGGGCCCCGTGTCCCGGTGCACCCAGCACAGCACGGCCAGCCGGGCAGGAGGGGATCGTCCCGCTCTGCTCTGCTCTGCTCGGCCTCACCTGCAGCATTCACTGTGTGCAGGGCTGGGGACACACGAGAAAAGGAGATAAAGCTGCTGGAGGGTGTCCAGAGGAGGGACAGCGAGTTGGGGAAGGGTTGGAGGGGAAGCCGGATGAGCAGCGGCTGCAGTCCCTGGGTTTGCTCAGCTGGAGCAGAGCAGACTGAGGGCAGAGCCCATGGGCTGCAGGTTCCTCAGCAGGAGCAGGAGGGGCAGGGCTGAGCTCTTCTCTGTGACAGTGACAGAGCCCAGGGAACGGCAGCAGATGTGCCAGGGGGGTCAGTGGGACATGAGGAAAAGGTTCTTCCCCCAGAGGTGCTGGACACTGAACAGGCTCCCAGGGAGGTGTCACGGCCCAACCTGACAGTGTTCAACAAGAGACTGGACAAGGTCCTCAGACACACGGGGTGAGCTGTGGGGTGTCCTGTGCAGGGACAGCAATTGGAACCGATGATCCGTGTGGGTCCTTCCAGCTCAGGACATTCTATGATTCCATGGTCTGACTGGGGTTCAGGGCTGTGGGGCAGGAACGGAGCAGCCAGCACAGCCTGTTCTCTCTCAGGGTGCTGCGCGGTACCAGGCACCACGAGGCAATGTCTTCTTCCAATGTTTGCTACCTGGACCTTGCTTGTGAAGGTTGTTTGGGAGTGTTGGATTTAGCCTGACCCTTGTCATCACCAGATGCAAGTGAAAGAACCAGAGTGAGAGGAAACAACTCTTATACTCCATCCCTTTTTACCAGGAGCAATGTAGAGACCAGCAGGAAATTCATGGAAAACTTCTTGGTTATTGACCAGTTCCTGTTGTATGACCACATAATTCTTCGCAGTCACACTGTTTTCGTGTCCCTGGGCAAGCAGCATGTGTTATCACAAGCCTGTTTCTTCGACTTCTTGGAGACTTCGACTCGCCGTCCCTCGAGCTGTGCACCGCGACAGCCACCAGCACCGTCAGAAGGGCTCGCAAGTCCCTGCCTGCCTTCACTTCTTTGAGAACCACCCGTCCTCCCAGCCACAGCCTCTCCCAACAAACCCCCCTGCGCCCGCAGCTTCTCCCAGCGCAGCCTTTGCTCCCTGGGCTCAGCAAACCCCACTGTGCTGCTGCCACCAGAGCGTGCGGGAGGTGCATTCTGAGCGGGCACTCCTGTCCTCCGAAGGGACACTTCAACAACCACAGCTCAGTCCCTCTGTTTACCCTGCCACTGTCACAGCGCGGAATTAGACTAACAAAATGAGTAAGAGACCAGTGCATGTAGGAACTGAGCAGAACTGCACCTGCTGCTCATTAGAGCGACGTCTTCTTCCTCCAAACAGGATGGCCGGGACAAGCAAAGAGCCAATAAATTATTGTCTAAAAGGAAATTAAGAAGTTTTGCATCTTGTTATTGTGAGCGCTTTCCCATGCACAGTCAAGAGCTTCACAAAGGGAAATATGAATTCTTTACAGAACAGGGAGATGGGACTGCCCAGTGCCACAAACCCCCCGGGGACTTCAGCTCCACCGCAGGACCTGAAACTGGGCTGCTGGGTTTTGCTTTTGCTCTTGTAGAGTTGACACCTCAACTGGCAGCGGTTACCTCCAGCCTGACCAGCGGGGAAACCTGACTTCCTGACTTCTCCCAGCTGGAGGCCACTGCCCTGATGGGTTTTTGGTTTATTATCCTCCCCTCCCCCAGTACATTTTACCTTCATTTCTGGTAGACTTAAATAGAACTGTTAACATTTCAGAAATGCCTTCAGATTACA
Source organism: Patagioenas fasciata (assembly GCF_037038585.1). Lineage (NCBI taxonomy): Eukaryota > Metazoa > Chordata > Aves > Columbiformes > Columbidae > Patagioenas > Patagioenas fasciata. The sequence goes on from NC_092539.1 coordinate 1,713,907, forward strand.
AACGAGGAATCCATAATACTGCATTCTATAGAGACCTTAAATAAAACATAATACCTGTCCCACAGAGTATTGTAAAAGCATTTAGGAGCTCACTCCCCACCCCACGCCTGCTGCGAGCCCAAAGGCCAATGGAAAGGGATGAGATAAGCCCAGAAAGGCCGATGTGGCCGGGCAGACCAGGGGCTGTGCGGGCCAGCAGCACCGAGCTGGGAGCTTCTCCTTATCAAGACCATTAAGAGCTACACACGGTGTTTTACATGATTAAAAGTATAACAAGCAAGAACTGCACTGGAAGATGTGTTACGATACAACCACCACATCGGCCACTATGTGTGTGGGGTCAGAGCGTCTGAGTTTTTAGGGATGTGGTTTAGCGTGGCCCTGGCACTGTTGGATTTACAGTCGGACTCAGAGATCCTACAGGTCTTTTCCAACCTAAGTGATTCTATGATTTCAGTAGTACACAATTTGCTTTCAGAAAGTTTCCACAACTATAGCCTAAAACCCTTACCATTAAACCAACACACTCTTTCTTTAATCCTAGACGCTGATCGTCCAGTTTCACCCCAACTTCATCAAAACGCAACCCTAAATAAATACTAATTTGACACTGAGTACACTGGGCTCCTTGCAAACAGTCACGCTGCAGAAATTACTGACAGTTCCGCTTTTCAGAGAGCAAAGTCAGAGGAACAGCCGAAGGAATCCTGTAGTGCCAGTTAACTCAGCAAAAATGCCACCCCACTAAATATTATTTTCTTACCCTGAAATTTCAGCAGTTGCTCACAGTGTAATTTACCCTAAAGCTGGACTGTGACTTGAATTTTACTCCAAAACCTTCCCTGACCCAAACAGACGAGTCGGGGACGTGGTTCAGTTCCACACGAGCCCGGGGGCTGGCGCGCCCGGCTGGGCCCTGTGGCCTCAGACAGGATCCCCGCGGGCAGCGCCCTGTGCACCGAGGACGCGCCACGGCCGCTGGGGCGCTGCACTGGCCTTCCAGCCCCTCCCCCACCCCAAGGGTAAAGAAAATGAAGCCTCAAGTACTGAAAAGTTGATTCTCCATCAAGTTAGACTCTTGATATCCTGTCATAATATCCATTTGTACAATGGGATTATACAGCGAACCTGAGAGGTGTTTCAGTGATCGTTCATCATCTTTCAACAGCTTTGCAGGCTTTTGCTATCAGAACCAAACATGGAATGCTAAAGCCATACAAACAAACAAAACCAAACCAACCAAACAAACAAATAAAACCCCCCATACCAAACAAAACCCCCTAATAGTTGTTTTAAGGAATGGTTAAAAAAGGTTACAGAGCAGACAGATCTGACAATATGAGCTAAATACTGTAATTCACCTCTCAAAACCAGCAATACAAGAAAAAGATGACAGCTCAGTTCTGAGCCTTTCCTTGGAAAATGATGATTCATTCCAAGGTGAGGCCTCCACTTTATCCATTTCCTCCTTCTCTGGGGCAGCACAGGGGGCGCTGGGCTCCCCACTGCTCTGCCCGCACACCAACCCGAACCCGGCCCTCGGGACACACACCGGCCGTCCTGTGATTGATTCTGTGATCCTGTGTCCTCCCGCAGCCACACACGGAGCTGGGGACACGGGCAGTGCCAGGGGTGGGTTGTGCTTGGACTCAATGATCTTGAGGGTCTCTTCCAACTGAAATGATTCTGTGATTCTGGACCAGAGAGCATCCCTGGTCCTTCCCTTGGCCCAACTCCACAACCCGTCAGCGCGGGAGCTTCGTTACTAAACATCAGCCCTTTCCACACAATCCCGGAATGTCAGGGGTTGAAGGGCCCTGGAAAGCTCATCCAGTGCAATCCCCCATGGAGCAGGAACACCCAGCTGAGGTTCCACAGGAAGGGGTCCAGGCGGGTTTGAATGTCTGCAGAGAAGGAGACTCCACAACCTCCCTGGGCAGCCTGGGCCAGGCTCTGCCACCCTCACCAGGAAGACGTTTTTTCTCAAATTTATTTTTCCCTCTTTTTCCCCTTTTATTCTTGGTTAACCTGCTTCTTCTAAAGGAGAATTTCCATTACTGAGACGCTTGATTATTAAAGGAAGAAAGCCCTCAGCAACCTGCTCTCAGACACATGTGCAGCCCAATGCGGGGGTTTGCTGCCGCCGCGGTGTCCACGCGAGCCGAGCGCTCTTCCCGCTGCGCCGCCGGGGCTGCCCGGCCGGGCGGGTGATGGGTGGTGGGGCAGCTGTGTCTGGAAGGCGCTCCCCAGGCGGCAGGAAGCCGCGCGGCCCGGCCAGCACTTCCTTCCTGCATACACGGGGGGACGGAACGGGAGAAACCTTGGCTGCCTCTCGCCCTGAGAAAAGTGCTCCCCTTCCAGCTGGATTACAGTAAAAACATGTTAATCTTTCACAAGATTATAATATCCTTCCTCTCTAAGTATAGCTACAGGGGTAGCGACACTTTGATAATGAAATGAACCAACAATGTAAAACATGAGTGGCTGCAGAGGGCTGGTGCTGGGAGCTGAACACAAGGAGGCCCAAAGCTGAAGGTCCCCGTCTTCCGCCGAGGTACAAATCTGCACTGGATCACACCTGCCTAACCAGTCTTGACTCCAAGAGTAACCAGGACTAAGCACTTCAACAGAAGGTGTGAAATGTGTCCCTCCGGACGTCTGCATTCCTGAGCCTGTTTCAGAGAGTGGGCCGAAACTCAAAGTGTGATGTTTATTACCCCTACAAAAAATAACGCTGCAACGAGCAACCTGTGAATGTGCTGACTCTGCGATCCACACGTTCCTCATGAGCACCCAGGACGGTTTGTTTTACAGAGACTTCCCTCAAATGCCTTTTTCCAAAGGTCCTTTTCTGGATGACCCATGAACCTGCATGACAACCTGACCGGTAATCATCACCTGCTCACAGCAATAAAAACACGTGCAGAGCTTCACAGAACAGATATTCCACGCTACCACAGGAATTTCCATCAAATTTTCCATTCTTGAACTCCCAGAGTCAAACCCACAGACAACGGGAGCACCGTTGGTGTAGGCGGGTGTTCAGAACCTGTCGAGGGTTTTGAATGTGGGGTGACAATAAAACCCTGGCAGATGTATTGTTAAGCCCCTCTCCTCCTTGCCACGCAGCACAGGCGATCAGGAGGGAAAGAAGGACAGAGAGAAGAGAGCTGGAAAAATTAAAGATGTTTTACTGATGCCACTGATAAAATAGAGAAAATAATACAAAAAATACAAAACCAATCTGGAAAGTCTCAGCAACTGCAGAGCCAGCACCCGAAGTCCTGGACTGGACCCTGCAGCAACCGGAGCTGGATTCAGTCTGTCACTGGCCTCAGTTCGCAGGGACGACCAGCAAGGTCCTCTCCTAATGTTGCCATAAGGGCCGGGATCCTCGTGCTCTCCCACTTTCATATGAAGTATTCACGTGAATGGGATGTTAGACTCCGTTGGTCAGTTTCTGGTCACCTGTTTCTCGTTGCCCCTCTCGTGAGATGTGACTCTGTCCTTATCAATAACCTCACATCCATTGCTGTGTTCACCAAAACATGGATCTGTTCTCCAGGAAAATGCAGCTCATATGAAGCTTTAGCTGACAGGCACATTCACTGAAAGAGAAACTTGTTTTTAACAAAACCAGGACAGAACCTCAACCTCAGTCCCACCACGGGGATGTCCCAGAAATGCCCTGGGGCTGACAGTGTCTGGATGAGTTTGCCCAAAAGAGTCTGATAAAGGCAAGAATAAATTCTCGGATCTCTCGACACCGAAAGGAAAATCCCAAACCTGTGAGCAGAGAGTTCTCAGAACAGTCTCTGCTTCTGAAAAAGGAATCGGACAAAAAGACCTCACCCATTCACAAAGAGCGGGGAACAATGGGAACTGTCACAAACCAGCCCCCACGTCAGAGCGAGGAGCGTCCCTTCACACATCGAAACAGCCCAGAGCGGAGCAGGAGCCTGGGAGGCCCTCAGGGCTCCTGGCGTACGCGTCTCCCAGGCCCTTCTCACTGCAGAACCTGCCAGAAGCATGGGATGGTACTGAATTCCAATAACCAAAGATGGGGATGCAAGAGGAGAGGAAATTTACTGCAGGACTGAGCTAGAGTAAGTGACAAACTGCTGTCCGTTCAATCTCTCCGGCAAGGATCCTGACACGGAAACTTCATGGGACATACATGACAATGGTACGTGTGAGCATCTTTCACAGGTCTTACTTTATAGGGCAAAGCAATTACAAAAGCAATTAATAAGCAAACTAAATGACGGATAAGGTCTGAATGAGTTGTGTAACACACAGTAATAAAAATCATGTGTTCTTCTGAACTGGTGGGAAGTTATAAAAGCAACTGCTATAGGCGTTCTCAACCTGGAATACAATTCTGAGAAGGCTGGATGTGGATCAGAAGACCTCAAAGATCCAATAACCTTCATGGCATGCACTTTAGCACTGAATTCACAGGTTTTGCTGTATATGTGACTCAACATTCTCCTCCGATAGCACTAAGGAGCAAGTAAATCACGTGGAACGAACAGAAGACAAGCAAACACTTGGACAAGCAGAAAACTCACCCGTGGGCTGATCACTTGAGTCACTGTCCTGATTCATCCCCCAAAGGTGGCACCAGGTCAGGGTGCTGAGCTGAGGGGTCTGCAGATCTGAGCTGGCAGCACAAGCGCTTCCTTCTGAAAAGAAGAAACGTCGTGTTACTGTGAAACTGTACGAACTTCACCCTGTGTGACAAAGGGAATATCTTGTGTGGGGTCTGTTGCCTTTGAATCTAAGCAAGACAGTGGGGAAACTGTGTGCACATACAGCTTAGCACAGAAGTCATGGTATAATACACTGCCTGAAGAGCAGAGAACCGAATGGTGAATTGCTGAATTAAGTCAACCAAGAAACGCTAAGAAGAGGCATCTGAAATCTCATGCAGGTTAAAACAACACATAGTTAAAACATCTGCATTCCTGGACCAGGTCAAGATCAGCTGTCGAACTGCACAAACAGGAGTCTCTGACGCTGTTTACTTGTTTAACCGAACAAATGAACAGACCTATCTAACTTCCAAGCTGGTCAAACATCCCCGTACAGGATGTATTCACTGTGGCTGAACAGCTCCTCCTCTTTGTTTGCTCACCCTTCCCCTCAGCACATCTCGCCTGCGGTGCGGTTGGGAGCAGAACCCATGTCTCCCAGATCCCAACCACCACATCCTTCCTGCTGAATCACAGCGCGGGCTCGTTGAGCAGGACGGAAATTCCCCCGCGAGAGCTCTCACCCCGAGCGTGCTGAACACGAGCGCTGAGAAAAACACAAACGGAGCAGCAAGAACAACAAGTGATTTAAGCCACTGTCCGACGGGCTGAAGGGAAACACCAGTGTGTCGGGGTTGTTGTCAGCAGGGGGTTTGTGTCACTGGGGGAGCGAGAGGTTTCTGCTCTTCCAGGCACCACGAGGGTCACCTGGAGCATCCAGCCCCGCTCAGTGCAAACAGCTGCTCTATGGCAACTGGAGGGTCAGGATGAGCCTCAGCGTGCTGTACTAGCAAAGGGCATTCGCTTGCTTTGAGGTCTTTAGCAAAGGGAAAGAAAAAGAGGAAGAAGAGGAAGAAGAAGAAGAAGAAAGAAGAAAAATGATGATAGTAAGAAAAAGATGAAAAAGAAGATAAATGAGAAGAGAAAAGAAGAAAAAGAAGAAAAAGAAGAAAAAGAAGAAAAAGAAGAAAAAGAAGAAAAAGAAAAACGAAGTAAAAGGAAAAATAATAAAGAGAAGGAGAAAGAGAAAGAGAAAGAAAGAAAAAGAGAATTAAAAAAGAGAAAAGAGAAAATAGAAAAGAGAAACAAGAAATGAGAAATGAGAAAAGAGAAATAGAAGAGAAGAAAGGAAAAAGGAAAAAGGAAAAAGGAAAAGGAAAAGGAAAAGGAAAAGGAAAAGGAAAAGAAAAAGGAAAAGGAAAAGGAAAAGGAAAAGGAAAAGGAAAAGGAAAAGGAAAAGGAAAAAGAGAAAAAAAGCAGAGCTGGGGGAAAATACCAAAAGTGGAACAAATATATTTTAACCCAAACACAGTTCACCTCATTGGCCTCTTACAAAACAAAAAAGGTTGTAATCCTTGTAATTCGTCTGTGACCTGTTCGAGGACACAACTCTGAACCGGCCAGTTCATGGTCCAGGACTCTGAAGAATGTGGCTCCCCTCGGCAGCTGGGCAAAGGAGCAGAATTTCCCCACCGGCAAGCACTGGGTTTCCAGGTTGATCCCATGGGACACCCCCAGTAACCGGCAGCATCGGCTGCTGCGGGGCAGGGAACCAAACCCTCCATTGCAGCCTCCCAGGTTCATGGATCTGGAGCAGCTGTGGATGGACACACAGACAGGACTTGCTGCCTCGAGAGCAGAGCCTAGGGCAGGGGGACAGCTGGGGACAGGCCTGTGTCCCCACAGGACACAGCAGCCCCCGAGGAGCCTGGTCTGGGGGCAGCCACCCCAGACTGTTCACCTGTGTTCACCTGTGAGCTTCTGTTCCCCACCACCAGCTCCTCTGGTTGCTCAGTATAAGTTGGGGAATGAGCTGTTGGAGAGCAGTGTAGGGGAAAGGGACCTGGGGGTCCTGGGGACAGCAGGGTGACCATGAGCCAGCACTGGGCCCTTGTGGCCAGGAAGGCCAATGGTACCTGGGGTGGGTTAGAAGGGGGTGGTCAGTAGGTCAGAGAGGTTCTCCTGCCCCTCTGCTCTGCCCTGGGGAGACCACACCTGGAATATTGTGTCCAGTTGTGGCCCCTCAGTTCCAGGCTGTCCAGAGAGGCTGGAGCATCTCCACCCCAACAGGTCACGGTCCTGAGCAACCTGCTCCAACCGACCCCGCTCAGAGCTCGGGGCTGGGTGTGCGATCTGCAGAGGTCCCCTCCAACCCAGCTCGTTTGCTTGAAGACTGTCTTAAATGCTTGCAGACTGTCTTTTAGAAGACTCCTGCCCTTTGGGATGCTCACAGTTGAAGGCAGCCAAACCTCAGGACCAGGAGTAAAGCCTGAGAGTCCCAGAGAAACCACCAGGCTCCCCGGTCTGTTCCCGTCCTGCACCCCACCAGGAATCGCCGCTCGCTGCCCAACACCTGTCCCAGTTTTGTTCTGCACCACTTGGAAGTTTTTCACATCACCGGCAATCATTTCCCAAAGTGAAGCTTCTTGCCAGAAGACACTTTGTGGCACTACTGCCATTCCTTCGAACAGTACAAAACCCTCACAATTTCTGCTCAAGGCTTCTTTCAACCTTGACAGTACCTAGAAACCCCCAAGTCTTGCTTTTTTACATCACACGGGAGTAATTTAGGAATTCATATTAAATGTGATTCAACTGTTCTTCACTCAACAGCCTGTTCTCTCATTGCCTGCCTGCTATCTTTGTAGCTAGGATCAAGCTTGTGGTTTTTTCCTATTAGGTCAGCCCCACTTAGGTCTAAGTCAGAGGAAGAACGAAACTCCCCATCTTCAGTCCTGAGGGATGTTGTGATCAGTTTAGAGTGGTGAATAACGGCGCGTTAGAAGGTAATTACTGTTACGGATGTGTTCTGCTTGGTTCAGAGCATTCCCCACATGGAAACCCAGCATGGAACAGCTAAACAAAAAAGCTCCTGCAAAGAGCTGCCAAACTGCTTCTCTAAAGACTTCGGGTTTCTCTCTCCCCAGAGCAGGTGGGGGCACTGAGCTCGTGACTTGGGGACTCATGCTTTGCTTCATATTTAAGCAAAATGAGTTCATGATTGTATCCCGTCATTCTGAACAACACACATGGTCTGCAGCAAAAAGGATGAACGTCCAGTAGATGTCTGACCCCTCGTAACTGCCCCGGGGTGCAGTGTCACCGAGGCGGACAGGGGAGCTTTGCTTTGTCATCTAAACAGCATCCACGGTCGCTTCCTCAGGGCCAGCTGAGGCCACGGCCACCACCAGACGGGGAACTGGAGGCCACTGGTTTCCTTGGAGCGATCCCAGTTCAGGGCCATTATGGGCTGGAGCCCACAGGAGACTCCTGAGCCCCCACAGTCAGTCTCTCTGTGGGGTCGACTCCTGTGCCGGTGTCTCCAGCCCAGCCACAGCTGCTGCTTTCCTGAAAGCCCAGATAAAGTTTTCCTTAGAAATTGTCAGCAAAACAAAAAAGCAGGCTTCTATTCTGCTTGGCTATGGAAAAAGACCTGAAAATGTAAAGTGAGAGCAACTTAAAGCTTCAGAAACAAGATGACGAATACTAGGAAGCAATGTTTATTTGTTGTCTTCTCCATCCTGTGATTTTTAAGCCCATCTGACATTTTTGCAACCTGCCTTTTATTGCTTTGTTGTTACAGAACATACAGGCAGACCCTGCAAAAGATCCAGCATCACACATCCCTTTGCAGACATAGAAAAGAGTCAGGAGTACAGGTGAAGGAGCTGGGGTCCTAGAAGCCCAAACAAAACCAACATCTGAAGACCCTGAGGGTATTTTCATTGACTTTTACAGATTTGGACCGGTACTTAAACCCAGTTCAGCAGCCCTGGGGGCAGATTTGGCTTTTAGGTTGCCATCAGCCACAAACGCAACACTTCATTTCTCATAACGCACAAGCTAAGCTGCACCGCCCACATCCCTGCTCCAGTTACGGCACCTCAGGCTTCAGCGTGTCCCACGCTCCCCACATCCCCAGCCCATTTACGAGCAATCGCAGAAGCCTGTAAAATTCTTCCCCAAAGGGCTGTGGGGCATTGGAACAGGCTGCCCAGGGCAGTGCTGGAGTCACCAGCCCTGGAGGGGTTTAAAAGGTGTTTAGATGAGGTTCTCAGGGACATGGGGTAGTGTTGGGGTTGGGTTATGGTTGGACTCGATGATCCTCCAACCAAAATGATTCTATCATTCTATTCTATGATTCTATGACTTCAAAGAGGGAAAAAGAGGCGTGTGGCCTCTTCATCCCCCAGCCTGAAATGCAAACAGCAGATCCACCTCTTCGTTATCACATAAATCTTTAACTACACAGAAACAGCAACTTCTCTGTGGTAAGGGTATAGCAAAAAAGCACTGAGTCCAGCTAAAAAAATTAAAAATAATTAAAAAAAAAAGAAAACAGAGGCAGCAGAAGCCGCCGGGCAGGCCCTGCAGGCACAGCACGCGCTTCGGGGCCATGGGACAGGCAGGACCAGACCTGCCGCTAAACACACCTGCTGCATCCATTCATTTCATCTGAGCTCATTCTAAGGAAGTCTCCCCTTTTTCCGCTTTGGTCTAAAGGAATTTTTACTAAATTATTAATGATATCTGATCATTTATGGGAGCCATTGAGTCATTTCATACCGTTATTATGACAATAAGATCCGCTGGAAGTGCTGAAGGCTCAAACCAGAACAAACACAGTGTGAAGCGGCAGAGCTGCGCGGTCCTGGCGTACGCCCGCCACCTCAGTAGTTCTGAATTAAAACTAGAAAGCAGCTGACAAAATATCAACAGATGTCTCTCGAAGTCCGCCGGTCCATCATGGCTGTGCCCTCAGCGCGGTGAAGCCCGCTGGCTTGCCAAGCATCTCTCTTACGGGAAGTTCCTGTCCAAGTTCCTAACACCAATAAGCAAATTGTTGTGACACCAAGGGGATAAATAAAACCTGAGGCCATGGAGAAAGCCCCGTATCCCCAGGAACGTGTCCTCCTGCACACACAGAGCCTCCAGCGCATCGTCAGCATCGACAGGATACCGAGGAAGAAACAATCCTCGTCCGCGGGTACCAGCCATGTGGAGCAACATTTGGAAGCAAGAAGTTCACACCCAGCCTTTCCCAACCTGGAGCTGACGGTGCAAACCGGAGGCCAGCAGCGCAGTTCTGTGTATTTTACTCCTGACAGCGGAGCTGACCCTCTATTATTAAAGCAGCGACTTCAAACGGCTGGGTCACCGCATCCCTCCCAGCCAGGATAAACACTTCACCAGCAGCATCCGACTGAGCTCAATGCAACGACCCGCTCCATTGCGTTTGCAGCAAGGAGGGTTATTCCAGGGGTGGGCAGGGAAAATCTAACAGGACGCCTTGCAGTGAGCCGAGTCCTCCTTCCCAAAGGAGGAAAAAAAGAAGAATTAGAAAAAACAAATAAAAAAATCACAGCTTGGACTTCAGTTTCTGCAAGCCCAGGAAGACCTTTAAATGTGATGCTTCAGCAACCGCTGCCCCAGAGCTGCAGGGACACGGTGACTGCCCGGGCACGAATGAGTCAGGGGAAGGGAGCCCAGGGACACACCGGGTATTTGCCTATTGGGGCACTTGGGAAGAATAACATTTGCCCTTCTTGTAGATCTGAAGAGCCACGGATGGGTAGCACAAAATAAATAGTTTGCATGATTGCTAAGTATCCCCGCACTGCCCAGAGTTCCTCGGGAGACAGTTTGCTGCCTGCGGGCCGGGGAGCTGAAGGCAGCAGAGCAGCTAAGACAGGCTCACTGCACGGAGAGGAAGCAGCAGCAGGCTCCTGCGAGCACCCTGCCCGTCCCGGCGGCTTCTGGGGCTCCCAGACCCTCAGCACCTGCAAATCTCCACTCCCACCCAGAGGCCGGCAGCTCGCAGGTACCAACTCGCCTGCACATCCCGCGTGAGGCGACGGCTGCCGATCGCTCCCTTTCCTTACCCCCCTCCACCTTGTGAGCACGTGTGAACCCCGTTCTCAGCAGTGTGAACAGGGACCACTCCACAGACCAAGCTCTCCCTGCTCGTCTTGCTCTTCTTACACACCAAGTGCCTTCGGTCTCTTGGGAAACCCACGCTGGAAACGAGCGGCACAGCTGAAGCCGCTGGGCCAGGCTGTGCGGGTGTTTCCTGTGTCCCAGGTGGTTCTCTCGCCCACCGCAGCCCCAGGAAGGGGTGCCAGCTCCAGAACACAAGGTGCTGGGGTTCACACTTGGCTTTTCCCGTTGGAGGCTGAAAGAGCAAGTTTGCTGGTCTCTGGCACCCTCTGCTGACAAATCACCCCGACCTGGCCACCCACAGTCCGGGGATGCCCAGGGGTTTCAGGCTGGAAGGGCCATGCTCTGCTAACAAAACCCACACCTCTTCTACATGAACATTTCTTAACTTTAAATTTATTTTCTCTTATATTTTTGGCCACATATTTCCATAAAATTATACTAATGCCCTCCTCCCCCTTGGTTTGCTGCAGTAACTGGCACTCCAGGTAAAGGATGGTGCCCCATGCTCCTGCCTCTGCTGTTACCTAAACCCTCATCCTTTCCAACTATCAACAACCCCCATGCAGCATCTACTCTCTTCCTTCTTTCTGAAGACGTCTGTACCTGGAGGTGACCTAAGCTGCAAAGGCCATTTGCAGAATGAAAAGGGCAATGATCCAAAGCACCATGTTCCTGATCAGGTGTCACCCCTGGAAGGGAACTGTGTGAACCCTTCCAGTTTTGATCCCTGATTCCCCCAGCGGTCCCCACCCCTCTCACCCAGCACCTGTAGCGTTGTGTCCCCTCCGTGTCCCTGTTCTGGGCAGGGTGTCCGTGCCTCCCCCTCCTCCGGTGCCACCCGGCACCCATAGAGACATGACCACACGCACCGTTGTCACGTACCCAGCACCAATCCTGCAGCGTGTCCAGAGCAGGGTGTCTCCCACCATGGGACACAGAGGTGTGTGGAGGTGACAGTGCCACCCAGACAGCAGAAGCGAAGGGGTTTGCTTCACCCCGTCACTAACGCCACCCATCCCGGCCCCCCTGTGCTGCACTGGGAGATCCCCGGGGAACAATGAGCACCAAGATCATAGAATATTCTGTATAAGCCAACAGTCAAATGGAAACCTAACATGAGATGTGTTCACTCTAGAGACTGATTTTCAGCCTTGCCACTGTCTACATTTTTCTGCTTTTTGTTTTTTATTTGTGTGAAGGAAAGGCCAGAAGAACAAGTCCTGCTCGACAGCACACGCCGGGTAACCCAAAGCCAGCTGCCCTCTGAGCAAACTCACACTAAACGCTCTTTCAAACACAGAATTCCAGAATGTGAGGGGTTGAAGGGCCCTGGAAAGCTCATCCAGTGCAATCCCCCCATGGAGCAGGAACACCCAGCTGAGGTTCCACAGGAAGGGGTCCAGGCGGGTTTGAATGGCTGCAGAGAAGGAGACTCCACAACCTCCCTGGGCAGCCTGGGCCACATGCAGGTTGTTCTTAACCTACCGAAGAATCTCCACTTAAGCAGAAAGAATCCCAAAGCATCATTCCACCTCCAAACCAGTCCCTTAACAAAACTGAGGAAGCTTTGGAAATATGCAATGCAGAATTTAAATCAGAATCAAAGTTCTCAGCAAACAGGAAAACAGGTCAGGGTGTGCACATTTTACAAATTCCAATTTGTTGGCCACTACTGAAAACCACTATGATATTAAAAAAAAACAAACAACTTTAAAAAGTCAGGAGACTAAATAATCAAGGTGATTGCAATAGTAACACGCAAATCCTTCTTTGTAGGAGATGCAGTGTAAATATTTCAAATGCTGACAATTCAGTATCTCTTGAGATGTCCCTCAAGTAATAATAAAAGAAAGTCTACTTTGTTGTATTTCCACTCCTAGAATAGCTTTGTGTCCATTTCGTAAGCACACCACCACTGCAGACTCAGTACGCGACTGCCCCCTTCCCAAAACAGAGCCCGGGCTGTTTCGCTTTGACTCCTCCAGGCACTTTTCCTGCACCCCAGCACTCTGGTGTCGAGTTCAGGCCCCGCTGTTGAGGACCCGGCACCACCACCCGTCCGGTGCTCTGCGACAGAAAGTGCCTGAACGTTTTCTCCTGGGTTGCTGGAAGCTTCATCATCTTACATAAACCTATTCATTTTCTTTATTTTCTTTTAATGCATTCAGTGTCCTCCTGCAGTCTGACGCACCCACGCCCCCATCATCGACGTGTGCGGGAACGGGAGCTCAACTCCCACCTCCTGCCCAATGCCCCAATTCGGGGGTTGCTCCCAAGGGGTCACCAAGAGAGACTCTCCAGTCACATCTACACTACAAAGCTTTCAAGTGCAATTCTCTTGGTAAAAGTGCAGTAGAAACAATCCCTTCCTGGCTGACGGAGCTCAAGCAAAGTCCCAGGCCGGCCAACGCGATGTTCAGGATCCCGGCAGCCACAGGAGGAGGGACACGGGGAGGGATCAGAGCTTGGCTTTGACAAAATCACTTTTTTTACATAAAAAGTGTTGGAGTTTTTCTTCTGAGACCTTTGCTCGAATAGCTCTAGTTGCAGACCCAACGCTAAAGCAAAAGCTTTTACAGGATGGAGGAGAAATTGCAGCAATCCAGTACATCTTCTTCACCTGGATCTGCTTCCCTTGCTGATCTCCCTTCCGTTCACACAAAGGAGCCGAAACTTTGCAGTGTTGGTTTCTCCGAGATTCCTTTCACTCCAGACCGTGTCTAAACACTATCAGAGCCCAAGCAGAACGATCCAAGGATTTCCTCCCAAATCGACGTTTCCTCCGCGATCGCTGTCGTCTGCAAACCCCCCAGACCCCGCTGTCCGCAGCTCTTTGTCATCCGTCCTCGGTCACAGCGGCTCCGCCAGCTCCATTCCCGGCCGGGCTCCTTCGCCGTCTCCCAAGGGCACAGCGATTCCACCTCCTAAACATTTTCACAGTCCAGGAGTCCCACAAACTATTGGTATTTTAATTCCCAAGTCATCTCATCAGGCTTGACCTAGATTTTCTTCACAGGTTTTTCTCACCTGAGACCTGACACACCTCGTCAACAAGAAGCTGCCTGTTGTAGCAAGTTTTGCCTCTTATTTCTGTTTCTCCTTTACCCACATCATTGCCTGTGGGTGCTGCCATCTCCTTCAGGGAACGTCCTCTCCGGTAACGCTGTGACAGAAGGTGGCAGGGAGGCAGGAACGCAGGGTGACACAGGAGCTGCGGCAACCAGAGCCTGACTGACAAACCTGGTCAGGACTGAAAAGCTGGAGGAGACTTTGCTGTGGCTGAAGATCCCAACTGCTACTTGAAATATAAGTTAAGGGATGACCAATGACTGCCTTGAGACTTTGACCAGTAGATCTCTTTACGACAAGATCAAACCTTACAAGGCCCTGGTGGCCTTGGTTCCCGCTCCCTGAGAAGACCTGTCCTGAACACCCTCACCTGCTGGCACCGAAGGGACTGGCGCCCAGATCCCCCCAGGGTACCGGCTCTCACTGGTCACTTCTGACCAAGTTGCATTTGCACTGTCATCACCAGATGACATCAAGGTCAATTAAAGCTGCTCATCAAAGTCAATTAAGTCTTTGTTGAGCTTTTAGAGCATGAAGCCAGCAACTCCACCATGTTCTCCTTGTAGACTTCCTTGTGCTTGCACCCACAGCACGAGAAACAACGTCCTCCTGGAGTGCAGGGATAGCGGCAAATCTCACACAGAACTACATCGAGTCACATTATTCACCACACACCGTGTGCTGAATTTTGATCTCTTCCCAAGCGTTACCTACACCATACCTGATAACAAACTGCTTTCAAAATTCCTTTGAGGAGATTTCTTCCTCACCCTTCATCTCCTGAATAAGCTTAGAGAAGGTGTTCCTCAGACAGCAGGCTTGGAATGCAGGGATGAGGCCATCACGGGGATTAACAAGGTCCTCTTGGGTGGCATAAATGGCTTTCACATGGGACATCAACCTATCATCAAGTTTGTGAGAGACGCTCTTGTCCAGAACAAGGAGAGTTTTGAAGCTGAGGTTCTGTGCTTGCAGCTCTCCTGGAGGGCTGGCACCGAGACACCGCTCCTGAAACCGCGGGGCAGTGAGCCAGGGCTTTCCATATTACTGGAAGATGGGTCTTCAATAACCTTCTCATCACCCCTTGGTTCTTATCATCAACAAGCAATGGTTTCCCGTCCAGCCTCCTCTGGGATCACCACCCGCCAGCCAGGTCACAGTCTCACCACAGGGTGCCCAAGGTCAAAGGCTGGGGTTAATTTCAAGCAGCACGTTGAGCAGCGACTCAGACCGTCACAAACTGCCTGCCCAGAGCAGGACACGGCCATGGCTACAGAAGCCTCTACCATTATCTCCAGAAGAAGTTCAGAAAAAGCGCTGTATTATTAGCCAGCTTTTGGACTGCTACGCATCCATAAAGAATATTATGAACCTGAAAGGCATGTGTTTTTCTCACTATGATTTATTAGTTGCAGCTCTGGGTTGCAATAATCATGGCCTAATTTTTGAGAAAGTACTACAGTTTATGCATAGTTTTAACCACCTTTTGAAAGACCTTTAAGCAATGATGAATCGACCCATAAAATAATACAAATGTTAGAACCAACATATTATTCTCCTTCAGGCATGGGCAGGAATACCTGATTTACATCTGCCAAATGATT
Organism: Patagioenas fasciata; assembly: GCF_037038585.1. NCBI lineage: Eukaryota > Metazoa > Chordata > Aves > Columbiformes > Columbidae > Patagioenas > Patagioenas fasciata. The sequence goes on from NC_092539.1 coordinate 1,729,274, forward strand.
CGGCATCTGAGCAACTGGCAACAAATTCAAAGTGAACCAGCAAAGCTGTGGGCAACCGCTGGCAAGGCTGAGATTCTTTCCCTTTTCGTTTCAACATGAAATGCCATGTCTGCTTTGGGATGTTATCATCTCATTCACTTGCTCACAGGGCAGCACGACAGCTCCATCGAGACGCCGTGCATCTGCACCGCTCCAACACAGCGCACGCACAAGTCCACACTTGATCAAAGTCACCGCTGGAGAGAGATCTGGCCCTGCAGCGCTCTCCCGCAAGGCCTGGCGAACCAGAAACTGCAGGGTCTGAAAAGTGAACTGAAAGGGAACCACGACTTCTCCTTTGGCATCGCCAGTTCAGCCGGCACCGCTGCCATACTGCTGGCGATGCTGTGGGACACCTGCTTTCAGTGGCTCATTTAAACATGAGGGTGCTGCACACTCTTATCCAAATTAGCAAGTTGAACATGAGCCACCAGTGTCCCTGGAGCCAAGAGGGCCCCGTGTCCCGGTGCACCCAGCACAGCACGGCCAGCCGGGCAGGAGGGGATCGTCCCGCTCTGCTCTGCTCTGCTCGGCCTCACCTGCAGCATTCACTGTGTGCAGGGCTGGGGACACAGGAGAAAAGGAGATAAAGCTGCTGGAGGGTGTCCAGAGGAGGGACAGCGAGTTGGGGAAGGGTTGGAGGGGAAGCCGGATGAGCAGCGGCTGCAGTCCCTGGGTTTGCTCAGCTGGAGCAGAGCAGACTGAGGGCAGAGCCCATGGGCTGCAGGTTCCTCAGCAGGAGCAGGAGGGGCAGGGCTGAGCTCTTCTCTGTGACAGTGACAGAGCCCAGGGAACGACAGAAGATGTGCCAGGGGGGTCAGTGGGACATGAGGAAAAGGTTCTTCCCCCAGAGGTGCTGGACACTGAACAGGCTCCCAGGGAGGTGCCACAGCCCAACCTGACAGTGTTCAACAAGAGACTGGACAGCGTCCTCAGACACACGGGGTGACCTGTGGGGTGTCCTGTGCAGGGACAGCAGTTGGAACCGATGATCCGTGTGGGTCCTTCCAGCTCAGGACATTCTATGGTTCTATGATAGGGAACACCACTGCTTGTAGCTGCCCCATGTGTCCCTTGTCTTGCCTGAGGTACCTTTGGATTCAGAAATGAACCGGCTGCATCGTTTGCAGAAGTGCAGTTCAGTTTCTCAAAGCTGTGTGTAACCGTGGGCTCCTGCGATCTCTCTCCAAGCACTTCTATCAGGCTAACAATGGAAATAAGGTGCAGGAAAGTTGTTATTTTAACTCATTATCGGAGAGGTGATTTCTCACAGCCTGATGGCACTTAAGGAAAATATTATTTGCTTAAAAACGAAGACAACCTACAATAGAGCAGTGCTGCAAAGTGCAACAGCAGAGGGACTGCCCAAGGTGCAGCATTTCACAACACATCCCTGTAAATATTTAAAAATTCAGCAAAAAACACGTCCTGTGGGAAGCGGGATTCCCTGCCCCAGCGAGGATGTTCGCTGCAAGCTGGGGAACCCGCTGACTTTGCTCTCAAACAGGGTTGGACGGACACAACGCACTTCGGGAAGAACTGCAATGCTCCCCCAGGCAGGTAAACCTGCGCACCCAGCGCTCCTGCCCGGCCCCTCCGCTTCCCCAGGGCTTTCTGGGACACAGAAAGGAAATCATGCTGAAAATGGAAAATTGCAACCTCCTCAAAAATTATTAATCACTTCAAATGTTGAAACAATACCCTTTGTCGAAAGTGTGGGTGGTGAAGTTGGCCACAGCTCCTAGTGAAGAGAAACTCAATCTTCACTGGTATGAAAACACGAAGCGGCATCCTGTGCCGATGAGATCTTGGACCTGAAGTTCTTCCAGGGCACTTCTGTCACCTCCTTTAGCCTCAGAGTTTGTGGAAAACAGGAAGAAAGCAACAGCCTGGGCCAACGGTGACCTGAACCAGAGCCACACAGGTGCAGCAGGAGGGGAAATCACAGAATCTCAGAATGTGAGGGGTTGAAGGGACCTGGAAAGCTCACCCGGTGCAATCCCCCCATGGAGCAGGAACACCCAGCTGAGGTTCCACAGGAAGGGGTCCAGGCGGGTTTGAATGTCTGCAGAGAAGGAGACTCCACAACCTCCCTGGGCAGCCTGGGCCAGGCTCTGCCACCCTCACCCCCAACAAGTTGCTTCTCCTCTTTCAGTGGAACCTCCTGTGTTCCAGCTTGAACCCACTGCCCCTTGTCCTATCATTGGTTGTCACCGAGAAGAGCCTGGCTCCATCCTCCTGACACTCACCCTTTATATATCTGTAAATATGAATGAGGTCACCCCTCAGTGTCCTCTTCTCCAGCTCCAGAGCCCCAGCTCCCTCAGCCTTTCCTCACACGGCAGATGCTCCACTCCCTTCAGCATCTTGGTGGCTGCGCTGGACTCTCTCCAGCAGTTCCCTGTCCTTCTGGAGCTGAGGGGCCACAACTGGACACAATATTCCAGGTGTGGTCTCCCCAGGGCAGAGCAGAGGGGCAGGAGAACCTCTCTGACCTACTGACCACCCCCTTCTAACCCACCCCAGGTACCATTGGCTTCCTGGCCACAAGGGCCCAGTGCTGGCTCATGGTCACCCTGCTGTCCCCAGGACCCCCAGGTCCCTTTCCCCTACACTGCTCTCTAATAGCTCATTCCCCAGCTTATACTGCAACCTGGGGTAAATCGCTTCATTGACGATAACTGAGGCTGCTTGCTATTTATTGGGAGGAAAACATCTTTCAGAGCACTGTGCATCCCTTAGGAAGGTATAACGGAAATTTGGAGAGTGAGGCACTAACATGGGACTCCACAAACATCTGTGGGACCTGCAGGCAGCAGTGCCAGTTGTAAATGCATCGCTGTCCTGCAACACAGGGCATCAAACCCTGGGCCGGGGTTACAGGAATGAGCAGAAAGAGGCTCCAAGAGCCACAGTGGCTGCACCCACATCAGATCTTTGGAGCCCTGAGCTGCAGCGATGTTTGTACACCTCCATTCATCTGAAGAAAGGCAGCTACAGCTCCTTTTCTTGAGGGTTGGGGCAAACTCACAGCCCAGCTGTTTTAAAGAAAGGAACACTGTGAAAATAAACACCAGTATCAGAGCCGGAGGCGTTTCTGCCCTACGCTGAAATCAGCTTTATCGCCGTGACCCCGCCGCCCGGCTGCCGGACACTTCGTGTGCGCGGCCGGGGAGGAAGGAGCTGACGCAGCACGGCCGCCCGCGGTCACCCGCCAGCCAGCGGGAAGCGCCACACCGAGAACCGCAGCGCAGCGGGGGTTTGTCCCCGTCCCCATGCACGACCCCCCGTGAATTTGAAATGCTCCACACACACCAGCTCTGGCTGGGATTGAACGTCTAACAACACACACTCCGATAGATTCAAAGTATTTGTTCTGTGGCGACAAAACACTACAAAGAATGAAAAGCCTCCAAGAAAAAAAGACAGGAGGCTCAAAACTCAAAGCCAACACTCAACATTAAGAAATAAGCAGCTTCTAAGTGTTGGCTTAAGAGCACAACACAGCAACAGAACAATTCTAGGTAGCTTCCATTAAAAAAAAGTCTTATTTGCTACAACATTATCTTGTATTACACAGCATTATTTGTCAGTATTAGTTTACAAAGGTAGACACCAATTTAAAACCAGGCAAAGCACTGGAAGTGCAGTAGGACAGTAAATGTGTTAAACTTCATGGCTAAGATGGAACACTTTGCTGTTGGTTTTATTTCTGTATACTCCCTGGTTTTGAGGAGATACACAGAATAGAGCACATACACTGCTTGAATTCGCTCTCTATTTATTATTTCTGTATTTCAAGTGGGATTTTATGGTCAAATTCAGAAGCAAGGCACAGCCAATTTAATGCTGCACTCAAGGCCACTGCCACAGGCATCATTTCCAATTCCACTGTTTCACACCCACTTGCCTATGCAAAATTAATAACCCTTTTACTTCTGCATAATTAATACTCTCTTTACACAGCTTCTCATTCTGGTCCGGTTCAGAGTCTGTTGGAGAGAATCTAACGTGGCAATGCTTGTCACCGATTAAAACTAAGGAAAAAGGAACAAGGGAAAAGCTACAAACATCAGAGAAGCGAGGATACCAGAACACATTAAAAATATGTCTTTCCAAGTATAACCTGCATCTCCTGATTCTTCCTGAAGGCTCAGAACCAGTTCACAGGCAGATAAGCTGTAATTTAGTTTCTCAGATAACAGAATCTCAGTTCAATAGGCTCACAGAGAGCAGCTCTGGGACTCGGAGCCGAGCTCTGGCCCCTCGGGGAGCAGCCGAGCGCGCTGCGGGACGTGCCTGCTGTACGAAAAGGCAGATGCCTTCAGAGCCCCGCGTGTTCAGTCATCCCTTTATCAACCCCTTAACTAATTAAACAATCCTCTTGTCAAAGCGGACAGTCATTGTTGGTGTGACCGATGCCCTGTAAACATAACGGGATAATCTGCCTTTCTCCCTTTCTCCTCCCTGGGCTCTCCTGACCAGCTGGGGATGCAGCGCGGCACGCAGCATCCCAAGCCAAGCTCAGGACAATGACGCCTCACATCCAGCAGCAATCAAGCTGATACTGGGCCATTAAAGAGTCCCCAGGCCTCCGAAGGGCTGAGCGAACAATTAGGAGGGGAAAAAGAAGCGATTCCTGGGTAGAATTGGCAATTAAAACTATATTGATCTACAAACGGCAAAAGATGCTAAAACGAAGGCATTTCCAGAACGCTCTTTTAACTTCGGTCCCAGCGAAGAAAGAGCCTGCAAACGGTGCAGCTCTGATCAGCTGCGGCGGGGCTGACCGCCCACCTGCACCGGCACAGCAGCTCAAGCTGTTCATCGCCGCTATGGCCTCACAAAGCGCCGCGTGCAGGGCTGATCTCCTGCCCATCTCGGGGTCACTCGCTGTGTGGAAATGTCACGATTAACAGGAATTAGTAGACAGGGTGACTACGTTCATCTGTGAAACGAGGACAGTGTTCCCGCAGGGTCCCCTCGCTGTGTTCCCACCGCAGGGATGTCCCCTCCACAGCAGATTTTGGGGGAAGTGCCCCAGCCACCCTGTCACACAGAGCCACGCGGGCCCCCTGCCCCGCAGACGTCACCGTGACCAGAGCCTGGCCCAGCTCTTCTCCATCCAAGTTCCCACTTTCCTGCTTCTACCACCAGCAGCAATCTGGACTTATTTTCCATAGGAAATTCAGACTGCCCAGTATTGAAATGCTGAATTCAAATGCAGCAGCCTGAAACCAAAATGACTCACTTTTAAAACACGCAGATTTTGCAGAACTGTTGCTCCCAGGAGAGCAGCAGAGAGCAGGCTGGGCGGGCACCCTCGCTCCGTCCCAGGTGTCCCTCCCCGAGCCCTGGGGACATGGGCTGGGACACACTGTCCTCTCCTCCAGAACGGTGGCAATGGCCACACGTGGCTTCACCGACCGTAAATGGCGATAACCACCGTTTCATTTCAGACTGGGAGATCCATGTGTATCTGCTGGTTTGACTAAGGAGGAAATGTGGTGTTTCTGTAGGAAGGGGGTGGGGAGCAGTGGGAAGAGAAGGCTGAATAATACCCAAATGTGAAAACCTTTCAGTGCCCATCAAAATAATAGAATCATAGAATTGTTTAGGTTGGAAAAGACATCTAAGATCATTGAGTCCAACCATAACCCACCCCTGGCACTGCCCCATGTCCTGAGAACCTCATGTCCGTCTGTCCAACCCTCCAGGGACGGTGACTCCAGCACTGCCCTGGGCAGCCTGTTCCAATGCCCCACAGCCCTTTGGGGAAGAAATTGTTCCCAGATCCAACCTCAACCTCCCCTGGCGCAACTTGAGGCCGTTTCCTCTGGCCGTAAAGAAAGTTCAAGGCTCTCTGCAGACTAATCCATCATCAGTTGCATTGTCAGAAATACTAGATTATCAAAATCTTCACAACCAACCCCGGCAGTACCTGACAGGACCATTTCACGTAGAAAACAGCAGAGGATGAAAAACTCAGTAGAAGCAGGACAACTTTTTCTTCTCCCAAGCAACTCCACTCCATCACAGCCCAACTTGGAGGATAAACCCTCTTTCCTGCTGTTCTACAAAATACTCAAACCCATATATCATACATATTCAATGCTTATGTAGAGCCCTGCTCTGGCTAAGATGGAGAGTGAACGCCATAAAATCACAGAACCACAGAATGGTTTGTGTTGAAGGGACCTTCTCAGCTCCCCCAGTGCCACCCCTGCCATGAGCAGGGACATCTTCACCAGCTCAGGTTGCTCAGAGCCCCGTCCAGCCTGGCCTGGGATGTCTCAGGGATGGTTCATCCACCACCTCTCTGCCCAACCTGGGCCAGGCTCTCACCACCCTCAGGGACAACAATTTCTTCCTCATGTCCAGCCTGAATCTCCCTCCTTTAGTTTAAAACCATCACCCCTTGTCCTGTCACAACAGGCCCTGCTCAAAAGTCTGTCCCCATCTTTCTTATCGGCCCCTTTGAAGTCCAGAAAGGCCACACTAAGGTCTCCCCGGAGCTTCTCTTCTCCAGCTGAACACCCCAGCTCTCTCAGCCTTTCATGAAACAGCCCCACTGCGCCACAGATCCACAGATGTAACAGAGCCAGAGCATGGGATCCACCAGCAGGGCACAGACCCCAGCAAGGAGCTCTGGCGGTTTCCAGGCGTCCGTCTGTCCGACCCCGCTCAGCCCCACCTGGGCCGAGCTGCCAGTTGGCTCAGAGCTGCTCCAGGAGACACGAGAGCAGCGAGTCCTGTGCTCAGGACGGAGTCAAACCCAGGACACAGCACGTACAGCCCAACGTCTGCTTCTTTTTGCACCTCGTCTAGGCCACAGCAGGGAAAAAACATGCAAGTCTGCTCTATTTTTAACCAAGAGAGGCTTTGTAAAGCCAGGCTCAAATCTGAACAAGTTCTCATCTCAATCCAAGCTAAACTCAGCAAGTGTAAAGAAGACATCCCAAATGGAATATATCAAAGCCAAAATGATGTTATCCTAGCAAATATGCAAAGATTTGCATAGCTGTAACAAAACAACTGGCAATATCGGCCTAAAGGCTCTTTTGCTTGCTCTCTCCCTTTTTTGCATTTTTCCCTCCCCACCTCATCACAGCAGCCGAGTTTTAAACAATATCCACGAAAACAGTAGCTTTCGATCTGTTCCTGGAGCAGCCACGTTAACGAGGCCACACGGCACCCGGGGCACTGCGGAGGGTGCGGAACGGCGCCGGCGCAGCCGCTCCGCTCTGCACGCACAGCGCCCCGCACCGGCCTGCGCCGCGCTCCTGCTCCAATGAGGGAGCACTCGGAGTTCCAAACACATGTTGGGAAAAGAACGAAGCACTTCTGGAAGAAGTGAGACACCGGTTTGCCTTTCTAAATTTAAAGATCTACAAATCAATGCAAATCTGCTTGAAAAAAAAAGGAGAACACTTCTGCAAGTTACACCACAGCAATCCAACAGTTGTTGTAGAAACAAGTACCTGTTTTTCCTGACCCACGTTTTCAGGTTGGCAGGAAATCAAAGTTCACGTCAAATTACAGCAGATTTTGAACAGACTTGCATGCACCCTCCAATCTCAGCTATTAAATCTGCTTGGACCCAGCAAGTTCATTTTTCCTATGAAAGAAGGTACCACTTCTTAAAATTACACATGCTCAGGATTATATAAATGCAAGCAGCTTATCTTTGTGCTGTAATAATAAAAGGTAGAATTAATTTTCCACAGAATTTGGTTCAACAAGAGGCATTTTCCTCTCCTTGAACTGCCATATACATTATCTACTATATTTATACTAAAAGCCATGTGGTTAAGCAGACACAACCATCAAAAGCAAACAAGTCTCGCTTTGTCCTAAGGGCCCCATGCGAAAAGGCTCCCCAGGTACCAGCAGCCTGCGTGGGTCTCGTGTTTATAGAAACAACCACCAAACAGACGTTTTCTGGGCTAAGTGTGAGACAAGTCCGTACAGACAGACTGACAGACACAGGGGCTGTGGCTCCAGCAGCAGTTGGGGGAGAACATTTCACAGAATCCCAGAATGTGAGGGGTTGAAGGGCCCTGGAAAGCTCATCCAGTGCAATCCCCCATGGAGCAGGAACACCCAGCTGAGGTTCCACAGGAAGGGGTCCAGCCGGGTTTGAATGTCTGCAGAGAAGGAGACTCCACAACCTCCCTGGGCAGCCTGGGCCAGGCTCTGACACCCTCACCAGGAAGAAGTTGCTTCTCAAATTTCAGTGGAACCTCCCGTGTTCCAGTTTGCACCCATTGCCCCTTGTCCTGTCACTGGTTGTCACCCAGAAGAGCCTGGCTCCATCCTCCTGACACTGCCCCTTTCCATATTGATCCCCAGGAATGAGTCCCCCCTCAGTCTCCTCTTGTCCAGCTCCAGAGCCCCAGCTCCCTCAGCCTTTCCTCACACGGCAGATGCTCCACTCCCTTCAGCATCTTGGTGGCTGCGCTGGACTCTCTCCAGCAGTTCCCTGTCCTTCTGGAACTGAGGGGCCACAACTGGACACAATATTCCAGGTGTGGTCTCCCCAGGGCAGAGCAGAGGGGCAGGAGAACCTCTCTGACCTACTGACCACCCCCCTTCTAATCCACCCATCTCCTCCACAAGACCATCAGCTTCCTCCTCAACTTATTGTGAGGTTTGTTTGTTTGTGGGGTTGGTTTGTTTGTTGTTTTGTGTCTGTGTGTTGTTTGTGGGGTTTGGTTTGTTTTTTTGCATGTGGGGCTGTTTTACCTGTTTGAGAGCGCAGCCCCAGGGCTGAGCCCACCTGCAGATGAGCTCCTGGGGACCCAAACTGGTGTGCGGCACAAGCAGTGCTGCCCCCAGCATGGCAGGGACTGCGCTCTGGCAGCGTCACCTCCCACGGGGCACAGGCACAGCCTGGCCAGACCCTTCTCACATCCCCAAACCACCTCCTGTGCTCAGGGAGGGCAGCACAGGGACACACACACCCGCATGGGAGCAGCGGGAGACACAGTGGGGTGACACCCCGGCTCCCTGCGATGAGATGACGCCTGTCCCGGTCCCAGGTCTGGTTAATAGTGACACCAAATCAAGGCTGCTTCTGAATCCGTGACGTTGATTTGACTGTGATTTGACTGTGATTTGACTGTGATTTGACTGTGTCACCTAACTTTCTGCCTATTATTTGTTCAGCCTGGAGAACAGGAGCTGAGGGGAGCCCTTCTGATCTCTGAACTGCCTGAAAGGAGCTTGGAGCCAGGGGGGTCGGGCTCTGCTCCCCAGGAACAAGCGCCAGGAGCAGAGGAAATGGCCTCAAGTTGCCCAGGGGAGGCTGAGGTTGGATGTGGGGAACAATTTCTTCCCCAAAGGGCTGTGGGGCATTGGAACAGGCTGCCCAGGGCAGTGCTGGAGTCACCATCCGTGGAGGGGTTTAAAAGGCATTTAGATGAGGTTCTCAGGGACATGGTTTAGTGCTAGGGTTGGGTTATGGTTGGACTTGATGATCCTGAGGGTCTTTGCCAACCAAAATGATTCTGTGATTCCATTTGCTCCGTGCGCTGTCTCCCAGTGACTGCGCTGTGTAACAGACCCCGCTCCCCCTCGGGGTCTGCACCCCTGCACAGTCCATTGATCCCAGAAGAAACGGGCACTGAGAGCTGCAGTGCTGGGACAGGACGGAGAAGAGCTGGTGTCCAGGAGGACACATCCAGAGAGCACAGCACCACAGTCAGCTGCGGATATTAAACCAACCTTTCTGTCACAGTGGGAGATTTCTCCCCCGAGAGCACTAGAGCTCCTACGCGGGAAGCAGCACCTCCCGTCTGCACCTCTGCAAGTTTGATTAGCTGCTTAAGTCATGAACCATCACACTCGGCTTCTGAGACTATCCGGTTTAACATAAGCTTGCAAAATCTGCATGTGAAGGAAACACATTTTAAGTTTCCTTTATTTTCATGCCCATTTTCAGATCTCTGTCATTTCACAATGTCCATATTTCACTAAAATTAAAATCACTGCGTTGCAAAACACAACCAAGACAAAAAGTTTCAATTAAGAAACCCATGTTTTTCACAATCATGGCAGAAACTCCTTAAAAACGCATCTTCTCCAGGCCAAGACACAGTGCCCAAAGACGCCGTGCGTGCAAACCCCTGGGAACGCGTATGTGAGTAGACTTCCCACCTATCCGCCTCTCCATGAATCAGGACTGCTTTCGAACCTTCCGTTAACAGATGGATGGTTCCCATGCTGTCCATGCTAACCAGAGCAAGGCCAAAACCCCCCAGAATTCGGCTCACAGGCTGAGAGCGTAGGAGCCAGACACCCATTAGCGGGAACCTGAGCCGCGGTGCTTGGGAACTGCTGGTTTCGCTCGCGGTTTTTGATTTATACCCTATAACTGCAAAACTAACGAGATTCTAATGAAAAGTGGGGCATGAAGCATTTGTTTTCCCCCCAGGAGGTTCGGTTTATTTTCAACGGGCATGCTACTGATTAAAACAAGAGGTGATGGTTTCAAGAAGCCGGAACATTAACCTGTTCGAAATGCGCGTGGTCTCAACCAGTACACTCGTTTCTGTCGTTCACGGTTTCACTGTCTTTGTTTTGTTCAAATATATATACATTTTATTGGTCACTACTATATGAACAATAAACATATACCAAGTAATTGCATTGAAAGCTTTACCTTAAAAAAAAAGTCAACTCTCTGGTTATTTTGCTTCTTCCTGCCTCAAACAAATCACTCAAACCCTTCATGGATGTGAAACATGAAACTGTTTGCAAGAGGTTTTTGAAGATTAATTGGCACTTACTGTTCACAAACTAAATATCAAGGTGCACAGATAATAAATATGTTTCTATACATTTCTCCTTACTGGAAAAGCTGGAAGTCAAACCTCATATATCAGACACGTTAACAAGCGCACCCACTAAGTATCTGCATTAGATTAAATGACCACTTTGGAAAGAACTGTATTAATAATACACAGGTCTGTAGCACAGTGGTTAAGCTTCACAGCTAAAGAGCTTCCAGAATAATGGTTACTCAGCCATACACTTCACATTTTCTAATCTCAAGTGTATCTCACATAGTTTGTATGCAACCAGGAGTGGTTTTCATTGCTGCCCTTCCTACTCAGTGCTAAACGCACCGTGGTACATCTGGGAGGCTGAGCTGAAACTCAGTCCCTCGGCACAATAAGGTTGCTGAAAACTGAAACACTAAAGCAGAGCTTTAAAACAGCCATTTAAATTAGGAAATCAGTTCTATAGCCATAAAGCATTTGAACTGTTCTTGATAACGCCAATGACTGAAGTCCTGGACTCTGATTTGGCAGTGTTCGCTTTTCAACATCGCGTCAACCCCGACTCCACCGCGCAGGAATTTAACCCCTCCAGACACAAACCAGAAACGCACTGGCTACAAATCACAGGAGGGACAATTTTAACACTTTCCTCATTCAAGTGCATTCAGTTCCTGCCTCATTGCTCCGCTGCACAATCCAAATGGACAGGATCTCCATGGCAGAGGCAGCTCCTCTAGGCTCGGGTTGCCAACTTCTTCCTTCTTTGCCTCTATGCTAGAAGTCGAGTGCTAACAGCATCTCTGTGCCCTTTGCGCCTTTCAGGATCACCTGGAGCTTTTAGGGGACCAGACAATTCAATGCACTAAATCTAAACCACCGTTTTCCTTTTGGAGGCGATAAACAACTCAATAAGCGTCCCTGCAGCGTTCGGCTGAAGATGAATGTCCAGCAAAGAAAGTACCAGAAAGATAAGTTGTGCCACCCAACTGAACAAACATTTCCTCCCAGTCACACCCTCTTCACATAAAAACAGGAATTCTTCTAAATTCGCACTGAACAATTCCAGTGGAAGGTCACTAACAATAACAATGGATAATTAAAACAATAATCAGGCTTAGTAAGACAAAAATTAAAAGTAAATTGCTCATCGTTATTTTTTTCCGCACTGCCCAAGCCTCAGTAAGAACATGTCCTGGACAGACGAGGATTTGAAATGAAAAGATTACAAGCTGGTGTTCATCCAAAATACCCAACAAAGCTCCCTGTTGTGGTGCTGAGGGACGGAGTGCGGAGCAAAGGGATCGCAGGGCAGGCTCTGAAAGGTTGGAGAGGTGATATGGAATTCTATAGATGTTCTTATGCTGCTAAGCAATTATCCATCCCCAAATCTAACACATTAAAAAAACGAATACAAATGAGGAAATCAGTTTTTGCAACATTTTTAAGAAGTTTAAATGGACCACTCTATTGGTCTCTGCAGAGGGATCTGGATAGACTGGAAAAACGGGCTGATTCCAATGGGATGAAGTTCAACAAGGCCAAGTGCCGGGTCCTGCCCTTTGGCCACAACAACCCCCTGCAGCGCTCCAGGCTGGCACAGAGTGGCTGGAGAGCAGTCAGGCAGAAAGGGACCTGGGGGACTAATGGACAGGAAGCTCAACGTGAGCCAACAGTGTGCCCAGGTGGCCAAGAAGGCCAAAGGTGTCCTGTCCTGTATCCAAACCAGCGTGGTCAGCAGGACAAGGGCAGTGATCCTTCCCCCGTGCTCTGCATTGGGGAGGCCACACCTGGAGTATTGTGTTCAGTTCTGGGTCCCTCAGCTCAGGAAAGAGATTGAAGTGCTGGAGCGGGTCCAGAGAAGAGCAACAAGACTGGGGAAGGGACTTGAACACAAGCCCTATGGGGAGAGGCTGAGGGAGCTGGGCTTGTTCAGTCTGGAGCAGAGGAGGCTTAGAGGTGAGCTCAGCACTCTCTAGAACGACCTGAAGGGCAGTTCTAGCCAGGGGGGATTGGGCTCTTCTCCCAGCAGTCAGCAATAGGACAAGGGGGCATGGGCTTCAACTCTGCCAGGGGAAATTGAGGCTGGAGATGAGAAAGCAATTCTGTGCAGAGAGAGTGGTCAGCATTGGAATGGCTGCCCAGGGAGGTGCTGGACTCACCGGCCCTGGAGGTTTGTAAACTGAGATTGGACATGGCACTTAGTGCCATGATCTGGTCAATGGACTGGAGTTGGACCAAGGGTTGGACTGGATGATCTCTGAGGCCTCTTCCAACCCAGTTCATTCTGTGATTCTGTGATTGGATTTTCTTTTTGAAAAGTAAATTATCCCTGAAAAAAGCAGCTTTCCACTCTTTAATGTTGCATTTACACAGTTTTTTACGCCATGTAAAGCAGGTAGGGCGTGCTGTGCATCCAGCACACCTGCCGCACACCGCCACAAAGAGACGATGGAAATTTAGAACCAACCAAACTTGTCAAAGATGGCAAAAATGTGCAGTTCTCTTCAAAGCTTAGATCTGTGGGATTTGGAGGTTTTTTGTCTTATAAAAATATTTAATTTAAAACAACAGAGAAACAGGACATAAAACAGTGTAATAAATACCAGCGTTATCCGTGGCGCGGTAATTACAGGGCTGTGGTGACTGTAATTCTAGAGGCAATAGCAGAAGTGAGACAGAAGCATTTAAAACAACTTTCAACCCATGAGTGCAACGACCAGCACGGGCGTTCAGCACCTTCCCAGCTCAGAAACCAGCGCTGGATTCTCCTGAGAGAGAACAACCATGATTCTGCAAAACACCTCCTTGCTCAGCATCCCCACCTGCAAAGCACGGAGGCACAAGAGTGCTGAGAGCAGAAGCCGTGGGACGGGGCAGGAGCCGCACCGGGCAGTGTTATCTCTGGTTTTCAGATGTGAAACCGAAGCACAGACGCAGACAGACGTTTCCACTGCCGCGAGGTACACACCTTGAGACCTCAGGAACCTGGGGTTATTTTTATTCTTTTAAAGCATTCAGCTTGACCACACAAGAGTTACGTTGTCCTGGCTTTGTCATTAAACTATCCCAACCAGGATGGGGGAAAAATTACAACAGCTTTTAGGTAGAGAAGCGCATGGTTGGTAATACAGCAGAAGAAGGGATTTTGTGCTGTTTAAACCTCCTCCTCTATCCACCGATCGCATTGCCCAGGTTATAAACTCCTCTGGGATTCTCTCATCACCGTTTCCTTCACCATTCCCCCCACACCACCCTCACTCCTCTCTACCCCACATGCCCCATCGCCTCTTCCTTTCAGAGGTAATTTAATTGAAATGCTAAACAATTGCTCTGAGTGTGCTTGGCTGCAAGACAGCTGCCTCTGTATGACACCGCTGTGGAGGAAACGGGAATAGAAACCAAGTTCTTGTAGGAATGCAATATTTGTTCTGCTCCTGCAACACGCTGCTGGGCTCCCCCCGCACCCTGCGCTCAAAGGGACAAGCGGGACAGAGCTCTGACACACAAGAGCTTCTTAACCGCCCATCCCGGAGCACATTTGTCTTCAACACCGCGAACGGCAACAGCTCTTTGGGAAAAAATAGTTGGGATGTGGTCACGTAATTAAAGACTGTCAGAATTCCCCCCCACGTTGCGGTAGGTTGGTGTTGTGCAGGCACCCTTAACTCTGACATTCCCTCATTTTAGGCTACTTGCATCTGGAATCCAAATAACGTTTTTATCATACCGCACCATAAATTAATTGTGCGGAAAAAGTAACGTCTCCAAAAAAAATAATTCTTCGGAATGCAAACCCAGCGAGATCCCTTGCTAGAATTAAGCCGCAATCCCTCTCTCCTCATTCACACACCATTCCCGGGGCAGGAACACATCTGTGAATGAGCTCGAGCACATAAGCGCTCTCACTGTGCTCGGAATTAAGCACATGGTAGAGCACTACACGCTTTAACAAACCAAAGCGACAGAGAAAACACACAGGGCTGAGATCAAAGAGAAGAAACTAAAGTAAATGGACTTGGGAAGGACAAGGCAGCATTCACACCGGCACAGCTCCCAACGCCGGCTTTTTCTTTCTCATTCTTACACCAGACAAATGAAGAATAATATTGACGCCATCAGCAGTAACTGGGAGATAACGGCATTGTTTTCGCTGCCGATGATGCATGCCTCCCCGCGTGGGCGGCCGACCGGGCAGTCGCTATGGAGCTGGATCAAAAGCCGTTGTTAAGGGAACAAGCAGGAAAGGTAAAACAATGGCCCAGATAAGAAGCATCTCACCAAACATGTAATGAGGCTTCTGGGTCTATAGCGGCGATGAGGCGAGAGTGCGGCCCCCGCCCTGGGGACCAGTCACTTGGTCAAGGCTGAGCAGCAAGAGATCAAAGGAAATGCTGAATCCGGGGTCCCTGGGGCCCAGTGGAGGGGGTGACGGGGACACAGAGCCCAGGGCAGGAGTGCTGGTGGGACTGGGACTGGGACTGGGCTGAGGGAGCGGTCACGGAATCCCAGAATGTGAGGGGTTGGAAGGGACCTGGAAAGCTCATCCAGTGCAATCCCCCATGGAGCAGGAACACCCAGCTGAGGTTCCACAGGAAGGGGTCCAGGCGGGTTTGAATGTCTGCAGAGAAGGAGACTCCACAACCTCCCTGGGCAGCCTGGGCCAGGCTCTGCCACCCTCACCAGGAACAAGTTGCTTCTCAAATTTAAGGGGAACCTCCTGTGTTCCAGTTTGTACCCATTGCCCCTTGTCCTGTCACTGGTTGTCACCGAGAAGAGTCTGGCTCCATCCTCCTGACACTGCCCCTTTCCATATTGATCCCCAGGAATGAGTCCCCCCTCAGTCTCCTCTTCTCCAGCTCCAGAGCCCCAGCTCCCTCAGCCTTTCCTCACACGGGAGATGCTCCACTCCCTTCAGCATCTTGGTGGCTGCGCTGGACTCTCTCCAGCAGTTCCCTGTCCTTCTGGAGCTGAGGGGCCACAACTGGACACAATATTCCAGGTGTGGTCTGAGGGACCGGCACTGGGACCAGGCTGTGAGCAGGGACAGCAGCTCTCAGGCCAGAACCTGGGGTGAGTGGAGTCGAGCAGCTTTCCCAAACCAGAAACAGAGGAAGGTGAAAAGAAGAGCTCCACATATAGACCTTGTCCAGTCTCTGCTCTGCACGCTTTGGGGTAACGGGCTCCGGAGCAGCACGCACTGCCCACCGCTCATGAGAAATGTCAAGGTATGTCTGGAGCTCATTAAAGGTTTCTTACAAAGCAAGATTTCTTGAGAGCACCCAACTTCTCCGTCACAAGATCCTGTCTAGCGACCTTCACCCAAAAGCTCCTTCTTTCTAGGAATGAATGACAAATCGTCCGCCTGCCCTCACTAACACAGAACCGCTCCATTCTCACACAGCTCCACGCAGAGGGTGCACTCGGCAGCCGCTCGTCTGCTCCTGCAATTCATAAGCTACAAATTGGAGAAGCACACCAGGAGCTAAAATGAGTTTCCGAGAACAAAAACAGCTGGTAAGGAAACACAAGCCAAATATTCCCCTGGCTGCTGGCTGCAGTTTTTTTTTTTATTTAGCTTAAAACAAAATGAAAAAAATCTGCTTGGAACACAAACAGTCTCTGGCTGAAAATGTGGTGTCTAGCCTGAAAAACAGAGGCTTCTGGACACAATGCCAAGCAGCACAGGATTCCCATGGACCTGGTGTTTCTCAAGCCCTTAATGTGGTTCAACTTAGGCAAGCGGGTTTAGGATTCCCAGTTTAAAATCTACAGCACACATCTGCAATTCATTCGAGTTTCTTATTTTATTTCTTACTTCTCCAAGCAACTCCAAAGCGTTTTACGAGTTCTTGCAATCCGGTCCTAATCAGTTGCTCATGCTGCAGGAGTCCCCGCTTCCTAAGCCGGGCTCCCTTTGCACAAGAAGCCAAGCTGTGCGTTTCGTCAGCCGTATTTCACCAGAAACAACAGTAACTACCTGATAAAATAGGAATGCTTGGCAGTGTCCAACGCACGATTACGAGACACAGAAAACTTCTAATATACAGCACTAACCATTTTCTGCACCTCTCCCCTTCTATCAGTCTCACCATGTTAAATGAAAGGTGAGCCTTCTACTAACAGGACTGATGTAATTTCCCACTCCTGAGAAGGGGACTTGGCCAAGGGGCTGCAGGGAAAACTTCAGAGACATTTTTGTATAGCTGCAGGAAAGGAATTCCCATCTGAGACACAGGACTGGGTTAAAGCCTTCAAAGGAAGCGTGCCAAAACTGAGACCGTGTCTGCCCTCTGCACCCCAGGCCTGCGAGATGAAGCGCTGAGAAGGAGCGGTAGGCAAGCGCAGCTCTCCGAAGCGATCCTGACTCAGTAAGAACGGCTAACGCACAACACACATCGCTATTTACCTCACTGCTCTTCTTTAAAATGGAGGCTGTGCGAATAAGACAGCCCAGCTGCCCCAGCGCTCTGCACAGCACCAGCACCATAACCATGTACTGCCCTGCAATGGAGACCCCCCAGCTGCTCAGAGACAGGAGCCCGAAGCAGACACGGCCTCTGCCTCACCCAACATCGATCCAAACCGCAGGTGCAGGGGAATTCCTGCTCCTGCTTTCACAGCCAGGCTCACTGCACATGATACAGAAATCCAGGCAGTGGAGAACAGGGAAGTGTCCAGGGCTCTGGTCAGGCCCTCATCACTCACCCTGTAACCAGCCCCCAGCTCCCTGCCGTTTCCTTAAACTTTGCTGGTGACCTACACACCTGAACAAAATAAGGGAATTAGAATGGTTTTGCTCATAAATGTTCTCCTGCTGGTGGTGGATGCAACTGGAGCTTTGGTGGCACCACCAGCTGGAGGACCCACGTGTGAACAGAGCATGGACAGGGCTGCTCTTCTGCAGTTTTTACCCTTCTGCTTGGAATCCTCAACTGCTTCTCTTCCCCGATGAAGAGCAGTGGACTCAAGTTTCAACCAGGAAAATTCTGATTAGGTATTAGAGGGGAAAAAATCCAGAGCGGTTGTCAAATATGGGAACAGCTGCCAGGAGATGCTGTGGTACCTTCATCCTTACAGACACAAGAAGACACGAGGCCCTGAGGAACCCGGGATGACTATAGTTGGTCCAGAAGATGAGGCAAGGGTCCAGAGGTCCCTTTCCACCTAAATCATGTTATTATTTTATGATCTTCATTAATGACTCCCCATAGTCACCATGTTGTGTTACTGGATGGGCAGGATGCAGATGTGCTGCTCTGACAATGAAACATCCAACAGACCCACAGGTGTGTTAGCTGAACCAGTGAAGGGAAGGTGGTGAAACTGAAGCCAGGCAAGACAAAGAGGGTAATCAGAGGTTTAAAGATAGAAAGAGACCATGAAGGTTGCACTGACACCCCTCAGGGCAGACTGAATCTCCACCGCTCAACTCAGAAGCAATGATAACCCTCCAACAGCAGGTTACCCCCCCTGGCTCGGGTGACCCTGTACCAACAGGTCTGTCACGCGTGGACTTGGAGAAATCGTCTTTTCATAGCGTTAGGCAAGCAGTTATCAGGCCACATCTCTTCTTTCTGTGGCCTCTCTCAGTTGTGATCATTCAGTAGGTGTTAAAGCCATTCTGGGCACATTGGTGACCTAACACGCAACCTGAGCTTTTTTGACTGGCAGAAAATAGACATTCAGCACATTGCAAAAAATATAGGAGGCAACAAAATACACCTCAGAGTGTTCCCGGCGTGCAGCTCTGTGCACTTGGCTTCACAGGATGTGATTTCTCTGTTACAGCTCTCCCCCACTACTCATAAAACACAGATGATAGATCGAGGATGTCCAAAGATAACACAGACCGCACTGTCTATGCATTCAGTGGGACAGCCCATTGCAGGAGGTTCTCAGAAGCACGTGGAGACTGACAGCGACAGCAAATGAATCCCAACCGCATGCTCAGACACAGCTTTGCCTGAAATAACCCCAAAGTCTGACTTCTCTGCCTTAATGTAACAGATTTCACTTGACAAGACCGGTGAGTGGGCAAAGAGAATGCATTTTGGTAAGAGGGGGCTTATAAAGATCATTTGCAGCTTTGATTTATTCGCCCTGCTGAGCCTCAGGAACTACACGATTATTATTTAGTGTTGAAAGGTTCTTTCATAAACATGACTTTAGTAACCCGTTAAGCACTCCTGTTTGCAAGCCCTGCAGGTTTTAGGCTCACTCCGAGTGTGTTAAATGTCCCTCAAAGGTGGAGCACCAGGAGCTGTGTTCTTCACCGTGGTCCCCTTCAAGGAAATCACCTCCCTGTGTCTCCAGGGACACGATGGTCAGCTCTGGAATCTTTACTAAGGAGCTTTCCCCCAACTATCCAATGTCAGGTCCACCTGAGGGTATTTATTGTCACTCTGGAGGCTCAGACGAAAGGATAAACAAAGCCACCACCAGCCTGGCACTAAAGGACTCTGTAAAAACCGCATGGTATAAAATCAACAGCAATCATTGCAGCACTGAATTCAGCCTTTTTCAAATTAGGTATTTCCCAGTGTCAAATTATAAGCAAACTGCCAAAAAAGTCAGAAGCTCCTATTTCTCTGCACAACTCACATGACAGGTACAGCTTCACCATCTGGACACCTATTCCTGCTCTCTTTGGCCTCCTAATGACCCTTCTGGTTGGATGAGCAGCCCCACCAGCCCAAACAGCAGATGGAGATTCCGCTTCTTGGGGCTGAACTCTGGTCACCTCTTCCAGGTTCCAAGAGAGACCGAAGCGGTGGCTCCAACGTGGCTCTGTCCCCGCGAACAGAACAGCAGGGACTGTTGAGGGAACGCAAACCACACATCATCTGTGGTTCTGTCCCACGAATGGCAACGCTTCAACGAGGGGACAAATGCCTCCTCGTTATCAGCCCAGCCTCACAATTAGCTGATAAGGCTCAGCTTCCAGGATCTGGAGAGATGGTACTAGAGGAACATTCCTCCAGTTTCCTGTTTGAATAACACGATCCCCACTGTCTGGATCTCGCGGGCAGAACATCACGCTCCGCCCAGGCCAGCTTTATTTTCTCTTTCATGCTCACTGTTTACATTCTGCCTTTCACCCTCCACATGTTTTCTATCTGGAGCTCTGGAAGGTAAATCATGAGCTTCAGCTATTGCACAACACGACATCTCCAGGGACCTTCCACATCCTCCTCCAGATGGTTGGGTGCACAATACCCTTCTTCCCACATCCTTTCTGCTCTCAAATTCTGATGAATCCAAGTTTGACCCAATTTTAAATGGAATACAGATATAATTTCTGCTCTAGCTTCTTCTTCATTTTCTTCATGTTGGAAAAGGTTGGAAAATTCTTGGCAATAAGCTTGTACTGAGTGTGAAAAATACCACATTTTTGCCCGGCAACACTGCTCTGGTGGTACATACATTCTCAGTTGCGCTGGTGATGATGATGATGAATGGTACAAAAACATGTGGCTCTGTTAGGGAGTCAGAGAAAAGCAGAGCTGGGAAGGCCATTAAGGTCTCATCGTCTTCCTCTTGTGCCATAAGACAACCAACTGTAACTCCTCCATTTCAAACTATGCTTCCCTACATCCAGTCTTAAAACCTTCCCAACTCCAATACTCAAGAAATCACCATGGAATTCTAGTCTTTCATTATTTCGGTTCAAACCGTACGGAACAACAGTCTCCTTTTCTTTTGGCTTCCGAAGAGCAAACAAGCGTTATGACACCCTCCCCTGCTCAGAGCCATTCGTTCCTCTTCCATCTCTTGTCTCAAATCTCATTTCCAGACCCCTGAACTGTTGGGTTCTTGCTGTTTAACCAGCAGCCCCCAGTTCTCCCGACACGCGCCATCCCCAGCTGGGCACAGAGGCGTTTCCATGGCCCGATGGCTCATCCCACGGGCTCTAAAGCCACCTCGGGTTGTCCCCTCGCGGGACACCGAGGGCTGTGGCCCATCCATCACTGAGCGGATGGAAGTCAATGAGGTCTGCACAATGCTGGCTTCTCACTCATCCCCAGCCTACGGTGACTCCAGTTTAAATGCAGAGCCTTGTTCGCACCACCACTGAACAACTCCTCTTTCTAGCCCATTTCTCCAATCTCTTAAAAGATTATTTAAATTCTATACTTAGCACACTGGCACGCTCATAATTCCAAACTTAGTTTATCATCTTCCTCCCTACAACTGATTTCTAGTTCTAGCATGGTTGTAGATCACTGAAATGTCACGTGAGCACCTGGATTTTCTAACCCGGAAACAATTACGTCTGCATTTAATAAATTATGTGACATATATAGTAATTCTATGTACCGTAACAGCAACGAAGTACACAGTCAGTTATGTTCTACGTGAAGAGGGAAACACTTTCTAGCAGTTCATCTTCCTTCTGACTGTCCGTGGCAGTACTTTTTGTTGGTGGTGTTGCACGGATGTATTGTTAAAGTACTAGGGAAGAAAGTACAAGAGTTAAACCAGTTTTCAAAAGCAATTCAGAACACTCAGTTGGCAGTTTGGAGTATTTTTATCTTGAGTGCTTCACTAGCAATGGTGTGTTAAATTAGTTTCTAGCGTACGTGAGAGCAAACGTTAACACAATTATCCTGCCTGCTCAAAGCTTCTCACGGTTCACGACAAACCTTCCCATTGTATTTTATCATATGACAGGTGTTTAGCAAGCTGCACATGATTAAATCCAGCCATGCCAGCGAAGGTGCCAAACGTGTCCACACAGGTGGGATCACAGAGGTACTGGGGCAAAATTCACCTAAGTTAGCAGCAAACAGGTGTCCAAGAGATCACCGTAAGTGAAAGATTCGCTCTTCTCTTAGTTCTCTCTCCTTTCTTGCCAACTGGAATTGACAATACAGTTAATCATTAATGAAGGTTATTAATCGCATCAGGTTATTAATTGCATCAGCAATCTCTGTGTGGAGGTTTAAAGCAAGGCAACAATAAACCATGGCAGATGCTCTCTGTTGATCCCTCCCCAGCCTCTCCTGATAGGAAAGATGATAAGGAGCAATAAGGAAGAGAGACTTTTAAGTTGGAAAGGTTTTAAAGCCTTTACTAATGCTACTAATAAATAGAGAAAATGACACAAACCAGACAAACCCAATCTGGAACACCCCGGGTAGCAGCGTTTATTGCTGGCTCACAAAGTCATGCTCTCTAGATGTTGGCCATGGTGGCAGAGAGCAGGACCCTCGTCATTTCCTTCTTCTATAGGGGGTATGACGCTTATGGGCTGGAATACTCAGCTGGTCCGTTCCGGTCACCTGTTCTGTCCGCCCCTCCTTGCAAATACGTCCCGTTATCACTTCACCTTGGTGATCATAGTAAGAAATCTAAACCTGGGGCTCTTCCACATTCTGTTGCTCATCTGATCAGCAGCAAGCACAGTGGTCAAAAAAAATATGCAGCTAACTTCAGGAAAGTGCAGTCACTTAGAAGAACTTCGCTGAAAGGAAAATTCACTAAAAGAGAAACTGGTCTTGTTTTTAACAAAACCAGGACACTCTGCAACAAACGCAAAGCTGAGCCAGTGGGGACAAAGCACCCGACCAGCCCAGACCCCATTTAACACAACGAGCTTGCCAGTGAAGTTCTGGGCAGCTGTGCCTGTCCGACCATGAGATCCTGCCCAGGAAGCCAGGCTGGGGGTCAGTGGCACAGAGCCCCTGCTCCACATCCACAGAGTCACACAACAGTGTGGGTTGGAGGGACCTTCCCAGCTCCCCCAGTGCCCCCCCTGCCATGAGCAGGGACATCTTCACCAGCTCAGGTTGCTCAGAGCCCCGTCCAGCCTGGCCTGGGATGTCTCCAGGGATGGTTCATCCACCACCTCTCTGGCCAACCTGGGCCAGGCTCTCACCACCCTCAGGGCCAACAATTTCTTCCTCATGTCCAGCCTGAATCTCCCTCCTTTAGTTCAAACCATTGCCCCTTGTCCTGTCACAACAGGCCCTGCTAAAGTCTGTCCCATCACTGTGGTGTCAGGCAGAGGAAGAGGCTCCTACTGGTGCCAACCCTGTGATAATACCTGGGTAACAAAACCAGCTGGGTTCCTGACACACAAGGACAAAAGCTTTAGCAACAGGTAAGAACGGAACTATGAGGTGACTATGAGGTGACTGTCCTTCTTTAATCCTTTGGTAAGAAGGACCACAAACAAGAAATGTAAAACATGACATTTATCTGCTCTGTTAACAATTCAGCAGTATGCATTTGTTCATTTTTTCTTGCATATAACAAAATCGGTCATTCTCTGACAAGACATTTGGGCTGTCTTAGGAAGCTGCTTTTGAAGATTACTTAGGAAGATGGCGTGAGTTGTCACAGTTGTGTGTTGCACCAGGCCAGCATTATCCCCACAGAATTTCAAACTAAAAATAATAAATCCTAAAAGCATAAAGAAACATTCAGTTGATATATTTCCAATTCCAAATTCACATCCTTCTCCAGAAACAAGATGGTGCTGTGTTATTGCCTTGATCAGTCGGCAAGCAGCACACAATCAGCTATTGTTTTTCATCTTTAAAAATGAACAGTTGTTCTTCTGGCCAAGAAAAACAGATAATTAGTGTGTTTATAACAATAATCGGGGGGGGGGGAAACAACCCTTGGAAAACAGGCATGTCAGAGCAGTAAAATGTTCACGCATGTGTCCTTCACTCGGGTTGTTACAGGCTAGTTTGTTTACCAATGCTAATTCAATCCCACTCCTGCTCGTATGAGCACCCGAAGGACACTCAGTCTCTGCACAGCCTTGGGCTCCAGTGCAAGCAAGAGGCGGGTGACCCATCCCCTGGGCAATCGGATCTTGTCTCGCACTCCTCCTCCTCAGCAAACCACACGGGTCCTTGGCACTGAGAGATGCAGAGACTAAGGGAGGAAATTAAAGCATTAAGTGAAGGTGTTGAAGTAACCCAACTATAGAAAGGATGGTTACGGTAATTAAGAGGAAGAAATAGTCAATTATCAACTGAGAAGTTACAGTGCCAACCTAAAAAAGCCTGAACTGAACTAGATGGCCAACCTTATCTTCATAAATTGAAGTCAGATTTTGTATTTGAAAGCTTAAAAAGACTTTCTAAAGAGTATATTGCAGAAGAATTTCCAAGGAATCATCATGATGCAGACTGAGCATCCAGATCATTTCCCTCCTCTCCAGGTACATGGCATGGGTGGCAACGTGCTCACACATTTTCTTCCCAACTTTATATTCCAACTGATCTGAATGGAAGAAGAAAAATCCATGGAGCAAAAAGCTCATTAGGAACAGCAGCTATTGCTGCACACGTGGCAAAGGGCAGAGAAGGAGCTGCGCACCAGGACAGATCTCAGCCCTGCACACTTAGCACACCAGGGCTGGCGAGTGACAGCGCCCACTCCTCAATAAACCCACCCTGAGGGACGGAGGGAGGAGTTTTTAGGTCAAGCACAACTATTCAACAGAATCACAGAATGTGACTAAAACTGACCAGCTGAGTATTCCAGCCCATA
Source organism: Patagioenas fasciata (assembly GCF_037038585.1). Lineage (NCBI taxonomy): Eukaryota > Metazoa > Chordata > Aves > Columbiformes > Columbidae > Patagioenas > Patagioenas fasciata. The sequence goes on from NC_092539.1 coordinate 1,753,606, forward strand.
AGCGTCATACCCCCCGTATAACAAGGAGATCACGAGGGTCTCGCTCTCTTCCACCATGGTCAACATCTAGAGAACATGACTTCGTGAGCCAGCGATAAACGCTGCTACTGGGACATTCCAGATTTGGTTTGTCTGTTTTGTGTAATTTTCTCTATTTATTAGCAGCATTAGTAAAGGCTTTAAAACCTTTCCAAATTAAAAGTCTCTCTTCCTTATTGCTCACAGAATCACACAGAATCCCAGAATGTGAGTGGTTGAAGGGACCTGGAAAGCTCATCCAGTGCAATCCCCCCATGGAGCAGGAACACCCAGCTGAGGTTCCACAGGAAGGGGTCCAGGCGGGTTTGAATGTCTGCAGAGAAGGAGACTCCACAGCCTCCCTGGGCAGCCTGGGCCAGGCTCTGACACCCTCACCATGAACAAGTTCCTTCTCATATTTAAGTGGAACCTCCTGTGTTCCAGTTTGCACCCATTGCCCCTTGTCCTGTCACTGGTTGTCACCCAGAAGAGCCTGGCTCCATCCTCCTGACACTGCCCCTTTCCATATTGATCCCGATGAATGAGTCCCCCCTCAGTCTCCTCTTCTCCAGCTCCAGAGCCCCAGCTCCCTCAGCCTTTCCTCACACGGGAGATGCTCCACTCCCTTCAGCATCTTGGTGGCTGCGCTGGACTCTCTCCAGCAGTTCCCTGTCCTTCTGGAGCTGAGGGGCCACAACTGGACATAATATTCCAGAAAAGGAGGCTGCAAAAAGGTGTCAAGCTGGTCTCCAGGTACAGTGGAGTTCTGTGCTGCCCAAGTACTGTGCTGCTGACTTCCTACAAGACTGTACAAACACTGATGTGAATGAGTTTAGACCGCAGCTTAATTAAAAAAACCCAGAGTAATCTCTTTCCAGATGCACAGCATGCCCAGCGAGCACCGCAGCGCTGCCGAGCAGCTGTGCTCTAAGCGGCCTTCTCGTAAAGAGAACACGATGTTCTCTTCCGCATGAGCTGCGAGGAGCCGGGATTCCTGCCCTGCTCAGGCCACATGCGCACAGAGGCTCCGGTGTCCTGACACGACTCCAGCGCCTTCCTGGAGAGCTCTTGGCTTAACACGAGCGGCTCAGCCAGGAACCGGCTCCTCTGGATCTCACTCACAGACTGCTATTAAAAACTGTACCAGCTCAGTTTTCCAGCCCCTAGAACGCTGAATAAGACCGGCTGCTTTATTTTGCTTTCCGCCTTAAGGACTTGGCCACAAGATAACTTTTAAAAACTACTTCTAGGCTTGGGCAGAATCTCACATATAACACCTTTCCAGAAATACCAATATTAGATTATCACTGTGCCCTGTGAGTAAAAACCGATACCCCTAGCTAAATATTTACAAAACCGTGCTTAGGAGTATTACAGAAACTTCACAATGTAATTCCAATCTGATCAACACAACTTCACCTAAAGTTAACTCTACATCATACTGGTTATTCTTACCAATTCTCACAATTTTCACGTGAATCTTGGAATATTTACTCGAGCTCTCAGAATCACACTGCTCTGTACAGCTCAATTTTTGGTTGTTTGACATAACAAGTATATAATAAATGAAACGCATCCTACATGTGAAGGATGGAAAATTGTCCTGGTTGTGCAGTTAATAACATTATACTGGAATTAAGTAAAGGGGTTTAAAAATGTATGGATGGTATTTATGAAATTTCAACACAAATAACTTCTTCCAGTAGGAACTAACAGCGGCTGGTATGACTGTTTTAAGAAAGAAGGGGTAGGTAAAAGGTAAAAAATCTTTTTCTGTTTCGCACATCATCCATAATGGTGGTGATGCCACAGCAACTTGAGCAAAGTGACAGTCGGAAAACAACAGTTATCATCAGGAGCATCCTGACTGGAGAGTTTGCATCCTGTTAATCCCCTCCCTGTGCTTATGGCCAAGCAGAAGCAAAGTGGGGAGCCAGCCTGACCTGCCAGGGTGGGCGAGCGGGAGCCCCACGGGGCCTCCAACGACAGAAAACCCCCTTTTCCTGGGCGCAGCACAGCATCGGAGTGTGAGATTCCCACAGACGATACCAGGGCTCCCCAGCGAGGGACAGGTGCTGCCCTCGTCCAGCTGCACCTCCTGCAAACGAGGTACCACTAAAGAAAAGTAACAGTTTAGTTTATCTAAACCCCTTGTATTTACAGACTCGGCTGCCTCTCCAAGCACATGACGCCAGTTGAATTCTTATGGCAATCAGGAGGACGGTCAATCTGACTGCCATCACAATCACAGTCATCACGGTTCATTAGGGCATTGTTTTAAATAATATTTTAATGATTGTGCCATCAAAACCTCAAGTCCAGAACGTGAACAGTGTTATTCGCCTTCCCTCGGGTGCGCTGCGGGCAGGGGTCCCCAGAAGCCCCCACAATCTCCAGGTAACATGGGCCTGCGGTGGCTGCTGGGGGCTCTGCAAGCTCCGGTACAGACATTTACACTTGTTGCATCATTCCCTGAGAACCTCAAGGTCACTTCCATGACACAGGTTTTGTATTCCCTTCCCAAAAATACAGATTTCCACTGAGCGCACACACACCGGCTCCTGGATGGGTACCGACCCAGTGAGAACAGCCGCAGCCTGAGCTCCCCAGAGCAGCAACCGGGATTCCAGTTCACATCTGCCACACGGCTCAGGCAGATCATCTCAGCCAACCGCTGTCCCTCCTTCAGAAATACCACCTGATAGAGCAGAAATAAAATACGCCGGTAGAAAGAAAATAAACTGAAAGGGAAAAATTATTTCACTATCTAACCTTGTCAAGAAAAGGAAGAAATATCGTGTAGGGAGCTAAATCTGGCCCCATGTCCCAAGGCTCAGACACCACCATTCCTCCTCCTGAAAGCCATATTAACTTAACACATATGCCAAAAACAACGGTGGGTTATTCTGCCTTACTGAGCATTTGCTGGTTGTTTCTGTCCCCACCTGTGGACAGAGAACACACAAATGAGTTCAACATTCACCTCCTCCAGTTTTCCCCACTGATCTACTTTGGGATGTCGGTGCAACACAGAGCTGAGTTCCAAAACTAATGCTTTTGTTTTAATCCCGAAACACTTTAATATTGAGTTTGGGACATGACACTTTCACAAAGGGAAATATTCCTGGTCTTAGCAAGAGATTTACATTAGAAATTGGATGATGAGAAAAACAGAAACAGCATCAACAGCTTAATTCTTTATGGTTTGCAATTGGCCTCAATACATTTTGGATTTAAGTGAACCATGGAGAAGTTCATGAAAAATAAACCTCGCCAGACTAACTATAATTTTTAATAGAACTGCAAAATCCAACTAAAATGCGCCTCATCACACAAAATCTCGCGGTTAATATTTATTTAGATTCCTTTGGAAAGATGCTGTTGTTTGGCTGTATCTTTCTTAAACAACCCTGAACAACTGGTAAATATTGTGCAGGTTGTCCTTATTCAAATGTTTTGCAGAAGCCCATAGAAACAGAGAAACCCTGCGGAACCTCATGCATAAGAATGAAAAATAGAGGAAGTCTGAGGAACAAAAAGTAAACTAATGTACTGCAGAAAAATATCTTAAATAAAAGGATAACCAAGAACGGCCCAGGGTGCAGAGCATCCATTGGGTGACCAAGAACGTCCCCGGCGTGCAGAGCATCCATTGGGTAACCAAGAACGTCCCGGTGTGCAGAGCATCCATTGGGTAACCAAGAACGTCCCCGGTGTGCAGAGCATCCATTGGGTAACCAAGAACGGCCCAGTGTGCAGAGCATCCATTGGGTAACCAAGAAAGGCCCAGTGTGCGGAGCATCCAGGGGGTTGCGGGATGAGGATGCGGACACGGGTGTGTTGGAATCGTGTGCTCTGCCCTGCACAGGCACGAGCGCTCAGGACACAGATCACCAAGGTCTGTCAAGTTCTCTCTCCTACGTGATAACGCAATTCCTGACATCTTGGCATCTGTCGTGGTTTCACCTGAGCTGGCAACACAGCCTTGATAACCGCTCACTCAGCCCCCAAAGAGGGGAGGGAATTGAAAGGGGAGAAACTTGGATTGACATAAACACAGTTTAATAAAACAACAAACTACTAGTACACTACCAGTACAAATACATATAAAATAGACTATAAAAGATATTCAATGCAATTGCTCATGAACTCCGTCCACACTGAGCAGGCAGTGCCAGGAAGCAGCACCTGGTCCCACAGCTGATCTTGAAGAGAGAAAAAAGGAAAAAGGCAGAAAGGCCCAGAGGCCTCTGCAAAACGGCAAAAGGCCGAACTGAACATCCCGACCTAAACTCCTCCAGCTCCGACAAAAAAAGCGAAGAGAATGCGAGAGAGTGAGACCAGAAGATGCTGAAGGGTGTGGAGCATCTCCCGTGTGAGGAAAGGCTGAGGGAGCTGGGGCTCTGGAGCTGGAGAAGAGGAGACTGAGGGGGGACTCATTCATGGTTACAGATATAGAAAGGGTGAGCGTCAGGAGGATGGAGCCAGGCTCTTCGCGGTGACAACCAATGATAGGACAAGGGGTAATGGGTACAAACTGGAACACAGGAGGTTCCGCTTAAATTTGAGAAGAAACTTGTTCCTGGTGAGGGTGTCAGAGCCTGGCCCAGGCTGCCCAGGGAGGCTGTGGAGTCTCCTTCTCTGCAGACATTCAAACCCGCCTGGACACCTTCCTGTGGAACCTCAGCTGGGTGTTCCTGCTCCATGGGGGGATTGCACCGGGTGAGCTTTCCAGGGCCCTTCAACCCCTGACATTCTGGGATCCCGACTTCCCTTAAATCTGGAGCCTGACGCCAATGGGCTGGAACGCGGTCACTGCTCAGTTCGGGTGTCAGTCCAGCTCTGTCCGTCCATCCCCTTCCTCGCTGCCTCACACCTGTGGGCGCAGCTCAGAGTGTCCCTGGCTCTCAGACCAAAGCAATTCAAAACGTTAACTCTGTGCTGGGCTGGTATCCCTTGTTCTCAAACTAAGTCTAAAGAATGACCGTGCTGGCTATGGAAAAGAAAGGTTTCTAACTGCATGAAGAAAATGAACCCATTTTCAGTCAAACCAGCACAGCGTCTTACCGGGAAAACGCTGGTTGGTGCACAAGGTGCTTGAACCAATACTGCCAGGATGAGGGAACCCTCGGACACAGGATCGGGAGCATTCGAGCATGGTCACAGCAGCGGGAGCCACTTGGGAGGGTGTGAGACTTGGGAGTAAAACCATTTCCAGACAATGCCAGGACCACCCCAACAGGCTGCCCAGGCAGCAGTGGAATTAAGCAACAGCAAAAGGTAGGCTGAGTATCTGGGATGAAAAAGTCTTGAAGAGTGAGAATCAATATAAGGAATTATTCCTCTGGGAAACAGTGGAAAGGCTTTTGCGTGGGTATTCTATGAGAGACTGGGCATCCCACCAACAAATGTACTGCAGGAAAGAACCAGACAATGGCGAGGAAATGGATTAAACGTGTTTGCAAGACAATTTCCAGATCCGATTTCTGTGAAGAGAAGACCGTGACCTCAGCACTGGATCTGTGGTGTTACCATTAAGTGCGGCCCTGTTCAAGCCCCAAGTCCCTCACTGGCACGGGGACGGTCCTAAGACCACACCAAAGGCTGTGGGATCCGGGAGTGTCTCTTCATTGTTATTTTATTTTTGTATTAATGATGGGTCAGTTTATGTCCACAGATTTTGTAAGGCACAATTCACCAGGGATACTGAGAAGCAGAAAACTAAGACACAGAATAAAGCTTTTGGTGAAAACAAGAGGTCTGAACTTGATTAAAAGGAAAAACAAGCCAGAGGAACAGAACATTTGAAGACGCATATGGGGAAAAGCGACTCTTTTCCAAGGACAGATGGAAACGCTGAAAATGGCTGGTTGGCCAAACTGCTTCTCTGTATCAGCCTCGTCCTTTCCAGCTCACCCCAGTTCACCCAAGCGCAGCAGAAGCACCAGCAGCTTTTCCACGGGGAGGGTTCCCACCCCTGTGACAGGCACAGGAACGATTTCAGCACCTATCAGCATCCCGCCAGGTCTCTGTACCTGCTCTGTGTCCTTATCATTTGCATTTCCAAATCCGAGCAGCTGCTTCAGATGCAGCCATGGGAAAAACCAAAAGGCAGAGCTTCCCTTTCACGGGTTGACTGAAAGGAGTTGGCCACAGCACCCAAATAAACAGGAGCTTAGCAAAAGGATAAACTGTTTAATCAAGGGACCAGCCTGCTGCAAACACACACAATCCAGTTACATCCTTCCACCCGTGGAAGAACGAATTGTCCCCCACAGGGCAGCTTCACACACCGAACGTGCTGGCACCTCAGTGTGGCAGCACAGACGCGACCGAGCCGCTGGAGTCGGCCGTCGGGGCAGAGCACTGACCCACAGCACCGCGTTCAAACGGGGCGCAGAGATACGAACCCCACCTCATTACTCCACGGTGCTGTACGTATTCCAGGAGAGCTTTACACCGGCACGGTATACAACAGGGCCGCCTTCTTTACACCAAGGATTCATGTAAGCCTATAACAATATTTTACTGAATATTTAAGACTTTGGTTAGTAGGACTATCTTCTGGCCTAGAGATCCTGCACAAGGCTCTCTTTGATCTGTGTCGCATGATTGTTTTTTTGTTACCCGTCTTTCTGTCAGCTCCTGGCTGGGTCGCTGCATATGAGATGGACGTTGACAATGCTCCATGGGACAGAAGCGTGTTTGCCTTCTGAATATGGCAGCGCAATGGGGCTGAAGGACCATCTGGCCAGTGTCCTGTCCCCAGAGGTGACAACAGCAGATGCCAAGGGTGCACTGCAAACATGGAGCAGCGGTACTTCCCTGCCATGCTCTTCCAGCTCCTAAATTCTGCCCCACAGGGGATCGGAGGCTTCTGAAAGTCTTGGATGCATTTTTTTTTCACTGATCTGTTCAGTTGCTTCTTGAGTTCACAAGAGCTTCAGCACTCACACCACCTTGCATCAAAGCTTCTCAGAACTCACCTATGTTGCACGAAAAGGAATCTCCTCGTGTTTGATGCAAACCTTTCCACTGTTATTTTGAACTCCGCAACTCTTGTACTAGCAGAGATTGTTCCCATCTCTCCCTGCTCCTGTTCTTCAGCTCACTAATAACCAACTATACAAAGCGTGCAGCAGCTGGGATCCTGTCCCAAACCCCACCACCATCCACTGGTTTGTCGTAACAGCTGAAAAGCAGCTGAGAACAGAGAAAAAAACAAACAGAGTTAGGTGTTGAGAACGGACAGGCTTCTAAGGTGGGTCACGTCTTCAGAGGAGCCCAGTTTGGATCAATAGATCTTTCAGGGATGCTGGAAGACTCGATTTGATGAACATAAGACTTCGGGGAAATTTCCTTCATTTTCTTTTGGCCATTACATCAGTTGAAAAACTAGAGCATCTTATTTTGTTCTTATGCTTCCAGAAATATAACTGGACACAAACGTACTAAATAAATCCACTTCCGTGGGCAAGCAGAATTTGAACGCAGATCCATCCCAAAAACACTGGTGAGCATGAGCATTTCCAGTATCCCGGGCACAGGGCTCACCACACTTACTGGTACCTCCAAAGAACTTGGAGACACGAACACCGAGCTCTGGTGGTGCCTGTAGGAGATTTCAGACCCTGCTCTCCTTCACATTCATTTCAGCAGTAGATGGTGAGACAATGGGATACATTCTGTTGTCAATAAGACAGTAGAGTCACCAGGCATTTCTTGTAACATGTCCCACTAAACTTGTCTGGGTCATCTGTTCAAAGGCAGAAAAGGCTTCAATTAAACAAATCTGCTCGCCATCTGTATAACTTTTAATCATTATTTTTAACCTGTTGCCTAAAATGATGGAAAAAGAGTCCTTAACCTCACGTATGGAGAAACACAATGGCATACATTCCTCTAAATGTAATGCTGTTGTTTCTGAAGACAGCAATAATACCAAACGAACAGGAGAGCTGTGAGCAAACCACCAGTGGAGATTGTCACTGAAACCCTTTCCAGTCCTAAGAACAATGAGAGCACGTGCCTGGAACATCCGTATCCTTTATGCTCCCCCGGGTACCTGGCCGAGGGCTCCCGGGGGCTGGGCAGCGGGGCGGTTGCTGTGATGAGCAGGTTGGCGCCCGACGGACCCGCAGCTCCCGGCACCGACGCCGCGCTCACCAATAACAGCGAGGGATAAACATCACTCAGCCTGTGTGAATAGCAAACTGCAGACGGCCCTTCTTCTGAGAATGGACTTAATCCTCAGCTACACTGAGCTAAGAAAGGAGGATTCTGGTCTCCACTTTGGCAGAGTGGGAAAACTGGGCTGTATTAAACAGACACGGTAGCTTTCAAGGATTGTCTGTGCAACCGTCACCGAGCGAAGAAGGAAAGTCAAACAAACACTTCATACAATTTCCATGCCCTGCTGTTTCTAACACGCTCCTCAAGGTCCCAGCAAAGCACCTTGAATCTATCTGTAAAATTTATTTTAGAAGTCCTAAGTTAAGAAATAGTTGAAATTAAGCACGGGCGTAGGGGCACTATTAGGTCAGGCTCAAATCTAGTAAAAGTTCACTAAAACATCATGTTTTTCTTTCTCTCCATTCAATAGAAGTGGATAGTTGAAAAAGATGCCTTATTTCTATCCTACATTTACTCTATACCATAATTATTAAATTGAGTAGCGGAATGATTTAGGAGATGTGGTGTTGCTGCACTGGTACAGCTGGGTGCATCTCCACAAACCAGAATGGAGTGGGGAAAACGTGCAGCAATTTTCTTACATAGAGAGCGAGAAAAGAAGAACTTTATACCCCTCCCCATTTTTTTATTCTTCAAATTCCTTTAAATTTTTAAATATTTATGAATTCTCCACAATCTGTGACTGCATTTTATGAATGACACAAACATTTCCTGGTAACACAAAGAATCAGGATGGGCTAATGGGAAAGAGAAGAGATCCATCTTCCCTGAGAATGAAATGTAGTTTCCTCCTACAAATGGTTCAGTGGCACTTGGACACCTGCCAGCTTCTTTTTGGCAATAAGAGGGCCTGTAAGTATAAACTAAGCTTTATGAGCACCGGTGTACACCTCCTTATCCCATTACCTTTGGCAAGGACGGGTCCAAAACCCTCAAGAAAACAATTTTCAGATCTCAGCTTCACTAACGCAGGGAACGTCAGCCTTTGTTTTCACAAGACGGGTATGTTCGGTTCCTGATCACGTTCCCTGATGACCAGGGAAGGATGTCTCCTTCAGCTCAAAAACCACACTGGGCTCATTTAAACAGATCCAGTATATGTATTCACTGCAAAATTTTGGCTAAAAGATAATGCAGGCTTACTCAGCTCAAACAGATTGTACTCGCCACATTTCCAGCCTCCTGTTGGACTCCGCAGTTGTCCAACCCCCCTCAGGGCAGCAAAGTCACCAGGGATCCTGTCCAGCTCCTGCTGTACGGGATGATCCAGCTGGTATCGCTGGGGGTCCGTGTGAGCACAGATGGGAGGCGGCAGAAGAAAAATGAGCACATTTTGCTTTGCACACCATCCTGCCTGGGGGCTCTGGCAAATATCTGTATCCATACGGCGGAGTTTGGCTTGTCCACAGTTAAATCTCAACAGCTCGTTGACAAGTGCTGTAACAAGGATATAGGAAGTGGAAACCAATACAAAAACAAACAAGAAAAGGGTAAAGTGCTCTCAAGAATTTTGCTCCTGAAAGCAATTTCAGCCTGATTACTCAATAGCAACATTTGAGAAGATCTGTTTGTGTTTAGCCAGGTAGAGTGTGTTACCTGGTTTTCTCCTCTCATTCTCTCCTTTCTACGAGGTGCTGGGTGCAGGTTCTGTCTCTCTCACCACTCTGAAGACATCTGTGTCCCCCACGTCTCCTACAGCTAGTGCTGCTGTCAAAAGAAAGAGGCACTTCTGGGAGATCATAGCACCCTTTTGGTTGGAAAAGACCTTTAAGATCATTGAGTCCAACCATTAACTCAACACTGACAAGTCCACCACTGCCCCATGTCCTGAGAACCTCATGTCCGTCTGTCCAACCCTCCAGGGATGGTGACTCCAGCACTGCCCTGGGCAGCCTGTTCCAATGCCCCACAGCCCTTTGGGGAAGAAATTGTTCCCCACATCCAACCTCAACCTCCCCTGGCGCAACTTGAGACCCACGAAACAAACAGCAGAAGGCTAATGGTGAAAATGTAAGGGTAGTCTAGGCACGTAACTCGTTGATTTCAAGGTATTTTCCATTCTAGAAAAGTCACACACCATTATAGACCAGTTTTACAGAACCCCAACAATGGACCATAATGTACTTCTGATTTGAAATTCCTTGTGATTTTACAAAACTTTATCTAGGCAGATATTTCCTTGATGGCAATTGCAGACTGAATAACCTGAGAAAATTCCTTCATAAGCATTTCCTCCATCTCTGCCACACGTACATTTTCCATACCTGGATGTGTTTCTGCCATTCTCATTAAAATCTCTGCAAATCAAGGCCAAGCTGAGAGCTGCAGAAAACCCCTCATTTGCAAATGCTCAGCAGAGAATGACTAGAAAGCCCAAATTAAATGTCTTAAGAGTCCTAAATGCAGCATGCTGGGAGTATAGAGCTTCTCCTCCAATGACAATTCTGGAAAACTGCAAATAGGGCAGCAAACAAGCAATGGAAGAGGGAAGAAAAAGAGGCAGGTGGGAACAATGCCACAGGCTGGCAAAGCAACGGAGCTGGTGGGGATGGCTGCCCCGGCTCGTCCCTCCCAGCGCATCGGAGTCACAACAACCCCGGCTGGGAAACCAGGAGATGATTATTAACTTTGCAAAACACAGCAACGCAGGAGGGGCTGTCGGTACGGGAAGCAGCAGCAAACTGATCTTGACAAATCTAAGAGGTCTAAGGAAAACGAAAAGCAAAGGAGTTCAATAGGATTCTAAATTACTATCAGAAATCCCTGTTAGATGGACAAGAGGACACAGGGATACTGTGATTCTGCAGGATTCTGCCTCTCAAAAATAATTCTAAAACGGTAAAGGAAACCTGTATAAAAAGACTAAATATCTTTTAAAATAAGTTAGAGTGCAAACTAGAGAAGAGATTATTGCTCTAATTATCATTTCCAGTTTCAGAATCCCTGTATCTGATAAAAGTCAATACTTTTTAAGTTCATCAGAAGCAATAATTTCCTCCATGGTACTTTCCAAGAGTAGGTTTCAATTTCTGCCATTTTCTTGGAGATCTATCCAAGAGATGTGGGTACAATATTTATACGTTAAATGCTGCAGAAATTATAGAAGGTTTTCTGTCCTAGTATTTCACAGAATCCCAGAATGTCAGGGGTTGAAGGGCCCTGGAAAGCTCACCCAGTGCAATCCCCCCATGGAGCAGGAACACCCAGCTGAGGTTCCACAGGAAGGGGTCCAGGCGGGTTTGAATGTCTGCAGAGAAGGAGACTCCACAACCCCCCTGGGCAGCCTGGGCCAGGCTCTGACACCCTCACCAGGAAGAAGTTGCTTCTCAAATTTCAGTGGAACCTCCTGTGTTCCAGTTTGCACCCATTGCCCCTTGTCCTGTCACTGGTTGTCACCCAGAAGAGCCTGGCTCCATCCTCCTGACACTGCCCCTTTCCATATTGATCCCCATGAATGAGTCCCCCCTCAGTCTCCTCTTCTCCAGCTCCAGAGCCCCAGCTCCCTCAGCCTTTCCTCACACGGGAGATGCTCCACTCCCTTCAGCATCTTGGTGGCTGCGCTGGACTCTCTGCAGCAGTTCCCTGTCCTTCTGGAGCTGAGGGGTCAGAACTGGACAAAGTCTGGACAAAGCACCTGGACAAAGTCACACATGCTCTTGACACACTATCAGAAGGTGACCGTGTGTCACCAAAGCCCCCGATGTGCTGGAGTGTCACCTGTTCCACAGCCTTGTCCCTATTCCGCTTTCTTCACCTCTCACAGCCACACCAGGAGATGTTGGCCAGTTTTAGCCAGGAATGATCAACAGGTTCCTGGAGCATCACGAGTTTCCTCCCACACCCTGCAGGAGTCCAGAACTGTTTTCTTCTCGTATGTAAAGACTTCGCTCCGATCCTGAGCTCTTCAAGCCTCACCCCACTGCTCCTATTTCGGAAAAGCTGGGAACTAGAATGCAGACAAAATTAAAGCAACTGCCGCAGCTGTCATTCCTATACAAGCATCTTTGCACACAGAAAGCAAGGAGGGAACATTCTCCCTGCCAGGCCTCTTATTACCTTCTTCCTGCAGTGCTAAATGGTTCAACTCCACAGATGGAATCAAAAGGGGAGATTAAGTTTTACCTGTTCAATGGCAAGAAGTGGGGAGACGTGGGCTGATTCAGGAGACAGTGACGACTACTCTTCCCTGCCACCTACCCCTTCACCAACAAGCTATCTCAAGTTCAATAGTCAATTAATATAGCACAACTCCTCAAATGTGCCTTCTTCAGCTTCAAATGTGAAATAAATATATATACATACAAAAGCGCACCATCTGTGCAAGACAGCATATAGAAAACGGAGCTTACACAGATGGGACATATCACACCATCCCTTATGGCTCCATCAACACACCCGCTTTGCAAATCTGCCCGAAATACAAACAAAAGTGACAGCGCGTTACAAGTGGGGCTGCGCAGGCCCAGCATGGACTTGGCACGGTCTGGATTGTTCTCTCCACTCTTGACAAACAACTTGCTCATAAATGGAAAACTTGCTAACGTTCAAGTGTTCTGCCGTGTTCAAATGTCAGGAGGATCGTGTTCGACTAAGTCTCCCAGAGGGACAAATAATTTGCCTTCAAATTATTAGAGATGAAGCTGTAGGCTGCTTCAAAACGAGCAGGACATGACACAACCTTCTCATGAACCACAGCAGGGACCAACACCAACCTGGAACGTCTTCCATTTCCATCAACTCTTTACCACCAGCTAAAAATAACACTTCAAACATGTTTATTTTTACATCAGGTGAAGCATATAGTTGAACAATACAGCTGAACACATATGGAAATGCTTAAGCAGCAGTTCCAGTTTCTGTCCAAGAAGTCTGTAGACAAACACAATAAACTTAAGCTACACACACGACAACTCAATGTACTACACAAAGGGAAAAGAAATAACAGAAAGACAAAAAAAGTGTGTTTTCATAAAAAACAAACTCAATTTCTTCTGTGTGAGGAGCATCTGTGAGAGGAGGGAGCAGCTGGAACAAAGTACAGAGACAGCAAAATACAGTTAAAGAGAATAAGGCGTTGGAGATGAGCCTCACCAAGTAGGATCACATCTCCACCTCGCCCTTATCGTGTCTTAGTGCCAGTGCTAAGGCAGAGACTGGGCACCTGTATTCCCTAACACATTCCCGACCTCAAAGCAACTCGTAGCTTAAAATTCCATGTGCCAGGTCGTCTGCACTGGTACGGAACAGACTGTGCAGATCTTTCTTCCAAGAACATACCCACCGTTTTCATACAAACTCTCAGCACCACAGTCCTGTTCCCACAGCTGCCACATTGTGCTCATCATGCAAAGAAGTTTTGTTTTCATGTTTTCTTTGAACCTCCTGCTTCTATTTGCTGTACCTGCTTTTTGGTAGGGAATGAAAGAGCAATGGGGAACGACTGCTTATCTTCTGTCCCACTCGGGCATCTTTTCTTCAGGCCCAGACAGTCTTCATTCGCAAGCTGTTCCGTAGTCTGTTATTTGGGGAGGCAGTACCTCTTTCAGCCATAGCTGTGAACAGAGATAATTCCATTTTCTCACGTCACTGTACATTTACTGACACTGAGTTTAGCCTCCTAGTTTATTTTCCAATCACACAGTACCATAAGGTAGATACTTTAGCAGTTGTAGAGTTGACTATGCCAAAGTACTTCTAAATCACTCAACTTCTGTTGTTTCTCTATCCATCGCCTTCCTCAGAGCATCAGAGCGTCAGCAGCAAAGGTCTCGTAGGACGCCTGTGTCACTCTGATGGTCACCACCAACCACCCTCTGTCACAGCAACAACTGCTACACATTTTCTCACCGTTTAACCAGTCACTGGCCACCAAAGCTCCTCCCCTCCTGTCCCCAGAAAGATCAGCTGCTTTAGGACGCTGCGGCACAGACCGTGTCAGCCGTGGTTTGAAAAGCCGAGCGCACCGTACACCCTGAACACCCAACGCCAGCTGTCAGCTCAGCCTCTCAAGCCCTTGAAGATTCATCAAGTGCAACCTCTTTTTACAGAAAACACAACTCCTCCATATTCATATCAAACCATGTGCCAAATAATTCTAATCTGTATGATTCTTTTGGCAACGCTGCGCAATGCAAAGCCAGATTTCTGTCCGCTGTTCCCCAAGCTCCTTGGAGTTCTTTTGCAAGTTGGCATCGCATCAGCCCTGTCTCTTTCTCTAACAGGGCTGAGGAGGTTTTAACTGTGTTAATAATTCAACAGTTTCTCCCTTGAATCCCTCCTGGGCTCTAACATCCTGGCCCCCTCAAGCAGCTCACAGTGTTATTAAATTCTTCCATTAAGAGCTGGGTTTGAGTTGGGTTCTGGTAAACCACGTGTAGGTTGGTGAGGAATGCAGATGCCTCAGAAACTCATTTGTTTCTGCGTTGGGTTTCCACAGCAAGGTTTTGGTGGGGGGAGCTACAGGGGTGGCTTCTGTATGGAGATGCCAGAAGCTTCCGCCGTGTCCAACGGAGCCACCAGCGGCGGCTGCGCAAGGGACCCGACACCGGCCCGGGCCGGGCCGCCGCTCCCTCTGCTCCAGCTCCGTGAGCGGTTCTTTCACAGCCCGCTCTTCAAGGGGCTTCTGCAAACTTTTCAACACGCTTCTTGTTCCCAACATATTTGGAAAAGAACTGTTACTTTTTATACTTTCTGAAAGCTGTTCCTCTAAGTTTTTGGCATTTCAAAGTGTTTGTTCTTTTCTGTCTCCCTCACTTGGTCATGACTTCAGCTTTTGGAAGGATGCCTCTGACTCCACAGCCTCTCTCCCCTGCTGTTTCACATCGTAACTTTGCTCTCAATTGGCTTTTGACAGGGCCGGGGCATTTGCTCTGCAGTGTAGAGCCTTTAATTAACCTTCACACTACCTGCAACCATCTTATCCTTTTCACTGGCCCTTTCAGCTTCCTTTTAACAAGCTTCCTCACTCTGACGTACTTTCCCTTTTGAGATCATGTATCACTTCACTGAAGGTTTTGGCTTCTGCAAGGCTGTAAGTTCCCTGATGTTCACACGTACAGGGGCCACCAGCAGCCCAATTTTGTACTGAGTTGTGCACAATTCCCAGGAGAAAGTCAAAAGTACGCCCCCCTCTCTGGATTCCCTGAGCAGATCCTTCCCAAAGGTGTCATTCCTGATGTGTAAGAGGACTGGGGTGCCAGGCTTCTCCCATTGTGTTTCCTACTTCAAAGCTACACACTACTTATTATTATATACTTTTCCCAATGTTTTTAGGAAGCATTTCTTCCCTGAGAAAGCGGTCAAACACCAGAAGAGGTGGTTGATGCCCCAGCCTGTGTGTGAGAGGCATTTGGAAAAAGTCCTTAGCAACACACTTTAACTTCCTCTGCCCTGAACTGGTTGGGCAGTTGGATGAAATGATCGCGGGAGGGCCCTTCCAACTCAAAGAGCCAATTCTATTCTATCTACAAGTGCCAAGAGTTTTTAACCTTAAGGACTCTGTGATTAATACGGTTTAAGACACCACACTATTACCCCAAGGGTTTGAACCACTCTGGCATTTTTCTGCCACCTATAACTGGGTATTAGGTTGTTTCAGCTGGTGTTTTCCTTCCATCAGTTTTACAGAATCCCAGAATGTCAGGGTTGGAAGGGACCTGGAAAGCCCATCCAGTGCAATCCCCCATGGAGGAGGAACACCCAGCTGAGGTTCCACAGGAAGGTGTCCAGGCGGGTTTGAATGTCTGCAGAGAAGGAGACTCCACAACCTCCCTGGGCAGCCTGGGCCAGGCTCTGACACCCTCACCAGGAAGAAGTTGCTTCTCATATTTAAGCGGAACCTCCTGTGTTCCAGTTTGCACCCATTGCCCCTTGTCCTGTCACTGGCTGTCACCCAGAAGAGCCTGGTTCCATCCTCCTGATGCTCCCCCTTTCCATATTGATCCCCAGGAATGAGTCCCCCCTCAGTCTCCTCCAGCTCCAGAGCCCCAGCTCCCTAAGCCTTTCCTCACACGGCAGATGCTCCACTCCCTTCAGCATCTTGGTGGCTGCGCTGGACTCTCTCCAGCAGTTCCCTGTCCTTCTGGAACTGAGGGGCCACAACTGGACACAATATTCCAGGTGTGGTCTCCCCAGGGCAGAGCAGAGGGGCAGGAGAACCTCTCTGACCTACTGACCACCCCCTTCTAACCCACCCCAGGTACCATTGGCTTCCTGGCCACAAGGGCCCAGTGCTGGCTCATGGTCACCCTGCTGTCCCCAGGACCCCCAGGTCCCTTTCCCCTACACTGCTCTCTTACAGCCCTACTCAACAGTCTCACATAAAACCTCAACTCCCCAGGTCATCCACCTTATTTCTTAAGATTTCACAGTCTGTCAAGAAATACGCACACATTTGGTTCAGTTTTCTACTTTTTTCATGTTACGTCAATGCTAATCTAAGGGGGAAAAGCTGTCCGTCATACAATGAACATTTCCAATGACCAAGCGAACATGGTGGGTGTAAGTTTTAGTGATAAAATGAACCAGCTGTGTCCAAGAAGAGCTGAGAGGTGTCACTTGAACAATTATATAACAAACTCTTGCATCGAGCATTCAGTTTCATCCGGACTTCTGAGGATTTCTGCTCTATTTGCCATCACAAAAAGGCTACAGGTTTGTAGCACAGGAAAAGAGAACCAGCAAGTGCATTTTCTGCTGTTCACTACAGATGAGACAATCCCTATACACGAATTAAGGCAGCAAGGCCGGGGAAGGAGGGAGATCTTTTGGTGCCTTGATTTTGGGGTTAACTTGTATATATTTGAGAAACTTACATGAACATGACAATGTACTTTGAAATTTTTCCACATCATTATTATTATTATTATTTCAGTGTGTCCCTGATCATGTGCACTAAAATACACATGAAAATGAACCTGGTCATCAGCACTTCTTCAGTCTCTTAAAAGAGAGCCTGGAGGGGAAGAAAGGCAGAGAAATCACTGCAGAAAGGCTTCATCTACCAGACTCAGTCATTTATTTAGATACTGAAAAAGAGAACAGCAAGTGTAGTTACAAACTACTGTCGGATGTTGTTTTCTGTCACCCAAAACCTGACACGTGATAACCTGTCGTTCTTGAAAAGCGGATAGTTCAGCTGATTTTTCCATTTATCATGCTGTGTTTTCCCTGTTTACTCTACAGAAAATGTGAAACTTATTACTCTTCAAGAAAGGTAATTAGTATCTACCTGTTATCCTTTATCTAAGTACAGAATAACCGTTTCCATTACTTCTGTTATGTTGTTGTTAGTAAATACATAAACATCAAACAGATGAATCCACAGGACAGAAACAGCTCTGCTCATCTCAAGAAATTAAAACTAATTACTCTCTTCAGAAGTTTGAAACCTTTGCTTTAGAGCTTTGAAGAACAGCAACAAACGACAGGACCTTGCAAATGGTTCATTCCAGTGCTTGCTGGACCATCCCTTTGACGGTTCTGTAACCCCTGCCCAGCTCCCCCTGCCGGGTCCACGGTGACGCTGGTCGTGTCGCACACGAACCAGCACGTCGGTACAACAGCTACGACTGAAAACTCCTCATTAAGTGTGGTTCTCTTTGGGAAACAGCTGTTGCACGAACACCGCTGCCTTTTACCCAAGTATAAAATGAGTGAGGTAAAGGAGCTGCTCAACAACCGAATGCTGGACGTGACGTTCCAGACAACATTTTTAGGTCAACGGGTAAACCCTCACAGAAGGAAAGACAAAGTTACCAGTGGGAGAACAAAAAGCATCAGCTCTAATATTACTCACACCGATTAAACATGTCAGATGACTATACAGTGAGTTATAAAACAGGATTTAGGCATCAATAAGTATTGAAGTGATACTGTTCATTCAGCTGAGCCCTCCACTACCTGCCTCTGGTCCTGAAGCTACTAAGGTTATAAAGACAAAGAGCCCTTATCATGCCTATCACTTGAAAGAGCACAGAAAAATAAAGACGTGAATGTTTTCTAGTTATTACACTATATTTCACACCTATTTGAGTAACAGCTACCACCTACCGCTCTAAATCACACCAAAGAAGCCGCAGAATCTGCCAGGTGGTTTCTCAGCATTGACTCATCCCTAGAAGAAAAGCTACAGGCCTTGCAGTTACACTTTTTACAGGGACTGAGAGTATAACAACCAGCCAGGAGAACAAAGAGAGGCAGGATCCCAGGCAAGCCAGACCTACCACTTTCATGGCCTTTATTGCTCAAAGTAGTAACAGGAATCCTAGGACAGGGTGTTTGCCACATCTCTGAGCTCCAGGACACGAACCACACCACGCACAGCACACGCTTCTCCGCCTAAGAACTTCAGTTGTGTGTTTAGAGCATTTACATATTCATTTACTATTTATCCTAAAGCCCACCAGTAGACTAACATACAGCAAAGAAAGCAAATTAATGTACAAAGGAAGACACAAGACACCGTGAGAACAGGTTTAAGGGGGAGGGGAAACGTTTCCATCATCCCTCAGACTCCGCTGAAGGAATTCTCCGTGCTCGTGGCCCAAGGGGAACGGTAATGGGAGAGAAGTAAATTCTTTCACCTCTGGGTTGAAATCCAAGTCAGGCTGGTGGTAGCCAAGAGCCATTAGCGTAACATCTGCTGGCTGTTCATGAGCCCTGTGCACTGAGCTCCGTTCCTCAGTGTCCACATCTCAGTCCCGCTAATTGGCACCACGTTGGCAATCTAAACAGAGGGGTCAAAGTCTGAACATGCAGCAGGCATGAGCTACGGGATTAGTCAACTTCAGATTTGAGCACATATGTGATAAATTATACATGTGGTCTATGTAACTGCATCTAATTGCTCCACCGTCCTGTTCTGCCCTCCGAAGAAAACCGTAAATCCAAGCAATGAACGGCCAGCGTTCCCTTGGCAAGCACACAGCTTCTGAACTGCTACAACACATTATTGAGATCATTACTATCCCGAGCGCTTAAGCAATTGCTTCAATTTTAAGCAAAATTAAGTATGAGCTGAAGTGTTTGAATAGGTACCAATATCCATAATAGTATCTTCTGCTTAACTTCAGTTTATAACTCAAAATTGCAACACTCACTCAAAATGCAGTAATGATAGAATCTTATAAATCCCAAATACTTTACTCTTTGTGTTTCCTTCTTCTGCAGCTGCCCAACAAAGAAAGAGTGCAAAGGAACAGAGCTGATCTAAGAACAAAACCCATTAGCTTTTAGAAAATTATCCTCTGCATTGTCCCCATGGTAAAATATTTGTCTGAGGACAAAACCCACGCTATTATATCTTAATAAACAGCAGTAAAAGAAAACTGATTTTTCATATAATCTGAGTATAGCAGCATAAAAAAGAACAGTCTTAACTATGGAGGAAGGAAACTCATGTTACAGTTCAGTAACTCTTCCTGATGTTTACACATCACTTTGGTTTAAAGAACTGCTTATGATGGGAACGTGATGAAAGCTGTTGAGCATGCAGGGAGACAGAACCGAAGCCAAAAGAAGCATCTTTGCCAGAACTCTACCAGAAAACAGAATCACAGTGAGTTAATCAGGAGGGACCTCGGGAGGTTTCCAGGCCAAGCGGCTGCTAAAGGCATGGTCAACTTCAAAGTTGGATGAGGCCGCCCAAGGACATTTTAGATGAAAGCACAACATATTACGGTGCCCTGCAAAATCCACATATACAGAAATTGTTCTTGCTAGCTGAACAGCCCTTTCATTTACCACTGCTCTGGAAAGATTCAAGTTCTAGGCCGTTTTGAGAAGTTATAAGGGTTTGCTGTCGTGAAGAACAGTGATAAACTGAGAAGGAAACAAACCTGATTTAAAAATCCATTAGCACCAATGTTTGGAGAACTTGACCTGAGGACAGGAGACGGGCTGAGAGAGCCTGGGAAGGACAATCCTCCCAAGATCCACATTTTATCTTGTGTTGGAAAGGTGTGCTCAGGCCTCCTAAGAAAAGCGCAGGCACTGACAGAAGGCCGGTCTGCAGGAAAGCAAACCCGGGTCCGGTCAGCCTGCGTTCCACAGTCTACAAAGGGAAGGAGGGGTTTTTTTCTTCTTGTGCAAGGAACACTTGCAGAGCTACCATCCAGAGAACCCAACAGTATCTAAGCCGCCTTAAACACGACCAGGCTGCTCCTTTTAGCCAGGCTGCGAACCCCCACCTGGCCACCCATCCTCTGAGAGCCAGACCAGTTTAACCTTAAAGAGTTTAACTTTACCTGTTCCCAGTGTCTGCACACATTCTGTCAAGGATTCCATGGGTTTTTGCAAGAGCTTGGTGGACCAAGAGATCTGCCTGATCCAGCAAGAACACTCCTTCCCAGAGCTACACCATCCCTGCCGGGCCTGCGAGTGCTTCAGGCAGCCAGGACACAACCATCGCAGGCTCCTAAAGCCTCTAAGCTGGATCTTCCCTTACTCTCTTTTGTAACTTGCAGAAGTAGAACAGGATCATGCCACATTTTTTAAATGCTAGACAAGCTCCTTCTGCTTGAAGACGCATTATGATGAGCTTCTTTTAAAATCGCAGTACTGCAAATAAGTCTATTGACAACTGAGGTGGGTTCTGCTGTGCTGACATCTGAAAGAGAATGAGGGGAGACTGCTGAGTGCCAGGGGCCTAATGCAAGCTGGAGAAAAGCAGGTTAGCACCAAAGACACGGACACTGCGACCCGCCTCCTGCAGCCCGGCCTGGATGTTCTGCAGTGAATCTGCGGAACTAATCCATAACGCCACAGGGCTCGGTTGCGCGATAAGGTTCAAGTAAAGGTTATAATCGAACAATGTAGTGAGCTGCTTTATTGAGCAGCTCTAACACACACCTCTGAACCCTCATGTAGCTACCACGTAAGCATTGATACAGTAATAAATGTTTTCTCACAAAACCAAGTACAGAAATAATACCAAATTCATGAGTTTCCTGAGAGTAATTCCTCTACACTTGGAAAACAGGAGGGGTCCAAGAAAGAAATGCTTCTCTGCAGGGGAGGGAGGCAGGAAGGAAGGAAACGTGAATTACATACACCTCTGGATAAGTCCCCCTTCTAAAAAGGAAGGAAATTAGAGTTAACTAAAAAGAGCGTGTTTAGCAACATCGCACAAGCTGGGGGGGAAATAACCCCTCGGAAATGCTGGTTAAGGAGAGGCTGCCGATTCCACCAGCAGAGCTGGCAGGGCCGTTCTTCATTCCTCCCATTGGCAGCACCACTCTGAAGTTACCTACGAATCAGGCTCACTATTTGATGGTCACCTTTCCCCGTGTCATCCTACGCATTTTTGGAATAGGGCTGTTAAAAAACATGTGTTTTCACTTCTTTTCTTTTTAATTAAAAAAGCATAACTCATAACCCAGCAGAGACAAAGGCTCTGTTGATACAACAACATGTGGATTAAATCTGAAAGGAGAAAGAAAGTTGTTCTCTTAAACTGACAATCCTGCACAGAGGGCTTATATCTAAACGGGTGTAATAAATCAATAGGAAAGATTTCACTTTGGCTGAAACAACCATTTGTTTAGGCAGGGAACAAGAGCATTTTAAATTTGCTCTGGACACTGTACACAAAAGGGTTTCTTCAATTTTGTGAGGGGTTTTTTTGCCTTTTTTATTTTTTTTTTTTTGTATTTTAACTATATCCCCAAAGTTTTGCATTTGCTTTACTTAAAAATATTTACTTTTTGGCGCTTAAACCTATAACAAGTTGGTCAGGTAGCACCACCAGGCCCTTAGCTAAACTGCTTCTGCTGAAAAGAGGAAAAGAAGAAACAAAAGTTGTTTGCTCCTTTTACATTATTATATTAGGCAGAAGACTGGCCTAAATTTATGCTTTCCACTATCATGCTTGTCTCTTGTCTTTTTATAAACACACATTCTACTTCTTCCCTTTAATTCTATTATTGAAGCAGAAAGCACTCGCCAGCTGTTGCTACCGACCCATATCGGACACTGGTTTGTCCCATAACGTCTTCTGAGGCCACCAGGACAAGGTGCCACATCAGAACCCCAGTCTGGAGGTGCTCCGGTCACTGCGGTCACAATGCCGCCCTCCAAACGCTGCCCAGACACACGCACTTGGTCTGCAGATCCCAAGAAAACAAACGGCTGCACGGGGAAAAACAAAGGAGACCTGACAGAACGTTTCAAGTACGACATTGATGGTAACTGTAGATGGGCCCCAGACCTGCAACTGTCCTTTTTAATAAAAATCAGATGGTACCTGGAACGGATTTCAGAGCTAAAGCAAAGATGACACCAGCATCTACTAATTACACTTAGGACATGGTATCACGAAGACGGCGTTGGCCAACCTGTGCAAACACGTCACCACACAGCTCCAGCTCGTCGGCAAAGAACGACAAAGACCAAAACATAAATCAGCATAAAAATAAACTTCTAGTTCTGCAGAAATGTTGTGTGAGAAAATATTTGTAGGAGATGCTACTCAATGCTGGAAGAAAGCGTCTCATCCAAGCACCAGAGCTCCTCTCCAGCACCTTCTGCAGAAGCCCCTGGCTGCTTCATCACCATTATTTTCTACAACACCCAACAGCACGTGTGGTGAAACGTAGGAAAGGGCCTCTGCATATGGGACAGAGCGTAACACTGAGGGGGCGAAGATTCTGGCTCAAGCCTCTGTCGTTCAAAAAATCATTCCTAATATCATTTACAGAAATCACAAAAGCCAAGCTCTTCAAAACCATTACAAACACAAACCCCAGCCCCACAGATGAAAATGCTTTAGACTCAGTAACTTTTTCTACCAGGGAAGTCTTTATTTATTCCATTTCACTTTAAATTCCATTTGCCAGCCTGGCAAATAGAAGTTTTCTCAGGAAGCACAGCTGATGCTGCCACAGCCTGAGTGCCCAGCCTGCTGCTTGGCCCCCAACCCACCAAAACAGCCCGGGGCTGCTGGGCTGCCCCCCCGGCCCACAGAACCTGCTGGTGCCATCAGGGCTGGTGGGACATGGGAAGTGTCCGGGTTATTCTGCCAGGCTGCCCAGCCCAGAGCTGGCGGGACGAGCTGCTCGCCTGGTGCCATCAAGTGTCCTCCAGCCTGCAGGACGCTCCCCAGTGTGTGTCCCACACACGCGCTGCCACCCGCACAGCACCACGGCCCAGTTCAGCTTCTGCTGCCTCCTCACGTACCCTCTACTGGGGACAGACAAGGAACAGCTTGGCTTTCCTTCCCTAATCCAAGCAAACAACTCTTTGCCAGTAGCGCTAACAAGGAGCCATACTAGTGGGACAGAAATAGAAGGTGTGAGATTAAAAACTAGGAAAGGAAAAAGATGGCCTGACAAGTACTCATTATTCTGGTTTAATTCTGGAGAAGTAAGAGTCTCATGGCCATTAGAGTTCATGGAAGCACAACACAGTTATTTAGGATACCAAGCAAAGTATCATCTTCCAGCTGCAGCAGAGAATCTGCCTTGATGAATTCTCAGGTTGTCAACACGTGCCAGCTCGAACCCCCAGCCGATAAAGCTGTCACCTCCCAGTAAAGCTGAACCCCTGGTTCAAAAAGAAGCCCTGGCAGTCCCAGCTGGAAGGAGTACTTCCCAGTATGGAGACGATCAGACAACTGGTTTCTGTTCAGAGCTGTTACTGCCCATCCAAATCAATCCCCACACGACATGCACAGCATCATCGGCCAGCGGCTCCGCAGAACCAGCCACCAGCAGCAACGCCAACGCAGGAACGGGAATTTAGAGGCTAAGTGAAGCAATACATTAAATCTGAGGTTTATGCTATGTAGGCACCGTTCCAGCATGGGAAACATGCACGGCCGTTTTGCCAAGCCCAGGCAGTGTGGGTATGATTCAGTGCTAATTGCTCAGAAAAATGTTTCCAGCTCCACCGGTTTGGGATGCCTTTTGAAAAGCAAAACAAGGTATGTTTTGGACAAGGTTAAGATGATGTTTATGTTTACAGACAATCTGACTCCTGCATATAAAGAATGCTACTCCTTGGATAAAACAACACAAACATCAAGAACAGGCAAAAGTGATGCAAATGATCTGGCTCTGTCAACTCGCCAGAACAGAAGAGGCTCCAAAGCAGCTGAACAAAACTCATAGTCTTAAATTTGACTTCCCCGACTCCTGTTCAGTATTTTAATTATATTTTTAAAAAATCCTAAACCACTTCAAATTTCAAAGTGTGTTTATATATGTTGATTAAGTCTCCCAAGGTAAAAATCATTAGCCTTTCTATTACAGAAGGAAAGTGAAAGAAGACACAATAAGCTACTTGTCAAAGGCACAGAAGGAACTGGTATAAGGGCTGGAATTAAAACCCAGAAGTTTCTGAAGCAATTCACTGTTTCTAAAGGCTTTACGTTTTTCAAGATGATAGCAACAATACAAAAATAAGGTCCCAAACTGGATATACATTTAGGATAAAGGCACTTTATGGGATAAAGCCCATGAGAAAAGCAAGTTATTTACATTCATTAATCCACATTTGGAAAACTACAGTGAACTAATAGATTGTTGCTCTGTTCCATACGCAGCATTCAATCAGCCCACAGTGTGGTCAGTCCTGCCTTGCACTGGGTGATAGTGAACTCTACAGGGTAATCCACCGCGGGCATCCTTCCTTCTGCTCCGGGGTGCAAATTACATTTACATGGGGACCTCTCTGTGCAGCGTACAGGGTGCTGTGTCCCCCAGCAGCACATCAGGACCTCTCTGTGCAGCGTACGGGGTGCTGTGTCCCCCAGCAGCACATCGGGACCTCTCTGTGCAGCGTACAGGGTGCTGTGTCCCGCAGCAGTGCATTGGGACCTCTCTGTGCAGTGTACGGGGTGCTGTGTCCCGCAGCAGCACATCGGGACCTCTCTGTGCAGTGTACGGGGTGCTGTGTCCCGCAGCAGCACATCGGGACCTCTCTGTGCAGCGTACAGGGTGTTGTGTCCCGCAGTAGCACATCGGGACCTCTCTGTGCAGCGTACAGGGTGCTGTGTCCCGCAGCAGCACATCGGGACCTCTCTGTGCAGTGTACGGGGTGCTGTGTCCCGCAGCAGTGCATCGGGACCTCTCTGTGCAGCGTACGGGGTGCTGTGTCCCGCAGCAGCGTCCTCACACGTTATTCAAGAGTGCCCTCTAACGAAGCTGCAGCTGCATCTCCAAACACACGAGAGAGGCCAGAAAAAACCCACAATGAGACTTTCCAGAAATTTCTCATTAAACACCAACCTTTGTATCTATTTGAGTAAAAGGGGAGCAGAGATGATGTGCACTAAGTGGTGACTGCTCCTGCACAGACATTTGCTGTTTCCCTCAGTGGTGAGTACCCCAGCGGGCAGCAGTTCTAACCAGAAAGATGGGAAAATTCAGTTCTCCCATTTTGAGAGCAGAACCTGTACTGATTCACATGAGGGCCCAGGGCAGTTAACCCGGTATAACTTTTTTAAGATAAACTGAGTTCTACACAATCTACTTTACCTGTGAGGAACTGTTGGGTAACTTTGCAACATAGGAGGTAATAAAATCCATCTTGACAAAAATCAGGGAATATCAAAAATGAAGTTCACAAATCAAAATGGAAACCTCATAAATCCATTCTCTAATACACTGTTGCACCATAAAATATTGCTTATTTGAAAGGATGTCTTCATCTAAGCTGGGGTCACACAAACTACAGTATCTGCTACAAGTTTGTATGACTGGTATTCAGTTTATTGCCAAGTTCCCTTTCACCGACCTACATAAACTAATAAAACATCCAGAAAAAAAGAATATTACTTTCAGAGACAAGCTCCGCACAGAAAAGCTGATACTGATCCTCAGAACAGAAATTAATTTTAATAATCCAGATGTCGAATTGTCAAATTAGGAACATTCCACTTAAATATCTACCTGAAAATAGGCAATGAGGGCACAGCTTCTCCTGGGGGATCAGAACAGTCACAGCAGCCGGTGCAACTGCTGCCCCATCCTCAGCTTCCCCCAAACACCCAAGCTATGAGCATAAGGTGAAAGAGATCAACAAAGTAATCAAAGTCAAAAATTATCGTTTCTAAGCTCACACAAGACTACAATGGGGCAGGAATTCCTTGAGCTGCGCTGCCCCCAACCTGCAAATATGGAGTTTGCCCCATATTGTCAAACACCTTGGAAGAGACCGGGGTCCAGCACACAGACTCACCCCGGAGGAGCCCGGTGACCGTGGTATCTGCCGAGGGTTGTCCAGGGGGTTCTGCTGCCAGCGCGGAGCTGCAGGGAAGCAAACAGGCCTGTTAGCACGCGGAGCTTCGGGACACTTCCCAACACAAGAGTTGGGCCCCACTGACGCCATCTGAACTTCGGCCCCACGATAAGTTCTGTCTTGGCAAGAGAGAGATTCGCAGGCATCAAATGTTCTTTTGAACTGGAGCCTTACGTACCTGCCAACATTTTTACTTCCTGCTAAACGCTTTTACTATAACATTAATCTCACGTGGCTAAGAGTCACAAAAGACTGATAGAACACCATATAACGATGTTGTAAAACATTCGGAGAGCCATTATCCTGATCCACGCAGGTTACCCCCTTGAACAGAACATCACTGGGAGACCTCCCCTCCCATCCAGCCCAATGGGCCCAGTGATAACCACCGCTCACAAAACAAAAAGCAAACACCACCGCAGCTACACGGCCAATAAAACTTGCTTTACACAGCCTGAAACAGCAGGGATCCATCACATAAAGCAAAATTGCACTCCACAAAAAGAGCCAAGCCCGTTTCCCTTTGGTTTGTAACAAGGGGGGATTTTAGCCCCCAAGAATATTCTCCAAAACTTTACAGGCAATTGTATAACCTAAGAAAACCCCCATGGAGCAGTTTGATACAGCAAGTATTTCCCAAGCAGTGCAAAGTTCCTCCTGTGTGTTCTCCCACATTTTCAACATTCCTCCCGGCACCGCTGTGTTCCAGCCAACTCTTTTCTGACATAACAGCTTATTCCTCGAGGTCAGACAGAGTTTGACGCTAAAAAGATCGGCAGCGGACAGACAGACAGTGCCCTGGATGTTCTGAAAAAAAGACCTTTCTTCCAATAACACGTAACCCAAACAAGGCTCAATGAATTTGTGTGAAAATCAAAAGTGATCATAAAGTGTCTTTTGAATCCTAAAGCAGAAAGTTGCAGCACAGCATGACAAATGTGGAAAAAACCCTTGAAATGAGTAACTGAACCACACAGTTATGGGCACAGCTATAAGTGAACACCCTACTATTGTAAAGTATTCTCCTTTTGAAGGCAAGGAGAGCAACAGCCAAGAATAAATGGCATTGTATGTGTATAGCTAGCCATAAAATGAGAAAAAACAGCATTATTTTAAACAGAACAGTTTAAATTGAGAGCAGCCACACATCAAAGTGTGACCATGTCCTTGGCAGAGCTGGAGATGTAATAAAGAGGCACTTATTTAAGTGCATTTAAATGCATGAAATGTATTTAGAGCTAGCGGCTCTTCTGCTCTCACCTGGTAATGCATAACGAGAACCACAATAGTGCTTCGCAACATGCGCTTAGGAAAACGCACAAGAGTCAGATGTCACCTATCGCGACAGGAATCTGCAGCGCTGCCTTCACAGGCTCAGAAACGGTTCATACTGAAGCACTGAGCAGAGAACCTGGC
Organism: Patagioenas fasciata; assembly: GCF_037038585.1. NCBI lineage: Eukaryota > Metazoa > Chordata > Aves > Columbiformes > Columbidae > Patagioenas > Patagioenas fasciata. The sequence continues at coordinate 1,781,470 of NC_092539.1, forward strand.
TTCTGTACTATGACATCAAGAGACTGACAGCACTTTGGTGTCAGTGGCTCCCCTCACTAGCAGTGAGGTGAGGTCTGCAGAGCAGCTCCCGGCTCTGTATCAAGACAACGTTAACCACACTTCATATATTAGTTTTCAGATTTTTTTCTAGTGATATTGCTATTTAAACATTTATACAGCATAAAATTAGAACTTTATTTCACGTGTTTAACTCTTCCGTGTCCTATATCTACTTCTTCTTCACCAGCATTTTCCTTTTCCTTCCAGATCCAGTGCTGCAACTCTTAAGTGCAGGTAACACACATTAGTCAAAGGAACAGGAACCTCAAGTTTTATAGGTGATCAGACAAAGGTTGAAAGATTTTTAGCTGCTTCTGGTATGCTCAGGTTTCAAAACACTCAACCTTCATCAGCCCACCTACTTCTTGCAGGAGACACTGCAAAGATGATTATTCTATAAGAACTAGCAACGTGATTTTTCTTTTTCTTTAATAATTTTAATTATTTTCTTTAAGAATTTTGATTAATTTTCTTTAATAATTTGCCTCGACCCTCAAACAGCTCTAGTTCTACTTAGAGCCAACACGAAGGACTATGCCCAAAGCATCATCTCAAGTAATTGGCAAAGTGGAGACAAAAGAAGTTACTAATTACATAAGCAGGGTTTTCTTGCTTAGTTTTTATCTGTAGACCATAAAGCGTCATCTGCCTCAAATCATTCAGCAGGCAGTAAACAGCTGGGAACGTACGTCCTGCTCCTGATCTCAAACAGCCGCACACTCTCGCCTTCCAGGCCCAAGTTAATGCTATTTGATCACATTGCAACACCAAACCACACGGATCCACAAGAGAAACAAGACTTCTATCCTCTGGTAAAACATCTTTCCAGACTTCTCATGAAATCGAACTGGAGCTTCTCTTCAGTCCTCCCTCATCCCACACAACACTCTCCCCTCTTTCATTTTTCCCTCAATAACTTTCCAGACTTTTCTCATGGACATCTGCCATGCCTCTTCCTAGACTACATTAGTTTATTACACATAATTCAATTAAAAGGTGAAAATGTAAACCAGAAAGATGCTCAGCACTTAGAGTATCTCCTATTTCTGCTACTGTAGTTCTGTTCCTCTCCCACAGCACTCAGCTCCTGTTCGGCCATCCCTTCCTCCAATGCACCTCACTACAAAGGGGAGCTACTTGAGGAGGCTGCCCTAGTATCCCCAGAGAGCTTTTATTTTGAAGGCACTGGTATACTACACAAGCTTAGTAATTAGCTTTTTGAATCAAATTATTAAAACTTGGTTCAGGAGAACATTCTTAATTCCAACAGAATGCCTCTGCCAAACTGTCTCTGAGCTCAGAGTGGCCTGTGCCCCTCATCCCTTCTCCTCTCAGGCTCCATCACTTCACACACCAGCAAGAGATTTAAGGCAAGTTTGAGTACAATTATTTACTCACACGAGCGACTGCTTTTGTTGTCAAAGAGTGTAAGTGCATAGACCTGTTCCCCTTGCTGTTCTTACCAACCACGTTCAACTGTCCCAACAAGGAGAGCTGAGAAAAGTGCACCCACCGCAACTGCTGAACTGGAAGCACCAACAGAACTTTGTGCGGCTGGGTGTTACGATTTCTAACAATAGTGTTATTGCCATAAAAGACCAAAGAGCAGGTTTTCTGATGGATCATTTACATTCCAGAATATGCACTTTGCTGGTTCTACTCCACATGCTAAAAGGTTATTATTCCCCCTCTGTTGTTCTGTTGCATACAGTGAGAAAATGCACAGAACCAGAAGTCACGGCCGTTAGTGACACTTGTGCCAAAAAGCTGACGCAGCCATGGGCAGGTGCCTGTTCCCATAGGGAACCAGAAGCCCCTGGAACGCCAAAATGGACAGTGCTACACGAGAAGCAGTTTCACCATTCATAGAAGCACAGACAGATTGATGGATTTTTTAATTAAAAAGTCACAATTTAGAGTGAGTCAACAGATCCTTTAGTTGACGCCATCATCCCATACCCTTTTATAAAACCTACTACCCAAAAAGCACTCTCATCCTACTGAAACAACACATTGAGACAAAGAGATCCCCAAATCCCTTTACAAGAACCTGATGAGATAAAAACTGTGCCAGCAGAAAGTCCCAGCGTGAGAACTGTGCTCTTGCTGAAGGTGAAAAACTGGTGTGATGCTGGAAATCCCTTCCTGACCTCACATCTGGATCACACCGCAAACATCTTGGGAAGACACAGTAAATGAGGGAGGGGATTGTCCAAACGGGTACGAGACGCATGTTTGCACAGCTCCGTGTCTGCTCCCTGTGGCCAAGCTCTGATGATTTACAGAACAGTGGAGGAGGAAACACGCTACTTTAATCTAACTTTCCCCTGCAAGAACAGCAGAATTCTCCCTTGAAGCAGATGTTCATCCGCAAGCACGAGATCACTTAAACTTAGCTTAATTTAGAACTACAGCCCTTTAAGCAAGTTTAAAAACTCCTGCTATTTCTGCAGCCGAGCAGACTGAGCAGTGCAGCGTCCCGGAAGGCGACTCGCTGATAATCTCCCCAATTTCCCCCAAACCACAAGGGCAAACTTGCACCAGCAAGTTGCCCAAGGTTCCAGGTTTAAGCCCATCTTGAAAATTGTTATTGTTTCAGCTTAGGAGCTCCAAATGATGGCAAACCTTTAACATCTCCTGTAAACTATTCCTATAATTAACCTCCATCGCTGCTAGGAAATTGTGTCATATTTAAAAGAATTTGTGTAGCTTTGACCTCCAGTTACCGGATCTCACTATGTCTTTGTTGGAAAGACTGCAATGTTCAGCTATCAGATCACTTTCCCATCGGCATGGATTTCCACAGAGCGGCTGAGTCACTTCTTATCCCTCTTCTCTTGGAAGTGCCTGAATAAACTGAGTTCATTAAGTCCATTACATGGCTTGTTTTTCAGAACCAAAGCATTTTTGTGGCCTTCTCTGGACTCCCGGGTATTTTCATATCTTACTTGAGAGCTACTGTAAGTGGAGATTATGTTCTAGGTGTCTGTTCTGACAATACCATGAACATGATTCCCTTTAAAAAAGAAAAGAAAAAAAGCAACAAAAACCACAGAATCACAGTGTCAGGGACTGGAAGGGACCTCGAAACATCATTTAGTCCAATCCCAAATGAAATAAACTCTTCCCACACCAGTAAAGTTCAGATTGTGTCGCTGATGCAACTAAATCCTCCAGGTCACTCTCTGCCACCTCTGTGATTGTACAGTGAACCTGTCTTGGTTTCTAGATGTAATGTTGCCTTTTTCATTATATTAAGATCCTTCTCCTGCTTGTTGCCATCTAACCAGGAAGGTCAGACCAGGCTATAGCAGTAACATCTTGTCATTGGTCATCTCGCCTATCTGTCTTCAGTAAACTTTACAGCAAAGGTATACAGCCGCTTTCGGATAGTTTAAGGCAGTATTAGTATTTGAACAAAGAATTGGTAAGCGGAGGAGCTGACTGGAAACAGCCCAGTCATTTATGTCTTCTAATTAACAATGAAGATGCAGGATTTGCTCCTAAACTCATTCTTAAACTTTGTCTTGCTGCCCTACGGCATCACCTTTGTTAATTAAGTTGTCAGGTCACACTAGAGCCAAATTCCTCAGAGTTTCAAGTATGTGATTCAAACAATATCAAAACCGACTTAACCAGACCTTGAAATCCCCTAAAGAAGGAACACCGGGGGTGGGGGAATCTCCTCTTCAAGGGTATGTTGTTAAGTCCTTGATCTCTACATTCATTGCATTTGTAGTATCTAATTACAGAGTTTTAGAGGCTTGTTTTATTCCTGCTACTAATATCAGGTTAACCTGCTTCTTTTGTTTTGATAAAACACATTTCATCCTCCCACACGTGTGAACAATATCTGTGGTACTTCCAATCCCAGGGAATTTTTTTTCCCCCATTTTCCAAAGCATTTAAAATCGGTGGCGGGGAGCTCAACCAATTCTTTTCAAACTAAGCCGTCTGAAAACACACGGATTCTACCGTTCCTGTAGCAGGCCGGCCGCAGATTCCTTTGGCTTCCAGTGATACTTCGTTATTAATTCACTCCAATTACCTGTAAGCCATATAATTATGTATAGTGGCTACACAAAGCCTGTAAAGCATGTAATTATTCGTAATTATGAACCTGCGGCCCGCACTCACTGTCCGCCTCTTCCCTCCGCTCCCCGGGTTTCCCGGCCCTTCCCCGGGCTCCCGCTGCTCCGCCGCCACTTCCCGCAGGTCCAGGGGCCGCTCCGCCCCCAGGCGCCCGGGCCCGGGCGGTGGCCGCTCCGCAGGGGCCGCTCAGGAGCGGGACGCGGGCGGGGATCGGCCCAACCCGCCGGCTCCGCCCGCCTCAGGGGCCGCACAGCGCGGGCTGAGGGGCCGCCGGAGCTCCCGCCCGCCACAGCCTACCGTAAACACCGTAAACACCGTAAACACCGTAAACACCGTAAACACCGGCAGGTGCGCACCCCGCGCGCAGCTCCGCCGGGAGGCGCCACCCAGGGAGGCCGAGACACTTCGTGGTTTTATTTCGGCTGCGAAGCGCGTTACACCCGGAGCGGCCCCGCTGCCCCCGCCCGCCCCGCCCCGCTCCTCCCGGGCTCAAGGTCCGCTGCGCTGCGCCGGGCTCCTCCGTTCAGGCCCGGGCACAGCTTCCCCCCACCCCGAGGCTGCGCCAGGAACCGGGCCCCATCGCGGCCCTGCGCCCCCGCGGAGCCGCAGCCCGGCCCGGAGCTGCCCCGGTGCGGCCGCCGGCTGCTGCCACTCACCTGGCACCAAGCCGGAAGCAGCGAGGGGAACTCCGGAGTCCTCCTTTTAAAATCTTCCCCGGCGCGCCAACTCCTCTGCTCCGCGCGACAAACCCGACCGGGTCCGGAACCCCTTGTGCGCAGCCGCGCGCCCTACCGGACCGATTTTGTGACAGCACCGACGCAGAGCGCCTGCAGGGGGCGGTGTCGCCCGCAGCAACGCAGAGAGCCCCGAGTTTACCGTATTTACCAGGGGGCGGCGGCATCCTTACGCCTACCGTACTTACTGTAGTTAACACGAATACCTACAGGGCCGCGAAAACAACGATTACATTTAAAAGCCACCCAAACCAGCATTATGTGTCCTTGTGGCCAAGAAGGCCAATGGTACCTGGGGTGCATCAGGTAGAGTGTGAGCAGCAGGTCAAGGGAGGTTCATCCTCTGCTCTGCCCCGGTGAGGCCCCATCTGCAGTTCTGTGTCCAGTTCTGGGCTCCCCAGTTGAAGAAGGACAAGGAATCACTGGAGAGTCCAGTGGAGGGACACAAAGATGCTGAGGGGTCTGGAGCATCTTTCACATGAGGAAAGGCTGAGAGAGCTGGGGCTGTTCAGCCTGGAGAAGGCTGAAAAGGGACCTCATTTATGCTGATCAGTATCTCCGGGTGGGTATCAGAGGATGGAGCAGACTCTGTTCAGTGGTGCCCAGCGCCAGGGTGAGGGGCAACGGGCACAGACTGAAACACAGGAGACTCCATGTGAACATGAGCAGAAACTTCTCTGCTGGGAGGTGCCAGAGCCTGGCCCAGGCTGCCCAGAGCGGGTGTGGAGTCTCCTTCTCTGAGACATTCAAACCCGCCTGGACCCACCTGTGTGATCTGCTCTGTGACCCTGGTGAGCAGGGCTGGGCTGGGGATCTACAGAGGTCCCAACCAGGCTGGGATCATGGGCTGCTCCAGGGGCTTTCTGCTGGTGGCTTTTCAGTCTCCCTTCACCCCCAGGTAGGCCCAGCCACCCGCCCCCCGGTGCTGCCCTGCCCCGCTGGGCTCTGTCCCCGCCGGGCCCTGCGCGGCTGAGGACGGAGGGGCGGGGGGAGGCAGCGGCGCTTCCTCCTCCGCCCGCTCCCCGCCCCGGGGCCGCGCCCGCCGGCAGGTGAGCCCGGCGGGAGGCGCAGCCCGGTCCGCGGGCCATGGCGTACCGGGAGCTGGTGAGGCGCTGGCACCAGGGCGTGCTGGCGGCCGACGGCGGGGACTGGGACGGCGCCCTGGAGATCTTCGGCGGGATCCCCGAGCCGCCGGCCCGGATCTGCTTCAACATGGGCTGCGTGCAGCTGCTGGCGGGGCGGCCCGGGGAGGCGCTGCGGGTGAGCGGGGTCGAGCGGGGGAACCGCAGGGTGGGCCGGGGGGGGCGCTGGGGCGGGCGGCACCGCTTGGCCATTTCGGGTTTTGAGGGAATGATGACTGAAACTAGTAATGCTGAAATTATTGTCCCTGAGGGTGGTGAGAGCCTGGCCCAGGTTGGGCAGAGAGGTGGTGGATGAACCATCCCTGGAGACATCCCAGGCCAGGCTGGACGGGGCTCTGAGCAACCTGAGCTGCTGAAGATGTCCCTGCTCATGGCAGGGGGGGCACTGGGGGAGCTGGAAAGGTCCCTTCAACACAAACCATTCTGTGATTCTATGAAACTCTCATTAAAATCCAGAGTTTCTAGTCTGCACATCCCACTAACCGCACAGATGCGAGCGGTGATGGATGTGAATGGAGCCCTGCAGCCCCGTGTGCCCATCCACAGCCCTCTCCAGCGGTCGAGGCTGCCAGAAAGCAGCCGCTGTGCTGGGAACCCTTTGGAACCGGGGAGCAGGTGCAGGCAGGCAAACACCCTGAGGAAAAGCCTTTTCTTACAGTACCCAGCATGTCTGCACATCTGGCTGGCCAGCTGTCAGCTGACCAGCAACAGGATGCATTTAAGCTGTTTTTTAATTAGCAGTAAGCAGAAATCAGGCTGTGCTGGAGGGGCTGGGAAGAGCCATGGAGCCCCGAGCAGGGCAGTTACAGAATCACCGAATCTCAGCCTGGATGGGGTTTCAGGGCCCTCTGCAGATCCCTAGCCCAACCCCTGCTCACCAGGGTCACAGAGCAGATCACACAGGTGGGTCCAGGCGGGTTTGAATGGCTCAGAGAAGATGACTCCACACCCGCTCTGGGCAGCCTGGGCCAGGCTCTGACACTTCCCAGCAGAGAAGTTTCTGCTCATGTTTAGATGAGCTTATACTGCTATAAGGGACAACAGTGAGCAAAGCACAATGGTGCCCAAGAGAGACTTTTTAGCCCTGATGGATGGGCACGGCTGGGAAGAAGCTCAGCTATGCTTCACACAGGTCAACGGTTGGTTGTTCATTTTTTCCCTTTTATAGCACAGTAAAGCAGACAACACAAGGTTTGCTGTTGAAGCCATGGGAGAAGCAGCTGCCACCTCGCAGTCACTCCCTGACCTCCTGCAACATATTTTCACCCCTGCGATGCTACCACTCCTGTCTAGCCAGTACCACAAGAGTTCATTATCTACCTACCATCTCTTCACAATGACAAGTGAAGGAGCACACCTCCTAGCTTTCTCAGAAAGTCATTGAGACAGTTTTCCCAGCACGTTGGTACTTCGAACCATCAGCCACAAGCTGCTACCAGCTTTGATAATACTTCCCTGGTTTTAGCTGGGAAACTGGACCAGAAATATTGACTTGTAGGTGCAGCATGAAGCCCGTTGGCTTTCTCCCTTGCACCCTTTCTCATACTCATCACTGTAGGCTGCTTCAAACAGCCTTCCCTGCTTGGGCTGTCCTGCTCCCACCATGAGGACAAACTCTGGTCCGGGCAACACAGTTTTCTCGTAACAAGATGCTGGATGGCATACGTAACTCGTTTGTTATGTTCTGTCCATTTTCCCTAGGAAGGAAAAAAATCAGAAGCTCAGTTCATACAGAGCCAAGACCTAAAAGGTGCCTTGGAGCTGTCTCCTGCCCCTCAGCCCAGATCACAACCTGGCACTTGGCGGTCCAGAGGAGCTGGTCACGAACCCAGAAACAGCTTCTGCACCCAGCGCAAGTGCAGCTGGACAAGACTGGCTGGGTGTGTGCACCCAGGCATCAACAGGAGAGATCCTCACTCATCCTTGCCACGTGTCTGTGTTTTTCTCCTTAGGCATTTGATAAAACCGTTGCGAAGGACAACTCTTTAGCCGTTGGCTTCTTTCAGAGAGGGTTCATCCATCTGCAGCTGGAAATGTGAGTGAAGCACACATCCATTTCAGTCTTGCCTTTTCTGCTTCTAGTCATACTTTATTCCTAAACTTAAATGATTCTGTAATTCTAAAATGCACTTCGTCCCACAATTTTAACAGTTTGTAAGGTCCAGTTTGGCCTTATAAATGGTGTCTCAGGTCAGCAAGTCTTACCTCTGATAACACTGAGAAGATACGAGCTTGTACAACTCTGTGGCCCCAGGGGTGGCTACTATATGGCATTACCATCCCATACACAGAGAGAGAGAGAAGCTGCTTCTGTGTGTGGGGTTACCAGGAGGTAATGGTGCCATTCAGATTTTCTTTGGGAATGAAAAGAATATAACTGAGATGCTAGGTGTATCATCGCGTGGTCCACACAAGCCTGGCCTTCCTAAAAATGCGGTTTGCCCCTAGGGTCTGACTCTCACTCTCTGCTGACAGCAGATTTTATGAGCCTGATCTTCATCTCACTGATTTCATGTTGGGATTGCACCACTAGTGTCACGGAATCGATTACTCATTGTTTCCAGGGTTAAATTGCAGTGACATCCTGCTCACAGAGGTGGGCGGAGGATATTACGGGTCCTTTCTCACATCCAAAGTTCAGGTATTCTCTTTCCTGGTATTTTCCCCATACTTTCCAGACCTTTGTTTCCACAAAGTGACTATATTTATTGCTGTGTGAGGGAGCAAAAGTGAGCAGTTCTGCGCTCACAGACAGCCCGTCAAGCAGCTACACGCTCTGTGCCGGCAGAGCTGCGCTCAGGGATGCTGCAGCCCCGGCTGGTGCGGTGGAGCTGCTCCCTCCGCTCCCAGTGCTGTGACACGGCCGGCAGCACAGAGCGAGTGTGTCCCGAGCACACACACTGTGCAGGAGGTGGGGGCAGCACTGCTGGCAGACCTGCCCCTGCCACAGGAGGTGGCGGCCCCCAGCACCCCCTGGCTCCTTCCCTCATCAGATGCTGCTCCCACCTACAAATCAGAGAATGTCTGGTATTGGAAGGGCCCTGGAAAGCTCATCCAGCGCAATCCCCCCATGGAGCAGGAACACCCAGCTGAGGTTCCACAGGAAGGGGTCCAGGCGGGTTTGAATGTCTGCAGAGAAGGAGACTCCACAACCTCCCTGGGCAGCCTGGGCCAGGCTCTGGCACCCTCACTGAGGAGAACTTTCTTCTCAAATTGAAGTGGAACCTCCTGTGTTCCAGTTTGAACCCATTGCCCTTTGTCCTGTCACTGGTTGTCACCGAGAAGAGCCTGGCTCCATCCTCCTGACACTCACCCTTTATATAACCATGAATGAGGTCACCCCTCAGTCTCCTCCAAGCTCAAGAGCCCCAGCTCCCTCAGCCTTTCCTCATACAAGAGAGGCTCTACTCCCTTAATTCACCCAGGCACCTTCTCTTGGCCGGGTGACGCTGCACAGCCCTTCCTGGACCTGTCGTTCCACACCTGCAGCCTGAGTGGGAGCCTGTATTGATTTTATTTGCAGAGCTGGTGTAAATTCAGACTAAATCCCTTATCTTCAGGGTTTCTCTAAACTTCTTCTCACATTGCTCTGGCTGTGCATGTACACTCATCACAGAATCACAGAACAGTTTGGGTTGAAGGGACCTTCCCAGCATCCCCAGTGCCACCCCTGCCATGACAGGGACATCTTCACCAGCTCAGGTTGCTCAGAGCCCCGTCCAGCCTGGCCTGGGATGTCTCCAGGGATGGTTCATCCACCACCTCTCTGGGCAGCCTGGGCCAGGCTCTCACCACCCTCAGGGACAACAATTTCTTCCTCCTGTCCAGCCTGAATTTCCCCTCCTTTAGTTTAAAACCATCACCCCTTCTCCTATCGCAACAGGCCCTGCTAAAAGTCTGTCCCCATCTTTCTTATTGGCCTCTTTTAATTACCGAAAGGCCTCGGTAAGGTCTCCCTGGAGCTTCTCCAGGCTGAAATCAGGGGTTTCCCAGCCCTCGCTTCTCACCCGAGATATCTGCCGGGACAAAACTGCCAGCAGCGAGCTGGGCAAGGAGCCCACGGCATTTGTTAATCTCTGTTCCTCACATTTTCTTCTCCTTGGAACTGCAACTATTTCAGGTATGAAAACCTACTGTTCATCCCAATCAGTAAAACTCTGCAGGTGACCCCAGACACACCACATTAATGTTTTCTAACTACCATCGAGGAGAGGACAGGGGCTTTCCTGTGATCACAAGAGGTCACGTCTCTGGTGCAGCTCTCCTCATCCAGGCTACAGAGAAGAACACCTTTTCTGCTAGCTTGATTTTTGAACTTCTCAGAGTCTTCAGCTTTTTTATCTCAGTTTCTCCTGTCATTTCTGCATTGTAGGTATGAAGAAGCTCTCTCTGACTATCAAATGGCCTTCAGTCATTTGAGAAATAATACCTTCATCGATTACAAGCAGCTGGGGCTGAGGCACATCCTGTATGCATGGGAGGTAAGAGTCTGTCTGAGCGGCCCTTCCCCTCTGCTGGGCTGTTCCGCAGCAGGCGTTGGTGACCCGAGAGCTTCTCAAGACAGTGCGCTGAAACAGTAAAATATTCTGCTTGCACTTTTTTTTTAAAGGAACCTTATCATAAGAGTCATAAAACAATGTTGTCTCTGAAGAGTTTAGCAAATTACACAGCTTGAAAAGTAAAACCATTCAGAGCAGATGCTCGGGAATTATCTGTGCCTGTAATATTTAGGCTTACCTGGGTGTAAATATGCATGTAAGTCTTGGGAACTCAGCTCTAAAAGCTGAAATAGGTTGAGGTATAGACAGATGGGAACGAAGTTGGTCCATAATGAAGACTCTAAGAAACTGATGTGCATGGAAGTCTTGTCTTTTCAACCGTAACAACTGGTTTTAACATTACCTCTGGGTTTCACCCCACACTGGGCTGCAAGCTGGAGTTTGCTTCTGCAACACCTCACTCTGCTGCTCTTGCATGGGTAGATGGAGTCAACCTGCCTCATCCAGTTTGAAAAGAGATCTAAGTCTGAATTGATTATAAATATTTGTGATGTAAAAGACTCCTAGAAACTGTACTTTGCTGCAGGGGTTCATTTTGTTTTCTGTTCTGAGTCCACACACACAGAAAAGAGTATTTAAATCTTGATTCCCACAAGAGTGAGGAGTCATTGTGTAACTCCAGTCAAGCATGGCCAGAAACCTGTCCTTCCTTCTCGGTGAATTTTCATGCACCTTATACCTGGCAGGAAGAACCTATCATTGGCATCTGTGGTATTACCCAAACCTCATGGTTTTTAACCGTTTCAGTGCCATAGTGCTGCCTTCTCTGAGCTCACACACACTTGGGAACAATGGGTTCCCGTTGAACAGCGTAGGGCTGCAGCAGGAGGAGGTTGGTATGTCCCGGGGTGAACGTGCAGCTCCACGTGCTCTGGGCATTGCCAGGACACGTGTGCTCACTGAGCCAAATTCTGCACACAGAGACACTGATTTTATTACAGAGTTGTACAACGTAGATTAAACCAGCATACCAGCAACACAAACGTTTCGATCATTTATACAAAATCCTATCAGTATATACACACCCTCAGGGAAGTCCTGTAGGGCTCACTGGTTACAATATTTGCATACAAGTTTTATATATTTATACACTTGTTTATATTTATATACTTATATATTGATATACTTGTATTTGCATACAAATTTAATATATTTACTACGTATTTTACTACATATATTTATGCTTGGTGAGTAGGGGTCCTGGAGGTGGTAACCTTCAACCAGGAGGTGTGGTTTTGTATTAAAATGATATTATAATGAGCAAAGTTTACTTTAAGTTTAGCACATCCACAAAATTTGGCAATAATCACAACACAATCACCTGTCCATGGCTGACTTCTCAATTCCAGGACAGGTTTTGTTCTACAATTGAAAGTTAATTACTGCTGGACATCTCATCTATTATTAGCCTAATAGTAACTTTCCAGTAGGCCTCACGGTCAGGTCTTTTGGCCTGTCTAGCAACAATACCACAAAACAATTTACAAGCTGATCACTCTGTTGTGTAACGCTGCAAGATACATGACAGTGGGTCTGTCAGGTCACAGTGCTGCCTGTGGACTCCCAGCTTCTCTATATGCTGACCTCTGGCCAGCAAGGAGATCTCCCGGTCTACATTCAGCATAGAGATCAAGGCTTCCCAGCACGCGGTGTGTAACACTCCCACCCTGTGCTGCTTCACCGCTGGACCGGCGTACGTGCTGCTAAAGGGTAACAGGCTACGGCTGACAACTTGCACATTCACAGCCCACTGCAATGTGAAAGACATTCAGTTATTTTGCAGCAAAAGGGAATCAGAATTACTCCGGCACAGCAAAAAATGTTACCTAGTTCCATACAGAAATAACCCTGTGTGACTTGCCAAGAAAATCCTTACTGGCCTTTCGGGTGCAGGAAGGATAAAATTAAAATGTGTGCGGCACCAGAGCCTTCATCTGGTGTTCCCCTGGCCTCGGGCAGCGCTGGCAGCTCCAGCACGCCCAGGGGCTGGCCTGGAGGTGCAGTTTTTCCCTCTTTTCACTCTGCTGATGGAGTTTTTCAGCTGTGTTGCTGAGTGCCTTCCCTGCGATGCAGCAGGGAGCAGGCCGGTGCTGCTGTGTGCGTGCTGTTTGGGTCCCTGGTGCGGTTGGGTGCGTTGTGTTGGGTGTCTGCTCCCTCTCAGCCCTCTGAGCGCTGCTGCCCTCGCCCGCTCCAGGTGCTGTACAGCACGGCAGCAGCGCAGTGCCGGCTGCGGCAGTGGCAGGAGGCCAGGACCACCCTGGAAAAAGCCGTGGTGTGGAGACCTGAAGGAAGAACAGCAATCCTGGACATGGCCCTCGAGCGGGTGCAGGTAAAACAACCTCTGTGGGTTCCTGGGTGTGTGTATTGGGCTCAAGTTAAGAAATACAAGATAAGAATGTGCTAATTGTTGTATGTTTGGGTTTTCCTATCTACCCACCTGCTTGGAAATCCGGTAACAGAGTCTAAGCCATTTGCTTGTGATCTACTAAACTAGGGCTTCAGCTTATCAAGAAGCTCCATCACCCGCAGGTGCTTCATAGCACAGAAACACCGCAGTGGAAGATGACAGGACAACCTCTCAGGTTGGGAGGTTGCTTCCTAGTCCCTGTGTCCAGGAGCTCAGTTCTGTTGGTACCTGTGCTGTAAACCAAGCTGCCTCGTGCAGGGTTTAAGTGCAGAACCCCTGCAAGCGCAGATTTGGGGGGTCTCCGTTTTCATGACACTGGCTGACTTCTTTGAATCCCTTTGGCCTCAGATCCCTTTGGCAGTTCAGATGTTAATGACAACCACATTTAGAGCTTAAGTAGAGTGTAAAAGTTATTTCCGGGGTTGGTTCTAAAGAATAGTTTCCTGTTAGACTCTTTAATATCAGGAGCAACTTGCAGATCTCTGATTAACTCCTCCTGGAGGGTTCATTATTTTGCTATCTCCGCACTTCCTTATCTTATTTGTATCATTTCTAAGAGATTATTCCTTTTTTTTTTTAATCTGATAATCTCTTCTAGCATCATGTTTGTGCCTTACATTAGTATATTCTTTGTATTTGCTACTAGCATGCTACTCAGTGGTCGAACACAGGAGAAAAAAGCCATGTTTGAAGTCTAATAGGAAAAATGCTTAGAGATTTGTTTAATAAACTTTACTCCACTGCCCTCCCTTCCCACCCACCCCATCCCAACAGAGTTAGTCTTTGACTCAATGCTGGGTAGTGGCTGCTGAGCTCCTGGTTTGCATGTGCTTGTTAAACCTGAGTGACCTTTTTCAAGTTCACAGCCATCGTTTTTGCCCCAATGTCTTCCTGGAGCTGCTCTTGCACACACAGGGAAGCTATACTTGCTTTTCACTGCTGTTATGTTTTGTTTAATATTAATTGATGGCTCTTATCTGCTTTCCCTGCCCTAGGACTGTCTGTTTTTAGAGCCTATACATGTTCCTCTCGGGGAGTTTTTCAGACCACGGAAGAAGGAAGTTGAACAGCTGGATTCAAAAGATTTCCTGGGTAAACCCAAGGTAACAGACATGTGATTGTTAAGATTACCAGCAAGCAGATTAAAATCCCACTTTCTCCTATCTCCAGTGAGCATTACTGTTGGCTGCTCTGCCAATCGCTGACCCAAGAGCAGCATTGTCAGGACTTGCAGCCACCCAAGGCATCTGGGACACAGAAGCCAACATTTGTTAGAATTGCCACCTCTTCCATTAAAACTGCGCTTTGGTGCTAAAAAAAACTTCCCAGTCTTGGTCACTTTAAACTCTGAAAAGGTTGAGCAGGTTCTTAGGGAGCCCTGGGGTTGTCCTTTTGCTGACAACGGCCTTTTCAAGAGGAGCACATTCCGTCAGCTGCGTTCCCAGAGGGACAGGCAGGCACTTGGGAGACAAATGCTTTGTCACATCCTTGAACGTAAGTCAGCAGAGCATTTCTCTGATCCCCTCTGTGACCAGTGCAGTCAGCAGAAGTGCCACAGGCCACAGCGCTGACATGAATAATGGGAAGGGAAACTAATTCATTCACGTGCTTTTAAAGAAACCTTGGAAAGACTTAAAAAAACAGGGACACAATCTATTGAAGCTGTTTCAGGAACCCAGCTCTGCTTTTTTCACTAGGTGTGTGGCTCTACTTTATGCCTGACCTTAGGATGTCGGAGTGAAACGGGTCTGAGTAGATAACCTTGCATGAAGTCTGTGAGTCTCTTCATCCAACCTGGATTCAGTCATTTCTTTGTCTTCCGACAGGTGATCTCGTCCATCATTCCCAACGATGAGTACTTTGGCTTCGAGCCTCTCAGGCATCAGGTGAGCAGGACATAGCTGTGAAAGGATGAATGGAGCTGTCATGGAGCTCCAGGTAGGGCCTCAGATCCTAACACCTGTTCAGAGGGACAGTAAATAAGGTGGCACTGTTGCTGTATAAGGTACTGTTATAAATAGATGTTGTTTCTCCCACAGAAACAGGGCTTTTACGAACCCAGTGCTGATGCTCTGCGGTAAGTGTTCAGTTCCACCATGTCTAACTCTCACTATTTCTCTTCAGAAGGTCATGTTTTATTTTCTGCTGTCTTTGTCTGAAGACTCTGTGGGATCCACACCCATTTCTCGCCAAGGGTGAAAGACAAACCTGCAAAGGCTTCTGTGGCTGCAAAAGATGCTGCAGTTCGGTGGCATCTCTCCTGAAAGAGTCCCAGGGCAGTTTGCAGGAGCTGATTCGATAGTCTTGGGAGACAAGCATGGATCACGCCATGGCTGGGGAATGGAAGCAGAGGGAGGTTGTGGGACCTGCACACATCCATGGCAGAGGATGCTCAGCTGTCCCGTCCTAATTCTCAGAACAAGGCTTCTAAGAAATCACTCCCAGCCCTGCTGTGCTGAGCCGAAAGTCAGTCCTGGTTCAAAACCACATGAAAGTCATTTGGTGATACTGTGCCAACAGTAATTCAGGGATGAGTTTAATAATTGTTTTGATCTGGAGGATATTGGTATAATGAAAATGAGTCAGTTGCATTTGGGAAACCTGAGTGTTTTCCAAGCTCGTTTTGTTCCCAGTTGGACCAAAGAGTAGCAATGGAAATCATAACTTCCCAACTTTTGGCACATGCCACTTTGGATCAGTGCAGTGCTCTGGATCAAAGCCATCCAGCAGCAGAAGTTCAGGGTGTGTAAAGGTGCTGTTATTCCTATTCTCTCTTTCCAGAGACGGTGAGTCAGGCTACTACCGAGTTTCATCCCAGTATTACCCTGAGGGCTCGGAGAAGCTGGCAGTGAAAGGCGGCAGTTTGGTGTTTGTGCTGACGAGAGGAGGGGATGGCTGGGCCACAGCCATTCACGATGGACAGGTAAGGAAACCAGAGGGGCTTTCCAGCCCATCCCCACTGTCAGAGACCACAGCCTGCGTGTGAGCAGGACCCTGCTGCAGCCCCCTGAGCACATTCCTTGGGGGCCTACCTGGGGCTTTTGTAAAGCAGAGGAGGTCAGGGATCGTTTCCACAGAGCAGTTGCTAATTGTAGGTTCCTCTGACACTTCACAGAATCACAGACTCCTAGCCTGGTTGGGTTTCAGGGACCTCCGTAGATCCCCAGCCCAGCCCTGCTCACCAGGGTCACAGAGCAGATCACACAGGTGGGTCCAGGCGGGTTTGAATGTCTCAGAGAAGGAGACTCCACACCCGCTCTGGGCAGCCTGGGCCAGGCTCTGGCACCTCCCAGCAGAGAAGTTTCTGCTCATGTTCAGATGGAGCCTCCTGTGTTTCAGTCTGTGCCCGTTGCCCCTCACCCTGGCGTTGGGCACCACTGAACAGAATCTGGTCCATCCTCTGACACCCACCCTGGGATACTGATGAGCATAAATAAGGTCCCTTTTCAGCCTTCTCCAGGCTGAACAGCCCCAGCTCTCTCAGCCTTTCCTCATGTGAAAGATGCTCCAGACCCCTCAGCATCTTTGTGTCCCTCCACTGGACTCTCCAGTGATTCCTTGTCCTTCTTAAACTGAGGAGCCCAGAACTGGACACAACTCCAGATGTGGCCTCACCAGGGCAGAGCAGAGGGGGAGGTTGAACCTCCCTCAACCTGCTGGGTGCACTCTTCCTGATGCACCACAGCTACCATTGGCCTCCTTGGCCACAAGGACACATTGTTGACTCATGGTCAACCTGTTGTTGACCAGGCACCCAGGTCCTTCTCAGCAATGTTGCTGGGCTCCCATCAGCTTCTCCCGTTCTCCTCTGTTGCTCCACAAGAGCATCTTTTGGGGCACTTGTGCTCTCCGCCATACAGGATCCTACGGTGGAATCGTGTAGGATAACAGACCTCACCAAGGAGCACCATTTAGAGCAGTATTTGTCACTTGAAAGCTCTAAAGAGCTGAACAGACGGGTCAGTCCTTACCTGGTGTGTAGTGTCTCTGTTAAATTAACTTTGGGGAGGTTTTGGGAGAGTTTCAGCTGTACAGGAAGGTTTTATAAAGGGCTCTGGAGAAGACCTAAGGAATTAGAGCCCAGCAAATCTGACATCGTTCTGCAGACTAGGGAACTACAGTAGAAAAAGATATATATGACAACATGCTGACTGAAGCCATTTCTCATGTGTCTGCTTAAGTTCTTTGAAAGCACCAGTGCATACCTGGGTTAGGTTGAGCCAGTGAATATATTATCTGCCTATATTTCCAAAAAAAGTCAAAAGATTCTTCACAAGACCACTAAGAAAAACAGTGAGCTGTCTGAGCAAGAGAGGAAGGGCTCTGGGGACTAATAACAGGTGGAAATATAGAAATAAAGGCTGGGCATAAATGAACAGGTTTGGGATGTTGTTTGTGGGTTTTGTGCTTTGTGACCTAGGCATTCAGCATATTCCTAAGTGATGTAGTAATAGTGATACTGATCTAGTGCTTCTTAAGGTGATGGTGTTCCATGACAGACAATCTGGGGCTAATAGGGAACAATTACAGAAGTATTTGAATGTGCTGGTTGATGGCTCAGTGAAGTGTCAGATGAAATTCAAAGCCAAAAAAAGTACAATAATAGACATTGGGGGAAATAAAAGCATAATTACTCACAATGATCAATTGAAATCAATAGCAGTGGCTGAGAAGACACAGCAGTGCTGCTGGGCTGGTATTCTCGCCACCCTTGCTCCCTTCCTAAGCACCCATTTTAGGAGTGGGGTATTGGGCTTGCTGGGTGTTGGGTCTGTTTTATCGCAGCCATTCCATCACAGCACCGCTTTCAGCAGAAAAAACGTGCAAAGGGACCACTGGATTTTGTTCAGCACTTTCTGAGCACGAGCCACGTGGGCCAATGTACCCAACCATGGGCACACGGGGGTCGCAGCGGTTCTGCCAGGGCAGCAGCAGCGCAGAGCGGGGCTGGGGGGGCTGGGGCTGTGTCGGCTCCAGCAGCAGCTCCTGTCTCATCCTGCTCTGCTTTGTGTCCCGCAGAAGCTGCACATACCCAGCTCTCTCCTGGAACCTGCCTCGAAGATGGATAAATGGGTGAGCTGACAACCTTGCAACCAGGGGTGGGAAAGGGGCCAAGAGATACATTCAGGACATTTATTTGTAAGATTATCACAAGATAGGACGACTGTGTAAGAGAAATAGAGTGTGAAACACTGAGACACCTTAACTGAAGACCAGGTGCTCTTGAACAGGAATGACAGAAGAGTTAAGAGCAGGAAAAATCTGTACTTTTTTGTATACACTAAATACAGCAGAATCTGGGGACTTGTACACGTACCTAAGCCACAGTGGCTTGCATCACAAGCTGTCCTAGCTATTGTTGTCTCTTCGCCACCATGGGCGATGGGGCACACGAAGATGAGCAGCTGCCACGGCTCTCCTGACCCACTGAAACTTGCTGAGGCACTGGAGCACACTGGTGAATTTGAGGGCTTGAGGCGTGTTGTCCAGGCTGCTCCCGTGATGTCTGCAGCCACTAGGTGTAGCACAGCAGCCGGCAAGAGGTGCTCCCTTATTCTAGTTCACCAGTAGAGTGAGAGCAGGTTAATGGTAATATCTTAAACATGCACTGCTTTTTGTCTCAAGGCCATGCTCCTAAGCTCTAAACCCTCACCTTTGACTTGGGAAAACTTCCTTGATCTCCTGTCTCCACCACAGGCATATCCACACATGGTCCCCATCACTTTCGATCTGAACCCAGTGCAGAAAGGTGCAACTCAGACTCCTATAGCCTGTGAGAGATCTTTGAAGCACATGGTTGTTCTGATATTGCTATGATTTTTTTTTTTCACTCTCTGAATGAATCCGTGGCCGTAACAGACATTTGGGCATTTGCTCCATGTCTGTCTCGCTGTGAACCGGCCCAGGTTCCCAGGCGAGCTGGCAGATGGTGGGCAGAGCCCTCAGCACAACGTGAGCAACCTCCTTCTGCTCCAGCACCAACCCAGCGAGGGGCAGGAACCCAAGGAAGCCCCACCAAATCTCTTGTAACTCTGCAACCCTGAGAGCTGCAGAAGCCATTAAGAGCCTGAGTCCTCTGTGTCATGCAGCCAGTTCATGAACTGGTCTCCCTGGGGCTCCCTCTGGGTTATACCCAGAAATCTAGAAGTGGCTGCAGCCTGTCTCACGCACACCAGCTTTGTCCAGTCTCCGGTGTCTTCTACTCACTCATTTCTGATGTTGTTCTGTTGCAGAAGATCAGCAATGGGATTCCCCTCCCTCCTGCCCAGGTGCCTCCCAGCCGACTCCACGTGAAGCAGAACCCAGGTAACCCAGGTATTCCCTGGGGCCAGGGCCCTGTGTGGGTGCCCCGTGAAGCTGTGTCCAACCGCTGCTTTAGGGGGGGAGGGTGCTGGTTGCCCACAGCGGCTGTGGCTGCCTGTGCACCAGCCGATTGGTGAAGAGCTGCCAGAGGCCTCTGCTGACTGCAGGTGCTGCTCCTCTGCTCTTGTTTCGTTCTGCAGAATCTCCTGGGGGAGAAAATGCCTCTGCAAATGATGCTGGTGCCCAAATGGATGTAAAGGTAAAATGTTTCACAGGTGAAGCTGCTTACAGCCTCAAGAGATCAAGGTTGTGAGAAGTGCAAGACTGCTGGCCAGATCCTCCACAATTCCTGAGCTGCCCTAAAATTACTGGAAAAAAACTCTTCCTCTGCCCATTTCCTGTTTCGAAGAGGCTCCCAGGTGGCCTTTCCTCCAGCGCTCCCAAGCCTGTGCCCATACAGCTCTGTGAGGCAGCCCAAGGCTGAGGCTCACCAGGGCAGTGCCCTTTGCCACCCTCCAAGGAGCGGAGAGCCCCAGACACGCCAGTGTTCTCAGACACGTACTTTTCAGCCCATTTTGCAAGAGATTGCTGACTTTAAACTGCCTGTGGTCCCTTCTCTTATCCTCCTGTGTGGCATTTTCTGTCCCTGTCAGTCTGGGTACCACAATTCATTCCCGTCTGTGTTCTCCTGGGATGATGTCCTCTGATGCAGCTCTGTGTCATTACCAACCACTGTGTGTGATGGAGCTCTCTTGTGTCCCCTTGAGGACAGCACCACTCTGGCAGTGCCAGCTGCAGATCAGCTCAGCTCCCTTTGTCTTTCACCCCTTTTTGTAGGGCTTTTGGAGGAATTTTTTGTTAGCAGTCTGGAAGAACTGGGACCCTGCTCATATAGGTTTGGGATTGCGAGATACCTGTGTGATCGGACCAGAAACAGGCCTCCTGGGTCACGGGAGGAGCTTTCGATCCCAGGCTTTGAATTTGTAGTTCCTCTTCTCGTATTCAGATCTGCATTTTGATGCTGCACTACTGTTATGTGGTAGCACCGAGCTGAGGGGCTGTGTCTGTGTCACCTCTTGATATGAGAGTCCTGAATAACCACGGTGCCACATCTCTCAGCAGATCACACCGACCCAAGGAGAAGCTTCACCCAGCCCGGACAGACCCGTTGTGCTGCGAGCGTGCTGCGAGTGCTCCGTGGTGGTGCGGGCGGGCGAGGTGCCATCGCTGCCGGAGCTGCGGGCTCTGCTGAGGGAGCAGTTCAGGCTGCAGGCAGAGCGAGGAGAGCTGAGGTACCCCTGTGCTCTCAGTGCATGAGTGTGTGAGGTCCTGGGGACAGCAGGGTGACCATGAGCCAGCACTGGGCCCTTGTGGCCAGGAAGGCCAATGGTACCTGGGGTGGGTTAGAAGGGGGTGGTCAGTAGGTCAGAGAGGTTCTCCTGCCCCTCTGCTCTGCCCTGGGGAGACCACACCTGGAATATTGTGTCCAGTTGTGGCCCCTCAGTTCCAAAAGGACCAGGAGTACTCAGTGTACTCAGGACACTTTAGGATCTTCTCCTCAAGTGTGTGAGGAGGTGACAATGCCACTCCCTAACGGTGCCCTGTGTCACTGTGGAAGATGACAAGCTCAGAGCTGGCTTACAGAGGGTCTTGTTAGACTGAAGATGGTAGAGGACTAGACTTGCCTCAGAGTTTGGCTTTAAGTGAGATGATTTGAGCCGTGTTAATGAACCCTTGCAGCTACAGGCATTCAGATGGCAAAGAACTGGGTGCAGTTTCAGGGGAGGAGGATCTACAGAAGATGTGGCAGCAGCTGACAGATGGCCGGCTGACGCTCCTCTGCCAGGTGCGTGGGCTGTGACAAGCTTCTCTGCTGCGCTGGACTCTGATCCAGTCTCTGCTTTGCCTTTCAACCTCCATGACGACTTCCTCCTGTAGGACTCAGACTCCCACTCGGGCAGACCCGTCCTCTACCAGATGCTGGCTCAGCACTCGTACCTCGCGCAGAGCCCGGGGGACCTGGAGTTCAACAAGGGAGACGTGCTGGACATCCTCTCTGAAGGTAGCCCTGCAGTCCTGTCCTCACGCTTGTACTGGGCCAGGCTTTTGGAGGCTGCTGTGGGGAGGGACTGGGGAGTAGATGGCCCCTCCAGTGCTCTCTCGGGAGGTACAGGCTTGTGCTGGGTTTTGCTCAGAGTTAAATTCCACCCATGAAAACTCTCACTGACCCCACTCACATGGGCCAGGGCTCATCCTGCTCCTTTCTGTTTTTCCAGTGAACGAGGACTGGCTCGAAGGACGCTGCAATGGTCAGACTGGCATCTTCCCCAAGTGCTTTGCAACCCAGACCAACTGTGACGCCACCTTCCTATAGCGAACAGGAGCCTTTTCCTGCCGACTGCTTGGTCTCTGAGGGGTGGGAGACACCAGTCCCAGCTCATCTGGGCCACAGCCTGGAGCTCTGCTGAACCTGCACAGATGTCCCCCGCTGCCAGACCCCATGGGCTCGGTTCCAGCAGTCCCACAGCATTTTCTGCAGCCTGTTCCAAGACCTGGCATTTTTACTTCTGGGCTTATGCTGCTAAAGATGTGCTTGTGCAGGGCTGAGAGAAGCAAGAGGGATTTGGTGTTTGGCCATGGGAAATGTCCATGTGGCAGCTCGGAGCGCAGGGGCTCAGACTGCTGGGTGGGAAGAGGTTCCTCTGGATGGACGTTGTCACCCCCTCCCTTGTTGCTCAAGCTCAGGCTGGAAAGGCTGAGCCTCACTCTAAGGAAGCAGGAGATAGAGCCCTGTTCCCTGGGCCTTTGGGCCATGTGTCCTTATCTCCACCAGATGGAAATCATAGAATCACAGAATGGTTTGGGTTGAAGGGACCTTCCCAGCTCCCCCAGTGCCGCCCCTGCCATGAGCAGGGACATCTTCACCAGCTCAGGTTGCTCAGAGCCCCGTCCAGCCTGGCCTGGGATGTCTCCAGGGATGGTTCATCCACCACTTCTCTGCCCAACCTGGGCCAGGCTCTCACCACCCTCAGGGGCAACAATTCCTTCCTCATGTCCAGCCTGAATCTCCCTCCTTTAGTTTAAAACCATCACCCCTTGTCCTATCACAACAGGTCCTGCTCAAAGTCTGTCCCCATCTTTCTTATGGGCCCCTTTGAAGTCCAGAAAGGCCTCACTAAACTCTCCCCAGAGCTTTTCTTCTCCAGCTGAACACCCCAACTCTCAGCCTGTCCTCCCAGCAGAGCTGTTCCAGCCCTGTGTGTATCTTGGTGGCCTCCCCTGGCCTTTCTCCTCTTTCTCTCATCTCCAAGAGGTGCTGCTCTCTGGGAAGCCCCTGTCGCCAGTTTGCAGTGGGCTGTATGCGACAACATGTGCGTTAGGACCACCATGGATCATCATCCACAGCAAATACTCCATGGACCTGCCAGAGCTAAAGGGCTCTGAACATCCCTCAGCCCAGATGCCTCCGGTTCTTTTCTTAAACCCTTAATTCCTGCCTGGATGTTACTGCTTCATGCTGTGAGGGGATGTAGCTGTGAGCCTGCTCAGAGCGGCCCTGGGCTTTGGCAGAGCCTTGGTGGGGCTGGGGAGAGCACTGGCTGGAGCTGGAAGGACTGAACTGTCTGTCTGGTTCCAGCAGCTGAGCTGTCCTGGGCTCTGCTCATCTAAATAAACCACTCAAGGGCTGGGAGCTGGAGCCTGCTAGGAATTTGGTATCTGACAAAGCTGGGCTATGTAACTTGAATATAAAATAAACCCTGAGCCAGAGTTGGCAGCTCTTAAATCAACTTCCACTTGTATTTTTCTGCTGAGATATGCCAGTAAATATTTTTAAGGACAGCTGGCAGTGTTTGGGAAGATATTCTGTCACATACTATGCAAGTCTTGCACAGGGCAAGATACAGATAAGGTCACCCCTCTCCTCAGAGTTTAGGTGGCCACCACTGCTCTCCACCACCGATTGCCTCCTGCGACTGGTGGGAGAGCAGCCCAGCGGGACTGAAGTACCAAGGAAACTGTGCTGGCCTGGTTAGTGACCTTCGCAGTTGAAAAACAAAGGGTTTTATTTCTAGTTTGAATTTACCTGGCTTCATCTAGCCACTGGGTCTCGGTCAGCCTTTGTCAGCCAGATTGAAGTTTTTTCTGGAGTCAAGAGCCTTTTCCTCTTGGAGGTACTTGGAGACCTCAAGAGACCTTTGTCATGTTCAATATCTTTACAGAGATGACCCACTTAGACCTCCTGAGCAATGGAGATGGGTATAATGCCCTCATTCTTCTCCCCTTTCCTCCTTCTTTTTCACCACTTCCCTGCCTGGTTCAGTGGGCAGGAGGCTGGGAGCTACTTGGTTTTCCAGAAGCACTGGAGGACGGCGGCCACCACGCCTGCCACTGTGGCCAGCACAATGAAGGAGACGGCGCCTGCCCACAGGCTGGGCTGGTGCCCCTTGACATGTTCCAGAGCCTCCGTGGGGATCGTGTTGGTTAAGTTCAGCATGAAGCCCAGTGTCCACCCGATGTCTGTGTTCGCTGCCTGAGGTGAGAGAGCAGAAGAGATCATGCAAAAGTGTCTTTCCCAGGCACCAGTAGCTTTGGCGTGAGGGCATCTCTGCCATGAGCTGCCCCAGCTATGATTTCACACGTGGACCTGCCTGTGGTGAATCTGATCTTACCAGGACCAGTTACAGAGGCAGCTTTCCTGTTCCCCCCTCCCCGGGGTTAAAGGGCAGCTGGACATGGGTGACTGCTCTGGGCCAGATGTGCCTGTGTGACCAGCGCACAATTTTGGATCTGAGCTTTCACGCTCCCCTATAATCCTTCAAATTTGGTCATATTCTGGTTCAAATGGGTCATGGGGCCACCATCACCTCTCTGATGCTCAAGTCAATTCTGCCCAACATCAAAGACCAAAGTAGCCCAATCCCACTCTGCTCTTCTCTGACCCACTTAAAATGAGCTTATGTTCACACCAGAGTGACAAACAAGCTGGTGTCAGAGGTTTGGGGGCAGATACACAGGAGTGAAGCCGTGCTGGGATCATGGGCTGGCAGGCATGAGGTGGGGACACATTTCTGGTGCAGGAGATTCCAAGGATGCTGCTCCCCAGCGTGTCATCAGGTCAGGACAGGGATGTGGCCGCTGCTGCTGCCCCACGGGGTTACCTGCCGCCTGAACTGGATGCTGCTCCACGTGTGCTCGTCGAACTTGTAGCCATCGAACAGCAGCGTCAAGATGTAAATGGCCACAGAGCAGTATGTGTGTAGGTTCCCCTTCTGCTGCGGGAAAGTCTCCACCAGCTGTGGGGCCAACAGGGGACACAGTGCAATGGAGAATGAAACAGCTGCTCAGAAACCCTCCCTGGCCCAGGGAACAGCAGGGCCTGGGGAGAGGACGAGCACAGGGCTCCCCGCTGCCCTTCGCAGGGCGCTCACCTCTGCCCAGCTCCGCTTGCAGAAGGCCTGGATTGTGAACTGGACGCCATTTAGAGACTGCTGGCTGGTCAGGTTCAGGAAGTGGAAGGTGTAGTAGAACCCAGCAAAAGCCTGAGGGATAAGGGGAGATGGTGAAAACTACATCTCCTTCCTCAGCCAGAGGAAAGACCCAGGGGCACCTCTTGCCTGAGGACAGAGTCTCATGCAATTCCCAGGGTTCTGCATCCAGCACCCACTTGATGGTCCACCAGAAAGTTTTGGAGCTGGTCAACAAGCCCTGCGGCTGCCGCTTGCACTCTGAGCGAGCTCAGGCTTACTCCTTGCAACAAGATCTTCCCATTTCCCTCAGGGAGCGCTGGGACATGGCAGGAGGCAGAACCCACCTCCCAGCACAGAAGATTTGCAGATGGGACCAGCTCTGGGGTCTCCTCTCTCCCCACCCTGTCCCACAGCCAGTGGCAGAGGAGCCCCCGCCCTCCGTCCTCCCTCCCCACAGCCACACAGACAGAGGCTCCTTACAAAGAACTGTCCCCGCACGGGCGGCTGATAAACCCCGTTGAACCCGCACGTCCTGTTGGCCCCACAGCTGGTGTTGAAGTTGAAGAGTTTCCGGACAGCGATGCTGCACGCCCCTGGGTCCCCCATCCCCGTCACCGTGAGGACCTGCGCAGGGCTGGATGTGTTTGGTGCATGGACACAGGGACTGTTGTAGAGGTCTGCTGTGGTGACGTTCTCCTGGTATCCGTTGGGGTAGCAGGGGTGTGATATGTGCTGGGAAGACAGGTTGCCCTGGAGAGAGCAGGAGCCATTAGTGGGGCTGGGCGTGGGATGCCAGTGAGACCCCACAGCCCACCCTGTGCTTCAACATTCACAAAAAGCAGGGTCTGGCCCCTGGGAGGATTTGAGGAGAGTCAGGACCCATCCTTTGCAAAACTAACCTACTCACGGCTTTTGCCAGTGCTGCCGTCGGCCCCACCACTGAGCTGTGCTGGGTGGCGATGCCACCGCCAGCCCAGGCGTCCCCATGGGAAGGCAGCCTGCCCCGAGGGCAGCGTGTGCCCTCTGCCTGCACCGAGAGCTTGTTGCTCTTGGCATTCACTCTGTCCCACCGCACCGTTCAGGCCCCACCCCAGAAAGAACCAAAGGTGCATCCCCCTGCACGCCCCAAGCGCCCCCGTCCCCACAGCACTGGGCTGTGAGCTCTGCCCGGGGTGAGACAGGAGGACACTGATTAGTGGCAGAGTGGTGTGCAGGAGGTGTGCGAGAGTCCTCTCCTGGGCAGAAATTGAGGAAGGGTGAGTTAATCTGGTCATCATTAACAGCTCTCTGTCATCTCTGCACTGAGCTGTGTGGAGTCTCAGTCCTCTGCCACACTTGCTGCCGCATGTAGGGCCATAAAGACTGGAGACTCAACAAGCACGGCCAGGCATCCTCTCCTACCTGGATGTTGCATCTATTGTCCAGTAGAGGACTTGGTGGCCTTTTAAACCACTTGTGTTTCAATGAAGCTGATACTTGCAAACTACCCAGCCAAGGAAACACTTCATGCCCATGCCTGAGGGGACAGGGAAAGAGCTGAGGATATAGCTGGGCTTGGGAAATGATGAAAATGCCGTGACATGACAACATCTGCGGAGAAGGGAGCCCTGTAAGAAGTTTTTGATTCCGTAGAAAAATTCTAAGTCTCTTTCAGGTTTTCGAATTTGTATAAATTCTCAATTCCCTAACGCCTTTTCCACAGGCATGCCCAACATTTTTGGAAGACGTTTTTCATGGCAAAAGGAAATGGTTGAGCAGCCCCTGGTGCGCGGTGGCTGCGGTACCTGGTGCAGAGCTGCCAGCAGCATCTTCAGGGCCTGGGTCTGCCCGTAGCAGAGGTAGCTGTGTGTGTACAGGGAGTAGTTGGTGCCGTACAGCCGGAAGGAGACGGAGGTGTTCTTGTCCTCAATGGTGACTCCAGGCTGGAAGGTGATTTGTGTCGAGGCACCTCCAAGGTCCAGAGCTCCGAGAACCTCAGTGTCCTGTGGGTGTTCCCATTTCTCTGCAAAGGAAAACTGGACCCATAAGACAGCAAGTGTTAGTCTGAACTGGGAGGAGTCACAGTCCCTGTCCCTTCCATCAAGGTTCTGTGGGCTCAGAAGCCCCTGAGGGACCTTCCTTTTCCTATCTCCCTGTTTAATCCCTTACTGCCCATATCCTCCTTGGCCCACATAGGCCTCCATGCAACAATTTGGCTGCTGCACATCAGCTTTGATCAAGGGACTTTGAGGAGGGAAAGAATAATAATTTATTTGGTGCCTGGTAATGCTGTGTCCCTGTGATACCAAAACAGACCTGTATGTAAGTGGAGAGCACAGAGCCAGGCTGAGCTGGACACGAAGACCTTCGATTCTAGTAATCACGTCAGTGGAGTTGAGTGTGCAGTTCAGAACCACAGGTTATGTTTATTTGGATTACTAGTTCCCTAAAACTACATTTTTCTGTCGTCTGGGGATAAAGAAACCTGGGTGTAGCTCATACCGTGCTCACTCCTGCCCAGCGCCCCATCCCGCACCTTGACAAGGGTCTCCATCAGGTAGTTGACAGTGATCCAGCCAAAGGAACCCTCCTCGTTCCCCGTCAGGATCCGAGCTCCGCGGAAGTCCACGGGGTACTCGCCAATGGCCTTGGTGATCTCGGCAAAGACCTGCTCGGCCTTGGTGCTGTTCTGCTCCCTGCGCAGGGAAGGAGATAAACCCCATGCAGTGGAGGAGGCGATGGCCGGGGAGCTTTCAGCACAGGGCGAACAGCAAGAGGCTGCCGCCTTCTGCCGAGGAGCGGAGCTGCCCAGAGACAGGCACATCCCCTCCATCGCTGCCCTGCCGCGGTGCCTCTCCTGCAGCCGCCAAATCCCTCCGCCACTGAGCTGGGATTCTCCCTGAACTGCGGCCTGCGGGTTGGGCCTGGGCATGTGGGAAGGTCCAGGCAAGTCTGGCCCGGGAGGCTGATCCAGCCCTGGGGCTGCTGCCAGGCTGGTGCTGGGGGTTTCCCCATGGGCACAGCTGCAGATCCCTTGGACACCCCGGCGGATGCAGGCATGGATGTTCTGCCCATCGCCGTGGCCTGCGTGGGCAGCAGTGCCCTGTGCCCCCCACCCCCATGTCCCTAGCCCCCCATGTCCCCAGACCCCCGTCCCAGCCCCCTGCACCGGCTCCAATGGACAAACACAAGGTTGCTGGGGCAGGGGGAGCAGGTGGTCGGCTCCGGGCAGGGCCGCTACCTCAGCAGCCGCATCCCCGCTGTGGCCCCCAGGTAGGTGGGGGTCTCCCGCTGCTGGTCTGCCGGGACGATCTCCATGGCCTTGTCCAGGCAGGGCTTCAGGCTGGCTCCAGCCCCTGCGGGGTCGTCTGCGTAGCTGGAGATGCCGGGTCCTGCAAGAGGGCAGCGGGGATGGAGCGAGCTCAGTGCCACCCAGGAGGGACAGGGCAACGGGGGACACATCCACCCCAAAAGGCCCCAGGGGTTTTCCTGCACACCCAGGCTAGTCCTGGCCTTGCCAAGGGTGTCCCTGGGAGGGCAGAGCTCAGAGCTTGCGTGCCTGGAGGCCGCTTACACGCCACGGCCATGGCACAGTGAGGGAGCTCCCACCCTGGATGGATGGGGAGGGCTGCGGTGTGAGCCCTGTGATGTTGGGCACATGCACGATCCCAGGGAGGTCGAACGGCCCAAAGGCAGCCAGCCGGTCCCACAGGACTTGGTCGGCAAACAGAGCCGTTCCTTATTTCCCCGGGGAAGGGTCAGGCTCTCCTTTGTCCTGCTGGGAGGGTGTGTGGAGCCGATACGCACACGCAGAGGTGCCCTCTGCACGGCTTGTTTGAGTTCCTATTTTTAGAGACTGGCACTGGATCTGAGCACCCAGTATGGTCCTGCGGTGGGTAGGGACAGGTTTTGGGGTAGAAATATCACTATTTACTTTCCCCTGAGCTCTGCACACCATTATTGCCATTAGTTCATGCACCCTCTCCACTACACTTTGTCCTTTGCCAGACCTTTGCAGTTAACCAGTAACTGCCATGCGGCTGCTGCAGAGCCTGGATTTGCAGTTGAGGTGAGTTCTGAGCCCCGTTACCCCCTGCGCAGGCACCTCTGCCCTGGCCTGGTGGCCTTTGCCAGTCCCAGCCCAGCTCCGTGGACCATCCAGCTGACCCCACCTCTCCTTGCTAGCCTGGTCCCACCCTCCAGGAGGACCAGTCCTTGTGCAGAAGCCCAACAGCACCTTCATATATTTATAAATGCCCATTAAATAAGTGCCCTTGGGGCATTTACCATTTACCATCCCTGGCACGAGCCAGCCAACTCGCCTTGGCATTGCGGGCCAGCCACCCTGGTTGGCCAGTCCCCATGTCCCTCAGCTGAGCAGGGGCAGTGGAGAGGGACAGACACATCCCAGCACACTCACCGGACACGGCACAGGCCTCCACCTGGGAGACGATGCCGGTGCCGTTCTCCTTGTCCCCAGGCCACTGGTAGATGTAGAGAGCCGTGTGTGTGGAGCCGGCGTCGAACACCAGCCCGTACTGGGGAGGCAGAGGGGACACGGGGTGTCAGGGGGTGCAGAGCAGCGTCACCCGCCGCAGAGCAAGGGGAGCTCCAGGAGAGTCCACAGAGCCCCTGGTGTGCAGGGGAAACTCAAATCACCAAACAGTGTCTCAGTGCAGGGAAAGCCCTGTGGCACTGCAGTCACCAGCTGTGTCAGGGACAAGGCTCCATCACACACCCTTTGAGCTGGCAATGCTCTGCGATGAAAACGCTGTAGGGTCAATCACGGTGACCAAACTCTGCCAGACTCACCTTGGCAAGCCAGCCTATGCGGGAGTTTGTCCCCATCTTGGTGACAAACACCACAGCCTGCCTGAAACCTGTGGAAAGTCCAATACCAAGGGGCAGCCAGCACTCAGCAAGAGCTGGGAGCTGTGCTCCTCCCAAGGACCCTACCTTGGTGCCGGGAGGCAGAAGCACGTTCTTCACCTGCACGACACTCAGAATGAGGGCAATGATGCTGAAGACACAGGTGGCTGCCAGGAGACCTGCAACGGCCTTGGCTTTGTAGTCCATTCCTCCTCCAACCTGCAAGAACAGCCCCAACCACGCACTCACATCTCTGCATTTGCAAGGCCAGTTTTGAAATACAAATCTCACGGATGGTTATGGGACCTGTCAAGATGGGACTTTCCCCTTCCCTAACAAGGGCTCAAAGCCATGCTCCAGTACATGGCTGCTCTTATGGGAGGGTCTAGGCAGTCTCAGGGCTGGGACACCCTCTCCTTCTGAACAGCCTCTCCCTGAGGGGTTTTCAGCGTGGCTTTTTCAGCCCTGCCTTCTCAACTGCAGCCCTTCAGGCCCCTCTCTGCGTGCCCCATCCTTCTGCCCTACTCAAACTGGCAGGTCAGCATCTCCTGTCCCAGCAGCATCGCCTGGGGAAGCAGAGCCAAACAGGAGTCCCAGAGTGGGAGCAGGACCATGTCCTGGCAGGTTCCCAGCGTGGCCATCCCCTGCAGGGATGGATGCGGAGCTGCATCCCTCTGGCACCCACATGCCACCATACCCTGCTCCCTTGCAAAACCCATCCCACCAGACAGGACCATCTGGTCACATCTGTTGCCCAACAGTCCCAGACTGCCCTTGCAATGGTCCTGGCTGCTCCAGGCAAGGGAATAGCATCTCCAGCCACATGTGTCCTGCCTGGCCCAGCTCTCCTCAGCTCTTGGTGATGCCACAGCAGGTAAGCAGACACACAGGGCCAGTGTTCTTGTCTGCAGGAGATCTCCAAGCCTCTTCTGCAGTCCCAAGGGCAGGCAGAAGGGCAGAGGCAGAAAACTCCTGCTGAGCTGGGTACACACAGCCCATAGCCAAGCTGGCATGCTGACAGCGATAGCGCTGCACGGGCAGCCAAGGCCAGCGGGGAACAGAGCAAGTTCTGCACCTGCCCTCATCCGGCTGGAGCTCGGTGCTTGGCAGAACCAGCCCTGAGGCATCAGTGAGAATTGCAGCAGAGAATCAAAGCATGTGGTTCCCTGCAACAGCCTCAGCACGTGGCAGCTGACATGGCCACATGCTCAGCACCGCACAGCTGCTCCAGACGTGGTTTTCACATGGCAGCTCTCCCTGCTCTGTGCCACCGGACACAGCCTAGAGAAGCGGCTTAGCCCAACCTCTGCTTTGAGGTGGCACCCGTGAGCTGTCACTTGGCTACGTATTTCTCTTGTGAGCACATAAAAACACAGAGAAATTCCTTTGGCCTTTTCCCAGACCAGGCTGGCGGCTTGAGTAGGAGAGGAAAGACCTTTGGCGAGGTTGAAGGAGATGCTGATTCCTGTTTTACAGTCAGCATCTCCAGTGACAAACGTGGGTGACCAGTCTCCTGCGGGACATTAGAAATATAGTGAGGGATAGTAGCTGTTCTCTTCCGGCACATGTCATGGGACACAGGATTCCAGGAAACCCTTATCAGACTTTATCTCACAGCCAGGTCCCCTCCCCTGTATGGTAGCTATGGCCAGAGAGGATCATATGGATCAATGAATGAATTCCTGTGTTGTCACATCTCCAGTCCTATCAGCTCTGCTAGAGCTTGCCCAGATATAACTGTGTCATTGGGATGTGATTCCATATTCCAGGTAACAAAGCATCAGCAAAAATCCCCAGCCCAGCCCACATCCTGGGAAGTCCTGTCCCAGGCACCGCGAGATGGAGAAGTACAAAATGGTGATAAACGGCACTGTCCTGCATGTGGCAGTGGGTGGGAAATGAACTTCTCCTGCTCAGGTGGGGACTAATTCCCATTTTGACTTGGCAGGAGGCAACATCTGCAGGCAGCACAGAGCCAGCCGGGCCTGGGGATGAGAGCAGGGCAGGGAGCCCAGAGGGTGGAAAACACGGGCGAGAGGCATGTGAGAAGCTGATTGATCTGCCCGGTGTTGCAGTGGCACCTTGGGGCTGGCCAGCACTGCTGCCTGCTGCTGGTTCGGTTGAGCAGCAGGGATGGGAAGATGGTGGTGATGGTGGTGATGCCTCCAGAGCTAAAGAGGCACGTTGCTGCACGGCACCGCAAGGAGCAGGGCCTGGCCATTGCAATGTGTGGAAGGGTCACAGCTGTGCACAGCCCCTGGGCTGCTGCTGCACTTGTTTGTGTACGACTGTGCTCACCCAAGCGCTCTACAAACATCTGTGGGATGTTCCTCACCATGCAGTGTCCCTCGTAGGGAAGGACACAGGGGGCTGCGACATGCGGGAGGAACGGTGCGGACGCATTGGTGAATCTAAACTGGCTGTTGCTCGGGAAAATGGGAAGCTGACTTGCCCACCATGCACTTTTAGGATATGGAAGTCAAAAAGGCACTTAAGATTATAAGAGGATGAGCATGCATGCTGGGAGCATCTTTACCAGGTAGAGCAGTCCCCTGCCTCCCACCAGCACTGGGGCTCAGCAGTGCCCTTCATGCCCTGTCCATGTCCCCTCCCTGCCCCTGTGTCCCCTTGGGCACCTCATGCAGCGAGCAGCCGTCCCAGCCCTCTCCCTCCTGCCCCTCCAGCCCATGGAGCGTGTTTATCCCCAGCACCTGGCTCTGCTGCCGCCTGGGGCACCCCCAGCTCCGAGACCCCCCCCACCCCAGCAAGCAGAGGGGCTCCCCAGCCCGCTCCCCGCCCCGCAGCTCACCCGAGCTCTCCCGGCCGCTGCTCCCGGCACGGCCACGCTCGCCCCGTGTCAGCGTGTACCTGGAGCACGGAGCCCGCTCCTGGGACAAAGGCTGTCCCGAGTCCCGGCTCTGGCCCTCCCCTTGGCCCTGGACCAGCAACCTGCCCAGGAGAGTGCTTGGCCAGGAGGCAGAGAGGCCGAGGCTGGGCTGGAGAGCCAGGGTGGAAGTGGTGCCTGGTGTTAACCACTTCACTGCTGGAGGAGTGGCTCTGCCGGGGAGAGCTCCAGCCACGGGGTGCTGGGGGCACCTGGAGAAGCTCATGACAAACCTCTCCTCCTCGGGGAGCCTGTGAGCCGGCTGGGCCTGGGGTGAGGGCAGCGGCTGAGATCTGGGAGCCCCACAAACATCCCTGTCCCAGACCTGCTGCAGAAACACCCCGCAAGGCAAAGCATGGGCCAAGGCTGCCAGCGCAGCCCTGCTGTCACCGGGCTCTGCCGTGCCCCACGCTGCCCCACCGCGGGCACTGACAGGCTGGCAGAGGGGCCAACACACACAGGAGGGACCTGGCAGATCCAGGGAACACATCTACATGGCCAGGAACTTGTCCCCACAGCTAGAAAGCAACCTTATCTCCATGGCCAAGGACCTGTCCCCCTGGTCAGGAACCTGATTCCACAGCCAGAGACCCATCCTCACAGCCAGGGATCCACCAGTCCCCATGGCCAGGGACCCACTCCCAGAGCCAGGGACCCATCCTCATGGCCAGTGTCCTGTCTGTCCCCACAAGGGACCTATCCCCACAGCCAGGGATCCACCTGTCCCCATGGCCAGGGTCCCATCTGTCCCCACAGCCAGGGACCTCTCCTCACGGCCAGTGTCCTGTCTGCCCCCACCCCGGGCATGCAGGCCGGGCTGCGGGCAGGGGCAGAGGTGCAGGCAGCAGCCGCCGCCGGGCCCGCAGGCAGCGCCGAGCCCCCGCCCCGGCCCGGCCGGGCCCCAACCCGGACATCCGAGCCCGGCCCAGGCCGCACTTTCGCTTTGCACCGCGGGGCCGGGCGCGGGCAGGGCGGGCAGGACTGCCCCGGGGCTGTGCCCGGGGGTGCGGGCAGCGGGAGCAGCGGGAGCAGCGGGCTCGGTGCACCCTCGCCCGAGGAAGGAGAGCAGGGTGTCCGGAACAGGTACGGTGGGGGCCGCTCTCCCGGGGGCCGAACAGGCGGGAGCCTTCGGCCCTGCCCCGTCCCGGCGCTGCCGGCGGGGGAGCGCCCGGCTCCAGCCGCGCTCGGCCCTGGGCTGCGCTGCTGCCGGCCAAGGGTCATGGTGTCCCCACCGTGTCCCTGGGCATGTGCGGGTCCCGGGAGAAGGGGAGCCCGGGAGGGGCTGGGAAGGTGTGGCGGGGGCAGGCGGGCTGGGGCTGCCCTGGCACAGAGCCTCCCTCCCCACAGCCCGCCGGGATGCGGACCGGCCTGCTCGGGGCGCTGGGCTGGAGCGCGGCGGCCGTGCTGGGAGTGCTGGGGGTGGCCGCCTTCCTCCTGGTGCTGACCGCGGCCAAGGATGCTGCCCTTCCGACAAGGAACAAAGTAGGTGCCCGGTGGGACCTGGGGGAGCTTGGGAGTGACCAACAGCCCCTTTCCACCCCTAATCCTTCCATCAGCCCTGCCTTCCTCTCCAATTGCCTGTAACCAACACAGCTTTTCAGAGCTTAACCTAATCAATGTAGCACTGGGCAGATCAACCACCCCTCCTAAAACACAGTCCTACCTCCTTGTTAAAGAAAAGAGCAGCCCTTTTCCCGGGACTGCTCTGTTTTCCACCCCAGACACTTTCTCTTCTCTGTTTTCAGTTGTCCAGAGCACGTGGTGGGTTTACATCTTTCCTTGCTTTCTGCTGACTTTTGCAGACTGTTAAAAAATAGTCAGGGTTTGTGGGATTTGCCACTTCCCAAAGTCTGGGAGCAGCTTTGGCAGCCTGAGCCCTTTGGGATGTACTGGATTCCCCCCCACGCTGCAAATCACCCTGCTGACCTGCCCGTCTTCCCTGTCTGAGCTGGAACTCCCTTGAATGGCTAAACCAGGGGGGTTAGAGGTGGAGCGGGGCTGCTAAAGGGAGGATGGATGTTTAAAACTGTGCTGCTTGCATTCATGCACGGGAAAGCGAGAGCAGAACCTCTCAGAAAACCCCGTGGCATTTGGTGTAGCCCTGAGCATAATGTGACCCCATGTCGCCTCTGCCTCCCCAGTACGGGCTGGTGTTTGACGCCGGGTCCACGCACACGGCTCTTTACATCTACCGATGGCCTGTGGACAAGGAGAATGGCACCGGCATCGTCTCCCAGGTTGAAGCCTGCACCGTGTCCGGTGAGTGTGCTGGGATGTGTCTGTCCCTCTCCTCCAGCCTCCTGGGTCACCGTCCCAGACTCTCACAGCATCATTGGTGATCTGAGTCCTTCAGCCTGCGCTGGGCCAAAGAGCGATGGTCTGGTGGAAGACCCAAAGTGTTAGGGGGCGTAGTTTGTACCTTAGGGAGCCCTACAGGAACTGGGGGATCCAGAGGTGGGTGAGGAATTTGACCGCCAGTGACCTCGGTTCCTGGAGCCAGTGGTTGTGCATCAACTCACAGCATGGGATGCTGGATGTGCAGAGTTTGCTCCTTCTCCCATGCAACTGCTTCCTTGGCTTTTCTTCCAACAACAGCTCTTCACAGTTGCTTTCATAACATGCAGCTTCATGTTCCCACGGGGCCTCCTAAAACCTCTGCAGAAATCCCTAAACATTACTGGGTTTCTGCTGGTTTTTGTAAATGGTTCCAAACTGCTCTTTGGGTCAGCAGTTCCCTTTTTGGTATCTGTATGGCACGAAACACAGTGGAGCTTTGGGTTGTGATTGGGACATCTGGGTATTGCCAAGAAGATCCGGAGAGCTCCCTGGCCTGGGCAATGGGAGGACATCCTGGGTGGCACTAAGCTCACTCCATCCCCGCTGCCCTCTTGCAGGACCTGGCATCTCCAGCTACGCAGACGACCCCGCAGGGGCTGGAGCCAGCCTGAAGCCCTGCCTGGACAAGGCCATGGAGATCGTCCCGGCAGAGCAGCAGCGGGAGACCCCCACGTACCTGGGGGCCACAGCGGGGATGCGGCTGCTGAGGTAGCGGCCCTGCCCGGAGCCGACCACCTGCTCCCCCTGCCCCAGCAACCTTGTGTTTGTCCATCGGAGCCGGTGCAGGGGGCTGGGACGGGGGTCTGGGGACACGGTGGGGCTGGGGACATAGGGGCCGGGGGCACAGGGCACTGCTGCCCACGCAGGCCACGGTGATGGGCAGAACATCCATGCCTGCATACGCCAGGGTGTCCAAGGGATCTGCAGCTGTGCCTGTGGGGAAACCCCCAGCACCAGCCTGGCAGCAGCCCCAGGGCTGGATCAGCCTCCCGGGCCAGACTTGCCTGGACCTTCCCACGTGCCCAGGCCCAGCCCACAGGCCGCTGTTCAGGGAGAATCCCAGCTCAGTGGCCGAGGGATTTGGCGGCTGCAGGAGAGGCACCGCGGCAGGGCAGCGATGGAGGGGATGTGCCTGTCTCTGGGCAGCTCCGCTCCTCGGCAGAAGGCGGCAGCCTCTTGCTGTTCGCCCTGTGCTGAAAGCTCCCCGGCCATCGCCTCCTCCACTGCATGGGGTTTATCTCCTTCCCTGCGCAGGGAGCAGAACAGCACCAAGGCCGAGCAGGTTTTCGCCGAGATCACCAAGGCCATTGGCGAGTACCCCGTGGACTTCCGCGGAGCTCGGATCTTGACGGGGAATGAGGAGGGTTCCTTTGGCTGGATCACCGTCAACTACCTGATGGAGACCCTTGTCAAGGTGCGGGCTGGGGCACTGGACAGAGGGTGTCCCCCACCCTGCTGTGCTGTGGTCTGGGCTGTGGTTGCCCCGTGCTGGGTCCCCCTGGGTGACTCCTGGTGTGGGGCAGTTCTCCTTCACAGGACAGTGGACCCACCCACCGGCAGAAGATTTGGTGGGAGCTCTGGACCTCGGTGGGGCTTCAACCCAGATCACATTCCTTCCTGGGACCACCATAGAAGACAGCAGCACAAGAGCCCTCCTTAGGCTGTATGGGACCAACTACTCCATTTACACCCACAGCTACCTCTGCTATGGGCAGACCCAGGCCCTGAAGATGCTGCTGGCAGCTCTGCACCAGGTAACCAGCTCCAGCCTTTTGCTCCTCCTCTGCAGCCTGAGCCCTGCTCGCACCACACTGGGCCGGCGGGCGCTGGGCTGGGTGCCTTTGCGCAGCCCCCAGTGACGACAGTGGGTACAACAGGGGCACCATGGCAGGAGCCATCCCAGGGGTGTCCCAGCTGCAGGGCAGGACTGAGCCCAGATGGAGATGGACACCCCAAAGCAGAACGCCTGGCCATGGCTGCTGCCAGGATGGTGGGGGCCGCTTTGCCCACCAGATCTGCGTCCCTGTCCGGACAGAGGGGCTGTGTCAGCTCAGCATCAGCCACAGGGGGCTGGAAGGGGCCAGTCTTGGAGAATGGAACCTGCTGGGTGCTGGGAGGTTGGGAAGACCCAGCGAGACGTTTTAGCACCAGTAAGGCAATGAGTAAGTTGGTTTTATGGGTAGAAATCCAAACATGCTGGTCTTCAGCAGTAAGCACTGGGCATGGGAGAGTAAAGGGAGGTGTTGTCCTGCACAGGGGATCCTCATATCTGCAGCTTGGCTGTGGGTAAGGGCTCAGTGCTGGTTTGTGCTGGTTGGAATGGACAGAAGACCATGTTGCAAAGAGAAATAAGTGTCTGCTTTGGTTTTGAATAAATGGCTTCTCAGCCTTGGCTCTGCCCTGAGTCTGGTGACCCTACAAAGGAGGAGTGGGGACAAAATGGGTCCACATGCAGCACAGGGTACAAACACCCAAGGCCTTGCCCATGCAACTGTCAGTGTCGCTGATCCCTGACCACAGTGGGGTCGTCCCATGCTTGTCCCCAGGATTCTATGTCTGTGTCCCATGGATGAGACTCCATGGGTGGTGGGGCCAGCATGCCAGTGTCCTGCACCTGAGTGTGTCTGTGGGCTTTGTCTCCTTTCCATCCTCATCCTCAGTGCCAGGGTGATGCTAATGGCTCCTGCTCTCTCCAGGGCAACCTGTCTTCCCAGCACATATCACACCCCTGCTACCCCAACGGATACCAGGAGAACGTCACCACAGCAGACCTCTACAACAGTCCCTGTGTCCATGCACCAAACACATCCAGCCCTGCGCAGGTCCTCACGGTGACAGGGACAGGGGACCCAGGGGCGTGCAGCATCGCTGTCCGGAAACTCTTCAACATCAGCTGTGGGGCCAACAGGACGTGCGGGTTCAACGGGGTTTATCAGCCACCCGTGCGGGGACAGTTCTTTGTAAGGAGCTTCCGTTGGCGTGGCTGTGGTTGGGGTGTAGGGTTTTGGGGCACCAGGGGCTGGCCAGGACCCCGGGAAAACTGCTGTAGGAGGAAAGTCTGAATAGTGCCAGCCCTGAAAGCTGGGACGTGCCTGATGCACGGAGACAGGCAGGGTGCTCCCCAGCCTGCCAGGCAGACCCTGGCCTCTTGTCACAGCACCAGCCCTGTCGCTGTGGGGAGCAGCTCAAGGGCTCCTTCCCAGCGGGTTGGCCCTCATCACCCTGTGGTGCTGAGGGGTGGCCTTGGGGACCCCTGAGGAGCAGCCAGAGGAAGGGTCCGGGGG
This sequence comes from Patagioenas fasciata, assembly GCF_037038585.1. Classification (NCBI taxonomy): domain Eukaryota; kingdom Metazoa; phylum Chordata; class Aves; order Columbiformes; family Columbidae; genus Patagioenas; species Patagioenas fasciata. The sequence continues at coordinate 1,819,588 of NC_092539.1, forward strand.
GTAGCAGTGGCCTGGGTGCTTCACTAACCTGCTGCCTTTGCTCTTAAACACCCGCAGGCCTTTTCGGGGCTTTATTACAACCTTCACTTTCTGAACCTGACTGGAGTGCAGTCGCTGAGCTCGGTCAATGCCTCTATCTGGCAATTCTGCAACAGCAGCTGGGAGAAGGTGAGATCCCACCTAGGAGATCCCAGCCCCTGCCCATGTTTTGCCTGAGGGCTCATCCACAGCTCGTCCTCTGCTGCACAGAGATCTCTGGGCAGGCAGAGCTGGGAGAGCTGCCTGGCCCCTCCTTGCCCCCCGAGCCCTGGCGCTCCCCATCTTTTCTCCCAGATGCACCATGGGGCTGTTACCTGCCCCAAGCTCTGCTCTGTGCCAGCAGCCCCTCTGCTCTTCCACCGCTGCAGGTGCGGAAGGAGTTCCCCACCATGAACAGGATCCACCTTCGCGACACCTGTGCAGCCAGCGCCTACACCCTCAGCCTTCTCCTGCGGGGCTACAAATTCAACCACACAACGTGGCCTAACATCCACTTTGTCCAGCAGGTAGGAGAGTGGCCAGCAGCCCCCAGCTTCCACTTTGTGCCGTGAAATGGTGGTGCCCACCTTGCCCCTGCCTGAGTGGGGATCAGGGGATGCGGGGGGAGCAGGGACCACTGCCAGTGTCCCTGCTCATGGCAGGGGTGGCACTGGATGAGCTGGGAAAGTCCCTTCAACACAAACTGTACTATGATTCTGTGATTCTGTGACCTGGGGGTGCAACAGCAAAGGTCTTGTCTAGCTCTCCAGCTTGCCTGGTACCTTGTAGCCTCTCTTCCTTTTTGTCTGCACAGGTCGCTAACGTAGACGTGGGCTGGACTCTGGGCTACATGCTCAATCTCACCAACATGATTCCCTCAGAGACTCCTCAGAGAGTCGTAGGGCTCCAGAGAAGCAACTGGATTGCAGCCACAGTTTTACTGGCCGTCATGCTCATCCTCATCTTCTGCCTGCTCACAGTCACATGCTGCCAGAAAAACCTCTCCGGTTATGAGAGGGTTTAGCAGTGCTGGCTGCAGGGGCTCCTGGAGCCACTTAGTGCTGCTGCTGCTGCTCCAGTGTGAGGAGCTGCAGACGGGGGAATTGTCCCCACCTGTCCAGGAGCTGGGGACTTGCAACGTGGGGCACCTGTGTCCTGGCCCGCTGAGCTGGAACCGGCACAGGCTTTAAAAAATCCTCCCTATAGCTGTGTGCTGTGTGGTTTTCCTTTCCCTTCGCTGCTGGTTGGAGATGCTCTAGGAGGGAGGCTGTGGCTGTTGTGGGGCAGGGGCTCAGTGCTGGGGACGTGGGGACCATAGTGACACAGAGTGGCTGGAGATGTTAGGGCAGGGAGGGAGAAGGAGGATCCGGCAGCAACGGGATCATCACGGGGCTGGTTACAGCCGCAGCAGGACATGTCCTGACCCATCCCAGGACAAGCGTTTGTGTCGCTCATGGCCAGCGCCAGCCGAGGGGCAGCGGCACTGGGACTGTGGGGAGCTGCTGGCCCAGGAGATGGGTCAGGGGCTCTGCCCAGGCGTGGGGAGCCCTGCGAGGTGGGGGTGGCAGCAGCCCCCTGCTCTGCTGCACGAGGCTCCTGTGGCCCAGCTGCACCCCACGTTTGTGCCTGGCAGGTATCTCACCCTCCCTTTCCAACACACGGGGTGGTTTGGGAACGTTGCCGGGACATGTCAGGGGCAGCTCCCAGGGCCACCCTCGTGTATTCGGGGAATTCCCCGGCAAGCAGTGGATGGGTGAGGTGGGACACCCTGGCTCTCGAGGAAAAGGCCTGTCCTCATGCCCTGCTGGCACTGCAAGGTCTCCAGGGCCTTATCTGGTAGCACTGAGCTGTGTTGACTCTCCCTCGAGTCCCCGTCAGCCCTTACCTGGGAGACAAATAATAAAATCGTCACTGTACATGAGAAAAGTAATGGGTGTTTCCCCATGTGCTGACTTTTACGATGTTTTTTTGATGATGAGAGACACCTGCAGAAATGCCAAAGGTCGGCTCCTTGCTGCCAGCAAGCGAATGAGATGAATCATCCCCCGGGCAGATAACAAATGAGCAGAACTGAAAGCAAAGGCAGGAGCGGGGTTGGGGCAGGAGCAGCATCCCGCTGGAATCTCAGCCTGACACCACCGTGTCCAGGCCTTCTGCTGGGGCTGCAGCCCCTGCCCTCTCCTGGGTCCCTCCACCACCCAGCTACCAGGGCGCTCAGGAGTTATTTGGGGAAAACAATTCCCATTGTGCAAGTGCAGTGAGATGGGGTGCTGAGGCAACCCCCCATGTTCCATAGCTCTGCCAAGAACAATGCCCCATAGTGTAAGTGGAGGAAAGGTGGGGAAACTGAGGCACAAGTGTGGTGAGACAAGGTGGAGTACGCTCCTGGTGCTCTTGGAGTTCCTGCCGTGTGGGAACAGAACCGTTTCTGCCTGGGAAAGGTGGTGACCATCACTGCTGGCAGCCCAGTGCACCCAGGACTCAGCCCGAGCGAAATGGTACCAGAACAATACCGGCTAGAGAGTTCTGGATGCTCCAGAATATGAACTCGGGAATCCTAAGGATGGCTACAGTGAACAAACACTGACCGAAGTAAACGATCTTGCGATCCTATAAACAGCAATCCTGAAGTGAGAACCTGAGAGCTCTCCTGGATCATGGTGGGCTCATTCTCGAGGTGGGAAACCCTCAGAGGCATCTCATGATGAACTGACGTTGTGAAGCTGTGGGCAAGGACAGATTCCTCGAGTTTCAATGAATCACCCAATAAGGAATGCCAGTGCGTTGAAGTGAGCAATTTGTTTGAGAGGGACATTTTATAGGTATACTTCCACCTGTATTCCACATACATATGCACAAAGCTACAGGTTAGTGTGTATGAATATATTCAAACATCCATGGATTAATGTATGTGTGTGTTTATAGATTCATACATAAGCTTTTAATCATACCTCTGTGTGTGTCTGTATGTAAGTGAATTAACTTTCTCTTTTGTGAGTACGGTGTGACCCTTGACATCAATGAATCTATAATCAAGTTGCTATTTTAATTATAACAAATCCCATTGAATTGTTTTAAACAATTTTGTTAAACAGCTGTGATCTACCACAATCAATTTTAAAGTGCTGCTAAACCAAAACAGTTTTAGCATTCCATTCTGTGATGTGATGGGACAACGTTGTCTCCAAGAAGATGATCAGGAACATGGATCCATTTATTACAGAAGAAAGATGATGAGATGAGATTGAGATTGAGATGAGATGAGATTGAGTTTGAGTTTGAGATGAGATGATAAGATGAGATGAGTGAGATGAGATGAGATGAGATGAGATGAGATGAGATTGAGATGAGATGAGATGAGATGAGATGAGATGAGATGAGATGAGATGAGATGAGATGAGATGAGATGAGATAGATGATGAGATGAACCCTCTGGGGAGGCATGGACCATGCTTCCAACTTTGGATGCCACAACTATATGAAAGGAGCATGGAGCCAGGGGGGTCGGGCTCTGCTCCCCAGGAACAAGCGCCAGGACCAGAGGAAACGGCCTCAAGTTGCACCAGGGGAGGTTGAGGTTGGATCTGGGGAACAATTTCTTCCCCAAAGGGCTGTGGGGCATTGGAACAGGCTGCCCAGGGCAATGCTGGAGTCACCGTCCCTGGAGGGCTGGACAGACGGACATGAGGTTCTCAGGGACATGGGGCAGTGCGAGAGCTGGGGGAACAGTTGGACTTTATGATCTTGAGGGTCTCTTCCAAGCAAAGTTATTCTGTGATTCTATGATTCCATGATTTGCCTTCTGTCTCCAAGCCCATCAGATAAGCCCAAACGCTGCACCCTCAGGAGAGCCAGCAGATACCGCAGAGCCTGGCACATCCTTCCACTGCCAGAGCTGCCAGGGACCTTCCTGCTGCTGGTCACCGCAGTCAGAGCCAGCACTGCAGAAAGCACCATGTCACCATGTGCCTGCAGCCCTGCACCAACCATCCAGTGCCCAGGGAGTTCCGCCACGGCCAGGCTGGGTCTCCACAGCCCCACGTGTCAGCCGGTGGGATGTAGGCCACATCTGCCAGGCGTAGTGGTGTCAGGAGGCAGACAGACATGGCTGAGGTTTCTGTGGTGTGTAGGCTGACCCCAGCAGGTCTCCACAGATTGGAGCTCACTGGAAACCTCACATAGTGCCTGTCCGCATGGTGGAGCCAGTCCCATGGGAGGTCAGACCTGAGTTTTTCAGTGCCATAGAGGTTAATGTGCTCAGCGTCATTGACCCAGCCTCAGGCTGCCAGTCATGCAGGTAGGAGTACAGGGTACCCCAGCACAGATGACCCTCCAGCCCTGATGGCACTTGGCAGGCTCCAAAATGCTGCCAGGCTCCTACACCCACAGGAGCAGAAGCAGAGCAACAATCCCCATGGCAAGCGTGAGGATGATGAAGGTGATGGCTGCAGCCCACAGGGAAGGAACGTGCCCCTTCACCTGTGCCGGAGCCTCTGCTGGGATCATGTTGGTGAGGTTCAGCATGTAGCCCAGTGTCCAGCCAATGTCGGCACTCCCCGCCTGCCCGAGGAGAGAGGGGACAATGAGTTATCACTGCAGGGGAGCCACAGCGATGGCACAGGGCCACCTACTCCTGCATGGCCCCAGCAGGGTGCAGAAGCTGCCCCCACACCCAGTGCCACACTGGGATGGGGGCAGGCAGGGCTGTCTGCACCCCAGTTCTCACAGCACCCCGTGTGGGCAGCCAGCTCTTCTCCCCAGCACTGCCTCTGCAAGTGCTTGTGCACGTGGGTCACAACCCCAGGCAGCACTACAGGCTTGGGGAAGAGTGGCTGGAAAGCTGCCTGGCAGAAAAGGACCTCGGGGTGTTGGTGACAGTGGCTGAACATGAGCCAGTGTGTGCCCAGGTGGCCAAGAAGCCACCAGCATCCTGGCTGATACTAGCACTGGTGTGGCCAGCAGGACCAGAGCAGAGATTGTCCCCCTCTACTAGGCACTGGTGAGGCCCCACTTCAAATCCTGGGGTCAGTTTTGGGCCCCTCACAAGAAAGCCCTTGAGGTGCTGGAGCAAGTTGAGAGAAGGGAACGGAGCTGGTGAGCGGCTGGAGCACAAGTGTGATGGGAGCGGCTGAGGGACCTGGGGGGTTCAGCTGGAGAACAGGAGCTGAGGGGAGACCTTCTGATCTCTGAACTGCCTGAAAGGAGCTTGGAGCCAGGGGGGTCGGGCTCTGCTCCCCAGGAACGAGCGCCAGGACCAGAGGAAACGGCCTCAAGTTGCGCCATGGGAGGCTGAGGTTGGATCTAGGGAACAATTTCTTCCCCAAAGGGCTGTGGGGCATTGGAACAGGCTGCCCAGGGCAGTGCTGGAGTCACCATCCCTGGAGGGCTGGACAGATGTGGAGATGAGGTTCTCAGGGACATGGGTTAATGCCAGGGGTGGGTTAACAGTTGGATTCAATGATCTTGAGGGTCTCTTCCAACCAAAATGATTCTATGATACTCCTGCCTGTGGGGTGGGTTTGCTGCCTACCTTCATCTGGAAGAAGATGCTGTTCCAGCTGGTCTCATTGAACTTGTAGGCGTCGAGGAGGAGTGTGAGGATGTAGTTGGCATTGGCGCAGTATTTAGGCAGTCGCTCAGGATTCTCTTCAGGGTAACTAGAAGACAGCTGGGGTGGGGATGTTTTTGGGGAGAAAGGGAGTTATTTGCAGGCAATTCCCATGCAGGGACAATGCCCTGGTGAGTGCCGTATGAGGCACCACGCTACACAGCCACCAGTGTTCAGAACAAGACTCCTGGACCAGGCAGGTGTTTTAGACCTGTCCACACAGGTCTGACCTGTAGGTATTTTAGACCTGTCTTCCTCCTTTGAGGAGGATTTACACTCCATGTGAAAACAGACATACAGGAGCTCCTCCTGCTGCAGGTTCTCCCATCTCAGCCTCCTCGAGCAATGAGCTCCTGCTCTCTGCTCCATGGTGGTCCCAGCACATCTTATCTGTCCCCATTTGACTCATCTGCAGTGTGGTGCCAGCAGCTGGCTCTCCTCTCAGCATCCTCCAGTGCTACAGACCCGCCTCCATCCCCAGTCCCTGTGCTGAGGGGAGGTTTTGCCACCTTCACCTGCCCTGGCTGCCCCTTCCCATCTTGCATGAACAAGAAGGGTCCCCAAGGGTGGGTGCAGGAAGGTTCTGGCTCCCACACGGAGCTCAGGGACAGCTCTGCTGTGTCAGGCACAGCTCAGGAGCCTTGTCCTGGAGGGGTCCCCGCTCCTCCTCCCCCACCCCGGGACTCCCCCACAGCCTCCCATCATGGGGAACATACATCTGCCCAGCTTCTGGTGCAGAAATGCTCGATGGTTGCCCTGACAGTGGCCAGCGACTGCCCCTCGGTCAGGTTGAGAAACTTGAAGTTGTAGTAAAAGGCAGAGAAGGCCTGAAAGGCAAGAGGCAGAAATGTCATTGAGCTACAGTGAAGAAACCCCCACGGCAGCTGCCCCTGTCTCCCTTGAAGCAGGAGATGGCGTTTGTCCTTCCCTGGGTTTGTCCCTCCCTCATATAGTCCCAGGGTGTCATTGTCCATGTCCCACCAGAGATAACGGGCTGGGGGTGTAGGTGCTACAGCAGCACATGGAGCGTGGGCAGAGCCTGAAGGCTCCTCACTAAGCTGTTTGTTTTACTGAAAACTTGACTAAGCAGCTGTTTCATTAACATGATCCGATTTTTGGAGAGCTGGCTGGAAAGCCAGATGCCAGCAATCCCCGGTGAGTCCTGGGGCAGTGGTAACTTGGGAGCTTCTTCCCCTGCTTCTGCTGCAAGGAGGTGACAGTGCCATGGGGCACATGGGGACACCACAGCAGCTGGGGACATGCTCTGCTGGGGAGGTGGGAGGATGGGATTTGCCTTACGATGAACTGCCCGCTGACCGGGGGCTGGTAGATGCCGTCGAAGGTGCAGTCCTGTCTCTGGCCGCACGCCGAGAAGTTGAACAGCTTCTTGATGGCAGCCAGGCAGCCGCTGGCATCACCCCTGCCCTCCAGGGTCACATTCCTGTCACCGAGGGCCAGGTCGCTCTGGTTCGTGCAGGGGCTGGTGTGGAAGGAAGACAGCGAGATGGTTTCGTTGTAGTCTTTTGGGTAGCACGGGTGATCGACGCGCGTGCTGGAGGACGACTCCTGGGAACAGTAAAATCGCAGCTGCAGCCGCCTCCTGACCCTCTCGGTGGCCATGCTGGGTGGCAGGACCCACCCCAGAGCCACAGGCACATCTCCCGCCTCCGCAGCACCTTCTCCTGCTGTGACCCTGCTCTTGTCAGCAACCTGCAGTCCCAGCCTGAGCTCAACACTAATTCTCACTTTGCTTTGTGTCGTTCCCTCTCCCACGGAGACCAACCAAGTTCACGAACTCAGCACGTCTCTCCCCTGGCCAGCAGGACATGTCTGGGGCATGCAAAGCCCTCTCCAGCCCAGCTCCAGCTCCAGCTCCAGCTCCAGCTCCAGCTCCAGCTCCAGCTCCAGCCCCAGGCAGGGACACCTCCTGGGACCTTCCTGGCTGTGCAGCATGAGCAAGCAGCTTGCCAAGGCTGCTCCTCCTGGTGACACGCAGCTCCATGAAGACCCTCTTCTCCTGACATTCCAAAAAATGCCCTGAGAAAGATCTCTGGTCCACTTTTCTCAGGCCTGTGCAGTCACAGAGTAGTTGAGGTTTGGGAGGAGCTGTAGGAGTACCTGTGCCAACTCCCTCCATGACCAGCTGGATCAGACTGCCTTGTCCTGTCAAGCTCTGAACATCTCCAGAGAAGGCAACTCCACAGCATTTTTGGGCCATATTCTGATATTAGACCACTCTTATTGAGAAAAGGTTTCTCCTGCATCTGGCCATAAACTCTCACGTTCCACACATCACCTCTTGTTCTGTCATTTTGCACCTTCGAGCAGAGCCTGGTCCTGCCTTTTCTACCCCCCCGTGCAGGCAGCTGCATGCAGCCAGAAGATCTCTCCTGAGCCGCCCTTTTTGCTTCCCTTGTCTTCTCCACATCTCGTACTCCAAAGAGTCTGTCCCTGCCCTCAGTGCCTGCTGATGGCTCTCTGGAAGAGCACTGCCTGTTCTTAATTAATGCATTAACAAGCCTGTGGTTGGCATCATGAGAGCAGAGTGCCATTACCCCCCAGTTCCCCTCTCACCGCAATTAATTCCTTTGCCAGGTGTTTCAGCATCTCGTTCTGCCCGTAGCAGAGGTAGCTCTGTGTGTAGATGTTGTAGTCATATCCATACAGTGTGAGCTTGGAGGCTTCATTCCAGTTTATCACTGAATCCTTGGGCACAAAGCTGATTTGAGTCGATGCTCCTCCAAGATCCAGTGCTCCAAAAATGTTGGCTGCCTCTGGATGAAGCCACGTGTGTGCTTTGGGGGAGTACTGCCAAAGGACGGGAGGAAGAGGAGTAGTGCACGGCTGGTCTTAGCATGAGCAAAATCCTCATTCCATTGAAGTCAACAAGGTTTTGTTACTAAATTCAATGGGTGTTCAATTCAATGATTTCTGCAGGTGAGACCCCACTGTCTGTCCTGCCCAACCAGCCTGGCCATTTAGTAGAGCCATTAAAACCAGAGATGGACCTGTCTGTTGGATGTGCAGCGTGCTGTGGGCTCCATGGCTCCGAGGCACCAGTCCCCAGACCAAAGTGCTGGTGGGGACCTGGCCTGGAGGGCTGCCCTTCCCGAAGAGCAGTTGCAGAGGTACAGACAGACAGAAACCCCCTGACAGCCCGACGGTGCCGGCACCGTGGGGAGCTGTGGCAGTGCTGGGACAGAGGGTGGCAGGGAGGAGGTTTGGTTCAAGCTTTGTTCAGACCAGCACATTGAACCAGGTCTGGGGCCTCCCTGTCCCACTCAGAGATGGACCTTCCTGGGCAGCAAGGCCAAGCCTGGCAGAAACAAACTGGGCTGCATGGCCACCCTCGCTGTCCCCAGGAGACACTGTGGCCACATGGTGTGGCGATGTGCCCTCAGCTTTTACTAGGAACACCCCCATCCCTAATTTCTCCCCCTTCTTTCACTGCAGACAAGCCAGAGCATAACCAGCTGCTTCCCCACGGTCGTTCCTGAAAGCCACGAACCCAGAACTTTCCTTCTGTGACCAGCAAGCTTCAGAAAAATCAGAAAAACTGTATCAGCAAAGAAGGAGTGGGCGTTTCACCCTTCTCCCACCTTGGTGAAGGAGTCCAGCAGGTAGTTGATAGTGATCCAGCCATACGCCCCCTCCTCCTCTCCCGTGAGGATTCGAGCCCCTTTGAAAGCCATGGGGTACTCTTGCATGGTTTTAGCAACTTCGGCCAGGATTTGGTCTGCGGCTGAGCTGTTCTGTTCCCTAAGAAGGACTCAAAGGTCAGCACACATACCCAGCTGTATCAGTACTCACAGGGAACACAAGGGAACAGTCTGTTTTTTTCCCAGTTCCACATACTCTAGTTTTTTTACAACAAGCAGTTTGTGTGAAATGATGTTTCCTGCTACATAACTTATCAAAGCTGCTCATACAGCATAAACCCCAGCTGTCCAGACTTGGCATCACGAATCCAGGAGCAATAGCAACTCTTCCCTGCAGTGCAGTTTGATCGCAGTCACAGCTCTGCCAGACCACCCTTCCCTATCAAAGTATCTCCATAGTGCTGGAGGCCAGAGGGGATTGTGCTGCAAAGCCCAGGTTTGAACATCACCCACTGATCGCACCAAAGCCAGGGCTGGCTTCTGAGCTCCAGTGGGTCTTTCGGGAAGGTGCCAGTCTGGTTTCAGACCTCTGGGTGAGGGAAGATGTCTCGGGGCTGCTGGTTTTGCTTGCCCTCTGAAGTGAGTAACCTTCAGGCTGTGACCCAGCTCCTTCCCAGGGAAGGGGTCTGACTGCCAGGGCACAGATATAAGTTTTGATATCTGTAACCATAAAACCAAGAGCCATGAAATGAAACTTGGCATTTGCAGAGAGCTAATGGGGGCTGGTGAAAGGTGAAGGCAGGTCCTGCAGCACCTTGTTGCCTCCTAACTCTGCCTTGTTCCACCCCCTGCACCCATCCATCTGGGCAGATGACACATCACCTGGTGCCATCTCAACTCCCTCGTATTTATGCAATAATGAAGAACAAGCAAAGAGCTCTGAGAAGCATTTCTTGCTTGGAACTGGGCCAGCAGCACCCTCCTGGGATGTGGGGATGCCAATGGACCCCTCTGAGCAGCCTCAGGGCCAATAGCTCAGGACAGCGCAGCCGCTCCAGTGTCCCCACTGGGCTGCCTTGTCTCCATCCCCAGTTGCTCACGGCAGCATGAGAGCTGGGAGCTCCTGTCAGCCCAGCCCCGTGCAGGACACGGTGTCCTGGCAGTGGTCACTGCTCCGTCACCCCCACACCCCACAGCGATACCTCAGTAGCCTCATGCCTGCTGTTGCTCCAAGATACACTGGGACATCTCTCCGGTTTGCAGCAGGAACAATCTTCAGGGCTTTATCCAGGCACTCCCTTAGGGAATCACCGGCTTTTGGGGGATCGTTGGCATAGCTCGATATGCCTTTCCCTGGAAGAGACTCAGGCTGGCACAGGCTGAAGGGAATGATTTGGGACAAGGATGTGGGAGCAAGAGGGCACAGAGCAGTGAGGTCTGTCACCTCTTAGCAACCAAGCATGCTTCTCCATGACTGACCCATGCTCACGTTCCTCTTCTATGGATCCCCTCATCTCCCATGCTTTCAGGAGTGTCCCCAGCTCTGTGGGTAAGACCTTCCCCAGCCAGGATAGTAGCTTGGGTGGCTGGGGGCAGTCCAAGGTGGAGGAATGAAAATCCAGAGCAACACCAAGGTGTGTCCATCCCACCAAGTGCGTGGGCACTACATGGTGCTGAGTGCCCTCCAACCACGAGCAAAGCCAGTGGGGAGTCAGGGGCCACCCTGCCTGAAGCCGGGCTCCCCACCATGCCAGCAGTGACAGCCCGATGGACAGAGCTGACCAGCGTGCACAGGTCAGCAAGGGGGAGGCCAGGTCATCCCACCCACCGCACGAACACGTGGGGCAACACCAGGGCTGGGGGACACTGACCCTGGATGTCACAGGACAAGCTCTGGCTGACCACGCCGGTGTTGTTCTTCTTGTCTGAATCCCACTCATAGACAAACAGAGAGGTGTGGGATAAGCCTGCGTCAAACACCATCCCATACTGGAAGGAAAAAACGTGACACCATCATTACCGTGCTGGTGGGAGGAGCAGCAGCACACCCCTGGCCCCACCACAGCCCTGCCAGGGTGGTCAGGTCAGAAGATGCCCCCAAAACCACCTCTGTAGGGCAGAGCTGTCTGCTCCATGGCAGAGCAGAGTGGTGACAGTGTGTGGCCTCAGCACGGGTGTTGCTCACAGCAATCGAGGGACTTTTTTGTTCCCTCTCCTGAAGTCTGTACAGCAACACCAGCTCACACAAACATTTTATTGGTTGTTTCCTCACGCTTTTGTAAAAAATTTTTTCTTGCTTACATATCTTTCATGTCTATGCTGGTCCAGGAGCACCCAGCCATGTGTCTCTCCCCGTAAAGCCCCCCATCTCGCCCCAAAACCTCTTCCAGCAGCTGAGGTGCGATGCCAAGCTGCAGGGAGGGGACGGGGAGCAGCTGCCATGCTCGTGCTGTGGTGTGAGCGGGGTGGGACAGGCTGGGGGAGCTGGCAGGAGCTAAGGCCGTGGGGAATTGTGTCACCCTGCGGTGCAGTGTCCTGGGAGGGCAGAGGGAGTGGGGCAGGGCTGTGCCCTCCGCATCTGCCCCAAAATAAGCTCCTCAAAACATGTCAAACACACAGCATGGTGGCTAGTTTCAGTGGAGGCTTCCGTCCCTGACTTGGAGGTGACCAGGCTGCATTTCTTCTGTCTGCATCTTGAGATGGCAAGGAAACACCCACCCAGCTACTACAAGGCAGGTCCTACCACGTCCTCCTTCACCTCTTAACCCTGAAGAACAGCTGTTGTCTCTGAGAACCTGCCCAAGGTGACCAGTGTCTGCAGTGGTGCTCAGGGACCCCCTTTTGGGCTCACCTTGACTGTGGGTGGCAAGGTGACATCTTCAGTCTTCACCAGGCTGAGAACAAGGGCAATGATGGAGAGTGCAACGAGCGCCCCGACGATGGCAGCAGAGAAGTGCTTCTTGTTAGTGAACATCACGGTGAAACCTCCTGCAAACTCAAACCCAGGAGAAAGGTGTTTGGACATGGCCAGCTGGGAACACCGGGCAGCGAGAGCTGCCAGATCAGCTCCAAAGGCTGTCCCTGGGCTGACAGTGTCTCCAGCTGTCTAACTCAGAAATCCTGGTGGATAATCGGATCTTTGCCTGGGAAAAGCAATATCAGGATAAAATAGCGGGGGGCTGGAGGAAGGAGAGGCTGGCGGCCCAGCAGCCTGGCACGGCCGTGATGGGGTCGGATCTGTGCTCCAGGTCCTGCAACCCCTCCTGCTCGGGTCAACACTACCAGGAAGGAGCAAAAGAAGCACGGCACCAAGCAGAGGAGGGCATGGGAAAGGTGATTTTATTTTACACAAAGTAAGGTCAGCTCACCTGCCGGCACACCCAGAGCCGCGCACCCAGGTGTGTGCCCGGGTGGGATCGCTCTGAGATGGTTTTTGAGCCCTTGCTCTGTGCTCCTCCGCTGCCAGCAGCAAACCCAGCTTGGACTCGTCTTTTATATCCTTTGGAAGTGGATCTTACTTGAAAATCTTTTCCCCATTATTTTATCTCAGACCTAATCAGTCTTAGCCAAAACTCTTTAATATCTGTTCCCTTGTTTGTGTTACAGGTATATTTATCGCTCAGCTCAGCATCTTCCTGACACCTTATCTTTGGCCAATTAGTCCCTCCTCCTCATTTGAATGAAATCACACATAGGAGCCCTGCAGTAACTAGCACACCCCTCTCCTGTTAACCCTTATCTCCCTGTTTCTTTGTACTTTGACACACACGTTTCTGTTCTCCCCTTGCTCTCACCAGTCTTAATATTTCCATTACAAATCTCTACAAGGTCTATAAGAGGTGAGAGTGATATTTTCAGTATCCAATGCCCTGAGATCACACACAGAGTGGCAGGTGTCTTGATAATAAGTTTTATTACAACGAGAAGGAAAATCCCGTCAGAGGAGGAGAAGGATGGCCCTGCCAGGGAGATCTCAGCAACACTTGCTGAGCTTTGTCAGGGATCACACAAGAAACCAAGAGGGCCAAGAAGTCTTCACGGCCCAGCTGGGACTGTGGTGACCCCTTCCCCATGTGTCACCCAGCTTCTGGTCCCTGCAGACCTGAGCACCCTAAGGAGAATCAGAGCAGCGAGGGGCACTCAGGTTCCTGCAGCCTCCAGCAGCCTCCAGCAGCCTCCCATCTCTACGGGTATGCGTCTGAGGCTCAGTGGCACAGACAGGGTGTCACATCCAGCACAGAGGGTGTCACATCCAGCACAGGGGGTGTCACATACAGCACAGAGGGTGTCACATCCAGCCGCAGAGCCCCAGCCCCTGGGACAGGGAAAGCTGGTGGATGCGGGAACCTGCTCTCTCTGGGTGACACTGCAAAGCTGCTTCCTACTGATTCAGCTCCCTGACAAGAGGCTGCCCAGGCTATCACAAGGGTGATCTGGATGAAAAGATTCAGTTCCCAGCTGCCTTCTCTCAGCTGAGTCAAACACAGTGATGCCAGAAAGGAAAAGCGTGCTGGGAAGCCCTCATTGCATGCATCCTTCCTTCCCTGAGACTGGAGGGACGGTGGTTTCCGAGGTCCGGCTGTGTGCACGGAAACCAAAGCACCACCCTACAGAACGAGGGCTACAGCAGTCCCCGGGGGTTTCTGTCTCAGATCACATCTCTCTGCAGCTCGCACCGAGCTGGGTGCCTGTGCCATGCCCTGCTGCAGGCCGGCCGGGGCTTGGACCTCCACGCCAGTCCCTCGCCCCATGGCAATGTCCTTAGTGTGGCTCAGGTGCTGGTGGGATGGATGGCTGGAGGCCAGAGGATGCCACCATCCCTGCATCCCCACCTCCACACAGCACACAACCTTTGGACTCAAATGGCTTCACTGGAAGGGGTCAAATGAGTGTCTGCTGCCTTCCCAGGTTTGGAAATCCCCCACAGCGGCTGGGCCAGGGCTGTCCTGAGCCAAGGGACTCATCCCCATGCAAGACACACAGCACTGACCAGCCCTGGTCCCTCCTGGACCTGCAGCACCGTGGCTGTGTGCACCCAGAGCCCACCAAACCCTCTGGCTGCTGCTCCAAACCTGGGCTGAGCAACTCAGTTTCAGTTTGCTTTTTACTCAGTTGTCAGTTTACTTTTCCTGATTCTTCCATAGTAAATAAATAGTTCCAGAGGCTATGTGATAAAATCTTAATTTCCTCTCACACCAGAAGGACAGGTAATGATTTCCTAGCTGGGAGGGAGCTGTGGTTTCCCTCAACTTGTGGTGACTCCATCTGCTCATCCCAGGCAGCGGGACTGTCTGAGCTGCTGTTTTTGTCCCCGTTCCCAGGAATTTGGGTCTCTTTGCCAGGTTCAGCCTTTTGGCAAACCTGCTGCCACCAGCCAGGGCAAGCCCAGTGGGGAACGGCCCTGATCCACGTGAGCACAAGGGCAGCGAAGGATGGACTTTGCTGGCACTAAGGTGACGCAGCAGTCACTGGCCATGGTCCATGGCAGGCTCTCCTGGGCTGTCCAAAGAAGGGGTGGATGGGAGGGCCGTGGGTCTGCATCCAGCCTGCAGCTTGTCCCAGTAGGGAACTGGGGTGCAGCTGGGGCCACACGCCAAATGCTGCCTTTGCAATGCTTCCAGGTCCACCACTGCAGCCTCTGAGAGAAAAGGACCCCTCATGAACGGCAGGTGGGGACATGTGTCATCACAGGGACACATGGCACTGTGGTCCCACCCGTGTTCTGTGTTACCTCCTCAGGGTTCTGGTCCCTCGAGGAGCTGTGTTCTCTCCAAGGGACCTTGGAGCAGCCCTGAAGCTTGGGAACTGCAAGAGCCCTCGATCACCCATCTTCCATGGACCTGGGCCTAGCAAGGATGGCAGGACCAGACTCAGCCCAGCTCCTGGGATGGGCACAGCCCCAGAGGCTTGGAAATTGGGGCCGAGCTGCTCAGAGCACCCTGTGGACACCACGGAGCAGAACGTGGGCAACTGCACCTGGTGGTACTTTGTTCACCAATGTTTGTGGCACACAAGTTCCTTAACGTGGGCAGATGTATCCGCTCCCTCCAGAGCAGCCGCACACCTCACAGCCATGTGTGAGGCCAGGAGACATCCCCCATCCCTTCATCCAGCTTCTGGGGTCCTGAGCGTCCACCTTCCTCTTGGGAGGAAATGTGGATGTGCAAAAGCAGAAGAACCAGTTTCACCAGCACTTTCCTTGAGCAAACAGCCTGTCTGTCGCCGGAGGGCTGGCTGGGCTCAGGGCAGAGCTGTGGGACGGGGCTGTTCCTGAGCAGAAGGAATGTGGCACCGCTGGGTCTGGGCTCAAAGAAGCTCTGGTTTGAAGGGCGCTCCTCCACCTGCTGCCGTTCTCCATGTCCCCGAAACCCAGCGCGAGCTGCAGCCTCTGAGCTGCCCAGCCTGGGGAGACCAGGAACCCCCGTTCTCCCACCATCCCCTTTCCTGGCGCCCAACTGCCATCCCACAGAACCCCCAGGCTGGATACAGCAGTTGGAGCCAGAACAGAGGCTTCACTGGGAGAGGTAACATTATTTATAAACAGTTCAGTTAAAAAATCTGATAAAAGGTAATACTTCTTCAGTTTACACTAGATATTCCTGGGCCAAGTCACAAGTAATGGCTTCATAACTTTATTGACAGAATCCTCCCTGCAAAAACTTTAGGGCAACAAAAAGGTGGTGGCAGGAGAAGGTTCAGCAAGCTGGGGGAGGCAGACCCCATGAGCCCCCTCGGCACCAAGCAGAAGGTTCACTGGAGACCATCTTCCCAAACTTGCATCATGTCCCCAGCACCTGGCATAGCACACAGCCCCTATTGCACCCTCACCTGCTCCCTTGATAGGCTAATTAGGAAATTACCTTAGCTTTTACTTCCTCCTGCTGAACGGCTTGAGCGCTGGCCCCTTCTCCTTCCACTGTGGCACTGCAGGTTGGAGAAGGCTGTTTCCCCTCATTCCTGCCCCATGTGCACCCTGTAGCCTCTCCCAGGCGATGCTGGGCTCTGGCAGGGTGGCAACACGCTGTCTTTGTGCCACGCACAGTCTGGTCCTCAATCTTCTTTGGGCGATCCCACCCAGAGGGGTGTCCGCCTGCTACAGCATGGGCCGGGTCTCAGGGTGACGCAGTGCCCGAGCATGGAGCTGGTGCCCAGCACAGAGCAGCACCCGCTCTCATGCTCCGCGCGGGCCCTGGGTGCTGACGAGCCCTGTTTGCCTTCGGGACATGCCCTGGTGAGAGCTAAATGTGCTATTTGCTCCTAACTGAAAAAGTGACCTAGATGTCTCATTCTTATGATTGCAAGTGGACAAATCTGTTACGGAGAAGTATGACTAGAGTACACACACCCCTATTTGATCTGCTTTGGCATATGTTTCTTTGTCCATGCCCCTCGACGTGACTCTTTGAGACCCAGAAGGAAGTTGCGGGGCCGGTGTGGAGGCGCTGCGGTGTTGGAGCCCGGCCATTACTGCCACTCACTGGGGTGACTGGTGTTTGTGAAGTGAGATCACCTCCACTGCCAGCATCTTCCCCGCGCCTTCTGAGAGGAAAACACTCTGACTCAGGGTCATAAGAGAGTCTCTCATTTCCCTGCCATTTAATTTCTGCACCAGAAGGTCATTCCAGCTCTGGCTGGGAGGTGCAGCTGGTGGCTCTGTGCCCGTCCCATGTCTCTGGGTGAGCTGCGTTGCATGCTCCTGCCTCCCGTTTCCCTTCCAGTTGGACCCTGGGTTTTGCTGCACCTTGTCCCAGCAAGCACCAGCTCCAGCCCCCCTTCCAGCCCGATTCCAGCAAGACTGGCAGAACTGGGGCCATTTAAAGCTGCCTTTGAGGTGCCCACACCTGCTGTTCCCAGCTGGCAAACAGCAGACCAGACCTTTCCTCCTCTCTATCATCTTTCCTGGTGTGTATCATTAAAAACATGCCCCACTTGCCCTGACAGTGACTGTCTCGGTGCCACCTGTCAGCTGTGGGTGCTCTGGGGCAGGGACATGCCCTGTGCCACCACAGACACCCCAGCCCTTTCCCCTTTCCTGTGCACAGCTACAGCACAGTGGCTGTTGGCCCTGGGGTGCTCGGATGGGGCTTAGCACCATCCTCGTGAGATCTCCAAGACTGATGATATCAATAAAAATATCAGTATTTCAATATTGACAATGCCTGGGGAGTGGACACCTGCTGGGATGAGAACGAGCTGCCTGATGCTGCAGTGCTGGGCTCCGCGTGTGCTGAGATGGAGGGACTTGGAGCAGGGATGCTCCAGGAGGTTGAGGCTGTTAGCTGCTGGCTCACCAGCTGTGTCGCTGGGGGGTGAGAGCACCAAGGCGGAAGGTGAGGTTGGGGTGTCTCAGATCTGGCTCCCGAGAGCCCCAGACAGGGGTTCTCCTCAGGCCCTGGGCATCCTGAGGGTTTTTTCTTCCTGAGATCAGGGAGCACACGGAAATGGGGATGAAACACCCTCAGGGCAGGTTTTCCCTTTCCTGAGTGTCACAGTGAGTGCTTGAGGACAACACAGGAGGGAGATTGAGGTAACCAGCTCTAGAGATGCTTGATTGCCTCCAACGCAATCAGCAGGGCCATAAGGAAACAAGGCAGAAGCTGAAAGCGTGACGTGATGGAGGTGTCCCTCAGCAAATGCTGGAGGTTATTTGCAGTAAACCAGGAAGCCCTTTGGCTATGGGAGGTCTCCGTTGAGCTGCCAAACTGGTTTGGACAAGGGCAGCTAGCAGCATAATGTACATTTTAAAGCATTTTAAATTGAGGGTGGTAAATTACTGAGGATGGCAAAGTACTGGCCCAGGTTGGCCAGAGAGGTGGTGGATGAACCATCCCTGGAGACATCCCAGGCCAGGCTGGATGGGGCTCTGAGCAACCTGAGCTGGTGAAGATGTCCCTGCTCATGGCAGGGGGAACTGGAGGAGCTGGGAAGAGCCCTGCAACACAAATCATTCTGTGATCCTATGATGGAGACAGCTCCCCTGGCCACAGTGGTGGATGAGCTGTGGACAGCCAGACACCCCATATCCCCTCACCCCTGCTAGGTCATCTCATGTCACTGAGCTGTGGTGTTCTGCAATACCTCACTCTCCTCAAAGTTTCGGCAAAGCTCCTGAGAAGCTGCTCCAGGGAGGTCACTGCTGCTGCAGCCTCCTGTCCTTCAGGCTTTCCTCCTTCCTGTGCCCCCGCCATCCTGGCTGCTCCCTTCTGGGCTTTCAGCACTTGCTCTGCACTTCTCATCACCTTTCCGAAAGTGGTGACTCAAAATGGGTCTGCGCTTTCAACCACAACCTTGCCAACTCTCTTAAATTATTCCATAAAAGTTATAGATGAAGTCCTGGGAAGACCAGCCCTGAAACTGGGGGCTGCGATAGCTCAGAGCACCCAAGTCAGGACAGAGACCCATGTGCTCCTAAGGTGATATTTGCTTTTGCACACATTGGGCATCAGCCAGGGACACCCCAAAGCCAATTCTGGATCCCACCTACCCAGCAGCTGACCCATGTTCCCCTTCCTAAGGGTTCGTGGTACCTTGGGCTTATCCTCTCACTCGGCTCCAGAGTGGCTGTCACCCAGGTTGTCAGGTTGGTAGCATGGTTTCTTGACAAATCTAGACCAAATGCTACTTATCTCTTCATTTTCTAGGTGCTCTCCAATAACTTTTTGATTGCTTGTCCCAATGTTCCCAGCAGTTAGAAGTTGAGCTAAGAGCACTGCAGTTTGCCATTGCATACATGAATGTAAGATGCCTCTAACATCAGAGCTTATTGGCAAACAAAAAGACTAAAAAAAAAAAACACACTAACCCACCAAAAAAAAAAAAAAAAAGAAAGAAGAAAAAAAAAGCAAGCTAAATGGTGTTGTCAGATGGTGCCTCCTGTCCCCATGAGCTCTGGGCAAGGCAGGACACTGCCCACCACCCCAAGGCCCTTCTAGTGAAGCAGCTCCCAGCTCCTGACCAGAAGTGCCCCCCCATGTCATGATGGTAAAACCACCACCGCTGAGCAGGTCACACTGTCCCCAGGTGCTGCCAATGTCCACAAAGAGGTGGAGGTCCCTGGGACTACCAGTTCCCCGCTGTCTCCTTTGGGAGCCCTCATGCGCCTGTGGTAGCTCAGGTCATGCTGGACACTTGTCATTCTCACACATGAAGCCCAGTTGAGCTGTCCTGGGCTGGGCTCTGGTCCGGGGATGCCATATGGACATGGGGACATCAGTGTCATCTCCCTCCATTGCAGCCATTCCCAAATTCCAAGTCTCTCTAAGAGCTGTCCCTGCCCCAGCAGGAGCTGGGACACATGGAGTGGGGTGACAGCTGGCACTGTCTCTCCAGTACAGTGATGCTGGTTCAGCACTTCTGGTTCCCTGCACGGGGCCAGGGTGAGACCAGGCTGTATGGAGGCTCATTGCCCGTGGCCCTGGGGGTTTGGAGGGGTGCAGGGCTGTGGCACCCACCGGTGTCCGTGGCACCGGCACAGGGAAGCCAGAAGCCATGTCGCTCCCCCAGTGTGTCCGCAAGGCCAAACCTCTGGGCTGGGGTGTTCCTATAACACGTACTTTTATCTGGGGAGCTGCAGTGGGGTTTGGGAAAGGCCCAGCTGGCAGTGATATCCACCTCACCCACCACAGGAACAAAAACAAACGTAGAGGTGAGATTTGTACCTTTGTCACAGCGTATTCCAGACTGTAAGAGTCTGTTGGCCCCAGACTTGAGGAGCCTTGTTCCCCAAGCCGGGGAGCATCAGGAGCCCCATGGCTCACACTGGGCAGTGGCTGGGTGTCAGGGGCTGTGCCCTCCAGCCACGTCAGCTGGCACAGGGTCAAGCAGGATTTCACCAAGGGGGATGCTCCCAGAAGGGTGGGAGCAGCTTTTCAGCTGGTCTGCATCACCCTGGCCACAGCATCACACTGTGGGACATGAGTGTGGGGAGTTTTGCTGCAGGACTTGGTGGCCCTGGGCATAGCAGGTGACTCCTTGGCATGAGGAGTGAGACCTGGGAAAGGGTTCAGCTGGTCCTGGCTGACAGGTGTTCCAGCCACACAGGTAGTTCCTGCACCCCTGAGGGTAGCACCCCAAGTGCTGCAGTTTGGCAACATACCACCCCGCGTCCCCAAATTCACCTGGAAGGGTGCCTTACCTTGGAGGAGCAGGGTGCTGGCTCTTCTCCAAAGCCGCTGAAAAATTCTGAGAAAGCAGGGCAAACCCCGCCGGGGCTCAGCACCAGAAAATGGCTCCATTCCTCTGCCAAGTGTTGCAGCGAGGCGGAAGGATGCGTTCACGTCTTCGATCTTTTCTTGTTTATTTGTTTGCCCCTTCTTTGGTTTAATTAGCTGAGTGGTTGGGGAGCTGTGGGAGAGGCCAAAGACACTTCAGTGAGTGTCCCCTCCTGACTCAGAGGCTTTGCTGCTCCTCCTGCTCCTCTCTGCCTTCACCTACCACATCCCGCACCCTCTGCAGCTCCCGTTCTTCATGCCCGTCAGCAGACACTGGCTGGGCCCCCACACACTGCCCCAGCCTTGCTCCCTGCCCCTTTCCCCAGCCCTCACCCTCTCCAGACACACACGAGTGACCCTGTGGCTGCTGGTGACAGAACATAGAATCCCAGAATCATTTTGGTTGGAAAAGACCCTCAAGATCATTGAGTCCAGCCGTAAATACCTGTGGCTGCAGGTGATGCAACATCCTTGGTTTGTGTGCTTGGAGTGACCAGGCATGTTGTGGGCCCAACCGCAGCACGGGGACACCGGCAGTGGGGATGAACTCACGCTGCTGTGCGGTGGGAGAGGACGCGGAGCAGCCAGCTCTCCTCCTCCCGGCTGATGTGTCCTCGGTTTGCTGCAGCTCAGCCCGTGTCAGCAAATTGCTGGCACCAAGCGGACAGACCAGAAGAGTATCTGGGGACATTATAGCCACACCTTGGTGACACGGAGCCCTGGAAAACCACATCACAAGGTGAAGCAGGAGCCGAGCAGCTCGTATGAGGCAGCTCCCAGCGCTCGGGACCCAGCACCACCTATGGGCGTGCAAGGACAGAGCAAGACAGGTGCTCCCATCCTCTACTTCCAGCAGGAGACCCTGGCACCAGGCCAGGCCAGGCCACCTACTGTCACAGGGGACATGGACCCAGGGCCGGAGCCAGGTGACACCTGAACAAAGGCTGGTGGGGAGCAGGTCACACCACACATCAGGAGCTAAGCCCCTGTATGGCCCAGTCTGGGCTAAATCCGTGTCAGTTTATGGATGCTGCCAGATCAGGCCGCTGGTTCTCCCACCGCTGTTCTGTGACAGCCAGGACAAGCTGACAGCAGCGTCAAGGGACATCCATTGTCACCTACAGGAAACTTCCTCACATTGTCCCTGTGCTTTCTAGAGAGAAAAGGAGCAGCCGCTTGCTTCATTGTCATCAGAGCATCTCACAGGGGAGCTCAGCCCCACGAACACATTCCTGGTGCTCCTCAGGCTCTGACGTGGAGAGCCAGTGACACAGTGGTTCTCCATCTCCAGATCGATCTGCACAAAACAGATCCCAAGAGCAGCAGGAGGAGCTGGGGTGATGGAGGAGCCAGGGGTGGCGCACGGAGCAGCTGGGGTTGGAGGGGAAGCCCTGGCTACCAGGAGATATTTTAGCAGAGTCGGCATCATCAGTAGAGTACAAAGGGCTGTAAAACTCAGTGTCAGGACACCAGTCCCCTGGGCCCGGGCTCCAAAGCAGCCCTTGACATCTCACAGAAAGGTGAGGGGCAGCCCCACTGCTCCCAACAGTGAAGCACAAGTGACACCAAAGTGTGTTCAGCGCTGGGAGTTCTCTGTGCCATTGGCATTTAACACACTGATCCCCACTTCCCTGGGGAATAGTGAACCACTCGTGCTCTCTGGGGGTCTACAGACAGCACTTCACCCCAGAGCTGAGGCTCAGTGAGACCTGTCCCTCCCCCTCCTTCACAACCAGCATCAGCCACGCACACTCCTGTCCCCATATCTCACCCTCCCAACACACCTATCTCAATATTCAGCAAATGGATTGGAAATACAAATTAAAAAAAAACCATTTCTGTTCAAAAATACACACATCAGTTCTCTCTGGCTCAGAGCACAGCCCCATAAAACCATGCAGGGCACTGAAGGCATAAAGTGCTCAGGTAAGTGAGAGGACAGATGGAAATAAATCAGCTTTGCTGCAGAAGCCGGCGCTTCATTCCAAGCATGGGCTCAGACGGGCAGGGGTAGCAGCAGCTGTGGCGCTTCTGGTGTACGAGGAGATCTACAGCAACCAACCCCCTCCAGGTAATTCCCATTCTCCAGGCAGCAGTTTTAAGTACAAATGCTTTCTAGAGAAAAATAATGTTATAAATAAAACTAATCCTTCCATGTATTTTTATTTTAAAATAAAACAACCAGCATATCAAACAGCGCTTTGCAGGGCAGGATACTTTAAAACAAACACCAGGAGCTCTGAGTGAGCTGAAATAAGGATGCAGCAGAAAAGGATCTTCTGAAGAAATACGATGCCATAAAACACAGCAGTGTCCTTAATGACAGAGCCTTCCTCTCGCAGAACCGGACCTGCGTGACCCGCCGCTCTGTACAGAAACAAAGGTGGGGAAAGCCCGATGATTGTCACTATGAGTCCAGGGCACGGCGGAGACCCCGCTGCCTCAGTTCACCCGGCAGGCCCGGATCATGAGCAGCTGCAGCAGGATGAAGACGGGCGACATGATGAGCCCGTACCAGAGCTCCCGGCTCTGCTCCACCAGCTTCTGGCACAGCAGCATCTCGAAGACAAACTTGAGGCTGAGGATGGTGAGGATCCAGAAGAGCCGCAGCACCGCCAGCCGCTTCTCCCCGTCCTGGAAGAGCCGCACGGAGACGATGGTGGTGAAGTAGGTGCTGAGCCCGTCGGCGGCGAAGAAGGGCACGAACACCAGCCACCAGGACAGCGCGGCCTGGCCGTCCACCTTCAGGACGAGCAGCACGGAGAAGGCCAGGAGCGCCAGGCCCTGCAGGAACAGCTCGAAGGTGGCGAAGCCCAACCACTGCACCAGCTCCCGCAGCGAGAACAGCATCGCCGCGACCGGGGCGGCGGCCAGGGCGGGGACGCGATCCCCGCGTCGGCGCAGCCGGATGACAACGTGTCGCGGGGTGGTGACGTTTGCGGAAGCGGTGTCATGGCGACGGGGCATGGTGAGTGTTTCTATGGGGCCGAAGCCGGGGGCCGGGGCTCGGGGACGGGGCAGCTCTTTTATTTGCGCGCCACCCGCCCTGAAAATCCTCTTTACAGATGGTGGAACGGAAGCTCCTGGTTCTTTTTGGCAGCCAGACCGGGACGGCTGAAGACACAGCGGAGAGAATCGGCAGAGAAGCCAAGCGCCGGCATTTCCAGTGCAGGGTGGAGGCGCTGGATGGTTATGAGGTGGTGAGTGATGGCGCGGTGAGGTGCTGGCGGGTATTTCTGGTTGTGCTTCAGCTCTGTCGTCCGTATTTCAGGTATTTGGGCATCCCCTGTCCTTGCTGGATGTCAACAAAACCCTTCCCGAGGGTGGCTGGTGCTGAAGGGGCTGGAGCACAAGTGTGATGGGAGCGGCTGAGGGACCTGGGGGGGTTCAGCTGGAGAACAGGAGCTGAGGGGAGACCTTCTGATCTCTGAACTGCCTGAAAGGAGCTTGGAGCCAGGGGGGTCAGGCTCTGCTCCCCAGGAACAAGCGCCAGGACCAGAGGAAACGGCCTCAAGTTGCACCAGGGGATGTTGAGGTTGGATGTGGGGAACAATTTCTTCCCCAAAGGGCTGTGGGGCATTGGAACAGGCTGCCCAGGGCAGTGCTGGAGTCACCATCCCTGGAGGGTCGGACAGACGGACATGAGGTTCTCAGGGATATGGGGCAGTGCCAGGGATGGGTTAAGGTTGGACTCGATGATCTTGAGGGTCTCTTCCAACCAAAATGATTCTATGATACTCCTGCCTGTGGGGTGGGTTTGCTGCCTACCTTCATCTGGAAGAAGATGCTGTTCCAGCTGGTCTCATTGAACTTGTAGGTGTCGAGGAGGAGTGTGAGGATGTAGTTGGCATTGGCGCAGTATTTAGGCAGTCGCTCAGGATTCTCTTCAGGGTAACTAGAAGACAGCTGGGGTGGGGATGTGTTTAGGGAAGAAGGGAGTTGTTTGCAGGCAATTCCCATGCAGGGACAATGCCCTGGTGAGTGCTGTTTGAGGCACCACGCTACACAGCCACCAGTGTTCAGAACAAGACTTCTGGACCAGGCAGGTGTTTTAGACCTGTCCGTACAGGTCTGTCCTGTAGGTATTTTAGACCTGTCTTCCTCCTTTGAGGAGGATTTACAATCCTGGACAGGTTGAACAGATGAGGTTCTCAGGGACATGGGTTAGTGCCAGGGGTGGGTTATGGTTGGACTTGATGATCTTAGATGTCTTTTCCAACCTAGACAATTCTATGATTCTATTATTTTGATGGGCACTGAAAGGTTTTCACATTTGGGTATTATTCAGCCTTCTCTTCCCACTGCTCCCCACCCCCTTCCTACAGAAACACCACATTTCCTCCTTAGTCAAACCAGCAGATACACATGGATCTCCCGATCTGAAATGAAATGGTGGTTATCACCGTTTACAGTTGGTGAAGCCACGTGTGGCCATTGCCACCGTTCTGGAGGCTCGGGGAGGGACACCTGGGACGGAGCGAGGGCGCCCGCCCAGCCTGCTCTCTGCTGCTCTCCTGGGAGCAACAGTTCTGCAAAATCTGTGTGTCTAGTGACAGTGTTGGGTTAACGGTTGGACACAATGGTCTTAAAGGTCTTTTCCAACTAAAATGATTCTATGATTCTAATTCAGCTGAAAATGCATGAAAACTGAGCAATGACTCATGGAATAGTTTGTGTTAGATGACAGACGTTCAGCTCAGCGAGGTGAGGAGCCAATGCTGGGGGCAGCACATGCCTGTAGAGGAGGTTGTGCCGCAGGGGCTGTGGGTTTTATTTTGCCGTGGTCTGTCCATGGACTCGATGTGATGTGAGCAGCCACATCGGGACAGCCAGAACAGGTGTTTGTGTGCTGCTGACCTGAATGCGCCTTTCTGTGTTTGTGCCCACAGGCCAACCTCATCAATGAGCTGTTGGTGGTATTTGTGTGTGCGACCACCGGCCAGGGTGACCCCCCTGACAACATGAAGGTAGGATGTGCTCCTGTCCATGTTGCTTTCATTTTCCTGGTCCAGTGACTGGATTTCTCTCTTGAAGCAGCTTGAGCTATGGTTATTTTCAGAGCGGGGAGCTCTGGAGCAGCACCAGTCACATCTCGTGTCACTGGTGGGGCACAGGGAGGGAACTGGTAAGGTTTCAGCAGTTTAACCAGTGAGAGTGGCTCTGCTGTTGCAAGAGCCATGGGGATGTTGGGCTCACAGAGCATTGTCCTCCTGGCAGGTGGCAATGGTGGCCACTTTCAGGGGTCCCCTCTGCAGAAGGCCGTGCTCCCTGCTGTTGGGGCTCAGCACAGGGCAGGGAGGACTCAGTGGATGGGCGAGTGAGGGACAGGCAGGCAGGGAAGGCTTCCTCGGCAGCAGCATGACTCCCCGGCTGTGTCCCTCCTAGATGTTCTGGCGGTTTCTATTCCGGAAGAACCTGCCACTCGGTTCCCTGTGCCAGCTGGACTACGCCGTGTTGGGCCTCGGCGACTCCTCCTATCCCAAGTAAGCAGCTCTGCGGCTCCTCGCCTGCCTGTGACAGCTGCTCCTCACAGCTCTGACCGTGGTGAGACCAGCGTGGCTGGAGAATGAAGGGGCAAGGGGGTACAGAGCCTGACTCTAGAGCAGCAGCTCAGACAAAACATAATTCCCCCTGGCGTTAACAATCCTGCTGTACCAGCCCGTGTCCCTACTAAACCCCAGAATCTGGGCTTGTGCCCATTTCTTTCCTCCTGGCCTCCTCAAGCAGCTGCTTTACTGCAGTGTGTGGGACTTCATTTTTCAGTCAGTTGTCACAGCCATGCAGTTCTCTGAATTGCAGAAGGCCTGTGCCACAGCAATTTCAGTGGGCCAAGCCAATAGCAGACATGAAACACAGAGTTTTAGGTGGCAGCCAGCCCTGTTGGTCCCAGTTCTCTCCCTAAGGATTGTTCCCATGTGCCCAAAAGAGCTGTAGTGGGAGGGATGGGAATGTGCCTGAGCTCCGTTTGGCAGGGAGGGCTAGAGGGAAGGAAGCGTTTCTCTGCCCTGAGGGGAGGCTTGACCTCCCCGAGTCACTTCTGGGAAGCTGGGCACAGCCTGTGTGGCCCAGCAGGTGGCACCCAGCTGCTTCTCTGAGCTGCCCTGGGATGGAGCGTGGGCTGTGCAGGGTGCAGGGCTGGACTGTGTGCTGGTTCTGGCCAGACCTGCCTCTATGCTGCTCTGGCATAACCCTGGCAGCATCAGCTGGCTCACGTCGCCAGCGCCTGCTGTCCTGCTGCAGGAGCCGTGCCCTCTGCAGCTGCCCTTATTTTCTGCTCAGGTTTAATTTTGTTGCGAAGAAGCTGCACAAACGGGTGCTACAGCTTGGGGGCAACCCTCTGCTGCCAGTGGCGTTGGGAGATGACCAGCATGACTTGGGGTAAGAGTCCGGTGGAGTGGGGAGCCTTGGGATGCAGCTTTGTCCTCGAGCTGGTTGGCAGGGCTGTGTGTGCTTTCACAGAATCCCAGAATGTCAGGGATTGGAAGGGACCTGGAAAGCTCATCCAGTTCAATCCCCCTGCCCGAGCAGGAACACCCAGCTGAGGTTCCACAGGAAGGTGTCCAGGCGGGTTTGAATGTCTGCAGAGAAGGAGACTCCACAACCTCACTGGGCAGCCTGGGCCAGGCTCTGGCAGCCTCACCGGGAAGAAGTTGCTTCTCATATTTAAATGGAATCTCCTGTATTCCAGTTTGTACCCATTGCCGCTTGTCCTATTGTTGGTTGTCACCAAGAAGAGCCTGGCTCCATTCTCGTGACACTCACCTTTTATGTATTTATAAACATTAATGAGGTTTCCCCTCAGTCTCTTTACCCCAGCCTTGGGGACAGCAGCGTGCTGCTCGCACACTGCGTCCTCTCCTGCACCCCAGACATGTCCAGCAGCCTGCTGCTCTCTGTGAACGTGCTGGTCTCTGCTCAGAACTCTTCTGCTGTGCCAGGTCCTGGATCACTTGCTCCTCCAGGGTGTCCCATGTTCCCCACCATGTGCCAAGGTCTCCTGGCTCTACCCAGCCCTGTTCAGACCAGGGGACACTGTGTCACACACCTGCAGGCGGTGACTGTCACCAGCTGTGCTCGGGGGATTGGTGGTTCTGCTCAGATATTGGGCCCCAGAGAGTGAGTGAGAGCTTAGAGAGGCTGAGACATGTTTGCAGCCTTGAAGCTGGAAGGGAACAGCATGGAGTGACTGTGCAGTGAAAGAGGAGCAGAGGTGGCTTCGCAGGTGTGGCCCAGCATTGTCCAGCTGCTGGGGTAGCAGTGCTTGAGCCTGGAGAGATGACACTGCTCTGCTGCAGCCAGAATTTCCCACTTGCAGGCCAGATGCAGTGGTTGATCCATGGCTCCTGGCCTTATGGGACAAGATCCTCACCTTGTATCCTCTCCCTCCTGGCCTCGAGATCATCAGTCCTGATGCACGGTGAGTGCAGAAGGTAGGCAGGCACTGCTGGAGCTGCCTGGTGTGAAATTATTCCCTTGCTGTTCCCTGGAGTGGGGATATGCCCTGTGTTGACCCGGAAGCCTCCCCACACAGCTTCTGGTGTCCCAAGTATGCCCTCAACTTTGCGCATGGGTGGCCCATCTCTCTCTGGATGGGGTGTCCCCTTGTCCCCTGGTGTGTGTGTCAGCTGCCCCAGCAGCATTCTGCTCCCCTTGTTGTCCTGATGTCCCTCTGCCCTTGGCAGACCTGCTGGGTGTGTGTGCCAGCCTCCCTCTGCCTGCTCCGGAGCCTGTGGGGTCTCGTCCTGGCAGTCTGCATTGCATTCTTGTGCCACAGGCCAGCCTCAGGGGACAGGGACGAGGGGTGGTGGATACAGAGGGGACACTTCAGGCCTGTCACTGCCTCCAGCCTCTGGTGCTACAGCAGCACAGGAGCCGTGGCATGGAGGTAACTGCATTGCTGTCCTGCCTACAGCCTGCCCCCTAAATACACCCTGCACTACCTCGCTGAGGACGCCCCGCACCCCGACAGTGACCTGCTGCAGCCGGCAGCCCCCAGGGCTGTTCCCTCCGAGCTGCATCCCTTCGCAGCCCGCGTGCTGTCCAACCAGCGGGTCACGGCAGAATCGCATTTCCAGGATGTCCGGCTCATCGAGTTTGATGTCACAGGCTCAGGGATCACGTGAGCATTTTCCTGACTCCCCCAAACTTTGCAGTGCGGGATTGGGTGTTCCGTAGCCTGCCTTCCTCTTCCACTCCCCTTAGTCAGGAATATCTGAGGCTGCAGCCTAGTGGACATGGTACCTGCTGTGCTGTCCCCTCCGTGACAAAGCCAGGGGCATATGGCAGCCTGGGTCCTGCCCACGGACCAGCTCTCTTTGCCTTGTCAGGTTAGGGAGCACAATGTTAGTGACACTGGCAGTTTAGGTGAGCTGTGGCCTCTC
Organism: Patagioenas fasciata; assembly: GCF_037038585.1. Taxonomy (NCBI): domain Eukaryota; kingdom Metazoa; phylum Chordata; class Aves; order Columbiformes; family Columbidae; genus Patagioenas; species Patagioenas fasciata. The sequence goes on from NC_092539.1 coordinate 1,848,404, forward strand.
CCCGGTGCGAGTGCTATGGGGATGGCGGTGCTGTGACCCCGGGCCTGCCCCATGGCCACCTCAGCAGGTCTCGCTGCATCTGCAGGTTCAGCGCGGGGGACGTGGTGATGATCCAACCCCAGAACTGCCCAGAAGACGTGCAGCAGTTCTGCCAGCTCCTGCGCCTGGATCCAGACAGACGCTTTGTGCTGAAGCCCACAGAGCCTGGTAGGTCCTGCCCACTGCTCCCTTCCGTTCCTGCTGGGATGGGACAGCCCCTGAGCTCTGGCCCAGCCTGGAGCTCTGCTTTTCCTTTGCTTTAGGCACAGTAAATGGGGTGTTGCGAGTAGCTGAAAGATGCAGAACCTCTGCCTGTGTCGCAGTGTGGGGGCTCACCTTCCCTCCTGGTGCTCTGTGCCTGTGAATCCCACATTAGGGCCAGCGTGAGTTGTGGGAGGGACCCAGCAGTGCCTGGCTTGCACACACGCCTTGTGTCTTTGCCCCCCCAGCACAGAACATGAAGGATCCTGAAGGCGCTAGTCAGATTCCTCACCATGCTGCCCCATCCTGGAGACGCCAGAGCTGCAGGGACAGCAGGCAGACGGTGCTGGGGCATCCATCCTGGTGCTGGCCCTGAGCGTTTCCCACTGCTTTACAGGTACATCCCTCCCTGCCCTCTTGCCACAGCCCTGCACCATCCGGCACCTGGTCACACACTACCTGGACATCTCCTGCGTGCCGCGGCGCTCCTTCTTCGAGCTCTTGTCCTTCTTCTCTACGAATGAGCTGGAGCGGGAGAAGCTGCAGGAGTTCAGCTCTGCCCAGGGCCAGGAGGAGCTGTACAGCTACTGCAACCGGCCCCGCAGGACCACGCTTGAGGTAAGGCTGGGGGAGCCTGGCAAACCCTCTCCGTACAGGCTGTGCCATGGCGTAATGTAGGCAGATCATCGGCCACAATTTCTTGGCCTGGGAATTTAATCTACTTCACTTTTGAAGTGTCCTTGGACTTCCACTGACGGTTAAGACCTGCTCGAAATCCTTCTGGGCTCTGTGGTGTGCCCTGTGTTGCAGTCCGGGGTGAGGGGAGTGGGATGGGGTGGTTGGTGCCCACAGGTACCCAGAGTGGTGCCTTTGGTGGGGCACAGCAGTGTGGGACCCCCTGGAGCAGGCTGGCTGCCTTTGGGGAGTACCAGCTCTCACCCCACCTTGGCTTTGCAGGCTCTGTGGGATTTCCCTCACACCACGTGTGCCATTCCACCTGAATACCTGCTGGACCTCATCCCTCGCATCAGGCCACGTGCCTTCTCCATCGCCTCCTCCACACTGGTGAGAGCTCAGCCCTTTTTGGCCACTTGGCAGGCTCTGAGCTAAGGGTCTGGCAGGGCCAGGGCATGTCGTGGATGTTCAAGCTGGTCTCCCTGGCCCCCTGAGCACCCACAGCGCACCCGAACCCCCCACTCTGCTGTGAGTGCGTGGCAGGTCCATGTGCTGATGTCAGCCCCAGGGCCGTACCAGTCTCCGAATTAAGGTACTTGCCCTCCTGCAGCCCTGCGAGTGCTGGAGCTGGCCCAGGGCCCTGCAGAGTTCTGGTGTCCTCATTGTGGGGCAGTGGAAGTTGGTGCCCGGGAGCATCCCTGGGTGGTGTGGCCGTGGGAGGGGACAGTGCTGCTTCCTGCTGCTGCCGGGAGGTGGCAGTGGGACCTGACCCGGTGGCTTGGCAGATGTCAGCTCACGCACAGTGGCATTTTTCCTCCGTGGGGGCCTCAGATTTGACAGTCTCTGTGGTGGTTGCCAGCGGTGCAGAGCATTCCTGCAGCAGTGCTTCTCTGGGAAAAAAACCCTTCCCTATTGGAAAGGTTTGGGCAAGGATGTGCTCTGTTCTGTGTCTGAGTGGTTGTTCCAGGCTGGGACAAGTGCTGCAGATGCCCTCTCAGGGGCTGGGCACAGACTTTGTCCTGGAGGAGGCACTGGGACCTTTGGGCAGAGCTGTGTTGTGTGTCCTCTCATTTCCCATGGCTCCTGTCTGGACACAGGCTCACCCTGACCGCATCCAGATCCTCATGGCAGTTGTGCGGTACAAGACGCAGCTCAGCAAACCACGCCGTGGGCTCTGCTCTAACTGGTTGGCTTCTCTCAACCCGGAGCAAGGTAACTGCTTGGACTCTGTGAGAACCCCGTGTGCTTGCTGCAGCAACCAGAGCTGATTCCATGGGGCTGGAGTGGAGCTGTGTGCTGGAGCTGCTTGGACCCTGGGTGCAGGACACCGCATGGGGAGCTGGAATCATAGAATCGCTTCGATTGGAAGATACCATTAAGATCAAGTCCAACCATAACCTAAATCTAGCACTAAACCATGGCCCTAAGGATCTCATCTCCAACATCTGTTCAACCCCTCCGGGGATGGTGACTCCACAAATTTCCTGTGCAGCCTGTTCCAGTGCCCAGCAACCCTTTCCATGAAGACATTTTTCCTAATATCCAATCTGGACCTCCCCTGATGCAACTTGAGGCCATTTTCTCTTATCCTATCACTTGCTACTTGGGAGAAGAGACCAACCCCCTCCATGCTCCAAGCTCCTTTCAGGCAGTTCAGAGATCAGAAGGTCTCCCCTCAGCTCCTGTTCTCCAGCTGAACCCTCCAGGTCCCTCAGCCGCTCCCATCACACTTGTGCTCCAGCCCCTCACCAGCTCCGTTCCCTTCTCTCAACTCGCTCCAGCACCTCAAGGACTTTCCTATAGTGAGGGGGCCCAAAACTGAGCATCCTGCTGTGGCAGGATAGGCTGAACTCCTTCCTCACTGCTCCCATCTTCAGAGCATGGTGTGTTCGTCCAGCTTGCCCTGAGCACCCTGAGCTCTTGGTTTTCTCCCAGCTGCTTGACTCTCCTGCTCCCAGCACCAGCTGTCCTACCACAAACTGCTCTGGTGTCCTGGAGCTGGTCATGCTCTGGCTGCTGGACACCTCCAGCCCCATAGCACCAGCTCTGGGAAGGACAGTCCTTCCTTGGAGCACACCCATCCTGTCCTCCAAAACCTGTGTGTGCTGCTCATCTGTTCTAACCACAAAACCCCTCCAGCTGTGTCCTCAAGCACATGTGACAAGATCATGGGGTCTTCTTGCTGCAGGATGGCAGATAATTGCTCTGTATGACTTCAGGGTGAGATTGGGTCTTCTCAGAGTACTCAGACTCCCAGAGGAAGCAAGTTTGGCTCTTCCTTACTCGACAGCCAGGCTGAGATCCCTGCTCGCCTCCACCACTGCCTTCCCTGGCACCAGGTGTGTGGGAGAAGGCTGTCCCACGGCCTGCGTGCTGTGGGGCTCTTGCCTTGCTCTGGGCTTCACTTGGCTGCTTGCAGGGACCGTGCTGAGACAGCTGAAGCACTTTTTATACACGCATAGTGTGCCTGTGGCTCCAGGGGTGCTTCGGTGCCGGGGTGGGGGTGAAGCAGGTGTTGCCTGTATCTGCGGAGCATCTTGGAAGGGCTGGCTGTCCGGCTCCCCCTCCGCAGGGTGTCAAGGTGCAGTGGTGTGGGGGTGATTCTAGCCGCTCTGTTTGTTTTGCAGGTGATGTCCGGGTTCCTCTTTGGGTGAAGAAAGGAGGAATGAAGTTCCCAGTGGACCCTGAGACCCCTGTGATCATGATTGGCCCTGGCACAGGGGTGGCACCTTTCCGAGCAGCGATTCAGGAGCGGGTGGCACAAGGACGTGGAGGTGAGGGTCTCAGGATGGCCTTTGCTGCAGACAAGTCTGTGTTCAGCAGATGGGAAGGAGGGACTGGTGGCTCCTGAGGGTTTGGATGGGCCCGGTCTCTGCTGTGTTAGAGTGGGGGCAAGCTGGGCTCCAGGGCAGGGGAGGACCAGGGCCTGGTGTGTGCAGCTGGGGGGTTATTCACAGGCTGTGCTGCAAGGCTGCTCCATGGGTTGGGCTAGGGCCCTGCAGAGGCTCTTTCTTGGCACTCTACAAGTGGAGATGAATTAGCTGCACAAGGAATCAAGCCTCCACCGTTGTCCTGTCCTCATGCCCCTGGCTCAGCTGTGGGTCTCAGCAGGAAGCTAAGGCTGGTGGAGGGGAACAGGCAGCCCTGGGGGGCTCTTCTTGCCCTACCTGTCCCCCACCTCCAGCTTTTCCAGCACACAGGGGCCTTTGGTTGCCACAGGTCACCTGGCTTCACACTCACATGGCTCCAGACTCTGCCAGACACAGCAGAGGGGTGAGAGCCTTGGGGCTCTGCCACAGGTCCCGTGGCCACCAACAGCTCCCAGCCCTCGCAGGGCGTTCAGTCCCCCCAGCACAGCCCCTGTGCTCTGCTCTGCAGGGAACTACTTGTTCTTTGGCTGCCGCCAGAAATCCAAGGACTTCTACTGCCAGGCGGAGTGGGAAGAGCTGGTGACAAAGGGCTTCCTGACGCTCTTCACGGCCTTCTCCAGGGACCAGGTTAGTTCCCAGAGGAGGAGGGTGGATACAGAAGCATCTCCAGTAGCACCGATGGGACTCTGTCGGTGTTTCTGGCCCCTGTACCTGCTGGCATGGCCTGTGAAGGGCCTGGTAGGCTGTCACAGTGCTCACCTCGCTCCCCCACATCCCCTCAGTGCTGCTGCCCAGCCGGGACACACCTGGCTGAATTGAGCTAGAAAGGTTTCTGGGACAGGGCTGGAGAGTGCTGGAGCAGATAAGGCATTAACCAGCTTTGTTTGGCTCAAACACGTGAGTGATAAAAGGCTCCCAAGCCTCTCCAGGGGTGTCACCAGGCAGTAACCTTTCTTGGTTGAGTGCCACCCTCCCCACCGTGTCCCTCTGATTGCTGACTGCAGCCAAGGAGCTTGGCCTCTGTGCCAGCTCTCCCCGTGCAGAACAAAGCTCCCTGGAGGTACAAGCACCCCCACAACTCAGCTCCCTTTTCTCAGGCAGCATCTCTGGGCAGCTCTCAGCCCCTCTTTGGGCTGCGGGGTGTTTTTTTACATCGCTGGAGAGGCTTCGTGAGCAGCGGGTCTGTTTCACTGCCCTGTCCCTTGGTGTCACTGAGAGCTCAGCCTGCCTTTGAAACAGATCTGATAACAAGGATCAGTGAGAATGGGGATTTCTAGGCAGCTCAGCTGCACCAGTCCTTTTCTCCTGACTGTGTGCAGGCATTGACACTAAGCCAGCATCTTTTATCCAGTCGCTTGTAAGGCATGAGCTGAATGCCTCTGTGGAGCCTTTCCAAGCCTTTGATGAACAGGAGCAGCACTGCAGAGGTTTGTTGGGTGACCAGTCTGCCTTTTTTCTCATGGCTCACACAGTAAAGGAGGATCTACTGCTCCCCAAATCTGGAGAGCAGCCTCAGAGCCTCCTGCTGCCTTCACAGAGTCTGGAGGGACAGGGCTGGCATCAGAGTGTGCTGCCCAGCCTCCCAGCTCCGCCTGCTCCGTGTGGCAAAGCAGTTTGTCATGAGCGCCTCTGCCACCAAGTCCTTGCCATGCTGCACAAGGGAGGCAAGCGGGAGTGCAGCCAGATATGTCACATTGGGCCACTATACCTGCAGCTCGAGGAGGTGCCACAGCCATTAACTTGTCAAAAAGTTAGTTTTCAAAGAGCTCGGCAGGAGCTGGGATGCTCTGTAGCTGAGCAGGGTTTCCTTCTCTCCATAAGTTCCCCTTGCAATGACCTTCTGTCACATCACGTCTGCCCCGTGCCGCAGACTGATTGATCCCGGCCTCACACGACTGCTGCTAATTCTCAGCAGGATGCCCTGGGCTTTAGCTGAGATGTCGTGACCTGAGTTTGTCACTGGGGTGCTCTGGTTTCTAGATGGCTGCAGGTCCTTAGGTGACCTGCTCGGAGCCCCAGCCTCGGCAGAGCCTCTGTCAGCACTTGGCTGATTAATGCTAATGATGCTGAAGCTGAGCTGCCGTCTGACTGTGTCGGTGCTGGGGACGGGCTTGCTGACCTCCTGCATGGCCGGCAGCTGGGTCAGAGCTGTGGGGCCATGCCTGGGGGTGACCAGCCTCTCCTGTGCAATGCAGCCAGTGGAGCCACGTGGGACCTGCTGACCGTGTGGTGACCGGTTCTTGTGCAAGGTCACTGGGTCAGGATAGTGTCAATCCAGACTGGGGATGAAGGGGTGGAGCAGCCCTGCTGAGAAGGACTTGGGGGTGCTGGGGGCTGAAAGATGGTACGTGAGCTGTCCTGTGTACTTTGCAGCCCAGAAACCACCCGTGTCCTGGGCTGCATCTCCAGCAGTGTGAGCAGCAGGTGCCCGGAGGGGATTCTGCCCCTCTGCCCTGCTCTGGTGAGACCCCCCCTGCAGTCCTGATCCAGCTCTGGGTCCTCAGCACAGGACACACATGGAGCTGCTGGAGAGGGGCCAGAGGAGCCCCAGGAATGACCCGAGGCTGGAACAGCTCTGCTGGGAGGACAGGCTGAGAGAGCTGGGGTGTTCAGATGGAGAAGAAAAGCTCCAGGGCGACCTTAGTGTGGCCTTTCTGGACTTCAAAGGGGCCCATAAGAAAGATGGGGACAGACTTTTGAGCAGGACCTGTTGCGACAGGACAAGGGGTGATGGTTTTAAACTAAAGGAGGGAAATTCAGGCTGGACATGAGGAAGAAATTGTTGCCCTGAGGGTGGTGAGAGCCTGGCCCAGGTTGGCCAGAGAGGTGGTGGATGAACCATCCCTGGAGACATCCCAGGCCAGGCTGGACGGGGCTCTGAGCAACCTGAGCTGGTGAAGATGTCCCTGCTCATGGCAGGGGGGGCACTGGGGAGCTGGGAAGGTCCCTTCAACCCAAACCATTCTGTGATTCTGTGATTCTATGACAGCTGAGCTGGTTCCTGCTCAGGGTGGTCCCCACACACACCTCCAAAGCCACACACAGCGAGCGTGAGCTGCAGCAAGAGCCTTGTCGCCTCTGGTGCTGGACAGGAGGAGGGGAGGAGGCTGCTCCTGTGGCTCAGCTCCCCACTGTGCACGGTGGGACCTGCGGTAATGTGCCTGGCCTCCGTCACAGTGTCACCTTTGTCACGGAGGAGCCATCAGGGCCAGCAGTGAATTCAGGCACGTTGGCAATGGTGTCCCTCTTGGGCAGAAGCCAGGGCCGTGGGCAGTTGCTTGGAAGCTGAAATCTTGTGGGTTAACCCTTTGGGAACTCTCCTCTGTTGGGCTGTGCTGTGCCGAAAGGCAGGCCCCAAGCACAGCGGAAGGGCAGGAGGAGGGGACCTGAGGCTGCCCCCTGTGCTCCCTGCCCTTCCCAGCTGTGTCAGGCCTCCAGCAGGGGACAGGGCTGGGACCGGCAGCAGGGGGTGCGGGGAAGGGTCTGTGCCCTGCGGCAGTCCTGGCATGGGGGGCACTGAGCATCCTCTGCCCTCGATGGAGAGGAGATGGAGAAAGAAGGAGAGGGAGAGGGAGAGAGAGAGGGAGAGGGAGAGAGAGAGAGAGAGGGAGAGAGAGAGGGAGTGGGAGAGGGAGTGGGAGAGGGAGAGAAGAAGCCCTTGCAGGGACTCCTCAGCTCCTGGCCATGGCTCTTCACCAGTGCTGGAGCAGTCAGGGAGCAGCCAAATGATTTGAGGGGGCTACTTGGGGTGCATTCCCCACTGCTGCTGCACATATCTCCCACCAGCCCCTCCCAGAGTGCTTATATGAGGTACGGGGATCCTCTTTCCTGTGTGATGGTTGATCCAGCTGCTTCTCCCAGTGCTCCCCGCTCTGGGGGCTGTGCTGCCTACAGCTCTTGCAAACAGCCCCTGGGACCAGTCCCTGGGGGTGCTGCTGGGGTTGGTGGGCTCAGCGCTGTGTTTCCCCACAGGAGGAGAAGATTTATGTTCAGCACCGCATCCGGGAGAACCGGAGGCTGGTGTGGGAACTGCTGAGCAGCCGGAGAGCTCATGTCTACCTGGCTGGGTGAGTGAGAGGTCTCTACCCAGGAACTGGGGAGTGGGGCTGCGCGTTGCTGCTTCTCCACCTCTTGGCTCAGCCTCTGGAGCAAGCTCACCCTGCACCCCAGCAGGTCTCTGGGGTGCACTGGCCACTGCAAAAGAACCAGCTCTTTCCTACCTCTACATACATCCTGCTCCACAAACCCTGCGCTCAGAGAGCCATTTCTCACATACCCCGTGCTCCAGTTAGAAGGTGCAGAGCTGGCACCATGGTAAAGGTGCTATAGCCGACTCCGTAAGTCCGTCCCTCCAACTGCCAGCGCCCGTGACTGGCATCACCTGAAAGCGAGCTGCCTCTGAACTGTGGCAAATCCATACATGGGAGAGCACGGCCTCCTTCACACCCCTCTGCTCCGGCAGGGCTTGGTGAAACCAGGGATAAAGGCTTGTGTGGTTCCTGTGGCTGCTCAGCTGGGCAGGAGGATTTTAAAGCACAGTATACCAGGGCTCCATTGGTGCTGAGGCTTGTGAGTGCGAGCTTTTGGGACTCTTGGCACATTCTTTCTGGCTCTTTGCATCCAAAACTACCTTCCGGGGGCAATAATGAGCTGCACTGCACCACAGCCTTCCTCCTTGATTGCCTTGGGCTGGTTGGAAATCTTGAGCTGTTGACCAATAGGTGGGGTCTGGCCTTTGGAGGCAGAGCATCTGCAGCTCCGTGTGTAGCTCTGTGGCTCTTTTCCTGGGCAAAGCCCTTAACCTGCCTGCTCCTGTCGCTGCCTGTGTGGCAGGGAGGAGGCTGCTCACCGGCTGCCTGGGGTGAGTGTTGTGAAATGCTTTGGGCTCCTTGAGCTGGCGAGAGGCTGGCGCTGGTGTTTGTCGTGCACCCCGTGACCTGGAAAGCGCTGCAAACCTGTGCCTGGCTGTCGACATGAGCAGCAATTGCAGGAGGCTCTTTCCTGCCTGTCCCCCGCGGGAGCCGGAACTTCGCCGGTGCCTCGCAGGGTGCAACTGGCCTCGCTGCATTCCTGGGAGAAGGAGATCTTTGTTTACTGGCCGGGAAGCGGAGGCCAGGCCGCCCACCGCTCCATCAGTCGCTGCTGCACCAGCGCTACCGCCTACTCTGGCGTCCCTCGCTGCCTTGCGGAGCTTCCCGGGGCCTGTACCCCAAACTGGTCCTTCCTACCCGTGGATCTGGGGTTCAGGTTTGGTTTCCTCCATCAAGCTGCACTTGGGACTTGGGGCTGTACACAGCCCACAGCCCAAATGCTGCTTGGGTGATGAGTGGGCAGGGTGTCCTGATAGCTCTGTCCTCTCTGTCCATCCTCTTTGCCACTCTCTGGTGTTGATGGAAACACCCTGGAGGCTGCCAGAAAAGGATCAGTGTCTCGGAAAGAGCCAGACTTGCACAGCAATCCCCACTGTGGGATTTTGCAGTGACCGTGAGGATCGTGTTTTGGACGCTGGGGTTGCTGTGAGACCCATCTCACTGGGGTCTGTCCCTGGCATGTGGTTGCTCTCAACCCCAATTGGGCAGGTGGGATTTGAGAGCCATCCACCTTGTACAAGTGACAACTCTCTTGTTTGCAGGGGACACATTCCCCCCATCCTGAGCAGCCCACACCACATGTAAAGACACCCAGGATCCCAATGCCCTTCCTTTCCCACAGACTCTGAACTGCCAGTCAGGTGCCAAATGGGAAGGTGCAGGTGGGCTTGCCTGAAAATGGCCTTTTTTCCCCCTAAAAATAGTATTCACAGCTTCAGCCAAACTAGGAGAAAGATGGAGAAAGTGGGTTCTGGGCCATGTGTCCCCGAGCAGGGGCTTGGGCCTCGCAGCACCGTGTGTCTGCCCTCCCAGAGGCCGGATCTGCTCAGTGACTGTGCCAGCTTGTCCCACCCAGGGACAAAACGCTTGCAAGTGTCTCTCTTTTTCTGCAAAAAATAGATACTTGACATGTTTTCCATCACAAGCCCAGCTACATTATCTCACACTTGCATATCAGTGCCTGACTCAGAAACAATGCGACTCTTCCAAAAAAAGAAGACCTCCTTTCTGTGTATTTTGGGATGTTAATCAACTTCAAACGCAAGTCAGAATTCTGCCTCGTTCTTGGGAAACAGCAAGGACATTGCCAGATACTTGTGCCAGTTGGAGCAGCCTGGGAAATGTTTTATTAGATGCTTTTTTTGTCACACAGTCAGTTCATCAAATGAAACTCCAAGAAAAAGTCTGAATTTCTTATTTCCCATAAGAAATAATTGTGCTTGAAAGTGTTGAATCCTATTCGGGAATTTTCTTCACAGGAGCTTGTGTCTTCTTCGCCTTTTCTCTTAATTTGAGGTTTGAACTGGCTTTGGTTACCAATGTCACCATCAAAACAATCACGTCCGATTTCTTGAAAGGAGGCAGCGATGGACGGAAGCGGCTGCTCCTTTGCAGCGGTCGTCTTACCCAGCTTGGGATCGGACGTGTTTCCACTGAATGTTTCCCCTGAGATGAAAGGACAGTTTCCTGCCCTCCTGCTGATGAATTGTGACTTGTGCATATTCCCCGTGTCCCTCTAATGGGAAATGGAGCACTACAAGGGCTGGAGTTAAGGCTACTGAGCTGCGATGCTCCTTTGCCAGGGACTGGGTACCGAGGCCAAGTCTTTGCCTGCAAATGCCAGCGCTGAGAAGCCCGTTGTGGATAACGGGGCTGCTCTCCAGGGAGTGGTACGAGCCACCTCTCCAAGCCTGTCATTTATCCCGTGCCAGGCAGCCCGTGTTGCGGGGTGAGGCGGGTTCCCACCGCCCCGCTGCAGCCGCAGCCCGTGCCGGGGCAGTGGGTTCGGCCGCAGGGACTGCTGCCCGCTGCTGGGCCGTACCGGAGCACCGGGGATGCAGACATGGCCCTGGTTTTTCTGCTCACCCTCCGTTGTGCCTCCTACTCTCTCTTCAGGAATTCCAAGCAGATGCCAGCAGCCGTGGCCGAAGCCCTGCAGTCGGTGTTGCAGCTGGAAGGTGGCCTGTCGCCCTCGGAAGCAGAGGAGCATTTAGCAGCCTTGGAACGGTCCCAGCGCTTCCAGTCTGAAACCTGGTCGTAAGCCTGGCTCCCTGCCTCCCCTTCCCCCAAACTCAGCCTGAATAAAGGAGCCAACAAAGTGATACGCCTCTGGCATCATCCTTGGGCTGAGATTATCCCAGCCAGGGCAGGGGCCTGGCAGAGGGGCTGCATTTACCAACCAGCTCTTCCCTGATGGCAACAGGGCCATGGCGGGCAGGGGAACCCCTATCCTGGGGGGTGGATTTGGCGGGGGTAAATTCTGGCTCCCTGTGCCCATACCACACTGGTGTGGAGGTGAGAGGTCTTGATGGTGGGTGTTGCTGACTGGCTCCCGCATGGGATCGAACTGCCGTCCTGCGTGGGACCGAGCTGCTGTCATGCGTGGGACCGAGCTGCTGTCATGCGTGGGACTGAGCTGCCGTCCCGCATGGGACCGAGCTGCCGTCCCGCATGGGACCGAGCTGCCGTCCTGCCTGCCCCAGCTCCTGGGGTCCCCATGGTGGGTGAGCAGCACCCACAGGCATTGCTAGATCTACAGCGTTGGCAGTGGCCGTTGTTTGTGGGAGGACACAGAGGAAGTGATCTGTGCGTGGCAATCTCTCCACCCTGGCATTACTCAGCGGCAGCAGCGCTCGCTGCAGGAGGCTGCCTGGACAGACCTGTTCCCCCTGTCTCTGGTGGCTGAGGCCAGCAGGGCTGGGCGCAGGAGGAAGCTTCCATCCCTCTGTCTCTGCTGACAGTTCATCTTCCCGAGCTTGATGACTCGGTCTGAGACAAGGTCTCAATGCCGAGGTCTGAGCTCCCCGAGGGCCAGTTCCCCTTGAGTTCCCCCGCTCCCTGGGCGCCAGCTCTGCTGGACCATCCTCCACCCCATCCTGGGAGCCACTTCCAGCCAGGGCCGGGTGAGCCGGCAGCCTCAGCGCTTTCCCTGCCAGCCTCAGGGCCGTGTGCCCTCCTGGCCCTGCCACTGCCCCACTGGGACAAGTGCCACCATCTCCCTCACCCAGTTAGTGAACTTGGTGCCACTGTAAATAGCAATTAGGGCCCAGGGCATGAATCATCCAGGGACAGTCCCTGGGCTCAGGTTGGGACAGGAAGGGACAGTGGTGCCACACCACACCTGTGACCCAGCCACCTTCCCACGCGCCGGATCGTGGGGTCCTGCCCAGGTGAGCGCTGCCCCGGGGCACTGCTGGGGCTGCGGCACCGCAGGGAGCGGGCATGGCATGGGTTTGGGATCTCCATTGTACCTGCAGACCCCAGCTGGGCTGGTGTCCCCACACCCTGGGGACAGCATGGCAGTCATCGCACTGGCGACACCATCCCCTTGCATGGGGCACTATCCAGGCTGTGCTCTTCCTTCTGAGCCCTGCAAGCTGCTTATGGAGCATGGCAGGATGAGGTGGCCCAGCGCAGGGACAGACCCAGGGGACTGGGATGAGCTGGGGTCTGTACTGGGGCGGCGCGGGGGCCGTGCGGGTGTGCTGTCCTGGGTGTGAGCTGGGGGCTGTACTGGGGCAGCGCAGGGGCTGTGCTGCCCTGTCGCTCAGCCAGCGGTGTGGGGAGCTGCCCGCAGAGGTGGCTCCGCTTTGGCAGGGCGAGGGGAAGAGGCGGCCGTGGGCCCAGCTCCTCCCCGGCTCCCGCGGGAGCTGATTGGCACAGGCATGGCCGCCTGCCCCGGGCTGCCGGCATTTGAGTCGCTTCCAGAAGCTGACAAACCAGACTGGTCAGAGCCAGGCTCGGCCCCAGCCCTGCCTGGCCCAGGACAGGCAGCAGCTGCCTGCACGGTGCCTGCCACGCCTGCACCCCTTGCCGGCGCAGCGGGCAGCGCCCGGCTCATTGCCCTCTCCTCTGGACTGTGGTGGTCAGTACCGCATTGGGGAGGAGGAAGAGGAAGAGAAGAAGGAGGAGGAGGAAGTGGCTGCTGGATGCTCACGGCGATACCTCTCTTGGCATAGCCTGTTGGTGAGGGTGATGGGGACACACCTTGCTGCGGGGGCTCCTGAGCCATTGGCCTGGGAGGGGGTCCCAAACCGTGCTGGAGGGATGACGGGACTATGCGCGGACACTGCTGCCTTTAAGCCCTCCTGGCAGCCCTGCTGAACCGTACCTGCTGCCCTGGAGCTGCACTCGGGTCCCACACCCAGCCCCGAGGGGACACGGGGGGCAGTGGGTGAAGGGGGCAGCTGTGGAGCACCCATACCCATGGAGCCGGCAGCAGGTGAGGAGGCAGAGCCGGGCCCCCAGCCCACGCAGGCAGCTGGCAGGGAGGGCTGTACCAGGCAGCAGGGCGAGAGCGGGACGGTGGGGTCGGAGGGCCCTGGGGAGCCACCCCGGCTCTGTGGGGAGGTACCTGCTGCTGCCTGGGGCTGCTGGAACCCACTGCTGGCAGAGGACACAACCAAGCCACTCCTGCCTGGGCACGATGAGCCACCTGCCCCTGGTGCCTCTGTGCCTGTGGGGCAGGACCCTCCCTCTGCTGCCGCCACCAGCCCCGTCCTGCCCCACGGAGAGAGGCCAGTGCTGCAGGAGGGGTCATCCAGCCTGGAAAGTGCCTCCAGCTCCATTCTAAGCCTCTCTGGTGAGGGAGAGGAGACATCAAGCGACGAGGAGGTGGTGGCGGCAGAGCCGTGCTGTGTGCCTGCGGGCAGCGAGGACGAGTGCCCCATCTGCACAGAGCCCTACGATGACCAGCGGCACAAACCGGCCCTGCTCAACTGCAACCACGGGCTGTGCCGCGCCTGCCTGCGCGCCATCATGGACACGGCCACCGCCGCCGACTTCGGCCGCGTGAGCTGCCCCATCTGCCGCCAGAAGACGCCCATGCTGGAGTGGGAGATCTGCAAGCTGCAAGAGGAGCTGCTCCTGCTGCACGCCCAGAATGGCTCCTCCAGCGCCCTGGCCACCCCCCGACCCCCTGCCTTGCCGCCCCGGCGCCCAGGCCTCGCTGGTGCCCTCGAGCATCATTTCCAGGTGCGCTTCCACACTACTCGCATGTTCGGCTGCCTGCCCTGTGTCCGCTACCCGTTCTGCCTCATCCGCGCGCTGGGGCGGCTGGAGCGGCGCTGCCGCTGCTGCTACCTCCTGCTGCTGGCACTGTTGCTGGCGGCCGAAATACTCAGCCTGTTCCTTATCTTCCTCCCCATCATCCTGATGGTGCTGCTTTTCCTCATCCTCGATAAATAGCACTGGGTTTGTGCTTGCAGGCTGGGCCGTACATGGGGACAGGAGGCCCAGATCCTGCTTCTCCCTCAAGGCTGGTACTGGCGGTGATGCCAGCCTGGGAGTGGCCCATGAACCTGGGGACCCCCATGGACCTGGGGAGCCCTGGTGCTGCCAGTGAGCCTGGAGCAGGGGAGGCAGCGGAGGAGCCGGGATGGGTGACTGAGAGAGGTCACCCTGGAGTCTGCATCGCCTGTGTCCCGTGGGGCACCAAGTGGCACAGTGTGACAGCAGCGAAGGGGCAGATGGAGCAGGAGCCCGTCCTGCAGCGGGCACCTCCCCGGCGTGGGACTGGGAACCGGGGCGGCTCTGCGGGCAGAGCGGGGCTGTGCTGTGGGCTGCGCCTGGGACAGACGGACGGGCTTCCCCAGCACAGACTGGAAATACAACTTGCATTTGTACCACAGCTGCATCATCTGTGAGTTCAGTGCCAGGTCCATGCTGAGTGTGTCCCCTCAGGGCCCAGTGATGACACAGGGAGGGGACAGGGCCAGTCAGTGTCCCCAGCCACCCTGGGAGGGGCTGCCTGCCCCCACCGTGGCACCTCCCAGCCCATGCCAAGCGGTGCCAGCCTGTGCTCATGCCTTTCCCTGTGCCGCGATAAGAGAGCAAACAGGGCTCTGTGCCCGTGCCACGGTGCTGGCAGCACCGAGCAGGACCAGCCGGTGAGGCCATAAGTGCCTGGGAACAGGCTGTTTGGCCCCAGCCAGGCACTGCAGGCAGAGGAGCCTGGGCGAGCACGGCACTGTGGCTGTGCCCACGGGGTCCCTGCCCGTGGCTGTGACATGCAGGAATAGCTCAGTGCTGAGTGGGATGTGGGCGCTGCTGCTCTGTGGGGCTGCATCCCAGCCAGATGTGACATCCCACTCCCCAGGATGCCCTGGAGCAATGGCCAGGCCGTGGCACAGCTCCTCTGCACCCTCGCTCCCCACCATGCTGCAGGGCACAGGGCTCGCAGATGGTTATTGGGGACACTTGCATGCTGAGAGAAAGGGGAGGGGGACAACTTCAGGTTTTCAGCCACCTTTGGGCTGGTGGTGGGTGGCAGGGAGGTGTCAGGTCCCCATGACCTCCCTAAGTTCCCACTGGGCAGTCAGTCTCCTGCAGTGTTGGCACCTGTCCTAGCAGCCTGGCTTGTGCTGCTCCTTGTTTGTCCCTGCAGCCTCCCCTCAGTGCCCAGCCAAAACTCTGTGCAGACCCCATCCCAAATCACCCTCTGTTGTCTCCCTGCTCTGTCTCCACTCTGCCTGGCCCTGCCACGGGCTGGCTGACACCGCCATGCCCCGTCCCCCTGCCCGGCCATGCCAGGCTGTGCAACCAGCTGCGTGTCCTGGCTTTGCCTCTGTCCCCTGGAAACTTGCTGTGGGCACCTCCCCAGGGCTGCAGGGGAACGTGCGTTCCACACACCCCTTCCCCTTCCTCCTGAAAAGGGGGCCAGGTCAGAGGGGACAAGCAAATGCTCCCCTGCCCACAGAGCCCTGTGGGAAACCCGTGTCCTTGTGCCCACGGGGACAGACACTTGGGCCATGGGCTTTGCTGGGACACTCAAGCTGCTCTCAGCATTGGGCTTTGCGCCGGGGGAGGCAGCGGCAGGAGCAGGACACCCCAAAACAGGTCAGGCCAGGAGGCAGAGGCAGGCGAGTCCCCCTTTGCACCAAAGAATATTTATTTATACCAAGTGGAGCAGCTCCATCAGGAAAAGCATCAGCTCAGCCCAGACCAGGGGCATTTTTGGCTGGATGGGGCTTGCAGGGAAGGGGGGGCTCAGACACCTGGGGGGTGCCTGGCATGTGTCCTTGCTCTACATTACATGAGGGGGGGTGACTGCCTTTTGGGCAAACCAGGCCAGAGCTGTCCCCATGGGGACACGATGGAGCAGGATGCAGCCTCCAGCATGTCTGCACTCCCCTCTCCCGCTGCCTGCAGCTCTGGGTGCTCAAAGCCATAGAAGGGCACGTAACCTGGGGGACTGGGGCGCAGACAGGCCTCGTGGTGGCCAGGCTGCAATGGCCACTGAAAGGACTTGGTTATGTTCGGCATCGGGTGGCACAAGAGCTGCGCTGCAGCGTGGCAAACGGGGGGTGAGGGTAGCACGTGGAGCGCTGCAGGATGCTGTGCAGGGCTCTGGCTGTGGGCACTGTCCCCTTGCACAGCCCCCCAGAGCCCCTCTGGAACCCCACACATGCACCCTCTGATCCCTTGCAGTCCCCCTGCACCCTCCAGCAGCCCTGTGCACCCTGTCTCCCCATGCACATGCCCCTGCAGACCCCTGCACCCTCCTCCAGACCCCACAGCCCCTCCTGGCACCCCAGACTCAGCATGTACACCCGCATGCAGCTCCCATCCACCTTCTCACCAGCCCCTCAGCTCTCCTTTCCTGCCCCCATTGCCTCATGCAGCCCGCCCTGTCCCTCTTCCCCCCACCATGCACTCCAGCACAAACCCCAAATCCACCCCATCTCCCCAGCCTGGTCCCCTCGCACAAGTCCCTGACATCCCATTGCAAGCCAAATGCTTAGTCGCATCTCCCAGCTGGTGTCCCCAGACCGGTGACATGGCTGTCCCCATCCCCACAGGGCTCTGCAGGGCTATATCTTTCCTCCCACTGAAGCCTGATGTGTCCCTCACGTGCAGGTCCCCAGCCATGAGCTGTTGGCAGTGAGGACATTGGCAGCACCACCAGCCATGGACATGCACCGAGCACACCCCGTCTCACCCGCCCGGGCAGGCAGGGGTTGGGTGTTGGGGGTCAGGGAGGTGGGGGCCCCATCCAGCCGCGGTCGCAGGCATCCCCCCACTGTTGACATCAGCATCTCCCCTGCCCCACTCAGCCCTGCACTGGGGACGTGACAGAACTGTCCCCATCTTGCACCCCCAAGAGCAAGGCCAAGGGACTGTGGCTGAGGGGATGGCACAAAACCGGTGGGGCACCAGGAACAGCTCTCACACCAAAATCTGGCCTTGATTGTGGAGATGGGGAGTGAGCGGGACCAGGTGCCCACGTCCATGGGCAGCTCTCGCCGGGATTTAACCCCAGGAAAGCTCCCGAGCGCAGCCATCCCTCCTGTCCGTGGGGCCAGAGCTGCCCTTGGGACCTGTCACAGCCTCTCGGGCTCTGTGCCACAACCCGTAATCATCTCGTCACAGGATTGCACCCCGTTGTGAAAGCTGGGTGCTGGCAGAAGCCGTCGCAAGCAGCTTCCTCTCCACTGAAATGGTGCGTGACCTCCTCGGGTTGAGGTTTCAAGGCTGCGTGTGCCCAGGGAGGTCACAGCCCAGATGCTCGGCCACCTTCTTCCCAACCTGGCATCACGCTGCCGTGGAGCTCAGCGCAGCCTTCAGCCCCTCAGCTGGGGCTGCGTCCTCCCCCCACTTCACACCAATGGGGAACTGGTCTGGTTGTGCAACCTCCCAGCAGGGCGGTGGGGCCGGACGGGCACCGGTGGGGCCACACACGTGGGGACCGGCCTTGGCACTGCCATCGCCAGCAGGAGCACGGAGCCAGCCAGGTCTGGCGTGACCTCCAGCACGCTCCAGGCTGTGGGAACTGGTTTTGGGGAGAACAGCTGGGAAATGTAATCCCCTGAACCTGTGCCAAGGCTGACCCCAACCTGGCAGAGATCCGCCTGTTCATGGCCCTTCCCGCATCCAAACCATGAGTGTTTGGGGTATTCTCATCCCCAGGAACCATTTAACTCCCCAAGTCCCCTTTCCCATCATGGGCCAGTGCAGAGACCAGGGGAGCCCAGAGCTTCATCTCAGCCCTGGACAGACATTACATCAACCAGCAGATTTTAAAACCTGCTCACCCGAGAGCTGCTGTGGCAAAACCCGCTCCACGGTGACGTCCCAGCCACGGTTAAACAGCGGGTGGGACTTGAAGTGCTTTGGAAACCCACCTTGGAGGCACGAAGCTCAGCATGGCCACACCAGCCATGGGAGAGTTGGGGGGCTTGGGATGCCAGGGTGACTTTGAAAGACATTGAATTCACCTGCAGCCACAATGCGAGGGTCGGCACAGCCCCGCCGACCCTGTCCACCCACAATACACCCAGGTCCCTTGTCCTGCGAGCGCTCCTTCCAGGTTAATAGGGCTGGAGAAATGGGCTGTCGCCCAGCACTTATTCCTGAAAGGCCTATTTCTTCCTTAATTGCAACTCAAGATCAAATTAGCGGTTTTAAATTTACTCTGTGCCCAAGAGATACCGTGGGGGATGGGGAGGACACACTGTACCCTTCATTCTTATGTAATAAAAAGGGTAAATTCCCACTCTGAGGGCAAAATTGCTGACAGCTCTGCTCTGCCTGGCCCGTTGCTTCGGTGTCTTTGGGGCCATGTAGATGGAGATGCTCGTCATGGATTTGGGATGAGCCTTTGGGGTGCTGGAGATGCTCAGCCTGGATCCGGGGCTGTCCCAGCTTCCCTGAGCAACTACATCACTGGGCTCAGGCGGGGATGCCGTGACAGCCCCCCAGCACTGTTTCCAGGACGGCATGTACCCCCCAAAACTGAAGTTGGTGGGGATGTGGGTGCAGGGCCGGGGAGCCAGGTCATGGCAGCAATACATGTGGGGCCGGATGTGGCACCGGCTGCATTATTGATGCTGTAACTCAGCACCCATTGCCTGGGATGTGGTTTCATTTTCTGGGGATAGACACCCTCCCCAGGTGGGAACCTGCAGCCAGGGACAAGGGGTGCTGAGCCCCCCTGCAAACCTGCACCCCTGGGGTGGGGGCTGCCCCCAGGGCTCAGCCATGAGCCGGGGACGTGCTGATGCTTTGGGAGCGGCTGGTTCGCAGTGGCCCATAGCGGGGGGCAGAGGCAGCCGCTGCTCCCAGAGAAAGGGAATTCAGGGCCTGGCGCTGGGCGGGTGGGGCTGTGTGTGCACAGAAAGCCTCAGTGTGCACACACACATCCCCTCCACGCTGCACACACGTGTGCACACTCCAGCCTGCATGCACAGCTCGTGCGCTGTAGAACCGCACTGCCCGGGGAGCATCCTCCTGGTTGCTCCTGCTCCGAACTTCCGCCTCTCCCAGCTGGAGAGTTGCCATCATGGCAACCCCAAGGTCCACTTGGTGCTCCCTACCGATGCCGTTTGCTCTGTGGCCGTCCCTGCGTGCAGCCGGGGACGGTGCAGAGAGGCCGTGAGCCTGGCAGGGCCCGTGGGTGCCTCTGCCTCACCAGAGTGGGACAGGGGAGCCCAGCACAGCCCGTGTCCCTGCCTGGCTCCCTTCACCAATGGGTGCCACTGGGACCACTGGGACCTACGAGGACAGGCTGAGAGAGTTGGGGTGTTCAGATGGAGAAGAGAAGCTCTGGGGAAAACTCAGTGTGGCCTTCCCATGCTTAAAAAGGGCCCATAAGAAAGATGGGGACAGACTTTTGAGCAGGTCCTGTTGCGATAGGACAAGGGGTGATGGTTTAAACTGAAGGAGAGAGATTCAGGCTGGACACGAGGAAGAAATTGTTGTCCCTGAGGGTGGTGAGAGCCTGGCCCAGGTTGGCCAGAGAGGTGGTGGATGAACCATCCCTGGAGACATCCCAGGCCAGGCTGGACGGGGCTCTGAGCAACCTGAGCTGGTGAAGATGTCCCTGCTCATGGCAGGGGTGGCACTGGGGGAGCTGGGAAGGGCCCTTCAACCCAAACCGTTCTGTGATTCTGTGATCAGGCTGGAAAATCCTCCCCCAGTATGCTGCACCATGCAGGGAGGATTGGGACATCCAAGGGGTGCTGAAGAGCCCTGGGTGCGGCTGGGGACCGTTTGCCCAGTGTGGGCAGGGTCCCCCCGTGGAGAACCCCAGTGTCCATCTGCATGTGGTGGGACCAGGGACTGGGCAGAGAGGGGACACAGCCGCATCAGAGCCAGGGGCTGGGTTGGAGGGGAGGTGGCAGCCCCTGCTCCCCAGGGAAAGCCCCTTCTCTGGGTATCTGCCCCCAAAACGTGCCCCACAGACCGAGCAGGGCGCCACTCCTGCCCGCAGCAACACGCCCCTGACACACCAGCTCGCCATTCGTTCCAATATAACCTTTATTGGGGAGACCGATGAGGGTTAGAACAAGGCCGGGTATAAAACATGATCATTGTCACAACCAGCAGCGGGAGGCATTGGCAGAGCAACACAGAAATGGTGGTGCCACCCCTGTTGTCACCGGCAGCAGGTGGTTCTGGGGGCTGCGCTGGGGCATCGCCTGCTCCCTCGGGGTGGGGTGATGGTTTGGCCCCTCTCCCCGGATGGATCCTGGGCTTCGGCCAGTGCCAGGGGCTGCTCTTCCCCCCAGGGTGGGGGGCTCTGTGGGGCCCCTCTGTCTCTCCCAGCCCTGGTGCCGTGAGACTGGGCAGCGTGTGCCGCTGGTGCCGCCGTTGCGCCAAGTTGTGGTGCTCAGCCCTGAGGGAGCACTTGCAAATTATGGCTTTTTCTTTATTTTTTTAGGTTTATTTTTTTGCTTTTTTTGGCAGCAAACTTACCCCTCCAGGTGCCCTGGAGAAAGCAAGACTGTGCACTGGGAGCTGCCGCCCCGCCAGCCCTGCCACACGGGGGGCAGAGCAGAGGTGCTGCTCTGGGGACGGAACCGTGGGCAGGAGCCAGATCTTTGCCTCCTTCCCCAGCCAAACCCCCTCACTGGAGCTGGAAATTTGGGGTATCAGACCCTGTGTTGCACCCCCAGGCCATCCCACGGGGCATCGGTGTAGGGCCCTGGCTGGAGCAGCAGAGAACGGACACAGCTCAATGCCTTTGTGAATGCGTAGCGGCCTGGGATGGGGTGGCCGGGGACGGCTGGGGAAAAAACAAGAATCCTCCAAAATGAGGATAAAGTGGAGCTTTCCTCAAGGACCTGTGGAGGAAACGGGCCGCGTGTCTGCTCGCAACCGAGGGGCCGGTGCAGCAGCTTGGCGTGGCTACGACTCGGGCGCATGGCGGCGTGGCCGCTGAGATGAAAGCTTTGGCAAATAACTTACAGAGAAGGACGGGAGGGGAAGTTGGGGACCTGTCCTTGCCTCCCATGCCAGGTGGGTGACCCAGCGTGGCAACGGGCACCTCCAGGGCTCCTCGTGCCGCTGCTGTTGTCCGCGGGGCAATGGGGAGAGCATCGCTCTGGCCAGGACGCAGTGTCTGCTCTTGGGAGCCATGGGGAGAGAGGAGGGAGAAGATGCCCGGGGAAGGAACGTGGCGGGATGGTCGATGCACAGTGGGGGCACCTGCCGCGGGATGGGAGAAGACAGAGCCCCTGGATGTGCTGGTGGACAGGCTCCCCATCCCAGCGTCGCTCTTCCTGGGCACTACTGGTGCTTAGGGGGCTGCTGCCAGGTCCCAGCGTCCCCATCACCCCCCACCAGCACTGGTGAGGACACCGGTCCCACGTCCTTGGCTGCGGTGAGGATCGGAGCATCTCTGGGCTGTGCCACAGGCAAAGAAGGGACCGGGGACCGGCCACGGTGCAGCACCGTCCTCTCCGGCCACCCCGCTGCCGGGAGGTGCGGGCAGGGTGCGGGGCTCACATGATGGTGCAGGAGGAGAGCGGGTTTCGGATGTGGCAGGTGCAGGCGGCCCCGCAGTACTGGCGAAAGGTCTGGTAGCAGCTGCGGTCGGTGTCGCTGCTCCACTGGACGGGGTTGGCGGCCAGGGCTTCGGCCGGCAGTCTGTTGAGGATACTGGTGTTGACGGCCAGCGCCGCCAGCCCGTAGTCGGTGAAGAGGACGGTCTCCCGCTTGCAGGTGGGGCAGGAGATGAACTTGTACTTGGGGCAGGACTCGTAGAGGATCTGCAGACACTCCTCGCACACCGAGTGCAGGCAGGAGAGGATGCGGGGCCGCTTGTTGGTGAAGTTGTACATGTGGCCGCAGGTGGGGCACTCGAGGGGCTCGCAGGGCGTCGAGGGGTGCAGCACGTACTGGTTGACGATCACCTCGTCCGACGGTGGCTGCCGGTGGTAGCAGACCTCCGAGCTGCCTTTCCGCTGGCTCTGGTACCCGCGCTCTCGCCGCGGCAGGGGGGGAGTCCGGGGCAGCGGCAGGGGGCCGGGGGTGGCATCCAGGGCAGGGATGTCCCCGCACGCCTGGTTGACGATGATCTCGGACTCGGAGGGCCACGCGCGCTTGGCCACGAGGGGCGGCTCACGGCGGGGGGCTGGTGCGTAGCGCGGCTGCGAGGCCTGTAGCTCCGAAAACTTCTCCGGGTGGATGATTTTCATCGCCTCCATTTTAATGATGACCTGTTGCCCTTTCAGACACGACATGAGTATCGTTTTCACATTACTGTCCACTGCTCTGGGGTCTCCGAGGGACGCCTGCATGAGGCTAAAACATGCCGGCAGCCTGCTGAGCTTTCAATCTCGGTCTGGCCGCGGAGCAGGAGCACGGGGAGGAGCCGCTGGCACGGGGGAGCATCCTGGGGAGCCGGGGCAGCGCCAGCAGGCCCCGTGCCCCTCTTCTCCAACCAGCCCCGAGGGTGCTGGGCACGAGGCCAGGGCGGGCAGGGGAAGGCAGGGCTCACAGCAGCATCCTGCCCACCTTGGAGGATGCTCGGGGTGGTGATCAAAGTGTCGGTTCCCCGCAGCGCCTCGCCAGGATGTTAACGTGACATTGGCCGTCACTCAGCAGTCCGACGCTTCTTCTACGCTGGCTTTTCCTGCGCTGGACCAGCTGCAGTCACGAAGGGTAAATTGGGGACTGTGGCACAGGTGCTGCCTGGGGTAGGTCAGTCCGCAGGGGTCCCACAGGAACTGGGCGCAGCCCCCGCCTCACTCCGGTCTCTGCCTGGCCTTTATTCCTGTTTACACGCCATGGGATCCTCGTGGTGCTGAAGAATGTGTTCGCAAATTCCTTTGCTCTGACTTCCCGGCTCTGCCACTTGCTGTCAGCGGCAGCTCCCGCGGGGCAGGGGCCCAGGGAACATCCCGCGCCGCAGGGCAGCTCACGGCGCTGGCGCTGCCGCACACCTTCCCCTGCTGTCCCTGGTACTTCTGCTCCCAGCTCAGCTTTGTGCTCGCTGGAAATGAAAAGCGAGGGGGGGGTTGGATCCAAGGCTCTCCAAGGCACTGCCGGCTGCCAGCACTCCCTTGGGATGCGTGCCCGCCTGCATCCCGGCAATTTGGCAACTGAGCCCTGCAGGTCCTGTCCATCCGCCCGCGTTCAGGCCGGCGGAAGTGGGAGTGGGCAGGTATTTCCCCCCAGGGAGCTCCCGGCAGCCCCAGGTGCAGGGTGCTGGGTGCCCCCTCTGCCCTGGGGATCTGTGAGGGCAGGACCCCCTGCACCCCACTGGGATACAGGGCCCCTCCTGGGGGGCTCCCCCGTTGGCCTGCCTCTGCTCAGGGTTTTCTCTCACGTTTAGCCCCTCCTCTGCTTGGTGGATCTATTTTTACCTCCACGGCTTGCTCCTGATCTGTCCCTGTTATTATCCCTCCCTCTGGCTTCCTCTCCCCCTTCCCAGCTCCCTGCCCTTGTCCCAGGGCTGCTGGAGAGGATGGGCCACGTTTGGGGGCAGGAGATGGGGGGCAGGCAGTCAGCCCGTGGCCATTTTCTCCCTCAGCAGCCCCAGCGACAGCCTGTCTCTCCTCCGAAAAGGGCGAAGGCGCTCTCCTCCATCACACTGCAAATCCTGTTACAGGGATGTCTGCTCCTGCTGAGCCCTGCCAGGCCTGGTGAAGGGGGCCCGAGGGGGCCATCTGGTTTTAGCAGCAGCCCCTAGGGACAGTGAGAGGCCGGGGGGGCTCTGCCCTGGATGCCCAAGAGCAGCAGGGGGCTGGATCCCTGCCTGGCCGCAGGGGGCTGTCCTGGGGGGCCATGCCCTAGTGGCACTGGGGTCCTGCAAGCATCCTGTGATACCTGCCCTGGGGATGGAGGCCTCGTGTCCTGCATCCCCTATCATGGGCCCACATCCTGCACCCATGTCCTGCACCCCACAAGCAGTGTATATTCCCCTTGCCGTGCACAGCAGCAGCCCCACGGGCTCTCTGCTCGCAGGTCTCCCGCAGACACTCACCCACAGCGCACCGACGGGCACAGGATCTGTGCAGCCAAGCAGCCGCCGTGCACACCCGCCGCCTTTCCACGCTCACGCCGGCACACCCCTCTATGCACAGCCCTGGCGCAGCACCCCACCGTACCCCGCATCCCCGGCACCCCCGACACACAGCACCCACCTCCAGTGAGCTCCCGCCGCAATCCTCAGCCCCACGCCGTGCTGGCACGCTCCAGCCCAGCAGTGCACACAGATGTGCACACAGATGTGCACACCCGCACGCACCCGCGCCTGCCCGCCCGCAAGGTGATGCCCCTGGGCAGGACGGTCGCTGCCGGTCGTTACCTGCATTGGTCCGCGGTGCCTCGGCCGGGGGATTCCGCTGTGGCCGTGTCCCCAGTTGAGCCTCCAGAGCCCCGCTCTGTCCCCGGGAAAGGTTTGGAGGCCCAAGCGGCTAAAGGTTATCTGAAAGGCAGAGGGATGCAGGCGCTGCCCGTGCCAAGTGTCGGCTCCCCGAGGATGCTGCCGGGTCTCCACCGCTGCCGGCCGGGCCGCGGGCCCCGGCCCCGCTTCCTCCGGCCCCGCCGCCTCCTCCAGCAGCTTCCCCGGCGGCGCGGGGAGGGCACCGGCCACAAAGGCAGGGGCTGGCGCCGCCGGGCTCCCGCCGGCTCCTCCGGATGCTCCGCGGGGAGCAGCTGCCGGGGGGAGGCGGCAGGTAGCGCCGCTGCCGCCGGGGAGGCACCTTCCGCCCGCCCGCTCCGCTCTCCCTCCCCCGGCTCCTCCGCCGCCTCCTCCGGCCGCGGAGCCGCCGCTCCGCGCGGGGCTGATGCAACACTCCCGGCTGGCTGGGGGGAGCTTGCAGCCTGGGCACCCCCCGTTCCCCCTCCGGCAGGTGCAGGCAGGCAGCAGGCAGGCAGCAGGCAGGGGCCGCGCTGTCCCGCGGGCGCGGGCGCTGCCTGCGCGCTCCCGCCCCGCCCGCAGTGCCGCCGCAGTGGTGCAGCCGGCTCACATTTCCCTCGCTCAGCAGCGCCGGGGCCCGCCGGACACACACACACACACACAGACCCCCCCGCACGCCCGCCCCGCCGGGCCGGCCCCGCTGCGGCTCCGCTCCCTGCCCGGCCCGGCCCGGCCCCGCTCCTTCTCCACCCCCCGGGTCCCCGCGAGGTGTTTCGGAGGGGCCTGCAGTGACTCAGCATCCGTCGCTGGAAATGGCTCCGCGGCGCGGGCGATGCCGCTCCGGGGGTAGCGATTTTGGGGCCAGCATCAGAGAGCATGTGGCAGCAGGGAGAGGGACCCCTGCCAGCAGCCCCCGCAGCTTTTGGGGCTGGGGAAAGGTCGTTACTACCTGGAATGCCCCCTACCACCACTTTTTGCTGCTGCTGAATCAGCCCTGCACCCCACCATGTCCCAAGGGACATCTGCCCCACCACCAGTGCTGACCCCAACCCAGCAGCAGAGGGGCTCCCCCCACATTGTGATCAAAGCCCGACTGAACTCTGGGGAGAGGGGAGCAGGGCACAGGGCCCCACTGGTACCTGGGCGATGCGATGAGCTCAGCAGGGTGTGTGTGGGGGTCACAGCACCACTGGGTACCAGCAATGCTGACAGGTCCCTGGGGAGCACTGATGAACATCTTCCATTGCTATGGACTTGCTGGTTTGACCCCTTCGCTGGCACAGGCAGACAGGTGGCCATGAGCTGGGGACACCCGGCACTGTGTCCCAGGAGGATGACTCCTGGTCTGTACTCCCCAGCACTTGCCATGCCCCAGCAGATGTTAGCAGCTGGGCTGCCTTCTCCCTCCACCATGGGTCCCTCCAGCATGGGGACTCCACAGGCAAGCAGCCAAAATGGGCAGCCAGCCCTACATGGAGCCCCCCAACTCCCCAGCCATGCTTGAACCCAGAGCTCACAGCCACCCACCCAGTGGCAATGACCCAGGTGCGTGTGCACCCGAACCCAACAATGCTCCATCCCTTCGCACTACCTCATGTGGGGCAGAGTGCTGGGGGGGCTCACTGATCTCCTTTGGGTGCTGTTGGGGTTTCCCTGTTCCTGTCACCCGCTGCCACTTTTGAGCTCTTTATACTGCTTAGTTGGCCTCAGGCTTTTGCCTGGATTTTGATGCCCTCCCTGCCCAGACCCCCTCGCTGACCCTGCAGCCTTGCTGCAGCACAGACCTGGCCACCATTCGCCCCTGTAACAAGGGGTCTGCAGGGGCCTGGAGCTGCACCGTGACCGCACAGTCACATCGTGCTCATGCCATCACTGTTCCCTGTCCCCTCCATCAGTGAGACAGACACAGAAGCTGGAGCTCACGTATTCCACGGAACAGCTCTGCATCCTGCTGTCAGCCTGCAGGAAGGCTCAGCTCCTTCAGGCCTTACACATCCCACAGATGATCTGACCGTCCAAGCTCCAGGCAATGATGCTAAAAATCTCACCCAGATGCCTGGCTTGGAGGAGATCACGAAACCCACTCTGTCCAGAGGGATGCCCTGGCACCCCAAGGGCTCAGCCACGCTCCATCCTCGGGCTGGACCCATCCCTAAGTGTGGCTTCCCCAGGACCATGCAGCTTCACCCACCAGCTGCCTCCGCCTGGAAACCCGTGCTCCCCTGTTGACAATGTTAGTGGTTGTATTTTTAATCTTCTGGTTTCTCATGGGATAAGGGATTTTGTGACAACTTTGACTCTAGTCCCTCTAAGTGTAATTCTTTGATCTGCTTACCTGCCGAAATCACTGTGAGGCTGCTGCTGTCTGGCACCCTAATAGTGCTAAACAGGGATTCCCTTCATCTTCCCCATCCCCTCTGTGTCAGTTTTTGCTTACTTTCCAGCTGACGCTTCTGGATGCAGATAGCAAGAACCGATATATTACGCTTGAACTCACAGAGCAAAGGAAATTGCAGGAAGTGAGTGAGCACGAGCCATTTTCTGTTATTAATTCACATGGCATCCCCGTGCTGACCCAGCTACACTGTGTTATTACACTGCTGTTTGGTGAGTTAAGCAAGAGCTCTGTTTAAAAATAATCATAAATCATATCAGGCGTCTTTTCTGCTGAACAAGAATGTGCTTGTGCCAAGATGCTGGGGATCCTTGTGTTA
The DNA here is from genome assembly GCF_037038585.1 of Patagioenas fasciata. Classification (NCBI taxonomy): domain Eukaryota; kingdom Metazoa; phylum Chordata; class Aves; order Columbiformes; family Columbidae; genus Patagioenas; species Patagioenas fasciata. The sequence continues at coordinate 1,875,579 of NC_092539.1, forward strand.
CCCCAATAGCTCTGCTGGTCTCTGCTTCATGTGCTCGATGGATGTGGCACTGGATCATCCCAGCACAGCAGCGCTTTTCGGCTTCTCCTCCATCTATTCCAGGTACTTGTGAAGCAGTTTGCAGCCCAAGCCAAAGCCTGGCACTTCTTTTTCTCCCAGAACTTGTGTTAGGCTTGATGGGGTCCTTGGCAGCAAATGTCATTTATTACGTCTTGTACAGAGAGGCTTTGTCCACAGGTTTTCATCCCAACATGTGAGTGCTCAATGAGACATGCAGAGCTCTCCTAGATTTGCTCTTTGAGGTGCAGAGTTTTCCCTTCTCTCTGCTGAGCTGGTCCACCAAGATCTCTGCTTTCCAACCCAAACTGAAAATAATCTCATCCTTCAAAGCCCAGACCTGGGTGGCCACGCTCTCAAGTGATGTCCCTACCAAATCCCAGCCCCTGTGGCCGTCTCTAACATTTGCCTTTGTCTCTGGCCGTATTCTTATTCCTGGGTTGAACACCTAACTTTGTTATATATACATATATGCTTCATTATATTAAAAAAAATTCTATTGTATTATGTGTTATAAGCGTACATCATTATGCTGGATGTGGATATTCTCAGCATGTCTTCTGAGCAATGATGATGTGATATGGCACGTTTTGCTGGGTTTTACAAACAGCACTGATTTATTTTACCTTTTCCTCAGAGCCATCCAGCAGTCCAAGCATGCCTTGGGTTCAGAGGGAGCTCCTAAACTCAAGTGTGCCCACCGTTCCCCATGTCCTGCATCAAGCTCTACTTGGACAGACATGCAGGAGCAGCTTTGCCAGTGGGTTCACTCCATGTCATCCAGACAAATGAAGGTTTGCTTCTATAATCAAGTGGTGGGTGGTTGTTCCTTGGTACTCTGCATGCAACCACAGCTCCTTTCTTCAAAACTCATTACTTTCCACTGTCACAAATGGTTCCTTTCTAAACCTTTGGTTTACAGATGCATTGAGAGATGTGACAACACTGGCCCGTCTCTGCTGCAGCTCTGCTGAGATGAATGGTGATGCCAGAAGATAATTCAACCCTAAATTTCTTCCTCATCATCTGCATCAGCCATCATCAGCTCGATTGTCCAGCTGCACACTCAGAATTTTATTGCCCTTCTGGATTTATAGTGCCTGCAGAGAAGGACCAGCTCTAACAGGGTGTTTTCTTCCTCGCTTGGCGCTGACCCTGTGCCGTGGCTACAGGCTCCTTTGCTTTCTGCTCAACCCCAGTGAGCCAGCAGTTCTGCACGTTCCAAACCTTCCTGCCCCATGTCCCAGATCCCATCTAGCGTGTGCAGACCTAGCATTGTGCTTTGCCATCCGTGCTCCTGGCGGCGGCACCTCAGGTGCTTTTGCAATGACTCACAACACTTGTATTTACTGCTTGCTGCTCTTGTTACAGAGTTTGTTTGACCTGGTCCTGCACACCCACTCTTTCCAAAATCCAGCCTGTTTCTTGCAATGATCTTGTTTTGTACTGGTGAATCACCCATCACACAGATAATTCACCCACAAAACACCCGAGCTACTCTTCATCTTTCCAGAGAGCAGCTTTATCACAGGTCCGTAGCGGGTCAGGCACCGGTGCTCTGCAGCACTGGAGGGACAGCCCAGCCTAGCACAGCTGGGCCATGCGGATGTGGTACCCATGCTCCATGTTAAGTTTTCTCATCCTCCATGATCAATCGCACCATGCGTCATCCGCTCAGGATTGTCTCTCATTCCTGGGGTACAGCATCAGGAGAAGGGACTCCAGGTGCCACCGTGGCCACCCTTCCAGGCTGGGACCCTCCAGGCCTGGCTGAGGTGGCATCAGCCCAGCAATGGCTGCTGTGGACACCAGCAGAAGTGGAAAGTGGGGCAGCTCTCACACCACACATTTGCCACACGGCTCCACCGGAATTATGGCAGGAGCTTTCTGCAGCTCCTGGCATGTGCAGCTTGCCCAGGAAGAGCAAACACTATTTTGAAGTAGAGATGCTATTAAAAATCTGCCAAGAATCCAGCAGAATGGCTTGTTGCTGGCTGGTTGCTGAAGGATGCAGCCAGCTGCTGCCGAGCTGCTTGCTCTGGTTGCTGTTGGAAGCAGCAGAAGCGTGTGGGCTTGACCATTGATGCTCTTGCAGTACAGTCCTAACGCATTGTTGGGGGTTTAAATGGGGGTTTCTGGGCTTGCAGCCCCCTACAGAGACTCCACCATAAGAAAAATGGTGAAAAGTTCTGCAAAATGGTCCAAAGCCTGTGGCTTTTCCACATGCTACCACACACAAACCTTGAGATTACAGGAATCAGGAGCTCCATGGCACGAGAGACCCGCATGGTCTGGCCAGCTCGAAGGTTATGTACATTCCAAAGCCCTGAACACATCCCAAGGGGTATAATCATCATTTTTACTATTCATTCATTTTAGTGAGGCCACTTCTGGGAGCCCTTGGTGTGAAGTGTGCGCCCACCTTGCTGGTGCTGCACTGACAGTAGGAGGGCAGAGAGGAGGAGAAGGAGGAGGAGGAGGAGGAGGAGGAGGGATGCACGTAGGGTGGGGGGACATCAAGGCAGCAGAGCCAGAGAGACCATCTCCTCTCTCCTTGGACACAGTGACCTTCATTCCCCTCCCCACCAGCTCCCTGCCTGCAGATCTGGGGTTGCTCAGCTGTCAGAAAAGAAAACTCATGGAAAATTCATTGCTCTTCCCAGCTGCCTCAGGGGAGGAGGGAGAGAGGGCGAGGATCAACAGCCACAAGCTGGGACACGGGAAATTCCAGCTGTCTTTCCCTATAGCTGCACAGCGAAAAGCTTTTTCACTTGGAGGGTCAAACACGCGATTGAGGTGCAGACAGGTGGTGGGATCTGCAGCCTCGGAGATGCACGAGTTCCAGAACAACTCCGTGGCCATGCTTTGAGCAGGGCCTTGGACTCTGCTGTGGGACTGGGACCAGACACAGTCCCCGCAGGACAAGTGGGTCCCCAGCTCCCATCAGAGCTTCTTTCTTTACCTGGGGGCTGCATCTCCCCCACCCCACACACTCCCAAGGCAAGGAGGGTTTTGCATTTTGCTGGTGACCCCACAGCAGCGCAGTCATGTCAGAAGGTCCCTCCTGGTCCTGACAGGGGCTGATGGGGAGATTTGGAGCTCCCTGGGGACTGCTGGTCAGGGCAGATGGTGGCCACAAAGACCAGAGCTGCATTTCACGGGTGAGAGGGTACAAGGGAGACCCATGTCCTTTAGAAAACACCTTGTGCTCAGACAAAATGGGACAGGGATGGCCCAGAAATAGAAATGGCAGCTCTGCAGAAACCTTCCCCCTTCCCATCCAGCCCAGCTGATGCTGGGTTTAACAGAGCCCGAGGGATCCGAGGCTCAGCAGAATCCAGAGCATGTACCAGAGCAGGGATACGGCCGCTCTTCCCAGCCCTCCCTCTCCAGGTCGGGCGGGTGCAGGGCTGGTGGAGCAGCTCGGGTGCCAGCGATGCTGGGGCTGAGGCAGGCGCCTTGTAATTGCGATGACATTTAACATTTGCTTTGCTGGCTCCTTGGGAGAGCCCAGCGCTGCCTGCGCTTGTAACCTGACAGCGCTGCTCGCCTGGATGCAGCGGCGACACACAAACTGGGTCAGGGAGGAGGAGGCGGCGACTGCGCGAGCCTTCGAGATGCCCGCCAGCAGCGTGCTGGGGCAAGGTGGTCCTGGTGTGGGTGAAGAGGTGCTCGAGCTCCTGCTCGTCCCTCCCCAGGGCTGCAGGACCAGGTGCTATCTTGGCTGGGACACAGCTCCTAAGAGGAGCCTAACGCTGAAGCAGCAATTTGTTTTTGCAGCAGAATTTCAGGTTTTTCAGGCAAACTTCCCCAAATGCAGTGGGTGTGACCCACTGAGCCCTGCCTGGCTGCTGGATGGGGCCACTGCGGCCCTTTGCTCTGCACGCAGCCCTACACGAGTCCATGGTGGGATCCTGCTGTCCTGGTGTGGCTGTACCAGAGTTCCCAACAGGACCTGGGGGCACAAAGTGCTCCCCCATCCCTGCTCCCAGCTGCTTGAACAGTTCCTGTGTCTCCCGCCATCCTTTCTGCTCAGCTTGGGCAACTGATGCTCTCACATGGAGCACCAAGGTTGCATTTCTGGGTCAGCTGGGTGAATTTGAGTGTTGACCCAAGGATTCTGTTTTCCCTGTGTGCCTGTAACCCTCCTGGAAGCTCTGTGGGTGCACGGCTGGGAGCTGCCTCCTGCACGGCCCCTGCTCCGGTGCAGCGGCAGCTTCCTGCGGCATGGCGCTGCGGCTGCGCCGGGGCCGCCGGAGCAGACGGCCCTTTGCTGTGGTTTGAGCACGGCGGAGCTGAGCTGCCGCTTGCCCTGAGCAGCGACTTGCAGTCCTGGGGACAGGCAAGCGGGAGGCTGGGGAAAGGCGCGAGGAAACACGGGAGCTGGTGAACTCCCTGGCATTGCTTTGGGTGAAAGCTGGGAGCCATGCAGAGCCCCTGGCAGAGGGTCTGTGGGAGGGGGCTGCATCCTACAGGGCAGGGATGGGGTCTGTATCAGCTGTTGGAGAGGTTTTCCGGGGCTGACAGAATCATCTGGCCTTGGGGTTTCCATCACTTCTTTTCCTGTTTTCTTCGGTCCACCAAGGGTCTGGCTGATACATTTGGTGCCAGGACCCATCATGGGATGCTCCAAGAGGACCTTGTGGCCTGGCTCCCCTGCCTGGGGCCTTGGCTGGAGGGGGATCCCTGGGAACAGGGGCGCTGCTGCAGCCCGGTGCTCCCGTACAGGCTGAGAGGAAGTGAGTGGTCACACTGCAACCAGCTCCATCGCCCGTGTGACGTGGGGAGGTGAGGCCTTTCCATGTAATGGGAACCCATGCTCGGCCTCGCAGAGAACCTGGCATGCCCAGAATGCTGGGGGAGCTGTCATGGTGCCATCAGGGCAGTGCGGTGTCCCCAGGACAGGCCAGGAGTAACCAGAGAGACTTGTACCACCATGAGCCATGTCCCTGCCTGCTGGGGGCACATGTGGGTTTTTAGGGGATGGGAAGATGTACAAGGCACTGAGCACCCACACAAACCCAAACATGGCCCTGTGGATGGGGAAGAAGGTGCAGTTTTGGGCGCAGGCTCAAGGATGAGGGCTGTCCCACAGCAAGGCAGAAGGGGTCTCTGGGATCCCCCCACCCACTGGGGCTCACCCAGGCCCCGGCTCTCTGCAGGACCCTGATCTACGTGCGGGGTTTTGCGGCTGGCGGGTCTGTGGAGGAGGCTGCACCAGCACAGGGGCTGCCTGCCCAGCGGCTGCGCACGTGCCAGCGCGGAGCTGCCAGGCTGCGCAAGCCTGGTGCTCGCATCCTCGGCAGCACCGCAGACACAAATGGGAGCAGACAGGCTGGCTTGAGCGGTCAAGATCAAACCCCAGGAGCCCGGGGCTGCTGTCAGCGTGAGACAGGGCGCTCAGAGCCATCCCGGGAGCGGCAACCCCATTGCTCGTCCTGCCTGGTGATGTCCCTGCTAAAGCACTGTGTCCCCAGACGACTGCAGCGCGGTGCTGCTGGCAGAAGCCTGCTGGGGGCTGCCCACGCTGCCTCCATGCTGCAGCAACCAGGACAGGGACCAGCCATGGCTCAGGACCGCACTACGGTGAGGGGATACGGGGCTTTGCCTGTGTTGGACTTCCGATCTGGGGGGATGTACAAGCCACTGTCAGAGTGCAGGAATAAATGGTCCCACTCCTTCCATGGGGCTCTGACAACGAGGATGCTTCTGCGCCCAGCACCTCCCCAGGGTCTGCACCTCAGCTTCTCTGTGAACTCACGGGTGCAGAGGTGGCCCCAAAATGCAGCTCTGATGGGAACCGCAGTGGAAAGCCCCCGCTCCACAGGGCCGCCCGGCAGCCCCAGTCTGCATCAGCGGGTGGAAACTGCAACCTCTCGCCTCAGGCTCTCGCTGAGCCGGCGGCTGTGGGAGGACGGTGCCGCGGTCGTGGCACCCGGTTGGTGGTTTGCAGCAAGCCAGCGGGCTGCACCCACGCTCTCCGGGGACTGAGGCAGGGGAGCACCCCACGTGGCTGGGGCAGGACAGGCAGCACCCACCAAGGTGATTTGGGGGAGCAGGGGCAGATACCAGTGGCACAGGGCTGGCACTCTGGGAGCTGCAGATCCAGGCACAGCTTCCTCATCCTCCTCCAGCCCTGAAGATACTTCAGGGAGCCCCAGGATCCAGCAAGGATCCCACACACCTGGATTTTGCACAACCTGCCTGTTTCCCCCCTGGAAATCAGCAGCCATCACCCCAGTGCCCACATCCTGGTGGCCTGGAGGTGGCCCCTTGTGGGCAGCAGCGTGGCTGCCACCAGCACAGAGAAGGATGGACAAGGGTCTGTGGTGCAGATGAGGAGCAAGGAGAGGGCACAGCTAATTGGGATAATTGCTAAAGCAGGCAAGGGGTGAGCAGGGAGGGAGGCGGCGAACAAGGAGCCGTTGTGCACAGGCAGCCCAGGCGCACAGCCCCGGCTCCAGCCGACAGTGAAAGCCAAACAAACGGGGACTGTGTGAAGCGAGGGAGGACAAGCAGGCGGCAGGACAGAAACCAGAGCTCTGCTGGAGAGAGCCGGAGCCAAGGGATCAGCTGGGAGCTGGTGCTGTGCGGGTCTGCCTGCTCCCTGCGTGGACAGCATCCTGGGCTGCCGCTGCAAAGCCTTCACGGGGGGCAGGATGGTGCCATCCCTGACCCGTCCGTGGGGCAGGGGCTAAAGAGAGGAGGATGGCAAAGCGCTGTGGATGTGCCAGGCCAAGAGACAGGTAACAGCCCTTCTGCTGCAGCCATCCCCAGGACTGGAAACTTTCAATTGCAGAAAAATAGCAGGAAATCAACCCATCATCCTAAAAAAATCATGGGCAGGTGTAGCTGCCGCATGAGATCTCCATGTGGTCGCGGCACAGCGGAAGCCACAGCAGCACCCAGCGTGGCTGTTTGTAGTGAAAGCAAAAACGGTGCCTGCAGGGAGCCCGTTGGACCTGTGTGCCAGCAGCTGCCCCCACCTCAGCCCGGCTTCTTCCTTCGCAGGGAGGACAAGTGACCTTTGAGGAGGGAAAGCTGTGGCTGTGCATGTGAGCTGCCCAACTGGGTGTCCCCAGATGGGGCTCTCCCTGCCTCTTTCGCAGATGTCTGTGTGCGAGTGGGTGTTTCACCTTGGAAGACATCGCAGGCTGTTTGCTGCCGTGCATGCTGGGCTGAGGTTTGCAACAGGTGAATTGCCCCTCCTAAAGTCCCCGTGCAATGCCACGAGGCCACCCCGCAGCACCCTGTCCCTGTGGCACGTGGCAGGTGAGGACGCGTGAGCCCTGGGGCGATGCTGCTGGGGTGCGGAGGGGGACATCTCTGCGTCAGCTGGAGGCTCTGCCCGAGTGGATATTTTGCACGTGGGTGGGACAGAGGTGGAGGTGTGAGACTTTGGAACTGGGGGATGATGTCAAGCAGGGCGCCCCAGGTCTGTGCTTGCTGGCACGTTCAGCAGCAGCTCTGTGCAGGGGCAGCTGCTGGCTCCTGGTTCAAAGCCCATCGGGAACAGCCCATCCTCAGCCCCAAAGCGCTCAGCTGGAGGAGACGGGAAGGACTTGCTCCAGGCCAGGAAATCCTTGCTTTCTCCTCCAGCTGAGCCGCAGTGGTCAGCCACAATGCATGCTTCCCCCACACCGCTGCCAAGCCCCGGCATGACCCAGGGGCTGGCGGGCCAGGGAGCCGCAGGGGACAGGGACAGAGGGTGAGTGCGGGAGGGCGATAAGGAAAGCGGCTGCTGTCCCGGTTCCTGCGGCTGGTGCGAGCCGGGGCAGAGGCAGGCAGCAGGCCAGGCACCAGCCGACTCGCACAGCACTGGACCAGATAATTTGTCCGGCTCATTGAGCAGTGCAGCATCCCCCTGCCAGGGCAGAGTGGGGCTTGAACTGGAAAGGCTTTGGGCACTGTGGCTGCAGCTTGAGCATCCCCTGTGCCCATGGATGATGTGCAGTGCAGGTGTGGAGGAGCCTGAATGCACCGGCTGTTGCAAATGTGCCTCACCCCCTGCCACAGGCACATGGGGGAACCAAGGCAGATGGATGGGTGCCCAGCACCCACACACGCTACTCGTGCACATGTACCCTGGCCAGACACAGCACTGGCTGCATTTTGCACTGCCCCACGGTACTCTTAGCAACCCTGTCCCTCACTCCTGGGCCTGCAGCGTGGCTGAGATGTCACATCAGGGAAGTGAAACGTACACAGGGCAGAGCTAGTGATGGGTCCTGTCACATCTGAGGAGCTGTCAGCCCTTCCTAGGGACGTGCTCGTGCTGCAGGTTGAGCACCAGAGCCTTGGGAGGTTTGTAGAGAAGCCTGCGCTGCCCCTCGGTATGGAGCTGAATCACGGGTGTCGAGGTCAGGACTGGGCCTGCTGCAGGACGAGTGCGTGGCCCAGGGACCCCGACTGCATGCAGCCTGTGTGCTGACCCCAGGATACATCCTGGCACCATGGGCAATCCCTGCCTTTGAGCAGCTTTTGCAGGTCATTTCCAGGCTCCGTTTTGGCTTTACAAGCTGCTGCTGCTGCCCTTTGGGACACATCACTTTCCCAAAGAGGCCACCAAGAAGGAAAAAATTCTTCCCAGAGAGGGCTGTTGGGCATTGGAACAGGCTGCCCAGGGAAACGGTGCAGTCACCATCAGGAGAGGGGTTTAAAAGGCATTTAGACAAGGTTCTGAGGGATGCGGTTTAGTGCTAGAGTTAGGTTATGGCTGAACTTGATGAGCCTGATGGTCTTTTCCAACCAAAATGATACTATGATTCTATGATTCTAACTGAAACAACTGATCCCATGCCGCAGGCAGACCACCTGCAGACAAGCAGTGCAGGGCTGCAGCTCTGCACGTGGACATGGGGCATGAGGAGCTGCCAGGGCCCCATGCTGTGGGGCATGGCCGTGGGGCTGCCAGGTCACATATCCACACTGGGCTGTGCCCACGTGCTGCCCTGACAGCGGGTTTAGCTCCAGGACTCTGGGACGGGACACTGAGCAGAGGCTGCAGCCTGGACTGGGGGGACGAGTGGATATTTGCACCATGCTGGGGTTTTCCACCCAGAGTGATGGCAATGGGGGTGTGCCGCCCCAAAACTGGCACCCTTGGCACCTTTGTCTCCATGCACCAGTCTGTCACCCCTCAGAGATGCACCAGTGTCCCTTCCATAGCACCCTCATGCCTGCAGCCCCCAACACCTCCTCCCCAGCTGATCCCCTGTGCTCGGCAGCACCAGCCCCATGGGCTTCCCCCTGTGGATGGTGATGTCTTCCATGGTCCTTCCTGCCATCCCCTGGGCCTCACTCTGCTGCTTAATGAGGAGGCAGCTGAGAATTAAGGCAAATGCCTTGGGGCAAACCTCACACAACAGAGGAGCCCATGGAGGGAGCCCCAGGATGTCCCAAATCACCCCACCTGTCTGGCTTTGTTTTGCACAACCTGAATTTGAGGGTTGACTTCCTGTTGCTGCACTGGCCCAACTCATCCCCGCACCCTTTTCAAGCACTGTCCACCCACGAGCTCTCCTTCGATTTGGAAGAGTCTTCAGTCCCCCCAGGGTCTGGTGAGAAGTCATGAGCTGTGCTGGGTGCTCTGACCCAGCTGACTGCAGACCCTTTCCCTCTAGGAAACCCCGCTCTGCATCCTCCTCTGGTGATGATGGGGTGGAAAGAGCATCATTACCCTCCCGTGCCTGCGCCACAGCACTGTGTCTCCCCAGGAGCCTCTAAATATTCAGCAGACACAACCTGTCCATGAATTTTTGTGTCCTGGTGACTGGGAGAGCGCCTGCGAGGAGCTGGGACTGGGGAGGTGCCACCAACGCTGATGCCACACACATGCCCGTCCCCAGGGGAAGGATGCCCAGTAATGGGATGTACCTGTGGCTTTTGTTTTGGTTTTGGTTTGGTTTTGTTCGGTTGGTTTTTTTTCACCAAAATAAATGCTCATTTTGCTGTGTGTGAGGCAGCAGCAAGTCAAGGCATCCCATGAGATCACTGTGGTTACTGGTATCCTGCAAAAAACCCTAGAAGTTTGTTTGGTCATGTAGGCTCGGGGGCTGTGAGTACCTTGCCATGGTACGGCTGCGGGGACCCAAGGCCTTTTCTGGATGCCTGTTGCAGGAATTGCTGAGCCCAGCACTTTCCTCCCGGCTGCACGTCCCATGGCTGGGGACGCCCCAGCCCGGCAGCCCCGCTGGGCTCCAGCCCTGCCGTCACCTCCCGTGCTGGGTGCCCAAGCCCCAGCCCCTCCATGGGGCTGCCCTCTCGCTTTGGCGCTGTTGGGAGGCGGTGTGGGCAGCAAGCGGGCTCATGGGTCAGTTAAAAAGAAAAGGAAAGCAAAGGCTGGCTTTTTCTCCTGTTTCTCTCCTGGTTTTCCCAGGCTCCTCCTCAGATGGCAGAGGTTGTCTCCTGGCTTCAGCAGCATGTTTCTGTGGAAAGGCACCTGGTGAGGACCAGCCTCCTGGCACAGGACGTCGCCTGGGTGGCCATTGGGCTTTTGGGTGTTTGGTTTTTTTACTGTTGAATTTATTTTTTTCCCTGCAAACAATTGCAGGAAATCAGGCTGGTTTTAAGCAACAAATAACTAGGCGTTAGTTCAGCTCCTCCATTCTCAGGGTGCAGAGCTCTGAAGTGCCCGCCGGCTCTCAGCTCAGCGAGTCCCACACGGGGCGACTCCAAACCAGCAGCTCGGGCGGGGGTGCAGCAGCTTTTCCATCTGAACATTCTCCATCATCTATAAACCTTCCAGGGAGCCATACAACACTGCTGGATGTGGCTCTTGGAACTCAACTGGGAGTCTGTATCTTGCCAAGAAAATGTTTGAACTTCAGGCTCCAGATGAGAGGTTTCTGCTCAGGCTGGGTCTGTGCTGACACAATCTGCTCCATCACTGCGCCAGATGGACGAACACCGAACAACTCTGTTGTGCCCATACTTCCCCCTGTGTCTCCTGCAGGATGGACTGATTTTGGGGACAAGGAGCAGAGAATGATGCTTTGCAATGCTGAAAAGGTCAGATTTAGGCTTTCAACCTCCGAATCACCCTCCTGGGGAATAATGCTGAATTTGAAGGACTTTTTAGCTCCATCTGTGGGGACTGCAGGGCTCCCGGGGACAGGGGCTGGTGCCCATTGTCCCTGCCAGCGAGGAGAGGTGAGACCTGAGCCACCTTCTGCCCCCAGTACTGGGGCTGTCTGTCCTCTCTGGCCAGGGGACAGCTGGACCATCCTCAGTGCCCAGGGGCCCAGCTGTGGGGATGCAGGTCTGCCTGGCGCTGTGATGATGTGTGATGGGCACAGCTCCTGAGGCATGACCAGAGCAGCCAGGGCAACCAGTCCCAGCCTCTTAACCTCCCTGAGAGTATTTGCTGGCAGCATGTGACAACAACCTCTCTCTCTCATGGGTGTCCCCATTCCCAGCTGCCATTAGAGACAAACCCACATTTCCAAGGTGTCTTGTTTTTGGAGAATGGGCCCCAGTGACACCAGCTGCTCCATGCATCACTGGATCACAGAATCCCAGAATGTCAGGGGTTGAAGGGACCTGGAAAGCTCATCCAGTGCAATCCCCCATGGAGCAGGAACACCCAGCTGAGGTTCCACAGGAAGGGGTCCAGGCGGGTTTGAATGTCTGCAGAGAAGGAGACTCCACAACCCCCCTGGGCAGCCTGGGCCAGGCTCTGCCACCCTCACCAGGAAGAAGTTGCTTCTCAAATTTCAGTGGAACCTCCTGTGTTCCAGTTTGCACCCATTGCCCCTTGTCCTGTCACTGGTTGTCACCCAGAAGAGCCTGGCTCCATCCTCCTGACACTCCCCCTTTCCACATTGATCCCCAGGAATGAGTCCCCCCTCAGTCTCCTCTTCTCCAGCTCCAGAGCCCCAGCTCCCTCAGCCTTTCCTCACACGGGAGATGCTCCACTCCCTTCAGCATCTTGGTGGCTGCGCTGGACTCTCTCCAGCAGTTCCCTGTCCTTCTGGAGCTGAGGGGCCACAACTGGACACAATATTCCAGGTGTGGTCTCCCCCGGGCAGAGCAGAGGGGCAGGAGAACCTCTCTGACCTACTGACCACCCCCTTCTAACCCACCCCAGGTACCATTGGCCTTCCTGGCCACAAGGGCCCAGTGCTGGCTCATGGTCACCCTGCTGTCCCCAGGACCCCCAGGTCCCTTTCCCCTACACTGCTCTCTAATAGCTCATTCCCCAACTTACACTGGAACCTGGGGTTGTTCCTGCCCAGATTCAAGACTCTACACTTGCCCTTGTTCTATTTCATTACATTTTTCCCTGCCCAACTCTCCAGCCTGTCCAGGTCTCTGATGGCAGCACAGCTTCCAGTGTCACCACTCCTCCCAGTTTGGATACATCTTCTGTCCGGCAGCAGCACCCACGTGTGCCCGCTGGCGCTGCAGCAGGTCGGTGCTGAGGCTGAAGGGAGCACTGGGAGCAACTGGTACAGGCACTGGGGAGAGTGTGCTGGTGCTTGAGGAGGATGCGGGTGTCACTGAGGCTGTCCTCATGGGTGGGACACTCGCAGGGGCTCTGTCCCATATGGGTTCGCAGGTGGGAGCTCTGTGCAAAGCCCTCGCTGCACTTGGGGCGTTTATAGGGTCTCTGCCACCGGGGCCTTTTGGGACAATAGCTCTCAGCACTGTCCCTGACATCCCTCACAGCCTGGGAGGGGATGTCCCCACGGTCCCCTGATATGCCAGAGCCTCCATTTCCTCCTCCACATTGTCAGCACCTGTCAGAGGAAAGAAAACACAGCTGTAACTTCTTCCATGGACCACCTGAACCTGCCAGAGCTGCTGCTCCCGTGGGAATCGCAGTCAGCTGGGTCAGTGGGCCTGGGGGAGATGAATAAACCCCAGGAGGGTCCAGAACCTCGGCTCTGGTGGCAGTGCCCTCCCCAGCCTTGGTGCTTGGGAGTTTACCCTCGACAGGGACAAGAGGGTCAGAGCTCCCTGGGGCTGGTGAGCTTTGAGGAGGAAGGGGATGCTGCCATGACCCTGAATTCATCACACTTTGGGGACACCTTGCTCAAATGGCAGGTGCTGTGGTGGCCACCTTGGCCTGGCAGGGACCTTATAGGATCCACAGAGGACGTAGTTGCTCCTGTTCCTTTTCCTTGCCAGAGGACCTGGGTTAACCCAGTCCTCACCAGCAGAGCTGTGAATGTGCTGCTGCGGGACTGGTTCCAGGTCCATCACCGCAGCACCCACGGCCAGGAGGAAAGGAGCTATTAAAGACATTGTTGGCCCAAGAACAAATTGGCCATCAGGAAATTAAGGTTGGAATGGAGAAAATGGCCAGATCTGGACCAGGAGAGCAGCAGTGGAGGCTGGAAGGGCTTTCCCAGGATGAGACCGCAGCCAGCCCAGCTGGCTGGCAGAGCTGGCGCCAGAGCCTGAGGAATGAGATTATCCAGGAGGCGCCTGCGAGATGAGAGCTGCTGCAGCGAGATGCCAGGGATGGACATCAGCAGGGATGGAGGCACTTCAGGTTAAAGCTACCACCCTGCTCAGAGAGGCTGTGCGGGGTCTGCAGCCCTGGGCAGCAGTGGGTGGGATGTCCCTGCCCGAAAAACCTCAGAGGTGCTAAGAGATGAGCTTCACTTTGGAGCCCTCTGGGAGAGGGAAGGCACCAAGGACACAGGGTGCCCAACCTGAGCTGTGCCTGGTGCGCAGCCTCGCAGCTCCCTGCGAGCAGAGCCGCTTATCAACAGGGCTGCGCGGGGAAATCCGGGGCAAAAAGCCAAAACGAGCAAGTCCTGAGGCGCTGGGAGGAGGAGAAACTCTCTGCTGGAGAGTGCCACAGCGACATCCCCTGCGCGAGTGGGGACACGCCGTGCGCGGGCAGGCCGGGCCGGGGTTATGGCAGGACAGCCCGCAGGATGCTGTCTCTTCTTGTACGGCTGCTTGGTAAAATCTGTGAGTTTTCCTCTGGGGAGACAGCTCAAGATGGGCAAACCTGGCAGCAGGGAGGCCCAGCGAAGGGGCAGGCGCTGCCGGGAGATCTCCTCTGGGCAACCCTGCAGGAGCAGAGTGGCCCCAGGGGTGTCTGTGCAGATGTTTTTTAGCTTTCAAAACCCAAGAGCTGGTGCTGTGAGGCTGGTTATGCATGGTGCGTGCTCTGGTGCACCCTTACTCTCAGTCATCAGTGGGGAAACTGAGGCACAGAGCTGCATGGGGCCCCTCTCCCAGTACTAGAGCTGGTCAGAGGAATTTTTGTCCTCCCAGCTTCTCCCAAAAAATTCCCAGGGCTCCATCTTTGCATCCCTCCACCCTGGGAGGTCACCAAGTCTCTTTACAGGGCAGACCACACTTTTGGAGCTGGAAGCCCAGCAAGATCCAGGATGAAGGCACCAGTGGCAGAGGGCAGGCAGAGAGTGGGGCTTGCAGGCAGGCGCAGGCAGCAGGGCGCTCTGCCCACTGGGTGCCTGGCCAGCTCAGCACCCTCCAGCATCCTCCCCCGTCACAGGGACAGTGCTGCCAGGGCTGGGCAGGGTCCTGTCACCCACCAGAGCTCTCCTGCTTGGTCCATGGGTGCCAAGGGTGCAGCCCCCAGCCCAGTGTCCCCACTCGGCTGGGCAGGCAGGGCGGTGGTGGCACTGCTGTGAGCAGGATCCAGCCAGCCCGTGCAGCCCCAGCTCCTCAGTGCAGGTGAGAAATGTAGGGTTTGGTTGCGATGGCCAGAAGGAAGCAGCTTTTCCCTTTGCAAAGTGCCGAAGGAAACATAATTCAATCCCAGCAGGATTCAGCTGCAGTTTGGGACAACCTCTGCCCTGTGCCTGTTCCCAGGCTGCCCTGGCCCCATGTTCACAGCCCTGTCCCTGGCATCCCTGGAGCTCCTGGAGAGGATGGCTTTTTGCATGAAACTGCTTGAGAGAAGATGTTGGGGCTCTGCACAAGCCAGTTGTGGGGGTTTGGTGATGGGAAGGATGACACTGGCTGAGGGCATCACAACAGTGTCACACAGCAAGGACATGGCTGGAGTAGGGGACCCATGGTGGCCCTGTCCCACCCCACAATATGCTCAGCCACCAGCACAGGAGAGACTGTCCAGCTGCAAGGACAGGAGCTGTGTCCCACACCCTGGGGACAGGACACGTGGCCAGGCACAAGCTCCCAGAAAAAACCACCCTGTCCCCAAGCACCCAGAAGCAGGGACATGGTGCACTGGAGGCCCTGGCAGGGGTGGCTGCGGCCACCCAGCAGTAAGGACACTCCTGAGAATCCCAAAGTCCTGCAGCCTTCAGCAAAATACCGGTTCAGAACCCGCATGGGACACACAGGGGACATGTGGGTGTCCTGCCCAGGGTGGAGCAGTGAAGCTGTGGCGGTGCCATGCCCCCACCAAGCCTTGTTTCCCTAGGCCAGGCTGGTGTCCTGCACCTTCCTGCTTTCCCTGCAGCTTCCCTGGGGTCCTGGCAGCACCGAGGGGACCCAGGCTGGTACCTCCCACTGCCCCAAAGGAAGATGCCAGGTCTGGATGTGGGGCTGGAGTGCTCCTGTGTTGCTTTCCACCCAGTTTCCTGGGCTGGCAGGCTGGTCCTCGTGGTACCCTTTGTACCCCCAAGGCTCAGCTCTTGCTCTGAGCTCCCTCCCTCTGGGGATGGCCATCTCCTGAAGGAGCCATGGGGCAGGTGTGTCCAGGATGAAAACCCCTGACCCTGGGTGGGATTGGCAGGAGGGGACACCAAAAGAACAGCCACTTGCAGAGGAGCTGTGGGGGTTGCTTTGGCCCATGGGGCTTTGGGCGAGGCTGGGAGCAGCTCTGGCTTCCTGTGGTTGGGGACATTGTGTCCTTACGCTGGTCCTGGGCCCAGCTCCATCAGCCCTGGTGGAAAGTGAGGAGCCTGAGGAGCCGGCACGCAGCACTGTCCTGCCCGCAGCCCTTCTGCTGTCCCCGCAGGGCTGGCGCTGCCCCAGGGCCGCTCCACGGGCCCAGCAGGTACAGGTGAGTGGGACAGGGCAACACCAAGGAACCAAAGGAGTCCTGGTGGGGACAAGGACACTGGCTTTGCAGTGGTGGGAGTGTGGCAAGATGAGGGCCCCAAGGCAACGGTGCCTGGCCTCTGGGCTGGCTTTTCAGTTGGGATTTTCCAAAAAGCCTCACAGCAGAGCAGGCCTGGGGGCTGGGGCTCGCACTGGGTCTCGCCTGCCTAGTTGCAGGTAGAGGGGGCTGTAAGTTTGTATCTTTTCTCTTGCAGCAGTTCCGGTCCCAGGGACTGGCCCGTGTGCCAGCATCCCCCTCCATGCCCTTGTGCCAGCCGTGTCCTCACTCCGTCCAGCCCCCTGCGACGCCCCGGGGAGGCACAGGGCAGCCCCCCCTCCTGCCCTGGAAATGGCTCTGTTGGTGGGCACAGGTTCACATCACAGCCAGCATCCCACCACACATCTTCCTGATGCCCAGGACATACCAGGTCCAGCGCACTTGGTTTGTGCCCCTCTGGCTGCCTGGTGATGCGGACCCCAGGGGAGACCTGGCATTGGGGTGTCAGGGCTGGAGAGCTGGGACACAGCCAGACAGGTGTGAGAGACCCCAGGCTGCAGGGACCTGGTGTCCACGGGGACAAGCAGAGCCTGGCAGGTGGCTCCGGGGGGTACTAGGAGTGCTAGGGGTGCAGGTGCCTGCTGTCCCCCTGCCCAGTGTGTCTGTCCAGCGCCCAGTGTTCCCTGCCCACTGCCCCTGTTCAGTCCTGGCGCCCACTTCCCTGTGCAGCCGCGGGCGGGGCGGCGGGTCACGGGGCGATCGGTGTGGGGCCGAGCCGGGCTGTGGGACCGAGCGGCGGGTGTCGGGCCGGGCGGGAGGGGCCGGGCAGTGGGTACCGGGGCGGTCGGGGCCGAGGCCGGGGCGGGCCGGGCCGGGCGGGGCGATCGCGCAGGAGGAAGCGCAGCCGGCGGCAGAGCGGCCGGAGCCGCGCACTCGGTGAGTGGCGGGAGCGACCCGCTGCCCGCGCCCGCCTGCCCCCCGCCGATCCCCTTCTTGTCCCCCGCCTGTCCCCCTCCCGCCCCTCTCGGCTTCCCCCTTTCCCCCACCAGCCCCATTTCCCTGCCCGGGGCCGCAGTTCCCCTACTCCCCCACAACCTACCCCACCCCCTGCCGCCCTCCCTCCTGCCCCTGTCTTGTCCCCTCCTTCCCCTGCCTCCTTCTCCCCCACACGCACTTGCTCCCCACTCCTTTCCCCAGTGCCTGCCCCCCACCTCTGAGACCTGCCTCCCCGCAGAAACTTCTACCCCACCCCACTGTCCTGCCTGCACCATAGCTCCCACCCAGTCCCCCCTCCATCCCTCAGCACCCTGCCCACCCCCATGTCACCCTGCCCAGGTGTCTCCTCCTCAGGGCCACACAGCCAAAGGTGGCATGTCGGGGTCCCCTCGGGCTGGCAGGGAGAGGGGGTGCACAGCTCTCCACCCTGCTCCCAAACCAGTGGGGTCTGCTGGGGGGTCCCTTCCCCATGCCATGGGAACAACCCCAGCACTGACACCCCCTGCACTCTGGGTTAACGGGGATCTCTGTCTTGCAGGAGGTGGGCACCACCAGCTGGGCCACGCGTGTTGGCGATCAGCAGGGAGATGGATCGTGGCGTCAGCCTGGAGAACCCCTACGCCAGTGTCAACATCCCGCGGGAGCAGTTCCAGCAAAGCTTCATCACTCGCTACCTGAAGGACGAGCCCACTGTCATCGCGAATCCTGCGGCCGTGCCCACCTACAGCGTGGAGGAGCAGGCAGGCTCTGCTGACAGCTGGAACAGCCCAACCATTGCCACCGGGAAGTCCTGGTCCCATCCCTACAACCCCTATGCCAGCCTGAGGATGCCCAACGGGGAATCGTCCAGCTCCTTCTACACTGTCACCCTGGACAAGTCACCTAAGGGCCAGGAGCGGGAGGCTGGCGGGGTGTGTGGCTGCTGCAAGTGCTGCCCCTGCAGAAAGTGTTGCTGTGTCATCTCCTAAGGGTCCTCTCTGCACCCATGGGACCTGCTGCCCATGGGACAGGGCCAAATGGCCCCGCAGGAACATGTCTACGTGACCTAAACACCCCAGGGAGCTGTTCTGGTGCCTGGCAGTCCTGACAGCTGGGAGGTGGCACCAGCTGGGCTCTGTCGTTGCTTTTTACCCAGGACCTCTGCAGCCAGATATGCTGGTGATGGGCACCTGCCGGATCCTGAGAGCCCAATGTGGGACATGAGGGAGAAGGACAGGTCCTCCCTGGCCCACTGAAGCCCAGGAGCCTTGGGGATAATGTGTGCCAACGCAGATACCACCGAGAAGTGCCTATGCTGGAGACGGGGACAGCACTTTGAGCCTGCGATCCTGTACATTGACCCTGCCAGCCTGCCCTTGCTGGGAAACCTCCAGCTCTGGGGAAGGTGCAGGCATTGCCCGCTGGAGGGTGGGTTTGGGTGGTGGCAGTCCTGTGTGTGTGACAGAGGAGTGCATCATCGTCACTGTCTTGGGGCGGTGGAGAGGAGTCAAGGACACATCCCCAGCTGGGATGGGGACGCAGCTCTCCAGAACTGAGTGGTGCCCGCTCTCACAGCATCACACTGTCCATGGGACAGAGGGAAGGAGATGGGAAGGACAGACAAAGCATGGCAAAGTGTGGGGCAGCGCTCCAGGGCAGCACCTGATGGCATGGGTGTGTGTGTCAGCATCCCAGAGCCGGGAAACCCCTGGCCCCATGCAGCTCCTCCTGCCAGGCTCAGGGAGAGCTGGGCACAGCCCCTCACCCCATCCTTATCTGTATCCCAGCTTGGGGCTCCACACTGCGCTGGGGCCGGGGCCAGTGTGGAGGGCTGTCCCAGCTCCAGCAGTGGGGTAGCACTGGGACACCCTGTTTGGGATGCAGATCCCCATCGTTCACCTTCTGTGACTCCCTGGGCACTGAGGAGGGTGAGCGAGGAGCCCACTGGCCTGTTCGCAGCACACCAGGGCAGCTCCAGGCTGGGTTTTCAGCTGGGGCTGGCGCCACCAACCTGGAACAAGCCCGCCGTTGTGCTGGCGTCCCATGGGCAGCCGTGCTGCCAGGCGGCAGCTGCGTCAGCACCGGCGGCTGCTGCAGGAACTGCCTGGGCTGCAGGGGCTTGGAAAGAGTGCGTGTGTTAGCAGATGACTTCAGGGTGCTGCAAATAAAATTACAGCCGTCTCCTCCCCTGCCAACGTACGCCTCTTCCCTCTGCCCTGGATTTTCCGGGATTCCTGTGTTACTTTTTGCTTACCCTGGTGGGCTGTGGAAGGGCAGTGCAGGGGGCACACAGCCCTCTCCCCACTCAAAACCAAGCTTAACTATTGCACTGGTGACTTGCGGCGGCAGTGCTGGGACACTGAGCTCTTCAGCTCGCTGCTGCATGGGCCCAAGGCTCCCCTCACGCCGGCGTTTCCAGTACAGCCTGCTCCTGCCTGCCTGGGGACGCTGGCTGGTGCTCAGCCTGTCCCTGCCGAGCTGGATGGCTGTCCTGTCTTTTGGAAAGAGAGACCCGGGCTTTGGGGGGGCTGGGGAAGGTGGAGGCTCCTGGCTGGGCCAGCTGGGTGGGCTTTGTGGTACTGCCTCAGCTGACCATGACCCCCAGGGAGCCAACCAGCACTGGAAGCCCACCACTGCTTGAAGCCCACCACTGCCAGGGTTCCACCAGCACCAGGACCCCTGCCACAATTGGGAGCACACCAGAACCAGGAGCCCAGTGTTGCTGGGACATGCCTCCAGAACTGGGAGCCAATCACCCGTGGCAGACACCATCACTGGGATCCCCCGAATTCCCACCACCCCTGGGAGCTTCTGGGCTGGAATGGCAGTGGTTTGGAAGAGGTGCAGCTCCTAATTCCCCCCCCAGCTCAGACTCCTCTGCCTGGCCCAGGTCCTGTGCCAGTGGGTGGCCATGGGGTGCAGCTTGCAGGGGGGGTTGGCAGCGACACAGCCCCACGCTGCCCTGCACAAGGAACACTCTTGTTCTCCCTGCCTGGCCTGCGGGCAGTGCTGGCGTGAGGACGGGCAGATCCACCCCTTGTTTGCTGTCATGACCTGAATGAACACCAGCCCAGCCCTGCCGCAGAGCTTGGCCTGGACCTGCTGTCACCTCGGTGGTGTGGCTGAAACACCCCACAGAGGCTGCTCTGTACCGGCGTTCTGTGCTCTGTGGGGACAAACACGATTTGGGGAGGGAAAACATCCCAAGGGGTATGCGGTGCCTTTGGCAGAACCATAGGGGCTGTTGGGGCTGGCATCGAGGGGATGCCAGGGGCAAGGGATGAGCTGACGTGACCCGGGCAGGGTGCTGGCAGGGTGCAGCATCTGCTGACAGTGCCGTGTGTCACTGCTGCTTGTAGCTCTGCCTAACCTTGGGGCGATGGCAAACAAACCGGGAGAGGCTGGGCAGAGTGCTGCCTGCCAGACACCTGGGCAATGATTAAGCTGGAGGCAGCAGGAAAGCCGGGGCTGTGAGCAGGGAAGGGCACACGGTGCTGCCACAGACCTTGACGGGGCTCTGGGTGACATGAGCAGCTGCGTGCAGGGTCCCATGGGTGCTCCCTGGCTGGATTTCATCTTTGAAGGGTGCTCAGGGGTGCGAAGGGTTGTGCTGGGTGACTGTCACCTCCTGCGTCTGGGGTGTGGGTGCTGATGCATGGCGCTGGCTCATCTGGATCAGACCTTTGTGCTCCCCTGCAGGTGCCGCTCCCTGCCCTGCTGTGCCAAAGGTCCCTGCAGCGCTCGGGGACGAGTCCTGGGAACAGGAAAAGACATTTCTCACAAATGGCGTGCTGCTGCTGATTGCAGATACGCCTTCCCTGTCCTCAGATTCGGGTGTTTCACCAGGGCTCATGGAGCCCGACTGAGGCTGAAGTTTGGTTTCAGGCAGCATGATCCTCGGTGTCACCCTGTGTGGCTTGGTGGATGCACAGCCCATGTCACCAAGGGGTGCAGGGCAGATGAGCTGGGCCCATGGCCCCGCACCAGGGGCCAGGGGCAGGTGGGCACAACCACTTGATGGGACGCAGCTCTGCTGGCATCAGGGAGGGGACACGAGGACTGATGGGCAGGGGCTGCAGTCGACAGGAGGGCAGGGGGTGTGTGTGTGGGCATGTCTGCAGCCAAGGGGATGTCACTGTCCCTGGGCAGTGCCAGGTGTACCCCTACTTGTGCGCAGAGACAAACCCATCCCTCTCACCCATACAGTCTTTTCAGGCAGAGCTTTGTACGGCCCAAAGGGACTGACACCTACCTGCTCTGAACCTTGCCCTGCAGCAGGTGGGGACAGAAAGGTGGGGACAGAAAGGTGGGGACAGAAACATGGGGACAGACTTTGTAGCAGGGCATTTTACAACAGGACAAGGCGTGATGGTTTTAAACTAAAGGAGGGAGATTCAGGCTGAACATGAGGAAGAAATTGTTGTCCCTGAGGGTGGTGAGAGCCTGGCCCAGGTTGGCCAGAGAGGTGGTGGATGAACCATCCCTGGAGACATCCCAGGCCAGGCTGGACGGGGCTCTGAGCAACCTGAGCTGGTGAAGATGTCCCTGCTCATGGCAGGGGTTGGACTGGATGAGCTTTGATGGTCCCTTCCAACCCAAACTCTTCCATGATTCAGGTGAGCCAGTCCGCCATCATGCTTTGGGTGGGAGAGTGACTTCTTGCCAGGTTTGGGACATGTGCGGCCATCCCCAGGCACCTGCTGCCTGCTCATCCCCAGGCACCCGGGTGCTGCCAGCCAGCTGCAGGCGCGCAGGGTGCTGCCCTGAGATGCCGCAGCACAGCGGGAATCCCACGCAGCTGGTTCCTGCTCCGCCCAGGGCACACGGCCCTTGGCCCCACCTTGGCTGGTGGGTTTGACCAAAACCAAGTTCCCTGGCACAGCCCTGTCCCAAGCCACCTGCCATCCCTCGCCTTCTGCCAGAGCTGCAAGGAGAGGGCAAAGCCCTGCCATGGGGTGACATCCCCACGTCTGAGGACCCATGGGCACATGCACCCCATGTGCATGGCCTGGGGAGACCTGTGGCAAAGGAGGTATCAGGATCCTGGGTCAAGATACGGCCACCGTGCCCCCGCAGGTGCTGTGCTGCCAGTTCTGCTGCCTCGCTCCCATGCACCGGCATCCAGGGGTTCAATTTTTCTGCAGAGTCCAATGACCCTGTGGGATTCTTGCTTTCCAAAACCCCCAATTCTTGCTGCCAAGGAGCGCTGGAAACGTGGCCTGAGGGCTGCTGAAATGTTTGGTAACAGACAGCGCAGGAGAGCCGGTCTCCCTGCCTGCACTGCTGCCTGCTCCTGCCTGCAGCAGGAGCTGCTGCCCTCTCCTGCTCCCATGCAGAAATGCTGCTGGGTGTCCCTGCAGTCCTACCTTGGCATCAGGAGCTGCTTTTCTCCTCCAGGGTCCTGGGTCCAGGATCTGTCCCCCTACTACACTCCCACTTTTCAATCTTCCCCTGCTCGGAACTCCCTCCGTGCAGAGTCTGTGGCATTGCTACTGGCTCAAGAGCCGTGCAGGGGCCGGTGGCTGTAGGGACTGAGTCTGCCACCACCCTGGTGACATCAGCTTCCCTAGGCCATGCATGAACCTTGCAGGTGTCATCCAGGGGTAATGGACTCACCCCAGCCTGGTGACAAGCATTGGCCCTGGCAGAGCTGAGGGTGACGCAGTCCCCAGTGCGTCCCTGCAGCCTGGACCACCTGTGGTTGCATGGGCTGCAATGTGATGGGGTGTGTCCACTGGCCAACATCTACCCAGATGTTCCTGGCCATGGGGTATGGCTGAAGGTGTGGAAGACTCCACTGCTGCCACCCAGGTACAGCTGATATCCAAGTTCTCCCTGCTCGCAGTGAAGCCCAGAGCTCCTTGGCCTCACGAGGACAGTTTCTTCTGCTAATGAAGCAGAGATGGACGGTTAATGACTGCTCCTGGGGCTTAGATTTCGGAGGTCTTTGTTATCTGCGTGCTTGTAACCCAATCTCCCAGGCTTGGCTTCCCAGCAGTGGATCCGATAGCGTGCCAGTCCCTGAAAGGTGAGCCACTTCCTCCCACTGCCACAGCCATCAGCAGCTGCTGGGACCGTACTGGGGAAACTGCTGGCGGCTTGGGCCCCCCATGCTCCCCACGGGACTGCCACAGCCCCCTGGACGGTGCAGACCTTCTACCACCTCCCTGGAGAACCTGGGGAGCATCTCAGGACAGGTAGGGCTGGAGAAAAGCAGGGGAGAGGAGGAGAGGGAGGCATGCATGTATCAGAATACTTGGGGTCATCCACAGAGAGGGAGTGAGGATTTGGTGGCCTCCTGGAACAGTTTGTAAATACCCTGGTTGGTACCAGACCCTGCATTAGATGAGGCTGGACCTCTCAACTCCTCCCTGGCAGCCTGTGTGCCCATGCTCTGCTGCTGACAGCCATGCCATGGCAGCCTGGCACACTCACGGTGGGCTGTGGCACTGCTGGGTCCCCTGAGCGCTGCCCCCTGGCCCCCCAGCTGTTCTGCTGCTGCCCACTGGCCCAGCGACCAGGCAGGGTGAGAGCTCCGACCTCCCATGTGGTGTGAGGGGCATTTGGCAGAGCTCCTGGCGGAGATGCAGGGTGGAACCAGGGAGGTCACATCCCAGGGAAGTGGGAAGGGCACACTGCAGCTGCAGGGTCCTGCTCTCCCAGGCAGGGCTGCCCGTGGGGCAGGCAGGAGCAGGCAGGGATGTTGGGCAGGGAGCTCTATGCCCCCAGGAACTTGCCGCTGCCCCCATCATGTGCGCTGATCCCCATTTCTCCCACACATCGCATGCAACAAGAGGTGACATCCCACACCTGGGCCATGGGTCTGCTGGTTCGTCTCACCCTCCCCTCCCCTTCCCAGCATGTCTCAGGCCAGCAGCAGCCCCAGGACAGAGGATGCGGGGCCGTGTATTGGGGCACACTCGCGCACCCCGAGCCGGGGCAGCCAGCGAGTCGAGTGCATCATCTGCTATTCCTCCTACGACCTGTGCAGCCGGCTGCCACGCCGGCTCTACTGCGGCCATACCTTCTGCCAAGCCTGCCTCAAACGTCTCGATGCCGTCGCCAACGAGCAGCGCTGGATCCCCTGCCCGCAGTGCCGCCAAAATACTCCCACGCCGCGCGGCGGTGTCGCCATGCTCGACCTCGACCTGGCCACCTTCCTTGCTGTCAAGGCTGACAAGGAGCATCCCCGGGTGGCTGGTAGGTCCCAGCCTGACTCGGCCACCAAGGCCTTGTGCAAAGAGAAGGTGGTGACCCAGCAGCCGGTGGGGCTGTGCCAAGACATGGTGCCTCCAGCACCATTCCCCCGACGCAGCTGCTGCCGACCGTGCCTGTGCTGTGGGGTGACAGCGGCCTTTGAGAGCTGAGCACAACGGGTGCAGGCAGCTGAGCTCCTGCGGTGCAGTCGGGGACCGTTTTTGGGGATCCCACGCCATGCCCCAGACTCAGGTGTGGACAGTAGCGGTGGGGCTGTGCTGGCAGCCTGGGAAGGGCTCCAGCTTGCTCGGGGCTCGCTGTCCATCCTGCCGGGATTTGGAGTGTGATGCAGGGGGGATGAGGATGCCCCCATGACATCATCCTGCCCACTCACCCTTCTGACAACTCAGAAACGTGATCCAGCCACCCGACATGTGGCAGGGACACCCCTGGAAGTGTCCCCCAGGCAGGGGACATGGGAGCCTGGCACAGAGCAGTGACACAGGGATGCTCCGGGGAGTGTGTGGCACACTGAAAGCTTCATGTCTATTAAACAAGGCTCTGCTGGCTCTGCTGGGCTGCATGTCTTGGTCAGATTTATCAACAAGCCCCGGGTAGCCCGGGGAAAGCCCTGCCTGCCACGGAAGTGGGACGGAGAGAACTGACTGGCCCTGCTGCATTGCTTTTCTTTCAGTGTTTGCTCTGCTGGCCATTTGCATGAGAAATTTGGGTGTTGGGGTAGCTGGACAGTTGAAATCGAGGATGAAAGAGCTTGTGGGAGCTCTGGCTTGGCCTTGTGCTCCGTGGCTTGTGCCAGGTTTGGTTTTCCTGCCTGGCCCTCCCCACATCCCTGCCTGCACACAGTCTGGAGCCTGGACAGAAGCCTCTCTGCTGCTTTTCCAGGTCGTGTCTTTGCACGACTTGCCCTGCCCAACTCCAAACGGGGAGTGCAAAGAGGAGAGCCCACACAGCCGAGTGTGGGCTTAACAGAGGCCAAATGAGGAAGGACTGGGTTGCACCAAAGGGATTTAACACAGTTCTGGAGCAGGGCTTGGTGTTGTCTAGGCAGCTTTTGTGATTCTTCCTCTGAGTCCATTTTCTGCATCTGTTTTCCATGTGGTTTATGAGCTCCTGCAATTTCTCAGCATCAGGCACCACTGGCTGCACCCTGGGGCTCAGCAGGGGACCCCAGCCCGTGCCCAGCAGTGAGCTCATGTCCCCTGCGCTGTCCTGGTGCCTGACTGTCCCCAGCATCTAGGACCAGGGCTGTGGCCCGAGTCCAGCACCCCTGTTGTGCACAGCACCCCGTCATGCACAGCACCCCCACTGTATGCAGCATGCTCCGCACAGCACCCACCCTGTGCACAGCACCCACACCATGCTCAGCACCCACACCATGCTCAGTGCCCATGCACAATTCTGCCACTTGGTGTCACCTGCTGTAAGAAAGTCAGAGCTCTGAGTCATGACCAGCGGAGCCCAAGCTGGGGAGCTCCAGCTATGGTGTGATTTAGGGACTCCATGGGGTTGGCATCTGCCTGTCTTGGATCGTTAATTACATGGAAACATGCAGTAATTTAAAGGCTTCAAGGATGGGCCAAAAGCACCTTCCTGTCCATCTTCATGTGCACCCCAGGCCTGCCCAGGGTCTCACTGTCCCCTGGTAATTCACAGTGAGCGGTGGGAAGAGTCTGTGATGGGCCCATCCTGACTGCAGGCACAGCTCCGTACAAAGGTGCCACCAGGACTCTGTGCCCAGCCCAGCACCTTGGGTCGTTCAATGGTGATGCCAAAGACCCGTGATGCCCTGTCCCTATAGCCAGGTCTTTGTCTCCATGTTCTCACCCCTGTTCCACCACCTCCCCCAAGCACCAGGACCATGCTGTGAAGCCTGGCCCTCGCTGTGTGCATCTGTGTGCATCCCTGCTGCTCCCATCCAGTGGCCAATCTCTGAAGAAGTTCATCTGCCCCTCTGTCACTTCGTTGTGGGAACAGTCTTGACGTGATGGCTGGGCATCCTGATTTACTCCTCTTGGCCAGAGCAGGGCTGGTGTTGAGCTCTGTGCCCTGGGGGACTCCTCCATCAGTCAGCATGGTCCCCCCGAGCTCTCCTTGCACAGCGGATGCTCCGAACAGCCTCTCCCGATGCTGGCCCTGGGGCCAGACTGCACCATTCCATGTGGAGCCCAAAACCGCAGGAGGAGGCATTGCAGCGGGGGAGGGGGGCACCAGTGGATGCAGCCCTGGCTGGGGACCAGGGCCTGGGTTCTCCCTGCATGGTGCTGGGACCCTTGTTCCAGAGAAGGGGGCAGTGACAGAGACCCATGCTCTGCTGAGCACTGGCAGTGTGCATGAAGGGACAGTGGTGGCTCTGCTGGGGTACAGCACCCCAAAGTGTCACCAGCCTGCGACTGCAGTGGGGTGCAGCTGATGCACGAAAAACAGGAGCGTGGACAGGCACAACCGGCACCAGCCCTGCACTGGTCCAGTGTCCATGGCAGGCAAGGCACTGGGGTCAGCTCTCCTGCCATGTGCCGTAGGGGTGTGCAGTGGGGTGACAGAGATTGGCTGGCGGAGGAGCTGAGATGGGTTTGCAGCCTCCGGGGCATTCTGAGAACAAAAAATGGAAATGGCCTTAGTTTTAATAGTGTTTTTTTCTTTTCTGGTTTGTTTTGGTTTTTGTTTTTTCCCCTCCCCGAGGAATTTTGCACTTCTCACCTGATCCCAGATATCTGCAGGCGGTGGGTAATGCAGCCCCTGGGGACAAAGAGCATTTTGAGACAGGGCTCCCTAAAAACTCAGGTCCCCATAGAGCCTGCAGCTGTGGGTGGGATGAGCTGGTGCCGCAGCTGCACGTGGCTGTGGGTTTGTGCCCTGCTCCGGGGCTGGGCTGGGCTGGAGGATTCCTCTGAATTATTTCCAGATGGGGATTAATGCAGCAAACTGGGTTTGCTGTAGGATAGATAAACAAACCAAAGCTCCTCTGGATGCTATTAATAAACCTCCTGCCTGCTGCTTCTGCCCTGGCTTTGGGGACATCCAGGTCCTGTCCTGGGTGCAGCTGTGTGCTACCTCCCTGCCCTTCCAGCCCTTTGGCCATGGGGCAGAGGTGCCAATGATTTCTCCATGACCATGACCACTGGAATCCCAAATGGGACAGGAGTTGCAAGGGTGTGGGTGGAGGATGGTGTCTCTGCTCCAGGTCCCTGCTCTGGGCTGCGAGTGGGATGAGGTGCTGCCAGCCATGTCCCCTGGTCCCCCTGTGTCCCCTGAGCTCTGCCAGGGATGGTGGGTGCTGGGGGATGACCCTTCTTATCTCCAACCTTCTGCTGCAGGCAGCTTTGAGACTGGAGCAAGTGTAAACAGGGTGGGGGCAGACTTTGAGCCCTCTTGTACTGGAGCTGCTGTACCAGGGCAAGGGCAAACAAGTTTTGGGTGGCTGTAGCCCAGCAAGCTCACCTTTCCCACACCTTCTCATGTGGGGGCTCCTGGGTGTCCCCCTGTGTGCACACAGACCTGTGATCCTGCTGGGGAGGAGCTGGGCGGCCCATGGGACTAACATCCCAACCTTCCTCATTTTGGTGTGGCTTGTGTTGTCATGCTAGGGGCAAACAGAACCTGGCCAAAAGATGGGCTCAGTGAGGTGGTCCATGGCTCCCAGCAGAGCTTCCCATCAAGGACCTCTGGGCATGGTGGGCCAGTACAGAAGGTGGGGTTAGACCTTTTGATGATGCAATTCAAACTTTGTCCTAACCCAGCCAGCTATGAGGGTTCTAGGTCCATACACCAGGAGAGGCTGTTCGTACATGGCTGGTGAGGCAGCATACCCATGGAGGGTGCCCTGTGGGGATGATGGAGGCCAAGAGATGGGTCTGGCTTTGCTTTTCTTCAGCCTGCAGCGCACACAAGCAGTTAATCTCAGGCCATGCAGAGCTGGCTGCCTACCTGGCTGGAACAGTGCCTGGCAGAGGGAGGGAACAAGGGCACAGCTCCACACCTTGCCAGGGAAGGCATCGCTGCAAAAATATTTGCTGAAAAAGTACAGCTCCACCCCAAGAAAAACTGGGCTGGGAGCACAGCCTGCTCCGGGTTTGCAGACGGAGGGTGGCGGCGAGCGGCACGGGGGCAACGCTGTGGCTGGACGGAGCCGAGCGTGTCCCCCTGCTCCCCTTGCAGCCAGCGCTGCCCAGCACCTGGCACCGAGGGCGCCGGGCAGGGACGGTGGCTGGGCAAGGCGACAGGCACAGGGATCCCGTCCGTGGGGGAATCCTGGGACTGGAGGTCAGGGACTCCTTGCTGCCTCGGTGGGAAGCCATGGGCTGCTGGGGGGCCCCCAGACCCGTGCTGGCCGGCCTGCTTGTCCTGCTCCTCCTGCACCCACTGCCCTCGCCAGCCTGCCCTGCCGTCTGCCGCTGCTCTGCCGAGGAGGTGGACTGCAGCGAGCGCGGCCTCCGCCAGGTGCCCCAGGGCCTGCCGGCCAACACCAGCACCCTGTGGCTCGGCTACAACTTCATCACTGTGCTGGGGCCGCGCTCCTTCCTCGCCCTGCCCGGGCTGCAGCTGCTCAGCCTGTCCCACAACCGCCTGGGGATGATCCACAGCCGGGCGCTGCTGGGGCTTGGGGCGCTGCAGGAGCTGGACCTCAGCAGCAACCACCTCACCACGCTGAGCCCCGAAACCTTCCTGCCCCTCACCAGCCTGGCCACGCTCAACCTGGTCAGCAACAAGCTGGGGCAACTGGACCCAGCCGTGCTGGACGCCCTGCCCCAGCTGCAAGCCGTCCTCCTGCGGGGCAACCCCTGGGCGTGCAGCTGTGAAATCCTGCCCCTCTGGCGCTGGCTCAGCCACAACAAGGAGAAAGTGCAAGGTGAGTGCCCGGAGGACCATGTCCCAAAGCCCCCCACCTGCTCCACAGTGGCTGGTCACCCCACTGGTGCTGAGGCAGGACTCGGCACGTGGATGCCTGCTGACTGTGGACTTGTGCAGTTGATGCCCATCAGGGTAAAGCGAGCTTCCCCGGGACCTGTCCTGAGACCATGGCAGTATCCTACTTGGATGGATGCACCCCTGGGTCTGGTCACTGGTGCCAACCCTTGGTCCTTGGTCTCCAGCAGAGATTGCCTGTACAGGCAGACAGTGCTGTCCCCAGCAGTGGCACCAGTCCTGCCGTGGTGAGGGCAATGGGCACCTGAGGGGGCACAATTAAACTGTGTGTCACGGTGGGCATCACTGCTGACCTAGCCAGGGCTCAGTGCCTTCAACTCCTGCCCCAGTGCCTTTGTGAACATGGGTTTGAGCCTAAATTCCTTCCTTCACGAACCTGGGTGAAAGACAACTCTGCCAGTGGTGTCTCTTCCTCTGCTGCCACCCACTCCTGCTTCCTTCTAGCTTGGGTCCCTTGTGCTGGCTGGGACCTTTTGTGGCATCTCCAGACTGGCTGCTCACTGCTGCCCACGTCTGTCCCCTGGAAATCAGGCCCATCACCTTACCTGTCCCATCTACCATCCTACCCCATCCTATCCTGCCCCAAACCCATTTTCCAGTGCCCCTTCCAGCACTATGCCCACCTCACCATCCCATCCCACTCCCCAGGGCGCAGGACATAGATGAGCCCTGAACGCTGACTGCTGCCCTTCTTTTTACCCTGCTCTGGGTGATCGTGGCCAGCCTGGTCCCTGTCCTGCCCTGGTCCCATCTGTCACATACAGACCTGCCATCCTCTCTGTGCTTGACACCCGCCTTGTCCCAGCTGCCCAGCGTGCCCATCAGCACTGCTTTTCTCTTCCAGATAAGAGTTCACTCCTCTGCAGAGTCCCGGAGCAGTTGAACAGGTATCCGATCATGGCCTTCGGAAACGAGTCCTTCAGGCAGTGCCAGGAGGTCCCACTGTCTGTCCGGCACTACATCACCTTCTTGATCATCGGACCATTCTCCTTCCTGGCGAGCATCTTCTTCTGCATCTTCATGGGTTACATTGTAGTCATTTACCACCATCTGTGCAAGGAACCCCACTTCTGGAGGAGACCCCATGTCTGTAGGGGCCACTGCAGCAGGGCAACCAAACTTTAGCCCTGGGCAGGCAGTGGTCCATGCCCTTCTCCAGCTGGCTGCACCCCCTGTTGAGAACATTTCCCTGTGGACCAGTGAGAGGATGCTCTGTTTCTGGAACTCACTTTTTTCCCTCCTCCTGGGGTCCCCTGAGATAATGCCAAGCTCCCTCTGCCCCACTGCTGGTGGGAGCAGCTCGGTCTGACCCAGCTGCTGTCTGTGTTTGGGAGGGTCCCCCAGGACACCCCCAGACCTGCAGACCCCTTCACCTCCGGCTCACCCTGTCCTGGCACATCTGCTCCCCAGGGTCTCTCTCAGTGTGCCTTTCGGGATGCACTGTGTACCCCTGTGTGCCTTTCGGTGCAGTCCAGGATCCCCTGTGGACATCCCAGGACACATCGTATTCCTCTGGGTGCCTTTCAGTGCACCCCAGTACCTCTATTTGCCATTTGCTGCAGACCAGGAACCTCTATGTGCCTCTTGGTTTGCCCCCAAGCCCTCCCTGGGCCTTTTGGTGCCCCCAGTCCTCCCCATCTGGCATTCAGCAGCCCCAGCAGCCTCAGTGTGTCTTTCCATGCCCTCAAGACCCCTTGGCTTGGCTTTTTGTGCATCCAAATGCCATCTGTTTGGCTTTCTTGTGTCCTGACAGGCATTGGTGTGCCTTTTGGTGTGACCCAGACCTCTCAGTGTGTCTTTTGGTGCACCTGAGGATCTCTGGGTGCTTTTGGGGTGCTCCAAAGCCCCCATGGGACTTTCAGAGAGCCCCAGGTGCCTCCATGTGCTGCTCAAGGACAGGGCAGGTTGCAAAATGTTTCTTCGGTAGTTTGGTTTTGTATTTTCTTTTTCCCTTGAGACAGGGTTGCTGTGCTGAGAAGACCCAGCCAACCAACCACCAAGATCTAGGCTGAGGCTGAGGCTTAGGGTGAGGGTTGGAAAGACAAAGCCTTGAGCTGATGTGGTTTGGCAAAGGAGCAGACAAGGGTTCCTCCCCCAACAGCTTTTTGCATGGGCTGAAGCTCATCCAAGGCCAAGGTCTGCGATTAGCTCAGTGATGGGAGTGGGGACAAAAAAGCCCATGTGGGTTTACAGCACAGAGCCTGCAGCTCTTGTTGCTGCCTCACCTCCCATCGTCCATGAAAAGGGGCAGGGGCTGCCCCTGCATCTTCCTGCCCTGCCACCTCCTGCCTTTCCCTTGGAAGCATTTCTCCCCGGCATCGCATGTAAATGTTTAGTGAGTGTACAGGGAGACGGCCTGAAAGGAGCTGCAGCTGTGCTCCAGAGGAAAGCACAAGCTGGAGTGACAGAAGGAGGAGCAACAGCGCTTTCTGGCATGAGTTCTTACCCATTGCAAGACGGTAAGAGCCATGATGACTGTGGCCACCAGCCTCCCCGTTTGCTCAATCTCTTGCCCATGCTCTCTACAACTGCCTGAAAGGAGGCTGTAGCATGGAGGGTGTTGGTCTCTTCTCCTGAGTAGCAAATGATAGGATGAGAGGAAATGGCCTCAACCGGGGAAGGTTCAGATTGGATATTGGGAAACATTTCTTCCTGAAAAGTGTTGTGAAGCCCTGGAAAAGACTGTCCAGGGCTGTGGTGGAGTCACCATCCCTGGAGGTGTTTAAAAGATGTGTAGATGAGGCTCTTAGAGACATGGTTCATTGCTAGAGGTAGCCTACTTGATGATCTTGAAAGTTTTTTCCAACCAAAATGATTCTATGATTATATTCTAAGAGCTGTGAGACAAGTCAGGGGTATGGCAGGAGTCAATACATCCTTTGGCAAGTTCTCGGAAAGGGTTAAATAAATCATGCAGAGAATAAACCGAATGTCACCTCAGTTGTGGGTTGCTCCCATTTTTATTTTCAAGAGAGAAACCAACCCAGCGTGCTGCCGCAGTGCTCAATTCCCGCTTGTCTCGTCCCGCGGTGACTCTCCCCAGCGAGGGGTGCGAGGGCTGCGGGGAGCTGGTGCAAGCAGCAGCTCCTCCAGCGCCACCAGCCCTGCACCCGGCACAGCAGCAGGACCTCTGGGAGGACCAGCCCCTTGCACGGCGCCTTTCCCAGAAGCAATCCCAGCTCTCCCAGACCTTCTCTAGTGGCAGCATTCAGTCCTTCCCAAGAAGGCCTGGGCTTCCCATGTGGCGCTAGGACCTCACTTGTCATCTTGTGTGGGCACCTGAGGCCCACTCCTCCTCCCCAGTCGTCCTGAGGCTGAGGGCCCCATGGAGGTTGGGCTGGTGGTCTCAGCACACGGGGAGCACGCTGTGAATGAGAGATGTGGCTTCAGTTCTGCCCAGAGGAACTGCACTTTGCAAATCCCTCAGGGCACCTACTTAGGATGGGCTGATGTGCAGGGTCTTCCTCAGGTGCCTTCACCCCTGTGCTCGCTCCTCTGTTCCCAACGCCAGCCCCACTGGAGCTGCCCCGTGCTGGCTCCCCAGAGCTGGGGTGCACAGCAGTGCCAGGGGCTGGTTTTCACCTGGACAGAGATGGGGGAGAGCCAGCTGGCACAATGCTGGCATTTGGACAGTTTGGACTGTCCCCGGCCTGCCGCTGCCAGGCCTGTTCCCTCACACCGGCCATTCAGGCTGTCCTGGAATGGTGATGCCCTTCCCTCCCCGTCTTCCCTGCAGCCTTTCTCCCTGCTGTTTGTCCATCCCTCCCAGTCCCCCAACTTTTATGGTTTACAAAACCTACAGCAGTGCTGGGTGAGGCTCTGATTCAGCACAGGGCTCCCTGCCAGATTTGCCAGAAGGCAGAGATGGAAAGAGTCACACAGCACTGAAATAAACCACTTCATGATCCAGTCTAGACTTTACTGAGCTCTTGCAAAAACTTCGTATTAATGTTACACTGACGTATAAAGTATAATGGGTCCAATTTCTCAGCTGGAGCAAGATGAACTTGATGGAGCCACTGCAGTCAGTGGGATGATGCTCACAGACCTCAGCTGCCATCTGAAAATCCTGCCTGCAAAGGCTGCAGACCCTCAGGGAGAAGCCCCTTCTGCTTGGCTGGGTCAAGGAGAAGGCAGTTCATGCTGCTGGGGCTCGGTACCACCTAGCAGGTGAGTTTTGTGCCTTCGCAGGAGGCAGGATGTGATGTTGCCTGTGCACATGCTGTAGCTGCTCATCACCAGCCTGGTCGTTACCAGATGCTTCCCCGAATCTGATGTATCTGCACCTGCTCACAGCATCCACAGGGAGGGTGCTCAGGGATGCTGGTGCATGGGCACACAGGCTTGAAGGGAGGAAGGTGTGGGGAGTAACAGTGTCAGCCCGTCTCATTTGGTTCCCATCTCCTGAGCTGGGGTCTGGTTTCCACGCCTCCAGGGTCAGGCAGATGCAGCCACATGAGCTGGCAAGCTCGTACCGCAGGTGAGTGAGGCAGGGAGGCTGCCACCGCCTGCTGTAGTCCCTGACGCTGCAGGCAGGCTGGGCAGCCACTGCAGAGACAGCAGTACATGGCAAACCACGACCGGGCGGCAGCATCTCTCCTTGCATTGCTGGTGCTGAGGCAGTGTGGAGCTTGTCTAGAAGTCAACGCAAATGCCCAGAGCCATTCCTCATGGAGATGTTCCTGATCAGGAGAGCCGTGGTGTGAGAGCTACATGCTGGCCATGGCCAGGCCTTGGGGATGTCTTCTGTGCAGGAGAGGACACATGGGGAGCCAGAATCTTGGCTGACAGTATGTTATGACCTCCAGAGTACCATGCTTAGCACAGGAGCGTGGGCTGCAGGGCTGGGAGCTCTCCTGCCACAAACAGACCACGTACAGGAGCCGAGTTGTAGTCATGAGCTTTGAGCACAGGCTGACAGAAAGGAGGAACAGGGGGGTTCATCCCCCAGCGAGGAACAGAGCACACATCTTCCAGTCCCTGCTCAGCACAGCAGGAACACGTGTCCAACCTGCCGAACCGTGCTGGCTGCTTCAGCCACTCAGGACCACGAGCACATCACACTGGAACCCTCTGGGGTGGTGGGAGACACGGAGCACATGTCTGAGGGGCCGTAGATATGCTGAGAAGCCTGAAGCCTGCAAAGTGGAGCACGTTTGTAGCCTGGCACCACCTCTTCCC
This sequence comes from Patagioenas fasciata, assembly GCF_037038585.1. Taxonomy (NCBI): domain Eukaryota; kingdom Metazoa; phylum Chordata; class Aves; order Columbiformes; family Columbidae; genus Patagioenas; species Patagioenas fasciata. The sequence continues at coordinate 1,909,924 of NC_092539.1, forward strand.
CGCTGGTGCAGGAGAGCGGGCGCCACGTGCCTTTCAAAGTCCTTTCCCCTCGCACATAGCCAGTCAGTGGCAATACTGATTCTCAACAGCACTGGTTGGGAGCAATTATCTCTGTACAGTGAAGTCCAAACCGTGTCCTGGTTCTGCCGTGCTTTCTGGGGCACGAGCATGGCAGCAGGCCTGGGAGGGGAGATATACAATGAAGTCACTGTGTATGGATGAAGGATGCTTTCCTCCCATCTCACCCAGAAGAACCCATCAGTGTCCCTTGAAAGGCAATCCTGGCTGTGCCTTCCGACTGTGTTGGGCAAGGACTGATGGCCCTTGGGGAGAAGGTCACACCACAGTGCTGACTGAGGGGTCGGAGAGGTTGAGCTGGCCAGTGATGTCGGTGGGATGATATTGCTGCAACACACAAAGACACAGACAAGGAGAAAGAAGCGTTAGGCAGTTCTGGCACTTGCCCCCGCCTCTACTTACACCCTATGTGTCCCTACAGGAAATCTCTCACGGGTGATGCAACAGCCCAAAACCTACTGCTGGCTGGGGTCCCCTTCCCAGTACAATCTGGGCTTGTGCAGAGGTCGTTGCAGACACTCTCCAAGCACCCCACGGCTGGGCAGGGAGGACGCCCGGGAGCGCGGCACAGCCCGTGCGGAGCACGGCAGCCACGTCGCCTGCGGAGTGAGTCCCTCTCTGCTCTGGGAGAGCTACAAGACAGAGCCTGTGACTCATCAGCCCAACCCACGGCTGAACCTGTGTTTGGAGGGTCTGGCTGGGTTTCAGCATCTCTCTCGTGCCAGATCAAGCTGTGCTTTGAGGCCAGGGCGTTTCACCTCCCTGCTTGAATGACTCTGCTTTGGCTATCCTGTCATGCAGGTGAGATGTGCGGTGTGGCTGACTTGCAATAAAACGTGGCGTCAATTGCTAATGTGAAAATACAGCATGTTTTGAGCATGTGGCCTGGATTTGGGGTTCTGCGTTTCTTGCGGATGGGGGCTTGGCAAATGCTCCCCAGCCGCAGTTCCATCAGCAAGCAAATGGTCAGAGCAGAAATAGCCTTCAACGGGCAAGGAAAAAAAAATAGTCCTTCTTCCCCAGGCAGGGCTTTACAACCGGGCAGTTCTTGTCTCCCTTCCTCCTTCCATACTCCCTTCTTCTCCCAGTTCCACTGTCCTGACTCCAAACACTGACCTGGAAGCCCTGTCCAGCCCCGCTGCGAGAGCGGCTGGCACGGAGCATCTTGCACTGCTGTCTGGGGACCTGAACCTGTGCCAGGGCAGGAAAGGGTCTCGGTGGGTATCAGGTGCTGCCATGTGGACCCTTTCCAGTGGCTCCTGCACCAGGCTCCCAGGAGGGCTGCCGTTTCTCTGGGTTCCTGGGGGGCTCCTAGGTGACAAGATTTTACCCGACTTGCGTTGGTCAGTGGCGACTGTGGACCCCGCAGTGCTGCTGGTGGCTCTGGCACTGTGGCTACCTTGTGTGGCCCTACACCCTGCCTCCTGCCGCGGGGAGGCCTGGGGTCCCCCTGAGCTTTGCGTGGGGTCCCCGGGGCTGCCCTGCTGTGCCCAGTTTTGTGCTTCCCCAGGAGCCCTCGGTGGGAGCTGCTGGGGCAGGGGTGGGAGCAGCACGGTCCCATCTCGCCAGTGCATGTGCCGGGGACGTGCTGACACCAGGGGAGCATCTCATGGGATCTCTCATTTAGGGGACTGGCTGACGTTAAAAAGGAGCCTCTGAGCAACGCCTTGCCATGGCCTTGCTGTGCTAAGTGGCAACACCTTGGCCGTCACCTGTTTGCACAGGGAATGACCGAGGCAATCCCGAAGTCACTCTGCCGCCCTGAGGGGGAGCTTTTTGTGGCAATTCATCAGCCCACCAAAAAGACCCCCTCCCCAAAATGGGTGCAACAGTGCCCTCCTTGCAAAAAACTAGGATTCCAGCTAAATGCAGACTTTCCATAGCAAAACAGGCGGGAGGTGTGCACTGGTGGGATGTGGCTCGATTCCCACGGGGAGGAGAGGTGACAGGGAAAGGGGAGAGGCTGGGTGACTCACTGGTGGAGAAGAAGGAGGAACTTGAGATACAAAAAGGAACGGGCAGAAGAAAGGTCCTTTGTTAAATATCCTGCCTGACGCAAGCGGCCGGGGAAAGAGGTGTGTGTGTGTGTGTGTGTGTGTGTGTGTGTGCGTGTGTGTGTGTGTGTTTGTGTGTGTGTGTGCGTGTGCGTGTGTGTGTGTGTGTGTGTGTGTGTGCGTGCGTGTGCCTCAGTGTGTGTGCGCCACTGCGCTGCAAAGCTGGGGATCTAGCAGGGCAGGCGGGGGCGTTCTGGCCTCTCTGCACAGCTCCGGGGGTGGGAAATGCTAAAATAACCAAGCGAAGTGGGGAATCTGGCCAGCAAAATTAAAATACAAGAGCATGGCTTTTGATTTAAAAGCATATCTCCTCCAATCACAGAGTTATCACAGGGTAACATTCTCATTTACTTTCTTTTTTTTTGTGTAGAGTTCATGCATGCAATTTTTAATAATAAAAATGAAAAAACAAAAGCAAAAGGAAAAGAAAAAAAAGCAAGAAAATTGTCATATCAAAACTATGTTAAAGTAGAACCAATGCTAAAAGCACATATCAGTAATTTAGGGCAAATTATGTTACAGGGATGGTGCAATTATCCCCAAACCAAACATTATAAAGCCAAGAAATTAATCAATATTAACCGTAGAAGAGACTCAAACATGTTAAGGTATGGAAGTGAAGTGAAGGCACCAAAAACTTTAAATGACAACCAGGAAGAAAATATAGACAAGAAATTAATATGTCTTTAAAAATGACTTCAACCTAATCTGGGCTCATATGGTAGTCCCTGGCTGGTGGAAGATTTTCAGGAAGAATTTTCATTTTTGTTTGGTTTTATTTGTTTTCAATTAAAAATTACGATTCCAGCTAAATGCAATCTTGCTGTAGAAAATGTCAACTTTCCTTTAAAAAAAAAAAATAGTCGTCTTTGACCTACTTTTGGTTCTTTTGGGCCAAAAACTAGGTTCTTTTTCAGCCAAGAAGCGTTTGGCTTTGGGATGGCTGATCCTTCACTGAAAAGGTGACCTTTTCCATGAACCCCCTGGGTTCTCGACCAGCTCTGGCACCATCCCCATGGCTGCAGGGTGAGCATCGCCTGGCAGCGCCGGGCCCTCTCCTGCGGTGACGTGGGACGTGTGTCATGCTGTGTCTGGGGGGACGCCCGCGGGCTGGCAGCGTGGCTCCGCGGGGTCTGATGGCAGCTGCGGTGGGGGGAAGCTAAGGGGTCTGTGCGCCTCGTTACGTGTCTGTACGAAATGTGCCGGCTCGGAAGGTGTTTGTGTGGTTTATGCGTCTCACATGGCTTCTGTGGGGTTGCAGTATCGTGGGTGGCTGCGATGGATGGCAGTACGTCAGCTCTGCGAGTGCTATTCGAGTTGCAGGAGCTGCCTATGGGGAACACATGCATCTCCTCCTGGGGCGGTGGGGATGATGTGCCGCGGAGAGGCTGTGCAGCTCGGGTGATGGTGGGCGCTAGGACGTTCAGAGTGGGGTGGTAGCTTCCCAGGGCTGTCTTGGCTCCATGGTGCCAGCCTGTCTCTCTGGCACTCCTGAGGGACCATTCTGCAGGGCTGCAGAGCAGAATCCATTTTTAAAACTCCCGACAACGAAAAGGGAAAGAAGCAAGGCCACCAGGTTTGCGTCTTTCGCTTACTAGCCAGGAGAGCCCATGGGGCTGGGGTCAGCCTGGCCTTCCAGCCCCATGGGCTCTCAAGCCTTGCCCAGCTGAGACCTGGTGTGGGCCCATGGCTCTGCCGAGCATCATGAAACAGAGCACCTCTCTGCTTTCTCATCTTTACAAGGACCCCAGGCAACGTGTCCCCGCATGCTATGTACTCATGGGGCCTTCCACAGCAGGAGGGCATTGGGGTCTCTGAGCCAGGGCTGCTGCCTGGAAGCGGAGGGCACCAAATAGCAGGCTGTGACATTAGCGGGTGGCAGCACCCTCCTGCTGGCTGCTCACCCTGCAGAGCAACCAGCAGGTCTGCCCGACATCACGACAAAGCTTGTGTCACCATGGGCCTCCTGCAGTAGGCAGACCTTGGTTTGCTAGCCTCCATCTTGGCCCTGTTGGCTTGGATGTTGGCCCCTGTTCTTTACCCATCTAGTCTGATTCACTGGGGAATGTGTCCTGGGACCCCAGCTGTGTCAACCCATGACAGGCAGTGGACTCTGACAGGCTCCCGGGCAGCAGAGCATTGTTGCCCATAGCTGCCCTGGAGATGCAGCTGCCCCCAGAGCGGGGGCCATCCTCTGGGATGAGGGGGACCATCTTCCTCCGTGACTTGCCCATAAGCAACGTGCCAAGAAGAGTGTGGACAGGGCTGAAAGCATGGGAGTCCCAGGCTGCACTGGTCACCACTGGACCAGGGAAGGGGAGAGCATGGGCCCACTGCTTGTACATGGGACTTCTGGTGCAGACGGCCCCAGGATTTGGCCAGCTAGGGGCACTGGAGTGCTCCTACCCCGGGGCAGAGAGCGCTGTGGAGTGGTGTGGGGTAGCATGGATGTCACATCATGGAGCAGGACCAGACCCAGGATGCATCCCCAAGGAGAGAGCGATGTGGGAGGGCTACCCCGTTGTTCCTGGGTTCTCCCCCTCTCCTGTGCCCACAGTGGGTGCTGGTGTCCTGAGGTGCCCGCTTCACCATGATGCTCCTGATCTCCCAGGACAGGACCCCTTGATTTCCTAATCATGGAGTGGCTCAAACACTAAAAACCATGGTGTCTGCTTGAGACACACTGATGGTCACCCCTGACAGCTCTTTCTGCATTTTTTTCTCTCCCTTTTCTCTGTGTATCCCACCTTCCCCTCCACCTTCTCACTCTTCCAATCTTCTCATCCCTGCATCACCCACCCCAGCTCTCTTCTCCCTACCCTGTTCAGGGCTCAGGCCACCAAGACACAACCTGCAACTTTTCTGCAATGCTGCTCGGTGGGTGCAGAGGTGCAGATGGGGGATCCCAGGCACGGGGGCATCACCAGGACAAGGTGCTGCTCAAGGGGCATGGGAGCAGCACAGGAGGTGACAGGGATGCCTGAATTCCCTGTTGGTTATGGAGGATGAGTGGGGAGAGCGTGGGTCCCCACCTCGTGCCTACCAGGTTTCCAGGTGACAGCAACAGCAGCACTTTGTGTGAGATGGTGGCAGCAGAGCCTGGCCGAGGGCTCAGCTGTCCCCAGGGCTGTGTCCCAGGGGTGCTCCAGGAGCTTCTCAGGATGGAGCCTGCATTGGTGTCAAAGGCAGCCGCCTCCGTTTCGCCTACAGAGCTGTGGCCCCGAGACCCCCTGTGATATCACATGCTGCTCCCCGAGGCGCCCCGAGCTGCAGCTGGGGACAGGCCACCCCGATGCTGGGGGCCACATCTCCCCACACCGCTGTCCCCCCGTCCCCGCCATGCCTTGGGCAGCCTGGTGGGGAACCTGATCTGAGCAACCCTGGGCAGAAACCCGCCGGTCACCCCGGGGAGGCGATTTCGGCAAGCCCGTCGCACCGGGAGGTCGGGCAACAAAACGCAGCCGCCGCTGCCACACGAGACAACAGAGTAGCCACAGTGCAGAGTGTCATACAACAGACGGCAACATGCAGAGGGACATGGCTCAGTCCGACAGACCAACAGCCCAACCTGACGCTGAAGAGTGTCTGAAGCTCCAGCATGAGCAGACACATTTGCACATTTGGAAACAGCTGGCTTTAGAAGCAGCGATTTGGAAATTTTCTCTGATTACGTGAGAGCAGTTATACTCCAAGGTGGAAAGCACAAGTTTGAACCAAGGTTAGGTCTTTAACAACCTCTTCTTTCAAGCCTTTGCATCTCTTTTCTAGAGCTGCGTTACTGCTGACAGTAACCAGAGACAGCTGCCACTCCTGTGCCGAAGACTACGTCCCGAATGCTAATCGTCACAAACAAAAATCACATGTAGAGAATGGGACACGCATGGCTCTCGGTGAGGTGACACGGTGCCCAAATTAAACTGAGGTGATAGTTTTTAGGCATACAATGACAAACAGGTACAGGAACACTCAGGAACAGAAAAATAATTAAAAAAAAAACAAAAAGTCATCGCTTTCAAGAGGTCAGCACCGCTAAGGTGAGCGAAGCACAGAGAGGAACATCAGAAATCATCCAGGCAAAAAGAAAACAAAAAACAAAACAAAAACTTGGTTGCATCTCCCAACTCATCACAGGACTCCAAGCCGCCTCCTGCCTGCCCTCCAGGATCCCAGCATCCTTGAAGGTACGCGGGATGACTGACTGACTGACTGACTGGTGACGAACATGAGCTATGCATGTACACTGGCAGCTTCGGGATGGGTGTGTGGCAGTCGATGGGATGGCAGAAGAGAGAAAGAGAGAGAAAGAGAGAGGGCAGAATTGTTCTTCTTCCTCTTACCGTATCCTTGGAGGACCTACGTCTCTTGAAGCTGGAGGCCAGGGTGGAGGTGATGGACCTAAAAGTGGCTTTCTTTTTAGGGTCAGGTTCTGCTCTACCACTTTTTCTATCCTAAAATGAATATGTATAAGTGATTAGATCTCTAGTGTGTTGTTGGAAACGCTAAATCTATTTGAATACTGCCCCGTGTCATGTCCTTCATTTAGGTGAGAAAGCTACTGGAGGTGTCCTGTCACTCCCAGTCCTTCAGGGGCCACCGTGACCCACGGCTATGGGATGGCCACCAACTGCTACAGCTACGGGGCCGGCCTCGCGTCTGGAGTGCTGGAAACCCCTCTGGGGAGATGCCCTGTGCTCCTGGGTGTCTGTGTCCAGGCCGGCACGGCTGACCTGCCTTCCTGGGGATGCTCTGCCTGGCACCCTGCCCCTCGCTGCCACCGCCAGCCTGGCTAGACCGAGACGTGAGATGCTGCGCCTACCGCTAAAAAAGAGAAAATTGGCTCAGGGCCTTTTCTGAGGCTGAATCCTAGTGCCACAAGAGAGAGAGAGGACTGCATTGAAAGAGAAGTCATTGTATGAATAATCTGTAAAAAAATGTATTCAAAAATTTAAATGATGCAGTTGTGCAAAGCCGAACGTGGTTGTTGGTGGTGGATTGTTTTTTTTGTCGCTCAAAGTAAAACTGGTTAGAAAAAAAGAAAAATAAAAAGAAACTGGAAGAAAAAGAAAAGGAAAAAATAAAGGAAAAGAAAGGGAGGAGGCAAAGCATTAGCGCTATGATGTCATCGGGGTCAGGATGAACTCAAAGAGAAACAGAACTGAAAAATGTAGGCATTGGAGTTAGCGAGTCGGACCTGGTTAGCGCAGGCTGGGAGCACCAGCCGCCATGGTGCGGGGGCAGCGAGCCGTGGGGACCGGCCGCGCTCGGCGGCGGGCGCTGAGAACGAGTCCTCCCCAATTGCTTTCGTGCCAATGAGTGTGACCTTTCCGACGGGGGACGGAGTGACCAGGTCTGGCTCTGCTACCGCACGGGGGTAACCAAAATGTATCCCGCTGGTGCGTAGAGCATGCTCGGGGATACATTTGCTCCTCCTTCTCAGTTCTCTCTTTTGCGGACATGCACAAACGGAAAGGAAAGCAAGATGAATGGAATGAAATGTCTTTTTCTTCCATGGCATCTCAGGAAATAGCCATGGCAAAACTGTGACCCCAAAAACCATTATTTTTGTTTGTTTGTTTTAACAAATAAATCTTTCCACTTGCCTACCTTCTAGCAATGTACCAGATACTAGTGCTCTGACGTTTCCTCCTGTGGAAAAGTCTTACAATGTCAAACGGCTCTTTACCATGAGGCTGTTTACCCCCACAGGGCAGCATGCTTTGCTCTCAGTCCCACAGACTCTGCCCAAGGACCCAGTGCAGTATTTTCTAGAAGGTTGGCAAGTGAAAAATGGCAGTGCGACTAGTGTGCTCTGTCCCAGCAGCCTTAACCCCCTCGGTGCTGCTGCTTTTCGGAAGCAAAGGAAAAAAAAAATTAAAAAAAGGAAAAAAAAATTGAGAAATGACTTTTCCAAGACTCTTATCAGTGAACTGAACCCCATGAGCTCTCAGGATACAGCAGCCCAGCCTCGTGCTGCTCTCGGGCAGGGGCTTCCACCCGGGCAGCCCCCCACACGCCCCAGCCAGCGCTGCTCCCCCAGGGCCACCGCTCCGGGCTCCTTTTGGGGTGCCCGAGCCTCGTTCTCTCTCTTTCATTCACTGGCTCTGCTGTGAACGGCAGTGTCCTTTAGTCGCCTAAAGGATCTTTTGCTCTTTGAACGCCAGTTTGCTTCCCCAAGGAAGAAAAACAGCTCGGGTGATTCAGAGAGAGCCTCCAGCCGCTCTAAACTGGGGTTCAGGGGCACCGTGGGGCTCAGCCCCAAAAGCAACAGGGTAAGGGAAATGTGAGGCTGGTGGCCCACAGACATGCCCATGGCTCAGTGTCACTGTCAGGCGCCACCGATCCCCCCCGGGCTCCCCCACCTGAGCAGCACGGAGGTGTTTCAGGGGTGGGACAGGCTGCGGAGAGGCCCCGGGGAAGGGGCGCAGGGGAGCCTGGGCACTGACATCGCTGGCCCCGCCTGGGGAGAGGTCCTTGTCTGCAAAGGACAAGAGCACGCACCACCTCTTTTTGGAGCCAGTCCCGGGTGCAATGAGGGCTACTGCACCCCCGTGGAGTGGGCAGGGAGGGGGAGGCGATGGAAACCATCCGTGGAGCATTTCTGCACGCACCGGGCAGGGATGCTCAGCGGCAGCACGTCAACCCTCCCATGTGCTGGTGAGCACGGCTGGAACCACGCTGCGCCCCTGCAAATGGAGCCACGCCAGCACCGCTTGCTCGGCCAGGGCAGGATGTGGCTCCGGCACGTGGTCCCCAGCAGAGCAAAGTCCATGTCCCAAGCACCACTGGGGCATTTGGGCCAGGTCTCTGTCCCGGTTGGAGCTGTGTACAACACCTCCCGGGAGAGACAGCAACAACCAAGGTCAGCTCCTGGGGACAAAGCAGGGACCCTATGGCTTGCTAGCCACCCAGTAACACCTGACTGGAGTTACTGGGTTGTGGGATGTGGGACAGAGGGCCCCATGCCAATTCACAGCTCTACATTCGCTGATTTGGTGAAGGAATGGAAAACGCACCTGTTGGAGATTTGCTCTAAAAACGGTTTGTCCTACCTGCAGGTTTTTCCTCCACACATTAACGGCTGCAAACGCCAGCTGCATCTGCTTCCTCCGCGCGTCCTTATGCCTTTTGTAAGCTATTTCTATGAATATTAAAAATATCCCGGCAACAATACCTCCAGCCACCAGCATAAACACACCTGAAATAAGCAGGAAAGTTACAGGGGGCAATGGAAATTGCACCATGACACTTCATTTCCTCTGTATCACGCTGAGCAACAGGAGCATCTGACAACCCAGGGTCCCCCTGGCCCCCCACCATCCCCCTGCAGTCCTGGAGTGGCCAGGGAGGGGAACCCAGCAGAGCGGGGCAGGCGCTGCAGGTTGGGGACCTGTGGTGATGGGCAGAAAGGTGGTGGGTGCTGGATGTCTGTGCAAGCTCCTGTTGGTCGGACACGGGGCACCGGCCACACTGCAGTGATGCTGGGGCAGGCACGGCATGTCGGGTGCTGCACCGAGCACCAGGGCAGACCCCATCCCCTGGGGCTGAAGGGTCATTTGCACCAGAAACCCAGCTCTGGGGCTCCCATTCCTCCCATCAGGAAGGACAGCCATGCACAGAACCCTCTGTGCTGCCCTCAGCCAGCAGAAACCCTTGGGGCTGACATTTTTGGAGTGGTGTCCTGAGGAGATGGAGCAAAGCGCTCCTTCTCTTAGTGCTTCTGCCCTGGCCTGCGGTGCTAGAAAGGATGGGGTCCCATCAGACACCCCTCATCGCCACGTTGGCTGGATGAAGGACCAGCAGCATCACAGTACTGCAAAGGGAGAGCCCATCTGGGGGAACTTGCAGACTGTGCAAAGAGGGACAAAGAAACCCTCCTCTGTATTGATTCTCCTCCTCCTGTCCGCTGCCCACCACTCAGGGTAGCCAGGACACTCTGTTCAGGCCTGGGGGCCACCCCTCACCCCCAGCCCCCTCCTGCAGCAGGGTCCTCACTTGCTTCTGCAGCCGCTCTCACCTCCCCCGAGCTGCTGCTCCCCTCTGTCTGCCTTGGTGACAGCTCTGATTTCACCGTGACAGCGGTAGTTTGGCCAGAGCAGGGGGAGGTGAGCAATGTTCAAAGCAGGACATCCCCACTGATGAGAAAGCCACCCTGGGGAAGTTGGGGGAAACTTTGCGGAGCTGTTTTGGGCAAGGTGGGACTGGAGCCTAGCACAGCAGCCTCCCAGCGCTAGGAAAGCACAAACCCAGAAGAAGCAGAGCTTTGGCCCGAAAGGAGAGCCCCGGAGAGGAGAATGTCTTGAGCGAAAGCAGGCTACCCAGCGAAGAGGAAGAAAGAGGTTTGCAGAACAAACCTGCCATATTTTCAAAGGTGAGTGTTGCTGGGGCATTGCTACGGGAATCACACTCCTGATACCTCACCCAAGTCTTGTCCAAATCCTCCATGAAGCCGTTCTCGTGGGACCTGAAAGCACAAGGAGACAGGACAGAGTAGTCACTGGAGACTCGCTGGGCACATGCTGGGGCACATTCTCCTCTCCATCCTAGGACGCTGTGCTTGCCTGCAGCCTACAAACACACGAACCGATGACGTCTGTGTGCGCACACTTGTGTGTGCACACTTGGCTGACCCGTTCACATGCATGTGCACGCACAGCTTTTGCGTAGGATATATGTGTATGTGTGGTCTGTCTGCAGTGGGTGTCCACACTGCATGTGCACGCTGCCCTGTGCACAGCTACCACTGCACCAGCCACAGCGCAGCAGTGCCAGCAGCATCCCCGGCTGCCAGGTGCCGCTGGCCCTGACTGAGAGCCAGAGAGCTGCCCGGCTGCTGCCAAAGGGAGCCATGTGCAAGCTTGGCTCCCAAGGGGAGGGATGGAGCTGATGGGTGTGGGTAGCACCGGGAGGGAGGCTGCAAGGAGTTGACATGAACCATGTCCCCGTTGCCCTCCTGCGTAATCCCCCCATCTGCCACAGCTACTTGGGAGCTCAGGCAATGCTGGACCCCATACTCTGATGATCACCAGCCCCCTCTAGATCAGGGTAGGGGCAAAACTGTTGCCTGGCAGCTCCCTGCTGTGCATAGCAAGGGCTGGGACTCCCTGACAGCCTGGTGTCACAGCTTGAGAACTAACAAACCATGTCCCTGCAGTGCCCATGTCTGCCTGAACAGCTGCTGGGGATGGAGGTGGGCACAGAGCACATGTCCCACCGCGGGTCCCCCTGCAGTTTCCTCCCTCTTGTTCCTGGCACGTCTCCACCACCTTTCTGGGCCATCTGTAGCCCTGGGCCTCCCCATCCTCTCCCAGCTGGACACCAAGGGCTCCTGCTGCCTCTTCAGGCTCCTCGCATTGTTGTCCCAAATCTCAACTGTCCCATTGTCACCCACCCCACAGATGGGTTGCTCTGGCTCCCTGTGATACCCTGGGTCCTGCCTGAGTTGTTCCCAACCTGTCCATGCTCTCCCTCAGGCCTTTCATCTCTGCATCTTGGGCAGGACCCTGGTGGCTTCTGGCTCCGTCCCTCTGTAAAATTAATCTCACATATCTCCCTCCCTCCACTTGCTGCTTCCCTGCTGCCTGTAACTCCATCACAACATTCTTCTGTCTGCAATGATTGTGGTGTTTCCAAACTCATACAGGGAAATCCCTTTTTACCCATATTATCAGACTGACTTGTGGCATCCCATGCTGCAGGATAATTCTGGTATAAAAGCCTTAGTTGTACTCAGCAGGGGTCCTGACGTACCTCTGCCTAACAGGAATCACCAGAGTTGAAAGAAAAGCCCCTGGAAGACCAGGCCAGGGCAGCACAATGCAATCGGCCAGGCTGAGCTCGCAGGGAGCAGCAGGCACACGGCAGCACCCTGCCTGCTGCTGCAGCCTGTGCCCTGCTCACAGGACTGCTCCCTGCCAGCTCTGCCTCTGCCCCTGCTCGCCACCGCTGCCCTGCTCTGCTCTGCCCTCCCTCCAGCTCCATGCTGCACCCCAGCCTTGCGAGCTGGAGTGGAGACCATGGGTGCACACCCTGGTCACTCAGGCATGTCCCTTCCATCAAGCGTGACATAGCAGCCCCCAGAGCCTGTCCCTGCAGAGGGCTGGAGGTGGGGTTGGTGGTGCCTGACACAAGGCTACTTGCGTGCTAACACATGCAGCGTTTGGGGCGAGCCCCGTGCTGAGAGCCATGTACGGACTTGAGGATGGCCAGGGAGACGTTCTGCTTCCACGGGCTGTCCTTGCGCATCCCGATCCCGAAGCCGGAGCGGAAGAAAAGCTCCCCTGTCGTCACCAGGTCACACTTCTGAGAGGCCTCGAACTCCAGCACCGCTGAGTCCCAGATGAAGGCATGGAGCTTGCTGGACACCGGGAGAGGACAGACAGGTGAGGATAGGTGGCCCAGCCTGTCTGCAGCCACCCTGGGAGCAGCGAGGGTGTTCCCAGCCCTAATTTAAGCACTAATTAGCATCACCTTCCTCCCAGCAGTGTCAGTGCTGCTGGGAGGCAAAATTTTGGAGGAGAGTGAGGGGTTTACATGGGACTTGGAGCCACACAGCCTTGCACAGAAGCAAGCGCAGGGGCCAGAAAGGGAGGCCATGGCCAGGGGTCTGACTGTGTCTTTCCCCATCCAGAGACCTAGCACACTCTAGGACTAGGCAGGTCTCCTCAAGCCATGCTTTGACTGCACCTCCCTCCAGGTTTGCATCAGCCCGACTTGCTCCACCAGACTGCAGACCCCCCAAAAATCTTCCCGGCATGGCCAGGCAAGGCGCTGGCTGCACTCACTTGTCCCTCACTGCCTGGATGGCTTCGGCAGCGCTCTCGTAGTTGTGCTTCTCCATGTGCCGGTACATGGTGCTCAGCTCCACCTGCCGTCGGAAGTAGATGTCCACCGAGCTCTGCTTCACCGTGGCGTAGATGAACTTATCAGAGGGGTTGCGCAGCTGAAAGGCAAGGCCAGACCTCCTATTTCTCCTGTCCTTTATCAGCCAAACTGGCTCACTCCGAAGCCACATTTCCTAATTTCCCATCCCTTTCAGGGACCTGTTTCTCAGAGAAGACCTTGAGTCTCTCAGCAGAGCTGAAGATGCCATGGGGCAGTGGATACTCTGGTGTTGGGGCAGAGGATGCTATGGGACAGGGGCACTGTGGCACTGAGGATGCAGGAGGCCTGTGGATGCCATGGGGCTGGCAGTGCTGTGGGCAGAGGACACAGTGGGGTGTGGGATGCTGTGGGCCAGTCCTGCTGTGGGGTATGTTCCGACATGCCTGAGCTGATAAGCTGTGGCTGTGTCCTTGCCAGAGCAGGAAATGGGTTTGAGGCATGCTGGTATCTGCTGAGAGTATTGACTGCACCGCAGGGACAATTTCATTAGTTATAATTCATCTATAATGAATTGTTTCCTCGTTGGTTAGTACAGGCTCTCCAGGAACTGGCAGGCAGTTTGGCTGAGTACGTTCTATTTCTGGACAATATGCTGATCCTTCCCTATGTCTACCTACTCCCACTCAGCACAGGGGTTCAGACCCACCAGCAACAGCCCCAGGCAGAGCTACCTGGGGCTTGACCCCCTGGCACAGACCCAGAGCCTTGTGAAAGCAGAGCTCCAGCTACTACAAGCCACGTTACATGAGCCAGGAGGTACCCACTGGAAGCATCTCCTGCATCTCTGCCTAGAGGTGGATAGGGAAGGACAAAATAAGTGAGGGGTCATTACCCGGGGGTCGTTGATGCCCGTAATTCTCTCCTCAGGCCGGTCTAACACCAGGAAGGCTGCCAGGTTGGCAGTGTATGAAGCCACAATGATCATAGCGAAGCCGGCCCACACCATGCCAAGAATACGGGCAGAGAAACTCCGGGGAGCACCTGGAGGAACAGAGGTGAGATCAGACTGGCGTGACAAGGTCTTGGCTGGGTCACCAAAGCCACATCCATCCAGCGTGAGACTGACAGCAGCTGCAGGTGTGCCCCATCTATCTGCTTTGCTAACAGCCATGCAAGGAGAACCTGCATTGTGCACACCAAGAAAAACACATGCCTCCTTCCAGGGAGTGATGTGTCTCATCTTGGGCTAATGGGTGACTCTGGGCAGGAGGAGCAGCCCAAGAAGGATCCGTTTCCCACTCCTGATGTTGAGAGGTGGTAGGATGGTCTGCACAGGGAGCACCATCACCAAATCCCACACCAGCCCACTGCAGGGAAGGCTCAGGGACAAGAGCTGCACCCGTTCATGGTGCTTGAGGGCATCAGCGCTGCCACAGACAGGAGGCAGTGGAAGAGAGTAAGGGTTTCTCCCCCAGCACAGTGTTCCCCCGGCTCAGGGCCGGGCCCGCAGGGCAGAGCAGCCCCACTGCACGCTGTAACTCACCTTCTCCGATGCCAGAGTTCAGCAGGACTCCCCAGGAGAACCACATGGCTGAGGAGAGGGTCAGGGCATCTTCCTCCTCCTCCTCGCTGTTCACTTTGAACCGGCCAAACGGGCTGGAAAACAAGACAGAGCACTCTTCTGATGTCACTTATCCTGGTTCCGGGGGCTCTGCTGTGCCCCAAGCGTCCTGGTGCAGCCTTACATCACTCATCCCTACAGACTGCGCCTATGCCCCAGACAGCTCTTCACCTCTCGTGTCCTGCTGCCCTCCATGTCCCCTCTGCTGATCTGCAACCTTGTCCAGCTCACACTGGTACTTGTCTCTCCAGGCCAGAAAGACCATCTGATCCTGGCCAGCTCCAGCCTCTCCCACTGCAACATGGAGGGGTCCCTGCAGATTGCAGGCAAGAGCCTCTGGGCACAAGGTTAAAGGGGAGATAGACTCCCCGTCCTTCAGAGGAGCTGCCATGGGCTCAAGGAAGGGGACTAACTCAGGAGCTGACAGTCCCCTTGGTCAAGCATCAACGTGGCACCCAGTCTGACAGGCATATTCCCACAAATCCAGGTGTTGGGTACCTCACATATCCATATCTCTCAGCTCAGCAGCAGCCAGAGAAGCCAGGAGCCTCATACCAGGGCTGGTGGGGCAGAGAAAGGAGAACTAACTCCTGCAAGAGCCTCCCAAAGGCTGTGCAAGACACTGCAGGACCCAGATGACAGTTCCCAGGCGCATGTCCCTGTCCCCTCCAGCCCCTGGATAATCCAAAGCGCACTCACCTGAATCGGTCTAAGAGGTACAACATCACTGCCACCACGTGCACAGACAGCCCCACCAGCAGCCACAGCGTGCTCTGGAAAGGCTGCATGAATGAGTCCAGGGTGCTGCGGGGGATTTCCTAGCAGACAGGAGAGAGAGGGACAGTGCTGGCACCCACTATGCCTGCACCTTGCCAGCCCAGCTGGAGTCAACAGGGGCCCCTGCCCTGCTCCAATCTCCTCCTCCTCACAGGAAGGCTCAGGGTGGCTGAGACAAGACCCAGCATTAAACCCAGCAATGTGGAGGCTGGCAGTGCACAGCAAAGGCTGGGATTTGCAGCTTCCCTGGGGTGGGCAGGGCCAGCGGACGGGGGAGCTGGGCACAGCGCAGGCAAGGCATGTGTCTGCAAGATGGGGAGCAAGGGAAACCTCCCCTGTTTGAGTTTTGTCCCATCCCAGCCCATACCTTCTTCACAAGGATGGTGAGACCCTGGTACTTGAAGGGCTTGGAGAACTCAATGTACTGTGCCCGCTCATTGTTGATGGTGAGAGGAGCCACAATCATGTCTGCTTGGCCACTCAGCAACTCCCCCATCATCCCGTTCCACTCCTTCTTGTTGCTGTTGTTAACCTGCCAGAGAGCCAGTGCAGGATCAGCCCACTGCCCTGACACCTTTCCCCACCAGCCAGGGCCCCCCAGCACGTGGCAGGTGCCCTGCATGGACCCCCCACCCCATCCCTGCTCTGGAGAGGGGCCTGGAGGTGTTTCAACACGATACAGGTAGAGATATCGCAAGCTGCCCAAACTCACCCGCTCTTGGGTACCAAATTTACCGTCAGCCACCAGGTGAACCTCGTAGGTGAAGTTCATCACCCCCGCCAGCCGGATGAGCAGGTCGATGCAGAAGCCGTAGCAGCACAGTGCCACCGTGGGGCGGCCTGCAGCAGGAGAAAAGTGAGGGGGGGCAAGTGGAGGCAGCCCTTTGCCAGGCACCCCATGTGGGATCTGTGGCTGTCCCCTGCATCGCTCTGGTTTCATATGAAATGTAATCACGTTATTCAGGCAGTGCCATCTGCCACTGACCACCCTGTCCCACTCCCTCCATCACCCATGGGTGGGAGGGAAACACTGGTGTGGGAAGAAGGCAGGCGGGGGCAATGAGGACTCATTCATTTGCCATGTCCCTGTTTAGGGGGGCTGAGATTTGGTGTTAGCAGCCCACTGCAGAGGATGGAGGGGACTTGGTGCATGCAGGCTGTGCTGGTGGAGGGCCAACAGAAATCCATCATGTTGAACACAGCCCAGGACACAGGTCGGGGCTGAGGAGGGCAGCTAGTTGTGCACAAGAAAGTGTAATGGGCCAAGGTGATGCAGTTCAGGTGGGTTTGGGCAAGCCTGGCCTTTCTAAGCAGCTCACACTGCCCGCCAGGTGCTCAGTCCTAACCCTGAAACAGGCTTTCCATAATAAAAAGGTTCAAAACTGATGCTGTTAGTACCAGTGCCTCATGATTCTTGCTTCTGCTTGAGATCAAGGCAAAGGGAACTGGAGCATGTCGGGAGACAGAAACAGGGGATGCACCCCCCAAACAGCCCTGGAGCCCACCCAGAAGAGGGACAGCAGGAAAGTCATCTGTAGGGGTCAAAAACCTGAATCCCAGTGCCCAGTTACCCTAGCACTGCTGTGCGGCTGAGCTGATGCGGGGTGTCCAGGGGCTAAATGTGCTGTCACCTTTCTGTGCCTCATCCTCCGGGCCTCTTGTGTGACTGAGCACCCTCCCTGGGGACCCTTTCATGGGTCTTCATCAGCTGGGTGGGCTGGGGGAGCCCCTGCACTCACCACCAGACCAAGTTACCTGGGATGGTCTCGTTGGGTCCAGTGCAAAAGACTTTTTTCACAGGGTCTCCATTGATGGTGAATTCCTCCCTGCACGTCCCGTCTGCTTGTGTGGGCTTCACATACACAAAGGGCTCTTGGTGGATGGTCACGATCTGTGTGTTGAAGCACAAACACATGCTTGTCTCCATCCCCACCCAGAGCTATCTCCCCCTGGGTAGTGAGCTGGACCACCTTCTCCATGCAAGCATGGCCAGAAGGCCATGGTGCCACCTCAGCATGAGACCACTCAGCCCAGCAGTGGCACATGGCTTTGGCATAGGGAACATTTACTCGCCCTGCACCTAAGGTGAGGAACACCCTCCAGTCCCTTCTCTAGGTGGTTCTGCTATATCCTCTCAGAGATGGCAGGTGCCATGGGTTTGCAAACGCTGCTGACAGCTGCAGAGACATCAGTGGAACTGGGAGGCAGATAAACTCACAGCCCTGCATGCAGAGAGCTGAGGACACTTGCCGCCCCCTAATGACATTTGCTGTTACCTTCAACTTAGTCGACATCTGATAGCCTTGAGGTTTCTCAGTTTCTCCCCCTGGCCAGATAATCTTCCGGTCATTGGTCAAGACCTGCGATCAATCCCAGATAGACATGAGGCCACAGGCAGACACCCCAGCACACACGTCCCTCCTACCCAACCTGTCCAGGCCTGTACGTACATGGCTGCCATTGTAAATCCCAACCTGGACCAGTTTCCGATTCTGCAGGTTCATGATGCTGTAGTTGGCAAACTTCCTGTCCCCGTCCTCATTGAACTCCACCCGTCCAGTGACACCCTCTGAGTACTTGGAGGACATCAGCACCCTGTGGAGAGAAACACAGCGGGGCAACCTAGAAAACCTGCTGTGGCCATTGGAACACCTAAGAAGAGGTCAGAAAGACCCAAGGTTTCTCCTACTTGCTGGTGATATGCCCACTACCCTATAGAAATCCAGTCAAGGCCATCGACAGTCTGTTCATAACCCTGTGGTCATTGCCTCCTGATGGGTGGAGTCAGTTTCCCAAAAGTTGTGCTACCATATCTGTTGTCATTGTCCCCTCTTTTTTGCCAGATCAGTCCCATTCCCATAAGGAATGACCTGTCCTGCAACACGCAAGGACACTTTCCTCTGGGTGTCCCTTGGGAGCTGTGTCCATGCCACTGCTCCCGGTGCTTCTGTCTGGCAGCAACCCATCACAGCCTGGGCAGTGCCCCAGCTATGCACATACACCTCCAAGGGGAGAACCAGCCCCCCAAACCCTGGAAAGATGATTGTGAAGACACAGAAGAATTTCCTGAGCCACTCACAGTGCACCATAGAGAACGACTTCCAATAGCTCATGCCAAAGTTTGTGTCACTGCAGAGGGTGCCAGAAATCTTTCTAAAATAAGCTTCAGGCTTTGCAGGTCCCAGGCTCAACAGAACCCAGATCTACGTAAAGGGCATCCCACAGACACCACAACCATGTCTGCAGGGAGCAACTGCTGGCAAAGATCTCACTGCGAAAGGCAACACCCTGGTGCCAGGCTGCACGCTGCAGAGAGCAGCCCTCCTGCACCGGGCCATGCTGCAAAGGGAGTTGCTGCTTTACCAGGATCCAGCCTGCAGAAGAGGCCCTGGTGGCTCCAGTATCTGCAGTGGTGGGGTGTCAGGAAAGCAGCACAAAGATTGGGTTCTAGGGAATGCATGCAGCATCTGCTGATCACACTGCCCACAGCAGCGAGATCCAACATGCGCATGCTCTGCTTTGCTGAGACCCCACCACCCAAAAACAAGGCATCAGTATTTGCTACAGTGGAGAGCAAGCCTGTCCCATGCATGGAGATCTTTTGCCCTCAAGTCCTGCTTGCAGCACACTGACCCATGCTGCAGCCCTGAAACGTGCAGCAAGAAATGTGTCTGCAGCACTGAGCTCCAATTTGACTGAAATAACCCCCTACCCTGATTTGGCAGAGGACCTTCTTTCTCCCCTCTTCCACCCAGAGAATCAAGCTCCAGAGGAGACCATCCCTCTATGGACCCCAGATCTCTTCCTCCTGGAGCTGTTCCCTGCCCACACTGATCCCAGCTGCCCAAGCATTGCCTAGGAGAGCATGAGTTGTCATGGTGGCCACGCACCAGGATGACACCTAAACAGCCTGAACAAACCGCGAGCCAATGCCCAAGCCCATGTCCTGGTTAGTTCTCTAGGAGGGATGTAGCCCTCACATTCGAATCATGCAGGAGAATCCAAGCAGTCTTGTGCCACATGCTGCAAGAATTAGAGACAGATAATCTGAACAAAGCCACCATGCTGCCCTTGTCTACATGTTCCCACCTTTTCCAGCTCTCCCCCAGCACGTCCTCTGCTCCCTTCAGCAGGACCCTTCCCCAAATACCTCTTGAAAAGGGGTCCTGTCTTCCAGATGTTGGTGTTGCCCACGCAGCCCCGTGGCGGGTCTGTGATATTCTCCTTCTCAAACAAGTCGTGCACGGCCTGGGCAACCACCGCGACAGCGTCACTGATGTGGGCTGACTCATTCTTCCCATTGATGAGCTGCAAACCGATCACTCCTGCCATGTGTAGAGGGGAGAAGGCAAGTCAGCACCCCTGGGTACACTGGCCGCTCCAGCGTTATTCCCATGCACAGGGCTTGGGGACAAGAACATGATTACGGTCTGAGGAGCCCTTGGATGCAGCTGGGAAGTTACCTGAGGTTTGGGCAGGGGCAGGCAGGGGATGCGGCTGCAGCGGTGCTGGGCTGGCACCGTCCTGCCTGCCAAAGGGTGTCCAGGGACCACTGACACCCTCTGGTCCATCCACATTGCATCACCCAAACCTTTCTCTCAGGTCACAGCTCGCAAAGCCGCAGTGAGCTCAATGTGGGGCACGGCAACACGCCCAAGGCTGCCGGACTGCTGTCTCCCCATATGGGCAAAGGATGTGGAGAGCAACGTCCCACTGGCTTGGGACCACCATGGCATCGCGTTCCCCCAGCCCAAGGGGTCCCAGGAGGGCAGGTGCTGCTCATCCCAGCTCCGAGCAGGTTCCTCCAAGCCCAGCCGACAGCAGGACGGGTGTCTCTGGCGGGTGCCTACCATCAGGGGCATAACGCAGGGCATTGCCTGATATCTCCCGTTCCCCCACCAGCCACACGTAGCCAGAGCCCGTCATATTGAGCATAGCCGCTGATCTGTACACCGTGGCCGCATCATCCTCACTGCAATGACAAGAAGGGAACAGCAATGTGGCTCCAGGTGCTGGATGGACCCTTTTCTCCTGTATCAGATCCCAAGGGGGTGGCAGCACCAGGGAGAACACACCCCCATTAAGCCCTCCTATGATCACTGGTTCTCCTTGGCAATGACCTTGATGCACCAGGAACCTTTCTCTCAGCTTCATGTAATCACAGAATCATAGAATCATTTTGCTTGGAAAAGACCCTCAAGATCATCGAGTTCAGCTGTTAACCCAGCCCTGACACTGCCCCATGTCCTGAGAACCTCATGTTCGTCTGTCCAACCCTCCAGGGATGGTGACTCCAGCACTGCCCTGGGCAGCCTGTTCCAATGCCCCACAGCCCTTTGGGGAAGAAATTGTTCCCAGATCCAACCTCAACCTCCCCTGGGCAACTTGAGGCCGTTTCCTCTGCTCCTGGCGCTTGTTCCTGGGCAGCAGAGCCCGACCCCCCTGGCTCCAAGCTCCTTTCAGGCAGTTCAGAGATCAGAAGGTCTCCCCTCAGCTCCTGTTCCCCAGCTGAACCCCCCAGGTCCCTCAGCCGCTCCCATCACACTTGTGCTCCAGCCCCTCACCAGCTCCGTTCCCTCCTCTGTACTCTCTCTAGTGCCTCAATGTCCTTCTTATGATGAGGGGCCCAAAACTGACCCCAGGATTCAGGATGTGGCCTCACCAACACCAAATAATCCCACAGCACCCAGCACTGCTGAGCATTTGTGAATCTGGCCCATTCCTTACTGCTATAGGCACAGGGGCAACAAGATTCCCCTCCTTCACAGGTGGATCAGGATGCATCGTCAGCAACTATTGCTGCTTCTGCAGCTGATAGCACTTTGCAGGACAGCCAGACATCTCAACCACGCTCCTGATTGCCAGCTCCCTGGTCAGCAGCACACACAGCATAGCGTGGTGGGATCTTCCTGGGACATGGGGCTTTACATGGGTTTTCTCCCACACTCCTTGAAAGGACAACGAGCCCCAAATCTGCACAGACTCCAGCGCTGGGCAGTGTTGCCAAGGGGTAAGTGAGAAAACTGGAGCAGGGCGGGGAAGGGATGGCTCTGCCTTACCTGGCCGAAAGGATGATGACACGAGCCTCCAGCTCCTTGGCCTCCAGCAGCAGCGACGTCACGTTTTTGGTTCCAGGGTCAAACTGAAGCACTTTCTCAGCCTGTGATTAGTGTGAGCAAGGTTGGTTAGTCTGGGAACCCCAGGACTGCTTGTGAGAGCCATGCTATCTAGAAAAGGGTCAAGAGAATTCATTAAACTGCACAAAAGTCTGCTAAATAAGGTTGGTTATAGCTATTTTTGTCTTTTAGTTTCTTTTCTTTCTTTTCTTTCTTTCCTTCCTTCCTTTCTTTTTTACGGTTTTGGCTTTTTGGTTTGTTATTTTTCTTTCTTTTTTCTTTTCTTTTTTTTTTTGCACTGTGCATGCAAACTGAAGTCAATCAAGACCCAAAAAGAGGCGTGCATTGAACAGGAAAGAGAAAAAGGCTTTGAAATGCAATTGAAAACTCAAACGAGTGTTGTTTTTCAAAAACATGGGAAATGAAAAAAACATATTTCACAGGGTTAACCTTTGGGAGCAGAAGTGAGCAACTTACACCAAGGAACCGTTTCCTTTGGGGAGGAAAGGGGGTTGGTTCAACTTTAAAAAAACAAAAAAACAAAAAAACTTGCAAGTTAATTACTGGTTCACATGCATGTTTCAAAAAGAAATCCTTCCAGGACCAGCTGGCTACGTTTCCATTCTCAAGTCCAAACCAAACTATCTCAACATAAAAACGTGCTACCAAGAAACATGGTCATGGATCTTTATTTTTTCTTTCTTTCTTTTCTTTTTTCTCTTTCTCTCTCTTTTTATTTATTTTTTCTTTTTTATTTTTCTGGTGGCTGTGGCTATTTTTCATTTGCTAGTTAGGTTGGTGGGCGGCGTGCATTTCCATGCATATATACCTTGGGTCCTCGCTTGTTGTCATAGGAAAGTTGGTCGAGGTTTTCATAGTTCCTTTTTTTACTCTGATGAATAATGTGCACAGAGAAAATATGTAGACACAGAAGAATATTATAAACAGTTGAAAATGACGTGTAGTAAAGCAATCCAACATCCACCTCCTCCTCCACTGTTTGCTAAAGGGTCTCTATAACGCTGGAGCTCGCAAAAACCACTATCAGGAGAGAGGGCCTCAGCGCTCGCGGGAGCGTCACGGTGCAAAGCCTGAGTGCCACGGCTGGTGCGATGCAGTTGCATTTCCCTTGTGGGACTGGGGAATTCTTCAGGAAGAAATTTTATATCTTAAGCTCAGAAACAATCTACGCGTCTCTAAGGGCCTAAGTGGTGAGATTTCCATGGAATTACTGTGGAAGCAAAGTACAAAATGTCGTGTGCGGAAAGTGCTGGATAAACACAAACTCTTACAGTTAAGAGTATCAGCGTTACTACCGTCACTATTACCAGCACAAGAGAGCTCACACCAAGTGAGGTGTCTCAGCTGAGCCTCTCACCTCCTGCAAGGAGGAGGCAGCTTTTTGGAGCTGTTGCCATCCAAAAGAGGAAGAAAAAGCTCGCTATATCCCGTGTTGGCTCAAAGCGTGGCGATATGAAGCAATGGTGATCATGGGATGACACTGCAGCTTCTACCTGGTGCTCGGGGAGGGCTGAGGGCACCTCGTGGCTCTGCGGCACATGGGTGGCCCTGGGAAGTGTGGCCACCAGAGACCACAGTACCCATGACCTGGCCCTACATGTGGCTGATGGGTTCACTGCTTGGCGGTCCCCGTGCTCCTGGCTGGAGAGTCACACCAGGATGAGGGGCAGGTGGCTCAGCCAGCACTGACCCTTCAGAGAAGTGACCGGAGCAGAGACGCTGCTCCCCCAAGTCTCCTGTCTGAGCCAATTCTGCTGCTTGGCCCCAAAGGAGCCAGGGGCATGAGACCTCCTTCTGGAGGTTTTTTCTCCTCCAGGCAGCGTGCTGAGGATCAGCAGCCTCTGCTCTCAGGAGCCCTGACCCTGCTGCAGCGCTCACAGAGCCCTGTGCATCTTCCTGGGAACAGCCCCTGCGATGAGGCCAAGAACATCAACCTGGCAGGGCCTGCAGGATAGCGCTTGGCAGGTTTTGGTGAGACACAGTCTGACCTTTTCTTCTCGGCCCTGTCCCACCCCAGCTGGGCACCCCCAATCTGTGTGTTTTGGGTACAGGACATGGCTCTATTACAATCTCTGTTTTGCAGCATCTTATGGCAATGGTAACTGATCCCTGCCAGGAGCCCGACCCTTTGCATCCCCATAGTGCAAGGGTTCATGTCCCCAAGTTGTTCCTTAGGCAGCCAGGTTTTATCTCTGCATCTTCCTTTCCAAACTAAACAGTCTGCCTCTTCCTGAGCACTCAGACCAGTCTTTGGCAGGACATTTTGCCAGGTCTCCTTTCCATGTAGTTGTGTGGTCTTTTCTTTCTTCTCCTTGGACACAGCCTGACGTGTTTCATTGCTCAAAGAAGTTGGGTTCTTGCAAAGAAAGGTATCTTAGGAGGTAAAATCTGCTTGGAGCCCAGGTCTGCCTTCACTTCTGATGACATCCATGGTGAGGATTTCTGCATCGGCTTCACAGACCCTGCTCAGATCGCAGTGAGACCTGGAGTAACAATTGTCTCCAAGGAGAGCAGAGCTGCAGCAGGACAGAATGTGATGATATACTGGCCAGTTTTCCTTGGGCACTGTCCGTTTAGCGAGAAACTTGGTCATCCATCTTGCAGCCTCCAGCCACGAGTTGCCTTGTGTGACTGGGGTGTGCTGGAACGTAGACCCAAACTGGTCAGCAAAGTGAAGCAGAGTCTCGGGTGCAGCAAAGCTGGGCCTGATCACCTCTGCCTCTCCCTGTCTCTATCCCTATTGCCAGAACTAGATCAGTAATATCTGCTCTCTTTCCTGTTTTTCCATGTGGTCCTGCAGCCCTTTCCTGCTCCTCAGCCCATGTTTCACACAGGAACCCACAAACTCAAAATTGACTTTCCACCTTTTTCTCCAGCATTTACTCAAAAAAATTACCACTTTCATGAACAGCACTGTCCCAGAGAAAGGGACTCAGCACACCAGGGACCTGCCGCCTCTGATGTGGGCAAACTCGGATTTTCACAGCATCTGGCACTGCCTCTGAACCCGAGCAGCGCTGGTGCAGCGGTGGCCTGCCCAGATGAATGAGCAGAGCTGTCCTGGGATGAAGCGCTTTCTCCAGGCTGAGCACTACTGCAGACAGACCTAGGACAAGGCTGGCACGTGGGGTGCCCCAGGGCCAGCCACCCTGGCCCAAGTGCTGGCTCTGAACGCCTGCTCAAAGTGCAGATCCATGTAAAGGCGCCTGAGTGACACCCAGGGCCAGCACGGACTCCAGGGACAAGATACACTCAGATCCAAGACCTCTGGTGGGCAGGTGAGCCTGTGACCCATAGCAGATCCCCCAGGTCCTCAGGGGCTGTGAGCCAAGCCTTGAAGAGGTCGAGAGCAGCTCTCCTGCCTGCCCCTTCCCCAAGGCCCCGGCTGCCTTTGAGAAGGGGGAGTCCAGAGTACCTCTTCATGGCACGAAGAAAGTCAACACACCAATGATTAGAGGATCAATTAGACAGCAGAAGAGACTAAGGAATACAGGAAAGCCCCAACAAAGGTATCTACCATCTTCAAGACCAGCCAGTCAGTTTGATCAGATCAAGCTCCTCAAAGGAAAAAGAAACAAGATGTGGTGGCACACCTCAAAGGGAAGACAAGATGACCTACCATCACAGAGCACATGCCCCAGGCTGGAGGACAGCCAGGGCATTTGCAGGAACCCAGGGGCTGCCAGGAGACACCAAGACACGTTGTAGATGCAGTACAAATATGGGGCAGGTCTGAGAACACACCCTCCCTCCCTCGTCTCAAGCCGCAGATCTCAAAGGCTTTCCTGTAGGATGGGCAGGCTGAAGAAGAAATACACACTGCACCTGAGAGAACTGCATGGAGCAAGCAAGGACTGGAGGCGTGAGAGGAAGCAGCAAAAGAGGATGCACAAGAGCTGCAGGAAAACAGAAAGTAGAACTCAAAAGATGCAAAGAAAGGGACAACACACTGACAGCAGGAACAACCTTTCTACAGCTCTCCCTGGGTGAGGGACGCTGTGCTGGGAAGAGGCTTTGGAGAGAAATGCTGGCCTGCTGTCACCCAGAGGGACGCTGCCTTTGGAGGCAGGAAGATCCCACCATGGCTGGTGGCACGCTGGTGTCTCACAATGGCCCAGGATGCAGCAGGGATGAAAATTCTTGGAAGTCACCACCAAAAAACAGTGTGGCTTGTGCCAGTCTGCACTCCTGCACCAGTTGCTGCTCCAGTGGCTTGACAAGAGGTGACAGAGAGCAAGGGCAGGCTGGTCTCACTGTTCTCTCAGCTCAGCCTCCAGCTCCAAGCACAAGAAGTATCTATGGCCAAATCTCCTCCAGAGCTGACTGCCAAATGTCCAGCAGCTGCTGGTGAGGCTGGAGAAGAGCAGGTTGTGGTCCCTGCCTGTGACCCAGGAGGGAACAGCCAGGAACAGGTGCCAGCCCTGATGCTGCTGGAGGCTTGGAGATGGGCTCAGGCTCTGCCCACCTGAAGGGGACCTCACCCTGCCCCAGGCAAGAGGACATGCTAGGACATCACCCCGCAGGGCAGGAGGTGGCTCCTCACCTCCCAGACCAGTGCCTGCCTTTGAAGCAGTGCAGCTGAACGGCTCCCTGTGTTCTCCTTCCATGCAGGTTTTGAACACTTGCTTGGTCCTTTTACTCAATGGCAGCAGGTCTATGATAGTCCTCCTGAATTTCTAGCAGGCTTGGGGACCTCCCCTGCCTCCCCCCTGCTCCCCGGCATGGCCCCGAGCACAGGTGCAGTGCACCTCCTCCACAAAGCTGCTCCCGCCAGCCGCAACCTCCCTCTCGTCACAGGATGGGGTGTCAGGAAAGCAGCGTTGGGCATGTGCTTCAATGGAGATGGGAAAGGGGCCACCAGCAGAGCTGACAGCTGTACCGAGAGGGTGCGTGACACCTCCGTGCATCAGCGCACGGGCTGCCCCTGCCCTACTAAGCCCCTACGGTGAGCTCCGGTTCGCCAATTCAGAAGCTGCGTTTCGGGGTTGGGTTGGCACTGCTGGGTCTGCCTGGCCCGGGAGTGGCTGTAACGGGGCAGGTGCTTCCCTAAGCTGAGCGACTGGTCCTCTCCTTAGGTGGGACTCTTGGGCGAGGCATTTGCAGAGCTCCAGGTTATCCTTCCCTTCATTTTGTAGTCGATTTACATGTAGGAGATTTTGACCATGGCAAAGCAAGTGAAATGAATAAAGTACAAAGTTCTGTCAGGTACTAGTCAGACACTGTTGATGCTTTAAGCATGTTAGCCATGTTACAATGGAAAGAAAAGGTGTTTTACATACAGAAATCTACATACATACAACAGCCCGAGACTTCTAGTTTTGTTGTTGTTGCTTAAACAATGCTACAAGACAATGTTCAGGAACTGACCTTGGACTCTTTCTCCTCCAGGAGGGTCTCCAGCTTCTTTTGTGCAGCACGACCTTCATGGTCGTCACTGACTATCAGAATGACGTGATTCCAGTTGAAGACTCTCATCATCTCAAACCAGACGTTGGCCTGGTGAGAGTATGGTGGCACCGTGCGCAAAAAGGACAGGTGGATGCTCTGCAAGGAAGAACAAGAACTAAACATAGATTGGTTGGGTCATCGGCCGGGGGGTATCTTGGGGACCGGGCAGGTTTGCAGGGACAGGACGGGGATCGCAAGGCCAACGATGCAGAGCAGCAATTTTTGGTAGACCTCTGGGCTGCACGCCTTGAACTAGCCCCTGGGACCCACACTCCTTCCTCCTGTCTGAGAAGCAAACCCTGGCTACAATTTTGTACCTCTCTGGTTACTCCAGCACATGGTAGAGAGGTTTTTTGCTTTGTGGTCTGTAATTCATGGTGAAGAAATGCCTGTCCAGCTAGCAAATGTCAGCAACATTCAGTGCAAATATAGCCTTTCTTCTTGAGTTCTTGAAAATATTACTGAGCAGTGGACATCAAAAAGAAAATTAATTCCATTCAGAGATTGACAAGGAGCAGCTGCAGGTACACGTGGGTATATATTAGTTATTTGTCACGAGGGAAGTGCAGAAAAGCAGTTTTATAATATGCTGTTTGGCTGTTTCTAGGTCAGGCTGTTCTGCAGCAGCACACAGAGGAGGCAGCTCTGGACTCATGCCCCAGCAACCGATCTGATTTGGTTAAAGACATCATTATGGTTGGATGATTGAGCAGGAGCAATTCCAGACTAATTAAGCACAGCACTCTTTGGGGAGCAGTTGGACCAAAAGCTGTAGCTGACAGGGAGGTTTCAAAAATGCAGCTTTTCCAAAAGGCCCTAGAGTTGAATATTAGAAAATGAAAGTGCTTCTGCTCAGCATGGACACTACTTGGCACACCAGGTACGTGCTGGAGGGAGGAAGAAGTCTGAGTAGCGGAGAACAAAAAGGAAAGCATCGTAATATTTCTTTTTTAAGACTGAGATGGTCCTCTGGACCAGACAGGGGTTGTCTAGACCTGCTCATCCAGGGACCTGACCCAGCATGGGTCAGAAATGTCCCGAATGGGCCAAAGCAATTCACTCTGGAAGGGAAGAAGCATCATGTCCACCATGGACCCACACAAGAGGAGCAGGCAGACCAGATAATGCCTTTTCCTCGTACTCAACATGGTGATAAAATCAAACTGAACCATGCAATGTACAGAAAATACTGCAAAACCCTGTCCTGGTCAGGTCTCTGCAGTGGGACAGCACGTCCGTTCCCCTGCAAAACACAGAAATGATGGAGGCAGCAGCAAAACTACCGACACACTAGAAACAACTCCTAATTACTGCAGACTGAGAAGAACTGTGAATGTTTAATCGAAGGAGGAAATGAACCAGGAGAGTCGTGACGAGCATCTCAGAGCTGCAGTTTTGTATGACTGATATGAACGTTCCTAATTAAACCAAGAGTAGGAGAAATGCAGCTCTTCCCACAAGCCCAGTTGCTAATCAGTGGGGTTGGGAAGAACCCCGCAGGGACAAACAATGGAAGGACAACCGTGGTCTCCACACCAACACGGTGCTCGAGCTCTTTGGAGTCAGCAGACATGCTCAGGTGGTTCCAGGTCCAGCTGCACAGCTCAGGCCAGGGGCACACAGAGTGGGGCTGAGCGGTTTTAGTTTTTAATCCCTGAGCATTTAACTGGTTTAATGAAATCCAGGGAAAATGAAAATGGAAACAGAAAAAATCAGAGGAGAAATTAGAAGATAAATGAAAAAATAACAGAATAGGTAACAATTTTTAAAAATTCAGAAAAATACAGGCTAAAAAAATCAAAATTCTAACTTAAAATTATTTAAATCCCTTTTAGAAATGGCAACATCTTCAAAATTTTGATGTATTCTATTAAATTACTTCTAGTTTCCCAGCTAGCTTGCAAAAATGCTGTTTGAGCTGATTGTGGCTTTCTTAATATTTGTAAATCCATATCACTAGATTCAGATGAACAAATTTTCCTGTTAAGTTGTTGGAGAGTGACTTGGTTTAACAGTTCAGGCAAATTTGCTCTCTGACGTGGTGTCAAAAGGGTCATGGACTTGCTATGATGGTGTCTCAGGTCTTGGATTACACAATTACTATTTTAAGTAGGATAATGAGGAATAATTATTACAACTACCGAGTCTAGATTTCAGGATGAGGACTCACATTCTGAGCTCAGCTTTCGAAGCACCTGGAACACCCAAACTTCTCCACAGAGCCCAAAGATTGGCAGAAAAATGAAAGTAGAGTCCTCAGAAGGTTAACGAGTCCAACTTGTGATGTGCAGAGGGAGTTGGGCATCAGGTTTTATGTGATTTGATAACCCCTATCACAGCGTACACAGTGACGGGTCTCTGGGGATTCCTCTGAAATCCAGCCCAGAGCTGTCCTGGCCAGGGACATGGACACACGGGGCTGTGCTGCAAAGCACCTGGATGCTGTGATTTACGCATCCTAGTTAGCCCATTTTTAGGCAGATAACCGGGATAAATTCACTCATTCCAGCTGTGCTACTCACCAGCACTGTCCCCAAAGCTGCAAGTGCATTAACTCTGAGCTGTCATGGGTCATGACCTGCTCACCTCCAATCAGATACGCAGCAAAAATGCTCCTAATTACAAATCAGCAGTTCACTTTGTAAGATGTTTTGCAGGGTTTGCATTATTTGCCTTCCTTCCAGTGTGCCTGCTGCCAGACAGGAGGGCAGGGAACTGCCGACAGCAACCCTGAACCGAGGAACAGCTTTCTGCGTCGTCTTCCTAGTGCCACCAAACCCTGGGTCCTCGGCCCCGCGCTCCCTCGTTAAATTCTATTCCAGCCAAAAGTAAGTAAATACAGGTTGGGATGGAATCCAGGCTTCAAAGTGGAGTCAGCTCAGCAGAAACCCACAGGGCTGGAACCTAATGCACTGGGAGGGAGTGTGGTTTGGAGGCTGGGGACATGTGCTGGGTCCAGTCTCTTGGGAACCACAATTTATTAGTGGTACTGACTTGGTTGACATGAGTACGCATGAAAAGGGGCTGAATTTGAGTAGATCGTGTCTGTGTGTGTATGCATGTGTGCAAGTAAGGACTCTGTGTGTGCATAAATGTGAGAACATGCATGCGTGGGTGCCTGTTGATGGAGTTTGTGTGCACAGGGATGTGTGGACGATAGGGAATGTGCAGGCATGGCTATGGGGCCACCAGGTAGTACTAGTGTGCCCATGTAAGGACCATGTAGAGATCCAAAAGTGAAAGGAGTGCTGTTGTCTTTACCTCTCTCTGCCTAAGGGCTCATGACAGCTCACTGTCCATGGCTGGTAGAGTAATTTCTCCTACAGGCTTGAGGAAATGTTTCATTACTTACAGAAATCATGAAACAGCCTCTCTTTTAGCAATACGTCTCAAAACTGAGATGTTTGGGCATTTTCAAGATCAACAGAGATCCCAAATACACAGTTCCTGATAATGCAGCAAAAATCACTAGCTGAGTACAGAAAAGAAGCCTTGGCCTGTGACCCCAGGGAAGGATCCTGAGCTGCTCTGCCCCTTGCTCTGCCCAGCCTGCCCACACATGTTGCTGA
Organism: Patagioenas fasciata; assembly: GCF_037038585.1. Lineage (NCBI taxonomy): Eukaryota > Metazoa > Chordata > Aves > Columbiformes > Columbidae > Patagioenas > Patagioenas fasciata. Next base: position 1,940,429 of record NC_092539.1, read on the forward strand.
GACCCCCAGAACGCAGCCTGCCCGCTGTCCCCCAGGATAGCTGCAGGCGTGGGAGGGAGCTAAGATAGCTTTGCTATAGCTTAGACATGCGCTGGAAAGGATTTTAGTGGGGGCTGACGTTTGGGGAGCTCAGGCACAAATGCACTGTCTGCCTTTCCTCTGCAGTGCATAGAGGAAAGGACTTGTCAGCCTCTGGGGAATGGCCCAGCATGGCAGCAGCAGCTCTATGGAGTGGTGGGGCTGCTCTGTCCTCCTCCCAGCTCGAATCCTGAGAGCCTGTGAAAGGCTCTCCTCCGCTGGGATGAGGGGGCTCCATCACTGCCACCAGCGTGGGCACCAGCCCCTCATCCACTGTGACACACCGCAGGCCGCCCCTGCGGATGGCTGTGCTGCTCAGTGGGGACCGTGAAACCCATTCCTGAGGAACACATCTCCATGTCCTGATAAACAGCCTCTTCAGCCACTTCAGGTGCCAGTGAAGGAGTCCTGACCCTGACCTCAGTTGAGGGGAATCACTTTTCTCCCCATTTTCAGTGCAGCTTCCCACACCACTAACACTGTTTGTACTGAGCATTGGTTGCTAGTGAGACCAGTAATAAAGAAAAATCCTCCTCTCAGTGAGCAGTAGCCCCCGGGAGGGCATGGAGTAACTATACTGAGACAAGGAACCAGAGGGAAGAGCCATCCCAAGGCCAGGGCTGGAGAGAGGGAGAAATAGAGAGACAGCCCTCATTTCAACTACCAGGACCAACTGCTGGACATTGAAATGCTTCTCCAAGTGCAGAATGACTAAGCTCCATTTTCCACCTCTTTCAGCAGCAGAGCGGGTCTCATTTCAAAGCCACCCTTGCTCCTCTAACGCACCACCTCTCTGATGGGTGGATGGTGTGGGGCTCAGCACATTGGGGCACCCAGCATGTCCCTTCATCCCCATCACGCAGGTGTGGTCACACATGGTGGTGATGAACAGCACCCAACCTTCCCCCCTCTTGAGCTGAACATGTCCCCATGAGCTTTGCTTTCACACTCTCAGTGTCATTTCCTATCTGTCATATTGTGAAGAAGTCAATGTCATCTCATTTTTCTTGCTGAGATGTGAAGGAGATAAAATCACCCCCAACAACACATGGGGAACAGAAGAACTAAAGCAATAGTCCTGCCTGTCCATTCAGGGAGCCTGGCATGAGAAAGTCAGAGCATGATTTTTGCAATGCCCCATCTATGAGGAGCCCATGAAGGGCTCTCCATAGCACTATGAGCAGATGAGTACAGCTCTGCTGCCTTGACCGTGAGACTCCTCTCCTCTCCCTCTCCCTCTCCCTCTCCCTCTCCCTCTCCCTCTCCCTCTCCCTCTCCCTCTCCCTCTCCCTCTCCCTCTCCCTCTCCCTCTCCCTCTCCCTCTCCCTCTCCCTCTCCCTCTCCCTCTCCCTCTCCCTCTCCCTCTCCTGCAGTTCGCTGCTCCCCCCACTCAGAGGTGGCTGGGACTTCAGAGACCCCCCCACCATGCAGGCAGGACTGTGCTGAATGACGTGAGGATCTCAGTGGAGGAACAAGTAATGATTTCATAAGACGTAGGCAGAAGGAGGCCAAACAAAGGCTGCCAAGCCAGAGTGCTCAGCTTGGTAGCCGCAATATACCATTTCTAGAACAAACAGTTCTTTGAATACTAGGAGTAACAAAGCTTGCTTCCCTCGAATGGCTTTGTTGAAAAACTGGCTAGAGCTTGTGGACCGCTGTGCTCAACTGCAGATGCTTTGAGAGCATCAAAAGGTATTGAGCAAACCCATCTGTGCTGAGGCCCACACCTTCCTCTCCCTGGCAGCTTAGTCCTGGGAGGACCATAATCAACTCCGAGACTTCAAACCCCTGTGAAATTTAGCTAAAATTGGCTGATGCCTTCAAAACCAATCAGGGGCACACATACAAAGTGATCTTACAAGCTTGTTTCCATAGAAACTAAGCTGAAAGATATAATTTCCTGAATTAAAAAAAAAAAAAAAAAGGCAAACTGATCACTGGAAAGCAAAAAGGGAAGCAGCTGAATGTCAGCCTGTCCTGCGCGGGCGTGCAGAGCCTCGCACCATCCTGTCACTTGCCTTCACACCCCTTTGCTCTGCTGTCCTACACTCCACGCCCGCCTTTGCTGTCCCCTCCAGCTCCTGCCTGTCCGTTCCACCCAGCCCTGCCTTTGCCCCATCTCCTGCCTGCAGCTCCCCGCTCTGCAGAGACCTCGAAGTTCTCAAGCCCCAGCTGTCTCGTGGGACCAAGGCCGAGCCAGGCAGGAGATCTCAGAGGGGTGAGACACACACTGTGGTGTGGAGAGGAGAGGGAGAGGAGAGGGAGAGGAGAGGAGAGGAGAGGAGAGGAGAGGAGAGGAGAGGAGAGGAGAGGAGAGGAGAGGAGAGGAGAGGAGAGGCAAGTGCACCCCACAGCCCTGCACCTGCCCAACACCCCCAAATATTGCATTAGGGAGCATCTCCCTGCCACTGCAGTGGGTTGCCACTGCCGCAGCGGGCTGCTCCTCCAGCTCTGAGTGAGTCAGGAGGTTTTTATGATCCACTTTTGCAGAAAACATGTTTTAAACAGGAAAGCAACGGCTGGCGCAGAGTGTGCCAGGGAAGCTCCCACGCCTCCGGGTGAGCACGCAAATCCAGCACAAGGTCATAATGGGGAAAAGGCGGCCAATTTGCTTTGGTGAGCATGGCTCTGCTGAGATGAAGCTGGACCAATAGCATGCAGGGTCCCCTCTCCCTGCCATCATGTGCACTGTGACAAGGTCCCTTCTGGTGACATGGCTGATCAGACCCGTCTCCTCCCCAAGGCAGCACAAACTAAATTCCCCCTGGACATTTCCTACCTGCTGCCTGCCCTCTCCCCGGATCTGCCAGCTCTGTTATCATCCCTTTCCTTCTAGCAGTGCCTGATGATACCACAGCAGGGCATGTGGGTCCTCAGCCCTGCCTGCCACCATTGCTGTCACTGTCATGGTCTTGGCTTGCTGGTTGTCCCACTAGGGTTTTACTGCTGCTGCTCCAGTCCTGTGGCTGCATCTCCGGGAGCCTCTGCTCCTCTCTCCTGAAATTTGACTCAATTTAGCATGTAGGCGGAAAGACTATTTTTGCACTGAACATTTGCATTCGTGAATATTCACATTCTCCAAGCAACGGCCGAATCGTGCTTCAAAACAGGGCTGATCTCACCCACTAAACTCATGCACCTGGACAAAAACCTCCACCAAGGCTGCAATGGCATGCGGTCTGCCTGGCTCTGCTCAGCTGCTCCTTTTGCTTTTACTCATCACAAAGTGTCTTTGCAAGATGGTCTGTGAGCTGAGCACCAGTGGGAGAGCCGGCCACAACCCCAGCTCATCACCCAGGCCAGGGCAGGACCTCATCCAGCCTGGAAGTCTCTGTGTTTCCACAGGGACAGCAGACAGAGGTTTGAAACACTGGAATTCGAATCTTTCTTGGGTGCTGGCTGGACTGAATGTCATTTAAAGCCTCGGGATAACTTGTTAGTCAATTCTATTATCTCCCCTACCAATATCACATACACCCAGAGAACTGAATGCAAGCAAACAACCTTCACCCCCAGAGAGCTCCTGCTTGATGCCCAGGCTCCACGAGGATCCTCCTGCCCCTTCGCAGCCCCCCGCACCCAGGGAGCACCCAGGACCCCCCGGCTGTGGCCAGCGAGCAGGGCAGGAGCGAGTTTGTGCGTTTGCCTTGGCTGAAGAGCAGTGAGCACAGCAGCCTGGCAGAGAAACGCTGCAGAAATCATCCAGCACTATGTAGGTCAACACTGGCAGCTGCGAAAAAATAATGTACCAGGGAACGTGGGAGAGAGAGAGAGGGAGCTGCGGGTTTAACTGGACGGACAGACAGACACATAGAGAGGCAGGGTAGTGCAGACATCATTAACGCTCCTGATGGGCACTCTCGATTTACATCACACATACGAGGTACTAGACTAGAAACATGCATCAGTTACCTTATCAGAATATATAGACATGCGTGTTGTCAGACCAATGACAGGAATCCTGTAGAAGCCAGCTGTGTATGATACGGGTGTTGGTGTTAGGTGATCGTTGGGAGCAGGAGGGTGACTAACTAATATTGCATAGACCTGTAGGACAGGATACACGACACAAACATTATTTCACAGGAGCACATTGGCCGTCGAGTGTGATTTTTTTTTTTCCCTTTTTTTTTTCTGCAACGTTAAACAGTCCCACATTAACACGATATTGGCATTCAAATAATTGGGAATGGAGAAGCGAGGACGGCAGCGGGGAGCGAGGGGAGCTGTGCCGCGGCTCAGGCTGCAGCCCGGGCGGAGGCGATGGGTCTGCTCAGGGTTATATTTTGATGGAAATGCCGCGCCTAGACGCTCCGCTCACTAAACTAATAACTTTCATGGATTACAGATTAAAGGGAAACATCTCCGTTACAGTCACACTGTGTAATGCGATTTCTTTAACCACACATTTAATACTCGGTTGTAATTCCCCTCTGAGGACTATTACAAACAAAGTGGTCAGCTGGGACTCGGAGCAGGGGAAGGAGCACAGAGCCACCGAGCAGATCAGCCATCTGGTCCTGAGCAGGCAGAGAAATGAGAAAGCTGTGGGGGCAGTGGGGGGCAGGAGCTGGGATCGGCCCTCAGCATGCGGGGGCAATGGGGAGCAGGGCATCTGGGTTGTACTGAAATGGGGAAGGAGGATCTCGGCAAGATCCTGCTGCTACTATAGGGCTGGGAATTTGGTCTCCAACAGGATCCTGTTTTGTGTCAAAGGGAGAGGAAGGAGCTGGATCCTTTGTTACACTAATGCCCTTTCACAGCACAAGGAATGTCCCCAGCTGGTGACAGGTCTCCGGCTAGGGTGAATCAGTGCAAGGACTTTGATGTCTGGGAAAAAAATAACGTTTCTTCCTCCTCCAAGCATCTGTCTGAGCCCCGGGACATGCTCTGCACTGGGGCTGGAGGAACAGCTCTCCAGGACGGGAGAGGAGGATGAAGCGTGCCTGGGGCAGGGGACCTGGGGACTGGGTGGGGTGGGAGGAAGGGAACATCCTGCCTGATGTTGGATGGGAGTAAACTGAGGGTGTAGAGAGAGCTGGGGCAGGGGTTGGAGACCCCGCTATGGGAGAAGGGAGGAATTGCTGGGGAAAGGGCTGGGGAAGTCACCTGGGGAGGCAGGAGGGAAGTGCCCTGCACAGGGGTGCCCAGTGCTGTGCTGACACAGGGTGTGCGAGGACCTGCACCAGAAGGGCTGTGGGGCAGGACCAGGTGCTGGGGGAGGCTGGGGGCTGCATGGGGGCGAGGGCTACGCTGCGCCACGCAGCAGCTGACCAACAGGAGCCATTTTGCACGCACGGGCTGCCAGCCCCTCCTCTGCCTCGCAGCCCCTGCTTGGCACTGCACCACAGAGCCGGGTCTGAGGGTGGCTGTGCCCCATGCTGGGGCTGTGGGGCTGGGAGAATCCCTGTTGGTTGGCACAGGGATTCCACACCCTGACCCCCAGTATCCGCAGCTCCTTCTGCACCCTGACTTAGCTGCCCCCCACGTCCCACCCCTCCTGCAGAGGTGTGCCAGCACCTGCCTCCCTGCACCGGCGCAGGGCTCTCTGGGGTTTGCCGTGGGGACAAGGCTTAGAGGTGACATGGACACAGGCATCCATCAGCTGGGTTGCTCAAATGGAGCTTTGGCTCAGCGAGGGACCCGACTGAGCCCTGTCCCTGCTCCCTGCCAGGCAGCAGGTATCTTTTACAGCCTGCGCTGCGCTTCCTGCCTGGCTCTGCCACCATCCCCAGGGATGTCTCCAGCCATCCTCCATCTCCACATTGGGAAGCTGAGCTGTGAACGTGTCAGCTCTGCTCCGCTGTGCACCTCTGGCCTTGCCAGCTCCCTCCCCGCACTGGCATGTATGCCTGGGTGCATACATGCATTTATGTGTGTGTGTTAGGGTGTGTGAGCCTCTGTTGTGCAGGCGTTCATACAATTTGTGTGTGTGTTTGTACCTATGCGTGGGTCTGTGCACACCTTTTGCATGTGCATGGATGTGTTTTAGGTGGGGGTGGTCTTGTACCTGCCTGTCTGCCCACCTGATGGCCCCAGGGTGGGGGGAATGGGGCTGGTGAGCTGGGCTCAGCACCCAGAGCACACAAAGGAGAGATGGGGGGGCACCGAGGCTGCACCCACCACCGCTGCAGATTCCAGCTGCTCCCCTGTGTGCGCTGAGGGTGACCCATGGAGACAGGAGGTAGGAGCGCACTGTGCTTGTGTGTGCAGGTACGCGTGCACAGCGTGCTTGTCCACGGCTGTGTCTGTGCGAGTGTGTGCATGCGGTGTCTACATGTCTGCAGCCTCTGTTGGTGTGTGCCAGTGTCTCCTGTGTGTGTGGCAGTGGGTGTGCTTGTGTGCCTGCTTCATGCATTGTATGGTGCTGGGGGCCATGGTGCTGTGTGCCGTGGGGGTGTGTGCAGCTGTGGTGCACAGTCATGCAAGTGTATGGCTGGGGGGATGTGTGTACAAGCATTGTGTGCGTGCGTGCGTGTGTGTGTGTGTGTGTGTGTGTGTGTGTGTTCATAGTGCAGGCAGCGGGGTGTGTTTGTGTGGCAGTATTTGTGTTTATGTGCCTGGTGTGGTGTGTGCGCATGGATGCGTGTATGTGTGTGGCATAGCATGTGTGCAGCGGTGTGTTTGAATGCTGGTATGAGTGTAGACATGCAGTGCTCTGCATGTGCACCCATGTTTGCACAGCGATGCATGTGTGCACATGCAGGGCAGCCCATTCCCCCGGTGATACGTGAGTGTACTCTGTGTGTGCATGCATGATGGCCATGTGTGCACACAGCATGTACACATGGAGCTCTGTGTGTGCCCATGATGAAGCGTGTCTGCGCATGGTGCGTGCATGTTGCTGTTTGCACACATGGTACCGGGTGGGCACCTCTGCAGACCTGGTCTGTGCGTGTGAGCCTGTGTGTGCCCTCTGAGGTGCGTGTGTGAGCCCGTGTGTGTCCCGGTGTGTGTGCGGGTGCCCGTGCAGCGGAGCGTGCTGCCCGGCCGCTCTTACATAAAGGCTGCAATGCAGGCAGCGGTGCCCCGGGGCAGGACCCCACTCGCTGCGGCTCTGCCCGCCCCGAGCCCCGGGGGGTTCCGCGGGGGTCGCAGCGGCCGCGGGAGCGGTGGCTCGGCGCCCCTCAGGGACAGGGCAGGGGGTGCCCGGCGGTGGCGGCGGCGGTGGGGGAGTCGCCGGCCCAGGGTACCTGGCTGGAGATGAGGTCCTCGCAGACGGAGAGAGCCATCTGGATGGCGTTGGGCTTGTGCGTGACCGAGGTGGCGTTGAGCTGGAGCTTCCAGGTGCCGTGCCGCTTGTTGGCCTGGTTCACCGCCTCGCGGAAGATCTGCTCGTGCTTCTTGGTGCTCAGCACCGCGCCGATGTTGACGATCTTGGGGTCGCAGCCGGCTCGGGCGAAAGAGGAGGAGAAGAGCAGGGCGAGCAGCAGCAGCCGCATGGTGCTCATCCACGGGCGGCCCGGAGCCCGCCGGGCCCGCCCGCCCGCTCCCCGCCGCCGCCGCCCGGGGCCGCCCGGCTCAGCGCGGCCCCATGCGGGCCCGGCCCGGCGCGGCGCGGGGCGCTCTCCGCGGTGCTGAACCGCCCGCGCCGCTCCGCGCCGCTCCTCCCGCTCCGCTCCGCCCGCCCCGCGCTGCCGCAGCGCCCGCCCCCCGCCCGCCCCCGGCCCCCGGCGGGACCCCGCGGCCCCGGGCGCTGCGGCAGAGCCCCGCCCGGCGCGGTGGGCGCTGGTGAGGGGGCGGTTGTTCACACACCCGCCCCGGGCTTCTGCCGGACACCGCGGGCGGCCGGGGAGAGAGGCTGCGGGCCGGGGGCTGGAAGTGTCGCTGGTGCAGGGGGTGCAGCGCTGGTTTGAGGCTGAGCCTTCGGTTGCAGTGGAGAGCGTCTCCTCGGGGTCCGACTCTGTCATTAGAATCGTAGAGTCGTTTTGGTTGGAAGACACCCTCAAGATCATTAAGTCCAAACGTTAACTCAACCCTGGCACTAACCCATGTCCCTGAGAACCTCATCTACATGTCTATTCAACCCCTCTAGGGATGGTGACTCCACCACTTCCCTGTTCCAATGCCTGACAGCCCTTTCTGGGAAGAAATTCCTTTTCACCTGTATCCATTTGGGATCAGAGTATTGCTATTGCTTTGGGAGGTGTAATCACACTGGTAAACCAGGGTCTTCCCCAGGCATAATCACACCATCTTGGTGGGTAAACCAGACACTTCAGGACTTGTTCTCTGGAATAAGTTTTCCCAGTTATGCACCATCTCTGAACAACATGCTTCCCCAGCCCTGGAGAGTTGTTTGTGACACGAACGTCATGAGGGTTTGTGTTTCCTCTAGCGCTGGAGAACCCTCCCTTAACCATCACACCTCTTGAGCTGAGACGTTTAGCAGACACTCAGTTCGATTCCTTGGCTTCACTCTGTCCGTCCAGACAGGGCCACCACTCTTCCAGACACTGGGTCACAGGCAACTGCTCATTTTCCTCCATGAGGTTTGCCACATGACTCCAGGATATGACCTCAAGATCTGTCTGCTGAGGAGATTTCTTGGGATTCTCTTTATCCATTTGCCCTTGGGCTAACATTAGCCTCCCACAAAGGAAATGGAGCACAGCAACTAGTGGCCAGTGTCTGGAGTACAGTCCAGCTCCATGGCTGAAAGGGACTGAGTTTCATGCCTGGACCATGTATCTTCCATTCCAGGGCCTGGGGGGTGAGGTGGCCAGAAAAGCACATGGCCCCCAAAGCTGCCACTTTGACCTTTTCAGGAAAAGCAAAGGGCTTGCAGATAGCGACAGGGTGTTGCTTTGTAACTGCATGGGACAAATGCCATCAGCCAGCCCCCTGTATGCCAGCCAAGGAGAGCACAGGCTGAGCACTGCAGAAGAAAAATCACCGGAGATATTTTTACATGAGCCATTTCTAGGGTATTGCCGCAGCCCACCTCTGTGCTTGCTTGCAACGTGAGTTGAAGCAGAATTTTCTTCCCCCAACGCAAATTTTCTCACTGGCATCTCTGAAGTGCAAGTTGCCATGGAAACCATTTTGTCTGTGTCCCACGTTGCACACATGCACTCAGAAGAAGCTACAGAAGCAAAATGGCCGTTGTGTAGTGCCGCAGGGTCTCAGCATATGAGGGACTGCTGTGCTCCATAGCACCCTTCCGGCTACGAGACCTTCTCAAAGAAGATGCAGACAACTGCTTGGGAAAGCAATGAAACCCATGGCAGTTATGACGCACTCGGTAAGAGAAGAAAAATGTCCCCACCTTGCCTTAACTCTTGCAGTGCTTCACATGGAGCTCCACACCAATCCTGCTGTGCTCTCAGCACAGACTTCCAGACGTGCTTTATGCACAGTGTCACTGTGTCATTCCTGCTCCTCCACACACAGCGATGAGGGCCTTGTGGCACTCATGGTGTGGCTCTGTCTACCCCAAGGGACCCGAATGCTGTCTTCAAGGGGCAAAAGGTGCAAGTTAAAGAAAGTTGCATACATACCCTTAGACTGCACACATTTGACTTTGTCCCTGTTCTCTGCCTACCAGGTATATTTGTAAGAGGTTGTTTGGGAAGCAAATGTCTTGAAGTGAGTTATGCAGACCCAGACCCTGGTGGGTGTGATAGCAGTAAAGTAATAAAGGTAAGACCTGGCCACAGCAGGGAGCTGAGCAGAGAAGAAAGAGGAAAAGAGGTAGGATTTGAAACATTACTTGGCTTGCTCACACTGGAGTACAAAAGGCCTTTCCTTCTTATTATCTCAAGTTCCCTATTGGGAGAAAAAGAAGTACAGTTACTGAGCCACTCATGTGTCACCCATGAGTCCCAGCTGATCATACTCAGGACTCAGGGTCTTCCCTCTGTGGTCCCATTCTTTTGTTTGTTTGTTTCCGGGGACTCTTGTTCCTGGTACCATTGCGGAGATCTGAGAAACGCCTGCTTCCCGCTCAGGTCACACCTCCCGCCGAGCCACGCTGTCCTGGCCTCAGGATCACAACCTCCAGCTGCCAGGCTCAGCCAGCACAGACGTTGTCACCGTGCGACTTCCACTCTTGCTGTGCCCTCAGGCTCTTTGATCATCTGAATGCCATGGGTGCACGCAGGGCTTTCCCAGGGAGGAAGCTGTGTAAATGGCGGGTACCACAGCATCCACCAGCTGATCCTTGGATCTTTGCTTTTCCTGGAGTTGCCTCTTAGCATATCATGGCAACCTTCTTATCCATGGTTTGGCACAAGAACTTGACACAGTTGCCCATTAGCAATTAGCATGTGCCTAGTGTGATCCTGGTCTTTATGTCTGGCACCTTCTGGATGCAGGGGAGTTGGACAAGAGAATGGGACTGATGTTTGTGTAGTGTCCCGTTGCCTGTGAAGGGTGTAATTCCTTCCGTGGCCAGAGTAAGTCTGTAAAGCCCAGAGACTTCCGGGGAGTAGCACTGAAGCTGGAAATTCCATCTGCCTTGGGTAAGGCATGAGTCCCAGTGGTGGCAAAGATAGCATGGAATTTCATAAATGAGGAAATCAAGCACTAGAAATACGTAATTTGTGCCAGTCATCACGGATCTGCCAAACAAAATAAATTCTTCTTTTGAGGATGTTAAAATGTAACTGATAGCAGTAACCACACAGCTATAACACAGGCTATGGAAATGCTCTCTGTGTACAGCTGCAAGGTGTAAGAGTGTTAAATCTAAGGTATAAAGCTAAGTAAAGAACCAACTGAGTGGCCATGATAGATCCCTAAGAGCAGCTGTTAGTGAAGAACTGCAGTGGGATGCAGGTATTCCTACAGGTTCGAAAGGATTTGCAATGTGGTTGATATCTAGTATTTCTGCCACTGCTTCAGAAGCAATCACTGATGATAAAAACTGTGAGATAGCAAATAACAATGCCAAATAATTTGAATTGTTTCGCAGAGTATTGAAACATATTTTTAGACAGTCAGTGCAGAGCCATGTAAGTATAAGCAAGTATCGTTGGTCCTCCTGGACAGGACTGTGTATGCAATTGAAGCATTGACTGGAAAGGTGGTCTCTAATATTGACCAGGAGGTCAGACATCATGGATTTCAAAATGAAAAGGAGGCAGATTGGATGTGTCCCTGAGGGGCCAGAGCAGCAGCCGACAATAACTTGGCTCCCTTGGGAATCCCAGATGGGAAAGCTGTGCACGGACCCGGGGATCGCACTCTTTACAAAGAGGTTGAAAAACACGAGAAAAGGTCTCCTGAGAGTATCTGGAGAAAAACTCCTTGTGAGAAAGGATGAGATGGGATGAGTCAGAGCGCGCTGCCTGAGGAATCAGGCGTTGCTGACCAGGAGCAATGACAGATGCTTTCTGTGGGGTTCTGAGCACTGGAGAAGCTGTTTCTGGAGTTGCTCCCTCAGTGCCAGCGAACTCCAGTGCAGTTGGGGTAGACAGAGTGGTGGATTTGGAAGAAGGCAACTCTCCTCTTCCTCCTCTCGCCGTCTCCTTGCGGTGGCCAGATCCACCTCCCCAGTTTCATCACATCTCGTGTTCCTATTGCTCAGGTATCTGGACACCCCCCAGGGGAATCCCATGCCCTGGGTGAAGGAAACCTCCCCTTGGTGGGTTTCTGCCATGTGGCCAACACAAGGATGACCGTGGGCAGGGATGAAGAATGGCACTAAACTCAAGGCGAGCAGAGGGTGCTGGTGGAGAGCATGCAGGGACAATGGACAGGGAAGGGGGTGCAGGGGCTGTCCGCAGCTCCTCACTGCCCATCCAGAGACTGGTGCAGTCTGTTCCCACCATCAGTGCACTGCGGGACGTGATTTGTGTGAGCAGCTGGGATGCAGCAGGAGGACGTCCTTGTCACAGCATCTGCCATCCAGCCAGACTGACAGGCAGCGGCTGGTGTCTGCAGAGAGTCAGGTGCCCAAAGGCATTAATTTTGTGGTGGGGGAGCTGCAGGGAGGAGTGGGGTGGAGACCAAGGTTAAAGTGGTGTCTGAGCAGCTGTTTGGATTGAGCTGTTGCTGTCGTACATTCTGGCCCTGTCTCCACGTCTCTGCCAGATGATACCCAGGACGGATAGCAGTCCCTAAGCAAGCGGTGTGCTCTCCCTAAATGCTTTCCCAGCTGACAGGGCCTCAGCCCAACCTGCTTTGCAGTTCAGAGTCACCAGGCAGCACAGCTCCCTGCCTGGTGCAGCACACAGCTGCCCTGCTATGGACATCTATGTTGTCTTTACGCATCTGTCCTCACAGGCCATGAGATCTAGGGCTCTGAGTGCCTTTTCCACCCTCCTGAGCACAGTGTGTGTCACCTCTGGAGTCCCTGCCATCACAGGAAGAAGCTGCAGCAGCATCCTATGCCAAGTGATGAGGACTGAGGTATCTTTCCCCCTCCACTCTCAAGTTACTGCATCACTGCATCACCCACGCACAGGAGCATTCACATCATCCACCCGCACCTTGCTTTCATCCAAGGCAGCTGGGCATTCACAGGGCTGGGGGGAGATAAAACAAGAAGACAGACAGTTAGGCTGGATTTTGGACACCAAGGGATTCCTCAGCAGATATTCAGGTGACTGGTAAGAGGATGGGACACAAAGCAACAATGGCAGAGGTAAAGATGGTGAGAAACACAGAAACAGCTTCTGTGAAATCAGAAGGAACTGAATGCACAGAACACGGTCTAACGTGAGGTAGCAGTGGGTGGCAATTTCCACTGTAATAACTTTCTAAGGGAAAGCCAGTATTCGCATGTTTGAAATGCTCTGTATGGAAACTTTCATTTTGATAAAGCCCAATTTTCTGCTGCAAGACCAGCCAAGAGGTGGCTGGGTTTCAACTGCCTGCACATTGTGTCCCAGGAGATGGGACAACTTGTCCTCAGGGACTTCCAGTCTGCCGGGACTGCTGCGTAGCAGAGGCTGGAAAGGAGCTTGGGGAGATCGGTCACTTCTTGGGGGATTCCTGCACATCTTCACCTTGGAGGACACTAGGACCCCGGCCCAATAATGCAGTGATGCAGTCACTGGTGCAGATTGGCTGGGGAAGATCAGCCCCTGTGCAGCCCTTTGTGCTCCCCAACATGCACAGCCCACACTGGAGCTCAGTCCAACGGCTGGGGTGTCCATGGGGAAGCTTCTGTTGGGACATGGCTGCCAGAGCTGACACCCAGGCCTGTCAGATTCACTTCCTTTATCTCCAGGGACTCTCTGGGGACACTGGGACACCAGAGGCTGCCATTGCACTGATAACCTGCAGCCCCGTGCATTGCCAGATGTGGTGAGGTGTGCCTGTGCAGCACTTTGCTCAAGAAGAAATGGTCCCGCCATTTAAAAAGGCTGGAGGGGCCAAGTTCCCTGGGAAAGGGGACATATGAGCTTCTCCAGGTGGCTGTGTCTCCCCAGCAGAGTCCAGGTGGTGACAGGCTTCATCGGTAGGCAGAGGTGTCACCTTGTTGTGCCCCATCAAGTTGAAAATGAGACCTCTGGCCATGCCCAACAGCTTTGGGCTGGGACGAGGCAAAAAAGGGGGGAAGGAAAAGGGGGTCAATGACAGATGAAGCACTTGGGAGTCTGCAACCCTTCCAGAGACAGGTATCCTCAAAGATAGGACATCATCTTCACAGTGATGGGCACAGAAGTGTGCAAGAGTTCCCAACTCCACACCTCTGAGAGCTGTAGCAAACATCTCCTCTGCAGAGCTCCTCGGTGTGCATCGCCAAGACCCCCGTCCCCCTCAGGAGCCCCCCATGTACCCAGAGCTCCGCTGGCACCATGGGGCCCAGCAGCTGTGGGTCTGCCCCTCCGCAGTGAACGGTGCCCGGGACAACTCAGTCCTCAGAACTTCGTAGTATCGTGGAATCAATTAAATTGGAAGAGACCCTCAGGATCACTGAGTCCAACCACAACACAACTCCAGCACTAACCCGTGTCCCTAAGACCCTCATCTACAAGCCTTTTAAACCCCTCCAGGGATGGTGACTCCACCACTGCTCTGGGCAGCCTGTTCCAAGGCCTGGTAACCCTTTCTGGGAATAATTTTTTCCTAATATCCAATCTAAACCTTCCCTGGCACAACTTGAGACCATTTCTTCTTGTCCTATCACTTGCTACTTGGGAGAAGAGACCAATGCCCTCCATGCTACAATTCATGCCGCTGCTGGTAAATTTTCATGTCTTTGCAAATGTTTAACTAGCTCCAGGGGCTTCCCAACCCCTGCAGCTCCCATGTGAACACTTCTGACTTTGGGAGAACAGGAAAATTAGAGGGCTGCTTTCCAACCTGCCAGATGTGGCTTTCAAAGACACTAAACACAACGAATGAGAGGCATACAGCCTCGGGAGCAGCTTTGGGGGATGCTGAGCGAGCCAGATGATGCCAGAGCTGGCCCAGTTGTGTCAATGTGGCAGGTAGGGGCAGGAGCTGAGTGGCACCAGACTTTCAACTGCACTTGGTGTGTCTCACCCCGGGAGCCAGCTGGCAGGCTGGAGAGCAGGGCCTGGGTGTGCTCCAACACGTACCAGAACGGATAATTGGTGGGTTAAGGCTCAAACACAAAATCCAGAGGGCAGGAATGTGACAGCACGTGAGAACTGTGCCCTGCTGTCATGTGTGATTGATATTTGATGGAAGATCAAAACCTTATTGCTGAGGACAGATAGAAAATTTGATTGCACAAGTTTTATTATGAAACCAGCTTAAAACCAAATAAAAACATGAGGAGACAAGGCCAAACAGCACTGGTTTTAAAGAAAACTCTCTTCTTTATTTCATGTCTTTCTCTAAAGGTACCTTTAATGTGCTTACAAGTCAGCATGTCTGGAAGGCAAGACACACAGTCTCAAGGTGGGCAGACAGGGTTACCTGGTGGAAAATGCCATTGAGGGTCTTGCAGCCCATGACCCAGCTCTCCAAGGCTTCCTGCAATCCTGTGAACTGCCCGTTACTTCCCAGTTCCATTGCCATGTCAGGTTGCAGCCCTGATCTAATGCAGAGATGTGCTAGAAAGTCCCAGCCGGTCTGAGGATTTCTGATATTAGATAAACACCACATATCTGCGTTGCTTGTTTTTCTGTAGAGTTAAACTTCATGTTGTCAGGCTCTTGAAGCAGACGAATCCTCTCTACCGTGACCACTGCTCTCGTATGTGTCGAACCCGGGCAGTGAAGCATTTCAGCTGTAGGCTGTCAGTTTAGCAAACTCAGAAGTGCTTGAATTTGGGGTTTTGTACAAGGTGAAAAGTGTTCAGCATCTGTAATCACAGGCACCACTTTGAACCCCAAAAAATGCTTTAGTACAACTGAGTTTCCTGTGTACCAATCAAAAGACTCTCATTATATCCTAAAAATAAATACAGAGATAATAGCTTACAGAAACCATGGTTACCTCATCAATGCTTAATTATACTCAGTTTACATAATTTACAGAAACATGTACTGCTCCTTGGACTCGAATGTACCAGTTTTCTTCTTTTCCAGTTCCCAGCTGTCTTGGCATGCCCGAGAAGTTAAGAATGAGGAGAAAATCTCTGCACTGGGGATCTATTTTCCCTTCTCGCATGGGGTGTGCTCCATCCCAGTACTGCCCACTGCAGCACCCTTGAACCAGGCACCCCAGAAATCAGGAGCAGACAAGGCAGAGCCGCACGCCCTGTGCGTCTGTGGAGGTCCTGCATCCCTCAATGAGCTCCCACATGCTCCTGCCATCACCCCACTCAGGAACACCCAGTGCTCTGTCCTAGGCCTGTGGTATCTATTTGTAAATGCCTCTTAGTCTCTAGCACTCAGGCTTCTGGGCAGCCTTCACACATCAAGGGCTCTTTCACTTCTGTTCTCAGGCTCAGCTCGTGCCCTGAGGTTCCCACAGGGCCACGTCAGATGTGCCCAGAGTAACCCTTTATGTTTCACCAGTGGTGGGGAATGCTTCATCAGGGGACACCCCCTGTGTGTCCTGCCAGGGATGCTGTGGATGCCCTGGCCCTCCTGTTCACACCTTTAAGATGTCTCGGAAGAAGAATGTTTAAGATATCTGGGGGAAAAGAACAAAGCTAAAGGGATAAGTGTTCATCAGGGTTCTGGACGGCTAGTTCTTGGACTCATCCCTTCCTCCCCATGGAAGTACCTATTGCTGCTGGGTTTATGGAGCAACACCCTGGGGCTCCCCGTGTCTCCTGTTTGTCCTTTCATGTTTTGATTTCACTCTCACCTGACCCAGTTCTGCCCACTTATAAATCCTTCAAACTTGGAAAAGAGGTCAAATACATGCTTAAGAGGAAAGTGCTAGATTGAGAAGACCCCTCTAGTTTGGGGATTGGTGCTGCATGGGTAAAGTCACCTTTTGTTTTGCAAGACTTCAAGTCTGTTCTGTTCACACCACTCCCTGCTTCTGTTGACTCTCGTTTCTCTGTATCTCCTGTAGGTTCACCCCATGCAAGGTGAGGTGGCCACCATTACATACACCTTGCAGTAGACCAAACATGCAGATTTTTTCTGTTCCTGATTACATTCCTAATTATTCTTGGTGGAAGGCTATTATGCCTGAAAGCTTGTCAACTTTTTTCCAGTTGTATCAGCTCATTCAATGCTATTGTCCTCGAAAGACCATTTTTCTTTTATATGCTTAGAGCACCATGCCCACAAAAGCTTTAATACTAATAATTTCTAACGCTGCATTTGTCTTTTTGAGCTGTATGGACAAGCGAACAGATGTGTTCACAGACTAAGTCAAGTAACACTCAGATCTCTTTCTGAGTGCCAATTACCATCTCATCCTTTCCCATGGGTCTTCACCACATGCATTATTATACATGTACCTGGCAGATGCTGCTGTTTGCCTGCCAGTCACTGAGAGATTTGTAAGGCTTCTTTTGCAGTAGTTCACAGTCAACTTTACATTTTACCATGGTGAATAATTCAGAATCATCTTATCAGGTGATCTAGACATGTTTATCCCATTTCCCAGGTTCTATGGAAATAAATACAGATCCTTGGCCTCTGTTGTAACAGCTGAGCATCTGTTCCTATTTCTTGGTTCCTATCTTCTATCCAATTACAAAAGCAGAGAGGTTCCTCGTGTTATTTCAGGATTATTTAAGGACCATTTGCAACATACTGTCACAAAATCCCAGAATCCCAGAATGTGAGGGGTCGGAAGGGCCCTGGAAAGCTCATCCAGTGCAATCCCCCATGGAGCAGGAACACCCAGCTGAGGTTCCACAGGAAGGTGTCCAGGTGGGTTTGAATGTCTGCAGAGAAGGAGACTCCACAACCTCCCTGGGCAGCCTGGGCCAGGCTCTGACACCCTCACCAGGAAGAAGTTTCTTCTCAAATTTCACTGGAACCTCCCGTGTTCCAGTTTGCACCCATTGCCCCTTGTCCTGTCACTGGTTGTCACCCAGAAGAGCCTGGCTCCATCCTCCTGACACTCCCCCTTTCCATATTGATCCCCAGGAATGAGTCCCCCCTCAGTCTCCTCTTCTCCAGCTCCAGAGCCCCAGCTCCCTCAGCCTTTCCTCACACGGGAGATGCTCCACTCCCTTCAGCATCTTGGTGGCTGCGCTGGACTCTCTCCAGCAGTTCCCTGTCCTTCTGGAACTGAGGGGCCACAACTGGACACAATATTCCAGGTGTGGTCTCCCCAGGGCAGAGCAGAGGGGCAGGAGAACCTCTCTGACCTACTGACCACCCCCTTCTAACCCACCCCAGGTACCATTGGCTTCCTGGCCACAAGGGCCCAGTGCTGGCTCATGGTCACCCTGCTGTCCTCAGGACCCCCAGCTCCCTTTCCCCTACACTGCTCTCTAATAGGCCATTCCCCAACTCATACTGGAACCTGGGGTTGTTCCTGCCCAGATTCAAGGCTCTACACTTGCCCTTGTTCTATTTCATTAAATTTTTCCCTGCCCGACTCTCCAGCCTGTCCAGGTCTCTGATGGCAGCACAGCTTCCAGTGTCACCACTCCTCCCAGCTTGGTGTCACCAGCAAACTTGCTGACAGTCACTCTGTTCCCTCATCCAAGTCATTGATGAATATATTGACTAGTACTGGTACTACAGAGGAAGTGTCTTGAACAGCCGCATGAACAAGGTATTAACTTGTTCCCTTGTTTGCTGACTCCTGAGATGGATCTGTGAGATGTGACTTCTGGGTGCAAACAGGGGGCTGACTCTTTCCCAGCAGAGCACGTTCATTCCTGTGCCTCTCAGCCCTTCACTGCAGGGTCTCCTGGATTTGCCTAGTGCAGTACTGAGACTCTGCTGGTCCCCAAACCACCCATCGGGTCTCTGTTTTTGTGCAATTGATGTTTTTATTAAGTGCTTCTATGCCTTTAGCAAGTTGCCCTTAAAAATCCGTCTTTGACCTACCTTATTTTGACTTGATTCTTCACTTGAAAGTGTTGCTGCATTTTCCCTTTTCCCCGGTCAAACAGGACCTGCCTCCTGTCCCTCTCTGAATGATGTCTGTTTACTTGCAATTGTTGTGTTCAGTCTTCTGCATAACTACACCAGCATTCTTCTCCTAGAACAGGTTTCCAATAGGTCATATATATATATTTACCCAAACCTTTCACATGAGATGTTCCTGCAATTCACCCTGTCTGAATTCACCCTTTTAGTTGCTCCTTTTGCTTCAGTCAGATGCTCCATTTCTGTCCACTTTTCCCTTTTTGATTAGTCTGTACTAGGTGGGTATTTTCAGTTGCTGCATCTCTTAGAAATCTCTGTCTACGTGATAGGCAACACGTGGTTTTCTAGAGTTACCTCTGGAACCTGTGCAGTTCTTCTGACTAAATCAAGCATTACTTCTCTGCCTCAGCTGCCATGCTCCAATAGCCCAGCCTTGGCTTTGCCCTGATTTATCCTCTCTGCATGGAGGGGATTCAACTCCCCTCTTAGTCTTGTTTTCTGTGCTGGCATCTCTGAGCTTCTCTGAGAGACCTGTCAGTGTCCTGTCAGCTGCCAATGTCAAAGCCAGCCCCAACACCAGGTTCCCCCTTTCTAAGCCTGAGACTGTAGCTCAGGAGGATGCTGGGGTATTTACCAATCTAACCAACATATCTACTGAATTTAAGACCACTCATGGATAGAGTTGTGAAGCACTGAAACAGGCTGCCCAGGGCAGTGGTGGAGTCACCATCCCTGAGGGTGTTTAAAAGACATATAGCTGAGGCTCTTAGGGACACGGTTCAGTGCTAGACCTAGGTCGCGGTTGGTCTCGATGATCTTAAGGGTGTCTTCCAACCAAAATGATTCTATGATTCTTTCAAGGCAACATTTTTTCCTTATGTGCAAGTGAAGTTTCCCTTGCTGAATCTTGTGCTCATTGTGTCTCAGAGAATATCCCGGCCCCCTCTGCTCCACAACCCTGGATCTGGCGGCAGGTTGCAGTTGAATCCACCCCTGCTCTCCCAATTTGCCCCCCGACCCTCTCCGCTCAGCTCCGGCAGCGGGAGCTGTGCGGGGTCGCCCCCTCCCGGGGGCCGAGCAGAGCGGACCCCGCCGCCGCAGCCCGGGATGCAGCCGGGGTTGCCCGTGGGGTCCCCGGGGTGTGAAGTCCCGTCCCCCCGGCCCAGGCAGCGCCTCCCCGGGCGGGGCGGCTTGAGCTATAAGGGGAGACGGCGGCGGGACTGGCCGTGCTATGGAGATCGAGCGGTGCGGCGCTGCGCTGCTGCTGGCGGGGCTGGGGCGTGGGGGGCTGCTCTTCCTCCTCCCCCTCTTCCTCCTCTTCCTCGTCCTGCTGGTGTGGGGCTGCTCCCGGCCGCTGGTCGTGCGGCGCGGCCCCGGGCAGGTGGGCTACCTGCCGGTCCCCGGGCTGAGCCGCAAACAGGCTGCTCGCCGCGCCCGCCGCTACCGCCGGCCCGGGGCTCTGCCGCCCCCCTACCCCAACGGCTGGTACCGCCTGCTCGACTCCGCAGAGCTGCCCCGCGGCGCCGTCCGCAGCCTCTCCCTGCTCGGTGAGTGCCCCCGACCCCCGCCCGGGCAACGGGGTGATGAGATTCGCGATCCTGGCCGGTGTGCAGGGCATCCCTGCTCCGACATTCTTGCCGGGATAGCAGGGCATGCCCGCCCGGGCACGTTTGCCGGGGCACCGGGGCATCCCTGCCTTGGTATCTCTGCCGGGGCACCGGGGTGTCCCTGCTTGGGCACCTCTGCCAAGGCACTGGGACATCCCAGCTGGTAACTCCACCAGCACATCCCCGCCCAGACATCCCCACTAGGGCACCAGGGAATCCTGGACAGCACCCCTGCCAGGGAAACAAGGCATCCCTGCCCAGGTATTCCTGCTGAGGCACAGGGACATTCCTGCCCGGACACACTGCCAGGGCACCCGGGCATCTCTACCTGTGTACCTCTACCAGGGCACTGGGATATCCAGACCAGCGCCCACACTGAGGCACTGGGACATCCCAGCTGGCATCCCCGCCAGGTCACTAGGCCATCCCTGCCCAGACATCCCCACCTGGGCACCAGGGAATCCTGGACGACATCCCTGCCAGGGAAACAGGGCATCCCTGCCCAGGCGTGCCTGCTGAGGCACAGGGACATCTCTGCCTGGGCACTTTGCTGAGGCACTGACATCTTCACACCAGCATCCTCACCGGGGAACTGGTGCACCCCAACCTAGGTGTCCCGCTGGGGTACTGGGGTATCCAAACCAGCACCCGCACTGTGGCACTGCAATGTCCCTGCCTGGGCTCCTTGCCAGTGTTCAGGGCATTCGTGCCTTGGGGCTCTGCTGTGGCACTGGGACAACTCTGCCCATGCACTCCTTTCAGGGCACCCCAGCCCGCAACCCTATGGGGCAACAAGGGTGTCACAGCCTCGGTTTTGCATGTGCATTGAATATCCTTGCTGGGGCACTGGGGCACAGGCTCCATGAGACTGTGCGGAGCACCCCTGTCTGGGCTCCTTGCTGGGACAACAGAGCATCTCGCTGCCTGGGCGCTCTCTCTTTGCAGGCATTACTGTCTGCAGCTCCCCATGTCCTGCGGAGATCAGGGTGGGGTCTCACAGCCACATCCAGAGGAGAACTGTGCTTGTCCAGGGTGCTTTCACCTTGAAGAAAGGTTTGGACTTGTGCTGGTGTCTTCCTCATCAGAAGGGATATTTCTACATTGAAATCCCTCATATTCAGTGATGAAAGGGTGGGATGTTTTCGGTTTTTAAGAGCCATGTACTGATATGAAGTTGTTGTTGGTTTTGATGTTGTTTATTTTGTATAATGGGACCTATGTAATTCAATATACACATCCTAGAGTACCCTCACCAGCCTGTTATGACTCCGTTGGTTGTCTGCCTGAAGCACAGTTCCTGGCACCCAGTCCTCTGGGTCTTGCTGAAACATGCAGGTAAAAATCACTCCTAGTGGCAGCGTAACAGTAGTGTGCCAGTGCCAGGGAGATTATCAGTAAATAAGACAGTTAAACAACCTGCAGCCTCCAGGTTTGTGCGTGTCTAATTTATTTTGAAGTTTGCGAGCATAGCCTGGAAAGGCAACGAGCCAGAGGTGGTGAAAGAACAGAGATCACTTGACTCAGTCCCTTTGGGATGAGATCCCTTCCAAAACATGGCACTGAGCATGCAGGAAAGCCTTATTCTCTGCTGAGGTTGTGAAAGCACAGCTGTTCTGATCTGCTGCCCAGGCACTGCCTGCAGGGAAGCTGCTCAGACCCTGGTGTGCAGAGAAGCCCCAGAGCGCAACCTCTGAGCCAAGTGCCTGGAACTGCACAGCGGCCCTGGGGCATTTTATATCTCATGTGCTAGTCTTGCTATAATTGCCATCTGACTTCCATAAAATAAATTGACTAATTTAAAAGGAAAGCATCACTATTGTGGAAGAGCACAGTGTGGAAAGCAGCACTGCAGAGAAGGACTTGGGAGTTCTGGTTGACAACAGGTTGACCATGAGTCAACAATGTGTCCTTGTGGCCAAGAGGCCAATGGCACCTGGGGTGCATCAGGAAGAGTGTGACCAGCAGGTTGAGGGAGGTTCCTCCCCGTCTGCTCCGCCCTGGTGAGGCTGTATCTGGAGTTACTGGGACCAGTTCTGGGCTCCCCAGTTTATGAAGGACAAGGAGTAACTGGAGAGAGTCCAGTGAAGGGACACAAAGATGATGAGGGTCCTTTCTGATCAGGAGAGACTGAGAGAGCTGAAGCTGTTCAGCTGGAGAAGAGAAGCTGAGAGGGATCTGCTCAATGTGATCAGTATCTCCGGGTGGGTGTCAGAGGATGGACCAGACTCTGTTCAGTGGTGCCCAGCGCCAGGGTGAGGGGCAGCGGGCACAGACTGAAACACAGGAGGCTCCATCTGAACATGAGCAGAAACTTCTCTGCTGGGAGGTGCCAGAGCCTGGCCCAGGCTGCCCAGAGCGGGTGTGGAGTCTCCTTCTCTGAGACATTCAAACCCACCTGGACATGATCCTGTGCAATCTACTCTAGGTGTAATTGCTTTAGAAGGTGGGTTGGACTGGATGATCTCCAGAGGTCCCTTCAACCCCAACTAGGCTGGGATTCTGTGATTGTGGCTGTTAATGTTCTAATATTCACATGTAGCAGAATTTCTCGGTGTAACTTATGCCGGGACACTATCCAAACTGAAGAGACCTCAGATTTGATGCGCAAGCCAGAGCAAAGATCAGCTTCTCTTCTGGTTCCAGAGGCTGGAGACAAAAGCAGGACTCACTCAGGGGTCCCGGGTGAGGTTCTCAGGCAGCCAGCAAGGGTCTGACCACAGGCACTGCTTCAGATCTTCAAGGCGGAAGAGCTCCAAACTGCCTGGATGAGGAAAGCTCTAGAGATGGGACCTTCTTGGAGTAAAACTGTCTTAAACCTTCAGTGGACAAAGCACCAGACTTCAGGGCTGCTCCTGGTGAACCTGCAACACGTTCACCAGCAGGCAGAAGCCCTTTCCCTGCTTTCCCCCCTTTGCCCTGAACTTCAGGTCAGGTAGAGAGGCAGGTCAGAGAGAGAGGAAAATGCTCATGTTCCAGAATGGATCCCTGATACCTGGGGCAGGGGGAAGGACCATTGGTGCCTTCAGGTCCTTGTGCCGGCTGCCAGCAGATATGTGAGAACCTTCCAGAAAGACTGCAGGGACAACAGAGCCAGGTGTCCTGGGTAAGGAGGGACCCTCAGGCTCTGCAGTACAACAACACATTCTTGCCAGATACCAGAAACAATGCTTCCTAGGATCAGAAGCTGGGAAAATTTGCAGGGTTTTCTTTTCTTTGCTCCGACCACAAAACTTCAACAGAGGAAAGTGGTTTTGGGTGGGACAGCTGACAATGGATCACTCGTCATCAGTGTGGCTGTCTGGGAAAATACAGGCAGAACCTGGCTCTCAAAGTTCAGTTTGGCTTTATTTCTTACTAGTTGAGCTGTAAGTTACAGCAACTGCTATAATGATCAGATTTCGCAAGCTGATGAAATCTGAATTAATAGATGCATAACCTGAAGCACGGTATGGGAGAGAGGACCTTGGAGCACCCCAGCCTTTAACTCGGGGGCTGCATCTGTATAAGCAGCCTCTGAGTGCTCCAGGGTTCTCAGAGCAGCTGCGGCCCTTCCAAACAGGGCATGGCTTGAGGGGACACTGGAGCAGGTCTGGCTTTGCTTTGGAGCCAGGTCACCCGTGAGCAGAACCTTTCCCCTGAGCCACTGGCAGGGATGTGGGTGCTGGGATGGCCGCAGTGCAGCAGCACCCTCGGAGCAGCTCTGTGCTTGGCCAGAAAAGCACCTGGCACCTAAACAGGCCCTCCAGGAAGAACATTGATTTAGGTAATCATGTGGCATGCCATCCAGCTGTGGATGCCTTGCACAGCTGGCTGGACCAGTGCCATGAACAGAGCTCTGGCTATAGCCCAGGTACTGTCTTTCTCTCCACTTTATTATCTCCTTGCTCAGCAAACACAGTGCTACCCTGAGGGTGGGGAGGAAGAAGATGATCCCAGAACTGAGAAGGGGCAGATCCCAGCAGGGCAAACCTCACATTGCTTCAAGGGAGCACAAGGAATCAGGTCCAATGATGGACAAAAGCAAGTCTGAGTGCTAGGGCAATATGAACCCATGCCAGCACTGACTCTCACTCACTCCCCACTCAGAGCAAACCAGAGTCAGGCGCTTCCCTTTGCTTCACCAGAGAACTCCCTTTTGCTCAGGATGTGAGCGTTCTCCAGCCTGCAGCACCAGCCAACCCTGCTCCAGGAAGGGATTTGCTGCTGAGCCGCAGTGCAGATGGTCCTTGGAGTTCAAGAGCAAACAGATGAAGGGCTTCTCCTTCCTACTACCATTAGCAGAGATTCCCAAAATGTATGAGCCTGTGCTCCTCCTCTACACCTCTGAGGCAAAGGCTTTAAATGCAGCTACTGCTCTGCTACGTGTGGATCCCTCCCTCAGCAGGGGAAACATCTAAGTCACTTCTGTGATTTATCCTGCAGCTGAAACAGGCTCTGAGAGCTCAAGGACCAGGGCTGAGGGACAGAGCCAGGAGGGTTTAGAGACAACCAGGAGAAATCGCGCCAGCTACCATAGCCTGGCATGTGGTACAGCAGCTGCCAGCCCGGTTCTGCACGGCCCTTGGTGCAGGCAGCAGACGCTCCTGCCTGGCCGGGCAGCACCGGCTCCGGCAGCTGCCTGCTGCCATCTCCTGGTTAAACAACTTCTCCGGAGCAGCCGTATTGCTGTCCTGCCACGGCTCTTCCGCTAGAAAGCAATGAAAAAGTCCTATATGAATTTTTTAGCGGGATATTTCTGCATGTCTTTGCACAGGCAACGTCGGGTAAAGGCACCGATTGGTGCTGCTTGTTTATAAGCTGAGCAACATTTGTCTTACCTGACCCTCTTCATTTGGAAGCGTCTTTGCAACCCCACAATCTCGTATTTCTGCAGGAGAGCAGCTGGCTGTGTTTCGCGGCCAGGATGGCCAAGCCTACGTGGTGGACACCTACTGCCCCCACCTCGGCGCCAACCTCGCTGCCGGCGGGCGCGTCGTGGGCAACTGCATCGAGTGCCCGTTTCACGGCTGGCGGTTTCAAGGAGAAGATGGAAAATGCGCTCGCATCCCGTATGCTGAAAAAGGTGAGTATCCCCCAAATCCCCAGAGAGCTTCTGCAGAAACAGTAGTGCCCTGTGTGTCCTCATTAAAAGCTACGTCGTTAAGGAAAAGTGGTCTTTATAACAATTCACACTCCATCTGGCTCCCCTACTTCATGCAGCACCCTAATTTTCCTCCTGGGTTTTACCTGTTGGGGAATGATGTTCCAGTGCCCTTTCCTATGTTAGATGGTAACTGGGGCTTTAGTCTAGTTAAATAATCACCCTTCTTGATTTTGGTAGTCCTACAACTCCTGTGTTCAGCAAGCAAGGTATAAAAATCAGAAGAATTTTAACTCCAAGTTATTACCATCATCAGAGACAGATCCTGAGGAGCTGTGGGGTTTCAGGAATGATTCTGTACTCTATAGTGACAGCTTATATCACATCGACGCTTAAATCTGTCATGTTAGCATAACAGAATAGTCTCCCAATGACAAGTTTTTTCTCCTTTTTAAGGCCTGAAGGGAACTTTTGGTCAGAATCCAGGAAAGCTCTTTGCACCCACCTACCATTTAGATATGGTTGGCGTTGACTGTGTAGGAAGTTCACATGTAGCCATTACTTGATCTAGCCGCACTAATTAGTTTAAACCACCAATTCTAAACGTGGCTGAAACCAGCAAACAGACCTACCTTGAGTTTTGCTTTGGCTTGTACTTCTTAGTTATTTAAAAACAACTCCTTCTAGCTCATTGAAACTTGAGGTGAGTCCACTGATGCAGCAGTTACTTATTTGAACAGTTTTAAGAGTAGGGAGAAAGGCTGAAGAGCAACCAGCTGTGCCTCTTCCCTAGAGAGACTTCTGCAAAACAAACTGAAATAAAACTGATTTAAGCAAACTGACTTCTATGAACTTCAGAAGCCGTTGTCCTTCTTCAGCAGCCTGAAAGCAGGAAAAGCATCACCAGCAAGTCTTGCTACACGAGTATCTCCCATGAAGACCATCTCTGAGCTGTGGTTCTGGATGAGGTGACCCTCAGCACTAGTGCCAGCCTTAGAGATGCCACTTTTAACTGACTCCTTTTTGTCCCCCGCCAGTGCCGGACTTTGCGAGCATCCGGACCTGGCCGTCCTGCGAGGTGAACGGGATGCTGCTGGTCTGGTACCACGGCGAAGGGGTCGGTCCCACCTGGGCCGTGCCCGAGCAGCGGGAGGTCGCCACCCAGGAGTGGGTGTTCCGTGGGCAGACCAAGCACTTGGTGGACGCGCACATCGAGGTAGGGAGCCTGGTCCCTCCGCGGGGCGCGTCCATGCCTGGATCCTCTCCTATAGACCAGTTCAGGGACGTCCCCTCCCAGTTTACCCATTCAGGGGCATCTCCCTCCCAATTAACTGGGCTCTGTCTGCGCCCAGTGCCACCGCTGCCACCGGCAGAGCTCAGACCTAGAAATACATCCCTACGCCGTGTACCAAGAATACAACATATGTTCCCCAAACACAGATCGTGGGCTTCTTGAGTAGACAGCAGATGTTCTGGGTACTTAAAAGGAATCTGTTAATTTGCTTTGACTTATAACTGATGTAATTTAAAAAAAGATTCTCTAAGAATTGTGGCACTTAGTGTCAGGAGGCTTTTCAACTCGTCAGTCACCAAAATGGAAATGCACAGTTATTTTGCTGTTAATCTTCATAATCACCATCATACGCTGACAAATGTGCCACAGAGAACAAAATGGCTGTTGTCTCCATCACCTCTCGGTGGAAATGAGGCTGGAAAAGTGGAACCATTTTGTGGCACTAAACAGAAGGGACCGTGGCTGTGGTCCCCGGGGGAGCTGAGGGCCACCGTGGGTGGAGGAAATGGGAGGCAGCAGCAGTGTTGAAAACGGGCAAACCCTTGGGATTTTGGACCTTGGGAGATTTTTATGTGCTTGCCACCGACCAGAACACCTCTATTTGTAAAAATCAGTGACAAAAATGACGCTTATCTAAAGCACAATTCTTTCCAAAGGCAGTGCCTGCCTGCTGACTAAATCACAACTAAGGTGAGTGGGTTACAAAGAAACGAAGAATTATTAGAAGAAATGAAGAAGATGCAGGAGACACAGGAGATACAGCTCTGGGAGTGGGAAGAAGCCGGGAGGATTTGGGAGACTGATGGGAGAGACAGTAACATTTATTTCATGTCTGCTCTTCAGTGCAAGCCACTGTACGCAGGTCTGCACTGGGGCCAGCCTGTGCTGCTTGCCAAGCTGGTGGAAAGCTTGTGTAGTTGAGTAATAGAGAAGTTAAAACTTCTCCAAAAGTCACATATTGTGGGCAGCCCAGTGGGGTTTAAACTTTTAAAAGTATGTGAAAACTAGTCTAGGAGCATAAACACAACAATGCTTTATTCCTTACAAATACTGCAGGGCCAAAGGAAGGACTTGGAGTCTCAGCCTGTGCAGCTGCAGACATGAACATGCATCGACCTCTGAGAGCTTAAAATTAACCCTGAATATTCTGAGCTTCCTGTTTAAATGGTCCATGTACAGTAGTTGAGAACCAGTCCCCGGTCGGTCTGCGCTGAGGCTCCTTCCTCCCCGCGCTCGGTCGCTGGTGCTGTGTCGGGTCTCCGCTGTGCTCAGCTGTTAAATGCACGCAGCTCACACCCCAGTCAGCTCTCACCAGTGGCAAATTGTTCCCCAACGGCAGGAAATCCCTGAGAACGTGGCCGACGCGGCCCACCTGGATTTTCTCCATGGAACAGCTATTCTGGCCGGATCTGATCTGAGATACTCCAAATCCAGGCTGTGGCAGTTTATGAGGCACACGTGGAAGGTAAGACCCTGAGTCCCTCTTAGCCACGAAGTCTTTCAAACCAGGTCCCCCTTCTGCCGCAAAGCATCAGTCGCACCTCAACCCCTCGGCCACATTCCCCCGTCTTCAGGTCCAGGCTCTTCTCTGTGTCTCTGAGGGGTTTAGGTGCACTCCCTCATCTCTGCTCCTCTCTACATGGTCTTTTGTGTTCAGTTTTGGATCCCTCACTGCAGGAAAGACCCTGAGGTGCTGGAGCAAGTTGAGAGGAGGGAACGGAGCTGGTGAGGGGCTGGAGCACAAGTGTGATGGAAGCGGCTGAGGGACCTGGGGGGTTCAGCTGGAGAACAGGAGCTGAGGGGAGCCCTTCTGATCTCTGAACTGCCTGAAAGGAGCTTGGAGCCAGGGGGGGTCGGGCTCTGCTCCCCAGGAACAAGCGCCAGGAGCAGAGGAAACGGCCTCAAGTTGCGCCAGGGGAGGTTGAGGTTGGATCTGGGGAACAATTTCTTCCCCAAAGGGCTGTGGGGCATTGGAACAGGCTGCCCAGGGCAGTGCTGGAGTCACCATCCCTGGAGGGTTGGACAGACGGACATGAGGTTCTCAGGGACATCAGGTAGTGCCAGAGTTAGGACAACGGTTGGATTCAATGATCTTAAGGGTCTCTTCCAGCCAAAATGACTCTATGATTCCATGATTCACAATCAGCTCTTGTCACCACATTGCTGCCACCTCCCTCACCCTGAACTCCCATCTCCCCAAGTCCCAGACTGAGTTGATTTTCTCCACCTCTCCAGGGGGAATGGTGTCCCGAGCCAGAGCCCAACGAGCATTGCTCCCAGCTGCTGCTCCTACACTCCACAAGAATCTTCGGGAAGCACATCCCCGCGCTGGATCTGAAGGTTTCAGTGAGGCAGGTACGTCTCGTGCTGCTGAGCACCAGCGACCCACAGCTGAGTCCTTGCCTATTCTGCCCAGCGTGGCCTTTCCTACCAAGCGCATCAGACACATGGGCCAAAACCACCCACTGACTGTGGGGCTGCCCCACAGCACAGAGCAAAGGGAGGGTTTGTGAGGACCGCTGTGCCCAGGAAAGAACTGAAAAAAGAAATAGCTGGTACCTGAGCAGACAGTGGTGACAATCCCAGGAGACCTTCACACCACATTGTCACAGCTCTTGGGATCTTTTGTGTCTGTGGTGAACATGCCTGGGAAAGGCACAGGGAGCACTCAATATACAGTGAGAAACATTGAGGATGTTGATCTGTATGATCCAAAAAACTTGGGTTTTTTTCTGACAGCTTTCTGGAAAGCACAAAGATTTGTCAGTTTACAAACATTTACGCTAAAAAACCAAAGTCACACCAATGTCAAGAGCTCCTCCTGCAGTTTGCTCCTTTTCTCATTTTCTTCCTTTCTTGTGCGTTTGGTTTTCGGTTTGGATCCATGTTTATTAACCACACTTCTCTTTCCCCTCCCCACTTTCTGAAAATCAGAAAAAACGTCTTGTAGCCCAAGATCAGGCCTGAATACCAATAAAATAGTTGATAATAATCGATAAAGAATTAAAATAGGAAAAAACCTGCCACTAACCATGAATCAATGGGAACTGGATCTTCACACTTTTGTGTTTGGTTGTGGGATTTCTTTTGATTAAATGCTAATCTCGTCAGATAAAACCAATATCTTTGTTCTAGTACAATTTTGAAGGCATTTGACGTATTTCCGTATTACAAATTCAGAACAACAGCAAAACAAGTAATGATAAGGGATAGATCTTGGTGTAATTAGTGAATTATCACAAAGTGTATGTTGATTGTATCTGTTGTTTTTTTAAATTGTGCTATTTAGAACTGATATCAAGGAACAGGAGAAAAAAAAAGGAAAGACATTAAAATAACCTTACAAAGAGTCTGTACCCAACCAAACATTAAATGAGTAGTAAATCAAGTAGACAAAAACCCCAGTAATATCTGCACTGCCTCAAAGAACCAAGCGTATGAGCACGTATCTGTATGTCTGGATGCACATCAGAGTGCAGAGAACAAGCACTTCATGCCATGCAAGACAAACAAAGAACCCGAGCCCCTTCAGCCAAATCCTGATGTGACTTGTAGCTGCAAAGGAAGAAGCCAGAGCAGGAGTAGGGCTGTTGTGTTACCTCCATACTCACATTGTAATCACTGCTGCTGAGATCCAGCGCCCAGCACTTGAGTCAACAGTCCAAGAAGGTTGTTCACGACCTGAAGGTAGTGCAGTGATGAACAAGACCAAGGGACAATTGGGAAGCACTTCCTAAATTAAAGCTTTTGGGGACCAGTAGAGTGCTGTAAATCCTCATGAATTCCCTTGGGCTCAGGGCAAAGCCATCCAGCCCTGACAAATGTCCCAGGCAACGGCGGCTGCATGGCTCTGCTGGATTTCCCCTGGCCAGGCAGCAAGTGGTCTGTGATGATGGCCCTGAGGTGTAGCTTGGCTTTGAGCCTGTTATCAGATGAAAGACAAAGCAATGGGGGACTTGAGCACAGCCTAGGAGCCATCTCAAGCCACAGGAGTTGCTGTACCAGAGGGCTGGACCACTGGGGACTGTTCCTCAGGGTGTTCTGTTGCCCTGCAGGTGGGGCCAGCGCTGGTTTTCCTCATCCTTGAACACGCTTTCCTGGGCCGCGGGATCATCCTGCAGTCAGTGACTCCCCTGGAACCTCTCCTGCAGAAAGTTGTTCACACAATCTACTACCAGAAGAACATACCGGCCATAATCCCCAAGTTCCTCCTGAGAGCAGAGTGCTTACAGGTAAGGCCTATGAGGAAGGGCGGCCAAAGGTGGTCACCTGGAGCTTGGTGGCTTGGAGGTGTGAGGAGGAAGAGCAGTTGCCACGTGGGCTCAGCTGTACATGGGAGACAAGCACTTATGGGCAAGATCCTTCCAGTGCTTGGCAAGGTCTTTCAGTTTTAACAGCCCAAGGAACTAAATTGAGGTTTAGTAAAGAGGGTCCCTGCAGTGGCTTATGTGCTGAGGAGGGCAGAGGTGCCATCCCTCTCCTGCGCAGGGGGAACTGGGGCACAAGGATTAGGCAACCTCTGCCAAGCCACAGGACCTCTTAGAGAGAGCCAGTAATTCGTCTGGATTTCCAGCATCCCAGGCTGGTGCTTTAGGACCACTCCATCTCCCCCAGTGAGAACTGAGCCAAGAGATCCTCTCGCTGTTAATTTATCATGAGATTGGGCAACTCCTGACAGAGGTTTCTCCAGGTGCTTACCACAGGGATTCATGGAAGTGGTGAAAGGCCCCTTTGGAGATCTCCAGCCCAATATCCCTGTTGGGGGCAAGGCTGTTGCCAAGTTCAGGTCAGGCATGGCCTTGAAGGCCGCCTCCTTCAGAGGACTCCAGTTCCCTGGGTGACCTGTTCTATTACTGCTCTACCCACATTGTTCATTTTTGGTTTTCATGTCCATTTTGAACTTCTCAACCCACAATCTGTGGCTGTTACTCCTTGTTACAACAGCTGGAACTGCCAAGGAAATTCAGAGTCTGTCACCCCTTAACTCCCTCCCAGCAGTCAGAGGGGTTCATGTCATTCCCTTCTATCAGGGCCTAAGCTTGGAAACTGTTTGATCTGACCAGAGAGATTTTCACTGGCCCTGCAGTGAAAATTGCCACCAGATTGTTTTCAGATGCCAAAACCCTACCCCAAATCCAACCTGGCTGTGCTAGCTCATATTGGATAACTGCTGGCTTTATATTTTGCATTCTTACTGATGTGAATGAGCAGCACTGATTTCTGCGGAGACCTCTTCACAGAGGAAAACTCCATAAATCTTACTGCATGTGTGTCAGAGCAGAATTTAAGATGCAGATGCTTAATTTGTAAAGCCCTGGTTGTCTGGAGCTGTGCAGCAAATCAAAAGTCTCAGGTGGAGCAGCTCCTACCTACACAACATCCATTTCTTTTTCAGTATCTCCTATGACAAAGGTAGCCTAAGATGAAATCAGTTTCTTGCTGGGCTAAACACCTCCCAACTGCAGACAGAGCAGTAGCGTTACAAGTCATAAACAGCACCAGCAGTCTGATACGGGCCATTTGGGGGAAATGCTAAAAAGTAAACCTAGCATGCAGGCAGCACGAATCTGCTGGTTCGGCTTCCCCACCTGAATGAGACCACCCTTCTCCCCCCAGTTTGAACGCGATATAACCATCTGGAATAACAAACAGTACCTGCCCAAGCCGCTGCTGGTCAGGGAGGACTCCAGCATCCAGCAGCACCGGCGCTGGTTCTCCCAGTTCTACAGCCAGAAGGGCACTGGGCTCCCCGCGCAGGAGGGCCTGGACTGGTGAGGACCTCGCTGCCCTCTGCAGAAGGTGGCCAGAGGCGCTCACACAGCTCCTTTCCACCCTGGGCAGGCATGAGCAATGTTAGAAATGTTGGTGCTGGCACAGGGAGCAAAGCCTGAAACATGCTTGTTCTTCTACCTGTGCTGCAATGTATGAGCTGAGCCTGAACCTGCCAAAACTGTCTTTAAATG
This sequence comes from Patagioenas fasciata, assembly GCF_037038585.1. NCBI lineage: Eukaryota > Metazoa > Chordata > Aves > Columbiformes > Columbidae > Patagioenas > Patagioenas fasciata. The sequence goes on from NC_092539.1 coordinate 1,972,831, forward strand.
CCTTTGTCTCTCGCTGCTGCTATCATTTTGAGTAGTTATATGAAAAGCGTTTAATGCGGCCTTCTATTGCCTGAAGTGTCCTTTCCCAGCCAGACCGGCTGTTGCTCCTGCACCATCCCTTTGCCTGGGGCAGGTTTCAGCTCTCCAGGGGATGTCTGCATGGGCTGTGACTGCAAAGCCCCCAGACATTCGCTGTCCTGCGTCTCTCTGGCAGCAGGCAGGGCAGCGTGGGTTTCAGCTGCCCACCATGCCCTCACTGTACCTGCTGCTTTCCTCAAGCCCACCGAGCTCTTGCATGAGTCAGTTCCTCACGGAGCACCTAGTTGGGACACAGAGGGACCATCCTGGTGAGCAGATCACTTAGACTGATGACAACTCTGTAGGTCAAGGACGTGAATAAGATCCTGCTTGGGTAGCCCCTGGATTCCAACAATACCCTGGGTACATGGTTGGCTGTAAAAATTTGTGTCTCATGGCAAGACCACAGGTATTGCTTACTGTCCCTGACCAGAAATGAGGCTGACACAGGGAAACTAGGCTGCAAATGTGGCGAAAACTAGTCTAGATTCCCCTGTGCTTTGTGCCTAGGCACTCTGTATTGGAGGGCTAATTCTGCCTTGCTGCATATCCTGGAGAAACCCCTCACCTCCCTAGGCAGAGCCTTGGATAAGAGCAGGACGCTGGCAGTTAACCTCTGCCAAAATCAAGAGCAAACGCTCAAATGCTGGAGCTTTCCGGGGAGGCTGGTGGCAGCTGCTCTCACGCGTGCTGTGCGCTTGCCTGTGCCTGGTGAACACTGCACTTTGCTGAGGCTTCTGGTTCCTCCTTCACCATTAACCCATGGAGCAGGAGCAGGAATGTGCCACCGCAGCCCTCCGCCAGACCGGAGTCCATCGCCCACGCTGGCAGCACCCCAGACAAAGTGCAGCTGTGCCTTTGCCATTCACATCTGGCTATTGCGCTGTCAGCATTTCACTATTAAATGTTTTTTAAAACTGATCTCACGTTCACAGTTGTTAATTTTCACTGTTTTGTGGGGTGTTCTTGCATGGGAGAAACAATTCTGCAGCTGGCCCATGCTGTCTTGTTTCAGGAGCCACAGAGAATCTTCAGCAAGGAACTTAAGACAATAGGAGCTTGGACGAGGGGCACTGCCCAACCCTACAGCCTGAGCCTCTCAGGGACAAGAGAGCACTCATATGTCTTAGTGGCCATGACCAGCCATACCTGGGGCGTCTGTCCCGTCCCTGCCGTGGCCCAGGAGCCCCATTTCAGCTCAGCTCTGGACCTTCAGTCGCTGTCCTGAGCTCTGCCTGGCTGACCTGACCTCTGACCAGAGTCATTTCCCAGCTTGACCTCCACCCTGTCCCACCACCGTGAGCCTGCTTGTGTCTGATCCCGGCTGCCCTCACCAGATCCCACCCCTGAGATGCAGGTTGGCTCCCCAGCCTGACCCCAGACCCATGTCACCACCAGGATCTCGCTCCAAGCTCTGGACCCTTGGTGGAGCCAGACCAGGACCTCAGGGCCTGCGTTGCCCGTCCCACTCAGGTTGCTGGGACCCCCTCAGGTCCCTCTGTGAGCAGCTGCCCTCGTGCTGGCGGGTGATGGAGAAGCAGCAAGAAGCAGAAATTGCAAACGCTGGGTCAGAGACATTACAGAGTGGGTCAGGATGTACTTACTGCTCAGCCACACATCCCAGGGGGCACACGGCCACCCCACACACCCATGCACACATACAGAGGCTTTACCTGCACAGCACGTCCCCAGCTGTCGTGTAACACACACCTGGGCACTTGCACCCCGCTCCTCACTGTGCTCCCACACCGGATCTCGGCATGAGCAAAACTCCACAGAAGGTAAATTGTCAAAGATGAGATTAGAGGTGGTGAGTTAAACTAGTTAAAATCTAGTTCTGCTAGATTCATCAGTCCTTCTGAAATTAGAGGATACCCCAGGGGATACTACAGGATACCCCAAGAAGAACGTGAATTCTGAGCCACCGTTTCCTTTCATACTAAGGCTAAAGTAGTTGTGTCACATTAAGGCAGAAATCAGAGAATCGGGAAGTAACACAGGATTCGCTTAAGTCTCTAATGCTTCCATTTGCAATCTTATTTGTCCCTTTAAATGGGTCCAGCAAAAAGTATGATTCAGTGCCAGGGGACACTGGCGTGCCGAGGAGCATGGTCCTGTGCCCTCTGTGCCTTTTGGTGACACATCATGCACTTGACATATTCAGATTTTTCAAACAAATCCTAACTCGTACCTGGTTAGGGTGTGAGAGACCTAAACTCACTGTTGAGTGAAATCACTTTTACATCAAACCTACTGCAAAGCTACAGCCATTCTTACCATTATATTCTGATCATTGTCGTTATTACTGTGGCTTATCTTCACACTTCACTACTAACGAAGAGAGTTTATCCAATTGCCAGACCTGTCATCATTCCATGTATTTTTTTCTTCCAGCTAACAAACTACAAATGTCCTAATTCTCAAGCAGAGTTACTTTTTCCCCACCTTTTTTAAACATTATTTTTTTGAGGGGGGTGAGGAGCAAGGTTAGAAAACCCCAAAGGATATTAAAATAGGTCAAAGAGAAGGATACATGAAGGGCGACACACAACGTACCTTGGATTTTCCAGCAGCAGGCCTGGTCTTCTCCTCCATCAAACCCTGGTCTCTGTGCTTGTTCCACTTGGGACGATCCCCTGGGTGTTTCTGGTCCATCTGGAGGTGGGTCCTGGAGCTCCAAGGAGCATCAGCAAGGCTCAGATCCTGCAGGGACCCCACTCACCAGTGCACCCCCATGAGACACCAGTGCATCCCCATGAGACACCAGTGCAGGCCAAGGCTGACACAGCCTCTAGGCAAAGGCTTCTGTGCCCTTCTGATTTTGGCTCTTTATGAACAGCTGCCAAGGGCTTTGCCTTGTGGAAACAGCCCACTCAGTGCCTGAATGCACCTGTTCTCCTGGCCTGAAAGCAATTTGCAGGTGAATCTACCGATTACAAGTGACAACCTCTGACCACACTGGGCAGAAACATGGTGTATGTCAGGTAAGACTATCTTGCTTGGTATCAGCTTGCAGTGTTTTAGCAGCATAAAACCCAGCTGATCTGAACCTGTCCTGGTGGTGTGAATACAAATTCTGCATCACAACACACCGACCAACCCCTCTGGTGGGCAAACCCGACCTGGAGCAGGTTCTGCTGCAGTGAAGGTCCCAGTGGCACCAGAGGAGCGGATTCACCGCACTGGCAACCGAGCGCGAGGCTCAAGATGCTTGGGATGCAGCAGGGATGCGGGGAGAAGCCGTGGTGGAGTTTTACAGCCAACAAGGCCCATCAGAGACCGGTGCTGAGATTCACGCCGCTTTCACGGCCGTTCTCCCTCTTCCCAACAAGACGCTCGGCACTGGGTGATGCCCCATTCACGTGCTTGACAAATAGAAAACCCCAGACGCTTTTCGTTTTTTTTTTTTTCCTAAAGGTTGTTTTATTGTAAAACCATAAATACAACACTGACATGAAAATCCTCAAGCAACGGATGCTCTCTTACAGTTACAGTTTGTCTTCTGCCTTGGCATCAACTCTGAAAAGAATGTTGCAGAAACATGTCTCTAAGTTATCTCCAAATCACTGAGCCCGGAGCGCTCAGCTCCTTTGGAAACTAAGTGGAACTATTCCTCCTCTCTTGTGGAATATTTCCATTCAGACAGCAACAGACTTGTAAAAACAGCAACATTTAAACACCTTGATTTATTTTTTCTTTAATAATCCTTTTCATTTGACGTCAGTCTAAGTTTCAAACAGCACTGAATTTATTTAGCTGTAAAAAAACCGAAACGAAACAAAACAAAATCCTAAAAAGAAAACCAGAAGAACTTGAGTTGGCCTCAAGCGTTCATATATCACAACGAAAATCAGCAACTCAACCCCGTGCAATATTGCTCTCTATTGAGTCATTCGATCCACACCAACAATACATGAGACTTCAAACAGGTTTTGTTTTGTTTATTAACACAGCAAGTGTGACATTAGATAACCTTTTAAATACAGTACATGGTTCAGCGCGGGGCCAGCTGCCCGCACTTTTCCCCGTTATGAAGACAAAGCCAGCGGTGGCGGTTTATAAAAATATTGTGTTGCTACAAAAGTATAAATTAATGCTACCGGTATTAAGAAATATTAAACACATAAAACTTATAAGGATTAAGAAAAATATTCATTAATACCTGTAGAAAACTCTGGCCTAAAAAAGATATTTTTTGTATATTTTTTGTATATTTTTTTTTTGTATTTTTTAAGATGACATGAGATTCTTGCACTCGCAGGTAGAGACACACGCAGGTGCATCTGTGGTATTGCCTAGAACATCTGCATCTACAGAAAGGAAGGAAACGCACACGAGTCACCGAGGGGAGGGGGGGAGCAGGGAGAGGAGAACGTTAATTGTTTGCTTGATGAAACACCAAGAATTCAGCTCCCAACGGGAGGTTTGGAAAAACGAACATAGGAACGAGGAACAGCTTCTCTTTTCAGACTGGCTGCAAACCAGGATTTCCCGACGGTTCGGTCTGTCGGCAGCACACGTTCGGCTGCGGCGCGGACCGGAGCCCCGCGTCCGGACGCTGCGTTCCTCCTGGACCGACAGCCTTGGCTAGTCACCTGTCACCAACGGTTCAGTTCATCCGCTATCAGTTTTCCTTTTAAATAACTACAAAAACAATAAAATTAAAGTCCCAATGAGTTCAAAGGGACTGTGGAAAACAGCTTCTAAGGCTGCTGCACCTTCCAGAATACACAGCCATTGCAGAGACCGCCACAAGAACCCCCCGAAGACTGAAAACAAGCGCTGATGAGGCTGGGAGTGTCTTTTTAAGGAACTTTGGTTGTAAAAAGCAAGGGTTTGACATGCCTGTTCTCACCAGCTCACTGCCGGACACCCTCTCGTTAAGGCCGCGCTGCTCACCCGGTACCGGACACGCTGACCACTGCCAGGGCCGCGCCAGCGATGGGAAGGGGGAGAATCCTTCAGTCAGTGGTCGCTGTTGTGCACCCATGAGCCATTTCTGTGACCCATTTCAGGAGCTATTCTAAAAAGTTCAAACTCAGCTGCCTACAGGTCATTAACCCTAGAGGGTCTACACTGTTGTCTACTGTGAGCAAAACTCTTCCGTCAAGCTATAAAACAAAGGAGTAGTAAAAAACCCAACTAACCAGCCAAACAGAAACCAAAATTAAACAGAAATCCCTCAAACATTCAATATATAAAATTAAATTTCAGGGCAATACACTCTCATTGGTTCACCATTTCTGGCCTAGCATAAGCACACTATCCCACAGGACTAACGAGGCATTGGACTCGGAGCTGTGCTTGGCTTTACCTCTCTGGATCTTCATTACTGCTCGTTTTGCTCAGTAATGTGTTCAGAGGCCCCCGGGAGGTGACAGCCCGAGGCGTGGGGACAGGCCCGCGCTGGGAAAAGGGAGTTCTTATTGCTACGGGGCGACATCGTCAAAGTACCTGACACAGGACCTGGAGTCTCAGCCAGTGTTCCGGGGTATTCCCAACAGATCCAAGATCACGGTAGCGCAGAAAATGCACAGCAGAAGCAGCAAAACATTGAATACTCTCCCCCACCCTGATTCGCCCACCTTGGCAGTGTAAGGGCTGACAAGACATTTGCTCCCCAACTGGTGTTTTCTCCTCTGCCCCTTCTGCCCGTCAGCCACCTCCCTCCTTTCTGAAACCTGGTTCATGTATGTACTGGAGTGCTGGGAGGGGTTTGGTGCCGGTGGCGAGGAGGATGCAGAGGAAGATGATCTGTGAACCCTCCTGGACCCATGGGGCAGGACGGGACTCGACACGTGGGGATCATCGCTCAGCCGCCTTTCTCTTGGCAAGGCCCAAAGCAGCCTGTGCCCTAAGGACTGTGCTCCATGGAGCTGTGCGGCCTGGGCTCAAAAAACACTCCCCTAACAGACTCCTCCCAGGTGAATGGATTTCTCCCCCCTGTAAAGGTTTCCCAAAATCTGCCTTTAGTGTCTTTTTGTTCATTTTCATCCCATTACTTGTAATTATTCCATAGGCAACAACTCGTCCCCTCCTGCGTGTGCTCCCTCTGAATGCCCACGGGAGCTCCTCTCCTTCAGCCAGAGAGATGCAATTAGAGATCGGTCCTTCCTCAGCACAAAGCAGCGCTCCCAGCCTTTGAGTAACTTTTTGGCTGCCTTTTTATTGTCTTTTGATTCACCATAACTCGGTGCTGCCTGGGAATCCACACGGCGTTCTCCAAGCGGCACCGAGCCTCAGTCACCCTGCTCCTGTGCCACACGTCGCCCTGACACGGCCACTGCGGGATCCGGAAGGTGGAAATGCTCCCTCAGACCAGGCGAGGCGGAGGGGACTCACCCACCAAGGTGAACATACATCACTTCTTCTCACGCTAAACCTTCCCTGTTATTGCAAGCAGTCGGTGAAAACCCAACCAGCCAACCTGAGACATCTCAATGCTGTATTAACTCAGATACCGCAATTTAGAGCTCAAGCAACTTTCAGAAGTGTCTCCCCTCTACTTTCAGTGATTCCCAAGTTTTGAGAGTATCTGCCACAACTTCATTTGCAAAATTCACGGAAGGGTCACGACTCCCTGAGCTGCTTCTGGACGCTCTCTGATCAGCGGGAGAACACCCAGCAAGCGCAGTTAAACCAGTGCAGGTGGTTCATGCTTAAACCAATCTCAGTTAAACTGGTTTAACCAGCAATTAACAGACAAATTAGACAAAACCTGAGCCCACAGTCGGCTTTAACAGCAAGTTCTCCAGATTGCACTACTTCAAACACAACCAATTCAGTTTTCTTAGAACAGACACAGAGCTTTAACAAGTTTACTTCCATCCGAAACCAACTCAGGCGCAAGATACCGAGCCCCTCTTGCAAGCCAGATCACAACTGCTATCAGCTGCTAGAGACACGGCGAGAAGAGACAGACAGGGGACAAATCTGGGCCCCGTGTTCTCCACTGACACTCTGGCTGCCAAACTCACTCAGAAACAACCTTCTGCTTCAAAGAGCTCTGCCTTTGTATCCCACCGTCTCAGTTTTCTAGTAACAAGGATCTTCAGACAGGACTGGAAGGGCCCTTCATTTCTACGGTTCGTCTTCTGTTGGTGCTTGCTCCCCACCTGAAGATCATAACCCCCAAAGCAAACTGCGAAGTCAGCAGGGTCGGCAGAAACAAAAGGAATGCCTGGAGGACACATACACCATTTTTTATCCCAACACATTTCTCCAGCACAAGTAAAGACAACAAGCAGAAGGCAAATTCCCAACGTGACCTACCAGAGGATGATACCAAAGGGAGCCGAACCTCATGGCAGCCCTGGCCAAACCAGCGGACCCTCTTCCCCTCTGGCCGTCCACCACCAGTGCTGCTCCACACCACCAAGGCAATCACACAACAGAATCACAGAAGAGCGTGGGTTGGACTAACCTGGTAAATTAAAAGCTTCCAAAATTCAGACCTTGGTAAAGTATCCATGATCCCTAGAACGCAAATCCAAGTCTTGAAGAGGGAAGGAGAAACAGGAGCAAAAGCATTTAGGGTAAATACGTGTGCTCCAGACGTGCTTCTCTCCTTTCAAAGCAGCATTAAGTTCACCACGCAGAAGTCGGGCAGTGAGCAGACACAGCAGGAACAGCTCTGAGCAGAACGCCCTGTAACCACGTCTAAGACTCAGGAAAAGCTGTGGCTCCTTCCACAGACTTGCAAAGGGGGCTGGCCAACTTTCCAGTCTTCTCGACGACTTTCCAGATCGTGCCATTTTAGGGCTTGGGGATTTACTTTGCTTTTTCAGCTGCTAAGCTGAGTTTTTAAGTCTTTGGGAGAATCTCATCTACCAGACAATGCTGCATCTATGTTTGCTTAACATCCATCATTAGTGCAACTACAACCACAGTTGCCTTGCAGGGGCAGGTACTCGGATGGCAGACAGGGCCAGTCAGTCTACTTGGCTGTCCCAGCAAGAAAACCACAACCAAAGCCACACTGCAGACAGGGTCAGGGGAGACGGGCTGGGATTTGGGGTGGCTGTGTCCTCCCCATTCGCATGACCTGGCTGTGTAACCAGGTCCAGCTCACTGCTGTGCACAGTTTGGCATCAAATGGCTGCACAAATGACCGCAATTCTACCGCATTCTCAATTCCAGGGCTTTGAACCTGCGCTAACTCTGCTTTATCCCACCCTTAATGCCTTGCAGAGAGACAACACAACAAGCCCGAGTTAGCAAATCTCACAGAAGTTACCAGCCTGTCCCTTAGCACAGGAGCGTTAGGGTTTGGAGCTTTCTTTTCAAAGGAGTGCGAGGGTTCTTCACGTCTGCCTGAGCATCGGAGAACCCGTGAGTGTCTCCCGAGGTCCCAGGTAAACCAAGCGAAAAGAGGTAATGTGCCATCAGGAGAAAAAACTACAAACCCTGTCCCCGTTCTGCCCATCAGCTGAGCTGCACGGTGCACGCTCTGCAGCCTCAAATGTTAATTTTGCTTTGGATTCACGGATGCCAAGTTTTGTCTCCGCAGGATACCTTGTGCTTTTCAGTGGGAACAGCAGCACAGCACAAACGCTCTGTTATCGGCACACATCTCACTTGGGTTTTCTGTTTGTAGTTTGAGACTTAGTTACTGGTTGTTATTGATTTCTCCTGCACTAGAAGGGGAAACAGATGGGCCCAACTAGTAGCCAGGCAAGCAGCGTTTGTATGGGAGAAAATAAAATCAGGAAGAAGAAAAGCTGGCCCTACAACCAACACCTCCATCTGCCAAAGCCACTGCCAGAGAAATAAGATGCCCAAGTGCCTCTGCCTTGGCCGCTCAAATTCCAGTGCCCCTGCAGCTGCCAGTGGGGTTGCAGACCGTGTCTACATGCAAAACTGACATATAGGAGACAACTGGTTTTGCCCTGATGCCAGTAACGGTGCCGAGAGGTCAACACAAGCGCTAGACCAAAGCTAGTAGGTCGTCTCCAGGCTGAAAAGGGTGCAAAGAGCCACCCTCAGTAAGCTTGACCTGGAGAAGGTCACCAGCACACAAACTGTGCCCCTGGCTGAGCCCATGGTGGTGAAGCTGTCAGGTAGAGCCTGGCAGGTTCAAGGCATCTGCACACAAAGCCTGAGAGATTAGATTTGCCATTTCTCACATCTTGGGACCTGCAACTTCTACTACAACCAGAGATGAGCAGGTGGGATCTTGGTTTAACGCCTGGTCAAGAGCAGCACTTAGAAGAGGCTCCCGGTCTCACCACCGCATCACCAGCTACCAGCAAACACCCAGCGCTGCCGAAGGGCTCCAGCCTGCTCGGAGCCGAGCGAGTCCGTCCTCCCGAACCCCCGCGCTGCTGCGGCGCTGGGACTGCAGCTCTGGAGCACACTACTGCAAGCAGGACAGACCACTGCAAAAATAAGAATCTGCTTCAATTTGCCTCCAGAATACAAGTCCCGGTGATGAAAAACGAACAGTGTGGCACCAGCAGTTGGGAATTGTCTGAACCTGCCAGCCTGCAGAGACCCCGTCCGGCAGCCCCTGAGCTGTGCCGATGGGCACCGGACACAGCAGAGCCCTGGCCGGGGGGACAGCAGAGTGCCTGAGGTGTTCCTGGGTTACGATGATCTCTAATTGCATTTGGGGTGAGCCAGTAAGTGTGAACGCTCAAGGGCCCGTGGCCTTCCTAGCCAGAACGACTCGGCAACGTAACAAGTAGTGTAATGCACTGTAGGTATTAAAAAGACATTCGTGCTACTAGAGGAACCATTCGAAATAAAATGGGAAGATATTCTTTGCACTCAATCAGGAGCACTTACATTCAGAAGGATTTTTGAGCCCATGCACTTCTTTAAGCTTCCTTCAAACCCCAGTTTGACAAAACTGATCTTTGTTCCCCTGAAAAATCATACACCTTGGTTTGTCCTTGGCCTTGGGAGGGTTGTTCTGAGTGCGTGCACTGAGAAACCTTCTTGCAGCAGCTTTAGGTACGAGGGTTCTCAATGGCAGCTGGCAGAGCTTGCTGGTGGCCCAGAGACACCTGTGCTGTCACCACTCGCTTCATTCGCCTGGTTTTTAGCTTTTCCATAAAAGCAACTGCTGTGGTTCCCATAAGGATATTATTAAATTGTAAATGGGCTACTCCAGAACAAGTTTGGGAAGCCCTGATGGGCAAAATTCACAGAGAAGCTGATCAACACTGGGAATTGAGAAAAGAAGTTATGCTGGATAAAATAAATCCAAGAAACGTTAACAGACGTTTTCTGCCATGAACCGTTCCTCTGAGTTTTAAATAAAACTTTGCATCACTAGTTAACATGGTGAACTCAGAACTGGGAGTGGAGACAGCAGTGTAACTTTTGTTTTTTGGAAAAAAAGTATAATAAAAAGTTAAAAATGAAATTTAAAAACCCCTTTAAAGTCTCCCTTCCTGATTTCTAAAGATAACGGTGTGTTCATAAAACACAGCTGCCCTGACAACATGCAGACAAACGCCCTCAAGGTGTACAGCTCTTCAGAGGAGCAAAGGCCAGTGCAGAACTGGTCTGTTCACTGTAGTCTGATTATCCATGGGAAGATGGCCCAGGGGACAGGAGGAAAGGTGGGGTGGAGGAGAAACAAAAGAAACTTCAAGTCACTTTAGATCTCAGCTGCCTGAAGACTTTAGAACATCAGCCTCCCATTGGTCTGCCCACTTGAAAACATTAGAAAGTCTGTCAAGTCCACACACTATCTATGGAAAGGAGCACGTTCTGGCAGAGGGCCGTCTCTCTCACGTGCTCAGCTTTCCTTTCAAACTTAATTTTATATATATTTATATTTTTATATATATATAAAAAAGCACTTGGTTTCCAGGGGCATTCATAATGAGGTCCACAGTGTTTAGAACTTAAAATTCTTTTTCTTTGTTTGGAACAGTGTTTTAAAGTTTTGTTTTAATTAAAAGACAGTCTTAAAGCATGTTGGACTTCAAAAACATGAGTTTGTTCATGTCTTCTGGACTGAGTAGTCGTCTCCTTTTGATTAAGAGAGCCTGCTCACACATATTTACACATTCGCTTCTGGCACCAACAGCAGGCACTGCTAAGAGCCAAAAGGCTAGCTTGGCTAGTTTTGTATGCTTTTGGGTAACACACGACCAGTACTGAAACAGGTCAGGGGTGGCCTGGAAGAGAGGTTCTTGCAAATAATCATAGACTTCATTTTTCCCGAACCAATCTTCTTCCTGAGCTGCTGTGGCTTCCCCTGCTGCCCGAGGCTTCTTGGTTGAAGGTTCAAATTCTGTTTCTTCTGCCCAGGACTCTTTCACCTCGTTGATCAGCTCACAGACCTTGCCGATGATCTCTTCGTGCTGGTACGGCGGGACGGGCCGCAGCTTCTGCTGAGGGTCTAAGATCATGGCTACCTTGTGTGCCGAATGAACTTTGAAGTTCTCCTTCAGCGCCTCCAAGAAGAGGTGGCAGAGTTTGCTGACCACGCCAGCATCGTTAGCTTTGGAAGTGAACAGTTTCTCCAGTTTGACGTAGGTGGGCAAGACCAGCTGCAAGGTGGGCCGGCTCTCGTTGCTCAACTCAATCACCGCCTGCTTGACCGGCGCCAAGATGGCCGCCAGGTTGCTGAGCAGGTGTTTGTTCAGGTTTTGGATGAGGTTCATCTTCTTGGCCCTGCTGTAGAACTCGCAGATCTGCTCGTAGCGCTCGTGGACGAGCAGCAGGGAGTCGGTGACCGAGTTCCAGCAGGGCGGAGGAGAGGTCTCTTCCAGGGAGCCAAAGGTCTCCTTCGAGAGGCCCGTGGATCCCGCCAGATCTTCACAGACATTCAGGAGCTCGATCACGTCGTGCATGTTGCGAGCCTGTAGTGTTCGCTTGTTCAGCACACTCTGCACTACCGAGTTCAAGGCACAGGCCGAACAACGCAAGCACATGCCTGCCTTGGAGAACGCAGAGGAGTTGACTTTGCAGTCTGTCACGTACACCGTCCTGATCTCCGACATCACAAACTCCGACAGCACGTTCTGTACCCAGTGGTGGATAAAATCACCATTATCGCGAATGTCTACGCCCTTAATTCCCAGGACGTAACTCTTGATGTGGTTGCCTTCCACCTGGTAAGCTGTCAAGATGTAGCAAGAATCGGGGCCGATGCTCTGCGAGTGGCAAGTGACACCGATGCCAAGGCAAGCGTTGCTGCCCAGGGCGCAGGTGACTTTCACCTTCACTTGGTTGTACATCCGAGGCAAATGCTTCAGAGCCAGTGTGTTGAAGTTGCCAAGGATTTCGGTGACAGAGAAGGCACCGTAGCGAGCTCCGCTATCGACCAGGGTCTGCGCTAGCTTGATGAACTCCTTCCCGCTCACCACGCTCAGAGCCCCGAGGTCAGTGCACATCACCCTCAGGAGCCTCTCGGCAATGTTCTGCCGCTCCTTCTCCGGGATCGCGCTGTTCCCTACCGAACCGCTCGTGGACGCTGCAGTGAAATACAAGGAGGGAGAGAAAGCACCATGTGAGCATCGCTCCTCCGCGACAGGAGAGAGGAGGAAGTCGCAAAACAGTTCCCAGAGAGACCCAAAGAGGTGGAACATGCCCAGCTCATGGAAGAGACATCTCCAACCCTGGATTTCTTCTCCCAGGGGTTTCTGGACAGAGGAACCTCCAGGAACAGGCCTTGCTCTTGCTTAGAGCAGCAAGGAGCTTATCTGCAGGCCGTCCCTGGTGTGGGGACTGAGACCAAGCACACACTGGCTACTCTCAATCTGGTGCCCTCACCAATGACACCTCTGTGGTGTTCACTGCCCAGACCAGGTTATAACCATGAGTGTTGTTCGCTATCCATGTCTACAGGCTGGTGGTCACAGCTTAGCCCAGCTGGAAAGCTGGACTTCTGTTTTTGTGATTTGAGCCTCTTCTTTGAAGAGTGTTATTCTGAGTTACTTCCTCCATCATCTCAAATAATGCTGAGGCCCAAGTTTCTGTTTCTTCCCCTGAACTCCACCATTCCTACTTCTTGTGGCTGACTTTGGGCAGGGTGAATGGCATTTTTAGTGATATCAGAACGCAACAGCACCACATTTTTGTATCACCTTTCCCCCAAGGCTGCTCAGCTCACATGTTTTGCAACTGGTTTCCCACCAGGCTGTATTTTACCTTTTCCCGTGGTGAACTACAAGCCCGCAGGACGAGCTGGGGCTGAAGCCAGCACAGCAAGCGACAGGCTGCGCCTGCGTCACACCACAGCGACGGGATCGATGTTTGACCCAGGCCAGGAGATCTGACCCTGGATCACAAGTTAACTTTTCCCAGGAGCTCCCAAATGCATCTTCCTTACAAACCTTTCCTCCCCCCTCCCCAGGGCTCCCAGTACTTCTTGCCCACGAGCACTCCTGTAATGGGAATGTGTGCTCTGCTGTACAGGATGGTACACGAATTACAGATGAAATCAAGTGCAGCCAGGCAAGGACAAGGTCCCTGTGCGAAGCCCATCACTGCTGCACCCTCTGTGACAGTCACTTGTTCAAAGCAGGGAGGTAACCCCGGACGGAAGAGCAAACACCGCTACGTACTGTTGTTGGCGTTATTTCTTTGGAGCTGTGGTTTCCACTTTTCTTCAACGACGGCCAGAGGTGATCGGGGCTGGCTGGAGGCAATGTTGTTCTCGTTGTCAGCTGTGGGGCAAGAGACAGGGAGGTGTTAGAAGCACAAGATAATCATGCTTAAGGCACAAAGAAGGAGAAACAGCACCCACCATTTACTTAGGGTTCCCTTAAATAAGGTGACACCAACCTGCTTCATTCTCTGTAGCTTTTAAGCAGTTTTCAGTGAGATGTGAGATGGCACAGTACTGCCAGAAACCTGCAAAACTGTGGACTTGCAGCTTATCACCTCCCAAAATGGGGCTGAAATGACAGTGGCTCTCTCTGTGCTTCGGTGACACTGATGCCATTCACACACGCTGAGAAATGCCTCCCAATGCACTGAAGCTGCACACCTGGAGGAACAGATGTTCCTTGTGCAGCCTGACTTGTGCGATTTGCTTCTTTTCAAAAGGAAAGCAGGTGTAACAAGCGTTTATCCTTCTTTTGCCTTACAGCCTCTTTCTGCACCACAGGTGGCTTCCCTTTGCTTTACTGCTAAGTACTTTGTTTTTCAAGCTATGCTCAACTCCTCTGTATTTGAGAACTTTATTACAATCTTCATATGTCGTTTCCTCCCACTGTAGACAGGGCCAATCTCCTCTCGGGCTGCTCACTGCTGCCTCACATTGGAAACAGAACGAAAAGAAACCAAATTTCTGGAATGTGATCAAAGATTGTTCCTCCCTATGGCTGCAAAGATACCAACTGCTCTGCAGCTGTCTGTGCTCATGCTCCCATTTCTGTATGTGTAACCGAGCTAAATACTTTGCCTGCCAATCAGATGGGGTCTTTCAAGGAAATGTAATAAAGACTGGGAAATTCTGTATTGTATCCATGTTCTTTCCCATCCTGTGCCCCAAGAACTTCCCCCCAACCTCTAGAGGAAATTTGCTTCACAATGAAATTGTGCTCTGCAACAGGCTGTGAAGCGACAGTAAGTGCACAATGAAGAGAGCTGGAAGAGGAAGGAGAAAGATGGAGAGAAAGATGACCAAGCTGAACAGAAGGATGGAAATTAAAAACAAAGAAGACAAAACAGGTCCTTTACTCATCACAGCTGGACTCATCTCGCCTAATTTTGGATACCGTTAGACATGCCTCTCTTCAAAGTGGCCCCTTGGGGCTCCTTTTACACTCAGTGGTGCAAAACGGGCTCAAGTGTGCGATTCCTTCACCCAGGCAGAACTAAATGCCTCTTGCAGTGTAAGATCCATCATGTTCTGAACTCACCTGGAGTCAATGACTTCTCCACTGATTTTAAAGGGATTCCAAGCTGACCAGCTCAGGCGGCATTATCTACAGCCTAGGCACACCAGCATGCAGTGAAAGGAATGCTGCCCCAGCGATCCAGACAGCGAGCACGAACTAGAGAAATGTCTTACTACAGCACACACAGGTCGATGTGGTGCTGGGCAGAACAAACAGAAGGTAAAGCTGCTCTTCTCTGTGTACAGCAATGACCTGGGAGACAAGGGAGACCCCCGAGGATCTAGAGACAAACAATGATGTGATCAAATTTCAGTGCCCTCTTGCATATGAGCAAGTCCTCTTGAATTTGAGGAGCTCAACTGCTGGGGCATTCACAAACTTGGCTGATGATGCACAGATCATACAGTTATTATTAGGTCAGGGCACAGTACAGGCTGGATCAACACCTGAGAGCAATCCGGGCTATGACAGAACCAAGGCAGACGCTGGGAGCGTCTCAAGGATGTATAAGTTGGGGAATGACCTATTAGAGAGCAGTGTAGGGGAAAGGGACCAGGGAGTCCTGGGGACAGCAGGGTGACCATGAGCCAGCACTGGGCCCTTGTGGCCAGGAAGCCAATGGTACCTGGGGTGGGTTAGAAGGGGGTGGTCAGTAGGTCAGAGAGGTTCTCCTGCCCCTCTGCTCTGCCCTGGGGAGACCACACCTGGAATATTGTGTGCAGTTGTGGCCCCTCAGCTCCAGAAGGACAGGGAACTGCTGGAGAGAGTCCAGCGCAGCCACCAAGATGCTGAAGGGAGTGGAGCATCTCCCGTGTGAGGAAAGGCTGAGGGAGCTGGGGCTCTGGAGCTGGAGAAGAGGAGACTGAGGGGGGACTCATTCCTGGGGATCAATATGGAAAGGGGGAGTGTCAGGAGGATGGAGCCAGGTTCTTCTCAGTGACAACCAGTGACAGGACAAGGGGCAATGGGTGCAAACTGGAACACAGGAGGTTCCACTTAAATTTGAAAATAAACTTCTTCCTGGTGAGGGTAACAGAACACTGGCCCAGGCTGCCCAGGGAGGCTGTGGAGTCTCCTTCTCTGCAGACATTCAAACCCGCCTGGACCCCTTCCTGTGGAACCTCAGCTGGGTGTTCCTGCTCCATGGGGGGATTGCACTGGATGAGTTTTCCAGGTCCCTTCCAATCCTTGACATTCTTGGATTCTGTATGTGCTCAGTGAATTGAATCCCTGGTCCTGGCTGGTACCTGGGGACCGCAGCCACAGGTCGGTGTGTGCAGGTGTGGAAGAGCCGTGAGGAGCAGGGGGTGCTCCAGTGGTGCCACTGACTGGATCCAACACGCCACTTTTCCCCCCAGCGTCTGCTTAGACCAATTGCTCTTGAGCCAATATCATCATTGCCCTCAACTCCAAGCATCTGTGGGTAGGCAAAGGAAAATGATCGACATTGCGTACTGATTGTTCATGGTCCAGGCCTTGTTTTGGTGAGGGGCAGGTGAGGGGAGAAACCCTCTATATTTCATCACCCCAACTCTTTTATCTATTTCACAATAATAGGGGATTTATAATGTACAAATACCCACTGACATTCAATATGGCATTAATGAGATTTGTGCGTTTCAGCCTCATCTTACTTATCGAGCAGTCTGTGAACTACACAGATCATGGTTCTTTAATTTCTCTTCATGCCTCCAATCCTTTAATCCAGGTTCAGCCTAGTCGTCCTTTTATTTTTCAGCTCTAGATTGTAGGAAGGGCATTCTATGGTAGCACTCGACCTGAACAAAGTACTCTAAAGGGAGTCAAAGCTGTATATTGTGCACTGTAATTACAGAACAAATTCCTTTGCCTGGTGTTCTGCTGTTCTGTTTCTGCCTTTCAGCCTCCAATTTACATTCTAATTGCTTCTTCTCATTGTGTAGCTGCTTTATGGAGCTATAATCTCTCCTTATTACCTTCTAGCCTCCAGGCTCAGCCCTCTGAACGACTTAAGAGCCAGTATGTCCCCACTTTTGCTCCTGCTTTTGCTCCTCCAGGCCAGCAGCACGTTCCTTGCATTCAGTCACTGCCAGAGGAGCCCACTGGATGTGTCACGTTTAGTTGGAAGAGATCAGCCCTTTGCATCAGACATGATAAGCCAAACCGGACTACTGAACACACTAACAGAGGGAGTATTTGACCCATCTGGCTCCTTGTATCTCTGCATCCCCACAGTGAGATATTCCTTGAGTCAGGCATACAGACTGGTCTAAATGGCTCCTATACCAGTGTCCCCAGTACATGGATTCTCTGCTGTCTCCACACCCCCAGACCTCAGAGAAGTTGTGCCCATCTTGGATACGGAAATCCCCAAGCTCTGACAGGCTAAAAGGCAACAAACCGTGACCAGAGTCACTGCAAGTCCCGTGTAAGCTCTGCTGGTGCTCTGCTGAAGCACAATATCCAGAACTGGACTCCCCCCAGAGCCACCTGCAGCTCTCACACCTCTCCATGTTGTTCTGCCCTCAGCCACAGGACAAACACGGTGCCGCCTGCCCCCAGCAGCATCCATCTGGAGGAAAGGCTGCTGTTCCCTCCCGAGGAGCAGGCAGGAGCACAGGGCTGGCAAAGCCACCAGGCAGAGATGGCACAGCAGGGGACGCCTGCTTTCCCAGGGCAGCCTCACTGACACGGACAAGCTCGCTGCCACTGCACCAGTGGGGGAAGCAGCCAAGCAAAGACAGTGACTTACAAACGGGCAGAGATGAGAAAAGCCAGAGTCTAACAGGGATAATCCTGAGTTGGATGCTGACATTACATGAGTCGGATCACCAACAGCTGCTCCCTCCAGCCATCTCTGTGTCCAGAGTAACCCAGGTGACCGAGCCCAGAGCCCATGGGTCATTTGTGGAGAACACAGAAGGAAGAAGGTGCAGACAGCACTAGCTTAACCTTTTCAAGAGCTCACACCTTGGCAGTGAATTGCTGTTCGTCCCCTTGACACCTTGGCCTCGGTCCCTCCTTTGCAGCTCCTCTACTCAGTGTCACCAAGAGCTATAACTCAAAATGCTGTTTTTCAGTACCAGAGACCAGAAGAAGGAAGAGGATGGTGAGGACGCAGCGTGGAAACGAGCAGAAATCACCACGGACAGACACAGGGACAGACCGCACCACCACGCAGTGACGGCGGCCGCCGTCCCGAGCGGAGTCACACCGAGTCACACCACTGCACACCAACCAGCTTATGCTCTAACAGAACATAACATCCACAAAACCCACACCACGTGACAACAAATCACCCAAAGTGTCTATTCATAACGTTACAAAGATGATAAATAAAGCAGCTGCTGAACAACACACCAAACCTGCACTACGATTCACAGCGAGAACTGAACTGGGACCGGGGAACCGCATGGGTGAGGAACTCAAGGGACACTCATTAAAATCAGGGCTAAAATTAACGCACAGAAGAAGGTAAGAACTCTGATTAGAGTTACTGCTGCAGAACGGACAATGTGCTTTTCCTCAAGCCTCTTGCTCTTCAGGGTTCGTCTGTAAAGCGAGGGCAAATGCAAGCACCGAACATAGACCTCAACAGAGCAGCTGTCGGTCAGGGAACACAGGTTTGTCCAAGGTGAATTAATTTGTATACCTGTGTTAATTCACTTGAATTTACATTCAAGAAATAGAAAAAAGAGAGAAAAAAAAATCTGTCAAAATTAAAAAAAAATCCTATTTCTAGATTTTTGAATACGTCTTTGAAACCGCCTTGGCTTTGAAACTTTAAAATCATCTCTCATGTATTGAAATAAAACCCAAAAAAGGTGGCTTAGAAACAAAGTAGTGCAACCACTCCTCAGAATTTTCTTTTGTAGATTGCTGAGAAAGAAATGAACGCAACTGATGCAATGGGAAATTCTTCTGAGAACACATTTCGGTCCTTTGCAGAACTGCGGGAGACACAAGCACGGAACAGGGCTCGTGCAGGCAACTGCTCTGCTGCCCTGCGAGCGTTTGTGCTCTGTCTGCTGCCATGAGAAGCACCCTTTTTGCAGGAGGAGGGATTTAATCTGCTGTAGGAGTCACCCATCAATGCTCACACAACGAGCATTCCCTTGGAATCGATCCCGTTTGGACTGAGGGAATGAGCAGTTTGATGTGCTGTGTGCTAGCACGGCACCCTTCCTCTCTTCCTATGGAAAGGAGTAATATACGTGATACACCGTGAGCCTTGCGTTGGTGCAGCCACTATGTGCTCCAGCCTCTGAGTATCTTTTTTTCCGCAGGTAACATTACTGGGGCTTTGGAAACGGTGAGCAAAGCAAGCTCCATTGACACACAACGGGGTCAAGATCAGGTATCAGCGCAGAATTTAATTCTCCGCTTTAAGTGAGTCAAAGTGCCCAGCTTACCTGCATGGGACTGCATGTGCTCCAGGAGATTGTTATAAAACTGGAACTGGATTCCACAAGCTCCACAGGTGTAAGGCTCTGTTTGGGAGAAATCAGTTCAGAAGAATTACACAGGGTATGGAGGGAAGCAGCACACGTGCAGTTTGTACAGTAGCGGGGCAGCGCCTCTGAGCCTGGTCCTTGTCACCTCAGCCCCCGTGTGCATGTCACAGCGGCTCTGGAGAAGCTCGGGCTGTGAACTGGGAGGTGCCAGGGGCATGTCCCTGCGGGCTGGGCTGGGGTGCACGTGCTTCGCTTTGCTGCCACCAGAAGGCCGGGAGGGCAGAGGGACAGCCTGAAGCACCTGCCAGCGCGTTTTGGGGGGAACTCGGTGAAGCTGCACAAAGATCTGAGCTGCACGCTGACTGCGGTTTCCCAGCTCGTGCCTGCTGCCGGCTGCTTTACACACACCCTTCTTGTCAAGCCTGAGAGCAAAGCATAGCGAATTAATTTGACTGTCAAATTCCAGTCTCTGCCACCTTTCCCGAGTAAGACAAGGAGCACCAGCTTGTGAAAAATCCTGTTGCTCCGAAGTTGAAGTGCCAGGCGTGAACTCAGCTCGGTTTTTGTGCAGCGAGAGTGGGGAATGGTGATGGCACCGGGCTGGGCGGCCGCAGGTCGCCGGGACAAGCAGAGGTGGGGAAGGAGCAGGGGGGCTGTGCTGGGCCGAGAGTGGAGCCGTGGGGCCAGAGCCGTGTGGAGGAGCTGGAGCCAGGACAGAGCTGGGAGCAGAGCTCCTTCGGGAGCCAAAACCTGCCATTAGTTCTGTTCCAACAAGTGTGTTCAAAGTGTGTGTTTGTCCACCGAACTAACCTAACAGCAACTGTTTGAAGCTGCTTGTCTAAACAGCATTAGTTGACAGATGTAACATCAAACTGCAGTGGCTGAAATACGTTAAGAGGGCAGTTTGCCTCTGTGCCCCCAGACACACCAGCGCGCTGCCGCCGTCTGTTCTGCGGCGCTCTGTTCCGTAACGCAGAATGCACAACGTGGGCATTCGCTATAGAAACGACTTTGCATGTAAATGCCTGGCGCACACACAGAAAAAGGTCCATTGCTACAACATACCAGAAATGTGTATCTATATTTAAAGGAAAAAAAAATACCCTGCATCAATGAAACTTATTGCACATATGCGAAAGCACCAGCATCCAGGATGGAAGAACCAAAATACAGGAAGGCACAAGCCTGACTTGGCTATCATCTGTAAGATGTTTGTGTCAGGTAGCAAGACTCAGAACTCATCAGATGGCTACAGGAAGCTGGGAGGAAAAACATAAAAGATTCATATAAGATTCATAACATGATTCATATAAGCTATACGTATATGCTCTAAGGTTAAACACCCTGCTGTGCCTTTCCCTCAGCACCTACAGCCTCTGAAACGATGGAGCCAGCTCAGTGCATTACTTATATTGCTGTATTTTCTGGTGATGCTGCTCCCGTGTTTTGCTGTAGTGAGGAAGTTCGGAAATACTGCACTTAAGCATAATAGCAATACACAGTAACACACAGTAATAGTGCACTTCACTGTGCCTGTGAAGAAAAGGGAAGACTTTGGCAGCTGAGGGGCACACTGAGGAATTTTGGGGCTGGGGGGAATGAACACGAACTGGCTGTTTGTGTTGAAATCATCAGTAGTGAAATAGTTGGCTGTGGTAAAATGCCACAAAAGGTACCAAGTTATTTACACTCCTTTTGTAATTATCAGTGAGAAGACGACCCCACACGGGTGCAAACCATCACTCTTAGATATATATTTCAACGTCAGATGACTTGTGTTACAGATGCACCTATCTGCCTCTGCTGCTTAGGGAACCTGGACAGTAGGTTGATCCCCTCTTCAAGCATCAAAATTAGCATTTGATTAATCTAATGCAAGAAAGTCACCCTTCAAAGAGCCTGCTGAACATTGCCAGCAGGTTCCTGGCCGGGGCAGAGAGCTCTGGTGCTGCGGCTCACAGAGCCGCCAGCCCTGTTCTCCATCCCATTGCTTTGCTGGAGCCCTTTCCCTACCATGAGCTGGGAGAATAGAACATGCTGCACATCTCAAGAGTTTCAGAGAGTCTGACATTTAGAGGTGTCACACCGCAGTTCCCCAGGACATTTTCAGGTCTCCACGTGCCATTTAAACATAAGCAGGTACATGCACTCCCCTCTGCCATCTCTGTTTGTAGTGCCCTTGGCCAAAGCAGTGGTGGAGCACCCTGTCCTTCACTGTGCAGTGCAAGGACTCCCCTCTGCTCCCAGGCAAGCACACAAACTCCACAATTAACCCTAGAAGGTGACCAAGCAGCTGCCCGAACAACTCCCGCTGAGCTCAGTTACAGGCTCCGCGCTGAGCTCAGTCACAGGCTCCGCGCTGAGCTCAGTTACAGGCTCCGCACTGAGCTCAGTCACAGGCTCCGCGCTGAGCTCAGTCACAGGCTCCGCGCTGAGCTCAGTTACAGGCTCCGCGCTGAGCTCAGTCACAGGCTCTGCGCTGGGAAGCGAATCCTCACGTACATCCAGCACTCTCCACGCAGCGCGTCGCTCATTCGTGTTTCTCTTGTGTTTCACCACATCCTCACGTTTCCTTCTCAGCTTATTTTGTTTCAATGAGCTGCTTTAGCGTCCTCCTATTATATTCTCAGCATAAAGCCATGATGCCTTTTTTCTGGTTATCCCCTTCACTCCCAACCAGTCTCCTCTGGGTTCTCCCCATCTCCATCCATCATGTAGAGACCATCAAGGTCTCCACGGTTCTTCAGCTCAAGCTCCTGTCTCTGCCACCACAACGTGCTGTGCACTCTGGCTCATTTGGGACACTTCTCAGAAAAATCACTTTGATTTTCATCCCATTTCCAAAAGCTTCCCCCTCTGTTCTGTTACAGAAATGTCCACTTCTGGAAACAAATCCACTGTCTAGTTTCAAAAACTAGTTTCACATTCTGAAAATACTAACACATTTTCTAAATACTTTTGAGACAGTCATAGAAATCTACAGTTTGCACCAAAAAAGAAGAGTTAAAACTAGGGATAAAATTTAATTTCAGCCAACAATTCTCTATTCTTTCCCAGGGAGGAGGGAAGGATGCTCGTGAGGATGTGCAGAATCCCTGTGGGATTGAACGAACGTGCTTTCCTTCCCAGGGCTTTCTCAACCCTCATACGTCTGAGATTTCAGCCTCTAAGCCCTTTATGCTCCACAGCGTAAGAGACTCAGGCCGGCTGGAAGGAGCATGGATGTACCCGTGCTAGGAGAGGGACCTGGAAGGTGGAGAGAAGAGAGAGGGGGAAAAAAAAGCCACCGCTGGAGAAGAATTGTTCATCTGGGCTGGTACACACAGCGAGTAAATCCCGCAACTTAACGGAAAAAGTTGTCAAAACTGCTCTGGACACCCCCGGCAGCCACCACTTGTGCTCCTTTCTCCTTCCCGGGAGCGCAGCCCCCTCCCCACCACGGCAGGACCTCCGCTCTTCTTCCCCAGCAGCAATTCCAGCAATTCCAGCTCTCTTCCTTGCTCGGACTGTGCACAGCATCCCAAGCGGATCTGTTCTCCATGAAGTAGCCACCCACAGGCGCTCCTCTCACTGCTCCGATCAGTAAACCTCTCCTTTCCCTCCTGGCTTTGCTGGTGGTGGCACACGGAAAGCTGGGACCCTGAGAATGCCCGTGCTCCATTAACAGCTCCAATTGACTCGGGTGACCAGGACAGGCGTTAAGTACGAGCAAAGCAGGAGAGTGGCTGTTCTGTCAGCTCAGAGACTTCCAACCTGGAGCAGGACTGCCCACGCAGCCTGTCTCACACTGCTAGAAAACTGCTCCCGCACCTCCTCAAACCCTTGATGCCTTCTCAGGAACCAACTCCTCTTGCTGCTCCATGTCTCAGAGGGCTGGGAATTGTGGCAGGAGCAACAGTACCTGCTTGCAACGAGAAAAAACAGCCATTTGTCCCAAGTGCTCAAACGGGCTCCTGGCTCTCACCGAGGCCTCTCAGCAATGAGGATGTGAACTCCCCAGCTCTGTTCCCTCGGTGTGGGCTGGGGAGGAGGCTGCTCTGCTTTCTCTAAGCTTTACCTGTGCAGACACTGAATGTGCCAGCTGGTCTCTGTCTGGGTACTTGGCTTGCTCAGGCTGCGGCTTGGGACTCCAGGTCACATCATAACCACAGCTCCCAGAGACCTGAGCCAGGTTCCAGTATAAGTTGGGGAATGAGCTGTTGGAGAGCAGCGTACGGGAAAGGGACCTGGGGGTCCTGGGGACAGCAGGGTGACCATGAGCCAGCACTGGGCCCTTGTGGTCAGGAAGGCCAATGGTACCTGGGGTGGGTTAGAAGGGGGTGGTCAGTAGGTCAGAGAGGTTCTCCTGCCCCTCTGCTCTGCCCTGGGGAGACCACACCTGGAATATTGTGTCCAGTTGTGGCCCCTCAGCTCCAGAAGGACAGGGAACTGCTGGAGAGAGTCCAGCGCAGCCACCAAGATGCTGAAGGGAGTGGAGCATCTCCCATGTGAGGAAAGGCTGAGGGAGCTGGGGCTCTGGAGCTGGAGAAGAGGAGACTGAGGGGGGACTCATTCCTGGGGATCAATATGGAAAGGGGCAGTGTCAGGAGGATGGAGCCAGGCTCTTCTCGGTGACAACCAGTGACAGGACAAGGGGCAATGGGTGCAAACTGGAACACAGGAGGTTCCACTTAAATTTGAGAAGCAACTTCTTCATGGTGAGGGCAGCAGAGCCTGGCCCAGGCTGCCCAGGGAGGTTGTGGAGTCTCCTTCTCTGCAGACATTCAAACCCGCCTGGACCCCTTCCTGTGGAACCTCAGCTGGGTGTTCCTGCTCCATGGGGGGATTGCACTGGATGAGCTTTCCAGGGCCCTTCCAGCCCCTGACATTCTGGGATTCTGTGATCCCGGGCTGGCGCAGGTTGTGGGCCACATCACCCCAAACCCCGCCAGTTCCCAGTGCCATGCTCACATAACCTTCCTTCACACTGGTATCTCCAGGGAGCGGAGGATAAACTCACCAGTCTGCATGAGAAGCCTTCCCTTCCTCTCCTTGTTTGCACAGCTCTCTCCTAGTGACCGCTGCTCAACCAAAATGCTGGGGGATGGGAAGAGAGGGCATGAAAACCACCCAAAATTCAGCATACACAGTCAGGAAAGGTGGAATGAGCTGGGCAGGGAGCTCACCAGGGCTGGCTCCAGAGTGCTCCCCCTTCACAGGCTGAAATCCCGAGTTCTGGTTGCTTTTGCTTTGCTGGCCAGGCTGTGGCCCAGGCACAAGGTCCTGCAGTTTGTACATAGGAGCATGTGGCTTCGCAACTACCGACTGTCCCCAGTGCATCCTACCAAAATGTCATGTTAGCAAATAATCCATCAAAATCCTGCAGTGGTCAACTCTATAAATTTGTAGTACAGTATTCTCACGCATCACTAAATAACTAAGAAGACGAAATGCCAGATCATTATTCTCCTACCCACCTAGAATCATAGAATCATTTTGATTGGAAAAGAACCTCAGGATCATTGAGTTCAACCACAACACAACCCTAGCACTAAACCATGTCCCTAAGAGCCTCATTTAAACGCCTTTTAAACCCCTCCAGGGCTGGTGACTCCAGCACTGCCCTGGGCAGCCTGTTCCAATGCCCCACAGCCCTTTGGGGAAGAAATTGTTCCCCAGATCCAACCTCAACCTCCCCTGGCGCAACTTGAGGCCGTTTCCTCTGGTCTTATCACTTGCTACTTGGGAGAAGAGACCAACCCCCTCCATGCTCCAGCGTCCTTCCCAGAAAGCAAGGTCTTCACACAGCCAAGACCAGAGCTGTGAAGCTGGGGCAGCAGTCAGAGATGCTGCGTTTTCTGCAGGTCTTGAGACACAGGTTGAGCTCTCCCATGGGCTCATGTTCAGCCACAGTTACAATGCACAGAAGCTGGAGAGCCAGTGCAGCAGCAGGGAAACGGTTCTGCCCGACCCCGACACCTGCTGCTGGGCCAGGAGCCTTGCAGAGGAAGGTTCTGGGCATCTCCCGTCCTCCATGTCCTGCCTCTTCTCACACAAGGCTGACCTGCATGCATGAGGCTTTGCTGCAGAAGGGCTGGAAAGAGGCTCTGAGACTTCACAAAAGAGTAAGGAGAGATGAACTGGACCCCCAGCAAGTCCAGGCTGCCACGTGAGCCTTACTGTCTCTTTGGGTCTGTGTTGCTGCTCCACGTTTAGAAGGCTTCTGCAAGCTTGCAGCCTAAATTTGGCAGCGGAAAGTCTGTGCATGAACTGGCAAATGTTGCCTGGGCCAGACTTGCCCACACAGCACCGGGGAATGGGAGAGGGTGCAACGCTGAGTACAGGACTTGCTGTGCAGCACCTGCGCTGCTCCCCCACCATCTGTCCACCCACCGTCTTCTCCTGCCTCCTTCCTCCCGCGGTCCCTCCTCCTCCTCCCTGTCCCCTGCCACTCAGAGCTCACAGCACAGACCCAGCAGGTTTTTCTCTCTGTCGCTCCTTCCACCACCGGCCATGCAGAGCAGCAGAGCCCGGTGCCTGGAGATCCCACTGTGCTGAGCCAGGATCCTGACTCTGTACAGCTCTTCCGAGGCAAAATATTTGAAAATCTGGAAGGAGAAAGTCACTCTGAACAGAAAAGGGCCACTCTACAGCAGCTGAGCCCACTGGAGTGCGGCTCTCGCTCTCGCGCTTTCCCACAACGTGGAGGGTTTCGTAGTGGAAAGCACAATGAACCTGTGATGGATGAGCAGCAAACACCCTCCCAGGGCACTTCAACAGCCTCTTGTGAGCTGTCTGAAACTCCGGCGTTGCAGCATCCCCAAGCAATGCCATTTCATTCTCCTACCAGACACCAAAGAGCTTTCCTCCCCAACAAGAAGAGACATCCGTGGTGCGCTGGGTGCTGGCTGCTGAGCTCAAGCACTCCTCTTCCCCAGAAGCCTTCCCAGAAAAACCCACCTCTGTCTCTGCTCTGAACACAACGTGTCACCCTTACTGGTTGCCCAGGGACTCTCTGAAAACACCTTTAGAGAAACCTAAAGCACCAGTGGCCGCTGAAGCCTCTTCAGTCTCTTGACCTGCACAGAACGAACACTCACAGTCGGCTGCACAATTTAAAAGATCTTTCCCCAGGGCTATTATTAGACACTTTTATTAGTGCTTTATATATACGCAGTGAACAGGGCTCCAGAGTAGGGCTGTGTAAACCAAGAAAGAGAAAAACCAGCATTTGTGCTTAGGTTAAATAAATCACTCTAATTCCCATGTTAACTCTCATTGCCACATCTAAGCCAGAGAAAATAGCAGAGCCTGGTTTGAGGCCAGGAGTGAACAGGAGTTGAGAGCTTTTAACAGGCAGTTTCAACACAAAATGCCCCGGGCTGCCCGTGCACAGTGAAACCCATCAGGCAGCCCAGGAACGGGGGGGGAGCCCCAGGCAGCGCTCGCCTCACCAGAACGGACCCACATTTCAACACTCCCCTCCGCCTTCTGATGAAAAACAAATGCAGAAGAACTGCAAGGGAAACTTGTCAGTGTTTTCACCCGCTGTTTCCATTGGCTTTAGTTTTATTAAGAGCGTGACTGCATCTTCCCATTCCTTTGACAGAAACCGATGAAACAATACATGTGGCTCAGCAGCAGCCTCCTAGAAAAACACCATCATGCATCAAGTGGAAGATTCATGAAAACGTCCTCTGTCACTGTGGCCGCTGAGGGACAGCAGCCCTGGGTTATGAGCCTGGTGCAGAAATGATCACCCCTAAAATGCAAACGCAACCCAAGTGTTAAGAGGATGGGGAAGCTCCACAGGGCAGAACCTCGAGCGGTGGCTACGTACACCTGCCCATCCCAAACCTGCCACCCTGCCCTGGGCTCCTATTTCCCACCTGTCTCTGCAAAGGGGTTTAGTGAGCTGAGCCATGAAGACAAATCTTCCTGTGCACAAACGTAACTTAAGCATAGATTCATTTCCAGTCTCTCGGAACATATATTATTGGCATATTTCACAAAACTTAACTCTCCAAAGGCTGAGAGCGAGTCAGAATGGTCTAGCTGTCACAAACTGCACCGAAACAACCTAAAGGATTTCTGTTGCTTTTAAATGTAAAACCAGAGCCACAAAAACGAGTCTCGTGAACACGCCGTGATGCTGACAACGGTCTCAGCGTAACAATGCAATTTGCTTCATGGCAGAAGTTTGGGAGGAGCTGCGGGGGGTGTCCCAGTGTGGGCTCCATCGGGGAGCACACGGACCCGGCGTGGAGGGACACGAGGAGGGACTGAAGCGTTCTGCGACAGAAGGTTTGCGGGGGACCCAGCAGACATCACGTCTGCTCCCATCAGACCCACACAAAGCTTGAGAAGAGATTCACATCATCAGTTTAGCGCTGATCTGCACTCTGTCTTTTTGCTGCCTTCCAAAAAGCTAAAGGTTAGCTCTGTGCAGCTGCTGAGCGAGAAAGACATAGAACCTATTTCTGTTTGAGAGACAACCCTGTTTAACGGGCGCTAAAAATACAAGTGGTGAATGAGACATTTCTAATTATCTTTCTGCTTGAAACAGTTCCATGCTACAACTGGATGGGAATTAGGACCCACAATGCAGCGCAGGATGCTGCTGATGTGCATTTTCATCTTGCCCCTCTACCCACTCGGAAAAGCTTCCCCGTGGAAATAGGAATGAAAAGCACTGACATTTTCAAAACTGTAAATGCTAAAATTTGTTCCACTGGAAGTGATGCCAGTAACAGTTACCTAATGCAGCAGATGAAACTGAGACATATTTATACAGCTTAAATTAACCTTGAACGTTACAAGTATTTCCCAATTCCCTACGTAATTTTAAATGTTGTCTCTTTCACATTCAGAACATTTAGCAAGTTTAGACATCAAGAAACACCGCCAATTTCAATCAGGTTTTTTCTTTCGATGGCTGTATTTTAAGGTATTAAACTAAAGAACTTTTTAATTGCCTTTTTGCTTTGGTTTTTTTCTGTAAGGTCTCACAATCCCCTGCACCCCCTTGGCCTACAGGTGGGGTAACAGCAAATGTGGCATTTTACTGAAGTCATCCAGAGCATCCAACCCCAGAGATGGAGGCTGGTTTATGCTGGAAACACTCACTTAGAGATGGCTGTTGCCCCTTTCTGGGACTCTTTCCTTCCCATGCCCAAGCTGACAATCTCCAGCTTTTGCAAGGAGAGCATTTCACAAGCTGGCCTTCAAATATTTCTTTGGAATTTAGTACAAAAATACCCTTGCACATGTCAAAACTCAGATAAACAACGCCCACCAAGGAGTGTTTTCTTGAAAGCGGCTTTACAGAACTGCAGATGATTACCAGCTCATGCACTGCAACCAGTCAGTTCCATCTTTTGGCATCAAGCCATGGAATTGTTTTCCGGACCTTGCTCAGCTCAGCACTGAATGATCCCCAGCTTGGTGAGAGCCGGGAGCTCTGCGGCCGCTGCCCGCGCTCCACAAGTGGCACCAAGAAGCAACCTGCACATTTTAGCAGATACTGTTCTTAAAGCACTGTGAAATCCCCAGATTTCATGAAAAAAACAAATGTAAGGGGTTGTGGAGACTTGTTCCTATTAACGCAGAGGACACCCTCCCAATCGTGAAGCTAAACCGTCCTTTTCCATCCGCTCTGTGGCTCCATCATGCCCCACTGGGAAAAGGACCTTCTGCTGTTACTCAAACGCAGCCACAGAGAACAGGAACTGTTGTTTTGCGGGCACTAAGACACCCCGTTACTCACATAAAGATACCAGGTACCTGTATTCACAAGAGTTTGGGCTGGATGCAGGGAAGAGACATCACAAATCCAACATTTTCCCTTCCAGTTGTCTCATTCCCGCTCAGGACTCCCCACAGAGTCGCATCCAAGTCTACTTTAGGTGGCTTTCCTTGCTGACATTGCCATACTGCTTGTCCTCCCCCTCACTCCGGACATGAAGCGGGTTGTGCCACTGTGACACGGGGAAAGAGCAGAACGTACCCGGCCATGTGCCCTCAAAAAATACCACTGCTCTGTTTGTTATCTCTATAAATGAGCCTGTGACACAAAACCCACAACCACAAAGAGCAAGTGGTGCAAGGACTCCAGCATTTAACAAGGGCAGGTCACACAGCTCCGAGGCTGCTCAGCTGGGACACGAGTTTACCTCCCAAACCTGGGGACTGCTCCTTGCAGCAGCAGGAGTTCGGCGATAAGCAGCAGATGGGAGCGGGGAGGATGTAAGTGTCCGTCCTTCTGTCATTCCCAACCACATAATCTCCATCTGCTTCCCTGCCTGTGTGAGATCTGCTGGCTGGAGCACAAGAGAGGCCAAGCCAACAATGCCAGAACTGCTCCCCAGAGCTCACAGCACACATGTGAATACTGAGCCACGCAGAGTTTGTTTCACCTGCTGACACACGGCCATGGAAAGAAGGAAAACGGGGAGGTAAGGACATGTCAGCTCTTCAAAATCAAGTTATTGAGAGCTCTGGTTGGGCTCCCAAGCACGCAGATGCCTGCAGAGCTTGCCATGGCCTCTCTAACCACCAGCGGCATCCACACTGTGACACGGTGACGCTCACTGCAGTTCCTACCAATGAGAACATTCAGACCGACTCCTGAGAACACGAAGAAAGGAAAGAGAAGAAACAGCTGGGTGCAAGAGCTGGAAAAGAGCACTGAATGGGACACATAGGAAGCAGCACAAAGATGGAGTGAAGGCGGGGGAAACAGGCTGGGGAAGAAAAGAAAGTGCGGGATGGATAAGGGAAGGGGGAAAAGGGAAGAAGTTTATACATCCCCATGCACCAGCCTGGCTTTGAGGAGCGTGTCAGCCGCCTAATGCAGAACAGAACTGCTCCCAGGCAGGGCCCAGCTCCCCCCAGCCAGCCCCGAGCTGCCCATCGACTTCCTCAGGCTCCCTGGCGCACACAGAAGTAGAGGTGAGCACATCGCAGCCCGCCAGGTCCTCACTGAGCCACTCAATAAACTGCCCATACATGTGGTGCAGACAGAAGCACTTCTCGCAATAAAATAAGACCAGCAAATAATACAAAAATCGCTAGTAATTTTCTAAGAATTTCTGGCTTTGTTTTGATTTTTATCTCGAGCTTTTACTCGTGTGCTTTT
Source organism: Patagioenas fasciata (assembly GCF_037038585.1). Lineage (NCBI taxonomy): Eukaryota > Metazoa > Chordata > Aves > Columbiformes > Columbidae > Patagioenas > Patagioenas fasciata. The sequence continues at coordinate 2,003,265 of NC_092539.1, forward strand.
AAACGTTGTAGTTCAGCTAGAAACAGATTGAGGAGGATGAGTGTGATGTGAGCTGGCAGGAGATCTGTGAGATGTGCCACAGCAATAATGGGTATTTAGCAGCAGCTCAGACAGAGCTGAAGTCTCGGACTGTTCAGTACAGCCGCTCTTTTTGTGTGTGCGTGCGACTCTCGACAGTGGTTCCCACCCCACACCCCACCACACAGGTTCATTTCTCCTCCTGCAAAACTTAACAAGAGGAATTTTGCAGCCAGAAGGTTTTATAATGCAGCTTTCTTGGGTTTAGGGATGAACTGTTCGATATGAAGGAGATAATTCTGTCATTCCTGCGTAGGCTATAAAGAGTTTGACAGGAATAAAAAAGGAACAATCTACGGTTGCTGCTTTCAAAGGTCCCCAGAGGAGTCAGGAACCCAGATGGTATATTGGCATTTAAAGACGTGCACTGAAAGGCTTTGAAACCCTCCAGACAAACCACTCCTACTGCCCACAGAAGTCAAGACATGAGGAGCAGACCGGCCGAGAGCCAAGTGGTCACTTCCAGTGCAGCAAGTCGGGTCAGTAACTCTCAGCAGATAATTTGTTTTGGAGCCATGTCTACATGGCTACATACACAGACACGTGTCACGTCTACATGACACTCTACACCGTTCAGTGTCATGTCCAACAGGCTGGGCGGGCTGACAGAAGGCGGACTTGGGCACCTGCTGCCACCCAGGAGGAACAGGACTAAAGAGTACAAAGGGCCTGAAACACAGAGACGAGCTCACCTGATGGATTCTGCTTACATCGCTTTTCTTTAGGTTTTTCTGTCCCCGAATGAACAGCTGTAATTGTGGTGAATGCTTGGATTAGTACAAGATTGTTCCCCAAAACATAAAACACAGTATTTTAGTAAAAACTTTTTTCCCATTCGCTATCACCCACTCTGCTACTGCACATGGATTTTCCAACACCATTCCTTTCCAACATGGTTCTAGAAAGCCCCATATTTGCTTCAGAGCAGACACAAACCCCACAACAGACACTGTGGAACCTGCTCCAGGGAGACATCTCTTCCCTTACCTGTCCATTCCAGCTACCGGCGTTGCGAACACCACATTTTGGGACTCTTGCATGGGGAATGGAGGGAGCCCAGCCTTTCCTGCTGGCATGTTATTTATCTCTGCATTAGGATGCCAAAACTACACTTCATCTGGTCTGCCTTTTATGCTCCAATTAGTGAGCCCAAGAGAATGGCACTGTCCCATGTGAAGGCAGCAGGATAAGAATATTGTAAAGAAAACTCTATAAATGGGGTACCTAACCAAAATTTTCTAGACCAGTGGTTACGTTTAATTACCACCACTTGGACTTAAAACTCAAAGCAAACTCCAGAAGTGGGGTAAATCTGAATTCTTTCTAGCAGATGCATTCTGGTCCCCCATCTCCACATCTGGTGTGCTGTGACCTCCATAGAGCAAATTCACAAGCAGCTGGACTCTGGTTATAGTGACATGTAAATGGCACATTTACCACTGCTGTAACATCCAAACTGCTGTTCTGCTCATAGTGCTCAAACTTCTCACAAATGGCTTCACTTCCCAAGGACTTCACTGATGCACAAAGAACGAGTACTGCTTTATCTCCATCCATATTCCCCTTTCTCTACATCTTTGCTCTTCATTGAAAAATCTGTGTTAAAGTACATGCATCTTCGGAGCAGGATCCTCACATCACTATTTTCTATGGGCCCTGGAGATCCAGGAACCTGGGGAGCAACGAGAAAAGGTACTACCTGCCTGCAAGCCTAAGGGAGATACCCCAAATATACCAACAATCACCAATCACAGCAGAATCCTGTGCTGGAGGGGGATGTACGTGCTAAGCAACAGCAGGAGGGGGTGAACACACTTACCGCTGGAGTTCTGGGAGTTGCTGTTTGTCTCTTCAAAGTTGTTTTGCGCTTTGCCTTCCACTCTCCTGCTGAAAGCACTTTCTGCTGGGTGGAGAACAAAGCAGGGATGGTGACTGGTCAAGAGCGGACACGGAAACACACAGACAGCAGGCAAGACAACATGCTCCTGCGCCACAAACCCTGAATAAAGCAGAAAGGTCAAATACCTCATTTTGGAGGCAAATGGGCCAGATTCATTGGAGGGATAACAGGTAGGTATTTTTCTTGAATGCCTTCTGGCTGAGGTGGCCTGGATTGGCTCTTAGGGAGCCCATGAACACCAGTCCTGACTGAACCAGAAGGGTCATGGCTTCCTTCCCTGCAAAAAAACCCAACCCTTATCTCTCTCTTTTTTAAGGCAAAGAGCAGCCATTAAAGCCTCTGGCACAGGTGAGCAGGTCTGCAGACTGAGGTTGGGGCCTCACAACATGCAGAACGTCACCTACAGAACCCTGTGCCCGCTCTCCCTGTGCCTTCAGGTCCAGGTGAAGGACTCACGGGCTCAGTGCTGCCCACGACATCTGGAGAAGCTACAGTAGATCCCCGACCCTCCGCGCTTCCAACAGTGGCCTCGCTGCCTCAGCCCCCGGCCCAGCAGCCGGCCCAGCTCCTGCTCCTGTGCCCAGTGCCGGCCGCTCCCTCGGCAGATCACCCGCTTTGCACGCTGCAGCAACACTGCCAGGCAATCTATTTCCCAGTAACTGGACTGGGAGGACTCCCAGTGGTGCAGAGGTGGTTCCTGACCTGGCAGTAGCTGCCGTGTCCTGAAATGTCACTGTGCAGCACAGCTGAGGTGCCTCCCACCCTTCTCGAGCTGGTGACCCTTAGCACAGGTTCAACAGCACAAACAGAACCATTTTGGTTGGAAGAGACCCTTAAAATCATTGAGTCCAACCATGGCACTACCCCATGTCCTGAGAACCTCATGTCCGTCTGTCCAGCCCTCCAGGGATGGTGACTCCAGCACTGCCCTGGGCAGCCTGTTCCAATGCCCCACAGCCCTTTGGGGAAGAAATTGTTCCCCACATCCAACCTCAACCTCCCCTGGCGCAACTTGAGGCCGTTTCCTCTGCTCCTGGCGCTTGTTCCTGGGGAGCAGAGCCCGACCCCCCCTGGCTCCAAGCTCCTTTCAGGCAGTTCAGAGATCAGAAGGTCTCCCCTCAGCTCCTGTTCTCCAGCTGAACCCCCCAGGTCCCTCAGCCGCTCCCATCACACTTGTGCTCCAGCCCCTCACCAGCTCCGTTCCCTTCTCTCAACTCGCTCCAGCACCTCAAGGCCTTTCCTGCCCTGAGGGGCCCAAAACTGCCCCCAGGAATCGAGGTTTGGCCTCCCCAGTGCCCGGTACAGTGGGACGATCACTGCCCTGGGCCTGCTGGCCACGCTATGTGAGGTCTGGCCTCACTTCAACTAGGTTTGCAATATCTGGGCAAATATATTCACCACAGTGACTCAAAAGGGAACAAAACAAACAAAAGGTGAACTGGCCACAGTGATGTTTATGGTCTGTGCGGCACAGACTCATTCACAGAGTCCGCTCTCACCCCGCGCCTTCATCTGAACGCAGCTTAGCAAAACTCTGCTGGGCTCAGCAAATTGTACACGGAGGGAATGGGGACAAAGAAGTCTCTCATTCAGGAGTGACAGGGGCTGTTGAAAATCGATATCTGATCATTATTTCCTTAGATATTTCTGCAGACCAGCGGAGCGGTCAGAACTGCTGCCACGACCCCCAAAGAGGCCCCAGGTCCCGCAGCCTCCCGGCCTCTCTGTGCTCTGTGAAACGTGGCTCAGACACACGGGCTCACGTCTGATGTCCCTGGAAAAGACCTGAACTGCATGAAGGTCCCAGCCCATGAATTTTGGTCCAGCCAGTCCTTAGTGGATCCTTCCAAGCCCTGAGCGGGCTTCTCAAATTCTCTACCTACTACATTCCTCACTCATTCTAAAAGGCAGAACAGGAAAACCTGGTAATCAAATCAGTTAAAACAGAACCACATAAAACAGACTCGGAAAGGAATCGGAGACGTTGTCCAGTCCATCCTCCTGACAGATAAATAATAGGAATGAGAGGCCTCAAGTAACCAGAACATCAGAGAACACAGTGGGAAAAAGAGACCCAGGTTCAAATCCTGGTTTATGTCACAACTGAGCTGGAGGTCCCCAAAAACACTGCATAAAATTTGCAGTAGTTTTGTCCTCATCCCCTATATTTTTTTTCTTTGTTTTTTCCAAGTCTGGCACTAAGAAAAAAAATGGTTTAATGCAGCTCCTTGGACTTACTGTGTCCTCTTTCTTTCTTTCTTTCTTTCTTTCTTTCTTTCTTTCTTTCTTTCTTTCTTTCTTTTTCTTTCTTTCTTTCCCTTCCTTCCCTCCTTCCCTCCCTCCCTCCCTCCTTCCTTCCTTCCTTCCCTCCCTCCCTCCTTCCTTCCCTTCCTTTCTTCCTTCCCTCCCTCCCTCCTTCCTTCCCTTCCTTCCTTCCTTCCTTCCTTCCTTCCTTCCTTCCTTCCTTCCTTCCTTCCTTCCTTCCTTCCTTCCTTCCTTCCTTCCTTCCTTCCTTCCTTCCTTCCTTCCTTCCTTCCTTCCCTCCCTCCCTCCCTCCCTCCCTCCCTTTCTCTCCTCATACCTGAACCTTCTGCATGCCAAGCACAATTATCTGTATAGAGAATGTAAGCACCGTGCTACTGAGCGTCTGTGCAGAGCCTGTGAGCGGAGCGGTACCGCGTCGCCTGTGCAATCACCCAGGCCCATGTGAAACACCTCTAAGTGCAACACTGGGCAGGCATCCATCCCTCTGGAGACCGTCTTCCCGATGGGCGGTACGGTCAATGCTTTTGTACCAGAAATTCAAGCAGCCGCTCAGATTTCTGTTGTACGGGACACCATGGAAATGACGCCACCAGGATCCCCAGACTAATATTAGTTTCTTAAAGATCAATCTACCAGGCTCAAGCATCACGCGATTCCTTCCTCTGCACAGGAAAAGAACAGCTCAATGTTTTTACCCAATGTACTGATGTACTTTCTGGTTAGAGAAGCGTGGGGGAAAAAAGTGCCTTGGCAAAATCCATCTCCCAGTTACCGCTCAGATGAATCTGGCCTCCGACCCTGGGAGGCTCCCAGTTTTTCCACCTTTGTAGGAGATATGAAACTGGAAGAAGTTGTTGCAAGTTTAAGTAACTAACGAAAAAGGTTTCTCAGCTTTAACTCCTAACTTGGTTGGACTGGATGGACCTCAAATTAGTAATAAAATCATAAATGCTTAAGAGGTGCAATAGCAATAAGGAATGTCAGGACTCACACGCTGTAAGAAGAGAGGTCACTCATGGAAACATCTGGTAGCCGTGGATGTGTGTGTCATTAACAAAAAGCATCCTTGCTCAGCATCCCGTGGCCTGCAGAGCCCCACAGCCACCTCTGCTCACGCCCAACATTTCAGGGGCGTTGAAACACCAGCTGATCAACCAGCCCTTCTGCACTGAGATGGAACATGCTCCTAGCAAGCCCACAGATCTCAGACACTGCTTCCTTGCTGCCTGGACATTTGAACATTATGTCTCGCATCCTATTTATTAATAGTTATTTTTCAGTACTCTTTGTCTTCCTTTTTTTTTTTTTTAAATTTATATATATATTTAAGGTTTGACATCGTTTGGAAGGAGGAAATGGGTGCTATGGGAGGTTCAGCCTTAACTTGAGTCTTCTAACATCTCTGTAATGGTTCTGAACCATTAATTTTGCTGCTGGAGCCCAGCTTAGCTCTTGGTGGCTCCAGATGGGAGTGGAGCACCGTGAAAACACCCGTACTCCATTTCACTTCCTCAGGCACAGGAAAATATCCCCTTGAGGGGAACAAACACTAAATGCCAAACAAAGCTGAAAATGAAACAAAGCCCCCATAGCTGACAAGCCGCTACGGCAATCCTTGTAAAGAAGCTCTTCTTGGTTTATGACACCAGGATTTGAAACAGGGTCTTTTGTACCTTGTAGTTAGCACAATGCTTAAAAAAACAACTTATCACTGGGAAGAGGTTATAAAGACCTACTGCTTATCTAAATTGTTATTTATAAAGTGCCAAAGGATCTACACCTCAACTGCTTCTGGGAGTAGCTTTTCTGGGTGTCCTGGTTTTGTTAAAAACAAGTTTCTCTTTTAGTGAATGTGCCTGTCAGCTAAAGCTTCATATGAGCTGCATTTTCCTGGAGAACAGATCCATGTTTTGGTGAACACAGCAATGGATGTGAGGTTACTGATAAGGACAGAGTCACATCTCGCGAGAGGGGCAACGAGAAACAGGTGACCAGAAACTGACCAACGGAGTCTAACATCCCATTCACGTGAATACTCCATATATAAGTGGGAGATCACGAGGATCCCGGCCCTTTTCCTTATGGTGACATTAGGAGAGGACCTTGCGAGTCGTCCCTGCGAACTGAGGCCAGTGACAGACTGAATCCAGCTCCGGTTGCTGCAGAGTCCAGTCCAGGACTTCGGGTGCTGGCTCTGCAGTTCTGGGACTTTCCAGACTGGTTTTGTATATTCTGTATTATTTTCTCTATTTTATCAGCAGCATTAGTCAAACATGTTTAATTGTTCCAACTCTCTTCTCTCTGTCCTTCTTTCCCTCCCGATCGCCTGTGCTGAGTGGGAAGGGGGAGAGGGAGGGACACAAGGGGAAGGGCAGGGAGGAGAGGGTGTTAACAATACACCTGCCAGGGTTTTATTGTCTCCCCGCAATCATAAACCCTCGACACTGGGACAGCCATGGATGGAGCAGACTGAGTCCAGGAACCGTCAAAAGCCAACCCAGAGCAGGACTGGACACTAAGCACTTCAGAAAGTCAACGGTAGAAAGGCAATTGGTACCTGTAATGGCCTTGCTTCCTGGGGATCCAGAATTTGGAGTGCGGAACATCTGGGACTGGGATGCCGGAGGGACACCGGAGGGGGTGCGGTGCAGGAGGGTAGAACATCGGTTTATTGAAGCCGGTGATTTTTTGCTGGACTGGCTCGCCTGTGTCTTCACTGCCACGAAGAGTGGAGATCGAGAGAACTCTGGATATGAACACTCAGAACTAGTGCCTGGACAGTCAGTCAGCTCCCAGACCGTGTGCTTCTGGGAGGGTTGCTGTCTAACAGCCACGCTCACCAGCCCCTCGCGTGGGGACCTGCAGCAACTGTGGATCCACCGATCCCACGTACCAACAGTGTTTTCCCCATTCACCCGAGGGGACAGATTCTCGAAGCTGGTTTGTTCCCTTCCACACCTTCAACCAACCCATTCCTCCTCCAGCAGGAATCACCCCATCCATCCACCCACCCATCCATCCATCCACCCATCCATGAGAACTCTTTGATTGCCCCTGCACCTCCGTCCTCCATTTCTATGTATCTAAGAGTTTGGATTTTGAAAGCAGGTTTCTAATGTGATACTCAGAGCTCTGACCAGGGAGAAGTTTACATCTTTGTTACCTGAGTCTTGCATAAACCCTAGAGATCCCCAGCTATACTCCTAATCTCATTAACCAAATAAAAAGGGTGTTATTGGTAATGGAAGGGAATTAGGAGGCAGAGTTCTCATCCTGCAAGTCAGGAAAGGTCTTTTGGTCCCCATCTCCTACTGGTGACACGTGGAGAAATTCTGAGTATTACTGGGCCATGCTCTCGGAATGTATCTACATTTTGGTCTCTGCAATGCACAGGGAGGTTCACCAGGAATTTTCAATGCCAAAAGTCATATGAAACACCTCCAGGAGGACAGCCCTCTGTCCAGGCCACACGGATTAAAAAACAATTACAAAAATGGAGAAACAACCTAAAAACCCCCTTCATTCCTCAGTGGCTTCTTCCATGGAAATTTGGGTCTGACTCCTGAAGCCCAAGTCCCACCCCATTTGTCATGAAGAATCGGTAAGAAATAAGGTTCATATAAATCACAGCCCACGCTCACTGACACTAATTTCCACAGGGTAACACATGAGTGTGCCGGATGCTGGATGGTACCACTAGCACCTGTTCATCCTGCACAGCGTAACTCAGGAATCCCCACCCCACCGTGCAGTTCTCCACCATGGGCTGTCATAGCAGCACCACATCTTGAAACAGGCGAGGGGAAACGTCACCCAAGGCTGAGACCGGACACTCATTTCCAAAATTCCACGGACACGATACACCTCGAATGCGAAGTGATCTCATCTTTCCCTGTCAGCAGCATTGCAGAGTGAGGACGTGCGCATTCTGAACGGCCTGAACTCAAAGAAAACAAGTTTTTTGCTTCTTTTGATCTGTGACACAGATCCAAGATGATGTTTCCTGTATTTCTGCAGGAGATTCTGCACTAGGTTTTCTCACAGTTTAGATCAAAATACTTTTCCTCTGCTTGGTCTCTGGCCGGATGAATAGGCAGGAGCCTTGCTTTTGCTTCCTATGCTTCCCTTCAGTCCCCACGGATCATCCTCCTCCAGTCGCTGCCCAACTGCCAGCAAAAATATATATGACAATTCTCTACTTACATCTTACATAGTTTCCCACAAGGCCCATTCCCACCAACTGTTGCTTTATTCCCCATCTACACCAAGGGAAGCAGCAATCAGCCAACTATTCAGTGTCAGAAACTATCACGGAACTATCATCATCACGAATCCTCTGCAGTCCAGATACTGCTCTCTGTCGAGAAAGAAGTCTCAATGCTATGAAGACCTCCAAAATTGCTTCTTTTCCCCCGCAACTTCAACAAATCGTAAGCCTCCAAATTCAGGCACAGAGAGAAGGTTGCTCCATCTGAGTTTAGGCAGAGACTTTGAGCCAGTGAGACAAGACAGACAAAAGAGCATTAGTTCTGGCAGTCTGGAGGATGCTAATAATTCATTGTAAAAAAGGTTTTAATCTTTAGTTCATCAGATGACAAAGTCTCCCTGAAGCGACGTGAAACAGGCAGAGAGGATCACCAAGCTCCTCTGCTCTGCTCCTGAACAGTCACCTTCACCACAGAGCTCACCGCCTCAGGCTCATGAAAAGGCCAAGTTCAAGATATTTCAAGATGAAAATACCGAGTTGCTGAGTGGTTACAAAAATCTCCTGCCTCAAAATCTGCAGCTAAACAGCAAGCCTGGAGACAGCACTGTGGCCAGATGATTCCATATCTGCTGCTATGAAGTTTCTAAAGCTTCCTCAGAAAGCACCTGAGACGTGCCCCACTTGAGGCTGACGTACTGGGGAAGGCAGGAGAGGAGTAACGTGGAGGGTAAGTCCCACTGAATGATCTCCAGTCACCTGGTGAACTGAGCACAGCGTGATACACTGAGCATGGATGATACAGGTGACACTTAACAGATGGGGGACTCCAAGAGCTTGTTCCGGGCCGTGCTCGCTCACGATGGCTGTAGAGGAGCTCCAGGGGCAACGATGGAGTGAAAAGGACTGGAGGTGCTGTGTGGTTTGCAATCGGGGCACTCCCAAAGGGGGCTGGGAGGACAATGTTAACTCAAAGTTCCTTCACTGGACCCAGTGCTGGTGTGTGCCCTTCACAAAGGCCGTTAACAGACTTGAGAATCGCCAGATGAGACAGCAAGGGGATAAATGAAGAGCAGCAAACCTTACAACAGAAACGTTGAGTCACTCCTTTGGCTTAACTAGGAGGTTGGTCACTACAAGTGACTTGACAGTAGGCTAGAGAAAGGTCTAGCAAGGACAGAAATTCGGTAACTTGGTCCTCCTTGCAGGCAAAGTTATAAATAGGATTCGCTGTCTCAAAGCTACGGCCAGATATTGTTAGTCTTAATTTCGTAAGGGTAATAATTCATCAAAATAATTACCTTAAGAGGCTGCTGTATTTTCTATCACTCTTAACAGCAAGATTAGATGTCTCTCTGCAATGTGTATGTGAGTATCTAATGAAGGCAATCGTACAGCATGCGTCACTCCGGCCAGACCAGAGGTCCCTGTGGTCCCTCCTGGTGTTCCTGCCTTTGGTGAGACCTTCACGCTCCGTCAATGGCAAGACAGTGGAGGAGCAAATCTGGCAGAGGTTTCAACGTGTCTGCTCAAAAGCTACACAAATCCACACACTACCACAATGCAGCACCAGCACAGACAGTGGATTATCAGTAACTTCACTTTTTCCAGGTAAAAATTCTGGCTAATAATTTGTGTATCACATTTCTTTCAGGAGGATCTTGTCAGGATGGGTAAGGAACATTGGGATGGTTCAGATGGAATTGTATCATCACCGCTGGAGAAAAACCTGTCTTCAATGAGTATGATTCCTTAACAATGGCCTGAAATTCAATATGCTGAGAGGAAACCTCTGCTATTGGACACAGATCTCTCCATGGGAAAAACCCCGTGCTCGATCTATCGAATTCTTAATGCGCTTCTTTATACATACAATTATTGCCAGTGGAGCCTGTTGCTAATGCACTACGGGACTGGAGAGCGGGAAAAAGATCTGAACTCGCTGAGATGGAGGAAGCAAGGACACACCGTCTGACTGGAACCTGGGTCTGCTTTTTCCTCAGGTTGGCAGGACCTGTGCGGAAACCAGATTAGGATCCCTTTCCCTAGGAGAAAAAGCCATGATGGCATCTGCCTTTAGAAACACTGCATTTAACCACTTTAGAGAAACAAATTGGACACGGTGTCCTTCATGATGAGGAAGCAGAGGGGCTTGATGAACATCCTTGAGCATCTTGGCTGTCAGGGTGGATGTAGGTCTGTCTGTTCTGCCAAGCAGGATGACGGGGCTGGCAGGGCAGGGCCCATCCCACAGCCCCCGAGAGAGCTGAGCAAGGCAAGACCAGAGATCACAGCCAGGTTCAGCCAAGAGTCCAGATCAGCAGACGTTCAAGGCGGTGAGAGGTCCAAGGTCAAACCAGAGAGTCAATCTGAGCTCAGTGACAGGATCAGGTCTGGTAAGGATAACCAGGGTCAGACACAAACCAGCAATTCTCAGAGAGGTCCACAGTGATGAGACAGGGTCGACAGCAAGCTGGGAAGTCAGGCTGTGTGTTGGGTACAGAGCAGTGGGATCCACGGCCAGGCATGGGCACGTCTACAAGTGAGCTGGAGACCAACATCCTGCAGGGTAGCTCAGGTCAGGACAGAAGATCCAGAGCTGAGCTGAAACAGGAAGCTGGAAGGTGCGTGTAGTCCGCACGTGAGGGTGGTCAGGGCCTATAGGTTAGGACCTATTAGTGCACTCAGGGTCCTGCCACCACTTTAGATTTTCATCTTGGAAGCAATGGACAGGGATAGCTGTGCAGCTTTAGTGCTCTCACCACTCCGTCCATGACCAGGGAGTCTGTGGCCTCATCTGCAGTTGCAGAAGGGGATGCAGTGAGTGCACACTGGAGCTGGGACCTACTCAGATAGAACCCACTCTCGGCGGCTTTATGAGCCAGCCCAGTTCCAAACACACCAGGTCTTCTCTGCACTGTAAACACATCACCTAAGAGCAATCGCAACAGCCCAGTCACCTGCGAGTGGGTTAAGTGAGTTCTACCTTACAGAGCAGACCAAGGAAGACAGAAAGAAACCTCTGAGCCCTCCCCCTCTCCACCCCCGTTCAGAGATGTTTCTAAAACTGGGACAATCAATGCGCCTACAATCCACTTTTTTTGGAAACAGCCTCTGACACCTTTCTTAGGAAGAGTGAATAGGCCGACAGGAACAGCAGAACAATATGTATTTTAAAGAGTAATGGCCCAGTTCTAAGCATATTAAAAAGTCCCTACTCCTCACTAAAGAAAGAACTTTCGAAGGAGACATTTGGCATTAACAATTCCAGGGAACCCCGCAGCAGAGCTCTTTTCCACACAGCAGCAACCCAGCAGCACTGACCACAAATTATCCTGCAAGGTCCTATTGTCTCTGTGGGATAACAAGTCCTTGTTTTAGCCCATTTTCAATCATTTTTTATCCATTATCACTGAAAACCAGAAAGACAGGCTCCGGAAGGGAAGCTTGCACTCAGAGAGACCCAGAAAGCTGAATGGAAATGCTGAAGTGTTTTCCTTACCCACCGCCACAATGACTGATTTTTCAGTATTTGCCTTATAACCACAAAACCAAGACCAGCAGAAAGACACAGTCGGGGCTTTACTTGACTGTTAGGGCTGGGAAAAGCCAGTTGTGCTTTTCCAAAGTTATGTGTTTGCAGCTGCCTCACGGGACCTTGGTTTGTAGGAAGAGTTAGAGCTGTAGAAAGGGGGGAGGATGTGCTGGCCAGGCTGTCCTGGGAGCTAATCTTGCCCTCTCCTGGATGTTCATCAGGTTTAGTGGTTTGTCACTCTAACTCATAAATCTTACAGATGGTTGGAGCTAGGAGAGGGAAAAAAAAAAGGTTAAATAAAAAAAAGGAAAAATAAAGGTTTACAGGGAGAGGGTTAAACCTTATGGAAATATTATCCTGATCTGAAGTGTCCGCATAGTTAAAGATATTTGCTGAAATGCCTGGGAATGTATCTGCACGTTGCAGTGACTGCTGGTCTGGTCCGCAGCAGGGGCAGCTGCTTCTGCTTTCACAAAGATTACTGCAGAAACCACGGCACAAGAACGGCTTCGAGCCCAGTGCTCAAAAGAGTGCGTCTCCTCCTCCAAAACTGGCTTCTGGTAGGCAAAACGGGGCATCAGGAGCCCGCAGCTGCCCCTGCACGGGGAGAAGGGCAGCACCTGCGGGGACTTTTGTACCCACAGCCAGACCTGCAGGGCCCACTGCAGGCAATGCCTCTCAGAGAACAGCCGTGGTTTGCTTTTATGCTGGAGAGTCTGGACTGGAACCAGCAGCTGCAGGCGGTTGGGAGGATGGGGAGATACCATAGTGATAGGGCCCCTTGGAATGGGACGTACTGGAGATTCGACGTGCAGTGTTTATAGCAAGCTGCTCCTTCGCTGTCCGTACAGGGGTGGAGCAGACACCAAAGCCTTGGTGTCTGCGGCCTCATCTGTTATTATTGATCTATAATGTATTAGGAGATTGACCTACCGCTGATCACCACCAACAGCTGAATTAAGAGGTGGAGTTTGGGGGTGCAGGGGTGTTTAGGAATAACTGTTATGTGTGTGATCATAAGCACTGGGTTATTCCCCGTGGGCAGGTGGGAGGTAAGACTAACTTTGTGGTGACGGTGGTAGAGGTATTTTATGCCTTACACCATGATCCTGGTCCATCAGAGAACCTGCATGGGAGTTGCCAACAGCCAAGCCTTGACCCACCTTAAAAGTGATAGTCTGGTGGACTATGTTTCCAATTTATTTCTATATATGCCTGAAATCAAAGCTGCTTTATGATAGTAACTTAAAAACCTAAGTGCAGCTGAACCCGGTGCGGAAGGAACGTTCGCTCCCTCTGCTGGCTGCGGATGAGCTGATAAACAAAGCCACTAAGCTAATGATAACGAGTCCAGCTGGTCCATCCTCATCAGCCGAAACAGACATGGGCAAAGAGCAGCCACGCTGGCTCACAGCACTGAAACTGCAATAAAGCACAGGGCAATGCTGCGAAAGAAGCAGTAAGTTCAGGTCTAAAGAACTTTTCTGCATACTTTGAAAGCATTCAAAACCAGCATGTAGCAAGAATTTCTCTGAATTAAGAATTTTGGACTGAATTATATTTAATTGCTCATTAAAACCTGCCCTTTGTCTGGGGAGTGCAGACCGTAGTGTCCCTCCAGAGTGTGGATCCCAGTGTCATGTAATATGCTCAGAACTGCCTGTTCCCACGCTCCCTGAAATAGTTTATTGCCTGTGATTTAGTAGCAAGCTGCCAAGGTAACTTACATGATTTTGAAAAGCAGTTTTAACCCACTGTCTTATTTCTCAGAAGCTCATAAGAAAGATGCTTCTTCCCTAGCATGGATGTTCCCTTATTATTTAGGGGAGTTCAAAAATTTTGTCCATCACTTCAGTTAAACAACAAAATAAAGTATCAAACCCCAAAGGGACATACGTAGAATTTTGAGGACCTTGGTAAAAGTTGAGCGGCATTACAGACCTAACAGTAAGTGTCCCTGTGAGAGGAGAGCCCAGCTCAGCTTTGCAGTGCCCTGGTCAGCACAAGATCCACGTCCTGCCAGCTGCCATCCCACAGGTCCCGTGGAAGGATCCACAAGGAAGATTTTCCCGCGACCCTCATGTTTAACCAGAGTAAATCACTGTCTGCAAGGACCGGATCTCCAGCAGGATACTCACTGATGGGTGCGTGCAGCGCCACGTGCTCTTGGTAGGGAGTGTAGTATTTGTACTGCTTGCCGCAGAATTCACAGGTGTAATTGCCAGTTTCTGTGAAGACGAAACAAAGGCAAAGATGAGAAGGGAGCAGCACCCTCTGACACCATCACTGGCTTCCTGCCTTTTCACATAGAAACTGGCCAGGTGACAAAAACTAGAGCCTGCTCCTCATGCACTTTAACCTCCCTGCACTGTAATTCACACATCCTTTTTCCCAACAAATCAAACAGCATCCAGAGGGACAGACCACGCAGGAAAAGTCCAGTAGAACTGAACAAGCTACAGGAGATTATCCCAAAACTACAGCACTTCAGTCTACAAAACAAAGGACAGAATCCATTTCTCAAGTCTATGTGACAGATGACACAGCTTTGTCTGCTGGTTACAGACAGTCTGTGATGTCGTGGACAACAGGAGACAAGTTGTCAAGTTAAAGTCTTAATTACAGAACTTTTATATTGGGATTGTAGATTTCTCTTGCAGGAGGAGGGACTTTTCTGCAACTGTGATAATTCCTGCTTTGGGGGTACTTGAAATAATGAAGTGGTGTAACCACATACAGACACCTCCTACTCCTGCCAGTGCTGGGAAGTACAGAACCGACAGCAAGGTGCAAGCCAAAGGAAAATCCAGGGTTAACCAATTGTTTCCAAAATGCAGAATTCAGAGAAACGTTTTGGCAAACTCTGGTCTTTGTTTCACTGTTTGATGAACCCACCACAAAGGCGGTGTGAATGCAACCGCCTGCCCTCTGTCAATACACCTGACAACCCTGCCTAATCACTACCAACTCGCTTTTCTCCTGACCCTCCTCCCCCTTCTCTTTGCAGAGCTCCTGAGCAGAAATCACCACAAAGCTGCATTTCTTGGGGCCAGGGCTGTTGGTGTTTGGTGTCCATCTGAACCTACAGACAGCTTTCAGCACCCGTAAGGTCCCAACACCTCTGTGCAACACAGTCCTTTCTGGTTTTCCTAGAGGTACCCCAGCTAACAACAGATTTCACACCCTCATGCATTTTCTGTCACATTTTAAGCTGTATAATGTCTCATACTTGGACCAATCTTCTGGAAGGGTTCCGGCTCCTCCTCCTTCACTTCATCTGCTGCTATGACAGCCTGGTCATAGGGGTCTGCAAGAGAACAGAACCAGCAAGAGGGATGACAACAGCCTCAGGTTTTCCTTCTACAGCTGCACGGGCACTGAATGCTCCTGCATCTGTAATGACATTTCCATCTGTAACAAGATTTCAAGACAGGAATTACAAACCAAATCACCCCTCTGTCTGACTTGTTCCTCCTCTTCCTCAGCTGCCCCAGGATTACCCCCACTTCCAGCCCAGTAACGTGTCTTGTAGGTATATAACGGTTAAAAAAATACAGAGAAAGACTGAACAAACACATTGCAAAGCTTGATCCACATTTTCTGATTATTTTCCAGTGCATCTCCTGTCTAATGATGTCACGCTGTCTGAAAGCGGGCACGGTAACACAGTCTGCAAGCAAGTCAGCTCACAAACACAGAGCAGTGACCTCCTCCCATCTGACGGCACAGCGAGCAACAAATCAGAACCCAACCCTTTTGAGAAAATCATTTAATTGATGCCTTGAGCAATTCACTACATCACCAAGGACATGAAACACCTGCTTCTTTGATTTTCAGAAGCCTGATCAATTGTGTGGACAACAAAAGCCTGGTATCTACTAGGGCTGGGCATCAATCTACTTGCTGTAGACACTGAGGGAGGGAGGATGCTCCCTGTCCCGCTGCCATCAGGGACAAAACTTGACTCTTACAAGTGTGGAATCAGACCTGCTGTGCCTGAGCTACCGAATGCTTGAAAAGATTGGTGAAATAAAGCACACACGAAGGATCTCAGCTTACCTGCCCGGTTTTCTGGGGCCCCTTCCACACTAAAAACTAACACAGAATAGAAGAAGGAGGGGAAGAAACAAAACACAAATTAAATCCTCTTCAACGGTCTCGTTTTCCTCCTGCATTTCACACACGGCTTCAGCTCATTTCAGCCCCACAGAACAGACCAGGCTTGGTGCCCCAGTCCCTCCTCTTCCCAGCAGCATCCTCACACAACTAATCCAGCGTGCCCAGCCCTAACGTACGCAGATCCTCAAGGCCTTTGTTCTGACACTGACACAGCCCCAGGTGAAGCTCAGACACAGCTGCCTTACATTTGTTCCTGCTAAAACACGACCAGCCCCTCGGAGGAACCCAGACTGAGTGTTCATGCAAGACCCAAGTGGAAGCCGTTTCCAAAGCCCTCTCGTAACCCTAGACAGAGCTCCCTGCACCACGGCTATGGGGACACATTTCTGATAGAAGCAGACAGGTCCATCTCACGGCGACTTTCAGTCCCTGTTATTGAATTCTGGCTCCCACGGGACTTGCCCTGCTGCAGGGGCCGTTCTCAGAGCACGTTCAGATGTCCGCACGTTTCAGCTGAAACCAGCAATTTTTCTAGACACCACATATTGTGAAAAACCACTTGCTATTTTGAGACAGTTCAGCTATTCAAAACCTTCTGCTTTCCAAGCAGCCTCTTTCTAAAACTCTGCCAGGGCTCCGTCCTTGGCCAAGTGAGGAGCAGTCCCAACAGATTTGGAGCACGCACAGCGAGAGGCTGGAGTATCTGTGAGGATTAATGGATCTGTGAGCTTTAGATGCCCAGTACGGAAGGGGCAAGCCAAAGCTTGTTGCTTCATCTCCCCCAGTGTAGAAAAAAGAAGGAGGTGTCTGCTTCTGCCCGAGTGTCACCAACCTTGGCCACATCTACATTCACAGAGGAACATTGGCCTGTGAGGTCCACTGACAACCGCATCGGTTCACTACCACAGTGATTAACAAGAACAAAACATCTCTCAACTCTGAAATGTGGTTTCTCACCAAGGAGCACATTGGCAACAAACCTGTAAAGTCAGAAACCAAAAGGCAAACAACTCTCACTCAGCGAGCAGCCAGACTGACAATTTACCTTCAGACACTCGGTTCCAGCACATCCATCCGAACCATGAACCTTAATACAGGAGTGCAAGGACCACAGGGCCCCACAGACGGTGTTATTTTGATGCACACAAAGACAATCAAGCGCAGCGAATCTCTTCCCGCAGAGCCTGTGCGCTGTGGCTCTGCTGCTGGAGCCCAGCGAGCCACGCTGTGCCATGTCCTGGGCGCCATGGGCCCCAACAACTTCTCATTCTAGCTTGGGTGTCTGAGAGTCAAAAACAGTACTCACCATCCACGGCATGCAGGTCTCTGTGTTCTTGGAAGCAGCTATAATATTTATATTTTTTCCCACAAATGTCACACGTGTACCTAAAATTGTCTGTAGGAAGAAGAGAACAGGCCACTTTAGAAACGTGGAGGTAAACGGCAAGCACTGCAGACAACACTGCTCAATCAGACACCCCACGCAGTTACAGCCACCCCACGTGCTCTGTCAGATCTCTACGGCATGCAGACAAATCTCTACGGCACAGCCTCCACCAGACCCCACAGCAATGAGGACACAGAGCAGCAGGCCCTGCTGAAATCTCCTTTGGAAGTACTGAGCAGGATGGGACAAACCAGCAGAACCAACCCCAGAGTCAAGGATGAGCTGTTAGAACTTAACACGCTGACTACACCCTGGGCTGGATGTGCCTACCCGCAGATACACACTCGGTTCTCACTGCGGCTGCTCAGTGAGCGCCAACCGCACCCCAGGCCCCGTATGGACATGTTCTAACAAAACCGAAGAGAATCAGCAATGCAAAGCATGCAGGACAGCAAGGTGTTCAGTGAACACAGGACTGACGGGGCCTGGTTTCATACAGAATCACAGAGTCATTTCAGTTGGAAGACACCCCCAGGATCATCGAGTCCAACCATAACCCAACTCCAGCACTAACCCATGTCCCTAAACTTCATCTAAACACCTTTTAAACCCCTCCAGGGATCGTGGCATTAACCCATATCCCTGAGAACCTCCTGTCCGTCTGTCCAACCCTCCAGGGATGGTGACTCCAGCACTGCCCTGGGCAGCCTGTTCCAATGCCCCACAGCCCTTTGGGGAAGAAATTGTTCCCACATCCAACCTCAACCTCCCCTGGCGCAACTTGAGGCCGTTTCCTCTGCTCCTGGCGCTTGTTCCTGGGGAGCAGAGCCCGACCCCCCCTGGCTCCAAGCTCCTTTCAGGCAGTTCAGAGATCAGAAGGGCTCCCCTCAGCTCCTGTTCTCCAGCTGAACCCCCCAGGTCCCTCAGCCGCTCCCATCACACTTGTGCTCCAGCCCCTCACCAGCTCCGTTCCCTTCTCCGAACTTGCTCCAGCACCTCAAGGCCTTTCTTGGCATGAGGAACCCAAAACTGCCCCCAGGAATCGAGGTTTGGCCTCCCCAGTGCCCGATACAAGGGAACAATCACTTCTCTAATCCTGCTGGCCACGCTATTCCTGATACAAGCCAGGACGCGTTGGTCTTTTTGGCTACCTGGGCACACGCTGGTTCATGTTCACTCACTGTCGATCAGCACTCCCAGATCCCTTTCTGCCAGGCACTTTCCAGCCGCTCTTCCCCAGCCTGCAGCGTTCAAGGGGTTGTTGTGACCCAGGTGCAGGACCCGGCACTTGGCCTCAGGCAATTGGCCTCAGCCCAGCGATCCAGCTGGTCCAGACCCCTCTGTATGGCCTTCCCACCCTCCAGCAGATCAACACTTCCAACCAACCTGGTGTCATCTGCAAACTTACTGAGGGGTGCACTCGATCCCCTCATCCAGACCATTGATAAGGATATTAAACAGAACTGGCCCCAATACTGAGCCCTGGGGACACCACTCGTGACCGGTCACCAACTGGATTTGGCTCCGTTCACCACAACTCTTTGGGCCTGGCCATCCCGCCAGTTCTTTACCCATCGCAGATACACCATCCAGGCCATGAGCTGCAGCTTCTCCAGGAGATGCTGTGGGACACGGTGTCAAAGACCTTACTGAAGTCTAAGTACAAAATATCCATGTTTGTACCCTCGACCCCCTTCCTTCATCCCAGAACCAGCCGACCCCATCACCACAGCTGCGTGGGGAAGACAGAAGCAACACAGCTCAAGACACTAATGAATTCATTTAGGTCTGACCAGCGACAGTGAATATCTGTGGTCACATCAGGGTAGGAGGAAAATTTCACTTGTTAACTTGATGGGGTCTTTTCACCCTCTGATGTCTGCCATCCGCCTCGGGGTACAGACTGACACCCAGCATCCATCACCCCGCTGCAATCGGCAGCGTTGTACTTGTCAGCCGAGGACACAGAGTCACAGAATGTCCTGAGCTGGAAGGGACCCACAACGATCATTGAGTCCAACTCCTGTCCCTGCACAGGACACCCCACAGCTCACACCATGTCGCTGATGGGTTGTGTGCGACCAGCCCACTGCCAAGTGAAACACATCAGTTTGTGTAGCCACAAAGGATCTAGAAACTGATGTGTTTTACCCACCACCGGAGCACACAGGAGTGTACGCAGCAGCTACGGTGGCTCCACAGCCAGGCTGCTGCTCACAACATCCCTGGAGGTAGCTCAGTGTTTGTATTCATGTATCCATTTGATTAGTAAACGTAAACCCTTATTTATATATAAAGACCTATATATTTATATAAATATATATATATATCTTTTATAGGTACATTTATATATAAAGACTTTCTCGCTCTCTACAACTACCTGAAAGGAGGTTGGAGCTTGGAGGGTGTTGGTCTCTTCTCCTGCATAACAAGTGACAGGACGAGAGGAAACGGCCTCAGGTTGCGCCAGGGGAGGTTGAGGTTGGATGTGGGGAACAATTTCTTCCCCAAAGGGCTGTGGGGCATTGGAACAGGCTGCCCAGGGCAGTGCTGGAGTCACCATCCCTGGAGGGCTGGACAGACGGACATGAGGTTCTCAGGACATGGGGTAGTGCCAGGGGTGGGTTATGGTTGGACTGGATGATCCTGAGGGTCTCTTGCAACCAAAACAATTCTACGATTCTATGCTTCTTACTGCTTCCACACCATGTTCAAACACACTAGAGTATGCACATTAAGTAAGCTTTTATTTTACTTCTCAACTATTTTGTTTTTAAAATAAATAAACCTTTTAAGCTAGCATACATTGGTACAACCTAACTGTTCACTTGGGCTCGCTGCTGCCGTCCACCAGCACATGGGGTTTCAACACTGAATGAAGAATCACTTTCCGCCCTCTATTCTGAATGAAAGTAGAAGCTACGCTGATCCAGAAGTGAAAAACGCCAAATATCAAAGGTGTTAAACCGCTGAGCACGGGAACTTGACCCCTGCTACCAAAATATATTTGTATCTTAATCAGAGCCCAGCAATGCTAAGCTAGAGCTAAAGGATTTTTAATAGTCTAGGATGAACAAGCGAGACAGACCCTGGGCATCTATACAGAGATGAGCAGGGTTGGCTGCTTCAGACAGGGCACTGCTTAAGGGAGAGCGGGAGGAGAAGGAAAACACGTCCGGGAGAAAATTCAAGTGATAAAAGCACTGGTGGGTCACATTTAACTACATCCATCATATAATGTTCAGAAGTCTCCTTCTGCGGTCGTACAACAGCGCTGAGGGTCTCAATCTGCCATGGACCTTTTGTGACAACAAAGACAATGTAATGATGGTCGGGGAATACCTGTATGTTTCTTGCAAATAAAATCCAGTCAATTATTAGCAGAGAAAACCCATAACGTGTCACCAGTTATCAGTCCCACATTGTTGGGCCTACAAGACAAGAAACCAACCACCTTTTTGAAGTGTAATGAGCCATGTGGGAGATGAACCAAAGACTAATTCTTCAAAGGAACACCAAGCACCAAGCACTTTCAAGACCTCCAGTTGGAGGAAGAAAACTATTATGGCCTTAGTTTGGAAGAAAAGTGTTCAATAAATAAAGTTGTTAGAGCAGAATAAAACTAAATGCTAGAGGCAGAGGATTGCACAGACTCAAACATGGTTCTCTGTCTGTAACTTAGGAAAGATTGGGGGGATTTTGCTGTCACCAGCAGAGACTTGAGTAGCACATGTTGGGTATGGCCACTGCCTTCCCCGGGCAGCATGGGGAAATGAAAACACGATAAGAAGTGTAACAGCACACCCCAAGAGAAGAGGGGTTTGCTTGTTTTGTTAGGGGATTGCTTTCCTTAAGGAAGAACGACCTCCAGAGATGAGAACGAATCAAGTGTTACGAGAAGCGAGAATGTGTCCCAGCTGGTGTTGGCGTCAATCTCTTCCTCGACTCTTTAAAGCAGATAACGCCCAGCAAATGGTGCCAGGTCTGAGAGACGAGGAGCTTTACAGCGAATTCACAAAATATCAGGAGGCTGCCGATGTGCAGCGAAGCTTTACCCTTTCTGAACAACCGCTGCTCTTCCAGGGCTGTACCCAAGTGCCAGACGTCTTCCTTCTCACCCTATAAAGCTTCTTTGCCAACAGCCGCCCAATATTTCCAGTGCTGTTCCCAGCATGCACAGCTTTCTTAGCAAGAAAGCTGCTCTCCAGCTAGGGCACTATACCCAGTGTATGTATAATAACAACACAGCTTTCACTGGGAAGGGCTACAGGGACCTCCCAGTGCCCAGGGGTACCCGGCATCCCCCTGCTCCCCATCCCCAAAACTCTGCAGAGATGGTACCAGACGCAGCCAAACCAGGGCTGCTTCAGCAAATCTGCTCTCTCCATCAGCAGGCTGGCATCAGTGCAGTGCAGCTCCACAGAAAGCAAAAACACACCAACACTGCACTATTAGGACTTCAGGAAAAACACAGGGAAAGATGCTAATTAGCCCACTAACTAGCACAGGGGTTCAGTGCTGTCTCTTACCAGTATTCAGGCAACAGTCCTGCAGAACACATCCTCGCTGCAAGCTGAGTAATCACCATGATACACTGCTGTGAATTCAGAGTTTCAAAATGCTGAAGAGACAGCTGGTTCAAAACCAAACTCCAGCAAATAGCATTTTTTCTTCATGCTCATGAGTCTTTCCAAGGGGAGGGAGCTGAGGCTCTGGAGCTGGAGAAGAGGAGACTGAGGGGAGACTCATTCATGGGGATCAATATGGAAAGGGGCAGTGTCAGGAGGATGGAGCCAGGCTCTTCTGGGTGACAACCAGTGACAGGACAAGGGGCAATGGGTGCAAACTGGAACACAGGAGGTTCCACTGAAATCTGAGAAGCAACTTCTTCCTGGTGAGGGTGTCAGAGCCTGGCCCAGGCTGCCCAGGGAGGTTGTGGAGTCTCCTTCTCTGCAGACATTCAAACCCGCCTGGACCCCTTCCTGTGGAACCTCAGCTGGGTGTTCCTGCTCCATGGGGGGATTGCACCGGATGAGCTTTCCAGGTCCCTTCAACCCCTGACATTCTGGGATTCTGTGATTCTGGGAGCTGAGACTCCAGGAAGAGGTCTAAGGAGCAACGGACTTACAGTCAGCCCACGTTTCATCTTGTGAATCAAGGCAGAGCATCACATCTTACTAGAAGAAAAAGGAAGGAACAGCCTGCACACAAGGCAGTTCCTCAGATAGAAAGGATGGACATACTGAGATGGCAAACAGGCAGGTTTTTCAAGCATCCCAAGAAATAACTCCATGGGACACGAAAGCATTTTTGACCACTCTGCTTGCACGTGCACATCCAGCAAATGATGGGGACCGTGTCCAGGGCTGCTGCAGCTCCTGTCCTGCGGTCCCTGCTCAGCAACGACTGGCAGCTGCTGAAACACCCTGCCCGAGGGATGACCAGCCTGCACACCTTCCTTCCCAGAAATTAAGTATCTCAATCTTTTTGTTGTTGTTTTGCTTCAAATATTCAGCAGAGAAGAAAGCACATCTTTCATTTTAGCAGGAAAGGAGGAGGGCAGAGAACACACGCCCAACAGCATCAGGCAGAAGACGCAGCTTCTTTCCTCAGGGCACTTGGCCCAGGTCCTCCGTGGATTTTGCTTTAGAAACCCAGGAAGGGAACTATAGAAGTTGAAAATGTGTTGAAATGTCAGGATTTCCGTACCACAAGCTAAAAATACAGATCACTTAACCCACTCTTGGAAGTGCAGGAATCCGAGACCACAAAAACTACGTCCGAACCAGTTCTCAGTGGGCTCAAAGAGCTCTGCGCAGCATCACAGAAACCCAAACTGGCAACAGTTACGTCCACCACCCAGATGACATCCCTGCCATGCTGACAGAAGGGTACGAAGTGACGGGGTCTCTACACAGTGGGCTGTGGGAGCTCCTTAAGGGCCTCTCCAAGGTGAAGAACACTCTTCCCCTGACCCAGAACTCATACTGACCTTTCAAATGGAAGAAGCCACAAAAGCCGCTTGATAGAGGAGCTCTCGCAGCAAGTCAGCACTTTGGATATACTCTTGAATACTAGGTGATCCTATTCTTGGAGAGCACGGCAGAAATAGCTGTCTGGCAGGGACAGCCTCCAAACGCGGAAGGGCAAAACTGCTCAATGTAAATAGATTCCAACAGCCCGATGATTTATTCCTTAAATACAGCAGTGTTCCAGCAAAATCAGAAAGATAAGAGGGCAGTCTGCACAGCACTACTGGTCCTGCTCCATGGTCAGTGTGGTACCTTTATACCAGAAGGTTTGAGAATGGTAAAGCAAGAACCAAACGCCAGGAATTCCACATTCCTGGCTCACCTTGGGAAACACCACTTCCCAATCAGTTCATAAAGCCCAGCAGCATCTCTGAAAGCAGAAGACAGCCGGACTTCTTAAAGGTAAGTCCGCTGTAATACATCTATCTGCCATCTCTCTGTTCCAGGCTGTGATGTTCCTCCCCGCAACCAGGCTTTCAGAGCGAGGCTTATGTGACAATGAGGTATCAGCATCGTCCCTCCAGCCACGGCGAGGGGATTGCAGGACAGTTCATGAGATGCTCGGATGCTTTCACATTCCTTAAGTGTTTCCTGGAAATCTGCTGGGGGATGCTGGAGTTCTTACCAGTCCTGCTGGTGATAACACAGAGCAGTGGAGCTGGTGAATGGCATCACCTTCCCTGGGATGTCGGCCTCACTGAAAGGAACCATGAGCAACTCCAACATCCCAGGAAAAGCCGAAGCCAACACGACTAAACCACCCGATACAAAGAAAAAGGAAAGGCTGGCATTTTCTGAGATATGTGTCACTGGGAAACACCCTTCTGAGCCGTGTTCAGCGCACAGGCTACCGGAGCAGCCTCCCCAGGAAAAGCAAAGTGCGGCTCTTGCTTCCTTACAACAGAACAGAGAAAAAACAAAACCTGGGACCCTCACTTGCTTCTGTGGCTTCCACCCGGGGCAGCACAAAGACAGCTCTGGAGAGAGGCTTCTTCTCCCTTTCAGCAGCCAGAGGGGCACCTGGAGGGAAAGGAACACACGGATGGTTTCCTAAGCTAGCGGGATATTCCCCACGCAGGTTCACGGACAATTCCTTTGAGCTGACCCTTTGGCATCTGCAGTGGTTTCCTCCTCCCTGCTGGGCTGGCAGAGGGAGGATGGGAGGTTGCAGACAGAGTTCACTGCCTGTACAACTCCAGCCACTCCGCGTTCAAACTGTGTTCTCGCAGCAGTTACGGGCTTTACAACCACGCTTTACAGCCAAGTAGAGAGTTGCCAGTAAAATCAGTTTCAATCTACATCAGGTGTCTAATGGTAAAATTCCTTGAAAAGGGAGCAGGACTGAGCCCAAAGTCAGCAGCAGCTCCTTAAGAGGATTAAAGTATCCAGAGTTACATTAGTAAGGATTAAATAATAATAAAATCCAGAAATTTGGAAAGGACAGAAACCCTCACACACAAAGGCACAAGCCAGCTCCTAAGTGGGGGTTAGGAAGAAACTGTCCCTGTGGGCAAAACTATTCCAGGATCATTCATTTCACAATCATTTGCTTCCTTCCCACAAACCTCTGGCCTTTATCAGGAACACTGGAGACATTTAGGCACAGGCTGGCTTCACCTAGCACGGTGCTTCCCATGCTGGGCAAAGGAGGCTCCAAGCCAAGCAAAGGCAACCCCAAAGCCTCGCACAGAGGGGCCAAATCCCTTGAAATGACCAAAAAGTACTGCAAGACCTTAGTTCGCCTTCAAGCTGGTAAGATGCTAAACGACAAGTGAAAAGCACAGGGCCACAGGTTTGTGTCCCATCTCCCCCTGAAGCATCTCAGAGCTCAGAACCCAGCTCCTAAGAAGAGCTGGATGCATCCAGTAGCCACAGACCTGACTCCTTACAGCATTATTTAAGCTGCGTTCAAGCAGGCAACCAGTGAATTCTAGGAATTCTGTGACACTTGATCCAAACCACGTCTCAGCTGAATGGATCAGCACGATGGGCATATTTAGGGCAAGTGTAGAGTCTGACATGTGGGCAGGAACAACCCCAGGTTCCAGTATAAGTTGGGGAATGACCTATTAGAGAGCAGTGTAGGGGAAAGGGACCTGGGGGTCCTGGGGACAGCAGCGTGACCATGAACCAGCACTGGGCCCTTGTGGCCAGGAAGGCCAATGGTACCTGGGGTGGGTTAGAAGGGGGTGGTCAGTAGGTCAGAGAGGTTCTCCTGCCCCTCTGCTCTGCCCTGGGGAGACCACACCTGGAATATTGTGTCCAGTTGTGGCCCCTCAGTTCCAGAAGGACAGGGAACTGCTGGAGAGAGTCCAGCGCAGCCACCAAGATGCTGAAGGGAGTGGAGCATCTCCCGTGTGAGGAAAGGCTGAGGGAGCTGGGGCTCTGGAGCTGGAGAAGAGGAGACTGAGGGGGGACTCATTCCTGGGGATCAATATGGAAAGGGGCAGTGTCAGGAGGATGGAGCCAGGCTCTTCTGGGTGACAACCAGTGACAGGACAAGGGGCAATGGGTGCAAACTGGAACACAGGAGGTTCCACCATAAGATGAGAAGCAACTTCTTCCTGGTGAGGGTGGCAGAGCCTGGCCCAGGCTGCCCAGGGAGGCTGTGGAGTCTCCTTCTCTGCAGACATTCAAACCCGCCTGGACACCTTCCTGTGGAACCTCAGCTGGGTGTTCCTGCTCCATGGGGGGATTGCACTGGATGAGCTTTCCAGGGCCCTTCCAACCCCTGACACTCTGGGATTCTGTGAGGAGATTGAAGCGCAGACCATCCAGGGTTGGATGGAATCCCTGCAGTCTGGAAACTTGATGCCAGACTGGCAGGAACTTCCATACCAGGGGAGTATCCTGAATTAATTTCTGAGGACAGCTCACTTCTTCCTAATACTCTGATGGTCACATACTGTACTTCAGGTGAAAAGTGTTTCGGGTCCTACTCACTGGATGCTGGCACAGAAAACACTTCCAGGTGTTCTCAGAATGTTACAAATCAATTAATTTCCTTCTCCCATAGTTAGAACTACGCTAAAGTTGAATCCAAACAGACAGCAAATATCAGCAATTTAAAGTGAACATTTTTTGATGTTGCATGAGAATCCCAAAAATCAGCACAATGAAGCAGGACACTCACACTCCACGACAAGATCAGACAGATCAGGCAAAATAATAAAAGCCAGCAGGTCTAGTTTCCTATTTCTTTATTCTGGTGTCATTTCAAGTGTTGGATTCTTCTTTATTCAAATTCTAACGAAGTGTAAGATAAAAAAAAGGTGAAAAGAGTGTGTTAGGGTGCTACTACCAGCAATTCGACAACGAAAATCCTTAACCTTGCATAATTAAAAAACCAATGGTTTACTGGTATATACTTCACTTGTTGATGCAGGAGATGCATGTTCTAAATTGTTTTATATCTATAAGGATGCTGAATCTCTGTCACCAGTAAAAAAGTAAATTCAGCCCTTGTGGAGTTACATACAACACACAAGGTTCATTTTAACTTCCTTTTGGAATCAAAATGGTTTGGCTGGGAATACACACAACTTATCGCAACCGTTCGGATTAAATGATGTAGCGCTGAGAGTTTCCTAAAGGAAAAGCAAATCTCATCCTGACTCTTTTCCTACTCATTTGTCCCTGACTAGAAATTCTGTCCCATTTCCAGATGGGAATTCGCAGGACCATCACTCCCAAAATGGAAATAGAAGAGCGATAGTTACATGACTGAGTGGCACTGAAGGAGAGATCCCGGAGCCATAAACCTTCGTCAAGAACAAACTAAAATGAAAGTAAATTTGGAAGGATGCAGAGCCTTCCCCTCCACAATCAGCCAAGATAATCAAGACCTCTAACCCTTTTGCTTCGGTTGAAAGGAAGAAATCTTAAGGAGGAAACCCCTGCATTGCTCTCCTTTCCTGGTTATAAAGATTCTTAGAAGTGAAAAAGCCGAGAAGAGTGGTGAGGCCAGCTGGATTATTCAATGGACGCATCTTTTCGATCGTTTTCTTGGCTTACAAATGATTGGAATAGAGCTTTCAATGGTTTTTTGTGTGCTATTCAGGTTTATTGTTGAAATGCCACCACACAGCTCGGCAGACACAGGTTCAGGTTGGAAGAGGAATTTGGAAAAATTAATGTTGTTTGAACACCTCTTCTCTTGCTAAATTCCACCCGTGCTGAAGACAGGAGGTGTACCGCATCTCCACGAGCAGCTGTCTTAAACAAAGCTCTCCCAGCATCTTCACCACAAACTGACGGATGATTGGAACAGTTTAGTATTACTACAGTTCTTACCCTTTTTTATTAGAGTAAATATATTTCTCCATCACCTTGGCTGTCTAGGAACTCTGCAAGAGATCTGTTGCCAAGTATTAACATCCAGCTTTTTATGAACACGGTCTACCTGGGGAGTGTCTGGGAAAGGGGCAGAAATTTACCTATTATGGGTATACTAGGAATTTTCTATATAAGATCACAGAATCATAGAATGGTCATGGCCCTGAACCCTTCCAGGGATGAGGCATTCACAACTTCTGTGGGCAACCTGTCCCAGTGCCTCGTCACCCTCAGGGACAACAATTTCTTCCCTATATCTAAACTAAATCTCCTCTCTTCCAGTTTAAACCATCACCCCTTGTTCTATCGCAACAGGCCCTGCTCAAAAGTCTGTCCCCATCTTTCTTATGGGCCCCTTTTAACAACAGAAAGGCTGCACTAAGGTCTCCCCAGAGCTTCTCTTCTCCAGCTGAACACCCCAACTCTCTCACCTGTCCCCAGCAGAGCTGTTCCAGCCTCGGGTCATTCCTGGGGCTCCTCTGGCCCCTCTCCAGCAGGTCCATGTGTGTCCTGTGCTGAGGACCCAGAGCTGGACCAGCACTGCAGGGGGGTCTCACCAGAGCGGGCAGAGGGGTCAATTCCCTCCAAACCTGCTGCCCATGGGGCTGGTGACACAGCCCAGGACACGGGTGGTCTCTGGGCTGCAGGCACACATTGTTGGCTCATGTTGAATCTCTCAGCAACCAACACACTCAAGCCCTTCTCCTCAGGGCTGCTCTCAACCCATTCTCTGCCCAGCCTGTGTTTGTTCCTGGGGTTGCCCCGATCCATGTGCAGGACCTTGCACTTGGCCTTGTTGAACTCCACGGAGTTCGCACCGGCCCACGCCTCAACCCTGTCGTGGTCCCTCTGGATGGACCCTTCCCTCCAGTGTGTCGACCACAGCACACGGCTTGGTGACGACGCAAACTCACTATGGGTGCACTCAGTTCCGCTGTACGTGTTGCCAACAAAGATGTTAAACAGCACTGGTCCCAATACCAACCCCTGAGGAACGCCACTCATCACTGGTCTCCACTTGGACACCGAGACATCGACCGCAACTCTCTGAGTGTGACCATCCAGCCAATTCCTCATCCACCCGTCCAACCTGTGTCTCTCCAATTTAGAGACAACGTGAAGATCACAGATTTATAGAAAGATTCCTTTTCTAAAACATTACATTAAAACTACAGACAGAGCAACCTCTCCAGAGCTGTGGGACCGCAGGACTTGCACGAACGTCAAATCCTCCAGTGTGAGGGCCCGTGTGCCATGGGCCTGAGTACACCCTGTGCGGTCACAGGGCAAGACACCCAACACGACACCCGAACTGAGAACAGCCGAAAAGAACCCTCAGTGTAACCGGTATGTCAGAAGAGCAACTTCAAATTTACTCTGTTAAAACCAGTCCAGGAATGGTTACCTGTTTCACCCAGCCTCAAAAAAGACATTGGTGCTGTGACATGGAGGCGCTGGGTCAAAACTGGAACAAGGGATAAAAGAAAGGTAAAGGGAAATGGATGTCCCGTGTTACAGAAAACCTGAGAAACTGCAGTGAGGAACTCTCTCCCATCCCAGTCCTGCAATGTGCTCAGAGACGGAGAACGTACGAGCAAGATGGGAGTAACCTGTGCTACCTGTGCCAAAACGTCTTGTTGCAGGGGAGAACAAATAACCCCAGCCCAGAGTCGCACAGAAACACACTTCTGTGAAAGGGAACAGCTGAAGCACTGAAGGAAAAGATCCCAGGCCTTAAGGTCAATATTTTGTAGCTCCCAGAACTAAGTTCCACGTTATTTTCTTAATGTCCTCCTGCACCGAAACTCATCATTCCTGGTCTCAGCTCAGTGGTCATTTGAAGATGAACATATTCATCTGCTTGTTAGGCAAATGGGAATCTAAAGGGACTTTACCCGCTTAAAACGCGGACACATTAGACAAAATCCCTTTTTAGAGCTCTCCCCAAGAAGTGGGAGAATTATTAACTAAGAACATTGCAGAAATGAATCACAGAGTTGTAAATGACTAACCGTTCATTCGGCGTGTGTACGGGAGTGTGCGCACACACACACATCGTTTGCGTTAGGCTTTTAATTGGGCAAGACAATAGTTTTACCAAGCACAACCGTAGAATTTCCCATTTTTTGCTCTGTTACTCTCCCCAAAATGAAAGGAAATCAAAAGCTAAAATTGACTTCAAGGAAACATTAAGGTTGCAAATTCGAATATCAACAATTAATCAACAAATGGAGATGCTAAAGGTTCTTCCTTAACCTTAAATTAACACCAGCAAACCAACTCACATATCTTTCCATTAGAACACCAAAATCACGACATCTGCATAAGGTCTGGGCAATAAAACCTTAATTTTGAATATATTAATTTCATGGTTTCAATTCACAACACTCCAGCCCACAGCTTTGCTTCTAACCTTGCACAGCTTTTCCAGCTAAATTCCCTCTTAGGCTGAACTTTCTCAAGCTTAGTCTGAACCCAATGGGAAATATGTTTTTAAAATTTGAAGCCAATCATTTTTTTTTAATGTATGGGGTTGTGAAATATTTACTGTGTCTTCCATTTGGAAAAAAAATGCAATTTTCCTTTTTTCCTCCTTGTAACTAAACGGTGTCCCAGGGTGGGGACACGCACTCCCCGTGGATGCCGTCCTGTGCACTGCCGATGGGTTTGAATGCATTTGGCCAAGAAACTGCAAAGAAAAACATTCAGTTTACAGCCCACAGCATCCTCAGCCCCAGCTGACAGTCAGTGTGTGTCCCTGCACCAAACAGCGCATCTTAGTCCAGCATCAATCTAGCACACGATAAGCAAGTAAGACACTACTGTGAATGGGGAGGGAGGAAATGCAGCTCACAGATGACAGCACAGTTAATATTTAATTTTCAAAAATCAGACCCATCGTGAGTCTGATCAGAATTCCAGCTAGCTATGAGGAGCTGGGATATGATCGGAATTCAAACAGGTCTTGCGTTGAGGCATAAACGCTTCACTACACTGAGGCACTTGATAAGAGAGACTGAAGATCTCGCAAAGAGAAACGACCCTCAGGATCATCAAGTCCAACCATAACCTAACTCTAGCACTAACCCATGTCGCTAAGAACCTGGTCTAAATGCCTTTTAAACCCCTCCAGGGATGGTGACTCCACCGCTGCCCTGGGCAGCCTGTTCCAGTGCCTGTCATGGCAAAGCTCAAGCTTGGAGTCAGGCTTTGAGCCAGGGATGGCGATGGCATTGAGCCCGTAACACAAAGACTGAGAGATACTGGGTTGTCCTGCTGGTTTCATCATGTACAGAGCTGGGACTGGAGTTTCCCCTCTGAGGGTCATGTCAGTACCACTTTTACCATAAGGATGGGATGCTAACAGTCGAACGGAGCAACCCTCACACTCATGGGCCCTACCTGCTCTTAAACTACAACTTGCTTGCCACGATCCTCAAAAAAGGCAAAAAAAAAGACCAAACCACACTGTCAGCAGCTCCCCTGAACTCAGCCAGCCTGGTTGACACACTGGAGATGAACTCAAGGCTCCCAAAATCACCTCTTCATGATTCTTCCCCCTTTTAACAGTATTATATTTAAAGATTCCAGGAATGGTAAGACTCTTCCCCACAATACTAATCAGTACTGTTTGTCAGGCTCAGGACTTCTGCCCTGAGGAGCTCACCAGACATACGTGAAATTAATACACCAGCTATATACTTTAAGAAACCTCCTTGCGTCTCTTCCATCGCCACTCGCCCGCAGGTGGCCACTGCCAAGTGACCTGCTCTCTGTCCTGCAGAACGGCAAACTCCTCGGTAAAGTCACCCGAGGGCCAGCCAGGAAAAGGTTCAGAAGTACTAGGGACTGGGAGCGTGATTTGGTGTATGTGCTAACATCTGCTATTTCAAAAACAGGTATTAAAAGACCACTGGGAAGTCATAATTAGGCTCGTGCCACACTGAGAGTTGCCAGAGCAACGTTAATTCTGTCCTAGGCTGGTTCAAAAAGGTAGGGACACAATCAGAAAAGCAATAGTGACATGCGAGTGCTTACGCACGCCCAGATGAATTAAAGCTTCATGGGCTACCATAAAACTCACAGTTTAACTTTGAGCTCTGCAAGCCAATTATGGTTATTTTGGAGATGCTCTCATACACAAGTTCCTCTTTCCTACAGAAAATAATAATACCAAAATCCAACAGCCTGAATATTACAATCCATAACCTGTAGCAGAGAGACAGATCTGGAACCAGCAAAAGCTGCCACGCTCTGGAGACCACGGCTGTGCTGGTGGAACTTCATCCTCCCGCTCTACCTGCTGGGGACGAGCCCAGAAACAACCTGCCAGCCCAGAAACAACCTGCCAGCCCAGAAACAACCTGTCAGCCCAGAAACAACCTGTCAGCTGGGAGACCACCCGGGGGTTCCTTCCTAACCCAACAGCAGCTCCCAGGTCCAGGCACCACCATGGGCAGAGCTGCTGACCCAGCGCTGGTGCCAGCCAAGCTCTGAAAACTATTGTCCCCAAACTGTGACATGTGCACTGAGACCAAGCTGCTTCATGAAGCTGGAGCATAGAGGGGGTTGGTCTCTTCTCCCAAGCAGCAAGTGATAGGAGCAGAGGAAACGGCCTCAAGTTGCGCCAGGGGAGGTTGAGGTTGGATCTGGGAACAACTTCTTCCCCAAAGGGCTGTGGGGCATTGGAACAGGCTGCCCAGGGCAGTGCGGGAGTCACCATCCCTGGAGGGTTGGACAGACGGACATGAGGTTCTCAGGACATGGGGCAGTGCCAGGGGTGGGTTATGGTTGGACTCGATGATCTTGAGGGTCTCTTCCAACCAAAATGATCCTGTGATTCTATGACCCAGCAGAATGCAAAGACCTGTTCAGATCTGAGGTGATGCTTCCCAAAGCCATGTCCCTGGCACGCTCTCCCCGCCAGGCCCGGCCCTGTGGACCCCTGCTTGCCCATGGTTGTATTTCGCTGTCAGGCTGCCAAGAATTTCCTGTGGTATGCGAGCCGCAGGAGGGAGATTGTTTTTACAAAGGTTGTAACTCTCCTAAACATGACTGGAATTTCCATGGAGAATGACAGCCCAGATCTAGCCCAAACACTTTCTTCCCGAGGACTTCCAAAAGTCTGGAGCAAAGCACAGAGGTGTACAAGCATCTCAGAAGAGCCTGACAGACTCAGCGACCCACGTGTCGAACTGGCCACCCTTGCCTAGGGAAAAATATCAAATAGAAAGTTTCTTTCAAATGTTTCTCCTCCCTTTCTCCTCCCTGCCAGTCAAAGCTGGGAGCAGTTAGACAAGTCTCTTTATTAACACATTAGCACTGTGGGTTGCATTGTTTTCATCTCTCTACATGTGGGAATTCTGGTCTTGGACCCTAAGCCAAGGCTAGAAAAGTCACTCCCAAAGCCATGCAAATATGTCCCCATGAGCACATCCTCTGCTCAATACCACACATCTGTGTCCCTTCAAGAATGGGTCCAAACAAAAGGCAGTCCCAAAGACACAATCTATAGACCAAAAACCCCAAAGGATGAAAATAACCAACAAAGTGCAACAGTTTTTCCTCAAGGGAGTCTTCAAAGTGTCTTCCCAGCTGGAAAGTCTAAACACCACTGTCTCCTCTTTAAAGCAAGCAGCAAACAAACAAGTGGGCTCAGCTGCATCCCAGTTTGCCCCATGGCTCCTTTCTTCCCAGGAAAAAAGGCCGGGCCAGCCCTTCCTGCAGTCAACCCTTCAGACCTGAGGGCAACGCAGCTTCACCCACCATGGCAGCAACGCACCCTCCCGACAGGCCAAGCACAACTCGCTCTCAGCCCCAGAATGGTGAGATGAAAACTTTGCCTCCTAGGAACAAGCACGACTCGTGGCTCTCAGGATAAGTCTTGGAGCACAACGCAGGTAACTGTCACCAACGCCACATTATCCTGTGACCAAGCCAAGGTGCCCTTGGTGTGTTCTGCAGAGCCGGCACCCAGATGTCTCCCCGCTTGACACACAGCGTTGCCTTCACCAAAACTCTTCTGGTGCCCGCTACACCTGCCCCTTAAAATACACCATGGAGAAACCTGAACAGCTTTTAAAAACCTGCAGTTCTAGTTACCCGAACTAACGGCAAAGACCCGTGGCCGGTCAAGGGACCTCCTCATCCACTCCAGTTTGGGATGGACACAACCTGTGCCCTAGAGAGAGGCACATGAGGGAAAACAAGATCCTGCTCTATCCCTTAAATACTGAGAAATTTTAGAAGGCAGCAAACCATGCCTGCAGAGCCCATGAATCTAGAGGTTCCCAATGACACCAAAATAGCAGAGGAAGATTTGAACAATACAGACATCTGTAATAGAAAGGGTGCAAACAGCCAAATCGGGTCACAGAGGAATAGCAGTGGAGCAGCAGGCAAAACAAAAATAGCAGGAAAGGAAAGATAAATAAAAAATTCCTAAAATATACGAGGAACAAACAGACTGACAAGGAAACAAGAGAGCCATTGAGTGGAAAAAGGAGAAGAGACAACCAGGGTAGGGCAGGGATTTCATCCAGCCCCAGAGGGGAAGGCACAGGGAGGAAAGAAGACAGCTGAACTATTTCACTGCAGCGGCACGGAGGGGAAGAGGAAGGTGATTTTGTCAGGAAATTACAACCATCTGCACTTAGGAACAGCAGCACTGTCTGCGCAGCTCCACGGTGGCTCTGTGGGACAGGTGACAGGCACAGCCTGTTGTTCCATCGGTGTGGATGGCTGCGGATCTGTGTCCCCAGCCCCAGCCCACCACTGTTTCCCTTCTCTGGTGCTGTGGTCTTGCCTCCAGCCCTTTCAGGTAGATGAGACTATTTCGGGATAGCAATGAGTGTGGCAGGTAAAAAGGGGGTTCAGCAATTCCTGCTCTGGGGAGGGGGCCAGACTCGTACAGCCCTGCATGAAGATGCCCCTGCCCCTCTCACTGCTGCCGGCTCCACCTCCCCCGCGGCAGCTCCTCTGAGCCCCGTGCAGGGAGCAGCTGTCACTGTCCCCTCCCAGCGTCGTCCAGCCTGTGACCTTCCATCCTCCCCCTCCCCAAGATCCAGCCACCACAGAAGTGCCACTTATGCTGACAGAAATCCTTCTATGGCTTGAACAACACAGGGTTTGCCCACGTGGCTGAGGTGTGAACCCTCATGGTTTTTTCGCTTCTCACTCTCTATACCTCACTCTGCTCTTTCTCAGCCAAAAAAATTCCAATGACAGGTAAGAAGAGGGAAAGCTGACTTACAGAAAAACGCATCTCTTTGCACAAGGTGGTTCCCAAGCTCTGGCAAAAAGGATACTACATCAAATACCAAATAATGAGTGTAGGATAACAGAGTTTAGCCCAGAACACAACAGGGCTCAGGGCTATAATT
This sequence comes from Patagioenas fasciata, assembly GCF_037038585.1. Lineage (NCBI taxonomy): Eukaryota > Metazoa > Chordata > Aves > Columbiformes > Columbidae > Patagioenas > Patagioenas fasciata. Next base: position 2,038,502 of record NC_092539.1, read on the forward strand.
CAGAGCAAGGGGACCAGGAGATCAGCCTGGAAAGGCTCAGGATGAGCAAAACACCGATAGGCAGCAGAGCACCTACTGAAAATGAGACAACAAAGGAGGTGACAGGAGCCTGGAAAGGAGTCTCCCTGCCTGGGGCTGGATACCACGTGTCACTGGGTCAATGGAGAGAGGAAGGGCCAAGCTGCAGAGCCCGTCTCCCCTCCACTGGGCACCAGGAGTGGGTACGGACCGCGTGGTGGCTGGCTGCTGCCGAGATGGTTTGGCTCAGGGCTCAGGATTCTCATGCCCCACCTGCAGCAAAGTCAGTTCTGCTTCCTTCTGCAGACAGAAAGCCCAGACTCCCCTACGCTGACCCCAACCCTCCACCTGTCACAATGTGGGCTGGAAAAAACAGTAGTTCACAAAAGGTGGCATGACTGCACTTCATAATTATTATTTTTCTTTTATCTAACATTTTTTATATCCACCCAGGGTAAGTTTGGTGATCCTAAGCTGCCATCTGTATCCACCAAGGCTGGTGACTTACCTTTGCAATGGAACCTTTGGCTCCCACCTAACATGATCATAGCAAAGTCCGGGTTTGCAGAGACCTCAGAGGTCTCTGGTCCAACCTCCTGCTCAAAGCAGGGACTGCTCTGAGCTCAGACTCAGTTACTTGAGACTTTATCCAGGCTGGTCTTGTAAAACCTCCAAGGAAAGGCTGAGGGAGCTGGGGCTCTTTAGCCTGGAGGGAACCGAGGGGTGACCTCATTAATGTTTATAACTATATAAAGGGGGAGTGTCAGGAGGATGGAGCCAGGCTCTTCTTGGTGACAACCAGTGACAGGACAAGGGGCAATGGGTGCAAACTGGAACACAGGAGGTTCCACCATAAGATGAGAAGAAACTTGTTGGGGGTGAGGGTGTCAGAGCCTGGCCCAGGCTGCCCAGGGAGGTTGTGGAGTCTCCTTCTCTGCAGACATTCAAACCCGCCTGGACACCTTCCTGTGGAACCTCAGCTGGGTGTTCCTGCTCCATGGGGGGATTGCACTGGATGAGCTTTCCAGGGCCCTTCAATCCCTGACACTGTGATGCAGAAGATACAACTTCTCTGGCCAACCTGCACCACAGCACGGGGAAAAGCTCTTCCCTCAACAACCTCCCTTTTTCCACTTCTTGCTCATGATCTCTCATTCTCTCTCCACCCTGATCCGCCTGCCTCCATCTCCCCCATCCCGCCCTCACAGGGCCACCAGGTTCCCCTGATGCCACCACCCTGGCGCACAGACCCGCTGCCCCAGCCCCTCCGCACCCGGGCTCTGTTTTATCAACGTCCTTCCTTGGCACAGGGAACACACCCCACACCCCCAATTTCAGGTGTCAAGTTCAAAAATCCTACAAGACTTGATGACCGCAGCACCCTGCACCCCCTGCCAGGCTGCGGCAGCGGATCGCCAGCCCTGCCCGCGGCCGCCGCCACCTCACACCGCCCAGCTCCCCGGGGCACCGCGGCCGAGCCCCCGCGCTCCCCTCGCCACGGGGGCCGCCGCCGCTCCCCCCGCTCCCCGCGGTTCCCCCCGGCCCCGCCGCAGCTCCGCGGCCGGGCCGCCCTCTGCCGGCCGCACCCCGCGCCGCAGCCCTCGCCCTGCTGTCCCCGCCCGCCATCCCCGCTCCCCGCCCGCCACAGCCCGCGGCGCTACGGCCGCAGCAGCGCAGGGGGCGCCGCGGGCTGGCCTGGCCGTGCCCTACGGGGGAGAGCGGGCCCTGCGCACCGCGCCACCCGCAGCGCTCACGCACGCCAAGCCCCGGGCCCCCCCTGCGCACCCACAGGAGTACTTACTGCCTTGTGAGGCTCCTTCCCCTGAGGCAGCTTCAGTGTCTGCAAAGAGAAAGAGCTGCACTTAGATGTGACGGCCGACCCTGCGCCCCGGCCGGCCCCGGCTCACTCTGCTCCGGCCGAGCTCTTCAGCACAGCGCCCGCCACCACGGGCTGCGATGCCCAGACAAGAGCAGCTCCAGGAGCAGCTGCCTCGGTAAACGCGCGGGTTCTCCGGCTGCCGATGGAGCGGGCTGTGAAAGGCCAGCAGCCCTGTGGGGCTCAACCAGGCCACCTCGCAGTCCTTCAGAAGAGGTAAAACATGAGGGTAAAAAAATAGGAGGGTAAAAAATGGGGCTGGTGAGAGCCTGTCCCAGGTTGGCCAGAGAGGTGGTGGCTGAACCATCCCTGGAGACATCCCAGGCCAGGCTGGACGGGGCTCTGAGCAACCTGAGCTGGTGAAGATGTCCCTGCTCATGGCAGGGGGGGCACTGGGGGAGCTGGGAAGGTCCCTTCAACACAAACTGTTCTATGATTCTGTGATAAGAGCCTCCAAACCTGGGGCTCTTGTTGCCCATGCTGTCACAGGGGCCTGGGTTTGAAACGGGACACTAGAAGGGACGCCTACCCCAGCCCTACACAAAGGGACCCGGCTCTGAGGAGCTTCACGGAGCTCCAGGAAGGTTTTGGAGCCGCCATTCCCGGCACCACCTCCTCCGGCCTCGGGCCCTGGCTGAGGTGCGCACAGATCACACTGACACATCCCAACGGTCCCGCTGTCATCCGTGGAGCCCGTGACGATGAGTTTCGTCGTTTCTACTGAAGGTTTGTCGAAATCGCCCATGTGCTTAATCCCCATGCAAGTGCTGTCAACCCAGGAAAGGGAACAGTGCACAATGCACCCAGCTCAGCCCCCATGGGAGACGGCACAGCCGGGCACCCCTCACAGACAGCGATGGCAACACCTTCGAGAGACGGGCACAAGAATCCCCCCAGGGCTGCTCTGCCCTCCCCGTACTGAAGGGACGTTTGGAAAGATGGAGAGAAAGCTCTCTCCGCTGTCCCGCGCCACAAGCACGCAGAAAAGATCACATTCGAGCCCTAAATGAACGCAGCGGGCAAAGCTACAAGCTGGAAAACCCAACGTTATAAGTCAAGGATCATAAACGAAGAGGATTTCCAAACCAGTTTGAAGCGTTTAATATTAATCCTAAATTGCATATATTCTGTGTCACATTAGCTAATAACATAACTACGTTTCAAAATATTCCGTATGTCTCTTGGAATCGTGCTCGCGTTGCTCTGCAAACCACAGCTGCAGAACGTCACAGCGCTTCTGAATTTCAAATTTGCAACCTCAAGTAATGAGCAGTGTTTGCATTTCATTTCCTTATTTCTTAAAAACAATAAAGCCAAAAGATTGTGGGTTTGTGAATCTGTACATTTCTATTTGCTTAACCTGCCTGATTCAATCACTTTTTTTTCCAGGCGATGATATTAATTTGGCAAAACTTCATGGACTCAGGGGCCAGAGCAGAAACCCTCAGTGTCATACGCAAAACCTCACCAGTCAAACCCTGCATTTCCACAGCTGCTATTTGTTTGAATTACCACCTATCAGTCAAGGAAAAAGCAAGCTGTGGCACAATGGAGCGCTGCAAAATGCCGGCCTGGCGTTCCCAGCCAACGGCATAAATAAACCATAAAAGATATGTACTGTGCACGCACCAGGCCATTCCTGTCATTTAAAGAGCTTTAAAAAGTACTTTAGTCAAATTTAACGATCACCAAGCAACACACAAAGGTTTAAGGAGTAGCCATTTCTGAACTGGGTTAAGAAATGTTGCTCTTAGTCATAAGACAGACTGAAGTCTTCATGAATTAAAAGAAAACCCAACTAAAAATCCCCTAACAGCCCACTCTAAATCACATTTGGGCTCAGACCAAGTAATTACAGCCTTAAAACAAAAGACCAATTTCTGAGAAAGTTGCAAAAGTAAGTCAGGGTAGGGAGGCTGGCAGGAAGGCTGGAGAACAAGCAAGTTAACTCCTGTGTCTCAAGCCATTTGCTGCATCTGTAAAAATCTGCGGACTGAGAAATGGACCCAGTACAAGATGGATGCCTGGGATGCAGCACAGAGGGCAAAGGACCCCCCAAAATCCTATGGTTTTTCAGTAGCAGATAATCTACAAACGAAACCCAACCATCTTCAGCTCAGAAACACCATCTCTCCTCAGCAATGTTTTTTGCGCTATTCATTTTCAACTTCTCACCTCCCAATCATTTCAGCGACAGAACTGCTCCAACTCAGCCTCAAAAAAATGTGCACTTTGGAAAAGCGCCGTTTTCCAGTTCCAACGAGTCATCTTCCTTTTCGTATTTGTGGAATCCAGCAAAACTCATTCTTGGAAAAGATCAACTCGAAACTTCAAAAGCCTTGAGAAGTTTTTGAACAATTGGTTAAAGCAGAAACTTGGTGTGAGTAAAACAATCCTGTTCCAGCTCACTCAGCACCGCTGGTGGTAGAGGAGCCCCCGGCTGGCACAGCCCAGCAGGACGGTAACAAGAGCTGATCGCCCCGCAGCACCTCCATAATCTACATAAATAATAACGCAAAACAACTCCAGCAAAATCATCATTCAGACCTGAAAAGCTTATCTGGAAACAGAGAACTTCCACCAATTATGAGAACGGAGGCGATATATCCTGCGAGGGTTAAACCTAAGCCTTGCTTTCTTTCATTTGCTTTCTGAAGAATTCTCCTTTGGGGAAAAATCTCCCTAAGCCCAGAGGTTTTTAAATATATTTTCTGAAAGTGTAATAAAGTGATTCCAACCATTTTTTAATTTGAGTTGCCTAAAAGTGAAAGAATTTTACAGCCTTTTTTTGAGTTATCCAAAAGCGAAATAATTTTCCCCACTCCAAACATGCAGTTGTTTTGCTCCTTTTGTTGCTTAAATACAACCCAACAGTACAAAACAAAACTTTCGAGCTGACGAACTCCTGAAGGGAATCCAAACCTTTTAATGACTTGAAAAACCTCACACAGCTCGACAAAAAGCACTTGTAAGCAACACAATTTCCAGGCCTGGGTTGCACGTAGGCGAGGCGGGAAGGTTTGTCAGCGCCGCGGCCGGGGCTCAGCCTTCCAGCGCCACCAGGAATGCGCAGCTTTTCTGCTCCGGCCGAGCACGGCAGCTCCGCGGGAGGACGGGGCCGCGATCCCGCGGGGTCGCACAGCAGCTCACAAAGGAGCCTTTCAGCCCCACAACACAATTCCACACTCAGCTATGTTTCTGTGCCCCTGCAGAAGGTTTCACGCGGGGTTTTCCGTGCCTGCCTCTCGGCTTTCCCTGCCTTTTATCCCATCCCGACCCAGAGCTGCCCCCTCTGCGCTCGTGAACCGCCAGATCAGTCGCTCCCTGAAAGTCTCCAGCCAACACTGAGCACTGCGGGGAATACTCAAGGAACTAAGAAAATGCCCCATTTTCCAATAAGAAACCACCCGTTCCTGAAGGCAGATGAGAAGAAAAATCAGCCCAAAGAACACAAGTCACCTCCGACAAGGCTTCTTTACCATGGAGATCTAGAGAAGAGGCACGTGTGGTTATAGAAGACCCCAAACAACTAGGAAATTTCTCCCCAAAATGATCATTACAAAGAAAAACGTGATGGCACCAGGTGAGAGTCTTAACGTGGAACTGAACAACTCAAAGGATGAGAAGAAATGTACCAGACAGAACTGACAAGTAAGGACCGAGTGCAGGAGCAGCGAGGGCAGCATTGCTCCCAGCTCCACACTGCACAGCGAGATGTACAGAACCCAGCTTAGAAATAACCCAGTTCCTAGCAAGGAAAATGTGGGATCTCCCAACCTCCCATCCTGGGGACAGAAGTTGTGTCACCAAATGGTGACAGTGGGGCTGGCCAGACAGGTGGTTGTTTCAGTTGTTGTGCTCTAAAGGTCTGAACCAAACGAACACGGTTACTATCTGCTCTCCCATGGGCTGAATTGTTTGCATCCCCAGCTCTGTCCATCTGCAGGACCAACCCGCAGCGTGGCCAAGGACCGTGAGTGACCCAGGAGCCAACAACAACGCAAAAAGCAGCGGGGTGCTCAAGGGGAAGGGCTGCGTCCTTCAGCAAGGCACAGAAAGCAGATATTCCTGCTTGAATGCCCAAAAAGCCCTGGAAGAAAACACCTGAAGAGAAGAAAAAAGGGCCCGAGTTTGCTTAAGCTACTGCGATGCTGAGTTTACCCAGGATCAGTCAAACCTGCAGGGTAAGGCAGACGTTACGTGGCCCAGACCTCGGGGAACCACGGCTGACGCTCGGGAAATGCATCGGGCAAAGAGGGAATGCCAGGCCCTGCCACCGCGCTACGGCTCCCGCCTCGCCCAGCCAAAGAGAAGTGACTACAGGATTCAGGATCGGAGCTTCGGGCAGCTGGTAACTGCACGTAATCGGCCAGGGGAGCTCCACTTCCAGCGCTCCGAGGACGAGCAGCCCGAGGGGAGCTGGGTTGCCTGCAATGTGGGGATTTATCCAAGACATGGACTGAAGATACACAGGGTGAACGTGCAAAGTGCAGGATCACATCCCCGGCGTGCGCGTCACCACCGAGTCCTCTCACGTTTGGTACCGTGGTGCAACACCAGCCACTTCTTCACCCGAAACCCTACGCGTGGCAATAAAAGCATCTCTCGCAAAAAATTTCTTCCAGTCTTGCACTCTCACGCTGTTTCCAACAGTGATATTGGTACAGTTCTGTGTAGGATTCTCACTGCATAGTATCACATGGGCCTTTCCTCCAAATAACCCTTGTTTTTCCTAACTATACATGACATGCACGTTCAATGGCAGACAGGTACCTTTCCCGATTGCTTTAACTGCCAGTTCAGGTTCTGGTTTTGGGAGAACCACACTTCCAGACTTGCACTGAGTTTCTGTTCGATTTCTTGCTAAGGAGTGTACATGAATAAATATCTCATTTTGATTGTTATTGTCTTAAGGCAATTCAAATGCTCTTTAAACATTACTACTACACACGTCAGTTTACAGCAATATAAACCAACGTTTCCTTAGTTTCACATAAATCGTGCTTCTCTATCACTGATGTGCAAATTACTAATAATAGCTACACATCAAAAAGGCTTTGGAAGCAAAAGGTAAAGTCACGTCTCCCCTGGGTTTATGACAAAACTATGGATTATTGATCATACGTGTGTGTGTTGATGCATCCAGACATTTTAATATACAGCATAGCATGACTTCATGATCAAAATATAAATAAATATATAAATACAAATCAATTGTATCACATGGACGTGACCTTACACTAATACAGCTCTAAAACTCCAGCTGAACTAAGGATCCCATAGTGCTTGGGGTAGAGAAGTAAAAGAAAATCAATCCTTGTCCCAGATCTAAATACTGCAATTATTATTGCAAAATTATTGCAATGCTGTGATGCAACAGCAAAGCGTTCTGCACGTCAGCACATTACTGCTGCTCACTACTGTAGGGATACTTCTCTTAAACTGCAGAGTGAAGCTACTTTGTAGTTACATTTAAAGGACTTTTAAGAATTGGGTTGGTATTCAGAAGGAACAACAGCCTCGACAAACAATTCTGCAGGTATCTCAGCGTACAGAAGCGGCTCTGATGTTAAACAGCACATGACAAATACGTGGCCGTGCAATTAAAGATTGTGAAAAACTCTGGGAAGTTAGGGACGCACATTCACTTCTCAGCTGTGCACTGAGAGTTCACACATTTAACATTTAATATTGCATCAGTCTCCATTATTCCCAGATTTCCAAACTTTTCATGAGGAGTTTTCTTCATGCTCCTTCAGCCATCCCAGTCAGTCCTTTTATTGAAGACCACGAGCGCCGATGCCGCTGGTTACACCGGAGGAGCTAAAGCTCCTGTAAATCTGACACACGGACTCCAGCGCTCAACGGGGGTGAAAGAAATAAAGCCACTGAGAGGCCTGTGAGCTTGTTTCCCGTCCCTGTTGTTATTTCAGGTATGTATCTCCAAACTAGACAAGCTACACTAATTATACAGAACACCAAGGAAAACTTTCCTATTTCTGCAATTAAGCGACATCAAATTGGCCAGACCTGCAGAAAATTCAAATAAAAGCCGCTCCTGACTAAGCGCGGGATACGTCGGACAAACGGGACGTTTGGAAAGCGACCCCAGCTGACGGCAGGGACACGGGGCGAGTGTCCCAGCTTTGTTAAAAACAAGACCACTTCTCTTTTGGCGATTTTTCTCTCAGCTCAGTTCTTTAGGTGGCTGTACTTTCCTGAGTTTTAGCTGCATATTTTTCCTCGGATGCTGCACTTGGTGTTGATCAGAGATCAAGGGGATGCTGAAGAAGCTCGTGTTTAGATTTATTACTACGGTAGCTAAGAAAGACTGGTAAGTTTTCTCCCGTTCCGTTGTGAGAGGGGCGTGTTTGAGGAGGGGTGGATGAACAGGTGACCAGAACTGACCAATGGAAGTATTCCATCCCATAATCGTCATACCCCTATATAACAGGGTGATCACAGGGCCATGCTCTCTTCGACCACGAGGCATCCAGAGAGGCCCCTGTCTGTCTGTCTGTCTGTGATCCACAGGCCTCAGGCCCTGCACCCTGCACCCAGGTTCCGGTTGCTGTGCAGTCCCGCCCGTGACTTCCGGGGCCTGAGCTGCAGCTGCTGGAGCCGCCAGCCCCGCACCCCCAGCTCTGCTGAGTGACCCAGCTCCACAGCCAGCACTCAGATTGGGTTTGGATAGTGTGTATATATTCTCTATTTATTAGTAGCATTAGTAAAACCCCTTAAAACTCTCCAACTTGAAGTGTAAGTCTCTCTTCCTTTCCTCTTTCCAATCATCTTTCAGATCTAAAGGAGGGGTGGTGGGAAATGAGGGGATAACAGGGAGCGTCTGCCATGGTTCATTGCCGCCTTGCCTTAAAACTTGACAGTGAGACCCAGTGGCATTTTGATTTTAACATAAAAATCCAGCGGTGCAGTGATGCCGATATCTGACCTGACATCCTCCTGCCCCCACCTACCAGGGATGGACGAGGAGACCCAGCGGACACCTCGGGACGTGCCCAGCCCTGCGCTGGGGTATCTGCCGGGAGAAACTTGCGGGTTTGCGGCTCTCCCAATGTACAGTGATACCCCCAGAGAGCCCGGGCAGTCAATATTGCACCCAACAGAACAACGGCCGCTCCCGACCACAGAAAATACCACTGGAGTAGAGAACCACCAAACCGCACCAGCCCCGAAGTCTGTCCTGCGAATGGGCCACCCGAAAAAAGAATCAGTGACGAACAGAGAAGCAGCAGAGCAACCGCCAAGGTCTTCCCGAAAACACCCCCTGAGCCTGAATGTTACCCCAGGGTCCCCAAAGATTGGAGGAGGAGTGAAATACCTCGATGCGCTCGCACGTGGGTCTGGAAACAGTTGTAGTACTTGTATTTCTTCCCACATATTCCGCACTCGTAAGACCCTGGAAAACAAGACAGAGAAGTATACATCACCGTGTTAAATCGGGAAAAACAACCTCACCGCATACTTATCCATAAACTGGGAACAAAAGAATGCAGTTTGCAGCAAAGTAATTTTTGGAAGGTTCATGGAGATAAAAGCAGGAAATCACTATCCCAGACTCAATTCTTTTTTCAGCCTTATTTAAGATTCCTTGGCGTATCACCCTGAACTTTCATTTTCGGTACATCTTTCTAACTTTGCTGACATGAAGGGCCACTCTCAAAATAGCCCGATTCATAATTTTATAATCATGACTAATATTTCCTATGGACAGAAATAACCTTGAATTACTTTTCAGTAAGTTCCTAGTATATGGGAAAGAAAGCTTTTCAAGTGCAAAGAGCAGGCAGCGTGTTATGTGAGGCAAGGAGTTCTCCACATTTCTCAAGAAATGTACAAATTTCTCAAGAAACCCACAGAGATTTGGTAAATATCCACCCGGAGGAAACCAAATAGATACAAATAGAACTCCTGACCTTTTTAAGGAAAAGCACATGACCACAGTAGTCTCCCTTCTCAATTTGTGTCTCTAATTCCAGAAAACACACATCCCCAAACAGTCATTTGCAATGAAACCAGAGAAACAGAGCTGGGAGAATCATTTGTAATGATGAAATTATGCAATGAATTCAGCCTCTTCTGTTTATTGGACAGGCAGACAGAAATTTCCTCTGATTTGCTATTTAAGTTGATTCGACCTTTTTTGGCCTCACTCCATCTTGGTGAACAGGCTACAAATTCACCTTCCAAGCTCTCACTTGCAATATGTGCTGCATTTCTTAGCTGCCACCAGCAGGTAAGTACCTGCGATGCTGTGTGTGCTCCTCCTGAGGAGGAGAGCAGCACTCACTGAAAGAGGCGGCAGGAGACAGAAAGGCTGAATATTTTGTGTGAACACAGCATTTCATTTCCATGGACGCTTGCTCATGCAACCTTGAAACAACCTCCTCCTGACAATGCAAAGTAGGGAAACTCCAGGACAAGCCACAAACCAGAATAAAACATTCATACACACATCCAAATGCATATTCCCAAATGCCATTTTACGGCAATACTTACCAGCGCTACTCAAGAATAAAACCAATTGTGTATTTGAATGCGCGATACCCATGTTCTTTTTTTCCCTTCCCATTCCCTGTTGCTTACGGAACAACCCTCCTTCCAGCCCCCAAGAGCGCTGAGTTCCCCGTCCATCGCTGTTCCCATCACTTGGGACGGGCTTTTGAGCTGGGGAGGCTGCCTGGTCATTGATGCTGAAAGAGGCCATTCGCTACAGTCTGATACACTAGAGCACACACCTGAAAAAACAGTCTAGAATAATGATATATTCACTTGACTATGCCTGATCTGCTCCATAGCCTTTTAAGTATCGTAGCTAGTTGTATTTTATACACAGATACACATATGTGGGACAGTCATCACCCGTGGTCATTCCACACGGGCTTTTTTAAGCGAAATCCTGGATACCAGCAGGTTGGCAGCATCATGTTCCATGCTCCAGGACTGATCATATCCACCGCCAATCTCAAAACCCCTTCTGAAAACTGTTCCAGCTGGAGCCCCGAGGCAGCAGCACCAACAGACGATGGCACTGACCATCCTGGGGTCCCACAACCACCGACCCCCCGCGACAGCCCAGGCTGGGCTGTACCAACAGCAAACCGCCCCTGACACCACCCACACCCGAACCAGCGCTGGGCCCACATGGGGCACTGGGAGAACTGGTAAAGACCCCCCTGCAGTGCTGGTCCAGCTCTGGGTCCTCAGCACAGGACACACATGGACCTGCTGGAGAGGGGCCAGAGGAGCCCCAGGAATGACCCGAGGCTGGAACAGCTCTGCTGGGGACAGGTGAGAGAGTTGGGGTGTTCAGCTGGAGAAGAGAAGCTCTGGGGAGACCTTAGTGTGGCCTTTCAGTGCTTAAAAGGGGCCAATAAGTAAGATGGGGACAGACGTTTGAGCAGGGCCTGTTGTGACAGAGCAAGGGGTGATGGTTTAAACTAAAGGAGGGAGATTCAGGCTGGACAGGAGGAAGAAATTGTTGTCCCAAGGGTGGTGAGAGCCTGGCCCAGGTTGGCCAGAGAGGTGGTGGATGAACCATCCCTGGAGACATCCCAGGCCAGGCTGGACGGGGCTCTGAGCAACCTGAGCTGGTGAAGATGTCCCTGTCATGGCAGGGGGGGCACTGGGGGAGCTGGGAAGGTTCCAACCCAAACTGCTGATTCTATGAAAAGCTGGGGTCATCTTTTTCAAGGGGGAAGCTGTGCCCCCACCCTGCACAGACAGCAGGTCACTGCTCCGGGCGCGCAGCGGGTCTGCGGGGCTGAGTTACTGATGCACAGCTGTGCAGGCAGCGAGACAACTCAACAGCCACAGCGCTGTACCCAGCACACCAAGATCTGTGGGGCAGAGGCACAGATCCTCATGTTAGAGAAGGGAGGGATGACTTGTCACAATAAACATGTTATTAGAGTGAAGAAAAGATGAAGTGGGGAAAAAAAAAGACATCATTCATTACGTGTTAAGGCCTTACAAAGGACATGCCTGTGTTGCCCCGCACAATGCCACTGTGGTCGTGGTTTATCTTGGACTTCATCCACATCAGGATGTATCATGCAAGTTAAAGTTCTTTGTAGTGGGAGAGGAGATGGGGAAGGTTTTGTTAGTCGGTGCATTCGGCTTTGCCAGGCTTTTCCTAAGCCTCGCGGTTGGAATTTGGGCAACACCCGCGTCGCATCCAGAGCCTTCCCTTGCTCCCTGATCCCTGGTTAGACCTTCACACCCTTCCATCACATACCGGACGTGTATCTCAATGCATGGTCAAAAATCCAGGTCCCTGAATATCGATTTCGCGTGTATCCAACGGGAGAGCCACGTTCCAATGCTTTTCCATCTAAATCGTGCAAAAAAAAGATTAGAACAGAGCCCTTGAGGTGGATGCATTTCCAAAGAATAAAGATGGCTGAAGCCTATTAAAAATTTCCAAGACTCGTCCCTCCCTGTGTTTTGGCAACAAGATGTCAGAGGTCACATTGAGTTTCTTAAGACTCCTGCAGCACTATTTTATTTGGTATAACTAGGGAGAACCCAAAGGTCTCATGGATTACGTGCGGAGCAGCTGAGACATCAGCATCACAGCACCAATCAAATGTGCGCGTAAGACTGAGAGGTGCAGAACGGAAGGATTCACTCTGCACTTCGTCTAAAAACATTTCTGACTTCATGCATTGCTTGAAAAATCCTCTACAGAATGTTTCCCGTAAAGCACGGCCCAGATTGAGAGCTTAAGTAGTTCTGTATAAAACTACTCCTGATCAACTCACAGCTACCTCAGTCCTCCAAAACACAAATACAGACCTAGTGCTATTCCTACCATCAGAAAATTATCCACATCAGCCAAAGAATCTCTGCCCCTTTCTCTTTGATTCACAACACAAGTGCTGTCTTCTTTTCCTCTGTTTTTAGGCAGTTTCATGGTGTATTTCTCTGCCTTTTTCCCTGACACCCCTGCCCTGAGGAATGTTAATGCGTTGGACCTCTCCAAATGACCCTGGCCCAAGGCCAGCACACCAAGCTAGCAAGAAAAAGAGAAGAAGGGGAAATACTGCATCTCTGAGCGGTGCAGGGCGAGCACTGCAGCACCTGGGGTGGGTGGGGAAGGAGCAGCGGTACCAGTCGGCTGCTGACAGGACCCGGAGCCAAGCGCTCCGCTGCCTTTCCACACTCGGGATGCCCGAAGGGGAACCCCATGGGGCTCGCAAGACTTCTGTGGAAATGCGAATGAAAGGAAAATGGTCCAAAAGGACAAACAGCTCTTGGGCTGGGGCCTGCAGGCACTGCCAGCGCCCATCCTGCTGTGCTGTACATGTTGTCACCCATTGTGGGGTCTGGGCTGCTCCAAACGGATGGGAACAGAGTCAGGGAGAACACGCGGCCGTGTAACCGAACAGGAAGCAGCACACACAGGCCTAACGTGATGAAAATGCTACAAGTGAATAGCAGCAACTGAGCTGGGAATCCCTGTTATAAACCGCTCCAAGTAACAGCTACAAATATAAATACGGCAAACTCCTGCAGGAGACGTGTGACTCAGAAAAGAAACACAAATCCTGCAATGCGTGGTTCAGCCAAGTCCCGAGGCTGAGCGCCGCAGGATCGCTGTCACTCGGAGCCGCGTGTGCCCCGAAGCCACCACCACCGTGTCCCCTTTAACCAGCCGTCCCCAGCGCACCAGGAACCGAGACAGCCCGCGGGTCGGCATTTCCACGTGAAGGAGAGGGATTCATTTACCTCTGATTCACCGCTTCATCCTGCGCCATGAATCACTATAAAAAACAACCACTTCCGACACCTCCAATCTCAGTTTTTCTGATGAAGGCAAATAAAACCCTCCCAAAGCCTGGCCCTTCTGCACGGCTGAAGCGATTTAGGTCAGGGCTACCAGATCACATCACGAGAAAGGCTTTGGGGAGAAAAAGGGAGGAAAACCCCTGGCAGCAGCAGCAGCAGCGAGCACAAAGCCTTTGCTCCGGAGGCACCGGCACCTTCAGCTCTTCACAATTTGTGCTGTTCCAGAGCTGCAGCTGAAGTCGCCGGTGAAGCAATTGCTGGGTCATTTCTTGTTCTGTGGCGACAGCGACAGAGCCCGGTGGTGGTTTCTGCGGGGGGACGGAGGGGACCAGAAGAATTGACGGGGAGCCAGTTCAAGAAACCACAAGGAGCTGACATCTGGGCACCAGGGCCGGTCCACACAGAGCACAGTATTTGGTGGCCAAACAGAAAAGTTATTCAGAGTCACCTCCCCAACAAGCAGGAGCTTTGCGGATGGTGGGATGAATGGGGGCACTTACAGGCCCCTCTTCACAAAGGCATCGGCTGCCAGCTGCCCATCGCCTCAGGACCAAGTTGCCTTTAAAGAAACCCAGCACGAGGCTATAAAATAACAACTATGATGCACATTTCATTTGAAAAGGCCCTCCCAGATAGCAGCTCTCCAGCTTACTTTCTACAGCTTTCAACCACCACTTGTTAACTCATAAATAGCTCGCTGTCCCTCTCCCAATGGTGCCTATATGTTGAACCATGTCCCCCCACAGCCCAGCCTGTCCCCAGCGCTCTCCATAGGTACAACATGTTGCTGGACATCCAAGCCAGCCCACAGCAATAGCCCACTGCCCACTCTGTACAATGATAGAGTCAACCAGAGCTAGAAACACCATTTTCAGGGGACTCCACCTGCAGAGCAGCTGCTGCCCAGCCAGAAGCCATGGGGACAACGGGGTCCTACGTGACAGTTCCCATCTGCCGATGCTTTCCTCAAGGGCTGGTGGCCACAGCTCCTGTTGCCAGTGGTCACCTCACCACCCATCCCACCAGGGTGTCAGGGACACCTCTGCATTTCAGGGCTGCCCATGCAGTGACCAACCTCTCAAGAGCTGTGGGGACACAAAAGCTCTGAATATACACAGAACACAGAATCATAGAATCATTCCAGTTGGAAGAGACCCTCAGGATCATCGAGTCCAACCACAACCTAACTCTAGCACTAACCCATGTCCCTAAGAACCTCGCCTAAATGCCTTTTAAACCCCTCCACAGGGATGGTGACTCCACCATCATGTCCTCCAAACGGTAAGATCTTTAAGCTGGACTTAGTTATGGCCTTCCTAGGCTTTCCCTAGATGTTTGTACCCTGTGTAAACAGCAGTGACCTCCCACCCTGCCATCCTTGGTGGCTGTCCTACCAAGACAGGTAGGACAATGACGTTCCCAAGGAAGTCACCAGCTGACAACACCTTCCAGGGCTTCTCTCCAACAGCACCGGCAATGACCAAGTAAAAACCAAGAGAAAATCTGACATCAAAACCTCTTTTCGCTCCCAGCTGCAAGACAAACCAACCTCAACAGCAATGATGGGCAGCTCTAATTAACTTTCTCCTGAGTCCCTTGAAGGAAACACAGTCCAAGTGCTCTTTTGATTTTGTATCAGCGACCGGCTTTGGCTCTCAGAGTCACTGCTGGGACCTGCTCCATGTTGGAGTCCATGGATGAGCCCCTTAGTGGTGCCAAACCAGGATCCCACGGAAAGCCCATTTCCCAATGTGGGAGGAGAGGCCAGCCTGATGTTCACCGAAAATTAAAAAAGAAAAAGCTTCTTCTCATCACTGCCTGAGGTGGGGTGGGGACAGGAAGCACTGTTTCACTGTTCTGGAAGACCACAGCCAGCCAAAAGTCAGAATTATTCCCACAATGTTACTAGCGATGGGAAAAACAAACAAACAGAAAGCTGTACAACCTGGTTTGGAGCTCCCTCTAATCATTCACAGAAAGCAGCCGCTTTCCTCAAAGCAACTTCTCTCAAAACACTGCAGCTTCTTCTCAGGTTTTCCTCTGATTGCCTCCTCACCTACACCCAACACACCCACCACCCACTGGGTTCACTATTTGGCACACAACTGATGGGCAAGTCATTTAACTTATCAAAAGAAGATAATAAATGTTTTCTTACGGTTATCCTGATCTTGGTTGAGTCTTTAGGGGTGAGCAGATACTCATGCACAGCAAAAGTTAGTCAATAATCCTGTGATTCTGTGATCCTGAGCCAGGGCCCTGAGACTGCAGAATCCCAGCCTGGTTGGGTTGCAGGGCCCTCTGTAGATCCCCAGCCCAGCCCTGCTCACCAGGGTCACAGAGCAGATCACACAGGTGGGTCCAGGGGGTTTGAATGGCTCAGAGAAGGAGACTCCACACCCGCTCTGGGCAGCCTGGGCCAGGCTCTGGCACCTCCCAGCAGAGAAGTTTCTGCTCATGTTCAGATGGAGCCTCCTGTGTTTCAGTCTGTGCCCGTTGCCCCTCACCTTGGCGTTGGGCACCACTGAACAGAGTCTGCTCCATCCTCTGACACCCACCCTGAGATATTTATCATCATTATAAGCGTAATATTGATGCGCACGTTGGCTCTGGTCCCTCTGACAGAGCTTCCAGGAACTGCTCTCCAGAGCTTCGTTCCTCTCCCCAACACCACGGATCAGGGAACCCACTCATGGTGCGTTACCCCTCAGCTTACCGAGCGTCTGCTGGTTGCGGACCCCACCTATGACCACACAGATCTCCGCGGGAACATCTCCCGGCCCGTCTTTTATGTTCTTCTTGGAATCTTTGGTGTCATCTTGCCAGATCACCTCCTCGATGTAGTCATCTGGTACCTCTGTTTTCACCTTCACCTCAGTCATCATTCCAGCCTCTTCAGTGGGTGAGGACTGAGATGTCGCCGACTCGGAGCCCTCTGCTTTCGGGCTCCGTGGGCTCCTCTTCAAACACTCCCTGGACAGGGGGAAAAGAGGAGAAAACATGAATTCTCATTGCCAAGTGTTTTTTCATCACTAAGACATAATTAAAAGTACAGCAGTTTAATGCAGTTTATTTAAAACAAGTATGTGTGTCTGTCATATATGGTAATTAAAATTTAACCAGAAAAAAGGTAATAAAACCATTTGCTGGTAATGAAAATATCCTTAATCACCACAAACCATAGCAGCAACCATAAACAGAGCGAACCCCTCAGCAACAGCACAGAATTTCACCACAACTCCAGCAGTCCTGACATCGAATATTAAGCCAAGACTAGTCCATACATGCAGAGGAAACACCGTATGCTCCTGCCATTTCAAATTTGGAGCTATCTCCACCCCTGTGCGCTCCTCCATGCATTCATCGTCCATCACAGCCTCTCGTTTAACCCTTCAAACAACCTAACTCTCATCCTATGGTATTCGTGTGGCCTTATTTAATAAATATGGTGATGGCCAGAGGGGATCATATGTAGTATAATGATATGTAGGGAGACTATTATGTTAGGGACAGATACAATTATCACAGACAAGAGAGAAAACATAATGATGAGGAAAGGCAGAGAGAAGAAAGGAGGGGTCCAGTGTATTTAGAAACAGATGAAGGAAATAGTATCTGTTTTCATCTTGGAAAGAGAAAGCTAGAAATTCACAGGAGAAAAGAATCTAATAAATCAATAATCAAAACCTCTTAAGAAAAGGAAGGAAATGGGACACCCCAAAGCTGCAAAACAGCACCAACAAGTGCGACAGTGGCACAAGGACGACGGATTTTGAGTGCGACAGATAAGGACCAGGCACTAAGTCCAAATGCACCATCCACCGACTCACTGTGGGCCCCCTGGTTTTAAGACTGTTGTTAATAAATTCCAACATGCAACGCAGGGATAAAATAATCGCTCGTTCAGTCTGTGCAGAAGTCAGAACTAAATATATAACAACAGCTTAAACTACCTGGAAACAGAGACTTTAAAGACTGTGGCATATATAGAAACGTGTAGACACTGTGAACGGCCAAAGGTGTTTGGAAACATTTTAAGCAGAAGTAACAGACAAAACTAACTGCAAAAAGGGCTGAACCCACAGATGAGAGTTATTAGACCATGCATTGCAGAAGAGAATGAAATCCCATTGGTTGGAACATCATAGAAAGAACAAGTATGAGTTAAGTGTTAGAAAACTAACACTTGCAACGGTTTCTGACACTGATTATGGAGCCGACAGACAAATCAAAACACAGATCCCGGGTGATGGAGAAGAGAGGAGCAGATGAACGAGGGAACAATCTGCTGCAACAACTTCTGCACAACGTCCTCCTCGGACATGGAGTTGCTGTTTCAAAATGGGTCAGTCACATCGCATCGTCAGATATTTAATATTCATCCCTTCATTCTCATTATGGAATGAAATGTGTAGGGGAAAGGGACCTGGGGGTCCTGGGGACAGCAGGGTGACCATGAGCCAGCACTGGGCCCTTGTGGCCAGGAAGGCCAATGGTACCTGGGGGGGGTTAGAAGGGGGTGGTCAGTAGGTCAGAGAGGTTCTCCTGCCCCTCTGCTCTGCCCTGGGGAGACCACACCTGGAATATTGTGTGCAGTTGTGGCCCCTCAGCTCCAGAAGGACAGGGAACTGCTGGAGAGAGTCCAGCGCAGCCACCAAGATGCTGAAGGGAGTGGAGCATCTCCCGTGTGAGGAAAGGCTGAGGGAGCTGGGGCTCTGGAGCTGGACAAGACGAGACTGATGGGGGACTCATTCCTGGGGATCAATATGGAAAGGGGGAGTGTCAGGAGGATGGAGCCAGGCTCTTCTGGGTGACAACCAGTGACAGGACAAGGGGCAATGGGTGCAAACTGGAACACAGGAGGTTCCACTTAAGGATGAGAAGCAACTTCTTCCTGGCGAGGGTGTCAGAGCCTGGCCCAGGCTGCCCAGGGAGGCTGTGGAGTCTCCTTCTCTGCAGACATTCAAACCCGCCTGGACACCTTCCTGTGGAACCTCAGCTGGGTGTTCCTGCTCCATGGCGGGATTGCACTGGATGAGCTTTCCAGGTCCCTTCAACCCATGGGATTCTGGGATTCTGCGTAATTAACAGCGCCTAATCAGCGAGAATTAGCCTTGACCTGCCTCCCCACTCATTCCCACCCTCCTCACACGTCCTCCCCATGTATTCCCAAAATCATACGGGGCTTTTACAAGTGAAGAAGGTGAATTAAGACAGAGAAAAATGTGGTTGAAAGCTGGGCGGTCTGTATGATAATATTATCAGAAGGCCAAAAGTCCATCAATCTCAAGGAAGCAGCCAGAAGCCCAAGCACAAAACATTCAGCAATCAGAAACAGGTGGTATTAATTGCAAATCAATCAAACCGAGAAGGTGTGAAATGCAAAACACGGAGAAAAGCAGCAAAAGCCACGGGGTGGGGGAAAAACCACCCTTCCTTCGGCGAGGACGGTGGGGAGGATCAACAGCAAGGCGGTGTGATCGCCACTGGTGGGCAGCAAGGTGGAAGCAGTCACAGAAAGTCAGCGTCACACCTCAAATGAAGGCAAAACGCCTCAGCTACAGACACGACAGCAACCTGTACTTGCCAACCCTGGACAAAACAACACGAAAATCAATGCAGGAGCCAAGTGATCTGGAATTAAAAGCTAATACTACTAGTGCTGAGGCTAAGGATGCAGCTTTCTGAGGAGATTATAAACGGGATAAGAATACAAGAGACCTTCTGATGGCACCTGGTTTTGCATCGTGTCACATTCGGGTATAAAACAAACCAGCAGTACACGGCATGAAGCGAGCAATGGGCCATGTGCTGCAAGATGAAATGCCATCCTCAGTGGGCACCGCTCCGAGCAGAGGCAAGAGGCCAATGGTACCTGGGGTGCATCAGGTAGAGTGTGACCAGCAGGTCGAGAGAGGTTCATCCTCCCCCTCTGCTCTGCCCTGGTGAGGCCCCATCTGCAGTTCTGTGTCCAGTTCTGGGCTCTCCAGTTGAAGAAGGACAAGGAATCACTGGAGAGTCCAGTGGAGGGACACAAAGATGCTGAGGGGTCTGGAGCATCTTCCTGATGAGGAGACACTGAAAGAGCTGGGGCTGTTCAGCTGGAGAAGCTGAGAGGGATGTGATCAATGGGATCAATATCTCAGGGTGGGTGTCAGAGGATGGAGCAGACTCTGTTCAGTGGTGCCCAGTGCCAGGGTGAGGGGCAACGGGCACAGACTGAAACACAGGAGGCTCCATCTGAACATGAGCAGAAACTTCTCTGCTGGGAGGTGCCAGAGCCTGGCCCAGGCTGCCCAGAGCGGGTGTGGAGTCTCCTTCTCTGAGCCATTCAAACCCCCTGGACCCACCTGTGTGATCTGCTCTGTGACCCTGGTGAGCAGGGCTGGGCTGGGGATCTGCAGAGGGCCCTGCAACACAACCAGCCTGGGATTCTGTGATTTCCACAGGGCTCCTGAAATGGTTGATGTGGGACAGACTTTTTTAATGCTCTGGAATTGAATTTAACATCAGTGCTGCTAAAATTTCCAGGTAACCCACCGAGGGCTGTAGAGCAATGGCCTTCGAAAGGGTCACGAGCACCAGTGGATCCATCACACCACGAGCCACCTGTGCCCGAGCTGAGCAGCTGCAGCCAAGTCAGACATGTCCAGAAACAGGGGTGCACCCACAAACAGCACCCTGACACCCACGCTCTGCCCTCAAGGACTTACACAATCTTCAGATACGTGTGCCCGAGAAATAAACAGGTCATTTTCTGCCTGTACGAAGCCGTAGTGAATCCAGTCCCAGTGTGCTGCACACACACCAAGCACCCTCGTTTTTAAAAGGTGATGAGAAAAGCCGGAGAAGGTTCAAAAAAGAGGCACTGAAATGGTTCAAGACTGGGAAAAGAGACTTTATGACTTTACGAGACCAAATAACTTCAATCTGTTTCTCATGCCAAAAGGAAGACTGAGAGCTGATTTGATTGCAGCATATTATCATCTTCATGGGGAGGAAATACTGTCTGGCCTTAATTTGGCAGGGAGGAGTAGAGTACGAGCTCACTGCTGGAAGCTGGAACCAGCTGAAATGAGGCAGAAAATGCAGGCACGGATGGTGGTCCACTGAACAGCCACCTCCAAAGGATGCGCTCAGGGACACCAAACCTCTCCAAGTCTTCAGACCCAGAGCATCCGTATCTGTCTGGCCCTGGGTTCCTGGGCTCGATGCACATGTGCACTGGCCAGACTTGCTGTCCTGAAGCTGCAGGAATATATAAATTACTATAACAGACCAGACCAATGAAC
Organism: Patagioenas fasciata; assembly: GCF_037038585.1. Classification (NCBI taxonomy): domain Eukaryota; kingdom Metazoa; phylum Chordata; class Aves; order Columbiformes; family Columbidae; genus Patagioenas; species Patagioenas fasciata. Next base: position 2,059,496 of record NC_092539.1, read on the forward strand.
TCTCAAAACCTTTGCTCTTCACGCACACTGACTTTCTGGACCCATCTCTGCCAAGAAAGTAACTTCCCAGCTGGGCCGTCTGCTCTTAGGTCAGACTTAAACCTGCAATTATTAACTGAAAGCAATACTAGTCCTTCGATATGGCCCCATATGTTCTAAGCCTGAGCAGATACTCAGCACACAGAAGCTCTGAAAGAGCCTGCCGATCATCTCAAAGACAAAATAAGCAAAACCATAAAAAACATAGCACTGCTGGATTTTTACAACAATCTTCCTACAACTTTACAACAGAGACCTTCTCTGTCTTCAGATGCTTTCTAAGAGAGATGAAGGCAGCAGGCAGATGTTCCCAGGTTCCAGAATGGATACAGATGTGCGTGTGTTGGGTGGCGGACCCACAGCACCCCGACCAGCACCGGCACAGAGCTCCGTGCAGACCCACGTCCCGCACAGACCCCGGGGAACGGAGCTCAGCGTGGGGAAAAGGAAATCAGTTATAAGCATTAAGATACTTTTCAGATCATATGTATTTATAAGAATACCTATATATGCAACTGTGTGTGTATAAGCACACACACATCTATGTGCATGTATACAGATAAGAAGGGCTGGCGCATCTCGGCAGCATCCCCTTGTCGCACCCCGCTCCCACCCCCTCCTGCCACCGCAGCCCCAGGACACATTCTCTGCTGACACCCTGAGGTGTGGGCGGTTTATTGCACAAGCCGGATCCCATGTCACAGCACCAGGGGCCTCGGTGTCAGGGTTGCGTGAGCCAAAATGCAGGAAGCACCATCCCTGAACGCAGGCTTTGCTGCTGACCTGCACCGGCCTGAAACTGCTCCCACACCACCTGGGAGCGGTTTTAGTGACCTCCTTCACAGCTTAGTCTTAGCCACCTTCTTCTGTTTCTCTTAAGAAGGAAAAGCTGTGTTTCTCATGTCACTCTAATTATTTCATATCTTGCAGATGTCAAGTTCAGCCCAATTTCAACTGCTGAATCTCTCCAGCTCTGTGTCCAGAGGAACATTATGGCTTTGCAAAATACCTTAAAATGAGCAGAATCAAACAGCAACGCAGCCCCAGCCCTGCTTTCCTCACCTCGGATGTGCTACACAGGGGATAGAGGAGCCAGGATCACTGCATATGATGCGTGACAGGAGCATCCGCAGCGGCTGAAAACAGCAGGTGAAGGTGATGGACCCCTCCTACCTTCCATGCATCTGGAGAGTATCATCTTTGTCTCCATCTTTACAGCCTCCAAAGGACTGATGGACAGACTACACAGGACAACGCGTCCGAAGACCACACAGCAAGATCCTGGCAGGTGATGGGACCGACTCTTAACCGGCCTCTTGCCAGCAGTGACAGAGAAAACGGTCCCAATGCCCAGTGGAGCAGTGAGCACCACTGCCCACTTCCTGGAAAACTGACTTGGTGCCTCCACTGAAGGTTACGCAGCTTTGGAGACAGAAGGAGACAGCAGTGTGGGGAGAGACAGCTCTCCTGGCCAGAGCATAATCCACGGAGGCCACTTTATTCCCGAAATCCAGTTAGTGCTCCTGTGACCAGAGCAAAACCAGGATCAGCCCAGGCTTCTTGCCTCTGAAGGTCATTTACCCAATGTGCTGAGCTGACGCTGTGCCGACCTGGGTATCATTGTTCCCAGGGTGCGGGAGGGAGCTGGGCTGAAGGAACAAACCTCATGGGACAGCGGAGTTCGAAGCCTCCTGGTCTGACTGGGGGAACAGGACCAACACCACATTGCAAAACAGGAAAGAAAAGGAAATTCCCAACCCTGGCAAACTTCAGATGGGACGCAGAGGGGTACGCGCACAGCTGCGGCAGAACCGGGTTTCACTCAGAAGACACCGTTGACCAGAGACTCCGGCGAGCCGGGAGGGAACACGTGTGCCAAGCCAAAAGATCTGACCCAATGAAGCATCATTTCTTTACCACCCCTTTGGTCCTCAGATGCTGCATCCCTTGCAAGCCCAGAACACCACACTTGCTTGGTGCTGTGCTGGATTTTGCCTCCCCAGGTTCTGAGCAGCACAAAGAGCTTCCAATAAGAGATGAGGATAAAGCAGTAGCAGATCCAGAACATATTTGTCCAGAAAATCCCCTTGAGAGCCACAGTGGCAGACAATAAAATGCCTGGTGCAGGGAAGAAATTTGCCCCGTGTCCAGACCTGGCTCTGTTGTTTGTCCCCTGCTTGCAGCACAACTGCTGGAAAGTGTCAAAACCAGGATGAGTAAACAGAGTCTGACATCTGGGCAGGAACAACCCCAGGTTCCAGTGTAAGTTGGGGAATGACCTATTAGAGAGCAGTGTAGGGGAAAGGGACCTGGGGGTCCTGGGGACAGCAGGGTGACCATGAGCCAGCACTGGGCCCTTGTGGCCAGGAAGCCAATGGTACCTGGGGTGGGTTAGAAGGGGGTGGTCAGTAGGTCAGAGAGGTTCTCCTGCCCCTCTGCTCTGCCCTGGGGAGACCACACCTGGAATATTGTGTCCAGTTGTGGCCCCTCAGTTCCAGAAGGACAGGGAACTGCTGGAGAGAGTCCAGCGCAGCCACCAAGATGCTGAAGGGAGTGGAGCATCTGCCGTGTGAGGAAAGGCTGAGGGAGCTGGGGCTCTGGAGCTGGAGAAGAGGAGACTGAGGGGGGACTCATTCCTGGGGATCAATATGGAAAGGGGCAGTGTCAGGAGGATGGAGCCAGGCTCTTCTGGGTGACAACCAGTGACAGGACAAGGGGCAATGGGTGCAAACTGGAACACAGGAGGTTCCACTTAAATTTGAGAAGAAACTTCTTCATGGTGAGGGTGGCAGAGCCTGGCCCAGGCTGCCCAGGGAGGTTGTGGAGTCTCCTTCTCTGGAGACATTCAAACCCGCCTGGACACCTTCCTGTGGAACCTCAGCTGGGTGTTCCTGCTCCATGGGGGGATTGCACTGGGTGAGCTTTCCAGGGCCCTTCAACCCCTGACATTCTGGGATCCTGTGAGTAACAACAGGAGTGAATCTTCAGTTCTGCAGATCCCAAGGCTGGAAGCAAGTCTTACTGGTTTTGGGTGGGAACACACAGAGAGAAGAGGATTAAGCAGCTTTTGGGTCATCAGCCAAGTCAAATCTTGGTACTTGGTCCTGGAAGCAGAAGTGCTCCCCAGCACAAACCATGAGGTGACCACGAGGCACAGAGCTCCCACTGCACTAACACACAGACCACCCCCGTCCTCTGACTCCTGCGGGGCACACTGGGTGACACACAGGTACCGGTGACACGGGCAGAGCCTCTGCTGGGTGGAGGCAGCAGCGCACAAGGGAGAACCAACCACAGGTCAGACCCCACTCCTGGGTACCTGCAGCCATCCCTGTCGTGGTGGCTCTGGACGCAGTGCCCAGCCTCATGCCCTCACTTTTCTGGGTGGAAAAACACAATTTTACGGTGTTCAAGAGTGGCCTTCCAGGGATCAGCTGCAGTTCCCTCTGCAAGTCCAACCCGAATTATACATCCATGGCACGACACCTCCTGGGAAGAGGACATTCTTCAAACAAAGCACTGTTCGCACAGGACAAAAGCTTCTCAGAGAATCTGACCAGAGATCAGCAGAGTGCACAGGTACAACTGGCTTGAACCTGATCTTCTTCCCACCGTGCATCGAACTCCTCCATGTCTTTGAGCTTTCCTGGGGAACATCAACCTCCTGCACTGTTGAGTGTCTTGTCTCTACTGGGTTGTGGATTCCTTGCTGAGGAGACAGAAGCCTTGGGATCACTCACGGCTCACACCATCGCTCAGTGGCATCCGTGGTTGCTCCTACAGGTGTGGTTCTGTTTCACTTTCCAGAACAGACTCTACAGATTTTAAACATTAAAGAGCCAAACAAACATCGCACTTGCATGTATCACTCCTGTGACTAAGTAGGCCACGTAGCCAATTACTGTATTACCAGCTCTGCCATCTCACAATGTTCATTTCAACGTTGCCGCCGGCTTTGATCATCAGACTTTCATCTTCCGATGATGTTACAGCCACTTTCATGTCAAATACAAGCATGTGAAGGCAGAAGAGATTTAAGGAGGCCTTGATGAAGACTCATTGTGGGGAACTGGAAAGGTAGTGGTAAAAATGGGTTCCTGGACCCATTTAGATACAGCTTCCCTTGGTCCTACAGCCACGGCAGCTCAGGACAGTACAGGGAAGACATGGAGCTGCTGGAGAGGGGCCAGAGGAGCCCCAGGAATGACCCGAGGCTGGAACAGCTCTGCTGGGAGGACAGGCTGAGAGAGCTGGGGTGTTCAGCTGGAGAAGAGAAGCTCCAGGGGGACCTTAGTGCACCTTTCCTGACTTCAAAGGGGCCGATAAGAAAGATGGGGACAGACTTTTGAGCAGGGCCTGTTGCGATAGGACAAGGGGTGATGGTTTCAAACTAAAGGAGGGAGATTCAGGCTGGACATGAGGGAGAAATTGTTGCCCTGAGGGTGGTGAGAGCCTGGCCCAGGTTGGGCAGAGAGGTGGTGGATGAACCATCCCTGGAGACATCCCAGGCCAGGCTGGACGGGGCTCTGAGCAACCTGAGCTGGTGAAGATGTCCCTGTCATGGCAGGGGGGGCACTGGGGGGGCTGGGAAGGTCCCTTCAACCCAAACTGTTCTGTGTTTCTATGATTCTATGAAGGCTCAAGGCTTTAGCACGGACGGATGATGCAGCACAAACAACTACACCAGAAGTACAACTTTGGCTTTAAAGCTCAACAGACTGATGACACCTCACCAGCACCAACGTGAGGAGCAACACAAGAGCAATGCAAGGAGCTCCTCCAGATGGAAGGACAGAAAGCAGACAACTGCCTGTTCACACGGTAACACCTGACCCATGGAGCTCACGGCTCCCCCCTTCCCTCTGGTCTCCTGTGGAAGAAGGAAAGGAGGGCCTGGCAGTGCAAACCAAAGAGCTGCAATCTGGTGCTGTTTTCATCTTTGGCGAGAGTTTCTCTCTGGCTGTGATCAGCGGAACCGGCAATGACTGAAAGCAAACGGGGCCCGTCAGCTGCTGCAGCCAGAAGAAACTCGCGTTTGCAGTTTGCTTTTTCTGATCTGGAGTAGCATTCTCATAAATAATGAAAGTGACTAAAAGCTACTTAAAAAACACACACTCCTCCCATCTGAAAGAATGAGAAAAAAAACCCAATTATAAAAGGACATTTCTTCCAGCTAGGAATAATTTGTCATGTAATTCTCTGAAGACAGCAACAGAAACATGCGTGCTCCGTGCTCCCTTTTGAGTGATCTGTGATTGCATATGTACTCAGATGGCTTCTAATGAGGCTATTTTTATAGCACACATCCTGCTGAGCTTCTGGGGAGGGGCGAAGCGAGATCAGTGCAGAATCAGTCTTCAACGTCAGCTCCTGTGGATTTCCTCCTCAAAAGGAGAGGAAAAGGAAGCAAATGTGGCGGAGGACACGCCGCTCTGAATCAACACCCACAAACAAAGCTCTTCTGCCCCACCAGCAAACGCGAAGCATCTTCAGATGTCTCCTGGACACCACTCGAGCTGGAGGAACCAGAGACACATCGCCAGTGCCTCGATGGTATCAGTGATGGTGATACCCATATCCACACGCTCTGTGCCCATTTACACTCCTGAAACACACTCTGTACAGCCCCTGGGACGCTCTTCTGGCCTGCGAGGTTCAGAAGAGCACAGCGATGAGGACCGTGCAGCGGGCACCTGGTGGAACGTGCTTTGCAGAGCCCACCGGGACAACACCATCAGTATGATGTTACAACTCATCTTGAAACCCATGTGCAGTTGGCTCCCTCCATGCCAAATCAAAAGGCATCAGCTGTCAGGAAGAAAAGGAAACAAATGATTGAGGAGGCTGAAACTGGGCTCAATTTACAGATGTCTGCCAGGGTTTCAAAAGAAGCAGAAGGTTCCTGCCATGATGGGAGCCAAGGGAAGCGGGATGCGCAGAACAGACGTAAATGAACTCGTGTTTTACGTGGAGATGATGCAAGCGGAAAAAGAAAGATGTAAATTTAAAATCTGCTTGTCCGATAAATTATTTGTGGTGGCCTTGTTCCCCCTTCCGCAGAGGAGCAGGTCAGGAAGCAGAGGACCAGCCTGGTGTCCTTATCAGAGACATCTCCTCTGCAGACCTTACCCAGCCAAAAGATTTTGAAGTTCAGGGCTAAAAGACAGAAAAGACAGGAGCTGTTTTTTCCAGTGTAACAGCTGAGCGCTCCTACCCTCCATTCCTCCTGCTTCAGCTTCAGATGAAAGCCAAAGAGACCAACCAGCTCTTCTACCCCAACCTCCAGGTCCCAGCGCAGAGCTGTTCCTTCTCAAAACTACACCTGCAGCTTCGGTCAGTGCCTCTTCTGGAGAGGCTGTCTTCATTTTGACATGTGAAGAGCTGGAGTAATTATCACAATTCAGGGTTTCTCCTCTACATAATCATTTTCCCAAAGAGGTGCCACACTTGCCGCGTGGATCCCTGCCTCCAGCCATCGAGCCACAACCACAGAGCCACAGAATCCCAGGATATCAGGGGTTGGAAGGGACCTGGAAAGCTCACCCAGTGCAATCCCCCCATGGAGCAGGAACACCCAGCTGAGGTTCCACAGGAAGGGGTCCAGGTGGGTTTGAATGTCTTCTGTGAAGACTTCAGAGCATCTTCCACATGAGATGTGCTCATGTGAACCTCATGCTTCAAGGACATCCAGGTCACTGCCACGTTCAAGTGTTACTTCAAATCCTGTTTTGTCCATGGTCCTCAGGCCTTAGTCCTTGGTTGACTGGTTGTTTTCCTTCACAAGGCTGGTGGATCCATACAAGACTTTATTGAATGCACTGATCACTCCTAAACTGACCAGAATAAGCTGAAGCTAAGCAGGACAAACGTGCGACTCTCGAAGGCTGTGAGGCCCACGCTCCAAATCAAGCGATTAAATTTGGGGACATCACACTAATTAGGCAGGCAAAGAAAACCTCTGAGGCAAGAAAAGCAGCTCCAAACCTGCCCTTGCCTGAGCCACGCTTAAGTTCTCTGCTTTCTGCCCCTAAACTAAATTTAAATCAGAGTATCAGGACATAAATATAACAGGCACAAATATAACAATAACTGCCATATAGGTTTTCCTGGAAGAAATTTGCTCAATAAATACCAATATTGCTATGGAGTTCATCAATTCAGAAGGACTCAAAGGCTTTTTAGAAGAGATGTGCTTCAAGTCGGATCAGTCCCTGCCTTTAAAGGGGGCCAGGCCTTAAAACCAGAACCAACAGCTTTTAAAACCCCCAAAATAACTAATGCAGTATTCGGTTGTACGGTGTGGTGTCAGTGCTAAAATCTGGGGAAAACAAACAATGCAGCAACATTTTTCCAATTATCCTGGTCTACTAAAGCCCACAACCTTTCCTGACACCAAACGGCGCTTCAGTACGTGTGAGAGGAACTTAATGGTGCGTGCGTTCCTCAAGGGATGCTCCGCAGCTCCAAATCCCTCAGAAAAGGTGAACTACAGGACCAAATCAGGCTGCCCCTTCTCTAGAAATTAAACGTTAAAATACAAACCAGAACAATAGTCGAGAGCCGCAAAGAATTCCTAAGGTATTAGCAAAACAAATTCCCTTCAGTCTATCTTGAGGATGGTTTGAAGAGGAAAGTCTAACCAAATATATTAAAAAAATTGGCTTATCCAACAAAAAAACAAATGTGTGCTGTTTGCCAAAAGCGAAAGAATTCAGCCAGATAAAAACCGCGACATATAAATGATGCAGGTTAAAAACGAAATTTAAGATGATAATAGAATAGCTGCCAGCGTCTTTAAATTTTCAAGCGTGGAAATGTCAACAAAGAAATTCAGCGAAAACCAAAGAGAATAGATTAAGGGTTTATTTATATTGGTGAAAGAACTCTGTGTTGCTTGATTAAGAAATGACTGAGGGGGTGACAACTGTCTGCAAATGTCCACAGGTCCCCAAGGCGGTCACTGACCCGCCAGCAGAACCACGGCCCGGCATGAAATGAAGGGGATAAAGCGAGCAATGGGAAAAGATGGATGGAGAAGGAGACGGGACCTCGCGACTGATACAAACGAGGTGGACAACGTCCTGCTGCTGGAGATACACGTGTGTTGGATGGACACGGGCTATGAGGCGCTGCAGCGTCACCAGAACAACCCCGAGCTGGCCAGGAGAGGACCTGACCCAAGGAAAATGATGTTCTGGTAACTCGGCTTGGGTGCACACTCTACAGCTACTGCATCTAGAAAGAGACGTTTCTCCACATCGCACCGTTGAAGATCTCCAAGGCTTTGGCGTTTGGCAAATTTGGGTGGATTACATGGAAAACACACCCGTCCCATGGGAGATGGGATGTATCTGGGCGCTGTCATCTCTTCACACGTGTACATTTGACCTTTTCTTAGGTTTCAAGGAAACTTGCCTAGGTTTCCCGCGTCTTCTGTGCTGGTTGCAGTACAGAACTGAACCATCTGCTCTGTTAAACTGGTCAGTGGGGACTTTTTGTGGGGTTTTGATTGGTTGGTTTGTTTTTGAAGATGACTGGCGAGAGTCCTTCTGAGAGCACCACACCTTATTAAACACCTCGCCTCATTATTCATAGTTTCCTCTGCTTCTGACGCAGGATGAGTCCAAAGCTCTTCAAGCTCCGGGAATGAAAATCCCACAGGTGGCCTTTTAAAGAAGGGGGAAACAATTTAAATGGTTTTGCTTCTGAGAAACGCTGAGCGCTTGGTGTGTCCCTCCATGGGGTGCAGAGTCCTCTCCCAAGGTGAGGAGGACCACCATGTCCAGATTGGGCCCCCACAGATGTTGCCTCCCCAGATGCTGGGGAGCTGCTGGGGACTGGTCAGCTGGGAGACGAGTCTGCAGATGAACTGGGGCCATCCCAGGGCAGAGCTGCTTGGGAGGACACATCCACAAAGCACAGAGCAAGAACCGTGCGGAGGAAAGGGAAAGATGCCACCAGTGAGGCTGGAGAAGGGTGAACTGAGGAGTGCAACCACTTCTCTGTACCTTCTCCTCCAGCTGGAAAATCTCACCTTTGAAGCTTAGAGATTGAAATGACCAGACTACCTAAGCACCACAGCTTGGTCTGGCGTGTTGACATCTCCATGTCCCAGCCTGAAGCACCCGCTGGACAGCTGTGCAGGGCTGTGCCTCCATCCAGGCCAGCACCGCAGAGTCCTTAGACAAGGAAGACACAAGAAGAAAGGCCTTGAGGTGCTGGAGCAAGTTGAGAGAAGGGAACGGAGCTGGTGAGGGGCTGGAGCACAAGTGTGATGGGAGCGGCTGAGGGACCTGGGGGGTTCAGCTGGAGAACAGGAGCTGAGGGGAGCCCTTCTGATCTCTGAACTGCCTGAAAGGAGCTTGGAGCCAGGGGGGTCGGGCTCTGCTCCCCAGGAACAAGCGCCAGGAGCAGAGGAAACGGCCTCAAGTTGCGCCAGGGGAGGGTGAGGTTGGATCTGGGGAACAATTTCTTCCCCAAAGGGCTGTGGGGCATTGGAACAGGCTGCCCAGGGCAGTGCTGGAGTCACCATCCCCGGAGGGCTGGACAGACGGACATGAGGTTCTCAGGGACATGGGGTAGTGCCAGATTAAGGTTATGGTTGGACTCGATGATGTTGAGGGTCTCTTCCAGCCAAAATGACTCTGTGATTCTACTCTGCTGGACCTCCACCTCCAGAGACCTCCCACCCCTTCCACGATCTCTACCACAGCGCTCTTAACGCTGCAATAAAGTCGCGACCCATCCGTGTCCTCACAGCCAGCTCACAAACACTGAAAGTCTGGGATTTTCCCTCCGTTTCGGGAGCAGAACACACTTCTCTGCTCAGCTACATCTGTGCTGCGAGCGGGTTCCCGGCTGGTGACAGCCCGGCTGCAGACGGGCCCTGAGCTTCCAGCTGGCGCCGCTCCCTCCGCAAACAGATGCAGCTCCTATAGCAGGGTCTGATTTATTCAGCAGGAGTCTCGCACATTAAGCGTAGTTAAGTCTGAAAACAAATCTAATGACTTTAAAATAAATAGCCAACGGAGGACTTGAAGCTAAAATTCTTCCTTCCTCTGACACCCACCGTATAAACAATAATAATTATATAAAGCCGTGTCTAACACATGACTACACAAGGCTCTGGTGACCAAGAAAAGCACACGCTGCTTGTCAGACATAATTGCACATTTGGTTTTTCAATTATTTCTCGTCAAGTTCCAGAGCCCACCATCTGAATGCTGACATTAATTACTGGTAAGTAGTTAGTTTTACAACAGCGTTACGGAGACTCCCAACGATCACCCCGGGGTCTGCAGCTCCCGGCGCTGTCCCCATGTCCCCCATGTCCCTCCCGGGCTGTCACACAGACTCACACCAGCGCCTGACATCGGATCTGCTCCACCTCGTGCAGAAGCGGCTCCAGAAGAAGCTTCGAGAAACTTCCCAGCAGAGAGCAGCAGCGCGAGGGAATGTCCCTCATCCACAAGTGCCCGTGTCACCTCCCGATGTCACCTTCCAGCTGCGTCCCCTCCGAGCCGCCTCCAGCGCCCGACTCGGGGCGATGTGCTAACAGCCAAGTGCCCGTTATGCAGGAAAACACCCTGCCTTTTATCGGCTTTTAATTCGCTGCCTTTTAATTTTCTTGACTGTCTCTTCTTGTCTCGCGGAAGGAAGAGAGAAGCCTCTGATCTCCCTTTTCTGGAGCGTTCAAAAACACGCGCAGCTTTGTCACGTCGTCTCTTAGTTGTCACCTTCTCCAAGGCAAACAGCCATCCCTCTTCCAGCTCCCTTAAAGGAAAGGGGTTTTTTCTATGCTCCTAATAATTATCTTCACTTTTTAAAATTTCCCATTAATAAGCACACGGTGAGGTCCAGGAACCACACAGGCGCTAACAAGGTAGGAGAAGAGCGAGTGCGTTGTGCCACCGCTCACTCTGAGCTCAAACAGCTGAGCCGCGTTAGTTCAAAGGCAGCAGCCAGGCCCCATCAGAGCCGCGGGGTGAGAAGATCACAAAGAACTTGTGCCTGCAGAGCTTTAAACATTTCCTTGAAACAGAATAAAATCAATCCAATACAATAAATAAATAAAAATAGGATCGACCCGATTCCACCGTCACCACATCAAGATCTAGCACGCTACAGTAAGGAAAAAAAAGTTGCGGAAAGGTAAAATTGTCCTGGCAACCTGATTTCGCTTATATTTTTGAGTGATATAAATGAATCGTTAAAAGCTTCCTTGGTAGTTTGCAATTACTGAGAGTTTCAAGCAGCAACAACTTTGAAAAACATCTACCTTGTATCTCCAGCCATTAACAGCCTCCCAGATTTCATCAAAGCCAGTTTTCAACCTTCATCGCTAACAGAGCTTTCCTGAAATATTACATTTTTTATTGCATTTTATTTTTTGTAAACAGACGTGGTCATTTTCCTTTTTCTCGCCATCTTTTGTTCCATCAGGTTGATGCTGAAGTGGATTTTGTTTCCACTTTTCTACAAGAAAAACTGATGGCCGGCCTCACACTTCTTCTCTATGTATGTGCCAAGTAACAGTGATAATGGAAGTTCTGTCACCTCAATGGGTGCTCCAGTGTCCACCCTGGGGACACCATCGCCCAGGTTCAGGTGACACTCAGGCGCTGGGCCTGAGGGCACCTCAGGAGGCCCAGAGGGGACATGCCGAGGGTCCCCCCACATGGAGAACGTGCTCACCCACCTCCTCTGCAAAACCCTCTGGTGAGAGCTACAAAATCGAATTTAAAGCCAGAATAAAGAGTTTGGGGGAAGGAAATGACACCCGGCTCCCTTCCCCTCGCTCCTCGGTCTGTGCCCTTTCAAGGTTTCATTCAGGCCAGTTCCCAGTGTCCCAGAACAAGCACAGCTTGACCGCACTCATGAGCCACCCCAAAAAGGAGAAAAGATCAGTTTTACTCTGTGTAAGACACAAAACGCGGGTGTTGCTGCCGACTGACAAAATCTGCCCACCCACCCCTGCTGAGTCGGACCCAGCGGGCACCCCAGAAGCGTCCGGTGCCGGGCAGCACTGCTGTTCCAAAAAGCTGCTGGTAACGAGGGTAACAACCAGTAGTAGGACAAGGGGTAATGGTACAAACTGGAACACAGGAGGTTCCACTGAAATTTGAGAAGCAATTTCTTCCTGGTGAGGGTGTCAGAGCCTGGCCCAGGCTGCCCAGGGAGGTTGTGGAGTCTCCTTCTCTGCAGACATTCAAACCCGCCTGGACCCCTTCCTGTGGAACCTCAGCTGGGTGTTCCTGCTCCATGGGGGGATTGCACTGGATGAGCTTTCCCGGCCCCTTCCAACCCCTGACATTCTGTGACTCTGTGTGACTCTGTGATCCGCGAGCGGTGCAGTCGGGATGCCAGGCAGGGTCTGTGGCTGTTGCGGGGGCAGCACTCGGTGCATGTTCAGCAGCAGGAGCCGGGGAGGACCCTGCAGTGCAGCATTTTGGAGATCAGAAAGAAGCAGAGTTTTAACGTGGAAGGATGCGCTTCAACCGACAGATAAAACTTCAGCAGTGCCTTCAGGTCTCCAGCGGAAGGGGCACATGGAGAGCAGAGAGACGGGATCGCTGGCAGCGCGAATGGGAGGACGTGAAATGCTGCTGGAGCTGTGAAGGAGGCAGCGCTGGATGTGTGCGCTGGGGATCGCTGCTTCGCTGCAAGGGTGGTGGGTGCCCGGAGAAAAGCCTCGTGTCTCACCAGGGTCTGCCCCACACAGTGCTGGTGGCCCTGTGGCTTCTCCCCCACCATCACAGCTTCACCACTTGTGCTACTGTGGCATTTGGGGGCTGCCCACACCGCTGTGCCCCCTCACTGAGGAAGATGATGGAGGTAAAGCCAGGACAGGGCGCAGCCCCCCATACCACGTTGGCTTTTTTCCTCAGCTCCCAACTGCTGTCTGTCATCCCCTGTCCATGCTGATGCAACCCAGGAACATGCCCTGGGTGCTCCAGTGGTCCCCTCAGCGAGCTGTGCATCGTTCCGCCTCATGAAAGCACCTCCATGACTTCCCCACCATCTTCTCCAGCTCTCGTGGATGTTTCCGTGCTCCGCTGCACCCACTCCCCGTCCTGGGCCACATGCTCCCCTCCATGGTGCATCTGACCATTGTCCCCACTGCCAGCCTGGTATCTCTCATCTCCTACATCTCCACCTATTTTTATCACAAAACCTTTTTACACCTGGGAGATTGAGTTTTTCACTTCGCTCAGGGATGGCTGAGAACCAGGAACCAGCTTTGAGCACACACAGGACCAGGTAAATCCAAGTGTCACCAAAGCCATGCTTTGCTCCTGGCTCCCAAGGAAGAAGCGACAGGATGAGAGGAGATGGCCTCAAGTTGTGCCAATGCCAAAAGAAAACTCATATTGGGTACTGGGAAAAACTTAATCCCAGAAGGGGTTGTCAGGCATTGGAACAGGCTGCCCAGGGCAGTGCTGGAGTCACCATCCCTGGAGGGGTTTAAAAGGCGTTTAGATGAGGCTCCTAGGGACATGGGGTAGTGCTGGAGTTGGGTTGTGGTTGGACTCAATGATCCTGAGGGTCTCCTCCAACCAAAATGATTCTATGATTCTATGAGCAGAGAAAGCCCAGCTAAAAGGTATTTGTGCCTGGCCAAGGAAGGAAAGCTGCCCCTTCTTCCACACTTTCCCAGCTCTGAACTGACCTCACCAGCTACAGATGTTGGACAGTGGATGCCACAGGATACTTTTCAGTAGGTCCGCACGATCACTGGAAGCACCCACGTGAGTATCACCCACCTACCACAGACACACAGCCACCCTGGGCAGGGGGGAGGCCACCACATACCCAACGCTTTTGGGTTTTCAGAGCTGCTTTGGTAACCCCAGCCCTGGTGCAGCTCAAGCACAGCAATGCCGGGGCTGGGCACTCCCCATCGCCCGCTCGGGCCAGGCTGCTGGCTGCTCCTCCGGGCATGGACAGGGACCAGGAAGCAGCATCTTTAGAGCTTCCAGCACGCCCAGCACGGGAAGATGCTCCACAGCATCAGCAGGGGATAAGAGGCCAAGATGCAGACCAAGCCCACCACCTCTGCTTTGTGACAGGTGTTTCTATCGCTGCTCACGCCCAGGCTGTGTCCCTCCTGCCAGGACACGCTGGCCAGGGGCTGCCATGTGCCCTGGGCACCGTGCCCACCACCACACACACCGTGGGTGGTAGAGGCCACGACACCTGGAGCAGAGACCCCTGGGTGGGACCTGGGACATCCCACACCCCATGGGAGCTGCAGAGACACCCCTTAGCCAGACCAGAGAGCGCTGGGTGGTGGGACACCCCTCACACCCAACCACGGCCCAAGGTCTCATCCAAGAACCTCATCCCGTGATGGGTCTCCCACCACGGCGTGGGCCCTGGCTGGGGGGACTCAGCTGTACCACCCCGCACTGCACACAGACCAAAGCCCAAAATAGTCCTTCTTGCATCCATTTTCCTAGCAAAATCCAAACATGGGTGTCTAGATGCTGCACCCAAGAGCTCCCAACTCTTCACCGCCCATCTCCAAGATGAAGAGCACCCGAGCGGAGCCACATCCGCCCCCTGCATCCCAGCCCAGCAGAGAAAACCATCCACCTACCTGCTGGACGAGCTCCTCCGCCCACTGCTGTTGCTCTCGTCAGCCTAAGGGAGCAAAAGACATCAAAAAAAGGTGGTTTAGGTTAAGAAAAGCAAGTCTGCCCTCCAAACTCTTCCTGAACCCCAGATCCTGGGGTTTGCCACGCGTGCCCCGCGCTCAGCGCCGGTGGGACACGTTGTGCACGGAAAGCCAAGCAGAGGCTTGCGGGACATGGCCTCATGGCGGAGGCGACTTTTGGAGCCGATTCCCTCCGGTTGCTCCCGCGCCATTTATTTTATTGCTCTTTACCAAATTTTAAAGTGACAATCCCGCCTGTGCAAAAATAGGGAATTCTGCAGGAGGGAAATACGGCAGAAATAGGCAAATTCAACACTGCGCCCAAGGTGAGATGGATTAGAGGGGCGGGTCCATCGCACCTCCCTTCGTTAGCGATGAATTGCCTAATTGAGCCCCTCCGGGTCGGGAGAAGGGGCTGAGCAAAGAGTAACCAGCGTGTCCTCCTTTCCGCCTCCCTCCCCCGGCTCTCAGACCAGAGGTTTCCTTGGAAAGCCAATATTATTCCAAACTCCGAAATTTCATTTCTGAATTTGTTCAAATACAAGTGCAAAGCCATTAGCCGCATTTCACATTTTGCGCAAACGGCAGAAACAGGCGCTCCGTGTGCAGCGGGATGGGGGCTGGCCAACGATTTCGAGAAAATAAACCCTTTTTTAATTTAAATGCTAATGCACTGAATTAAAATTTAATAACTGAGGAAATTGAAAAGCCGAGCAGGAATATTGGAAATAAATCCAAGCAGAAACAGCTGAAATTAAAAATTCTAGAGAGTGGGAGGATAGCAGCTAAGCTGTCTGATATGATTGCATTTTATTTTTCAGAACGAAGGGGGGAAGGAAAGGAAAACTCCTCTCTTTGGCTGGCTGGAGGGCAGTAAATGGAGAGCGCTGTGATTTATTGCTCAATTTTCCTGAGGGAAAAAGGCTTGCTTTCATGCTGAAATATTTCATAAATTTCAAGCCGGCATAAATTCTTAATTTAAAAGTTATGGAGGTCACGTTTAGTGCAATTCGGAAATCTTAAAGGAATAGCAACCAAAAATCGCAATTTGAGGTTGGTTTGTTTCAATTCTCGCTGTAAAATTCTGTCGGAAGGGATTGCGCGGGTTCCGCGCGGCAGAAACGCGGCCTGGCTTGGGAAGGGTGGGGAAATCCGCTGCAAACGAAGAGATCGAAACCTAATTCGATTACAAAAAGGTATTTTTTGGTTATTATTGTTATTATCGTTGGCCACTTGAGGAATTTCTGTTCAAAAATGTCCTCCCTCCACCGGCCGGGCAGAGCCAGGAGGGAGGAGCTGCCGATGTAATTGCTGCTGTTAGATCTCCCATCCTTTGTGAGCACTGATATGTTCATTTGTTATACAGCTGTTGGGAGCAGAAAGGACGGCGGAGCACCCGTAATTCAAACAATCAATCAAACATTAATGATTTGTCATGCTTGCACAATGGGAAAAAAAAGGGCGAGCTGTATGGGTTCCTGCAACGGGTGGATTGTTTGAACCTTTGGGGCATTTTCTAGAGGATCAGATGTGTGTAGGGAAAAAGAAAAGGAAAAAAAGAAGAGAAAAGAAAAAAGAAAAAAAAAAAGAAGAAAAAAGAAAAAAGAAAAAAAAGAAAAAAGAAAAAAGAAAAAAGGAAAAGGAAAAAGAAGAAAAAGAAATAAAAAAGAAAAAAGGAAAAAGGAAAGAAAGAAGGAATGGAGAGAGAGAAGGGAAAGGGAAAGGGAAAGGGGAAAGGGGAAAGGGGAAGGGAAAGGGGAAGGGAAAGGGGAAGGGGAAGGGGAAGGGGAAGGGGAAGGGGAAGGGGAAGGGGAAGGGGAAGGGGAAGAGAAAGGGGAAGGGGAAGGGAAAGGGGAATGGAAAGGGAAAGGGGAAAGGGAAGGGAAAGGGGAAGGGAAAGGGAAAGGGGAAGGGAAAGGGGAAGGGGAAGGGGAAGGGAAAGGGGAAGGGAAAGGGGAAGGGAAAGGGAAAGGGCAAGGGGAAAGGGAAGGGAAAGGGGAAGGGGAAGGGAAAGGGGAAGGGGAAGGGGAAGGGGAAGGGGAAGGGGAAAGGGAAGGGGAAGGGGAAGGGAAAGGGGAAGGGGAAGGGGAAGGGGAAGGGGAAGGGGAAGGGGAAGGGGAAGGGGAAGGGGAAAGGGAAGGGGAAGGGGAAGGGGAAGGGGAAGGGGAAGGGGAAGGGAAAGGGGAAGGGAAAGGGGAAGGGGAAGGGGAAGGGGAAGGGGAAGGGGAAAGGGAAGGGGAAGGGGAAGGGGAAGGGGAAGGGAAAGGGAAAGGGAAGGGAAGGGAAGGGAAGGGGAAGGGAAAGAAGGAAGGAAGCAAGCAGGATACTCAAAGAACTTTCTGCACAACCCAACCTCACCCTGTGAGCCACATTCCCAACCGCAGGGACATCGCCCAGCCTCCTGAAATCATTAATTCACATGAAAAACATCACTGAAGAGAAAACAAAAGGTCACCTGGACGAGTGCTTGTGAAAGCTGCAAAATAGAGAAGCCAAAACTAAAGGCACAACCTTTGTACCATCTGCAGACCCACTCCAGCCGCAGCACAAAGTCCTACCTAAATATTACCAAAAATTAAAATATTTCCATTTGGGAAGCACGTAGCCAATCTCAACTCTAGAAAACTGAGTTGCAAAGTTATTCATCACCCAAGAATTTATTTAGATATAAGAAGCAAGAATCTCTTTAGGTGTAACTTCATTTGGGGAACGCATCATGCAGGCACCGTGATGCTGTGTGTTATTCCTGGTAACGCACGGGTGGTAGCTGGAGCCTCCACTATGATTGACCGCGGCTGAGGCAGCTGTTCCTCTGCGGAGGATCACGCGTGTCAATCATTTTATGTTCCTTTTCACGTCTGTGTTTGGAGTTGAGCGGATGAATTGCTGGCAATAAATGACCTGGGGAGACCACACCTGGAATATTGTGTCCAGTTGTGGCCCCTCAGCTCCAGAAGGACAGGGAACTGCTGGAGAGAGTCCAGCGCAGCCACCAAGATGCTGAAGGGAGTGGAGCATCTCCCGTGTGAGGAAAGGCTGAGGGAGCTGGGGCTCTGGAGCTGGACAAGAGGAGACTGAGGGGGGACTCATTCCTGGGGATCAATATGGAAAGGGGGAGTGTCAGGAGGATGGAGCCAGGCTCTTCTCGGTGACAACCAGTGACAGGACAAGGGGCAATGGGTGCAAACTGGAACACAGGAGGTTCCACTGAAAGATGAGAAGAAACTTGTTTGGGGTGAGGGTGTCAGAGCCTGGCCCAGGCTGCCCAGGGAGGCTGTGGAGTCTCCTTCTGTGCAGACATTCAAACCCGCCTGGACACCTTCCTGTGGAACCTCAGCTGGGTGTTCCTGCTCCATGGGGGGACTGCACTGGATGAGCTTTCCAGGTCCCTTCCAACACTGGACTCTCAGCGATGTGAGCTGTTTCACACCCCTCAGCTCTCCAGGTCCACCGTGGCGCGATGCTCAGAGCCTCGTTAGGCGGTTCCGACCCTCAGTAATCGTGAAGGAAATCTCAAAATAACCTCGACACCAAAGACCCACGGACTCAAATGGGTGGATGTGCATACGGTGTCCACCAGCCTTCCCACCCAAAGGTGACCTCCTCTCCTTTTCCTCCTCCCCACCTTCAGCACAGGGAAAACCAGGAGACGCATACACATAATTTCTAAAAATCTGGCTGAAAGAAGCTTTTTCTCCTTTTATTTTGTAGTAAGCCCATTTGGAACCAAACGTGAAGGGATGATGCCTTTTGCAGACCACACTATTAATTCATTTAAAATAAAACATTGCATTTAAATCCTAAAAAGTGGTATTTAAATACTACAAATACCCTAAGCAAGCCAAAGTGGTGAATCCTGGAAATAACCATTTAACCACCAGCAACCAGAATGTGCCAAAAATGGGTCAGAGCGGCTTTTGACAAAGCAGCGTCTTTGGGAAGGGCAGAGAAATACCCTGCACACCAGCGTACCCAGGTAATTTAATTCAGAGACTTAATTGATAACTGAGAAAGCAGAGGAGCAGAGTTTGTGTCCTCCCACCAGTCGGTGACCAGGGCCCCAAAACACGGGCAGGATAATTACTCACACAATCTCTCATGTAAAACTATTTACAATTCAAAATATGGTTCCCTAGAGCTGCTTTTGTACGTACCAGGTATGTTTGAAGTAGTTTTGTTTAACTAGAGCTAATAAATATCTATGAAATCAAAATGCACTAAAGCAGAATGTGGTTTCTGACCATATGCTCAAGTTGTAAGTGAAAAGTAAATCATGTGATAAATAAGAAATGTATCAGTCAACATCTTCTAACAGGATAAAGTGTCAAAAATTAGGAGTCCAAGCAGATGTACAACTGACCTGAGAAACGCATGTTTATAGAAAGGGCTACACTATATTAGGAAAAAACCCGCAATATTTTAACAGTTACTGCAAAACAACAAAATAACTAAAGCCCACGAAAATGTTAAATGAGATTTTGAAGGATTTAAGCACGGGCTTTCCGCCTGATCACTTAAACGATGATGAAAATCGATCATTCACATCACTCGGATTTGCACCCGCGTAGGCCGCGCTCAGCCCCACTCGCACAGGCGGGACACCCAGCGTGGGATGGGGGGCCAGGACCCCCCATCTGCCCCGCCAAAGGCCTCCCCAAGGGGAAAACACCTTTAAATCCATTTATTTACTTGTAGACAACCATGATTCGCCTCCGAACTTCACCCCGGCTCTGCCAAGGGGAGATGCCCCTAAGCCTGCCTGGGGTTCAGAGGGGGAGCAGAAGCCGCTCACTCCAGCTCCTCTCCCAGAGCAGGGAAAGTCACACTGAACCCTCCAGATGCTTTGTAAAGGGTTAAATTATTTATTTTACCTGAGAAAAACAAAACCAAACCCCCCCCAACCTACTTTTCCCAAAGACAGCTGAATAATTGTGGGCGAAACACAAAAACACACATGTGGTTTAGAAAGGAGCCACCGGCACCCAGCGCAGAAAATTTCACCCCAAATGATTAATATTTGGCAACGGGAGAAGCAACTGAAAACAGGTCTCACAAAGGAATGCGCCATAAAAATAACTGCAGGCCTGCCTACCTGCGCTGTCTATTATTATTCACTTCAGAGCAAGAGAAAATGCAGGAAGTGCCTTTTTTTCCCTCTCCTTTTTTTCCTAAACAAAGGCCAAGACATTGGCCGTTTCCTATTTAATCTTCATTAAACAGGAAAAAAAAAATCCCTCATCACACCAAAACATCTGCAGAGCAACAGGACCCATCAATACACCCGTGTCCCTTCTTCTTCTGGATCTTTGCTTCTCCCTGCCCACACAGCGGATGCCAAGGAAACCCAAACTCCCAACCCGCGTGGCACCGCGGTCCCTTGTATCACCCTCCGTTGTCCTTCTGACCTCCCAAAGCTCAGCGATGTCCCCCAAAGTTTATGAAGAGCATGACCCGTGTTGGGCTCATCCTGGAATCTGGGCAACTCTGCACGAAGGAAAATGATCCTTGGTGCTCCAGGCTGGTCCCGTCCTCACCATTTGCCTTTGCAGATCCCTCCAAAAGGGATGAATTTTCCACCAGGGAACAAGTTCATTCCTTGGGCCGGAGGAATGCGCTGCCTATTTCCTCAGCTGCAGCTTCCCCTCAAGAAACAACCAAAATAAGAATAATAAAAGAGAAATCTGCAGGAAGGAAATATGAGCCCTAACCAAGGAGTCTTCTGCGGTCCCAGGGCAGAGCTGAGCCCCGGCAGTGAGTGTCCTCCACCCATCTATGTCTGTAAAACCCCCCGTCCCGTGGGGCAACATGGCCAAGATGCACATTGGAGATGCTGGTAGCAACTGGAAACAATAGTAGTGTCAAAATTATTCGTGAGCATCCAGGGGAATATCACGCTTTTGCTCAGCCACAGATGGGCTGAGGTCCATGCTTCTTCAAGAAAACCCAACATTAAAAACTAAACCCCTGAGATTTTGAGCCCTTTGAGATAAGAACAGCGGGAGCGTTTTCTACTTGA
This sequence comes from Patagioenas fasciata, assembly GCF_037038585.1. Classification (NCBI taxonomy): domain Eukaryota; kingdom Metazoa; phylum Chordata; class Aves; order Columbiformes; family Columbidae; genus Patagioenas; species Patagioenas fasciata. The sequence continues at coordinate 2,080,207 of NC_092539.1, forward strand.
GGTCATCAGAAGAAAAAGGCAGTGACTCCAACCCCGGCCACAGACACTCGGCTCCTGCCATGCCAAGGATGAGCTTTACAGCAGCAAGAAGGATGATGGAGGAGCTGACGATGGGAACAAACCAAACCTGCCGGGGACGTGCACAGGTGATGCCCAACACCTCCAGTGCTGGAGCACGGGAACATAGGAGACACAGTGGTACCAAAAACCCATGGACCACCCATTGGTGTGAGGAGCAATGATCCTGTTTGGGTTCTAACACCACGTATGGGAAAGCGTCCAGTGTGAGAGGAAGGTGCTCACTGCTCCCAGGCATATGTATTATTTAAACTCAGCTTTAGAAAGACTTGTTTTAATGTTGAGATTCCCCAGGTTCACTCATGGGAAGGTGCCAAGGTGACTGTGACCAACAGGGACATGGCCCAAGCTGGACAGACGGAGCACCCCGATGCTCAGCACTTGGGGACACAGGGAGCCCGTCACCCCCAGGGCAGCTCTAAATCCTGAGTTTGGACCATGCTTAAGCACACCCAAATTCACAAGGTTCACTGAGCAGCCACCTCACCCACCACATTTACCCATGCAAATAAAAGCCTGTTGGAGACGGCTGCCCAGACTAAAAAGAAATCACAGTGGTTTGGGAATACAGCACTGTCTAAGCTTGGCCAGGCCCCTGGCAATGTCCCCATCCTGCTGGTGGCCAAGGAGCACACACGTCAAGGAAGACCTTAAGCCAGAAAAGGTCACCACCAAGGGCAATGGTACCACAGGATGGCCATGCTCGGCAAGGACCCCCATGGCAGTGGCAGAAGAGATGCTCTCGTCCCCCATCCAGCCGTCCCCGTTGCAGCGGGGTCTCCTCTGGTCCCACCACGGAGGTGTGTGCTGACCCACCTCTCCCGGTGTCTGTCCCATGGTACCGGGGAGAATTAACAACCGACAACACTTCTCACCACTCATCTTCCTGTAGCTTCCCAGTTGCCTCGAAGCCACTAGGTGCCTCCCAAATGCTAATTAGTAACAAACACTACTGACGAAACCAGCCAGGAGGTCGATCAGCCCAACACGAAGGTTGGGGCTGCGCTGCAAAAGCCAAGCCAGGAGGGATCCTCTCCGCTCCTGGAGTTTCACTTCACCCGGGGGCCTCTCCACACTGATCTCAATTCTCTGTGTATTGGCAGGAAAATTGTTTTTCTTTTAACTTCTTTCTTTTTCTCTCCCCCCCCGTTTTTTTCCCCCCACATTGTTTCATCTTGCAAATGGCTGCACTGAGTTTGCTCAAACTTCTCCCCAAATCCTCGTCTTGGGCAGAGAAAGTTGCAGCACAGAAGTGAACATCATAAGTAGGCAAATAATAAGAAGAAAAAAATCACAATTAAAATCTAGAAATTATTCTCATTCAGTTCCATTGTGTTCAGTTCTTGCCTATTGTTTATTATCTTCCCATTTTATAATCTTAATTTAATAACTCGGGTGTGTTGCATGCATCTGCCCGATTTCCGAGCTGCCTCACTAACTCATAAATACAAGTTCTTCTAAAAAGTTTGAAACTAAAAAGGTTGAATCTGTGCTGGAAAAAGCACACGTGGGGTTTTGGTAGGAGATGCAAACACCAAACATGGTGCGGTAGCAAAAAATCCCAGCGCAACTGCAGCCCCGGCCTGGCGAGGCGCTCAATGTTTTGAAATGGAAAAAATCTGCACGCAAAGGACCCAAGGTTCCCGTGGCACCAACCACCCACCGCGGCTCCCGATGCTTCGGAAAGTCGCAGACGTGTTTAAGGTGACAACCAGTGACAGGACAAGGGGCAGTGGGTGCAAACTGGGACACAAGAGGTTCCTCTTAAATACGAGAAGTAACTTCTTCCTGGTGAGGGTGTCAGAGCCTGGCCCAGGCTGCCCAGGGAGGTTGTGGAGTCTCCTTCTCTGCAGACATTCAAACCCGCCTGGACACCTTCCTGTGGAACCTCAGCTGGGTGTTCCTGCTCCATGGGGGGATTGCACTGGGTGAGCTTTCCAGGTCCCTTCAACCCCTGACACTCTGGGATTCTGTAAGGGCTGTAAGCAGCTGCCTTTGAACCAAGGGAATATTCACAGGAGTAATTTTATGAACTTGCTACAAGTCCTGGCAGAATCTGTGCTTTGAATTGCAATTTTTCTCTCGTGGCAGCCTAAGGAAATCCAAGCAGCACTTGCCAGCACTTTCCCAAAGAAAGAGAACATAAAATTTAACTTAAAACTACAAATGTTCAAACAAATATTTAAAATCTTCAACCTGACGTATCTTTTCTTTCTCTCCAAAACGGTCATGAAATTAAAACTATGAATTAAATCAATGTAGTAAATTGGGCTGCATTTAAAGAGTTACTCCTTGATTACAAACAACTGAAAAGTAATCAAAATGTTTTCTCCAGCTCCTGTTGCTCAGTGCTCTTCTCACTCCATTCTTTATGAGGAAAATAATCAAATTGCGGGTGAAGAGGACAAAAGGCATTACTGATTACTTCTGAACTCTCCTCAGAGCTGGAAAATAAGAGTGACCAGGCAAAACAACACAATTATCTGCATCAAGCGGTTATTTACAGATGGTATGAGTTTCCCAGCAGAAGAAACAGCTGGAAATGTTTTTAAAGAATAAACGTATATGGAATGAAACCTTAGAGGGGGAGGAGGAGATGATTATTTTCTACTTGGGGGGAAGAAGAGGGGAGAAGGAGCCACGCGACGGCACTGCAGAAATCCACCCCTTTCTCCAGGTTTCCAGTTGCACAGGGAACTCTCAGGAAATCAACTTTTTAAAGATCCCGTTATAGGCACTTTTCCGACTTGATAAAACAAACATATCTCACCAGCTACGAGTGCGCTCGGGGAGAAAAAACAGGGACTTATTTACACATGGAATCCCACATGTTTTACTACAGAAGTGCCACCAGACACCTTTTGTCCAGGCGTGTGTGAGCAGACACATCTGGCTGCAACCGTGTCCCACTGCAGGTGTCACCTCATGGCAGGACCCACCTGGAGCCACCACCCACCGCAGAGGTCCAGCCTGTCCCCAGCAGTGGCCAATGCGATGTGGTGGGCAAGACCTGAATGCTGAGTTGAAGATGAACCACCTCGCTGGAGCACGTGCAGGGGCTCAGCTGATGGGAGGCAACCTGAGAAACCATCCCAGCTCCACTGCATGTGGAAGAACTCAGTAGAAGTTGACTGGGACCGGTCTAATCTATCCCAAACTGAGCCTCTGTGCATCCTCCCATTCTGCTCTGCCCTGGTGAGGCCCCATCTGCAGTTCTGTGTCCAGTTCTGGGCTCCCCAGTTGAAGAAGGACAAGGAATCACTGGAGAGTCCAGTGGAGGGACACAAAGATGCTGAGGGGTCTGGAGCATCTTTCACATGAGGAAAGGCTGAGAGAGCTGGGGCTGTTCAGCTGGAGAAGAGAAGCGGAGAGGGATCTGATCAATGGATCAATATCTCAGGGTGGGTGTCAGAGGATGGACCAGACCGTTCAGTGGTGCCCAACGCCAGGGTGAGGGGCAGTGGGCACAGACTGAAACACAGGAGGCTCCATCTGAACATGAGCAGAAACTTCTCTGCTGGGAGGTGCCAGAGCCTGGCCCAGGCTGCCCAGAGCGGGTGTGGAGTCTCCTTCTCTGAGACATTCAAACCTGGACACATTCCTGTGCAATCTACTCTAGGTGTAACTGCTTTAGAAGGTGGGTTGGACTGGATGATCTCCAGAGGTCCCTTCCAACCCCAACCAGGCCGGAATTCTGTGATCCTGTAACAGCGAGTGCAGGGGTTTGCAGTGGCTGGAAACGCAGCGGGGAGCACAACCTCCCCAGCAGGTCTGACCTCCAGGTGGTGGCCGGAGCCCGGCACGCTTGGGCTGAAGTGCAGACCAGCCAGGAGACCCCCAGGCTCTCAGACAGCAGGACATCCAAATCTGAACATACCTGCAGGAGCAACACTGCAACACAGACACTGGGAGCATTTCTGTCATCGCCATGGTAAAGCAGGACAAGTACCTGAGAGCAAGATGCCCCAGCAGCCACAGGCCCACCTGCAACACCAGCTGTTGTAGATGCTCACATCCTGCTCTGAGCATTAAAAAGGATGCTGGGAAAGAGGGAGTCAAGCCTTGATTTAGAGCAAAAACCATCTCCAAAGTGGTGACCTCCCATCTGGCCACGAACCCTCCAAGTCCCATTGCTGTCACCAGCGTGAGGACAGTGACTGACACGGATCATCCTGCTGGTCCCTCCACGAAGCCCCAGCCCAAGATGCGAGGAAAAACTAAGAACAAAAGCAAAACCAACTCATGTCAAGAACATCCTCGGAGGATCGTGCACGCTGCTGGGACAACCCCGGCACAGAGTCCGGGGTGTCGGGGCCAGGAAGGAGCCCGGTGATGAGGCCCTTCTTGGAAGAAGCTTTCATAAGATTAAAACTTTGCCCCTTAAATGTGCAGAGGCTGTGAAACGCGTCCCAGAGGAGCTGCTCCAGCTCATGGGTAAGTCGTCTGTGTTTCAGCGGGAGCAACGCCATCTCTGGGCAGAAATTTTGGAGTTGGTTTTACCTCTTTTTTCTCAGTAAATTTTGGAGAATGCTTTGGGTGTCTCCATAATGAACAACATGGCGTGGATGCAACAGTCTGACATCTTCAGCTTAAATCCGAGGTACATAATGAAAAATTAAACGTTTGACAAACACACAATAATCCAAGGCAGAAAATTAGTGTGTAGAATTTAGAAAAACGCATAATTTGATAAATACTGCAGTGAGACGGTGTCAGGACCATAAGGACCAGTAGGACCATAAGGACCAGCATTGGCCAAGGGTTCCTTACAACGCTGGTACCCAAGACTACACAACATCCTTTCCCCATAGGGAAAGTTTTCATTTTGAAAAATAAAACCGATTATTTTTATCAACAAAATCCCTTGTAGCATTTAGAGACGGGCAAAGAGGCCGAAAGCAAACAAACATTTACCGCTGAGAGGGTAACTATGGGATGTCGCCTCCTCTCCCAGTTCTGTACGACTTTTAATAGACGCAAATAGTGGTCATTTTACTTTGGAAAGAGAAAAAAAGTAAAGAAGTCAAACCACATTGATCTAAAAGTAAGAAGGGGGGAAGGAACGTAAGGCTGGATAATTTTTTTTGAACTTAAAAAAGAGCAGTAATTACAGGGGGAAAATTCATTCAGAAAGAGTTCAGTCTGCCTGGCTCCCTCAAATATGAAAAAAACAGAAAAAAGCAGAAAAAAAGAGTAAAAAAAGAGGAAAAGTAATAAAAGAGAAGGGTGAAAATGAAGGAGGTTGGGAAAAAGCAGGCTTAAAGTAGAAATCTTAGAAATTCTGCTTGCAAAATAACTCCCATCAGCCAACCGCAAATCCTATAAATATCACCAGATTGACTCCCCGAGCAGATATAAATCAATAAATAAACAAACAATCCTCCAAGATTCAAAAAAGCCCCAAAAGGTCTGGCTGCTCTTGCAAGGGCGGCTGGGTTTGAATCCCAGAATGTGAGGGGTTGGAAGGGCCCTGGAAAGCTCATCCAGTGCAATCCCCCCATGGAGCAGGAACACCCAGCTGAGGTTCCACAGGAAGGGGTCCAGGCGGGTTTGAATGTCTGCAGAGAAGGAGACTCCACAGCCTCCCTGGGCAGCCTGGGCCAGGCTCTGACACCCTCACCCCCAACAAGTTTCTTCTCGTATTTAAGAGGAACCTCCTGTGTTCCAGTTTGAACCCATTGCCCCTTGTCCTGTCACTGGTTGTCACCGAGAAGAGCCTGGCTTCATCCCCCTTTCCATATTGATCCCCAGGAATGAGTCCCCCCTCAGTCTCCTCTTGTCCAGCTCCAGAGCCCCAGCTCCCTCAGCCTTTCCTCTCACGGGAGATGCTCCACTCCCTTCAGCATCTTGGTGGCTGCGCTGGACTCTCTCCAGCAGTTCCCTGTCCTTCTGGAGCTGAGGGGCCACAACTGGACACAATATTCCAGGTGTGGTCTCCCCAGGGCAGAGCAGAGGGGCAGGAGAACCTCTCTGACCTACTGACCAGTTTGCGGTCTTCCCAACAATTATGGCCATTGGGACACGAAGGAAAGAGGAAAACCAGCTTTTTTCCTGGGTACATGTAAACCCACCAAGGCTGCAGGAGGGATCCTACCGAGATATCGCAAGGATTGTCCCCGGGCAGAGGGGACAGCAACCCCACAAACCTCACCAGGATTCCCCAAAGCGGAGCCGGCACTGGGAAGAGCGGGACATCACCCCATGCCATCGACCTTTGCTGCTGGCACCCCCAAATCGCCATCTCAGCAATCAGTTGGGCTAAAGAAACCGTTTTTCAAGCAATTTGCATGGGACAAACATCACCCCGACCCGACCTGCGTGACCTGCAATTCTCTATAGCTCACGGAGCTGAAAAAAATGAGGCTATGTTGCTGCAGGGAAATTATTTTCAGGCAGAAGTGTAGCTGTAGCAAGACCGACCATCGCATGGATTAGTGTAATTTTTGCTGAACCGTTCACACAATAGAACAGGGCTCTCATTTGCAAAAAGTGACACACTCTGACATTTAAAATTTTCTGATTCATACAGGCAAAATATCTGCCCTATTTATTTCTTAAAGCAAGAACTATGTGTTCAAAATCTAAACGAAGCACTTGGAAGCCCCAGATTTTGTTCCACTATGCAGCCCAAAATGATATCGTTTATTTTCCAGTCAACAACAAAAAATAAAATCAATATATGGTCACCTGAATGATCCAGAAGAGATGATCGAGCTGATGCTCCTCAGTAGGTCTAGACCATCACTGCTGCTCACATAGAGACGGGATCATACAGCTCCGAGATCACAGAATCACATTGTCTGGGGTTGGAAGGGACCTCTGGAGATCATCCAGTCCAACCCACCTTCTAAAGCAGTTACACCTAGAGTAGAATGCACAGGAATGTGTCCAGGTTTGAATGGCTCAGAGAAGGAGACTCCACACTCGCTCTGGGCAGCCTGGGCCAGGCTCTGGCACCTCCCAGCAGAGAAGTTTCTGCTCATGTTCAGATGGAGCCTCCTGTGTTTCAGTCTGTGCCCGTTGCCCCTCACCCTGGCGTTGGGCACCACTGAACAGAGTCTGCTCCATCCTCTGACACCCACCCTGAGATATTGATCCATTGATCAGATCCCTCTCCGCTTCTCTTCTCCAGCTCAACAGCCCCAGCTCTCTCAGTCGTTCTACGATCCACATTCACGGGTCAAACTCCTTGAACAGCATCTCTATGCCCTTACTGGAATTAGTGTGGGCAAAGGAGACTGAAAACGAACCCAGGTTTCTGCAAAGCCCAGCAGTGTCCACAGTGCACTGCACCACGGCTCGCAGTCTCCAGTCCCCCTCAGAACCCAGGCCCCAGCCAAGCACTTGGACTCCCTGGCAAGACCTCAGATGCCAAAGCAGCGTCCCAGCTCCAAGCTCAGGGGTCTTCATAAAACTTTGTGCGTTGCCAACAGATTTTTGCGGAATTGTGTGCTCTGCAGAAAACCACTGAAGTTTTTCTGCTGGTAACCGCGCTGGCACCGCTCCCCAGCGGGTCTGCTGGGCAGCAAAGGAGCTTCATGTCGGCACAGATTTACCGCCATCATTCTCCATCAATGTTATTTTGCAGCGCTCTATTTTCTGCTAATACACAGGGTAAAGCAGCAGCTTGCAGACTCAGTGTATAGGTCTCCAGTGACTAATTGCTTAGGTAATAAAAACCTACCAGGCCACAGCTATGTAGCCACTATATCGCAATATGAAGTGGACGTACTCTTGAGTCTCCTGGGATTCCCCAAAATTCACAGCGGGGAGCGGGTTCAGAGAAAGGACATTCAGGAGGTAAAAGCCCACGGTGCCTGAAGGCTCTCAAATGTGACCTCCGGGCTCCCCCGCAGTCACTAATGGGCAAACTCGGCACTTTGCACAAATTATCGCGAGTATCAAAAATATCTTTACAACGCAGCTTTTATTTCCACATATTTGAAGCTGCTTTCCCCTTTTGTTTCTTCTCTAAACCAGTTAAAATGAGCATTAAGGGATATAATTATGTTGTTAGCTTAATTGCCTACTTAAAGCAGAATCTACAGGGGTTTAATGCAAGATTTGAAAGCGGGGGGGAAGGGAAATTGGGATATTAATGGATACAATTTTAAAAATGAATCTCTTCTGGGGAGAAGAAAGTTTGGGGCACAGGATGGAGTGCGCAGGGGAGGAGGTGGAATTGGCCCCCATCGCTTTCCGTCAGAGGGTTTTGTCCAAATGCACATTGTTGGCCCATTCTTTCTCCTGCAGTCTAATTTTGGAGAATTTGACCTAATTAATCAGTAACAACCAAAAAAAAAAAAAAGAAGAAGGAAAAAAAGTATCCCTCCTTCAGTTTGAAACCGTAATGCTATGATTGGCGTGACACACTTAGACTAAGGACAGGGGCTGTTATCTGGTACAGGCCCGATGCTGCCAAGACCAGGCCAGCTGGCAAAACTCTGGCTCCAAAATCACGCAGTGGACAAAAAACCATTTTCCACAGACAGACGGTCACAAACAGCACAAGGGAGAAAAACATTGCTACCTGGCCCTTATTCTAATAGCTGCCGTCTAAAAAGATGTCACCAGTGTCAATACGCAAAGGTAGAAGGATGCGCATTGCCCCACGAGCCAACCCATCCTCTCCCACACAAGCTCATGCATGTGCCGTCTTTTGTATTTATTTAGAAACACCGAACTAAATCTTCAAAGCTTTCCGTGTTTACGCTGCCTTGTTGAACGAATTTTATGCCAGAACCAAAAACAGCACAGGGTGAAACCTGTTGATGAGCAGAGCAGAGTTGGAGAGCCAGGTGGGCACCACCACCTCCCTGGTGTCACCCGCGGCATCACACGCTCTGGATGGGGACAGAGCGCTCAGGCACCTCCACAAACTTCAAGCCTTTTTTCATTCACAGAATCACAAGATCCCAGAATGTCAGGGGTTGGAAGGGCCCTGGAAAGCTCACCCAGTCCAATCCCCCCATGGAGCAGGAACACCCAGCTGAGGTTCCACAGGAAGGGGTCCAGGCGGGTTTGAATGTCTGCACAGAAGGAGACTCCACAACCTCCCTGGGCAGCCTGGGCCAGGCTCTGACACCCTCACCGGGAACAAGTTTCTTCTCAAATTTAAGTGGAACCTCCTGTGTTCCGGTTTGTACCCATTAGGGTCCTAAAAGCCTCTTATTTCTGCATTTCTCCTCTCATGGAGAGTTGCCATGGCTGGTGTTATCTCCACTGTCTCAGCAAACAAGATGCTGCTTCTCAAGCACTTTCGGGCTCCTCTAACTCAACTCTATAGATTCAATTTCTCCAGCACCAGGTTTTGTCAGACCTGGAATTAAGCTCAGCGCTTCCCTTCCCCAGTTTGACTGCTTTACTGGAATTACAGCTCTAACCAGAGCTAAATCCCCCACTCTGAACCTCCGGTTTGACTCAGAAACTCGGTTTCTGCAGGTTTTTGATGAGCATCCCCCTGTCCAGCGTTCACCACCAACCTGGGCCACGCGGGGGACACAAAACCCCACCACTACCTTCACGAGGTTTCACTGCTGGGATGACCCAGCAAGGGAAAACACTCATGAAATTCAATAAATACACATGGGAAACACTGTTCTGCTCCTGCAGAGACGGAGCAAATCTGCACCCACGCCGCTTGCTCACAAACACACGCCGAGCAAAACCGAGCGCCACCATCTTCTTGGTTTCCCAGAAACAAAATGGTGATTGCAAAACAGCTGCTTTCCACCCAAAACGAGAGCCCTCCCTCGCCCGGGCTGTCCTTCCTCAAAGCTGATTGAAACCAAATATTTAAGAAAACTTTTTATTGTATTCATTTATTATTCAAATATTATTATATCTGAACTCTTTTAAGAAAATTATGTTATGTTTTAAGGATTAGCAGCTGTTCCCCCCAGCCCTCTGCAGACCCTGCGGTGAGACCATGGCTGTGATTCTGGAGGTGGATGCACAGGGGAACATCACAATCCTGGATGAATTATTGGTGTACTCAGAAAAATCAAGAGAATTACTGCATTTCAGTGTCTCCTTGGGAACATGAAGGAAACGTGCATTGTTACAAACTTCGATATTACTAGGAGGAATATGTATAGCGCAAATTACAGACTTCAGAGGAGAAGCCACCTTGGATCGTTTGATTAATATAGTAAGTACTTCCTATACTGACATAAGTGGATTTCAAACAACTTGAACTCAACATAATTACATGGATTCATAAAGCAGCAGAATTAAGACATTAGGTTGAAAGGGAAAATGGGGAAGGATTTGGAAATTAGAAGATAACGTGAGAGAAAATAAAGAAGGGGATGTATAAAACACAGGCTCATAAATCCTGGGGAGTCCAACAGCGGGTCTGACCGATCGCAGCCAACAAGAGGTATCAAACAGCATCATCAAAAAATTGGTGTTTATAAGTTTATACTGGAAACTTAACACCATGCACAGGTTACATTAAAAGCACGTCAAAAAACAACACCACTGCAAAACCAAAAGTGGGAGAATGCCAACATTTGGATGGAATGCGCCCTGTGCCACCAGCCTGCCCCGCACTGTGACACAGCCCCGAGCTGCTGAAACCCACGCTGCTTCTTCCACACAAACCTCAGCTCCTCCAGCGCTCAGTTTGATTTAGAAACAAAATCAAAATGAAGGCCAATAAATAAAATTTCTAGTGGCCAGACTGACCTGCTCGGGGCCACTTGATTCTGCAGGTCATTGATTCTGCAATGTTCGCTCATCATAGTTTTGTTTTAATTTAGAATTAAAATTGTTAGAATATTCTTCAACAGCAAATATAGATGTATTTTCACTGTTTTTCCTCTGCGCCGGGGTTTGGGTAACGCGGGGATGAGGACGCAGGGACGCTCTGCGCCGGCTGCCCCTTCGAGGCCCAACTGAGCGTCTGCAGCTCCAGGACTTCCCCAGGTTAATAATTCAGCCAGATCACGGTGTTTTTTCCCACAGCGTCACAACCCTGAAATACAAGAAGTTCTCCCAATTTTCCACTCCATGTCCAACAGCGGTTTTTGCTGCTTGTCCTGGAGCAAAGCACTTGGCTACTGCACGAGCTGCCTGAGCCCAGCGGGACATTCAGCCACGTTTTGGAGGGGATTGCACTGGATGAGCTTTCCAGGTCCCTTCTGATCCCTGACATTCTGTGGTTCTGTGTGATTCTGTGATGTGCGGCCCAATTTTGGTTTCATTTCCCCAGCTAAAGTCAAGCTTAGGAGGAGGTGCTGGCTGGGCTGGGCCTAGGCCGGGTTTGCGGGCGGGCCTGTCCTGGCTCTGGGGGCTGCAGGGCTCCGGCCCAGGTCTCAAAACCCACAAAAATTCCTAAAGATTCCTAAAAATTCCTTAAACCTCGACAGATCAACAAAAGACCCCCAGAGCGGGAGGGACCCAGAACCACGTGGGTCCAGGACAACGCGCTTTCCCCAACACTCACGGCAAATTTTGGGCCCAGCGTGGGCGAACCCGTCCTCCTTCCAGCCTCATTCATCAGCCAGGGCAGCTCTTGCTGCAGCTTTTCCAAACAAATTCCCCCCTTAGGCAGACACCTGGCTTGGAAAATTGAGTCGTGAAGGCTGAAGAAGTTTTGGCAGAGTTGTAAAGGGTTGAATGCAGAGGCTGGTCGGAGTTGGGCAATCCGCACCGGTGGCGGCACTGCCAGCTCCCCCTGCAACGCGGCCACCCGAGGGAGGCAAAGGCCAAAATGAGAACATTAAATAAAAAAAAATTTAAAAAAAAAAGAAAAAAATCTGCTGAATGAGTCATTGTTCACCAGAGGAGGGCAGGAATAGGGATTTTTTTCTTGTTTGTTTGGGAGGGAGGTGGCGCATTAGAGATACTGAAGGAAGAAAGGTTGATTTGTTTTGCTTTGGTTTACAGATATCTCACGGGAAAAGTCTTGTTGCAAGATTAACTAGAGCTATTAGGGATGAGTAAAATGACTACCAGTCACGGCAGGCAAGGAAGACAGTAGGATTTTTATTATACATCAAACAAGATGGGCCCTCCCCCCAGCAGCTGCCAGGCTGGGGCTCTGCAGCCCCCAGAGCCAGGACAGGCCCTCCCGCAAACCCGGCCTAGGCCCAGCCCAGCCAGCACCTCCTCCTAAGCTTGACTTTAGCTGGGGAAATGAAGGAAAGCCACAATTGGGCCACACATCACAGAATCACACAGAACCACAGAATGCCAGGGGTTGAAGGGACCTGGAAAGCTCATCCAGTACAATCCCCCCATGGAGCAGGAACACCCAGCTGAGGTTCCACAGGAAGGGGTCCAGGCGGGTTTGAATGTCTGCAGAGAAGGAGACTCCACAACCTCCCTGGGCAGCCTGGGCCAGGCTCTGCCACCCTCACCACGAACAAGTTGCTTCTCAAATTTCAGTGGAACCTCCTGTGTTCCAGTTTGCACCCATTGCCCCTTGTCCTGTCACTGGTTGTCACCCAGAAGAGCCTGGCTCCATCCTCCTGACACTGCCCCTTTCCATATTGATCCCCAGGAATGAGTCCCCCCTCAGTCTCCTCTTCTCCAGGTCCAGAGCCCCAGCTCCCTCAGCCTTTCCTCACACGGGAGATGCTCCACTCCCTTCAGCATCTTGGTGGCTGCGCTGGACTCTCTCCAGCAGTTCCCTGTCCTTCTGGAGCTGAGGGGCCACAACTGGACACAATATTCCAGGTGTGGTCTCCCCAGGGCAGAGCAGAGGGGCAGGAGAACCTCTCTGACCTACTGACCACCCCCTTCTAACCCACCCCAGGTACCATTGGCCTTCCTGGCCACAAGGGCCCAGTGCTGGCTCATGGTCACCCTGCTGTCCCCAGGACCCCAGGTCCCTTTCCCCTACACTGCTCTCTAATAGGTCATTCCCCAACTTACACTGGAACCTGGGGTTGTTCCTGCCCAGATTCAAGACTCTACACTTGTCCTTGTTCTGTTTCATTAAATTTCTCCCCACCCAGCTCTCCAGCCTGTCCAGGTCTCTGATGGCAGCACAGCTTCCAGTGTCACCACTCCTCCCAGTTTGGTGTCATCAGCGAACTTGTGAGCAATTAATTCAAATCACTTTTACTGTTTGCAGAACTAAAGGCAACGTGAGGATGAAACAATCGGTGGCACAAGACGGCGTTGATCAGGCAAATGAAGTCCAAACGGGCCTTTTCAGGGCTTTTTGTATAATTTATTTTCCTTTGTTGATGAAGTGAAGAAGAAATTACATTAATGAATCATGAATACATCATACACCCGCTGACCTTGTGGAGCCACTAGCAACTCCTGCTCGTTTATTTTTCAAACACAACTAGGAAATAAATATAAAAGCATTGCTAGTCCTGCCCTTCTCAACACAGCCGTCAGGAGAACAAGAAAAGATGTTTGGGCAATAAGGAACTAGGGAAGAAATTAAACAACGGGCAAACCCAGGCCCTGGTAGCGCCCGTCCCGGCGGCCCCACTCCCGGCAGCCACTGCACAGGTGCTGAGCAAATCCCATCCCACACACCAGCACATTGGAATTTTGGGAAAGCCTTTAATACCTCCAGCTCATAACGTTTTACACTCAAAAAAATAAATATTTAAAACACTTAGGGCTTTATATGACTTTTTTTTTTTTTTAGTTTCTATTAAAGTTTTAGCAAATACACTAAAATAAGTGACCGGGAGCTTCATCCCCATGGTACAACCATCTACTGAGCCACCTGTATTTTGATCTATTGGCTGGCACCAGAAACAGAAGTGCAAGGCTATTTAGGGGAGAAAGGATGCTCTGCCCGATGGGGAGTGGAGCGATCTCAGACCCTGTCCCCATCCCTGTCCCCATCCCTGTCCAGGCCACTTTTGGAGCCCCCACACATGCTGGCAGTTTTTTACAGCATTTTACTACAGCTCTTGCCAGCAGCAAGTGAACGTCTGCGCCACGAATCGCGTCCTTCCCATAACAAGGGGAAAGTTAAACATAAAACATCAATGGCGAATTTCTTGACCCACACAAAGAGAACTTCCCACGGCCAACGATGCTGTAAGAAAAGGCCGTGGAGACGGCACACAGAAATAGCTCATATTTTACATTTCCTGTTGCATTGGCACCAATTACTTACATTTTAAGGTCAGCTTACAACAGCTTGAAATATTTTTAATCAACTTTTTTTCTTTTTTCTTTTTAAACAAATAAATGTTTCTGTGGTGCAGCATCACGCGTTTGGGTTCGGGTTTGTTTTTTGGTTATAAAGAAGAACTAATCTATCTTCTGAAGGCAGTAATAGTTAAGCACACGCTAATAAAAGTGCAAATCAAGACCTGACCAAGCGACATAATTACTTTCCAGACGGGTGAACGTGCCGGCAATGGAGTCGCCCATCTGCTGAGAAAACGAGTGCAACAACAGCTCCAAATATTTCTTTAAGCAAAGGTGCAGCAGCAAACCCACAAAATAGGTTTCGCTTCCAGCAGTCAGCACCTCAGAGTCATTTTTATAATCCTTGTTTTTCTTAAGATTAGCCCAGTGTGGTTATTCTCCTGTTTCCTTGTTGAGCGCTATTTAACCGGCACAAAGTGTGCAATCATTAAACCATGCGACGCGGAGCCAACCGGTCAGCCAGAAATGGCCAAGAGCGGCAGCCAGTCGTTTCTGAAATAACCGGTTTGTTGGGAAATCAATCAAAATAAAATCGCCTTTGGTGACTGTAATTTGAAAGCAGCGCCGGGCGCTCCGCGGGTTTGGGTTCAGCCCTGCAGCGTGCTGGGTCCTGGCACGGGGACGCTGAGCTGCACCGGGTCCCCACCACACACGTCTGCAGGCAATTGTAAGCATCTCTGTAATGATAAACTATCTTTTTTAATAAATAAAAAAGTCTATTAGAAGGCCCGGTCCCTCTTTCTTGCAAGAAGCAGACTTGCAATGAGTAAAGCCTGTATTTAAAGTAGGTTCACACGTATTTCCCTCCATCCACTTGCTGATGCACCAGGGACCAGGCGGCATCACGGGCGCTGCCACCCGAGGCTCCGCTCTGGAGCATGGGCAACATTTCTCCAGTTCCTTTCATATTCAGACTCTGAATCACTGGGGCCTGTTACACCGATTTTAGATCACAGAACAAAATCATAGTATCAATTTGGTTGGAAGAGATCCTCAGGGTCATCGAGTCCAACCATAACCCACCCCTGGCACGGCCCCATGTCCCTGAGAACCTCATGTCCGTCTGTCCAACCCTCCAGGGATGGTGACTCCAGCACTGCCCTGGGCAGCCTGTTCCAATGCCCCACAGCCCTTTGGGGAAGAAATTGTTCCCCACATCCAACCTCAACCTCCCCTGGTGCAACTTGAGGCCGTTTCCTCTGCTCCTGGCGCTTGTTCCTGGGGAGCAGAGCCCGACCCCCCTGGCTCCAAGCTCCTTTCAGGCAGTTCAGAGATCAGAAGGGCTCCCCTCAGCTCCTGTTCTCCAGCTGAACCCCCCAGGGCCCTCGGCCGCTCCCATCACACTTGTGTCTTGATTTTGTTCCTCGATTTTGGAAGGAAGCTGGATAAAACCCAAACGCGCTGGTCCTGCCCAAGCGATGCTCACTGTGCTGGGATGCGGGATGGGCACCAGGACGTGGTCCCCAGCTCAGGTTTGGCTCCGTGCTCACTCCAGACATTAACTTGACTCAGTCATGAGCAGTCCCAGGCAATCATTAACCAGGGAGGCCAACGAGCACCGAGTCCACACACCCACTTTGCTGGGGAAAGTCATGTGAAACAACAGCCTAAGGAACCAGCGCTGCCCACCATCCTGGAGAGGCTCAGATTTAGTGATAAAGTGCCTGTTCCCATGGAAAAACCCCAATCAGCTTGTGCAGAACACAAACCTATTGCCTTCTCCTAACTTTAAAAGATGTTCTGGGAGCAAGAAGTGAGCGCTGATGTGACCGAGGTGTCCCGGTCTCAGTGGATGCTGACACATCTTCCCATGGGAAACAGTGCGTTTCCCCGCCATGGTCCCCCTTATCCATCCAGACCCTAAGGAGTTACTCTATTTGGATTCATTTAATCAACCTGCCCTTTCTCCACACTGGTATGTGCACCCTGTGGCTCCCGGCTCCTCCAAGGCTGCAAGTCCCGCAAGTCAGAAAAACCACATCCTTTAATGAAAAAAAAAGTCTTTTAAAAGCCTGAGCAAAGCACCAGGTTTTGGGAGCAGCCGGAGCCCCTCATTCGACAGCATTTACCCATTAGTTGATCTCAATTTTACAAATGCAGCAGTGGCCAAGCCCAGGGGTGAAGCGCAGAGCCTGTGCAAATCCTGCCCAAATTACTCTCCATGTGAACATGGGGCAGCAGGGAAGGTCCAGGCCCCCCATCTCATAATTTCTAGAGGCACAGGTACGTTCATCCTCTCATTTTCAAGTTCCCTACATGCACTGAACAACTTTTTCCTGTTTTCCTTCAAATTAATGGCCACCACCGAGCGTGGAGGGAAAACAGCGCTGGGCACTTGCAAAAGCACCGGCCGTGGTGCAGCGGTGGAGCCTGGGTGCTCCCGCGGGAAATGCAGCAGAAACCGCCCTTTGGGGGCACTGGGTCCCAAACGACACCACCTGCACCAGCACCTCCTTCTCCTCTCCATGTGGACACACCAAAGCACCCAAGCGCTGTCTCAAGTGCCCGTGCCAGCGTGGGCAGCTGTGGGAGCCTGATGTCCCGTCACCCCCAGGGAAGCTGCCTGTGCTCCCCACAAAGTGCTGTGTCCTGGTAGGGCTGCTGCAGGGAGGAGGAGGAGGAGGAGGAGGAGGAGAAAGGAGGAGACAGAAGAAGGAGGACAAAGAAGGAGGAAGAAGAGGAGGAAGAAGAGGAGGAGGAAGAAGAGGAGGAGGACGAAGAGGAGGAGGACGAAGAGGAGGAGGACGAAGAGGAAGACGAAGGAAGAACAAGAGAAAGAGAGAGGAGGAAGAGGGAGGACAAAGAGGGAGGAAGAAGAAGGAAGAAGAGGAGGGAGGAGGAAGAGGAGGAGGAGAGAGGAGAAGGAGAGAGGAGGAGGAGAGAGGAGGAGGAGAGAGGAGGAGGAAGAGGGAGGAGAAGAGGAGGGAGGAAGAGGAGGAGGCAGCCTGGTCCAGCCCAGCGGGCTGTGCTCAGCCACGTGCACAAGCCTCCTCCTGTTCAAGCGGCATCACATTAAAGTGAGAATGACGGCGGCACAAACCCCCCTCGCTCCTTTCCTCAGGAGTCGCCACCCAGCACGTTCAAGGTCTTCACTAGAAAGAAACTTCTCTGGGTACCACTCATTTCCATGCAAAATGCAAAAACATAGGGAGGAATTCCTGCCCAGCCAGCGGCACCACCATCCTCATCCTCACCCTCCTCCAAACACATCCCAACCGCCCGGACCTGCGCAGGGAGCGAGTCGGGGAAGTCAGAGCCAGACGGAGACCAACCCTGTACCCCGGCTCCTTTAGACCTGGTATAGAGCGAAACACTATGGGATCTGGGTTTTAGCACTTTTTTGTAGCTCTCTGTATGCCTACGTGGAAACCAGTTTCGAAATGCATTAGAAAATACAACTACTATGAAATCACCGATTTTGTTGCTTTGCTGTCAGTGGAAGGAAGCCCAAAATGGAGGCTTTGCAGTTTCTCAAATGCAGAATTTCAGTTCTCAAGAGACAGTTAATTAAAATAAAATAAAATAAAATAAAACAACAGCAGCGTTATTTTGTAACAAAACTATTGAATGTCTAAACTGAGTCAAAAGTTAAATACGCCACTGCCAAACTTCTGCAAGGCCCAATCGCTATATTAAGAAAAGAGATCATAAACCAAACAAAACTCCGCACAACATACAGGCCCCGATAGCCAACAGCCAACAGCAATGCTTCTTCGGCTATGTGTACATTTCTAATTATAACCACAACAACGACAAAAAAATCCCTCCAAATCCAATCAGAATCTTTCCCTCCTTGTCCCCAGAGATCAAATTTACCCAATCACAGTTTTAATAATTATTTCCATATGTTAATTATTTCCTGTAAAAGACTAACTCGCTTCTCTTCTGTGTTACAGTAAAATCCACGCGAAGGGCTCGAATCCAGGCTGAGCACCGAATTACGGGACTTTTCCATGTTTCAGGCCCAGAAGAGATGCTTGCAAAGCAAAACGTGAACCGGAGCAAAATTCCCCCCAGCCGGGTCTGTCCTCATGGGCCATCGCACGCATGGGCCGACGTCTGGACATGCAGCTGGGGCCAGGAGGAACACGACATTTTTCATTGATGCCCACCAAGGAGAGCACACGAGAACCATCCAGGGAAAGAGCCTTTAATTAAGGTCCAGTAACTGATGAAGATGAAGACCCAGGTGACTGAGACAGCTCCTGGGGATCCTTCTCATCCTCCAGCTCTTCCTTCTTGTCCGTCAGCCCACACAACCTGCTCTCCACTATCACAAACCCAACGCTCCTCTGAGTTGGTGCGAATCCCGACACGTGTCCTACAGCCAGAACCCAGGAGGACGAGCATCCACCCAACCTGGATTCTATTCCTTCTGTTTTGCCATTTATCTCAGGCCTGAAGGGCCAAAATGGTTCCAAACCCTCCTGCCGACCCCGAGATGACTGGAATGGAGGATTTCTGCTCAGTTGGCTCAGCTGGCTCCAGTCCCATAAACTTAAACTGATCCATAGACTGTTTGCTTTGTCAATACAAAAGTACAGCATAAAGCCTTCAGGCACCAGTTAAATCTTGACATCACTGTATTTATAGTTATGAATAATAAGAGCTTTTCCACAGCACTAGAGCAGCAAGGCATAATTCAACAGAAATTCAATTTTTAAAGTATGATGAATCGTGATACACTGAGATTTTTATGCTCCTATGACTATTAAGAAGCCCATGATATTCATTTTAGTAAAGTAAAAATTGAATATGGCGAAGCATTGTGCACGGCTCGGGGAAGAGCACCACAGCGGAGCATCTGCGCAGAGCTCATCGCGATGGGGCAGGAGATCGGCAAGTTCGATGATCCCTGGGCTGCGTCACTGCTGATGGCAGCTGCGAGTTTGGAAATCATGGAGCATCGGCACCTTCCCGAGGTCCTCCCGCAAGAGGCCACCGGCCCCCTCCTGCCTCGCACCGCACCACGCTCGTCTGGCAACTCTCCTTTGCATGAATTCTTTTACATGTCTTTTTCTGATTCATCAAAAAAATACCCAAAGACTGGTTACAAAGCCTTCTCCAGCCTTTCTCCCATCATCTAGCGTATCCCTCTGGCAATGTCACAGTCACAGAATCCCAGAGTGCCATGGGTTGGAAGGGGCCGGGAAAGCTCATCCAGTGCAATCCCCCCATGGAGCAGGAACACCCAGCTGAGGTTCCACAGGAAGGGGTCCAGGCGGGTTTGAATGTCTGCAGAGAAGGAGACTCCACAGCCTCCCTGGGCAGCCTGGGCCAGTGTTCTGTTACCCTCACCACGAACAAGTTTCTTCTCAAATTTCAGTGGAACCTCCTGTGTTCCAGTTTGTACCCATTGCCCCTTGTCCTGTCACTGGTTGTCACCCAGAAGAGCCTGGCTCCATCCTCCTGACACTGCCCCTTTCCATATTGATCCCCAGGAATGAGTCCCCCCTCAGTCTCCTCTTCTCCAGCTCCAGAGCCCCAGCTCCCTCAGCCTTTCCTCACACGGGAGATGCTCCACTCCCTTCAGCATCTTGGTGGCTGCGCTGGACTCTCTCCAGCAGTTCCCTGTCCTTCTGGAGCTGAGGGGCCACAACTGGACACAATATTCCAGGTGTGGTCTCCCCAGGGCAGAGCAGAGGGGCAGGAGAACCTCTCTGACCTACTGACCACCCCCTTCTAACCCACCCCAGGTACCACTGGCTTCCTGGCCACAAGGGCCCAGTGCTGGCTCATGGTCACCCTGCTGTCCCCAGGACCCCCAGGTCCCTTTCCCCTACACTGCTTTGCAACATGTCTCACATAGTGTGACAAGAACTCCTACACGGACTCGCACTGCACTCCATGGACCTGATGCCGAATCTGCTGGTCCTCTCAAGAATCACACAGAAGTTTTGCACCACTGGGATTCTGTGTTAGCTCATGCAGGGTGCCTACTGTACCTCTTCTTAAAGCAGGTATTGCTTTTGCCTCTGCAGACCCAAACTCCCCTCTTTTGTTCTGTCTCTCTGGCCCACAAGTCAATTATCTCCTTTAAATCATCACCAGAATTCACCTCCTGAGATGCTGTCCCTCGGCACAAAGCAGCCGTGGGGATGAATGGTGGCAGTGGCGATGCCCTGACCGGCAGTGCCGTCCTTGGCTGAAAGGAGAAAGAGGCAAAGAAATTCTGCGGTGAGCAATTACAGAGCAGCTCGTGCATGAGGATGCTTCTGCTTAATTTGATCAGCCGGTGGCTGACTTTTACCCCAACCTACATGTGGGTTTCTCTCACTAATAAAAACCTTTTACTCGAGATGTACTAACCACAGAAGCTTTCAGCATCCAAATAAACATGTCTCAAAAGTCTGACGCTCTTACCATCATTTTTTTAGCAGCAGGCTCTGTACCTACAGCACTATGTGTCATCTCAAAGGGACTGATTCACCTCTAGGCTTCATTTTACTCATAAAGGCAACAAAGCATTTCAGCCCAATGCATGAAAAACAAATGCTTATTGACAGACCTTCATACAAACTGGGTTGTGCTTTGGCTTGGCACCTACTGCCCAGCTCCTTGTTGCCTTAGGGTCCGACTTAAATCTAGAAATTGGGCCCCGAGGCTGATTCCTGGCACTGTATTGCATGTTTGCAACAGGGGGCAGGGTCGGCTGCTCACCAGGGACCTACGAGGACACACACACCACAGGACCTGGACCCTGCTCCTGCACACGAACTCTAATGTCTCAGTTTGCAAATACCCAGCAGACTCAAGCTCTCCATCCCTTCTCCAGCTCTGGCACCTCCCAGCAGAGAAGTTTCTGCTCATGTTCAGATAGAGCCTCCTGTGTTTCAGTCTGTGCCTGTTGCCCCTCACCCTGGCGTTGGGCTCCACTGAACAGAGTCTGGTCCATCCTCTGACACCCACCTGGAGCTATTGATCCATTGATCAGATCCCTCTCAGCTTCTCTTCTCCAGCTGAACAGCCCCAGCTCTCTCAGTGTCTTCTCACCAGGAAGATGCTCCAGACCCCTCAGCATCTTTGTGTCCCTCCGCTGGACTCTCCAGTGATTCCTTGTCCTTCTTCAACTGGGGAGCCCAGAACTGGACACAGAACTGCAGATGGGACCTCATCAGGGCAGAGTGGAGGGGGAGGATGAACCTCCCTTGACCTGCTGGTCACACTTCTCTTAATGCACCCCAGGTGCCATTGGCCTTCTTGGCCACAAAGGCACATTGCTGACTCATGGTCAACATGTTGTTGATCAGAACTCCCAAGTCGTCCTCTGCAGAGCTGCTTTCCAGCAGGTCCGCCCCTCACCTCTGCTGGTGAAATCAGGAGCTGCAGGTGACCACCCTGACTGTCCCTGCTGCCAAGAGCCCTGGGGACAGCCATGCCACCCCCATGACCATGCATTTGATGGACACGAAACCGCTGGGGCCAAACCATTTGTGAAAACGTAGCCATGCCCATGAGCAGGTGGCCTGTCCCCTTGGACTACTCCCAGATCCATGTCCTCCTCCTCCGACTCCTTTCAGACTCCTAAACAAGGACTGGGTTGTTGATGAACATCCCTACCATGTCCTACCACACCAAACTCCAACAGGTCAGGTCACGAGGAAGCAGTAACACGGACTTTTAACATAAACAGAGCTTCCAAACAGCTCACAGTTCAGTCTGTTTCTATAAGGACCACGTAACATTGTCCCCTCTAACAAAAAAGAGGGGAAAAAACTACAATTATGAAGAAATGGTAGTTACTGCTGATGCTGCCAAAGAGAGAGACTCCCAAACCCATGGCAGATACAGTGAACACAACTCAGACAACAAAACGCAGGGAAAGGATTCAAAATAACTCTTCCGTAGGTGTGAACACCTTGTGCCAACCTGGCTAAAGATGTCTTAGCAACACAATCAGCCTGTGTGTCTTCATACAGGAAAGAAGGAAGAAAACCAGCCTTGTCAAGCAGATTTGGCATTACTTCCCGGTAAGATTTACGGCTTTGGTTGAGAAAGATCACTATTTTAGCATAAGGGACTTAGATTTTTGCAAGGCTTAGTATTGCACAAGATGTTGATTCGAAAACAAGAATATCAGCCCCAGAGCAGAAATCAATGTAAACACACAGAAAGTGGATTAAAAAATAACCATTTGATAAATTCTGAAAACTAACTGTAATGGGAAAATCCTCATTTCTTCCAAGAGAAAGCAAGCCCTGAAAGGATTCAATATCTATCAATGATTTACAAGCAGCTAGAAAATCATTCCCAGTCGTGTTTGCAGAGAATATAAAATTAAAAATTAGTGGCACATAATTAAAGAGGACAGGGCACTAATACAATGCCATCGGGATCAATGGGCGTGCTGGACTCATTGAAACAAGATGCATTTTTATGCAGCCAAACACAAGATTGTACAACTAGGAAAAAAGAAATGGAGCAGATGGATGGTGTCCTGAAAGAACGGATGGAAACCGCTTAGTTCTTGTAGTGGAGACCAAAGGGGGTCCTGCTGCCCATGTAAAGCCATGGCGGAGGTGGTGGGGGTGGTGAGAAGAGGACGATGGGGCTGTGCAATGTACTGACACCACCAGCGACACCATTAACTTGTGCTGTTTCCAGTTCTCATACAACAATCACAAACGAGATGGGAAAGAGGCCAATCACCGAATCCCAGCCTGGTTGGGGTTGAAGGGCCCTCTGCAGATCCCCAGCCCAGCCCTGCTCACCAGGGTCACAGAGCAGATCACACAGGTGGGTCCAGGCGGGTTTGAATGTCTCAGAGAAGGAGACTCCACACCCGCTCTGGGCAGCCTGGGCCAGGCTCTGGCACCTCCCAGCAGAGAAGTTTCTGCTCATGTTCAGATGGAGCCTCCTGTGTTTCAGTCTGTGCCCGTTGCCCCTCACCCTGGTGTTGGGCACCACTGAACAGAGTCTGCTCCATCCTCTGACACCCACCCTGACATATTGATCCCATTGAGCAGATCCCTCTCAGCTTCTCTTCTCCAGCTGAACAGCTCTGTCTCTCCCAGCCTCTCTTCCTAAGAAAGGTGCTCTAGGTCCCTCAGCATCTTTGTAGCCCAAATCCACCACCCAACTTCCCCTATCCTACAGCAGGTAGCTGAAATCTGCCCATCCCTCCTCACTGACTATGGACATGGACATCTAAAACCAGGGCAGACTAATACTATTTCCAGGGTTACAGACCTTTTTCTGAAGATAAACTTCAGGCCAAACGAAAACCATGAGTTTGCCTCAGGAGTTGCTGCTCTGGACAGAGGACCACGAGCCTTTCCAGCCTTGAAAACTACAGGTCCACGGAGACAGAGCATCGTCTGCAATCACTGCAGTGCCGTTCAGATGCTAAAGCCAACCCCACTTCCCTAAATCTTTCCTGGACTGGATGACCACAGTCCAAGAGCCTGTTTATTTTTGCTGAATTAATCAGATGGGTTTCTGTCAAAAACAAAGCTCATTCTCCAGCAAATTTGATCACATCTAACAAAAAACCCGCATAGCTTAGACTCCGGGATCCTGACTCACAGTTGCAGAACCCAAGGAAGGAAAGAAGGAATGAGGTAGCAATTATTTTCTTCCCACGTTCTGTCTTATAAACCCCTTTTCCTCCTTGCTTACCCAATTTATTTTTTTATTGCTGCCCTAGATGGCAGCTCCAGAAATGAAACACTTAACCTCTGCAAGTTGCTTCACTTAATGAACACGCAGCAGCTTGCTATTCATTACATCCAAAAGGAAAAGCCCAGTCTGTTTCTGCTGCATTAGGCAGCACGGCTGCTGAGCGCCGCACGGGGAGCAGCCATGGCGACCTCCTCGGAAAGGAACCCAGACTTCTCCAAAGGCTGTTGGCAGCGCTCAGAAAAACAAAACAGAAGCAACTTTTAAAAAATTATTATTATTTATTGCTGTTTTGGACGAAAATTCAACACTAGTGAAAGATGGCGGACCGAGAGCAATAAAAAAGGAGCTTATCTACGGACTGAGCGTAATGTACTCAAGGTTTTGAGAGTTGGGTACCTGAAATCTGACCTGGAAATAATCACCTTTATAATGACACAGCGATTGATCTCCTTGTCAACCCAGATCCCCAGCACGTCTGCTACATCTACCGGCTGATGCTCAGCTGGTTGCTTATCTACAGCCCATTGAAAACTGGTCAAGTCTACCAGGACAAAGCCACCCTGAAGCTATGAAATGGCAATTTTTATTTCCTCTAAAGAACAGGCAAATTTTCTAGCGCTGAAGGTAGGCAAACGAAAATAGATTCTATGGAAAGACGGCTCCAGAGGCTCAAGCAAACTTCACCCATCGCTCTACCCAGCCAAAGCTACGAGAAACACCAACCAAAATGG
Source organism: Patagioenas fasciata (assembly GCF_037038585.1). Lineage (NCBI taxonomy): Eukaryota > Metazoa > Chordata > Aves > Columbiformes > Columbidae > Patagioenas > Patagioenas fasciata. The sequence goes on from NC_092539.1 coordinate 2,104,773, forward strand.
CTAAAACATCCTCATGTCTCCCAAACACTACTTAATAGTGACAGTTCTGATGTGAGCTGATGAAGTAATTTCTCTTCAGTTCCTGTGCTGGGAAATCTAAGACAGATGATACAACTTGCCCAGAGCTACAGAAAAAAGATTTTGTGAGAAGCAGATGCTTATCTCTCGAATTTCAGTCCTGCATTTTATGCACAAAATCATTCCTTCGTTTTGAAGAGGTTATCTAAGTGCCCGGGGTCATCCCCAGCCTCTGGTGGGGAGTCAAAACATCAAAAAGCCAACAGACACAACCTGGTCAGTAAAAGGAAAAGAATTAAGAGCACTCCGAACTGTTTATTGCTACTGCGATTGTTATTAAATGAAAACAGGGCCATTTGATTGCTTTCCAAAGCTAAGAAGGGCAATCCAGGATGGAGGGTCCAGGTGGTGAATCCTGTGATGGAGAACATTATCCCAAGTGTGTTCCTCCACACTACGATATATAACCAGGTCCTGCTCTTTGGGCTCTGCTGATAGTTGGGTTGGTTTTTTTTCCAAAAGAACCCCAAACGTTTCCTAAACAGGTAACACTGTGATCAGCTGCTGAGCAGAAACACAAAATCATCAAGCGGAAACATCTGAAAGTTGCCACAGCTTCCAGCTTCCACCAAATGTGACATTTGGGTTTGGCAAAAATACATTAATGTCCGAGGCTCAAAAGTCCATTCTGGCCTCTCCTTGTTAACCAGCAAATAGCCCAGACCTCACTCTATCCCCCCGACCCACCCACCGAGCACTCTCCAGCTCTCCACCAAGCTCCAGTCTTCAAACAGCCAGAGCCAAGGCCCCGACTCATCCCCTGACACAATAACTTCCCAGCCCACCAAGTAGATTTGCTCTTCAGGCCATTAAGGTCTCTTCAATTCCTGTCCAGCCATACAAGGCAACTGTCGAGCTTTTATCGCCAGTGGTGACAGCACCGCTACAGGAACGGCGGGCAACAACACTTGTAGAGGTTGTTGGGCATCCAGGCACGTTGGCCACGCATCAAACAGTGTTGGCCGACACGCATGGTCTGGCCTGCAAACTGCCAGATCAGCTACTTCTGGTCTTAAAGCTCTAGTCTACGTCCTTGTGAAGCCAACGCCATACTGTCTTCCTCCAGCAATGTGTAGTAGAACGCAAAATCTGAACACAACGTAAATCTCAGCCCACTTACTTGTGTTTGGTGGGTACAAGATTTATTTTTCTCTGACCATCTCCCATAGCTCTGAGCTAACTGGCAAACACTGCTGGGGACTATAAGCAGTTCCCACTGGCTGTTACTACCCACAACTCTGGATGGCACTTGCTAACGTCAGTCTGAATGAGCACTAACTCATTTCTTAATGAACTGTAAAACAAACCAACCAAAATAAGCTGATGGAAAGGGCAACTACACATGCCACACAGACCTTCAACGTCTCACTCACATTCTTCTTTTCAGAGCCAAATACTCACTCCAGGTTTTACTTTTATGTATTTAACTTCCACCACTACACAGCTCCTATTTTTAAAGTTTCTGAATACCAGATGAGAAAATCCTACTTCAAATGGCACATTAGCCGTGTGGCTGAGAAAATATCCATCCCAGCTCGTTTTAAGCCCAACAGCTGAAGACTGCCAGGAACTCTACGATGAGGTTGCCTACAAAAACCAGCCTAGACTCTATTTTCAAAACGACACATTTTGGTACAAAGGTCTTTTGCCTTTATTGGCTCTCTGACTTTCAAACCTATGACCCTGCAGCCATCGTCAGGAGTCTGGTGGACAACGGTGGTCCTCGATCTTCTGCCATTAACCCCGTTACAGCTCAAACACCCTCAGGAGGGTGCGCAATGAGCCGCAAAGCCAATGGAAAGAGCCCTCATCCAGGTCAAGTTCTCGAACACGGAGGTTCACTGCATTAGAGCACTTACGGATGAGCGCTGGTAGCAAAAGCTTTTTATCATCTGTGGAAATACATTTGGAAGCACTAAATAATGGAATTTTATCCTTTTTTCTTTCATTTATGGAACAGACAACATGTGTGATGTGGGAGCACCTTTACCTTTCCCAATGGTTGAAGTGTCCTCCCACATGGACATGCACTTCCCATGACACCCTCTCCTGTACAGAGAAGGAAAGCCCTGAGCAAAGCTCAGCACTGTCTGAAGGAGGCACCAATGTCTTTGCAGAGCCCCAGCCTGCAACACCGAGCACCCTCGGAAAATGCATCATGAGTCAACAATGTGCCCTTGTGGCCAAGATTCCAATGGCACCTGGGGCGCATTAAGAAAAGTGTGACCAGCAGGTCAAGGGAGGTTCATCCTCCCCCTCTGCTCTGCCCTGGTGAGGCCCCATCTGCAGTTCTGTGTCCACTTCTGGGCTCCCCAGTTGAAGAAGGACAAGGAATCACTGGAGAGTCCAGCGGAGGGACATAAAGATGCTGAGGGGTCTGGAGCATCTTCCTGATGAGGAGACTGAGAGATTTGGGGCTGTTCAGCTGGAGAAGCTGAGAGGGATCTGCTCAATGGGATCAGTATCTCAGGGTGGGTGTCAGAGGATGGAGCAGACTCTGTTCAGTGGTGCCCAACGCCAGGGTGAGGGGCAACGGGCACTGACTGAAACACAGGAGGCTCCATCTGAACATGAGCAGAAACTTCTCTGCTGGGAGGTGCCAGAGCCTGGCCCAGGCTGCTCAGAGCGGGTGTGGAGTCTCCTCTGGCTCTGGATCCTGTATCCGTCATACAGAATCAAGTCCTCAAAAAAAGCATCTGAAAATCAGCTGTCCCAACGTTGAGTGAGAGCGGCTACATGAGGAAGACTGGGCAGGCTCAGACCATGGGTCCATATAAGCCATTATTCCATCCCCAGCAGTAGCTGGGTTAAGAAAACATCTAAAATCAGGAAAAGTCTAAGTGGGACTTCTCCAGAATCATCTCCCATCCTCCCACGAGAGGCAGCTCAGGGGCTTCACGGGCAGAGCTGCTGCCTTTGTGCTTGGTTGCTGTTGGCAGAAATTCCTTTCATGAATTTATCCAGCTGCTGCTTTTTTGCCATTTTGTAAATACAAAACCTAACGCCAGACTCTCAGAAAGAGACAGGGAGGAAGAATCTCGAAGCGTTCCCATAAACACCATTTAAAATGTCTTGCTTGGTGAAGCGTCAACACATCACACGCATAAAAGGAACAGAGAATGAGTGACTGAAAGGCGACTTGGAGAGAGCGGAGCCATCAAATCCCATTTCTTGGTGCACAACTTGACAAATCCCACTCCACACCCCAGTCCATCCCCACTGGGGGGGAGCGCAATCAGCAGCACACCTGCAACTAAGGCTCAAAAATAATTGAAATCAGGATTTCTTGATTTTTTAAAATATTTAAATGGACTACACAAACTTAAGGACATTAAACCTCCTGCTCTTGTTTTTTTGCTCTTTTTTCTTCAGATGCGATGTGATAGCGCTTCACCGAGCAACATGTTTTGCCAAACTGCTCACAGTCCCCATCCCCTGAAGGAACAGCTGAAAAAGCCGATGGAGACCACGTTTTAACCCACCATCCAGCATGTGGACACTTGCGAAATAGTGCCAAATAATTAAACATTTACTATTTTAAAGTTGCTGGCAGTATAGTTTACAAAATCTATTTCAAAATCTATTTCTACTAGGAATACTTTCAGGATTTAATCAAATTAAAGGGAAAACAGGGCACAAGTTTAAATATTGCTTTCACAGTGTGGCTTTCAAAATTTTACAGTGTTGTGTGCTGTAGCTGTGGAGGAGAACCAGAAAATGAAAAGCAAAAGTGACCTCAGTCTGCTTCCGTCTCTAGAAGAGACGCAAAAGGGAGTTTTATAGGATGGATGTGTTAGATTCACAGAATCATTTTGGTTGGAAAAGACCTTTCGGATCGAGTCCAACCATAACCCACCCCCGGCACTGCCCCATGTCCTGAGAACCTCTCCAACAGGTCGTTCACAGTATCACAGTATCACAGTATGTTTGGGATTGGAAGGGACCTCAAAAGATCATCCAGCCCAATCCCCCTGCTGGAGCAGGAACGCCCAGGTGAGGTCGCACAGGAAGGTGTCCAGGCGGGCTTTGAATGTCTGCAGGGAAGGAGACTCCACAACCTCCCTGGGCAGCCTGTTCCGGTGCTCTGTTACCCTCACTGAGAAGAATTTCTTTCTCAAATTTAAGTGGAACCTCTTGTGTTCCAGCTTGATCCCATTGCCCCTTGTCCTATCATTGTTTGCCACTGAGAAGAGCCTGGCTCCATCCTCGTGGCACTCACCCTTTATATATTTATAAACATTAATAAGGTCACCCCTCAGTCTCCTCTTCTCCAAACTAAAGAGCCCCAGCTCCCTCAGCCTTTCTTCATAAGGGAGATGCTCCACTCCCTTCAGCATCTTTGTTGCCCTACGCTGGACCCTCTCCAGCAGTTCCCTGCCCTTCTTGAACTGAGGGGCCACAACTGGACACAATATTCCAGATGGGGTCTCACCAGGGCAGCGTAGAGGGGAAGGAGGACCTCTCTCGATCTACTGACCACCCCCCTTGTAATACACCCGAGGATGCCATTGGCCTTCCTGGCCACAAGGGCCCAGTGCTGGCTCATGGTCATCCTGTTGTCCACCAGGACCCCCAGGTCCCTTTCCCCTACACTGCTCTCTAATAGGTCATTCCCCAGCCTATACTGAAACCTGGGGTTGTTCCTGCCCAGATGCAGGACTCTACACTTTCCCTTGTTAAATTCCATCAGGTTATCCCCCGCCCAACTCTCCAGCCTGTCCAGGTCCCGCTGGATGGCAGCACAGCCTTCTGGCGTGTCAGCCACTCCTCCCAGCTTAGTGTCATCAGCAAACTTGCTGATAGTACACTCAATTCCCTCGTCTAAATCGTTAATGAATATATTGAATAATATTGGCCCCAGTACTGACCCCTGAGGCACTGCACTAGATACTGGCCTCCAACTGGACTCCGCACCATTGACCACCACTCTCTGGCTTCTCTCTTTAAGCCCCCAACTTACACTGCAACCTGGGGTTGTTCCTGCCCAGATTCAAGACTCTACACTTGCCCTTGTTCTATTTCATTACATTTTTCCCGCCCAGCTCTCCAGCCTGTCCAGGTCTCTGATGGCAGCAGTGTCACCACTCCTCCCAGCTTGGTGTCACCAGCAACTTGCTGACAGTCACTCTGTTCCCTCATCCAAATCGTTGATGAATATATTGAATAATACAAGCCCCAGTACTGAAAGTTATGAAACTTTTTCTCTCCATAAACTAAACTCAGTTGGTTTCTATTACAAAATGTGTTTCTGTACCTAAAGGGAAGCCCGTGCTACACAGACCATGGAAAAAGATCAGAAGGCACAGCACGCGTGATTCCTCACCTCTCCATCACCCACAAACCCGGGTGGCACTCAGAAGCCAAAAAGCTACGGAAGTTATCGCATCTGAGAGCACATTGGGTACCACAGAGGACATACTATATATAAATACAATTTATTACCCAGCTTCACGGGTGTTTCCCACCTAACACCCAAAAGAAAAATCCCTCTGGCAAGACGCATCCCAGGGTACGCTCACCGGCCCACGATCCTGCTCGTACCTGATGTTACCATCAGATAAATGTGTTTTCCAAACCCAGAACTCTTTCCAGCAGTTTCTGAGCAAAAACTGATCTACGGTCGCTGGCAACGTGCAAGGAATACAGATTTATTGCTCCTTGTAGACCTCAAAGTCCTCTTATCTCAAGCAAGCGAGAGGTGAAGGACCCAGCACCACCACACAGGGAAATCGCAGCCACTGTGCCCAATGCAGGGGCTGACAAATAAGCAGTTATTCATGGAGCAGGAGGGGAAGCATTTATTCCACAGTTGCTTTGTGCCTAAAGAGAAGCCTTGGCACCGAATCTTAACTATGCCTTGAATGCTCCTATGAGATTGTGAGGGTGCTTTGGGGGATCATACAGGGTTACCATAAATCTATTAAGGAAAGAAGTGGGGAGCTGCCCCTGCCAAGCTACAGCAGCATCCTGTGCAGTGCACTACAGGCTGCTAAATTCAAGGCAAATCTTGAATTTTCATCAGAGACAACCAAAAGGTCAGCCCTTCTTAGGGGATTTCAGCCATTCGAGTGCCCTTTTGAGCTACAATCTTGAAATTAGGAATAATTCATTCATTACAGACTGCTGATTACAGGGGGGAAGAAAACCCGGAAAAGTGACATTTCTTTACAGTTCACCAAAAGGTCAGTCTACTGATTTACAAAATTTATATTAATTTTAACTCTGAGGCTGCCACATTGGGCACGAGGCGCCCAATTTGGGGAAATTAAGGTCGCTTAAGGTCTCTAGTTGCGTTTGTCATTTTGAATGCAAAAAGTTCTCAAAGGCAATGCTGAGGGAACCAACAGCCAAAGTTGCCCAAAATGGGAACAGCTATTTTAATAACTAAAACGTATTTTCACCTAAGAGAACCCAAGCTTCAAGTCTCTTCCTGGCACACGCTGCCAGACATCAACTGCCATTGCTCCATGAAACAAACTGAAGTTTGGGCTTGAACCATCTCCCATGGCACAGTCCTCAAGTCACGCTGCCACTTGTCTGAGCCCGCGATGGCGCTGGGCATTAATGTGACCAACTCTGCTTGTCACCAGCAGCCAGCTCAACTTAAAAATGCCAAGAGATGACAATGACAAGGAGGACGAGGAGGCAGCCTGGAAGTCATCTTCCTAAGCAACCCGAGCAGAGGAAGACTCAAAAGCCACCGGGAGGAGGGTGGGAGGTGTCCCCAACCAACACGCAGAATATCGCAGAGCACGACGCAGCCCCCAAAGGCACCGCTGGAGCTCAGGCTGCCATGGTGAGCAGCCCAAGGCAAAGCGCCATCACCCTGTGCTGCCACGTGGGAGCAAGAAGAGAAGTTTGAGGGATCTGTCCCAAAAAATACCAAACCCAGTGATAAACTTATGTGCAAATAAGTCATTTGTGGAGATTTACAGGAGTATAAAGCCCATCTCGTGCATAGAATCATAGAATCATTCAGGTTGGAAGAGACCCTCAGAATCATCGAGTCCAACCACAACACAACTCCAGCACCACCCCATGTCCCTGAGAACCTCGTCTAAATGCCTTTTAAACCCCTCCAGGGATGGTGACTCCAGCACTGCCCTGGGCAGCCTGTTCCAATGCCCCACAGCCCTTTGGGGAAGAAATTGTTCCCCAGATCCAACCTCAACCTCCCCTGGCGCAACTTGAGGCCGTTTCCTCTGCTCCTGTCACTTGTTACTTGGGAGAAGAGACGAACCCCCTCCTTGGGAACCCTACAAAAAGCCTGAAGCTCCTCCAGGCCCTCCCAAGGAACCTCCGCTTGGGCAGCAATTCACCCAGCACTCCGGAAAAGCATCCTCACATTTACAAAGAGCAGCAACAAAGACGGAGCAACCCTGACACCCTTTTTCTGCCACAGTCACCAGTCCAGACCACTTCCCACACCAGGAGCCACCCTGGCCAGGGGACGGCTCCCAGGTCAGCAATAAAACCACAGCCAAGGCCAAACCCTCAGCTGGCCTAAACCAGACCCGTTCACACCAGCCAGAATTGCTCCCTTGATTCTTTTTATTAAAATTGATATATTGCTGTATTTTTTACTATTATTTTTTATAAGGACACACTCACACAAACTGGGAGGGAGGCCTGTGGGGGCTGTCCCAGCCCGTCCCTGCTGCACTCCCTGCTCTGCTGCTTTACCCGCACTTCTTAGACATTAGAACTGAGAGTATTTTCCTCTTCAAGCAGGGAAAATTAAGGAAACCATCTTGACATCGTGGTAATTTTATGCTCCAGCTATAAGCTCAGCCCAGCAAACCTTTGTCCAGTCCACCCGTGTTTATGCTGTAAGTAGATTTACATTTTCTAACTTTGTAAATACAGAAAGTTGGATTTTACCATTTTCTCCTTAGAAAACCAGTTCAATGTTTAGTTCTGCATTAAAAACCGGCCTTAGTACAACCAGATTTTAAACTGAATTGCTACTTTTTAAACCATCTGAAAATACTGGTTCCTCTTTGTATTTCATTTCTTCAGGGGAAAAAATAGAAATCCAATCCACAATCAGACATTTGCCTTTTTTCTCTCCGTTTTAATTTAGTAACTTGTGAATTCGTGCATTGACCCAGGCGAACAAAGGGCAAAGCCTGTTATACCCCAGAGCCCAGGAGATACTCGGTTACTCATTCAAGGCCTTCTGCAGAGTTTAAAAACAATATAAAAACCAGACTTAGTGATGAGGAGCGGCAGATTTGGAAATTATACTTTTAAATTAACAACCGAAAAGGGGAAAGAGGTAAACTGGGAAGAGATTAGCTGCTCGCTGTGCCGTGATGGGGAGATGGAGAGTGGTTGGAACTCATTAGCCCAATTACATAATAGATTGGTTTGGCCACATTCGAATGCTGTAGAAGCAGCGAGAGAAATGGACGTTAGGTAACGGCAAAGATGGAAGAGGTGAGGGACAGGAGGAAAAGAAAAGGCTTTTGCTGGATTTATTCATGAAGCATTTTGAAAGCTTTCCCTGTGGCTGGGAAGCACCAAGCAGAGGCAGGAATTTGGCAGAAAAGTGAAATACGGCCGGCGGTGCCTGGTGCTGGGGACAGAGGTGAGCACGGCGGGTCCGGGGTGGGGAGGGACGGCTGCACACCGAGCCAGGGACAAACACGTTAACCCCAAACCTCCCTGCCGTCCCTTCCTCCCGTCCCTCAACATCACATTTCATTGAATTCGAAAGCATTCTGAAATCTTACTAGTTTAGGAAAGACTGAATAAGCATGTAATTAAATTAATTACAGAATCACTGCTCTGCATCCTACTGCAGGAATAGCAGTGAATCAACCAAATGGATTCCAAATCACTTCCTAAATGCTTTCCAATCAAATAAAACTTCAAGAAGAGTTTCAAGTCACTTGTGGTGCAGCCCAGAAAAATCCAACCTCTCAACCAGTTTCTTTTACCTGTACAGGGACACGCTCCTAAAGGGCAGGACCCAACGTGGAGTGTTTCCCTTCCTAAATAAACAGCAGTTGCTTAGAGCCAGACGTCTCCTCTTCTTGTCTGCATCCCCTGCCTGCATCCCCTGCCTGTATCCCCTGCCTGCATCCCTGCCTGCATCCCCTGCCTGCATCCCCTGCCTGCATCCCTGCCTGCATCCCCGCCTGCATCCCCGCCTGCATCCCCTGCCTGCATCCCTGCCTGCATCCCTGCCTGCATCCCCTGCCTGCATCCCCACCTGCATCCCCACCCCATTCGCCACTGTTCAGCCGCTATCCAAGCTGGTTCCTAGGGACAGTCACGACACATTTCTAATTAACTGTCCATCTGTGGAAGGAGGAGATAGGAAAAATCCCTCTGTGAGCCCATGGCTAAAGGGTGCGTTACAAAGCGCATGTACAAACTGAGCATGGGCGCCTGGATGCTACCAGGAAAGGTGCCACCAGCCTTGGGGACACTGCCAGCATCCCCTCACCTGTATCGGCATCAACAGGACCAGAGCTGAGCCTCAGATGTCTCAATTGAGGGTTGTGCATCGTCTGAAACAGCGAGCTGCACCAGCACGGTTGGAGTGAGGTGTCCTGTCTTGGCCAATGGGACAGAGCATCAGTCTCCTCAGCTGGGGGATGTCATAGAATCATAGAATTAATTTGGTTGGAAGAGACCCTCAGGATCATTGAGTCCAACCTTAACCTCACTCTGTCATTAAATCATGTCCTTGAGAACCTTGTCTAAATGCCTTTGAAACCCCTCCAGGGCTGGTGACTCCAGCACTGCCCTGGGCAGCCTGTTCCAATGCCCCACAGCCCTTTGGGAAAGAAGAAATTGTTCCCCACATCCAACCTCAACCTCCCCTGGTGCAACTTGAGGCCGTTTCCTCTGCTCCTGGCGCTTGTTCCTGGGGAGCAGAGCCCGACCCCCCTGGCTCCAAGCTCCTTTCAGGCAGTTCAGAGATCAGAAGGTCTCCCCTCAGCTCCTGTTCTCCAGCTGAACCCCCCAGGTCCCTCAGCCGCTCCCATCACACTTGTGCTCCAGCCCCTCACCAGCTCCGTTCCCTCCTCTGCACTCTCTCTAGTGCCTCAATGTCCTTCTTATGACGAGGGGCCCAAAACTGAACACAAGATTCACGGTGGGGCCTCACCAGTGCCAAGTACCGCAGCACAATCACTATTCCTAATACAAGCCAGGATGCTGGTGGCCTTTTTGACCACCTGGGCACACTGGCTCATATTCGGCCAGCTCTCAACGTCTAAGATCAGAGGAGCCTCTTGCTCCACTGTAGGAGACCAGAAGAGTACAACCAGAGGCGGATTAGCTACAAACAGCACAAGCTGCACCCCAGCCCTGGCAAACACGAGACCACAAGCAGCAACACGACCGCGGGAACAGGCACAGGCACCCGCTCTTCCAAGAAAAAAGGAATAGCCTCACGCTGCCTCACTGGCGCAGCTGGCGGCGAGGCCACCTTTCTGTTAATGCTTAATGCAAAGGTAGTTTCACACACCACCACGTCCGCTGAGCACATCTGGACGGCTGCCGGCAGCTCTGGATGCGGAGGGACCGTCACGGCGCACACAAGCCCCTTTTGCAGCGGGGATGCAGCCGGGACACAGCGGGGATCACTTGCTGCCTCCTCCCACAGCCCCGTGCCCAGCAGAAGGGCCCAGGGAGCAGGACCAGGGGGTTTCTGGTGTCACCACTCTCTGGACACTCACTCCCAAGTCAAACAGGAGGATCCAGCAGCTCCTGCTCCCACTGTGCTGCGGTAACCCCGATCCTGCCAGCTTGGTCCCATGAGGCTGCAAGGCGACACATGCGATGCGTCCCCCGCAGCAGTGCCGTCCAAATGTCCTCGAGGCACGCAGCGGCACAGGGTGACTGTCACACACCTGGGGCTGAAGCCCACGCACGGCCACAGCAGCACCCATGACTGCTCTGGGGAACAGAGTGTGACCGTTCAGACCAGAAATCAAACACACCTGCTAACCCGGGTGACTTTGCTCGAATTAAGAGAAGGCGGCTCATACACCCGCATTGCTGCTTCCAGGAAAATGTCCATCCATGGTCTCAATGGCTTCAGCTAGCAATGAAGGCAGCAGGCAAAGCTGGTTTTCACCCCTGTCCTATGTGAGATGCTGCCTCAAAACCTACACAAGAGGTGCCAAAGTTGGGAAAGTCAAACAGGCACTGCCTACAGGGCTGCATCCCCATCAAATCCTCAGGCAGCAGGACACCAACACCACCTCTTGCCTGCCCAAAGAGAAACACTTCATAAAAAATCCAAATAAGAACCCCAGGTCTCGCACTGTTTTCAATAAACTGATGGTCTGTTTGCCCACAGTATATCTCTTTGCCCACCTGATGCGATCAACCATGATCTACATCTTCAAACAGAGCAAAACCAGCAAGTTACTGGAGAGCAACCCGCTTGGAGCTACAACTAGAGCTTGTTGACCCAAGCAGGGATGAGCAGAAACAAAAATATATCAGTACATATATACCAGTGGGGGATTTCTCTAATCTCCTGGGATTGCAGGAGACTTGTCCCCCAGAAAAACTCATTAGCCAATGAAGGAGTTGCCAGCATGTGCAGCCACGTGTGCCGCCTGATCAACAAGATCCCATCATGACCGGCCCAGAAGACACCAATAGCTCAATAACAGGACAGGTGTCAACACACAGTGCAGATCTTCTCCTAGCCCAGCCACAGGATCCCAGAATGTGAGGGGCTGGAAGGGCCCTGGAAAGCTCATCCAGTGCAATCCCCCCATGGAGCAGGAACACCCAGCTGAGGTTCCACAGGAAGGTGTCCAGGCGGGTTTGAATGTCTGCAGAGAAGGAGACTCCACAACCTCCCTGGGCAGCCTGGGCCAGGCTCTGCCACCCTCACCACGAACAAGTTTCTTCTCAAATTTAAGTGGAACCTCCTGTGTTCCAGTTTGCACCCATTGCCCCTTGTCCTGTCACTGGTTGTCACCCAGAAGAGCCTCGCTCCATCCTCCTGACACTGCCCCTTTCCATATTGATCCCCAGGAATGAGTCCCCCCTCAGTCTCCTCTTCTCCAGCTCCAGAGCCCCAGCTCCCTCAGCCTTTCCTCACACGGGAGATGCTCCACTCCCTTCAGCATCTTGGTGGCTGCGCTGGACTCTCTCCAGCAGTTCCCTGTCCTTCTGGAGCTGAGGGGCCACAACTGGACACAATATTCCAGGTGTGGTCTCCCCAGGGCAGAGTAGAAGGGACAACCACAGCTGCAGGGAGCAGCAGGACCTCCAGCAGCACCCGTGACACATACACAGTTGCTCCTGTCCCAGCTGGCGCTGACACAGGACATGTAGCTCATGCTGAGCATTTCCCCTGCCAGCACCACCTTGCCCATGGGACAGACTTTAATGCCCTGAAGACATTTCTAATTACCACATTAAAAGGTGTGAAATGTTTCCTTCCCACACAGGCAATACCATCTTCATCAAAAGGTGTGAAATGCTTCCTTCCCATGCAAGCCGGGCCATCTCCAGGGTGTGAAAGCCAAAGCTCTCCTTGGCATAACTAAACCAGCCTCCCCTGGAATTGATGTCCTGAGTCTCTTTGGGGCTTATGCTCCCCTTTGGCTCACTCCTCCTCTGCCCCTTCACCCTCACATGCAATTAATGACATTTTCTCATGGAACTACCAACAATGATCTTCAGGACACAATCACGAAGGTTTCAGAGTGAACTGGATAAACAGAGTGGTGGGAACTTGCCGAGAGCAGAAGGCACTGAACAAAACCCTGGGGAAAGCAAAGACGAATGGCTGTCCTGACCACGCTCCAGGGGACTGGGGGTGCAAACCCCACTCAGGGACCTTCTCAGGGCTCTGCAGGTGGAGATGCCGGGGACTGAAGATCCCAAGTTGGAACAGTGGGCAGAAACCACTAATCAAGTAAACTGCTTGAATGAGACTGCAAAAAAAAAAGCAATAAATCCGTGCTTCGAGTTAGGAAAGGGTTGAACCTGATCTTAGTTGGCCATTATGATGTGCGGGGAAAACATCAGCTAAATGCTCACCGGTGGTCAAAGAGAAGGAATTGTTCAAAAAGGCTAAATAAACAGAAAACGCAACTGCACCATCTACACGTCCCTGCCACACCTGCATTTTGAACATGGCCCACAGGTTTGGCCATCCTGTCCAAAAAAACCAGCCTGCTCCTGGGGAAGGCAGAGAGCGAGATCAGCAGAACTAAAACGAACTAAGACCTTCCAGCTGAGAGAAGGCAACAGGGGAAAAGGAGCTGGCACCCCCCTCTGCTTCAGTGAGACCCCCCTGCAGTGCTGGTCCAGCTCTGGGTCCTCAGCACAGGACACACATGGACCTGCTGGAGACCTGGCTGGAACAGCTCTGCTGGGAGGACAGGCTGAGAGAGCTGGGGTGTTCAGCTGGAGAAGAGAAGCTCCGGGGAGACCTTAGTGCGGCCTTTCTGGACTTGAAAGGAGCCAATAAGAAAGATGGGGACAGACTTTTGAGCAGGGCCTGTTGCAATGTGAAAAGGGATGATGGTTTTAAACTAAAGGAGGGAAGATTCATGGTGGACATGAGGAAGAAATTGTTGGCCCTGAGGGTGGTGAGAGCCTGGCCCAGGTTGGCCAGAGAGGTGGTGGAGGAACCATCCCTGGAGACATCCCAGGCCAGGCTGGACGGGGCTCTGAGCAACCTGAGCTGGTGAAGATGTCCCTGCTCATGGTAGGGGGGGCACTGGGGGGATTGGGAAGGGCCCTTCATCCCAAACCATTCTGTGATTCTAAATGGGTGAGAAATGCTTAACAGCACCGTCCAGCACCGCAAGCGTGAGCACGAGGTGGCACAGGGAGGAACACGGTTTGCTTCACTCTCACGCTCCACCTTGGACACCACCAAGATGGCAAAGATCCGAGCTGGCACGCACAGCGATACCCACAGCAGCCTCCTGCCACGCCGGGGATGAGCAGAGCCCATGGCAGCACCAGGACCACAGTGCCGGTGCAGCCCCCAGTGTGCAGCCATTCCTTCCCCAGGCACCACACAGACATCCACTTTGGGGAGAAATCCAGTATTTTGTACCACTCAGTCCCATTACGGCTCATGGGGGAACGTCCTTTGAGTCAGAGGGAAAGGAAGCAGGGGATGAATTATGTGTTGTTTGACCTCGGGAACGGAAATCCATCGAGTTTCACTACTTCATCACTCCAGCACTGCGGCCACCCTGCCAAGATTTCTAGCGGGCCCGGTGCAGAGGCAGGGTCCGCGGCGATGGCATTTCACACAGGGGCTGAATTATTTGTTACTTGGGAAAATGGGTAGAAAAGTATAAATTATGTTTTCTTAAATATTCAAGCAGCTTATTTGATTCTTTTAAAAGACGAAGTTTACACAGTGGAGCTTTAAACCAGTAATACCTATTTTCACATTTTACAGTTTGGCTCAGAAGAATCCCAGAAATTCAGTGAAATCTTAACATAAGTTCAAGCAGAGCAACGTGTCTCGATAAACCATCAGCTGCAATACTTCAGGTACTGTACTTGTAGCCACATGTAGCTCTGGCTACCAGCATATTATGGGAATAAAAAAGCCTAAAATCTAAAAGTATAGTGTGTCTTATTTCAAAATTCAGGAGGCAAAAGGCCCTTTGCCTGCATCTCCAGCGCTTGGGGATCAACAGTCTCAGCGTCAAGGCACAGCCGGAATTACGGGGCAGGGTAAGGCAGGTACCGGCACTGCAAGCCAGGCTGAATAAAACACCGTAACAAATTCTCACCGCAACAGCAAAACCCAGCTACTTCATTCACATCCACCCCTGCGGCATCACCGGCAAACAAAGCAAAGTTTGCTCAGAGATGAGTTTGGTCCCTGGTGAAATTAGGTGCTGCCCTCCATTGACACTCTGCTGATAAAGAGGTTTTGCATAAAGAAGAACAGTGGCTCAGGAAAACTGCAGGATTTACCCAATTTGTGGATTTTACCCTTTTTCCTGAGGAATGGTGCTGACCAAAGGCCGCTCTGGTGCACCAGCCTCCTTCAAAGTCGGGAACAGAAGGTTGACTTCATCTCGTTTCTTGTTATCAACTTTTTATACGCTCTGGTGAGCTATAGCTTGTGAAATCATTGAAAATTTGGGAAGAAACAGAAAGAGATACTCAGACCACAGGACATGAAGGTTGTCCTCGGCCCACAGGCTCCGGATTCGCAGGTGACAGGGCTGCAATATTTCTGGGGAGGGCTGGAAAGGTGATGGGAGCGAGCCTGAGGGTTCCCACGTGTCTCCTCAGAGTTTTTCAGGACGGCCCTGGGGCTGCAAAGGAGCTCAGGGCAGGACCTGGCACATCCGTGACTGCAGTGACCAGGAAGATACTGAGGCACAAATACTTCCACACAGCGCACGCTAAAACTTCTCCAGTTAACTCCATCTTAAAAGTAAGATCCACCAGCTTCTTGGAAAACAAGGACCCCAACGGGCGTTGTATGGTCACAGCTGGCTGTCCAAATACACTTAATGTGGTAAAAATCCAGTGGAGGCCAGGCAGCAGCTGGAAGGGTGACAACATGGCTTGACTGTTTTTGTCCCAGGACTCGGTGGTGTGACGGGAACTTGCACGTGGTCTGGTCCAAGCCGGGTGGCAGTGGGTACGGCAAGATGACACCATGACCGAGGGGACGTGGCGCTGCTCCAGGGCTCAGAATCCCAGGTCCTGCTCCTGCCCACGGCTCTGGCACACCCTGGGAACCATGTATTCTTCAACCATTTGTAACCAGGCTAGACACTTCGTGACTCTATGGTGCTCAGTTCCAGCACGCTGAGGAGCTGATCCAACACAAGTCAAAGAGCCATCGTCATCCAGTCGGGCCAGAAAATGGTGTTGGACACTTGAAGCTGTGACCACAGAGGGATGACGACTCCAGATTTGGTGCTGAGCCTGAACCACACCATGCACGTGGCAGCAGTGCAGGTCAAGAGAGGTTCTCCTGCCCCTCTACTCTGCTCTGGGGAGACCACACCTGGAATGTTGTGTCCAGTTGTGGCCCCTCAGTTCCAGAAGGACAGGGAACTGCTGGAGAGAGTCCAGCGCAGCCACCAAGATGCCGAAGGGAGTGGAGCATCTGCCGTGTGAGGAAAGGCTGAGGGAGCTGGGGCTCTGGAGCTGGAGAAGAGGAGACTGAGGGGGGACTCATTCCTGGGGATCAATATGGAAAGGGGCAGTGTCAGAAGGATGGAGCCAGGCTCTTCTCGGTGACAACCAGTGACAGGACAAGGGGCAATGGGTTCAAACTGGAACACAGGAGGTTCCACTTAAATTTGAGAAGCAACTTCTTCCTGGTGAGGGTGTCAGAGCCTGGCCCAGGCTGCCCAGGGAGGTTGTGGAGTCTCCTTCTCTGCAGACATTCAAACCCGCCTGGACACCTTCCTGTGGAACCTCAGCTGGGTGTTCCTGCTCCATGGGGGGATTGCACTGGATGAGTTTTCCAGGTCCCTTCCAACCACGACATTCTGGGATTCTGTGTGAATGGAGCTGAGCCCTCTGTTCTGCACCGTGGCCAGGGCCAAGGTGACCAGGACGGTTTGTGGACAGGGCATTGTCCCCAGAGGCCGGCAGGCACTAGCAGCAGCAAACCTGGGGACATGTGGACAAGGACAGCAGAGCCTGCCTGACAAGTGGGGAATTAAGACACAAGCTGTTGGCTTTAGCTGAAGGACACTGCGGTGACATCCCTGCCGAGGCCACAGCAACACCACAAGCTGCGTTCCATCACGTTCAACCACGTCCACGTGAGCTGCTGACCACGCTGCAGGGAAAGCTGCTGAAAGAAACTTCTCCCTTCGCATTCACAGCATCACTGAACTTCAATTCTCTGGTTTTAATGCCACAATCCCCAGCCCCTTACAGCGCAGCGGAGGTGAGTCCTTGAGTGTCTGAAGTGGTTTAATGGTACAGTGTGGTGCCTTCCTCCACCCACTCATCTTCCTCCTCTCCCTGTGCCTCACTGCACCCTCCATACACCAATGTACTCACCAACCTGGCAGAAAGCTCTGCCTTTCCCTCCCCTCCATAGCTTTGTTTTTGATTTAATGCGCTTTTCCTGGGTTAAGGAGATAAATCAGCTCACAGAGGCTCCGGCAAACACTAGCCCATGAAATAAGCAGCAGAAGAGCAGGGACAGAAGGCACAGGACCAGCACCTCGGTCTTTTGGCAATGGTGTGCTCCTGGCCAGGCTCCATGTCCCCTCTTGCAGGCTCCACTCACCACCCACTCCTCCCTCCCACGGGATGACTGGCGGTGCCATCAACATCCAACAAACGCGGGCTGAGGGAGCTCACACCTCCTGAGTTACCCGCTAACGCTGCTGCCAAACTTAAGGAGACTATAACGTGCTGGTCCATCTTCAGATCGCACTTGGAAAATACTCCTCATAAAAAGCGCGAAGCTATTTTTAAAGGAAATCCTGGATGCCTGTGAAGGCGAAGGCAGCAGGCAGCCACGAAGGTACATCCAGCCAACGAGTCGATGGGCTGATCTGTCCGACACCACGTTACGCCCCTCGAGCGGCAGCAGCCAAGCAGGGAACGAGGTTGGAGCGTCGGCCAAAGCCGCGGTCCTGCCGCTGGGTGCCAAAAGACACAAGGGTGTAGCCAGGAGCATGGCAGGAGGATCTCCAGGGGACACACAGCCGCTCGCTGGGGGTCAGAAATGGCTCACGCAACCCCGCGCAGGGCTCACGGCTGTTACGACGCTCTGCGCGTCACACCGAGCAATGCACAAGATTGTGGGTGTAGTTATTAGTGTTCTGCTTGCTTTTGTAAGAGTTAATGCAAACAGCTCAATTAGTGAAAGCTCACCGTCATGGCAATTTTACTGAAAATTACATTATCCAGCCTTTAAAGGCTCCCAACAATCCTCTCATGGAAGAACTGGTGAAGCGAAAGGATTAATCCCTAGAAATGGAAAGAACAGATTTCTTATTTTTAGGAATAACATTTTGTTACAAATCCAGTAACTGGGATGGATCAAAACCGGCAAGACCTCAAAGTAAATGTCTCTGAAAGACAGGACTGCTGGAAAATCTCTCACCAACAGCACAGAGGAGAAGAGACAGAACAGCTCATGGAGGGAACCTGAGGTGACAGCTCGGTCTCATCCACTGTGACTGGTCCTACGGGCAGAAGATCCACACAACAACCTCTCTTCTGCCAGGACCTGAGCTCCAGGGATGGGTTTGGGTCTCCCAGAGCAAGGTCAGAGAGCAAGGAGTCCCAACACGGCCTCCTGCATCCCAAAGGGTTGTTGCTGGAACCACTCACACCTTTGCCATGATCACAAAGGCACCATCACTAAGAGATTCATTTGAGTCATCTCCTTCCTTCTCTGTTCGTTTGCATGTGGACTGATGGGAAGGACATTTCCCACTGAAGCACGTGGGGAGAAAACAGAGGTATCGGCACTGATGAGATTTCATTTTTACATTCTTCTTGAACACCAAGCAAATTGTTGAGTTCCATCAATAAGGCTGATCCTCAAAAATATTGATTTTATCACCACGTTTTAGAAACATTGTGCATCCATCCTTGGTTTCCTCCCACCTCCTCCATGAAAGTTCTCCCTTCTCCCACCCATGACCACCCTGACCTCCCAGCACGGTGAGATTCTCCTAACAGAGCATCCCAGTTCTTCAGCCCTTGGGAAAACACACAAACTGTAATCTTCTGCTTCTTTTTCGCTTCATATCACTAGCACAACTTCCAATGCTGAAACACCACTCAGACTCCATAGCAAACCTCAGCCCACCTTGCGCTGTCACATGCGACAACTGTAGATATTTAAATCAAAGATGCTGCGAGTTCATGGAAATCCACTCTCCATCTGAACTCACTGGTGGGATCTTACCCCAAACAGGTGGGAGCTGTAGCGTGGGAGCTGACCTGGGCCTTAATAAAAACAACCTCAGAGCTGAGTCTTCGAGACTTGAGAAAGCTGCTTATGGCAAATCTGCACCATGGAAATAGGTATTTCTCCTGCACCGACCATGCAAACGCACCCTGCCCAAGCTGAACCCCGAGCCAGCGGCCCAGCCGGCGCACGACACAACACTCGCTGTGCTCCACGCGGACAGGCGTGGGCTGCTCTGGGACACAGGCTCTTCACATCGCGATGAACCACACAGACTCCCCTGGGCACCTCTCACCGTCCACCTGTGGCCAGGAATAAAACCTCCCAGCCTCGCTGCACCACGGTAAAAACAGCCTCAAAGTTCTCTCCTGCTCCTATACCAGGAGAAGCCTCTTGGCTACCAGATGAGATCCTTCCCTGTCCAGCTGACAGTGGACAGAGGGTGCCCCGTCACAGCCCATTTGTGCTCCATAATCCCACAGCGAACACCAAGGATGAACTTTCCAGGAGGCTACAGACACAGGGCAAGAAGCTCTCAGCCAGCTTAGACAAACAGATTTAATCTAATTTTCAAGCTTCCTCTCTCCATTACCTTCCATGAAGAGGAACAAAGGCAGGTCACAACACCTGAAACTTTCTCTGGGGTTTGTTCACATATTTCCTTTTCCTAATGAACCAGAAGAGTCAATATGAAAGAGTCCTGCCCTGCTGCACACCTAAGCCAAGCTACACAACAAGCCCTGCCAGTTCTTCCCCAACTTCTGCATCTTTATAACCAAGTCACATCTTCTGGTTTGCTCATGTTCCAACCTAAGTCCCTATGTCCAGTGAAAACCGTCACCTCCTGGTCACTCCTGCTCTCAAAGGAAGTCATCTGATGATGGGCACCATCAGTTTGATAGTGGCAGCACTCAGCCCTGGGGTGGGGACAGCGAGCTAACCCTGGGATCACAGAATCCCAGAATGTCAGGGGTTGAAGGGCCCTGGAAAGCTCATCCAGTGCAATCCCCCCATGGAGCAGGAACACCCAGCTGAGGTTCCACAGGAAGGTGTCCAGGCGGGTTTGAATGTCTGCAGAGAAGGAGACTCCACAACCTCCCTGGGCAGCCTGGGCCAGGCTCTGCCACCCTCACCAGGAAGAAGTTGCTTCTCAAATTTAAGTGGAACCTCCTGTGTTCCAGTTTGCACCCATTACCCCTTGTCCTACTGTTGGATCACCGCAAGGCAAACAAGGAATGAGACCAGCTCTGCCAAAATGTCAAGTTCTCACTCCTCACAGGATATATTTCTGAGTATTCCTACAAGACAACCTAGGTCCAACAAGCTACATCAGACGCAGGGACTTGAGGTCGGGTACTTGCACACCCTCTCACATCTGAACACAAACCACAAGGTTTTCTCATTCTCCGTAAGTTTGCAGCACACAAACACACTCAGAGAAGCTGGAACGCGAGCAGGGCCGCTGTGCGGGCACGCTCACACGCAATATGTTCACTTTCCTCCCCAGAGCTGGCTGTGATCTGAACACAGCAGCGGTGCCAGCTCCAGCTCAAGCGAGCCTTGGTGCGGCACCACATCTCATCAGCAAACCGCTCCCTCCATCAGGACCTCTGGTTTTCAGCTCTTCTTTGCCTGGGCTTGTGGCTCTGAGACTCCATAGCCCTCCTGTCCTTGTCCAGTACAACACACAACTTCCTTTGCCACCAACTACATCTGCTGATTTACAAAAGCTTTTCCTCAAGAGTTACATTACTTTTACACTAATATCTCCCACATACTGGTTTTTGACTTAATTTAACTTTTCTCCCCTTGAATCAAATTACCATTTCCCTCTGATTATAATTTGGTCGAATAAAATACAAAGTTGAAGGATATCAGATTTGAGGAAAAGAGGAAGGCAGAGCACAATGACAGATGTGGCACGCTCTGGTCTTGCCTTATTTCCCATTCAGCCCAGGAGACACCCTGCTCTCATTAGCAGGTGAAAATAAAGAGGTTTAATATGAAAACAGTGTGGGCACACAGAAAACATCCACTCTGGGCCTGTTGGAACACGTCAAGATCAATGCTAAGCTCGCTCTCTATATGAAGAGCTCTTTCACTCCAAAGACTATAACTTCTTATCTGGGCTAATAACGTTCAATACACCACCTCTCAAATCCCATTTGAAAAGTTAAATATTCAATATTTAGGACATTGATCCACTCCATTACATACATAACAGTTCAAAGAATAGCATCCCGCTGCCATCACAAAATGTACTAACTACACATCTGCTGGTTACACCCGAGCCCCAAGGTGTGAATCCGCTGCCACGTTCCCACCCCACCAGCTCATTTATGCCGAAGAAGGATCTTCCTATTTCACAACCTACAAAGAGAGGAAGGGTTGTGCAAGGGGAGAGCGACCAGGAGGCCCAAGGGCCTGTTTGGGAGGAGGACGCGTAGCACGAGCCGCGCGGCGAGCGGCACCAGCGCCGTGCACAGCTGGACACCTCGTTCGAGCAGATGGGGCTGGCAACCCCCAGCTAAGCACACGCCAGCAAGGCCGCAAGCCTGCAACACTCTGTGTAAATGTTGTAATGTTTTAAGGGACAAGCCATAATCCACGAACAATAGATCTGGTCGCATTCCCGACAAGGCGAATTCCGCCCTGCAGTCAAGATGTGACACCAGGCAGCCGGCGCTGGCTGACATGGCAACGCGGCCTGTTGGCGAAGCGCGGCCCGCGCGACCACAGCTCCCCAGGAACACAGCCCCAGAGCCACGCGCTGCAGCCGCCCGAAACGCTGCTAATTTCCTCCCAGAGCTGTTGAAATTCGGATTATGGTGGTGGCTGGGTGAAAAGCAAGAATTCAAAGCCTGGACTCCAGAAATGTCCCTGAGCAGCCAGCGGTGGGGCCTGGGCCCAACGGGAGGTGTCCACTGCTGGCACAGCTTCCCTGCCACAGGCTGGGACAACTTATCCGGCGAAGGAACACATGGAATCCAGCCTCATAAACAGAGAAAACAGAACAAAACAAGACATCCTGACACTGCTAATCCTGCTCTCCAAACCAGGGTAAGCAGGCGAAGAGGAGCCCAGAGCCCCATCTGCCCCCGCATCAGCCACCGGAAGAATCGCCAACTTTCCCAGCATGTTAAAGTCAACCCATTTTTCTAAATGAAACATTAACCACAGTGTGATACCAAGATAGAAGGCGGCTCTTAATTACATGTACAAAGGAGTCCGTAACACTCCAGCTCTACCGCAAGGGCAGCTTGCTGAGAAAAGCAACTCTGATCAAAGCTTCCACCCCTTCTGTAGACCACAAAACAGAAAATCTAGCGAGCTTACCGTGTAACTGCATACACTGTCCCCAGGTTTTCATGCACAAGACTTAAGAACTTGTAGCCAGAATGCATTTCGCTTGTGGCATTGCCTATTTTCTGATTTACGTGCCTGTTGAACTTAGAGAGGGAAGATTTGGGAGGTGAAGCACAGAACATACACTCATGTGGAAATGGCTGTTTTTACAAGGAATGTCCACTTCACATGACAAGCTTTGTGTTTCTGCACAAAATATTTATATATACACAACATACACAAATAGATGCCTATATATATATATAGTTGTGCAACCATAAGACTTCAAGCTTCTTGGCAAGCTGCACGAACCTCTTACTTTAAAAACAATATCTGCACAAAATGAACGTGCCCAAGTGTTTCACAACACCCTTTGCTGATCGTGGAGTTCCTGGGATGACACAAACTGGGTCCTGGACGCACCTCCCAGAGGCAAAAAACCCCTACCAGGGGCATTAAATAGCTCATTCACAAATACGCTCTTATTTCCTGCCTCCAGTTGCCACCATCATCTCCAGTGGACAAGCTTCCTCTGCTAGCTTCTGCCTGCTCTGAACATATCTAAAGAACCCTTTGAAGTCAAAATATTCTTAGCAATTAGATCTTCTCTATTTCTTTTTGCCTTCCTAATTATCCTTTTAACTGCCTTCTGCTTATTTTAATAGATCTTCCTATCCTCCTCCTTACCAGACTGTTTATACTTTTTAAAAGCCTACTGCTTACTGCTTCTAATACTGTTTACATCTTCACTCAGCCACCTCAGCTCTGCTGCTGCTTTTTGCCTGATTTCAGAGCTAACCAGGGGAAATTTCCTCTCTGATCTCTACAGCAGTTTGTAAATACCTCCCATTTTTATTACGATACGTTTCCCTTGTATGTGGGAGAGGGAACGAAGCCTCATCTAGACCATCAAGTGCTTCCAGAGAAACTGATATATCCTTATATATTGCTTTAGGCGCACTTCTCTCCACTGCTTTGCCTATCGCTTTTGCATTAGGAATATTAAGCAGATTATTAATGACTGCGTCCCATGTGTTCCCTAACTACCTTATTCATTATCATTTCTTGCCTGAAAAAGTAAACAAATAGCCTTTTGTGCTCAATGTTACAGGAGATTACATATGAATTTCATTAGTTATATCTCTACGAGGAGGAAAAACACAGTTGCAAGCACTTTGGTTTCACGCAAGGGCTTATACTGGGGAGTGTGTGGTCCAACGTTGTTGGAGGAGGTTTTGGAGCATCCCTGAGGGTTGGGAAGTCAGAGAAATTTAAGGTCGATATGGCAGGAGCGAGAGACTATATTAAAGGCAGGCTCGCTCAATATTTTCCCTCTTCCTTATAATCCTTCCCCAACCATCTGCTACTGGACACTGTGGAACAGGAGACCAACGGAGAGGGACGGAAAGCAAGATCTTTTGTTTAAGCCACAGAACAGCCATTCTTTACAACATAACAGCAATTCTCCCCCGTCCCACTGTTGAGTTCTGCCAGAAAACTCTGCAACGCGTATTCCACGGATGCAGAGCATGAGCAACAGCACCAAGCTACGCAGCGCCCACCGTCTCCCCAGTAGTTTGTTCTAACAGCTCATTTCCCATGCTGGTCAAAATTTCCACCTCCGACTCTTACAATTTTTGTGTCTTCATTTTGTCATCTGAATGTTTGGATCCAGCTTCCAGGTATTGTTCCTTCCTATGTAGTTTGCTAAAACAAAAGGCTCTGGTACCTGTTTTTCTTTTTCCTTTCTTTTTGTTAAACCCATACAAAAGCAGCTCCATGAAGATAAAAATCAACAAGTGAGATTTTTTTTCCAGACTCTTATGGCCAGGGGGAGTTTCCCAAAATATGGTGCATGTCCCCAGATGCTTAGGAACAAACACCAAGGAATATTTCCTTTGACTCCTCAAAACGCTTCACTCTACTCACAGTCTGTATCTCCTCCACCTTTTAACATCTCTTAAAAAAATGAGCGAACTGAGAACAGGGATATTGTATTAAAGCATAAGCAAAAGAGAAGACAGAATAGCTGTTTCCACACACCTCTCTTGCTTTGCACACCTATGGTTTGTATTACCCCATTACCACCGATCCAGTCCTGGCTGATGCTGCAGTTGTCCCTTTCCCACCCCAACGGCATCGCTGCCTCTTCTCTGGTCTCCCCATCCCTAAAACACTCCAGCTCTCACCTCTGATGCACAAATCCTGCATTTCACAGAATCACAGAGTGTGGTACCTAATTACAGAATCCCGGAATGTCAGGGGTTGAAGGGCCCTGGAAAGCTCATCCAGTGCAATCCCCCATGGAGCACGAACACCCAGCTGAGGTTCCACAGGAAGGTGTCCAGGCGGGTTTGAATGTCTGCAGAGAAGGAGACTCCACAACCCCCCTGGGCAGCCTGGGCCAGGCTCTGACACGCTCACCAGGAAGAAGTTGCTTCTCAAATTTCAGTGGAACCTCCTGTGTTCCAGTTTGCACCCATTGCCCCTTGTCCTGTCACTGGTTGTCACCCAGAAGAGCCTGGCTCCATCCTCCTGACACTGCCCCTTTCCATATTGATCCCCAGGAATGAGTCCCCCCTCAGTCTCCTCTTCTCCAGCTCCAGAGCCCCAGCTCCCTCAGCCTTTCCTCACACGGGAGATGCTCCACTCCCTTCAGCATCTTGGTGGCTGCGCTGGACTCTCTCCAGCAGTTCCCTGTCCTTCTGGAGCTGAGGGGCCACAACTGGACACAATATTCCAGGTGTGGTCTCCCCAGGGCAGAGTAGAGGGGCAGGATTCACCATATCAAAGTTCATCTGATGGAGACGGGACGCATGGGGCCATCAGCACTGACACTTCTGACCACCCGAGACCCCATTCACCACCTGTTTCACACCACTTCGATGCTACCAGCGGGTGTTATGGTGCTTGACACCAAAACATTTTGCTGGCTTGGTAAGCGACGCATCCTCCATCACTTCTTCTAAAGAACACATTAAATGTTATATTCCTCTCACCTCCTCCCTTCGCTGTGTCAGTCCTCATCCCCAAGCTGATGTCAGGCGAACCTGGTACAACAACAGCATTCGCCGATGTTTCTGGAATATTCTCACTATATCCAAGCCGCACAGGAGGGGAAAAGAGATGAAACCCCCCCCGGGGGTCCCCAGCGAGCAGCACCCACCGGAGCAGCTGCAACGCGCTCCCACCCTCCGCTCTGCTCAGCACCCGCGGTGACCCGAGAGCAATTCTGCACAGGGGCTAATATCACACCTCCTTACAAACAGGGAACAGCAATATTTATTAAACATGTCTAGTTTTTCTGCTTTATTATGCATTTTACCTCTCCTCAGTCGTGATAAGTCTACACAAACCATTATTAGAATTTCTTTTGTTCCTAATACAAATACTTTCTTACTGTTCCTTGCACTGACAGCCACAGATTTTTTTCCCTTGTGTTTTTAACTTCCTTTATCAATTTTCTGCACTTGATAACTTCTAACTCAAGGATAACTGTCATCTCTTCCTTTTATTATTCTCCCTTTTTTTCCTCTTTTCAATTCTCACCAGCGCAGCGCTGCCAAGCTCACGCGTGAGCTCAGCCTGTTTGTGCAGGACGGCGGCCAGCGGGAGAGCACGGGCTCCCGGTTTAGAGCAATTTTAAACCCAGACCAGACTTCTCATATCCTGACGGTGCCCATCCCTTGCTAAAAAGCACCCGTGAATGACACAGAGGCCAACAAATCCCGAAAAAGTAAAATTCAGGACCCACGTGGTGCCTTTTTGCTGAGGACCCACGTGCAGGTCCAGGCAGGTCAAGAGGGTTGCAGGGTGGGAGATGAAGAAGGGTTCATGTCAAAGGCAATGGAGACCCTACGAGAAAGCCAGATGCCATCAAAACTAAAACAAAAACAGATGCCAGCCTATAAAGGCCTATTTAAACTAAAACCTAAGAGAATTGAACAAGGGAAGGAACACCCAGTTTTCATGAAGTATTTTCTATTGACGAGGTGTCCTGGTTTTGTTAAAAACAAGTTTCTCTTTTAGTGAATGTGCCTGTCAGCTAAAGCTTCATATGAGCTGCATTTTCCTGGAGAACAGATCCATGTTTTGGTGAACACAGCAATGGATGTGAGGTTACTGATAAGGACAGAGTCACATCTCGCGAGAGGGGCAACGAGAAACAGGTGACCAGAAACTGACCAACGGAGTCTAACATCCCATTCACGTGAATACTTCATATGAAAGTGGGAGAGCACGAGGATCTCGGCCCTTTTCCTCATGGTGACATTAGGAGAGGACCTTGCGAGTCATCCCTGCGAACTGAGGCCAGTGACAGACTGAATCCAGCTCCGGTTGCTGCAGAGTCCAGTCCAGGACTTCGGGTGCTGGCTCTGCAGTTCTGGGACTTTCCAGACTGGTTTTGTATATTCTGTATTATTTTCTCTATTTTATCAGCAGCATTAGTCAAACATGTTTAATTTTTCCAGCTCTCTTCTCTCTGTCCTGCTTTCCCTCCCGATCGCCTGTGCTGAGTGGGAAGGGGGGGAGGGGGTTTACAGTACATCTGCCAGGGTTTTATTGTCACCCCACAATCAAAACCCTCGATATGAGGTCACACATGTACTGCAGCCCTGAAAAACTTTATACAAATTCAGGTAGGAAACAAAAGACTCCAGGCATTACAGTCCATGTATAAATTGTGTAGGAATGACAGAGTTGTGTTGACAGCAGCAAAGTGCAGCCCAATAAATTAAACATGATTATGATGCCAACAGGTAGGTAGCAGAGAACCTTTCTGGACTGGAAGCTCATCTGAGAAAGGCAGCGTAGAGCTACAGCACTGGGGAGGGGAGAAGGATGCTCAACATGTCAAGGACCACCAGGGAGGCTGCAGGTTTCTGCCAAGGCAGAAAATACTATTTCAATAACAGGAGAATTCAGTTACTCCTACAGAGACCTGCAAATGTGAAAGCAGGTCTCATGCAGAAATTATGCTCTAGATCCCACATCACTATTGCACATCAGGGAATGCAGCTGCCATAGAATCACAGAACAGTTTGTGTTGAAGGGACCTTCCCAGCTCCCCCAGTGCCCCCCCTGCCATGAGCAGGGACATCTTCACCAGCTCAGGTTGCTCAGAGCCCCGTCCAGCCTGGCCTGGGATGTCTCAGGGATGGTTCATCCACCACCTCTCTGCCCAACCTGGGCCAGGCTCTCACCACCCTCAGGGACAACAATTTCTTCCTCATGTCCAGCCTGAATCTCCCTCCTTTAGTTTAAACCATCGCCCCTTGTCCTGTCACAACAGGCCCTGCTCAAAAGTCTGACCCCATCAAAGTCTGCCTGTGAGTCCTGATCTGCTCTTCATGGACCATGAGCCTTGGTACAACCAGGAGGAAACCGAGCACTGCCGGGGTGAAGGAAAAACATTTATTCCCAGAAAGGGCTGTGGGGCATTGGAACAGGCTGCCCAGGGCAGTGCTGGAGTCACCATCCCTGGAGGGTTGGACAGATGGAGATGAGGTTCTCAGGACATGGGTTAATGCCAGGGGTGGGTTTATGGTTGGACTCGATGATCTTACGGGTCTCCTCCAACCCAGATGATTCTGTGATTCTGTGAGGAACGGGCTCTCTGGAGCCCCCAGCCCAGCTCAGCCCCGCCGCCCCTCACCCTCTGCCGCCAGGCCCAGAGATGGGACGAGATTATCACCAAAACCAGCCCTGCTGCAGAGCCCACCACGCAGCAAAGCCAAAAGCCTTCAGAACACAAAAACCATACCAAAAAAGCCCATTATGCTAACACTTAACTAAAGAAAACTAGACTTAAACAGGCAAACGAGCTAAAGGGCTTGCAGGTGAGGTAGACAACTTGGAGAAGGTGGTCACCATCTACCAAAGGGGGCTTGTTAACCAAATAGACTTAGTTTAACAGCTGAGTGAAAAATGCCATTTGATACCATCAGAAAGAAATAAAAATTATGAGAAAGTAAACTGAAGGAAGCTAAACTTGAAACCTTAAAAAGACAATCTACCAAAAGATTTTGAGAAACACGTCACTGAAGGAGTAAAACCTAATTTATTGAAAAAAAAGAAGAGAACAAATCAAGCACACAAGTACAAGAAGTCTGCCAGGTTCTGGTATAAACCAAGCACTGAAGAAAGACAGAACCACAGGATAACAATTCAACTTCTTTACACCAGTGCTCACTTGAGACGGGGCTCAGCAGTTCCCCTCCTGGACCCGTCCTTCGTCAGGAACGAGCAGAGCATCTGCTCCAGCTGCAGGGAAGGACGCAGACCGGCCCAGCACATTAACAGCCAAAGAAACAGCTACAGGGACAAACCACATGCGCCCAAAAGTCTGAAAGGCACTAAGCTATTAAAATCACCGGTATCGACTTCTGTACCTAAAAACCATGAAGTAATGAATGGGATCCCACTGTTTCAGAAGAGCCACAGAAGAGATCAAACGAACTGCGAACTGCAGAGCTTCAATTTTATAGCAGAAAAATTAGTATTAACCATAATTAAAAAAAAAAAAAACACACTAAAAATCAGTGTTCGTACAGATAAAATGGAAACACCAGGAATCAATACAGCTTCTCTAGAGTCAGAACTCACCAAGCAATGATGACGGTTGGCAAGAGTCAATGTGCAAGCAGCAAAGCCTGAGTGAGCAGTGAAGCGCACCTGCATTTCCAAAAAGCCTTAGACAAGTTTCCTCTGCAAAGTTTCTTACAGCAAATACACTCACGACACTTTCACATACACAGGATAAAGTCAGAGGTCATCTCATTGATTAACAACTGATTAAAAGATGGAAAAGGCAGAAAGAGTTGGTGATCACAGTGGGGTCCTGCAGCCATCTGCTCCCTGCGCCAAGACTCGGGTGAAGGAAAATACCGGGGGAAAACACCAACATACACAAAACAAAGGTATTTAAATTAGCCATTAGCATTCACAAAAGCAATCGAGGAGACACTGAGGGCACCTCTCCAGCAGCGCAAACGCGGAGTTCGATGGTCGATGGTCGCCAGCGAGGCAACAACTCATTATGAGTAAAGGAACAGAAAATGTGCCGATGCACAAAGCTGTGCCCGTAGCGCTGTGCGTGGCTCTGGTGTGCGCAGCGTGGAAGCCATGGCAGGAACAGAACAGGAGGAAAGGAAGCAAAGGAGGGTGACAAGGGTGTCTGCACAGGGTGTCCCCAAGGACGCCTGGTCGCTGCTTGCCAAAGCACAAAGATAAACCCCAAAAATAAACCCCACAAGCAAGGGAAAGCAAATATTTTCTGCACTATTTGCCTATATAAATTGCTGCAATTATCCAAATCATTGCCTTGGTGGTTGGTAACCCCAGAAAACTGAAAATCCACGTAACGAGGGGCTGCAGCACGTCCTGGGACAAGAGACGAGGATGCTCAAAGGGCGGGCAGAGACCTGACAAAGAGCTCAATGCTACACCTGCCAGAGTGGAAAATAAAGCTGTTACTAGTAAATCATCTGTCCTGTACCTGGAGTTACACAGGGAACAGGTACAGCCTTGCTGGCAAGGCTGCAGGCTCACAAAAAGAACCCAGAAAAGAATTTGCAATCCTGTTTTCCTGTTCAAATTTCAGTAGTCAGTTGCCACTCAACATCTGGGGATGGAGGAACGGGACCAAAGCTGCCAACGGCTTCAGCATCTCGTATAAACAGGGGAGAGGACACAAAACCATCGAGGGAACGTCAGAGAAACAAAGAACCTCAACCTGGGATAGGCCAGGAGCTGGTGTGGAGGGACAGATTCCCTCTGACTTGAAACAGAGACAGGGTAACACAGCACCGCAAAGCCCAAGGAAAATACCAGAGGATGGATTCACAGAGGTGTCCAAGAAGGGAGAAATGGTTGCAATCCAACATCTCACCTTCCCCACGCAGAATGGTTAATAGTTCTCACACAGAAATGAGTAACGGAGCCAGCGGCCTTGCTCTTCAAGTCAGCTCGGGGTCACATCTGAGACCCCTAAAGTATCTTCAGAAAGAAAATACAGCCCCAAATTCTTCGAGTTTGCAGCTTCCTACCAGAAAAATACAACAAAAATAACTGGGAAAAATTTAAAAGTTATGATGTCCCGAAAAAAAACCCCACCAGTTTCTGCAGTTTGCTTCTGAAACATTTCCTACTGCTTTTTTGGGTTTGTGGGATCATTAAAATAGCTGAGCTGGGAATGTCATTTACTTGGTTGGTTTTGCTAAGAAAGAGAACCTTCTGGGGTGGAACAGGGGCCATGTTTGTGTGCGTAAAATGGGGGGTTGTGAATAAAATGCTTTTTGTGAAGAAAACGGATCCAACTATTGATATGCAAAATAGACCAAATGATTATTTATATAACAAACTATTATAAAACAATCAAACTTTAAATATTAAAAAAAAAAAACGCTTTGGCAGAGAAGAAACTAAAATGTTCTGTTCCTGGTGCCAGAGGATTTCTAAATGAAAGTGTGTATTAACAGAATATATTCTTTGTATTTGTTGTGTAAGGGCTCTCTTGCCATAGAGAGTGTTAAGGTACAGGGACTGTTTTGGAAACAACATTGGCCTAACACTTGAAAATTACACAAATCCAGAGAAGACCAAGAATTTTTTTTGCTATTTTTGGGTGGGAGGAAGGAAGAGGTTTGAAAAATGTAAATATTCTCAAGCCATTTTTCCTCCAGAATAATATTTTGCTCATTATAATAGTCTCTTAACAGAACGAAACCCTCCTGTCCTGCAGAGCCAAGGGACAGGCTCAAGTCCACAGCATCCTCACAGCTGAACTGAGGAGTGCAGTCTGGATGAGCGGGTGGTGAGGTGACTGTGAACTGGCTGAAGGGAAGAACCAGAGAGTCGTGGTCAATGGGGCAGAGTCCAGTTCAGGCCTGGATCCAGTGCAGTGCCTCAGGGGGCAGTGCTGGGGCTGTATTATCCAATATATTCATCAATGACTTGGATGAGGGAATAGAGTGACTGTCAGCAAGTCTGCTGATGACACCAAGCTGGGAGGAGTGGTGACACTGGAAGCTGTGCTGCCATCAGAGACCTGGACAGGCTGGAGAGCTGGGTGGGGAAAAATGTAATGAAATAGAACAAGGGCAAGTGTAGAGTCTTGAATCTGGGCAGGAACAACCCCAGGTTCCAGTGTAAGTTGGGGAATGAGCTATTAGAGAGCAGTGTAGGGGAAAGGGACCTGGGGGTCCTGGGGACAGCAGGGTGACCATGAGCCAGCACTGGGCCCTTGTGGCCAGGAAGCCAATGGTACCTGGGGTGGGTTAGAAGGGGGTGGTCAGTAGGTCAGAGAGGTTCTCCTGCCCCTCTGCTCTGCTCTGGGGAGACCACACCTGGAATATTGTGTCCAGTTGTGGCCCCTCAGCTCCAGAAGGACAGGGAACTGCTGGAGAGAGTCCAGCGCAGCCACCAAGATGCTGAAGGGAGTGGAGCATCTCCCGTGTGAGGAAAGGCTGAGGGAGCTGGGGCTCTGGAGCTGGAGAAGAGGAGACTGAGGGGGGACTCATTCCTGGGGATCAATATGGAAAGGGGCAGTGTCAGGAGGATGGAGCCAGGCTCTTCTCGGTGACAACCAACGATAGGACAAGGCGGCAATGGGTGCAAACTGGAACACAGGAGGTTCCACTTAAATTTGAAAATAAATTTCTTCCTGGTGAGGGTGTCAGAGCCTGGCCCAGGCTGCCCAGGGAGGTTGTGGAGTCTCCTTCTCTGCAGACATTCAAACCCGCCTGGACCCCTTCCTGTGGAACCTCAGCTGGGTGTTCCTGCTCCATGGGGGGATTGCACTGGGTGAGCTTTCCAGGTCCCTTCAACCCATGACATTCCAGGATTCTGTAATTAGGTACCATTTTACTGACTTCACCACTTATGGGTAAAGTGAAGCACAAGCCTAATCCCCACAGGACTGGTCACTGAGTGACTTCCTAAGCAGAACAAAAATTAAAGCATTGAAGATTAAAAAAAAAACCAAAACAAAACAAAAACACACATCCTATGAAGAAAAGTCAAGACACAAATGGAAAATTCCTTCCTGGCTCCACGGATGCTAATTGTGTACCTTACGCTGGGAGCTGAACAGCATAAATGTCTATATATATATTTAATTAGGTTAATTTGTAAAACGTAGACATATGTCTGCTTAAAGTAGACAGGAACATTTCATTTGATACATTTTAAATATCACGTAATGAACTGCAATCACAAACACTGTTTTACGCTGGGGTAGGGAGGCCAAAGCTCAAATATGTACAATCAGACAAACAAACATCCACGGCGTGTGACTCTATCTCCTCCACGCCATTGGAAACCAAAAGCAAATGGAGAATTCTCAGCAAATCTACTTTTTTAGCAACTAAATCAAATAAGACTAAATTTAAAATTTAAATACATGCAGGGTTTCAGGGAAAGGGCCTCTTATTTCTCTTGATTCTGGGGGTGTTTTTGCTCATTTATGAATGGTGCCACTGTTTCCAGCGAGGATGCTCCAGGAGACTCCTGCATCCCTCCAGCATCAATTCCCGGGAGCGGGGATTGCATCACCGCCCTCACACCACGTGCGATGCATCTCGGACCCTGTGAACACACTCCAGATTATTCTGCCTCCATCTAATGCGATTTATTTGCCCAGATTTGCATGTTTTCTCCCTTGCCCGGTGTCCTCCCTGGCTGGCAGCAGGGGCTGCCTCTCTGGCACTGTCCTCACAAACCCCATTTAGGAGAAACGCTAATTCCAACTGCTGTTATCAACCAGCCTAATTTCTAGGCCTCTAAAATAAAGACAGATAAGAAGGTAAAAATATCCCTCCCTCAGAGTTAATATGTAGTATGTCTCAATGGTATTAACCACAACCTGATAACTGAAGCCACATGCCCCAAAGCAGCCTAAACATGACAGAGTCAACATACACCCAAGGATGCTCCTCCTGGTGTTCAATTATTAATTCCTTCGCTGGCAAAGTTCATTGCCAGCCCACACCAGGCCCACCCAGTGCCAAGCACCCATCCCAGCAGCCCCAGGGCCACCACTGCCATGTCCCGACCCGTCCTCTGGTGTCACTGCCACCGCGGTCATCCCAAGGATGCACCCGAGCATCGTGGGCCCTCGTCAACGGCATCACCCGACTGCAAAGACAAATCCCGCTGATTCCCAAGGGGATTTTCAATTCCCCTCTGCTACCAGCCCGATCCAAATCCTGCTGTGCCTCCCTGCACGGGTTTCAAAAACACACACAGAAATTCAAAAAGGTGTTTTGTTTCCAGGAAATAATTATCCTGTGTCCTTCCAGCCCTCCCTTCCCACCCTTAAAATTACAAATATCACAAATTCCGGTAAAAACTCAGGATTTGCAGCCCACAGACTAAAGCGGATCAGACCTCAAGTGACAGATCTACACCCAGAAAGCAGTAGCTGTTGTTGGGTTTCAACCTCGGGTCCCGCCGGGGCTGTCTGCACCCTGTTCACCAGGATCCTCTCAGTTCAGCTTCCAAACTACACCCAACAGTCTGCAGCCTTAATATAAAAATGAATAAATCACACAGATCTGCTGAAATAGGGTTTCGTTCTTTCTCCCCTTGTGAAGCCAAGTAATTAAAATAGTAATTAAAAAACCCTCACCAAAATACGGACAAGAGTGCACCCCAAAGCCTCCACAGCGCCCTGAGTCTTGGCCAAGGACCACGACGGTTCAACCCCCGTCGCTTGGGGTTTTCCTGCAGATCCCCTCCTGGCTCTCCCGCACCAGCAGAGTTGTTGGCTGCGGCTGCAGAGTTTTGAAAACTGAGGTTTAATACTTCTAAAAATAGGTCTAAGGCAATTAAATACTTGTACTAAAATTGTTCTTGACATACTGGAAGCAGAACCTAAATGACGGGCCTTCAACGCAAGCACGCCCAACTTCTGAAAACTCACTTGCGCTGCTATTTTCGGGCAGGAAAGGATACCTGCGCCCACGCGGAGGGAAAAATTAACGCTCAAAAAATTCCTCGCTGCTTGAGTGTATCTAGTAAAATGAAATCACAACAAGTATTAAAACCTGAAGACTTCGGAGATACGGCAGTGCCAGCGGGGCACGAGCGCCGGGACGTGACGGCGTTCGGCCCATTGCAAGAGCCTTGCTCAGTTCACCGCTGATGCAGAGGTCTGACAAACAGGGCTGTTCTCACTTCTATCAGTTGAACCTCGTGTGATAACACCCCTGGTTTCTGAAGCAGTGCAGAAGGCATCGATGGCTCCTTGAGCTCCTGCATTACTGACCCCAGCGCTGCCGAGCCCCTTGCTGGTTCGGACCCACCAGCCCACGCGGCACCCCAGACCCACCAGAGATGTGCACATCTCCATCGCTGAGCCTCTCAGACATGTCCAGATGCATGAACACATACACACACGTACTGATCCCTCCTGCACACAGTGAGTCCTCAACAGCTTCGGAAGCCTCTGCTCCATGTGCCAATGTTCACGTTTCCCTGTGTCAGCCCATTATCAGCACAGGTAAAATCTCCAGCCACCACTTTCCACTTCCAGCCTTATTTTTCACTTTACACCAGCCAAATATAGATGTGAAACAAACTGAAGTAAGGGTAATGGGTGCAAACTGGAACACAGGAGGTTCCACTGAAATTTGAGAAGCAACTTCTTCCTGGTGAGGGTGGCAGAGCCTGGCCCAGGCTGCCCAGGGAGGTTGTGGAGTCTCCTTCTCTGCAGACATTCAAACCCGCCTGGACCCCTTCCTGTGGAACCTCAGCTGGGTGTTCCTGCTCCATGGGGGGATTGCACTGGATGAGCTTTCCAGGGCCCTTCCAACCCCTGACATTCTGGGATCCTGTGAAACACTGTAAATTACAAGCAAGGCCTTGCCTACATAATCACTCCTCACAGGTAAAGTACACCGGGTAAACCGTTCCAAGCGCACCCTGAAGTTGCCTTGGCAATACAGGTGACAGAAATGCAGACAGAGGAGACCCAAGAAGAGCCACCCCAGCAGAGAAGCTGGTACGGTGAGCCCGGTCCCACCACCAAACACCATCACACACGGCCACCCCAGGCCCTTCACACGGGGACAGCCACGGGGGTGTGCACAGCCCCCCACCCACCAGCCCTGACCCAGAGCTCTCCAATTTCACCCCAAACGGGCCCAGTGGCCTCCACCTTCTCCAGAGGTGGCACAACTCCATCAACCCCAAGTCTCATCCCCCAGCAGGAGCCTGACACTCTGCCCTGACCTTCTCCAAGTCACTGGGGACTGGATCCACACACATGGGGGTACAAGCCTAGGAGTTCAGCTGGTCTGGCCTGCTCATGGGGGGCACAATGTGCCCTGTGCCCCGACACGCAGCCGCCTCATGCAGCACCCCAGCCGGAGCTGGCACGAGCGCCCACAGCGCAGTCAGTGAACCTGAGCTAACTGCCACCCAACAGCCAAAAACCTACCAATGTAGAGCACAAGAACCCTCCTACATGGGGACAGAGGTGGTTTAAGCCGGGGTACAGAGCCTGACCTGCTAATACCACTTCTACATAACTCACACCCTCAGTGCATCCTTCCCCAGATACGGCTCTCCAAACAAGAAACGTCTTCGCAGTTGACTTTCAAACAGTATGGAGGAGGATTTTCTCTGCTTAACCTCTTTTTTCTGCCAAGTCTCGCATCGCTTACTTTGGGAGCAACAGACACTCAAATAAGTAAAACCCAAGTAATGCAGGAAAGCCATCACACAGCTTGCTCAGAGCCTCCACGTGCATTTACACGCTTAGCAGTGTCAGTAGAGATCACCCATCATTTCAGTATCTAACCAGCACATGCACACTTCGGAGACCAGCAAAGCAGTTTCTCCATGGGAAGAGCCCAGATTGCCGACCCCAGCCCGAAGGGTCAACCAACGCTCAAGCTCAACTCCACACACCACTGCAGTCCCACCAACAGCAACAGAACGCTCAACAGGGGACAACAAACAGCGCCCAGGACTGCAGGAAGACAGATTCAAGATCTAAATATCCAACATCAACCAAGGGAAAGCAACCCTGCCTTTATAAACGCCCTATCCAAAGAGGGGCACATGGCAGCTTTGATGTCTCTGGCACACGTCTTGGAAAGCAACCTGCTCCACAGAAAGGGCATCTCCTCCATCCCTTCCCTTCTTCTTAAGACACGAGCATGTAGCAACAGTCCATCCCAGGACTCGCCGGAACGTGCAGCAGCTACAGGTGCATCTCAGCTTCCCAAGGAACCGGTGAGGATGGGAGGAACCAAGATGCTGCTCCAGCCAGAGCTGAACACGCCACCGTGGCCACCGGCTTTGTGGAGAACCAGCTGCCGCCGAAGCCACCCAGCAACTCATTATTTATGATCACTAAATTTTTGATTATGTCCCCAAATGAAAACCCCTCTCTACTTACATGTTGCATATTATATATATGATTTCCACTCCCTTTGCGCTACAACTTCACCCCACTCTCACCAGCGCGAACCGGGGTAACCACGTCCTGTGTCTCTCCCACGCAGGGCACGTGCCCAACGCCTCCACCGCACCCCAGGTGCCGCCTCCCTCCCTGCTCCCTCTTCCCACTCCTGGGGCCGGGGCTTAACAATTCAGCTCTCGCACAACAGCCGCTGTGACAAGTTACACCACAGCCATGCGCCGCCGATGAGAGACACATCGCAAATGGTTATTTTTCACATACTATCCACGGTAAACAGCGTCATTCATTTCTATTCCCTTGCTCCAGACAAATCAATGATTGTTAATGCAAAGTCAACACGTCCAGATGTAGTTTGCATACTAGTTAACCACTAAATTGGCGTCACATAGTACCAAATAATCAAGAGACATTCAAGGAACCAAACAAAAGCAAAAAGGAGGCAGATGACTAGCAATTAATCCATAAAAGACCGCTAAAAATTAGAAACTTCTTCCCCAGAAAACACAGTATGGCCAAACTGAATCCGTACACGTGAAATTCTAAATATATGTAATGCTAGATGCTCATAAATTCAGAAATTAGAGGAAATAAATATCTCCCGACCAAAAACCAACCACAGGCTCCAGTCGCGCTCGCCACCCCCTTCTGCTCCCCGCTTGGCCCGTTATGTACAAACTAATCCTGTGAACGGCACCTCTGCCCAGAGTGCTCTGCATGGGCAGCTCCAGGACCACGGGACCCCCTGCCCGCCTCGCAGCCCCCAGCACTATACTAATTGCTTCTGTGGATCTGAGCATGAACTGGGCAACACCAGCAGGTCATGGTGGGACACAGCAAACCCTCTGGTGGGTGCAACACGCTTCACGTACACACGGAGTCCCACCAAACACCCGGCTCGGGCGGCCACGCACTCCCCTACACGGATAAACCCGCACCGTGGAGTTCCAAAAATGAGAGGGATGTCCACGGGCGACATCCAAAGAATTGGGCGCAAATCCTGAATCCGCATCAGTGCAGGTTTCGACCCAAAAGAAAACAACAGTTAATCTCATTTGTAGAACACTCATTTCACGACCGCCCTTGCACCACTGCAAACTCGACTTGTGCATCGTGGGGGCCACGCGACTGCGCCCGCGAACCGAACCACTCACAGCGTGGCATCATGGCAGGGATATATACTTAAATTAATCTGGAGTTACACGAATAGCGCCGTAAGGTTTTATATGGTGCTCGAGTAAACATTATCTACTACTTTAATAATATTACGTCTATTTTCATCCTTTTCATCTCAGTTCTCTCACAAGGAATCTATCAGTATCGCTCTGTCAGGCTCCCTTCCTCCCCACCCCCCTCCCAGGCTGCCAAAGAGCAATTTGTAAAATGATAAATATTGATCAACTTTCTCAGAAATAAAGAAATAAGTAAATAAATAAATGGATACCCCTGAAAACAGACTGCAACGCAAAAAATTACAAAACTAAATGAATTTTCAAGCAGGAGGTTTCCCCTCGAAGGACACGGGCACGCAGGAAGGTTCGATTCAGAAACACATTATAACCTCGAGCGTGGCTTCTCCTCGCCGGCGGAACGGATAATGGAAGCTGTTGTTTAAAAGAAACTGATCTACACAGAGTTAAAGATTGCAAAGGTTGCGGTACGCACACCTACGGCATGACAGCATCCCCACAACTCGCAGCCCAGCGCCACGGCACCGCGTCCTCATCTCTGCAGAGCCGGGCAAACCCATTGCTGCTATCGACAGAAAATTCACCTATTCCCACAACGGCTGAAAACAGGTTAAACCAGATAGAAACGAGGGCCTTTTGAGTTTCAATTCCGGGGTTTTTTTCAGGAAAGCACGATAAACTTTAAAGATATCACTGTGAGCCAAAATGGAATATATGGTGTCATTTGTAATTAAAATGTGGCACCCATCGGTGTCCCCACCACCCCATGGCCACGGTGTCGCTGCCCAGGTCTCGGGGTGAGGGTGTGGGGTGGGGAGAGAAAAAGCAGCATCAGAACATCTTGTTTGGAGAAAAATGTACGAAACCATTAAAAAAATATATATAAAAATGACAGCTAAACAGTTTCTTTGGGTATAATCAGAGTAAGGGAAAGTTACGGGGTGCAGCTCAAGGATGGGGATTCTTGGAGTAGAATAATATGGAAAAGCCACCACGTTAAAGCTTCCCGGATAAAACCATGAATAAAATATTCTCCAGGACTGGTTAATCCAATTTAGAGCATTGTGTGTCATTTTTTACCCAGCTGTGCCACCCTGCTCTAACTGCACCACTGCTGCTCTGCCACCCCGCTACTCGCTTCATTATTTGCTAGAAAAGAGGTTCAGGAAGAGGGTGGGTCCTTGGGGGGGGGGAATAAATGCAAAAATAAGAATATGAAGTTGACATTTCAGACTCTTTTCTCCTCCACCCAAGAGTTATCCTGCTTGGCAAATTTTTTCCATCACCCCCCCACTTTGATCGACCCAAAATGTGAAACAAATCAAGGGGGGGGGGGGGGGGAGTGAAAAACACCCCCCGAATCCTGAATTCATCAGTCACTCCTGCTTAATTTCCAGTAAATATCAAGTTATGTTGAAATAAAATCAAAACAGAAAGAAAAACCCAAAACCCACAACTTTTCAGGGTTTGAGATTCAGATTGAAAAATTCATTCCGGATTGAAATTTAATTTCGGCGCCCGGATTTCGGCGTTCGCCCGCGGGCGTCTGGAAACGCGCTTCCGAGGTCACAACTCAAAAATGCCCTTTTTTCAAAGAAAAACTAAAAGGCAATAAAAAGAAACCCAAGTGCTGCAGCTGTGGAGCCAGCCATCTTGCTATTTTGTCCCCATTTTAGAGAGGAGACTGTGTCAAGGTTGGTAAAACTCAATGTTGACCTAATCTTCCCCTTCCTCTCCCTCCCCCAGTTTTGGGTGGAAAGGCCGTGTCTCTCTCCTCCTATTGCTTCTCTTCTTTCTTGAAACAATGCGTGTTTCGGTGCTCTTTTGTTATTTAGTTTGAAAAAGATCAATACCAAGACCCCAGGATTCAAGGGCAACCCTAAAATAACGAACCGGTGTGTGCACAGTCCCGCACTCACAGGCCCCCGGAACAGCAAAATAACAGCAACGCGGCAGCGTTTGAGGAAAGCAACAAAACCTGACCAAAATTAGGAAAAACAAGATTTTTCAATTCGATTCCAGCTTTATAGTGAGAATCAAGGAGAAAAAAAAAGGATTTTGAAATTGTGAAAATATCAGGGCTGAGCCCTTTAAATGCACTGAAGTTTAAAAAAATAAAATCAAAATCAAAATCTGCAATTATTTTTGCACAATATTGTTAATTATGCATATTTCTAATATCATGGCGGACCTTATCATAAAGCTGTGTAAATACTGGATTTCTGTGATCCACAGTACCTGGAGTTGTTACAGTGTGTTTAAAAAAAAGCGAAGGAAAAACACTGAAATCCCTTCTATGGAAATTTTCTTCTTTACAAAAGAAGTGGGAAATCAAATGTGGAAACTCTATTTTAATTATGCCGGAAAAAACCATCAGAAAAGCCAAGAAATTCCAAATTAAAACTGCCATCACACTCTTCATTTTGCTTGTCCTGGTGTTTCCCTGGCCTGTGTTTAGAACCTCATTGTTTCAGGGCAGTTTTGCATGAAATCCAAAAATCACCCAAAAAAAAAATAAAAAATTAAAAAAAAAAAATTTGGGTGTGT
Organism: Patagioenas fasciata; assembly: GCF_037038585.1. Lineage (NCBI taxonomy): Eukaryota > Metazoa > Chordata > Aves > Columbiformes > Columbidae > Patagioenas > Patagioenas fasciata. The sequence goes on from NC_092539.1 coordinate 2,145,235, forward strand.
CCACAGCAATTTTTCAATGCTCTGATTTTCCTGCAAAAAATCCTCATTTGGAACAAATAACTTTAAGCACCGTAGCAAAAAAAAAGAGAGACTAAAAATTCTATTTGGCACAGCGTGCTGCACAAGTTCAAAATTACAATGAAGTACAATTCATAATTGCTCCGAAACAGCAATTCTCCCACTTTGCCAAACTCATCATTTCACTGCGGCTCATCCTGGGCTGCCCACCTCAAACTTGAATTACTCTCATTTCCAAGTATTCTGCTGCTCCCAGGCTCCGTTTTCCTCCAGAAAAAAGGATGGTGGGGGGAAAACCTGAATTCATTCAAATTCCAGCTTAATTTTCATTTACATATGAGCTGGGCTTTGCCTCCAAAGGCACAGAACTGAAATTTGCGGGGCGAACGGGGGCACCCGGGGACTGAGGCGGGGAGACCCCGGCCCCGAGTCGCCCCCCGGCCCCAACTTTCTTGAAAAATAAGAAATAGCAAAATATTTCCTTTTTTTTTTTTCAATTTTAATTTCTTTTTTTTATTTACGAAATAGTCTCCTCTAGGTGGCGTCGTTTTAATGGAAAAAAAAAAAAAAAAAGCTACCGTTCAGGAGGAAAATTAGAGAAGAAGGAAAAAAAGGGGGGGGGGGGGGGGAGAAAAAGCCCCGAGAAGGGGAGCGGGGGAGCGGCGGGAGGGAACCGGCGGGCCCGGAGCGCGGGGCCGGGCCGGCCGGGCCGGGGGCGGGCGGGCCGGGGTGCGGGCTCCGGCCCGGGCCGCGGCCGGCGGCTCGTCCCCGCCGACATGGCTGCTGGGCGCCGCTTTGTTTTCCGCCCCGGTGCGAAGGGGGCGGCGGGGCCGGTGCGGGCCGCGGCTGGTCCGGGGAGCCGCGTCCCGGCGGCGCCCCCCGCGCACTGCGCCAAAGCGCCGCCGGCCGGGGCTCCGCGACGGGGCGGCTGCGGCTGCCGCCCTCCCTCCTTCCCTACCCTTCCTCCCCGCTCCCTCCGCCTCCCCCCGGGGGACACGCCGCCCCGGCCGCCGCGTTACCTGCGCTCCCGTCGCCGCCGCCGCCGCCGGAGCGGAGCCGTCCGGCTGGTTCATGAGGCTGGGGCGGGAGGCAGGCGAGCCCCGCGCCGCCGGGGCCTGCGATCCGCCGCGCACAATGCCGGCGCCGCCGCCGTTGCCTCCTTTCCGCCCTCCCAGGAGCGGCGAGTGGGGGCGATGCCCCCGCTGCGCGGGTGGGCGGCTCGCCGGGCTGCTGCAGCCCCCCTTCCCCCCGGGGGCATGGGCCGGGGCGGCCGCCGCGGGCACGGGCGCTGCCGCTAGCGGCGCGGCGCGCAGGGCTGGGCGGGCGCCTCCCGCTGCCGAGCCCGCGCCGCCATCACGAGCCGCTCTGGGGGCAGCTCCAGCCGCAGCGCGCTCGCAGCCAGCGGCGCCGGGAGAAAGGGGCTGAGTCTGGCCCAGCGCGGGAGCCGCGCCGCGCCGCCGGCCGGCCCCGCGCTGCCCTCCGCCCCCGCGCGGCCCCGGCCCGGCCCGGCCCCGCGCCGGCCACCGCCGCGCCGCGGCCGCACAGCCCGGCCGCCGCCGCCCGGCGGGCGCGGGGCCGCTCCGCGCCGTGGGGCCGCCGCCGCGGCGCCCCCCGTGGGGTGGCCCCGCGCGGGAGACGTCGGAGGGGGGTGCGGACCCCGGCCCGCGCCCCGGGGCGGCCTCGTCCCGCAGCCGGGCCCCCAGCAGCCCGGGCAGGGCTGTGCGGTCGGGGCCAGCGCTCGCCAGTGCGGCCCTGGCCTGGCGTCGAGGCGGCCTCGGGGCCGGGGTGCCGGGGGAAAGCCCGGCGGGCTGTGGCCGGGGTGAGAGCACGGGGTCCGCCACGGGGTCTCCCGGCTGCTCGGGAAGGGCCGGTCGTGCCTCGTGACCGTCGAGCGGCACCACGGGGCCTGCGGGAGGCCCTGGGGCGAAGCAGGACCCGAGGGGACGGACGGGGCTGGCCGAAGGCTCTGGGCACGTCGGCGCTATTCGCGCTTCCCCTGCAGCACGCGCATCGTTGGAAGCACCGTCTGCGCTCTCAGTTGGTGCCCCCAGATGTTGTTCCCCCCAGGTGTTCGAAAGCCGTTTCACCATGATGCAAAACGGGAGAAAAGGCTGTCCCCACCCTTATGTGAAACTCATCCCGACACCCTCTCCCTCCACAAAGAGCTTTTACTCAGCATGTGCTCAGGATGCTCCGTGAGCAAACTTTGCTGTTTTCTACCAGAACGAAAAAAAATGCAGTGCATTTCCTTTTCTTGAAAACATAAAGCACTAGCTATAAACATAATTACAGCTCATGCATACCTGGTGTTTTCTTCCCTTGTGAAGAACTGCCAAAATTAGTTATTAATAGTATTAATAAAATAATCTGAACTCGTGGATTCCCCCGGCCCGGCCCATGAAACCCACTTTCCCAAGAGCTCCACGAAGCTGGAAATTTGTGGGGAGTCAAACGCTGATTTTGTTCTCGTTGCCCAGACTAAAGATAGCTTCAGAGAAATTGCAAAACACCGATTTTATTTTTCTTGATATCTTTCATGCAGATTTCATTCCAAAACGCTGTACAGCCAGATAATGTAATTACAGAGCTAAATAAAAACAAAGGGGCAGGGGAACTGGTGGAGACGTTGGGCAGGGGAAGATGTTTTCCGAATGAGCTTAGAAGGGATGTGGGAAGTCAAGAGGCAAAAACCGCTCATGAGGCTCTTTCACCCCAGTGTCAGTGTGAACAGGAGCCAGAAGGAATCCCCCGTGGGCCAGAATAAAGCAAAACAGGGTGTTTAGCAAATTGTTTGAGGGAGGTTGGGGAAGAAATGCCGCTCTCCTGTGGAGCTTGGGGGATGGGAAGGCACAAAGAGATCCCCTCCATAGCCTTTGGAAAACCTGCTCACTGCTCTCCTCAACAAAGTCAGAGCCTGCAGAGAAAAGGTCTCCACCCCTCTGTGTACCAGGATGTCTAAGGGCCCATTTGGAGCAGTCACCTTGTGCTTTTAAGTGGCTTCAGCTGTGGAGGATCCATCAGGACTCATGGTGACTTGGCCAACCATTCCTTGTCCAACCATTTCAGCAACCTCCACTGCTGGAAGACAAAACCATGACTCAAGTCTAGCCTAACCCTGCTTGGCTCCGTTTGGTGCGTCTGTGACCTGGAAGGAGCCTCCTTCCACCCCGTGTCCCTGAGCCATGTAGGTAAATCATCCCTTTGCCTTCTTTTGGGGTCTTTCTCGCCCCTGAAAGGGCAGTGTTTGAGCTCTCCAATCTTCCTCAGCCCAAACCTTCTCCCATTTCTTCTGACGATGGACACAGAAGAGACGCAGGAATCAAGCAGCAGCCAGGGAGCTGCCAGAAGCACCGACCAGCTCTTCTTTTTCATGTGTATTTTTGAGATGGCCTCACAGTGTGCTTTGGCCGTCCAGCTAACGTTACCATTGCGCTGGGTGGTGGGCTTGGGGCTCCACAGGAGAGAGTTGCCAATTCGTGGTCAGATCTCAGAGTCTGAAGCCTTTCTTCCAAGATTTGGCTGCTGGTTGGTCTTGGCTTTGTGAAACCAGCCCTCCAAACCCAGCAGGTGTTTCTGCTGCTGAGCATAGATTTCATGCAGTTTGCACACAACAAATAGCTCCAAGTGGTGATCCCTGAAGAACCGCCTGTTCCCCTCTGTCAGGGGGAGGTCTAATGCAGAATTTCTGCGAGTTGGGACATTTTGAATTAGGAAATTTCTATTGATTAGGTTTAAGGCGTTCCAAGGAGGTTTTAATCCTGGCAGGAGGAGACAGCCATTGTGTCACTCAGGCTGAAGTCCCTCGTGATGGGCTGGGCTTTTCTCCTGTGTGTTGGGGACAGAAGTTTCAGCCGTGCCAGCCTGACACTCCAGTAGCATTTGGTGGGCTCTTCTGTCCTGACTGGTTTTTGCTTTATCTCTCAAAACTTCCTCATGACCAGTGACCAGAGCCTGAAAACCCACATCCTTACTTTTTCAGTGCCCTCAGACCTTCATTGGGTGACAACTACTGATGGGCCCATTCCATCTGGGAGGTCTCCTCCCCACATTTCAAAACCGATTTTCCAATGAAGATCAATCTCTTTTTCTCTTTATTCCCGTTCCCAGTGTCTGCAGGCGGAGGGCACAGCAGGACTCACCCCCCCACAGGATTCCCTGCTTGGGAGCCTTAAATTCCTCCCAGGACCTCGGTGTCCATGTGGCACCGGTGACTCAGTGTCTTCTCTCTGCTTTCCTGTCTGTACAATGGGGCAGCATCAATGATCCCCCATTCCCAAGGAAGCTCTGTGGTCATTGCAGACTGGAAATGCCATCCTGGTGGGAACCCCATGCTGGAGGAGCTGGGGTCCCAGCTGCGATAAACCGATTTGATAATATGATTAAAGACTATTATAACGCACATACATACAAGGGCTGGTTCTGCGAGCTTGATAATCTTTTGGTGTGCTGTATTTGCCTGTATTGTCCCTAATGTGTATTTAAGCCAGGTGGTACAAGAAGCTTCTATTCTGTATGAGCGTTGCAGCCCGCACAGCATCTGTCACGAGTGATGGAGCACCCGGGGAGTTTGGGTGCTGCGGCATAGACTTGTGCTTGAGCTATTGTGTTCAGGACTTTGGTAACAGGAGAAGGCTGTTGAGTGAACAAGAGCCAGGGGGAGATGCCACTCAGCTCACAGAAAGGGTGTTGCAGCGCACAACTAAATCCATTTTGCAGAAGTACTGAGGATAAAGCCATGACACACCGGAGGTGAAGCCTGACAAGGCAATGAGGATTCAGTATGGGGCACTTGTGCTCTGTTTCCAGCAAGGAGTCTCTTTGAGGGGTATGTGCTCAGTAGTTCGGAGGAGAAAATTATTGGTAGTGGTCTGCTCAAGGTGTAAATCTAGAGCTCATGACCTTCTTCATCCCACCACAGCGCTGGCTTATCTGACACGGGGGATCCCTCTGTTTTGGTGCCCACTCCAAGGTTTGAACTCTGTGTCTGCACCACTGAAGTCGAGCCCCACGCCAGGGCAAAATGCTGAACACTGCTTATATGCTGCCATAAATAAGGCAGAGTCGGCAAACCACAATCAGGAAATGGCAAAAGCACTATTTATAAGCACCGCTATCTGCAAAGATACGTGTGAGACCAGCAGAAAAAAATCCCCATTTCACTCTTCCTGACCCCAGCGCTCTCTATTTGCTCCACTTCGAGGTATTAAAGCTCATCAGAAATGTTTGCCACGGGTTACATAAAAGGAAATGTTGGGCTGTATTTGTCCTTGTCAGCACTGAACTGCTCCTTCCCTCTCCAGCCGTGATCCTTTTCGTCCCCTCCTTTGCTGGGACCATCTGTGCTCTGAGCACGGGCTGCCAGTGCCCCCAGGTCCCTCTGAAGGGTCTGCGACGATCAGATCCCCAACCCAGACTGGTGCTCTCTGCGGTGGGCTGATACCAATAATATACCAAATAACCAGTTCGGTGGAACAGGAGCCCCAAAACCATAAGGTTTTAGGTCCTATACTTTTCCCTGCAGGATGATTAACATTTGCATCAAAACCTCTTCAGAAATCACGGCAGCTGAGTTGTTAGGATCAGCTCTGTTTGGGTGATAACAATGAAACCCCATCCTGGGGACACTCTGGTGAAAGCCGGAGCCTCAGAGTGCGGAGCCGGTGCTGTGATTTGGGACACACGCGGTGCTTTGCTCCCCTGTTCTGAGAGGTTTTGGGAAGAGGCCGGAGCTGTGCACATCTCAGAATTTCAGGAGCAAACACAAGGGTGTGAGAGCTTTTATAGGCATGCGAGTGCATATTTTACCTATGTATAAAAAAGAAACCTTTGGTTTTAAAAGCATTAAAACTGTATAAACACAACACTCTCCGGAGCAAACTGCAAAGCAATAAAACCCCAAGCTGTGGGGCACCTCTTTAATGATGGTACAACACATTTCTGCTGGCGGGGAGAGGTTTATTGCTACGACAAAGAGCAACAGCCACCTCCCAACATGGGAATCCTCCCTGCCTTTACCTGGCGGTGCAGGCAGCAGGTCCCCACTTGTGGGTTCACCAGATGGGTGCTTGGCCACCACACTTTATGGGAGGAGGATGCTCGGAGCCCATCTGCTCTCCTGGGGGCTGCACCAGAGCCAAGGTCTGGGTGTGAGGGCCATGAGCAGAGCTTGAGCAGCTCCGCCTTGTCCTGGAAATGTGGGCTGGGCTGGAGGAGAAGGTCCCGTTGTGTGGATGAAACCCGCCAAGTGCAGCAAACCTGGATGAGAACCCAGGAGGTGTTCAGCACGGGCACACGGATGTGACGGGGCTGCGTGTTGTGGCGCGCGTTGTGCCAGGGATTGTGTTTGGCAGAAAAAGGTGTCTGAGAAAATTCAGACACCGTAGCAAAGAATCTTCATAAACTGGATTTAAATAATAGATTTAGCTGAAAATCCCCAGAGGACAGGTTTTTTATCCGCACATCAGGTGCTGTAAGCTTAGAAAAAGATAAGAAAATGTTCCTCAGACAGAAAAGGTTGAGTTTCTGCTTTAATTGAAAAATGCTATGCAGCGTCGATATTCCTAAAGACATGTTATGTTAAGAAAGAGTTTATACTGAGAGATGTATCACCACTATTTTGGGGTAAATTAGATTAAAGTGATTTGCAGTTATCCCCGTGTTAAGCAGTATAAACGGAGGAAATTGAAAGTTAAAGTTGTACTTAAAAGAAGCGCCGACAGCTCAGTGAGGAGTTCCTGACTCCGCTCTGCCATAACACACAACCGTCGGCTGAGTATTAGAGCGGAACTGTAGCTTTCTGGGCCCATAATCAGATTCATCTGTCTCTTCTTTACAGTGTCATGGCAGAGCAGAATTAGGAATATTTGCATGCCTTAAACTGAGTCTTTCTGCTTTAATTGTGTAATTATGGAAATCGCTATTTAGGGATCCGTAGTTAGGGCTACGTTGAATTTTGCACTTCAGGCAGGCACAGAATCTCTTTGTTAAAGAGTATTCCCTGCAAAACCACAGCATCTGCGTTTTGAATATCGAATACATGTCCTGGCCGCGTATTTGCAAACTCATTAATTAACTTATCAGTTAAAACTAATTAAAAATCGGTCCTTTAACAAATCTAATGCATTGTGTCAGACCTGTCTTTTTTTTTTTTCCTGAAGATCCTATTAACAGAATAATGCAGACCCTGCAACCTTCCTGTGTAATTAATACTCACCGAGTCCTTACACATAAATTTCACTTGGAGAATTTATTTTACAACGAGTGGTCTCTTACGAGATTATACTGCAGTGCTGAAAGTTTGTTAACCTGGTTTGCGAGGTTTTCCTTCAGATTCCCGTACAGATTTGCCTTCCAGCCCTGGGCCCCAGCGCAGGGTCACCAGTGGAATCCCAGCCCCGTTTGCTCTTGTTGCTCGACCGGAATGAAGCTCCACGGAGCAGCGAGTTCTGGAGCTTTGTGGCTGCTCTGGAGCGACACGGAGCAGCCAAACACATGGGAGAGTCAACCCATAAGCATTAGTTTGAATAATGAGGACAAGCTGTCTTTTAAAGTCATTATAACACCTTTGGTACATTGTGTGTGGGCCACGGGGTGGAAGGTTGAAAAAGTGAAGTATTTCCTAACTATTATAGGGCAATTTTAACTATTATAGAGCAACAAAGATGCTGAAGGGAGTGGAGCATCTCCCGTGTGAGGAAAGGCTGAGGGAGCTGGGGCTCTGGAGCTGGAGAAGAGGAGACTGAGGGGGGACTCATTCCTGGGGATCAATATGGAAAGGGGCAGTGTCAGGAGGATGGAGCCAGGCTCTTCTCAGTGACAACCAGTGATAGGACAAGGGGCAATGGGTGCAAACTGGAACACAGGAGGTTCCACTTAAATTTGAGAAGCAACTTCTTCCTGGTGAGGGTGGCAGAGCCTGGCCCAGGCTGCCCAGGGAGGTTGTGGAGTCTCCTTCTCTGCAGACATTCAAACCCGCCTGGACCCCTTCCTGTGGAACCTCAGCTGGGTGTTCCTGCTCCATGGGGGGATTGCACTGGATGAGCTTTACAGGGCCCTTCAACCCCTGACACTCTGGGATTCTGTGATTCTGTGATATTTTTTACCATCGCAGGTAGAATGTACTAAATATGTGGCTGAGCTGGTGTAATTATTTTCATTAGCGTTCACCTGAGGTGCTTCAAACCATCCACTCACAGCTTCACCTTGCTGAGTAATGTGTCCATCACAGGTACACACCAGTAAAACCCTTTGTGCCGCCACCGCAGGCAGCATCGCCCTAAAAACAGCCCATAAACTTCCACAGGCTGAGTCGAGACAAAGAGCCCGACCAAAACGTAACATATTGTCATTTATAATCCCGCCACAGCTGCTGAGCCGCTGCGGGTGAGTCCGGGCTGCGCCCAACCCGGTTGTGCAAGTGGCAGAAAATTGCGGGTGCTCAATGAAAGGCACCGAGTAAAACTTGGGATTTCTTCAATGGTAACAATGACTAGTATTTCTCAGCTCTTACCGAAGTTTGTTACTCTAAATTAATCTCTAAGGATTAACAGAGAAAAGAAAAGGTTAAATCAGGTATGTCAGAAAAGGACACATTGAACAGCGCATTTTAAAAACGAAGCGGCGGCGTGTTGAGTGAACTGTGCTGGGTTTCCCAATGACATCGGCTTCGATAAAGAGAATCCCATTTGCTCCCCGAGCACCTGTGCATTAGCAGTTCACAGCAATTATGATTTTACCCCATCTTGGTGGCTCCTCGGCCGGTCGGGAGCCTCCGGTTCAATGGCGGAGCCGGCAGCCCCTCGGCTCTCACCCTCCCATTAACAAACTGCAAACGCAACATTAAATAATAGCGACTGCATCCCAGCGAATAAACAAATAAATATTTCCAGTGCTTTATTAATAGAATTTTGACAGCTTCATTAGGTTGGTGAAATTTCAAGATACTTAATGAAATAATGCTTCATCCCTTGGCTTGTGATATAAATTGTAATGAAATGCGCAATTCCAATTCATCACCGACAAACTGAGATGCTCTGCTCAGAAGGCACTATCGCACTGCCAAGGTTTTTATTTCCCCGACATTATGATCTTAACAATTTTATTTTAACAGTTGGAACGGTAGCGCCCAATAAGTTAAACAGCAGAATAAAAGATCCCTCTAGAAGGAAAAAAAGTATATGTTTAGGTGGAAGAGACTTCAGCACAGATTATGGGTTGTTTTATATTCTAAATATGACATATTAATATCTACTCATTTAATACTATAATTTTTTTAAAGTTCCTTTCACTGCAAGGTGATCTTTATTTCTCTGCAAATTGCCTTGTGGAATCCCCACTTGTGCAAATGATAAGTGACTGCTGCATAGCAAGAGCTAAATGCTCCGGAGCTCAATGGAGCTGCCCTTAAATGAACAAAGTAAATGGAAAAAAATTAAGTAGAATTAATATTATTAAAGATAATAATATAAATTATTAGTAGTATTCTATTAAGGTCAGATTAATCCCACTACAATTCAATTGGAATAATACATGCAATTTATGCAATCACAAATGTTTTAACATTTAAATTACCTTTTTGGCATTCTGGAAACCTGTGTTTTACATTCTGGAGGAATGTAAAATATACTTCCCGGGGCCAAGACCAGACCCCCCGATCCGCTCCCCACCCGGGGGTCCCGGGCGCCCCGGGGCCGGGCCGGGCCGGGGGGGCAGCGCCAGCAGCACCGAGCGGCACTCGGCCCCCTCTAGGGGCTAAAGCACGAATCGAGGGCTGGAATCCGGCTGCAGCCTCTGGTCCTAAGCTGGTCCCTTGATCCTAAGCTGGTCCGTTGATCCTAAGGTGATCCCTTAATCCTAAACTGCCCCCTTGCTTTTGGATGCTGAGATTTGCAGCCCTTGGCTGCAGCCCTGGGGTACCCAAGGGACAGGGGGATCTCCTGCCCCTACAGCACTGCCAGTGATGAGTTCAGAAATCATAACATAAACCTGTATGCTTGGCTTAGTCTGCAGAGGATGACATGCGAACGTAGCGTGTTTGCCGGGATCACACTGTCCCATGGTTGGGAAGCTGCAGGCTCAGCATCTCTGCCCTTGTGTTGGTACCGGGGACCCCACAGGGAGCTGGTCTCTGCTCCCCAGGAACAAGCGCCAGGACCAGAGGAACTGGACCAACTTGCACCAGGAGAGGTTGAGGTTGGATGTGGGGAACAATTTCTTCCCCAAAGGGCTGTGGGGCATTGGAACAGGCTGCCCAGGGCAGTGCTGGAGTCACCATCTCTGGAGGGTTGGACAGACAGACATGAGGTTCTCAGGAACACGGTTTGCTGGTGGACTTGACAGTGTTAGGTTTATGGTTGAACTCGAAGATCTTAAAAGTCTTTTCCAACCTAAATGATTCTGTGATTCTATGAAAAAGGCACAACTCCAAAACACAAGTATCAGATTGGTTTTCTCTAGTGGGGATCAGTGTGTCCTGGTATTTGCTAAATAGCTGATCACAGAATCCCAGCCTGGTTGGGTTGCAGGGACCTCTGCAGATCCCCAGCCCAGCCCTGCTCACCAGGGTCACAGAGCAGATCACACAGGTGGGTCCAGGCGGGTTTGAATGGCTCAGAGAAGGAGACTCCACACCCGCTCTGGGCAGCCTGGGCCAGGCTCTGGCACCTCCCAGCAGAGAAGTTTCTGCTCATGTTCAGATGGAGCCTCCTGTGTTTCAGTCTGTGCCCGTTGCCCCTCACCCTGGCGCTGGGCACCACTGAACAGAGTCTGCTCCATCCTCTGACACCCACCCTGGAGATATTTATAAACATTGATCAGTCAATCAATAAATATGTCTTTGGGAAGGCACCAAAACCTCAAGGTCTCCAAAGCTGCAAGTTTGAAAACCTCCCTCCAGTCAGAGAGGTGCACAGGAGATGGTCCCGCAGCTCCAAGGTGTGCAGTGTTGCTCCCTGCCCCACCTGCAGCAGCTGGAACTGAAACCTGCTCGGAAATGCTTTGGATTCGTTTGGGTTATCCAGGGAGCTGAACAACTTGGCAAAAATCAGCAACTTTACATTTTACCAAATACAACAGGTTTCTGAAGCAATTGTCTTTCTCCCTTCTCCACTTGCTGGAGAGACTGGAGGCTCTTTGAGACAGGGACCATCTTCTTTGATGTTTGTCCAAGGGCTGGCAAGGAAGCCCTGCTCCCAAGGGGCATCTCCTGATACTGTAGAAATGCAAATAATAAGACAGTAGCAAAATTTTAACTCAGAAGGAGTTTTGTGGCTGTCTGCGGGTGCAGGATCCATCTTCGCTCATTCTGCAGCTGGACAGTTGCACAGTCACCGTAGTTGGATGGTGACACAGTTGTGGGCTTACAGATTGAATCCAGTTCCATCCATTTTGCAAGTTCCTTGTGTGCCGAGGGGCTGTTGTCTCATGCTGGGCCTGTGGAGGAACAACACCAAAACCACCAAAACCCTCTGCAAGGGCCCTATGCCCCATCACCATCGCACCCTCTGCCCACAGCACCGGGCTGTGGGAGCTGGTGCAGCTCAGGGACGAGGCCAGTGCCCAAGTGCCCATGACTCTGGTAGCATGGGGAGCAGGACAGCGTGGAGAACCTGGTTACAAGCTCAGGTAGACACTTGGGCACGGACACAGTGGTGGTGGTGGCACAGCTGTGGCTTCACCAGGAGAGGGACCCATCCTACATGCGGACAACCCCTCCATTCCATCAGTGTGAGCTGCGGTGGAGCCCCACACCAACCCTGTTCTCTACATCATTGCTTCTTGCAAGGGTAAATACATCAGAGATTGCAAGGGGTTCAGCCACTTTAATAATGGTGGTTATACAAATAATCTTGGGTTTAGATTAAAAATAATCATAATTTGGTTTGCTTTTTACAAACTGTTCTGCAAGAGTAGGCCAGAAGCCAGCAGCTGCCCCTAGATAAAATCTATATGAAGTCCGAGAGGGCAATTTGCCATGATTTTTAAAGACATGGTTTTTAAATACTGTAAGTGCAATGACAGCACACAAGCTAAGGAAACATGGCAATCTGTGGCACAGCTCAGGGCCGTGACCGAAGGGTGGGCAATGCCCCGTTTCCGAGGGTCCGGGCAGTGTGTGATGCACCGTTCGCAACACTGCAGAAAGCTCTCGGAGGGAAAAATCTTTCGTAGAATCTCTAAATTGAAGTTTCCTCCAGTGCCCCGAGGAGCTCATGAGCTGCTTGACCAAGACAATGACACACTGACATTTTGGGATCTTCTCTGTGTCACTGTTATTAATTTTGAGATCTAATTTTATCATTTTTATCACATTTTTTTTTCAAGTGGCCGGTATGTACCACAATTAGGGTTCTTTTTCTTGTTGATAATAACAGCTCCTATTATCTATAACTCATCAGCTACATTTTTCTTTAATGCATTTGGCTTCCCTTATCAATTTTCTAGCTACTCAGAAATGTTAAATTATCTTGATTACTATTTTTCCCTCTTTTCCCATTCTTTATATGCTGTTTTCTTTTCTAATTGCTGCTTTCATTTTCACCTGGAGAGATCTCAAAATCAAACACCATTCTTTTAAAATTATAGCAGAAATACAACTTTTTAGCCAGGTTGTGAACTCTTTGTGGGAACTTTTCATTTCTCACTCATTTACTTATGTGTTTGGTTTTCTTCCCAGGGAGTTTCACTCATCTCTTTATTCAGCTTCACAGATCCAGGGAGAAGCACCAGGTATATATTACTGCTTGGGACTGTCTTTTATTATCCCATAATTAATGTAATCAGGTCATGATCACCGGTCTCTAGGCAACCACCGATTTCTAGTTCAGTGATCAATTCATCTTTATCCATCATAATAAGATCTAAAATAGAATTACCTCACGTTAGGTGCCATCCCGTTTCTGTTAGGAAATTATCATATATAATTTTTAGAGATGCCACTGATGTTTCATTACTGCCTGCAGGAGGTCTCCAACATTTACCTCCCACAATAATGTCCTGTGGAAAAGGGCAATTTTTCTTTTGATGCCCCACGGAGAGGTGCACCCGGCATGGTGAATGGTGGCACGAACCACCCCGCACCCAGGCTCTTCCCACAACAGGAGTTAACACGTTGCACCACGCGCATGTTACCGCTTATCAAAATAACAACAATTGCCACTTCACAGAATCACAGAATCAACTGGGTTGGAAAAGCCCTCAGAGATCATCCAGTCCAACCCTTGGTCCAACTCCAGTCCATTACCAGATCATGGCACTAAGTGCCATGGCCAATCTCAGTTTACAAACCTCCAGGGCCGGTGAGTCCAGCACCTCCCTGGGCAGCCATTCCAATGCTGACCACTCTCTCTGCACGGAATTGCTTTCTCATCTCCAGCCTCAATTTCCCCTGGCAGAGTTGAAGCCCATGCCCCCTTGTCCTATTGCTGACTGCCTGGGAGAAGAGCCCAATCCCCCCTGGCTAGAACTGCCCTTCAGGTCGTTCTAGAGAGTGCTGAGCTCACCTCTAAGCCTCCTCTGCTCCAGACTGAACAAGCCCAGCTCCCTCAGCCTCTCCCCATGGGTCTTGTGTTCAAGTCCCTTCCCCAGTCTTGTTGCTCTTCTCTGGACCCGCTCCAGCACTTCAATCTCTTTCCTGACCTGAGGGGCCCAGAACTGAACACAACACTCCAGGTGTGCCCTTGTCCTGCTGACCATGCTTTTTTTGACTTTTTCCTTTCATTTATGGCCAGATAAGATGGCACAACTATTTATTCTCTTTGTATTCCTTCCTGTCTTGCTTCAATATGCTTGTGACAGCTGAGCTTCTTCCTGTGAAGATCCTCCCACCCTCCATGAGACCCTCCAACTTACCTCATCCCCTTCGCTGTGCAACACAAGGCAAGCACAAACCATCGTGGAATCATAGAATCCTAGAATCACAGAATCATTTTGTTTAGAAGAGACCCTCGAGATTATCGAGTCCAACCACATCTTAACTCTAGCATTAAACTATGGACATGACTGGAAGAGCTTCACAATTGCATCTCCACCAGAATAATGGAGGGAATCCCATCCAGCCCACCTGTAATTGTTGATTTATAAAGATGCTTTGAAATATTTTTGATCAGTTAGGGTAATTCAAAATTTTGAGAAGTGTAATGAAAAACGGCGATGTAAAAAATCAATCTTATTGAATATAACTGACTTTTAATTCAACATTGTCACTGTATTTTTATCCATTGTTACTTCTCTTGGTTGGTTCTAGACTGAAAAGAGACTGCAGTTGGTCTTTGAAGCTGAGATTGCATCTTCTCTCCATGCAGATACTGGGAAAGAAGTAATGTAATAGTAATACTCAGTTTCACAGGGAGTCCTTCGTTATCAGCAGATCCAGGGTTGGAATAGAGCTGGTGTCTCCTGCAGCCAGGAAGGCCAGGGTAAATCTGCTGAAGCTTCTGTCCTGATGTGGACAGGACACGTGTGATCCCAGGAGGTGAGGAGCAGCTGAGCCCATCTGCGCTCTCCAGCTTCCAGTGGGGGGTTCTCCAAGGCTGGTGGAAACCAACATGCCGAGCATCTCTCCTGGATGTTCAAAGAGCTGACATGAGCACGTCACCCACTTCCACTCATGACAAATATTGCACCTTGCCTTGGCAGCCCCATGGCAGGGGCTCTGTGTCGTCCCCTGCTCTATAGCTGCTAAACACCACGGTGTGTCCCCTCCAAGGGCAGGGTAGGAGGTGGGTCTCTGCCCTTACTCATCGCTCTGTCTCAGTGTCCCACTGGCAAATGAAAACGCTAAAAATCAGCCTCCTGTGTGGGATTCTGCAAGGAAATATTTTCAAGACTGTGTCAGGCTGCCTGGACGGAGGGCTAGAGAGATAGCTAGATGAAAAATAGTTGGAATAATTATTTGAAAATCAATAGCTGCCTGAAACAGCAATCAATTGACCTAGAGACATTTCAAAATGAGATCTGTACTGACTGGGCAGCTGAGCTCCAAATGATGGCTTAAAATCTGCCCTGGATAACCTTAAATTGCCTTTCACCCTGAGTCCACCACAGTCAGCACCCAACCCTCAGTCATCAGCTGCCCTGGTTTCAGAGGTGGCCAACTCTGGGAAGAGAAGCTCTTCCTCTTGGTCAGGGCTGTCCCAGGTCTCTCATTGCAATGGAGGGATTGGAGACACCCGTACAAAGAAATCAAGAGACCTGTGGAGAGAAGCACATCTTGCAGGGTAAGGACTTGCCTCCTTGTTCAATCTTGGAAGGAAATTTTAGGGCATTTGGATTTATAGGCTCTGAACAGGGTCAAGCTGGATCGTGTCTACCGCAAATTAGGCTCCTGGAGGGAGATCACCTCTCACAGAGCCCTGCGAAGCTGGCTGGTTTATTTTTGGACTCCAGCATGTTTCTGGGAAGGGCTGAATAAACCTGAGGGTTGTCTTCTCCCATTAAAAAGGAAGAAAAAGATTTCACAAGTATGATCTTCTGTGCACTGACTACGTGAAAACTGTAAAAACAGACTTTAAAATGTTCAGCAAACCCTTTCCTAGAGTCTCTGCCTCCTACCTTACCGGGCTTCAAAAAGCAGTAAAAAATGGAAGAAGCCCAACGGTTGAGCTACGCCAGAGGCCATGTTGGCCAGTTCTTAGCCTGCTTTCCGCAGTCACTCAGGTTCTTCCACCTGGATGAAGGGGAAGGTCATCTCCAGGTTCACACACAGCTCTCACCACATGCACGGTGTGCGTGACCAGTCCCTGGCTGCAGGTCCCAGCTCGGGTGACGCGCTCCCACCTGCGCCCTCCATTCCCTCCCGTGTTTCCCGGGCAGGTGAAGCGATCCCAGTTCTTTGTGCCAAGTTTGTAAAGTGCTTCAGGATCCAGTGGCAGGTGTTGAATATTTAAAGCAGGGAAGGGGGAAAAAGGAGCAGGTAGCTGCCAGCTGCTCTGCCTGCAGCCGATCGCTCTCCCCTCCAGGAGCCAGGACAGTCCTCTCTCCCATTTCACATTAAGCTGGGCTTTTGACTTCTCTGCAAAGAAAACATGGGAATGAACAGCAAGAAATGTCGCAAAGAGCATATTTTTTCCTCTTAATCCAGCGACCTGAATAAAATTAATAGATTTAACCCTTTTTTTTTGTATTGATAGTCTCTCACTAGACCCTTATTGTTTCCTCAGGGCTTGAATTATGGTGCAATAATTCACACTGAGTTGCATGGACGGCACTCAGCTTTGAGCCTTGTGCCTGACAATGCTCCAGGCATGAATTATTGTACTATAATTCACACCTTGTCATATCTTATTGCCGGAACATCCCCTAAATGACAAAGCTGGATTAATTAAGTAGAAATTCAGTCAAAACTTGGGGAAAGCAGTTGATGGCAGGAAGGACCATGTACTTAAGATCTTCATCTGTGTCATTTCAGTCTAGAAAGGAAGAGCCCCAAACAATTAACATAGAGGAAGAGGTTTATACATCCATATTGCAGTGCTTATGGATGTAACTACTTTGTGTGGAATTTCTCCAAGTGAAAAGAGATTACTTTTCGAAACTAGATGCCTGCTTGTGCTCCAGATATATTGACCACAAAGGTGGTCCACAAAGGGCTTTTCAGCTGTCTAGGCTCTCATGCGGACCAGTCTGCTTCATGTGGACATCAGCAGCAATTTGCATGTAAAAGATGCTCAGAATGGTCAAAAGTCAATAAAACCCTTCACAGACATAAGCACACACAGTTCCTTGTGCACACTCTTCTGCGCACACTCCTCCTCCTCCATCACAGCAGCCAGAAGTCTGACAGGAGACCTTTGGTGTGTCTCCTTTGGTGTGTAAGCCAAGTCCTACAAGGTGGTAGACAAACCATCCCTGGAGACATCCCAGGCCAGGCCGGACGGGGCTCTGAGCAACCTGAGCTGGTGAAGATGTCCCTGCTCATGGCAGGGGTGGCACTGGGGGAGCTGGGAAGGTCCCTCCAACCCAAACTACTCTGTGATTCTGTGGTTCTATGATAAGCCACCAGCACCAGGTACCACGGCAGGAGGACGCGCCAGGACCAGACTTTGCCAAAAGTAAAGGTGCAGCTTTGCCATCAAAGGGTGCGCTGAGGGTGTGACCACTGGGGCTGGTTTGGGTGGTGTCACACACACACACCCCCCTCAGAGGGCACAAGTGCAGCTCCTGCCTTCTTGGTGAGGCGTGCGCTTTCAGGCTGTCCTTGGGAGGCACAAGCCTGGGTCGGGAGCAGATGGCTTTTTTTTGCAGCGAAGAAAGGCACCCCTTAAGTTACAAGCTCATATCTGGGGAGAAATGGTTGTTTTGACAAGTAGTGGCAGGCGGCTGGAAAATCAGCAGCGATGGGAGACGTCTTGAGGAGGTGAATCTCAGCGAGTGTCAGCCTGGGCTGTGCGCGGTGAGCCAGCCCGCGGCAGGCGGCGCGGGCACCTTTCTGCACACAGTGTGCTAAACACAGTCACTCGCAGAAGCAACGTCTTGCTGGTGTTTGGGGTAGTCGAGAGGAATCGCTGCCAAACATCTAGGTGCTTAGAACAACACCAGGCATCTGCCGCGAGTCAGATAATTCACACCTTTCATGCCCGCTGCAATTTAAAACGTTTCAGTCGAAATATTGCTTTCTCCTGAGCCAACTCATGCAGGAAACAGCTTGTGCTCAGATGGTTTGTGTGGTCCCCTCCACTGCTGCTCCTCTGGCTCTACCAGCCCTCCTTGAAAGGTATGAGCTCACTTTCAGATGGGTGAAGTGGGAAAAACTGTGGCCATTTGCCAGCTACTTGCTCCTGCCCATGGACCACCCCTGCTAGATGCAGGGGGAGTGGGTGCACTCCCAAATCCACTGCAGACAAAACGAGCTAACACAGTTCTTTTGACCTCAGAGTGGAAGTGGAAGGGACAAAGAGGGAGTAACAAGTGGCTGGAGGTGACAAGACCTTCACATGGAGGAGCTCAGTTTCTTCTGCAGAAGCAGGGCACGTTCTGCTCAAGAGGGCTCGTGACAACAACCAGTGCTTGAAATCCAGCACCTGGACTTCGGTGTGGACTTCGCCGTGCTGTGGCAGATGCCCACACTGCAGAGCTCCGGCTCTGGGGCTGTGACCGGTAGGACCATAATCGCTGAGCACTGGAACACCTCATGCAATGGGAATGTCAAAGAGCAGGAGATACTATGGACTCCATACCTTCCTCAGGGCTGCAGACAGGCGCTTTGCTGGGACAGGCTCCAGACTGTGATGAGACCCAAATCTCACATAGTTTCATCTTAAAACCTGAGGATTAGTGGCAGTGCCCACCTGCTGTTCTCAAGCTCGAGAGGTAAAGTTCTGTATATTGCACAGGTCAAAATCCACCGGCTTCCCCCAGTTCTCATTTTCCAGGACATTTTTGCTGCCTTGAGTTAAAAGAGCAACTGGAGAAAGTGCAGGACCATCCATCCCATCTGGCATCCTGGTACAGTGCAGTACTAGGGGCTGTTTGAAAAAGTGTGTCACAAATAGATGATACTACAAAATCAACAGCCGTTTGGCCAACTCTACCCACAGAGGCCACTTTTGACTTGCATGTGGTCATCAGTGCAGACGTAAGCGGAACACCTTGCACCATGGGGCATGGGTCATGTCAGGAGGCCTCAGGTCAGCCTGGTGGTGACACCCTGGACCACAGTGAACCTCCGAGCCGGCTCTCCATCAGCTGTTAACGCAGCCAAAGGCAACAAGCTCAGATAGAGACGCATCCCAGAGCAGTCAGAAATCCCCCAGCTGGCACACAGGCTGTATCCAGCTGGCAGAACTAAGAGCACAGAGCCCTGAAGAGGTGAAGACGGCCAGGAAACCCAGACACCAGCTCACCCTGGCAGGTCTGGCGGCATTTGTGTAGCGCATGGATTCAGTTCGATGCTTTCCTGGTGGATGGGAGCACATCTACAGTGCCAGCTGCACAAGTGTCAGAAGCGTTTACTGACAACTGGGAATAAACATGTCTTACCATTAGTTATCCATTAATTAGTAAAATAAAAACCAGTTCAACCAGCTTTTTATTTAGTGGTTGAGTATTCCCTGTCATCCTGGATTATTATAATTATAATAACTATTAGTTTGGGTGCTCCCGTGTAGCACCACTGATCACAGCGTCACCCAGAAGGGAGGACAGCACAGCCTGCAACTATCCTGCTGCTTCTTTCACCCCAGCCCCACCAAGCAGGTGGCAAAACACCATAAGTGCCATGAAACCACGTGGCAGTGTATATGTCAAGTCCAGAAATCTTCTAGGACAGCACCTATGGACGTTCACAGCACCTCGCACCGAGGGTGAACCCAGCCGGGAGATGCGGCAGAGACAGGCAGCAACCAGCTTCGAGCAGGTGAAACAACCCCAAACAACCCCAGCCAAACAACCCAGACTGTGGCACGCAGCCGACTGATTTTTCTGACCACAAGGAGCACTTCAGGCTGCTAAAATCCCCTTCGGGATGTTCTATGGTCCTGTCACTGCAAGAAAACAGGCTCTTTCCTCCAAGATTATTGATGCAGCTTATTACTGAATACTCATCTGTTTGCAGATGTTCTATATTTTCCTGACATGAAGTTTCTTAACATCCCTTTTAAATTGTCTTTATGCTCACAATGTTGATGCATAATCTCTTTTTTCCTTGAGAAGTTACTGTAAGTGCCTCGTGCGATGATGAGATGAAAGCTTTCTTTGTGTTCCTGCCAATCCAGTTTGTATGCCTCTGTTTGTCACCTGCAGATAAAAGCTCAGGGATGTCGTTTAGAGCTCGTCTATGAAGCAGAGACTCAACTGGAGGCAAGGACAGGAGGAAAATATTAGCGAATCAACCACCTAATTCCTGGCAATCCCAGCGGCAGCCATTGTGAAGCTTTGTCCAAAAAAGAATCCCTACCTAAAGCCTGTTAGGGTGCCTTACATGAGTACATTATGCTTTAAAGAAGGTACACACAAGCCCAGTTCCTGTAGCTCAGCTGATGAGTGGTAACTCATTAAGCTGCAGTAATTGGGCAGGTCTGTGCTCATGTGTATGACAGCCGGAGCATCACATTTTGTGAACCATATTTTTTTCCAAACAAAGCACATACCAAAAAGTTTTTGACTGTGTCAAGCTGATGAAACCCAGTCATACAGACCATTGTATGGCTTCAGAATGATGTCTTTCAACCATGAAAGTCTGCCTATAGATCCTTTAATTAAATATGGGACCAAGTTTTCTTTGTTTATTTTTAGACTAACTGGTTTAAACTAAGGCAAAATAATACCTTTTTGTGACAGACACAAGTGTAGACACACCGATGTTGGTTTCTGTCCCACGTCACCCATGTCATGGTTGGGGACAGCTGAAGCTTTGCCCTTGGTGGTTCCTCTGAATCCGTTTCCACCTCCACAAACCACTGCACACTCTCCATCATCATCTGCCTGTGCCTGCTTGCCAGGAAACCCCATCACTGCTCACCCGTAAACCAGGACAGTCCCCCAGCACCTTCTGGAACAGCCTCTCCTGTGGCCACTGATAGGGTGGCCAATAAACCTCCAGTGAAGAAGATGAAGTCCATAGGAACGAACCACTTGGAGAGAGACGAGACCAGAAGAAGACTGTCTTTCCAGAAGGCTTGCGATCTTACCATGGCCATGCAGACAGGACCTTCAACCTCTCCAGAGGGTGAACCTTTGAATACCACCAGACTCTTTGGACTAGTGGAAGACAGTGCTGTGTTCAGCTACTTGGCCACCAGACAGAAAGTCATACCTAGAGGCTTTCAGTCTTCTCTTTCCCTGTGGCACAGTGTATGCTTGCCACCCGTTTAAACTCTTCCATAAGAGACCATACCCAAACAAACTGGAGCTATTTTCTGCCTACCTGGAGAATGGTGAACTGTTACACCAACAGTTGTACAGCTCAATATCATAGAATCACAGAAGCATTTTGGTTGGAAGAGACGCTTAAGATCATCGAGTCCAGCCATAACCTAAGCCTGGCATTAAACCATGTCCCTAAGGTCCTTATCTTGACGTCTGTTAAACCCCTCCAGGGATGGTGACTCCATATGAGCAAATGTGTAGAGTGAAACATCTGGCACAGCACAGTCAGCATCCATACTGTGTATGTTCTGGTGGGGTTATTCTGGACTATCTCTAGTGTGGTTTTGTGGCACATTAGTGGATGGAGAGCATCGAATGTTACTGGGGCACACTTTCTGGTTTAATTTCATTTGACAGGGCACTTTGTATGCTCTAAGTCCACTCTATGAGGTAAGTCAAATACTTGAATTTTCTTACAGCAATTTGGGATTTATCAAAAGGAAAATTGCATTGACTCACAGTGTGTCCAGACTTGCCGTATTGGCGTGTGCATGTGGGCAATATCAGGTACTAGAGAGATTTTTTTAGGTTACTAGAGAAGTGCATGGAAAGAACCATCACCAACAGCTGAAGTCAGTTAAATTTGCATTGGAAACCAGGCACAAATTTTAGCAATGAGGGCAATTAATCATTGGGATGAATTATTTAAGGAAGAGGTTGAGCTCTCTCTTTATTGGTCCTTTTTGCTCAGGGCTGGCTCGTTTCTGGAGATGTTAATCCAACAACTCACTGGTCTGAGCCCAATGGTCGCAGGATGAAGCTGGGAGATATGAGATCTAAAGCAGAAACTCCTGCAGCAGGAGAGGTGAGGGGTTTTGCAGAGCTTTATATAAAACACTGCAAAATTTTGGGTTGTCCTTGTTAGAGTAGGAAATGTTTTGAAGTCTTATTTCATTTCCCACTCAGATTTGATTGCATGAGGAAAATACCAACAGCATTCTGGAGGCAGCAAGAGGAGGGAGAGAGTCTTTATCTTAAACCACCAAGGGAAATGTTGCCCCCCGGGACTTAAGCAGAGATTTTTAATGCAGGATAAAACTGTTCTTCAGAGAAGCACAACCTTGAAGAAAGCTTGACGTTGGCTCGATGGTTTCTACTTTGGTAAGACACAAGGAGAAGATCTGTGTTTTGTGGGATACCTGGAATATGAGACTGCTGCTGCAGTGGAAACGCATGGGAAAAGCACACAAAGGGCAAGGAAATGAGAAAGACGCCCCTGGAGGTTTCCCAGCTCCTCCCTGTCCTGGTCTCGTGGTCAAGCCAGATGATGTACGAGATATTTACTGGTGTGTCTTCAAATGATTATACACCGCTGAAGGCTTTTCTGATTCTGTCCCTCCTTTCTTCTCTCTGGCATTTGGGAAGGGACTGGGGATATTGTAATTTTATCTGTTTTACTGGGAGAATGCTTACATGGTAGAACAGCCAATCCTTTAAAATATATGGAATATACAAACATAAGTAGGTATATACACTGACAACATGACTGTAGAAACCAAGGAACTGGTTGCAGTTAGGAATAGCACAAGGAGGCATGGGCTTCAACTCTGCCAGGGGAAACTGAGGCTGGAGCTGAGAAAGCAATTCTGTACAGAGAGAGTGGTCAGCATTGGAATGGCTGCCCAGGGAGTGCTGGACTCACCGGCCCTGCAGGTTTGTAAACTGAGATTGGACACGGCACTTAGTGCCATGATCTGGTAATGGACTGGAGTTGGACCAAGGGTTGGACTGGGTGATCTCTGAGGGCTTTTCCAACCCAGTCGATTCTGCGATTCTCTAAGAGCTGCATCTGGGCCTTTGAAGGTTTGTTTATCTGTTCATCAGTTCATTCTTCTTTTATTTTCCTGATTTATCACACTGGCGTCCAACAAACAACATCAGAACGCTCAGCCCAGTGTTTCTCTTTCTTCCTCCTCTACATCTCTGCCTTTGCTGTCCTCCTTTTGCTGGTCCCCTCAGCTCTGGCAGGGTAGGCAGAATGCAGACTTGCATGATTTTCAAGCTGTTTGCATTAAAAATGTGGTTTTATTTTCTTTTTTCCAAGGTAGGAAAATAGTATGGTTTTCCCCTTCTCTCCTGATGCAAATGTGGCCAAATTGGTTTCCCTCCAACTTTCCATAAAACAGATTCAATCCAAGAGGAGAATTTTGGGAAAAGGTACAAGTTTTGTGAAGACAAAGTGTTCTCATGGAGGTTGAAATAGTTACTTCAGCTACAACATTTGTGGCACATGGGCTGTGAAAGGCAGGGATAAAAATTAGAGTAGGGAATATCTCCGAATGGGATCACAGAAGAAAAAGGATGGTAGTCGAGTTAGAGAATTAGTGAAATATAAGTGAAGTCATAAGTTTGATGCAAACACGGGCTAAAGGTTTCTCCAGGTGTAGGATGGATAATTCTCAGTTTGGCTGATGCTTTTTCCGGGTCTTCTAGTGAGTGTCTAACGCTTTTATTTTCTTTGAGCTGCTTTATACAGCGAGGTCAATAAAGCACCACTGCAAATCAATTTAAACAAAGGTGCAGGAGCAGCTAACTCTGAACTCCCAAATACTTAAAATAGCTGCCAGATCTGTGGCAAAGAGCAGAGACTGAGTTATTTAGCTCATCTTTGTCAACTAATGAAACAGCCTCCATATGGAAATGTGCTTTTTGCATATGTTTTTGCTGAGAACTCGTTGAGATTAATATAGGCCACCTCTCACTCCAGTTTTCATTTGAATTACCCTGAAGATTTGTTTATTTACAACTCTCTGAGCATTTGATTTTAGTCACTCAATTGATATCACTGCAAAATAGGTGGAGTCAGACTCTGCTTGACCGACCTGCAAAAAGGAGCGAGTTTTGCAGTGGTCTGGGGCACCAAGAGGGGACCGCAGGGGTGAGACACCCAAGCTGTGAGGGAGCCCTACCTGGGCAAGCAGGAGATATCAGAGTTCCCAAAGGTCTAACCGCGGCAGAACATCTCTAGGGGTGGCAGGAAGGTGCCCGATTGCTGTTCATTTAGCCTCAAAGTTGATGTGGCAGGAGAAGCTGTGGGATCGGTCATGGGGCGGCAGTGGCTGGTCACCATCCTCCCATCTCCATCCCACCGGGAACACAGAGTTACCCAGGGCTCGAGTCGCACTACCAGGAGCAGGCAGCAGCTCAGGACGATGCTGGAGGCCTCCCTGCAGCTCAGTTGGCCATTGCCAGAGACAACTGTGAGATGCTGCGGACGCATGCGGGCAGGAGGCTGTCCTGGGGCTGGGAGAGGGTGCAGAGCGGACTCTCCGTGCTGCCATTGCATGGGCAGGTCCACAAGTTCTTTTGCAGATTTCCCCTGTTACATGGGACTTCCCAATGTGTCTTGGGATTTTCCAGTGGGGTGGGGTTGGCTTCTGCTGCTAAATTGTTGCCCCAAGGCAGGTGGTACATGTGAAACCCTGGAGATTTAAAGCTGTCAAATGTTCAGCTCCTTTCTTGGAGGGAATGGTGTGGTCAAGACCTCCCTGGCTGAAGGCAGAAGGGCTGTAGCAGTGCAGAGTGCGGTCTGGAGAGCTGGTGTTTTCCTCCAGACCAGCCACAAAGCCTCTGTGCCTTGAACCTGGGTAAGCTGAGGTTGTTGCCACACTGGTTTTGGGACCCCTCCTTGGGTCTGAGGTCAGGTCAAGCTCCTGGTACAATTTAGCCACTGCTGGAAACCAGACCCGCTGTCACTGGTGGAGCCCGGTGACAAGCCAGGGCTGCTCTCGGCCTCCTTGGAGCACCCAGCACATTCGCGGGTGGGCAAACAGCCACGTTTCACCATGGATTCCCATGAGGCTGGGCAGAAGAGCACCCCAGATGCACCCCATGTTGGCCAGGGTGTTCTGCTTGGCTTAGTGTGACAGATGGCCATGACACCAAGCAAAGGCTGCAGCGGGCAGCTTGCCCAGCTCCAAGTGCCCTGGTCTGGTCAGCTGGGATTCTTTACAGACCCCCTCTGGTGCCCGGAGCCCCATCCACAGCTTGGCATGCCCTAGCCTGTCTGTGCACTGATATCACAGCAGAACGACCAGTTTCTGCCCTTTCTTTGCCAATCTGGTCTCATCTGAGCTCATGGTTCATTGAGCTCATGGAGATGTGCCTTGCCCCCTTCCTCTCTTTGCCACGTAAATAGGCTGCTGAGTACAGCACGTGATGGAGAAGAGCGGAGACATTCACCAGGCAAGAAGGGATGTTGCCTGAAGTGGTCCCATCTCTGTGAAGGCTTTGGGATGTGAAGAGAAGGCTGTAAAGCTCCAGCCCATGGCACAGTACCGAGGTGGCTCTGACCCATCTTGGTGGGTACAAAACCAGGTTTCCCTGCAGACCGCGAGGGTATCCTAATGGTCACAAAACCATAAGGCATGAACCTTGATAATGAGGCTTCTGCACACTAAAGGGGTGAACTTGCACTTCCCACCCTGTGTGAAGGGGCAAAGTATTTTTCTGTGTTGCAAGCAGGGAAATAAAGACAGAAGCACGAGATGTGAAAGATTTTGATTGGAACATTCTGCCAGTCTAAACAGAACTGTTTTTCAAGCTTCGTGCCCTATCATCTGGATTTGGGGCTGGCAATAACAGAAGCTACTGCCAACCAGCCTGTGCTCTGCAGATCTACCCAGGTGGGCCTTCTGCATCTCCTGTTTGTGTTTCATCAAGGGAGGCTCAGTGCACCGTATCAGTCCGCTGCCCATCAGATAAGAGTGTAAAGTACTCAGCTAATGCAAATGTATAGTAAATCAATAACATGCCACTACTAATACACTTTAATTAAAGCACAACAGACTGCAGCTCCTCTGCAACTACAAGGAAGGAGAATTAGGTGATGTGGCATCAGGAAAAGGCGGCTCATAGATTTGAGGATAAAAGAAAACCTGTCCTAGAAGTAGACTGGGGAGTGGGAGGGATGTGAGCAAGAAACAGTGGAGTTCAAAGGGAGAAGGCAGGGGCTGGAAAACAACAGCACGATCTGTGCTGCCATTGCACGTGTGCAGAATAGAAATATCCCATGGGCCGGTGGGTGGGAGAAGGACATTGGGGAAAGCAGTGCCTGTGGAAGAAAGATTAAATGAACGGTGACTCACAGCTGCAGGAGCTGAGACCCTGAATGACTTACTAAAATCTCTGTCCGTGTAGGGAATTTCAGTAAAACAAATACGAAGGATGAGTGAGGCACTTGCAAGACAAAACCAAAGGGAAGTCAGGAGCTAAAGGGATGTATTGGACAATGTGCCCCAGAGCTCACCACCCACGCAGGGCTCTGCATCCTCCTGGGGTGGGGACGGGACTGTGCCCCGGTCCAGCAGCCGTATGGGAAGCATCACCCAGGACTTCTGCATCCCCTGGTGGGATGGTGACTCCTTTCAGTTCCCACCGCCCTTGCCCTCACGCGCCAGGCACCGAGCCTGCCGCTGGGAACCGCCGCGGGTTTCGGAGAAAAGGAGGTTTTCATATGGCCACACAGCCCCAGAAGCGAGCGCCTCAGGGGTGAGCTGCTCACGTTTCTGCTTTAATTCAGCCCTCCTGGTGACTCCCTAGCATGTAACATTTCGCTCAGATATGTTAATTGAAATTTAATTTAAACTTGTTGGCTGGGAGCTCCCAGAGGGCTTAAGGGCTGGAGAAATGACCGTCCGCCAAGGAGAGTGTTGCACTGTAAGGCAGCAATCTGGGCTCATTAGGGCTTGGATTTGGTCTTAAAATAGTTATCAAGTCTCTGAAAGCAAGCACGGCAAGAATATTTGTGTATGGTGCTTCATTTGGAAGAGAAACAAGCATGAATGGACAGCAGTGTGATTTGAAAGACCCTAGAGAGGTAGAGAGGGTTCATCTTGACTTTTTCTCAGTGTTTTGGAGGGAATGATGTGAGAGCAACGTGCTAGCTGGGTGGGAAACCAGGAATCAGAGTTGTGGAAAGGTCTAAAAGCCTGCAGAGAGCTGATGGGACGGTAAAGATGAGTTCGCAGGAAAGGCTGAAACGACCTGGGAATGCACCCCAAAGAACCAAAGACAGCGGTGACCATCCATCTAGGGAATCAGCTCTGTCGGAAATATCCCACCAGTTGGGAATTTTGGGGAACTTACGCTAGTCTAGGCTGGCAATGTTGGAACCATCAGACCTGGAGCCCCTGAGAAGCTTTCTCTGGTTCTCCACGGGCTGTCGATCCAGACTCGGAGGGGATGTCTCTCACCATCCAGCCCTACCAGCACCTTCCCTTGTGTGGGATTCACTTCTCACCACTTCTCAGACCTTTGGAAATCCCTGGGAGGCAACTGCTGGCTAAATGCACAGGGAATGTTACCGGTTATTGATACGCTATTTGTTTGAATGAAGTACCCTTGCCCCTGGCTGCTTGCATAAATGAGACACGGTATTACACCCACTGCATGAAATCTGTAGTAAATAACTAAAGTAGTTATGGAACAGGATTACCCTGAAATTTGTTTCCATCCTATCATTGTGATGTGGTTGTCTATGGGCATTAGCTCCACAATATAATAGGCAAAGCCTCTGAAATACCTTCGTGAGAATTAGGGTTCTATAAATTAACTGATTACTGATAAAGCTTAATTATAAATTAGGTCTTATTATCAGAAGCTTCTGAACTACACTGAATGAATTAAAGCTGGAGGAGCAGAAATATTTCAGTTAACCATGTGAACTCTGATAAACGTCTGAATGGAGATGGTGCTCTGCACCGCACTCGGTCTGAACCCAGGGAATTAGTGTGAATTTTTACAAAAATGGGCAAGACTGTGCCCTGAGACACCCCTTCCTGCACCCGTGAGTACAAACTCTTCTTTGCTCCTTTCTCTACTGTTTGCCCAGAGAACCAGGTGATCTCTTCCCCAGGGGTGAGAAATGGTTGAAGGAAAGAAGCCAGAGAGTTGTGGTCAATGGGGCAGAGTCTGGTTGGAGACCTGGATCTGGTGGAGTCCTTCAAGTGTTGGTACTGGGACCAGTACTATTCAATATATTCATCAACAACTTGGATGAGGGAATAGAGTGACTGTCAGCAAGTTTGCTGATGACACCAAACTGGGAGGAGTGGCTGACACTGGAAGCTGTGCTGCCATCAGAGACCTGGACAGGCTGGAGAGTTGGGCGGGGAAAAATTCAATTAAATAGAACAAGGATGAGTGTAGAGTCTTGAATCTGGGCAGGAACAACCCCAGGTTCCAGTGTAAGTTGGGGAATGAGCTATTAGAGAGCAGTGTAGGGGAAAGGGACCTGGGGGTCCTGGGGACAGCAGGGTGACCATGAGCCAGCACTGGGCCCTTGTGGCCAGGAAGGCCAATGGTACCTGGGGTGGGTTAGAAGGGGGTGGTCAGTAGGTCAGAGAGGTTCTCCTGCCCCTCTGCTCTGCCCTGGGGAGACCACACCTGGAATATTGTGTCCAGTTGTGGCCCCTCAGCTCCAGAAGGACAGGGAACTGCTGGAGAGAGTCCAGCGCAGCCACCAAGATGCTGAAGGGAGTGGAGCATCTCCCGTGTGAGGAAAGGCTGAGGGAGCTGGGGCTCTGGAGCTGGAGAAGAGGAGACTGAGGGGGGACTCATTCCTGGGGATCAATATGGAAAGGGGCAGTGTCAGGAGGATGGAGCCAGGCTCTTCTCGGTGACAACCAGTGGCAGGACAAGGGGTAATGGGTTCAAACTGGAACACAAAAGGTTCCACTTAAATTTGAGAAGAAACTTCTTCTCAGTGAGGGTATCAGATCACTGGAACAGGCTGCCCAGGACAGCGGTGGAGTCACCATCCCTGGAAGGGTTTAGAGGTTGTTTAGATGAGGTTCTTAGGGACAGAGTTTAGTGCTAGAGTTGGGTTAAGTTATGGTTGGACTTGATGATCCTGAGGCTCTCATAAATGATTCTATGGTTCCCCTGTGCAGCTGTAAAGAGCAGGGGCATTGCTTGATCCCCATGATCACCACTCTACTTCTCACTCACCATCTCCTCACAGCTCTATTTTACCTTCAGGATGGTTTTTCCCCAGGGGTGCTTGGCCACTCTTGGTGCTGCAGCAGAACTCCATCCAGCAGTGCAGGAAAACATGCAATTACCTTGGGAAGTGCAGGATTCCCAAGCAGGTCATTGCTGGATACCAGCTGGGGAGCAGCATCCAATGCCTCTGAGTACACTAAAGAAATAACAACCACCTGCACCTCCAGTATGGACAAATAATCGTTTGGGTTTTAAGGAGAAGTTCCATGTAAAGCTATTTTCATTCCTCCTCAGCAAAGCACGCAGATGGCATAGGGTTGTTTTCATGATGACAAGGATTTGCTGCCTCTATTTGCCGGTGCAACCAAACATTTAATTATAAAAGCTCCTGAAATTAAGTAGATGCAAAAATTAAGATGAATATGCTCCTTTTTGCCAATACTATGAAATGTTTTTACTCTGAAAGACTCATTTCATTACAATATACTGTAACGGAACGTTAACACTCACATAATGACCTTAAAACCTGCTTAGAATGCAGAAACAGGTCATTGCTGTTCATTCTCTTAAGAAAAGTTATAAACCCCTAAAAATTGAGTTTACAATGGAAACACTTTAATTATAGGAGCACATCATGTGACACCGTAATTCTATGGCTCAGTATAGAGTCTCTTCTAGATTACAGGCTACTTGCAGGATATACATCTCCCTGAAGGTCACTGAGACGTTGCTTTCCTTATTTTTCTCTGCTCTGGAACATTTGAAGAAACAAAAATTCTCATGTAGGAGGATTTAGGTTGCTGCTACCATGTAGAGTTAAATCAGTCCGGTTAAATCAATCAAACCAGTGCAAAGGCGTTTCCAGTGTGGTTACAGTGACCTATTTCAAATGAGCTTAAGGTGCTTCCTCATCATCTTAGGCAAGCTGAAAGAGGCCTGGCTGATACGGAAAAGAGAGTACACCCTGCACCTTTCCTCTGGTTGAACCGAATCACATTGACATGACCATCTTACACTAAATGGGCACAAGTCCAAGGATGACCAAGCCGCAAAGGGGACATTCACCTGATGTCCCATGGACAGGAGGATAGAGCAGCCAAGGGCATCTCCTGTGCTGAGCCCCAGGTCTGTGGTGGGAGGAAATGCGCTCGCTCGATTGGAGTGTTCTGGCTCCCCAAATCTCACAGGGTGACCTGGGAGTAAGGGCCTGACCTCCAAGGTCTGTGCATCTCCACTGACTGCCCCCTCCACAGTGACACCAAGCACTTAGGCATAATGTGGGCCGATTACTTCTCAGATCAGCTGTTTAGGGCTAAGGAAAACTGCCTGGAACAGTTCAGCTGCAATTGTCTCATCTTTCTGGAGGGAAAAGTTACAAGGAAACACAATGGGAAGCATCAAACAGCTGTCGTTTGATCCAGATGTTAATTTGAGGTCTCCTTGGCGTCTAGAACAGTGATGCTATGGCTTGGCAGGGAGAAATGAGAGATCATGTTGACAATGATTGCATCGTATAGGGGAAAAAGTGTGGGAGGCATGAAACAAGTTGGGGTCAACAAGTCTGCAAGACCTGCTAGGACACATCTGGCTTGTTGGTCAGGATGCACCAGGGTGCTTGACCACCCCCATAGCCCATATACTCAATGGCCTGGAGATGTGTTGCTTTCACCTTCATTGCACAGCGACGTGTGACACGCTGGCAGACCTGATCTCCCCCTAGCCTGGCCAATAAGTCAGCGAGTGCACCGTGAAATAGAAACCTGGGTTTGCAACAGCAAGGGGTAGCACTGGTGGGCAAGACCTCTGTGACATCCCTCAAATTTAACAGCTTGTGTTGCACACCCATTGTCTAATGGTGACAGCAATAGAAATAGTGTTCATTGTGTCATGTCCCCCCTTCCTGCCCTGGTACTTGTGGGCATGTTGAGCAGCTCTAGACCACTGAGTAAGTACATTTGGTCTTTCTTTGCTTATCATTTATGTTTAACATAGGCAGAGGCCACTAGGCTCCAGCTGAGAGAAGTGGCGATGAGCTGCAGTGCTTGTCTGTGTCAATGTGAAGGATGGATGCAAGGCCAGCGTGGAGCATCTCCGTTTCTTCGGTCCTCCCTGACTCTGGAAAGCTGGAGCAGGTTGTGGCAGCTCAGACAGCCCACGCCAGGAAAGCTGCCTGGAGTTTTTCCCTTTGCAGCTCTCCAGGGCTGAGCTGCAGGAGGAAAATGTCACCAGCTGACGGCAAAACCCATCAGAGGCCGTGGCACAGTGAACCCCGGACATTGCTTTGAAACTCCCTTGTTAAATAATGGATTTCCTGGCAGCAGGGTCTCAAGATGAAGGCTGAGCATGAGGGTGCCAAAGAAGTGACCCTGTGTGACAAAGCAGCTGGAAAATGCCAGAAGAATTGGATCAATCAATCTTAACTCGCCACTGAAAAATTTAACCTTTCCAATGGGATGGTGAGGATGCCAAACCTCCTTATTTTACCTACATCTTAAAAAAGTTCTCATGTATTCCTTGAGGAAGGAAAACTCATGTGAAGAAGCAGCAATTCAGAGGAGCTTACGATGCAAGTGAGGCACAGAGAGGTGACCCTGGCTCGGAGGGCACAAGAGGGGAGAGGTCACCTAATATCAGAGAGCTAAATAATTTAAAGTTGTCTTATGCTCCCTTCTTTTGCCATAGGCAGCAACCCACGGAGTTGCGAGGCAGCTGGAGGGTGCCAGGAGAGGCTGAAAAGCGCAGTCAAGAGAGTGAAGACACAAGAGCCATCCATGGTGCTTGTGTGAGGATTTTCTTAGAGCTATCAAAGAGTGAGTACGAAGCTGAACGGAGCAGTTGTCTGACATTTCCTCACCTCTTTCTGCTCTTTTTAGACATACTCTTGCTTTTGTGTCACCCTAAATCAGAAAAATACTCATATTAGAGTCCATAGAGCACAGAGAAAGCAGGAATCTGTTGAGTGCGATCAGGCTACTGATACCCTGCCATTCCAGTCTCCTGTTTCACAGAATCACAGAATGGACTGGGTTGGAAAAGCCCTCAGAGATCATCCAGTCCAACCCTTGGTCCAACTCCAGTCCATTGACCAGATCATGGCACTAAGTGCCATGTCCAATCTCAGTTTACAAACCTCCAGGGCCGGTGAGTCCAGCACCTCCCTGGGCAGCCATTCCAATGCTGACCACTCTCTCTGGACAGAATTGCTTTCTGATCTCCAGCCTCAATTTCCCCTGGCAGAGTTGAAGCCCCTGCCCCCTTGTCCTATTGCTGACTGCCTGGGAGAAGAGCCCAATCCGCCCTGGCTAGAACTGCCCTTCAGGTCGTTCTAGAGAGTGCTGAGCTCAGCTCTAAGCCTCCTCTGCTCCAGACTGAACAAGCCCAGCTCCCTCAGCCTCTCCCCACAGGGCTTGTGCTCAAAGCTTTCCAAGCTTTATGGCTGGACACAGCTGAAAATCTTTTGGATTTATATTTTCTAGGCTCTGACTCTTTTCCCAGGTGGGTTTCCTCTAAGAATATTACAAAAATAGTGCAGCTGGCATCAAGTGTCAGGAGAAAATAGTGACTCTGCCCATCAAACAAGTCCTGATGACCTTGCCTGCAGCTGAAAGTGTAGAAATAGGCTGAAAGAGGCGGAAAGTCGAATGCTCGGTGAAGATCCAGGGTCTGCACGCTGTAAAAATGTGTGTCAGATACAGTTGAACTCCCAGAAAGTCTCCACAAACTGTTATAAAAACATACAGTTGATGTTTCTCAGTTATTTGGCAGAAGGGGTGGATGGGGTACAGCAGCCACAGCCTTGCTAAGGTCTGGATGGAGGGAGGTGTGAGGAGTTTCCTCAGGGTTGTCAGGATTGTACCTTGTTGCTAACAGAAGCAAGGAAAGTCTGGGAAAAGGCAAACAGATATTCCCTTGCAGGCTGTTCACACTGGGTTTCTGCCCCCTGAGCTGCTCCAGGGACTCACTTGTCACAAATGCTCCTGTAGGTTCTGGCCCAGCCTGGGACTGGGGATCAGTAAACGGTGCTGGACCATGCTGGAGCAGCAGGAGCTGCTCTTCCCAGCAGCTCCTGGTTGCCAGCAGCCACGGTCCCACTTTGCAAAGGGTCAGTGTTCATTTTCTCCTTCAGCCTGTAACTGTTGTCAGTCCTGAGGATGCCTGGTGCTAAGGTGGTGAGATAAATACCAGCACTGGTTGCAGGATAGATAAATCAGAGTCTGTGGGCCTTGCTGTTGTCTGGTGGGCACAATAGGAATCTAGTTAGTCGTGTCATTGCAGCTTTGTACACAGTGGACAAGTAGAGCTGCTTTTCCTTCAGTATAGTCCATTTCAGTAAAAGTGGGAGATAAGGCTGTCATCATCCTATAGGGATCTCACAGCCTCTTTAAAAGTAAGATTTCTAGCACTGGAATGGCATCTTGAAATCCCAAACTGGCTGCCGTGGAAGATCCCTAAGTCTTGTTCTGAGCCGGGCTCAAGGGAAGCTCCTGGGTTGGGATCCTCTCCCCTTTCTGACTGAGGACCCAACAGCAACTACGGGATGGTCAAAGACCCACAAGAAGTGGAAAGAGGTTCCAGTGAAGGGCAGAGCAGAAAGGAAAGGCAAAGTGAGGTGTTGCTACAACCTCCTGACCCAAGAAGAGCTTGGAGCTAGCAGGGTCTGCTTGGCACTTGGGGCCGCAGTTTTGCCAGTCTGGGTTCATTCTGCTCCCCTGTAGTGGTAGTCCCTTCTGTTCAGCCATCCCCGTGGGACTTTCATGTCAGCCTTGCTGCATAACGCACATTTATTTTGTAATTCGAGTGTTTGGTCAATACACACATCTCCCTGCTGTGTTGTTCTGCAACAATTGGGATCTATAAAACATGGAATATTCGCCATTTCTTCCCACAGCCTCACTCATGGCCGAAAGAAGGAGGACTGTGTTGTTCTTGCATCCAACAGTGTGCATTGTACACACCATAAATCTATTGTGTTTACCCCCATATTTGTAGTAAAATAATGCCGTATCCTTGCATCTGGGCTGCCAGGCATTAGCGTTCCTTTAGCGCTGTCATTGTAGGAGAAACACAACACCAAAAATATACTATTATCACTACAAAGTGACAGGACTGTAGCTATACCTGTACTAATGTGCTACACTGTATGATAATTACAAATGCTTTTCATGCATACACTGTTTTTCTTTCTTATTGTTTTTCAAGAGAGAGGGAGAAGTCTGAAGCGACACTGAGCCAGCAGCATTGCATGAAACCCGTATTCGGCAGGAGCTGCTCGGCTGAAAACCACCAAGTCATTTTGTAGCTTCATCCCCACCACCATCACCTTCACGCGAGCCCGTCTGACGTCCTCTCTGTCGTGCACTCGGTCATGTCAGCCTTGTTTTATCAGTAAAGAATTAAAAATGGCATACAGGAAGACTCCAGCTGGCTGTTTTCCTTTCCAGATGCCCACACTGAATATGCATTTGAACAGCAAAACAGCACTCGGACAGCGTGAGTGGACGCTGAACCCCTCAGTGCAGGTGTAAGTCTAGGCAAGCAAATGTATTTTTTCCGTCCCTTCGTATGTCAGGGTAATATTAAACAAAATCTATTAGATCTGAACATTTTAATGTAGGAATATCTCTCACATCTCTCACTTTGTACTTCAACATCCTAAAATAGCAGGCTGAGGGGATTTTTTTTCACTCTGATGCTGATTTTGAATACCTGTTGCAAGTTACGTGTTCAAGCAGGGCTACCAGGCTAACGTGAGTCATTTCTAAGCAGGTGAACCTGGCACAGGTACTAACGGTACCACCACTGATTGAACACCTAGAAAATTAATAAGTGTTGGTCCATGTGGTTTTGTAGCAATTAGATCCTGTAAACAAGCCTGATTTCCTTTCTTGCTGGCACGGGGAGTTGATTTGAGCAGCATTTTGCCTGGATGCAGCGGAGGTCTGCAGTGCACCTGACAGGGCAGCTAATTGAGTGATTGGGATCACCTGGACCCATTCACACGGATTAATGTGAAGCCATGTGCAAGCTCATCCATTGCAAGGCAAAAAGGACCTCCTGGAAAACAGCAGCTCTGAAAATGGATTGGTGATCACTATGGGCAAGTGAGGAAATATAAACTGCTAGTGGATGAAGAGTTAACGTAGCCTGGTGTGTGTTAACACAGGGTTGAGTGAGAGTAAGGAAAGATTTCTTCCCTCCACATGCAAGTGCTCACATCAAGCCCAGATTTTGGGACACCAAATCTGATGTTCTCACGTGTAAAAAGGTACAGGAACCACAGAAGGTTCAGAAAAGAGCCACAGAAAATAATTTGAGGACTGGAGAAAATTCCCTGCAGTGAATGATTTGAAAAAGCACGATCTGTTTAGATTGTAGAAAGAAAGAGTGAGAGGTGACCTGATTAGTGCGTAAGTACCTTCATGGGGAGAATATACCAGGTACCAAAGGGCTCTTTAATTTAATGGAGAAGAGCATAGTAAGAACTAATGGCTGGGAGCTGACGCTGGAGAAATTCAGATTAAATAAGCCACAAGGTTTTAACAATGGAGGTGATTAAAGACTGGCACAAAGTCCTGAGGGAAGGTGAGTGTTCTTTGACTCCTGATAGCTTCAGCTCAGGCCCAAGCTTGTCTTTTGGAAGGCATGCTCTCCCTAAACATCAAGGATTTGCCTTTTTGCAGGGGAAAAGCCCTTTCTCATAGTGAGGGATGGATCTCAACAAGGCAGCGGGGCCTCCTGGCTGAAGACTGCTGCGAAAAATTGCTTTCCCACCTGGATGTCCCAAGGGTACAGGGTCCTCTTTAATGAAAGATTATTTTGATGTCACGTTTGGGTGGACAGGGTTTGCAGAGGTGGCTGAAGAGCTGGCAGCCCGGGGCCAGGGCTGGAGGGATGCAGCTGAACCTCTCCCTGACCCCTGCGGGCAGGTGGACACCTCCCTTCCCAAGGCCAGGTCCCAGCACCAGTCCAGCGACACGGGCATGCACTGAACCGTGCTTATTTATACAGCTTCAATCCTATTTATGTTTTTCTTTAGTGAATCCTTTTAACTTCATGCTGGTTAAAATCGTCTTCCACTAAAAAAAAATAAGACAACTTTTATTGCCCAAGTTGTATAGTATTTTTGTTGTTGTGCTGTGAGATTTTCGGTGTATTTCCAATTTCTTTAGCAACAAGCAGCCATGTTATGATGATTCCCTTTGCAGTACACATGTGCTGGCATTTATTCTGCGTGTGGTTGCCTGGCCAGCTTGAGAACCCTCTGCTCTCCCTCCACCTATGTATAAACATTTCAGTCACCTAGTCATGGAGCCAAAGCAATACCAGGTGACTTATGTGATGGCTTATTCACCATAAATAATAAGCAGTGGAAGAAAAATACCACTGTGAATAGTTCAGAAGCCATCATGGACAGAAATATGTTCCTGTGATAAGTACGTTTGTAATAACAAAGCACATTTATACAAACGAAACTCTTCAGAGTTTAATGCTGGATTTCTTTTTCTCTCAGACATCATGGAATAAATGGCTGACGTGTCACTCCAGCTGCTTTACGGAACCACCACAAGCCTTGCTCATTGCCACAGAAAGTCAGCGAAGCATCGCAGCGTTTAACCACTAGACCCAGCTCTTGCGATGGGCTGCGGGTGGCAGCAGAAAGGTCAGGGCAGCACCGTGTTTTGAGAGATAGTTTTCAGCAAGATATTTCGAGAGGCAACCGCCCACTTGCTCAATGTTTGACCATTTCTGTTCCTGACAGCATGCTTGTGCATGCGTTTTCATAGAATCATAGAGTTGTTTAGGTTGAAAAAGACCCTCAAGATCATTGAGTCCAACCATAACCCACCACTGGCACTGCCCCATGTCCTGAGAACCTCATGTCCGTCTGTCCAACCCTCCAGGGATGGTGACTCCAGCACTGCCCTGGGCAGCCTGTTCCAATGCCCCACAGCCCTTTGGGGAAGAAATTGTTCCCAGATCCAACCTCAACCTCCCCTGGCGCAACTTGAGGCCGTTTCCTCTGCTCCTGGCGCTTGTTCCTGGGGAGCAGAGCCCGACCCCCCTGGCTCCAAGCTCCTTTCAGGCAGTTCAGAGATCAGAAGGGCTCCCCTCAGCTCCTGTTCTCCAGCTGAACCCCCCAGGTCCCTCAGCCACCTTAGTTTGTATGTATATATCTTCACTTGTAAAAATTTTCCCTTAAAATCTCAGTGGTTTATCACTTAAGGGCATCATTTCCTAGTTCTCCACCTCCCCGAGAATCCAATTCATCCACCACCTCCACTGCATCTGATTCTCCTGTGGTCCTAATATAGGAGTAAGTCATCTGTATAGAGACTAGTTTCTGGTACTTGATCTCCAGACTTAATTTCTTCTACTCCTTGGTGATTTGGTACCAATAAGCCAATAGTTCATTTCCTAATATTAAAAATATAAAAATAGAGGTACGAGAAAGGAGTGTTTTCCCTAGTGAAACTAGTTAGGGTTCTGTTCTTCACAAAACTGTTAGAAATAGCACAGGGTTTTCTATAGTGGTTTGGCTCAATTTCTAAATTATCTTTTGCTGGAAAAAAATATTAGCAGGACATCAAAATTCTCAATCTTATCAAGTGCTTTTGAGAAAACTGGAGTTAGTCATTTTGGGAGATTAACTCTGATTTTTCACATTCATTCTTAATAACTTTGAACAAACCTAGCCCAAGAGCACACATATAATTTTTGTTTTTTCCAGTAAAGCTAGGATCTCTGTTCCCTTATCATTATCTGAGAGATGTATGTGGAAATCCAGCAGATGAGGGACACCTGCCCAAAGGACACCACCAAATACCGGCTGTGAGATGTGATGTCCTGAATGAGAGATGCAGCGGGGAGGATCCCGTTGTTGGATGCTTGGACAGGGGCTCTGGGAGGACTATAGGGTGAGACACAAAGGTGCAGACCTCACAAGGTGTCTAACTGGGCTTCTGCTGCTGAATAGAGTCAAGGAAGGTGGCTTGTGTGAGTGCCATTGGCGGAGGATGAATGGGAGAGAAGTTTAATTTGCTGATAAAGGTAGCAAGATCTCAACTGTATAACTTCTCAAATGTTCTCAGAACCAAGTATGCAGCAGATGAAGTTGAAGTAGAAGTCTCAAGGCACATATGAAAAAAATGTGTATTGGATCAGGATCTGGGCCTACTGGGAAGTGAATACATTTTTTGACTTGGTGGAATGTGCCCATGAGAGGTGGGCTCACATGGGATCAAAACAGACCTTGGTTGGAAACGGAATGTAGTTAAAAAAACCCAACCCAACCAACCAAAAACCCAACACTGAACTGATGCTGTATATTTGCAAGTATTTATTTGAATGCTGGAATTTTGAAAATCAAGGTAGGTGAACTTAAGACTCAATTCTAAAGGAAGGAATTGACTAAACAGACTTTCTAGAGACCTGGCAGAGAGATAGTAATCAATGGGACATTCATACCAGGGTGTAATTCACATAGTAACAACAGAGTAACTGGCATCCGTGGAGAAAAGATGTTGGAGAGATCTTAACGGTCAGTAAGGAAAATCATTTCACTGCATCAGTAAGTGACGTACAATTCCTGTCGACTGAAATTTCATGTATATATGGGAAGAAAGGACGCAGTGGCCACACACTGTCCTCTATGGGTAGGTGACAACTCCGTGGTGGTGCACGGGGTCGTCAAGCACTGAGTAATATTAATTGGTCTCTCAGGGTAGAAAACATGAAAATAAAAGTAGACTTCAATTACCCCCATGGTGATTAGTGATTGTTTCAAAGGGGTGAGGTGCTGAGACTACATTTTCAGGCAGTGTAAGTGACTGCTTCTTTGGAGAATAGGAAAGAGGAGAAGCAGCCTTTGGTTTAGTGTGGAGGAGTCCAGGAGAGCTGGTTCAAGGTCTAACCATCAAAAAGTGGCTCCACAAGAGTGGCCATGATAGACTGAAGTTCAATACTCTGTAGGAGAGGGGTGGAAAAGCAGAAATCACTCTGATAAAGTTTAAAGGGAAACTGAAAAAAAAAATGAGGAGACTACTTAAAAGGGAATTGAAAGGAATGGAGAAAAGGGTAAAAGGATTGAAATTGGTGGGGATACTTTTGAAAGGCGTTGTATTAGAAGTTCTGAAACATGATTAGAAAACTTTAAATGGACAAAAATAATTCTGGCCATGGATATACAGCAGCATAAAAGGAGTAACTAGAACTAAAAGGATTTTTTTCAAATGAGGAAAATAAACTCTGTTAAGTTAATGTAAAACCACATTAGCAAGAGCCAAAAATGTGTTTGAGAAAGAACTTGCCAAAGGCATAAGAACTAACAATAACATTTTTTTCAGGCATTAGAAGGTGACCATATGCTGTAGGGCTGGTACAGCTCATGGAAGATCAGAATTCAGTAGGAGAATTGTGGAAGAAAGGGCACAGCAGGAATGTTAAACAAACAGAGGAATTCAGTAATGTTCCCACATGGGAGATTTTCATTACAAGGGATGAGTATAAAGAACTGTTTTCTATTTTAGGCTTGAAATTAAAATTTGAATAATAAAAATTCATCAAGACCAGATGGTATTTTCCAAAGACCTGCGAAGGAATAAAAAAATGAAATTCCAGTCTGTTAACTGTACCGGGTAATCTCTCACTTCAATCTACCTAGACACCAGAAAATAGAAGGTGGAGAATTTCTTGCCAATTTATTAAAAATAAAAAGAGTTGAACGGGAAATATAGAATAGTGTGAGATGGGAAGGCTATTTTTAACAAGGAAAGCTGGAAGACACTATAACAAAGAGCAAAATAAGTGGGCACATAAGGCAGAACAAGACGGTGTCTCCTCCAAAAGTGACAAACAGAGCAGTCCTGGATCCTGGAGGTGGGAACAGATGTACTTGAGTTTCCAAAAAGCTTTCAATAAAGTTTGCCCCTAAAGCAGTTATGAGATAAAATGAAAGGTCCGTATATGGCATAATGGCCAC
The DNA here is from genome assembly GCF_037038585.1 of Patagioenas fasciata. Taxonomy (NCBI): domain Eukaryota; kingdom Metazoa; phylum Chordata; class Aves; order Columbiformes; family Columbidae; genus Patagioenas; species Patagioenas fasciata. Next base: position 2,185,037 of record NC_092539.1, read on the forward strand.
TTAAATGACCTGGGAAAAAAATGTGGGAATAAAAACCTTCATGTCTCAAGAGACTAGTACTGGAGTCACGGGTATCTACCTGTGGCAGTAAACAGTGGAATTCACTGATTACAGCTTTATACTGTCAATTTTTTAGCCTGGCCTCTGGCTTGGTTTTTCCAGCCACCTCACAGGCGCTACAGGGCACTCGGTGCGGCCCGGTGGTCAGTGTGGGTGTGAGCAGCCTTTCCTGGAGGGCAGGGAAGCGTCAGTACAAGGTGTGAACGTGTCATGCCAAGTGCAATGTAAAGGTGCATAAAGATCACAGAATCACAGAATGGACTGGGTTGGAAAGGCCCTCAGAGATCACCCAGTCCAACCCTTGGTCCAACTCCAGTCCATTGACCAGATCATGGCACTAAGTGCCATGGCCAATCTCAGTTTACAAACCTCCAGGGCCGGTGAGTCCAGCACCTCCCTGGGCAGCCATTCCAATGCTGACCACTCTCTCTGCACAGAATTGCTTTCTCATCTCCAGCCTCAGTTTCCCCTGGCAGAGTTGAAGCCCCTGCCCCCTTGTCCTATTGCTGACTGCCTGGGAGAAGAGCCCAATCCCCCCTGGCTAGAACTGCCCTTCAGGTCGTTCTAGAGAGTGCTGAGCTCACCTCTAAGCCTCCTCTGCTCCAGACTGAACAAGCCCAGCTCCCTCAGCCTCTCCCCATAGATGTAATGTGGAGATGTAATATGAAGATGTAGAAAAATTTAATCTTTCTACGGAATTCTTGGGAACATCAACACAATCCTTGTAGTGCTCATAAAGGAAACGTTGGGAAACAAAGAAGACATTTGGGGCAAAGAAGAAAATAACTTGTATAAATCCATGGAGCTACCCCATTTTGGATATGATATACGTTCCCATTAAAACTACCGCCAAAAACTTTTGACAAACTAGGAGAGCTTCAGAGATGGACAAGAAGGATTACCAGATATTTAGAATAACTTTCGTAGCAGGAAATTTTAGCGGGGTACCACACCTCTGCTTGGAAGAAGAATGGTGGCACAGGTACAAGAAAGACTGTGGTGGACAAAGTATTACAGAATCGTGAGTGACAGTTATTCCATTTTACCAAACACAAACCTCTGCAATCAACGTTTCAAATTATCAGGCAAGAAGTTTTAAACCAGCAAAGCAAGCATCCTCTGAGAATGCATAATTGCACAATAAATGAAATTTGAGCATATCAGGGAGTCCAAAGGTACAAATAGGTTCAGAAAGTAGGGAAACTGATCTATGGGTGAGAAGGATGTTGTCTGAAACTTGGTGACGCAGAACAATGTTCAACAAAAAATCCTTGAGCCCTAGCAGCAGAGGGAGTCCCCAGGGAGATGCCACTTCATCTTTGTCCTGGTTCTTCTGGGCATGCTGTGGTGACCATTGGTGGGGAATGGGAAGGCTGGATCTGACCCAGGATGTGCCTTCTTCCATTCTTAATACATTAAGGTGGGATGGTTTTAAACTAAAGGAGGCAGATTCGGGCTGGACAGGAGGAAGAAATTGTTACCCTGAGGGTGGTGAGAGCCTGGCCCAGGTTGGCCAGAGAGGTGGTGGATGAACCATCCCTGGAGACATCCCAGGCCAGGCTGGACGGGGCTCTGAGCAACCTGAGCTGGTGAAGATGTCCCTGCTCATGGCAGGGGGGCACTGGGGGAGCTGGGAAGGTCCCTTCAACACAAACTGTTCTAGGATTCTATGGTTCTATCTCGATGTGAGTTTAGTCACTTCCACAGGGTGAGGATTCTTAGTCGGGTGTTTTAACGGAAGCACGAACTACAGTAGTGGACTGCAGTGAATTAAAATTTCTGACAACAATGGAGAAAAGCTGACCTTTATTCTGTTTAGGGAACTAAAAATACCATCAGTTTTCTAAAAAACTGGGACATGTATTTGTCAACAGTTTTTCAGAATTAAAAAATGTGCTTTATAAAATGTATGCTGGTGTCGCATCTGATTCAACAGAGACATGAGCGTATTTCTTGCTGTGGAGGCTTTCCTTTCACAGTAGTTCCATGTTCTAATGAGCTTATAATGAATCACTGAACAAGCATCATTGACATGTGCTTTGAGGATATGACCAGCCCTTGGCCGTGTCCACACCGTCCCTTGGCTTTCCTCTTCATTCCTCACACTCTTGTATTGAAAGCTCCTTCTCCAAGGCGGTTTGATCCTGGTCAGGTCTGGTCAGGAAAAGAGTGTGTCCTGCATAACCATATCGTATCTTAAGAGCTTATCACAATTAATTAAAAAAATAAAGAATATCACGATGTAATAGGACACCAGATCCTCACCAAACTAACTCAAACCCACTTGAAATAATAAATAAAGGGTAAGATTTTTGCATGGCGAGTTAGTCGTCTGTGGCTCTTGGAGGCATCTAAGTCTTACTTGGTGAGATCTGAGCTTGGTTATGACCAGGCTTGGACCAGGAGGCTGGAGAGGCCATAGCCTGATGAGCTGGGGTGAGGGAAGAACTAGAGAGGGGAGGTGACCAGCACCGCCAGTATGGGGAGATGAGCAGAGAGATGCTGCTGCATCCAGGGACTTGATGCCTAAGTCCAGGTTGGACTGCCTTATCAGCATCCCTGTGGGGGTGATGTGAATTTTTCACCAGTTTCTACCTAAAAATATGCACTTCTGAGCTGCATATATACAATTTTTCTTGGCCTCGGAACAGGGAAATCATCAGTCAGTGATCAGCCTCTAAAAGGCATGATCCACCAGGAGGAGTATGAAACATGCCTGATTGAGAGCTGCTCGCAGCAACTTGCAGGGAAAAACCTTTTTCGGGTTCTTCAGGGAACCAGGGTCATGAATTCTGATAGAAAAATGGAAAAAGAAGAGGGCTGGGATTCTCCCTTCCTTCCCAGGGTCAGTGACCTTACTCTCAGAGGGTGACTCCATCCTTATCTCTCCCTCTGGTCTCTGATGGAGCTGCGTCCGCTGCCTGTGGACCCAGGAAAAACTCATTGAATCGATGGGAGCGGCGCTGGTGCCGAGAGCTCTGCTCGTCTGCTCGGGAGCACCGGTGCTAAATTAAACCCGATTGCACTTTTCCCACTTTAGTAATTTAGATTAAAGTAACATTTTGTTTGAGAGAAGCAGCAATTATACCCTGGGTTTTGGGATTAATGTGATTAATACTTTCTCGATCTCCAAATGTCCCCCCCTTGCCCCCACTTCTGCTGCAATCAGAGTCTTGTCTTTCAGTGATGCTGCAGTAGATAGTGCTTCCCGAAAAAGGGGCTTTGTACTTAAGTCCTTATTAGGGAGCGTTGCATGTGTTTAGGAAGGAGCATCTCAATAAAAAAGAGAACTGTATCGCAATGCATTAGTGTCTGTATCACATGAAAAGCCTGTCACTTCACCACCCAGGGTACTAATGAAGATCCCAATTATACGGCAATAAAATATACATACGCAGTACAGAGGGGCTTATGCATTTTTAATTTTTTTCCAAAGCCAAATGCAGAAAGAAAATCCTAATTAGTGGGTTTGTCGTTTTTAAATAAAAAGGTAAGCGGTCGCAGGAAACACCCAGAAGTTGCATTTGATCCCCCAGCAGACCCATGTGCGGGCAGCCTGGGCTCCCAGCCCCAGCACCGACCCCTCCAGCCCTGCTCCCTGGAGCATCCTGAGAGGAGAGAACCACGTTTTTTGGCAGTGACTCCAGCAGTTCCCACGTCCTCCACAACCCATCACTACCTAGCCAGACTGTCCCCTCTCCTCACTCTAAGAAAGCTCTTCTTCAATCAGCTTTGTGTTGCTAATGAAGATTTTCCCTTCCGCAGGGAGATCAGAGCAGGGAAGATGCAGCAGGTTGTTTCTGGTGGTTTCCATGCACTGGAGCCACCGGCTGCACCGTCCAGCTTGTGTTTGTTTTCCTGTCCCCTGTGGCTGTCAAAGCTGGGGGCTGGCTGTGGTTGCCCAGCCCTGCTCTGGCATTGACATGGAAGACCCATCATCAGCTGCATGACAACAAGAAAAACATACGATGGAGCTTTAGCACCAAAACCGGCAGCTTCCAGCAAAAGCCACCTTGTTTCTCACTGGACCAGAGCCCTGGAGGCAGCGGGGATGGGTGAATAGTGCTCCTATTAAAAAATGGCTAGCAAAGAGCATCTTGGGGCAAAAGAAGTGAAAACCTGCCTTTTGTCCCCATCCAGTTGGAGAAGACCTCTGCTGTGTGACCATTCACTGTTATTTTCCATGCTGCTCCTGCCCTGGGGAGGCAGCGAGCCTGCACGGGGAGCCCCACACATTTCCATTGTCCCCAGCCCCTGTGTGCCCTCCAGTCCCACCCCCTGATGGGGACACGGGGGTGCAGGTGTCAGATGCCTGTCCTCACCTCCACACCATTCACTGCACCTGGAGACAAGATTTGCAGCCACCTCAGCCCTGCAGACAGCAAGGACTGTACGGGTGGATTTTCAGACAATTTAGCTGTACTTTCATGAACTTGTTAAAAATAAGAGTTTTCATTCCTGTGGCCTATAATATATATAAATCTGGCTGTTGTCCACGGGAAAAATAAAACACATACTTAGCCAGACTTCCATCCCTCCCAACATCAACTGTTGCTCCAAACCAGAAAGGTATTAGAGCTGTTCAACAAAACAACTTTAACAGCTTAAACATTAGCCTAGCAATATATTCCCCTTAATTGCATCCAAATAAATGATTGACCTGTTTGAGAATTAGTTTCCAAATATATATATATATATATATATATATATATAAAAGCATCGTTCTGAGACAGGAACTCAACTTGGAAAGTTTCAGACAAAATGCTCAAGATCTGGCAAGGTTTTAAGCGACTGAGAATAATGTTTTAAAATGGACCTGTCAGGCAACCTGAAGCATAAAGCAGTTCTGCCAGCTCCTCTTGTAATAAAAATAAACGATAATTTGTTGCTTTATGAATTGTAATATGTAGATGAGTAAATACATTATACAATGTCCTCTGTCCTAAACTCCGTCTTCATTTTAATTTTAAAGTCACTGTGATATGTTGCATAAATATAAGGGTAAAAAAATAATTACTGGTGATAGCATAATTCTGATAAGTTTTCAAGCATGCAAAAAGCACAGGAGTTGTTATTTTGACATTAATCAGTGAGTGGGCTCTGAGCATATCAGAGTGTGACAGACATAGGATCATTATCACCAGACATGGCGTGAGGATGACGTGGCCCCTCAGTGCAAGGAAAACATCTGAGATGCTGAAACTTCTCCGAAGGGGAACAGAGCTGGTGAGGGCCTGGAGCACAAGTGTGATGGGAGCGGCTGAGGGACCTGGGGGGTTCAGCTGGAGAACAGGAGCTGAGGGGAGACCTTCTGATCTCTGAACTGCCTGAAAGGAGCTTGGAGCCAGGGGGGTCGGGCTCTGCTCCCCAGGAACAAGCGCCAGGAGCAGAGGAAACGGCCTCAAGTTGCACCAGGGGATGTTGGGGTTGGATCTGGGAACAATTTCTTCCCCAAAGGGCTGTGGGGCATTGGAACAGGCTGCCCAGGGCAGTGCTGGAGTCACCATCCCTGGAGGGCTGGACAGACGGACATGAGGTTCTCAGGACATGGGGCAGTGGTGGACTTGACAGTGTTAGGTTTATGGTTGGACTCAATGATCTTGAAGGTCTTTTCCAATCAGAACAATTTTGTGATTCTATGGACTTTCACCTACCGTGGTACTACTAGGAGGAGGAAATAATTTTTCTATCTACAGAGACACTGCAAATGTTTAAAATGCATATGGTAACAACAGTGATTGAAATTTGGTTATGAAACAAATTGCAAGATATTGAAGAAAAACATTCAGGGTAAACTTCACCCTCACATAGCCCAGCTAAGGCTAACAGGCCACCTAGTTCTGGCTCAGAGGATGCAGGCGATGCACAGGTCTGCAGGGATGCACCCGCCGCCCATACCCAGCCTGTAGCTGAGGAACGCACCCCGTGTTTGTCAACTGTTACACTGGGTTTCCACGCTCCTGCATGCTCCATTGAGTCTCTCTGCAGAAAGGTAGATATGGTCGCCTCTCAATTTAGCCTCCTGTAGTGATACAGGTACTTTAATGCTGCCTGAGCCCTAAGAAGAATGACATGGCTCAGATAAAGCAGACGAGGGCCTCTGGTTTAATTTTTTCTCTCTTTAAGTCACAGAGTTCATCTTGAAATCCCGGCATATACCTGGCTGCCTTCCTAATTACTGTTATCTTAGCTACTATGCCAGTTTAAAATTGCAAGTCAAACCGGAATAAAAAGCAAAGAAAGTTTAATTAATTGGTTAATTAATTATTTCTCCCTCTTTTAATAGGAAGATAATATTAACAGAGACAAAACAGGGGCAAAGATAGATACTGCGGCCGGTTTACCGCTGCAGTGCTGATCCGCATTGCTTGAGGCTTCTCTCCAGGTTTCGCCTCGTCGATCCTCCCGCTACATGAAGGAGCTGTTAACCGAGCCACAAGAGCTGCTCCTGAACTGGGAAAAGCGTTTCCAAGGGCCAGCGCTAACAACAAGTTTGGGACAAAACAGTCTTAGGGTAAAAAACATATGTGTTTTGTCTGATTGTTTCTCAAATGCCTGCAAGCAGTCAGGACTTCTGTTGAAAATGTGGAAGTAAAGAAACCAGTGATGCCCAAGGAGAGACCTACGCTGCAGGTGGTACCCTGGGTACAGCGTCCTCCAGCTGGTGTGACAACAGCCGCCAAAGGCAGCGCTGAAATTGGCCCAGTGTTGGGTACAGAGTGCCCTGAAATCTGATTACTCACTCCAGCAGCGATATTTTGAGGGAGCTTGAGAGGTGTTAGTAAGAAATTCCACCAGCAGGACGCTGCCATAACCTCAGGGCCATGAAACCAAGCAGTGATCAATGAACTCTGGGTAAAGTTCATAAGCTCAGCTTATAAAAACCAACCAGTTTATAAACCCAGTTTATAAAACCCAACACCCTAGATATATCGAGGGAGGAGGTTGTGTAACTGCATTGCAACCAGCCGAGCTATCTAGGGAGATGTTTAGAAGTCAAAATATTTGCAATGCTGATATCCAGATGCTAAACATTACAGATTTGAAAATAGAACTGGCTATTTTTTTTCCATCCAGGTGACTTTTCAGTGCGGAGGCAACTTCTGCAGCAATGTGATTTTTCACATGGAGGCATACAGTAAATAATGTGGTGCTATTAATAAATACTGTGTTTGGCTTGCTAAACAAATGCATCAGGATCACAGAAGGAGATTCACAAAACTCAGCTGCTGTACCCAGGTCATCTCAAATTTGTGGAAGACTGCTCAGGAAGAGGATGAGGAAAGGCTTTGGAGATTTTTGGAGATGTCCTACCATGAAGATGACAAGGAGAGGGCAGGGGCTGGGCTGAGGACACGCTGAGTAGGCTGGTGAGCATGTACAAAACGTTTTTTACAAGGAAGAACAGAAAAGCAGTGTTAGCACAAGCAGAACAATTATTCTACATTGAACAAATGAGATGAACAGGTTGAGAAGATCTGAGGTGAGGATTTGGGACAAGGTTTGGGGGTGAGCCTGCAGCCAGGCTGGAGTGGACCAGATATAGGAAGCAGTTCAGGGAGACACATGGATCATGGCTTAGGGTGGGAAAGGGTAGAGAAACCATAGAGAATTTCTGGCAGAACCCCCGAAAGTGTAGCTTTTGCTGAATTAACCAACATCAGCTCAAATTTAGACGGAGGGCTGAGCAGTTTCCAGTTAAAGCATGATGAGACTGTGGGGTGAATGTTTTGGGATTGTGAGGGTTCTGGAGGCACAGGGCAGGGACCATGAGGTCCCTTCAGACCCTACTGTGTCCCCTGTCCCCCCGGACCATGCTCAGAGCTCACTCTTTGCAGGACAAACCTTTTTCCAATAAATACACAGCTGACAAGTTTTCCCTGACTGACACCACCTGCTCCTGTGCTGCTGGCTCCTCTGTCCCCAGACTCACTCTTCTCCTACTTGATTGTCTTTCCCCATTGTCTTTAGGGAAAATAACCCCACCTTTTATCAACTTTCTTTGTGGTGGCACAAGTCCATGTCGTCTCTTTTTTCCAGGTGTCTGGTTGCCCCTGTGCTCCAGGACAGCCTGAACCAAGCTCTGCAGGTGGCGACCAATGTGTCTGCTCACATCCCACCTGTAATTTCCAACTTCTCCTGGATCCATCCCAGCCTCACATTTGCCTTTTCCATGGTCACATCACATACTGGTTCTGGTGCTATTCGTTAACAAGGATATTAATTAGATGTGAATCCGGAACAGTTTCCCTAGGATCTTCCCTCTCCAGCCCTTGCAGCTTTGCCCTAACTTGTCTGCTCAGCACCTTCTCAGACCTGTCCTGGCTGTCCCTTAATGTACTTTAGTTAGTCTTTTCCTATATGATGCAACATCAAAAGCTTTCCTCCAGTGTGAGTGGTTAGAGGTGCTCCGTCTCTTTACTGAGATAACCACTTCATTCAAAGTTGTCAGGTTAGTCTTGCACCATCTAGCTCAATAAACCCACACTGAGCTCTAACCTCTTCATTTTCCCCACATCTCTAGTTCTTTTCTGTCCAAATTGGCTCTAACAGCTCAGATACTGAAGGGATCAAACCAGCCAGCTGATAGATGCCAGTTCACTCTTTGCCTTGGGAACTCGCCTACTCTTTGTCCCTCCAGTGCCATCCTCAACTTAGTAGATTTGTTTGAAACGATCATTACTGGACTTGCAATTTGATGTTCTGGTTATTTTTAGATGTCTGAGGTTGAGATTATTGGATCCTCTGGCTCCAGTGCATTGAGCTGTTCAGAAGTTGCTCCTCCGTGGATGTGACCAGCTCCGTTTTCACAGCCCCATCCACAGCAGGACCCTGATGTTGCATCTGCAGTCAATGTTTTCTTCGTTAGTGAAGACTGATACAAAATATACGTGCAGCTTTGGGGCTACATCCCGAAGATCTTTAATCTTCCCTGTTACTGATCAGCAAACCCCCGTCTTTCGTCTCTTTTTATTCATAACATGAATGAGTCCTTTACAATTTGCTTCAACTCATTTTTAGCTCAGCTTGACTTTTATTAATTCTCACTTTTTTCTTACACTTTCTGAGATTCAAGACATAGGTTCATTTGCTGTTCAGTTCTTTCTTTCCATCCTTGCAGCCTCTCTGTTCAGTTCTAACAGAATCCCAGAATGTCAGGGGTTGAAGGGCCCTGGAAAGCTCATCCAGTGCAATCCCCCATGGAGCAGGAACACCCAGCTGAGGTTCCACAGGAAGGTGTCCAGGCGGGTTTGAATGTCTGCAGAGAAGGAGACTCCACAACCTCCCTGGGCAGCCTGGGCCAGGCTCTGACACCCTCACCAGGAAGAAGTTGCTTCTCAAATTTAAGTGGAACCTCCTGTGTTCCAGTTTGCACCCATTGCCCCTTGTCCTGTCACTGGTTGTCACCCAGAAGAGCCTGGCTCCATCCTCCTGACACTGCCCCTTTCCATATTGATCCCCAGGAATGAGTCCCCCCTCAGTCTCCTCTTGTCCAGCTCCAGAGCCCCAGCTCCCTCAGCCTTTCCTCACACGGCAGATGTTCCACTCCCTTCAGCATCTTGGTGGCTGCACTGGACTCTCTCCAGCAGTTCCCTGTCCTTCTGGAGCTGAGGGGCCACAACTGGACACAATATTCCAGGTGTGGTCTCCCCAGGGCAGAGCAGAGGGGAAGGATGAAGTTATTCATTGTGATAAACCTGGAACCCAATCCTCCAGGTTTTTTCCACATACTTTGGAAGCCCATGCCAGATACTTCCACATATTTGATTTTAACACATTCCCACTGCTTCCTCACTTATGTCCCTGAGCTGCGCAGGACAGCTGTCTTAGTTCATTCGGCTTATTATGTCATTTGGTGCTTTCAAAGAAGAACCTGATTTAAGAGGCAGAGAAAGGACCATCACTTGGAAGGACCACAGAGGTGTACCTAACTTTTCTCAGAAGCATATTTAATGCCATTTCAAGGCGTTCACTGTTTTTCTGCAGATAACAAAGACTGAGAATAGGACCTAAATTTCAAGATGCTCATGATGAGGAGTGTTACTAACTTTGGTTTGCTGGGAGTATGGTCTAGGACAGAGGTGGACGGACACCAGTGGAGTATTTTAGCAATGACAACAAAGTAGAAGAGCTTCTCTATTTCTCATCTTGCTTAAAAATCACAACAAAATGTCACACCCAAACCTGATTTCAGAAGAGTTCGCTTTTCTTGTGTGCCACCCTTGCATCTCCGTGGCCAGTACCCATCGGTGCCACTGCATTGTTTGCCCCAGAGTCAGCCTGAACTATTCCACCTCGATGAATTCACCTCAGCTATGTACAGCAGCAACTCGGGAATATGAAATGCCATTAGCCTTTTATCTGAAAATACATTTGTCTCAGGAATTTACCTGTGCTTTTTCTCGGTTTCTCCGGTGAGAAATTAATGTGTCTGTCAACAAGTGCCCTTCCATTAAACCTGCACTTGTTTATTTTAAAATAAAAGTAAGCTGCCACACTGAGCACAAAAACATGCAGCGTTTTATGTGGGAATCTGAAAGAATATTATATTAAAATGCATATTTCTTTGCTTCTCTTCTGAATCTCATGAGACTCTCTTCCAGGGAATTTTGGCTGGCAACTGCTTTCCTCCGCATTAATGTGAATCAAGCCTTTTCAACTATAAAAGTGTCTTTATGTAATACGCAACCCTTTAGTGAAGTTTGCCTTAAAATAAACAATAGAACTGTTCTTTGGCCCAGCATCTCCTGTGTTCCTGCGGTAAAAGCTGCAATTGCACACCCTGGTGCACCAAGGCAGGGCCAGAGAAACGTGGCCGAGGGTGATGGAGATGCTGAGCTGGTGGAGATGCTGAGCTGGTGGAGATCCCAGCCCTGCGAGTGTCTCCGTGCAGGGAGGACGTTCCTGCAAAGGGCACAGAGGAGGATCCACCCACCCCGGTGCCTCTGTGCATTTTCACTTTGGGATAAACTGGCCACAGGACACGTCCCGGACTCTCAGCAACATCCTTCTGGCTGGGGAAGTGTCACTAAATGTGAAAGGTGTCACCCACCGCCACCGTGCCCCACTCAAGGGGTCTCCAGAGCTCCAGTTTCAGCCCCACTGTAGATGGGGACATCCTGCTCTGGAGAGGTGAATCTTGCCCACAAGATGACCCTACACATGGTTCTGCTGGGGGTCTGCAGGTGAAAGACCTGGGGCTCTTCAAGGGCTCTTGCACACAGCAGAATAGCTGAAAAGAGTGTCTGGGCCTCGGTTTTCTGCATTTTTAGTTTATTTTTCTCTGCAGAGCGAAACAGCAACTTTATACTGACACATACTGTGCCCTGTCTCCCTATCCAGGTCACCATCTCCAAATCCTTCTCCTGTACAAATCAAGTTGCAGAAGGGGATGGTGGGAGCTTGGATGCTCAGCGGGTCTCCTCGGAGCACGAAACGTGGGCGCTGGCTTGTCAGAAAATAGCTTTTATACGGCTGTGTGTGTTCAGCCCGTGAGGCTGCTGTAATTAAAAGTCCTCGCTGGGATTCTGGCTGACCCGTAGCTTTATACACACACGGATGTCAAATGTCAAACTGTCTCCCCAGCTTCAGCAGAACTGGCCTGATGAGACAGCGCTAGTGAAAGTCGGGCAGTCTATTGGGACATCTGGCATTCAGCGTAATTGTTTATGAGACAAAACTTGCCAGGAGCAGCAGCAGGCCAAATTGGAAAGAACTAATGGCTAAATATTGGGGAATTATCTGGCTGAAGCAGTATGGCCCAACCTAGTTAATTAGGAGCTTGCAGTGAATATAGAATTGCTGTTAATTTTAACCCACCGTACTTTTCCTGGGGCGAAACAGTGAGAATATCAGTATTATGTGATTTGGTAAATGGTGGAAGGGAATGTTTAATAATGGTGGATTTTCTTCCTTATCTTAAGTGCTTCACCCTTCATCTAGTAGATATACACCCGCTCCAGCGAGGCTGCTGTAAGCTGATGACAGCAAACACGCGGGGATTTGGCCCTGGGTGCCTTTCCAGTGCTTTCTGCAGAAACTTTTCCGTGGTGTCGGTACTCGGATGCCGCCCATCAGAGACAGAACAGCGCCATCGGGTGCTGCAGGCTCCCAGCCCCAGCACCGCGGCCACCATGGGGCTCCCCTCCACCAAACAGGAGCAGAGGGTTGTTGCTGTGGGGGTGTGAGGCAGGAGGAGGGTGATGCACATCCCAGGTGATGCTGCGAGGGTTGTCTGGGCGGGCAGGACAGGCAGGGGACACCTCCATGGTGGTGTGGGGCAAGGGACATGCACTGGAAACAAGGGGAGAGGGCAAGGCCAGGAGCACTGGAGGGGCTGGGACCCAGAGGTGAAGGGGGCTTGGGGCAGATGGGAGGGGTAATGAAGCAGGGTGGGGCTCTGCAATGGGGCTGGAGGCATCACTTGTGGGGCTGAGGCTACAAAGGGCTGTGTCAGAGGGGGCTGATGGCACTGGGGGACACTCCTTGCTGCTGGAGCAATCCAGCTCAGGTGCTGGTACGTGGACACCAGGATGTTGCCTCCACCTTGCACAAGGAGAATGGTGGTTTTGTGCGGCGTCACACCTGAGCTAAGCCCCAGCATTGGTCCCCAGGGAGTTCAGGCCGTATGCTGTTCCTCTGCTTACAAAGCAGGCACTAAATTGATGTTGGCAGGATTTGTGTTGGGTACTGAGAGTGTGTCCTCAGACAGCATGGCTGGACGTTCCCCCAGAGCAGTGCTGCCCAAGGATGCTCTTCCCTGACCAGTGTAACAGCTTTGGATTTTGCCTTTCTCAGTTTACACCTTAACGAAACCGCTGTGAAGGCCATGCTAGATGGTGAAGGACTCTATTCCAAATCCATCATTTCCTTCAAATAAGATTGCTGCAATGCAGAGGAACTCAAGGGACACAGCAACAAACACTAAAAAGCATCTTATTCATGTCAGGGTTTAGACAGATGAGAGTTGTGACTCTGTAGATACCAGCCTATAAGCAAATGAACATGGTTCACTCCACCAGTCAAAGACTGGCCTGATGAGCGATAGAGAACCCACCAAGGCCTGGCAATTCTTTCTGAGGCATCTTTGACTTTTCTATGATCTGTTCAGCCTCACCATCACATGGCGGGGCCGTGTGGCACCTTCATGACAATTCAAGTCAGGTTGCTTTGAAATCTTCCAACTCATTAAGATTGATGACACTCCCACCATCAGTTGTTGTGTTGTACATTAACACACAAATGGTACCAATTCCCAAAGAGCAGGGGTGATTATGGTAGATGACTACAGTAAGACTAAAACCATCTCCGGCTATTTTAAGTAAGAAACCATCACAGCCTGGAAGTCCATTCTCTCAACAAGCCAGATGAAATCAGTCTGTATTTTGGTCCATTGCCTCTGGATGCTTTCCATGGAAACATTCAAGCTTTCAGCAGGGTCTGGGGCATAGCTTGGCAAGAGAAACCTGGACTTATGATTCTCTCTATAGATTAGCACTGATTTGGGCAATCAGGCTTACATCTTGGCTAATGCTCCCATTTCATATCTTGAATTTCAATGTTCTCAAACTCACCCAGTGTTTCTGAATTGCAGCTTTGATCTCATCTGGAAATGCCCGGATGACAGTGACTTCTCTATTAGAAAGTGATGTGCATCAGTGCAGGGTCACAGGAGGGTGACACTGATTGCTCGCTTTCTTAACTCAGGCATATGACTTTCCAAATGTTCATGAAAATTCCCTCAGTCACTCAGCAAATTCATCCTCCATTGAACTAGTGATCGAGATATTGTCCAAGTGTAGCATGATGCATGAAATTATGGAAAGCAGAGGTGCTATGAAGGGTTGAAAATTTCCCCTTAATGGAAAGTTCAAATATGAGCTTGGAAGTGATGCAGAGGCCTGAGACAGGAGGAACTCCACGTGCAGGACCAGACCTGCTGCCCCATCACGTGCCATCTTGCACGTGCTGACATGCGTTCTCCAACAAAGGCATCTTACACCTTCCTCTGGTGTGTCTGGTCCTGGCCAGTCCCAAAAACAAGCACTTATTTTGAACCACCCGAGTAATTCTTGCTATTCATCTAAGAAAATATTAAAGAATGATGTCTATTACTGTTCCAGAAAACAAGCCCCACCTCTGAGCAACTCATAGCCTGATCCCCCAGCCGACCCCTGCTCTTCTTTCCTCACATGCTCCACTTCTCTGGGGACCGTCTTCCCATAATCCAGGGGAGCTGACCTGAAATTTTTAGGAAGGAAGACTTTTTCTGCAACAGGTTCCAAGAAACCTTTCTTACTTAATTTAAACTTAAATTTATCTCGTATTTCAAATTCTGAATGCATTTGGCTGCAGGACATTTATATGGACAGCCGAAAATAAAGTGTTGTAACAAACCGTACTTTCCATATTATTTGTGGCAAAGTATTTTTACTGGAAATTTCAAAACATGTCTGGTAGGACATCACTTGGCTCCTGTGTCTGCTGAAGTGAAACAAAATACTGTGTTTTTACTAATAGCTGTGAAAATTCTTAGCAGGCGTTAATAAGTAGGAGAAAATATTTTCTCTCTTTTTTTCTCCCCAAGGAAATAAATTATTATGACAGAATTTAAAAGAATTTAGGAACTAAAAATGCAGAAAGATACTGGGTAAGATTTATGAAAGCACCTAGACAAGAAACAAACCTTTGCTCTCCTTGAAATGCATTCCTTGCTGGTGCAGTGGTACAGCTGCATACATTTTATACCATTTGTACCATGTTATCTTCTCAAATATTTAAAAACCTGTTAAACTGTTTGGAAAGCTCTCTCAGGGGGATACCATTTTAGCTTTTCATCAAGCTCCAATGCATGTGTTTGTTAGTACACATTTTAAAACAAGGAAGCATTCCTCATTCACCCAGCATCAGTGATAGGTGCACGATTAGCAGCTCTCCCTCCCCAGCGGGGCACTCGCAGGGCTGTCGCCATTGGGTTATTGGGTGACTTGGGTCAATGTGGGATGTTCTGGCAGCATTTTCTGCTCCAGACTGTCCTGCCTTGCAAAGAGCAAGGAGAGGAGCTGCGAAGAGGAGCAACACCTGCATGCAAGGCTGGATGACGGGTTTCAAGCTGAAACACAAATACTTTCACAAAAAACTTACCTGTTTGCGCTCTTAAAAGCCAGGGGTGCCAGCATGTTGCAAGATGACTGACCAGTCAGGTCAGGACTGACCAGCCTGGTTGAAGAAGAGTCAATACACCCAATCAATGTGCCTCAGTGGTAGCTCAATGCCCCACGAGTGCGTGTTTACTCCTACTGATGCATCCTCCCCCTGGTGTTACGTGGACCAGGAGCACTGACACCGGTAAATGGCCATCTATCGCCAACTTAGAGAGAAAAGCTGGTGAAGGAAACTGCCCATGATCTGCAGGAGACACAGGGTCAGAGCCCCCAAGAAACCACTCCCTCCCTGTCCATCCCGGTCCACAGGACCCTCATGCTGTTTTCTCACAGTGACAGACAAGGTGAATCTTGCTAAGATGGGGTTTGGATGCCCCTGGTGAGGGCAGGCCAAGGGGACAGCTTGCCTGGATACTGGAAAACCCCTCAAAAATTAATTGAATACCTAACATACACAGAAAATAGGATGATGCCACAAAATGAAAGCCAAGGGTACTGGGGTAGGTGGAGCTGTAGGATCTGTGTTGTATGAAGATCACCAGGGTCTTTGAAGTCCTGCTGTAAAAACCATGGGGTTCCTCATCATAAGAAGGACATTGAGGCACTAGAAAGAGTGCAGAGGGGGTGATGAAGCTGCTGAGGGGCTGGAGCACAAGTGTGATGAGGAGCAGTTGAGGGAACTGGCGTTTCAGCCTGGAGAACAGGAGACTGAGGGGAGACATCGCTATCTACAACTACCTGAAAGGAGGTTGGAGCATGGAGGCTGTTGGTCTCTTCTCCCAAGTAGCAAGTGATAGGACAAGAGGAAATGGCCTCAAGTTGCACCAGGGGAGGTTTAGATTGGATATTAGGAAAAAGTCCTTCCCAGAAAGGGCTGTCAGGCATTGGAACAGGTGCCCAGGGCAGTGGTGGAGTCATCATCCCCAGAGGGGTTTAAAAGGCATTTAAACAAGGTTCTTATGGACATGGTTTAGTGCTAGAGTTAGGTTATGGTTGGACTCGATGATCCTGGGGGTCTCTTCTAGCTGAAATGATGCTATGATATCCAGGTATTTCTGTCTATAAATGTCTGTCCAGGTTGAACAGAAGCTGGGGTGGCAGGAGCCCTCACTGTGAATCCCACACTGGGTTTTGCAGTCCAGGTGGCCATCCAGAGCCCTCATCACCTGCTGAATCTACTCACTCCAAAAAATGTTACCTTTTCCAACAAGCCCCCAGCTATAAACCCTGCTCTGCAGAGCAGATATGGGCCTTGCTGGAGATCCCGGTGACCCTTGATGCTTGGGGATGTTCATGGGCTGTCCGAAGCACAGGGTAATGGTGGAGGTAAAGCAGGAGGCAGGGGTTCACAAGGGATCATCAGCCTGTGTGTCCTCCAAACACAGCCCAGCCACTGAGTGCTGCACATGCAGAATTCATAATTATTAATTTTTCAGAGGATTTTCAAATGGCCTTGGGCTCTGTGAAGATGAGCTGCAGTTAATATCCCACAGCAGGTACCTGTGTCACCGGTGTGCGCCGGTGCAGGTGGGGATGGGTGTCCCTGCATCGCTGCCATGACCGTGATCCCTGCGCATTCCCACAGCATCGGTGTCGGGAGCCTGGCGTGGTTCAAATAACTGTGATTACAGCCTTACATTTTCAGTGATTCAATTAACAGCCTGATTAGTAAGATACTATTCCATTTTATAATTAGATTAATGAGAACATTCATTCAGAAGTTATCTCACTTAATAATGACCTCACTGATTATTCTATCTCCTTTAACTGACTGACTGATTTTGATTAAAATAAATATAGCTCTCAGCACCTGGAAATTCATTCTTCTGTTTAGAAGGAATCTGATAGAAAGAGATTCCCTTTAAAGAATTTCTTGAGAGTGATTAAATATTTTGGTCCTCCTGAGGCTGAATTTTCATGTTTTTAAAGATGACATTTTTGAAATATTTGATGATAAAATATTTATTAAGCCGTGTATTTATATTTTCAATACATCTGTTTCTACTTTGGCTGTTTGAACATAATTTCAGCAGAAATATGTATTTGCATGCTGAGCTGATTTAAAAAAACACCCACAAGCGCTTATACATACACACACGTTTGCACATACACAACATACCATTGAACCTCACTATTCGTTTAATCCTGTACCTTACATAATGATTTCCGATTAGGAACAAACACTGCCATCACTCATTTAGCCAATTGAGTTTATCAGATCCCTGCTGCTTATGATGTTATTTTGTACATTAATCTATTTTCTAAAAGCGGTAAGAATTAGGAAGCGCAACCGCTAAACACTTTAATATGAAAAAGGCAAACAGGCAGGCAAATCGAGTTAGCAGGTTTGTGGGAAAGGCAAAACATGCCTGATTACCACGGCACAACAATTAGTGGCAATCACAAAATCTGTGCTAGTTTGAGCAACCTCAGTCGTGTCGGCAGCGGAGTGGAGCTGAACGTGAGCACTGACGGCACCTGGTTTGGGAGGCACTGCTGGTCCTTCACAAGACAGAAACTGCGTTTTATCCAAAAATGTCTCATTTTTTCGGAGTGTCTGGTCTGGGGACAAGCAGCCCTGAAGGAATATCACTGGGGTGCTCTGCTCCTCTTGCTGCCATGGGAAGGGAGCAGCAATAACCAGGTTTTGCTGTGAACCAAGGGGACTCAATGTCCACAGCCACGATGATGGGATGCTCAGGGCCATGGGGGGCAGCACTCTGCTTGTTCCATGTTTCACCCCTAAATTCCAAGGCCTCGCTGTGCCTCAGCATCTGCCCTTTTGTGTTTCAATTCACATGTATAATATTGCAGAGTGAGCCACTGGGATTCTGCGCTCTCCCTTTGAAATAAATAATAATCTGAGAACTGCATGGTTTTGCTCTGGTTAAGATGAAATCACATTGGAGCGTAGCAGTGCGGAGGGGACAGAGGAAACACAGACCTTTGCTGGAGCAGGGCACATGCTTGTAAAGACACAGGAATGGCCAAATTCAAGTTGGGTTAGTATTTAATGAGTTGATGCAGCCGGTTTTCTCCAAAAACAGATGCCAGGTCACTGTCAGCCTGATGCTGACATGACTGTAGCATCAAAAGTCACGGCCGATAGCGGAAGGCGAAGCCACCACTGGTGCGGTGCAGCAACCACAGGTCTGGGCTGGCACAGCCAGTGAAACAGGGAATGGCTGGAACTGCCCGTTGTCTCAGGTACCGAATAACCTGACAAACAGAACCAACACCCTGTTCTGGCAGGAGCAGGTCACCTCCCGTCACGGGGCTTTCCAGCCAGTACAGTCCATGTTTGCACATCCAGGCTGGAAACAGTGATGATGCAGCACCCTTTGATGTCCATTGTCCTCCCTCCCAGCCTTCTCCTCTTTACAGAGTAAACACTGAATCAAACCCTTTTGCCTCAAACTGCATCATCAAATGTCCAGAGCACTAAATACCATTCTGCCTGACATCGCACATATTTCACATTCCTGGTTTCTCATGTCTTGAATTTCCCTTTGTATCTCAAGTCTCCAAAAGCTTTGGTACCCATATAAAACAGACACATGCTTTAACTAGAATGGATTGTGTGTCTAATTCAGTCTTAAATATTTCTGACCCATCCGATCCATCTGTGTCCCTGAATCCCATCTATACCCCTGGGCTGCCGAAATGCCCCCCTGTAGGTTGGAGGCAGAAGGGAAAAGGTGCTACCAGCGCTGCAGAGGGGCGTTGGGATTAGGGGCTGCCGGAGTCACCTCCCTGCTGGTGCCACCAAACCAAATAAAACAGAGCAGCCACCAAAGACAAAAACCTTACACACTCCTTGTCCCACTCTGTGCCCTTCAAAAGTCATTTCACTCCCTGGCTTTTCTCCTTATAGACATAAAAATGTTTACTTAAAGTTTAGCATTACCTGTGAGTAAGGAGAGGAATCTGATGTGCATGGCTCTAAGGTGCTATCTGGACAAAGGTACTAATAATGAGGACCTAATTAGGTGAAAGCCGCTTAAGGAAATCAGGGTGTACAGGAATTTTCTGCCAGTTGTCAATCTCCAGCACCGGTTGGAGTGAATAGGGCAGATGGGTAGAGCTCAAGGAAAATGTGGCACTCTGGAAACATGGAAACTTGTGATCACCCATAAATAGAAATTCTGAGAAACCTGCAGAGGGACATTGGAGAGGACTCTTCTCCTGATAGGAGGCAAACACCTTGCAACTACCAACCAGTCCTCAATCTGAAGCCACACAATCCACACCAAACCTGACCTGGCCTTGTGCTACTGTTCCCAGACTTTGTTGTTTCTCTGTATGATAGTATGTGGTATGATACTACTGCTCCTTCCCTGGGGAACGTCACCGCTCTGATCCGGGGAGAGCAGGAGATTCCTCTAACAAAATGAGGTCACATTCTCCAGTACCAGAGAAGACCTGTCTGGTCCAGCCCAGGTTTCTGTGATACTGAACCATATGTGAGGATGGCTCCACCAAAGCTCATGTGCAGCTTAGAGACATTATCCTATCCATTTCCTCACCTCTAGAATAATAGAATAAATTTGGTTGGAAGACACCCTTAAGATGATCAAGTCCAACTATTAACCCACCTCTGGCACTACCCCATGTCCCTGAGAACCTCATCTCTATGTCTGTCCAACCCTTCCAGGGATGGTGACTCCACCACTGCCCTGAGCAGCCTGTTCCAATGCTTCACAACCATTTCCAGGAAGAAATATTTCCTAATGTTCAATCTGAACCTCCCCTGGCACAACTTGAAGCCATTTCCTCACCTTTAATTTTCAGTCGTTGCCACCGGGGAAGCCGTGGGCTGGTGCTTGGTGGGCAGGGGGGCACTGGGCACTCTCAGGTCCCATGGCACATGATCCAAGGGGACAAGGAGACGTGTTGGTGAAGCTGCACCCTGACAGCATCCTACAGCCATTTGTCACTCACCAGCTGCACACACACAGCCCCGTGGGACGTATGTGCCCCCACCGAGGTGCACAAACAGCGTGTGTGACTGAGACAGACCTGAGCACAACATTTTCCTTATTATTTAAAGAGATTTTAACGTTCAGCTCCTTACACTGTATGTGAAGCCTGCCCACTATTTTTCATTTCATTTTTGGTGTATTTCTTCAGCAGAAATCATTATAGATTTTTTTTTCCCCCTAGCATTTCAGGCTTGAGGTCCTGAAATGGATCTGACTGAAACAGCTTCAGCCGCGTTTGACTCAGACTAGAAATACAGCCTCCAAGCCCTTCGCCCCGGGTGTGTAGTTGCGGGTTCTCAGGTCTGTCGGTTTGTTGGGAAAATAAAACAAAACTAACAAGTGACAGCAGCAGGCTGTGTCTCGTTGTGAGCTACGCTTCTGAAGGCTTCAGTCTATGGTAAAGACGGTGGTTTCTCAGAAAATCTATCATTAGGGAGGTACTGTGGTCCTTGATCTTATAATTTGGGGAACCCATAGGGGAGCAACCTGTTGACGTTGTCAATGCCGTTGTACTTATGTACTTACTGACTCTGGAATTCACACGTGTGTTTCCTGCACCCTCTTCACAACGACTTTGCAGAATATTCTCCAATCTGATATCCACAGAGATAGGAAATTTTATACATTTTCAAAGCCAGAAGTTGTATTGGCCACTTTGACCCACACAAAGAAGAACTCTTTAGTTACAGAGATACGAGGGGGGGCTTTTCTTTTTTGCTTTTTCCAAAATGTAGTGTCTCCTCTTGCTTGATCTCACAGTTTAGTGCACATTTCCGTTTATTTCTACACATTTACAGCATTGATTTCTCTTCATGACAACTCAGTTTCCATTCTCTGGGCTGTTATACCTATTAAGCTATTTCCAAATGCCCCAGAGGCTTTTGTGGACTAAACAGGACTTGACTTTTTAATATAAAATCAAAACAGAGGCATCAGAAGCAGCAAAACCAAAGCACTGCCAACAAAATTCCACAAACAGATTTATTTGCCTTCGCTGGTCTCCTTTGAACAGCCAAGAAGTTGTTGTGTGAATGTGATTCTACAATAGATATCCGTAGTTTCCTTTGTGGTTTTTAGGACTATGGCCATAAAATACCCCGGAGCTCAGAAACAGGAACATTCTGAACATGTTGAATGGAAGTGATGCAGTGAGCCTGTCAGCTCCCCAAAAAGAACACGAGTGTTTGTAAAGGAGCACAAGAGCTTCTGAAGGAGGTGGCAGAATGTTAATTGCTTATGGATACTGTAAAATGAGAACTAAAATACCAAAGGTTGCTAGGTCCCCATCAGTCATTTTTTTTTTCCAGAATTCAGGCTGCAGCTCAGACTTGTTATAAAGGTAAAAGGGTTTTTCTTACGTACCTGCAGATGCAGGATGAGACTTGTCCCTGTCTTTCCCTCCCAGACTCAGGTCAGAAAGCGCTCTCTCCGTCTACAGAATCTGCACAAGATTGACATTCTCCTACGTGCACTTCTGACGTGCAACCTTTAGAGGCTTTACCAGAGCAAGAAATCAGAATGAACACATTAAAACCTGTAAAATGAGAAACTTGGGCTAAAACAGCTGGCTATACAAAGAAACCGCGGTGTCCCCCTCTATCTGCCCCCACCCCCCTCCAGACAGCATGTAAGAGATCAAATACTTCCCCATTTAAACCATTATAACCGCTGAAACCCAGAGGTGCAGCCAACAGCAGGATTCGTCCCTGCCTGTTGAGCTTTTGCTGCAGAAAATGTGGAGGCCGATGGGTGAATATTTGTTTCCAGCATGTGTGGTGATTACAGTAACCGTGACACAATAATGTCTGCAGCTGAGCTCGGAGCCTCCCGAGCAGGCACTATTTAATAATCTGTCACTGCAGCAGGAACCGTCTCAAAGTCTCCGGTGTCATCGGACCCTCCGTTTGATGGCACCGTGCTGTGCAGACATAGAATCATAGAACAGTTTGGGTTGAAGGGCCCTTCCCAGCTCCCCCAGTGCCCCCCCTGCCATGAGCAGGGACATCTTCACCAGCTCAGGTTGCTCAGAGCCCCGTCCAGCCTGGCCTGGGATGCCTCCAGAACACAGGGCTGTACATTATTCCTGGGGTGCTCGCTGAGGGACAACATGTCAGTATTTACAGCTCATCTTGCTTTATGAAAAACAGCTGAGTGTTAGATGAGGTCTGAGGGTGCCACAGAGCAGGGTGGACTTTGAGGAGCTATAAGGCACTCATATAACAAAGAGATGAGACTGATACAGATGCCCAGTGAGATAAAGGCATAAATCATATTACACTGATTTATCACTGATAAGAAAGGCTTTAGCCTCTGTGCCCTTCAGAACAGAATGAGGACTCTGGATTTTTCTTCCTGTATTTCAGTGTTTATGCCAGGAGGAGAGACAGAGGTCAACTCGATGTAAATACAAGATGAAAAACTTGCAGCTCAGCATCAGCATCTGTCTTCAAGAATAAGGAGAAATAGTCAGGTTTCTGAAACAGTGAGACCTGAATAATGAATGTGAGTAAAGAGTGGGTCATTAAAATGCTTTAAATTCTGCATTTGAAATACTCCAGTGTCCTTGCTCGGTGAAGGACGTTCAGTTTGGCCTGTTTGCACACTGCAAGAAATGCAATTCTTTCTGGAAATGTGTAGCCTTCCTCAAAAAGCCTCTGTGCTTCTGCTGAATCGTGGCTCAGTTTCTCCTGGAACGACAAGGATGCGTTTCCACAGTGAGGCAACAGCTCTGCTCTTGATCCAGGCACCATCCTCAGCCTTCAGCCTCAGTCCCGTTGCTGCTGAACGGATCTTTGATAGCTGATCTCCCAGGCTTTCCTGCTGGTGGAGACCCTGCAGAGCCAAATACTTAAGCCATACAGGCATGTGTGTCTATGTTTATGACCACGTGCAGAGACAGGATCACAAAACTCATGTTAGAGTGTTGTGGCAAACAACTGAGTGCTTAACATTTACAGTCAGAAGGTCACTGGTGTCCTCATGGACCTGCCTGGACCATCCCCTGCTCTAGGATCAGATGAGCTCAGTCTATGTGAAACTCAAGAGAAGCTTGTCTTTCTGTAAGCCTAACAAAGATAAACACTGAACAGCCCTCAACACAAGCAGCTTCTGTGGTTAGTGATCCTTGGGAAGACTTTCCCAGCAGCTAATTTGAATCGCCCCTGGAGCAAATCCAGCCCCTATTTCTCATCCTGCCTGCCCCACAGACTGAACAAGACCTCTCTGAAGATGCTCTCAGCACTACTGCTTCTGTCCCTATCCCACCTTCTCTACTATAGTTTAAATAACCCATAGCTTTCTAGGCTTCTAGTTGCCTTCATCCCTCTCCTCTGTGCCAACTGTCCCATGTTTTTGTTCAAGGGCAGAGCCCAAGTCTGGGTCTCAGCTCTGCTTGAGGCCTCCCCAGTGCTGAGAACAACATCAGGGTTGTTGTTCATATGTAGCAGATGAAATGTTCCTGTATGTAGCTTGGTCTTTTTGTTAGCAGGAAAATATCACTGCTTGTGTATTCCTCCACCTCATCCTAAATCCTGCTCTCCAGTCAGCTGTTCTACCAGGACTGCTGTTGCCAAACACTGCTACTAATACCCCTTTTTTATTTTTCCCCCAGACAGTTTATCAAGTCTATAAAAATATTTTGAGACTTAACCGTGTCTTTTGACATATGAACAGACTCTTCGGACTTAGTGTCTTCCATGGCTTTGAAATGCACGTTCATACTTCACCGTCCCGTTCTCGGGCAGATGTCTGGGGAGCCCCTCTCAGCACCCCCTCTGCGTTCATCGGTCACTATTCCTCAGCACTCAACTGTGCGTCCACGTGTCGTGGATTCACTCGGACCTTGTTTTTTCTCACTTGCTCACTAGAATGGGGTCACTTGAAAGTCATGTCCCTAAAGTACAGGTCTGCAATACCTTTCTGTCCACACAACTCCTTTCGCAGTTTTAGAATGAAATTAAATAAACAGCAGACGATGTGCTCTTGTTGAATACAAATACGTATCTTCTTCTCTTAAATGTCCTTGAAATATACAAGACTAAGGACTTTCCTCTTAACACCGATTTAAATTGTGATCTCTGTCTGACTGCATTTGACTCTTTTAGTGAATGCCAAAGAAGCATTAAATGTTTTGGTCACCTTCATGCCACCTATTGATATCTCTCACTCTACTCAAATAGCGGATCAAACCTTTTCTTGATCTTTCTTGTGACTAATGTAGAAGGAAAATGTCTTTCTGTTGCGTATCACTGTCTCATCTGTCCTCCACCAGCCTACTCATCTTCTCTAATGGAGTTATTGCTAATAGCCCAGCCTTCAGAGCAGTTATCTAACAGCTGCTATCAAAAGCAAACTGAAATTTTGCCACTGAATGTTTCTGAGACTTTCTTGCATGCTCTGATTTCTCTCTGTGGCATGGCTGGTATCTCAGGAAAACAGTAAAGATTCCTGACTTAGTAGAAGATTTAGAATCTGAGCCGTCGCTTTCTGTCAAAGCCATTAATAAATGGTGTCTCCAATCAGCAATAAACCTCAACATCAACAGTGTAACTCTCCGTGAAGCAGCATTTCAGACTTTGGTCCACCAGGTCTGATACCAGTTGAAATGAGGCACATTTGTAAGAGGAGATGAGCCAGGTGAAGAGGATGTCTGCGCTCGTAATGACATTAGCGAAGTTCTACCAGCCTCTAAATGTGATTTAATGTGCCCAGAAACGTGAATGCTTATCGCAATCAGATTTACTCCCCTAAGACCCACTAATGATCTGTATAATATTTGGAGTAGTTTCTAATTCTTTTTCGTTCTTCTATTCCCATGGCCTCAGTGATACTCTGGGGCAGTGAGCTGCACAGCAGAATTTGTCTTTCATTGTCACCATGCAAGCCCTAATTTTCAGATTATTTTGAGAGTTGGCAAACAGAACTGCTCTGCAAGCTTATGTTGTGATATTCATTCCTAAGCCACCTCACTATACTACATGGCAAGCACTGGAACAGGCTTCCTAGAAAGTGGTCGATGCCCCAATCCTGTCTGTGTTTGAGAGGCATTTGGAAAAAACCCTTATTAACACACTTTAACTTGTTCAGCCCTGAACTGGTCAGGCAGTAGGACGAGAAGATCATTGTAAGTCCCTTCCAACTGAAATATTCTATTATTCTATTCTGTTCTATGACAGTAGCTCAGCTGCAGAGCTGCCATCACCTTTCTGATACGGCACAAGACAAACATGCTAGCAGTGACCCGTAGTCAGGTTCATGGGAAAGCCAGAATTCATCGTCCATTTACAATCACACATCTCCTTTAGGATTTCCAAAACTCTTGCCTCAGAAGGTAGGGAGTTGCCTCAGGACAAGCAAGCCGTGCTTTGCATGACGTTTGATTAGCGCAGCGTAGCTTGGAGCCTTGTCAATAAGAATAAGCGTGCGAGAAAACAGCAGAGAAGGCAGCCCGATAATCAATCCTGTCCTAATGGTACCTCCTAAACACAGGTCCGAGGAATGTCCGCATCCCTGGGTAGGGATGCAGCCACCGCCTACAGACCAAATTCAGATCCCAAACTCCTCCATTGTCTCCAGCAGCATCTTTCCCTACAAATAATTGGTGCTCAAGAGCGTGAATGCGGGCGTAAGAGCAGAGGTGACGAAGTTGTGGGTCACGGCGCTGCTGAGGCAGGACTCGCTGCCTCTCCGACACCGCTCCTTGCGCTCTTTCTCCTCTTGACACTTTTCTGGAACAAAATGCTGGTAACAGAATTGAAATCAGATCTTTTGTAGGAGTAGAGCCGGCCCTTTAATGCTAAAAGTGCTAAATACAGGGAGGTTTTTGAGTAAATCACTTTCGCTCAAATCAGCCGTAAATACTTCAGGTTTTAGAAAGTCTCACCCCCTGAGGGCAGCATTAGCCAACACAGTTGTGAGCAAAGGACTTGACATCCATTCACTTTCTGCTGCTGAACAATCAAGTACCAGAATATTTTATACATTTAAATGGCATTCACCTAGCAAATGGCAAATGTACCACTACTATTATACCCTACTGCTAACGAGGAGGCAGTGCTGGTTCCCAATTTCTGGAGGGCTAAATCCTGCAAATTTTATGCAGTTTTCTGGGAAGAAATTTGCTTGGATGGAAACTGGGGGCTGTAAGCCTGGCCATTATGGTTGGGCATTGAATGGCACCTCACTAAGCAGAACTCGCCCCATAGGAAACTGCCGTTTTCTTTCTTAGCGCAAGTGCTTGTGGTTGTGCCGAGGCTGCTATTTAATTCAATCACTGGTTACATTGTCCAAATTAACTTCTAGGATCAAATTGTAAATATTGAAAATAACCATAATTCTGCTTCCCAGAGCGGTACATGACTTACAAAGGACCCAACCTTTAGCCAGTAAGTGTAAGGGGATCTCAGCTGAAGTCAGTGGAGATGTACTGATTTATACCAAGGGACCTTAGCAGCTCATTAATTTTGCAAATCAAGCATTTGGACATTGGGAAATGCCTTTAGGAAATGTAACCAGGTTTCTGGTGCACCTTTATTGCCTATGTTCACTATGTTGATTGGTGAACAGAGATGCCATGAGAGTAAAGGCTGAGGTCTACACAGTTAAAGAAACAAGCTCTTCTGAAGTCTGTTTTATATGGAAAATTGATCAGGATAATTATACCACTGTTATAATTTTACCAATACAACTCCCACTCAGATCCTTTCCTACAGACGCTTCTTACAGTTTAGTATCTTTGTTTTGCTTTGCTTTGGACGTAGTGCAAGATAAAACAGAAAACTGTGCTCCGCATAAGTGCTTACGTGAGGGGTTGTACTTGTTGGAGTATAATTACCCTGGTAGAGTTAAGTTACTGAATTTTCCTTTGCAAGTTGACTAAATCCATGTGCCTACATTCATATGCATCTTCGGATTCCTTCGAAACCTGCAGCGGCAGTGCTGAGATTTCTTCTGACTTCATGGTGATCGGAACAGGCATTCCTAGGACTGAGCACCCTCTGGCAACTCTTTTAGCCATTATTGTTTGTTACCAGAGGGCTGGTTTGGAGCACACCTCAAGCTCTTAAGTACCAGTTTGTGCTTTTCTAGTGGACATGAGCTGCCAAGGAAGCGCCTCAACTACATGTGGAGGTCACCAGCCTTTTGAAGAACAGATTAGAACGTGTTTGTCTGAGGAAAAGTGGGATCTGCACTGAAACTTCATCTAAGAACACATTCCAGGTAGAAGTAACATCCACATAAGCAGCAGGTCTGGAGCTCTTCTGCAGATGAGAGCAGTGGCAGGCAGCTTAACGTGATTGTAAAGGGCCACATCCTGCCACTATTGACCCCAAAACTGCCTCAATATAGGACAAACTGATGAAAATAAGTGTGTCACGTGATGTCCACCCACATCTGCACCGTGGGAACCAAGAAGCTGAAAATCTCAGGAGGTCAGCCTGTGATTTAACAGCTTTCTGAGCGTCATAAAGTTCTGCTCCAAGGACTAAAATCAAATTTGGCTCATATTATACCAGAATCTGATCATCTAACACTAGCGTGTGCTTTTTCATAAAACCCTCAAATTTTAAGATTTCATCTAGTCTGTGTAAAATAGAGGATGTCATGGTCTCACTCCTCGGTGCGATGTAGGTCTTCAGAGGACAAGAGTCTGAGATAACTGTGAAGTATCACAAACACTGAGGCTGAGAGGAGCTTTGGAGATGACCTGGTCCTGCTGGAGCAGGTCACCCAGGACCGAGTCCTGCTGGGTTTTGAGTGTCTTCCAGAACGGAGATTCCACCTCCTGCCTGGCAACCTGCTCCAGTGTTGGACAACCCTCCCCATAAGAAAGGAGGAGGTACCCACCTGGCTATCCTCAATCCCTGGCAAAACCCAAAGCCATTGAGCTATACCAGAAGCATCTCAAACTTTTTTCTTTCTGACCAGTGAGTATCTTGTCCAGTGCGGGATACCAGAAGAACCTGTCCACATGAGGGCAGAATACAGGAAACACTTGCTTAGCTCTCTGTGCTGGTTCTTGGGTCTCCCTCTGGTCATCAATTAGCAGAGCTGGGAAAGCTCCAAACATGTGTCTGGTTCAGACACAGTGAGTTAAAGCTGAGTTTTGCCCAGAAGCAGACCCCAACCAGGGTCATGAGCACAGAGGTAGTGCCAGGACTTGGGATGGGTCAGCCCGTGAAGCGCAGAAGGTCTGGGTCTCTCCAGGAGAAGAGTGGTGCTAAATAGAGCATTAGTGAGTGTCAGCAGAGACTGTGCATTGCATTTAAACAGTCGAGGGGATATTTAAGCACCAAAAGCCGTTTGTGGATGTAACTGATGACCCTCACTGAAACAGTCATAACAAACCTGAAATGGGAGATTGTCTCCACTGCTGAAGCTATGCACAAACAGCAATAAATACTTCAAATGAAATTGTAGTATGAAAGCCCTATTTTTACAGATCTTTTCTCTCCCAGGCTAAAATGGAAAATCTGGTATTGTATGGTATTATGATTTCTTGACTTCTTGCAATGATATTACAAAATTGTCCTACCTGGCAGGCAAGCTGAGGCTCTTCAGCCGTGTGGCCAACAGATCTGGGCAACCTTCTCACTGCCGTTTGCAAATTCTTTGGTGCTTCCCCTTAAAGCCTCACTTTTCTTTTAATGTAATGTTCGGATGAGCCTCCTGATTTTTAAAACGTTTTGGAGGAAAAGAACATGCAGTCATTCTCATATGTGCTGCTGTCAGAGTCAGGGCTAATAAATTCAGGAAGCCCTTACCTCTAGCCCTGATCCATAGCAGCAATTTTTCAAACCCGGTCTGAAGCAGAGCCTGTTCGGGAGAGCTGCAGCTCAGGCGAATTGAAGTAGCAAAGTTATCAAAAAGTAGAAAACCAAGTCTCATAATGGGAAGTGTCAGCACGTTTAGGCATTGCTGCCTGCAGTTATTGTTGGTTTCTACTTTAAACCTGTTCACTTGGATTACATTTATTGCTGGGCCACTCTCTGCTCTTTGTTTAGTGAATTTTCTTTAGCTGTCTGCCAAGAGGGAAACACTTATCTGCACCGTGTGATTTTTTTTTTCCAATGAAATATATTTCTAAAACAGTTCACTGCAACTTACTGTCTGAAACACCAAGCATTTAAAGAGCAGATCAAATTATTTTTAAGGCAATTTCCTTGTTGCATGGAATCCAATTTTCCACCACACCTTTACTATTTCTTTCTTTCTAGTTTGTTCTGAAGTCTGAAGTCTTCTGAGCTAGGACTAACAACCTCCAGCTGCCTCCACCGCTTCCCCCACCTTGTACACAGATCTAGCATTCACTTGTCCACATGCACTGTCCCTCACTTCACAGACTCATTAAATCCCCTCAGTGAGCTGCTAATTAATTTCTTTTTTTTTTTATTTTTCTTTCTTTTCCTGGATCCATGAGGTAGACAACACTGTGACTTTTTAGGTTTATTGAATGGATGGTTGGGCCAAGTCTATCAAGTCTGTCTCAGTTCACCAAATATTTCAGTAGGACTTTACAAGCTTGAACAGGTGTCTGGAGCCACAGTGCATTTGCAGCCCTGGACTTCAACTCTTCGGGTTGAAAACACACCATCCACACATCCCAAATGGGACAAGGGGAAATGGGGCAGTATTGGGCTCAGCCAAGAAAACTGCTCCTTTTGCTTTGAGCAACTGTGAGTTACATACATCAAGCCACCGAAATCCCAGCACGCGTTGCCCTGGCATACTCAGGGTAACCTCCAAAGGATCTTGATTCAGCCTGTGAGGGCGTCAGGAAACTGTACGGGAATAGAAACTGCAACACAGCTCACAATAAGGCACAAGTCTGATTTTCCTCGCAGAATGATCACGGGCTGGAAAAAAAACCCTGCCATCATTTCACTGAAGAAATCTGATCAGGCAATATATGTGAAGACATCCTGAACTACTCACAGATGTTGCAAGAGGGAAAAAGAGACCAAAACTGTGGAATAAATCATTTGCCCAATC
Source organism: Patagioenas fasciata (assembly GCF_037038585.1). Lineage (NCBI taxonomy): Eukaryota > Metazoa > Chordata > Aves > Columbiformes > Columbidae > Patagioenas > Patagioenas fasciata. The sequence goes on from NC_092539.1 coordinate 2,215,233, forward strand.
CTGCTGGCAACATGACACCAGATTACTTGGAAGTCCTGGGATGTTTCCAGACAGGAGAAACTAGTTTGCTTTATTTGAGATTCCAGCCTCGGTGGGAACTGACAGCACTTCAGAGGAGAAGCAAAGCATTCAGCCATCCTTCCAGCCCCAGCTGCTGCGGACGGGTTTGCAACTTGCTTCTTCACTTTGGACACTTCAGTTCTCTACAGGATGTTGGCAAATTCTCCTGTGCACTAAAGGGGCGCTCTGAGAAGATGAGCTTTTATCTGGTTTGCAGAGATCAGGGTGGTAGATCTGCCCACATGGCTTGGTGACAGGAAGGTTTTTTGTAACAGCTGATAGGGATGAATGGTGGGTGCCCCCTGGGCTGGTTGGACTTTCTGCCAGCAGCGTTTGGACAGGAACTTGTCCTGAGATGGTGAACATTCGAAGTAATAGCATGCAGCTGAAGGATGTTTGTTGATAATTGTCTGTTTGGTGGCTTTCCTAATGTCCATATTTTAGTTAAAAATCAGGTTTATCCTAATTGAAATTCAAGGTGAGTAACGTTTCCCAGGCTGTGTCTAGCAGTGCGATCTGCGCAGTCTCAGCTCACCATTCGTTACAAGTTTGGTCCAGATCAAGTGTGAGCATTGATCACACTCCTGTTGGATTAACCAGCCCGTGTGATGCTGTGTTAGTGCTGTCTCTCTGCTGGCTGCGGGATGGGCAGTAACAGATCAGGCAGAAAGCCTGCTAAGGCAAAATCCCCCTGTCAACAGTCTCCAAGAAAGCTGAACTAGCAAAGTGTTTAGTGCCAACTCAGTGCTTGCATGAGCTGTTACTACACGTTTGGATATAGAGGCAGGTGATTTACCATGTGTCGGACACTGTTGTAATGAACTAACCTTCTCCTCCCATGCAGAAGACACTTATTATTCTCATTTTACAAATGGAGGATGGGTCTTAGAGCAACCTGATAGCTTGATCTCAGCATATTAGCTCAGTTGTGCCAGAAGACAGGGGAAGAAGGAATGGGATGAAGAGAGCTAAAGAGAGTAAGTATGGAGGATAACAGGATCACAGAACCACTGAGGTTGGAAGGATCTCTGCAGACCAGCTAGTCCAACGCCCTTGCCTAAAGGAAGGTCAAGTAGGGCTAATCCTGAGATCTGTTGGGATCGAAGGACAGGAAGAGTTCATACGGAGCAGAGATGCTCCAAAAGGCCCTTCTGGTACTTCTGCTCTATTCCAAAGCTTCTCTGACCTCTTCTTGCTTTCCAGAGCTCATGGAGGTCAGAGGCACCACAGGAACTTGCAATTCCCATTTATTTCAGTGTTTCACAAGGCATTGGGTACTCCTGCAAGTATGATTAAGGTGATCATCTCAACAAGGGATTTTTTAGATAGAAATAGCAAAACGTGGGCTGACTGTTCCCCATAGCAGCAGGGCCAGGAGGAATCTTATGAATATCAGTCACAAGCAGACCAACAAGATGACAGCAAGGAAGAGGTAAAGTTTGATAATTCACAACAGAAATGGATTAGACCAAGGTCCATCCAAAATAAGTACCTTGAAGATCACAGCTCATCAAGTGTAATACATATGTACACTTCTTTAAGCTATTGGCACGTATCAGAGGTAGAAACACTGTATTTGAGCAAGTTCCTAATCTTCATTTGGTGTTGATCATTGACATTAGTCACTGTACAGTTTCTGTGTATTTTAAAGAAACACCAGGTGAATATGCTGCCAAGAACAATAATTTCCTTGTTGCTCCTTCCCATTGCACTCAGTCAAAGGGCAGCTGGATGAGGGGACGGGAAAGTTGAAACCAGGTTGGATCCAGCTCTTTGGATGCGATAAGTTTGGGAGTGACAGCCTCAGTCTTTCCTCACAGCGCGACAGGGACTGAAGTACAAAACTGGCTTGAATTAAAAAGGTGAGGTACAGAGCTGTTCATGGGTCAAGGCAGGAATTTCCCTTTTCTGACTTGCTAAACCTCGGAGACAGACACTGTCATTCCAGCTGTGTTACTCTGTGGCAGATGCCCTCACCATCCTGCATGCAGCAGGAGGGCACCCTCAGTCTCACCAAAAGATGAAATACCTCTCACTAATTGTGTCTTTTTCTTGGCACCACGTCTATGGTTCTGCTTGCAGGCTGGGCTGAACCAGCAGGAGCTCCCCCTCGCAGCTGGCCAAAATTTCCAGTTCGTTTGATGTTTCAACATTTTGTTCATATTCTGAATTGGAAGGAAACCAACTGCTCGGATTTCTTCTGTGAGTGGGTAATGTCACATATTTTTGTTTGTGACACCAGCAGGACAGCTCTGAGACAACCAAGCAGGTCCTGTCCTCACCTCTGCCACATCAGGATGGCTGTACCAGAGGACACTTGTTACTTGTTCAAGGTGAGTGAAGCTCCCAAATACCATCTCTGAGGTAACACCTTAGCCTTGCCCCAACATGGTTCAGCCCGTTATCAGTGGGTTTACCTGCATGCTCAATTGACTCTGCCAATGAAAGACACAATTTTTGAAGGTTTTGGTTAAATTGTTGCAACATTTACAGACTCTTGAATGGGTTTCCCACTTCATCATGATAATTTGAGCACCTGTTATTCATGCCAAAGTGACAGAGCAAGGTTAAAACTGATTATGATGTCCACACAAGCGTGTAAACCTCTTCATTTTCACCTGGTCGAGCCTCTGACTGCGCTTACCGTATGATCTTAGACACTGGGAACTACGCATGGAACTCCAGAGGGTGCCTGATTGTGCCTAAAGAAGGACAGTTTTAATCCCCTTTAAGTCTGAACTAGACAGTTCAATAGACTAGGGCTGGAGAATCTACAGGTTAGGTGAAAGTTCGTGGATTTGTTCATCTGCAGAGTGGACATCTTCATTCAACACAGTTCAACGTGGCACCTGAATGCGCCTCCTCTAGAGCTGTTGCGGCAAAACCGCCGTCAGCAGAGGGTGCCGCGTCCTGACCGCGCAATGGGGAGAAAGGAGTCAGAAATCAAACATCTGGTGTATCTTATATCAGTGTTGTCTGATATCTTTTGTGCACCCTCACTCTCACACCAATTATGCAAAAGTCTGTCTCATCCAATTGGCTTTTCAAGCTGGGAAAAGCCATTGTATTATGCTGTCGTTGATGTCAAATCCAAGCTCTGGTCTGTTGCCAAAATCCGCGCAGAGATCTGTGCAGGAGATCATTTAAAGAACATTTCAGGAGAGCGGCGCTCAATCGCGTTGTCTCTTATCTGTGGGAGGCTGATGATGTAAATCCACAGAACTCTGATTCTGTAGCTGATTTCACTACTCATGTTTGGAATGCCACATTGAGAATCTAGACTGTAATACTACTATATTCATGTAAGTATTTTACTGAAGTTAGTGCTTTCACTCTTTCTCCAAGAGCAAATCCCTCCAAACATTTCCCCCTGCAATTTGTTTCTCTTCCCTGAGTTGATCGGATCACTCCAGTATGGAGAAGCCTTGTCTTGAACACTTTGTATTATGACCTTCGCTTTAAAAGCTTGAAAAAGATTCATTTACCTAGCAAAAAAATCCCACGGAACTAGAACAATTCCACCACACAACAAAGTAAAAGCCATCAGGTTTGCCTGGCACGGTCTTTCTTTGGCAGCCTTGCTGTTTATTCCTCATTGATATTAGATGCTGCATTCTCGTATCCTCCTCTGTCTCCAGCAATCAGTGCTGCAGACAATAACCCCAGGCAGGGCAGTATGGTGGTGTCGAGGGTTAAGATTGCGGGGTGACAATCAATCCCTGGCAGATGTATTGTTAACCTCCTCTCCCGCCCCACTTCCCCCCTTTACCCCTCCCTCTCCCCCCTTCCCACTCAGGACAGGCGATGGGAGGGAAAGAAGGACAGAGAGAAGAGAGTTGGAAAAGTTAAAGATGTTTTACTAATGCTACTAATAAGAATAGAGAAAATAACACAAAATATACAAAACCAATCTTGTAAGTCTCAGCAACTGCAGAGCCAGCACCCAAAGTCCTGGATTAGACTGTAGCCAACCGGAGCTGGATTCAGTCTCTCACTGGCCTCAGTTCGCAGGGACGACCAGCAAGGTCCCCTCTTAATGTCAGCTATGAGGAAAAAGGGAAGGAAAAAGGGAAAAGGGACGAGATCCTCGTGATCTCCCACTTTTATATGAAGTATTCACGTGAATGGAATGTTATACACCATTGGTCAGTCTCTCGGTCACCAGTTTCTTATTGCCCCTCTCGCGAGATGTCCATCCATGCTTATCAATAAGTTTGCATTCCATTGCTGTGTTCACCAAAACATGCATTGGGTTCTCCAGGAAAATGCAGCTCATATGAAGCTTTAGCTGACAGGCAAAATTCACTAAAAGAGAAACTTGTTTTTAACAAAACCAGGACAGGTGGTGATACCACACCGGAGAGTATTTCTACCATTGCGTGAGGCTGTGGGATAGACATAGGACACAGCTTCGTATTCTCTGCAAGAAATGCCTCAGCAATCTGGACATCTCAAACAGAAGAGGTGCTAATTGCATCCACGCTGCCTGGAGACAGCCGCACACGTGCCTGTTTTCCAGCAGACTGCCCAGCAGCGGTACTTACAAAAAAAATAATTATTACTTTGGTAGTTATTTATTGTCAAGAGGATATTTAAAAATGGGAATGGCTATATGCAATAAATATTTGTTATGTGCTTGGAAAGAAGGAGGGTGATGTATTTTTCCCACATAAAGTCAATGAAGTATTTACAAGATCATCAGTAACCAGAGATAAAACATTATGCTATATCTGCTGTGCAGGAAAATTTGAAGATAAACAGTCTTGGGTGGCTTGTACCAAAAGCCTTGAGAAAGCTGACTGAGATCTGTGGCTTACAGATGTGCATTTTTTACTCATCTGGGAGTTCAAGGAACAAATCTAGAAAACAGCCGTGGTAACTGTACACCAAGAGGGCAGGGAGGGTACCTGAGGAAACTGCAAACCAACACCAGGCCTGGCAAAATAATGGAAAAGGCAGAATCAGCTCCAGCTGCTAGTGAAAGTAGAGCTAGCAAATGGCAAATGCCAATCAACAGGATTTTATGGAAAAACAGACCATTTCAAACAAACCTGATTTCCTCCTTTTCTTGCATTACAGCTGGCATAATGGATGGAGCACTGTGTGCCAGTGTCTACACTGCAACCCAGGGGAGCAATGAAGGTGATGTAGTCAAGGCCAAGCTAATTTGAATTAAGCAGATGAAGAACAGGTGATGAAGCTCAGCTTGGAAGACTTATGAGTGTTTTACTAAGTTTCCAAGCAGATTTTGCGGCTTAGTTTCTGGTTTGGTTATGCTGCTCTCCCATCGGGTGAGATCACAGCTCACATCATATGCACTGCTTGCAGTGCTGGGTGGCATTTGGAAGAAGCACTGCACCCAGGAATATCAGTGTGTGTTAAAAGGATCGTTAACACCAAGCAGTTTTGGAAGATAACAGTGATGTAGTGGCTATGACACCCTGGAGATGGCAGAAGGAGAAGGTTCATGGTAAGCAGTTGCAGGTAGTGACAACCAAAGGTCCAAACAACAGACTGCTGTTCTGAACATTTACAGTCTAACAGCTTTGATGGCTCAAATGTTTGTTTTAGCTTTGGGGTTTTGTGCTTAATGTTATCAGTTCCTTTAATAAAATATGAGATGCAGTGAGGAACAACATTTAAGACAAATTTGTCCAGTAGGATTTGTGGTCTTGGTTTATAAAAGATGGTGAAGTGACTTAACTGCTGCTGTTCATGGGGAGGTGCCCTATGTAGCAAGAGCAAGGGGTTCCTAACCTGGAAGACAGAGATGGAGCTTGAAGCAGTGACTGGAAGATGAAACCAGGCTTAACTGAAGTGAGAAATAAAGCTCAAATTTCTAACTGTGAGGCACATAAACTACTGGAGCTAGCCACATGGGAAAGTGGTGGTTCCGTCATCTCCTAAGGTCTACAAGCCAGGGCTGTCTCCTTGGAAAATCACGTTTGGCCAATGACAAGCTGCTGGTGTTGATGTGCATGTCCTTGGTCCCAGTTTCCTGAAGTACAGTGCAAGTCAAGGCACGTTCTCCCACTCCTGAGAGCTGGGTCTTGCAGATGCCACCTCGGCTGACCAAGTGTGCACTGCCCTACTCCCCCACACCTCTGTATCACAACAAAAGAGGTTCTCCAACTCTTCTAGATATTCTAGTCCAACTCAAAACCATCCCAATATCATATTGTAAAGATAGCATAACATTTTTTCCTACAAATTACTCCAAAGCAGCCATAAGAAATGATTGACTGTTCAGCTTCTCTAGACTACAGAAACCAAATTATCTTAACCTGTCCTCAGAGGTCACAATTTCCAATCTTCTATAATTTTTACTATTTTTCTTCTGGATTCCCTCCAAGATGCTGATGCTCCTCCTCCAACATCTCACGATTCCTAATCCTGACTCCTCGAGTGCTCACTCCTCTCGTAGCCTCATGCACAGAGATGGATTTCACAAGTACATTTTGAATGCCACCACATGAAAGAAATGTTGATGAGAGTAAAACCCGACTATTATCCTGGTGAAACCTGTTGGAAATACCGTGCATGTAAGAGGAATTGAATAGGGTCTTTTTTTTCATTTTTTTGATGATAGTTTTTTATATGGTTGAAGGAAAAGAATAGCGTTGCCTGGCTTGAAGATGAACGGTGACCGCAAGCAGAAAATGAGGATCTGTCCAGGGAAGTCTGGATGCCTTGTAGGCTTGAGTTTACTCCCTGTCAGGACAACTGGGGGATTTTGGCTGGGAATGGGTCAGTAGGTGGAAATATGGTGGGTGTGTGTGCACTCACATGTGTGTTTGTGCAAATAGGTGTGTTGGGAATATATTTTACTGTTCTATGTCTGAAAGGGTGCATGTTGGGCATGTATGTGCACCCACACACATCCCTCACCTCCTACACACAGTGGAGGGGTTGCTGGGTGTGTGCATAGAATCATAGAATGTCCTGAGTTGGAAGGGACACACAAGGCTCATCGAGTCCAACTCCTGTCCCTGCATGTGACGACTCCACAGTCCACACCGTGTGTCTGAGGGCATTGACCAGTCTCTTCTTGAGCACTGGCAGACCTGGAGAAGACCCATGGGAGAGCTGGGCAGGGTCTGTGCTGGAGGAACCACTTCGGGTGCTGCGGTGGGGGAGATGTGGTGTTGGAACAGCCCTGCCAAACCCTCCTGTCAGTAAGAAAAAGCAAATCCTTCTGTCCCTCCACTGGACCAGAGCTGTGGAACCAGCCCGAGACACACCAGTAAGGCAGTGGATGAAGCCTTGAGCTCCCTTGAAATACCAAACTCTTGTGTGATCACAGCATCAGAAGCACAGGCCCTTACCCAGGTAATTCAATGGGGACACCAGTAGGGATTTGTCTGGGGACCTTTTGGCTTCACATTAACACTATCAGCATTTTTGTTGGCTGAAATTATCTTCCCCGACAGGGCAATGCTGAGTGTGCGTTGTTTGTCAGCCCTGATCTGAGGATCCTCTGAGCTTTCTGGTACATTTTGTGTAAGGGATGGAAGAGATCGTCACCGTTCACAGTGCGTGACAAGACCCGCGGGTTTCTAACGCTCAGTGTTTTCATTAGCAGTGCCGGGAATTACCCTCCGGCTGCACATGGTCTGGAGTCAGAGTACTCGAGACAACCCATCCTCTGCTCCTGGTGAAACTGGTGAGCACCCACAGCTCCGGTTACCTGCGCCGTTGTTTTACAAACAGGGTTTATAGGGTTTTGACAAACCTTCCGTGCCGAACGTCAGTTCCTGCCACCTCCCGCTGAAGATGGCATCTCACAACTCTCTCTTTGCTCTGTGACTTGGCCATCCAAAAAGTGCCACCTTGACATGGGACAAGTGGAGACCCTGCAGTCGCACACAGCAGCATCAGCATCAGCACCTGGCAGGTTGGTACCTGCTCCTCATTTTCATGGTTACACCAAACAAGAGAATCCTTCTGCTCCTTGTGGCTTTTCAGTGTGATTTTATGGCCTTCAAGAAATTCTTCAACGAATTTGGAGGCATTTGTATCAGACAGGTTGATGACAAAATTTCTGAAGGGCTTAAGTCAAAATCTTTATCAAAATAAATTAAATGGATAGATCAAATCTCAAGGAATTTGCTGATTTGGTGGGTCTGGAACTCTATATTCCTTCTTGCTTGCAGTATTGCAAATAAGAACAATTCAGCTTCTTGAAAATGGGGAAACATGCCAACAAATGGCATAAGAATATCAGAGTACATTAAAATCAAAATCAGTAAACATCAGAATGAGTTAAAATCCAAGTGAGTTATTGCTAATGGCTTTCAACCTTCAGTTTAGTTTTTCTTTAAAAATAACTATAAATCCAGAAGCTTTACAGGAAACTAAGTGAAATGAAACTAATCCCCTGAGACTGGCTTCACATTTCAGCTCTATCAATCTCTTTTCTCTTTTTGTGTGAAATAAAGGAAAAGGAGTAAGAAACAGTGGATACACCATGTGTGATTTTTATCCCCATGAACACAGAAATAGTAAGAGTAGATGCAACTTGGTAGAGTTTTGTTTAATATCAAAACATCCAGTAAACAGACTGAGATATTTCAAATTTTGGGGGTTTCAAATTTTTGTTTCAGTTTAGCAGTAAAATACTATGAGCTTTAATATGATCTTTGTTTTGAATGACTCATGACTTGTAATGTATAATCCTTACGGCCTTATCACCCAGACTTTCAACCACGTTGTGTGAAAGCTACTGTGAGTTTTTGACCCAAAACAGCACTTAACAACAGAATTGGGTCATCCCATGACTTTTTCACATCCTTGTTGATCTGGTCAGAAAGACCAGAACGTATTGCCGATGAGATTTAGACTCTTAGATAGTGGCCTTACAATGAGCAAATATCTACATCTCAAATGCATAAGCTTCTCTCAGATGCAGGTGGAAAGGTCTTCACAACAGTAGATACTTTTGAAATGCTACTCTTGATGCCTACTAGGTATGGGATTATTCCTGGTTATACCATGGTACTGCTACAGAGTACACGTATTTCAGCCATGACAAAATATGGAACTAAACCAGACCACAAGTAACTAAGAGCAAATCAGGCTAAACCATGCCAAGACATGTAGGTTTTGGAAATAACTGTACTAAACTAGACACAGATCTGACCTTGTCATTTGTCCTCCTATTGGTACCTCCTGTGAGCATACTTAAAATACAGTGAGTGTAGGAAAACAAGATTATGCTATTTCTTGTGAAAGAATTAGGACTGAGGTTTTATTTCCATTTCAAGTTGAAGGATTTTGTCTTTCAATTGCACTCTGTCTAAACCCAAAATATATTTTCTGTGTCCTTAGTATGTCCTAAAACAAAATTCTCCGAATGCAAAATCACCAAAACATTTCACCCCAAACAAGCTGGTCTGGCTTGATTGATGAGATTTTCTTCCCTTTAGTAACAACTCCCATACAACTAAATTTCTAACTAAACTGCATGAGAAGAAAAAGTCAGAAATGCTCTGATTTTTCCATACATTTTCACCCATTCTTCTTGTGACATGCATCTACCACTAGCCTGGAGCATCCTGAAACTGGATATTTGGGTTAATGAAGACGAAATACAATTGTCACCCTAAATTTCAAGAAGTCCTGGTTGCCTTGTTCCTCTAGTTCCCGCTTCTACGAAAACAAGTGCTGTTTCTGTAGAAACAGTAGCTGAAGTTTATTTTAAAAGTAATTATAGGACACATATCCTCAAAACTGCCTAGAAAAATATGCCTTCTCACAGCCAGTCCAATTTCTCCAAGGGTTTTAGACTTCAGAATAAATCTAAGAATCGCCATCAAAAGCAGCTCAGATATTTTTAAGATCTTGGCTTATCAAAACTGCACTTTTCTTTGAATTCTCCAGCTCTGGGTTTATATTTGGCTTGTCATGTTGGGTAACATCAGTTGCAGCAGTTTATTATTGGATGTAACACAATCTGACTGATGCAATGTGATGTGATAGGTTGCAGTCTGATGTTTCATCTCGGTTATTAAAAATGGTTTGTAAGGCTGCGGCAAAGAAAAGCCCGATTTGAAAACAAGGAATGATATCTGGAATTAGTCTGTTCTGTTTTTATTTCTAAAAGCTGTAGCATAATACAGATTCAAGGCAGGTTTTGCCTTCCTTTAAACACTGCAAGCCCAACAGCTCCAACATGACATTTCAGCCCACTCACTGGCCGTGGACACTAAATTGGGGTAATAACATGTCCAAAATTCAGAATGTTTCTAGCTCTTTTCTGAACACGGCTGCTTAGTTTTATCTTTTGGTCCCAGCAGTGGATATTTCACGAAATAATCTTTCACTGCATAATTCCATTCCTCCACCTCCCCTGATCCAGGACCGTGGGTGGGGACTGTGTAACACGTGGAAGGTCCACAAGACCTTCTCCTCCATTTGTCAGCGCTGCTGTGGGCTCAGGGAGAAACAGATGCAGTCAGAGAGCAAGAGGGAGCTCTCTGTCAGGATATTCCAACCAAAGAGACACGTTTGTTATCCACTGTCATTTAAAAGAAAATAAAGAACAAGAATTTTCTTTCCTGGCTGTGAACAGATACATAGTTCCCCCTATGTAAGGATGTGAGAGATGACCTGTTGGTCATCATTTCTGTGGGAAAGAGCAGAAACAAAGAGCACGAGTTGGCGCATTCAGCAGCTTTCTAACAAGAGTTGTTTTATCTTGAATCAGTGAAGCTGCCATTTTAGTTTTGCCCTTACCCAGGTGCCCAACTCAACACATCACACCACTTGGCCCAGAATTTCATCTTTACCCCGTGGCCACCCACACACCTTAGGGACAACCTTGCAAACTGATCTGTCCCAGTTTGCTCTTCAGACGTTCAGGTGGCAGCACCTCGTCTCCCCACAGCCATCATCCTTCAGTGATGAGGTGACGGGCCCTCAGTGTCACCTCATCGACCCGACATGCTCAGCTGTGCCACCAGCTTAAGACTCTTCCAAGAGCTGTGCCCAGACCCTGCATCCCAACCTGGCCTGACTTTAAAGGTATGGGTGAGTTTTCCAGCCATACCTGAGCCTCTGCAGTGGGTGGATGTTCAGGAACTACTCCTGGGCATGGCTACTTGAGCTTCTTCACGCTGTATCTAGAGCATGCGGCTACAACAGGGTTATTGTAAAGAGTGAACACCAAGGGCACCCAACAGTTGCTGGAAATATCCCTGCTGATGTTGGTAGACTCCAGATTCATCTTCCCTAACAAGCAGTATCTAAGATGCCAACACCATAGCGATGTAAAAGCTGACTGAAGAAGGTTCAGCTGCCACCTCCAGACAAGGTGGATTCCCGTTGGAGAGTGCCCAAGTCTCTCTGCCGACTACGTAGGCAGCCAGCATAGATGTTTGAAGCAAGAGGAGATGTTTCCTACTATGACACTACAGATGCCTTGCCAGGGGTCTGAGTACTGTGTACCGTGTATGGCTGAACACATTTCTGTAAATAACAGCCAAAGAAACAATCCTGTAGCTCAGGGCCAAGCTTCAGCAGGTGCATCCAGCTCCTTTGAGAACCCCAGGACAGCAAAGTGAGAGGTATTTTCAGACACACTTCTGTGATAGCAAAATGGGGTTTCGCATGGCATGTCCCAATAAATTGGACATTATAAATAATTGGGCTTCACATTGCAATCAGGAAATTGTGTCATTTAGACATATCCTAAAAACGTGTAAAAGAAACGCTAGAGTCCCAAATTCAGCTGCTACTGTATGTTAGTACATTTGCTACGCACATTTTTCACAAGTAATAATGAGTGACAAAAATAACTGACCTACTTATGACTCCACAAATACCTGTACCTCATATTTGGAGGCAGTGAAATCAGCATGGAGACACTTAGAACAAGTCTATTCTTGAATACCCTTTTTAAACTCTCTTTAAATTATTCCAATTTGGACAGTTTTTAATGTAATTTTTTTTTTTTACACCTTGCAACTCCCTGGAGCTGTTTCTGTAGTTCCAGGCACGTCTGTACCGAGTACAAAACCCTGACGATCATTAATATTAAAAGGTTTGGGCTCCCCCAGTAGAAGAGAGTCCGTTCTCACCACCATACCTTGCTTGATGGAGCCTGTGGACCGGTGCCATGACTCAAACTGAACCTACCCATTTTGTTATAGGTAGATTTTCCCCACCTCGGCTTCTTCCAAAGATGGGAAAGTGGCCTCTGAATCCCCTGCTGCTCCATTTTGAGGACTTTCAGGGTCTGAGCTGCTGCTGACCTTCTCCATCAGGTTGGTTTTCACTCTGCAGATGGTGGGACGTAGTGCAAGACCTACATGAAACTACAGATGATGTGATGTCCTCTTACATGGCTACAAGCCCAACAGGTCAGGAACCTCTTCCAGTTTGCCCAGTGCAGGACTTACCAGGTAGGGCAAGGACCAAAGCTGTGATGCCCACCAAGTTGCACAACATACAGAGAAGTCCTCATCAGTTGTCCCACCTCCTCTGCTCTCCACCACAGAATCCTTCGAAGCTTCATAGAAGATTAGTTTGGATTGGAAGGGACCCTCAAGGGTCATCTAGTCCAACCCCCCTGCCATGAGCAGGGACATCTTCAACACAGTTCTCTTGGTCTCTTTACTATTTCCCATCAGAAAAGCAAATGTAGATTTTTATTGGGTTATGTTATTTTTAGGACAACTTCTCTTCCTCCTTTGTTTTTGTGTGGATACAATGACAAAGAGCATCTATTGCTGAAGTTTTTTTTGGCCTTTTAATAGAATTATCCCAAGCCTGCAGATTGCTACAGACAGAGCTGAAATGCTTTAACTTTGTTATTGTTTTCTCACGCAGATGAGTCTCTGCTCCCACATTAATTATCATTGCCAGGTCCTTCCAGTCTCCATCCTGCTTAAAATTCCTATGTGGCTGCAAAGCAACTATAATAAAATGCATCTAGACAAGTGGTAGATATAAAACTGATCTCCCTCAAAAAACCCTGAAGTTCGCTGCTCCCAAACCTGCCGGGTAGCACCAGCCAGTCAGTCTGCCCATCAATGGTTCCCTACAGGTCTGAATTTCTGTGGATTGGCAAGAAAATCCCAGTCTTGCATCTCAGTCCATCCCCTATGGCATGATTTGATCCACTTTGAAGTAATTATTCCTTCAGGACAGATCTGACCAAAGCAAAGTCCTCGTGGGTGTTTCTGTAATCCGTGTATAGAGACTGACTCATTGCATTTGTCCATCGCTGTCTCTGGGGATTGGTTCTTCCCAGGGGAGGTTTCAGGGACTTAACAACAGAGTTCACCAGACCCAAAGACATTAACCACAATCTTAGCAGAATGGACAAACCCACCCCTCTGATATAAGAAAACACTGATACCACTAAAATAATAGGTGTATCAGTGCTTCCAATACTACCCAAGGATGGCTGGATAAGCAAAATATACCAGCAATACTATTACTGAAACAAAATACTTGAGGAGGAGTGTTCTCCTATTTTGATCAAATTCGACATTGTACAGACAGGTCATTTGCAGCAATTTGCTTTGGTTCTTCCGAAAAATCAGACAAGTTGTCCATCTCTGACTTCCTATCCATTGTCTAAAACCCACTGAAATTTGGCTTTTCGTTCTTATGACAAAAGCAAGAACTCCCCCCGAGAGTTGCCCTCAAAATTCTTTGAAAAAAATCTTCTGTTGTCTGACAATCTCTATTTGAAACAAGACGGTGTTGATGCTTGGGCCATAATCAGTTTTTAAAGGAATATCAAATATGTCTAGCACTGAAGGCAGACCCTTCAAAACTCATGTAGCACGTTTCAAAAATTTAAGAGCAAGATTTTTTAATACACTTGTGGACAGCTCTGCTCTTGAGCCCTTATTTCCACAAGAGCTCAGCACTTGCAACTCCAGGTGAAATAAATGTCAGGTCCTGTGTTCAAAGGACGTTATTGATGTGTGAAGTGAATTTAAAATCATTGTTTAAATGCTGAAATGCAGACATCTTTTTAGATGTTGTGTCTTGAAATCACTGCCTGGCAGTTTCCAAATTGAAGTTATATTGGAGTCTGTGCGGTTAGTATTCCTTCTGATATTATATTAGCTTTGGTGTTTAAGACTGGAAATGTGCTTCTCAGCCATTCTGGCTGGATGTGCTGCCTATCCAGTCAACCTCCTCCAGAAAATACTTCGCCCCAGCACCTCACAGAGGTTCATTTTGGGTGCTGATGGAAATGCACATTCACATGGAGATTCTGGGAAGTGCTAAGGAGCGAGGAAATATGAGCTAACCAGTTAAAATAATTTTTTTAAATAGTATTTATCCATTTTTTTAATAGATCCATCAGGAATAGGTAGAAGGATTTTGCAGAAGTGAGAGCCACCTACTTAAGAATCAATTAACAAATTAATTCAGTGCCACAGGACACAGAGCTCAGTGTTTTGTACTTTGGGTGAACAAAGCTTGAGTATTTCGCATTACAAGGGGCCTTTTAGGATGGTAACCTTGCAGAAAGTATATTAAAAAAACCCTTCATCATCGAAAAACATTCAAGCCTCTTTATTCCTCAGCATCCTGAGGTAGACCTGGCCTGGGGTGGGAAGGGACCGGTGCACAGGGTGGGTTGGGAGCAAGTCCTGGACTGTTCTTCGGTGGGAGCCAGGAGCGCTCACAGCAGTGATGGATCTTGGTTTGCAGATCCCACCCCTCTCTTTCTGGCTCATCAATTCCACTTTCATACACAAAATTGCTCAAGCAAACACTAACATAAAAAATCCAAGATGTCACCACCATCAAGCATTTCAAGCCCAATGCTCTCTTCACAGCTCAAAGCCGGAAGACTTGCGAACATCTAATACAAGTAAGAAAAATGAATAATATATGAAAGAAAATGCAAAAACCAGGAAACAGTCAGAAGTCTGAGATGCTAATTGCCGCACATTCCACATAACAAGGTGACAGACAAGGAAAGGCTGGGCTGCTCGGGTGGATGTGGCGGGGGAGCACGTGTCAGCAGCACCTGTTTCCCCCCCTGCACCGGCACACACGGGGCACACACGGTGACAGTGACACTGTCCCGTGCTGGAGGGGGTGAAGTGCATGAAGAAGTAAACTCACACCACTATGTATGGTTTGATAAAATCAAGTGTCAGGTGCCACAACAGGAAAATGAACCCTGCATGAAGAAAATGGACTTGCTTTTACTCAAACCAGCACAATTCCCCACAGCAGTTTTGAAACATGAGACTGGTTGGGGTTGAAGGGACCTCTGGAGACCATCCAGTCCAACCCACCTGCTAAAGTAGGGTCACCAGAGCAGACACGAACAAATTCTCCTTGGCCCATCTCTCTGCAGCCCTCTTTTCCCCTTTTTTCTCAAGTTCTGGGAGAAATGCAATTGCCCAAGTCCTTTTCTTGCACACAACTGCAGTGATGTTCCCCTTCATCCCAAACTGAGAACAAACCAGATCTGAGCCAACAACCCATTTGCCCACTGCATGGTCAGCTCACAGCTCTCACCCCACCAGCCACCCCACGGCCATGGGGACAGCTTTGCTGTGACGTCTTGGGGGATGAAGGCAGGAATAACCTGGTGTTTGGAGGACTCTCAGTGCTCCAGACCAGACGTCTGACAGCAAGTGGAATTTGCAGAGCAATTTCTGGGGATTTGATGCCTTTTCTGCTTAAAATCTGCCTCCCTTCCCATCTGCTCCTGAGGCACAGACACCCCCAGCTCCTTTCCCACTGTCACCCACAGCCTCCCCATCCCGTGCAACTCCTTCTATAGCTCTCCATGCCTTCAGCAACACGTTTGTTAGCTGACAGCTTTTATTTTATATTTCATTTGCCATTTGTCAGCCCCGTAACACTGATTCACGTTCCTTTTTGATGTTTTCATGTTATCTACAAACGCTTCAAAGTCACAGTACTTGCTGGGCTGAGCTCGCATCAGCACAGGCACCTCCCTCTAGTGGTCCCAAGGCAATCTGAGATTTTCGAAAAGTGAAGCTTTTTGCAGGTGTTGCGGGTCCCTCTCTCTTCCACAGGTGCCGATGTGCAGGAATGATGGGTGGGCAGCATCACCTGTGAGAATGCCCACAACTCCATCCTTTGGGTACAAATCCAACCCATCCATCTGCTGAGCCCTTTGCAGAGGGACTGTCACACTGTCTGCCTCAAATATTGCTTCTTTCCCCAGAAAATTTGGGAATAGGCAAGTGATGTCCCACGACAAAGCTGTCAGTCCCTGTTTCGTGGTTCTGAGACCACAAGGCTCAGTAAACATGGAATAACAATCTAATTCAGTTTTGTACTCTGTGGTTGTAGAAATCACTAGGCCATAAAGTCAAAGTGTCATTTAAAATGCTGTTAAGCTGGGGAAACTGAAATTAAGAGTCTATTAAAATTACACAGTCATGGTTGTTGTACCTGAACTTCATCTTCCCCTGGTACTGCTGCTAATAAATGTCATATTTAGAGACACAAGAGCAGCAGAGGCTGATTCCTGCCCTTCTGCACTGACAAACTGTGTGTTCTCCTGGACACTGTGTCCAACACAAGACAATATGGGCGAGTGATTTAAGCACAGGCGTGTTTAGTTAAGCACTCTGCTGGAAAAGCACTGTACATTTCAGAGTCTAAAATGACAATTTATAATTTTTCAAGGCTATCAGTGAATGAATTTTCTTTGCAGATAAGCTTATCTGTCATCATCTATCTCATTGCAAAGCTGTGACAGGGAGATAGATTATTCAAATGAATTCGAACATACTTTTCAGTAGTTTTCTAGTATGAAAACACGATAGCAATTGTAGATATTCTTGTAGATCTCCTTAAATGTATCTTCCTACATAGCTAGCATCAACGTAAAATCCATCCAAGATCCTCTGTAAAGAGAATTATGGAGCTCAGTCCGAGAGCTGAAAATTCTGGTAGCAAGAGCATGGCAGGAAGCATAATCTTATGGGCTATAGATTGAAGGATAAATCATCCTATTAACAGAAAGAGCCAGGTATTCCTGGGTGGAACAGTGACCACTTTCTTCATCAATTAGTAATGGAAACAATAAGAGCTGGATGCTATTTTAGATGTGTTTTTGGCAAGGTATGGAGACTCTGTAGAGGAGCTGGTTATAGAAAATAACCTTGGATTGCAAGATTGGGGTTGATTCAGTTTGAATTAAAGGGAAGGAAAAGGAAAAAAACAAAGCCTGTAAATGGGGCTTTGGTTTCAAAAAGGGCAAGTTAGGAGAAACTAGGAAAACTATTTAGGGAAGTCAACTGGACACAGACACTCAGGGAATTAAGTGTGGAGGAGGTGTGGGATTTCTTTAAGTCAAAGGTCCAAAACCATGGAATTTGCAACTCAGTGGAGCAGGCAGGAAAGGGTAGGGAAGAGTCCCAGGTGACTCCACAAATAACAACCACAGGAAGGATGTGAACAGTGAGTGGTGAGGCCTGAGGATGGGAGCGAAGGAGGCGCCATGGGAGGGGTGGTGAGAGCCGAGAGCAGAGGAGGATCACGTCGTGCTGTGCTGCTAGGGGATATGAATAAAAAAGGTGGTGCTGGGTTTGTGGATGACAGACGGATGAGGAAAGGTGTGGGGCTACAAGACAGTAAGGCTATATCAAGGCTTAAAATAATCAGGTATAACAGCTCCACACTAATAGATCAACTTCTGATTAGAAAAGACTGATGAATGGGAGTTTTAAACTGGACATTCCTGTGTCCAAGGTGAAAGCTTGAATCGGAGCAGTAATTACGCTGAATTTCTATGCTGAACTGAACAAGGCAGCATGGAAACTTCAGAAACGACAATGTTTGACCCCCACAGTACATGGGAGTTTAAAACATATTTCAGAAAAAGATGATAGATATGAAGGTAGAAAACAGGAGGAAAAGAGACACCTATTTACCCAAGGCAGCTCAAGACAGACTAACTCAGTACCCTCTTTCAATTAGAGACCAGATACTCTAGACAAAGGAAATGCAGATCTCATCTGCATGGACCTTGGTACAGTATTTGATACAGAGCCTCCTGGGAAATTATTATTTAAGCTGGAAAAGATGAGGATTAGTGCAAGAATTGTAAGGAACTATAGACTTAGCTGGAAAAAACACACAGGCGTTGTGCTGAGAAGGGAGCTGTGGGCTTCCGGAGTGGAGCAGTGAGGACTCAACCTGGGACCAGATCAAACTGATCTTCTACTCGGTGACCTTGGCAGAGGAAGCAGGAGTGAGGTTATGAAATGACTGCTGACACAGAATGGGAAGGTGAGGGTGGTTCCATGGAGGATCTGAAGAATCTGATGACTTTGAGGACTGGGGTTGTAGAAATGTAATGAAATTCCCAATTAAGGCCTTAGGTCATGCATTTGTGGACTTAGTACCAGAATTTTGCTATATTATAGGGCTTCCAGCTGGAAGTACGAGAAGTAGAGAAATACTCAAATACACTTATTGTGTTGCCAGTATTGTGATGTAACTGAAAGCTCTGAAAGGTATGAGGCAATAACAGATGAAGTGTTTCCACAGGAGGTTTCACATGTTGATATTGCTGCATGAGCTGTTGATCAACCCCCGTCTGAAACACGGTGTAAAGCTGCAGTTCAGAAAGGTGAGCAGAAATTGGAGCAAGTGCAACAAAGGGGCATGAAGTGTCCATTCCCCAGCAGATGAAAAGCTTGGCTTGTGGAGCCAGGCTGGAAGAAAAGTGATTGATCTTTCTAAATTAAAGAGCAGAATAAACTTTAGGGAAGGGAAGGAAGGGATTTCTAAAGAGCAATGATAGTACAGGAACAGAACTGTGTAGACAACTGAGAACAGATTTGGTTGGGAGTTCGAAGTTGTTCCTGAACAGCAGGAGTCAAGTCATGTAAGTCTGTCAGCAGGAGCCATGGCGATAGGACACACCATTGTTTGTAAAAACGCCTATTAAAGGGATAAAGGTGATGGATAAAGAGAGCGCAGGTGGGACAAAGCGAACTGTACCTTCTTATTCCAAAAAGCAGTAGGAAATGTATACACACATACTCCAAAAAAACAAATCAAAGCTCTGTCGTAACTCAAAGGTCTGACTTTTACACAAGAGATAATCCATTTTAAATAGATGGGTTTTGATGAATATCAAGAATATTTTTTCCTCTCCTTGAGAGGAAATCCAAATGGTCTCTGTACATTGGGACTCAGAGAACAGTTGTAGCTGACTCCAAATGAGAGATTGCTTTATTCGCTCTTGCAGTATTTTATCCAATCTTCTGCTTCTATTGTTACATTAACTTTATTACCATACCATAAAAGATGCAAAATGGCCTGTACAGGGTGTAGTGTGGTGCCTGACCCCTGGAGCCCCACACTTCGTCTCAGGTCTGCTGGGCAGCTTTGGACCACGTACCACCAGCCACAGCAACTTCTGTGCCCGTCCCATGTCCAGCTCACCCAGCATCACCTGCTGTCATCTGCCCGGCCTGGTGGACACCTAAATACCCATAATGACAGTCCAGAAGGGATTTTCTCTTGCGCTGTTGGTGAGAGCTGAGCAGGAATGAGTCTGAATCCAAGAGTGCTGCTCTTGCTGGATTCATCCCACGGCACCCCTCACCATGCAGCAAATCACCACACAGACCGGGGCTGGCCCCAGCACGGGGAACTTCACCCCCAAATCGAGATGGCCACACAGAAGCCCAGGTTCTCGGTGGCAGCTTCCCTAAAGGACATCTTAAATAAGAGGGGAAGTTTCTCCGTGCTCCACAGGGATGTATGTTCAGTGCCACCACCAAACCTTCTCCTGCGGGTCACCTCGCTTTCCCCTTGATTTCTTTAAACCAGGGGTGTCAAACTTATTTTCACTGGGGCCAAGGATAATGGGTGTAGGAGTAGCTACATTTGTAAGGTCTTAAATTGCCATTCAGCCCTTGGAAGGTAAACGCAAGGCTTACATAGCCCCCGGTGAAAACGAATTTGACAGCCCTGCTCTAAACCATTCACTGGGATTGGTGTGATTCTGCCACACAAACATATACCCCGTGGATGAACACACACTAGATCAGCCACTGCTCTTCCTTTCCCAAGAGAATCAGCTGGCCTTTGTATACGGAATTTGCTGTTTCTGTACCCAGATCTCTGTCTGTCAGGAGAATCAGCCATTAAATGCTATCACATACCCTGCAAATGCTCCTTGCTCTAATTAAGCAATAATTAACGGCTCCAAAGTACTAGGTGGATTCCCAAGTTCTCTGCACCATCTGATAAGTATCAAGTCTGTTTTCTGCTTTTTTATTTCGCTTTTTAAAAAACAGTATTTCCTTTTAGTATCCTGGTGTCTACAGTCATAGTACTCATCAGACATTACTATAATAGCACTGTTTTGCTTTTTCCACACTTTATATAATACTTAAAAAGAAAAAATAAAAGCTTTATTTATTTTCTTGGCTTTTTGCCCTGTTACGAGCTCCATGCCCAGGCTTGGGTATGAAAACTATTTTTAGGGGCATTGCAACCACAGATGACATCCCCACCTGAAGCCCACTGTGAACACCCTGCTCCACCGTACTGTGTTCTTTGCTCACTCCACTGGGTCCTCTGCTCAGGTCTTGCACAAGGTTAGAATTAAGGTGGTTTCTGTGTTACATGGAAAATATTATTTTTAATCTACACTTTGTGTTTCCTTAATGATTCCTAAAAATACAAGGCTTCCTACTGAGGGAATTCAGGTCATTGTTTCTGAGTGCCTGTGGTGTATGGGCTGCATTTGGTTGCAGTCCTAACACACTGTTTTTGGCAGGGACAATGTGTGAAGCTTTTAAATGAGCTTTCTTTCCTTGGCCAATTTTTTTCCATCTGTTTTGGACAGGGCAGGAGGAAGGGCAGTCCAGCCACCAGACAACACCTTTAAGGCTGCCCTGACAAGTCTTCCACAGGAGTGAAAGAACAAAATATCTTGTCTTGGGGCACGTGAAACATTTCCCATTGGTCTCCTGGCCCCTCTTCTCC
This sequence comes from Patagioenas fasciata, assembly GCF_037038585.1. Classification (NCBI taxonomy): domain Eukaryota; kingdom Metazoa; phylum Chordata; class Aves; order Columbiformes; family Columbidae; genus Patagioenas; species Patagioenas fasciata. The sequence goes on from NC_092539.1 coordinate 2,236,263, forward strand.
ATCCAGCGCAGGATCTCCAGTGCCATAAGCACTGATGGAGCAACACTCACTGTAACTACTATTCCATTACCACAAACAAACCTTCATGAATGAGGTTCCCAAGTTCACCCTTTCACAGCTAGGGGTAGCCCCAGATCTGCTGATAGAAACACCCATTGGGACTAACCCAGTGGCACCAGTCATGGCTCAGCCAGACACCCCCGGGCAGAAACTAGAGTTCCCTGCACAGATACGGGCTGCAGGCTGGTTTTAGTTGGCCCTTCCAAATGGCCATTACAAACCTCAAACCACCAAGGGATAACGCAGCTGCAGTTCAGCAAATCTCTGGGTGACATTCCCCTCCATGGAGAGCAGGGTCTGAAGCCGATGTTGCCTTCACGCTCTGCAGGACTTGGTGTGGATATTTCCAACCGGTGACTGGGCTCCTCAGGTTGCTGAATCACTTGGGTTTCACTGTAGCCCCATTACTCTTTGTGTCTCAAGTACACCTACCTCCGGGCGATTCGAGGTAAGTCTATTTCTGGAGACTTTTGCCCAAATGGATCGGAAAATCTCTGTTCATGTGGGTTGGTGGGATCCTGCAATGGGTCGATACACTCTCTATATTTCTGCTGAGCTGGTATGCACTAAAATGTTATTTTAGAAAATAGTAGTTATTAGCTTTTACCAAGGAAAACTTGCATTTATGGAACTCTATTTTTACCACTGTTTCTACCACTAATTTATTGACTGGGCTAGAAAAAAAGTTGTTCTATGAATTGTAACTGTTATGATGCCAAAGCTGAGCTCATCGTGGCTCTGGCCATCTCTTAATATGGAGTTAGTGTGTCACATTTTTACTCGATATTGTCTATAAAACAGCACAGGCAGTTGAGCTCAGTAAACAGTGAAGGTGACTGGCTGATCAGTGCTTTTCAACGAAAACAAAAAGGCTCAGTTTGCTCATGGTTTTCATTTGGGAAATTGTGAGAGTTCAACATATTTGCTAGAAACATCCCAGCAATGGCTGAGGCTTTCAAGGAAATGATGACGAATTCCAAAAGTTCCCCGAAAATTTGGCTCAAAAGATTATTCTGACTTAAAAATTCCTTATTGACTATTTTCTACTCTGTCATTTGAAAACATTTCATTCACCGATTTCAGGAAGCAGCCTGTGTGCTGCAGGTGTCTCACCCTCCCCAGCTCACCCCTGCACCTCGGCTCTCCCCAGGCTGGGATTCCTCCAGGCAAACTGGCCGCTGCTCAGATACCAGGCAGAGAGGGTCTTTTTGAAAGGTGCACAGCAGAAACCGGGGAACAGATCTTAACTGAAGCTAAAACTGCTTGTTTGCAAAGAAGTCGCCCCTGTTATTCGTTATGTGGTAGGTTTTCATTCACCTAAATTCTGCTTTATCAAAGTTTCTTCTCTGGTCGTCTGCACAGGCTCCTTCTATGGGAAAGACAGATGTACCTGGAGAGCGCTGTTAGTCCATCCTGATGCAGAGTTCAATGGTCTTGAGTGACCAGCAGAAGGAGCTGCTCTCTCAGGGCTGATGGTGAAGGTCTCTGGGCAACCCAATACAGATGGTGCTAATCCTGCCCTTAGCATCAGCACTACCTTGTGCTTGTACTGTCTGCTTTCCACAGGAAGGGACTTAAAGTACCATGTGGACACAGCCCATACCCACTGGACCCGAATCCGCACATGCAGGAGGTGAATCATAGCCCATCACACACTCTAACATGGTCTTGCACATCTGTATTAGGTTCAAGGTTCAGATTGGATATCGGGAAAAATTTATTCATGGGAAGGATTGTAAAGCATTGGAACAGGCTGCCCAGGGAAGTGGTGGAGTCACCATCCCTGAAGGTGATTGAAAGATGTATAGCTGAGGCTCTTAGTGACATGATTTAGTGCTAGATTCAAGTTATAGTTGGACTCGATGATCTTAAGGGTCTCTTCCAACTAAAATCATTCTATGATTACTCTCTCTAGGTTGCCCATGGCCTGGGCTGCGTATGCCCAAGCTGCGGACCCCAGCAGTCCACAGCCACACACCTGCACTGCTGATGCCGGGGGACAGATGGACACGATTGGGCTGGGCACAGTGTCTTCAACCCACACACACTGCACAGAGGGAACTCCAACATGGCCAAAAGCCAACATGGGAGCTCAATGTTTTGAGGTGAGTTTGAGTTAGGGGCTGCAGTTAACATGCAGAGTATGTCCCCAAGGAACCCTGGAGAGTCAACCTGCCTCCTCTTTCTAAGGTTTCCTGTGGACATCAGCACAGAGCTGATGCATAGGGTGAGAAAAAAGTTCTTACACGAAAGGCTGAGAGAGCTGTGACTGTCCAGCCTGGAAAAGAGAAGCTGAGAGGGATCTGATCAATGTTCAGAAATGTCTCCAGGGTGGGTGTCAGAGGATGGAGCAGACTCTGTTCAGTGCTGCTCAATACCAGGGTGAGGGGCAGCGGGCACAGACTGAAACACAGGAGGCTCCATCTGAACATGAGCAGAAACTTCTCTGCTGGGAGGTGCCAGAGCCTGGCCCAGGCTGCCCAGAGCGGGTGTGGAGTCTCCTTCTCTGAGCCATTCAAACCCACCTGGACCCACCTCTGTGATCTGCTCTGTGACCCTGGTGAGCAGGGCTGGGCTGGGGATCTAAGGAGGTCCGTGCAACCCAACCAGGTTGGGATTCTGCAACTCTTTTTCATTTTGATGTCACCCCAGGACTTGTGAGCTCTTTGCACAGCATCAGAGAGGACCTTGTCGGGAGAAAGGAGTCATGCACATCACCACTTTCCTCCTCTACTGTTCTCAAGGCTTTGTACCGTATTCCCAAATGGAGTGACACTGCTTCTCATGTAGCATGAGCTACTTCTGGCTGCTGTGCCAGGGGCATCCCGGTGCCTCCTTCTGCTGGCTCACAGCACCCGCGTGGTACATTTGGAGCCTAAAGGGGGAACAACCACCAGCAGAGGTGCTCAGCACAGCACTGTGTTGGGCCTTTTGTCTTCGGGTTGCTCTGCTGTAGAGCATTAGATCAAATTCTCATGGACAATTAGAACCAGGAGAATATTAACAAAGGAGAAAATTATGCATTGAACATTTTGCTTGCAAAATTCACTGAATAAATTATTCAGATTTAATGTGGAAGAATAATGGAGGAAATAATTGAATAATGAAATATCATAAAATTAATGGACTATTCTATTAATTTTACATCTTGGTCTAATACAATAGAATTGGGAACAAGGAAAAAAAAAAGAAAAAATAATTTGGGCATGTTTTGATGAATACAGAGAAATGAGTCTGTTTATGAACCCGCGTGCAGCATTGTCAGCACTCAGGGGTTTATCACGAACCCTGTCGGGCGCTTTGCCTGCGCTGAGCACTCAGACTCCACATGTAAATCTCAAACTTCCACCTCTGTGATGATGCTAAAAAAATAGAAACAATCACCTGAATATGGCCTGAACTGCCCCCAGCCCTACACATTACCCAGTGATTTTTAGGGCAATCTTACGGCCTTTCAATATCAACTTGCCGTGAGATTTGGGATCACACCGGCAAACCCTCAGAAAGGTGTGGAACCGCCAGAGCAGCTGCTGCCTGCCCGTGGGTGGCAGGGGACAGAGGGTGCCCACAGGCTTTGCTGGGTGTTGGTGAAGCCAGTGGACAATTTGGATTATACCCAATGTTCTAACGCTGGGTGAGACAAACCCCACCTCAGGAAGACTCAGTGTCTTAGCGAGACCCTTTGGGGTAGGTGCAGCAAACCAAGGGTGGGTGTCTGATCACTGAACTGCTCATTCCTTCAATGGGTCCTGGGCATCCACTTCCTTTAATTTTGCCCAGTGAGGTGGTGCAGATTCTTTGTTTCACATAATTTACCCCAGAGCACACAGTGCTGTCTCCGCATGCAGTGAGAGGGCAGTCTTGCTGCAGACCCACGTAGCAAGGCTTACGTTCCTTGTCATTACTTACCATAACTGATGAACCCACAGAGGGTCAGTATGTTCTTTAGCAATTAACTGAGCTCCAGAGACTGTAATTTGTCTTGTTCATGTTACAGCACCAAATGAATTTTGCTGTGTTTAATAATCAGTCTAAAAGCAGATCACAGAGCTGGGAGGGAGAGAGAGATCGTATCAATCATTTGTTTTCCAAGTCGTTCAAGGAATTTCCTACTGTGTTTAATTTCTTACTGGTAAGTCCTACATGAGCCTCGGGAAGTCGGGCACTGCTATTATTATTCATTTTTTAATCATCAGAGGAAACTATTTAGCTGCTCCAGAAAATTAACAAGCTCCTAAATTCAGGAGGAGCCAACAATTGGGAAAATGCAATTTTCACGGACGCTGTCATATTAGTCTAAATGGTATAATTTAGGGCAGCTTCATTTAGGGACTTTTGAAGGAAATTTAGCTAAAGCCCTTGGATCTCTGCTGTAGAGAATCACTTCTGGGCTACAGGACTGGGCTATTGTCCTACTTTGCAAATGAGGCAGAGAGAGAAACTGGCTTGCCCTAACTATCCAAGGGGTACCCCAGCCTCCCTAATCCCAGGCTGAACCCATGGCAATGAGAAGCAAGGTGAGAACACAACCTTTGCTGGTAGGGTCCTGCACCTCTGTCCTGCCTCTGCTGGATGGGGAGGGGTATTTGAAATAGCCACAGAGAAACAGCTCACAAAAAAGCAAAGCAGATTAGAATTTGCTTTGACTAAGGAGAAGAAAAAAAAAAAATAAGAAAGAAAAAAGGAAAAATATCATTTGCCCTGAAAGCCAACTCTGCTTGAAGGAATTGTCAAAAATCAGTGTAGACAAATCATCCATATTGCATAGGAAGAGTCTGCTCTTACCTCATTCCGCCTGAACTCATCCGCTGGCATCGCTCCGAGGTCAGGCTCCCGGGCTCAGAGGAAAATAACTTCAGACAGGTCCTCTGGAGGAGAAGCAGCTCCCCTGCCTGCTGCCGTGGCCATGCTGTTTAAAGTCTTCTCTTTCCAGCAGCCAGGCAGTGCTCACTGGCTGTACCACACCTGGGAACTGCTATGGCAAAGAAAACAAAAATAACCCAAAACATATTGATAATGCTGATTGGTACTTGCTCCCCTAAACACCCTGGAGGACACTGCCCTGCGTGATGGTCACAGCCCATGTGGAGAGTTATATCGTTCTGCAAGCATCAGTATCAGCAAAAAGTAAAAAGGGTTGTGAGTGACTTAGATCTTTGCACCTGAGGACATGTCCCCTGAGCCAGGTGGCTTCAGAGCTGGGAATATGCCAGTCTCGCCGGTCCTGGTGCATTGTGCACTGGCTGGGTGACTGGGGCTTCAGAAGGTGACACCTGGTCTCGGCCACGCACCCCCTGTGCCCCAAGGCTTTATCTGAGGGAACATCCCGGTATCTCAGCCCTGCGCACTCAGCCACTCTCAGCGCTGTCACCACAGGGGCGGTGATGGGATGGAGGTGGCCTGGCACCCAGCTCTGCCCTGCAGCCATTGCCATGGGTGCCTCAGCCACCCTCTCCCTTTGGGGAAGCTTTCCCACGTGAGCTGGGCTCTTCTCGGTGGGAGTTTCTCTCACAGGAGATGATCTTGGTTCCTGCTGCAACATCCTGCTGATGTGACATGGTTTGGTATTTACATGTAAATATTCAGTGACACCTGATGTGAGACCTTTCTCACCTGGTTTTCTTCCCAGACATTGTGTGTAAAATTTGAAACAAATAATCAGAAAGGAAGTTTCCATAACAATGCTGAAATCTCAGACCTATTTGAAAATTATTACAATAGCCTGAGTTTTTTTAAAGCATTGGACAACTTTTAAAACAACTATTCCCTGGCTCTCTTCTTGCCATTCCCATGGCAAAGATGTCACCAGCTCAGTCAGGGCAGATGGCCCATGGGGAGAGCTCTTGGGGGTCAGGTTTGGGTCCCTTTCTCAGAGGTGCCCCGGGGCTGGGGTGACGGAGCGAGCTCTGGGTCTGCACTAGAGGGCACCCTTGCCATGCGAACCTTCTGCGATGCTTTCCAGAAAAACTGAGGCTGTTTGCAAGGCTGCAGTGGGACCAGAGCACACAGAGCACGGCTGCTCCATGAGGAGAGAGGGGCTGCCATGGAAAAACCCCCACACTCCTTCCTTCCTTCCCTCCTTCCTTCCCTCCTTCCTTCCCTCCTTCCTTCCCTCCTTCCTTCCCTCCTTCCTTCCTTCCCTCCTTCCTTCCTTCCTCAATGTTCATAAATATGTCAGGGTGGGTGTCAGAGGATGGAGCAGACTCTGTTCAGTGGTGCCCAACGCCAGGGTGAGGGGCAGCGGGCACAGACTGAAACACAGGAGGCTCCATCTGAACATGAGCAGAAACTTCTCTGCTGGGAGGTGCCAGAGCCTGGCCCAGGCTGCCCAGAGCGGGTGTGGAGTCTCCTTCTCTGAGCCATTCAAACCCCCTGGACCCACCTGTGTGATCTGCTCTGTGACCCTGGGCTGGGGATCTACAGAGGGCCCTGAAACGCAACCAGGCTGGGATTCTGTGACAGCCCTGTCTTCATTAGGGGTTTCAAACAAGGGTAGGAGCTTACTATTTCTTGGGCTGATTCAGGCTCCCAGATCGGTCAGAGGAGTGTGAAGGGGCCAAACAGGGGGGTTCAAACTGCCATGTTAGACCTGTGCAGAAACGAGAGGACACCTAGGTAAACATGATCTGCTCAAGAAGAGTTAACGTGGCTGCCCTAAGTGGAAATGCTGTTTCATCAGCCTTCTGGAGACCTTGGAAAGGGCCAACAAGCACATGGACCAAAGGTGATCCAATTGATAAACTCTACTTGAATGCCTAAAGGCTTCTTACAATATCCTTATCAAAAGTTTTAAGGAAATTGAGAGAACAGAGGACATGGCATGGGCAGGTAGTTGATAGCAGGTGAAGAGGAGGCAGAGGTGAGTGGTCACCTCTCGTGGTCCCCAGCAGACCCTGAGGCCTCTGGGCTGTTCAGCACATTCATGGCCTGGAGAAAGCAGTGAGCAGCAAAGTGCCAGCATTTGATAGCGATAAAAAGTTACTCAAGGTAGTAAGGAGAAGAGCAAAATGTGAGTAGCTTTAGGAGGACATTCCCAAACTGTGTGAATAGGCAATGAAATAGGAGAGGAAATCGGTTGTAGATAAAAGTGGTCCAACTGGTGACAAACCCAAGGGGCCATCACCACCAGCTGGGAATAAGGCAACCTCATGAGAGTATGAAAGTCTCTCTTCCACTGGAGTAGAAGTTCACGTACCATCTTTAGTAGGACCCAACACCACAGCAACCCTCCATGTCAGGACCCGCCACGTCCCCCCCACAACATGCAGTTCTTGCCACACACATGGTGCCTGATCTTGCATCTGCTGCCCAAATCCCGTCCCACAGGGATCAAATATCAGGTTTTAGTTCAGATGATGTGAGCTATGCATGGCACACACACTCCGGATATCACATCTCCTGCACGGCTCTGCTGAGCGTTAGACAACAACTTTCCTGTCTGCAGCCGGTTTATTTATTGAGGCGACCGATCCGTCTGAGCTGCCTCTTGGAGTCTGGTGCTGCTGCCTGAAAATTCTGTTTTAATCACCTCTGCCCTGCCCTTTCTTTAGGGATAGAATAATAAATCCTTGTGCTGCCTTAATAAAGAAGAAAAAAAGGATCACATTTTAGTTTCCCAAGAAGCTGGAAACTGTTGACTGAATGGCTTCATTATTAACACTTCTTGCATTAACTGAGAAAACTTGAGCTTCCCTAAATGAGCTGTGCTTGCACTGGGGAGAGGGTTGGTTCCTGCTGGAATAAGCAATGGGGATTTGTGTGTAAAATACAACAGGCAGACAAGTTAGTTTGGTAGATCAATACATGCAAATTTCTATACCTAAAGTCAAAACAAGCCCTGGCTGGTGCGTGAAGTAAAAGGTAAATATTGAGTCCATGGGCCCAGGTGTTTCTTGCTGCAGGGATTTTTAGGGCTGTGCTTGATCCGTTATTCCCCCACCTCTAAGCCTGCGTCTGGCAGAGTCCAGGTCTCAGCAAACCTGCTCTCTGGGCTTCTGCAAAAGCTCCTTTCATTGAACCCATCTGCAGACCTCATTTCCCACGGCTGATTTCTACCCTTGGCGGTTTGCAAACACTTGTCTCCTGAGCAGCTCGTGCTGCAGACACGCATCGTGCTGTGCTGCCACAAACCGACTGATAAGAGATTTAATATGAAAGCCTGCTTGGAGCAAAGAGAAAAAAGATTTTCTCGGCTGATAGTCTCAAGAACAGAAGCCCATAGCTGTGCACAGGTGCTGTTTCTCTCTGATATGACAATTATTCTCCTCTAATCATTATTTTTCCTTGCTGAAAGCTTAACCTCCTTACTGAGAGGTCAGCATCTTCTGTCGGTCCCTCAAGTCCTGTTTCCTACTTGCTAGTGGCTGCTTTCACAAACTGGTGATTTCTGGTTCTCTTGTCCTTTCAGGCCATTGCAGAAGAGATTCAAGGACCTTCTTCCAGTCAGATGCCTGGTTCTGGTCTCTCTGTGGTGGGATGCACATACATGGGCTGGAGTTGAACACTTGAACTACAAGCAGGTCTCCTGCCCAAATCATTGGCCATTTCCTGGGACATTTCGGAACCTATTTTAAGGAGGTAGAAGTTGGGATTGGAAAGACTGGAGATGAGTTGGGGATTGGAGACAAGGAGACACAGAAACAACACCAGTGCCACCTTGTCTCCCCAGTCAGCTTGCAGCCTGTGCACCTATGTTGGCTGCAGCCTGTGCTTCTGACCTCCATATACAACGGGAGGTGTGAAGGAGACGGGTTAGTCTTGTCATAGCCAAAAGGATGTAGGCACCTTTCAGCAGACTGATGGTACAATACAGCCAACACAAAACGTAATACCAAGCCTTCATTGTTAAGAAGTGGCAGGGGCTGGTGTGTCTACCATCCAACCTTGTCTGGCACCAACAGAGCCTTGGGCAGCTTTGACCTGATGGGAAGGGAGAAATATTCAGGATTTTAGCACTTTAGCAGAGTAGCCAAGAGTTGGTCGGTTACCTGGAGCAATGTATGGCGGTGAAGGACCGGCCATTACAGAGGACATGTAAGACAACCCCAAGGGAAGCAGCAAGACCTCTCAGCTCAGATGGTGACAGGTCAGGACATGACCCAGGGACCCAGATTCCCTCGGTCTGGCCAACCCCTCACTGCTCGTAGCTGGGTGCCTCTGTCCCTTGCAGCCAAGGTTTCTTTCACAAGGAGCAGCAAGACATAGCTCCTTCACAAGAAAGACCAGTTTTCCATTCAGTCGGATGGATAGGAGGACGGCAGTCCTTGGAGAGAAGAAAGGCCCAGGACTCAGCCAAGAGGGGCTGACAGGTCTTGCTGACGGTTCATCTGCTGCCTCGGTCAGCGTGGGGAGCTCTAATGTCTCTGAATGGGACTGGACAAGTGCAAAATGCTATTTCCTTCACAAAGAGGATCAGCACAGAGGGACAGGTCTGGGAGCCAGCTGTATTTTGATGAACTTGCAAAGCTGAGGACCACTGTGTCTGGGGGGCTTGGCTCTGCCTCAGCAGCACCAGGCACTGGTAGCTGGCAGGATCCAGCCCACCTGACCAGAAAAGGGGGAGCTCTAACCCATTCGATGTCATGAGCAAAGGACACACATAGCTGGTGCCATCCGGGTGCCAGATGCTGCAGCTCAGAGGACTGGAAGAGCAAAGCGTGTTCTGTTGGCTTTTCTAGACCCATCAGAGGGCAAACTGGATTCAGAGTGTCTGCCTTCCTTTGAAGTCTCATTTCACAAAATGAAGACAAAATAGGAAAAAGATCTGGAATAAAAGAAAGGATAGGGCCACATGAAACTCACATGGGAGTGTTTTAATTACAAGTGAGTGAGTCTAACAGAACAGCACTGTGCAGATGCAGTTAGAAAGTAGCTGTCCTGCTCTGCCTCATTACAGCTCAGGGACAGAGATGCACCGAGCCTGCAGATCTGTCCCAAACCATACTCCTGAGTACTTCAACCACTGTGCTGGGCTGGGGCCGTGGCACTGCACACACATAGGCTCTCGCACTGTAACATCTGAGAGTTCGGCACTAACACCCCCCTCCTGGATTCTGCAGTCATGCCACCACTATTCCTTAGTCACACCATGATACAATGCTGCAGAAGGAAGCAAATATGTCCCAAAATACAGCTAACATATAAAACCACCCTAGCAAGCAACCCAACAGAAAAGCATCTCTGAGGAAGCGGATATGGGGACCTGGTGTTGTGTTCCCTAAAGCTCCAGCACCTGAGGCTGCACAGCCAAGTGCACCCCACCAGCCCTTCCCAAGCACAGGAGCGAAATGAAAAGCCTGACATGCCAAGTCCATGTGCTGTCCGTAAGGCCTGTGATGCTCTCCCCACCCTCCTCCAATGCTACAGAGAGGTCTTTTTTGATTCCATCATCTGGGAGATCTTCCAGGAGGGCTCATCCCCATGTGTAGGTCACAGCTGACCTAAGCTCATCTTGCAGAAGCCAACATACTGAATGTCAGCTGTCAGCATGGCCAACATTGCAGAGGTCTGTCTAAATAGAGATATCGAGATCCCTGCAGTCCCATCACCTTGCCCTTCAAATGACAGGCAAACACCTCTAAGTACATTCTAATTGATTTAGACACCATCTGTTTCTTTGCTTATATGAAGAGTTATTGATTTTGGGTTATTCCCTGAGTGTTTATTTTGCAGATAGCTTGTTGTGAGCTTGGTCATTCATTCTAAAATCACCCCCTCCGTTTGCTGAGAGCTGCACCCACAAAAAGAGAGATCACCCCTCCCCAGGCTGCACCTGCTGGAAAGGAAAGCCCTTGCTCTCAGCTGGCGCTGGGTAACCCTGCTCAAATCAGAACTGCAAGGGCACACGCCAGAGAACGGTGTCTGCTCTTTGCCTTTTCACATGAAAATCGCACTGTCTCTTTCCCATAATTTAAGCCTGATGACTGCGAGCAAGACACATTTAATTTGCTGTCATGCTTTGCTCATTAAATCCCCTGAATTACTTTATTTACTAACATACTTCTTCTAAATTACTTTATTACTTAACTAAATTTATTTATTTGTTTACAATGGATGGCAAAAGAGAAAGACGGCTGCGGCGGTTCCTTGCTGACAGTCACCCAAGCCACAATGTGATAGTGGCAATGAAAAAGGTCTGGATTTTGGGTGCTGCCAGCATGTTGCATAAGCTCTGGATAAAGCAGCTAATGTGCCTCTCAGAAGGACATTTCCCCAAACGCAGGCGCAGATTTTCAGATTCCTTAATTGTCCCCAGATGTTGCTTGTCCAAATGAATACGAGCCAGACCCCCTCAAGCACAGAGTTAATGGTGTGAACAGCACAGCTATGGAACGTCTGCGGTGATTTTTGCAGTATGTTATCTTCTAATTGACAAGATTAACAATGGATTGTGTTGGAAAATACTGAACTCTGCGCAACCAGCTAAACAAATGGAGACAGAAACCAAAACAAGACAAAAAACTCCACTCCTTTAGCTTCTTCATTCCTACCAGTCATTCAGGTGTGCTGATTTTTTTTGTTTAGGTTTTTTTTCAATAGTTTCATTAGAATGGGAAAAGCCAGGAAGAGAAAACATGCTGGTGGTTCTTTGAAATGCCCTGAAAAATAATGAACAACAGCCTTTCTAGGAAACCCAGAGGGAGTTTTGCTCAGTATAGGACCAGAAATAAGACTGTATGCTATTAGAGCGTCTGACGGGAAACAGATTTCAGAGACAGCTTCCTGAGGGCACCCAAAACCAGTCCTCCATCTAACCCTGGTCATCTGGATAAACAACAGCTTGCTTAGTCCTACAAGATGCTTGCTGCTGGCTTGAGAGTAGTTAAGAAAGATGGTATCTCCAGCAATTGCAATAAGCCAGAGTGGAAATATTTGTTCAGGAGTCAACGGTTCTACATCTGCTTGGTGTCAAATAAGTACTCAAGGGTCCATAATAGGGCCCAGTGAAATATACCATCAGCCACAGTAGCCATGGACCTTGTCTTTTCTACTCAGCCCTCTCAGGCTCAACATTAAGTCAAGCTCAGCCTTGCTCCTTGCTCAGCTCATACATCTTTTCTGCTGCAGATAAGAAGTTGTCTCCTACCATCCCGATCAGCATCAGCATTTCTCAGGCAGGAATCAACATGCAACAGTGAGTGAATCCTCACCAGGGCACGACAAAGAGTGGTGTTTTGTCTGGTGTCATGATGAAGTTTTGGTCAAACTAACTCCTGTTGTCACATCCCACCTCTTTCGTCCCTGAAGTGTGTGCTCCTGCTGCCCACTGTGAGCTAAATCTGAGCCTGTGCAATAAAGACAAGAACACTGACATTCCAATAACATTTTTACAGCCCACACTTTTAAATCTCCTCTTGAAATGCCATTAATTCTGCAAACTTACCATGTGGTTCTACCACAGCTACAGCAGTTACAATCTAGAGTGAATCTCCTGGAAATTAAAGGTATGAGAGATCCTTATCGTCGGGCAGCTGGACATTTATGGCATCACTCCTAACCTATATCTAGTGTAAATCTCACAGCACGTTAAATATGTAGCTCTGTATTAGACCATCGGTGCTGGTTTCCTCCCTTACACTGGATATTGTAGGGCGGCAATGTGAAGGTCGTTAGTGCAAGTGGGAGATTTTGCCACAGCCTTCAGCTTCACCGCTGTGAGTTTTCCAGGGGGAGATTTCCAGTCACCGGGCCAAGAATTCTCTCCTGTATCCAAGGACTCCTGAGCTCTCCACACCCTTCTTGCTTTCATTTCTTATTAGCTTCTATTTGCAGGAAAGCAGGCGGTTTGTCAGATCCAGCCAGAGGAGGTTCTAGCATACAGCGTACCTTCCTACTGTTTAGTTATTTGCATTTATTGCATTTTTAGTATTTACATTTTTCTTTCTACAGAGCTGTGATGAGTATTTGAACTGCCAGCGGTGTTGTGCTTCCCCAAACCTGAGCCTTGACAATCTCAGTTTTTGGAGAAGAGTTAAATGAGGAGCAAGAACCGATGCTGCTGGGGACCAGCATGGAAGTTTCACCATGCTCTACTCTGTATGATTTACACTGTCAGGTCTGATTTGTGACACAGCAAAATCACAGCAGCAATATTTGCTTATTGTCTCACTGAAATACTGTGGTTTACAGTGCAGCTTATACCTCTGCTTCTGCCGAAGTAGGTACTTAGAACAGAAGTGTAAATCCCTGGCTTTATGCACTTCCATCATTAACCTATCCTATCAATTATGGCATAAGAACCTGTGATGTACTACGTCCCTTACCCCAAGGACAGGAAATTACTTTTATTTCTTCTGTTATGATTAACATATAGATCAGCACTGAGACTTAATAAACTGAAGTCATTTTCCTTCTGCAGTTAACAGGGTGCCGGGGCCCTTGACATGGCTTAGAAATGGTTAAGCTCCTGTAGTTTAGCAACTCATCTGTAATTAAGGGCATCGGTCTATAAAACATCCTCCTCTATCAGGGCTGTTGTGGGTGCTAATGGGGGCCATTAGCTGTGGTTTTGTTCCCAGGTGATGATAAAGCTCTTTGGAGACAGTGACACCTCCTGGGACCAGGGGGCCAGCAGGTCCCCGGGGTCCATGGCAGATGAGACGCAGGTTTCCAGCTGGAGCACAGAACCCCAGGCTTTGGGGGACTAGAAGTGGCCGATAAAATACTAAGAAATATCAACTTCTTTATGTTTCACAATTGTTCTTGAAAATTCTTGGAAAAGCAATTTGACTTCCTTAGGCCTGTACAGCACTAACAACTACACTTGGTTCTCCAAACAAGTCGGATTTTGCCCTTTGCCAATTTGAAGGGGGTCAAGGGTAAAGTTTTGACCAACTTTGTATTCCAAGGGGGACTCCAGGGAGAAATTACAGCAGCCTAAAGAGGGACAGCCGCAATCCAGAAATAACTCCTGTTCTCTCAGCACAGGGAATAAAACGGGCACCCTTCCTTCCAAACAACAGATTTATTTTCTTTTTCAGAGCTTGAAGCAATTCCTCCTGGCTTCCAAGAAAACTTTTCAAGGGTACTTTAAAGGAAGCCAGAAACTTTAAGATAATGAGCTTCTCACAAGCAGCAGCAGGGAAGGAGAGCCTGGGAGAGTCAATCCAAACGTCAAGGGTCATTTGAAGACGAGAAGGAACCCCGGGCCACGCAATGCTGTATTCGCCTTTCCAGCTTTCACTTACCTAACTTCATCTTCCCGCTGTTAAAATGATAAAAAAACATCTTTCACACATGGATACAAGAGCAATAGCAAAATATGTTTTTCGTTCTCCATGCATCAGGTCTGCTGAAATTTGCCAGGTTTCTTATAATTGGTATTATGAAGCTTATTAGCTTTCGGTAGAATCATTACCAGGGTCTATTCGTGCCACATACAGAGTCCGTCACACTGTCAAGCCTTTTTTTGTGTGGTGAGGCGGTCTCTCATCCACAGTATCACACAATTGGAATTGAAACCTGTGCTCTGGTGGGCTGTTGTTGTTGGCTTGCTAGAAATCCAACATGACGTAACCATTTATTTTGCTGTAGATAAATGAACCTGGAAATAATGTCACCAAAGCTCACTGCTGCTTCAGGATGGATGTTTCCAGCCATGGAAAACAAACATCTCTGCTTTGCTTTGTTGCTTTATTGCAAGAGACGCTGCCCATTGCTGCGCTTCGGCCTTTACATAGCAGTGGGAGGTCACTGTCCTGTGACTCCCTTTATATGTCTTTTGTTCAGAGAGTATTTCTGAAGATTGCTAAGATTATCCATGATTCATGCCAATAAGCCCTAATTTGTTGTGCACAAACATTTCCGCTTTGTAGCAATTTCCCTGATCTCTGGGTAAAAGAAAAGAACACAGTGGAAGCTTTTATTTTCCTTGAAGAGCAGAAGCATTTTAACTGTCAAGTCTTGCTTTTCATACTCCGCATCTCATAGGTAAAACTGGGACAACTCAGCTGCATTGTCAAGCAGTCTGGATCAGAAAAAACAGGCATGCAGACAGGAATCCACCGATGGGAGAAATAATCTAAAAGATAATGTTTTTGGTGCTTGGAATCTGCAATAAACTTTGGGGATCTACCCTGGACTGGGTAGTGGTCAGACAATATTTAAGTTTGTTGCAGCTAGATAGGTAAAGTTTATCCGACAGTAGCCAATATGTGTGCTATGTAAGTGCAATGCATGCTGCTCCACAAGCAAATAGCAGCCAGCATGATGGGAATGACCAGGGCAAAAGTCAATCATGAGAAAAAGCTGGAAAAGCCAGCTTTATTAGATAAACATCTCAGCAAGACATGGATCACTGGGATAGAGGCAGTAGCGAATATACACGTTATCCCAAAATTGTTCAGTTGTATTAAGTTTCCATACCTCACCCTGCTGAATTCCTCAGCCCTCCCAGTTGTCGCCATCTCCCACCAAATTCTCTTTACGTTAATTCAATTGTGCCCTGGCAGCTGGTGACTGCGGCTCTCAGTGCCCCGCACTGGGCTCACATGTAATGCATTGGTGCTGGTTTTGAACCAAAGAAGTGTCTCATGTAGAAAGGCTGGGGGAGAGCTCTGTATCTTCATGATAATCAAGTGTTTCTTAGAGTAGAAGCCAAATCATAGCACCTGGCTGTGAACACAGCTTAGATCCAGACAACAGACTGTGAAAAACAAATCAAGAGATGTTTTTTCATTGGTTTCTCAGCTTACTTCCCATTGAACAGGAAAATCCAGTCCTAATGCCTTCATCAACAGTCATAATGACCCGGGACAAGCCTTTCATCAGGTCTTGGCCAACGCACTGTATGGAAAGACTTAAGGGCAAGATGTTTCAGGTCCTTCAGCCTCCACCAGCACGAGGTTTCTTTATTATCAAGCCTGCTGGTAGCAGTGGTGTGAACCCAGCAAACAGATCACCATTGAGCAATTATTCCTCCTTCTATTTTTCCTCACTTTCCACAGCAGCACTCCCATCAGGGCCACTCAGAAGTCCCTGCAGGAGGCAGTTTTGCTTTGGTTCCCCTGGTCTGCGTGGCAGGGCGGGTGTTCACGTGTCCTTCTCTGCGGATCCCAACTGCACTGCCTCAATAAAACCGGCCAGCTTGGACCGTTTATCGCAGCTTTCCAACATGGGCAAAGCCTGGGATGGACTAACATCATCTGCCTAAACAGGCCAGAGTCCACTGCATCCATGCAGGAGGCAGATCCACCTCGAGGCTGTGGGAGGTGGCTGTTTGCACGAGTGTTAGTGGTAAAAATGGAACAACTGCCAGTCTTGCACCCCTAAGGCACTTCATTTGAGGATGTACGTATAGTTCTACCTGGACCATTGGTCACAAGGCAAGATGGAAATCTCCTGCCTGTCCTGGGCCAGGCCCCAGCAGCCACTGGTTACTCATGAGGAGCATCCTCCAGGACTTGTCTGTTCCAGTCCTGTTTCACCCCACAAAGGGTGGGCTGTGATGATAAATCTGGGTCTTGACACACAGACAACAAAGAAAAAGACTTTTCCCTCTGCTTGGACATCCCCCAGCAGCTCTGCAGGTAGAACAGGCCACCGGCATTTTCACGTGGAGAGAAAAACTCCGCTTCAGATGACAAATATTGTAGAAAATTGGGAAAACCTGGCGATCCTCTTCTGGAGTACAAAAGATGCAGTTGTGCACTGCAGTCTGCAGTGGCGATAGAAATGTAGTGGCAGCTACGGTGGGACAGAGATCTGCGGGATGCAAGGGTTGGAGAGTGTCACACGAAGAGTGGCAGAGGTCACACAAACCTGAACTCAGGGCACCAGCTCTTCTAGTCCCCAGAAGTGTCAGAGGCGAAGCACAGGGGTGGCACTGGCAGCTCCAGGGACGTGAGCTGACCCACTCGTAAAGTCAGCAGTGACAGCTCCTTGCCAGGACAGCTCTCGGCATTGCAAAGTTCTGCCCCAAGGGGAAAATACGTATCTCAGGAAACACTGACTTGGAGAAACGCAGTTGTAGCAGGGATTAACTCGGGAAAGCAATGACACAGCCTTTCCAGCACCAGCAACATTCACACCACTCCATTGCTTTCCATTACTAGAAGCATTTATTTCTCATCAAAGTGCTTCCAGCATCAGCACGCATTTAAACCATATTATTTTTCAAACCAGCGTCTGAAAACAGCCTGTACCAAATTGTTTTCCCTATTCCCTTCTGCCAACCAGTGTCTCTCATGGCTCAGCCACGTGTTCCCGGGCTACGAGCCCAGCTGCTCTTGTAAACCATGCTCCAAACACATGTTCTTGCATGGGACGCTCAGTATTATTTTCAGAATGATTTTGTTGGTTTATGTCCTCACCGCGTGCCCCCAAAGGGCTGCTTCCAGCAGGTTTTGTACGAGGTTGCTTGATTGGCTTCAAGCTTCTTTGTGAGTTTCCCCAATGCCAAGCTCAGGCCCTGAACCCATGCCAGGTAATTCATTATTTCTCCTTAAATGCTATAGACAGACTCACGCTCTTAGCTTGTCAGATAAAGGCCTGAGAATTGCTTTTCAGCCCACCTAATGAGGGTTTGTGTTTTTCTGCACTTGGGAGGATGGATGGTCTTAATTTCCGATTTCTTTCAAAGAGAGCAATTTTCTTCCACAAAAAAGACCAGGAATAATAGATACAATGTGGCTTATTCTGAGTCACCCTTTAACCATTTGTGCTGGTGTTTTCTCTTTGTGTGGCTTCCAACTAAGACCCTGAAATTCAAGAGTCCACTTTAACAGTCGCTTTATGTTTTCCCCTGCCATGAGACGTTTCTGTGCCTGAAGGTTTCACGCACAACCAGCATCCTCTCCCAGGCTTTCTGCGGCCTGGCAGGGTCTCCATAAATGTTGCCCTGAAATACTCTAGGCTGGGCATTTCTACCCCAGCTCCGCAGGACTTGTCTACTTGACACGAAGAAGCCAAGGCACGGTGCACAAGGCACTCTGCAGGGAGGGAGTTTGCTCTCTTCTGTGCCTGCAAATCATCTGAGCGACAACACTAAGGTTGAGGCTCCATATGAAGTCCCCCAATCAGCGCAGCAGTGCCCGTATCTACCACTTCTACATCAACATTCATGGCGATGACCAGGATTCTTCTTGGCCAACATCTGGTCAAATGAGCCGCCGATGCTCTTAATGTGTAACAGATGTGTTAATGAGGGAGGAAACAGAATGAGTGCTGGGAGTGTGTCTTATAACACCCCTTTCGAACTACCTTGGGTGAAGAATGGAACTGCAGGAGAGATTACCCTGAAAATTCAGACACCAAAGAAGAGTTTAGCAATGTGAAAGTGCACACATCAACCATAGTGCCCAACACACATCATGGACCCCTAGGAAAGAATCGACATGTTTGAATACCCAAGAGCTGGAAAACGAACACGCAGCTGGTTTCCAAATGAAAGCAGTGGGATATAAAGAGTTATTTTTCAGAAGCTTAACTTCCTTCATTGATAAATTAGTGCAACAACTATGAAGAGGCAAAATATCATTGCTTCTTGTTTGTAAACTTCCCAGACTTGGCTGGGGAAAGGGGAGCCATGTATCGCTCTTGATGCCTTTGCAGGGATGAGCTGAAGGAGAATAAAATCCAGATTTGGGCTGACCTGGTGTGTTGCTAGTTTTGTGATTCTGGTGTTTGTTACAGTGCCATTTGGAAAGGGAATTGAAAATCCTTGGAGCAGCACGATGTAGCAGAGCAGGTTTCACTTCATTCTAGAATTAACGGAGAAAATTATCATATGAAATGTTTGCAAAGGAAAAATGATGCAAAGATCAGAGGCTCCATAGCTCAGGGGGTAGAGCACTGGTCTAGTAAACCAGGGGTCGTGAGTTCAAATCTCACTGGAGCCTGGGGGCTTTGTACCCCTGCAAAGATTCTTGTATTTGTCTTTCTGGTTTTTCCAAAATGTTGCTGCTCTCATTTTTTGGAGCATCCACCCCATCTTGGGTGAAATACAAACATATAGCACGTATACCAAATAACAGGTCACAAGAAGCAGAGAAAAAGAGCAAGATCAGAGTTAAACCCTTGAAAAAAATGCCTCAAAACATTTTAAAGTATAGCAATCAGAGATAGGAAATAACTAATAATGGCATTTAAAGCCGTCTGAACCCCGCAGACGTTGTGAAGATCATTGATTAACAAATCTGAAATGGCTGCTAGATATTTACAGTGAGATCTGGTTCTTCTCTTCATACTTCAGCAGGACGACCAATTATGTCTCCAGAGCTCAGTGGTTACAGAGCTGGCTGAAAAAAATAATCATAAATACGGTTTGTGAAGGAACAGTAACATTGGTCCATTGGTCTTCAGAGTTCTGCTGGGAGGTGCTAGAAAGTTATTCTTTTTAAGAAAAACATAAGTACATAGGAATTAACTTATTTTGCATCTTGAGTTCAATGAATTGCAGTCCAGTTTTCCAAGATTTCATACTCTGCCTTCGCATATTTCCCACTCTTTCTTTCTCACTTTCAAATAGACATCCTCTTCCATCAAAACTATTCAAACCAGTGATGCAAAAGGACATTTCTGAATTTGAAAAGGGCCTTTTCCATTTGAGGGAGAGAAGGCTCAAAAGCCTGAAGCGATGCTGTTTTTTGGAGGTGGACACTGGGTGCCAGGAGGGACATGGTGCTTTGGTCGCCTCCCCAGCCTGTGTCCTTATCCTCTGCTTTCCCAAAACAGTGAGAATATTACAGTTTTGGTGGGTTGATGTGTTTTCTCCACATGAGAAGTGGCCTGCAGGAATTTCCCAGCTTCCCTCTGTATATATCACAGTAAGGCTAAAGAAACACAAGTCAGCAGGGTTCCCATTAATCTGCTACCTAATAAACTCGTACAAGTTATTGTTATTGTAACCCAAGATACTGGAAAACGGCAAGACGTGTTTTACTAAAAATGAATTTGTTTCTAGACTGTTGTGGCTATAGGTCTATTTACCCTGAGCCTCATTCCAGCTTCTCTCTTTATTTTGCTTTCATATGACACTGCTGAGCAATATCCAAGAAAGATCTTTGTGGTTCGAGTTCACTTTTGCGATCAGGCTCATGGTTTCAGTTTGGCTGGGCCTGGTAGTGATGGAAATGGTCCTTTGAAAAATTAATATTTTTCACCTCTATGCAAAAATGACGAATGTTTAGGGTACGTTTTGCTGAATTCTTAATCTACATGGTTCTTAATATTAATGTAAAAACTCCTCTCCCCAATAACTCTGCTGCAATGCGTAACACCCAGCCTACTGATGCTACTTGTTAAACTTGGGCCTGATGCAAAGATTGGACCCTGTCCTAGCTAAATCCCTTTTTATCCATCATCCATCATCTTTTTCTCTGCTGGAAACGGGGATTTTCAAAGATAGAGCTTGACAGGAGCGGTCAAGAGGGCAAAGTCATTTATACCCATGTCCTGAAGGCCATGTCAATGTGGGAGGGAGAAAGGGCGACTCTTCACCTTTGTCAACCTGTGAAATGGAAACACCACGTATGTGTTCTGAGATGCTATAAGTCTGGTCCATGTATGGTTTTACTCAGGAAAACACTTGCTCTTTAAAGTCATGACCTTCCCTAATCCAGATCTAGACAGTCTTTTATTGCTTTGTTTAGGGAGATTTAAAGGTATCTTCCTGTATACCCTAGAAAACTTGTTTTTCATATTTTCCTGAAAACTTCAGAATGCCATTTCTATTCCTAACAAACACCCCAGATGCTGCGCATTGCTCTGGCGTGCTTTCCATTCCTCGGTCTCCCTCCAAGGGCTGCATCGAGCTGGGCAGAGAAACTATTTGCTCTGATATAAACAACATTGAACTTTGTGCCCCAGCAGCCTGGATCACCGAGGTGCTCATGGCCATTCCCTGAACCCAAGGACCATGTAGCACAATTGCATTTCTACCTCTAGTTCAGTTCTAGTGAAGGCCACATATGCCTCAATTAATCCATTTCTTAAGTCATCTGGGAAACAACCAATAAATAATTTAATCCAGAGAAGGAAACATTGAGCAAGAACCAGTGAAAATGTTCCCATGTTTAAAGAGGATTTAGATTTAGAAATACAATTTAGGCTAATGTTAAAAACTAACATACAAAAGGATCAAATGGCAGCCTTGTAGCCTCAACCCAGAGGAAAAATACCTATTATAATGAAATCAGTAGGACTGCAGAATTCAGAATAGGGAGAAATCCCCCAGCTTTCTTACAGACCCTGAACTACACACCTGCATACAGTCAGGTAAACCACACACTCAATGAATCAACTGTGCAAAGGGAGATTTGGGCACCTTGATCAGCTGGAGGCAGTTTCGTTATGGATGTCTGGGTGGGAGGAAACCCATCTGCTGGTCTCCCTGTCCTTCTGCTGACATCTCTGTGACAGCCAAACTGGCATTTTGGGGGAAATCAAACACAAACCCTGGGAAAAAAAGAAGAGAGACAGATAACAAATGCTGATAGGTTCATCCACATTTGGCAGTGGCCGTGGAACAAGGTATCTCTTTCAAACACAGAGAATTCAAGTTTCCCTCGTGACCAGAAGACAGAGACATTCTTCAATAATAGTATAGCTGTATGTACCTGTCTGCCAGGCACAGGGAGCTCCATGGTATCCACAGGTTGTCTATGCACAGCCCACAGATCAGCCACCCACACCCGGCCACTGGAGATTTCCCCACCATCTCAGAGCACATTTTTTCCCGGGGAGATTGCCAGCTCTTGGAGCCGATGCAATCGCTCCCTGCTTCTCCTCAACTCCAAGGCCATAAAACTCGATTACCATAAAATCTAGTAATGCAACAGCTTCAGTGAAACCTTGTGGCTGCCCAGAAAGGCTGAATGCAAAGGCACCATGCACTGAAACCCATGTGAATGTGGCCTTGGTGCTCCCCAAGCTGCCGGCACCACATACTTAGATGGCATCTTCACAGAAGCCTTGAAAATCTTGATGACCTATCACCAACTCCTCTTTTCTTTTGAATACATGAGCCTCTTACAAATATAGCAGCTCTGGCAGCTGATGAAGGCCATCTCCATGCCAAAGACAGACACAATACCTCATAATCAAAAGCCGATATCACCATATCACAAATAGCTCGGCATGAACGTGTGGAAAGGATTACACCTTGATTCAAGGAGAAAACCCCAAGACAGCAGTTCACATGGGGATGAGAGCACCCACGACCAGGTGACAACTGGCAGCTTGTCTGAAAGGCACAGGCAGATGGGGCAGGTCTGCACGATCCTTCCTCAGCATCCAGGGGGATTTGCACAACACTTTGCTTCTGGAAATGCTGCAGCATCCCAGTCTCTTACTGATTGTGGTGCTCACCCTTATGATTTCCATATACATTAAACAGACTAGGAGACCTTGTCTTCCTCAGGATAGTCCCTGAGGGTTTAATACTGGCCTTGTAGCTCTTCTGGACTCGATCAGTGAGACACCATTGACCCGATCAGGGCAGTGTGAATATGAGGTTACCTTCCCAGCAAACATGTTCCTTCCTGTGGGCCATATGTTCAA
Source organism: Patagioenas fasciata (assembly GCF_037038585.1). Lineage (NCBI taxonomy): Eukaryota > Metazoa > Chordata > Aves > Columbiformes > Columbidae > Patagioenas > Patagioenas fasciata. The sequence continues at coordinate 2,258,820 of NC_092539.1, forward strand.
TGAAAGACTCAGTTACTGAAAATTTAACCAAACTATAGAAAACCAACCACATTTGCTTTCACCAAGGCATCTTGCCATGCAAATAAGAGCTTAAAGACAGACCCAGGATAGGGGTAGGAGTCTGCTGTGAGGATCCAGCAGAGGAACAGGGCCTGTCTGAGGTGGGGAGGTGTAAGGGGTTTGCTGTGTTTAGTCTTGCTACAGGAAGGCTGAAAGCAGACATGATGAGCTCATATAAATACCACAGGGGTAAACAACTAAAAGGAGAAAGGAATATTTAAACTATGTCATTAGCACAAAAGAATATAGCAGGCTGAAATTTAAAAAAAAAAAATCTCTAAAAGTCACAGAATCGTTTTGGTTGGAAGAGACCCTTAAGATTGTTAAGTCCAACCATAACCCAGCTCTAGAACTAAACCCTGTCCCTAAGAAACTCATCTACATGTCTTTTAAACCCCTCCGGGGAGGGTGACTCCACCACTGCCCTGGGCAGCCTGTTCCAGTGTTATCTGTGGAGTCATTTTTTCAAGCAGTCTGAGCAACAGGAGGAGGAAACCCCATGAGAGGTCAGCAAGTGGACCAGCGGGTTATGGAGGAGCTGGAGAGCACAGGTAGATGTCATGAGCCAAGAAATCCCATCCTGTAACCTGCTCGTTGGTGATATGACCTTGACTAAGTTTAGCAGTGCCTTGTGTTATCTAAATACTCATGTGTATGCACCTGTATCTTTTCCAGTCTTTTAAATAGCATGTTTCTCCAAATGCTGCTTCCATTTCCAGAAGCAGGAGGTAATGACTTCAGGTCTGCTTTCTCCTCCACCTGGAGAGCTGGTGATGGACCTGTTGATTGCCTCATCTCCCTCGGTCTGTGAGGGCAACAGTTCATTCCCTGTGCAGCGAGCCTAGTTAGTGAGCTCAGTTGTTCTAATAATGGTCATCTATTTATAGCCATTTATAATTTGTTTCATGACAAAGAGTTTCTGCAAGATGCTCCTTGATTCTTGCAAGTTTGTAATGATTTTTTCCCTTCCTGTGTTATTGAAAGTAGCTTTTGTGCTTGGAAAAAATGACTATAATAAAGGCCATTTCATGTGTTCAGAGTAAATGATAGGGACTTTAACAGGTTTTTGATGAAAGCTTAGAATTTCTCTTTGTTTTCCTTCAGTTCTTTTCAATCTTCTGGGTCAGATGAGCCTGGCTTACCTTCAAACTTGTGAAAGCAGAACAGGGACAGCATAAAATGATCTCGATGCTGTACAGCTTTGCTCACCGCCGGGACAGCAGCTCAGTCCTCTGCCCAGAGCCTGGTGATGACAAGCTGCAAACAGCAGAAGGGCAAACTCAGGAGATGGCGCTGGCTATGCTTAATTTGCTCATTCCCTAACTGCCTCTCCCCAGATATGACAATCTAAATATTTCTATTAGGCCAGCTATTAAATTTTGTGGGAAATGATACAACTGATCTGATGAAATACTCTCCAGCCCTTTCATCCCACAACTCTCTGTCCCATCGTAGCTGCCACTACATTTCTATCGCCACTGCAGACTGCAGTGCACAACTGCATCTTTTGTACTACAGAGAGGATTGACAGGTTTTCCCAATTTTCTACAATATTTGTCATCTGAAGCGGAGTTTTTCTCTCCACGTGAAAATGCCGGTGGCCTGTTCTACCTGCAGAGCTGCTGGGGGATGTCCAAGCAGAGGGAAAAGTCTTTCTCTTTGTTGTCTGTGTGTCAAGACTCAGATTTATCATCACAGCCCACCCTTTGTGGGGTGAAACAGGACTGCGACAGTCGAGTCCTGAAGCCACAACTGTGGTTTTGCTCTCTGCCAGACTGAGCGGGGCCTCATTAAGCAGCAGGCTGTGGGATTTCATTAGTCAAGCTTCACATTCACAGCTCTGTGGTTGTCCTCCTCTCACCTGGTCACAGCTGTGTCTGGAGTTCCTCCACAGCTGAAGCTCTTTATCAGTTCTCTGATGGGCTCCAGCTTTGCTGTGCCTCCATGGTCCATCCATAAACCCACACCACCCTCTGCCTTTCCCATGTCCTCATTTCCCAGCCTTTGCCTTCTTGCTTTGACTCCCCCTTGGTGAGCATTCCCAATTCATGACCTGTGTGTCTTCATGTGCACTCGTAGGTGCCAGCTGGGGCTTCCCCAAGCGTCCCAGCAGACCTCACCAGCAGTGGAAGGTGCACAGAACCACTTCTGCAGTCGGTGAGATGTGTCTGGGACCACCAGGAGGCATTAGTCCTCCACCGAGGGCAAGCAGGCGGTGGGGGAGCCTTGCACAACCACTCAGCTCCAGAAATCTTGTCCCTGCTCAGCTATTGTGCCCAGCAACGCTTTTCAAATTACCCACAGTTACAGAAGAGACGGAGAATTAGCACCAATATCGAATATTATGTCTTGAAAGTCTAACACAGCTTGATCTGGCCTCTGTTGCATTAAGTCAGCTCTGGGGCTCTGTCCATTACCATGAGAGGGCAGCACTTGGGCTTTCTGGAATAGTTCTGGGGACTGAGCTTCCAACAAAGATGCATCAAGCTCACTGGAAATCATTCAGCAAGCCTACAGAGAATTCACAGAATCCCAGAATGTCAGGGGTTGAAGGGACCTGTAAAGCTCATCCAGTGCAATCCCCCCATGGAGCAGGAACACCCAGCTGAGGTTCCACAGGAAGGTGTCCAGGCGGGTTTGAATGTCTGCAGAGAAGGAGACTCCACAACCCCCCTGGGCAGCCTGGGCCAGGCTCTGACACCCTCACCAGGAAGAAGTTTCTTCTTTTTCCTCAAGTCTAAGACTCAGTTATGCAGATGGTGAGTCCAAACTAAACCCTTCACACAGCTTTCCTTCACAGTTGATCTGTTTGCTTCTTTGTATAACCAGTTTCACAAAAGGATCTCAAATTGCCAAGAAATTCTCCTACTTTTGCTCAGAATGGAGGTGAATCACATTCTGTTTTGTTTTCTCAGCTGTTGTAACCAAAGCATTTCAAGAATTTGTGGGGACCGGAGAGGGATTACGAGTCCAAGTCTCTGGTCAGGCCTTTGGTTTCCTATCCACCCACAGCTGTAATTCCCCAGCTCGTCACCAGTAACAAACCTGAACCATGAAGCCCACAGCACGATTAGGGAGCCTGGTATTTGCTTCCTTTCTCGAGCAAGCCTTACGTTTCCTCTCTCAGGAAGGCGATGCCGCTTGAGGTGTATGTTTGCTTTATTTTACATTGTTTCTCCCCTCCTCCTGCAGCAGCGGGAGCATCAGGATGCAATTTGCAGAGAAACAGCAGGGTGCTGAATCACTCAGGGTGCGCTGTAGTGCAGAGAATGTGTTCATAGAACTGCTCTCTATATTTGGGGGTTTCTGGCTGGAAAGCAAAAGGGCAGTTTCTGTAGACACTATACATCCTATGGATGTCCACCTGAATGCTTCCGGGGGTGGCACGTTCACTTTTGAAGGAAATCACGTCCTAGCGGTGACTCTGTTTTTGTTTGTAGAGGTAATTTTCCTGGGAACCATACAGGAACTTCCTCATACAAATACAATTTACTGTGACTATGCAGCTGCATCTATGCTGGTGGAAAATGCAGAGATATATTACCATAGATGCTCTGCTGAGCACGTCAGCTGAGGATCCATCCGATATCCTTTTCAAGCCTGAGACCAGGAGGAGTTCGTCTTATACCAACAACATGGGAATGTGAGGGACTGAGAAGTTAAAGGATTAGTTTCAAGGAGTTCAATTTCTGCCATAAAATTCATAGACTGAGCAGAAACAAAAGAGGGTGAATATCCCCAAAGAGAACCAAATTAACTTTTTCAGATGGTTTCATTGGCAATGAACTTTTTTCACAGTAACTGATTGTCTCAGTTGGTTTTGGAATCAACACTCAGAACTGAAACGAAGCTGTTGGGGTTTTTCTGAGTGGGAACTGAAATGTTAGATTCTCTGCTGACTTGTGCTGGTCCTGTAGTCAAATGTGATATTCCCTCTGGCATTTCAAAGTGTTAATGAAGTCCAGAGACGACCTCAACTCTTGTTTTATATTTCATGGAACACTAATGGCAAATTCAGCCCCCAGGCCCCAGCCAAGCAGATGGCCAAAGTGCAGCCTTGGCTTCAGTTCAACCCCTTTTATAGCCTCAGGGCAAAGCCTCAGCTGGTGTGCACCATCACAACTTGAGACTCTGCAGCCATTTCCCTCGGCTGGAGATCTGCTTTTCTGAGTGCTAACATTGTATACTCTGAGCCTTTACCCCAAGGTTAATTTCATCCTCATTGCAGTCCTGAGCCCAGTCCTGGACCTAGTCCAGACCCTGGATGTTGTCCAAAATCTCTTCGGCACTGGAACCACTCCTGATCCAAGTTACATTTTTTTTGGTGCTGGATACTGCTGTGCCCCATAGGTCTGTATGTGCCATACACCATTGGGTTTGATGCTGTTGTACCGCTCAGCTTGCAGTTGAGTGGGAAGATTTTCCCATGCAAACATTGCTGGTGGGACTCAGGCAGATTTCCTCCAGTCCTCCTGGACAGGCTCTATTGCCTTTGCACAGGGGCTGAGGCAAGGTCATGCCCTTTCTGCAAGGTGAGAGGAGTGAGAGCCGAAATTATTCTGATTGGAACCAGTAGTTTATGTCCTTTCCTCTGGCCCCACTAATTTAAGCTACACTCTGTTCTACAGCTTCTATTTTCTGTGCACCATAGGTCTCTCCTGGGGCTTCTAACCACTTAATTTCATCAGAGTTTCAGAAGTAGAGAATTAATCAAACAACAAGGTAGTGACTCATACTAGAAATTGCCACTTTTACACACTCACCACCTAGAATACAAACAAGGCCTCCTTCGGGTCTCATGGGGGAAGATGTTGGTGTCAAATGCAAAGATCATGAGCCATCTACTATATTAAGCTTCAAGCAGAAATATTCATCTGATTGTCTGGAAATGAAAGGCAGGGACATAGTTTTGGGTGCACAAGGCAAAGCAGGGACAAATGGCACTCAGCTGGCGTCCACTGCTGTTTCCACATGTGGGAGATTTAGGTCAAGAAAACCCTGGTTGTTTCTCTCCTGGACATGCTGGTCACCCCGTACACAGACACGCGGTTTGGCAGCGAAGCAGCCTGGGACTCGGGGAATGCAAAGCAGCAAGTGACCCAGGGGAGGATCGAGGGACAGACAACAGCGGGGTACAAGCTGTAAGCAGCTCAGCTGCAGAGCATCGCCAGACAGGAGCACCGAGCAAGCAAGACGCTGATACTATAGCTGTGCTTGGAGTGAGAACGGAGGCAACACCAAGGTTTGGGTTCACACAAGCATTTAGGAGCTGAGGTGTTGATTCATAGGCTTGTATCAAGTGCCTGGGGCTGTAAAATCATGTAGGGGTGGCTGGGGACAGGTTTTCTCCTCAAACTGCCAGAGCGCACGGGTATCTTGGACGTGAACCTGCACCAACCAGCAAGCCCAACTTGGGGATTGATTCAGCTTGAGCATCAAATGGAGAAAGGAAAAAGATTTGTGAGCAATACACAGGAAAACAGCTGTCCAGCAACTCCGCAGTGCCCGTGGGGTTTTCTCTTCATTTTCTTGGAATGTGACTCCTGAGAACAGTATCCTCACAGAACCAGTTCAGCTGGAAACATCTCAGGTTTCTCTGCAGACCACAGAGAGTTCTGGCATTTGGGATTTCACTCACTCACCTTTCCTTCACCTCCCACGCTGCGTTCCCAGCTCACAGCTAATGCTGAGATAAAATGTCCAGGATCGAAGGAGTGGGCTGTGCACCTGCTGCTTCACCAGGAGGTCCCCATGCAATGTTTGGATACTGGGGGTGAAGATCATCGCAGAGGGAAACTAAATGCAGCAGCACTGCGTGTTTCACAACACAGGACAAGCTGAGCATAACTCAACTGCATGGAGCAAGGAAACCAAAAGCAAAAGTACTTCACTGAGTAAACGCGAAGTTGACCTGGTTGTGAGTAACTACGTGTGGCAGGAGGTCTGTGGGAGCTGCATCAGGTGTCTTAAGCAGCCACCAAAACACAAAACATGCAGCACAAATGAACGTAGTGAGGTCAACACTCAAAGAATAATCGATTCAGCCTTTCCCAGCCACTGCTCAGAAAAGTGTTTAACCCGCTTAAGTCGTGTCACAGCAGTAAAGAGATGCCCCAAGAAGCTCAGATGTCTTCAGAGAAAGATGCAGCTCATCTGTAGGTGGTTATGAGAGAGCCCAAGGCTGTGCAGGGGTGGTGGGAGCAGCAGAAAGCAGCCCCACATCTTTTCAAAACGAGTATGGGCATTGCAGGCACAGGAAAAGGAAACAAATGAGACAAATCCTAAAAGTTTCTGACCACACATAGCAGCTTGCAGGATCTTCAGCAAAGAAGCGAGTCAGGTGAAAAGGGCTGCAGCGCAGCAGGAGGGGGATGCAGAAGCCCAGGGGCAGTGGGAGAGCCAGCGTGGGCTTTTGGCAATATGGCCAGTGGAAGTCATGACTCAGGAACATGGAAGCCCCGTTTCCTGGCATTACAGCCTAAAAACCCCCTGTGGGTGTTTCCTGCTGCTGGGCTATTCAGGCTGATGCAGCCACCTGCCTCCCTTCCCCATATTGTGCTGGGCACCGGATGGAGGATGTCACCAGCCAAAAATTCCTTAGCCGGCAAGAAAATGCCATTAGGCCTTGGGTGCTTTTACAAGCTGCTGTGCAGTTACAAAGGCAGGAGAATGGGTGGAAAACAATTTTCCAGGTGCATCCTGCAGGCCAAGAGGTGTGCCAGAGCCAGGCATGGGTGGCAAGAGCTGGGCGCATGGAGTTCTGAAGCACCTCTGTGAGGACCAGGACTCGGATGTCAGCAGAGAGGTGGCTGCTCTTGGGGTTTGTCTGTGGGAGGTTGCCGTGTTGTGATCCTTGAAATTGGACCAGAGCCCTCCAGAGGTCTTTCCCAACCGTGGCTGTTCAGTGGTGCTGTGATTCACTGGAGCAAGTCCACTGGCAGCAAGGATCTGCCCAGTGCTGTGTTTGCAAGACAGGAACTGTGTTGTTGTATTGCACCATCGTCCAAATCTCGTGGATTTACTTCACAGTTTCAGTGTATGTTTGAAGATCACTGAGCCTAATCAGCCTACAAACCACCCATGTATTCTATTTCATTTTCTCTTTAATTTAGAAACCTGCTCCTAAATGCATGGTTCCTCTGATCCAGAGTGACAGGACTATGAGCAGGTCACATCTACAACCCATCCTCTCTACATTAAAAAACCTCCACACAGCGTGGAGTCCAGCAGCATCTTCAGCAGCTCCTGTCTGTTCTCTTTGGAGTCTGGCTGTAACCACTCCTCTTCCTTCCTTCTCTTCGTTTTTGGTCCTTTTCCCTCCCTCTCGCTCCCTGCAGCAGAGTGAGCAGCTGCCATGGAGAGCTACAGAAGGCCACCAGCCCTCCATCAGCAGCAGACCAACCGATGTGCCCAGCGGGCACCCTGCTCCCATTGCACCAGCAGATCCTCCCTCACCAGGGCTGCCAACAGCACCGACGCGTTGCACGGCAGGAGCCGGGGATGGCTCGAGCTGTCCCCATCGAAGCACAATGAAATGTGCCCAACAGCTGCAGACGGGTCCGAGACATGATACCCTGGGGCTCTAGGAGATCCCCAACGACACGTATCGGTGCCAAACAAGATTAGTGGCAGTTGACATTTCAGCTGTTTCTTGGTGTTCCCACAAAAGTTGTTCTGTTCCCTGCACTCGGGGCTCAGCCCTGCCTCTCCCTGCGGTGCTGGGTTCCCCATCCCATCAATCCCAGCACATTGAACAGGCTCTGTCCAGGCAGGAGGAAGATGGAGGCTGTTCTCCATCACGGAATCACAGAATCACAGAATGGACTGGGTTGGAAAAGACCTCAGGGATCATCAAGTCCAACCCTTGGTCCAACTCCAGTCCATTGACCAGATCATGGCACTAAGTGCCATGGCCAATCTCAGTTTACAAACCTCCAGGGCCGGTGAGTCCAGCACCTCCCTGGGCAGCCATTCCAATGCTGACCACTCTCTCTGCATAGAATTTCTTTCTCATCTCCAGCCTCAATTTCCCCTGGCAGAGTTGAAGCCCATGCCCCCTTGTCCTATTGCTAGCTTCCTTCCATCCCTTCCTAGCAATGCACCTTCTCTCACCCAAAACACTAGGACGGAGGAGGATGGGGAAGGTTGTGCTGTCCATGGGGAGAAGGAAGGAAGTGGTGGAAGCTGCTCAGGGTGCTCCTTATTTTCTGAAACAGTCAACTAGTAAATAGAAAACACTGAGACATTGACCACATGCACAAGTCCTTTTACAAGGCTGCAGTGAAGTGTCAGATGGGATTTGGACACCTCTTAAGATAGCGGTGTAAAGAAAGAGTTGAATGGGTTTGTGCAGTGCTGCCCCAAGTGCAGGTTTAGGAGGGGAAAGGCTTTGAGAAATTCCACAAGAGGGAAGGAAGCACAAAAAGAGCAAACGGACTTGGATCAGCTTTTCCCATTTAGATTCCTTTGTTACAGAAGCACCAGAAATGCTGGAAGCTGGAAAGCTTCAAAAAGTGAAGGCTGTTGCCAAGGCTTGTGTTTTCCTGCAATGTTTGAACTTCACCAGGAGTTAGAGAATTACACAAGATTCTTCATTTTTGCTAAATAAAAACGTTCTCATAATGGAGAAAGAACTTTTCACAGAAAATATGACATAAGCAGCAACCCGAAAACACAGGAACTGGAAGGTAAAGGAAAAGCAAAGATCTATTCTCCTGAGAGATGGCACCATATTAAAGCACAATTTATGACCTGGGGGAATGTGTCGCTATTTTAAATCAGTGGATACCGGTATTCCTTGCAGCCTCACTATAATCTTGAAGTTCAGTTTTCAGAACAAAAAGCTGTTTGCTCAGTTTCTTTTCTTCTTCTTCGTAGCAGATGTCTTGAACCTTTGAAAACACCACTTTGAGAGCTGTGTCCCTTCATCATCCTCACAGTTGTGTAGGTGTTGGGGGTGTCTGGATGTGCTGATTGTCCCTCTTGTAGGGCAGAACTCCCTCGTGCCCCAAGGAGACAATATTGTCCCTATGAACCCGCACACTGAGCAGGAAGAAGCCTGTGCATCGCACCTCCCTGTCCCCAGCCCCCTCAGGGCTCACTCCAGCTCTTCTGAGCTCTTCTTCAGCCCCTGGAAACCATGACTGACAATGACCCCGAGCTGCAGATGACCCAAGGTGGACCATGACGGTCACACTGTCACAAACAGGGTCTGGCATTTGTAGTTCGTCGAGTCCAGCTGGCTCTGCAAGGGACCTGTGACACCCCAACGTGCGGCCCAGCCAGCGCCGCAGAGCTCGTGGTGCCCCATTCACAGCCCCGCGTTGCAAACTGCTGGGCCACGTGTTTCCTTTTAGCACTAAAACTATGAGGCAGCAGCGCCCAGAGCCCTGCAAACCCCCACGGTTCCCCACGGCTGCATGACTTCAAAAAAAATTCCCTGCAGGCGCTTCACAACAAAACTGAAAAGCAAATAGAGGGCAGCTGCAGGCAGGACAACGCTTCCTATGGTGGAAACGGGAGGCTCGGGGCAATTGAGGGGGTATCAGGAGCGATATCTCTTCATCTGAGATTCCTAAGCTCAAATGAAGTGAACACGGAAATAAGTAAAATTCCACAGCAAGGAACCGCTTTTTCATCCTGCTTGTCACATCTGTTTTGTCCCGTATCCAGCTGTCGACCAGCGGCGTGTGGCAGTGGTGACTTCCCAGCTCTGCTCTGCAGGGACCTTTGGGAGGGGAGACAGGGCAGCACCTGTGCAGGGTGACAGGGACGCCCCCGTCCCCCCTCGTTCCCTCCTGCCCAGGCTGCTCTGAGATCAGCCTTTGGAGACCTGGCAAACACGGGCACAGAAACAGATCAACTTGCTCCCACGCCCAAGCACAGAAAAACGGGAATGAGCATCTGAAGAGCAGACTTCAGCAGAAGCAGGAAAATGAAGGCAGTCGGTTAATGCACAGAAACCACAACCCATTAGAAAGCAATCGCCCACCATGCCTGTGAACAGCGACATAACTGCATTAAACACAACCCCATGGTGCCTGTGGGTGGTATTCTGCATGCTCCCTTCTTATGAGAAATGAGAGCAAGCCTAACAGATTATAACTGCAGCTAAAAAAACCTAAAAATCAACTAATTGCAGAATGTCACCTTTTTTTTCCTCAAAAAAAATCAGGTCACCAGCAAATGACAGTTCCATTTCTTCTTGTTGTCTATCATAGCCCACCTCGCGAGTGGCTCCGATGTGGGTGAAGAGCAGCAGCACCCACCAGCAGCCGCTGGCCCATCGCTGTCGCTGGGGGCTCCAGCACAAACATACCAAGGCTGCTGGGGGCTGGGTGAAAAGTGAGGTTTATCTTTCAAACCATTGCAAATTAATGTAGTGGAAAGGCCACAGATATGACTCCAATGAGGTGCTGAGGCCAGTGATCTCCGTGATATTTGTATCTCGTGGTTATATTGCAGTTCAGTAAACTGGGAGCCAGGGAGGCTTTGAAGGAGGGTTGTAATTTCTGGCAGAAAATCAAGATGAAAAACAACATTTCATTCTTCCACGTGCCTGCACTGGCACCCCACGGCGCAGGGGTGGGTTCCCATCCCAATGAGACCTCCCGAGAACTGACCACAGGGACGGGAGCTGGGTCAGCAGGGAGGGAGGTGGGTGCCAGGGACCCTCCTGGCCAAGGCTGAAGTTCTGCTGGTGGATCTGGGCATTTCTCTGTGCAGAAGCTGGCCAAGACCCACCATCAACCATCACAGGGGCTGACGTGAATCCTCCAACAGCCGCAGCTGCAGTAGCTATAAAAAGCTCCAAAAACAGACTCGTTTTGTGTACTGAAGTTATTCCTGCTTGCAGCTCAGCACTGGCCTCTGCCTCACATGCCTGCGGAGAGCTCACCTCCGCGTCCCTTCCCCGGAACGAGAGGGACACAGGGACATCAGCCCAGACCTCAAAGCCAAGTGGAAGCTCTCTACATCTTTCCCTTGACTCCGTGCAACATCCAGCTGGAAAATAAGCTTTCTCCTTTGCTGTTTTCCTTTTATTGGGTGAATTTAGGTTAGGGTAAGGTTATAGTTGATATTATGGCTGAAATTCTAAATCAGGATTAGGGATTACAGTTGGAGTTAATCTGGGTTAGGATAAAAATATGAATTTGGTACTGACCTATAATTAGTAAGGCGTTACTTTTAAGGTTAAAGTATACAATCAGGTTTTTTGTGTGTCTGTAGGTTTAGATAAGTTTTAGGGTTAAATCTATGGAATGATTAAATGCAAAGACTTAGATTTTAAGTTTAAAGAGATAAATGCCATAGGGTTGGAATTAAATTTGAAAACATTTGAAGGATTAGACTGGTATTAAGGTTAGATACGATTAACCATTGCATTGTAGTAGGTTACTGTAGAAGTAGCCTCAGAAATATGGAATTCCTGATGCCACCAGGCCAAAGCTGTTTGGAGTTATGCTGGATGTAAGGTTACAATACAGATGCTTTTTTGGTCGCACTTCGTATTTGTGTTCTAGGAGGCACTCGAAATACAAACGAAGCGCAGTTTTGTTTACGGCACATTGACACTCTCCCAGGTTTCCAGCCACTCAAAGCGAGCCAGGGGAAATATCTGATCATTCAAATCTATTTTCGGTTCTGTGCCTGAGCCTTTATGAATAAAACTAACAGCAGTTACTTAGAAATAACTCTCTTCTGTACATAACTATAACTTCTCCGTGCAAAAATACCTCTTGATGTTTAGTCAGTGCTATTTTAGTTGCAGCAAAAGCACGGAAGACTCAGTAGGCTGTTTATTACAGTGGATGTTATTTTTTGTGCTTTACAGGATGCATTTGCTGTCAGAATTTGTAAAATATTAATCAAACAAACAGAAAACAGCACAGAAACTACAACTTGAAATGAAGGTGATTTCACAGCAACACTAAATCCATAATGGCGCATTCCCCATCTTTTTTCTGTCAACTCTGCCACCTAAATGCTTCATTTACAGAAGGTTTGCTTTTGTTTTGGTATTTCTTGACATCTTCTTGTCTCAGTTTCACTGAAACGAGAACAAAGGAGAGAAACTCTCTGAGAATAAGAATGTTAAGAAGCAATTAGCCAGTAGAAATCATAATACATGATCATGCGATTAAAGTATGTGACAATTCCCATGCACAAGGGGGAAGAGCTACACTTCAGTAGACAGTTTTTTAAACAGTGTATTTCATATAGTACTTGTCATACTCGTTGCACAGGCTCTGATTCTTATAGCGTGAGGGAAACATGAGGTGGGAAGCTGCCTGTGTAGTGCATCGTTGTCATCTCCCCACAGCGAGACCTGCAGATGCCACCAAGAGACCTGGGAATTGCCCCAGTGAAGTTTTGAAGTGGCCACAGATGAATAAGGAATTACGAGATGTGCGGAGCGTGGCCATTAGGCAAGATGATTTCCATCCCAGATGGCTCGACTCCTGCTTCCACAAAGCACTGTACTGGGAAGTGTGGGGATTTTGTAGGGGAAAAAAAAAGTGGGAAAGGAAATTGGAAGTGATAGGTTTTATTATTTTATTTGAAAATAAACCCACAAATTTTAGTGCTTTTCCAGCAATTCGACTGCTCTATGACCAAAAATTTGTTTTATTGAGCTCCAAGGCTGAGAAGAGTCCTGCTCAGAACAAACACTTAGCTAAGATAAGTTGGTTGCTTAACTATAGCATCCAAAATACGGGTGTTTACAGCACGCTGTGTTTCACACCCCCACGGCAGGTAGAAGAGACCAGGCACACAGGGCGGACTTCAGGTCTTGCATTATATAGAACACTGAAGGTATCTGTTGTGTTGCTGGTTCTGCAAGGATTTCCAGTATTTAGCATATAAAGCAACACTTCCTCATTAAGGTTTTCAAGATCCTCCTGTGTTCTTCCTCTGATACACACTACAAGAGTCTGCAATCACTGCATCTTAAGCATCCATTTATCAGCAAGAAGCAGCCTGGCATTAACATCACTGACCTTATATTTGACCTGCATTAAAAGCTGTAGCTGTTTATTAAAGATTAACGATTAAAGGTGTGTTTACATGGTCTTATCTTCAGGAAATTTTAGCAAATCATTGTACCAAAACTGTGGCTGCATGTTTCTTCTTAATTCAGAACAATTTTACTCAGCTGGAGCTGCTGTCCTGGCTGCTTCTCATCTGTGGGTTTTGCTCTTGCACAGAGTAGCTGCACTTTGTATTTCAGGACCAGCTGTTTATTCCAAAAGCATCCAAATTTTCCTTATTTTAGATGCATGAGTGGAGAGGTCAGGTCCTCATGTTGGGACGTACAGGAGCCTGTGCAGGTGGGCATCCTCAACCCCATCTGAACAATCCATTAGGAAACTGATTTATTTCTGGACCTTGCCCTAACGTCTGCCTTGCCACCTCCTAACAGCTCACTAAAACAGGAGAGAGGATGGTGGGGAGATCCCTAGAAATCACACAGTGTGGTTATTCTTTCTCTTGCTGGATCAGGAGGGCATATCACAAATCACTTGAATCAAAGCCTGCTTGAAGCCCTTTTCACATTAGGAAGTCTCCAATGTAAGTAAAATTCGCAACTAGCTGAATTTTTCTCTATCTGTTTCTTTATCTTTATCTCTGGGCTGCAGAGGTACCCGAACACACATATATGAAGTGTGACATAAGCAGCTTTTACAGTTCATCGTGCAATTGCCACTGCCATCACAGTTGCTCTTCTCATTATTTCATTCTCAGTTCCATTTTTTATGAATACAGAACTGTACGGAATATTTTAAAAGAAGAAAAAAGAAAAAAGGAAGGTAAGGCTGTATCTGAGCAGTCAGATCAGCCCCCCCATGGCACAAACCATAGAACTGAGAGCTGGCGGGGCAGGCAGGACAGCGCTGCCCACAGATGTAGCACTGATGCCCAGGGATGGGATGAGGCAGAAGCTCCGGGTGAGAAAAGGGATGAAAACAAGATAAATCCCAGAAACAGTGGGAAAGAGAAGAAATGGGTCGTGTAGAGACAAGCAGAAGCAGAAAGCAGAGGTGGGTGGACCAGAGCCTGTGCTGGGGATGGCTGCACTTGTGGGCAAGAGGTTCGCTCTGGCCTCAATGACCTAACGGGTCTTTTCCAGCTGAGCCTTTGAGACTCCACGAAGCTGCTGGAGTCGCTTTACGTAATCTGTTGGAACAGGAGACATTCCAGAAATACTTTTCCAAAAGAAAAGTACTGAGTTAGTTTAATTTTTTTTCTTAAATCAGTAATAAAGGCAGTGGGAGAATTTTCACAGGAGCCCCAGAGGGAGCATAGTTAATATCAGACTGTTTTTATTGCCACATGAAGTTTTTTTCTGGCTCTGTTTACTCTCTTAACTCAACATGGAATCCATTCCTGAGGGGAAAAAGGCAAGAGCGTGTTTGTTTTATGCAAAAAGCAATCTCCTTTTACATTGCAAAAGCTGTACACTGGAACAGGATGGGAGCATTTCTCTAACTTTTTCTTGGTAGTCTTTGACATTTGATCCAGTCCCTGCACTGGAAGGAGATGTGCAGGACAGTGTGTGAGGAACAGTGAGAGAAACAGCAGTGGCTTGTACCCTGCAGACCCTGGTACTGATACTTTTTCCTGCCAGAAAGTTCAGACCAAGCCTATTTCTGTCACAGGTGAACCGTCTCCCCAGGCCCATGCTGAGCACTATGCTATCCTAATGGCCATTTTCTTTCCCTGAATGTCTCTGCTGTTTGACAAGTTGCTTGCACATCACTAGTTAGCAGCTCTTTGGGGAGGAATCCTGCGTTTCATACAATCAGTTGAAGATTTTTACATGAGTTTGAGGATTTGTTTTCCATCATCTCACTGCTTGAAGCAGTACAGGACATGGTAAAAAGTCACCAAACCCTACACAAAGAAAAGAAGAGTGAGAAAGATGGGGTATGGTAGGACAGTCTGGGTTGGGAGGATCTCACACCCTCCAGGACAGCGTGTCCAAGAGCCACCTAGACCAGGTCAGCAAGGATCTGTCATTAGCCTACAAGATCTTTGTGAACGGTTGAGGATATGAAGCTGTGTGCTGGGGACTCATCCAGGTCTGTTCTCCAGTCTCCTCCAATGGCACCTTCACACCACAGCTCCTGTGAGGTGTCCAGCCGAAATTCAAGGTGTTCTACATCCAGTCTGGAGTGCGCATGGAGCTTGGTTGGCTGCTGTGTGCGACCAGCCAGTTGGGCTGCACTGGCCAAAACACAAGCCAACAAAACTGAGTCCTCCTGCCCTTGTCTGGATGGAGACACCATTCAAAGAGGTTTCTCTTTGGGCCGTTTGCTTCTCTTCTGCCTTAGACATTGGACAGAAATTGCTTCTTTGTCCTTACGGTCCAGCAAGAACACATATAGAGTTAAGTGTGGAAGGAAAATAATAGCCCGAAGATTAGGGAATGGGGTCTTTGGCTCTGTTTCAACTGGCTTCTTATCCCAGGAGAGGTGTCCCCAAACTCTGTGTCCTCTATTCTCCCGCACTCTACTCTGCCAGACTTTCTTGTAAGTCGATCTCAGAGGGCTCCTGGAAATTTTTAGAGGAGATTTTTCCCTAAGCTTCTCTGAAGGGGAAACAGGTCACTTCTGATACAGTGGGTGGGAAATTAGCGTGGGGCTCCTGGTGTTCCCAGAGTAGAAAACAAGGGGTGGCATTTGCCAAGGAGATGTCCAGCGTTGGTCCCCCAGTCACCCTGCCAGCACTAGCCAGTCATGAGGAACCATGGATAAAAAAATTGTAAGGGCAGGCAAACAGAGAGTGACCCTTTACTGCAATAGCCTTGTAGCGCCTCAAAATCAGTGCTGCCTGGTGCAGCTCGTGCTGCTCATTTCCCATATGAGCACCTGACCCAGGAAGACAAGCCAAAGCAGATAAACCAAGGATCCAACGTCTCTAGCACACAGCCAGGTGCAGCTCTGTCCTGAAGACCTGAGATGTCTCCTGTCACTGCTGGAGGACTGACAGCAGCTCGGATACAGGTAGAAAGGCCACCAACACGGGAGAAACCTGGTAATGAAGTGGGAGGAAGGAAGATGGTAACAGTGTGTGGCCCCCAGGGTCAGGACATGCTGAATAAGGTGAAGTTTTTTGGATTCAGCTTCCAACTCAGGATGTCCCTAAATTACTTTGGGAACCAGGGTGAACCAGGAAAGGATCACTCTGTTCTTGAGATTTTTCTTTCTCTTGTTCCCTGTGCCATTGGCCATTGTGAGGCAAGGTACCAGCCTGGAAAAGAAACCGGCTGCATTTGCTTTGACTCAAGTCTGTCATGAGACTTTCCATCATGCAGCAGCTCTGCGAGAAGAGCAGCACTGCTTTGGGAGCGGGGAATAGAAAGGAGCATTGGAAATTATCTCGGTGCTTGCAGATGGTACCTCAAAACTCACCGCTTGTGTTACGAAGTCCCAGACCTGAACCAAGTAGCTGAGGCTGCCCTGGCCACCCCCAGGGTGCTCATCGGTCCCAGGCTCTGCAGTTAATGATGACATTGACACAGTGGCTGCTCCTCACTCTGCTCAGAAAAGCATCAGGCTGGTGACCTCTGGGACTCTGATGTCCATCATCCCATCCTGCTTTCCCCCAGACACCGGCCAACAGGGACCTGGTGCAGCTTGCAGGCAGCACATAACAAATCCCCGGTGGCCTCAGAGCACTGGACAGAGGTCAGGAGTCGTGCTCACTCTGCCAGGTCCTGAGAAAGCTCTTCCTACAATTAAGTGCTGTTAGCTGTTGAGAAGCCAGCTGGAAGGAGTCAATTTTAAATGCTGCTGGAAGATCCCCACAGCCGAGATGCTGAGATCACTTCCCAATGCTGCAAGCAGCCTTTGGCGGGGCTGGTACGGCAGCTCCAACGATGCTCACGTTGCTCCTAAGGGTTTGCAGGAACCAGACAACAATGCACTGAGCATCCAATGAGCCTTGCACCTCTGCTGTGGGCATCTACCCAAAGTCATTTAAAATTCAGAGATTTGCTTGGCTGCTGAGCCCTCAGACAGCAAAAAAAGTGAAGCAGCAGTGAGCCTGCAGCTGCCTCCTGGTCCATGCAGGAACAGTCACAGCCCAACTCATCCCCACCTCAGAAAATACAGGTGTGGGCTGAAACACACTCCATGGTTCATCCTTCAGCCACCCCTGCTAAACAAGGCTCTGGATGCACCTGGACAGGGCTGGAGCCCAATTCTGATCTCAATATGGGGTGTAAGGTTTTAGTTACTTGTGTTTACTCACTTCCTAACAGGTGCATGCCATTTTAGTATGCCCCAAAAAACGAGTGAGGTCCCTAGATGTGACTGTTAAATACGAGGGCATGTCAGGCACTTGTCCTGATGACAAATAACTGAACTCAACACTGAACAGGATACCTTGCCTGCATTAAAACCAGATATTCCTCTGATTGTGCATTTCATGCCTGGATGCAGGAGTGATAACGTGGTTCTATTTCTGTCCCATCAGCACAGCTGGATCCCCATTTCTTTCAAGTGTAAATATCCGTTAAAAAGAACATCTGTGACACGGAAATCAAAACATTGTGGCCGTAAGTAGCAGCAGGAGGGGAGGCTTGTTAGATTAATGTGATTGTGTGGAAAATATTGGGAGCTAAAAAGAAACAGGGAATTTAATGGAAATGTGAAGGATCAAGAAGGCTTAAGGCTGGGCACTTTCACAGCGTGGAGGTGCCATTTCTAAAAGGGTAAAGAGAATAAGAGCACTTAAAATGCAATAGGATGGGTTCTGATTGGAATCTGCCTGTGATGACAAACCCAATTACTCATGTCACGGGTGCTGCACTGGGTGATGCTCGCCCGGCTGTCGCTCAAACCCCCGACAGCCCCTTGGGACACCTGTTTATCTGTGAAACAAGCGACTAAATAACAGAGCGACTTTCATGCCACAGAGACCACCAGTGCAGGGCTAACAACACAAAAGGGCCTGAGGAGGCACAGACAGTTTAAAATCCTTACTAAGGCTCCTAACATCATCCCTGTTGGCCACAGATCCTGCTGAGGAGAAGCCGTCTGCTCCCAGAGCACACCAGCATCTTCCAGGGAAACTTCTTCAGGAGCTGGGAACAGCAGCACACAGGCGACCCAAACATTTCTCCATAAGCTGCCGGAATCTGTTCATGGAGTGGTTTTCACTGGCAATATGACAAATGTTGGTGATGAGCAGAGACAGACCAAACATAGGACAGGGCAGGTCCCCATAGCTCTGACCAGCTGGGCCTTTCCTGCTGCTCTGGCCGTGCTCAGCCCCTGAGAAAATGCTGATGCACCCAGAGCAAACCATGGCAGGAATGTATAGATGCAATCGATGTTTTCTATACAGATTTAGTATTTATATTTTGTTTTGAGAACACAGAAATACGGATTTCAGCACTAGCATCTCAACATTTGCAGAATGTAATAGATGAAAAGAGTCTATCAGGTCCCAAAAGTTTTGCCCTTTGCAGAATCCAGTCTCCTGTTCCCAGCCCAGTGTTTCAGGAAAACTGACTCAGAATGTTGAGATAATGCATTCTGAGAAACAGGGCAAGATTTGCATCTTCGTCTGGATTTCAGACTAAAATCAGCCCACACATCTCTGCGAAAGGATCACTCTCTTTTCCTTCTGCAAAACGCATCATCGCAGTGTTACAGACAGGACTGGTATCTCGAAGCTCAGCAGACATGTGGGTGTTGCTAGAAGCAGAGATCTCTGGGTTTGGCTGCCTGATGAGATATCTGGACCTTTCTTTACAAATGCTCATGTCCACTGTCTCCGTGTCCAGGTGGAGGACCAGGGAAAGGCAGTTTTGTACAAACAGAAGGTGTAGGAATGTCAGAACCCGCTGTCTGAGAAGCAGCAGCAGAAGAGTGCACAGAGCACACAGATGGACTGTCCGGTGGGAAGAAAACACATCTGAGTCCCTAGAGCAGAATAAATTTCTGCCACTTGCCACCTTGGGCGAATTGTTGGTGCTCCACCTTCAGATAGATTTGGACCTGGTTATTGCCGAGGATTTGGGCCCTGGCCTCGAGCTGTAGGGTGGCTGGAGAGGCAACGACATGGTGGATGCCAACCAAGCACTCCAAGCACTGGTGCCCACTTCTTCACTGTTCAGTGATGCTGAAAGCAGAGACACCAGGATATCTACATTTGCTTTCAAACCTGATTCAGGCTGGACATGAGGAAGAAATTCTTCCCCATAAGGGTGGTGAGAGCCTGGCCCAGGTTGGGCAGAGAGGTGGTGGATGAACCATCCCTGGAGACATCCCAGGCCAGGCTGGACGGGGCTCTGAGCAACCTGAGCTGGTGAAGATGTCCCTGCTCATGGCAGGGGGGGCACTGGGGGAGCTGGGAAGGTCCCTTCAACCCAAACCATTCTGTGAGTCTGTGATTTCTATTTGTTCTCCTTCATGTGTTTATGTGCAAAGAATTTCTCTCATATATTGATCAAATTCCTTACTCTGACATCGGAGATAATTAAGTCTCCAGTTTTCTGCATCTCTGATTTCATCTCTCTGGCAAGATGTCTGTTTAACATATAGGTCAGAACCACTGCCCAAGCCCGCAACCACAAAGAGCCTTCTTTGGAAATGTCTGGCGATCAGGATGCAAATATAATAGTCTGGAGAACCAGGGGGCTGGATGTCAGCCCTGCCATGTCACCAACGGGAATCTGTGGATCAGCGCTTCGCATTTCGCTTACTGTAAACAGTGGGATTTAGGGAAACTCAAAAGTAAATATTGGCTTTAACTTTCCACTGGTCAATATTTACTTCTTCTGTCAATAAAGCCTGATGTTCATTTTAGCAGAAGCCTATACTTCTTTGAACAACACGAATTCTCCTCTCAAACAGACGTCCGTATGCACAGGAGGCGGAATGATAATTCCAGTAACATCTGTGCTGCCCTCAATAACCAGGCTGGCATAGCAAAGATGGTCAATTTCAGAGAAAACTCCGCAAAAAGCACACTGAACTTGAGCTTTGATCAAAGATGAGTGAAACTCCAGTACCTTCCAGCCCTTCCAAAATCAAACTGTGCCATGGGAGAGGCTCCTCTGGACCTTTCCCAGCCTTCACCAGCTGCTGCAGACCCTGGCTGCAGCTGAGAAAGGCAAAGGTGTCCCCTGGTACCTTTGGGAGGGAAACCACCCTTCCCAGAGTCACTTGATGACCACACTTGTGCTTCAGGGGATGGGGTCTCCTCTGGCTGGTGTTGCCTGTGCTTGCAGTGTGGTGCCAGCTTCAGCTGCCAATGTACTCTTGATGCCCAGGTACTATCACAGAAAAGCTGGTCAGGAGGCGCTCCTGGAGGGCCCTACCCCACATCCTGCTCAGGGCAGCTGTCCCTTGCTAGCTCTCTAGAAACGGTCAACCATGGATCCTCCTTGCCCCATCCTGAAGACCTGGTCCAGCAGTGCCCCTTCCCGTGTGCCGCTGAGTGGCACTGGCTGCCAGCCAGCACAGCCACCTTGGTCTGAGGAGCCAAGTGACTCAGGGACGAACAGGTCTTTGGATACAGGAGAAGACCATAACAGCCCCAGTGCAGACCAGTTTGCACTTCTACAGTAGACTGTCCTCAATTCGGGGTTATATTAACAGACCCGCAGTTTTCAGACACTCGGTGCCTAAAAAGACAGTAGCAGAGGGATGTCTGCAAAATGCTGCACTGATACCCGGATTTGTAACAACATGTTTGGAGGAATAGTGCCCTAAATCCTGAAGGTCTGAGCTCACAGATCGCTTCGATAAAGCAGAAAGGCTGCTGAGAGACAGCACTGCAAATCTAAAGAAGGTGCTTCCGGAACAGCCATGTGTCTTAATTCAGGTTTGCTGCAGGTGCAGCAGCAACCAGGCACTCAGGGGGGGTGAGGCACTGGGCTCAGGTGCCAGCGCACATGTTTCTGGGCAGATACAAACAGCGTTTCTGATGGCTGTCCTCATGTCCTGCACTGCCTCTCCGATATGCTGCCACTATAAAAGGTCAGAATTTAGGATCAAATATGTGTCTCTAAGACATCACCATGGGCAATAAGGTTGCTTACATAAACAAAGCGTAGCTGGTTTTCCACTAGATCTGTCTTTCATAAAGAGTCAGGAAGGATTTGACTCACAACCTCATTTATAAAGCCAACACTCTGCACTAAAGCCTTGTAAAACAAACCAGCCCTCTCTGTGTCTACTAATAATAATTTTTCTTAAAGAGGCTTGTCACAGACTTAAGCAAGAGCTGCAGCCTCCAACTGTGTTATTCAATTATTCAATCAGTTCTCATAAGGAG
This sequence comes from Patagioenas fasciata, assembly GCF_037038585.1. Classification (NCBI taxonomy): domain Eukaryota; kingdom Metazoa; phylum Chordata; class Aves; order Columbiformes; family Columbidae; genus Patagioenas; species Patagioenas fasciata. The sequence continues at coordinate 2,280,174 of NC_092539.1, forward strand.
CAGAGCACAGAACAGAGACAGGAGCCTGGACTCGTGCCCGTGCCAGAGGAATGGCGAGCTGCTCCGATGGCTTCATTTGCTCCCTGGGAGAAGGGATGGATCTCTGGACAGCCCCCACTGCCAGTCCAAAGGAAAAAGAACACAGGTCTCTGCACTCTTGTACTTGACCGGATTTGAGGGATCACCATCTGCAGCTGCACCAAGGAACCTGGGAAAGTGAAGTGACACTGATACTGAGATAACTGGATGGGAAAAGGATACCACAACAGATTGCTTCTGTCTCAGGATGAAGCCATAACTCTTTCTGATCCTCTCCTGTGGTTTCTGGCTGGAGGCTTCTCAGGCTCTGCACTTTGGGTTCACTGACCTGCTTGGTCTACATGTCTTGGTCACCGCTCAACCCAATGCACAAGTCATCTGGTCCCAACTTTTATGCTTTTATGGTATTATTTTCTCTCTTCCACTCAACCTCACATCTCCCTACAGTGTCAGTGCTTCCAAACGTTACTACAAAACGGCACTGGTTAGAATATGGTGGTGCGTTTTGGGCCAAACCTTTGGTCCCTCTCTCCAGAGCACCTTGCAGGGTCCCACTGCTCTCCTGCTCTTTGGGGTCTCTGATCTGGCTGCAGCCAGAGGGTCTCCCCAGGAGAAAGTCCTCTGCACATTGCACTGCTGCTCTGCCCTGATGTTACCCATGGACATGACATTGCGAATGAACATGTGATAGATCTTCGTGCAATGCTGAACACAGGGGGACTTGGAGCCTCCTGGACATCATGGGGAGCTCCTGCAGTGCTGCATGAAGAGGTTTACCTTGGTGTACAGAGACTGTAACCCTGTTAAATGAATGCTCTGAGGAGCCCCGGCTTTGGGAGGTTTGCTTTGACTCTTTGGGGAATCACAGAATCACAGAATGTAAGCACGTGCCCAACCTTGTTGATGTTTTCTGCTTCATGCAGCCACCCCAAGGAGCTGCTTCCCTCCCATCATCACCACAGCACACCCTAATCCCCCTGTGTAGCTAACAAGCCAGCCATCCCCGTGCTGTTTGAAAACAAAGCACAAAGTGGGTCACGCGAAAGACAGACGCAGCTGGGACTGGAATAGAAGTACTTACACAGTGAGGGGGGAAAAACAGTGGGGAAAAGTCACAAAGAAAGTTGACGACTTACAGCTGGGAAACACATGGGCAGCTGAGAAAATTAAGACAAAAACAGATCAAAGCAAAACCCTGACTATACTGATGGTGCTGGGGGCTGACAGCTGCGGAAATGCAGGTGCTGAAAATTGAGGAGCCACGTCCCAGCCCAGACACCTCGGTGGGTGGGACACGGGGGTGCCTGAGCTGCCTCCAGTGTGACCCTGGAGTCACTCAGTTGCCCGAAATGCAGAGCTGCTGGCTGTCACCCGTCTGGCTGTGGCATTACAGGTAGATGCCCATGTACTGGAGGCAGTAGCATAATACCCAGATCTGCAGAAACGAAGGTTGTACTGATGCAGAAACTGGACTGTGGAGCATTCATTTGCATTCATTTGAAATGTGAAATAAAGCTCAGGCAACTTCAGTGAAAATCTTTCTTCTGCTCTGAAGAGCAGGGGCTGCACGATTTTGAGAGGGATGGCCAGAAATATTTGGGGGTTTTTATTTTATTTTGAAAGTGAGTTCCTTTGATCGCAAGCTGAGCTTGCCAGACCCTTGAACCATGGTAATCCCTGGGACTCAGAAGCAAAGAAACTGAGCGTCCTATTCACTTTCCATTGTATTGATACCCATCAGAGAGGACACGGCGGGGCAGAGCGCGGCTGCCCTGTGGTCCCTCGGTCCGCTCGGGTGACAGCTCTCCTTCACAGATTTTCCCGCTGTAAGTGCACATGCTGATAGCTACATTCGGTTTTCTTTTTAAAGTGCAGGTCTATTTAAACAACACAATAAGAAAGCCTACACCAGGTGTGGCTGATGAAAACTGTAATAAGATGCCAATTACCACTGTGAAAGCCCCAGAACATTGTCCCGTGTTGCAGCCATCGGTCACATGCGGCTCAGCTTGGCTGAACCCATTAACAGCAGCCAACACCATCCTCCACCCCACTGACTCCAGGCTTTTATCCTGGTGCAACAACACAGCACCCAGGGTCTCACAGCATCCTGCATTGTGCAGGGACCAGGCAACCAGGGGAGGCAACCGCGTGGCCACGGCACGTTCGAGCCGGTGACCCATATCCAGGGGGGACCACTCTGCTGTCTGCAGGCAGAGGATGGGATTGTCCTTGTGAAGCTGGAAAAAGGAGGAGTTTTCCTGAGAGCAGTCATATTAATAGGGCTGCCCACTCACAGACCTGCTGAATTGTCCACTGCGTGGTCCCTGGCAGCGGTACCTGTCACCCTGTCCGCACGTCTGCAGTTTGGGGAGGGCTCCAGCCAGCACAGCGGCTGCAGCACCGGGCCAGCCGGTCCAGAGGCTTCATCTCCTAAACGGCCACATCCATCATGAGATGTTTGGGTAGATTCCCAAAGGCTGAGGCTGCTAATTGTGCCTGGGTTTTAGTAAGCCTTGGGCTTTTTCTAGGGCTTTGGACATCTGTCTGCTTGCGGTTCCCATTGGAGGGAGAGCTTTGAAGCTGTGGGACTGCAGGAAGCTGCAGGAAGCAGATGGATTTAACTGACAAATTGAAGCTCGCTGAGTTTTCGTTTAATTAACTTTTAATTGGCAAATTTGGGGCTCATGCATTTTTAGTATAATTAGCTGCTTAAATTAGCTTTTAACAGAGGTTTAAATTTAGAAGCATGCTTTTTATATCCCATGTCTGATTTTATACTGTATCCATGCTGTGATTCCTTTTAAGCCAACTGCTTTAACTCTATCGTGCCAAAGTAAAGGGAGATTTGGAAGCTGCTACAGGAATCCGGGGCAGGAAAAATCAGATGCACAATCCCACAAGGATTATCCCTGGTCCTTCGTGCTGTGTGGGGTTTCCAGTCACCTCGCACCATCAGATACGTAAGATCAAAGGAAGACCAGAAGATAAAGGACGTTGCCCCAGCGAACAGGAGGCTTGGGCAGATTGTCACGATGCCAGAGATGTTGATTGCTGTGAAAAGTTCAGCTGGTGCATCCTCAAGTGTTTGCATGAGAAAGTGTAGTAGGATTTAATAAATCAATCCCCTTCTGTCCATTCAAACCTGAGAAGGGGGCAACTGTGATGGGACCTCTGGCGCAGCCCCAAGGAAAGCGGAGATCTCCACGGTTCCTGTCATCACCGTGGATCCACACACTATTTTTAGTGATCCCAGCTCCTCGTGTCAGCCCCACAAGCCTGCTTGTCTCACTCAGACCTGAGCACCTCAGTGAAGTTCTTGAAGTGGGTAAGTGGGTCCCTGCCACCCCATTGAGGGGCTGGAAAGAGAGGGGCATGGAGGGAAATTCAGGCCACCTGGAAAAGTTGCCCTTGTATGCGTTCTCCAAGGAGCCGTGGGCTACTGAGCTCCTACGGAAAAATGCCACCAGAAACTGGGATGGATTGGGGTCAAAGGATGAGTGACGCTGAAGGAAGAGTTCCCAGCAGCAGGGTAAGCAAAGGGGTTTGATAAGTCCCAGCCAGAGAGAAATCTTTGAGTGCTGAAATCAGCAGAAAAGAAAACCTGGAGCAAAGTGACAAGAAGGTGACCATACAGCCAAGACGTGCCCCTCTTCCCAAGGCTGCATCCACCTATTGTTTTAGGAAATAAATTCACAAGCAGGATAGGCCATATCGGTCTTAATCCACCAGAACAAGGGCAGCAGAGAGGACAGAGCAGCACAGCTGATACTGAGGGCTAATGCCTGTTTGAGCAAGGGCTGTAATATGTAGATCTGGTTTTTTCCTCAGGATGAACGAATTCCACATTTTTCTTCTCTTTGCTAAGTTTTGTATACACAGCACAAGAAGTATGTTGTGGAGGAATGACCTTTTCCCAAGCCAAACAAGAACGCCATTGTCAGGTCTCCACTCTTTCCTGCTAAAAAGGTCGAAAAATATTTTAAGAACTACGGAAAGAATGGAAATGTGGATAAGTGGAAATTCAAGTGGAGTACGAAACAATAGTGCGGATTAGGTCATTCCCAGCAAGAACAGGGGGAAAATGTCAGGGATTCAAGTGGTCTGCACCCTGGTTTTCTCTCCCATTATGGGCAAACCAAGCTCCGACACCCACATGGTCGCGGATTAAATGAATGGGTGGGGGAGGCGAGAGCCCCTGTGACACCACCCCTGGGGTGACACGGTGGCTTCTTGGCTGGATGGGTCCTCCAGGCTAAAGAACATCTGCAGGAGGTGGCACGAGCCAGCAGAGCCTTGATGTTTGGGATATGCAACCCTGTCTCTTCCTGCTGAGCTGGGACCCCGGGGGCCTTCACCCCCCTCCCTGTTAATGATTGCATGTTTAACGATTGTGCCTTAAATGATTGCACATTGTCAAGAGCCTCTGGTTGTCATCTGCCCCCAGCACACAGTGGTGGATTTAGGTTCATGTACGCCTCCCACACAAACCTTTTGCCAGGGGAAAAGCTGGATTTCCACAAAATAAAAAAAAAAAAAACTAATTCCTGGAAGAGGTCTGATTTCTGCAGAAATGTTGTAAAACTGGGGAAGGGGGAGGAAGATATTTTTCCACCGACCAACACAAAAAAATCCCCAAAAAAGTAGGTATTTTCACTGTGATTTTCTTCAGAAATTTCTACCAGCATTTTCTGACATAGAATCATAAAATCAGAGAATGGTTTGGGTTGAAGGGACCTTCCCAGCTCCCCCAGTGCCCCCCTGCCATGAGCAGGGACATCTTCACCAGCTCAGGTTGCTCAGAGCCCTCTCCGGCTGGGCCTCTGTGCCCTCCAGGTTATGGGATCACAGTTTTTCCAGCAGAATGGCCTGGAGGAGTCAAAATTGCAGAGCAGAGCGATGAGCTGCATCCCCATTGAGACAGGGGATCCCCACGTTCCAGACCTCCCTTCCCCACACGTGACAATTGGGGTTTAGCCCCTCACTGGCTCATCCCCACCCAGGTTTTGCTCAGAGACCCCAAGGTGTCTCCAGCCTGTTCCCCGCCTTGTTTCAGTGCAGACCAAGCTATCAAGCTCTTGATTTACATGCCACGGGGCTCTGCTCTCTCTCAGCTGTCTATTTATTCTCCAGCCCCAATATTCAAGAGTTCAGCTGTCCTTTTAATCTGCAGGAAGGCAAGCTTGGGTCTCAGTGAGGCAGAGAACAGATGGGCAGGTTGCAATGTGAATGGAAACCTTTGCCTAGGAGGGGATGAGCAATCCCACATCCACAGCCCTGCGGGGCTGCAGCGAGAGCAGTGATTACCGGGCGGCGGGGGGCTGGAGCAAGGCTGGCTGGTTGCATGTGAGAAATCCCCCTTGTCGAGAAGGGAAGGGAGAGCTCCAGCTGCTCGCAGGGAACCTCTGCACCTGGCCAACCCCATAAATCTGTCGCGAATTCAGCAGCCAGCAAGTGCCGTCACAGCAGGGTGGCTCCTACGGTGCCATTTGGATATCCTGCCTAGAGGAAATGTGCCCAAAAGTATTAAAGCAAGTCCACGTTTCATTAATTGATCACATCCTGAGCCTTTCAGCCCTGTGGTGAGTCAACATCAAATACCCAAAGGGATATTTCCAAAGACCTCTGAAAGGGAATAAACTGTCAGGTTAAACCACTGTGTTTATCAAATTGAGGCAGAGACTCCCTTGCTTCCTACGTGATTTCAAATAAATCAGAAGCCCATCTGTTGTTTTTGGTTCCAAGAAATTAATTACTTCCAAGGATGACGAGTTTTTACAATGAAGTAATTATCAAGCTAATAATGAAGGCAAAGGTTGGACCTTCAACAAGAGCAAATTCCTGCAGCTCCAGGGCCTGCAGCTGCGAGCTCCTGAGACTCCGCGGGACTCACCCCGGGGCTCCAGGAGGGTTTAATAAATAACACTGACACCATATTGAACCCTGTTAAGAAGTGGCGAGGAATGGGCTGCTAGAAACATAGTAAGTACAATTTTGGAATTAGCAGTGCATTTTGCTGATAAGTCGGGCATCTCTTGCTATTTTAGAAAAAGAAGAGACTGTGCGCAGCATAGCGTGGTTTAGTGGGCATTTGGAAATGGTTTAGAAAGTGCCTAACATGTCTCTTAGATATTTAGTCTGTCCTGGCAAACCTGGGCTTAGCACTTCAGGACTTACTGAAAACCAAAAGGAATAAAGAGCTGATTTTTAAAACAATTTAGCTGATTGAGATGTAAATAGCCACTTACTGCTCTGTGTCCAGAGAGACCCCGGCTTCAAGGTCCTTGCCTGGGGGTAGTCCCACAGCTGATGGATTAGATGGACAAGAAATGGGCAAGAAATACAGCCTGGGTGTCAGGGGCTTTTTGCTATAGGAGTAAGTCAACAAGCTACTTCTTGGGGTCAGTTTAATTAAGAGAATGTTTCTCTTTGGTGTGGTGATGAATATCAATAAATAAATATCTGTGGGCAGAGTGGGCTGAGCAGCCTGATATAAACTTTCCTCTGAAAAGTGGCGTTGGCCAGAGCGGCAGAAACCCTGACTTTGGCATAAAGCAGGACTGAGGATGGGACGGGGGCTTTCTGCACAGCTTTCTCCAACCTCTGCCCATGGAATGGAAACCATTCTTCTTCCTTCTTCAGGCACTTATGTCTTGCAGAGCATCCCAGACCCCATAGACAGCACCCAGCAGGTTTTGCCAAGACTCAGGCTCACCTGCTAAATATCTGCTGAACAAAAGCACAGTACTAGCTCAGAAACCACATTTCCTAGACTTCAGTCTTTTTTTTTTGCCTTTATGGCTACCCTGAACATAACTTATTCTCTACAGCTAATCTAGGTGTCTTCACTAAAATAAGAAGACAAAAAAAGCCAATCTCCATAACTAGCCACCTGATTTTAGCATTAAAGAGAGCAGCTGCTGCTGAAAATTACTGTTTTACATCGAAGAAGAAATGTGCTGATTTAGTAAGAAAACAAAATAAAACCCAACTGACTACAAGGGAAGAAAGGACAGGCTTAACCTCTTCTGGAGCCCACATTTGCAGGAATATAGGGACCTCAGGGACAAGGAAAAGGATTTTCCATCCTGCTTTCCGTAAAATTGTGCTGGAAAGTATGATTTTCCTTACTGGCAACAGGCTTTACCAGGAAGCTTCACCAGAACACCAGGAAGCTTCACCAGAACTTATGCAAGTGAACCCCGAACCACACAGCACCCCCTTTCCCTCTAACACATCCACGGGAGCCGCGGCTTCACCAAGCGCTGTGCAGGGTGAGAATGAGGAGACGTATCTGAAGTGTCTGGATAATATTCCTGCCACTTCTAAAAATACACAGTGCTATGGAGACAAGCTTTGGCTTCACACAATTGAATGTTTCTGTGTTGGCTCAAACGTTTCTCCTGAGCTACGTCATTGTTAAAGACACAATGAAGGCCAAGGACTTTTTTCCCACATAGCTAATGGCCAAAAAAAGTGATGAATCAGGGCTTTGGGGTGATTTATCCGTTTCAGTCTCTCCTCAACTGTATTTTCTATTTCTGGCATCCACTGTCATTCAGGAAAATCTTGTAGGTATCAACAACAACCATGACTCACTCTCTGGCTCTCGTGAACAATTTTCTCTATGATACAGATTTTGGCACACTGGTCTTGCAACAAGTGGCTGTCTGGGACTGGTACCACTGCCATGGAGAGACTCTTGACTTCTTGTGAGTCAGTCCAAGCACTCTGGCCTTGTTTGTATTGTCATTATTAACACAGGTCTATTTAGTTGGAGGCATTTTAATAAACTTGATGATGATAATAATTTTAATAATGGTTTTAGCTGTTAATAGTTCTATTACCTGTCCATGCTTGCCACCCTGTAGGGAGTGTCCTCCTCGTATTTGTGATGGCTGAGTGACACCCAGACCCCTGGAAGCCAACAGGAAGATCTTCTTTGAGGAGGATCAAACATTTCTCATCACACATGCTCTTTCCTTTCCGAGATCCTTGTTCTTATCTGGCACATCTGTGTTAGGAATGCTGATGGCTGGGAGAGACACTAAATACACCAGAGAAACCCAGAACAGCAGAGTAACCACAGATCTACACTGGAAGGAAGCTACATGGCTGGAAAGTGAAGTTAGGTGTTTGCTCTAGTTCACCCTCTTCAAGGACACATTCATCCTCATGCACTGCAAGGTGCTCCTGAATTCGGGGCCGTAGATCAGATCCCCACTGCCAGGTCCCTCACCTCTACTCATGTCCCCGTGTCACCAGTCGGCTCTCTCCAGCCCCTGTCCCCGGAGGGAAGGAGATACCTTAGGAAACACCCAGACATCTCAACCCAGGAATCCACTCCAAAGTCAAGGTCTTTAACCCACAAATCATCCTCTCCATCCAAGCAGAGGATGCCCTGCTGCTCCTGACTTCATGGATTAAAAAGACTCCTTTTTCTTGGCCTTCATCACACCCACAAGTTTATACTGGTGAGAGGTTTGCTGCAAAGGACAGATTGTGTCCCATAGCCCTGAGACAGGTTTCTCGCTGTCCTTGGGAAGATTCACGCATTGAGGAAAATAGTCATAAATATCTCCTGTGCAGCTGATCTTCAATGGAGCACAAACCGCTCAAGCCAGGAAACTCATAAATAGACCCGGGGAAAAAAAAGTCAAATTCATCCTGGCACCGGTTCCCAGTTTGCAGAGCTGGAAAATTGCAGCATAGCAGAGATCGTCCATTTCCACGCTGGACACCTTGAGAGATTGTTTCTGATCCCACCTTCTCCTTGCCCAACACCTGCTCAAATTCACGTAGCCGAGGCCACAAAGGGGCTGTGGGCTTCAGGCTGTGTCCTGGGAGCTGCTGACTGGAGAGCCAGGGCCGTATCTCAGTGTAGATGGACCAGGCATGAGGGTCTGGGCCTGGCCAGTGATGGTGCCCTGGCCCCATGGCTGGTCCTCCTCCCTATGGCCCTACCTGCACCCTGAGCAAGCACTTGGGCAGATGTCATTGTGCCTGCTAACACAACATGAGGGAGCTAAAGGCTGAAAAACCCACTTTGTGCAGCGTAAGACTGTGGAAACAGCTTCTTTCTACAGCCACCCTGCTCTGCTGCAGTCTCCCTTCAGCACTGGAGAAAAGACATTTCTTCTTCCTGCTTGAGCTGTACTAAATCCTCAATGTGCTGCTCCGCAGGCATGGGGCAGCACATCTGTGTAGCCATCATGGTGAATATCCAGCATGCACAAGGGGATGAGGCCGTTGGGAATGGATGCACGACGTGTCCTGCTGACCACCCTCTAAATAAACTGCGCAGTGGTCAGAATCAAAAGAACAAGTTCAGGTCTGCAAGAAACCTTCCAAGCCAGCTCTGGCAGCTCCTCGTGTTTTCCTTCACTGTAGCTTGCAGCCAGATATGTCACCCTGAGCACACACATCTAAACTAAGGGGTGACCTGGGCAGTGCAGGTACGAATCTCCCAAGGTTTTTTCCCACTTGGAGGGTCAGGTGGATGAAATTCCTCACCAGGCACACAGCAACAACAATCAACAACCACAGCAAAGTTCAGTGCAAGGCTGTTTAGACAGATGGGGAGCGTATTTTAAATCCAGCTGATCTCATTCATCCTCTCATACCCAGAAACTCGCTGTCGCCAGGACACATGTGCCCCACTTGTCTGCCCAGGATCACTCACAGTGGAATGGAGGACAAAGGACACCAAGGCCTTGTCACATCTCTTCTGTTTTTCTGAGGCTGGCAGACAAATGCTGGTTTTGGATGTGCCTCTCATACCCATTAGGAGCAGCCTTCCTCCTGCCTCTTCCTGTTTGATTCAGTTTTGCTCAGGGAAATACAATGTAGTGCCCTGTGCCAGTTACTAATGAGACAGCACAAAACAAGTAGAACAAAACAAATAAAAATTCAAAACAGGAAAGTGCTACTGACTTGGGTGATTATTTATTCTTCTGATGGAGGCAAATTAACAAGGTCCCACCAGCAGACAATCTGCTCAGGCTGAAAAGAAGCAACGTTCTCCCACTCAAATTAGACTGACTCGTCATATTAACTCCAGATACTATCTTGGCAGAAGTGATGCTGCTCTACATAGTTGAAACATTTGCAGCACTGCTGGGATTTTGTAGAAACTGGAGTGCCAAGCTGCATCAAGGCTTTGTCCCACTCAGGGCTTTGTGTCCATCCTTAACCCATAACAGGTGTTCAGGAGACTGCCCAGAACTGTGGGTCTGACCTCCAGCAGCCCCTCCAATCTCTCCACCACCTGATGTGATCTTGCTGCTTCTGGGGAGCTGCTCACAGAAGGGCATGTAATTATGGGTCTCTCCCTACCCTTTGGCCATTCCTGCCCCTGGAGTTGGACGGTGCCTTCTCGGGTCCCTCAGGCCAGCCAGGCACATTGGCACAGCACGGACCAGGATGGGGCTGCCAGTGTGACCACAGGTCTAAACCCAACAGGAGGAACTGGAACTATTTCTGCTGCCTCATTGCAGAAAGTGGCAAATTCAGGTAGAAACCACTAGTGAACCAGGATTTAGGATCTAAATCCAGTTCAAACAGACTTTTCAAGGGTAAAGAGTGGGCAAGAGCATGGCTCAGACCTACAGAGTCCCTTCTGAAGGGGTGGCCCAGGGCAAAGGTGCCTCCATGTGCAGTGAGGCCATTTCTTCCTTTAAGAACTGGGAAGAAGCTCTGTGCAGGATGAGAGATGTTCTTGGAGATCCTCTGCTGAAGCCAACTGTCCTTCCACAGTGGGATTCAGCCACCATATTGTCAGCAGCAAACCACCTCCAAGTGTCCACCATGGTGCCTGAAGGCCAATGCCCAGCACACAAGCCATCTGCTCTTACATCCTTGCCCGTTTCTGCTTTGACATGGGGAAAGTTTCACTAGCACAGGGAAATTCTGGAAAACAAAGAGCTCTTTCCAGTTATCACTTGAGCAGGGAAAAAAAGAGGTTACACCAGACACCTTGCCATCACATTATTCCCTACAGCACTTACCTGCTCCCAACACAGATATAATTAGGTCACCTGGTGGGAGCAGAAGGGATGGAGCAGGTCCCCAAGCACGCAGGGACTGATGTGAGCTCCTTGTTGGTGCTATGGTGGAGGGAAGGCTGGAGAAGGACATGGGGGGAAGCGTTCTAGTTGAAGAACTTGTAAGAAACTAGGTCACACCTTAATACACTTCTCAAGGAGTTTTTGGCAGGAACTTGACTTTGAACTTCCCTTTTAAAAATAAGAAGTGGCCTACATAGGACTGAGTAAAAAATTATACAAGCATCCCATGGCAATGTATAGAGCAGCAGTAACCTCCAGAATAGCATCAGTGGGGGATTTGTGCCCTGAGCTGAGAGCCAGCAGAGACCATATGCAGATGAGAAACAGCAGCCCCTTTGGAAAGTCAATGGTGGGTCACTGTGAAAGGAGAGACTTTTACCACCTTGTCAAGGCATCTGGGATGACTGTATGAAGAACTGGGGTATGCGCTCGAGTTAGGGGATTTCCAGCTGAGCAAGTCCTTGGCCACAATGATACGTCTGCAGTCCAGAAGGAGAAGCACCTACTGTCAGCTGTCTACTCCTGCAGTAGGACCAAATAGTCTTTGTTCAACCCCCTCAGCATGGTCCTAGAGTGCACGGATGAGGACAGGACAAGGATATTATAAATCTGCAACCACAGATTTCAGTAATATTCCCATCAGTCTGGCACAACGCGACCTCGGTCAGCAGCTCTGGATGTCAGCCAGCTCAGCCAAGAGCCAGACTGGCTCCATGTCCCTCTGCATTAGTGCTCAGATCTGGCTGGTCTGCGCTGCAAATTGGGGCACTTAGCGATGGTGAATGTGAGAGGTACCAGACCATGCTGACGAGATTTGCCCAGTGACACCCAGGAAGGGATACAGTTGCCCAGACATAAGCCTCTGTTGGTATTTGGAGATGCCCCGGCGTATCCCAAAGGGGATCCTATGGGTCTTTGCTGGATCTTCCGGGCCTGTGCAGATGCCTCAGGTACCTTGGAGCCCAAGTCACCTACATTTAGGCAACCAGAAGCCCCAGTTCAGTGCCCCTTACCTGCCAGTTCAGAAACCAGCAGGTCCCAGCTCAGGTCTGCAGTGAGTTGCTCAGATGGCCACATGCCAGACCTGGGCTTATGGCCATGTCACGTGGAGAGAGGCTGACATTTTGGCTCTGCCACAAGCTGTGGCAACATTCCCATCAGTTTTCATGGGGCCATGATTCCCCCCAGTTCATAAATGATGGTCTCAGTGCTTTGGACACGGACACGTTTGCCCACTCGCAATGAGCTGCCCCAGGGGATTCCCCACGGCCTCGGGGTGTCTGTGCTCCCCACAGAGGTACCAGGCACCATTCTCAAAGTGCTGCCCCCCTGGGAGACCTGGAGCATGTCCGAATGCCGTTGCATTCCTGGCTTTGCAGCATCCAGCTGTCAACCCTGTGAGAACCAGCAGAGACCAACCCCCAAAATCTCCTGCAGCCCTTGGACCCGCCTTCCTCACCCTAGAAAGGAAACCAAAGGTGCATTTTTTAACCAAATTGCTGCATTTGTGATGCTGTCAGACTTGAGAGGATCATGTCCTAAGGACAGGTCAAGAATGTACTCCAGGAGTCCGACTGGGTTGCACAGTACCCACTCCTGCGTTACGGCTCTTATAAAATCCACCTGGAAAAACAATCCCCGCGCCTGTGCTGACGAATGACTAATGACTAACTCTTCCTGGTGCAGCAGTTTGCCCCTTCACGTTCCATGTGTGTGCTTTGGAAACCAAACAGAGAGAGACCCTCGGGGTGGCCAAAGCAAACACGAGTCTTTCTGGGCAAGTGCTCTGCCTATAATATATAAATAAATATATAAACTGATGTATAGACAAATTATCAAGAAGCATAAATACAAACCCTGCCACGGGTCAGACGTTTCCAGTCCGCAGAGCCAAGGAGGGGCTCTTTTGGCGCTGTCAAATGTTATTGCTGCTGCCAGGTTGATTTACAGCAGCTCTTTGTGCAGCGTGGTCCCTACGATGGGCTTGCGTGGGGCTGGCTCCATTGAGGGGGAGCAAGGGATGGAAGAAGGATCGCTCCTTCTTCCACCAGATGCAATCCCAGCAGGGGAAATCCCAAATCTCCTCTTCTGATAAATAAATAAATAAATAAAATCACCATCTTAGTGTGATTTCTTTGCTTGACAGCTGTTTATAGAAACTTTCTGAGGCCATGAGGAGGAGCTGCCGCTGTCTGCAAAACAAATCAGGAGCGGGGTTACCTTCTGTCTCTCTGATTAAGGAATGGTAGATATTTTGGGAACATTCAGCCTGGAAAGGCAGGAAGGGAGGAGTCAGGATGAAAACAAAGGGCGAGATTCTCCACTGACATAAAGCAGCATGGATGCAATGGAGCGGAACCACCGCCCGCCAGCTCCCCTGCCCCAAAATCCATGAGCAGAGGAGTTATCCCTGTGAGGCCAGCGCTCTGAGAGGGGCACCTGGGTCCAGCATGAAGATGTGGAGCTGGATGGGGACCCGTGGGACCCGGATGGCATGTGCAGGGAGGATGTCTCTGGAACAGACTCGCTGTGACCTTCACATGCTGGAATGCGGGAGATTTACAGAGCAAATGGTTTTCCAGCCATGCGTGAAAGCCCCAGAGCAGCTTCTACACATTTCTGGGGTAACAACAGGCAGGCGCGCTGGCTTTTCCAGGGTCCCTGGAGCCAGGGGGGGTAGAAATAACTCTCAGAACAGCTTTTTTTCCCAGAAACACTCATTTTTTACAGTGTCATTACCATGGAAGAGGTCTGTTTTAAAAAAGCCAAACACCCCCAAATTGGAAATATTATTGATTGATAATAAGATTATCTCAAGATCAAAGCGTGCCACAGCACAGCGGGCAGTGGAGCGCGCCTCCCATCTCGCTGTCCTCTCTGGGCTCAATGTGTGTCCCCATGGGCCCTGAGCCAGGGCACTGTCCCAAGGACAGTACTTCTAAATCAAAAATTAGGTGCTTTTGGTACAGAAAAAAAAAATGTCTATATATTTTGTCAAAAAATGCTGTTTCTTATGCTGACCAAAGGCCCAGACTAGCTCAGAAAACTAGAAACATCCAGCAGATGCACTTCAGCTACTCAATGCTCAGCGGATGTCTAAGCTACAGGGCAACCCAAGCCCAACCCAAACAATGGCAACTGGAGCTGTCACAGCATTAAACCTTCTACCCAGTGTATGGGGGTCAGTCAGCTCCTTGTTCAGAATCAAAGGCTGCGTTAGATAGTGGTTGGGCACCTGTAACTGGACAAGCTCAAGAAGTGTGCTCACGGAAACCTCATGAGGTTCCACGAGGCCAAGTACGAGGTCCTACAGCTGGGTCAGGGCAATCCAGGCTGGGGATGAAGGGATGGAGAGCAGCCCTGCAGACAAGGACTTGGGAGAACTGGGAGATGAAAGGTTGGACATGAGCTGGCAACGTGTGCCTGCAGCCCAGAAAGTCAATCACACCTTGGGCTGTATCGCCAGCGACGTGAACAGCAGGTGGATGGAGGAGATTCTGCCCCTCTGCCCCGCTCTGGTGAGACCCCCCTGCAGTGCTGGTCCAGCTCTGGGTCCTCAGCACAGGACACACATGGACCTGCTGGAGAGGGGCCAGAGGAGCCCCAGGAATGACCCGAGGCTGGAACAGCTCTGCTGGGAGGACAGGCTGAGAGAGTTGGGGTGTGCAGCTGGAGAAGAGAAGCTCTGGGGAGACCTTAGTGTGGTTTTTCTGAACTTAGAAGGGGCCAATGAGAAGGATGGGGACAGACTTTTGAGCAGGGCCTGTTGTGATAGGACAAGGTGTGATGGTTTTAAGCTAAAGGAGGGAGATTCAGGCTGGACATGAGGAAGAAATTGTTGTCCCTGAGGGTGGTGAGAGCCTGGCCCAGGTTGGCCAGAGAGGTGGTGGATGAACCATCCCTGGAGACATCCCAGGCCAGGCTGGACGGGGCTCTGAGCAACCTGAGCTGGTGAAAATGTCCCTGTCATAGCAGGGGGGGCACTGGGGGAGCTGGGAAGGGCCCTTCAGCCCAAACCTTTCTATGATTCTGTGATTCTATCAGTGATGGTCTCATATAACGTGATTTAGACTGTGACTGGCTGCAATGGGAATTGTCAATCTACTAATTAAGATCTTGAAAGTGACGTCGCATTTTCCATGCATAAAGGATTGCACAAGGGTGAATATGGTGGTGGTAACAGTCAAAAGGCATTTCACAGTATGAGCAAAGGAAATTTCTCAGATGCTCGTGGCACACTGTCAAGTGCAAAAGAGGATCATAAAAACAATTATAGTGTAATTTCTAAGAAGAAAAGCTCTTCAAACTTCCTTTTGTTGCTAAGAAATAACAAAACATAAAAAATAAGCAAATGACCGCTGCAGAAGGCACAGATGTGTGCCATAACACTGCTCATAATCAGTCATGGAGATGCTCAACTCTGTCAGTGAATTAAATACAGTTGTTTTCCATGGCTAAAATAATACTCTGTGGTAGGACAAAAGCTTCATGTATTACCAATAATATATTAACTACTCTTTGGAGAAAATAATTCAAGACTTGGCTAGAATATTCATATTTTTCTTTGTGGTTGCTAAAGTCTCAGACCATGTGGATTTCAAAGCATTTCACACAGGTCATTACAACTTAGCTAACAGAGAAACAACCTATTGTCTAATTATTTTCAAGGAGGAAACAGCACTTTGAAAATGTGAAAAGTACTTCGATCATATGGTTTGAATTCTGATGATGATTCATCGTTTACCACCAAAATGTCAAAGTCACCATTTGGCCCAGAAATTAAAGAGAAAAAGAAAAGGCTGAATATTTGTTTCTAATTGCTCAACTCACATATGTAAAACATAGCAAAATCTGGTGTAAATTCATTCTGTGATCTTCAATATTGAGTAAGAGAAGCTTATGAGTTCTTTCCCCCAGCAAAGGGCCTGAGAATTGCAGAAGATTTGGGATTTTTTTCGCATTAAATACAATGAAATGTTGAGGCAGCCCATCATAAAATATCCCCCTCTTCATAAGAAAGTTATCCCAGTGTGTTCAGCAGGAATGGCATAAAGCTGAACTCTCTATATCCTTTAATACAATACAGATGGTAAGAGAGATGGAAAGTGCTTGGTATGCAAGTGCTGAAGGTTTTCAATGATAATTTTAAAATACTTAATAATACTTTTAAAATGAGACTACATCAATATTTCCATGCCAAAATTTATAACATGCATGCACTGAAGTATAAATTACAGCCAAGGACTGACAACAGATTCCTTGGCCATAAACACTGGCCGTCTCTAAAAGAAAAGCAACAACATTGCGGAGCAGAGTAAGTAGAAAAGGATTTCGTTTGTCTGTGCGCATTATCTTTCAAACACCTGACTTCACAGTGATTTCAGCAAATGGAATTCACTTAACCTGATTCAATCATTTTCCCTGAAATACATGCTGACTGTTTAAAAAATCCATAAGCATCAGAAAAGTGTTGAAATTTTAGGGCAGGCTTCTGTGTATCAAGAGGGAGTATTCACGTGTTTTATGAGCCTTGAATTATGGAAGGGTCTAATTGTGAAACTGCGGATCCCAGTTCTCTCTGTTACTCAAAACCTCAGGGATCTCCTGCAGCTGTCACCGATGTCTCGGTGTGTGCTGTGTATAAGGAGATCTGGACAGACTGCAGCAACCTGCTGCATACTGACCCTGCCAGAGGACAGCTCTCAAATTCGCATCATTTGTCCGTATAGAGTGTTTTATGGCTTGATAAAGAAGAAAAATATACAAAATATTAATGGAAGCCTCACTGTTGTCACACCCATGAAGTTTTTAAATACGGTATCAATGGGCAGGAGGACTCTTACGGTGCCCGCTGTCCCCAGTGAGCCCTCCCAGGTGCCCCCTCCCTGATGTGCCCATTGCAGTTGTTCATCAAACAAGCCCATCCATCACCTCCAAACTGCTTTTTTGACCCCAGATCATTTTGCAGAGGGAGCAGCGGCCCAGGCGGGGTGAGGGGGACCCCAATGCCCTGTCCCTGGCCTGAGCAGCTGCCACCGGCAGAGACGCCCGCGGCACGTTGGGTGCGTGAGCTGGAGAGTCCCTTTGCTACACTGCGGAAAAGAAACCTGAATTTGAGACAACCTATACGCTTCACTCCAATTTGCACCAAATTGTCCCCTTTGTGCCCCTGGGGTCAAAGCTGTGGCAGTGCCATTGCCCAGGGGAGCCAGCCCCTCGGACCACAAGCCAAATCTGCAGCTGCCATCTGGTTCCGCACCGCGCCGTGGCGCAGGGTCCGTGGGGACGTCCCCACACAGGACGTTACAGCTTGACCGAGGTGTCCCGCTGCCTGACTCTTGTTTCTGGAGTGATTGGCACAAATCAGAGACAAAGGCTGCTGAGAAAGCTGTCGTGCCGGGCTCTTTCCTCCTGTTTTCTGGGTAATTTAATAACAGCCTGGGCTGGAAAGGAGCCAGGCGGCACGGTGAAGCGAGACAGTCTCCATTTGGCTTATTAATGTCATTCTTGATCCCAGTGAGTTCTTCCTGAGGGAAAAAAACCCTCTCTCCCATGGGCCAGCATGGGGCAAACAGATTGGACTGCATACCTCGATTCTTTTTGCTCAGGCCGGTGCCTGGGCTCCTTGCCCGTGTGCCGGTGAGCACCAGCTGGGCCGAGCTCACCAGTGGGACATGCAGCTCCGGCCCCTCTCCCACCTGCTGTTGGGGAGGGGGAATCAAGAACTGCCTAAATAAAGCAAATGTTAGTGGGTTAAAAGGGCTTAAATGGTTTATTTTTCTTTGCTTTCTATTTTGGTGGTGTTTTCTTGGAGAAACCCAGGAACCCGCGGTCTGTCCCAGTGTACTCAGAACTTGTCTCCTCACAAGGGACTTGGAGAAGAGAAATAATAACTCCAGTAACTAAGATGGAGAATGTGTGGAATCAGCTAAAAATCACAGTGAAATAAGCTTTATTTTGATCATTGGCCCAAATTCCTATAAGTTGACACCAGGCATCTTGTACTCAAATATATATTCCTGCAATGTCAAGCAAAACGCTGATGTTCGTGACATCAGTCCATGGGCATTAGCTGTCTGGGGATCTCTGGTATGCCTGTCCGGCAGATATAACCTTTGCACAAGTGACGATGTTTTGTGGTTGTATTCTCTAGCTATTTCTGGAAGAGAATGCAATAATCCTCAACTCAGATATGACTCTTTCCAGAACAAACAAATTCAAACCAGCTTTGGACCATAGATCTAGTGTCTGGAAATATCACCATGGAGGATGTTTATTTGACTGTTTCCAATTTTTTTTATTCTTTGGTTTGTTTGCAGTCTAACTCACAATTTTTTTTATACACTTTTCCCAACCTAAATGTCTTTCCCCTATCATTTCAGCATCTCTTGCCTCAGAAATTGAGGAACTGCCAACCTACTTCACTGTAACTAGTTTCCATTTAGGACATGACATTCTTCCAAGTTGTCATAAAACCTAAGTATGTATTCTATATACAGCAACCAGCATTGAGAGCATGTGTTGTCTTTGGCGTAGGTGGTCATGCATTATAACCACTGCAACAACAATCCACGTCCATCCTCTGCTGGAAACATTTTCTTAAACGTGTTTACACACACAGCATCAGACTTCAGCGTTTGGTTGACCTTTCATCGCTTAGGTGGCATTTCTCGGAGCACGTAGGACAGTTGGATTCTATGGACTTGATTTCATGCTGTACTGGCTGCCTCCCAGTGCTGACGTGGGATTGTTGTGAGTGACGACACATTGTCTTTTACAGCACGGATTCCCTTGGGGACACATGGGGACAAACTCATCAGCCTGGCTGTAACATCTCCCATGCAGATGTCTCCATCTGAGCTACAAGGCCAGGTTCCTTTTAAACACAGTAGAGAAGAAACTAACACTACGCCATAAAATCAAGGTTTAAGATGAAATAGAAGCAATCACGGGAGAAATCTGCTTTCAACTGGAGGTTGCCTGTGGACACTGGGTGAGATAATACTCCCTGTGCACAAGGGCTCTTAAAAACCCACAAGTGTTTACAGATACTGACGACCCTGACTCCAAGACTGAATGTTGCTGGACCTGATTGAGTCTGGTCTGGGGAAGGGAATTTAATATTGCAGGAAAAGAAGAGTGTATTTTCCAGATAGATGGGTTTATTTCTGGCTGGTTTGAACCTGCTGAGACATGTGGGACACTGGACTCCACCATTAGCCCCTAGACACACAAAGAAACTCATTGCAAGGCTCATGTACCAGCAAATGGGCAAAGCATCTGCAGGGTGGCTCATTGCACACAAGGCATGGCTGTGCACATCTCTTCTGTCCCCTTGCTACCAGTGGCTTCTCACTTAAACATTGTTAGGATGAAATTTTCCAGGCAGGAACAGTTCAGATAGACACACACACTCCTGAAATGCAGCTATGATGGAGGTGAACCACAGCTGTCACTTCTTGTCACCCAGGGGTGAAGACCAAGGCAGACTGTCAACAGGACCATCAGCCACCAAGAGGAGACCAGAGAAGATGTGCTTCAGCTCCTTTGGCTGAGCAAGGTTCTACTCATCACTCTGGAAGAAATCATACAATCACAGAATCATTTTGGTTGGAAGAGACCCTTAAGAACATAGAGTCCAACCATAGCCTATCTCTGGCACTAAACTATGTCCCTAAGAACCTCATCTATATGTCTTTTAAAGCCCTTCAGATATGCTGAATCCACCACAAAATCCTCATACTGCAGACCCCTGAGTCCAAAAGATGCTGGAAATAAGAGCTGCAGGCCACCTTTGAAGTACATAAATGTTTTTTTCACCACCCCTCCTCCCCAAAAAAGCAACTTTCCTAAAACCTCTGTGTTTGTTCAGATCTGCTTTTGCTAATCAATAAACCTGCAGGGACTGAAACAGCAAAAAACGGAACATGTTAATTTGGTGTGAGTCCTCCTGAGCCTGGCATTACAGCAGCAGAAATGCGTATTTTTGTCCTGCTTCCTCTGAGATATTTTTAGTTGCTCAAGTGACTTGTGGCAGTTCCCCGAGGCCAGAGTGATTCATGCAGTTTGGGAGAAGGGCTGCGGGGACGGCGCTGGAGCGCTCTTTGGGAAGGGAGAGTCATCCCAGTAAAGTCAAGAGCTGGTTTGAAAGGCATAAAGACTTTGAAAAATTGAGCAGTATTTTTAGAATGGGGTTTTTGGCTCTGGCTAAACTGGAGCTGTTGAATTTTGTGATTATTAAATCATGGGGGGAGTGGTCTGTTTTTTCTGATGTTGGTGAAAGCGAGTAATTCATATCACAGGCTGAGTACAGGCGGTGTGAAGTGCGAGGCTGCACTGTGGAAACTCCCTCTCTCCTCAGTCACCAGCACCTTTTAACCCTGCCCTGACCACCATCTGCCATTTTCGCCCTGTCCAGTCCAATCTCCATCAGAGCACATCAGTCCACTTATCCAGAGCCCCAACCCGTGTATCTCTGACATGTCACTTCTTACAAGGGACTTCTGGAGGCTTTTTCAAGTTCTCCTTCGCAGAAAATTGAATTTTTTGAGTATTTGTGAAGTTCAGATACCAAAGGGAGGTAGAGAACAGGACAGATCTCCTGGTCCTCCAAACCTGGTTGCCCCTTCCCCCAGGTAATCCCTAGGATGCTGTTCAAGAACTGGCTCCCTCTAGATGGACGAAAACCAGAGCAAGGAACTTCACAGTAATCCATGGGGAGGGGAGATGAGGTTGATTCAGAATTTAGGTCCATCCTCTAGTCCTTCTCATTCCTTTCTTTAGGAGTGGGGCACAGCCCAGATGGACTTAGGTCTCCCACTGAGCCCCTATGATGTGAGCTGACTGTGGGGTTCAAAGGGTATTTTGATGTTTTTCTGCTACTTGGAATAAAGTTAGAAGAGAAAGTTGCCTATCATGTCATGGTAAGAGCAATAGTTGGCAAGTCCAGCAACTCATTTCCAGAGAGGCAACGCATGGGACAACAATGAAGAATGGAAATGATCAGAGAGGGGAGAAGCAGCATAAGCAGTAACCAGAGCAACCTCCCTCCATCACCAGCCCTTGCAGAACGGAGTCAGGAGTGTTGCTGACAACTGCTGCGAGATGTGAGTGCTGTGGGAACAGAGGGGGGATCAGGGGGCTCCTGGCAGGAAGGATCTGCAGAAGGTAGGAAAGATTTTGAGGCAGAGGGCGCGAGAGAAGTCAGCCCTTGGCCAATGCTATCTGCCTGGCACGGCTCTGAAAGTCCTGTCTTTGGGATGCTCCTTGGGAATGAAGCAGAAGCCAGGCTTCCAGCCTCAGTTCTCAATTTCCCTGGTCATGCGGATTTGGCTGGACTCCAAATATCCCTCAGCAGCGGTGTTTTGTGGCCAGATAATGTCTGGCTGCTCTTGTCTATGTGTTGTAAGAGACTGTAAGTGACCCGACTACGCAGGAAAGTTCTTGATCAATGGGTCCTTCACAAAGTGTTTCTGTGATGGACAGGAGCCAGTGAGATCATGTGCTTCCAAGTCAGTTACCATCTTTTGCCGTCACAGGCTTGGACACGACAGCCAGGCTCCAGAAGTTATTTACAGCAAACCAGCCAAGCCCTTTGGCAAAGCAGCTGGTGAACACCAAAGGCAAGTGCTGAGTCTGGGATCTTTCTCCCCATGACCAGAACTGCTACAGAAACAGCTTCTTCAAGCCCTGTCTTGCCTAGACCTCAACCTTAATCTACCCTTGCAGAGCAGAGAAGTAGGTCTATGGCTTCCACGCTTGCTTGGTCTGCTCTGTGGTGAGTATAGTCGCAATGGCTCCTGCTGCCAGCCCACAGTGCTGGATTGACTCATCTTGGCCCCAAACTGGTGGGTTGGATGGTGAAAACATGGGGAGATAGTCTACGGCCTGCAGAAAAGTCTGCTCCTTGCGACAGGAACAGAAACGGGACACTCCTCCACCCTTGGTACCTGACAAACACGGTTCCCATCCAGAAGTGGCAGCACCTGCAAAGGTTGTTCCGTGACAGATCATGGTCACGTGGGAAAGCTTCATTTTTCAGGTTGTACCTAGAAAAGCAAGGGACAGTGAAAGGTGACCACAATACTGACTAAACCCTGAGGACATGCCAAGCTCTGCAGAGGAGCTCTGTGGTTTTCAGCCCAGCGTTCAGATGTGCACGGTCTCTCAGGTGCAGCTGAGCCAGGCTGGGCTGAGGAGCCTGCCCACCGCTGGCAGAGGAGGCTGCAGGACCAGAGAGTGAACCACCCTCTGCCCCGAGACCTTCCCTGAAGTTCAGGTGGAGCCGCAGATTGAGGAAGGGAGCACGTGGGAAAGCGGGTTTCAGGACAAAACCTCACCGCAGCGCAGCCACGTTCTTCTGGGAGAAAGTTTCCCACTGGAGAGTGCAGTCACACTGGAACCAAACGTTTTCTTAAGAACAGGCCAAAACGAAACGACTGATTTCTAATTCCTCATTGTGGCTGGGAAGTTTCGTTTTGAGTGTATAGGCTATGCATTCAAGTGTTTTAAATTGATGGTTTAATAATAACATCCTAAGTCGACAGTACATTAAATTTGATGTTCTGGGTATATGCTAAATTGACTTCTGTTTGCATTACTGTTTATGTTCTGACGTTAAAAGAAAGAAACAACTCAATGTTAGTGAGTGGAAATTTGTTATCATATCTGTTCTGGGGTAAATACCAACATTTGGGGTTTTTCTTTGGATTTAGAACTTCACTCAATCATAGCATAGAATAGTCCAATAATACCTTTATTTTTGGCTCCCGTTGTTCATCAACAGTTACAATTTCTGGCCAGGTTCGGCTTCTTCCTTCTTTTCCCAACTCTCGGAGCTGCCCCTGTGCCTCTTCTCTGGAGACATAAGTTATAATTCCACCCATTTCTTATCTTTCTTCCTCTCCAACTCCAACTTTCTCCTTCGCCTCAACCTCTGGCTGATCTCAGCAAAGAGGCTGAAACTGCAGCTGTGGAAAACAAGGTAGAAATTACACCCAGGAAGCCCAGGGTGAGAAAGCAGCATAAAAATCTGCATTTATTGAGTGGAAGTGAACGCTACCAGCAATCTGGGCCACCATCTTTCTAAATACCATACAAATTCCCCTGCAGCGCTCTCGAATCGAGCTCTGAGTTTAGAAAGCCCCCAGCAGACAGGGTCCAGCTCCCACCCTGCATTTCCAGCGCACCGACAAGGCCAGCCTGGCCAGCCCAGCACCCTGCGCTCAGCAGGATGGATGCTCATCTCCGGGACATTGTCTGTTCATCTGCAACTTGCTGCCCAATAGTTTTGAAGAAATAACCCCTCTGGAGGCCAGGGATTGAATCCAGAGTCCCGGTGTGTTACTGCTGCTCTTATGCAATCTTTCCTGGCACTATAATGTAATAAACACCAAACTAGTTATTTTTTCAGCTTTATCAGTAGCTGCTAGACATGTTCTGGACCAGCCACCAGGGAAGAAATGAGACAGAAGCATCCATCTCTGTGTAGAAAGCAGAGTCAGGGGCCATATATGAGGGGAATCGTGATTTGCAATGATAGAAAGTTGCAATGAGATAAAGTTCTGCTATTGAAATACATAAACATTTAGAATCTGTGTATCAAACCAACCATATTTATGTGTGTTCAAAAGAAATAGAAAAAATTCCCACATCAAAAGCAATAACAAGTCAGAGTCATGGTAGGAAATATGCTGTGGATCGTTAGTTAGCATCATAAAAAGCAGTGTAATTATATAAAAATTACAAGTAGTTTCAGTGAGAGAGATTGATTACTCACTTAAACCGAGAGGAAATGATTTCATAATTCCTCTTCTGGATGTTTCCCAGATTTTATGGCATTATGGTTTTCATTTCATTTTAATTGGCAGAGCAAGTGAACAGAGACATTTGAAAGGGTCTTTCTCCATGGATTGAGAGTTGCATGCTTGGGAACTCAGCCCTGAGCACGGTCAAGGGAGTCTCACATTCGGAGCCGAGCAAACGTGGATCCAAAATACCCTGAGGAGGAAGGCAGGTTGATATGACAATTTCTTTCTTATTAGAAAGAAATTCTTCCAGAGAGAGTGGTCAGCATTGGAATGGCTGCCCAGGGAGGTGCTGGACTCATCGTCCCGGAGGTTTTTAAACTGAGATTGGACACGGCACTTAGTGCCATGATCTGGTCAATGGACTGGAGTTGGACCAAGGGTTGGACTGGGTGATCTCTGAGGGCTTTTCCAACCCGGTCCATTCTGTGATTCTGTGACAGCCTTAAAGCCTGGACTGCCATACAAGCTAACAAACTACCTGACAAATGGATGAGAAGAGCCATCCCTGTGCCGCACCAGCTGCTGAGTGATAAGAGACACCCAGTTTTAACTGCAAAGCCTTCACCAAACATCCAGCCCAGCACAGGGACTCAGTGAAATCCTTTGAACGCAGATGCTGTGATGCTGCTGCGGGGGTTATCTGCCATACAGCATACAGAAAGTTGTTTCAAAAGCACTGGTTTGCATTATGATGATCCTAATTAGTAACTGGTGTCTTACAATAGACATTCACACTCTTTTCTGCAGATAATAGTGTTAGGTTTTTATGAATATTAAAGCACCTGGGGGAGCCCCTGTCATTCATGCCTTTACTTGCACTATGTCTCCATTTCTAGGTGAAGACAGCACCAGCGTAAGGACAAGCTGTTGCATGGCAGTCTCAGCTTGATCCCTCATCACAGGTGCCATTTCTTTGGTTTGTGATGGCAGAGAAAGACAAAACAGGAATGGGAGGAAGCCTATCACTGCTATAATTGTCTTCTCGCTCACAAGAAAAAGAAAAAAAAGGTGATAGATTGATGCAAAGTATTGGAAAGTTTGCAGTTTATCTCTTTCCCTGCGCTGGAGTGGCACAGAACACTTAAAACCAGGTCCTGCCAAGGCCTGGTTGGCTTTGCATTGTATGTATCCTGTGCTCCTGGGACGCCTCTCCAGGCTCGCTGCTCCCAGTCCTGATGGGACAACGCTTTAGGAAATGGAGCTGTGGGAATTTCACTGGATATTTGTCACATCCTCCTCTCTGGTGCCCAACCATGTGGCCACAGTGCTGAGCACTGTGCTGAGACATCCCCAGGCCATCCAGAGCTGAGAAGGTCACCCGGCATCATGTGCCTCTGTGTTGTGTAGGATGCTGAGCTGGAAGCAGTGACACGGGAGCAAGGAGTCCAGGCGACACTGGAGATGCTGCCCCTCTCCATCCACACCCCCCTTTGCACCCCCAGTCCCACAGCACTGAACCCCAAAGTCATTCAAGGCTCAGCTCTGCATGACCAGCTGCCCTGAACTCCATCTCCTCTGGGAAGCACTGGGCTTTCTCTCTTCTCATTCCTCCACCCCTGGCCAGCCCTGGAATTGCTCCGGGTGCTGGGCAGGGTGAGCACAGGCAGCGATGTACTCTGTGGTGATGGTTCACAGGAATGGCAGTGGCAGTCTCAGCCAAACCTGCCTTGTCCCTGGCACCCGCCAGCTCCCACCTGAGCTAAAATGCTTCCAAAAGGCTTTCACAGGGGGAATCCAAGGTCTTGAGCAAGACCAAAACACGCTGCTGCCCCACAGCTCAGCAAGGAGCCATCCCATCCCAGCAGCTTTCTGCACAGCACCAGCTTCTGGGCTCCCAAAGCGGAGTTGGGCAGTTTGTGCCTCTCCACAACAGACAGTGTTGGGCTGCCGGGGCTGTGGGAGAGGCCCAGCCCCTGGATTTCGGGATTGCTGTGCCCGGAGCAATGGGATGACTCACAGTTTGGCAGCCAGCTGGGAAGTTACTATTGGCATAAGCCAGGTTTACAGTGCAAGCAAATTATTCTCAGAAGTCAAATAGGAGCAACACATTCACAAATAGCATAAAGAGGTAGAAATGAAAGGAAGCCAGGCTTGGCTCTTCCAAGACAAGCCAAAGGCTTCTCTCATTCCCCACTATCCGCTGGCCATGCAGCGCTGAGCATGGGGCCAACCCTCCTGCACAGGCTTTCTGCTTTCAAGCTCAGACACTGAGCAGGACCCAGCACTAAGATCGGTCCCCCAC
Source organism: Patagioenas fasciata (assembly GCF_037038585.1). NCBI lineage: Eukaryota > Metazoa > Chordata > Aves > Columbiformes > Columbidae > Patagioenas > Patagioenas fasciata. The sequence goes on from NC_092539.1 coordinate 2,306,330, forward strand.
CTTTATATATATTCCCTTATTTGAGATGAGTCTGAACAAAAATCTCTCTACCCTCTTTAAGTTGTTTCCTCAACTGGATGTTTTTTAGCACTGCTCCCTACCTCCACACAACTGGCTATCGACTGCCCTGGTGTTTCACTAGATTGGAAACATCCCTCTCCACCTGAGTGACTATGTTCATGCTCCATCTCAAACCCTTCCCCACTTCATCCCCCAGCTTTTCATAAAAACCCCATAATTCAGCAATTGTACATTGTGCCTTCTTGCAAATAGGACTAATCCAGATGGCTCCAATGATGTTGTCCTGAGACCAACCATGACAGCAACCTCCCACTGTCTGGTGACACTGGGGTGAAGCTTCTGACCCTCAGCCTGACCTTGGAGGGATGCTGTGACATCAGCTGACACGTCACTCTGCAGAGAAATGATGCTTCGCTCCCCATCTGGTCATCACATGCCATGGGACTCCCAGAGACGTCCTCTTCCCCGGCCATGGCCAGGAGACACGCTAACCCTCTGGGAGCCTGTGAGACCAGAAATGCAGCTTTACAGGCTCCAACCTCCTTTCCAATGCGAAGACAGCATCCATCACTGGCTCCTCTGGAGTCAGTTCCTCAGGCTGTGCACACGCTGAGTGGATAAATATTTCCTCTCCTTTGTTATAAGTTTGTTGCCCGTTCATTCTGGAAGAGCCCTTCCTCTCCTGTCTGATGCAGAATGAACTGGAGGGACCAAGTAACCTTGCTGATGCCCTACAGACTCTAACCTACATTGATTACATCCTCTCCAGCTTTCCCTGTTGTCAAACCATGGATTCTCTACATGGAGAACATCCAGTCTGGTGACCTGGGGTTTGAGTCAGCTGCTTGAACATGGGCACTCAGTGCTGTTGTAGACACATTAGGGTAGCTAAAGCACCCATGACCCAGCTCAAGGCTCCCACAGATCTGACCTGAAGATGGAAGTCAGGTAGGACAGCCCAGGCCACCTCTGAAGGCATTAGATGCCAATATTTATGTGCATGAACCCCATAGACCCAGAATCAGGGCCACAAGCTCAGCCCTGGCTTGGATACAGCCCCCCAGATGATCATACCCAAACACAGTACCTCGAGTTACCAGAGCAGATGTTGCGTGGCCATCTGGAGCTGTTGCACTGTGGTCTGTTTAAAAGGCATGCCCTGGTTGCTGCAAGGGAGGACTTACTGAAGCCTCACAAAGCAGGCTGTGCAACCACTGGTCCCTCCTGGCCTGGGCATCTTAAACCTGGAAGCTTCAGGAGGAAGAGATGGTGGGACATTGGTATCCAGGCAAACCCTGTCCCATGAGGGTGGCCACCTCACACACAGGGAGCGATGCCCGAGCTATTAGCCCAAACTGCAGGATGTTTCATGTCCAGCAGCTGTATCATCATCCCCGTTCTCACCCTGGCCAGGGATGTACAACACATTTTCCTTTCTGCAGAGGTGGCCGCTCGCCAGGCTGTCAGAGGAAGGAGTGTATCACTCTGCTTCCCCAAGGACACAGCAGTGCTATTTTTCCTACCCCGGTTTTATTTCCCACCTGGTATTTTGCATTACGCTGCACAGCTTCCTCCTCAGCCTGGGTGAAGGTCAGCCAGCACGGCGGGAGGTGAGGGAGAAGGAACAGAAACATCCACAGCGTGAAACAGTCTGATACCAGGGGTGTTCAGGCACACATATCCCCAGCTGAAAGCGAAACACAGGAAATACAAATTGTCCCTATCCCTCATGGATATAGGTCACCTTACAACAGCCAGGAGGTACCTCTGGACAGCCTGGACATCAGGACTGACCCAGGGACCTCCAGGCAGGAGCTCAGCTGGCCAAAATCAGAGCCTCGGAGCGGGGGCAAGTCAGCTGTCCCCCAGCTCCCACCCAGCACCTCAAGAGGCTTCAGACCAGGGGACACTGGAGCCAGGGCCAGGAGAAGAGGTTGTCCTGGAGAAGCACAGGAGCGCCCACGCCACAATCCCAACCTTCTGATGGGAAACATCTGCTCTTCCATGGACGAGTGACCATGAGACTTGTGCTGTGGGGCTCCATTCTCACAGCCTCTCGCACCACCAGCCACGTTTCTGAAAACCATTGTCCCTTTCACTACCCTTTTGGAAGAAAACCAATGAAAGCCTTCCTTCCCTCTAGAGCTCACCTAGCAGCTTTGAGTTTCAGGGTTATTTTTGTGGATTGTACTGGGAGGGTCAGATTTGGGTTGAGCTGGAACTTGAACAACAGCGCGATGGTGCTGGGACCTGCTGAGCCGGTACAGCACAATGACAGGATCTCTTTGTCTGCTGGAGCATTGCTCAAATCAAAGGATGTTTACCCAGCTTGTGGGGGATCACTTGATTGGAAATTACATCCCCAGAGCTCCAGTCATGCTTGTGTGCCTGCCAGCTCTCCCCACCTCCTCCAGAGCCCTGACCACATCTAAGACTCCCAGAATAGCGCAGGACTAAGCAGATGCAAACAGATAACAACTCGGGCCCTACTTGAGTTCTCTGTTGCTCTCTCTTGTTCCTCCAGTCGCTGTGGTGGACCCCAGCTTTCACTGGAGATGTCACACAAATGCCACGTGTGAGGAGGTCACCACTGGGAGAGCTGCAGGAACAGCTTTACCAGCACATAAAGAACGCCTGGCAAAGTTGGATGACACAGCTAAGGACACTCCTGAGAGATGGTGTTGCACAGCTGTGGGTCCCACCTGTGAGTCCAGGGTCTACCTGTTCCTCCAGCAAAGATGCCAAGTCTATGTCAAGTCATACAACTTGCCTGGGATCCCATGCAGCGCAAAAGCTCCATTGTCCCATTTCTGACATGTAAATACAAGTAAAACCTGTTTTACCATCCTGTCTGGCTGCTTTTCTTATTCCAAGAATCACCCTTTCCCAGGAAACACAACCATCTCTGGACAGGCCACTGAACTGAGACTGTGAGGAGAAGGTTGGTTGCTGCAGTGCGTTGTTACTGCTGTTATGGATGGCCATAGGTCCTTCTGGCTGCAACGATCAGCTGTCAGAGCAATCTAAATGAGCTGGAAAACTCCACGTAGCAGGGTAAATTGAGCTGTACATCAGACAAACAGTTAAAGCATCTACAAGGAGACTATGCTTTGCACTTCGACAATCCCTTTCATCTGCAGAGCCCAGAGCAGATGAAAATGTTTATAAATAAGCCTGTCACGTCTCTCCAGAGGAGACTTTATTCCTCTTTCAACACCGGCCAACTGCACAGGAAAGAGTTGAGCAACTCAGCAGAGACCTGGGTTTGATGCTGGGAGCAGAGACCCCATCTCCCGCTGCTCTGGCTCCTGGGGCAAAGAGCCCACGTCCCAGTGCCCCGCGACATCTTGATGCCAGACGCAGGAGTGACAAAAAGGGCGTCTCCTGAGGACTTTAACAGGGACCACACAGCCTGGTCCCAGAAACTGGTGTTCCTCACCATTAAACACATTAATCAGATGTCCTCATCTTGTGTTTCCCTCACAAGCCATTCCCAGGGAGCCAACCTCCCTTGTGGAGCACAGGCAAGAAAACCACAGGGTATCCTAAAATCTCCAGACAACCAAGGAAGCAAGCACAGCAATACGGTGATTTTGCCTGCCCTGAGCATGGCTGCATAATTTTTAGCTGGCCCAGTGTTCAAGGGCATGACAAGTGTGGGAGCTGAACAGCCCTGCGGGTGCGGTGGCACCGTCCTGTCCTCAGCCAGCCCTCTCCTGGCCATGTCCCTGTGCCACCCACGGCAGCCACCCAGCCTCCTTTGGCTGCTCTTACTGCAGAGCCGAAATCTCCCCAAATCACATCCTGGGCACACTCCCGCAATGCTGCACAAGACGCAGTTTCTGCTGCCCTATGGAAAGCCTATAGCAGTCAGCATGATGGTGCAGGCCCACCCAGCAGAAGGGCTCAGGGAAGTAATGGGTCTGCCCCCTAAGCCGTTTGGAATACATGGGAACTGCTTCTTTCCCCGCTGTGCCAGCCCACAGGGTCCAAACCAGGGATCTGAAATCACAGACCAAGTCCCAGGTAGCACAAGGTGCAGAACACCAACCTGCTACCCCTCCAGCCACATCGTCACCGCTGGCTGGCATTGCAGCCACAGCTCCTGCACCTCGCCCCAGATGCAGGTCCCGACATGGTGTGCTGTCACCAGAGGGCACCTCCAGCTCCCTTTGCCAGCGCACACGTCACTATGTCCTGTGCATCCACTGCAGAACTCTGCTTGAAGAACCACTGGCAAGAAAGGAAGAGCCTGAGGGGCTCCAAATTCCAATCCTCCAGCACAGACACGGTGGGATCCTGGGTTTAGAGGGACCAGGAAAGCCTGCCGGGTCCCATCAGTCACCTCCTGCAGCACTTGTGGGACAGCAGAGGAGCAGTTTGTGCTCAGCAGTCTCCAAAAAATCACCGTCCCCTCACTTCTGGCTCAGCACCAGGCTTGGGATTTGGACCTTTTCTGCATTTCAGGTCCTTTTGCCTCCCACCACAGGCTGCTGCAAGACATCTCAAGGCGGGTCTGGACACGGGGCAGGGAGTGAGGTATGGCCAAGCCAGGATGGAGCTGCAGATGGCAGAGACAGGCTCTGCTTGAGCCCATGGGTCAGTCAGTCATTCCCAGTCTGTGGGGCGTACTGGGGGGACTGGTTCTGGGATCACAGGTGGGAGGCTCTAAGAGGCTCTTTGTGCCAACAGCCATCCCTGAGACCCTCCAGTGTGTGGAGATCCCTAAAGACCCACACGGTCACCAGCAGTAGTGCTGGTGGCCCCAGCCCACGCTGTGTTGGGGTGGGGAGGAGACCCAGAGGGACTTCACGTCCCCAAAACCTTAGAGCAACAAATTAGGCCCTGTGGGGTGGGTGGGCTCCAACCTATGGGCATCCATGGCTCCGCTCTCTCCCAGTTGGCCATGGGGGTAGTGCCAGCAGATGGGAACAGACCCGGGGATGGAGAGGAAACTCAGAATCCCAGCCCAGCAGCCTTTCCTGCCTTCCCCAGAATAGCCCTGTTGTTCTGCAGCCCCTTGTCTGCTTCGTCAACCGAGCTCCCATTAGCTTCTTCTCCATAACCTCATTAGTGCAGGGGATAAATGGAGTGATTGTTTCCCCTTCGTCTTGAATGAAGGACTATTTTGTTTATTAAAAAGTCATGCTGTTAATAAGGATCTTCTCATAGCCAAAAATAACTGAGGACGCGATTGTTTCCTCCCTGCTTCCTTATCTGCACTGGAGGACTCACAAGAAGAGCTGCGGCCAGACCAGATGCGGCTCCGTGCTAAAAATACGCCTTGGAGCAAGAAGCAACGAGACATCGCAAGAGCAGCAAAGGGCATTAGCAAAGCACTCAGACATGCAAAAGCATCAGACCACACTTCAAGAGCATCTCCAGATGTTTGTGAAGGATGTCAGGCCTGGGGTGGTATGTCTATGGAGAAGAGTCCCCTTTGCCCCCTCGGTTCTGAGGGACAGATTCCCTCCTCAGCAGCACATTTCTGCTCCCCTGAGGGTGGTCACCAGATGTTCCCCTTGCAATTGGCACAGATGGAGCAGAGGACAGGCACTGATGGGCACTGCTGGGCCCTACCAGGGAGCCACCGAAAGGGGCTGGGGTCAGCATGGGATCTCCTCAGAGCCTGGTGTTCAATACTATCTGTGGTGGGGGTTGTTCAGAGCTCCCTGTAGGCAGGGAGGAAAGCCCAAGGAAACGGAGCCACATGGTAGGAACGGCCTCCACCCAAGCAAGCTGCACCAGCCATCAGCTGCTTCAGTTTTCTTGGCCATCTCAGAGCACTCAGACAAAACTTTGTGCCTCCCAAATACCCCAGATGCCTTTTCTGCTGATGCAGGATGCGCCTGTGGAGCTCAAAGTGGTTATGTAGGACATGCACAGTCACCCTCCTTATAACCACTCCTCCATCCACTGTAGCACCCAATCTTGGGGTACTTGCTGCTCCCCAGAGAGCCTTCCAGCATGAGGTCCTGCATCTCCTCACCACCAGCCCTCAGCCCTCCCACCACCGATGGCAGGAGGTCAGCATCCACCATGCCCAAACAGATCTCAGAGGTGCCCTTCATCCCCTCTTCAAGTCAGGAGCATCCTACAAATAATGCACATGACAGTGGTGGCCTCCCATCAACTAAAGCCCTGTGGACCACTCCATTCCTACTTATCCAGCTCTTCCTTTACACTATCTGTCTAGAATTGAAGGCCATCACTTCACGTGGCCAAAAGCCAAGCCCCTAAGCTGCTCTGAACTGTGGCGCTGGAGGACAGAGGTTGCCTGGGACATGGTGCTGGTGATGCTCTGCCCAGCTGCATCCCCCAGAAGGACAAGACACAAACTCTTCATAGCAACCTGGGATGGCAGGTGTGACTTCTTCCCAGGGCAGCCTCCGCTGGGGTCTCCTGGACGCTCCTCTGCAGGGGAAAGGTCTCACCAGGTCTCCATGCTCCACAGCAGCCTCTGGGAAAGCAGCACATCAGAGGCAGCCTCAGGTCCTCCGAGCATCCCTGACTGCAGCCTCTGCTCCCGTGTTCCTGCCCAGCCGCCACCCAGCTGCAGCAGGAGCATCACACGGGTCGGGGTGGGGGAATCTCTTGGTTAAAGTGCACGGCAGCCCTGGAAATACTTGGTGTTGCTTTTCCAAGAGTCTGATTTTCGCTTTCTGGTCCAAACACACCACTCATTTTTCTGCAGCAGTGAAGATAAATGTCAATAAATCTTCTGCAGTCATTTCACAGCGCCAAGAGTGATCTCAGCGCTGAAGCATTTCAGTATCCTGCAGTCCGTGTTACACCCTGAGCCCTCGCTCCAGCAAACCTTCGCTGGTCTGCAGCCTCAAACACACAAGCACCTCCTTCAAGGAGGCGCACAGTCCCTCTGAACTCAATTGTACCTCTGTGCTCAAGTGTTTTACTGGTTCAGCTCCTAAATAAGCAGCCTGTGTGCAGCAGAAAGCACTGCCAGTCCCAAAGCCCCTTTTGCCACCGTCCCAGGACCGCTCCTGGGGACCCAGGTGTCCTGCTGCATGTTGCTCCTTGCAGTTGTCACCAGCCAGCACAGGGCAGGGTGAGACCCGGACCTTGTGGCCTGTCCTGTGAGTGCCTGTTTGTTTAGCCAGTCAAGGCACAAATGTTCCCCTCTTGCCCCTTTAACAAACACACCGAGGCCTCTGAAAGGGGGTGACTCCCTGTCCTCTTGTGCATAAGTCCCCACTACGCAGCCAGTCCCTTGGAGACACAAAGAACCTTTTCAGCTGGATGGGCAGGTACAAATGGGTGGAAACCACACTTTCCAGGATACAACAGCCCTAGCTGCTGGACAGTTATCGGCCAGTGGTATTTTTCCACCCCCTTTCAATGGTACCACAGCACAAGAGGCTATGCATGACCCTGGTGTGTCCTCCTGTTCCTGCCCACTCCAGCTTCTCCCTCCTGCATTTTGCAGCAGGAAGGATTCTCCCCTGACACCAGCCCAGGCATCTCTTGCCACTCCGCACACGACTTGTCCTGACATCGGGGTCACTGCACCACTCGGCACGAGCCGTCTGTCCCGAGCAATCCAGCAAAGAGAGCACAGAGCAGCAGTGCAACAGAGCTGTGTGCAGAAAGGGCATCTTTAAAGATGCCGCTTTGAGCAATAAATAATCAAGTCAGTTCATGGAACTGAGCTGAGTCACACCAGCACTGGTGCAGCACACACGGGAGGCTGGAAGTCAGGTTATCAATCTGCAGTGGAAGACACACGGACAGCTCTCCTTGGCCAGACAGCTCCCCACTCCTCACCCTGCTCAGGGGAGCAGCCGTGTTCCCCTTGTGAAGATGCGAACGTTGGATTTGTGCACAAAATTTGGGGGGAAGGGACGGTTATTCTGAAGTTTCCAGGTTCTAATCAACCCTAAAGCCAACAAATACTGCTCTGCTCCAGACACACGGGAGCCCATTTCTGCTGGCCAGGGTGGGTGACACCGACCCATGGGGTAGCAGTGCCTTCCCCCTGCAAGGGGACATTGTGTGTGTCACATACAGCAGTTTTACCTCTCCCAATGACCATTCTTCCCTCTGCTTCTCCTGGGTGAGCAGGACCTGTATGTTGCTCAAACTGCAAGGAGGGAGCCGGTTCCCTGGCTCTGCAATGCCACAGCCTTGTTTCCAATCATTATTTTGGTCTGCTCAGCAGAAGTATGGGGTGGTCCTTGCTAAATGATTTGGCCTTGCATAGTACCCATGAAAACAAGACTCTTTCAAACCATCCCAGGGAAGACTTTGTCAGCGCTTTTATCAGAAAAGGAGGTTAGAGATTCCTCTGCTCCCAGAGCTGGTGCCAGGTCACAGCTCTTATCTTCTGCAGCCTTTGCAGAAGGAGGGAACATCCAGTGTGTTCAGGAGAAATGTAGAATTAATTGTCCTGGCTTGTTCCAGTGAATCCTCACGAGTTGGGACAGAGCCCAGAGAAACTGAGGGTAATTTTTTTTTCCATTCCCCGAGTTTCTAGCGTTAAAAATGCATAATTATTCATTCATGGTGGTTCTGCTGCTCCTGTTCAAACACAGACTCACGTCATAGACAAGCATCTCTTTGAAATGCAGCTATTAGAAAATTTCCACCCCTGCAAAGTATCTGAGGAATCCTCCGAAAGTGACTGTGAACAACACCTTGGTTCCTCCCCAGGAGCCATCGATAAAAGTCCTTTCCTCTGCATCCCTCGCCATAAATCCAGTTTGCAGTCTGGGGCAGGTTCACATAGCTGAAAGCTTGATTGCCACCAGAACTGTTGCTCTTGCAAAGCCCGCATGAAGCGTGACCACATCCCAGGGACCCAACCTGAGCAAGCAGCACATTTCTCTGGAGCAGCCCCAGCAAGGAGGGACAGGACAGGCAGGACAGGCAGCTCCTCCTGCCTGCAGCCCTGCTGGCTTCTGCAGCACACATTTCTCACCTGGCCAATGTGGATTTCACATCCCTGTTTGTTCAGACTCCTGGGTGCAGGAGCAGGACACCCCCAGCTCCCGCAGCAGTCTGCCTTGGCAGCTCATGGCATGTGCTTTAAATCACTCCCATCCTGTTGGGAACTGACACAGCGAGAGGAATGGGGCTGCTTCCTCCCCTGCAGACACAGGACCAGGCTTTATTTGGCCCCTGCATGTGCACAATGGCATGTGCTGCTTGCAAGAGCTTTTGGAAAACTGCTGTGAGTCAAGCAACTCCAGGGAACTTTCCCACAAGGTCCCAGCCACAAACAGACCCGAACTCCCAGGGCTCTTTCCCAGCCATCTCCCCTGCATGCGCTGGGTTAACATCAGAGGATGCTCTGGAGCCTTGTGCTGGCCTCTCGCCCAAGCGTGACTTTAATTTTGTGCCTAGCTGGAGCGTAGCTGCAAAGCTCGAGGCTATTTCTTTTGGAAAGTGCTGCAAAGGGAGCTCTGGGGTCCCACGAAAGGATCGACATGGAAACCCAGATGCCTGGTACAAGTCCCTGAGTTGATTGCATGCAATTTCTGGGCACAGCAGCTCTGCTGTGGGCAGCGTTTGAACCCAGCCATGCAAGGCCAGCACGGTCCCATTCCCTCTGCCTGTACCCAGGTTAGTTATGTTGAGTTCAGCCTTTTTCTGTAAATTCATTTTCCAGAACCTGGTCCAATCCTTAAGGCAACAGGGAATCAGTTGCAAAGGCCGTTTGTTGGCTTCCCACCCAAGTGCCTCCCCTCTGAAGAAGAGACCTGCAGAGCCCTGTGCTTTGGCAGAAATCAAACCTGCAGGTACAGCCCGCCTGGAAACAGATGTTGGACAGATGTAGCTGCAGACGAGCAACGCTCCTCACCCTGCCAGGGGTTGCTTTGGTAACACTCAAACACAAACCTCACCTCCAAAGGTTTGAGACTTGCCATCAGCAGAATATGAGAAAATGATGTGATGAAGTCTCCTCCCTGCAGAAACCCCCAGAAGCCACCAGCCTGGTTCACGTTTCCAGAAAAAGCTGAGAAATGAAGCAGCAGGAGAGCAGGCTGCAGGAACAGCCGCAGCACAAGAATCCCATGGACTAGAGGAGAGGGATTAGGGAGGACAGAGGCATCAGCATCCCCAGTAGCAAGTGGAAGGTGGAGGAGAGAGCAGATGGAGGGATGGATGGTGGTAGGAGAAGGTTGTCACCAGAGATGGGCTCAGGTCTCACTCAAGCTAAGTTATGTCAGTCAGAATTACCCCAGATCCATGCCTGCACCCCAGCACACCACTGCCATGCCCTGCTGCTTGGAAGGGTCCTCTGGGGTTACACCACACACGGACCCCTGCAGCAGCTGCATTTCTCAGACTCGTTACATCAAGGGGATGCAGGTCCAACATGGGGGCATTTGCATCACATAGTGCTGTCTCCTGCCCACAATGCTGGGTCAAATGGCCAAGAGTCACCCATGTTTGGAGTGATCCCTTTCAGCTGCTCTTCCTGGGGCACAGAACCACAAGGACATGCAGCGCAGCCCCACGCAGAGCTGGGCCAGCACGCTGTCAGCTGCACACAGCACTGGAAGTCCCTGCCGCAGGGACCAGAACTCTCCTCTCCCTGCTGCAACTTGAGGCTCACTCAGGCTCCTGCTGGTTCAACATACAGCTAAAACCTCATCCACTTTTCTTCCATCTCACCAGCCAAGGTGCTGCTCTGTGCACGGTCCACAAAGCCTCCTCAATCAGTCAAGGACCTGATCTTCCAAACCCCACCAAGTGTCTCCACATGCCGATCAGAAGAGGCTCCCCTCAGCCATGCCACAGAAGGAGATGCTGGCAAACCCCCACTCAGGATGGACCCACCAGGACACTGGGTCCTTACATGGGCCATCAGCAAGCCCAGGAACTGAGAATCACTCAAGATCCCTGTCCTTGGCCTCAGCCCCTACGCTAGCTTGCTGCCAGGCAGCTGCTGCATCACCTCACTTCACAGCTCATCATTTGAAGGAGAAACAGCACTCAACAGATGCTTTCCACTCAAGGGTGATCAGGAGATCATCTCCAATGGGATTCACCTGGGAGTAATCAGCACCCGTGCTGTGAGGCTGGTGCAAGTCTTTGACCTCCATCCTGCCACCGCCACCATGTTGGTCTGGCTGTGGTTTCACTAAAGGTCTTCTGCAGATCCAGGGACACCTCCATGTCCTGTCCCAGCACTGGGCCATGCGGCAGGAGACAGTGCAATAGAAGCTCATGGAGCTGAATCACTGAATGCCTGTGAACCTGGGCATGCCATGACATGCGTGACTCATGCCACGGTGTCACCACATAGGATGTGACAGGACTGCCACTCCCTTCCCTGCCCAGCCCTGGGTGACAGCAGCTACACCTCAAGCCAATATTGACTCATGCTTTTTTCCAGCTCTGGAGGAATCCTGCTGCAGGCCAGCCACCCTGGGGGCACGGTCAGAGGATGGGGAGGGTTTGGGCATTTAGAGTGGCGTCACCTTCCGTCATGTCCAGGAGGAGCCTCGTCACCTGGGGACAGGAGCGCAGGAGGCGACCCAGCGTGTTCAGCCCTTTGCGCATTCCCGGCTAAAGCCACGTCGTTATCTTCCCACCCACACACCAGCCCACGGCGTGGCCGCTGCGGGAGCAGAAGTGATCCTGGGATGCAGAAATGAGAGTGTGTGAGATGAACATGGCCCCGGCAGCAGGAGATGAGCCAGGAGGCAGGAGCGATGCAGCGGGGAAATGACTAAACCAGAAGCTGTGGTGATCTCTGAGAAACGCGCTGCAATGGACTGAATCCAGCCCCAAACCAGAAACTGCTGCCAGGAGGACCATGACTGCTTCGGAAGGATCAGGGCATGAATGGAAGGGTAGAGGAGCCATGTCCTATCTCTGGCTGGGTTTTCATGGGTGACAGAGCCACCCGGGTCTGTCCCCTGGGCCCACCCTCAGAAGACAGGCAGCTGTGCTGAAAACAGCCACCCCACTCTCTGCAGAGCTGTTCTTTCTACCTCCTGCATTGAGAAATACAATTGTCAGAGAAGTGAACTCACCAGAAGCTGCTCCTACAGGTCCACAGCCCTTGGCCACATGTGCCCCAGGAGCAGCGCCAGCCCTTGGTCAACCACCTTGTTCTCCAAAGACTTTGGCTGAAGGACAAGAAGAGACATGGGTGGCCTGTACAAAACCTGCTCATGGTGGACATACGCTCAAGGCTTCAGCCCTGGCTGTGATGAGACCTCTGGGTTTGAGTGACACAGACTCCAGAACTTCCAAACTCATCACACCGGTCCACCAGGAAAGGGCCAGCCCCACCACTCCAGGGCGAGGTGTGAAGACCTTGCTGGTGCCCACGGCACAGGATGGTGGCACACGCCACAGCCCGGAGGCAGGACCGTCCTTGGCTTTCACCTCACCTGGGAGGCAAAATTCTCCATGACAATGCATCACAACCATGCGTACCTGGGTCAGCCTGGGGCAAAGCCACCTCTCTCCACACCACCTCCCAGCACTTCTGTGAGTTCCCCCAGCATTCGGAGCAGCTCCTGCCCAGTCCCCAGTCACCCGGGTTAGCAGGAAGTGGTGGAAAGGTGACCCATAAACCCTCAAAATTATACCAGCCCATGCAGAAACTCAGCAATTTGATGCTCTGGGGAGCCACACTCTGTTTTCTGAAGGCTGAGGGGGGACAATGCTTGTTCCCAGCCTCTCCACCCACGGAAAATGCTACCGCCAAAGCTTGCACCATGCCAAGCTGCCCTCCCATCTTTCAGGTAAGGGAGACTGTGAGACAAAGGACGGGACGAGCTGAGACGGGGTGAAGCTGGAGCACCAATGGGGCTGTGGGAGCAAGAGGCAGCGGTGACACATGGCAGCTCTGCCATGGACGTCAGCCCGGAGCAGCCCGTCCCAGCACTCTGATAGTGGCGGCTCTGGTTGCAAACGCCCTGGCAGAGCTCACCCCTGCCACGGGCAACCACAGCCCCCATGGCCCCAAACCAGGGCATCCTCCCCAGGGAGTTTGACAGCGGCTGGTCTTGACTCTGCACTTTTGGAGGATTTCTGTAGTTTATTGGAAGAAGAGTCTAAAATAGCACCCCGTCAACATGCCTGTGCAAGAGCAGGCAGCAGGGCCATCCCTGGGGCAGAGGGTCAGGTTTGAGATTGGGGGTCCCACATGGACCGGTGAGGAGCTGAGGTGAGAGCAGAGCCCAGACGCACTCAAGGCCACTGTGGGACGGGGCCACAGCTCCACAGAAAGACCCTGAAAGCCCCCAAAATGGCACAGGCAGCTGCAGGCAGAGCTCCCCCAGCCCTTGGCGGAGGATCCACACAGCGACCAGTGCTTGGGGCAGTGCCAGGATGGAGCAGCAAAGCAGAAGAAAGCTCTGCTGGCCAGCCACATCTCCAGAAAAAGACAGCAGAGCTGTGTCACCGTCAAAAGGGCATTTCCCAGGAGGGTCTGTGCAAGGCAGGAGCCACCATCCATCAGCGGGACAACCCTCCCTCTCCTCTGCCCTCCTCTCTTGGGAGATATCGCAGCACAAATCCTGGTACCCCACTGCAGACCAGACCTCCGGACCCACCAGCCTTGGCTCTGCCCCCTCCCAGCCCCGGCCTTGCAGCTCATCCCTTCGGGGAAACAGCATGAAGTTAAGAGATATTTCGTGAAAAGTGATTTAAAAAAAAAAAAAACCAAAAAAAAACCCCAAACAATTATTTGCAAGATTTCAAACAGATGAATGAGTGCCGTGACTGTTTGTTTTCCTGACCTGGAACACGCAGATCTTCTGCACTGCCATGTCCAAACAAATCAGTCGGGGCATCGCTGGCTTAGCCAAGGGCTGTATGTCCCTGTGCTGCATGTGGCAGGACGGGTTGGAGCGCAGCAAACACCCCACACCCGAGGGCAGCCCCCGCGCTGTGTAACGCCCTGGCCAAGGCTGGTGCACTGTCACCTCCTGCAATGAAGAGGTCAAATGCTGCTGGGACACACGGACAAACCCGTCTGGCCAGTGCTTGCCGTGCCTGTGCTGGGTTTGATCTACACCGGTCTCCGAGGACAAACAGCTCGGTGTGCCCCTCACAGGGATGCTGCCATCAGAGTCTCGCGGATTTGTAACCCAGCACAGGGGTCTGCAGCACACTGGCCGGGCTGGATGGTGAGACGGGAACGAGTGGTTCTCCCAGGGCTTTATTTCCGTTAACAACTGCAGTTATTTTAGGAGCTCGGCACAATAAGGGGTGTATTTGTAGGGGCCAGTCTGCTCCAGGAAAAAACACAGATAGGCTTTTTTTTAAAAAAACGAAAAAACAACGCTGTAGCTTGATTGGAAAAAGACCGGGGTTTGTTTTTCTGGCTTTTTGTTTTTCCTTAGCTGACCATTCTTCTGACACTCTGGAGCGTTTTAAGGTTTTTCCATAAAAACGAGGAGCGGCAGCTCTGCCAGGAGCAGTTACTGGGCTGCCAGAGCTAAAAGTGGCAAAAGCACCAAAGGTTTCCAAAAGCCGCAGCTGGAAATAACCGAGCGCAGCGCTGCAGGAGCCAGTGGGGCAGCCAGGAGGGCTCCGAGCGAACCCGGGGGTTTCCGTCGCTGTCTCCTCGCGCTGCAGGAGTCTGACATTTATTAGGGACTCCGTGCAGCCATGGAAAGGTGGGGAACAGGGGGAGGATGGTCTTGAGCAGAGCAAACAGGGAGCCTGACAGCAGAGGACTCTGAATTTGGGCTGCGTGGGGCAGGGGGGATGGAGGTTGGCCCTAGACCAGGACCCAGGTGCTTGTTGTTTTTGCTGAGCCCTACCTGAAATTGGGCCATGGTGCACTAAAGACAAACCTGTGCAGGCACAAAGCTGGTGGCACAGGCCGAGCGGTGTCCCCAGCCTGCCCAGATGTGGCTGCCAGATGCAGAGGGACAGTTGGGAGGGTCTTGCAGCATCACGAGAGTGAGAAGCCCCCACATCTCCCCTGGATTCACCAGCTCTTCCCTTTATCACAGGGGGGTTGGAGGCTTGGAGCGGACGTATGGGCAGAGATGGAGAAGGGGGTGAGCACCCTGCAGAGATGGGCTGAGGAGCAACAACCAAGATGAGCGGTGGAGAGGAGCCCAGGCTGAGCCCAGGGTGAGGATGCCCATCCGGAGAACCTCAACCAGAGAGACACAGCACAGGGCAGAGAGGATTTCAAGCCAAGGACCACAACACATATACAACAGTTTCAAAAATCCCACCCAAGAAAGGAAAGGATGGTGGGGGAAACAGGACCCTTGGGCTGAAAAAGCGGATTAATTTCCCATGCCTCTTTTCACCTAACAGCAGGAGCTTCAGCCATCCCCAGAAATGGTGGAGATGAGCAGACCAAGAGGACAGACCCAGAAAAGAGACCAACCCTGAGTGTCTAAAACTGGAGCCTGGAAAATACCCACAGTGTCTGACACCATCACTTCCACAAACCTGTGTGGCCAGTGACATCAGCAGAAAAGCATCTTCCCACCTTCTATGGGGGGCTTTGCCTCTCCAGATCCAGGAGAACTCAAAGCTCTTGTCTTTCTCTGTGGTGGCAAAGCAGTACACGAGGACATTAGTCATAGAATCATAGAGTCATAGAATCATTTTGGTTGGAAGAGACCCTCAAGATCATTGAGTCCAACTGTTAACCCAGCCCTGGCTCTGCCCCATGTCACTGAGAACCTCATCTCCATCTGTCCAACCATCCGGGGATGGTGACTCCAGCACTGCCCTGGGCAGCCTGTTCCAATGCCCCACAGCCCTTTGGGAAAGAAGAAATTGTTCCCCAGATCCAACCTCAACCTCCCCTGGTGCAACTTGAGGCCGTTTCCTCTGCTCCTGGCGCTTGTTCCTGGGGAGCAGAGCCCGACCCCCCTGGCTCCAAGCTCCTTTCAGGCAGTTCAGAGATCAGAAGGTCTCCCCTCAGCTCCTGTTCTCCAGCTGAACCCCCCAGGTCCCTCAGCCGCTCCCATCACACTTGTGCTCCAGCTCCTCACCAGCTCCGTTCCCTCTTCTTTGTTGCACCTTCCTCGTTGTCCTTCGTAGTGATCTCTTCTTGCACAGGTCCTTGCAGGGGAGTGACTAAATAACTCTTTCAGGAGGTCTGTGTCTCTCAGCAGATCGCAGAGGTCTCTGAAGGACCAGCTCAGATGGAGACCTGCGTGCTCTGCACAGCAGGAGTGCGTCCGAATGAGGAGCCACTACATTTCCCAGCAAACCTTCATCCCTCTAAAACGCTCCTCAACAGAGGGGCCAGTGCCCTTGAAGCCTTTTCAGCTGCAGTGATGGACAGGCAGGTCCAAACTGGGACCCCTCTGGGTCTTCAAGTGGTGGCCCTAAAGCTGCTGCTCAGGCTTCTTGCTGCAGAGGAGGGAAAGAGAATGGTTCCATGCGAGATCGGCCTGCAACCGTGTTCCGAGCCCCTGTGCTGGGTCTGCAGGGCCGGGTATCCCAAAACCACCCACAGGGACCCAGAACATTGTCCATCCTGTGGTTGGCGCAGCTAGACCCTCAGCTGGTGGGACACGCTCCTGGGAAATGGCTTCCCTGGCAGCAACCAAGCGCGGGCACAGCACAACCCGCTATGCTCATTCCTGGAGTCAATTCCTGGGCTGTAATGAAGCTGCAGTAATGCACAATTCTCATCTAATTAATGCTGTGCCAGTGCTTCAGAACTGCTGGTTTATGGCTGAGCCGTAAAAGTTGACACTCTGTTAAATCGTGATTTGCGAGGACTCCCATCCGACTTCCTTCCTCTCCGTTTATTTTAGAAGAGGAAAGACTGGCTGTATTAACTTATCAGACCTGTAGCAACACTTTGTTTCCCTGAAAGATCATCTAGTTCATCAAGTCAGCTATTTGCATTCACATGGCAAATTAAACGAAATATGCCGGGCAGCAGCTTCAAGAGCCATCCAGTGTCCCCATCCCCCGTGTGGTCCCTGCACAGCTATCAGGATGCTGCTCAGGCGTTGGGTGGTTGGCATGTTTGTGGGGCCAAAATAAAGCAAACCAGAGATCAAAGTTTTCTAGTCACATCATTTAGGGAGACGAGCTTGTCCGAGCGGGGGACAGGGCAGCCGGGAGCAGCAACCTCACCCTGGGCTCCACATCACCATCCCACAGGCCATCCCACCCCAATTTTTGGCACTCAGCTCTCATCTTTTACCCAGAACCAAACCGTTCCAGAGCTGGTCAGAGGGCAAAAGGGAGGAGCTCTTCCCTCAGCTCCAACACCAACACGATGGGCCTGTCCCCAACACACATCACTTTTTTTCCTATAGAAAAACACAGGACTCGTCTCCACTGCTCCCACGAGGACTTTGGCCTACTGGAGCTCTGTCCCACATCTCCTGTGGGTTCTGTGCCTGTGTCCTGGAGGGCATTGCCCATGTCCACCACCGAAACAAGGGCCAGACTCCTCGGAGTGCCAAGGGTGCATCCCCGGGGTCAGGGTCCAGGCTCCCTCAGACCCGGGGAATCACCAGCACCTGATCGGGGCAGCTGTGACTTTGGCCAAGTCTCGACCACTTCCAACGACGGACACCCCACCTCTCTGGGGGTTTCTACTGTATCAGCCTTACAACAAAAGTATTTTTCATGTTGTCTAAGGTCTGAAAGTTGTCACCCATTGTGGCTGTTGCCACTTATTTTGTCACCTGTTGTTACCAAGAAGAGTTAGGCTCCACTGCCTTTATAGCTGTCCTTCCCAAAGTTGTGCGATGCTGTTATATCCCATCTCTCTCCATCTCTCCACACAGGGCCCATGTCTGTGGTCCATCACCACCTCAGTAGCCCCTCCAGGACCCCTCCAATTTCTCCATATCTCTTGAGCTGGACGGAGGGAACAGGGCACAGAATCAGATGCACTCATCCAAACACCTAATGTCAAACACGGGAGCCACATCAAAGAGCAGAGCAGTGTTTGCTTGGCTTTGCGGATCAGCTTTCAACACACGAGCCCATTTGCTGCTGAGCTGTTGGTTTGCCCTGAACCGGGAGGTCTGTCTGGTGCTCTGTGACCTGTCACCGCTGTCCCCAGTCCCAGGGGCAGGAGGTTTCACGCACTTGTCTTTGTCTAGAAACACTGTGATCACGTTAGGGAGAACAGGGCTGCTACATGATGAACTGACGCACAGGCCGGGTGGAACTTTCCATGAGAAACATGTGTGTCCTCCTGAAATAATTGCCCTATTAGTTCAGGAAGGGACAAGAAATTACTTGCAAATGGCTCCCAAGCAAACACCCCATCCCCAGTTCCCACTGCTCCTGCTTGGCTCTTCTCCCTCTCCCCCACCTCCCTCCTCCTCGCCCTCAGCCAAGGGATGAAGGCAGGGAAGGGGGGTTCCTGGATCTTTCCAAGGGGAGGATCCAGCTCATCACCTCCAGGTCAGCACAGCCCAGCGGTACCCAGAGCAGGGCGGGGGATGCTGCAGGGGGTCACCCCGCTTGTCCTCCCTGTGAGACCCAGCAGGTCTGCTCAGCAACAAAGGGTTTTTCACCGTCCTTTTCCCCAGCCTTTCCCAGTGCCTCACGACAGGCCCAGCATCAGCATCATTCGCCTTCCTTCCCCAGCACCGGGGAGTGTGTGAGCTGGATGAGCGGAGTAAAAATTACCTAATGTGGAGAAGAATCAGAAAATGAGCAACGAGAGGGTCATGACAATGTTTCCCGAATGAGTTAGTGGCACTCGGGGGACTCTCACCATTGCTGGATTTCCTGTCCTGGCAGCAGCCCAGCTGAGCTTATTTTATTTCCTTGAGAGACAGCATCTGAGGCCGACTATTTTTATTCTTACTTCAGAAGCATTCTATTTTCTTCTTCTTTGCACCCTTGCATTGTTGAGGAGCAACACTGCTAACACCAGGCACAGAAGCTGGTGACACTTGTCCTTGCAGCCTCAGTTTGAGGATGAACTCAAAGGGCATCGCTGCTCCCCGACACCCGGCAGCGCTGAGCCGGGTACCCCCATCACCCCTTTAACTGCCCCATCAGCTTTTCAAAGCCCAGCCCGGGGCCACTGTCTGCAAGGACAAGAACCCTCAAATACAGCTCTGCACCCCCTGGCTCTTATCAGACCCACTGGAATCAAAACGTCCCCAAACAAACCCAAACCACCCCTGATTTCCACCCCTGCCATGCAGACAGCCCAAGACGGGTGTTCCCGCAGCGGGTCTCCCGTCGGCTCCTGGGCACAAATCAGTTTGCTGTGCTCCTGATAAAGCTTCCAAAGGTCTCTGTGTGCGGTTAAGGGACTCGCCCAGCGAGTCAGCTGTTGCACCAGGGCAGAGGAATTCTCGTGTCTGCAGTTTTAATATCTCGCTGTTGAGCTATGTTTAGTCTACGGCTAGAAAGTAGCCTTGTTTCTATTCTGGGAATATTTGTCTAATCAGGGGTCTAAGGAACTATTTGGTCAGTAGAAAGTTATGTTTATTTGGGTAAGTTTATACTCCCTTGGAAAAGCCCAAGCAAAGCTGCGCATCTCTGAGTGTCTCGGGGACTCGGGGAAGGGCGCACACCTGTAAAAAAGGCAGACGTCATTTTTGCAGAAATGAGAGAAAGGCTTTACACCCCCAGATGCCAGACAGCTCCGAAATGAGATCCCCTTGCAACCCAAGCACTGCTGGCTGGAAAGCCCTGCAGCTCCCCAGAGACTCACCCGTGTGCCCGAGGGACGAATCCCCGCGTGGGACACCCACGCTGCTCGTGAGCTTCTCCCAACAAGTCTTTATGCAAGAGGTGCTTGGCAACTTGAACTGTGTTTTCAAGCAGCTGCTATTTTCAGAACTTCACCTGGTCTTGGACATCACAGATGACCCCAGCACCCATCTCTGGCCGCTTCGCTGGGGTGCTGATGAAATACTTGGTTAGAGCTGATGCAATACTGAGCTGAGGGACACTGGCTCATCACCAGAGCCAGGTAAGTGATTTACCAGCCTCTCCAAGACCTTCTGGTTCATCCCAACCTCCTCATCCCTGAGGGTGCAGGGAAATCGTGATGTTAAACCCAGGACCTGAGGACATTTTTCCCACTGGTTTTAACCTTTTGCACCTACAGGGTCGTGGCATTTTTCTTGAACCCAACAAAGCCTTCAGCACTTTCTGGTGCTGATTCCCATCTCAGTCCTTTCCCAGGGCGCTCTGCCTCGTGGCTGCCTTCAGCTTGGCGAACTTCATCCCACGACCGAACCGCGAGCACCCGCGCCCCGCTGGACTTTACCCTGTTTGCACATGACAAACACACAGAGTTGTGACTCCTTGCAACTCAGCCACCGCTAATTTTTAGCCCCAAGATAAATCCTCGTTATCTGCTGAGATAAGACCCGCTGCAGCGTCCTTCCCGTTTTGGAAGGCCCCGGTTTCCGCGTTGGGAAATCGCCTTTGGCCACTGTGCGAAACGGCCCGAGACACGCGGCGGCTCTCGCTGTCACCACCCGTGCCACCTGCCACCCCCACCGCAGCGCTGGCTTGGGCACAGGTAACGACTTTGTCTCCACAAAAGGCCACTTGTCCCTTCCCAGGGCCACCCCAACCAGGTGACCCCCCCGTGATTTCAGCGTTGCTGCCCTGGGAACATCCCTCCTGCTCTCAGCAATCCTGGGTGGTTTGAGGTCATGCCTCACATTAGGAATTAGGAATAACTGATTCCCATTTTCATTGCCCAGGCTCATGGCATTGGCATCAACAACTCAATCATTTCTTCACATCCCATGCAGACTGATTGCATTTTGCCTTGGACATCTTATTTTGTGCTAAATAAGGACATTTCTGTCCCACTTCTGTTTGTGCTGTGAGCTCCGTGACCCCACAACAACCTCAGCAGCTCCCAGTCCCCTGATCCCCCTGCAAAAGGAGCTGCCAAGGGGGGGCTGCAGAACCATCCCCACCAACATCCCCCCAGAACAAACCCCCTTCGTGACCCAGCATCCCCACCCAGATGCTCCAAGTTTCTCATGGCATGAAGTCCTGGAGAAGCTGGCACGGCACAGCTCCGCTCCTGCAGCACGGAGGGGACAAAGCTGTGGTTTTGGTGTCACCGCGGAGCCCATGGTGAGACCTGTCCTGCACTGGTTGTCCTGGGAAAACATGGGACATGCACCCAGCACTCCTACCTCCCACCCCAGCCCTGCCTCTCCCAGAAATCCAGCACCTCCCAAGCGCGCAGGGACGGCGTTTGCAGAGCAACTCATGCAAACCTGGGTGGCAACAAATTCTGCTACAGCAACAACCAAATTTCTATCGCTCGCACGGGGCTATTTCCATTTTCCGCAGGGTCCCCATTTCTCCAGGTCCCCAAGACCCCATTTCTCCACGCTTTGCACACACCGGTGCCTCTGTCCCCCGCAGGGACTCCGCGGGCAGGTCGGTGGCTTTTATTCAAAGTCATGCACCAGATTCCCACACCACACGTCCCACAGCAGCCCCAGACCTCGCTGCCTGTCCCACCGCGTGGGCTCGGATCACTCCTGTCACCAAGGCAGGTTCTGGGCTCACCACCAGGTGTGGTTACATGGGTCGGATACTCCTGGGTATCAGCAGTAGCCATGGGAGGGTTCGCTGGTCGCAGCTTTCGGGAAGGTGACGGCAGGTACTGACCTGCCCGGTACCCACAGAGTCCCCTGAGCCGAGTCCCCTCACGGGGGAGCCCAGGGACATGGGGAAGTGGGGTAAACAAAGTCACCCTGTGCTAACAGTTTCCTAGCACTGGTGGCTTGGGACAGAGCAAGGGGAGATCAAGAACACATGGGTGATAGAGAGAGGGGGAAAGGGCAAGAAAATCTGTGTTGAGGCCAGATATGAAGAGAAAGTCCCCTGGCTGGGAAGGAGAGGAGATGAAAGCTCTCAGCATCACTGGGAGGTAGAGGAGGGTCTGGCGTGGAGGAGCCAGCTGGGGCAGAGCGCATGGGGATGCTGAACCACGCGCTGGGTCCCGGCAGCGCCGGGGCTGGTGACGGGGTCACAGCTGGGACACCAGCCCATGTGTCTCAGCGCCGAGGGGCCAAAAGCGTCCCCAGGATCCGCACGGGTGACCCACCAACCCTGCTGCCTCCAGCCGACCCCTGCAGGGAACCCTCAGCTCTGCCTCAGTTTCCCCACCTGGCCATCAGCTGCTGGCTGCTTAAGGAGGGAAATACCGACAGCTCCCCAGAACAGACCGTGTCTGCTGGGGGGAGCTGGGCTGGGACTGCAGCCCCGTCCCCGGGCATCGCCCGCAGCACCTCTATGCCACGGCACAGCACGGCCCCGTCACACCGAAAACACCCCTGAGCCACCCCAGGCCGACCACAGGCAGGTGATGGCACGGGATAGTTCAACTACCAAACACACCATGAACAGCCTTTACAAAACACTTTCATCATCCATCAGAGCTGTCAAAGCGCTGTCTTTGCTGGGGGAGCAGCCCTGTCAAGCCGGGACCCGAAATAGCCCTGTTGGGGTTTGTGTTGCTTCTTTTGGTGTGTCCCTAAGGGACCGAGAGCTACACCAGGTCACTTACATTTCTGGGCATCTCCACGCTCAGAGGTTCATGCCCTGCAGTGTTTAAACAGCAAACGTCGTCCCTGGGAACAGTCTCATTTTGGGCAAAACTTTCTGTGTTCCTGCAGGGCTACACCGGGCCTGGCCTGAGGGGCATCCAGCAGCTGCTCCATCAGAAATAACAGCTCAGATATTCAAGCAACCCGTATTCAAGCAACCAGATTTTCCCATCTTTAGCCACGCAATAACAGGATTTTACGCTCCTCGGTGAGGCGCGGGTCACCCGGCTCCGCCAGCGCTGACAAACACGCCATGAAGAAAAGGCAGCTACGAGAAATCATATTCTCCTTTTATTTACCTATGACCATGACAATGTACTTTTGCTAGCTGCAGAGATGCTGCGCACTGCAAACCGGGTGCCTGGAGGCAGGCAGTCTGTCCAGCTCTGCCAGGTTCAGCAATAACCCCTGCGTCTCAAAATACAACATCGTTATCCAGAGTACGGAGAGCGCCTGATTCACAGAGCTGCTCTTCTCCGTCACAAAACCCTCCGTCGTCAGGGTATGATATATACACCCAGGCTCCCCCAGCGGCCCGCTGCCAGGGAACGCGTTTTGTCGGATAAAACCTGCTAACTTAGAAAATGTTGTACGCACTCAGAAAAAAACCCACAAAAAACAAAAAAGGCATCCGCTCCACCGGAGAATTCCGCCGCGACACACACAAATATTGCACTTGTAATTTCAGAAGAGGAAAGGACATGAGGATTTCCTATTACACAGCAACGCGTCCAGCTATAGGAGGTCAATAAATAAACCAGGGGTGGGAGCGGGAGGCGGTTGCTCACGCGCCTCCGGCGCGGGGAGGGACGCGGCGCTCGCTGCTCCTGGGGGACCCGCCACGAGCGAAGGAAGCGCCGGGGGCTCCTGCCATGTAGCTGCTTCGAGGGGCATCGCCGGCACGGGAAGCACAGCAGCATCGTGGGGCTGGTCCAGTTCTGAAGTCTGTTATCCAGGGAGGATGGTCGTGTCGGTGCTGTTGTCCCCTTGCCGGAGCACTGCACAAAAGTCCCTCCTCGCCAAGTCGGGATCACTCGTGACCTTCCAGCAGCGCGCAGCTCAGGCACGTGCTTCACAGTAGTCTTGTGGGAGCTTCCCTCCTGGCTCAAATCCCCGTCGGAGTCACCCCGAAGGCGTCGTACCAGCGCTGGTGAGTCGGGGCGATGCAGCAGTACCAGACTGCTTGGCTTGTTGGTCCCCTCAGCCTCGTGCTCAGTGCCTCCAGCTGCCCCACACGTGTCCGCTGCACGAATACGGCTTGGGGGCACGAACGGCAGCGGGAGGCACGCTCCTGCCGTCCCCAGAAAGGCCTCCTCCACCCCGTTCCATGTAAACACATAGCTCCCAGCCTGCCCCGAAAGAGTCCTTGGGTCTACAGCGGGGAGCTGCTTTTCTTCTGGTTAATTATGTCTAAGTACAAGTCAGAGCGCAGGAAGCGAGGGTACGAGTCCTTCTCCATGAGCCCGTAAATCCTCTTCTGCGCGAGGTCGAAGCAGCTGCGGCTGATGTTCTGCAGGTTCTCCTTGGTGTGCTCCCGTGTGTAGGAGTCCAGGTTGACCTGGGGACAGAGATACCAGCGCTGGTGAGCGGCTCCCAGGCACCTCGGGGCCGTGGACCCACGCACCAGTGCGGGAACCAGTCCTCACCTCCTTGCAGGACTGGATGGCGATGTACTCGGCGAAGATCTTCTTGGCTTTGGAGACCATCTTGGACTGGGATTTGATCTTCTTGAACTCCTCGCAGGCCAGCCAGAACTCCAGGTTCTCCTCGCTGAACTCAGTGCGCAGGAAGGCCCTGAAGGCAGCGAGTCCGTCTGTGGGGACAGGGACATGTCTCTACTCCCGGCTCGCAGGCAGGAATGGCCCCACAAGACCCTCAGCCCAGCAACCTCGCAAAGCTGCAACCTAAACTACCTCCCCTAAAACCCCCTCCTGAGCCCTGTGCAAAGCAGGCAGTGATGGAACGCCAGCTATCCATGCGCTGAATCCACCGTCCTCAGCCCGGCTGCGCGGAGAGCCAAGGGGCTGCGCTTGGAGATGGGACAGCACTGGGGAGAGGATCCCCGGCCATCGCTATGGGGACGGGTATAGGACACAGCCACAGCGTGGGTGTCCCAGCAGTGACACACAAGAAAGGGAATGGCCCAAAGCAGCTCCTGCTCCACAGACCCACTGCACAGCTCTGAGTTGGGCTCAGACACAAATCACTGCCTTTTCCCCCCACACCAGAGTGGGGCTGCAGCCCCAAACCGCAGCTCTCCCTGGTCCCCGTCACAGGCAGGAGCAGAAGGGGTGCAGGCAAGGGGCAGCCTCATTTCTCTTTGTCAACCCCCAAACACAGGAAGGGATTAGCAGAGGAAATCCCAGCTTTATCCCTGCACGTGCCTGGATATTTCCCAGCGGCAAACAGAGGCGGAAGAGTCGGGCAAACACTTACATTTGTGCAGCAGCAGCTTCTCCAGGGAGTCGCCCCACTTGAGAGCTTCCTCGGGAGTGGGCCTGCAGGAGAAGGACAGTGCATTGGCAAAGAGAAGCTGCGAAAGTTGTGTTTGCTGCCTGTCACAACACAGCATGAGCAAAAAGCCATCTCCAGGCGATAAAGCACAGCTGCGTGTCCCAGCTCCCACAGCGGCACCGGCACCGCCGGAGCAGCCGCCAGCACAGCGGGCTTTGCACTGGGCAGCGCCGCGGTGGCTTTGCTGGAAGAAAAACTCTGTGTTTAGATTGGCAGGAAGAAAACCTGCTGTACAGAGATCTGTGTAGGCAACTGTGCCACTGGGGTGTCTAGAACTGGGAAATCTCCAGACTAAGCCCAGGGGGCTGCGGGATCGTGGGGAGCTCGGCTGCAGTCAGATAAGCCATCAGGTGCGAGAGCAAGGAGAGTTTGTCTCCGGCTGCTGGAGCATCTCCAGAGCAACGTGGTTTTTCAAACCAAGCTCCAGCCAGTTAAAGTTTCATGTAGAGGCACTGGGAGAAAGCAGCCGTAAGGGAAATTTCCAGCCTGAGCGGCTGCTCTGCCACCTCCCAGGCACAGACCTCCCACCCGCCTCGAGGGGAATTTTCAGCCGACAAATGTTTTTAATGCTCCTGCAGATACAAAAACTGTTTGTCCGCAGCTTCCCCAAGCGGGGCAACCCCAGCCTCCCCGGAGGTGATGCTCAGCCCAGCCACAGTTTGTCCCCAAACCCCACGGTCCCCGATCCCCGCGCCACCCGCTCGCGGCACCTACTTGAGCGACTTGAGCACTTTGTCCAGCTTGCCGGAGGGGTTGGCCCCCGGGGACTCGTTTCGCCGCCGAAAAATCCCCAACCGGTTCTTCATGTCTTTGGCTCTAAAAGAAAGAGCAAGTTTTAGCAGGCGGGTGAGTGTTGGGGGGACACCCAGCACCCAGAGCACCCGCCGGCAGCCTCGTCCCGTGCCCACCACCTACTCCTTCATGGTGTGCCGGCGCTGCAGGCTGCCGGTGTGGGGTCTCTGCATGCCCAGCAGCATCTCGGCGTGGAACTCCAGCGGCTGGGGCTTGGAAAGGTCGCGGAAAAAGGGCATGGCTGCTGGGACGGCCTGCGCAGCGGCTCCCGGCGCGGCCAGACGCTGGCTGGCTCTGCCGCCGGCTCGGTGCCGCGTCCCAACCGGGGCGGCCAGCGCGGAAGTGGGAGGGCCCAGCCCGGAGGAGCTTTAAATGCGGCGTGGGGCGAGCGAGCGGGAGTGAGTAAGGGCTGTGTCAGCCCCGCTGCTATTTCGGCCGGCTCCGCCGTTGCTGGGGAAACTCAAGGAAAGGTGGAAAAATCAACGCCAAGGGTGGATAGTGGGGCCTTTCAAGAGACGGCGGGGAAAATAATCACGGCAGGGATTTATGAGGTTATTTATAGAGCGCAGGCATCCCGGGGAAGCCGTGGGGCCGGTGGTGGGGCTGAGCGGGGACAGCAGTGATTTGCTGTGTCCCCCCTGTGGGGACAGGGCTGGGAGCCCACGTGTGACCCCCTGGTGCTCACATTTCCCTGGTGCAGGCCCAGGACAGGCACGGACACGGGGACATCTCCATAAGGGGTGTCTGGGACGGGCACGTGTGGCACAGCGGGGTGCTGGGGCACAGACACCCCGCACTACCACTGGGCATGGGACCCCACTCTGGCACCCCTAAACAGATGGACTGATGTGCACCCAGACAGACTGACATCCAGCCAGACACAGGGCTCCCAGTTCCCCCAGGAAACTGCCACCAGGACAAACTGGGACGAAGATTTTGGCAAATGCCACAGGAAAGTGGGACCCCCATTCCAGCCCCAGCAAGGGCTCCCCAGGGGCCAAGGTGGGGGAGCAGAAGGTGGAAGAGGTGACAGATGGGGACAAGCACAGACAATGCTGTCCCCTCGTGGCACAGCCCCTGCATGACACCACGGCATGAAGGGGACAGGCAGGTGGCACGGGACGCTCATCCTGCACCAGCGCTGGCGGTGCCACCAGGGCAGACATGGCCCGATGGTGACACAGCCAGGCCACCCCCTGCAGCCCCTCACGGGTCCCACACCGGGGGGTCTGTGCAGGGACATTCAGAGATGCCACCTCTGCCTGGCCGGGCCGTACCCAGGGCTGGCTGGGGACATGAGCGTACCCAACCCTGAGTGATGACATCCGGGCCCACAGCTCCCTCCAGTCCCAGGAGGGGAAAACACAGCAACCTACAGAAATAAACAGCTGCAACAACCCCAGGGCTCAGTCCTGCAAGGTGCTGAGCACCCAGAGCCAGAGCAGTACAGAACCATAGAATCATTGAATCGTTCTAGTTGGATAAGACCTTTAAGATCATCAGGTCCAACCGTTAACCCAGCGCTGCCAAATCCACCTCTAAACCGTGTCCCTAAAAGAACCTCATCTATGCATCTTCTTAACTCCTCCAAGCAACCGCCACCTGCTCCCTGGTGCAGCCTGTGCCCTCGCAGGGCTCAGCAGGACACGTGTCCCACTGCTGCCAGCTGCCAGGCACCGGCTCAGCACCAGCGCGGCAAAAGCGGTTCCAAACACGGAGCCTCCCGCTCCAAACACCACCTGCCTCCCATTCCCATTCCAGCATGAGGACCAGGTGCCACCGGGCTGGGCCGTTCCACACAGCCCGAGCAGACTTGGAGCAGCATTCCCACTTTAGCAAGGCAGCCGCTGCAGCCCAACGGGGCTGGCAGAGCTCTGAGCAGCCCCTGTGTGTCCCCAGCACCCACCGGGGCTGGCAGAGCTCTGAGCAGCCCCTGTGTGTGTCCCCAGCGCTCCTCAGAGCTCTGCCAGCCCTGCCCAGCCCCTGCGTGTGTCCCCAGCACCCGGCAGGGCTGCTCTGAGCAGCCCCTGTGTGTCCCCAGCGCCCACCGGGGCTGGCAGAGCTCTGAGCAGCCCCTGTGTGTCCCCAGCACCCACCAGGGCTGGCAGAGCTCTGAGCAGCCCCTGTGTGCATCCCCAGCTGTGCCACCTCCTGTTCAACACCCACTGCAGCCGGGGGCTCTGCCCCACGCCAGGCTCTGGGGCTCACAGGCGATCGCAGCTCATGGACAGATTTACCAGCTGTGATACACCGGCAAGCACCACCTGAGGAAGTTTCCCAACTTAAAACCCACTGCTCCTCTTGCACCTGCTTGTAAATAAATAGCAAGCAGCACAAAAGCAGTCCACAGTAGCATGGGCACACACAGCCCCCAGCTGCCGCCAGTCTGCGGTGTAAAATGTCAAATCAAAAATAACATTTCTTAAATCCTAGTTTGGAGTCACCATTATAAAGTGATCTGCAGCGAGGCCACATCCAACCCCATCGCCCTGCACCACATGCAAACGCTCCCCTGCACAGGGCATCACCTTTCCCCGCAGAAAGCCTGAGTCCTACCTTTCCAGGTATTTTTCAGAAAAGTCCACCATGGCGTGGTACATGTGGGGGTGCCGGCAGCGGTGCCGGCTGGTGAGTGCCAGACCCCAGCAGCCACTGGCACCATAAATACTCCCCGCAGCCGGCTGGCAACCGCGCTGCGCAGCCAATAGCCGACCGGTGCGATGCCGAGAGGCTCCCAGCGCATCCGCCGGCGTCTCAAGGTGAGCAGAAAACCCTCTGCAACCGCCCCTGACCCCACTGAGCCTCCCCCCCCAGCCCAATTCCCCCGGCGCAGCAGGGACACATGGATGTGGGGACGTCCCTGCTGCAGCCTGCAAGAGATTCATTTTCATTTTAAGTGCTGGGTGGGGGGAAATAATGAAAAGAGCTAAAAATAGGCAGCTGCAGCGGGGAAGCACGTGGGCCGACAGTGCCGCTCGCTGGCAGCAGCACAGAGGCGAAGCACGGAGCCCGCGCTCGACCCCTCGCACACCTGAGCTGCTGAAGCCACGTGCGGCTTCTCCATCTGCCCCCAGCCACGTGGAGCAGGGACAGACCCATCCCCAGGCTCCCTGCGGCCGTGACACCCGGCCGGACCCTGCCTGGCAAAACCGGAGTTGGCTGATTCCAAAACATGCCTGTCCCCCAGCTGCAGCTGCGCTCGTGGGGAGCAAAGGCCACGGCTGCCTCGTCCTTGCCCAGACCCACTTTTTGGCAGCTCCAAAGCCTGACCAGGACAGGTGGCGGGGCTGTGAGCATCCCTTGGTGGTCCCAGTGCTGGGTGCTCCCAGGATGTGCTGCCAGGGCTGGAACCCATCCCATGGTGGCAAACCTCCCATGGCTCCTTCAATGGGGGCCAGTGGGAAGAGGCCCCAGCTCACATTTCACCGCTTGCACGTCCCCTCCCTGAACCCGGCGCTGCCAGAGCAGAGCTCTGCCGGCATCAGAGAACCTGTTTTCCCCATAACACCAGCAAGAGCCAACTCCTTCGTCCTGTGTGTCAAAGCAAGGCAAACCAAGGGCTGCTCCCAGCTGGGCCGTGCAGTGTCCCCAGTGCTTGTCCCAACCTCCTGGCTGAAAATCACAACTCCCCATCTGAAGTCAGACCTTAGTTCACATGGGTATTTGCTGATTTCTTCCCAGTAAAGCTCAGGGGCACAAGATGAGGAGCCCTGAGGGATGCCTGGACCAGCGAGGCTCAACCAAGATGTTTACGAACAGCAAACAGCCCTCACATGCTCTGATGCCACCACAGTGTGGCACTTACAGGTTCTTGCTCCGTTTCTTGCGGGAGGTCTCGTCCCCTTCGTCGCAGCTGCACTCGGGCTCAGCTCCGCTCAGCTGGGGAGAACAGAAAAACAGTGTCTGCATCACTGTGCTGGTGCATGCCCATGGTGGCACTCCAGATGTCAACAACCAGCCCTTCCAGTGTCCCCTGCGGTACCCACAGCATCCACAGGGCTCCTTCCCCACCACCACGGCTGCCACAATGGGAGAAGCTCCTCTCCCCTCCAGCATGAGAACCTGCCTGGCCTGTGCCCCCTCCAGTCCAGGGTGTTCCTGGAGCATCTCAGGAGATGCCACGGCCAGTGGCCCAGGTACCCTCCTGGTTCAAGACACTGACAGTGGTGCCTCCTACGGGGAGGACACTCACATCCCTCAATCAGGGGTCCTGCAGCAGCAGGAAAAGTCATAGAATCACAGAACAGTTTGGGTTGAAGGGCCCTTCCCAGCTCCCCCAGTGCCCCCCCTGCCATGAGCAGGGACATCTTCACCAGCTCAGGTTGCTCAGAGCCCCGTCCAGCCTGGCCTGGGATGTCTCCAGGGATGGTTCATCCACCACCTCTCTGGCCAACCTGGGCCAGGCTCTCACCACCCTCAGGGGCAACAATTTCTTCCTCATGTCCAGCTTGAATCTCCCTCCTTTAATTTAAAACCATCACCCCTTGTCCTATCCCAACAGGCCCTGCTCAAAAGTCTGTCCCCATCTTTCTTATCAGCCCCTTTTAACTACAGAAAAGCCATAATAAGGTCTCCCCAGAGCTTCTCTTCTCCAGCTGAACACCCCAACTCTCTCAGCCTGTCCTCCCAGCAGAGCTGTTCCAGCCTCGGGTCATTCCTGTGGCTCCTCTGGCCCCTCTCCAGCAGGTCCATGTGTGTCCTGTGCTGAGGACCCAGAGCTGGACCAGCACTGCAGGGGGACCCCGAGAGTGGGGTGACTCTGCAGAGGGACAGAATCCCCTCCCTGCACCTGCTGCTCACACTGCTGGTGACACAGCTCAGGACATTGGTGATTTCTGGGCTGCAAGCGCACGTTGCTGGCTCACGACCCACCTTTCATCCCTCAGTATCCCCAAGCCCTCCTCCCCAGGGCTGCTCTCAATCATGGCAGGTTTCAAGCCCAAGGAGCACCCAGAGGGCTCCACTCCCTGATTGGCACCCTGGAGTGACCTGGGCAAACCAAGGGGACCTCAGATGCACCTCGAGCTCAGGGCAGCATCAGCGCAGCCTCTAAGCCACAAAGCCTGTGGCCAGGCAAGGGGACTCCTGGGACCACCACAGCTCAGGGGCTTTAGTAGTTCATCCATTCCCAAACAAGACCAGAAGATGCTCGCAGCTGACCCACACCCAGCTCATCCCCGCGCTGACGGGGGCCAAGGGGCACTTTCCAGGATCGCTGCCCTGCGGCCGTGCCGTGGGAACCCACTGTGCAGCCCCGCAGCCCCGGGCTCGAGGCTTTGGACACTTCCTTCCATTCTGCACCCGGGTTTCCGGAGTTTATCGGCCCCAAACAATGCAGCCCCTGCAAAGCACCTTCCCCAGGCAGATCGGGCCCGGCAGGCGGGCTGGCCGGGGCGACACGCAGCCGGAGCACGTTTCCTGCCATTGTCCCTGCTCCGCCACGCTGGGGGACAAAAGGCAGCCGTGGAGCTCGCCCGAGGAGTCCCAGCGCTCCGGGCCACAATGCGCTCTTAAAACAACCACCTCCCAGCTCTGATCGCAAGCAGGAAGGGAGCAGGGAGGCACACTGGGCATGACAGTGTTAAAAAGGCCATTAAAATGAACCCCTCTGAAATGCTGCCAGAGGGGAAAAATCCCAAGCACCCTGATGGATGTTGTAGCACTGTGGCCGAGGCCACCAGATGCAGATATCACTGGTGCTGGAGGGGATCCTTCGGGGAACTGGACATCAGTGTCCTGCTCCAGAAACCTTGGAGAGCTTCACTGAACGAGTCAAGTGGAGTGACAGCAGCCCCCAAATCCCTGTGGCCCAGCACCATGCCCAGCTGCCCTGCCTTTTGTGGACCACAAGCAGCCAGAGCGGCAGAGAAGGGGAGCAGGGAGGTAATGCCCCAGGGGGTTATGTCCAGGTAATGTCCAGGGGGTTATGGCACCATCCATGCAGAGCCAGAGCTGCTGCAGGGCTGGAACCGGGAGCAGCAGGGGCTCCAGCTGCGCTGCTCTCCCCATCGGCACCAGCTGCCCCGCTCCCTGCTCCAGAACCACCCGGTCTCGTCTGCACCAGTGGTTTAATCCAGGAGCTCTGTTTGCCCCCGCTGAAAAACATCCCCCAGCCCAGCAGCGCAGGCGGGGGCTCTGCGGGGCAGGAGGGGGGTCTGTCCCTGCTGTCCCCCAGCAGCCAGGGGACAGCTCATCGTGTCTCGCAGCGCTGCAGCAGCCGGGCTGCGGAGCTGTGCGCTCCCGGCCGCTCGCACAGCGGCACTGTGCAACCTCTTTCCAGCAGCCTCGGCACCGCCAGCCCTGATGGGACACTCGCACCAGGCACCGCCGCTGCCACCACCTCCTTTGTATCCACGCTAGGCAGTGGCTGTCCCTGCCACAAAGGTGACCCCTCTGGATGGGATCTGGGACAGGGGCAGAACCCCCCAGCCCACAATTCCTGGCATCAGCCTCCAGGTGGGTTTGGGCTCCCCATTGGCACAGGAGCCCCATCTGATTGGCTTGTGAGGCTTTTAAGGGCTCTCACCAGCTGGCTGGGGGACTCCGAGCCCAAAAGGTGCTTCAGAAAACAGCACCATCGGTGGCTTTTCAAGCAGCATGAGCCTGGTAGGCACAGGGTTAACCCCATCAAAGGGTTAACCCCATCAAAGGTTTAACCCCACCACTGCCGCGCTACCCTGCTTGCTGGTGTGCAGGGCTCTGTACCAGATTCTCCTGCCCAAAAGCAGCATGGAGCGTGGTCCTGAGCACCACAAGGTGGTGCTGAGCCACATAACATGGTCCTGAGCTGCACAACAGAATCATCAAATCATTTTGGTTGGAAGAGACCCTCAAGATCACAGTCCAACCATTAACCCAACGCTGGCGCTAAACCATGAATGGGGTAAGCAGCGCTTCTCTCTCACAGTGTCTGCAATGGCACGTTGTTTCTGTAAATATTTGTGATGAAAAGCACAGCCAAGTCAAGCTCTGCACCAGGGGCCGCAATCCAGCCTCTCCTGCTGTGCATCCCTCTGCTGCTCCTCTCTGCGTGTCAGGGTCAGAAATCGCTGCTGATCTCAACCTTTTTCTGAGATGCACCCTCCGCAATAGTCAAAGCCCTGCAAGACACCGGCCAGGGCAGAAAGCCACACTGCTCCTGGCATCCTCAAGCACACCAGGGACTCTATCTCAGTGCAGACTCTCTGGAGCCTGGACTGTCCCTGTCCTCGCTGCTGCCAGCAGCTCTTTGCAAGTGCAGACACGCGGGTGCATCTCTCATTCCATCGGTCTCAGCACACAGCAGGACAAGGGACCCTGCAGGGTCTGGGGCGCTGGTGGGAGATGCCCAACCATAGCACCCACAGGTGATGAGTGACATCCCCTGGGTGCTGAGCAGGCCCCAGAGCTGATTTTCAGTGAGAGGGACCTTCCCAGCCTCTCACACACGGAAGCCCTGCCCAGCGTCCCACAGTGGCACCATGGAAGAATCACCGAATCCCAGCCTGGCTGGGTTACAGGGACCTCTGCAGATCCCCAGCCCAGCCCTGCTCACCAGGGTCACAGAGCAGATCACACAGGTGGGTCCAGGCGGGTTTGAATGGCTCAGAGAAGGAGACTCCACACCCGCTCTGGGCAGCCTGGGCCAGGCTCTGGCACCTCCCAGCAGAGAAGTTTCTGCTCATGTTCAGATGGAGCCTCCTGTGTTTCAGTCTGTGCCCGTTGCCCCTCACCCTGGCGTTGGGCACCACTGAACAGAGTCTGCTCCATCCTCTTCACACCCACAAATGTCACCTTTGCCATGGCCATAGACAGAGGGGACAGACACCAGGACACCATCATCCCAGGAGCTCCCCCATCCCCACGGCCAAGCAGGACCCCACCACCCTGCAGAGCCGCCGGCTCACGTACCTTCCTGTGGCCCGAAAACAGCAGTGAGAGCTGGTGGATGGAGCCGCCGTTTTTGACGAGCTCCTTCTTGAGGGTCCTGGGGGAAGGCAGGGCCCAGTGGCCCGTGGCGGCCTGGCTGTCGGAGCAGTTGAGGGTGGTGTCGGAGGTGAAGCAGTGGCTCTTGGCCTCCTGCAGCAGGCTGCCCTCGCTGTGGGTGCGGCGCCGCAGGGAGCTCTGCACGCTCAGCGTGTAGACGGGCTGACAGCCCGACGTCTCGATCATGCTGCTGCGCTTCGCGTCGCTCCTCTCCAAGTAGTGCTCATCGCTGTCCTCCCCCTCATCATCTTCCTCATCCTCATCTTCCGCTTCCTCCTCCTCCTCCTCCTCCTCATCCTCGCCGTCCGTGGTACCACCCGCCGTGCCCGCCACGCTCTGGCTGAAGGTGCTGTCGAGCCGCAGCTCGGGGATGATGAAGGCTGGCACGGAGCTGGGCTGCTCCTCTCTCTTCTCAGTGGCCACTGGCTGCTTTTCCACCAGGAGAGGACCCTGGGTGGCTCTCAGGGTGTCTTGGGGCTCACATGGAGCTGATGCCTTTGCAGCTGGAGGAGCATCACCCATCACCACCTTCCCATCCTCCGAGTGCATCTGTCCTGGCTTCTCAGCGTCCGTCTCCAGCATCTGCCCAGAAGAGAAGATAAAGAAAGATAAAGATGAAGGCAGGAGCACCCCAAATCTCTCACTGGCTACTTTCCTGGGAGCCTCTCACTCCTAACACTCCAACCACAAGGCTGGCTCCAATTCATAAAGCCCTGACGGTGCACCGCTGGGGCAATAGCATGGTCCCCAGGTCCCTGAGTGGTGGCAGATCACCCACCACTCCTACAGCACCCAGTCCTGGTCCTGACTCCCGAAGCACCAGGTCCCCAAACCAGCAGTAAACTGGAGCAGGATGGGGCCACCCAGCTCCCATCTCCTGCACTGTTGCATTTGGAGGAAGCCGGGGACTGGTGGCTCGGTTGGTACCATCGTCCTCACCCCGCTGGCTCCCCCGTCTCCCCGTGAGCTGCTGGGGGGCTCAGCCCTGCAAAAATCCTCCCCGAGGTTGGCAGAGAAAACCAGCAGCTCTTACCCCGCAGCTCCAGCCCCCCCTGCACCGCATCATTAGATGCAGGAGGGAAGCACCGGGCTCTGCTCAGCTCAGCTCGCCCAAGCTCAGCCCAGCAGCTCAGCTCAGCCTACCCGAGCAGGTGCCCCGGCTGTGGGGCTCCCCACAGCCACCTCATCATGTCCTGGAAAATCACAACCGCTCCCACCAGCCCATTTTGTTTTTTTAAGCTTTTGGGGCTGGTTTTTGCCAGCTTTCCTCTGCAGCTGGGAAAGGCCAGAGCAAAATCTGCCCTTTCAAAGGGAAAAGCCAAGGGAAAAAACCTCCAAGGCATTTTTTGAGCAGGGGATGCCTGCAATAAGCCCCCGCTCTGACAGAGCGGTATTCTCTCTTCCATGTGATTTTCCATTTGCACAGAGCCCATCTGAGCCAAAGGGGTAAAAACAGCTCAGCAGGGGAGAGAGACCAAAGCAAAGAGAAACCCCCACCCCAGGAAGCATTTCCCACCTGCACAAACCCACAGGTGGGGGTTATTGCACAGGCCCGGCCCAGGTAACAAGTCACCCAGCACAAAATGTCAATGTATTCCCAATTAAGACCCAAGGATTTTCACAAGCCCGATGGCAACCAGAAAGCTGGAGCCAACAAAGTCACCACCCCTGTATAAATTAGGTTGAATTCAGCTTCAAAAAGATCCGTGGCCCTGGGAATTAGCCCATCCATCACACCTCAGTGTGCAGAGCGGCAGCCACGGTGGGGACAGGGGCTCCATCCCCATGGTGCCTTGGCTTGTACCAGCAGAGCCCACGACCCGGTCCCAGGGACAGCCAAGCTGCTGCTGAACACCAGAGCCGGCGGGGGGGGTGTCAGGAGGGAGCTCCACGCAGATATCAGGTTCTCCACAAACTATCCTGCAGGGGTTTGGGCACAAGCTGCTCTGCACAGAGGGGACTTTGCAGAGACCGTGCGGCAGCGGCAGCATCCGCGGGCACCACTCGAGCCAACGGGTCCAAAAAAGCGGCACAGATTTTCAAAGAGCTGCTTGGGTTCAGCGCCGCAGCCTGGGCAGCACGTGGAGGAGCTTGCCCATGTCCCACCGTGCCTTGTTCTTGTTTATCACACCCAAAAGGGCCCCTTTACACCGACAAGCACAGAGGGGACCCGCTCTGTCCCCTCCCAGCCTGACTTGCTGCCAGCAGCGATTCAGCATCTTCACGTCAACTGCCCAAACGAGCCCGAAGACTAAAATCCAGAGACTGCCATGTCCTCAGCCCCATCTGCACCATCTGCCCCAGCCCCAAAGCAGTTGGATTTGGTGGGAGGCACAAAGCGAACGCTCGGTTCGCCCCATTCCTGGGGCTGTTTTATCCCCTCCGCAGTCGCTCCTTGTAAAAAAGGAACGCTTCCAGACTTGCCGTGCAAGGATGCTGTTTGCACCAGCGTGTCTTTTAATGATGCTGCTTGTGTCTTATATGTATGGCAATCACTGTCATCATTACTTCATAAAATAATTAGAGGAAAAACCCATGCAGCCCTCAAGCCAGTCCCTGCAAAGCTCCCACCTCCCCAGCAGCTCCCTATCTGTCCACTCCTTCTGCTTAATATTGCTGGCTGCCCACATCAGATAAGGCCCTAGAAGGAAATGAACAGGCTCCTTTAAAATGGGAAGCACTTGGGGATTAAATTAAATCCCAGCGCTAATTGAATCAGAGACTCTGCTGCTCTTCAGTGGCACGAAGGATGTGAGCAGGAGCCTCTCCAGTGAGCAAGGTTTCCATCTGGGGTTGAAAGAGTCACCAGGGCTGTGAAATCCCATGCTCACAGAAAGGACAGGGCTGAGCTCTGGGAACGTGTCCTGGTCGTGGGGGAACAACAGGGGAGGACGTGGCATGGACATCAGCACGGCTGGAGGCACCAGGGACTTTGACAGCAAGAAGCCAAGAGCCACCTCGCTGGGCAAAGCTGATTTGGGCCAGCAAGGACAGGGCTGTGGTCAGGTGGCCTTTCCAGCATCATGGTGGCCAAGGGGCTGCTGGAGGAGGCAGCAGCTGGAGGCAGTGCCGACGCCGGCTCAGCAGGGAGGGGAAGGGGACATCTGTTCTTCCACTGCAAGGACTCAGTCGAAGCACCCCATGGCCTCACTGCAGCACGGGTCCCTCTTCCTTGGCCAGCAGCAGTAATCTGGGAGTCAGAGGTCAACATCTAGATGATCCTCAACATCTGGATGTCACTGCTCTAAACATCTGGGTGTCCCTATCCTCAATGTGCAGGTTTCCCTGTTCTCAGCATTTTCATAGAATCATAGTATAGTTTGGGTTGAAGGGACCTTCCCAGCTCCCCCAGTGCCCCCCCTGCCATGAGCAGGGACATCTTCACCAGCTCAGGTTGCTCAGAGCCCCGTCCAGCCTGGCCTGGGATGTCTCCAGGGATGGTTCATCCACCACCTCTCTGGCCAACCTGGGCCAGGCTCTCACCACCCTCAGGGACAACAATTTCTTCCTCATGTCCAGCCTGAATCTCCCTCCTTTAATTTAAACCATCACCCCTTGGCCTGTCATAACACATCTTCCCATCCTCAACACCTGGGTCTCCCCATCCTCAACATGTTGCTCTCCCCATTCTCAACATCTAGGATTCCTTGTCCTGAGCTGGGATGGCCCAGGGGCTTCACTCCATCCTCCCTGGACAATCTCACACTCCACAGCTCAGTTTCTGTCTCTAAGTGGCCAAGGCAGCACGTCCCAAGAAGGGGAAGAGAAAGCAGAAGAGCGAGCTGCCTCCAAGCCCCAGGACGGTTCCCAGGGGCCATTTCAGGGACAGAGGATCATTGATCTGAGACCAGACCAACAACAATAAAGTCCCTAATATCGATTTCCCCATTGAACAAGCTTCAACACACACCCAAAAAAGCAAAACATTGCCCTGTCTGCTTCAGCATCCCCAGTCTCCACAGCTGCATCCCTCTGCCTGGACTCCTGCCGCCTTCGGGCATCAAATGTTTTCTTGAAACCGGGATGGGGAGAAGCACCGCAAACCCTCTGCTCTTTGGTCTACAATTTGATCAGTTTTTTTCTGGTTGCTACGCCAGCAAAGCAAATTTCAAGGAACCTTTGTGGGTTTGTCAGTGTGGCCTCGACTTCTCTGGCATTTCTATAAATAACGTGCCCTTTCTGGCGGCCACGGTCGGGACTTCCAGCTGGGAAAACACCGGCCACAGACAGCCCAGCTGTGAGCCAAAGCCAGCACTGGCCTTCCCCGGTGCTGCCAGCAGCGCTGTGACATGTGGCATCTCCTGCGATCCCCAGCTCTGGCAGGTCAGGCATTTTTTTGAGGCTTCCAGCTTCTTATAATATTTCAAAACCTCTGCTGACAGTCATGGAACCGCTGTGGCTCGAGGAAAGCCCGGACACAAGAAAATGGGATTCAGGCTTTTCAGACTCCTGACATGCGGCGATACTGGGGAAGAAGAGGTTAAACACACCCAGAACTGCAGCACCTGCTCCCAGGTGGCTCCTCGGCCAAAATCTGGGATTGGGAGAAGCAGGGAACTCCCTGTAGGTAACAGACTGTTGGACGTGGAGCTGAGCAGAAGGACGCGCTGCTCCAACCGTGCTCTCGCCACAGGAGATGTTGATGGACCTCCTGAGGTCCCACGGGAGGAGCTGATGGACCTCCCAAGGTGTTGCTGGAGGAGCTGATGGACCTCCCAGGGTCCCACTGGAGCAGCTGCTCTCACAGGTTGTCCCCAGGCCATAGCAGCACCATCCTTCATTGGTTCCATGGAGGAACCTCTCTGGCTCCTGCTGCCCTTAAATTCACCTTTGCTCAAAGGTGCCTCATCTGTCCCCAAAGGCATTTAACTCCATGAGAATGAGACCAAGTCCCTCTCCAGGGAGATTCTGGGGAGGATGCGGCTGGTTTCACTGCTGGCAGCGTGGGGAGATGGGGAGATGGGATGCGGGGAAATCGGTGCCTACATCAACAAGGGAAACATCAACACTTCTAAAGCAGGTTTTTCCTAAGGTGGAAAAAAACCTAAAATTTTGGTTCATAACATAGGACAAACTGTGCCCAGATCCATCAGATAGAAACTTCCAACTGGCTTGTGAAATGCTACCAAAACCATTCATGATAAGCGCCCTGAGATTTAAAAAGTGACTGCTAAGAACCAAGTAAGCACACGGCTACAGGAAAGCGGCATCTAATACACAGCACAGGGCTGAGAGGAAGAAAACGAAGCCAGAATGCAAAGCAGAACTACCAGAACTTGTGGAAATGTTCATGGGAGTCATTTTGAAAGCGCACAGGAGGAGCATCCCCGGGCGGCTCCGCTCTCGCCCTCCTCAGCCGCGGTGCCTCTGCGGGACGGGACGGCCGGAGCCAAGGGATCACCATGCAGCAGCGTTTTCTACCCGTTCCCTGCTTCATTACCGCATCAATGAATAATTGATACAGACCAATTACTGTAACAGTGAAAGCAAGCGCAGATGTAGAAACCCCAACAGCAGGATTGCACGGTGCGGCGTGGCAGGGCAGTCAGGGTGGATTTACACCTCCATGAGACACCTGTGGGGGTGTGAATGCTCATATCACCCAAAAAACCCTGGGCTTGGAACATCTCGGAGCCCTGGAAGGAGAAATCCTTCCCTGTGGGAGGGAATGACCCTGTGCCAGCAGCCTGTGTGATCCCATCACCCCGTTACAGTCACCCCCAGTTGATCGTTCCGCAAACGGGGCCAGATGGGGCATCACCAGCCCCGGCGCTGCAGCAGCCGCATCCGTGTCTCTCCCGGAGCTGCTCCAGCCCGAAACACAGCGGTGAACAGGGGCCAATGCCGAATCGAGGCAACAACCTTGTCTGCAGCACAGGGTGTGCAGGAGGAAGCCCGGTCTGCAGGCGCAGCGTGCACCCCACGGTTTGGGTGCAGCTGCTGAAGGTGTCAGCAAACAACCAGGGACAAAACCTCCCCATGCTATGTACTTAAAATCATGGAATCATTTTGGCTGGAAAAGACCTTTAAGATCATCAAGTCCAACTGTTAACCCAACGTTGTCCCTAAACCACATCCCTAAGAACCTCATCTACGCCGAGCAGCTGAGTTCACACAGACTCGCTGCCACCGCAACACCCATCTGCCAGCCCTGAACTGCAGCCGCTCTGGCAGTTCCAGCTCAAACTTCCCCCATCCCCTCCCCGGTGCCCTCCGTCCCCACCCTGCACACACAGCTCTGATTTCAGTGGCAATAGCTGAATTTGCTGGTTCTTCCCTGGGGCCAGTAAACGGAAAGTTTCCCAAAGGCTGTAAAAGCAGAAAGCCCGCGCAGTCAGCACGCTGCAATGCGGCTCCCGCAGCAAGAGCCAGCACAGCCACCCACAGCCCAGATTTGCAAGGGAACCTCAAAAAGTCCCTGTCACCGCAAACACCACTTTGCTCCCCCCAATACTGTTCATACCAACCCTTCCAACCCAGCCTGGCAGTGAACGAAGCCACAGGTTCCCCAGGGGGCAGCAAGGACCAGCCCGGCACGGGTAGTGGAGCAGATATCTGTGACCTAAAAGGGATCTAAACGTGCTCCCAATGGTGCTGTGTCCTCCACCTGTGGCCAGATCCTGCCCAGTGACAGGTAGAGCCCCGGGCTGCAATCTTGGAAAGCAAAACCTACCAAATCTGGGCTCCCAGTTCCATCCCAGTTGCATGAGCCCAGCGAGCAGCATCTCCCCGAGCGGCCCCGGCCCCAGCGTGTGCCTGCAGCCACGGCTCCGCAGCCGCGAGTGCAGCGCTGGCTCTGCCGCTGCCGTTATTAATGTCTGTGTCAAGTGGCAGCCGAAGCCGCCCCAGCCTCTCCCAGCCACCGCTCCCTCGTGCCCCTCGTGCTATTTACGGCTCTGCCAGCAATCCCTGGAGGCACCATTACCTGCTGGTAACAGTCCATGGCCGCTCTGCCTTGAGGAAGAGCTATGATGTACCACCCTGGAACCTGCCGTGTTGGCTTTTACAGCTCCCCTTCTCCTGCCCTGTCCTGCCCCCAAGTGACACTAAGCACAGACTGATTCCGGCGCTTCCTGCTAAAGAAACTCTGCTGCAGGTTCGTGGTTGGGTTTTTTCCCCAAACTGTTTTCTATGGAAAAGGGACAGCTCTAAGTGGGAGATGCTCTGCAGCGTGATGCTCGCTCTTACCAGCCCTTCTGGGGATTCACAAGAAACAGACCTGCAAGGGTTTAAAAATGCCTCTGGCCATGGTGAAAGTGCCAGCGGCTGCTTGCACCCCCACTACACCACCTGCTTGGGGGGGATGCAGTAGGATCACCGGTGCTGCTGGACACAGCTGGTGAACATCGCACGGTGCCAGAGAACAGGAGCGGGTGTCTGCCCGAGGGGACAGGTCTGCTTTGCTAATGGCTTTGGAGTCCAGCTGAGCAAGCGAACAAACAAAGCCGGAGCTGCGGCTCTCAGCTGCCCACCCGCTCCGTCCCTCCCCGCTCACTGCCGGCACAACATCCCTTGGGAGCCCTGAGCCAGCGGCACCAGGGCCGAGCCAGCAGCTGTTTGGGGCCGGCAGCCCCAGGCACCGCCGTGCCAGAGAGCCGGCAGGGCTGGGAACGCAGCGAGAGGGAGCCAAGGGAGATGTTGAAAATCCTCGTACCCCAGCCCAGCACCCCATCCAGCCCCATGCAACCAACCAGGCTAATCCACCCCCCTGCCAGGCTTTGTGCTGTGTCTGGAACCCAAGTGATGTGCACAAAGGGAGTGATGGGGTAGAAGATCAGCCCAGGACACTCAGCACCCAGCCAGGCTCACCTGCAGGGAATGGACGGGCTGCTGCGTAACAGGCTCCTTAAATTCATAAAGGGACATTTCAGACATGCTGTGGAGCCTCACAAGGAGCTGTAAAATCCCCACACATAACCTTGGGTGACCTCAGCGCATGTGGGGCCTGTTACTGTGAAAGTGGACTACAACCCCAGTAAGAACATGGCTCAGAATGGATCAGTCCAGAGCAGCTCAAACTGCATCTCGTTTTATGTTTGCAGCCTTCTTCACACCTACCGCTGTCTCTGCAGCACCTGTCCCCATTGAATTCAAGTCAACACATTCTCCTTCTCTTGGTCTGTCAGGTGCCGAGGGTGAGATCCATGTGCCACCACACATCAAGGTCACCGATGTGGACTCAAGGGTCCCATTCACTCTGATGGGACACAGATCTCTGGCAGGGACAGTTTTCTCCAGATACTTCAGTGGATGGAGCTGAACTGGGGCCTCTCTCACACAGGGACAGTGTCTCCAGTGCCACAGCCACCAAATTCATGGCATTACCAAAGCTGCCTTCGGCCATCCTCAGTAATGAGTTTTTCCAGCCCAAGGCAAGAGCCGGGCTCTGCTCACCGGTGTGGAATAACACTCTTATTTGCTTTACTTTTGTAACCTGGCTCATCAGTACTGCCAGCTGACGCTTTAACCCTTATTGGGGCGGAATAAACCTCAAGGTTTTCTCTCCATTTCGATCACCCTGAAAGCACAAGGGAGGTGCTGGGGGTGTGTGGCCGGGGTCAGGCTGGTCCTCGGATGCTTTAGTGACATGCTCAGCCCTGCCCAGCCTCCCACACTGGCACCGTGGAAGAATCACAGAATCCCAGCCTGGTTGGGTTGCAGGGACCTCTGCAGATCCCCATCCCAACCCCTGCTCACCAGGGTCACAGAGCAGATCACACAGGTGGGTCCAGGCGGGTTTGAATGGCTCAGAGAAGGAGACTCCACACCCGCTCTGGGCAGCCTGGGCCAGGCTCTGGCACCTCCCAGCAGAGAAGTTTCTGCTCATGTTCAGATGGAGCCTCCTGTGTTTCAGTCTGTGCCCGTTGCCCCTCACCCTGGCGCTGGGCACCACTGAACAGAGTCTGCTCCATCCTCTGACACCCACCTTGACATATTGATCAGCATTGATCAGATCCCCTAAGATATGAACCCCCTAAGAAAAGCAAGTTCTGATGCACCCATGGCCATGTCCTGCCTGGTCTGTGCCCCGGCAGGAGGTGACAGAGCTGGCACAGACAGGGCAGCAGGTTCCCAGCAGAAAATGGAAGGACTTTGAGCCAAAAAGAAAGCAACCAGGTGCAAATTTCTCCCCTCCTTCCCCATCAAACAGCCGATCGCCCTCTGACTACACTCCCGCTGTGCAAAGCAGCCCCTGAACGCTGGATCAGAGAGTGAGAGGTTCACCCCACTTGTCCCCAACTTGTCACAGTCACCACACTTCCAGTGGCCCCTTGGCGGACAGGGCCACCATCCAACCGGGACATGATCCTGAGCAAAGTGAAAGGTGCTGCTGAAGGCAGTGAGATGTGGGGGAGCAGGAGGTGCCCAGGGACAGGAACAGAGATATTGGGGAACAGGTGGACACAGCAGGGGGTACCTGGGGCACACCAGGTTGCTCAGGGTGATGAAGAGGAGGCAGAACACGGCACAGGAGAGTGGTTGTCCCCATTCGCCTCCCCCCACGCTGCAGGTGCCTGGGGGAGCGCGGCCACCTCGTCCTCCAAACCC
The DNA here is from genome assembly GCF_037038585.1 of Patagioenas fasciata. Taxonomy (NCBI): domain Eukaryota; kingdom Metazoa; phylum Chordata; class Aves; order Columbiformes; family Columbidae; genus Patagioenas; species Patagioenas fasciata. The sequence continues at coordinate 2,349,661 of NC_092539.1, forward strand.
CCGCGCCACCGCTCCGGCCCTGGTTTCAATCATCCCTCGATTACACCGTGTTTGCTTTTGTCGACAGCACATTTACTTGCACTTGTCAAGCACGCTGTAAATAGTGAGAAAAACAGCCCTGCCCTTCCTGAGCAGGGGAATGGGCAGGAAGGGGCCGGCCGGGCCCCCCCAGCAGCTCATTCCCAGCACCGGAGCCAGCGCTGCCGGGAAGGGCTGGGGCAGGATCGGCCCACGCTCGCACTGTCAGCAGCCACGGGAGCGACACCAGCTTTGGAAAGTGCTGAGGATCCACCACCTCCCTTGGGAAACAAGAGGAGCGCCCGTCCTGGACTCCCACGGCCCAAAGTCCGCGCCACAAAGTGTCCATCGTTCTTTAGCTTAAAGATAGTCTACATCTTTCAGACACAGCCAGCCATCATCCCCGCAGTGATCTCAGGTCACGGAGGCAGGAGAGCAATCAGCCGTTCTGAGTGTGGAAGACACAAAGAAACAAGCAGTGAGAATCAGACGGTGGTGGCAGGTTCGTTACAATCAGGGTGTCGTGCTGCTAATTTCTGCCGGGCAGCCGAACCAGCTGGGGCAGCTCCAGCCCCTGGAGTCGCGTCCTTCCCTGCTCTGCATTTGCCGTCTCTTCAATCCTGCTAATGCAATTCATCGCGGAGCCGGGCTGGAAACAGGACCAGTGCAGGGATGCAAGGTTAAAAAAAGCACCGTGCTCTGCGCAAATGGTCATTATTTGCCCAAGGAGGCAGCCTCGCTAACTCGATTAATTCATAAAGCTGCTCTCGCTATAATCACATTGCTGCCCCTGCGGTTCCTCAGCAGCCCAGCCCACCTCCAGGCTCCACACCTCATTTGGGGACGTTTGTCACCACGCTGGGTCACCCTCGGGATGTGTTTCACAGATCATTGCTCAGGGAGCAGCTTCCTAAGGCAGATCCAGACCCAAGGACGAGAGTGGGGACGGGCAGGATGGGTTTGTCACTTCGTGAAGTTCAGGCAAGTCTTATAGTGGCAGCAGGGAAGCCACCAGAGCCCCACTGCCATTGTGTTTGTGGGACAACCGAGCTGCAGAGCTGGACCACGGTGATCCCAGAGCTCCTCCTGCTATGACCCTGGCAGGAAAATCCCACTGGGAGCACATCTGGACCATCACAGCCGTATCCCTCAGGACTTTCTCCTCCTGCGCCCCTGAAGTTGATGCTACATGCACCATATGCTCGTGTCTCCCAGAAACCAGCAGCATTGCTCTAACACCACCTGCTCTGAAGCAGCAGCTGTGTCACCGTCCTCCCAGGAGCTGCTGCCGGTGGCAGCGACCGCTCTGCAGAGCCACGTCCCCGAGCGCTGCCCTACCCGGGCACGGCCCAGGGGGAGCGGAAAGCAAGAGGTGCCATCCCAAAGCCACAAATTCGTCTGATTTCCCAACAGCTCCAACAAATTGGCATCACGCAAGCTCCAGAGCGGCCAGTCCAGCCCCTCCTCTCCAGACGTGACCGTCCCGCTGGGGATCCTCTGCCCCACCACAGGCCACTTGTTCTGGGAAGGACTCGGGGAAGGCATTAACAGCAGCGTTAGCACATGGAAGGCAGAGCCGTTCCCAGCTGGCAGAAGGAGCTGCTCTCTGCTCAGACATTGTCCCTTTTCCAGCTCCAGCGCACAGCTGGCACACGGCACATCTGTGCCTGGCACCGCGGCTGCACCGGCCCTTTGCTCCCGTCGCACGGCAAAGCCCGCAGACCCCCGGCTGGGCGCCCGTCGCAGGACGATGAGCTGTCTTGCCAAGTTGGAGCAGTTCTGAAGGCTTTGCAAAACAAATTCCTGTTTGGAGCAGAAATCGGCCATGCCGAGACTGGTATTTTGAGCTTAATTTGTCTGTTTGCAGAGCACAGACACTGTTCTGTTTCCTCAAATAGCCCCAGTATCAAATGACTTGCAAGCAACAAGCGAAGCAAATGGATCGCTTCTCCCTTACAAAAAGCCACTGATTTTCCCAGCTCCTGCTGCACCGGCATCCCCAGGGATGTCTGCCCCGACACACCAGCTGCGGCGCAGACTGGTCCCAGCAGCCCCGGGGCAACCGCCCATCCTGCCCCCAGCATCCTCGCCTTTAAAACTGCATCCTGGGCAGTTTATTCCTTGGTGGGATGGGAAATGGTGCTATAAACTCAATTAAGTGCCTGGTGGTTGCTTTAATGCTCTTTTTGCCCCCCTCTCAGTCCCATATCCCACCAGTGGGATCTCTGCCAGCTTGGGCAAGCCGAGACAAAACCCACTTGTCAGAGCCTTGGAGGGCCCACGCTGGCTCTGCTGCACCCAAGGAGCACCCCCTTGATAGTGAGGCACAGAAAAGCCTTCGAAAGGTCTGTGCTGGCTTCTAGAGTATTTTTTTCACCTGTCCAGTGGCCAGGTACCTGCAACAGCACAGGGAGCAGACACTCTTCAGGGCTTTGCTTTGAGCCACAGGGTTTGTAAGTCAGCAAAGAGACAAAACCCCACACCCTGCCGTGAACAATGAGTCTGGGGTGGGGAGGGCAAACAGCAACATCCCCCGAAAACCCAAACCAGAGCATCTGGCATAATGGGGAGCTGCCAAGATCCCTCCTTTAAGGCTTTAGATGAACATGACCCTGCAAAGCTTTGTCCCAAAGGATGTCCCCACCAAGAGCAGAGCCCCACCAAACCCCATGGCACGTCCCCCCATGCTGAGCCACCCAGGACCCCCTGCCCGGGCACTGTGTCCTGCCAGCAAGATGCATCACAGGAAAACAGGAGACGTGGCAGAGTCTTGTCCCCTCATTGAATGCGCTGCCCTGGGCTATTTGCATTTCCAGAGGTTGGGTTGGTTCTCAGGCTTTGTATCTTGTTGCTATTTTAGTTTGTCTGAAACGTGCAGCAAAAGGAATCTGGAGGCTCTGTCTCCTGCGGAGATGTTTGCGCTGACCCAGTTTGGGACGTGCAGAGCAAAAGCCACATCGCAGCGCAGCCGCCTGCTCCTGCCCACGCGTACGGTGACCGTCACCTGCATCCAGCCAGACCCGACCGCACCGAGGCCAAGCCCCACGGCGACCGGGGCAGGAGCAGCTCAACCACCACGCACCAGCCGAGGGCACGTATCTGGGTGGTTTTACCCCTGGGGCCCCCATGTGCCTCACTTAAAGCTCCTTCCACACTCAGCACAGTGGGACCGATGGTCCAAACCCAACCACTGGGGGACAGGATGACTCCAGCACACATTCCACCGTCCCAAACAGCTCCGTGGTGGCAGCCCCAGCCCCGAAGCCAGGCAGACAGGAGGTATGAACCACATCCACGCAGGGTAGATGCACCCAACAGCGCTCCAAACCCACTCCATGCGCACATTTCTCCTGCCAGTGCTGCTGAAACCGCTCTGGGCCAGGCTGAAGCTCTTCAGCGTGGGACAAGTGCTGGTGCTGCCTCACTAGGTACAAAAACCAGCACTCATGTGATGACCTTACTGTGCTTCACAGGCCACGTGTGGGGTCCAGATCAAACACCTGAGCCCATCTGAGCGCACAGAAGGGGCAAATCTTTGCACCACTGCTCCCATGACCTTGGCCTTTCACTCATGACCTAGAGATCATGGTCTGAACCTCTCGCCCTGCATCCCATCCTGCCCCAGAGCCGCGCTCTCGGGAGGGCTGTGCACTGGGCTGGTGGCCTCAGCTGTCCAAATACAGATGCTGGGAGGCGTCAGAAGCGGCTCTCTGGAGCCTGCCTGGGCTCCAGGATGCAAATGCAATAACTGCTTCCCCGAGCAGGGCGGGAGGCTGCAGACACAGCAGCGCCCAAATACAAACTCGCTCATCACCCGGCAAAAAAAACAGCCTCTAGAGCAGCTCACACAGCAGAAGCATCACCGGAGCAAAGCCCTCGCTGCAAGCAGAGCCTTGCAGGACTCTGAGCGGGGTTTCTGAGCTCCCACACGTCCCTTACCTTGTTCTCTGTAGGAGCCGGTGCCGGATGTTGCTGCTTGGTGATGTTCTCAGCTAGACACCAGCAGATCCTCTTCTTCTGCTCCTGGGAGTAAGCCTCCAAACTTAATAAGCACTCCGACTTCTGACGTAAAGGAAACACAGGCAGAGAGAAGGTCATTAGCTGTGTGTCGCAGGCCCCGGCTTTGTTTGCAAACTACTTGCTTCCAACACGCTGTATCAGATGAATGTCAGTAGGACGGGAGAGCTCGCACCGCTGTCCTGCGCTCCGGGCATGAGAAAGCAAAATAGATGGGAAATCAGCTACAGAGTGGCAGAGCAGCTGAGTTTTGGTTTAACAAGCAGTGAGGCGCAGGCAGAGCACCAGCAGTTCTGCACCCTCTGCCACCACAGTGGAAACGGAAACGTGTCTATTAAGCTAATTTAGAGGATGGAAATTGCTCTTTGCTGTATGCAAACAGTAACGAGGCGCCGGAGCATGAACCGATGCAAACAAGCGCCTTTGGGCTGGGGGGGTGGGACAAGGCAGAGCTCAGGAGAAGCCCCAGCCCGGCCTTGGCTCTGCTGCTCCTCGCTCAGAGCATGCGGGGCTGTTCTGAGGGCGATGCTCCAGCTCTGGTCACACATGGCGAGCAATGCGCGGCGAGGAAGGAATTCCGAGAAACGATGGGAATTCACCCACACGTCCCTGCACACACCCTTGTGACATGGACCTGCTCCTCTTGGACAGGTTTTCTTCGGGCCAAATCCCCTTAATTTAAGAAGCCTTCTGACCAAGTTCTCTCAGCATCTCCCAGCCCTTAAACCACTCATCTCTTGTGCTATAAATTAAGCATTAGTAACATTTGCTGCCCACCAGGATTTTGCAGGTTTTGCTTCAGAAAAAGCCTAGAAATGCCCATGACTGGATCACCTCCTTCTGCGGTCAGATAGGAAATGAAAATAAAAGGCAAGCAGGGCTTTAGGACAGAAATGCAAAGAAAAAAAGACTCTTCCACTAAAGGGCTTGACAAAGGCCTTTCATTTCCCCCTAGGATTTCCTTCCAGAAGGGCAGGTCTCCCAGAGCCTGTTTTTCCCAGAAAGGTCAGAAAGAACTAAGGAACTTGCAGCTTTGTGACTCCAAAGTCACAATACGACCAAAACGGGAAACGCTTTTTCATCACACCATTTAAAACACTGTTTTCATTGGATGCTAATTCATTCACATTTAATCCAAAATCCCTGTTAAAGCAGTAAATAAACGAACCTCCCACGTCACCTCTAGAAAAAGAGATCTTTAGTTCAGATCTTTGACCCTCCAAGGAGACTTCCAGGAATGAGAAGGTTTGATCTTTCTGCTGTCTGGACATCACATCTATTCCCACAGCAGAAACAGGCTTAAGCATCCAACTGGGGGGTTCAGCTGGAGAACAGGAGCTGAGGGGAGACCTTCTGATCTCTGAACTGCCTGAAAGGAGCTTGGAGCCAGGGGGGTCGGGCTCTGCTCCCCAGGAACGAGCGCCAGGAGCAGAGGAAACGGCCTCAAGTTGCACCAGGGGAGGTTGAGGTTGGATCTGGGGAACAATTTCTTCCCCAAAGGGCTGTGGGGCATTGGAACAGGCTGCCCAGGGCAGTGCTGGAGTCACCATCGCTGGAGGGTTGGACAGACAGACATGAGGTTCTCAGGACATGGGGCAGTGCCAGGGGTGGGTTAACAGTTGGACTCCATGATCTTGAGGGTCTTTTCCAACAAAAACGGTTCTATGAAACTGCAGGCTCAGGCTTACAGACCCCTACCAAAATGGAACAGGGGTTTGTGGTTCAGGGACACAAGGCAATGGGACTCCCCCTCGCCCCCAGACCCTGAGCTGCAGTGATGCTCTGAGCATCCCCTGGAGCATCACAGGGCTCTTCCCCCCCATAGACGTCTCGGTCTCCCCCAGCCCCATGTCAGCAGATCACCAGCTGTACCACTGCGATACCAAACGGCCCCTGGGAAGGGGCCTCAGCATTTCTGCTTTGGGAGGAGAGTTCGAGTACCAACGCGCCGGGCTGGAAATCCACACTGCCATTTCCCCACTGACACTCAGGGCCAGAAGTGAACGACAGCAAGGGCTCAGGAGAGCCTAAAAGACCCCAGCGCAGCTGCGAGGAGCCCAGTGCCATGACCACCGCACACTGTGCCCCCTCCCAGCTGCTGCAGCTCCGGGAAGCAAGGCTGAAAACAATTCCAAGGGCATCTCGTATCCCCGTGGCTTGTGACGGATGCACAGCTCACCTACCCCCACTCTGCAGCCCCTCGCTGATTCGATTACAGTCCCCATCTCTTTGATTGAATTGAGCATCAAGCGATGCTATTGAGAGCAAAGTGCCCCCTCCCTCCCGCCCAGGCTCAGCTGGTGAGGCTGCCCGGCCCCCACCCCTGGGAATATCAAAGCCAGGAGAGGAGATTGCCCTCTGGTCCAACGGCAGAGGAGAAAGTCACCACCCCAAGGTGTGTCCTGGGTATTGTGGGCAAGGCTGAGGGGGCACATGAACAGCCAAAATTGCATTTATCCAATCCATACATATTTTACTATCATTTCTGTGCTACAGCAGCGGGGATCTCAGCATTTTATTCCTTTACAGCGATATTCAACCTCTCCAACACATTTCCCAATGGAAAAGCTCTGTTTCTCCCTTTTCCATCAGCCTGCTCCCCTCAAATAACATGCAACTGTGTGTTGTGGGCTGAGCACACACCAGTTGCCTCTGCAGCACAGGCTCCTGTTTGCAAAGCCCTTTGGGATGCAGACAGACAGAGAGCAGACGGGGGAAGGACAGACGGATACATGGGATAAAGATCCACTGGTGACACGTGTCCCCTGAGCCCAGTCCCGGCCAGGGGACCAAGCACCAGGGCTGCAGCAGCGGCCGGTGGACGCCGTGCCCTGCGCACGCTCCTCGCTTGGAATCGCTCTGGGAACCGGCCTCCCCGCTATTGTTTTCCTTCAGGGAGGCTGCTGCTTCGCCTGCCAATATTTACAAAGAGAAAACAGGGCTTAATCTCGCAGTGCTGGGAAAGGAGGATGCAGATGGCGTGAAGGGGGCGTTTGCGACCAGATAAAGCGAGCGACTGAAGTGGCTGCCAGTTGCTTTCTGACTGCCTTCACCCAGCGCTTGAAACAACACGTTATTGCAGGTGTTGGGTGGCGCGGGAGGCCCTGGTGAGCTTGCAGTTCCGCACCGGACCCTGCAGCTGCACGGGACCCCGGGTCAGGGCTGCCTGTGACATTCTATGACACCTATGACCCCTACGACCCGTGCTGCCAGGAGGAAAACACGAGCTGTGTGTCGCAGAGGAGGCCCAAAAAGCCAACACGAGTCCCTAATGGGCCTTGGTACAGCCCGGGATTATCCACAGGAAAAGGTCCCTTTTGCTCCATGGGAAAAGCTCAGCTCTGCAGCTCTGCAGATGCTCCCCCAGGGCAAGACTCAGCCCCAGGGCACCCATGGGCAGGTGACACCAGGTCACCCCAGCAGACACCAGCCCAAGGAGGACTGTTGGGTCTGTAGCCCATCAACCAGTCAGGGACCTCCTGGAGAACAGCACTACAGTGCAGGAGGGACCATAACCCTACACACCAACACCCAACGCTGCTCCATGTCCTGCTGCGCAGGACCCAGCACCGCAGCATCTGGCACACAAGTGTGGCTTCACACACCACTGCAAAGCCAAGATATAATAATAACAATGAGCCAGACTCAGCCTGACGCCTCCAAAGCCTTGAGCTCAGTGACCAGCCCAACCTGGGGCTGCTCTCGTCTCGCTGCTGCCTCCACAGCTCGTCCTCGCAGACGTGTGCCCAGGGGTGCTCAGGTCCTCAGGTGGATGTTCCCCCTGCAGACCAGGGGATGCACTTCTGCTCCTTTCACAGCCTGGCTGGGTTGCAGGGCCCTCTGTAGATCCCCAGCCCAACCCCTGCTCACCAGGGTCACAGAGCAGATCACACAGGTGGGTCCAGGCAGGTTTGAATGTTTCAGAGAAGGAGACTCCACACCTGCTCTGGGCAGCCTGGGCCAGGCTCTGGCACCTCCCAGCAGAGAAGTTTCTGCTCATGATCAGATGGAACCTCCTGTGTTGACACCCACCCTGGAGATATTCACATTTTCCTCGGCAGGGTTTCTTGGGAAGCCGTTCAGGGCCAGGGCTCACAGCCCAGCTCTGCCCCGGCCTCCAGCATTCAGAGCACTGGTCCGTGGCCAAACCCCACAGAGATCCCAGAGGGGAAGTACCTCGGAGACGGGCTCCAGACTACAATAGCTTTTAAATCGCAGAGCAAACCTTCCACCGGCGAAACAGCAAGCCCTGGGAATATCCTGTGCACAAAACACAGGCAGCCACTGGCTGGTTATTTCATAACCCACAGAGCAAGGTCTGATGAGAAAGTTCAGTTTGCTCCCGTGCGAAGCTGCGCTGGGGGGGCCATGGGCACCACGGCTCTTCCTGCGGATTTTGGATGGCTGGGCACGCTGGTGGTGCCCAAAAGGCAAACCCTGGCAGTACCAGCAGGGGCCCTATTGAAAGCTGGGATGACCAAAAGGTGACGGGATCTCGTGGGTGCTTGATGCTGTGCACAGAGCTGCCTTTTGCAGGGCACAGCAACCTCCACGGAGAAGCACAGATCCTTGCTGGCTGGGTTGTTTTCAGGCCAGGGAAACTCTTTAGATGAAGGTGAAGGATAGATGTGCCCATCCTTCTTTGAGACACCCAGGGCTGGCTCTTTGGAAATGGGTTTTCATTGTCCTACAGACACCCGTGGACTGGGAGAAGCACCAAGGCAGCAAAGCAGAGCTCCTGCTCTGGGGTGTGGAGACACCGGTGACTCCAGCTCACCCCAGGCTGGTTGCCCCTGTTGCACTTCAATGCTGCTGCTAAGGAGAGAGAAGGAGGAGGAGTGATTCCATCATGTCACAGCCTTGAGGGTGCTGAGCCTCCAGGAGCCCTGAAGAACCAATTCCACCTGCTTTGGAGCAGCCAAGGAGGACACAGGGCTCGGTCTGGCTTTGCAGGGCTGCAGGTTGTCCTTCCGTGGTTCATCTGGCAACAGGCTGCACAGGCAGCTCAGGCTGCAGCTCAGACGTCTTGACATCACACACAGAGAAATCCAGGGGCTGGGACCAAGCATTCTTCAGATGGAGGAAAATGGAAACCCCTCTTCATGAAAGAGCGAAGCTATCGCTGTGGGATGGCAGAGGCATTCGGCATGTGCACATGGAGCATCCAGCTTTCACCCCAGCTGGGTGACCCACAGCGATGCACCCGACACAGCGCTGCTCAGCGAGCCTCCCAGCATCCCAGAAATAAGCCACTGCTGGCGAGACACACAGGAAGCAAAGCAAATATCAGAGAGCAGGAAAGGATTTTTCATTTGGTGACATCTCCTGAGCAGCACTGGCAGCACAGCTCGGGGAGAAGGAGCACCCAGGCTGTACAGGAGTGGGAGCAGCAAGAGGAAAGCAGAGGAACGGACTTCATGGTCTCTGTGAGCTTCAAATCCAGGTGATGAGACTGGTGAGAGCAGCAGCAAGGGCTGTGTCTGGATTTTGCTCTACTTGATCGATCCCAACAGTTTCAACCTTGTCTGTGGTACCGTCTCCACCACAGCCCGGAGGATCTTTCACCTGCTGTGGCAGGATGAGCCCATCCAACAACTAACAGCCCATATATCTGACAAATATAATCTATCTCCTTATTACGCATTAGAAGAAATTGAGATCCAATTTCAACACAGCATGCAGTCCACTTCACAGGCAAACGCTTCTCTCTTCCACCTCCTCCCACCCGCACAGCGCCCGATGCAGCTGACGCTTGATTTTCTCTTACCAGGAATTCCAAACCCACTGCACCTCCACCTCTGGCATCTGTAGGGTGATCATCAGAGCACAAAATTCAGGATTTTGTGTCAGTGTGAGGTTGGGGGACTCCTAAATCACCGCAGTTTTCTGCAGTTAAACCCTCCTGCAGCCGGTTGTGCTGGGGGCTTTGGGGCCAGATCTGGGCTCAGCTTGAGCCTCCACATCTCATTCCCAGCCTTGAGGTTTTTCTAAGCTCACGTCTCTAAACTGGCCTTTTTACCACTGCATTTTGTGGGTATTCTCCTGTACTTAAGAACCAAAATATCAATGGAGCATTTGCAAAGGAGGGATCAGACATCTCACAGGGAGCGGAGTAATCGGGATGGGGTTGGGAAACCACAACGGCAGAGCCCGGCCCAGGGCAGCATATCTTCCTGAATGCTGGGAAACGGGAGAAGGGGAACAACTTCCTTTGCTTTGGTCCCCTGCCAAAACCATCCCATTTCTGCTGGAAACAAATGCAACACAAAATGCAAGTCTGCTGGCTGTCACTTTGAGGTCAGAGAACAAAGGAATGGGAAAGTCGACTGAATCCCACACTTCTATCATCACCGATGGCGTCTTCCTGCTGCAGGAGCTCACGGCTGCTCATTTTCCTTCCCCCAACAAGGTTTTATCAGTCACTCCTGACCCTCGCAGAGCTGTGTGTACCATTTCTCTTTTCCCCACCATCACATGAAAACACATCATCAGCTTTCACCCACCTTACCAACTAACCCTCGCTGCTTTATCACTGACCTACCCTCCTTATTGCCTACTTCTCCAATTTTCGAGTCATACGCACACTTAATCAGCCACGAGTTGCTGTTTTCTACCATGTCAATGACGATTTTGCAATTAAGCAAGAGCCAAGGCTTCCCAAGCAGAGCAATACTCACAAATGATGATGCTGAGGTTTCACACCACAGCTTTTAACTCTTTATTAAGCACCGCAGCAATTTCCTATCTTTTTAGGTTTTCAGACCAAATGTTGTGTCACATCAAGCCAAGTGCCTGGGAGGACGTTTTCTCTAGCTGTGCTCCATCTGTACTCTTTATTTATTAATAATTACTTTAAGGTCTTTGCTAAATAAAATCACCTTAGGTGTTCGCTTGGTCGGGCAGGTTTGATGTCAGCTCCTGGTCAGTCCTTTTGCCCTGTTCCCTATCACCAAACCATCCACCCCAGTGTCCTCTAGATCTGCCAGGACAGTGCCCCAAAAAATGCTCCTTGCAAACTCTTCAGATGACATGTCCAGAACAGCTGACCTCAAAATGACCCAGATGCACAACATCCACCAAGCCACAGTGTGTCCCTGAGCCTTAACATCCTCTGTACCATTCGTAAACTGATTTTCCAGCACTCACATGCCCTGTACAGAGATGGGAACCTCGGTTCTCCTCACTCTTCTCCTGCAGAACAGAAATGGGCAATGTCGCATTGCTAAGAGCATTAAATTAGTCACACTCAGCCCTGGGAGTGACAAAGAACACATCAGGCAATTAATTCTGTTACAGACCAAGTGAAGACTATGGAGTTTAGCACATTTATCCAAGCTACGATATTGTCCCTCTCTACAGCAGCTGTGCATTTTAAAGAGCATTTGTTCAAATCACAGCCATGGCAGCAGCCAGGACACAGCTCAAGGACGCAGGGATGGGTCTGCAGAGAGCCAGGGCACAGGACAAGGGGGGACAACGGGGGACAGTGTCACTTCTCTAGCACCTGTCTGGAGGATGTCCCGTGCAGAGCTTGGATGCACATCTCCAAGGCAAAACAAGATCAAGCACAGGGCCACAAGCATCAATTTGCTGGGATCTGCAAGTGTTCCCATCACAGCAGGCCAAGCAGTTGCTACTGGAAAGATTTTCTGTTGGAGCAGTTCCCCAAAGAAACTCCAATGTCTGCAGATTAAAACTTCCAGAGAGTAAGATCAATGTTGCTAGTGCTTTTCCAATGAAAAACTTACTGTGCTATTTGATTTTTAAGTCAATTCGGTCTGAAGATGTTGGGTTGGAATCACAAACTTCTAACCATGCAATAAACCACTGATCTGCAGTTTCCTATCAGTAGGACATTTCCGGAGCCGGGAAGGTGTGGATTCAGCCCTGGACCACATCTCTGTCACCGGGCTGGTTCCTGGTGAGGCCACCGATGCCCACCACACAGCAAATGTCTGACATCGCAGGAGGTGTCTGTGCCCTGCAGGGAATGGGTGGGGGAAACATGGCCAAACCCCCACACCCCAGATTCTCTGGGGTGCAGAAACACCGGTTCACGCTGAATCGGCCCAAAGCTTTCACAGGTGAGGTCTGAACAACTGACTTTAAACTGTTTCACTTGGATTTGAACTACTGAAGTGAAAGAGACTAAACCAGGTCTGCAAGCATTGGTAGCTCTTTTTCACATTCCAGGTGGCAAACACACAGACGAGACAAGATTCCAGAACACACACGTTCCTCACATCAAAACGTGGCACCTTCACTTCCAAAATCCTGGCTGGTTTATGCACTGTGACTATCGCAGTTACCCCACGACCACAACAAGGAACAAAACCACCAGGAACGGACACCTCAGCGCGGAACCTTCGCTATTGCTGCATCCTTTCCAACACCAACCTCAATCTATCCCTTTCCTTCCAGGAGAACACGATGGATCGGGGCCACCTCCACTCACAACCTCCAAACACTGCATTTCGTATTCTGAAGAGCCTGTAAAATAAACGATTATTGTTTGCTCTCCAGCTGTAAATAACCAGAATGCACAGGACTTAAACTCCGTGGAGTGATTTATTTCCACATGATTAAACAGGCTGACCAGCAGTAGCTTTTTTATGACACTCCAGTTTCCCTGAAGGTTGGAATTTTCTTTCTTGTTTAAAATAAATTCAGCAACTCACAGTCATTGAAACACACTCCTGTTTTGGATCACGCCAGATCCGAACGCAAAAATGCGACCTTATGGGTCAGAACATTACTCACAAACCTTGCAAATGAGAAGGAGCAGGAGACGGCAGCTGAAGGCTTCGGCTGTTCCCACAGCAAATGCAGTCAGCCCGGCCCCGTGGGCTCCCTTTCAACTTGCAGCAGCTCTAAAGAAATTAACTGCTCATAGCAGATGATTTGTGGGTAAGAAACCGCGGTACAAGAGCTTCTACCAACCTCCCAGCCCCATCACGGCAGCGCAAGGGATGTGTCTGCCCATCTCATGGTGACAGAAGAGCTCAGATCATGACCACCAAACCCCCCAGACCCATCATCTCCACACCACAGAGGACCAAGCAGTGGAGCTGAGCGAGAAAAGGCTCCCAGTGGGGTAAACTGCCTGTGGCAATGCCAGGGATGGAGCAGAACAGGGGAGAGACCCCTCAGGGTGACACAGGAAAAAAAGAGCCACATACACACGCCCATTCCTCCCTAATGCATCCTTACACAAAGCTTCCTTAGCTGCCACAGCAGACACAGACTCCCGGCATGGTTGGGTTGCAGGGACCTCTGCAGATCCCCAGCCCAGCCCTGCTCACCAGGGTCACAGAGCAGATCACACAGGTGGGTCCAGGGGGTTTGAATGTCTCAGAGAAGGAGACTCCACACCCGCTCTGGGCAGCCTGGGCCAGGCTCTGGCACCTCCCAGCAGAGAAGTTTCTGCTCATGTTCAGATGGAGCCTCCTGTGTTTCAGTTTGTGCCCGTTGCCCCTCACCCTGGCGTTGGGCACCACTGAACGGTCTGGTCCATCCTGACACCCACCCTGGAGACACTGATCAGCAACAATAAGATCCCTCTCAGCTTCTCCAGCTGAACAGCCCCAGCTCTCTCAGTCTCCTCATCAGGAAGATGCTCCAGACCCCTCAGCATCTTTGTGTCCCTCCGCTGGACTCTCTCCAGTAATTCCTTGTCCTTCTTCAACTGGCGAGCAGGGGATGGGACAGTCACATCTGCCAGTAGGACCCAGTCACACCACATCGCTGGGACCCTGATGGCACCAGGAGTGTCCCCAGGCCAGCACCCCATCAGGGTTGTCCCCCAAGCCCCCCCACCCTGCGCTCAGCCCCAAAGCACAGCCAGCCCCTCTGCCCGGGAAGCCGTCCTCGAGGGGAAACCCTCTGGTTCCCATAGTCGAGAAGGAGGATGAGCCTTGTACCAGGGCAGGAGGTGACACAGCCGGGACATCACGTCCATCAGGCAATGGGGAGAGTCACGCTGGGCTGGCCCAGAGACACCCAACAGCCCCACTGAAACACAAGAATTTCATTTCAGTGGGCCCAAATCCCCGCTGTCATTTGACAGCAGGCCATGCCTTGAACCTACCCCACTACAAAAACAACCCGAACACCCCAAACAGATGCTCCCACCAGCATCCAAGCCCCCCACAACTCCCCTGTGTGCAGCCAGCCTGCAGGAATGGCTTGAGAGGGACCGTCCCCTCCCTGCCACAGGCTGCCAGGGTTTAAAACCTTCTGGTGACGCCCCCACAACCCTGTAACTAAAGCTTCGCTCCCAAAAAGCGAACACAAAGAAGAAAAGAGATATGACCTGAAGGCGACTCTCTTCTGAGCTTCCCTGCAGGAAAAAGATGCTTAAAAGCTCCCAGGCTGGCACCCATGGCAGCATCCCAGCATTTCAGCGCCTGTCGCGGTTCACTTGAGGTCGGTCTCCACCAAGGACAGGTTGTTAAGCCACACAAACCCTGCACTGCAGAAGTCAGAGATATCTGCTCTCACACTTTAACCACCAGCCTGTGTCCCTGCAGCCTGGTGCCCCCTCAAGACTGGGACTTGCAGGTCACCATTTCCCAGAAGAGCCGTGGGGAAGCTGGGAAGCACCGTCCTCACTACTTACTCACTGTCACATCCCCTTCTCTGTGCCTCAGCTTCCCCTTTTGAACCAAAATTGCCCATTGCTGGACAGTCTGACAAGACTTATGGCTCAAAGTGCAACTGTCCCCTTGCCCTTGAAGCTGTTTCTACCGGTGCTTACATACTCACAGAAAAGCCGCTTTCTCCCTTCCTTGCAACAAAAACCCATCTGGGGAATAACGTCCTACCCACGGGCAGGATCTCCCGTCGGCCTGACCTCCCCAGCTCAGTGCAGACGCCGGCATCAGCAGCTCTGGGGGGTGCAGGAGTGAATGTCCTGCTCGGGTGGACGCTGCCTTTGAGCCGGGGGCTGCCCTGATGTCACCCGAAAGCCATGGGCTGGCACAGCAGCGTGTGAGCAGCTGCTCCTGGGGCACAGGGCTGCGGCAGACACACGGGAAGCTCCTTCTCCACTTCCAACCTGCTCCAAAATACCCTGGGCGGACAGAAGGAACAAAAAGGGGTTTGCAGAAGCCCGAAAGTGTGGCCAGTCCAGACCTACTGTCCCCTACGGGGGAGCATACACACTGTAAAGCAAATGTTTCACATTTTCTATACAACTGCTACACTCCAGCTGCAGTGGATGCCACAGATCTTGGTCACCAGAGCTATGAGAGCCATTTAAGCCCATCAAAAGAAAGCTCAGCACTTCAACTTGACAAAGACAAGTCTTCACCTCTCAAGATCTCATGAAACGCAGCCAGTTCTCTTTCAGTCACTCCTACTCAGCCCAAAGCTTCTAAATTCAACTCAAGTTCCAAATGCAGGAGAAAATGCCTCACCCTGCTGTTGAGTGTCGCTGCCCAACACCCATCGCAGCGTCTCCGAGTGACAGCACAGGATCAGCCGGGCAGGGAGACATCACACGAGTCTGACGTGATGCAGCTCCTGCCCCGCCACCCCGGGAAGAAACACAGGAGACGAGGGAGGAAGAAGAGGGAAAGGCGAGAGGGAGCTCCTCAGCCCATGGGTACGCAGCGAGTCGTGCCTTGGCCCCAATCCCAGCCGCTCAAGGTGAATAACTTTCATTCTGAACGTTTGCATCCAACTTTCACAATAGCTTATTATTTAATGGTGCTGCTGAGCAACGTTTGCCTCTCTCCTCCGTGCCCTGGGGAATCTTTCACAAATCCAAATTTCCACCCTGAGAATACAAGGCCTTGAAACCAGGAACACCGTAAAGTCACTGGAAAAGGAAAAGAAAGCCGCAGTGTTCAATGATTAAGGAGGTCCAGTCACCACAAACCAATTTTGCAGTCTCCTTGGCTGCCTCATGACACAAAAGTAACTGTGCCAATGTTTAAGTGATCACAAATCTGTTTAGAGCATTCAGCCACGCACCGGCCACGTGTGTTTTTAGAGCTACAATTATATGTCTTTTAAATCGAGCTTCCTGATTTTATTTGAGGGCTTCAAGCCTGGGTGCTTGGATACAAGAAAAGCAAGATGCCTAAAACAAAGACAAAACAGGCAGCAAGGAAATCTGCCCCCAGGTGAAAGAACCCCAAGATGAATCGAAAATGAGATGTAGGGAGGAAGATCCACCTACTGCGCCGGGGGTGGGGAGGAGGAAAAGCGAACCTGGCTCCGTGCTGCTCAGCCTCCCTGTTCACCAACTCCTTTCAGCAGCTTCTTAATACATTCTGGCTACAGACAGAATTCTGGCTGCAGTCCTTTCCAGACCTCTAGCAAATTAGTTAAAAAGGCAGTTAAAAATCAGTCTGTTCAGTGGTCCTTGCCCCAGCAGAAAGGATCAGGGTTGTTAGCACATGTTCAGCTCCCACTAGAAAGTTATTTTGCAAAACAGCAGCACTCACCTCTGCGAGGTAAAGGATGCAGAACTTCCGATCCTCTGAACCTATAAAGAAGGAAAAACAGCATCAAAATTAAGCTACAAGTGCATTTCTGTGAGGAAAGACACTGGGAGAGGAACTGACCGAGAGGCAGCGATTAATGAATATTCATTGTTGTCATCCCGCAGTACCAGGCTGTGACCTGGCAGTGCTGTGTGTCACATCTGCAGGGCCCCAGCGTCCTGCGTGGGTTTGCTGTGCCACCGCGGGTTCTCCTTTGGGTCTGTCCTTTTGCACGAAGGTTTGTTTCATCCAGAGGCCTCGCACGGGCTCTTCTGCCCGACCTGCCCCGGTACATGAGCCCCGATTCCTTCCCAGGAGCGGCAGGGGCCCCACAGAGCCCACCCAGCCATCCTGGGCATGGGGCTTGGTCCCTCCACATCTCAGCTCTGAGGATGCTGAGCTCTGAGCAGGGCAGTTCCCGTCCTGACGTCCTCGGTCCTTCCCAGCCTTTGGTAGGGTTGGTGGTAGCTCTGTCTAGGGCCGCCTGTCCCAGCCTCCATCAGTGCCCATGTCTGGGGTCACAGTTGCGGTCAGTGTCTCTCCAGGGAGATGGAGCCACATCCCAGGGTGCTGTGGAGCAGCTGACACAGGGTAGAGCTCATCCGGCTCTGCTGGGCTGAGGCCAAACCCCCCGAGCTCCCACCAGCCTGGCACCGCTCTGGAGCCCTGGCCAAGGGACCTGCAGTTGCTGGAGGCAAAGCAATGACCAACACTGCGATCCATGTCTTGCTAAGTCATGGAGCAGCCCAGGTCAGCTCCCTGTCCTGCTGCCAGCTGTCCCAGGAGATGTGGTACCCTCCAGCTGCCCCACCAGGCTGGTTACTGCAGGCCTGGCATTCCCTGTGCCCAACAAAAAGGCATTCCTGAAGATTTGTCCTCATCTTTGATCCCTGCTGGTGAGGCACGAGTGTCCCCAGCCCCAAGGGAAGCCAGCTCCTGGCACAGATCAGCCTCGCAGGAGGACATGAGGGTGGTGAGAGCCTGGCCCAGGTTGGCCAGAGAGGTGGTGGATGAACCATCCCTGGAGACATCCCAGGCCAGGCTGGACGGGGCTCTGAGCAACCTGAGCTGGTGAAGATGTCCCTGCTCATGGCAGGGGGGGCACTGGGGGAGCTGGGAAGGTCCCTTCAACCCAAACCATTCTGTGACTCTACGAAGCTGCCACAGGGTCACTCCAACTCACATGCCATCTCCTGGAACCAGCTCGCTCCTTCGCACAAGCATGCCCTGCACCAGCTTCGCCCTTGGTAGCACGCAGCTTTCATAACCCTTTTAATGTCTTTATCTCTGCCAGGAGATCAGCCCTGCAGTCTGGGCACAGCCGCAGATCCTATTCAAGGCGGTGTCAGCACGAGCTCTGCTTCACTTCAACAGCCAGAGCCGTGCTAATGATGTGAACAGGCTCTGTGCAGCGGTGGAAACACCCTGTTCCCCAGGGGACAGCAATTCTTCTGCCACAGGCAGCAGCCCAAATGTCGAGATAAGAGCTGTGACCCATTGAGGGCCTGGGATGCCTCCTGAGTCACTGCATGGTGATGTGAAACCCAGGAAGAAGCGCAATGGCCTGGAGCCATTTGCAGGACGTCCCCTTCCCGCTGCCCTTTGCGGGGGCACAGGCCTCCGCTGACAGCTTCGTTTTTAGCTTATGTTGCAGAAAACGGGCTGGAACATCACCATGGGGACACGGGACACAGCAGGGTGCTGCAGCCCAGCCCCAGCAGGAGCATTCCTGCAGATCAGGAGCCCTCTATTTTCAGGAGCTTTGCTCTGCTCCACCCTGAACGACATGACGGTTGGGAAGCAGCCCAGCCCCAGGGCTCCAGCGCTGCTCCCAAATCTTCCCTTCCAGCACAGGAGCGGTGCCGGACCCCGAGAGCACTCGCTGAACAGCCCGTCTGGGAGCTTGTGTCCCCCCTCTACACCAGAGGAACCATCCATCGCTCTCCATGGCTCTGCCCGAGCTCTCCAGCGCACACACCTGTAAATCCCAGCAGGACCAGCATGGAACGTTTTCCTTGAGCAGCCAAAGCCTCCCATGGGAGCCCCTCAATTGGTGCTTCTCCCCTCAAGGGAGGTTTTGGGGCATGATCTGAGCCTGCTGTCAGCAAACCATGAGTCCCCCATCCCCTTCTGCTGCTTCTACGTCCCACAGGGTCAGCGGTACAAAAGCCACCTCGTCCTCTCAACTGGGCTCTGTGCTCCTCCCTGCACCAGGAGCAAAGGTCTCCAGGCTGCCTTGCAAAGCAAACTGCACACAACCAACACGTCTCAGTCACTTTTCCTCCGGAAATCCAACTTTAATCCAATGTTCCCAAGCTGAACACATCACCCTCTGGAGACACGTGCCCTCAGCAAAGAAAGGTGACATCGCAGTGTGACGGCCCTGGGAATGACCCCAGTTCTCTTGGGCCTCTCTTTATTCCTTCTGTGATCCTGACAAAGCCCAAAACCATCAGAATTAAGTTCCCTTCCAAATTCCTCTCCATCGAGCTACAAATCTTGGCATTAGCAGCCTCCACCACCGGCAGCTCCTGTCCGCCCCAGGGCTCAACGCTGCACATGGCCAAGTAGCCCAGTGCCCACGAGATGCACAAACAGGGACCCAACCCAGGCTAAGGAACCGCTGAAATCCCATTTTCTACCCATAACTGCCTGCAGAGAGAAAACAATGGCCTGGCTGCCCAGCCCAGCAGTGTGTTTGGCCGGTGCTGGTCTCTGGCAAGGCAGGAGAGCGATGGCAGAGCCAGAACGGACAGACCTGAGTGCAGATTTCAGCACAAACCAGGTTTGACGGGATTTCTTCCCTGGACCTTTTCCAGTCTCCAGAGGGTCATCCCGCTGTGTTCCAGAGTGTGCTGCTCACCTCCTGCACCGCGGACCAGAGGCCACGAGTGACAAATGGCCAGGGGAGAGGCACAAACTCCTGCAGGGAAAGCAGCAGCCGCCCGGGCTAACCCAGGGCTCTGTTCCCCACCCGTGCTACACCTGCACCTTTCTTGACAGCTGAACAGCACACACTCTCAGCCAAACTGAGTGAAACGCTGAAAGGAAATAAGCAGCAGTAAAAACAACTCACGTTAAGATATTTCAGTTCTTCCTGATGCGTTGTGATGGGGACTGGCTTCTCTTTCAGTGTAACTTGACCCGCTGGCACAGACAGGAGGAGGGTGTGAGTTTTGTGGGGACACGTCCCCCGTGCCGGCCAAGCCTCGTCCCACACACCCACGCTGACACGTGGGGCCGGCGCTTGCACAGCTCCCGGCACAAGAGCAGCTTTTAGCGCTGCCCCGGCTCTGCCCCCTCCCCGGGCCACCCCAGGAGAACACGCACTGCTTGCAGGATTTGGGTGGTGCACCCTGGGTGTTGGGTCAAAAAGATGGGAAAAGAGAGATGGTCCTGCTTCTTTCCACAGTCTCCTTGCATGCCCAGGGGACAGTGACAATGCCCATGGTGAGGGCAGGTACCTTCATCCCCAGCCCCTTGCATCTGCTCAGCAAGGGCACAACTGCATTGGGCACCCAAAGAGGAGCTCACGGTGCAGGGTGCTGCAGGACCTGGGCACACAGGGACAGAAAAAGCCAGTTGTGCACATCCAGACCTGGCTCCTGAGCTGGGACAAGCTTGTCATCCCCCTTGGCACATGGGCCCAGGGAGGGTGCAAGCCCAGGGTACCTCCCAGCACCCTGGGGCAGTGGGGAGAAGCTGTGGTGGGGCAGAAGCCCCATAAATCATGCTCTGGGCACCTGGCTATCTCAGAGCAAATTGCCACAAGAAACAGCACATGAAAAGCACTTGTTTGCAGGATCCCGGCTGGGGACAGGGTTCACAGCCCCTGGATCATCATCCCAGCTGTGAAACAGAAGCAGAGCGCTCTTCCCTGTCCCAAAGCCGAGCGCACCCACCCAGGGGCAGGATCCCAGCGCAGCGCCGACCTCTGCCTGGAAATTCCCACTGTATTTAGTGAGGAAGCCAGCCCTGCCACGCTGGAAACACTGGCCGGCGTGCTGCTCATCAGCCATGCCGGGCTTCTAAAGCAGGAAGACAGAGCATTGTAAAGCAGATTATACTGATTTGCTTTCACACAGTATGGTGAGCAGTAGAAACAGGAAACATCACAATGGTCTTCAGTGTACCGGAGATGTCTCAATTGTTATACTCAGCAATACGCCTGTTCCTATTAATGTGCCATTCAGTTCTTTAGGAGACCAAATGAAGCTCTTTGCCAAAAGGGACAGACATCTTTTTGCTCATTCCACCCACCTTTGAAGCAGCCCTGCCCAGCCCAGGAGGGTGAGCTGCCTGCAAACCCCCCGCGCTGGATTCCCGGTGTATGGGGGCGATTCGGCGCTGCAGAGAGAAACATCCCCTTCGGACAGGCTTGTTAAGCTGTTCCAGATGTGAACCAGCCGAGTCATTATGGCAACAAGGAAATAAGCGGCAGAAAACCACTCACAAAACCCAGCTGCTCTGCCCGAGGTTATAAGGAACATTCCTGAGCTGAGCTGCAAACAGACCTTTGCGCAGGATTATCCGACAGCCCTGGAGAGCAGCCGGGGCGGCGCACGCGTGCGTGTCCAGGAGCGAGCACCGACCAACGAGCACTTCAACGAGGAACAAATAAGTCAGTGAATTGATCCGGGAGCAGAAATGTTGTTGGAAACGGGAAATACCAACTGACAGGCAGCCTGTGACGTCCAGCACAGCATTGCAGATCCCCAGCCCCGAGGCTCGCAACAACATGGGGCACGTGGAAAGATGCAGCTCATCCACAGAGCTCACAGCTCAGCTGGGAAAATGATCCCTTTGGAGAAGCAGCCCAGATCTGGATTAATCCCTTTTGGTCAGGGCCATGGGACTGCATAAAGATGTCAGCTGATACAGCTACAGAGTATTTCACACTGGTGGGGACCCCTCTGGTGGTCCCCAGTCCAAGCCCCAACGCACAGCACCCAGACCAGGGTGCTCAGGACCGTGCCCCACTGAGTGCTGAACACCTGGAGATCCCACCGCCTCTCTGGGCAATGTAACATTTGACCAACCTCACCACAGAAAAGCTTTTCCTTCTATCTAACCACAATTTTCCAGGCAGGGTCCCAGTCCAGCGACATCCACCACTGGGCTCCAGGAGCAGCCAGGACACCAGCCCCATGCTCACACAGTTGGGCAACTGCACAGAACAAGCCTGTAGCCAAAAAGCGTCCTCACCAAAGAAAGAACAAGGTAGGACTGGGACCAGGGTCCTTAAGTGGCTCCACCGTAGCAAATAGGATGTGCAGAGCGATTCATTCATTCCTCTTTTGACCCTGAGTAGCTAAAGGCCATCTCTCATACAGCATCCGAATTTCCACTTGAAATAACTGTAATAAATCATCCCCCTGCCCTGGGAGCCCTCCCTGAGCGCTCAGCTGGATGTGAAAGCCCAGTCAAGGTGCAGAGAGCAAGGGATGGTCCTCAGCCTCCCCCCACAGCCAGTGTTCGCTCGGGGTGTGCGTGGGGGGGATGCTGGCGTGGGGGGAAACCGTGGGCGGCTGAAGGGAGAAATAGCAAAGTAAAGGTCGGTAGGGCTCAGCCTTGGAGACAACCTCTGAACTCTCAAGGCAAGAAACCTCAAGACTTCACTTCCTTTTCTCAGTCTCAACCAGCCCCTGCGGTGGGCACAGTGACACCAGCAACAGGAACAGCCCGGTGCAGCAAGACCCCGGGGAACACCGGTCCAAAATCCCCGAAATGCACCCAAAAATCCCTGGAAAGTGGTGCTGAGCACCCCGAGGTGTCCCAGGGGACAAAGCTGTTAACACAAGGATGGGAAGGGTGATGCTGACCCTGTACCCCAAGGAAGGATGATCTGGCAGCACCAGTTGGACAGTGCTGTTACATACAATGGGATAGTGGGGTGCTCTCCTGCTGCTGGCCAGAAAACTGTACAGCCAGAGGCCCCGAAAATGCCCCAAATGTCTCCAGGTGCTGCTGCAGACACTCACCCTCCTGGAGCTGGACGCTCTGCAGGTAGAGAGGGTTCCTCAGCACGTTGCAGCGCCCGGGCTCGTCCTCCTTGGTGAAGAGCAGCAGGTCGGAGTAGACAAAGAGGGTCACCTGGAAGCACAAGAGCAATGAAGAAGCTATGAGGAATTTAAGGAATTCACCTCTTGGCACCAAGACAGTGTCCTGGAAAGGTCCTTTACCCTGGGGAGATGCACCAGCTGTGCCAGGCAGCCCAAGCACCTCTTCCCCAAGGGGCTGGGTGCTGCTACAGCCCGCAGGGTACTCCCAGCACCTCTGGACGAGGTTTCCTCCACTTGGCAGCTGCCTACTGGGGCTTGTAGAGTCCCGTGACAAGAGGGATAAACCTGCCCGACAGTTTAACGCCACGCAAACACACCCTCTGCTCTCTCGTGTCACTTCCCATTTACATAAATTATAAATCAGAGGATCAGGAGGAGGGAATAAGTTGCCAACTAATCCCAGCGCACTGGAGAAGTCTCAGCCTAAAGGCAAACATGATCTCCCTGGACACACTCAGGAGCTTCTCACTGTTCTCAGTGCTCTCTTGAGAAAACAAGTTTGGGTCTTACATCAGCAGAACCCACAAGGGCAGCTGCAGGGAACAAGCTTGACACCTTTAAACCACACTGATGGGTGAAATGCAAAACCGAACCGAGCGCCTGCCCAGCTCTGTGCTCGAGCTGTGACCCGAGTGTCACAGCAGCTGGGAGCTGCTCCGGGGCAGGGCCGAGTGCTCACAACTCAAAGCATAGGTTTTGTTCTGCTTCTGGCTCTTGCCTGAGGTCCCTGGTTCAATCAGTACGGATCAGTGTGACCTTTAAAATGAGAAGAGGGAGTTTCTGACCCAGCAGCCTGTCGGAGGGGTGCAGTTCGGTGCAATCGCTGTGCCAGCAGCCAAGGGCTGAGCCCGGCAGAAGTCGGGAGAAGATGCTCAGGAGATGCCAGGAAGGGGCTGCCCCACACCGGTGGGCACAGCGGATGCTGGACGTTCTGCGTTACCGCCAAACCACGCACCGCTCTCAGCACAGGAGCAGCATGTGAGCACGGGGCCGCTTTCCACCGCTCCTCGGGATGCTCCCAAAAACCTCTCCCAGTGGAGGGAAAGCCGCTTTGCAACACTAAGCAACAGCAACAAAGGTTTTCGTGGCCTTTTAGCAACCCTTTCACAAAAGTCAGAACAGCCCAGCATCCCAGGGGTTTACTGGGAGCTGGCACTGCTGCCACCACCGAGTCACACTCTGAGAGGTGACTTTGCTCAGGACAGGGACTGAGTCCCCGCTCACGGGACGCGCTGCCAGGGCAGTTTGTCCCCATGCCCAGCAGCCGATGGACACACGTCAGGGGGTAACAGTTTGTCGCAGGTGGGGGAGTCTCATGTCAGGGCAGCAGCATCTGGGTTGGAAACCGAAATGAAGCCCTTGCCACAAGATTTCTCCCTGCTGTGCAAATTCATTTTTGTGGGCTTTTTAATAAGCACAGAGCTCCTAGAGCAGCTTTAATTGACAATGAAAGCAGGGAGTGTCTGTTTTTCTCCATATTATTTGGAAAATCCCCTCCGTGGCTCACAACAGACTGTTTACCTAGTGCCCACGTTCATCCTCTACATTACTTCTGACCTTATTATTAATACAAAGAATAACGAAGTACAAACTGCACAATAAAGTTTCCTCCATGCCCATCTTGTTCCAAAAGGTGACTTTTCTGGGACATGTCTGGTGCCATCCTCAGTCCCTCAGCCTTAAAGAGACATTCAGGGATTTTGAGAATAACAAGTCAGCAAAGTGAAGGAGATCAGAGCACGATCAGCAAGGGGTCATGCTGGAAATGGAGGAAAGTGAAGACCTAATACACGTGGAAGTTTAAAGGGTAGAAAAAAAAGATTAGAAGGATCAGCAGGAAATAAAATATCAATTCAAAAGCAAGTAGATTTAATTAGGGAATTATGGAAACAGAAACACACAAGGAGTATTTGCAGGTAATTTAGAGAGTATATACAGAGTATTTAGCAGGTGGGTTGGATTAGGTGATCTCCAGAGGTCCCTTCCAACCCCAACCAGTCCAGGATTCTGTAACATTGTGCTATTATGGGAAGATGGGACTGATTGAGTTCAGGATGCAGAGAACATAAAAGCACAGCCAGTGCAGGTTTTGTAAGAGCATGTTAGATGCTGCTTCCAGAAAGACTATTTCAGAGCAGCTCCACACAGTGTTTGTAGAGGTTGCTCAGCTGATGAGGGAAGAAAACGAGGGTGTCCCTTCCACCCGCACAGCCGGAGCCTTAAAACAAGAGGAAACAGCCTCAAGTTGCACCAGGGGAGGCTGAGGTTGGATCTGGGAACAATTTCTTCCCCAAAGGGCTGTGGGGCATTGGAACAGGCTGCCCAGGGCAGTGCTGGAGTCACCATCCCTGGAGGGTTGGACAGACGGACATGAGGTTCTCAGGACATGGGGCAGTGCCAGGGGTGGGTTATGGTTGGACTCAAAGATCTTGAGGGTCTCTGCCAACCGAAATGATTCTGCGATTCTATAAGAGCAGCCCAGGGAGGGCTGGAACGAGAAACCCGGCGCTCAGGTTGCCATCACACCACGGACAAGCCGCAACACGCCGCTGACAGCCCTTGGCAAACAGATCTGGTACCGATCGTGAAAACTCACAGGGCTCATAAAAGCAAAAGAGCAAACAAAAAAGGAAACACGGTGTCTGAATTCATCCAAGCACTACAGAGAATCCACCAGAGTTGCTCCTTGGAGAACCAGAGTATCTTTGTGTGCTTTCCAGAACTGATTTTCTACCCCAAAATCAGAAATAGAACAAGTGGCCTGACAAAAGGGCTCCTCTGCAGACAGAGACAGGCACAGCGGTGTGAGCACCAGAGTGCCCGGGGCCACCGCGCCATTGTCACACAGACATTTTGAGGGGGGGATGGATTTTACAGGGGTAAAAAAGTGTTCACAGAAGCAACACCAATGTCTTGGACACTGTTCATCTGGGTGTGCTCTGCACCACGGCAAACAGCAAAGCTTCTTACACTAATAGATTTGACTAACTACAGAACATGACTGGAAAAACACTGTTACGCAAGGAAAGGGAATGTTTAAAGTGTTTCCTAAAAGAAAACAAGAGAAAACAAGGGCCAGGAGGGAAGGTGGAGAGCAGTGGGTCAGTGCGCTCCCCCAGGATTGGGAGATCAATGCTGAGGCTGCTGCAGAGCCTCACGGCAGGGCCGGGGAAGCCATAACCACACCTTGGAAAGTAAAATATCATCACTAGAATGTGAAAAGGTGCCCAGAAATTAAACCTTGCAGCCAAAGTATCATCACATTCAATATTAAGAATAGTTATCTGTCCTCTTAAGCCCATCCTCTCCTGCCCACCCGTGCACCCCATCGGGGTCATGGCAGGAGTTTGCAATTGTCACCTGCAGCGGAGCATCAGTGACACAGGACGGGTCAGGGCAAACCTGAGAGGTGAGACGGGGGAGAGTACGACCCACACTGCGAAGGCACCTCAGGGCTTTGGGAAGTTGCCTCCGGGTACAATAGAGACAGATCAAAAAAGGACAAAGCCCGTGTTGGACACCTTGTGCACAATCGCCTGGATCACGCTGGTTCCTCTGGCACTCTGCAGGCGAGAAGGACTTCAGAAGATCATAAAAGCGGGAATTGCAAAGTCTAGACAGGATATGATTAAGGGCTGAATAAGGATTGCCCCAGAGGTGAGGTCAGGGGAAGGACAGATGCTGGCGAGCCTCCAGAGAGACAGGTGGATCCTTCAGGAGGTGGGAGAGAGTTTGATTAGTGATGAGGACGCAGTGCCTGACGTGAGAACTGCCAAAGGGAAAGATTCGGGGTTTAAAAAATCATAATAATTTAAAAAAAACCAAACACAACCAAACCACAAAACCAACCACCAAACAAACACACAAACCCAAACAGAAACAGGACCTCCATTTCTAGCCCCAGCACCCAGGCTCTCCTCTCTTGACCCACTTTGCCAAAGCAGAATAACATCCCGAAAACAGCCCTGTAAACCATGGGGCAGTGGGCCGGTTTGAGAGAGGCTGGATGGGATACGCAGTGGGAAAATGGAAACAGCACACGGAGCAAGGAAGAAAGGACCGATTGGAAACAAGAGGTGCTGTTCGGGCAGCGGAGAAGGCTGGAGAGGGAGTGAGCTCAAGTCCAGCAAGGAGAGAAGTCAGAGCCTGATGTACCAGGGGAAGCTCCACTGTGTTCGGTCCATTTTAGGTCTTGCTGGCTTCGGAATTTTAGGTTCTGTTATCTCAGGACCAAAGCAGACACTCCACTGGAGAGGAGGAGTCTCTGGCTCTCCAGAGAGACCTGCACCAGTCTCCTGAAGCTCTGCAGAGCCTGCAGTGACCCGGTGACACACGGCGGACATGAGAAAGCCCCTCCCCAGGGTCATGGTTCATGTCCCGGTGTTATTACCTGCAACGTCAGCTCCCACAGAACAGGGGCTCAGCACCACGCCAGGGTTCACACCAAGGGAAACACTCCTGCCTTCCCTATTCCCTGCTTTGTTCTCTACGCTGAGTCACCACCTCTGGCCTTGTCCCTCTGCCAGGCTCACACAGACATCGAGGCCCCAAGGCACCGCTGCTCCCAAACGCAGTCTCATTCCTGGCCAGTTCCAGCATCTGCTCCAGCTGGGAAATCCTCTTCCAGCCTCACGCTCACCCTTAGGGCATCATAAGCAAGCAGAGTCCTTTCCTCGAGACATCCCATCCTTCTGATCTGCCCCAAGTTGCATCTCTGAAATGGCCAATGTGGCTGTTTGGAGACAGAGCAGCACTTCTCCAAACACATCCCGAGGCTTTCCATCCTCTAAATATGAGCACCCCAAACACACACATGCTCCACACGGCATTAATTATGCGTAATTACTGCACATTTGGCTGAGTCCTCTGAGTCTGAGCTGAAAGCAAACAGCTCCAAACCAGCCGGCAGAAGCATCCGACCTCACACTGGCCACCGGGTTCGAGCCATCGCAGCCCAGCTGTGCTGCACAGCCACGTGCTCACCTGCTCCTCACTCACACAGGTGCCCAGGAGCAGCAGAGAACTGCAGGACACACGGGGGAAGAGCCTGATTTACAAATCAGTGACATCTCCTGATGGGTCATGCAATCTTTCGTATATTTGACAAATGTGACTCAAGTCAAAGCAAGCGATGAATTACACGTTGAAAACCAGAGAGAGGACTCAGTTAACAGAATTTGTGCTGTTTTGTCCAGGCCGGTGACATGATGTGTGTCTGAAAGCGTCACCCAGAAACTAAAAATGCATCAACCAAAAACTCCTTTCTGGCTCTGTGAAGATGACACGTTGTTCATTCCAACTGAATTCAATACCAAATCATTCTGTACAGTGGTGAGATTCTCTGAAAATGCCCCAAAAAGAACAGCAGAAACTCAATGCACGTGTGGGCTCTCCCAGTTGCCGCTCCCTGTCCCAAATTCCAGGGCTTTGCTGATTTTACAGTTGGGCGCAAGGGAAGGCAGCAGCAAACGTAATCAACACCTCGGCTCTGCCGGTTCGGGTGTTGAAAGGTGTCACATACACAGGTACGGCATGGAGCCAAAGCTTAGTTCCTTCCCCAGATTTTTAACAGCTCTGCGATAACATTACAGAAAAGAAGCTGAAAAAGAGGAATTTGGACATGTGACCTGCTGCAGGAACTAAGTTTCTGAAAACCCCCGTAACAGGTTCTCAGTCCAGTTCTCTAACCTGGCACAAAACATTCTTAAACTCCGTCTTTCCCAGTCTGCCGGTGGCCTCAGCTGCTGGGCTGTAACCGGTAAGGATTTGCCATGCACAGCTGCTGCTTTGCGAGCATGAAGGAAGAGAAAAAAAGGGGATGTCTAGAAGAGAAGAGTTTTGATATTTAGTTTATCCCATGATAAACTGACGAGTTTTTCTAAATATCATATTAATCTGTATAGCAAAATAAAACATTCCCCTTCTCAAACAACTATACAGGACTGCAGAAGAGGGTGTTTAAGAGGCTCAGAGAGCACGGAAAGTCTTACCTGCATAGTCCGGCTTCTGCTCTCGTGAAGCAGCAGCTCCTCTGACAGAAGAAGAGTCCGGGCTGGGTTGCAAAGATCTAGGGGCTACATTTGAAATGGAAAGAAAAGAGAAAAAGAAAGAAACAGTCAGACCTTCCACTGGAAGTGTGGTTTGTGGTTCGCCAGAACAACTTTCCACCCACCAAACCCACTCTGTCCCCCCTTGAAGGTGTCACTCGCTGAGTGAGGGGCCGCCCCGCGCTGCGCTCGGAGGGACAGAAAGCTGCAGTCCAGCCCCACGGCACAAAGCGAGTCTCACGCTTCACACCCACGTCAGCCCCAGCTATAAAAAGACAATCAGCCGCTCGCCTCTTTGCACGTTAACTGTTCTGCACAGCGTGGGCTTCATTACGGGCGCTTTTTAGCAGGAAACACAACCACAGCGGTGGCACGGCAGGTTCTCACGTCCCTCAGACAACAATATTTGCTAACATTATTTTATGGATTACTCTCACAGTAAGTTGCAGCAACTTTAAAGCAGCTGCCCTTCCTCATGCCACGCTGCACGCTCAGCTCCCCAGTCAGCACCTTCTCTAACGGCGAGATTCAGTATCAGCGCAGTTCAGATAAGGGAGACCTTCTGATCTCTGAACTGCCTGAAAGGAGCTTGAGCCGGGGGGGTCGGGCTCTGCTCCCCAGGAACAAGCGCCAGGAGCAGAGGAAACGGCCTCAAGTTGCGCCAGGGGAGGTTGAGGTTGGATCTGGGGAACAATTTCTTCCCCAAAGGTCTGTGGGGCATTGGAACAGGCTGCCCAGGGCAGTGCTGGAGTCACCATCCCTGGAGAGTTGGACAGATGGACATGAGGTTCTCAGGACATGGGGCAGTGTCGGGGTGGGTTATGGTTGGACTCCATGATCTTGAGGGTGTCTTCCAAACAAAATAATTCTACAGTGCTATGGCTGCAGAACAAACCCTGTAAAACCAGCCCAGGACGATCCTCCCTGGCAGCATGGCCAGCAAACACCTGAGGACACCTGCACAGGGCCTTGCAGTGCTAGCACAAAGCATAAAAACCAGCTCCTGAGGCATCAGAAACACCACAGACTCAACCCAAATACAAATTTGGGGAGTAAAAGGACAGAAGTGCCAGTTGTGTCCCTACCAAAAAGCAAACTGGCTGGTGAATGCACTGGTGCCAGTGTGAACGGCCACACGGGTGCTGTTGGGGAGGACACAGGGCACGTCCCCCAGCCCCACATTTGTTCCCAAGTCGTCCAGCTCAGGTCAGAGTGACAGACATGGATCATGGCTTTGGGTCCAAAGGAAATCACCAGTCTGAGCTGACACGAGAGTTGCTGCTGTGAGCCAGGGGGCACAGATGGTTCCAGAGCCCCGGGGATGGTGTTCATCAGTCATGTACTTAAATATAAATGATCAGGTGAGGTTTTCTGCCATTCTGGCCATACGAAGGACAAAAGGGAAGACACAGAGGTAGGTAGAGCTACCACCACCAAATTCAGGGCTACATTTTAAGAAAGAAGTAGGGAGTGAGAACATCCTCTGTCAAACCATTACTGCTCTGGATCCTTGTCTGTACTCACCTGCACAAAGACGGGGAACACCAGCACTTTGGGAGCCAGCGTCACGTAGGTGCCGTAGCTGGAGTGCGGGATGTGCGGCCTCACTATGGTGAGGTTCTGGTAGTTCCCGTAGTTCTTCATCGTCTGCACGGTCTTCATCAGCCTGGATTTTCTCCCAGACCCCACGTGTGATTTCCCTTTACACGCACTTCCTGGATGGATAGAGGAAGCAGGAAGAAACGCAGAATGAGGAGAGAGGTCCCGCAGAGCTGCTGCGCTCCGGGCCCACAGAGCCCGAGGGGAAGAGCCGGACCGAGCGCTGCGGGGACACCCAGCACTCTGCTATCAAAACTTCCCAGAGGTGCAGGAAGTAACAGCAACAACTTCATTTTTTTTAACGCAAAACAAGATGTCCCTTGACACTTCTGCTCACTCAAGAGCTACTCGCTTGCCGGACCAAGGACTGAGCTGGATCACACCAGCAGCACAACAGCATTTATTTACATACAAACAAGCCAAGGAAGGCACCGCCAGCACATCTGCCTGGATGGGTGCACGCTGCCTTCCGTGCCATTTCTGAATACAGTGGTTTGGAGGAAGAGATGTGGTGCTCATTATACACACCTCCCCGTGCAGTACTAGGAAATAAGAAATAGAGAACAACCCCAAACATGACTTTAAATGGTCATTCTTGTATCACAGGAGCACCAAGGAGGTTCCCACCATTGGGGAACACCTGCCTGTGCCACCGAGCCCTGACCCTTCCCTTTCCAAGGAGGGGAAAACCATCTGGGACTAACTCAGGGTAGGGACAAAAACACTGGAAATTTAAAGCTTGGGACATTTTTATCCACACAAGTCCAGCCTGCTCTGCGTCCTGGGCATGGGAGTTGGCAAAGTGTGGGAATTTCATATCATGCGGTGCTGGATGGTAGGTTAATCAGAGTTTTCAGAAGATGCTAAGATTGGAGGTGTCAGAGAAAAGGACAAAAGTGATAAACATATTCCTGCACACGGGACGAATCTGTGTCCTTCCAAGTCACCCCCGGGGATGTGATGGTTACTCAGACACGGGGGTGTATTTCTCAAGGATGACCTCATTCTGCATGAGGCTGGCACAACATCATCCACTGCTTCCCAGAATTACATTTCAGTGCTGGACTAAGTCCAAGCAGCCTCACTGGTTTTTTGCTCTGTCCCTCCCCACAGCAGAAAGCTGTGATCCTCATTCAAAGGAGGGATGACACCGAAGCTTTACTTTACCCACTGCTGCCACCTCAACCGGCCAAGCAGAGCTGGGACTTTCCCCAATGAGCCAACAGCAGCTCCTGTGGCCGCTCCACACTGGCCAGTCTGCACCATTGGAGGCCAGGGGACACCAAGTGAACAGCAAACCAGCCCCAGAGTCTCTAACGTAACTGTTAATCCTGTGTTTAAAAGCACAATTGATAATTATCAATAATCATCATTTTTCCCTGGTAGCTGCTGCGTGGGTGAGTCAGTTTTGGCCACCCTTGATGTCCCAGGCCCACGGTGCTCGTCTCTCCTGCCACACACAAACTCCCATCCCAGCAGCAGGACCTGCCAGGCTGGGGACAGAAGGTGCACAGGTCCATGTTCCCCAGGAGCCCTCAACCCCAGACCATGTCCTGATGGGCACCAGCAACCTGGGCTCTGTCCTACAACCTGCAGGCAATCACTCCAACAGGTACTGAGCGTGTCCCTAACAAAAAATTCACCCCTTCTTCAAAAGAAGCCCCACTGAAAAATTGAAGTATTTTCTCCCTTCTCCTTGAAGCCAAAGAACAAGAAATGAATCAGCACTGGTGTGGCCAGCAGGCCTGGGGCAGTGACCGTCCCCCACACTGAGCACTGGAGAGGCTAAGCCTCAAATCCTGGGGCAGTTTTGGGCCACTCACACCAAGAAAGCCCGAGATGCTGGAGCAAGTTGAGAGAAGGGAACGGAGTTGGTGAGGGGCTGGAGCACAAGTGTGATGGGAGCGGCTGAGGGACCTGGGGGGTTCAGCTGGAGAACAGGAGCTGAGGGGAGACCTTCTCAGTCCCTGAAGCGGTTAAACAGACACGGAGATGAGATTCTCAGGGACCTGGGTTAGTGCCAGGGGTGGGTTAATGGTTGGACTCTATCTTGAGGGTCTCTTCCAACCAAAATGATTCTGTGATTCTAACCAAACCAGCTTGGATCCAGCAGGCAGGAATCTCTCCACTTGGATTTTAATGCATCTAGGTGAGAAACTGGAGCATTGGCCCAGGATCTGCAGCCCAGGCGTCCCTGCTCCCCCCACAGCCTTTGCGCTGTAACGGGTCCACACAGCCTTCCCACGCAGGAGCCAGCCAAAACACTTCTGACCATGGCTCAGAGCAGATAAGGTCTCATCCAAAGCAAATATACAAACCTGCCCAACATTACATATTCCATTAAGTATTAGGAAATAGCACATTTACTTTCAGATAAGTGCCGGCAGAGCCAGACCGAGCTCTGTTGGCAACCCAGAGCTGCTGTTTACCACTGGTCCAACAGCCTGCCTCTGCAAAGGGGGGGGCCTCCTGAAATCAAATGTTTCCGCCCCTAAGTGTAATAATCCTGATATTTTCTCTTTTCCCTTTCTCATGGTTGCACTGCCAGATAAAATCAAAACATGAATGACAGCTCAACAAAGGACAGATACAATCTGTCGGGGCTGTTCGGGTTCTGCTTTTCTTCTTGTCCCTAAATCACCTCATTTTATCAGAAGAATTCATCACTTGCACGAGGCCTGTTTGCTTCACACTGGCACAGAAATGCACCGAGCCTGCCCGAAGTGTCACTGTGTGATGGGAGATCAGTGCTGCATCGCCACGCTTAATCACCGCTCAGGTTAATGAGTGCGTTCTCCCCTCTGAAGATTGAATATGAAAACACTGAAAACGATCACTAAGAATTGTCACGGGAAGAAGCCAGAACCTTTCAAATTCCACCCTGCTACAAGAACAAATCCCTATGGCCCAGCTCATCTTTTCACAGGAGCCAAGAACAGCAGGAAGGAGTTGCAATTATCCATGGTACAAAACATCCCCAGCAGCTGAGCTGCGGAAAACTGTTGTGTCCACAGGGCTTCGGCGCTGGGAGCATCCAAGGCACGGGGGCCTCTGACCCACGCTGCTCTCGGCATTCCCACCGCGGCTTCGCCTGCCCCACACTTCGCCTTCCGTGGACACTGTCCCACCTTTGCAGGCAGCACAAGATTTTCTAGCTGGGAATTGTGCTGATAGCTCTGCCCACACCAGAGAGGGACTGCTGAGCTAAAGACACTTCTGTGAGATCAGGCCCGGGACACACAGACACACAGCTCGTCCTAAGGGTGTCCCAGCAGAGCAGGGGGCCCACGGGGTCTCCCAAAGCACCGATGAACTGGCAAGAAGGGGTTGTGCATGGAGCTGGGTGTGCTGGAAATTGTAACTGCAAGTTCAACAGCACTCAGTGAACACCCCAGGGAGCATCTCAGTGTTCTTGGGTTGTTTCTGTTCCCAGTTTCCCACTGGAAATGACAGTCACCTGGTGATACCTGTTCAGGGAGACCTTGTGTCAGTCACTCCTTCAGGCCAGGATTCACCAGTGCCCTGGAACACACCTCATCCCACTCCTCCTGCAAACCATCCATACACGGTGCTCCAGGAACACCGAGCTGCAGAAAATGAGTTTATGCTTCAAAGAGGTTTCGAGGAGAGCTGGTCCAGAGACAGTCAGAGACCAGGAAATGAGTATCCCCAAACCTGGCACTTCAACCTGCACTGATGTCTGAACAAATCTGAGTTGTGGCCATCCTCACTCCCTCAGTAATAAAACTCAAAGCAGGGACCGTAGAATTAGCACCCCCAGCATGAGGTGTGAAAAGCTGAACACGTCACAGAGAGGCCCCAGACACATGTGGGCAATAGCCACATCAACAATGCTCAGCCCTGTCACACTCTGTGCTTCCATCATGTCCCTGACGGGGTGTCCCTGCTCCCCCAGACACCAGCAGCTGTGCTCTGCTCTGGGCTGGGCAGTAGGGTTCTCACTTCTATGTTTGACACAGAAAGTAGGAAGATTACACCACCCAAAAGCCCCAGAGTTCTGCCACTGTCCTTAAAATGTGAGGAACTCCATTGCAGGCCTAAGGACAAGGATTCCTGAGTCCTAGAAAAACGATGTTCAGCTCTGTGAGGTGCTCCAAGCTGTGTTTTCAGCAGATCAACAACTTACCCCCGGTAGTGTTGTTCTCCTGATAGACAGGCCTCAGCAGCTGTAAGACACAACCCAGACAGGACACAGTCACCTGAGACAGACTTTCCAACAATCAATGGCAAATTTTGGCATGCCAAAGCCAGCAAAGCCCAAGCACTCCAGAGAAGTAAAAATCATTTTTGCTTTATGTATAGAGATGAGCTCAATAACGCTGAAGCACAGGCCAAGAGAGGATCCAGGCAGCAGAGCCAACAGCCACCCGCACTAATGCGAGCGTGGGGCTGGAGAGCGGCCCTACCTGGCTCCCAGGGTTCAGCGGCGCCAAGATGATGTAGTTCTGGTCCGCAGCAGAGGGCACCCGTGACAGGGCTGGCATGGTGTTCTGGCCAAGCTTCCCGATCTCTGTGTACCTCTCCCAGCCGTTCAGCATCAGCCCATCGCTCCCGTCATAAAGAACGTGGCAGCTCCGGCGCTGCTCGGGCCGCGGGGACACGGTGCTGTTCTTCTCCCGCTTGTTGGGCGGTGACTGGAGGTCGTAGGCAGACTTGCAGGACGATCTGCGGATCATGCCCTCGTGCCCTGACTTGACCTGCGGGACGAGCCTCCAGACCAGCAGGATGATCTCGGTGGGACAGTTCCTGAAAGATGCAGCACGGGGCAAGTCAGAGATGGAGTAGAAGGGAACAAGGCACCTGCATTGTTCAGCCATGAGCCCTGCACTCCTTCCTCCCTCGAACACCTCTGCCCCTCTCCTGCACTCCCCAGCCCCCAAGTCCTTTCTTCTACTCCAGAGAATCCTTTCCCAGTCTCCTGCATCCCTGAAATCCTTCCTGTGGCCACTCAAAGTTGCTGCTGCCCTGGGCTCCCTCAGACCATCTCTCCCAGAGCCCTGTGCTGATGCTTTGAGTGAACACTCACCGGATTTCGTGTGCCAGCTCCACACATTTCCAGTGTTCCACAGGCTGCTCGTTCAGCTGCAGCACCGTGTCGAGCTGCTGCAGACCTGCCTTTTCCGCTGGGCCACCTGCGGAAAGAAGAGACAAATGCCAGTCACCTGCTGAGAGTACAAGGGGGAGGAGAAGCCCAGGGGCCAGGAGACACCAAAATAGCTCCAAAGTTTGCACCACTTACTCCTCCAAATCCAATCTGTTTCCTCTGACACCCACACCTGGGAATGAAGTGGGGTCAGCTAGCCTGGAGCTTCACTTTCCTACATGCACACACAGCACCTGGGATAAAGCCATGAACGCTCTCCCAGAGCTATTGCAGGAACCTCACGTGTTTCCCGGTGTGCAGTGGGGAGCATCAGGTCACACAGACACCAAGTCCCTCCTGCAGGTCCACACCAACAGGATCTACTCAGGCAACCGAGGGCTTCTGTGATGCTTCTCCCCACTGTGTCCCTGTATGACACAACCCATGAATGCTTTCCAGAGATCTCCCACCCATAGGAGTCCCAGGGAACAAAATCTCTGCAAATTACTGCCAAAAACTGCAAAAACAGTGACACAGTGCTAACCCAGGGGCCTCTGACCTCGTCAGAGGCAGCAGAGAATTCATTAAGTGAAGTTTCTTGAAGGTAACCAGAGTCCTGAAAAGTGTTGGAGTTTCTGAATCACAACATGCATTGAGATGCAAAAGGAACAGGGTCACTCACTCAAACCAAGAGGGATAAAAACAACCCGATCTCTTACCAGAGTCCACAGCCTGCACACGGACTGGGGAGTCGCAGCAGATTGTGAAGCCAAAGCCATCGCTTCCTCGAGGGATCGTAATCTGGAGAGAGACACAGCGGAGTCAGGCTGCTCGGTGGGAAAGCAGCCGCTGTGTGTGAGCAGCGAGCATCCCCCCACCGCCCTGCAGCCCCTGCGAATGCAGACACACGGCACTTCTAGACACCGTCATAGAGCCCAAAGGAACCATCACTGTGAAACCCACAGACAACAGGTCTCTGCTGCGGCCAAAGTGGGGTGGAAAGGGGGCTAAAAAGCAACGTGAAATCGAGCCGAGGATCAACAGAGAGGAATTCAGCAAAACGAGTGTTTATTGAGCACATGCAAGCCTCCAATTGCAATTCTTGCAAATGCAAGAAAAGGTCTTATAAGCCATCAGAAAGGGAAGCAAACCTGGCAGTCTGGCTCTGACACTGATTTCTAACACGGTTTCTCTAAACAAATCACTTAAACATTTCCTTTCCAGTTGAGCGACAGAAAGAGCAGCTCTCCTGTGCGCCGGTGACGCTGCGAGGATTCGCGCGCTCCCGTCTGCACGGCAGCACCACCCCTCAGCGGGGCTGAGCGCGGTCCCCTTGCTGAGCTCAGAGAGGATGGATGCTGTGTTGATTTAGGCTCACTTCTCCTCCTGATTCATGAAGCATTTGGCTTATTAATAAAATGATGTTTATTTTTTGATGTTAGCTTCCAGCAGCAGCTCAGCATGACAGTTCTTGTAAATACCTGATTATTCCCCCAAGAGATTTGTCAAGATCCTTGTTTTACTGGCAGAGAAATGAAAAAAAAAAATCCAACATCTGACCTGTATTATTTTGAGAACAGAGAGAAGACGAGGAATTCAGCAGAAGCTGCCAAGGAGGAGAAGTGGTTCCTCGTTCCTCTGCCACGGGAGGGCAAACGCGGCAAGCTTTCATTTCTCTGCACCTTGACCCCACTTGATTGCTCAGCATAAAATCAGGCTGAGAAAGAGAAACTGCCTTTCCTTGGAAGGATCACAAAGTAGCTGCAGTCCCAGTACACTGAATATAGTTGTTGGGCATTGGAACAGGCTGCCCGGGGCAGTGCTGGAGTCACCATCCCTGGAGGGTTGGACAGACTGAGATGAGGTTCTCAGGACACGGGGCAGTGCCAGGCATGGGGGAATGGTTGGACTCAACGATCTTGAGGGTCTCTTCCAACCAAAATGATTTTATAAAGCACAGGGGACCCGAGTCCAGAAGTGCTACCAGTGGCACCTCAGAGCCAGCCCAGCATCTCTGCCTCCACGGAGACTCCCTGGTCCATTCCCAGCCCAAAGTTCCCCGCACCCAGAGCTCTCCCATTCCTTCTCCTTGAGCTGGTCGGCTCCTGTCTGCCACCAGAGACACCTTCCCCTGCCACTAAATATCAGCTTCTGGCTGCTGATGGTTCCCTTCCCTCAGCTCCCACCACAGGGAGCTGAACATCCTTTTTTGCCACTGGGCATGAAAGAAATACGAGAACCTGACATATGGGTGGCAGATGGTGTGAGACTCCAGCACAGCGGAGGCTCACTGTGCCCGTAACTTTGTCAAAAAATACAGAAGAAATGGTCAAAATAGAGAACTGAGGAGGTCTAAGGCACAAATCGCAGTCAGTTGGCGCTAATACAAAGCAGAGCAGCATTCCTGCACAGGACGGTCACCGCAGTCCTGAGGAGAAGCGGGCAGTTTCAGTTCAGCTGGTTCTTCGTGCGGTTCCCAGTGCACACTGTCCCCTGCAGCAGCTTTAGCAGACACTGGAGATGAGCACAGGAGCGCAGAGAAAAGCTGAACACGAGCCGAGAGCCCCAATCCAAACTGTGCAGGGAAAATTGCGTTCAAAAGTGCAGGAGACTGGGACCTGCACAAGCAAAACCAGCGCCCAGCAGCACACTGAGCAGGGCCAAGAGAACTTGCATTGGCTTTGATAGAGCACAGCGGCCATCGGTTGTGACCGGCTTCAAGCAACACCTGATTCCCAAATACATTCACATTAAAACAATTTTAAAAAGAGATAGTAGCAGCCTGCCTCTTCTCTAATGAGTGGTAAACTGAGACAACGCCTTGCAGTTTTCATCATCAACATGCTCCACTCAAGCTGCACAGTAAATTCTCCCCTCTATTCCCAACTACACCCTGCAGCACTGTGCAGAGATCAGCCAGAAACACCTATCTGGAGATGCTTTCCTTCTATTCCCAATATTATCATCTACAAATCATAATGAAAGCAAATTAAAACCCTAGAAACTGAACACATACAGCCCCAAAATGGTAAGAAAGCCCACAGACACTCAAAACTTAACCCAGCCTTGCAGCAATCCACACACATGCTGGCACAGGGTTTTTTTTCCACGGGAGATACAGACCTGCCTGTATCTCCGCTCCGAGCACACCTTGCAGAGTCCATTGAAGCGGTTCATGGCTGGAAAACCCTAAACTCGCCGTTAGCCCATGAAAGCCCCGTCTCCCGAAGCAGCCGTGATCCTGATCTCCTCGTATCACACGAGCGTGGAACAAACCCCAGTCAAACTGGCATGACCGCCCATGGGAACCCAGCTCCGTAGAAGAATGGCAGGAAACCACCTTTCACCTCCCCGGCCCCTGTCTGTGCCGTATGCCGCTCTACGATAAGCCAGAGGGCTTCCTGAGAACCCTGACAGACAAGGAAGAGAGAGAGTTTTTATATTAAAATTCCTGTCAACTATTTAGTATTCCCTAGTCCCTGCTCTGTTGATGTGGCTTTTGTTCCCGCGGCATTCTTCAGCCGCACAGAGCACTTTGTTATTGCAACCTTCTCACAAACACTGTGAGGATGTTTAAGCGGCGTTTCACAGGCACCGGCTGCGCGAGTTTCACTTCATTAAAAAGACGCCTGCACTCATTACGCTCAAAGGGTAAGAGAGATTCTAAAAAAAAAAAAAAGCAGAGTTTGTTTTTGAAAGCACAGACCCAGAGGATACACGCATCCCAGCGCTTTGTGCTCACAAAGTCACGGGGTGGGAAGCTGAGAGGTCAACTGAATTGCACCCGTGGTGTAATTTTGGAACGAAAGACAAACTCTCAACCCAGCCGGCAACAGGGCAAAAAGCAGGACTCGGCGGGTCCGCACCGCGCAGCCGAGTAGCAAAACCCCCCGGAGATGAGGCTGCAATGCAGAAGAAAGTACCTTCCACACTCCAGCACGGGGATGGACAAGAGAGGAAAGGCTCAAGGGAAGCCAAAGCCCAGGTTCCCTCACACGGCAGCGGGGGTGGCAGGGCCAGGGGAGCTGGGGACAAATGTGAGGAGCCCCAGTGCTCCCGGGGGACCCAGCAGGGTGGTGGGGCCGGTCAGGGCTGCTCCACATGGTCCCCGCCTGCCGCAGCGCCGGGCCGGGGCTGGAAGGAGGATCCGTCTTCCTTCCCAGCCACCATCTTTCAAGTCCATGGCGACTGTCGGAGAGGAAGGGAGGAGAGGGGCGCTGGCTTTGTTTGTCTTGCTCAATTCTACGCTTTAAAACAAATAACTGAAAATGCAGCTGAGGGAAGCAGCAAAGCGGAATTCGGCACAGATAAATCACGGGGCCGGCTGAGCCCCATTTCCGATGCAGGCCATGTGTTTGTGTTCCCATTTCCCACCCTCGCCTTTCCCATAAATCACTGAAGCTCCACTATGGGCCTTTTTCTTCCCAGAGCAAAGGGCCCTGGAAGGAGGAGGGGAGCAGACGCGCCCGTGCACGGAGACACTGAGCCGGCCAGGACTGATGCTGTGCAGCAGGCAGCCGGCCAGCCCCGTCCCCATCGCGCCCAGTCCCCATCGCTCCCAGCCAACGGCTGCTGCTTTGTCTCTGTGGCAATACACTGCAAAAAGAGGTGGGCCCTGAATGGCAAGAGTGAGCGAGCGTGGGCTTACTACCCACATCACCCACCTCCGTCACTTGGTCCTTGATCAGGATAACTAATTGCCTATAAAAGCCAGAGTGTCGACAAGGAAACTGACACAGCTTCCACCTTAGCACCACCCGCACCAACACTCAGTCCCTTGACTCGTTTGAAACCATCCTGCCAGCCAGCCCCCAATGCCACGTCTCCACAGCCTGGTGGGTCCCAGCCCTGTCACACCCACCTTCAGCTGCTCCATGCTCGCAGCATCCCCGCTCTCCTGCGCTGCACCCTGGCTTACCGGCACCATCTCTGGAAGATAAAAAAGGTAAAGGCCATATGAGCCCAACAGTACATCTCTGGATAACCCCTCTCCCCCCACACTGCATGTACACACTATATATGAGATCTTCCCATGCCATGGGCACATTTCCTCCAGGCTGGGGGTGGTTGCACACCTGAGCCAGGCACCGCTGTCCCACCCTGCTCTGTGCCAGCCTGGAGCATAAGAGGTTCCACTTAAATATAAGAAGAAACTTCTTCCCGGTGAGGGTGGCAGAGCCTGGCCCAGGCTGCCCAGGGAGGTTGTGGAGTCTCCTTCTCTGCAGACATTCAAACCCGCCTGGACACCTTCCTGTGGAACCTCAGCTGGGTGTTCCTGCTCCATGGGGGGATTGCACTGGATGAGCTTTCAAGGTCCCTTCCCACCCCTGATGTTTTGTGACTCTGTCCTCCTCACCCCGGCAGCACAGCAAGGAGACCAGGGAAGGAGGGGCAGCTCTCACCATCCTGCACAGACCCCAGGAGTCACAGTCCAGCCGCGGGATCAGCCCCAGGTCTGAGAGGCAGGAATCAGCACAGTGAAAGGCCCAGCAAGAGGGAGAGACGTGGCTGCAAAGCTGGCGTGCACCCAGAGCCCCAGACAGCCGCAGGAGCGAGGGCTGAAGGGCAGAGCCCGGTGCCTGGGCAGTGCCCAGGATCAACCCCATGCTGATCCTTTGGGACTCCAATGCTGTCGCAGGGGTGGAAAGTGCTCACAGGGCAGAGCTGCCTCATGCTGGGGGCTGCTCCCCGCCAGCACAGGGGCCGACACAAGGTGACACCTCATCTAAACCTTACCAGCTCTCCCTGGGACATCCCAGGGGACACACACACACCTCTGCTCTGCTTCAGCCGCCGCGTGGCCACCTTCAGGTGCTTGGTCCTGCCCAGGTCCTCCCCGAGGAGGTAGTACCAGCCGCTGATCTCCTGCGTGGGAGGAAAGCAGCTGTGGATGGAGGGGCAGATCCTCACCCCCATTTAACCCAGTCTGGTTGCCCATAACCCCACAGGGCCCCATTGCAGGAGCTGCCCCAGGCCCGTATGTAGAGGCTGCCCAAATGTGTTTGCACATAGAGACACAGCCTGGAGTCCTCCTCTTGGGATACAGCACCATCTAAAATGCCATCCCTCCTGCAAGGAGGGACCAAGATCCACTGAAGTAACAAGCCTCTAGGTTTTTAGAGAAAGACAAGGTGCAGAAAAACAGCCAGTCAGCAGTAAAACTGCCCATACTGTGTTTGAGCAGCTGGCAATCCCGCAGAGAGACACAGCTCCAGCCGCATCCCCAGAGGAGGACACCCAAACCAGCCTCCAGCAGTGCTGGGTGCTCCTCAGGAGCTCCCCTTGCCCTGTCCCACACCCAGGACAGTGCAGGGGACAGAGGTGACCTGGGCCATCCTCACCTCCCTCCCAGGCAGCTGCCGCTCTCTCCCAGCGCTCCCCAGGGAGCTGACAGGAGCTGGAGGGACCAACCACCTGGACCAAGCCCAGGAGTCGGCTGGGGCTGCAGGAACCACGTTCCCAGCCGCCAGAGGAAGGGACTCACTTGAAAGTGAGTGTTTTAAATCCACAGTGAGGAAACTGAGGAGAGGGAGGGATATTCCAGCAGCATCACACAGCACCCAGGAAACAGGGCCAGCTCATCTCAGCCCCGGGTGAGGTCCCACACACCCCCAGCATCCTCCTGTCAGAGCAGGGCGTTGTGCACATTGACACCATGGACTCCATCCTCTCTGCACACAACACCACCTCACAAAGCTCACTGCCAAAGCCTGACAAGGAGAGGACATCTTTGCAGAGAACAAATATCACCAGAGCAGAGAGTCTTCCTGGGGAGAGCTGCAGTTTGGAGCTGCTCTGCCCAGTTCTCTTCGCTGTTATAACAAAGCTGGATCTCGCTGGTGCAGATTCCAGAGGAGGCCATGCTCAAACTACCTCTTGGCCTCTTCTCAGGTCACCGCCACAAATAACTCATTTTTACCCTCTTGCTGGGCAGCAAATTTCCACATCTCAGGTGATGTATTAACGCAAACCCCTTCGCTTGCTGAGATGCTCTGATGTGCCAACAACAGAGCAGGGCTGTCAAGGATGAAATCCCCAACCACTGGCAGCTGGGATGAACATTTCTGCGTTTCAGTGGGTTGACAGGCGTTAGTTATTGCAGCAGCAGCCTCGCAGGCTTTGTTAGGACAGCAAACCCTGCGGATGTGTATTACCAGGCAGCAGCCAGGCTGGGGCAGCAGCACTGTGACCAAACCTGCAGCAGTGGGGACATGGATTGTGGCCAGGGCACAGTCTGGCAGCACTGCTGTCCCTGGGAACAGCCCGACACCTCTGCATGTGCCCTCTGCCCATCACCTCAGCTGAACCCCCGGCTGCTGAGCGCAGGGAATCAGGCAGACCCCTCAGAGGAGCGTGTCCCCACTACCCAGCAGCCACTTGCTAGATGTGACACGTGCCAGCGAGGTTGATCCCATCACCTGTCCCCAGGCAGCACTCACTGGGGCTGCCTCTCTGCACCCTGAACTGTTGCTGTTCTCTTTGTGTTCCTGCAGAAGGGAGTGAAGGTCTCATGTCCCAAGATCCTTCCTCATCTCTGCCTCCCGCAGTCACACCAACAACAGTCTTCCAGTGGCCATCCATACTGGGAATGGGACCAGGGAACTACCTGGGCACCTTTGGAGCATCTTTGTCCCATGGTGCAAGAAGCCTGCTCCTGCCCTAAGGGTGACAACATCCACACACCGACCCGAAAAACGTGCTCATCCTACACATTGCGCTCCAGCATGGAGGTACCTTGTCCAGGGTCAGGAGGGACTTGACGCCAAAGCTCATGCAGCCAATCAGTTCGCTCTGTCTGCGGGAGAGCCAAAGACCATCAGCACGTGCTTGTTCACAACTCCTAGGGGACTAGCGCCCCACATGCAGCCCTTTCCCAGAACACCCCAAATATCCTCCTGCTGGGAGGACAGAGAGAGAATTGGGGTGTTCAGATGGAGAAGAGAAGCTCCAGGGAGACCTTAGTGCAGCCTTTCTGGACTTCAAAGGGCCCCATAAGAAAGATGGGGACAGACTTTTGAGCAGGGCCTGTTGTGATAGGACAAGGGGTGATGGTTTAAACTAAAGGAGGGAGATTCAGGCTGGACAGGAGGAAGCGAATCTTGCCCCTGAGAGCCTGGCCCAGGTTGGCCAGAGAGGTGGTGGATGAACCATCCCTGGAGACATCCCAGGCCAGGCTGGACGGGGCTCTGAGCAACCTGAGCTGGTGAAGATGTCCCTGTCATGGCAGGGGG
The DNA here is from genome assembly GCF_037038585.1 of Patagioenas fasciata. NCBI lineage: Eukaryota > Metazoa > Chordata > Aves > Columbiformes > Columbidae > Patagioenas > Patagioenas fasciata. The sequence goes on from NC_092539.1 coordinate 2,393,230, forward strand.
GGCACTGGGGGAGCTGGGAAGGTCCCTTCAACCCAGACCATTCTGTGATTCTGTGACCCCTGCCCACGCTGGTTTCCAGGCAGTACCCAGGCTCTGCCTCCCTCTCCAGGCAGGAGCAATCCTGGTGTAACCGCACAGCTCAGTAGGTGCTCACCAGCTCACCACAGTGCTCACCAGCACAGGCCACCCTGGGGAACAACCCTGGCTGAGGCATCCCACCAGCAGGTCACAGTCCTGTTGCTCAGCTCCCCAGTGTCACCAGCCACAGCCTCTGTTCAGGGCAGCTCCCTTGGGGAGCTCACGTGGGGTGGGCAGAGCAGACAGCAGGTTTGCTGCCGCATCAGCCCCATCTGAAACAGATGGTATGGCAGGCTGGCAGCCCCTTACCTGGAATTTCTCTCTCGGTTCCAGACTGTGACCAGGAGACGTTTCTGCTCATCCTCCTCTTGCACTGGGCTGTAACAAGCAAAGGACACAGCTCGTGAGCACCAATCTTCCCCAGCAGCACTCAGCAAGGGCTGCCCTCACAGCCAGGGCCTCCTCATCCTCCTCAGAGCGAGGTTTTCTCCTCTGTTCTCTGCACGGAGCACTGCAGCATCATCCCAAATGGTCACCTCCTCAAAGGAGCCACCCTTGTGCCAATTCTCTCGTTCCTGACAGAAAGCTGCACAGGCATGCGACACCTCTGGGGCAGGTGCTGCGGACATTGCTCAGGTGGTTTAAGGGGAAGAGAATTTTACAGAAAGATACACTTCCAATATCAAAGGGTAAAATGCGAGGAATGTGCCACAGTTCACACTCTGAAACAACCATCCTGTGCCAAACTAAATGCCATAGGGAGACAGAGGTCTGACACAGGCTGGTTAGCCAGCAAAACAAGCTTTATGGAAACACAACAGCTCCTTTCCCATGAAGAAACATACTGTAGCTATAGGAAATCCTTTTACCTTCCTCGTTCACACTGATGCCCATGCTATTGCAGGTGTAAGGTCTAGGAAATGAAGCGTGTTTGCCCAACTCCTGCCCAGCAAGAAAGTCCAAGTCTGCGGGAGCGCCGCTGCCATGCTGCGTGCTGACAGCTTTGTGAGCCTCCGCAGAGCTCTGCCCAAAAGTTCAAGGCATTTTGGCTATAAAAAACAGCAGAATAATGTCTGTCACTCCTCATCTCAGCAGCAGACCTGCTCATGCGTGATGTGTGTTTGTTATAGACCGTAATGCTAAAGCAAACACAGGGTCTTGGCTTCAAGAGGGAATCCCCGGACAGCGGTCATGTGTGTCCCCCAACGTGAACACGGCGCTGACAGATGGGTCAGAGCCTCCCCTGCCCTGTCATACTCACAAAAGAAAGTGCTCGTGGAAGACAGGATTTTTGCTGTCTGGCACGGTCTTCGTCTTTTGCCTGCATTTCCAGTCAGCATCTGGCACGATCGACGTCTTTGCAGAGGAAAACAAGCAGCGTGTTAGCACTCAAAGCAAGCGCTGGCACCCAGCTGCCACCTCAGCCGCTGTGGTGGCAGGAGACCAGCACAGCCACTGCTATGGATGGTTGAGCCTCGGAGATCCAGCAGAGCCCGTGCTAATGCATGGTTTAGATCATTTTACCCTATGCATGTCAAGTCATTGCATCACAACACCCCCTGGGGCAGGGGAGGGAAGGAAAAGAGCAGCAAAATCAAGGACCGATGCACACAAATGCCGCTGGCTGGTCTCTGACTTGCAGCCCCCTCATAGGGAAGATGCTTCCTGCATGGTGCACACCACCAGCCCGTGGCAGCCAGGGGGATGCTCTTGCACCATTAAACTAAACAGGAGTCAGTTTCAGAATATACATGAGGCCTTCGTACTTATTTTTTACATGTTCTTTAAGCTTCAATGATTCATAAAATCATTTTGGTTGGATGAGACCCTGAAGATCACTGAGTCCAACCATAACCTAACTCTGGCACTAACCCATGTCCTTAAGAGCCTCAGCTATACGTCTTTTAAACCCCTCCAGGGATGGTGACTCCACCACTGCCCTGGGCAGCCTGTTCCAATGCCTCACAGCCCTTTCTGATTGTTTGCTGCTACTTTTATCCACAGTCGTGCTGAATAGAAGCTACGGCTAAATGGAAGGTTAAATGTATTATTGCTCTTGCCTCCCACTGGGATGCATCCCACTTGGTTGACACAGCCCTTAGCAAGGTCCCATCCTCTGCTTTTCTGGGTCCACGCAGACACTGTGCCAACAAAACCAGGGAGACCTGCAGCACTGGACAAGAGAGCAGCCGTCTCCCTGCACGCTGGGGATGCTGAGCCAGAGGAGGACAAAGGAGGAAAGGGAAGGGACAGGCAGCCCAGGGCATGCTTGGAAGAGCCAACCCCAAAACCCAAGAAAGCCAAAGCTCCCTGAGCAAAGCCCCAGGAGAACCGACCTTCACGTAGGAGTCGCATGTCCGGCACTCCTTCCCCATCAGTCCTTTTGCTTCCATGACTGGAAAGGAAACAAAGTAGTCAAACCCCAAAGTGGCAGGGAAAGCATCTTCATACACCACGGTGCTCTGTTTGATGAGGTGTCCCGTCCTCATGGGGCCGAACACGCCTCCCACCCCATCAGGATCCACACACAGCTCCCCAGCAGCCTGGTCTCACTGGGCACCCACAGCCAGGTGAAGCGATTTATCGTATTTTTTGCCTTTAATACAACTGTGCTATAAATAAAAGCATTTATGGGTGAGGGTGGCGGCAGATGCAGTTCAGCATCCGGCTTGCAAATTGCATTTCGTTTGCCTGACTTGACACAGTTCTGGGCTCCCTGCCCTGGAGCCAAATGTATCATCAAGTTAAATATCAATGGGCACATCCTGATGGCAGTTCTGCCAGCAGAGACTTGCCATTGCCCCATGGGGGGGAACAGTGGGTTCCCAGCCACATGGCTGGAGGCAACAGATGTGCAGCAGAGTCGCGATTGCCTGGGATAGGCTGTCAGAACAAGGCTGAGCTCAGTCCTAAAAAGCCTAGCAAGGCAGCGGTGCCCTCTCTAACACACACCACTAAAGCTGCAGTGCCACAGTTCCCCAGGACCTGCGCCATGGCTGTGAAGAAGCCACCATCCCAGGTGCATCACTCTCCGGTACCCAGCAGTGGTGGCCATGCCCGAGTCCCCAAACAAGGAAAAGCATCTTTTGTCCCCTGGGGGTCATGCCATGGTGTAAGGGACAGCAACCCTGGCCTGGACCAGGTGAAATAATTCTATTGAAGAAATGATGCTGGTGTTAAAAAATTGCAGCATTTGGAGGTAACTGAGTGACTTAGAAGTCCTGACAAATGACACAAATGGTTTTGGCCAATGTAAAAGATGTTTCAGAGGAGATAAAGCACTTCAGATTTTCTTTTCCAAATTATATTTGCTTTTTTTCTGTTCATATAGAGTTAAAGAAAAAGAACTTATACACATGGATGCAAAAGACACCATGGTCACCTGCAAATTAATATCTCTAGAAATCTCAGTTTGACCTGTACATCAAAGAGCCCCCATCATGCTGCTCCACCAGAGCTGCTCCCAACAGCTTTCTCGAAGTTCCAAAGAGTTTGAAGAATGGGCACCACTGTGCTGACCCCATCACCAGCCCAGCGTGACACTGGGGCCACCTCCCCACACGCCCCAGGGAGATACTCACTGTGCAGCACCAGGGTCCGGCCCCGCACCTCAACGGACAGCTTCAGCTGGCCTGGGGAAGGAGAGGAGGGATGGTGAAGGAGAAATGCAGGAGGCAGGGCTGGCACAGCTCCCCCAGCACCCCTGAGGTCCCAAACCCATCTTGCTTCCCCACCCAGGCATGGGCATCACTCAGGGGCCAAGGGGAAAATCAGGGAGAAAACATCTTCTGCTACCAAGCAAGTCACAGAATCCCAGAACGTCAGGGATTGGAAGGGCCCTGGAAAGCTCACCCAGTGCAATCCCCCCATGGAGCAGGAACACCCAGCTGAGGTTCCACAGGAAGGTGTCCAGGCGGGTTTGAATGTCTGCAGAGAAGGAGACTCCACAACCTCCCTGGGCAGCCTGGGCCAGGCTCTGACACCCTCACCAGGAAGAAGTTGCTTCCCATATTTAAGTGGAATCTCTTGAGTTCCAGTTTGCACCCATTGCCCCTTGTCCTGTCACTGGTTGTCACCAAGAAGAGCCTGGCTCCATCCTCCTGACACTCCCCCTTTCCATATTGATCCCCATGAATGAGTCCCCTCTCAGTCTCCTCTTCTCCAGCTCCAGAGCCCCAGCTCCCTCAGCCTTTCCTCACACGGGAGATGCTCCACTCCCTTCAGCATCTTGGTGGCTGCGCTGGACTCTCTCCAGCAGTTCCCTGTCCTTCTGGAACTGAGGGGCCACAACTGGACACAATATTCCAGGTGTGGTCTCCCCAGGGCAGAGCAGAGGGGCAGGAGAACCTCTCTGACCTACTGACCACCCCCTTCTAACCCACCCCAGGTACCATTGGCTTCCTGGCCACAAGGGCCCAGTGCTGGCTCATGGTCACCCTGCTGTCCCCAGGACCCCCAGGTCCCTTTCCCCTACACTGCTCTCTAATAGGTCATGCCCCAACTTATACTGGAAAAAAAATGTAAAAATGTCCCAGGAAAACCCAAATACTGTTTTCTCAGCACACAGTAAACTCCACTGGCAGAAGGCACAAGTGCACGGCAGAGGGAAGTGGCAGTAGCAGGATGAACAGTCGCTGTGGGATGAATTAACCCCGGTGTAACAGGGGGATGCAGCTGCTCAAATCCTGCCCCCAACCCAGACCCAGCTTCCCCACTGCCTCCCATCACTGTCACCCATCACCAGCACTGTTGAGCAGAGAAGATGCAGTGACAAGAACTAACGCAGCACAGGTCCACCCCCCCAGGAATGGGAGCATGGCAAGAGATCCCACACTGTAGCCTCCTGCATTTCCTGGGGACCCCAGACGGGATGGGCTGCTGAGCAGACAGGTCATCCCCTAAAACCAGGAGTCAATATTTGCTTTAATCTAGGATTAAACAAGAATGGTTTCAGTCATGTGTTTCGACACTGAATTATTGTCAGGTGGCCAACAAGGCCAGGAGCAGCCAAACCCCAGGGAACAGCAACACTCATCGTCCTGCAATCCCTCTGTCGCAGACCCAGGGGCACTGGGACCAAACAGAACCCTGGCTCCCATAGACGCAGCCCCCGGGGAACTGCCTGGCTCCCGGGGTAACAGCACTGAGAGATTTTGGTGCGGGAGAAGGTGATAGGGGAGAGACGGGAGCAGCTACATGGAAGAAACCCAACTTTGGAGCAGGTGTGGATGGAGATCCCCCCGCTCCCGGTGCTCTGCCTTACCCACAGCTGCCCACAGAGCCAAAATCTGCCCGGGTGCCCAGCTCCCCATCAGCATCGTGAGCAGAGCGAGGAGCGCAGTTGAGATCAAAGGCAGTCATTAGCAGGCCAAAAGAGCAGAACTTAATGAGAGCACAGGGGCGTCCACTTCTGTCCCTCAACAGGGCAGAGAACACAGGAGAGAAAGAGAGCTCAAAGTGCCAAGACCTATTGCTTGGAGCAAATGAGGGGATCTTCCTTGGAGCAGGAGATTGATCTGAGTTGTTACAGGAGCATAGACAGCCATGAAGGAGAAGACTTCTCCCCACGTGGACTGGTAGAGCACGGCAGCAAGAGCTCACTGTGGGACCCAGCAGTGCCTGGTGGGTGCTGCAGAGCCCTGTGCAGCTCAGCAGGCAACATTTCCACCCATCAGAGCCTTTTCAGCTCACAGAGGTGAGAGGGGAAGGGAGAGCTCGGAACAGAGAGAGGAGGTAGGAGGGATGAAACCAGAGAAGCATCAAACCAGAGTAAGTCAGTTCAGCTGGAGCCTCCTCCTGGGGAATTGCTCTCAGTGTGGACTGTGCAGGCAGATCCAACCTCTGTGTTCGTGAACTTGGGACAGGCTCAGCTGAAACCATGCTTAGACAGGTCTCTGAGTCCAGAAACCCCTCGAAGAGGTGCAAGGACAAAAAGCAGGGTTATTTATAAAGAAAGAACATAGGAAGGAGCATCCCAAACACACCTTTGGCTGGTGACACATAAAGTCACCACCTGAAAACACAGCGCCCTCAACTGCAGAACCCACTGCTTGCAGCACGCTCTGCACAGAGGTGAGAGCCCTTCAGTAGAGCTGGGAATCAAACCCAGTGCTTGCACAGCTCCGAACCAAACCTGCAGGTCCTGCTGCTTTGTCAAACACCTGTGCCAGATCCCCGAGCTCCCTCCTCTCATCTGGAGCTGCGAGTTGTGATTTTGCAGCGCTGCCTGGACCCATGTACCAGCAACCAACCCGCAGCACTGGAAACCCAAGGGGTCACAGACCCTGCGCAGGAGCTCAGTTCCTGGGAGAGCCACACACATGAACCCACTGAGCAAGGGACGGGGACAGGTCACTGGGCAGCAGCTCAGCCCTGCCAGCTCGCTCACAGCTATACACTCACTTTCCCATGCACTAGTGACTCTGCATCAGCCCGAAAATCCATCCACATGGCCAGGCTGGTACGAGGACTCGGCCAACACCATTTTCCAGGGTGGCGGTGACGCACTGGGGTGTGCAGCCCCTCTGATCACCTTCCCAAGGGGGCCCAAGGAGCTGCCGCTTGCCAGCTGGGATACGATGTGCAGATTGTGAAGGTGGTGCAGGGTCTGAAATCTGTGTAATTGCTCTGGACCAACCCAAAACTAAACGTTTCCCAGTGTCCTGGGAGAATCAAAAGTCTGAAAGCATTAGCACAACATTTCATTCAGTCCAAAGCAAAATATCCCATTTTCACTTGATTTCCAGCTTACAAAAAAATCCAAAGACTTGTAAACAACATTTACAGACACCTAAACATCTTTCAAAATCAAAACCAACATTTCATTTTGCAGAAGATGCACCCAAGGGCTTAGGTTTGCTGGCGTGTGGTTACCTTAACGGATTGTTTAACCTGAAACAGCTCAGAGAACTCATTTTTCACTCAAAAAAACCCCACATAGTTTTTAAATCTCACTCCAGCTCAAGTGTGTGTCCATGTGTGCACCTGCACGTTTGGGAGCACATGTGTGTGCAGATGTGGAAATGCAAGTCTCTATCTGCAAGGGCACACGTGCAAGGTGAGAAAGCAAAGACAACCCAGGTGAGGTAAATCAGGACAGCGCTACTGAAGCCAACACTGATTTACAAGAGGGAAAACATTGTCCCCTGGTGCCATCGTGCCACCCCAGCCTTTTGGACCAAGACTCTGACCCTTCCGCTATCTCCAGATCGCTGACACTGTGGGAACCTTCGCGCTGCTCCACTATTAGCATGTAACAACCCTTACAACACAAAAGCAAAATGCCCCCATCTAACCAAGCATGACGAGGAGTCAGCCCTGTAATGAATGGGCCCTGGGGAGGAGAAAGAAGCTTTTGTGTTGGGAAATTCGGGGGGAGGAAGCTCTGTGCTCAGCCCTGGGCATGGCTGGGGCCACTCCTGGGGGACACATGGGAACAAGGCTCCTGCACAAGGAGGGATCAGGTCAGACGGGCCTGTGGCCTCGTGTATCGCGTGCAGCGCTGCTGCTCTGGTGCAGGGACAGCGCCCCTGGCACCTGTGTCACAGGTGACACCAGAGGAGAGCAGGGAGAAAATGGGCATTTTGGCCTTTTTCAGAAATATCATAAATTGGCCCCAGTAGAAATGATTTGGGAGTATCAGTGCAAAAGAGCCTCTCCTTCCTGTGGGGAACAGGTGACACTCCTGTCAATGCATTAGCTCCCACGATCTCCAAAGCACGTGAAGTGACAAATCACACACCCCAGGACACCCCGGTCAGCCCATCTGATCCCAAAGGGGTCCCAGCCGGCTCATGCCAGGGAAGCGCTCAGCAGCTTTGGAGCAATTCCAGAGCCTGCGTGGGGCCAGGAGCAGAGAGAGAAGCTGCTGTCAGAAAGAGCCAACCCAGCAGAAGCTGGTGGGAGGGATGTGCTGTCCCAGCACCTCTATGTGGACAGGCTCAAGGGCAGCAGTCACACCTTCTCAGACCGCAGGGGCTGAAACACAACCCCTGTCAAGGCAAGTTCTTGGGCTGCATTTCTACCTCATTTTGAAGCAGTGGGTCAGAGAAACTAGAGGTACTAGAGAGAGAGGAGGAGAGCTGGGGAAGGGTTGGAGCACAAGTGTGATGGGAGCGGCTGAGGGACCTGGGGGGGTTCAGCTGGAGAACAGGAGCTGAGGGGAGACCTTCTGATCTCTGAACTGCCTGAAAGGAGCTTGGAGCCAGGGGGGTCGGGCTCTGCTCCCCAGGAACAAGCGCCAGGAGCAGAGGAAACGGCCTCAAGTTGCGCCAGGGGAGGTTGAGGTTGGATCTGGGGAACAATTTCTTCCCCAAAGGTCTGTGGGGCATTGGAACAGGCTGCCCAGGGCAGTGCTGGAGTCACCATCCCTGGAGGAGTTTCAAAGGCATTTAGACAAGGTTCTCAAGGACATGGTTTAATGCTAGAGTGAGGTTATGGTTGGACTCAATGATCCTGAGGGTCTCTTCCAACTGAAATGATTCTGTGATTCTAAATGTTATTCCCTAGATTTACCTCTTTCTACACATCCCTAACATGAACTAAGGGAAACAGCTTCAGCAGAGGTGCCTTGACACAGCTTCTCCAGGTCACCTGCATTCCATGAAGGTTCATATAAATGAAAACAGGAGCAGAGAAAGGCCAGAGGGAGACAAAAGCAGACAGCTCGTCTCACAACAGGACCCACACGCAGCTCCTGAGTGCACTCCTCATCACAGGGAGCAGGCTCAGCGGGGCTGGCAGGGGTCAGCACCCAGACCCTGTCTGTCTGGACCCCACAGGGCAGGAGAGGCGATTTGAGCTGCTGAACAAAGCTGGCACCAGGAGAACAGAGAAAATCCGGGTACGAACAAGCACCAGCTGGTAAGCAAACAGGTTCCCACCCATGGGAGAAGTTTGCCAGGCCAAGGGAGGGGACACATGAATGGTGGTGTCCTTCGGGAGAAGATCCAGCAGGCAGGAAAATCTGTTCCTTACTGATGTTCTCTGACAAATGGAAAATTTGGGGTTCTCCTTAAATGCTTTTCTGTTTTATTGTGGGAAAAATGCAGGTTTCACCCTGGCTGGGACACCCAAGAGCCATGAGTGTACATGGCAAGGGGAATTCTGACCAGAGGAAAGTAATGTCAGCTAACTGCCTGGGTGAGAGGTCCCCATGGCATGAGGCAGAGCACCCCAAGATCACCATGGACAACTTGGGGCCCTGGCACCAGCTTTCCCAGGACCTGGGTCACCCACGGGGGTGCTGGCCCTGCCACTGCTCTTCTGCTCCTGCTCAGGGCACCCAACACCAGGTCTTGTCAGTGATGGTCAGCCCATGAAGTGAACTGCAGCTGCAGAGATGATGCTTGGTTACAGATCCAAGAGGCACCACAAAACTCACAATATTTGGCACAAATAAGTCCTGCAAAGACAGGTGGATTTCAGGTTCCAGGCTGTCCTGAGTAGTTTGATGTTAACAAGTCAAAAAGGGGAAGGAGCAGCATCCCTGGCTGCTCAGGGAAGGGATGTCCTGCTCCATTCATGTAACCCTCTCTGCTTCCCTGCAGCCTCTTCAACAGCCCATTGCACAATCGCCCACCCTGCTCACTAAAACAAGCGAGAGCTTTTTGAAAGAGTTTTTGCAAGAAAACTGTTGCATAAGTGGGACCCAGGAAGGGCACCCAGCTTCCCTGTGCACAGGACAGCTGCTGACAAGCCAACACACACAACCAATGGCCAGTGTTAACAGTTGGAGTCAACAATCTTAAAGGTCTTTTCCAACCAAAATGATCCTAAGATTCTACGACACTTGCTGCCAAACTCACCAGCTCGCAGGTAGGTGTGCAGGACGTGCAGCCCAGCCATCGCTGGAACGCTCCAGCCCGCAGAGCCAAGTCACCACTGCCCACGGGCTTCTTCAAGCCCTTGCAACAAAACTGAGGCAGCCCCAGGAAAACCCACAAGGAGCAGAGAAGGAAACTGGGGCTCTGCCTTAAGGTGGGTTGGGTCTCTGGCCAGCCCTGCACAGGAATCCCAGCTCCTGCCCATCCAGGGGTGCAAAACCACCTGGGTATTCGGCACCCGGCTGACCACAGCAGCACGCCTTGGCCGCAGCAGCTTGATTTCAGGGTGCTCTCCAGTTCGCCAGCTCGATGGAGCCACGTATTATTCCAGTTCAGCGAGGCAGAAGCAAGCAGGCTGCTGCTCAGTGTTACTGCCTTTGGGGAGCAGCTCTCCAGCCCATTCCTACCACCCAGGCGCTGACCATGACCTGCCACAGCTGCACCGGCCACATCCCCCGGGCACTCCCTGCTCGCCGGAGCTGCGGGCTCAATGCTTACCAAACGTGGTGAGGTAGAAAGAAGCTCCCAGGGGATCAGCCTGGCGGGTGCAGAGCGAGACTCTGTGGATGTTGCCGGGCTCCATGGCAGGACACTTCTAATTAGCCAGTAATTGGAGCCCTCCCAGCCTAGCCCGGGAAAGCCAAGCAGCCGTTTAAGCCGGGAGTGACAGGCAGCCGGGTTTCCATGGGACACGCGCCCAACCGCCGCACGTTTGAACGGCGCGGCTCCCATTGGTCCCGCGGATTTGAACGGGGACCGCACCTGCCTGAGCAAACAGGCCGAGCCCTGCGCCGCAGCCATGTGCAAGGACACGTGCAGCGCTCTGCAGACCCCAGACGAACACCAGCACCGTCCCACAGCCACCCTGCTGATGCACCAGGAATCAGTTCCTGGGAAGAGTGGAAAACCTTGCAGCGTTTCCTCTCCTCCGCAGTACGACAGGCTGTAAGTAACCCTGTGACTGTGCGACCAGGATTGCCAGCAAATGCTCAGCTGCTTGGGGAACTGCCCCACCAGAGCAGAAGGGGACAGCAGCATGAGACAGCTCTGGGGAAATTACTGCAGACAAGGAAAGGCTGTAAGAGATTTGGTCTGTGGAGGTGAGGCAAGAAAGGGAGGGATGGTCAGATAAGGGTTACCTGCTTGGCTCTTGTGTGACAAGGAAAGAAGCACACAGCCCCCCAGGCTCGTGGGGTCACTCTGCAAGACCCCAAGAAGCCCTTTTCATGCCCCAAAGGGTGACAATGCGCCCATCAGCTCCAGACAGCGCACCACAGCTCAGCAGGAGCACCCAGAGCTGAGCACAAATCCAGAGTGTGGGGAGGAATGATGGAGACTGTTTCTCCATGAAACCCCCTCCGCATAGGCTGGGCTGTCCCAGGATCCCTGCAGCCTTGCTCCCCACAGCACAGGACCCCACAGGGGACTGACCCCTGGCAGAGCGGACCTGTCCCCATACCCCCCCATGCTGTGGGAAATGCCACACTCAGCAAGGTCCGTTCCTCATGGCACTGCAGCGAGGCTGCGGGGTCCACAACAGCACAGGGGGGTCTGGATCAGACTTGTGGGGCCTTTGTGGGTAAGAGCAGCCAATTCATGGATCCCACTGCCCTGGGCCCAGGCAGAGGTTGGTAATGGGAGAGCTCAGCCCTGACAAGTGAAGGCTGGGAGAGACACGGGTGCAGCCCAGCACAGGGCCATGCTGCCACTGCAGACAGCTGCTGTCAGTGCTGCACAGGCACCTCCATTTCCCAGTCTGCTGAAGTTGTACTAAATATACTGATGTCTTTGGGATGGAAAAGGACAAGACCTGTAGAGTCCAGGATGCTGGACACACACCTCTGCCATTCCTCCCCATGGTCACCCCTCCACATGCTCCTGGCCAGCACCAAGCCCCTGGCTGCCCCACAGCCCCGCTCACACCCCCAACACGTACCTTTCCCCTTCACTTGTGCGTGGCTGATCTTCCTCCTGCTCCCCAATGGTCCCTTTGACATCTGCAGGGAGGGTTGTACATCCCTGCATCGTCCCTTCGGCAGAGCTGGCAGACGCTCCAGCTCCAGTAACTGGGGACTCTGCCCTGTCCCTGCCAGAGAAAAAAAGGAGATGAGGACAGGACACAGCAGGACAGGGAGCTGGGACACAGGGGACACCACAGGCTCTGCAGCACCCATGTGTTTCACCCGCCACAAGGGTACGTCCCCACCCTGTCCCAGCCTTCCCCAGATCACACTGCCAGGTCTCTGCTCCTAGCTTCCCCTGGCCAGCTCTGCACAAACAGGGCCGTTCTGTCCCCTACTGTCCCCCCTGTCCAGTCCCGTCTGGGTGCAGAAGGCAGAGGAGCGATGGCAAGTCACCAGGGCCAGCGTCACAGCAGAACACAGACCCTCATTCAGAGGAGTCACCCCAGCACGTGTCTCAGCTGCACCTTGGCCCTTTACACACCAGCACCAAGTGCGTCCTCCGCTCAGCACCGTTATATTTTACTGTATTTAAAACAGTCAGCCAGCCCCTTCAGGGCTTAATGAGCCCATGAGCAGCTTTCCAGGACACTGGAGATGTTGCCCCGCTCCTGCTGAGTGTTCAGGACAGTCTTGCAAGGCTCAGATCCAGCTCTCAGTCCACAACCTGAAGCACTCAGGCTCAGAGTAGCAGGGATGCTCTGCACAGGGAGAAACGGGATGGTTTCCTTGTGACCAGCACACAGCACACCAGCCCCTCCTTGCTCACAACCAAACCACCACCCAGGAACCTGCCACGGGATCCCTTGCTGATAGAGACAATAGCACACAGACCCAGAAATGGGAGCCTGGAGGGAGAGACATCTCCCAGCCACAGCACAGAGCGAGGGAACCAGCACCGCCCAGTAACTCTTCAGGGTTAGAAGCATCTGGCCAGGCTTCTTCCAGCACATCCTGTCGCACCAGGTGAGATCAGGGATGAGTTAACTCTGAACACACTGTGCAGCCTGTCCCACCAGGTGAAATCAGATATGAGTTAACTCTGGGTACTCTGCACACTAACACAAAGTGACAACAACTGCTCCAGAAGCCAAATTCAACCACAAATCTACTAAAAGTACTCAGTGGAACTACAAATTACAGCAATTAGTGATTTGGCAAAAGTCTGTAACTGTATCATAAACCCTAGCAAACTTAGAGGAGCGCAGATGGAACGCACGCACCCCGGGGCACAGCCCAAGCCATCAAGTCACAGGTTAATTCCTCTGCGAGGGCTGTGGGGCAGAGCAATGTCCCTCATCCCACGATGGAGCTGTGCCCCACGCACCCCCCCCATCCACAAAAGCCAAAGAGCCTGACCTGCAATTCTGATGTACGATTGAGCCCTCCAGAGCCAGGACATGTGGCAGCATGTACCAGGACATCCAGCACCTAACACAGACCCCTAGGTGCCTTCGGGTACCTGAAAACACCCCCCCAGCTCTGTCTTCCCAGCCTCTAGCCAAAGGGCACAGACAGGCAGGCAACCTGGAAAGGCTGTTTGCTTGCTAGAAAAGCTGTCTTTTCCCCCAAAGTTTGGCTTATTTGCTGGCAGAGGCACTGGCTGGATTCAGCTGAATCACCAGTAAAACTGCCTGAAAGTGCAGGAAATGCAGAAGAGATACAGCCACATCTATGGACATGCAAGAGAGCCCTGGACACAGACCTGAACCTCTTCATCCCGTCCTTCCTCCCCATCCTCACAGACAGCACTGGCAACAAACCTGGGAGAGGAACAGAGTCACATGTATTTATATCACAGAATATAACAGGAGCTCTTCCTTCCTCCCCACAGGGAGGGTCTGCGGACCCCTCACCATCCCAGCCCTGGGGTCTGCAGAGAAACCTCAGAGAAGCTCAAAACCCCTCTCCTGTGGCTGTGCCTAACAGCAAGATCACAGATGGAGGTCCCCAGAAAAAGGCCAAAGAACTGCCTGGGTCACAGTTAGTGCTGCTGTCACCTCCTGGACAGGAGGGTCGAGGAAGGACCCCGTCGCTGTCCCAAACATCCATCTATCCCTCGCCACAGCCCCAGAAGCCCTGGCAATGCCTGAGCACCACAGATAAATGGTGTTAAATCACAGTCCTGGACAATCAGGAACCAGCACACAGATGGGGTGGGCACTGCCCAGGGGTACACAGTCATTTCTAAGGCACTTCAAAATGTTCCTCCCTCCAGGCTTAGAAAAAACTCTTCCTGTCATTTATTGAGCTGAATCCATTTGCTGACATTCTCAGTGACCTTCATCTTGCCACCCATCAAAATTAAAGCTTTATCCCAGTGAATTTACTTGCCCCTGAAGTTAAATACAGCCTAGGGCTGCATGTTTCAGTGCACAGCATCCCCAGCTATCCAGCACATCCCACACCACAGGACACGCAACACCAAGCAATTCTACTGAAGGAACAAGCAAACAACCCACTCTGCAGTCCCAGCTCTGCAGAAGCTCTGTTAACACGAGCAGAGCGTGCACAACCCAGCCTTGCCATGTCCTTCCCTCCTTCACCACTCATCCCACAACAGCATTGAGACCACAACTGGTGCTGTTTCTCTCCAGCACCGCTGAGCCTGTAGCTCTCCCCAGCACACACAGCAGTGGTGGGAGGTGTTTTACGTGTCACCTCGACTCTTAGGAGCTCCCCGGGCTCACACAAAGCCTCCCCTCACCATGTCTGTGTTGCAAAATGCTCTTAAGAGGCAAAAGGAAAGACGAACAGGACAGCAGCAAAAAGCACTGTGTCTCTAAAGCAGGCAGTCTCACAGGTTTGGGTAAAAGAATCCCACTAGATAGTGTTTTTAAAAATTAAAAAAAATAATATTAACAGAAAAGGTAAAGAAGAATCTCTGTGGGACTCTGGGACTCCCCCACACCCTCCTCTCAGAGTCTGTCTGCAAAAATCACTCCTAACTCTCAAACCCAGCAGAACCACGTCTGCTCCACCCTGCAGCACAAGGCACCAGTGGGGAGCCCCGAGGTCAATCACGATCCCGCAGGAGCTGCGCATCACCAACATCCCGCAAAGGGCATGCGGGAGGCACAGCCCCTCAACTCCTCCAAGTGCCACCTGGTTCAGGGGTGACAACCAGGCACCTGCACAGCCACGATCCATCCTTCACCCAGCAGACAGAGCAGCGCTGCAAACCACGCGGAGAAATCACCTGAGCACTCCCGTGTGAGCCCCGGCTCTCCTGGCTGCTCCATGGCTCCCACGCAGGACAGTCGCTCTCTCCAGCAATGTCAAGCACCGGTGTCCTGCGCTCAAGCTGCGATTCAGCTGCCACGAGCCTTTGACCTTGGCACCACTGTAAAGGAGTGGGGTGGGGGGGAAAAACCAAAACCAGTATATAAATGTTCCAACAAGCAGAGCTCCACTACTGGAAAGTTACAAATCAAATTGCACGCCGGGAAGAGATAGTGGTGATGCATGCAACAGCCTCTTTCTCTACTGGCTCCCAACAGCGAGGTGCCAACTCTTTCTAACTTCCCTCTTAACATTCAGACCCTTGGGGACTGACCTTAACCTGCATTTCTATTAGAGTCTCCAGCAAACTGCACATTCAGCTGGTTGGCTCGGGAGTTAATGACTTTCTTTTAAAATTTAACACAGTTCTCCATCACAGATTTCAGTTTGCCAGCACTAGGATCTGCCTTTGGCTGGGTATTCAAATCTAAACACGTGCTTAGACAGTTATTCCAGGCAAAAGAGTAACACACAAACAGAGAAAATCCATGAGGTTCAAGCTGGCTTTGAAATTAGAGAAATTAAATCAGATGGGGAAAAATTACTTCAATGGTAAGAGGATTGGAACAGAAAGGGTTAGTGCTATTTCTGGGCAATCCTGAGGGCAGATTTCTGGGATTAGCAAAGCCTGACGCACAAGGCAGACACACAAACCCCAGCACTTCCCCAGCAGTGGGGTTGCTGCAGCCCCTCATCCCCAGGGTCTACAGCAGCATCGAGCTCCTGTCCCCAGCACCACCCCTGCAACAAGCACAGCTGAGCAGTTCCCTGAAAAACACCAGTGAGGAACCCAACAGAGACACGGATGGGCTGATTACTGAAGTATTTTACACTCTGGGACCCAACAAAGGTTTTCTCTGCTCCAAGGGTATCTTTGGAAACGTCACATCTGCTCTGCTCGCATCCCAGAGTCTGAGCAGCCTGTCAGAGCCCAAATCTGTGTGACACCCGTGGCTGCACCCGCAGCAGCACGTCCCTCGCTGCTGCAGCGCTGGCTGCTCGCAGCACAACCTGTCAAGACAGATGCACTTGGGACTTGGTGCTCCTGCAAAACCGCACCTCCCAGCAGGGAACGAACGCTGCCCTGGGTGCGATTCTGCGTGATTAAACCGGCACTGACCCAACGCTGGCAAATGCCTCGTGAGCCGCTCCTGCCCAAAGCACAAAGCCATCCATTCGCGCCTTAGTGTCTCCCGCAGCCAGCATAGGATCCCAACCCAGCACTCAGTTCAGTATCAGAGTCCCTGCAGTGTTCCAGGTTTTATAAGAACCCTGCATTTTCACTTTTCCAGGACCCAACGCGTTTCACATTTTTCACCCATACCTTTGGGTAACAAACTTCTTCATCCGAGCACTTTTCTAAACCCAGCTCTCACTGCCCCCTCCTCAGAAAAATAAACAGTTTGAACATGCAAAGGGACCAATCCGCACTGACCCTCGGCTTTGTGCTGGCAAGGCGTTGCCGTAAGGACTCGGGATGCAGGTGGACTGAGGCACAGCAAGTACTTGCAGGGAAAGCAGAGGATCCATAAATTCCATGCGAGCAGGAGCTGTCACAAACCTCCTCAGCTGCCCACAAGGAATGCAGAGCACAGAACAGCCTGTGTGCACAGCTACTTGTTGCTGTGCCAATCCCATCTTCCAACAGGGCCAAGCTTACTGAACTCTGAAAAAGGTTCATCTTGTCCCTCACCCCTTTCTATTGCCAAGGCTAAATTGGCCAAATTGTTCAGACTAAAGGCAGCTACAGCTTGGCTGTGGTTTGTGTTAGTTACTCCATAAATCAGCCCCTCTCCAGGAGACAGAACACAGGGAAACTGCTGAGAGCCAGAAGCTCTTCTTTTATTTTCAGATCTCAAAGACTTTCATCTGACTGGAGCACCCTGAGGCCACAGAAACTGCCCCACTGCTTCCCCCGCCTGCCCTGCAGCTGGTAAGGGAGACACCCCAGGTTAATTCCGAGGGATCCCTCTGAAGCACACCAGTGCTCCCAGTACAAAACTCCCAGGGCTGGCACAAACTCCCACTGCCTCCCTTCCCAGCGTGGAACAGCAGACGGAGAAGATATCGGTGATCAGAGCAGCCTGTGGGCTCCTCGGGAACACAGCACAGTCTAATCCACCCAGAAGGCTGAGAGGAGATCCTGACCCACAGCACAACAGCTCACCAGAAACTATTCTTGTATTTTTCTCTTCTTTTCCAAATTTGCCATTTTTAGCCTGTAGAATAGCAGTAGATTAGGCACACACCTCACTTAGGAACATTACACAAGCACTGCACAATCTTACCATGCCAAGGCTCGGCACCTCTTTGAGGCAGTGGGACTTTTGCAGCTGAGGTGTTTAACACATACTCGTCCTCCAGCCTTAACGTGGATAAAAACACAGCTAATTACAACAGTACGTAACCTCACAGCACCATCCTGCCCCATACATTCTGAACCCTCAATTACATCAGCAAAAAGTAGCACCGTGAGACATTCCAGGTCTCTTGGGGAACCATCTGACCTCAGCATCCAGTTCTTCTGCAGCAGCCATGGGGTTGAACAGCTCAACCAGGCAAACCAGGCCAAACAGCGGCGTACGCGAAAAATAAATACAGTGGAAGCAGAGCAAAAGCTTCAACAGCAAACAGTGAGGTGCAGCAATCCTGGACAAGGACAACCCAGTGCCACAGGTCACCAGTGCAGCTGCTGCCACCTGGAAACTCCTGTGCAGACACCGGGGCTCCCTGATCTCCGGGTTTGCGATGCCAGGTCTCAGCTCCCAGCCCCTCACAGGGAGTGGGGATCCAGCTCTGTGCCGCCCTTACCCCGGCACCGCTTCCTGCGTAAAAGTCGGGTTTTTGCTGTTTTTTACGTCTATTTTGGACCAACTTCACAACCAGGTTTCCACTGTCTGAACAGTAACGCTGCTTCGAAGCAGCTGCCTCAAGAAAACTGAACACTCAAAGCTCACACACAGAGAGGGTGCAATTAGACTTCAAGAGGGACATTCTTCTGAGCACACGGTGCTGCTGTGGATTACTGGATTTTGACAAATGATAAGTAGAAAGTCGCTGCCAATTTATTTTGATGCAATAAAAATAATATAATAAGCTGAGTCTTTAAAAATTTTAGTACTGTTACTCATAAAACAGATAAGTTTCAAGACAGCAAAAGACCTCTTGGGAATTATGATTTTTTTTGCTTTAGTATGGTCACAGGGATTAAAGTAATTAAGTTAAAACAGCTTTAAAAGTCATTGCACATCACCTGAGCTGAATTGTGTGCATAGTCTGAAGCTATATCTACATGAAACAGCTGTTTTCCAGGCCTTCACCCAGGCTCCAGCACAATTCAATCTCTCAGTGAGCCAGTTTAGCTCACTAATTTCATAAAAAATAAACTATTTCTGGCATCAGCATCTCAAACTGAATTGGCCAAGGCATGTGACGAGGGCAGACAGAGATCAAATGCAGGAAATGGCACAATGGAAATGGGTAAGCTGCCCTTTTTGTTGGCAGAGATGTCCTCTATCATCTGGTGAGGCCTCACCTCTAGCCTGCACAAATGTAAAGTAAAATGTACGGAAGTTCTCCTACACCTTCATGTTCATTTTAAAGTAGTTTGACAGCTGCTGCTGAAAGGGCAGCCGCCTTCTCTCTCTCCCCATAAGTGTAAGATCCCGACTCTCCCATTTTGCTCAAGAGTGGGAACAGGCACATAGAATCACAGAATCTCTCGAGTTCAATGGGACCCATAAGGATCATTGGGGTCAACTCCCTGCTCCTCACAGGACTGCCTAAAATTAAATCATATTACTAAGAGCATCATTCAGACACTCTTTGAACTCTGCCAGGCTTGGTGCCATGACCACCCCCTGGGGACCACGTCCCAGTGACCAACGGCCCTCTCGACAAAGAGCCTTTTCCTAATAGAATTTCAGAATAGTTAAGAAAATAAGAGCAGACCTACTGGTCAGACACAGGGCTGTGCAGCTCAACCTCCCGTTTCTGGCAGCAGTCTGGGGGAGATGCCAAGGGGAGAACATAAGAATACAGCAGGCACATGAGATGGTTCCCCAAAATAGTTGTCCGGCCGATAACAATTTCCAGTTCAAGGACTTTCCAGTACAATAGGGACAACTTGACCTCACTGCACATTTTGCAGCCACAGAAGGCGTCGTATCCCATTCGGATGGTGGCACACCATTAGTTAAGCCTTCATGAGGCCACTTCAGGCCACCTCTGTGGATTAATCTGCATTCTGAATCAATTAGCAGAGCATAGTCCGATTATTGCACATATTGTTTGACAATTATTATGTTCCCTGCAGTCAGAAAGGCGTTTCCCTCCCTCCGAGCTGAAAGCACTCACTTTGACAAGGTTATTAAAGAATACGAGGTGAGACAATGCCTGACCCTGCTGCAGGGTTCAGGCCTGGAAAAATAGGTCTTTCTGAACCACAACACAAATAGAAGCAAGATTCATGCAGAAACAAATGCAAATGAACAGTATGAAAGGTAAATCAGAGGTTACCCTGCAGGTTTCATTTCCAAAGCACTTTCCAAAGTGAGTTAACTAAGTTAGCTTTAATGTCATAGTCAGTCTATGCAGCTGAAAATAGTTCCTTAACTCATACACACAATTTGTGCAAAATACGGTTCTTAGGTCAGACAGGAAAGTCCAGTCAATCAGTAGAAGTTCAGGTTGACAATTTTTTGCTAGTAAAAACTGCTGAATTAGTTTACAGTAAAAAAAAAAAAAAAAGGATCTCAGGAAGATATTTCAGGATGCAACTGCTGTGTTTGGAAACCATTTGTCAGAGATGATCTTACCTTAGAAGACCCGAGGCAGGGGGTGCGCAAGTGACATCTGCACAGCAGCGCTCTCGGCTGGGAACGGGGCTCCTCGCTGCACGGACTGTTCTGCCCACAGGGAAAGGAAAGAGGGAATGACTCCAGGCATCAGAGCTAAGTCTGAGGACAGATGCACTTGAAAATTTAGAAAACACAAAGTAAAAGCTTGTTTTCTTTTAAAAAAGGTTACCACCAAGTGTCTAAAATTCATTCTTCTTCTATAATTAAAAAAAAAAAAAAAGGTAGTCATGGGCAGTCTCCCAAATTTAAACTAGAAAACACAAATACCTGTAGCAACATCCCACACCACAGCCACCCCAATTTACAATGTGATCCCTGTCCCTGCCTTCAGCTTTGTGAACACCAGGTCTGCACCTGGTTTGTTACCAACACCAGTAGCTATAGGGCAGCACTTCGCCCTGCCCTGGAGCACCTGCTGCCCCTCTGATTCACCTGCGCTGGCAACTTGCTCTCCAGAGCAGCTCAGGGTGGATCCAGGTGGCACTAACAAGGGGGAAAAGCTGTGAAGTGACTCCCAGGGCTCAGTAACTTGCTCAACCATTTGTAGGCTCAAGACCTCAGAGAGTTATGTCCGCATGTAACCTTGTAACCCCAGCACATTCCCAGCAGCCCCAACAGGATTGGTTTGAGTGCCCAGAGCAAAAGTTTTGCAGATCAAAACACCAGCTTGCACATGTAGCACCCCCTGGCACACTCCCTCCATTTACAGAAGAGGAAGAGGTTAATTTACTGCAGTAACCTCTTCATTACAGGACTTGCATTGCACCTATTGTGATACATCTTCAAGAATGATGGAAACAATAAAGGTGCTTCACAGTGACTACTCTATACAGGAATAATCTGTAATTATTATTATTATTATTATTTCTTTGGCCATTGCAGTAGTGAAATATCATTTTCACAGAAGTAAAGACTCAAACCCAGCTGTACAAACAGTGTGTTCTGCACAGCACAAACACCACCTGGTAAGCTCTGTGTCCACTACAGCTGGACCACAAATGGATCATTTCTGTGAAATCTGGAGAAAAACAAGCAGGGTATCAGAGTGCCCACCCTTATTGTAGGCTTAAAACTCACAGATAGGCTTTTGGTGTCATTCTCCTGACATCAGTACCATCTTCTGCATTCTGAGATTCAAGAAAGCTCAGTAGAGAAGGTGGGGCAGAGGTCAACAGAGTCACTTGGAACATCTATTGTACCTCCCTGAAGAATGGTTGGGGGAAAATCGAGCCTAGATCAGCTCGATTCAGTCTTGCTCACTGCATAGATGTCCATGTGCTTCCAGAAATGATCCCACACAGTCACTCGTGGCCTCATTAAAAAATAATGCAACGCCCAGGGCAGCATCTCACCTCCGAGAGCCATGGAGGACCACAGGGTCCACAGCAGAATCTACTAAAGTCTGCTAAAAAGGAGACAAGATTTGTAGACCCAGTGACAGGTTTTATTAATCCAACCACTATGAAAAGTCACCAAGGTCTCCCACACACAAGCCTTTCTTCAGGTCTGCCCTTTGTGCACTCAAAACACCATATACTTGCCCCAGCAGACTGTTATGTCTAATACAATCAATTACCTTATCTCACAGATGCCTGTAAACTATCCCCACTACAATAACACTGCCCTGGCTACTGGAAAATATACACTTTCTACGGGAAAAAGCTGCACCATCAATGACTATTCTTAATTTCAAATATCACACACAGAATGGGTGGGGTTGGAAGGGACCTCTGGGGATCATCTAGTCCAACCCACCTTCTTGCACTCAGAGCTTGTTTTAATTACCTTGTCAGGTTATTAACAGGGATTAAGGCTAGCGAAGCCTGGGCCAGGGATGACTTTGCTGAAGGCACAGAAAGACAGATTGTGCCCCACCAACCATTAGGGGAGCAAAGCAAACGTCCCCTTCTCTGCAGACATTCAAACCCGCCTGGACCCCTTCCTGTGGAACCTCAGCTGGGTGTTCCTGCTCCATGGGGGGATTGCACTGGATGAGCTTTCCAGGGCCCTTCAACCCCTGACATTTTGTGAAGCACCCACCCTCTGCACTCAGGGCTCCCATTAACTCCCTCCCCAGCCCCTCACCCTCTGCCCTTGCTCCTACTCACAGCTCCTGCACCCCCTCAGGCTCCCCAGCCTAACCCAGTCACCCCAATATGCTGCTGCCTGCACCTCCCACACATAGAGACGCTCCAGGCTTCTATTTCCAGCCACTACACACACCCCAGGCTCCCACCAAGACCCGCAGGCCTCACTCCCTCACAATCCGCCTCATTCTCCTCACAGGCCCCGAACGCCCCACAAACCACTCCCCAGCAGCCCCGCCGCCCGCCGCTTTTCCCTCCTCGCCGGCCACGCCCCCTCCTCGCCGGCCACGCCCCCTCCCCGGCTCCAGGCCCCGGCAGGCCGGGCCGCACGCGCTGCACGCCGGGAGGGGTCAGGGGTGAGAGGGCAGCGTCTGAGCGCGCGCTCCGGTGCGGCGGCTCCGCGCGAGGTAACGGGCGGGCCGGGACCCCCCGATCCCCCCGGCCCGCATCGCGACCCGTGACGCCCCGTTTGCCTTGCAGGAGGCCCAGGATGGCGGAGAGACCGGAGGATCTGAACCTGCCCAACGCCGTTATCACCCGCATCATCAAGGAGGCGGTGGGTGCCGGGCCCGGGGCTCCCGGGCGGCTGCGGGCGGGCACGGCTTCCCCGGGAAGATCCCCGGGCGGGTGCCTGGGCAGCCCCGCCGAGGCCTCGCTGTGCCCCGGTGTCGCTGCTCGCAGGTGCCGGGAGGACCCTCCCGGGAGGGTCGCGGTGCTGCTGCCGCCCGGGTGTCCCGGGGAACGCAGTCCCCGGTGCGGGGCCGGGGGGACCGTCCGGACCGCGGGAACCTCCCGATGGGCGTCCGGAAGTGCCGTTCAAAGGCAGGGCAGCTCCAGCGGGACTGTGAATGCCTGAACCAGCTGCCCACATCGGAGCAGAAGCGGTTCCCTGCCCGTTTAAACGTCTCGATTGATCCCCAGTGGTTAATTTAATGAGATGGTTGGTCCTGAGCCACGAGAACCAATGAATGGGTCTGGATCCATTCCCGGGAAGGGCTGTGGGGCACTGGAACAGGCTGCCCAGGGCAGTGCTGGAGTCACCATCCCTGGAGGGGTTTAAAAGGCGTTTAGATGAGGTTCTCAGGGACATGGGATAGTGCTGGGGTTGGTTTATGGTTGGACTCGATGATCTTAAGGGTCTTTTCCAACCAAAATGATTCTATAGATACCCAGGGGTGGGTCTGTGTCAGGAATTCAATAGTCATGGGGTGAATTGCCAGACCCGCCGCTGATCCCCAGGTTACTTGTTCTCTCTGTGGCTCATTGCACCAGAGAGAACACAGTGAAACTGCGTGGCTTCCAGCTGGCACCAAAGTTTCTGCGAGATCAACATTTAGTTTCCAGTTGTGCGGAGCCCTCTGAATACCATAGCAGAACCAACATGTGAATTATGCAAGTTGAAGCCATTTTTAGCAGCTGCTGATAAAAGTTGAATTTCTTTTTCAGCTTCCTGATGGAGTAAATATTTCCAAAGAAGCCCGGAGCGCAATATCTCGCGCGGCAAGCGTGTTTGTGCTTTATGCGACGTCGTGGTAAGAATTTGTTGCATCAGATAACCAGTGTAGTTGTTTTATCGTTCCATGCTCTGCTGGCAGTCCTGGAGTTTTTATTTCGGTTTTGTCTGTTTATAGAAATAAAACAATTTCCAGTGTAGCCCAGTCTGCCAGAGCCCAGCAGCTGGGTCTGGGCGGCCCGTAACAACCTGTTGGGAAGAGAGTTGTGAACCACAGCGATGCCCCAACCCCACCAGGGCCCAGAGGGCTCACAAACCACCGTTACCTTAGAATATGGTGCACGGTTTCTGGCCAAGGCGAGAGCCATCTGCTCACACCCCATTAGGGCAAGCACGGACCAACCCCGCCAGCACTGGAGCTGGTCACAGGGGACACAGGGACGTCTTTGGGATGGCTCAGAAGACACCGTGCAGCAGTCGCTTCTCTGGGGCTCAGTACTCACATGGTTTTGTGGAGCTGTCACTTTACAGCCAAAGTTCAGACCTTCTTACCCTGGTTGTAGAAAAGATCCACGTAAGCAGAAAACTAATGTTGTGGAAAAGCGTGCAATGAGGTGAAAGTACAAACAGCCAATGTATGTGAAACAATACCTTAAACTACTATTAGTAAGTGATTAAAAAACTCCTGAATGTTTAGGATGTGGGGGTTTTTTTTAAATTCCTTGTGATTTTAATAAGCAAGGCTAAATTGATGACAGTGCCAATTAACTCCGTTTTCCTTCTTGTTTTTGACCAGTGCAAATAACTTTGCCATGAAGGGGAAGAGGAAGACGCTGAATGCTGGCGATGTTCTCTCAGCCATGGAGGAGATGGAGTTTCAGCGATTCGTAGCCCCGTTGAAGGAATCCCTGGAAGGTACCGTCCGCAGTTCACGGCAGCGGTTCTAAGCAGCACCAAGTCCCGCTTTCCTCGAGCGCTGGACAAGCAGCACTCACTTGCCTGTCTTGTTTCTCTTTGCCCAGCATCCTGCACTGCAGTTTGCCTGGGGAATAAATAATGTGCACCTTAACAGGACTGGGATTTCACAACTGATGAGGATTGAGAAAGTCTCATCTGTCACTCCCTTATTACATTTTTTTAAAGAAAGTCTTAGATGCTGCCTGTAAATGTGAACTCCTGTGTCCTTTTCAGCATTTTTCTGCTGAAACTTAACTCGATTCCTATGGGGCTGGTCAGCACAGCTCAAATACTGGGGTGAGTTGCTGCTGTGAGTTCGCTGCTCCCCTGGAGAGCACGTGGATGCTGGACTCTGGCTATGGAGCTGTTCACGCTCTGAAAGTGCTGCCTTGCAATTTCTCAGTGTTCTCTTTCGTTTTTAGTTTACAGGCGTGAACAGAAAGGAAAGAAAGAAGCCAGGAAAGATAAAGACAAGAAAGCAGACTCAGAGGAGCAAGATAAGAGCCGAGAGGAAGAGAATGATGATGATGATGAAAGGATGGAAGAAGAAGAGCAAAACGATGAGGAAGAGGTGGACAACTGAGCTCACTGATGAGACATGTGCACAGGCCGGGGTTTGTTCAGAGGGATATAAATGCTCCAAATCAACCTCGCTGTGTCCCCTCTTGTTTCCAGACGAGCTTTGTACTGTTCCTCTGCGGCCCGGCCCTTTTGGGCTTTAACTTGTACATAAAGGACTTTGTAAAGCTTTTCCCGTGCATGGGGGCTTGGCTCCCTCCCAGTTCTGAGCGGCCACAAGGGACTGGGCCTTTTGTGCTGGGTTGGCTCCAAAATAAAGGAGAAAAGAACCGTCAGATGCTCGGTACAGAAGCTGGCCAGGAGAACCTGAGAGACTGTTGAATAAGCTCATTAAACCGAGTCAGGGGCTGAAACAAATGGATTGTTAACCCTTTGGGGTTTAGAATCTATGTGATGATGTCAAGGGGCTTAGAAGCTGAACAATTTAAGCTTTTTATCCAAGTGGCTTGTTTTTTGTCCTTAATTTTCTTGCATTCTGGCTGTGCCTTCTCTTCCTGCCGTAGCTGTGACTGCAATGAGCCTCACTGGTCACAGCGATACAGCATAACTGTACAGGGACCCGTGGTCCCCCCAGCTCACCCCAAATCAACCTAAATTGACAAATTTCACAGCACTTAGGGTGTCATCGAAGTACTGAAAGTGCTTGTTTTGTGTCTTTAAAGCCCTGGGGGACCAAGAGGAATTTTGTTACAAATCTGAAGCAAAATGAACACCTAAAAGGTGAATCGGGGTGACAAAACACCTCCTTCAAGAAAAATGGGGTGTTTGTATTCCTGGTACTCACATACGTTTGTTGTTTTATACTTGAATTCTTAGTTTTGATGCCTTTTCTTTCTCTTCTCTGAGAAAGTATCTATTAGGATAAGCTTCTTTTTGGGAAAAAATGCTTTATTAGTTGATCTTTTTGAAGACTAATAACCCTAATATTTGGACTAAACCGATGTCTGGTGAAGGAAATTTGAGGAAAGTTTTGGGTATATTTAAGTAAAACCCATGAGTTTTGCCGATGTGCAGTTTTAAAATAGCACTTGTGAGGAACAGCATGTCCTTTCCACCCAACACTTGGCGCAGAGCTGCCCACCAGAGCTGCCCTTTGTGCTTTCATAGCACGATGGCTTTTCTCACGCAGATGCCCGGCTCCCGTAAAGAGCTGCATCAACAAAGATTTTCTGCTGTCTAATTTCTACTGGCGTGCAGTCAGTAACAGATGAAAAGACCAAGTTGACAATGCCTTCCCAAGATCTCCAACAAAAAAGGCTCATCTGCTAGGTCTTTTTCCTCTTGTTTTGTTTCTTTTTGGGACATATCTGGGATGCACATTCTGGAAGGGAACAATATCTGAATAAAAGCCAGACTTTTTTAACAGAGTCTCTTATTTCTGTCCATAATAAAACGAGCTGGTTGAGTTTGTAGCAGCGCACGTCTGAGTGTGCAGTGAAGACAGAAGCAAACTGTCACTGCTTACGGAGTTGCTGACAGCGAGGAGGATGAAGGGATGAAGCTGCTGCAATCCGGCCTGTGTGTGAGAGGAGACTCAGAAGAACCAGCTTTCCAGCTGTGGGAGAACCGGTTTGGGTGTGATGTTTGTGGCCCCAGTGGAAGGAGCCTCCAGGTCGCCCTCACTCTTGGTGAGAGGCACGAGGGTGGGGGAAAAGAGGAGAGATTTGGGGGTTTATGCACTGCAGTGCGCCATGGAAATGAGGTTATCATGGGGGAACTACAGAACAGCAGGAGAAAAGATCTGTTAGAATAAGCCCCTTTTTTTAAAAAAATTGCTTTATATTTGACTGATCTTCCTCCAGACTAATAAACCTGGTCTGTGTGTATCCCGTGCTCTGAGGAGCTGCAGAAAACAGCAGGTGCTGTGTGCGTGCTGCGGGGCCGCAGTGTGGCTCCAGCCTCCCTCGGCTTGGCAACCCTCTGCAGCACCCCGAAGAAATGCTCCAGCCCCCCACAGTGCCCCAAAACCACCTGCCATGCTCCCTCAGCACCCCAAAACACTGCTGAAGCCCGCCGGCACCCCAGCCTCGCTCCATGCCCCCCAGCATCCCAAAGAAATGCTCCAGCCCCACACAGCACCCCAAAACCATGTTCCATGCCCCCTCAGCATCCCAAGCACCACTCCAGACCCCAAAACACCCCGACTCCCCATTCCATGGTCCCCCAGCAACTCAAAGCACTGCTTCAAACCCCCAGCTCTCCAAAGCCCTGCTCTGTGCCCTCCCAGTACCCCAAAGCCCTGCTCTGTGTCCTCCCAGCACCCCAAAGCCCTGCTCCACCCCCATCAGCACCCCAAAACCTGCCTCCGGGTCCCCCTGTGGTACCCCAAAGCCCTGCTCCATGCTTCCACAGCATTCCATAGCACTGCTCTGTCCCCTTCCAGCATCCCAAAGCCCTGCTCTATGCCCCCTCCAGCACCTCAAACCCTGCTCCACCCCTCTCACGTGGTCCAGGTCCCCCCACAGCACCCCAAAAAGCCATCTGCTTGGCCTCACAGCACACTCAGCCATGCTCTATGCCCCCATAGCACCCCCAAACCCTGCTCCAGATGCCTGCAGCACCCTAAAACCCTGCTGCAGATGCCTGCAGCACCCTAAAACCCTGCTGCAGCCCCCTAAAACCCGGCTCCAAGTCCCCCTGCAGCACCACAAAACCGATCTGCATGGCCCCATATCACACTCGGCTCTGATTTTGGCCCCCACAATATCTCAACACCCTGTTCCATGCACCCCCAGCACTCCAGAGTCCTGCTCCAGCTACCTAAAGCTCTGCTCTATGCCCTCCCAGCACCCCAAAACCCACCTGCATGCCCCCACGGCACGCTCAGGGGTGCTCCAGCTCTCTCAGTACCCCAAAGCCCTGCTCCATGCTCCCGCACCCCTGCCCCATACCCCAGAGCACCCAAACGCTCCCCGTCGCCCCAGCACATCCCGCCTCCAGCCCTTTCGCGCGTTCCGCCGCGCGAGATTTCCCGCCGTCTTCCCGCGAGGGGGCGGGGCTATGCTAACCAGAGGGGCGGGGTTATGCAAATCTCGGGGGCTGCGGGGAGACTCGCGCGGCCGGAGCGGGACGCGGTGGCGGCGGGAGGTGAGTGCGGGGGCTGGGGTCGGGGCGCTGGAGACGGGGCGGTCGTCCTGATCCTTGACTCTGGCCTCTACTAGGGCTGCCCGGAGGCCGGCCCGGCTCCAAGGCCAGGGCCCGGCCGGGGAAGGAGGCACCGGGTGGGTGCAGGCAGGAAGGGCAGCGCTCGGTACTGCACAGCGAGGACAACCCGGGTTTTGCTCGGAAACCCGCGTTCCCGGGGGGCAATGCAGCGGGTGGGTGTCGGTCCTGAGCCCCCGCTCATGCTGTGGTGTAATTACAGACCCTCCCGAGTATCCCCAAGAATCCCCATTTCCAGATCATACCTCGAGGAGCAAATCTTCATTAACGTCTTGACCTTCGTTAGTGGCTGTTAATTAACCTGCAGCTCTGTTATCTCCCTGGGGAGCTCTGCTTTCCTGGTACGCTGTCGTCCATCCCTGCTCCCACTTGGGGGCTTGTATCTCTCCAGGACTTCAGGTGAATAGTTGCACAGGGAAGGATGGGGCTGCGTCCATTCCTGCATCCCAAAATGCTGGAAAGCAGCATCCCTGTGTCCCAACAGCGAACAGGCAGCTGTCAGCTGGGCCGTGCTGTCAGCAGCTGGAGCGGAGCTTTGCAGCTCACCCTTGGCGTGCGGTGTGTCTGGCTCCAGCCCTTCCACTAAGTTTGTTTAAATTGTGCTGGTGCAAACGGGAGGACGGCCCGTGCGCGGTTCTCTCATTCCGCAGTCACTCCTCTCTCCTCGAATGCAATGAGGCAGCCGGGTCAGCACCCCGGGCCCAGGCTGGGCGAAGGTGCAGGTTTGGGTGCTGCAGGGTTGGGCTGCTCCTCCAGCTGTCCCGGTGGGAAGGAGCAAAGGTGAAACCGCTCTGCTGTGGTCGGGAGGGAGCTGCAGGACTGGTCTGAACACCCCTACTGATGCTGAGGTGTCCATGAAGCAAATTGCTATAGAAATACAGATTTGGGCATTTAATATCAGACAAAGAGGCGCATGTGCTCTGCTGGGAGCCCTGAGGGGGAACAGCCCCGTTCTGGGGTGTAACAAATGTGCAGCATCCCCTTATCACCGCACTCTTGCAGCCCTTGCTCTGCTGTGGGGCAGCCGTGGGGCACACAGTGGCTCTGCAGGTGTAAAACCCCGGTGCCTTCGTCCAAGCGGGTGCCCTGCATGGGCAGGGGAGCCGGCAGCTTCTCCTGCACACGAGGCTCGTACGGAGGCCCCAGCTCCGCGGCCACATGGGTGCTGTGCCGGGCCCACCCGTCCTGGCGGTTATCTCCGCTCTGCCATTCCGCGGGTGCCCATCACCTCCTTCCCAGGACAGGGCAGTTTCTGGAGCTGTGGCCTCTATCTGTCCCAGACAGAGTCAGGTGTCCCTGGTCCCACCCTGGCCCTGCTCCCTTCCCTCCTGCGGGATTAACTGCTTAAAGCATTTTTTGGATTCTCGAGGTGTGTTTTGTTCACTGAGCCTTTTGTTCTCGCTGCCTGCCCCCCTGCCTGCACAGCCCAGGCCCTGTGCTGGAGCTGCCAGCTCTAGTTCACCCCTTCCTGTCACTAAGGGCTCTAGTGGACACTTTCCAGAGCTAAAAATGACTTGCCAAGTGATGTGGTGGCACTGCCAGCGTGCCTGTCAGCTGCTCTGCATCCCCCACAAGCACTGTCCGATTTTCTTATACAGTTTTTGTACCTGTAAGCCAGTAGGTAACTGAGAGGAGCTTTTTCCCCCATCCCCAGGCAGAGACAATTGCTGGGGATGCAGGAGTCCTGGCCTGAATGCAGTGCCACTTTATGACAAGTGTCTTTACACTGGGGTGACTTGATAGAGACTGAGAGTTTGGCTCAGCACTGGGATGTCTGAATGCTCTTCAAACAGGTGAACACCTCCAGTTAGAGATGTTGCAGAAGAATGTGGCCATCTCCTGCCCAGCTCTGTTGCTGACTGGTGTCGTGGGTGCTGGTGTAAAGCTTTCTCCCCCCAGACTGTGTCCTGGGATGTTCTGAGCTGTGTCTGCTCTCCAGGGGGGTTCATGAGGTTTATTGCCTGGAGAATCCCTCCTGGGATGGGACTGCGAACTGGGGTGCTCCCCTGAGCCAGGTCCCGTCCTCATGTCCGCTCTGTCTCCCCAGGGACGCCCTGCCCAGGGCTGCAGGGCAGGGATCCGCCCGTGCTCGCAGGAGCCTCCAGCTCCTCCCGCTCTCGAACCAATATCTGTGGTCTCCAGTACGGACTTTGCAGTTTGTCTCCTGGGGCAGCGGGAGGGAATCGCACCCTCTGCTCGCGGTGTTTGTGGGACGCGGCCCTGTGTGTGCAGCCAGCAAAGTCCTTGAGGCCGCTCTGTACAAACAGTTTGTTGTTCAGGTCGCGTTTCCCAGGGCTGTAACAGCTGCTCTCGTCTGTGCTGCAGCCAAATGCCTCATCCCGGGGCAGCTGCCTTCCCCCAGCCCCTTCCACATGTTGGGGAGAGTTTAGTGCTAATGGAAATTTAAATCTTAATGGTCTAATTGCAGAATTATTACTAGATCTGTTACAGAAAAAAATATTGGTACGGAAGAAGTTTCAACGCTAACACAGCTAATGCTTGATTTATGTATGTTGAGTAACTGCTCTTTGTTACCCCTGGAATCAGTTTTGCCCGGATTCTGTATCCAGCAGTAAATTGTGTGACGGTGGGGTTTAAAGCCCTGGTGACTTAAGGCCGATCCTGCCCCTCTCTCATCCAGTGCCCGCACGCTTCTGTAACTGCACCGTTACACCATGGCCATACATACTTGGTGCTACACAGAGCAGCTTTTCACTGCTCTGTATAGAAAAGCTGTATCACACAGTTACACAGTGTTATGCAAAAGTAAAATGAACTAAGTAATGACTGTCTCATCATTAGATAACTGCTGGTTCAGTTACAAAAGCTAAACCAGAGGGATCCTGAGGAGGGTGGTTGAACCGTG
Organism: Patagioenas fasciata; assembly: GCF_037038585.1. Taxonomy (NCBI): domain Eukaryota; kingdom Metazoa; phylum Chordata; class Aves; order Columbiformes; family Columbidae; genus Patagioenas; species Patagioenas fasciata. The sequence goes on from NC_092539.1 coordinate 2,424,338, forward strand.
TAAATGTGTTTCTGCTGTGGGAGGACGCTGGTAGCTGTAAATCAGTGGGTTTACACACAGAATTGGGAGATTTAGTGAGGAGGAATTGGTATCGCCCCTGTTCATGGTAAGGGCCGTGCTGTGGTGGGTCCTGCAGTGCCCAGGAAGGTTGGCATGAAGCTGCTGGGCTGCAGCTCGTGCTCCCTGTGTGTGTCTGGAGCAGGACAGGGACAGTGCCACAGCAGCTGCCCGCATCTCAGCCCCCTCCTCGCATGTTCTGATGGCAGTGGCTCACCTGGACACCACCGCTAACCAGCCTGCCGCTTGTTCTGGTGTTTCAGAGTGTCCTCCACAGCCCACGATGCAGGCAGACTCCCTTCTTCACAGCGGCTACTTCCACCCGGTGCTGCGCTCCTGGCAGTGTGCGGCAACCACCTTCGATGCCTCCAACCTCATCTACCCCATTTTTGTGACGTGAGTGAGCCCCGGCTCTCTGGGTTAGGGATGGATCACGCTCAGGTTGACAGGTTTAGTCGAGAGGTTCAGATTCCCCATGGATGAGCCTGGGGTAGGGGCCTCTTTCTCACACCGAGTCCTCATGTCTCTGTCCCATCCCCTCCTGCAGTGACAGCCCTGATGCGGTGGAGTCAATCCCCAGCCTGCCAGGACAAGCCAGGTAAGAACCCAGCCCCTCCACGCTGCCCGTGCTCGCTGCTCGCGCTTGCTGCCTGCACTTGCTACCTGTCCCATGCCTGAGCAGGGTTGATGTATGTCCTGAGATGAATGTGGACCAAAGGTGACACTTCCAGACCCTGTGGTCCCTGCTCGGGGATCCCCAGCATCAGGCAGGGTGGGAGTATTCATCCCCTGAGCGAGTGGTGGGAATCATACTGGGGATGCTGGGAAAGTACCGGTGCTGGCAGGGACAGTGCCAGGATCCTGCAGTGTCCCAAAGCACTCACACGTTGTGTGGCCTGGGCACGTGGGGAAGCTGGAAGTGAACGGGCTTTCCAGCAGCAGCTGGAAACGCTGTGCAAGGACACGGGCTCTGGGCCTGCGTTGGATCTTGCAAGGCTGGCAGCTCCTGTCTTCATCTGCTGCGGCGTTGGGGCTGTGCTCGGAGAGCCCGGGGGTGGTCCCCTGGGGAACTGGGACATCTGCAACAGGGACACCGAGATAAGGGATCCAAGGGCAGGGCATGCACATTCCTTCAGAGCAGAGAGTGTCCATGCTGGGGAGATAATGCTGCTGGAGCCCCAGATAAGGTTCTGGATTGTTCCTCCCATTGTTCAGGCAACACCTCCCCTGTACCTCCAGTTGCTGCTTGACTTGACAGGGGTGATTGTGGATGCTGGATTGCTCACAGACCAGCACCCAAATCACAGAGCGGCTCACCCCGTGGCACAGGTCTGGGTCCCTGGCAGCCCCTTTGTTTTGCTTTTCTCAGGTATGGTGTGAACAAGCTGGAGGGGATGCTGCGTCCCCTCGTCAAGGATGGTCTGAAATGTGTGCTGATCTTCGGGGTGCCCAGCAAGGTCCACAAGGTCAGTGTGCGGGGAGGTGTCAGGGGGCTTGGGGCAGCCACAGGCATGTGGGAGAGCAGTGCAGGGCCGGTGGAGCTCCTGATCAAACAAGAGCAGTTAAGGGTCACTGTGTGTGCTTGTACCCTGCTCAACAGAGCAGGATGGGGGTGGGAAGCTGTGGTGACACTCAGAAAGCTCCCAGAGCTCTTGCAGGTGGCCCTGAGACCTGCAGTCACTGCTCAGAGGCACGTTTCCATCAGTGGTGGTCACACCGCCCTGTGTCACAGAGTTTCATGGTTCAGAAAAGGCTTCCTGAGCAGAACTGCTGCCACGGAGTAACTGGTGGGAAGTCCTTGGCTCTGCATGCTGAAGCATTTATCTTCTCACAGGACGAGAGAGGCTCCGCTGCTGATGCGGAGGACACGCCTGCCATCCAGGCGATCAAGAAGATCCGCTGCACCTTCCCAGAGCTGCTCATAGCCTGCGATGTGTGTCTGTGCCCGTACACCTCCCATGGGCACTGTGGTGAGTGCAGAGCCTGCAGTCCCAGGCTGCTCTGCAGGTGTTTTCCAGGCACTGAGAATCTCTGGGGATTTGGTGCTTTCAGCTGAGGAGCTGCGGGTGCTGCTGGGGTCTGGGCAGCTCCTGCCCAAGGCTTGGCTCCCCAGTACTGGTGCAGCTGAGCTTGGGAGACCTCTCCTGAGTTTTGACAGCAGGGTAGGAGATGCAGGGCGTTCAGGCACCCAGTCCTTGGCCATCTGAATCCATCTGAGCAGCTGGCTGTGTCCTTCACCTCTCTCTTCCCTTCCCTGGAGCTCAAACATGTTGTGTCCAGTCCCTGGAGGGCTCTGTCGTTGCCTTCTGGTCTTTATCCAGTTCTTTTAACATGTTCCCCACTGTTGCTCTGAGCATCTGTGTAGCAAGAGCCACTCTGGGGATCAAGGCAACTGGCCCCCTGGACCCTCTCCTGACCCCAGCTTTGTCCCCCAGGCATCCTGCGTGAAGACGGCACCATCCAGAACGAGCTCAGTTGCCAGCGGCTGGCAGAAGTGGCACTGGCCTATGCCAAAGCAGGTGGGGACCCTCCTGCCACCAGTACCTGAATATGACTCTTGTGGACTCCCCTCCTCTCACTTTTGGGGGCCCAGAGGCTGACAGGGCCAGGCTCTGGCTGCGAGAGCTTCTGCTCTGAGCCGGGCGAGCTGCCCCTGCCCTCCCACGCTGGCCCTGGCAGCGCTGCAGGCGCTCGGGGCCGCTCTGTCCCTGGGGTCACCTCCTCCCATGGGCAGAGTCACAGCCTCGGGCACATCTCAACACCTCTGGTCTCTCCCTGCAGGCTGCCACATCGTTGCCCCGTCAGATATGATGGACGGGCGCATTGCGGCCATAAAGAACGCACTGATCTCCAATGACCTGGGCAACAAGGTGAGCTCGGGATCACCCTGCATGTGCCCAGGGCAGGAGTGATGTTCCTGGGAAGGGTGCACCATGCAAGACCCAGGCAAGCAGTGGGAGAAACAAACCCCACGTTGCAGGATGTGCCGCAGGCATCTCCCTCCACCGCTGCTTACAGGAGCAGAATGTCCTCAGCTGGATGTGGGGACAGCAAGGTGCCAGGCCTCTGGCAGGAGAGGGAGGATGTGGAGCAGAGGATAAAACAGCCGTGGGAGGGAATCGCTGCTGCCCTGGTGCCGGCATGCAGCACCGAGCTTCTGGCCCTCACCGCTCCGCTCTCCTCTGCAGGTCTCCGTGATGAGCTACAGCGCCAAGTTTGCTTCGTGCTTCTACGGCCCCTTCAGGTGGGTCTGTCCCTTGGCCAGGAGCGTTCCCAGATAGTTAATTGGGAAGGGGGCTCAGCCAGAGCCTGAGCTGCAGCTGGAGCCGCGCTGGTCGCTGTGGAGCAGCCTCCACATGCTTCCTGGTGCAAAGGGAGACACCTGCACCTCATCCAGCAGAGGCTGGCTGCTGGGGACATCACCGGCTGATCCACGTCCCAGCCCGTCACCTGCTCGTCCTGGCGCTGGGGGGAAGGCAGCGGGGCCAGAGCTGCAGGTGCCACGAGCAGCGAGAAGTCGCAGGAGCCACTGTTGTCAAACAGGGTGGCTGTGGGGACAAACCTCAGCTCAGGCAGCCATTAGACCTCATCCCAAGAATGGCCTGACCCTGATGGGGCATCCCTGAGGGAAAAGAGCAAAAAGAGAATGTCTGACACGATCTTACCCCAGACTCTGGGCACAGGGATGGCAGCAGGTGTTGAAGCTCAGCTGCTAGGGCCAACTTGGATCTGTTGGATCTCTCAGAGTGATCCTGGGGGCACTGAGGCAAGTCGGGAGAGCCCCCTTTTCCTGGCCCCAATGGCTCAGACACTTGTCCTAGTCTGTCCTCACATTTTTGAAGCTTTGCAGGGCAAGGGGCATGGGGAGCTGTGCTCATCCTCACCCCTTGCCCTCTGCCCTGCCCATCACCAGGGATGCTGCTCTCTCCAAACCCGCCTTCGGAGACAGACGATGCTACCAGCTGCCCCCGGGGGCCCGTGGCCTGGCGCTGCGAGCCGTGGTGAGTGGGGGGGTCAGCCTGACCCAGGCAGCAGCAAGGGCTGTGGGTATGGGAGAGCAAGCCCCGGGGGGTTGGGGGCAGAAGGTGGAAGGAGGCATGCCAGACAAAATAGCCAAGGCTCTTACCTCCTCAAGAAGGAGAAATGTGGTGCCTACCAGCCTGCTGGAGAGCTGGTCCCCAGTGTGTGTGTGGACAAGGACTGTTTTGGGCCCCTCACCACAAGAAAGACCTTGAGGTGCTGGAGCAAGTTGAGAGAAGGGAACGGAGCTGGTGGGGGGCTGGAGCACAAGTGTGATGGGAGCGGCTGAGGGACCTGGGGGGTTCAGCTGGAGAACAGGAGCTGAGGGGAGACCTTCTGATCTCTGAACTGCCTGAAAGGAGCTTGGAGCCAGGGGGGGTCGGGCTCTGCTCCCCAGGAACAAGCGCCAGGAGCAGAGGAAACGGCCTCAAGTTGCGCCAGGGGAGGTTGAGGTTGGATCTGGGGAACAATTTCTTCCCCAAAGGGCTGTGGGGCATTGGAACAGGCTGCCCAGGGCAGTGCTGGAGTCACCATCCCTGGAGGGGTTGAAAAGGCGTTTAGATGAGGTTCTCAGGGACAGGGGTTAATGCTGGTGTTAACAGTTGGACTCAATGACCTTAAAGGTCTCTTCCAACCCAAATGAGTCTGTGATTCTATGATTCTATACTTTGGGTTGCTGGGGTCAAGCATGTGTTCCCCTGGCAGGACCGGGACGTGCGTGAGGGAGCAGACATGCTGATGGTGAAGCCGGGGATGCCCTACCTGGACCTTGTGAGGGAGGTCAAGGCTCGAGTAAGCAACTCCTGTGGCAGTGAGAGCACACGGTGTCCTGAGGAGGGCAGGTGTGGGGGGGGTGGCCAGTTTGGATGCCCAAGCCAGCGGGGCAGTGACTGTTGGGTTCACATGTTGTGGTGAGTGCCGGTGCACCCTGGGGGCTGCAGGGAGGGGACAATGGGCACGGGGAGGGGTGTCCCCCGCTGACCTCCCTTCCCGCAGCACCCCACGCACCCGCTGGCCGTGTACCACGTCTCGGGGGAGTTCGCCATGCTGTGGCACGGGGCCCAGGCCAAGGCTTTCGACCTGGAGACCGCTGTCAGGGAGGCGATCACGGCCTTCAGGCGCGCAGGTGAGGCGGGCGGCCGGGCCCGCGCCCCCCAAACCCCGACCCCATCCCCGTGTGTGTGTGTGTCCGTGTGTCCGCCCGCCCGCGGGGCGGCTCCAGCGCCCGCTCTCTCCGCAGGGGCCGATATCATCATCACGTACTTCGCGCCGCAGCTCCTGCGCTGGCTGAGGGAGGAGGCGGCGGGACGGGTCTGAGCGGGGCGGGGCTTCCGGGGGCGGGGCTTCCGGGAGGGGCGGAGCCGCCCGTGGATTCCGGGGCCGCGCAGCCCCCGGCCCGGTGAGCCCCGGGTTCCCCCGCACCTCAGTTTCCCGCAGCGCCCACCCGCACCGGTAACCCCCGTGCCCCCCTGCAGCCCCCGCAGGGGGCGGCAGCTGCCGCGGCCGGGAGGACTGTGCACCCTGGGCCTTCCCCTCCCGCCACACCGCGGTTCTGACCCCTGAGCCCCCCCGGCGGGACGTGGCGAGGGGCTGGTGCCCAAACCCCGCTGACACAACCTGCACCTGGCTCTCCTCCTCGTTGTCCCGAGTTCCCCTTAGTCCCGAGCCTTACTGAGCCATGCTTAGGCTGCGCTTACTGACGTGGGACGTGAAGGACACGCTGCTGCGGCTGCGGTGGCCGGTGGGGGAGAGTTACGCGGCCGAGGCCCGGGCTCACGGGCTGCAGCTGCAGCCGCCGGCGCTGAGCCAGGCGTTCCGGGAGGTGTACGGGGCCCACGGCCGGCGCTTCCCCAACTACGGCCGGGACCAGGGGCTGAGCTCCCGGCAGTGGTGGCTCAGCGTCACGGGACAGACCTTCAGGCTCGCAGGCGTGCGTGACGACAGCATCGTAACGCTGATGGCTGAAAACCTCTACCAGGACTACTGCAGCGCCCAGAACTGGGAGGTGCTGCCGGGAGCCGGCGAGACCCTGAGCCAGTGCCGCCAGCGTGGCTTCCGCATGGGGGTCGTCTCCAACTTCGACAACCGACTGGAGAAAATCCTCTCCCGCTGCGACCTGCGGCACCACTTTGAATTCGTCCTCACCTCCGAGGCCGCCGGCTTCGCCAAGCCCGACAGGAGGATCTTTGAGGAAGCCCTGCGCCTCGGGGGGGTCCCCCCGGGGCAGGCGGCTCACGTCGGGGACGACTACACCCGGGATTACCGGGCAGCGCGGGCCGTGGGCATGCACAGCTTTCTGCTCCGGGCGGCCGGGCAGGGCGAGGAGCCGGCGGTGCCCCCAGAGCACGTCCTGCCCACGCTCAGCCACCTCCTGACTGTCATTGAGAAGGGGTAGCTGCGTTTTGGAGCAGCCGCTGAGTGGAGAACTGGTTCTGCTGTGGGATTTCTTGCTGCGCGTGAGCAGGGAAAAGAGCAAGTGGTGCCACAGAGCGGGAGCGGGGACCTACAATAAAATGTACCTGACACAGTGTTGCTGCTCATGTCTTTCATTGCTCTAAAAATGCTATGGAGGAGCTGGGGACAGGGTCAGGCTGCCCTCCAGAAGACTCGTTCTGGGGGAGGGACAGGTAATATCCCCCTGCCCCCAACAGCGGTGGCCAGGAGGCATCCACAGCCCTCCTGCTGTGGGCAAAACTGTCTGGAATTGGGCGAGTTTCACTTAATTTAACGTATTGTCAATTAACATAAACTTTGCATTACTGATTTGGGTATTGAGAAATAAATTTTAAACAGTTGAGGAAACACCTTTCTTGCCCTTCTCCCTGGCTCAACACCTCTCCGTCCTCCCTGCCCAACATCAGCGCCGTGTGTTTCTGCCACATTCCTCTCCCTTTGGCGAGGTGAGGAGCAGCGCTCAGATGAGGTTTCTCTGCTGCCCCCTCCTCTGCTCTAGGGTGGGCTTCTCCATGGGCCACAGCCCCCAGGGGCCCCTGCCCACTGTGGGGTCTCCCCCGGAAGTGACAGCCCCCCCAGTGTCCCTGCTCTGCCCTGGGACTCTCCTCCCAAAAGTGTGTCCCCAGCTGTGTCCCAATAATGTCTCTTTCCCTGTAACATTTCTCCTGTTTTCTAAAGCCCACAGTCGGGCTGGAAACCTGCCACTGGTCAGAGAGGAGTTAAATGATTCACCCAGAAGCAGCCGGCAGAGCCGGGTGTTACCCTGAGCCCTCACTCCAGAGGCACAGGGTGGGTGTAGCCTCCAGGAGGGGAAAACTGCCATAAAATGCAAAGAACAGGCACAGTTTGAGCCAGCAATTTGCCCTGTGGCCAAGAGGCCAATGGTACCTGGCCTACATTAAGAAAAGTGTGACCAGCAGGTCAAGGGAGGTTCATCCTCCCCCTCTGCTCCACCCTGGTGAGGCCCCATCTGCAGTTCTGTGTCCAGTTCTGGGCTCTACAGTTGAAGAAGGACAAGGAATCACTGGAGAGTCCAGTGGAGGGACACAAAGATGCTGAGGGGTCTGGAGCATCTTTCTGATGAGGAGAGACTGAGAGAGCTGGGGCTGCTCAGCTGGAGAAGCTGAGAGGGATCTGATCAATGGGATCAGTATCTCAGGGTGGGTGTCAGAGGATGGACCAGACTCTGTTCAGTGGTGCCCAACGCCAGGGTGAGGGGCAGCGGGCACAGACTGAAACACAGGAGGCTCCATCTGAACATGAGCAGAAACTTCTCTGCTGGGAGGTGCCAGAGCCTGGCCCAGGCTGCCCAGAGCGGGTGTGGAGTCTCCTTCTCTGAGACATTCAAACCCGCCTGGACCCACCTGTGTGATCTGCTCTGTGACCCCGGTGAGCAGGGCTGGGCTGGGGATCTACAGAGGTCCCTGGAACCCCAACCAGGCTCGGATTCTGTGAAGGCAACTCTTGTCTGAACACCACTTTACATGAGCCAGCAACCCTGTCTGGGCTTCCTTCACCCCACAAATGTACTGTACAGTGTATATACAGTCACTGTACATACAGTGGTATATTCAGCCTGCTAGTGAGTGCAACGTTTTGCTCACTGGACAAGCGAGATGCTCTGGTGTGCCACAGCAAAGACGGGATAGAGGGGCTCTGTGAAGTTCTCCCTGTGGGAGAAGAGGATGGCGCAGGAATCGGGGTCATAAAAAAGCACCTCCCCTCCCGCAAAGTCAACCAGCACCCCAATCTCAGCTGGAGCCTTGAGCAGCTCCACCGCCCGCGGCTGCCCAGCGTGCAGGAACTTGAACTCCTTGTCATAGCGCGAGAAGACCCAGGAGGCAGCATTGAAGCCCAGGCGGCCTTCGTTGGCAGAGCCCTTCCTGGGCACGGAGCTGTAGCAAACCCCCAGCTTGTAGGCGCAGCTCTGCTCCACGCTGACCTTCCACGCGCAGATGCCCGAGCGGAAAGCCAGAGTGGCCAAAGCGTTGGGCCAGTGGTCAAACCGCTCGGGGCAGTCCAAGTTCACCTTTCCTTTCTTGGGGCTAAAGGTCAGGGTTTTCTTGTCTTCCGACAGGCTGAGGTGGGGGCTGACGGTTTTCTCATCGATGTGAATCTCCTGGGAGCCTGCAAGAAAAGCCACGTGATGAGCACCGACTGGGTGGCGCCGCCTGAACCATCTGAACAAGTTATGGCCATGGGAAACACAATCACAACGGCCATCTTCTCGCATATTGCTCCTGGGGACACGCTTGCTCGCATGGGGCGATGTGGGGCTGGGGGCTCCCTGCAGCCAGCCCTCCCCAGCCAGGGCCAGAACAACACAGAGACTCAAAGCCCAGGCCTCCCCAACACCTCTGCACCCTCGCACAAGTCCCGCAGAGTCAGGGGAGACGCTGCTCATCTCACTCTGAGCCCGGCCCAAATCCCCACAAAACAGAACTCAGCAGGTTCAGTTCATCCCATCTTTGGGAAAGACCCAAATCTGAGCCCTGTCCCTTCCCACCACCACTGTGGGCCAGCAGGACCTGACTTCTCCCCCAGCCCGAGTCAAGAGCCTGCACAAGGACAGGGCTGTTTGCAGAAAAACCTGCAAAGCCGGTAACACAGGAATGAGGAGGAACAGGGAGGCCTGGGCAGGGGAAATCCCTTTCCTTCTATAAAGTCGTTAAACAGCCCACCCTGAGCGGTTGGGAGCAGCGCAGGGAGGTGGCACCAGGTATGAGAGATGAGCACGGCCAGGACTCGATTTGGTTTTGCTGTGAAATGAGGGGCTGCCCAGTCGCCTTTGTGCAAACGCAAACCCCGTGAGCTGCAGCCGGGGTGAGAGCCGGGCTGGCCGGGGACCCTCGCTCGCTGTGGGTCGGCTCCACATCAGCCCCGTGGCCGCAGGACCCAGCACCCAACACCCAGAGCGGTGCAAGTGCTGAAGAACCGCATGAGTGCTCCCCTAACTCTGTAAATTCTCTAAGCAAAGAGACAAAGGAGGCTGATGGCAGCTGACTCACCTGCTCCTGGGGTGATGGGGTTTCTACCTGCGGGTGCCCCTCCCTGCCCTGCCTTCCCCCACCCTCCCCTCGTTCATTTTGGGTCTTAAACTGACACGGAAACAAGGCTGGAGCAGGTGAGTCATTTCATCTCCCAGCCCTGTTGCCAGCTTTATCATATCAGCCCTGCTCTGGCCATTGACCTACCATGCTCTGCTCGGCACCCAGCGCCTGGCAGGATGAGGCCCTTAAAGAGTCACAGAATCCCAGCCTGGTTGGGTTGCAGGGACCTCTGCAGATCCCCAGCCCAGCCCTGCTCACCAGGGTCACAGAGCAGATCACACAGGTGGGTCCAGGTGGGTTTGAATGGCTCAGAGAAGGAGACTCCACACCCGCTCTGGGCAGCCTGGGCCAGGCTCTGGCACCTCCCAGCAGAGAAGTTTCTGCTCATGTTCAGATGGAGCCTCCTGTGTTTCAGTCTGTGCCCATTGCCCCTCAAACTGGCACTGGGCACCACTGAGCAGAGTCTGCTCCATCCTCTGACACCCACCCTGACATATTGATCACATTGATCACATCCCTCTCAGCTTCTCCAGCTGAACAGCCCCAACTCTCTCAGTGTCTCCTCATCAGGAAGATGCTCCAGACCTCTCAGCATCTTTGTGTCCCTCCGCTGGACTCTCTCCAGTAATTCCTTGTCCTTCTTCAAGTGGGGAGCCCAGAACTGGACACAGAACTGCAGATGCAGAGTAGAGCAGAGGGGGAGAATAAACCTTCCTTGACCTGCTGGTCACACTTTTCTTAATGCACCCCAGGTACCATTGGCCTTCACACCATGACACTGCAGCCTGAACGGGGTCAGCCCAGAGCCGGACCTGTCCCAGCACCTACACAGACCCTGGCCAGCACCCCTCCGACCAGCACCCGATGCAGCAGCGCTGGCCAGTGGGTTCCAAGGGCGGCACCTGCCCTGGAGCTCCCTGGCAGGGGAAAACCAAGGCTGAAATCTCGGTTTGCACAACATGGAAGCGCCACATGCACTTGCGCGTTAGCTGGAAGCTCTTGCAGGCAACAGCGAGCAGAGAGAGGAGCTGAAGACACCTTCCCCTTCCAGCCGAAGCAGACAGCCCCATTCTTTGATGATTGATTTCACTGAGCAGCAACCAAAGCTTTGCAGGGTGCCTGTCCTCCGCAGGCCCGCGCAGCTGCGTTCACCCACGCTGCCTATTTGTAGGTTGACTTTCCAGGAAGCAATTCCACTGGGAATTCATCCCATCCCCAAATCTATTTTCTCTGTGTACAGAACCCGTCAGAGTGGTATTGCCACTTCCGAGAGACGAGGGATGCTGAGCAGGTAAGTTAACATGGTTAACCGCTCTGCTAATTATGTATATGCTACCAGCAACACATTTTACTACTTTTAAAAATCCCAAATTCCCATTTCCAAACTCAGACATCTGAAATGAAAATCCTCGTAGCTAGATCTAGACACTGAGGTGGGATCCAGACCCAGCCTGGTCTCTGGGCAGAAGGTCACCACGGAGCAGCCCAATGTCCCAGCCGGCTGGGACAGCTTCAGTGTGTGTCACCTCTGCAGAGGGTCTTGCGTGGGGCCTCCAGTCAGCACCTGCCCCCACAGCACTCACAGGGGTGGCCACGAACCGAGAGCCCCCCCAGAACAGTGCCAGGAGATCGACACCACCTCCCAGTTTAGGGAAGAAGCTGCCAACCCCAAACATAAGCGATACAGAAGTCTGGATGCCAAGTGAAGGCATCCAAAGGATTGTGTTTACTTCGGGGAGTGAAACGGAGGTTCTTTTACCCGCTGCTTTTCAAGTTTTTGAGAGGCTACAGGGCAAGAGGGTGGACCAGACTCTGTTCAGTGGTGCCCAACGCCAGGGTGAGGGGCAACGGGCACAGACTGAAACACAGGAGGCTCCATCTGAACATGAGCAGAAACTTCTCTGCTGGGAGGTGCCAGAGCCTGGCCCAGGCTGCCCAGAGCGGGTGTGGAGTCTCCTTCTCTGAGCCATTCAAACCCGCCTGGACCCACCTGTGTGATCTGCTCTGTGACCCTGGTGAGCAGGGCTGGGCTGGGGATCTGCAGAGGGCCCTGAAACCCAACCAGGCTGGGAGTCTGTGAAACCATCAAGACTAGGAACTCACTGGTTTCAAGCAGTCTGGGAGGAGGGACCACCAAGTGGAACATAACATTAGCGTGTCTTAACAAAAGCTAGGACCACTGCAGTTAATATTAAATCTGTACAGCTGGGTCCTGAGTGAGACACAGCGAGATGAGTACAGATATGGTAGGAATCCTCAGTAAGCAACCAGGACAGGTTAAATGTAACCACAAAAACAGACAAAAACCCAAACCAGAGTATACTGAATGCACCAACAGACCCATTACTAGGACTGAACGCCTTAGACAAGGGTGCTACTGGGAAAGCAATCCATAAATTAACCATGTCACAACAAAGAGAATTAGAGAAAGGTTTCCTGCATGAATATCTGCTGAGAACCCGCTCGACTTTGACAATGTACAACTGCAGGGGTCTGCGTGACTGCCAGCACTCAAAGACTTGAAACAGAGGGAAATTCATCACAAAAGGAGGCAACACCAGAGCTTCCAGAAGAAACAAATGATGGTGTTGGCTGGTACACACAGGCTCTCAAGCAAACAGTGGAAAACACAAGAACAATAAAAGCCAGAAGCGCACACCTTGGAGAGGGACCTGGAACAGGGAAAACCTGTGAACTGCTCATCAGCATCAAGAGTGAGATGAGCAAAAATCAAATGTCAATGCAAAAGCTTTGGGAAGATGACCCCAGGGATTTTTCATGAGGTGACACACAGGACAAATGTTTTCAAATTGTGAAGGATAGTGCCACCTTTGAGGGACAAAAACTACATTTGAAAGACTCTAATGATGGCCTGTAAGCAAGAATAAACCCAACATTTCACAACCAGCAATTCAAGCAGATCAGAGCCGGAAGAAAACCATCTCTTCCCTGCTCAACAGAGCTGACACCAACCTGGTTCCACCCTCCCTGGCAGACGTCACTGCCCCACAAACGCCTCTGGTGCAACCTCAGCTGTACGGCAGGAGCTGAACCAGGTGACAAACGTCCCCAACCACCCACCTGCTCGTGCACGGCCACAATCTCAGCTTACGATCAGAAAGCTCCTGCATCCACTCACTTCTCATTCCAGCGCACCAGAGCACTGTACAGATGCCACATGGGCAGCTCATCTGCTTTTAAAATCACCATCAGGCCAATGCTAAACACGGTGAGGAGGGATTTCTGGGACAGAGATTCCTGCAGCAGCTTCACTGCTGTCACCAAGCGACCCAGGAAACAACAAATGAAACCAAATGAGGTTAAGAAACAGAGCTGATAAAAGACGCAGCCTGCTCAAACTCCAGTTCTGCTCCAAGCCACAACCAGCTGCTTTGAGCTCCTGTCCCCCCTTCTCAAAAAACCTCCTAGAGCTGCTGCTGCCCCCCTGGCTTGGGCTCCACACAACTAGCAGGGGCTGGGACAGCAGAGGGGACAGGACACGGCACCGGGATGCTTGGATACAGCACCACGGTGTTTCTTTGGGCACAACACGGACAAGCGTGCAGGAACCCCCGGAGAGCGCGAGGCCTGAGCGAGACACCGACCTGCCCCGCAGCACAGAACAGCAGAGGCCCAGAGCCGGTGCAGCAGCGGACTCTGAACACACGTCTGGTTAAAGTTTAACTTCAGGGACTCCTGCGGCTCCAAGATTCCCTCCGCCAGCTCCGTCCTAGCAAAGGAAAACAAGAGTTATTCTGAAATACAATGATTTATTGACCAGTGCGGGAAGTGTTTCTAAAGATCGCCAGGAGGTAGGGCAGAAAGATGAGCTGGAGCGGCTGCAAGAGCAGCAGTGCGGAGAAACTACAGGGGGGGTTTCTAGACAAGCTCTTGTCCTAAGTGATACTTTCGGTTGGCTTTGATTCCAGTCCCTTCTGAAAGGACTTTCAGTGTTTTAAAACACAATCCCAGCAGCCTGAGCCAACAGCTCAGCAGGCGCAGAGTAAACGCGTCTGGGAGCGGATGTCAGGGCACAAGGGGAGCACAATGAGCGGGCTGCAGAGAGAGAATCAGATTTCCCTCTTTATCAACAACACCTTGCTGGCTGAGCAAAGGGGGGTGCAATGGGAGAGCAAGCAGGACTCGGGGTTTCACAGAGCACAGTGAGGAGCTCGAGGGTTTGCTGGGTTCCTGTGGCTGCAGCACGCACAGGAACTCCTGGCTCTGGGTAACCGCTCTGCTCTGGCCGCTGGTGCTGTGCCGTGGCACATTTCTTACTGCTACAGGCAGGTCCCACAAAAACACACTCCTGAAAGTCCTTTGGGCAGCAGAGTCCAGCCAGCACCTTGTAGAGCTACGGAAATAAACGTCTGTACAAACGCAGCCACATTCTCAAGGGAGGGCAAGCCAAGGCGACTGATGGCGACTGTCCGAAATGCCGAAATCCGTGCTCAGTTCTCCCCCGTGCAGCCTGGGCGCACCGTCCCTCTGGCGATGCTGTGCCAGCAGCCCCTGCCACGGAGCACGCCAGATTTCCAGGTGAACCACCCCACCTCCTGCCAACAGGCCAGGGACAGGCTCGTCCCATCTCCCTGGGAGCTTTCCAAGGAGCTGGAGAAGGTCTCCAGCAAGCGCTAGCACATCTGGCAAAGCTTCTGGGGAGACCTCGCACATGGAACATCTCTAGGTGCCAGACTGCTTTGTCTTGAGCAGCACATGAAGCAGAGACAAGAGGGCACATCAGCATCTTTGTGCTCTGCCCTTGTCCTTCATGAAGCAGTGTGACAGAGGAAAGAGGGGGTGTCACCTGCTGCTCAAGCAAGGACACGCTGCTGACAGCGGGAGCCGCGGAGCAGGGTCGGGGAAGGACCAGGTACTCACCTCTCGAAGATCTCTTGTTCTGCACACTGGGGACAAGGAGGGAAAGGAAAGAGTCATCAGAGCTGGAATCCCTGCAGATAAATCCCAAACATGGGCCAGTGCACAGCAAACCCAGCACCCAGGGAGCACTGTTCCCCTTCCTGACCCAGGGAAACCCCTGAGCAGCCAGGGCAACACCCAACATCCATCTTCTTCAGCTGCAGCACTTTCCACTCCTTGATTCAGAAAATAAATGGGAATGGCTGTGGGTGACACATCTTGTACATCTGGCTAGGGGTAGTGTCTGCTGGGACGGGGCGGCTGGGGGACAAAGAGGGCCATGGGGCATCCAGATGGAGCCTGTCACTGCCCCATGTGCAAGCAGAACAAGTACAGCTGGATCATCTGGCACAAGAGAAACAGATGGGAGAGCTGGGGCAGGTGGAAAGTGTCTGGAACCCCAAAGAACCAGCTCTGACTCCGTACCCTCTGGTAGACTCCGAGCTGTCCATATTTGGGAGCTGTGGTTAGAGTGCGAAACCCTCCTCCTCCCCACCCCGCTGGGACACGCTGCAGGAACAACGTGTGCTTGCAGCAAACAACCCCCAAAGCTTTCGGGGAGGGGTGATGCTGCAGAGGACGTAACCAAGGGTTAAATCACCTCGTGATCAGTCCCGCTTGTTCCTGTACCTGCTGGCAATGGTGTGTTCTCAAGGTATAGCCCAGTTAACAAAGTGGTAGAAAAACACTTGAGCCAGGCTCAAATATGAGCTGCAGGGTGCTCTGCGTGCCTTTTTCACCTTCCCGTGACATGACACGTTATCAGTTCCTGATAGACACAAATACCAACACCAACAATCCATGGCGGAGAACGTATTTCTCCTATTTCCCCGCCGCTATGTGGCAAAAGCAGAAATTGAGGGTCTCACTGTTTTCTGCCACAGGCATCTGATGGATCTTGCTTTCCAGCCTCTACTCTCTACGGGGAGGCCACAGCCCGCCCAGGGGAGATGCTGGGGCAGGACAGATGCTGCGTTTCCCACCAAAGGAACAACCATCCACCTTCTGCCCCGGGATCGCTTCTGGTTTTCAAGCAGAGCTGCTGCCCCCTCTTCACAAAGTTACACGTGGCAAGAGGAGGCCAAGAGCAAGGTGGTGTGATGCCCACGTGCTCGTGTCTAAAACAAGAGGAGTCACTTGGATAAACCAAGACCATTTAACAGCCAGGAAAGGAACTGAGCAAAGGGAAGCACAGGCTGTTTTCCATAGTAAATATCCCAAACAGAGATCTACCAGACAACAGGGCAGACTTTCCAGAGCTGGTGCTCCCAAGGGCCACATTTTGATTAAAACTGGACTAAACACTAGAAAACTGGTGGCCCAGATAACTGCTTCAAAAGCAGCTCTCAACCCTGAGCTTCAAGCCAAGGGCGACCTGAGCCTGGGTGGTTTGAACCTCACTGCAAGCAAAAGCAGAATTGGGCAGAGCAGATGCTCCAGGAACCATCAAAAAACCATAGGGGCTTGTTAGGACCAGGTGAAGGAGGTTCCTTGAGCTAGAACTGCAAATGTAGTACTGTCCAACTCTGCCTCCTTGCTGTCAGTGCAGTAAGCTGCTGAACACCATATTTAAGTCCCATAATATCCATGATTAAAAGTCTAGGTCACTTCTGAGCTGACCAATTTGCCCCTCGGCACAAGGAGTAGCACTCACCACCAAGGCCTGGTCATCCAGGTTGGTGATCATGTCCACCAGGTAGGTCCGGAGGGCACCCAGCTTCTGCAAAGCCTCCGCCCAGTGCACCCGCTGGGTCAGGATGCTCTGGTGCGCCCGCTCCTCCTCCGCGTGCACCTTCTCCAGCAACCGCTGCTCCTCGTTTTCGCACGCGTTCCCCACGAAGAGCAGCCTCTGGATCACCAGCTCCCGCGCCGCGTTGGCCGCGTTCTGCCAGGGCAAGGACAGGGAAGAACCGTCAGCCTCGCTTCAACCCCAGTGAGAGCACCGACTGCTTCTGCCAGCTTTCTGAGGGCTCAGCTGCTAAGATTACCCTGTTAATTGAGCCCAAACCATGGTAATCATCATGATGCCAGCTGAGATAAATGTGAGAACCAGTCTCAAACCTGCCTCCTGGCCTAACCCTGGTGCTTATGTGACAACCTGCGAGGGACCAGAGTCCCATTCCTCAGCAGATCTTCCAGAGTTTGCTATTGGCAAGAAACAGCCACCTCGAGGACTGTCTGTTGTCCTCAGTGACAGGGGGGCACAAATAAAATCAGGAATCAGTAAGACCCTGGTCCTAGTGGGATGTTTGATGGCCGTATGCTAACACCAAGAAATTCATCATTTGTGTGCGTTTTTAGGTAGACAAAGCAGGAATCGTAGGCACAGGCTGGTGCTGCACAAGCTGTGGGGTGGGAAGGGGACAACCCCTGCACAGTGATGAGCCCCCCAAGAGCTCAGCACACGCGGGAGCACATGGAGCCAGCTCAGCACCATGCAGGGAGAGAGGACAGGGACGTACCAGCACACCCTGGTCCTTGGCGGGCAGCACCGTCTCCAGGTGCCGGGCGATGGCCGCGCTCTGCAGCTGGAGCTGCTCGCACCGGTCCACGATCTTGTTCTGGAACACAGATGGCGGCCCCGAGCCCCCACTCAGCCCAGCCAGACCCCACTGGACCCCCACCCAGCCCCACAGCACTCAGGGACCTCACACAGCACCCAGAGAGAGCCCCATCCCCAGGGAGGACCCTCACACAGCCCCACAGCCTGCGAGGACCCCCGCAGAGAGCCCCCATCCCCACGGGGGACCACTCATGTGGCCCCACACACACCAAGAGCCCCACATGACCACACACCCTGCCAGGTTCCCTACAGAGAGCCCCCAGCCCCACGGGGGACCCGTCACACAGCCCCACACGCCACCAGCACCCCCACACCCAGCCAGGAGCCCCATAGAGAGACTCCGTCCCCACGTGGCACCCCTCACAAGGCTCCACACCCCATCAGGGCCCCCCAAACCCAGCCAGGAGCCCCACAACCAGCCCCCATCCCCACGGGGGACCCCTTGCGTGGCTCCACACCCCACCAGGCGACCCCCAAAGAACCCACCTCCCCGCGGGGATCGCTCACACATCCCTGCACCCACCAGGGGATCCCCACGAGCCCGCGGCTCCCCACGGGAGCTCCCCCGACCACCCCGGACCCACACGTGGTCCCTCTCTGCCCCAGCCCCCAAGTCGCAGGCAGCCCCGCACCCCCGCGGGCAGCGCGGAACGGCCCCGCCGCCCCCGGGCAGGGTCCCAGTTCCCAGTCCCGGTTCCCGGTCCCCCGTCCCAGCTCACCCGCAGATCCGCCGCCCGCTCCGGCAGCGGCAGCGGCCGCCCCCCGCCCCGCTGGGCCATGCTGCGCCCCGGCACCTGCCGCGGGGGCGGCGGCGGCCCCGCCCGGCCCTGCTCACCGCTCCGCCCCGCGCCGCCAGCCGGGCGGGACGCGGCGGGACGGGACGGGACGGGCCGGCCCCGGTGAGTGCGCGGCGGGGCGGCTCGCGCGGCGGGTGCCCGGGGCGGGGCGGGGCTGGGCTGGGCTGGGCTGGGCGCGGCGCCCCGTAACCTCGCCGTGGGGCTGCCCCACCCATAGGGACCCATATTGTCCCCATGTCCTTCGCAGGGGCTGCCCTACAGCCTTCCTATGGGGTTGCCCCAGCTCTAGAGACCCATGTTGTCCCCATGTCCTTCCCAGGGGCTGCCCTACAGCCTTCCTATGGGGTTGCCCCAGCTCTAGAGACCCATGTTGTCCCCATGTCCTTCCCAGGGGTTCCCCGGCTATAGGGACCCATGTTGTCCCCATGTCCTTCCCAGGGGCTGCCCTACAGCCTTCCTATGGGGTTGCCCCAGCTCTAGGGACCCATGTTGTCCCTATGTCCTTCCTAGGGGCTGCCCCAGCTCTAGGGACCCATATTGTCCCCATGTCCTTCCCAGGGGCTTCCCTACAGACTTCCTATGGGGTTGCCCCAGCTCTAGGGACCCATGTTGTCCCTATGTCCTTCCTAGGGGCTGCCCCAGCTCTAGGAACCCATGTTGTCCCCATGTCCTTCCCAGGGCTGCCCCGGCTATAGGGACCCATGTTGTCCCCATGTCCTTCCCAGGGGCTGCCCTATAGCCTTCCTATGGGGTTGCCCCAGCTATAGGGACACATATTGTCTCTGTGTCCCTCCCAGGGGCTGCCCCAGCTCTAAGAACCCACAATACACCCATGCTGCACCACATCCCACTTGTGGGGTTCCCCCTATCTACAGGGACCTGGGATGCACCCAAGGCGTCACCCCTGGCAATATGGACCCACATCATTGCCATGAGGTCACCCCAAGCTACAGGGACTCGGGGCTGTCCCTGTGTCCTCCCCAAAGGTGGTTAAACACCCCTTTTCTAAGGGATGTTCAACACCCCACGGCAGTGAGCAGAGGGCTCTGCCGTGGTTGATGCGCTGCTGCTGTGGATATTGTCGTTTCTTTATTCCAGGGTATGGATTTCACTGTGGTGCCTGAACAGGCTTAGGCAGCAGCGTGGGTTATTTTTTAAAAAGGTCTTGGTAAAACAATGTGTCTGATTTCTGCTCAGCAATGCATTTAAGGGGAAGGGAGGACAGGGCATCCTGCAGTGTGACATTCAGCCTTCTGGAGGTGCAGCTCCGTGTGCATCGGTCGCTGCAGGGTCCCTGTGTTATTACAGAGCCCCGGCTCGTGATAAATCTGTGCAGGGAAGCCTGCCAGGCAGCAGAACCTCACATGAACATCCTGGCCAAGCAACTGCTGGTTTTGTTCACCATTCAGAAACATCTGCTCTTTTTTCCAGTGGGCAGGAGGCAGGAGGACGTGGTTGGACACAAGGAACAGCTCCGGCGGTGCTGGCAGCCCCGCGCAGTCACCGGCCGCTCTCCGCTTGATCCGGCTCGGCTTGTGCTGACGCGCAGGTAGGGACGGCTGCACATGTACGTTAACCACATAAGTGGGGAAACTGCTGGTTGGGAAACAGAGTAATCATTGTAATTAAAAAATCAGAATTTACGCCTGTATTTTTTCCTAGAATCTTATTTTGCAGGAGAAACAACTTCCAGAGTTTTCCCATTGTCAAAGAAAAACCACGTTTGTTCCTAATGTACTGAAACAGTTTGGCACCTGATTGAAGGAAGTAAATTGCTGAACTATCACTGCCCCTCAGCTGTGAGAATTATTGTTCTTCACATCTGTTGAACCTGCAAACTCATGGATGGAACAGGCAGAGATTAACCGGGTATTACTAACTGCGAATTACAAAGGCTGTCAGGGTAAAATTAGAAAGGGAATGTTTTGTAGAAACCCAACCCCTCTTAGTGCTTCAAGTATTTGGTTTTCAAGTTTTCGTGGGCAGAGCTTTGAAGCACATTTTTTTGTTGCTGGAACAAGCAGGTGGGGGTTTTTTTTCTGATTTTTCTTAACAAAATCCTACTGACCCAGAAGATGGGAATGTTAACATACACTCGGCACAGGCTAAATCCAATTACTGCATCTTGAGATAAGAAGAAGCCGATTACTGCACGTGGCAATTCACTGCAACTGAAACTGGTTTGTGCCCGGTCTGTGACCCGCGAGGACGCAGATGAGGTGCTGCTCGTGGGGGACGCCCTGGGACGGGGCAGGCAGCTCCCAGCCCGGACAGCAAGTGCGGTTTTGCTAAAGGCATCTGGGTTAGCAAGATGGTTTTATCTCAGCTGTTAGGGCCCAGTAACCTCATCATTGAATCTGGTTCTGCTCTGAACAAGAAGTTTGACTAAGGAGCTCTAGATGTCATCTAGAATCATAGAATCACAGATGGTTTGGGTAGAAGGGACCTCCCCAGCTCCCCCAGTGCCCCCCCTGCCATGACAGGGACATCTTCACCAGCTCAGGTTGCTCAGAGCCCCGTCCAGCCTGGCCTGGGATGTCTCCAGGGATGGTTCATCCACCACCTCTCTGGCCAACCTGGGCCAGGCTCTCACCACCCTCAGGGCCAACAATTTCTTCCTCATGTCCAGCCTGAATCTCCCTCCTTTAGTTTAAAACCATCACCCCTTGTCCTATCACAACAGGCCCTGCTCAGAAGTCTGTCCCCATCTTCCTTATGGGCCTCTTTTAAGTATGGAAAGGCCACAATAATGTCCCGTCCTCTGAGGTTTGTTCTCCTATTCTAAATGAAGTTAAGGTGTAGATAACATGTTATAAGTACTTTATCCCATACGTGTAACGAGCAGAAACGCCTGTGGATTCCCAGTAGCGCGGTGTCTCCCCCGCACAGGTCGTGTCCCAGCAGCCGGTGCCCGAGGTGCTGGTGTGATGCTCAGCGCTGCCGGTCGCGGTGGGAGCCGTGCTGGCCGGCAGGGCGATGGGGAAACTGCACAGTAAAATCAGCCTCCACACCACCAAATACAGGTAAAGCAGCCCCAGGTGATCGTGTCTTACATTCATAAACCAGTTATGAGTGAATAGAGAGCAGCGAATGAACAGAGAATATAGCAAGCACGTGGGTTTAGTTTCATTATTAAATGTATGAATCAGATTTTGATTTTTGACTCATATTTGAAGTCTGCTCAGCTTCTTGGGGGACTGAAATCCAAACCATAGCTTGCAGCAGGGGCTGAGTTTGTAAATGTGGTCATGCTCTGTGATGGCTTAGGCAGAGCTCTGAAGGCTGACAGCTCCAGGGCAGCTGTTTGGCCCAAATATCCAAACCATTGTCCCTTCAGAGTTATCACCTTTCATGGGCAGGAGG
The DNA here is from genome assembly GCF_037038585.1 of Patagioenas fasciata. Lineage (NCBI taxonomy): Eukaryota > Metazoa > Chordata > Aves > Columbiformes > Columbidae > Patagioenas > Patagioenas fasciata. The sequence goes on from NC_092539.1 coordinate 2,445,562, forward strand.
CAACAGCTGGTTCTCTGGCAGCGAGGTGGGCGATCTCTGCCTGGAGATCAGCTGTGAGCCCCGTCCCACCTGGTCCAGGAGATGTGTTTGTCCATTCACAGCTTCTCGTTGGCTTTCTAACACATTGTCCTCCAGCCCCGCCGGTGCTGCCACCTCCCAGACCTCGGGCTCTGGGGAATGTCACCTGGCTTTGCCGTAAAGCACCGTGCAGCTCCTGTCACCGTCTCTGTGCCTGCTGCAGGGCCGATGGCTCCGTGGAAGGGACAGGACCCGCGGGGCAGCTCAGCCCCATGCACACCGATGGCGTCACCTCTGTGGCTGCTCTCGAACCAGACCTGTGCGTGTCAGGAGGAAGGGACAAGGTGAGGTACCCCCCGCCACGGGGCACAGAGCACGTCACAGGCATGAGAATGTATTGACAGGGAGAAAATGAGTTGATGTGGTTTAAATGTGAGCTCTAAACAGGTCTGTGAATGGTAAATGCTTTGTCCGGTCTTGAATTTAGAAAGAAAAGAAGAGCTCAGGGTGAGGCCGCACACCGAAGCACATTGAATCAAAAAATGTGTCTCCAGAGGTCAGATCACATCAAACGCTTTCACCCAGGCTTGGGATCATAGAATTATAGAATCTTTTTGTTTGGAAGAGACCCTCAAGTTCATTGAGTCCAACCATAATCCAACTCTGGCACTGCCCCATGTCCCTGAGAACCTCTGTGTCTGTTCAACCCCCCCAGGGCTGGTGACTCCAGCACTGCCCTGGGCAGCCTGTTCCAATGCCCCACAGCCCTTTGGGGAAGAAGAAATTGTTCCCAGAACCAACCTCAACCTCCCCTGGCGCAACTTGAGGCCGTTTCCTCTGCTCCTGGCGCTTGTTCCTGGGGAGCAGAGCCCGACCCCCCTGGCTCCAAGCTCCTTTCAGGCAGTTCAGAGATCAGAAGGGCTCCCCTCAGCTCCTGTTCTCCAGCTGAACCCCCCAGGTCCCTCAGCCGCTCCCATCACACTGGTGCTCCAGCGCCTCACCAGTCACTGGTGGATCACTGGACTGATCCTTCTATTTTGTTATCTGACAACAGACAGGCTCTAAAGACAGTTTTATTTGCTCAAAATAGCAAATTGTGTCAGCTCAAAACCAGACTAATCTGCTCCCTCTTCAAGCTTGGACTGTGCAGGGGTCTTGATGTAACCAAGACCGTGTGTAGTTGTCCCTCCTTCAGCCACCCCCCAGCTGATCCCTGCCCGGTCCCCACAGAGCGTGGCCGTTTGCAGCTGGAGATCCAGGGCTGTGCTGCAGAGGTTCCTCGGGCACGAGCGGGAGGTCACCAAGGTGGGTGACAACGGGTGGGGTGCGGTGGGGTCTGCTGTGTCCTGTCGGGAACTGGGAAACGAGGAATGATGGAGCAGAAGTTTGTCACCCGCAGAGGGTTCGTCGTGCTCCGTCAGAAAGAGGGACCGGGGTGTTAGGATGCATTAGGTTTTTCCCAAGGTCCAAGCTGATATTTGGTGCCCAGGGAAGCAGCATGGATCTGCATCCAGACCAAACAGGGCTCCAAGAGGCTTGGACATGCGCTCCTCTTCCCCTCCAACAGACTGTGTAGCAAAACCTCAGCAAAACCTAGGTCAAGTTTTTGATTCAGAGATGCCATTCATTTCCTTCAGGTCTCATTCCACTAAAATTATCATTATTCTGCAAATCAGCTATGTCTGGGAACAGCAGGGCTTCAATTTCCCTTCTGGCATCCTGATTACAAAGCCAAACACGCCCCTGGGAGAGCAAACGTGCGGGGGCTGTTGCTGTGTGCACGGCGTGGCTGGAGCCCCTCCGGCTGGGACTGTCCCCAGGGCCCCTGGGCTGTGGGTATTGGCGGGATGAAGGGGCTTTCTCCATCCCAGTGCTCAAAGAAACCACGCACTGGGCTCATCCGAGTTTTGAAGGCAGTCTTTCCCATAAAATCAAAGGTTTCTGAGGACAGGATCCCCCCAGCCACAGCTCAGGCTGCAGCGGTCACGCTCGGGCTGGCTGGTTCCCCCAGTGCTCCGTGTCGGGGTCCAGCAGAGCAGGACAGCAGGACAGCAGCTGCACATCCAGCATGGCCAGCTGGAAGGTCCCGCTCTCCCCAGTCACATTTCCACACATCTTTGCCATGACACAGGAGCGTTGTGCTCTCCCCATGCCGGGGAGTTGAACCGGCCCCTCCTATCTTGTCCCTGGCAGGTCACCTGTGCCCTTGACTCCAACAGAGTCTTCAGCGCATCCCGGGACAAGACGGTGATGATGTGGGAGCTTCACGGGATTCCAGGGCCAAGGCAGCGCTTCCCAGGACACGACCTGGTTGTTACTGGCCTGGCAGTGAGCCCGGGTGAGGAACAACACGCTCCTGTTCTCCAGGGGTTTCTTGGCAACTTTTCTTGACCTTTTTTTCACGTTGTGGTTGCAGATGTGTCCCAGCTGTGCACGGGTTCACGAGACAACACCGTGTGCAAGTGGGACATTGAGACCGGAGAGTGTCTGGGCAGAGCCGCTATCTCCAGGAATCTGGTAGGAGCTGCTGGTTCCTTGCATCCCATCTTGGTACCTTGTTGCTTACTTGGTTATTTTGCATGTGAAGCTGTGTAGAGTGAATTTGCCTGGTGCTGCAAGAAGCCGCTGAGGTGCTGTGCAGGTGCCTGTGTGCTCGGCGAGATTAAAGGTTCAGGCTGGTTACTCTGTTCTCCAGGTAACAGCAAATCCCCCAGCACAAAGACCCCAAGAGACACACAACAATTAATTAATGCTGTAACTCGGGGCTGAGCAGAGCTGTTAGGAAGCACATTGTGCAGTGGGGGCTGCGTTCCCTCTGTGCCGGTGGAGCTGTACAGGTACCGTCTCTGCTGCCGTGGTACCTCTGTTCCCATGGCTCCGAGTCCTGTTGAGCTGTTGGCACCTCCCTGCCCACAAATAACCCCCAGTAACCACACTGGGATTGAACCTGCAGCACTGGTCGGGAGCAGAAATAACCTTCATCCAGTGTTTCCTGCTCATCACCCAGCACAAGGAGGGAGAGGACAGGAACTCAGGGGCAGACATGGGCCAGGCTTCTGCTCATCCTTCCCTCTCTGCAGGTGACACATCTGTGCTGGGTTCCCGGGGAGCCTTATGTCATCCAGACCTCCGAGGATAAAACCATCAGGTAAATTCTACATGTGGCCGCAGAGACGGGAGTTACAGCATGGGACACAGGGGACTGTGGAAGGTGCCCGTGCACAAGGGGCTGTTTCTTTGGTTGTCACGAGCAGCTGGTGTCCTGCACCCTGCTGGGTGGCTGGAAGGCACCGTCCAGCTCGGCAGGTCTTGGAGCCTGGTCTGGTGCCAGGGGAGGATGGTATGGGGACACCTGTGGCTGTCAGCAGCACTGGGCATCCACTGGAGGTAAAAAGGAGACTTCATAACAAAAGAAAGCTCAGCACAGCTGCTCTGGCTAGAGATCGATCTGGAACAGATAAAGGCAAGGATGTGGTGAGGGCTCTGGGAGCTCCGTGTGCCGGGAGGAGAGAGGGCAATGGCCCTGTGGGGGCATCCTGAGCAGGAGCCTGTGAGAGAGATGGGGACAGACTTCTGAGCAGGGCCTGTTGGGATAGGACAAAGGGTGATGGTTTAAACTAAAGGAGGGAGATTCAGGCTGGACATGAGGAAGAAATTGTTGGCCCTGAGGGTGGTGAGAGCCTGGCCCAGGTTGGGCAGAGAGGTGGTGGCTGAACCATCCCTGGAGACATCCCAGGCCAGGCTGGACGGGGCTCTGAGCAACCTGAGCTGGTGAAGATGTCCCTGTCATGGCAGGGGTGGCACTGGGGGAGCTGGGAAGGGCCCTTCAACACAAACCATCTGTTATTCTGATTCCATGGGGGATGGCAGCAGGGGCAAAGCTGAGGGTGTGTGGGAGGGCACAGGGGGAGTCCATTGCGTCAGTGTTTGGGTTCCCCTTCCCCACCCTCGTTGCCTGCAGGGTCTGGGACAGCCGGGAGCTGCGGGTGGCACACACGTTCCCAGCCAAGCGGCACATCCAGACGTGCTGTGACGTGAGCCAGGACGGGCGGTTCTGCCTCAGCAGCAGCAGCGGCTCTGGCGGGGAGGGCGGCGAGGCCACCGTGAGTTCACTGGGCCACAAGTTCTGCTTTTTCTCTTTTTTTTCTCCAGTGTTCACAGCACACAGCGCAGGGCAGGTCAGTACTCCAAGGATCTGCTTGCTCCCACCACATTGGCCTTATGCTGGTGTCACTGGAGAGGGCAAGAGTTCGGTGTCACAGACTGAAACAGAGGAGGGTCCATCTGAACATGAGCAGAAACTTCTCTGCTGGGAGGTGCCAGAGCCTGGCCCAGGCTGCCCAGAGCGGGTGTGGAGTCTCCTTCTCTGAGCCATTCAAACCCCCTGGACCCACCTGTGTGATCTGCTCTGTGACCCTGGTGAGCAGGGCTGGGCTGGGGATCTATAGAGGCCCCTGCAACCCAGCCAGGCTGGGAGTCTGTGATTCTTCCTGCTTCCCCTTGGGTGACTCTTCTGCTCAGAGAGTATCTAAGCAGATATTCTTTCCGATGAAAGCACTGGGGTTTTATTCCAGCGATGGCATGGATGAGCACGAGGCTCTGGCAGAAGGGCTGCGAGGGAGCCCTGGCTTGAAGCGTTTCCAAACCAGGGGTTCAGCCCTGCAGGGTCCCAGCCCTGTGCGGGAGCATCGAGAGGCTGAGTCCACCCTAACCCAGGGCGAGCAGGGCTGGGGACATGGTTATCTGCTCAGCACCCCTAATGGTGCAGGAATGTGCTCAAATAGTCACTGACAGTGAAAACCCTTCGGAGTCTGAAGCTGTCCAGGACTGTGAGCATGAGCGGGGGACAAAGGCGAGGAGCTCTTTAACCAAACCATCTTCCTGTCATTGTAAAACAGCTCCGTGTTGGCAGGCGACAGTAGCAGAGCCCGAGCTCTGAACGCTGCCCCTTGTCTTGCAGCTGTGGGACCTGCGGCAGACACGGAACCACATGTGTGAGTACAAAGGGCATTTCCAGACCACGACCTCGTGCGTCTTCCTGCCCCAGGGCCCAGTGTTCACCCCCAGCGTTGCCACGGCCTCATGTGACGGCACCGTGAAGGTCTGGGACCGCGACACTGGAGGTAGGGGAGGGTCCTGCCCCGAGCGGGCCTTACCCTGGGGTAACAAAACTGCTTCTTTGGGTCTGTATCCCAGTGATGATGGGCACGATGAAGCCTGAAGCCTCTGGGTTTTACCCTAATCCAACTGTAGGGCAGGGAGGAAATTTGTCCCAGAGTAAACCCAGGGGCTTCTACTTGTCTTCCAGCCAACGCTTTTTTGGGTGCATAACATCGATGATGTGTCCTTCCTAAATTAAAGCAAGCAAGGGTGAGGTGGCTTTTAGAGATATATCCGAGTTCAGCAGTGAAAGGACAAATGATCAAAATTGAAAAGACCAGGGGAACTGCCAAGCTTTCTGCAGATACGAGCGAGAAGCCGTAAAGAGCAGAGGTTGTGCAGCAGGACAGGGCTGGTCAGCAGCTGCCCACACTTTGCTCGTGCTCTTGCAGGGGAATCAAGGGCGTTTCCGGTTCACCCTCCGTGCTGGGGGATGCAGGGACGGCTCCGTCCTCCCCTCAGCACCTCCCAATGCCTTTGGGTGTGGGGCTCTGGGATAGCGCAGGGCGCAGCTCACCCGTGATCAGATGGACGTGTGTGGGCAGGGGCAGGAGCTTGGGGTGGTCTGATCTCAGCAAACCCATTGTCCCCTCTCTCCCTCCCAGCCTGCCTGGCCACCTCCTGCCCGCCAGGCTCGGGCCCGCTGGCCTCGCTGGCCGCCTGCCCCAGCTCCACGCTGCTCTGCGCCAGCCTCAACTCGGGGATCCACGTGCTGCGGGTGAGCGACGGCGCAGACCCAGCGCTGGAGGAGGTGGCAGCGCTCTGACCACAGTGACAGAGAGCACCCTGCAAGGGGACGCCGCCCAAGAGCTGCCCTGACTGCCAGCACCGGGAGACTCAGTGCCTGTAGAGCAGGGATGTGCGGGCAGCAGGGCCAGAGATTTATTGTTGGTGGGAAAGCACAAGAACCGTCTAGAGGACAAATCCTGATTGTGTTTGAGACCCGTTCCCGCTCCTGATCGAGCCAGGCAGAGCTGTGGGGGCTGCGGGGCAACGAGACTGTCACCCACCTGAGAAACACCCTGGGGAGCTTGTCCTGGCTGCAAAGCCACCAGGCTCAGGCTGTTCAGAACCAGCCCGAGCACACACAGCCGGGTATTGGCTTCGAGAAGAGATTGTAATTAAAGAGTTTTCCGTGGTGTTTGAGATTTTTCTCTGTTACTTGCTGGCCTCTCATCCCAGAGTATTTTCCTTGGGAGTAGGTAAGAGCCACTGCGCTACTTGGGAGGAAGGAGAAAGCCCCCGATGCTCTGCTAGAGAAAATTAACTTGTAAGCACATTTGTTTGTTTTCTTAAAACACAATCCCCAACTGCACTGCAAATGTTCAAATAGAATCACGTTCGCATGCCCCAGGAACAGCAGGGAGAGGAATTGGTCTTCACTTTTCTCCTAGAGGTTTTTAGGATAGCAGACAAATCAAACTGTGTGGGGAAGTACCTGTAATTTCTCCATTCCTTAGTCGGAGCCAGAGGCCCGTGCACGTTCAAAACATGGCTTGATTTTCCAGAACACATTTGTAAAACCTCAGTTTCAACAACAAATAAGAAAACTCCCAATGGTGTTAGAACGTGACAATCCTACACTGAAATAGCCGCCTTCACATCAGCTCAGGTGAGACGCAGCAAAAACTGAACCAGGAGATGCCTGCGTGGATTTGAAACACCCAGTTCATGAAACAGCTCGAGGTCATGAGATGGTACATGGAAAAGAAAAATTCCACTGTGAGTGAACACAAAGGGGGCACCAACCTCCTCATTCAGAGACAACCTTTGCTGACGCAGCGGAACCTCCTCTAACTGACAGCTTGTTTTAATTTCTTTAAATGCAAATGAAGTTTGAAGCCACAGAGTCCCAGCAAAGGCTCCTGGAAAAGGGAAGGTACGAAGGGTGTTAAGAGTGCTGAGGTGTTGGGCGGCTACAGATACAGACCAGAGAAAACCTGTGAGCCTGACATGGAGGGGAAGGAGGAGGCAGATGGATCATCTCCAAATGGCAGCACAAAGCAGTATCTGTAGTATGAAAAAAAGAGTCACAAAAAGTGGAAAAACATCACCCAAGATGTGACTCTGAGCCCTGGCAATCACGGATGCTGCCAAACCACCTCAAACCGAGACCAGGCTGCTGCTGCAATAGCTGCTTCCTTTTTTCTTTAATATAAAAAAAGCAAGTCTAAGTCCAAAGCCATTAACGTCTCGGTTCCAGTCCACCAGCAGCACCTCTGAGCTACTCGGCTGTCCACAGCTTGAAGGTTCTGTCGTAGGAGCAGGTGGCGATGAGCTGCCCGTCCAGGGAGATGTCCAGTCCCATCACCTTCCCCTCGTGCCCCGCCAGCGTCTTCAGAGGGGACCAGCCGGGGTGAGTCCAGATCTTGGCCGTGTTGTCGTATGCGCCCGTGAGCAGGAAGTTCCCGTGATTGGCTGCGGCAGAGGACGAGAAACAGGGAGAAGTGAGATTTGCAAGTAAAAACATGACAAATCTACTGCTGATGGGTACAGGCTTTCTTGACCTGAAGATGTGTTTTTGAGCTGCCCTGTGCCCTGGCACCACAGCTCAGGTGAGATGGGGATAAGGAACATCACGGGGGAGACACTTACGTTCAAATTTCACACCGGTCACCAGGTTCTGGTGGGCAGGAATGGTGTAGATGCACTTCCTTTGGCGGAGGTCCCACACCTTGCAGGTATTGTCACCGCTGCCGGTTGCAACGTGGTACCTGCCAGAGGGCGGAGGAAAAACATGTTGTTGGAAGCTGCAGTTTGTACTCGGAGCTCCCATGTAAACCACACAAGCTCCTTTCTTACCCATTGGGGGAGAAGTTAATCCCGTAAATCTCCTTCAGGTGGCCTTCTAAAAACATGATACAGCGTCCTGTGCGCAGGTCCCACACCCGGCCAAACGCATCCAGACCCCTGGGAAGAGAGAACCCGAGCGTCACCCACAGCACACTCAGCCTCACCAGCAGGAATCTCTGGAGCATTGGCAAAAAAACCTTGAGAATATTTCTCATCCAGCAAAGCAAACTCACCCCGTCCCCGCGAGGGACCCATCCGTGTGGAAGGCGATGTCATACACCCCTTTGCTGTGCCCCTCCTGATGGAGAATCTCCTCCTGAGCTTCCAAGTCCCACAAGCGCCATGAGTGATCGTAGCTGTAAAAACAACAAGTTTGTCCAACTGAATGTATCTCCAAGGAGAATACAGGATATTCCACTGACTCTGTGGGCATTTTATTTCCAGCTGGAGACCAACAGGTCTCACATGAGGGGCAGAGAAAGGGAATCATAGAATGATTTTGGCTGGAAGATCATTGAGTCCAACCATTCCCCCAGCCCTGGCACTGCCCCATGTCCCTGAGAACCTCATCTAAACGCCTTTTCAGCCCCCCCAGGGATGGTGACTCCAGCACTGCCCTGGGCAGCCTGTTCCAATGCCCCACAGCCCTTTGGGAAAGAAGAAATTGTTCCCCAGATCCAACCTCAACCTCCCCTGGCGCAACTTGAGGCCGTTTCCTCTGCTCCTGGCGCTTGTTCCTGGGGAGCAGAGCCCGACCCCCCTGGCTCCAAGCTCCTTTCAGGCAGTTCAGAGATCAGAAGGTCTCCCCTCAGCTCCTCTTCTCCAGCTGAACCCCCCAGGTCCCTCAGCCGCTCCCATCACACCTGCGCTCCAGCCCCTCACCAGCTCCGTTCCCTTCTCTCAACTCACTCCAGCACCTCAAGGTCTTTCTTGTCATGAGGGGCCCAAAACTGACCCCACGATTAGGGGTCTGGCCTCCCCAGTGCCCGGTACAAGGGGACAATCACTTCCCTAGTCCTGACTTGCTCTTAATTTCTTTTGCAACAGCCTGGCCTTGCCAAGAACTGCAACCCTCGCCCATGCTGGGCTCTGCAGGACAAGCCCTGGTGCCCACAGCACAGCTCAGGGTCACATCTCACAGCCAAGAACCTCATGTCCCTACCAGGTGGTACCCAGGAACCTCCCCGACGGGTGCCACATCACACGGGCCACTCTCATGCTGTGTCCTTCGATATCTGCCACCGGTTCATCACTGCAAAACAGAAACAAATCATCAATACTGGGCAGACGTGCTGGCTCCAGCTAGGCCTTCGCAAACATTCTGATCACATTAAGATCTGCTAATTAAATGTAACCTAGACAGGAACATCAGTGTTTTAACTAATGACTCTAAATTCTGCCTGTTGTTCACACAGCTAACACTCTAAGTGAATCCCCTTTATCCACACTCACGTTGGTTATTAAGTTCTCCTGGGATGATGATGATGATTATTCCTGAATTAACAAAGAAAGCCCTTTGTCATTAGCACTTTGAAAGTTCAGAAACAGAACACGGAGTCCCTGACTCACAGTTTTACTGTGATTACACAGAACAGATCCTGAACTATGGCAAGTCCAGCTGTTCTGAAGAATTGCAGGTGGCAGGATAAAGTGAATATTTATTCTCCTTCAGCAGAAGAGCCAAACAGCATTTAGCTCTTTCCAACAGGCCAATTAAAGAGACACAGTCCCATGGGACTAATGAACAACCTGTCCCTTTGCATAGTTACGCTTCTGCAATTAGAAACAGTGACTTTGAGTTCAGGATAAACAAGTGAGGATCTCGGAGCTGCCTGACTCTTGCTGGGCTGCACCACAGGGCCCCACTTCTCACACACAGCCCGTGCCAGGGCTCAGGAGCGACACCATCCTCTTCCTCACAGGCTTCAGCTGCCGCCCATCTTCCAAACCTACCCCGTGGAACGACAGAGACACTTGTGCTCAGCACATGCTGAAGCTTTTATACAGTCATGGACTTGGTTAGTGCCTCTCCAAATACTGCTGCTTTCCAATAACTCAAAAGTTCATTTCTTAATATCCAAGAGGGAAATTTTCTCCTAAAGTAAAGGTCATAATGAAACAACCTCCAAATCTTCCATCCATCGCGCAAAGCCGTTTACCAATGCCCAGCAGCAATTCTGACTTGATTTTTTTCAGACTGTTTCCCCTCACCTTGACTCCCCTAATCAGGGTGATCCCTTTTCCTGCTGAAGGAGGTGGCACAGGAATTGCACTGGTATAACTACAAGAAAAGGTTATATTTGTAGGAGGATGGTCAATGTCCAGTGTTTAGTAACACAAAATAAACCCCAAACCAACGAGGCCGCAGGTGTGTGTGTCTGGGGTTGTTCTGACCTTTCCAGGCTCCAGAGTTTGACGGAGCCATCGGCCGCACACGAGGCCAGGTTAACGTCCTTCTTGTCCACGGAGACGGTGGATTTGGGATGGAAAACGATTGCTCCAACATTGGTGCTATGTCCTGAAGAGAAAGGAAAATCAAAATTCACCATCTGCCACGTGATCTCAGACAGTTCTTCAGGAAAACAGCATTTTGTTGTCACTAGTTAGCCAGGTAGCGGCGAACACATTCACTGTGTTCTCCCACGGTGGTGAAACCCACAAACAGCTGAACTGCACCTCCCATAGCAAACATTTAGGAGTATCGAATACCAAGGTTTGTAACTCTAAAATGTAATGAAAATTCAACATATGAATCAAAGAGGTTTGGCCTCATATTTGTATTTCAGTCAAAGCTGTGACTGCTGTTCTAAGAACCTCACTGCTGCTAAATGACCTGGCCAAAAATGCTGATATTTGGCTCAAAATAACTCAAACAAGATTTTGAAACAAAACAAAACACCATTCTGAAATAAGCAATTCGAGTCTCAGCTCCAAGAGAAAGGCCAGGACTTCCTCTTAATTGCCTGACAGGTGCCCATGCTCTGCAAGCCTGAGCAATGCTCTCATTACACTAAAATCTGCCCCCAGAACATTTTGAGTCACAAAGTAGTTCAGATATGGGAACTCAACCCAGAGAGGAACAAAAGAACCAAAGAGTCTCAATGAAAGTCGCTCTCTACCTCGTAAGGTGTGAACCAGGTTGCAGTCAGGCACAGACCAGAGCTTGCACAATCCACTCCTGTGGAAGACAAGAAATAGGTGTCAGGCATACACAGGAATATCAAAGAACGGATCAGAGCTGCAAAATGGCCCTGGGGGGTTCAGCAATGGCTGAAACACCAACACACTTCGGACAACCAGCCCGCGGAACTAATGGACTCAGACTGAAATCTCTGCCAGCCTCTAATATGAAGAGAGAGTTCAGAGTAGGAAAAAAAAAGCGTTTCTGAACTCTCATGACCCACAAGCCTCCAGTAACATCCCTCTCCTCACTCCTGCTGTGCTCCCTCAGCCCCACAGCCAGTGTTGCACCAGAAAACCCACCAGCAGGCGGTAGCGAGGAGTTTGGAGTTGGGGCTGAAGTGGCAGTAGGACAGCGGGCGATCGTCTCCAATCTGACTGCAGAAGTTATTCAAGGACTGTAACCAAACACAAAGAAAAGAATAAGGTTGCAATAAGGCCTCCCTGGAGCTTCTCTTCTCCAGCTGAACACCCCAACTCTCTCAGTCTGTCCTCCCAGCAGAGCTGTTCCAGTCTTGGGTCATTCCTGTGGCTCCTCTGGCCCCTGTGTCCTGTGCTGAGGACCCAGAGCTGGACCACCACTGCAGGGGGGTCTCACCAGAGCGGGCAGAGGGGACAATCCCCTCCCTGCACCTGCTGCTCACAGGGCTGGAGGTGCAGCCCAGGACATGGGTGGTTTCTGGGCTGCAAGTGCACGTTGGTGGCTCGTGGCCAAACATTCATCCCCCACGCAGGGCTGCTCTCCATCCCTTCATCCCCAGTCTGGATTGACACCAGGGTTGCCCCATCCCAGGTGCAGGACCTTGCACTTGGCCTTTAGCTGCACAGACAAGTGCCAAAGAGGGGCATCTCTTCATCGCTCTGCCATGCGAGAGGACAACTAAAGTACATCTCTGAATCACTGAAGGGTTAGAACACGCTTTATACCACAGGGAAAGAGGAGAAAAGCTAAGCTTTCCAAGGCAGTGCAGAAAACTCCCCATGACTGGGCAGCTCCCCCAGGCAGCTGAAGAGCTCCCAGCTCTTTGGGGAAGCAGCACACGTAAAACTGAGCAGATGCCACACCTACCCGCAGGGATTTGTGTAGCTCCTGTCTCTGCGACGTCCTGGTCGCCTCTGGAATCTCTTTGAGCAGCCGGGCTTCTTCCAGCCGCTTCGCTGCCCTGCAAAGAGGAGACGTGGAGTAACAAACCCCTACATTTTCCTTGCATCGCTGCTGGAAACTATCTTTTCCCCCTTCTTCCCCCAAACTGGGCTAATGCTACAGCCAGTCACGGAGAACTCAAGCTCTAAGCTCATGGGACTTGCCCACAACAATGTTCCCCATTCCTTTGATCTCAAATTTCCCGCACTACTCGCAGGGGGATTAGCAGCTACATTTCACAAACGGTTGCATTTTCCCTCCTTCATTGTGTGTTTTCTCTCACCTGGGCAGCGAGTAGTTAGCAAGCCACAGCCTCGCTGTTTTCAGGCTGCGCGGCCCCTCGTGGTACCAGGTTTGCTGATACTGTCAGAAAAAGAACAAAACGGAAGAAAAAGACAATGTGATACTGCTCTTCCACCTTAGATGAGCCCCTCTTAGGACATAACTGCCACCACATCAGCTCTTAAATCCTGCTGTGTTAAGGCCTCTTTTTAAGGGCATTTTGCATAACAACAAGCCCTAAAAATAAGGGATTAAGAGGGACAGGTCAAACTCTCTGCCCTACGGATCAGATCCTGACCTGCTGCCATTTCACTACAGAATATTCCAACTGAACACCAACTCATTTTTACTTAATGATGTCCAGCTCTCTCCTTCTCTACACATCCCCCAGTAAAAAGAAAGCCCAGAGCTGCAGAAACTGTCCTTATTTCTCACAGCAACCCCCAGAAATAATAAGGAAAAAAATAGGCTCAGAAAAGAGTCAAGAGAAGCAGAAAGAAGAATCAAAGGCAGAAACAGATGCAGTAGCTGGAACAGGTTGTTTTTCTTCCCAAGTATGAAGATAAACAACAAAGGACTTGCTGTACTAAGTAACAGCCCAAACCTCTGCTTGTCTGTTTTACACACTGTACACCACACGGTATTTGGCCTGAAAGTACAAGCCAGGCTTAACACTCCTGACTTAGATAAAATATTGCGCAGTTTTAATAAAATGGGCAAAACAGAAGGAACACAAAGAGGTGACAAGAGGACCCACAGACTGACCCAAACCACGAGCCCCCGACACAGCAGAGACCGTCAAAATAAAGCACCTCAAAGGGCATCACACGTGTACCCCACAGCACCAGAGAACAAGACAGACCGTTACCTCCTCTTTGGACTTTTTAGACCTGTCGTCATCTTTCCTGGTCTTTTTTAATGCATCTGTGCCAACCACGGAAAGGATGTTTCTCAGTCTGGAAAGAAACACAAGACGTGTTCACCCAGTGAATTCTCGTCTAACCTGACAAATAACCATTGTCTGCTGTTCCTTCTGCAGTGTTCTCACTGTGCTGGAACGAGGCGTTACTGACTGGAGGCACTCGCTGCACCCTGACTACAAGGAAAGCATCAGGAATTGGATAAATTCCCCATTTGCAGGACTCGGGGCAGCCACAGCACTCACCTCTCCCTCCTCTCCGCAGGCCCTTCCCCAAAGAGTGTGATGGGCTCCCCCAGCGCTCGCAGACACGCTTTGACTTCCGAGTCGTCGGTGGAGACGTTGATCTGCCGCGCTCTCTTCCTGCGCTCGAACTCGGCCAGCACCTCCGCCTGCCGCTCGCTCATGTGGTCGTCCAGGTCAAACACCTCGCCTGAGCGAGACAAGGAACCGTCAGGGTGAAAACAACAATCGGACGGGAAATCTCTCTTAAAAAGGAAGATCCAAACAAAGAGCCAACGCTCCAGGCAAAGGCCTCATGTTTTATATTTTAAATTACGCTCAAAGTTGATCAGAGACTGTTGAAAGTTTCACATCCCTGGAGAAGTTTAAAAGATGCAGAGATGAGGCTCTTAAGGACGTGGTTTAGTGTTAGATTTACGTTATGGTTGGACTTGATGATCTTAAGAGTCTCTTCCAACCACAATGATTCTTTAATATCAGAGCAAGAGGGGGCAAAGAAAAGATGATTAAATATCCTCACCGCTGCTGATGTTGATGTTCCCAGCCTCCATGGCAGCTTTCATCCCTTCTTTGCCCAGCAGCCCCGACTCTCCCTTTGCCAGGCGCTCCTTCTCCTTCTCTTCCAGGCTGCCGTAGAAGATGGGGGCTCTCTTGGCGGGGGGAGCATCGCTCTCTTCTGTGGCCTTGCTCTTCGTGGCCTGGAAGGTAAAGGCTGAATTTTAAGTGCATTTTGGCTGAAAAGGAGACAACAAATAGCTTGTTGGTGCAAGAAAGCGCTGCTGTGCTAGAGAGAGCGTGTGCACCACAAGGAGTTCCTGAAATTGCATCTGAGGTGCTAATCCTGGACTAGCGGCTGTGCCCCAAGTGCAGAGATCAAAGGGAAAATGCCATTTTAAGTAACTGGCTTAAGATTATACTTTGTTTTTTGTGTGTTTATTATCTATTTGGATCTGGCTTTCAAGGCTCTGAGGTTTGGGGTTTTGTTGTTTTCATTTGTGGGTATTTTTGGGTCTAGTTTTGTTTTTATTTTAAAACAAACAAACTCCTTTAGGACATGAAGCTTCTCCTACTGTCGCTCAACAAGCCCCGGGCCGGCAGCTCCGACCCCGCCCGCCAGCCCCCGGTGCCCTCCCGGAATGCGAACGGCTCCGTCCTCCCGGAGCGCCGCGTCAGCACAAACCTCCGAAGAAAAACCAACGGAGCCTGTGAAAACGCCCGAAATCCCGGGAGCGCTGCGGCACCGGCGCCGTGAAGGGCCCAGGTGTCCCCGAGGGGCCTCCCCGCACCGGGGCCTCTCCCCGCCCGCCCCAGAGCGAACGCGAGCCCCGGGTCGGGCCGCGGCCTCTCCCCACCCGCCCAGGCGGTACCGGGCCCGGAGCGGCCCCAAACGCCGCCCCAAACACCCACCTCCGGGGGCGCGGGCGGCTTCACGGGGGGGCGGGCGCCGCCGCGCGCTGCCGGTGGCCGCACGGAGGCCATGGCGGCCGCACAGGAACCGGAGACGGGACGGGACGGGACGGGACGAGGCGTGAGGAGCCGCAACGCGCCGCGAAGTGAACCCGGCGCCTCACGACCACTTCCGGAGGGCGCGAGGCACACCGGGAGGCGCAGTTTCCGTTACCGGCGGGACACGCGGGGCACGCCGGGAAGTGTGGCTGGGAAGGCGGGCGCGGGGCATGCCGGGAGGCGCGGTGCCTGTCAGCGGCGCGACGCGCGGGGCACGCCGGGAGGTGTGGCATACCGGGAGGCGTGGCTCAGGGAGAGGAGCATGCCGGGAGGTGTGGCCTGGGGAGCGGGGCATGCCGGGAGGTGCGGTTCCCGTCAGCGGCAGGACGCGCGGGGCACGCCGGGAGGTGTGGCTCGCTGGAGCGGGGCGCGCTCGGCGCTCGCCGGCGGGGCTGACCGCGGCGGGTCGGTCGCGATGCTGCGGCGGAAGCCGACGCGGCTGGAGCTGAAGCTGGACGACATCGAGGAGTTCGAGAGCATCCGCAAGGACCTGGAGGTGCGAGCGGGGCCGGGCGCGGCGGCCCCCGGGGGGTTTGTCTGTCCCCGGCCGGGCGCGGCCTGACGCGGCGTCTCGCCCCGCAGAGCCGCAAGAAGCAGCGGGAGGACGCGGAGGTGGCGGCGGCCGGGGAGGAGCCGGCGGCCGTCGCGCTGGGCAGCGAGCACAAGAGCCGGGAGCAGCTCATCAACGACCGCATCGGGTACAAGCCGCAGCCCAAGGCCGGCGGCCGCGCCGCCCACTTCGGCACCTTCGAGTTCTGATGGCAGCGGGACACGGCGGGGGAGCCGCCCCCACCCCGGGCCGGGCCTCACCCCCCTCCGCTCTCCTGTTTGGTCTGTTTTCTTAAGTTTGTCTGGTTAACACGTCTGCGAATGCCCCTTGGCCAAGTGTTTTGTTTTAAATAAATACGTCTTTTTTTAAAAAAATAATAATTATCACACGAGCTGCTTTAAGTGGTCCTGGAGACCATGCAGGCAGGGCTGGGAACACCGAGAACATCGGGGTTTCCTTCACCTGCGTGTGCTCGGGTACAGGGAAGAGGTAAAATGCTGCCTCTGCCATGGGACCTTTTGATTTAGTAATGTGGCAAATGGTGCTGGGGAATGCACATTTAACCGTTTACCCCACAAGGTGGTGGCCCCGATCGGGAGATGCAGGGGAGCATGAGGAGCATTATACAAGTCTGTGAATAATGGCTCAGGGCACAGCAGGTGATGTCTGTTCTAAAGGCGTTGCTCATGTCCAGCCTGAATCTCCCTCCTTTAGTTTAAAACCATCACCCCTTGTCCTTTCACAACAGGCCCTGCTCAAAAATCTGTCCCCGTTTTTCTTATCAGCCCCTTTTAAGCACTGAAAGGCTGCACTAAGGTCTCCCCAGAGCTTCTCTTCTCCAGCTGAACACCCCAGCTCTCTCATCCTGTCCTCCCAGCAGAGCTGTTCCAGCCTCGGGTCATTCCTGTGGCTCCTCTGGCCCCTCTCCAGCAGGCCCATGTGTGTCCTGTGCTGAGGACCCAGAGCTGGACCAGCACTGCAGGGGGGTCTCACCAGAGCAGAGGGGCATAATTCCCCCCACGACCTGCTGGCTCCTGCCCCTCAGGTGTGTCACCTGCACCACTCAGCTTGGTGTCACCACAAACATGCTGAGGGTGTGTTTAATCCCACTGTGTCATTGATGAAGATGTTAAACAGTGCTGGTGCCAGTACAGACCCCTGAGGGACACCATGTGTCACCGGTGTCCATCCAGACATGGAGCCACCGACCACGACTCTCTGGGTGTGGCTGTCCAGCCAGTTCCTCACCCACCGTACAGCCCACCCTTCAGATCCATATCTCTCCAGTGCAGAGAGGGATGTTGTAGGGGAATGTGTCAAAGGCTTTACAGGAGTCCAGAAGACATTCCCTGGCTCTTCCCTCATCCACTGAGGTAGTTACTCCATCACAGAAGGTCACGAGGTTGGTCAGGCAGGACTTGCCCTTGGTGAAGCCGTGCTGTCTGTCCCAAATCACCCCCCTGTCCCCCATGGGCCTCAGCGCAGCTTTTAGCAGGATGCTTTCCATCATCTCCCAGCCTGCCCTTCAGCTGCAGTCTACACCGAGGATTGTTTCGAAAACACACCCACCACAGTAAAATCCAATCGAGTTTATTGGTTAATTATATACAGGAGATTCTTTGATATTCACAGTAATATCAGACAAGTTACCTCCACAAAGAGCAAGAGTAAAAACCAAAATGACAAGTCCACTGTAAACAAAACTAGAAATCCTGCTGGATTTGGTGGGACTGGCTCCAGACGAACTGAAAAGGCACTCGAAGGAAAACAACAACAGCTGAACACAGCCCGGATGCTTTGTGCACCTCTTCCAAGATGATAATCCCGAGGCACAGCGCGTGGAGACTAAACATCAGGGTACGGACGCAGGACGTCACATTCCAAGCATGCTACACGTGTGTTGACATAGGAAGTTAATGTACTCAAGTCTCAAAACCCTTAGAGCCCTCGCCTCCCCCAGGCACCACGATGCAGGTTTAGTGTTATCAGGAGTTTAAACCCAGCCAGCAGGAAGGCAGGACTGCCCCAGAAGCCGTCGGCAGGAGGGAGCGCAGGTTTTGCTGAGACTCTGGCAAAGC
This sequence comes from Patagioenas fasciata, assembly GCF_037038585.1. Classification (NCBI taxonomy): domain Eukaryota; kingdom Metazoa; phylum Chordata; class Aves; order Columbiformes; family Columbidae; genus Patagioenas; species Patagioenas fasciata. Next base: position 2,463,435 of record NC_092539.1, read on the forward strand.
GAACAGCAACCTGGGCCAGGAACATGGCAACCGGTGGCACTGGGTGGACCAGGGGGAGGCTGGTGGCTTCTCTGGATTGTCACCGCTAAAGCAAAAGCAGCTGAAAAGCCAAGACACGGCCAGGACACGTCCCCTTGTCAGCTGTGCCTCGCTGTGTCACTCAGCTCAGAGGTCACAGCCCTCCATCCTGTGTCCACCTTCCCCTCAGACCTCCCCAGTACCCAGCCTGGGCTCCCAGTTCCAACTGGGCTGCTCCCCAGTGCTCAACCCGTCACCCTGACAGGCTTTGGAAGGTCACTGAGGTGCATGGGAGATACTTGGGGACCTCTGCCCAGCTCCTGCTCCCCAGGTGACAAGTGCCAGGTCAGCATCACCCTGGAGGAAGCTCCGTGCCCTCCTGTGTGAGCGTGGGCAGGAGAAGCCTTTGAAGGCAGAGGTGTTCATCCTCAGGGAACCATCTCAAGGGCACAGATGCTACACACAGAACAAGGCAGAAAAGCTAACATGAGAACCGAATTTATATCGTAAAAGCCTGATTGTCAAGTCATCCATCTCTGAGCACTTCAACCCAAGAATTCAAGTCTGGTCACTTCAATACAAGGAAAGTGGCTACAAGGGAACAGAAAGATCAGCCCAAGCAGAGGTTCTATTTCAGAGGAAGACACAGCAAGAGGTCTGTGCAGTAACTAGTGTCACCACGCAAAGCCACGCGTGTCCATGCCCTATAACCAGACATCCTAGAACGGCAACACCTCCAACTCGTTGGAGAGACCGATCAGAGCGGTGTCTGCAATGAGGGCTCTGAACTGTCAGGGATTGAGCCCCTGCAGTGGAAAGTTTTCGAAACACGAACAACCATCTCCAGCGCTTAACTGCTTCAATTTTCTCTGAAAAACACCAACATTTCCTCACCGCTCTCACACAGGGGTCAGAAGGGTCTGTTTTCTGCTCTCAGAGAGGCACCATTGCACAGAGGGCAGAGATTTTACCTTCACAACAGATGCAGAGAGAGGGCATCAATCTGTCCTTTTGCAGCCTGTCAGACACCCCTCCCTCCAGAGATCAGACTGGGGAAGAGCTCTTCCTCTCCCTCATCAGGGGCTGGCTGGACTTTTTCCATGAAAAAACCTTCACTTCTTTCACCCAGAGGCAAATTTGCTACCAAAAGAAACTCTTTAGAAACCCAAGCCTGCTTTGTCTCCTTTTATTCCGTATTTGCTGTGCCCAAAGAAAACAAGATGTCCAGATCCTGGACCTAGCATCAGCCCGGGATGGGCGGCTTTATGTGGTGCAATTCCAGATCCAGGTAGCATCTTCAGAGAAAAAAAATGCTGCTGCGTGTGCCCAGATACTTTAATCTCGAAAGGATTCCCTGTTCTCACGGCACATCCCACACGTCAGTCCCAGCCTGAGCCGGTTTTCAGAGCCCTTCGGAAAACCCCACCGTGTTCCCTTTCAGGCAGTCGCTGGCACAAACGGGGCATCCCGGGCGGAACGAAGACTCCAGCTTTGCACCGCACTCTGCACAACCTTCCCCACAACAAGCAGCAGAATTGCTAAACCCTAGAAAACTAAGCACGTTCTGGGCATCACACGCACAGGACACTGGTTGTCCCCAACTCACAGCCTGTTCTCCCTGTGAAATGTGCAGAGCTGACAGCACGGAATGGGAAGGTGTTTGTTCTACACCACTTGTCCACCTCTAGCACTGATCACTCTCTCACCTCTGAGCTAACAAGGTCACAGTGAGACTCAGGACTAAGAGGAGGCACCTGGGTCAGGAATACTTCTTAATCGGCCCAAGCTGCTCCAAATTCCACCTGAGACAAAGGCTGCTGCAGTCTAATCCACTCCTCCTTCTCTTCCCCAAGTCTCTCCTTTATAGGAACATGGTTGTTTTACTTCATCTCAACCATGGAACACCCTCTTCAGACATTTCAACCTTCAGTGTCGTGAAGTCATTAGTTAGTTCTTGCCTCATTTACAGAACTAGTTATAGCAAATCAAATTCTAGCCCTAGATCCATCCAGGTGCGATTCAATGTGACATAAATTTGGGTTCAATGGCAATTTAAAATCTTTTTGCCTTGTAAACACCCAATTGTCCTGCATCTGCTCTGTGTATTTCCATGATTGGGAAGTGAAAGCAGCCAAACTCAAACGTTATCACTTGAAGCTGAGAAGAGCTGCTGGATACACCAGAGGATTAACAACACTCACGGTACTCTGATGGGCTTGGGACAGATTCATGGGCTTGGGGACAGATTCATCTGGACTGCCCGAAGCACGCAGGTCACACACTGATTTCCTTGCCAGGACACACCTGAGTGTGTCTGATGTGCAGCACCAAGTCTTCCTCAGAGGCTGAGTCCTTCTGCAACAGAAGGTGTCATTGGCCCCAAAAGCCACAATGCCAGGAGATCCTCTCCCCAGCATTATGTACATATTGAAAAAATAAAGGAAATTCAAATAGCCATTCGCACACAAAGGCTCTGTTGGCAACTTTGCTCTTTACCTACAGTTCATAAAACCCTCAGAGATGAGCATTTACAATTTAAAAATAAAATGTTTCGTTTCATAAAAGAATAATTTCTACATTTCTGTCAGCCAACTAATTTCAATCACAGCATAATCTAAGAATAAAGCAAATCCTAGCCAAGAATGGCCACAACGGGACCCTGGGGAGCCAACCCTGCTGCCAGCCCGCAGCAAGGGGGAGCAGCGTCCCCAGCCGCTCCCATCCCTGCAGCCCAGCGAGGATTTTGTGAACTCCAGCTGATTTTCTTTCTATTGTTTCTCTTTCCGCTTAGGAATGATCCAGTCCTGGTGATGGTTGCGCTTCGAGAGAGCAGCGGGGTGGAGAGGCTCCTGGGCAGCGCCGGTGTTAATGGCAGTGCTCCGTGATATCCACCACAACGGCCTTTTTCCAGCTGAAGAAGAAATAGCCTGTCCCTGCCCCTGCGGCCACCGCGATGCAGAGGTACCCGTTGTACGTCATGAAGATGAGCATGAGGAAGTAACTGACCACGACCTGGATGACGTGCAGCACGGTTTGCAGGAGGTGAGGGAAGCTCAGCATCTGCTGTCTGAGAACACAAAACCCAGAGAATGGTCAGCAGGTGGGAAAATGCACATTTCCAAAGAGAAAACTCAGCTCTTGGGCTGCCAGGATGCCAAGGTGGGAGCGAAAAGGCAGAGGATGACCCAGCAGGCTGGACATGGGCTTCTGCATGTGGCTGTCACTTGGAACTGGGCTATTCCCCACTGAGCTGACTGATAACCAAGCAAGCGTGGTACTCGCTGGAGGACAAAGCTTTCAGCTGAGCAGCAGACTTCTACAAGCGTGTTTTACCCACATTCAAACACAGAATGGCTGCTTTTCTGAGTAGAGGCTTTGACTACCTGTCAACAAAAGGATCCTAAATATTTTCTATCTGTAACACCCGAATTCTGTTCCTGAGAACTCCCCAAATGTGTTTGTTACTGCTCTAACTAAAAACCAAAAAGTTTATCTGACTCCTTGCTGCTTTCCTCCTTTTGTGCCCAGCGGCCAAGTGACTCAAGCACAGTGTCCTCCAGCGACAAGCAGTGTCCCAATCTGGAGCCAATGCGCTTTGCAGAGACATTGGCTGCATAAAGTCTTCTCTGTCTCTGTTTTTGCCTTTGTCACCTGCTGAAGAAATTTGCCTTAGAATGAAGCAAAATTCTTACCCAACAGTTTTGTGCGTCTCCATCAAGATCGTGCCATTGGGACCCGGCACTGGCATGGAGTTGTAGCGGATGCTGACTTGGGATTTCCGGAGCAGACACTCTCGGGCGATTTTAAGGCCTTCATAAAACATGGCCAGGAAGAAGACGGCCACAAAAGCACCAGCCATTTCTGACAAAAGAGGAAACATCATTGTATCTGTGTGGCAAAAGACGTTTGCTTCAAAACACGTCAGAAGAGACAGCGTGTGATTCAACAACCACCTCACACCGCGCAGGCTGTGGCCGGGCTGTGCGCACACATGTACAGATGGTAAATGTGATTTTCATCCACACTAATTGGAATTTCACCCATGAAGTGAAACCGGCCATCACTTTTGTTGATACGACCAGTCAAATTCTCGAATTATACAAACATCTCCCTTTTTCTTTCACCCCACAGATGCCATTTGAAAGAGACTCAATGCAGCACGCATGGATATGTCTGGCATAAATAGCAAGGTTATTCCTGAAACATTCATCAATTGCAAATGTTTTATTTGGACTGGACAGGACAGTTTTACTAACCTCCAGGAGAATTGATTTTAAGTCCAGAAAACAGCAATGGCACGTTCTTGTAGCTGAAGTGGAAGGTCATAGCCTGCCCAAAACACAAAGAACACCAAGATGAGCCCAAATAGCTCATCACGAGAGGGAGCTCACAGCGAGAGTTAGCAAAGGCTTTTGTACTGTGACATTTGGATTATTTCAGCTGGTCACTAGATAGACTCGAAGAAACTCTTCAGTAAATCTAACGTAACACACACACAAGACATGGCTAAAGCTGCTCCGGGTTCCTGTTTGGTTGGGCAGCTCTTTCATATGGGAAACAGAAGTCTAAATTCAGGTACAAGGACTATTCCATATAAAGCAGGACCACAGCTTCCCCTGGGTGAAAACAAGCACTCCTGAACCTACACAGGGAACGCGGTGGGAAGGGGAAAGGTCAGTGATCTGGGGTTCACACCATCTTCCCACCCAGGTGAACAAGCGCAGTTCAGTGTATCTTGAGCACAGCTGCACACGGCGGTTTCACACGTAAGGTGCTCACCGAGCTAGAGGAACTTCTCTTTCAACTCTGCACTTTGCTTAATTACAGTTATTTGCTAAAGATCAGAATTATGATTAATTTCAGCATCCCTAAGAATCAGCAGACATTTATTAGCCCCAGAGCAGAAATCACTATAAAATATCTTTTAGACAGTGCTTCCGTTCCTTTAATAAATTTAACATTCTTACATTTCAAACAAAAACCGCACAAACCAAAGAGCGTTATAAACCATAAACCACAGCTGAAACAGAGCCTGTTACTTGGTGCAAGCGAGGAATGGAAATATGCACATATTAAAATGTACCTATTTACTTGCCTCCCTGACAGTGCAATGCTAATTCCAAATCCTGTGCAATTTATAACCATTTTCAGTTCCAGGGTAAGGCAGGGTCCTTTAAGCTGTCCATTGAAGGTAAGAGCACTTGTCACTTGTAAAGAAACAGCATTTATATGGAAATTAACAGATTGGAGAATGCCAACACTGAGCTGTTAGATTGTATGAAGGACATTGGTGACAATGCTGGACCGCAGGTTCCACCAGCACTACTGGGCTATGTTCGCAAAGGGGAAGGGCGGTTCTAGTCCCCTCTTGCTCTGACACTGTTCTCAATATAAGCAGAAGCAGCGATTCTCAATTCCTTCCTCGGGGCACAGGGCTGGCAGGAAACTTTAACTGAAGCCTTGCAAAATCTGCTCCTTTTCAATTGAAATGCACACTCTCTCCTCTCCTCTCCTTTCAAAGTTCAACCATGAAGAGCCATGTTTTAATAATCTGAAACTCACTCAAAAGTATTTAGAGAAGGGAGAAAAAGCTGAAAAGAAATTGTCTAGAATTGGCTACACACAAACACAGATCCTACGGTCATCTCCACGGCAACTCTGGCCAGGATCTCTGCAAAGCGCCGGTGATGCCAATGTGCACAAGTCTGAACTTGTTTAAATCAGAGTTAGCTGGAGCAGCAGGAATCTGGACCAACACGGCCCTAATGCTGTGGCAAAGGGCCCTGGTAGCACCCTGGTCCCCAAATCAAGCATGTACTTAAAGTTCAGGAGGGAAAGGGCTCAGAGGTTGGTCCCTGCAGGTCAGCACAATCCATCCCACTAGCGTGCAACCCTCTCAGTGTCCATAAAGGGTCTTTCTAACACTAACAGCCTGGAGAACTCCAGCCATCTGTTTCTTGCAGGAAAATGCTTACTTTTCATTTCTGCCTTTAGCTGGCTGGAGAGCAGATACCAGCCTGGCTGCTAGGAAGGTTTCTGCAAGGAAGTATCATTTTGCCAAAGGATCTCCAGCTCTGAAATACATTTAGTGTCATGCATCACCTCACGCCGCTCATTTCAGAAGAGCCACAATGGGGTCTGTGTTTTAACGGGATTGATTCCTGCTTTCCAAAGCTAAGTTTAATTTCCAGTCCTCAAGAGCATGTTCCTCAAGACGACAAGTTACTCTGAACCACAGACAGGATGAATCTCTCTCGTTAATTATGACTTTTCCACTTACCATCATCATCATGTCATGACCAGATCCCGGGGCTGCCGTTGAGTGGTGATGTTCGGGAGGGTGCGTGGTTGGCAACATGGAGCCGTTCCCGTGGTGAGACATCTTTGCGACAGAGATATTCAAAAAGGCACGTAGAAGAGACCCTGAAAAATAAATGAAAAACAAAATAAACAGCAGCACTATTTTAAACAGAAGATAGTTCCTCTGCGGCTACTGCAAGAGAAAATACTCCTGCTTCTGGATAAACTCCTGCAGCGTTCTCACGGTCCCGTGCTCCGACTCCAGAGAACGCGCAGCAAAGCGAGCGGGACAGTTTAAAGGAGCTGTGTCCCTGAGCTTTACATCATCGTATTGCCGCACCATCCTAAACATTCTCACCAGAAAGGCAGCCTAATCCGATTGCCACAGCACATGGGGACAAGTGCTCAGCATAAAGGAACATTTCTTATCTCTAAGAGGAAATAAACCAAGTCTCTTCTCAATCACAGTCATGACAAAAGTATCTCAAGCCCCGTTTTAAATTGCATATACTAAAGGATCAGATTACAGTATTTCTCCTAATTGACAGTTATGCATTTTATTGGGAACATGTTTAATGAAGAAATTATGTTAGGTAGTACAAAACCTATTGCCAGGCAAAGGTCTGCAACAGCCCCAGGCAGTCCCATTTCATTTCCATGAGCTTTACATTGTCACATCTTCCCCTCTAATCACATTACACACAATGAGAAACACTCAAAAGGTTGCTGATCGAAATGCCTAATCTGGTTACTGCAAATCAGGTATGTCTGGATACAGTCATTAAAAATAAAAATACACCTTGTGTGGCCATGGCTTCTGTGCTCTGCACCCAGCAGAACTCGGGATGGAACCGGGGACCATTTCTGGTGTGAAATGAAAGGTCACCCATTAGAAACAGCAACAGGAGAGAAAACAACCTGGGAACACCAGACAGTATTGAAGCAAGAGCATCTGTCAGCGTGATGGAGCCAGGCAAAGGCAACCCTGGGACAGCCCAGGTCCTTCACAACAAGAAAGGCCTTGAGGTGCTGGAGCGAGTTGAGAGAAGGGAAGGGAGCTGGTGAGGGGCTGGGGCACAAGTGTGATGGGAGCGGCTGAGGGACCTGGGGGGTTCAGCTGGAGAACAGGAGCTGAGGGGAGACCTTCTGATCTCTGAACTGCCTGAAAGGAGCTTGGAGCCAGGGGGGTCGGGCTCTGCTCCCCAGGAACAAGCGCCAGGAGCAGAGGAAACGGCCTCAAGTTGCACCAGGGGAGGTTGAGGTTGGATCTGGGGGACAATTTCTTCTTTCCCAAAGGGCTGTGGGGCATTGGAACAGGCTGCCCAGGGCAGTGCTGGAGTCACCATCCCTGGAGGGTGGGACAGACGGACATGAGGTTCTCAGGACACAGGGCAGTGCCAGGGGTGGGTTATGGTTGGACTCGGTGATCTGAAAGGTCTTTTCCAACCAAAATGACTCTATTATTCCATGAAAGATAAGTAAGTACCGACACTGCTGTACTAGACCCTGCCTGGAATCCCGTGTAACCTCCCAGTCTAGTCTGGCACTCAAAACCAAATGAAATAAAAAAAGTACAGACACTTATCCAATTAAATTACTTTTTAAAAAAGAGAAGAGACGTACGACCTTCCAGATAAATCACCAGGAGTATTTACAACTTGGACAAAAGTTTTTTAAGCTAAAAGACAATTTGATGTTTGAAGAGATAGGCAGGAGTATATTTAGATTGGAGAGGGGAACTGAAACTCTAGAAGAGCTTTCCAACCTGAAATAGTACAAACAAAACCCCAAATGGCAGGCAGGTGATGCTGGAGCTGGTTCGGTTTGTGACAGTGACCTTCTGACACAGCTGTGCAGGAATCGCCGGTGGCCCCGGACACGCAGCCGTTGTCAGTGACAGTGACAGCATCAGCGACAGGGGTGATCTCAAAAGGCTTCGGAGGTCAATTTAAAAAGAGCAGTGAGATAAGTTAAAGATTGGGGATGATAAGGAGGAAACCAAGTCAGTGATGCTGGGCAGGAACTCAAGAGAAGGAATTAACGCTCCTTGCAAACACCGGAGTTAATCAATGCACGTACGCACCTGTGTGCACACAAGTCAGCTGTGATAAGCTGCACACAGCAAAGGCATTTTCTGCATCTCCGTGCAGGTGAAGTTCGTAGCCATTTATTGCATTGGACAACGTCACAGTAACCCCCCTGGAAAATTAACTTGTAATGGCACTGGCTAAAAGCAGTTTGTACTCCATGTCCATATTTCTCCTACTGTTATTTAGCTCACCCTGTCTCCAAACTGTGCTTAAAAATTATGACCAGAAAAACAGCTCAGAAAAACGTTGAGGCGGAAGAAAAGAAGAGACTAATGCAAGGAGCAGCTCCCCTGACACGGAAAAGCATTACCAGAGGGCACCTGCAGAACCAACAGCGGGACTTTCATGTGCTTTTAAGATTATACTGTTTCAGAGATTAAAAGTTCAAGCCCTAGAACTGAAGTCTTAAAATAAAAACACTCGGGAAAAGAATCCTCTGCCAAGACACACAAACTTCAAACCATCCTTTGCAGCGGGGAAGGAAGAACAGCCGGAGAGCTCTGCACCCGGGATCAAAGAGACGGGTGCTGCAAGAGGAAAGACGTGAGGGGGGAACCGCTCCTCTCCCCCACCAAAACCAAAACCTCATCTCCTCCCTCTTCTTCTTTCAGTTGACTGACCCATTGCCTTTGCTTTGGATGCAACATTCTCCCAAGTGACTACTATCCAGTGCCATGATTCATTCATTTTAGGATCTCATGCTCCTGCCAAACTGCAGGTTCCAATACACTCCACAGAAGCCCTGGCTGTTCACTGGCTTAAAAACTCCCTTGTGTCCATCTTCTCGGTAATTTAGCATCACTGGTCTGCAGAAAGGGAGAACCAGAGGATGTGCTCTCTAGATATTTATACAGTGTATGAGCAAACAAGGTCAAGTATTCACAAGTGGTTGTGTTTGGTACAGGTTCAGTACGGGTTACAAAGAGCACGTTTGGTGCTCCCATGTGTAGGATCCTGTCACACCAGTGCTCCCACGCCAAATCCGACCCCTGCTGCCGCTACCCAGCGCTGAAAGACATTTCTGAGATCCTGAAAAGGATGGGAAATCAAGTAGCACAAGACAAAATAAAAAGCTGAAATGGCTCACTCTAGGTTGTGTTGCTAAAGGTAACAACACATGGATGAACTTCTGTTTTCACTTCCAGTGGAACAGCGCAGGACAATCAGTTACAATTTTGGAGGTCTCTACCTGTGCCTTCGGGTAAAGAACAGAATCTGGGGCAGCAGCAGGTTAGTGGGTGTGTAACATTAATATTTCAAGCTGCAAATCTCTGGTTTGCTTTTGCAGACTCTTTTTTTTGCAGAGACAAGCTGACTGGCCCGCAGCTGTGTACACCGTGAAAAGAAGGGCACTGTTTTCAACAAGTCAGACTCTATACCTGGTGGAAAAAATCCACACACACAAGCTTCTATTATCGCGAATTCTTTAAATAGGTTTAGCCTTGTCCAAACCCCGCTCTTCAGCAGCAGGTATTTCTGTCTGAATGGGTGACCTGACCTCTCGACTGCTGCCGCTCCACAGGTTTGCACAGAAGGAGGCACTGGAGTGGATTCCTGAGTACAACACCAGGATTTTTTGTACTCTGTGACAGATCACAGCGTAAGAAAACAAACAGGGTGGGACAGGAGAGAGGAATGAGGAAACTCTCCCCACAGCTTGCTTTTTCCTTCCTTTCTTTCTTTCTTTTTCTTTCTTTCTCTCTTTCTTTCTCTCTTTCTCTCTTTCTTTCCCTCTTTCTCTCTCTCTTTCCCTCTGTCTTCCTTTCCTTCTCTTCCTTTTTTCTTCCTTCCTTTTCTTCGTTTCCTTCTTTCCTCCTTCCTTCCTTTTTCCTTCCTTCCTTCCTTCCTTCCTTCCTTCCTTCCTTCCTTCCTTCCTTCCTTCCTTCCTTCCTTCCTTCCTTCCTTCCTTCCTTCCTTCCTTCCTTCCTTCCCTCCCTCCCTCCCTCCCTCCCTCCCTCCCTTCCCCTCTGTTTGCTGTCACCCCAGTCCCCATTCCACGACCCCTCAAATTCCTAAGGAAACGAGCAGGACTCAGAGCCTGCTCTCACTTCAAGCCGTCACGTTGGAGCGGGGCCGGGCCAGCACGTGGCAGGCTCTGCTCAGGGGTTTCTGTCCCTGCAGTGCCACCTTGGCAGCTTGGCAAACCAAGTGGAGTCAAGGAGATGCAGCCAGGAGCGGGATCTGACAACAACAAACCGTTAGCTCAGGTTCAGTGTCAGCACTTACACCCTCCACCGACATTCAACCAGCGCTGCCTCATCTCACACACACAAGGCAGCCACGTTTGCAACTCCGGGGCATGGAGAAGCGGAGGAAAAACAGGTATCTCACACCAGCTCACGACAGAAACAAGGGAAAGCCAACTTCTCAAGCAGGTCTTGGCCACGCTTGCAAAAACCTCCAGCACGGTTTCCCAACCTACTGCTTCCCCCGTTAATCCAGAATCCTGCCACTCCACAGCAAATCACATTTTTTCCTGTGGCAAAGAGCCTGCCAGACACCCAGGGGAGATACACCTTTAATGCCGAAACACGACGGGCTATGGGAAGGATCTGCCAAGCTCCCAGAAAGTACTTTACAAATCAGCTCAATCTGAAACACCGTGTGCAAACAGAGCTTCATAGCCACATTCAAAAGGAATGAAGCCTCTTCCCAAAACAGGATTAACAACAGAACCCTAAATCAATGCCCATTAGAGTAGCACACTCTTCCCGTCGAAACCTTTCCCATGCCAGTTCTGAAAAAACAAGAAATGAAATTAATTTCACTGGCTCTGCCCAAAAGGACCGGAGCTTTACAAAACACCTCTTCAGTCTCCTTTACGCTAGTTCCACGGGGACGGGTCCTGCTCCACATTTCTGTCTCGCACAGCTGGAATGATCCTTACCCAGGGTCCCTCCACCAGCACTTTGGGCAGCAAGAACAGGTCCCTCTCTTCTCCTGAAGAAGTGAAGATTTACTAATAATTCAAGTGAAAGCTCCTGAGAGAAATCCAAGGGAAAAAGATTTAAAAGAGCAGGTTGGAACGGCTTGCACATCACGTATGTCTGAGTCTTGCGTGACACAAAGGAACGCTACATATAAAATACGGAATTAATGCAACAGGCAACCAAAAGGGATCAGTGCTCTACTTACAGCAGTCCAGCTGGCAGACTGTGAGCTCTGCTGGCTCTGAGCTTGTGGTCTCAAGCCCAATCCTTTTCTTTTTCAAGAAAGTGCAGTGGGAGGGGGAGCCAGGCGCCTGCAGACACTGCAGCTCTGTTCCTGCCTCGAGCTGCGGCCGCTCACCGGGCTGAGCTACTCATCATGAGACCTAAGCACTGCTGCTGGTTTCTGCAGTTTCCTGGCAAACTGGACAACTTTAACCGCTTCCTTTCCTAACGTGTGGACATGGGGTGGCTTCTCTGGGATGTCAGGCTCAGCTCCAGAGCTGCCCAAAGACACAGCCCAGGGACGGCCCAATTCTACCTGCTCATCTCCAGGAGTAACCAGCAACAGCAGAGCCCTTCCAGGGTCAAGCTATATAGGCACATTTTAAAGATACAGGGAACAAACAGATCGTTCTTCAGCAATGCAATATAACGTGTTTTACAGATACGCTGTTGTTCTCCAATGTCAAAATCCCTCTCGGAGCTCTCTCGAGCAGCCCCAGCAGCCCCAGGGCTGAACTCAGACACTGTGCTGTGCCCAGCACACCTCTGTTTTTCCCTTGCGCAACTCCTGAAGAAAGAGCTCTTAGTGCTATATTAAGAATTTAAGGGATGTTTGCAAGGTCCCAGAACTGTCTGGCTTGGTCTGGTACTGCGTCACCACCTCAGAGTCCCAACCAAAAGCCTTTACCAGAAGTTTAAGGCTTCCTAAAAGCTCAACACACTAAAAGGGGCTCAGATAAAGAGCCAGAAGGAGAAGGGGCAGCTCAGGAGAGAAGCTTCAGTGCACTTTGAGGGTTGTCAGGCAGCATTAGTTTGTATTTCCTGGGTTTTGTCTGTGACCAGAGAAGCTTGCAAATCGACTCAAGGCAGATCAGCAGAGTCAAGCAGAAAAACACACAGTGTGACAGCGGGCACGTCTCCCTCTCCGCCTGTGAGCAGAAGGGACACGGCTGAGCTATTTACACAGGTGGGTTGTAGAAGCTTTCGAAGGAAGACGACAGGTACTCTGGGGGATGTGCAGCCTGAGATGCCAGAGAGTGGAGAATGATGGGCAAGAAAAGAGCTGAGCAGGGCTGCTCTGTGTCCGGCTTTGAAAGGGGCGATGTACGGGCAGACAGACACGCAGAGATGGAATCAGCCAGCAGGGATGTCAGACAGGAGGCACAGCCAGGCTGGCAGCACATGGAGACCAGATCTTCACCAAGTGGAGTCATTATTCTGTCTTCTCCCACTTATCTGAGCTGCAAACCTCTGTCCTTCAGGGCTCCTGGCTGCCGCTGTCTGCTTATTTCATTCTTACTAAATCTTTGTGTTTCTTTCCCACGTTCCACACTTGTACCAACACATGTTTGTCCCTCTCATTATAGGGCTGCTCTGTCCCCAGGAGCCAGGCTGCACCCCCCATGCAACTATCACACAGCGTTCATGAACACAGAACAAAAATAATAGAAAATGGGTGCAACTTCAGGCTGTGGATTGCTGGCTCACACGGGCTTCCTGGAGCTTTACATCATGATTTGGCAGCTCGGTGTAGTTATATACATCAATCAACTTTTAATTAAAATGAAGATTAAAAGAAGTTGAGGAAGTATTGAAGGCTGGTTCAATCCTGAAGGTCCTGTCCTTTGCTCTGAACCCTTTGCTCAGCTACACACTGAAGGCAAAGCTGGTCACCCTCCCTGTTACTAGACGGGCCGGAGCTCTTCCTCTCAGCACGGCCACAATCGCGTCCCTTTCATGGAGTTTATTTTCATAGCAAACTTGTCTGGTCACCTGCTGTTAGAGACCCTGCTTGATCTGCTTCCCTAGAAGCGGACGGTCGCTCCTAATCTTCCAGCTTCTGCAGACTCCGCAGGAAATCTCTAAATCTTCGAACAACAACAACACAATAACAAAGGACAGATTGTTCTTTACAGGACAATGCACTGAACTTCATGAAGCGGAGCATCACGCCAGCCCGTGTTGTTACTAATGGGCAAAATGAAGTGAAAGGCAGCAGAAAACAATCCTGCAGAGCAGAAAACCTCAGACTGCGAGACTGAGAACATCAGAGGACGGGCTGAGAAATGCTGGCAAGAGATTTGTATGGATGGAGAAAATAATGGTGAGGTAGGCAGGCTGAGCAACAACCGGAGTCCTCTCCAGCCAAGCTTTTTGCTCAGCCACAATGAAACTACAGGAGATGGAAGAGCAGTAAGTGAAGGGCGCTCCTGAGAAACGTGGCAAAACTGAGGAGTCCTTGCCAACGTCTTCCTGGCTGGAACCTCATTTCTGTGGGAGACGTCTGCCATCTACAGCCCAGGTCCAAGCACCTGGAACGCACACAAAGCTTCACATCGAGATCCAGGAGTGACCCGCTACTGTCTCACCAAGGGTCCCCAACTCCATCCACCTGGCAGTTAGACTAGACGATTGTTGTAGGGCCCTCCCAATTTAAGTATTTTATTCTAATTCTATTCTGTTCTATTCTTATTCTAACAGTTTCTCTGCTTGTGCTGGCACATCTCAATCCTTGCCTCAGTAGAGCAGGTAAAATCACTTCCACAATGACCACATTGACCTTTAGCAAGAGGTGACAGAACCAACGCATCACCCCTTGGTTTGCCTCTTTTTCTCACAAATTCTAGGTCAGCAATGCAGCAGGGACAACATCGGCACAGGAATCAGTAGAAACTCCGCTCACCTACAAGAGAATCCTGGACACGCTCCCACGCTGACTGGTGAGCACTGAGTTTTCCTTTGAAAGAAGAACAGCAATTTTAGAGACTGATCCATCAGGGCAAATCTTGAGGTCCCGACCTTCACATGCTCTCCAGGCCGCAGGACATGAGACAATATCATCATCTCTTCAGCACTGCAGTAACAAGCTGCTTCTTACCTTTCCCTGTACAGTGCTACACGTGAAAACGTTTTTGGAGGTGTGCAGTAGGCTTTCGGGCTCAGAACGCAGCGGTGGGTACATCTGACTAGACCATTTCATGCCGTTGCAAATCCAACACAGTCCTTCCCCTGACAAAGCGGCAGGAAGGGCACAATAGAAGGAATGACACGAGAACTGGAGCCAGCAGCTCCTGAGAACACCCCAGGCACAGACTTGCACAACAAGCCCAGTGCTCCCGTTCCGCAGCACTGCTGAGCACACGCCTGTCACAGAGGGTGGCCCGAGGGACTTAGTTTTGGGAGATGGACAGATGCTGAAAGCTGTCATGAAGCCAACGATGGTCGGTGAACTATGTATGCAGGGCTCTTATCCACATGAAAAACGGCCAGGCAGGACAGAGCAAACAAGTTTTTGAGAAACCCACATCAGAAATTATGTGAACTGAAGCACCAGCAATAACCTACTACCATGCTGACAAAACACAAGTGCTTTCAACCTGACAGAACCCAAATTAACCTGAAGTCCCCAGTGGGACAGTTTCAAAGGATCTGAGCATATCCTACCCCTGGCCATCTTTGACAAGCCCAGTTGGAGAGACGATTATAAGCTGAACAAATCACAAGTGCAGTTGAGGGAACAAAGCGCAGCTCGCCTGGCCCAGAGCCGCCCACCCGCTGACCAGAAGCAGAAGGCCAGGAACAGACCTGTCAACAGCAAATTGGTTTGGTTTGGTTTTTTACTGCTAACAAACACCAATAAACAAAGTCAATGTGCAGAAAAGTGAGATGCTACACCAGCAGGCAGTGAACTCGAACAGTGACAAAGGTGGTATCAATCAAAAGTCATTGGGATCTCTTCAATAGTTCAAAGTTTGCCTGTTCATCCCTGAGCGTCACGAAACACCCCCTTTTTCACATTACTGCTCCACCTCCATCAGAACAGCACGAACCCCCAGCCAGCTTCTCTCTCCCAGCACAGAAAACACGGACCTGCAAGTGCCAAGGCCAGAGCAGATCAGCTCTACAGACCTGACCTCTGCACTCAGAATCCCAGAATGTCAGGGGTTGGAAGGGCCCTGGAAAGCTCATCCAGTGCAATCCCCCCAGAGCAGGAACACCCAGCTGAGGTTCCACAGGAAGGTGTCCAGGTGGGTTTGAATGTCTGCACAGAAGGAGACTCCACAACCTCCCTGGGCAGCCTGGGCCAGTGTTCTGTTACCCTCACCATGAAGAAGTTTCTTCTCAAATTTAAGTGGAACCTCTTATGTTCCAATTTGAACCCATTGCCCCTTGTTCTACCGTTGGCTGTCACCGAGAAGAGCCTGGCTCCATCCTCCTGACACTCACCCTTTCTATATCTGTAAACATTAATAAGGTTGAAGCAGCAACTTGACATGCTCAAGCCCATCACGAGCACAATTTCTTCTGTTCTGTACACACACAGTATTTCCCCCCTCCTTGTTTTCATTTCTCTATTTATTCTGCCACAAGCCTTTCAGATCTTATATCTGCTCTGCACTGTTTACTGTTCTCCTTTCTGTCTGGATGGATGATAAAGTCATCCCCCTTTCCTCACCCCCAACAGCACAGAATTTTCTGGAGAGCAGCAGAACTGAAGCACCTCAGAATACCCAAGATCTGGGGAGCGAACACCAGTCCCACGGCTCCCAAAGCGGAGAAGCTGCCACACCGAGCTGACTCAGGCACACATCTGGAGGGAAAGGCACGGCCTTGGAGGTGCCACAACTGACAGAGGATGCTACATTACCATGTCTTCATAAAACATCCAGGGTGAAAGGGCTCCTACAAAACCACGTCAGACACCAGTATTCCTTATAGCCAACCATCAGCATGAATTCAGAGCTAGTACTAACAAGTTTCCATCAAAGGCAATTCCCAGGAGGCATCTAGAGAAGAACCTCTCAGCACTCCTCGTGCACATCAAAGACTTCTGAAGCAACTCTCCCAGGACCGCAGTCTGACATGTCACTTTATCGCAGCTTCATCTTCCCCAAATCATCAAGGGTATGAAACACTAACACATAATACATACTGAACTCACAGAATACCCTCCCAGCACTCAGGGAGGAGGAACCTGAGGGCCTTCCCTTCCCCCAGGGATGGGGCTGTGTTTAAACAGAGATAAAGCAGAACAGCTTAAATCCCAGTGGCCCAGCAGGCTGGGTGGGATGCAAGAACATGCTGCCTGCTCACCGTCTGCTTACTGTGCACAACGCTCACCCAGAAATCACCCCAGGACCCTCTTGCTAAAAACCGTTGAGTGCTCACTTGTCGGCCAGAGAAGCTGCCTGACCCTCCTTAGCGGTGGAGAGAAACGGGACAGCAGTGGGGAAGAGGAGATGGAAAAGAAGTGCCACGTGATCCGTATTTTCCAAGATTACGTAACTTCTTGAATAAATAGATACTTCCTTATCCTCCGTGGCAGTTTGTGCGGAGACATTACACAACCCAGCACAGGAACGGCGACCAGGGAGACGTGATCCATATGGATGTGATCCACACAGCCAGAGAGCTGCCTCACCGTACACCGAGGAACGAGAGGGACAGAGTCCTGAGCCTTGCGATACTCTTCAAAATCTTTTTCATCTAAAAAGAAATCAGTATTTGGAGCAGTATCTTGCAAGATACATATCCTGCAAGATTAGACACCTTCTGCTTCCTTAGAAAACCCACACCTAGTGAAGCGTGTGTTCCTATTTTACGTGCCCTAATGAAGAAGAGCTTCTAGCATGTATTGTTCTACCTACACACTTTTTTTAAAACAAAGGGAAAACTGAACTTTTGTGTACAAGATTCTTCACCGTGCTCACTAATTCCTGCAGGTTCACACCACCTGCACCACTGGTATGTATGAAAATGAGCCAGCCCATCTCGCACAAAAAAGCTGTCTCTGTCCAGAGGGTAAGGAGATTGATGTTTGTGACACCCACAGAAGTATTCAACCTATAAGGAACGCCAGACATGTCGGGATGCAAGCCAAGGTACTACTTGCAAGTTAAGATCTGATAAACCATTGCTACATGGAAAGGACACACACCAGGCTAAAAACTACAAACAGCTCTGACCAGATTTATTTAAAATGGTGCCTTCCAGCTTTAAACCCTGTAAGATTGTAAAATAACCTCGGGAGACACGAAATGAAACCAGAGTCACCAAGTGCATTCCCAAGTAAGCAAGGAGGGGTTTTGTCAGCTGCAAAAATGCAATGTGGCTCAATGTGACCTAAAAGTGCTTTACCTGGGCTTTAATACAGGTGTGAGATTACAGCTGCTATCTGGCAACCTCATAAATACCTCTGTCTCATGCAGATAAAACCAATGCTGAGGGTAGTAAAATGGATGTCATCGGTTTATTAGAGGCCTCATAAAAGGGAGCCTAAAGAGCATCAACACAGATGATTCAGAAGACTCACGAAGATTCCAAGATCTCACCCGACTTGCCCTTGTCCCAGGAGTCACCACAGGATGACCTGCGGTTCAGATTTTCAGCCACAGAACCACTGAGGTTTAGGAGACCTCCTGAGATCACCTGGCCCAGCTTCCCCGCTCCCACAGGCTCAGCTGGAGCAGGTGCCCAGTCAGCTCCCATTACCCCTGAGTATGATGATAACGCACACACGTCACAGACTCATCAGTTCCTGCAGGGACGGCGAGGAGCTGCTGTGTGCTCTGGAGGCTGTAACGTGTGGACCTAGACCCAGGTCCTGCAGTCACACTAAAAAGCTCCTGTTCTTCAACATTTCACCCCGTGAATCCTTTGGCAGAGAAATCTTCCCTGCAGTGAACTGGGGCAATACCCGAGGCACCGTGGTGTGCTGGTACCAAAGATGGTTTTAAGCTAATGGATCAGCTGGTAACAGCCCAGCCATGGACACAAACCTGCACACACAGAAAACAAGATCATTTTTCCTCTCACACATCATAACCAGACTTAGCCCATTTGTACAAATCCTGGAAGAAAACCACCCTCCAGAACTCCTCGTTAATTAATGTTTAGGAATCCATTCCACACACATGACACGAGACATACTGGTTTAAGCAATTTGTGTAAGTTTTCCCATCTCCAGTACTGCCACACACCCATCACAGGGAACCATCTTCATTGTGCATCAGCTCCCACCACTCATGAAAGCTTCTTTGAGTAACAATCCCAGGAGCACATTTCACTCCTTTATTTTCATATTGAAGTAGCTGTTTGTCTACAATTACTCCTTAGATGTGCGTCCACGTGCAGACGCAGCATTTTAAGGCGGCCACGCAACCATTCACCTTCCCCGGAGCTGTCCCTGCCCAAGCTGTGCTGGGCATTGCCGCAATCGCCGCGCGTTGATGTCAGCTCCTATGGAACACGCTGGCACTTCCAGCTCTGGCGTGTCAGGGTCACCTGTTAAACGCAGGCTTTCCAGTAAACACCCAACAGTTGGCAAGACTGATTTTTAGAAAAATACTTACATTTTCCCTGCTTGCAGAAGGAAAATGAATGCATGTTCATTTAAATTTGCATCACCAGTTACGGCCCTCAAAACAAAAGCTTGTTCTACCGCAGCCAAGAATCAAATTCTTTTGTACTTCAATTGTTCAAAACACCTGTTGTTTTGAGAAGCCTGAAGCTGTTTCTGAGCAAAATACAAGGTAGAACATAGGTCACCATGAGCAAAATCCATTCCACTGTGTTTTTAATTAAGCCCAGGAAGTCAATCTCTGTTTCGGCTGATGGATAAGACCATAATATACACCACCAGAGGCACTTGCCATGATCTTGGATAACAGCAATGGTATGGAAGATGGGAGTAATGTTTCCAGGTAGTAATGCAAATACTTGTAAGAATTCAGAGAAGAAACTCATAGCCCTAACCCAGAGAACAGAGCACCTCTCCATTTTCACTACTGGAAATGCAAAAATACAATCCTACCTTTGCTCTCTGTCAGCTCAGTGAGGTGTAAGACCTCCCACGATATCCAGAAGAGGGAAAGGACAATCAAATCAAGCCAGGCTCTGGGAGAGAATTCGCCTTTGGAAGAGCCTCGGCCTCAGGACGCTTTTCTGACAGGACTACCTCTGGGGCATGGAAAGCTACCACAAATAGTAATCAGCACATTTTTAATTGTATTTACAAATGACGATAAACCATTCTGAGAAAAAGCTTTGAACACCGCCTTTTTCATCGAGCTTTCAAACCCTTGCACCGCCACGGAGCTGTTAATCCGGAGCAGAAATGATTCAGAGCTAAAAAAAGCTGAGTACTCACTATTCCAGAGACAGGTTTTCCATCTCCAGCCTTGTCGCAACAGTCAACACGTCGGAGACGGATCAAAGTTTCTAAACTTTCAGATAATGCTGACAAGCAGAACGCGCATCATTATCTATATCAAAGGCTAATCATTAACCGCCGCTGGGATTTAGCTATGATCACTTTTACTCCACTTTAAGCCTATTTATTGCCTGACCTGCAGCCTATTTCAAACCAGACCCATTACTTGCAATTCAGCCAGTGGAAAATATTTGAATTCAGTTTCTCTGAGCTGGGTAAAACGGAGGGAAGGGCTGAAGCAGCAGGGATTTCTGCTAGTCTACTCCCTCACAAAACACTGTCAGTCCCTATTGTTACAGCCAGAAATTTCATCTTACGCAAGATAAATATTTACTGCTCAGACTAAGTAGTCCACTGAAGGGATAAGCCAGCCATGTTTGGACCAGATCAAGGATTGAGATGCTCGCATAAACCTCCACATAATAGCAAAAGTGACTCCCGAGTCTCCCTCACAAGATTTCAAACATTAATTTCTGTCAGAGAAATTAGCATTTTGTTTGCTTTTGGATATTGTAACAAAGCAAGTTGAGTTTCCTTTAGTATCTACCCCATAATGAAGAAATGTGACATTTTCACAGCTATAGGCCAGTTTTTAGAAGCTGCCAGAGTGGTAAAAAAAATAATGAGGCAGATATATTACAAATTGTGCAGAGATTTTTCCACAATGTGTACAAGACAAACCTCACTGGAGTAGTTGGCTCTCTGACCTCTTTGATCAGAAAGCTGCATCAGAGATTGCTATAGAAGACAAAAACGTGAGAAAGGAGAAGAAGTGCAGGACGGATAGAGGTACCGTGCTCTGCAAGCCCAGTGTCATCGTAAGGGCAGTGGTTCCAAGCAGGAACAAAAGCTAGAGCTGCACAAAAACGGATCAACTACACATGATCGTGAGGTACTGGAGGGTTTTACTTAAGGAATTCAGCACACGAAGGAAAGTCATGCTACTGCCAAAAGGTTTTTTAAACTACTACGTCCTACCAAAGCAGCAAAATAGCCGGAATAAAGTATATCAGGCTTTATTATTCATATAGCAGGACATCTTATAGCCAAGGATGCTACTCTGTTTATGCCCAATATGAAGAGACCAACACAAAAATAGCTTAACAAGTCCAACCAAACCTGTAGCAGGAACATGAGGGCAGCCATAAAACTCCCAACTATTTTCCTTTTAGATTCTTTAGGCTTCAATTTGACTGTACCAGTAACATTTTCCTCTAGCATCCTTGAGTTTCACCTGACACCACTTTAATCATTAAGGTTCCACATGTCCTTGTGAGATAACATCTTATCCCAAGTCAATGAAGGACACCAAAGCCAACGGTAACTTGATTTGTGTAGAACTCTCCTGGCAGAGAACCACGAAATCACGACTCAGTCTCTTGTCAAATCCATTAGACCAGGAGCTTAGATAAACAAGGGGACCATAAAAAAGGCAACTGAGAAAACCAGATCAGCACTCTGAACCCACAGTATTCCAGGGCTGGGTGTGTTCCTCAGGAGCTTGTGCTTCTACTTCCCTTATCACTTTGATGTACAAGGGTTGACATGCGGTATCAGAAAGGTACAGGTACCTCGCTGCCCTCCCATCGCAGTGGCTGCTGTGGTCGCTTCCCGAGGGCTGGAGGAGAATGAACTGGGATCGCCTGCCTGCTGGGAGCGCCAGCTCTGAGCCTGCTCCACGTCTGTTAGTGTTTTTCTTTCCCAAGTAAAGGATGCAAGCTTGAAAATGCAGTCAAGCTGTGACAACACGGTGTCGAGTCTCTTAAGTACCATGCCTTTCGGAGCAGGAAAAGTGAACTGAGGCACTAACTGATTAATCGGGTCCCTGGCTCGCTGCGCGTCTCGTCCAGACACAATGCGCAGAAACCCAGCCAGGAGCCGCGGGGAGCTGGGAGCTGCACTGCGGCCAGGCACACGGTGGGCCTGGGATGGCATGGAGCTGCTCCGGGATCCATGCGGAGCTGCTCTGGGATCCACACAGAGCGCATTCATCATTTGAAAGAAACCAAACCAGGAGCAGGTCAAGTCCCAAGGACTCACATCTCAGGAGGCCACCTTCCAAACAGCGGCTTTGCAGGGTCACACAGGAACAGGCTGCTCGGCTGGTAAACAAGCATCAGCTCCTACACTCAGTGTGCGCTGCATCTTGGAGATGGCCTGAAAGTGCTTTTTAATCTGACAAATCCAATTCCAATCAAATTTCCTCTAACATGAAAAAAAGCACCTGAAAGTCTGTTTACCATACACCCTCCTTCCACCAGAAAGAGATGCATTAGGTGTTTAAAACAGAAAATAAAGGCCAACTATCACGCATTCTCCTAGCTAGGTTAGCCAAAAGATCAGCTAAATAGATCACAAAGCTCATAGTGCGAGCTCATGTACCTTCATCAGAGGAACGAGATTTGAATCCTTGATAAGTAATGAGCATGTGTGGGAAAAGCAGGTGAAGTGACGGGGCTCTCACGAAGTCTCAGGAGAGAACTCTGTGCTTGCTGTTACTTTCATGGTAAAACAGCTGTATTCCTTCCCTAGTTTTGTCCCAGTTTCTCAGGCTTGATGTGCGAGGCATCCAGTGAGAAGACGCCCAATCACTTAAAACACTTTGCCTGTGATCTAGAGCTACCATGGTCTGCTATATTAATCTAGATAAACATTCGAGTG
Source organism: Patagioenas fasciata (assembly GCF_037038585.1). Classification (NCBI taxonomy): domain Eukaryota; kingdom Metazoa; phylum Chordata; class Aves; order Columbiformes; family Columbidae; genus Patagioenas; species Patagioenas fasciata. The sequence goes on from NC_092539.1 coordinate 2,485,868, forward strand.
AACAGATTAAATGCGTGTACGGCTTTTTAAACGGATTATAAATGACATTCACATCTGCAGTACAACAATGTCTGTGGGATTTTCTAATATTATATACGTGCAGAGTGAGAGAGCAAAAAAGAAAATTGTAAACTATTTTCCACACAAGCTATTGTTCTAGTCGGTGATGGCAGGTGCTCGCGGGTACTGGAAATCAACAGCACCATAGGAAATAAGGACTGGTGAGACAGAGGGAAGAAATAAGGCGTTGGAAAGATGGTATCGAAGACTGCGGAAACAGAGAAGGATAAAAAGGGGGTATTTCGGCATAGCCCCATTCTTCTAGATTGGCTTCTAAACCAGAAAACTATTTCCAGGACCAACAAATGAAGGGGTTTAGAAAGTTAATTTGTAGTGCAGCAAAATAGGAATTTAATTTATTTACAACAACTAGTCCTATTATTCTCCTCATTAGCAGATTTCAGCTAAAAAAAAAGAAAAAAATCATTGGTCTGGAGTCCCCAGGACTTGATTGGGAACATTTCCAGAAAATTAGATTGAAACAAAAGGCAATGGAATAGATTAACCAAGATTGGATTTCCCAGAGAAAAGCAACATAAACTAGACTGAGCCTTTTTCATCCTTCTCCAAGAAAAAAACTGCCGAGACTCCCAGTGATTTCCTGGCAGAGCTCTGGAGAGGCTGATGCTGGCAGTTTGCTTCAGCTCCACTTCACTCAATTCTGATGCAGATTACTGCGAACTTCAGGGCGACCTTCGGTCACGTGTGGAGCAGACAGAGCCATGAAATTGTCTTCCTGGGTACGGGGGTCTTTATAGCAAACACAGAAAGCAAAATGGAAAAGGAGAAAATATCACATTTTAGTCCAAACAACAAAAAGTCTTTGCTCTGGCTGGAAAACAAGGCTGCTGAAAAGAAGTTCTTAGGACCGTGACTCAAAACTCACGGTGTGAATAGGGCAGATCTTCTCATCTATTTGTACCAAGAGACTGCTAAAGATTAGTATTCTCAACACTTTCCCTTCTCCAACATTAAGCTTCTGTTCAGGGTTAGTCTCACTAATCCAAAACGTGAGGTTACAATGCAAAGGGGTGAGACAAGAATCCTCCCAGACTTCTCTCCCAAAAAGGAAAAAAACAATTAAAAGCAAAAAAAAACCCCCACAAACCTTGTCCTTGTAGCACTGCAAGTCAGAGTGTGAGGCAGGGGCTATACCTTTAAACCAAAACAGCAAAAATGCAAATGTGACCTGGAAAGCTAATTCAATTCCTCCTCTCTACTGGCAGAAATTATCCTAATGCTCAGCCTAGTTAAAAGGCTGCTCTAGATTAGAAATCTGATATGAAATTAAAATAACTCTATATAGCTTCCAACAGGCAGCAAAAACTCAGCAGAAAGCAGCCATACAAAAATCCTCAGTTCTCAATACGAAGTTTTGTGGGAGCCTGCAACTCCTGTTAGTTTTATTCTTTTCAAACTTTTTGTTTGTTTGTGAGGGAGGGAGGGAGGGAAGGAGAAGGAGAAGGAGAAGAACAAACGTGCTTACTGCAGAAACTTTTGTGTTTGTAGCAGAAAGAGTCACGTTAATTTTGTACCATGCGGCACGGCAGCCAGAGCTTCACCGACATATCCACACTGTTAGGAAGCCAACATGCATTTAAATCGCAATATTTACACATTCTTTCCAGTTCCCCCTTTTTAATAAAGGGTGGGAAAAAAAGCAATGCCTAATCCAAAGCTTGATGAAAGCCTCGGGAAATATTACATCATAAATTATATGAATCGGGACCATTAAACTGAACGCCAGCTTACCCTGCAAGATCACATATTGTTACTCATGAAGAATACTGCAAAAGCTTTATCTACCTCAGGCTCAAGCAGAGGCAAGTCAAGATCAAATAGATTAAAAGTAAATTAAATAAATACCTGTGAAGAGAGCTGAATCCACCTTTGCACAAAATGCCACACTATTAAGCACTCCGAAGCTTAGAATTTGAGCACAAACAGGAAAAATTGGTCTGCGACTGCGAAGTCCTGTGTAGCCGCAAGCTCAGTGCAAACTCAAACGCAGAAGAGGGCTTAAATAAAGACAAAGCTTAAATAAAAACATGTGAAATGGCTGAGAGGTGATGCTTTCCGTAGCACTGCAGTACATACTTGTACCGGCACTTCGCTGAGGCTGAGACTTGTCAGTGGGGAAGCACAATGGGTGCTCAGCTCAGAGGTTCTTCACGGGACAAGAATTCTGGACTGCGCCAGGATTGCTCGGTTTTTGCTTCCAATTTAAACTTTGCAGTAAAAATAAGGAAAAGGTTGCACAGACATAGCATTACCTCTACCTAAAAAAACCCTAAATTTGAGTGCAACACTGACATAACCACGTAGACTCACTGCTTAAAAATATATCTTGACTGCCAACTGGACAGAAATACAGGAGGAAAAGCAACAACTTATTTCTTCATCTAACGAACACAGGAACCACACCTCCTGTTTCACATTCATGTCCACACGCTGTACTGAGCCAGGGACAATCTGCTCCCATTAGGAATTCACATCAAATTCTTGTACAACTATTGTGTGCGTGCATTGTTACACAGAAACAAGGCTTCTGACCCTTTGCAGGTTTCATTCTAAAAAAAATAACACATTGCACAATGGAAAAGCTACTTAATGCTCCACCTTTTCCCTTTAGAAGTGAAATCACCTATACCCCAATCATGCTGTATTGCAATCAAACCCCCACGTTATCGCAAACACAGACCTCGGAATTTTGTTCTCAGACTCCAACGTGCTAAAAAAAATTACAATCAGTGCCAGAAAACATCCAAAGCCAGGAAATCATTCAGCCCTTATTACCATTTTGTGCTCCCTTGCATTCAGTTTTGCTGCATTTCAACACCAGCCGGTTCTAAAGTCCTGAATTCAAAGGCAAGGCAGCAGGTCTCACAAAGCCCCCGGAGATACCAGCTGCTCCACAGGAAATAAAAGAGGTGTGTTTCTCAAGCTACAAGGCAAAGGTGGAAAACTGCTTTAACGAGGGCCAGCTCAGATGTTTTTAAAGCCAAGAAACTCTTCTGAGTGCTAAAAGAAAACGCATTACACAGTGACAGTCCGCCCTGGGTAACTCAGAGCCACGCGAACCTGAAATGTGGAGCACAATGAGCAGCCCGTGTGTCCGACCCTTCCCGTCCCCGGTGCCGCGGGGTCGCCACGAAGCCGCACAAGCAGAGGAACGAAATCGAACCGGCTCCTGGAGCCAGACGGGGCTACGCCGGCCCTGAGGCGGCACCCGAGCGCACGGGCAGGGCAGGGACACGGCGACCCGGCTGTCACCTTGGGAACAAACCCGCTCCCGCTCGCAGAGCCAGGCCGGCAGCTCCGCCGGGAGCGTCTCCCTGCGCCTCAGGGTCCCGCTTCCCGCGCTCTCCCCGCGCCTCAGTGGGCTCCGCAGCCCGGCCGGCCGCCCCCAGGCCACGGACAGGCCCCTGCTCCCTCAGGCACCCCCGCGGTACCCCCGTCACTGACCGGCCGCCCCCGCCCGGCCCGAGTCCCGCGTCCCGCCGAGAGCAGCGGGGGCGGCGGCCGCGGGTCCCTCAGGCGGCGGGAAGTGGGGCGGGGGGGGGGCCGCGCGGCCACCCGGACCCGGCACGTCACTCACCGCGCGACCGCCACGAGAGCGCCGCTTCGCCCGCCGGCCCCGCGCCGCCAGCCCCGCCCCCTCCCCAGCCCCGCCCCCTCCGCCGTGCCCGCTAAGCCCCGCCCCCGCGCGGCTCCCCTTCCGCTTTCCGCGTCCCTTCCTGTGCCGGTCCCGTCCCGTCCTGTCCCGCCGCGGCCGGAAAGCGCTGCACTGCCGGGCGGCGCGTTTACGACACCGCGGGGCGGCGGGGGTTCCGCGACCATGTTCGGGGCGGCAGCGGAGGAGGACGATGCGGACTTTCTGTCCCCCGCCAGCGGGTGAGCGGCCGGCGGGGCGCAGCCGGGTCCCCGTCGCCGGGCGGGCCGCAGGGCAGCGGCCCCGGGGAAGCCCCATTGCGGGGTGGGGGTCGAACGAGGCGGCCGCCCCCTGCGCAGCCCAGGGCTGGGGCTGCTCCTGCCCGGCCCGGGGAGCGGCGGGCAGGCCCGGGGCCTGCGGGGCCCTCTCGACCACCGGCTCCGCGGGGCTGACTCCGAGCGGAGGATCCGCCCGGCGGGATCGGCCCCGGGGCGGGAGCTGCGCGGCTGTGAGCGGCTTTAGCCCCGGCCTGTGTCCCCGGGAAGGGCCCCGGGGCAGCCTCTCGGTAGGACCGGGGGCTCCTAGCACCCCGGGCGGGCTTTTCTGAAGGAACAACCGCTCGGGCTTTGCTGCCTGTGGAGTGGACGGGCTGGCGAACTGAGAAATGAGGTGCTTTTACTTCGAGTATAAGCAGAAATTCCCGAAAATGCCGGGTTGGGGCATTTTTAAAAAATTTTTAAACACTTCAAGCAGGTTCAGCAGTTTTCAACTTTTGTTGACACCATTTTAATGTGTAGCATGGTCAGTTTTTCTTATATTGTGTCACTTGTTGCCCCCGAAGGTTCCTGGGCAGCTGTGATTCCAAATGTGATTCCAGCTGTGCTCACCCATCCTCAGTGAGCTTCTCTCTAACAAGTCTTGTAAATGAACCCTCTCACTTTTTAACAAATGGTGATTTTTTTAAGTGTCTCATGTAAGATGCTGCAGGTCTGCTGACAGTGTGCTGGCCTTTGTGGATTCTCCTTCGTACTTTGAATTATTTGCTTGTCCCGTGATACCAGGAATAAGTGAGCTGAAATGGGCTTGAAGCAGTAAGACTATAAATGAAATATCTGGCAGGAATAACCTGCAGCATTAAACCTTCCACTCTTTGACAGGAGAGCATCTGCCATTTTAAAAATTAATGGGAGAATGTGTTTCCTGGACATTTCAAGAAGAAAAATCCCAGTGCTGAGTGGTGGCTGCTTTGTTGTCACATGATTTTTTTTGTATCATGACTGTCAACTATTTAATATAAGGGTGGTGCTAGTAGTTGCTTTGAAGTAACTTCTTTTTTTTGGTGTAGTTTCAGTCTTAGTATGTTCCTTACAGTCGCTTTTGAGGAAATGAAACACAACGGTACTGCTCACCCCAACCTCTTCATATAAAGGTTCTGCTTATTCAAAATTAAGTGGCTAATTGGTATAGAGCTTCTTAACATTCATCCATTTGTTTTTATCTGAAGTGCTGGTAAGCACTTTATATTTGATATAGCTTCTGATTAATTATATTCCTTATTTATGAAGCCTGTGATGAACAAGGTGCATTGATTAGTTTCTCTTTCTAGCGCTAGGCTGGCCTCTCTCTTTGGTCTGGATCAAACAGTCTCAAGCCAGGGCAATGAATTCTTCCAGTACACGGCACCGAAGCAGCCTAAGAAGGGTCAGACGGCAGCTGGTAAGTAACTGTGTTTGAGTCTGGGGAACAAACTTTGTGGCGTGTGTCTGGCTGGGAGAACAAGGGCTTTTATGAAGAACAGAAGCACAAATAATTAACCGGGCTTTTCTTTAATTATATTCCCTTCCTTTGGTGCCCTCTCTGCACCTGGTTATTCCAGAGGCCTTTGGTGACTTTGGAATATCACTCTTCGTATTTTAATCTTCTTCTGGAGTTATTTTTCCTGTAGGGGAAGGAATGTGTTGTGGCATTTCTGTATCACGGAGAGGTTCTCCTGCTCTTTATTCCCCAGCAGGTCCGGCAGCCCCAAAGGCCCCTGTGGCCCCGGCAGCTTCGGGAGCACCCTCGGTGTTTGTGGCCACTGCGGTTCATGCTTATCGATAGTAAGTGCAGCGGGGGTTCCTGCGCGACCTGCTCGAGTCTGTGTCTCTGGGAGCTTAAGACCTAATGACAGAGGGAAGATGTTTTTGGATGAGTGGGAACTCAGTTGCTTTGGATCTGTGAAAAGAATTCTTTTCAACCCAAACTGCATAATGTGTGGCCCTGCAGTCGGTGGGAAGCAAGAAAGTTTTAGTGTCTTCAAGCTAAGACAGACTGCCCGATGTTTTAGGCATGAGGAAAGGGACCTGAAGGCTAAAGAAGAAAAGCTCAGCCACAGTAGAGACGTCTGAGGCAGGGGAGGTTCTGCAGCTGAATGTCTTGCTTGTCTTCCAGCACCAATGGGCAGTATGTGAAGCAAGGCAAGTATGGAGCAGCTGTCGTTGGGAATCACGCTACTAAAGAGGTGAGAAACACTTCTTTAATGTTCTGCGAGCACGCTGGTAGGCAGCTGTGTTTCTCTGAGCTCACCAGAAGATATTTGCGTTTGATGCTTGCGCTTTCCTGCCATCCTGGTTTTTCTTATGGCTCAGCCATGTACCCTGGTAGCAACTTTCTTTTCCATGATCCATGAGTCTGTAAGATCTCTTACAACTTATTTTGCAATGTTTCGGGCACTGCATCTTATCTAATGTTTGTGGAAGTGATTCTGATGATGGTTCAGAATCTCTTTGACATCTGTACCTGTGGAAATCAATATAAAGCAGTACAGAAACGCTTTGCTTCTTTTGTTATTTTGCTGTCACAAGTGTTTCTCCTTCCCAGTTACTCCTCTAAGAATGCAGCACAGGGATGCCCAGTAGATTGTGTTTAAAAGATACTTTAGATACTGATCTGTCCTTGATGTTGCTATTTATGGTGTTTTCTATCCCCCAAGTCATGTTGTCTCACTAAGTTACTTCTGCTTTAGCAAGAACCAAAAGAATAGTAATTTAGTAAACTAAATCCTGAGTCTCTGATCTGAGAAGTGTCCAGGTGCGGCATTTGTGAGCGAGCTGAGAAGAACGGGGCTCACAGAAAGAAGCTGACGAAGCTGTTCTCAGGCTGCCTGTGCAATATCACAACCCACTCCACTGGCACCAGTTAGCGAGTCAGTCCCAGTTCACCAGCGAACTGTGCTGAGTGCAGGTGCACAAAGGAAAGCACTTTGCCTTAGTAGGTCACGTCTAGTACAGCCATATATGTCAATATAATGTTTTATTTGTGTTGTTTAGTAGTTGGAAAGCTCCCTCCAAGTTATTACCCCATCTATAATGCTGATTTATGCCTGTACGCCATGTATTGTGAGTTTGATGTGTTGAAGGATTAGCGCACCAACTTTTCATGCAGTAACTGCGAAAAATGTGGAATTAGTTAAAGCATCTTGCTTATTGTGAAAGAATTACTTTTAATTGCTTGATTCCTGTAGCTAAACAACGCTTGTGTGTTTTCAAGGGCTTTTAATAGGTGTTATAAAATTGTGTTAAGTACGGTATTTTTGCTGTGAAAAATGCTGTGAGGTGTATTTGGCAAATAAACGCTGTAGCCTTAGGCTCATAGTTTGGCAAAACACATTAGAATTGAAGGTATTTTGAGTTTCTGCTGTTTGTTGTTCTTCCCTGCCCAATTTCTTGTGGAATCCAGTACAGGATCATCCTCTACATCAGTCAGCAGCAGCAGATCGCGACTGCGAGGATCCATCCAGGCTTCGTACTCACGGTAAGACCCTGGGTGAGAAACTATCCGTGGTGCTCACAGCAGGTAGGAATTGACCCTGAAATGCTTTCTGAAGTGTTAGGTTATAGCTTTTGCCATCAAACATCTGACCGAGACGGAGCTGTTCTGCTCCTCCTCCTGTTGCACAAGGGGTGTCACACTGCCCTTGGCAGAGAACCGTGGCAGCAGGTTTCGTAAGACGCGTTATGCGCTGCGGGAGGTGTGTTATTACCTCTGGGTCACAGGGGAGATGTTTTGAGTTTTGCAGCCCTGCGATGGATGGAAACAGAACAAAATTGCTCTCGCTAATAATTTGTAGCTAAGTGACTGAGACAAAACAACTGAGCAAGCAGAAGGAAATGATAGCAAGGAAATGTTTTCTCTCAGAAATGGGACACTCAGCGTTTTCCTGCTGATAAGAACAATGTGGAGTGTTGTAAGTCCTAAAATGGGATCTCTCAGGAAGTTCTGATTTCTGCCAGTTTTACAGAAAATTGGTGTGTTGATTTGCTGCTCTCAGCTTGTCATCAAGTGACATAAAACGTCTTGATTTGATGGGTAGAAATCCTACTCTGAAATAGTATTTCAATCCAAATTTCTGACCAGGATTCTGGTTTGTTCTTGAGTTTTGTAAGTGCATTTTGAAAGATTGATGGGTTATGTACTCAGCTAGTGGTGATGTGCATTTTCAGAAAGTGAGGAAAGAGTGACTCCCCGACTCTACTCTGGAAGTCTACATATAATCAGTACTTTTGAAAAAGGAGATTACTTAGACTAAAAATTTCCCTCTATATTATAGAACCTAGCTTGTGAAAGTTTTCACCATCTTGTGAAAGCTGCAGCATCTATGAAGAACTTTGTATTTGCTCAAGTATTTGAGTTACAATAATTCTTCTACAACAAGCACATGAATAAGTCCTAATTTGCACATTCTGAACTTGAGTAGTAATACAGCAGGATTCTGCCTCTGCTGAATTTCAGTAGCTCTTTAAACTTGTTTTGGATGTGGATTTCTGACTTGAATGCATCTTTTCATGTCTAACATAGCACTGATTTCCTCTCGCACAGGTTCAACCCAACAATTACAGTACGTTCTATGATGATCAGAGGCAAAACTGGTCCATCATGTTTGAGTCAGAAAAGGCAGCAATGGATTTCAGTAAACAGGTAACTGTTTGTTTGTGCCAGGTGTGACCTGCAGGCCTGTTCAGAAGAACAACCACATCGAGGTGTATCTCTGAGAGCACCTCACTGCTGGAAGGTTCAAAGTCAGAGCTGTACTTTTTCTTTGGAGTTGAGCTATGAGTATCTGCGTGATGGTGCTGAGCATCTGATATCACAGAGTCACAGAATGTCAGGGATTGGAAGGGACCTCGAAAGCTCATCCAGTCCAATCCCCCTGCCAGAGCAGGAACACCCAGATGAGGTTACAAAATGAGCCTGGCTGAGTTTTGTTCATTCCATACAGGCCTCTTTGAGATGGGGAGCCCGTTACTTCTGGTGGGATTTCTAAATGAAATGTTCAAGTATTGTGAGACCAATGATTCTGTAGAGCAGAGAATAACTTGTGCTCACAAGTCTGATGAGGAGCGGCTGAGGGACCTGGGGCTGTTCACCCTGGAGAAAAGGAGGCTGAGGGGAGACCTTATTGCTGTCTACAACTACTTGAAAGGAGGTTGCAGCACAGAGGGTGTTGGTCTCTTCTACCAAGTAGCAAGTGATAGGACAAGAAGAAATGGCCTCAAGTTGCACCAGGAGAGGTTTAGATTGGATGTTAGGAAAAAAATCCTCACAGAAGGGGCTGTGGGGCATTGGAACAGGCTGCCCAGGACAGTGCTGGAGTCACCATCCCTGGAGAGGTTTCAAAGGCATTTATACGAGGTTCTCAGGGACATGGGGTAGTGCTAAAGTTAGATTATGGTTGGACTCGATGATCCTGGGGGTCTCTTCTAGCTGAAATGATGCTAGAAGGAAACACAGAACGTCTCTGAAGTGCCTCTGTAACCTGGGCTTGATCAGTACACTAGCGAATGGGTCAAATCTGTCATAGTGGAACTTGCCGCTCTATTTTAATGGCCAGAACATTGCTCTGCTCTCCTGCTGCAGGTGTGCATCGCCAAATGGAACAGCTCCCCTCTGCTCGATTCCGTCCTCTGCCAGGATCTGCTGCTCGGGGAAGGGCAGGGAGCAGAAGGAGGAGACTCCCTGGAGGTCGCCTACACGGGTTGGCTGTTCCAGAACAACGGACTTGGACAGGTAAAGGCATTTCCGCCACCTCCTGATAGTGAGTAAGTGTGATAGTCCCAGGAAGGAACCGGCCACATCTCAGATAGTATTTGTGCTGATGGAAAGGTATTTTTTCAGTCACTTATGGCACCATGAGTGAGGTCATATGTGTTACCTGGAGAACAATAAGAGTTTCCATTACTATTCAGGAGGAGGTTATTGAGATGCTTTTAACTTCCATGGGCACTCTCACGTGCTAATATTAATGGAAATGGTGAGAAGGGACGATGAAGCTAGCTCTGTTCCTTTGGAAATGCCTCGAGGAACTGCTTTGTGTCAGACAGGGCCCTTCTAACCACATCGCCAAATGTTATCAGAATAAGATGACTTTTACATCCTCTGCAGCTGTGTCAAATCCAGTGTGCTGATAAGCAGAAGAAATGCTTTGTTGTTTCCAAGCATTACGTTTAAAACACTTCTGCAGGTTTAACTGTTTGCAAAATGAATGGCAAAGGGTTTTGCATTTGCATCCATCTGCATGTGAATCTTTTTGCTGTAAAAATGGCTTTGTGGTTTTCATCTTGAGAGGTTTTTTTGTTGGTCTGCCCAGCAGATTTCTCTCTATGTACCAGTGGTACACAGCAGAGTTATTTGTAGTCTCCTGAAAGAGTTGTTCAGCTGTATGTCTTAGTTTAATGTACAAAACTTCTAGACAGTTGTTTGCTGCTTGATACAAGCTTCTTTTGTAGTGTTTTACTTGTCCAGTCCATTAAGCTCAAACCTGTTTTAAAGTCTGAGTCTCCAGCTATTGTTCAGTTTAAGGTATTGTGCTGTGCACTGGACTAGAAGTTCTAGCTATGCTCTGTCTTAGGTCTGAGAATTAATTTTGGAAGTAGCAAATGGGAGATTGTGTTTATGGAATGTGTAAAGTTGAGGTTGGAATCTTGCAACAGTTGGAAAATGTGTGTATTTTGTGGTTTTGTTCGACTTTCCAGGTGTTTGATTCAAATGTTAACAAGGACAAGCTGTTGCGGCTAAAGCTGGGATCCGGAAAGGTCATCAAGGTAGAACTTCCAGCACTTTCATTATAATGTAATTGAAGTATCAGAGCTTTGAATTACTGAAGATCTCCAGGATTTATATACGCTATTTCTGTTGCATGTTTCAGTTGATAGAAAACACTCTGTAACAGTGACTCACTCAAACTGTTTCTTCTTAATTTGCACTGTACAGTGAAGTCTCCTTCTCAATGGCAGTGTGAGAATGAAGTTGTCCTGCTTGGTAAATAGGAACCTTCCTGTTTTCAAGAGCTGGGGCTTTGGGGTGTTTATTTGTCTTTGTTTTCTGGAAGTCACTTAATGGATTACCTTGTTCTCAGGGAACCTTCTCTCTGTCATCAGATAACTCTGACACAGCACCTGGGAGAATGGCAGGGGAGGGTGAAGACAACTGACAAGTTTTAGGATGATCTAGTAAAAGAAACTGCTTGGAGTGGTCAAATCGTGAGGGTTTTGACTGTAATAATGTTTTAGTCCAGGTGGTGTGATGCTCCCTTATGTTATTCTATAAAATCAGGTTGTGGATTGGAGGTGGTTTTGTTCAGGTCACTTCCTTCACCTGAGTAATTCATAGGTGACCTGTTACAAGTTGTCCTTTACTGAAGATGTGCTGGTTTTCTACTTTATTTCTTTTTAATGTATATCTTCTTATTAATGTTGCCTGGGTGTAGTAGCCATCCTGTTCTACACTGGCATCCATTTGACAGTTTGCATTGCTCTGATTTCTAAATCTCCTTGGCTGCAACTCTTCTCTGTGGGTGCTTTGTAAATGTAACCGCAGCAATTCGGAAGTGATCTCTCGATGATGTGGAGTCCTGTTCCTTCCCAGAACGCTGAGACAAGTTGGCACCCTGCAAGCCACCTACAACTGTGGAATTTGTGCGTGCAGCACAGCACGCAGTCCTGTTCTCCAGGATATCAATGTGATCTGTGATAGCTGCTTAAGTTATGAAATCTAAAACTTAAACCCGGTATCTGTAACCATGAAGAGATCTGGAAGCCTTCAGCCTTCACGCTGTATCTGTTTGATTTCAGTATGAACATGTTGGGAGCTGCATCTTTATTCTTAATTTAATGTTGCAATTTATAATTTGCCATTGTGACTTGTTGTAAGACAAAGGTTTAGTGATGCGGACTCAAAATGAAGGGGATTTCACAAGAACCTCTCTATATGTATTCTGTAATCTTCTATAACTGGCGCCTGAAGCAGTGTAATTAAAAGAAACCATAATGTCGCTGATTAAACTTTCTCTTTTGTTTTGTCTCTGAAAACCAAAGGGCTGGGAAGAAGGAATGATGGGGATGAAGAAAGGAGGCCGAAGATATCTCATCATTCCTCCGGCATGGGCCTACGGGGCTCAGGGAGTGGCCGCTCGTGTCCCTCCGGACTCTACTTTAGTGTTTGAGGTGGAAGTTCGGCGGGTGAGTGTCTCCTGCCAGCTGTTTGTTTTCCATCTGCGTTGTGGCTGTTGGGTGGCAGCATCTGTCTGCAAGGTGAAAATCTGCTCTAGGCATGGGAACTGCGGCTCAGAAACTGTTATAAACTGAACACCTCAGGAAGATACATATCTTTAATTAAAAAAAAAAAGCAAACACAAAACCCTAAACCTAGAAAATCCCTCTAGGCTGTTTACTAAGATGAGTCCGTTCTAACTGTTTTGGGATCTTTTCCATGTCTTATTTGTGAGTCACTTGGGAAAACCAAATACCTACAGTGAGAAATGACAGGGTCTAAAGACTCAGCTTCTCCAGTTTGCAGTCAGGTGTATGCTCTTCCCTGAAGTGCCTGGGCTTGACAAAGAAGTAGTCAACAACAGTAAACAGGTTGCTGAAAACGTTTTTGGGAACCCAGAAAAATGATTGTTTTTGTTACATGCTTTTTAAGGTGAAGCTGGTAAAGGAAAGCTCTGGTTCGGATGGACAGAGCGTCAGTTCAAGGGATTCTCCTGCCCCTTCTCCGGTACCCAGTTCCGATGGCTTCTCTACAGACACTGGTTTATTGCCCCCATCTACAATACCTCCAAAGCCTGGGTAAGAAGCAGCGCGGTTAAAACAACTTGGTGTATTAAAAGGTGGCAGCGCTCATTAACATCTGGCACGATGCTGTGTGAGCACATCATTTGGCAGATATGGGTTCTCTGTGTGCCAGCTCAGGGCTGTTGGTGAGGGAAGGGAGTGCTCGCTAACAAGACTTGCAGGAAATTTTCTCCTTGAATGCTGACTTTCAGATTTAGAGACATTGAAGTGGGCACAGATGAAAGGAGCCATTTTTCTCCAGCATTACTGAGACATAACATGATTAAGCTGTGTGGGTACTGCTACAACAGCTTTCACATCTCAGGTGGCAGTGGAATCATAAGTTGGTCTTGGGTAATGGCTCATTTGTTTAATTGCAAATTTTACATTGGCATTTGTTGCTTAAATTAATGAAGTTGGTCAGACATTTTAGGGAGTGCAATTTCATCTTTGTTAACCTCCAATATCAACATACAGCTGTTTGGCTTTTCAGGGAACCAGCTGTTCGGGCCAAGTCAAACTCCATCAGTGAACAGCTTGCAGTAAGTGCTGTTTTTTCCCAAGTCATTTGAAGCCTGAAGTAGGAAAGCTTGGCTGGTTTCACCTCTGCATTCAGTGTTGCTGAAGATAAAGTGAGCATTGTGCAAGCAAGACACTCTCAAATGTTCACTTTACTAACAGCAGATCAGGGCCTTGTTTTGGAAGGGATTAACAGAACGTGAGGAACTTCAGTGCCAGTTCCTGCTCTTAAATGCAAAGTTACCGTGACCATATGGGTGCTCAGAAGGTTAGTTGTCTTCTTGGATATATGAATAAATTTAAAATGGATAACAAAGAGTAATTCGCACATTCAGTGGAAGTTTATATAGCTATGTGAGAACAAGAATTTCTGTGTGTGCCTCAGGATAGAAAAAGCTGCTAAGCAGCTTCTTTAAGTAACACGTTTTCTTCTTGGTGGTGTATTTTGTTCAGGGATAGATATATAAAGGGATAGATACATAAAGAGATGTATAAAGGGATAGAGTATATAAAGCAAACCGCACTAACAAATCCACAGTGTTATCTTGTGTGCTTGAAAATCAGTTTTTCACGCAGTCATGGAAGAGTCTAATCCTGAGAGATGTCTCTAATGTCTGAAAAGCCTGTGCTGAGAGACAAAGGAAGAGTAACTGCAGACATTTCTTTCAGAATCCAGACGTAGCAAAGGCAAAGCTCATTTCTCGGATGGCCAAGATGGGGCAGCCCATGCTGCCCTTCCTCGCCGGGACAGCCGGCAGCCAGCTCGACTCCAGCGACTCGGAAATAGAGGTACATCACCCACCACGAAAGTGTGGCTTCTTTGATGCTTTTTCTACAGTGTGAACCCCTTAAAGTGAAGTCTGTAGCAATAACTCTCCCTTTGTGCAGGGAAAGTGTGCTCTGTTCAGAAAAGCATTTCATGATTCCATTGTTTCTATCTAGTTCAGCCAGGTTAATTGGATAACACCTAGACTCAAGTGATCTTGGTTTCAAATTGTTCACTCGTTCTTTAGCATTCCTTGTAATATGCAGAAATGATTTTAGGATCCAAATACACTGAGAGGGACAGCGCAACCAGTGGCTTCATCTTCAGGAAGACCATCGCAGCCAGCTCACGCAGTCCTGCCCACAGTGTCTACACAAGGTAACATGGGACTGAGCCTGGGGCTGGCATAGAGAAATTTCACCTATTTGCAGGCTTCAAGGGCTGTAGGAATTTGAGGATTCCTCGCAGGAAGTGAAATAGGAACTGATAGATAGGATGTGGTTTAGATGTGGACTTGGAAGGGTTAGTGGTTGGACTTAAAGATCCTAAAGGTGTTTTCCAACCAAAATGATTCTGTGATTCTGTAGCTTCTAATAAGTCTTGCTGATCCAAAGCTCTGTAGGTAGAGTCATTCAGAAAGCACAAGGCTGAAGTAATAGACTCACAGAATGTCCTGAGCTGGAAGGACACACACGGATCATCGAGTCCAACTCCTGTCCCTGCACAGGACACCCCACAGCTCACCCCGTGTGTCTGAGGACGTTGTCCAGTCTCTTGTTGAACACTGTCAGGTTGGGGCTTTGACACCTCCCTGGGAGCCTGTTCAGTGTCCAGCACCTCTGGGGGAAGAACCTTTCCCTTGGTGTGTGTCTTCATTGTGATCTTGTGCACACGATTACCGCTTGAAGACGAGCTGCCGCAGCGCCTGAGCCGCTCTGTCATCGGGGGTGCGGGGGTGTTCAGGGATTTGTAAATGTAACTGTTACAAATCCTTGCCCACTGAACAGATTTTATTTTTAGTTTGAAAATGATGGAAATAATAGCAAAGGACATCAAAGGGCTGGCAGCTCTGAAGTGGGCTTGAGCTGTCCCCCTGTGATGGAACAGTAACGTCAGCAGTGGGTCAGCTGAGCTTTAGATTCAGCCTGAGTAACATCTCGTGTCGGTATCTTCAGAGCCGCCTTTGTTTGAATGAAAAGCGCTTGTCTAAATGTAGCTAGAATTGACATTTCTGTGACTTTTTACTTGACCTTTTATCACTTGCTTGACTGGATTTGATTTTCACAAGGCTGCAGACAGACTGGTGTTAATTTTTTCTCTATTTAGTGACCTTTTGGCCATTTCTCACGGAGTTAAATTATTTCTAGCTGCTTTATGGCATGTCGAATGTCTGTCTTCCTTTTCAGTGCCTCAAGCATCTGGTTCTACACCCTCTGTATCTTCTGCTGCTTTAATACCTGCAACGATCCAGCCCCACTCAGCTGTGCCTGGAGGAGCACAGGGCTTTCAGGTACCAAAACCAAACTGAGGAGAATATTGGCAATTCTGTCCTTTCTCAGATGTCCTGCTGTCTTCTCCATGGCTGGGAGCAAGGACTCTGTAGCAACATGTAAGAATGAGAATTCCAGGCTCCTTCCTGGGACTCTTTGGCATTCTCAGTCTCATGCCTCTTAGAATTTAATCAAACAGGGCTAATTTTCTGCCAGCTGATGGCTTCTTAAAGTTGAAGTAATAATTAACCAGAGCAGGTAAAAACAAAAGCGTTTTAGTTGAGGTTTTTCTTGGTCTGTTTTTCTGAGAGCTCATTTGCACACTTGATGTGTTTGCAGTTTGCAGTTTTTCATCCAGCAAAAGAATAATCCCTTTAAAAAGTCTGTGGTGCTACTCCTGTAATGCGATGTAATCCACTTGCTAACAAGGAAACTTCGGGGGCTTAACACACAGTGGTTTTGCCACATCAGGTAGTGAAGATGTAGGACAAAGCTGTCGTACAAACAGTTCCAAGAAATCTAAACCCAAACTTATTATCTTATGGTTTCTGTAGTTATTTTCATTTAACCTATTTTCTGGAGAGTCTGGAAATCAAGCAGTGGCTTATGGTGCACAGTGTTTGTTTTTAAAGGGTCCTGGCAGAGGAAGAAAATATTCGATAATAAGTACAAACACTATGGATGAAAAACCCACACTGGTGAATTGCTTTGACTCTGCGTTCTCTTTGTGTTGAGAATGAGGAAGTTGTGGCGAGTAACAAGATAAAAAAACATAGGCTGTTCTGTTTGATGAAATACAAACGAGTCATTAAACTGAAATTTTAATCTGATAGTGATTTGGACATACGGTTTTTTTGGAAAGCTGGACCCTGATGTTCTGAATTCTTCTAGAAAATTCACCCAAGTTGAATTGTATTTTTTTTTGTCCTTACCTGAGAGAATTAAATTGAGTGAGGTACTCATAGCGTTTAACGCACTCACCAAGATGTTTAACTGTGTCTGATGAGCACAGAGCAGTGAAGTTGCGATCAAGTCAGTCGAGTTGCATTTTCTGAGCCGTTTCTAGGAGCAGCTTTGTGTTCAAGTCAGCCTAACTCCATAGCTGGAAATGCAGTGAGCTGCCGTGAGCTGCTCACACGCTGACCTCTGCCTCCCACAAACGCGCTTTTGCTTCAACTTCAGTGAGGAAGGTAACTTATTAAGCTGCTGTAACTTGAACACGTATCTAAGCCTTGAAAGAAGAGTGGCTTTGTGGTTTTATCCCTCTACTATGACTGTTGTGTAGTTTGACCTCCTGCTCCCTAATTCTCTTTGTGTTTTTTTTTTCTTTCCAAATACCATTGTTACTCTTGGGCTTAAGAAACATGAAAACCACTTAAGTGTAAGCAAGGGGAAATACCAAAACGTGTTCTAACCTATGGAACTTGTTCTCCAAGGCGTACCCAGGTGTGGCATTTGCTTATCCCCAAACTGCTGCGTCTGCTTCTCAGCTCCAGCCTGTAGGACAGATGTATCCTGCTCCTTACCAAGGTACATTTAAACAAGTATCTGCTTTTCAAGGAGGCTGCAATACCTGCAATAAACTTTATAATGATGATTTAGGTAGCAACAGCAGCATGCACACATTTATCCTGTCTGAAATGCCACACTGTTTCACAAATTCTTATTTTTGCCGAATGAGGGCAAACATTTCCCAATAAATATCCATGTTTTTCTCAAGGAGCTTTGTGCGGTGTGGAAATGGATGGAATTTCTAGGTGTGTTCCCAAGGCTGTATATTGTTAAAAGCATTTTATAGCTGGTGCTTCCAGTTATAAATATAACTGTAATAGTAAACAGGTGTCCTACCAGCCAGGGAGGGAACTGAAGTGTACATAGAGGGGACTTTGCTAAGTGAGAGGACATAGGCGAAAAAATGTGTAACCTAGGAAGGACCAAAGGCATTTAAAGAACCGTTTAAGTAATGATCCCTGTTGGTGAGACTGAGTACAGCTGAACCTTTCTTGGAGCACTTTTTTTCAGTTCAGTTTCAGAAGCCAACCCTGGTTCCTGCTGTTGGGTTGGACCTCGTTGTGTTCTGCTGTTCTGTCTGGGCTTCCCTCCTGGTGACCTGCGTGCTGTCATGTGGCTCAGGAATTTCCTGTAGTCATAAACCTGCCTATTCATGTTATTTGGGAAATACCTACATTATTAGTTTTCCAGATACCACGTCCCTTTTTATTCTGGGGAGAGAATGTCTGTCCTGTTTGACAGGCTTCAAACTGCAAAAGCATCGCTTTTGGTGTGTCTGTGTGCGGGAATTTTCCCCTTATGACTAGAGATCTCTCTTCTTTCCATTCAAGCACCCGGGGATGTTACTTCCTTCTTGATGACAGAAGCTCGGCAGCATAACACTGAGATCCGAATGGCCGTTAGCAAAGTAGTAGATAAAATGGATCATCTGGCTGCCAAGGTAATGTTAATGTTAAGGTTTGTTAATGACATTGCTGCTGTTTGTTCACCAAATGTGGTCTGAGGAGTTGGCTCTAAATGCCAGCAGTAAGTTTGTAAGTGATGAACCTGAGGGAATGAAAAGATGAACCACGGAGGGTCAGTGGGACATGAGGAAAAGGTTCTTCACCCAGAGGTCCTGGACACTGAACAGGATCCCAGGGAGGTGTCAGAACCCCAGCCTGACAGTGTTCAACAAGAGACTGGACAATGTCCTCAGACACATGGGGTGACCTGTGGGGTGTCCTGTGCAGGACAGGAGTTGGACTCCATGATCTGGGTGGGTCCTTCCAGCTCAGGACATTCTGTGATTCTATACTAACTTAGTGAAAATTCAGCTGTTATCAGACCTTGAAGTGGTAGCAGTTCAGCTACTCTAATGAACACTGGGTTTGGGGGAAGGTGCTGCCTCTTAGTATTAAATATCATATGATGTGTTGTGTTTGGAGATACGCACTGCCCTTCGGGAGGTGTCACAGCTGGTACAGTAGCATATAGCTACAACTGATTGGATGAAACAGCAAAACGGATCTTTGCAGATATCTGACTCTTGCCTACAGCCATACATTCATTTCATTTGGCTCAAGAATGGCTTTGTCCCCACAGGTGGAGGAGCTGAAGAAACAGAACGCTGGCAACAGCTCCCTGCTGCCTGGTATCTCCTCTGTCACTATGGAAGCCTCCATGATCATGAGCAACATCCAGCGCATAATCCAGGTGAGCGTGGCCAGTCTTGCTTGACTGCTTCTGTAGGAACTGGAGCCCCCTGCGTTATTCCTAGTGAGGGCAACTGTACCGGCTTGACCCAAGTGTCCATCTGCCCATGGGTTCTATTTTTGTGTGACCAAAACCAGGTGCCTGGGTAAGAGAATGAGGCAAACAATGATTTCCACCCCTCTCCTACAGAAAAAAAGCTCTTCTCTACAGTTTGTGGTTTGGGTACTTTCCAGGAGTTGGTATATTGGTATTTAATAGGTCTTGACGAAAGGATCATGCGAGAGAAATTCAGCTTCTTCTTAAAGCATTTATGGACTTAACCCACAGTGTCCTGCAGAGCAGTTTCACAGCTGAAGTACCGTGTTGCAGAAAACACCTACTTCTGGTTTTCACTACTTAGCCTTATGGTAGTTTATCTAGGCAGCAGCCTTACAATCTTGGGTTTTGTGGGTGAAAACGTCAACCAGACACAATATTCTCTAGAATGTAGTTTGGTAACTACTGTCCTGTGCCAGGATTCCTGCTAAATGTAGCGCGACGCCCTCCTGTGATGTTATTATACCACAGCGGGTGATAAGTCACTGCTGTGCTGCGTCTGTGCGAAACAAAGGTTTAGGCACAGCCTCAGGGAAGTCCGGGTAAGGTGACTATTCACACTGGGCTGTGTTTTAGGAGAACGAGAGACTGAAGCAAGAGATATTTGAGAAGAGCAGTCGGATTGAGGAGCAGAATGAGAAGATCAGCGAACTGATTGAGCGGAACCAGAGGTAAGGAGTGGGGAGGATACAGCCCCAGTGCATCCGCAGAGCCTTTCCAGCTTACGCTTGGTTAGGCACAACTAGGACGGGTGTTCTTTAGGACAGAGACATGTCCTGGTATTGTTTTTCTTTCTTAAGGTATTAAAAGGTTGGATTTTTCTCCCCCCTCTCTCTGCAGGGCTTATCTCCAAAACTGTTTTACAGTAAACATGAATGTATAAAAGGGGAGAAAAACCCTCATGGAATCTTTGAGCCATCTTGCTCTTCTTCTGGGAGTTTTGCTGGCTTTTTAGCAAGGTGGAAGAAACTGTAGGGGATGTGGTGTCCCCAGTTCCACTGTTGGGTGTGTGTTCCGTTCGGTTTAAGAAGGGGAATAACCTGTTTAGGGAAATGGAAAAAATCAGTGGGTATCACTTTATCAAAACTCTTAACCATGTGATAGGAACATTAGAGTTGTTGCAAAGGCAAAGTGCTTATCCAAACTGCCAGAATGTGCTGTGCCAGGCACAGCCCTGCTTTGGAGATCAGGCCCTTAGTGCAGGACATCACACAAAATTGTGTGGGGCTTGTCATGATGAGAACTGCTTTGAAACATCACCTCTTCCATCAGCCTTTTGCTCCGAGTCGGGTGTTCACACAAATGCTCACACGGTCTTCCCCTGTTCACAGATACGTTGAACAAAGTAACTTGCTGATGGAGCAGAGGAACCATTCACTGCAAACAACGAACGAGAACACACAGGCAAGAGTGTTGCATGCAGAGCAGGAGAAGGTAATGGTGGCGATGAGCAGAGCCAGGGAAGGGACTGCTTGTAGCACTAAAACACACTGAAGCCTTAAACCATTTCTTACAAGACAGTTGGAGTCCTGAACTTATGTTTTGGAAGGTGTTTTGGGAAAGAAATGGTAATGTAATTTTAGGAACCTATGAATGGAGTAATTACATTTATACAGTCCTAAAATGACATTTGGCCCTTTGAAGGCAACCGTGAGGCTGATGTGGCCCCCAGTGAATATGAGTTTGACACCCATGGACTAGAGTTTCTTCGTTGCACTTTTTTACGCTTTTTTTTTTAAATACTAGTCAAAAGCTCATTGTTTCTACTAATAATGTATTGTGCTTTTGTGAAAGGGCCTATTGGCAAATAGCTTTCAAAGCAGGTAAATGCGCTTACACATGGCTGCGAATCCTATAATGTCCGCTTGTAAGAGCCTGACCTAGCTAAGGTCAGCTCTGAGCTCTGCCCTCGTGAGTGTCTTCTGTGCTTCCCCAAGCACTGGCTTCTTCAATTACATCACGTTCAGTCTCCTGCTCCCCTGCCGAGTCGTGTATCTCTCCAATTCAAATGTGAGATAATAAAACCTTGCTCTGCTTGGTAACCATAACTCAGCGCACCTAAAAATAAGGGAAGCTGCAGCTTTCCAAAGTATGCTAAAGAATAGAGCAATATACGGCTGATAAAAAACTTATAGATGAGGTTCTTAGGGACATAGTTTAGTGCTAGATTTAGGCTGTGGTTGGACTCAATGATCTTAAGGGTCTCTTCCAACCAGAATGATTCTATAATTCATGCTGGTGTAAACAGCCAGTAAAGCAGGGACTGTATTTTTCCAGTGAGTGCTCAGGTCACATACCCATAATATGTAGGGAGTGTGAGAGATTCTGACCAGGAGTAAGTCAGGCTGAAATAATTTATACAATTTCTGTCTGTCAGTGAACACGACATCCAGCTTGTGCAATAAGTAACTTGAGGAAGAAGCATCTTTTGGAAGTACAAGATAGGATCTTTAGGAGTCTTTTGGGCCTCCTCTTCAGGGCTAGACCAGAAAAGCTGTCACTTGCACTAGGAGAAGATTTCCCTTCATTTTGTGAGAGCATTGACTGTAAATATGAAGGCTGATATTCCTTCTTCCTTTTATCTCGCCCAGCTTGCTCTGTGACTGCGATGGCTGAGGTAGCTACAGACAGACAGAACCAGGGAAGAGAATTTTAAGCTATTTTATCTGTTCTTTACTTAAACATTGGGATTCACCATTCATTTGGTGATACAGGCCAGGCATCCGTACCCAGGATCACTGAGAAGAGGTGTTAGTAGCTGCAGCTTTTGGGTTATAGATCTGCAGCCCTGGCAGAGCACATCACAGCTCCTGTTCCATAACTAATGCAGTGGAACTGTCATCAGGTGTCGGACCCTTCCTCCATCTGTGTGTGCAATGTACCTGCAAAAATACATTTAGCTTCTTTCTTTTTAAGCCAAGCTTGACTACGTCTTTCTGTCTAAGCTTGTAGGGTTCTTGGAATAATTGAAGGGCTTCTCTTGCATGCCTTAGGCTCCTATAATTGCTTTTCTGATGATGATGAATGCCTCTGCCTCTCAAGTTGTGTTCTTAACTGTTCCTGTTTCCTGTCGCTGCTTTCTCCTCCCAGCACACGCTGCCAGCGGATCGGGGCTGGGACCAGGTGAGGCAGAGTGTCTGACTGCAGGTGACACAGCGTTGTCCCCGAGACAGTGCCAGCCCAGCTTCCTCCTCAACCAGCTCACTGGTGTTCAAAGAGTTGCCTCAGATCTTGAATTAGCACAAATCTTCCACTTGGCAAAGGGCTTTACAAGTGGCAGTGTAGCCATTGGCTCCCTCTTTCTTGGGGAGCCCTTGCAGAGAGCTTTGTTGCATTGCTCCTTGATTGACCTCCCCCATGGGGGAAACTGGACATTATTGTATGATTGTCAGAAGATACAGGTCCCATAAGATTCTTGGTACCTGAAAGCTGGAGGCTGGAGCTGAGCTAGTGTAGGTATGAAGTGTTCACTGCAGAAACTTAGGTCTGGTAACGCTTCCTGGCATAGAATTTCCTTTTCACTTTTCTTTATGTGCTATTAAAGACAAAGGCAAGTGTTAAATAACCTTTAGCTGTGCCATGGGGTCTTGTTTTTATTACTGCGTGCTAGGAGCTGTTATCTTGAACTGCAACGAGACATTTAAAGAAACCTAAGAGGAAAGCAGATCTGGGTTTAGCCAGTCTCTATAAAAATGCTGCCTCCTTTTAAAATTAACAGTGTAATATCCCGGCACTTGAGGTCGGCACATATTCATTCTCGCTGTACTTGGAACAATTTTGCTCACAGCTGGAAGATCGTGGTCATAGTCTGAAGAGAACGTGACTTTGTGTCTTTGTCTTGATGCCTTGAGCCTCTCCTGACATATTGGCTACAACTTGTCTGACAAGCTCTATTAGTACCTGGTTTTCCATGGCTTAGCATTGCACAAAGTCTTAACAGGTCAACAAATCACAGTGAGAATGGTGCTCCAGTGACGGCCTTGCCTGCACAAGCACCTCGGGGCGATGATGTGCCACGTGCTCTGGAGGGAAGATGCTCTTCTGTCTGGAACAAGCCTGCGTTTGTGTGGCTTTTCCGTGATTTGTAAGCTTATTGAAGATAATTAGATGTCTGAGCCCAAGCTTTTACTTGAGTAGATACTAATATAGTCTGAAAACTCTGAGCAGAGTCACCAGGCTCTGGTACTAGTCTTAAAAACACATTTAAGCTTTTCAGGAAAACTTACTGAGGTGAATTGAAGCGGTGAGGAGGTTGTTGGCCTTGTGCAGCTTTCTAGTCAGTCTGGGCAGGATACAGCCAAACAACTCACAGTAATGTGGCAAAAAAATTATCATTACCTCTAGATTTGGAGATATGTGTGAGGTGCTGGACCCCAGCACTCTCCCAGTAAGGTCTCCATCACCTTCTCAGTTCTTGTGTAAGAACAGTTCTGGTGCCTCCTCGCACTCATGTGTCCCTTTCCCCTTTTCCCCACTCGGTTCTGTGCCACAGGCCAAGGTGACGGAGGAGCTGGCAGCTGCCACGGCGCAGGTTTCGCAGCTGCAGCTGGAGCTGACTGCCCAGCAGAAGAAGGAGATGGACCTGCGGAAACAGCTCGCTGCTGCCACACAGGATGCAGAGCGACACGAGACGCAAGTCAGCAAACTGCAGGCACAGTTAGCAGGTTTGTGTTCTGCAAGAGCTCTTTTATGTCCTTTTTTCCCCTCTTTTATAGGTCATGTGTTTTTCCTTCCTTCTGGAGTATCCCTGCTTTCCCTAGGGTCGGTCACAAGGCTATCAAAGAGGAATAGCGATGCATTGACATGCCTGAATGCATCCACTGAAAGGAAAGTGGGCTGAATCAATCGACAAAATCGTGCTGTTGCAGGGTTGCCTTCTGTAGGAACAAGCTCTTGGCATTGCTGTCTGACATCCTGTAGAGAAGCCAGAGATTATCCAGTGGTTGGAAAGTTAAAAGTTGAGGTATAAGCATTGAAGAAGCTCTTGATAAATTTTAGTTGCCACTGTAGGTGCAAGCAGTGTGGTTGGTATCATTGTGCATCAGACGCTATTTATTCCCCCAAGCGCACTCATCTGAAATATGTAGCACTGAAACTTACAGTAGAGTGTGTTTTTGCAGAGCTCCAAGAAGCCTCTGAGGACACTCAGACCAGATTCAAAGCTGAGAAGCAGAGCCGCAAACAGCTGGACATGAAGATCACAGTGTTGGAAGAGGAGCTGACGGACCTAAGAGTGGAGAAGGAGACTCTGGAAAAGGTAAGGCTGGTGCTAGTGCTGCAGGGTTCCAGCTATCGCTGAAATTTAACCCACCATTCGTGTTCTAAATATGCAAGTTGCGTGAATCTTGACTCCTCTGCAGGCAGGGATCCCTGTGCTGGTAGATCCTTTGTGCTCATCTGTTTTTTTTAATATCTTAACCAGTAATATGCTAACCTTTCTGCCTATAAAATAAATCTCAGCTTGAGTTCAGAGTGATATGATTCTCTGCTCATGGAAGCTCTTTGTACACAAGAAGACGAGCTACTTTGGTGCAGTCTGGCCTATTCTAAGTCCTGCCCTGTGTTGCAGAATCTTGCAGAGAGGAAGAAGAAATCCCTCTCGGAGAGAGCTCAGGCAGAGGAAGAGATGGAAGAAATACGCAGGTCGTATCAGCAGGAGCTGGACAAGCTTCGACAGTTGCTGAAAAAGGCCCGGACTTCAACAGACCAGGCGGCAGCAGAGCAGGTGAGGAGTCACAGGAGCTTCTCCAGCAAGTGTCTGGAGGACTTGGAGGAACCTAGAGTTATAAAATAGTAATTAAAACCATTCAGGTAGTGAAAGAATGAAAACGTTACCTACTTGCTGTTAGGGGTTCCCTTTAACGCGTGGTTTGCTTTTTGGGGTGTTTTTTAAATATCTCTGGTGTTTGTTGGCCTTGCTTCTGACTTCAGGATTTACTCAGGCGTCTCTAAGGAAGCGCATGATTTGAGCAGGCAGTGGGCCTGTGATGTTCCAGTCGTTCTCCGACTCAAATCCCATGCCACTGGTGTGGCTGCAGAGTTTTGGTGCAGACTGGCACATGGCATCGGATTCAGACTTAGAAACAGTGTCAGGCTGAGGAAAGGAAAGGCTCCTAAGGGAGTTTGTAGCACAGAGAAGCAACCAGGACTGCTGATAGTGAAATGCTGCTCAGAGATCTGCCAAGAGACCCAAAATCTGAGCCAGAGCCTCAGCCCAGCCTGTGGGATTGTGGCTGGAATTGAGCTGGGGGGGTGTGGGCAGGAGCTGGGGACAACTGCAGGGCTGTCACCGGCGTGTGGGTGTCCCAACCCAGGGCAGGGGGCGTTGTCCAACCTCAGGCGCTTGTTATGCAACCACAGATTGCGTGTGTGTCCCTAATGATCTCTCTTGTGTGACGGACAGCTGTCACTCATCCAGGCAGAGCTGGAATCGCAGTGGGAAGCCAAATGTGACCGTGCTCTGGCCTCGGCCAAGGAGCAGCACGTCAGGCAGTATCAGGAGGTGTGTGAGCAGAGAGATTCCCTGCAGCAGCAGGTGTCCCAGCTGGAAGAGAAGGTAAAGGGCTACTCCTTATTTCTATAGCGTAATGCTAACTAACCAGAAACTGTAGCCAACAGTCCTCTCCTGCCTCTGTGTGATTTGACTTTTTAATTGCTCGACTTATGGAATTTGGTCTTGTCTGCAGGATGTGTCTGTACTTCTGTTAGGTTGGGGTGGTGGGTTATTGAATTTAGTGCTGCAGCTCTGAATGGGGGAGCGCCCAGGTGGTGCCAGTGTCAGGCTAAACCAACAGCGACAATCTCTTCTGCTTGTCTGTGCTGTCCTGAGTGACTCCTTTTGAGCAGAAACTCTCGTGAAGTGGGTGACGCTGAAAGGGGCTGTAAACTGACGGTTGGGTTCTTGTCGTTCAGCTCACGGCTGTAAAACACTCGAAAAAAGCAGAGGAGCAAAAATCATCTGAATTTCAGCAACGTTTGGAGCAACTAGAGCCTATCAAAGATAAGGTAAAGGGGATAATGCAGCGGCTGAATGTGAAGTGGAGTGTGATAACCACTAGGCTGAGGCTGCCCGTGTCCAGAGTAACGAGAACATGAGTTCCAGAGCATGGGAGGGAAGGAATAGCTCCACATTGAACAGGTCTAATGATGAGACCCAGCCCTCAGTTCACTGGGATCTCAGTCATGCTGTGCCCGTTCCTGGTGTCACTTGAACTAATGACAAAGTTCTGGATCTCCAAGGCTTTGTCTGGGTCAGACACCTTTATTTTGGTGCTGTTACTTTCAGCCAAATCTTTTGCAACTCCCTATCAAAGCCCTGATCAAAACTCCACTCGGCAATTGACCCCCTCACTAACAACCTGTTTACAGATACCCCCCTCACGGCAGGTTCGGTGTGGAGGTGTCTGTGGGGCTGCTCTGAGTTCTGATTTCCCTTTGGCAGTATGCAGCCCTGCAGTCTGACCTCGGGGCGCTGAAGGCTCGCTATGAAGAACGCATCCGAGAGCTGCAGAGGGATCAGGACAGACCTTCACCTGCAGGCTTCACGGAAGAAGTGAGCTTGACTATCCAATATTTCTCCTTACTAAGTGAATCTATTGTATTTGCCTTGAATTATTTCTCTCTGAGCAGAGATAAGAAGGAAAACAGCCATGTTCAGCATAGAAGTGCTGTGTTTCTAGTAGCAGGATCTACAGAGGAAGAAAGGGTTCCTGCTGCTTGCTTGATTTTAGGCTAACATTTGAAGTTTTAATTTATAAATTGAAAGAATAAGTAGCAAGTATAGTCTGTTTGTGCAACCTGCCTCAGTTTTGAGGAGCTGTGTTTGGTGCATCTATACTGATTCTTATTTAAAATGGTGTGATGTGTTCTGCTTCGTTACTGGAATTTCTCATTCGAAAAGTAGGTTATTTGAAAACTGTATGTTTGATTTTTATTGTTCCTTCACCTGGAGAAGTATCTGATCTTCAGTCCAGTGCTTCACATATAAATGAATCATGGCTTTGTTTCCTGTCTTGCTCTTTTCCAGGTAAAGAAGATAATGAATGGTGTATTTCAATCTCTTCGGGGTGAATTTGAGCTGGAAGAGACCTACAGTGGCAGGACAGTGCTGGGTGTTGTCATGAACACTATTAAGGTACGACAGCGGTAAGAGAGAAAAGGTGATCAGTGTGAGAGGATGAATCTTGGGCTAAAACCACAGATTTGCATCGTGAGTCTGAAATAACTGTGAAGCAGAAATCCGCTGTGGGTGACAAAAGCAGCCCAGTAGTGGCAGATGATACAGGGACCTGTGATGGTTTATGTTTAGTGTGCAACCTACATTTTCTCTGCTCAATTTTTTAGACAGTGACACTTCAGCTGCTCAGCAAGCAGCAGGAGGGAGCAGGTCATGACAGTCACAAGGAGGAACCTGGAGCAGGAGCAGCAAGGCAGGAGGGATCACGTGCAGCGCAGGAGAACCACACCGGGCCCGTGCGGCACAGCCCAGCGCAGGGCACTGTGTTCCCAGCCGAGCCGGGGGAAGCAACCGCAGGCTCCTTGGTGTCCGAGCGGGAAGGCGAGTCTGCTCCTGTGGCTGCCGAGCCCAGAGCTCCCGGGGACGAGCAGGTGACACAGAGGAACGTGGCGTCAGAAGATGAGAAGGTCCAGGAGGAGCATCTCTCTCCTGAATCCTGCCCAGGTCCTGGGTGTGCAGGAGAGCCTGTTCCTGCGGTGGACAAGGACCTTGTGCCAGCTGAGCCGAGTCAGGAGAACACTCACACCAGGAAAGCTGAGACTGAGCGCAGTCCCTCCAGAATATCTTTGCAGACAGAAGCTGCAGAACCTCCTGTTGTAGGAGCCAAACCAGCAGCGGCGGATGCGGCAGCGCTTCCAGAAGAGCCAGCCGAGGAGCAAAAGGCAGCAGAGCCTGTCGAAGGTTTAGAGCCCCCTCCCCTGAATGGTGATGGGGGGAATGGCGCTGACCCCCCAGATGGAAGTAGCTCTGAGAAGGAACCTGCACCGGTACCCAGCACAGTGGAGCAGAGCTCGGCTGTCACCAGAGCAGCCCCAGGAGGGCAGGATGGGAGCTCCAGCCCCAGGAGAAAAGATTCCAGGTGAGGTGTGAGCGCTGGGGCAACTGCAACCCCGCTGCTCAGCTCAGCCCGCTCTGGCAGCGCGTCCGTACAGCCGTGCTGCCGTGGGCAGGATGCGTGCAGGGCTGCAGCTCCATTCGGTGGTGACCTGGGACAGTGTGAGCCCAGCGCTGGAGACCAGGCTGGCCAGGCCTGCGCTGCGCAGGGGCAGCTGCAGAACGGGCCACGTCTGGGTGGGTGCTCTGGTGCCGTTACCCTGGGCACAGCTTCCCGCTGAGCTCGGAGGAGCGTGTGGCGTCTCTGGGCTCTGATACCGGCAGCTGCCAGGTCTTGTTGCTGAAATGTTCTGCGCTGGTGAACAGTACGTGTCTCTCTAATAGAATTTACGAAACCAAAATCCCATCATCTGCGAGCAAACTGTTAATTCTTTATCTTCTTCCAGCCTCTTTGAGGATGACAACTTCTTCGAAACAGCATCTCATAAACCACTGAAGCCACAGGTTCCCTCTGAAGAGGAGGATGAGGAGGAAGTGGTACGTGTTTGTTTAATATCTCTCCACTCCTAAACTGGTTCGGGCGTTAACCTGTAGCTTGTTTGTGAAATCCTCCCATGGTTGTGGGGGTACCTGGCTTGAAGCTTCCCGTACATCCTCTGTGTGAATCAGGAGTATCTGGGTTTGCTTCTCGTGCTTGGAGGGGTCATCGGGGCTGAGGTTGTGATGACAAACTCCTGCCGGCATGAAGTTGGTGAGGCTTGCCAGGTTAACGGGAGGGTTTCAGTGTCTTACCCTCTCCTGCCCCTTGGAGCCTGTGGCATTTCTCCTGGAGTGTTAAGCCATTGTATGAAAAGTGCAAAAACAACAGTAACGAGTCTGCTTGATATCGTCTCCCTAAAGCCGATGGAGATTTTGCAGCCAGAACTGTAGCGATTCCTAAATACTGGGAAGCTGCTCAGACTGAGAAGTTTCCCTCTGGTTTTACTTCCAGAGCATGAAGGGGCGTCCCCCTCCCACTCCGCTCTTCGGTGATGATGACGATGATGACCTGGACTGGCTGGGATGAAGAGCTGGCGGGTGAGCCTGTTCCTCTGGGCACAGCCTCTTCCTGTGCACTTGGCACTTAACGAGCTGCATACGTGGGACAGTTGGGGACAACCAGGGACTTCCCAGGCTCTTGTGCTGCAGATTGATGGGACCTGAGAACACGAGGCTCTTGTTGTGCTCTTGGGCACTCAGACCTGACAAACTTGCGCAGAGGTTGGGGATGAGCTGAAGGAACCGACCGGTCTTACTGCACGTTTGTATCACTGTCCTTCTGTGAACCGTCGATTCATTAATCTGAACCTTTATGCAAATACGAACTTCGTCAAGTGCTTCAGAAGAACAAGTCTGGCAGGACCCTGCAGCAGCTGACTACTTTTTAAAATAACAGACTACAATCTCTCCCTCGTCCCCAGTGGAGATCTCCTTGGAAGATTCCTGTTAGTTCTTGGGGACTCTATGCTGGTTTATCACCAGGTGGTAGCAGCATACGGTGTGACATTCGGCCACAAGACCCCCAGCTGGTGTTTCCTGTGACCCGGGCGGTGTGGGGAGCCAGTTCAGCTCAGCAGGGTTGTACACTCAGAGCTGCAACACGTGCGGTGCCGCTCACCCGCAGAGCAGGGGCACCCGTCAGCGGTACTGAGGCTCAGGGCTCCGTCACACCAGTGCTCCCAGCAGCCACACAGCGATCGCTGGTGTTTTATGGAGGCCCCAAGGCTCGCAGAGGCCTCACAGGAGTGATTTGGGGTGCAGGCAGCTCCGCTCCTCTCTGCTTCTGTGTAGAACTGAGAGGTTTTTGTGCAGGGTTGTTTCGCCGGCGCTGGCAGCAGCGGTTCGGGTGTGTGATGTGCTGCTTGGCCAGAGAGTGCGTCACTGCAGGCAGCCAAGCCCCACTCCTGTGCCTTTTTCTCTGCTGCTGTTTAAAGTGTGATGATCATGGCACGAGTGAGAACTTGGCGATGGTCGGACAGAAGCTGTAACCTGACCTCACCTGGGCTGTGCCGAGGGTGGCACGGTGGAAACTTTCAGTGTAAGAGGAGCAAGAGGGGAAGGGGGTGAGGATGGACAGCTGGGCAGACAGGTGGATTTCTCATGGCACTTTTGCTTCTACACCCACCGGCACTAATGCAGCTTAAAAGTAGGAGCAGGTCTTACTATCTTCAAAACCAATAAACCCTCCTTGACTTAAAAAAATGAAAGTGCTTAAATAATTCCACCCTAGTTTAGTTTCTACAACCGACTCTTTAACACGTTCAAACACTTCTATCTGTGTCCTGCTCAATGCAGTTTGTTGGTGTGGGAGAGCGGTGGATGCTCCGGGGCTGCAGGCATTTCCTGCGCTGCGCCCTCAGTGCGGTGAATCACCAAACCCACCCGAAATGGTGGGACAACCAATGCCGGTGCAGCAGCTGCACCGGGGCCGGGCAGACGCTGCCTCGCAGCGGGGACTCAACCACGCGTTCCTGGGGAAGCTCCAGAGCTCGAAGCCCAGATCGTTACTCAGTGCTGGCTGCGATGTGGGTGAAACTCGGGTTTTCTGGGGCTGCTCTGAGCGCGGGTGCCCTGGTCTGGCTGTGGGACCCCGGCTCTGCTTGTATCGCATTGGGGGTCCTTGCTAATACCAACAAATTGTTTCTTGTTTGCTGCCACAGGTGGAAAGCCTGAGGGGTTTGCATTTCACTTTTTGAAAAATAAAGTGCAATTAAACTTGTGTTCTTTGCCTGCATGGGTTTTACTCTAGTCTGGCCTGATCTGTTTCTATGCACTTGAAAACTGACTTAGCCCTGACTCAAATCAGGAATAATCTAATCTAGAAACTGTTCTGTTAAACCCTTATCCTGGGGAAGCAGGTAATGTCTCTGTGCTGTGGCTCCTCAGGCTCTCGCATTGTCCTGTGGTGCTGTGAGAAGCTGAAATACAAAAGATACTTGAGGGACAGGGCTTGCTTGCCTGGTTCTGCCTCGCACTTTAGAGTAGTAGGACCTGGGGCATCTCGCTGGGGTTTGCAGCTGTCGGGTCCCTCCTCAGCTCCTCCTGCAGGACGGTCCCAGCTCAGCTCCGGGCAGGGTTTGGAGTGCGGGAGCTGAGATGGGAAAGTTGTCCCTCTCACAGCAGAACACAGAATCCCAGAATGTGAGGGGTTGGAAGGGCCCTGGAAAGCTCATCCAGTGCAATCCCCCCATGGAGCAGGAACACCCAGCTGAGGTTCCACAGGAAGGGGTCCAGGCGGGTTTGAATGTCTGCAGAGAAGGAGACTCCACAACCTCCCTGGGCAGCCTGGGCCAGGCTCTGACACCCTCACCAGGAAGAAGTTGCTTCTCAAATTTAAGTGGAACCTCCTGTGTTCCAGTTTGCACCCATTGCCCCTTGTCCTGTCACTGGTTGTCACCGAGAAGAGCCTGGCTCCATCCTCCTGACACTGCCCCTTTCCATATTGATCCCCAGGAATGAGTCCCCTCTCAGTCTCCTCTTCTCCAGCTCCAGAGCCCCAGCTCCCTCAGCCTTTCCTCACACGGGAGATGCTCCACTCCCTTCAGCATCTTGGTGGCTGCGCTGGACTCTCTCCAGCAGTTCCCTGTCCTTCTGGAGCTGAGGGGCCACAACTGGACACAATATTCCAGGTGTGGTCTCCCCAGGGCAGAGCAGAGGGGCACGAGAACCTCTCTTGACCTCTCTCATGACCCATTCCCCTCAACCAGCCCTGTAGCACCCAGTTCTTATCTGTCTCAGGACCTAAAATAAACCACGTTTTCCGCTGCATGTGGGTGCAGGACGGGTGAAGCTGGAAAAGCTCTGGGCACCCTGGGGGGACAGGGGAGTGGAGGATTTGGCCCATCCTGAGGAGGGGGCAGGTGCTGGCACAGGGACACCATGGAGGGAGGAACCCTGAGGATGTGTCCAAGGGGCCATGGCTGGGTGCAAATGGGGCCCAACAGCCGCTTCCCCCCGGGGATGGGGGAGGGGAGAACCCCCACACCTGGGCTCTGCTTGTCACCCCTGCCCAGAGTGACAGTGGCACCTTGTTCTCTGCAAAACTGGCCCTGCCGCGGGACCACAGAAAAACAACCGGAGACGGTGCTGGGCCAACGTCCATCTTTAATGTCTCGTGTCCCTGCGGGGCTGTGCCCTTCCCAGCTGCCACATCCCTCTGTGGGCACCGCACGGGGTTCACTTCTCTGGAGAAACGGCTGTTTTAGTTGCTTTTCAACAGTTTCACCCATGGAAAAGCAGTGCAGGACCCTTCCTGTTTCACCACGTCCCAGCCGCCTGTTGCCATCGATGGACTGAAGCGCAGCCGGGAGCATTTTCCAGCCTTCGGGATAGTGACAGCAGGAACGGTGCCCGGCCCCGTGCTGCGGCTCCCGCTGAGCTGCCAGTGTGACAAACACAGCACGAGGAATGCGGTAAACACGGCACGAGCACAGCCAGACCCCAGGGGTGAAGAAAAGCTCTGCAGTGAGTTAATTTTTAAGGAGTCTGATGCTCCGGGGCATTGTCTGCTGGGTCCCGAGTGTCCTGCAGCCCCCACACACCTGGGCTGGACCCTGGGGGTGCTGAGCCCCGGCCTTGACCTCTCCTGCCACCCGAGCCAGGGCTGAGTGTCCGTGGGCTGAGACGTCCCTGAGCTGCCGCTGGGTCCATCCTGGCTGCCCCGGGGGGGACAGGAGCCCCTCACCCCATCCGCACCTACTTGAGGAAGACGAGCAGGAAGAAGGTGGAGACGATGAGGATGAGGATGCCGGCGGCGAAGCCGAGGCGCAGGTTCTCCATGGAGGCAATGGGGGGCTGTGCATCCAGCAGCAGCCCCCGCCGCGGTAGCCCCAGCACAAAGGCACCCGGTGTCTCGGGGCCGTGGCGGAGCCCACATGGGGACACCATCCCGCTCACCGCGAAGATGGGGGCGTGAGCCGCGCACGCCAGCTCCACGGCCATGGAGCGTGCTGAGGCTTGATGGGTGTCTGGGGGGACACCACTGCCTTCCTCCTCCTCCTCCTCCTCCTCCTCCCTGCATGGGGTTCCCAAGGCCGGTGTCGCGCCAGGACCCCCCAGTGCCAGCTCGGGCACCAGCGTCACCATCCTGCAGAAGGGGCAACTGATGAACGCGATGGTGGCGACGTGGCACACCAGCTTGCGCAGGCAGCTCAGGCACAGGGAATGGTGGCAGGGCAGCTGCTGGGGGGCTCTGACCCCCCCGGCCTCCCGGTACGCCTCGTAGCAGATCCCGCACTCCCCACCGGCCTCCAGCGCCACCGCCATGGCTGGGGCCCAGCGCGGCCGAGCGGCTTTTGAAAGCGGGAGGCGGGCGATGGCCGTGGGGGGGACCAGGGGCCGCCCTCCCACTGAACTTCAGCCTGGCCCCAGGGTGCCCGCTGGGCGCTGGGCTGGCGCCGTTCTCCTCCAGTGCCCGAGGAAACGTGCTGCCCCAAATCCTGCTTTTCTTCCCCTTTCCCCTTACAAATCCATTATGTTAATATTTTCCAAGCACAATGTGTGTGTGCTTTATTATGGTTTTTCTCTTTAGGACTAACCCACCAGTGGGGAACAGCAGCCCCCGTGCACCCATTTCATACCAGAGCTGGGACGGATGTGTCACCGGCACAGGGGACGGCCCTGGCCACAACCGGCACAACCGCGCGGTGTTCGGGTCAGCCGGACGGGCAGGGATGTGCCCATGGCACTGGGTGCTTGTGCTGTGCAAAGGGTGGTGCAACCCAGCACAGCCCTGCGCTGTGCACCGGGGAGGGGGCCAAGGGCGAGGATGCTGTTGGTTGGTTGGTTGTTTTTTCCTCTCCCCAGTCTCTGGAAATGCCTGAGCACAGGCTGGGGTGACACAGGGCATCGTTTGGTGGGGACACGCTGGCTGTCCCCAGGTGACGCTCCAGCTCTCGTGGTGTCCCTGTACGTGGCTGAGTGGGGTTGGCCCCGCAGTGACATGGGGCTGTGGTGGCCCTGGGGACGAAGGGCACCCGGTGCTGCTGATGCTCCGGGAAATGCTGGCACTTATTTACGGGCAGGGAGCAGACCTTGCCCGAGCTCCTGTCACCCATTGCCACCCCCAGCACAGCTCAGGGACACGCAGGATGGGACAGAGGGGGCAGTTTGGGGCATGGGGCAGTCGGCAGGACTGGGGGGTCTCCTCCCTCTCCACCCGAGCACCCAGCGAGTCCCCGGCTGGGACCTGCCAGCTCCTACACAAATGCGGCTCAACACAAATTCAAAGGCTGCAGCAGAGGAACATCCCTGGGACCGTCCCCAAAGGGCTCAGCCAGAGACATGCAGACCTGGCCCGGTCCTGCTGCTGTGGCACGTCCCCTTGGCTGGTGGCACATGGCGCTGGGCACCGGCCACCCCACAAGGCCACACGTGTCTCACAGGGTCCCAGCGGCGGGTCTGGGGTCTCCTGCTGCCCAGAAGGCCCCGGCACTGCTCTGCTGTAACCAACACCCTCAGGAGTCCGGGATTGCAAGGTTGACGTTGGAGAGGAGGAGGTGACGCAGGGACTGCTGGGGACACGCTGTCTCTGTCACAGCTCCACAGCCCCAGCTTTTCAGCGTCCCCCCCCCAGCAGGAAAAAGGCAGCAAACACAGACCAGCAGAAACCAGCTGCTTTTTAATCTCTGCTCCCGGGGGCAGGGCTGCGGTGGGACCCGGCTTATCTCTGCATTTTATCCTTCAAGGTCAAGAAACTCAAGATGGGCTGGGATCGTTACTTATTAATGACGATGGAGAACTGCTCGCACGCCAAAGCGCGGCGGCCGTGCAGAGCTGTGCCAGGCGCAGCCCCAGCCCTCCTGCTCTTGGGTGGCAGCAACGCTTTCTGCTCACAACCTGCGGTTTTGGGCCGGGGAATCCCCCTGGGCTCCTCAAGTCCTGGATGTGGGGCTGCTGCAGACTCCCCACAATGAGAGGAGGATGAACTGGGGGTCTGGAGCTCCTCGCTCTGCCCCTGGCCGCAGTGCCCCAGACACACTCCATGGCCGCCAGAGCAGAAGTCCCAAACCTTCGGTACGGTGGAGGTGCAGGGCACCCTGAGCAGCCCAGGGCATCGTGTGCTGCTGCCCACGTCCTCCCATGGACTCACCCACCGCTGGGCACAGAGCTCAGCCACAGCAGGGACCTGCAAGGTCACGGTGGCTTCAGAGGTGACACTAACTGTGTCCCTGCTGAGCAAGGGGCGTTTCTGAAGGAAAATACATTAAATAGAAGGGAGGGGGCACAAGTGCAGCCTGTTCCATCACTCAGTGCTCCCAGGCAAGAGGCTGCTGGGTGGGTGGGAGGAGGCGATGCAGATGAAGGAGGAACCCCAGGCAGAGGCTGAGGAGCCATCAGGGAACGTGGAGCTGTCAGGACTCGTGGGTTCTGCCAACCTGGGGCTGTCACCGGGGCCATGCGTGGGGAGGACAGCGCTGGTCATGCTGTGCAAGCGCCTGTTTAATACTGACACGGAGAGAGAAGAGCCCATCGCCCTGGATGATGGCGGTGATGCCGGGCAGCCTCACCTTCCTCGGCCCAGCCTAGCCACTGCGGAAGATGCGGATGCGCTGAGTGACGTCCTTGCGGCACAGGGGACAAGCGTGCAGCCGCTCGCAGCAGGTCTGGCAGCAGCAGACGTGGCCACAGGGCAGGAAAATCATCTGGGTCTGGGGAGAGAGACAGAGACATGGAGGATGCTGCTGTCCCGTAACACTCAGCCCAGCACCGCCGGCCTCCAGCACAGGAGGAAAGGAGGCTGGAGGAGTTGGGGAGCACCAGGGGTGTCACAGCAGGGGCAGCAGAGCCCTGCACTCCAGCTCCCTCCTCAGGCACAGCCCAGTGCTGTGTGTGCACAAGGGTCTGGCTGTCAGAGACCACAAGTACAATGGGCCAGAGGGAAGGACAAGGGTCAGGCTGGACCAAGCAGCGCTGTGAATGCCTCCCATGGCTGCTCTGTGGACAGACCAGAACAGGAGCTCAACAAAGTCCTGCCCAGACCCACAGGAGCCAGCCCGGCCCAGCTTAAACCAGCCTGAGCCTCAGGAGCTGGAGGGATGAGCATCCATAGAATCATGGAATCACTGAACAGTTTGGGTTGAAGGGACCTTCCCAGCTCCCCCAGTGCCCCCCCTGCCATGAGCAGGGACATCTTCACCAGCTCAGGTTGCTCAGAGCCCCGTCCAGCCTGGCCTGGGATGTCTCCAGGGATGGTTCATCCACCACCTCTCTGGCCAACCTGGGCCAGGCTCTCACCACCCTCAGGGACAACAATTTCTTCCTCGTGTCCAGCCTAAATCTCCTTCCTTTAGTTTAAAGCATCACCCCTTGTACTATCACAGCAGGCGCTGCTCCAAAGTCTGTCCCCATCTTTCCTATCGACCCCTTTTAAGTCCAGAAAGGCCACACTAAGGTCTCCCCAGAGCTTCTCTTCTCCAGTTGAACACCCCAACTCTCTCAGCCTGTCCTCCCAGCAGAGCTGTTCCAGCCTCGGGTCATTCCTGTGGCTCCTCTGGCCCCTCTCCAGCAGCTCCATGTGTGTCCTGTGCTGAGGACCCAGAGCTGGGCACTGCCCAGGGCCAGGCTGGCAACACAGACATGGAGATGTCCTGGTTCTGCCCTCGCTCCAGCATGTGCTGGGATCTCACCTCCTGCTCCATGCAGACAACACACTCCGACTTCTTCTCATCCCACTGCAGTGGTGGAGCCGTCGGCACCGAGGGGCTCGGGGGCTCCTCCATGGGCGCGCTGGGGTCTGGGGCTGCAGGGACCTCAGCGTCCACCGTCCTCAGCAGCTCTGCAAGCACAAGCGAGAGGTCTGAGCACCAGGAGAGCTGCCCAGCTCCCACCCCTGGCACATGTGGGGACGGCTGCAGGCAGATGGGTGCTTAGGGTCCCGATAAATAAGAAAGTCAATGGGACCAGTTGGACAGTGCAGGCTGAGCTCTGTCAGTTCTCCCGGCCCTGCCTCTCCTTTCCCCACTGCCCAAAGGGAGGAATCTGGCCCTGCAGATCTCCCAGGTCAGGGCCCAGGTACCTGCTGCGAGTGTCCCAGAAAAGAACCGGTGGTACCTGGGATGGTCTTGGCCACGGCCACGATCTCCTGAGCTCGGCTGAGGATGGCACGCTGCAGGCCGGCCTGCGCCACGCCGATCTGCGGGGCAAGGGGAGGGCTGTCAGCTCTCGGAGGGGAAACAAGGGGACTTATGTTCCCAAGGGGACACCACAAACTCTTGGCCTCGCTGGCAAGACCCGGCCATGCCATGGGAGTCACCTCCAAGCCAGCTAAGGGAATTTCCCCAGTGCTATATCTGGTACAAAGAGCGTATGAGGGGTGTTGAAAGACAGAGCTCACCCTGCAAGTGCTCTGGGAGAGCTCTCGCCTCCTCAGATGGGGCACAGAGCAGGGCTGGCATCTGTCCCTGCTGGGAGGTGACACACCAGGGCACCAACACCCTGCCAGGCCACGGGCACAGCCATGAGCACCGCCACACTCAGCACAGTCGGTCTCGTCCTGCACCATGTATCTGCTGTCTCGTACCTTTTCCAGGTCACTGGCAGTCATGGTGCTGAGCGCCTGCAAGGATATTCGATGGTGTGCAAACACTGGCACGTACTGTTCAGCCGACAGCTCGATTAAAAGGTTCATCAGCTGCCGCTCCAAGCCCTCCTCCTGCAAAACACAAGGCGAGATCCCAGACTTCGCCCTCGAGAAAAAGCACGGGGACAGGCAGCACGGGGACAGGCAGCACGGGGACAGGCAGCACGGGGACAGGCAGCATGGGCTGGCAGCACACACAGTCCTGCTCTCTGCCCCACTCTGAGCATTTTGCAGCCCTGAAGACACTGAAACTCGAAAGCCCAACAGGTGGAGGAGCTCTGGCCCTCGGTGGTTTATGAGCACAATTCAAAACGCTGGGTTTTGGGCAGAATGAATCAACTATTCTGCAGCTGATGTGACAGGCCCTGCTCTGCAAACTTGAGCCGACACGCAGCACGGACAGAGCTCAGCTCCATCTCTCTGCGCCCGCCCCGTGCGGATCTTAACAGCACAAAATCCCCTGGTCAATACATCAGGGCAGGAACTGGAAGGAGCTGTTGGGGAGCCCCGTGGAGCTGTTGGGGGATTCAGCTGGGACACAAGCCCTGCCAGGAACGTGCTCAGGCTCCTCTGCTGAGAAGTTTGAGGGTGGGATGGCAGCTCCAGCTGGCAGAACACAGCGGCTGGGCAGCCCCAAACCCTCTAAGCCCCTCTCAGAGCACACCAGCTCAGCACAGCCCAGGGTCTGCCCCGATCGTGGGCCTGGGCAGGGGTCCGAGCGCTGCCAGGGCCAGGCAGGGCTGCAGAGCAGAGCCCGGCAGAGCACGGCCATGGTGAAGCATTAACAGCAGCAGTGACCTGGAGTCTTAGGGAGAGCGGCTTCTGGTTCAGCAGGCGCTGGTACTGGATCAGCCAGTAGTTCTCCTGTTTAGTTTCGCTCCTTGCCTCCATTTCCAGCTGAAAAACAAACTCATTCACTCAACAGCCCGAGATAAGGCTGCAAAAGGTATTTAGGGCAGCCAGAGCGGGAGGTGTAGGAGGGGAAACCACCAGCCTGGGCTGGGCAGGGCCAGTGTGAGCACGGCGATGGGCACAGCCATGGTACGATGGGCGTTTCTGGCCTCCTGCAGGTTGATCCCACCCTCAGCCCCACATCCAGTCTGGGGTTGTGCATCCCTCCAGTCACTCTGCCCCAGACACTGGACCTGGTCTCCTGACGCTCAGGAGAGTCCAAGACCACAGGTGGGGACCTTGTGGGACTCTGCTCATCCCCCCACGACTCCCTGTCCCGACAGGGCAGATTGATGATGATGATGGTGCCTCAGGGTGCACCAGGACGGTCACTGAGGCCCCAAAAGCACACATCAGCACTTTCTGACATTAAACTAGTCTCCGGATCTGGACACAACCCCACAGAGGCCTCCTCTGCTCCTCTTCATCCCCGTGCTGACCCACAGACTCTCTCCCTGCAGCCAGCCCACGCGCTTCCTCATCTACAGCACCTAATTAGGGGCCTTCAGTACCAGTATTTGTCGCAGTTCTTCTTCCCTTTGCTTCTTTTCTTTGAGCAGCTGCTGCAGCAGGTAGCCGAGCGCCTGGCGTTGCTCCGTGATCACCCCCTGCAACACAAGGACTCTGGCACCCACATCTCCGTACACCACCGCAGCGACCGCCCTGCCCCGATCCAGCCAAGCACCTACCGTACCCGAACGGTCACAGCAGAGGGGCAGCCCCTGAGCAGCCAGCCCGACTCCTCTCCTGCAGCTGCCACAGCACGCCCCAGCTGCACCCATTTCTTTTGGACCACTATCTGGTGGTGCCAATCCCCAGTGCACCCCGGGCAGCCCCAGACCTGCAGCAGCTCTTCATCACTTCAGTCCACGGCATCGCAAGTGCTCATGGTTCCCCTCCTTAACTGAGAAAGACCATCCGAAACCAGGTCTAGAAGCCTGCAGAGGTGCAGGACAGGTAAGGCAGCGAGCTCCCCGTGCCCTTGGGAAGCTTGTGGTCACTGGGGTGTCACATCAAACACTGCCGGCCACCAGGGCAAGGTCAGGCACTGCTGCAGCCGCAGCGCTGGGAAATGAGGAGAGGTCAAGTGTCTCAGGAGCACCAGACCGTGTGACATCTCTGTGTGGGTCAGCCCCAATTAGCTCGTGCCTGCTGGGAGGATCATTAACTGAGCACAGGCCAGGAGTCATCGCCCAGAAGGGCTGTGGGTGTCCACAGACAAAGGGACAAGGACTCTGCCAGAAGGGTGACCTCCTGAGGTGTGGGGACACCGCACTGATCGGCACCTGCGCCCTACACAGGGACAGGCTCCTCTGTTTAAGCAGGGTCAGAACCGCCCCACGCAGACAAAGCCACCACGAGCCGGTGACCAGAGACGCTTTGCCCTGACGGAGGCAGGAAAGTTCTGCTGTGTCAGGGGCTCCACAGAGGTGAATGGGACAACTAACGACATGTGGGGCCTGCTCCAGACGAGAAACCCAAGCAGCTTCAGCAAACCTGGAGCTGAGCTCTCCCGAAACACCGACACCCTGCTGGGATCGCTTTCTCCCACATTGGCTTTGCAAATGACCTGTGCAAATGCCTCCCTTTCTTGGGGTGCTTCTGGTTCTTCTCGCTTCCCAATGATTTATCAGGCTCATTACTAAAGCACCTGTATATTGGGGAGGAAGCAGCTGTTTGCTGCACAGGACGTATCAAGCACGGCTGCAGAAAAGCTTCTGCCAAAGCCCTTTGCCCGAGCAGGGAACCGTGGGGTGCAGCCTGCCCAGCTCTTACACCCCATTTCCTCATGCCCAGCGGTGCCTGTCCCGTGCTGCCCGCGGGGTGCAGCTGGTGCAGGGCAGAGCTTGGTCTCTGCACCCCCAACAGGCATCGCCCGGGCCCTGTGTCACTCCAGCTGCATCTGCCTGGGGCTCCTTGGTCTTCCCTGCGTGAATTTTGGGCAACAACCCACCATCAGGCCCCGACACCAGGAGGAGCTGCACAATTTAAGGTGGCAAACCCCAAATCTGACACTCGAGGGTGTCCAGCACTGGGCTCAGAGGCAACCCTGTCTCAAGTCAGCGCTCACCAGCCTGCTGGGTGACTTGGCCCTTGGAAACTACGTGATTTGGGGCTCGCTACACAGGTGGCCTAATCTCACAAATAGCACACACAAGAAAAAAACTGATGCAAAGGCATAATAACAAAATTTAAAGCCAAGCTGCTTAAGCCAAACTTGATATTCCTCAATGTGTGACTGCTGATGGAGTCAGCCCATCGGATGGTGGGATGGTGGGGCAGAGCAGGCTCAGAAATGAAGGGGGAGAGCTGACGGTCAGCACTGGCAGGTATTTAAAACCAAAACGCAAGACAGCAATGTAAGGAGACATACGATGCGTGGCAGGCAGGTGGTTCCGGGACACCCAACAACTGGATTGCAAAATCCTTCCCCACCTGGCAAACCTGGCCCTGCCCATCGTGACCAGGGCTGGCTCCTCTGCCCCTGCCCTGGAAATGAACCAAGATGATGAGGAGCAGCAGCAACGTTCCCACGCTACCATGGCAAAGAGGGTTTTGTGGTGCCCTGTGGGTAAGTGCCCTCCTGACTAAGCTTAAAACCATCTGGAAACTGCAAGGAGCAAAAGAAGCAAGTGGAGCTTTTGCGATCCCAGAGCAGAGAGAGGGTGGCGGGGCAGCACAGAGCCCGACGTACCTGCAGCGTCTCTGTGTCCAGTTCTTGTCTCTTTAACTCCAGCTGTGTCAACTGCAATAACTCTGTTTCTATTAATTTAATCTAAACAGAAGATGAAACATTTTTACTGACATTTGAAATGACTGTGATTTATGCTCTTTTAAAATGAGGTCCCTGGGAGGGGTGGCGCTGCAGAGCCACCCAGAAGTTCAGGGAACCTGCTAATGCCCTTCCATGCTACCTGCTCTTAGGGTTGCTCTTGGTCTCTTGCCTGAGGAGCTGTGTCCTCTGCTCTCTGTCTCTCTACTCTGAACACCTTCCGTTTAAGCCTAGAAGGACGTTGCAATCAGGTCCTTCAGCCAAACCTCTCGCGGCCACTCTGGAAGGCAGCAGCTGATTATCCAAGTCCTCCTACACCACGGCTCCCATTGCAGATTAACTGGGGCAGATTAACTGCTTTCTAGATGCTCCAGCAAATCCCATAATGATACATCCTCTTTCAGGTGGGGCAACTGAGACACAGAGAGGTGAAGCGAGCTGCCCAAGATCCCACAGCGAAGCCAAGATGAGAGCCCAGCTCGCCTATCTGCCAGGCCATCTACCACCCCAGGCCACGCTGCTTCTGGGCCAATGCCACGGAATTCCTGCCGACACTCAGGGCTCCGTTCCCTGCCTGCGCAGGCTGCTGGTGGGCTGGGCTGGACTTCAATAGGAAAAATTCCAGCCATGGTATCAAGGAACAAACTCCCTCTGTTTACAGAGCAAGTGCAAGCAAACTGCAGGGCTCTTCTTGATGAATTCAAGCAATGGAGAGGGTTGGACTCATCTCCTGGATCATCCATGCGCAATCCATAGGCTGCTAGCAGAGGTTGGTCACCAAGCACCTCAGTGTATCCCAGCTCTTACATTTATCCACCAACTGCTGACCCGTGGCTTTTCTGCTAGTGCCAGATCAGGAGAGGGAAGGTTCTGGAGCTCCATGTCGGAAACCTGCCACCCATCCTCGTGTGTCAACCACCGCTATTTTCTCCACCAGCTCTCGCTCTCCCCCCCAACTTTAGCATTGCACCTTCTGCAGAATGGAGCTCAGAAAGGCAGGCTAAGAATGGGAAAGAAAAGGTGAACTTATGGCTCAAGTTGCAGTTCTGATGTGCTGGATGGAGAGGCAGTGGAGTCGTGGAAACAGCAGCCCTGCTAAGTACACAGCCTGCAGGAAATCCTAATTGCAATTGTGAATCGCCCCACAGAGCCAATGCAGCTCTGTCCTCTAGTGACCGCTCTCCAGCACTTCATCCACACGAGTGCCGAGGTGATTGAAGCAACGATTTCACTGCTTCTCTGAGTCTAACACCTCCCTCCCATGGAGCTGGGAGACCAACCAACACTTAGTTACAGAGCTCTCAGCAATGGCAGAGCTCTTCATCTCCTCCAGACCCTGCTCTGTGCTCCCAGCGCTCTGATCTCCCTCAGAAGTGTCTCAGTGATTAGCACTATGCACTTAGCAGCTGGTTGCTCTTTCCTCTGTTGCCGACTCACCTGGTTCCTGATCTGCCTGTGCATAAGATCCTTCTTCACCTGGAGAGCTTCGAAGGCAGCTTTCTGCATCTCAATCTAATGGACAGGCAAAATCCCACAGAGTGAGGTTGCTGATGCAGCTGCAGATGGGCGCAGAACCCCCGTTACCTTGCAGTGACTTGAGTACCAGCACCTGAACCGTGCTTACTCTGGGCAGCACTGTCCTGATTACACCACGGCTTTGAACCCTCAGTCCCAAAAGACACAACCCACTTTACAGGCAGACACAGAAGTTACAGTCATGTTCTTCAACCACACATCCTGACCGCTCTGCATGCACCCTGCTGCTCATTTTCAGCAGTGCTGAGCACCCCGGCTGTGCAACAGGGCACAGCTGCCCAGAGCTTCTCAACAATGAGCTGCAGACCCCTCATGTTCAAAATTCAAAGGCTTCAAAAATGCTCCCTGTAGGGAGCTTGTCCCAAGTCACCCAGGGAACCTGCCAAAAGGACAGGACTTCCGTCTCAGAACCCTCCCTATTAATCATCACACCAGTTTTGCTTCTCATGGTCTGTGCTGCTGTCTCTTCTGAAAATTCCATGTCTAGTTAAAAAATAAATACATTTTTCTTTCAACCACCCAAGCCCATTTGTTAGAATACCAGAGATTCTCAAAGTTTAGAACATAGCATTATATAAAATAACATTGGCATGCAGCCCAGCCCTGCGATCCCTCACTCCTGTGCTCCACTCTCAATCCCACTTTGCGTGCAGCTCCTTTCCCTCGATCCTCACACAAGCAGTTTGCTCCCTCGCTTACCTCCTGCAGGATCTGGCTAACGGCTTTGTTCTGATCCAGCTGCTGCCAAGCCAGGATCTGCTGGAACTTCTGGTCCATCTCAGCTAGGCTGCAAGAAAATGGATTTGCCATGGAGTTACTGCTGGGTCTGAGGCTCTTGACACAAACAAGAGGAAAAGCGGACAACGGGGAATCCAGGAATGGAGAAAGTTGTTACAGAACAAGGTTACTGAAGGCTGACATTTAAAACCTCTGTCCCGACAAGCAAAGCAAACCTGCAGCACAGACCAAGCCAGGGCAGAAGCATCGCTGCCCGTATGCGCACAGCTCAATGAGCGGGCAGGGGCCGCTGCTGCCCGGCAAGTGCTCAGGTGGTGAATTTTCATGTCACTGTCCTGTGCTGGGAAGGGAGGGCTCACCAAGGACACCCAGACAATGTGGCCACAGATTGCGGGCACTTGCAGGCAGGACCGTGTGTGCCATCTGTTAGGCTGCTCACAGGAACACGAGGTTGTTTCTGTTCAGTGCCAGATGTTGCCAGATTAAAATGTATTACTTTCTTGTAAATGCAGAGAGCCAGAGTGCTCTCTGTACCTATAGCAATGCAACAAGGCATATGCAAACAGCACAAGACAACCCTGGGAGGCGAGGAAAGGAGTTCTGTGCTAGTTTGACGCAGAACTGGCTGCCAAAACAGGAAGAAGACCAGTCTAATTTCACTCTCCATATTCAGCAGAACATATAAAGTAAAATAAACAGTGTAAAAAAGTGATAGATCATCCAAAGAATTATTAACATGCATTTTCCTTTGGTTAAAGGTGGTTAATTTAATCAAGTTCGACAGTGTCTTCAAATCGCATTGTCCCCTGCTGTGACACAGCTGTCCTGCTGCACGCCAGCGGTGGCACCAGCTGCTGGGTGTGGGGGGGTTACAGCTGGACCGCTGGGAGGACAGGGACCGGACCGCAGCACCGCCAGCCCGACACCTCCCACTGTACCTGGAGCAGGCCTGGTTGACAAGGTCTTGCCGACGGGACTCGTAGGACATTTGGATGAGCTTGTTCTTGTAGCTCTCGGCCAGCATTCGCTGCATGGCAGCTGGGAGACACAAGTGTTGTCAGTCTGCGTCAGGAGCGGTGTCTAGAACAGGCTGCTGCTACCGTCACTTGCCTTCTCATTTCCAACCTGTCCTTGCTTTTTCCATTTCATTCATTTCAGAACAGGCTCATTCAGCTGCGAGAATCAGAGCTATTTATTGGGAAATGAGCTGAGCAAACTCCTCTCTGTCTGTGCTGGCATCCCAGCAGCGCTTGGAGGAGCCCAGTCACTGCCTTCGACCCTGAGCTGGGCTGCAGCCC
The DNA here is from genome assembly GCF_037038585.1 of Patagioenas fasciata. Lineage (NCBI taxonomy): Eukaryota > Metazoa > Chordata > Aves > Columbiformes > Columbidae > Patagioenas > Patagioenas fasciata. The sequence goes on from NC_092539.1 coordinate 2,530,732, forward strand.
TGCGAGTAACCTGTCACTGGGTGACAACACACGCACCCTTCCCCTTGCGACCTCAGCAGAGCTGTTCACGGTTCTCATAAGCAGAAAAGGCTCCTTAGCACCATCCTTGTTTCCCATACGCCCCTGTCTCATGAACCTGATCGTTTAACACCTGCTATGTACCTCTGGACCATGAGGCACTTTGTGTGCTTCTATCCACCCTCACAAAGCCCTCCTGTGATGTGCTGTAGCTACACGGGGAGCAAAGCTTCCACCTCAAGGAGAACCAGCAGGGCTGAAGGTGGAAGCAGTGGAGCAGTTATGGAACATGTGCAATGCTCCTCCCCGCAGCTCTGCCCCACTGCACCAAGCAACGCTGCAAAAATGCGTGTGTGTGACAGAGCATCTCCCGTGCGGTTGACACCTACTCAGCACATCTCCAGAGGAACTGGGTCTTTCTTGCACCTTACCATCCCCAAGAGCTGTCTGGACTTACAGGCCACTTCCCTTCTGCGCAGGCGCTCCGTCTCCTCCTGCGTTATCGCCATCAGCTGTTCCATCCTTATTCTGCCGAACAAACAAGACCAGCTCAGCCACTCCTGCGAACCAGCACCATCTCAGTTCTCCTCCACCCACTCAGCTCACAGCCTGGAGGCTGGGCAGATGCACCCTGTCATCTGCCCCGGAAAGCCACATCTTATCAGGGACACAAAAGTCTCAGTGATTTCTTGACAAGGAACCTCTAAGTCTATGGGAGACCACATTAATTTTGCTCCAAGCCATGGGGACAATTGCCTCTCAGACCAGAAAGCTGATCTCTCTGAGAATGGCAACATCTGTGCAACGTGCGTACACTCTCACCGAACACTGTGCCAGTCCCTGGGTTTGTTTTCCTTTCTCCTGAGGCTGGTGAGCACTTCAAAGCTGAGCTAAGTGAGCAGTGCTCAGCCTCCATTCCCATCTCCCCTGACCTCGTGCCATCGCAAACACACACCACGTCCCTTCACAGATCAGGAACTGGCGTGGCTGGAAAACTATAAAATGGGATTATTTTCAGCCAGGTCAGTGTCCCCATCCATTTACTGGTCAGTGTCCCCACCCATTTACAGTGCCACAGCACAACCAGTTGGCTGAAGAGACGGGCAGCACACAGGGACAGGAGAGGAGGGGACAAGCACTTTTGGTGGCAAAGCCAGGTCAGAGTGTGGGCTGAATGGTAGTGTTGCTTTCAATGCATTCCTCCAGCCTCTACACATCACTGAAACACCTTCATCAACGCCTCCCTTTCCAACAGATGTCGGATTTCTGTTGGTCCTTGATAGTGGGAATACAGGGTTTTGTTCCCAAATTCCTTAGTTGGGATGATTCAGAGATCAAAAACAGGTAAAATCACCATCTCATTGGGTTTGGAAGACTGGGTAGGACCAGGAACACCTGCTCCAGTGTCCTGCCTCCCACAGTCACCAGAACCAGCTGCAGGTATGAGATGAACCTCATGACATGAGGTGGATTCAGACTGGTGGCTCTGAAGGGAAGGTCCCAGCTTCCTGCCCCTTTTCTAGAACAGTTTCTTTCAGGGAGACTCACCTCTCATTCTCCAGGGATTTCAGAATCTCTGCACTTTGTTTTTGCCTAAAAAAAAAGATAAAACGAGTTTTTCACCAAGCTGAGCCGGACATCCTACTCCCCCAAAGGCCAGAAAATGACTTTGCTTCTCATGCCCAGAAGAGCAGCTTTAATCAGGCTGGTAACCCCGGCTCAGCGCCAGAGCAGCAGGAGAAACACAGAATGTCACAGAGCGTCATAGCATCATTTTGGTTGAAAGAGAACCTTAAGATTATCGAGTTCAACCATTGCCTAACTCTGGCACTGCCCCATGTCCTGAGAACCTCATGTCCGTCTGTCCAACCCTCCAGGGATGGTGACTCCAGCACTGCCCTGGGCAGCCTGTTCCAATGCCCCACAGCCCTTCGGGGAAGAATTTTTTCCTAATATCCGACCAAGGCAGTGGTACCTTCAAATACTTCAAATATGCACCTTCCATGAGGAATTCCCATTTTTTCCACAGCACTGCAAAGCTCCAGCGGCACACACATGTGTGAAACAACTTTTTAAAGTGTCAAATTCCACTTCCTTTAAATGGGACTTCAGCAGTTCAACAGCAGAGGCACCACCTACAGACATGGATCCTGACCGGTTCCGTACACTCAGAAAATGCAAAACGAACCGCTCAGAATGGGATAAAAATAACACGAGCCCCCAAGGGACAGAGATGACAGGTAGACCCTACCTCTGGTTGTCCTCCAGCAGCCTCTGGACGCGGCTGGCGATCCCTTGCTCCGCTTGCTTCAGCTGCTGCAGCAGCTTCAGGCGCTCTTGCTCCAAATAGCGCTGGTGCTTCGTCAGACCCTCCTCCAGCCTCAGCTGGTCCTGGGCCCAAGCAAGAGAGAACCAAAGGAGAACGCGGTCGGTTTAGGAAAGGCCGCGTCTCGTGCGGGGCCTGCCCAGAGGAGACCGACCTCCCTCACTGTCTGCAGGATCTCCTCCTTCTGACTGTTGGTCTGCTGAACGAGCAGAGCGTGTTCCCTCTGCCCCATGTCCAGGCGTCGCTCAAATTCCAGCTTCTCCTGCATTTTTTTTTCCTGAGAGGAGCAAGAAGGAAGACGAACACCAGGAATCAGGAGACTGATGGCTCCGATCCTTCCCAAGCAAGAATAAATTCTGGCAAAAACATAAAGCAAGGCACAGTAACCTCCTCAACTACAAGAAAGCAAACCAAAGGGCAAACAGAAGGCTTGATGAGCATGGAAATACTTTCTCCTTAGGAACCCAAAAATCGTGAAGCAGAAGCTGCTGCTGTCTTTATGAAAGTCTCCAAACTCCCCACAACTCATTTCAAAGTCATGAAGCCAAAGTCCATGGGCATCAACCCATACAACTAAAACAGCCAATACAAACACCCAAAGGAAAGCCAAAAATTAAGGTTGTGCTCAATTCCAGAGGGCAAGGGGATTCCCTTGGCTGGAGACAACAGAGTGAAGGCAGCAGCCGGCTACGAGCAGCCCTGGGAAGGGGAAAGGTGAACTGCACAAGAGCCTCGGATTATTTCAAAGAAGCCTTGCATGGGGAAAGAGACAAAGAGCAGTGAAATAAAAAGAACAGCAAACTGGAAATGCTGTCGGGTGAGGGGAATGGAGGACAGAAACCAGGAATGCCAGGAGGGAGCAGGAACGGTGGCACCATGAGCCAAGGGGACATGGTCGGAGTCACGGAGGGGCTGGAGTTTGGGGCAGGACGTGCCGATCAGCTCACACACTTCTGCCCGGCTCGTCTGAAACACAAACTGAGCTCCCACCGCAGAGAGGCACGAAAAAGCCTCCGGGTGTGAAACACAGACTGATTGAAAGGGGAACTGCTCGCTCAGGAGAGACGGCCGCTCGCGGGCTGTGTGTGTCAGACCGGGCTCACACCGATTCCCCACGCTCCCTCTTCTGCAGTGAGGAGTGAGCAGCTCGGGGGGGTTTCTGCAAGAACACAGTTCTCTAAACATTCACTTCTGGCTGAGAAATTGCATAAAGGGAGGGAAAAAAAGAAAAGAAGTGGAGCTATTCTGCAGACAAAGCAGGTACAGGCGTTCATCCTTACCTTTCTCTTCTCATAATCCAAGAACTTGTTCTGAAAAATAAGCAATATGAGCAGACATTTACTCCCAGGAGCAATCTTTTGTAGATATTACTAGCCCACATGATATCTTCCCCTAACTGAGTAAAGACATCAACCAAAACTACAAGAAGACTACCATAGCCACAAAGTCCAGGCATTCATGCCTCTCCAGGGTCAAAGAAATTTAGTCTGTACTTGATAAACAGCACAAGAATCAGCACAGCTTATCCTAATTACATGCCCAGCCTCACCGTTCCCAGGTAGGGCTGGACATGCTGAGCACTCAGCTGGGAATCCCAAGGTTCTGCAGTTTGCTGCCCCCCCAAAAACCGCATGTGTCACCATGCTGCACGTACTGTGCCACATTGTCACCCCCCTTGACTGCACCATGGCTTTCAAGGACACAGACAGTTCTTTACGGTGTGTGTTCCAGGAGTCATCACCGTAACACCTTCCCCAGCTCTCGGGGAGGAGATGAGTTCATGGTTCTGTGCCTCGCTCAGGGCACTGATGCTGTCTTGATCCCAAAAGACACATCTCATGGTGGGGAAGGTGATGAGGGACGATGCGGCAAATGCCGTGAGATCCATTGATGGAGCAGAGTGACAAATCCCAAGCCCTCCTGTGCAACTTCACACGCACTGGCGCCTCACCTGCCACTCGCTCTCCTGCTCCAAGTACTTCTGCACGGCCCTGTCCACCCCATCCACGGATGTTCCTCCTCCGTCACCCTCCAGCGCGGGCAGCAGGTACTGCGAGGGCGGGTAGTACTCAATCCCACACTCTGGAAGGTGCCAGACACAAAACGAGAACATTTGGCGTTTAAAGGCACCCCTGGCAGCATTGCCAAGGGCTGGCTGGTGTGAGACTGCTTCCAACTGCGCTCCCTCTTTCCACACACAGACAAGCGTCCAAAAGATCTTCGTCAGCTCAGGCTTAATGAGGAGAAGCTCTGAGAGGAGATGGTGCCACCCCATCCCCACCAGGACGCCGATGGAAGCTGACCTGAGCACGGAAACGCTTCCTTCGCAGGCACAGGCGCCGTGACTCTGCGGGGCTGCAGACGGTTCTGCCCACACCAAAATAAGTTCTGACTGTCCTTTCATTTCAGGGATTCACCCAATGTCTGGCGAGGCACCTCCCCTGTGTAAAACCTCTACTAAGCCTGTGTTAAACACAGACTTTACAAACTCACAGTATGTTATTTTGTCCTCTGAGTTTTCCAACTGGTTTCATCTTTCTCCTAACAACCCATCAGTCTGCAGGCCCCAGGTCTTTTCTCATAGGAAATGAGGACTGAAGGGACCTCAAGTGACTACTGAATCTATCTCATAATCTGGGCAAAGCTTAATCCTCCCACCAGCAAAAATAAACCCAGAAAACGAAACCACAGGGAGATGCAATGACTTCTTACAGTCACTCGGCCTCTGACCCAGCTATTCTGATGTTTTAACAAAACCATGATGAATTTCGGCGTGACAGCAGCAGCAAGTCCCGACGACTCCTGGTTTGCTGTTTGCAGCAAAGTTAACAACTCAGTGACTGCCCTGCGACGTGCGCATCAGGAACCACCCCAAGCAGAGTCAACCCGATGTTTGCCCATTGTAAAAGCAATCTTAGAACACAGCACCGCACACAGTGCACAGCACCGTCCCCGAGCTCTCAACACCGAACACAGACCCCCCTTGCTCACCTTTGCAGAGGAACTGCTGAATGGCCTCTGTACCCGCACTGCAGATATCAGCCGACGGGTAGGTCATGGAGGAGGCGTCCAGGGTCAGCGTCTCCAAGAGGGAACACAGAGCTCCAGGTTATTCTGACAGCCCAGAGCCCGACTGCGGTTATCCCTGCAGCTCCCCAAAATGTCACTTATGGAGCAATAACTGCACGTTACCCTAAATCCTGACATAAACATGAGGTTGTATTGAATTTCTGCTGGGTGTTTGACACCTCTCAGAGGTGACCCCGCTGTCCCCTATTTGGGAGCTTCTGAGCTGGCCCTTCAGCAGCACATTCCCCTCATGCAGACGGGTCTAATCTGTGTTTAGGTACAACAGGGTACAGCCTTCTCAACTACACACATATTCTATGACATTTCAGTGTGCTGGAGCCCTTAAGCGTGAGGCACGGAAGGGTTGGTGACCAAGGGGCACAGAGAGGAGCACCATGAAGAAGGAGTGGAAGGACCACTCGCTGTGGCCACCAAAAGGACCTGACGTGGCCTCCTGTAGAGAAGGACTCAGCAGGAAGGCCTAGAAAAGAACCACTTTATCAAGCACAGGGGAGCAAGCGGCACAGATCCTGCATCTCAGAGCCTGCCCACAAGTGAAGTGAAGCCTCATGTTGTGTGTTGGAGACAGGAGAGCGTTTTTCCACATCCTCCATGCTGGTGTCTGAGTCAGCCCTGTTGTCTGACACTTGCACCATTTAGTACTGACAAGTCTGGCAGCCAGAAGGTAACACACCCATAAAAATCTGATTTTCGAACGTGCTCTCCAGAGAGTCAGAAACCCACGGGGTTTGGCAATGAGTCAGAGATCTGTCACAGCAAAAACCTCATCGGAAATATCCCATCTGCTCATTTAGAATCAGCCTGGGTGGAAAGTGGCTGAGTCAACCTGAGCCCGCAGGCACGGTCTGCGCTCTCAAAGAGACAGAAAACCTGACAGACCCTGGCAGAAAACACCTAGATCCCCACGGATCACTTCTTTCATGATTAAACCACAACAAAAAGTGAGCAGAAAGGAGCAAAGTGAGAAGGTGGATACAAAAGCTCTATTGGACACCATGAACCACACTTGGCCTTGTTACAATCCCCCACAGTGGGTCCTGCCCAAATGCTAAAAATCGACTTTTTGTGCTAAATTTAGTATTGTATTGAGCAAGTAGGAACAGAAAGAGCCTGTAACAAAATAAACATGCTGTGACAGGGAGAGACACATGGCTGACCTCATTAATGTTTATAAATATATAAGTTGGGGAATGACCTATTAGAGAGCAGCATAGGGGAAAGGGACCTGGGGGTCCCGGGGACAGCAGGGTGACCATGAGCCAGCACTGGGCCCTTGTGGCCAGGAAGCCAATGGTACCTGGGGTGGGTTAGAAGGGGGTGGTCAGTAGGTCAGAGAGGTTCTCCTGCTCCTCTGCTCTGCCCTGGGGAGACCACACCTGGAATATTGTGTCCAGTTGTGGCCCCTCAGTTCCAGAAGGACAGGGAACTGCTGGAGAGAGTCCAGCGCAGCCACCAAGATGCTGAAGGGAGTGGAGCATCTCCCGTGTGAGGAAAGGCTGAGGGAGCTGGGGCTCTGGAGCTGGAGAAGAGGAGACTGAGGGGGGACTCATTCCTGGGGATCAATATGGAAAAGGGGAGTGTCAGGAGGATGGAGCCAGGCTCTGCTGGGTGACAACCAGTGACAGGACAAGGGGCAATGTGTGCAAACTGGGACACAGGAGGTTCCACTTAAATTTGAGAAGAAACTTCTTCCTGGTGAGGGTGGCAGAGCCTGGCCCAGGCTGCCCAGGGAGGTTGTGGAGTCTCCTTCTCTGCAGACATTCAAACCCGCCTGGACCCCTTCCTGTGGAACCTCAGCTGGGTGTTCCTGCTCCATGGGGGGATTGCACTGGATGAGCTTTACAGGTCCCTTCAACCCCTGACATTCTGGGATTCTGTGATATCAGAAAGAAGGTGAACTCCTGGTCTGAGCGATGAGGTTGCTGTGCTGCCCTGTGCTGATCTTTTAAGGTCCCTTCCAATCCCTAACACTGTGTGATGCTGGGATTCTGTGTGTGTGTACCTCCAGCGTGCGGATGTGCGCCAGCACCCGCGGCAGCTCCTGGAGCGCGTTCTCACTGAGATCCAGGGTGCGCAGACTCCGCAAGCCGCTCACGGTAGCAGGCAGCTCCTTCAGCTTGTTCCCTAGAGAGACAGAAAAGCCGTTCAGCACCACGTAACCTTTCCAGAACAGGACCCAGCAACCTCATCCGCTGGAACACCAAACCATAATCAGACGTATGACTCATTTTCTATACTCTACTGCAGGAACGGGGTTGTTGTGGGTCACACCACGACTCCAAAGGTAAATGGGGATCAATATCTACTTGCACACAGCCACATCCAGCTGGTTCCTCATGCCAAAATGACCTTCTCAACCCAGGCCACTACTGCAGCCTGCTCTTTATTGGGGGAATATCTGTAACATGGAGCCTTCTTCCCTTTGGTGTAAGTACCAGAGATGGGAGAAAGGGGACAAGAGTGGGACTGCACATCTAGGGGTCAGAGACCGGGTGCTGCAGACATACAGCAATGAACTGAGCTGCACTTCTAAACTGCTCACCCTCCATTTCCATCCCTGTTTCAGCAGCAGCTCCCTGTAACAAAGTCTCCTTTTCTCCCAAATCTATGGCATCACATATGTGAAAAGTCTTGAAAAGAGGTAGGGTTGTGACCTGTGCGTTAGGGTCGTGCAAACCTGGCGGGGATACACAGACTCAAAGGACAGAGCTCTGGGTGTTGGTGGACTTGATCGTAATTCAGTTTATCCGGGCTGAGCGCTCTGCTTGCTTTACTGAACTGCTTCTGCCAAAGACCTACTATTTTCCTTACGTTTCAATCTGCACAGACAGATTTCTTAGGTTGGTCTAAATAATTACCCAGAGGGGGACAAACTGTGGCCTGGGACTGTTCTTGCAGGGCACACATAGCGCTCCCAGCTCCACCGGGGTCTCTGCTCCCTCCGGCCCCCTCGGCAGCCCTGGCCGCAGGATCGGGGCACTCGGGGCTCCGAAACGCCACCCACGGGCAGGCACACAGCTGAGCTTCCAGCTCTTGAGCTGGGGCACGGTGACCCAAACCCCTCCTTTGAGAAAAGGCAACCGGATGAATGAAAACATCCCAGGGTCAAGTCTGGCCCATTTTCTGCTTAGATGATTTCTCCTGCCTTGCCAACTATTTGAATTTAAATCTTTCTTGTGTTCTTTCTCAGCATTCATGGTGTAACCTTGGTTGTCTTGGTTGAAAGGAGTAATGCAGGAGTAATTACTAACGCAGGTCAACACAACCCAGACAATAAATAGTGCTTTGCCCAGAGCACCGACAAGAACCGTGCCATACCTTTGACATTGAGCATCTGGAGCTGGGCAAGGTCTCCTATAGATTGTGGAAGACATTTTAAAAGATTCCTTTCAAGGTTTAGGACCTAAGGTATTAACAGAAAAGATATTCAAGATACTCTTTATACAGGTCTCAGGTTTTCTACACATCTATGCTGTTGGGACAACTTTCAGGCCCAGAAGGACAACTCGAAATTGGGTTTAGACAATACTTCTGTTCACAACCAGCAGAAGGTGCAGGACCTAGAAGCAGTGTCCCCCCAAAGGCAGTGCTCCCCACCCCGGCTCCCACCCGGGAGCAGTGACCGAACCCAAAGCTGTCCCCGAGCAGAGGGACCATCACTGTGCACCACAACACGCTGCGCGGAGCTCCCAGTGTAACCACATCAGGGAAAACGGTAAAACTTGAATATCCGGGGAGATCTACGGGACTGGAAGCTTGGCAGTGTGAGCCATTTGGGCTGGCAGCCCTTGCGCTAAGCTGGGCCTGTATAATTCAGCATGCCCGCTCTTCTGCTCTTCTCCTGCTCTCCCTCTCCTAAAAGCCAGTTCAACAGCCACAGCCAAGTCAGGTCGATCTGACAATACGAGCACCATCATTTAAGTTGTGGTTAATTATAAAATAAACAGCGCTAACGCCATACTCTTGCTGTCCTGTAACATGCCCTTTACAGACACTTGGGATGCAGCTGAAATCTGTTACCTGAAGAGACGTCAGCTGGCCAATATCAGCAGGGAGCGATGCCAGCTGGTTGTTGTGCACATCTAGAACCTGAAAGAGTAGATGATTTAATCAAATAACATTGGGAAAAGACGTCATGGTGCAAGAATGAAAGGTCACGAATTATCTAGCAATGAAAATCACTTCTCTTCCAATGGGGCTTTGAGAAGCAGCTGAAGTTTTCAAGGAGATACGGGCACTTAATTCCTGTATGTCTTTTGAAAACCAAAGCCTCTATACATAGAATCATAGAATGTCCTGAGTTGGAATCAGGATTCACAAGGATCATTGAGTCCAACTCCTGTTCCTGCACAGGACAACCCCAAAATTCACACCATGTCTCTGAGGGTGATGTCCAAACGCTTCTTAAACCCTGTCAGGCCCCGTTCACATTCAAACGGCCCAGCAGTGCAGAAGAGAGATGGATCCAACCACAACACTCAGCCCTGACCAAGCACCACCACAGGGGTACGTGTGAGGGACGTGTGGGATTGTAAAGAGGATAAACTGGACTGATTATGGTTTTACACAAACCCAGGGAAGGCCGGTTCAACACCCCGTTACTGATTCTTGGCGAACACAGTCAGACAGAAGGGATTTATTTGGACAAGTGTGTTCTAATGCAGCTCGAATGCAAGGAAAATAGTCTGTGGATTCACTGTTAAGAACCACAATTACCTTCACGGTTATGAGACTCAGAAGGCTGCAGGACTTTGGAACTAAAGACGTCAGATTATTTGTGTGAATAATGAGCACCTGAGGAGGAAAAATGCCATGGAAACATCAACACAAGAGATGCTGCTGTGTAGAACAAGCATATTTGTTAAGATTTAATTGCAGAGGCTGTATGAGAGCTTAATATCTTATTCAGCATCATATGAAATATTAAAATAATAAACGGATTTTCATAGAAGGTCAAACATTTAACTTGAGATCTAAACAAGAGCCTAGTTTCTTACATGAGAAACAGCATTGGACACGCTAAGATCAAATCATCTCATCTCCATGACAGAAGTTGCTCTAAAGCGCACAGACAGCACTAGTCCTACCCAAATTGCCCTCTGCGCAGCCTTGTACAAGTAACCAAATCCATTACAAGCAAATTTCTTCTGCAGCAACACATAAACAACCACATACAGTCATTCCAAACCCAACAATAATACTCAAGCTAATGGAATCATCTCATAATTTCTGACTGCAACTCACCTTTTTTTGCAAGACTTTACAAGTTGCAAAGACCCCATAAGGAACCTAAAAACAATTAAAAAACAGTCGTGTCAGACTTCTCAAGATCCTTTGTAAGCACTTCTGTGGTATTCACCTGTAAAGCGTGAATAATTAACTTTAATGAAAATGCAAGTGATACTTAAGATTACTGGCCCGTGGTTTTGGCCCAGGATGCCAGTACTGCCCAGTTAGCTTCCAGTTACACTGCTTGTGATGGCTCTCCAGAACACAACGGTGTCATGCACAGAACAGAACAGACTGAGGTTTAGGCAGAAGTCCCAGTCTTGCCCGATTTAATATTCAATATATTGAGTCATCATATATAATACGATGACTCAAGAGTTCAGACTTATTCTCATTTAGTCATCATACAAATGTACTCTGTGGTTCTGCAACCCTGGCAGACGCTGCAGTGGGCTAAGAAAGGTGAGAACACGCGGGACCGAGCGTCCCCGCACGTGCCAGGGGGTCAGAACGGGGCAGCTCTGTGCTGGATGCAGCTCTGAGCACCACGACCTGCTCTGCAGCGTGGAACCAGCACCGGCCAAGCTGCTAATTTTAAAACCAAACTGACAGCTCACTTTATTTATTGAAGCTACCAAAGCTAAAAAGAAGACAAGCACGACAGATTTATGGTACCGATCCAAAAGGAGATGCTGGGGATCTGAGCGCAGCTGCAGCTGTGAGTGGAGCTGGCTCTGTGCGCATCCCCCGTCTGCCACCCTTCCACCCAGACAGCTCACACACCGTCCCGCACAGCTCACGAACATACACACAAGACTCTGTTGGCTTCTGATCTTGGAAAAAACATCCCGAAGTCTCAGCAAAGCCACTTCCCGCTGCACAGCGGACACCTGTCCTTTTTGGGCTGGTCCCAAAGCTCTCCCCAAAGAGCAGTGCAGTATCTATTAGCACTTTTGGCAAAGGCGGCCTGTGGCAAAAGGTTACCCGGGTACCAACGTGTTTGAGAAACGGGGAACAATGAATAAAAACTGGAAGTGAAATAGAAATGGGCTTCTGCTTAACGGGATGGCCTGGCTGCCGGAATGAGAGGCTGTGTCTCCTCTGCAAGCCTGGCAATCTGTCACCCCAGTTCCTTTCGACCTTAGTTGGCTGCCGTAAAAGAAGCCAAGCTGGGAGTGAGATTTCCATCCTTAACCAGCTGCCTGGAACCAGGGATTTTCACTCATAGAGAAGAATAACCGCAGGCGGCAGACTTTGTAGCTCTAGGATTAGAAACAATGAGCCTTTGGCAAATAAATTCCCTTACGACTAGCAAAATTAGGCCACGAGGGCCCAAACTAGGGTCCTACCAAGGTACTGGTGGAGGGTATGAGACCAATCTGCCCTTCCCATCTTGTCAAACGAGAAAGGATTCTCAGGACAGAAATGTTGTTGAAGTATCACATAGGACAGGCAATCTCCCACAAAAAAAAAGGGGAAAGAAGCCCCCACCTGAAAGCCAGAGTTGAGCAGACATCGGAAAAGGTGGATAAACAACGAGGCGGAGGTAACAAAGCCATTTCTGTCTCAGGGCTCACAGACGTGATACCAGATCTGACAGTCAGTAACAAGCAGCAGACAGAGGAATCAGACCCGTGAGTTAATACCGGCTGTTGTACAGGACCTACCTCTGAGAGCTCACATTTGGATATGTCAAGAATGTCATCAGCACCAGCTTCTTTTGCCTGGAGAGAGAAAATACACAGCCAGAGGATCAGACCATGCAGAAATACATGACCTCTTACTGCAGGCTCACTAAACTGGCCTCTGTCTAAAATATGTGATTGCAGTTCTCTGTGGCAGCGAGGTAATTCACTGACGACGCTAGAAACAAAGGATGTGCTGCTACACCTGCCATACCAAAAGCAACCGGGAAACCAAACTGCAGAAAAAACCCTTTTGGTGCACGAGGAACCAAAGACATCCTAATTCTGCACTATCTGCAAGGATATGGGTAGGAAATGATGGGTTCTCAAGCACCAGAAGGACACTTCTAGGAACAGCAGCAGTGCCGTCCCAGCCTGTAAAGAGCCTGCGGTGTCACTGGTGTGTCTCACCCAGCAGACGGAGCTTCTTCTGAACCATACACAGGAACCAAAATAACCTACTATGGCCCCTTTGCTTCCATGGGGCCTGCAGAGCCAGCTCTGCTGTGGAAGAAGCAAAAAGGACTCACTGCTGCTGTACCAAAGTGGTTTTCCATGTTCAACTACATCCACTGCAGCTGCCAACAGCAATGAAACCGGACAAACCTCAGCGTGAGCAGCATTGCATCTTTGGAATTATTTTCTTAAATAAAAGGTACTGCATGAGGTAATAAAACCTGCTGGTGTGAGTGCCTCTGTTAAGTGTTCAGAACTGGATATCGTGACCCTAAACTAAGCACGTGCAATACAGAGCTAGTTCTAGAAAGGACAGATTAAGCCATCTCGCCACAGCCCAACAGGAGCTGAACAGAAACCCTCCAACTGAATAAACTCACTAAAACTGATTTCATTATCGGTACGTAACAAAGCCTTCTCTTTCCAAAATACCTGACAGACATCCAACAGGCATAAATTTGTCACTGTTAAAATGCAGGTGCCTCTGGGGTAGAGCACAGCAGGTCTCCTAAGCCAGCACTGGTCCACAGCTCCTGCAGCAGAATAGGTGCAATAATTCCAAAGAAGATTGCTTTTAGAAAGTCAACTTTAAATCTGTGGCTGCTGCACGGCTGGCAGTTCTGCGACCTGCTGCGGGTGCACCCCAGAGGATCCTGGCTACATCCTCGTCCAGGGAAATAAAAGGCAATGCCTAACAAGTCAGTCCTTGGAGTGATAGGGAGAAAATTAATAATAATAATGAGAAGCCAAAGGGGCACAAGGAAAGCCAGATATGACGCGCAAGGGGATGTCACAGGTTCCTTGATAGGAAAAGCGAACTGGGAGATCTGTAAGAGTGAAGGGGCACGGAGGAGAAAGGAGCGATGGGGTCCCAGATGCAGGCTGGCGGAAAGTGGGGTGGGGGACGTTCCATGGGACCACAGAAGCAGAGAGGGGTGGAAGTGGCACGAAGGGCACCTGGGGATTGCAATGGGAGACGGGGAAAGCAGGAATTCCCTGATGTACGTTAGGAAGATGAGCCGCTGTGTTGGTGACATCAGTGACACGATTATTGGAAACACAGGGGATGTACCAAGTCACCTGGCATGCAGAAGCAGGCAAAGAGAACAGAAAATACCTCGGTGTTGCTTACCAGGCACATTTGGTATTCAAGGCGCTTCCGAGCATCATCGCTGGGTTTCTTCTTACGGAAGAAGAGTGGCATCTTTAGTTTGACTACAGCTCTGTCCCAGCCGCACAAATGATCAGGGTAAACAAAGGCAGAGGGCTCCTGGAGTATGTGTTTGCTGGGGAGCCTGGGCTGCAGAACTGTGCTCTAGTAAATGGGAAAAAAAGAGGAAAAAGAAAACAAACCACTGTCTCAGCCACTGTCTTGGACTAAGCCCTTCTCGGGCTGGATCAGACAGGCAGATCCCAGAACAGCTCCACGCTGGAAGCGTTAACACGAGCCGCAAAAGCACTGCCGTGTCTCTGCGCTGGGTGGATTGTCGTGGTCATCCCCGTGCAAGACAAATTAAACCAAGCTGGTTTAAACCACACGTGCAGAGAAAGGCTATCGAGTGATCAGGAAAACACAGCATCCAGGTGGGATAACAGCAAGAATTCAGAAGATTAAGCAAGAGGGAAGTTCATTGTCAGGAGCTACGGCCTGGAACGGCAGGAAAGCAACCAAGAGCCATGAGCACGGGTCAGACATCACAGACAGAAAGAAAAGAAGGGAATTTAAAGATGAGAAAGCAGCAGGACAACGGTGCCCACAGCAAGATACCACCAACTTTGCTGAACATGTTCAGTTCTTTGTTGAGGGCTCACACATCCCCTTGTCCCATCTCACCTTCCTCCATTACAGCTAGTTATTATTAGTCATGTGGATAGTGGAAAAACATTCTTTTTCACCCAAGAAAATACATCAAGAGATGAAGGCTGAAGGACAAACAGTTGTGCGGGAAATGAAACTTACTGGCGTCAAAAGATGAAGGATCAGAGACTTGTTAAGTGGATTAAACAGCCTTCAAACGTCAAAACTTGCCTTAGTGAAAAGCCATGTCAAACGTGCAAACAGCAAAGCTGTGCCTCTCTCTGTGACAATGGCTTCGTGCGCTCTCCTGACCATCACCAATTTTAAGTGCACTCGGCAGTCAATAACAAGAAGGTCTTGTGGCATTTGACCATATTTTATATAATGTCATTTTTATTTAAGTTATTGAAAGTACTATCTGCAAGTCCCTGGGCCAGCAGCCACCCCACAGTGGGTGAACATCCCGAACTGCAGATCCTACGTCCCTGGGGTGCCAGGGCTGGGTTTTGCAGGCACTTGCTCTACACACAGGGCGAGAAGGGCAAGAGAACGTCCACTGGGTGTTTTACAGTCTGGATGCAGAGAGTAAAATAAAAACAAACCCCTCATTTCACAAGCAAACATAACCAAAGTGAAACAGCAACAGAGCTATATTTAAAGACCCAAACACCAATTTTTAAAACATTCCGGACATGATAAATGCAGCATGGCACTGTGCCAGACAAAATGGGAATCTGGAAAGAAGAGGGGTGTTGTTTTCTCTGGGAAAACGTGCTCAGGAGCACAGCAAGGCCAGTGTCTGGGTCTGAGCGGGCTCCTGCAGAGATGCTGCCTCGTCATGAAGGACCAAACTGCCACCAGGCACCTCTGGGGCGGGTCGGAAGGTTTTCAAGCGACCAGCAGCGGGAGCAGCGACCCTGCGGCCCAACCTGCACTGCAACAAGACTCAGGGGGGACAGTGGGCGACCTGCACCTTTGTAACTTACTGTCCCCAGCACGTCTGTGCTGGAGAACTGTGACAGCTGTGCCACCCCCTGCGACAACAGCTCCGCTTCATCCTGCGCTGGCAATGCCTGGAACAAACCGCTCGGTCCTTTATCTCCTTTATTGTCACTGTTCTTCTCCTGCTTAGGGATTCCCTGCAGTGTCCCCCCTCCCGACGCTGCCTGTCCTTCCCGGTCCTGCTCTTCTTTACCCTCTCAGCAGCCGAACGCAGCCGGGCTGCGCCCGCCCGTCCGGCACCTGCGGAAAACGGCAGCGACGAGCGATGGCGGCGCCTGCCCCCGCAACGAACCCTCGCGGCTCCCAAAGCCGCGGTAGCCCCTGCGGAGGCAGCAGAAGCCCCTGCTCGGTGCCCGGTGCCCCAGCCGGAGGGACCGGAGGGACCTCGCACCCGCGCGGAGCCCCGGATCTTCCCGAGGGGCTGAGGCCACCGCCGGTCCGCCGCGAACCCCGGCCCCGCGCTTAGCCCCGCACACGCTGCCGAGGTCCCAGGCCGATCCCTATCCCGATCCCCATCCCGGCCCCGCTCACCGCTCCCTGCCGCCATGACGGGACACGCCCCCTGCGCGTCACGTCACCGACACGGCAGAGGGACCGGCCACGGGAGCGCCACAGAGTCCTGGGCAGTGTCCTGCAGCGCCCCAAGCGAGGGCCACCCGCCCCGACCCCGCCCACTGCCCGCCTCGACCCCGCCCACTGCCCGCCTCGACCCCGCCCACTGCCCGCCCCGCCTGGTATCCGTCCCGCCCACTGCCTTCCCCGTTCTGCCCAATCGTCCCCACAACCCCGCCCACTACCCGGCACGGCGGCGGGGGGCGGGGCCCACGCAGTGCCGTCATCTCGCGAGATCTCGGGGGGTATATCAGCCGCCCGCGCGGGTCTCGTTCTCTTTCCGCCCGCCGCCCCGGGAGGCCGCAGCGTTCCGTTCATCCGCCGCCATCCGCGCCCCGCGCCGCCGCCATGCCGCCTAAGTTCGACCCCAACGAGATCAAAGTCGGTACGTGCCGGGGTGGCGGCAGGAGCGGGGTGCGGAGCGGCCTGGGCTGGGCTGTGAGGGCGGCGGGAGTGAGGATGAGGCGGGCGGGATCGGGCCGCGAGGGTGGCGGTGGGAGCGGGGCGGGGAGAGGCCCGGGCTGGGCCGTGAGGGCGGCGGGGAGCGGCTGGGCCCGTTGCAGCGGGGCTGACGGGCGGTGCTGTGCCCACAGTGTACCTGCGCTGCACCGGCGGGGAGGTCGGCGCCACCTCCGCTCTGGCCCCCAAGATCGGCCCGCTCGGTCTGGTACGTTCCGCGGCATCGGGCCGGGGGTGGGGGGAACCGCGGGCGGCTCCTGGGTTGGCCGAAGGCCTCGCTGGGCTGAGGCGGGGAGGGACCAGTTGGGCACTGCCAGGTGGGAGGTGGTGGACCGGGTTGAAGCAAGTCCTGAGCAGCCCTGGTGGCCATGGGTGCCCTTGCCATGTGGATTGAGGAGAAGTTTTTTTAAGCGGTTTTGCAACGCAAGAAAAGGAACTGTGGTGGGCTTGAGATTTCTTGTAGAGTGGGAGTCTCATACTGTGACCCAGGTGATGGTTTTCGTGACAGTAACCTGTGCTTTCTTCTCAGTCCCCCAAGAAGGTCGGTGATGACATTGCCAAGGCCACAGGTGATTGGAAGGGGCTGAGGATCACGGTGAAGCTCACCATCCAGAACAGGCAAGCACAGGTACCCAACGCCACAAGGGATGGCTTGGTGGTGCAAGCGTCATGCGCAGGCGAGCTCTGCTTGCTCCAGCCACGAGCCAAAATCCCGGCAGGGTCGACTCAGCCCTTCATCCTTCCGAGGTGGATAAAATGAGTTCCACACAGTGACTGTGTGGGGTCTTTTGGGAAAGACCTTGAAACACCCGCATGAACCTCTGAGCATTTCTGGCTCGAATCTGGGGGGTGTTTGTGCAGCTTGGGGGTCAGTGGGCTGTAGTTTCCCAACCTGTGAGTGATGGGAAGAGATCTAAAAGAGAACCAAAGGAGGAAAGAGTCAGGCTGGACATGAGGAAGAAATTGTTCCCAGGCTGGATGGGTCTCTGAGCAACCTGAGCTGGTGAAGATGTCCCTGCTCATGGCAGGGGGGGCACTGGGGCAGCTGGGAAGGTCCCTTCAGCCCAAACCGTTCTGTGATACTATGGTGTGCTTATGTGCAGAAGTAGATCTTCTGTCCTGTTACAGATGAATTGTTCCTGCTACAGCACACTTAACCTAAAAATATCACGTCAAGCAACACAGAAATTACAAAGCACTTTGTCACTAGGTCCTGCAGCCACCCGCCACTATACCTGTCCTGACTCAGTGGCCGGTATATTCCAGTGGTGGCTGAGAGGAAGCCCAGCCCAGGAAGCAGTTCTCCTCTGGCTGTGGGGAGGCCTGTGCCGAAAGGCTGGGAACAAGCTGCTGTGTCACAAAGTTTTGTGTACCAATGAAATAACCCAAACAGCTGTGCTCTGGCTTTGCAGGCACTGAGCACTTGGTGGAGTGTCCTCATTCTGCATGGAGGGGGAAAAATTAATCTCTTTTTGTTTAGATAGAGGTTGTTCCCTCTGCCTCTGCTCTGATCATCAAAGCCCTGAAGGAGCCTCCTCGTGACAGGAAGAAGCAGAAGAACAGTAAGTTTTCATCTGGTTTTGGTTCTGAATGTGATGTGGTGGAAAGAGGGGAGACAGATGCCTGCAGCTGGGTTAATCATCATAACTTGGCCATGGGGTGCCTGGGGCTGTGGGAATTCCCTCCGTGTCAGTGCAGACAGTTTGTGTGCCAGCAGAGCTGGGTTTCTTGGAAATGGGGCAGAGCAGCCACAGGTAAGCTGGCAAAAAACAGCAGCTCAGGACACAGAGTTGTTCTCGTGGGTGGCTTGTGCTGAGCCCTGGGAACAGGCGTGCGCTGATCACAGCTGCCCTGTGGTTGTGGAGTCTGAGTGGTGCTTCCCTAACAAAGCACAGGGGCTGCAATACTCATTGTTCGCACACTGACTGGTGCTGTTGCTTTCTGTCACAGTCAAGCACAACGGCAGCATCAGCTTTGACGAGGTCGTGAACATTGCGCGGCAGATGCGGCACAGATCACTGGCCCGGGAGCTCTCGGGTAAGTTGTTGGGATTGCAGAGAGTCCTCACTTGACCTCAGTGCCTGAGCCGGGTGCTGTGTGGCCTGGGCCCTGAGCACCATGTGGACAGCATTGCACTGAGGTTGAGCAGCTGCCTCACACCTTCTGGGGAAGGTTGTGCAGGGTGGTGACAGGTACACATGGTATTTCCTGGTGTATTCCCTGGAAACCAGTGCGCTAGACCTGGCTTAGTGATGTCCCCTGTGGTACAGCCTGGAAACCCCGAGGGAGGGAGAGACAGCTGAGGGGTGCGAGGAATTAGGAATTGAGTTCTCTGGGTGTTTTTCCTGTGGTAAAGCACTGACAGGCTCTGTCTTCTGCTGCAGGGACCATCAAGGAGATTCTGGGGACTGCCCAGTCTGTGGGCTGTAGCATCGATGGCAGGCACCCACATGACATCATCGATGACATCAATAATGGTGCAATCGAGTGCCCAGCTGTGAGTATCCATCTCTGCCTGAACCTGTGTTGGGCTATTTCCTAAGGACTCTGCTAATGAGCTGTGTTTACTTCTTTCAACAGAGCTAAGACTGCAGAGAAGAAGATGCCATATGAAGACTCCTTAAGTATTTTGTAGCACCTTAAATACTTAATAAAAGACCCAGTTGTCTGCAGTGTTGCTTCATTTGTGCCATGAGGGGTGGGTTTTGGCTGGGGAGCACCTGCCCTCTGCATCAACCAAGGGGATGGTTCTTACTGAATCTGCTAAGCTGGAAGATGCTCATTTCCCATTTGCTGCCCTGAAGTCATTGGTTTGCAGCAAGACTGAGCTTAGAGAAGTGGAGTTACCTCAAGCCAAACATGCCACAAAGAGCAAACATGGCTGAGTGGGTTTTCTGTGAGCTCTGTCCTTGTCAGGGCCAATGTGCAGCTCTGAGAGCAGCAGCTACTGCGCTAACAGCTCCAGCTCCCTGAGCAGCCAGGACAGGACATGGACACGTGCCAGTTCTTGAGCTGAATTGCTTATGTGCTTATTTCATCACTGGATGGAGCAAGTCCCTTGGTTACAGGTGCAATCCTGTGACCCTCTCTGCTTCAGAAAGTTGTGAAGGGCCTGACGCCGTGTCTCCTGACTCCTATAATGGTGAAACTGGTGGAGCGGGGAAAGATCGCCGCGTAGCCTCTGTCTACATCGTATGCTCCAGGTCCTGGTGTACACTCTGAAAATAACACAGGTGTTCCAGTTGGTATTTCCCTTTGCCAAATAAAGTGCTACTGCTTGTCAAGAAATGGATCCCAAAACCAGGCTGAGCCACAAAACTTGCATTTAGCAGTGAATATTCCTGCAGTTTCTGTTTGTAAGGGCACATGCAGGAGTGCCAGCCTGACCTGCTGCTCACGTACAAAAGGAGTTTGCCCTACTGGCCATTTTCCTGAAGACAACCTGATTGCTTGGGGTAGCAACCTTGTTGGTAAGAGGCCTCTGTGTCTGTTTTGGATTGGGGTGGGGACATCAGGACAGCTGTTGAAAAGCTTGGTGATGAAAGAACAGAAGGTTCTGTCTTGCTTCTTCAAAATGAGCTTTTTTGGCAACGCTCTTGGCCTTGCAATCACCATCTCTGGGACCTCCAGCAAGGCTGTGAGGACCCTCGGCTCAGCTCCAGCCCATCCACCTGTTTAACCTCTGGAGAGGTTCCTGCGTGTTTAAGGCTCAATGTTGTATTTCGCAGTATTTGGCACTTGGTTCTCTCACCTGCCCACTCTGTCTGGCTGTTCCGGTGCTGCAGCTGGGAGGGGGTGGGTAGAACTTAAGTTCTTCAAAGATCTGGGGAAGCCTTGTTCTGTTTCCAGCAAAGGCTGGGTTTTCCCTTGGGGCAGCGCAGCACAGGGGATGACGTGCGGTCTTACAGGCTGCGGAAAGCTCTGTTAGAAGTGAAATTATCCCAGTAATAAGAACGCTTTAGCTGACTCGGAGGTATTACTAAAAACCCTGTTAACAGCAGCATTATGATTGCAGTTTACTTCAGTGCTAACAGAGTGTCCTGGAAAAAAAAGGTTGTGAATATTAATGTAGGTCCATTTTTCCGAAGGCAAAGGGGACCAAAATGTTCCCAAGATGCTGAGCCATGTGAGCCTTGGTCTCAGAAAAGCTCTCAACAGTTATTCTCACACAGTACTCATGGCCCCAGAGGAAAACCTCAAAATAAACCTCCAAATAAATCCTGGGACAAACTGCATGGGAGGAGCTGAGCACCTGTAGTGATGCTGCTTTCTCAAGTACACACAAGTGCTGTGTTACTTTTTGGCACTGCAGTTCCTCAGCAGCTGCGGTTGAAGTTTGCTTGGACACAGAGTAATTTTGAGCTGGTTTGGTGAAATTAAACCTCTATGTTTGCTCTAGCTTAAGCCAGGAGCGTGGCTTGGGCTGAGCCTTCGGCACAGCCTCTCGGCACGCAGCAGCGTCGTGCTCTAGGAATGTATTTCATACCGCTTGCGAAGCATAAAATGTACGTTGTGATCTTCGGGAATCCCCCATATTTCCATACGATTTAACAAAAAACCGCTGCTTTGACAAGGCATCTACTTCTCACCTGCCCCACTCCCATTAAAGCCCTTCCTAGTCACGCAGGTTAAACTGCACATAGGTGGTCCCTGGGGAAGGAGAAGACCCCCAGCCTGTCCTTTTAAGGTCCAAAACACCAAGTCAGCATCAAGGCCAGCCAAACAAAACTGCGAATCATGGCTGTCTTCTGCCCCGGTCCTGCTGTCTGAAAGATTTTATGAAGCAACAGCTCTGTAATTTTGAACTGAGCCCACAGGCAGAAGCGAGTTGCCAGGATCTTTGGGGAAAGGCCGGGCTGGCAGCGTAGCAGAGGGTGACTGCTGGATGGGCCTGTAGTGACAGGACAAGGGACAATGGCTTTAAACTGAGAGAGGGGAGATTTAGCTTAGGTACAGGGAAGAAATTCTTCCCCATAGGGGTGGTGAGAGCCTGGCCCAGGTTGGCCAGAGAGGTGGTGGATGAACCATCCCTGGAGACATCCCAGGCCAGGCTGGACGGGGCTCTGAGCAACCTGAGCTGGTGAAGATGTCCCTGTCATGGCAGGGGGGGCATTGGGGGAGCTGGGAAGGTCCCTTCAACCCAAACCATCTGTGATTCTGTGTGTAAGTGGAGGAGTTTGGGCTGACCGTATTTACGATTTCTTAGAATTTCCAGTCTTGTCCTTTCTTCCCTGATGAAAGATGGGTACATTGCTCCGTCGAGTCGGGGGCCGCAGACATTGTAGGCTGGCTGTAGTAAAACAGGGAAAGTCAGGACAAACAAAAAGAAAAATCAGTTTTTATCAACTCAAGCAGCCATGGCAGACACCAGCGTCACTACAGCCTGACCTGGGCCTGCCCGGGAGGGAGGAGCTGGACCCCCATTCCTAAAGGAACAAGGCTGAAATCACAGATGCTTATAGAATCATTTTGGTTGGGAAAGACCTTTAAGATCATCAAATCAAATCATTCCCCCATCCCTGGCACTGCCCCATGTCCTGAGAACCTCATGTCCGTCTGTCCAGCCCTCCAGGGATGGTGACTCCAGCACTGCCCTGGGCAGCCTGTTCCAATGCCCCACAGCCCTTTGGGGAAGAAGAAATTGTTCCCCAGATCCAACCTCACCCTCCCCTGGTGCAACTTGAGGCCGTTTCCTCTGCTCCTGGCGCTTGTTCCTGGGGAGCAGAGCCCGACCCCCCTGGCTCCAAGCTCCTTTCAGGCAGTTCAGAGATCAGAAGGTCTCCCCTCAGCTCCTGTTCTCCAGCTGAACCCCCCAGGTCCCTCAGTCGCTCCTCATAGGAGTTGTTCTCTAGGCCCTCTAATTCCTTTAACTCTCATTCCTTGGCTTGGAGTTGACCACGTCCCAAGCCGAAACGCTGCGTGGATGCTCTCTGAACCAGGGCCGGACATGGCTCCTCATGCTCTGTAACTTGGTCCCTTCCCCACCTCTCAAAGGATTTGGCTTGCAACAAATTCTGGTAAGATATAGGGGGAAACAATCCCCAGGGATGAGCAGTGACAGGCTGCAATGGGGATGTGGTGGGACCCCACCCTGGGCGATACACTAAGCTCAGCCTAACGCTGGCCTGGCTGTGCGTTGGGTGGATCTTGGGTCCCCTTTCAGCTGAAGTTGTGCAGCGATTCCACGACCAAGCTGCACAAACGCTGACATTCCCTGCGGTAGGACAGCCTGGCAGGGGCCCACGGCACCCCCCTAGGCAGCCATTTCGGTTTGAAGAGGTTCAAAGTATTTGCTGACCCTGGTGTTGACCCCCAGTTTGGTGTGAACCCCGAGCACCTGAGGAGCCGTCGGCCTCGGGGGCGCCTGGGGCCGTTCTCTGTACCACCACACACACTGTGTGTTTTCTCTCACTTGGCAGTGCTGGAAATAATTAGAAAAAGGATTTATTTTGCTTCAGGGAAGTTTTCTTGGGGCAGGATACACAACCTTTCCCATGCTACCTTAGGGCATGTGGAAGCAACACAGCGCTTGGAACGACGGCACTACCCTGCCAACTATGAGTGTTTTTCCAAACCAGGCTTCTTAGAAAGGAGGCAAAGGGCTTGTTAAAGATAGTAACAACCTACATTAATTCCACATATAAATTCCATCTTCGAAACCATGTTTGTGCTCTGATGCCAAAATTTCTTCCCACTCCGGTGACCTGCGCCTTCAGGAGAAAAGAGGGAAAGGGACATTGAGAAGTGCTGAGCCCTTCCCAGGAGACCTTTGCGCTGCTGGTATAAAGGGATTTGTGCACTTTAAGGACAATTCGTGTTTTCATTTCCCTGAGACAAAACAGGCCCTGAAAAGGCAGATCTTTGGGATTTGTGTCTTCCTGCATTACGACACGTTAGGATAGAAAACCTGAATTTTGTTATAGATTAGAATCTTAGAAACATTTTGATTGGAAGTGACCCTCAAGATCCTTGAGTCCAACTGTTAACCCACCCCTGGCACTGCCCCATGTCCCTGAGAACCTCATGTCCGTCTGTCCAACCCTCCAGGGATGGTGACTCCAGCACTGCCCTGGGCAGCCTGTTCCAATGCCCCACAGCCCTTTGGGGAAGAAATTGTTCCCCACATCCAACCTCAACCTCCCCTGGTGCAACTTGGGGCCGTTTCCTCTGCTCCTGGCGCTTGTTCCTGGGGAGCAGAGCCCAACCCCCCTGGCTCCAAGCTCCTTTCAGGCAGTTCAGAGATCAGAAGGTCTCCCCTCAGCTCCTGTTCTCCAGCTGAACCCCCCAGGTCCCCCCCCCCAGCCCAATGCCACAGTGCGGTTTCCCCCACGAGCAGGGATTTGGGTCCCGGGTTCCCCTCTAGCAGAAGATCACAGTGCTGGGGGACACCCTGGTCTTCACAAGGGAGGAGAGGTGATGTCGTCCGTCCATCCATCCATCCATCCATCCATCTATCCATCCATCCATCCATCCATTCATCACCTCCTGCCACTTTGGGGGGCTGTGTCCTCCTGCAATGTCCCCAAGGGCAGGGAACTGCACTGAGGGGGCAACATGGGAAGTTCAGAGGACGTCAAAAGGGGGAAAAAGGGCCCAAATAGGAAAGGGAGGTTTTTTCTGCCATAAAGGCGGGGAGGAATCTTCTTTCTGGAGGAGCCGCAGGCAGAAGCCCTGGCTGGAAATGGGGCTTGGGCAGCACAAACCCATCACTTGCCTCTGCTGTACCCTGAGCAGAGCAGGTGTCCCCACACGAACTACGTACAAGTGCCAACAGCAAACACCCAAAACGGAGCTAGTCCTACAAATCCTGCGGGTTTGGAGCAGGGGGGAAGACGCCTGGGCTAGAACGATGGATTCCAATTGCTGCAATGCCCTTACGTGCCCAGGTATAGCTTGGAATAACCCCCAGTGCTGGAAGGGCTGCTGGTAAACGGGTCCCACGGGGAGCCCTTCGCCGTGGGGTGACCTCACAGTGGCGTTTTGTGACACCGTGGTGCCCCAGGTCCCCCACAGCCGGGGCACAGCGGGTCTGGGCACCGCAGCACCAAACACCGAGCTTTTGGGTGGTACCACAGGCTCTTGGACTTTTCAAAATATATGGCCACAATCATAGCAACACACAGTCATAAAAAATGAAGTGACCTCCTGATAGAACAATGTGCATGTTTATTAATTCACTGCATGTCCCTTTCCCCTTCCCTTCCCTTCCCTTCCCTTCCCTTCCCTTCCCTTCCCTTCCCTTCCCTTCCCTTCCCTTCCCTTCCCTTCCCTTCCCTTCCCTTCCCTTCCCTTCCCTTCCCTTCCCTTCCCTTCCCTTCCCTTCCCTTCCCTTCCCTTCCCTTCCCTTCCCTTCCCTCCCCTCCCCTCCCCTCCCCTCCCCTCCCCTCCCCTCCCCTCCCCTTCTCCAATTTCCAGTTGACCTTATTAGAGACTTTATTGATTTTTCTCCCTCACAAACCCTTTAAAAACCAAACCATTCTTTTTACCATGTAGATATTCTGTTCCAAATTCAAGGAGTTGCTTTGCTTTTGCATTGCACACAATCACTGTCGCCTATCACGTTATGGATGTTCACCTCTCCGGTTCGCTGTCAGAACAGAGGTCGGGTTTGGGTTTGCGCCCAAACTGCGGGCGCAGCGTTTGCAGAATTAGAAACTCCCCAGATCTACACGGGTCAAGGTGCTAATGATGGGCTGATGATGTTTAATTTCCCTGCTTCACCACCATAGCCTGAAGGTGTTTTACTCTTCTGTGGGGCTGCTCCATCACAGGGATGAAAGACTCAGAAAAGTTTCCCAAGGTTCATCTTCAGATTTAACGTTTGGCTCATTTAGACGCTTGTAGCATCAGTTTAAACCCACCTTACTTGTTGTTCATGTTCTTCAGGATGCAGTTGTCCTATTCTGCCCTACAGATTTGTAACTTTGTACATAGGAAACTGCTTTATCCATTTATTTGCATGTTGAATTCCCTCTGTTCCAAGCGCCCTTGCAGGGTGCTGAGGCAGCCGACACGTCCATCAGGAAAACACGGCAGCTCTCGGCACATCTCCACAAATCCCTTTCCCCAAGTTTTGTGAAATAAGGATTAACTTCCTAGGGTTGGCAATTTTTATTGTCGTTTACATGTTAGTCACAATTAGATCACGGAAATAAAGAACAATATCCTCATCCCGCATGTGTGAGGACCATGGTGGTGTGATGGATCAAATTTGGCGAGAACAAATGATTTTTGGAGCCCTTCCTCACCACAACGGCGGGTCACAGAATCACAGAATGTCCTGAGCTGGAAGGACCCACACGGATCATGGGTTCCAACTGCTGTCCTGCACAGGACACCCCACAGGTCACCCCGTGTGTCTGAGGACGGTGTCCAGTCTCTGCTTGAACACTGTCAGGTTGGGCCGTGACACCTCCCTGGGAGCCTGGTCAGTGTCCAGCACCTCTGGGTGAAGAACCTTTTCCTCATGTCCCACTGACCCGCCCTGGCACATATTCCTGCTATTCCCTTGTGTCCCCATCTGTCCCTGCACGAGTTTTGGCAGCGACACCGGTCCCAAGGAGCACAGCTGCGGGGGTGCCCGGGAGCTGCCGGGGGGTTTACGGCGGTTGGCAGCGACACCCCGGCTGTTTGTCGGGTTTGCTGGTGTCTCCGCACGACACCCCGAGCCCCCCCAGCAGGTTGTGCCCCTCAGCTCAGCCCCGGCGGCCGCGGATCCGCTCAGCGAGCAGCACCCGCGCACCGAGCAGCTGCCCCGCCGGCGGAGCAGGAGGAGCAGCGCCGGGGGCTGCGGAGGGGCCTGAACTCTCCACGGGAGCTGCGGCTGAGCCCCGGCCCTGGGGGATCCACGGCCCTGGGGGATCCACGGCCCTGGGGGATCCCCGGACTGCGCAGCCGCTGTGACCAGCCCGCGGGGCAGCGCGGCTGTGCCGGGGCCGGGCAGTGGTCCCCCCGTGCGTGGAGGCGGGAGGCGGGAAGCGGGTGGCGGACACACGCGGCCCCTTTAAGCGCTGCCCCCCCGCATTCGCGCTCTCCAGTGTTGGCGGCACAAAGCTTCCCGCGAACGTGACGTCACCGCCCGCGCCCGAGCCCGCTCCCGCGCGCGGTTCCCCCCCTTCCCCACGTGACCCTGCGCCGCGCCGCTGGCCGATTGGACCACCCGGCTGCGTAGCAGAAGCGACGCGCCGGCGGCGCGGGCCGCCATTGGTCGAGCGGCCACGGGTGGGAGGTGGTGCGGCGCCCCGCCCCCCCCCGGGTGTGCGCGAGGCGGCGGCGCGTGGCAGCGGCGGCTCCCGCCGGCGGGCTCTGCGCTCCGGGCTCTGAGGGGCGAGCGCGGGCGGCGGCCCCGGCCCGGCCCCGCCATGACCGACTTCAAGCTGGGGATCGTGCGGCTCGGCCGGGTGGCCGGCAAGGTGAGCGCGGCGCGGCCGCGGCCTGAGGGCGCCGGGGGGCGCGGCCGAGCGCTGCGGGCCGGGCTCGGCCGCGCCGGGCGGAGCGGGGTGGCGGGCGGCGGGACCGGGACGGGAGGGGGGCTGAGGAGCGGGGCTGAGGGGCCGCGCTGGCGGCGCGGGGAGGGGGGGCGAGCGGGCCGGTCGGTGCCGCCGGGAGGGGAGGGTACGGGAAGGCCGGGCCGTGCGGCCGCGCTGACGGCGGGCCCGGTGTGTTCCAGACCAAGTACACGCTGATCGACGAGCAGGACATCCCGCTGGTGGAGAGCTACTCCTTCGAGGTGAGCGACCCCTGCCCCGCCGGGCCCCGGCTCCCCCCGCCCCCCGCTCCCGCTTCTGGCCGCCCCCGGTCCCGCCGGTCCCGCCCGCGCTCCGCACCGCTCGCTTCGTTTTGCGCGTTTTTTTACCCGCAGTACCAACTCGCCGCTCGGTGTCTGCCCTGCGACCCGGCCCTCAGCCCCCCGCTCCCCCCGCCGCACCGGGGCCTTTCCCGGCTCTGCGGCCGCGGGTCCCCGGAGGGCTCAGCCCCGGGGCCGGTAACCGCGATCGGCTGCCGAACAGCGGGTTTTTTCGTCTTTAAAACCGCTTGTGGAAGCGCTTTGCTCCGCACCACTCCTGCTTTGGTGGGGGGAAAAGTTTGAAATTATCAAAACACCAACGCAAATGCTTTCAAGTAGGGAAAGTTGCGGGTTTTTTCGTTTTAAATGAGCATTAGTTTAGAATGAGTTGATTTATTATTTAGTTTTTGGCTTTCTCTTTGTATGCTTTTTGAGAACCGGCAATTTGTTTTCCCTTATTTGGCTTGGGAAACTTAACAATTTTCGCTCTGCACTCTCAGATGAGAAAAACTTCTTTTATTGTGACTTATTATGGGACCAGAAAAAATATCAGCTTTTAACATCCACTGAAAGAGCAGGTTCTACCAAGACTTTGAAAGGGAAAGAATTCTCCGTTACAAAACCTTGTGAACCAAAGGCTTTTTTGGAGGAGGGACCATCTTTTGCTTGGTGCCTGCAGCTCAACAGGTGCTTCAGAGCTGCTGGAAGTTTGAGAGCTGTGGCAACACTGCCCCCGAAAATCACAGAATCGACTGGGTTGGAAAAGACCTCAGAGATCATCAAGTCCAAGTTTGTTGCTGCTTTGCCCCCCAAAATCACCACGTTTGCCTGTTCTCTGCCGTGGAGTGGAGAAAAGAGGGCAGGAGCAGCTTCTTTCTTACCTTTCCCATCTTCAGACACAATAGCAGAGCTGGTTGGTTCCTTTGGGAGGTTTGGAACAGCTCAAATTCCATTAAGGACAAGTGTTAATTATCGGGTTTGTCCCATATCCCAGCGGAACGTGTGCTCTGCCGCTCGGCGCTGGGTGTTCTCACAGCCTGTCCTTTCTCTCCAGGCTCGGATGGAGGTTGACGCTGATGGCAATGGTGCTAAAATATTCGCTTATGCGTTCGACAAAAATCGTGGAAGGGGATCCGGCCGCCTCCTGCATGAGCTGCTTTGGTAGGTATCGTAAGGAGAGCTCAATACCTTCAGGGTTTGCTAAGGTGGAGTTTGCTGCCACCACTTGTGGAGCTTATTTCTCTGCCTGTAGCATTTCGAGGCCTCTCAGGAGGGTTGTGGCTGCGCTCGGTTGCAAACCCAGCACAGGGGCTGCCCGTAGATCTTACTCTGCTTTGGTTTTGCGCTTCAAATAACTGAGTCTCCGTAAAAATGTTATTCCCAGGGAAAAAAGTGATAAGTATTATGCAAATAGACACTTTAAATCTGTGAAATGCTACTAAAGCTTCAGTTCAGGGCTGGGAGAGCCAGGGCCTGGCTTCGTTTGATAGATGAAGACTAATTGTTTGAGGTGCTGTTATTCTTTTTGTGCTGTGATAATCAGGTCCGTGTTATTGGCACCAGTGAGAACAGGCAGAGCACTGGGGAGAGATGGAGCATCTGAGAACTTAAAACTTGAAGCAGTGCTGATGGTGCTTCAGATCAACCGCTACGTTTTATTTACCGTATTTTAAGAAACGTTGCTTAATGTCCTTCGTAGCTGCCAGTTTAGATTCAGAGGCAAACTTAGTTGTGAGAAGTTAGTTTGTCCACTGAGCTAAAATATTGCTCTTTCTAGACCTGTTTTGAGCATTTATTTTTGAGAAATTAAGCATTTTTTCTATTCAGTGCCATAAACTATACTTAATGCCCAAAATATAGCTGTGCTTTCTTTGTTGTTCCAGATTACTACTTCTTCCTCTACCTCTATATAAGAGGAGGGAGACGGGAAAAATATCACAGACTATTATTATTATTATTTACGATCTGCTCATTATGTATGAAATTTAACCTGCATCTGTTAATGTTTAATCCCTTTGCACATATAACTTGGTGAAAATTATTACGAAGCTGGCTACAGTACGTGGGATAAATCACTGTCGGCTGCTGGTAACTGAACCGCACACAGTAATAATTGTCTGTGAGCGGCATTAGACAGCACCTTAGGATCGTTCCGGCTGACTCTTGAAGGCTGCACCGATGGTGACGGGGCAGTTGTTTGCTCATAACACAGCCCAGTCATCGCCTCTTCTGGTTTGTTTTACTCAAATTAGGAAATAATTAATGTGTTCAGTTAGGTAATTCAGATTGTGTCACTCTAGTGCGCTGGTGTTAGAACAACTGGGATTGTGTGTAATAGTGATTTTTGAAAGCTGTAAAGGTGTGAACTGCCAGGCAATCCGAGCTGTAGTTCTGAAGTTGTGAAGTCAAATTCTCCGACTAGAAAATACAAAGTATTTCGGCGTTTCCGTAAGTAGAGTTTGATCCCTTCGAGGGTGCTGGTTTTGCTGGGATGTTTAATTCCAAGCTCGCACAACGCAGGTTCGTGTACCCCAGAAAGCCCCTTGCCTGCAGGTGCTGTGTCCTCGCTGCCCCTCCGAGGCAGAACAGCCGCCCTGTTCGGTTGTACTGACCTGCGCTGGAGGCTGCTTTCAAAACAAAGCAGAAATGTGTTTTAGTGGCTGGTCGTTGCCGTTGTGAGGAAGAGTAATGGAGGTTTCGGAGCTTTTGGAAGCCAGGAGAGACGGGCAGTAGTAGTGATCACTCTTCCCAGTGCCAGCCTTGCTTCTTGGGTACACTAAAAGCCAAGAACTTGAATTACTGCAGGTATAGGAGGGGAATTTAGCTGTTCTCCTCCAGACATTCCCCAAAAAATCAGCTTGCACTGGAAAAACTAACCTGAGTGTGGCTTCTGGTTGAAGATGGAGTAGGTGTGTGTTGGATGCTATTGCAAATAAGGAGATTTTTTTAATTTTAATTTTAAAAAATCAGTTAAGCAAGTATCTTTGTTCAGATCGTACATCACTCACAGCAGGAACCTGGTGGCCACCAGAGACCTTCTGCTCTTCCCCAAAGCTCCCACTGACCTGTGGAGCGTGAGCTGCGGTGCCAGATGGGAACCATGACTGACAAATCCAAATAATCTTTCAGGAAGAGCTTCCAGCAGCCTCTCTCGTGCCTGTTGTGTTTCGGGATGGACCGTTAGCTCCTCTGGTTGGGACCCGCAGGATAAGTCTGTCATCTTCTCACCCTGGTCCCTGCATAGAAACCCCAGCTCGCCGTGTTGTGGCTGGTGTAGTGATGTTCCCCGGGGAACAACAGCAGCAGAGTAGTCATCAGTATCACTCACTGTGTGTTCAGAAAGACATCCACCACCTCGGTTTTTTGAGCACTTACCATCAAACTGCCTGTAACCTGCTCAGCTGACTTGAGTTGCTGGTGTCTGTACTTGGCGCTTTTATTACGGCCTCGCTTCTCAAGTTGGCTGCTGAGATACGAAACAGCATCCAGTTAATTCTCCAGTTAATTCTCTGGAAAGGCTTAAGTGTTTTGCCTGGCATCTTGTGGGAGCTCAGGTGTGGTGGGGAGGTGGAAGCTCTGGCTCTGCAGCAGCGTTTGCTGCGTTACCGAGGCGGTTCCTTCTCTGCCCCCTCTGCAGGGAGAATGCAGGTTCTTCCATGAGCTCATCCTTTACTCACATTGCTGATTAACTTCTGCAGATGGGCCGTGCTGCTCGGTTTTGAAGCGTAAGGTCTAGGGAGAGGAGTAGCACATCCTTGTGCATTCAAAGGTTCGTTGATTGTGTACCGAGAAAAGGGATCATCCTGAATTTGCTAGTGGTAATTCTGGCACTGCCGCCAAGGGGTGTTGTGTTAACACTTTTACCCATCACTGACAAGACCCGATTTCCATGTTTAAGGTAAGAGAAGAGCTGTCAGGGGTGCAGATGAACGTGTGTTTGTCCAAAGTGGAGGGAGTTGGCTGCTGTGCCCTCTCTGCTCACAGTGTGGCGGGTGCAGACCCGGGCTCTGCAGGAGCAGTGATGGGCATGGGCTGCTCCAGGGCTTTCTGGAGTCGCCAACAATCTCTCCTGATCCTCTGTCTTTCTCCAACTCCAACCTTGCTTCAACTCTCATTATCTAATCCTTTTCAAAAATATTTCTTAACTTGGCCTTAGACTCCTCTCCTCCCTTTCCCCCCTGCACTGTTTGCTCTTGAGCTGAACGTCTGTCTCCTCCCAGATTCCTCATTTGTATCTATCCCATCTCTCTTGCTGGCACTCGGTCCCAGTCTCAGAACCTTTACTCCTTCTCTGACTGCTGCTCCATGTACCTCCTGGCTTCCTACATGTAGCTCTCAGGGTTCCCAACAGCCCTTACCACCCTTTGACAACGCAGAAGCAGCTTTTCCTCCTTCAGGATCTTTCAGTCTTTCTTTTCCCCAAGGTATACAGTTCCATCGTATCTGTTGGGACGTTCTAGAAGGAAACGCCGGGTACCCTCAGCCGGTGCTGTCGGGGTCGCGTTGTCCTCAGTCGCTGCCGTTCTGCTCTCTGACACCAGTCAGGGCACAGCAAACACCGACACGCAATCTCTGTCCGAGCGTTTCAGGTGGGATGGGGATTCCCGCGAGAAGCGATACGGAAACTCATCCAGGCGTGAAGGTGCTTGACAGCGAACTCGATACTTCATGAAATAAAGGAGAGATGAAAAAAAGGTGCAATGGGAAATGAAACTGTTAGAAGGCAAAAGGGAAGAGTCACAGTAGGACTCTAGTGTGCAGCTGTCCTTCTTGTTGCCATAATAGTATTATTATATTATTATGTACTATAATATCATAATATTATAATAATAGTTCAGAGCAAGTTTGGGTCGATGTCTCTTGCTCGGTTGTGGAGACGTTTCAGGCTTTCTATGCGTTACACGCAATTAGACTCTAAAAAGCATTTGCATGCTTGGTGAAACCTCTGTCCTGTTGCTCGTTAGAGACGTTTCTTCATAAATAACAAACTCTGTGACTTCGTACCAGTGCCAAACTTGCATCAATGTGTCTGAC
Organism: Patagioenas fasciata; assembly: GCF_037038585.1. NCBI lineage: Eukaryota > Metazoa > Chordata > Aves > Columbiformes > Columbidae > Patagioenas > Patagioenas fasciata. The sequence goes on from NC_092539.1 coordinate 2,563,227, forward strand.
AGAATTTCCTGTTGAAATAATGAAACAGTGTTGGCACCTCTCAAGTCTGCTCTGTGCAACACAATAGTTACATAGGTGCAGTAACCAGAGCGGTATCGCTTTCTTTGCAATATGCTTAGAATTTAAATGTAACACGATTGTCTTTTTGATCCCGATATTTTATAACAGCAATAACCTCCTGGAACAAGTCTCTTTCTTCCGGGAGTTGGTAGGTCTGAAGTAGCCACTGCAGTGTTTTGGCAACCCAGGCTTTATGGCAACTGTTTCAGTGACACCAGAAGGTGGAATTAGCGATTCTTGCCTTTTACCAACGTGTCGTGTTCGTCGCTGACGTTCCAGTCGTTTTTGTCTCCTCCAGGGAGAGGCACCGGGGAGGGATCGCCCCAGGATTTCAGGTGGTGCATCTGAACTCGGTGACCGTGGACAACCGCCTGGACAACCTGCGCCTCGTTCCGTGGGGGTGGAAACCCAAAGCTGAAGAAATCTCTAGTAAACAAAGGTAAAAATATCTTAAATTATCGTGTCTCCTTCCTTGAGCAATTTCCATCTTGGCACTGGGTTACTTACATGTCACTATGTCTTAGTGTCCTCACCTGGGGAATGGAATCAATGCTCGCTGTTCATGGCAGCTGTGAAGGGACTGTCTAACCCCCTGGGTTTATTATGTAGAGGTCCTGCTGTGCCAGATGTTGTCACTGCAGTAAAGCAGCTGGAATTCCCTTCCACTCGAGCAGCAGCATCTGGGCACGCTGGATTCAGTCTGCAGATCTTACGGGCTTGTGGCTCTGGTCCTCAGGCACCAAAGTTCTAACACAACCTGTAGAAGCCAGCGGGTGTATTTTGGGTTGGAACCAAAGTGAGTTCCTGGGATCAGCCTCCATGATCTTTCACCAGGAGGCTGTGGGAACTTCATGCATGCCACATTGCATTGATGTTACACAAAGCACATCACACTCAGCATCAGGATGGATTTAGTTGTGATGCAGGGATGTTCATTTTTGGTGCGTTTAACATCACACAAGTCAGGTCTCTTGAAACACTCGCAGCACCCATGAGATGGGGATGTTCAGAGCTCATTAAACTGATGTTGAGATGTTGTGAATGGCAATGGTGCTTCAGTGATGCTCCCAATGATTCTGGGAGTTCAAGAACAAGAAACAGACTTCGAGCCATTTACACAGAAATAATTTTGCCTTATGTCAATGTATCTTGATAGATACTTTTTAACTTTTTGGTATTTAGGCTGAAACAACCCTAAAGATATTCCTAAAGATATGGAATATCTGAGGAGTTGTGTAGCCTGAGGCTTAACAGGCTAAATACAATGTTAACCCTATTTACTCTTTATTAATTTGGAATCAATTTCCTTGTATGCTTGTTATGGATTTATAGACCAAATATGTACTTTTTTTTGTTACAGGGAACAAAGTCTGTATTGGCTGGCGATCCAACAGCTTCCTACAGACCCTATAGAAGAGCAGTTCCCTGTGCTGAATGTGACACGATACTACAACGCTAACGGGGACGTGGTGGAGGAGGAGGAGAACTCATGCACATACTACGAATGTCACTACCCCCCATGCACAATGATCGAAAAGCAGGTGTGTGCGACAGAGTTGAGAGTAAGCACGTAATGACTCGGGCTGCCGCGTGTGTCCAGGGCTGTGCTCTCTCAAATGTAAAGCTTTACACGTGCCATTCGGTTGCTAAAAGCCATAATTCTTTTTAACTCGGGTTTTCTTTGGCGTGATGCTTCAGACCCTGCGATGACTTTCAGTTTGAGAGGCTGTAGTTTGGAACTGGAACAATGAATTGACCTAGTGGTTTACTGGGAAGAGTTGAATTTCCGCAGGGTGTGTGAAACGCCAGGTGGACGTGTTCCCCATGGGACCCTGCAGTGGGCAAGCAGCTGTGTGAGGTGGGGAAGCATCCTAAGAGGCTTTGAAAAATAATGCGTTTGACCTTTCCTGAGAAGAGGGTGGATCCAAGTGGCCCTTGGTCGGGAGAGCTGGGAGGAGAGCTGGTTCTGGTTCTTGCTGTAGGCAGATCAAACACAGCCACGTGTACGAGGGAGGCGTCCAAGGGCTGTGCTGTTCTGTCCTTATCCCCTAACAGGAAGGGGTTTTCTGTGATACCAAATGCTGAGTAGGCTAAAATCATTGCATTCCACTTTTTTCTTTGGGCGTTTGCAAAAATGGTCTGAAATGCCCTCTATTTGAAAAAGAGTGAGCTTTACCCTTTATCTGGGTCTGCACATGGAAGCTTCCTGGATAACCCTCAGCTGGGCAACGACTGAGCCTGTGCAGCCCTCCTGGTCACTCGAAACTGGAGATGTTTGTGGTTGCAAACAGAACTTCAGTTGGCAAAACAGTAGCAGGGTGAGAACAAATGTGAAGCGCTCCAATATTTTGTCTATTAAGCCGTAATACGATTCCGCAAGAGCAACTGCAAAATGAAACAAGTGCAATTACTTCAGAACTTGTCGGTACTCCGACGCTCCTGGTGGGATGTTTGTGTCTTTAAGTGCAAAAGAATGAATTATAAACCGGCTTGGGAAATGGTGTCGGGGCGCTGGGCGGGCTCGCTAACGCTGTCTCGTGTTCTTCCCAGTTACGCGAATTCAACATTTGCGGCCGCTGCCAGGTAGCGCGGTACTGCGGGTCGCAGTGCCAGCAGAAGGACTGGCCCGCTCACAAGAAACACTGTCGGGAGAAGAAACGGACCTTCCAGCAAGAGCTGGGACCAGAGCGATGACCGGGCAGCGCGGGCCTCTCAGCAGCAGGATTCCTTCTCAAAGGCATTGGACTCTTGCTTTTGCACAGTAATGACAGGCTGCTCCGTGAAGCCAGAGGCACTGAAGAAGAAATAAAACCCCTGTGATGCTTGAGCAGAACGGCTGACTGGACTAAGCCAGCTCCGACTGGTGCTGTGGAAAGGGATCGGGTCTGCCCTTCCAGTATTATATTCTCAAGCAAAAAGACTACTGTGGAGGCTCCAGGCAGGAAGCTTCTCGTTATTTATATGTTAATACGTTTGTAAACTCATGTACAGTTTTTGTTAGAAATTCTTGATAGGACTCATTAACTGTAATGTTCAGATGAGAACATGTTGTTGGCCTAAAAGTTTCAAAAAAAGACAAAAAAAAAAAGTCATGTAGCAAAAGCTTTTCCTCCCATGTGGCTTAGAAGTGTCTGTGGCTGTGCCAGGGCCGGGAGGCAGCTCGGGCACCAGCGCTGACTCCGCAGAACTCTGCATGGAAGATATATTTAAAACAAACAAACACAGGGGAGGGGGGGAGCAAACAAAGTAAAGGTTGGAATGAATCCTTGTCTGCTCTCTGGTTTTCTCCTGTTCCATTCCAGCTGCTTTCAGAGCACTCTCAGACCTTGGAAATCGCTCCCCAGCGGGAACCAGGACCCATGCTCACAGACGGGGGCGTCACCGCCACCAACCGGCGCTGCGGTTCTCAGAGCCGGAGTCGCTGTCCTGTGCAACCACTGTAGGTACCACAGCTGTGGGGAGGCTCAGGGAGGCAGTGGCTGCGTGGATGGGGCTGCCCTCATGGTTTCCCCGTGAGCCTGGCAGACACTATAGTGATGTGCAGATATATTTAAATGATCTCATGTTTGGTAATTTGAGTTATTTATTCATTCACCGTCTCAGTGAGGGTGTCAGAGCCTGGCCCAGGCTGCCCAGGGAGATTGTGGAGTCTCCTTCTCTGCAGACATTCAAACCCGCCTGGACACCTTCCTGTGGAACCTCAGCTGGGTGTTCCTGCTCCATGGGGGGATTGCACTGGATGAGCTTTACAGGGCCCTTCAACCCCTGACATTCTGGGATTTTTTAGAGAGGTGCTGTCAATCCAAGAATCATTTTTTGAATCTTTTTTTAACGTAGTAATAAGTAAAATAATATGGGAGGAGGATTTGACTTGCACCCCCGTTTTCCTTTTGAGACATATTGTCATGTATAATCTGGAGTTATTTTTCATTTTTGCCTTAGAAATACAAGGAATATCAACTGAATTTCCTGCAGAACTAAATGGGTAATTTAGTGCCAGGTGTTAGTGTTGCTTCCCCATAGAAGAATACGAGCGGCTGAATGCCCAGCACAGCCTTTCTCAGAGTGCTTACTAGATTAGGTATTGAAATATTTTCTGTAAAAGCCCTCAAGAATTTGATTTTTCAGGCAGGATTCACTTGGCCACTTCATATTGCAGTATTGGTCTTGCTTATATTCAGTTGGTTAGAAAATTGAACTGTGAACTTCCAGTATTATATTTCTAATATCTGCACAGGAAGCTCTTAATTATTGGTGTTTGGATGGGTTTTTGTCCTTTGGCTTTAAGCATCTTGGGAAATGACACAGAACATCTGAACCTTCCTGCTTGGTGGGCACATTGTCAAGCTGCAACTCTTAAACCATGGTTATACTTCTCTGTTCAGGCAGCCTGAAACACATTTACCTGTGAAGAAGTCAAGCAGGACCTAATCAAATTTTCCTGGAATGGCAAATGGGTTCCTGCTAAAGAACATTCAATTATTTGCTTTCAGTTATTTGCTGATTAATATAAAATGAGACATAAGGATATTTTTTTAACTCAAGGTAATCCATTGAAAAGGGCAGAAGCATTGACTCTCTTTCTTGCCTTTTTATTTTAAAATGCTGCTACTTGTCATGGCAGTTTTCCGCTGTTTCACAAGTCATCATCTTTAGCAAACAGAATTGCACACTTGGAGCATTTAAACTCCTCCAGACTGAGCAGGGAAAATGGTTGATCCTGCTGTTTGTGATGTTGCTGCAGTGAGAAATGAGATGAAGGCGGCAGGTGAGGTCCTGATGGGGCAACAGGTGATTGCTCTTGAGGTGAAGGGGATGAAGGGTGGGACTGGAGCTAAAGGGGCTGCAGAAACAGGGCAGGTGGGTGCTCGGGGTGACCCTGATCCTGGAAAAGGGGAGGGAAAGTGCCCCTGGGTTTGGGGCTGTTAGACCATCGAGCCCATGGAAAGTGATATCCAGAAAGGGCTCGGAGAAAAGACGCACGTACCAACCTGAGTGTGTAAGCGGTGACTCCAGCCTGTCCTCGTGCTGGAGGAGGGAAGTGTGATGGGGATTTTGGCTCTTGGAGGTGTCCTGGGGACTTCATGAACCACGTCACTGCCTGCAGGACGGTTTTTCAATGATTCTGGCAGATCTTCGTGACTTAGCGAGATCTTCCCTTTTTGTAAAGTGTAAAGTTCCTCTTGAACATGGCAGCTCTGCTTCGTGTAGCCAAACGTTTTCCAGAGCATGAAGCTCTGGTAAAGGATCTCCTTTCTCCTCTTAAACGTGGCTGACGTGGATATGTGCATATGGCCAAGTATTTAAAAACCACAGGGTTAGAGTACATGGTTTTTTATCTCGGAGCAGCCTGTGCGGTAGATGAGCCAGGACCTACCTGATGGCAATGCTCTCCATCCAAGGTGTTTCCTGCATCTGCATAATTTATTCCTTGGTTCTCTGAAACACAAAGTGTTTGCACACACCCCTGATTCACCTGTGGACCAAAACAAGGCTTAATGAGTCAGGTTTCCTAGATAGGAACATCAGTTTGGAAAAGAAGCTCCAGAAGACCTCTGGGGGAAAATGTGGCCACACTCGAGCTGTGAAGAGCATGGAGAGAGAACAAGTGCGGTGGGTTGGGGTTAGGGTGGTTGCACCTTCACACCATCAGTCTCTAAGCTGTGGTGCCTGTCACGCTGTGGATCTGATTCGTGTGCTTTGGGGAGAGACTGTGGCGGTTCAGGCCAGCGCAGTCCTGCCCGGGCTGTGTCACCGGCCGTGCCGCCGTGTCCCTGGGAGCCCACGTGGCTCCTGCACAGCTGCTGAGGCTCCTGGGCCTGCAGGAGTCCCCGCCGGTGGGTCACACTGGTTGATGTTGAGATGTGAATGTCTGTCTGGTGTCGGATGGTTCCGGGAGGATCCCATGGGCATCCAGACCCTTTGGGAGAGGCTGGGGAAATATTCGTGTCGCTGGGGCAGAGTGGTAAATCCAGCTCACGTCAGGAACCTGCAGCGTCACTGGTGACGAGGTGACCGAGGGGTGCACACACTAAACACACCATGAGATGTCCATTCTTCCCTCCCAGATACCCCACCATAGCAAAATAGGGTGGTATTACCCATCCCAGGCATTCGAAAGTCACAATTCAAACCGATGAAAATCACAGCTGGCTTAACACAAAATCTCAAATACAATATATTGTAAGGTGTTAAACTCTTGTTATTTGAGCCTTTAATATACCTGTAGGATTTTACTTGTAAGTTTTCCTCCATGGTAGTGATTTAAATGAAGCTGGTGAAGGTAAAAGGGGCAACTATTAATAAAAGACTTAAATTCTTGCGGGTGGCATGGAAACTGTAAAACACCGCATGGGGGTCAGCAGCAAATGTTTACCAGCTATTGAAACACAACTGAGTGGGGACAGTGGGTGGGATGTTCGTAGGTTCAAGGGTGGAAAAGCTGAGCTGCTGGCTGGGATGTGACCTCGGTGCCCACAGCAAATGCTGAAATGAGTTTTGGGGCAGGTGTGGCAAACTACAGCCAGGTGAACACAGCGCTTGGCAATTCAGAGATGCTGTGATGCTGTTGGAATTGCTTGAGTGGCTTCAACAGGCAGGGGACAAAGGGGCTTTGGGTGGTACAGACTGCTTGACCTGCTTGATCATGATCAAGGCACTGAGGGAAAAAAGCTGCTGTGGGAAAAGGGGGAATGTTGTCACGAGGACAAACAACTGTCTAAAAGACAGGAAAGGAAGAGTTAAAGGGAGGTGTGGGGTTTTTTGTGAAGGGAAGTCAACGTTTGGATGCCAAAGATATTAAAAAATAATTGGGAAAAAAGTAATGAACCAGGAAGGTAACAACATCCACTGATGAGGTTGTTCAGTGCGATAATGCCGTAACAAAGGCTGAGTGGAGAATCGCAGGAGGATCTTACAAGACAGACTGGCAGATGAAATTCAGTGTTAAGAAATGTAATGTTGTTTATGGGAAAACCCCAAAAGGCGAGCCCTGAGCTGCCGGTACAAATGTGCTGTGTGTCCCGGGCCGGTTCTCACCCCGGGGAAGGGCTGCGGGGAGTGGGATGAGGTGCCGGCAGAAATGGGGTCACCCAAGGCTGGAACAGCGAGGGCACAGCCCCCGATCTGCGCTGAGAGCAACAGGGTGAGGAAGAGCGGCGAGGGAGGATGCGGGGAATGGCGGTGGTGATTTTCTCTCTGATGAGCAGCTGGGGGTTCAGATGAGCAGCTGCCCTTCACCTGACCCACAGGGCCCTTCTCGTGGGTTGTTGTGGGTGCTGGAGCTCCTGTCTGCACAGAGCTTGGGCAAGTGACAGGAGCAGAGGAAACGGCCTCAAGTTGTGCCAGGGGAGGTTGAGGTTGGATGTGGGGAACAATTTCTTCTTTCCCAAAGGGCTGTGGGGCACTGGAACAGGCTGCCCAGGGCAGTGCTGGAGTCACCAGCCCTGGAGGGTTGGACAGACGGACATGAGGTTCTCAGGACATGGGGCAGCGCCAGAGGTGGGTTATGGTTGGACTCGATGATCTTGAGGGGCTTTTCCAACCGAAATGATTCTGTGATTCATGGGAAAAGCCACATCCGAGGGCGCTAAGGACGACGCTCGGCACCCCCCGAGCTGTGTGCCCCAACCAGCCGGGCCGCGGTCACCGCGCTCCCCCGGGCCGGGCAGCACCGCCCAGCGCTCCCGGGCCGGCAGCGCCGCCCCTGACCGGGAAGTGAACGGGCGGCGGTTCCGCTGCGCGGCGGCGCCCCCGGAGCCGCGGGGCTCGGCATGGGCCCGGCCTGACGGAGATGGCGGCGCCGAGCCGGACGCGGACGCTGCAGGTGGTGGACACGGAGTTCAGCGCGGACGCGGTGGAGTGGTGCCCGGTGGAGGGCTGGCACAGCATCCTGGCCTGCGGCACCTACCACCTGCGCCCGCCCGCCCCGGTGAGCCCGCCCGCCCCGCTCCGGGGGTCCCGCTGCCCCCGGCCGCCGCAGACACCGCGTTTCCCGGGGGTCCCGGAGCCACTGTCCCCCCGCGGGGCCGTGCCCGGTCCACCCGCGTTACCGCAGCCCGTGGGTCCCCTCGTGAGCGTGGGCGGCTCCGAGGGACCTGCGGCCGCTTTAACCCCTCAAGGGAGACACTTGGAAAGCGGGAGCGCTCACCCCGCCCTCGCCGGCGGTCACGGCACGGTCGGGTGGGGGAAGGTCTAAGGGAGGTAGAAAAGCTGCTAAACTTACTCTTTCTTTTCTTGCCGGTTTTCGCCGCAGACCGACTCCCGAGGGAGCGACGGGGCCTGTGACCGCACCGGGCGCCTCTACCTGTATCACTACAACGAGGAGCAGCCCTGCATCCCGCTGAGCGAGATCCAGCGCATCGACACGGCCGCCGTGCTGGACATCAAATGGTAACGCTGGCCCGGCCGGCCTCGGGTCTCACAGCAGCGGGTTCTGCCTTTTTTGGCTGTTGATACGGCAAAACCGGTAATATTTACTGATTAAACTGTCCCTGGCTTCTTGGAGGGAAGTGTTCTCCAGTTTCCTTCAGCACGCAGAGGCCGCGCTCATTTCTGATGTGCTTTTCTGCTTATTTATGAACAACTGGTCAGTGACTGTGGACCTCTTTTGTTCATATAGTAATATATAGATTTCCCCTGTATATAATCCCCTCCATGTAGGTTTGTGGAAACTCGAGGAGCCTTAGATTTTCTTAATGAGATTTTTATGAAGTATCTTCTCCTTGTGCATCCGGGAATCCAAGTGCTGACTTTCCTCTCCTCCTTAAACACCAGCAAGATGGACATTCGAGACTTGTTCAACTTGATGTTTTAGGTGCCATGTTCCCGTTGCAGAACACCCCATGGTGGGCATTGCAAATTCGACGGGCGCTGTGGAGTTTTTCCAGCTGACCGGGAGCGAGGTAGGTGGCTGTTGGAGCTGCGTTTAGCCCAGATTATTAGCAATGTTCAGAGGCTCGTAGGAAAGCTGTATGGTTTCCATGGCTTCCTCGGTATGCTCGGCTTTCTAAACGCTTCTTTTGTCTTCTGATAATGTTTCTCATGAGTCTCACTAATTTGTTTGTGGCACTGGAGGGACTGGCTGGGCTCTGCCCACTCGCAGAGTGCGGGAGACGAGGGACATGAAGGAACAGAAGCAAACCCTGGAAGCTGTCGCTTGACAGTGTGGAGTAGTTGGTGAACGTGGCAGAAAGCGCAAAGTTGTTCAGAAAGGCGAATAATTCTGGAGAGGGGCGGCTCTTGGTTGGTGAGAGAAGGGCGTGATGAGCCATTCCCGCGGAAGGCAGCCTGGAGGGAATTCAGCAGCCAGGTCCTCACGTCTCCTGCGCTTCCCCACTCACTGAAAGGCAGCAAAATATCAGGGGGTTTGGTGGGAGATGGGAAGGCGGGGATCCTGTGCATGCACGTTTGCTTTGCTGGGCTAAGCGATTGTGCGTTTCTGTGGGACGCTTCATCTCTCCTTTAATGTGGGACCCTAATACGCTCATGGGTCTGTGGAGTCAGCTGCTGTGGAGTCAGCAGTACCCGGGGTGTTACACACCCCTTTTTTCCACTGAGAGTCTCTCGGCAGGAGGCACCAGCTCTGTGCTGTACTTTGCAAAGAAATGATTTATTTTAGAGGAGTTTCTGGGATCCGTGCCTGCGCCTCTGCAGTGGAAGCTGAGGGAAGAGGGGGTCAGCAGCAAATTGAAACAGAACTGAGGGGGGACAAAAGGAGGCTGGTGTGGTCCAACAGCAGTGGGTGGGGTGTTCGTAGGGTAACGGATCTTGTGTCCAAATGCAGAAGATGGAAAGAGCAAGATTTGGCAGGTGAAATGTGCAAAGAGCAAACAAACAGAAACAAAAAAGTAACGCAAAGGAAAATGGAATATGAAGAACATTCAAGTCATAAAACTTGCACAAGTAATTTTGAAAAAGGGGAGCAGGGAGACTGCCAGTCAGGAGGGGGGAGGTCTGGACTGAAGGTGAAGTCCCAGCAGAACAAACCTCACGTTCTGACCCCCCCTGCCGCTGCTGTCTTCCCAGCATTAACCCGTTCCTTTTCTTTCCAGTAGAAGAAGAGCTGCATGCTGGAGCCGTGCTTCAGGGCCCCGCTCGGCGCGCAGCGCCTGGCCTTGTCTCTGGACTGGTCCACAGGACGGGAGCAATGGTGAGGATGGGAGAGAAGGGTGTTGGAGGTTGTTGTGTGTGTGACAGTTTTCAGCCGCAAGTTGAGGACTTTGATGAATGAACTTTTGGTGGCTTTTTGTGGTTTCAGACTTTTCGTGGTCGCAGCTGTCTCCCTGCACCTTCTCTAGAAGGTGCTGTTGGCAGAGCAAGGGTGACAAAGGGACGATGTGTCTTCTGTTGCTTTTGCTTAAAGGGAAGACCAGAATGGGATGTAGATGGATCCGCTGGTTCCAACTCTGCTCTTAGAATGGGTGAAATTTTAGTATGAAGTTCCACCGAAAAACTGCTAAAATAGCACACGTAGGCAGTTTAAACATGGGTTAGTGAGAAATGGGAGATGATTGGCTTGGAAGCGGCTCCTTCCTCTCTCAACTGCTCATACGTTTGATTCAGAAATGGTGTCACTGCATGCAATAACGTGAGTTAGCTGTGCCTTGGAAGAGGTAGGGTATATGTTTTCTGTATGTTAAGTGCACAGATGCCTTTGGTGGGAGGCTGGAAACCGAGGGGATCAGGTAGTTGTGTGCTTAATGCTGTAGGGCAAATATTTAATAGTTTTGGCTAATTAAAAGCTGTTTCTGTGCATGCTTTTTTAATGAATAAATAGAATTCCAAGTTACACTTTAATCAGCATTCAGAGACCATTCCATTGTCGATTCTGTGTGATTCTTCCTCAAATTCTTCCCCTTGTCTCTGACCTTGAGATGAATGATCATTGCCATGATGAAAAGGCCTTTTAAAGCCTGTCGCTGTTGTCACTTGAGAGACAAATAACCCCTTCTAGAAGCTGAATGCTCAGCCTTCACATCTCCTGTGGGGAAATTTGGGAGATTGAGTTTGGTTCAGTACCTATCATACAGTGTGGAGATGGAAAGCAGCCCCGAGCCACCAAATCAGTAGCTACAATTGCAGGTAATCAAACAGAAGGTACCTGGTTCATGTCCGGGATTGTCAGAACATCTGTGCACTGTGAGCTGCAAAACCTTTGCCAGTGCTCCAAGAACATTGTGTCCAGAAACCGCGACTGCAGGAAGGGTCAGGGTCAGCCGGCACCCCCGAGGTCTGTGACAGCAGGGAAATAAAACGTCTTCATACTCCAGAAGAGGGAAGAGACGCTGAAAGGTGCTTGTCAGCCTCACTGGGAGAAAACCAATTCCTCTTCACCTGGAATTTGTTTATTGATGTAATATCAGGTGTGTGAGCAGTCAGGTTATGCACCTAGGAGAAGGAAAGCCCCAAGGCTGTTGTTTTTTCCCTCACATGTGTGAGTGGTTTGCTGCCCCTGTGAGATGAGGGCATGGGGATCATTACTGTAGGCGATTTGAAGATGATGGGCTGGGCTGAAGACTGAACAGGCGTGTGCATTCCTTCCACTGTCCTGCTGGTTTCTCTCAGCGTTAGTTGAATCGAACATATACAGTACTACGTTACGTTACCTGTCTCTACTTTGGTAGCTACTTTTTTACTCTAACAGCTTCTTAAGACACAGGTTTCAGTAGTTTCTGATGTTTTCTCTGTGTTTCACTGCAGCGGATGTCCTCTCAGAGTGATCAGCAGTGATTCAGAGGGGAAGCTGAATCTTTTCTCCATAGATGAATCTGCTCCTTCTGTCCATGTCCTGAACCAGTGGGAAGCTCACAAATTTGAGGCCTGGATCGCTGCTTTTAATTACTGGGACACCAATATTGTGTATTCAGGTCTGTAAAGGCTGGGAATCTCATTTTGGGGTGCCAGGGGAGGGGGCACCGTGTTTAGGGGTGAGTGTTCCTTGGGATTTTACTTTCCAGGGTTGGATGCTGCTTGGATCACACTGCTTGAAAGACCAGGGGCCTCTGCTAGAGATAAAAGGCTTCTTGATTGCAGGAAGTGGTTGGAGTTAATGAGGAGAAGCTGTGGCTTTTAAACTATTTTGGATGGCTATTGGCAACAAAGTTTTCAAAAGGGATCTAGGGGGTTTCTGGAGTCCAGTCTTTTTATCTTTTCTTTTTTCTTTTTGCTTAGCAAAGTGAGGGTATTGCTAATGCTCGTCTCTTCTGTGGTGATGAGTGCTGTGAGCATGGCGTTTGGTGTGGCTGTGAAATGTTGGGAGATCCCGGGGCTGAAATGCATCAGCTCGGTGTTAACTGCATTGCCTCAGTGCACTGTGCAGGCCGATATTTGGGGAGAATCATAGAATCGTTTTGGTTGGAAGAGACCCTTAAGATCGTCGAGTCCACTGTTAACCTCACATTGTCAGGTCCACGTCTAACCCATATCCCATGTCCCATGCATCTTTTGACCCCTCCAGGGATGGTGACTCCAGCACTGCCCTGGGCAGCCTGTTCCAATGCCCCACAGCCCTTTGGGAAAGAAGAAATTGTTCCCCAGATCCAACCTCAACCTCCCCTGGCGCAACTTGAGGCCGTTTCCTCTGCTCCTGGCGCTTGTTCCTGGGGAGCAGAGCCCGACCCCCCTGGCTCCAAGCTCCTTTCAGGCAGTTCAGAGATCAGAAGGTCTCCCCTCAGCTCCTGTTCTCCAGCTGAACCCCCAGCTCCCTCAGCCGCTCCATCACACTTGTGCTCCAGCCCCTCACCAGCTCCGTTCCCTTCTCTCCACTCGCTCCAGCACCTCAAGGGTTTCTTGGCGTGAGGGGCCCAAAACTGACCCCAGGATTCAAAGTTTGGCCTCCCCAGGTCCCAGCACAGGGACGGTCACTGCCCTGGGCCTGCTGGCCGCACCAGTGCTGGGACCAGCCAGGACACTGGTGGCCGCTTTGGCCACCTGGGCACACTCTGGCTCACATTCAGCTGCTGCCACCAACACCCCCAGGTCCTTTTCCACCAGGTAACAGTGTATGTCTCTGTGCAGGAGGAGATGACAACCTGCTGAAGGGCTGGGACACCCGCTGCCAGCCAGAGGCTCCCGTCTTCACCAGCAAGAGGTGAGTGTGTCTGCAGCTGGACCCGACAGCCGCCGGGTGGGAACATACGGTGCTACCGTGGCCCTTGCTAAGCCAGAGATGTGCAGTGACAGCGGGGTCCTGTTTCTGCCTCCTTTGGGAAAGTGAGACATCTATTAGTTGTTGTTTTTTTTTTTCATCAAGACAACTTCAGGTTGAAACTTTCTCCTCTGTGTCCTTCAGCTTAATAAACCAATAGCTCACTTCCACACGTGAAGATGGTGGTAGCTTCTTTCTAAAAGAAAGAGACAGATTTATACTTTTATTTTTGGAATTTCTATGGATGTTAAATTTGATTATCTTATCTCTTGTTTTTTAGAAAATATTCTCCATTCTTCACTCATTTGAAGGAATGGTCTTTTTTTTTTTTCTGGTGGCATAACATGTCTTTTAAGATATGATTAAAACAATGTGCACAATGTGCACAACTCTTGTATGTAACCTTAAAATACACTGGGGATTATTGCTATGGAAATATTCATGTTGGGAGTAAAGTCTCCTGGGAATGAAGTTATTGTGCTGAAATTCTTACGGGCTATGAACAGCAGTTTATGGTACAACTAGAAAATATTTGTGCTGAGTGGGTCAAAGGCTGTTGGACCGATTGATGGGACTCTGCCTGTGTATTTCACTGGATTGAAGTTTGAATTAAACTCTCTCTCCTTTCTGGAGACACCTTGATGCAGTAATTTGGACCTAAAATCCATGATGTTCAAGGAAGACTCCCTTCTCTAATCTCACGCTGGGCTCCCTTCCCTCTCTTGCAGACATTCAATGGGGGTGTGCAGCATTCAGTGCAGTCCCCACCGGGAGAATCTCCTGGCTACTGGCAGGTAAGTCCCTTCTGGCTGCTCTTCACTAATGTGACCAACACTGATGTGCTACGGTGCGATCTTTTCAGAAATTCAGTGCGGTGAAGAGCATGCAATCTCGCCTTATTTTCTTCTGTGCTTGTTGCACTGAATCAGCTTTGCTGCCTGTCCGCATGTGTGTTTGTGATGTGTCTCCAGCTACGACGAGCACGTGCTGCTGTGGGACACCAGGAACATGAAGCAGCCGCTGGCAGACACCCACGTGGAAGGTGGGGTTTGGAGGCTGAAGTGGCACCCGACCTGTGATTTCGTGCTGCTCGCGGCCTGCATGCAGAGCGGGTTCAAAATCCTGGACTGCCGCGGAAGCATGGGTGAGTGTTTGGAGGAACAGAGATGCTCTTGTGCTGCTCTGCTGCCTCCAGGTTAACAGGGAAACTCCATCTCTGGGCTTGCTGGAGAGATCTGGATGTTGTTCATAGCCATAGACTTGGATTCCAACCTGAGGTAACTTCCAGCCTACCCTTGCTGGTGGCCTGGCGGGATGTGCAAAGACACTGGCATTGCTCATGTGTAAATCCTTTCCATGGGCAGAAAGCCTGTTTGTGTTGGTGTGAAGGCCTCACCTGCTGACGTGATAGTTCTGGTTTGTAGTCATCTTGGTGGTTCAAAGAGGTTCTTCCGAATGTCAGGTGATGCTTCACTGTCAGCAGAAGTTCCTGACCCACTGGTGAATTTGTTATTGCCTTGGAAAGAAGTGCTGTGCAGTCTGGTTAATCTAGAATAACATGAATAAGCCTTCCATGTGAATCAGAAGGTATTTAGGTGATTAAAAGCTGTTTGCATTTACATTACAAATACAGTTTTGCACAAACTGGTTGCCTTCCTGGGTTTCTCCAGGCCTTGGGCAGATGCACAGCTTGCGAAATGAGGATGACATTTCTCCTTTGTAGGGAAGGGAGGAACTTGATGTCCATTTAATATCAGAGCAAGTGTTTGACTCTGAAAGCTCATGGGAAGAACCCATCTATGATTTATTGATAACCAGAGGCTGGCCTGGCAGTCTCAGCAGCTGTATTTCTGAGGCGATCACTGTGTGATCTATCTTGTCCTTCTTGTGCCTTTTTATGTATTTGGAATAACGAGGCTCTTAAACCTCATGCCCACTAAACCCTCTTGTCCTGTCTGCTCACTGAACTGGGGAAAATCAGGGCCAATGAGAGGTGGCTGAAAAACTCTCAGGGGAGCCAGAACCTCGTTTCTCCTAGAATGCTTAACTGTTGTGGAGAAGGAAGTAACCCGAGAACTCTTCCTGTAGGACATGGCCAACACTGGAATGGCTCTGAGCAGTCTGCAGCAAACCACAATTTGATTTCTGATAGTTTCATATATATATATATATATTTTTTTTTTTTAAAGCGGAAAACATGGAGGAATGTATCATCCTGTCATCCTATGTCTTGCACAATTCCTTGGCCTACGGGGCTGACTGGTCCAGGCTGTGTCCGAGGGATTCCTGGACTGCAGCGCAGGACTCGGCTGCTGCGTGTCCGTCTGCGGAGGAGCCCGAGGGGAGATCAGATGGAGGCGACGAGAGACTGAATTTGCAGGTCCAAAACCTGAAGATAATTTATGAGTCTCCTACAGCTACTTTTGATGTAATATTGGATGAGGAGAGCGAAGGCCCTGCCCTGCCACTTAAAGCAGAGGGGGGCCCTAAGCTGTCTGGGGATCCTGACCGGGTTGGGGGCCCTGACTTAAAGGGGAGTTTAGGTTTGGCCGGGTGCCCAGAGCGAGGGGGAGATCCCGAGTCAGGCAGCAGATCTGGCTCAGGAGCAAAGAGACCCAGCGGGATGGGCCCGGACAGAAGCGGTGATTCAGCCAGGTCTCTAGACAACCCGAAAGAAATGAGCATCGTAGCAACTTGTTCCTTTTATGACAATATCCTCCATGTCTGGAAGTGGGAGATGAGCCTGGTGACCCCTGTGGGGACACCAAGTTCGAGATCTCCGTCAGAAAAAACAACTGAAGGTTTGCATTGACCAGGAGAACTGTGCTGAGAGCAAGAGCTGAGCTTGGGCTCTGATTTCTGCTGGGCTTTTCCCATTTTATTATTGAGCTTGTGAGCCTTTTAAGGCCAATCCTGATGGAATTACTGGTGGTTTATTTCCAGGGCTAAGAAAAGCCTTTGCTTTGAGGAGCGTGGTCAAGCACAGACACGTTTATTTAGTTTTCCCTTAATGTATAAGTTCAAAGTGGGAGAGCTTTCCTGGCAAAGGTTGCTGCTTTTTACCGTATATGTCAATCCCTTCAAGGCTGGTTTGCATTTGTACAATTGATCTGTTAAGCCCATTCTCCTCTTTCCATCACAAACCAAACTTGTCTGCGTTGCTGCATGTAGACAAAATAAGTGATCTGAAGTTTCCTTGAACGTCTCGGAAAAGCCCATGAGTAGAGGCGTAGCTGCACGTGTAGCTTGTGGTGTGATGTGTAAACTAGTGCGTGCCTTGAGAAGACACTCAAAGACAGTCCGGCTACTGATGTTGTACTTGTAGGGGTCTTCGGTAGAGAGAAATTATATTTTTAGGAGGAAATCCAGACTTGAGCAGTGTGACAGGCAGCAGTTCAGCGATGGGGAGCATTGCTCTGAGGAGGGCATTTCTTGAAGGGTTCTGGTGTCTCTGCACAGCAGAGTTTTACATCAGCCTCCATCACCTGGTTGCAATCTCACTTTTTCACTCCCCAAGCCAAGCACAGCCTGGTTTAGCATAAATAGCACAGTGATCCCCACTGCATTTTACTGCCAGACTTAACCCCCTTGTCCCCTGGTGCCCAGCTCGTGTTTTCTGCTCTCCACAGTGACACATCATGCAGGTCCAAAGTCAAAATCTTTCCGTTTTTTAAAGGTAAACAGCTTTAAGATGAAAACCTCCAAAAAGTACAGGCAGTGTTTGCTGATGTCTTTTAAGTTCAAAGTAAGTTAAGTACAGAAACCAAAATCTTAACAACATTGCCCTGACTACCTCCAGGAATGGCTGCGGAATTTCTCATGGTCACTCCATTAGATTTCTTTTTCCACTGTGAAATACCAGCAAACCCCTGTTTCTGGAATGTTTTCTCTGTTACCTTCCTAGAAACAAAAATACAGCTTAAACTAGGTAAGTAATTTCTAGCCTGTGTGGATTTTCCTTGAGGGTCCTAAAGAATTAATTGCCTGGAGGGAAAGAAACACCAGCAACAGGTATCTGTGTGTAACAGTGCTGCAGCTCAAACAAGGGACAGCTGATAAGAATTTTACTGCTCTGAAACTCCTTTTTCAAGGGTGAATGTGTATTTTAGAAGACATCCTTGAGTGCTGTTACATGAAGATTCATACTAGTAGTGTGAACAAGAGCTTTTGTTAAAAAAAAAGAAACAAAAACTGCCCTATTTTTGGATGTTTATAAAATAAAATCAATATAAATGATTCACTTTGGTCGTTATGATTTTTATAAAGTCCTTCCCAGTTAGTCCGCGTGAGGACCTTCCGCCTTGTCCTGTGACAGCCAGTCCCTGAGGGCGTTTGGTGGCCAATGTGGACAATCTGGTTCCCTTACACCTCAGTGAGAGCACCGAGGGTGTATCCCTGCAGGGACACGGCTTTTGGCCGTGACTCAGTCTTAAAAGCTTGTAAAGCTGTTTTATTGCCATGCGGGATAAAGAGCCTGAGGTGAGTGAAGCTGAGAGGTGTCACAGAACGTGACCAGACTGGGACACTTAATGTGTGACATTAGTCCTTGCTCTGCCCTGAGAAATGAGGAGTGTCCAGTGAACCTTTGTCCTCTTTCAAGCAGCTTCTTCAAGGCTGGGCTGGTATCAGCACCAAAGGCTACAGGACCTGCTGGTCCCCAGCCTCACGTCCTCCTGTCACCCACCGCTCCAGCCACCTGCAAAGGGCTGACCCCAAGAAAGCAACACCCTTAAGAACAGGCAAGGACCCACCTCAACCACATCTGCATAAATATTATGCTGGTGAGCTGAAAAATGCAGGTCAGGCTTAATTAGAAGAACTACAGCTTCCCTTCCACCCCACTGCAGATGTGGTTCTTGAACCCTCTGTGCCCAAGCGCACTCACAACTTTGGTTACTTGGGGCTCTAGTGCTACATCCCCACCTGCCACCACAGCCCCATCCAACCCCCAAAAGTGGTATTTATATATTTTTTTTAAATACCACTTTAAGGATTCATCTGTCAGTCTTCATCACAGACTGGATGCTGAAAACAAAATAAACATGCTTCCTTTCTCCAAAAGTGAACATTTTAATTGTGATTTATTTCCCTAATGCCTGAACTTTTAAGTACTTTGTATTTAGAAAACCTCATGGAAGTCCCTGAGTACCTCAGGGAGGGCTGTGCTCTCCAGACACAGAAGAATCAAAGTCTCAAAGACCCAGCACTTGGATGTCAAGGAAAACACGTTCTTTCTGACAGCTTAAAAAATAAATGAGAGTAAATAAATGTAGGAGTACTTACATTTATACAGGCCTAAAATTACACTTGGCCCTTTGAAGGCAACTGCGAGGCTGATGTGGCCCCTGGTGAAAATGAGTTTGACACACCCGACTTAAACCATTTAGAATTTAGCAGTTCCTACTTTAAACAGTTGCACACACCTGTCCATAAATGTCACTTGTATCCATTTTATTTGGTGAACAGCAAGACACTGCTCTTCTAATAATGTCCCAAGGTAACAACCCTTGAGATATGTTTCAAATTTAAACAGTTACCTTGCAATTTCAAGCAGCTGCACTGCTAAAGCACAGACATTAGATGTACCTGGTAACTGTATCCTGATTTACCCTAAAAGAAAGAGAAGCTTTAAGACTTGGGGAATTCAGGAAAATCATGACATTTAATATAAACAACAGTTCTCAGAGAGTTTAGGGTACAGACTTGGCTTTGCCCATTGTAGGTCTCAGTCCTGAGTCAGTGGAACACAGCTGGAGCTGGGGGCATCCCCGTGTCCCTTGTTTGGCCACTGGTGCCCCTTGGGGTGCGCTGTCAGTGCCCTGTCCCCATAGCCGGGGAACCCTGGACCCTCCTGAAATGGGCAGACCTGTCCTCTCACTCCCGGAGGGCAGGAATTCCTTCTCAGAAGGACAAAATGATGTTTCAGCCGCCTGGAGAGAAACTGCCGCCTGTTAATTATCAGCGTCTGATCAACCAGCTCTTGTCTGAGAGCAGGACGCCCACATGCTTACACAACCACACACAAATAACACTTCCCTTAGCTGGGGAGGAAACATTAACCGCCAATTTAAACCAGACATTGCAGAGAGACCAAGAGGAAGGGGTTGCTTTTAATAGCCAGTGACAGTCTCTCACAGCAGGGCGATGTTCTTCCCACGATGCTCTACCGCACGTAGTTCTTGGGGAAGAGCTGGAAGAGCTTCCCCTCCTGCGTGGGCTCGAAGCCGTACTTCTCCAGGTTGCCGGGCTCGAACGTCCCGTCCTTCACGTCCTTCTCGATGCGAGGAGCCACCACCTCGCTGAAGAGCTGCTTGGCCGTCATGGGCGGCTCGGAGCCCTCGGGGGCGCGATACGAGACGTAGGGTTTGAGCTTGAAGCCCTCCAGGTTGGGGACGATGAACTGCGGCACCATCTCCCTGAGGAGGACGAACTTCTTGCCGGCCGTCAGCACCCCCAGCTTCTTGGCGCCCCGGCCCTTGTTGTGGCTTCGCGGGCCGCGCTTGCTGGTGAACGGGGACATGCGGTCGGCGCCGCGCACCAGCCCGCGGGCCAGCGCGGTGAGCAGCCCCATGCCGCGCACCGGGGGGTCAGCGAAACCGGATCCGACCTCCCCTGCGGTACCGGCCGCGCAGAGCAGCCTTCACCTCAGCGCGCCACGGCCTCCGCACACGCCAACACCGCCCGCTCCCATTGGCCGAAGCGCACCAGCCAATCCGCAGCGCCCATCCTAACCTGCGCAGGACGCGGGCCACTCGGCGCGGGGGTGGGGGCTTTCCTCACCAATCCGCAGCGGGGAGCCCGCGGAGTGGGCGGGGCCTGTCCCTCGGCGGGCAGGGTCTTCCCGCCGCCACCGTCGCCCCCGGTGGTGACTTTTGACCTCGGTGGTGGCGGCGGTTCGGGGCGCGGCGGCGGCAGGTGAGGGGACCTGACCCGACCCGACCTGACCTGGGTGCCCGGGGCTTGGCAGGGCCTGTGGCGGCAGCTCGGGAGGTGCCGGTGCCCCCTGGCCCGGCCGGGAGGTTGTTTTTTTATTTTGATTTGCGTCCGCGTTCCGTGATTTACGTTAACGGGGAGCGGGGCAGCGCCGGGGGCTCCGCCCGCTGCGGCGGCAGCACGGGCGGGGTGAGCCGGGCTGGGCTGAGCCGCTGCCAGGGCTGCGGCTCCGCGCTGTGCCCGGTGAGGTGTCGGTGGAGCGTCCCCGTGTCGGTGAATGTCAGTGAAGTGTCCCCGTGTCCCGGACTCGGCACCGGGAGCTGCGGGTTCCTTGGAGCAAAGGGGACGCGGGGACCGGTGTGTGCGGGGAAGGGCTCCGGGGGTCCCGGCGGTTCCCCCTCCGGGGGAGTGGAGACTCAGCCGCTTCCCGGGAGCTGCGGCCGCTCTGGTGTCTCTGCCTTTGCTGGGTTCTGCTCCTCAACACACAGACAGCGACAATGCACTAAAAAATAACATTTTCCCCTTGGATTGTCTGTTCCTGCCGGATTCGAAGGGAAGTTCTGTTTGCTTTGTGTTGCAAAGTTAAAAACACATTACATTAGACAGTACGGTCGTCTCCTAACTCAGCCGTCTCTTTTTGTTTTCCTTAGTTTTGCTCCTGATGTCCCGCCAGCCATGGATAACGAAAGCAACAGCACCAGCCTCGAGGTATGGGATACTTCGTTATTATTTTTCGACATATTTATTTCCCCTGTATTTCCGGAAGCTGAAAGCTACTGTGCCTAGTTTGATAACATTTAGGTAATGTCTTTAGATATAATGATACTTTGAAAAAATCTTTCTTGATAAGAGATTCATCCCGCCAAAAGATTTAAGACTGGTCCCATTTTTTCACGTGTCTGTTTTTATTAACGTTCTAAGGTGTTAGAATGTTATGATTTAAGTACCTGTTTCTTCAACAGTACAGTTTTAGCCTAAAAGATGGAAGAATTGCACAATTCTCTGGCAGCTTCTTGCGTCTGTTCTTGATCATAAATAGAAAAATTAGTCTAACAAGGCTTGTGGTGCTTTTCGTAGTAACGAAAGACAAGGCCCATAGGAAATAGTTCTATATAATATGTAATGTTATGTATAATAGGATAGGAAATAGTTCTTCTCACAACTGAAAAACACGTACAGCCTACTCGTATGTGGTTAAATTTTTGTGATAATCCCGTATCTGTACTCAAAACATCGGCATGTGAGCCCGTGTGCTGAGGAGCTACAGGGAAGTCTGATGTCCTGAGTGATCCTGTTTGAGTCCTTGGTTTCGGGGCAGATAAGGGTTCCCACCCCTCCCTGCCTGGTGTTTGTCTCACTGTTTGCCTTTCGTTGGTTAAACTCTCAGCAGAGCCGCTCGTTCTGTGCTTGGTGCTCTGGACGGGCGGGAGCGTTTGTGCAGCTGTATATTTCTGTTAATTACTGTTAATTCTCACTTTCTTAATGGAATTTCAGCATCACTGGAAAAAGCAGACAAATGCTATTTATGCTGATATAATACATACCCTTAGCGAGGCTCTTTTTGGGATTGCTCAAGATGAGTTTTGCCTCCAGGAGTTGTTTGAAGCCCTGTAAGGCGCGTGTGAGCTCTGTCACACTCCTCAGAGAGCTCCTGCGGGTTTGGGGTGTCCCATGGTGACGTCACGGTGACGTCACACCCGTCCCAGGTGCTGTGATGTAACAAGGACCGTGTAGGCGTTTGAAGCATCTCTGGGGTTGCAGCCCCTGTGCTGCTTTCCCAGCTTTTCCACAAGGATTCTCCTTGAAATGATGCGCCACACGGGACGCATATCATGTTTTCATCAGTGTTTTTGAGAAACTCTGCAGCAACCTCGCAGTTTTTCGTCGAGGTTTGAGATTCTTTTTTCTCCCGTTGTTTTTCTGTATCAAGGCGGGAGGGCTGGGTCTGTGCGTGTGTGTGTTTTGTGGACTAGATGATCTTTTGAGGTCCCTTCCAATCCCTAACACTCTGTGACTCTGTGATGTGTTTCTTCCCCTCATGTCGCAGCAATGTGACTGTCAGTTGGCAACAACTATTTTTGCTGTTATTTGAGATCATACGGGCCTGAACAGTGGCAGAACTGTTTAAGTCCCTTATAGTGTCAAGGGGAAATAAATTAAGTGACCACAATAGACTTACACCAAGAATCACAGAATCGCAGAATGTCAGGGGTTGAAGTGCCCTGGAAAGCTCATCCAGTGCAATCCCCCCATGGAGCAGGAACACCCAGCTGAGGTTCCACAGGAAGGTGTCCAGGCGGGTTTGAATGTCTGCAGAGAAGGAGACTCCACAACCTCCCTGGGCAACCTGGGCCAGGCTCTGCCACCCTCACCAGGAAGAAGTTGCTTCTCAAATTTCAGTGGAACCTCCTGTGTTCCAGTTTGAACCCATTGCCCCTTGTCCTGTCACTGGTTGTCACCCAGAAGAGCCTGGCTCCATCCTCCTGACACTGCCCCTTTCCATATTGATCCCCAGGAATGAGTCCCCCCTCAGTCTCCTCTTCTCCAGCTCCAGAGCCCCAGCTCCCTCAGCCTTTCCTCACACGGGAGATGCTCCACTCCCTTCAGCATCTTGGTGGCTGCGCTGGACTCTCTCCAGCAGTTCCCTGTCCTTCTGGAACTGAGGGGCCACAACTGGACACAATATTCCAGGTGTGGTCTCCCCAGGGCAGAGCAGAGGGGCAGGAGAACCTCTGTATTTTGCCAAAATGTATTTGTTGCTAACAATTTGTCAACTTATTTTTCCTCAAATTCTTGTGACTTTTCACTACAATTCCCCTAATAACAGTCTGATTATAACAATGGTAGAGTTAGTTTGACTAACATTGGGAAAGTAAATTGTCGGTGTGCTGCGTTAAAGCAGCTGAAGACGACAACGTGAGAGCAGTGATCCGTTTGTGCTGACCGCCCAGGCAGGAGTTTGATTTGCTCTGTAGAACTGGAACAAACTCTGTGAGTGACTGAAGGCAAAAACTGGGACCAGAACTGTGTGTAGTACTTCAGATTCAAGTACTTGTGAGGCTCAAGACTTACAGGGGGACGTATCTGTCCTTGAACTTGATTTGTTTCCTCCTTGTTCCTAATATCACTTCACCATTTGACCCTGTTTTAGGACTATTTAGGAATCCTGGCACCATAGAACTCCACTAATGACCCCTCTCCACTGTTTGTCTGCTGTTTGCAAAGCTGAAAGATGCTGACAAATACAATCAAGTTGTGTTTTGTGTGCCAGACCAGGCACCAAGATGTTTTTATTGAGACTTTTTCCCAGTTGCGGGAAACTAATTTCACGTTTGTTTTGGCGCTAGACTGTGCTACCAGCGAGCGGAACAGCCATTCTGCAGTTTGTGGAAGACAGAATACAGACCACTATGGTAACGTACAGCTCCAATCAGCCGGGTGAACCACCGTGTGTGTGTAAATAGTGTGGAGCTTCTCGGGAGCTCCAGGAATCACAGTCAAAGTCTGAGTGTGTGTTTGTTTGTCACTGTGTATGAGGCA
This sequence comes from Patagioenas fasciata, assembly GCF_037038585.1. NCBI lineage: Eukaryota > Metazoa > Chordata > Aves > Columbiformes > Columbidae > Patagioenas > Patagioenas fasciata. The sequence continues at coordinate 2,586,907 of NC_092539.1, forward strand.
GGAGTGAATGCCTGTTATTTCATCCCGTGTGCATTGAGGTGATCAGCTCACGGGGGGAAAAACGCTGAATATTTTGCATGTGAGCTTATGTGTGAGACACTGATGTAGTTTAAACTAAAACTTTTTGCATATGTGATGTTTTAATTAAAAAGTAAATATTTATGAATGTGCTTGACTTTTAGACTTCTTACTGACCTAAGTGTTCTTTAGTCCTGCAAACTGTACTTAAAAATCTCCAAGTGTAGAAGTTGCTGACTTCTTTCCTCCCTGAATTCCTCCCCCAGCTGACCGGAATTGCCATTGGAGCGGCGGTCGCGTTGCTCCTCATAGCGATTGTCGTGTTTGTCGTTTACAGACGAGTGAAACGATCCAGTAAGTACCCATGAACTATGTGTGTTTTAAAAGCTTCTCAGTTACCTCAGTATTTTTGTAGCAACAAGCGGTACATTCCGTGTTGGTTTGTACCCATTGCTCACTGCAAAGCTGGTGGTTCTTGCAGGAAAACAGCTTTGAAAGGCTGAAGGACTTGGTTAATTCACTTACCCATTTGTGAGCATAGGATTCACAACTGTCATGTGCAGGACGCTGGATGTCTTATTTCTCTATGATGGCTGTAGTATAGCTGGCATGCAAAGAATTTCAACCCTGCTGCAATTTCACCATTACAATAATGAGAAACAGGTGAATTAGAGGTTTCCTTGGTGAGATTAAATCCTTATATCTGTTTAGAGCCATTTAATCTCTCTGGTGATTAGGCAGAGCCTCCAGCCAGCTCTTCCCTAGTCTGGCGTGGCTGACCAGAGCTGGATAATGAGGTGCCTTGTGTTGGTTTCAGTTCCAAACGCTGGCCACAGGAGCTTGCAGCTCCGCAGATGGGAACCGCAGCTGCTCTGGAGCCTGTGCTCCATTCTCTTTCCGTTAGCACAGAGCTGCCGGTGGTTTCTGACGGGATGCTCCTCTTTTTCAGAACAACTCCAGCCACATGTGCCTCAGTACCGATTCCGCAAGCGAGACAAAGTGATGTTCTACGGGCGGAAGATCATGAGGAAGGTGAGGGGATCTGGTGTGGTGGGAGGGAAGATTAAAATCCACTTTGAGAGGTGTTACAGACTTCACTTGCTTAGCCTGGCCCAGGACCTTCAACCCAGACAACTTCACTGGAATTTTGGGAATGTTTCAGAGCTCCTGGAATTCTGTCTGAATTCTGATGGAACAGCAAAAGCTTCTCTTTCTGGCCCAGCCTTACCTCTTTCAGCAATATTTGCAGACATTGAGGGTAGGAGTAAATCTGACTCTGCTATGGAGTTGAATTTTCTTTTTTAATATATATCTCAGTAGTAAACTCTCTGTCTTAGTATTTAGGATTATATTCAAGATATTCATTACCTCAGGGTTGTCCCTTTCACACGGTGACTACCAGCAGTGCCTTCCCACTGGAATCTGGCGCCTTCTCTCCTGTGTGAGTCTGTCTGCGAACCAGACACTCATATTTACTTTCTACAGTCTGTGAAGAACACTAAGCCCTTCAGCATACGAGGCCCTGTTTTCTCGTTACCAATTGCAAATCGGACTTGTCAAACAGTCTCATTAGAGAGTGTTCGAGAGGGTTTTATCCCAAGATCGAGCTCTCTGCCTTGGGTTGTCACAAGGAGTGCCATCTCCGCACTCAGGTTCCCATCCTGGTGTTGCTCCTGTCCTGTTATTCTGAAAGGTCTTCTCAAGAATTTTCCGTCAGTCCTGAACCTGTTTCTGCATCAGTTGGTTAAATCGCACAGAATCCCAGAATGTCAGGGGTTGAAGGGACCTGGAAAGCTCATCCAGTGCAATCCCCCCATGGAGCAGGAACACCCAGCTGAGGTTCCACAGGAAGGGGTCCAGGCGGGTTTGAATGTCTGCAGAGAAGGAGACTCCACAACCTCCCTGGGCAGCCTGGGCCAGGCTCTGCCACCCTCACCGGGAAGAAGTTGCTTCTCAAATTTAAGTGGAACCTCCTGTGTTCCAGTTTGCACCCATTGCCCCTTGTCCTGTCACTGGTTGTCACCCAGAAGAGCCTGGCTCCATCCTCCTGACACTCCCCCTTTCCATATTGATCCCCAGGAATGAGTCCCCCCTCAGTCTCCTCTTCTCCAGCTCCAGAGCCCCAGCTCCCTCAGCCTTTCCTCACACGGGAGATGCTCCACTCCCTCATAAGGGAGATTGCTCCACAATCCTTTGAGTCTATGCCTGGTTGATATTTAGTGTTTTTTGTTTGTTTTTTTTTTTTTACTTTGTCTTTGCAAGTGGCTTTTCATGGGAAATTACAACAAGAAGTCTCAAGAAAATCTGCAGAGAGACATTTTCTTTAATGTATGAGGTTACTCTCAGTAGGCGTCTTAGGTGTTCAACACTGACTGCCTGGATTTAACTGAGGAGCTTCATCTTCCTGTCTTTCTCCTCAAAATACACACTTCCCTTGAACCTCCTTTGTGTATACAGCATGTGAGATTAGTTTTTTATTCCTGACTGTACCACCACAGTCAATAAAACTCATTTTCTCAGAGGTGCCGTGAGTGGCTGTGCTGGTGCAGAGGTTTTGTGTTGGGTTTTGGTACAAGCTTGTGCTGGAGGTCCTGGAGGTCGAGGTTATTTCCTTACTCAGCGCTTCTCACACCAGAAGTAACCAGAGTAACAAATGGTTAGTGCTTGTTTGTGGTTACTTGTTGAATGAATAGTGATAAATACACTGGTAAGTGGTCCCTGCCCACTGCCCTGGAGAGGCAGAGCCAGGGTGCAGGTCCAGCGGGCTCTGCAGCCTGGGGGAGCAGGATCTGGAGGCTGCATCTGGAATATTGTGTCCAGTTGTGGCCCCTCAGCTCCAGAAGGACAGGGAACTGCTGGAGAGTCCAGCGCAGCCACCAAGATGCTGAAGGGAGTGGAGCATCTCCCGTGTGAGGAAAGGCTGAGGGAGCTGGGGCTCTGGAGCTGGAGAAGAGGAGACTGAGGGGGGACTCATTCCTGGGGATCAATATGGAAAGGGGCAGTGTCAGGAGGATGGAGCCAGGCTCTGCTGGGTGACAACCAGTGACAGGACAAGGGGCAATGGGTTCAAACTGGAACACAGGAGGTTCCACTTAAGGATGAGAAGCAACTTCTTCCTGGTGAGGGTGGCAGAGCCTGGCCCAGGCTGCCCAGGGAGGCTGTGGAGTCTCCTTCTCTGCAGACATTCAAACCCGCCTGGACACCTTCCTGTGGAACCTCAGCTGGGTGTTCCTGCTCCATGGGGGGATTGCACTGCATGAGCTTTCCAGGTCCCTTCAACCCCTCACATTCTGGGATTCTGTGATTAGGACTGATCTCTTTTGGGGTCACCGGCAGAGCAAGGGGTGTCCTGACTGTGGGACAACCTGCTGGAATCCAGCTGTGCACTGACGGTGCCAGGGCACCGTAAACAACATCTGTAAAGAAATAATGTGCAGGCGAGTGAACTTGCTTTGTTGTCACTGCGTGATGAGGAGCAAACGCTTCCTCCTGCGAGCTGCCGCAGCCTCCTGCTCACACACTGCTCCGCCTCACCCCGGTGAACTCAAATGCTTGGACTTAATAATTAGACACTGTGCTGGTTTTAAAGTTCAGTTGTGGGCTGTGTCTCATTGTGGAGGAGATTACTCCCTGAACCTCACTCCTATATTGCGGATCAGCCTTGGCTAAAAACACCCCTAGTGAAAGGAAGTTGTGTGTGTTGCCAGCGACTTTGTAATTGTAATATTCTTTAACACAGGTGTTCATACGTAACATAAGTAAAGAATGCTTAGAGTTCCATGTACTAAGATAATTTCAGGTGGTTTTTGCTTTGCAATTTTAGACTTTCTTTTATTTCTGAGTAAGACATAGAATGTTAGAAACTAACTGCTGTTGATTGTACTTCATGCATTTTTTATAAAGTACCAAGATTTTTACTCCCAAGAAGAGAAAAATAATTGAGTCTCCAAATTAAAGATTTGTTTTGTTTTTGGAGAGAGAAACTTTTTCCTGGGGTTCAGCTCCCTGAGAAGCAAACAGAGAACTATAATGTTTGGAAAGTAACGAATAGGTGTTTTTTCGGCCTTGCAGTTGTTGCATTTGGCCAGGAGGCGGCACGTAGTACCTGTTAAAAGCAACTGGGAGCCTTGCTGGTGCGTGGGGAGTTTGTCAGCAGCTCAGGAATGAACACAGCGCTCGTTTGTCAGCAGCACCGGCTGGAGCTGTGAACGTGGCTGCTCTGCCTGCTCTGGGGGGTTTCTGAGCAAGAACTGTGTAACTGGGTTTTTTTCGCTCTACCATCTATTACCACTGTAGTAGTAGCTTAATAAAATCCAAGTATACTCCTTTTGCTTTCTAGAAAGACTGTGATCCCGGAGTAGATCATTCCAATCCTACAAGGTCTTGTGCAAGCGCTTCTCTGCTCACGTTTTGGTGACTTGGTAGATGAGTTGGAGCCTTTGCAGGGTTGGAACTGGTGGGTTGGGGTTTGGTTTTTAGTTTGATTTGAGTTTTAGTAAATGTCTTCTTTGTTTTTGTGATTTCCTTCTAGGTTACAACCCTTCCGAACACTCTGGTTGGGAACACGATGCCTCGCCAAAGGATGCGGAAACGGACCAAAGTTTTATCGTTGGCCAAAAGGTACTCGGAATTTCAGGAAGGGGAAAATTCCCACCATGGAGCCTGGTTCCTGAACTCTCTGCCTTCTGTTTTATTTTGTAGGATTCTGCGTATTAAGAAAGAAAGTCCGACTCTGCAGCCCAGAGAGCCACCTCCCTCCTTGCTAGAGGCAGATCTGACCGAATTTGATGTCAAGAATTCCCATTTGCCATCGGAAGTCTTATACATGCTGAAAAATGTCAGGTAATTCGAAATGGAGAGAAAAGTTTGGGGTTTGCATTTGGTGGATGTTCAAGTGATCTAAATATTTAGCGGTTTGTGTCAAGTCTTAAAGTTTGTCTCTGCATGGTCAGACTCGTTAAGCAGTTGACTGAGTGTTCATATGGGGAAAGGATACATGACTTCTGATTTTCTAGAAGCATTAAGAAAACAGTTGAGGACATACGTTAGTGGCCTGATTTGGGGCATGATGATAATTAAGCTTTTTTTGACATGAACAGATTTCTTTTAGTATGTTTTAAGTTCTCTTTAGAATATCAGACAATTTTTGATACAGAAAGGCATCATCATTTGGAAATGCTAATTGGATACCATATTGACAACTTGCTAAACTGCAGAATCTTTTATTTCTCTGGCTAAAAAGGTTGCAAACAGAATCAAACACAACCCTCACAGCCCTGGGGGGGTTGTGGGAGGGTCTTTGTGCCCGTTCAGTCCAATGTTTGTATTGACGCAGCGAAGTGAATGCCATCTCCAGACCTGTAATTTTGGTTTTGTTTGCGTATGTTCATGTTACTCCCAGTTCTGACATAATTTAGTCCTGAAGGTCATACGTACTGCAATAAAACTGCTATTTAAATCATCCGAACTTTCTGCTGTGGAATTATGATCTCCTGTGACTAATTGATGTTGCAGCAGGATTTGATTGATTGATGCTGTTAAATGTGAGGGAGTGGAGCCATACGAAGGGCCCTTTGGTGCTGTGCACAGAATGATCAGGTTTAAGAGGCATATTTCTGTGTGTGATAGTGACCGACTGGTTCCAGTATTGCAGGGTCCAGGTGCACATTAGCTGCAGTATTCCAAGTTACAAATTCATGCAGATGACAGGGATTTTTCCCTTTGTTTTCAGTATTTTTCGTGTGTTCTGGTTGCACAGACAGGGTGGCTGTGCTAAGAGGGCAAGTTCCCAAGGGTCAATTTTTTCATGCAGTGTGTGAATCTGTTGCAGGTTTTTATATTTCTTCCCCTTCAAAAGCCGTGAGGAAGACTGGATATATGTTCTTCAGAGCCTGGTGTTGCTCAGAGTGCTGTTCAAAAAGGACCTCCAGTCTTTACAGTTTTCAGCATTTCACAGGGCTCTTGCCCTTCTGCATGGGGAATTCCATCCTGCCTTGCTGCTGGGGTTCCTCCGCTGTTTGTGTCTGGGGGCTTTGCTAATTTAGGGAGGATTTCCCAAGGATAAGGGCAATTTTAGGCTTCCCTTTGTGTTTTTTTTCCCTGCAGGGTCCTTGGCCACTTTGAGAAACCTCTTTTCCTGGAGCTGTGCAAGCACATGTTCTTTGTGCAGTTGCATGAAGGTGAATACATCATCCGGCCTGGGCAGCTGGACAACAGCATCTACGTGGTGCAGGACGGCAGGCTGGAAGTCTGCATCCAGGAGAGCGTAAGAACAAACCCAGCTGTGGTTCTTTTCCCTTAATGAGGAAAGGCTGAGGGAGCTGGGGCTCTTCAGTTTGGCGGAGACTGAGGGGTGACTCATTCATGGGGATCAGTATGGAAAGGGGCAGTGTCAGGAGGATGGAGCCAGGCTCTTCTCGGTGACAACCAGTGACAGGACAAGGGGCATGGGTGCAAACTGGAACACAGGAGGTTCCACTTAAATATAAGAAGCAACTTCTTCGTGGTGAGGGTGGCAGAGCCTGGCCCAGGCTGCCCAGGGAGGTTGTGGAGTCTCCTTCTCTGCAGACATTCAAACCCGCCTGGACCCCTTCCTGTGGAACCTCAGCTGGGTGTTCCTGCTCCATGGGGGATTGCACTGGATGAGCTTTCCAGGTCCCTTCAACCCCTGACATTCTGGGATTCTGTTCTTGAGATCAATCTGTTGGCATGCATAGCATATGGGTTGGCATGAATCACGAAGCATTGATTAAGCTTAGACATTGAATCACAGTGATTTAGAAAGGATTAATTCCAACCCTTCAGGGCTATGATGTTCATAAAGAACAAGGCTTTTTTGCTGTGGTCCCCCATGTCTTAGATGAGAGAGTGAACACAGTGCTGATCTGGCGTTTTGAAACGTCCTCCCATGCTCCAGGTGCATAGTTATTGAGGGGGGACGGGGTGCTGGACTGGCCTTGTGTTGGAAACATTCCCCTTTGAATGGTAGCTATGCAAAATAATGAGGTGTTCAGAGCTGGAGGGATCAAGTGTACTTCTCTGCATAATATTCTGGCTGGGAGATAGAAGATTCAGGATCACTTTTAGTAGGCAGGGAAGAGAAGCGATGGTCTGTGTTATCGGTGAGTGTTAAACTGATGAGCGTTAGCCTTGGTGACCACCCCCCTGCCAATTTAGATTTTTACTATTTTTCCTTCTTCCTGAACTTAGAGTTTAGCTTTACCATGGGAACAGTTTCCTGATGGCTGACAAGTCAGAGATTTTGTCTTTGTATATTATCCCAAATTTGCTAATTTGTGTGTATTTTTGTATTTTGCTGTCCTTTGCTCTGCACTGCGTCTTGACATGTGATCCCTCCATAGAGGGAGCTAATTCTGAGAGTGAAGGACGCTTTTTCTTTTTCAGTTGTTACATAGCAAAGACAAACAGGTTACATCTCCCCCTAGCCCAAACTGGCTTCTAGTTTCTTTTAATTTATCACTTCTGGAATGGTAGTTGAAAACTGTGGCTTGAATTAGCACACTACTATCAGGGCAGAGAGGAAACGAGTGTCCAAATTGGAATGGGGGACCATTTCTGGTAGGGCTGCTCAGAGTGGGAAAAGGAGAGCGGGTTGAGCTTTCTGAGATGCTCCATATATGCCAAATACCCAGCTGTTTGCCCGTAGTGATGGTCTGTCCTTCGCTTGCAGGACGGGACAGAAGTGGTGGTGAAGGAGGTGCTGGCGGGAGACAGCGTCCACAGCCTTCTCAGCATCCTCGACGTTATCACGGTGAGTTCTCATGGGCTTAGGGCTTGGACTCGATGATCCTCGTGCATCCCTTCCAACTCAGGACATTCTAGAGTTCTGTTCCATGAGGGAAGTCAACTTTTGAATATTACAAGGAAAGAATCAGAATGGGAAATGTTTCTTTGACCAATTCTTTCTCTCCTCCCAGGCCTCACAGCTGTAAATTCAGCTCTGTGGTGTGTTAATTTGTCACGAAACGTGTGTGCTTGCTAGTGGAACACTGGCTATTTCCGATAAGCAATAGGATCTGAATTATTCTTTTAAGGCTGGAAAACTGAGGTAAAGTGTGGTGCTCAAGGTCACAGAGCAGTGGAGAGCAGGACCAGCTTAGGGCCTACAAATCAGGGTTTTACACTGTTTGATTTGTTGCTTACTGAATTTATTTTCATTTAGCCTAATGAAAATAAATCTGACAGTTGTTATTATCGTAATTATACTGTGAAACCCGCTGATGGGTTAATTTGTTCCCTCAATGTTCATGCTGCCGCTGGCCGTCTGAAGCCTGTGCGCTTCGACAGGGGCGAGATGAGCGGAACGCTGGCCACTCGCATTTATTGCGCAAATTAGCGGTGTGGATTTTGTTTCGGTTGGAATTACAATACGGTTTTGCTGCAGTTGTCACAGCGCGTCTGTTTAGGAAAACCTAAATTGAAGGGGGAAAATTTGTTATATTCGATAATACACAAGCGCTTAAAGCGTTTGCTTCAAGGATTTTTGATGGCCGAGAGGATGAGGATAATCTGATCAATAAGTTGTTCATATTTGACCTTGTATCGTGTGGCTCTTGTGCTTGGTGTCTCCTTTCATTAAAGGGGACCATTATTTTATGTGTAAGTAGTTTAATGATTCTGTAAAGTGTTCTTTGCCACTTCTAGGTACAAGCAGACGAACATATATATAAAATTTCCGTGAAGCCTATTGAAAGTGGTAAACAGTTTTTAAGCTTGGTCACATTTTCTTCTATAGAAAGTCATGGCACGTGAATAATTTAGACTGTACAAGTCTAGGTCTTGCTGCCAAATCCATATTAATAGCAAATGATTTAGAGGTATCCTTGCCCTTGTTACTTCCACAGGTAACTTTTCTTAATGACAGTTTTATTTTCCTATATTCTTTTTAAACAAACAAGAAGAAATCCTTCTTATATAACAACGGTTTGTGGGTGCTTACCATTCGTTTTGTGGTACGTGTGTGGGGTTTTTTATTATTATTCTATTTATTTTTCTCTTTTTAGTTATACCGCTGGAAAATCAGAAAATATAAATTATTGAAAGTGTGTTCAAAGAGTTATCAGCATGCAGAAGAGTATTTAACCAGAAAGCTTGCAATTTGTTTTTAATGAAGTGACTTGTTCTCATTTATCTTTACAACTCCCACTTTCCTCCCTTGTTTCCCAGCTTTGAACTGGTTGTGTTGTTCTCAGTTCTCGTTGTGCTCCTTACTGACTGTGGGTACAAAAGTACCGGGAAAATGGATAAGGAAGGAGAAAGTAGCGTTTGTCAAAATAGAGACTTCTCAGGCGCATTCCAAATTAGTCTTAGAACTTCCTGTGGATACCGTAACCTTAATTAATTTTCGCTGTACCACCAAACACGTGGATCTGACACGATGTCAAGGTTTAAGGCAAGGCAGCAATAAACTGTGGCAGACACTCCCTGTTATCCCCTCACTTCCCACCACCCCTCCTTTAGATCTGAAAGATGATTGGAAAGATAAGAGGAAAGGAAGAGAGACTTACACTTCAAGTTGGAGAGTTTTAAGGGGTTTTACTAATGCTACTAATAAATAGAGAATATATACACACTATCCAAACCCAATCTGAGTGCTGGCTGTGGAGCTGGGTCACTCAGCAGAGCTGGGGGTGCGGGGCTGGCGGCTCCAGCAGCTGCAGCTCAGGCCCCGGAAGTCACGGGCGGGACTGCACAGCAACCGGAACCTGGGTGCAGGGTGCAGGGCCTGAGGCCTGTGGATCACAGACAGACAGACAGACAGGGGCCTCTCTGGATGCCTCGTGGTCGAAGAGAGCATGGCCCTCGTGATCGTGCTCTTGTGTAGGGGTATGACGATTATGGGATGGAATACTTCCGTTGGTCAGTTCGAGTCACCCGTTCATCCACCCCTCCTCAAACACGCCCCTCTCACAACGGAACGGGGGAAAACTTATCAGTCTTTCTTAGCTACCGTAGTAATAAATCTAAACACGAGCTTCTTCCGTTGGTCTCTGATCAGCACCGAGTGCAGCATCCGAGGAAAAATATGCAGCTAAAACTCAGAAAAGTACAGCCACCTAAAGAACTGAGCTGAGAGAAAAATCACTAAAGAGAACAGGTCTTGTTTCTAACAAAACTGGAACACACAAAGAAATAGTTTATGCAGAGAGGATTTGAGTTGTCTGAGCTGGATTTGTGGTTTCTTTGACCGATTTTGTAACGCGCCATGTCTGGCCTGTCCCGTTCATTTGAGCGATGTGCAAGGAAATCGAGATTGTGGCAAGAAGCGGCGACCTCTTGTTGTTGGATCTGAAAGAAAGATCACATGAGAGCTACTTCTATAATTTAATTTTCTAATTGTTTAAATTGAAGTGCCTGCTTAGATCTACTAATTGAGAAGCTACCAGCTCTGGCATAGGAGACTTGTTCTGCGTTTCACTCATTCGGAGAACAGATAAACGCTGCTTTCTCAAAAATTAAAAGGAAAAACAAGGAGCTTTGGAATGCCTGTGGACACCAACATTTTCCTGGTGTTTTGGAACAATTCTGTGCTGCGGTTAATCTGACTCTGAACTGCTATTACCTCAAATATTAGAGGAGTCTCTGAACTGCTTGTTGGTGATGCCCACACAAGGGTTTTTGGGTGCTGTTGTTCTTCCCTTGTGCAGTCAGGGCTGTTCCCTATCACTGAATTTTCATTCAAATGGGACAAGTAGAGACGGTGTTTGATGCTGAGTTTGTGGTTTTACTCTCCTTTTATCCTCCATATGAAGATAATATTTGGAACACGATGAGCAGGTGGCGTAGTTGGAACGAGAAATAAGAGATTGGGAGGAATATCGATCAATTGGCAGTGACTGAAGGGGAAAAATGGAAGTCTGAGGGTTAAAAGAAGATGAAAAAACCAACCTTGGACGCAGGTGAGCCTGCAGGGCTGGAGTCTGTTTAAATGGAGCAGGCAAGATAAATGAGATTATAAAGCAGCAATTGATTGTAGCAGGAAGGTTGGTGTGGTACGGAGGAGGCAGGTGGGAGCAGGAGAGACACAATCCAGGCGATGGGAATAGGGAGAATACGGCAGGATTTGGGGTACAAAAAGGGAGTTATTCCTGGTGGGAGAATGATAAGCACCTCTAGCAGATTCTTAACCAAATTCATTTGGATGTGGCCATTAGCTGTCATCTGGATTCAACTACGACTTCAGCTGTGACGTTCATCACCTACAATATTTAGGCACTCCGCAGCTCTTAGAGCAAGACAGAAGTAAATAGTTATCTGCGCTGAGAACAGAAAGTTCTCCATTGAAAAAGCCCTAATTCACTACTGATTATAACTTCACTGTTCCTTGTGACCCCCGTGTGCCATTGGAAAATATTGTAATTTCGATGTGGTGTTCTCTGTGAGCGGCTGGTTACGTTACATTGGAGAGAGCTGGCAATTACGGGAACATTTCCTCTCCGTGTTCCAACCCAATTAGACGTGGTGCTTTGCCCTTTCCAAAGGCGGCTGCTCGCACACAGGGATCGCGAAAAGGAAAAATTACACACTGAAAAACTGGAGGGATGGGCTGTTCTTTGGAGAAAAAGGCGGCTGCGTCATCATCTGTTATTATTCCGAAATTGGTTTTCTGAGAGATTCTCAGTGCTGGTCTATCCAACTACTCCTGCATTTAAACGGTCCTAAAATTCCATTTGGTCCTTTGGAGGCAACCGTGAGGCTGATGTGGCCCCAGGAAAAATGAGTGTGACACCCCCAATCTATTCCCAAACAAGCACTGTTCAAAACAACCCCAAAACTCTTTACTGGATAGAGTACAGACCAGCAAATTTGCTGATGACACCAAGTTGGGAGGGAGTGTGGAGCTGCTGGAAGGCAGGAGGGCTCAGCAGAGGGATCTGGATAGACTGGAAAAATGGGCCGATTCCAATGGGATGAAGTTCACCAAGGCCAAGTGCCGGGTCCTGCCCTTTGGCCACAACAACCCCCTGCAGCGCTCCAGGCTGGCACAGAGTGGCTGGAGAGCAGTCAGGCAGAAAGGGACCTGAGGGGACTAATGGACAGGAAGCTCAGCGTGAGCCAACAGTGTGCCCAGGTGGCCAAGAAGGCCAATGGTGTCCTGTCCTGTATCCAAACCGGCGTGGTCAGCAGGACAGGGGCAGTGATCCTTCCCCTGTGCTCTGCACTGGGGAGGCCACACCTGGAGTGTTGTGTTCAGTTCTGGGCCCCTCAGCTCAGGGAAGAGATTGAAGTGCTGGAGCGGGTCCAGAGAAGAGCAACAAGACTGGGGAAGGGACTGTAACACAAGCCCTATGGGGAGAGGCTGAGGGAGCTGGGCTTGTTCAGTCTGGAGCAGAGGAGGCTTAGAGGTGAGCTCAGCACTCTCTAGAACGACCTGAAGGGCAGTTCTAGCCAGGGGGGATTGGGCTCTTCTCCCAGGCAGTCAGCAATAGGACAAGGGGGCAGGGGCTTCAACTCTGCCAGGGGAAATTGAGGCTGGAGATGAGAAAGCAATTCTGTGCAGAGAGAGTGGTCAGCATTGGAATGGCTGCCCAGGGAGGTGCTGGACTCACCGGCCCTGGAGGTTTGTAAACTGAGATTGGCCATGGCACTTAGTGCCATGATCTGGTAATGGACTGGAGTTGGACCAAGGGTTGGACTTGATGATCTCTGAGGGCTTTTCCAACCCAGTTGATGACGTGATTCTGTGATATAAATGGGAAATACAGTGTTTATTTTGCCCTTTTGAATAACTGTTATGGGACACTATTAAACACTTTTATCCCTTTTCCAACAAATAAAGTTTTAATAGATTTCCTTTGTTTTTCCACTGTATATTTGGTGTGGAGTGTTTTAGGGAAGCGATGGCAAGTGTAGCGATGTACGTGCTTAAAGGCAGGCTATATATACATTTTCTCTTACATTTGTGTATAAGGAGAATTCCAAATGACTTCATCATCTAAAGCCAGGCTTTAAACTGGCCCATAAAAGAAGAACGTTGCATTTATTTTTGGGTGCAGCAAAAGCACAGGAATGTCATTTGTTAATGTCTTTACTTAATGCAAAGAGGCGCAGGAAAAGTGAGGACGCCGGCAGCTTCGCGCCGTAGGTCGAAGAGATGTTTAAAATTTCAAATCCCTCGGGAACTTGAAAATCAAAGCTATTAATACCATCCCCGGATTTTATAAAAAGGTCAGCCGGAGTTGGTGTAATTAAGAGATTGGTTCCAATTAATTTAATTTTAGAACCTGCCTCATGGTGCCTTCCAGACCAGCAAGGCAGAGCTGTAAGAAGAAACTCCATTTCTTCCTTAGGTTGCGCTCTGTGCCACATAAGGACTCTTTTTGATCTTAAAAATACTGGATAAATCAATATTTTATGTATTGAAAAATCAACTAATGACTTATAGACATTATTTTCAGCATTTGCTAATGGGGTGTAAAGGGTATGTTGTCTGGAGTTTGTTATCCATGTATTTGGCAGTAGATTTTTTTGTTAAAATATATTCTGATTCAAGGGGGAAAATCCTGAACTTGCCTCCCAGTGTCACACTCTTTGTATTTGACCCACTTACCGTTTTCATTTCAATGGTTTATTAATTCTTAATCTGTTCTTCAGGCAATCACAGGTTCCAGTATAAGTTGGGGAATGACCTATTAGAGAGCAGCATAGGAGAAAGGGACCTGGGGGTCCTGGGGACAGCAGGGTGACCATGAGCCAGCACTGGGCCCTTGTGGCCAGGAAGCCAATGGGACCTGGGGTGGGTTAGAAGGGGGTGGTCAGTAGGTCAGAGAGGTTCTCCTGCCCCTCTGCTCTGCCCTGGGGAGACCACACCTGGAATATTGTGTCCAGTTGTGGCCCCTCAGTTCCAGAAGGACAGGGAACTGCTGGAGAGAGTCCAGCGCAGCCACCAAGATGCTGAAGGGAGTGGAGCATCTCCCGTGTGAGGAAAGGCTGAGGGAGCTGGGGCTCTGGAGCTGGAGGAGACTGAGGGGGGACTCATTCATGGGGATCAATGTGGAAAGGGGGGAGTGTCAGGAGGATGGAGCCAGGCTCTTCTCAGTGACAACCAGTGACAGGACAAGGGGCAATGGGTGCAAACTGGAACACAGGAGGTTCCACTTAAATATGAGAAGCAACTTCTTCCTGGTGAGGGTGTCAGAGCCTGGCCCAGGCTGCCCATGGGGTTGTGGAGTCTCCTTCTCTGCAGACATTCAAACCCGCCTGGACACCTTCCTGTGGAACCTCAGCTGGGTGTTCCTGCTCCATGGGGGATTGCACTGGATGAGCTTTCCAGGGCCCTTCAACCCCTCTGTGATTCTGTAACCCAGGATGGTGAGACCCAGTTTATCTCAAGCAGAGAGAAGCTGTTTGGCTTTGTCATTTGCGATATTTCATATATATATGAAGATATGTATGTATATGTACCTTAGAGTTCAATAAGTCTGCTTGGTTTTTGTCTTTCTCCATTATATATGTAATTACTATCCAATTTTGTTGTCATTTTTGCTTAATTGTGTGAGGTTAGGGTTGTTATTGCAGTGAATGGCTTGGTCCTCAGTACAGATAATAAAACCTCTGTTCTCTGCAGCCTGGAGTAGCTGGAAGTTGAAATACTTGTGAAGCCTGGCTTGGTAATGAAACTCTAATGGAATTGATAGACCAGCCAGTTCCCCTTATTCCGACACACCTTCCCATAGCTCTTATTTCTTTGTCTCCCTTTAATGCCGGTGAAATTGCCAATGTGAATGCACCTGACCCACCGCCCTCATTACAGCACCCGCGGGTCATGGAGCACAAGTTCAAGGCTTTTTGTGGCCAGATGATGTCTGTCAATTATATATAATATCAAAGGAGATATTGAGAAAGTGATTGGGAAGAATTGGGTCGGATAATTGGTGGATTAACCTCGTGTCTCCGAAACTTTCTCTTAGGGTCACCCTGCTCCTTCCAAAACCGTCTCAGCCCGAGCAGCCATTCCGTCCACTATATTGCGACTCCCAGCAAATGCCTTCCAAGACGTGTTCAGGAAATACCCCGAGACTCTCGTTAGAGTGGTGCAGGTAAGCTTTGTCACTAAGTAGAATTGGGGGAAGGAAAAAACCCACTCCAATTTCCAAGTTACATTTTGAAGTTCAGCCAGCTCATCATCCTTTTGCAGATATAGAACTGGTCAGTATAGCCTCTTTCCAAGATTTGGATGATTTTTGCTGTTTCTCTTATTCTTGAGAGTCCTAAACTTACTGATCTCTGCATTAATCACGTACAGGAAGAAAGAATTTATATATATACACACATTGAATCAGCCTGACCTGCAGTGTAGGCTCTTTGGTCCAGGTGGTGTAGAATGTGCTGGCGTGGGCTCTGCACCGTGGTTATGCACCAACGGGGTTTCAAAATGAAAAAGGCTGTCGCATATTCTGAAGAAGAGCTGCTGTACCCTCAGGAGCTGTGTGCTGAGGGGTGGTGCTTTGCAAAATTCACACAATTCAGATTGATGTGTGAATTTCCAGTTCGGAAGCGATTGTCGGCACCAGAAGGAAGAGCTGGGCTTTGTGTTGGTTTGAAGTTCACCTCCCTGTGCCCTGCAGGAGCTTGGGCAGTTTCCTAGTGAGCGCTGTGAATCTGTACTGTGTATTATACCTCCTGAGAGTGGAGGGTGGTGCAGGGATTTGTGCATTAACAATTTGGTGTGGATGGTTTGCCCAGGGGCGCGTTGTCCCGCAGGTGTAACATTCCAACGGGCACACATGGGTCATTCTGTTTTACTCTCACTTCTAAATCTTTTCGTCCTTGCGAGCTGTTTTGGTACCTGGCTGATTTACGCATGACACGTGAACCTCCTAATACTGATGGCTGAGGAGAGCAGCTCATTATACCAATTTAATTTGCTCCGTGAGAGCTGATACAAAAGTGAGGGTGTTTTAATAGCGGGAGCGAGTTGCCAGGGCAGAGGAAGGTCGGTGGCAGGGATGCCTCGTGTTGGTTTAGAGTTTGTAGAGCAATAGCACAGGCTTTGTATGGGGAAGACTGGAATAACTTCTTAATGAGAGGGAAAAGATGGAAGGAAATGATTTTATTTCAAGACAAGGGAGGAAATGATTTTATTTCAAGGGAGGTTTTTCTTCTCACAGAAGATCGTAAAATGAATGTTACATATCAATTTAATAATGATGGTACTTGAGAAGTGAGGTGCTTGCTGTAACCAGCCCATGAAATCCAACCTATGCTGCTACATGGGGACTTTGGGGGAGGTGGACAAAGCTTATATTTCAGAAATTTGAAGCAATGCATCTCTTCAATTTCAATTATTTATTGTTAAAGTTTATAGAAAACCAAAAGTGTTATTTGGTGTTTGGGAGTGAGAGTTTGGATTCTTGTGCTGTCAAATGATTGTGAAGTTTGGTAAATGCCTTGAATCTATCTTTGCCTCAATATATCAACTGCTAAAAAGCAATTTCAGCTTAGGGTACAGTCTGTATTTTTGAAGTGCCTTCAGGTACTCTGGTGTGTAATTATATCTAAATGCAAAAATGAGTGTGAGCGAATGCTAATTCTATTCCTACTGTTTCTCGTTTCCCATTTCTAGATCATCATGGTGAGGCTGCAGAGAGTGACATTCCTGGCTCTGCACAACTACCTGGGGCTGACCACTGAGCTCTTCAACTGTGTAAGTTTGAACATTTCATCTGCTGTTCCTGTGCACAGGGAGGTTTTTCTTCTCACAGAAGATCGTAAAATGAATGTTACATATCAATTTAATAATGATGGTACTTGAGAAGTGAGGTGCTTGCTGTAACCAGCCCATGAAATCCAACCTACGCTGATACATGGGGACTTGGGGGGAGGTGGACAAAGCTTATATTTCAGAAATCTGAAGCAATGCGTCTCTTCAAACTGGTGTGTGCGCATCACCGTGATGAGTTTAGTTATAACTCAGCAGAACTACAGCAAACAGTCACTTGGTAAAAGTTTGTAACTTTATCATAAACCTTAACAAGACTTCAACAACAAAACTCACAATGATATTACCCTTATGTGCCCAGAATAAAGTTAGAAAGAGGGAGCAAAGAGAGATAAGGGTATCAGAAGCTGAGTTGTCACCACTCCAAGGGTCTGCCGATCCAGCAATGGTCTCTGTAGCTCTCTTGGTGGCGGGTGCAATGAAACTTCATTACTAGTGTCCCAAGTGAGAAGCTTTTTATACTTTGGTTCATTTGCACGTGAGATAGGAGAGGACGGCTCATCTCCCTCTGCTTGCTCCTCATGCTAATTAAGGAGATTGTTCCAGAAATGGGTCAGTGGTCCCAGAACTGAGTTTAAGCTGTGTATAATTGGTTTTCCCCTCGCAGCAGAGCCAGGCCATCCCGCTCACCTCCGTGGCAAATGTCACAGCTGGAGGAAGTTCCAGCAGAGCATTAAAAAGACAAGTGTCCAACGTGTCCGAGGAAGATCGCACAGAGAAGTTTGAAAAGGCTAGCGAAGCACTGGAAACAGGTAATGTGTCTGGAAATGTGCAGTAACAGTCCTTTGTGAGGTTCTTTGTTGTGCTATTCATCAGAGGAATTCTGTTTTATTAGAAAAATTAGGGTTTATCTTAGATCAGTTTCAGGTTTGAAGTCTTTGGGTAGTCCTTGCCTTTAATAGGAAATTATTACTGCGTGGTTAATGATATTGATGAGGGAGTGGGAAAAAAAGTGGTTCCTGATGTTGATTTCGTAGAAGAAGCTGTGAAAATTCTGCACTCTAGATACTAACAAAAGAATCACAGAATCACAGAATGGACTGGGTTGGAAAAGCCCTCAGAGATCATCCAGTCCAACCCTTGGTCCAACTCCAGTCCATTGACCAGATCATGGCACTAAGTGCCATGGCCAATCTCAGTTTACAAACCTCCAGGGCCGGTGAGTCCAGCACCTCCCTGGGCAGCCATTCCAATGCTGACCACTCTCTCTGCACAGAATTGCTTTCTCATCTCCAGCCTCAATTTCCCCTGGCAGAGTTGAAGCCCCTGCCCCCTTGTCCTATTGCTGACTGCCTGGGAGAAGAGCCCAATCCCCCCTGGCTAGAACTGCCCTTCAGGTCGTTCTAGAGAGTGCTGAGCTCACCTCTAAGCCTCCTCTGCTCCAGACTGAACAAGCCCAGCTCCCTCAGCCTCTCCCCATAGGGCTTGTGTTTAAATTGCTGGCCATGTGTAGACTTTGGGTTTGAAGTGTCACTGTGGAAGCTGAACACAGGAAAATAAATGACATTGAATTTTTGCATCTGAACCTGAAATTTTTTTTTAATTAAATCAAAAGCGGGAAACAGGTTTAAACAGCCTTTAACGCTGGTGTTTCAAAACCTTTAACACAACCTTGGATGAAAATGTTTTAAGAGTGGGTAGCAAGAGGTCCTTGCTGTCAATGAAATGTATTTTATTTAGGGAGCACCTTGTGTTTACAGTTGTGTAACTTTTGTCTCTAAATTTCAGATACACTGAAGACTCCTGGTGCAGAAAACTCTGAAAATATTTTCAAAAGAAGCCTTTCCTCACCCCCCTGCACAGGGTCTGCAGAGGCTTCCAGTGAGTAGTGCTTGGCCAAATTGTGGTGAAGATGTGATGTATTGAATCACGTGGGGGTAGATGTGGTTTCTGAAGCACCGGGTTAGATAATCTTCCTCTTTCTGTTAGATAATCCCCTTGCAGCAGTGCTGCTTCCTAACTCAGCTGTCAAAAATGTGTTTTCTAAAGTAACAAACAGACTATTATCTAAGAGAACGTTCCCTTGCTGTCTTTATTAACAATGGGGAACGTAATTTGGCTACCGAGAGACCTGCAAATGAAGAGCTTTATTAATTGGTGTAACTGAAACAAAGTGAGCTATGATGATACGCTGTCATCTGTCATGCAGAAGATGACACAATTCTCGCTGGCTGATTGTCCCAAAGAAAACATTACATGGCTTTGTTGCTTTTAGAGGATTGTCTTTCGAGTGGGTGATAAAGGTGATTTATCGCTGAATGCTCTGATGAGGCCGAGCTGTTCTGATGCCGCAGTGTTCATTCCGCTGAACTTCAGCTGTCTGCACTGTGGCGTCTTCCTCTGAGCCAGCTGGGTGGGTGAACTTTGTCCAGGGTGGAGAAACGGGAACTTCTTGGGTGAATCCCAGAAGGAAAGTGTCTGTCTGTCCTTAGCCGAGTGGCAAACTGCTGTCCTGAGGTGCTTGTGAGGTCATGCTTACATACCGTGGTCGTTATGGGATATTAACAGAGAAGTTCTATAAAATTGTCAGTGGAATAAAGATATGCTGGGTGTGTTAGAACTTACGTTGACTCTTAGATGGTTTAGGAGATAAGAACAGACTCTGAGGGGATTAGGAGAGGGAGATGGGCTGAGGGAGCGCTCAGCGTTGCTGTCAGCCCTGAGGAAACACTTTAAACACTTGTTGCTATCAAGTTAGGGTGCTGGTATGTAGAGAACAGACAGTTACTTCATTTGTAACAACGGAGAGCTGTGTCACTTCCTCTTTGATTTCTGCTGCGCAAATGTACGATGTCCCAATTCTGTTTTTTCATAACTTCAGTATTATGTCCAGAGGGATGGGTATGACAGAGAAGCAGCATTTTGGCTAGTGATACACAGATCGTCTTTCTGAACCAGAATAAGGGAAAATACTGAACGGACCTATACAAGACATGGCTTTATTTTCATATCTGTTGGATTGGTTTACACTGTGCTTTGTAAAATGCACCATCAGACTTGGTTCAGTGCTGTATTAAGCAGTTTGATGCTGAACGCAGCCATTTTACCCCAGGGGAACAGTAGTTTGAGACCTGCCCATGCAGGTAGAGCCCATGTGTGCTCTTAGAAGCTTTGACATGGAAGGATCCCCGCATGCTTAACAGCGAATATGTCAGTTTGTCCTTCCTTTCTCCTTCTGTGTGTCCTAAGAATGATGGCAGGGTACGCAGAGCTTAGTGGAGAGAGAAAACTAATTTTTACTGACAGAAGGAGTGTGTCTAATTGAGTAATGATGATTTGCCTCGGTTAACAGAGCTGGTTTCTGTTCACTGCACTGAGGTTAGTGTCTCTGTTTAGCTTGCATGGAAAGTATCTTGATGTCTGCAATGAAAAGATCAAGATACTGCTTCAGATTCTATTCCCCTACTTTCCTGTGCATTCAGACTCCGCGGGAATATTGATTATGATGTTTATTGATTCGGAGAAAAGGGGAGTGTCTGTTATTAGTGTCACACAGGTGCTGTTATCTCAGCATCTCTTCGATTTGCTTGAACTAACAAAAAACTGCTGGAAATGACTTCGCTCCTGGGGCTGGGATGTAATTTGTTCTGGTTTTTTGTAGTTTTTCTGGTTTTTGTATGGTTATCTCACTTGAAGCGCAGCAGTTGTGTAGATGGGGCAATACGATCCCGCCAGCTTCGACTAGTCTGCTTTTTAATTACACGAACCCTTTTTGTGGCAAAAGATGTAATTAAGTCATGTGGAGCATCTGGGCTGGTGTACAGAAGAATCAGATGAACAACATAAAGCAACAGGATCTTTTGTAGGTGATAACTTCATCAGTTTGATTGTTCCTGGAAGTAGGTGCTCCCAACTTAATTTTATAAGGTTAAACAGCAGTTAGCTTTTATTGGTTTGTTATTTGGGGTTTTTTTGTGAAGATTTAAGAGAAGCTGCTTTTCCCATTTCAAAAGTGAAGCCACGACCCCGCAGCACACCCACAGGAGCGCAGAGAAGCGGCTTCAGGGGGCAGCGTGGAAGGGCAGAGGGCGCCGGGACGCGGCGGGCGTTGTTTGTGCAGCGGGTGGGATCCCGCAGCGTGTGCAGCGAGCGGCCGCGTTCCCCCCGCGTTCCCGCTGCCGTCTGTGCCTTTGACTCAACGGTTCCAGTTCAAGCGTGTTCTGCTGCAACAAGGCACTTTAATTAATCACCGTGTGGGAGTTTATATCTACGGCTGAGTCAAAGACTTCTGCGTTGAATAGGAGTCTAGGAAACATAAGCTTGCATGCTTAGAATGCCTCCTCTTTCTCCTCTGATTTATTTTTTAAATGCACAGCTATGCAGAGGATGCTTTTCCTGGCTGCATGCCTGTTATCTGATTCGTTAGGGTTAACCTGAGAAGTGCGTGTTTGGATTTAAAATGCACTTGGTGTATTGGGGCTCGGTAATGATGCTGACAGTGGGATTTGCGGGGCAGGATAATTGACAGGTGGTCAAACCAGACCATATGGAGTCCTATGCTGCTATTTCCGCCATCCCAGCTCTTTTTATTTATAACTAACTTAGGGTCTAATGTTGCAGTGTGCGTGAAATTCACTTAGTAGCATTAACAGTACTTTTTTTTCCTTTTTTTTGGTCTTATGATTAGTAAGTTTTGCTGATGACGATCTTTGGGACAACTTGTCGGGCTCATTCATGTTTACAGATATATAAAGGGGGAGTGTCAGGAGGATGGAGCCAGGCTCTTCTCGGTGACAACCAGTGACAGGACAAGGGGCAATGGGTGCAAACTGGAACACAGGAGGTTCCAAATCTAAGAAGCAACTTCTTCCTGGTGAGGGTGGCAGAGCCTGGCCCAGGCTGCCCAGGGAGGTTGTGGAGTCTCCTTCTCTGCAGACATTCAAACCCGCCTGGACCCCTTCCTGTGGAACCTCAGCTGGGTGTTCCTGCTCCATGGGGGATTGCACTGGATGAGCTTTCCAGGGCCCTTCAACCCCTGACATTCTGTGATATTGCAAGAACTTTCATAGGGAGAATATTATGATCAGTAACTTCTCCAGGTCTCTCCACAGAAAACATTCCCCCCGATGCCTAAAATAATTCCAGATCTTTTCTACAACTTGTCCAACCTTCCAATACACATCACACGCTGAGAGATATATAAGGAATTCCCTTGCAGGTCTCACTGATCCATTCATTAATTTAAAGTCACTCACAACTTCTCTTCCTTACTCATCAATTTTAATTTATTTTAATTATATTGGCTCCTTGGCTGTCCCATCCACCATCCAGGAACTTATCTGAGATAATCAATAATACAAACATAACTGGCAAATGTTTCCCATTTAATTACCTTCAATAGGATACCCACATATGATTTACAGACAAGTTTAATAATCATGCAGCTATATATTGGAAACAGGAAGTGCCCTATATTTACACCTTTGTGAAAAATATTACCCTCCCATGAACAGAGCAATTATTTTATTTCTGAAGGATTTTGACTCCTATTTCCACCCCAGCTTGGACAAGGAGAGAATCCTACTGTCCAAAGATTCAGATCTACCTCAGAGTAATCCTTTCCATGTTATCTGCAAGTATCAACAAATCTTTGCAGGCAGTAAATCCACATCTGCCACCAGGGTCATAACATCACTTCATGATCAGCCTCCAAACAAGAATCACAGAATCCCAAAATGTGAGGGGTTGGAAGGGCCCTGGAAAGCTCATCCAGTGCAATCCCCCCATGGAGCAGGAACACCCAGCTGAGGTTCCACAGGAAGGTGTCCAGGCGGGTTTGAATGTCTGCAGAGAAGGAGACTCCACAACCTCCCTGGGCAGCCTGGGCCAGGCTCTGCCACCCTCACCAGGAAGAAGTTGCTTCTCGTATTTAAGAGGAACCTCTTGTGTGCCAGTTTGCATCCATTGCCCCTTGTCCTGTCACTGATTGTCACTGAGAAGAGCCTGGCTCCATTCCGCTTTCCATATTGATCCCCAGGAATGAGTCCCCCCTCAGTCTCCTCTTCTCCAGCTCCAGAGCCCCAGCTCCCTCAGCCTTTCCTCACACGGGAGATGCTCCACTCCCTTCAGCATCTTGGTGGCTGCGCTGGACTCTCTCCAGCAGTTCCCTGTTCTTCTGGAGCTGAGGGGCCACAACTGGACACAATATTCCAGGTGTGGTCTCCCCAGGGCAGAGCAGAGGGGCAGGAGAACCTCTCTGACCTACTGACCACCCCCTTCTAACCCACCCCAGGTACCATTGGCCTTCCTGGCCACAAGGGCCCAGTGCTGGCTCATGGTCACCCTGCTGTCCCCAGGACCCCCAGGTCCCTTTCCCCTACACTGCTCTCTAATAGCTCATTCCCCAACTCATACTGGAACCTGGGGTTGTTCCTGCCCAGATTCAAGACTCTACACTTGCCCTTGTTCTATTTCATTAAATTTCTCCCTGCCCAGCTCTCCAACCTGTCCAGGTCTCTGGATGGCAGCACAGCTTCCAGTGTC
Organism: Patagioenas fasciata; assembly: GCF_037038585.1. Classification (NCBI taxonomy): domain Eukaryota; kingdom Metazoa; phylum Chordata; class Aves; order Columbiformes; family Columbidae; genus Patagioenas; species Patagioenas fasciata. The sequence goes on from NC_092539.1 coordinate 2,610,149, forward strand.
ACCACTGCTCCCAGCTTGGGTACAAAAAAAGTTGTTTTGGTGGAAAAAAGGTTAATAGCAATGATGTCCTGCAAATGATGAGGAAAATCTGTTTGATGGATTTGCCTCTTCCTGATAATCCTCAGATCAGAGTGACTGTGTTTTGTCTGCCCCAAAATGATTATTGTACCCTGAACCAGAGTGGATATTGGAATTTTGGGACATATTGCGTACATGAGAAGCTTTAAAGTACCCATCAGATCTTCCAGGTCAAAAAGGGAATAAATAAGACTTTGAGGATGCCACATTCTGTTTTATCCTTGGCTTCAGAAACAAAGAAAGTTGCTTGACTTTGTGTACTATCTGCTGTTGCTGAGACACTGGAATAAAGGAGGTGCTTAAAAAACCTTTTCTGTTGCTTGCAGCCAGTTCCAGCGGTGCCAAGTCAGACATGGACATGGCGTACGAGCGAGCCAGGGTGCACTTCAGCACCGAGGAGGTTGTCAGCAGCCCTGCCACGGGCAAGGTGGGTCTGACCAGCGCGCTTCTTGCCTTGTGCTTCCTTATCCATCGTGTTCCTTGAGTAACAGAAACATTTTCTTCCTTGCTCCAGATACGTGCTCATGCATGTGTTCATCTCTCTACAAACTGTGGTGTTTGGTGCTCTTGGAATGGTGTGTTTGTTGTTTCACTAGAGTGACTCTTTAGGTGTTTTAGTGAAGATCTAGAAATTCTGCAGAGGTTCTCTTGGCAAGTAGTGGGGAAGCACTACTGCAGCTGCTTGGTTTTGGGGATATTATGTCTGAGTCATGAAAAGGATTATTTGGAAAGGTGAATTTGAAGTACTAGAGAGAGTGCAGAGAAGGGAACGGAGCTGGTGAGGGGCTGGAGCACAAGTGTGATGGGAGTGGCTGAGGGACCTGGGGGTTCAGCTGGAGAACAGGAGCTGAGGGGAGACCTTCTGATCTCTGAACTGCCTGAAAGGAGCTTGGAGCCAGGGGGGTCGGGCTCTGCTCCCCAGGAACAAGCGCCAGGAGCAGAGGAAACGGCCTCAAGTTGCACCAGGGGAGGTTGAGGTTGGATCTGGGGAACAATTTCTTCTTTCCCAAAGGGCTGTGGGGCATTGGAACAGGCTGCCCAGGGCAGTGCTGGAGTCACCGTCCCTGGAGGGGTTTAAAAGGCATTTAGGTGAGGTTCTCAGGGACATGGGGTAGTGCTAGAGTTGGGTTATGGTTGGACTCTATGATACTGAGGTTCTCTTCCAACTGAAATGATTCTCTGATTCTCTGATTATCAGGCCACGCTTTATTTGTGAGAACTACTTTGCAGCAAGGAGTTAAAAACCTATGAACTTCCTGTAGGTTTTCAACCATGATTTATGAATCTGTTTCCTTTTTGTGATCTGCTTTTTACGAAGACTAACCTGGAAGTGAAGAGCACAAAAATGCTCTTGTATTGTAAAACCGCAAACCAAAATCTGAAGAGAAACTGTGTCTTGGTGTGACCTTCACGGACATTTGCTCTTTTCTTCCATCTTTGTATATGGTGTTGATCAAGTTTTAGTTCCTTCAAGCTAGCAGCTGCCCGGTTTGCAAAAAGTCTCTTATTCTTCCCTTTTGCGGGCTGTGATGAGTAACCTTGTTTGACTGGAGTGTCAAACATGGATAATGAATTTAGCAAGCTGTTGTTTTTTTGGAAACTTAGCTTTTTTCTTTAACAGGCCACCAGTTGTGGGTAGAGAACATATGATACGGCAAGTTTTTCTGGGTGGGTGCCAGTCGTCGCATCTAAACCAATACTTGTTGTGTGTCTGCTCTTTGCAGTCAATACTGAAGAAGACGGTGACGGTGACAGAAACTCCTTCAGCAGTTGTCTATTACAGCGCTGCGCATGATTCCTCTAATAACAAACACATTGATGCCATCGTCGAAGCAGCAAAGAAAGACTTCTCAACCTTGATGAAACTTGATGTAAGTTATTGCAGGAAAGAATGGCTTTATTTTTGCTTTTAATCTCATTCCACCAGGCACTAAAAAGTAAATTGCCTCCCTAGTACACTGTAGGCTAGCTCAATGTTTTATTCTCTAGTCTGCTGAAGTTATTAGGAGGACTGAATAAATCAGAATTATTCTGCCATTGGAAAAGACTGAAATGCACTACAGGAATCTTTTCTCACCGTGTACAGATTTATCCATGTGAGATGTAAACATGGAATTTCTGCCACTGTGTAATTTCATGCTCTCACATACTGTGTGAAGAAGCTACATAAAGGCATTCAGGTGGTTGCTGAATCTATTAATCCTGTTGGCATCGCATGCGGGCACCTTGTTTGATGTTTTTGGGGCTGAATCTCTGCTTTTGGCCGTTGGGGGTGCATTTCCCAGCTGAGGGCCTGTGCCCGAGGGAACACTCGGTGCCCTCGCAGTCATCACCGAGCTCAGCCCTCGCTGCTCAATTAAAATGTTTGTTTTTGTGGTTTCTGTGACCCCAGCTGCATTTCATTGCAGAGGTTCAGGCAGCTAATCGGACAATTTGAGGAAATTGTGCATCTGTCCAGCCGAGTCACAGATGTCCCGGTTTGTTAGAGTGCGTGGCTGCTGCTGCGGCCTGGCCCTGCAGGCCCCTCCGCTGTGTGAGGCCTCACCAAGCAATGCTGAGCAGAATGTCAAAAGATTCTACTTTTGGGTTTCAACATACCCTGCTGACTTCCAGATCATTCCCCTTGCATCTTTCAAACTCGGTGGTGACCTTTCAGAAGTGAAGCTGGAGGCAGAAGCTCCGCGTTGGCGCTGGCGTGAGCGAGGGGCGCAGGGCTGGCTGATGGTCTGCAGGAGACTTCGCGGTCTTCTTACCTTAATTTTCACTGTTTTCAGGTGCTTATATCCTTGTGGAAGGTTATTAGACTATTTTAGAAGAAATTCTTGTTACAGATGGAGTAAAGTTTGTTCTGCTGTGTTCAGCCTTCTGTCCTTGACAGGCCCGGCCTCAGGTGCCGCTTGTGACAACAGTTTATATCCAATATACAACTGACGGTTTTCTATTTTAGACCAGTAAAATCACGAGCAAAAATTCCAAGATCACTAAACTACTGATTACAGCACTTAAAAAATAATCTAGAATTAAATTCTCATTAAGTAACATGTAAACAGATTGCTGGTCCAGTGAGCTTAACCCTGTTCTTAAAACGCAGCATCTAATAGGCAGCGTTTTTAACTTGAAAATCTAAATAACAATGAAATAAGGTAGGGTTGTGAAACTTTCTTGGACCAACTCAGCTTTTCACAAGTGAGTAAGAATTTGATGGAATGTCGCCAAATGCTACCAATCTCTTTTAAAGGTTGCTGTTAGTTTTTTCTATGCAGGATAGCAGAAGTTGATTCTTCTATAGGCAACGGAAGGAAAATCTTATTGTGTTAAAATACGTGTTCAATATTACTTATATCAAGGAAGAAAATGAATTCTGGATGCTCTTCTCTTAAAATATTAGCTCAAATCTCTTATTTCTTAGCTGGCCAGAGGCATTTTAAGGTGTCATTTTTCAGAGCAGCCAATCAGTGTGAATAAAATCAAGATGTTTTGATGACAGGTGGCGATGTTTTGGTTGTTTCAAGGGTTTTCCATGTAAGAGAGGAGGGGATAATTTACTATAGGAGAGAGACAGTATTATTTCAAATGACCCTTAGGTCATCTGACTTCAGAATTAATATTTTCATTTTCTTTTGTTTTAAATAATTCCTTGAGTCTCTGTCATGAATGTTTTTCAATCTCGTACAACTTTTACATGTTTGCAGCTTTATCTGCAGTTATGATATGAGAGTTAAACAGTATTGCCAGGCGGATCATCCGCGTGAGTTGTGAGGGAATTGAGTTGCTTTGACAAGATAATTATGTGTCTGTCTCACTTAATTACTGCTTTTGTTTATTGTTTATAAGTGGTTTGTGCTTTCACTTCTGCATCATAAACCTCTGCTGATTTATTCTCTATTATAGTCACACAAAGAAAGAAACTTGCTGGGAAGTGGATTTTGTTGTGCCAGTGACTTTGCCAAGCAAAGTTAATTAGCTCAACCCTGTAACTACCCAATGCTGAACTGGGGTTTGCTGGTCTTGCGCGTTCAAGAGAGAAGATACCAGGCGGGATGGACCTTGTCTGTGATCTCCTTTGTCAACTCTTTTGTTGCTTTATCAGGGTGGTAATAGCACAGAAAATGAGGATTTCAGGGGCTGCTTGGATGTCATTCCGGCTCTTTTCATGCCCAAGGCAGAATCAAATATCGCTAAGTCATTTCTGGCAGGTTTTCACCTGAGTTGTTCTTAAAGATCTCCAACGAGGCCTGTGCAGCTTTGTGATCTATTCCAATACTCGAGTAGTCTCAGACACAAAGAAAATCTTTGCAATGATTTTTGTTAGAGCTACTGCAGCCAAACAAAGCCATTGATAAGTAGAGCTCGTTAGGGAGCTCGTATTCCCTTACTGTGCGATACTTTCCTGGTTAGAACTTCGTCTTTAAGTATAGGTAATACTATACAACCATTAAAGTATAAACATGGAGAAAACATAATAGAAATTAGTTGAGTTGATATTGCTGAACTGAAATATTTTGACAGGTGCTTGTCAGGTTCTCTGCATTGGATATGTTCCCATGAAGCAGATCGGTTTCAATAAATTTTTGATGAAAATCTGTTCTTTTTATCAGCTGTAAGTGTAAAGAATAATTCTCATTATTTCACTAGCCCTGTGTTTTTTTATTTTGCCAACCAAAAACGAAAAGAGAAAGACCTGTCATGACGATTACAGCGGTAAAATGTTTCCATCTCTGCTGTGTTGCTTTCCTGCTGCAATAAGCTCAATGAGTACGGGCAGGTTGTGCTGAATTGTATCTTGCTGTGCCCGCAGCTGTCTGGATTTTGGGGGTTTTACCTATGTGGTGAAGTAGTGGGCCGAGCAGGGTCCTCACAGAGATGTGCCCATTTGGATGATGGTAATAAAACATAGAGCTTTAAGACTTGCTTGTTCAGGCGAAGGTTTTGCCGAAGCAATGGTGACCTGAAGCATTGGGGTTTGAGAAACTGAGCACATGTGGGGCAACAAAAGGTCTGGGTGGTTCTTTGAGATGAAAGAAAATCTTCTCCGTGCCTGGGGGTTTTGTGTGTTCCACACTCAGTGATGGTGGTGACCAGCTCAGGAGCTGGGGAGGAATCGAAAGGAGACACCAAACCGGCTCAGCCCCTTGCCTGGGCAAGGGTTTGGGGTTGAGGCCAAACCGGAGGCGGATTTTTGGAAAGACCCTCCCTCTGGTGTGCTCTTCAGTCGGGAGGAAGATCCCCCCTCTCCTGCGCAATCTGCGTGTGCATGCACACGAGAATTTGTTTATTTGGGGAAGCTTTTGGTCTGCAGCACCCGTGAAAATCTGCTACACGTGCACAGCAGAGCTGAGCTGTGTGAGCTGGGAAGGGCGCTGACGGAACAAGCGTTAGGTTGTCTTGTCCGGTTCCTCAGTGATGTAGAGTCCCCTCTGGTTTCACCTTCCTTTGAAAAGTTTCATATTCCATTATTTTCAGCTGATATAGGTGTCTTTTCATTATAGACCCTTAAAAGAGTCTGGGGGCAAAACTGACTAATATAAAATCCTTACATTCCTCACATTCTTCCATCTTTACCTGCGTACAGACAAGTAAACTGTACCTGTCGCCCCTTTTTTCCTTCCTCAGGATCCTTCGCTGCTGAACGGCAAAGTGACGCTGCACCAGGTGATGGCCGGGACTGTGCTGTCCAGACAAGGAGACCAGGTGAGCAAGCAGGGACAACCTGAGTCTGGCTCAGCCTTTCCTCCCACCGTAGTGTATTTGTACACCTTGGTGGTGATAAATGAAAAAAACCTCCCCCTCAGCCCCTCCCGAGTCTCCTTTTATTGAGGTGGAACAATCCCAGCTCCCAACCTTTCTGCGCATGCACCGTTTCAGCTCTTATGTACCTCCATGGGAGGGATGGAATATGGTGACTTCATGCAGAGGGATGGAAATCAGCAAATTTTCTGATGACACCAAGTTGGGAGGGAGTGTGGAGCTGCTGGAAGGCAGGAGGGCTCAGCAGAGGGATCTGGATAGACTGGAAAAATGGGCCGATTCCAATGGGATGAAGTTCACCAAGGCCAAGTGCCGGGTCCTGCCCTTTGGCCACAACAACCCCCTGCAGCGCTCCAGGCTGGCACAGAGTGGCTGGAGAGCAGTCAGGCAGAAAGGGACCTGGGGGGACTAATGGACAGGAAGCTCAGCGTGAGCCAACAGTGTGCCCAGGTGGCCAAGAAGGCCAATGGTGTCCTGTCCTGTATCCAAACCAGCGTGGTCAGCAGGACAAGGGCAGTGATCCTTCCCCTGTGCTCTGCATTGGAGAGGCCACACCTGGAGTGTTGTGTTCAGTTCTGGGCCCCTCAGCTCAGGGAAGAGATTGAAGTGCTGGAGCGGGTCCAGAGAAGAGCAACAAGACTGGGGAAGGGACTTGAACACAAGACCCATGGGGAGAGGCTGAGGGAGCTGGGCTTGTTCAGTCTGGAGCAGAGGAGGCTTAGAGGTGAGCTCAGCACTCTCTAGAACGACCTGAAGGGCAGTTCTAGCCAGGGGGGATTGGGCTCTTCTCCCAGGCAGTCAGCAATAGGACAAGGGGGCATGGGCTTCAACTCTGCCAGGGGAAATTGAGGCTGGAGATGAGAAAGCAATTCTGTGCAGAGAGAGTGGTCAGCATTGGAATGGCTCCCAGGGAGGTGCTGGACTCACCGGCCCTGGAGGTTTTTAAACTGAGATTGGCCATGGCACTTAGTGCCATGATCTGGTCAATGGACTGGAGTTGGACCAAAGGTTGGACTGGATGATCTCTGAGGGCTTTTCCAACCCAGTCCATTCTGTGATTCTGTAATATTTTACCTGCATCCTTCCCGAGCAGCTCTGGACACCGGGCAGCCCTTTCTCACGCCCTGCACTGCAGGTTTCAGTGATGTCACTCAGCTGCAGCAAAGCTGGTTGGGGTTTTTTCACCCCTGTAAAATAGAAATCCAGTGTTATTTGTTTATAGCTAAGTAGTTAGGATATAATGAGATTCATTTGTAACAATACTGTGTAAATAGACAAGCTTATGCAAAGCAGCTCCAATTACGGTGCTGCTGTTCTCTGCTGAACTGTGATATCCCTCCTCATGCTGCTGTGATTACCCCGTTATCTCCATCACAATTCTGTTGTAATTTCTTGCGATCTTAAAGATGCAGACTTCATTTTTCATGACCACGCAAAGAGAAACACGTCTTTCAATATTGTGGCTCCGTAGTTTTAAATATTCATAACCTGCTTTTAATAATTCACTGTTATGCCTTGTTTTATCACCTAATTGTTCAAAAACTATAGGGAGCTTTCTGGAAAACAGATTGGTCGTGATAGTGCAGTCACTGCCATAATTGCTTTTAAAATCTTTGGGGGGTTTATTGAGCTCTTTTTCCATCTTCTCCAGGATGTTAATATTTGCTTTGTGGTCTCGGGGATGCTTCACGTGTACCAGCGGAAAATCGACTCTGAGGAGGACACCTGCCTCTTCGTCACCCACCCCGGGGAGCTCGTCGGGCAGCTCGCGGTCCTGACCGGGGAACCGCTGATTTTCACCATCAAGGCCAATCGAGACTGCAGCTTCCTCTCTATTTCCAAGACCCATTTCTATGAGTGAGTTCTGCCATGAAAACATATTGATTTTTTAATTTATTTTTAAAGTTTTTATGGCCCTTTTGAAAAAAGGGGAGTGGTGGATGTGTGTGTGGCATAGTCCTGCTACAGTACATCGTCATATATATATATATATACACAGACACATACACACACACATATATATGCACACACATATATACATAGCTTATACAGGCATTATAAGTGCCCAGGTGAGCTCTGACCCCTCTATCAGATGGTTTTATCTCCAGCAAGATGTAATGCAGGGAACATTTTAATACTAAATGGTGATGCGTCCTTCGTTCCAGATTTATAGAGTGCTGAACCCGATGGGGTGTTATTTATGACCTGAGACTCAATATTCTTCATAATCCAAATAAGAAAGTCTGCCCAGAGCCTGTGCTTTGCTGGGTTAAGAGCTTCTTTGCCAGGCCCTTTCTTTTGGATTTGCTGTCTCTTTCTGCTGGGGAGCCACCCCGGTTGTTTCCAAACGCAGCCCAGGCTTGCATGCTGTGAACCATCCGTCCTGGGGTAACTGTAGGTTTTCAGTGCTCACCAACAGAACAGGACAAAGATCAGTGTCCCTGTGACAGGTTCCTCTCTCGACCTGGCGAGTAGTTTGTGACTTAGTGCTCGTAGGGGGCTATAGGTGTTTCTTAATTAAAAACCCAATGTAACTGTGGTTAGCCTCATTCTCCAACATGAATGAGTAATGCTCTTGATGTATTCCACGATGCTGTTCAGACTGATTATTATTCACACACATTGTTTGTGCCAACTACCTCTCCTTGATTTTCTAAACTCCTTTTTCAACTTCTGCTTGAATGTGCTGTCAGTCCTGTGATACGTGTGGGATTACAGAATCCCAGAATGTCAAGGATTGGAAGGGCCCTGGAAAGCTCATCCAGTGCCATCCCCCCATGGAGCAGGAACACCCAGCTGAGGTTCCACAGGAAGGTGTCCAGGCGGGTTTGAATATCTGCAGAGAAGGAGACTCCACAACCTCCCTGGGCAACCTGGGCCAGGCTCTGCCACCCTCACCAGGAACAAGTTTCTTCTCAAACTGAAGTGGAACCTCAGGCACAGGGCTGTGTGCTGTAGAAGTGAGCGGGCTGTTCTCTTCATCAGCTGTGTTTGTGCAGGTCTGTGCGGTGAATGTTGACTCACCGACCTAATTTCTGATTGATGCTCCCCACTTGTGCCATTCCATGCAGGATTGGATCTATTTCTTCTAAGCCGCTTTTCCCTTCTTTCTTCTAACATTGTTTTCCTGCTTGTTTCTGACTTGTAATTTCATTATGTTGTCTCAGCCAACCAGTCAGATTCCACATTTTCCTCTTTGTGTTGTGTGTGTTTTGGTTTGTTTGGGGTTTTTTTGTGATATTCAATCCTGGTTTAACTCTCTCAGTTGCTTGAGCTCATCTTCCTGAGTTCTCTCTCAAGAACTGAGTTGTCTCTTCTCTATTCCAGCTCACCTTTTGGCTTCCCCTTACCAGTCAGTGATCTCAAACCCATCACCGTGTCACCTCTTTGTCATTTTTGGGACCTTTCCAGATCTTTCTTTTTCCCCTTTAAAAGGTGTATTGCATTTTACGAGCTCTGTGATATTTCAGCATTCCGTCTTCATGACATCTCCTGAAACCCAAGCTTTATATCACTTCTCTTGTTCCCATATTTAAAAGTGTCATTGTGGAAAGTCTTTGAAAAGCGGGAGGTTTCTTCGAGTTTGTTCATTTTTGCTTTGAACTCTGTGAGAAAGAAAAACTTGTTGGTAAAATTAGAAGGCTTTTTTCCACTTTTTGTGCCCCATTTGAGTCATACAACGTTGGGTTTTCTCCTTCACTCAGAATCTCGCAGGATTTCTTTTTTCCTGGCTGTTATCTTGCTTATTGTCCAGAAGAAATTTGACAAAAACCTCCATTATTCTCCAAAATTCTTTGCTTCCTGTCTTGTAAAATATGTTACTACTTTTCTTTGAGCTGCCCTGGAACATCCTGTGTGGCTTTTTGTCAATAATTAATGAGAAGGCGAAGCAGAAAGAACGTGGTCAATAGTTCCCTTAAGGCAAAGAGCACAGTAGTGGACGTAGCCCAGGGTTTAGAATCGCGTGTTGGATGTTGGACAACAGATTAAATCCTTTTCCCTGAAACTTTGGGGCAGGAGCCTTTTCCGTGGTGCTAACATAACTAAATAACTCTCTGTAAATGTAGAGGGTAAGTATAGGGGTGGTACAGGCTAATTATATGGTCTATACCATAACGGCGTTGCTGTTTGCCTGGGTGATGCTTGGTGTGCGCTGCCCACGCTGCAGCTGTTGGTGGCTCCTGGCAAACGGTGTAATCAAGTTGTCACCAGGCTCTCGAGGGAATGTGTTCGGGTTCTGCTGCACCGGGGACTCAGTCACATTTTCTGCTTCGGGAAATTTCACAGTTTGGAGTCTTAATCATCTGCGCTTACCAGATTAGTAGGAATGCTTTGATCTTTAGTTTGTGTTGCCAGCCAAGCTGAATATCAAGTTGCGTCCACATCCACGAGAATATCTGCCGAAGTCCCAGGCTTTCGGCCCTTTCATCGCTACATTGGGTGAGCTTTCTAATAAAGAATCCTGAGGGTCCCTTCAAAGCCAGGTTTCTGTAGCACAGAGCTTTGGCTTTTAATTTTCACAGTGCCGGGCATGTGCAAAACACAAGAGCAAAGATGGAAATGCCCAAGTGAGAGGAAGGAAACCTGACTGATAATGTAGAAAAATTTATTGTTCTCTTCCTGTGCACAAGGCTGAGCTTTTACCTTCTGTGTTAATACTCACATAGAAGCTATATGGCATTGAGTGAAATAACAGAGAGCTCCAGATGGAAATAAAAGCAGCCTGCTGGTAGTTTACATTTCAAATGCATTAAGTATTGAGATACATGACTTGAGGGAGGAAAAGGAGTCAATGGCTTCTATTGATCACAGCAGACAGCCCGTGTGGGAGGGGACTTGAGGGCTAAAGAAAATAGAGTGAAATAGAGTGAAAACCATGAGTTAAACCATTAGGGAGTTTTCTGGAGGTTTATTTAACTTGTAGATCAGCTGAGAAGGGGGATAGGGCTGAGGGATTTGTGTGTGGTGAGGGATAAGGGTTGTCTTTATTAGTTTATCCTGTCTCTTTGTCCTTTGCTCCCAGTTAGGTTGGCGTGGTAAAGTTTCCATAAGGTAATATTATTTTCACGTGCAATAAGAGCTTGTTGAAATGGAGGGGGTCTGTAGGCATCTTGGGTTGGGGATAGGGGCATGGAAATGCCAGTGCAGAAGAGGAAAGCCGTCCTGCTCTTCATAATCCTGTTCTGCGAACTGGCTTTTAGTCAGTGCTAGCTGTGAGAGTTGGTGCTCGGTTTAATTTACCTCATAGCGTATATGAGCACAGGGGAGCGAGTGTGACGAGCTCAGCGTGGAATAGGGATACACGTCTGCGCCCCTCTTCTGTTGCAAATTCAGGGGTTCCAGCTGAAGAAATTATGAGATCGATTATTGCAAAAAGAAGTCATTTGAGGCTCAAGGACAGTAGAACAGTCATGTGTGATAAACACAGAAGCTTCCCCAGTGTCCTGTGTGCCCACTTGCCCCACAGTCACTGTCAGCTCTGGGTCTCTTGCTGCAGCTGCAGGACTAATGAAGGAGAGATGGGAGGTTTTGGAGGTTTCTGTGCTTCATCCAGGCAGTACAGAGCCCCTGGTGAGTTTGCTTTTGATATCACATTGTAGGATTGTGGATCTCTACTCAGGCTTTCTCTGGTTTCTTCCAGGTTACAATGGTCCACGAGGAACCATGTTTCAGTTTGGGAACAAGACCCACAGTGCTCCTTCCATGCCCTTCTCTCCTCCTTCCCATTTTTTAGGGTGTGAGAGTAGATACGAAGCTCACACGATCTGTGATTAGCGAGAGTTCCCACAGGGTCTCCAGAGCAGATTGTTTTATGGCAGTCTGGAATCTTCATTGTGATGGGAACATCGATGCAGAAAACACACCAAGTGTTTATCATTTTCTCTTCTTTCTGCCCACGTGTGGCTTTAACGAACCTCCCTCATCTCTGTGCATGTCACGTACCGGCTCTGCATACACTCACCTACTTCTTTCTGCATTGTGCTGCCTCTTCTGAAAGAACTAGTTTTTACTAGTTTGCCATGAGTTGCTCTTGATTGTGCAGGAACAGAAAAGATGAGGAGTCCTAACAGGTACAGCACCCAGAGATGTGTGTGATCAGGCGGCCCCTGTGGAGCGGCGCTTCGGTGAGGGTTTGAGTGCTTACTCACAAAGTGACACAGTTCAGTGATCTTTAGTCTCAAAAGAATGAGAAATGAGACATCCCTGAGCAGTTCTCAGGTGTCTGTGAGTGATTTCTCTCAGGCCCTGCAGTCAGTGTTGAGTTTGCAATTATCCCTGGCAGAACGCTCTCAAAGTTTGAGCAAAGTATTGAATTATATGGTGTCTTTATTACTCGAGACTTTAAAGCATCTCTCAAAAGATTCAGTGTGAAGATCAGAAGCCTTATTAGAAGATGTTTCAGTCCTTTGTGGGCTTTGCAACAGGGAAAAGGGAACACTTGAAATATTGAGCAGGTCTCTTAAAAGAGCATCAGGCTTTACCTGTGATAAGGTTCAGACCTGATAGAGAATCTGGGGGAAACAGCGAGTGCACGTGTGAGAGGTGCAGAACAGCAGGAAGGGAGAATCTTCTGGACAAGATGAACGTTTTCCTGAGTCAAAAGAGACCTGGATGAAGGGGAGGGAGGTTGTTGGGTGGCTCAGAACCAGGAGCTTGTGTGGCTCCCGGCCACCGCTGCTCACCAACAGGGGAAGTTGGGCCAGACAGCAGGACTAACTAATCCTACCAGCAGGGTCCAACCGCCACTAGGACAGCGTCAGCTTTGAATTACGTTTAATTTGGGCTACTTGGAAGGCTACAACCTTTACTTTGTCAAATTCTCACTGATGTCCTGTGATTGTGGCAGCAGCGGAGTGTGTATAGGGATACGTGCTAACTTTGCAATTAGTATCTGTACAACAGCCCGGCTGCATTGGCAACAGCTCCGTTGGGATGTTGTGCTACATACACCTTTGCTGTTATATTTTAGAGAAGTACTTGAATTACACTCTTCTTTTGGTCCCTTCTAGGATAATGCGGGAGCAGCCAAGCGTGGTGCTTGGTGTGGCCCACACTGTGCTGAAGAGAATGTCCCCCTTTGTTCGACAAATCGACTTTGCCCTGGACTGGATGGAGGTTGAGGCCGGACGAGCTGTTTACAGGTGAGATGTGGGCAAAATTGTATGTTGTCTCTTGAGTATTTAAGTATTCAAAGTTAAGGAGCTGGCGATATATATCCCTCGGTGATATACAGAATAAGAAACTCATTGGACTAAATTTATCAACCATTCCATCAGGTTTATCCATTGGCCTATTTTGAGATTATTGTCTTCCTGCGATACCCTTCAATGTTGCTTCGGTCTGTTGCCTCCAGGTGTTATTAAAATTCTGTCATACTGTTCCTCATAATTTACGTTATCCCTGTAAGCTTTTAAAGTGACGTAGTCGGTTAAGACACAGTTGTGTGTTCTGCTGGTAGTTTCTGCATTCTTAAGGGCAGGAATGTCTGTTGCTCCAAGAGTTTTTCAGCCTTTCTAAACTAAACAATAAAACTCAAAGGAACTTCAGATAGGCTTATTCAACAGTAAACTGAAAATGGGCACTGCGCTTTATGTTTATGGGGCAAAAGTTACCCTTGGGACAACTTAGTTTTATGGATTTTTGTGCTAGGATGCACTTGAGCCATGATATGGTTGCTGCAGTGGTGGGAGAATGAAGATCTTATTTAATACGTGTAATTGTAATTTTAGTACGTGTCCTATAATTTTGCGTGCTTTTTAATTTTTGTAACTATACCTGCAGCACCAATGCCAACGGAAGTGTTGGATTACTTTATGCATCTAAGCAGTCACAGCTGTCAATATCTTGTTAAAATCCTTTGGAATTCCTCGCGTTAGTTGTACCTCCGCTACCAGAAGTGTGGCATTTCATCCAAGCTGGAAATCTGTGTTCCAAACAGCAGTCGGACCAGCAAAACCTTCCTTGGAGAATGACTGCGGATGCATTTGCTGAGCAAAGATGCCTCGCTAATCCTCGTTATTGATTATTCTTCCTGCAGGCAGGGTGACAAGTCCGACTGCACGTACATTGTGTTGAACGGTCGACTTCGCTCGGTCATCAAGATGGATAATGGAAAAAAGCACCTGACGGGGGAATACGGCCGAGGAGACTTGATTGGAGTGGTAAGAGCCGCTTTCAAAACCGAATGGATTGGCTGAGAGATTGGTATTGACTCCACGCTAAACAAACAAAATCTCGCTTTGATCAATTGTTGCTCTTGGTTAAGGGCTTTCACAAGCTGAAAAGATGGAAAATCCCTTCTGTGTGGAAACTTTATATATAATACGTGAATGGCGTTATTAGACTTGGTTTAAAGAGTTAAAAAAAAAGAGTCACAACCAAACAAAAGCCCTGCACAATGCTCTTTGGTGATACGGGTTGCTTTTGTTCACATCGAGAGGAGAGCAGCCCGCTAGAATAGTTCAAGAATAGTGCAGGAATGTGGACTAAAGGATGGTTTGAATAAGTTTAGTATCTTAAATTCAGTTTGGGTGCAGCTCCCTGGAAGCGTCGAGTCCACGTTAGCAGAGCAAACTGCGAAGCTGCATCAGGCTGTTCAGGGAACGCGTAGTTATTAAAGGGTATGAAAGCAACTTTTGATTTCAAAATTGGAGCATTTATCCATGTTTAGTTTCTCTCCCATGGTCATTTTTTGGTTTTCACACCTCATTGAACAACTGAAATGGGAGTCGTACATCATAAATATGTATGGTGTGTTTGACTTATATACTTAAAATTGGAAAGTTTCTGAAGTTCTGAGATTGTTGTTCAGGCCCTCTTCTGCTTTCTGAGCTGAAACCTGATCGTTTCATATGTATGTTTATAGCCAGAATTAGCACAGCTCTGAACAAAGTAAAAAGAAATGTTGGTGCTATGGGAAGACTCATTCATGGGGATCAATATGGAAAGGGGGAGTGTCAGGAGGATGGAGCCAGGCTCTTCTCGGTGACAACCAGTGACAGGACAAGGGGCAATGGGTACAAACTGGAACACAGGAGGTTCCACTTAAATATGAGAAGCAACTTCTTCCTGGTGAGGGTGGCAGAGCCTGGCCCAGGCTGCCCAGGGAGGTTGTGGAGTCTCCTTCTCTGCAGACATTCAAACCCGCCTGGACCCCTTCCTGTGGAACCTCAGCTGGGTGTTCCTGCTCCATGGGGGATTGCACTGGATGAGCTTTCCAGGTCACTTCCAACCCCTCACATTCTGGGATTCTGTGATTCTGTGGTTTTGGCAGAAGGTTTGGTGCTGGCTCAACTGTTAATCCTGTGAGGAGGGAGGTTGATGCGGTAGATGGAGTCCCTGGGCATTGATACAGAAATACCCATCTAGTTGATCTCTAAACCATAACTCACTTTTCCGGATCCGTGTTATGACATGAATCATTTTGAAGACTTTTGTGTCTCCATGGATGTCATCTTCTCCTTCTACCCACAGCTCCAGTCCCACTGACTCATGCTGCCATTTGTTGAACAAATCCCCATGCTCTGGCTGTCTTTTGAAAACACGGGGGAGGAGTGGTAAAGATTGCCAAGATAAATGTAGTTGTTCTTTGTAGAGGGCATTAGTAAAATGACATTTTCCCTTTTGTTTATCCCCTTCTGCAGGATCTGTTATAAACCTTTAAAAGCCTCCTATAGGGTTGGGTATTTTCCCTGAAGGTAAAGTAATTAGAGGGTTCTAGGAATGAAATTAGCGGTTTGTAATTGTTATTTTGGTCCACTGGTGGGATGTTCTTCCCTGAAACCCCTCCAAGACCTCCCATGTCATTCGGAACTGTGGGCACGAACAAAAGGCAAGAGTCTTGTAGTCAGTGTGGTTTTGTTTATTGCCTTTATATCAGAACTTTAAAAAAGCGGTGTGTCATACGCATGAGAGATGAGTATCTGCCATTTCTGCTCTCAGAAGAAAAGTACTAAAAAAGTGAAGGATTCCAGACAAGATGTTAATTTTCAAGCATGTGCGTGCGCTCCCAAGGCTAAACTTGTGGCTTGAACTGTTTTGTTCCTTCTACTGACTCAATGGCATCTGTTTCTGAGGTCTGTCGGTTCAGGGGGAGAGAACAGAGTAGAAACTCGAGTTTCCCTTCCTTGTGTAATTCTGTGAAGAGGTGACGAGGACAGTTTTGTTGGGAAAACAATTGCGACTCCCCAGGAGCCTTTTGGGGCGACGCTGCTGCCACCAGTGATGGGCAACTCCAGCTGCTCTGTCTGGTCACATCAAGTCCTGATTGATTTTTAGCCTTCCAGGTAGTTTCTAAAGGACAATGTTGAGTCTGTTAGATAATTGCCTCACATCTGAAATACAGCTAATCGCTTGAAATACAAGTCAGGTTGTCTACAGACTGTGATTGGACTCATTTTGGGTGGAATCTTTGAATTTGTTAGGGCCGTTGCTACAGATGCACTGGTGGTAAAATGTTAATTTTATTAAACTGCTAAGCAAGCTAAACAGTAACTCTTATAGGATCATTTCAACCATGACTCCAGAGGAAAGCAGGAAAGCCCACTGTGTGTTGACAGAGTGAAATGGCTTCTCTTCACCAAATTATTTGTTTAAAATGCTTATTTTAGTCTCATTTTTCTTCTTGATACAGCTGCTTTAGTTCTGATGTTGCTTAACTGCTGAAAATTGTCATTTTTACTGTTGTTCTCTTGATGTCATTAACACACAGTCTGAGAAAGAGGATTCCTTTTTGTTTGTTTATTTGTTGTGCCTATCGATGTCAGGCAAACTGCTGAAGAAAAGTGATTTGTATCCTGCCCACTCCCTTCAAATATACGGATGTGACAGAATCTTCTGTGCCATTCGCTTTTTATGCAAGTCAACGCTGTCTCAGCTGGCTTCCTGTAGAGCGGGTGACTAAATGCCAGGCAGTTCTTAGGGACCTCAGTGACAGCTGCTGAACTTAGAATGTTTTTAAAACCTGGGCTCTTATGTAGTTTATAGCCAGACTTACTGATAGCCACCGAAAACTGGTGTCTGCAGTGTCTGATCTGCAAACCAGTCGGCTTTCCAAAATGCCCCCCGGGGTGGGAAAGCTGCAGCAGAGTTTTGGTTCGTTCTCACAGAATCCCAGAATGTCAGGGGTTGGAAGGGACCTGGAAAGCTCATCCAGTGCAATCCCCCCATGGAGCAGGAACACCCAGATGAGGTTCCACAGGAAGGTGTCCAGGCGGGTTTGAATGTCTGCAGAGAAGGAGACTCCACAACCTCCCTGGGCAGCCTGGGCCAGGCTCTGCCACCCTCACCACGAAGAAGTTGCTTCTCAGAATATAAGTGGAACCTCCTGTCCCTTGTCCTATCAGTGATTGTCACCGAGAAGAGCCTGGCTCCATCCTCCTGACACTGCCCCTTTCCATATTGATCCCCAGGAATGAGTCCCCCCTCAGTCTCCTCTTCTCCAGCTCCAGAGCCCCAGCTCCCTCAGCCTTTCCTCACACGGGAGATGCTCCACTCCCTTCAGCATCTTGGTGGCTGCGCTGGACTCTCTCCAGCAGTTCCCTGTCCTTCTGGAGCTGAGGGGCCACAACTGGACACAATATTCCAGGTGTGGTCTCCCCAGGGCAGAGCAGAGGGGCAGGAGAACCTCTCTGACCTACTGACCACCCCCTTCTAACCCACCCCAGGTACCATTGGCTTCCTGGCCACAAGGGCCCAGTGCTGGCTCATGGTCACCCTGCTGTCCCCAGGACCCCCAGGTCCCTTTCCCCTACACTGCTCTCTAATAGCTTATACTGGAACCTGAGGTTCTGCTGCTTTTTAGCAACTGGAATGCCCCATCTTATTAGCAGGATTATACCTGGGCAATTTTGGGTAGCAAAATAGACAAATGAGTGCAGAAAGGCATTTGTGCACTAACACTTTCTTTAATGCCTGGCAGCACAAGTGATAAATCGCAGAAAATCATGCTTTACATTCTAGAAATAGTGGCTCTTCTAAGTGTTTTTAAATGTTAAGCTGTTCATCTTGTTAATACACTTCAATGTGATTGTCTTTTTTCTCTCTTGAAAAGTTGAAAACCAAGAAGAATCTGTAAATGGCTCATGATTTCCTTTGGGGTTTGGAGCATTGTCCTTTTCAAATGTACCACTGACTGTTAGAAATCTTTAATTGCTGAGCGCTCCCCAAAGGAAACCCGCCAGGAGCAGGATTACACTTGTCAGGCTTTTGTTCTTTATCAGCATTAACGTTATCATACGCCACCATCTCTTGACGCAACCCAAGCCAGTGGAATGTCATTGTACGCTTGACAACCGGGCAAGTTCTGTCTGTTTAAGCCTGGCTTACTTGGGCATTTTTAAGTGTGTGGATGTGTTTTTTTTTTCTGATTACTTACAAGTAATTTTTTCAAACTGTGAATCTTCTGTTTCTAAAGCTTTAAGTCACTAAAAAGGCAGATTCGCGGTTAATTCGGGTTAGTGGTGCCCATGCAGCCCGTGTCTGTGGATATTGGAGGCGACAAGGTCCAGAACTGAGCTGGAACACGTGACTCTGGAAGGAGGGTTTTTCTTTCCACCTCTTCCACTGTCTGGCTTGTTAGTACAGCACTAAAAACTATTATTTGCCTAGCAGCATCTTAGATGTGAAATTGTATTTACCACCCTCCTAACCAACCAACCAATCCAACAAACAAACCCCAAACCAACGAACAAAACCCCCAAACAAACCAGACCACGGACCAGCAAACTCCGGTGTTTCCCAGCAGTGGAGGCAGAAGCAGCTCTGAGGAATGAGTTCACATTGGCACGGTGTCACACTGGAATGAGAAGCTCGGTGTCCTGGTTTCCACACCTGCCTTGAGGGTGTTCTTGGCTGAATTGCAGCCGCTGATTTGCGCCACATGAACCCCAGGTTCCTATGAGCATCTTTGCATGCGGTCTGAGCTGCTGAGTACTGTTATTTTTCCATTTCTTTTCTCCACAACAACTTAACCTTTATGTCAGTTTGCCTCATCTTCCAACAGCTGGTGAAGTAAGAGACCGTTCATAACCAAAAACTGTAGTGGAATTGTTCAGTCGTCTGTCGCTGGCTGGGAAAACCGCAGGATCTGGTGTTAAATTATCTGGCACTCATGTTCTGTGAGTCATTTGTCTTTGTAGCTGCCACAGATAAAAGTGCAGAGAGCTTTTTCTCCTTAGCCAAATTCTTTTTAGAGAGTATTAGGATCTTTGGCAGATGGCGATAATGGCTATGACCTGCTGGTTTCAGATGAGTGATTTCATGCATCAGACGGTCATTCCTTGAGCTGTTTTGTGTCTCACTCCTGCTCCAGCTCAACGTCCTTGTGATAATGTCGTTATTAGTGTCCCCTGACTCTTGGTTAGCAGTTGGACTCGATGATCTCTAGGGTCTTTTCCAATCAAAACGATTCTGTGATACAACTGCTCATGCCCCTTTAGGACCATCTTGCGTGTCCCTTCCGCTCCTTTTTCTCCTTTCCCTTTTGAGAATTGCTGCGTCGAACCAGGGTGGCTTGTGAATGTGAAAGAGTTAAACTGCATTCCCTTTCACCTTTGCAAAATGTACAAGACAGTTGTTAGCGAAAGAGGTGTTGTTTTTCTTGATTGTAACACTTATTTTTCGTCAAGTGTCATTAAGAGCGAGCCATTGAGTGAGTGAGAAGCATGATGGAGTCCAATGAGCAGTGGGAGAGAGAGTCTGGCGGTGAAGGATGGGGAAGGACGTTGCTGAAGTTCCAGCCAGGTTTGGTGGTTTTGTGGTATCAGTCAAAGGCAATCAGATCTCTCCCTTACTGGAAAGCGATTAAGCAGGTGACCATATGCAGTTATCTCTTCTCCCGTTGTTGCAATTCAGGGGTAATTTCATCGTACAAGGAGCATGCTGCATGCCTGGCAGTGGCACCGCGCTTGCAGATACTCTTCAAACAACCTGGATGAGTTTGCTGGAGTGAGGTTTCACAGAATCACAAAGAATCCCAGAATGTCAGGGGTTGAAGGGCCCTGGAAAGCTCATCCAGTGCAATCCCCCCATGGAGCAGGAACACCCAGCTGAGGTTCCACAGGAAGGTGTCCAGGCGGGTTTGAATGTCTGCAGAGAAGGAGACTCCACAACCTCCCTGGGCAGCCTGGGCCAGGCTCTGACACCCTCACCAGGAAGAAGTTGCTTCTTAGATTTGGAACCTCCTGTGTTCCAGTTTGCACCCATTGCCCCTTGTCCTGTCACTGGTTGTCACCGAGAAGAGCCTGGTGTTCTTGTGCATGTGTGCGCTTCGGATAACTTTCAGTATTTTTTCTTTCTTTTGTTTTGACTGCAACATTGGGTTAAGGGAGCAAAATATGCATGCGACTTCCCATCTTTTCTATAGCTGCATGTATGTAAGGAGTGAAACTTAAATACAGTAGGTAGGACTGTTATTAATATAACACCAGCTCCCTTCCCCAGCTGGAATCTTTCCCTTTGCTGTCCCTTAACGACGTTCACTGCTGCGACAGGGCTGTCACTGCACTGCTGCAAAATGCAGGCTCAGTCCTTTGGGGAGAGCCTGGAGTATGACTCACTGCCTTCCTTACAAAAGGTAACATCCTATTGAGTGTTTACATATATTTTATACATACACATACACATCTAGATATACCAAGTAAGACTTACACATAGGAGTGTGTGTATATGCGTGTAAGTCTTTATATATATTAAAAAATGACGGAGGTTTGGATTCTTCATTCTGCGCAGAAGTGCTGGATGGCCTCAGTCACGGGGTTAACTTGGCACACAAAATGTTGCAGAAGGTGGTTGTGAGAACAACTTTGGAGAGAACGCGGTGTTCTGCAATCATCCGCTGGCTCTGCGCCCGCAAACAGCATCGATTTGCAGCTTGTCTGGTTGCTCTTCCCACTCATTCGTTGCTTCCAGCAGCGTCTCGTCCTTTGTCCTTCTCTGATACAAACAAGTTAATGTTTTGGAACCTGCTGAACTGATGGCTGGAGGAAGCACCTGTGAGATCAGCATCCTCTGTTTGCTGCTTCAGGTGCAAATGAGCTGAAGAAAGGTCTGGGAGCAGCTTGTTTAAACAAGAAAAAGACTGTTCTGTGTAGCATTTGGTTGCCCTTCATGTACCATTGATGATGTTACATCGCTGGCTTCAGCTGTGGCAGCATCATCTGTCCTGGTCCAGCACATGTACTGCTGTCAAAGTCCATGTGTGGGTCTGGTTTGTGCTCGCGCTGTTCCAGTGCTGCTGTTGGCCTTTGAGATCTGGCTGTGCTACCCGGTACCTGTGTGTCCCTTTCCTTGAGCCTCCTGAGCCATCAGCAGATGTCAGTGTTGAGATTTCTTCTTCTCATGCCTCCGCAGGTGCATCTTCGCTTCCTCGCGTGGTGTTTCCTCCCCGTCCCTGCTGTTTGCCGCGCTGTCTTGTGGCAGTTCTCCCTGGGAGACCTGTTGGTTTCATGTGGCACCTGCTGCGGTTCAGGGTGGATGTTGTGTAAAATACAAGCGAAGAGGCGCTTTTTGTCTTTCCGGTGGGGAGCCGAGGTGTGTGTGCCGCATGTGCCTTGGCACCGCGGGCGCGTTGGGAAGTGTCTGCTGTCTGCACCCTGCTCGGGATGGGCCGTGCCCCTCCGCCCATCCTGCAGGAGCAGAAAATACCTTTTCACTGTCTTGGTCTGTTATCAGATAGTGGCGTGATGGCACTTTTGTTGAAGCACAGCTGGATGTGTCCCGAGCGATCTCCTCTGTAAGAGGGTGCGTGGCTGTGGGCTGCCAGCCCTTGCCAAAGCTTCTTGTGTGAACGTGAAAACTCGAAACCTAAAATATCAGGCTGGTTGACAGGTGGTGAGCATGAGGATTTGGAAGATGAGGAGTTTAAGCTACATCATTTAATAAACCTTGGAGTCCTGACCTGCTTCCCACGGTCTCCATGTAAGTGATGCTTTCATTTCTGTGGCTGCTGCTCCCTTGTCCTGCACCACGTCCGGAGGTGCAGAGCAAGGGCCAAAATGTGGGGTACCCTGGATGGGGAAAGGTGATGGCTTTTTGTGAGCCGGTAGCAAGGAAAAGATTGACATGAGAGAAGGGAATACGATGTACGAGAGAATAAAAGATTCTCAGATATAGTACTAGCCGTAATGAAGAGAAATCCCAAACAGTATATTGCAAAATGGGTGGGAAGGGGACGTGCAGGAAGAGCCACAAGAGCGTTTAAATGCGCCTGTGGTTGAAGGTTGGGGAGAATGGACCTCTGGATAGAAACACGGTCCTGTTGGCTTGAGTCACTAATTCAGACCAGGCTAGTGACTTGAAAACTCACTTGGGAAGAATAATCTATAGAAGAAACTGTATCTTCAAATAACATGCATTTGCCGTTTGCTGATTATTAAAGAAATCACGCAGTAACTTGTTAAAGTGAGGCTCAATTTGCAGTGGTTTATTGCCAGCCCCAGTTTTGGTCAAGTTCTCTCTGAAGTCTCCAAGATGCTGAAAGCAGCGCATGAGAACAGCCGAGCTTGTTGTGCTGGGGCTGCGCACACGCTTGGAGTTCAACAGATACTCCAAGTGATGTGTTGGGTGTAACGCAAAAGGAATTGGGAGTAATTGGACCAACATGCGTATGGTAATGCTCACTAGTTTTCACTTTCCAAGTGTGTAATTTGGAAAGCCGCAAGAAGAGCTGGCAGGGATGACTGTTGAAAATGAAGTCAAAAGAGGTCATCAGAACATAAATTGCATTTCCCTCTCCTTTTAAAAGATTTACAATAACGCTTTTTCTTTGTTAAGAACTTGTAAAGTAGGGTTGTGAATCATGTGCGTTGTACGTGATGGGTGCGTTGGCCGTGGTTTTGTCGCTATTTCACGCTAAGCTGGAAGAAAAGAGAAACCTCACTGTCAGAATTAACTAAAACAGTCAAAAGAGCATAGAGCTGTTTATAGTTGTGGTTGTGGTGTGGTGGTTTGGGGTTCTTTTCTGTCTTTTTGTTAACATTGTGCACAACAGAGCTGCAGCAGCACAGGAGGAGCCGCCACCTGCGATAACGTTAATGATCAGTTCCAAGAAGCACGGGGTGGATCGCGCTCTAAATCAATATATGCTCCTCAATGCACGTTATTAACGGCGTTCGAGGCGTTACTGCGCGTGGCTCTTGGAGGAGGTGAAGTGAAGGTGATGATGGATGGACAGGTTCTCGAGGGTGTGATGGAAGCAGAGAGGAGATATTAGTACTTGCTGGAAACCGAGAGCCAAGGGTTAGACCTGGGGGACAGGTGGGTGATGAACAGAACATTTAGCGCTTTTGCGTGGCTGCTGAAATAGGGCACAGCACTTGGATTTCGAAGAGAGCCGGATTACAAAGTGGAAGTAGCACCGTAATGTAGGTTTGAGTTTACAACACAAAGGAAGAGCGAACAGCACTAAATAAGATGGCAAAGAGCAGCCAAGCCAGCCTGGGCAGGGCAGCAGAGGCAATGGCTCCAACCTGAGCTCTGGGAACGCTGCGAGCGGCTGAGAGGCCGAGCGAGGACGGCGTGGGGGTGAATTAAACATGGAAAGGGAAGGCCAGCAATGGGCAGAGAGGCAGAACTGGTTCAGAGCCGTGTTACTACAGAGAAGGAGTGGATGTTACAGGAGGGAAAAACAGAGCTGCGCTGTTGCCTCAAGCAAAATCCATCATGTTGAGTTGAATTTGATGTGGGAAAGAGTCCGCTGGTCCTTTCCTGCACCGCAGCAAATGTTGGAGCTGTGTTCATGCTGGCGTGGGTGAATGATGCTGATGGTTGTGTGCGGAGGGCTCAGAAGTGAATGTTGGGTGATTATATATCCAAATATATGCTCCCTCGGTCAGGTTGAATAAGGTTAGGAAGATATAAATTTCTCAAAACG
This sequence comes from Patagioenas fasciata, assembly GCF_037038585.1. Lineage (NCBI taxonomy): Eukaryota > Metazoa > Chordata > Aves > Columbiformes > Columbidae > Patagioenas > Patagioenas fasciata. The sequence goes on from NC_092539.1 coordinate 2,633,847, forward strand.
TTTGTTAACGTTGTTGTGGAGGTGTCTGTGTTGTTCACTGCAGCTGTGCTGGGTGAGCAAAACGTTACATTTCTGTTTTATAACCAGGGAAATAATCTGATGGAGTCGATGTTCTGATCATCAGTGGATTTTATTGAAGTTCAAGCTGGGCCTTGAAGTCTTGTGCTATTTACACAGCTGGAAAAATAAGAACACTTGTTCACAAGTTTCACCGGACAGGGAAGGCCAAAGATTTGAATGTGGCTGGAGATTGAAATGATTTTACATGCTCATGTTGCATGAAACTCTTTTTAATACGTAACCTCTCAAATGGTTTATTAAGAATAAATGCAAATAAGAAAAGTGTCATCTACAGGGGAGAACTATGACTCAATGTTAGAATAGGTTTTTAATCTCCAAGAAAGGCGAGAACAGCCAAATACGTATTTGATTTGGTGGATTCCATATGCAGGGAATCTAAAGCTAATTCAACGGCAGCTTTTTAAACACGGGGTGTAAAGGGGAGAGCTGGGACTGCAGTGAACACTGAGACTAATCCTGCGGATGGTCCGAGCGTTCAGTTTATTAATAGCTTGGGATAACCAATAAAAATACAGATTGGGAACTGAGATGCTAACATCCGAGGGGCCTTTTCTATGTTAGAATACTGGGGTGTATTTGCATGAAAATACCAAAGCTGATGGCAAGGCTCATGTAGTGTCGGGAAGAGAAGTACAAGATGAAGTTTGTGCAATTGGTTGGGAATTACATTGAACAAATTCCGTGCAATGGCAGGGTCTGTAACATGGGCGTGTTGCAAATGCCACTCACTCCGGAGCTTTGAAACGCTCCTTGGCAGCTGAGAAAGGCCTGAGTGCCCCTCTGACCACCTGGGGACGAGGTTCAGTTCAGTTCAAAAGGACAAAATCACAATTTGGAGGAAAAAACCCATCCTTCAGGCTTTATTTGCAAGTTAAAATTTAATTCCCCTTTTTACAGATCTCATCTTTTCTGAAAGGCTGGAGAGCCCCTGGAGTGCAGTTGGTTTTATGCATTCGTATATCACACAAAGAGGGGAAAAGGATGTTCGACAGTTTGAGTGGTTTTCCTCTTTAGACAAATTAAACCCAATCGGGTGGTGGCTGGCTGGGAGGAAAGGTTTTATTTGGACAATTGGACCTCTTAACCTGTTTTTGGGATAAGGAAGCTGAATTACAGAGCCAAAAAAGCTGGTAATAGGGGAGAGAGATAAACCCAGAAATGTCATACAACCATTTGGGGACTTGATTCTCTGTAAATGGGCATACAAAGATGGCATGAACTTTCTTTCCCCTTCTATATAACTGGTTCTAAAATGTGATTACCTAACAAAACATCCCTGGCACATGAACAAAACCCAAAGGTCTTGCAAAATGCATTTCCTTTAAATACTTGTGCAGTTTTTCCTGCACAACAATTGGTGTTGAGACCACACCTGGAATATTGTGTCCAGTTGTGGCCCCTCAGCTCCAGAAGGACAGGGAACTGCTGGAGAGAGTCCAGCGCAGCCACCAAGATGCTGAAGGGAGTGGAGCATCTCCCGTGTGAGGAAAGGCTGAGGGAGCTGGGGCTCTGGAGCTGGAGAAGAGGAGACTGAGGGGGGACTCATTCCTGGGGATCAATATGGAAAGGGGGAGTGTCAGGAGGATGGAGCCAGGCTCTTCTCGGTGACAACCAGTGATAGGACAAGGGGCAATGGGTGCAAACTGGAACACAGGAGGTTCCACTTAAGGATGAGAAGCAACTTCTTCCTGGTGAGGGTGTCAGAGCCTGGCCCAGGCTGCCCAGGGAGGTTGTGGAGTCTCCTTCTCTGCAGACATTCAAACCCGCCTGGACCCCTTCCTGTGGAACCTCAGCTGGGTGTTCCTGCTCCATGGGGGGATTGCACTGGATGAGCTTTCCAGGTCCCTTCCAACCCTCGACATTCTGGGATTCTGTGATGTTACAGAGCTGCAGGGAGGGAACACCCTCCATGCAGCAGTCGTGATGCTCTGTGGGCAAGTTCCTGTGCTTTCAGAAAGATGGTAAAGCTCTTGTGTTGCTGCGGTGTTGGGGAATCCCTGTCTAAACTTATCTGCGCAATAGTTTTCCTATTGAGAAAGAGGAGATTGGAGGAGTTGAGTGAAATCACAGTTAAATTCTTTAAAGAGCAATGCTTTTGGCTTATTTCTGCAGCTTCCACACCTTGTGCTCAAAATGGCATTTTCTGAGAGAAATAAATCTCCAAGGGCTGGGGGAAGGAGGATATGTTTGTTTTCCGAAGAAATTCTCTTTCTTTGCAGAGAACTGATTCGTTTCTTGGCTCAGAGTGAGAGCCAGGACTTAGTTTGGCTCCCAAGCAGGAGTGATGGATTTTGCCGCTCGGGTACCACCAGCCCCTCTTCCCTCCCCGCAGCGCTCTGCTTTCGGTCCTTTCAGCCTAACAACTCCATCACTGTAATTATTCTGAAAAATTTATGATACTGAGAAGTTTTATGATTGGGACAGCTGGAAAGGAATGTTATTAGAGAGATAGGAGTATGATTAGTTCTTAAAGCAATGTTTGTACATATGGTTGCAGCAGCAAGAGGTTGAAGGCGCTAAATTGGAGATAATACAGTTATGACTTGTAGACGTGCTTGATTTCGAAGTCAGTGACTTTGCCACTTGATGTCGGAATTAGCAACGACACGTACCAAGAAATGCTGCCTTTTATATAAAGAAGAAACTGCTCTTTATCTTTATCTTGACATTCTGGGATTCTGGGATTCTTTGTTGATTAAAATCTGCACTCACTGGAGTTAATATTCCTGTGCTGAGCTCAACTTTTCTGGACTAATTGCAAGTTGTTGAGATCTGGATGTTCTGGCTGGCTGAATTAGTCTGGTTTGTGCACATGAAATGTGCCAAGAACGTGTTTGTGTTGGAAGTGGGGGCTCTGCCATCCTACAGGGCACCCTACACTGCATTAACTTTCGATGTGTCTGAGCCCCTGATTCTATAATAACGAAATTCGTTGTGTTGGAATTTGCTGCAAACATCAGCTTTGGAACTAATTCTGACCACCAACCAAACCCAACAAACACACAGAAAATCCCAAGGAAACAGAATAACTTCTCAACCCCCCCAAACCAAACCATTATAAGTGGATATATTTTCTGTTTCTTTTCCTCCTGGAAAACTTAAAATGAAAAGTCATGTTCATTTTCATTCTAAGTGTCCGTGTGTTGCGGTTAGAGAGAGGAATGATTTTGTTTGTGTTTTCGCCTTGGTAATTACAGCTACTACAGCCCAACTGTTGTATTTGAAACGACCGATCTATGGATTTGAAACCCAGGAAACATCGCCGATATCGCTCAAATTTGCAAAGCCGAGCACCGCGCTGTTTCTAAGCAATGAAATATCATAGCTCCGAGAGACACCGTCTCCCCCAGCAGATCTCACATTAAGAACTGCAGATATTTCACCAGGGAATTTGGTTTCTGCCTTTCAGAACAAACCGGGCGCGGGTGGCGGGTCCGGTTGGTGCAGTTTTGGGTTCGGGGAACATTTTGCAGAGTTGGCTTTTAGAACCCGGGTTGGTTTGTATTGTGTCAGGTTCTCCCCGTAAAGCAGAATATCTCTGGATGGATCTTCACTGTGAGATCATTTTCTTTATCAGTAAAATAAGCATTTGTAGGTGAAATAATCAGGCACTGTTCAGGTGGGTGCGGACTGTCACGTTTTCCCTTTTACATAGCATATGGAAAGGAAAAAAAAACCCAAATCTCCAAAACCAAAGCTCATTTCTGCCCCAAATGCGCTGATATGCTCCTCATTCCTTTCTTTAATTTTTAGGAAGTCTTGATTATTTTGCGATTGTTGGCATTTGGCTTCTGAAAGTAAGATGGAAAGTTGTCAAGGGTTTTGATTGCGGGGTGACAATGAAACCCTGGCAGATGTATTGTTAACCCCCCTCCCCCTTCCCACTCAGCACGGGCGATCGGGAGGGAAAGAAGGACAGAGAGAAGAGAGCTGGAAAAATTAAACATGTTTGACTAATGCTGCTGATAAAATAGAGAAAATAATACAAAATATACAAAACCAGTCTTGAAAGTCCTGGAACTGCAGAGCCAGCAGCCGAAGTCCTGGACTGGACTCTGCAGCAACCGGAGCTGGATTCAGTCTGTCACTGGCCTCAGTTCGCAGGGACAACTCGCAAGGTCCTCTCCTAATGTCACCATAAGGAAAAGGGCCGGGATCCTCGTGATCTCCCACTTTCATATGAAGTATTCACGTGAATGGGATGTTAGACTCCGTTGGTCAGTTTCTGGTCACCTGTTTCTCGTTGCCCCTCTCGCGAGATGTGACTCTGTCCTTATCAATAACCTCACATCCATTGCTGTGTTCACCAAAACATGGATCTGTTCTCCAGGAAAATGCAGCTCATATGAAGCTTTAGCTGACAGGCGCATTCACTAAAAGAGAAACTTGTTTTTTAGCAAAACCAGGACAAAAGTGTTTCAGGGTGGTGTTGAGGAAAGAAGAGTAGCAGAGAATTGGGGTTTTCCTTTCTCTTGGATGGATTTATCACAATTTAAAACGACGGATGAAAAGATCCGAGTGTTGTGATAAGCCAGTTCATGGCGTGCCTCTGGTTGCTGTTTTGAGAAGCCGTGAGCGCAGTTTTTGCTCTGGAGGTGCCGGCTGTGGGATCTTCCCAAATCTCACCCAAAACTTCACTCGTCCCACCGCGGGTTCTGTGAAAACCCGGCACTGCTCCATACCCCAACGCGTGTCCAAGAGATTTGGATTAAATCGATGCCGACCCTTGTTGCGGATGGATCTCTGGGGGATTTGATTTTGGTCGGGGTGTGTGTGAGCCCAAGCCTGCCTGTCTGCTCCTTGGGAGTCCTTGCGGTTCTTCACCCTGACCTGTGGTTTTGCAGCACGGTGTGACTGATCCTTAACGTTTGTTGTTGCTCTTGCAGGTAGAGGCGCTGACCCACCAGCCCAGAGCCACCACTGTACACGCTGTCAGGGACTCGGAGCTCGCCAAACTCCCCGAGGGAGCACTGACCTGTATCAAACGCAAATTCCCCCAGGTAAGACAATTAAAAGCACTTTCTATCTATCTCTATGTCTGAGGAGCTAAAACACTCTGTTAGCACCAAGTCCTCTGGGTTTTTTCTATGATTGACACATACTGAGAAAACATTTTGTTCTCTTTGTCTGCCTGATCTGATCTATACCAGACACTCACCAACTTCTAATCAATTTTCACGTGTTGTATCGCAGGGCTGGTTTGTGTATCTGCAAGAAGTTCATGCCAAATGCAGGACATGCATATTTGCTAAGTGGAAATCACTTAGTGCTATTGAAACTTTGACTTCTCAAATCACTTTAAACGTCGTTATGCATTTGTCTTGCTCGCTGGGACTCAAAGGCTCTGTTGTATGTACCTTTATTTCCAAAGCATTGATATTTGGGGTTAGTTTTCCTCTTCCTTGCATTTTTAGGCTGTCAGTCCTCATTGTACAACTGCCAGATCTGTCTGTGTCCTGCAGGCTCTGATTGCTCCTTGGATCCATCAACTCATCCATCTTCTTTAATTCACTTGACATTATACCTCTCCCTGCGAATCTGGAGACTGACGGACTCGAAATGTAATTCTTTTGTCCCTAAGTGCATCAGGGCCGTTACACTAAGCACTAAATCATTGCACTAGCCTTAAAGGCAATTCTTTAATGCCGTTACTTCAAATTATTCCTGATTTTTCTCTTACATCAACGAAAAATCATCTTCTTGGTTCCCCTGTAAGCATCAGTTTTGCTGAAGCGTTTGGGAACTGCTGCTGTGGGTTGTCACACAGGGCACTCCCGTTCTCTGGATTTCTCTTGAATATTCCTCCGATTCTCTTCTCTATCTAATGGAGCAGATTTCCTGCCCGGATTTATGAACCGGTGGCAACACGCGGCTTCTGCATGGAACGAGCCGCAAACCCGGTGCCGCCGCCACCACCTCCGGCCTCCAGCTGCCCTTTTAAATCTCACTCTCCTTGTGACTGACCAGGAAACGAGCGGGTGGAACTTAAAACCACCGTTCTCCTTGGTGGATGATTTTAGATGTTCCTAGTAAACATTTAAATAATAAATTAGTAGTAATCACAAAATATTTAGCATTTACACAGCAAAAAGGCTGTGTTCTAATCTGCCTTCTGTCTGGAGGAAGAATCTCAGCGTCTCTTTTCTCTCTCATCCCTTTCCCAATTCCATTAGTTGGCAGGATTGTTTTCCCCTAAAAAGTGCTCTCTGTGGAGATATGAATCTTTTCACTTTGCAGTTCAAGTTGAGCTTGAACGTTACATTTATAGTACAATTCAAAACATTTACTCGTAATAGAATTCAAATGTCTTCCCATATCTATAGAGCATCAGCCTCAAATTCCTGACTTTTTCAAACACAGAGTTAGTTTTCTCTAGACTTGCATATGGTTCGGCTAATTAGTTGAAGTGAAACGAAATGCTAAAATAGATCTTTTAAGGAACTGTGTTGTGTCTTTTTGTCTGTTAGGTCCATCACATAAGAGAGGAAGGACAGAAGTGAGAGGGAACTGAAGCGATGAAGGAAAACAATAGGGTAGAGAGTTTGAAGTCAAGTAGAAAGTCAATGGAAGAGTAAAGGAGTTTACTGGAGTTTTTGAGCTAGAAACTAGTAAATGGCATGCAGAGAAAAGGGCCTGGGTAGGTGTTTCTTAGAAGAGAATCCAGAATCTAATGCTGACAATGCCTGAACAACGTCCTGCAGCTGTGAACAAAATAACTGTGTCAACAGGAAGTGTTTTGGAGTGAAGAAACACTGGTGTTCTGGGGTTGGAAGAGCCTCGGTACTGGGCTGCAGCGCGTGCGGAGGGACAGGCAGAGTCTGGAGGGCAAAAAGGAGGCGAATTGGTGGTTAGAAATGTTAACCTAGGAAGGCAAAAGGACTGAAAGCTGAAGGGAAGACCCGGTAGCTGTTTGCAAATGTGTCAAGTTGTCTGCTGGCAGAGATGGGATAAGCTACTCGCCATATCGGAATACGGCAAATGGCAGCGTAATGAAATGGCAGGAGTTGGATATTAAGAAAAAGCTGATTCTACTCCCTAGAAAGATTGTTACTTGTTTTTATAACCTCTTAAAAAATTACTTCTGAGGTGATGCTTAGTGCTGGGCAGAGGGATGGGCCAAATGAATTCTCTCCATCCCATTTTCTCTCTTGTTTTTCTGGCAGAGTGATTTATGGGCAGGATTTATGACATTGTTTTCCCCATTCAATCAGAAGTAATAAAGTAATGAGGGGATAGCGGGTGCAAGAGTTTTGAAATAATGGACTGGGTAGCAGGAGCTACTTGTGCCTCAGCAGCGTGGAGGAGGATTGTCCTCTGAGTCCTCTGCAAGTCAGAAAACCACCTTCTAGAACAAGAAGCGACTCATCGCACACAATTCCCTACCGACCGGAAGGTGAAGTCAACCGGAGTCTTGCTCAATGGAACAGTGACCGAAGATGGGTGTTTGACCCCTGAGACAGGTGAAATTCTCTCTTAGATCGGAGGAAGCCCACACCAAAGTGAATTGCTTTTGTTTTGGGGTTCCTCTTGGCAGCTGCCATAGAGCCCAAGCAGTGTGTGTCTCCACAGCCAAGAACTGGGTGGTTTCTGAGGTGGAATTACCCTTTCAGTAAGTTACCCTTGAGCTTTAATATTTCCTATCGAGGGTGAAGAACCCTTTAATTCCAGGAGTTAGTGAAGGGACTTCATCCTGCATGCTTTCACCAGACATTAAGTGGTTGTAGAGGATCCAACCCTGAAAAGCATTGTCAGAAAATATTACCTAATGGGTAAGAAAATTGTAAATGTGGGTGATGCTTGCCAACGAGAACAATGTCAAATGAGGGAAATCATGTTCTATTAGACCGTACAGTAATTCAAGTTCCTTGAGCTGTGATGTGCAATCTGGAAAAATTGCACAGCTGATGCTTGGGGAAGCACCGTATGCTCGGCCTCTTTGGTCTTGTCCCCTGGCATCTGCTTTGGTCCTGTCAGGCGTGGGGCACTGGTCTGCTGGGATCTGTGGGGAGACCCGCTGGAGCTGCTGCTCTCCTGAGGGATCAAACAGATGGGTGAGCATGGGGAGTCTCATCTCAGTAATAACCAACAGCCAGAATCTCAGAGTATGTGCCCAGAAAGGAAAGATGTTGACTTCTGGATCCTGTTCAATCTGCAGCTACGTCATCTTGGGTCTCAGGAAAGTGTCCTGACCTTGAGTCCCTCTGGATGTGACATCCCAGACATTCCCAAGTGAAGGTGGTCCCAGTGCAAATCTGCCCCTTTGTGTTTGCTCAGGACTCAGTTTTGGGCCCCTCATCATGAGACGGACATTGAGGTACTAGAGAGAGTGCAGAGAAGGGAACGGAGCCGGTGAGGGGCTGGAGCACAAGTGTGATGGGAGCGGCTGAGGGACCTGGGGGGTTCAGCTGGAGAACAGGAGCTGAGGGGAGACCTTCTGATCTCTGAACTGCCTGAAAGGAGCTTGGAGCCAGGGGGGGTCGGGCTCTGCTCCCCAGGAACAAGCGCCAGGAGCAGAGGAAACGGCCTCAAGTTGCGCCAGGGGAGGTTGAGGTTGGATCTGGGAACAATTTCTTCTTTCCCAAAGGGCTGTGGGGCATTGGAACAGGCTGCCCAGGGCAGTGCTGGAGTCACCGTCCCTGGAGGGGTTTAAAAGGCATTTAGGTGAGGTTCTCAGAGTCATGGTTTAGTCCTAGAGCTAGATTATGGTTGGACTTGATGATCCTGAGGGTCTCTTCCAACTGAAATGATTCTGTGACTCCTGCCCAGCTCAGCCCTGGGCACTGAACCAGCGAGAGCGTTTGCTCCTCCAAACGCCGCGATGCTTGTTTCTGGTGCTGCTTGAAGCTTTTCAGAGTTGCAGGAGTGAAAGGGAATTGATTCTTTCTATTTTCATCGCTGCCTTCAGTTCTGAAAAGTAGGACAGAGAACCAGCTCACGATTTTTGGCACCGCAAAGCGGTTTCGAAGCAGCAGCAGGAGCGCAGAATTTGTGAACAGATTACAGAGATGTTCTAACATCAGTGGATAACTTGGATCGCGTTTCATAGACGATCTTTGTCTCTGCCGAGCTGAGGTTGTTTTTATAATTCTCACTTGAAATGTAGACCTGCTGTAGCTGATGGAAATTGCTTGGGAGCCGTGGGGGTGTTAACTGCAAGACAACCTAGTGCATGTGAGAAAGGCGTGCTAGGAAACACAGCGTTTTTCTGTGTTTCTTTTTATTCTTTAAGTCTGCCCTTGGGGTTTAAATATATTCGGAGCCCATCATCCATCTTGGGCAGCAAGTCCTGCTATCTTTGGATGTGTGTTTGAACCAGAGGTTTGTTGGAGTGGATCGAGCCTTCCCTGGGGTTCTCTGCAGTGCAAAGTGAGTTCTGTAATGTGGCCTCTTTTCAAAACGCTTCCCTCGGGCATCGTGTAGCTTGTGCATCACATTATTTAAGCTTGACGTGGTGCTGTGGAATAGGTAAGGAGAGGCCACGCTTCTAGATTTTTCTGTATTCATTCCCGTGGCCCATTAAAACAAGTTTTCCTTGACTGTAGAAGTGGATGTGAAAAGGAGAGAAGAAAAACGTTCAGCAGAACCACGGTCACCGGCTGTAGCCCCTGATGGGAGGGTGCTCAGTCATAGCAGTGATCCCAAACTGGCAATCTGCTTCAAGACACAATGGATCACAAATGTTAGAAGCTCACAGCCCCAGGATGAGGCTTCACTTCTTTATGTTTTAGTGGCATTTTTAAAGGCGCCAGAAATTTGAGCGAGCATCTAAGGTTTGCTTTGTCACCGCGGTTCTCAAACCACTGGAAGTTTGAACCGGAGGGCCCTTGCTAAGTGCCCTGATTCCGTGACAAGCGGAGCGTTTGATCTGATCTGGGGCCGTGTAAAGCTTCAATAACGCCCTGGTTTTATTCAAGTTGCGGATCCAATTTACCTCTCCTCCTCCCTTGTCCCTAAAAAAAAACCCTGAAGAAAGCTGGTAGCCAATAATCTCAGCTCCTGGAAAGAGCTCCACAGAAATGAATTTGCCATTGTGTGAATTTATATAGATTAAATGGCCGTTATTACTATTTTACCCCAGTTGCATTTACTTTGTAGAACAGACACCCCTTGCAGCCCTGCTTTCCGTGCTAGCTTTGGGCCTCTGTGTGGCAGAAAGCCCTTTTATGTGCCCTTTAACTAAATCACAGAGGTGTGTGAAGGTCTATAATAATCTGCTGTGAAGGTACCGATAAATTGTCGTTTAACATATTTAATTTAACGGTGGCCTATTGGATGACTGACTTGAAGTTTTAAAGGCTTAACTATTAAACGTCTGATTTTTACACTTCAAAGTCACCGCACGAGGTCCTTGGCTCCCCTGAAAGCCTTGTTGACTGCGAGAACGCTGTTCCTTTGGGTAAGGGCGATGTTAGAGTATCCGCTGGAGAAGATCGGAACAGACTTGGAAGAAAAACTACATTTGGGTTTCACAGAATCACAGAATGGACTGGGTTGGAAAAGCCCTCAGAGATCACCCAGTCCAACCCTTGGTCCAACTCCAGTCCATTGACCAGATCATGGCACTAAGTGCCATGGCCAATCTCAGTTTACAAACCTGCAGGGCCGGTGAGTCCAGCACCTCCCTGGGCAGCCATTCCAATGCTGACCACTCTCTCTGCACAGAATTGCTTTCTCATCTCCAGCCTCAATTTCCCCTGGCAGAGTTGAAGCCCCTGCCCCCTTGTCCTATTGCTGACTGCCTGGGAGAAGAGCCCAATCCCCCCTGGCTAGAACTGCCCTTCAGGTCGTTCTAGAGAGTGCTGAGCTCACCTCTAAGCCTCCTCTGCTCCAGACTGAACAAGCCCAGCTCCCTCAGCCTCTCCCCATAGGGCTTGTGTTCAAGTCCCTTCCCCAGTCTTGTTGCTCTTCTCTGTTCTTCTCTTGTAGGCTGTCACTCTGTTGGTTGTACAGGATCCACACTGGCTTTGGTCAGGCTTTAGCCATGCCTGCTTTCCTAAAGCAGCAAACCACCACTGACCCTTTGCTTCCTTGCACCAGAGCTTTGTTGCTTAGATTTAAAATAGCATACAGTTAAACCTGAGCCTTAGGGCAGTGTGGAGCGGAGTTGACGAATGTGTTGCTTTGGTTTTGTTCTTACACATATTTCTTTTAATACAAACAGATTTGTACCAGGCAGTAGCTTTTATATCAGTTACTTGTTACTGGGAATTTGGATGTTGGTGTAGATTTTATGGAGTTTTCCCGTGATTTCTTTAAATCAGCTTTGTTGGAACTCAGCTAAGATGAGAAAAAGCTTCATTTGGTACCACTGTTAACTATTAGCAGATAGTCAATTCGCCAGGCAATCTGTACTATTCACAGAATGAAATAAATATCCACAGGAAAACATTTTACAGCTGAACTCTCAGGAGAATCACTTTCAAAAGGGCTTATTGTAAAGCAACCCTTAAGTTTCACAGTTGAACAGAAGCAAAAGCTTTAACTAGAACCCAGCCTGGGAAGAACAGTTGAAACATTTAAAGGCATTGTGGTGGTTGGTTAATGGTTGGACTCGATGATCTTGGGGGTCTCCTCCAAGCAAAATAGTTGTGTGATTCTATGAAATACAGTGCTGGGGACCATAACCCCTTGGGGTGGGAATTCTGGTCGCGGTGATGCTCAGAACACCTGAGATGGATGAAGACGTCACCCGCAGGTCTGCACCGTCGCTGGCAGGAGCTGCGGAGCGGTGGCACCTGCGCTCCCCTCGCTGCAGGACGTTGGTTTTGCAGCTGGAATCCGTCATCCTAAGGCAGGCAAACACAGTCCCTTGGGAAGGTGAAGTTTAGTCCTTGCCCTGCAATGCAGAGGCTGCCGATCTGTTGGGTAATTGAAATTTAGTTAAGCAGAGAAGAAATGGATGTTTTCCCAGAGGGAGCAGGTGCAGATTTTCACAGTCAATAGGAGGGAGCTGAGGGGTCAGAGGGTGCTAAGAGAGTTTGAGCAGGTCTTACTGGGCATGGAGCTGATTCAGAAACAGGCAGGAGAAAAATAGGGCTCTAGGGAGATGGGAAGTGGTGAGCGGGGTCAGAGGGGTGAGATTGTGCTGAGGAAAGTGCTCACTGACATCCTTTGAGACAGAGAAACGCTCGTTGTCCTGTTTTGCCCTGCGCTCCATTGTTCTGGTGAGTTAATCTGCAAAGGTGAGTAGGTGGGAGGAGGAGGAGAAGGAACATTTTATTTCCCTTGCAAAATGTGTGTCTCAGCTGAATGTCCTGCTGTGGGAGAGCTTTTATGAATTTATGCTTGCAGCACTGTCTGCGAGAGCAGGAGAGGTTCCGGGGCTTTCGGAGAGTGCTACAGACGCACCTGGATTCCAAATAGCTTTTGAGCTGGAGAAATACTCAGGTTTTTAGATCTATAAGGTCAGTTTTCTTCTTTCTGACCTGAGAAGTCTTCTGCATAAACTCAGGAGAGTTAATTCTGCTTTGCTTCAGTTTTTCTTTTTTGAAGGTTGACCTACTTGTCCGTGTGACCCAAGCGGGCTCCGCGGCTCCCGAGTCCAGACTCAGCCCCTCCAGGTGTCTATTTAGGTTGCTGGCAAAGCTTTGGGACCTTTCTGAGTCATTTCACAGCTGGAGGTGGCAGCAGTGGACAGGAAAGTGTGTCCCTTGTCACAAGGACAAGTTCAACCTGCAGCGTGGCCATTTCAGCGGCGCCGCTTGTTTCACGCCTGGCCTGAAGTGCCTCATCGCTGTCTCTGCTGCTCGTTATTGGGGGAAGTGATTAACTGTGATTAACTGAGCAGCCTCCAGTCGCTGCTACTGCAGTTTCTTATCTCGAGGCATGATAAATTCAACTTCCTCACAAACTAAACCGAGTTTGGCTCTATCCCTAGTCCAAGGAGACAAACAGTTGCATGTACTTTGCAGGCAATTAATGATTCTGGCCTAATTTAGAAACCTCCTGGTGTTCTTGGAGAAGTCTGGACTCCAGCTCGCTGCCTTGTTCAATCGGAGCCGGCTGGTTCCGTGCCAGCGGCCGGGGCTGCGCTGTCTGGAGAGCGGGGCGCGCGTTTGCGGGGCGGATGGTGCTAAAGAGGCTGGAAAATCCCGGCTGTGCCGCAGGGATGGGCGCACCAGACGCTTCCGACCGCACCATCTGGCCCTGGGCGATGGTGGCACCGTGGAGATGTGATGGTGGCACCGTGGAGATGTGATGGTGACACCGTGGAGATGTGACGGTTTTGCACGTCTGGGAAGTTCTCGGCGCTCTTCTGGCACCGTGCTTGGGAAAGGCTGGCGTTTGCACCGCAGAGGGGTAGAAGTCTTGCCTGCTTTTTGAAAAGCAGTGCCTGGGTCTGTCACCGGGCCCATCTCCTCCAGGCATGCTCTGAATATCTGTTTCTCTTCACTCCCTGTCCTAGACCTCCTAAACAAGGGCTAATTTCTGCTTCTTCCTCCCCTCCCCAAGCTAATCCAGCCCCTCGGTGCCACCCCAGGTCCGCTGCCTTCCTTGTCGTACTCTCTTGGGCTCTATTGAATGGTGCTGCTCCTTCTTCTTGTGCCATATTAGAATAAAGGGGTTTGGAGACCTGAAAGGTTTTGTGTTCTCCCCAGTTGCACTGGATTTGGTGGGGGCTGCTTTGGCCGCCCTGCACAGCAATGTGGGGGCAGCTTGGGTGTGTTGTTGACGAAGAGAGATGGTTTATATTGACTTCTCCCTCAGACAGATGGACAAGTCCCTCCTAGAGGAAAACATTGCCTTTTTGTGAAGGAAAATGTAGGGTATGTAATATAGAGCTCCATGGAAATTTCAGGCCGGTTCTTAGCTCCGATCTCAAATTGATGTTCCTTCGACGTTGCCATGACTGCGCCAGCGTGACTCATCCCGCTATGGTGAGCAATTCGCTTGTCTTACAAAGTCACCGGGGAAATAATTTTTCCATATCTATACATACCAAGGCCGTAAGGTTTGCTCTAGCAAACAAGACAAATAATGTTTCCTGGTAATAGGAGCAGCTAACTGGAAAATGAGACCGGTAGGTTCTATTCTTAGTTCTGTCGTTAACCTTGGACATTTTCTTTGACTTAGCTAGAGCTCTCCTTAGCTGTCTTTAGAGCAGAAAAGTTATAAATACAGGAGTTGGTTTTAGTAAGTAATTAAAATTCTGACGTTTAAAGTGGTTCAGGAGTGTAAAATGCTCATAACACCTTCCAAAACTGCTGAAGGCAAGTCCTGGTGTGTGGATACAGGTTATTGGGTGAAGGCGTGAGAACACTCTGGAGGGGCAGGTGATCTCCCTTAGCAAGGACAACCAGTCTCTTCATTTTTATTAAGAATTCCCTCTTTCCCTCGCTGCTCCTGTAGCTGGGGCACTTTTCCATGGCTACACCCAGCGCCGCTAGTTGAACAATCCCAGAACCGCGGATCTTCACGCTGAAGGGGTGATGAGTTGGCTGGGCTTGGTTTTGTTGCAAAGAGAAACGTTCGAGCAGTTGAGGAGATGGTCGATGTGGCATCTGTCGGAACCTATGGCTATGGGACAGAAATTGCTCAGATAACTTGGTTTAGCTCCTGCTCCTTGCTCTGCTGTAAGCTGCAGTTTGCTCTTCTCCCTCCCTCCTCCAGATGCTTAAAAGATGTTGTCACATGCAGGGACAGGAGCTGAACGGGACGATCCTGGTGGGTCCCTTTCAACTCAGGACATTCTATGATCCTATAATATCAGTGCTTGTTAAAATTGTGGAGTTTCACAATCACAGAATCACACAGAATCCCAGAATGTGAGGGGTTGGAAGGGACCTGGAAAGCTCATCCAGTGCAATCCCCCCATGGAGCAGGAACACCCAGCTGAGGTTCCACAGGAAGGTGTCCAGGTGGGTTTGAATGTCTGCAGAGAAGGAGACTCCACAACCTCCCTGGGCAGCCTGGGCCAGGCTCTGACACCCTTAATGAGAAGAAGTTTCTTCTCAAATTTAAGTGGAACCTCCTGTGTTCCAGTTTGTACCCATTGCCCCTTGTCCTGTCACTGGTTGTCACCGAGAAGAGCCTGGCTCCATCCTCCTGACACTCACAATCTAGGGGAATTTATTTTAATTTCTTTTTAAAGCAGGATATCTATAAATGATCCTGATGGGCATGCTGAGCTGTCTTGATGCTTATGTGGTTTTTTATTTGAAAGATGCATTGTGAAGTGCTTGTTCTTAGGGGAACAGTTTGTCTGTCTCTGTCCAAAATCCAAGGTAGCCATTTGCTGCTGCTTGTTCAGCTTGTTAACAGTTTGGACAACTTGTGTTATCCTTTTTTTTGTGTCCTCCTGAAGATTAGGTTATTTTGACCTTCAATCATTTGTCTGGAGGAGAGTATCTAATGATTGTGCTATTAATCCTTAATGCATTTAAGCATCTCTTTTCCTTATTTGGTGAAACATTTGTGCACAGCTTTTTGGAATAAATGATGCATTTTCCAAGTCTGTCACTCCTTGGTATTGCAATTATTAGTCTGCTGCACCACTTGTTGGGAATTATTGAGTATTTACATTGAAGATGAGCTCGTCAGTTTTCAGATGTGCTTTGCTATTTGAATATTGATTTATATCCATGTAAGACCTGTTGAAAAAAAAAGGCTGGGGAAAAATTGATCCTTTCAGAGGTATCACACAAACGTGATTCGAGGGAAAAAGCAATTTCCCCTTCGAAACAACGTGGATAGTTTGTTCTGACCCTGCAGGCGTTTCGAGTGCGTCCTTATCCCTTTGATTCGAGATGTCTGGAATTGGTTACTGTGAACAGTGACTGATTCACAGGGCTCAGGATTGTGTGCAGGATCTGTTGGATCTGTTAGAGCCTTTAATACCTATAGAAGGTGAATGCAACAGCCCCAAATGGGCAGAGGGACTCGGAGATGCAGGCACTGCAGAGAGTAAAGAGAACTGAAAATGCACTTGGAGATGCTTCCCAAAATAACTGGACTATTTTCTTTTGTTCCCAAAGCAAGTTGAATAGTGCCTCTTTTGCTTTCTTGTTTTTTCCAGATTACAGTAAAATAAGGTAAAAGAAATCAAGACAAACGATCAGTCGCCAAACATTACAGCCGGGAAAGAGCCTGTGGTTATAAAACCTACATGGTGCGACCTGAGATAACATCTCACAAAAGTGTGAAAGCATCCGTTGAAACGCCCTGTTTTTAGTACCTTATGCCTGAATATCTGTTTCTTTTCTCTCCCTCCCATCACCAGGTTGTGACCAGACTGATCCACTTGCTGGGCGAGAAGATCCTGGGCAGCCTGCAGCAGGGAGGTGAGGCTCATCCCGCACCGCTCCCGTTCGCGCTGGTGCCTCCTCAGAGCCAGATTTACAGCGTTAAATCTGGAAACAGCAAGCGCACACTCGGAAAAGAGAAGTTGTCGCTAAATATTTTAGCTGTTGTCACAAGCGTACCATTTTTTAGATTTGATTTTTTGGCGGAGCGTGGCTAAATAAGTGTGGGAATGGAAGGATTTGCAATTGAGATAGAAAAGTACCGCTGCATATGTGCAGCGAAATTTGCTTTACATTCTTGCAGGAGAAGAGCTCGAAAGGAGCATTGGAAAGAGCAGCTGTAATAGACTTGAAGCAGATAGTCCTGCCGAGCGGCATCTGCGTGCAGACTGATTTAATATGTCTGTATTTGCATTATCTTAATGAATTGTCTGAGAGGAAATGGTCTGCAGTGCCTTGGTTCTGAAGCTTTATGTAAGTGGCAGAGGCAAAACAAATGTATTTACTGATTGAAGGGAGGAGGAGGACGATTTTCCCCATTTGCTTGAGCAGCTTTTAAAAGAAAAATGATGCACATCAACTACTGAGGGTGTTGTGGGGTTTTTACTGTTTCAAGTTGTTTAGTGAGGAATTTTTAATTCTATTTATTACTCTTTTTACAATGTTCCAAGGAGGCTGAAAATGAAGAGGCCAACTGGTGTTTTGCAGCAGTTTTGGGGAGTGAATCTCAAACTCTGCCCTTTCGTTACGTGCTGAGCTTTCTGCGCACAATCAGCGTGCGAATCTCCGGGGATAATTGTACTTAAACTTCTGTGCGTGCTGAAATGCCGTTGTGGCTTCGGGCAGAGTCCGCGCGGCTTGGGAAACGGGGCAATATGCTGTTAATAGATGGAGAAAATGGGAGGAAAATTGGTGACAGCAATAGGAGTTCAATCAGAGCATCACCACTGAGGTTCTGAGGAGGGAAGGGCCGATGGAGATGAAGGAACTGAGCACTGATATCTAACCTATTTGAACCTACAAATATCTTCCTGAAGATTGCCAATGAAATGAATAACTCGATCGCTGAATATATTTGAAAACGGTTTATCTGATATTTCGTTGTGTCCTGCAGTGCACTGTCCATCTTGCATATATATAGACTGTGAGTGAGTTTCCATATAGTATATCAGATATTTCCATATGCCCATTGCAAGAATTCATCTTAATGGTGCATCTTAGGCCTTTGAGTGAAATAAGCAGGATGTTAAATCCTAACTTAGATGACATGGAATTTATTGTGTGCTTAGAGCTGAGTTGATAGGCAAAGTGAGGCTGTCTGAGAAGGTTTATTTAAAGAGAAATGAAATAGTATCAAAATAAAAAGGACAGTTTGTAGAACTGGATCATGGATCTTTTCCTGTTCCGAGCGATCTATGGAGATCTTGGTAATGTCTCACACACTTCTGTTGAAAAGTGCTCCCCTCTCCCTGCCCTCGTCCTTACTCACCGTCCTACACTGGAAATGCTTCACAGTTACTCTGCAGCTACTTCAGAGCTTCCATATTTCATTTTAATACCCCATAGCACGTATCTGTAAAGCTCCACATTTTCCCATCTTGGAGGGCAGTGAAAACAGGTGGAGATACCCATTCCCTGTAGGAACTTTGAAAACAGGGATTTATTCCTTGATCAGGAATACCGTGAAAAGCGAATGTTAGTTTTTGTAATATTTTGATCCTGACAATGGGTTTTGGAGGTTGGTTATTTAACCTAATTCCTCTTGCAGGCTAAATCAATGCCTGTCCCAAAGTTGTGGCCATTCCAAGTGTCTTTTTACCAGGTCAGGTCAATACAGTACTGAACCTTTTCCTGGCATCCAGATGTTTTTAACATTGCCTGACTTGTGCTCACACTTGCTGTGTCAGCAGCCAGAAATTATGGGAGTTGATCTTCATCCTCTTACGGATGAAATATGTGGAAACTCCTTCCTTTTATGTGAGTTGGAGGGTGTTACATTTATCTTAAGCAATTTGGTGATCCTTTCCTTGCTGCCTGACAGCTGGAAACAAAGAAATGCCCCCCTACCTTTCTGGGCTGGCTTCTGACAAGTTTTTCTTCTTTTCCAGCAGTTTACCCTCTCGGATTGCACAGCTCGAGCAAGTGGGACGCGGGCAATCCTGCCAGCAACCTGTCCACCGTAGCCATCATGCCAGTGTCCGAGGAGGTGCCGCTTACAGCTTTTACCCTGGAGCTCAAGCATGCGCTCAGCGCTGTGGGTGAGAAGCATTTATGTGTTACTGCGCCGCGAGAAAGAAACGCTGCTTATCTTGTTGGAGAGGTACAGCCAGGTGCCTGGCGTTAATCAAAGGTGGATTCGCGCTGCGTTGGGGGACAGCGGTGCAGAGTGCTCAGGATCAGCCTTTTTCATCACCTCTTGCTTCTCTGTTCCCATCCCTAGTGTGCATTTGATTTTAGTGGAAAACTTTGTGTCCTTAGTTACCCAGAATCCCAGAATGTGAGGGGTTGGAAGGGACCTGGAAAGCTCATCCCATGCAATCCCCCCATGGAGCAGGAACACCCAGCTGAGGTTCCACAGGAAGGTGTCCAGGCGGGTTTGAATGTCTGCAGAGAAGGAGACTCCACAGCCTCCCTGGGCAGCCTGGGCCAGGCTCTGCCACCCTCACCAGGAAGAAGTTGCTTTTCAGATTTAAGTGGAACCTTTTGTGTTCCAATTTGAACCCATTACCCCTTGTCCTATCACTGGTTGTCACCGAGAAGAACCTGGCTCCATCCTCCTGACACTCCCCCTTTCCATATTGATCCCCAGGAATGAGTCCCCCCTCAGTCTCCTCTTCTCCAGCTCCAGAGCCCCAGCTCCCTCAGCCTTTCCTCACACGGGAGATGCTCCACTCCCTTCAGCATCTTGGTGGCTGCGCTGGACTCTCTCCAGCAGTTCCCTGTCCTTCTGGAACTGAGTGGAACATTAGCCAGTCTGTCTGCCCCTTGCTTGGCTGTCACCAGCACCCCCAGAGCCACCAGACAGACCCCCCAGCAGCGCACAGGTCCGTGCTGCCCGCCTGGGTGTCTGATTCTCTGTGAGAGTCTTTCAGGCTTCCTCAAGTGTTCAGCTTCACCCAGCAAAGGATTTCTTACGCAGTTTTCTTCTCTTGAGGCGGTGCAGTGAGTCGTAAGCATAAGACTTGACAGAAGAGGCTTGTGGAGGAGATGCAGGTTGGCACTGGAAGTCCAAACTGAAGTCTTAAATCATTGTCGCGTTTGTTGCCAGCTTGTTTGTCGGTGTCATGCTCACAAAGCCATGTATTCAGCTCGCAGCTGACTCATAAATTCCTTTGTCCACCGGTGAAGTTGTGTGTTCAAGTTCCAGTTGCTCACAGAACCATATATTGAATTCGCAATTCAGTTCACGCTCAGTACTGGTTTGACGTTTCCTGAACATCCTCTTCTCATGCTCATACTCTATCACGGATCTCTTGAGTAAATCTCCTGTAGTCTTTTGATGAATTGTTAGTCTGCTATCTCACGGCTTATTATTTTGAAAAGTACAGGTTACGTGATGCTTGAGGTATAACCACTTACATTTATTGGTTATTTCCTTTCTGACCTTAAGGGTATCTGGAGCTGGCACTTATTATTCTGCTTAAAAAATTCCTCTAGGTGAGCAGGCACAGGAAAAAGCTGTTGATGCTTGAACTCTTTCACCTTTTGAAAGATGAATTTGTATGCAGCTTGTGGTGGAGACGTGTTACAGCGAGTACGCGTTTGGGGGCGTTTGAAGATTCCTCTTATTTTGAGATGGCAGGAGAATTTTTACGTCCGTAACGGAGCACAGATCTCCACCGTAACTCTATTGCTAATGGGTACTTCTTATGGATTGCCGCCAGCTTGTTTTGATGTGTGACAGCACTGGGAGCCTGTAAATAAAACAAACACTTAAGTAACTAGATGGACTATTCAGACTGAAAATACCCATTCTACTTGAAAGCAACTAGATCATAACAAATTAGGGGGGTTATTGTGATCACTTGGCATTTTCACCCTTCTCTTTTCCTTTCCTGAACTGAGGTCTGTGTAGTGTTGGCAGCTCTAGATGGTGCCACCCAGCCTGGGCACCTGGCGTTCTTGCAGGGCGGAGCAGCCGGCTGCGGTGGGAAGGGGAGCGTGGTGTGAAAGCACGGCGGGGCGCGTGGGCCGGAGCACGGCTGCAGAGAGAGCCCTGGCCTGGCCCTGCTCCTCGCGCTGGCCCATGAAGCCTCCTGCAGTGATGAGGGTTTGTCATGCAGGCTATGTTTTTGATATATATATTTATTTTTTTTAATTTGATAACTTTTCTGTTTTCTCCTCTATACTCTGGCTAGAAATTGGCTCTTCCTAGAATCGCAGAATCATTTTGCTTGGAAAAGACTTTTAAGATCAAATCCAACCATAACCCACCCCTGGCACTGCCCCCTGTCCCTGAGAACCTCACGTCCGTCTGTCCAACCCTCCAGGGATGGTGACTCCAGCACTGCCCTGGGCAGCCTGTTCCAATGCCCCACAGCCCTTTGGGGAAGAAGAAATTGTTCCTAAATCCAACCTCAACCTCCCCTGGTGCAACTTGAGGCCGTTTCTGTGACAAAGCACTGTGAGCGATGTGCCGGATGGTGCTTTGCTATGGGGCAAGGGGCTGATTTAAGGGATTGTTTTTCTTCTTGTACCAAAGAATGCAATGAATACCAAAGTCGGTGTTGTGAAGCAAAGTTTCGGTTTACTTGGCATTGACCTGGTGATCGGAACTGTGTCCATTTTGCGTGCAGGGAAAGGGCAGCGTCATGTGAACCTTGGGGAGCAGCTGGTGAGTTGGAGCTTCGTGCTGACACCTGGGCCTGTACCCGCTTCTCACGTTCAGACTGGCTAATTAGCACTTGCGCTTTGGGTGTGAACTGTGATTAGACCTTAAATGTATTTATGGAAATAAGAGGTGTTATTTAATATGCTCGAGAAGCCTTAATTGAAAACCATTCTCGTAAGGAAGCCTCTTGCAGTGCATATGTTCCTAATTTTGAAAATAAGGGGGTTCGCTGTGTAGATTTGCTGCTCTTGCCGTATTTTCGTTGTTTATCCTTTTGGTTTTTCTAGAACAAACCTTTTGTTTAATTGTAAATTTAACATTTGATCTGTATGGTTTCATTGCTCTGGGTTTGCAATCCATTCCGGAGCAGCGGAGGTAACCTTGCTCTGTGTGAGCTTCCGCAGGGCTAAAGCTCTTGGTTTTAGCTTTCTGTTGCAACTTGATCTATTATTTTAGCAAATTCCGTACTCTTCCTTTTAATATTAGCTTAGACGAATATCGCAATGATGTCTAGAATCCTAGAAACCACGCAGTAATAGCGAGATCATTGCAAGAGCCATCAGGAGGTTTAATATCAGCTGCCGTGGTTCTCGGGAGGACTCTGCCCGCAATGCAGCTGCGTTGGAACAAACCCTGCAAAATTAGACTAGAGGATGGTTTATCTTTTCCTAGAACTGGCCGTTGGTGGTGCTGTAAGTTGGAGCTGGATGCAGCTTGGTCTGTTTAACAGGATTTTTATTGTTTTGGTAGTTTTTAACTGCTTCCGTCTTATTAAAGGAGCACAGAAAACCACTTTTGCCTGTTGTCACGGAGGCACCTCGAGGTTGGTTTAAGGGACAACAGGGTCCAAAACAACTTTTATGAAACTGGTGAGAAACATGGTTTTAGCACTCCAAAAGTGACTTGAATACAGGTTCAGATATTAATTTGAGTAAATTATTAAAGGGCAGCAACTAATACAACAGGTGGTCCACAGAGTGCATGCACGTGGCTTCACCCAAAACAATGCTGGAGCCGTCTCTGAGTCCGGGAAGAGTCCACACTTGCCTGAACACGGTGTGGGGTTATTTTAAAGGGATACACGTACTCGTATTGAGCACAAAAGTGTACACTCGCGATTCTGCGAGGGTAAATTTATAATACACTTGCAATCCTGCGAGGAGAAATACACGTGCAAATGTGCACGGAATATTACACGTACTTATGTGGAAGCATGGGAGGAAAATACACTCGCAATTCTGCGAGGGTTAGTTTATACAAGTGCTCGTATTGAGCATGGAAAGTACACATGCAAATGTGCACGGAAAGTATAAATACACTCGCAATCCTGCGAGGAGAAATTTTCCTCACACCCGTGGTAGCAAGGCAAGCGGAGTCTCCATCGCGGGGTGGCTCTCGGCGGCACCGTCTCGCTGTGCTCCAAGAGACCTGTGACAATGCACGGAGTCTCGACGAGAGTCCCGTTTTTATAGCCTGATCAGATCTGACTGTAGGCATTCCAGAAGCTTCTCTGCACCCCCATCCTGGCTGTGGGTGCCCCTGAAGCCTCCAAACACACCCCACACTGGCTGCGGGCGCCCAGCGGCTCCCTGGGCACTCCCTTCTCCTAAGGGCCCTGGCCAGGGGGCTCTGGGGCCAAACAAAAGCAGCTGTCAGCCTCAAACAGCAGAGAGAGAGGGAGATGTGCCTGCTCCTTCCATGATGAAGGAGGGAGGGGGAGAGAGGGGGGTTTGCATCCTGCCACACCTGTAATGAGACAGGACTGATTGGCCTGGTTGCTTGATTCTGCTGTGCGGATTTAATTATGTATTTGTTTTTGCTTCATCCAACCAATATGTGTCCAACCCCCCAAAAAAGAAAATCAAGGCAATTAAATTAAACAGTATTCCCTGAAAATAGAACAAACAGTTTTAGAACGAATATGAGGCCTTGGTACTTATTTTAACAATGTTCTTTAAGCTCCAGTGGTTGGTTGCTGCTCCCCTTATCTACAGTCGTGCTGAATAAAGCTATAGCTAAATGGAAAGTTAAATGTATTCACGAGGGGTTAATGTCTACATCTTATTATTTGCAGTCTCTAAGAGAAAGCAAAACTACAAATAGCGCTATGCCAGAAACTGGTTTCTTGCCTAATGATGTTGGTTCAGCATGCGATGGACTGGTTCGTTCTAGAGTGGTCGCAGTTGTTGGTGACAAGAGGCTTTGTACTGGAACGTGGTCTATCTTTTGGTCCATGTGAAAACAAGTTGGAATGTTAAATATTTCCTCACACTTTGGAGTTGCTCTTCCCATTTTCTTTAGGTCAACTTTTAGGGTCTCTTTGACGGACACGTCTGGCCCGTGCGCTTAAAACACAGGAAGGAGATGGAGGGCGCTGGTGTTGATGTTGTTTATTTAGAGATTGAGATTCAGTGTTCTGATAATTCAGATATTGTTTCCAGGCAGTGCGAGTGTGTCCCAGTTCAATCCTGAGGGATGTTCATGTTTCCGTGGCATTTATTCTGTTAAAAGCTGGACGGTGAAGCAGTTGCTCGGTGGTGATAATTCAACATGCATCTGCCTTCATCTCAACATGGGTGGAAGTGCACAACATGACCTGAGCCCAGGGGCCGGAGCAGGAACGTCCTGCGGTGAACCAGGGGCTGCGGCGCTGCTCCCTCGCTCCCTTTTCTTCTGTGCGTCAGTGTGAAAGCTCTTGCTTCGAATCCTGGTCTTTGAAGCTGTAAAGAAGGAGGATGGAGAACACAAAACTTCCAAAAAGCAGCGACAGAATTTTCCACTTTCCAGGTTTTACTGCCGTGCAAAGTTCCAGGGTAGGATAACTGTGCTGATGAATTGTGGTCAATTCTCGTGGTGTCTCTTTTTATTAGTACTATTGTTTTCCCTTTAATCCTGATAGGGCTCAGAGCATCTCTTCTCAAAAAGCTCTTCTGCAGTGTTCAGACTTTTTACAAGTATTTGCCTAAGTATTTTTTGTTCTTTTACTGCGAGCAGCTAAATGATTCCGCCTGACTGGAAATTCTGATGTGTGGGAGCCCTCTGATCGTGTGTAATTTCAGACTGAAGTAGAGAGGGATTCAAATCAAACATATGTATCTCTCTCCTTCCTTTCTGCCCTTTAAATGTAAGCTTTATTTTCATTTCTGAAAACGTATAATGTGTTGGAAAGCTCACTGAAATATCTCTGCTAATAATTTACTGGAGATTTTAATCGTAGTTCTGTCTGGATGTCCCTTCTTCACATGGAAAATGATTTGAAATGTTAAGTGTTTGATGTGGTGCCTGAACCCTGGCACAAGTTGACATATTTTGCTGGGCGAGATCTTCTGACACTGGGCCATCAAACTCATTGATCAGTCCTGTCTCTTTGACACATCATTTTGTAGACTTTATTAGGCCAAATACAAATCCTCTTTTGATGAAATCAAGACAATTAAGTTTGCTGTGCTATCTTTTTCCACAGTGCGTCTTGTACCGGGCAGTATCTTTTTGTGTGTTTTTTCCACTGAGGTGGATTTGCAGCCATTTCTCACCATCAGAGATCACTCCTTGGCCTCTCATTTCTCTGGGCAACTTTTTGACCATGTTTTATTAGACTTAGAACTTGGATCTCTGCATTCCCACACCTTCGCATCTTATGAAATTGGTGCGACGTGGAAAGGAAGGGTTTTACGTTGTTTGTGAGCTACTTGTGTCTCTTTACTGGGGCTGGGTTTGATCTTGGAAGCCTTGCTGAAGGGCTGCCTCAATCTTTTCTTGAGAGCATTAAATTCTTCAAAGATAAAATGAACTAGACCTGTGATATCGGCCCGCATTTTTTTCCTCCTCACTTCTCTTTCATGGGCTTGTAATTTTGTACTGAAGAACAGATGGCTCCGGAGCAGCAGTCGAGATGCTACGTGGTCCTGCGGGTCACACCGCTGCCGTACGGTGTTCTCTGACCTGACGGGTAGAAAAACCAGGATTCAGAATCCCAGTCGGTTGGCTGCAAGAAAAATCCCCCTGGGGCTGTTAAAAGTCACCACCTCTGGCTTGAGAAATTCATGAACTGCAAATTGCTGGAGGCTCAGAGGCTGTTATAGAGTTTTCTTTGCTCTAATACTCTTCCCAGCAATCTGCTGCTGGTTGCAGTCGCAGAGACACTGTTGGTCTTAGATAAATATTTAATGTTACCTCATATCACCTTTCCTATGCTCTTAACTTTGAGCTGTTCACCCCATGTCTTATCCTGTGGAAAGAGCAGGGTCCCCGAGGGGTGCAGGGGCTGCAGGGATGTTTGATTGAGAACGGCACCAGGTGATGGTGTGGAACTGAGGAGCTGCGCTGAGGATGCACTGACACAGCACCCTGGGCACCCCGGCTGCTGCTGCGGCTGTTCGAGGGGTATGTCCTTGAAAGGGGTTTTCACCATCTCATTGCTGCGGCT
Source organism: Patagioenas fasciata (assembly GCF_037038585.1). Lineage (NCBI taxonomy): Eukaryota > Metazoa > Chordata > Aves > Columbiformes > Columbidae > Patagioenas > Patagioenas fasciata. The sequence goes on from NC_092539.1 coordinate 2,659,426, forward strand.
GTTCAAGGGGTATGTCCTTGAAAGGGGCTTTCACCATCTCATTGCTGTGGCTGTTCAAGGGGTATGTCCTTGAAAGGGGCTTTCACCATCTCATTGCTGTGGCTGTTCAAGGGGTATGTCCTTGAAAGGGGCTTTCACCATCTCATTGCTGCGGCTGTTCGAGGGGTATGTCCTTGAAAGGGGTTTTCACCATCTCATTGCTGCGGCTGTTCGAGGGGTATGTCCTTGAAAGGGGTTTTCACCATCTCATTGCTGTGGCTGTTTGAGGGGTACCTCTTTGAGAAGGATTTTTATCATTTCGTTGCTCTCAGCAGTTTAAACAACACTTCTGGTCATTCTGTTTTATGCACTTGAAAACATGTATATTGGTGTTCTTGATCACATTAATGGGGGGTTATGTTATTTAATGGTGGATTAATTGGGAGCTTGCTAGAAATTGGAAGTGTAGAGCAGATGGTTGTGATTTCTGAAGCAAACAAGAGCTGGTTCGGTTGGAAGCGGCACCGTGTTCTGTGCTGGGGATGAGGGAGGGTCTGGGTGTCTCGGTCCCGCTTTGCGGTGCAGAGGGGCAGAGTCCTCCTGAGCCGCATGGCCACGACTGCCCCTAAACACGTGTTGGAGTCACGTACAGGGAACTGCTGCTTTTCCCAATACAAAAATCTTAGAATCACAGAATCATTTTGCTTGGAAAAGCCCCTCAAGATCAAGTTCAACCATAACCCACCCCTGGCACTGCCTCATGTCCCTGAGAACCTCATCTCTGCATCTGTCCAACCCTCCAGGGATGGTGACTCCAGCACTGCCCTGGGCAGCCTGTTCCAATGCCCCACAGCCCTTTGGGGAAGAAATTGTTCCCAGATCCAACCTCACCCTCCCCTGGCGCAACTTGAGGCCGTTTCCTCTGCTCCTGGCGCTTGTTCCTGGGGAGCAGAGCCCGACCCCCCTGGCTCCAAGCTCCTTTCAGGCAGTTCAGAGATCAGAAGGTCTCCCCTCAGCTCCTGTTCTCCATCTGAACCCCCAGGTCCCTCAGCCTCTCCCATCACACTTGTGAGTGGACACAATTTCTACACTCACGTGCCTCTCCAAGGCTCCTGTGATGCTTGATGGGGCTGTGGGTGAAGCAGCCATCACCTTGACTAACACAAAGATGCACACCAGCCCTACACCCTCTGCCTCTCACCCTGTGTAAAAGCTGTTCTAGCTCCGTGGGTCATTGGGTTTAATGGTTTCTCCTTAGGACACGTGCCCCAGCGCATCAGACCAGTACAGGGCACTCCAGGCTCCTTTACTGATGTTCTTGGGTATAAGGAACTGGGTGCAGGGAGGTGACAGGCACACACAGAGGTGGATCACGCTGTTCTCTCCTCATTGTTAGTCTCTCTTACTTGACATTTTTATTGTATTCCTCAGCTCATTTTACATTCCTGGCTGTTCATCTTTGCCTACTAAACTTCCACCACTGTCATAAAGCTCTGGAAGTCACCGATCTTGGAAGAATATTTGGTCTATATATCATTTTTATTTTGCTGAGAACTTCAACACATAAATGAACACTCTGCTGTTGAATGCTTTTTCAAAACGTACCTGCCCTCCCTCCCTTGTTGTCCTCATAGCGTGTCTTATGGCCTCAAGTTGCGCCAGGGGAGGTTGAGGTTGGATCTGGGGAACAATTTCTTCCCCAAAGGGCTGTGGGGCATTGGAACAGGCTGCCCAGGGCAGTGCTGGAGTCACCATCCCTGGAGGGTTGGACAGACGGACATGAGGTTCTCAGGGACCTGGGGCAGTGCCAGGGGTGGGTTATGGCTGGACTGGGTGATTTGAAGGCGCCAGCGCAGGAGCAGCACGGGTGCAGGAGGGAAGGGCAGGTTAAACCAGTTCAGGTCTTGAAATGCTGATGAAATAATTCCCTCAACTTCAGAGTTGTTGCTTTCATAGAAACCAATTGCCATGAACTTTATTTGAGGATTAGGAAATGAAATTCTGCTCTCAGGTCATCGGTCGTCCTCCTTTCTGTGCTTTCTCACCAGCTTTTACTTTTTCTCTTGTTTGTCTGCACTCACAGGATATTTTTGCCCGTTTTTGTTTGCTCTTCCTTCATCATCAGTGTAACAAAGGGCAAACATTATTTGGATGTTTGAAAATACAAGATGAAAAATCAGACTTCTGAGGCTTTTTTGAGTCTGACACTGAAGTATTTTAGAACAGTGAAGTCTGTGTGGAAGGAATCGAGCGTTGTTGGGGAACCGAGCTGGCCCTGAAGGTCAGGATGGCAGCTCCAGATACTCCACTTGTGGCTTTTGCTTTTTGAGCATCCAAGTGTGAAATCACAACCTTTTACTATATTGTTCATTGTTAGTTCCTTGATTTTTAGTAAACACTTTAAGCCATGTTGCTTTATTTATGCCTGGAGAGACTTCACATAATTCTGTTGTTATTTTGTATGAAAACTTTAGTTCTTTGATTAACAAAAAAATGAAGGGTTGCTTTATGAAAGCATCATACAAAGTGAGTGCTCTTTCATGTTTTGTAAATGTGAATTTCTCTCTCCATATGAGACAGATAATCTCTTCTTTAGGTATGCGGTTAATCCCTTAAGTTCTCTTTGCTTTGCTCCTTGGTATTTAGCTGCAGTTCTTCCGCAACCTCCACCACATATGGCGTGTATTGCTGCTGACGCCATAGAATTGCTAATAAGAAAAAGAAACTAAAGCGCCTGCAAGAAGCTTTCTGTGCCCCCAAGTTCATGTGGGATGCAATGGTGTTGCCAGATGTGTCTGCCGTCTCAGCAGCGTCGATAGGGCTGCGCCCCCCAGATTTGGGAGCTTCTCTCTCCTTGGGGTTTGTAGAGCTGTAGGTTCCTGTTGGCATGTTGAGTATAGGCAGTACCACTATAGAGAGTTGTAGGATTCACCTGGGGATGAACAAATGATGTGTTTCAGGAGGCCAGTGAAATAGCATTTGTCTTTGAACCCAGATTCCTGGGCTTTCTCTGGTTGGAAAAGGTACCACATCAGTTCTCAGTGGTGTGTTTGTGAAAATGCAGCTGCAGTAGAAACTGTCGTTCTTTGTGACAGTGAGGAATGAGATAAAAGAGCTTATACGTTGGGACTAATGCAGTAACAGAGCTCTGGGAATGCGGAGAATGGGAATTATGCTCTGTAGACACGTGTGGAAATGGTTGTGAAGACTTTATGCCATCTCCTCCTTCTGCAACAACTCTGATCAATGCACAGATCCTCATGATCTTCAAAGCAAATTTACAGAACTGCATTTGTTGTAGCTACATTTTCTCAGTCTGGTTTGTCCAGAGCTGAACAGTTTCACACATGAAATTTCTTGTTCTTCCAGGTCCTACTTTGCTGCTCACCAGTGACAACATCAAACAGCGACTCGGTTCTGCTGCTCTGGACAGGTACCTGCCTCTATTGCTTATAAAAACTGCAGAATCACAGAATGGACTGGGTTAGAAAAGCCCTCAGAGATCATCCAGTCCAACCCTTGGTCCAACTCCAGCCCATTGACCAGATCATGGCACTAAGTGCCATGGCCAATCTCAGTTTACAAACTCCAGGGCCGGTGAGTCCAGCACCTCCCTGGGCAGCCATTCCAATGCTGACCACTCTCTCTGCACAGAATTGCTTTCTCATCTCCAGCCTCAATTTCCCCTGGCAGAGTTGAAGCCCATGCCCCCTTGTCCTATTGCTGACTGCCTGGGGGAAGAGCCCAATCCCCCCTGGCTAGAACTGCCCTTCAGGTCGTTCTAGAGAGTGCTGAGCTCAGCTCTAAGCCTCCTCTGCTCCAGACTGAACAAGCCCAGCTCCCTCAGCCTCTCCCCATAGGGCTTGTGTTCAAGTCCCTTCCCCAGTCTTGTTGCTCTTCTCTGGACCCGCTCCAGCACTTCAATCTCTTTCTTGAGCTGAGGGGCCCAGAACTGAACACAATACTCCAGGTATGGCCTCCCCAATGCAGAGCACGGGGGAAGGATCACTGCCCTTGGCCTGCTGACCACACTATTTTGGATACTGAAGATTTTGATACAGAAAGATACTGTGCTGGTCTTATAAATATACAGTATTTGGGAATAAGAATAAAACTCAGTGTTCTAACATATGTTGTTTCTCATCAAGGTGTTTGAGACAACAAGAATATTTAGTTTCAGTGAGGTTGTTTTTTTCCATAGTTATTTCTTACTTGTGAAATTTGAAAAGCTGAATTGTTCCAAATGGGTTTTGTCTCCTTGTTCTTAGGGGTGCCATGGCAGCCTTATTGAAGTTAGGCATCACCTCTTTCCTCTGTGTGTGTATAGCTAGTGGTATAAATAATGCAGAAATAATACATGAGCTGGAAATGTGGGCAGATAAGGTTCTTAGACTGGGCAAGCGAGAGATGCAGGTCTCTGGATTTTGTGCTTGGCATTGAAGATTTTGCTCTGATCTGTTAAGAGCTGTGATATAAAACCATTGTAATTTCATTTTCTTTGCTTGTCCGCAGTCTCCACGAATACCGGCTGACCAGCTGGCTGGGCCAGCAGGAGGACATCCACCGCATCGTGCTGTACCAGGCCGACAGCACCCTGACCCCCTGGACCCAGCGCTGCATCCGACAGGCCGACTGCATCCTCATCGTGGGGCTGGGCGACCAGGAGCCCACCGTGGGCGAGGTGGGGATCCGTCCTCCTGCAGCGCCAGCAGCGCGGCCCAAACCGCTTCATTCCACACTCAGGAGTTTTCCTGGGCTTAATAAGGAAATATTCCTGAGAAATGTATGCCTATAAATAGAAAAAGAATTGGATGAGGATCCTCTGAAATGGCAAGTTTTATACAGGAGTATTTCCAGCTGGGTTCTCCTCCTCTAAAGAGTCATTTTGGCCAATGGTAAATCAAAAGCCAAATTGCTTTGAAGCTTTGTGTTTCTGTCCAGAATTTCTTTGCAGAATCTCCAGATAGAGAAATTATTTTCTGCCTGGATGGGATTCATGGTGTGTGCCTAGGAGAAAGTAGATACCAATTGTATCGTATGAATAATTTAATATATTTTATTACAGATTGTAAGCAGTATGTTTTCCCCTTACTATTTTTATTTTTGATATTCTATTACTAAAGTTTGGCCAGGCACACAAATTCAGCTAGAAATGTAAGAATGAGCTCACAAGTGCGTTTTTTAGGCTGGGCCTCACCTCTGCAAAGCCCGGGACTGGTACCATCTGCAGCGTTCTCGTGTGTCGCTTTGTGTTGGTTCTCCTTGTGTGTGTGGGAGGCAGGAAGCGCAGGAGGCGAATCGCCATCAGCCGCCTCAAACAACGAAGAAATAAAAACAAGGAATGCCAGGAGGAGAAAGTGATCCGATTGGAAGTGAAAGAACAAGACATGCTGAGCGTTTTTAGGCTTAAGTGTGACTTGGGAAGCAATCTCATCTTGCGTGAACAGCATGTGTCTGTGCTGTGCATTTAATGGTCTGCAGTTTAGGTAAAAAGCATTGAGGATTCAGGTTTGAATCATTGTCTGGTTTGAGAGTTCTTTACGCCATGTGAGCCCACAGCTAACACTGTAGTGGTCTAAATCAATCTTGTTTGAGGGTTCTTTGTGTGTAGCAGTCTGCAGATTCAGATAGGAAAAGAGGTCAGATGTACATGTGTGTGTGTATATATGTATTTCAAAATACAGTATTCTGTTAAATCGATATGGAAGCAGTAAATACCTGACGCCCCATCCCTTTGTGTGTGTGATGCGCTGTAGCTGGAGAAGATGCTGGAGAGCACGGCGGTGCGAGCGCAGAAGCAGCTGATCCTGCTCCACAAGGAGGACGGGCCTCTCCCTTCCCGCACCGTGGAGTGGCTCAACATGCGCAGCTGGTGTTCTGGTCACCTCCACCTGCACTGTCCGCGCAGAGTCTTCTCCAAAAGAAGCCTGCCCAAGCTGGTAAGAGATTCCTGCTTGGGTAACTGGTCCCTGAGCTGTGGTACCTTCCTTGTAATCCGTCTATCAAAGGTAATCTGATATGATGATACTGCATGAGGGGAGTATCATCATCACCACCACCTTCTCACTGTCTGCAACTGCCTGAAAGGAGGTTGTACCATGGAGGGTGTTGGTCTCTTCTCCCAAGTAGCAAGTGATAGGACAAGAGGGAACGGCCTCAAGTTGTGCCAGGGAAGGTTGAGGTTGGATCTGGGGAACAATTTCTTCCCCAAAGGGCTGTGGGGCATTGGAACAGGCTGCCCAGGGCAGTGCTGGAGTCACCATCCCTGGAGGGGTTCAAAAGACATCTAGATGAGGCTCTTAAGAACATGGTTTAGTGCCAGAGTTAGTTTGTGGTTGGACTGGATGATCCTGAGGGTCTCTCTTCCAATCAAAATTATTCCATGATTCTATGATATTCTGATACGCAACTGCACGTCACACAGTGCTCTCTTAAATCTATTTGGCTTCAATTTAGTGTAGGAAACATAGGGATAAGGGACTCGTATCTTCTGTATGGATGCATACTTGGCTTCGCTGAGGACAGAAAATCCTGTCTCAAGGTCATATTGATGCTATGACCATATCAATATCGTGATATTATGAATAGGGGGGTACATGCGGTCGAGTCCTCCTCATTGGGAGGATCCCTGTGCGTGTGAAAGCCATGCGGAAGGTAAAGCAGAGGCAGACTTGGGATGCTTCCCAGTCACTTCAATCCTTGTCAAGAATGAGAAATAGCTCCAGAGAAAACACTGTACTACGATGAAATTCCCCCAACTGCTGTAAAAATAAGAGAGATGCATGTAATCACTAGAACTCTTTGGATAGTTGATTATCCCTCTTCATTTGAAGCACAGCTGTCCACTTCTTAATGGTCTGGTGTTGGCTGGTCATGCAGGCTCTACCCTGCCTTAGAATGACCTTATAGAATCACAGAATCATATCGGTTTGAAGAGACCCTTAAGATCATTGAGTACAACCGTAACCCAACTCTACCACTGACCCATGTCCCTTCCACCTCTCCTCCGCAGATAGAGATGTACGACCGCGTGTGCCAGAAACCACCCGACCGACACTCCGACTTCTCTCGCCTGGCTCGTGTTCTGACCGGCAACGCCATTGCACTGGTGCTCGGCGGCGGAGGAGCGAGGTAGGTGGCTTGTCCTGGGCACACCGGTGCTGTCACACCAGGTCCTGAAGTGCCACTGCCACTGTGCTGTGACAGATTCATCAGGGTAACGGGTGTCCTGTGAATTCAGCGTTTGGAGGGGACGCTGAGGAGTTGCTTTTGTTACACAAACTTAACCTGCTGCGTGGATTTGTGCTTGGATTTCTGCATGAACATGAGCGTTTGTTCCCTCTTGAGACCTTTCCTAAGTTGGGCTTAATACCAGGAGGCGACTGGGGCACTAAGTGTGACTCTTCCTTCTTTTGTTGGCCTACACTGTGGATTTTTTTCCCTGCGGATTTTTATATTAGAAAATGGCCCACAATATTTCAAAGGCCCCCCCAAAGCTTTTCAAAGTTTGAGCAGCAAGAGGAATTATGTCCTCTAATGGGCAAATGTTCTCTTCTTTATAATCACCCAAAACCCCAGGTACTAATATACTTCTGACAGCCTTACCTTACAGAAAGATGTTTTGCAGACATGGGGGCAAAGCCGTGTGCTTAGAATTCACTCTGAATTCCTGGTGAGCTTTGGAAGTAAATTATTACTGATGTTTTCCTTTGGAATCCCTTTTTACTTTGAGATTTTTATGTTGAGACAGGCATAGAATTTAGTAGCCCTTTGTCTCAGGAGAGCGCTGTCTTTGTTGCCTTCATCACCGTGTTCTTGAAGCCCTTCTTTAAAACAGCAATTTGAAATACCACTCTCAAAAAAATATCCATAGAATTTGCACATGGTCTATGTAAATACATGGAAATATCACAGTTTTGTCTTTGGGCCAGTGCTCTGGGGGGTATGCGCTATGGTGGAGGTCAGAGCTGGCTGTGACAGCTTGTTCCCATGAGTCACTTGCTGCTGAGTGTCTGCACAGGTTCCTTATCCCACTCGCTTTCACGGTTCCCTCACCTGAATGATTGCAGCATTTCATTGCTGAGATAAGCACGGTCCTGTAGAGACACAAAGTAAAGCAGAGGAAGGAGCTTCTACTTAATCTAGGGATCTCAGGAGGTTTCTAATCAACTGATACAATGCACTCGTGGGTTTTTTTTGTTACAAGCTGGTATCTCTGTCTCCAGTGTGTCATGCTAAAATATGTGCACGTCTATATTTCTGGCAGCACATTTTGCTCATTCCCTTCCTTTCTTCCTTCTGTAAACACTGCTGTAATTTTTGCCAAACGGTTTATTTTTTGTTCTATGACTTAACTTGCAAGCTACCGCCTGCTGGTTTTGCAGAGCAGAGGTAAGAGGAGCAGGATTATTGAGCCTGTTTGCCCGTCTTGTGTTGTCCTTTGCAAATCGGAACCGCTGCACCGCTGCTGCGTTGGCTTTCGCATTTCTGGAGGCGCAGCACCATTCAGCAACGTCACCATGTGCCATTAACCGTTAGCATGCTCATTTCTGCATCCATGCAAAAGGGCAGAAGGGATAAATATGATAATTTATTCTTTCTCTGAAACCTTATTTATGGCACGGTCTCAAAGGCTTTTTCTGGGTGTCTGTGCTGGTGTGTGGATGTGTCAGCAACTGCGCTTCCAGTGATAGGTACTTGTATGTATTTCTGTAGTTGAATTGTCATCTAAATTGTGGTTAGGTGAAAGATTGGGATTTTTCTTTAAATTGTTTTCAAAGTGAGAATATAGTTAAGCCTCTGGGGAAAGCATCAAGTTACTCAGAACTGCCTTTGCAGGTCAAATCAAGTTCTTAGGTCCTCATCTCTGCTAACAAGGGATTATGCACTAGGTATCATACCTAAAATCATCCTGTGAATAAAGTCCATCCTGGCTAAAAATATCTCGATGGGTCACTGCACAGACTCTTGACAGTCAGCATGGCCTTTGGATAATATCAGCACAAAGGAGCCTCTGCCTTGTTCCAGGAGCGTGAATCATCCCGGTCACAAAAACCCGAGCACGCTGGTGGTTTTGACTGTTAAAGGTTTTGTGTTCTGTGACTCCAGCAATATCAATTATTTAGCGGTTATTTTGGGAATGTTTGTCTGGCGTCCCAGTGACATTCGGTTTGGGAGGTTTTACCAGAGCAGCTTCCTAGTAATTATCTTTGTGGTTTGTCATGACAAAAGGCTCACAGGAACTAAAGGTTTTCTTTCTCTTGGGAGCATAAAAATAAAACCAATCGAAATGATACAGTTCTAAAATTATAGTGGTTTGCTTTTGTTAAGTGCTAACTTAATTTCAGTTAGAAACATTGTGGAGTTTGAGGGAAGGAAAGCGGACTTGTGTTTAGAAAAATAATACCTTTGAAATGCGGTTGCAAGAGTAATGCCACATCAAACCCTGCCCCGCAGGCACAAACCCTCCCAGAAATCATCCTCGTGACCTTCAGCCATCCCACGTACAGCCCGCCCTTTCTTTGCTTTTCTGGAGTTGTCTTAGCAAAGCTGTTTGGCAACTCAAATTTATGGGGGGTAAATAACGAATACAGAAGAATCTGGGAATCCCGAGAGCTTTGGAAAAAATGGGCCGTGCTGTTTCAGGGGACTTAACCAAAAGTGTGGTGACGAGCTTTGCTGTTGATTAGAAAGTCATTCTAGGAGTGATATTGGTCCAATGTGACTGTTCCACATGGTCACACAGGAAAATGTAAAGCATTAAATGTATTTCACTTTGGCTGTTTGGATAAGCAGTGATGTTTGCAGTACCGCCTATGATGTGAATACATGTTGTGCGTGCAATATGCTTACTGAGGAGGAAAGAGCTGTTGGTAAAAGAAGTGGCTTGCCTTTTTTAGATGTGCTCTCTGTAATAAGTCACAACAATCAGCTGCACGTTCGTACTGGGAGCAGACGCATCAGGGCATCTTTGCTCCTTTTCCCAATTAGTTTTCTCCTCCAACTTATTCTTTCACCTCAGCTCTTGATATGTCAGGTAGTTTATTCCCACAGCACTGACTCTCAGGGTTTGTCTCAGTCTCACGCCTTTTCGTTTGGGGCAGCTGGCCTGTTTCATCAGCTTGTTCCTTCTGCCTTTTCTTCTGTATTTCAGCTCTGGTCCCCTGAAAAGGGAGGATAAAAGCAGCAGCATAGGAAAAGCAAGTTACGCCTTTCTTGTTGTGGAGATATTTGTATCTGACGGATCCGCTTGTTGCCTCGTCTGTCTGTCTGTGCTCCTGAGGCCTGTGCCACGTGCAGGGTGCTCACACCCTGTGCTTTTACAGAAAACCAAACACGCAGATCCATCTACCACCTGGTCACTAATTGTGCTGAGCCTGACTTGGGTCCCTGTGCTCTTTAAAGCCTGGCTTTATCTTCCAATTCAATGGCTTTGCCCAATAGTGGAAAGACTAGCAGAGTGTCTGAGAGGCACATCTCATCATTGTTCCGCTCTCGGGAGGTCACGTTTGCCTTTGCACCCTCAGGGTTTGACTTCAAGACCCCTCATCACATGAAGAATAAACCAAGGAGGCTTTACTGTCGCATTATGTTTGGCTGCAGTTCCATTCAGGCAAGTCTGAGTAAAAACCTGCTTATCGGACTTGCTGACCTTCTCTGTCAGCAGACACTGATCCCCGGCTCTGTTCTTCGTCCAGAAAGACTTTTTGTTTAGTCTGTGCTGGGACAAAGTCTTACAGCTTGGGCAAAACCGCATTGTGCGGTTGCAAGGAAGCAAGGGACGTACAGCTCAGGTGGTGCCATGTACGTGGGTGACGCAAGGAGAGGGTGGGAGTGTGGTGGGAGTGTGTGCATCACCCAGGAACATTCTAATGCATTTTAATTCTGGGTCCAATGTGGCAGCACACTGGAGGTTTCCCAGCTGTCTCTGTGCCTCTCTGCGTTTCTGGGCAATCACGCTAGAGAAGATTGATGAAAAACTCCCAAAATGGCAAAGGAAAAACTTGAAACAGTCATTTTGAGAACTTTAGAAGATCGTGTTCCTCTTCTGAATGCTGATGCAGGCAGGTTTGGCATAGCGGGGAAGGAGTCCTTGGACACCAACAAACTCAATAGTGCTTCCTCACTGCTCTCTTTGTTTAAAAAGGAATGTAATTTGGGTCTTGATGACCTGCTTTTCCATGTCAAACACTTGAAAGCAAGTATATTCTGTGGTGTGAGATACTATATTCCTGCTACAGTGTCTTTGCACATTGCTGTCCCCTGGGACTGAGAGCTCGGTGGGGCAAAGGGGCGTGCTGGTGGTGTTCTGTGGTCCGTAACATGGCACTTTAATTACAGTCTCAGCAATTAAGTGGTATCAGAGTTGGCAGAAATGCAGAGGCTGAATTTGCAGAATGCTCAGGAATCATTAATAAAGATACTGGTATGTTTTGGGGTCACATTTGTTATTCTAACTTGGAGACGAGCCTTAAAATGTACAAAAACCTCGTGGTCTCATCCCGGGTGAGGACTCACAGATTGTTTTTCTCCTGATAATCGAGGACAGGAGGTGTTTTGTGGTTACCCTATTATTGTTTGGTGCTTCCTGCTTAATTGGATTTGCCGTCTTAACTCGGAGGAATTTTCGCTTCTTCGTTGCATGATGCAGATCTTTGTGCTTGGCCAGAGGATGCAGCGCAGGCAGCAGAAATCCCGCTTTCCCTCCTCTGAAATTCTCAGCTTTTCGTCTGGGAGAAGCAATGAAGTCGCTGTTTTCTTGCTTGAATTGGTGAAGGAAAAGTTGACAAGCTGCCAAAATTAATGAACAAGCAAATACGCAGCGTAACATGGTAACGAAGCAGCTGGATTTACTGGGGCAATGTGCTGCAAGAAGGGGTGTTAGAATTGAAACCTTGTTTTTGGGGGGCTGCTGTTTGCTTTGCTGGAGGTGGAGGTCGAACAGCAAGACAGGAGGGTCTGGCCTCCACCTCTGGAGCTGCAGCTCTGCGACTTCTCTAGTGACCAAGATCCCTTCTGGACTGTCATTTCTTGCTCCGTGGTCCACAAAAGCAGAGAGAATCACGTCTGTTCCCTGAAAATAGCGCAGACTGCACAGAAAATGTCTAAGCTTAGTGAATATCGTGGGGTGTAATGGAAGTGAAGGCGCCGAGGCCTTGAGGGGTTTGCAGGCCGTGGGGCGCAGTGGGCTGGCTGGTCCGCGGTGGTGGAGCTGACATCTCATACCCACGCGTGTGCTCAAACATCTGAGGAGTGAAAAGGTGGAATTTGAAGAGGGAATGATGTTCCAATGACGAAGCGCTGTCCTTGGGAAGGAGTTTGCTCGCAGGATGCGGACGAGGCACTTTCCGGGCTGTATCTTCCCGTCCCGCGGTGCCGGTGATGGCAGCGGCGTGGTTGTGAAAACCTGACGTTCCATCTCGGGCAATAACAGGATCTCCTGGGGAGACTACGTGGAGTTTTATGGTGCAGGTGCTTCGCATTCAGTTCCAGCAGTTAAGGAAGATTAATTCTTATTCCTCAGCTAAGACGGATAACTATTGATATGAGGCTTTTTACTCCTGCCAGTGGGAGGAGTGTGTGTGTGGATGCAGAGGTGCAGCTGATGGGCTCATAAAATCAATTACTGTGCCCCAAATACAGGGTAGTAACTGGGAACATGAATAGAGTTGCTTTTTTTAAACTATTAATCTTGACCACAAGCACACAGATGATGTTCTGCTGCAAAAATGTGGGGGGAGACGTGGGGGAGAGGGAAGGAATTTGCTGCCTGAGCTCAGACGGTGCCTCCAGAGACAGGCACTGAAAACACTGTCATAAAGAACACAGAGCTGTGTTTTTCCCTGTGGGATCCTAAACATGCTCAATATAGAGATTACAGAGGGATGAAAGAAAATCCCGTGGGAATTTCTCAGACTCTTGATGTTCCTCACGTAGGTTGGAACGCAGTGGATGCTTTTCAGCTCCTTTCTGGGTTCAACACTTCACGCAGACCGGGTGCACTGGGGGGACACCCCAAGGCACGAGGGACAGGGATCTGTGGAGCCCAAATGTGCTTGTGCTGGAAAATAACTGTACTGCTTATCTTGAGAACTTGCTTAATAACATCTTCTCCATGCTGCCATTCCTGGCTAGATGATATATGGCCTATTTACCCTTTTTCCACCTGGCCATGTCTCCGTTGGTCTGTAAGTCTCCATTTTGCTGGCACATCCAAGCCCTAAGATTGCCCAATTTCTTTGCATCCTTTTCATTCCACTCTTGTTCCTGCTCTTTTTTAATTTTACATCTGCCCTTTAGTTCCTTTCCCAGTCTTCGCTTTCAAGTCCTCTCTCAGAGGAGTTTTCCAGCTGCTTCTACCACACTGGGGGGTGTCCTTACTTGTCAATTGAACAGGAATGCTCTTGGCTTTGAAATAATTCTCAGATCCTGCAGTGAGTGTCAGGACTGCGCTGCATTTTGCAAACAGATTACTGATGGCAAAGTTTAAGGTGGCTCTCAGTGGTTTATAATGGGGCAGGGGTATCCCCTTCGTTTGTTATCAATACTCACAACGTTCAGTGTTCAATGTTCGCAATACTTAAAATCCATGGTAAAGAGACAGCTTGAAAAAGGTGTAAAAATCAGATTCTCATTCTTTGAAGTGTTCAAAAACCATAATTTGATAGAACACTTGTGAATGATGAAACAAAATTCTTGCTAAAACCATTGTTCTTCATGGCAGCCTTGGCTGGGGTGGTTCTGGAAGAGCAACAACCGCCTCGTGGTTGTGCAGTCAGGACTTCACCTGGCTGCTTGTCAGCTCCTCATCGAGCAAATGGCTCAAGTGCTTGTAACTCGTGTTGTTCTCTCAGAAGATGAGGCGTTTCCCATCTCAGTCTTGGCACCTGTGCAGGTCGCCGTTTATATATTGCTCTGAAGCACTTACATAGGAGGGCAGTACAAACCGCTACCACTAGGAATTGTTCGGGGTTGTAAGAGGGTGTTGTTATCTCTAAATGTATATGGAATTATGCTCTTGTCTTGTGGGTTGGATGTATCTGGGGAATTTGCTTGAAACCTGACATCCAGCCTGATGAGTGGTCAGTAGGTCAGAGAGGTTCTCCTGCCCCTCTGCTCTGCCCTGGGGAGATCACACCTGGAATATTGTGTCCAGTTGTGGCCCCTCAGCTCCAGAAGGACAGGGAACTGCTGGAGAGAGTCCAGCGCAGCCACCAAGATGCTGAAGGGAGTGGAGCATCTCCCGTGTGAGGAAAGGCTGAGGGAGCTGGGGCTCTGGAGCTGGAGAAGAGGAGACTGAGAGGGGACTCATTCATGGGGATCAGTATGGAAAGGGGGAGTGTCAGGAGGATGGAGCCAGGCTCTTCTCGGTGACAATCAATGATAGAGCAAGGGGTAATGGGCACGAACTGGAACACAGGAGGTTCCACTTAAGGATGAGAAGCAACTTCTTCGTGGTGAGGTTGGCAGAGCCTGGCCCAGGCTGCCCAGGGGGGTTGTGGAGTCCCCTTCTCTGCAGACATTCAAACCCGCCTGGACGCCTTCCTGTGGAACCTCAGCTGGGTGTTCCTGCTCCATGGGGGGATTGCACTGGATGAGCTTTCCAGGTCCCTTCAACCCCTGACATTCTGGGATTCTGTGTGAAATGAACTCATTGTTCCAGCGTGCAGTGACTGAGGAATAGCCAGGCTGCTGGGAACCCCATTTGTGTCGTCTGGGTATGGTGCCACGACATGGTCAACGCTTTGGCGGGGCTGCTGAGATCTGAGAGCATCCCTGCCCGTTCTGGGCTGAGGGACCTTCCCCAGAGGGCAGAGGTGCTGCAGGACGGCGCTCTGATGGAAACCAACAGGTTCCCGAGGAGCTGCCTCTGAAATGGTGTCTGTAGGATATGCCAGCTCCTCATCGGTTGGCGTGGGGGTCGATGCGTTTGGTTTCCTGGTACCATACGGAGCTGCTCTGGCACAGATGAGGTCCTTCTGCGCTCAGTTTGCACCATTTATTTCCTAATTTCTACTTATGTTTTGCAATTCCTGTTTTTTTCTTTCTCTCTCCCCCTAATGCAATCAGGCAGCATCCGTAAAATTCATGTTTCATTTTTGATTGCTCGCTCGAGACGCTGAGATGGCGTGTGAGGGCTCTGTTCTCTAGCAAGACAGGTCTTGAAGGGTACGCACCGCTGAAAGGATCCCGTTCCTCATCCAGGAAATGGAACTGAAATATGAAAGAAACTTGAAAATTGCTTATTCCTTTCTTTTAAATGGCAGCATGAATCTCAGCATCCAGCATCCGCACTCTGGCAGTGACCAGTAACAGCGGATGAGGCAAGATTTCCGCAGTGTGAAAGTATGAAAAGGATACAAAAGAGGCTGAACCTGCGTTGTGTCATGAAACAAACCCCTTGAATACTTGAAATATCCTTCCAAAGGTTCCCTTTCTTTGTACACCAGGCCAAATCTGTCTTTTGACATTTGGAAGGGCAGAAGGTTGGCAGCCCTGAGGTTAATCCTCGGGACCTTTGCCTTTGGCAGCCCGGGGTCTTCGCCCTCCTGCACGCAGGGTTGGTTTGCTGCTCTTGGTAGGTGCATTTTGGAGGAAGGAAAGCTGTTTGATGGGGTTTTCTTTATTAGATCCCTTTTTGAAGCCCAGGTTGATATCTGAAGGCTTCAGAGCTTGTAATTAATTGTAATAAACTGTGGTTGGAGGGGCAGCCAGGGCGCTGTGCATTTGTGCTCGTGGTGGGCAGAGCATCCGCTGCCACGTGCAGATAAACCAGCCCCAGATCTGAACTCGTGTCAGCCGCACAGTCCTGGCTTCCCTGTGGCTTTCAGATTTGATTTCAGGGCAATATCCAGGAGCTAAAATAACAGAGAAGTGTCTAAACTCTTTATCCTTGAAGATAACCACCAAATCAAAGGTATCATTTTAACTTTTGGTGCTGTTCCGTAGAGGCTGAAGGAGAATTATAAGGAGTGTGGGCTCTTCCTTGGAATAGATGATGATGATATGTTTGGATACCTAATTCGAGCCTTAACCAAGTCAGCCTTGGGGTTTTTTTGTTCAAACAATATACTCTAAGTCCTAAAAATGAAACAGTGAGGTCTGAATATTTGCTTTTGTTGAGAAAACCTCACGAGACGTGGCTGTGAACTCGTGCTGAAGGTTTCAGGCTTTGTTTGCAAATGCTTGGTAATAAACTGCAGCATAAGTGCTCCTAAGAGGCTTCGCTTGGGTTCCTGCAGGGCCGGACCATCTTGTGTGTTGCCCGAGAGCTCAACCATAGAAATCGTGTTTATGCATCAAGTCAAAATCTGTCTCAAAGAGCAGTTGTCTTAAACAACTCGTGCTGTTAGATCAAAACGCTGATTGCTGGGTGAGTTGTGTAACTGTTGGGTCATCACATTCACATAAAAGCCACGTTCATGCGGCTCGGCACCCACGGAATGCTTAGCGATCTGATTTTGCTTTTTCCCATCTGTAGCACCTATGTAATTGCTCATTTGCTCCAATTTGCTGTGGAGGTTGAAGATTTTAATGGCTTCTATTAAATCCTCCAAGCAGCAGGAGCTTGGGAGCAATCTACTGCAAAGTTATGACTTAAAAGACCATAAAAATTGATCACAAGTGGTTGATATGGACTGTCCTGTCCTGATCTCCAGTCTCACCAGGCTCATTTATTCATAGCGATACTTTGATATACAGATGAAATTAAACAAGGAGGTGGTGCAGCTGTGCTTTAACTCTAGTTACTGGTTTTACACCTCTTTTTAACAGCTGGAAAAGTGTGTGTGATTCTAGTGCAGTGCCTCAAGGGTCAGTACTGGGGCTGGTATTATTCAATATATTCATCAATGACATGGACGAGGGAACAGAGTGACTGTCAGCAAGTTTGCTGGTGACACCAAGCTGGGAGGAGCGGCTGACACTGGAAGCTGTGCTGCCATCAGAGACCTGGACAGGCTGGAGAGCTGGGTGGGAAAAAATTCAATGAAATAGAACAAGGGCAAGTGTAGAGTCTTGAATCTGGGCAGGAACAACCCCAGGTTCCAGTGTAAGTTGGGGAATGACCTATTAGAGAGCAGTGTAGGGGAAAGGGAGCTGGGGGTCCTGGGGACAGCAGGGTGACCATGAGCCAGCACTGGGCCCTTGTGGCCAGGAAGCCAATGGTACCTGGGGTGGGTTAGAAGGGGGTGGTCAGTAGGTCAGAGAGGTTCTCCTGCCCCTCTGCTCTGCCCTGGGGAGACCACACCTGGAATATTGTGTCCAGTTGTGGCCCCTCAGTTCCAGAAGGACAGGGAACTGCTGGAGAGAGCCCAGCGCAGCCACCAAGATGCTGGAGGGAGTGGAGCATCTCCCGTGTGAGGAAAGGCTGAGGGAGCTGGGGCTCTGGAGCTGGAGAAGAGGAGACTGAGGGGGGACTCATTCCTGGGGATCAATATGGAAAGGGGCAGTGTCAGGAGGATGGAGCCAGGCTCTTCTGGGTGACAACCAGTGACAGGACAAGGGGCAATGGGTGCAAACTGGAACACGGGAGGTTCCACTTAAGGATGAGAAGCAACTTCTTCCTGGTGAGGGTGGCAGAGCCTGGCCCAGGCTGCCCAGGGAGGTTGTGGAGTCTCCTTCTCTGCAGACATTCAAACCCGCCTGGACACCTTCCTGTGGAACCTCAGCTGGGTGTTCCTGCTCCATGGGGGGATTGCACTGGATGAGCTTTCCAGGTCCCTTCCAACCCTCGACATTCTGGGATTCTGTGATGTTACAGAGCTGCAGGGAGGGAACACCCTCCATGCAGCAGTCGTGATGCTCTGTGGGCAAGTTCCTGTGCTTTCAGAAAGATGGTAAAGCTCTTGTGTTGCTGCGGTGTTGGGGAATTCCTGTCTAAACTTATCTGCGCAATAGTTTTCCTATTGAGAAAGAGGAGATTGGAGGAGTTGAGTGAAATCACAGTTAAATTCTTTAAAGAGCAATGCTTTTGGCTTATTTCTGCAGCTTCTACACCTTGTGCTCAAAATGGCATTTTCTGAGAGAAATAAATCTCCAAGGGCTGGGGGAAGGAGGATATGTTTGTTTTCCGAAGAAATTCTCTTTCTTTGCAGAGAACTGATTCGTTTCTTGGCTCAGAGTGAGAGCCAGGACTTAGTTTGGCTCCCAAGCAGGAGTGATGGATTTTGCCGCTCGGGTACCACCAGCCCCTCTTCCCTCCCCACAGTGCTCTGCTTTCGGTCCTTTCGACCTAACAACTCCATCACTGTAATTATTCTGAAAAATTTATGATACTGAGAAGTTTTATGATTGGGACAGCTGGAAAGGAATGTTATTAGAGAGATAGGAGTATGATTAGTTCTTAAAGTAATGTTTGTACATATGGTTGCAGCAGCAAGAGGTTGAAGGCGCTAAATTGGAGATAATACAGTTATGACTTGTAGACGTGCTTGATTTCGAAGTCAGTGACTGTGCCACTTGATGTCGGAATTAGCAACGACACATACCAAGAAATGCTGCCTTTTATATAAAGAAGAAACAGCTCTTTATCTCGTATTTCCAGATCGCACTCTATATAGCCCTTCCTTTAACTAATGGCTAATCTTCCCCCTGCCCCATGCAATGAGCACCTCCAGAATAACTCTGAGGAGGTCCCAACCACCACAGGAGATGTTGTTCAGGTGACGGATCTGTAGCAGATGTAGCTCTATCTGATAGTCATTAATTAATCCCATTAATTCAGTTTTGGGGGTGCTGCCCGTTCCCTGAGCTGGAAGCTCAGTCACCTTCGGGTTATTTCTAGCGCTTTCAAAGCAGCTTTGGGGGAATTGTTGCCTGCTTTTGCACATCTCTAAAATGGAAATAGTAGACACATATCCATCTGCACTTACCCTGTAAGCTGGGTGATCTAATGACTGCGTTGAGCCAAAGCTGTTACATGAAGGAAATGCTGGTTTTATTGTATAGTTTTGCTTCTTCAGGAATTTTAAGGTTATGAGGGAGCCTTGATTCAGGTTTGTCAGGCTCTAGTGGGGCTTAGTAAAGTCAGCTTGGTAATTTCTCTGTTTTTCTACCTGCTTTGCCATTTACCGGTGTCGGGAAGGCGGTACCGCAAGCCGTGTGTCCTGCTCGGGGAGGCTTTGGGTAGCGACACCGCAGAGCTCGGCAGCAGCCGTGACCTTAATCCTGTTTAAACCAAAGGAAACAGCATCTCTTAATGTGTTCAGAGCTCTCCTTCATCCCGATGAGTCCATTAGAGATGCGTGCTGGGCAGCTGAGCACCTGAGCTGCATTTTCCTCGTCCTTTCTGAAACTGAAGTGGACTCTGGAGCTGTGTGGTTTGTCACGGTCTGAAAATCAAGTGTCCTCTCTGTGTGCTCACAGTATCGCGTTTATTCTTCCTGACGCTGACAGGCAACATCCTATTGATGTGCTAAGCGTGGCTGGTGGAGAAAACATTGGCACACAGTGTCTGGTTCTCTATTAATTGTATTTTCTTCAGCCCCCTGACCTGAGCGCAGAGGACAGCCCGGGTTCCTGCTGACACTTTAATCTGCGTCTGCTTCTTCCCGCGCGTCGGGTCTAATCCGTGCTCCGGTGGGCACGTGCGGAGCAGACACATGCACGTCTCGCTGAAGGATTTTAATGTTATCAGTTGTGCTCTCCGTTCGTGTGTTCCAGCCACATGCCGGTGCCATTTCCCCGGGGGATGAACGCCAGGGCTTGTTTTGGGAGCAGGAATTTTCCTGCGAGACCTCCTGCCAGAACGGCCGCGCTCCCCGCCTGCTGTGCCGGGTTATTTCAAGGCAGCACGTCTGCAGCCTCGCAGCCCCTCTCCCTGCTTTGCGGTCACTTATTTTTGACTGTTAGTAGTAAGGAAGAAATGGTGTTTGGAATTTGTGAAGCACAGCGCTGCTTGTGGAGGGGTTTAAAGCACATTATGGGCACAAGCTGGGTAAGCGGCACTTCGGGGCAGCCCGTGACTTGCCTGGCTCAGAGCAGGTTCCCAGGCAATTCCAGGGGTGAAAATGGAGTGTGGTTCTTATTTCCAGTTCTTCCTCAAGCTGGTTGGTGCCGTTTCTGCTCTCCCTGCAAAGGGCACTAATTAATCAGGCCTGTCCTAGGGAGTGATACGCGGTGGAAAAGTGGTTTTGTTGATATATAAACTCTGCACTTCTTGGGCAGATCTTTGAGTTGCGGTGCAAATTATTAGCAAATAATCTTTTAGGTGGTTTGTCCTTGGTGGAGGAGTCACTGTCGTGGGGCCAGGCGTTAATCCTGGCAGGGGAAACGCTCCATCCAGCTGCACCGTCAGGTGGCTTTAGGCAAAGAACAGCTGTGTGTGCGGCTCCAGCGACGGGCCGTGCGTCCCCTCTCCAAGATGTCCTTCCTCAGGTCCGGGTGGCCTCTCCTCCTCCTTCTCTCCCCCAGAGCAGGTGACATTCAGCTCCATGTTAGCCCAGTCACTGGAGATTTACCTGTCCCTTCCTCACTCCACGCAAGTGGTCTGGCACCAATGTGTACGTACAGCACTGCGCAAGAAATCATCCTTTGCGTTCCTCTCGCCAAATACGGAGCTGGTGAGGGGCTGGAGCACAAGTGTGATGGGAGCGGCTGAGGGACCTGGGGGGTTCAGCTGGAGAACAGGAGCTGAGGGGAGACCTTCTGATCTCTGAACTGCCTGAAAGGAGCTTGGAGCCAGGGGGGTCGGGCTCTGCTCCCCAGGAACAAGCGCCAGGAGCAGAGGAAACGGCCTCAAGTTGCACCAGGGGAGGTTGAGGTTGGATGTGGGGAACAATTTCTTCTTCCCCAAAGGGCTGTGGGGCATTGGAACAGGCTGCCCAGGGCAGTGCTGGAGTCACCAGCCCTGGAGGGTTGGACAGACGGACACGAGGTTCTCAGGGACATGGGGTAGTACTAGAGTTGGGTTATGGTTGGACTCGATCCTGAGGGTCTCTTCTAACCAAAATGATTCTATGATTCTGTGTAGCCCCTGTGAACCTGTGCCTGGTATTACACGAATCACACAATCCCAGTTGATTTTTCTTCACTACTGCTCTGAATTTAACAGGGATGTAGCTCCTGGCTGCACTTTCTTTTCCTGTGTAGCCGTAGCGGCGCTGCTGCCCACCCCAGCGGTCCCTGGCGCTGGGTGAGCTGTCGCTGAGCGGGATACGCGCTGCCTGGCCGAGCTCCGGCACCGGCATCCCTTGGCAACAGCCTGTGTGTGCGGGCACCGGGAGCCGCGAGGAGGCGGCCAAGAGAGAACCAGCCACAAGGAGCTGTTGAAAAGCTTCCCGTAGTAGCATTGCTGGGGCAAGGATGGCCTAAAGCTGTAGGGAGCAGGGGAAAAATTTAGGAAGAAGTGATATCTGTAGGAGGCTACGTGGAGGAATTAAGTGAGTTCAGGCACATCTGAGTTTTCTTGGGATTTCAGTTTTCACAAATGGGTTCAACACAAAGCTGCTCAGGATGCTGGAGCTGAAAAAATCAGCTTTGTAGTTGTGTATAAATGAAACATAAGCTGGCAGTCGATAGGAGGTCCCTTCCTGAGCAAGAAAAGTACTTTTGTTCTCAATTTGCAGGTCAGTGCTATGAAATCGAAGCATCTGTTGGAGATAGGTGGCTGTTACACGTTCAGCTGGAACATCGTATTATTGCCAATGCACAACACGGAGTGATGGTTTGCCAATAGAAGCAGTAATAATCTTTTGTTATTTATTCAAGGGCATCTTACTGTAAAGTAAAAACAAATCCAGAGCGATCACATCAGATCCCTTGTGTTTTATGGACACACGAACGCATGAATGAGGAGATCCAGTTTCGGAAGAGGTTAAAGGGAGAGAATCCAGTCCGGAGCTAGTCCTGCCCGGTTTGAAATTGTGCTCTGAGCAGGAAACACTTTACAGCACATAACATGTCCTAACAAACCCGGTGCTGGAGGCTTTCCCCGGGCAGCAGGGTGCATAACGCAGGGGCTGTTCCTCAGCGCAACGTCAGCGTCAGCACCAAGGGCCGGGCACAAGAAACAAGAGTAGGTATGATCGAAAAACCTAAAAATAATGGGCTCCACTGGCAGGGATCAAAAATACAATTCTTAAGGCATGTCGTGAAGAAGAAGCAACAGTAAAGGAGAATTTGGAGAGGAAAGCTGAATGAGCCGTTTTCTGCTGTTGGGTTGCACCGGCGCGGATCTGTCACCGGGTCATTTGTACCAGTATAACCCAGAACCTGTCCCAGAGCATTCCAGCAGCTGGAGGGGATTTGTTTAGATGGAAAGAATGCGTTCAGCATAGCTTGGCCAAATGACACCTACGGGGGACTTGGCAGCTGTTAGCAAGTATTTATAGGATGTAAACAGCAAGGGGAAGAGGATGGAAATAGAGCAAACTGTGGGGGAACGGAAAAATGGGGTGAAAATGGGAAAAGGAAGATTTTACTGCTGTATGGCTTAGACTGCAAAGCATCCATCCAGGTGGAATGAACTGATTGTCTTGCTTGATATTAGCTGGACAAAGCATTCAAAAGCAGAGGCTGTACTTTTGTCCTGATGAGAAGCAATCAGCCTCCGCTGCAGGTTCCTCTGTTCCTGAATGGTTCTGGAGAACAGAGGGATCCTTCTCTTGCTAGGGGATCACTGTTTATAAGATCAGATCAAATGTGCCACCTCTGCTCTCTCACTCCTGTTGGTAGGCAGTAGCGATTGCTTCCGAAATGGGTATTTCCAACAATTACACAGAATCGCAGAATCCCACAATGTCAGGAATTGGAAGGGACCTGGCAAACTCATCCAGTGCAATCCCCCCATGGAGCAGGAACACCCAGCTGAGGTTCCACAGGAAGGGGTCCAGGCGGGTTTGAATGTCTGCAGAGAAGGAGACTCCACAACCTCCCTGGGCAGCCTGGGCCAGGCTCTGCCACCCTCACCACGAAGAAGTTTCTTCTCATATTTAAGTGGAACCTCCTATGTTCCAGTTTGCACCCATTACCCCTTGTCCTGTCACTGGTTGTCACCCAGAAGAGCCTGGCTCCATCCTCCTGACACTGCCCCTTTCCATATTGATCCCCATGAATGAGTCCCCCCTCAGTCTCCTCTCCTCCAGCTCCAGAGCCCCAGCTCCCTCAGCCTTTCCTCACACGGGAGATGCTCCACTCCCTTCAGCATCTTGGTGGCTGCGCTGGACTCTCTCCAGCAGTTCCCTGTCCTTCTGGAGCTGAGGGGCCACAACTGGACACAATATTCCAGGTGTGGTCTCCCCAGGCCGGAGCAGAGGGGAAAGAGCTTCCCAAACGCAGGGCTGCACCCCCATTTCTCATGTTTAGTAGCCACTGACAGCCGGTCCCTTTGATTCATCTGGTGAACGTTTAAATCCATTTCTGAATTAACCTCTTCAGCACATGGGAACAGTGGGTTTCCCAGTTCTCGTGTCAAATACACGTGTCTCTGTGTGAATTCTTTCCTTTCAACTGCACTTTCCGCAGGGTGCTTTGGCTGGCCCTGTGTGTCTCCGTCATTCGTGATCTGCCCCAGTTGGAGACCTGAGTCTAGTTTGTTCTTACGTGAAGTCCTTTCCATATTCTGCTCATCTTTTCCACTTCTCTCTGTCATTTTCTAGTTCTGCTATTTTATTTTTGTTTTAATTTTAGTGAGAAGTTTGAGCTTGCTTGCAGTTTTGAAAAAGCTGGTGCACCGTGGATGTATGTGCTTACGTTTACTGTTTGATTGTGGTTCCTTTGATTTGCCTGTTGAATTTCCACTGAACGCTAGGTTAATATTTTTCAGAGGAGACCCACAGTGGTTCCAGAATCCCTGTGTGTGCACAGGGACAGGAGCTCATTGCTACCTCTGTTTTTCTCTTCTCCCATCAGCCCTGAGGTTCATCTGTTGTTCATCACTTGACTCCATCATTGCTCCGACTTCCTTCTGTGCTCCTTGAAATCAAGGAGTGCACAAAACATCGTGAAGGAATTTGTATCATCCTCACACATTGCCTCCTCACCTGCTCCTTTCCTGGGTTTGTGCGCAGGCAAAACTTCAGCTTTCTCATCCCTCTTTGTCTCATCTCGTTTTCCATCTTCAAATCCATTATTAATCCACGCGGTGACCCATCCCGTGGCCCCAGGCTGGCTGAGTTCCTCTGAAGAACCCCTGGAAAAGACACTTGTGGGAAGGTCCCTCCAATCCAGCTGTTCTTGGCTGCTTTGGAAGAGCCCTGGTTGTTTTTTGATGCATTGCTTCCCTAAAGGCTTTTCCCCCCCATATCCCTGCCTCGGTTCTTGGCTGTTTTCATATCGCTGCCTTTCATAGTGAGGTCCAGCTGGGTGAGCTGCATTTCCTGCCATCCTTAGGGGGTTTATTTGAAGATTTCTGCATTCATACAGTTCGTTTCTGGCCTTGAGGCTTGTTTAGCAATAGACTGGCAGTCCAACCAGTGCACAGTGTGGTTCCATCGACACTGCCATTTGTCTCTTTGTGCTCTTCCAATGACTGTTTGCCTGATAACGTTTCTTTTGTCCTTTCCTTGGCACAGAGGATGCTCCCAAGTTGGAGTTATCAGGGCGCTGACTGAAGCCGGCATCCCCATAGACATGATCGGAGGAACGTCCATCGGTGCTTTTATGGCCGCCTTGTACGCCGAAGAACGCAGCTACAACCAGATGCGCATCAAAGCCCAGCAGTGGTGCATGGTAAGCGATGGAAATGTTGCTCTTACCTCCTCAGATGGGTGCGGGAGCTTCACCACCAGCACGAGCAGCGCTCGAGGACGTGTCCTTCGCTGTCCGTGTGACAAAAAGGGCAGGGAGGGAACTGGGGACGTTGCTCCCGGCCGCGCTGGCGGCAGTCGAGTCCTTGTCTCTGCACCAACTCCAGTCGCAGTGTTAATGCGGAGTGATGTTGTTCAGGTGTGTTAGCCTGTGTTTGTCTTTGTTTTATCTTCTCTTTCTATGCGCTGGGCTCTGTTTCCTGTCCAATTCTCAACAAATGCGTTTCTCTTTTGTGTAATTTTCTCTCTTTCGTTCTCACATGCTGTCATTTTTCAGTGGAACTAATTGACAGAGGTAATCCTTCTCTAAACTAAATACCGAATGTGTGATTTACGGTGTAGCCTGAGAATTCCGCAGCGGTGGTACTCTGTGTCAGGAGAAATTTTTAACTTTAAATATTTAATGCAAGCAAACCCGTATTTTCATAGTTAAACCAAGATTTGGGAAGGTTGTTTTAAATAGTGATTTCTTTGGGTGAAATTATTTATTGATAAGATGTTGATGAAATATTGTGCTAGCACAAGATTACACTGATTCAAATGGACTAAAGATGAAGATTAACGTTATTTCTGAAGTTTGCTTGTTACAACTTTGTTCATATGAAAACCACATTTTCATGGTGGTTTTATTGTTGAAAGGGAAGCAACATGGGGAATTCTCTAAATTAGATGAAGCTCTGGGTCTGTGTACATCATGAGTTTTAGGGGGCGGTAGGAGTCACACGTATCCCGCTTATCTTTCCCGAGTGTCTTCTAACCTGCCGTGGCTTTGAGATGAAATCTGGTGTATTTTGGTGAGACACCACTTACTTTGCAAGCTGGATAGTCTGGGGTGTTAAAATATATCAAGGCCCTGGCAAGTTTGTTCTGTCCTGGTGGACAGAGGACCCTGGGACTCTGTTTCCCCTCCTTGTTACCATTTGCTGTGTAGATTTTGTGCTCTCTATATGAGAACCACCTGTGCCTGGTTTGAGAAGCACCCAGGACACAAACTGTTTCTGACACAGCCGTTTGCTGCAGTCACAATGGTGCAGGAGGCTTGAGATTAAGCCTATAAACCCAACTGTACTGAATCGTGTCTGACATCTGTTTAATCTTGCACTCTTTATTTCCGACACTGGTCGCTGCCAATGGTCCCCGAGCAGGGCGAGCACAGGCGATTCCTCCCCCATGGGGTTTTCTCGGCCTTGGACAATCTGCTCTTCTTAGGCTGGAGCAATGGAATTTTCCTCCGTGCAGTTGTGCAGAGGATTATCTCCTCTTGTTCCTTAACCTGTCAGATCTCTGCTGCGCAGGGGGCGACGCAGAGCTGGAAATGCTGGGTTTGGGCTTCTCAGGGCTGTGCTCCCATTAAAATCGCCTTCATTTCCAGCATTGAGCTCGCCAGCCTAATCTGGAATCACACTTACTTCTAACAGGAATAGTTAAAGATGAAAAGAAATGGAATCTCTTGGCTAACTTTTGGACACAAATTGCGAAGCTGAGAGGATGTTTCACAAAGGGAAAGGCAGGTTTTGGCCCAGCCTCGCGCTGCTTCAGGTGTTGGTACCTTGAAGTCTGCAAATGAGGAGCCAGAAGAGAAATTAATCGCCTCTGTTAGAGCAAATATTTCATCTTATTAATGAAGAATGGATTTACTTGAGGTTTTTCATGATTGTTCTGACAAGCTTGCCAGGTCCACATCCAAACCAGAAACTGTTTGCGAATGAAAAAAGAAAAGGCTGCTGTTTGAGCCCTTTTCACTGCTACCAGCACTGTCCAGCAAAATCGTTGCAGTGTAAATTGAAGAAAGCCGTGAAAACCCTCTCTCCAAGTTCAGATCACAGCTAATGTACAAAGTAGCTTCAGGGGTTATAAATCTTTTTAACTGTGGCTCTTCTGAGTTGTTTTCTCTTGTATTGTGTTGCAGCAACTGTAGACAGAGCAAGGAGAGTGGCTTCTCTCAGCACCAGCTCTGTGTGTAATAGAATCATCATAGAATCACAGGATGGTTTGTGTTGAAGGGACCTTCCCAGCTCCCCCAGTGCCCCCCCTGCCATGACAGGGACATCTTCACCAGCTCAGGGTGCTCAGAGCCCCGTCCAGCCTGGCCTGGGATGTCTCCAGGGATGGTTCATCCACCACCTCTCTGGCCAACCTGGGCCAGGCTCTCACCACCCTCAGGGCCAACAATTTCTTCCTCATGTCCAGCCTGAATCTCCCTCCTTTAGTTTAAAACCATCACCCCTTATCCTATCACAACAGGCCCTGCTCAAAAATCTGTCCCCATCTTTCAACAAGGAGATTTATTGGGGAGTCATAGAAGTTCCACCCAAAGGGACTGAGCGTGAGCAAGATGACAAATCCATCAGATAAGCCCCAGGTTCCCGTGTTGGGCGGCTGCTGGGCAGGGGTTGCTCTGGGGAGCCTCTGTTAAGCCTCTTAATTAAGCCAACGCTGTTCCAAAAGGCCGGAGCTCTCCCCGCTCCAGGAGCTGCTGATTCTGCTCCTCCAAAGCCTCTGAGCTTTCGCTGGTGCAGGTTACTGCTGAGTGCTCTTTGTGCAAAACCTCACAGCCTGGCTCTTTTAGCCTCTGGGGCTTTTTGAAATGGCTTCGTTGTGATGGATTAGATAACTCTGGTATGTTTTGTTTTGTTAAATTTTTATCCGTCAGAATGAATGCTGGTTTTGTCCTGCAGTTATTTCTCTTTTTGGTATTTTTAGAAATTGCTGTATCTCTAGTTGTACATGTGAGGCTGGGAGAAGGGATATTTTTAAAGGGATGTGTTTTCTGAACCTAATGAAGCACGAAAGCAATAAATGACTCTTTTGTCAAAACACAGAGGGGTATGAAATTTACCAGTCAGGCTACTCACTATATATTGATGTATTGCCTCTGTGTGTCTTGTACCATGTTGAGCCACCAGAACGAACAAACTAAAGCTTTCATGTTTGCAGATTTGCTTTTTTAGTTGGAGAACCTTGTTGAAGTCGTTGTGTACCATGGGGTAGCTTTTCAAAAGACTTTTAGGATTGAGGGTCTTCTTAATAAGAAAGCTCATCTTGCAGCAGAGCTATAAAAGTGAGATTTTGTGAGCAGTGGATGGAGAATTGTCAAACAGTTGGTCTCCTAAGAAGGAAAGTGTAAAGTCCTGCATCTGGGCAGGAACAACCCCAGGTTCCAGTGTAAGTTGGGGAATGACCTGTTAGAGAGCAGTGTAGGGGAAAGGGACCTGGGGGTCCTGGGGACAGCAGGGTGACCATGAGCCAGCACTGGGCCCTTGTGGCCAGGAAGGCCAATGGTACCTGGGGTGGGTTAGAAGGGGGTGGTCAGTAGGTCAGAGAGGTTCTCCTGCCCCTCTGCTCTGCCCTGGGGAGACCACACCTGGAATATTGTGTCCAGTTGTGGCCCCTCAGTTCCAGAAGGACAGGGAACTGCTGCAGAGAGTCCAGCGCAGCCACCAAGATGCTGAAGGGAGTGGAGCATCTCCCGTGTGAGGAAAGGCTGAGGGAGCTGGGGCTCTGGAGCTGGAGAAGAGGAGACTGAGGGGGGACCTTATTAATAGGACAAGGGGTAATGGGATCAAGCTGGAACACAAGAGGTTCCACTTAAATATGAGAAGCAACTTCTTCCTGGTGAGGGTGGCAGAGCCTGGCCCAGGCTGCCCAGGGAGGCTGTGGAGTCTCCTTCTCTGCAGACATTCAAACCCGCCTG
This sequence comes from Patagioenas fasciata, assembly GCF_037038585.1. Lineage (NCBI taxonomy): Eukaryota > Metazoa > Chordata > Aves > Columbiformes > Columbidae > Patagioenas > Patagioenas fasciata. Next base: position 2,687,845 of record NC_092539.1, read on the forward strand.
GACCCCTTCCTGTGGAACCTCAGCTGGGTGTTCCTGCTCCATGGGGGGATTGCACTGGATGAGCTTTCCAAGTCCCTTCCAGTCCCACACATACTGTGATACTGTGAACCGGGGCTGATGTCGTGCGGCCGCTGTGCTTCTGGGACCCGAAGGTGCGTCATCCTCGGAGCCGCCGTCCTTGGCCCTTGTGCTGTTGGTTTGTAGGGAAGAGTGAAGCAGAGCAGAACTCGGGAAGCGCTGGCTGCCTTTCCAGAGGGTGATCTTTAGTGTCATTTATCTGCAGACTGGTAGGTGGTAGCAGCTATTCTTGGGAGTTTGGAGACTGTTGGCCATCAGCGTCTGCTAACAGGGCATGTCCCAGTTATGAGGAATGGGAATATTAAGAAATAACGATTAATTAGAAGTATTTTGGTCATGTACAAGATTACCGCAAGCATTAATTGCAGGAAAAATGTAGAGGCTCAGCATCACAAAGATCATTTGCAACAGGGACAACCCGATGTTTGGTGCTGAGCTGGAGAGATTTTTCTTCATTATTAAATAAAGGACTTTCTGTAAATGCCTCTTTCCCCGATTTAATCATTCTAAGTAACGTCAGAGACCAAATCCCTATTTTAAGTCCAAAGCTAATTCCGTCTCGCTCGGAGCTGTGGGTATCGTGTCTGTAGTTGGGTCGGCACGCTGTCCTCACCCCAGCAGGGCCGAAAATGAGGATGAGAACCAAGGCGGCAGGTTCATAATGGGTTTTGTGCTCAGGCTTTTACATTCTCCCAAGTTTCCTGTTTATATACTTGTTTTCGAGGATCTTTTTCTACACTTGGACTTGTATTTTCTGGGCAGATACTTAATATAAATCTAAAAGCAGCTGGACATGACCGTGTAGGCTAATCCTGCTCTTCTTTAAATCGTGGCTGAGTGAAGCGAGGGCAGATGTTGATCCCAAATCCTGCTGTTGTGCCGCAGGTCTCTGCTGGGCACGAAGCCTGTTTATTGCCAGCTGTTTGTTCAATGGTAGAGAATGTGGAGATATTTGATCTGATAGAAACATTTCATCCAGTGAAACCCTATTTAATTGGGGGTTTTTTTGGCCTTCTGTTGCATTATGAGTATGATGTAATGTATCAGGCATTGAATTTTGTTAGGATTTATTAGCGTGGTTATGGGACAAATAGTGCCATATAGTTTAGGTATTTTCATGATTTTATGTTGTAGGTTAGTGCACACATGTAATGCACTAGAAATGGGAAAAAAAAAAAAAACATGAAAGCTTAATTACAGTCTAGGTGTGTTTAGAAGAGACACCCTTGACAGTGTGACATCTGATGTAATACGTGTCTGTAGTGCTGTAGGAAACCTCCCGTGATTTGGTTTATGGAGCTCACGGTGAGCGCCCTTAGCAGGATCTGAACGCTGGTACCAAACACGACTCACGCTGCGATGAAAAATAACGGGCACCGATACATTGAAAATGTGTTCAAATTGTTTAATGTGCAGCTGACTTGACCTTGCTGCAGTCCCAGAGAATCACAGATGTGTTTTTATAGGTGCTTACACTGAGGCAGATAGAAGAATTAAGATTGGAAGAGAGATTAGGTGTGATCCACAAATAAGAGATATATCAAGATGTAGATTCCTGTATTACAGCTTTGATTTCTCTCCATGCTGCTGAACCCCATGTACACTGTGCAAAGGAAGATGAAGAGGGACATAACTCATCATATCTTTTTGTTATCAAAAAAGAAACATCAAGAATTGTATGATTCACGTATATTTGTTAAGGCAGAAGCCCATGCGCGCTGCTCTAGAGGGACGCTGACTTATGGGCAGAAGCGAAGCAATGCAAATATATATATATATTATTCTTCCATTGCCTTATTGCAAGCTGGCTACAAAATTTGGTGCTTTTCATTTTAAATTTATGGTACTGTACAAGGAGTTACTGGTTGTGGGTTTTGTAGCTTTAACGTGTTGGCTGTAAAATCTGGAGTATGATGTCTCTCGAATTGGATACATTAATGCAGACATTAGTGTGGATTCTTGCATATATTTATCTTAAAAATGCCTCTATTTTCCTTTTTAGGTCGTGAACTCACTGTTTAAGAACTTTCTAGACTTGACATATCCGATAACCTCTATGTTTTCTGGAGCGGCTTTTAACAAAAGCATCAACAACATCTTCAAAGACAAGCAGATCGAGGTGGGTTGTTTGTTCACTTCGTGCACAGTAAACGATGCCGCTGTGTTCTGTTGTAGCAGAAACAGCTTTCCCCTGTGCTAATACGAGAGATGAGGCTGTGGGACGACTGCAAACATGGTAAAACTGAATGTGATGTTACGTCAATATAGGAAGGAGCCTATTCTTTCATTGTGGTGTGTTTAGAAACGTAAGGAGTAGATTATTTGTAGCTACTTCTCTTTGACAAAGGGATCCTATTGTCTGAGAGCAGAAGTTACAATTGTGTCACTGAGGTAGAATCGATAATGTTTTATCATTATTTTTCTGCAAACCAGGTCTAAGAGGCCCTTAGGGTGCACCAGGGGAAGGTCTTGGAGGGGGCACCAATGGGTTTGGCTTCTCTAACTTTTGTTTTTGAAGCTAGAGTGAGTTTTTATGAACAGCCTATTGAAAACTGCAATAATGTCCAAGCGTATGGTTTCCTGGTTTGCACACGGTGACCCTCAGTAGTCACTGGATGTTGTGTGGTCTCCCTGAGCTGATGGCCCTGTTCAGAATCCACCTCTCCTCCCTCCCTTGGCAACAGCAATTTATAAAGCACATTATCAGTGGATGTCTTAGGGAGTTTTTGGGTGATTTTTAATCTTACTTCATTTGCAGTTTTAACCAAATTATTCCTGTGTTTGGAGTCCTCGTGATGAAAGATGATGTAGGAACTTAACACTATATATACTTTAGTATATTTATTAAAAATAAACCAAAACATTCCCTACTTAAATGCAAGTAGGAAAGTGATTAATCATCACATGGCTTAAAATAGCGTTTTGCTGTGCAGAGAACAGGATGGGGCTGGGAACAAACAGGTTTTTGGGAGTTAAGTCCTTCTGAGACGGGAATGATTTTTGTTATTTGGGCAGCACCAGCCTCACTCTGAGCTCTTTAATCCTGCGTATCCCTCCTGAAGCATTCCCGCTCCTATGTGGTTCCAGCAGTGCCTGATGGAAGACGTGTGATTGTCCGATGACTAAACCAGCTCCTCCGCTGGCTTTGATGTATCTGAGGAGCCACCTTACGCAAAGCACTGAGACCTTCTCAGGGGTGCAAAGCTTGGTCTTATCTCGGTTAACTTGGTGTGAATCGTGGGCGTCACACTGCAGGATGATGCTGAGCTGGGCTTTCAGAAGGAGTGAGTGACCAAATGGGAGAAAATCTCCTCTGACTTTAGAATCATAGAAAAGTTTTAGTTGGAAAAGACCTTCAAGATCATCAAGTCCAACTATTAACCCAACACTACTCCATGTCCCTGAGAACCTCATCTAAACGCCTTTTGAACCCCTCCAGGGATGGTGACGCCAGCACTGCCCTGGGCAGCCTGGTCCAATGCCCCCCAGCCCTTTGGGGAAGAAATTGTTCCCAGATCCAACCTCAACCTCCCCTGGTGCAACTTAAGGCCGTTTCCTCTGCTCCTGGCGCTTGTTCCTTGAGCTTCCCCTCCCCTATCTATTCCTGCTTTGGATTTCAGCAGTCAGTGTATCATACTGTTTAAGATGCAGTAGGTTCCTTCCTTAGGATTTTTAACAGCTGTAGTTGTATGGTCTGTTCTAACCTTGCAGTCACAGGAAGGTTGTGACCAAGAGAAACCCAGTTCTGAGGCACAGAACAGCGTCATATTTCTGTGCGCTGCGTGTCGCAGGCTGAACCCCTCTGTCTCCTCATGTTGGAAGGTTTCCATCAGATAAATAAGGAGAAACGTTGTGTAGCTCTGCAAGGAAAGAGGCAGTTACTCCTTCATTGCCATTTGTGTTACCAGCACAGGTTACCCAGTCGTTATCACTAGACAGATGGAAACTGAAAGGTGACTTAGAAAGCAGCAGGAGCTGAACTAGGACACATTAAGCCTTGCACAAATGTTTTCTTAAAGCATTATTTCAAACCATCCAAACTGCAAATATCCATCTCTTCTCAGTAGTTGGAGTGTTTTTGAAGTGGGGAGGGTAGCAATGATTTCCAAGTGGAAATACGTACTGACAAGAATTAATTACAGCCTTACAAACCTATTATAGATTGAGTTTGGATGCTTGGGCACAGATGCCTCTGCCGGGAGGATGCACGGTGATGGCAGGAGAACCTGAGAGCTTCCTCCCCAAGGGGCTGCGCTGGGTCCTGGCCCTGGTGTCTTTATAAAACCCTGAAATGGGGGAGGGCTGGGCCTGGTCCTCCTCTTCCATGGCTGGGAGGTGACGCCGCTGCCCTCCTTCCACTTCTGCATCAGGCCGGGGAGCAGGAGCGCTTACGTTGAACTGTTATTTCTGACACTGAAAGAGAGGTTTCCATTTCTTTTTTTCCTAAATTTGCTCTCTGACAACCCGTGTAACGTGGGAGTCGCGTGATTCCCAGCAGTGCTGTTTATGGGGTAACCCTGGTTACCGGCACCCCCGAGATTGCTGCGGCAGATGTCAGCCCAAGGCTCCACGGGAGATCGGCCTGCGCAGGTTCGCCAGGGAAGCACCAGAAACCCAGGGCAGCGTGCTTGAAAGATGTTTATCAAGAAATACAATTATTGCTCCTCTGTAATTAATAATCTTTCTGGGAGAGCACCAAGCTCTGGAATTTTTATCCCCAGTGCCAGAAGCAGAAAATGCTCTTGCAAGTCATCCCAGCTGGAGGTTCAGGTGTGAGGAATCGGAAAAGACTGTTACCAGGTTCTGTTTCGGATTTGAGTGATGCTGTGTCCCCAAAATTCATGAAACGATACCTGAGAAATGCAATCTTTATGACTGCGAGATAGGTCGTGGTTTGGTTTCCCTTGTGCATGGGTTTGCATGAATATGAAAGGAATTGTCAGATGGAATTTTCTCCTCATTCCCTTAGTTTTGCTTAAAATGTGGTTGATGCACCGAGATGTGCAATCATCAGAATATCTTTAGCGTGGAGAGGCACCCCTAATACTCTCATAGTCACACTTTATTCATCCACCCTCCTGTGGCATTTATACCAGATGGGTTGTAATACTTGTGCAGCATCTGTTAGTCCTCCCCGATTCCACCATCTTTGCAGAGCTGCTTAAGAGATTAAACTTGCTAGAAAAAAACCTTATTTGTGGCTGTTTACATTCCAGTATAAGTTGGGGAATGACCTGTTAGAGAGCAGTGTAGGGGAAAGGGACCTGGGGGTCCTGGGGACAGCAGGGTGACCATGAGCCAGCACTGGGCCCTTGTGGCCAGGAAGCCAATGGTACCTGGGGTGGGTTAGAAGGGGGTGGTCAGTAGGTCAGAGAGGTTCTCCTGCCCCTCTGCTCTGCCCTGGGGAGACCACACCTGGAATATTGTGTCCAGTTGTGGCCCCTCAGTTCCAGAAGGACAGGGAACTGCTGGAGAGAGTCCAGCGCAGCCACCAAGATGCTGAAGGGAGTGGAGCATCTCCCGTGTGAGGAAAGGCTGAGGGAGCTGGGGCTCTGGAGCTGGAGAAGAGGAGACTGAGGGGGGACTCATTCCTGGGGATCAATATGGAAAGGGGCAGTGTCAGGAGGATGGAGCCAGGCTCTTCTGGGTGACAACCAGTGACAGGACAAGGGGCAATGGGTGCAAACTGGAACACAGGAGGTTCCACTTAAATTTGAGAAGCAACTTCTTCCTGGTGAGGGTGGCAGAGCCTGGCCCAGGCTGCCCAGGGAGGTTGTGGAGTCTCCTTCTCTGCAGACATTCAAACCCGCCTGGACCCCTTCCTGTGGAACCTCAGCTGGGTGTTCCTGCTCCATGGGGGGATTGCACTGGATGAGCTTTCCAGGGCCCTTCAACCCCTGACATTCTGGGATTCTGTGATATCAGAAAGAAGGTGAACCCCTGGCTGAGCGATGAGGTTGCTGTGCTGCTCTGTAGGCTGAGCAGTCTTCTGGAATAAGTATTTCTTGCTATTCGAAGAGGAAATACGGATTTTTGTCTTCCTTGGTTTTGCATGAAATGTTTGCATAAGAAGCAAATTTGTGAACTTAAACACAGGGCTGATGGGTTTTGGTCCATCCCTGCAGACATTTGTGTCTATCGATAAGATACAGAGGTTGTTACTTTGGTTTGTGTTACAGTTTTGGTAAAACTGGACCCTCCTGTGTTGCAGGATCTGTGGATTCCTTACTTCACTATCACAACTGACATCACGGCCTCGGCAATGAGGATCCACATGGACGGTGAGTGTGCAAGAAGCCTTCTCGGGTGGCAGGTCGCAAATTGTGATGTGAGACTTCGGTATCAGCCCTTGCTCCTGGAATATTCCCCCCCTTTGAATTTGTCTTTCCTTTTGTTTCTCCCTTCTGTGTTTGCTGAGCACCAAACTGCGGTGGCACACAGACAAAACAAGGAACAGAGCTGTTGGGAAGAAATTAAATGAGAAGCTTTATTCGCTGTTTAGAGGGAAAACAGGTCCGTTGACACCATTCTGTTTCCTTAAAACATCCCGTGAAGTGCAGATGTTTTAGCCATAAATCAGAACTAATACAACCGAAATGCTTAAAGATTCAAATTCCCATAAACGAAGCTATTTTGCCAATAATGGGACTCCTGTGCCTGAAGCAGAGACTGGGTTCGGTTCTTAATTGTGTCCAGTCCTCATTATATCTCTGCTGGAAAGCTGTACCGTGCCTCAGTGACTGAAGGAGGAGCAGGATCCACCCCGCAGCCCCGTGGGTCCCTTTGCTGTTGTCACTTTGGGGCAATGGTGACTTGGGCTTTGCCAAGGATGGCACGAACCTCCTGGCTGCCCCAATATTGCCTGGGGTGGCTGAAGCCTTTGCAGCATCCCTGATATTTGGGTTTGACGCAGGTAGAACTGTTCCTGTTCCAGTTGAGGTCAGGAAACTCACTCCAGCTGCTTGTCCATGCAGAATGTAAGGAGAGAAATAGCTGGAGAGTGGTTGTGGTCATCTCCAGAATCCACTGAGAGGAGAGGAAGGAGGTTCCCAACTGCTGCAATTACCCATCTTGGTTTCATCCGTGGGGTGTAACACAGGAATTCAGCGTTTTTCTTGGGTGGAAGTTCCAACTCAACTCAAACTATTAATAATAAACCCCAAAGTATCGACCTGTGCTAAACAGTAGGAGTGCTTAGGTTAAAATTAGACCTGTTATCTATTTTAAAAAGAAAAGGAAAAAATCAATTCCTCATTTGCTGGAAAGAGTTGCCATTTGGGGCACCAAGTATTTAATTATTGAGAAGTGAGCTAACACTGCAAGTGTTATTTATTTTTGATATTTTCAAGATTCACTTCTCAGACAAGACCCTCGGCCTCTTTGGAAATGAGTTGTATTCCCAATTCAGCTGATGCAAATGTTAAGAGAGAGAAATCCGTAAATAAAAGCCTGAAAGCAGAATGTTTTACAGGAAACAGATCCAATCCATTTCTACTTGATTCAAATTTCTGTTTGAAACAGTTTAAAAGATTATACTTTCTTCCTTCCAGCACTACTGACAGAAATGTCCTAGGAAGATATAAGGTCACTGGTTTTACAAGTGAAAATGGCTTTAGCTGCACTTCAGTCTACTCCTTCTTTCTCTCCCTTTTCCTGTCCTTATCAGCGTGAGCACAAAGCACTAAAGCCGATCCCCGCAGTCGGGCATATGTTGAAATCTCCTAGAAGGCCATAAAAATGAGGGATGGGCTTAAAACTCTGGTTTCTAAGGCCTGATAGTATGTCTGAATAGTGCTGCTTTTTTTTTCTCCCAGCCACGATTACATTATAGAATATAATAAACTGCTTTAATAACTTTCTAAGGGTAATCTCAGGAGAGCCTCTAGCTCCCGATTATTTTAATGAGTGCAAAAGCCTGCCCCACCTGTGTGGCAGTAATTAACGCTGTTGCCATCCCCCCCTTCTCGTTCCCGCAGGCTCCCTGTGGAGGTACATCCGTGCCAGCATGTCCCTGTCGGGGTACATGCCCCCCCTCTGTGACCCCAAGGACGGGCATCTCTTGATGGATGGAGGTTATATCAACAACCTACCGGGTAGGTGCATGGGTTGGTTGGGGAAAAGTGCAGGTTGGCCAGAGAGGTGGTGGATGAAGCATCCCTGGAGACATCCCAGGCCAGGCTGGACGGGGCTCTGAGCAACCTGAGCTGGTGAAGATGTCCCTGCCCATGGCAGGGGGGGCACTGGGGGAGCTGGGAAGGTCCCTTCAACCAAACTGTTCTATGGTTCTACTGAGAACGCAGCCCAGCGAATGGCCTGCCAAACTTTGTCCTTTTTGGTTTTGGTCAAGCAAAAATGGAAGCAAGGAGAAATGTTGCAGACACCCTTCATCTCATGATGGTTACCAGGAGTCATCATTCTCAGTTTCCTAAGTGTTTCTTTTATCATGGCTTTATTAAGACTATTTTTTGTTACGAAGTATTTCCTAATAGATATTCTGAACATGTAATTCCAAGCTAATTTTGAATTTATTTTGGTGTTCACTGAAAGGAAAGAGCAGAAATTAAACTGCAAACTTATATTCCATCTTTGAGCTTCTGCTCAAAAAGTATCAGCTGAATAAGAAATAATTTTGAGAAAGCAGCAGAATTAACTCTTTGTTGCTCACACTGGTGTCACCCGGAGGGTTTGGCTGCACGACATTGGTGTCTCAGAGTGGAACCCTGGTTTTCTAAGGAGTGATGTGGAGTTTGGGGTGTTCTGAGAACTGAACCCTAATGGGTCCAAGGCGTGTGAATTCACTTGTGTAGGTTTGCCATGTGTTTTATGTCAGGGTTGTCCTTGGAAAGCATTGGAAGGTGGGTGGCTCAGGAGGGTGGCCAAGATAGGAGATACAGGATGTCATTGCAGTTTGGGACTATAATTGTGTACAAATAAAGAGGGAGGAATCTAAGTTAGAGGCTCCATATCTGAGCAACTCAAGTCATTTACATGTTCCAGACAAACCCAGATTATATTTTTTCGTCAGGTCTGTATTTGCCTGGAATGGAAATAACACAAAATAGACCCCCCCAAATCTGTCTCTGACATTCTCTGTTTGTGTCTGTAAGCAAAAATACGAATTGCAAACCAAGGCAGGTTTTCCACCCATGCATACTGGAGAGGGCAAAGAGCACACGCAGATGACACTGGGTAGCAAAGATACAGTAGACTGAATGGCCCAGGAATATAAATCCAAGTTACAGAACAGATCTTATTTAAGTAAGTGTCTAAATTAAGCAGCTAAATTGCTTCTTCAGAGCTGTGGTTCTCCTACACATAACTATTTTGGAAACTGCAACTATCTTGGACTCTGGGGGTGTAGAAAAATATAAATTCATTCTGTGAGGTTCGTGTCCTTCTCTTCCCTCCCTGGGCGCTTCCCTAAATCCTCACCCATATCCAAAGGCTGCAGCCGGTCCTTTCACTGACCTTGAAGCAGAAAGTGTTGCCTCATTTCTTTCCCACTTCCAAATATGAATCTTTCTCTTGGATACCAAAGCTTTTCTTAGGCTGGAATGCTCCCACCCCCTCGGTGTTGTCTGATCCTGAGCTGCTCCTTCCCTTCATCCCCGTCTGTCTGCAGGGCTGACCCTGCGCTGCTCACTCTCCTCTCCAAGGCCACCTGTTCTCGACAGGTCGCAGAATCCCAGCCTGGCTGGGTTGCAGGGACCTCTGTAGATCCCCAGCCCAGCCCTGCTCACCAGGGTCACAGAGCAGATCACACAGGTGGGTCCAGGGGGTTTGAATGGCTCAGAGAAGGAGACTCCACACCCGCTCTGGGCAGCCTGGGCCAGGCTCTGGCACCTCCCAGCAGAGAAGTTTCTGCTCATGTTCAGATGGAGCTTCCTGTGTTTCAGTCTGTGCCCGTTGCCCCTCACCCTGGTGTTGGGCACCACTGAACAGAGTATGGTCCATCCTCTTTATGCTCACCCTGAGATATCAATCAGCATTGATGAGATCCCTCTCTGCTTTTCCAGCTGAACAGCCCCAGCTCTCTCAGTCTCCTCATCACAGAGATGCTCCAGACCCCTCAGCATCTTTGTGTCCCTCCACTGGACTCTCTCCTTGTCCTTCATAAACTAGGGAGCCCAGAACTGGACACAGAACTGCAGATGTGTGATTCATTCTGTGACTCTGTGATTCCCACCAGCTGATGTCGCGAGGTCCCTGGGTGCAAAGGTGGTGATCGCCATCGATGTGGGGAGCCAGTATGAGACAGACCTTGTCAACTACGGCGACTGCTTGTCCGGCTGGTGGCTGCTCTGGAAGAGGTGGAATCCACTGGCCAAGAAAGTCAAGGTATTATAGATTATATTAAAATGGCGACTAGTTTTATGTGCAGAGCAGGAACCTTCTACTTGTTCATTCAGGGAGCAATTCTGGGGACAGACCATCATCTTTCTTGGGTTTGGGCGCTTACTCTGGACAAAGCAAGCTGGGCAGTGCCCTGACACCAAAGGAAAGGCAGTGACATGGGAGAGAGTAGAGCCCTGGGCTGGGAAGGGGATGGTAGAATTGTCAGGGCAAGGGAACCTTTTCTTAGAGGTGCCCTAAGTTTTAATAAAGTCAGAATGTATGCATTTTACCAATAAAAAGTAATTTGTCTTTGAGCTGTAGATTTAGGGAGATTTTAGCACTAGGCAGTGATTAACGTTACTGCTACTGATAATGCAGGGCTGCAGAGTGTGATGGCCTCAAGTTGCACCAGGGGAGGCTGAGGTTGGATCTGGGGAACAATTTCTTCTTCCCCAAAGGGCTGTGGGGCACTGGAACAGGCTGCCCAGGGCAGTGCTGGAGTCACCATCCCTGGAGGGTTGGACAGACGGACATGAGGTTCTCAGGACATGGGGTAGAGGTTGACTTGGCAATGTGAGGTTGATGGTTGGACTCAATGACATTGAAGACCTTTTTCAACCAAAATTATTCTATGATTCTAAGATTATTTTTTTTTAATTGTTGCATGAAATTAGGCCAACTCTGTTACTTAGTCTTCTGCATTTCTTAAGTTATCTGGCTCTGCAGCTGTCCAACAAGTGAATGATGTTTTTAATTCTTCCTTCCCAACTACAATTAACACATTTCTCTTGTTGGAACAGGAAATAAAATACTTGTTTGTTCTTCCCAATGTTGCAGAAAACACTGCAAACTGTTGGTACTGCTCTGTAATCTGAAGTTTTTCCTCTTATAACTCCTTTCCCTGAAAAGGTCTCATCTCCCTGAAAAGTGATATTATATTTGGAGTGGTACAGCTGTGGAATGTCCTGCTGCGCTGTGGCAAAGCTGACCATGCTGCTCCCAGTATGTTGTGGGGAAAATTGGAGACCCTGATGCTTCTCAGTAGCATCCAGTGACATATTGATATTACAACTGCCCGAGTGACAACAGGCGCACATGAAAATGTGAGATTCCTTCTGAAGTCTCCATCTGTGGAGATGTTAAAAACTCAGCTGGTCTTGGACAGCCTGTCCCGGCTGCCCCTGCTTGAGAGATCCCATCAGCCTCAACCGTCTGCAAACTCTCTGCCCTCGTCCCGTAGAGATCAGCACCCATCGCTGCCTTGAAGGGTCCCCGTGCCCCTTGCCCCTCAGCACAGATCTCTCGAGGTACCACAATATCCTGGAATGAAAGGCTCAGTTCAACCTTGAACTGCGGAAACATGTTTGAAGGAATTCCCGTTCTGCTGCGGATGATGGAGACTCTGGTCAGCTGTCTGCGCTGCCCGCGGAGCAGACGGAGCCGTTGATGTGTGAAGGCTTCTGTGCGCTCTTGGGGAAAAAAAATGATAGATAACTTGCTTTTTCTCCATTGTGAATAGAGAACGCATTCCAAAATGAAATTTGTGAATTAATCATGATGTCTGGCCGGGTTGGCAGGTGCTGAACATGGCAGAGATCCAGACGCGGCTGGCGTACGTGTGCTGTGTGCGGCAGCTGGAGATGGTGAAGAGCAGCGATTACTGCGAGTATATCCGCCCGCCCATCGACCGGTACCGGACCCTGGACTTCAAGAAATTCGAAGAAATCTGTGTAAGTGCATCCCAGGCAAGGCAGTTTCCCCCATATTACCATTCCACTGAAATCTGCTGGTTTGTGGTGCTAATTAGTGCCTGAGCTGTTGTTGAGTAAGAAGAGTCCGTTGGCACAGAGTGAAAAATTGACACTAAATAATTCTGTGGAATGATATCACAGCTGTGAGATTGGATTAACAGCAGAAATCGAGTCAGTAATCTTATTTATATAATGACCTGTGAACGGATCAGTTGCCACGCTCTGTTTTGTGACAATTCTTGCTCATCTGCTTGGTGAAAACTCTTGGGTGTCTGAGCTGCTTTGGGCAGTTGCGGTTTGTCAAATGGTGTCATTTCTCTCCTTTCATTATGTAGCTTGTTGTCGCATGAAAAATTCGAAGAAGTCTGTAGGGAAGGCCATGAATCAGAGAAATGGAGGGCAACAGGCTAAAGTATCTGGCTCGGTTAACGTTTCAACACTTCTATTAATAAAACATATCATCCACAATTCCTCTGCACCTGATAGAGTATCAGGAAAATGGCACCAATGTCAGTGGAAGGACATTGTAAAAAAGGTAACACCAGGTTACGCTTATCTGGGATTTAGTTTGGTTGGTTTGTGTGTCAGACACCAGCATGGGAGGAGCTGACTCCAGGTGTTGAATTGTCGAAGTGATACAATTCAGCGTTCACAACAAAAATGCCTTTGCCCGGGTTGGGGTAATCACAGCAGTTCTGGCTCATTGTCTCCTGTCAAGAAAGTGATTTTACTGTCCCTCTGTTCTTTGTCTGCCTCAGCCTTGCAAGCGTTGTCCATCCTCAGGTGTTTCCGCATGGCTTTGCTCTTCTCCTTTGCTAAAAACCCTTCCCCTGCAGTTTTTCTTGAAGTCGATCTCCTTTACAGATGTAGTGAGAACCTACAATCCTCATTAAGCTGTAGATTGATTTCTTGATCTTATGAATCCCAAACAAAACCAGGAACACAGTGGACCCTGCAGATCCACGTTTGAGACCTTCGGACCCAGCAGCAGCTACCAACCCACCAGCTGATCTCCCCAGTATAAATATTTTCTCAAGGATATTTGGTGTCTCCGAGCTCCTGGGCAAACTGTGCTGTCTGCCAGGGGTGGATCTAGGACTTTGCTGATAAATAATATTCTTTGGTAGATGGAGTGGCCTGGCCATTCTGCAAACCTTGACAAAGGGTCTGGTAGTTCATCACAGTAACAGGTAGTGAGGTATCAAATCATTGTTCTGTCTAATTGGGTGTCGTTAAAGAGATTTAAAGACACCAGGCAATTTTTTCTCAGTGGAGTCTTGAACACAAGCCCTATGGGGAGAGGCTGAGGGAGCTGGGCTTGTTCAGTCTGGAGCAGAGGAGGCTTAGAGGTGAGCTCAGCACTCTCTAGAACGACCTGAAGGGCAGTTCTAGCCAGGGGGGATTGGGCTCTTCTCCCAGGCACTCAGCAATAGGACAAGGGGGCATGGGCTTCAACTCTGCCAGGGGAAATTGAGGCTGGAGATGAGAAAGCAATTCTGTGCAGAGAGAGTGGTCAGCATTGGAATGGCTGCCCAGGGAGGTGCTGGACTCACCGGCCCTGCAGGTTTGTAAACTGAGATTGGCAATGGCACTTAGTGCCATGATCTGGTCAATGGACTGGAGTTGGACCAAGGGTTGGACTGGATGATCTCTGAGGGCTTTTCCAACCCAGTCCATTCTGTGATTCTGTGAGTAAAGCGTGAGAAAAATGCAGGTTCTCAACGACGTGACGTTCTGTGAGCAAGTTCTTGGCAGGAGACACTGTGGGTATGGAGGGGCAGCACCTCCCTGGATTTTCATTCCCTGCAGTGGAGCTGAATAACTTTATTCCACAGGGAAGCTTTAAACCGTGCTGACCTTAAAGGAAAGAGCAACCTATGCATTCTTTTATTGTTATAGGGGCTTTTAATTTCAGCTGTGTACCTGGATTTTACAGAGAATAGAAACGGACACCATATAACCATTCCCAAGACCTGTTTTTCTGTCCTTTTGATTTGATTTTCAACACCATTTCTACTGTCTTGTTAGAAAAACAGTAAAACTCAGAGCAATCAGTTTATTTTTTCCAGTTGTTTCCATGCTAGTGACGCGGTGCCCTGTTATTATTCCCAGAGCAAATTATGTTATACTTTTAAATGAGCGTTTGTGGGTTGGATCTTGTCCATGTGCCATCATTCCCGCTCCAGCAAACCAGCTCTCACGTGTTCAGTGCAGTCTGGCTTAACTTATTGCAAGAATTTTTGGAGCCCTACGGTAACTTCTCTTTGCTAGAAAAGTTGTATTTTCTTGGCTTTTCTTGAGCCAAGAGGGGAGAAGAGACAAATTAATTCCTATTGTTACCTTCTTCCAAAGAAAGAGCCGGTACTGTGTGCATACATACGTGTCCTGAGCTTCTCTTTATAAGGTGTTATTCTGCAAGCAGCCTGCCTGAAAAATGTAAGAATAGTTGTGTGAGGTGGCATTTTCATTGCATACCCTGGGAGCAAAGGTCAAATTAGCATTTTGCCTTAAAATAGCACCTTGTTTGCTTAATCGTCCCCTCGTTCTTAAGCTGAACAGCCCACGTAGCTGAGGCTGGAAGGTGGCAAAAGTACATCCTGGCTTTGGGTAGAGCTCTGGATTTCTCACTGATTTGGAGATGATGTGACAGTGTTGGTTTTTTTAATATTAATTACTCTTTTGCCTTGACTCTTTTTTCTGCAGGAAGTGGGATATCAGCACGGGAAAACTATATTTAGTGTCTGGTGCAGGAGTGGAGTGCTTGACACGATGCTGACAGACAGGACTTGGACTTGCAAATCCAAAACCGATGTAAGTGTTCGGTATAACTGCACTCACATGCCAGATTGTGTACAGCCCCAGAACTGCTCAGGGGATGAAAAAGAACGATCAATTGCCTCATGTCCTTGCTGCGAGCATGTAGATAAAATGGTATTTTAGGCAAGAAATGGCATGATTAGATTTTCAGAAACTTCTTTCCTTGAATCACAGCCCGGATGAACGAGATCCTGCACTTCTCTGGTCACCAGGTATGAGTGTGCCAAGGTTTGCTCTGCCCAGCTCCGATCTCTGCTTGTCCATCCCCAGTACCTGATCTGTGCCCGTTCAGGGATGCATTCATATCCAAGCATTGGTCCAGGCTGCTCGGGGCAGTGGTGGAGTCACCATCCCTGGAGGGGTTGAACAGGTGTATAGATGAGGCTCTCGGGGACATGGGGTAGTGGTAGACCTGGCAGCATTGGGTTAATGCTTGGACTTGATCTTGAAGGTCTTTTCCAACCTAAATAATTCTATGATCCTCAGCAGGTACGATGGGGTCTCTGAAACCCCAAGAACTGCAGCGGCTCTTCTTGTTGCTGTTCCTTTCTAACAGGTTTTTGCTTTACTGTGTTTGTAACCTGGAATCGTTCGCAACACAAATGTCCCCAAAGGCAGGCAGGATGCTCACCAGTAACCGTTTCCCGAGACGCGTAGCTGATGTGTACGTGTTCACACACCCACCTTTCTCTTCTCCATCCCCGTGTGTCTCACCAGTGTCGAGGGCACCAAACGTGCTGCCAGAGCTGCTTCTTGCACCGGTGGCTGTGGCTCTGTCCCTCAGGTCCTGTGCAAGAAGATGCTCTGTGGTTTCAGGAGATGGGCCACATTCGCACCCATTGCTTCAATGTGCATGTGGACTGTCTCCTGGAGTAACGCTGGGTGGGCACAAGTAAACTTTAAGATTTATTTTTCATTTATTCTTGTGCCACAAAGTTTAGGCTGGTACCTGGGTATTGTCCTTGCTACTGGAAACTGATCTGCCAGGGCAGCAGCTCTCGCTCTCTCTCTTTCTCTCTCCCACCAGAAGACGTGAATTGGGGTCGCTGGTGTTGATCGCAGCCATCACTGGTGTGCAGGGTGTCACTCAAATAGCTATCAGATGCTTCCAGAAAACTTGATTTAAGCACTTGCTGGAGATGTGGTTTTAGTCAAGAGTTAAAATCCCTGCAAGGCTGCGGACTTCTTGCTTTGTTGCTTTTCTTGTCACCCCCCTATCAGAGAAGGCATTTTGCAGCCATCGTTAAGGCTCTGCAGGAGCTGGCAGCACTGCTGGGTTTCACACTCCTTGTTCTGCACATCTGAGCAGTTAATGCTAAATGCCCGGTTATGGTAAATCTATAGAATACATAGTGTTGCTGAGTAGTTAAGATATCTACTCAGAAGTCTCCTGGTTTTACAGTCTAAGGACTGAGGTCAGCCTCTAGAGCTGGTTCATAACTCAGAGGGCTGACTGAATTTCTTGGCAGGGAAGTTTCAGTTGTTTTTAAGAAACACTTATCACTTTTTTTGAGGGCTTGGGTACAATATTGTAATATATTGGCTTATTATCCTTACCCTCCTTTGAATTCCTCTGATTTAAAACCCAAGTGCTACAAAGGTTTCATGTTTTACCCAGTAATTCATCTCTATCATCTTTTAGAGGTAGGGAAATGAGCAGTAATATTTTAAGTGATTGCCAGAATGTGTCATGACCGTAATGAGCCTCACTAAGGAAAGTCAAGAGAGGTGACAAGTGACATTGAGGATTTACAGCTCCTCGAGAGAGTGGTGGTAGAGCAAGGGGAGAAGAAGGGCAGCGCCAGGGCTGGGTGACACCACGGTTGTCCTGGACCCCATGTGTCACCAGAGAGAGGTGAGCTCAGTCAGGCGTGAGTCACTGGGTGAACTGGGGACGACAGGGACTGAGCCTGGGGGGGAAACCAGCTGGTGATCCCAGTGAGGAGCCCCACAACTTGTTATTTCTTACTGGGAAGGTGACCCGGAGATGCATTAGTCTGAGCTGCACAGGACAGGTCCCCATTCTGCCTCTGATGCCCTGTGCTCAGCCTGCTTCTAAGCTGGTGCGTGTTTGGGTTTGTGTATTAATAGTTGTAAGAAGTCAAAGGAGGGAAATGGTGGGTGTCTCAGGAATGGTTAAATGTCTTATTTCATCCTCTAACTTTTATCACCAACTGGTAACAAGCTCAAATACATTCATTGCTGTAACAATGGCTTATTTAAAGAAAGACTTCTTTTAAAATTGCCCATTATATGGGTACAGTAACTCAGGCTAATACTTCAGTTAAATAACGATATTGGTTACAACTGTGCATCAAGCAGCGAGTTGAACATTTATCACAATCTGCCCGGGGTTTTATGGCCCTTCAGCTGCCCTGGAGATCAAATATGTCGTGTACTCATTGTAGGCACAGCCTGTGGTTGCGTTTGATAACAAGGCAGAAAGTGCTGATTGCTGAGGCGCCAGGAGGATGAAAATGGGTTGAGGAGAGCGAACCGGGCGATGGAGCGGGAACCATCAGCCCTGTGCTCAGCTCCAGGCACCCAGGAGATCTTTGCTCCTCCTCTGAAAACTCCAGCGTCCTGTAAAAAACAACACTTTTTTCATCTGCCTCCTGTTTCAGTAGATTTATTTCTATGAAATAACAAGTCCTGCAGGCTCCCACTGGGGTGGTTCTCTTGTTTTCTTAGTCCATTAGAATCACTTCAGTCCTTTAGCTCTGCTATCTTCCAAGGATAACGGCCGATATTTTTAACTTGCCTTTCATTAGCGAAGGTTTTGATGCTTTATATGTTTTAGTTCTTCAGCTATTTCTGGAGTGTTCAACATCAGAGAGAACTGAGCATGGTTTCTTATTATCCTCTTTCCATGTCATAAGCGTTGATTTTTCTACTTAAAAACTCCGGATATTTAATCATTTAGATACTTCTTTGCTTTCATCGTTCAGTCACTGTTTATCTTATCTCAAAAATGCAAATACTGAAGACACAAACAACAGGAACCTCACATAAACTTCACTTGAGCAACCCTTACTCTTCCCAGCACAGAATAATGCGATGCCGTTAATTGGATCTCCTCAGGGAAGTTTTGTCTATTGAAGTGTTATTCAGAGTCAAAGCTAAATATAATTTCGCAGACTACAATGGTAACTGTCTTTCTCTTCTAATTTACTTAATAAAGATTGTGCCGAAGAGAATACTTTCCTCCTTGGAAAAAAAAAAGCAGCAAGGTTTTAGAGTGGGATTCAAACGAATCGGAGACGCTTCTCTGCCTTGTGTTAACCGGTGGGAGTGTGGTTTTGTCCCTAAAATAGTAAGAGGAGGTATTGAAACATTGAATTTGTCCAAAGCGGGTCCCTGTCGGCTCCGTGCTCCCAGGACAGCCTGGCACGGGCTGCCGGATCGCTCCGTGCACCGCTTGGATTTTAGAGCACAGGCGATTGCCTCCAACGTTGCTGTGTGTGCTGGGCGGCCAGAGCTCGCACGAATCCCTCGCTTAGTCATACGGCACAAAACGAAGATGTAGATGCTTTTCCTCCCGGTCTGAGGAACAGGCTTGTGCAGGCGCTGCACTGGGACCGTTCGGGTCCATGTTCAAAATGAGACAGGACTGACTCACCCTTCTTGACAGCTCCTTAATGGGCAAACGGAGCTGCTGAGCTTCCTGACTTCTGGATATTTTAAAGTGTGTGTCCTAAGCTGTTTCATCTCATACAGGTATTTTTTTAATTCCTTCTGGGCTTTTCTCTGTCTACTGCTCCCCACCAGCTGTTTGTCCTGGATTCACACCTTGCTTTAGCTGTGCTAAAGGACATCAAAAGTTAGTTACAAATGAAAGGTCAGCGGAGAGCGATCTGCTGCAGCTGTAATGGGCTTCTGCTGTGACCCTACAGGGGGTGTGTGATTCACAGGATCAGTGCTCTTGCCAGAAGAGCAAAGAATTGCTCATAAAACCCCTGTGTTAGGAAACTGCCCTGTCTGGAAGCACGTGGACAGGTCTGGGCGTTCAGAACGATGACTGTCCCAGAGATTCCCGGCAGCCCGGTGCTAATAACGTGTCCCCTGCCAGCTCTTCCCCATCCTCCCCATTGGGGGTATGTGCTATTGCGCTAATTAAAATACCTGGTTTTAAAACAAGGTGTTCAGGTTTCCATCTGGTGACCTTGTGCCTGGCCCCAAGCGGGCAGGTAGGGCTGCTCACGGCGCGGCATGTGGGAAGACCAAAACGCTGCTTCAATACCAAAGTTGGGTTTTCTAGAGGAAAAGCTGGAACAGGCAACTTCTCAAAATAGAGAACACTCAGCCCACTGCTTGGGCAAGACTGAGTGAAAATAGAAAGGGTTTATTGAAAATATTTCTCCTTGTGGGTGGACCACGTACCTCAGGCTCTCGCTGGCTGCAGCACCTCCAGCTCCACAGCTTGCGGGATTCTCCAGGGGGTCCTGGTCACCCCGGTTCCTGGGCTGTTGCCCACCTGTCCCTGCAGCATCCCACAGCATCGCGTGCAGGCTCAGGGCTGGACCACGTGCTGTGTCCCCACCTGGAACCTGGGACTCCTTCTCCTGGGGGCAGGTGAAAGCTCTTGGGGGGCTGCACCTGGCCCAGCTGGTCCCTCTTAGAAAATAACAGTGCTGGAGAGCTCGTCTGTCATGGAGTCCAGAGCCACCAGTTCCTGTCTTTGTGATCTTGTCTGTAGTTTGCTGTATGTTTAATAAGGCATGGGTGGAGAAGGCACCATTAGAGGTTGTCCCTTTGCATTTGGGAATCCCGTCTCTGCCACCAGACCTGCATCAGGAGAGCTGTTCTGTGAATTACTCACTGATGAGTAATTGAGGGGGGCAATTGTGGAGGATTTATGTGTCTGGAGCTTTCTGTGAACAGACATCATTTTTATATGATAAGAGTGGTTGGATTCTTTGTGCACGTTTGCTAACATACCTAAAACTGCCTGCTGTGTTTCAGAACGTGACCTCTCCCACCACCTCTTTTACGGACCTGGCAGAAATCGTCTCCCGGATCGAGCCCGTGAAGGCGCCCGTGGCAGACGGTGAGTCGGGGCAGGGCAGCGGGCGCTCGCTCCTCCCGTGTCCCTTCTCTGGTGGTGCTCTTGTCCCAGCCCATGTGGGACTGTGGTGGCTCAGGGCTGGCTGTCCCCTCGCTCCATCCCGAGCCTCTGCAGGGCCAGATCTTCCGTGTTCCTGCTGCCTCCTCCAAGAGTGGGTGGGAGTCGGATGTTCATGCTGTGGCGGTACCGCCGCTGCCAGCCCTTTTCTAACGTGGTTTCCCACTGGGGATAATCCCTGCTCGAGTTAGTCTGAGTGAAATAACACACATGGCACCTCCTGCACAGACGGGCCTGCGTTCCCCTTGCGCTGGCCCACATCCTTGCGATGGCTTTGCTCTTTGGTCTGTGCCCTTTTGAGACCGGAGGAGGTTGATTTAAAGCTTTGACTGAAGGATTTTCTATTTCCCTGCTGTCATGAGTAGGATCTGGAGTGACTCACGGGCTCCATTGCTTTTCATTTGCTCCTGTTATGGGGAGCACCAGTGAACTAATGAGGAGCAGGTAACGACTCCTGCATCGTTACGTGAAGGCAGTCCAGGGCCTGGTGCCTCAAGCGCGCCCTGCGGAGCAGTTCCCTGTTTAAATGCCACTTAAAAAGAATCAGAGCTTTGCAGGCCTGAAATCTCAGGGCGTTTCACCAGTGCTAAAGCTCTTTATAAACAGTCTCTCCCCCTCCTCCTGATTTCTTGTTCTTGCAGAGGGAAATCTAAAGTTAGCAGTCCTCCCATCTGTGACTGTTTGCAGAGATGTCCCTGTGGTAATTTGAAATGCTAATTGCCATCATATGCCTTATGAAGAAAATATTAATCAAATGTGGTTGAAACAGCCATTGTGAACAAGAATGAAGGGTTCGTGTAGGTTGGTTATTTAAGGCATGGGCACTGAGACCTGCTGAGATTTAACCGGTGTACTGGGACAGATCTTCCTCCGTTATATAGTTTCTAATTGTTTGCCCCCATTAAGACCTTTCTGCTGGGTGAGGCCATGAACATGAGCGTAACAAAGGGGACATGATTTTCAGAAAGTAGTTATGGCTGATTTGGGGTTAAGGAGGGAGGGCCTGGGCAGGGGCTGCCTGGGATGGGATGGCCACGTTCCACGTGCTCCTCACAGATACGTGCAGCCCAGAAAACCAACCGGACCCTGGGCTGTGTCACCAGCCCCGTGAGCAGCAGGTGCAGGGTGGGGATTGTCCCCTCTGCCCGCTCTGGTGAGACCCCCCCGCAGTGTTGGTCCAGCTCTGGGTCCTCAGCACAGGACACACATGGACCTGCTGGAGAGGGGCCAGAGGAACCACAGGAATGACCCGAGGCTGGAACAGCTCTGCTGGGAGGACAGGATGAGAGAGCTGGGGTGTGCAGCTGGAGAAGAGAAGCTCTGGGGAGACCTTAGTGCGGCCTTTCAGTGCTTAAAAGGGGCTGATGAGAAAGATGGGGACAAACTTTTGAGCAGGGCCTGTTGTGATAGGACAAGGGGGGATGTAGCAAGGCCCTGCCTGTCCTGACAGCACATCTCAGCCTGGCTGGAGAAATTCTGTCAATAATTTTGTTCTGAAAAAAGAAAATGACAATGATCATGTTGCGACTGTCGGGGAATAGGAAAAGTGTTGATACGAAGGGTGAGAGGCCCTGATGGGCAGAGCAGCTGTGTCGTCTTCAGGGAGAAAAGGCAGTCAGGGTTCTGCTCTGCCCTTGAGCAAACTGAGAGCAAGGATTGAAAGTAGTAGGACAAGGGGCAACGGGTTCAAACTGGAACACAGGAGCTTCCACCATAAGATGAGAAGCAACTTCTTCCTGGTGAGGGTGGCAGAGCCTGGCCCAGGCTGCCCAGGGAGGTTGTGGAGTCTCCTTCTCTGCAGACATTCAAACCCGCCTGGACACCTTCCTGTGGAACCTCAGCTGGGTGTTCCTGCTCCATGGGGGGATTGCACTGGATGAGCTTTACAGGGCCCTTCAACCCCTGACATTCTGGGATTCTGTGAACATAACGGGGCCTCAGGTACCTTCCCTGGAGTCGTCCCCTCTTCAATGGCTCATTTTGGAGCTGCCGATTTGGGTGTGCAGAGCAGCATGAGGCCTCGGTCCTGTGTGACGCTTGTGGAGGTTTTGTAGCATAAAGAAGCGGTGGCCCCGTCAGCCCCCGGTGCTCAGAGTCTGGGTGATGGGAGATGATGCTCATCATCTGTTCTCCTCCCCCTCTAGTCCTCCAGCACCCAGAGGTGCTGTGGGAAGGATGTGAGAGGGGACACCCTTCTCTTGTTTTATAGTATCTGTATAAAAACCTGTTAAATACTGAATAGTGCTTGGAAAATCAAGGTTTTGATGGCAGTCGTTTTTATTAGAGCTGTAAACTGCAAACTGTTGTTTGTGCTCTCTGTTGCTGTTCCGATGAGTTTGCAGTTTTCCCGGTGCATTTTATCAAAGATAATCAGTTGCCGGTTTAGTCTAAACTTAACAAGAATTCTCTGATCCACAGTAAAAAATATAAAAAACATTTAAAAAGACCAAATGTCTTTAATCCGAATGTTGTAGCAGTTGGTTGTAGTTATTGTGCTAGAAGGAAATGCTGTGGAACAGGCTGTGCTGTTGTCTTCAGCGTGGAGCAGATGCTATTGACTGTTCCCAAAAGCAATACTTAATCAAAAATCCGGTTGAAACATGAGCCACTTGCTTCACTCGTGGGCTGAAGAGCAGCGACTGCTTCGGCAGCTCGGAGCGCACCTGGGTTCACCCGTGGAAGCGGCGGAAAACCGAACGTTGCACAAAAATGACTGGAATACCTGAGAGAGCTGATGGTTGTCCCTTGTGGAGAGGAGGGGAGTGTCAGTGGCACTGTGGACCAGAGATTGTGAGACACAAAGTTATTCAGTTATTCAGCCTGGAGAGCAGGAGCTGGGGAGTCGTTCTCGCTCTGCAACTGCCTGAAGGGAGGTTGGAGCATGGAGGGGGTTGGTCTCTTCTCTTAAGGAACAAGTGATAGGATGAGAGGAAACGGCCTCAAGTTGTGCCAGGGGAGGTTGAGGTTGGATCTGGGGATCAGTTTCTTCCCCAAAGGGCTGTGGGGCATTGGAACAGGCTGCCCAGGGCAGTGCTGGAGTCACCATCCCTGGAGGGTTGGACAGACGGACATGAGGTTCTCAGGACATGGGGTGGTGTTAGATTTAGGTTATGGTTGGACTCGATGATTCTGAGGGTCTCTTCCAACCAAAATGATTCTCTGATCACCTGTGCACCAGAAAGAGCTGAGCTGATACCTGGATGTCCCTGTTCCCAGTGAGTCTGTGACCAATGTGTGCAGGGGAGTTGGGCTGGTAGCACACAGACATGGTTCCTGACGGTAGCTGCAGGCCTTGTCTGGACTGATGGGTGGGATGCGGCAAATATTCTGTGAAGAGCGTCACCAGGGAGCATCTCCCCATTGCCACGTTTGTGTCCTGCTGGCTGGCCAGCGAGAACCCACCAGAGTAGCTTGGACAGTTTGTATCTTGCTGCTCGTGCTCCAGGCACTGGAGATGCTGCAGGGCTCCAGGACACCAGGTCCCGTACCAGAGATGGTTTATTTTGTGATCTGGCTGGAGAGCTGATGTCTGTGTTGGAGCAGCCCCAGGTCACTGAGCTGGGGGGGTTGGCCACCAGTCATCCTGCCCTGGCCAGCGCTCAGTGCTCAAATCAACAACGATCATTCCTCGTCCAGTTTTCTCTGCCTCTCTGAATGCTCGTTCAGTTGGTGTGTTTGCTCTCCTCTCTCTTTAGATGAGTCAGACTACCAGACTGAGTATGAGGAAGAAGTTCTGGACAACCAAAAGGACGATTACATCAATTTCGTAAGGACCCAGGCTGAAGACAACTCCGACTCGGTACGAGCTGCCCTGGGAACAGGCAGCGCCTGTGTCGGTGCCGACTCCCCTGTGCACGGTGTGCGGTGGGTGTGCGGTGGAGCTGTCGGGAAGGGCTCGGAGAGAAGCACCTGGAAGGGACTTGCTGAGGAGAACTGTGCAGGAATAAGTTTGCTTTTCACCTAGTACAGACACTAAATGATGCACGTTCAGCTCGGTCACCTACTGTGGTGCGGTGTGCGGCAGAACCACGGTTAAAACCTGGCCCCGCAGCTCCGCGGGGGTTCGCTCAGGAGGTGGGTGAGGGAGCTGCTGTCTCTGCTCTGAGGAAGCCAAGAGAGGGTCTGGCTGCACCTGCCCGCCGGGGGTGGTGGAGACAACGGCAGCAGAGATGCGCAGCAAAAAGACAAGAAAGGGGCCACAGACACAACTTGCACTGAAAGAATCCTCACTGAGTACAGGGGAAAATATTTCCCAGTACGGATGGCTGAGAACTGCAACGGGCTGTGCAGGGAGGTGGTGGAAACTCTGTCCTTGCAGATACTTGAAAACCAATTAGATGCTTTGAAGAACCAAATGTAGCGTTAGAGTTAGTCCAGCTTAGAGCAGAAAATTGTGTTATACCCGCCAGAGGTCACTTGCAACCAAAGTTGTTTTGGTTCTGCGGGACAGCAGGTCCACCCTGAGGAGATCTTGTGCTGTGAGGCCCGAGTGCACACACTGTGACCCACAGCCGGAGGAGCAAAGCTGGGAAGGGTCGATTCCCTCCTGCTCTCACTTCTTACTGGAGCGGCCGGTGGGTTTGAAAGGTGAAGCTGCCTGTTGTGCTGGACACAAACAGTTTCTCAGTGGGAGCTGGGAGCTGTGGGAAAGGTGCTTGGGGAGCTGCTAAAGGAGGTTTCGGTGCTTTGAGTGAGGAGCAGGAGTGATGATGTGAAGATTTGGTTTGCTGAGCAGATCCCTGGTGGGTAGTGGTTGGTGGACAAAGAAAGGGTAGAGGGGACAGGGCAGATTTTATCCAGCTCAGAGAGGATGCTGAAGAATGATTTTGTGCTTGCTGCTTCTTTAATCCTTCAGGATGAAGAGGTGCAGATAAGACAGCGCAGGAACGTCCTCAACGTGGAGGACCAGGCGAGCAGCACCTAAGAAATCAGTTAATGTGAACCATAACTTCAGATTTCCTGACAGATCATGGAGCTGACACTTGTTGGATAACTCTGGAATCATGACTTGCCTCTATTTGCCCTGTGAAATAAAACCATTTTACCAAATTGAAATGTCTGTGTGGTTCTTCATGTTGGCTCCTACGAAGAGAAGGTTGTCAACAACGAAGAGCCCAACTTGCCTCTGTTTGTATCAGACCCGCGAAGAAACGCGTGCGGTTTGCAGATCCTGATGCAGGAGCCGCTGGGCGTGTTGTCAGAACCCTCCAGTGCTCTTCCCCCAGGCCGCAGCGTTTGACGGGAGCTCAGCGTGCTCAGAAGTCCCCGGGTGTTTGTTCCTTTTGTCTCACATCTGTCGTTGCCGATAGCTCCACTTGGCTGAATAATCGAGCTATTAATAATTCTTACTTTATGTGAACTCTGCTCAGCTCCAGGTGCTGTTGCCTTGAGGGGATTTGTCTGACCAGAGCGCTGACGATGCTCCTCGTGCCGCCTCCTTTGCCGAGCTCTCCTGCCCTCTGAGAAGTGCATCAGCAGCCGGCGGTGATGCCTCCAGGCGTGAGCAGAGCCTGCCCAGAAGGGATCAGAGACCTTCCCTGCAAGGGTCATCCAGATCTTTGATGCAGATTGTGGTTAATGCAATTGTACAGAATACAGTGCAGTCACTGGTGGTTGTTCCTTGCTTTTGAAAAGAATTAATTCTTAGGAAGAAAACTGAAAAATGGCTTTTGAAGGGGAAGGGGAGCAGCTGGAGAGAGTCCAGCGCAGCCACCAAGATGCTGAAGGGAGTGGAGCATCTCCCGTGTGAGGAAAGGCTGAGGGAGCTGGGGCTCTGGAGCTGGACAAGAGGAGGAGACTGAGGGGGGACTCATTCATGGGGATCAAGATGGAAAGGGGGAGTGTCAGGAGGATGGAGCCAGGTTCTTCTCGGTGACAACCAGTGATAGGACAAGGGGCAATGGGTGCAAACTGGAACACGGGAGGTTCCACTTAAGGATGAGAAGCAACTTCTTCGTGGTGAGGGTGGCAGAGCCTGGCCCAGGCTGCCCAGGGAGGTTGTGGAGTCTCCTTCTGTGCAGACATTCAAACCCGCCTGGACACCTTCCTGTGGAACCTCAGCTGGGTGTTCCTGCTCCATGGGGGGATTGCACTGGATGAGCTTTCCAGGGCCCTTCAACCCCTGACATTCTGGGATTCTGTGAATGAGACCAAAGTGCAGTGGTGCTGAGGAGGCTGTGGCCACCAGCCAGGGGCTGGTCATGGCCATGGTCATCCCGGCCTTTGGCTCACGACCAGCACAGATACATGGTGGTGGTTTTCAAAAGGCTTCAGTACAAAGTGTGGACTTGTTCCCAGCCAGGGCTGCCGATCATCGGTGGTTTTCCAGAAGAATGACGGGTCCATCAGCCCAAACCCGGCGTTGTTGCTCTGGGCTGATCAGGAGAGCTCTCCCCTTCTGTTCAAACGGGTAATTAATAATTTCCAAGCTGTGTGTTGTAGCTGCATGTCCTGGCAGCCAGGCTGGCTCTGGAGCCGCTGGGCTCCTGGTCACACAGGTCGAAGGAGTCGCAGAGAACACAAACACGCGGGGCTCCGGGGCGGGCTGATGGGAGCCGCTGTGTTCGCTCTGTGCCCTGTTCCACAGGGAAACGGCATTTAGCTCAGATGTAGGAATGCAGAAGAGAAACCTTTGATGTGGGACTGAAAGCATCTTCTAAATAACTGACAGCTTTCCTCCCTGTGTTCTCTGTAGCTGAGCCCTGGACATTGAGACAATCCCTCTGCGCAGAGGAATGTAAAACAATTACAGTACAACTTTAAAAAGCAAAATATTTTTCCCGGCTTGCCTTGCTGCTGGCTGAGCTCTGCCCAGCAACACAGCACCTGTCGGTGGCTCAGCCCCATCCTGCACTTGCAGGTGCAATCCCAATGATCCTGCACGTGTGTGCAATTCAGCATTTGGAGGTCTGGAACAGCCCCAGCCCACAGAGACACCAGCCCTGTGCCGCGGGGTCAGTGCTGCATCACCCGTTGTGCTCCGGGCTCCACCCCGACAGTCCCGTTGCTGTTCTGCTGTCCATGGAGCAGGAGACGGGCGGTTTGGAGAGCCCGAGTCTGCCTGGCCGGGCCTGGGCCGCTGTCCTGCCCGTGGGACGGCACCCTGGGGCTGACCTGCTGCAGATGTCTCGGTGCAAGTCAAGAACTTAATTAGTTGCTTCATTAACGAGCTGTTCAGCTCTTAGCGACAGCCCAGTGGGGTTTGGGAAGAAGAAGCAGACACTGTTGCCCACGTAGCAGCTGGAAGCACCAGCCCCACACCTCCGGGGAGCTGGGATCTCATGCACGGCTCCTGCTGCAGGTTCTCGGGTTCCTGACCGGTGCGGAGCCGGTTGTGTCGGTGCAGCCCCCCGGGCTTCGCTCTGCGGGCAGGGACGGCCGGGCTGGGGCAGGACCGCGATGCTCCCTCCCTGCAGACGTCATTCTCACTGCATGTTGTTCCAAAATTAATCTCATCTTATTTACTCGTGCTCCCCTGACCTCCTCCAATGTGTGATTTTCCTTGCGGGCTGCCTGAGGACTGTGTTTAAGCTGTCAAGATGCGGGGGCTTTACTGCATCTCTGGGTTTAATTTACTGTTGCTGTGAGTAAGAGCCGGTGATAAAATCAGCAAATGAGAAATACAGCAAATATTTTCCCCTCCGCGAGGCCGGACGGCGCTGGGAGCCCTACCGAGATGTGGCCGTGGGACGTGAGGCTTTGCCGTGGGACAGTGGCTTCCCGGAGCAGGAGCCCTTGGGGTTATTAAGATGTTGTTTGGCTGATGAACGTGATTTTGTGATGTGGCTTTTGCTGGCACCAGGGCACAGACTCCCATTAATGGTCCCTTCCCAGCTGACAGCTGGTTCTGCTCTGGTGGGTTTGTGTCTGCGCTCCTTGTCCCCATCCCCTCTTGGGTCACAGGGGGTCTGAGCCTCTTTTTCCCAATGGCCTTAATTTGGAGTTTGGTATAAACGGTGCTGGCAGGACACCTGCACCCGCGTCCCGCGCCGGAGCTGCCATGGGAAACGGGGACGGGCGGCAGCTGCTGCAGGCGCTGGTGATGTCCATGCTGGGCCGGTCAGCACCGCCAAATGCCCTTCCCTTCCCTTCCCTTCCCTTCCCTTCCCTTCCCTTCCCTTCCCTTCCCTTCCCTTCCCTTCCCTTCCCTTCCCTTCCCTTCCCTTCCCTTCCCTTCCCTTCCCTTCCCTTCCCTTCCCTTCCCCTCCCTTCCCCTCCCTTCCCCTCCCCTAAATCAAGGCTTTGAGGGGAAACCGTGGCACTAGCAAAAGCAAAAAAGCATTTAGCATTAGAGCCACAGTGATGATGGAGTGGAGCATCTCCCGTGTGAGGAAAGGCTGAGGGAGCTGGGGCTCTGGAGCTGGAGAAGAGGAGACTGAGGGGGGACTCATTCCTGGGGATCAATATGGAAAGGGGCAGTGTCAGGAGGATGGAGCCAGGCTCTTCTGGGTGACAACCAGTGACAGGACAAGGGGCAATGGGTGCAAACTGGAACACAGGAGGTTCTGCTTAAATTTGAGAAGCAACTTCTTCCTGGTGAGGGTGTCAGAGCCTGGCCCAGGCTGCCCAGGGAGGCTGTGGAGTCTCCTTCTCTGCAGACATTCAAACCCGCCTGGACACCTTCCTGTGGAACCTCAGCTGGGTGTTCCTGCTCCATGGGGGGATTGCACTGGGTGAGCTTTCCAGGTCCCTTCCAACCCCTCACATTCTGGGATTCTGTGTTAATATTAATCCTGGGTTTAGAAGTGAATATACCACAAAGCTATTGAACTGTGTGTCGGGGTTGTTCCTGCAGACGCCGTGCACGCTGCAGGACCGGCCCTGAGCAGCATCCTGAGCACTGGGAACACACCCGGGGCCTGAGCGTTAGTGCAAATGTGGCGTTTACACAGGTAACTGGCAGCGCCGCTGCCTCTGCTCTCTGCCGTGCCCAACACCAGCAGGGATGGCTCTTAATTAATCCTTGTTGCGTTGGGGGGTATGGACAGGAATGAGCTTCCCGTGATGAAGCAGCCGGTCCCCCAGCTCTGGACATGCAGAGGTTTATCTGCAAGGAGTGATGTTTTGGTCCAGACCTGTGCAGTGCTGAGCGCCCGGCTGGCCCGGGACAGCCCCGGCACCGGGCGGGAGTTGGTATCCAGAAGGTACAAACGCTAACGATGCTGCTGCAAATACTCATTTTTGGAACGCCTGTGGTTGGCAGGGTTAGCGATGCCGTCCTCGCAGGGATGAGCACAGCTCTACGTTCTAGCAGTCATGCGGTGTGTGATTTGGGATCAGAAAGAACACTGAATGCACATTAATTTTTAACGTACCGTAAATGACACATTTTTTCCTCGAAGAAGGCGCATTGGATGTGATGGACAGCCCCGGGGGAATATGTCGAGTACGGCTGGTGCCTTGCTCGAGCCGCCCTGACCTGGGCAGGATGGGGTGAGCTCCGCGCTGTGCCTGAGCACATTGCTGCTGCTTGGGCCACCACGGGGGGTCACAGGTGTCCCCAGATGCCCCATTAGCCCCAGCACTGGCTGTGGTGGTCACAGGTGTCCCCAGATACCCCGTGTGCCCTAGAACAGGTTGTGGTGGTCACAGGTGTCCCCAGATGCCCCGTGTGCCCCAGCACAGGCTGTGGTGGTCACAGGTGTCCCCAGATGCCCTGTTTGCCCCAGTATTGGCTGCAGGTCTCTCTGCACATGCTCAGGCACAGGGGCTGCTTTTCAGCACTGCTTGTGCCTGGGGCTGCACTTGCAACCAATGTAATTCTTTCACTCCATCTCAGGTGCGTGTGCATCCATGTTTTTACCGCTGACTTGCAAACCCCTTTCTCCTCACCGTGGTTGGTGGCTGCCCCGAGGCAGAGGCACGCGGTGCCAGTTTTCAGGCGGTCGCTGCCATTGCCAGAAGGGTTGTTTTGAGTGAGAATTCCCCTGCCTGAGCAGCGCGTTGGCTCTTGCGCAGGTGGATGTGATGGGGAAGGACGTGTGTGCCGGCTCTGTTGTCCTTGGCTTCATCATGAGTCCCATCTTGGGTTTTCCCCTCTCCCGCTGGTGTGGGTCTGCTCCCCCAGTGTGTGACCGGGCTCTTGCTGCTGTCCCGCTCCTCAGTTCGGTGCTGAGTTTGCTGGAAGGGGCTGGCGGGTGAGTTCGCTCCCCGCTGCGGAGCTGGGGGTGCCAGCCCGGCTGGGGACGTCCCTGGAACTGCTGCCCGGTGGCTCAGCCACAGCTCTGAGTCACCCGGTGTCTGTGAAACCCCCCCCTCCGCTTGCTTCCTCGCTGGAAATAGAAAGCTTTTAAAGCAGCAAAGATCGGACAAGCTTTTAGAGCGGGACTGGCGGAGTGGTCACCCCTGGGATTTCAGGGGTAATGGGGTGGGAAAGAGCTGGCGAGGAGCAGGTTTTGCTGGCTCGGGGTCAGTGCCTGGGCTGCTGCCGCTTCCACAGCTCCTGCTGGGACACGTACCTGGTGGAGACGGAGATTTTGGCCACTGGAAGCAGAGGGGAGAGCTGAGCCTTGCAGAGTTTGTTGGGGTGAGCCTGCGTCTTTCTGGGGCTCCTCTTCTGTGAGCGATGAACCGCCCAGTGCCCCCCAAGCGTCAGGAAAGGGATTTCCTAAGTACCCAAGAGCTGCCACATTCATGGAGCTGGTGGAGCACTGTGGCCATTTCTCAGTGTGAAACACATGGCAGGAGAAGCAGCTTCCACTCCTGTTCCTCCCAGTGAAACCGCTGCCCTGGGAGCTGCTGATCTTGCATGAGGCAAGAATAAAGCAGAAGCGCAGAGCCCCAAGAAAAGGCTGTCACGTCCCGCAGAGCGGCGCCCACCCAGGGACACGCACGTGTCCCCAGCCCTGGCTCCCGCGGGACCCTCCTCCTCTCCCCAGATCTCCTGGGTGCGCTGTGCTGATCCGCAGGGAGGCAAAGCCCCGTGAGGCAGGGCCACCGGTGTCCTCCCCCGCCAGCCGAGCGGGGACCCAGCGGGGCCAGAGCTTCACGTTGCCAAACTGGGTCACGCCGTGAACTCGAGCGACGGAGCTAAAAATACCGGCAGAGCCGAGCGCTTCCCCGGCAGCTGTGAAGGGCTGTGGACTCACTTTGCTGTGAGATGCCCTGATTCTGGTACCATCCAGGAGGGTCACCAGGGCCCTGGGGCTGCTGGGGATGTGGGTGATTTAGGAGCAGGTGATGGAAAAGCATCTTTGGGGCTGCAGGTCCAGAATCTGCCCCAAAAAAATGCCACTTTGCTGATGGTGTAAATACATCATTGAGAGGTAACTTGCAGCTGGGCTCCTGCTCCTTGCACAGCCCCTCCTGCAAGCCTTGGATGTCCCCTCTGCCTCCCCAGCTGCCCCTTCTTATCAATGTGTCAACAATTAGTGGCAGAAAATAATGGGGGGTGGGGAATGTAACCCAAGCCTGATGCAAGAACTCAGCAAAGCCAATTGTTTCTCCCTTGGGGAAGAGAGTCCTTTCGTTTTTTGGAGGGTGCCAAGAGCTGGGGGACAACCTCAACCTCCCCTGTTGCAACCTCAGGCCATTTCCCATCCTCTGTTTCCCATTCCTGCACCTGGGGCCAGCGCTGTGTTGCTGTAAAAGCCGCCTCTGACTTACTTTGCCTTGATGATACCCAGATTTTTCGCATCCCATCTCTTTCGGATGAAATATTTCCCTCGCTCCTGTTTGAACGCTTTCCTATTTTAACACTGCCAAGTGAAAATGGGTTTGTGCATAGAAAAGATCCCGGTTGCTCTGTATAACTTCTCTGTCATAATTATTCATTGCCAGTCCTCCTGCTTCCAGCAGCTGGATAATTCATCAGCTGTGTTTTGTGCTCATTTCTCAATCAATGATGAAAACATTGATTAGTGTCAGGCTGGGACCAGCTCCTGCAGAATCCCTCTAAATCATCCCTGTTCGCTGATGGCTCCTTGTTTTGGAGATGGGTTTTCAGCTCTCCATCCATTCAATAGGGGCTTTATTGAGATTGTATAGTACTAAATTTGTAATTAGGGTGTCATATGATATTAAGCCAAACACGCTGCCAAAAGCTAAGCAAATAATGGCTACATGGTAACCTTTATCTACAAACCCGTAATTTTCTCAAAGGGTGAAATGAGGCTCATTTGACAAGACATTTTCCATTACCCCACACTGATGGGTGTATTTTTAATCCTTGAATTCTATATTAATTGAATCCCACGTGTCCTCTCCATTTTTCAACCAGAATGTCGCGCACCCAAGGTTGCTCCTGACCATCATCTCTAAGTCTATGAAACGAACCTGCAACATCATTAACGCTCCTTTTGGTTCTAATATATTTAGTGAACAACTTCTCACTGGTTGTGGCTTTGCCAGACATTGATTTTCCTCTGGTTGTTCACCCTCCTCTATCAATATCTCTGCTTTTAGTTGGTCGTGGCGATTGCCGCATGTTGATCAGTGCATATTCCTTTCTTCCTCTTCATAGATATTGTAATTTTGCTTTCAATTGCTGTTTTCAGGCCACTGACTTAGAGGGTGGAATTTCAGACAAAGTTATATTTTCTTGACTGCAATATTCGCTCTTTTGCTCTGCTCAAAGAACCGCTGCTCTAGACGTGGTTGGGGTTTATTCCCCTCTTCAATTTTTCTCGTACTTGTCCCCACCTCCGTGAAGTTTGCGAAGCTGCTGGTTCCACGAGTGATGAGGAGAACAAGCCATACGAGTGTATGGGACTCTATGGTTCCGTGCTCTATAACACGCTGTCGAAGCCAAAGCACCTCTGCTCTCCCTGGGAGCCTGTTCCACCGCTTCCCTGTCTTTAAACAGGTTTTCTTCACATCTAACCTGAATTTCCCCACCACCGTTTAACCCCTTTGCTTCTTGTCCTGTCCTGCCTTCAGCCTCGTAATAACTGGAGCGTGTGGCTGTGGCTCCCCCAGGTCTGTAATTTTCTGGGGTGAATCAGTCTCACTTTCAGCCTTTGCTCACAGGCTGCACTTTTGCACCATCCAACCCCTCCTGGTGCTCCCTCTGAGCCCTCCGCCCAGCCCAAATCTCCCCAAAATGCCCCAGCCAGAGCTCAGCCCGGTCCTCAGCTGCCGTACCAGACTGCGCACCCGGTGCACAACAGCACATTTCCGTGCTGTTTCTCACGCTGTGACATTCGCCCACCCCGCACAAGCACAACACTTCTGGCTCCGGTTCAGCTGAAGATTTGCAGCAGCATGCAGGTCCTTTCCTGCGGAACCGTGACAGATTCAGCTGCCGCCCATCCCAAGCTCCCCGCCGAACCTCACTCAGCGCCAATCTGAATTCACAGCTTGGAAACGTCACGGGCAGGGACAGCAGAGCAGGTGACCCATCCTACCTCAGGCCATTCCTTTCCCGTGCCCTGGGCTACTTTATTTGCAGCTGTGAAATTTGTCCTTGCCAGCAGGTTCTAAGCTAGAGGCTCTTTACTGCCTGCACCTTTGCATGATGCCCCAGCTGAAGTAGATGGCATTCCTTTTTCTACACCCTCACCATGGCCCAGAGCTGCTGACAGCTGTAAATGTGTGTGCAGCCCCGCGTGAGCCTCTTCTCGGTGCCCACATTTGCTCCTTGTCGTTAGCACAGACTCAGGTATGTAGCTGAGTCCGGGGAGAGGAGCTGTGGAAAGCCCTGCGGTACCCACAACACAGCAGAGCCCGGCGCCCCGCTCTTCCTCGCCGCCCTTTCAGCTCCGACCACCGCAAAGAGTTTCCCTCTGCCCATCACGAGGGAAAGGCCCAGTGCTCCCCTGCTCAGCCTCCAGCCCAGCTTTGACTCATCCTCCCTGTACTTTTCTACCCGTTTTGCTCCTTGGCCTCGCCCAGCACAGGATCAGTCCCCGCACGCCACAGTCGCTCCCTTGCGATGGGGAGAAGAGCGGTGTTGGAGGGAGCTGGCCCTGCCATGCCCGGGGCTGAACGGAGCGTTCCCAGCTCTGCCTGAGCCCTTTTGCCAACAGTGCTGGTAAATGTGTGAGAGAGCTGGAAACGGCTTCATTTCTGTGCCCGACACCTTTAGATGAGGCAGGGGTTGGACGTGGTGTGGGGCAGGGCTGGAGGTGTTTGTAGGGACGTGGTCACACAACTCTCCTCCAGCAGCAACGCTCTCTATTCCACCTTAAACATAAGAGCCACTTCAACTTTTCTTCTGCTGCGTGGTACCAATGTCAGGACAAAGTCAGACTGGTATTTTGCCAAACAATGAAATACTGAGATGTGGATGGAGCAAAAACTGAGTAATCACTGAATCATTGAGCAATCAATTACCATCAGATCGGTTCCTGGAGCTGTTCGGGAATCCCGACCTTGAGGAACCTCCCTTGTAGGGCAAAATCCTGCAGCTCCACAGTTCCACGGCTGCTGCTGGGGACCCTGGGAGTAAAACCTGTCTCTGGTAGGTGCAAAATCAGTTTTCCTTCACCAAGAGGGTGTAGGAACACATCACCATGGGGAGGGGGATCATGGCCCAGCAAGTGTCACAACCTGCCCAAGCAAAGTTGTCCTAGTGTTGGTGACAGTGTGGTCCGAGCAGGCAGCAGGACAGGAGCCCTCAGGGACACTTCACACCAGCACTTCCACATTTCCGTGGAGAAGTTAAGCAATCTTTTCCCTGTATGAAATATCCACGTTGTTTCCTTTATTATATCACTTGGTTTTATTTACTGTAGCTTATTCTGGGGGACTGGCTTAGGTCAATTTGATGCCACTACTTTAGCCAAGAGGAGTAAAATGATGTCACCGTCCTGCTCAAATCCTCCCTCCTGCCATAACCAGCTCATGTGACTGTCAGGGCTCTTTTGCTCTTCAACGTGCTGTATAATTTTAAGAAACGGATGGCTCTACGTGGTTGGTGGGGTTGGATATGCTCCTGTCCTCTCTTACATGTCTGCACGGTATTATTATGATCGTTATTATTACTGTTATTGCTTTATGAATCGGTGTGTATGCACATTAACAAGGGTATGCACGGGACAGAGTCTGCCTGGCTCCAATCGACCTGGCACGAGGCACAGCTTGCATTTAGAAAATGATCTGAGCCTTCTGGGGCCACGTTTTGAGGCAGGTTTGCCCAATAATTCATGTTTCGAGCCCTCAGTCTTGACCAGGCTTTGCAATACAAATCTAATAACAGGCATGGCTGGGTGGTGAGACCCCTTTGCACGTGAGCTTGTGTCACCTGGTTGTTGTAATGCCAGCGAGACCTGGATGGAGCAGCCTTGGGAAGGCAGCTCAAGGTTTCAGCAGGCAGAGTAACAGCTAATTGAGCGTATTTCAATCAGAAGGAAAGCAAACTGCACAGAGTGGAAGAAAATTGCATCTTAGAGTAATCTGAATGTGGGTAGATAATTAGGCCCATATTTCATGGGAACATTTGCTGGGCAACATAATGAAAAGGCCAGCAACATCATTTTCTTTAAGGAGCGTGGTGCCTCCCACAAGGGCCGCGCGGGTGCTGCAGAGCAGGGGAAGGGTTGCCCAGGCAGGGGGGCTGGTGCACGACGGTGCGAAGGTGAAACTTGTCCTCCCCACTTCTAAAAGCTGCTAAGCTCAGCCCTAGCTAAGCAGATCTCTCTTCCAGATCTCAAGTTTGGAGCCGGGCTTGTCCTGCCAGGGACGCTGCTGCCTTGTGCAGCAGCAGACAGAGAATATAAAGTATTTGGCTTCTTCATAATGCTGGCAAAATGAGATTTGGGAAACGCAGTGACTTAGGAGGGTGGAGGAGAGGCTTCAATCTTTGAGTACAGGTAACCCCGTGATCAGGGTCTAGGGGGTTTGTTTGAATTCCCCTCCGACCAACGCTGCACCCATTAGCACATCGGGGCTGGTACGTCATGTAACAGAAAGCGAGGCTGCGAGGCTGTATCCATCTCTGATAATTTCTGATTAGGCCTTTTACTAAAAATAGCTGGGGCTGAGCTGGCCTAACATTGGGTCTGAGTGCTCCAGTCCCCGCTGGTTCAGGAGAGCTGTTCACCCGGTGACCAGGACTATCTTTGGGACCACATTTGAACAAGCTCTTATTTTCTGATGTCAAATGCTTGGCCATTTAAGAACAGCTCTGTCCAAATGAATCTGCTCAAAGCAAAGCCATAATTCTTGGCTAACTCCAACTTGTTAGCTATTGATATTGCTTCTGTGATATATTGCCTAATTTTAATTATGCCAGTGTTAGGGAACTTATTTTCTTACAGTGCCTCATTAGAGTGAAGTTTCCAATCGATTAATTCAACAGTAACATCTTGAAGTGACTAAATTGGCCAAGCAGGAAGGTGGGTAGATGATGTTTGAGTGACCTCGTGGTACCTGGGGGACCTTGAGCTTCCCAGTGCAGTTGGCCATAAGTGTTGTCTTCAAGCTCTTTCCAAACAGTGTTACGCAGGTTAAACCCAACAGCTCCCCCACCGCCTTGGATTTATAATGTCACCATCTCTCAGGGATGTAGTGACTTGTCAGAAGGGATTAATTAGGACACTGTGTTTATGGATGGTGGGCATGTCAGTTTGTCTTCTTTTCAGCCCGGTGCTTTGTCCTCCGTCACCACCGCGCTCGGGCTGCTTGTCTTGTGCAGATCGACAGGAGCAGAGGGCAGGGGGCTAAAACCACGCATACCTGAGCCAGTCCTCTCGTACCACTTCTGCAGCCTCAGCACATGATGCTCAGTGACGCACAGCCCTGGGAAGTGTCCCCAGGGAGGGTCCCACACCTCCCTCGGCACTGCTGACCTGTTATTCTGCCCTTCTCGGTAACTAAAGAACCAGCTGTGTTATCCGCAGAGCCCACAGATGATCGTTTTTCTCCTGTGTGCCTGTCCTTGTTATTATCTGCTCTGGATGGCCCGAGCCATTTTATTACCTAGTTACTATCATGAGGTCCTTGTATAATTCTTTACTGCATCTCATGTATTTATGACCCTGGTACCTCAGCATCATCAGCGAGCTTTGTCACCTCTTCTTTTCAATTCCTTTTCAGGATTCTTTCTGAATACTCTGAAGTGAGCAGACACAAACTTCAGGACCCTGCCTATTGATAGTTACTCTTCAAACATCCTTTAACCACTTATTTATCTATTTCAAGCCTTTTCTGCTAATCCCACAGTAGCTGCGTTTCTGTAAGAAACTCCCTCAGCAGATCTTTTGGAAACCCAGGCAAGCTGTAGCACATGGTTATCGGTTCCTCTAAAGAACTGTAACGGATTCATGAAGCATTCTTTTATCCAAGGAAAGCCACCTTTATTTTGTTCCCAGTATTTTGGATGTATCCAAGTATGCACTCATCATGTTCTTTCTTACAATTTCTATCAGTTTGCCCAGGAGGGACCTCAGACTTCATGGTCTCTAATAACCCCAAACCCTTCTCACTTCTCACCCTGAAGCTCTCAGACACTGAGGCACAGTGATTACATATTACAATTAAGTAATTAAACTGTTTCATCTCTGAGTTCCTGAGCACTTAAGTGAACCATCTCAGTTTGGTGAATTTGCAGTCTTTGGTTTGGCTATTTGTTCTTCAACTACTTCTGCTGACACTTGACTATGAGCCAAATCCAACGCCGTGTCCATATAGAGATGACTTTTGGCACAGGACCCTCTCCGAGCTTTTCCTCACTGACTGCGGATGCAAAATGTTCATTGTTTTTCTGTTCTGACCT
Source organism: Patagioenas fasciata (assembly GCF_037038585.1). Taxonomy (NCBI): domain Eukaryota; kingdom Metazoa; phylum Chordata; class Aves; order Columbiformes; family Columbidae; genus Patagioenas; species Patagioenas fasciata. Next base: position 2,725,601 of record NC_092539.1, read on the forward strand.
TATCTCCTACGAATGCTCCTCTTGCACTGCGGCCAACTTCTGACTCTCCAGACTCCAACAGGCTTCCCGTGCTTGGTGTGTTTGAAGAAGTATTTATTACTGTTTGCCTTTGCCTTTTGCAGGTTGTTCCTGTGACTGGCTTTGCCTTGCCTTATTTATCTTTTTTGCATGTATATTGTCAGGATATACATAGCTTTTTGTTTGTTTGTTTTGATAAAATTGGCTTTTCTAAACATAAAAAGACTGGATCTTTAAAATCTGAGAATCATCGGGCCATCTCAGCCTGCTCTAAGACCTAGACTTACCCAGGTCTGAAGCTCTGGGTTTCCCAGAGGCAGAGACGCGCTGTTTGGTTTGACAGGATGCTGAGATACCAGATCTTTCAAGTGTCGTGCATTTTTATGGACAAAAATCATCACTGGCCAGGATGAATTTTGCCTGGGTTGTGTATCGGGATATTGCACCTTCACTGCTGGAAGGAGGGGAACGTTTCTCTGCCCAGCCATGATTATTTTGGAAGCTGTTTTGGGGTGAGCTCAGCAGGGAGAGCCCCATGAGTGCAGGTTTGGGGCTGGGGCGGAGGGACCGCGATGCTCCTGCCTCCTCGGCCCCTTTGCCTACGTGCGTTGTCTGGAAGGCCCGTTGCCATGGAGAAGCGATGGGGAACAGTCTGCCTGGCTCGCCTGACTTTTTTCCGAGCACGAAGCAAAGGCGTCTCTCCAGCTGCACTGAGCTGCAGGCCGCTGCCTCCTCTTCTGCGCCACGCTGGGGAAACCCAGACCCCCAGATATCTCTGAGAAACCCAAAGGCAGGGAAAAAAACCCTAAATGAAGGTGGGGAAGGAGCAGAGAGCAAGAGGGGAAACTGCAGGGTGATGGATCAGCGCGATGGAGCAATGGAGCCAGGCGCTTCTCAAGGACACACAGACCAAGAGGTGACTGTTGCAACAAGGGAAATTCCCATTAGATAGAGAGAAAAAATCTCTCCCTGTGGGAGTGATGGAGCTCTGGGACATGGACCAAAGTGGTGGTGGCATCTCCATCCTCTTCAAAAGCCAACTGGCCAAGCCCTGAGCAGCCAATGTGCCTTTGGAGCCTCCCCAGCCTTGAAGAGCGAGACCTTGCTGGGGAATGGACAACGGAGAGTTTGCAAGGGCTCCAAGAGGCACAAGTGTGACAGACAGTGGTCTGAAAACAGGGTGAAGGTGGAGGCATCCCCGCTTTTTAATTTTGAGAACTGACAATACTGGACACTGCTTCACCGAGACTCTAACTGCTTGCACGGCGCAAATTCTCCACAGTTCCTTTTAAGGTGCTCCCTGAGAACAGATGGATTTTCTCTCATTTTCTGTTGTAGAAAGTCTGGTGACATGACTGTGCAACAAAACACAGGGTGAGGGCGGGGGGATAGTCATGAGTTGAAGTTTAATGGGAGTCATCTCCTGTGGGAAGGAATTTAATGCGCTGACGCTGGGTTTTGTTTTGTACCTGGAGAATGTCACTGTGAGCAACCTTGGGGTGTTTCCAGGTAGATCTGCTGGGGGTTACGTCGGGGAGAGCATCAATCTTTCTGTTAGTTTTGGGGGGTTTTTTGTTTGCATTTTTAAAGGATAGCACTTGCTACAATTGACGAAATATTTAAGCATAGACATAAAGAGCATTTTCCCCCTCTAATTATGGGAGATCAAAAAGCTCAGGCTGACCTTATTTTTAAAGTATTCTCATGGATTTCTCTTTTCGCCCTTCTTTTGACTGTGCACCTTCAGATCTCTGTGCACCTTCAGATCTCTGTGCCTCTGTGTTCCTAGTGGCACAAAGCAAGACCCAGCATCGAATTAGACCAGCACGCATCAGCTCTCCCACTCCTGCTTCCAGCACACAGGACTGACACGTACCTGCCCTAAAATCCGTTTGCCGATCTTAGCACACGGGTTAGAGACCGTAACGTTTAAAGAAGTCTCAAGGAACAACTCTCGTTTCCAAGAGCCGCTCTGCGGGGCGAGCGGGACGCTGAGGCAGCTCGGTGGGTGGCAGTGATGGAGCAGCCAACGTCACTTAGCATCTCGCCTTCGGTCAGCTGGGCTGAGCTAAAAAGCAGGGTGATGTCTCTTTTTTTGCACACACGGCACTTTTTTCTGCTTACAGCTTGGGTCTTAGCGAAGACACATTTCTGAAAGTTTGTTATCCACTGTGAATTCCCCAGTCTCTGATAAAATTCCAGCTGACATGGTATTTATGTCCTGCTCCTGGTGTCCACACACCAGGGTAAGTTGGGTATCTTATTCATCTTTTTTCCTGCTCTCTGCACGAATGACTTTATTTTTCAATTTGTAGATTAACAGACCAGATATTTAGATTTAATTTGTTCAAATCCTCCTATGTTTTCTTGAAGATTTGCCTTTGGAGTGTATGGAGAGGACTGAAGCTTTTCCCAGATTTTGGTCTCTTCCATGCAGGGTCTCTGGAGGACAGTGGAACAGGAGCTTATGCTACAGCCTTTCCCCAGGTACAGCTACGACAAGGTGCGTCTGCTTGTCTGTCCCTCCCTCCTTCAGTTGCCTCTTTTCACAAAGCTTGTAGGGAGTTTAATTATCTATAAAACTTCTACTTCTGATAAATATTGGTGAATGAGTTAGCTCTGCATTGCTGGGATTTGTGTACTCGCTCACAGAGCCGAGGGACCCCTCAAGTGTTTCTTCTGTATATATTGTGAATAGTATTTTCAAACCTCCTGCCCCCACTCACTCAGGTGAAAGCAGATTTATAAAATACTTTCTCAAAGAAAGGCACTTCCCCAGACCCTCCTAGGGATCAAAACCTACATCCATTAAATTGATGTGAGGCCTGGAACCCTTCCACCTGGAGGAAGGCTGGAAGAGTTGGGATTGTTCAGACAGAAGAGAAGGTCCTGAGGAGATCTTCTTGTGGCCTTTCCATGTATAAAGTGGGCTTATAAGAAATACTTTTACCAGGGCCTGTAGTGACAGGAACAACAGTTTTAAACTGAAAGGGGGCATATTTAGGTTAGGCATAAAGAAGTGTTTACAATGGGGCTGGTGAGACCCTGGAACAGGTTGCCCAGAGAAGCTGTGGATGCCCCATCACTGGAAGTGTTCAAGGTCAGGTTGGATGGGGCTTGGAGCAACCTGGTGTCCCTGCCCATGGCAGGGGTTGGACTGGATGAGCTTTGAAGGTCACTTCCAACCCAAACTGTTCCATGATTCTATGAAATGAAAATCCCTAAGGCTTGGCTGACGGAATGGCCCATCAGCTCCTGCACTGTGTTTGTTTTCAAGCATTCGATGAGCCCAGGGAAGGTGTTTTCTCTGGCAGGTGACACCAGGGATGAGGAGGTGTCTGGATGCCCAGCTCTGCCTCATGGCTCGAGGAACTCCTGAGCCACCCTGGAACCTGCTCTGGGACGATGCTGTTGAGCAAGGATGGGCTGAGGGGACCAAGCCAGAGGAGGAGAACGGGCATTGGTGTCATTCCTTCAGAGACGTTGTGTTCAAAACCTGATGGTGTGACCTTGGTGACTGTGTCCACCCCACGAGCACCCACCCGTGCTGACAGCAGAGCACCCAGCTGTGGAGAATTGACCATGCGTTAAACGTTTTACCTGTTCCGTCAAAGGCACCTCTAATTTTATGGCAAACTCACTGCGTTTTTTGCAGGTTGCAGGTCTGACTCCTGCCGGGAGCCCGGAGGGAACACCCCCCAGGCCTCCCCTCGCCACCGGCCGGCGATGCCCCGCAGGTGAGGGCAGGGCCCGCGCGGCTTGGGGACAACTGCCCTTCCCGGGGGTCGCCGGGTCGAGCCAACGGCCTGAGGCGGGGCCGGCCCGCCATGATGTCAGCCGGGCGGGGGCGGAGGGGGGAGCCGCCGGCCAAATATAGCGGCGCTTCCTGGGCGGCGGGCGGTGCCCGGGCCCTCCCTCCTGCCGCAGTCAATGAGGAGGCAGCGGCCGCGGCGGAGCGCAGCAGTCGGCGGGGGCAGCGCGGCGGGGCGGGCTGGGGGCGCCGCGGCATGGCGGGGCGCTGAGGGGCAGGCGGCGGGCGGGCGGCAGCGAGGGGCGGCGGCGGTGCCGCGCCCCGGCACCTGGCCCCGCCGCGGCATGGGCAGCCGCGGGGTTGTGCGATGAGCGCTCCCCCGGCGGCTTCCCCCCGCGCGAATATGGGCACAGCCGTGTCCAAAAGGAAGACGCTGAGGAACGAGGCCATGTCGTCGGTGGCGGCCAAAGTGAGGTGGGTGCCGGGGGCGCGGGCGGGCGGGCCCCGCATCAGGGAGCTCCGCGCTGCGGGGACCCTGCCCGCCCTCGGCCGTGCTGGGGGGGCCGAGCTACGGGAAGGCCCTTCGGGACGAGCCGAGGCGGCCGGTTGCGGGTACGACCCCGGGTAGTGTCCCGCAGGGCCGAGCTGTGCGGGGCCATCGGGGCAGGTGCGCCCCCCGGGGCTCGGGAGTGGCGGCCTGGGCTGGGCGAGCTTGGAGGGACCCGGCATGTGCCCGCACGGCCCCCTCGCTGCTGCGGTCCCCCCGAAGCAGCCACCCGCCTGCTGTGGCTGGGGGTGACCGTGCTCCCCCGCACGCAGCCCTGGGAGGGCTGGTTTGTCTCCGAAGGTCGGACCCTCAGCCCTGGGAGAGCTGGTTTGTCTCCGAAGGTCGGACCCTCAGCCCTGGGAGAGCTGGTTTGTCTCCGAAGGTCGGACCCTCAGCCCTGGGAGAGCTGGTTTGTCTCCGAAGGTCGGACCCTCAGCCCTGGGAGAGCTGGTTTGTCTCCGAAGGTCGGACCCTCAGCCCTGGGAGAGCTGGTTTGTCTCCAAAGGTGTCCGCACTTCTCGCTACCAGCCCGGCTAGCAGCATCCGCATGTTTTATTTGCTCGGTTTGCAAGGAGCAGGTCAGGGCTGGGTCTGTCTAATCTTTGGGAACTGGAAGCGTGGTCAGTTTGCTCGGTGGTTTTTCATCAGCTGAAATGTCATCCGTGTGTCCGACGGCAAAGTCAGCGGCTCTTTTCAAGGGGTCGCGCTCCTTTGAATGGAAAACCCATTGCACGGAATCTCTCTCCAGCAGTGTCCCAAGACACTACCTTGACCAGTTAAAAGATTTGGGTTCTATATTGTGCCTGTTTTGCATTGGTATTTTGTCTTCCAGTGTAGAATTTCACTTACTGTCTGATCCCAGTGCTTTTTAGCATCAAACATGGGAGAACCTGGAAAATGTGTATGTTGCACATAGGTTTAAAAACCTATCGCAGATGGGCATTGCTATGGTGCCCTGTGCCCAGAGAGATGGGAAGGACCCTTCTCCCACGCTGCGGCGCAGGTGTCACAGCGATCACCCGGGGACTGTTTGGGGCACTGGTGCAGCTTTTAGCTGCTCCCACAGCACAGCTGTGCGAACAGGCAGGTCTGTCGGTGTCTCTGCCACATCTAGACTTGCTCTTTGCTACTGAAAAGAATGGGAAGAAATAAACTTTTGAACTGCGTTATGTAACACCTCCTTTGTGTTAGACAAAATTGCTTCAGAATAACCCGGAGTTATGTGTAGGACTTGATCTGTGCAGCTGAGAGATCTCAGCCACCTCTCTGTGACTGTAACTTGGCATTACGGCATCTCTGCTGTGCCAGGAGGAAAGAGTCTTATGGGTTCAAGCAAAGAGATCCAAAGATGTCTGTTTGCATTGTAAAGAAATCTATCCTTCAGTGTCTGGAGTGCCTCTGGAGAAAGCTGTCCGGGCAGAGCCTGGAACTCTTCTCCATGGTTCGTAACCGTAATGAAAATGCTTTCAGTGGTGTTCAAAGATCTGGAAGTAGGATTCTTTTCAGCCAGGTGGATATACAGAAATGACACAAAGTGCACCGAAACTGTTGTAATGGGGCTCTGGGTATGGGATTCGACAGTCACACAAGCAACATATTTGGTAATCAGTAAGACTTCAAATGGTAGAATGGATATTTGAGAGCAACTAATATGTTTTGGATGTGACAGACTTTGAGCTCACACCAGGATGGTCAGATGCCACTCAAGTGGTATCAACTCTGTAGAGTCCAAGAGGTGTCTCTGGGATTCTGGTTTGCTATGTACCCGTTAAAACTGCTGAGCTGCTGCTGTTACGTGGGAGCTCTGGGCTCTCTCTTGGTGGTAAGAATGGGGGTGGTTTCACCAGAAAGGTTAGCTGAGCAGGCTTGGGCTGGGGAATGTGGAGTCCTTGAGGGGCGTCTGGCCATGCAGACCGTGGCACAGGACAGGTGCTCGTGTGTCTCCCTGTTCATGCCCTGCTCTAGAAATGCCAAATTGAAAAAGCCTTTGGGGAAGGCAGAGAACTTGTTGAGGAGCTCCCTGCCTTGCCTCCTTGCATGGAGAAGGTGCTGGTGGGTTCAGGCGGTGCCGATGTGCCTCCGTCCTGCTGTTCCTGCCTCCTGAGGGCTCTGCCACCCGCAGGATTTCTCCAGCGGTCATGACCCACCTGCTGAAAGGTTCCTCCGGGCTTCCCAGAGCACATCACTACATCCTCTGCTCTGCCCTGGGTCCTCCCCTGTGTCCCCGTGTCCTTATCTTCCTTACGTGCAGCGAGAAGGCTCTGCAGGACAGTAGATAAGGCTACAAAGACAGTTCTGCTCTTCCCAAGAGGGCTGGGTGCTTGGGTCACCTCTGTGGGTGGCTCTGCTGCAGTGATCGGTCCCCTGCGGTTTCGGGTAGGCGGCGGTGGGATCCTGTCCTCCTGCTGCAGGAGGAGATGCCCTGCGATTGTTTCTCTGCACCTCCCGAGCTCTGCCCTGTTCATAGGTCTACTGGCTTTTCTTTTTCGGGAGAAAAATCATCTCCTGAAACTCCCTGCAAGTCCAAGTGGCCCTAATGTATATTTATTACATGTGACTGGAGAGTGTGTGTGTGTGTGTGTGTGTGCATTTCTCTGTGTTACTGAGCGGGGAGCATCATTTGTTTGCTGTAGTGAGTAATGTGATCGAAGCAGAAGGTGCAAGCTCCCTAGATTCCTAAATTAAAATCTCTGCAGAGCGACTCAGGGGAGTCTCCAGTCCCAGGAGAATAAATTAAGCTCCATGCAGTTTGTTGTGTGCTAGGTCTTTTGAATAGCTCCTTACAAAATAATGGCACAGTTGCTCTGTGCTGGCGTTGTCGAGAGCATCTGCGATGCTGCGAACTTTGGTCTCTGTCGGCTTGTCCTCTCCTGGGAGAGTTGCAGCAAACCGCGCACTGGTTCTGCATACGGCACCGCAAAGTGACCGCGGCTTAGTGCTGTTGCTTTGGTGAAATTTGAAGTGATTTTGTGCGAGATCTCCCCATTGAACTGTGTTTTCGTTCCTGTGCATGCTTTTTTCACCTTGCAGCTCCCGGGGCACGAATGCTGAAGGGACAGTGCAGTTGTCCTTGAGTTGTGACCTTGGTGGTGCCCCTGTGCCGACAGCCCCCAGGCTGCTGCCGTGGGGCTTCGTGCTGGTTCTTCTCGGGGTCCTGGCCCCCGTGGTGTCTGACACATGCTCCTCAGCACACTTTCAAGGGCACAGGTGATCCAAAGCCTTGAGAAACTGGCCCTCTTTGTCCTTGCTGCCTTGACGCCTACAGAACAACACTGGCACCCCAACTGTGACCATAAATAAGTTTTCCTGCAGCTCTGCTTTGTGTTACTCCGGCCTACAGCTTTTCTTTAGGAGTGTGTGATAGTGCGAGCAAACGGACACGAGACTTTTGCTGGGTGTTCCAGAACCGTCTCTCCTCGCTGTAGTTTAGCACAAGAAGTATTTCAGTCGAGCGTGTGGTTCATCTTACCCAATTTCAGGACTTTGGTGTCTAGTCCGAGATGCCCCACAGAGAGGTAAGAGTCTGGTCTTGCTCCCCCTGCACTCACCAGAGAGGGCTGGGGAGTGGGTTTAAACAAGGCTGTGAAGCATTAGATGCTGTGAAAGGGTAAAACTTGCCCTGAAAAATGCCAAGGTACTTGAGTACATTCCTTATCCTGGATTTCTTGCTCCAGGAACAATTTTGTCTGAGTTTGGGGTTCTTCATGGAGTCCAGATTCTGTTTTTCCGTTTGTGGATTTTCTGTGAGTGGTATGAACTCTCTGGTGCTTTGATTACCTTCTTCTTTTAACTTATTCCTGCTCTGCCTCTCCAGGCTTTGTGACTATAAATTCCACCAAGATCTTGGGGTCTTTGACTTTAAGATCCATTGCTGACATCCGATTTGCTTTTCTGGAGAGTGAGAATTTAGCATTTTAAAATTTAAAATTAAAATTTTCCAGCTACCACCTCCCTCCATAGATACTTCAGAAAGCTGATTTTTGTTGGGGTATTATATTAGACTTAAACACGGCAGGTGTGAGCGGTGTGCAATGGCTGAGCTGTTAACCGTGGGGACGCTGGCGGTGTCCCCCCCGCGTGGTGACGAGAGCAGGAGTGCTGCTGTGGGAGGACGCGGGTCCTGATGATGCGGGTCTCTTCTCTTGAGCTTTCCTGAGGTGCAGTGCTGTCAGGTGCTGTCACAACAGATTCCTGCTCGCCTCCTCTGGGCATTACTTCAGGAGGAACACGAGAAGGTGGTGGGTGTTCTTTATTTTTCCATGTAATACTGCTGAATAGTCCAGGTTTTGCTAAGCTTGCTGCTCTGCTCGAAGTTGAATTATCTTGGGTCTTTCGCGTACCTCTGGGTGTTTCAATACCCACTTCTTCGCTCGGTTCAGTGTCAGTTTGATGGATTGCATAAATTTGTGTGCATCAATTTCTCCTAGCTGCTCGTATGCATCAAGGCCCCTTTTATCCTGTTGATGTGATTATTTCAGAGACATGAAGGCTATTCCATGCTCATCACGTTGTAATTGAGATCTTTGTTATTTGGCGGCTTTCCTCCTTCTAGCAAATGGATGTCTAGACCGTCTGTGCTTCTTTGCAAAATCTCAACCCGTTTCTCTTCCAGCCCTGAATGCAACTTCAACACCTAATGCACTGTGAGCGCTGAAAAGCGCCCTTGGACGGGCAGCAGCCTTTGCTGCCTGTGTTGTGCTGCCCTGTCCCACCGTCCACATTCTTGGAGTCATTCTGATGGAGAAGAAGCCGGAGGAGTTAGTGATGTTTTCTCTGAGGCAATGGCAGTCTGGTCTTTACTGGTTAGACTCAGCGCAGCGTGCTAAGGCTGTGGTCCCTGGTTGATGTCCTTTTGTTAAATCGAGCCTATGTAACGTGCAGGTCTGGTCTGCCACTAAAATGAAAACCTCTCTCTGGATGAGTCAGGGCTGAACTTGTTCATGTCAGCAGCCGATCACCGCTCAGAACTACCTGCTCATTTGTATGCAGCTTTTGCGGGGTCATACACTCGGGTTATAGCTCGTCAGCCCACAGATCTGTAAGGCACCTTGTACTTCATCTCATTTATATGAAACAAGTTTCCTTTTTTATCTCTTGCCAGTTAAGTTATGCCGAGGCGTCTCTGTTCTGAACCCAGTTGAAAGGTTTTTTCTGTCCAACGCCGTCAGAAGGCGTGATGGGACTTGAACTTGGCTGTGACAGTGGAGGCAAAACTGAGCTGAGAGAAAAGCGTGACTGTGTGGCTTGTATTAATACAGTGTGTCGATAAAAGAAATAGTAAAGAATGGGATGAACGGAGCAGCTACCATCTGTCTGAATTTTGCTCTGACTTTATTTTAATCAAGTCAGCGGGTGGCTGAATAGAAGGGGGTGGATGGCACGTTAGTGATACGGGCAGGTGCTGGTGACCTGGAGTGATGGGAGCACAGTCAGGGCAGTAATGGGCACAAAGGGCTTGGCAAGGGGAGCCTGGGCATAAGGAGCTGGCTGGCTGCGGAGTCCCCTTGGCAAAGGGCACACGCAGCCGTCTGTGGGAGATCAGTGAGGCACGGCCAAGGAGAAGCCGGTGCCGCTTGGGAAGCGGGAATGGAGAAGGGAACCACTGAGATAATAGGCAAAAAAATGAGCCTGAAGTTTGCAGTGTAATTGGCTGGAAAACCCCCGTTGCACATTGTACCGTGCAGGCTTCATTACCTTATTAGCTGTTGCCAGATAATTGTGATCAAGTGTCCACATTTGTTTGCTCTTAGGCTGGCCTGTGGTGTCAGAGGGAAATGGAGTGGCTGTGGCAGAGCTGCAGGTGACCCTGTTTTCACCATGGGACAAGGTGGGACGGAGGACAGTGCTCCTCGCTGGCTCCGTGTTAGCTGTTTGCAGTTTGGGTCTCAGGAGGTGCTTGGCACTAATTATTTTGAGCTTGTGGTTTGCAGGTGAAGGATGAAGAGTTGGTTCTGATTTTAAGGCAGCCACATCAGCTTCAGACGTTGGCAGAGAATTGAGTGGAGAGGATGGTAGATGGACTAACGTGCTCTTGGAGCTTTTGAACTAGTTACAGACTAAATTTTATCATCACATTTCAGCATTTCTTGTGTAAATCGCCATGTCCTCTCAGTGATAATTTACCTGAGAACTTGCTCGTTGTTATTTTTTCTACATAGAATGACTCCTGACACACATGAGAAGCTTCAGAGTCTTTCCCAAGGGTGTAAGCACCCTGTTTGTGAAATGTGTTGATGATGCCTGGCAAGGACAGACGTTTTCATAGGAAGCCTTGGAGTCCCAGAAGTGTTGGTGGAAGAGGTCTGGGAAGTCTGGAGCCCAACCACCTGCTCAAAGCGGGGCTGGTGCCAGTGCCAGCTGAGATCAGCGGTGGCTTTGGCTGAGCCTTAACCACCTCTGGGATGGAGAGCAGGAGCAGCGCAGGAGTGCTCTTGCAGCTGCATAGCCTGATGTTAGAATCGTAGAATCATTTAGGTTGGAAAAGACCCTTAAGATCATTGAGTCCAACCATAAACCTGACACTGCCAAGTCCACTACCAAACCATGTCCCTAAGCACCACATCTACACATCTTTTAACCACCTCCAAGAGTGGTGACTCAATCACTTCTCTGAAGTGGCCACAGTCCAGCTCCCAACTTTACATTTGTGTGTTGCCCCAGGACCAAGTCCTGCTTTTTGCCCCAACAGAAACATAATGAGTGCATGAACATCCACGAGGCGCTTGTCGGTCTGTATGGGTGAACCATGATGGTCATCGCTTTGTTCTGTGTAGTGGGGACTTCATGCTAATTGTAGAGCTTCCTCATGTGACAGAGTCTCTGCATGGCCATCTTTGGGGGTGCTTCGGCGTTGAGGAAGACAGTTTGGGCAATGCCACCTGCAAGTAGTGTCTAAAGGTACAGTCTGGTACGAGACAGGCAAGAAGCTGGGAACAGAAAACCCTCAGCTCTGTGTGTTAGCTGTAATGGCGCAGAAGGTTAAGCCTTGCTTCTTGCACAGCTCCAAAGCATTTTATGTTTGGCTGTGCTGAAATTTCGTCCCAGGGAGATTAGATTACTCTTTCTTCATCGCTCATATTGATCCCTTATTGCTGGCTGTGGATGACAAATGGACTTCCCACTCAGCTCCAGTCGCTCTGGGAGGTATATTGTAGCTTTGTTAATCTTTTTTCTTTTGGAAGGAGGTGTAGAAAAGCAGTGGGGGAGAATCTTGCCTACACAGGTGAGAATACACTGCTGCATTGGGTAGCAAAACAGAAGATTGTTTTGGAGGTCAAAGCCGTTTCCCATGTAGATGATTAATGGCTGTTATGAGCATGGCCTATAGTGGCAGCTTGAACTGGAGGGGAATGTTGTGAGGTTGAGCACCTCTGAAGGGAGAGGACGGGACACGAGACACGATGCTTTGGCACGGAGGGCCTTCCCTGTTGCTGCAAGCATTTGTGTTCCCCCCCAGGAGATGCTGGTGTGCTTGCTGGCTGAGAGCGCTTGGCTGCTGGGTTTGCTGGCTTGGCTTGCCAAGGAGGTGGGTGGCTGTTTCATCTCGGTGTTCACGAGCCCCCACGCTGGACTGTTCGCTGGCAAATATCACCCTGATCGTGATGCTGCAGACCTTGGAGAGATTGTTCTACAAACCTGGGGAGAAGAGATGGCTGTGGAAAAACTGGTATTAGCTCTGTTTGGTCATGGGTTTGTTTGGTACGGGAGGACATGCAGCAGGGTGTTACAAATATCCTGGCAGTAGGAGACTGGGAATTATATTTACTGTATACCAGGAAATGCGTGCCTTGACCAAGGATTCCTTTCCTGTGTGGGCTGAAAGCAGAAAGCTTTGCTGTGGTTGGAATATTCATAGGTTTGCTCTCTTATGTGGGCCGTGACGTGTGATAAGGGTTGAGCTCACCCTGCCTGGTTGGTTCTTAATAAGTTTCGGTAGCATCTCAGTCATCCTTAGGACTTGAATCCCTCAGAGGACCAACAACTGTTTCTGTGGGGTGTTCGGGGTTCTCTCAAATAAGGTTGTCCAGTAATCCAAATACAGACATAGCTGGTGCTTGAGAGCTTTGGGTTAAAGTAGATGAAATGGTATTAGCATTAACGTCTAAGCTGGGCTGGCTCACAGATCGGAGCGTTTGAACCAGAGCAGAGGTTGGGGCGGTGGTTGGGGCCGGGGTGGAGAGACCTCTGCCCTGCTGGGCGTGTTGAACTCAGACACTCATCCAGCTCCTGTGTGCATCACAGAAACAGGGCCAATTAATGCAGGTGCATTTCTATTTTTTTCTGTTTTAACAGAGAAACTAAACACAAAAGTAGTGCTGGGCTTGTAGTCCAACTCTGTTTTCCCATTCATCCAGGGAAAAACTGAGGTTCTGCGCTGCTGTCGCAGCGTATTTAAATCAGTGTCCCCCGAAGATGAGGGAATGGCAGCTGAAGGAAAAGAGCATTACGTTGAACTGTTCCTTCTTTGCTTGGCCTTTAACCATTACCTGTGTCTCTTTCTCTCCTTTACTGCCTCCTGTGATGTTTCGATACGCAGAGCGGCAAGGGCTTTTGGAGAATATCTGTCACAAAACCATCCTGAAAGCAGAAACGGCTCAGGTAAGAGAACTGACACACTGTGTTTGTGTCTGTGTGTGCATGCACCCGTTTAGTCTTTAGAATAAAAGTGCATCTGTTCATCATATAAAGGGTTAATGTGAGATCTCAGCAGCAGAGAGACAGAAGGAGTCACTGTCTGGATGTCTGAAGTGAGGAGGAAAGGCAGTTTGGTGACTCAGAGGTTGGGTGGGCTCTGGGGACAAGTTCAGTTTTGGTGGACAAGTGCCCTGTCATAAATTCACCCCTAGAGCTGGTGTCCTTGGAAGGAGTTTCGGCTGGGAGGTGGCTGCACTGCACAAGGCTTCTGCACTGGTTTGTCGCTCCTGGGTCTTGCTTTCTCTGGGGAATTAAAATAAAATGGTGAGTTATAGTGTTAACTGACATGCTTGGTGTATGTGCAGCAGTCTGTCTTTGCTGGCAGAGGTGACCTCTGGATTTATTCCCAGGGTTTCCTTTCAACAGGGGTTAAAATGAGATTTGCCTTGTCTGGTTGAGGACCCCAGCACATGGTAGCTAATCTGTTATTGTTGTAGATGTAGAAATCACCCTTGTCAGCCTGTGGTGAGTTCTGCTTGATGGGCACGAGGACACAAGAGAAACTCATTTCTAACAGAGCTGTCTCTTCTCTGTGAGAAAAGAAATAAATTCACTACAAAACCTATAGAAAATCCTGTGGAATCCACAGAAAATCCTTTGTGAGCAAGCAGCAAATTATTCTTTAGCATTGAACTGTTTTGCAGGGGATAAAGTTATTAGAGTCATGTTATCATTTTGTGTGTGCCTGTGTGTTAAAACCTCTAAGGCAGGAAAAGTTAGAACCTCTTGCTAAAGGAGCAAACCCAATCACTCTGGTCATTGACCAGCTGAGTGAGTCCCTGCCTTTTTAATTAGATCTGCTCTAATGACCTTCAAGTTGTCCTTGGGTGAATTGTGCTCACTGTGTGAATGGAAGGGCTTTAAAACAATGTACTGCAGTTTACTTTGACTTTTTTGAGGCTCCCCAGACCAGTGCTTAAGCCCTCTCTGCAGGTACCGCATCTGTGAGCAATCCAGGGAAACCTCCCACCCGCTGCCCCCTCAGCGTATCAGGGATCCAAGTGAACTTAGTTGCCCCAGATAAGAATCAAGCTGCGAGAGGTACACGTGGATATGTCACAATCCTTATGGGATCCTTAAGTATTGACATGGAAATAAAGAAAGTTGCCTAGAAATGACTCTAAATGTTTATAAAAAGGAAATAAAAAAAGAATTATCACTTTTAAGTCATCTTTTGAGATTCTGCAGTGTATAATTTAACACAGCCTGTAACATTTCTTTATATATAACCATGGTGGGAAGGTTGCTATCCTATAAAAATGTTGAGAGTAGAAAATTTGGCTCCCTTTTGTTTGTCCCAGTAGTCCAATAACAGAAAAGTCAACTCTTTCGTTCCTGCCCAAATTCTATACATCTCAGTATCGCTTTTACAAGCTTCACCTCTGGCTCAGCAAGCGCTTAAGCTGGATGATGAGCTTTCACCTGGTGACTCCAGTGAAACAAAGGGCCTCTTTACATACATTGAAGAGGTAGCACGTATATAAAAGTAACTGAATCTGCTCCGACTCACCAGCTCGGCTGAAGGGTGCAGGGAGAGGCAGTTGCGGCTGGACAAGTCCACCAGTGTCCTGTAGTCCTGCTTGTCCAAGTGTCCTACTTGTGTGTGTTGGTGGCTTAGGTCCAGGAAGCTCAGCACACTGAACAATTGAGCTCTTGGTGCATGGATGTCTCTGTTTGTGGCATTCTGGGCTTTCACCGTGTCTTCTCCTGGTGGGATAAACCTTCTTTCTGCTGCAATAACCCCGGCTGTGTGTTGGATGCTCCCCACACTGCTGACAGATTACAGCTGGGATTGAGGCTCTGGCTTAAATGTGAATGGAAGGAGTCAGGCCTTGACTTCGATACTTTATAGTCTAGAAAAAAATGGTTTAAGAAAGGTTTGAAGTCATTGATGAATGCAGTGAGGGAAAAGGGTTGTGCTGTTTGAGGAGCAGGAAGGTGGCAGAGCCTTTGGTGGGACAGTGGAGGCCTAAATGGAGGAGGGAAGGGCAGGATCCTCTTCTTCTGCGGATCCAGGAGCCAGAACCCACCTCTGTCCCTGCAGAGGACAATCCCTGTGCAGAAGATGAGGTGGTTGTGCATCTTTGGAATGCCAGTGCTCTTGCTGCTTTACCTGCTAATGCAACTCCTTGGCACAAGGGTGGAAACACAGGAGGCCCACTGGCTGACCGGAGATGCCAAGTGTGCAGAGACTGACCCAACTCACTCTGTTTCTGCTGCACTTTGTTTTCTGAGCATCGTCCATTTGGGTTTTTTTTATCTTTGGAGTCCTCGACTCCAAGGAAAGTAGCTGCTATAACAGCTTTTGCAGCTTACCTCTTGCTTCACATTCCACAACAGATGAAAGAGCTTATTCTTTGGGGATATTTTTTACACCGCAGAGTCTATTTCTGGTGGCTCCTCTGGAGAGCTTGTGTGTATGTGTGTGGCAGAACAGTTTTGAGAAACTGGGGAGTGATAATGAAGAACTACAGAGGGATTGTGTATCAGCAGGATGGGCCAGCTGCCGTGTCCGAGCATTTTGGGTGAGTTATTTGCAAGGCTTTGTTAACCTTCAGTTTTCAATGAAATTGCAGTCTGTCCATCCTCTGCTTCCTTCACTGGGGCAGTGGGTACATCAGCAGGAGGCAGAGAGGATTGCAAGGTGTACACGTAGTGAGGAAGGGTACCTGCCATCGGTTACAACTGATGATTTTTCCTGATATGAGACCTGAGAACTTCATGGCTCAGAAATACTGTGACCGTCCCTATGCAACTCTTCAACATCTTATTCTGGAGGAGGTTTTTCCAGGTGATGCGGAGGTACCTCTACCTTCTGTTGCTTTGCACAGAGCGTACTGTATTGGGTTACAGCAGGGACAATGGCAACACAGATTTTTCTTCTATTTTCCCTTTTGGAACACGAAGCTGCCTGGTGACGGCGTATGAGTTGCTGGCAGCGGATGAAGTGATTGCCCCCTTGGGATCACTCAGTATTTTCTCCTGATCTTTGAGATATTCTGAGGAGGGTTGGAGTGTGCAGTAGCTGGCGGGACACGGGTGGGTGGAGGGAGCCGGTGCTGGGTGCTGATCCATCTCCTGTGCTGTTCCTGCCGCTGCTCATTGCTGGCTGTCCACGCAGGCTGAAGGGCTGGGAAGGTGCCCAAGAAGAGCGCTCTCCCGTGTTCGGCGTTTGTTCTGCCTGCAAGGCTGCTGCCAGAGCCCTTGCTGGAGCTTTCTGGTACCTTCCAAAGGCTTTCCAGCTTGTCTGTGACGTGGTTTTAGTGTAGGAAAGGGTGTCTCCTGGGACAGAACTAGAAGAAAGGCAGGGAAAAGGATTAAAATGTTGTGAAAGGGAAGTGTAAAAAGGCTGCAAGAGAGCGAAACATAGAAGAAATAATCACCAGAGCCCGTGGGATGAGGGGTTTTGGATGTTCCCAGAGTCCCCTTCTTTCAATTTAGAACTTGGAGGCCCCACACTGAGATAGTGCTTTAGATTTCTTGATCTCTGTGTACTGGAACTGTGAGATGAGAAAGACACGCAGGGCATGGGGCAGTGAAATTGAAAATGGCAGCAGCAGAGCATTTGAGAAACTTCCTCCTGTCTGGGGAAGCAGAAATGCATCCCGGTGAGATGGGATTTTGGACACAAGGGTCTTTTGCTGAGGGAAGGAAGAGGGTTGTGCTGGGTTTTTTGGTTTTGGTTTTTTTCCCCGGTACTTTTTTATCAGGCAGTTTCTGGTTCTGGCTGCTCTGGCTGAGCTGGGGGCAAACAGCTCCGAAAGCAAGAGAGGGAAAGATCCCAGTGAGTATGAGATGTGCTTGGTGCTGCGGGGATGAGGGGCCTGGGGTCGGAGCTGCCCAGCAGGTCTGGACCCAAGATCACTGTGATTCCTGCAGAAACAGCATCACTACTCTGGTTTGCATCAGCACAAACCAAAGGGGATAGCTACCTGAAACTGGAAGGAGCTGCTTTTTGAGCTCAGAAAAAGTAATATTCACTTATTTTCTTTGTTCTTGTGTGATGCTTCAACCGTAGTGAAAACTCTGAGTGTGTAAGGAGAAGAGGGCATCCATGAGCTTCCCCCAGCCCAATAGCAATGGGTAAAGGTGCTGGGAGAAATACGTGTTTGCGGAGGTTATTGTGCCACATGCAGGGACCGCTTGTGTTTGTACCCTGGGCTTCTGCTGCTTCAGAATAGAGGGTGTGAGGGGAGCAGCCACACGACAGAGGCTCCTGACACCGCCAGGAACTGCCGTGGGGCTCAAGAAACCCCCGTGTGGTGCTTTTTATGAGGCCGTGAGGCAAGGCTGCTGCCCTGTGGTGCTCCAAGAGAGACCTTCGGTTTGCCAGCGGAGCCGGGGTCAGGGTGAGCACCGCGTCTGCCTCTTTCTCTAGACAATGTTTCCCCAGCCCAGCAGCGCGCCTGTCCCAGCTCTCCCAGTGTGTCCCTGTGCTGGTGTGGGGAGGTGGCCTTGAGCTGGGGAGGTGGCCTTTCTAAAAAGAGCCCGTGTTCCACAGGGGCTTGCAGGCAGCCTGAGTTTAGAGCAGAGCAGGGATGCGAAATCTCATCTCCGAAGGTTTCAGGCTGCTTCCAGGGTCGGCCAGCGCAGGTATGGTGTGGGTGTATCCGAAAACTTGCTGTCAGATATGTTGTTTGCTTATAAAGTAAATAAAGCATAGGTCACGGTGTTACCATGGAAATACAAAGGCCAGCGGTGGAGCTGCCACTTGCTCCTTTGGGTCATGTCTCACAGTAACAATTTCATCTATTCACATTAATGTTACAGGCCAGACTAAAAGGTTACTCATCTATGAGGCACAATGTCAACAGCGTCTCTAGTTTTTCTAGGCCCGTTTCAGTGCAGAAGACTAATTGGAGCCATGTTGTCATAGTTAAGTGACCTTCCGTTTTCTTGGAGCAGCTCCCTTGCCTTTTCTCTGTGGTTTACAGAGAAGCCTGTGATGTTCCCTCCTGGGAGCGGTGGGGTCAGGGTGCCCCATAAAGTCACGGTGGGGCTGGCTTGGCCAGGCTGCGGGTGACCCCACAGCGAGCGCTGTGCCTGACATTCGCTTGTTTGACTCTGAAATGCCACTATGACCTTTTTTAATTGCTCTATCTCCATTTTTATCTCCCTGCCTCATGCTTCAGTATTTTGCACACATTTCCTGGGTTTGGCCGTGCCTGTTCCTTGGCTGTTTCAGCCCTGCAGACCAGCGAGGTTGGCAAGGCTGATGCTAAGAAAGCATTTTCATCCCTAGCACTACAAACAATGCTGCGAGTCCACATATTGTAAACGTAAAATCTTTCCATTTGTCTTCAGTGGCCGAGACGGTTCTTTCATTTAAAGTCGGTATCAGAAATGTCAGGTCCAGAGGTCCGGCGGAGGTGGGCCAGGGGACAGAGGGCTGTTTCTCTGAAACTTATTTTTCTGAGATGACAGATCTTTTTTTAATAGGGTTTATCTGGATTCCCCTTTGCCACTTTGCTTCTGCTGCTGGAGCTGAGGTTTTAAATCTAAGGTACTTTAATCATCGGTTTGGCTGCTAAATACAGTAATAAATTTGGGACTTTTTTTTGTTCAAGCTTCTGCGTACGTCTTGTGGCTCTATTCTGCCTTGATTTATAAACTCCCTGTCCCATGGGGTTACAGAGCAGTGTGCGTCAGATATGGGTTTGGCTCGGTGAGTCCCCCACCGCTGTGAACAGCATCAGTCAGCTCGTCCCAGCGTGTTCCCTCCTCTAAGAAATGTGACAGCGAAATACAATGTGAACGTCCTTTCACGGCTCACTACTTGGGTCACAGCAAGCGCTCGAGTTAGAGTTACTGAATGAGAAAGGACATATTGTAAGTATCTGGTAGTAATAAGTGCCTAATTATCAGGAACTACATGTACTGAGAATGTGGATTCTTTCCTTCCCAAGATACTGCAAATTAACCAGTGCAGGTTATCGTTGCTATTGGTGATTGTGCCTTTGGTGATACGTGTGCCCTGAGGACTGCGTTGGGCAGTGCTGTGTGGAAGAAAGAAATATCAGAGAGGAGAAAGTGAAGCCAAAGAGATGTGTGTTCAAGTAAATAACAAGTGGATTTGCCCTCAGGACTGGATTGTTGAGCCCCCAGGTAGACAGGGAAGTGTTGAAAATATGATTTAGATGTTTCTGTTACCAATAGACACAAGATCTACAGATCAGGCACGTTGGTGCTCTTCCCTTCATCTTGCTGTTAAGTGTCTCAGGCACAACAAATCCGTGTAGAGCACAAATGTGAAAAGAAGTCTGTTTGAGGAAGCTGATGTGTCTGCTGCAGAGCAGCTGTGCAGCTGTGAGACCGAGGTGCTGCTGATGGAAGCGAGTGCGGGAGCAGAGCTGTTGCCAGGCTCCCGGAATCACACCCGCCTGGGCTGTGTGGCAGTTGGATGGAGCAGCTGGTTGTGGGAGAGGTGCAAGAGCAACGTGAGAATGGGGTGGAAGGAGCAGCGGGGACAGGCAGAGGTGTTCACAGCTGGCTCCAGCTACTGCTCAGCCTCCCCTGTTACTGGTTCTCTGTTCTCCTCACTGATCATCCCTGTGGCTCAGATTTGATTCGGTATTGATTTCTGGACCAGCTTGACTTCTTTCCCAGCAGAAATGAACTATTATATGAATCTAAAATGCCATAGTAGAAGCAGGTGCAGTGCTTTGGCACCTGATCCCAGTTCACTGCGGGCACAGAGAGGGGAACTGGTCACTGGTAACGTCTCCAGGCTGCTGCTGTACGTGTGTGTGTGAATGATAGCACACGCTGGCTCCCTGGAGTGGTGTATATTCATTTTCAGAAGCTAATAATTCATTATGATGGATGTTTGAATCTCTTTTCCATCTATACTATTCTTTTTCTGTAGATAAATTCTTTATTAACTAGAAGTCTTGAATAAAGCTTCACATTCACTTTCCTTATGAAGTTGCTTTTCCAATCCATAGTTACTGAAGGTGCTAAATTGAATGAAAAGAAATAACGATCCGATTGTTTGACAAAGAGAATATTGGTGTGGTAACAGGCCTTTGTAGTATAGACCATGAAAACCAGATAAGTACAAGAGAAAACACCTTGAGTAAAGGTCAAGTAAGGTAGGAAGAAAGGATTATCCTTGCATTTTGCATGCTGGGTCAGACAGGTAGTTTATGTTGAATATATCTGGTCAAGAATTGTAACCCTGCCATGATTTTAGTAAGGAACTGACTCTTACTTGAAACCAGTCGTGTCCTGCTTCTATGGCTGTCAGTTTTATGGGGCTTATAAAGCAGAGGCTGGAATTGGTCTCTCTGCACTCGTGATCATGGGCCTTTTCAGACGTACTGTGCTCTGGCCACTTCGTTTTTCTCTTTACCCACAGACAGCAGAGTTCAGAGGTTCTCGAGTCTCTGAATCGTGGTGCTGTGGGTGTGTGGGTAAAGGTGCCTGACCCTATGTGTTTGCTCTGGTGAGGCCACGTGTCTTCCATAGGAATATTGATTTCGGGGGAACGGGGCAGCTGTCAACCACTATTTTGTAGCATCTTAAGAAATATGCAGCATCTTTGTGCCTACACAGATTATTAAATTTGACAAGTTGAGAGGAGTACTTAGAACTGGCCTTTGTTTTTAATTTAAAATATGGCATGCTTGGCACTGTTAGCCAGCACAGGTCTTGGCAGATCTCAAAGAGTCATTTGGTGGTGTTTTCCCAAGATGTGCCCACTCCAGAGCACAGTTCGTGCTGGGACTGGAGCGGGTCTGGGTTGCTGGAGGACAGATGTGGTGGCTGCTGCCCCCGGAGGGGTGACAAGTGGAGCCTGTGGGCAGTTTCTGCACTGGTTGGTCTGTGCCACCGTGTCCTGCAGTGGACACACTGTTGAATGGCAGCTGGTAGAACAGCTTCTTCCGCTTGAATGGCTTAGAGTTGTGGTGACAGCCCTTGTAGTCCAAGGAGGAGGTGCAGCTGTCCATGCTGGAGACCGTGAGTGCTCACCTTTTGTATTTCACCTGGACAGCATCAGTGAGGTGCATGGTTCCTCACTACACCTAGGCATGCATTTTGGACTTCATGTGAAGCCTGGCAAGGCAACATCAGCTATAGATTCAGGAGGCATCAGCTATAGATTCAGAAGGCGTCAGCTATAGATTGAAGAGGCACAGCTCTTTCTGTAGGATTCCTCCAGGCTCCTCCTGGTCAGCCCAAGGAGTCACAGAATCACAGAATGTCAGGGATTGGAAGGGACCTGGAAAGCTCATCCAGTCCGATTCCCCCTCCAGAGCAGGAACACCCAGATGAGGTTACACAGGTTACACAGGAAGGCTCTGCTGCCGGCTACAGCGTCTGGGGACTGTGAGGTTTCACCAGGAGACAAGTGGAACAACCTGAACTGTGTCAGCCGGAACAGTCCTGACAGTCACCTCTTGAGCTGAGTGGCCAGAGACATGTTTATGTCCTCATGGTGCTGGGGGAGCTTGTATCTCAAGCAGAAAAATGCAATAAGGTGGCACACTGTACCAGTACCAGCTCAGTTCAGTCTCTGCTGCAAACAGAGCCGGGTTGACGCTCTGGGCAACTTGAGCACAATCCAGGATGGGCTTTAGATTCAACATCTGAAAATATACATCCTCAGCTTGGGAGGGCTTTTTTCGGCGGGGCACAAGAGGAAGCGGAATGTGGGAGCAGTGAAAGGTCCATGTTGCACACATACAACATCAGACTTGTCCTGAGATTGGTCTCTTCCTCCTTCCTCCCTCCAGGGCCAGCTGCAGGGCGCCAAGCCTTAGGTTGTTACCAGCTTCTTCAAGTCATGACTCAGGAGCTAGAGATGTTCATTCAATATGTACTGAACTAAAAGCTTGGCTTTGCTTTTGCCTCTGTTTAAAATGCTGCTGTCTGTGCTGGACACTAATGATTTTATTTTTTCTGGGGTTGTAGTCACATGAATAATGCATTCCCTGCTGAGCCTTTTTACCAGTCCCCTGGCTGCTTCCCATCTGAAGGGAAGTGTAAGAGGTAATTAACAGCCACTTGAAAAAAGCATTAGGAGGTGGGTGGCAGCTACTGTAGGGTTCATGCATGGAATTGCCATGGAAATGCTGAGATTTTCTGGCACTTCATCCAGTGTGTGGGTTCCAAAGATAGTTGCACTCATGGGCCTCTCTCCTTCCCATCTTCCCACCCCGCAAAGGGAGCGGCTGTGTTTTCCGTCAGGACGGTTCCCACGGGCTGCGCCGTCGCCATCTGCACAGGCGAGGAGCCCAGCTCGCCGGGGTGCTGTGCGGGGCAGGATGCTGCGTCACAGCTGCCGGCCGAAGCCTTTTTGCATTTCTTTCATGTCAAACCAATTGGCAGAAAATCAGGGAAACATCCAAACAAACCCTGGTGGTTTGCCCTTTTCCTTTAGTTCTGTGAAGTAATAACTTGGTGTGTGAAACACTCAGCGTTTCACTTTTTTGAGAAGCTGGTGCGGGTCCTCGTCCTGCAAACGTTCACCGGCTCAGTATTGCTAAGCTCTCTGAAGCAGACAGGACCGTACAGCTGAATGAGGCCTGTTCTGCACGTATGTGTTTTTAGGCTGGGCACCGAGAGCTGCATTTGCTTCTAGCCTTGTTTGCTGGATAGTTGCATGTTTAAAATATTGAGTATATCTGTGAGAAATGTCTCTCATTTCAGTACCAGCTCTGGAGGTTTACAAGGTTATAGACGCATGTCCATCTGAAAAGGTTCTTGGGGGAACCTACTGTATCTCTCTCTCCCTTCCCTGTTCTGCAGTGGTAACAAAGAGCCTCCTGAGTGTGTTGATGCCTGGGGTGCTTTGATTTTAAGGCAAACGTGCCATTTTTTTCAGATCACCTGTTAGCAGACTCCTACATTGGCCAGGAAGACTCCCCCGAGATGCAGCAGGCGGCACAGAACAAGCGCAGGCTCTCCGTCATCTCCGACGGCAAGTTCGAGAGGAGCTTCTCCGAGGAGCAGGCGGAGAAAATGCCAAGCGAGGGCCCGAAGCCGCGAGTCTACACCATCTCTGGCGAGAGGCCGATGCTGTCGGACCACGAGAACGAAGGCATGGAACTGGTGGTGATGAAGGGGGCTGCCCAAGAGGAGTGCCACCACGGCCACCACGTGCACGGCGCGGGCGGCTCTCACGGCGTCGGGCGGCACTGCCGGGGCTGGCCGGGCAGCCGGCAGGGCTCCAAGGAGTGCCCGACCTGCACCCGCCTGGCTGCCCCTTCTCAGCATTCCTTTGACCTGGAGCAGCATCAGTCCGGCGAGACCGGGTGGCACAGAAAGAGGCTGGAGAGGATGTACAGTGTGGATCGGGTGTCTGGTGAGTGAGCGTGGGTGCAGGAGGGACATAAAGGGACTCATCAGCACAGGGAAAGGGTGACAAGCATCTCATCCCAGCACGGAGGGTTGGTTTCCCCTTCAGCACCTTGCCCTAGTGTTTGTGGAATGGCACTGTCAAAGGGAGAGTTTAAAATAAGCTGAGCTCAGTTTGAGGCCAGCTCGTCTAAGCCCCGCTGTCTCCACTTCTAGCCTGTCAACTGCAGATCACCTGGCTGGTTTTCGTGGCAGCTTCACGTAGCTTAGTGTGGTCGATCCCTGCGGGTTCCCTTTCTGTTGAAGGAACAGTGTCACAGCACCGACGTTAATGCTCACACAGGCAGCAGTTCAGAGCGGGACCCCCTCTCCTCTGCCGCCCTGTGGGGCTGAGGCAGGTGAAGCCTTTGTGAACATTTTGGGGTGCTCAGAGGGAGCCTTGGCTCGTGTACGATGGTCCATACTTTAGTGCATCTCTGAAATGCTCGTCTGCATGGCTGGAAGCAGATTAGCAGGTCCCTCACCTAGTGCCACCTTATGGTTTTTCCATAAATACTGGCAAATAACACAATATCGCACTTTCTTCCCCACTTACTGTTGATTTGCTTGATATTTTCAGGGAATGGGGCTTGTAATTTTTCAATTACATTTTAAAAATCCTGGTTGTCTTTAAAACCTATTAACAAAATATATGTCACGATCTATGTGCTTTGAATCACAAGCCAGTACGCAGTCCGTCTTTGCCTGTCAGCTCTATACGTGGCTGGCAGAGTCTGACCTAATTTGTCTGATTTGTCCAGCCAGCAAAGGTCAAGGTTTTCTCCTTGAAAATAAATCGAGAACTGTGGAGATCAAGCAGTCCATCTTTCCAGGGTTCATGGTTTTCTAGGAAATATCACAGTGATATTTACTGCAGGTAAAATCACAGAAGGGTTGGGCTCTGGGCTGTGTTTTCATGCCTGGATGCTTGAAATTCTGTGACTAAATTAATACACGGACTAATAATAATTTAAAAAGAACTGATTATTGAGCGTGCAGGACACCTACAGTCCCACTGATTCCTGCTCACAGTTTTTAAGCGTTGTGTCTTTTGGTTCCCTGTGATTTTTAGTCTTCACATCAGACACTACGTGTGCAAGTTTAGACTCTCTTATTTTTATTGCTTAAGTGCAAGAAAAGGACTGAGAAGAGTTTTCCTATATGGAAGCCTTTTATGATCGTATGTGTTTCACCTGTTGAAAGAAGGCTCTGTGTATGATAGAACAGCCAGAAGGCTTGTGTGAAAATAGGAAGTCATTGCAGTTCTAACCTTTCAGGAAAGGAGATTATAACCCCAGGGCTTGGTCTCGTGGAGACTGAGTTGAATCAGTTGCAGCCTCATGATCTGCACTGAAGTAAGAAAGGGAAAAATTCCTGTTGTAACATTGATGGATTTATGTTAAAAGCTTTCCCGAACAAATCCAAACTGTGCTCTGTGCTGTGGGACTGAAGCAGGTCACTTGATACAAAACCAAAGGAGAGCTCCAGATCACCGGTGGAGCAGTTTAACTCCTCAGAGCTGGAGCTAAACGCCCCTGTTTGCTGGAAAACAAATCCTAGCAGATGCTACAGAGAGATGCTGTGTTCTGTTTCTGTGCCCAGGGATTTATAACGTGTGTTTTCAACCAGGCAGCAATTTTTGGTAGAGCCAGTTATCAGCGTGAAATGCAGATTTGCCTTTCCGAAAATGTATCGGAGTATTTACTTAAAAGGGAACAAAGCGGACAGTGCTGAGCCTGCAGGGGCCTCGTATTTTGTGTTTCACACGTGCGGCTGCGCAGGCAGCGCTGAGGCCAAACCCCATTGCAGCGCTGCCATCGCGGGATGGAAGTTTTCTCAGCTTGGTCTCCTTTGTGCTCTCTATCCGAGTGATGTTACTCAGATAACAGGCGGTTGAATGGCGCAAGTGTCGCAGGTTGCAAGAAGTATTTGTTGGAATGTCCTTATGCATGGCTGAAAAAACAGGGCAGAGATGAATGGAGGTGGGAGACTCCCAGAGACTCACTTCGTGGTGCTGCTTTCTCTGTTTGGATTTACGTGATGCATTATTGCTGCAAACCAACACTCATGGCAGGCAGGCCAGATTGGCATAAGTTAAATATGGGGTTTTACGCTGAGTTTATGATGCCAAACACTGTTCCAGAGGAGCACAAGCTGTCATCTCCTGTGCTGCTCCCAGCACCTGACACGAACACATCCGCGCACGGACGGAGGTGCTGAGATGTTCGTGCTGAACGTGGGGGTTTGTTCCTCCTGTCCTACCCAGCTCTGTGGTTCCTTGGCAGTTTCATCACAGGTGACAGTAACAAGAAAGGAGATGATGATGCTTTGCCTGGCCGAAAAGAAGCGTGGTGCCCGCTCCTGGAAGCACAACAGCCGTATTCATAATCTGAAGTTTCATGAGCTGGATGAGCTCTGGAGCAGAGCTGTGTGCTCCTTAATCCCCAGCTGTGTGCTCCTTAATCCCCAGCTGTGTGCTCCTTAATCCCTAGCTCTGTGCTCCTTAATCCCCAGCTGTGTGCTCCTCTGCTGCTGTTCCACATCTGGCTGGTGAACAGGCCCCTCTGGAGGGTCACAAACCCCTTATTCTCCACTGAGCGCTGTGGGTTAGGGGAACGATGTTTTTCCAGTGTTGGAAGGGAGGCTTCAAGTGATTGTCCGGGCAAAACCTCCTGTGGATAGGAGTCGTTGTTCAGAAGCTCTGCTTTGAATCAAAGCTTGTGGCTTAAAAGCTGTGAGATATATTAGGAGACTGTCAGTCCTTTGAGACGTGTAGACCCTGAGAAGCCTGTACAGAATTGTTGGCTAAGAAGGGATTTGTACAACTTCTCCTCCTTGCACTGCTTTTGTGGGCTTGAGACTTCAAACAGGTAATTCATTTAAAGTCTGAGCTGGTTTGCATTTCTTCTCTATCTGTTTGTTTTGGGGGAGAGCAGACATAGGAACTTCATAATAAGTATTTAGCATACTAGAATGCAGTTTTCATTTAACATATGTATTTCCTTAGGGTACGCTTATACAAAGCGTGACATAAACTGTGAACTGAGGAGTGTGTTACAGCTTTCGACAGGATTCCTTGGAAGCTTCACTTCAAAGGAGGCCTCCCCAGCTGCATTTAGCATTTTTTGCATCTGTAATTGCAGCCACTTTTTGTACTTTCAGGGAACAGCAGGACGAGTCTATAGCGGATTATGATCTGTACAAAACATTTGGTAAGATGTCTGATCTGTAGTAATTATGTCTGGTGCAGGGTTTGATTGGGTTTTGGCCAATTAAAGTGAATTAAAAAATAGTCTTGACAATGCCAGAATATTAATAACTGAGATACTGTAGTTGCTAATGATCTTAAAACTTGAATGAGCAAAGCAAGACACATGATCAACAGCATCAAGCCACAAATTGGGAGTGAAGCAAAGTGAAAAATCAGGTAGCCCCAAATCCCAGGGATCCAGTCCACCGAGATCTCGCGCGTCTTTTGGCGCTGGATTTTAATGACCCCGATTCCCTACCTGACCGACTTCAGCCTTGGTAGGAGCTGCTTCTTGGTCAGATTCCTCTACCATCCCACACGTGTAATTATTGACTTCTTGTGGTGCTTACCTTTTGTTTTAGTGGTCGTTACGTGAAGATGATGCAGTGTCCTGATGGGATTGGGGAATCATCTGCAGTTGGTTCAGGCAGGGCAGTTACAAACACAGGGGAGCAGATGAGCACAGAGGTATCTGCAGATTGTATAGATGATGTCCAGAACCAGAAGGACTCCTGAAGGGCCAGGTCATCGGGAGCGGGTGTGTGAGGGGTTTATGGAAACTTCAGTGGGAGAAAAAAGAGTCTGTCTTTGGGTTACAGTTGTGAAGAGAGGAAGGTGACTGCTTTTCATCTTCCGTGGGAGGCTGTATCAGAAAGAAATGGATGAACAGGACATTGCAAACTAATGGTACTCAGGAAAATACAGAGGCTGGAAAATGCTTTTAATGAAAAATGTTTCTTTATTCTGGTTTTTTTTTGTGTTCAAATGTCTTTTCTGTAATTCCTGGATTATTCTGATCTTCCAAATTTAGAACAGAGTTTTCCTTTTTCATTTAGTAGCCTGATAGAACAGGCTTAGCACACATTTACAAAACACTCAGTGGTGGTGCTCATTATATGAGGAAGATGAGACGTTGCTGTTCAGGACAGGGCAGGATGCTGAAGAAAAGCACCAACAGAAAGAGCCTGGGAAACGTTGCTGTCTCAAACACGGCTCTGCCGCTGCGTTCTCAGCTTTTGCTCTCTCTCTTCCAGATGATGTCCCCATACGAACCTGGTTCCCAAAAGAGAACCTCTTCAGTTTTCAAACCGCTACTACAACTATGCAAGCGTAAGTGAAACTACTGCCGTAGCTTTTCCTGTGTCTCTCAAAGTTCGCGGCCTGCTCAAAGGTGTATCTGAGAGCCTGGAGCAATCGAGTTGCGTGTTTGGCACTGCAGTCTGAGGCGGGGGGAGAGAGAGAACCTTGTCTCCTATTTATTTTTTGCACTTTATTAGTTCTTTTTCCTACTATTCCCATTGGGTCCCAGGTTGGGACCCTCTACCACATCTTTCTGCTACAGCCGCTGTCGCGAGGGAAGGTTATTCCAGGCTTGGCCTGCGTCCGGCACTCCAGAGGAGTGCGTGTCTGTAGGGTGAGATAGAGCCCTACAGCTTCTGCGCTGCTCTGGTCGTTTGGAGAAGGCATCAGTAAAGTCTCCACAAAGCAGGAGCAGATCTGAGTGAGGAACAGCTTCTCCTTGCACCCTCTGGGCAGGTTTTGGTGCCCCTGGTTGCTGCGTGTTGGGAGGAGGCGGTTCTTGAAGGACTGAAGAGAATGAGGGAAGCCTCATTTCCAAGTTGTTCCCAGCTGCCCAGGAAATACCACCTTCCCGGTTTCAAGTATTTCCTACCTGGTTGGAAAGCCAAGGCAAACAATGAGGGAAATGAGACACTGATCTTCCTCCTTGTCACCTCTTTCCTGTGTTCTTCCTTCAACATCTGTGTCACCTTCAGCTCTACTGCTCTCTCCATTTCTCCCTGACTAATCTGATGGCCTTTTAGTAATCATAGAATCATTTTGGTTGTAAGAGACCCTCAGGATCATTGAGTCCAACCGTAACCTAACTCTAGTGCTAAACCGTGTCCTTGAGAACCTCATCTAAATGCCTTTTAAACCCCTCCAGGGATAAATCTATCTAATCTATTCTCTGGCATTTCTTCTTTCCCTCGTACCTTCCTCTTCCCAAATCCTGAAAAGGGGCTGATTGCTGATGTTGGGGTGACCCAAACTTACTCAGACCTGGAAGGACTGATGCAGGGAGGGCTGGATCCAGCATTGGGGATGGGGCAACTGCTGAGAGATGTCGGAAGGGATCTGCATCCCCCAGCAAAACAGCTTTATCTTCAGGGTCTTGCCTGGTGCCAGGCTGTGGAACCTGCTGCACAGTGGTGGGGTCCTGATCTGCCCCCAGCAGTGGGAGTGAGGAGTCTCCATGGGCTTCTCCTCTCTCTGTGTTGTCCTAGCGCTGCGTCTCGTCCCTGACCTCTTTGTCCCTGTGCCACCTCTTCAGGGACAGCAAACCTCCCCAGCTGGGTCCCACTCCTGGGGCTGTGGGCAGCCTGAGAGCAATGTGGTGGATGCTTTGCTCTTTAGAAGTGTTGGCTGCTAACAGTGACTGGTACTTTGCAGTTCTGATCTGACACACCAAACCATGCACAAAACCAGC
The DNA here is from genome assembly GCF_037038585.1 of Patagioenas fasciata. Taxonomy (NCBI): domain Eukaryota; kingdom Metazoa; phylum Chordata; class Aves; order Columbiformes; family Columbidae; genus Patagioenas; species Patagioenas fasciata. Next base: position 2,754,687 of record NC_092539.1, read on the forward strand.
ACGTTTCCTTTGCCTTCGGGCACATCCTTTGCTGTCTCAAGTCATCTTTGCTGGGCACAGGGTTTGTTGCAGGATGGTTGCCCATGGCAGGGCTTGCAAGGCTTGGAGCTGTTGGAGGCCAAGGTGAGGCTGGTTTGGGGAATGGTGTCCTCAGGAAACCCTTGAGGAGCACAGCTCCCTTGGTTAACGTTTCTGGAGATTCTCTGCTGCGTCTAAAAATGGCACAGAAACATCTCCAGAAGTTTGGGGCTGGGTGGATTGATTCCTCCGGGTGCCCCCGTCCTCCTGTCCTCTGCTCTCGTGTTTTCAGCCCACCACGCTTGCTTCCTTTGTAGACCAGACAACCTGAACGACTTCACAGGTCTTTGTCACTGTGGGAAAAGGTGTTCCCTGTCCCAAAAGACCATGATGCTGAGCTCCTGTTGTAGCCTGATGGGCCATGTTGAGCTGTCAGTTCTACATCTGAATGTCCTCTGGGTCTACATGGAGCTTGATTTGTGTCCAAACCACATGCCAACGCTGCCCCAGGGAGGATTTGGCTCCGTCAAGTAGGAGTCTCACCACTGAGAAATGTTTAATTTAAAAAGCAATTTCCTTCCACCTGACAAGAACTATTCCTTCTGGAGTGAGAATTCCCTCAGAATGCTGGCTGGGGCTGAGCACTAATGAATTCCTCTTCTCTTTCTTTTTCCCTGCGTCTCCTGGAATCTCTAGCATCTCGTAAGTATAATCTTCATTTTGTTCATTTCCTTGTCTGTCGGTGTCCTGGATAAACTCTCCTCTCCTGTCCATCATATTCGCTCGTGCCTTCCCTGCGCTAGGGCTGTTTGTCAGCTGGCCAGAGGTTAGATGGCTACACCTGGTAGGCCGACATGGATCACTCCACAGCCATCCTCATCTTCGCGATGGAGGCGGCAGTAGCTAGCATGCTTTTGTCCCTCTTGATCCCAGCGTATGGAGTTTCTTCGGTCCATTCCTCTGTAGCAGGGGTGACGGCTGCTCGCCCCCGTTCTTTGGGCCATGCTCTGGCCACTCTTGCGTTTGCTTTAGGAACAACTGCTTGTCCGGCCACCTGCTGTAGGGAGTGAGGACCTGTGGTTTGGTGAGTCTCTTGCCTGGCCCCTGACTCGCATGCGGTCCTGCGAGGGCTGGTTGTGTTCCTCGCTCAGCCCGATGTCTCCCTGTTGTCTGGTGAGAGCTTTCCAATGTCTGTGTGTCGTGTCCTCTCCAGTCCAAAGCTGTGTGGTTGCTTAATGGCTTAAAATGGTTTCCCAGGGCGTTCAGGGGCTACGCAGAGAGGAAGAGACGGAAACGAGAGAATGATTCTGCAGCTGTTATACAGAGGTAGGGCCTGTGTTCTCCCGTAGCCCTAACCTTGCCTGGTGTTGCATGGGCCCTTCGGGTGTCATTAGTGACGCTTGACGACGTTGACCGTGGTTGTCCCCGTCTGTGTTGCTGTTTGTAGGGACACGAGCAGTGGCCGTGTTGGAAACGTGGAGGTGAGTGATGCCGCAGTGCTGATCTCCATCTTTTTAAAGGAACACTGTCTTTCTTTTGAGCTTCCAGAGGAGCTGTGTTTCAGACAGAAAAATATATAATATACATAAAAAATTAAAGATGCAATTTCCCCAGGCGTCTCCCAGATATCTGGAATTTGAGGTTAGCTGAGTCCATTATATGCTGTTGCTGCATCTACAAATGCACCTCAGAAGTCTGAGACGTAGGCAAAATCAACATCTCTGGTGACCAGAAGTCTATTTTTTCAATCTTTTTAATAAAGAACGGAAAGAAGAGGGGATGGGGACTGATTCCTTGGCCACGTATTACAGAAGGGCCCTGGTTTCCCTCTGCTGGCTTCACAAGGCACATCACTTAGCCACTTACCTTGGTAATAATCAGCCTGTTCTGGTTTTTCAAATGAACCAAGGCTCATGTATTTTGGCAGCCTGCTGGGAAGGATAACACGTTGTGTCGTTGGTTAAAAGCTGCTGTGATCACTTCAGCGCTATCCAAAAGAAAATGGGAGAAAAACATCAAGTTTTCTTAACTGGGAAATTGCCAGGAAGATTGTTTTTCTTTAGCAGCTTAAGAATGGTGAAGAGAAATATGAATCAAAACTAGAGCTGCTGTAAATAAATCGACAGTGTATCTTTAAAAAGAAAGAGATTTCTCAGAATCTGTTAGATAGAGGCGAGTCTTTATTAGAAAATGGCTTGTTCGCAGGGCTTGCGAACACAGGAGTAGGAGTTGTGTGCATCGGTAATGTTGAGCAGTCAGGACAGAGGACAGAAAATGTCATCCTTGACGTGTCCCCTCTGCTCCTGTGGATGCTGAAGGTCCGGGCAGGGCTGGAGCAGGAGATCCGTGTTCTCCCGTGGTGAGGAGCGGACAGGCCAGCAGGACAGCGGGTTTGGCTGGGCCCTGCAGACCCTGCCCCGCTCCATTCGTGCTCAGCAGCACATGTCAGTGGAGCACATCACTTTAGTAATTTGTCTAACGGAGGCAGTCGTCTGATCCACAGCAGCGAATCTTCACGCACCCAAGCAGAGCTAAAATAAAGCTTTGGAAAATAACACAAATAGCCCAAGTGCAGATGGGAATTTGTCATGGAATAATGTTGCTCCCAGCTTCGGTACCCAGCTGCTGGTTTTCTTTCTTGAGTTGCTGAATTTGGATTCTGATGACGGCACGGGGGCCCAAGCAGGTGGTGTGGGTTACGTGCTGTCCCTCCGAGGGCTGCGCGTGGGTTGGTCTCTCTGCATCGGAGTAGACGTATCTGACCTGCTCTGAACAACTTGACGTCGGTGCTGGCAGTTTTTTCTAGTCCGGTTAGCTTGCTAAAGCATCTGCATGGTTGTACCGTGTCCTTCCTCCTCCACTAACCTGTGTGTGAGCCACACGACCTGTCACTTCACCTCTTTCCCCGGCCGTAGTCTTTGTTGCTCGGTGTGTGGTGGTGGGGCAGGAGGAGACCTGGGAAGGTTCCTCTGCTCCGTGGAGGCCGCTGGTGCCGGGGCTCATCCCCAGGGCCCTGCAGAGCAAAGTCACCTTCAGCGGAGGTCAGGGAGGAATGACATTTTCCTCGCTAGTCACCTGCTGCTGCTTCCCTGTGTCTCCTCTGTCCTGTGTGGTTCCTGTCCCGTTTGGTTCCTGTCTAGGTGAGTGACAAGAAACAAAGGGAAGCGGGTCCCTTGTGCTTGGGTAGGCTGGACAAAGAGGCCCTTTGCCGTGGTCTCTCAGGAGTGGCCAGGACAGCCTGTTTTACACAGGCCTGACTGTCGTCTGTAGCCGCTCCCCAGGGTTTACCCACAGGTGGACTTTCCCCTGAGCTGTGCCCTCTGCAGCCCCACTGAACCCGAATCCTGGGCAGGGAAGCGCGTGGTTCAACAGGCAGCGTTACACCTCGAGGACCGTCACCTTCCCGAGCAGGGCTGTCCCAGAAGGAACAAACTGCTTCAGCCTTTCCCAGCTCTTTGCCCAAGAGCAGTACGGGCTGTGTGGTTGCTGACAGCACAGGTGGGGTTTTGGCAGCTGCTGTGAGCGTTTGGGAATGGTGTGTACATGCTGCCGAGCCGGGCAGAGCCCGGGCACCCCGCTTATCTGCTGAAGATGTGTAGAAGAAAGGAGCGAGGGGAGCAGTTACTGCGCTTCACCAGGAGCAGAGGGAGCGTTGCCAGCACGGGCAGTGATGGTGTCTTCAGCAAAGCCACAGTGCAGGTGTCTTAGTCACAGGAAAGTGGAGGCAGGCCATGCGATGTAGGACCTTACCCCCCTGTCCCATCAGCCCAGGGAGTTCAGAAGAAACAGCCACAACCACAACCATCCCCAGCACTCCATAGGTGCAGGCTGGGAACCTGGTCTCCAGCTTTTGAATGCCCGGAAGGAAATACACTGACTCTCCAAGGTTATTTATTTTGTTCCTCCCAGCTTTGTCAGTCTTGCTGGGCCCAGGTGTTGCTTTGTATTACTTTTCTCAGAGGTTGTGTTTGGCCTTTCTTGCAGGAATTTTCGGAAGCACCTCCGCATGGTGGGGAGCCGAAGGGTTAAAGCACAAAGTAAGTGAGCAGCTGTAAGATGTGGCTGTGAGGAGCTGGGGTTTGTGCTGGTGGGACATGGGACATGTGTTGCGTGCAGATGTGGGTAGAAAAGACCCAGTATTGGGCTGGAGAAAGGATTTGACCTGCTGATGCCATTTTACCCTACAAAAAAGAAGGCTGCGTTGTTGCAAGTCTCCAGGACGCATGATGTCTGCAAGCAGCCTGTGAGCCACTCCTGAGGACCCTGGGAAGGCCATGGATGTCTCTGTGGCCTCAGTGCGAGGAGCAGAAGAAGAGCTGCAGTGTCCTTGTCCCACGTGCCTGTGGTTTTCGGTGATCACCAGCACAGGCGCTTGTGAGGAGAAGCAGAGCTGAGAGTTGCGCAGAGCTGGGAGGGCTGCCCGGCCTCCTGCTGAACCTGCGGCCCGGCCATGGCTCCTTGGGGACAGTCGCTGCTTCATGTGCCGCACGGACTGGTGGCTTTTTCCTTTCTCCTCCCCTGTCCCACCACTGTCTCTGCGGCAGGACCTGGGGAAGATTATCCGGTGGGAGCTGAGCGAATGGCGGAAGGGAGAAAGAGGAACACGGAAGAGATTGGAGAAAGTGGGAGATAAGGGAATGTTGTGCCTCACTGGGGAAGAAATCACCGTAACTCGTAACTCGGTGTGGGCAGCTCCCTTATCTCTGAAATGGGCTGGAACTGGCGTAACCGGCTCTCGAGAGCGGAGGATTCCTCCAGAAGAGGAAACAGCTTGTTCTTCCCACCCCGCAGCCAGGCATCGTGTACAGACTGCCCACAGCAAAGCCTTCCTGAGTTGAATTCGCGTTCTTTCCTTTCTCATACGCTGTGGGAGGTGAACAGCGAACAGCATTGCATTAACGTGTCCATATTGGCATCTGAGTTAGCGCTGCCTGATGCAAACAGGGCTCGCGTCCCCCTAGAGCTGTCTGGAGGTTCAGGCATGCCTCTCTGCCTTGGTAACTCTCGGGTCATGTTTTCAAAGCTTTCTTCGTGTGCACAGTAGCTAAATGCCTGGTTTGAAATGAAAGCTGAGGATGGAGACCACCTGAAGAACCCCCTGTGTCATTTGTTGCGCTCGACACCTGCATTGGATGCTCTGCAGCAAAGGACAGGTTACTTCTCAGCTCTTGTAAATGCAGATCTGCAGCAGATTCCTGTGCCGCTGACATGAGATGCTGTTACTAGATATACTGCAGCAAATGGCTCTGTCTGCCACCAGAAATAGGTATTAGTGGCTGTAAGTGGCTGTTAATCGAGGCGTAATGGCTCTCACGTGGGCTTGCCAAGTCAGACGCCGTGGTTGGCGGTTCCGGGGAATTTGCCTGCGGTGCAGCCAGCTGGGCCAGGCTCCCTGGATTGCGCTTGGAAATGCCGGTACAAACAATATAATGCACACTGGAAAAGAAAAGAGAAGAAAAACTGTAGGGGAGTGGTGCTCACAAGAGCGCAGGCAAGCAAAAACTGAAGGATGTCGTCTTTCACAACAAAATTTAGAAAACCTGGGCTTTCCAGAGGCCCCTCTCTGTTTGCCCAGCTCTCACTGGGATGCCACTAGAACACGAAGGGAGAAGTGACTGGAGCACTGCTGCCTTCTTCTGGGCAGGCACGTGTCATTAGTTGTTGAGCACGTCTTCCTGTGAGGCCTTGGAGTCAGAGCATTTACACTGGGACACTGGAATACCCTTGATTAAATTGAGTTTTGGGCAGTGTGTGTTTAAGGAGACACCATCCGGTGTCCTCCTTTTTCTGTGTTACATACCCCATAATGGTCCTGCTCAGAAAGCGGGCACTTTGTCTTCTGCTGTGTAGAAGATAGACCCTTGTTTGCGGTGTGGAAAGGACTCGCGTTTGGCAAGTGGAAGAACAAGCACAGGGGAGTCCGTGATGTGTGGCTTTGGTGGCAATCTACTGGATGTTTTGTTTTGCTGGCAGCAACGGAGGTGGCTTTGGAGTCTGTTAATGTCGTGCTTTGGTTTTGTCCTAGCATTTGCTGAACGGCGTGAGAGGAGCTTCAGCAGGTCCTGGAGTGACCCGACTCCCATCAAAGCTGATTCCTTCCATGACTCTCGAGAAAGTGAGTTCTGAGTCCTTTGAGCTTCCTCCTGTGGCCAAACCCTCCAGCTGAGGTCTGGACTGGAGTCCCACTGGAGTAACTCCTCTGTGCCCTTCTGTCCTATCTGTCATCCTTTTAGTTTCGTGAGATCTGAGCAAATAACACTCCAGGTATAAGCACCTCTTCATCTGTGTGTACCTATATTTATTTGTGCGGCACAACACATCTAACCTCATGTTATTGTGCGGTTTCCAGTGGTACAGCTCTCTCACAGCCCTCTGTTCCCATCATCCCTGATTCGCTTGGGACCAAACAACCGACCTGGAAGCACATCAGTCCAAGGCAACGTTCACCACAGTGGGGCTGACCTGCCTGGCTCCCCATGCGAGAGCCCCTTCCGAGCTCTTTCCTAGGCTAGAATAGCTCGAGAGCACAGCTGCAGCGCTCCGTCAGATGGAGCTTTGGTTTCCTGGCCGTGCTGGCTGCACAGATGATAGCTCAGGGCAACCTGATCTTCGTTTGGGCTGCCAGGAATTCCTCTGGGAATCCCCAGTAATGCTGTGATGTTCTGCTTGTGGGGACTGAGATGCTGTTGTGTTAATTTACAGGGGGAAATGCCAGCATCTTCTCACCATCTTTTTGTAAAGAGAACGGCTGTTTTACCCAGATTTTATTGAAAACCTGTAGGCAAGGGACTTGGTGGATATGAGTTTGCCCATGTTGAAATGGGTTGTATGGTAAATGAATTTCAGTAATGAAATGAACTGATCTGTCAGGTAAGCAAGGAGATCCAGCCCTCGTAACGGTAGAAGACACCGTACCAGGTTGCAGAGGGAGATATATGAAAGGCCACGTTCAAAACATGACCCGATTGTTCCTTTGCAGTCTGATTCCTCCCTCTCCCTCAACTAACTCAGAGGCGAATGGAAAAGACGTGGTTCAGACAGGCTCCAGGCACCCAGTGACACTCGGACATCCCAAAAGGCTTAATAGAGGCATCTGGGTTCTCTTTCCTCAGTCCCTGGCTTCAGGGGAGCATCTCTATTTTTAACCTTTAACGGTCAATTATATTCCTTCCAGATGTTTTTTTCCCCAGGAGGCATTGAAGGCTGACAGGTAAGGTCAATTCAATGGAGAGCAAATCCAAGTACACTGTTGCAATTCTGCTGTGTTTGCTGCGGCTGTCCTCACGCTCTGGGACTTCTCTGCCAGGATCCATTTGACCCACAAGGCAGAGTTTCTTTATAACCACTCAGAAGACATAGTCAGAGTAGTACCTATGACAAGGAGACCAGCTTTGAAGTCTTTGGACTTGCTCATCAGCATGTTAAAGTGTAGAGTCTGTCTGCGTTCTGTCTCCTCCTCCATTTCTGAAATGACAGGGTGACTGCTGTGAGTTCTCATTCGAAAGCTAAACTTGGTGACTGTGAGAGTGATGAAATGTTATGTGATACATGGTATCGGGCTCCGTGTGTGCACTCTTCATTCGTTAAGTGTTCGTTTAGAGATGCCAGCCCCAAAGTGTGGTGTCTGTCGCTCTGTGGAGGAAAGGAGGGCACAAGTCTCGTGGCTTGTGGCACATCTCACGAGGTAGCTGCCAGGCAGGATTGAGTCGGGAAGACAAGTTGTTCCACCCTTGTAATGCACCCTGTGTTCTGGCAGGCCATGACCTTCAGGATTCCTGCGGCACTTTGGATGGTGACTTCGACCTGAACTGGGAAGCAGAAAAGGAGCTTGAAGCCATGGCATGTGACGGAGATGACTTTATTCCACCAAAAATAATGGTGAGGGTTTCTGACTCAGCTGTTTCTCCTCATTGCTGCTGAGTTTAGGTTCGCCATGGGAAGAGGCAAGCCTTTGTGCAGGCAGCGCTTCGGGTATGTGAGGGTCACTCAGGGATCAGCCACGAACTGACGTGGTTTTCAGCATCTGTTATCACTGGGGATAATGTGTTGAAAGAGAACTAGAAGTGGAAGGACCTGTAGCCCAGCTCCCACTCAGAGCATGACCATCACCAACACTGAACCGAGTTAGTCCGAGCCTTGACAACCCTGACAATGGAGACCTGAGTCCCCAGTCCCACCAGTTCCTCCTGTTGCTACTTGCCTGCTTTGCTTTGGAGCCATATGTCCTCCTTAGACATCCTCTCTGCACTTCCCCCCGTGCTCCCCCTGCACTGCTCTGTGGGTTTGGCAGACAGGACCAGGTTCTAACACATCCCTTCCTTGGCCACATGCACAAGTACTCAGCCAAAATTTGGTCTTGAGCTTCCAGCTTGTTGTCAGGCAGTGCTGGGTTTGAGTGGGTCCTGCTGAGACTTCGGAAGAGCCAAGGACATGCAGACGGATCGGGAGGACCTGCCACAGGGATGTGGAGAGGCTGGATTAGCTGCTAGTTTGGGTAACAACTGAACAGGACATTGTTAACATGACCTTTGTGCTTCTGCTCGGACTCTACTGGCTTCTCCTCATCCTCTTGCCCTTCTCTTTTTTCCTCCTTCCAGCTCATTTCTTCCAAGGTGCCCAAAGCAGAGTATGTCCCGACAATTATCCGCAGGGACGATCCCTCTATCATCCCCATTCTCTACGTAAGTAAATGACTTCTGTGTCTGGATGTGTGGGAGCAGGCTTCATACAGAGAATTTTATTTTGTTTTTTGTCCCTAATTTTCTCCCTAATTCCTGTTATGGTGATTCTGAAACATTAGTTGTGATTTAGAAGAGGTGTCAGGAAAGGGCTGGGGGTGTGCTGGACCCAGGTTTGGGGTCTTACAGGACTCAGGTCTGGGTGGAAGAGTAAGGGGAGTGAAAATGGCACACGTGGGCTGCCAGACCCTGAGTGCACGGCCGGGCAGATGAACCGGGGCAGGGCTGTGTGTTGCCAGGCTTAGGGCTCCTCCTTGTGCTCGTCCTTGGGCAGGAGGAGCAGAACCTCAGAGCTTGATGTAAAGCGGTGCATCCCTGTCATTAATTTAACTTTGATTTTTCACTAGGAGACCTGCCTGAGCAGGTGTCTGAAACACCAGCAAGGAGTCACGGGTCTTTTGTTCCTCATCACTTTATATTCACTTGATTTGCAAGGGAAGGGTGGGACTGACAGCCCAGAAAACAGTCTGTGTGCTCCGGTGGTGCTGCCGGGGGCTTTGGCTTTGCTGCCTTCTCTTTGGGAGCTGTATGGTTGTGCTGCGGATCTTGCCACGCCAGGGGCAGATGTGTCGGGAGTGTCACTGTTTGTAACCAGCTTGGACGCCTGTGGAGCCAGAGTCTGGCTACAAAACATGGGCCAAGAGGCGAATGTGCATCGCTGACTACATCTGATGGGCTTTGGCCTTGTCTGCAGGATTCATCTTCCAGCCTTTGGATGGGCTTGGTCTTCATCGACCATTCAGTCTTCAGCTTCTTTGCTGAGACATGTGTTAGGGTGGGAATCACTGTGATGCGATAGAAGCCATCAGCTGGTATAATTGTGCTCTTAGAGCATGTGTTTGCCTAGAAATGGGATTGTGTGCAATGGTAGAGACTGTAATAACGTCACAGGAGCTGGTGTAGTGACAGTGAACCTTGAAATGTCCTTCTGTCTTGCTTTCCAGGACCACGAACATGCCACCTTTGATGACATCCTTGGTACGTAAGTGTTATTTCCTTTGCTTAGGTCCTGCCCATAGCAAATGTAAGTGATCAATGTGTTAAAATCACTCCCCTGTGCCTCAGCCACCCCTCATAAAGGTGTTTTAATCACCCCAGGGACACCCGACAGTCACTCAGCTGCTGTTGGATGTGCTGCAATGATAAAACTTTACTCTTGTGGCCCATTTTCTGTACCAAGCTCCCAGTTTATGAAAGGGAAGTTGAGGCACAGGGCAGCAGAGGTACCTGTTCATTGTCCTCTTGCAGGGTCAGGACATCTGGGGCTGGTGCCACACTGTGATCACCACAGAACAGGGTCTGGAGCTGCCCTGTCCCTTCTCTGCCCTGTGACACACATGAAAGCAAAGGGTTTGCTCAGCATCAGTGGGAATGTAGGTGCTGAGCACCTCTCCCAGCTCAGCCTCCTGCCTTCAGGACTAATGTGAGAAGAAATAAGATTAATCTTTAACTTCCCCCACGGTTCATCTTCTCCAACATGTTTTTTTGCAGAGGAAATAGAAAAGAAGCTTAACATTTATCGGAAAGGCTGCAAAATCTGGAAGATGCTGATATTTTGCCAGGTACATGAAAGTCCTTAAGTGCTTGCGTGATTTGTTACGAATTGGTCTTTTTCTACAGGGAAAATTACATAGACGAACCAATACTCCCAAGTCAGCTTCTGTTAAAGTAGCTGCATGTGTGCGGCTTTCGCTTCTTGTTCCCCTGCACCGAGCAGCCTCGAGTTGCTGTGACACCAGGAAATAAAATCTGATTTAGTGTCACCAGCTCCAGGGCTGAGCTGCTTTCGAGGAAACCCAGACAAAGCAGCATGAGCACAGACCTCAAAAGGAGGATTTCAGAGAAAGGAACAAGCATTTGTTACAGTTTTAATCCAACTTCAGTACAACAGTGACGGCGGTGGGTGCTGTGGATCCAGCTCGGTGTATGCAGGAGAGGGGTCGCGGTGCGGTTGCCCAGCTGTGGGGGGATGGATTTGGTCCCTGCTGGATCTGGGACTGGCCGAGTTTCCCTTCCCAAGTCTCTCGTTCCTCAGCATGGTCAGTGTGAGACTTCCCCAGCAGCTGTGTGAGGAACATGAAATGAGAACTCAAGAAGGTAACCGGACTTAACTCCCTCCCACGTGGCCAGTGCTGCAAAATTGCAGGGTTTGCAGCGCACTGACCTGGAGATGGCAACTCTTAATTTTCCTGATGACGTTCTCAAGCGTTTTATGCCTGCTACTGCCAGAGTCCAGTTCTTCTACAGCGATGTCTTGCCTGCTTATCCCCGCTTTGCTCAGCTTCTCATCCGCCTGCAACAGCAGGTCCCCTAACACCCCCAATTGACAGGGACATTCTTGGCTTCCCTATTACTCTCCCACCACCCACAATGAACATTTTTGTCTATTGTTGTGCCTTTTTTAGAGCGCTAAAAAATGGATAATCCAACCCTCAACACACTCCCCATATGTGAATATTTCCTGAGCAAGTGTCTGCTATGGAGGTTGCAGGGATCACACCAGCCTGGTGTGTCTGCTCTGCTCCCTTGTGGCACTTCTGGGTATGGCTGTGCAGGACAAGAACCACAGCCAGGCTTGGTTTCTTCAGGATCTGTGCAAAGGGGTTTCAGTCTGTCTGTCTCTCTCTTGCAGGGAGGTCCTGGTCACTTATACTTGTTAAAGAACAAAGTCGCCACTTTTGCCAAAGTGGAAAAGGAGGAAGATATGATCCTGTGAGTGGCTGCGTTATGTTCTGGACTTGCATGGCATTTTTCTGCTCTGTTTGCTCAATGTTTATAGCACGTGGCCTATCCAGGGAGGTGACAGGAGCTCGGGTGACTTGGTCAGGGGAAGAGCAGGATGAGGGGGGACCCAGGAGCAGCTTTTAGCTCCTTCAGAGTGAGTAGCAAAGGTGACAGAGCTGAGATCATGCCCAGGGTGATGCAGCCCTGGGACACATCACAGAGGATTCATACTTCTGTCCGCTGTTCCGTGTCTCTCTGGAATGGGAACTATCAAAAGAAGGAGGGAAAAAGAAAAGATACTTCCTCTCCTAACAAAGGCTTTGCTGACCAGAAACCAGAACACACACCTCGTGCCTCTGTTGCTCAGAAGCGGCTGAGGAAGCATTTCTAAGCAGCGAGTAGTGGCAGAAATCCAGACCGCCCCCACAGCTGTCTCTGGGAGTCGCCCTCCTGATTGCAGGGGGAAATGGAATTTGTCTCTGCAAAGCCTGAGGTCCAGCGCGTCACTGAGGAGGGTTTTCACTAACGTGCCAGCCTGTCAGGTCGGGCTGCCGAGCGAATTTTACTTCTTGCAGAGAGTTAAGCTTTGCCTGTGTTGCTGCCTTGGTAAACAGTGCTTCCTTGTGGGGGCGAGGATGTACACCAACCTGTTCCTACACAACTTCTTGTTGGCATGAGAACTGAGGATTGAAATCAACATCCGCTCAGCGCTCTCATGCTCTGGTGCAAACACTGTCAATAAAATTCTGCAGCATGTGTGTGCGTACACGCTTCTGAACGCATTCCAGGCGTAGCTGGTCCCAAGTTGGTAATTTGGGGACCTTCAGAAAGCTGTGAACGCTCATAGTTAGAAAGGGCAGCTGTTGATAGAAATGGGAGAGGAAATTGGAGGGAACTGCTATAAGAAGAATGTGCTTAGTAAAACTGTCAGCCTAAAAGCACTCCGGGTGGACTTTGCTCCCTTCTCTTCACCTTGGAGCCTCCTTGGCTCAATGAGCCGCTCTTCCTTCCTTGGACGTGCTCCTCCAGCCCTTGTTCTGCCCCTGCTTTTCCTTGTGTAAGAACCAAAGGCTCTTCCCAAGCAGCTTGCTCCTCAGGCTACAAGCCTCACGTCCCTCCTGAGCTGTGTGCACACACCCCCTTGTGATTCCTCATGCGTCTGAGGAGATAGATTATTAATTTTTTTTAATTACCTGTTCATTTTTTTCCTGTTTCTACCAGCTTCTGGAAGAGGTTGAGCCGGCTGATGAGTAAAGTCAATCCTGAACCAAATATCATTCACATCATGGGCTGCTATGTTCTTGGAAACCCCAATGGGGAGAAGGTAAGAGCTTCCTGGGTCGCCTCTTTGGGAACGTCCCCTGGGTGGCACCAAGCCCAGGGAGACAACAGCCACACTCTGAAACCCAAACCTTCCTCTTCTGCTGTGTGCGAAGCGGCTGCCGTCCCGTCCCGCTGCCCTGTGGGTTGTGCCTTCCCCAGAGGGCAGAGGGGAATGTGGAGTGACATGCAGGCCAAGTGCTGAAGCCTTTGAGAACTGCCGTTCAAAGCACTTTATTTATTGACAAGCTAGGTGTTTGAAAGGACTTGAGTGGAAGGTTTTGCAGAGGTAGGGAACAAGGATGGGCTGTTCTGGGTGCCCTGGAGTTGTTCTGCTTTCAGCTGCTAACTCTCAATATGTTTGCCTTTCAGCTATTTCAGAATCTGAAAAACTTAATGAATCCTTATAGGGTTGCCTTTGAGTCTCCACTTGAACTATCAGCTCAAGGTAATTAATTTTCTGTACAAATATGCACCCTTTCCTAATCAGCCTGCCTCCTTCAGTGGGCATCTTCCTCAAAAAGCAATTTTGAGCTCCCTTAAGCCCTGCTATGACTTCATTTTGTTTGTAATCACCTTGTGTAGTTCAGTTGCTGAACCTGGTTTTCCCTGCGATGCCTCCACGTTCACATTTCATCTGTCCTGTTTGTGCCTGAAGCTGCAGGACCCTCTCTCAGGCAGGGGCAAAGCAGCCTAAATAGTCAGCGGCTTTGCAGGCTGAGTTTAGGAGACTTATCATATTATTAGGGCATGTGAAGTGCATGGGAGACATGCACTTGGGAGCAGAACTTCTTCTGTAACCGAGGGTGCAGGGGCCTCTTCTCCAGGACTCAAACCACTGGTACCGTGTAAGTTGTGTCACCAACAAGCGACTGGGATGGAGCCCGTTTTAGCCATTCTGCATCTTAGGCTGCTTTGGTTTTGGTTTGGTTTGGGTTTTTTACTGTGGCTCAGGGTATTTCAAGTGGCTATAGGATTTTTCCTGTTCTCTGGTCAACGTGAGTAATTGTGGGTACAGCTTCGTAAGTGACATATTCTGAATTTGCCATTGTTATTTTATCTTTGCTGCGATCCTTAGTACTTTGTTCTCCTGGAAGGTAAAAACATGCAGCGTTAGGCTATAAGCACTGCAGGCATTTCTCACAGCTGCCATCAGCACTGGTGGGTTATTCTGAACTCCCACCTACTCCCATAGCAGTGGATGGGAGCTGAGCACACTCGAGTTGTGCATCCTGCTGAGGTTTAGACCCAGCGTTACACAGCGCTTGCATAGATCTTATAGCAAATGTGCTCATACGTGTGTGCTGAGAAGCGACTTGCAGGGAAGTTCCTGGGTTTATATGCAGCTTGGCAGGCAAGGCAGCGGGTTCTGCGCACAGGCATTTAAGCAGTTGATCTTGAGGAGGCTGGGCTGAAGAATGCGCCTGGATTTATCCCCTTGATCAATCTGGGACGCGCTAAGAGTGTAACCTCTCTAATCCTTCGCAAAGTCAGCTGAAACTAATCTTAAGCAGGCCTCTAGCGAAAATCCCGTCCTTGAACCCTGTCTCGGAGCCCCGGGCTGTTTGCCCTTGTGTTTTCAAGCGCAGTCACAGCATCCTGTGCGTGGCCTTCGGTCTGTGACCACCCTGCGACGGCCCCGCGTCCCATCAGAGGTGCCAGGGGTGCAGAGCTGGCGTTAGCGTGTCCTGCTGAGCTCGTTGCTGTGAGGAGAGGCAGCTCCGCAGGACAGAGACAGCCTGTTAACGTTCATTTTATCCTGAATTATCAATATGAATTATGTTGAATGTTCCTCACGAGTTGTTCCAATGGGTTAACTCTTTTCTGGAGTCCCTGTGCCTGTCTCGCGCGGGCTGTGGGATCTGTTGGCTGATTCTCTGTGGCCAAAGTCTAGAGACAGACTTTGTGCTCAGTGCCCAATCCCCACTCTGCCAGGGGATTACAAGGGGCCTTCATGGTTTGAGATCTAAAACGATGGTTCCTGCTCACGGGCAGGTGCAGAACGTCGCGGTTCTCCCGGTGAAGCACACAGAGGGTTCTCCTCTGCCCCATGCCCACGTTTTGCTGCTGCGGCCTCGCGTCTCCCCCTGCTGCACGGTGTAACCCTCTGCTTCGTTTTTCTCCTAGGTAAGCAAATGATCGAGACTTACTTTGACTTCCGCCTTTACCGCCTCTGGAAGACCCGCCAGCACTCTAAACTATTGGATTACGATGACATTTTATGAGCTGGAGAAGACTTTTGCGAGAGGAAGTTGATCGCCGGTGTCCAAGAAGTCATGCTTATCGCAGAGAGACTCTTTTATTGGCACGGGGAGCCCTTCAGAGCCCTAAAGGAGGCAGCGGCGCTCAAGGGAGGGGAGAAGGAGCCCTCAGAATGTGTCGGGAGGAAAGTCTCCTGGGTCAAGAGAGACTGGAGGGCAAGGGTTTGGCACCGCGCTGGGCTCGGGTCAGAGCCGCGGGGCCTCAGGAGCCGTGCGAGACGAGGACAGGACGGAGTTCCTTGCAGAACTGAGCTGTTTTGGGTCAGAATGGGCCAGATTTGATTCCGGGTCCTTTTAAAGACTTTCAAAGCTCAGGTTTTCTTACAAAAAACAACAAATCAATTACCCATGCACTATGATGAAGAAGTGACCAGAGCAGAAGGGTTTGTACTGATGGGATCTTCTGTGCTGGGGATCTTGGAGAGCAAGGACTGCTACACCTACTCCTGCAAGCTTAGATCAAGATGATCCAGTTTCAATGTGAATATATAATGGAATATAGAATTGAAATCTAACTTTTTGTTTGTTTGTTTAATAGCAAATAAGTGCAATTTTATAGCGAGAGGGGTAAAATCCCTCCCAATATTAAATTAGTTAAAAATAACACACCAGTAACCAATAGATGAGGTATTTTTGGTCTGCTTGAAAATATATTCAAAATGGTAATATATCTTCTGTAGACATATTTAATCACCAGCAAACGTGGTTTTAACGTAACTTAGCAGACCCTGCATGTCTGCTGCATTGATTAATCCGGTTTGGTTCATTACTTTCAGAGTAGCTGTGTGCACTAATTGTATGTGCTCTCACGAATGTGTATTTCTCCTCCAATTAGACACAACTTGATTACTTTCTCTTTTGCTGCTCGCAAAACTACAGGACTTTAGTTTTGCTGAAATACTTTAGGTTAGAAATACGGCGCCTGGCCAAGCAACCTCTGCCGGGTTCGCTACGATATAAAAATGAATTAGCAATTAATAGCCATGGTAATTACTTGTTCATGCCCGCGTTTGGCTGTGTGTTGGGTTGAGTTCTGCGCCCGGCCTGTGCGGAACCTCCGAGGGGACCGTCCCTGCGGCGTTGGGAATAAAGCTCCGGAAGACGCGGCGCAGGGTTGTAGCACGAGTTTGACTCTTCCCCACGTTCACTTGGTTGTGTTATTTGTATATAAACCACCTCTTTTCCCACGCTAAAAAGACCCTTTTATTGGTCTGAGCTGCTCGCGTCCCTTCCCGCATAGGACAGAGTAAACCCAGAGCTTTGTCGGAGCAGCTTGAGAACCCACACTTGTACTTGATATCTGAGGGGTTTTTTGGGGGAATATATTTACTTTTTGTTTCTTTAGGTTGCTTTTTGTTTGGGGAAGGGTTCATTTAATCTTCTACTCTCCTGTTCAGAGGATAAATACTACTTAGAGTCTGTGCGGGTCACTCTGGCCATTCTGGGCGGTGATGCAAGTTATTTCTTTTGTAAGTAAAACATAACTGGAGAATAACCAGGAAGGATGAGCTTGGTTTCCTAATTTCCTGGTATCTAAAATTAGTTGATTGTGAAGGAAAATATATGTACAAATCTTCTTTTAAATACTTACAAAAAGAACTCGTTGTTCTGATCTGTAGAGTGCTCCTTCCCCCGTGACATGTCTGTGGTTGTGATTTTTGGGGAGCAGAGTGGCTAGAACTGCTGAACCTTGTACATTTATAGCAATTTCTATAGCAAAACTTGTGAAGAAACGAGGTACATAGAGTACGTGAGGGGAGGAATAGGTGGAGGGAGGTGGTTTAAAGGTATCGAAAGCAACATATTGAAGCAAACAGGCGCGGGCTGTGGTCGGGAGCTGTTTGGAAGCCGCTGGCCCGACCTCGGGGTTTGGTGGCCGCGTCTCGTCCCTGGCCGGACTCTGACGCTCTGGACTCGGTCACACGTTCCGGACGTGTGGTGAAGAGGGTAACAGGCACCGGGCTGTAGCTTCCCGAAGAAAACACCAGATACAAAACACAAAACAAAATGTATGCCAATTCTGTGTTATTTAGCTGCGCCAGTGGGGCTGCGGGTGCGATGAGAGCACGAAGCGGTGGGGAGAAGGAAGTGTAGTGGCAGGATGGACATGCTGACACAAAACTCCCCCTTTTTGACCCTTTTACACCCCGTGGTTGTGCTCCACGGGAGACAAACTGTTCTTCACCTCTCTTTTCTAAAGTGAAATCCCCATTTGGTGAACTTGGTAGCATGAATGTAGCATTGTGGATCTATTGAAAGTCCCGTTGAGCTCCGAAAGGGACCGTTTATGTCTCCACTGCGGTGGTTTCTCTGTAGAACTCTTGTATATCTATTCTCATTGACCACGTGTAGAACTAGGGGTGCCACGTAGAAAGGTAGATTGTACAGTTGTGTAACTCCTGTAGGAAGATGTATGTTCGGATGAACTTTACGGGCTGTTTAACTGGTGCGGTTGACTGTAGTGTAATGACAAACGATGAATGCATTTCTCTCTTTTTCCAAAGATCTATATTCCTCATAGTTTGTGATGTTTATGACTTGAGCGTATTATTTCCTTTGTAGCGTTCATTTGACTAAAGAGATGAAATACTCTCAAAGCTGTGACTGGAAAGACGATGGTGTTTTGATGTTTGTTGTGCAAATAGCGTCATTGAAGTGAACCATTTCTGAGAGAGGAAAACAAATTCCTTCCCCTTTTAATGGGTTGAATTTTTTGAGTGGCTGCTGCGAAAGGAGCAGCAAAAAAAATATAGTAAATTGTAATTATTTAAACTTTAGAGTTAAAAATAGAGCGTGCAAGACCCTCTCTCAGGCTCTGCTGGAGGACCCGCAGCCCCGTCGCGCTCGGCCGCAGCGCGGGGAACGGCGGCTGCGGCTCCTCTGTGCTCTGGGTTTGCTTTTAGCAAGGGCAGGAGAAAGGGGGACACCTGGTTAAACCTGGATGGCTACACTGGGTGCCACCCATGGCCGTTCACCCCAACCGCGGGTGGGTTCTGCCGCTCGTGCCGTGCGGCAGCGCTGGATGGGACCCCAAGCCCTTCCCTGCCCCGGTGGGCGGCAGCGGTGTCTGCTGGTTGTGTTGTGGGCTGGGGTTGTACCCCGGGAGAGAAGGGAGGGCAGTGAGTGCCCCAGTGGTCCCGTCTGCTGCCCCGAGCAGCCCCGGCCGTGTTCTCTGCAGAGAACATTCACTCGGCTGCGAGAGGTGTTGTCTTCTTGGATGTAGCACTTGTCTTGTACGGGGTTTTCCGGAGAGGCTTTTCTCTTTGCCTCTTGTTCGGTTGGGAAGGAAATGGGGGGGAAAAAAGAGAACTCAATTTACCTGCGAGATGTAGAAATAGGTAGAAAATTGCGATAAAGCTTTTTGCACCCTGTCCTCGAGCTGCAGCCACCAACTGCAGCCACCAACTTCCCTTTGCAGCCGGGAAACAGAGGAGTTAGCAGATAATCCCTTCCTGCCTTAAAAACCAAAACAGCCCCCCCCACCCCCCCCGCCAAAAAAAAACCAACACCACCAACAAAAACCCAACAGCCAAACGCAAAAATGAAGTCCTTGCATCTCCAGCAAAACGTGTCTGCAGAAAGCAGCAGCCAGCCCGTCCTGCCCTGTGCAAGGACTTGCACCCCCGGGACCCCCAGATTCTGCCTCCAGCGCCCATGGGGGCTCTGCCTCTGAGAGGGGACTCTGGAAATGAATTTGGTCTTCGTTTCTCAGCCTGCACGTGTTGCTTGGAGCTCAGCACAGGTTTCCTGCGCCAGGGGCCTCTGGAGTTCACGTGTTCACATCGTCCCTTCACACACAGGCTTTTCCCGTGGTGGGAGGGATGCTCCCCCTTGGTCGCCTGTGCTTCTTTTGCCATGTGCAGCAAAGCATGAGGTGTCAGCGTGTGGTCCGGGCGGTGCTGGCATCCCCAGCTCCTGGCACGCGGCCACTGCACAAATAGCTGCTGTTGTTTGGGACGTGACTGCGCCGGTGACCTGTGGCTGGGAGTTCCTGTTCCCAAGGCTGTGCTGGCACAGAGACGGCAAAAGCCGCTTCGTCACCTTCGGGCAACACAAGTGGGGTTAGTTGAAAGAATGGAAAATGCTGATTTTTAAATAGCCAGCCCGGCAGGATCTGGAAATGGGAGTGTGTCCTTAATCCTGGCCCAGACGGGGTGGAACGACACGCTCGCTCTGCTCTCTTAGGGTAAACATTCAACCCATCAAAACCCAGTTTAAGAGTCATGCTTACGTGTTATTCATGGTATATCAGTCCAGGATAAAGTGTGTTACCCTTATGAATAAAAAATCCTTCCAGGGCCCTTGGCACGCGTCACCGGAACATCAGAGGACATGCTGGGTTGTGTCATCCTTCCTGGAGCCATCGGATCGGGACACAGATTTGCAAGGACCCGTGAAGCTGAGTTGCTGTGGACTCCGAGCTTTGCGGTGACGTTCCCTGCAGCCGAGGATGCAGAGAGCCCTTCCTGCAGGACGCCACGCAGCCATCCCCAAGGGACAGCGAGCGGCAGCATCATTTTCCACGCCATCTGTAAAAAGCTGTTTGTGATCCTGTTTCTTGTCCCGCTGACCACAGGGCAGCCGTGGCTTTCTGCGTCTCCGTGGGAGTGTTTCTGAATTCTGTTGTGGAAACACAAGTCAAAGTCAACTGGAAACTGTTACAGTCTCGATGACAAGTCGGCTCGTTAGTAATATTGTATACTCCAGCTGAGTGAGGAAATGGGTGGCTTAGTGACCATGAACCTGACTGCGATCATCATTACTCCCAGGTAACCCTGCTGTGTAATCATCTCTGTTAATAGTAAGATACCAGAGGTCCCTGTCTCTGCCGAAAACACCAGTGTACAATCTCTTGCCAAGGTTGTGCATGAGCTATTGAAGAGTGACAGGAGCCAGTGGTGGCTTTGATTCCAAAATAAACTCAGCTGAACATCATGCCAATCAGCGTGAAAACCTTAAAGACCACAAGGAATCAACATTATGGACATTAAATGCAAGGAATCCATCTGAAGAGACGCTAAATTGCTCTTTTTCCTGTGTTTAGTAAATTTTAAAGAACTAATACCACCCAGTAATTTTTCACATTATTGTCTTGCTTTTAGAGCATCCTTAAGACTGACGTACGTAAGGACAGGAAAGACCCATCCGGGCTTGTGTGACGTTGGGGAGGCAGGCTCAGTTAATTCATGGGGCACTCCAGTCTGTCTTCCTGTTCTCAGTGTCCAAACTGGTGATCAATCACAGCACTAATGGCCCTGGAAACCTTCAGCAAGAGGAGCCTCTTCATCTGTGCAAATCCAAGGTGTTTGCAGGGTCCCTCAAGCAGCTGTTTATGGGGGGACCCTCCCGGGATCCACCAGCACCCACAGTGAGAACCCTGTTGTGAGTTTCGGTGGCGTCTTTCTCCTGCGGTTGTGCTGTGGACATGTTGAGTTGTAATTGGGGAATCTGGGATGTTGTGTCCAGTTGTGGCCCCTCAGTTGCAGAAGGACAGGGAACTGCTGGAGAGAGTCCAGCGCAGCCACCAAGATGCTGAAGGGAGTGGAGCATCTCCCGTGTGAGGAAAGGCTGAGGGAGCTGGGGCTCTGGAGCTGGAGAAGAGGAGACTGAGGGGGGACTCATTCCTGGGGATCAATATGGAAAGGGGGAGTGTCAGGAGGATGGAGCCAGGCTCTTCTGGGTGACAACCAGTGATAGGACAAGGGGCAATGGGTGCAAACTGGAACACAGGAGGTTCCACTTAAATATGAGAAGCAACTTCTTCCTGGTGAGGGTGGCAGAGCCTGGCCCAGGCTGCCCAGGGAGGTTGTGGAGTCTCCTTCTCTGCAGACATTCAAACCCGCCTGGACACCTTCCTGTGGAACCTCAGCTGGGTGTTCCTGCTCCATGGGGGGATTGCACTGGATGAGCTTTCCAGGTCCCTTCAGCCCCTGACATTCTGGGATTCTGTGAATGAGACCAAAGTGCGGTGGTGCTGAGGAGGCTGTGGCCACCAGCCAGGGGCTGGTCATGGCCATGGTCACCCTGGCCTTTGGCTCAGGACCAGCACAGATACATGGTGGTGGTTTTCAAAAAGCTTCGGTACAAAGTGTGGGCTTGTTAGTTTTTTGTTTTTTTTTTTTTAGTACTAAAACTCATTTGTAGCAATTCAGTCCCCACTACAAGGTCCTGTTAGCTGGAGCAGAGCTGGGAATTCAAGGACAGGTATCTTTGCCCTTAAATTTTATATACCCTAAAATCACCACAGATAAGCACAGCCAAGCAAGCCCCTTTGAGTACAGATCCTGCTCCCTGCATTTGCTGTGCCCCCGTGCTAATGAGACACCATTTTGCTGGGTGTTAAATGGGAATGACTGAGAAACTGAGCCAGTTTGTTGTTCCCCAGCCCGGGAACCCAGGCTGGAGTCGTACCCGAACGAGCAGGACAGGGCTGTAGTTTTTCCCACTGTGCGTTTCCTGTTGTTCTTTAATGCTATTCCTGGAGCTGGGCTGACTTCAGTTGTGATATCGAGCAATGGCCGCAGCACAAACCAAGGTCTCGCAGGGCTGGGAGTCCGTCTGCTTTTAAGATCTTGACTGTGTCCCCTCAGAGTTCAGGCACCAGTTTTCATTTCCAGCTCCTCTGCGGGCCCTCCCTTTGCTGCTGCAGAGCCGCCAGCCAGGGGACAGCAGTGGTTTTCTGTGTGTGTAACAAGTGGAAAAGGCAGCAGTGCAAGCTTTGAAAAGGGATCTGGTAATGTGGGGAAGGATAGGTTCTATCTGGTAATGCTCCTGAACACTCAGATATCTGAGTGACTTATCCAGGTAATAAAAAGAAGCGTAGTTGTCGAAATAATAGGGAGAAGAAACCCCGGACCACCCAAATGTGAGTAGTTCTTGACCATCTGACAAGCCATGTGAAGATAAAGGCCTCGCTGGTCTGATGCTGCCTCAGCACATCCTGCTCCTTCCAGAGCCAGCTGAGGTGCAGGGCGACGTTGCTGCGTCCGTCTGTACCGCACGAGGAGCTGGAAATGGCCCCAAGAGAGTCCCTGGGTTAGAGCTCAACCTGAGACACGCTGCTCGGGGCCAAAACTCTCTAACAGCGAGTTTGGAAAACAGAGATTGTAAGATCCAAGGGCCCTGGACCAGCAGGTTGGCCCCTTGGGAGCAGTCCCTGGTTTCTGAGGTGGTTTCCAGCTGGGGCAAACCAGCTATGGCGCTGGAGACATCTGCTATCTCGTTTCTCTGAGCCTATCTGCTGCTTTGTGTATAATAACCAGGTTTCAAATACCATGAATGTTTCTAGGTTTTAAGATGTGATTTAATAAAAAGAGCTGTTTCTGGGAAAGCAGGTTTTCTCTCGCTTGGGTTTGTTTTTTGTTGTTGTTCTCTGGCTGAGTTTCCACACCCAGGAGATGCCCTGTGGCAGAGGCTTTGCTGTGCTGGTGGGTGAGGACAAACAGACACTGGGCATCTCCGAACGGCAGCAGCGAGGGGAGCGCTGGGACTGCAGAGCTCCAGCGCTGCAAGAGGCACAGGGACAGTTAAAAGGAGAGGAAGGTAAAAACTCCTGATGCTTTAAACAAGGGACCGTTTAAGAGGCACAAACCCAGTGCCGGGGATGGCGCCATGACTCACAGTTCCAGCTGCACCTGTGCTTTAATGTGTATGGACTAGACTGATAAGGAATTTGCAGAACGTTAACATTGTGCCTTTTCCTGGGAGGAAGAACAACCTCTGAGCACCTTCCGAGACTCCCTGGAGAAATTCAGCTCTCTGGGGCAAACAGACCAGCTCCAAAATAACACCCAGTCCCAGGAAAGCAGAAGCATTGCGTTCCGATAAACTTTCCTTGTTAAAAGTCTGTTTGGCTTAACTACCAAAGCGAGCAGGTCTGGCTTGAACTCTCAGCTGCAATTTTCCCCTTTATCTCCAATGCTGAGAGTCACTTGCATGTTCACCTTCCATTAAATGTGGTCTCTGCAGCCCCTCTGAGCAAGGCAGAGAGAAACAGGCCGGACAACTCTGTCACTAAAGGCATTTTTCTTCGGCGCTGGGATCTCTCAGCCTTCATTTCCGCATCCTCCCCGTTGGGAGCTGTTCCTCTCCACGTGCCACCACCACCACGGCGGGGTGGGACATGCCGTGCCCACCTCAGCAGTGTGACAGATGGCAGAAATCACTGTTAATCCCTCAGCAGCAGCTGTGCAGCCAGCTTCTGCACACAGACCTGCCCAGGGCGCGCCCAGGGCCTCCGAGCATCACTGGTACCTGCTGGCTAGAAACATGGTTTTCATCCTGGAACCATTCCATGCTGGCACTGTCCTGTCTCTAAATCAAAGTCAAATTTGCTGCAGAAGCCCAGGATTATTTTTCCTTGTCTCCTTTTTCCCTCTGTGGTGTGGTGGTGTGATGGACACAAACCCAGAGCGGGAGCTGCGCACGGGGAGTTTCCTCTGCCCTGTAAAAGGGTGAGGAACTGATGCTTCGCAGAGGTTTAAGGTGAAATCGCACGTCTCTGAGTCCCACTGGGCCCTGCTCTTTCCCTGTTCCCTTGTCACCTGCCTGTGCTCGGGGTTGTCCCAGCCGATCCCACCGGTGCCAGCCCAACGTCCCTCGCAGGCGGGATGTGCCATGTCCAGTACAGACGTGTCGCGTTTGCCGCATCCCGTTACCAGCTCCGCAGCCACATCAGCCGTGCCCCGGCACTGCGGGGACACCGGGACCTCGTGCCCGAGCTGCACGGTGCCACTATGTGCCAGGTCCCATCCCCTGCCATCGGCACACCTGGTTGTGCAATTGAACAGTTTTTGTGCCAAAATACGAGCGCTGAGCAGGGTTCCCAGGAGCCTCTTAGTAACAGCACTCGAGCACTACTCTGGGGTTAAGTACGGGTGTAAATACAGCGAGCAGGGGATTAGCTCCAAAGGGCTCACTTGGCAGCCAAGCTTCACTGTCCAGCCCTTAACGCTCTTTCAACGAGCCAGCCTAGGAAAGAAACAGCTGACAGAAATGATAGAAGGCAGGGAAGGAGACAAATAATGGCTGGATTTATTATTTTGTTATAAAGGCAGGCGGGCATTTAGTGAAACCAGCAGATGTCGGGTTCTATCCCCACAAAGGGAGGCGTTTTCTTCGCACCAGGTGCAGATAAACTGTGGGGATTCATTAGTTCAGGATTTATGGGCTTTACACGGGCTTAAAAGCCAACCAGACAAGACTGCAAAAGAGAAAGCCATTGAGATCTCCGGAGCACAAAGGCACATTGTTGGCTCCTTACGTGCCTGAGCCATGCGTCACCAGAGGCGGGGAATGTCACCACCCGCTTGCCGCTCTTTCTCCTCAACCCTGGGCACCCGCTGCAGGCTGGGAGTGGGACGCCGCGTTGTGGATCTGTGCTTCGGTACAGTGAGTCGTGTAAATCTGGTGTTACTTCAGCCAAATCACAGAGAGCTGCCTCCTTCCGTTCAGCTCTGGTTTGCCGCTCGGGGCACACAGCACATCTGGGCATTGCGCAGCCCCGGCAGCTTTGGCAACAAAATACTATTTTCGGTAGCTTCATTTCCAGGTATCATTTGAAGAAGGTGCAATTGCTCTGTCCTGACCTGGGAGTGCAAAGGTAACAGCCTTATCAGCAGGATACGGCGCTCTGGCTGTGAACGCACCTGGAGCAGGTGAAGCCACTCACGTCCAGGCAGCCCGGGTGCAGCTGCGGCGAGTGCTGGCCAAAGGTTATCCATGTCACCTCATGCCATGTCCCCTGTGCCTCCCGGGCCGAGGATTCCAGCACACGGCGTTACTGGAGGCGTGGAAAGTCCCGATCGTTTCCTGATTGCACCCGTGTCCCACAGGAACAGGTTGGCGGTTGATAGCAGGCCCTGCCTGCCAACACCACCATGCCTGTGCTATTCCCCATGTTTTTGATCCCAACAAGCAGCTGTGGCTGAAGAGCAAAGCTGGGGGAAAAATGTTTCTGTGCCATGGAAACCCCCAGTCCTCCAACAGCCAACGTGCCCAGAGGCTGTGCCTCAGGCTGTGTCCGAGGGGACGGTGGGTGACCCCGAAAGGTGTTTTTTCTCCCCTCATCCTCAGCGAGCACACGTGGGCCAGTGCAGGATGGGTGGAAGGCGCACAGGAGGGGTTTTTGGGTAGTCGGTCACCGTGTCTCCTGGCGGGCTGGAGAACTCCCGGGCCTGCCCCAGCCTGGCACACAGTGCCTGGGGCTCCGCGTATGAGGGGCCCCGGGCGGGTCTCTGTTCTCTGCCCTGTTCCCTGCCCCTCCAGGCGGGTAACACCACCCGCACCAAACCCCGACAGCTCGCAGGCGGCCCCGCAGGGCCGATCTCTAACACCGCCCCGGGCTGCCGGGGAGCGGGGCGGCCACACGGTCCCGGGCAGCGCAACGGGGACCCGCCTGCGAGCGCCAACCCCCCGGGGCCGCCCCGGGCCCTGTCATGGCGCCCGCCCCGCCCCGCTGAGGGCGGCCCGGGGGCGGGACCCGCTCAGGTGCGGCGGGCGGAGGCGGCCGGGCCGCGCAGTGCCCGCTGTGCCGCCGCCATGAGCAGCGCGGAGCTGCCGCTCGGGGCCGGGCCGCGGGCGCAGCCCGCCTGGAAGCGGGAGATCCTGGAGCGGAAGCGGGCCAAGCTGGCCGGGGCGGCCGGCGGAGAGCCGGAGCCCCCGGCGGGGGAGCGGCTGGTGGTGGCGGAGAGCCTGGGCCCGCTGCGGGAGAACCCGTTCATGCGGCTGGAGAGCGAGCGGCGGCGGCTGCGGCAGGGGCTGCCCGGGCACGGCCCCGAGGCGGCGCGGCCGCTGCAGCAGCTGCTGGAGCTGTACAGCGCCGTGCCCGGGATCCGCACTATCCGCGCCGACAACATCCTCATCATCGAGTCCCAGCCCGACGCCGCCGCCTGCTTCGCCGAGGGGGACGCGCTGCCCGGGCGCCGCCGGGACCCGGCCGCCGCCTCCTCCCCGCCGCGCCGCCCCGACCCGCTGCGGGAGCTGCTTTCCCGCCGGGGCGCCGCCCTCGCCGAGATCCGCGCTGACCAGGTCGTCATCTACGAGGCGGCCGAGCCGCCGGAGCAGCCCGAGGCGGCCGAGCCGGGCACCGTCAGCCGCCTCCTGGAGAAGTTCGGGCAGCGGCCGCGGGGCCGCCGACGCCGCGGCGGGAAGGCGCTGACCGGGCCCGGCGCCGTGCCGGCTGCTCCTCCGCAGGTGGGACCGGGCTCCCCCCGGGCCGGGCCGGCTGCCCCTTCAGCGGTGCCGGGCTCCCCCCGGGCCGGGCCGGCTGCCCCTCCAGCGGTGCCGGGCTCCCCCCGGGCCAGGCCGCCCCCTCCGCAGGTGGTCCCCGGCTCCCCCCGGGCCTCGGCGCCCCTCCAGAGGGTCCCCGGCTCTCCCCGAGCCCTCGCCCCAAAGGCGGGACCGGCATCTCCACCGGCGGTGCCGACCACCCCCCCGCCACTGCCGACTCCTCCCCGAGCTGCCACCCCCCAGGTGGTGCCCGCTGCCCCCCAGCCCACTGTTCTGCAGCCGCCTGCCCCCCGGGCCGCCTCCCCTCAGCCCGCGGCCCCTCAGCCTCTCCCAGCTCCTCCCCGGGCTGCCACCCCTCAACCCACAGCCCCCCAGGTGTCCCCAGTTCCTCCCCGGGCTGCCACCCCTCAACCCACAGCCCCCCAAGTATCCCCAGCTCCTCCCCGGGCTGCCACCCCTCAACCCACAGCCCCCCAGGTGTCCCCAGCTCCTCCCCGGGCTGCCACCCCTCAACCCACAGCCCCCCAGGCAGCCCCGGTTCCCCCCCGGGCCGCAGCCCCCCAGGTGGTCCCAGCCGCCCCCAAGGCTGCAGCCCCCCAGGCCAACTGCTTTCTGCACAAGATCGGCTCCAACTCCTTCACTGTTACCCCCCGGGGACTCCCCCCTGGCAGCCGCGTCCCCGAGCCCGTTGCTGTCCCCACCGGCCGCCCCGCGCTGCCGAAGGGGCCGCCAGTGCCATCCGCCAGCGCTCCCCGTGCCACAGCCAACACCAGGAGGCCAAAGCCGGAGGAGGCCACAGCGGCCGTGTCACCCCCACCTAGTGCCAGTCTGGCCCCCAGTGCCACCAGCTCCACCCAGCCGCTCTCCGCCTCAGCCCCCCGGGCTGGGGGCTCCTTTGAAATCCACCCGGCCCCCAAGCCCGACTTGGCCGCCATCCCAGCCCACGACCTGCAGGCCCAGGCCCTGGCCAAGCTGCGCCTGAATTCGCGCAATTCCTTCCTCTTCGTGCCCCGCCGGGAGGGCAGCCCAGCTCTGCCCCCTGCCCAGAGCACCAGCCCGCGGCCACCGCCACCGTCCTCAGAGGAAAAGGCACTGAAGGAGCCCCCGAGGGCTTCCGCTCCGGAGCAGGAAGAGCCTGTCGCTTCCCCACCGACGCCTCTGGATCCGTCGGTACCTGTGACTTATATCGATGACATTGTGGTGCCAGACAACGGGGAGCTTTCTCCCGGGGCTGGCTCGGCTGCGAGGACAGGGAGCTTGGCGGATCGGCCTGGAGGAGCCAGCCCTGACCTGGAGATGGAGTTTTCCTCTGTGCCCACCTACAGACCACACTCTGCCCCTCTTCAGCGGGGAGGCACCACCTTCACTGTTGTGCCCAAAAGGAAGCCCGTTGCCTCGGGACTGCAGACTCTCACTGATGCCAGCAGAAGGGAGGAAGAAGAGGAGGAGGAGGAGAGCAAGGGAAAAGGCAAAGCTGTGGAGAATGCTGACGGGCCCCAAGTGGGGGTGTCCCATAAAAAGCGCTACCCCACGGTGAATGAGATTGAAGTCATCGGGGGATATCTGTCCCTGGAGAGGTCCTGCATGAGCAAGACAGGCTCCCGCCGCAAGAAGGTAACTGGCTGGGGCTCCTCTGTGCGGAACAGCCAGACCGAAAGTGGCTTGGTGCAACTTTTGGCTTGGCTTTCCATGAGGCAGAGGGAGATGGGCAGCGCTTTTCTGCTCCTTTTGAGAGCCAGAGGTTCAGCCTGGCGGAGGGTAGACTGAGTGCTGGTCCACTGAGTAGATGGCGCTGGGATATGACCCATGATAACTTCAGGGCCTCTCCCACAGTCGCTTCTTGGAGGTATGGTAACGGAAAGCAAAATGTTTCAGGTATTTAAAAGATCGAGGTGAGTCGTGTGGTTTGGCCGGCTGCGGGCCTGCCCCTCTCCTGCCCTTCTTGCTGTGCCTGGCAGGTGTTGGACATGTTGAGCTCCCCGTGGTCACTGCCCGCCCTGTGACACCGGGCAGTGTGACATTGGTGCCTTCCCTGCATTAGTGACCTATTGATAGAGGGTCTGGAATTAGGTCCCTATTAGGCAGAAAGAGATCAGCAACAACTTAACTCCCCTTGATAGGATTATACCACCTGGCTGCTCATTCAGTTGCTCCAAGCATCTTTGGAGTGGATGCCAGGTTTTCTGACTGCTTGGGATCTAATTTAGATGCTTGTGAGCCCTAAATTGAGAATTAATATTTGTGTGGCTTGGTGAAAAGCATCTGGATGTGATAAAGATGCAGTCACACTAAAAGAGCGGGTTATTTTGCTGCGCCGGAGGAGTAGGCGTGAATTGTTTGGCTCTGAAAGGAGCACTCTGAGGTGACAAATCCCCATTTCTAGGTCTGTGATGTGACATGTTTTTCCGTAGCGGGAAGAGCTGTTTGACGTTCCGTTACCTAAATTCAACTAAATATTTGTTGGACTGAATCCACGTGAGTGCCTGAGGCACTGAGCATTGTAATTTGAGGAAATTCTTTGAATGGGGTGCATCTCATTTAGAAGGGAGGCAGGGAGTGCTGTTTCTCGTGGCTTAATGTTAAGCTCTTCATGAGAGCTTGCAGGCTGTACTAATTTGATTGTGACTAGTGCAGGTCGCAAATCTGGAGCCTGAGAGCCATGAGATCCAGAATAAGCAAATAAGCAGCAGTGTTGATCCGCACTCAGTGCTCCTGCAGTTTTTTTCTTGTCCTCCTACAAGGAAATGCTTGATCAGACTGGAATTGTTTTGCTGCTTAAATACCTTGTGGCTTGCACTCCTTGCAACTGTTTGCTTGGCTCTTCTTGGTTCAGTTTGGGGTGTTAATTGGATTTACATCAAATGAAGTGTGCGGTATGAATGGTGAAAATATCAAGATGTGTTACAGTTATGAGTGCTCTTAGGATGGAGGAGAAAATACAGGGGAAACCTTGTGGGAAAGCCACTCTCAGACAAACCCAGCTTCTGATTTCTCTGTGCAGGGCAGTACTGGTGGAGCAGCAGCTTTGCTGGTAAGAGAATAAAACCTCAAGTAAGCAAAAACAATTAAATGGTGTGCAGTGGGAACCATCCTTACCCGTGCAATAAGGAGGGAGATGAGGACAAGGTTGGTGCAGCGACTGAATTGTTTAAGCTGGGTCAAACACCGGAACAGGAGCCCGGAGAAGCGGTCGGCATCTCCATCCTTGGAGCTGTTTGAAACTTGCCTGGGGAGAGCCTTGAGCAACTGAGCAGGTCAGACCTGCTTGGAGAGGGAGTTTGGGCTGGAGAGACCTCCAGAGGTCCTTTCCCACCCTAAAATATCATATGATTCTTTGAAATTGGTTAACGACTGTTTTGTCTGTTCAGTGTTGGATTTGTGTGACATTGGGCAGGTCGTGTAGGGTCTCCAGCTACGTTCTTATGGGCTTAATAGCATTAACTATCCCGCTGTGAAGATGATGTGTGCTAAATACAGTGAGACGCATGTACAACTGTAATGGCGTTCGCTAAGGATTATATGTGGGGATGTCCTGTGTGAGAACTTGCATAAAGATCTATTTTTTGAGAAAAGAGATCTTAAAAGGCAGAGGAGGAACTGCCTGTTACATTGCAGAACTCAGGAGACTGAAACAAATGGGACCCTTGTGAAAATAAGATTCAGCTTAAGGAGAAGTAGTAAAGACACAAGTTTCTGGGTAAAATTAAAAGTGGCGATGTAGTGGGAGAAATACAGGGTTTTCTTTCAATTTCCTTCCTGGCAGGGGTGGCAAGCACGGAGTCTGTAGCCCGGGTTTAGAAGATGCTGTAGCAAATGGAAAGATTTCTGTTTACTCTTAACATAGAGGATGTTTGTGGCTTTTCCTCTGGGTAATAAGGCCGAGTGTTGATGCCTGAAAAGGAAGGAGCTAGCATTAGGACGCATTCCTTGGTTTCTTCCCAAGAGATTGCTGTGTGTCACCACGGCAACCGACCAAAAACAAGGGTTCTGTTTTGTAGGTCTGCTGGGGTTTTCAGAAACTTCATTTTGGCCAGAATTGGGCAGCAGCAGCAGCAGCAATTTCCTGTGAGCTGGAAGCTGCAGTTCTTTGGTAAAACCAACGTCCCTTTTGCTTTTGGGAGTATCAGAATCAAACCCGGTGCTGGGTTCAGTGAGCAGCCACCCAGGGCTCTTGAGGGGATTCTCTCCAGACAGACCTGCAGATGAACCCACCTGCTGCTGAGCTGCTTCCTTTGCAGACTTTGCCTTGGATTTGTGGAAGGGTCTTTCTTGACCCTGGACCATACTTAAAGTGGTGTTTAGTGAACTTTGGTGGCTTGGAAAAAAAGAAATCAGCTTGCCAATGTAAGGAATGTGGGTGAGATAAGCAGCAGGTCTAGCACAGCCTGGAGAAGTCAGATTCCTGCAGATCAGGGGGTGTCTGTGCTTCCAGTCCAGGCTAATGATTTATTAGGGGGGAGAGGGGCGGTTGTGGCAGTTGGACTGATTGTTCTGAGTGGTGCAAATTGTGTTGTTCTCCAAATGCGGAAATTCAGCCTCCCTTTTCCGTCTCCTAGCCTGGCCACTGATTGCTGGACTATGGTATTGATGCCAGCAAAACGGAGCTGAGTCAGTCCCCGGTCTCCGGCCAACATCCTCCTTGACTCTCTGGCGTGGGAGAGCAGCAGGGCCGGTGTGGAGCGGGTTCCATGCTGCTGGTGTCTGTGGGGAGGCAGCTCCAGCTCCGGCACTGCTGCAGGACTCACTTGCACTTGGGACTTTGTGGCCTGTTGGCCTTCAAGGCCTTTTGGGGGAAAACAGCTTTATTGCTCTTTCCAGACACTTCAAATATGTGAAGCAGCTGTTAGTTTTGGGATTGGAGCTGGAAGTTGAGCTGATGATGGAGAGAAATGCTGTGTTTCTATGTCAGGATAAAAAAATGGGTTCCCAGCTCTCTTGTGCAACTGGAGCTGCTGTGGTGGGATGGTCATTGTTCACCCAGGGCTGGGAAGGTGAACGTGGGGTTATGTAGGACGGGATGTGATCAGGATCTGCAGGTGGAGGGCTGATCCCCAGCCGTGTTTGTCCCAGGGAGTTTGAGCTCTTGTCCTCCTGCCGGTGTTCAGGTGCCCTTCAGGACTTTTTGAGACCTCTCCGAGCAGTATCACGGTTAGTTCAGATAAAACGATGGGGGTGTGACTTCAGTTTGAAGACTAAGCCAACGTTTGCAGCATTGAGCGGGTGTGTGGGTTCTGAGCGGAGCTCTGGGCGGCTGCAGAGGCTGTCAGTGCTGACGGCGAGGGCAGGATATGTGCAGGGGTGGAAGGAGACCTGCTGACCTTCGTTCTCAACGGGGAGAGGATGCGGAACGCTGCCGGTGACCTCTGCTCAGTGCTCGTCTTCGTACTCTGTTACTACAGAAGAATAAGGACACGTCAGCCTGGTAGCAGCCCCAGGAGGAAGGGAAGGCTTTGCTGCAGGATGTGGATCTTTGGGATCTTGGAGTATAAAATCTAGCTTGCTGAGCTGACAAGAATCAATCTTGGTTTGGTTGCCTGCCAGAATAACGTACAATAAAGTTGTCAGTGAGATAACAATCTAGGTTTCTGTAAAACACATGGCTGGCGTGTTGGGGCAAGTGCTTGGAGAGGACTGCAAACTGCCGAGCCCGCTGAGCTCCACAGACGTGGTTGTCAGTCTTGAGGCTTCATGTTCTCACCTCACTGGAGGCTGGACTCTGCCGTGAGGTCCTGCGTGTACACAATTGGTCCTGGCTGTGCTCCTTCCTTACGTCTTTGCTCCTGCAGTTCAGTCTAAGTCACACTGTGTTTGTCCTCTCCGGGACCTGGTACGTCCTGGGGATCCTGCAGGAAAGGTGTCTTCTGGCCAGGCCACCCCGAGTCCTGCAAATAACAGGACTTGAGAGCCAACAGACAGTGGATTGTGGATGGTTTTAATGTTCTTTGCTTGTTGCAGTCGGCAGTTTGAGTGCAGCAAGGCGAGCTGCAGCCTTAACACAGCCTACAAGAGCAGGGCTGGTGGGATCCAAACGGTTGGAGTCTAACGCTTTCCTGCTTCTTTGCAAAAGTTCAAAAGATGTTCAGCTTAGGTGGACTTTACCACAGTGCCTTTTTCTCATGTTTTGAGCTGCATAATGCCTGAGCATGCCTTACCAAATGCCCGCTTAAATGTCAGTTAAAAAAATGATTCTAAACATCCCTCAGCTTTTCATCACGGGCAGGACTGGGCAGCAGTTCTGTTGGTTTAACCTGCTGAACCTCTTGCTCTGTAGCTTTGCCTCTGTCCCGTTCTGCTGGAGATGGTCTCCTGTGAGAACCAGGTGGAGGCTGAGATGCTGGCAGGGACCAACACTTCAGCTGTTGCCCAGACCTGTTTGGAGCAAGTCTGCACAGTGCGGAATCCAAACACCAGCGACTGCCTGGAGTATTTTTTTGCAATGTAACAGAAGTAAATTAACCAGAACACAAGTAAATTAACCTGGTGGCAGAAGCAAAAATCTCTCTGCAAAAATCACTTCATTCTCTCATCTCTGTTTTGGAGGGGTCAGGGCAAAGATTTGTGTTATCTGGCTCTTGGAGAGCTGCATGTTCCTGTTCTATTTTCTGTCGTGTGGCTGTGCTTTGCACAGATACATCTGCCTTGAGGGAGGGGCTGTAATACATATCTGACATGGATGTATGGAATTTTTGGTAGATGAGCTCAGCAGCGACAAGTTCCTCTCAGAAAACACATGTCTTGGGTGCTGAGGCGTGGTCCATCCCCTGGTGATTTCCACTGCCTGTCAGATGTGAGCAGGCTGATTCACCCCGACAGAGCCGCTTCCCTGCCCTTTTCTAATTCTGCTGATTTTTAGCCTGTGATGTTGGCTCCCAGAAATTCAGATTGCTTTTAAGCCACCTCACGAGCTGCACCTGAGGCTATCGGTGGAGAAGCAGGTTGGTTTTTGTTTCCCCGCTGCCTGCCAGCTCCTCGACGTGCCAGCACTTTGTATAAACCCCTGGCAGAGCAGATGAGTCATATTTATCCCATCTCTGTAGTGGGAAATTTTCTGTGACTCTGAGATTTTCGCTGGCCTTGTGACTCCTTGTGCCGCAGCGACAGTCCGAGCTGCTCCCAAACTCCCCCCGGTTCTCTTCCTCCCATTCCTCGTTTACCGGCAGCACAGGCGATGGGGCAGAAAGGCGAAAATAGAAACTCTTACGCAAGTAAGAGCCGAGCCTGCCTTTGAAGCTGGTTAGGACATGCCCAGGGCTCAGCCCTGCCCAGAGCTCGAGAGGAGATTTGGAGCGCTTTGTGCTCTCAATTCTGACTGCGCGGATTACACTTAACGTTATCTTAATCCGTTTCCTTAATCTGTGGACCAGATTGGAGATGGTTTGTAATTTCCCTCCATCTCAAGAATTCAGCTTGGCTGGGGTTTGGGTTTTCCTCCCTGCTCTGTTTTTCCCAGTGTGTGGTTCCTGAGGCAGTACATACAGGTTGGTTGGGGGAGAAGTTCTGCATCTCTGTGTTATATGTGGGAAACGATAGGAAAAATGAAAATGTTTAGTGTCCAAGTTCAGTGGCAGTAAAGGAAACCTCAGTAAGAGTTGCTGCAGCAGCATCTCCTTCACCTCTGGGGTTCTGCTCACTCCCCTTCTGCATGAAACCTGGGCAGTTTAAAATGTATTTGTAAACCCTGACTGTTCCTAGTGACCGCGGTGGGACGTGGGGATGCGTGAAGTTGTGACGATATCTCTGTTTGGACAGCTTGTGTAGGAAGAGTCATGTGGAGCGTCTGTATCACAGAGACGCTTCACAAACATCCTGGGAAAACAGGGACTGAAGGAGCTTGGTGCTGATGTTTCCTGAGAAGCGCCCTTGATGATCTTGGGGACCTGGCAGGATGGAGCTGCTGTTCTATAGGCATTTGGACTATAAGCGAGCTGAAGAAAATAAACCAGAGACAATAGGAGAGCAAACTGCTTGCATGCTTAGGGAAATTGTATGGCTTGCAGCGAGTGAAAACACAGGTCCGAGAGCATATCCATAAGGCCCGTGGTGAACTTGCTGCACTTAGTCACTTCTCTTCGAGGAAGTGTCTTTTGCATATTAGTAGTACAGAAAAAGGGCAAGAGAGACGTGAGCTTTGTTGTGCAGCTGATACTGTTCATGTCACTGAGACCTTGTTCTCCTGCAGCCCAGAACGAGCTCCTCGCCAGGCGGGAAGTCATTCTGTTCGCAACCTCCCCATGTTTCCTGGGAAATGATGCTCCGTCTGTCCCATTCCAGCTGGAGACGGTTCACTTGTACCAAACCGAGGGATGTGTTTGGACTTCTCTGGTGGGTCTTGGTTGCCCATAAATGTTTGTGGGTGGCACCTCCCAGGGCTGCACTGCATTATAGCCACAAATTGTAGGCTCGGAGTTGCTTGTAAAGCAGAATCCTCTGCTGTTTGGGAGTTTTGTGCGTTGTTTATGAAGATACCAAGTCTTGGCACTGATTGTATCTTGTTTGTGCCTGCTCTCTTTGTGTATTCAGATGAGATCTGTTTTCATGTATGTAGGGAGATTTGTCCAATTCTTATGGGCCAAGTAAGTAATATTTGAGTTGCTTGTTAAACTGTGGAAGGCTCTGGTTCCTCTGCCCGCAGATGTGCGAGGGAATGAAGGGACCCTTGGGTGAATAGCTGCTTTGTACCCTGTCACACTGGCACTCCAGTGGTCCTTGTTTGGGTGCTGGAATCTCTCCTTGTCCAACAGGGTCAAGGGAAGAGTTAACAAAGCTCCTCCGGGGCTGTCCCTACCCCATCGCTTCTCATCAGGAATTTGAAACTTCCCGGTGTCTTATACGAGGAGTTTAATATTTCGAATCTCCATGCATTGCTCCCATCTGCCATGTGCTTCAGCATATTGATTACACAGAGCTGGCTGTGTGGGCTGCCTTGTAAACGGAGACTTTGCTTGGTTTGCCTTGTGGCCTGGGAGCTGGGACGCCGTCCTGGAGGCCACTCTGCTTCGCCAGCAGGTTGGTGCTTCCCAACGCGCTGCCGCTGTGAACCTGCGGCGCTGCTGGCCCTGGGATGCACCTCATAGTTGAGCAAAACTCCGTGTTAAAAACACGTATTGGAAGAGCCCCATCAAGTGAGACTACGATGGAGCAGCCAACTGCTGTACCCCCAAACTCTTCATTTTGTACAGAGTGACAGAAAAGTGCATTTCTGAAGTGCCATCTGCAGTTTTCTGGGCACGCTTAGGCTGTTTCAGCCTTAGGTACAGGGTTAATCTGATCTGGGAACCAAGCCTCAAGTCCCCTCCATTCTTAGGGGTACCTCTCAGGGAAAAACCTATGTTAAGGAAAGGCTTTAGAGGTACAAAAGCTCCTTATCTTCTCCCAAATGATAGCTGATGCCTTGGCGATGCTACCGCAGCCCCCAGGGTGCTGGTCCAGGCTGCTGTGCGTAGAGATTTTGCCTTGACTTATGATCATGTGTCAGCCCAAACTGTTGAATATTTCCAGGACAAGTACAGGCATGCAGATGAGCTCATTGCTAGCTCCTATGAAATGGCTAATTTTCCCTAAAATCCTTTATCTAAAAGTTTCAGAGAGTAAACTGCATTGCATGAGGGTTGTCTGGAACATTGGCTGCAGGTAGTAATGAAAAAAATGAAGGTCCCTGCAGAGATATGTGGTTTATGAACTGGTCCTCTGCCTCCTTTTACTAAATTTGCTCATCTGTGCGAATGGTCAGATGGAAAAGCCTTTGGGGATCATTGTCCACCACAAAATATCTGCTTCTGCGCTCTGTTTCCAGTCTCACAAGTAGTAATTTGTGCAGGGAGCCTCCCTCTCACCCCATGGAGCTGGGAGGTTGGTCTGTGTTAGACCTATCTCTTCGCACGGATCCTGAGCTCCGCTGTGCCCCAGCCTCCCCGATGGGTTTTGGTGCTGGAGGGGCTTTCCTGCCTGCCCGGGGGCTGTTCTTTGCAAATCTCGGTGGGATGCTCTGTACCAACCCAGCTGTCGGCTGCCACAGCCTTTGGGTTTCTGGGGTCACGTCTTGTGCTTTAGTCTCCTTGACCAAATCTCTGGACAGCCACTGCAGCAGCAGATACAGCAAAGACTGCACAGAAACACAAGGTGATTTTTGTTCAAACCACTGGTTTTTGTCTGTGCTCGTTCTGTCAGAGATTTCAATCCCTCTTTTGTATTCAGGCTGAATTGTTGTCCACCCTTCCTGCAGATATCAGCTGAAACCCTCCTGGTGCTGAGAAAGGAGGGATTTGGCTGCCCAGGTGTGAAAAGCTGTTAAAGCAGCTGCTTTAAATCACAGCAGCACCTCGGCAGCCCATGTGTGTCCTGGGGAGTCAGCGCAGTCACTGATTTTGCTATTTCAGGATTATATTGCTTGGGGAGAGAGGATGATGAGAGGAAAATGAGTATCTGAAAAGAGCAAATCTTGATCCCTGGTGCTACTGAGCTGTTTGAATCTTGTGAAGTAGTTGGGTTTGGGAAATGGGGAAATGGGCTCCATCATTTTCATCACATCCTAGGCTGCTATGATGGTGATCAATACAGTGAACTGACTCTCCTTGCTGGAATATAGTTAAAGAGTGATGTTTTTATACATATATATATATATATATATATATATTTAATGCCTAGAACAATATCTTTTTTTTTTTCTTACTATTATAAGGTGAGGATTTGGCTTGGCAGAGAGGTTCCTGTTCAAAAGGTGCAAAGCACACAACGTTATCACTTTGCTTTTGCCACACCTGCCAAGCAGCAGCTGTGGTAATGGGTGGCGAAGAGAAAAGCCACACTAGAAAAGTCGCTTCTGGAGTTGAGGATGCACATGAGCCCCACGGTTTGCTCCTCAGATTCACAGTGACATCCCTGGGTTGTGGGAAGTCGTTGGGTATTTGCTCTTTCATTAACTGGGGGATCTTGTAGACTTTCCCACCCTGGCTTTTGGAGGTGAGGTGTCTGCTGACTTTCCATGTTCGTGTCACAGGCTGGTTTCTGTACACTGGTTAATTTATTTCTATTATGTCTCTGTACATGGGGGCTGTTTTGTTGTTGATCAGGGTGCAGACTGGGTCCTCGCAGCCTCCATCACCCCCAACAAGGCTGACTTTTTATTTTCTTTTCTAAATGAGCCGTGTATGATTCCTCAGATTTATGTTTGTTGGGCAATGTTTACCCTGACCTCTATTTCCTGGGTACTTTATTACGCACTACTATTCAAATCCCAGGAAATAAATAAATGATTTTTGCTATGGCAACAAGAATCTGGTGGCTGAACAGCACAATATTCCCTGAAAAGCCTGCCTTATCCTTCCCACCGTGGCTCTGATTGCTGGGTAGAGTATTAATAAACAGGTACACGGCTTAGGGTTGGACCCTGGGTTTGTGACAGTGCTGAGTGAAGCATTTGGCTGAGCAAACAGTGACAACTCCCTGCAAACATCCACTGCTGAAGGGTGCACAGTTCTTTCTTTCCACAGCTGCAGCTGCTGTGGGGGCAGAGACGGGGCAGCGTCCTCTGGCCGGGCTGCAGCCTGCAGGGCTCCTCGGGGATACCTTTATTGTCTAAAGAACATGACCCCTGTTGCCTTTTGTGTTTCCATAAGGTCTATATGGTCTGGCAAGGGGCTGGCAGGCTGTGCAAACCTGTTGTCTGTGGCACTGCTGGGCTCCTGATTTTTCTTTTTAGATGGTTGCTGGGGTGGGATCTGCCTGTGTTCATAGAATCATAGAATGTCAGGGATTGGAAGGGACCTGGAAAGCTCATCCAGTGCAATCCCCCCATGGAGCAGGAACACCCAGCTGAGGTTCCACAGGAAGGGGTCCAGGCCGGTTTGAATGTCTGCAGAGAAGGAGACTCCACAGCCTCCCTGGGCAGCCTGGGCCAGGCTCTGCCACCCTCACCAGGAAGAAGTTTCTCCTCAAGTTTAAGTGGAACCTCTTATGTTCCAGCTTAAACCCATTGCCCCTTGTCCTGCCATTGGTTGTCACTGAGAAGAGCCTGGCTCCATCCTCCTGACACTCACCCATTGTATATTTGTGAACATTAATAAGGTCACCCCTCAGCCTTGTTCCCTACACACAGCGCCCAGTTCTGCTCATCAGCTGCTTGGAGGGTTCCTTAAGGTGGTTATGTCAACCCGTGTGTCCCCCCCCACCGTCTGTAGGATCCATCAAAGCTGTTTTGTGCCTCATAGTTGGGTTGGTAGCTCATGGGGTGAACCCGGCAATGCCGCGGCTTTCGGCAGGTTCATTGCATTGGATTTTGTGGCTGTTGCTCGGCATGGGCAGGGCGGACGAGCACCGCGGGCTATGCAGGTGCAGGAGGGCGGCTGTTTGTGTGGAGCTGGTTCACCGGAGCCCAACCTGTGCCAGCGCCGGCTTGTTTCCCGGTGTTTGCTCTGCCTGGGTGCGTCCCGCTGCTTTTATTGCTCTTCCTGCCGTTTGGGCGCAGGGGGCGGGACGCTGCTGTAGAACCAGCTGATGTGGTTTTGGGGGGTCTGGCAGCGGGTGCGTTCAGGCCAAGCAGGACTGTCAGTGCTGGCCTGGCTGGAGATGTTGCTGAAGCAGCAAATAATCTTGTAATGTGGTCTCCCCGGAGCTGGGTGCGTGGGGCTGGCACCGCGGTGGTTAATGAACAGCTTCACCACCACCCTGTGCTGCGATGGGGCCTCTGCAGCCAGTACCTAACAAACCCATGGCAGAGCTGGCTGCAGACACCCAGCCCAGATCAGTTGAACTGGCTTAGGGGGGAGATGCTTTAGACCAGGGCTTAGTCTGGGCTCTCGGTGTGTTGCCTCTACGTGTCTCCTTGTCATTTCTGCTGCTTGCTACTCCTTGGTTTTACCCCCTGGTGAGGCTGTTTTCTCCTCCCGCCCTACGTGCAGCATTGGGCCAAATTAGACTCCAAGTCATTTTTCTTAGAGATTTTCCCGTGACAGCAGAAAACCAGAAGAACTTAGTTCTATCTCCCAGTTCTAAAACCAGGGCACATCTCTCCTGTCCCCTTTATTTTCTATGTTTAGCCAAGTACGTCTGGCCCGTCAGCAGCCGCCGGCGCTGCGAGCAGCCCGAGTGCTGGTTCTGGGGCAGCCCTGGGCACGGCCACCCCGGGGCCTTGGTCCTGGCAGCGCGGCACGTCCCGCGGCACAGACCGCGCATTGTGAGCCGCCGCTGCCTGGCGCGGATCAGGGAGCATCTAGGTCAGCACGAGGGGCGAGAAATTCGGGAAATGGCAACTGGGATGCCCAGATCTTCAGGGCTGTTTTGTTCCAACCGCTTGTCTCTGAAATACAGTCATTCCTTTCCCTGTGTGTCACCTGGAGGAGGTCAGAGGGGCTCTGGCCAGGGCTGGGGCAGGGAGTGGGGAGAGGCAGCTGGTTGCCTTAGCTGCTGATTAGAATCATAGAATCATTTTGGTTGAAAGAGACCCTCAGGATCATCGAGTCCAACCATAACATAACGTGACTCTAGCACTAAACCGTGTCCCTGAGAACCTTATCTTCTCGTCTGTTCCACCCCTCCAGGGATGGTGACTCCACCACTGCCCTGGGCAGCCCGTTCCAATGCCTGACAGCCCTTTCCGGGAAGAAATTTTTCCTAATATGCAATTTAAACCTCCCCTGGTGCAACTCGAGGCCATTTCCTCTTGTCCTATCACCTGCTACTTGGGAGAGGAGACCAACCCCCTGTGTTCTCGTGGGAGTGAGGGGAGGGCACCCAGCCTGCATCCGAGGTACATCCTGGACTCATGCAAGTAGCACACAGCTCCAGAATGCTTATTTACCATTCAGAGGAGGTGTTGGCTACTCACTCTGCACCTGGGTTTGGTTCAAGCTCCCCTTGTTGCTTTTCTGCAAAGCAGCAGCAAAATGCTCACTGTTTTACCTTGAAAACCCCTGTCACCCACGTCCCCTGTCTGTGGGCAGCGCAGGGTGACACGGAGCAGCAAACCGGCTGCCGCTCGCCGGCTCCGGCCCCACGCAGCTGCAGGTTTGGTGTGAGGAGCTCGCTCAAACCAGCGGTGCTGGTGCAGAACTCCATGCCGCGGGGCTCTCGGTGGCTGCTCGGGGCCGTGTGCTGTTTCTCAGCCCGTGGGGTATTTTATGTATGAGAGAATCTGCAACCACAGCACATGGGGCAAATGTGCTGCTCTTTCTTCCTGATGGTTGTTATTACACAGCACGAGAAGAGATCTTCTGAACCATCCAGATCCTGCCCAGCACAAGCAACCATGCCCTTTTAATTCAGTTCATAACCCTATTAGCTCAATTTGAAATGTAGTTGGAATTAAAGGGATCACAACACCCTCGTAGGCAGCTGCTCCTGAACGTTGATCTGCATTGGCTGGATACTTCCCTACTTTTGGCATAAATTCCTTCCTGGCAAGCTTATCCTCCTTGTTTGTCTGTTGTATGCTGGCGTCAGCACTTCTTCTCTGCTCCTTGGCGTTTGTTTTCTTGGTGTACTTACAAAGGGCTGTTAAACTTTTTCTCAGCCTTCATTTTTGCCAGCGTGAACAGGCTGAATCTCCTCTCCACTTGTCGAGGTGACTTGTAACCTGATCATCTGAGCAGAAGAGTAGATATTGATTAGGATATGTAAGGCTGCAGGGGAAAACCCTTTCCCTCAGCTTTTCCTTCCAGCTTGGAAGAGGACATGTGGGGTTACCTGCTGCAGGAGGGATGCAGGAACGGGAGCAAATCCAACCCAAGTGCTGCTGCGCTGGAGGAGAGGGCACGTGAGGAGAATCTGAGGGAGCTGGTTTGTTCTGCCTGCAGGAAAGAAAGGGGGGTCCAAGTGCTGCCTTCCAGGACCTGCTGGGTGTCACAGGGAGGACGGAGCCCAGCAGTCCCTGTTTCCAGAGGAAATGCCCTGTTTTATTGCTGATTTATTTAAGCAGCATCCTAGCAATGATTACGGTCCTGTAGCCAAGGCAAAATTGGCTTTCTCAGTTATTCACAGGTGATGAACCTCTCTTAGAACAAGGGTTGATTTTAAACCTTGTCCCATTTCAAGTCTTCTTGCTCTTTGGCTTTCTGAATGACCCATAAAATTCTGTGTTTTCCTTGGCAAACTCCCATTTTGGGGTCATCTTCATTGTCAGTCTCCCACTTATTGTGCAAAGGTCACTCATGAGAATACTCAGTAAAACTGCTTTCAAAACAGAACCTTTAAGTACCTCCTGCTTGCGCAGTATTTTCCATCTCTACTACCACCTGCTACCATCTCTCTCTCAGCTGCTTCCATCTTCTCACTTTTGGTATTAAACCCTGGTTTTATCTAGCTTAAATAGCTTTTTGCCAGGGTATCCTCACAAAAATGTAGTCTGGATCACTGATGTCCACTGTCTAGAGCAGAGGTACAGGAATGAGTTGGCAGTCATTAGCAATGTCACCTTTCCAACGTGTGGATGCTTTCCTCTGCTCCATGGTGACACCGATCCCTCTTGAGGGACAGGCTGGCAGCTCCTCCTGGATCTCTCAGCCTCCTGACTCTGTCCCACCTATGTGATTATCTGCTTTTGTGGTTTCTCTCAGCACAGTAAGAGATTCAACAAGGCCTGTGGGGAAGGCTGGGGGAGATGCAATGACTCCCTGAAACCAGGTGAAGCCATGGGGTGGGATGTGGCTTTGCTAGAGCAGACCTTGGGATCGATGGTTTCTTATGCTGATTTCTAATGATTCTCCTTTGCTGTTGTCTAGATGAAGATCTCCTTCAACGAGACAAGTTTGCAAACCATGTTTGAATACCCATCAGAGAGCTCACTGGCAGAAGAAGAGGAGGAGGAGGAAGAGGAAGGACACGCTTCTGAAACAGAGGAGGACAAGTCTCGCACCTTTTATATTCCACGCCCAAATAGCACTTTGCATCCCAGTACAGCTAACTCGGGTGAGCAAGGCACTGTGGTGGCTCTGTGGGGTTGTCAGGGGGGTCTGACACTGTGGATGTTTCCTGCAGCCCCCTCCTGGGGCTCTACACAGGTGGAAATGTTAACGGAGGTGGGTTCTGACAGCAGAACTGGGGTTTGGTGGGGACAGGGCTTGAACCAGGCCAGGGAGCGGCAGACGGGCAGCTGCTGTGCTGTGCCTGCCACGACCCTGATCCTGCTTCTCTTTGGGGCAGTGAGAAATATTCATGTCACTTTTGTCCTTCCAGATTTATCCAGCTACACCCCAAAGCACTCCGTGAAGTTCAGCACGTGGCAGGAGCAGAAGTATGAGGAGATACCCACCACAGAGGGACCTCTCGCAAAGGAAGCTGATTCCCACGGGAACCAAGTCATGGTAAGACTTGAAATAAGCAGATATTGGCTTTTTCCTGCCGTGCTCTTATTTCAGTGCTTGGGTCGGTCTGGACAGTGGATGGAACGGGATGTGGTTCCGCTGAACAGCTGTGTGTGTGTTTGCAGCCCATAAAGGGATCACCACATGGTGCCACTCGCGGACGTGCCTCTCCCTCTGTGTGTAAAGGAGACTTAGGGCAGCTGGCACACTTAGTACTTCAGGGCATGTTTGGAGGGGGGAATTAAACGTGCTCGTCAGCCCCGGGCAAGGTGCCAACGCATCCATCACCGTCCGAACGTGTGGGTTTGGTTTGTGTGCTTTGGATTTGATGACACCTCTGTGTCAACTCTGCTTCCTCCACAGCTCACCCCCGCGGAGAAGGGCGGACTTTCGGATTTCAGCAGCGAGCCTGCTCTGTATTTTTGATCGCTCCATCTCCCAGCCTGCAGCAGCGGCTGCTGGACAAAGCGTGTCAGTGCAGCTCCCAACGTCCCTGCAAGCGCCACGGAAACCAGCTTCTGGGTCCCTCCGTCACCAGTTTTCACTGGATCCTGATGCCAAGGGTGGACTAGATGCTTTTGGGCGACTTCAGAGAATATTTGCACTGGACTCTGGGACCTAATTACTACTTTTAAGACGTATGATTTATTCTACCTGTGGCCTTGCATATTCCTTGTTCAAGATCAGCTGCCGATTAGGCAAATATCTTAAGAACCGATCTGTAATCCCAGGACGGATGTAGATTCTCTCAGTGCTTACCCGAGTCCACACATCCAGGCGCTGGGTGGGGTCTGGATGGGTTTTGAGACACTTGTCCCACCAGCGGCCCCAGCGGAGGATGGTTCTGGAGCTGGAGCACCGGGAGCTCTGGGCAGCTCACGGGGTCTGGCATAGACTGGGTGTCAGTTCGGAAAACCGTTGAAGGTTCGTGGTTTGTTCTGGGTCGAGTTTCACTGAACCATCATGGAATTAATGTGCCAGTTACGTTCTTGTGAAGGAAGCTGAATGCGCTGTGTGAGGGATAGGGAGGGGAATGAATGTATTTAGCTTTAGGTGTCATTTTTGCGCTGATCCATGAAGAAGTGTCCAGCCTGGCTGGAGCCTCTGCAATATTCCCAAACATTGGCCATAGCTTTGATCTGTTGATACCACTCCGGCATCCAGCCTCTGTAACAGCTGATGTGCTTCATTTTCCTCTTGTTGCTTTGCTCCAGCATCTGACAGGGCCAGGCTCAAGTTTTACCTGTCCCGGTTGGTTGGGGGAGGCTTCTTTCCAGCCATGCCTGCTCTGCTCCTCCAACGCAAAGCACAGGAGGGCCACTTCACTCCTTTATTCTGCAGAACTTGAACAAGGAATATGTTTTGTTTTTGTTTTTCTAGGATTTTTATAGTTCTATTGTAATTGTTTAATGCAGCCAATATGCAAAAGAATCCGCTAGACTCTTCCATTTAAGTTTTCTACTACTGTAAACTCAGGGTCAAAATTGCACTCTGGAAAAGACGGAACACTGCTGCTAATGTGGTTTGTACTTCTGGGATTAAAACACATGCAGTTGGAATAGATCTGGCCTCTTTGGGCTTTATGGAATGACTGGCACCCCAGTGTGTGGCTCCAGCCAAAGGAACAGGCTGGTATATTTGATTAAATTTGATACGTTTGTTGGATTTTGTGTTATGTATAGATGAAGGTCTATTCAAGGTGATGCTGGTCTGCGAACCGAAAACGCTTTGCACACCTTGCACTTGTTTTGTGTTTGTTGTATTTGCAGCAGCAGGAG
Source organism: Patagioenas fasciata (assembly GCF_037038585.1). Lineage (NCBI taxonomy): Eukaryota > Metazoa > Chordata > Aves > Columbiformes > Columbidae > Patagioenas > Patagioenas fasciata. The sequence goes on from NC_092539.1 coordinate 2,799,050, forward strand.
GGAGTTTCACTGAAAAATATGGTCAGGACTAAATGTCAGGACATACCTACTTGTAGCTGTTCACTTTTGCCCTCGGTGCCTAAATATTTCTGGAAAGATAATGCAAAAAAGATGAGCTATCCAGCAGTTTGTTGGATGGTGGCTGTAGAGGCCACAAAGGAAGATTTTTTCCACCTCTTCGCACTGCTAAGGCTTTTCTTGTTCAAGCTCACTCGAGATCTGCTCCCAGGAGCAGCACGGGGCTGGCAGCGCATCTGCCTGGGGCACAACACAGGGACCGTGGAAACAGCAGGGAATCCCATGTGTTGGGCCTTCTCCCGTTAATGAAATACTTCAGGACAAGATGCTGAGACAGGTAGAATGAAGAAACACACGGGACCACTAGTGACGGGCAGATTGAAGGGATGGGTAAGTCGCAGCCGTGTGGAGTTAAACATGGAGCAGTGCATGCAGCCGGGAGCCGAGCTCACTGCCAAAGGCCAGGGGCTCTCTTTGAAGAAAAGGTTGTGCACAGCTTTCCTAGAAGAAAAGGTCCCTGTGAGCATCTCGCACTGTGGAAAAGCTCAGGCCAGTTTAAGCCAGCTCTGTCTCTAGATTTGCAACTTAACTGCAGGTGGTAAAACAAAAGCTGCTTGTGGTTAAAGGTAGGGACAAAGTGCCTGGACTAGTCCTGACTTGGTTCTGCTACGGATCAGTGAGGAAAGCTAAAGCCAGCAGTATCCTGCAGCTCGTTCCATCAACACGCTGCTCTGGTCCCGTGTGTGCTGTTCTCTGTGCCCACGACTTCCCCGGTGAGGAAGGGGCAGCTGTGCAGTGCACAGAGTGCTGCTCCAGAGAGCACACGGTGCTGCCATCGCTCTGCTCCTCCAGTCCACCTGCTCTGCTGTGGTTTGTACCTCACCAACTGCTGCCTTCACCCTCCACGGCTTTGTATTATAATCTAATCCCCATCTGTACCAGGTAAACTCCTCCTGCTCTCAGCAGAGCAAGGTGAACGCTGTTTTGAGGGCAGCACCATTAGCTGGTAAGTCACCTCCTGGGATATGCTTCAGTGTCACTGTGCTCAAAATAAAGGGTGTTTTCCTTATAGATGCCTCCCCTGATCTCTGGCATTTGAGGAACAACTTTAGTAGATTTCTGACTAATACCGAAGTGCATCTGGAAGGAAAATTTACTTCTGAAGAAAAAAAAAACCACCACCAAACCTTTATTAAATGTGGCATCATTGTACCAGAACAGCAGCTGTCCCAGACCAACAGGGCTTTTCAGGCTGAAGAAGAGGTTTAGGAATGCTTTTGTCCATGTGCTTGTTTTTGTTTTGAAGTGCTTTGTGGCTCACTGGCTTTACCAGCATTCTCAATTTCTTCCTTTAAGACATCTAGCAGTGTCTGAGAACTCTCCAGAATCTGGGAAAGAAATAAAAATAGCTTATTTTTACATCACCTGTTTCTCTTATGAGTTCCCTTTGAATTCCGCTGATCTGCCTTGCAGCAAGACAGATCTTCCACCCCTTACCACATCTGATTCTTGGTGATATATCATCCTGTCTCACCTGTGGAGGAATTTCTCTGGTTCATGCTCATATTCTGAATATGAAACACCTAAAGCAATTCATCTGGTTTAGAGCATGAGCCAGAGAGCTCCCTGTGGGCTCAACTTCAGGATCTGTTTATTATTATTGTTATTTTTAAAGGAGATATTGATACCTGGGCATTTAGATCAGTGTTAGATTGTGCTCAGCTGACCCCGTTTCAACTCTCTTCCCCTTAAAACTGCACGGTTTAGGTTTCTTGCTTAAAGACTAACTCAACTCTACAATGACCTTAACTCAGACTAAATTCTTCGTTTTATTAATTTTCTACTGTTTTTAGCTAATATTGTGTATCACGTAACACTCCCACTTCCTGTGCACTAAGAAGCAAGGCTGCCCATGGTTTAGGAGACTCACAGCCTGTCCGTCTCACAGGTTGAAAGTTCTAACACAGTGGACAATTGTAACAAAATGGGATGGTAGGGTTGTAGTCCCAAAGGTGATTTACGCTCCTGTGGAAATGACGGAGCGGTCAGAGAAGCGCTAAGGTAAGTGCCCCGTGGGAGGTGGCTCCAGCAGGACGTGTTCGTGGGATCTCACCAGCTTAATTGCAGAAAAAGGTGGAGTTTTGTGACTATCAGGGGCTGGGGAGGCAAGGATGTGATTACAGTGACGTGCATCCCTAGGAAAGGGACTTTGTTACTGGCTCCTGTTTGCAGGAAGGCTGTGTTTCCAACCTACCTCTGCTTCTTACCTACTGTGACTCTTCTCATTTCAATAAACATGAATTCATTTGTAGGCTGGGGGTTGTAACTTGTATCTCAGGGAAGGTTTCTTTTAAAAGGTGCTGGTTGTTGGTGTAGCTTTACAACACTGTCTCCTGTTACATTTTTACGCAGGTTCCCCCTTTTACCCCAAACCACCAGTTCTTGAAGTAGGCTGAGAAAACAGCTCCAGCCTCAGCTGAAATGTGTCACTGGAAAGTATTGACTTTGGGAGATGAAGAGGATCTGATAGATTAATAGACTAGTGACCATATAAAAAAAACGTGGGAAAAGGAGAATGTAGTCAGCAGCTCCTGGGGGAAGGGGTGCTCTTGGACTCCACAGCTCCTTGTTACCAACAGAGGGAAGATCTGCAAGAGAGCTGGAAAGATCTTTTTATTTTTCTAATAAGTAGATTGGTTGGTAATTCAAAAGTGACTTCAGCTGTTATCCTATCTCAGGATGAAGCGTCCCAGCCTGTCAGTTGATGGGAAAGGCAAAGGGTTGGAGCTATCCCAGTAACTGAAATAATGGGAATGGCCCTTGTGCTGTTTGTCTGCTTCCCACCCCTTTACTGGGCCAATATTTCTGCTCTTTTATGATACTATCATGATCGTGTTCCACTAAAGATAGAAGGAAATGACGTGAGAAGTTGAGCAAAGAGAGTGTCCAGTAAGCTGACCGCTCTTGTTATCAGTTTGGTGTCACCTACATGAATTCATGGTTTTCTGGGTCAATGTCTTCTCTCTGGTTTCCTCTTTTCTTCTACCCCCCAAATGATCACAGAATCATTTCAATTGGAAGAGACCCTCAGGATCATTGAGTCCAACCATAGCCTGGCTCCAGCACTAACTCATGTCCCTGAGAACCTCATCTAAACACCTTCTGAACCCCTCCAGGGCTGGTGACTCCAGCACTGCCCTGGGCAGCCTGTTCCAATGCCCCACAGCCCTTTGGGGAAGAAGAAATTGTTCCCAGATCCAACCTCAACCTCCCCTGGGCAACTTGAGGCCGTTTCCTCTTGCCTGTGAGAAGCTTTTTTCTTGTAGAGGTCCATTCCAAGGGCCATACCGATGTATTTTGACAATGTGCTTTAACTCAACCCCCACTTTCCTCCCGCTGACACGGGCCGGTCGGTCTCGCTGGGCACCCGAAGGCGGGGGATGCTGCGCCCTTCGGCACCGCCGGGCTGCGCTCCCAGAAGCTCAAACAGCACCAAACCAGACCCAAACTAAGCTCCCCATGGCGGGGACGCCTGTGCCGGAGCTCCGGGCGGTTACCTTGCCGTAGGCCGCCTCTGTCTCGGCGATGGTCCGGTCGAGCTCGCTGCGGGCAGCCAGGTTCCGGGCCAGGCTTTCGCTGGTGCGGGCCAGCCGCTCGGTCAGCGCCCAGATCCGGCCCTGCAGCCGGGCCCGCTCCGCCTCCTCGTCCCGGATCCGCCCGCTCAGCTCCTCCCGCCGGGCGCGCAGCTCCGCCAGCCCTGCGGGCACCGACCCGTCAGCCCTGGCCCGCGCCCCGGCCCCGCCGCCGCCCGGCCCCGCTCACCCTCCCGCAGCTCCTCGTTGTAGCTCCGCAGCGCGGCCCCCGGGCCGCTCATCGCCCCGGCCCAACGTCCCGCCGCGCTCCGCCTCTTCCTGCGGCGCGGCCCGCATGGAGCCGCCGGCGGGCGCGGGGCTGTCGGCCGCCTGGCACACGCTCAGCACCGCCCTGGTGCCGCCCGCCGCCCTGGGGCTGGTGAGCGGGAGCGGGGCCGGGAGGGCGGGCAGGGCCCGGGGGAGGACGCGCCGCTCCCCGCTCGCGGGTCTCTGGGCCCTGTCGGGACCGGCCCCCCGTGGGTTCCGAGCAGGCCCCGACTCCCCGGCTGCCGCGGGGCCGGGGGGGCGAAGCGGCCGGAGCTGCCGGCTGGGGAAGGTGGATCTGGCCGTGTTTGCTCGGGGGCTGCCGCGGAAAGGCTGTGACGGTCCAGCCGTCCCCTCTTCCCATCACACCAGCCAGGGAAGCGTATGGGCCAAAACCAGGAGCTGGTTCCCCAGCCGAGCTGCTCCTCTCTCGCTCTCCGAGGGAATTAACACCAGCCAAGGAAGGTTTTGCCCCGGTTTTGCCGCAGAGCCTGGCTTTTCAGGGCCCTGAGGGTGGCTCATGGCTCTCCTATCAGTGCGTGTGTCCTGCAGTGGCTGCCAGCAGGGACAGCGATGCATGGGGACAGCGATGGACAGTGTTTGGGTGTTGGGCCTGGGAGGTGGGCGCTTGGCTTCCAGCAGTGGCTGAGACCTCAGCGGGTCCCCACAGAGGGACAGTGTCTGCCCGGTTTGATGGCAGAGTCCACGTGCGTTTGGTCCCTGTGCTGTGAGATGAACGGTCTCCTCTGCTTAACCTGGTATCCCCTCTGCTTTCCAGGCAGCGCCGAGGTGCGGCGCTGCGGCACCGCTGAAGGATGCGGACCTGCGGGCAGCCCTGGACGTGCTGCAGCGTCACGACTTGCACTGCGTGGTGGAGGAGTGGTTCATGGAGGTGCTGCAGACGGACCTGCAGGCAAATATAGCTCCCGAGTTCTGGAACTGTATCGGCCAGTATGAAAACACGGCGGAGGAGCCCCAGTGCGCCTCGCTCCTTCTGGACGCATTCTGTCTCCTCAAGCGCCGCCTGGACCCCTACCTGAACAGCCTGGAACTTCTGGAGAGATGGACCAAGGCGGGATTGCTCCTGGGGACAGGTGCTCAGATGCTGCAGGAGAAGTTCTACACCATGTTCAAAGCCATCCTTTTCTTCTCCACTACCGAATCCTTCCAGCAAATGATCCAGCAGTTCTACAGCCGCACTTTCAGGATATACATGCGGCAGTGGAAGAAAGGAGAAGATGGAACAAACGAGGGCGAGAGCAGCATGAGCGAGACCGAGCAGGAGAGCGACACGGAGGAGGGCGGAGGAGAGAGCCCGCTGTGCCCGGGCTGCAGCAGCGAGAGGGAGCGGTGCTGGTGCCCCAAGGCCATGGAGCAGTTCCAGCAGCTCAATGACGTTCTGTACGTAGGTGGCAGTCGCTCAGAACAAGCAGGTGGTCCGGATGGGGAGCAGGAGCAGGTTTTCTCAGTATCTGAGAACTGGAGGACTCAGGCTGTGTCGTGGTACAGGGTGAACCTGGCACAGGGTTTCTGCAGCTGGTTGCCAGCTGGTGGTTGAACTAGAGCAGATCTTGAGACATAAAGTTCCTCTCTCTGGGTGTGGGAATATCTTCCTCTTACTCTAAGGCCTTCTGTTCACAAGTAAACTTTTCTAAATGAAAAACCTTTTGATGGCTAGAAAATAATGTTTCTAAGACAGGATAGCAGCAGTGCCATGTGTTATACACGCAGTGCATTTATGCAGGCTGTCAGAGCACTTAAGAGGTAGGCCTGCATCTGTGGAGGGTACGGGAAGGAAGGAACTTCAGGTAGTTAGATTTTCTTGATTTGCTTGTGCGTTTGCTCCCACACGCTCTGAATCGGGTCTCTGTGTCTGCAGCCGCCGGCTGAACTTGCTGGAGAGAGTGAGCGCCGATGCTGTGACCACCATCCTGCACAGGATGATCGAGGAGAGGATGGAGCAGCGCTGCAGGGGGGAGTACGAGCGCTCCTTCCTCAACGAGTTCCAGGAGGTAAGGACGGCGCACAGGCTGCTGCTCCTGTTACAGCTTTAGCAGCTCAGGCTAAAGCAGATTCTGCCTGAGAACACCTGGTCCTGGGCTGCCACTCTCCCCAGTTTGATTTACGCTGGCAGGGGAAGGTTTGCTCTGACTTGTGTGTAATAGACCATTATATTTCACCTGGTGACGTCCGTAGTAACGGTTCCGTTTTATGAACTACAAGTACATGTAGTGCCACCTAACCTGTCGAGGACCCTCCCTCTGCGTAGATGGGCCCATAATTAGATTTTACGTGGCCATTCCCAGTCCTCTTTCCAAGTTTTCAGCACCCCTTTAAAATAGGGAGTGAGGATGGGAGATGATACTCTGATGTTGATATCACCAGTGGGCTACATATAGAATCAAAATCCTTCCTTGCAACTACCCAGCTTTTTGCTGCTGCCTTAAAGTGAGTTCCTGTTGGGCTGTTTACCCAGCGTGACCTTAAAATCAAGTTGTTCTCCAGGCTGTGGCTGTTCCAGGACACAGCCCTGGCTCTGCAGGCTCGCTCTTTGTCCCTCGATGCCTTTCCCTGTGCCGGAGGACAATGCGTGACGCCGGGTTGCCGTGCAAACCAGACCACTCGCTGTGGTTGCCCCAGTTTCCTTGCTGCTTGCCATGCCGGCCATTTCTGTTGTCTGCAAACATGGGCACTTATTTTATATTTACTTCCCTTCAGTTGCTGTGCAACACTTTCTTTATGAACCCAGTGTGAAATGCTTTTGGATGCCCTAGAGATTGCTTAAGGGCATTTTAAGGGCACCAGAGAAAAATGCAGCCGCGTTCCGCTTGTCAGACATTGCAGAAGGTCCCTTTGCTCCCACCTCTTCGGAAAGGCCACCGCGTTTGGCCACAGAGTGTTGGAATATGTTAGAATTAGGAAGAGGTAATTTAAAGAAAAAAAGCACAAGCCTGGCGAGCTAAAAGTAAAATGTTGTTTGATAATCGGGCTGTAACAGGAGCACTCGGAGAAGATAAACTCATGAGGAAGAATGGGTTGGTTTGATGATAATGGTATTCATTAAAACTGAGTTGCTTTGCATCAGTTGCTGTCTATTCCTTTTGCCCGTTAGGAGGATTTGCCCAGGTCGATGCCCAGGTGTTCTGCAGTTCTCAGGTTCATCCTGCCTTGTAGCTGGTGGAACTGGTGCATTTCTTCAGTGGTTCCTCAGTCGAGTGGGTAATTAAAGATTCACGTCAGCAAACCAGACCTCGACTTAGCATTTTTGTTTCAGGCTGTCAGCATTTGGATATCAAAAAATAATAAAATCTAGTAGCTATTAATACTCAAATGCTATCCCAGCCACCTCGAAGAAGAAATTTTAAAAAAAAGCATTTCATCTGGATATCGTAGTTGAATACCTTTGAAATTTGACAGTTAGATATTTCTCTATGGAAAACTAAATCTCAGATACAAAAAATTAAGATTTTGATGCTCTCTGTTCAGGTTTTAATTTTATTATTAAGTAACTAGGCTGGTATTTGAGGTCTTTATGTCAAGTGCCTGAGTGTGGTTGCTTATCTGTGAGTCCCTGGCATGACTTGCTTGCCCTTCATTGATTTTAGGAATCATAGAAATTTTGGGCCAAGGATGGTGCGCTCATATTCTCAGAATAGTTCTGCAGGTACAGAATGGAATTCTGCAAGAACAGAATAGCATGCGAGTTTTTTATATACCTTATCCTTTTTGGAGCTCAGTGTCTATGCACAGTCTTCAGCCACCCCTCAGAATCCCAGAATGTCAGGGGTTGAAGGGCCCTGGAAAGCTCATCCAGTGCAATCCCCCCATGGAGCAGGAACACCCAGCTGAGGTTCCACAGGAAGGTGTCCAGGCGGGTTTGAATGTCTGCAGAGAAGGAGACTCCACAACCTCCCTGGGCAGCCTGGGCCAGGCTCTGCCACCCTCACCAGGAAGAAGTTGCTTCTCAAGTTTAAGTGGAACCTCCTGTGTTCCAGTTTGCACCCATTGCCCCTTGTCCTGTCACTGGTTGTCACTGAGAAGAACCTGGCTCCATCCTCCTGACACTGCCCCTTTCCATATTGATCCCCAGGAATGAGTCCCCCCTCAGTCTCCTCTTGTCCAGCTCCAGAGCCCCAGCTCCCTCAGCCTTTCCTCACATGGGAGATGCTCCACTCCCTTCAGCATCTTGGTGGCTGCGCTGGACTCTCTCCAGCAGTTCCCTGTCCTTCTGGAACTGAGGGGCCACAACTGGACACAATATTCCAGGTGTGGTCTCCCCAGGGCAGAGCAGAGGGGCAGGAGAACCTCTCTGACCTACTGACCACCCCCTTCTAACCCACCCCAGGTACCATTGGCTTCCTGGCCACAAGGGCCCAGTGCTGGCTCATGGTCACCCTGCTGTCCCCAGGACCCCCAGGTCCCTTTCCCCTACACCGCTCTCTAATAGGTCATTCCCCAACTTATACTGGAACCTGGGGTTGTTCCTACCCAGATGCAGTACCCCTTATTTTCTCCTACACACCTGCACAACTGGATCTCCTGTATCTTTAGCTAAAGTTCACGTTCTTTCAGCTCGGCTTTTCCTGTCTATAGCCCAGGCTGGGGTGCATCTGGGGAGCATCTGTAGGCAGTGCTGTCCTTGCCCAGCAGCCCATTCCTGCTGGTGGCGGGAGGTGTGGGACACGGTTGTGATCACCATCCCGTGCTCTCCCTCTCCTCGCAGTGGATCGAGAAGGTGATCGGCTGGCTCAGCAGGGTTTTTCTGCACGATGGCCCCTCGGCACGCTCCTCTCCAGACGCCAGCAGCACCTTGAAGCACTGGCGGTGCCACGTCCAACGGTTCTTCTACCGCATCTACGCCAGCATGCGCATCGAAGAGCTCTTCAGCATCATTCGAGGTAGGTGTGACCCATGCACGCTTGGACTGGACTGTGTTGTCCCAAACCAGGGTTCTGTCATCTGGTGTGCGAATACGCCAGATCGTAGCACACAGAGATAAGATATTGTTTATTACAGAGTTGTGGAAGTCTGGATGCTGGAATAACACCAGCACACCAGCAACAAAAATAAAAGGCATTATATACAAAATCTGATCACTATGTTCACACCCTAAAGCGCCAATTGGTTACACATTTGCATATTGCATTACATAATGCTTTTACCATATAATGAGCAACATTCAGCTAAAGGACGCTTTATCCAACCGTCTTGAGATATGTGTTAAAGCAAGACTCAGCTAATTGTGTGGGCTCCAAAGTGTCTAGAGCTGCAAGGTCAGTAGTGTCTGTACTTCGTGATTAGGTGTTCTGCAAGTTGCTCTTATCTTTGTTATATGAGCAGACTGACTTAAAACTGAAAGGATTTATGGATCTTTAGGTTAGCAATTGCAGACAGGATTCGTTCTTCTAAGTGATGGCAACAGGGTGAATGATAAATCTGTCTTTATCCCCTGCTGTGCCACCCTGTCTCCTCTTGCCTCCTCACTGTGTCCGATCGCTGCTTGGGCTGTAGATTTCCCGGAGTCGAAGCCTGCTGTGGAGGACCTCAAATTCTGCTTGGAAAGGACTAATCAGAGGCAGCAGCTGCTCAGCTCCCTGAAAAGTGCTCTGGAAGTGCGACTTCTGCATCCCGGTGGGTTTGGCATCCCTGTGTACGTCATAACACTGTAGGGAGCCTGGGCATGAGGGGATCTGCTGGGAGCATCATCTGATTTTGCGTTTGACGAGTGAGAGGCAGGCAGACTGCACATCGCTGCTCTCCCTGCTGGAGTCTGCACGGACAGCAGCACCTGTTCATATCCCAGCTCCTTTTTACCTCATTTTTGCAGTGCAGTGAGGAGCCAAGCTAGAAGTTTAGCTTGGTCCATGCGGGTCAAGGCTTCTTTGCTGTGTGTGGTGTGAGCTCCTAATGCACCGCCAGGGCTCAGCTGGTTTCTGTCAGTCTCTGAGCCTGTGTTTGCAGCTGGAACTGGTTTCTCAGACCCATTCCTACCTCTCGCTTGCAGGAGTCAACACATCGGACATCATCACTCTGTATATCTCGGCCATCAAGGCCTTGCGGGAGCTCGACCCCTCTATGGTTATCCTGGAGGTCGCCTGCGAGCCCATCAGGAAGTACCTGAGGTAGGAGGCTGGTGGGACAGTCGTACACATCCCTTTTCCCTCCCCTTCCCTTCACCTGCTCTGTTTCTCTGACCTCTCGGCAGGACTCGGGAAGACACGGTGCGGCAGATCGTGGCCGGTCTCACAGGGGATGCCGAGGGCTCCAGTGATCTTGCAAACGAGCTCTCAAAAGCTGACCCGGTGACCCTGGAGAACGGCCAGGAGAGTGACGATGACATCGCAGAACCAGGGGACTGGGTGCCTGACCCGGTTGATGCAGATCCAGGTGAGATGTCAAGCCCAAAGTCCTGCTGTTCTCCCTGCTGGGCTGTAGTCCGGGAGCAGCTCGTCGCTAGTCCTGGAGAGCTGAGCTGGGCTGGGCCAGGTCTCTCTTAATCTCACACTGTCATCTGCTGCATTTTGCTAGGAAAATCAAGTTCCAAGCGTCGGTCCTCGGACATCATCAGCCTGCTGGTGAGCATCTATGGCAGCAAGGACCTGTTTATCAACGAATACCGCACGCTTCTGGCTGACCGGCTGCTACATCAGTTCAACTACAGCGTTGAGAGGTGAGGTCCATGTGCACAACCCCAGGGCTTCCCGTGGTAAAATCACCCACTAAAGGTGCTTCAGACTTGGTCCTATGAACGGCTGTTTCTGCACCCAGGAATGTCTTTGACCATTTCCTCTGCAGCTTTGGGGTTGCATCTAGAATTTCATGTGCTCACCTCTTCTCAGGCTGCTTCTTGCTTAGTCCTGCCTTTGACTCATAGGGCAGCATGTAGTTAAATTGGAGGCATGATACCCTCTTAACTCCATCCCATGTGTTCTGGTGGCCCCGAGGCTGCTGAGGGTCAGCAGAAAGTGTCAAAGTAAGAAAAAGGGATGAAGCATTGGGAAACCTCAGTTGCAACCCAACTGTGTCTTGGTTCAGCACTGGTTTTCCTTTCTGTGAGATGCAGCCGCTGTGAGCCATGTTTGGGGTGGGCAAGTGCAGGAAAGCGGCTCCCCAAATGCTGCGGTTGCACTGTGCTGCCGCGGGGGATGGCTTGGTGCTGTGCTCGTCCAAAATCAGGTGATGGGGAGGGCTTCAAAAAGCTGTTGCCGGCCTACAGAGAGGGTGACTGTTCCTCACTTGGATGCCAGCAGGCATCCTGTTCAGTAACGTGCCTCGCGAGGCTTCCTGGGAAGAGCACGGGTGGGCCGGGAACGGCTCTTTCTGGCTGTGGTGCAAGGGGTGGAGGCCAAGCCAGGCTCCTCTGTCTGAGGGACCCGCGTCTGATCTGTTGTTTCGCTTCTCAGGGAAATCCGCAATGTGGAGCTGCTGAAGCTGCGGTTTGGTGAAGCTCAGATGCACTACTGTGAAGTCATGTTAAAAGTAATGTTTTTTAACATTCCAATCCTGAGTGTTTGAGCTCACTGGGGACAGGGAGGAATTTGAGGATTGACCCAAAAAGGGTCTTTTAGGAAAGTTTAGTTCCCAAAATCCCAGTGAGGGGGCTGATCTCTGACAGGCAGACGTGCATTGAAAATCATGTCTGCTTTTTAAGCCCTGTGGGTCGGGTTATCGACTGTGGGGGTGGCCACTCTGGTGCTGTTGTCTCTCCTGCTCTTCCTGCAGTACAGGGCTCTTCCCTGGGCTATTCCAGCTCCTCTGGCATTGGGACTCTGCAGTTTAATTCACTTGCGGGAAGAGCACAGATTCAGAGGGACTCCAGTGTGGGCTGCTCTTGAGCTGTATGCCCACACACGTCATCACGTCATTTCCAGTGTCCCCATCATCACTTGGAGATATTAGTCACCTTGTTTAAGCTTCTCCTTTACTAAGGGTTAGTACTGAGTTGGAAGAGAAGGCGCCGCCTCAGCTTCCTCTGCCTTTTCCAGGATATGGCTGACTCACGGCGCATTAATGCCAACATTCGCGATGAGGAGGAGAAACTCCCGGAGGAGGAGAAGCCACCGTTCAGCCTCGTTGCCATTATCCTGTCGAGTGAGTTCTGGCCGCCGCTGAAGGAGGAGAAGCTGGAGCTTCCGGAGCAGGTCAAGGAGGCCATGGAAGCCTATTCCAAGAAGTACGAGAAATTAAAGGTGAGGCAACCTTAACACCCCTTAAAAAAGGTGTATGCTGTTCAGACTGTTAGATAGTGTGGGTTATGCAAAGTCCCCTTTAACATCCCTTAAAGTTTAGCTGCTAGTATACCCATGCTGTTATGGTGGAATCTCAAAGTCCCTCAGCTTTTAGAAGCTGTGCTAGTTTAGCTGTTGCCAAAAGAAGGGTTTATCTCATATGGGGTGCCGGGGCTGTCGTAAGGATTGTAGTTAGGGAAAAGAGTTTTCTAAAATATGCCAGTGTTTGTTAGTTAAATGGATACTGAGCTGGAAGCTCTTGGGCATCCTATGTCTGATCTAAGCTTGTTGGCCTAAGTTCAATAGTAGTAAGAGTGACACCCTCTCCCTGTTGGCCTCTCCACTGTTCTGTCGCTCTCCTCCCGTTTGTCCTCTCGAAAAGAAACTTTTAACACGGTCTCATTTCAAGATTCACTGTTAGTCTGGAGTTTGTATGTGGCTTCTCCTTCTGTCTGTGATCTGGGTTGTTTCATTCATTTCTGGAGGGTCCCTGAACTCCAGGTTAGACAGTTGAAGTGCAAGCATTTTTGGTCGGTTTGTGGCTCAAAGATGGAAAACGTGCCTTTATAAACAGCGTGGCAAGGTGGACGAGAGGCGGACTGAGCAAATATAAGCAACCATGAAGTATTCTTCTGTTCTCCAGGCACTTGATCGTGGCAGTTAGTCAGACAGAGAAGGCTGAGGTGCATCTTGCTCTGCACATACGGAATGGGTTGGAAGCAGGAGCATCTGTATGGAAGTCAAGGAACATCTTGGTCACTTCCAGAGCTGTGCTCTTGGCTTTCTCACCTTGCAGTTGCTTACCTGATGGAGTGCAGGTGACACATCCGGAGCATGGATGATTCAGAATTCAGGTCAACCTGTCATGCCAGTGTGGTGTGTGCACACACAGCTGGTTCTTTGCAGCCAACCAGAACACAATTTGGTGTCTGATGCACATGTTCCTCTTTGCCTGTCCACTTGTGCTCCGACTCCACTTCAGGCCTGGTTTCCTATATCCTTTCTTGAATTTGTTGTTTTGCACCAGATGATACAGGCTGGGAAGCTCATAGCTCTAGATCAGGGGTGTCAAAGCCATTTGAAGTAGGATTCTTACTCATTTTGTAGGAGTACTTACATTTATACAGTCCTAAAATTACATTTGACCGCTTGAAGGCAACCGTGAGGCTGATGTGGCCCCCGGTGGAACTGAGCATTACCCCCCTGCTCTCGATCCTCTCTCTTCTGCTGTAGCTACGTGCCAGATATGGATGCCAGCTGATTGTGTGCCTGCTAAAAATTAGGAGGGGATGGAGGAGGGGGTGCAAGGAGGAAGCAGTGTCCTTGAGCATCCCTACCTTCAAAGCAAGCAGTTGTCTTTCCACATCAGTCTCAGAAGAGACTGCTTCTCTTCTGATGAACTCCTGCCCCGGATGAGTATCTGTTTTCCGGTAGGAGTTTGTCCCGAGTGGCCCAGTTGGTATTCCAGTGTTTCCTCAACCTGTGCTTGCCCTGCCAAAGAGCTGAGGGACTGGCTGTCAGGGGCACTGGTCTTGGGCAAGGGCTGGGCAACAACTTGTGCCAAGGAGGACATTTCCCGTGGGGGTGGTGGGCGACTCACGAACAGGGGAGCAGCTTTGGTATCTGGTGTGTGGAGCGCAGCTGGCCCTGGTGGTAGAGGGTTGTTTGCAATAACACAGCTCTTAGTGGTTCTTGTTAGATCCGCTCTGAGTGGCTGCTGCCTGCTTTTCCAGGCCATGAGGACCCTGAACTGGAAGTACCACCTGGGCCTGGTGAACTTGGACGTGGAGCTGGCAGATCGCACCCTGTCCCTGTCCGTCTCTCCCGTGCATGCCGCCATCATCCTGCACTTCCAGACCAAGAGTGAGTGTTGTGGCAGAGACTCAGCGTGACCACCTGTGTCTGCGCTTCCCGTGGGGACTGGGTGGGAAAGCCACGTTGCTCAGGTGGCTGAAGGCTCTGAGAGCTCTGGCAGCAGGACCAAGACCTGGTTCATGGGCTTGGATCATGAGGGTTCAGCCAGGTCTCCAGCTCTCTGGGGAGACAGCACCAGGCAGCACCACAGCCCAGTGACCACTCTGCTTTTGGGCAGTTGCTACACACAGCAGCTCATTCCTGGCAGCGGCTCTGCAGCCTTCCCCAGCCTCTGTAACGTCCTGGCGTGTCCCTCAGGACAAGAAAGCCCTTGAGGTGCTGGAGCGAGTTGAGAGAAGGGAACGGAGCTGGTGAGGGGCTGGGGCACAAGTGTGATGGGAGCAGCTGAGGGACCTGCGGGGTTCAGCTGGAGAACAGGAGCTGAGGGGAGACCTTCTGATCTCTGAACTGCCTGAAAGGAGCTTGGAGCCAGGGGGGTCGGGCTCTGCTCCCCAGGAACAAGCGCCAGGAGCAGAGGAAACGGCCTCAAGTTGCGCCAGGGGAGGTTGAGGTTGGATCTGGGGAACAATTTCTTCTTTCCGAAAAGGCTGTGGGGCATTGGAACAGGCTGCCCAGGGCAGTGCTGGAGTCACCATCCCTGGAGGGTTGGACAGACGGACATGAGGTTCTCAGGGACATGGGGCAGTGCCAGGGGTGGGTTAATGGTTGGACTCTTGAGAGTCTTTTCCAACCAAAATCATTCCATGATTGTATGCTGGATGTGGGTAGGTGTCCTGTTCTCTGCTTTTCTCTGCTATCCCTGTTCTCCGCAGGTACGTGGACACTGACAGAGCTCAGTGAAGTGCTCAAGGTGCCTGTGACATCGTTGAAGCGCAAGATGACGCTGTGGCTGCAGCAGGGTGTCCTGCGGGAAGAGCCCCAAGGCACCTTCACCGTGATTGAGGAGGAGCAGAAGGACCAGGGGGAGAAGGTGGTTCTGATAGATAGCGACGACGAAGGGGACTCTGCCATGGCGTCGCAGGCTGACCAGAAGGAGGAAGAGCTGCAGGTACCCGTCCGTGCATCTCGGTTCCTTGCAAAGCTGGCAGGACAATGCAAACGTCCTGTGCTTTTGTCTTGGGGAAATCTGATTAAAATGATGAATTTGATTTGCACTTTGGATTTGCATTTTCCACTGCAAGGGGCTCATTCCAGCAAGGAGCTTTTTTTGAAGAGGTTATCTCTTGATTAATGCTCACTGGTGCAGGTGCTGGATCGCAGCCTTCCCTCCCGAAAAGTGCCCAGCTGCCGAGCCACGCAACTGTTCGCACATCTCTAATTGCCTTTTTGTTTTCAAGTTTAAAAAACCAAAAGACATGATTTCATATTTTAAAATAGTCATAACTTATTTGGATTCACCCAAGCAGCACTTTTTGGCACTTAGACTGCCAAAAAGGTTTACGCAGCACTAACAGCTGGACCTTTGCTGTGTCTGGGTTGTGGTTCCTGGGCACTTCCAGTGCTTTTCCTACCCGTGTGTCCTGCGTGTGTGTTGTGCCACTGCGCAGCATGGAGGTGTCATACCGGTGTTTATCCACTGAGGGTCATGCACGTCTTGCACGTCAAACCCGAATTTCTGGCCACGTGTCTCAACACCTGACGCTGATATTTTTCTTTCAAGACCAGATGCTTGTGGCTGAGAGCAGAATTTACTGCCAGCCACAGCCCTGCTCTGCTTTTGGGATGTGGGATGCTAAGGCACCCCTTTTCTTCATGGTGTAGGTGTCAGTGTGATTTATTGTTGTGTGTTCACCCTCCACAGCTGTTCTGGACGTACATCCAGGCTATGCTGACCAACCTGGAGAGCCTGTCCCTGGAGAGGATTCACAGCATGCTGAAGATGTTTGTGATGACAGGCCCGGTGGTGACAGAGATCGATATACAGGAGCTGCAGGGTTTCCTCCAGAAGAAGGTCCGGGACCAGCAGCTCATCTACTCCGGAGGTGTCTATCGCCTGCCCAAGAACTGCAACTAGACTGCGAGCGTCCCTGCTCCCCGCTGCGTCACTGCTCCGTGCCTGTGCTCGGCTCCTCAGCGCCTCCCAGCTCTGTGCATCCTGCTGGGGACGTTCTGTGCCCTGGGGGTTCGCTCTGCCCTCTTCCCCTAAAGGGTTTCCACGCGGAGACAGCAGCAGCCTGGCCCGTGCACCCCACAACTTCTGGGGCTGTGGCTTTTCTCCACATTGCTTTTCCTCCCGTCTGTGTGTCTGGGCCAGCTTCACTGGTTAATAAAAACCAGCAGTCTCCTTTTGCAGATGGTACCAACTCTTTCCTCTCCTCTCCTCTCGGCAGAGCGCTCTTGGCACCAGCCTTCCCACACCCCAGGGCGGGCAGGGACCTCCCCGGTTTGCTGGGCACCATCTCCCTTTCAGTGGGTCTCCGTCTGTAGCCTTGGAGGGGTTTGGGAGGGCTCTCTTGGCTCCGGTTGCTGTCTGGGTCTCTCTGTGTGGCTAAAGCAGCATCTTGCAGCTGGCAGTGATGAGCAAGGCCCTACACAAAAGCAAGTGTTGCCGCTGTCTCCTTTGGCTGATGTGGGAGGAAAACTCCAGGGTCCACTTACCCCGTTTGAGGCTATGAAATGGTGTGGAATAATTTTATTGTGGGATGAAGAATGCTTTAGATGGATGAGGCATAGCAGTTATTTAGTCTTGGAGGGTGAGTAAGTGGATTACCCAGGTGCTGGCAGGATCGCATTGTTATGGCAGGAACACACGTGTCCCACTGCCACGGATGCTGTCCCCAGGAGTGCATCGTCTTGGTGTCACTCAGAGTTAATGGCACCACTGAGATCAGCGAGGCAGTGGATGGGATCATCCCCGAGCTCCACTGGTTAAATGGCACACCCAAACAAGGGTACAAGATCAGACAAAGGGTTTCGGATTGTCTTCAGTCTCCACTCAACAGCATTCAGGGTTCCTCGGTCCTCCTTTCCCAATGGGTTTTGCTCATCAAGAGGAATATGTTTGGGAAATCTGGCTTTTACTAAAAATTTTCTTTCTGTGAAGCAAAGAATTGAGTTTCCACAGCCCAAGGAGTCTTTCCTGACCTCTGCTGAATCTTCTGGCCCAGCCTGTGTGCACTGTGGCAGCTGGAACTGAGATACCAAAGGGCCACGCTTAAAACATGGGAGCAGCCTGTAAGCCTGGCTCTGCATCCAGGCGCACGAGAGACTTGTGGAACATCGAAAACAACCTGTATTTAATATTTAACCTTGTTTTTCAGTGCCTGAAGTACCACAAGTCCTGGCGGGCATCCTTCGTGCAGCCGTGGGCAGGATATGACACTGATCTCCCCTTGGGCACCTTTTCCTCTGTGGCTGAGCGCATGTTGTGTTTCGCTCCAGGCTCGTGGTCTGTGGCATTAGGAGCTGGTTGGTGTGTTCTGTTGTGAAGCTTAAAATGTTCCTTGTGCTGTAGGGGCTCTGTGGATAACTGAATAAACCCCAGTCTGTGAACAAGTAGGATTTTACTCCAGGTAAAGCCAAGAAAGATGAGCAGCAGGGGTGTCCAGGACACAGTAGTGGCCTCATCATCGCTGTGCCCAGCATGGGATGTGGCTGGGGACGTCCCTGGGCACCACGCGTGGAGGACACGAGACAAGATCTTGTGGAAGTGCAGCTTGTTCAGCCCCGGGCAGAGCTCTGTGCTCTGTGCTCTGTGCTCCCTGCTCCTGCAGCAGCTCCTGGTGGCGTTTCCCTTGGGAAAACACCTCCCGGGGCTTCTCCACGTTCCCCCAAAGGCTGCTCAGCTCCTTGTGCTCAGCTCTTGCTCAGACCTGCAGCCACTACGGAATTGATCAAAGCAGCACACAAGCGCCAAAACCCACGTGCTCTGGGAGGACGAGAGGGAGCAAGATGTGGGCAGGTGGTGGGGGCATCCCTGGAGGACACCTGTGTCCTGGCTGTGCTGCAGTGCTCAGCCCCAGGGCTGCGTTTCACAGCTGCTCTTTTTCCCTTTTTCCCTGCCTTTCCCCCTTTTCTTTCCCCACTTCCTCCCTTGTCTTTCCCTCCTTTCTTTCCTTCCCCCGTTTCTTCCTTACCTCTTTCTTTCCTTCCCCCCTTTCTTTCCTTCCCCCCTTTCTTTTCCCCTTTCTTTCTTTTCCCCTTTCTTTCTTTCCCCCCCTTTCTTTCCCCCCCTTTCTTTCCCCCCCTTTCTTCCCCCCCTTTCTTTCCCCCCCTTTCTTTCCCCCCCTTTCTTTCTCCCCCATTCTTTCCCTCCATTCTTTCCCCCCATTCTTTCCCCCCTTTCTTTTCCCCTTTCTTCCCCCCTTTCTTCCCCCCCTTTCTTCCCCCCCTTTCTTCCCCCCCTTTCTTCCCCCCCTTTCTTCCCCCCCTTTCTTCCCCCCCTTTCTTCCCCCCCTTTCTTCCCCCCCTTTCTTTCCCCCCTTTCTTCCCCCCCTTCTTAGCTCCCTTTCTTATCCCCCTTTTCCTCTTTTCCCCTTTCCCCCCTTTTCCTCTTTCCCCTTTTTCCCTTTCCCTTTCCCTACTTTATTTTACTTCTACTTTCTTTTACTTCACTCTGTTTTCTTCTACTTCATTCTATTTTATCCTATTTTAATTCTACTTTTCCAGGAAAGCAGACCCAGCGCCTGGAAGCCGGGGAAGGCAGGCGGTCGGGGCAGCAGGGTCAGCGTCTGGCGGCCGCGGGAGCCGCCTGGTCTGTGCACAGCACGTCCCGCTCCGCGCTCCGTGTCCGACCGGCGAGCCCCTGGGTGAGCTGCGGCCACGACTGGGTGTGGAAACGTCTCATTTGGGTCTTTTTGAGACCAAAGAAACTGCCATCTTTGCAGCCCTGCAGTGGGGTCTGGCCCTGACCACCAGAGAAGCTGGGGCTGGCCGCGGGGGTGAGGAATGCGACTGGTTCACCTTATTTTATAGAGCAATATTTCTGTGTGGGTGCAGGCGGCTCTACGGGTGCTGCGGGGCGGTCAGACCAAAGCCACGGTGGGGATGTGAAAGTCGGGACAGGGAAGGGGACAGGATGAGCATCCTTCCCGCCCCGACCTTTCCCAGCCACCCACGACGCTCCCCCGTGGGCTGTGACCAGCGTGTCCGTCCTCAGGCCGGGGCGAGCGCTGCACTGCCAGGGGCACCCGGACCCGCGTCCGTCCCCACGCGGAGCCGCCGGCCGAGCTGCCGTGTGGTCATCTCCAAGTGTTACAGCAAGGAAAACTCTGGTTTAACGAACGCTTCAGCTTTTAAGGAATGTAAAAGTCTTAGAATTAATTGAAACAAGCTGGAAATGCAATTTTTCAGCCTGAGCGGAGGAAGCTGGAATAAAAACCAAAACAGGGCTTTGGGCTCTTCCCTGCACTGTTTGCCACCCAGCCCCATTGATTCAGGCCAGAGCTGTGTCTGCTGGCCCGGACAAAGCCCCGTCCTGGGTCCCTCACCCTGGCAAATCACTTCCACTAAAAATACATGTAACTTGAAAATGCATGTAAAATCACATTCCTTTACTCCTTAGGTGCTTGGAAATGGCTTCAGTTCCTCCAGGGTGTTGTACACACGCCGTCATTGCACACTACGAACCCTTTCCGTGAACACTCGTTTACATGGGTAAGCGTTGCGATGATTTTCGCTGATCGATGGTTTGGAGTTGATGTCTATGGCATCAAGGGGACGCCGTGTAGGTGACCGTCCCACCCTCAGCAGGAGCAGCCGTGGGCACTCGCTGCTCTCCACCTCTTCCTAATCATTTCCCCAATTTTCCATGTTTCCCCCGCCCCGGTTTTCTACCTTTTATTCCAATGTCAGAAGCAGCGTGCCCTCCCAGGCACAGCGGTACGTGCCACTGGTCCCTGCCCTCTCCCACCCTGCTTGCCACCCGGCTCTGACCCCGGCCGGTTCCTCACGGCACGGCTGTGACTGTGACCATGACCTTCCTGACAGCCCTGATGCCGCCAAGCCCGGCACGTGAGGAGCCGAAGCTGCCAAACCCATTTTTCTTTCTATTTTCCTTTTTTTGATTGTTTTAGTGAGGTGCGGGTGGAGCTCAACTGGCAGAGAAAGAAGCAGCAGATTAAACTGGGTTTTAGGAGCCGTCATCTGGACCGGCACCCCTTGAATGGCTTTAAAAAAAATAAATTAGATACAAATCCTCGCTTTCCTTCAAAAAGAGTGATTGCCCTTGGTCTATTTATAAACTGTTTAGAAGGGCCACGATAACCCAAGCAGGATGCGGCGTCCCTACAGGGGACGTTCTCCGGCCCATGGATAAACTGTTTGGGTTATTCAAAACATGTTAAAGCAGGGCTGGAAATTCTGGCTAAGAGTGAGACTGGGAAGAGCGTGGGGTCCAGCTTGATCCTGCCTGGGGAGCCACTGGTTTGTGCTGGTTTTACACTGATTTTGCTGCTGTTTGTGCTTCTCGCTGCTGTTTAGGATGCTCGAGGGTTGATGGTGCAGAGGGACCAAGGGATGCAAGGCGTTCAAGCAGCAGCAAAAATTCAGGGCACATCAACACAAGGTGAGTGATATAAAAGGATAAAAACCCCACCCAACAGCTCGAGCCACCTTGTGGAGTCAGGGGGTGGTTGGTAGCGCTGCGGAAAGGGCAGCTCGATGCTTGGAAAAGGGACCTCTGGGTCTGGAAATGCCCCCGCGGGGCTGGACGCTGCACACCAAACCTCGAGCAGCCCCAGGGCAAGGAACCCGCTGCCCACGCTGGGAAAGGTTATTTTGTTATATACTTTGATTCTTCCCTTTTCAGTGACACAGGAGGGGCTGGCGCCAAGGCTGGGAGCTGCTCGGGGTTTCTGTGTCCCCATCCTGCTGCCATTTCCCCTTCTCCACTTGCAGGCTCTCGCTTTCTGTTTCGGGGCTCCCTGCCTGCTCCTTGGGGTGTATTTCTGAGCTCTGTATCCATTTTCCTGCCCATGACTTTTTCAGCCTTCTTTAGCTTCTATTTTAGCAGATTGCCTCCTTTTCTGCAGCTTCTGTGGGGAAGGCCAGTGCTGTGGATATGGGACTCTGTCTCGGGGCTGCCAGGGCTCACACTGGACCATTCTGGGCCTTTTAGGGACCCACTGGCCCCAGGGGGTTCATTCCCCTCATTCAGGCTTCCCGGGG
Source organism: Patagioenas fasciata (assembly GCF_037038585.1). NCBI lineage: Eukaryota > Metazoa > Chordata > Aves > Columbiformes > Columbidae > Patagioenas > Patagioenas fasciata. The sequence goes on from NC_092539.1 coordinate 2,820,174, forward strand.
GAGCAGAGAGGCCAGGGGCATTTGCACATGTTTGGGGCGCAGCTGCTGCTCATCAACCCTGGAGGTGTTTTGACTAAATAGACAACGTGCCAAAAAAATGGAGGAAAAACCTAAAATTGCCATAAAAGTCAGCACTGAGCAGCAAGGGGCTGTGCAGCTGCCCCCACTGCCGGTGATGCTTTGTGGTGGGGAACCATCACGTGCGGGTACCAAACCAGTGGGTACAGGGCAGCTCGGAGGTCGCCATGTCCCCATCCCAGGGTTTTCTCGCCCCCTTTCCCTGGAGCCCCGGCGGGGCAGAGCCGCGGGAGAGGCCGTGTTCGCACAGTTGGTGCTGGTGGCTCTGCAGGAAGGGCCGTGGCACTGCGGCCGCTCGCGCCATCCCGGCCCAGCCGCCATTTCCTCCCCGCGTGGGGCCCAACCGGGGGGCACGGCCCTGGAAACCAGCAGAGACACAGGGGACAGGGCTGGGGGCCCCTGGTGAGTCGGGGAGACTGGGGGGGAGCGGGCTGGCCCCACTGCACACCCTTGCACCAGACCCCCCTGCATGCACAGAGCTCCCCACTAGATGTGGGGCCCCTGCAATGTGCTGCACAGCCCCCCATTGCACTGCCCCCTCATTGCATTGCACCCACAAGCAGCCCCTCCACTGCATTGCCCCTCTGTGTGCCACCCCTCCCCAGGATGTCCCTCCCCGTGGCACCCAGCGGGACGGCAGCTGCTCCCCCCGCTTTTGGGGACACAGCCCCCACACCACGGCCATGGCAGCAGCTGCACAGGGTGATGTTTTGGCCAGGAACACAAGCAGGGGCTGTTTTCCGTGGTCCTGTCCCCCGTGTCCAACCCCTGCCCCATGGGCCGTGCTGGAGGGATGTCCCCACATGGGACAGCTCTCAGTGCCACCAATGCCCTGGCCCCCCACTCTCTCAGCTGCTCCCCCTGCTCTTTTGGCAGCCACCCCAGACTGAGCTGATGATTTTGGAAGCCGGTGGGTGGTGACACCAGGACTGTGTCCCCAGCTGCAAGTGCCAGCCCTGTGTCACCCTATGTGCACCAACCTGTCACTTGCACGGGCACCCCATGGCTGTTCTTGTCCCCCCCAGGTCAGACAGGGGCTGATGGTGGCCACTCTCCCTCGCTCGGGTCCCCGTCCCCACGTGCCATCAGGCTCCCCCAGCTCCACAGGGGTCCTGTGCAGGTCAGTCCTATGTCCCCTCCATAACCAGGAGCACATCGCCCTCTGCTCCAGCCGTGGTCCCCACCATGTCCCTTTGTCCCCACGGCTTGCACGAGCAGGGCGAGCTTCCCTCCTGGCTGCACTTTGAGCCCCATTTCCACCCTCCCTTCATTTCCTGCTGCCTTTTGAATGCTTCCTGCCCCCCCATGCCCCCCTGTCCCCCACTGGGCCACAGGAGATGGCTCACGCTCCTTCCCAGTGACAGCCAAGCGTTTCTCTGGGCTGTTGGGGTTTGTTAACAGCCCTGGGGTGCTGACTGGGAGCTGCTTGCTTCTGTTAGAGTTTTGGGGGAGCATTGCTTTTGTTTTCTTTAATGGTGTTTAACTGTGCTGCTTGAGGGAAGTTCTTGCCTTGCAAAAACCTGAAGTACCCAGAAAAACATCTCTTCTCACAGCTGCTCTCGGAACACCCGCCCAAGCCCATCCGGCGGGACCTCCAGCTCCAGGTCAGTTCTGATGGGCTTCCCGGCCTGAGAGCAGCTCCCAGCCACCCGTGGCCCGTCCTTGGCTGAGCTGCTGTGCCTTCGTGCCACGGAAATCCCCACATTTGCAAGGATTTGTTAGGCAAATGCCTCCCCGGCCGCAGCACGTCTGGCTGCCTGGCACAGGGTCGGGACGCTTTGTGGACCCTGCTCAGAGCATCCCCTCCCCATGGAGATGCGGGAACCGTCACGCACATCACAGACACAACGGGATCTGTGCTGTGATGCTCCAGAACAACCCAAACTTCCTTTTTTTTTTCTTCCCACCACCCCCATTTTTGCTCTGGGGCAGCCACTTTTGCAGGGAGCAGCTTCCAGCTGAGGTTTTATCGAAAAATAGGAGCTTGGTTGCCAAGAGGTTGTGTTTGGGCTGCTCTGCCTTTGCCAAACAGGCTTATTTTTTCATGAAAAAGCCTTGGCTGGGTTGTACAAGCGCAAGTGAGAGGTGGGGTGTTTGGTAGGGCTGATGGAGCTGCAGGTGGAGGTGAGGAGGAGCCGCCGTGATGAGCCTTGGCACTGCCGGGTACGGGAAAACCCTGCTGCTTCCTTCTTCCCTCTGCTAATGCTGCTGAGGGAAGAAGCAGTTTTACCCTGGGGGGTTGTGCAGCAATAGCTCAGGGTGCCAACAGCGGCTGTTCCCGAGGTCGGTCCTGCAGCAGCTCTGCAGCCTGGCCTGGCTGTCCCATGTCCCCATGTCCCCCTGCCACACAGCCGGGGGGGATAAAGGGGATAAAAGCCTCAGCAGGGTTGGAGCAGACAAGGGCAGTGGAGCAGGAGCCCGGGGACAGACAAATTGCCTATGCTGGACTTGCTATATTTTTCTAGACTTGCTCATTTTTTCCCACATTCACTCAGTTGTCATTCTGCCTGTTTTCCCTGCTAGTGAGAAGCTTTGTCCTTGAGCTGCACTGGCGCTGGCTCAGCCCCGATAACCTCTGCTCAGCATCACCACTTTGACATTTACCGGTGACAAGTTCCAGCCTAATTACACTCCAGAGGGTGGGGATGTTTTGCCCAAACTCGGGGCTTTCGAGGCCACACGGCTGATGAGCTCATCCCGCTGTCCCGCCGCGGCCGCCCGGGATTCGTGTTTGTTCGCACGATGCCGCTGTGACGGCAGCCGCCACAGAGGCTTTGGGTGAGAGGGGGGAGACAAAACCGTCCGGCAGCGGCCGTCCCGCGGCGCGGGGAGAAGGAAGTGCTGCCACGGCCACTCCTCCTCGCCATTTCCTCTCCACAGTCGGGTTTTTATTCAGATGAGAGAGGGGCAGAGGAGCAGCCGGCCCGTCCGAGGCCGGAGGTTGGGCTCACCGGCTGAACGGGAGCGACGGTGACCGGTCCCAAGGGAGACGCTGTGGGTAACTGCGCTCGGTGCGGCTCCCCCATCCCGCTCCCCACCCCGCGGGGGTCACTGTGGCACCCCACGGCCACTTCAGGCTCCATCCCCACCACCACCTCTGCTCGTCCCCAGTGGCCCCTTTCTGCCAAAACCCACGCCAGTTTCATGGGAACCCTCCTGTTCCCACTGGTTTTGGATGCTCCAGGCTCTTCCCCTCCGTGTTGCCCTTCGCATTGGTCTTGGTCTTTGTGGCTCACCAAAAGTCTGGGCTGGGTGAGGGGCTGGTGGGCTTTGGCAGCAATCGGGCTTCTGGGGTGGCACAGGTGGGTTTTGCATCACCCTGGCTGTCACCCATGCACTGTGTTTTTGGGAACGGTGAACACTTGCAAGCCCTGAGCTTGGGGTTTTAAGCAACCCGTGTTTCTCAGTGTGTTTCCAGGCAGGGTGCCAGGGCCGTGCCGGCCTCTGCTGCGATACGGGATCTCTGCTCCCAGCCACTGAAGCCCTTTGATCTGTGTCCTGCGCTGCAAGGGGCCGTTTTGCTCCACTTTTCCCCCTGGAAAGGCTCGGTTTTGGACAGAGGGCTTGGCTTTCAGCCGGCACCATCAGCCTTTGGGATTTGCCAGCAGGTCCCCTTTCCCAACCGCTTTGCTGACCCAAAGAGCCTGAGGTCGGGGTGCAGCTCCTTCCTCTCCAGTACCATCCTTGGGATTCAGAGGTTGGTAGTTTAACCAGACACACATTTCTCTGGCTGGCATCGGGGAGGTGTCTCCTACAAGCCGGACCCTTTGTACCTGCAAACACCATCTGCCCGGAGGCTGCGCCGTCCCGCTCCCCTCCGGCCCCGCTGCCTCCGGCTGCCCACGCAGGCTTGTTTGTTGTGGAAACCTTGTTTTGGCAGGAGCAGGGTGACACACGGATGGAAGCAGTAGGGAGGAAGTGCTGAAGGAGGGCAGCTGGAGGTTTCTCAGGAGCATTTCCAAGAGCTGAGTGCGAGTCCTCCCACGGTGCAGCCGGACTCGACGCGGAGCAGCGCCTGATGGTGTTTACATGAGCACTTGTGATGCTGCAGACTTAATTACCGGTTCTTTTTCCTTTCATTTTCACTAAATATCTAATTGAGTTGCTGAAAGCTCATCTCTGCAGGCTGGCAGCGCCGCTGGGCTGGCACAGCCGCCTGCCCCAGCCCTGATCCCATGTTGAGCAAGCGGGGCTGCTCCTGCAGAATTCAAGTCGTATGTAAATAACAGCAGGTCTTAGGAACTGAGTCACGGTAAGGGTTATTATATGCGTGATGGGACAGATTTCTTGCTGAGGATGGCATTTATTCCCTCCACCCTGCCTCGCGTGGCTCATCTGGAGGGCTGGGGATCCTGTGCTGGTGGATGGATGCGCTGCTTGGGCTCTTGGCTTAGAGAAAAGGGTTGGGAGCAACTCCTGGCTAATGAGCACATGGTCCTCGTGCTTTTCCGTCGGCCTCGCGGGGGCCTTGGGCTCCCCGGGTGGACATGGTGGTGGTGGTAGGAGAATCAGCTTCAGTTTTGAGGAGCCAAATCCCTTCGTGCTTGTGCTGGAGCAGGTGGGGTTACTGGGGGATCCCTGCTGCGTGCCAGCAGCTTCTGCGGGAGAGTGTTTGTCTTGTTGTCACCACCAGCATCCATCTGCTCCCCACACCTTTCCCCGTGAACTCCCACAGCCTCCCCCAGCATTTAATCACCCTCTCTCCACCTGTGCGGATTTGGGGCTCAGAAAGCTTCACTGCGTGTTTGTGTCAATGTGTGTCACAGCCCAAGGGTTGTCTTGGCGCCAGGTCGAGCTCTGTGGTGTCCCCGCTCCCTGGGGACCACGGTCTGTGTCACAGGGGCTGCTCCCCAGCAGCTCTGGGGACAGCCACCCCGCTGGGGACCTTCAGGCACTGTGTGAGCAAAGGCGCAGCGTGCAAGATGGGGAGGAGCCAGGCTGGGACCCCAGGGTGTCATGAGGACACGGGTGGCACCCCAGCAGTGACACGCGGGGTGGTGGCAGCTCCGAGCCCCTGCACCCGGTGCCGCCCCTGCCCTGCTTGCAGGAATCTTGTCCGGCTGGTTTTGCTCTGGGCACGGCCAAATCCTGCACACGGTCAGCAATTAGCACTCGGAGCTAATTGCTGCACAGCACTAGCTCGTCCAGCGATTAGCGCTTGGGGAGCTGCTCACCCTGGTTTGGTTCCCACAATAAGCCGGCTGCCAGTCCGGAAACCAGCTTGTTCCTGGGACAGGGGTGAAGGCTTCGCTCGGCGTGTCCCGGCGTTTTGGAAGAGCTGGGAAAGGAGCCCGGTGAAGTGAGGAGGTGGCCGGGAGCGTTTCCCAGCGGCTGCGACTCCCCTTCTGCTCTCAGTGTGCTGGCGAGCGGCCGCCTGCGTCAGCCCCGCCGTGGGGGACGCGAACCCTTTGCCGGAGCGTGACATTCCGCAGGTTGGTGACTTCCTGCTGCGCTGGAGCGAGTTAATAGCAAACCTTTCGGGGACCTCCTCCTGCCCGATTTTTGGCAAGAGCTAGGGTTGACTTCTCTGAGCGGCTGATGAAAGCAGCTTTCCTCGCCCTGCCCGTGCCGGCTTCCTGCTCTCGGGGTTGGCAATGTCACCGCGGCAAACCGTCCTCTTGCGTCAGCGCTGCCATGGTCCGGAGGTGGCAGGGAAATGCCCTCCCACTGTGACACAGCTTCTGCCACCACCGGCTTCGTGCAGGGCAGGGACAGAGCTGTCCCCAGCGCAGCAGCACACGGAGGTGGTTGTGTGCCCAGTGGCCCCGTCCAGGCCTGGAGAGAAGTTTTCTCCTGTCAGCTTCCCTGCCGGGTCCATCCTTCTTGCCATTGCACCCTGCTGCTGCAGCGCATCCTCTCCTCTTCCTCCTTGTCTGCCAGCTGAGGTTTGCCCACGCGTTTGCTCTGCAGGTGGTTTTTCCTCGGGATGCTCGTGTCCCCGTGCTCTCCCGTGTGGCTCTGGGGACTCACGTGGGAAGGACACAGCGGCTATCGTGGGTCCAGGGGTGCGAGTGTGTGGGTGCAGGGGGCACGGAAGGACCATGGGGCAGGACGGTCGGGGTGCTGTGGGACAGCCCCACTGCTCTCCCCAGAGCCATGTGCAGGCTCAGTCACCACCACATCAGTTCTCTGCAATATATCTGAGTGCCCAGGGCAGCCCGGGGAGCTGCGGGCAGAGGGCTGGATGCTGCCCTCTCCTCCTCCAGCAACCCGAGCTGCCTGGCACAGCCCTTAACAGAGCCAGGAAAAATCCACACCCCCCGGGAGATGCCGTGGCACCCGACCTGCACGGCACGAGGGTTTCCACAGCAAGTCCCTCCCGTGCATGCTTCCACACCCCGAAAGGTCTCTGCGGGGGTACGAGTGACTGTTTCCTTCGGGGCGTGTACATGAGTGTGTGTGTACGCAGGTGTGGTTTGTGTCCTGCTTGTATTTAGCACAGGGAAGGGAACAGGACTGGGCAGCTCTGGTTCCAGCCCCAGCTCTGTCTGCTCAGTGTTGGGCTCATGGCAGAACACAGCAGAGCCCCCGGCTTTGGCTCCATCCAGCTCCGAGCTTTCCTTCTGCACGTGAAGGCAGGACTGGGTTTGTGATATGCATTGATTTGCATTTATTTACATTGAATTTCATCTGTAGCTTTGTGTGTTCAGAGCGTCTTCCGGAAAGTTAGCTTAGCTCTGGAAGTGTCTCCCTGCCATCCTGCCATTGCTGATTGCTACAGGTGATCATTCTGCATGTCAGAAAGTGGTGTATCTGTCTGATTTGTCTGTTATTAGTCAGTTCATGGTATTACAGAGATTAATTTTACATTTTGCTTTTTTTCTTAAGAAAGAAGATGATGTGAATGGGCTGTAAGAACCAGACGGGATGGACGGAGAGCTGCCCTGCACTGGTGTGGATGGAGAAGTGTCCTCTGCCACGGAGGATCGGGGAGGAGAGATGCCCGGTGCGGAGAGCGAGGCTGAAGGGGACGCGCCCTGTGCGGAGAGCGAGGCTGAAGGGAACGTGCCCTGTGCGGAGAGCGAGGCTGAAGGGGACGTGCCCGGTGCGGAGAGCGAGGCTGAAGGGGACGCGCCCGGTGCGGAGAGCGAGGCTGAAGGGGACGCGCCCTGTGCGGAGAGCGAGGCTGAAGGGGACGCGCCCTGTGCAGAGAGCGAGGCTGAAGGGGACGCGCCCTGTGCGGAGAGCGAGGCTGAAGGGGACGCGCCCGGTGCGGAGAGCGAGGCTGAAGGGAACGTGCCCTGTGTGGAGAGTGAGGCTGAAGGGGACGCGCCCTGTGCGGAGAGCGAGGCTGAAGGGGACGTGCCCGGTGCGGAGAGCGAGGCTGAAGGGGACGCGCCCTGTGCCGACAGCGATGCAGAAGGAGAGATGCCACATGCTGAGACCAACACGAAGGAAGAGGCACCTTGTGCTGAGAGCAGTGTGGAAGGAGAGCTGCCCAGCACGGACAGCGATGGGGAAGGGGAGATGCCCTGTGCCGAGGGCGATGCGAAAGGAGAGGCATCTTGCTATGAGAGTGATGGAGAAGAAGTGCCAGATACTGAAATCCCTGCTGCTCCGAAGAAAATGTCTTCTGTTTCTTCTCCCTTGCGGGCAATCATCCGCCTGCGACGACGATACTGGGGGCAAAAGAAGAGCCGTCTGCATTTAGAGCTCCCTCGAGAAAAATCTCCAGAATTTGGCCATACGAGGCTGCTTCAGAGGCAGCTTTCCCTGAACCGAACTGGCCTGTATGGCTCTTCCATGTCCTTCTTCAATCGGACCAGCTTCGAAACGTCCCAGTACTTCACCTTTGACACGTCTGTGGAGCAGCACGCTATGAAAAAATGCAGGCGGAAAAAAAATCGAAGGAAATCTAGAATAGTCCTGTATCCAGATAAAACAAAAAGATACCTCCCGACAGAGGAGAAGAGCAAGGCCAAACGCTTCCTTCTCTTGCTCATCGTCATTGTCTTCTTCCAGATTCTCAATGCGATAGAGAACCTGGATGACAACCTCCAAAAATACGACCTAGATGGTTTGGAGAAAACAATGCACCGGGAAGTATTTGGGCAGAAGCTTGCTGTGGAAAGTATGATGGAATTACTGAAAGACTATCTGGCTACCCACATACACAACAAGCCTCTAGTAATCTCTTTAAATGGCCCGACAGGAGTTGGGAAGAGTCATGTTGGCTGGCTGCTGGCCAAACATTTTCGTTCCGTCATGGACAATGATTTTGTGCTTCAGTACTTTGTTATGCACCACTGCCCCGACGGGGTTGCTCCTCTTACTTGTGAAATAGATTTATCTGAGAAGATTTCTGACATGGTTACACGAGCTGAAGTAGAAGAGAAAATACCATTGTTTATTCTGGATGAGGTTGAACTCATGTCTCCAGTCCTGCTGGATACCCTCAGCCGCTTCTTTGAACCCAACCAAACCAATGAGTTCCTCAATGCCATCTACATTTTAATAAGCAACATAGGAGGCGGTGAAATAACCAAGTTTGTTATCCAGAATGCATCCGCTGAGCTTCTGCATCAGCAAAGTGGAGTCGAAGAACTGCTGAGCATCGTCCAGCCCGTCCTGATCGATGTCCACCCTCTCTGGAAATCTGCAGACATCGTCCCATTTGTTCTTCTGGAGAAGAGCCATGTCATAAACTGCTTCCTGGAGGAGATGCGGAGGGAAGGGCTGTATCCCGACCAGAAGCATATTGAAAATTTAGCGAGTCAGCTCAGTTACTACACTACAGGGGACAAGCAGTACTCCAGGATGGGCTGCAAGCAGGTGGTGGCCAAAGTCAACCTGCTGTAGTCATTTACTGAGGAGACCAAGTCCTGTTCTTGGGATTTGCACAATTCTGGGTTTATGGAGGAATATTGTGACCAAGGTGTCCTTTCTCAGGCCTGCGCCAACGCTGTCCTGGTCGAGGTGGTGGGATGGCAGCCCGAACTCCTCTGTAACACAGTCTCTGTTCTCCTCCAGATGCCTCACTTATTCCTAATGATCTGTGAATAAAGCACAGGCAACAAAGCCCAAGCAACCTCCCATTAATTGTGAGGTGTTTTGTTCCTCACACTCATTTGGGGTACTTTGTCATTAAGGAGTTGTGAGACGAGAACAGACGCTGTGGGTCATGCACAGGAGGAAGCGGTCACCAGGTTGCTGTCCCTGCAGCACACGGGGCTGGGTCTTGCTCCTTCTCCAGGCTCACGGTCCTTGGCTCTTTGTTCGTCTTGGTCCTGGCTGGGGATGTGCAGAGCAGAGGCTGTGCTGGACACCTGGGAGAACCCCGAGAATTTGTGGCTTCTTGCTCCCCGAACGCGTGGGCAGGCAGAGCTCGGCTTTCTCCAGCTCCTACATGACCGCGCGCTCCAGAGATCACTTTTTGGACCCATTCCTGAGCTGTTGCTCTTCTGAGCTCATACCTGAGCTCACCTTTGGCACCTCCAGCGCGATTTGTGCCCTGTGTGTCTGTTTGGGCTCGCCCCGAAGGCTGCTCGGCTGTGCCAGTCGCTGCAGAAATAACCGCCGGATTGGTTCAGGTCTGGTGGTGGCAACTCATCCTGCTTTTTGCTTCTGGGCACATCTCACCACACTCATTATCTAGAAAGCCCAAAATAGCAACTGACATATATATTAAGCAACACACACACTGGAAAAGACAGTTTGGGCTGTCTGGGCCGAGATCAGTGGGAATCCTGGGCTCATTCCCAGCCCTGCGAGGCCAAGAGGTTCTTTGCCATTGGGACCCAGGGGAGAACGTGCTGCCTGGAAGCACCTCAGGAAAAGCACATGTCCGTGTTCTGAGCAGGCAAACTGGGCAGGTATTCATGGCATTGCTTTTTCAGGTTTTGGTTTTGTACCTAAATCCCCTTCTACAATTTGCTGTGAATTATCATATACTTAATCCTGTGGATGTTTGCACTGGTGGTTTGATTTGCCTCTTTCTAATTATTGGTCTCCAAAACCTTCTGTCACAACCTCCTGCTTCCAGAGCTATCATCAGGAATAAATCCAAACTATCCTGAATAAAAGAATTCAAAGTACATTTCCTTTATTTGACTGAAATGTGGTTTTCCTCCCAAATTTCTCTTGTGGACTGATGTAGCTGCACTGTTGTGCCTGTGCTTCCCAGGGACTCGGACTGGGAGCAGGGGCTGCAGCTTCGCTGTGGGATTTTGCACCTTGATGCCGTGTGAGCGTGTGCAGCTCCTCAGGGTACGCTCTTGGTAACCAGACCTAAAACCCACAGCGTGCCAGGAGCTGCGTGTGGCACATCCGCCAGAGCCACACGGGGGGACCAGCGACGTGTGTCCTTGGCTGAGATGATGCTGGGCTGGAAAGCCTGTACGTAGTTTCTCCTCTTGAAGTTATCCAGCCTTTTTCTCCTGCAGAAGGGCCTGTGAGAGCAGCTGGGCAGAGGGCAGGAGGGGCTGTGCACATGGGAAGGGACTGAGCCACCTTCTAGGCACAAGTGTCCACAAAAAGTGATGTGGGTGAGCTGACTTCCATAGCTCAGTGAGCCTTTACTACCAGGGCAGTTAGTATGTTTTTATCCTGGATAAGATGCAGAAACAACTGAGGGATGAGGATTCCCCTCCTCTTCCAGCTGGGAGAGGGACAAAGGTTATTTCTGGTTTCTTCTACCAAGTTCTGTCATTTCTGGGAGCTCAAGAGTGTGATGGGAGAGGTGTCCCCCACACTGACCCCCCTGTGCCTTCATCCAGCTCCTCGGGATCCCCCGGGTGAACGGGGCTGCCTGAAGTGTGGGACCTGCCATATCCATCTGCCATGCAGGTGGCTGTGGGTGGCACTGGGAAGGCTTCTTTGGTTGGCAAGAGCTCAGATAGAAATTCCTGTTGTGCTGGAGGCAGTGATTTACGGCAAGCAGCTCTGCCCTGATGCAGGCAAAAGCACAGCCAGTTCAGTAATTAAAGCAGCACCGGGATAACCATTCCCCACCATGGGCTGGCAGGGGCTCATGGGGAGACCAGCAGGTCCTCTGCACCCCACAACTCCATCCTGAATTCAGAAGCGTGTTTGGGCCGAATTCTCTCTTTGCATTTACCCTGGGGAAAGTGCAGGGTGATTCCAAACAGGTACAGCGTGAGGATGTGGGACCACGAGAGCACGGCAATGATAAAGGAGGGTAAAAGTAAATATGAAATAGTGGGACCTGGGACCACACCGGCCTGGTCTGTGCTCACGGCTTGCCCAGGCTCAGGTCAGAGGGCCCCATGGCACGAGCTGCATTCCCCATCACATGTGGCATCAGGCCCTGATAGAACAGCTGTTCCACCTCCAGGAATACAGAAAGTGAACCAATAATAAACCTTGAAGGCATTAATGAGTCCTCAATCTGCCTCACCTGACCAGCTCTCCACACCCAGAAACACTTCAGAAAACCTACTTAAGCTCAGCTGGAGCCATTGGTTTCTGTGGGAGCTGTGTTGGAGAAGTGCTGGTGCCCAGCTCAGCTCGGGCTTTGCTGATCCAAGACCTCAGCCTGTAGCCTGACATTTTGTCTTGCCTCATCACCATGGACCTGCCTGGCCATTGCTGGACCTGGCTCTGATCTGTGCCTTGTCCTCCTGGCCTCAGACTGGACCCATCTCATCACCATGGTGTTGCTGGATCTGGACTCTTGGATTGCTCTGGACTCTTGGTTGGATGTGGCCATCAGCTCAGATGTGCCCCAGTCTCCCAAGCAGGTATGGTGGGATGGACCCTGCTGGGCCTGGGGTCCCACACATTCCCTCTTCCCTGATGGCTGCACTTGAACCCCGCCCAGCCAAACCAGCAGCAGTTTGGTCCAGGCTCCAATCTTTTTAGGAAACCCCCAGGAAAGCAGAATGAGACACCAAACATGTGGAGCTTGTGGGCGCAGGGAGTCTCGTGCAGACCTTTCTCACTGTGTGTGATCTGACTACGGGCAAACCATTTATTCCACAAACACAACAGCCTGGGTGAGCTACTGTGAGCTCTGTGCTAACCAGCCTGGCTGTATGGCAATGATATTTTATAATGCTAATCACGGATCACTGGATGAGCCCAATTTAAGTTTTATATTAATTATTTAGCTTAAGTAGGTGTGTTTCAAATAGAATGAATCACTTAGAATTTTAAGGTTGTGTGATTTTATTTCTTTTAAATATACTGTTTGCTTTGTGTTGCTTAGGAAGCTGAATTTGCGGGTCTGGTGTGTTGTACAAGTCTGGCTCATATTTACCAAACTTGTATCTACTTAGTGAAAACAAAGCAGCTGCAAACCATCAACACCACCTGCAAGATAAGGCCTGTTTTGCACTTCACTGAGGAAAACAGGATTAATTTGGGCACAATTACACCTTCAAGGCTGGCGTGAAGCGGCTTCAGGCTATGAACAGTGCCTGCAGCTGAACAAAACACGGGCCTGTCCGAGGGCAGTGAAAGGATCCGATGGGAACAAGAAGACCCCAGACCCAAATCTTGTTGTTGGACTGAATTGTGGTGTGAGGGGGTGGATAAATAGTCTGTAAGATAATAATAATAATAGTCTATTATAGTAATAGTCTGTTATATTAATAGTCTGTAAGTCCCCTGTAATTACCCAGAGACTTCTAAGCTTGGCTGGAACCTCTGCGAAGGCACCAGCTCGAGCTGACCCTGCCGCTGTACTATAGGAAATGATTTATGTCTATGAACTTTGATGCCTGAGAGTTTGATTCGAGAGACCTGGGATCCAGACTTGGGAGAGCCCAGGGCCCTGGGGGGAGGTAAGCAGACTGAATGCAGAATGATGAAACTGATATCCCAGCCAAGCGATATAAAGAATCGGGTGTGCGTGTATAATCCTTTGGCCATAAACTCATATAATCCCGTAACTGTTTTCTCTTACCCTCGTCTTGCACATGAACTGTTGAGCAAGTAAGGGGTAAGTTTGGATCCAGCTGCACTCAGGCTGCTCTCTGAGAAGGAGTTTAGAGAGCAAGGGGGTCTGTTCTGAACCTCGGGAGTCAATGGGGGGCCTCCCTTTGCCCTTTCGCATCTCCTGTCCCCACAGCAGTTGCTCTGAAACAGCTCTCGCCTGCTCCAGCCTGGCACATTTCCGCCACGCAGTGAGTACTACAGCAAGCCTTGTCATCAAACTCCAAGTCATGCTGTTCTTCAAGTGACCTAAACACCGTGCCATGGCAAGCAGGACCCTCCGTCCCTCATCCACAATGCCAGGCTGGAGCGCTGTGGCCCAGCCTCCCGGGACACGGCTGGGACCAGGGCTGTGGGAGGACAAACCCATCTGAGTTTCTCCGTGGACATGGCCCAGCTCCAGGCAGAGGAAGGCGGGTGCACGCACGCACTCTGTGTGAGCTCTGGCTAACTTCAGCTGCCTCCAGGAAAAGAGGTTTGTGTTTGAATGTTCCTAAAAAGGAGCTAATCCCAGCTGCCCCCTTTCGTCAAATCAAAGCGAGCCTGCCTGAAGCTGCCTCCAGAGGCGGGTGCTGGCTGGCGTGGTCAGCCTGGCTGTGGGCACAGTCCTCCCCGGGATTTATGTCCACTGTGGGAACATGCTCCAGTCCCCAGCACTGGACCAGGGCTGCTCTGTTGCACACCACAGCATCCTGCCAGCCTTGCTGGGCTTGTCCACTCCCCAGGTGCTGCTGGAGCTGCCCCTGCTGCAGTGTGACAACCCAGCAGGACCTTGCCCTCACTGGCTGATGGCTCTGGCCATGATGGCTCTATCACGACCCACAGGGGATGTGTGATGTTGGCCTGGGGCACCTGGGCAATGTTTGCAGACAGAGGTACCACTGGCAGAGGGTGCAAGGGCAGCACTAAGCCCATCTCATCATACATTAGTGCTATGCCCTTGCACATAGAGCAAGGAAGAACTACTGATGGTCCCTAGAAGGTTAAGCTCTCTGTTGCTTGCTTTCTGCCTCCTGTAGCCTGCACCAAATAGATGAGCTGCAACCAGGAAAGCAAATCTGAACATGGGTGATGGCAGGGGAAGATCAGGGGCTGCAGCAGGGGAGAAAAGAGCAAGGACAGCTTGGGCATGGTAGAGCTCTCCCAATAGCTGTGTGTGATGCAATTCTCCCAAGGGTGCAGAGGGAAATGCCCGCAATGGCTTTTGAGGCCAGATGATGATGGGGTGAGTTGCTGAAAGGTGGAGGGAGGACAAGCACCACCTCTCCTTGGGCAGGAGGAAGAGCTCACAGGCAAATATGTGAGCAAATACATTACCTGTGAGCATATAGAACAGATGGGAGAAACAACATCCAACATTTCCCAGGCTGTGACCATAGAGTCTAATTTCCTCCTCTGACAGGGTATGTAAGGAATAGCAGTTAATAGTTACTGGGATGAACTGGAAAGAGTTTTCCAGTGCTGGGGAAGTTCAGTGTTCCCCAAACAGTGGAGAGGACAGAGGTGGGAGTTTGTCTGCCCATTGAATTTGGAGGGGATGGGGAGCTGAGAAGCTTGCGAGCGTTACAGAAGTCAGGCTCGGGATGAAAAGCATGAAGTGGAGGAAAGGTCTGAAAGAAGGTGCTGCAGAGGAGGGTGGGAGTGAGAAAAGGCACATTCCAGGATGGCGAGGGCGAAAGGCTGGAAGGAAAACAAGCCTGGGAGGGATTGCAGCGCTCGACATGGCAAATAATACCACAGGGTTGTAAGAAAGGCAAACATCCCATAAAATGTATAAATAGGTGTGTTGCATATGCAAGGGATGAAGTAATGTGGGGCCAGGCGCGGTGCCTCACTGGAGCACCCGGCCCATATTTGGGCACCCTCCTGGGGACGGAGCCCGGGGGCACAGCACCAGCCATCGCACCCGCAGCAGCGAGCGCCGCGACGGGCTTTGTGCAGCCTGGGGAAAGCTTCACGTGAAGCACGATAAGAGGTCTGAAGTACACAAAGGACCAGGATAAAGGAGAGAGCAGTGCTTGATTTGACCAGTCCTCCTTGGGCAGGGCGTGGAGTTGGCTCCAGAGAGTGAGATTTAGGTTAAACCTTAGGGAAATTGCTGTAGGTGCAGCAGTGAAGCACCAAAATGGATTGATTTGAGTGGCTATGGAATTGCTGTCACTGAACCTGGGGACAGAGGAGGAAGAGGATGGTCTGGCCAGAGCTGCAGGACTCTGCCTTGCTGGTGTCACAAGGTCCCAATTTCCCCGTCTTCTGTCACCTTGGGTGACAAGGGTCAGCTCTTTCTCCTGCCCAGCACACAGCTGGTCATGCTTGTAGTGCTTAGTCTTTTCAGAGATCACACAAAGTTAACATCGCTCCTCTGTAATGGATTTGGTTCAGTTACTAAAATACGTGGGTTTAAGTGCAGAGCACCTGCATCTGAAAACAGTCAGCCTGGGGAAGTGTGGGGAGATCCGCAAGTGGTGAGATCAGCGATCCCAAATGGACGGGTTTCTCAGGTGGAATGAGTTAAAAGGACAAGGGAATCAGCCAGCATTGAAACTAGAGTATGCAGAAGAGTTAATTGTATAACTAACTAATCTAGAACCCCATTTACTTCCCCTTGACACTTTTCCCTTATTGATTCAGTTTACTAATAGTTATTAGATATGATTTGAGGGTCTACATCTAGAGCTGCCTCGAAGGACTTGTGGCCGCCTCCAGGAAGCCCCCACAGAAGGGCCGGAACTCCCCAGCGTGGTTCAATGTGCCAGTGACACACGTGGAGCTGGTCGGTGGCTCCGTGTGTCACCGTGCAGGAGCGGGACTCGGCATTGGCTCCTGCTCCTCTGGCCGTGGGCATCCCTGCAAAGAGCCACTTATGTAGGACACACACAGTCCAGGATCTTCTGTGGATGCTTTTCGGAGCTGACTGACACTGCACATCCTGGGCTGTTTTATCAACCAATCCCTCGGGCTGGGATTCAGCTGCTCTAATTTCGGTCCCTCTGAGTAAGTCTGCCTGGGATTTCCCCATCCCTGCCTCCTGGGAAGAGCCTGCCCGGAAACCCAGGGCTGGGAAAAGCCATGTAAAAACCTTCCCCGAGCCACAGCTCATCCTGTGGGCTCCCTGGGCAGGTTGGACCCCTGGGGCCATGTGGTGCCCACGCAGCCCCCAGGTTATTCCAGCCTCTCGCAGCTCTGTGCTCCCTGATGCAGCTTCAGCTGCCAGCGTGCTGCCTATGGAAACCACCACCACTGCATCCCACCCCAACCGCCCTGCTGTGCTAGCCAGCCGTCCTCACCTTCTGTCCAGGACAC
Source organism: Patagioenas fasciata (assembly GCF_037038585.1). Classification (NCBI taxonomy): domain Eukaryota; kingdom Metazoa; phylum Chordata; class Aves; order Columbiformes; family Columbidae; genus Patagioenas; species Patagioenas fasciata. The sequence goes on from NC_092539.1 coordinate 2,836,449, forward strand.
AGTGAGCTCAGCCTGGTCAAACTCATGCTAAGCTGTGGGCCAAGCCCTGCTTAGTTTGCTCCTACAGCCCTGGAAGCAATCGCTCTGCTGCCCTGAGCAACAGAACATCCTTGGGCACATTTTGCCCTGCATTTGGCTCTTATTGCTAACGGTACCTCTCCCTGCTGGGGCTTTGCCCTGGGGATGTGCCTGGAGGGGCCTCCGTGCTGTCCCCAGCTCCCAGCCTTGCTGCTCCCACCTCGGCCACCTCACCACATCCCCATGGCTTTGTTTGTGTTAACTTTTGGCATTAACCCCAGGTTCCTCAGAAGGGAATAAAGGATCCAGGCCTAAGGAGCCTGTTCTTCACCAGATCCCAGCCTCTGACCCCCATGAGATCTCTATATATTTTTGTGACAAACAAGTGGTGTGTATAGGAAAAGGTAAAGCATTAACTGTAGCCAAAACCTCTGTTTTCACCTGTACCTTTGCTTCTTTCCTGCTCCTATAATGTTCTGCAGTACCCAAACATTCTCAAGCAAACCAGACCCATGTGGTATTTCAGCTGTTCTTCCAAGACAAAAAAGGCTTTAAAATCCTGGAGAAAGATGTTCCCAGAACTTATGGTTTCTTCTTAAGCTCTCTGAACCACCCGACAGAAAAGCTGTGTGCAGGTACAACAGAAGTTGCAGGCAGGACTACCTGAAATGGGGGAATCTGGTTCTGTCCTCCCACTGCCACATTTTCACAACACGATGCTCTGTTTCCCAGTAGTGTTTCCAGGATTGCAACCAAAGAGATGTGTACCCCTGTTAGCTGATGTGCCTTGGCATTCCCATCGCGTACCGTTCCTGTGCTAGATCACAGCAAACCACCCAGTTCTTCCTGAGATGACTTCATGGGATCAAGGTTTCTGAGTCACGGGCTCGCTTTGCCTTCGACAAGGTCCTGCCATCTCTCTGGGTGCTGCAGGGGCCTTGGAAAGTCAGTTCTGAGCGTTTGCTTTGAGCACAAGCTGGTCCTTTGCTTCAAGGTTGTTCTTTCTCCCTCCAACGTGAAAAAGGGCTTGTGTGCCTTGGGTTCGCTCCAAATATTTCAGATGATGTAATGAGCCTTTCTGCCCCTCCCTGCAGACTTCTTCAGCACAAACAACACTGCGATTCTGGGATGGCTTGAGGTCAGAACATGATACTGAACATTGCAGAGCACGTTGGCCTGACACGACCCAGTGTCCTCAGCTCCATCAGTGCTACGGCATCTTCAGCTGCAAAAGCCTCTCCACGTTGGTCCTGTTGCTCCTATGACTCATGCCAAGGCCTTCAGCGTTGCACCCTTGGGCCAAAGATCCAGCAACTCCACCTCTGAATGCTGGTCCTGATGCAACCAAGGCTCAGTTTTTGGCTTTGGTGATCCAACGGTGAAACACACGGAAGCCTTTGGGTTAGAGGGGGCTGATGAAATTCAGTTATTTGGATCCGGCTCAACAGAAATTGTTTTTCTTCTCCTTGCACCTGGTGGGCAGAAGATCTGCTTCTTGCAGTGCTGATTCATCTTAGTTCTCACTTGAGGAGAATACAGTGACCTGCTTGGACAAGCTCACCTGGGAGTTATAAATACATCCCTGTGTAATACTCACATGACAATAAGCTAATGGGTAATGATGATTGCCAATAAGAGCAGATTTGTCCCTACAGGTAGAGCCCCCTTGTTTTGAGGTTGAGTTATTACTTGCCTCCCCGCAGGTGGGTGCTGGACAATGCCAGTGAGATGGATTATGTGCATCGTGTGGAACTTTGCTGAGAAACCTCTACGTGACTAACACAAGGTGATGCCACTGGTGGCAGAACTAGAGCCAGCAGGCTGTCTAACCAACAGGAGCTGGCCCTTAACTGCACTGAGGTCAACACAGCTCGTATGATGGGACAAACTAATTGATCTTCCTCCTTGGATATGATCCTGGTGGAAATAAAGGGGGTAGTTGAACATAACACTGAATGCTTGATTTTTGGCCTTTAACATCCACTGTTCACTCAATTTCTGGGTGTATTTGGTGTCCAGTATGGGCAGCTGCTTGTGGCATTTTCTCCCCTGAACTGAGCTGAAACAGCCTGAAACCCATGGCTGAGGAGCAGAGGATTCATTACTAATCCCCAGCCTGACTCATCCATGTGTTGGGACCGGGGCGGCTCTGAGGGCTCTGACACCCCACGGCAAAGCAGCAGCAACCCACATGAATTATTTTCTTATCGCGTGCTTCTTATAAACCACTTCTGCAATTTAGGTGCTACCTGACAGTATTGCATCAGCCGTGGGAGCTGGATGCCTGGCATGGGGTGCATTTAGAACACTGTTGCTGAGCACAGCTTCAGCCATCGGAGCTCAGGGACAAGCTGTGTTAACCCTCTGAACAACCCCATGAGAGATGGTGACCAAATGCCTGAGCCCATCCCTACATCTGAGGAGCCGCCTTGCAATGAGCTACCAGTGATTCTGGAAACAGCAACTCATCTCCCAGCCCTCTGAGCTTTGACTTGTAGAGAGGAAAAAGATGACCAAAGACCACTAAAGTTCTGTCTTTAAGCCTGGCTGTGTCTCAGGTTTAAGCACTCATCCGGACAGCGTGAGAGACTGCCCTGAGGAAGGCGTTTTTCAGTATCTTGAGGTGAGCTGCTGGCTCCAGTGCTTGGTTTAAACAGGGATTAGGGATGATCACAAAAGCCAAAGGCAATGTCACCACGTGGAATTCGTGACCCGTCACCTTGGAGGTGCTGGGCGGTACATACCTAGAAATGGGACTCCGTGTATTGTAGTTGCCGTGTTAGTAGCTACAGTTTGGTTTTGCCCAAGAGGTGGTTTCCAGTGGAATAAGCCTGGTGACTGAGAGTTTTCACATCACGACAGCAAGTGACATGGTGGTGATTTACAATGCTGAAAGCACAGAAGTTTGATGCCTTGTGACTTAAAGCCAACATCATTTTGCTCTTCCAAGAAGCAGCAAGCAAGCAATGTTAGGGAGTCCAAAAGACAAGGGGAGATATCAAAGAACGGTTTTAAAATTTGAATTTTTGCCTATTGTGGCATTGTGGTGGCTAACGGCTCCCTGAGAAGGCTTCAGAGATATCAGGCTATATTTGATTTTATGTGAGCCATCCAGAGCTGGTTTCCCAAGGCCTTTTTACAGAAGCCCATATTTTATTCCCACCTGCTAGGAGCAGGTGTAAGGTGCCCAACACTGACAAAAACCATTAAGTGTACAGCTAAATCTTCTAAGTTCATGACAAAGATCCTCGAGAGCTGGAGACATCTCCAGCAGGTTTGTGGGCACTCAGCCCTTGCAGGCTCTGTTTAGTCATCATAAGGCACAAAGAACCTGAACGTGAGTGGTGTTTTCTTTTTCCTTTTCTGGGCATATCTGAGGTTGAGCTTGCCAGAGCAAGTGCTGAGGTTGCCTGTTTTTCTGGGGCGCAGTGCTGAGCTTGCTTAGCATCATAACAGAAAGTGGGGTGTCCCACCTCCATCCCTCCGGCTCAAGGCCAGAGATGGTGGCAGATGGGATGGGGAGGTGGGGAGGAAGGTGAGAACATGCCTGTCCTCAGACTCCTTTTCTGTTCTTTGTAGCAGATAGGTGAATTTTAATGAAGGATACACTCTCAAAAGCACTGATGTGGCTCAAGGCAAAGTCTCGTGATAGACAGAACCCGGGAAGAGAAAATTTGGAGCGTGCTAGCAGCCAGTGCCCGTGGGCAGATATGTCGTGCTGGGGGTAGAGACATTCCAGAGCGGTTTGTGAGTCAGCCCAGCTCCTCCCATCGTTAACTTCACTCATCAAAGCAAGTATTTATAGCACAGGTAGGAGTAGGGAGAGAAATCAAAGACGACCTTCCCAGAAAGACGCATAAATCACTCCAAGAGTTCAGCTCTGGGGTTCTGCGTTTTTTTTTTTTGCTTTAACGAAAATAAATAAAAACGCTGTTGTTATTGCTAATATTTCTTAATATTATTTCATCAGTTTGCTTTTTGAATTAAAACCATTTTTGAGCAAAGAGATATTTCCATAGAGCTGTCCCAGCTTTCAGAGCTACCCCGGCAGGCTGCTGAGGACATGCTGGCTTACACTGGAGAAAACACTTTCCCCAGCACAGATCTGCTGAGAAACAATTCAGAGAGCCTGCCCAGGCCGCTGTTTGCTGTCCGAACCGCCGGGAGACCTCCAGGCCTCCCAGCAAAGCGAAGCAGGAGAGCCAGGAAGGTCTTGTACCCAGCCCACGTGAGAAAATATTTGCCACATCAGGAGAAAGACCAAGTCAAGCGGTGGCTGCTCCTCTTTGCTGGCATTATCCTCATGCAGATCTTAACTCAGGATCCTGAGCAAGAGGGAAAGAGCCTTAGAGAGCAGCTGCTCTGTGCACCAGCATCACAGCTCGGGGCTGCGGGGAACAGCTCCAGAGAAGACGGAGCTATTTCAGAGGCCCCGACAATCATCTTCTCATCAGCTCCTGGGCACCAGCCTCCCAGGCAAACCACAGCAGATGTGCTGGAACAAGCACGGAGACGACCGCACGCCTTCTGCAGGCGATGCGTGGCCGGTTTCACCCGCGCAGAGCACTGAGGTGCGTGCGAGATCTGAACTCCTGCTCTCGGACATCGACCGCCAGAGCACCAGCAGCAGCAGAGGTGGCCTGTGGACTCCTGCATCCCACTGAGGGGACACGAGGACTCTGGACGGTGACACAGGGCCAGCGGTGGCCAGAAGAAGCGCGGAAGAAAGCCTGGGGCTGCAGCAAGAGCTGTGCTGATTCGGTCGTGACTGTAATTAGAGATTGCGTTTCCAAGAGCTGCAACAACAGGCTGCAGGAATTAGATTTACGCTCCTGGGTCGGGTTTGTACTGTGCTGACCTACCGGTTACTGTTGCATAACTTTTTTCGAGTGCCTCTGTTTGCATGTTGTAATTTACTGTCCGTTCTCACAAATCAGAAGAAAGCAGCTCAGCTTTCAAACCAAAGAGACTGCAAAGATCCTGTGTCCTTTTCTCCCTCTGTAACACTGTAAGAATAAAACTGCTGAGATTGGGCTTTCACAACTTGTTTCATCTGAGATTTTAAAGTTAAGGTTTGTCCCCCTGCTGCATCTGGAAAAGTGCTGACCATCCTGGGGAAATAAAACTGTCCAACCAGCAAGAATAGTGGGGTCAGAGCCATGGCAGGACCCGGACACCGACACGCTGGTGCCCAGAGGGTTCACAGACCTGGGTCAGCATAAGACAGGAGACAACATGAGCCACAGCACTGGGCTAAGGTCTTCTTGGGAAAAAATCGGGTGTCCCATAAAGGAAACCGTGGGACATGCTGGGAAAGAGGGTTGGTCAAGGGGGAGGTTGAACTGGAGATCACCAGCGGTCCCTCCTAACCAACACTTCCACCCTTCCCATGTTTGTCAGGGGGTTACTGGGAGTTTAGCAGTGCTTTGTGGTTCTGGGCACGAAATACAGGATGAGCCACTGGTCCAGGGCAGCGTGTTTGTAGGTGGTTTTGAAGAGAGTGAGTGTGGTGGTGTCTGGGGGCTCTGCAGGAAGGCACAGCCTGGAGTGGGGCCTCCCAGACACCAGAAGGCTGCCTGAGTCAGGAATAAAGAAATCTGGCTCAGGACCTGCTTTTGCTCCTTGTCCAGCCGTGGGGCTTATTGCAAAGACTCACTCACAGCCCCTTGCTGGAAATGCAGAGCCCAGGATTTTCAGTGGATGATATTTTGAGCTTATTGAATTTCCTGGGCTGTTTCATCACCGAGCCCCTGAGGCTGGGATTCGGCTGGTTTAGGCTTTCTGAGGAACACCTGAGTAAGGCTGCCTGGGATTTCCCCAGCTCGGCACCCTGTGAAGATGGTGCCTGGAAGCCCAGGCCTGTGGAAAGGCCACCTGGAAAGCCTTCTCCAAGCCATGGCCCATGCTCCAGCCTCATGTATCTCAGGTATCAGGGCTCCCCGCCATGAGAGTCAGTCCCAAAAGGCCTTTGCAGCCCCCAGCTTTGCCCCTCAGGTCTCCAGTCCAGCCTTCCACTCTGCAGAACAGCTTCCAACTTTTGCTGAATTGCTCAGGGCTGTGTCCAACCCACCTTCTAAAATCTCCAAGCATGGAGATTTCACCACCTCCCTGGCCAACCTCTTATTGTTGCCTGTGACTTAATTCAGATTTTCTCCATGCTGCACATAGAGTGCCTTGTACTGCTGTTCATTGAGCAACATGTGTAAGAAAGCAGGTCTTCTAATGGCAACAGCAATTAGCTCCTCAGGCCCTGATAAGAGCAGAACTCAAACGTTTCATAATGACCTAGAGCAGCCGTACGTGACCCAGGGATGGACAGAAGCTGGATCACACGTGCAGCAATTGCAGAAGAGGTGTGGAAAAGCCAAGTGCGGCACTGCAGGCCACGACAGAGAAGAGCAGGGCGCTGCAGCCCACGGCAATTACAGAGACCTGCTTATCTCGGAAAAAAATGTAGCTGAAAAAGCTGAGTCACTGACAGCATTTAGCTACGAGTTCTGTGGGCGGTGGTATAGGATGAGCCCTTCAGAGGAGCTCTGCATCCCTCGTGTAGGCAGGGGAAGACGTGCAGCCACAAGGAACAGCTGAACGTGGAGTTATGTGAGATTCGGGAACGGTAGAGATAATTGAAAATAAAAACGATCTTTCAACAATGGTGGTGGTGTTGAAATCTTTCAGAGTTGATGGTAAACCTGGTGATCGAGGACTTTCCCAAAGACCAGCGTATCCCGATGGCATCAGGAGAGGGCAGCAGAGACAACCTGAGCAGGACCAGACCAGCTGCCTGCCCCGTTCAGACACCCGCACACGAAACCGCCACGGCGCATGTACAAGAAATTGTTGAGGATGCTGTCAGTACCGTGCAGAGAGCTGATGTGGTGGGAAAATAGAACCTGTCAAAACAAACGAGTGTGCTGGGGCATAACACAGCAAAATGTACACGGAGATGCCTTCAATATATTAAAAAAATAAATAAAAACCAACCAAGTCTTATAGGTGAGAAATTGTATTGTTCCATACGGTGTGGGACAGTGAGCTGAGGTATATGGTAATGCAGATGTGACAAAGGCCACCATCAAGCAGCATCCAAGCCAGACTCTGGCAGCTTAAATTAGTGCAACCACTGAAAATTCATTTCAGAGCTGATGTCTTGAATGAGCTAAATACAAAAAGAACCATGACGGTCAGTCTGCTGCATGAAGTCTAGTGTTTCACGCCATGGTCAGCCCCTGTTCCTACCTGTTACATTCCTGTCTGCTGCAACACTTGCTTTTGGCAGAGGTAGCATGGCCAGGACCAGCTCTGCCGAGGGCAGGAGTGAAGGACATGGCCGGGAGCGCACGTCCCTGCTCCGCAGCGCGGTGCTGCCAGTGCTGCCGCCCAGCCCACCCTCGCCCAGCCCTGTTGTGGCTACTCCCAGGCCTGTGCATCACCAGGGCAGTTCACAGGTACGTGCACCAGCTCCAGCTGAGCTCACAGGGGACGAGGCAAGATGGCTTTGGGAGCCCTGCGGTGCCCCGGAGGGATGATATGTCTGCTCTACACTGCATTCAGCAGAGCAGCATATCCAGACAGGCTCCACAGCCGGGACATGCCAGGACCCAGCCCTGCACTTGCATTTCCAGCCCTGCACAGGGTTTGAGGCTCCTGCCAGTCGCCGCCTTTTCTGCAGGGGGAGCCCCTTACACCCCAGCTCCACTGCCCCAGAGGCCTCCACCCCCACCCAAAGTCCCTGCGCCCTGCACATGTGTCTCACTCCTTCCTCTCCCAGAGCTCCCCGTTCCCTGCTCTGCCCACTCCAGAGCCTTCCATGTTCATGCTACAGCCCCATCTTTCCTCATACCACCCATCCCTCCAGCTTCTTATCCAAATCTCCTTGGGCTGTCTCACCCCCTAATCCCGCCGCCCCTGAGTCCCCCAGCCCTGCTGCTGTTCACAGAGTCCTCTGCTCCAGGACACAGCCCTGCCGGTAAAATCTCTTGGCCAACAGCATCCAAACGTATACTGGGAGCACCCCTTGGACATCCCCACTGTGTTCCCAGCCTGGGAACGGTCACAGGGAAGCGTGATGGATGCTCAACCCCAAACCCCAGCCTGGGATTGTTGTGGCAGTTTTGTCATTCCACATAATCACATTCCTGTACCCAGCGGTGTCCCCGGAAGCTGCTTAATTTAGTACTATAGATGTGTCCTATGGGACCAGGCGCACTGTGACATGCAGCGCTCCAAAGATGCTCCTCAAGGGGAACCTCTTTCCACATTTCCCCGATCCTATAACGAGAACAGCCTTTTGACCCCTCATCCCCATGCTCATCCGCGGAGGCGTGCCATGGGAATGGTAAACACAGCTGCTTTCATTAGGCGCATTATTCACCCTCTGGCTCCCTCCAAGTTGGACTGATGGTGTCTCAGGAGCGTAACGCAGAAAATATTACAAAGGTTTTTTGTTGCGCTGCCTCACCTAGATGTTACACACTAACCCACTGCACAAATGGATGTCTGAAAAACGGGAGCCTGAAAACATTACTGTAAATAAGACTTAGAAGAAAAAAATCAGGGCAAATAATAAGAACTCAATAAGCAATTTAGTGCAAACATATCAGAGTTTGTATCTCCCCTTGCCTCACAGCATTAAAGAGCCACTCAACAGAGGTCAAAAACATGAAATTGAGAACTGATTTGCGTTCACTCACACTGCAAAATATGAGTGAAAATACTTTTTATTGAAAATAGGAGAAATAGTGAAAATAGGAGACAGAAAGTTTGATTATAAGAAACATAGGATTACTCTGACACCCAACATTTCTGCTACCTGGAGCAAAGCAATGATCTTCACCGTTCTTAGTTCTTCAACAATACCTTCAAAATGTCCATCTACTCTACACCCAGAGACTGCGTAGCTCTGTGCAGCTGGTCTGATGTTTTGGCTACATTTTCACCTGGTGTCTCTGAGCACACCTTTCCCTGGTAATCAGTGTTTTCCTTTCATTCCTTACTCCTGCTCGGTAGAGTTTCCCACTTGATGGGAAACACAAGTGGGGATGTGGCAGGGCCATGAGGCAGAGCTGGGGACATGGGGGACTGCATGGCTCCGAGGCACATGGAGTCAACTGGATGCGGGGCACACGGGGGACACATCTCAGCCCTGAAGCACATGCGGCCATGGCAGGGCCCTAAGGCACAGGAGGACACGGCGGGGTGGTGACACACACAGGGACACGGCTCAGCGTGGAGGAACCTGGGGGACAATGGAACATGGCTCAGGCCTGAGCACACTGGGACCTGGCGGGGCCCTGAGGGGACACGGGAGGGCACTCAGGCACACGGGGGGACAAAGGAACACGACAGGTTCCTGAAGCACACGCAGAACACGGTGTCGCGGCGGGGCACTGAGGCACACGGACGACACCGCGCTGCCACCGGCCACCCCGCCGCTCCCCAGGGCGGCCCCGGCCCGGCCGCCGCTCCCGCCCTCCGCGCCGCGTTGCCATAGCGACGCCGCCCGGCGGGCCCCGCGGCGCGGCCGGGTCCCCCGCTCCCACCGTCCCCGCCGCCCCGGAGAGCGGTCGCTTTAAGAGCGGCGCGGCCGCCCCCGCCCTGGCCCGCCCGTTGGCCGGAAGGGGGCTGTGATGCAGCGCGCCCGCCCGCGCCCGCCGCCGCCGCTCGGTCTCCCAGGTAAGCGCGGCCACTCGCTCGGCCCCACCCCGCCCGCCACCGCCGCCACCACCGGGGGAGGCGCTGCCCGGGGCGGCGGCCTCGCTCCGCCCCGCTGGGTGCCCGCGGGCCCGGCCGGCGGCGCGGCGGGGCTGGGGGCAGCGGGGCCGCCGCGGTTGTGCCCTGCGCTCGGCCGGCGCAGGTGCGGGAGGAGCTCGGGGCAGGTCCCGGGCGCCTTTCGGTGAACCCCGCGGGGCTTTCGGCCTGCCGGGGGTGTTGGGGACCAGCGCTCAGCGGGGTCCCTGGGGCCCAGGCGCCGCTCGCCCCCGGGCCGGGCAGGAGCCGCTCGGCGGAGGCGGGACAGGGCCGGTGAGTCCCCACCAGCCCGGGGCACACGCTTTGTGCTTGGCTGCGCCTACCGCTGCAGCACTTGGGTCGCTTGTGTGTGCAAGAGCCCGTGAACTCTGAAACGCGGCTCCGGGCGTTCCGGTGTTTCAACACGTAGCGAGACAACTTTTTAATTAACGTTGCCAGCAGCACTGATCGGGTTTAACTTTCTTTGTTGGGCCTTTTTGCCGGCCGTGGTGAGGAGCCGGCCCCAGCACCGCTCCCGCTGCAGCCCGGGGGTCCCCGCAGTTGGCCGGGCCGCCGGGTCCGCGCTCCCCGGGGTCACCCCCGGCTGCCGCCGCGGGCTCGGCCGAGCAGGGACCGCGGCCGGGGCGGCCTTTCTGCCGTGTTTTCTCTTTCCTGCAGCTGGATCAGCTCTCGGGCAGGTTCTTTGTGGCCGTACCAGCAGCTGCTGGGGCTGTGCGGGGTAGGAGAGAGTGAACTGCGCTGCTGTGGTGCGGCGCGGCGGCGGTAGTTGCGGTGTTAATTGCGGTGTTAGTTACGCTCAGGTCCCAAGATGCGTTTTTTTCTCAGAAGGCTGAGAGTTAGGCACTCATGCTGGTTGATTTACTTGGTTGGGGTTTTTTGTTTATTTGTTTTTCCCCTTTATGAAAGAGCTTTCCATTTTTTATCCTTAAGCAGAAGAGCTTTTTTCTGAAGATTTCCCTCTCTGGGAAAAGTTTGCTTTGAAACTTTCATGGTGGCTTTTTGTGGTTGATACTCAGTATTTCATTTTTATGTTTGCTGGTGCTTTTCTCTTTCTTCCTTTTTGCACTGGGCATGCTGGCTGTTTCTTTGCCTTGTCTGGATTCTAAATGTTCTTTAATTAGCACAGGGGAAGTGGGAAAAGATAAAATATGAGAATCTGTGACTGTTCCATGTCAAATTCTTCAGTGGGATCTTTTAAGCCAAAGGAGATGAGGCTAGAAAAGGTGATAAAGTGGAGCTCAAGGTGTTTTGCTTTGCTGGAGGCAGAAAGGGAAAAATGTTCTGAGGGAGTGACTGAGATTTTGTTTCACTTATATATTTTGTCTTTTGGGGTTGAAAGGTAACCCAAGGTTTGGAGACACTTCGCTTTAAAATGCTGAGCTCTTCTTTTGCTTTTCAATTGCTTCTAGTGAAAAAAATAATTAAGAACAAGAAGTAGCAGCAGTTCTGTTGTGGAGCCAGGAGTGGTGGGGTGTGTGGGCAGAGTTCTCGCCGCTCTTCCCTCAGCCGTTCCTGCCTCCTCTCTGTAGACCATAAAATTAGAAAGGCTCCGATGTCCATTTAGCCTGATCGTCTGGGTAATGCGGGCTGTTAAAATCAAGAGAAGCTCCTTGTGAATTAGCTGCCATGCTGCTCGTGGCTTGCTCAGCCTGTGGGTTCTGGCCTCGGGTGTATAATTGAGGGAAGTAATTATATTTTAAGAAGACCTAAATATATTACCCAGGTGTGTTCTTGTCCCCTGGGCAGCTGTGAGTGGGTGTGTGAGATTTTCTTTCGCTGCTAGCAAGGAATCTGTGACCTGATGGTTATAGGCTACAGTTGGAACATTGCAGCATCTTAAACTTTCTGGAGTTGTCATGCAAGACCCAGTGGCTCCCTGGGTGTTCCCAGGTGACCTGTCCCTTCCCCCAGACCTGGCTCCTCACTGTCCCAGCAGATTTCACCTTTCTCATTCAGTTCACTCTCTGGGAAGACTTTATTTGTTGCAGCTTTCCTGAGTTTGGTTTTTGCGCACAGTGACAAGCCCAGCCATGGAGAGCACAGGTCTGTGGTGAGGGAGGGAGAGCCAAGAACAACTGGAACTGGGTATAATTGAAAACTGTCAACTTTGCAGCGAAGGAGGATGTTCAAAGCATGTGGCTTTCTAGCAAGGCTTGAGGTAGCTCTGTGGAGATTTGAGTCTTCCAGTTCTAAAAGTAATTGAGGGAAAAGAGGCACAAAGTCTCCTGCTTGTCCAAGTGCTGGGGAGTTACCTTGGCTGGAGTCGCAAGGTGACACGGCAGCAGGACTGGGTGGTTTTTCTCTAGAGATGCTGCTGCAGTTGTGCGCCATCTGATGTGGCTGCTGTTCTGAAGATGTCCTAGAGGGACTTCAAAATGCTTGAAATGTTCAAGAACCGTGTCTTGGAGTTGTCTACTTGGGATGTGCTCGACAGGGCTGAGACAGTTCAGGGCATGGGAGAGCCCCGGGCACCTGGGAGGAGGGAGGAATTTGGGAATGGGCAGATCTAATGGAGCAAATGCCCACCGCGGCGAACAGCACAGCCAGAACAGCTTCTGCCTGGCGCACCCTGGCTGGATCAACTTCAGGCAGTTTCTCAATGAGCCCGTGGGTGAAATTCACTGTTTCATGCCCCAGATGTCCTGCCATCCCCTTGGGCTGTTTGTATCTGCTGGTGTTTGCCAGACATTGCCTGAGCTGCTCTTAAACTGCAGCTGTTTTTGCAGGTTCCCAGTTACTGCACAGTTGTTCTTACTGTGTTTATTTTAGTGGTTATAAACTGATTTTTAAAAAGGAGTTGGAACTTGAGCCGGAAAGTCTCCTTTTTCTTTTTCCCCTTCATGATTTGGTTGAGAAGCTGCACCATAGGAGGTAGCAGCTGAGCTTTTCAATATCGTCTCCTCTTTATGCTTTGAATTTTCTAAGATGTGCTTTCCCAGGGCTTCGGGAGCAGTTGTCTTGTACCTTGATTCTAGTAGCTGACATATCTTTGGGGGGTGTCTGCTCTTAATCAAGTAAAATTAGGAATTTGGCTCGGGAGTGAAAAGCTTGGAGACTCTTCTCATAACATTTTGTTTAGCTGAATGTTTGCAGTCAAACAGAGCTATGTGGTTTTTCTTCTTTCTTTTTAAAGACACAGCAAAAAGCTGCAATATTTCAAGTCCCTGTGAGGTTTGGACTCGCATTTGGACTGGAAGGTGCCACTGTTGACCGAAACAGCTGCACCCTGACTGTCATCCCGCGTTGTACAAGGCAAAGTCCCGCACAGTGATTCTCACGATTAATTCAAGAGCCGTGGGTTGAGGCGCAGGTAATTTTTTTAAAGTAGCTTTAGTGAAGAGACAAATTGAGGAGAACCCGGTGCAGTTAACTCGCTCTTCTGCGCTCATGGTAATAAATGTGTGTTGCCTTTCCACTCTGATCTCTGCTTCCTTCTGTTTGTTTCATAACAGTTACTCTTGGAAGCTGAACTGCAAATAGGTGCTGGAAGTGGTGAATAATCACTTCACTTGGAATAATCCATGTCTGGGAAGAGCCAAGGGTTCAGTGCTCCTCATCTCTTTTGTTAGAGACAGGCTAGCTTTTATTTATCTCTTTTTTCCCCTGCTGTATGCACTGTTGAACACTGAACAGTGATTTCTATGCAAGAATTTTAAGAAGAGTCTTTCAAAGCACCAGCTGGGGCAGCTGAGAAAGGGTTGCCTGGGAGATGCAGCTGATGCCCGGTGTGACAGCTTGCGTGGAACAAAGTGAAGAAAAGCAGGATTGTCGTCTGGTCCTCCCTGCCTCCCCTTTGGGGTGCAGGAGGGGTGGTCTTTTTCCTGCAAGCTCAGGGGATGCAAATAGGACTGGGTTTGTGGGCATAAGAGTTGCTCTGCTTGTTGTACTCCCCACAGTGCTCCTTGTAAAGGAACAAGGTGCAGCTGGGCCTGCAGAGATAAACCGAGTGTGTAACCTGGGAATCAACCTCTGCGCTTCATTTCCTGCGCTCTTAGCAGTGCTTGTGCTTCCCTAAGGGTTTCACTGGGAAGGAAAGGATGTTTCCTCATGGGGATGGAGCGTAGGGCTTCTGGATATTCCTGCAGCATCACCAGGAGTTCAGGTAAAATTCTGTTCCATTTCCTTCAGCAATCTCAGGGTAAAGCTGCCTTTCCAGGGAGCTGCTTGTGTGTTCCCCTACTTCTCTTCAGAGCACCTGCTGTCCTGGTTATTCGTCTCTGGGTACATGTCTAGGACCCAACTGATGATCGTGGGGAAATGCTGAAACACATATTCAGAAATGAAGAGAATATTCTGTCTTAACACATTCAGGTCATCACCATCACACGTTTAATGGAATGTGTTTCGGACACTGCTCGATTTGCAGCTCTGAGTTTGTTCTTGCGCTCTTCCAACACCGGCTTAAAATGAGTTTGCATGAAAATGTGAACGCTTTAAAAGGATGAAAATGTGATGCTCCAGTTAGGTGTTGGCAAACTGTCCTGCTGTCTGGAGATGTGTGGGAGGAGAAATGGTTTCTTGGTTGTGTGACCCCAACGGGGAGAAGAGCAGCTGGGGTTTAACAAACTGGTTAAAATTATATAGACCCCCAAATTCTCCAGAGAATCTCTCCTTTCCTAGAAGCTTCCTTTAACAAGCCGATTTCTCAGGCTGATTGCTTGCAGATGAGATCATGCAGTGTGTTTTGCAGGGAAAGAATCTGAACTTCAACTGGTGAGCCAGAAAGTTTTTAACACACAAGTCACATGCCCGTGGTCCTCATGGCACATACAAAACACCAGAGACGGCCAAAGCATCCGTCCTCAGGGCGGCTTTGTGTTCCAACAAGAGCTTTCTGAGTATAAAGAATATCCAGGGATGCTCTCAAGTGCTGGGTCCTGTTGCTTGGACAGCAACAGGAGACAGCAAGGAAGTGTTTCATCTTTCCTTAGCTCTGTTTCTCTCTTTAATACGCACAGTGTTGGGATAAGCCCAAGCGAGGGAAGTCTCTCATCTGCCTTAATTCCACAGACGTTTTTCTGCTGGCTTCGGTGAAGGAATTTATGTAGAATTGATGATATTTTTGCTGTTAATGCATGAGAATATTCTGTGAAGGGAAGACTTGATGCTGATGTTCTGCTGCAGAGGATCCCACCGCTCTCTGCCCTCTCTCTAAAGGGACGCTGGTCTCCATTTCTCTTTATGGCAATTGGGTTAAGGTGTCCTTAATAGACAGACCTCTTCTTCCAAAATAATCCCAGCCATTGTTTAAAAATGCTGAACATTAAGCAAAGCTGTTCTAAGGTGACATTGGATGGTGTTGTAGCATAGGGGAGTGAGCAAAAAAGTTTTGTTGCCAGGAGCTTTGAAGTACAGCCCATTCTCACAGGTGAGGTGGAAAGGCACTTTCCTGATATGCCAGGACCTCTTTGTGCCTAAAAATATTTCTTCTTCCAAATCAAGAAGGCATTAGTTATGCAAAAATAGATTTGATGTGATGGTGGGGGAAATTTTGCTAACATTGATTATGGGAACAGGAGCCAAGGAATCACTTGTTCCCAATCTGTCTTTAAAAAAAAACAGCCAAAGTGGGCAGGGAAAATGTCAAATCCAAGCCTGAAATCTCCCAAACACATCACGCAACTTGAAGACAGGAATGTATAAACCAAGATGCATTAAAACCTCCTAGCACTCTACATCAACGTTCTGTCTGTAGGACGCTCTGGTTCTGTGAGGTGCTCCCGTGAGCTTGCTTTCTGCATCAAATAGTTGAAAGTAAATCTTAGAGCTGAGCACAGACTTGGTGATGGGTTTCTTTCGTGTCACCTAAGCCTGTCTGCTCCATGGGGGTTTATCAGAAGCTCTTTCCCGTGCATAACTTCACACAAGTACTTCATAGAGGTGGAAAGTCAAGCACGTGGAAGTGGAAAACACCTATTTGCAGGCTCATCTCATCAGACTTGGTTTGGCATCCTGGTGAGTGTGTAGTACAGTGCAAGTTAAAATGCCTACTGTCAATGTCATACATAAGTTGCGAACATAAGTTGCTTTGATTCCATGCCCTTACTGGCTAATAATCCCAGAATCCTCCTTTGAAAGAAAGGACTGGTAGAACACTTGGTGCTCTGATGGGTTGCAGTGATGTATGTTTTTTGTAGCAGCTCAACCATTTCATTCTTCGCACTGCTCCCTGCTCCTGGATGGGATCCTGCTGGGTCTGTTCATGGGCCGTCTGTCCGCCCGCAGTTTGGCTGATGATCCTGGGGCCGTTGGGTTGAGCAGCGTGTGCACATGGGAGGTGGCGATCCCTGCCCCAAAGAGTGCTGCCTAAACCTTGTTTTGTCCGTGAAGCTTCAGGGCTGCAGCCGTTAAAACACCAGCCCACTCAGAACTAATGCTTGCAGAATGCGTGAGCAAGGAATTAAACTGGGTGGAGTTGTTCCAAAATCTGGATTTGGGGCCTGTCCGCTCCTAGCGCAGCAGCTCTCTGGGTGTTTGCTTGGAAGGGCTCCCGGCATGGATGATGCTCTCCTGACCTGATTTGACTTCACTTTCTTGATGCTTGGGTGCTGTGCCCAGATCTGTCTGCAAAGCTCTGCAAGTCCTGATGAACCCAACACAAGTCGGCTCTCGTCAGGAGATGGTGGGGAGATGATCAGCTCGTATGTGCCGTGGGGGATGAAGGAGAGGGCGAGAGGACAGGAGGAGACAGAGACAAGCAAAGTTAACAGTCGTGTTTCTTCCCCAGGACTATTGTACGTCCTGAGTCTGCCAGCTGCAGTTTGGAGGCCAGAAGAATAGGGTGGGGTATTTTCTTCCAACCAGATGAATTTATGCAGTGAAAATGAGAAGTTTAGTTCAGTTTCTCTGGGAATAGCATTTAAGGTGTAAAAACACCCCACCCATCAGTAACGAAGAGCCGCTGGAGAACAAGCAAGGACAGAGCCTGCAGAGCACACTGCGTTTGCAGCTGCTCTTTTTCCTTGAAGGAGGAGAATCTGGGCATGTTTTTGTTGGGTGTATCAAGTGGTGGTGGTATCAGTGATTTGTGTTGCCCTCTTAGGGAGAGCTGAACTAGCCAGGTGTCAGGTTTTGTTGTCTGTCTGTAGTACTGCTGTGTTATTTCACTTGTGCTCATTTGTTTCTGCCTGTCAAAAAGTAAAAAACAAACAAAAAACCACCGCCAAACCTGTAGCAGAAGTAGCTGCAGGACCGGTATTCTCCAATGTGAAAATATCGGCCTACAATAAGTGTTTTTCTCTAAGCTTGGGGCTGTTTCTACTGTTCCTGACAAACTGTCGTGTCTTCATGCTGGGTAATGTGATCTTCCAGGAATGTTTATCTTTCCTTTCTGCTTTTATAGCGGAGCTGAGCTGGGGATGCTTGTGAGAACACGTGCGGCCTCCAGTGCCATGGTGTTGTTTGGGATGAGGTGTTGGCCATGTGCGCTGTGATTCAGCCGCTGGAGAGATCAGAGCAGCAGAGCTGGCCGTGCAGTGAGCACCCTCGCTGTTCCCCTGGACAAGTGTCCCGATGCTCTCAGTTCATCTCATGGACTTCGTTTCTAAGTGCGACGGATGTTATTTAAATAATCCAACTTCCCAAAGTGTCCTTTGTCTTTCCGTCAGTACGATGCTGTCCATCTACATGCTGAGCTAGCCGCAATCTAATTTCCCTCATGCTTCGGGACGAGCTGGATGGGGCTTTATCCTGAGAAAATGAGCTTTGCTGGCCAGTGCTGTGTGCAGACACCATGGGCAGACACAGGAGGAACAAACAATGGTAGGGCAAGGGGTAATGGGTTTAAGCTGGAACATAAGAGGTTCCACTTAAACTTGAGAAGCAACTTCTTCCTGGTGAGGGTGGCAGAGCCTGGCCCAGGCTGCCCAGGGGGGTTGTGGAGTCTCCTTCTCTGCAGACATTCAAACCCGCCTGGACACCTTCCTGTGGAACCTCAGCTGGGTGTTCCTGCTCCATGGGGGGATTGCACTGGATGAGCTTTACAGGTCCTTTCCAATCCCTAGCATTCTATGATTCTATGAATGGCACTGATGGCACTTTCTCTGGTGTCCCTTGCCCCTCTCTCGGGGTCTCAGCGTCCCCATCACCCTTCAGACAGAGCACCTTGTGCTGCCTTCTCCCCGAGGACTGAACCACCAGTGATCAGATGTGGTTCAGTGTCTGCTGCGGCATTTTTTTGGCCTCGTCCCAGCACTGGAAGGACACCAAATAGCAGCAGTGCTTCTGAGACCTCCCTAGAGGGAAGACTTCTAGTGGGAAATGATTTTTCTAGTTGCTTCTAATGTCTTGAGAGCTATTGGCTGTCTTGCTTTTAACCTGTATTCTTGGAATTATTGCAAGCTTTTGTCTTTGAATGCGTAGCTGAAGTTAAACGCCAAAAAGAAATCTCGTGTGACGGGTGTTAATTTGTGCGAGGACAGTCTGACGCGGTGTACTGACCCTGTTTGAGACCCGTGCAGTGTATCAAGTCACAGGCACTGGTACTCCAGTATTCCTGCCAGTACAGAATTAGCCCCGAGTGTGTCAGTGCCGACACCTTCATTAACCAAGCTTTTAATATAATCTAGAAAGATCCCTTCAGAGAAACTTGATGCGAGTCTTTCATAAAACCACTGGCAATCATTACTGTGCCTCCTTTCATTTGCTGTCATGGAGTGATGGAAATACTGGTTGAAAAGGACATCTGGAGATCTTCAGCCTGACCTCCTGCTTCAAGTGGGACTGTCTCCAGCGTGTGATTGACTCAGCCGTGGCTTTGTCTGGCCAAGTCTTGCAAACGTCCGGGGATGGAGCAGCGTACCATACCGGATCAGCTTTTATTTGCTTTTGCTTGAGAGTCGTACCTAGTGAACCACCTTTTAGTGTGGGTCATGTATCTGGGTTTGAATTACCTCATCCTGCAGGTTGAAAAACATTCGAGTGAACTCTTAGGAAATGTCCCAGTAGGGCTAGTAGTGTAATGGATCTGCATCCTCCTGTCTTTTCCGTGCTAGTATGGGAAATATGAGCAGACCCTGGTGCTGTTTCTGCAGGAAAGGGCAGGGATCCTGTTAGGTGGTTTTCTCGTGGTTGCACGGGCTATTACAGGTGAAGCAGTGCTTGTAGGACGTGTCCTTTTGCTGGAGTGAGCACACGGGTGTTTTCCCCCCGGTATTAGCCATGGTGTTTGCCCAGATGAGAGCCAGGCTGGCCAGGAGGCGCAGGATGAGCACTCAGAGCATTCCTCGCCCCGAGGCCGAGTGTGGGATGGGTGCTGGCCAGGCTGAGCCCACACATACACAAGACACGTAGTTGCCTTTCATCTGCCAACCTCAGCCCCTCGCGGCGGGAGGAGAGGCTTTTCCACAGAGCCTGCTGCTTTTATTTCAGGGAAAAACACCAGGTCATGAGATGAGAGTGCCTGTCGGAGTGTACATCGTGGTCCTGAGCGTTAATGGGAGCAGAACAGCTCTCTGCATCAGAGAAGTAGGCTGGCCTTCAGGAGTGCCACGGGCTTCTGGGCACAGTGGGTGTCCGCGGAGGGTGCGTAGTCAGGCCAGAGCAGGGCCCTGCTGCTGCTGCTGCTGCTGCGGCTGGGCTGGGTGTCTGCAGACAAACTGCGGATTGCAACACCCATACGCTTGCTCTGGCCAGAAGGCCTTGCTTGGAAGGGAAATGGCTGAGATGCAAGGAGCTGCTGAGGAGTTGGAGGCTTCCCTGGCCAAGACCTCGTTGCTAGACTCCAATCTATCTGTGTCTCCTCATCTAACAGGGAGATTCAGCAATGATGTGCGTGCTTCACTGGTGCTGAAAATGAGAGCTGCCGTGGGCTGGTCGTCATCTCGTTGGCGCTGTCATCTGCTCTGGAGGTGGATGTTGTATCCTGTTAGAGTGCAAACCAGCCCTTGTCGGGGGCATCTGGTGGTGTGGAGCAAGCAGCGGTGTCCTTGAGTGGGTTACGAGGTGCCCTTTGCTGTCCTGCCTGGCTGAACTGTGTACCCGAGAGCACTCTCCTGCCTTTTGTTTCCATAGCAGACCCAGCAAAAAAGGCTGGGAGCTTGGGCTTCTGCAGTCTCCTGGCTATTTGAAGATGATCGTCCTTGCTGAGGAATCGAAGGAATGCGGTGCCTACTGTTGTCAGCTGCTCTCTATGCGCCAGCTTGGGCCGAAGGTGCAGAGGTCAGGGCAGGGGTCGGATGGCCGGAGGGTCCTGCGGCAGCTGTACAGACCTTCAGCGGTGTCAGCTGGGGGCTGGCAGCTCTTGTTTTCCCACCAGTTCTTATTTTTGCAGAGGTCTGTGTGCTTTGCAGGTGGAGGAGCTGTAGTGGTGTCACTGGCACAAGCTGAGCTCTACCTGTTTGGTGGGTCACTTGGTTCGGTGTCCCTTGCTGGGAAAAGCAAATGACTGGTGATGAATCTCTCCCTTGTCACGTGCTGTTGCTCCTCGCTGAAGCTTATAGCCAGGGCTTATGGTTTGCTTTGGCTTTCTGCTCATATTCTTCATGTCCCTGGAATAAAATCTCCAGTGAAGGAAGCTTTTCTCGGAGCTTGATTTGGAATTAATGCGCAGACATTGGTGTTCTCGGGTCCCCACAGCCTGTAGTTCTTGAGGTGAAATATGCAACACAGGTTCACCTGGGAAACGTCTGGGAGGGAGGACCAGATGTGGGGAAGCATCCCTGCAGGTGGGACGGCAGGGTTTGTCCCCAGCAGTCCTGGGACCCGTGCAGCTCTGCTTCTTGGAGCTCTCCTTACGCCACCTTCTTTGCTTCAGACTCATTACAGGGACGGGGGGCAGAAAGAGCTGCCCTGCTGCAGTGGTGGGTGAGGAACATGTGAAGGACAACGCTCAGGACATTAGATACTATCTAGTGCTTCAAGAGAAAGGTCAGCTTTGAAAGAGGCCTTGTGCCTGCTGAATATATGAACTGCTTCCAGGGATTAGATGTCAGAATTCCAGAGCAGAGGCTCACCTGGCTCACGGGAGTTGCGCTTTCCTTGGAGCTGTGACAGTTCTCATCTGCAGCGCTTGCTGTTGCGGGACACCAGAGGGTACTTGGCTCACAGTGCAGATAAGAGCAAGGCAGAGAGGCTGGAGACGTCCTGCTTGGGCAGGTCCCAGTGTCCAGGGACAGGGAGGGATGTCTGTTTGCAGATAATGGTTTTCTCTGCCCCTTTCTCACAATTGTGCCAGCAAAGATGGCCAGGGAGGGTGTTGACAAGCGTGTCCTTGCTGAGCGCTGCTCTGTGCCCGGAGTTTGTTCCTCGGCTGGATGACGTGTTCGCTGGGGCTTTGTCATTACAACAAGTAAAGCTAAATTGTTCTCGTTCCACTTGTTCTGACCTGGGGGTACAAGTTCTACTTTTCCTTCTCTCTGTTCTCCTCCCCATCTTTGGGGCAGCCCATGTGTAGCAGCTGAGACTGTGTTTAAAAGACAGGGCGAATGGGAGGCTGCTGCTGTTTGGACTTTTCCTGATAGTATTAAGGCTCTGAGTGAGATTTTGGGGTCTGGGGGTAGTTGTTGTTCCTCCATTGCCACCTCCCCAACTGTTCTCATCCCTGGGTGAGGGAACTGTGATGGCAAAGTGGTGCTGAGGCCTCTGCTCCCATGTCCCAGCAGGACAGGACTTCACTGAGCAGCTGCCCGTGCACCCAGAAACAAGCAGCTTGGCTCAGCTGCAGACTCCATCTGCTGGGACATGAGGATGTGTTTATCCCATGGCTGGCCCAGAGGTTGTGCTGGTTCTAGTGATTTAGGAAGCCGCTGAGGGGCAAATGAGACAGAGTACTGTGGGGGTATTTGCCCTCTTGAGAACTCGTCACCTCTTTTCAGAGCAGGAAAGGATTCCTTGGCATGGGGTGGGGGGTGTGTGGTGCTGCCCTTGCACCCTCTTGTGTCTCATACTGCTTGGGAGGCCTGTCCCACATCAGGTGTCTGTGTATGTCACCGTGGTGTCATCTCTGAGCCACCTTCTGTTACCCTGCAGTACAGCAGCTCATATGTAAGGGTGGTTTGGCGATATTTCTCAGGGAATGTCACACACATGTCCCAAACTTGCCCTCCCCACCACGCCAAGCTCTGCCCCGCTCCCCTCCTTCCCCAGGTTTACGGCTGGATTGCTGCGCGGTGGCAGGACGGCGCTGGCAGAGCCAGGCTGAGCAGGTGCTCCAGCTGGGGTGGGAGTGAGCGTGCTCTCACACTACGGGGAAGGATGGAAGAGCCCTGCAGGGTGTAAACAAAGCACTTGTACAGCAGGCTGCTGCGTTCCATCAAAAGCTCTTGGGAAGGTGAAGGTAGGAGTTGGCTTTCAGTGCCTCTCACTGAAATAATAAACTTGAATGCGTACAGGTCCAGCATCCTTAATGGGACTGTCCTGTGCTCGCCAGCTCCTGGTCCCTGCTTAGCCAGGGGCTGCTCAGGTGTGTCCTGGTCCTGTCCGACCGTGGGGCAGAGCCGCTGGAGAAGGTTGTGTGGCCTGGTGGCATCACTGGAGTGACCCTGTGCTGCTGCTGCAGGAGAGGCCTGGTGGAAAAAGCTCTTAGGTGGTATTTCAATTAGTTGTTTGTTTTCCTTATTCATACTTGGATATATATTCCCATATCGTTGTGGAGCAGGTCTGTGGCATGTCTCTCCTGACGTTTCTACAATGTATTTCTTTAGCTTTTCTTCCGCAAGAACCTTGTGCTCAGTGCAGAGGAGAGATCTGCTCAGAAGTTCAAGGCCATCATCAATCTTGAGCTGTTTGTCGTCTTGTCTTCGCCGTAGCATCAACATACTCCTCAGGGTTTGTTCATTTATTTCTCGCGGTGCCCCTGGGACAGCAAAGGGCAGCTTCTCAATTTCAGTGTGAACTGCTCACCACTTCATCACCCGTGAATTTCAGATTTCTGCCTTGCTGCTCAGACTCACCCAAGTTTAGGGGTTATTCTTAAACACTGGAAGAAAAAGTTGTTTTTTAAGCCTGTTAAAGCATGTCTGGGTTGTAAACAATCAACATTTTGTGAGACTGTTTCTTATCTCCTCTTAGAATGCTTTTGAAATATTTCTGGGATTCAGGATACCATACGGATGACTGAAAAACAGCCAAATTGCCTTGCGTTGGGATAAACAAGCTTTCGTGTCTAAATTTGTATATGGAATTTAGTGTCTGCTAACGGGCCTTAATCTATTAATTGGTCTGATATTTTCTTGGAGCCAGACACAATCTATTGGAGAAACTATAAAAATGCCAGCCCTGGACTGAGCTGGTTGTGCTCCCTCGCGTTCGGAAACCTGCTCATGCTGCAGAAAGCAAAACAGGGTCTGTTGATGTTATTTCTCGTCCTTTGAGATGACTTACTGGTCACATGTGCTGCTGTGAGGTCATTAGGAAGTCTCTCAAACACACCATCTGAGAAGTGATGATGCTATGGCAGAAGTATGCTCCCTCTGCAATGCGAGACGCAAAACTCTCTGAAGTGCTTTAGTTTGTAATAGCTCCGAGTGGGATTTGTTATTGTGCATATTTGGGCTCATTCCAGTGAAGAAAAAAAAAAAGAGGGCTGTTTTCGGCTTTGCTTTATGCCCAGATTGATTAGTGAGTGTATACCGTGGGATCGAGTTACATTTCAGAGGGCATCCAGCAGCGAGCCTGTTTCTGTGTTGAAGTGCTGAAGGCAGTGAGTCGAACTGCAAGGTCAGCAGTTTTCTAGCAGGGCTTTGTGCTGCTCCGGCACCGTCCTTCCCCAGGGGAAGGAGCTCCTCAAATCCATTTGCAAGCTGCACCGTTGCTCTGCCCAGTGCCGTGGGGAATGGGAAGCTTTCTCTAGACCCTTGATGTTGCTTCTGTGACCATACATCTGTTTTGATGCTTTTATTGATGTCCCCCCTGGGCTCCCTGTTCCTGGATGTCCAGAGGTACCTTCTGCCACAAGCTGCCCTGTGTCCTCCAAAGGGAATCCTTGCGATCCCAGCTCACCCCAGAGGCCTGTGATATGGCTTAACCGTTATGTTCACAGGGCAAGCATCCTTATTTTGGCAGGAGAATGCCCTTTTGGTGTGTTATCTGGATCAGGAACACCCTCTTGGAGTAGGGCTTCCCTAGCAGGGAGAGGTCTCATGTCTTTCCACCTCCACCCTATTGCTGGTCATGTGTTTTTTGTCCCAAACCGTCTATGCGCCTTAAGGGTTGTCCTGTCCTCTGAGCTGTTTAATGTGCTCAAGCATGGAAAAATTACCCAAAGGGAGGAATAGAGTAGATAGCTCTGTGTTCTTGGTACAGAGGTGGATTGTGTGGCTGAGATGGGGTAAGGAGGCAGGGAGGAAGATGGGAGCGAGGCAGCATCTGACTGCACGTATGACTGTGCCTTACAGCTCACAGCTGTGTTTTCCAGTTGGGACTTCGTGTGGGCACAATGTGATTCGTGTCTGCTTCCTTTTGTTCTTTTGGATCCCCAAAATACCCGCTGCTTCTCGTGATGCTTTGCTGCGATTGCTGCCGTGAAGCCTGGTGTAGAATGCGGGGGCTTTTGAGAATGGGTTGAATTGCTGCTGTGTCTGCTTCTCGGCCTCCTGCTGCAGAGTCCCTGTGAGTGTCACTGCTATACAACACCGGTGTCCCCGTCCCACCCTGGCACTGCTGTGCTGGCCCCAGGGGGACACTTACCCCGATAGGGTGTCCAAATGGGACATCACAGCCCTTCTCCGTGGGGTGCCCACAGCCTTCCAGCCCCCCCAGCCATGGCAATGTCTCCTGTGGCCCCATCTGCACCAGTCCTGCTTGTCCTGCCACCATGGAGCTTTAGCAATGTCACCTCTCTGTGAGGTTCTCACTGTCAACTTTGATAATTATCTCCCCCCCAAGTACCACCTTGTGGTATTGAGTTTTGTTGTCCCTCTGTATTCTAAGTGAAAAGGAAATGGATGTGGTGCCACGCAGCTGTCTAACAGCTGCATTTAGTGATCTTTGCTCCTGTGGGACCCCAGCCCAGGAAAGCAATAGGGGTGAGCGGTTGTGATGAACGTGCATTGAGACCCAATGTCACTGCTGGGCTCCCCCTCTCCCAGGAAAGGCTTTGGAAGCAAAAGCCCAAGTGTCTGAGAAATTCCCCGCTCTGCTCTTCAGTTGCAATAATCCCATCGGCTGGACTTAATTAATGACTAGTTCTGTATTGGGTTTTACCTTTCCCCCACGGACGACACAGGCTGGTGAAGGATGGGCATGAGGAGCATGGTGTGGTGATGCCTCTGCTGGGATGTTTCCTGCAAGCGCGGGCAGCTGCGTTGAACAAGAGGGTGCCAGCCGGCTCTGCCGGGGCCTGGCTCGCCCCTGGGACTACACGGGCCCTGCTTCCTGAGCAGGAGAGCTGCTTTATGTTGTGGTTTTACTAAATGAATTCAAAGCTTGGCCTTCCTCCAGGCAAAGTCTGGGCCAAGTGCCAGCAGAGCAGCCCCTGGGGAGAGCACTGGAGCAAGGAGGGGCCAACAGCAGGGAAGAGCGGAGGAATCCAAGAAGGCAGATTTGCCTAGAAAACAGCTCTGTTTCCATCTGCTGGGTCAGGAGTTGCTATAGGAACTGGGATGATAGAGGCAGGGCCATCTCCTGGGCCTGTGTGCGGAGGGAGGGAGGAGTTACTCAAGTTTGAACATATCATGTGTGCTGGTGGAAAGTTGCACGGAATGTCGAAACGACAGCCTGGCTCAACCTGTGGAGTTCAAAAGAGACATGGCAGTGGTTCCCTCTGCTCGGCAGGCCCCGGGCAAGGCAGGTATGGTTCTTCCAGCTTAAATCTGCTTTCAGTTCCCTGCCCAGCACGTTTCTGTCTTTGGCTAAAGCACGAACGCCTTTGTAAACTTGCTGGAAATGGAGGGGGGGTTTGTAGAGGTGGCAGCGCTGGGAGGCAAAGGCTTTTCCCCCTGGGCTGGGGGGGAGATGGTGGCTCTTTGTGCCCTGTTTTTGACGGCAGGGTTCCCAGCTCACTGGTGTTCCCCCAGCCTTGCGTGCCCGGGGCCCTCTGGGATCCGCCGGGTCTGTTGTTGGGTGGAAATGTGAAGCTGGATGGTGTCGTTCTCCGGGACAGAAGTGGTTTCTGAGGCTGTGGCTCTCCGGGAAAGCCCATGGTGGTTGAGCTCTCAGTCGGACGTGCTTGCTTGAACTGTTTCAGGGCTAGGGCTGAGTCAGATATGCAAAAACTGGCCCTGGCAGCGAGTTGCTTGTGAACGGTGGGAAAGTGGGGGGGGACACACTCCGGCCTCAGAGCCCCGGCAGCCCCTGCCCCATGTGAGTGTTAGGTCTGCGTGTCGCCTGCGTTCGCTCCCCTGTTTTCCTGAGATGCAGACCTCCCCGTCCCCTCCTGATGCACCTACTGCCATTTTTGTCGCTGTCAGACTTTCCCGGACCCACATCCAGCCTAAAACACAGGAGTGTGGGTACACAGGAAGCTGTTCCTGAGAATCCTTGTAGTCAGGGTTAACCACTGGGCTCTCCAGTAGCAGCCCTTCCAGCTAAACTCTGATTATTTCCCCAGTAAACCCATTCTTTTTCAGGTGCTGAGAACTTTCCAAAATAGCCATGTTTCCACCAGAGCGTTCCAGGGTCGCTCGCTGCTCCGCAGGTATTTATTTAATAGGTTTGGCTGAAATTTCATCTGCCCTTTTTGTGTCACGGAGGATAATCTCCGCTTAAAAAAAGAAGTGGGTAGTCTTGTTTCTGTGTTTGAGAAGCTGCACAATAAGCTGCTGAAAACTGCAATGTGATCTCTCTCCACAGACGTGAAGCTTGCCAAACCGGATTAGATCACAGCCCACCTACCCGGGCACCCGTCCTATCTCGGGCAGCGGCCGCTTGGCACATTGCGCATGAAAATCCCAGAGCTCGAATGCAGGCAAATGTGGAATAACCTGCCTGTGCAGGAGATAACTTTCTGATCACATTAATTACTGCTTTGCTTATGCCTGCTTGGATGAACATTTATAGCCGGTGTACTCTTTCTTTTACTCTGCTAATGGAATCGCAGATGTTCTTATTATGTAAATCCACTTCCAATATTTTATGGAATTACTCCCACGTTGCTCTGTGGCAATATGTCCCAGAGGCTTAATATGCATGGTATGCCGTGGAATTTCATTTCCTCTGTTTTAATTTGTTGTTTTTTAATTTCAGTTCATTTTCGGTATGGAAAAGAGGTAAATGGGATCCTTTTCTTGGTTTAGGTGTCATTATTTTACGTATTTCTTTTTTCCCCTCGTGTCTCCTGTTTCTCTTTGCCATAAACAATCCCAGGATTTTCCTGCAGCTACCTGCCTTCTGTGTAATGCTAAATCTCATTACTTCTCTGTTTGCTGCTCTGTCTTGAGAAAATTTGATCAGAATTGGCCATTCTGGCTTTCCATAGCTGCAAAATGCTGCTAGAGCCTTTTCAGTGTTCTTGTCTTTGTTTATAAGCAAACCATCTGATTTGTTTGTTTGAAATACATTGTGGTAAGCAAAACATTCTCGGAACTGTCTGTAGTCATGCTGGGTATTTTGCTGGACTGTTTAGGCAATAGAAACTTTGTATATGAGGAGTTAAGTTTTTATCTTGTGGAGTTGTCCTGGTAGATGGTAAAGCCAGCAGGACGTGGTGAGACCTGCCTGGAAATCCTCGCTGGAGCCTCCGGGCTCGATGCAGCAATTTCAGCTGATCCGTGAGCGCTGCCGCTCGCTGCTCCCACCTTTGCCAGGCACTTCATAAATTAAACTCTAAAACCACTTTCTGTAGTAAACAAAGCTTGCTCAAGCGGAGTGGAGCAGCCGTGCGTACCCGGGTTTTGCTTTCCCGGTTGTGCTGAGCCCCTGAAGAACCGATTATAACTTTTCCTTCTTTCTGATGTTGGAAAACAATTCCTGTAGTTTGGTATCTTTTTGTACATGCGTGGCATGGCTTTTCGCACTTATATACTCTTTTTGGGTACGGTTACAGCAGAGCCAGTAATGCTCCTTGAGCTGAGGGCAAAGTCCACATTCCAGCGACAGGTGCATTGAAGTTTTCTTTTATGAACATGAAGACACATTTTACAAAACTCATAAAACATAGCGTTTTGGTAGTATCAGCATTTCTGTGGTGGTTTGGAAAGTAGATTACCAGCTAAATTAGTAGATGTTCCAAAACCAGTGTTTCTGGTTTGATTTTGCACTGAACCATCTCTTGGAGGTTGGTTTCTAGCCTTGCACACCCAGCAGCGTCTCAGCTTGGTGCTGGGTGCTGCCGGACGTGGCTTTGCTTCCCTTTGCAAAGACTCTGTCCCAGTAATCGTGTTGTATCTTTTAAAAAGAATCCCCTAGGAACATTTTTGCAACAACAAGTTATAGATAAGCAGCTGTTACTCTATAAACGAGGTAGGTAAGCGATTAATAAGATGACCAAATATATCTTGGGGCAGTGAGAAATATTGTCGTATCTCTATAACAAAATAAACTTCATCAGTAGTGTTTATATTGTTGGGAAAGATTAAAAACCCCCTGAACTGATGGCTAATAACAATACTGAGGAGTAAAGCGTTTCATGTGTTTGGGGAGGAGCTGGATGATGTACTCTGCTTTGATATCCTCATAAAGTACTTTCCATTGCACTGGTAACAAGGGAGGGTGTTAAATACAAGATAACTCTTTAAAGTCTTTGAAACTTGACCAAGATTGGGAACCTGTCTGTTTAAAACAAACTGGCAAAGCGGCTTTTTGAATCCTGGCTGCTGCTGTGTGATAAATCTGGGAAGACCGAAGGAGTTCCAGAGGTTTGGAAAACATAAATGTAGTGGCAATGTTTTAAAATAGAGGAGGAGCAGGGAACCAACAGGCGCTTGAGACTGACCTGCAGCAAGAGGGAAGCTGGTGCATTAGTAAATCAGTGTCACATTAAAAAAAGAACACACTCGGTGATCCATGTGCTCTGATGGAAAGCAGATCGCGTCTGAGAAGTCTTCAGATTGTGGTTTTTAATGAGATTCCTGTACCGGTTGCCAGAAGTAAGTGTGGTGACATCGTATACCTGGATCCTGACTGAGTTCCCTCCTGTTGACCCGACACTGCTGTTCCCGGGAGGCTGCAGAGGTTCTGGTGGGAGCAGGACACGTTGGGTCCCCTTGCCCTGGGCAGGGTCTCATCCGTCGTGCTCTGCTGGGGTGACCGCGGCTCCGAGCTGAGAAACACCCTCCTGAGCAGTTTCGGTGGTGTCTGGTCTTTATTTGCTGTTAACGTCACCAGTCCCTGCCCTCTCACTGTGGCAGTGTCTCCGTTTCCAGTTCACTGATCAGTACTACGTTGAATAAGTTGATTTAGAAAGTGCCACCTGATACCTCTCGAAAATAGTTACTGGGGGAATGTGATGCACGCGGTCCCTAAAGAGAGGGCCATGGAGCAGCGCTCCAGCCATGCTCCGGCATTGGTAGGGGACAAACTGGGGTGTTCCCTGGTTTGGCTGTGAAGAAGCTGGTGGAATTCACCGCAAAATCCAGGCAGAGCTGAGCCGCTGCCGGACGGAGCCTCGGCCTCGCGAGCTGGGTCCTGGGCAAAAATATTAAGTAACTTCATAAAGAAATTTGGCTTCGTTAAGGAGGTTGGTGGAACCAGAGTTGTTGTTTGGAACAAGCGAAGGCATTGGGATGTATAAGAGCAGGTTATCAAGGTGACAGAAACAGGCTCCTTACTGGTGTGCGTGGCAGGAAGGTTGACAGCGATCATGGACCGAAAGGACAGGAGGTTCTGCTTTGGCGTAAGGAGGGGTGAAGTGTTCCCTCTGCAGACAGTCAAGCAGTGGAAGTTTGTCTGAAGAAGTGGGGGAGCCTCTGTCCCTGGAGGTTTTTAAGCCCCCGCTGGACAAAATCCCACGCAGGCTGCTCTGAAATTGGTGCTAACCCTGTGTTGAGCAGGAGGTGGGATTAGATGCTCTCCTGAGGATCTCCTCCAGCCCCAATAATTCTGTGACTCAGTAACCTGATCTCCTTCTGAATGCAAGTTTGCGTACAGTTAAGTAAAAGGCTATGGTGGAGCCCCTTGAGAGCTGGCGGGGGAGGAAGGTGGTTTAGATTGAGTGTTCCTAATACCCCATCTGTCATCTGTGTGGTTAACATGTCACATAGATGGTTGCTACGTGAGACTCTCGCAGCGGGAGGTTGTAGGTCTTGAGAGAACTATTGCTAACTCGTAGTTCATATGTTTTGAGGATAATTTAAAAACTAAAAGTAAACACCCTCAAAAAAAAAAGGCAAAGCTTGGGAGGGGACGCCAGTGTAAGGAATAGAGTGAGAATATCTATGTTCCAGGTGCTCTGTAGTGGCCATTCTGCGTGGGAAGGGAGCTCTGGTTGGGGACAGTGATCACTGCTGCTTGGGCAAGGAGAGGGGAGATAATCAGAGCTTTTCATCTGTTCGTACCTGTCCTGCTGCCAGTTCTGCCCCTGGGCACCATCTGTTGTACAGAAACAGGACTGGAGCCTGCAGGCCGCTCCTCACTGGAGGGACCTGGATGTCGGAGAGCTTGCTGGGGCGCAGCGAGGCTTCCCCTGGGTTTAGGTTTGGGATTCCTGGGGGACAGCATGTGTTTATGTCCCCTGTAGTGTCACCATGTCTCTGGTGACTTGCCTGGGTCATCGAAGCCCCTCCAGGGTCCCCAGCTGAGATAAGCAGGGGTACCCCCACCCCAGGGTCGCTGAGGAAGGGGAGCTGTGGTTTTTGGAGTAGCCGAGCTAAGCAGCACCCATTGTTAGTACAGCGAATTGCATTTCCTTATTTTTGGCTTCGCCTTTCTAATGGTTTCTAATTTGGACCTGGTTACTTTGGTGGATTAAATGACATTTATTCATTTATCCCTCAGTCTGGTTTTGTGACAAGGGTACTCTGTGCAGTTTCACAAACTGAGGACACCCCACTGCTGGGTGAAAATGCTGGAGGATTTGTGGGTCTCCAGCTCCTTTCCAAAACCCCCCCCGCCTCTGTCCGGGCTGTAGGTAACGCTGCTGTGTGCTGGGGTCCACGGGCTGAGCCTTCTCCCGGTGTTAAATGGCTGTGTCATGGGGGACTGCAATGCTCTTTTTCTCCTAAAATCCAGCAAGAGTGAGGTGTCACTTTTTTCATAGTAGCCCCATTAGATATTTGGCTACACCATGGAAAAGGAGGTTCAGACCCTTCTCATCCTCAGGGCAGGCCTGTCACCCACCCCTCGAGGGTGACCACAACGTTGATACCCCCAGGCCTCACTGTCCCCATTCTTCTGCCACTGCCTCACACCAGCTCTGTGGTGTCCCTGTCCCCACCCCATGTGCTATTCCCACATGTTGTGGTCCCTTTCTTAACCCCCTGTGGTTTTTTGTATCCCCTGTGGTGACAGTTCTCCTAATGCCACCTCAAAGATCATGCCGGAGCCTATTTCAGTCTCACTTTTCCTGTTGCTGTGTCTTAGCTCTCTCATGCATCTTAACCCAACCCTTCCACCTAAAATCTGGTTGCTTTTATCTGTGCAGACATCACTTGGTGTTGTCACCATTCCTGCCCTATGTCCCCAGCCACGTTGCTGACATTGCCTTGGGTTTATGGTCTCTTTCTGGCCATCTCTGTTGGTTCCCATATTGGAGAACTCCTGTTGCAGCCTCGTGCTTCGTGCCAGGATCTTGCCTTGGTGTGAGGTTGGTGTCCCCATGCACTTCTCGCATGATGCGAGACGAGTGGCAAAGGTGGAGTCTTTGATGGTAAATAGGGATGTTTAGGGAGGGTATGACTGGCGCGTAAAAGCCCTCTTAAAAACCAAAATTGATACCAGCAGCAAGAAGTATTTGAATTATAAACTAAGCAAAATGCTTGAAGAAGTGATCAGAATCCCTTCTACCAAGTGTCTTCATCAGCAAATTGTTTGGTCCAACCTGGAGCTACGTGGGCTCCAGAGGAAGATTGCTGGTTGTGGGGTATCTCAGATTAATTCTGAAGCAAAGAGAAATGTTCCACCATCATTCTGGAGCCAGAAAAATTGAAATCCTGCTTTCCAGCCTCTATTTCTTCAGGCTTCAGATATTGTCCCAATTCATAGCTTTGCTGTTTCCTCCTTGAATTCCGTTAGGAGTACTAGGAGGCACCATCCAGTCCTCTGGCTGTTCCTGAACCCCTTCTGAGGATTTAGGATAGATCCTCTTGTAATACGTTCAGAGTGCATCATAGACACGGCTACGAGCCTTGATCATGACCGTGGAGTTTCTTGGCGCGACGCTGGACATCTGTAATGGGATTCCTGCAGCAAACCCGAAGGTCCCGCTCCGAGGTAACGATCTGCGAAGGAACCAGTTAAAACAAATGCCTGTTTCGCTTGGGATCTAGAGAGGCTTGCAAACGTGCCAGACCTCCGTAATGGATCTCTGGAGGGAGAACAGTACCTGGAGGAGCTCCAAGTCCCACCTTCTCCATGCGCATCACTACAGAGCGGCTCCCTCCTGCGCCCGGCTCGCTGCGCTGGGGACAGCGCTGGGTCACAGCAAGCGTTTCCCTGCTGAGAGCTGCGTTGGCTTTTAGACGTGGTATCTGCTGGGTGTATTGGGAAAAAACCCTGCCCTCTTTTGCGTCTCTTACTGAGTTTTTCAGCAACTAGATAGGGGTTTTTTTCCGCTCTCACAGTGATTGTAACAGGATTTTATTCTCCTGCAGCCAGCTGTTAGCAATTAGCAACTTGATCCATTCAGTCCTGAGAACAGAGTTTAACACTTTCTTGCCTCTGTGAGGATGTCTCTAACCCTGTTTTTGCTTGTTTTGGGCTCGCGCTGTAGTTTTGGCACTTTCCATGTATGTGTGGGCAGGTCAGGAAGAAAGGCCTGAGTACGGCAGGGGCTCCAATGCAGCTGGAGGACCTACAAAAAATATCGAGTTGTCTACCTGGAAAAAAATCATTGGGAAGATGATTTCCAAGCAGTTTGTACAGAGACTTGTATTTAGTGGTATATTCCAGTATGTTCTAGCAGTGGGAGGTATGCAGTTTGGGAATCCAGTCTACTACTAGCTGAGATTTAGATTCAGCAGAAATCAAGATCCGTTGTTCTTCAAACAGTGATTTCCGGCAGGACAAGCTCCAGAGTGGTGCTGAGGCTCCTCTAAATGATGAGATGGGAGAGAAAAGCACTCTTGGTGTCCTTGCTCGGGGGAACAGCAGCTGCTCTAAGAGCACTAGAAGGTAAGAAAGGGCTGTTTGCCCTCTCCAGGGACTCCCAAAGATGCACTTTGTTGGTCCAGGACTGGGGACCAAGTGTGGTGGGAAGAGCAAACCCAGCCCAGCCTGAGCCCAGCTGCCTGGGGCTGAGCTGCTGGAAATAGTTCATCACCCTCACATACAAAGGTGACAATTTGTTTCGCTCAAGTGTGGCCACCTGGGAATGATGAGGCCTTTTAGGTTCCCTTTGTCATCAGTGGAGACAGACACATCCCGAGAGGATTCATCCTGCTCATCTTAGACACTCTTTAGGCAAGGGTCAAATTCAATGCCAGCTTCAGGCACAGAGCTGCAGACAGGAGAGCTCTGGAGCCAGCTCTGGCTTCCTTTCCTCTCCTGGGGGCCAGCTTGGCCTCTACAGCCACATCTTCCAGTTTTGGCTTCCGGTTTCTCCAAGCCATGCTGGTTTTGCCTGACCTGCTGAGCTCTGTGCACCCATCAAGGCCTGGGAAGCTCCCAGTTCTCAGGGCGCTGCTGCAGCCTCAGGACCACACCAGCCCTCTGGTGCTGGGTGCTGGTTCCATGGCAGGAGCTGACATGGTGCTTGGGCATTTTTACATGACCTTCATTGTCCACCCTCCACCACATTCCTTCTTCGCTCCTGTTATCTTTTCGATCTGATCACCACATTCAAGTGGTTGAAAGATGTGACTGATTGAGTAGCAATACAATAGGTGGGATTTAGGACATGGCGTGAGCTTTGCATAAAGCACGTGGGCACTAAGTTATGGTGTTTGGTCTGTACCTGGTCAAATGAGAGAAGGTTGATGTTTGTTGCACAGCACATTATTACATTGCTGTGGTGTTCGTTTCTGGTTTTGTAGAATCATAGAATAGAATAATAGAATGATTTCGGTAGGAAGAGACCCTCAGGATCACTGAGTCCAACCATAACCTAACCCAACTCTAGCACTAACCCATGTCCCTAAGAACCTCATCTAAACGCCTTTTAAACCCCTCCAGGGATGGTGACTCCAGCACTGCCCTGGGCAGCCTGTTCCAATGTCCCACAGCCCTTTCCGCGAAGAATTTTTTCCTAATATCCAATGTAAACCTCACCTTGTTCACATCTGTTCTGAGAGGACGAGAAAAACTTAGCACAACTACTCTATTGTCAAAACTTCAAATCTTTGTGCTGAGGTTCAGTGCGTCACCTTTTCCATGGGGTGGCAGCTGGGCTGTGGGCTCAGTGCTGGTGGCAGGGGATGGCTGCTCCGTCCCTGTGCTCCGCTGCAGGCAGATGTCTCTGCTCTTGATCCTTCTTTGCTAGGCTTTTGGATCAAATGGGGAAGCCCAAGGCATCTGAATACTTCCAGTGATGTCTGGGGTGCTCTAGTTTATTTTCTGCTTCAACAGCAGGCTCTGGTCCTCACTTATCTTTGTGCCATTGCTATTCCAGTGCCTTTTGACCATCCTTTCCCCCAGCCCCTTAGCAGGAGGATCTTCTCCAGCCCAGGCTGCACCAACATAGTGCAGCTGATCTGGGCAGACACCTGGTCAGGGTACCCATGTAACACCAAACAGTTCTCTGCTGTCCTTCCCATCACCTCCAGAAACGCAGTTAAAGTGTTAATGTTCATGATGCTTTACCTTCTCGTGTCCTGTGGGAGAAGAGGCTCCTCTAGCGCTGAACTCCCCAAAGGTCCCTTTGCCAGTCCTGCTTTGGGAGTCTCCGGAGCACCCGAGCAAATGACCTGCACAGGTTAACATCCACCAGGTCTGTCCTCAAACTCTGCTGCAAAAACATCTTTACAAACTGGCTACAAGAAGTCTCTGCTCCATGGTACTTGCAGTCTGTCGTGGGAACTGGTGTGTTTGCAGAAGAGATTGCTCCCCTGCTTTTCAGGGAGAAAACGCGACCTGGGATGCACACACAGCTTGGTCAAAACCTCTTTTCCGATTGCCAGACCCTCCTGCTGAGACAGGGGCTGCCTTGTCTCTCTTGTGCTTTGCTTTTGCATGCTTGCCACCCAGGATGCCACAAAATCACAGAACTTTGTCACCCTCCCAGCAGCCTTGGCCAGGGCCCTCCCCCTGAGCACCAGGGGTGGCTGAAGCAGGAGGGGTCCTGGGGATTTTTAGGATTTTCTTGGGTTTGCTCTCCCTGTCGCGGGGCTGGGCACAGCACTGCCGCGCAGCATCCACCCAGCATTAGTGTCCCCTCCTGCATGAGCGTTTGGCTCTTTTCCCAAGAAGGCCCTCAGTTGTTTTGCAGGCTCAGAGCCATCTTTTCTGCCGGAATCCAGCAGGGACAATGGCCAGTAGCAAATCCTTCGGAAAGAGAATAAAAACAGGGCAAGCCTCCGTGATTCTAACCCTGATTTAGCAATCTGCGGCTGGGGGATTTCCTGAGCCAAAGTTTTTACCTTTGGATTTCAGAAGCGGTAGTGTATCTTGCTGTTGTGAATATATCCAATTGTTCTGGTATCCATGGCAGCTCAGGCCTGTGACTTGTACAGTTTAATTATGTTGGGTAGGAAAAAATAGAGCCTTTTGTTAATAATCTCTGAGCTAATGGCACCTGGTGCTCTGTTCTTATACATGTGTATGCACTGACATGGTGATGGTCCCTTTTTTATCCTGTCTTCCTATCCTAACAAATCCTAACTTTCAATTTTGCCTTTTTACTACTACTCTGAGGATTCTTGAGCAAACACCCTCTGGTCCCAGGAGCTTTTCATTTATTGATTTGTTCGGTTTTCTTTTTGCCTGACATTTCAATATGAGGCAGAGCCTCCAACCTGCATTCTGCAAAGCTGTCTTACAGGATGGGAGCCTCCCAAGGCTCTTTGCAGTCAATGTGGACACAAAGAATTCACAGAACTTTGCTGATGTGACCTTGCGTTCCTTTAGGTGTTGTCATGGCTTTCCACTGAAATCGCCAGCGTTTAAGCCCTTTGCTGTTTTCCTCGTTTCCAAACAGGAAATTAAGTGTGCTCGCATGTGTGAGCGCACATGCTCTTTTGGCAGCAATATGGCCATGTACGGAGAGATTATTTTTGCCCTGTTTTAGGCATTTATCTGAAGGTTGTGTGACAAGTTCCAGAGTTCCAGCTGGGGCAGATAGAGATGTGCGTTTGGTGGATGAGCCACACTTGGGGATCCTGATGCTGAGAGGTCTGGAGCATCTTTTTGATGAGGAAAGGCTGAGAGAGCTGGGGCTGTTCAGCTGGAGAAGAGAAGCTGAGAGGGATCTTATCAGTGCTGATCAATATCTCAGGGTGAGCATAAAGAGGATGGACCGGATTCTGTGCAGTGGTGCCCAGCGCCAGGGTGAGGGGCAACGGGCACAGACTGAAACACAGGAGGCTCCATCTGAACATGAGCAGAAACTTCTCTGCTGGGAGGTGCCAGAGCCTGGCCCAGGCTGCCCAGAGCGGGTGTGGAGTCTCCTTCTCTGAGACATTCAAACCCACCTGGACCCACCTGTGTGATCTGCTCTGTGACCCTGGTGAGCAGGGCTGGGCTGGGGATCTGCAGAGGTCCCTGCAACCCAACCAGGCTGGGATCCTGTGACTCTCCAGGTTGACTGTAGATGCAGCTTCAGTACTTGTTAATATAATAAGGAAAGCGAAGAATTGATGGGGGAGAGTTTACTTTGCACTGGACTTGTTTAAGAGCAGTTGAGAGTATGTCTGCACAGAAAGCATGGTAGCTGAGCTCCTAAAAGCTGAATTACATTAATAGCTTTAGAGATAGTATCAACAGTCAGGCAACCAATAGTTCTTCACCAAGCCTCTGCTCAGGTGATGGATCAGAGTAGGGCTGAGCTCAAGACACTCCTGATGGTGTTAAAAGGCTGCCCACGCCATCACGAGGCGGTGACAATACAGCAAGTCCTGTCATTGGAGGACTCTCATCTTCTCTCTTTGCTTTGTGTTTCAGAAATGTAGCTGGCAGCTGCTTTCTTTGAAGGACTTGCGCCCGTCTGAGCCTGCGCAGTGCCTGCGATTGCTACCATGATCTTCTGCATGCTGCTGTTGGCCTCACTGCCTGAGCCGTCTGGTGCCGAAGTCAACCCTGGTAGGGAGCTGCTGGGCCGGGAGGGGACTCTTATCTCCCACCTTTTGTATGTTTGATCTCAGCCTTTCTTTGCTCTCTCATGGTGAGTGCATATACACGTAAGGAATGCATGGTCGCATCATCACTAACATAGTCCCTGAATGTCCTCCTCTGGACTGAGTTGGTCAGTCCTGTTTGACAGCTGTACTGGAGCAGAACACCTCACATGACAGTCCCAGGAGGGCTCAGACACATGGATATACTCCTTTTTCTGCCTGCCCAGAGTGTCCATGCTCTCAGCAGCCCCGTTTTGAGCTCTGATTCTCTCTTCATCAATTTGACCATGTGGCCTGCAGACCAAGCCTGGCTCTAGACTGCTTCAGAGATACTGCGTTCCCTGTGGAACGTAAATTACCGGTTAGCAAAGCATAAGCTACAGCTCTCCAGCCAGCAAGAGAGGTTCTGGAGAAAGAGGTGTGGAAGGGAAGGTGGAAAACCCTACCTGGCACAAAGCTGGGATGGAGATGGGGATATCAGTCCCTGTGGAGGGCCTGACCTCTTATCCTACAGCATTTGGCAAGCTATACTCATGACAGAGATTAGTAAGATGATGATCTGCAATATATTGCAAAAATCGCTGTAATGAGGTGGTTTGAGCTGGAGATGGTCTGTGAAATAGATGAGTCTAATCCTTTTCCAGCTTGGCCGACGGTGCGGTGAGGCGGCAGTGCTGCCCCAGGGCCCTCGTTTGCTCTGCTGGGTCTGGCTCTGTTTGTTGGAGCCCTTGACCCTGCTCTGACCAGCAGATGTCTGGAGATGTTTGAGGTGGTGCTGCAACCAGCTGGAAGCGAAATGAAGCCTGTGGGGGGGCTCAGCGGACACTCCTGTGCTCCCCGTCACACAGCCGTGCCCTGCGCTGTACATCTACTGCATGTCCAGCTTTGAGATGGGGTTTCTGTCTGGTTCTGATGGTTAAAACTGGTGGAAGAAGAGGGCAGACAGTGCTAGAGGGTCCGTCACAGGCAGATCCCTTTTGGTGGTGCTAAGTACAGAAGTTAGCACACCCTAAGGGGCAGGAATCCCCCACCACAGGATCCTGGGAGCTGGCACGGGCTGTGATCCCACCCTCTTCCCTTAATCTCCTCCACCAAGAAATAAGCACGTGGCTTTGCTCATGCTTCTCGTTCTGCCTGTGACTTCCTCAGGCAGCTTTGTGTCCTCAGCTCCCTCTGTCCCAAGGGGCCGTGCCCTGTTGTTCCCAACCAGACTCCAACCCAGCTGATGCTCCTCGTTGCGATGCCCACAGGCTCCATTGATGATCCTGACCTCCTGATCCGCTCCAGGAGTGCTCTGGAGCATCTCCTGCATGGCCTCCTAAACCAAAGGGGCTGCTTTGTGGGTGGTTTCAGACGGGTGTGGGAAGGATCCTGTGCGGCCCTTTTGCCCAGCATCGGTTTGACCCCGCTGACAGAGGTGAGCTGTGACACGGTGCTGAGCCTCCCTGTGTCCTGTCTGTGTGACAGGTGAGCGTGTTTCCTTAGTGCGTAGTAAAGGGTCAGGGATGTCTTAGCAGGAGTCCTGGCAGCACCTAAACAGAACCCAAAGATGGTTTTGCTCGAGATAATGTGCATTTTGGTGAGAGCCTCATGCTGTTTGTTTTGGTGAGAGCCACAGCCACCCACAGGGTGCATCCCTTGATGCCAGGACCACTCCAGCTTCCATCTGCCAGCCCTGGGTTTGTGAACTAATGAGCTCTGTTCAGGATTGCAGCAAGTCCTGGTCCCCCTGAGTCCTTCCCAAGTAGCTAGCTCTGTCTGGCATTGCTGTAGGGTGTGCACTTGACCTTTAAATAAGGTGTGACCAGACAGGATTCCCACTGCAGAAACACAAAACCACTTTTTGCTTTCAAATGATGACTCAACCCTTGTAGAAAATCTTCAGATTTT
Source organism: Patagioenas fasciata (assembly GCF_037038585.1). Lineage (NCBI taxonomy): Eukaryota > Metazoa > Chordata > Aves > Columbiformes > Columbidae > Patagioenas > Patagioenas fasciata. The sequence continues at coordinate 2,875,343 of NC_092539.1, forward strand.
GACCCCTAGTTCAGCAATGTACCAGATATCCAGCACTGAATTGGATTGTGCTGGTCTGTAGTGGGACAGCTGAGTCAGGACAGGTGAGACTAGTTTGGTTTATTAATGTTCAGTATCAGAGGAGGGTTAGAGCCCTCGGTTGGCTTTCAGCAGCCACAATCATCATGCCTGATCCCAGCTAGCCACCCGCTGCCTCCCATGAATTCTTCGGCAAACAGGGAAGCCTTGGATGAATGTTCTGGGTGAGACCAGAGGCCTGATCACCGTGGTGTCCTGGCTGGGCAGGTTCCCATCCCTGCTGGTCCTGGATTGTGCATGGACAGACAGACAGACAGCAGTGCCTTACCCGCTCTGCTCTCAGCGCTCCGCGGGATGCTGAGGAGCTTTCTGAGCCAGCGCTGGTGTATTTGCCTACAGTAGCTCAGAGTTTGTCAGCTCATTTTTTTGTACCCATATGAACCTTTGGCGTTTGGAGTGTTTAAGAGATTTAAGGATGCATATGTTGGTTTTGGATTCTGCTACCTGATCTTTTGATGCTTCCTGGTTCTGGTATTCTGAGAGACCGAGTAATTGTTCTGGGTAGGAAGGATCTTTGTCATGCTTCATTAATCTTCTTTGTAATGATGAGGCCGCTGATCTTTCCTTTTGCATCATCTGTGTTACCTCCTTTGTCTCTTGATGGGAGAAGGAAGGAATAAGAGCTCTATTCCATATCTGTCTTGACATCTGACCATAAATAGGCAGTGGTGTAATGGTGTTTTCTAGTTTATTTTGTATGTATTCCCATAATTTGCTTTTTTTTCTATATTAAATAATCATCAGTAAACATTGTCACCTCACCACTTTTACAAGATTATTTAGGAATATATAGAACATCACACATTTGTCAATATGTGCCTAACTACAGCTACAGCCAAACCCTATTGGAACAACCTCTGTTTGCAAACCATTGAAATCTGGTGTGTAGTTATTCACCCTGAAACTGTTTATTCTGTAACAGTGGTAACAACAAAGTGGGTTTCATGCCTCTACCTTTTCTTGTCAGTTCTGGACCTGGGGAACAGCTTGATTATCCAGGTTTGGTACAAGAGTAGCAGTCCTGAGATAGAGAAATGAGGAGGGTGCTGCAGGCGGATGGCAGACGGGGCTGTGGGCACGGGGTGGGTGCCAGCGGGACATGTGTCACTGGAGTGACTGTGGCATCTGCTGGCGCTTGTCACTGCAGATGGGGAGGAGTTGGGGCTGCTGTGAGCTCAGAATGCGAAAATCAAAAATCTATAGGAAAGTCCATTTCCTGTTTTTCGGAGACTTGCCATCGACCGTGTTTTTGTCTTTTAATTGTTTCATGATTTAATCCCGTGTAACTTCCTTTTTAATCTGCTGTTGATGTCAGTCTGACAAAAATACCTCGCTGGCCTGTTTTGAATACTGAGCCTTAATGAATACATTAAGACTTTGACTTTTCTGAAACATCTCTAATATTCCAAGACATGTTTAAAAATCTGTGTCAGGGACCAGAACTTGGCCAGCTTGGATTTGTGATCTCCATCTGTGCTGTGTTGGGTGTATTGAGCTGGTCGAGCTCCATGGCCTGAGCCAGTTGTGTCCGTACTCTCCAAGGCACCAAGTTGGAGAATCTTGTTGTGCCTGGAGAGAAATGTTTGTTCCACTTGTGGACAGACCCGGATGGGGCAGTGGGGATGCTCAGGGGCTTAGGTTCTAACCTAAGTTAAATTCTAACCTAACGTGACAGGGCAGATGTTTCCATAAAATGGCCATCTGTCATAGAAGCTGCTCAAGTGCTTGCGTGTTACTGGACTGGTGAAAATAATAATGATTGTTCTTATTTGCATGCAAGTCAAGCATCCAGTTTATTTCAGAAGAAGAAAAATCTTAAACAAATTCTTCCTTTTTATGTTGCATCATTATTAATAAATAATTCTTCGTTGTAAAATGGGTCCACGCAACCATTAACACTTGCTTTGGCTTTCATGTTCTTCAAATGTTTCTTTGTAAAGTTTTTTGCCTTGCCAGGACTCTGCTGGATGATAGTAACTCTGAGTGTGTTTCATTACTTATTTCATTTTATGGTAATTATTTCATCTTTGTTTGCATTCTCAATTTTATCACTTCCATGTTTATTCCCTAGGCGTTGATAGCCTTTTAATTAAACTTGTCTGGTGGTTTAGGAAGAATCGGTACTGATCTTTTTAACTTGCTTTTGTTCCCGTTTTCAGCTATATGCCGTTACCCTTTGGGTATGCACGAAGGGACAATACGGGATGAAGACATCACGGCGTCCAGCCAGTGGTACGATTCCACAGGACCCCAGTATGCGCGGTAGGTTAATCTCTGGCAAAGCAATATAATCCCTTTTTGTCTTCTAAGTATTCAGTATGTGATTGAGGAAGAAGTTCCCTTACTCTTATAGCAACCTTAAGTTTGCTCACTTTGTTCACTGTTCCATATTAAATCTAATTAGTGCATAGTAAAAGACCAAGAGGTCATGGTCACAAGCTGTAATAGAGGAAATTTTGAATCAATATTAAGAAAAAATATCCATGTGTTTTCATGAAAAGGATATTTTTTTCTGAATATTGTTTCAGAATTCTTGAAGTGGTGGAGCTCTCGGACAGGTACCCAGAGATGTGATGTCTCAGAGCTTGGAGATTTTCAGGACATGTACAAATCCTTGAGCAACAGTGGTGGCTTTGGAATGAGCCCTGCTGTGAGCAGGAGGACGGACTGGAGACGTCCACAGGTGGCTTCCGACCCCGGCGCTCCTATAGTTCTGTGATTAAAGCTCTAATGGATTTATGGCTTAGAGGTCAGGTAGGGACAGTACCCCTGGGATTCTTGTAGAGCTCTTTGTAATAAATTGTAGGAAATCATTTATGAGGATGAACTTTTCAACAACATCATATTGAGGAAATGGGCTGTGTCCACTCAAAAACCTGGAAACTGCGGAGTTAAGGGATTGTTAAAGTAGCTAAAGGGTTTTCTTTCAATGTGAAGCAGTACTACAGTCTTTCTCATAAGCTCAGCTTTTCGTTTGTTATTTCATTTCTCTGAGTGATTCCCAAATACCTACAAATGTGAATTTCCTTAGAATTGTTTTTAATGATATCAGACATTCCCATAGATTCTGTGCAAGTCAGACATGAATTTCAGGGAAACTGTGATATGTTTTTACGATGAAATTGGGCAGTCCAAAATCGTAGCATTCTCCTAGTGCTTGACTACTTCTTTCTTAGTCTGTGGTAGAGCAAAGATGTTAAGTGTTGTGTGTTTTTAAATGGGTTTGATCAAGGCTGTGGATCTCAAAGCTGGGACACTGACTTTGCTCTCTGAATTGTGGCTTCTCTCCAGTTCTGCAAATACTTCAGGCATCACTTGCCATCTGTTCCCATCACGTCTTTGCCGGGGCAGCTGGATGTCCACAGGGTGAAGACATGAAGCCATTCTCTAGCACACTTCATTTTGTTAGGGGTCATAGCTGACCTCTAACCATCCTATGCAGATGTCAGTCCCTGTCATTTCACAGTCACCTTTCCTGCCTTTCTTACAACTTCTTCTTGCCACTCCACCGTAACAAAGTCATGCACGAGCAGCTGACCAACCTGGGACACTGAGGACTTGCTGTTTGCTAAGAAATCCCTGTTGCTAAAAAGCCCACATGGTCTTTTTGTGTCTGGATACATTTTTCATATTTAAAACTCTTCACCTTGTGGCTTGCAAAGCTGAGCCTATGGAAGCCTGGGTTCCTTGAGTGGCTCCCCCTGCTGCTGGCTGCAGCAATCTCCAAGGATAAAGCTTCATCTTTGCAGCTGGAGCCACAGTGTTCAGCTTGGAAGCAGAGCCTTTCCCATCATACACTTAGTGTCCTGCACTCTGAGTGAGGGGAAGGTGGAAGATGTGTTGAGATGAGCCAGAATACTTTGTAGATGGGTGGAGCTTTTCTTTCTAAAATGTATTTTTAAGATAAACTCCTCTTTGTGCTTCTTAGAACTGTAGGAGCTGGTCAAGCCAAGGTTCAGGCCTTGCTGTATGGGGTTTAGAAGAAATTAGTATGCACTTTGCCAGCAAGGTGCTGAAGAGCATTCAGTGTCCAATTACCTACTGAGTGGTGTAGTTGTTTCCAATCAACATGAAAATATGTGTCTGGGAAAGAAAAAATGAAAGAAAGATATCCGAAACTGAGAGAGTTGTTCTGAACAGGGCTAGAGGACTCAGCCCAAAGAGGCAGGATGCTTGGTAGCAGCTGTCAGGTCTCACTTGCTGATTTGGTTTCTTTCTCAAAGTTTGAAGGTCTTTCCTCAGTTACTGGGAAAGCTGGATCCTTGGAAGTGACTTCTTTAATGTGTGTGGTTTTCCCCTCAGGTTACAAAGGGAAGAGGGGGATGGAGCCTGGTGCCCGGCTGGCTTATTGCAACCAGAAGATGTTCAGTTCCTCCAGATTGACCTGCACAAGCTCTTTTTCATCACCCTGATTGGGACTCAGGGACGCCATGCCCGTGCCACGGGCAAAGAATTTGCCCGTGCTTACCGGATTGACTACAGCCGCAACGGAGAGCGCTGGATCTCCTGGAAGGATCGCCAGGGCAGGAAGGTGAGTGTGCTAGGAGCTGAGTCCTGGAGAAATCAAGCCATAGAGAACTAGACTGTAGAAGGCAGGTCCTCTGTGTACTGCCTAGTGTATTGTACTTTATCCTGACTCTTCCGTCACACATTCAGCATCATCTGCCGTAGTCCTGTGTTTGCTGCGATGCTGGGCTGTTACTCCGACCTGATCCCCCAAGCCCCAGCCATTGCCATGACTGAAAACTGTTGCTCTTTGCCACCTTTCTGTCTGTGTTCAAAACATCATGTGCATGTCCCTCAACCAGCCAGACAAAAGGGAGGGGTGGCAGGGGATGAAGATGAGTTTCTGGATGCCTGATAACAGTGTTTAATGTAACGAGCAGTGAGGAGGGAGTTTAGAGGGTAGGAAGTGTGCTGAGCACACACATTCAGAGAGGCTTCCCTGCTCACTGAAGTTGTCTCCTGCTCTCTCCAGATGTGAGCACAGAGCTTGGCCCTGGCTGTGCTCTGCTCATGTTCGTAACCCTTTATTAAACCTCCCCCGGGAAGGAATCCCCTTCTCTCGTCTGCAGCTCGTCTGACCTGATCCCCCTGCCTCAGCCTGGCTTGTGGAGTCCGCAGATCTAAGCCAGACTGGAAAGGTGCTGGGTGTGATATTTTCTAACTCTGGGGGTGCTTTGGAAGTGACAGTGGAGTCTGTATTGCAGTGTTAAGCAGCAGCTTCTAGCTTGTTAGTGAATCTTTTGTTCACTCAGACCTTTGATTGGCTCTTTAGCTGTTACCTCTATCTTGCCCATCCCTCACGTTGTGGTGTGTGCTGCAAACGCCGTGTTTGCAGGATGGGAGGGGAGGTTTAAATGCCATGTGGTAACTGTTCTTCCTTGGTGCTTTCTTAGGTGAAGTCTGTCCGCATCTTGAGTTATATCGGAATGCAATTGGTTACACTGTCCACAACAGCTAAATGCCCCTTGTCTCCGCAGTCCTGTGCAGAGCCCTGTTCTCGGGCACTCAGGACTCTGTTAGTGTCAGGTGTTATGATTTAGGATGGGTCGGTTTTTGCAAGATCTTTCTTTGGCCATGATAAGGTAATGAGTATGTACTCAGCTGTGTGTGATTGGGCCCTTCCTCTCTTCTGTTCTGTATATGTGGAAATCCACATATATTCTGTCAGTGTGTGTACCTGTTCCCCATCACATGAGACCAGTAAGTTTTCCTTCCTGGTATCCTTAAAGATGCTCCTGCTGGTCTGGGCATGGCATACACAGAGGGGTGCAATTCATCTCATTTCAGCTCCTCTGAAAAATGACTTTCCATAACATGTTTTTCCAGATAGTGGGCTTTTAGCAGCACCATTGAAACTGAGGGCAAAGGGAGGGTGAAAGTCCTTGCCACATCAGACTGCACTGCAGCAGGGGGGGGTGGCTGTGGCAATGCTCAGCACTTCAGTTCAAGAGATCTGCCATGCAGCTGCTTGCGTTTTCATCTCCCAAGCACTGCAGCACCTCTGGAATTCTGTTGGCTCATAGGAAAAGGGTATCGGGACTTTCCACCAGGTAACTAGTGATGAGGGCAAGTGCTGAGTTACCTGCTGTTGAGCGTACATGGAGACTCACTTGAAGAGAGGGTGTGTATTGGTAACTGGAGCTCTCTGCAATGTATAGTCTACATGTACTTTCATCTCACACTTGCCTTCTCAAAGCACTACCTGGTATAGGCCTGCAGGGGACAGGAGGTGAAATGACAGTGTAAGCCATTCACTGGTAGGAGAGGGGAGCAGCAGCAGCTAATACCCTGCAGTTACTGCATGGGAAAGCTCCTCAGTCTCAAATAAAGGGCACAAGTACACCCCTGTTCATAGTAACTGTGCAGCAGGGAGAAGTTACTGATAAGGAGCTGTCTTCTCCAGGTGATTCAAGGCAACATCGACACTTACGATGTGGTCTTGAAAGATCTTCGGCCTCCCATCATCGCACGTTTTATCCGGGTGATTCCTGTGACGGAGATGCCAATGACTGTCTGTATGAGGGTGGAGCTCTATGGCTGTGTCTGGTATGGTAAGTACCGATTTCCACACCTGTAGTCCTTGCACAATGCTGACTGGGACTCGCCTGCGTCCCCACGTATGCAGAGGGAATCCCAGGCCCACGGAACTGCTTCTGTTGGTCCGCACCATACATAAAAGGACCATATGGACAGAGATGATGGAAGGCTGCTGCTGCTGTATTTCTGAGGTATATGGCCTTCTTTTTTTAGATGGTTTGGCATCCTATAGCATCCCTGAAGGAGGGACAATAGCGGCTCCTGGCTTCCCCATCGTTTATCTGAATGACTCGACCTATGATGGCTACCAGGAGCGCAGGTGGGAGAAATTGTCCTGTTCTCTCTTGGTCACTGTGCAAATGATCTCTTCTTTCCTACTTAACCTGTCTCTAGTATCTTGTATCCCAAACACTTCTTTGAGACGTCCAGAACTGCAGGCTAACCTACTAGTTCTCCAAAGCATTGTTGCTTTGTTGTTCCAGGCTCTTTGACATGTTGTTAGTTGCTTTCTTAAAGGAGGGCATGGGCTCAGGATGCATCACATTCATTTCCCTCAGCTGGCAAAGGCTGGCAGGACAGAAATATTTGTTATTAGAAGTTGTTGCTTCTCTTTACTGAGTGTGCCCTTATGCAGCTAAGTGCTGTCTTTGTGCGTAGCTTCCATCTCTACATGATGTGATGCCACAGTCCTGATGTGTCCGATTGCCTCAAAGCCCTCGTTGCTCTTGGTCTGTAATTGTGGCCATATTCATTGCACTGTTGGTTCAGGTATAACCTTAAACTGTTGTTGATACTGCAGATCATAAGGTGCTGCTACTCTTCTGTTGCCCCAGATTGGAGAGGGGGAGCTGGCTGGACCTTCTACCTGCATAGTCCCAGTGTCCCTGGAGCAGATGAAGGTCCTTCCCCTCTTCATTGCCTTTGTTACTTCTGCAGTTTGATATCTGAAATGAATTCTCCATCAGGCTGCATCTTAAACTGTTGCAGGAGGTCTCCGGGGTAAACGGGGCATCCAAGAAAGTGCGCAACACCTGAACCCTAGGCCTGCGCTTGGTACCTGTGAGCTTCTGGACAGATTTGATATTGTTTTTGAAAACAAAGCTCTGGTGGACTTGAAACAACTTGGAAAACTGCATCACTCCCTGTGAGAAGCTCCAGGTCAGCAGAGGCACCACTGCCAATGTGCTATGAGAGGAAGGGGGCTGATTACTCACTCTACAGATTTCTTGGGTATGATGCTTTTCCAATTTGGAGTCAAAAAGCCTAAAGTAGCTGGATTTTGACAGCTCATGGAAAGGCCTGTTCATTTTTCACATCACTGAAATGAGGTAGGGTTGCATGATACTGACATTTTGAGGTGTCTTTCATTCACCCAACAGTTTACTCTCATGTAAGGAGAGTTCATTAATAGTCTGTATCCAAAATATCTGAAAGTTCAGCCAGTTATTTAACATTTAGTTTGACCACTTCCTTTGCTGTAAATATGGATTTGAATGTGTTTCAATGGCTTGAAACCTCAGACAGACTTGGCCGTGCGTATCCTCTTGAGGCAGCATGTCCCCGCTTGTGCAGGAGTGTGCCGACCCGGTGATCCGACAGCGTCTCTTCCGTGACCTGGTGTCATGCATTGACTTAAGGTGTTTTTGTTATATGTCCCATTTCAGTTGTCGTTAACTTTCTGAAAATTTTTACTGTTGCCTAAGGTAATTTTTTTAATGCTTGGAGATAATTTTTATGAACATTTGTTTTCTATCATGCTGGAAGTTAAAATAAGGAGGTGGAAAGTACATTCTTCGTGCTTGCAGGATGTTGACGAAGTCTGGGGTAACAATGTCGTCTTATGTTAATATCTCATGCTTTTATACTGCCTTGATGTAGTAGGGATTGAATGTTTTAAAAAAAATGGGTTTATGTGCAGAAGGATGTTAAGTGCTGTCCAGCACTAACTTAGGGCTCTGGGCTGGCTGGGGGATGTCAGGGAGCTGCAGATGGAGGCACAGAACACAAGGAGACTATTTAACCTCTCAGTCGTGTGCCTGTCTGGCCTGGAAGCAGCTGTGCCTCTTCCAGCTGCTGATCCCATCTTGGAGTTCAAGACCAAATCCTGGTGACAGGAGGGCTCGCTTGGAACAGACCTGGAGAGCTTCAGTGTGTGTAGCAGCGAATGGAACAGGTCCAAGGAGCAAGCTCAGGCACTAATACAGCTGAACTGCTTGCACTTAGCTGCTACAGGACAAGGGACATGCCAGGGATGGCTCCCGGAAGGCGAGTGGGTCAGAATTGTACCACATCTGGCACCTTCTGCTCCGGGATGGTGCTGGAGAACTGTATAGTGGGCTCTGCGCTGTTGGATAGGGAGTGAAACGGGGCAAGGTGCTGGGCAAAGAGTGTGATCAGCCCTGGAGAAGAAGCTGATGCTGCTCTGCTCTTGCACGAGGAGCAATGCCAGAGCTGACCCAGCTGGCGCTGGCTGTGGCTGGGTGAGCCGCCCGTGGCCTCTGTTCTTTTTCCTGCTTTTTTGGTGCCTCCCCACGGTTCCCCCAGGGCAGGATGGAGCAGTGTTCTCCCATGCAGCTCCATGCTGAAACGCTGCAGGTGCAGCTCTGTGTGCAGACCATACAGTGTCATTTTCTGTAGTCTCAGTTTTCATGCTCAAGAGGCTCTACTTGTAGCTTGGCTCTGCTGTCAGTGCTTGATATCACTGTGAAAACTTCTGCCTTTTCCCAAGCAGGGAGAGATTTTATAAGCTTAACCTGAACAAAATCAAGGTGATGTTGCTTAAGAACAGGGAATGAATTTTTGACCAGGATGGATTAAGCATAAATAAACTGTTTTCCTGGTACCAAAGGATTGAAATGCTTTCACATTTGAGCTCTCCTGGCCGCTGTTCTGCCTCACTGCTGTTTTTTTTCTCGCTAGGCACTTGTATGGTGGCCTGGGCCAGCTGACGGACGGTGTGCTGGGGCTGGACGACTTCACGCAGAGCCACCAGTACCGCGTGTGGCCGGGCTATGACTATGTCGGCTGGAAGAACGAGAGCTTCAGCACGGGCTCTGTTGAAATGGAGTTCCAGTTTGACCGACCCAGGAACTTCACCTCCATGAAGGTAATGAGCAGGACTCGGACACCGACACGCTGGTGCCCAGAGGGTTCACGGACCCGGGTCAGGTGCGGGATGGGACACAACATGAGCCACAGCAGCGGGCTGAGATCTTCTTGGGAAAAAGTTAGGTGCCCCATAAAAGAACCCATGGGATGTGCTGGGAAAGAGGGTTGGTCAATGGGGAGACTGAACTGGAGATCATCAGTGGTCCCTTGTGTCTTCCTGCTTTGGGAAGAGAACACAAAGGGGGATTCTCAGGAACAGCTTCCTACATATCCCATACTCCTGTATTTTAGGCTGAATGTGAGTCTGGGAATGTTTGACAGTGACAAAAATGGCAGTAGGTGCATCAGGAGGGGACAGGGAGCTCTGCATCTTCTCAGGAGAACGAGGGAGTGAATGCAGGTGACATGGGTCCTTCCAGATTGCCCCTTTGGGTCCTTCCAGATTGCCCCTTTGGGTCCTCTTCCCAAAGCAGGAGGGTACAAAGTGCTTGACAGCGGAGTCCACCACAGGCAGAATGTGAGCTGGAGGCGTCCCCAGTTTGCCAATGTAGAAAGGTGATGCAGGGGAACACTGGCCTCTCCAGAGCTCAGACACTCTTCTTTCAGTATTTGGCTCAAAAGAATGAAAAGCAGACACTCAGAGCTGTGCTTTGGCAGCTGAGGTGGGTTTAGGATGTAGGCTACATACTCTTTAGGGGCTTCCTGGCTCTTGAGGTAAAGGAATGTGGTGGTGCTTCCATTGTAACCAAAAATACCTCTGGATGCCTCAGTCTGTGCTGGTGCTGTGGGAAATTACTCAAACTGAACTAAACTTCAAGTCCGTAGTAAACAGTAAGATCTTTTAAAGAGTATTGGTGGCTTTTCTTGTAGAGATCTCAAATGAAGGAGAACCCGCCACATCCTTAAGTAAATTGTTTTGGTGGTTACTTACCCTGGTTTTATTTTGTCTATTTTTAACTTGCAACCATTGGCGCTCAGCCTGCTTTTGCTGGCAAAAATAGGAGTCCTGCCTTCTCAGAAATTTTCCTGCTTCCACACTGTGATTTAACCACTCTCTTAATCTTGAGTAAATTCAGTTGGCTGAACTTTTGAACACCTTCCCTGTGAGATCCAGGGTCATTTTTGTAGCTGTCTTCCAATCCTTTCTTTCTGTGCCAGTGCTCTTTTGGAGGTATAGAAACTGGAACGGGATGCAGGCTTTCCATCAAACCGCGTGAAAGAATGGTACCGATTTCCTGCTTTTGGATGATTCTTCTGTGTTTAGAAATCTTGTGATTGTATTCGTCCTCCCAGCCAAGGGATAGAGAGCCAGTGTTCATTAAGTATCATGCTAAAAGTCAGTTCAAGGTTATTGGTGTCCATGGTGTAGAAAGCATCGCTTACATTTTGCTCCCACGTTCACTACCCTGAAATGAGTCAATCTTGAAAACGTCACGTTATTTTAGGAAACTTCTTTTTTCCCTCCCATTTAATTTATTTTACTGCTAGTGAATCTGCTGTCTCTTTCAGATCACTGCAAAAGGTAACAGATAACCCTGAGCTGGGAATACATTCCTGCTAGAAAGTCACCTACAGAAAAATATGTGCCCTGAAACTTGTAAGACTTACTAGTTGACAATTTTTAACCAAATTAATAAAATTCATGAGTCCATACTATGCTAATTGGAGTCAGATGGTATAATGAGTAAATCAAACGCCTTACAACAATCTGTCACGTAAACACAGCCATCCTGATCAACCCAACACATGAGCTCATAAAAATAGCTACTTCGTTTAGTATTTCATTATAAAGCTGTATTGATTAACATAAATTATTCTTCATTCTTTATTGAATGTTACCTGTTTCAGCTTTGCATTTATTTTGTACAGGATAGGTGGTCTGTAAGTATTTTTTGTATCTCCTCACCTGTTGGCTTTATTCCAGTTCTGAGCTTCCCCGGTATCCAAGAAAGTATTAAAAATAAACACTAGCAAATATTGCAACCGCATTGTGAATCTCTTAGGCTTGCATGTTATAAAATTGGACATTTGTAGGTGGTGTTTGGAATAGCAAGTGTCTCTGGATCGGTCCAGGATGTGAACATACCCAGCTCCTGTCCAAATTGTATATTGCAGATGTCAGCCTTTGCTGCCTCGTTATGGATGACTATTTCTCCTTATTAAATGTTGTCTAAGCTTCATCTGTTCCTAATTACATGCAAATGCCCCTCTTTTGTCTTTTGACTGCTCCTCAGGCCTGTCGTCCTCATTACTGCTTCACTGCTCTTCACTGCCAGACCTCACAGGGGCCAAGCAATTAATGGGGTTCAAAGCTGCGCTCTGTTTGGAAACTGTTGTTGTCACAGTTGCTAATGCTCCACCGTCATTAGGAAATCATTTGTAGAGTCTCCAGGGAGGGTCGGACCACCATGCCTATGAAAATGGAGTAGACCGAGGGATGCTGAGGACTTTAAGGGTCATCTTATTCCTTGAGCACTGGCCACAGTGGTCCAGATCTACAGGGCTGCATGGCAGGACTTAAACTGTAGCGTACGTTTGTGGAAAAAGGGAGAGATTTGCGTTGAAGAAAGGTGGTGGGATGTAAAGGATCCTTACAAGCTTTGTCCTTTGTGAAGCTGCTTCCTTGGGAGCGCTGGAGAGGTGTTTGGTGTTGATGGGTCTGCGGGGCCACAACCCAGCCAGGTGGAGATGTCACTTCTATGCTGGAACCTCTTGGCTTGGGTGCAGCCCAAGAGGAGGAAGTTGCCACCAGCTCTCGGGAGGGTAAAACAAACCCCCAGATACGGAGGTGTGAAGTCAGCCTGACAGCAGGTAGTGAACCGCTCTGTCTGAAAGCGGATTGTGTGGAGCTGTAACTGGGAGGTGAGAAAGGATGCCTTTGTTTCAGTGAGAGATCAGCTTGGCATCTTCGTGATTGCACTTTAAATTCCAGCGTCATTGGCTAAAGCGGCGGTGCCATTGCAGCAGGGACAGCCTGACCATGAGCCACCAGGAGAGGCTGCTGGATGTGGGCTTACGTGGTGGCTTTCTTAAAATCTGGATTCTCAGTTGTCTTCAAGGTGAAACCACGGCAGAAGAGCTGCTGTAGGTCAGGGGAATATTTTCTTGAGCTTCTACTTATTTATTTTTTAAGGAATTAGCTTAGACTTAGATGCTGAAGGCTTTCTAAATGAAGCTAGAGCCCAGGTGTCTTTTTTTCCTCAGAATATATGTTCAAGGAGAATTGGTCTGTGAGCCTTAGGTTAATAGAGAGTTCGATTTTTACATTGGACCCATTGAAGACCCTGCCAAAATTTGACCCTTAATGTGGCTTTTGCATGTCAAGTTAGAAACTATTTTAGAATCACTTTTTTCACAAATGCTCTCATTGCACACTACGAATGGATGAAGCTAAACTGGAACAACTCACTCATCCTGGGTTAGGAGTATTCACACAGGGAGGTGGTTGGAAATAGAAAATTCCTGAGGCTCGATTTAGGTTTCAGTAAATCTCGTTCCGATCTGATTGATCGGTTCTCTTCTGCCCAGGTGCACTGTAACAACATGTTTTCCAAGGGGGTGAAGATCTTCCAGAAGGTGGAATGTCTGTTCAAACCGCGCCTGATTGCAGACTGGGAGCCCGAACCTGTTGGAGTGGCAACTGTCCTGGATGACAAAAACCCCAGCGCGCGGTTCGTGACTGTCCCCCTCAGCCAGCGCGTGGGGAAAGCCATACTCTGCCGCTTCTACTTTGCTGACACCTGGATGATGATGAGCGAGATTTCCTTCCAGTCAGGCGAGTATTCCTGCAAGTCAGGCAGATCTGGCTAAGCACAGAGGGTGGAAGAGATGGTGTGGGGGTGCAGGACATTTGTGGAGCACCATGGGGCTACACGGGAGGAAGGAGGCGGCTGTAGAAGCATTGGAAGGGCAAGAAAGGTCCCATCTACAGTGGATTCTTTTCGGGCTGATACTGATGGACATGTGCAGAAGCACAACCAGGGCAACCAAACATTGGACTGTAGAGCGTTTTTTATTTTTGAGACAGTTGCCTGCTGCTTATGGGGTTGATTTTTCCTTAAGAGTATTTTGTTTGAATAGTTTAAATCTATCTACAGGTGGTAATCGAGTTAGCAAGAGGCTGACATTTTTCCTTTGTCAAGTCTCAACTGTGATGCAGAAGTCAGTGCCATGAGGCGCTGTAAAAGACTTTAGAAGGGAATGAGCAAGGGTCTTGGAGAAAACCACCAGCACTGCCAGTGAAATGATCTGGTTACAGCTTCCTACCCAGAGGTCCCTGATGTGCTGTAGTGAGAGGATGTTCCTGGGGAAGGAGTGCTCTGATTGCAGCTGCCTGCTTATCTTGCTGCTGGCAGCTCCTCCTGCCTGCCCTCTGTCACTCTTGGTCCAGCCTGGGATGGGAATTCTAATAATCATGCTAAAACTGGGAAAAAGAAAAGTTCTTGCTGCAATCCCCTGTGTCTGGCCAAGCTCGGGGACACATCCTGCACACTCTGATCTGCTGTGGTCAGGATGTACGTGCTGCTCAGTGCAGGGGCTCGTTGTGCAGGTGTGCTGGGAAGCGCTGAGTGAGCAGGTGTCTCTGTATCTCTGCTCAGGCTGTTTGTGAGCTGCCCGGGTCTCAGCCCAGCCCTGCTCGGGAAGCCGAGGGTGGTGGCTGGGGTTGCGCTGGCTGCTGGCGGGAGCAGGGACCTGGCTGGACTGACTTTCCCTTCCCTTCCACAGACATGGAGAGCGTGAATCCCAGTTTTGTCACAGTGGCCCCAAGCACAATGAATGTTCTGGAAACTGAGTGCAACGTTACTGAGGGCACCTGGGGTAAGGACTTGGGTCAGTTAGCCACACCAAGGGCTTAAGTGTTGGGGCTTTCACATTAATGTGGTCTCTCCCTCCATTGCTGGAGATCTGGGTTTGGCCTTTTATTGCCCTCATGCACAGGGCTGCACAGAATCAGAATCACAGAACAGTCTGGGTTGAAGGGCCCTTCACAGCTCCCCCAGTGCCCCCCCTGCCATGAGCAGGGACATCTTCACCAGCTCAGGTTGCTCAGAGCCCCGTCCAGCCTGGCCTGGGATGTCTCCAGGGATGGTTCATCCACCACCTCTCTGGCCAACCTGGGCCAGGCTCTCACCACCCTCAGGGCCAACAGTTTCTTCCTCATGTCCAGCCTGAATCTCCCTCCTTTAGTTTAAAACCATCAGCCCTTGCTCTGTCACAACAAGGCCCTGCTAAAAAGCCTCTCCCCATTTGTCTTATGGGCCACTTTTAAGCGTGGAAAGACTGCACTAAGGTCTCCCCAGAGCTTCTCTTCTCCAGCTGAACACCCCAGCTCTCTCAGCCTGTCCTCCCAGCAGAGCTGTTCCAGCCTTGGGTCATTCCTGTGGCTCCTCTGGCCCCTCTCCAGCAGGTCCATGTGTGTCCTGTGCTGAGGACCCCGAGCTGGACCAGCACTGCAGGGGGGTCTCCTCTTACAGGCCTCTGAACCTCAGCTATTTTGTCTTCCCTCGGCTGGCAGAGGTGCCTCAGAGCAGGTGGGCTGAAGGCACATGTGCAGCCAGCAAAAATCTGAAAGCTGTCTGTGCTAACACAGATCCGTCACAGGAATCTGTTCCAACACTAGGAACAGTCTTCGATTGCAGGAGTCCTGCAGGAGTCCTTAGCTGTGAGCCTCCAAAATGAGAATTTTTTATTAGAGCAAAATCTGAACACAACTGATGTTAATACTCAGGAAGCTGCCTGAGATCTTTTCTGTACCAGCCTGTAGGAAGGAAAACATGAGAAGTTAGGCAGCACAGATAACGACCTGTGCTTTGTTAACTCCAGATTCTTCTCCATTCCTCTGACTGCAGAAACCACATCTTCTGTAACCAGCACCTGGATAGGAGAGAAGGCAGATGACTCGAATACCTCCATCCTCGTGGGCTGCCTTGTGGCTATTATTCTGCTGCTCCTGATGATTATAATCGTTATTCTTTGGAAGCAATATGTTCAAAAAAGGTTGGAAAAGGTAATACAATGGGGCTACTTTGCAGGCACAAGTTCAATACTAAGCATTAACCATAATGAGCTCAGATATATGTGGAAAGCACAGGCTTTCCCCAGCTCCACAGAGCAGCTAAAACGCTGTTCTCACAGCAGGGGGGATGCCAGCCCTATCCAAGATGTTACTGGAAGCTGGGGCGGTTGCAGCCAATACATTACTTAACAACTGAGCATCGCCTCAGCA
Organism: Patagioenas fasciata; assembly: GCF_037038585.1. Classification (NCBI taxonomy): domain Eukaryota; kingdom Metazoa; phylum Chordata; class Aves; order Columbiformes; family Columbidae; genus Patagioenas; species Patagioenas fasciata. Next base: position 2,891,298 of record NC_092539.1, read on the forward strand.
TTTTTGTTCTCTTTTGCAGGCCCCACGTCGAATCCTGGAGGAGGATGCCACAGTTCGCCTCTCCTTCTACAGCTACACCATCGCCAACAACCAGACCCAGATCCACCAGTCGAATCCCACCTACGAACGCGCTTTCCCACTGGATTTGGAGTATCACCAGCCAGCTACGCTGCTCCAAAAGCTTCCAGAGCTCTCCCAAAGTGCAGAGGATTCAGGTAATCGTCAGTCTCCTGAGGTTATGTGTTTATTCTTCTATTTCTCTCAGATTTTAAAACGTGCCACTTCTGAGTGTCTGAGTAATCTTTTCTGACTCCCATGCAATACAACACAAACCCAGGGACCTGAGACGCTATTCTGGAGCTCTGAAACATTTTAGCACATAACTTTGGTAGGCGGATCACCGGCCCCACTAAAAGGTGGTGGCCTTTCATTGTTCTCTTTGAAGCCTACGTTTATATCTTAGCCAGGTCATCTTTTAGGAGCTGGTTTTGACAGTCACACATTGTTTGACTCATCAGCCCCTTGGCAGTGGCTACTGGGCTGCCCAGACTGGCTGCTGGAGACCTTGAGCACCTTCTCCTGCAGCAAGAGCTCTTTGAAATTCCCTTGACAAAGCAGAGGGAAACACAGCAGGGAATTATCAGTGGTGCCTTGGCTTCCAGCCCCTGGGGAGCTTTTGGATGCACGCAGAAGGGAATGTTTCCAACAGTGCTTTGTGCTCGGTGCTGATCAGTGGATGGAACGGCAGCACTGCGTTTCTCAACCACCGACAAGTTGCTGAGATGCAGCTCCGTACTACACAGGGAGGCTGATTTGGATTGAGCCAGGATTTGAATTTGAAACAGAGCAAAAGTTCTGTGTAATACTGACCGTACAGGGAGTTAATTATAAAGAGCTATGCCACGTTATTTATGTGAAGAAGCTCTAAGAGGTAACATAGCGTGCTGACGGAGTACGTGGAGAACAGACCATGATCAGTTCTTGTTGCAGAAGCGAATCCAGGGCAAGTGTGATGACGCAGACAAGGTCCCTGTGCCAGGTACGGGCAACAGATCATATTTAGGATGAATCAGAAACAGGAAATCACTTTAGACTCATCCTGCATGTCTGGGCAAGAATTTTAGCTCATAACTGGCCAGAGAGGCAGCTGTTTAATGTGAGTTCACTGGCACCTCACAGGTATTCTGGTGTCTGCAGAAATGTGTATTGCTCTGGTTTAAGCCCTTGTGAAAACAGAGGAAAGTTTTCCATCTGGACATACTAGGCTGAGTTCCAGGGGGCTGCAGGGTGGAGGAGAGCGAGCTGGGCCCTACTGGTTTTAAAGGAATGTGTCTAATTCCACCTGTCTCGTTTTGTACTCATGTCCCCTTAGTGTGCAGTGGGGACTACGCTGAGCCCGACCTGACCAAGTCCACTCCTCACCAAGGCTTTCAGAACAATGTTCCCCACTACGCCGAAACAGATATCGTTCACCTGCAAGGCGTGACCGGCAACAACATGTATGCGGTGCCAGCCCTCACTGTGGATTCTCTCACCAAGAAGGACATCTCAGTGGGTGAATTCCCTCGGCAGCAGCTGCGGCTCAAGGAGAAGCTGGGAGAAGGGCAGTTTGGAGAGGTACAGCCATTCCCTTCCACAGCTCCTCCAACAGAAAGGAGATGCCTGGCACAGTGAAACTTCTGAGCTGTCTCTCTGGTGCTGCTTCATGTTTGGGGGCTGAGGGACCTGCATACCAGTTATTTGATACCCGTCTCTGTTGTTGGGGAAAGCTGCTGTCCCTTAGGACAGGCTTCAGAGAGCCCCGTCCTACACCTGTGAGGCTGCTGCTTGGCGCCACCTGAGTCTAACAGATGAGCTTTGCAAAGTTCTTCTGTCTCTGTCTGTATCCCCATTTATTACCCCGCAGAAAAGTCCTGGGGGTGGGAATTCAGACTGTCGTATGGCCACTCAGGGATGTCTTGAACATGTGGTGGCTGGCCCACCTTTAGGCATGTGAATTTGAAAACTATAGCAGCAAATCCAGCCGAGACAGATCGATCTGAGCAGTAAAAACAGCTTCCACATTAGCACGTGGAGGTTCTGCTGGGGCTCTGCATGCCGACCCAAGCAGAGACAGGTTTCCCAAGCACTGCGGTGCCCTCACAGATTCTCCAGCATTGCTGCTTGCTCAGGCCCCAGTTTGTGTGTGTCAGAAGCCTCGGGCAGCATGATACTTATGTCTGTCATCTGCCAAGCTTTCTCTTTACTCCTTGAGCTGCTTTTGGGCTGTGGATGCTTTCAGCTCACCTTTTCTTCTCTCCCTGCTTTGTTTCCACACCATCCGTAGTTCCATAATGAGCCAAATCTTCCCCTCACCTGCTCCCACTCTTCCACTGTCTCTTCCCAGCATTTGCTCACTCACAGCCTTAAATTCTATCTGTCTGCTACATTTGGGCTGTGCTCCAAAAGTCAAACAGGCTTTTTTCCTCTTTGTTTTGCTCTGGGTTTCTCCTCTCTTATTCCTGTTGTTCTAATAGCTGTCAAAGCTTTCTCCTCCTCCTCCTTTGTGTTGTCAAACAGCAGCAGCCGGGCTCCCCATCTCCATTTCCTTGGGGACCGATTCAGAGCCTGTTCCTTTCCTCACATCGCAGGCCCTTTCCCTTGCTTCTGCAAATCTCCAGCATCACGTTCTTCCTTCTCACCTCCTTAGTTTTTACCAAACTGGCCATCGTGTTACGCTCTGCTCCGCTTCTCTGGCTCGGTGTACAGTGTTCTAGCAACATGGCTCACTGTGGTTGTGGTGTTTTTTCACCTCTCCACTCAGAGCTTCCTTCCATTTCAAGCTTTTTTTGTCTTCTTTGCTCCCAACCATCCACTCCCTGGATTGATGGCACATTACCTGTGCTCGTAACACATGCGCTCCCTTTCCCATTTCTAATCTTGTGACTGTGCTTTCACCACAGCAGATTCCATTCTCCATGTAACTGCAACAGCATCTCTGTACTTGTGTTTCTGTTCTATGGGTTTGTCCCATTTTTCTATACTGTTTCCTTTTTCTCCTCACCATGCTCGTCCAGTGAATTCTTGTGTTTTCTTCATATAACATTCATTAAGCTCCCATTACATCCCCAAACTGCTGCAGTCTTTGACACATCCAGTCTGCTCCCCTCCTCCAGTCCATTTTCCTCCCCACACACTCAGCTCTGCTTTCCCCACCCCACTTCTCCAGTTGAATATAGATTCTGATAAATTCTGAAATCAATGTCTTGTCACCCATTTCTTACACAACCCTGGTAGTAATTTTGTCTTTATTCATTTAGCTGAAGAAACTTGCAATTCAGTGTACACTTCAGAGTATTCATCTTTGGGAATGTTAATGGTTGAGGTGTTTGCATCACAGAATCACAGAATGGACTGGGTTGGAAAAGCCCTCAGAGATCATCCAGTCCAACCCTTGGTCCAACTCCAGTCCATTGACCAGATCATGGCACTAAGTGCCATGGCCAATCTCAGTTTAAAAACCTCCAGGGCCGGTGAGTCCTGAACACAATACTCCAGGTGTGGCCTCCCCAATGCAGAGCACGGGGGAAGGATCACTGCCCTTGTCCTGCTGACCACGCCGGTTTAGATACAGGACAGGACACCATTGGCCTTCTTGGCCACCTGGGCACACTGTTGGCTCCTGTTGAGCTTCCTGTCCATTAGTCCCCCAGGTCCCTTTCTGCCTGACTGCTCTCCAGCCACTCTGTGCCAGCCTGGAGCGCTGCAGGGGGTTGTTGTGGCCAAAGGGCAGGACCCGGCACTTGGCCTTGGTGAACTTCATCCCATTGGAATCGGCCCATTTTTCCAGTCTATCCAGATCCCTCTGCTGAGCCCTCCTGCCTTCCAGCAGCTCCACACTCCCTCCCAACTTGGTGTCATCAGCAAATTTGCTAATGATGGTCTCAATCCCTCATCTAAATAATCAATAAAGATGTTAAACAGGACTGGACCCAACACTGACCCCTGCGGGGAACCACTAGTGACTGGCACGCTTTTCTCTCTTTTTTTTCCTGGAATGAGAGGATTTGTGGAGCTGTCTGTAGCTCCTGGATGCTGCTCAGGTCAGTTAGAGCCCGGCTGCAGGACATCTCTGTGCCTGTCCGGCTGCTGGGGTGCGCTGTGTGTGTCAAACCCGCTGCAGCCGTGCGGTTTGCAGGGACATGCAGAGTAAAGCAGATGGCTCTGGGTACGGTGACCTTCCTGAACATCTCCAGATCTTGCAGGGAGAATTGGGCTTCCCCAGTAATCTACTGCACCAGTCTGCACACTCAGTCGATTCAGTGCATTGGGGTCACATCCGGCTGCAATCCCCATCTGCTCCTACATCGTGGGCTGTATAGTGTGTGTACATATTTTGTCCGGAATCTAGAGCCATCCTATGGGATATTTCCAACCTGAACAGTGTCACTTTGATTGTGTCATTCACTCAGCCATTCTGCCAGTGGTGACCAAACTGGTGACCTCCATGTGAGGTCGTTTTCCTCCGTTTTGCTGCCTGTACGTGCTCCCATGGTTGTCTCTGCCCCCCAGGTGCACCTTTGCGAAGCCGATGGCCTGCTGGAATTCCTGGGGGTCTCGTCTACAGAATTCACTCACCAGCCAGTGCTCGTAGCAGTGAAAATGCTGAGATCAGATGTCAACAAAACAGCCAGGTAAGTGCATCTGCAGTGCCGACCGCCTGAGGAGGAAAGCGAATGCTCTCCAAGCAACAGTTCCACATGGGTTCACCCTGGTGGCTTCTGTAGGAGGGTGTCATGTGTCTCTGTATGTTCTGTGTGTTCTTGTAAAGAACAGGACACATACAGAGAGTGGGGGATAGGAATAGATGTAGTATCAAACTGAAATACTGTATGAATCCTGTTTGCTGGGGAAGGAATCGATGTTGAACCAGCTTTCACTCTCACTTTGTGCGGATTTCTGAATGTCTCTGAGTAGGGATTTCCTTACATGCTACTTCTGCTTCCCTTAGACAAAAGAATAGTTTAGGATTCAAACCTGTTTTCTGTTTCACAAGAAATGATTTCCTGAAGGAGATCAAGATCATGTCCCGGCTGAAGAACCCAAATATCATCCGGCTGCTGGGGGTGTGTGTGCGCGATGACCCGCTGTGCATGATAACGGAGTACATGGAGAACGGGGACCTCAACCAGTTCCTGTCACAGAGAGAGATCTACAGCAAATTTGCCATTTCAAACAATATTCCCTGCGTCAGGTAAGAGAAGCTGCCTGTATTTGGGACAAATCAGCAATATAGAGCTAGCAGTTTAAGCTGCCGTGACCGTCCTCCAGCGCGGCCATTGTCACAGCACGTCTGTGGATGCCACTCCTGCTTTGTTGTGGCTGTGACCTGTTCTGGTCACAATGACCATCTTAGATGTGTTGTTTACTGATGTGACTCTGGTTACATTAGTGGGTTTGCATCAAGTATTAATATGGGAAGGCAGTTGAATTACAGCCAGAATTTTGGGATCAAAATCAAGAATGTCTCTCAGGCTTTCAAGATGGTTCATATGTTCTCTGGATGTCTGAAAAATATTCCATGAGAGGAGTTGAGTGTGGAGCTTCACTGAGGAAAGATTTGATCACCCAACAGAAGGAGAATATTTGGCCAGGAAAACCATTTTCTGTGAGCAGTGGCACTTATCTCTCTCCTCTGTGGAAGGATTAAATCTGACATAAAAACCTCTCTACATTGCAGAAATCCTTTCCTCAGAGGAGAGTTGTGTGTAGGACTAAGGTATTCTGCTCAGTAAAGAAACCTACACTGATCAGACATCGCTGCGTTGCTTGGCCTTTGGCACATACCCTCGCAAAGGATTAAGTTTATTTATAGGTCAAGAGCAAGGCTGTTAGGCAGAGTGAGTTCTCAGGACATGGAGCAGTGCCAGGCTTGGGTTAATGGTTGGGCTCAATGATCTCGAGGGTCTTTTCCAACCAAAATGATTCTATGCATTTCATTATTGTAATTTAGATAACTTGGTGGTGCTTTTCTCATTGCCACCAGAACACAAAGAATGGGAGACTAAGGCTTTATTTTTCTGAGCTTTATCAGAGAAATCCTGTGAACAGTGTATTAGATTTGTTGTGACAAATGCTTGGTTGTGTGAAGTGTTGAGCACACACCATGGGAATCGAGCTGAGCATCACAGAGTAACGCTGTGTGAAGGATGCTGAGCGTCAGATGGTCCAAATTCTGCCTATCGTGCAAGTTTGTTAATATCTTAATTTTGCTAATCAATGAATTAATATTACATCGAATGGAAAATACATCTGTTTAGATTTTCAGTAATACTAAACATTAAAAAAAATAAGCGATCTTTAACGTTAAGTGACATTTTAATGTAATCATGCAATAGTGACAGTGGTTGAAATACCAGGCTAAGCAGGTTGAGATACGAGATTCTGAGATTGTACAGCTTAATTTTTCACGTCTCTCTACAAAAAGCTGATGCTTTGATGCATAAACTCTCTGAAAATCTTGAGATTAATACCTGATATTAAAAATCCAAAGGATGTCAAACTCTAAGGGCCCTGAATTTCAGGGCCAGCTTGTCTGTTCTTGCTTAGTGAGCCCAGGAGCTTGGCTCAGCCTGGCAAGTGGGGGTGTTAGTGCCATGAAACTACAGTTTAGTTTCACTGTTCTGGCAGAAAATGAAATGACACATCACTGTAACATGTCAAATATGAGAGAGTTGAGTGTAGGGAGCTCTACTGATATTTTAAATTGTTTTCTTTTAATGCAGCTACTCTAACCTGCTGTACATGGCCACCCAGATCGCCTCTGGCATGAAGTATTTAGCGTCTCTGAATTTCGTGCACAGAGATCTGGCAACGCGCAACTGCCTGGTGGGGAACAACTACACCATCAAGATCGCGGATTTTGGCATGAGCAGGAACCTTTACAGCGGGGATTATTACCGCATCCAGGGGAGAGCCGTGCTGCCCATACGCTGGATGGCCTGGGAGAGCATCCTCCTGGTAGGGACTGCTCTAAACCTCCCGTTTCACTGTGCCCCTGAAACACTAACACGTGTACCTGTATCAGTTCTCATAGCATCAAAACACACACTGCAGGTGGCCCCAGGTGAGATGTCCCTTAGGTCACATTGGATGTAACTCAGACCCTGGAAAATTGAGTGAGTCTTTGCAAATAGAGCAGAGATCCTCTGGGGTATAATTTCTGTTCTGTGCCTGGCATTCAGGATTCCTGCTGGAATTGGGAGGAAATTGCCTTTCTGGGCTTATTTCCCCAGCTGCGAAGCTGAGAGAGGCAGGGACAAAATTTCATGAGTTTCAAGGGGCAAGTCTGGTTTTGAGGTTGAGGTTTTGTTTGTGTTTAAGGGTCCCGCTGTCTCCCCTTAGGAGGTTGTTCAACAGCCCAAACACATCCAGTCTGGAGGCAGTTGCTTAATATTCAACCCAATATCTCTTTCTTGAACCCAAGATCATCCGGTTATACTTTCTTACAACACCCCCTCTGAGTACCCAGAAAAATTGTCATTATCTCTGCTATAAAGGCTGATAGACCTACACTTTTCTAAATTCACCCTATTTTCCTAGTTACAGCTGCATCTAAACCATAAATTGCCCCCATCTTCCTTGTGTGAACATCTTCTGAACACTGACAGGCTGCTGGGGTTGCCACATAAGCTGAGCAACCCGGGTCTTGGATGTTTTCTGCCCAAACAACCTCTCCAGCCCCCGATTGTTTCCTGTTATTTTCTGAACAATCTTCAGTTTCTTTTTACTTCTTCAGAAACACATTGTTCCAAACACGACCAGTTTGGGCACATTTTTTGAAGACAGAAAACAGGGACGGCGAGCAGACTGTCACCACCTTCTTACATGTGCAAAGATCGAAATTATAGTGGCCTTTCTCTAAGAGTCTGGAGTCTGCTTTGGCTCTGTGGGCACCCCGAGGGCTTCGCATCCTCTTCAAAGGCTTTTCTGTGCTGCCCTGCTGGGTTTTGGGTGGAGGTAGGCAGCAGCTGCCACCCCCCTGCCACAGCCCATTTTCCTATGGCTGCAGACAAATAACAGGCTTCTCAGGAGGAACAGAAATCTCTGGTTTTCTCTGAAATGTGCTCCTTGTTTCCAGAGGTTTGCCCCAGTGAAGGCTGCCCCTTAGAGCTGTCCCTTGGGTCCCACGGAGGTGCTGCTCCTGCCCCACACGCAGCAGTGTCCTACCTGGGTCCCTTTGTGTGGGTCACCTGCCCTGCTGTCTCTTTTGGAGAGTGTTCTCCCAGGTTGCGCTGTGGCTTCCAACATCCCTTCTGTTCGCAGGGCAAGTTCACCACAGCCAGCGACGTGTGGGCGTTCGGGGTCACCCTGTGGGAGATGTTCATCCTGTGTAAGGAGCAGCCCTACAGCCTCCTCTCCGATGAGCAGGTCATCGAGAACACCGGAGAGTTCTTCCGCAGCCAGGGCCGGCAGGTAAGAGCAGACGTGGCCGCTCCTCCCGTCACTGACCTGCTCACACCCCGGGGTCTCCGCAGGACCGTTCTGCTGGTCTGAGCCATCTGCAGGAATCTCTGCTTCTGTTACTCGTTTTTTCCAGTGATTCCTGCCTCTTCTCCTTCCTCCAGGCTCATTCACTCCTTTCCTCTCTCGGAGTCCCACTGGAAGAGCCCTTTGGCCCTGCCCAGTGCTTCTTCCTTGTGAGCTGCTTCTGTTTGACCTGCCCTTGATGTGTTGTCCTCCTTAGCTTTTCTGGGCTCTCCTACATGATCCTTTTGCTCTTTCCCTTTGTCACATCTCTCTCCCACTGGCATTTTTTCTGAAAGATGAGGAAGCACTTACTGGGGTGGGGAGGGAGGAGTTGTTAGTGCTCAGGGGTTAAATACTGCCTGTAGTATCTCCAAATAGGCTTGAGAAGCCTTTGGCCATCTCTGGTTGCTGAATGGCTTTTCTGTGTCACTGTCCTCTCTTACTGACTCCCTAGCAGGACAGTGACTCTCCTGCTGGTACCTTCAATATGCTCCAGTAGACACCAGTGGTGATGCTGGTGTGTTATGGTGTGAACTGTGGGGTTGTCATATGCAGAGACAGGAGCTGGACTCAGTCCTTGTGGGTCCCCTCCAACACAAGACATTCTATGATTCCGTGCTAAATAGAGCAGGACAATCCAGCCCCTCAGTTCCGAGCATCACTGTGCCCCAAAAAGTGCAGTGACAATTGTTTGTTCTCCCAAAATTCACCTTTTAGCATCAAACAAGTTAAAGGATTAAGGGGAATAAAATAATGGGAGGCTTTATTCAGTGTCTCCTGCATACTAATGTGGAGAGCCTAAAAGATGTGTATTGAAATGAGAGGGGAAAAGGAAAATGCTGCCAAGCTGTGCTTCAGATTAAGCTCTAAAAGGTGTTTTTTCTGTTTCTGCTAACAAGCTGTCACGATGCTTAGAAAGCCTCATGGGTTGTCTGCGGTGAGTGAAAGTATTTGGATTTTATTGTGGTTAATTTGGTTTGTGTTTTGCTGTCACTTGAAAGACGGATCTCTCGGAGGCATTCGTGTTTCCTGGGGGACAAAGGACTGTTTGTGACCAGCTCATCAAACAAGTTGGCAAAGCATCCACAGTGCCATTGGAGATGGTGTCAGAGCTCCATGCAGACTTCACTGCCAGTTCACGCTTAATGGATCTCAAACATTGCATGATGGCTGCCGTGTAAACCCGGAGTGGAGCTGTTGGTGTTAATTTACTAAAGGTTCCGTTCTCTGGTGAAAAACCCACTGAAATAGCTGTATTTTTCTTCCTTTCAGATCTATCTCTCCCAGACTCCTCTGTGTCCTAACCCTGTGTTTGACCTGATGCTGAAATGCTGGAGCAGGGATATCAAAGATCGTCCCACTTTTGACATGATTCACCACTTCCTGCTGGAACAAATGGAATCAAACATTTGACTCCAGTGGAAAAAAGAGACAAACTGTTGAGAACAGAGTGACTTTGGTGTCTCCTTGCCTGTACCTCACGGGAAGACGGTCGGGCCACCTTGCTCTCCTCCCTTGACTGTTCCGTATTTAAGTTGAGACGTCCATGGCAGCTGCTCATTCTATTGGCCATGGTCTGACGCGCAGGACCAGAGGATCTCATTTGGTTGAAAAATCATCTCCTCTTCTGAATCATTTCCTGGGAATACTGTGAGAGGGGTTTTAGTAGATACCCGTACACCTTTGGGCAAGATGAATGAGTAAAACTTTCCGAGGGACTCGGAGCTCTCTCCGGGGTGGAACAGAAGGCACCATCGGTGAGAGCGCTACCACTCACGAACAGATGTCTAGAAGTAGAGACTTCAGTCTTCTAAAACTATTCCATTAAATCAAATGGAAGTCTTGTGCACATTAGCGAGTGTTTCTATACGCTCTTGCTACAGATGATATGTATAGCGAGCGACTAGAGATGCGTAGAGCTAGAGAGTGGTTGAACGGACTTGAGGACTGACGGAGCAACCCTTTGGAAGTGACGCTACCAGGGTCTGCAGAGGATGCTGATAACGAGTCCAAGATCATGTTCTTTTTTCCTGTGGTTGTTAAGCACTGCTTTTGTTCTATATGTGCATTTTCCCCACACTGGATTTTTTTTTTGTTCTAGAAAAAGATATTTTGAGAATGAATGTTAAAGGCCATAGGAAGGTCGCTGAGGTGGAAGATCTTCTTTTGACCTACAAATTAAGGCTAGGGTAGGGAGTTTGTATTGAAAAGTAGCTGATACTGTACTACTGTCACTATGTAGATTTATTAGCCTAATGAACTTGTAGCCACAATGGACTGATGTGCAATTAATCCTGTATAAGTACCCATTAATATGAGATCTAAGTCAGTGCTGTTACACGTGCAGAGGGAACGTAGATGGGGTGAAGCGGAGAGGCCGAGAGCGGAACCCGCTGTGTCACTTGTCGCAGGTCCCGCCGGAGGACAAGCAGCAGTGCGGCTCGTCCCCGGCACACGCGTGTGCGCTCACGCTCGGACGCGTTTGTGGCCCCAGCGGCTCCTCGGGTGTGCAGCGGGGTCGGTGCTGGCGGGTGGGCAGATGCGCTTCGGCCCAGGCTCCTTTTATGCCGGGATCAAATCTGGCGTCGGGAGGTGGGTCTCACACGTCCCCTTGGGTTGGGTTTGTGGTCTGGTTTTGGATGCTCCCCGCACAACGCGAGACAATTCGCTCATTGAGCTTGGGGTTGGGTTTTGTTTGTCGTGTCACAAACGGCTCATTCTCTGGAGGGTTTTAGAGGGCTCTGAAATCCATTTGGAGTGAGTTAGAGGATTCAACTCGGTTCTACAATAAATCCACTGTGGATTTACCAGGTGCCTGGGGGAATACTCTGCTATTCCCTCTCTAATAGTTTAGCAAGATACTTAGGACCAAACCAAATATTTCATAAGCTGGGAGAAGATGAAAGCTCAGCGCTTGCCTTTTTTTGTTAAACAGCATCCAGCATAGCTTATATTTCCAGTAAAGATTATAAAGATAATTTTTAATCTTGGCCACAAGCGCGATGTGAACAGCTCTGCCTGTGCTGCGAGCTCTGTACGAGGGCACTGCTGAGAGAGGGGATGTCGGAACAGTTTTAATATGAGGATAATTAGGTCAAAAGGAAGAAAACCAGCTGATTCTGAATTGGCAGATGTCAGGATTATGTGGCTGCATCTGCTCCCCGGACAGAACAAACTCCATCGTGAAGGTTGCGGCTCACTCGGCAGCACCGTGTGCCCCGGTTTTCCCGCTGCAGACCCCATAGGGGGTTCCCCCAGTGTGTGTTGGAGTCTCTATATGAGCTGGTCCCCGGAGCCCCCTCTATGTGACCAGGAGCTGGAGGGGCTGAGTCATCTCCCTGCCAGAGCCACACAGGCTCAGGTGAATCTCACCCCCAAATGGGTGCATTTTTCTCCCTAGAGGGGCCTGGGCTGAGCTGCCGTGAGCCCGGAGCTGGTGACAGGGCTCGGTGACAAACCACCCGTTCCTTGTGTTGCTGGAGTGTTTCCATCCTGTCCAGAAAATGAACCCGAGTCGTACACAGCTGTGTGCGTGGTCTGGAGTGTAGAGATACCAGAGCGGGATGGGCTTTGTGCTTCTGCTGTGTCAGGACGGGCTGTTCCTCCATTGACATGTTGACATGCGAAGTTTCTCTCATATCAATAAATTCTAATGATAACCTTGATTAAAGTGAATTTCTACTCTTTTTTTACCCATGTGTCTGCACTGGGGACAGATACGTTTGGTCTGGTTATTCAGTAGCTCTTTGAGTCTGTGACCTCCAGGTTTGGAAGGAGCAGCCCTTGGCCATTTAAAGGAGTGAACTTTGAGGGGAGTTGAGAACATGCTGGGAAAACACTGGTGTGAGGAGGGTGATGGGACCTGGAACAGCTTGGGATCATTTTTTGGTGCTGTGAATACAGTGCTTCATTTCAGTAAGCAATTCTTATTCATATTAAAGATCTAAACTGGGAGGGACCTTTGTAGGTCTCTAATCCAGTTGTTCACTAAAAACCAAGTGAACTTCAAAGCTGTCCAGGGTGCTCTGGGTGTTCCCCAGCTGAGCTTTGAAGATCTCCAGGAACGGGGATGCCACGGAGGCTGAGCCTCTCCCGTCGGGGAGAGTTGTCTCCTTGTGTCCAGCAGACCTTCCTCTTGCTGCATCCTGTGCCTGTCACCTCTTGGTCCCCCACGCAGCTGACACGAGCCATCCTGCACCTCCAACATGAGACATCGTGCACTGCAGAGCCCCCCCTGCAGACCCAGGGCCCCCTTAGAGCTCAGCTATTTGGGCAAACACAAATATATTCATCAAGGCTGGAAATTCCAGGTCTCCCCAAGAGTTTCAGCACCAAGGGTAGGAGTCAAAGCAGCATTTTTATCCTGTTTTGGGTGGAGAACAGGCACCTGAACAGCTGAGAACAGCCCTCAAATACTCTGATTTCTGGCTAGTAGCTTTGCAACCTTAAAATGATGGTGCCAGTGATGCATCTGAGCTCCTCGAGGCCACAGAGGGACCTTGGCAGCAAACCAGGCCTGGTGCTGGTATCGTGGCCAGTGGGCGCGATGCTGGTGCTGACAGACACGAGTCTGTGACTTGAGGACAGACTGACCACAGGGGCCTGTGTCCTGGGCCTCCCTCCAGCCACTGCGCACAAGACAACGTGGCCATGTGGTTTTGGGAATGGGAACAACCTCTGTCCTGTGTGAAGCGAGGCAGGGAAGGGTTGTGTCCTCAAACACCTGGACCAGGAGGAGCAAGGGGAGAAGGGCTGAGGGTTCCATCACAGCGTGGTGAGTTCCCAAACCTCTGCATGGGGGTTCCTGGGCAGAAACCCGTGTCCGTGTGTCCGCACCAGCGCTGGCCGGGCTGCGTGAGCTGCACCAGTGCCCGGGCACACGGCCGGGCTCTCCCTGCTTGTGTGTGTTGAACACGTATTTGTGCTGGGGCTGCCTACAAGGAACATCTGGCGCTGCTGTCCCGAGGGCTAGGAGCCTTCAGGAAACCTGACAAAACCTCTAAAATCTCTGTGCTCATCCAGAATTTCCAGGTGGGGGAAGAAAAAGTCTGAAAAGCCTGACAAGCTGCTGCAGCTGGAGCCGCCGTTGGTACCAACACCGCTCCGGCAGCATCACAGAGGTTTCCCGGGTGACCGCATCGCGCTGCAGCTCCTTCCTGCCACAACCACCGCCGGAGCTCCATGGCAGAGCCCAGGGAAAACCGCTTCTTCCCTCCCAACCCCTACTACATCCCCGGGTGAGTTCTGACGTTCATCCGAAACGCCTGTTCATTTCCAAAGCAAATAGCTCCGGTTGGGCTCACGTAGTATTTATGATTCAGGACACTTTTGTTTTCTTAAAGACACTGTTAAATATCCCATGTAACAGTGCTCCAAAGGAGACAGGGCTCCAGGATGAGAGGTGCCACCTTATAACAGGATATGATTAAAGACCATGCCATAGCGCGTTGAGGCCAAGTCAACATTGTTGGTTTTTTCCTCCTTTTTTGAATTTGTTTTAAGCTACCAAATGTTACCTGGACTGCTGTGCAGGGTTTGGTTTCCAGTCATAACTTTTGCATCAAGGATGTTTGAAGATCTCCTTTGAATAAATATTTGCATAGACATGACACGCTCTAGTCAAATGGGTTGGAGCAGAGTCCTGCTGCCACATCTGAGCTCTTTGAAGGTGCCAGTGGCTCTGTGGGTGCTGGGAGTCTAGTTGATATGTAGTTAGATTTCTTTTTTTCTTCCAAAATTCTCTTCTAAAGGCTTGAAAAGAAGAAACCAAGACTTCGTGGCTATTAAGTTATTGGTTAAAAGATAAGACACTTAAGTGGAGAGGTTTAGCAGTGAAGTAGAGAAGTTGTGTATGGCATCCCCTGGTGACCTGTGCTGGGAGATGTGGCCCAGGACCCGTGTGAGCAGGCTGGAAAACCGGCTGCTGTTGGTACAAAATCACTGGGATGAGTCCGGTGACTCCAAAGGGCGCCAGGACGGTGTCCCAGGGGCTGGTGCCAGGACGGTGTCCCAGGGGCTGGTGCCAGGACGGTGTCCCAGGGGCTGGCGTCAGGACGGTGTCCCAGGGGCTGGTGCCAGCCCAGGCTGCACACCCAGCACAGAAAAAACCCACGTGGCCACAGATGATGCATGAACAGGAGGGAGGCAGGTCCCAAGCTGCAGGTAAAGGCTGGAGCATGTTTCCTGCGCTGGTGACCACCTCAGTCCTCCCATTAATGCAATGTACAGGATTTTTCTATTGCTGATCTCTGTATCTTCCAAACTGTGGTGTCTGGACGATGTGACATGTTGCTCCCTGTTGCTGTCACCCTGTTGGTGACAGCAGCTTGGGAAAGATGAGTAATGGCAAGGAGGGAGCTGCGGCTGGGCTTGCGTCTCCCAAAACCTCAAAACCTTCCCTTGCTCCCTCCTGGCTGCAGACAAACCCCGAAGCAGCACCTTTGAACCCCAATACTGACCCAGCAGCTGGGGCTGCTCCTCTCTAGGCTGCTGCTGAAGGCAGGAGGGGGAACCAAATTCTGCTGCTGCATTTTGCGATGCAGCACAGGCTGGTAGCATCAGAGGAAGCCCCTGCGGGTGCTGAGGTGCTTTGCATCTGCTTTGGGTGGCTGAGAGCGAGGAGGAGCTGCCTGGAGGGCATCACTGGAGCCCAGGCTCTGCTGCAGCAGATGGTGCATCCCAGCTGGGTGCCCCGAGGAGGAGGAAGGTACCATGTCACAGCATCTCGTGTGTCCCGTACCTGGCCGTGCTGGTGAACCCGCAAACGAAACGAGGGAATCAAAGCGGGTTGTTGTCACTCAGGTTGGGCAGTGGTTGTGGCCAGGGCTTTGAAAATGCCACCAGAGTGCTCGAGAGCTTTGGGAAACCAAATCCAACGTGTGCGGTGATTTGGGAAGGACTTGGTGTGCAGAGAAGGGGTAATTCCCTGCCTGCCCCATCGTGGCTTGGGAAGGGCACAGAGCCCAGCAAGGATGGGCCCAGGGCCAAGGCTTTCCCTGGAGATCAGGAAGGCTGAGCAGGTTTGGTGACGTGGGCTGGGGAGCGGCGATGGAGATGTGGCTGAGTAAGGGAAAAGTGAAATGGGGCTGAGCCTTGGGAAAGCAGGTTCCTCGCCGCTCGCCAGCGAGGTTTGAGATCAGCAGCTGCAGTGGCTCAGGGTGAGCTACAGAAACAGGGGCTCTCCCTGGTTTCTTAATCAAAATACCAAGCAGGCGATGATCAAACAACCCAACTGAGACCGGTCTTTTCACTGCTTGTAATTCACTGTGACCGGTCCCTGTGCCATAAACGCAGACTGACCAGCCCGAGCTCCTTGGATTGCCTTGGTTTTAATTGCTTACAAATTGAATCCGTTCTCAGCCCTACCATTATTTTGTTCGTGATCAAAATCCCTCTGGCCATCCTGTAATTATTCGGGCTATGTCGTTTGTGCTCTCGCTTGGCTTTATCGTCCTGGCGTAGCTTCCCCGTGTTGCAAGGCTCATTGCAAACCCACGGGGATGAGCCACCGAGCTCCTCCGGCAGCTGCTGCTGAGAGATCCCGCATGCAAAGTGGGAAAACCTGCCAAGTGTAAATGCACGGCTTTGCTCACTGTTGTTTAAAGCATTTGGAAGGGAAAGTACTTACTCATCATCTTATGATCCTCATGCATCATCCAACTCTGTCCCCAGACACGCAGTGGGATCATTGATTGAATATTTCTGTCCGTGCATTGTAACTGGCAGCTCTACCTTCTTTCTTCGGTGGTAGAACAACATCATCTTTGATACTGGGGATAGCTGAAGTTTCTGATCTGTACTGGTGGACTTGGGAGCAGAGCTGGAGCTCCAGCACCCACCGTACCCTGAGCCACTGAATTCAAACCGTGTGTCCCAGGTCACGGGGAGCGGAGAAGCCGTGTGTGGCTGCACAAAGGTCCTGAAAAATCGAGTGATGTTTGTTACTGGGGCTGCGCAGCCGCTGGGTGGGTTGGTGAGCCTGTTGCCCTGCTCGCTGTAAGGTTCAGAGCAGGGAGGTTTGGAGGGCACAAGCAAGCGACTGTTTGGATTTTTGAGTTTCAGTATCGAACTGGGAAATTCTCAGTAACTCACTGTGGCTTAGAACAGAGAGATTGCAAACTTTGAAAAGGAGGCATGTTTATCTGGAAATACGCTTGTAACCGGGGTCTGCCGAGGTCAGCGCTGTTGGAGTGACCACAGCCCGCCCTGTGCTCGCGCTGCCGGTTTTCCCATCCGCAGGTGCTGCTTCGGCCGCGCTCCCTGACCTCACCCCTTGTTCCTTCGTGAACCAAAGCACAAGTCTGTGCTTACATACGTCTCTAAATCCATGAGCCAGTGTTCACATTGACATGTAAAAACAGGCATGTGCAAACAAGGACACCCCCCGGCTCCATGCATAACCACACGCGTCTTCCCGCTGCTCCCCCCGCGCTGCCGCTCCAGCGGCACAAACTCGGTCACGCTCACAGGGACATCCCGGTACAAACACCTTCCCCAAGCCCATGTGCTGCTACCCCGTGGCCTTCCCACTGTACAAAAGCTCTGAAGCGGGTTGTCCTACCAGTGGACACCTTCCAGTGCCACCTCGGTGACACTCCTCTTTGGTTTCCTCCTCAGCTATGACGGCTTCATCCCCCAGTACAACTACCAGTTTGGAGAGACCTTTGGCAAAACCACCCACCGTCTACTGACGGACCCCACTGTTGCGAAGAGCCCTCGGCCCTTGCTGGCACCGCTGCACAAGCCCAAGTTCATCGAGGACTTCAGCGGGACCACGCATGGTGACCAGGGGTATCTCCCGGGGCGTCCAGGTGAGCAAACTTGTCCCTTCGCCAGAATGGGCTCTGCTAATGAGCACAGGGTTAATTACGAGCAGCAGGGGCTGTGCCCGTCCTTGATAGGCTCTGGGGTGAAATGGCATGTTTTCCATGGAGAGATCATAGCATTGAGGTAGGAAGACGGGCACCAGGTGTGGGGCTGGAGCACTCGGCCTCAGCTGATGAGCACAGGGCATCTCATGTTGGTGTCTGGTGGAGCGGGATGGAGAATTTTAGTTCCCATGTTACCATCAGTTAGATGAAGATAGATGATTTTATGGCATATTATGAACTTGCTCCCCAATTCTTCCATATTCCTGTCATGGTTTAACCACAGCTGGCAACTAAGCACCACAAAGCCACTCGTTCACTCCTGATGAGAGAATCAGAAGGGTAAAAGTGAGAAAACTCATGGGTTGAGATAAAACCAAGTTATTAATTACAATATAATAATAATAAATTGTAATGCAGAGGAAAATAACAAAAAGAGAGAAAGAAAACCCAAGAAAGACAAGTGATGTGAATGGAAGCAATTGCTCACCACTAAGGAACAGATGCCCAGCCAGTCCCTGAGCAGTGGCCTCCACACACCAACCTCCCCCGGTTTCATTGCCGAGCACAGTGCCGTGTGTGGGGGATGTCCCTCTGGTCAGTTGGGCTCAGCTGTCCCCGCTGTGTCCCCTCACAACTCCTTGTGCACCCCCAGCCTGCTCGCTGGTGGGTCTGTGTGAGGAGCAGAAAAGCCCTGGACTCTGCACGTGCTGCTCACCAGGAACTGGAACAATTCACAGAATCCCAGAATGTCAGGGGTTGAAGGGCCCTGGAAAGCTCATCCAGTGCAATCCCCCCATGGAGCAGGAACACCCAGCTGAGGTTCCACAGGAAGGGGTCCAGGCGGGTTTGAATGTCTGCAGAGAAGGAGACTCCACAACCTCCCTGGGCAGCCTGGGCCAGGCTCTGACACCCTCACCAGGAAGAAGTTGCTTCTCAAATTTAAGTGGAACCTCCTGTGTTCCAGTTTGCACCCATTGCCCCTTGTCCTGTCACTGGTTGTCACCCAGAAGAGCCTGGCTCCATCCTCCTGACACTGCCCCTTTCCATATTGATCCCCAGGAATGAGTCCCCCCTCAGTCTCCTCTTCTCCAGCTCCAGAGCCCCAGCTCCCTCAGCCTTTCCTCACACGGGAGATGCTCCACTCCCTTCAGCATCTTGGTGGCTGCGCTGGACTCTCTCCAGCAGTTCCCTGTCCTTCTGGAGCTGAGGGGCCACAACTGGACACAATATTCCAGGTGTGGTCTCCCCAGGGCAGAGCAGAGGGGCAGGAGAACCTCTCTGACCTACTGACCACCCCCTTCTAACCCACCCCAGGTACCATTGGCTTCCTGGCCACAAGGGCCCAGTGCTGGCTCATTCTCACCCTGCTGTCCCCAGGACCCCCAGGTCCCTTTCCCCTACACTGGGGATTTTTGCTGTGTAGCTTCTTGCAAACTTTGGGCCTTTCTGTCCATCCCAGCTCTGTTCTCCAGAATCCAGCTCTCCACTGCACACGTGGTGCTGACAGCTTTCATTCCATGAACACTTAGATTTGCATTTCCTTGGAATAAAGTGTGGTTTGGATGGACCCAACCAGCCGGTTGACCTAGTTGTTCTCATTATCCTGTCCTCATTCTTGTTCTCTTCTCAACAACCTTTATGTCACCTGCCAGTGTTTGCAGCTGGGAGCTCACATTTGCTCCTCGTTGGTGAGATACCCAAGAACATGGGCTGTGCTGGTAACTCTTCAGCAGCAGCTCCTGCAGCCGAGCTGTTGGTGGGTGACCCCTGAAACCCTTCATTGCAAATGGTGAACATGGGCTAAAACCATGGAGATATTTACTCAAACATACGGTGCACTCCTGGCTTTTAATTCAGTGTCTGACTGTGTGGCCTTTTGGAATCAATAAGTTTGCAAAACTCAGGGCTTTAAGAAAGAGCTCATATGGATTTCTCAAGTACAGAACAACTTCTTTCCTTTTCCTTTGGCTTGCGGGATGAAAAGAAAAGAGTAGATGCAATATTTTCATTAATGTTAAATGAAATACTTAGTACAAAGCAGCTTTAAAATTTGCACACAGGATTGAAAAAATCACTTTCATCAAGTTATTTGTCTTTATCAACTGCTGTTTGGGTTAGCAAGAGAATAATACAGTTAAATACAGTGTTAGGGAATAGACTGCCTTAGCTTATTGAATGCATATACTTATTGAATATATATTTATATACACGTACCAAATATATATATGATGTAAGCAATATTTATAAGTAAATTATGTTATAATTACTTTGCAATTACTATATTTATAAAGTATATATACTTTATAATACAATTACAAGCAGATTGTAAACCCAAATGCCCATCAAAGTCTTACACCCTTCTGAGAAGGGTTCAGTTTTCCTCCGCACTGTGTGAGCCAGGACAGGTAGTTGTTCCCAGGACTTTCCGCCATAGGAATGTCCGTGGAACACGAGGAGGTCGGGGAAGGCGGTAACGACCAGAGGGCTGAAAAAGGAATGACCTATGAGAACAAAAATGGAAGGAATTTGGTTTGTTTAAAAGGGACAAGACTGACATAGTAACGGTTTTCCAATACGGAAAAGATCGTTGCGTGGTGTAAGATTGCTCTCCGTAAGCGCCGGGGGAGGGACCGGCTTTGTTCCCGCACAGACACGGGGGATCTGGGGGTGTTGGGGGATCTGGGGGTGTCAGGGGGGCCGGGGCAGCTGTGGGACCCAGGTCACAGGGTGTTTTTAAGGGAAAGTCAAATAGAAGTTGCCAAGCGTGGCTGTCCCTGCTGAGTCTCGAGCTGCAGGGCTGTCCCTGCTTCAGAGGAGATATTTAGCACCCGCTGGCCATGAGGTATTTTTGTCTCAGCCGGTGTCACAGCAAACCCTTTCCTCAATGAGCAGCAACAAAGCCAGAGCAAGAATGCCTTGGTGGACATGGGAGGATCTGTGTTTGAGTTGTGCTGATGCAACCGTGTGGAGAAAAGGATATGTGGCTGGTTTGTTTGTTTTCCCTTAATCTTTATAGCTTGGCTGATGCTATTTTACAGTTTAGGCATCACTTAGAGTAAATTTTAAGTCATTGAACCTATTTTTGTGCAGTTCTTCTGTGCAGGCCGGTTTGTTGGACGGGGCTGATGGCACTTGCACCCCATGGGATGTCATTGACCCCCCAGCTCCTTTTCTTCACTCCAGGGACACATGTGGGGACCAAGGTCCAGCACAATGGGAATCCCTCATCATTTCCCTGAACTCAGTGTCTGTCCCACAGGGTACTTTCCCTATGAGAAAGCCGGGGCTGCAACGAGCTTTCCCGAACCAGTCCTTGGGCCAAAACCTCTTCCAGTGCCGGTAGACGATGACCTGACGATGACGAGCATGGATCCCATGTCCCGTCACTACCCCGGCGAGTACGTCCTGAGGGCACGGATGCCACACGGGTACCCACGGAAGATTTCGTGCCATCCCGCCACTGAGAGACGAGAGTGGAAATTGCCTGAGCTGATCCCGGCCATCAGACAGGAAAAAATGCACAATATCAGCCAGCTGAGCGGTGCCGTGGTGGGAAGCAAACCCGTAAGTGGTTTTGGGTGGAAAAGATGAGTGTTAAGGGAAGCAGCTGTGGAGGGATGGGGTTTGGGGACTGGTGGGTTTGGGAGGGGCCTCCTTGGTCCATGGGTGTGAAGAGGGAACCTCGTACGGGCAAGGATGGAAAAGTTTAGAGTGTTGTGCAGAGAAACATCAAATACACAAACGTTTCTAGCAGTGGCAAATCCACCGCATCTTCAGAAATTGTTATAATCTTTAATCACTTGTTGTAATCTTTAATTACTCTTCCGAAGCAAAAAGACTTCTCATTTGGTTGAGTTTCAGTTCCAAATCCCAGATGTTATATTTCGTATGGTGCTGCGCAGTCAGGGTTGTGTTTCCTCGGGTGAGCAGGCAGCTCTGCCTTCCTCCTCTTCCTCCTCTCCCTCCTCCTTCCGAAAAGAGAACACCTGGCACCTTTAGTTATGTTCTGGGTTTCTGACCCCTCAGCCGCTCCCACTGCTCACTGAATTTCCCATCATCATTGTCCATCCCTGAAACACAAGGGTTTGGGTTTCCCTGCGGAGCCGGGTGCTGTTTTGCTCAGCACCAGCGTGTCTGAGCCCATTGCTGCTCCTGGAGCCCAAGGCAGCGTTTGTCACGTCGCAGTGGCCGGGGCTCTGCAAATCCCCTGAAGGCAGAGATTAGAGATTTGACGGATGGAGTCAAAAGCTGGCGGGGATATAAATCCCCAAGAAGCAGCATTGCTGCTCCTTGCTCTGAGAAACAGATCTGCGAAGGAGCTCAGCGCCCAGAGCTCCCCTTGTTCTCCCTGGGGATTTTTGCAAAATCTGGACATACCAGGAGGTTGTCTAATAATTTGACTTAACTAGAAATTCTTAAAGTAGATCTTAGTGCAAATCCAGGAAGAAATGGAAATGGCAGTTGCCATTCAGAGTTTCTGGCAGTGATTTAAGCACTGAGTTGAGCAGAAAGAGATGAACTGAAAGGAAAGGCCTCGAGTGGCGGCAGGGAGGGTTCAGATTGGATATTAGGAAAAATTTATCCCTAGAAAGGGCTGTAAGCCCTGGAACAGGCTGCCCAGGGCAGTGGTGGAGTCACCATCCCTGGAGGTGCTTAAAAGATTTATAGACAAGGTTCTTAGGGCCATAGTTTGGTGCTAGAGTCAGGTTATGGTTGGACTCAATGATCTTAGGGTCTATTCCAACCAACATGACACTGTGATTCTAGGAAGGAGGAATCGGGTTCTACTGGTGTTTATTTAAATTTCTGCTTTTATTTTGAGCCTGTACAAATGGAAGGTGAGGCTGAGACTGCGGACGCGCAGCGAGCTTATCGGTTACCAAGACTGGACGTGCCATGTGCGATCCAACAGAAAGTCATTCCAGGTAAAGCAGAGGGAGGTCGCTCCCCACGTGAGTCCTGCTCAGAAGAGATCGTGTCACCCTCCTCCCACCGGGGACATCTCAGAGGCATTGGCCGGTTGTTCCAGCTCTTTTGATCACGTTGGGATGGAAAATGCCTCTTCTCCTTCCCATGCATGGGTGCTTCTTTGGGATGAGTTTTAGACTTTATATAGTTTCTTATACTTAGTGAAAGTTTGGTGGATGGGCAGAGCAAATGAGAAAGAAAGGTTGGACAGCTGGTTGTTTAGTCCCTGAATGCATATTAAACCGGCAGAGAATGTGACAGAGCTGTTGGCTTAAAGACTATAAGAAAATCCAGTGTTTCTGCTGTACCTCATGGAGATCAAACATCAGTTCAACCCACTGAGTTTTCCTTAGGAATCATTAAAAAGACTCAGAAAAGATACTTGCCATGTACGAGTGAGTTTTACAATTTAAATGGATGAATTTTTCCTTCCTATACTCTGCCAAGATTTTATATTTTATCCCAGCCTCTTCCAATTCCAAACTGGTTGGGCCTTATACAATATGTATGTTCTCTCTTGTCTTCATCCAAAGGGTACACTGGGTTCATCCCCCGCTACCCCTGGGTTTATGGCACAAGCTACGTCCGGGCTGTGAAGGAAGCCATGGATGAATTTGACCGATTTCAGGTAAATTATACCCACAAATCTTATTTCAAGAATATAACGATGGTATTGATTCATCTGCAACACCAAAAGCAGTTTAATTTACAGTAGTAGTATTAGAACTGGGGTTATAAGTACAAGCAAAATAAAATGCTATTAGGTAACATGTTGAAAAAATCATGAGCAATTAAATCCTGCAACTTGTTTCCTTGGGACATTAAGGGAGGATAAATGAGTTCTTAAAAGGATTAAGCAAATCTATAGAGGGTTGGTTATTAAAAATGTTGCTCTGAGTGCAGAAACTCAGGATGCAACTATCTGCACTTCCTTTACGCAACAGATCTTCTTTACCTGGGTGGCCGTGGTGGCTTCCTGGGCTGCTTGGATGGATATTTCTCCCTTTTAATTGGTTGTAAGGCTTTTTCCTTTACTAACATAATTTGTCTTAAAAGGATCTGGATCTTCTTCCTCCTCCTTTTGGGAAGGATGCAGAAATATCCCTGCTGAAAAACTATTTTGTCCCCTTGCTGTAAGATCTGCCATAGAATCCTCCTACACGGGAAAATGAGGTCCCTCCCCACGTCGTTTGCGTTCCAAGCTCCGCGTTTCTTGCCGCTGCCAGGACGGAGCGCGATGCCCGCGCCGGCCGTCTCGCTGCTCCGGTGAGGGCTGATCAGCTCCCTGAGAGCCGGTTACAACATTTCCAGCCCTTTCTGCTCACCGGGATTCACTGCGGTGCCTTTGCCGCAGAGAATCTGGGTCTGATGTAGAGAAAATGCAAGACTGAGGATCCCCAGGACAGGGAAACTGTGCTGAGAAGAAATGACTCAGCAGTGCTGGCAGTGCGATGCTCCGGCTGCGATGCTTCCCTGTGCCGGCTGCCCTGTCCTTTCCTTCTGCCGTTAATAGGAATTGAAATGAAGCAAAAGGAACAGAAAACGGTTGTTATCAAACCTGTCTGCAAAGCCTCTCTGCCCCTGATTTCTTAACAAATGTCTGCCATGCAGTGCGTGAGCGAGGGAGGTGTTTCTCCATCGCAGAATTCAGCAGAATCCAGGCTGGCTGCAGCGCATCGGGCATGGCAGGAATATAAGAACACTAAAAAAATACAAATCACAACACGTTTCTATCTAAGATGGCTTCTGACTCGAAGCCACTAATCTTCTGCCCTAAATCTCTGTTGCCGTAGGTTACATTGCTGGGATGTGCCATGGATCACTGCTTATAGCCGCATCAAGCTCAATAATGCAATCCTCTCGCTCCAGCGCCGTGCTGGAGGGGTTGCAGCGGTTTGCTCGGCTCTGTGAACCCCGTCCCTTCCCTGCTGAGGAGGGTGACACAGATTTAGGGTCATCCCGAGGGGTTTTGTTGGGTGCAGGGCTGCAGGGTCCATCCTGCAGCACGGCCCGTACCTGGGGCTGAGCTTGGGGTCAGGAACAGACCCGGGAGGTGATTTACGCTCTCCCTAAGCCTTCCTCTTCCTCCCAGCTTGGGAATTACTGGTTAATCACTGTTGGTGGCACTCGTGGAAAAATAAAACCAGTTAAAGGGGTCACACCAAATCACAGATGTGCAGAGTCACAGTGCAGGAGCAGGTGAGGACAGACCCAACGCCAGCAGACACCGCTGGGTCACAGGGTACCAAATGCAGGAGCACAAGGCATTTGGGACTTGCAGATGATGCCCAAAGGTGATGGATGCTGTGGAGATTGTGAGGACCACAGCAGGGCCAGGAGCTGCTCGGGGGTTCGAGCTGTCAGGACAGCTGCAACACTCAGTGAGAGAAGAACTCACCAAGTGGCAAGAGGGAAGCTGCAATGTAGCTCCTAATTAGAAGAAAACAACTGGAAAGATAATTGCTTTACACTGGCTTAGATATTTCCTTTAATGCAGAGTCAAAGCATGTGGGGTCCCCTTCTGTGCAGACATTCAAACCCGCCTGGACACCTTCCTGTGGAACCTCAGCTGGGTGTTCCTGCTCCATGGGGGGATTGCACTGGATGAGCTTTACAGGGCCCTTCCACCCCTGACATTCTGGGATTCTGTGACTTGGGTAACAATAATATGGTTTAAAATGAACTTTACTGAGTTGCTGGTTGGTTTGTTTTCTAGTTTTTGCAGAGAAACCCAGTTTCTAGCTTTGGCAAGAGGTTTCCCCAAACATACTGGCCTAACAACAAGATTTACACTGATGCTGGACTGATACCTTTCTACAGCGGCTTTGTACCAGGTATGTTTATCAGCTGAGTGAAAATGAAAGTCACTAATACTAATTACTGTCGTTAAGTAGCACTGTTATTAACTGGAGTGCCGTAGTAGCGACCAGTTACTGAAATGTTCCACATGGGTGCCAAGGTGCTGGGGTTGTGCCATTCGCTGTTTGCAGGAGAGCCCATTTCCCAGCCCGGGCTGTGCAGAACGTGCCTCTGGTTTCCAGCTGGAGCAGAGGACCATCAGGAACACCCCACTTGTTATATGGGTGCGGCGCAATTTCTTCCTCAGGAAAATTATTCTGGTCTAAAAAGCTTAAAGTCTGATAAAAAAGCAAAAGGTAGATGATACAAAGGGGTTGAGAAAGCACAAAAAAGCAGGGAAATGGTGTGTGTTACTCCTTGATCCTTGTTAGATATTGGTGTTGCCTAAAAGAGGGCTGAAAAAAAAGTCGTTTTGTGTATGTTAAGGGCTTCCCATGCAGAGCATTAAGGTATCAGGCTAAAATTTCAACAAATCAGCAATTAATATTGCTGTCTTTGGCCACAGCAGAGTCAAAAGGCCGCAGCTCAGTAACACGGGATGGGGAATCATGGAGGTAAACTGGAAAGAAACAAATACCCTGTACTTAATGGGATAAAGAGGAGGAAAGTGGTGTCAAAAAGAAATGAAAGCAGAGAGTGGGAAAATAGCTCTCCTGGCAGCGATAGTAGTTGGAATTGAGACTGTGTCTGAGCTTAGATGGGAGAAGGCTGAGCCCAGGGAATGTGGCTTTCGCAAGACCTGAAACCAGGTTTGACATGGGGCTGGTCAGCAAGAGCGCGAAGGACAGAAATCAACTGCTTGAAGTGTTACCTCACGCTTTAAAAATCTGTTGTCATCATTTCACCTATAAATGTTCTCTGTAGGTCTGGAACCGGCCACAGTTCTGTAGACAGACCAGTGTCCCCGCCCCAGGAGCCACCACAGCCCGTGCAATTTTAACTGCTCTGATTCTGGAAGAATTATTTTTAAGACAGAAAAAAATCAGCCCCCCAAATCAGTTATAGTCTAGAACACCAGAGTTCTTCAGTAGGGAAGCAGCCTGTTATCTCCTGTCCAGCTATTCAGCGTGACAGCTTGGTCACTTTAGGTAACACTGAACATACTGTTGCCACAGCAAAAATTTGCTAATACAGGGATTTAATGAGATAAAAGTGTGTTAATTTGCTATGAGGTGTTCAGCTCACTTCCAAAGCAGAGAAGCTGCAGTAACACCCAGTTAATTTTGGTTTTAAATCTCTGTATGCTGATTTTAAGGCTACACACAGAGGAGCTCTCCAGCGTCACTTGTCCCCAGCAGCAGGCGCAGCAGCTTGTCACAGCTGTCCCCAGAGCTACTGTGACAGGCTGTGGTTACCTGCTGGCTTTACATTGAGTGGCTGCAGAGATCAGCCTGGTTTGTCCTCCCCAGAAACACCCACCTGTGTCACAGACACCTTCCCTGCGCAGGCTGCCAGGGCAACCTACAGCTTAGGGACACCTAAAGCTGAACCTACAGCGCTGCTCAGCTCCCACCCAGCGCAGCCTGTAACAGGAATCCCCAGCCAGGTACCTAAATTTAGACACAGCTTAGAGCCGAATTCCACCCTCTATGTGAAGTGTGTGTGTGTCATTCCCCCCCCCCCGCCACTACCCTTGATTATAAAGCCAGAGCTTCTTCAATTCCCACAGCCCCGGAGCAAAGATGCCACTGCAGCCAGTGACAGGATCAACGGGCGTCCACCCTGAGGCAGGGAGAGAAGCCTGGTTGCCTTGGGCAAGCGACAGGACTCACCAAGTCTGTATTTTTCTTTTCCAGAGCTGCGCAACACCTACGCACTGACTTTTAATAACAGCACCCGAAAAGCTTACCGAAAGGAAAAAAGGAGACGAGCTGGTGCACTGTGAAAAATGCTTTAATGGTGCCTGTACAGCAGCTGATGAAGTGACTTTGAAACAGGAAGAGGAACACAAACACAGACAGAAGTTTTGAATGAAAGAGTTCATACAGCTTTAAACAAAATTTACAGGTGGTAACTGCATAGCTTTTACTCTGCCTCGGCCTCCTCCTCCTCCTCAAACTCCCCCTCCTCCTCAGCTGTGGCATCCTGGTACTGCTGGTACTCAGACACCAGGTCGTTCATGTTGCTCTCAGCCTCTGTGAACTCCATCTCGTCCATGCCCTCGCCCGTGTACCAGTGCAGAAAAGCCTTTCGGCGGAACATGGCCGTGAACTGCTCAGAAATGCGTTTGAACAGCTCCTGGATGGCTGTGCTGTTACCAATGAAGGTGGCTGACATTTTCAGGCCACGAGGTGGAATGTCACAGACCGCTGTTTTAACATTATTAGGAATCCACTCAACAAAATAGCTGCTGTTTTTGTTCTGAACGTTGAGCATTTGCTCATCGACCTCTTTCATTGACATACGGCCCCTAAAAACAGCAGCTACGGTCAGATAGCGGCCGTGACGCGGGTCACACGCTGCCATCATGTTCTTTGCATCGAACATCTGCTGGGTTAGCTCTGGCACGGTTAAAGCACGATACTGCTGGCTCCCACGGCTCGTGAGTGGGGCAAAACCAGGCATGAAAAAGTGCAAACGGGGAAATGGAACCATGTTCACCGCCAGCTTCCGCAGGTCAGCGTTGAGCTGGCCCGGGAACCGCAGGCAGGTGGTCACACCGCTCATGGTTGCCGACACTAAATGGTTCAGATCACCGTATGTTGGAGTAGTTAACTTCAGTGTTCTGAAGCATATGTCGTAGAGGGCTTCGTTGTCAATACAGTATGTTTCATCTGTGTTCTCCACAAGCTGGTGCACTGACAGTGTGGCATTGTAGGGCTCTACTACAGTATCTGATACTTTAGGGGAGGGTACAACACTGAAAGTATTCATAATTCGGTCTGGGTACTCTTCACGGATTTTGCTGATGAGCAGGGTACCCATGCCAGAGCCTGTACCACCACCAAGAGAGTGAGTAAGCTGAAAGCCCTGGAGACAATCACAGCTTTCTGCCTCCTTTCTTACAACATCTAACACAGAATCAACTAATTCAGCACCTTCTGTATAATGGCCCTTTGCCCAGTTGTTTCCTGCTCCGCTTTGACCTGGAAGAGAGCCATTGTCGTATTAGATTACGGTCACTGCTTCCTGCTTGCAAGCAAAGCTTAGAAGCATCAGCCTATAGAGAAACCCCACCAACGCTTTCATTTTATTGAGCGCAGAGCTGTGGTTTCGCACAAGCACCTCTGAAATGGCTCAGAAAATACACAGAAAACATTCATTATTAATGCTACAGCAGCCATTTAACCTCTGCTGGTAGCATGAAGGAGATAATTAGAAGCGGAAGAGCAACGACCTCTCAAACCTGCTCTCCCGGCAGCTGCCACCACGCACCATCCCGCACACCCCCGGTTATTTCACGCCCGTCACGAAGCGCCGGGATTAACCCCCCTGGCGGAGCATGTGCGGCGGTGCCCGCAGTGCGGCCCGGCCCTGCCCACCCCACCCCGGCTCCCCGGCGCGTCCCTCCCCCGCTCCCGGCGCCACTCACCGAACACGAAGTTGTCAGGCCTGAAGATCTGGCCGAAGGGCCCGGAGCGCACCGAGTCCATGGTGCCGGGTTCCAGGTCCACCAGGACGGCGCGGGGCACGTATTTGCCACCTGCAAGACAGGGAGGAGCCGTCACTGCGGCGCCGGGGGGCGCGGAGGGGGCGGGCGGCGCGCCGGGCCCTACCTGTGGCCTCGTTGTAGTACACGTTGATGCGCTCCAGCTGCAGGTCGCTGTCGCCGTGGTAGGTACCGGTTGGGTCGATGCCATGTTCGTCGCTGATCACCTCCCAAAACTGCGGCAGAAAATCGCGTCAGGGGCGGCGGGGCCGGGCGCGCCCCCACCGCTCTCATCTCCTCCCCCGCCGCCCCCTGCCCACCGCCCGCACCTTGGCCCCGATCTGGTTTCCGCATTGCCCGGCCTGCAGGTGCACGATCTCCCTCATGATGGCGGCGGCACAGGTCGCTGTCAGCCAACGCCACTCTTCCCCCAACCGACTCTGACTGCGAGAGGCAACGGCCAAGCCTTATATAGCAGCGGAATGCGCGCGCAGCCTTCGTTTCCCCTCCTGGGCGACCATTCGCAGTCTCTATTGGCTACCCATAACGAGGCTCTACAAATGAGGAAATCTGGATGGTCGGAGCGCTGTCATTCAAACCATTGGCTCCTCTTTGCTCCGCCCGCCTGTCAGTTGATTTTACTGTTAGGCAACCGGGGCCCAACGAATGCCCGCCCTACTGGCTCGGGACACTCCCGATTGGCTTAATTGAATGATTGATGTCGAGCGTGATTGGCTGCCGGCCCCAGAGATGAGCTAACGTCATTTGATTGGGTGAAAACAAAGTGTCCTAGTAACCGTCGCAATGACTCCGCAGCGGGCGCTGGGCGGTGGCTCGCGCAGCCGCCTATTCCCGAAGCCGTGTGCGCACTTTGCGCAGCGTAGGCGGCAGCTCCTCCTTACTGCGGGAGAGGGGAGGGGGGCGGTTTCCGGGGAAACCTGAGCGGGCCATTTCTCCCGCGGGTCCCAAGCACCCCCCTCCCTCTCCGCTCCTCCGGTAGGGCCTCCCCCTGCAGTCCCCGCCGCCACCCCCTTCCCCCGCCCGCCGTTGGCCCCGGGGCGCTGCAGAGGCACCGTGGGGGCAGGGAGCGCATCTGCGCATGCGCGGGTTGCGGCGCCTTTCTAGCACTTTCTGGCGCGCAGCCGCCCGAGGCGGCGGGGCCGGGCGGCCGTTGCTATGGAAACCGCGCGGCGCGGCGGGAAGGGGTCAGGCCGGGGCAGGGCCGGCGAGGGCCGACTGTCTTGATTGACCGGTGGGCCAGGGGAGCCGTTTAGTGGCAGCTCCTTTGCGAGGGGGTCCTGCGCTGCCAGGGGAATGGCAGTGTGAGGTGGTGTCTATCTTAGGGAAGCCTGTGTGAGGGAGTGGCCCCCAGTCTTTCCTGGGGTGGCCAGAGCAGTGCCTATATGCTGACACCTCAGTCCTGGGCTGGATATGCATGTTGCAGCCCTACCATGAGGCAGCCAAGCATCCCAAGCTGGATAAATGTCTCCCTCCCTTACCTTTCTCTGTCTCTTGTGTTGCTATGCTGTTCACCTTTGCCATCCACCTTCATTAGCACATTCTTGCATAGACAGTTCATCGATCGGTCACGCTTCTACTGAGCACACTGTTGTTTTAGCAGAGCCTTTTCATGATTGTATTCATTAGGATACCAGCAAGGCCTGCAAGTCCTAGCATCTCTTCTTCTTTCATACTCCAGCTAAAACTTGAAAGTGGCTCCTAAATGAGTTCTCCAAACCTGGCTGCTCTCAAGCTGCTGCCTTGATGTGCGGCTGGACTGAGGCGAAAGCAGCAGGTGACCTCAATTCTTTCTGCACAAACAGGGCGCGTCAGGCCAGCACTCATCCATATGAAACACATACATTATGGTTGTACACATATGATCTGTGCTTGGATAACAATAGTCCCAACTGCTGCTGTCCTGGGCCAGGTGAGGAGGTGGGCAGGAGAGCAACACTGTGAAGGCTTTTGCTGTATGAAACCTCTGGTAATTGACTTAATACAAAGGTTACAGTGATTGATATTTCTGGCATGTAAATAACATCTTCCCCCAGAGCTGCGGGAAGGAGCCCAGGAGCACCTGGAGCAGCCCCAGAGATCCTGGGAGGAGCCCGGAGCATGAGGAGTGACCTGAGAGCATCCTCGGCAGCTCCAGGAGGCCCCAAGAAAGACCTTTATCAGCCCCAGAGGTGCCCAGATGCAATTAGGAAGATGCACACACAGCTCATCCTCCAGATTCGAAGCCAGAATGCAGGAGGTTTATGCAGTTTGCTTCGAGATAGCTGAGTAATGCAAAGGCATTAGGGTCCAGATTTATCCCACTAATTATAGATATTGATTTGAATAGCTAACTCTGGGTTGCACTCACACCAGAGTCAGTGGAAGTGGATGGCTCAGCCCAGCTCAGCTCTGAACAGCCCTCAGACAGCACCTTCCTGCTCTCTGTAAAGATGTTTGAGGTGACCCAATCCAAAATCTCAGTATCATTCAAGTATCAAAGGCATCCAGAATGAATCTGGATCAGACTGGCTCAAGATTTCCTGCAAGGCTGTAATAATCAGTAACGACAGCTTTTCCTTCAGGATGTGATGCCAGCTCTTCAGAATAACATAAAAAATAAATACTGTCTTCTTTCTGATGGAAAAGAAAGCATGTGGAATGTCTTGCCTGTGTTCTGCTGTCTAGGAAAGTACATTCAGCGTGAATTCTCACTGAGGCGCACTCAGAACAGCGTTAGCAAGCTTCTGTGCTTGTGAAGCCCTAGAAAACCATCCTTAAAATGGAGCAGGGGAAGCTGCTGCAGGGATAGAAGGAGATTTGCTGGTACAAGTGCTGCTGTATTTAATGCAGAAACGGGTTTGGTTTTTTGGTTGTTGTTTTGTTTTGTTTGTTTGTTTGTCAACCAGGGCCAGAAAATGAAGCACTGCACATCAGTGACAAACATCTGTTTCCTTCATTAGAAATCATGAGCTTTTGTAGCTGCTGCTTCTCACAGCTTATGCTTGTGCTTGAACCCTCACTGCCTTTAATGTTTGGGAAGCTGTTGTGTAATGTGTAGAGTGAGAAATGGTTGCCACCTCCAGCATTCCCAGTGCTACCAAAAAGTGGAAATATTCTGCTCAGTTAAGACTTGCAATGTATGTCACCAAAATTTAACAGGGTTATACTCAGCAGATCTACCCTGTGGGGTGGCTAAAACTTTGCTCCTGTGATTGAGCCTCCAGAGTTTTCCGTGGGAGATTCAGCCACCTGAAGATCCATGGATTAGGAGGCATTTCGAATTATTCATGCAACATTTATTTTTGCTAATTCTATCCTAGTCAGCCTGTACTTCTGCTCTTAGCTACATGCAGATCCACAGGAAATGACAATTCTATTTTAAATACTTTTGCATTTTAAAAATTGAAGTAAAATGCCGGTGTTTCTAAGCTCTCTGTTAGGAGGAACACAGCCAGGCTGCCAAGGAATCTCCATGGAGAGCTGCTGGAGCTGCCGACCATCTCGGCCCTGCGACTTCTAATGCTGTGGAAGCCCAGCAGCCTCATTAGCGCGTACCAGAAGGTGAGCTGGCAAGTAACGAGGCAGGTTGCTGCCAGAACCTTGTCTCACACGAAGCATTCCTCCAAAGGCAAGCTGTCTGTATGAAACCCCGACAATTGGGCAAATTCTGGGAGAAAGAAATTGCACATTCCATGGTCCTGCCTGAGCAAAATGCTTAAGTGGGTTTTTAATTGTTGTTGGTTTAGTGGACAGCAGAGATGCTGATGCAGATTCCTGGAGTGGGGAGCAGCTGAAAAGCGCTTGAGATGGCAGAGAAGGGAACGGCTTGACCGAGGTGGGGAGGGACATGGCTCCCCCATCATGTGTTCATTGAAAACATCTGTTTTAGCTGGTATTCGATTTCTTGGAAAGCTCAATCACTGCTGCAAGTGACAAGCGAGGAGGTTTCACCTCATTCAGGTGCTTCTTAATTTCCCAGCTGTAAGTTTGCTGTATCAATTAATGGCTGTAACAAGAACAGTAGAAAACATTAGGGACTGCTCTTACTAGGCCAAATTCACTGGGTATGATCCAAGAAAAGATACGGTAGTGAAGTTAAAACTAAGGTGGAAATTGCATTTCTGTTTTGTTGAACTACGTATTAGTTATTTTAAACTTTTTATTTTATTCTTTAACTATCTGTACTGCTTTGGGTTTGGAAACAGATTATACTGTGAATACAATTAGTTTGAGCGAAGTGGGGAAGATAATTTCTTTAACTGAGTATTGCATTCACCTTTTACTGAACCAGTGTTCTGTGTGTGCTATGGGGTATATAGAGACCATCCCTCCCCTTGCCAGGCGGGCAAAAAGTGGCTGTAATTCTTCTCTTGATGCTTAACCAGTGAGATAGCAGTCTGTGTCTCTGAAACAGCATCCTAGTCTAAACTGAGCCTGGTACCTCGGGCTGGGGTGACATTGGGTCTGGTGGGAGCCCAAACAGAAACCACAGAACTGATTCTCTTTCTATAGGTACAAATCCGAAGCCCTGAGTTTGACACAGGGCTGCTGCAGAGCGACCAGGTATGGAAGCTGCTGCTGGAATGGAAAAGTTTCTGGTGTTGGGGTCGTTCCAGGTTTGTGGTAACACTGGAGCGTGATGTGGGTAGGTGCAGACCTTTTGCTCTTTCCAATTGTTACTTCTAAGGATAAACAGTGCTTTATTTTCTGTGATAGAAATTACTGTTCCTGAGGGTTTGAAGTGATTGAAGGTGAAGGGCTGCTTCCAGAGACTGGTGAGTGAGATGTGTGGTTGTGGGATTCCTGCTCGAGAGAAATAGGAACAGCAGAATGGGATCAAGCCACAGGTCCATCCAGACCAGTGTCATTTCTCTAATGATCAGCAGCAGTTGCCAAAGGAGAACAGGGCAAACATTTACAGATGTGGCAGCTGATTCAGGCAATTCTGTAGCCAAAAGCAAGTATATTTTTTGTTTAATAGCTCTAATGGATTGTTATGAATTTATCTAATCACCTTTTGCTGTGAGCCTGTCCCTTCGAACCTTACGCTCGTGGGAGTTTTAAACATTGTCAGTGATTACCATGAAACAGAAGGTAATGCTCAGACAGCTTTTCCTTGATGTAAGGTTCAGCACTAATTGGTAGTTTACATCTCTCTCATGTCTAAAACTGCTGAACTTTGAACACCATTCCTGTAACTTTTCCTTCGCTTGGTTCCACAGCTCCACTGCTGTACATTGTCCAGCAAGAAGCGCTGTAGGTATCGCCTTCTTTCACTCAGGAGAGCGTTCCTCTGGAGAATTTCCACCAAGAAGCGGTGACTAATTCTATCACGAGGTGTGCATATGGTGACACCCCCTGCTTTGAGCAAAAATAAGCTTTCCTTCACACAAAACCTGATTTTATCATTCCCATGTCTCTCTCAAACCCCCTCTTCTTCATTCCCAGCGCAGTCCTCTTCCTGATATGGATTATTCTTTCTCCCTCTTGTTTCTTCCATGCTAGTGCCCATCTTCCTGCACAGAGACTTTCTTCCACAAGTGCCACAGCTTCTTAAATCGCTGATTAGAGGTGCTTTCCCATCCCACACAGAGATCTTCCATACCACAGTGTGTCTTTCATCTGTCTCCACATCAGGAGGCTCCTTGACAAGCTTCCAGACGAGCCTGCTTGCTTATTTATTTGATTTGTGGTGGGACCAGCTACCAGCTGCATTAGAGCTGTTTCCTGAGGCTCAAGGCGCTGTCCTGCCAACCTCCCTCTTGTGACTAATCCCTGTCATTACACACTCAGGGCAGTGATAGCTTATGCTCTGCGTTTATCTGACTTGAACAGGGGATGTAAAAGCACCTCACTGCAAGCAAGCTCTGAATGTTTCACCTCTTTGGCCTGGTCTCTGCAAGAACGCAGAGGTGTTTACACTTGCAAAACATCAAAACACTCGGACTTGCCTGGGTTTGATGGCATTATAAAAGGATTTTTGTATTAAGAGTGGTTTTACTGACCCCAGTATTCATTTGGGCTTGTTATTCTGATAGAATTTCCATCTATTTCAGCATGTTCAGATTTAGCTCTTGAAGCAGGAGTGACAGTCCGTGAGGCAGGATAAAACATCATGTGGCTTCCTACTTTGTAAGATATTCAGATATGTGATCATAGATATGTTTTAAGAGGAAAATAAAAATGTAGTGATTGATCTTTAAATCCAGCCATCCTGAAAGGCTGGATTTTCTCCACCAGTGGTTGTGGATTTCAAGTTATTTCATTATTGTTTCTTAGCTCCAAACATCTTAAATAAATGCAAGTACTGCAGTTCCTACACTTGCTATTCCAGAGGCCTTTCATTACCACTGAACAGAACATCTCCACAGGCAGGACAGTATCGTAAGGAGAGGAGGAGCTACAATCCTTGAGTTACTAATGGGAAGCTGGAGCTCAGCCTTATGATATGTTTTGCAAAGTTCTTGAAGCAGGTGTGACTTCACGACTTGCCAACAAGAGTGAGGAGGTCTGTGACAGCACCTGGTAGAGTCCAGCTCTGTGAAATC
The DNA here is from genome assembly GCF_037038585.1 of Patagioenas fasciata. Classification (NCBI taxonomy): domain Eukaryota; kingdom Metazoa; phylum Chordata; class Aves; order Columbiformes; family Columbidae; genus Patagioenas; species Patagioenas fasciata. The sequence continues at coordinate 2,926,640 of NC_092539.1, forward strand.
ATGGTGAATTAATTAATCTGTAAGTGTCCTGTGAAATCCTTGTATCTCAAAAAGCATCACTTCTCTACAGCCAGGTACCGAGGGTGAGGTTAGGACTTGGCTCCTACAACCCTGGGTAGCCTGGGTGCATCAGAATGGGAAGAAGCTCTGGTCCGGTGGCGCTGAACTTCGTGCTGCAGAATGGGACTGCAGGCAATAAACTGTTATTTCTCTCAGTTTGCATGGGAATTCATTGGTACAACCCAGATGGGATGTACTGATTGGGAATCCACGATGCTTTGGAAATGGTATAAACTGGAAGAAAGACAAGAGCTAATACACTCCTACAAACATGCTGAAACGAAATTTAGGCTGCTCTAGCCAGCAGCAGGTCAGCTAACCTCTTGTGTTCGTGAAACTAAACTACACAAATTGCTTTCTGGTGCCAATTTTTGTATCTAATACTTTTTATTTCCTTCATATTGATACTTGCTGACAGTAGCAGAACTGCAGTTACATGTGAGGAGATGTTATCTGCCAGAACAGCTCTCCCATGGTTCAGGCTGAGTGAGAAGTGAGGGAGCTATGCGTAAACATGAAGAATTTATGGACAATTAGAAAGCCCTCATTATTAATAATTTCCACAATTAAATTGTAACGAAAGGACTGCAAATGTCTTCGTTTCAAAGTAAGCGAGTTAATCTAGAATCTCCTTTTAAGTAGATTTCTGCTGTCCAGGTAATCTGGGGATTAATTCTTCAAATTTATGTAGTGCTGACATGAAGGAGCTGTTCCTACAGAGAGCTGGGAGAAAGGAATATGTTACTTTTCTTAATTTCCGTTCTTCTCATACGTTCCGAATGTTGTTATTTTTTTGCCTTTTTTTATGACTAAAAACACTCTTCGGGGCTTTTAAAGTACCAGTGTAGTTTGTCATCCGCTAAATGCCTCTATACGTGTTTTGGTTTGGTTTTTTTTGGCCAGATAGAAGGAGAATGTTAAGCACCATCAATGCTGCCCATTCCAAGCCCAGCTGCTGGAGCACAGTCGTTTATGAGAACAAATCTGCCCACCCCTGCCAGCTCCCACAACCTGCGTGCAGGAGAAGACAGAGATGGTGGTATTTGGGAGGAGTGATGGGAAAGGAGGGAGTGGAGCTGCTGCCTGCAGTGTGTGGACCAGCGAGGGAAGAACTTCAGCCATCAAAATGTCTCACTGATGCGAACAGCAGCTTTTAGCTCAGGAGTGTAAGATCTGCTTGAAATCAAGTGGTCATGGGTTGTCTTTGCATTGCAGAGCAGTGGCTCGATGTCAAGTGGTGACTCAAGCATCGTGGATTTAATGGGGTAAGTTATGCTGTCTGTATGTGCCGTCACTCAGTACAGCTCAGTGGCATGTGTGAGGCAAAAGTAAACTATCAGGAGGGTGTGCTGAGCTTCTTGCCTAATTGCTCACTTGTTGTCTGCATGGAAGTCCCAAAGCTTCTAAACAAGAGCTTGGGGAAGTTCCAGCCAATGTCTTTTCTCTTGGACTCTGTGATCTAGTATTCAAAATCAAGCAGGTGTAATGACTGAGCAGGCCAGAACACCTGGAGTCCTGGGGTTCCTGGCATTTCACTGCCTTATTTCCATTTCTGACAGTGGTAGGATTCTTCTTGGGCAGGGGGCAAATCTCAGCCAGGAATCGCCCAGTGCTGACAGTCACAGAGCTCTGTTCAATGATCGCATTTCCAGCCGTGGGAGGAAGGAATTCTCAGGAATTTCCCTGATATCGCTGACTCCTTGATAACCTCTTTTTTTTTCCTATATAGACTTGCCTGTATCCATCCTACTTTCTTCAGATGGTTTGAGCAAAGAACACATCAAAGATGTAGACACGTCTCTCATCAACTAAATACCAGCAGCCAGGTTATCTGAAGTCATTTTCCGCCAGCCTGCCACTGGGAAGAATGTGCCTTCAGGGGTTCTCATTGTGTACCCTGAAAGTACACAGCCTAACAGCTCTTGAGTAAACAGAGGCAAAATCAGCATCCCCCATCCTCCTCACTGAAACGCTCTGTGTTCACAGTGAAACCCCCGCTTTGATCTGTTGCCAAGAATAACACAGACAGTCTATTAAAACATCTTTAATAACATGATATAATTAAAAATATCCAGCGTGCAACTCAAAGAAATGAATATGAAGCTTGTTTAAATCTGTTTCCACACCCCTCCAAACTTGACTGGCAGGTTCCAAACCTTCATTAATTGGCCTGAAAAGTTATGAATGTCCCAATATTATGGGGGAGGGAGCATGTCCTATATATGAGTTGGGAGCACAAGCAATTAATAATCAGATTTGAAAGGATATGGGTGCCACAGCAGCTTTAAAAATCCTGCAAGGCACGTCGTTGCATCTGTGAGCATTTAAATTTCTAGTTGAGTAGGAGACGCTTCTCTCTTAGGATTTTAACAGCCTGTGTGTTTAAGTCTCTGAAGAAATCCAAGAAGTGAACTCTAAATGTTTTAGTCAAAGAACACTATTTGTCTGAACCCACCCCTTTTCTTCTCAATAACATGAGGAATTTGTATAGCACCTCACCTTTTAGATGAGCAGAGCAGACCAGAGGAACTGGAATGACTGCCAAGTCCCAGAGGAATCCTGAGTATTGGGTTATAAGGTAACTCTGGTCACAGTCTAAGGTGAAAGTCATTGGACTGACAATTAGGAAAGCTTCTGTCCCTGGGTCTGCTCTTCTCGAAAGGACAGTATTGGATGACACGCTTCCAGAGTCAGTGAGACAAGCAGCTCAGTGCAAATGAACCAGCTGGTGAACCTCAGCCCACCATGCACCCGATTTGAGTAGATGTGAAATGAAATGTGTTAATATAAGTCCTGATTAAAGAGCTTAAATTGACAATTTTAACCCTGAGTTGCCGTGACTCAGCTGGGAGACAGGAATTCACCTGTGTGTCTGTGCATTTTGTTTCTCCTTTGATGCTCTACACATTTTGTGGATGCCAAGACTAAAAACCATTGCTTTTGAAGGATTCTTGATCAGCAGAATGGATCAGATGCATGGATACCATCCCTGAGGTGGAGGAACAGACAGATCAGGCAGAAGACACCTGCTTCCTTCCTAAGAACATGGAAACCAGTTGGCTGTTATATTCTCATTACATTTTAATGCTGTTCCAGTCTTCACTGGTGGCAATACTGGAGGTGTTGTCTCTCTTGTGGGCACAGCAGAGGACAGAGCACTTTTTTTCAGATGCCACCTCTTCCGATTAGACAGGGTTATTCAATATTAGCTGTACAGTAGCTCAGGGCCTGCCTGCTCAGAGGCGTCGCCTCGTTAGGCTGACATGAGTAATCTCAGCTGCAGCCCAAGCAAGATCTGTGCAGGCTGCTCTCTCGTTTGGAGAACAAATCGCTTGTGATCCACCAGGAATCACAGGCTTCCTGCAGAACAGGGTCCGTTGTCTCACTGGACAGTAGTGCAAGTGTTGGCAAGTTGAAATAAGGCTCTGGGAGTCCTCCAGAAAAGTCACTTGCATCTTCCACATCTGTGTGATTTCTGTATGTACCCCTGGCAAGAGTATCGAGTCCCAGAATAACTGTCAGTCGTCATCAAAAACGCTGCTGTTCCTGTTACTGAAGCTGTTCTCCTTGACCATCACTCGGTACGAGATGCGCATGAACGAGCCGGTGAGCAGCACTACAAAGAGGATGAGGAGCAAGGACCAGACCCCTGGTTCAATCCCCTTGAGGAAGGTTGGGCTGTCCTGGGGGACGGTGTTGGTCAGATTCAGCAGGTACCCAAGAGTCCAGCCCGATGATGGGTCACCCATCTATTGGCATGAAAAGGAGGAGAGGTCACAAGAGAAGGACACAGTCTAGACCCTAGCTGTGTTTCTGTCTGCAGGCCCAAGGCCTCCTATACTTTATTTGAGACTGATCCAAGGATTAACCTTGAAGTGAGGAGCTTTCCCACTGTCAGTACACTAATAGCCCTTAATTGCCCTGACCAGTCACACCTGGCACTTCCAGCCACCCCCTTGCCCGTGGGGCTGGGAGCTCCATTTAAGCTCTGGCCTGGTCAGCTACTTTGTCTTAAGTGGGGCTGTAGGTATGTGCTGTTCCTTCTGCTTCGTGACTGGATTTTCCAGATAGGCCTCAGGTCTACATTATGAGTAGCTCTGTCCCTGATTGAACCTCAGACTTACATTTTAAGTGGCTTTCTTTCTGCTTTTCCAGGCTGGGCTCTTAGGCTGGACCCTGGACCTACCTCACTCCCTTGTCTTAGTCTGATGATCGTCACATGGCTGACTGAACCGGCCTGCTCAGTGGGACCAGGCCTTTGCTGCTGAGATGAGAAGAAGTCTGGGAATAAGGTTTCTTTTCTTTTGCAAAGGGGAGAACTTGAATCAGATCCTCCTTTTCTTAGGGGTTCCAGATCCTGAAGCAATTTCAGACCTTAGAAGCCAGTTATAAACCCTTGCCAGTATAAAGGTGATTGCAAAGAGGTAGAGCAGCATCTTTTGGCTCAGGAAATATTATCAGCAATTTGTCCTTAGCATTAAGTGGTGATAAAGCCATACTTCCCTCTTGGGCATAGACTGTTAAGGATTATATTGCTTCAGGTTAGATTTTGACCCATCTATTTTTCACTTAGGATGAGTCTAATCTCTAGCTCTCTCAGACTGGTTTTCTTGTTTATCTTATGACAATTGTGAATTTATTTTGCAAAACCAGCTTGCTGGAGAAACCTAGCTAGTTAGGGCTTGTAGGAGTTGGGGACAGGCTGGCTTTACTGAAACCAGCCCTCCCTCATAACTAGAAATACCACGCTGTGGGTAACTGACCTTCTTCTGGAATGCAGTCCAGACAGACCTGTCCAAGTCAAACGTGTATCCCTTTGTGCTGAGATGGAAGATGAAGGCAGACACAAGGCAATAATCAGCAAGTGTATCCAGGCTTGTTTGGGACTCCTTGACCAGCTGGTGTCATTTCCAAAAGAAGACGGGGGAAAAAAATAAGTAAATATTTAATAGCTGAATTTCAGGCCTGCTCTAGCCTCTCTGATGCTCTGGGAGTGGAGGAGTGTTTTGTCTCCTGTGCAGACTGAAACCCTGTTTCCTGCACCCACTGGGCTGTGGTCTGGGAACCAGTGTCATCTCTTAGTGCCTTTGTTCCCGTCTTATTAAAGAGCAGGCGGTTCCAAGAGCAGCAGGGCTGGCAGCCAGGTCTCCGACTGTTGCCTTGCAGGTGAACTGCTTGGTGTGACTCTGCTCTCTAATTAGATTGAGTTAATGCCACAGCCTTTCTCTCAACAGGAATATTAACAAGATCTTTCTTTTCTATCCAGAAGAGAATGCTTTAAGGAACTGCTTATGGGCTTTCCTACCCCATTAGCAAACACTGTAGAAATTGTCCAGTTTGAATGTTACTGGGCATGTTTGGTCAATGTAGGTGCAAGTGAGTGTGACCTCATGAATCACCAGTTGAGGATAATAATTTACAGATTCCCCCTGGCTTGATTTCTGTGGGCCCAGGTGAAATAGGAAAAGCCCCTGGAGTCTGAGGGGATGTGCTCCTTGCACTTAAGGACTGGAGGATAATTGGAAGGACAAAGTGATGCATGGGAGTGAGTAGACAGCCTTCCTGTTTGATCCCTAATATCCAGTAAAAGGTACTTGTGGCTTTTCATTTAACTGAGTCCAGGTGTTACCAGCAGCAGCTGGGATTTGAGAGGAAGGGAAATAAGGGGAGCCTGTTTCCTCAAAGTAAAAAGGATATGAAAAAAACAAACCAAACCGAAAAACCCAAACAAACAAAAACTGGCAAATCCAGATTCTCTCAGTCTGAGCCCTGTGGGCTTTCACAACAGACTGTTCCTTGCGTCCCACTCTCCCTGCACACTAAGTTATTCCCCACTTACCTCTTTGAGGGACATTCCACAAAGCCTGTTGACTGCCTGGCCCAAGTCCGGAGAGTGTACAGTTTCTCTCATGAAATCCATGGCCTCAGACATCACCTATAACAGCAGCAGCAACAATGATCAGGCTGGACTGCACTCTGCATCCTTGCATTGCATGCAGGGCCTCTGGGAAAGCGGTGGCAGTATCCGTGTGGTGTGCTGCCAGGGTGCCCTTTCTGTGGGTCTGCAGTGGCTACAAGTGCCTCTGGGTGCAAAGAAAACAAGCAGATGTGTTTCTGTCTGGAGATGGAGACAGGACTGCTGCTAGCTTGCATGCAGCAGCCTTCCTGGCCCTGTCTGGATCAGCAGGCTGGTCCTTACGCTCCTTGGCACAGTGTCCATTGGGGACTTCTGAAATTCCTGCCTCTGCATTTATGGAAATGCATTCAGCTTCTCTTAGGATCTTGAGATGATCCTGGCTTAACATCTCTGTGACTCTGGATGCTAGATCCAGGGTCTCAGATATGAGCATGCCCAGATGTCTGCTCAGAGTGGCAGAGGAGCTTCGGCTTCATCACACACTTGATGTGGGAAGAGCTGCTCAGCACACAAGTCCTGACTGCTCTATCCTTGCTGGCTCACAGGAGCTCCTGTAGAGCTCTGCGGAGCTCCAGAGTTTGTCTCACAAGCAGTTGTTTCTGAGATGTGGATGAAGAAAGCTCTGCCACAGTCAGCAGTGGGAAGCTGTGGTCCGTGTTTGGACAGCTTTGTGCCAATGAGGGGGAGAGCACAGGAGTCCATGTGTGCAGCGTGAGCACTGGCCCTCTTGGCTAGCAGAGGGTACAGTGTCATAGCATCATAGAATGGTTTGGGTTGAAGGGACCTTCAAAGTTCACCCAGTGCCACCCCTGCCATGAGCAGGGACATCTTCACCAGCTCAGGTTGCTCAGAGCCCCGTCCAGCCTGGCCTGGGATGTCTCCAGGGATGGTTCATCCACCACCTCTCTGGCCAACCTGGGCCAGCGTTTTACCACCCAAATACTGGAACAGTGTGGCTGTTCCCACTGTATTTATTAATGACCAAACTTGTCCTATTTCATGGGTTCTCCATACCAGTTGCCTACCCCAGTGTAAATGAGAACTCACCAGAAACCTGGTCTGGGAGGGCTTGTAAACACTGCTGAGGGGATGCTCGAAGAAGCTGCAGGAAGAGGAGGAGTTGAGCAGCCTTTGCACGAGTCCCATGCAGGCGGTGGGATTGCTGGAGCCGATGATGTTGAAGACCTCAGGGCCAGGGATGTCCGATGTGTCATTGCTGACAGCACAAGGCCCCGCATGCACTGAATGCCACTGCACTTCCCAGGAGTAGGAGAGGGGCCAGCAGGGATTAGACACGGTTTTAGCACTTCTCTGTTCCTAGAGGCAGAATAAAACAAGGACAGAGGCAGCAAGATGGGAGGTTGGCATCCCAGGCCTTCACAAAGGAATACAAAATGCAACACAGTGAAGAAGAGTTTTCCTCTGGCACCACAATGATGTAAATGAGCAGAAAGGCTGCAAAAGGTTTGCCAAGCCTTAGCTCAACTAGTGAACCCAGGCTGGTGCAGGCGGCTCCCAGCTCCGACAGAGCTCAGGGCAAGCTGCAGTGCCCACACCTGCTGTGGGGTGCTAAGGAGTCCCAGCTCTACCTGCTCTCCCTTAGGCCGAAAACACAATTTCAATGAATCCTGTACTCTTTGTAGTGGCAAGAAAGAGGTCTGACTTCCAAATGGTTCAACCCCAAAGCGCTTCTTATTTCTAGGAATTGCCCGGCATAGCTGTGGTGAAGTGAGTCTCCATGTGGGATGTTCAGGTCTCAGATGAGGAGAGCTCTGGAGAGCAATTCTGTGCTCGTGTGTATTAAGTCAGGAGACAAATAGAGCCTGCAAGTAGGAAACTCTGGAACTGGTGCCTGTGTGTCTGCTTGGAGGGCATCAGTTTGGGCATAGAGAGTATGTCTGACAAAAGGAGTGGACTTTTTTAGATCTATGCAAATGCCTTCTATGAAACACGGTGATTGACATTTTACCCACCAGCAGCTATGCTTTATGCAACTGTCAGTGCAGAGGGTTAATATTCTGTCCAGGAATTTTGCACATGTCCTTCTGGCAGATACTCACTTGAATGAGCATGGAGAGCAGGCTGCTGCGGAGCTGGTCCGTGCCATGGCAGGGGCAGCGGCGAGTGTACACACTGTGTGTCTGCCCGTACAGCTGCAGCCTTGCTCCCTCCATTGGTGCCTGGTTCTCTTCTTTTACCACGGCAGTGAGCTGTGCTGAGGTTCCTCCCACAGACAGGACTCCTGCCGTCCCCTTTCCAGAGGGGACTAACTGTCCTCGCCAGTCGTACTGACCCAAAAAGAACCAGAGAGGTCAGTTCTTAAGACTTTTATGTCTGGGTCATGGTCAGATTCAAGCATTAGTGCAGAGAGAGAGAAAGCAGCTTTCTGCTACAGTACACCCCAATGCTATTTTTTCTTTCCTCACAGGACAGGAGGATGCTGAACCGGTGGCTTTGGAGGGAACAGAGGAGCCGTTGTATGAGCACTGCCAGCTGCATGAGAGCTCCACACAGCCAGCAAGAGCAAACAGGGCTCGCCATCTGCACAGCTGCATAGCTCTTCAAGGGTCTCAGCAGGTAAGAGCAGGGGAGAGAAGAGAGGGTGGTGGCAGTGGGGACTGGGAAGGAGATGAATGAATAGGGGCTTCAAGTGCTGCCTTGATGCTAAAGTGGTCCTCCTGTCAGATGAACCCTGTGGTTTCATTTACCGCTGGCTTGCAGAACTGATTTTTGGCAGTGTTGGAGATGGCAGTGACAGACAGGACAGTTTGCGCTGACTGCACGTGTGAGCGTTCTGCACGTGGCCAGGGGAGGCAATTCCCTCAGCAGGGCACGCTTGCTGCTGGCTGTCAGAACGGCCTTGGAGTTCTTGAGACCCCTTGGCTTGAGAAGCCATGGGTAGAACAAGGAAACTTAAATGTGTTATTGTTGTTTAGCGAGTGCCTTCTGAGTACAGAGCAGGCCTCTGTGCTGGGACACCCAGCTGTGCTCTCACTCGAATTTCAATGAGAGGAAATTTGATGGGCTTTTGCAGCAAAAGACTGTGTATCTCTGTCCACCCTCTGCGGGATGCCCCGTGGCACAGCTGGGCTCCAGTGGCAGTCCCACAGCAGCGATGCTGTTTGGTGGTGCTGAGCTGGAGCTGCAGAGACTCAGGGCAGTGGGGTTCTTGGTGATACCCCAGGGCCAGGCCACATAGGACTGTCTGTGTGAGCATCCTGGTTGTGCTGTCCAAAATGCTTTACATCTGTTAGGGCAACTACGTGAACATGCCCAGGAAAGGCTAGATTAGAGGTTTGGTCCTTCAATCCAGTTTTAACCAACTCACATGTCCCCCAAGCAGCTGGTGTTGGATATAACCTGCCTCCTCTAAAAGGCAGTGCAAGCCGTGCTTTCAAGCATTGTTTAAAGTACAGGGCTTTAATGATCTCTCCATATGTTTCTGTGGCTGTTTGCGAATGGGAATTGCTCAGCTCAGTTCTGTACTCCCCAGCCAGGATCATCCTTTACCTTGAAGAAGTTCCCCAGGACATAATTAACAGCAACCCAATTGAATGCTTCCTTTTCTGGACTGGAGAGGATTTGTGCCCTCTGGAAGTCAAAGGGGGATGACTTCAGGGCCACAGCCAGGGCTGCAAGGACACCGTCAGGGAGGGTGGGATGGGTGAGGCTAAACAGGAAAGAAAAAGAAGGCACGGTTGTTGTTACAGGAGCAGCCTGCCCTGGGGGCACAGCTGCAGGGCTTCTGCTGCGCTCACCACTCTGGGTGGTAGCACAGACACAGTGTCAGTCCCACTCCTGCTGCTCCGTCCCTCTCCCCTTGCAGGACACTGGGGCAAGAACAGCAGGATGGTGATTTGAGTAGTTGTGTCATTGTTCAAGAATTTGGGAGTTTAGTACTTTCTGCCACTGAAGGATCCTGTGGTCTTGACCCAGTGGCCTGGCTCCCTCCAGAACTTTTCCCCAGTGTATAAAAGGAGATAAAGTTCCCAGTAATGAGATAACAGAGAACAGGATCCACCTAAGTGTGTATGATAAGGTGGATCTTCCCACCGCCACTCCGAAACCCTGCAAATCCATGTGGGTTGTCACATAAACTGAAAACACTTCAGCTTTCAGACTGACAGATATTTTCCCAAGCACTAATCATGAAGGAGACTTTATGCAGACTGATAGCTGTAGCAAGACTGCCTTCATCACAGCTCCTTGGTGGGTGACAGTGTGGAGACACAGCCATGCTGTGCTCCCCTCGAGCGTGGGGACCTGAAGAAGGTTTACCTGACCGTCAGGGTGGGGATGGAACACACTGCAGAGCAGACAGGGTGAGATGCATTTACGGAATGATCCGTGTGACGTGTGCTGATCTCTGGGTGTGGGTTTGCAACATTCACTCACTTCAGTTGCCTCGTGCTGGCAGATGCTCCAAAGTAGAGGGGGGTTTGGCTGTGCTGATCTGCTGGGATCTCTTTCTGGGCCCAGTTCAAACATGACTCCAAGCTCTTCTTTACATTCTGAGGAAAATCTGAGTAGTTGGAGATTCCCAGACCTGAGGACCAGGGGAAAGAATGAAATTTTTGAAGGAAAGATAATGGAGAAGTATAAGAGCTGTTACCCAAAAGGCTGCAGTCCTATGAGAAATGAAGGAGTTCCTCCTGCTAAAATTATGGTATGGGGAGCGAAACAGCACATGTAGGGCTGTGGAGCATTGGAACAGGCTGCCCAGGGCAGTGGTGGAGTCACCGTCCCTGGAGGGTTGGACAGACGGAGATGAGGTTCTCAGGGACATGGGGTGGGTTAACGGTTGGAGTCAATGATCTGGAGGGTCTCTTCCAACCAAAATGATTTTATGATTTTATGATTTTATGATTTTATGTAAATCCCAAATCTCACAGAGATCCCTAGCTCTGCTGCTGAGATGTTCCATAAATGACCACACATCAGCCACAGGACAGCTGCAAGAGCTGAGGCTGTCCCAGCCCATGGAGGAAGAAATGTGACTTTAGCTGCTATGTAAGATAAGCAAAAGGACCCACTGCTGCGCAGACAGAGCCGAGGCTGCGTCAGCTCTCTCCTACAGCCACTTCCTCTTGTATTGGCAGAGGTGGCTTCTGAGCCCTTTGCCTGCAAGCGAGACACCCCTGCTCTAGACAAAGCTGGTGCTGGGTGGAGGGAAGCTGTGTGCAAGCTTTGACCAACCTCCCAGCAAGGTTCGAGGAGCTCTTAGGTGCTGGTTTTGAGCCACTGCCCAGAAATAGCCTCACTTCCCCAGCCTCTGGCCCACTTGTCTTCCTGGTGTGTGACCACATCACCACGTGCTTTGCTCTCCTGGGCCCTGTACAGGGGTGGGCTGTGGCTTGTCTACGGCCACTTGAAAGCTGTGAATACCCTGCCATGCAGACAGAGGACTTCTTATATTTGGGGAAGAGACCTGCCTGGACTTCTTGTTCCTGCTGCTAACAAACTGCTGCACCGAGCTAGAGTTGCTGGTTTTAACCCAACCAGTGAACATGGCAGCAGGCAAGGGACACATACAAGATTTCAGGGAGCCCTTATTGCATCTCCTGTGTGTGGTTTGTGTTGCTTACAGTCTGCAAGGGCACAAACCCTCTTGTCTGCTTGCTGTGCAGCTGCCCTCCCACAGCACACAGTACTGAAAGTTCAAGGGTTTCCCAGTATCGTACTATAATTGGGCTTCAACATCAAAGCAAGATTGAGAGATAAAGAAGGAAAACCCCAAGCATTAATGCATGAAACCCTTTCAGTGGGCTTTGGTAGGGCCAAATTGATTCAAATGAGTGAGGAAGACCCCAATATTCTCCAAAACGTCACACCTAAAGCCAAACTGAACTCATGTTTGTGCTGTCAAACCCCATGCAGGGGGTCAGAGCCTTCACACCTCGGCTGTCCTGGAGCTGCACCACTTACTGCCCAGTCACAAGGAGGCAGAAAATACCAGGAGTCACCCTGCAGCCAGATTTGTCTCTGTTGCTGTTCACTGTCTCACCTGGGTGAGAAGCTCAGCAACCTTGGCTCTGCCACTGATCTATGGGAACATCAGGATGCCCCCAAGCCCCTCTGTGTGCTTCCCTGCCAGCAGCAGGGCAATAAATAATCTGCTACTGCCAAGTGCTCAGACATCCAGATGTGTATGGTTAAATCTCACATTGAGAAGACCCAGGCTGAAAATAAGCTTCACTGTTACCATGATTTTGGTGTACAGCTGGATGATACAGGAGCAGAGGGAACCGTGGCAGTGGTCCATGCACAGATCTCCGTCCGTCCCATGCCAGTCCCACAGACCACCGAGCGTGACTCGGGCACCTTACCTTGCACCAGACAGGAGCTGCATTCCCTGATCACCCCGGTCTTGTTTCCCTTGGTGGTGGTCCACTGGTAGATGAACAGGATGGTGTGGGATGAGCCAGCATCCAGAACAATGCCATACTGGAAAACCCCAAAAACATTCTATATAAACACCAGCGAATGCTGCTTTATTGTTGTAGGGTTACTCAGTGTTATGTAGGTGTTCTGGGTAACCCATGGGCCTACACTGCAGTATTTGAGTTTGCTTTCTATATGCAAAGAAAGGGTGAAGCCAGAAGATGATGTGGGTTTGCAGGGAAACATCTGCATTTCTGAATACATGTGAGGAGTGACAGGAGCATAGAGGAACCCGGGAATGTATCAGACCTCCAGTGGCATGTTCTGTAGCTGTTCCTGAAACCAGGCAGAGGCTTTCCACTGAGAGCTGAGCCATCTGGAGCTCAGGAAAAACAGGTCCTAAAGCAGCAGGAGATGGAGCCATACAGCTCTTGTCTGATTTTGGGACACAAACTACTGCTGGATTCATTTGCTAACGAGATAAGGCTTTTGTGCAGGAATTGGAAGGCTGCGGTCTGCTACTGGTTCTGAGGAACGCGAGACTCCCACAGTGGTTTGATGCCCTGCTGCAGAGATGGTGTGACATGGGCTGGGTTTGCGTGCCAGCCCTGCAGCACGCCGGGACCAACCAGCGCATACACTGTCCAGGGCAGTGGCCCTGAGGAGACCGAGATAACGTCTTGGCAGAACCAGCGACAGAAAACATGAGATTTCTCAACACCTCGTCCCCTGACAGTTCTCCTGTTGCCCAGCAGGGATGCCAAGGGCTTCCCTTGTCTTTTTGCAACCCAGCATCTGATCCATTTGCTGCCTTGCTGAGCTGCACCTCATATGTGAGGGTTAGGCAATGAGAGACCACTGGGGTACAGCTCTGTGGCTGTTCTGGATGTCCCCACACTCAAAATACCCCCAGTGCTGGTCTAGGATCTCCTCCTCTCCTCCAAACTGGGACATGACCCCAAACTGGGACATGTCCTATACAGACAGGAAAGAAAATCATGAGATCTGTGAGGTACATGGTAGTGCATGGTCTAAGCTGTGTCTCGCACAGAAATAGTTGTAGCTGTGACTGAGTGGGAGGTGAAGCCTCCTGAAAGGTTGATGTTGATACCATCAGAAGGGTTTTAGCACAAAACGGAGCCTGGCTGCAGCCTCTGAGCAGAGCTGGCTGCCTGCTGCCTTCCTGGGAGCTCCCAGCTGCACCAGACCCAGCGCCCGGGCCAGGAGCTGGCGGGACTGGAGCAGAAACGCGGAAGGAGGATGGAGCTCCCTGCCCGAGCCTGCTGGCATCCTCCCACATGAGTGACAGCTCATGTTTCTCGCAGGGACACGTCGGCTGCCACAGAAGAGGAAGAAATGATTGGTATTGCTGGAGAAACCTGGATTCTTTTTCCTCCTTCACAAAATGAGAGACTGCTGCTGGGAGCTCAAGGCAGGAGCAGGCATCGCCGCGTTTCTGCCCCAACTCAACACCAGGGAGAAGCAATAGGGAGCAATAAGGGTATTTTTTGAATCAAATTTTGTTTCTGAGCGTAGTGTGGAGGAGGGGTAGTGTCTCTGAACATGTAGGTTAACCTACTTCTGTTTGAGTAAACCACAGTGTGCCAATCTCACCTTGGCCGCAGTGCAGCGGGAGGCAGAGCGCTTGGGCATTAACCCCCTGGGCACCAGGCAGAGCCGACTCTGCTGCCTACAGCAGGTTGGCTCTTCGGTTAAAATTGAGAGAGGGCAGAAGAGGAGAAGGTGTGGAAGATAATTTAAAGACAGAAGCAGCAGTTCAGGGCCAAATTCCTGCTGAGTTTCAAGAGGCACCTCGCTCTTTCCCTCCTCTGACACCTTGGTCCCTTGCTGCTCCAGGTAGCTCCTGACATGGACTGTCTCTCCTCAGCCTGGGTGAGCATCTCTGCTGATCCATGGGCCATATCCAGCCTGTGTTTCTCTGCCCAGCCAAAGAGACTGGCTTGGTTTTGGTTCAAAAAGCTACAGCATCTTGGAGGATGCCAACCCATCCTCACAGTCTTGTTCTAGTCCCCTCCTCAGTTTATTTCAGGCTAATAACTAACTCAGTAGTGCAAAGAATGTAAAAAGCAACAAAACACACTTAAAAGCCTGGCTTGCACAAAGAAATGGGCAAGTTCTGCTTAAGCAGCAGCCCCACAAATGAGGAGGAGGTCCATTGCTCATTGCCCCACTTGACCCCCGGCTTGGCCGCCCCTCGGGCAGGTGGACACGCTTACCTTGGTCCTGAGAGGTGAAACGGGCACATCTTTAGTGGAGACACAAAGCAGCACGATGCCCGTCAGTCCTGCTGCGATCACCAGCCAGGGGGGAAGGAGTTCACGCCAAGACATGAAGTGCTTTCTCCTTTCGCAACGAATCAAAAGAAGAAGCAGCGGAGCAGCAAACTGACAGCGACTGCTCTTTATAGCCTTTAAAAAGAGGAGAAAGGCGGGGCTGGGGCCAGGCTGCGACTGCAGCCCAGCCCCAAGCCACAGGGACCACAAGGAGCGTGTGGGCCAAGCTGCGATGCGTCAGGCAGTTCTCCTTTCCATCGCTCCATGCAGTAAATAAAACGACGGCTTCGTGCCCGTTTCAGCGCGAGCTTTGCAAAGGCATCGGTGCAACCTCGAAACTGCCCCAGGCATCGGGGTTGAGGTAAACAGAAATGTGGGGTTAACTCAGGTATGCAATGAGCAGAAAGCAGGCAAAACTCATCCGTTTGGTATTCTGCGCCTGGCGGTGCTAGCTGCCAAAATTAGAAGTGGGGAAACTCCTTGTTGCTCCTCTATATCTGAGAGCTCCAGGGTGGACATGGGGCACTTTCCCGCAAGCATGTGTCTGTTGGGTTGGGGCAGAGCATACACTGCCTGGATCCTTCAGACTGCTCCTGCTTCCTCCTTCACTCTCAAGCATCACCCAGGACAGGAAAACATCTGCATGCTTGGGTTCCCACCCACAGAAGACTCTGGCTGGTTTGGTTTTTGCTGTGGGAGGGACACTGGGGAGGCTGCTCATGTTATTTGGCCCCAGAAGGCCAGAGTCAGTGTAGGTGCCTGTATTTGCCTTCTCAGCAGCTTCCCCATGAAAAATAGCCAACACCTTCGCAGAACATAAGCCCACTTTCTCCTTTCTGGTGGCTACAAAGGTATGTCCCCAAAACCAGAATTTCTGAAGAAAAATGTCTTAGTCCCAGGAGCGGTGCTTCTTTCAGGCTGTCCCCATCTGTTACATGGAGACTGGGTCTAGGGATAAAAGTACAATGTCTTTAAAGAAATAGTTTGGTTTGTGTGAGCCTCGACCCTTTATTGGCAAGGCCATCTTGTCCCCACCAGAGGACTTCAGCAGCCAGGCCTCTGTCTGCAGAACTACAGGAATGACACCCTTTTGGTCTTATAGGAGTGTTTGGAGACGCGTCTCTCAAACTTAGCATTGGTTTAAGCAAAGTGTTGGAAATGCCTCATCTTCCTTCAGAGTTTAGACTCCAGATTTTGCCGGTTGGCAACCAGAATGCATCTGCAAATGTCCTTGTAGTGACAGGACAAGGGCCAATGGTTTTAAATTGAAAGAGGGTAGATTTAAATTGCACATAAGAAATGTTTCACAATGAGGGTGGTGAAACCCTGAACAGGCTGCCCAGAGAAGCTGTGGATGCCCCATCATTGAAAGTGTTCAAGATCAGGTTGGATGGGGCTCTGAGCAACCTGGTCTAGTGGAAGGTGTCCCTGCCCATGGCAGGGGGTTGGACTGGATGGGCTTTGAAGATCACTTCCAGCCCAAACCATTCTGTGCTGCTTTGTTTTGCTTACACTTGGCCTGACAATGCTCTGCTTTGCAACATAGACATGGATTAAATTGCCAGAGTGCTGTCAGTCCTCCTGCCCCTGCTCTCACACCTGCTCAGGAGGACAGGCGAGCGTTCATACCCTTCACTTGGGAGGATCTGAGCAGCAGTTCAGTTTGCTGCAGTGCCACGAACAAAACAGGCACCCCAGGCGTTCTCCCATCTCGGAGAAATGCTGCACGTGGGATGCGTGGGGCGGCTGGCTGATTGCTCGTGCCCATGGCGAGGTCACTGTAGTTTATACCAATATCACGATATATATATCATCAGCATCTAAGGATATCCAGCTCGAGGCAGGAGCTGCCAGGTCCTGCCGTGCTCAGGCCAGTCCTGCTGCAGCCGGGGCCTCAAACCGTGCAGGGGGACAGAGAGGGGAGGTGAGGGACCGAAGGATGCCACAGCAGCTCGTGGCTGGGAATAGCGTTCTCTCGTCTGAATGTCAGGGTGCATGGGGGTCTGTTGACAGACCCAAGTGGTTTGGGGGGCTCTAAATCACATAGGTTTTGCCTCAGTAGTTACACAAACTGATGAGCAAACACAGAAGAAATTTCTGCAACGGGTTGGACTGACGCAGCTCTATACAATCCTGCCACTTGGCCACAGATCTCACAAAAGACAAATGAGGATTTTTTCCCCCCACTCTGTAGCAGCTATCCTGAAAGTACAAACTGCAAAGGTCAAACTATGAATGGAGAAAAACCACTTCTCCTTTGTGAGGCTGATTTTGGTTCCGTTTCCCGTTTCCATCGCTCTCTGCCAGGGATCGACCAAGAAGTGACAGCTGCCTTGTGGAGGGGAGAAGCCCGACATTCGCTGCCGTGCTCCTGTATTGTTGTTAGCTGGAGCAGCGTGCCCCGCTGCCGGGTGTGGGTGTTGTCCCAAAACCAGGGGGTTTTACCTGGTGTGCATACAAAGGAGCCCAATTTAGCACACAGAAATATTGTTTATTACAGAGCTGTGCAAGTCTGGATGCTGGAATGAAGCCAGCAAGCCAGAGAGAAAAGTAGCAGCCATTATATACAAAATCTTATCACTACTCAGGGCAGTTCTAAAGAGCCAATTGGTTACACATTTGCATATTGCATTACGTAATTGTTTTATCGTATAACGGGCAACGTTCAGCTAAAGGACACTTTATCCAACAGTCTTAAGATACATGTTGAAGCAAGACTCAGTTGTGTGGGCACTAAACGTCTAAAGCCTCAAGGTCGGTAGTGTCTGTACTTCGTGATCAGGTGTTTTGCAAATGACTCTTATATTTGTTCTGTGAGCAGCCTGCCCTAAAACTGAAAGGATTTACGGATCTTTAGGTTAGCAGTTGCAGACAGGGCTTATTGTTTTAAGTGGAAATGACAGCTGGGGGAGCCCGCGGCGGAACCTTGGTGCGGCGGAACCTTGGTGCGGCGGCGCCCGTTCCGCGGGGGCGGAGAGCGGCGGGCGCGGAGCGGGGCGGCCCGGGGAGCGCAGGCGGGAGCGGGCCCGGCGGGCCGGGCAGGCCAGGCCGCCATGTACGCGGGGCTGCAGGAGCTGGGGGTGGCTAACGGCGAGGACCTGAAGGAGACGCTGACCAACTGCACGGAGCCGCTGAAGGCCATCGAGCAGTTCCAGGTGGGGCGGGTCGCTGTGGAGACGCCGTGGCTGGAGGCCCGAAGTGCGGTCTGTTTTGTGGGGGTTTTCCCCTTGTTTTTTCACCAGTATGTACTCGGCGCTGGTGAGGCCCCCCCTTGAATACTGTGTGCAGTTTTGGGCCCCTCATCATGAGAAGGACATTGAGGCACTAGAGCGAGTTGAGAGAAGGGAACGGAGCTGGTGAGGGGCTGGAGCACAAGTGTGATGGGAGCGGCTGAGGGACCTGGGGGGTTCAGCTGGAGAACAGGAGCTGAGGGGAGACCTTCTGATCTCTGAACTGCCTGAAAGGAGCTTGGAGCCAGGGGGGTCGGGCTCTGCTCCCCAGGAACAAGCGCCAGGAGCAGAGGAAACGGCCTCAAGTTGCACCAGGGGAGGTTGAGGTTGGATCTGGGAACAATTTCTTCCCCAAAGGGCTGTGGGGCATTGGAACAGGCTGCCCAGGGCAGTGCTGGAGTCACCATCCCTGGAGGGGTTTAAAAGGCATTTAGATGAGGTTCCTAGGGACATAGGTTAATTCTACAGTTAAGTTGTGGTTGGACTCAATGATCCTGAGGGTCTCTTCCAACCAAAATGATTCTACAATTGCATGATTCTATGTCTCTCGCAGTCCCCGCTGCCATTTGCTGGCAGAGCCGGCTGACCCCTGGCCCTGGCCGGTGTTTCGTTGCAGACAGAAAATGGGGTGCTGCTGCCCTCACTGCAGTCAGCCCTGCCCTTCCTGGACCTGCACGGCACCCCCCGGCTCGAGTTCCACCAGTCGGTGTTCGATGAGCTGAGGGAGAAGCTGCTGGAGAGGGTCTCTGCCATCGCCTTGGAAGGGAAGGTTGAGGAGAGGTTTGTCAGCAATCTTGGTTATTTGAAGTGAGCTGCGAATTTGGGGTGGAAATGCGTTACAGTGGAGGGGTGACTTCTGCAAAGGGGAGTTTGGTTCCTGGGGGACCAAGTTCCAGTGGCTTTGAGATGAGCCACTTTGGTCTTTTGCTGTGACATTGTACTTAGTCTCTTGCTCTTACATGTTGTAAGATATAAGAAGCTGGAGGATCTTCTGGAGAAGAGCTTTTCCCTGGTCAAGATGCCTTCCATACAGCCTGTGGTCATGTGTGTCATGAAGCACCTGCCCAAGGTAAAACCACTCCACCGGTTCTCCTCTTCCGTTACATCTCCATTGTAGAGTAGCCTTATTAAAAGCATCATATTGTACTTGATTCAAAACTGCTCATAGAACTTTTGTAAGTTACTGAGTTTTGAAACATCACCCCAAATCTTAGTATCGTAGGTTTAAAGGAAGTCTTAAGGGTCTTACAGCTGGGTTATTGTTACAGGAGGGGGGAAGGCAAAAGAGGAGTCTGTGATACTGCCTCTTGTTTACTTGTGTTGTTGTGTAAATGACCAGACTACCTGTGATTATGATTTAGAGTCTTCTGTAGTCAGTTACTTATTACTTGGACAGTCAGGCAGGTAAAGCTGCTCTGCACTTTGGTAACTGCTCTGTTGTTTGCAGGTCCCTGAAAAGAAGCTGAAGTTAGTAATGGCCGATAAGGATTTGTATAAAGCCTGTGCGGTGGAGGTGAAGCGCCAGATTTGGCAGGATAACCAGGCTCTGTTTGGAGATGAGGTGTCTCCACTGCTGAAGCAATATATCCTGGAGAAAGAAAATATTCTCTTCAGCAATGATATTTCTGTCTTGCACAATTTCTTCAGTCCGTCTCCCAAAACAAGGCGTCAAGGAGAGGTAAGGATGAGGAAAACTCTTACAAGGTGCTTGTGGATGGAATTTGTCAACTTTCAGTCAACCTCATCAAATAACAGTGTCCATGTCACCTGCCCAGCTTCACTACTAAGGCTGTTTGGCTAGACAGAAGTCTTTGCAAGAAGTACCAGGCTGTTTTCTCTTTTATGTCCGGATGAAAGTAGCAGGAATTATTTTAATAGTTACTCATAGCCTGAAGGTAAATAGAAATATAGAAAGACTTTCAAAGAGTGAGTTTCATTCATGTTACAATTGTAAATTGTATTCATCAATAACAGGTACTGCTTCTTACCTGTTGCACATAGCTGAACACCTTATATAATAATGCTTCAATTTCCTTTTGCAAGAGAGTGTTTTCTTGGCATTCTTTATTCTTTCATTATGACTATGAAAGATTTGATGAACATCTCTTGAACAAATGCTCTTGGAAATCCTTTTCAGGAACTTACATCAATATGGATGTTCCGATCTTGATAAATCACATAGAAGAATTAATTTACATTTTGTGTGTACGTGTGGAATAACAGTATCTCTTGGTACTGAGCGCATGTTTTTTCCACTTGGAGTGTAGGTGGTTCAAAAGCTGACCCAGATGATTGGGAAGAACGTGAAGCTCTACGATATGGTGCTGCAGTTTCTAAGAACCTTATTCCTTCGGACAAGGAATGTTCATTACTGCACGCTACGGGCAGAGCTCCTGATGTCGCTGCATGACCTGGAAATCAATGAAATCTGCACCGTTGACCCCTGTCATAAGGTATTAATCATGTGGGACATTAATCATGTTACTGGAGAATTTTCTGTTCTGCCCACTCCTGCTGCCCCGCAGGACTTCAGCCCAGAGAACTCTATCAATGGAGAGAGTTCAGGCCTTGAATCCAAAAGTCATCTTCCATTCCTTGGAACCTCCGGTGAAAATTTCATCTTGGTTAACCAGCAGCTTCCTTTCATTTGATAAGCCATAAATCATTCAAATTTATGGTGCTTGTGCAGTTTTTGAAACAATGTCCAATCTGTAGATCTGCAAAAAAATAATAAAAAATATTAGATAGCACCAGGTTCTTAATCAAAAGTTGTTTTTATTCCTGGTGTGATTTACTCCCACTGTCAGTATACTGCATGTGTAATATTAAATACTTTCGATCTTGAATTATAAGAAAACTAATACTAAACTATTAAAATACTGGGGGATGATGGACGTGGTGTTAATGTCACACTAGGATCTTGTTGCTGGCCCTTTGTCTGTGGTCAGCACCACTCTGATCTAGAACAAAGCTTTTTCTTCGGAGTAATGCTGCTGAGTTTTAAGTGTATTCAGGTAAGAGAGAATATGTGCTAGAGTGATGATGTTACCACACATTTTTAGTGTAATCTGATCAAGAGTCCCAAAATCAGTATACAGGCAGTGACAATAACAAAAGGCAATTCTTGAACAAGTTGCAGATTGTTTTCAGCAACCTCATTTTGCCACTGCAAAATGCAGTCACTGCTGCAAAGAAGCTGCGATGAAAGCATTTCATAAAATCTAGCAACTTGTTCTTTTTTGGCAGATGAAACGTTGGGGAAAGTATCCATTGTTTTCTGAAAGGGGAAAACAGCCTTTAATTTTAGGTCAGATAAACCATTTCACTTAACTGTCTTTTTCCATTTTGATAATACAACTCTAAAGCAGAAGGACCTCTGCCATTAATATCCTTGCTTTGAGGGTGGGAGTGCTGTTGCAGTGGCTAAAATATCCCAGATTATTGTTATTGCCAAGCCACACTGCTTCTTTGTCAGCCTCCTGGTTGTATAAATCCACACGGATCAGGTGTGCTGGGCATTGATATATTTTATACACGACTCTTCTGTGATCGCCCAGGAATGTCTTTGTTGGGAGGGGAGAAGGTGACACAAGGTTCACTTAGGTTGTTACCTCTGATCTCATTTTGGAATGTTTTTCTCTGACTGGTGGCTACCACGTCTAATTATATTAATAAAATACATTAATTTCAGGTGTTCAGAGGTAATTTGAGCCTTCTTCTCTGGCGTTGTGCATTTTATTGCTGGTTTACCGTGTTCATAAAGCTTTCTCCTGTTTTATCCCAGTTCACTTGGTGCCTTGATGCCTGCATTCGGGAGAAGTTTGTGGACAACAAGAGAGCTCGGGAATTGCAAGGGTTTCTGGATGGAGTGAAGAAAGGACAGGAACAAGTGTTGGGGTAAGGAGCTTGGGCTGTTTATTGAGAAACTGAAAATGGGTTCCCAGCAATCACATCTGACAGGTATTGTAGGTGGTAATTCTCCCCAAGAGTGAGTTCACAGCTCTTTTGTGCGGTCAAATCCTGTACATCTGTGAGCATTAGCGCACAAGGGCATAACCAGGTGACTGCTGCTGGATTTCAGCGCAGAAGAGACCTTTTGTAATTGTTTTCAGATAACACGCTCTTTCAGGTCAAAGAAATAACATTAATGGTGTTTCTACAAGGCAAGAGAAGGTTAATCAGGTGGATACCTGTAGGTAACAAAAGGCAGAAATTCAGGTTTTAGATGATCATAGTAAGGGTACTGCTACTGTATTTGCCTGGTATCTCCCTCTCTTCTTAGACACAGCAGTGTGTGTGCTTATAAAAATATAGTGTACAAACACACACACTACTTCGGTGTTGTGATAGCTGACAGGATTACACCAAAGAATAGTGAAACACACTGGTGCCCTACAGCTGGGTGTGGAACTGTACAGTAGGGTTGTTTGTTATCCGTGACACGTATTTGGTTTTTGCTTCTCAGGGACTTATCAATGATCTTGTGCGATCCCTTTGCCATTAACACCTTGGCCTTGAGTACCATCCGGCACCTGCAAGACCTGGTTGGGCAGGACACCTTACCCAGGGTGAGTGTTGCAGCTTGTGCACCTGATCCGAGCTGTCGTCTTAACTCAATAGCGTTTATCAACAAGGGGCTGGCACTGCAGGAGAAGTACGGTTCAGTTCTCAAATGCGTGTGTGAATTGAAATAAGGGAAATTCAATACTCATTGTCTGTGTGTAGCACAGACGTCAGAGCTCTGCGGGAGCGCTGTTTAGAGACTGGCATTTGGGAGCTCTTCAAATTGACAATGAATCCTTTGGTGGCTCATTCTATCCTAACAGCTATGCATATATAGAATCAAATGTACAATATGTGCCTCCCCACTTTGGCCTTCTATCAGTTTACCTAGCAGCAGCAGCCTTTTGTCCCTGTCAGGGTACAAGCAGTGGGTTAGTTGACACTGTTCTGGTCTGTTGGCTGTGATGTAACACAGTTGCTGCGAGTAGTGACTGCAGGAGGTGCTTAAATGTTAAAGGAGGGGATGGCCTTACAGGTGTCTGAACAGCGTGAGGCATTTGCTGTTTTTATCCCTGAGCTGTTAAATTTTGTTGTTGGATTGAATAACTTCCTCATGACACTGTAAGACTGAAAGTTATTTTGGTTCCAGGGCAGAATATAAACAAAAAACCATTGTCATTCTTACGCATGCTTTCTCTTTCTTCTGCCGAGATGATTCGTCCTGTCACACATTATATTTCAGTGTACTAATTTGGCTGGACATGTTTAAAAATTACGTAGTTATTACATTGACTGCATACTTTTTGGTGCATTATAAAACGTTACAAAAAAACACAAACTACCAGGTGTGTCTGTTATTTGATTTCCATTTGAGCAATCAGTTGTCAGTTAAATCAGAGAAGGGAGTTCCTTTAGCAGTCCTTGATAAAGCTGCTAATCCAGGAGACTTTTGAATATAAACCACTACTTTCAAATAAATATCTGTATGTGCAACTTGTGGAAGATCAAAATAGCTGTTTTTCTTCTCCCATTAAAATTCGAGGAAAGCCCGGATCTGCTCCTGCTCCTTAGGATGCTGTCATTGGGACAGGGGGCCTGGGACATGATCGACAGTCAAGTCTTCAAGGAACCAAAAATGGTGAGCCATGGTGATGTTTGGAATTTAACACGTTTAATTTAAACACATTTAGACTTGTTTATTATTTGATTGTGTCTCTGGTTTAACGTTCATTCTGCATACCTCTCATCATAGCTTAGAAAATACATGTAAGCGGGCACAGAGCAGCAGCTCATGTGGACCTGCTGTGAGCTTTTTTTACCTGCTTTTTGATTTACATGAATGCCTGGCCCCTACTGTTTTAAAATCAGACTGTACCTCTATTAAATTCTCCACTGGTTACTCATTGTTCCTTCTACACAACTAGCGAGTTTGTAAAACATCTTGTATGTGGAAAACAGGATTTCAGAGGCTGCGCCAAAACTCTGACAGCAGTGTAACAGCTTTTCATTGACATGAAGAATGTTTTTCCCTTCTGGCTCTGTTGTAGCAATTTTGTGTAGTGCCACGTTCAGCTACAACCTGTCGACACTTTGGAAATATTTTGCCCAGCGTTAACAGGCGGCCCTGGCGCAGTGTGGGAGCAGATCTGCTCGGGGATGGCAGGAGGATTAACCATGGTGCTGCACAGCGGGACTGTTTCTCGATTAATTTGCTATTTCTGTGCTGAACTATAAAGCAGCAAACATCTACCTAGGGGAGTATTTGAAGTCTCCAAAATACATATTACTGGCTGATTGCACTTTTAAATTTACTACAGGAAAGGTGTGCGTTAGTACTCAGATTGTAACAGTGATGGTGATTGAAACTCCAAGCATAGCACTGTGATTGGACTTGAAGAGGTGCTCTCATGAATCTCTTAGAAAGAATCTGTGAACATTTTTCCTAAAGGGAATCTCCAAATCTGTATTTTGTATCTGATGTATTTGTGTTTGCCACAAGCTGTGACCTCCTGCTCTGTGAATCTGGTACAGCACAGGCTGATCTGCCTTGTGCGAGGAGATGCTCTTTGTTGCTAGTCTAGCTGTTCATTGATCCCTGTCACTTTAGGGAATGAACAAAATGATTTGTAATTACTTGATATGATTTGTAATTATTGATAAAAGCAGTTTGGTACCATCCTTAACATGCAGTGCTTGCAGAAGTATTAGGAAAGGTCTCTAAGAAATGCTACATAATTGTCAAAAGCAACAATTCGAGCAGGAGTATTTCTGTAGATGAGGTAAGGTAGAGTTTTCCTAATTACCAGTGGGATACGTGGAAGTGAATTATTCAAGGAATTTTGACTGGAACTGGATATCTAAAAGTTTATTTTCCTGAGCCTAGGATGGGGCTCATAATATTGCCTCTCTATTTGTTACGGCACTCAAAGACCATTAGGTGGCATGAACTGATTGGTGAAAATGTTGTTCTGTTCCCTATGTTTTTCCATCCCTCCAAGGAAGCTGAGCTGATCACGAAGTTCTTGCCCATGCTGATGTCCTTTGTGGTGGATGACCACACGTTCAACGTGGATCAGAAACTGCCCTCGGAGGAGAAGGGCCCAATTCCTTACCCCAGCACCATTCCTGAAGCTTTCACCAAGTACGTAACCTGCCTTCCTGACTTTGTACATGTAGTCTTGTTACCAAAACTGAACATCAGGGAGCCAACAAAAAATACTGTATGTGGTAAGGTGAAAGCTTTCTTGAGGCAAGATTTAGTCCCAGTTATCAAGCCTGAACTTTTCCTTTAGCAGAAGAGGTTTGCACCATCATTCCTCTGATAAAATTTTTCTGCATAGAATAATATTTCTTATAATGACCATTCTTTTGGCAGATTAAACATGAAAGTATTTGGTGTTGCTGCTTTCAAAAAGCTGCCTGTGTAGCTTCCCACACAGTGAGTGATGTTTTGAGTGCCCATGCTGGTTCTGCAGAGTGCTATTGTAAATTGTCAAATTGGCATTTTTATCACACAGACACCCATTCTCTGTTGATAACCTCTCACTCCAGGGATGTCAAAAAGAGAAAGAAAACCTCTGTGTGCTCTGTTGTAATCAGATCTTGCACTGATTTCCAGGACAATTTTTATCCGTATGCCAGAATCTGGAGTACCATATCCCAGTAGTTGTGCTCTCCTCTATGACAGCGTAGGTATTTGACCTTTGGGAAACTAAACCAAAACACTATTGGACTTTGTATCATTTTTGAGTATTTGGGCTTCTTCTAAAACCCATTTTGAGTAGCACTTTGATCATTAATACTGTTAACATGTTCACAATCCAATCCAAGTGTTTGATTGTGAGACAGCATGATGCTTGCTAAGTGGTAATTTTTTCTGGATCACGGTGGTGAATATAGCGATATCTACTCAGTCGCTGAGTAGCTGCTCTTTATCGTGTTTGAGGTTCGCCACTGCTGTAACTGCTTTAAAAAAATAAATCTGTTTTAGCTTTATTGATTAAGAGACTTTGCTTCTGCCGTAACAGATTCTTGCAGGAGAACAGAATAGCGTGTGAGATTGGGCTGTATTACATCCTTCACATCACTAAGCAGAGGAACAAGAACGCTTTCCTTAGGCTTCTGCCAGGACTGGGTAAGTTTATTTGTCTCGTCTTCTAGGCCTGTTTGCCTTGTACTGGACACCCAGGAGGCAAGTAAAGCTGGAGTGAAAGTCATTTCAGAGTCAAAGACATAATGTTCTGCCTTTGGCTCTTCTAAGGCCCTGCAGAAGTGTGTGGTTTTGTCTGCAGTTAGGATACTTTTCTGCTGATCTGAGAACTTAGGGATAGCGGCTGAAGGTCAGTAGTTCCTTAGATCAAAGGGTGTATTAACAGTGAGATTAGTTGAGAACTGTTGGGAGTGAATCTGAAGGATAAAAGAGCAGGTGGCTTAATTCTGCCACTGCTCATGGCAATTGCAGATGGCCAGAAATTCTTGGGGCTTGGCTTTGTGTGGGGAAAAAAACAAAACCGAACACAACCTTAAATCCTTCCCTGGGATGACCTTCTGTGCTGACTTCTCTGGGGTGAGTTGCATGGGAGCTCTGAAGCAATCTCAGGAGCTGCAGCTCCCGCAGTGGCAGGGGGGTTCACTTCCCACTCCCCCACCCCAGCTCTGCTGTTCTGTGAACCCTTCACTGAACTGTCAGCTCATTTACACGGGTGAGTTTTCCACTGGTGAGTGACTTGTATCTGCTCACTGTGGGGTCTGAGGAGTGCAAGGAGGTGGATGTGGCTGTGGAGAAGGATAGTCAGGGACTTTATGATTTGGGGAGCAGCAAGTTACTCTGTGACATGGGCTTTCTGTATTTTCTTCTCTCTGCTCCTAATTATTTGTGTCTGAAAGATCAAAGCTCCCTGCCTGGGCTACCCATTTTAAAAAGAAATCTCACTTCAAAGTTTTCGTCAGGAACATCTGCTGAAGATTCAAGTTTTGGCACATCCTTGTCAGTCTCAGTCTCTTTCCTTTTCATGTTGTACAGTTGAGACGTTCAGTGACTTGGCCTTCAGTGATATTTTTCTGCATCTGCTTACTGGTAACCTCACGCTGCTGGGTGATGAATTTGCACTTGAGGAGTTCTGCACCAGTCTCTTTGATGGCTTCTTTCTCACTGCCTGCTCAAGGTAAATCTGATTTTCCTCAGAGGAAGTTTGTAGGATACCTGAGAGAATAGGTTATGCTGCTTTGAATTATATTTTAATAGTTCAGCAAACTCTTCATATATAGTGGAAATAGGAGCCTGGTGCTGTTGTTCTTTAAGGAAAGGCTTATGTTTTGTGATCAAGTTTTTATCAGCAGAATTATTAAGTGTTGATTATGGATTATTACCTAAACTGTAATTCAGACAATATCCTTCATGCTTTGCAATAGCTCTGAATCTGAAGAATTAACTTCAGCTCTTTGCAGTATCAGCTGCACACAGAAAATCTGGTTGTGGCTGTTAATTCTGTTCAGTCAGTGTGGTTCAGCTGGCGGCCTGCAGACCAGATCTGACCTCCAGACGGCTTCCCCAGAGCTTCCATCGAGGTGCAGCAGCGTGTGCTGCTCCTGCCACCGCTTCCTCCGCGTGCAGAGGGACCAATGTCCTGCATGTGTGTGTGGTGGGTCCAACAGAGACACCAGCTGCTGCCAAGTGCTTGAAATCTCCCTTGCCTTCCTCACGGTTGCTACAGTTAGTCCACTCCTCTTGAATAATTACATTAATTACTTGAAAGTGTCGGGCAGGGCTAGCACTTCGTAGCTTGCAGACTACAATTCTCAGGCGGTGTGGAAAATTGTAACAAAGCTGCCAACCTATGGGTATGTGAATTACTCTGGTACTGTTGCTGTAGCTTTCTTGTTCTCAAGATGCTGTTTGTTCGTATCGGTTACTCTGCTGTAAAATTGCTTTTTGCAGAAAGGAGAACGTACACAGACATGTGCTGAGACTGCTGCTTCATCTGCATCACAAAGTGGCCCCTGCCAAATTAGAGTCTCTCCAGAAGGCTTTGGAACCCACCAAGCAGGTAAGGGGGGAAGCATGAGAAAGGGAAAATTAATTGCAAACGAAAGCAGCTGCCTTTCCCAACGTTACTTAATAGAACATGAACTCTGCTTTCCAATGTACCAACTTGTGTCATAATGACTGCGTAACTTCCTCTCTATGTGCTGGTTTCTGTAAAAAAACACACAGAGTAATTGCACACTTAGTGTTCCAGCGAGTAGCAGCTAGAATGAAGTGTGATTTCTCTGTTTTTCCCCTCCCCAATTCTCATTCTGCAGAGCGGGGAAGCTGTGAAGGAGCTTTATAACCAGCTCACTGAGAAACTGGAGCTTCGCAAGCCGAGTCCAGCTGAAGCCACTGAGACTCCCTCCATGGAGCTGACCTTGCCCACTGTGCCCACGCCAGCCTCCCGCTGAGCTGTGTCAGTAGCGCAAGAGTGAGACAGAAGAACCCACCTCATGCTCTGCAGCGTGAGGGCACTTTATTGCCTTTCAAGCATCAAAAAAAAAAAGCCACCGAAGCTCTTTCAGGAAACACTGCAGTTCACCCAGCTCACTGGCTGTTGCTGGTTAGAAAACTCTGTATGCAGTGTGTTGCAAAGGTTTACTTTTCTTAAAGATAGTTGAGTGTTTTCTTGTAGATCCATTTAAAATCTGACTGTACATTTTGTTTTCAAAAAGAAAATGCGTATTTTTAAGTTGGGCATCTTGTGTTTCAAACTCTACTTTAAGAACTGAGCAATGAGTGTTTAACTCTATTATGGTTGAGCAGGTAGTATGAACTGAAGACTGACCGTAGCTTGCTTTGGCTGTTAGCTTGCTCCTCTGGGTCTTTGGAGAACATGCTCAACAGAAGGAAATCTCCACTGATACAATTTAACGTTTGAGGTTCTAGCGCTTTTGGTACATGGTAAGATGTGCTGCGTTAGAGATGTCACTAGAGCAAGAAGCAGTCAAATGCCATCCTTTCAGCTAGGATTTTAAAGAAGGCCAGAAATCGCATCATTCTCTCCCTACTTTTCCCCAGATGAGTAGCTTGAAATGAGTCCTGGAGCCAGTGAAAAAAACCAAGACGAGTATATTCCCCAGTGGCAATAGGGTCTGAGTGTAGCTGGAGTGAAATTCTGTCTTTGAAAAAACAGCCTGTTCTTCATGGCTCATTTGTGTCGCTGGCTGTACTGTTACAGTTAATTCCTGTTCTGCTTTTACTGCTGCCTCAGCAAAAGCCTCAGGTAGAATGTGTGGGAAGATGGACATGGGAGAAGGATGAGCTGGGTGAGTTCAGAGCTGCCTTGACGATGATTTCAGCAGGTAGAATATGCCTGAAGAGAATCTTGCCGGTCCCCTATAAGCAGGAAGCTGCCTACATGAATAATTCAGAATTGCAGAAGAATTTGGGTAGGAAGGCACCTCTGAGGGTCTGTGTTCCACCCCTGACGTGGAGCGGGACCAGCTTAGGTGAGGTTCTCAAGAGCAGGACTTTTCCTTTTTTGAGGTTCACAAGGTTTCTCTTGTACCATTTCTCCAGGCGGCTGAGGGGATCCCTTGGACCGCAGCCCTGCCCAGGGTATCGGCTGTGCCCACAGCTTGGTATCGTTTACAGACTGGCTGAGGGTGTGTTCTGTCTTCAGGTTGTAAATTGAGGCATTAAGCAATTTTAGCCCTATTAATGACCCCTGAGGAACACCCTGAGTAACGAGCTGCCAGTTGGACTTTGTGCTGTTGACCACGATGCTCCGAGCCTGGTGTCCCGGCAGTAAAACGGTTTGGCTGTGTGGATTCTCCAGACGGTTGTGTCAAAAGCCATTTACAGGCAAGGGGAGCTCCCCACTGCTCTCCCCCCAGCCCCAGCCAGACATCTCTTTGTAGAAGGTTCTTAGGTTTGTTGGACACAATTAACCCTTGGAATTCGCCCATCCGTGCTGGCCATGCCCTGTTGCTTCCATGTCTGTCACGTTTCCAGAGGTGATTTGTATTTTTCCCCGTCACCTCTTGTTTCCTGGGACTTGAGCAATCCGGTGCCAAGTCACGCTCATGAGACTTTTCCATTTCCTGAAGCTCTGTCCAAGAAAAAGAAACAGATGCTGGTGGAAATCCCTCCCCGGAGCTGCCAACTCCCTCTTTGCGTGGTTTGCTGCTTCCTGCTGAGCTCTCAAATGCTGCATGAGTGCCGCCTCTCGTCATCGCCTTGGTGCTTTATTTCTCCTTTTATGCGGAGACTGACCTGTATCTCATTGGAGACCTGGGAGGGCGCGTCAGGTTTGTGTGTGACAAGGGCACTGTCGTCTCATCCACGCTGCCTTTGTGCACCTCGTCTCGCTCCAGCTCTCGGGGTCTGTGCTGCCTTTGGCCACTTCTCAGCCCTTCTGACATCGAACTTGTTCGGGCTTGTTGGAAACAGGAACCGGGTATAACAATCGGGTCTTTCTTGCAAAGTTTTGTTTTCAAACCGTTTAAACTGTCATGGTAACTTACACAAAATAACATCCCACGCTGCTGGCGAGCCTTTCGCAATGAACCCACTCAGACCCATGCTCTACTTGGACTCGAAGGTTAGTTTAGGTTTGTTTTGGGGATTCTCTCCGTCAGTAAAGGTTTCCCTTGCACCACGTGCTGACTTGGTTTTCTTTTGCAGCACAAAATTCTTTTAATCTGGACTGACTGTGATTTACTGCTTGTTAAAAAAACCTCTTGCGTTTCAGCCTGTACCCATGGCACTGAGATACATGTTGGTGATTTAAAGTTTTTAGATCCACAAAGAAATCAAATCCCAGAGCACAAAGTGACTGTGACCTGTGCTGGTGGCTGCTTCAGCTGAGGAGGGGAGATTGGTGGGGAGCGGGAGTAGCTGCTGCTCTGTGCTCTCCTGGCCCGGCTGCTGCACAAAGACGGGATAAGAAGGAGACAGTTTTCAAACAGGCTGGTTTAGTAGTGAACATCTTGATGTGTTTCCATTCTTTGAGATGAGAATGGATTCGCTCCAGTGCCAGAGATCACAGACTCTTGTTGTGTGTGTGACCTCCGCACAGGCTGCGGCAGGAGGCGCCTGACACATTTTGGTTGGAAATCCAGTCCAGCTCTTAACACCACCAGGTCCACCACTGCCCCATGTACTGAGAACCTCATCTGTGTGTCTGTCCAACCCTCCAGGGATGGTGACTCCAGCACTGCCCTGGGCAGCCTGTTCCAATGCCCCACAGCCCTTTGGGGAAGAAATTGTTCCCCAGATCCAACCTCAACCTCCCCTGGCGCAACTTGAGGCTGTTTCCTCTGCTCCTGGCGCTTGTTCCTGGGGAGCAGAGCCCGACCCCCCTGGCTCCAAGCTCCTTTCAGGCAGTTCAGAGATCAGAAGGTCTCCCCTCAGCTCCTGTTCTCCAGCTGAACCCCCCAGGTCCCTCAGCCGCTCCCATCACACTTGTGCTCCGGTGGGTAACTCATCCCAGCTGAGATGCTGTGCAGCGACAGGCGTGCGCTGCTGGGGGTGCACACTAGAGGGTGGTGCCCTCTGCCTGCCCAAACACAAATCTTGGCGTAGCACGGAGCTGCAATCACTCCCTGTGGCACAGTTTGTCTTTACAAGGAGGGTATGATACCTGTGATGTTCTCTCCAAACCTGAGTGGGAAGCAGAGTTTTACAATGAACTCTAATTAGCTGGGGCAATCCGGGCTTCTCTGTGCTTTTCCTGAGAGATCAGAGAAACTAATAGCCCTGAGAGGTTCTTCAGGCCTTTTTGATGGTTAACATGTAACTAAAATTTTATGTTGAGCTGTGAAACAAATAATTTGAATTGAGTTATGTTAGAAGATTGATAGAGCAGTGTAACTGCTGTTGCTGGTATAAGCAGCCGGTTACTGAGGCCTGGGCTTGCAGGGGAACCAGGTCTTATATAAAATTACTGGAAAAGAAATTATTATAGTGAAATACATTTTACTGCCGAACGACCTGATACCCAAACATCCCCAGCATCACTTCAAAACACAGGCGGATTCCACTTGACATACTGATTTGATGCAGGATTGCTCCTTGTGGACCAAATTAAAAAGAGACCAAAGAAAGAACGCAGCAGAAAGAAAACGAAGATCCCCTGGATACCATCAGCTATTGTGAGTCCTGTCTATTTTACCGGAATGGTTTGGTTTTTAGGTGATTCCTGTCGTTCTCTCTGTGTTCCGGAGCACAGGTCCCAGCAGGGCAGGTCTGTTCTAGTGGAATGGATGAACTGCTGCCAGCTGGGCAGGCCTTGGCATAGCCCTGCGCAGAGAAAATGGTGCTTTACAGTCACCTCCTCTGCCTTAAACTTGGCTGTAACACTTGGACCATCATGTTTTTAACCTGAAATGCTAGAAGCAAATCTCAATCCCCGCTTGTTCTAATTTCACGTCTTGACGCGCTGTGCTGCCTCAAGTAAAGCTCGAGGGAGCAGGGCATCAGGCTTACCAGTGACTGTCCCTCGTCCCTTCCCAACAGGACTCTGGTGGGTTCCTGCGGAGATCTCAATAACTTCAGCAGGCACAGGAGCCCAGAGAAGCAGCTGTGGTGTTTTCACATGCCCTGTCCTTTGGTCCCTGCTCTGCTGCCCCGGTCATCACCGGGCAATGGCAGGAGGATGCTGGTCCTGAGGGCTTCCCTGGGAAGGGACGGAGATGGTCAGTCCCATAGAAAAGCACCTTCCTGACCTTTTTCCTCACTACCAGAATGCCTGGAGACCCACCAAATCATTCTTGCTGTGATTTCAAAGGTTGGCAGTGTGCGCTGGAAGCAGTTAGATGTGTTTTCTTGACCTGGTGAGATTTTTGCTGTGAAAAAGTGCAAAACCAAGTGGTAGAGACTAGTTCACAATGTGCACCTTTGTCTGGTGTGAGTGGGAGGTCAAACCAGGGTATGATGAGACCATCACCCGCGTTGCCCTGTGCTGTGGGGGGTTCTGACCATCCTGGCTTTGTCTGTGGTTCAGCAAGTCTGCTTCCCTGAGGCTCCCTGGGGCTGGGTGACACATCTGTCTTTTCTTTAATGCTCTTTTTTTGGGGGGGAAAGCATCACTTGCAGATACACAGCCTTCCACAGACCAGCACCAGCTCGCTGACCTGGTGTGTCAGCTCAGATGTGCCTGACCCTGGAAAGTCTTCCCTGAAGGAGGACACCGGTGTGGTTCTTGCTGGTGCTTTGAGTGCCCTGGCGACACCTACCCAGGTCCTGCTTGGCTGAGATGGGCTCAAAAACAACACAAGCATTTTGCCTTAAATCAAAAGGTATTTTAGCACTTCCCTGCTACTTAGGCACCTGATCTCCCTCTGAAATCCATCCAATTTAGGCGTTTAAACTCCGGCCTTTTGACAAGGGGCTATGTGAGTCCACCCAGCGCCTTCAGGAGAACTCTCAGATACCTAAACATTTTATCTCACACCTCCTGTGCTCTGAAGCTGTGGGAGGACAACAAGGAACCTGGGGAGCTTGGCAGGTAGGGTATACCTACTGTTACAACACAGTATTCAGAAGGTTTTATTTTGAAAAACCCTTTGGTTGTGCTGTGGCCTCAGTAGGATCATGAGGGGTGCAGTGAGAAGCTCCATTGCACCGATTTTGACCCATGAGAGGAAGTCTCTTGTTCATTTTCTACCAATTCAACTGAAATTGGGAAAGAATGGCCATGAGATGCTCCTCCTGGAGAGCACTGCTTGCCAGCTTCTGGTTTCCAACCCATTGACACTATTTCCCAAACAGTCCCACAAAAGCCACAGCTGGGACCCTGGTAAAGACGGCTCTGTTAGGCTGTGACTTACAGGACAATAAGAGGTGGTGGCGCAGCAGCTGGAAGGCATTGTCGTGCCTCTTCACAAGTCTGAATGCGCAAAAACTTCCGCTTGTTGGCAGAACACCCTGTTCTCCTCCATGGATCCATTGCAGAAGTGGCTGGGGACAAAGGGTGGTGATGCAGATGGCTGGAGGGAAGATGGATGTTTCAAAGGGGCGTCTAGCGATGTCTGGAGTGGACGCTGCACAGCAGAAAACTGAATGATCACTCTCCAAGATACTTTTGTGGCGGAGTTGCTGTATGGTTCAGGGTTTGCAGTCGCCTTTAGGTTAATTCTAATGAGTTGTGTAGGGTGGGAGCCTTGGTGTGTAAGCAAGGATCCCCCTTATCCAGCTTCCTTGGGACGAACGTCTCGCTCTGATGCTGGGGGAGTTGCATCGAGCCTAGAAAATGAAGTGACACGAAAAATGAGAATGAAATTCCTTTTTCAGAGTAGTTTGGCCGTTTGAGGATGAAGAACAGCACAGGCTTTGCCTGTGGGTCTATATAAAGGTACTTTGAGCTGCTTTAAATGTTCTGTTAGATCTCTGTAGGCTGGGGTTGTGTCCAAGGGAGGTGGCGTTTGCGGTGACCAGGGCTGTGAGGGGCAGGAGCTGTGGCACAGCCTGTGCCGAGCACTCCGAGTCTCTCCCAGAAGCAGAGACTGAACAACACAGGGCGATTTGGAGAGTTTCTGGCCTTTATTGCAATTTTGATGGATGACACACAGATGCTGCTTTATGTTTTTCTTTTGTACAGCAGTAAGACGCCTGTCCTGGCACACAAATGCCATTATTAATACAGCTGTCTCCCTGGAGAGAGGTCTTGATGGAGCAGCTTTTCAGGAGGAGTAAGTATTGTTGCCATTACCTTTGCAGCTCTCATAGGTCCCACTGTGACCACAGCGCTCTCTGCATTCTCCAGCTTTTCTCACCATTATTTCCCCCTCAGGCTGTTATGTCAGTAAGGGCTGAGCCCAGCACAGCTTGTGGAAGGGTCCAAGCTCCATCTCCATAGCCCTGAGCCCACAGACATGCTCTGGGTATCCTTGCCAGCACTCTTGCTCAACCAGAGCCAGGCTCAGAGATAAAAACAAGGGGCAAGTCAGCTTCAGGTGTGTGTAAAACAGGGATTAAGGGCAGCTCCACCCAAGTTCAGGTCAATCCCGGTGCTGAGGACACAGTTTCATCTCTGTGGTTGCTGCAGAGCTTGCTATTCATGATCTCTGCATTCACTGCTCTTTCCCAGGTCCTCTCATCTCTACTTCTTGCCCTGGGGCACCCCTTGCAATCATCTTCAGCTCCATCATCTCCTCTGCTGCTGTCTCCTCTCCCTTACCCATCCCAGCAGGGATCTCTCCCATACATTGAGGACAGATGCTTTAACCCTTTCCTGCAGCCGGGTTGATGAGGGACTCTGGCACACGGTGCTTTCATGGCCGGGGTAGCAGGACATCCAGCCGTGCCCCACATTGGCTGAGCAGAGCGCTGATGTGGGGCTGTGTGTGCTCAAGCCCCAGCTCTTGCGTTTACAGCTTGGTGGCCTCTGCCTGGGGGCAAAGCACAGCTCGGCTCGGGGTATTTAGGAGCCTGGGGCTCACACACCTTGTGAACAGTCTGTACGTGCCTATTGTCAGTCCTGTGTGCTGGGAATTCACTTAAAAAATGCCTCTAGTTTTGTGCTGGATTTATATGTCAGTCCCTAATAATAAGATGTCTCTGGCAGGAGGCGCTGATCATAGAATCATGGAGTCATTTGGGTTAGAAGAGACCTTCTAGATCATTGAGTCCAACCATTAACCCACCCCTGGCACTGCCTCATGTCCTGAAAACCTCATGTCCGTCTGTCCAACCCTCCAGGGATGGTGACTCCAGCACTGCCCTGGGCAGCCTGTTCCAATGCCCCACAGCCCTTTGGGGAAGAAATTGTTCCCAGATCCAACCTCAACCTCCCCTGGTGCAACTTGAGACCGTTTCCTCTCATCCTAAAAGGAAATTTTCTTGCTTTCTAGGGAATCAGATCTTAAACCTGGCTAATACCATCCTCTGTGGTGCAAGAGGGACCAGCAGTGGCCAGAGGAGCATCCACTGGCATGAAGAGATCACACTACAGATAACGAGGTCAGTCCAGCTTGAAGGACAATTTCACAGAAAGGAACCAAACCATCTGCGTGGGTGGGGGTTGACCTGTGGGACCTGCAAGGGGAGTTGGGTGAGAAGGACAAAGCTGAACAACTGGATGCAGTGAAACCAGCTGCTTTTTTGTGCAAAACAATTGCACGAGGGGCAAAGGTGTCTCATCTGGGCTGATGTGAGGCCGTGTCGCTGCTTCTTCTGATCAGCAAAAGAGAGGAAAAGCATCAATATCAGAGCACAGCTTCTATATCTGCCTGTGCTGAAGGCAGCAGCCCAGGGGTGTCGGTGTCTTTTTCTCCTCCTTCAGGTTCTGTGAATGCCGGTTCTCTAAGGCAAAGACATACACAAAAGAATTCTTTTAACCAGCTGTCCCGCTTGAGTCACTGAACTCTTGCTGGTTTCTGTGCTGTTGTCATAGAAAAAAAGTCCAGAACTCAGGAGACTACTGTTATTATTAGTTTTCAATATGATTTTTTCCCTCAGACTAGCATCAGTTTGCTGTGCCAGAGCTCTGTTGGCTGACTAGGGTTAACACAATTAAAAAGTAGTGAAATGTTTATGAAATCTTAGTGATGAGTCATTAGCAATCTGATACAAAGCAATCTGGTGATTAAGAGTATAAGTTTCATATTACCACTTTTTCAACCACACTTATAGGTAGAAGCAATTAAAAATCTGATCAAGTATGTCTCAGAGTGTCTGTTCTTTGTCTTTTATTAACTGCTGGCTTGTATGAGGCTGTGGAAGGTGCTGACAGATTCTGCGGTACCTGTTTTTCTTTTTAACTCTGAAAATCCATTTCCCTGTCCAGTGTGAAGGCTGAAATCTGTGAAGGTTGGAATCTGCTTTCTTCTGGCTCTGTTGGCACTTGTATTTTCACTTTTTGCCCCTAAGGGTGGTGAGAGCCTGGCCCAGGTTGCCCAGAGAGGTGGTGGATGAACCATCCCTGGAGACATCCCAGGCCAGGCTGGACGGGGCTCTGAGCAACCTGAGCTGGTGAAGATGTCCCTGCTCATGGCAGGGGGGGCACTGGGGGAGCTGGGAAGGTCCATTCAACACAAAGCATCCTGTGATTGTATGATCCTTTTGACTTCTTCTGAACTTAGAAAGGAGACACTGCATGTGAATGAGAGAGGAAAGACAGGTGTCTCTGCAGGAGAAGTTTATTCCTCTGAATTGCACATGAAGCCTCATTAGAGATGTCGGTCACTGGGCCAGAGTCATTACTGACTTGTGAAATGAAGCTGGGGTAACAACAAAACATCTGGTCCAGTAGGTCATGACCAGATTTGTTACCGACTCCAAATGAGCACCATGGTCTCTGTTAAATGAATAATCATACAGTCACAGAAGGCTTTTTACAGGCAGGGTCCTTGACGAGCAGCCAAAGGGCAGAGAATGAAATCTGTTTTCCATCTTGTTTGTCTTGGCAGAACAACATTCATGGGCTTTGGCTGAGGACAAGTGTGTTTGGAGACGCCAGGGTGCTGCCCGGGGTCTCTGGAGACACCAGATCTGCCTTTACCGCTGTGTCCAGCCGGAGGTGCCTCCACCTGCAGGTGCTTGTGGCCTCACTGCTGCCTGGAGGGATTTTGGACCATGACCCTGGAGCCTGCTTGGAGCTGCTTGGCCTGACCTTTCGGTTCAGCCCGTGTGTGGGAGGTTGGATCTCTCCAGTCCTCAACTATCCCGTTTGTTGGAGGAATCCCTGCAGCCTTTGGGCACCGGGCAAGGGGAATGTGGGTCACTGTCTTTTTGATGGAGCTTGGAAGTTCCTTCTAAAAAGCCAATAATTGCAAAAAGTCAAACACACAGTTTAGGTCTATCTTGTTTAACTGTCCCCAAACAATTTTTGCTGCCTCTCCTTGATACAGTTTGGGGACTGAGCCTTCTGAACGGTGGATTTACTGGTTTGTTAGTTGGTTACGCCACCTTCCAAGTGGAAAAATGGGGCCATGGGTGTTTCCAAGGAGCCCAAAGGACGGTCATCTCTGGTGTTTCAGTGTGCCCTGGGGGCTGCAATGAACATAAAAACCTACCGGCACCTACCACCTCCCTTTCTAAAAATCTCTTTAGCAGTAAAGAGGTTTAGATTGTCATCCAACAAAGAGGGAAATACTCCCTGAGTAGCAGAATGACAGTGTCCTGTTCCTCGGGGCCTTTGTTCCAGCAACACACAACCCAAAACAACAGGAATGCGGCAGCACTCAGGCTGGTACAGGTGCTTTGTGTCTCTTGCAAGGAATGATGGGCTTGGTGACAATACTCAAAATATTCTGGTGTGATTGGTTTTTTCTCTTTCCCAGCCCAAGGAGCTGGACTGAGTCTCTTGGACAAAGGAGC
Source organism: Patagioenas fasciata (assembly GCF_037038585.1). NCBI lineage: Eukaryota > Metazoa > Chordata > Aves > Columbiformes > Columbidae > Patagioenas > Patagioenas fasciata. The sequence goes on from NC_092539.1 coordinate 2,964,818, forward strand.
CTGGCCTCATTCCCACCCTGCTTTCACAAACCTGCACGTGCTGCAGCTTCCACGGCTTCAGAACGAGCGTTTATCAGTGCGCCAGTGGCTCAGCCATGCTGCTGTTCCTCTGGTGTCTGCTTGAAGCGTGAGCTGAAAGAGCCGTCCTCTGCACCCACCAGAGCTGGGGAGGCTGCTGTGCGCCCCACAGCCCGCTTTGCCCTTCCCTCTGTTCTCAGAGCCCGCCTGACCCCCAGGCTCTCTGGTACCATCTCAGGTCCTGCTGCCCCCTCACAGAATCATTTTGGTTGGAAAAGCCCCTCAAGATCATCGAGTCCAACCATAACCCACCCCCGGCACTGCCCCATGTCCTGAGAACCTCATGTCCGTCTGTCCAACCCTCCAGGGATGGTGACTCCAGCACTGCCCTGGGCAGCCTGTTCCAATGCCCCACAGCCCTTTGGGGAAGAAATTGTTCCCCAGATCCAACCTCAACCTCCCCTGGCGCAACTTGGGGCCGTTTCCTCTGCTTCTGGCGCTTGTTACCTGGGTGCTACTCTCCCTTCTGGCTTGGGGAACATTTTTTGATGCCACTTCTTTCACACAGCTTCTGTCCATATTTTACCTACTTGTTTTTGTGAAGAGTTGTCTGAAGGCAGGAGAGATGATGTATCTGAGAAGTGCTGGCTCTTAATTACAGCCATTTGCAGAGCACTGGACACCTCGAGGAGCAGATCAAGGCTCTGGTCTGCAGGTAAGGGCTCTTTCAGCGCTGCGGTGCCTGTGCTTTGGGATAGCCCTGCATGTGTGTTTTATCAGCACGTCTGTCTTCTACTGACGACTATCAAAGTGTGTGACAACCAAATCCCAGTGAATTTGCTGATTCTACTCTATTTGCACAAACCGAAGGATCCACGTGGGTGCTTCTGCGCCCACCAAACCTCTCCAGGACAACCCCAAAGCTGTGCCCTTGGGCTGAATTTATGCGCTGGTGTGTGCTGGGGGGCAGAGGGGAAACACCTGCAGCTTTGTGGGGGTGTCGGGGTGCCCTGGTGCCATGGGTGTCCAGTACCCCCCATACCCTGCCCCTGCCCTCCCAAACTGGGCTTTCATGGCGCTCAAATCAGCCTTTCCAACCCCTTTTTTGAACCATTTGTCAAAGAACTTACAGCTCGTCACTAATCACCGAGCTGTTTGCAAACCAACTGCCGTATTAAGAGCTGTTGGCTCTGGCAATAATTCACGGCTTGTTGGGTTTTCTACCTTATGTAGTATTAAGGGTGAACTGGTGAAATTTGTAACAAAAAATTGTGTGTTATAGTTCAGAAAACATTTTAAAGACTCAAGATTTTCGGATTTAGGTGGTGTCTGCTTCAGTACTGAGGGTGGTAAAGGGCAGAGGCAGTTTGTCATCAGTCAATTGAGCTGTTACGTTCAGCAACAAGCAGATTTTCTACACATGATTTTGTACTCATGAGAAGGTTGTGGTTGGACCCAGTGATCCTGAGGGTCTCTTCCAAACAAAATGATTCTATGATTTTATGATTCTAACACCTGATACAAAACTAGGAGTAAGTTCAATGAGTTATCCTGCCGCTCTTCCCCAGTAACTTCTTTCTTTGTTTTTGCATGAAAAGCAGCTCTCCCCTGGAACAAAGGAGTCACGTTGTCTTTACTCATTACAAGTTGCATATGTATAGAATATCAGTGTTGTCTTTAGTCTAAAATCCCTCACTATGCGTGACTTGTACCATACATCAGAGCCCATCTCCCGCAGCCTGGCAACTGTCTCTGTTGCTATGGGAACGGCTCCACTATCCTTTCATGGAGAGCTCACAAATATTACAATTTTCAGAGCTGCTAAAACACCTCCGGTCCCTGCTTGATTCATTCACTTGCTCACTCCCATCCATCAGATCTTCTCCTCCCAGTTAACAGAGTTACTCAGCACTTCTGGACTGATAAATGAAAGAACATCGCTCAGCTGAAGGAGTCACACAGGACTTTGAGGTGCACATTTGATTGGGATGTTGATACTGCCGCTGGGTTTATTTAATATGCAGACATACTGCGTAATAAGCATCCCCCAATGTGCATTAAATTTGTACTTAATAGAAAACTATCAAAACCCTTGTCTTCTGCGCACTTGTCTGCAGTTATATACCAAAGAGCTAAAGTTTCTGAGAAACATCTGACCTCAAGTGTTAAACCCCCAGGTAATGTAACTGGAGAAGGTTCCTCATGGGAAGTTTATTGTGAGATTGTGCATTACGTGGCTGTCCCACCTGTCCTAGAAGAATTGCACTGACCGACATCCTGAACCCTGCTCTGTGTTAGAGCTCCAGCCCAGGGCTCCGTGTGTTTGTGCAGGAGCTGGGGAGATCACGGGGGTCACTGTGTGTGTCCCTCATCTGCCCTGAATTGGCCCAGCTCCATTAAGCAAAGGTAGGTTGGTCCATCTGCCTTCTTACTTCTAGATTATCCTGATAAATAATTGTTGAAGACTTGCTGTTTTACTTATTGAAAGATTTCACTGGAATAACACGGATTTTGTGAAAGATGCACTTAGAAACACGTGCGAGATACTGATTTGAAGTGCTGAAAAAATGGCGCGTTGTTGTCGTTGTTCTATTTACACAAGTGTCAACAAGACCAGGCGATGCTTTTATCCTGCTAGAAATACCAGGCACGTGTATGGCACCACGTCCCGGGCTCTCCGTGGGGCAGGCCCAGAGGATCTGGTGTCACAAGAGATCTCAGCGGAGCGAGATCCTGCACCGCTGAACCAAGAGGCGTCGGGGCTGGGAGGGGAGCTGTGCTGTGGGATGGATGGGAAGCTGTGGCGCCGGGGTTTCCCTGCACATCACGTACCCTGACAGAGCTTTGCTGCTGGGTGAAAGAGCAGCTGAAGATATAGGTAAGGAACAGCGTCAGAGCGTGAGGAGAGCGAGCAGAAGATTTCTCAGCTGCAGAACACTCCGTAACGCTCTCAATCAACATTGGCTCAGCGCAGCCCAAAATCCTGAGACGCTGGGAACACACAGCTCGGAGATTCCCTCCTCATTGACTGGGGGGTTAATTTATTCTTTACAGCCAGACAGAGCTCCCGTTGCAGCCAACGCTCCCCCCACCGCCAAAGGGACACTGCCGCTCCTGCCCTAAGAGTGGGGAGCTCATGGCTGCAGAATAACGCAGACAAAGCACGAGCGAGAGGGAGACAGGAGGGATGGAGCCCCAGAAGATGTGATCCACCCCATTAAAGGAGCCGTCCGTAGCCTCTGCAGCTGTGTTTATACTGCTTCACGCAATAGGCACCAGCCTCTCATCCCCCCCGGGAGATTTTTACAGCATTAATTCACTCTGCACAAAACCCAGCCCGCCAGGCTCCTCTCCAGCAACAACCTTTCATCCCTCTGGCTCCCCCCGCTCCCCAGAGCTGCACCCTCCGGCCGACCCCGCTGCACACACCAAATGTCACCTGTGCCCAATGAAGCAGACCCCGAAGTGCCACGAATGGATCCCAGGATTCTCATTTTCCTGCTCTACGTGATGATCCTGCATGAGCTGGTGAGCGGCTGGATGGAGTACCAGAAGCAGATCGCCAAGCCCAAGAAGCAGGCGGGTCCAGTTTGGTCCTCGAGGTGAGTTAAAGCCTGTTATGTTTCCAAAATAATAGCTCAGGTGTGTTTGGATGGGGACGGGTGCCTTTTGTGTGCGTACATTGGTCATTATGGATGTGTGCATGTGTTTATAATCTGTTGTGTATTAATACAGAGAGGTAGGATTAAGGTCTGTTAATCTTTTGACCCTGTATTGTCTGAACATACTGTGCATCTGACACACTCGCAGATAAATACACCTGTGAGGCTTTTTTTTTGTGAAAATGTGCTATAACTCAGCATATTTCATATGACTCAGGTTCCCAATCAACATACCTGGAAGAGAAAAATGTGGGTAGCACAATAAGCTATGCTTCATGCATTATACTCATCAATGAGGCACAAACCTCTAGAGACTCTGCAATCGGAGTATTTCATGTTAAATCACTAGTGTGCATGTCACTATCTCACCGTCCCCTCCCACTCTCTGGGCTGTGCCCACTACACTAATCCTGTCCTTGTTTTCTACCCAACAACAAAAATGAGCTGTAGAAATAAGGGTATAAAAGAAAAATGCCGCATGTCCTTAAAATTCAAATACGTTTCTGCAAACATTGTTCACGTCTTGTTCACTTGTAATAATATTTAGGGTGATCGTGGTTTTAGTATTGTTGGGATGCTATAATGAAAGATATCTGGACAGCTATAGGTCACCTGTGTGGTTAGAGATTCACATCCCAGGACCCAAAATTCCCCTCCCGACAGATCTCAGGCAGTGTCACACCAGCACCTCGGCGCTTTGGACCTGGAAAGACATGGATGACCCAGTTAGCTCTGCTCTGACGGCTGCACGGGTGTGCAGAGATCCCGGCTCGCTCCTGATCCTAATCCTCTGATGGGCAGTGATCCCAGCCGCGATTACAGCCCCGTGCACCCCAAAGGTGCCTCCACAGACCAGGGGCGCAAGGATGCACCCACAGCTTGCTGAAAATCAGTGGCCAGCAGATAGCAGTGGCTTTGTCTGCGGTTCAGGGATCATTTCCCTGGCTGAACTGCACCTTGCGCTGTCTGGTTGTACGAGTGGAACGATTTGCGCTGGGAAGGCGGCCATGGGGGGGAACAGCTCCTGCAGAAATAGCTTGAAAGCCATGGAGCTGGCTGGGTTGAAATTGAGGTTAGAGGCAGATTTTCTCGCTGTCTTCAAAGAGAAGCACAGGGAAGCATCAGAAAATAACTTGCACTGAGGTCTGAGGTGCCTCAATGCTAGAAACAGGATGCAATACAGGAAGCTTAATGGAATAATTTTATTTATCAGCTGCTACTGAACAACTTGCATCAAGCAGCCAGAACAATGTCATAGGCCTGAGGGTTTTTTTAAGAGAACCAAAGGGAATTAGATACCCCATCAAAACCAAAAACGGGGTGGGGGAGAGAGGAGGCATCTAACCCAGCCTCATTTGGGGAGGTGGAGCCAAGCTGGATGATTTGTGCAGGGTCCTGCACCCTGGGGGCATCCCGGCCATCTCCATCTGAGCCAAACACGCACCCACCCTGCCTGCTGCCCCTGCTCAGCTGCTCCAGCTGACTGCAGCCCCTTCGGGAAAGCAAAGCCACCGGGCCTGTGTGTGTCACATGAATCCTCACAGGTCCCACCATGAATATGTGAAGCTCTGTGGCCCAGAGAACTGGGATGAATTGGGATCCTTAGTGGAATTAAGATTGTGCTGCATGGATACCCTGATTCTGGTGCAGCTGAAAGGAGCTTGGAGCCAGGGGGGGGTTGGGCTCTGCTCCCAAGTAATGAACAACAGGATGAGAGGAAACGGCCTCGAGTTGCACCAGGGGAGGTTGAGGTTGGATCTGGGGAACAATTTCTTCCCCAAAGGGCTGTGGGGCATTGGAACAGGCTGCCCAGGGCAGTGCTGGAGTCACCATCCCTGGAGGGTTGGACAGACGGACATGAGGTTCTCAGAACATGGGGCAGTGCCAGGGCTGGGTTGATGGTTGGACTCAATGATCTTGAGGGTCTTTTCCAACAAAATGATTCTGTGATTCTGTGATTCTGTAAGTCACCCAAAACCTTCCCATAACAGCTTAAACCTGAGATGAGGGCAAACAAACCTCCTTGAAGGAGACGCATGTGAGGCCACCCTGCTTCCCAGCACAGCCTAGATCTGGGTGAGGATCACAGAGGTGAAGCTTCACCTCCTGCCACAGGGTTTGAGCTGCCACCTCCCCAGCCTGTTAAGTAATTAACTTGAAAACCAATTAGGAAATTAAGTTATAAAGCAGCAAGCTAATTAGGACATGAGAGAGCTGTCTCCTGTTTGCACCCTCAGCACAGGCAGGGATTTCAGGGCTCTTCCTCCTTTTGTGGATGTTGAATAGTAACAAGCTCTGTTGTAAAGCAGCGTTTTCTCACATTCACAGCTTTTCCCAGCTCTGTCTTCCTCCGCTCCTGGTGTGGCTGGCGGCTCCCCCACTCCCTGCCTCCATTCATCAGCCGCTCCTGGCATCCCACAGCGCTTCTGCTCCCGCTCGCCTTCCCGGCACCGCTTACGGGCACGGGGGAGATGGTGTCTGGATGATGCTTATTGGTAAATCCACTGGGGATCACAGGAGGAACAGCTCTGAGCAGCATCTAGAAAGAGGAGGGGTCACCATTGCACTGCCCTTTTTGCAGGCGTGGGGAGCAAACGTACTTCATCCTATATTTATTTCTCTGTAAATTCCTGCAGACACTGTAGTGCCCCCCATCAGTCTGTGCACTGGCAGGAGAACACGCATCTTTGCGAAATCTAGATATAAAAATGAGTAGCGAAGGTCTGAGCCAGGAGGAAGGAAAGAAAAGCCTGGTACATAGGGCTTAGGAAGAGGAGAAATGCCTGGGGTAAATGGGCTTGAGGATTAAACCATCCCAGAAGAGCCTTCAGTGAACACAGCCCCGCTGCTCCTGCAGCCGAGCCAGCTCTGCCGGACTGTCCTGGGCACCTCCACATGGCGTGGTTGGTTCAGTGCATGGCTGGTTAAATGTGTGGTTGGTTCACAGCACGGTTGGTTCACGGCGTGGTTGGTTCCCACCCTGGATAACCTCCTGAGAGAACACAGGCTGTAACAAGGGTGGCAAAAGCCCAAAAAAGTGCGAGGTGTGAATAACGTTTGGTTTACTGGTTTTAAGGAAGACTGACCAAAGGTATTTGAAATGGAAGTTCTGAAGAGCCAAGGGGCTTGGTTTCACTGACCCATCCTGCCAGAGCGGGTGGTCCTCAGGGCACTGACAGGCTGTTTATGGGGTCCTGAGCTCACACTTGTGCACTTATAGTTTAGCAGCTGTTTCCAAGACCCCCTGAAACAGGGAGGTCCCCATTGCCACTACAGGTGTGTAGGAGAGGCTCACCCCTGGGTCTCCGCGGCCGCGGCACCTGGAGCTGCAGCAGGATCCAGCACTGGCTCTTCTCTTGGTGGCAGTGGTGGTGAAACCCATTCTGCTGACCAAAATTCCCTGTCCATTTAGGAGCCTCCACGGGATGCAGGAGATGTGCCCAGCTCTGCCCCACACCACTAACGATGTCTCGCTTTGTTCCTCACCAGCAACACCACCAGATCAAACCACTCCAGCTTCTCCAGGCCGCTGGTCCACTCGGTGCGCAGGGAGAGGTACCGGGACTGGAGGAAACCAGGGAGGATCATCCGGAAAGCCTGAGGATGCATCTGTTGGGGAGCGTGGGAGGAGATTACGGAGCCAGAGGTAACCATCCATCCTTCATGAGGTCCTCACCGACTGAACCACCTCTCAGTGGCAAGCGGCACGAGAGCATCCTCCAGGCACCGTGATCTGCAACCTGCAGCTTTCTCCTGCGCACCGAGCCTGGCACGACCCAGCAGGAACGAGCCCCTTCCCTGGGACCTCGCCCCTGCGTGGTGAGGAGCTGGGGTGGAGACATCTCAGCTGGCAGCAGAATCACCAGAGGGACGAGGCTTTTGCCACCCAACACCGCAAAGTGACTTTTCTTTCTTCTTCCCAAAGGGTTGAGTAGATGGAGGGTGGATCTCTTGGGGGAAGAATGGAATTTGCTCCTGCCTGGGAAGCCTCCAAATGGTTTCGCTCTCCTCTCCTTCCACCCAAGGGCTGCGTGGCCGGTAAGCAGCATTTCCCAAAGTGACCGGAAAGTCTTTGGTGTCCAGTTTGTCACCATTCCCAGGAGAATTTGCCTCCACCGAGGCACCCAGGTATCACGACACTTTGGAAATGCTGGCTCCCCACTAAGTCTCATTCCCTGGGTGTCTGTACGTGTGTTTTCTGCTTTTCTTCACCCTTGTTAAATGAGCCCCTCTGGGGTGGAAGGGGAAAGCGCCCTGAACCAGTGACTCAGAGTTATGCCACCAAATGCAATTTACTGCAATGACCTCGTAATTACATTTCTTTAGAGCATTCCCAGCAGTCGAGCCAAATGTAAAAGCGACTCTCTAATGAGCAGATAGATGAGAAAGGAATACAATATTGCTCTTTTATTAGCCTCTGCGATTTAAGCATAAAATTAGATTTTTAGAGGCAAAAGTCACTTGTCACGTCCCACTGCCCCACGTCGCGGTGTTGTTCACAGGATGGGAACCCCTGAGCGCTGGGGGGATTCTGACACTGAGCACCTAACAGGAAATGTCCGTGGCCAAGCTGCTTGCCTTATTTGCTGAACAGAATGTTTGGCTCAAACACAGCCTGTTTTTCTCGTTGCCAACCATTTATAAACCTGACTCAGGCTCACAGACGCATTACCCAGAAGTAGATAGGGAAGGGAGTCAGAATAGATTATTCATTCATTACCAGAAGTAGCCACATTTGCACATTTGTCTGCTGCTCGGCTGTTTGCAATTCGTTCCTGCGGGTTGTGGGTTGTTGCTGTGTTTGCTCAGACCCCTGGGCCACAAAGTGGGGCACAGGGGGGCTGCGAGTTGTCTTCTCCAAAGTGAAACATGAAAAAAGCTGGCTGAACCCTGCTCCTGAAGTGCCCGATCCTCTGGGCCAGGCAGGCTGGAGAAGTAACTCAGGTGCCGTATGTTCAACCGGGAAGTGGTTGAGTCACCATCCCCGGAGGTATTTAAAAGATGTGTAGACATGGTGCTTACAGACATGGTTTAGAGGTGGATTTGGCAGTGTCAGGTGAACGATTGGACTCAATCTTAAAGGTCTTTCCCAACCTAAATCATTTTAGCAGGGCCTGTTGCGATAGGACAAGGGGTGATGGTTTTAAATTGAAAGAGGGGAGATTGAGGCTGGACATGAGGAAGAAATTGTTGTCCCTGAGGGTGGTGAGAGCCTGGCCCAGGTTGGCCAGAGAGGTGGTGGATGAACCATCCCTGGAGACATCCCAGGCCAGGCTGGACGGGGCTCTGAGCAACCTGAGCTGGTGAAGATGTCCCTGTCATGGCAGGGGGGGCACTGGGGGAGCTGGGAAGGTCCCTTCTACCCAAACTGTTCTGTGGTTCTATGTAGACCTGTGCTGTTAGTGGAGATGAGTTTTTGCCTTGGGAGATGAAGTTCATGCCTTGTGTTCAGGTATTTTTGCAAAAGCAGATAGGAGTAGCAATTAACACTTCCTGCACATTTCAAAGCGTCAACTCTGCAAAGACGAGTGCCTCAACTCTGGGACACTGTGGCTATTTCCCAAGGCATCCGCTGCCTGTCCCAGTACATGCAGGTACATCCGCAAGTAACAGAGCAACAAATGGAAAGGGTGTCAGGATGAAAAGTATTCTGAAAGTGTTTCTGGGTGGTGAGGGACTTTGCTTTCCCAGAGCTGAGTCTGGTCTTACAAGGGATGTGCAGCTGGATTTCTCCCTGCTCTTCTGCTGGACTGTGTGTGAATTTGCTGGGAGCACTTGCTATGCAAAAAGTGCTTAAATTAGTTACTGAAGTGGTGCAGGGTAGGACTGGCTCCCAGCTTTAATGGGACAGACAGACCTGAGCAGGGACAGACAGACCGGAGTGAGGCACACGGGTGTCCCGATGGCTGCACCCTGAAGGAACGGTGAAGGGGCAGGAATGATCTGCTGATCACATGCTGGATTTATCCCTGGAAATATTGTCACGTTTACATCCAATAAACACTTTTACATATCTGGTGTTTACATTGTCTCTGTTCTCATTCAGACCTTGCATCTCCCTCTACTGCTTTTGGCTTTCCCAGCCCGGGAGCCAGCAATGGTGGTGGCTGGAGCCACCCCAGAGGGACAGCTGGTGCTGTGGGGGGTGATCCAGTGTGGCTAAAAGCATAATTCATTCTGAATTTATAGCAAAAATGTTTGTGCTCTCGTCCTTTATGCAGAAGAGCATATGACTGCAAACCAGAGTCTTATTGCGCATGGTTGTAGGATTTGCTTTGGAGTTTCTTTGCAAATGTTCAGTTTGCTCTGCAGCTCTGCTGGAGAAAGTGCTGCCCAAGGAACGCACCTCGTGGTGGGAGCCGATGGTGGCAGAGAGCTCAGGATCCACTGGTCTTCATCAGTGTGGACCCCAAAGACCCACGGGAGGGATGTGACCAACAGCCCAAGCCCAGAGCCCTGCGGGGTCACCCCCAGGTGGTATTTGCACAGGTATTTGGGTTGACCGAAGGCCGATGCGGTCACGGGCGGCCAGCTTGGATCTGTCTGCTGGTGACTTCAGTCCCCTGGGGGGTGTGGGTCTGATCCTGCGCTCCCACCCCACAGTTCCCCCCGGACACACGTTCACCCTGCCTGGGGAGGTGGGTGACTCCTCAGCGAGGAACGGCTGTGCCCAAACCTCACAGTACACAAGAAATTACTGCAAACAGGAACTCCCGAGAAGACACCCCATGTGCTGTAGCCAGAAACGTCTCTGCCACAGAAGCAGCACAGCTGCTGCACTGAGCCACGCTCTTTATTATATAAAAACAAGGAAAACCCGCTTCCCCCCCCAAAAAAAAAAATCATAGAATCATTTTAGCTGGAAGAGACCCTCGGGATCATCAAGATCATGATGCCGCTCCTCACCACGATGTGCAGCTGTTCTCTGCAGGGTGTGACGGAAAGAAATCACCTTGTGTGGCTTCAGACGGCGCAGTCCCAAGGCAGGAGGCTGTGGGGGCTGCTGGCTCTGCTCTAAATAGACCCTGTGGGCTGTATGCTAAACCACACTTTTCTTAGAAACTTCCCTTTTGGCTTGAAATGGTTCAGACAAGTTTCCGACCATTCGCGGCGAGCCAGGGAAAGCCCCAATCGCCCCGGTGCCAGCTGCGAGCAGGAGAGCTCAGGGAGGTTTGAAAGCATCAAGTTTTGGGCATCTGTGGAGTGACCTTCCTGCACGAACTGTTCCTGTCTGCTCCCAAAGGGTTCGTTGGGATGGAGCATCAGGATTTCACCCTCTGGGCTTTTAATCTCAGCTGTTGATGCTGTCCTGCCTTAGGAAGCAAAGGGTTTGTACAAGTTAGAGCTGGTGGCAACGAGCTTCATGAGTTGAGCTTGGAGCAGAAGACTGCTGGGGTCAACACACCGGAGATATCTGAATATCTCAGCAGAGTCCTTTGGGGCTTTTCTTTTGGAAAGAAGCAGGGAGTTTCAGAAACTCACATTTTGTGACCTACAGTGTGACGGTTGTTTGGAGCATTTGGAGCGACGCAGGGGCACATCACCCCATCCAGATCTGATGAGTCCACTTAATCCGCAACTTTTACTGAGTAAAGAGCACCCCAAAACTGCTGCCTTTACATGCTGCAGCTGAGGTCTTGGGCTGGGTCAAATGGGAGAGCTGGAGCTCCCTTTGGTGTCAAATTCTGCCTTTTAGGTTACAGCTACTCATATTACTTGGAAACCCCAGCGGACAGCCCAGCTGCCCCCGCAAGGCCCTGGGGCTGTGGTCACTGACCTGCCAGCAGTCCAGCAGTTTTGGGGAGCGGTGTCACCTCCTCCTGCTGAGCTCTGCACCCCACGGTGCTTCCTGCTGCGGCTGGACCTGCTGCTCGGGGGTGTCAGGTGATGTGCTGCTCATCAAACCACCCGCTTCACCCACATCCTGGACCCCCGGGGACCCTGATCCGCTCACCATCTCCTGGACCTTCACCTGGGGAGAGCAACCCCAGAGGCTCCTGCTTTCGGAAGCTTTTGAGCAAAACTGAGCTGTTCTTGTAAAGCAGCTGCTGCTTCTCCTGCCCGTGGCTCTCTGAGCTGTTTCACTCCTTTCCCTGCAGGACCGGGGGTCACCGGAGCCTCCTCCCTGCCCATCAGTTCTTCTCTCGGCCAGGCTGGGGGAGCCGGGACCTCCTGCCCCGGTCGCACCACGGACTGACCTGGTGGCTCTGGTAAGTCTCCCCCACAGCTGCGTGCGATGTTTTATTCATATTCTGGTTTAACAGGGATCATTTCTAAAGGCAAAGCTCTCCATGGGTGTCAACCCATGCAATACTGTTCATGTTTTATAAGGGCTGAAACAGGTGAGGGGTTTTTTTGAATAAAGAGTGAGCAAAATCCCTGCAGTGCTCAGAGATGCAGGGCTGTTTGCTGGTCCTGATTCCTCCTCTTTATATTAGATTAGCTCTAATTCTACTTTTGTTCTCCAGGTGTGTGGCTAATGGCTTGTGTGATTCACCTTTAAGTTAACTGAATTGTTTTTTCTGGCTTTTCCTTTTAAAGTTAAAGCAGATTTCAAATTTTGGAGTATTTTTAGGTGTTTTCTTACCACTCCATTTTTCTCCTCTTACTCAGAGTACAGATCTTCTGCCTCTTTCATTAAGAAATTACCGCACATATTAAACTTCCTTTCTTAAGAGTGAGCATCAAATCCAAGCCATGGCTGGCGTGGGGAAAACGAAGCCTGTGACCTTGTGGACTTTTGTCACCCTGAGAGCTGAGCTGGTCGTTGTGCCACAGCAGCTCTGCTTGGGGTAGAAAGGAAAGGATCCGCTTGCTGCTGGCGCGGCTGCTCCCTGCAACAGGGTGGGATTTCTGGAGCTTCGTGGATGACGATGCCACAAGGCAGCAGCAAAACATTATTAAGAAGTCCTTAATTTGGAAAGGTTAAATTTTTGGGAAAAGCAGTGAAAGACAAAGGAAACAAATGGTTGACGGCTGCCATAGCCGTAGACCTCTCTGTGTTAGAAGCCACTGGCTTAGCAAAAAAACCCCTTGGGTTAGACTCCCAGTTTTACCCAAATGGGAGCTAAAGGCTAGATTAAGGACTCCCTGTTTGAGCCAGGCCTGGGGAAGCCCTGGTGAGGATAAACTGGTTCTCAACCCCTCCTGAGCTGTTCAAACCACGTTTCTTCATCAGCCACCATATTCAGCCACCCTGGAAGGTGTAGTTTAATTGCAAGTTCATCCAGGTGACTGAAGCCAAGAGACACTGCAGGTGTCTCTGTCTAAAAACATATCTGTCATGAAAATGCCTTCAAGCCTTCTTTCTCCGCAGGGTCTGTCCCTATATGGACATATGCTATATGGAGCTGTGACCGGTTGAGAGCATCTTCTGCAAATGGCTCATTACACAGAGCCACGATCCCAAAGTGGCTCTGAGCGTTTTTGGGAGATTCTGGGATGTGACACAGTCATACCCCAGAGGCAGAGTGAGCAATGGGCAATACAAGAGCCAGGGTGTAAATCCAAGTGCTTAAACATAGTCAAAAGTGTCTGATTTCAGAATCAGCCATATGTACGCATATATGGATATATAGATGCACCATCCCTAGAGATGCTTGAAAGATGTATGGATGAGGTTCTTAGGGACATGATTTAGTGCCAGAGTTAGGTCATGGTTGGACTCGATGATCTTGAGGGTCTCTTCCAACCAAAATGATTCTGTGATTCTATGATTATGATAGAAGTGAGGCTCCCAAATGGTCAGGGGTTTACTGCTGGTGAGACACCAAGGAGCTTACAAGCTGCATCCCAAAAAGGGACAGGCTCGGTGCCCGCCAGGCAGAGCTTGGTGCTGCCGTGATGGTCTCACTCCTTATCTCATTGTCGTTCCTGCTAGCAGGAATCTGGCACAATTTTGGGTCACTCCATGGTCACCATTGTGCTCCCTGGGAAGAGCAGCTTTGGAGGATGCTGTGCCCCAACCAGCCTCCCCGCTGCTGGCAATGAAGAGGCAATAAAGGGTGTGAGCTGGTGTGGGTGGAGGGAGCCACATCTGCCACCTGCCCCATGGTCCTCCAGGAGAGACCCAGCCATGTAGTGGAGATGCCCCCGTCACCAGGCTGTGAGTGAGCCCAGCGGGGTGTCCTGTCTGAGGGGGCAGTGGGACAAATCTGGGGACAGCAGCTGAGCAAGGAGGGCGGAGGGTGCCCGGGGGCTGCCCTGTCTGCAGGGCTGGGAAGTCTGGCAGAGGGAGGAGGTTGGCGAGACACTTGCGAACTGCACTGTAACAAAACCATCTGAAATAATTGTAGTGTGTGGTGCTGGGATCTCACTGATTACTTTAAATGGAGAGGGGTTTGGAACCAAGCAGTAGCAGTATCTTCTGTTTCATCTTCCCCCATGAGCAGCAGTGAATGAGCTGCTCCTGTGGTTCCTTCATAGCCCTTTCTCTTTCCTTTGCAGCACAAAGTCAGGCTGAGTGTGGTGGGTTTCAGTTTGATTCCCATAAGGTCATATATTTGTGTATGAATAGCAAGACCTGGCCCCTTGCACCTGCCGGGTCTCCTCCTGTGGAGGATAGGGTAAAAATGGGTCAACTTTTGGCCACAGATCTTCATGATTAGGGATCATTTGGAAACCTGCCTCTGCTGGTTCCGCCACTGTTGCCTCTGATCCAGCTCAGCCTTACGATGATGAGCTCCGGTGGTTTCACTGTGTTCTCTTTTCCACTCCATCCTTCGCAGGTCAGCGCAGAGGCTTTTCCTACATCCCTGGAGCCGCTGGCCTCCTCTCCTCCATGAACACCAGCGTGGACTGCATGCCCCAGGGGCTGCCCCCCGCCATCCCCACCCTGGGGACCCTTCTCCTGCTGGCCAGCGTCCTGCTGAACGGCGCCAGCTTCTGGGTGTTCTGCTGCCGCATCAAGCAGTGGGACCCGGGCATGATCCTGCAGTTCAGCCTGGTCCTGGGAGATATGCTGATCATCCCTGTTGCTCCGCTCAGGATTTCCTACCTCAGCCTTGGCAACCGGTGGCCATTTGGGCAGTTTCTCTGCCAGTTTGAAGTGTTCCTGCAGAGCGCCCACGTGTACAGCAGCGTCTATTTCCTGACGCTCATCTGCATCCACCGGTACTTTGTCGTTGTACGGTACAAAAGCGAGTCCCTCTGGAAGAAGAGGAGCTTCTTGAGAAAGCTGTGCTTGTTCATCTGGCTCGTCCTCTTTGTCCAAGGGCTGCCTCTCTTCTTCCTCAAGACTTCAGTTATTAATGGCTCAGCAAAGTGCCTAAATATTCATCAGTCAGAGTTGTCCTCCGCTTACTTCTTCTACAACATGGTTTTCATTGGGCCCTCTTTCCTCCTGCCCCTTGCCGTTTCCTTGACTTGTGGAGCTCTGTTGGGAACTGCCATTGCTAAAGCAGCAAAGAAAAGCTCCAGAGGCAAGAAGATGAAGAGCAGGTCTCTGCAGATGATAACGGTGTCTCTGGTGATTTTTGGTGTCTGCTTTGGCCCTCTGCACATCTGCAGGACCATTGCCGTCATTGTGAAGTACTATGGCATGTCTTGCAAGCTCTTGCACCAAGTAGAATTTGCCTACTATGTCAGCTGGGTGTTCACCATGGCAAACACCTGTCTGGATCCCCTGATTTATGTGTTTGCTAATGACAAGTTTAAAAGGAGCTTGCTGACTCCATTCAAAAACGCCGGGGCATCAAGTGAGTGTGAAGGGTCCGGGAGCCATCCCAGACCTTCCCAGAGGATCCAGTGGGGCAGCTGCTGCAGATTCAGACCCTGAGCTCCCCCCTCCTCCTGTTCTGTCCCAGGTCCCCAGAGCTATGGGTAGCAGCGCTGCAGGAGTTTCAGGGTTCCTCTGTGTTCCTCCAGTGTTATCCAGGGGTTGTTCCTGTGGGGAGGGACTCCCTGGGCTGTAAGGAAGCTCAGAGTAGGTGCTGCTCCTGCCAGTACCCTGGGTGGCTGGATCTCCCAAATGTGGGCTTCTTTACCCTGCCAAAGTCACCAAACCCCGTCGGGTGCAGGGGGGAAGTCAGGGAAGAACTTACACCCAAAGTCATCCACCATGAGGAAGTCCAATGAAAACCACCATGAACTTCTTGCCAATGAATGTTTTGTGTTTCTTCTTTCCCATCAGGAGCGGTGTCTGTGCGAGCACTGAGCCGAGGAGCGTGCAGGGCTGAGTCCTGCATCCCAGCACAGGGGAAAGTAACCCATGTCCAGGAACCTGATTGTCCCTTGGACACCCAGAAGTCGGCATCTCCCCAGCCCTGGAGACAGTCCTGACCTGAATGCTGCTGTGATGGGACCTGACGTGCATTTACCCATCAGTCACCTCTTTCCAGATGAGGGTAAAAGGTGGCAAATGTTGAACCATGGATGAACAGTACAGGAGGGAGATGCATGGACAGGGAAAGGTGCTTTATCAGCCTGGTAAGAACCCCAAATTTAGTCTATTGGAAAGTCCCAAGAAACTGAGTCCAGACTTATCCCCAGAAACTTTAGTTTAAAGGCCTGCAAGGAGCTACCTCCACCCCACCCTGTTTTTCATGCTGGAAGATGCAAGAAGGCAGTGCTGGGGATGCTGGATGCACAAGTTTCAAACTGGACTTCGATAACGGAAAGCAAGGTGCAAAAATGACATTACAGAGCTGTAACGTCATTCACTTCAACGCTGTGTGCGCCAGCTCTTCCCTGTCTCGCTTCATCTCTGTGTAAAAGACACCCAGCCACGCAGAGTTGTCCTGAATAAATGCAGTTGCACCTTTGAGCAAGATTTAATGCTGTTATACAGTGGCAAACTAGGGGAAAGAATGCAACGGAGCAAATGCTAGAGCCAGGAGCGGAGAGAGGAGATGCTCTTCTAGTTAAGGCAATAGCTTGGAAGTGCGGGGTTTATTTTTAGGCTTCGCTGTAAACGTACTCCCTGAGCATGACACAGGATCCATGTTTCACTTCTCTGTCTCTCAAACTGGTCTTTCCCTTTAGCTGTCTTGCCTCTTTTAACAGAAAACCTATGGTTAGAGAGAGTAGCTGCAATTTGCTGTTTATATCAGCAAAGCCAAACCCAGAGATCTTGGTTCTTGTCTGGGTTTTGTGAAGAACTTTGTACAAATAGCAGCACTTATTACAACGGGGAGAAAGTCCACATCTCCTGATTCATTGGGCTGTAGTTGGGATTTTCGTGAAGGTTTTGGTTCCCAGGGCTCCAGTTCAGCGGATGGCACCGAAGCAGGGGCTGGGATGGAGACTGGGGGGGACGTGTCCAGTGCAGGGGTAGGTGCAGAAATGCAGATTGCAGGGTCTGCTCTAATGTACCCCAACAAATAACATGTTTATCCTAGGGCAGGTGACTGAGAGATTTATTTTCTAACCTGGCTTCTCCCTACTAATTAATTCTTTGACTAATCCCTGCCCGTCTGCCTCACCGGGGGTTGCTGTGAAGCTTAATTGAATTTGTGTCTATAAAGCGCCTTGTAAGCTCAGAGGAAAGGTGGCGTTGCCTGCTGTTAGTAGGGCTCTTGCTGGATAAATCCTGTTGCAAAACCCAGAGCTCTGCCTCACGCAGGCGCGTGGGCGGCAGCAAACAGCGCTTGGTTTCGGGCTCTTACGCAGAGGAGGAAATACTGCTGTGCTCTTGATTTGCTGCATAAATAAGGGGACGTTTGCCTGTGGAAAAGGAGCCTGTCCCCAGTCACAGCGTTTGCCAAAGTGCCCTGCAAAAAGATGAAGCCCCATATTTCAAAACCCAGGTGAGCAAGTGATGGGGAGGAACCGAAGCAGGATAATCCCCTTTTATTTCACCAGGGAGCGTAACTCTGATTTTGATGATAAACACTTCTCCAGATCAATATTCACCCTTCTGTTCTTAACTATCTCCCAGTTAGTAATTCACTCAGGACAACCAGCTTTAAAACCCAGGGTTGTTCAGGCAAGTAAAGACACAGCAAATAATCAGGAACTAAAAGGTATCTGCAATCCTGCAAGCCACTGTATCTCATCCTACATTTAAAACCCCAAACCTACTACATGCACCACCACAAATCCTATTATCTTTCCTTGGTTTGCGCAGTTATTGAGCATTTAGCAACTCCAGTAAAGTCACCCCATTCCAGTCATGTTTGATTTGAAGAAACTTTTGGAAATATGGTCCCTATTCACTTGCGATCCAGAAAGTAATTTTTAAGCTTTTAGTGTTTTAAGGTGATTTTCTTACATCTTTCTGAGATGAACTTGTGCATTTATAAGGAGCGTGACCATACCATTACTTGGTTAAATCCAGATTAACACTGCTCTATAGCTGCCTCTGTACCGGATCTGGTCCCTCGCCCTGAAGGAACAAGACAGGCCCCTTGCCCAGGGCACCAAAAGTCTGGTTCACAAGGCAGACACAGCTGGTTTCTGGCTTTGGGCAAAGATGAAGATGCTGATGGCTTTGGATGACTGACCTCTGCCACTTTCAGGTGTCCAGATCTCAATGTCATCTTTTCTAACTATGTTTAAACTGACAGTGGTTCGCCCCACCCCAAGCCCTCGTTCACCCTGAATTGCAGCTGAGGGCTGAGATTGGAAAATGGGAATCAAATAACTCACCATGGCTGGGCAGAAGTGGGGAGGGAAGCCCAAGCCCAGCAGGACTGTCACAGGCTATGGTTGGTGATGAAGACTCATCTCCAGATTGGTTCACACTGATTGATCCTTCACCCACCCAAGGAGGTGATGAGCATCACCTGTTCTGCACAGACCAGCATGTGTGAGCATCATGGAGATTGCTGTCTCTCTCACAGGGCCATGATGCGGGATCTATTCCCTTAAAAATGCACAGAAGCAGCTTGAGGTTTCCAATAATATTCCCCGAAGAGAGATTTTTGGTTTTTTTGAGGCAGGGAAGAGCCATCAGGTCCTGACTCACCATCCACACGGCAGAGCTCTCATGGCACAGACTGCAAAGGGCTCAGTTACTGGCTGAGCTCTCCTGAATGGTGGTGATCAAGGAAACAGGGTTTATAATCCTGTTACCGGTGTCCTAAATCCTCCTGACTGCTCAGGGAATGGCTGCTGGTGGTGCTGTGGTGGATCTCAACGGGATGGCTGCAGGAACACGTTTGGTGTCATTTCAATGACTTCAGTCCTTGCACTCACAAGAGAGAGACCTGCAAATAAACAAAAGTCTGACTTAAGC
Organism: Patagioenas fasciata; assembly: GCF_037038585.1. Taxonomy (NCBI): domain Eukaryota; kingdom Metazoa; phylum Chordata; class Aves; order Columbiformes; family Columbidae; genus Patagioenas; species Patagioenas fasciata. The sequence goes on from NC_092539.1 coordinate 2,983,673, forward strand.
ATTGCAGCTGGTTTTCTGTAGAGCATGATGATCACCTGGAAAAGCCCTGGTGAACCCAGGCCCAGAAAGCTGCCATGGCTCCAAGTCCCCCTGTACAACCTGGCAACATGGAAGTCCTATGTTGATCCACCAGCTTTTATATTAGATTTTGGTATTTAAGCCCACTGAGCAGCACAGCAAAGGTGGTTCTGTGGGGCAGAAGCTTGTTAAAAGACTATAAACCACGGAAATGTCTTGGAGTGCAGGCAGACAGCACCTTTCCACGGTGCAGCTGGGTTCAACCTTTGGATTACACCAGCGGTTTCTTCTCAGATGACACCGAACCCAAACCATATGTCAGGCTGCGCAAAGTACAACAGCCCTCTGTTGAGGCTGTATTGTCTTGTTTTGCACTGTATGGTGCATTGCACTGAGGTTTGCATCGCTCGGTGGGAGCAGGGGTGTTATATGCAGGTCCTACCCCAGAGGCTGGAGAGCAACACCTCAATATTTCAGCAGAAAGCTGTCATTTTGGGTGCAAATATTTCATTCTGCGGCTTCCCTGGTTCTCTTTCCCACCACCCCTCCTTCCCTAGGGGAACATCAGCCTATTTGCATATTAACCAAGACGCTGGACGATGAGCTATTGAGAGGTTCTTCTCAGAAGTCAGAGCCCTTCTGAGCATTTCCAGTGGTTGCCCGTGGGAGGAAGGACCCTCTGGGGCCAGCTGGCTGCTGACATAGGGTTGGGGAAAGCCCTCAGCTTTGTCTTTTCCATCCATGGCTTTAGGATCCCGGCAGCACAACGTGGCGCGTGGGCAGCCCGCGCTCACAGAGCCTGCTTGCCCAGCAGGAACGATGGCCGCTTGCCCACATTTTTAGCTGGTGACTTGCAAATATATGCTTCCTGTTTGTGAGATGGTAAAACCTAACCACAGCCTGGATGAAGATGCTATGCCAAAGCTCAGCTTAGCCGTGGCTTGGTGCTGGTGTGAAAGCTTTTCTCCCTCTTCCACAGAGTAGCTGAGGTGGGATGGGACCTCTGGAGATCCTCTGGTCCAACTCCTCTGCTCAAGCAGGGTCACCCAGGACCATGTCCTGGTTTTTTTAGTATCTGCGAGGGTGTAGACTCTACAACCTCCCTGGGCAACCTGTGCCAGTGCTTGGTCACCCTCACTGTACAAAAAGCATTTCCCAATGTTAAGATGGAGCCTCCTGTGATTGTGACCCTTGCCTGTTGTTCTATCCCTGGGCACCACTGAAAAGAGCCTAGATTTGCCCTTTTTGCTCATTCAGGTATTTCTAGACGTTGATGAGATCCCCATGAACCTGCTCTCCTGCAGGCTGAACAGTCCCAGCTCCCTCAGCCTCTCCTCGAACATCAGATGCTTCGGTCCCTTCATCATCTTTGTGCTGCTTCCTTGGACTCTGCCTGGTATGCCCACGTCTTTCTTGTCCTGGGGAGCCCAGCACAAGAACAAGGAGCCCAGAAAAGAGCGTCCAGATGGCCTGAGAAGCCTGAGCACACAATAGCTGGTCCGCACTGACACCTCCCTTGCACCTTGCTGCTCAAAGGCAGGTACCAGCTTTTCCAAGCTCAGCTCCAAAGGATTAGCCAAAAAAATCAGTGCCAGCCATCATCAGGAGATTGTCACACGAGGTCCCAGGGATGTCCCTCCCCAGCAGAGCGCAGGGAAGCCCTGGGGCACCATCACAGAGACCAGACGTGCTGCTTGTTGCCTGCACCAGGGAGCAGCTGAGGGCGTCCCTTGCCCAAGCCCAGCACTGCAATGTGATCCCTGCTCAAACACCCGCCTGGCTGCAGAAAACACAGCTTGTGCCTGTGGAAAGGGAAAACAGAGGACAAACCGCAGCGCCTTTGTACCTGGAGGGAGTTAGTTGTCTGCCTAAGAAGAAAATAATGAAGAAATGTGTTTTTGCAGTCACATCAAGGAGCTGGAGGGGAGAGGAGGCAAGCAGGTGCTGTGCAGCTCCTGGGGCTCCGTTTGGTGCCGGCTGCCCCAGAGAGCTCTCCTGGACTGGGAGGGATCCAGCTCAGAGAGGAGGGGAGGCACAGAACACCCGCTGGTCCCAGCGCCTCCCCAGCCAGCTTCAAGGCCTTGTCCTGCTGTGCCTCAGTTTCCCTCCCTGCCCTCATCTGCCAAAGGATGCTGCTGAGGATGGAGAGCTGGGGGAGGGACTTCTCTGCTTAGGAAAGCTTCAGGAATGGGGGTTCTGATCCCATCCCAGGCCATCTCCAAGGGCTGCATCAAACTGGTCATTGCCCACAGCTGGAGGTGGGGGGTGCTGCCCAAACACACTGATCCCCAGGGGAGGGACCAGCCCTGGCCAGCCCAAAGATGCTGCAGGACTCTTGCTGTGAGCACCAGGACCTGCCTGGTAAGAGACAAACATGGTGTTATTTAGCTTTTCTTGGTGATGTGGGGAGGGTCAGAGGGGGTGCCCGTGGGGCAGCCGGGGCTCAGCCAGCAGTACCCAGGGAACTGGCACTGTCCCCCTTCCTCAGCATGGGTGTCCCAGCACAGGTGGTGGCTGAGCTCCCCAGGGCCACCCAGCACCGTGAGGTGGTTGTTTCTGGCCTCCAGACTCCCTCATTTTTCTAGGTCCGCTCCCAGGGGGAGGCTGGTAAGGCAGCCAGGGATGGAAAGTGGATGGCACCTGGGTGAGGGACCCAAGAAGAAGGTCCCCATCCAGGGCTCAGCTTCTCTCCTTGGTCTCACAGGATTTGGAGCACCAATGATCCCCTCTAAACCTGGTGAACCCAGGCTTGGTGGTACACACCAATGACCACGGGGTGTCCCCTTCTCAGTAGGGCAGCATCACTCTGGCTGATGTGGGGATGACATTTCTGGGTGGTGATCCCACCAGTGGCAATGCCCCAGCCTGCCAGTTCCCCCATGTCATGGTGTGTTCTCCTGGGCTCTCCTAGTGGGACACTGTGGGCTGCACTGGCTCTGCTGGGGCAGGAACTGTTTCACTCCCACCTTCCCTCAATCCCCACCCTGCCCAGGGCACTTCCAGGAACAGGTTTCTGCCCGGTTGGAACGAGTGGTGCAAACCACATTGCAGGTGGTGGCGGGGCCATGAGCATCCCCTGGCTCTGGGTGGGCACCCCTGGGGCTGTGGGACTCGCTCCAGACTGGGGCTCATCATGTTTTGGTGTTTGGGGCAGTTGGGTGGACCCCCAAGGGGTAAGGATGTTGCTGTTCCTCAAGCTGCACCCATCCCTCTGGGTCACCCTCCTCTTCCTCCTGCCTGGCCCTGGGAGGCTGAAGCAGGTCTGGAGCTGTGCACAGGGCTGTCCTCAGTCCTCGGGGGACCCTCTGCACCCCCAGGGGCTGCCCTCACTGCCATCACCCAGCCTGCTCACCCCAGCCAGGGCAACCTGAGCACCTATTTCCTTGGACCCTTCCCACACTGCCGCGGGCGAGACCACAGGCCTGGGATGCTGAGACACCAGAGCTCTGCCTGTGTCCCTGTCCCCAAGCCAAGCAGGGCACAGGCTCTGCAAGCTGGGGTTCCTTTGGGACAGGGCTGATCCCCATAGAGGCACTGGCTCTGTCACGCACGAGGTCGGGGCTGTGACATTCCTGCTCCATCCATTGATTCTTGGGGGGAGAAGGGAGGTTCAGCCCAGAGCACTGGCTTAAAGCAGCGCGGATGGAGAGGGGAAAGGCTGGGCCTTGGTGTGTTTTCCATGTCCCTGTCCCCCCACCAGCTCCCTGGGCCAGATCCTGCATCAGCACCATCCTGCTCCCCGGATGCTGGTGGTCCCCGGGCAGCCGGGGCTGCTTAAAAATAGTGACAGATAACAAACCACTTGGGTTCTTGGGGCAGTTCGGGCCAGCTGGTTGCTGCTGATTGCGCTGGCAGCCCAGGTTGATTGGCACTGTGCCTCAGTTTCCCCCTCCGTGCCAAAGCCACCTTGTGCACTTTGTCCACCTGCTCTCCTACTCTCGTTAGTCCTGCTCTGCATGTGTTGCCAGTGGAAACAGAAATTGCTGAAGTTCATCTTTGCAAATTAGGGTTGGAATGGGGGGAAAAGTGCCAAACACTTATTTTTGCCTCCTGGGTGCCTCATGCTCCCAAAGGTCCTTTGCTGGGATACAGGTGCAGCCTTTGAATCAATCTACCTGCAGAATGAGTTAAACAAGACAAAAATGAAGTGCTTAGTGGGCCTTTTTCCCCAGAATAAGGCAGTTTCTAGGACTGGTAGGTTTGGTTTAAATTCACATTGATGTTGTCCTGAGAGGGGCTTCCTGTTTTAGCTTTGTAGGGTATGAAACGAGTTACAGACTCTGCAAGTTCAAACCGTGCTACCCAAAGTGCTCGAATGCACCCAGCTGTTTTGCTCTGGGACGACTCAAATTCAGCTTTGGCCAGAACTTGCCCTTTGTTTGTGCAGTAGGCTGCAGTAAGCTGGCAATAAGGTGTTTTTCTTTAAAAAACAAAGCTTTTTTCCCCCCAAAATGTCTACCCAGCTGCACTAACAGCGGTAGGCACTACATGGCACCTCTTCAAGGCAGCCTTATTCTGTGTATCTAAGGCCAAATGCTGCAAGAATTGACTTAAATGCACTTAATTCATTCTTTTTCCTCTTTAAAGTGCCAGCTCCTGAAAGCACATGATTGCGAGGAGATGACAGTGTTTCTGCAGAGAAAAGCACTGGTTTTGGGTAAGCACTGACATAACAAAAACCACCAACAAAGACCCTCCTCCTGTTCTCTTTGGACAAAAGCCCTCATGACTCCGGCAAACACCGTCACGTCGGTGTGAACGCCCGGCTGGCATCAGCCAGAGCTCGGCCTGAGCAGCGGGGAAGTGAAAGAGCTTTGCATTTGTGTAACACTGCAGAATCGGGTTGCCAAACAGGATATATAGGCTGGGAAACCAGCTGGGCGAGGAGGCTGAGGCGAGCCGGCCGTCTTGCTTGGGTGCATGGCTTGCTAGGGCTTATAATCCTATTCACGACAAGCGGTGCTTAATCTTTGTGGTGGTTCACTGGTCATTGAGAGACTCGGACGTTTTGCTGCTGTGGGAGTTTTGATGCACTTTGAGATTTAGTTTTGCTAAAATAAATGCTGTTGGTTGAAAATCCCCTGGCTTCGTGTCCCAGGAGGGTGTATGGAGCCCAGCAAAGATTTCACGGGGTGGCAACGGGACCCTTAGTCCTGTCCCCGAAGCAAAGAGCTGGGTGAGACCCTGGCGGGACAGGGATCCCAGCTGCCATGTGGGGAGCTCCAACTTGTTTTTTCTTTCTCTAAGGAGATGAGAAGGAACTTTGCCCTGTGAGTCACAGCTTGCCAGGTTCATCTCAGCAGAAATCGCAGGGAAATTGGTCCTTTTCGATGGCCAAGTAACCCTCAGGTGCCCTGGCCCCCTCTCCTGTTCCCCAGAGCCGGGGCAGCCCTGGTTTGAAGCTCCCATGGGGACCCTTTTCTCCCCCAGCAATAAGCTGTGGGTGACCCAGGGGAAGGCTTGGGTGAAATATAGCTCAGCTGTTCACTTATCTAACAGGTTTTGTGTTCCTACAGCTGCCGAGTGCCCCGTGCTGCTTTTCCTGCACTGACAACCTGCAAATTGTAGTTGCTTGGCCAGAGATCAGCCCCATTTGCTTTGGCTTCCTGAGGTTGCCCATACCCCTTTTTTATCCCCCAATCTATTATCCTACAGCCTGAAGTGACTAACAGAGGATTAAAAGGAAAATGCAAACAAAAACCTTGCAGGGGAAAACTGCTTGGGGTTTGTACCTGGGTTTTGCTGTGTCTGTGGGGCGGAGGAGCAGGGATGCGGCTGTGTGGGGATGCTCAGGAAAGCCCTTTCTGCTGCTTATTGAGACGAACCTTACCCTAACAAACACACACGCGTTCCTGAAGCTGAAAATAACCTCCAAAATAATTTAGAAGAGCCTCCTGCAAACAGACCCTCATGCACCGTCTGTGCTGTGAAGGAGCTTGGGCTTTTTTTGGCAGCTCGCACCAGACCTGCGAGGCTGGAGGGGAATCACCAGCTTTGCAACGGGGTTTCTCTGTGACCTTGAGCAAGTTCCTCACTCCTCAAAGTCAGCGGCTGTTGCAAGGTGTTGTGTCCCCCGTTGCCAAAACGAGACCTCGCTTCCCACAGCCCAGGACAGGCGTGAGTGTGGGACGGCATCCTCCCAAACCAGCCCAGCAAGGAGCTGCCACAACCAGCCCGGGTGGCACATGAAGGAAGGGGCAAAACTGCACCACGTTGGCATCGAGCTACTCGATGAAGGGTCTGGAGAGCAAGTGTGATGGGAGCGGCTGAGGGACCTGGGGGGTTCAGCTGGAGAACAGGAGCTGAGGGGAGACCTTCTGATCTCTGAACTGCCTGAAAGGAGCTTGGAGCCAGGGGGGTCGGGCTCTGCTCCCCAGGAACAAGCGCCAGGAGCAGAGGAAACGGCCTCAAGTTGCGCCAGGGGAGGCTGAGGTTGGATCTGGGGAACAATTTCTTCCCCAAAGGGCTGTGGGGCATTGGAACAGGCTGCCCAGGGCAGTGCTGGAGTCACCATCCCTGGAGGGTTGGACAGACAGAGATGAGGTTCTCAGGACATGGGGTGGTGCTAGGGTTGGGTTAATGGTTGGATTCGATGATCTTAAGGGTCTCTTCCAACTGAAATGTTTCCATGATTCTGTTCTCTGGGATGTGTTTTATCTCTGGCTGTCAAGGTGGAGAGGCAGCTACACTCAACTCAGGCAAATCACCCCCTTGCATGTGCGGGCAGGCTGAAGGACAACAGGGACCTGCTTGAAATCCCTCCTCACCTGGTTCAGAGCAGCATTTGAAGCCTCCACCATGCCCAGGGACAGCCCCTGCCTGGACTGCGCTGGCTCTGGCGGGGCTGGAGCCACCCATGGGTTGAAACCCTCCCAGTGGGGATAGAGGAGGAAAATCATGGTTTGGGGTCTCCTGGGCTCCCCTCGGGGCACCGACTGGGCTCTCCTGCACTGACATTGTGGATGGGGGGGATGAATCGGAGCAGGAGGAGCCCAGCTTTACAGCAGGGGCATGGGTTGGTTCTGGGCACTTAGGTGGCCACCAAAGCACTGCTTGATTTGAGACTGTGGGTTCCCCAGGCATGTTCTGGTGTGACAGACATAAAGAATTATGTGTGTATATATATATCTATGTGTGTATGTACATATACATGGAAGCGTACAGCATTACTACTTGAATGATGAGAAAGTGGTTTGCATGCAAACATCTAGACATAAGGAAATTCGCTGCTGCTCCAATATGTTTTAACTGCAAAGAAGAACAGTGAGTTCAGCTGTTTTGTAGGAAAAGTGCAACAGTGAACGTGTACGGGGGGCACGGCAATGCCAGCGCAGCCCCTGAGCGCGGTGCCTGGTGGTCTCTGCCGAACCCTTCAGCACTATCTGACCCACCTCTGCTGCTTCCCAGCACCAGCAGCATCCCCAGCCTGTTATCACAGATCTCCTGGGCCACACACACCCACCCACACGGTTTCCTTCACAGCATCCCCCTCGCGTGTCCTCGGCTGGAGAAAACTGCCTCTTCCACAGGAAAATTCCCACCTGCTGTGCCCCGCAGCCCCTCTAATCCCTTTATGGTGTTTGTGCCGGGCTCCCCCCAGCCGACCCTGCTCTTTGCCTTTCCTCTAATCTCCCATCAAACAGTTTGGGCAGGAGACAAACCACCGCGGGCTGCTTGGAGCAAACCCGAGGAGAGGAAACGCTCTTCGTGGTCCAGGGCTCTGGCAGATGCTTTTGGGGTGTAACCCTCATGGACACCCAGGGTGAACCCCCTCAGTTCTGAGCATCGTCCTGGATCCTAGAGGGTAATTCAGAGTAAAACTCAAACTCTTCATCCCAATATCTCTGCTTTCCCCTGTGCCTGGGGATGATCCCTCCTGGGCAGGTGTGGGGAGGGACCTGACAACCAGGGCTGCAGGGTCCCTAGGGCCTCTCCTGCTGCTTGTAGCTCGGGTTAAAAGCCACCCCAGGAGGTAAGTTAGTCTGTGCTTAACCCCTTCTTGGTAAAGTGTATTGTGTTATTGAAGTTTCCCAACCTGGAAAATTTGCTAAGGCTTTTATTATTGTTATTAAAGCAAAGACTTTAGTAATATCTTTGGTGTACCTTGGCAAAGCTGGACAATTCTCGGGCTGATAAAGTCTCAAAGTCAGAGAGATAAAAAATGCAAGTATTTAGGCCTTGGCCAGGTCTCCACAAAAGAGCTCTCTGGGCATCACTGACTGCAGCTGGGCGGCCATCACCCAAAAAATCAGTGCTGGGAAAGAGAACAGCTCCACCGCATCCTGCAACCCTGCCTGAGCTGCGGGGCGATCCCCAAAGGTACCGGGATGGCATCTCACCCGCCGTGACCGAGGCGATGCTTGGTCCGCGCTGTGGCATCAAACCAGCAATCAGCTCCTCTCCCCACCATCCTTTAACTGCAGAAACCCCTCAGCGCTGTGCTGCGGCTCAAAACCATCTCCAGCAAAGTCCTCTGGAGGTTTAATGCGTGAGGTTTTAGTGCTGCAAGGACATCCCTGCTCCCCTCCTGCCGTCAGCTCCGCCGGGCGCCTGACCTTGGGCGGTCACTGATTCCCGAGCCGGGTGCCTCGTGGTGGTTAATATTTACTGTACCTGGCGCAGGGGGAGTGGGCAGGAACCTGCTGATTGCAAAGAGCGTGGAGTGCGTTGGCTGGGGCTTGCTCGGGGGATAAAATGCTATTCAAGAGGCTCCAGGATGAAGGTGTGAATTGTGTTTGGTGTTATCAGTGTAAGGTAGAGTTGATGGTGTAGAAATGGCTGGAGTTAAAATGCGGTGAGGTAAAATTTGATCCTGAGGTTGACAGAAAAACTGAATGAGCAGGTGCCCAGCACTATACACCAGAAATACTTTTCCTTGCTTACTGAAGCCCATTTTGACACGAAATAATTGGGCATCCATCATGTATTTGGTGAACTGCTTCCTTTGTGGTGGCTGGGCAGGGCTGGGACCCTGGCCCTGCATCCACAGACTGGCGTTGTCCCTGCTGTCCCCAAACAGCCGTAAACACCCTGTTTGTCCTACTGGGGCCGGGTGGGCTTTGACCAGGTGAGGGATTACTTGTGTTTGTTCTGTCTTCCCTGTTTGGGGATTTTGGCGCTCAGAGGTTCCAGCCGTTCAAAGAGGAGCTCTGCTCCCCAAACCAGGTCACTAGGGAGCATTAACACCGCCTGCATGTTTGGTTTCTCCATGGATTTGAGCCCTCTCTTGCTTTGGGGTGTTTCTGCACAACTGGGCACATGCAGAGGGGATTCACGGTGAATAAAATGGGGCTCTCCTGTACCCAGCTGTCTTGGGGAGGTTTGGGGTCTTGGCCAAACCCTGGCATCTCGCATTAAAACACCATTGCTGGTCCTACTGCCTGACTTGGAGGATGCAACGCATCAGGCTCTGGAGAGACAGCTCAGCTCTCCCTGCGTTGGGTTTGCAATGCTTCCCAAGGGATGCAGCTTCATCTCCATCCTCCCTGCTGTTTGTGAAAGCCCAGTATCAGGCCCTGCTTCACCAGCCCCACAGGACCCAGCTCTCAGAGCCACGGGACCTGTCAGAGCCGCTGGCGCATCCATCGCTCGCGCTGGCTCAGCCGCGTGTTGCAACAGCTGCGGGAAACGCTGCCACCAGGTTGCACACCCAGGGGCACGTTTCCTCGTGCTCTGCCGCCCCACTTGGAGTGATTTCCAAACAGGAATGAGGAAATGCTGAGCTTTGCAACCACATCGGTGGATGCGTCCCTAAAATACCCCGGAAAAGGATGTGCACCCCAGTTTTAGCTACAGGAGACCCTGCACATCAGCCAGGCAGCATCAAGGACACAGGTGGCACAGAGGACACCCACGTGGCTCTGCCACCGGTGCTGCGGGGAACCTCGGGCACATCCCGGGTGCAAACCCCCTTTGCACGGGCTGTGCTCGGGGCAGTGGGGCAGGTGACGTCTGACCTGCCCGCAGCCTGCTGCCACCACTGTCCCCACCCAGGCACCCAAATTGCTGATTAAGTTTTGCTTCTCTCTCTGCCAATCTTATTTCCTGGTTCTTGTGCAATTGCAGATGCTTTCGGGTTTCTTCCTGGTTGTTTATCTGCCTGCAGGACCAAAACATCTTCAGAAGGAAAACAGAGCTGAGGGTTTGGGGTTGATGCCTGGCAAGGAGGGGTGATAGAGGAGCAGTTTGTGGGTCCATGCCCAGCAAGGAGGGGTCCTAGTGGGGGGACATCAACCATGAAGGGTTTCTTTAATCTGCTCCAGTGCACATGTTTTACTGTTTTGCAGAAAAACATTCCTGGGGGTGAGTCAGGCAGCCGCGAGCATGAGTCTGCCTTCAGGACCAGGGGAATCAGAAAAACCCCAAGCTGCTTTGGAGCCTTTTCTCTGCCCTGTAACATTGAAAAACTGCTTAAAACCTGAGGCTGGAGAGTCTTGGTGTGCACACTCGACTGGGTTTGCTGGGGGTTTATTTGAAACCCACCCTCCTCCCAGAAACAAAATATCGGCGTATTTGAGATAGCACCCCGAGGCGCCGGCGCGGGCTGTTTGTGCTGCGCCTGCCAGCGTGCCCGGTTGTGCGCTGGCACGTTCGGGTCTGTCTGCTCTAACAAATGGGAACCCTGTAACACCTTATCTGTGGAAAACTGAAAAGGCAGTGGCCCGTTTAATTAATCTAATTGAGATTTGGGGTTGATTGGATAGCTGGAAATTGCTGCTGTATTGAAATGATCTACTCGGATTCACACCTGTTGGCTGATGGTTTTTAGCTGACTGTAAATCAGACCAGAACCATTGCTGTGCATGGGTAGTTTTTGGCTCTAAAGGTACTTAACTACCCTGCCATGCTTAGTAATGTAGAATATTGTACTTTAGCTCAACTGTTTATAGATGTGACGGGCTGATGGCGATTCGAGTGTTTTTCCTGGTAGCTCACCCTGCAGCCCTTGGCCTTTCATTCCTTCAAAGCTGGATGCCCGGGTGGCAAACGCAGCCCTGCAGCTGCGAGGGGCTGAACCCAGGTGGGCAGGAGTCACCCCTGGGGTGCCCAGGGCAGGACTGGGGGACAGTGGTGGTACCAGGGCTGCCAGGCATCTGGTGCCCATGTCCCAGGGTTCTGGTTCCCAAGTCCCCCAGGATCTGGGTGTCCATGTCCCCAGAGATCTGGTTCCCAAGTCCCCCCAGGATCTGATTGTTCATGACCCCTGGGTTCTGGATCCCATGGCCCCAGGGATCTGGTTCCTCTGTCCCCATGGTTCTGGGTGTCCATGTCCCCAGGGATCTGGATCCCATGTTCTCAGGGATCTGGATCCCATGTTCCCAGGGTTCTGGTTCCAAAGTCCCCCGGGATCTGATTGTCCATGTCCCCAGGGATCTGGTCCCCCTGTCCCCAGGGTTCTGGTTCCCCTGTCCCCAGGGTTCTGATTCCCCTGTCCCCAGGGTTTTGGGTGTCCATGTCCCCAGGGTTCTGGATCCCATGTCCCCAGGGCCAACCAAGCACTCCCATCCATTCCCAGGCATCGCACGTCCACAGGGCACAGTCTCAGCGAGGTTTTTGGGGTGCCCGGGGAGGGGGGGACCACACCATGCTCTCACCAGCTCTGCACCCCACACCCTGGAGCTAAGCACGGTGGGGGGGGGGAAAGGCCAAACACCCACTCACGTGTACCCGGGCAACCCTACAAAAACAAGGAGGGAGGACGCACGCAGCAAGGGGCGGGAGGTGGTAAATAATATTTTCAATGAGCAATACTTGGTATTTTTTTAATAAATAACAAGTTAGCAGATAACTTGTTATTTATTGATAAAGTGATATTTTAACAATATGATAGTTATTGTTTTAATACGTCATTTTTCATTCAGAAAGAAAAATCAGACTAAACATTTTTAATCAGTAACCCCCGGGACGGGGGCCGGAGACGCCCCGGGGCGGAGCCCCCGCCTTGTACCGCCCCCCGCCCGTATAAAGCGCGGCGGGTGCGGGCGCGGGCAGCGCTGGGGCTGGTGAGCGGCGGGGTCGCGGGTTCGAGTCCCGGGGGGGACGCTCCGCTCGGCGGCGGGGAGGGGGCTGCCTGTGCAGGGCCGAGCACCCGCGGGGGCGGCCGGGCGGGAGGTCGGTTGTGGCTCGGTTTTTTTGGGGGGGTTTGGGGTGTTGTTTTTAAAGTAAAGGGAGGGAAATGGGGCGGGGGTGATGCCGTGCTCACCTGCGTGCTCTCGCAGGGCCGTCGCCATGTCGGTGTCACACAGCTCCAGGCTGAACAAGCTGGTGCGGGAGCAGTACATGAGGCTGCCCCAGGATGGGTTGGTGCAGGTCACCTATGTCTGGATCGATGGCAGCGGCGAGGGCGTGCGCTGCAAGAGCAGGACTCTCGACAAGGAGCCCAAGAGCATTGAAGGTAACTGCTCTGGATGGTGGATGGCCCTGAGCATCACCAGGGAAAAGTTCTGGGGTGCTTTGCATGGTAGGAGTTAGCACTTGCTCTCCCTGTTTGCGTGGTGCCAGTGGCAGCTGCTGCAGTTGTCTCCTGGGGTTGTACCAAGTGGCAGGGTAAATATCCGCCCTGCATTGCTGTGGTTTGCTCAATCCATAATCTCTGTTATTAGCGCTGGGTGCGAAGGGGAGTATGAGATCCTCGCCCTTTTCCACCTGGCAAACAGGCACGGAGACGTGTTGGCACCTGGATGGGGTTTGGCCGAGGGAGGTGAAGTGGCTGGGGCTGATCCTGCCAGTGCCCCGATGGTTTGGGGGGTAAACACACTGATGCTCAGGGAGCACCGCTGGGCTCTGCAAATGTGTGAGAAAACCTTGGTGGCTGTCATCCTGCGGCAGTTGATGCCCTCTGGGTGCTCCATCCCTGGTCTAAGCCACCAGCACTTGGCACGATCCGCATGAGAGAGATCTTTTCGCAATCTCCCTCCATCCCCCTTCTGCCTCACAGATGTCCCCGAGTGGAATTTCGATGGCTCCAGCACGGCGCAGGCGGAGGGCTCCAACAGCGACATGTTCCTGGTGCCCGTCCGCATGTTCAGGGACCCGTTTTGCCTGGACCCCAACAAGCTGGTGCTCTGCGAGGTGCTGAAGTACAACAGGAAACCCGCAGGTGAGCACCCCCGACTGCCAAGGGTCACTCCCTTATAATTTTGGGTGCTGTCTCTCCAAGGGGACGCTTGCTCTGGACCGACGGCACTGGGGAGCAGCTCAGCACCAAGTGCTTGGCCGGAGGCTCCAAAATTAAAGTGCTGGTGGCGGTGGTGGTTGTTTGCAGGAACCTGTTTTAGCTGCGCAGGGCGAGGGGAAGAGCAGCGAGATGTGGAGCTCGCCGCGCTCACCAACTCGAGCGTGCCGGAGGCATCACCCAGCTTTTGAGCCCAAGTGCTCCCAGCCCCGGGGCTGCAGGGTTGTGTGGGGAGCGGGAGCTGGAAGTGGCAGGGGGGTTAATGCACCAGATTCTTGGCTGCTTTCTGTGTTGATGGGCGGCTGCAGGAAAGGAGGGAGAAGGTACTGGGGTGGCCGCGGCTGGCTCGGCGTGTCCTTTCGCAAGTGGCCTCGGAGTGTGCCGGCGCTCAGTCTTATCACTGCAGGCAGAAGTCTGCAGTCCCGGCGTCTGTTCTGTCTGTCTGATAAAGCCCCAGACAGAGGAGGGGGAGCTGGTTTGCAGGGACAGGCTGAGGGGCTCCCAGAGGGGTTATCTGCCGGCAAATAACCGGTTATTTGTCAGCAAAGCGGGGCCACGTCCCTGCTGGGTGCATGGGGGGAGGGAGCCGGCATCTGCGGGGTGATGCACACGGCTGCCCGGAAGAGGAGAGACTGCGGGCAGCGATGGCGAAAGACGGGGCTGGTTCCTCTTCAAACAGCGTCATGACTTTCAGCCCTGGGGGAAGCGTCTTGGCTGAGATTCCTGCCCAGCAGCTCCTCCGCTGGAGCAATTTGTAATGAGACCCCCCAGCCCCGGAGCTGCTGGGGCAGAGAACTCAGCACCGACCCTGTGACCCCCTGCAGGATGAGGGGGGGACCCTCAGCTCTCCCCAGCATGGGTCTCTGTGGATGTTAAGGGCTGTGTGGGCTCCGGGGGGGAAGAACTGGTGTCCCCCCGTCTCCCATTGGTGTCGCTGCTCCTCTCCAGCCTCATGCCCTGGGCTTTGTGCTGTAGCTGCTCTGAGGTCTTTTATTGTGGTTTAAAGGTAGAATTTGCTACCTGTCCCTGTGGCGACAGTTTTTCAGCCCTGCTATTTCAGTCCAAACTCACTCCCCTTGCCTGGCACATTGTCCTGTGTGAGGATGTTCTTTGACATCTGTATCTTCCTGGTAAAGCCCCAGTTGCCCTGAGCACCCCTGCCACCACAAAGGGCCAAGGCCTGGGTGCTAATCAAAAACATGGAGCAGGAGAAAGATAAGGATAATTAGGCTGAGGCTGGTAGAAAGAGGATGGGGGTGACTTAGTGATGGGCTATGTACAATCCCTGTTCCCAAATCTGCCATATTCCTGTAGGATGGGGCTGGGGTTTGGCTCCAGATCTTGGTGTGTAAGAGGAGGATGTTCATGGACCATCAGTGGTGGTTTGGGGAGCAAGCTAATTGAACCTCCTTGGTCACTGGCTTGATTGCTGTGACGTTGGAGTAGCTCTGCAAGGAGGGAATCATTGAGTAGAGAGCATCACAGGAAGGGGAATCCGCTCACCAGTTTCCTTAAGGCTTCTGTGGGAAGCACTTGGCATTGCTGGAGTCTCAAGCTCTGAGCGGGATGGAGTGGCGCACGGTGGGTCCCTGCCCATGGCGCAGGTCTAACCTGGACCTCTCTGCTCCCAGAGACCAACCTGAGACACACATGCAAGAAAGTCATGGACTTGGTCAAGGACAGCCACCCCTGGTTCGGGATGGAGCAGGAATACACGCTGCTGGGCATCAACGGCCACCCCTATGGCTGGCCTGACAACGGCTTCCCCGGCCCACAGGGTAAGTGCTCCCACCCTTCCCAAACCCCAATCATAGAACCATAGAACAGTTTAGGTGGAAGGGACCTTCCCAGCTCCCCCAGTGCCCCCCCTGCCATGAGCAGGGACATCTTCACCAGCTCAGGTTGCTCAGAGCCCCGTCCAGCCTGGCCTGGGATGTCTCCAGGGATGGTTCATCCACCACCTCTCTGGCCAACCTGGGCCAGGCTCTCACCACCCTCAGGGCCAACAATTTCTTCCTCATGTCCAGCCTGAATCTCCCTTCTTTAGTTTAAACGAACACTCCTTGTCCTATCACAACAGGACCTGCTCAAAAGTCTGTCCCCATCTTTCTTCTCGGCCCGTTCGAAGTCCGAAAAGGCCGCACTAAGGTCTCCCCGGAGCTTCTCTTCTCCAGCTGAACACCCCAGCTCTCTCATCCTGTCCTCCCAGCAGAGCTGTTCCAGCCTCGGGTCATTCCTGTGGCTCCTCTGACCCCTCTCCAGCAAGTCCATGTCTGTCCTGTACAAATGCTCTCTGTCCCGGTGGCCAGCATCCTGTCCCCAACCTGAGGTGCTGCTTTCCCATGGCAGCTGACACCGGTCAGGAGCCGGGATGAGGTCAGGAGCTGTTTGCCAAGAGCACCAGGTGCTCCGTGGCTCAGGTGAGCCGGCCGGCAGTGCCGCTTCCCCAGACCCGGCTGCACAAACAGCTCAGCTGCACGACTGGTTTGGCGAGGAATGGAGAACTGGGCTGGAAAATCCTCCTCCCCGGCACATCGTGCCCTCCTGGGGCGAGCGAGCCCCAGCACCTCGGCTGCCTCCTGGGAGGGGGCCGGGGGTTTCCCAGCCTGACTCAATCAATCAGCCTTTTGTGGGGACCAGCAGCTTTCAACATCTCCCTTCCCCCAGGCGGGAAGAAGATCTTTGTCTGACCTGCTTGAAAGAGCAGTATAAAGTGTGGCAAGTTGAATTTTCTAATGTTGGCTGTTGTCAGAACAGTCTCGGGTGCTTGACGCTCTCTGAGGGTCAGCAAGGTACCGCGGGGCAGACCAAGCTGAGCTTTCCTTATCTCCTGGCCACCTCCCAGCTGATGTGTGACAAGTCCTATTCAGCTGCCTCGACAAGGCTGAGGTTGCACAGACAAATTGCCCACACTGCTGGTTCTGGAGCCGGGGTCGATGGCTCGATGCAGCACCATTTAGTCCCATAAACCCTCAGCACATGGTGGCTGGGATCACCGTGCAGTGCTGTTGTTGCTCCCAAAAGCTTTACTTGGGTGGTGACTCTTCTTTCCTTTCCAGGCCCCTATTACTGCGGGGTTGGAGCAGATAAGGTGTACGGGCGCGATATCGTGGAGTCCCACTACAAGGCCTGTCTCTACGCGGGGGTGAAGATCTGCGGCACCAATGCAGAGGTGATGCCCTCCCAGGTACGTGGGGATGGCCCCGCGCAGCCCTCGTTCCCAATGATGGACGTGAATTTGCATGAGGCTGGATTAACCCAACAGCTCCCAGCTCCTCTGGGATGCCAAATCCAGACAAAACCCCACATCAGTTTTGTCTAGAGAGGAGCAGTTGCACTGCTAGGTTGAAAATATGCGTGTTTGATATTTTTTCTCCTAACTCACTCTGATATGTAAATCTGTGCTTTGGGTCTCTGTGTCCTGCTCCCCTGCTGGGAAGCTCAGGTGGGACATGGCCTTGGGGAGCAGCTGGCGGGGATCTGGGTTTATTTAGGAGATAGCCAGAGAGAGTCCCTGATTGCATTAGGCGGGTGGCCAGACTGACCGACGGCGATTTGGCCCTGCAGCTGCGAATCGCTGACTCTCCTGCTGCTGATGTGGCGATAACCAGGGGGCTTATCTGCGGCGTAGCTGAGGCAGGACTTTTAACGACCCTGCTGTTTGCCCTGGCTTCTTCAGGGTCCTCCTTGCCTGCTTTCTGCATCCTGGGCTCAATCTCAGCCAGGCCGTGCCAGTGGCCCTTGATGTGTCACCCCCTGCTTAGTCACTGCGTGTGGCGTAACCCTGGCTCAGTGGGGAGGGATCAGCCCTGGGAAGAACAAACAGGCTCCGTGTCAGTCCCGTGCCCTGTTTGCAGTGTGGGTTGGGGGCTCCTGCACACCAGCAGCTTCAGCACCAGCCTTGAAGTTAGTTGTGGTGCTTATTTACATCTATTTTGATTAAAAACCTTCTGATTTGCTCTGTTTAGTCACCAGCAGTTTATTCCCATTTTTTGCATGCCAAAGCTGTGCTACTGCTTAACTCAATGCTCCTCATCCTCGTTGCTGATTCCCAAGGGGTAAAGTTGAGCTTTACTCCTTGCTGGGTGGTGGGGATGTGGTGGCTGGGGGAGAACAAACCTGCCCATCCTCACGGGTGCATCCACTCTCCCCTTCCAGTGGGAATTCCAGGTGGGCCCGTGTGAAGGCATTGAGATGGGGGATCACCTCTGGATGGCTCGGTTCATCCTCCACCGCGTCTGCGAGGACTTTGGGGTTGTGGCTACTCTGGACCCCAAACCGATGACCGGTAACTGGAACGGCGCCGGGTGTCACACCAACTACAGCACCGAGGAGATGCGGAGAGAGGGGGGTCTGAAGTGAGTCCTAGGGGTCCCTGGGATGTACCTGGGAGGTTTGGGATGTTCTTTGCCATGTGGGAGCTCCCTGTAGTGCATGTGTCTCCACCTGGGTGGATGCACCAGGCAGGGCTGGGGCTGCCCCAGCTCATTTTATTTTAAAAGCAACTGGTCATACGAGAGCGTTCCCCGGGCTGTCCTTGTCCCTGCACAGAAGGAGGGGGTGACAGTCTTCCTAGCCATGGGAACAACCCCCAAATGGACATACTGACAAACCCAACCCCGTTCTCCTCTCCCCAGACACATCGAAGCCGCCATAGAGAAGCTGAGCAAGCGGCACGACTACCACATCTGCGTCTACGACCCGCGGGGCGGCAGGGACAACTCCCGGCGGCTCACCGGCCACCACGAGACGTCCAACATCTTCGAGTTCTCTGCCGGCGTGGCCAACCGAGGTGCCAGCATCCGCATCCCGCGCCAGGTCGGCCAAGACGGTTGCGGCTACTTTGAGGATCGGCGGCCGGCGGCCAACTGCGACCCCTACGCGGTCACCGAGGCCATCATGAGGACAACGGTGCTCAACGAGACCGGGGTGGAGACCAAGGACTATGCTGACCACTGAGGCTGTGGGGTGGGTGGAGGTTTTCATTTCTACACTAGCTTCTCACGTGGGATTTGTGCCCGTGCGGTGTCCTCGGCTGCAATCTCAGACTCTTTAGGAACCTCGCTTCTGGTTTTGTGAAACGTCGCCTTAGAAATATATATATTTTACAGTAAGAGGGAGGGGCCGAACCTATTTTCTTAACCACTTTTTTTTTCTGGTTCCTGTTTTTAGGTTGTAAGTCAGGAAATGTTGGGGTTTTTTTAAACTTGGATTGAATTTTTTCCGATGGACTTTACACTGTGATGTACATAGATCCCTACGTGGAAGCTGCAGCTGCTGCTGTTTGCACCTGGGGAGGGCGGGTGCTTTTTTTCCGTATCTCTGTTGCAAGGAAATGATAATAAATAATGTTCCTGGCTGGGCGGCAGCCGGGTATGCTGCAGTGGGTGCATTTTTCTGTAGCTCCTAGAGCTCTATGGAGGATTTAATTTGGGTCTTGCTGATGTATTGCAGCCACTGAGCAGCCTGCATCAGGCAGGCGCTGGAGGATCCGTGGGGCAGGTGCCTGGAGCTGCCTTGTCCCATTTTCCATTGCTGAAAGGCCATCTCCTTCCATCGTGATCCCCGAAAGGCAAACAGAGCAGTGCAGGCTGAGCAAACAGCGGCCAGGGCAGCAGCTGGCAGGCGTTTACACAGGGCGTGAGCTGCTGAGTCAGCAAATGGCCCAGTGCTGGGCACAGTGAATGACAGGGACACCGCTGGGTGAGGGAGGGGAGCCTGGGGACATCCCTCTGCTGAACCCTCTGCTTGAACCTCAGTTGCAGAAGGACAGGGAACTGCTGGAGAGAGTCCAGCGCAGCCACCAAGATGCTGAAGGGAGTGGAGCATCTCCCGTGTGAGGAAAGGCTGAGGGAGCTGGGGCTCTGGAGCTGGAGAAGAGGAGACTGAGGGGGGACTCATTCCTGGGGATCAATATGGAAAGGGGCAGTGTCAGGAGGATGGAGCCAGGCTCTTCTCGGTGACAACCAGTGACAGGACAAGGGGCAATGGGTGCAAACTGGAACACAGGAGGTTTCACTTAAATATGAGAAGCAACTTCTTCCTGGTGAGGGTGGCAGAGCCTGGCCCAGGCTGCCCAGGGAGGTTGTGGAGTCTCCTTCTCTGCAGACATTCAAACCCGCCTGGACACCTTCCTGTGGAACCTCAGCTGGGTGTTCCTGCTCCATGGGGGGATTGCACTGGATGAGCTTTCCAGGTCCCTTCAACCCCTGACATTCTGGGATTCTGTGATACGATGCATGCAGCTCCTTGGGTTGGAGTCTCTTCACAGGGTGAGGGTCATAGATTTTGTTCAAGGAGCAAAACCCCCAGGCAGATAGGGACATTTCTATGTAGATGGAGTGTCAGCAGCATTTCTAATGGCCAAACCCGTGGGGTCCCTGCATGTGAGGAGGAGTCCTGGGACAGTTCTCCAGTCCTGGAGACACCTTGAAGGGGCAGGTCAGGTCCCTGGGACAGAGCTGTGGGCTTGACCCTGCTGCTGTCACCAAGGGGAGGGTTACCTGGAGGTGAGCGGTTCCAGTAGCAGGAACAGACAGGGACATCGTGTCTGCTCCAGTGAGTCATGGGGATTTTGAAAGTGGTTTGACCTTTACTGAATCTGATGCAGGTGACAAGCTGAAATGGAGGACCCCGAGTCCCTCCTGCAGGTCACGGTGCTGCCAGCGGGGAGGTGACCGCGTCCCAAACCACAGGAGCCAGGAGCCCATGGTGTCTCTGAGCTGGCCAAGAATAAATGTAACCTGGTCCTCACCCTAAGAAGGATAAATTCTTCTTCCAGAAATTGCTTCTTTGGGATGTTTTATGTTTTTCAGCAAAAACACAACGCTGTCTCGTTTTCCTCTCATTTCTGTGATGTCTTTAATGGGTAATTTGAGCACTGGGACAGCGACTGCTGGATGCAGCTGGAAAATCAATAAAGAGCTAAATCTGGAGCAGGAAGATTCATGTTTGTTTCCCTGAATGTAACAGTGGCTTAAAGTACTTCAGCTCTCGTTGTACTGTGCTGTACAGCCCATGCTCAGTTTGAGGAATCGTGTGAATCTGCATTGCCAACATGCAAATATCTTTGGCCAAATGCAGCACCGTGCTACATCCAAACAATTTGTAGCTGTTCCTGGATCTCACTCTTTGATTTTCCTCTTTGGGGGGGAACAGTGAAGCTGCAGGGGAGATCCAGGGACTCACCTAAAGCTGCAGTCAGGGCTTTTCTCTGAGCTGGGCTCAGCCCAGGCCGCTGCTTGCTGGGGATGCTGCCCGCTGGTCCCCACGCAGCTGGAGCTGCTGCACGCTTGGACACATTCCTGCTGTCCTTTGCCAAAACACAGATGACCTTGCTTGTATTTTTTTGAGGTCAAAATGTGTCAGAAACCATATGTTAGGGGATTTTTTTTTCCTGAAGCAGGAGTGATTTCCAGCCACAGAGCCGGCAGCACAGGGCAAACAAGGACACAGGCAAGTTCCCACAGGAGCTTTTCTTACAACTTTGGTGTGCCTGCTTCTGTCGAGGGTGGGTTGTTGGTTTCAGCCAGAGGAGCAGGTGCTGGGGATGGGGCCAGCCCTTGAGGCCATGGGGGGGACGGTGTCCGTGTCCCTGTCCCCATGCAAGGGCTGGACAGTGCCTGGAGATGGACCCAGTGCCCTGTGATGGATGGAAGTGGGTGGGAGGGGGGTGTGGAATCCACCGCAGAACATTTAGATTGGATCTTGGGAACAATTTCTTCCCCAAAGGGCTGTGGGGCACTGGAACAGGCTGCCCAGGGCAGTGCTGGAGTCACCATCCCTGGAGGGTTGGACAGACGGACATGAGGTTCTCAGGGACCTGGGGTAGTGCCAGGGGTGGGGTAACGGTTGGACTCGATGATCTTGAGGGGCTTTTCCAACCAAAGGATTCTATGATTCCACGATCCACCGTGACCTCCAGCTGGGCCCGGGCCGCATCCTGCGGGGGTGGCGTCTCCTGGGGTGGGGAGCACGAGGGACCTGGGGGGCCGGGGCGGTTTTTGGGGGTTTGCTGCCCCCCGCAGGCGCGGACGCCAATGACAGGGCACAGGTCCCGCCGGAGCGGGGGGGGTCGGGCCGGCTCGCTCTGCCGCCCCCGGCTCTGCCGCCCCCGGCTCTGCCGCCCCCGGCCCCGGGTCGTTGCTGGGAGAGGGCGGAGGGGCTGGTGACAAAAATCTTGTTTCTAAATCGGAGTTGGGTCCCTTATTTGATGCTCTGATCGCGCTCCCCCCGCCCCCGCCGCGACCACCCTACACTCTCGCCCTCTGGACAGACACACCTGCTTTGACCCAATCTTGCATTTCCACACCAGCGCTCACAGAGAGGGGCAACTAAATCCCCCTTTGGGCTCTTTCTTGTCCCCATCCCACCCCTCAGCTGGGGGCACAGAGCCGGGTGCTGCCCAGGGGTGCGTTACCCTCGGGACAGTTGTCCCCAGGGCTGTGACCCAGCAGACGGCTCCGCTGCCACACCAGGACACACACCGTGGTCTCCTCCTTCACCCCCCATCACTGAGCACCCTACAAGGTGATGCAGAGGGGGACACCCAGGGCGGGTGAGCATCGTGACCACCCCATCACAGGGAGCAACAGCACAGGGGCTTGCAGGTTTCTCCGTCTCCACATCTCTTTTCATCACAATAAATTCCATTACTTTGCATTCAGTCAAGGCCTTCAGGATATTTTTTTCCAAGTAGGTTATAAAAAGAACATTAGAATTACAATTCTGATGCTAACAATAGCATTACTCAAAGCCGCTGGCCAGAAGTGGGGAGCTCTGGGTAGAATAAAGACCTAATCTGAAATGTCAATAACTTCTTTTTTCCCCCCCTCTCTGTCTTCCAGCCTGCACAATCTGCTCGGGTCTCTCTATCTTAATGAGCATTAAAATGGTTTCAAATTAGACCTACAGAAAATTGAATTTTTGTCCCTCAGAAGCTTAGTCTGGCCTTTAAAGGCCAGTGATAATATTTTGGTTTTGTGTAAGAGCATCTTTGATCTCGAAGGCTCTCAGCTCATAGAGAGACACGGCTCATTACCAGCAATTTGCTGTTGAAATGCGGCCACAACTGGAGGGGGGACCAGCATCATGCAGTGGCACCCAATGTGTCAGGAGAAGATTTAGGGAGAGGTTTGGCTGAGGGGTGTTTGGTCCTGGCCCCCACTACCCCTGCGTGGTTCCCCCAGACCGCACCTCACTCCCAGGGAGCCCGGCTGGTGGGTGGGTGGTCAACCTCCCCCAGGCTGGGTTTGTGTCCTGCTGCTTTCAGCTCAGTTTAGTCCCTAAAAGGATGGGATGAAAGAGCCCCAGCAGCCCAGCCTTAGCTCGGGGTGGGCTAAGGTGACTTTCTGATGTCCCTGGGGACACCCCAGGTGACAGCAGCGTCTTGCTGACAGGGCAACGCAGCCAGTAACCTGGCAATGCACAATGGGTTTTCTCATCTATGTCACCAACCCATGTGGCATCGCCGACGCTAAAAACCCTCTCCGCTTTCGAGCGTGGGGCTCAGTCACAGGTTCTGTGCAGGGAAGGTGTCACGCAGGTTGCTGGAGACCTGCTGCTCACTCACTGCTGGGAAGATGCAGCAATTAGACTTTCCAGGAAAGCTGGTTGCCATGGCAGGGCACTGGGAGCAGACGGTCATTTACCTCATCCACAAAACAAGGGGGATTTAGTCTGGGGGGGTTAGATGGGCCCAGCACTTGCAATTACGTTTCCCACCTGCTTTGCACCTGGATGATGCAATGAAGCGCAGTCAGGAATGACACACTGCCCCTGGCAGCACCCCGGGTTTGGGGGTGTTTATAGGGACACTCGGTGACTTCACGGCGAGTGGCTGGAGGGCAAGTTGAGGCTTGCAACTGGGTGTAAGAGGAGCCAGCGGGTTTGCCCTCCTCCTCCTGGGACAGAAAGCAGCAGAGGCTGGAAGTGTGCAGAGCAGATCGGTCCCATGTTCCCACCAGCCCCCACGGGACTGGACCATCCCTGCTCATTTTGGCCACACTGGGATGGGCAGAGTCCCCAGTCCCCTGGCAAGGGCAGGGCAGCGTGTGCCTTGATGCCCTCTGCTGCAGCAGATGCTGCTGCTTTGCACAGACAGGACTTTTTCATACAGCAATGCCGTGAAGCCCACAGCAGCAGCTTGGTGGTTGGCTTGAGAAAGGTCTGCAAAGAATCCAGATCCCCCAGGTCTCCCTAGAGCGGTGTCCATAAACTTTAATGACTTGCAGCAGCCATCTCTGCTCTCCCCAGCACTCAGGACCCCTCCTGAGCACCCAGACCTAGTGTGGTGGGTGAGCAGGGACAGCTAAGCTACCAAAAGCACCCTACCAGCTGCAGCCTGGGGGCTACAGGGGAGCTGGGTGGGGGCAGGAGCTGTCAGGGCAATAACAGGTGCTAATGGCCCTGAGCAGCCTCACCTGGGCCATTGGGCCATGGGGGTGCATTTAAGCTTTGCCTCGGCCACCAGTCCCTGTCTGAGTTGTATTGAGGAATGTTGGTCTTCAGCATTGGTCATCCAGAACTTAACTCATGGATTGATGTCTCAGCCCGACTGGTCTTCTTGCTGTACACCTGCCAGATCACCAGGATGTGTCTCACCCTGATTACCTTTGCTGATCCTGAACTGCAGCTTAGATTTTTGGGCTTGATTTTGGACTTGCCTCATTGTGGGGAACATTTCTGATGGTCCTGATTCCTGGTTGAATGTTCCTATCATCCCTGGATCTGCTATGATGGGGAGCAGAGGGACTGGTCCTTGCTGGTGAGGCTCTGCCCTGTAGCTGTAGGGTCCCTCCTGGCTTCCTGGAGCTTTAGGGGCCCTGTGGCCCTTGCTGTGCCCTGATGGGTGGGGGGGTGTACAAAGGGCTGTAGGGGGCTATGGGGTGTAGGTGTTACAGGGCAGTGTCTGCTGGGGTGGGGTAGGGGAATCTCCTCTGTGGTGCTCCTTGTAAGTGCTCACTAAAACTTATTCATTGCAGGGTCCTTGGGGACTGGTGATCCCCAAAACCAGGGTGCTTGGTGTAGAGGAGGGAGGTGGCACATTAATCTGTGCCAGAGTGTTTGAGCTACGGAACCGCAGCTGATTTCTCAGGCCCTGCTGGTGGGGGAATGCAGACTTTGCGGCTGGAGGACCACATTCCTCACCAGATCCACCTCTGTTGTGCCGCCTTTTGCAGTGTCACTGTGCATCTGCTTGGTTAATGGCCTCTAGGATGCGGCCTTGGTATTTGCCAGGCTTAAGAGAGAGGGATAATAGCCTGAAGCTTCCTCTGGCTGCCCTTGGGGTGGGACAGCACGTGCTCTGCATTGCCACAGTGACCGTCCCTGCAGGGCTGTGGCCACATTTCCAGCGCAGGGTCATCTCCCCATGGTGACACCTTGTGCACAGGCACCCATTTGAGGAGCTGGGAAACCAGCAGATGGGACCCCACAGGGTGTTCCACCAGAGGAGTCCCCTGACTGTGTGTGGGGACAGCCAGTGACAAACTGAGTCTGGGGAATTCAATTTCTTCTTCAATCTTTACTGCCTGCAGTCGCTGAGAAGCGATGGCAGTGATGGGATATCATGAGCAGGAACGCTCTGTGGAGGATGATGAAATGCTATTGCCATAATGGCTTTGTCTTTTTCAAGCCCATTTTGTTGAAGCTCTTTGCAGCAATGCAGGTGCTTGGGTTGCAAGTGGTGAAAATCAAACAGCAGAGCTTGCTAAGGGAAGCAGGGACAGGTCGAGCTGTAGCTGTGCTCTTGTTGGGCAGGGTCTGGTGGAGAAATGCTTGTAGCCCAAATAAAGTGATTTATTCTGGTGCTGCTCTGGCCTCATAGCTGTGAAAACAAAGATCAAATGCATTTGTTGGCCTTGATTCACATTGCAGGAGGTATTTGTGCTGGCGTAGCTGTATTAGTGGCTGAAATGTCGATGTGTGGCACGTTTTAGGAGGACTCTGTAAAAATAGCTGTGGGTAGAGCTGGGCTGGGATTGTTTGCCCATGGGAGGGGTGTGCAAAGGTGATGGGTGCTGTTGGGAAACAGAGCTGCTGGTGAAAGAACTGGGTTTGCCCTAAAGCACCTCAAGCTCAGAGGGAAGGTGGGGAAATACAACTGTGATGCTGTAGTTGAGGGAAAGTGAAAGTTGTGACAGATTTGGCAGCAGCTGATCCATGATGCAAACTCCAGCCTCTAGAAGGGTGGTGAATAAAATAAATCTGGGGAGATTTGACTAGGGTGACTTTTGTCTTCTCTGTGGTACTTAATCCAGGATATGGACCCACACTGTGCCTGGAATGTTTCCACCACATGTTCAAGGGAGCTGAAGCATTCTGTTAACTGTCCGAAAGTAGGCATAGCACCTTTTCCATACTTGTCCTCACATAAGGGTCCCATGGCTTGCTACACCAGCTCTTCAGTGCCTACCATGTCCTCCAGCGTGTCCTTCTCCTGTCTCCCCAGCATTTGGGGAAGGGACAGGCCATCAGGTCTTGTTCATAGCTCACTAGTGTGTCTGTCCTGAGCTGCCTTTCTGTGCTGACTAGTTGTGCTGTTTTAACACACTGATCTGCCCTTGGCTTTTGTATAATGGGTGAAACTCCTACATTCTCATGTGTGGCTCTCTCAAGCGTGTGCTCTGCACTCCCTGCATGTTTCTCTGCCTCTTTGCTGCCAGGTGTCACCCTCCTACCTCCCTGGGTGCTGGAGGCTCTCACCACTGCCTCTCAGTCCCTTTGGGACGCTGAGCCAGGACAGTCCCAGGGGTGGCACAGTGGCTTCAGCTGACACTGTGGGTGAACTGGGTGACTGTAGCCCGGCAGGTTTTCCCACAGAGGCAGTGTGGGGGGAGAGGACAGGGTCATGCAGACAGGGTCATCAGGCTCAGCTCCCACCAGCAAGGGAGGTGTGGAGACAAAGCAGCTACCGACAGCTTTTTGCCTTCATGGTGCAGATGCCAGGGGCTTCCCCAGGGCGATTTTGCACCCAGGCCCAGCCCTGAGCCACACCAAAATCATGTGTATTTTCTTCTGTCACCACCCTGCACCCACAATGGATCCGCTTGGTGGGCTGGACAGTTGTCCTCTGCGGGGCTGCTGGCAGGTGCGGTATCTCAGGAGCTGCTCCTAGAGCCTGTCACGAGCTGCTCTGTCCTCTGCTTGTGTTCCCCTGGGCACAGTGGGTTTGATTTTTGCCAACCAGCCCAATACAAGGACCACAAAGCAACCGGCTGCACAAACATCATTGTTGCCTGGTCACTTGGTGAAAATGGGTTTAGACCCACCTTCAACCACTTTAGTTGCCACCAGCTCAGCTGGCAGTGCCGCACAGATGTGGGAGACGTGCAGCGCGTGATTCTAGCACGGGCAGGGTCTCCATCAGCTCCTCCTGTGAGCAGCATGGTACTGACTTGTGGCTGGGACAGACAGTGCTCATGTTGTGACACTGGAGGACTTTTTAATGACAACTCCTGCTCCAGCCAAGGCAGGTTTGTCAGATGTGACTCACCTGCTGCGTGACAAGTCTGGCTGGCCTCAGACCAGCGACCTTTGAGTCTTGTGTATTAGGTCATGGAAACCCAAATCAATGATGACTGTGGAAAGGGAAATACTGCATGAGGGGCAATCCTGGAACAGCTGTGCTGTGGGCAGGGGGTGAGAGCTGGGACGAGCAGGGGTATGGACAGCAAGGTACAGTGGTGGGGGACACCTGTGCCCCCTGCTTTTCCACCCAGCATCCACCCATGATGCAGCCAGCCAACGATCTCTTTTGGAGAGCATTACTTCACAAAGAAAAATGTTCAGCCGGTGAGGGTGCCCTGGGGCAGAGCACGGCTCTGGCAGCAGCATGGGCTCAGAGATTAACTGCTGCACACCGGGCTCTGGTGGCTTTTGGGTTCAGCCTGTGGGGTGTCCGTGGGTCAGCGCTGCTGGCGTGTGGTCCTATGATGGGAAGGGGCTCCACAGATAGATGAACCTTATGCTTGGGAGGTGTGTGTTTGTTCAGAAGGGGACCCTGAGCTGTTTCACTGTGTGTGGGCTGCTCATGCTGCTGGAGCCACTTGCAGCAGCAGGTGTGGGCAAGGGGTCAGTGTCACCCTGAGCCTTGGTCCTCTGGATGTGTCTGCCCCAGCACCAAGACGTGCTTTGGCTCAGACACCCCACTCAGCATGTGCCAAGATGGTTGTTCTCTGTTTTCCTGTGGGAGTAGCTGCTGGGACATGTTTCTCCATGCTGGGGTTTGATGTTTTTTGTGCTGGACACATGGAGTGACTGATGATGAGCAGGAGAATGAAGTGTTTCTACTGGCAGGAGTTGAAAGATGTGTGCTGAGAGAGGGAGTGGGATTCTCAGTGAGCTGGCAAAGGCAGCCAGGGGTGGGAGAGGAGCCTGGGTGCTGTGGGGTGCCCCCACCCCAGGGCTCTCAGGTTGGGTTGCTAACACGACCCTTGGTGCACCATCTCCTCTCCCCAGACACTTCCCTGGGCTGTGTGGAGGGCTGGGGGATTTCTTGGAGGTTTTTGTGCCTGGCATCTAGGGCAGGGTCCATCCCACAGCTTTTTATCAGCTAGAAGTGGGATATCTGGGTTTGTTGAGCAAACTAATTCTGGCAGGGGGCTGCTGGGCCACACAGGCACACTCCTCTAGCTGGTGGCTGTGGTGGTCTCATCATGGGTGCTGTTTTCTGCCCCTGAGTATTCATCACTGCCTCTCTGGAGGTTATCTCCACCACAGCCAGCAGTGTGGGAGTGCTCCTCAGCTATTTCTGGAAAGAACTGAGTGGATTTGGGTGAAAGTGCTGCAGGAGGTGATATGGTGGACTTTGCATGGGAGCGGCTGATGGGATGGCCCATCTCTGGCGAGTCTGCAGCGGGGCACGGTCCTGCTGTGCCATCCTCCTCCCCATCCCACGCTGAGCAACAGGGGCTCTGCCAGCGAAGAAGAGATCAGAAATCCAGGCAGTGCGATTAGAATTATAATAACAGTAATTAATGCCTTGCTTCTCTTGAAGGATTTTCTAGTGAGGCTTGCCAGGTACTGGCTGGGCATTAGCTGATTAAAGCAATAGCACCCACGTGAAGGGGATGGGTGCCAGCTGGATGACACCGCAGGGGCTCAGCTGAGGGCTTGATCTCTGCCCTCATCTTCCTTCATGGCTTGAGGGGAAGATTAAAAGGGAGGAGTTTGGGAGGGATGGCCCTGAATCAGCCCCCTTCCCCACAGATGAGGGTTAATCTATGGGAGGAAAACAGGTCAGGGGCACCTTTGTGTTACCTGTGGATGCTCATCTGGCCTCTAGTGATGTGAGCTCAAGGGCTTGCATGTACCTTTGTGTGCGCTTGAGGATAAATACTCTAAAGCATCCACTCCTGTGTGTGCATGTATCTGTACAAGGGAGGCTGCTCCAGCATGCAGATTTCCATCTCCACACAAATGCCAGTACGTGGGCTTGTGTAGACACAAGCCAGCACAATAACACAAAGGCTGAAGAAAATGCTTTACAGGGAGAGATGTGAAGGGCTCAAATTGATCAGTTTATCAAGGAGGTCTCTTGATTTTTGGTGTGTAAGTACCATCACACGGAGAAATCACTTGGCACTAAAGGACTTTTTAATGTCAGAGAAAGACAGAAGAGGAACCAGCAGCTGAAGCCGGCCCAAGTCAGACTAAAAAGCAAGAGTGCGTGTTAGCAGCAGAAGCAAATTTGCAAGGGACATGGCAGAGGGGGTTGTCCCTTTGTGAAGAGCGATCTCATCTCTCTGGTAGAGATGCCTCAGCCAATATATTCTGTGCTTGGGCATACAGTATGAGGGTAAGCAGATGATTTTTATTATGCTATTACAGCCTCATATATATTTTTTTCCCCTCACTCCTTGAATGAGGCCGGGAACACTGTCTCAGGATACAGGGTCATGAAGCATCCATGGGATGGAGCCCAAAGATGCCACCTGGCCCCCTTGCAGCGCCGTGATCACTAGATGCTCTTCTCACTGCCCCCAGGAGCACGGCTGGTGGCCCTGCCATCTGGGAGGCTTGGTGTGACCATGGGGTGTACCAAGGAGATGCTGGTCCAGGAGCAGCCAGGAGCTGCTGCAGAGCCCTGGGACATTAAGATCCCAGGGCTTTGTACACCACAGGTGGGACACTTAGCCCTGATGCCACCCGTGCCCTTAGGGAAGCTGCCTCACCAGCCCGCAGCCCCTGCACCCACAGAAAGGAGGAGATGGGGACCTTGGCCATGGCCTCTGGCCAAGGAGAGGGCGGGTGTGCAGGCAGGTGTGGCTGAACAACACTGTGTGTGCACGGGTGAAAGGTGCCAGCCCAACAATAACGAGTCATTGGTGTTGCTGCTTGTACTGGATGACGTGGTTGACTGATCAGCTGAGTAAACCAGGGAGCTGATTTGGAAAGGTAATAAACATAAGCGTAGTATAAATATGCTGGTATTGTGGATTTTATATACATATATAGGTATATAAAATAGTTAGCAGTGGTGTATATAGCGTAACTATATCAGCAGTGAGCCCTCCATGGGCGTGCTGTTCATATATGTGTATTTTAGTCCAAGGGAAGCTTAAGAAACCAACTTCTTTGGCCATGCTGCTGCTTTATCTTTTCCTCCAACACAGATGTTTCGTTGCTTGACCTTACAGGGTGCAGTGGGCTGGCCCAGTAGAAAGCAAATCCCCCACTCAGCCACTTGCTTGCTCCCTGCAGCAGGATGGGGGAGAGGTTGGAAGAGCAAAAGTGAGAAAGACTCCTCATCTGCTTGTAACAGAGGGTTTGGAGAGCAGGGGAGGCCAGGAGCGTCCCCAGGGTGCTGGGCAGCACCCCGCAAGGCTGGGCCATCTCCCCAGCACCCACGTATTCGGAAGCAACAGAGTGAGTGGAAATGATCCAGCGAACTACAAATTGCCCCGGGGGTAATGTGTTGCTGCCTCACCCAGAAGCGTTCACGTCATTAAATCCGCTCACAGTCACGGCTCAGGTATTCCCAGGCATTTCCGCGGTGCTTCCCCGAGGACTCCTGGGTCCCGGGCACAGCTCGGCCCTGCTGGGTGAGAAGATCATGTCCAGTGCGGGGGAAACTGAGGCACAGTCAGGTGGCTGAAGCTCATCTGTGCTGCAGGCAGAGCAGGGCTCAGGTGCCAGTGGGAGTGTTTTACTGATAAATGTTTTTGTGTTTTTTCTTATAATTACTCTGTTCTTTGTCAAGAAATGCCATGTTCCTTGAAGCCAGGGGAGCACGGTGACATCGGAAAGGAGAATTTTGTTGTAAAACCAGGCTTGATGTTTCTTTTTCTTTTCTCTTTTTAAAAATTTCCCCTTTAATACAGGAAAAAGGAGGAAGGGAGAGCAGACAGAACCCAGAGGAAGTGAGATTTCCCATCACTAGAACAAACCCTTCAGAACAATTTTAAGTAAAAACAATGGTCCAAAATAGCAGGAAAGTGAATCTTTTGCAGCTTACTAAACATCCTTAGCTTCTTTTTACCCAGTCTGAATGTCAGTGCTGGTGACTGCGCATGTAATTAGATAACAGGGGTGACTCTGGGGCGCATGGAGATGAGCAGGGAGGCAGGAATGCAAAGACACGTTTGGCTCCAATGAGTAAAACCCTCCTGAACTCAGCACCCCTGGGTCACGCACAGGGAATGGCAGGTGCCCTGGTGCCGCAGGCATCAAATATATTGAAATATACCCATCTAGTTATATCTTACAAACTGCAGATTGTGGTGTAGTCACGGTCGGGGGGGTGGATTAATGGTGTGGCATCGCTGCCGGCCATGTCGCGAGGGGGCTCCCACGTTGGTGTCTTGCAGTACTGTAGCTGTGCCACAGCGAGCACAGCCACGGCCTGGGTGCCTTTGTTTGGCTCCTGGCGCAGGAATCCTTTAGATTCACATTGTGACCTTGGGTGAGCAACTTCACTGTGTTTAAAATTAACTTTTCTGCAAACAAGGCGTGTAAATCTCATTGTGTCTGGAGAGCTGCGGTGCAGCACGAATGGCTTGGATTTGGTGAAGGGGATTTTTCACTCTGAGTTGTCCCCCTCTGTGACAAGGGTGCCAGTGCTGACCCAGCACAAAGCCACCATCCATGGGGGAAGATGGATCAGTAAAATCTGCTGTAGCGCAGGTTGCTGTCACCTCCTGCCGTTTGTGTTCTGCTGGCAGAGCTGAAAAGAGGCTCCAGAGTCTGATAAAAGAAGCTGCAGGCTCATCTTACACAAAAAAAGACCGGAGAAAATGGGGGTGCGTAGCCTGGCAAAACACAAGCTAAGGGCAGCACAAGGAGAGCGGTGTGCGGATGCATCCGCGGGTTCGCCCCGCGGGAGATGAGCTGCTGAAAGCCTTGGCACGAGACCGCAGGGGTGTGCGTTGCCTGTGACTACACGCAGGCTGGAAAAATAAGAAGTAGCTTTTAAGCATCACGGAGCAGGGGGGGCCTGAAAGAGCTTCCCAGCAGGAGCCCTGTGCGCTGGGAATACACAAACTCCTTTGGTGCTTTTTGAGGGGTTTTACATTGCACCATAAGGAGTGTCCCGTAGCTTTGTGTGCCCAGGCTGCCGTCACTGTAGGTCTGTGAGAGGATGTCTGTCTGTCCAGCCAGGTCCAGGTGGGTGTGTGCTGTGGATACACAGCCCATTTTACACTTATTCATTCTGCACGTGTATGCAGCCTCCTTGTCAGCAGCCGGGAGGCCTCTCCGGGAGGTGCCTTCCCCCAGCGCTGCCTTTGGTGTGGGTTTTACAGATGTTTTTTATACCGTCACGCAGCGCTGAGAGGGGGAGAACACAGCAAGTGTGATGTGCTGCTGACCCCCAGCTCCCTGGGGTGCCCGGGCTGGTCACGCACCTTCACCCCACTGATCTGTGGGGAGCATGGGGCAGTTGTCTACCCCTCACAGAATGTCAGGGGTTGGAGGGCCCTGTAAAGCTCATCCAGTGCAATCCCCCCATGGAGCAGGAACACCCAGCTGAGGTTCCACAGGAAGGTGTCCAGGCGGGTTTGAATGTCTGCAGAGGAGACTCCACAACCCCATGGGCAGCCCGTTCCAGGCTCTGCCACCCTGAGAAGAACTCGGGACCCCTCTATTTACCTCTCGCTAGATAATTAAAACTGACTTGAGTTATAAAAATAGGAGGGTGGGGGGGAGGTGACAGCTGGGCCGGGAGAATTACAGGAGGAGGAGATCAGCTCAGAAGGAGCAGCGGGAGGCAAGATGGCCCCATGCCGCGGCAGGGCAGCCGGCTCCTTCCCTCACAGCCCAGCCCCATAACCGCTCCTTCCCTCCCAGCACACCCCGGCCGCACAAGCAACCCTTTCCCTAACACCCCGGCTCGATAGCCGGCCCCTTCTCCCCACACCCCGCCTCCACAAGCAGCTCTATCCCTCACAGCCCGGCTCTACCGGCCGCCCCTTCCCCCCGGGCCCGCCCCGGCCCCTCAGCGCGGAAGGGGGCGGGCCGGGGCGGGGCCGCCCGCCGGGGCAGGGACGTCGCGGCCGGCGCGGCGCGGCAGGTAGCGCTGCCGGCGGAGCGGGCCGGGCCAGTCGGGACGGCGCTGGACCATGGGGAAGGTGCAGCTGTTCGAGATCCGACTGAGTGAGAGCCGCGTCGTCTACAGCCCCGGAGAGCCGCTGGCCGGGACCGTCACCGTGCGCCTGTCGGGCTCGCTGCAGTACCGAGGTGAGCCCGCGGCCTGCCCAACGCCTCCCGCGCTGGGGGAGCCCCCTGCCCGCCTCCCCCGGGCGGCGGGGCCGGGTGGGCCGGGCCGGGGCTCCGCCGCGGCGCTAGCGGGGAAGCCCGTGGGGCGCTGGGAGTGCGGGGTCCTCTCGGCCGTGGGGCCGGTGCCGGGGTTGGGGGTTCGCGGGGAGGAGCCGCTTCCCCCCTGGGCGCTGTGGAGCGGGTGTTCCGGGCTCGCACCTCGGTTCTGCCGCCGCTGCCGTGAGGCGGCTGGGGAGCGGAGCGGCGGGGCTGATCGAGCAACCTGCTGAATGATTTCCTCCTCTTACTTTTTGCTCCCATCCCACAAAAAATCCACACCCCCCAGGAAAGAAAAAAAGGCAAACAAAAAAGAACCCCAAACCACCACCCCCCAAAAAAACCACCAAACAACCAAAACGAAACCAAACCAGCACAGACTTGTTTCACAGAACCCTCCGAAAGCTGGTGGGTGCCCAGGGCGGTGGTACCGCGGGCACAGGAGCCTGGTCCCCGTGTCCAGCCCTTCCCGGAGCCCTGCAGCCTCCCTGGGCTCCCGGCATGGCCGTGGTGGTGGCCCCTGAACACCGGGCCCTTGTGCTCCTGGGTACCACCGGGCACCGAAACACGTTTTATGTGGGAGGAGGCGAGGAGGAGACGGGCGATGTGATGTCCTGGCTGGCGGCTGCACCTGCCGCAGCAGGAGGGCTGAGCGCTGGTTTGCGAGCGCAGGCTGCGGCGAGCAACCGTTTCGTAACGTCTCGAATGAATTTGAACGTTTTGAGTTGTGGAAGTATCAGTTTGGGAGGCGTCCAGGTCCTGTGTGTGCCAGGGTCAGTGCCTGCCTGCAGTCTGCTGTGTTGGGGGTGTGTGGGTGGCTGTTACTCCAGGTGAGACCCAGGCCCTGTTGCTGGCTGGTGCAGCCGGTCAGGGTGGGGGGACAGGGGTGGACCGGGGGAGATGAGCTGCTCGGTACAGATCTTCCCAACTGGGAACTTGCTCCTCCACCCTAGAGAAGTAATTTGGGTTTACAAGTTCATTTGGTTCTCAGAGCCATGGAAATGCAAACTGATTTGCTGTTTTCCCTGAGGTTGTCTTGCTTGCTTTGTCCTTTCTAACAAGTGATTTGGGGGGGAAAAAAAAGACCAAACAATGGAAAATGTGAAGTCTCTTGAACAGAGATGTCAGCCTGGATGATGGTGCCTATGCTCACCCGTGTCTTGCTTTCGCAAGCACCTCTCCCAGTTGTCTGCAATAGCCTTTTGGAAGCTTTCTCAGGAAAAAAATATCTAGGACAAGTGCAGACTTGTAGCCTGTTTAACTCCTGTCTGAGCAAAACAGTTGCACATCCAGTGTATTTTCTCATCGGAGGGTATTCCCAGCAATATTTCTTCCAACAAAGATGTCCATAACAAACTGTGGCTGACTTCTGTCCTTGGCCCATCCCATTGACTCCCACCCCTGCTCCTGAAGGCACCTCTTAGGCGAGACGAGAGTGTTTGGCCTCGAAGGGCTCGGTTGTGCTGGCCCCTGGTGCTGCCAGCTGGCTGCGGTTACGCTTTGGTGTTGCCTCTACAACTCCCATCTTGGAGAGGAGCTGCCAGGTTCTACCCTACACCAGATCTCCTTTGCTTCCCGGTGCGCTGCAGCTGGTTGTTGTGGGGAAGGAGGAAGGTGTCTCTTTGTTCCAGACCTTCTTTCTGCTTCCTCATTGCTTTCACTCTGAAACTTCAGGGTCAGGTCCTGAAGCCAGGAGGGGTTTTGTTCTTGGACCTGGTGTTTGATGCTAATGCAGGGGTTTTGGGAAGAAGCTGGACAGTGAAGCAGG
The DNA here is from genome assembly GCF_037038585.1 of Patagioenas fasciata. NCBI lineage: Eukaryota > Metazoa > Chordata > Aves > Columbiformes > Columbidae > Patagioenas > Patagioenas fasciata. The sequence continues at coordinate 3,018,385 of NC_092539.1, forward strand.
GCTCTGGGAGAGCTGGCAGAAGCACTGAGCCAAAATCTGAGGTGGGCTGTGTGTGGCTGTTCCTTCTGCTTCTGTGCAGAGGTGACCGGAGCAGCTGTTTTGGGCTGAGGTCCCTGCGAATTGGCTTCACCAGCTGGGGCAGAAACTTTCCATAACTGGTGTCTGAACCTGCCCAAATAAGTCACGTCGGGTGTGATACCAACATCTGCAGAGCAGCACAAGGTGACTCTTTGCTGTGTGTCCTCCCTGCTGCTCTGTATCTTATGGTCTCTGGTGTGTAAACCCTCCATGCTGGGGCTGGTGGTCTCTCAGATGGGCTCCCTCTCCTTCTGACTGCAGGAAGTGTCTTTCCCTCAGCAGGAGGCTTGTGTAGCTGCTGAAACATCCTTCTTGGTGTGACAGCAGACAACTACTTATGGAAAGAGGTCTTAAAGAGTCTGGTTGAGCTCCACGAGCTCAGCAGCAGAGACATCAGACAACCTCTGATGTGCTGGTGCTTTCTGCTGGGGTGTGGAGAGAGGTAGGTGGCATCAGTTTGTGTTATATAGTATATACGCCTACGCCTTCTGTGACCAGCAATGAGTGACAAAGAGCTCTCAGGAGAAGACACGAAGTCCTCACCTGCTGCACTGTGTCCTACAGCAACAAGACTCGGTGCTTTCCATCTCCTCAGCTGGACCAGTCCGGTGTGCTGGTGGCTCTCAGTGTTGTGGTTTTGGAGATGGCAGATGCAAACAAGCCTGCAGATGACTACTTCACACGGTAGCTTGTTTTATGGTTGTTGGAAATTGCAGCTTCTGAAAGGTGGACAATGCAAACAAAGCAAGCTCCTTCTGCCTTGCTAAACACACTGGAAACCTTGGGTCATAGGAAAGTGTAACTGGAGACACACCTTTCAGGATCATAAATGCTCCCACCTACGCTGGCTTCCTCGCCAGCCCTGTGACTAACAATAAAGGCTGTTCAGTAGCACATCATCTTCAGCTGACCATGTGGCAGTGTCACAAATGACAACTGGCCTTTGGAGACCCACATAGACCTTCTGGGCAGACACACGTGTCTGTGCCGGGGTGAAGGCCCTTCCCTGAAAACTTGCGAGCCTCAAGGGAGAGCGCTGATGGGAATGCAGAATTCCCAATCATTGTGCCTGGCCTGCTGGGTAAATCATCAAACAAGGGTGTACAAAGAATAATTAATCTTAACAGGAAGCTGGCGCTGAGACAGCTGGAGATGGCGTTAATTTGGGGGGAAGGAAGAGGGAAATAAGTTCTGTCCAAGCAGGGCAGGCAGCGCCGGTTGCTGGCAGGAGTGAGCTGGAACAAAGGCTCGTGCTGCTCCGGGATTCTGGAGCACTTTCCTCTCAACTCTGCGGCGTCCAGGGGCCATGCAGATTATTTCAGTCGTGCTGCCTGCCATTCAGCGAGGCTTCTCGCAGGCAGAGCTGTAATGTTAAAATAACAGCCCTCTCTCCTGGGTCACTAAGACTAAAGAAACTGCAAGTGCTTTCCAGAGCAGATTCCAGCGTTTTGCTGTTCTCTATTATTTAGCTGTCTAGGTTTATGCACTGATGACTTGACTTTAAAATCACTCCCTTGAACTACAAAGCTCCAGACACAAGTACCTACGTCTGTTCGCACTCTAGAAGTACCCAGGTTCATAATTCCCATTTCTGCAGAGCAGCTGTGAATCATAATTTCCTTCTCTAATCTTAGATGTAGTAAGTATTCTCACATCTCAAATGGAGAACCGAGAAAGCTGGTGGTGAAGGAGGAGATTGAAAAGCAGGTCACTCGAATCCCAAGTCGTGTCCGAACTAAAAGATGACTTGTGTTTCCCTAGGAAGGCAGTGGGGAGAAGCTTGGGTTTGGCTGACATGTAAGGTGGATCTGACGCGTGTGTAACCTGTGCCCTTCCTGGAGGAAAGAGGTGACACTGAACGACTGTGTTGACCACGATCCTCTGCACCAATTAACCTCTGAAACGGAGGAAGGTGTTGTTCCTGCAGACAGGCTGTGGTTTGGGCTGCTTAGCAAAGTGATGTTGAAAGGATGGATTTAGTCCCTGGTCAATAAGTCTGAAGCTTGCTCCGTCCAGACATGGAAGTTTGTCTTCTATAAGGGTGGATTTGATATTTTTGTGCTTGGCACCTATATTAATACATCACTGGGACAGGAGGGACCCCAGAACTGGTCTCTGCCTTGGGGTGCGGTGTGCGAGGGAGCGCGGTTTGGACCCAAAGCTGTCACTATCTCTGGCAACACCAGCAGTGCCTGGTGAGATCCTCAAGCTGCCTGGCATCCCTTAGCGCTGGTGGGCACCAGGACGCGGCGAGGCTGGTGCTGATGCACAGGAATGCTCGCATGTCGTTCCACAGGCTCGCTCCGGCAGGCTGGATGGCTCCAGCTATGGGGAAGTGGATTAACTTTCTTTTCTCATTGTCTGGAGTGAGACAGCAGGGAACTGTGTGGCCAAGTCTGTCTGAGGCTGTGGAACAAAAGAGGGATTTTTGCTTTCCTGGCTGGCTCGCTGCTAGAGCTCCAACTCCTCTGGAGTCAATAACTAATCACGAGATTGTTTTGTGTCTCCTGTCGCTGCAGTGTGTGCCTCCCTCTGCTGCTCCCCCCGCCCGCGCACCACTTGTGCTCATCTGAAAAGCTCGCTTTGCCGTTTTCCTTGGCGAGGAGACGTGCTACGACCTCCCATCTCTTGTTTAACAAAATGGGAGAACAAGTGGAGCGGAGTTCTGTCTGTCTGATTTGCTTCCAAGTGTGACAAACGGGGTGCGGGTGCATATTCCTTCCCTGGAGCAGTGCAGCGCTGGAGCTTGTCGCTCAGGGCTGCAGGCAGGTAGGCAGCAGGGAGGCTCCCTGGCTGCAAGGATGGAGTCTGTTGGTTTCCATCCCTCTTTTCCAGAGGCAGATCCCCATCCCTGGCAGGGTTGGGCGATGGAGAGCAGCAGGGAGGGCAGTGGATCGGGCCAGCCCCTCTGCCAGAGGAGGTGTGGGACACACTCTGTCGTAGCCTGTGCAATACCTTTTGCTGAAAGTCATCCCTTGGGAAGGAGTCCATCTGTAGAAGCCATGTAGCTGCCACTTGGCGAAGTCTTGCTAGAGGCTGTCACAGCCAGGAAGAGTAGGACAGACGTGCGGACCATCCTCTGCCATCTGGAGAACGAGATGCTCAGGCTCTTCCAGGAGAAGAAAGGCTGTGGGATGGTTGGGTTGTGCTGCGAGGCTGCTGCCAGCCCCACTTGTGCAAAAGCATAGAGAAAAGTGCTCTGCCAGGCGTTGGGGCAAGTGCTGCTGAAACAGCCTGGCAAGCGCACCAGGGGCTGGGGTTTGGTTTGGTGCCTCTTTTCTTGAGGGCTGATTGTTGAGATATCCAATGTACAGCCTTTAGGCTACTGTTGTTACCTCTGGAGTCTGGCAACAGGGATTGCTATGGAAGTTAATTACCTCTTTGTGCTGCTCTTAAAAATCTGTCACTCTTCAAATCTCTTGTGTGGAAGAGCAAACTGCTTAGGAGAGGAGAAAATGAGCAAAGGACCAGACTGCTGCCAGTCAGCGGATTTTCGCCTTGTGCATGGTTGTCTGTGCGTGCTCTGAGCCCTTGGGTTGTGTCCAGGATCTGAAGCGGGAGGTGAAATGGCTTCAGACCACAAAGATGTGTAGCTTCTGTCCCCTTGTGATGGCTTTTAAATGACAACTTCACATCCCCTAACTCTTTGGCCAGTTAAAGCCAGCTGGTGGGGTGCCAGTGGCAAGTGCAAGCTGGGTGTTCTGCTGTGAATAAGCTTGTGGTAGAGGCTTTTCACCAGCCAGTGGGTAGCTGTGCCTGGGTACCGCTTTGTGCAGCATCAGGTACAGCGTCCAGAGCGGTGATCAATGCCATGAGTGGCTTCAGTGAAGTCCCACAGGTGTATCAGGACCTTGAGATGCTGGATGATGATGGCAGAGAGGACATGGATGCTGCTTTTGACCCCCTTGACAAGAGGAGGGTGGCAAGCTAGTGCCAGCCTGGAATTATCTGGAGGCCTAGTTTAAGAAACACCCTGACCTTTGAGCACCTTAATCTTGGTTAAAAATTTGACTTTACCAGATATCCGTAGCAAAAGGGCTGTTTCCAAGGAGCATGAATCATTTCTGGAGCACTAATGCTTATAACTTCCAACCCTTTGTTCCTGCTGATTGAAACCGTGTTCTCGGTTGTCCTGGCTCCAGCAGCTCAGGCCAGAGGTTACGGAGCTGCAGCAGTTTGCTGTCCATCCCTCCCCAGCACACCCGCCTGAATCCCAAATCCTCCCTGCAATAAGACTTGAATAAAACTGGCTCAGAAGGCAGCATCTCCAGGGAGAAAAGCTCTCGGTCCCAAATGCTCTGTATTCTGTCTGCTTGGACCTCTGCAGGTGTCCAACCTGACTGTGAGGACTGTCTTACCAACTTGTAGCATTCCTGGCATAGCAGGGATTTGTTATGTATCTTGTGCTCTGATAATAACGAGAACATAAGTCATTTTCCCAAAGTGATGATCTTGCTATAAATAGAGAATCCAGCTGCTTGCATTGAATGGCATCAAAGAAAATCATAGGAGCAGCTCTTACGCAGAATGAAGTGGATTCTGGCTGCTTTCTCCGAAATCGCTGGGGCTGGGGGAGGGGGATTTCCTGACAACTGAGATGTGCAAAAGCAACACTTGAGAGCTCAAAGCAACGCTCGAGAGCTCGCAGTGGCGTGCGAGATGTTCAGTGGGGAGCAGGTGGGGTGAGGTGGCTGGGATCTCCCCCACCAGAGAACCTGCCTGCCCTGGTTCCTAGGTTGCTTTTCTGCTTAGAAATAAGGCTTTTCAGGAAAAGACGCTTGAAACCTCCTCTGTGAAGAGAAAGGGAGCTGGCTCCGGGCTTGTGCCTGGAGCTGCAGCAGTGCTAAATCACTTGGAGGTGTCTCAGCAAATTCCAGCTGCTGACTTGCCGGCTCAGCCCCTGGAGCGGAGCAGCAGGGTGGGCGAGCGTTAACGCAGGGTTACACATGGTTGCTTGTCCCCTGTGCTCTGCCCTTATTGTATATTGACTGCAACCCCTTGCACCCACACTGTTTCCAGGATGGCTGAGCAGTCCTGAACTTACTGCTTTAGTCCTCAGTCCCTTGGAGACACAGGACAACTGGTTATGGCAATATTGTCTGTACTGGATCCTTTTAGCCCCAGGTGTGTATGGTGGGGGGTGTCCAACCTGGAATAGGCCTTTTCCTGGCCGTCTGGGAGCTGAGCTGACTTTGTGAGTGCTCTTCTCTGAGGACAAGGAGTGAGTGCTGGCGAGTTTGTGCCCAGGAGCATCCCCGGAGCCCCAGGAGGGGATGGATGAGCATCAGCTCCTCTGCTGAGCACCTGCACTGCATCTGCAGGGCTGGCTGTCGCTCAGAGGACCAGGCAGTCTGTGTCGGACCATGTTTTGAGTGACAGTGAGGATCTCCCAAAATAAGCATCACTCAACAGGACTTATTGTAGCCTTAACCCCTAGACAAGTACGTCTGACGGCCTCAGAAGAAAATGTGCGACCCGGTTCTGCAACAGAGTCTGGCCCACAGGAGCCCTTGTGCTCTGGAATTACAGTAAGCCTGTTAAGCATGAATTTCCAGAACTCTTTGAAGCCTTTATTTAGAAAAAGCCTGAAAAGGGAGTAGGCTCTGGTGAATCAACCTCTTTGTGGTAAGTAGAGAAACCTGATCAGTCGGCTGTTTATCTGCCGGCAGCGGCTTTTGCACCCAGCGCGGAGGGGCGATGCTCCTGCGGCAGAGGGGCTGTCTGGGGGGACAGCGTGTTAAACCTGCTCCGGGCTGTGGGAAGAACAGAGACGAGCTGGCTGTGGTCACAAACAGAGGTGTGTTCCCAGGACATCAGAGAGCTCAGCCTCCCTGTCTGATCCTTGTTGAATCGCACCTTGTTCTGCCAGTGAGGTGGGACAAGATACCTGGCTTCATTTGCTGGGAAAGAACAGTTTGTTAATGAGTTTAAAGGGGCAGTTTGGTACAGCATGGACCTGGCTGGTCCTAAAGCACCCAGCAAATGCCTCCGGGGACCTGCAGCGTTGTGTGGTTGACTGTGGTAGGGTTTCTTGCCCAATTCTTCCTTTTTTAGACAGCCAACTCAAGTTTACCAGAATATCTTAACTGCTTTGGCCTAAAGCAGTGCTAAGTGCTGGGTGGAAACCTATTTCAGTTTGGGCGAGCTGTTAAAAAAGAGGTTCCTCTCAGCCCAAGGGAGCGTGGCTGTGGTCCCTGGCTGGCTGAAGTGTTGAGAGCTGCAGGTCCTGGCTTCCGTCTGCATTCCTGCGAGCCGGGGCGAGCTGCTGGCTCTGCGCCACGCAGGGCAGCGGGGACCTGCATTCCCCTCCCACGGGGCCGAACACTGAAGATTAGGATGCTCTGACTGCTTCTGTATGTACAGCCTTGTTTTGCTTTGAAGGGCATTGATTGCTCTTTTTTTCTTCTTTGGTTGCACAAGTCTCACAGGGGCAAGTTTAAGTTGCCCAGATCCCTCGAGAAGGATGACAGTAAATTAGGATCTGCCTTATTCAGGGGATCGTGAGTAAACCTTGCCTGGACCTCGCTGAGATCCTAAATATGAGGTGTTTCTGGCTGCATGTGCTGCTCGGATGTGCTGGTGCTGGCAGGGAGCCTCAGCCCCTGCTCAGGACAGGGCTGAAACCAGAGCTGAGCTGTACAGAAAGGAGGATGAGGAGGAGAGGGCACGTTTTCTGCTGGGATCTGCTGGGTAACAAGCTGAGCTGCTCTTGGCCAGCGTGAGACTTGCTGCAAGCCTGGAGCTCAGTCCCGTCCTAGTAAAAGTGCAGCCTGCTCCCTTGTGGATGGGGCAAACAGAAGCGAGTCTTGAGCACTGCTCTAGAAAGGATGGCAGGCACAGTGTTCTCCAAACAGATCAGTCCGACCCTCTCTGAATTTCTGTGCGGAGAAGCAGGAAGAAGTTTCTGAAGACTGAAAGTTGGCTTCACACACCAGAGCGGTTGAAGATCCACACGAAACGCCGCCGCTATCTGCTCCAGCCTTCTGCTCCTCTGCAGCCTCTTTGCGTTTCCCCTCCGATACTCCGAGGGATGGGTATTAGGAGCGGAGGCTGTGGATGCTGTCGGTGCGGCTGGGGTGGGTGGCTGGCATGGAGACAGCCGTAGCGAGCTGTGAGATCTGCCTCTCTCTGCCAAACACTCAGTTTCCTGCAGTGCCTTGTGTCTCATTGGGCTGTTCCCAGCGCTCAGGGGTGTCTGTGTCTGCCATCCTGGCTTGGGAGGAAGGGGCTGGTCCCTCAGCGTGCTGTGCTGGTGCTCGGTCACTGTCCTTGCACGTGGACCCGAGGGTTGGCATCATCGACCCCAGCCCTGTGTGTTGCAGCAGGCGTGTGGAGTGATTCTGCTGCCACTTGTTTAGGATGGGGCAAGAATTTTTGCTCCCGAAACCAGTCTGAGGTACAACTTTCTCCTTCCCCGCTTCCTCCCAAGCCACCATCGAGGGGTATTGCCCACCCCAGCCCATGGTGTGTTGGTTGGGAGCCTTGGTTCCAGCAGGGAGGCTGGGGTGGGTGGGCTGGTGCTGGGGGCAATAATTGTGTAGCTGTGTGTCCCTGCCAGACCATGGGTGCAACTTTGTCTGCCCTTATGGGCTCTCAAAGCAGAATGACCCCATTCTTCCCCACCTCTCTGCCCGGGCTATTTGGAAGAGCAGCACTGGGATCTACATCAGTCTAAAGCTTTAAAAGAAATCCACCAAACTTGTCATTTTGTTTTCAAGAGGCAGTTTCGAGAAGGGATGCTGGGGATGTCCTTTTTGGAGTGTGCTTGGTGAGCAGCGAGGTGGTTGTGGCAGCAGCATGGTGGGGATCGGGGTAACAGGCTGGACGGGTTCAGCCCATCAGTCGGGCTCTGCACAAGGATGCTGCAGCGTTTCGTGCCTGTTGCTAAGGAGCTGCGGTTGCCTTTGGCAGCAGGACTGGCAGGTCCAAGGCACAGACTTTGTGACATGTGGCCATCCCCCTCCCGTAGCCCCTGTGGCCTTGTTTGCTGTTTTCCCCCTGCAGCCCAACGTGTGCAAGGACAGGCTTATCGAACGTGCTCAACCAGGGATTTTTTTTCCAGATGTTCGAGATGACCGTCTTCCTCCGAGGGCAGCCGGTGTGCTGATAAACTCTGTGATGCTATAAATAAACCTCTCAGCTCTGCGAGGGAGAAAAGCCTTTGGCTTGAACAGGAGTTTGCTCTGAACAGGAGCCCAAGAGTTATTTCTTCCCTTGGGATGTATGTTGACCCCTGGTTTTGGAGAGGAGCTGGAAAATGTGCGTTCTCCTGTTGCTCTCAAGAAAGTGATGGAAGAGGGGAGGGGGCTGACCTGCCTAGGAGAGAACTCGGAGATTTGCTGCTCCATGTTTCTATAGGCACACACCTGCCCGGTCTCCCTTTGGAGACTTCTGTGTTTTCCTGGAATAAGAACATCCTCCGTGTGTTGATTCTACTTGCATGGATTTGCTGGGCTGGACTCTGGCTAAAATAACCTGTGCGTAGCCAGAATGACTCTGTGTCGCTTTGCCATGTAGCAGGGCCAACACTCCCCTGTTGTTGCCTTAGGTGGAGTTTTTACAGGCTGTTGAGGAGCTGGTCTGGCTTTCCTGCAGCGTGTTGGGTGGATCTGGCCTTTTTGTGATTGTGTGGGAGACCCGGCTGGGTCCTCCTGTCTCATCCTGACAGCCCCCAAATACAGCCCTGCTGCTATGGCCAGGGAGAACAGGCACTTCTAGCCCTTAGGATGGGTTTTGCTGAGCTGGGGTGTGCAGGATGGGCTCTGCTGCTCTGGAAATTGGCTCATGGAAAGGTCAGGGCCAGGAAGGGAGGGATTGTCCCTTCCACTGCTGGTCCAGCCTCTTGGAGGGTGCAGTGGGCAAGTGCCGGCCTGGGTGTGGAATGGCTGAGCAGCAGATCTTGCTTCTGGAGGTTAAATAATGCTAAAAGTAATGCCAGTGCAGAGTGGGCTGCATGGTCCTGAGCCCCAGCTGGGCTTGTGCGTGGTGGGAGCGTTGCCCACAGGGAGAAAGACGGGTCAAACTGTAGCGACGACTCAGTGTTTCACTTTGGGCCTGTCCACAGCCTCCGAGCAGAGAGCGGTGTTGGGTGTGACTTGTGCGACGGGCTGGCAAGTTGTGGCAGGTAGGATGTCCCCCTGGGTCTTGGGGACCCACATCAGCGTCTGATTGTGCTGAAGGCTGTGCTGGTGTGGGAGGTGCTGCTCAATGTGTGTCAGCTCCAGACAGTTCACCGCCTGGGCCCAGGTATGGGTTTGGGTTTGAGTTGAGGAGGAAAGCATGAGCCACTCTTCTAGAGGACTCCACATTAGAGGCCAGATCCCCTTCCTGCCTCTGTGTTGGGCTCTTGGGAAGGAAGAAGAGCTGTGGTTTCTGATGCATCCCTTCCCCACCCCAGAAAACCCCAAACCAACCAAGCTGTTGGTGTCTCTTTCCCTCTACCGCTGGCTGTTGCCTGTCCCTTTTGCAGCGGGTGTGTGACACCGATGGGACCTGAACCTGAGGGGGTCACCTGGGACTGGGTCTGGCCCTGCTGCCGAGTGCAGAGTGGCTGCTGAGACTGGACGTGCCTGGATTTTGGAAGGAGGGATGTACATGGACGACCTGCTGCTGGCAGGGCGGGGGATGCGTGTCCTCCACTTTCCTCTCGCCCGAGATGCAGCACCAGCTCCCGTGAGGAGGGCAGCACGCTGGGGCATGGGGAAGAGTAATTTGAAGTCTACGGCTGCTCTCCTTAAGTCACCTTGGAAGAAGGCAGACGTGCCCAGCTCCTGGCATCTCTATTTTTACTTCGTGCAGAGATGGATATGACGGAGCTGTCTCCTTTTATTTCCAGCGTTTGGCGCGTGCTGCAGCGCGTTGCTGAAGATGTGTCTGGCTGGATGCGAAGCTGCCGCCTCCCTGAATCCCTGGGGGACTGCAGGGGTGAAGGGCTCTTGTCTTCCGTGTGGCTTTGTAATTCATTTCCTCTCTCCTTACTGCTCTTTGCCTCCCCCTTTCACTTCCTATAGATTTTTTGGATGTTTTTTTCCTGTATTTATTCAAAGCAGCCTTGGTAGAGAGGGAGCAGGAGCGTGGTAGCTGGGACCACTGGTAGCACTGGGTTCTAGAGGCATTTTTACTGGGTTTTGAATAACTGGAACTGGCCTGTTGTGATGTAGAAACTTCTTTTCCGCTCTATCTGCAGCTTGGCACAGAGATTTCCTTGGAAAGGCTCACACTGTGCATTTTGTTCCCTGACAGTCAGGGCTGACAAGCTTTGCGCCTCAGGTGGCTCCGGTTGCAGCAGCTCTGATGGTGCTGGTTTGCCAGACCTGTCCCGCCGACGCTGTTTTGAGCTTGCAGCTGCCCCCAGCACCGCATCCCCAAGTTGTGCCTGTCATCTGTCCCTGTCCCTGCTCCTGTGTGTGAACAGGAGCCCATACATGACATTTGGGCAAGTCCCCAGTACCTGCCCCTGGGGTGCTCATGGAGAGGCTGAATTCATGGTTAGCTGCTCCAAAACCTGGTTAGGAATGAGATAAATGGCTTGACCTGTTGAACCAGCTGTCTCTGAAACCTCCTACATAACCTGGGGGGAACAAGAGCCCTGAAGCTGCTGGATTTTCCTGTGGCGCTTGTTCTGTGGCTGTGGGGATGAAATGGGGGGGCTCCGTGGCTGCCCTGGACCTGCTGCCCCAGCATCACCCTCCCTGTGGGGGCCTGGGGATCTCATTGGATCTCCTGGATCTCTTCAGGAGCCTGGTGATGAGCTGGGACATGTGATCCCTGTATCCAGGCACAGTCCTGCTCCCGCCCATGGGTCGATGTGTTTGCTCAGAGCTGTTGTCTGTCCCATTCCTCCCCCAGTGAGGCTGGGGGAGCTCATGTTGCTGGAGTAGGTTGGAGAAGATGCTCCATAACAAATCCTGTGCCACCTGGACTGCTCCAAGGCTTGTCCTGTATCTAGTGACTTGGTGTGCCTGGTAATGGTACACTGAGAGCTCTGGAGAGCATAGAGGAAGAGTTTCTCCATTGCTGTGAAATTGCCTTCAAGCTTTTCAACTTCAAATGTTTGTTTCTGCCGCTTGTATTGCCCTCACGCACCTGGAATGGCAGCCTTCTCCAGCCACGTTCTGCCCCTTGCTGGGGACACAGGACAGGGATGTCCCTCCAGGATCCCTCCTCCGTAGGCACAGGCTGGCTGTGGCCACACCAGTTTGGGATGTTGGGGGTTGATTGAGAAGCCTTGGAGCTGACAGCTCCTGCACCTGTGATGGAGAACTCGTTAGCTAGAGGTGGCGAGACTTTCAGAGGCGGTCAGATTTTAGTCCTATCGGTGGATTATAGGGGGATCCACCATTGCAGGGACCACCAGCCAAGGGTTAGCTCTGAGTGTCAGGCTGAAACCCACTGCCTTTGGCTGCTGAGGCTCCGTCTCCTGTGGAAAGGGAGCTGGGCCATGGCATGTACATGCTCGAACATGCCCACCCACCCGTCTCCCAGGAGCGGGAGTGCCTCAGCACCACAATGCAGCGAGCGGGCTTGAATTAAAGACCGTCATCCCCGTATCTGGTGTTGCAGCAGATGGTGGTGATCTACAAACTTCTGTGGTGAAGGGAGGCTGAGGGGGAGCCAGTTCAGGGGCTGTTGCTCCTGAAGGATGTGGATGTTCTCCAGTTCTTGGTTGGGCTTTTCTCGCTCGCATCTCCTGTGTGAAAATGTGGGAGTGGAGCGGTTGAGTCTGGGCTTGGTTTGACTCAGCTCATCCAAGTTATCTAGGCTACCTCAAGAGGGACAGGCTTGTTGTGAGCCAGAGATGTGACATTATGCCCAGGGTGGGACCACGAGAGCTGGTACCAACGCCTGAGTACGCAGGATCTCACCCTGCCAAAACTGCTCCCTCCTCCTTCTGACGCTGAAACCCCCACATGGTTTTGGCTCTGCTGTCCAGCAAAAGAGAGGGTTGGATGTCACCCGGGGGTGTGCCAGGGTTCACTGTGATGGTTTGCTTTGGGGGGTACCTGTCTGTTCACATCAGGTGTGCCAGGGTGTGGGCAGCTCTCCTGTTCTTCTCCTGCCTTGGAGATGCTGATGCACACTGCAGGCACCAACGAGCGAGCTGATGTATTGATGTCTGGTTAATGAGAGTTGGCATCTGGAGCTGCTTATCCTTTGCCCTTGAGAATAAAACAGCACTTTGACTGCAAGGGGCTCTGGTGTTCAAAGTCACAGTCGTGCTGTGAAGCTATGACAGGAGATCTGATGGGGGGGAGGCCGTTCTTTGTTGTGGGATTAGAGACTTTTAGCCCTGAGGAGCCCATTCCACCAAAATGCACGTAGCAAAGCACTGGGAAGGGGGCTGGGGTAAGAGCTATGCATTGTTCTGCAGAGAGGGCTGGATTTGGGGTTCTCTGCACCCCATGTTGAGGCAGTGTGGAGGACATGGTCACGCTGGCCAGGCAGGGGCTCTGGAGAGCTGTTTGGGGTGGTTGCCTGCAGCATCATCTGCAGCCCTCGGTGTTTGGATAGGTGGGTGGAGGTGGTGAGATCAGTGTGGCTGGGAGGGCTGGTGGACCGGGAACAGGGAGAGTTCTTGAGCCAACACAAACTGACCACCTGCCTCCCAGGGAGGTGCTTCAATACAGGGGAGCAGGTGGGTGAAAGGGTGAACAAGTCCATCTAGTAGTTCCTGCCACCTTCCTGCCAGCAGAGCTATTCACCTCACAAGTTTGGTGAGGGAGTTCTGTGGGATCCATTAAAGCTCTTGCAAAACCTGGTGAGAATCAGGATGGAAGATGTTCAGGCTGGGACAACCCTGAAAGCCCAGTTTGTTCTGTGGTAGCTCTGCCTGCGTCCTCTCTGTGTGGGGTTAGCACCACAGATCATCTGCTGTGCAGCAGGGCTGGTCTGTCCTGCTGCTCTGTCTCTGTGGTCCAGTGTCAACATCAGAGCTTGCTTTCAGCCTGCTGTGAATTGACCAGGACTAATTGAAGATGTCTCGTGAGTAGCTGTACTGAAAGCCACGTAGCTCGTCTGAAAGCCACACACTGCAGGGTGAGCTCTGGGGTGACTTTCCCAAGGCAAGGCACAAACGTAGCTCCAATTCCTCTCCTTGCTTTGGGAGGGTCAGACAGCATCTCAGATGCTTCCAGACCTTGCTGTGTAGCTTTGCCGTAAGCCCTGTGTGTCTAACAGGAGGAGGAAGCCACTCAAAGTGATCTGTGGCTGCTGAGAAGCAAAGTACTTATGAAGGATGATAAGTCCTGATGCAGGACAAGCGTTAATGGGCACAGTGCTTCTGGACTTTGAGGACTTCAGTGGTGATAACAGCTGGGAGTAGCACTGGGGTAGCGGTGCTGAGACTAAGGGGAAAACGTGCTTTTGAAATCAAAGTGTGACCTGATTCCTTTGCTCCATTTTTCTACCCTGTGTGTGTTTTCATGAGGCACTGCTCCTGCGCAAGTCCACATATGGTACCTGAAGCAAGTCTGAACGCGAGGTTTTGCTTTCTCCCAGTGCTTACGTGCGTGCTTTCTCCCACCAGCCATCAAGGTGAGCTGCGTTGGATGCTGTGGGGTGTCTAACAAGATCAATGACACAGCGTGGACCGTGGAGGAGCAGTACTTCAACAGCACGCTGTCCCTGGCAGACAAAGGTAAGGTCTGCAAAGACGTGGTAGGGATCTGGGATTTGGAGATGGTCTACAGAAATGTGTCACCAAGACTTCAGTGTCTTCTGGATGTGCAGTACCCCTTCCTGGGCTGCCTTGGCCTGTGCACAGGGGATGGGAGCCAATATTAGAGACTATAAGAGCTTAGAAGGAGCTGTGCAGAGATGCATCCTGAAGAGCTGCAGAACTTGGCAGCCGCCCTGTGAACACTGCTCGCGTATCCTCTGGCTGTGGTCTGCCTGAAACGGGGCTGCCGGCAGCGACTTCTCCGCTGGTTTGAGGCCCTGTGGGTTCACGTGGCTCCGTTTCCTATGCATGTTGTGGCCACAAAACGCCAATCAAAGCTGATTGACAGAAGCGAGTTACAGACCAGGAGTTTGTGTTAAAAGGGATGTGGAGATGTTGCTTCTCCAGGAGAAACTTTGGTTTCGTGTTAGAACAGCCTGGGACAGTTACCACCACTCCCCCTGCAAGCCGAGATGCCCAGAGATAGCGGTGGGGTTGTGTTATCCTGTGGGGTAAAGTGACACCGGCAGCCTTTGGGGAATCTGGGCTGGGATGAATGCTGTCTTTCTGCTGTTAAATAGGTCAGCCTTAGCACAAATAATTCATGCTGCGCCCTGGCTCCTGTTGAAATCAAGACGTGCCAGGATTCACCTGCTGAAGGCAGTGGCTGTAGCGGTGACTGAAAGCCCAGGTTAGCAGGAGCTTGGCTCTCTGGTGCTGCTTTACCCAATAACAGGAAGCGGGTAAAGCCTAAGTGGCAGTTTCTGTTAGCTCAGCAATTTTTCGAGCAGAGCTTTTAGCGTTGAGGGGAGACTGACCTCATCCTCCAGCAACTGGAGAGAGCGCTGCTTGCTCTGGGCTCCTGGCGAAGGCAGATGGCTGGCTGGCTCGCCCCTTGCCTTGGCTCATAGCCCCAGGGCTGCAGTTGGAGGTGAACTGCTTGGGAGGGCAGCGAGAAATGTTCCTGCCTGGTTTTGGATGTGGTGCTGAGCACAGCCAGAGTGCCAGTTGTGAACAGCACGGCAGCAAAATCCCAGAGGCTTTATAAGGTGCTGCGGACTGTTGAGCTGAGTTGGGAGCTGGAGGCTGCGAACGTTTGTGGACTTTGGAGAGGTTTAAACCTGCAACTGCACTGAAAAATGCACCTTCCAACTTCTGTTTCTAATATTTAATGATTCAAGGGAGAGCTGTGATATTTTGGCCAGTTCTGTCCCGATAAAGCTGAGCAGTGACAAAAGCCAACCAGGAGACAAGAGCGGGAAGAGGTGGGTGTGCTGTTTGTTTTGCAGCCCCTCGGAGATTTTGATCACTGCTTCAGCAGTTGATTCTTCTTAGGTTGCCCTTGGGAGCCATCCCCTTGACAACTGGGACCAGCGTGGACTGGGAGGGATGGAAGGAAAATGCATTAATGGCTACATACTTTCGTGGCTGTGAAGTGTCCCCTTTGAAGGCCTGAATTCCAAAGACAACCAAAATTTGGTATTCCCAGTTCTTTAGCTGTTCCTAGAAAGCCCCAGTCTTTTGGCTCTTAATTTTCTGGGACCCAGCCTGTTGCGTATCGCCCAGTGCAGCGCTGGTATCTGTCACCGCTGGTATTGCAGACTGTGCCAACCCGAGCCGTGAGCCAGGGCCAGGGTGGGCGCTGGAGCCGCTCATGGAGCTGGCAGCTGCCCAGCCGTGTGCCTGGGGTGTGATGGGGACAAAACGGGCCAGCTGACGTCTTCCAGAGCTACCGCAGCTCCGGGCAAGAAATAATAGTGCATGATTTATCAGAGACGTAATGAATTGAATGGAAAATCTGTCCTGCAGGATGGCAGAGTCCTGCGCTCCAGAGCTGAGCTGTGTTGTGGTGTCGTTATGTCTTGCAAAGCTATAGTGCAGTTATGGGGAAAAGGTTGCTCCCAGGAGCACGCCAGGTGCTCACCGTCACTGACCTGTGCTCTTCTGCTTTGTGTGGCAACGTGGGCACACAACCGCTGGGAGCTCTCGGCCTGCGGCTCCCCGCTGCCAGGAAGCAGATAAGGAGGGGATGAGCGGTCCCTGCACATGGGATTGCAGCCAAGGGCAGAGCTCGTGGGGCGTTTGCTCTTTGTGCCACTGGTACAAGCTCAGGAATTATTATCCTGGGCTTGCCGTGTTGTTTCCATTCCCTTCCTCCCGTGCACCGAGGAGGCAGGGGAGCGAGCGATGGGACATGGGTGGGAGAGGGCAGCGTCGATGATGGTTTTGGACCCAAGTCCTACCCCAGAGATGGCTTTGCAGCCGTCCCTTGGAACTGCTGCTTGGGCCTGTGCGGAGATGGAACAAAAGCCCCGGGGGCTGGCAGCGCTCCAGCCTGCGGCACGGGGAAGCAAGATAACTGTCTGCTGTCACAGCCCTCGCCGTGACATTGATGCATGGCTGGGCTGGCAGAGCAGCGGGGAAGCTGGGCTGCTTCTCCATGTCTGTCTGTCTGCTCTGAGGAGGTTGCTGGCAGCATGGTGTCCGGGCACAGCACAGCCCCGCAGCGAGGCAGCGGCTGGGGTTTGCCAGGGGAGTCGTGCGGTGGACACGAGCAGCAGAGCAAGGGCCTCAGCGCTGACTCAGCTGCAGCGTTTTTAGGCTCCCCAGGAATAGCTCTCAGCTGCTCCGGCCTTTCCTGAGCGGAGTGTGAAGGAGTTTTCGGCAGAGGGATGGTCCCTGGGTGCCTGCTCTGCCCAGAGCAGAGCTGTCCCTTTCCCCGTGGCTCTAGCAAAGAGCATTCGGCAGGGACAGGTTGCTCCAGTGTCCGATGGCAAAGCAGGTACCTCTCAGGAGATGCACCCAGTGCTCACGGGTGCTCCTCTGGGTGCCTCCCTGCAGGTCTGACACCCATCTGGGTGGGGAAACTGAGGCAGGCTGTGCTCCTGGCTCTAGGGACGTGGATGTTGAGTTGTGCTGTGTGTGCTGACGGGTGATGGCAGGAGCCCAGGGTGCGGGTGAGTTATGGGAGTTGGAAGCGTTCCTGAGCGAGCCCGATCACCCGCATGTGAGTCCTTCCCTGGCCAGCGTCACACAGCCGCAGGCAAAAGGTTGCAGTGGCTGCGGACAGATACTGCGGTGGTGCATGGAACGGTCCTGCCATGTGGGTAAAAACGTGAAGAAACCTTCAGGTGAGGGCTGGCTGTGTCCCCCCGTTCCTTCTCACACCCTGAAAAGGAAAGAGCAGGAGGGCCGACAGGGACCGCGGGGGCCCCGTGGGTGGGATGGAGGGGCTGCCTGTGTGCGGTGCTGCAGGAGCATCTCACCCGCCAAGGGGGATGTCACCTCCTGGAGGGGGATGTCACCTCTCGGCAGCACAAATGGAAAATGGATGGAGGAAGGGGAGGATGAAAAGTAGATGGAGGAAGGGGAGGAATTTGCTTCTGTCTCGGAGGACTCTTCTGTTCCTGTGTCCCCTCTTTGCAGCAGTGCTGTTACCTCTTCTTTTTGAACCCATGAGTTAAAAAACAAGGCAAGGGGCAGCAGCCTGTCCTTGCAGCAGAGGGTGACGCCAGACTCTGGCAGATGGCATGTCCAGCCCTATAGCATTGGCTGTGGTTGAGGGAGGATCCCAGGTGTCCCCAAGGCCACGCAGCCAATGTGTCTCTGTCTTGCCTGTCCCTGGTGAGTGGTTTGTGCTCCAGCAGGGCTGGCACCTGGGGGGACCGTGCAGGGGGGCAGGATCAACCTGAAAAACAACCCACCTCATGCTCTCCCTACCCACATGCTGACCAGTGACTTTAAAAAACAGTGAGCCGTGCTCTTTTGAGGACAAGTGACAGGAAGGGGAGAGGCTTGCAAAACTATTGAGGCTTGAATTGCTCTTTAAGCATCTAAGAGCAGCTGCACACTTCTCCAGCCACACACCTTTTTGTTGAAACAAGTGAGGGGGCAGCTCATCTGTAGCATCAGCTGTTGCTTGTATTACATGCTGTTTGGTTTTGGTTTTTTTTTGAAGGGTATGCATAGCATGAGAAATGAGGCAGGCCCCGAAATAACCCAGATGCCTGCTTTGCAACGTAAGGCATTCATTTAAGGCACTGGCCTCACCCTTCATTTCCCTTCTCACCCCTCCTGGGAGCAGCACCAAGTGTGCAGAGGGCTCAGCCTTCCCACTGGAGCATCCACAGGTTGACGACCGGTGCTTTTGCAGCCGAGAACCCCGCTCATGTCCGTGCTTGTCTGGACAAGCTGGAGGCACCGCAAGCTGCTGGGGCATGGCGCAGGGTCTGTGCTGTAGCCTTGGCAATGACACACAGGCCAGCGGTTTAATGAACTCGGCTTCTTTACATAAAAGCTGCTGGGAAGTGCCAGATGTACCAGCTGGTCGGGAGCCTGTGGCTGCTGTTTGCTGGAGGACACGGTGCAGCGCCGGGGAGCTCGCTCAGCCCAAGGGCAGCTCTCGGGAGAGGCTCATTATTTGCCTTCTGGAGGGAAGGCTGAGGGAGGATTTGCTTTTCCCACTCAGCCTGGGTTTGACTTGGACACTTGCTCCCTGGTGCTGGTTTTTCTTGGGTCGTCTTTTTGCAAAGAAATGCAATAGGGGTGGGAGGAACCTCGCAAGCAGGGGGGTGTTGGGTTTCTGTGGGTGTCAGCGGCACAGGAGATCAAGTACAGCAGTTGCTGTACAAAATAGCACCCGCTTGTACCCGCTGCTCTCAGACAGAGAGATGCTTCTCTCAAGCCAATACAATGAAGTAATTCAGCTCCGTGGAGGCCGTCCCCTCTTCCCCTCCCCTGCTGCAGCTCTGCCCGTATCCAGGAGCAGATCCATCCTGTGCCTGTCCCCGCACGGGGCTGTTTTCTTTGCACACCCTGTATCTCCAACTGCACACACAGCTCTTGCCCTGTGGGATGGGTTGTACATGCAAAGACAGACTTTTCTTCTGTTCCCTTTAAATCCTGCTTGTACCTGAGTTGAACCCTTCTGGGGAACTGGCTGTAATTTCCAGCTGACCTTACATTTGGCAGCTTGTTAGTTAGCTAGAAGGCGCTGCAGGGAATTCCTGGCTGCTCCATGCGCTTCCTTTGCTGGCAGGTTTCTTGCACAAAAAGCTAAAAAGGGTCAGCTGTACATCACCTCTTCCCTGGGGTGGTTCTCTGCCCGCCTGGCACAACAGCTTCGTGGCCAACGGTGGGCACAGGGTGCCGACCCTGTCTTCTAGCTGGATTTAGAAAGCGTAGTGACCTGAGGATGTGGGTCTCTGGTTCTGTGCTCAGGAATCGCTCTGCAAGCAGGAGGTGGGGAGGCAGCGGGTGATGCTCCTGGGCAGCCCCTGGCCAGCTGGGAGCAGTTACAGATGTGCTCCTGGCCATGCTGTGCTGCTGGGTTCAGGACCAGAAACTGCAGGTTCAGCCCAGGAAAACTGTGTGGAAGGAGCTGTAATTGCCTTGGGTCACAGCAGCTTCCTCAGCACTTCCCACTGTCTTGCCTCAACAGATCACTGTTAATCCTGAGTTGTTTTGCAGCGTTGCTATACTGCCAGATCCTGCGTATTCACCGAAAATGTCACTTGAAAGGTGCTGATGTGGAGATCTGTAAGCGGCAGAGCCAGAGCCTCAGTGCTGGGCATTCTGGTGTGTTCTCTTCCCCAGTCTGTACCTCCTGTGTCCATCTCGGCAGCATTAACCGCGTCGGGGCACAGGAGTTGTTGGTGCTGTGTGTTTGTGTGTGTGCAGATCCACCATGAGCGAGTTGCTGCTCTGAGCGTGGAGCCTGCTGGGACTGTGCTCCGTCCTGCCGGTGTTTATAGCTCTGATGGAGACGGGGAGCTCTCATTTCAGTAACACTAAGCGGAGTCTTTCCTGGCAGGTCTGCCTGTGCTTGCTGGCAGGTGGCTCCTCTGCCTGTCGGCTGCTCCCTCTGAGGCACCTGCATCTGCTGCAGGGATGGCACCAGCAAATGTGTGTGTTTACCCTCGTTTGTTGCAGTTTGTAATCCCGTGTATTAGCTTAATCCACCAGAGACTGAGTTGGAGTCCTCCCACTAAAACTGCAATGGCCTGGCATTGCCTGAAGTGCCCTGGCACTGAATAAATTAATGCCTCCCAGCTGACATCTCTGGTCCAGCCTCATGTGAGCATGAGCAGCTCTGACCTTTTTGCTTATGCCTAATACTCTGTTTTTCTGGGCTGCAAAGGTGGATGAGGAGAGACAGAGGAGGGCAAGGTGATGTCCTGGCTGTCAGGATCGCAGCGAGAGGGACGGTTCTTTCAGGAGCTGGGGGATCGGTACCTGCAGCACAGGGCAGGGGTGCCTGCTTCTCCACCCAAAAGTGCAAAACACAAACGTGCTGCTTTCCTGCTCTCTGCTTGGAGAGTCTGGAGAAGAACGTACCTGTGTGCACCAGCAGCACTGGTATGAGTTTAATTCAGCACCTTCCGAGGAGCTCTGCTTCCCCACGAGGGCTGATTTTAGGCAGCAGAAACACTATATTGCTATGAGCAATGGGCCAGCAGGCGCCAGGTAGCTTTCCGTACTACATGATTTGGCCAGCACGGTTAATGCATCACTCGCTAAGTAGCCAGAGAGAAATTGCCATATGGCGGGGCCTGCTGTTCCTCTGCTAGACCCAAAAATTCCGTGTACTCCACAGGCACAGCTTGTTCCTGCTCTAGAGCAGCAGGAGGGAGCACAACCCGCTGCCTCTGCCTGGGGTACTGGCCTGGAGAGCTGGAGATCGGGTCAACATCCCTGGTCCAGCCATTCCCCAGCTCCTGTGCCTGGGGTGCAGGGAGACATTCCAGGCTCCTGGTTGTGGCTATGGAGCAAATGACACCATCCTCTTTGGGGGATGGAGGGAGTGATACACAGAACATTCATCTTTTTTGCCCTGGTCTAGCCATGATCGCAGTGTGGTGTGTGTCGTACCGCACGCTGCCCTCGCCTGGCCCTGCCAACTGCTGTGTGCTCAGAGGTCTGGACTCTCCCAGCGCACCAGAGCCTGGGATCGCACAGGGTGAGTAATAAGGCTCGGCCAAGGCCGTCGTGTTTGTGCATCAGTGACCGAGGCACCTCCCAACCCTTTTCTGGCTTCTCTTCCTCTGCCACCGACCTGGAGGTTCCGGCTGTGTCGGGGAAGGAATCAGCCTCACCCAGAGACGCTGTGACTGCCCGCGGCTTCCAGCCCAAACCCTTTCAGCACGCGAGCTGTGGCAGAGTAAACTCGACTTGGATCCTTTGTTTAGCAGCATAACTACAGACGTGTGGTCATTTCTTCCGCAAACAGTTGAGACGGTGTTGTGTTTTCCCATAGCAATGCTGTGGGGAGAGAACAGGGTGCGCAGTGGCAGGGTGGGCTCAGGGGTACAGTCAGCTTGAGCTTTGCATGGGAACCCCACGCAACCCTGGGGAAAACCAGCTAATTTCTGTCCCTCTGCTGCACATCAGTGTGACCACAGGTGCCCTGAGTGTTGTGGGGCGGTGCTGCAGCACCGAGGTCTGTCGTGTCACGCCGGGCTGGGCTCAGGGATGTGTCCCCTGCCACTGGTGACACTTTGCAGGGTCCAGTGGCGCAGGGGAGCCCAACTGGGCCCAGGTTACCTCCCAGGGACCTGGCAGAGGACTCAGTGTCAGCCTTCTTGATCAAGGTGTTTCTGCACATGATGAGTCCTCCCAGTCCTCCACATTCACTGGTACAAGCGAACACCCCCCATCCCAGCGTGGAGTGGCTGAGCTGTGAACACGAGAGTCTGTTTGCTTCCAGGCAAATCTCTGCTGGATTCAGGGAAACCTCCAAGGTCGCTCTCCGCTGTGCATAGTAAGACTGCTCTTCCACGCTCTTCTGTTGTCGCTGCTCCTGTTGTCTGGGTTTGTTTTTTCTAGGCTGTCTGGTGCAACAACTCCTTTCCCTCCAGGAATTTTTAGGGAGAGTGTTTCCAAAGGCTGCGTGGGGGCGGCTGATCTCTGCTGGCTCGGCTCCTATCGGGAGGAACGGCTGCTGCAGGTACAGCCCGGCAGCAGAACCCTGCTAATCCAGCTGCCTCTGCTGCCCAATGACTGTCTCAGGGTATTTTTAGCTGCACGTAAACTTCAGGAAAAGCTTTTTGCAGCCGAGCACACTGTGGCCTTTGTTCAGACTTCAGGGAATGGGGAGGTAATGGCTCAGTGCGGCTGCGGTGGCTTGCGCAGCCCTTTCCTCTCACAGTGCATTTCCAAGCTGCTGTGTGGGGCTGTCGGAGACCCCTTGAGCGATGCTGAACTCCTGCTGACCTGCTCTTGCCTGTGTGCCGTCTGTGGCTTGCTTTAGCAAAGCTGGTTCAGGAGCAGCTCAGAATGGAGCTTTCAGAAAGTGCCGCTCCTCCTGGGTTTCTGCATATTAGGGTGGCCATCAGAAAAAACCACCTTGCCACTGCCTGCTACTGAGAACAGTCTCTGTTGCAAAGCCACCTTGCAGGTGGAATTAGCACATTAAATGTCCTGGATCTTTACTTGAAGCTCTCAGGCTGGAGAGACAGGGCAGTGAGAGGCTTCCCATGGGTTTTGTGTCCCCCTGGCTGCTCGGATGCCGGGGTTGCACAGTGGATCCAGGCGGCAGAGCAGCTCTGTGCTGTGCATGATGCTGTGTCTCACCTGCCGTGGTCTGGGGATCTCTCCAAGGTACACACGTTGCCCTGTCCTGTCATGGTGGTGGCCACACAGGACGGGCAAGCGCTGGGATGTCCCTCGCAGGGAGCCGAGGTGGCTTTTGCTGCTGTTTTCCATGTGAGAGGTACCTGGGTTTTGGGGCAAGGTCAGACTGTACCCTGCCTATGCTCACAGGGTGGCTAGGACAAGGCAAATTGCACATGTTCCCCACTAGATCAAGACTAGTCAGCATTTGGAAATGGAAGCTCTGCTTTTAGGAGCAGAGTTGCCAGCTGGAGGGTACAAAACTAGTTGCCACCACCTGCCTTCCCGCTGTAAGGGGGCACTCGGTTTGGGACTCACCAGCTTTCCACCTGCCAGAGGCACCAGACATGTGGCAGAAGACCGAAAGGGGAATCTCCTGTCTTCATCGGGATCATCTGTTTTTCTTCATCTTAATTTTATTAACCCTTGTCTCTGAAATACCTCTGGCACTGAACTCCAACACCCCTTCTGCTTTCTGCACCAGCGGGTTTCTTGAAATGCCCCTTTGGGCTGCTGAGGCGCCTACAGCCAGGATTGGGGTCCCCAGCCAGACACAGGGCTGAGGGTGCTGCTGCTGCCCCTCCACCAGCAACCTGTCCAAACAGCTTTTGTGCTTGTAATAAGGGCAAGAAATGCAGGTGTTCAGCTGGACACTGGGGCTCTGTGAGCAAATGAAGCTGCATGCGGTGGCACCTGCACGTGCGGGTGGGACCTGGGTGCTCAGGCCAGCCTGCTGGAAAATTCCCCATACATGGAGGATCTCAGGCGTAAAGATGCTTCTCTCTGGGGGAAGGAGAGCGTGGGCTGGAAGGAGCGGGTCTGGAAACAAGAGCTACTGCTAATTGCCCGCAGCATCTCTCTGCTTAATGGAGTGGAGAGCAGAGCTTTCCCCGGCTCCCTGCTTGGATCCTGTGACCATGAGCTGTGATGCTTTTGGTCTGTGTGAGCTGTGATGGGGCACGGCTTCAGTCTGGGGAGCTGTTGGAACTCATCACTGCCCAGGAGGGGCAGGAACGGCCTTTTCCAGCCCTCCTGGGCAGCTTGTCGCGGGCGGGAGCTGCAGGAGGGGTTTACGGGCTGTTCCCTGTCCTGCGGCGGTCATGGCAAGTCTGAGTGTCCTGTGAGCCGACAGCTCTCTGGGTGCTTGGGTTGGTTTGAGCTGTCAGGGTGCTCTACCTGTCTGGTTCTCATCTGGTGACTGATTCAGAGGCTGGGTGACCTGTGTGTAACCTGCATCGGTGCCACCACGTCATGCGGTGGCTCTGAGAGCTCGACTGTATCCTCAGCAGGTGAGCTGCGAGAGCTCCTGGTGCCGCCCTTAACCTTTGGGATCCCTGGGTTTCTGCAGGGGCTGGAAACTGAACGTGAAGGGCTCGCAGGTCCGCTGCCAGCCTGGCTTTCTGTTGGTGCGCGTGAGCTGGGCAGGACCTTGGCCAAAATGACCCGTTAGGTCATGTCACCTGGAAGGTAGAAGAGGGACTTTCATCTCGTGGGGTCTGTGGGCTCTTCTGAAGGGTCCTAGAAAGACTGTGAACTTTCATGCTTCTAACAGGAGACTTGAAATCACTGTCCTGCGTGGTTATCTGGGGCTCTGCAGGTCACACAGCTGGGGGGTCTCCAGGTCTTGGTGGAGACTTGGTAGCCACTGGACTCCCTTTGGCATCATGGTGACAGCACTTGCTCCCTCTCCCTTCCAGATGGAGCAAGTCCCCTTCCTGCACAGGAGAGCTATGCATTCCAGTTCATCGATTTGCTTGCCAAGAAGTACAGGTGATGGGTATAAGATCAATGTTGAATGGTGCCCGATAAAAGGCACAAACCCTCAGAGCAGCAAACAAGCCCTGGGTTAGTTGAGTCATTCGTATCAGCCAGGCTTTACTCGGTAACCAACAGGCAAAGGCACCTGCTACATCTCAAACTGCTCCTGTTCACCGAGTCTTCCCAAGAAGGGAATAGAAGCTGCCCCATATCGTTGTGCGTGGCCTGGCAGTCACCGGCTTTGTGCCTCCACCTGGTGACAAGATAGGGTGTTGCATTTTAGCCTCCAGAATTCGGTTGTATTTGGGGGGACAGGGAGGAAAGTCACAAGGGAGATGTTCAGGGTGGGCTGATGGAAGTGAAGGACAAAGTGTATAAATAGACATCTGTTCCTTCTCTCCTGCCTTGCCTTTGTAGCGATACGCGATGGGATGCTCGGCGTGTTATTTATTCTGCCCACTTGTGTGCTGCAGGCGGGATGCACCTTAACTGGGGTGTCCCTGGGGCCCCGTGGGGTGCCCGAGCGAGCGGAGGGGCAGAGGTGCAGCTTTTCACACCGTGAAGGATGCACCGAGTCAAAACGCCGCCTCCGCTCCGCCTGCTGGGTCACAGGGTCGGCAGGGAGGGATTTACCCTTCTCTCTTCCCCGCTTCCCACATCACGTAATCCGCTTAATCCCCTGACGACAGGACTCTGTTACTGCCAGCTCTGCGGAGCCAGCATTGCTAACAGGCAAGCTGTCTCCTCCGTCATGCATCAAGCGAAGAGCCGGCCAAACCTGGAGTCTTGGTACCTCCAGCAATGATCCTCCAAAGCAGAATAATAAACACAGCTTGATTTGATAGGTGTCCAGGTCTTCCCTTAGCACCGCCGCTTTAAAAACAAAACCTCTCTAAAATAATTTTGGGTGGAAGAGACCCTTAAGATCATTGAGTCTAACCATAACCTGACTCTAGCACTAAACCACGTTTATGCATTTTTATCAATAAACCTTGATACTTTTCTTACCCGAAGCAACTTTGGGAGCTGCCTGGTGTTACTGGGTCACGCTGCGGGTCCAGTTCAGCTGCTGTGGTTATCCCAGGAGGGAACTGGGAGCACTGGAGGGTGGATCAACTCAGGTCTGAGTCTGTAGCTGTTGTTTTAGCTGTGCACCAAGTCTTGGCCCTGATCTTTGCCCTCAAGGCCACCTCTGCAGAGCTGGATGCAGTTGAAGAAAACCTGTATTGATGTTTTAACGTGTGGAAACGTTCTCCTTGGCTTCTGTTGTTGAAGCAGCTGGGCTGAGGTACTGCAGGGCCCTTCTTGGGACCAGAGGTGACTTAGGCCTGGGAGAAGGACCTCTGCTTCCAGCTGCTGAATGCTGTTGGTCTGTGTGGGGCTTGGTGTGTGGCCAAGGCTATAACAGTGACTTGATGCCCACCAGACCTCCGTATCGCCCTCAGACGGTGCTTGGGCTTTCTTGCCTCCCCCCGACTGACTGCAGCCTGCTTGTGGGAAGACACTCAACATCCCTTCTCCATGCCCTGTGTCAGTAGCCTGGGACTAACTGCTTGCTGTGGCACTGGGATCCCTAAACCCTGCCACAAACTACCTTATTTCTGGCG
Source organism: Patagioenas fasciata (assembly GCF_037038585.1). Taxonomy (NCBI): domain Eukaryota; kingdom Metazoa; phylum Chordata; class Aves; order Columbiformes; family Columbidae; genus Patagioenas; species Patagioenas fasciata. The sequence goes on from NC_092539.1 coordinate 3,044,095, forward strand.
TATCTTCAGATAGACCCAGCCATTGGGGATGGAGATGTCTCCTGTCACAAGGTGACATGGGTGGCAGCAGATGCAGGTTGGACTCCATGAGCCTTGTGTGTCCCCTCCAACTCAGGACATGCTATGATTCTATGGACTCCAGCACTGCTCGTTGGGTCTGGAGGACGAGCACGGAGTTGCCTGGTGGGCTGAAGGCAGCTGAACAAGTTGGGTGCTGTTCCCCAGCTGGTGGCCTCTCTCCGGAAGATCACGCTCTGAAAACGCTGTTCCAAGGCGATGGCCGGTCCCGCTCACCTTTGGTTCTTGTTTCTGCAGGGGTCCTGCCGGCTGGAGAGCACAGCTTTCCCTTCCAGTTCCTGCTGCCAGGTATGACGCAGAGAAACAGCCGTAGGTGTTTTTGCAGCCTCTGGAGCTGAGCTGGGCAGGGTTTGGGAGGAATGGCAGAGCTGGCAGCTTGGCCAGAGACACTACGGGGAGCAGCAGAGGAGCTTAGACAAGCGCGTACATTCTGCATGATGCAAAGCCGGGTCTGAACTGTGGCTGACGCCTCTCCAAGCGTGACCCAGGTGTGCACAGGGGTCCTGGTCGGTGTGCAGCCACCTATCCTGCACCCAGCACTCAGAGAGAGGGTCTCTGCTCTTGAATCCATGGCTGCGGAGGGTCCCTTCTGCAAGGAGGTCACAGCGAGGTCTCTGAGGCTTTACTGTTCAGTCCCAGGTCTTTTTTGGTGGGGGATCCCCTTCTCTGAGGTACTTGCAGAACTCTTTAGATGAAGATAAAAAGCCGTTTAAAGAGACCATTTATTTCCAGTTCAGAAACGCTTGACCCGACTCAGCCTTACGATCCTTTTCTTTCTCTCTGGACTCCAGCCTCTGCTCCTACATCCTTTGAAGGTCCTTTTGGCAAGGTCCTCCATCAGGTGAAAGCTGTGATAGACACACCTCGCTTCTCCAAGGACTACAAATGCAACAAGATCTTCTACATTCTCTGCCCTCTCAACTTGAACGACATCCCTGACATTGAGGTAAGAACGAGGATGAGTGTGGTGGGGAAGTGCCAAGGCCTCAGAACTTGCCACACTTGCTGTCTGGACAACTCTGAGTGAATGTCTTGCCTGTGCAAGAGCAGGGCAAGGACTCCTGATCTGTCCTGCTTTGCCATCAGTCCCTGTTCCCAGGAGTTTTCTGACTCTGCCACATGTTGCTTTGAAATATTTAGGTGAATTTTCAGCACGCAGAGACGTGTTTGCCAATAGCACCTGGTGCTTGTAGAGACCTGGGTTTGGGGAGCTTGCTTTGGAGGAAAGAGCAACTAATAGGACAGCAAATCTGAGGGGATGGAGAAGTGATGTGGCTGTGCTGTGTTGCTGGTTCCTTGTGTCCACCTAGAGCAGATATTTCTGCTTGCTTGTTTTGAATCTGAGTGTTTTCTGGAGGCTCTCTGATGCTCGTGAGCCAACATCTCTGTCTCCCTGCTGTCCTGCAGCAGCCCAACACTATGTCAGTCACCAAGAAGTTCAACTACAAGCTCGTGAAAAGTGGCAACGTTATCCTGACCGCCACTTCGGATCTGAAAGGGTACATCGTGGGGCAAGCGATCCAGCTCCGCACCGACATAGAGAACAAATCGGGCCGGGACACCGGGCCCGTGGTGGCCAGTCTGCTCCAGGTAAGCATCCAAAAATGTGATTCTTCAGCTTGTGCTGGTACTTGATACCCCTGAGGCCTCTGTGAAACTGGGGCAGTTCTCAGCACAGTGTGTATCTCTGCTACATGTGCCTGGGAGGTGGCGGGGAGGAGTCCAGACCTGTGGCTAACTCTGTTTATCTCTGCCTTCCTGGGGAAAAAGGTGGCAGAACATCTTGCTTATACCAATTCAATCTATTGTGTAATAATGGGTGATTCTGCCCTGCAATATGCACGTTAGGTTTGTACTCATCTTTATATGACAAAGGAATTGGGTGGTTTTCCTAGACACAAACCCATCCGCAGTCTGTCATCTAGCTGTGTTTTCTCCTGTCTGTACAGAAAGTGGCTTATAAATCCAAACGCTGGATTTACGACCTGAGGACCATCGCGGAGGTGGAAGGCTCAGGGGTGAAAGCCTGGAAACACGCAGAATGGAAGGAGCAGATCCTCGTTCCGGCACTGCCCCAGTCCATTCTGCAGGGCTGTAGCCTCATACATATCGACTACTACATCCAGGTGAGTACTTGGTGTTCACGGGGAGCTCCAGTGGGCTCTGCTGCAACTTCTGTGCTGCCCTCAGCACAGGACACACATGGGCCTGCTGGAGAGGGGCCAGAGGAGCCACAGGAATGATCTGAGGCTGGAACAGCTCTGCTGGGAGGACAGGATGAGAGAGCTGGGGTGTTCAGCTGGAGAAGAGAAGCTCTGGGGAGATCTCATTGCAGCCTTTCCGTACTTAAAAGGGACTGAGAAGAAAGATGGGGACAGACTTTTGAGCAGGGCCTTGTTGCGACAGAGCAAGGGGTGATGGTTTTGAACTAAATGAAGGATATTCAGGCTGAACATGAGAAAGAAATTGTTGGCCCTGAGGGTGGTGAGAGCCTGGCCCAGGTTGGCCAGAGAGGTTGTGGATGAACCATCCCTGGAGACATCCCAGGCCAGGCTGGACAGGGCTCTGAGCAACCTGAGCTGGTGAAGATGTCCCTGTCATGGCAGGGGTGGCACTGGGGAAGCTGGGAAGGTCCCTTCAACACAAACTATAATATTCTACGATTCTGTGCTCCCTTCTGGGCTGAGCTCCATCGCTGAACTCCGTAGCCCTTGTACCAGGTGAACCTTCCCAGCGCAGGGTATAATGAAGAGGATGCCACTGTTTTTCCTTCTCTTCCAGGTTTCCCTCAAGTCACCAGAGGTTTCCGTCACTCTCCCCATTTACATTGGTAACATTGCTGTGAACAGGGTGCCCCTGAGCCCCTCCCGCTCCATCCAGCACATCCCATCTGCAGTGGTACCCAGCGCCCCCCCGGAGGAAGAGGAGGCTGCTGGCGGTTACCACCCCATGGACAATGTCTCGATCCCCACCAAAAGCCATTCCCAGCAGCAGCCGTTCAGCTACGCCCCAGGACTGAGCTTCCAGGAGATACGGGTGGACTCGGAGCAGACGGGCTCCCCAAACCATCCCACGCTCTGCCTGTCGACAGGAGCCACTGTCCCTTACTACGCCGAGGGGAACGTGGTGCCTGTCCCCACGGCCAGCTCTCTCATTTTGCCTCCGGAATACAGCACGTGGGGGTACCCGTACGGTGAGCAGCTCCTCCTCACATCTAAATGGGCTGCAGCGTCATAGGAAGCGTCTCCTATGGCAAGAGTATTTGCTAGCTGTGAGCTGGGTGGGGGTGTAGGGGTGTCAGAGAGGATCGTGAGATCTGCAGAGGCTAAAGCAGGCAGAGAGGAATCTCCTCTTACGGCTGTAAAAGCTGGCCGGCTGTTCCCACGTCTACACCCCTGCCTGCCCTGGGCTTGTCATGAGAGGATCTCCCTGTTCTTAAACGGGCTTTCAGCCTCCCACTGATAGAAAAAGCCTCTTGGCGTGTGGTGAGGCTGGTGGAGCAGAGCCAGGAAAATCATGTAACTGAAATCTTGTGTTTGACTGGGAGTGGGTGCGCAGCTGGGCTGGAGACACGGGCTGTGCGGGCGGGAGCTGAGAGACCGTCCGGGGCGGAAAACCTGGGGAAACCCCAGCAGGCTGGGTTCCTGCAGCCTGGCTTGTCCCGAGTGGCAGGGACTGCGGTGCCTGTCAGCACAGTCCTGCCCAAATGAACCCGTCTGTTAGCGCTGGGGTAGCGACACACTCGATGTGTCACCTCAGCCCTGGCTCGGGGCACAGGGAGCACGTGTCACCAGTGATCTGGAGGTGCTGGGTTACATGAGGATGCTCGTGAAAGAAAGGGAGAAACAGAACAGGATTTGAGGTGCTGATTTTAACCTCTGTAGGCATCAGGACAGGGATGGGCTTGGCTGCCTCAAATCCTTCATGTGCACACAAAAACCCTCTTTCCTTTCCTCTGCGGGGTGCTGGAGAGAGAGTGCCTGTGTGCACAGTGTGTCAGCAGCTTCGCTCAGCACCGACATACATCAGCTGGGGTAAGGGAACCTCCCAAACACCCACCATAACCACCTTCTTTCTGTTCCCGAGCAGAGGCGCCTCCGTCCTACGAGCAGAGCTGCAGCAATGCCAACTCCAGCATCAGCAACGGCAACTAGCCCACCCTGCTCCGAGTCCACCGGCGCTGCGCACCCTGGGCGCCGCGGCTCGCCTGCCCACTGCAAAGTCTGGGACAGCACAAGGCGTCCTCTCATCTCTGTGGCTGCTCGGTGGGGTAAATGACACATCCCGGCCTGGGCTTTTTATATCTCTCTCTAAGAAAAGTGGGGGAAAAAAAACCAAAAAGGGCAGCCAGGGCAACCCGTGTGTGTGTAGGAGAGGTCTGGGAAACCAAACCCTCTCCCGCTGCTGCGCCAAGAACTGGTTTTGCCCCGGGGACGCCCGCTGCAGCAGCCTGTGTTTAGAGTACTGTAGTCAACACTAACTGCTTTACTATCGAAGCACCTGTGATGCCTTATCTGAAACACTCCTGACTTGGCATGTCTCCTCCGTGGGTGAAGGCTGGGCTGTGTGGACTTTCTCTTCTCTTTTAGGGGCCATATGCTCTGCAGAAATGGTGTTGACAGCCCTTCCTCCTTGTCCTATAGGTCCTAAGGGTAGCTGAAACAGGAGATTTCTTGGAGTAAACAGGTTCGGAAGGTCAGGGACTTTTAAAAAGCCAAAAGCACAAGCCCTTGCTGTACCTGTGTTGTGGGGTGAGTGACTGGCAGCCTTTGGTTCTCTTGGCCCCCACAGCCTGTGTGTGGTGAGAGCAGCGAGGAGCTCACTGGGGCACCTGCTCATAATCCAAGAGCCCTGGTGAGCTGTGGGGGGACAGCCCGGTGTCACCAGGGGGTGCCCACCAGCTTCTGGCCCTCTTCAGCAAGGGCAGCTTGTCGGGAGCCCTGTAGGAGAGTCCATCCTGCTCGCTGCTCCACCGCAGCGCCCGGGATCAACAGTTTGGTCGATCTGCAAGCAGGGGGACCCGATCCCCCATGTCCCATCTCCCACCCCGCAGGGTGCCCTCTCCATCCAGCTGCCGCTGCCTCCAGCGGGTCAGAATTATGTGACAATCAAGTTAGAAAAGTCTGTCCGATGCTACCTCTGAGTCTGCCCAAGGACCCTGTCCCTGGAGCCCCTTCCCTTGGGGACAGCCCTCCCTCGGGGCTCATCCTGGCGTCTCGTGCAGGTCTGCGCTGCTGAGCCAGCGCACGAGGGGAAATGTTCCCTCCATACACTGGTACCAATTTATCACTTGTCTCCTGAGCCTTCTCGAGCCACAGCAGGATGGGAAAATGAGGGAGTGGGAACACAAACTGGTGCTCCTCATTTACCACCTGGACCTGGCAGGTCGGGGGAAGAAGCTGGTGGATGTAAACCAACATCTTTCTTTTGCGCTTTCCCCCCCCACGCCTTGTTTAGCTTGTTTCGTATTGACTGCCCAAGCTGAGGAAACCACAAAGCAGCTACGTAAGAGCCTCAGGCATCCAGCCACGCAGAAATTGTGGACTGCAGATCTTTGGCACCTCTGAGAACTGGTCTCCAGCTGCCCCATGCTGGGCAGGCAGTAGCTAATAAACCTGTGGGGAGCACACAGCCTTTGCACAGCCCTGGCAGCAGCTGGGGATGAGCCCTGCTTTGCACTCTTTCTTTGCAAATGCTTTTTATTTTATTTTATTTTATTTTTTATTTTAAGTGTTGAACCGCTTTAAGGATAGTGTAGAGAAGGTGCCCTTCTGAGCAGTGCTGGCACAACATGCACCAATGTTGATAGGATGATTGTCATTGTCCCTGAATATATATATATATATATATATATGAGATGAAGTTTTGTTTTTAATGATTGAATTCATAAATACAAATTTTAATGCTGTATTTAATAAATTATTCTAAGAGAAACGCTGTGCTTTTTCATCCATTCCTGACGCTTCTCCATGTGCCCATTCATGCCAAATCCAGGAATGCACCTTGCTGATTTCTTACAAAATGAAGCGAGCTTTGTGCTCTCCAGGGAAGGACGGTGACCTCTGCCATGGCAGCTCGGGGGAGACAAGCACGGGGCAGCCTGATCGCGGTTCCACGTGGTCGGAGGGAGTTTGGCATGTGGGCTCAGCTCTGGCAAGAGGAGCCGCTGCTCTGCTGCTTCCCCAGGCTGTGGTGTGAGCCAGTGGCTCACGGGTCCTGGACGGTGCCTCTGCCGCCCGAGAGCTGGGGTGGTGGGGAGGAAGGGGAGAGCGGACTCTCCCTTCAGGAGGATGGAGATGGAACAGCCAAGGTCTGGCTGCCAGGGCTGGAGACCACCAGCCTGTGCCTTCTCCTGAAGAGCCATTTGGAATAAACTTATTTAAAATGGAAGAAAGCTCTTCCCCGCACCCCCAGTTTGGTGATAGTGTGTCTGAAGCGTGTAGGTGTTGCCTAAACGTTGTCATTGTGAGTAACCTGAGGTGTGATCTGTGTCTCGCACTTGCGGTTCCTTCTTCACCCTCTGCTCAAGTCGTACATCTGCCCAGCTTTTATTATTATATTTAGGGCTCTCTGCTTTGCCCGGTGGTCTGTTTTGCCATGAAAAGCATGCTTGATACGCAGGGGGTCCAAGGCAGGTGTGTTTGTTGTAATGGTACATCTCTTCATCCCAGTTAGCTGACCCTGTTTCTCCTGGCTCAGCCCATCGCTCCTTGCTGCCAGCAGTACATATCCTTCCTTTCAGGCCTCAACCCAAATCCTTCCATGCCTGTAGGACCATTCCTGTGCGCTGTCAGTGCTTCTGGACGTGCTGGGCTGCAGAATCCTGACCCAGCCGGGCTGTGGGAGAGGAGCCTGGGCTGGCCCTGCGTTCCCGGTTCCTTGTTCTCCAGCCCTGCAGCTGAGCCACTGGTGATGTGTCCAACCCGTGTTCTTTGGCTGGGGAACTTGAATGCTGTTTGGTCCGTGGCCAGAGCTGCTGGGATGCCCTTCTAGACCCCCATCCAGTGTCCACCCTCCTTTAATGTTTACAGTTGGGAACGCACCATTCACAGTGGAGTCTGTGGAGGGGCCAGCAGCATCTCGCACAGCTCCTGCCCTGTGCTTTGCAGTGCTCACCCCAATATTTGCTACAGACTGGTCCTTCGGCACCTCTTGCTGTACAGTGTCCCCTTTGCAAAGCAAGGAGCAAGTAGTCATGTTCTTCTTCACTGGTCAAGAGTGTCCATCACCACCGGCTGCTGTGCAGGGAGCAGGAAGTTGACCTCACGATGGTCCTTGTTGTGGGTGCGAGGACTGGGCACAGCTCCTGCCAGGAGAGGCCTCTCTGAGACCTCTGGCTCTGGCCATCACCCTGAGTTTGTCTCTGAAAAACCTCACAGACACAACGGGCAAAACTCTGCTTTCCAACGTTCCTGCTCGGAACGTTCCTCACCCAGCCCCAGCGCTGTGCAGGGACTTGGAGCCTGACCTGAAGAACCTCGTTCATGTTTCACGGACCCTTTGAAACGGTCCAGGACCACGAGATGGAGGAGTTAGTCCAGCTCTCATTAGACATGCCCGCAGTCGGTTTAGGGCACAGGGCGCTATGGCAGCAAGTCCTTGGGATGGGCACGATGGGGCAAAACCCAACGTCTGGGGTGTGTGTCCCTGTCTCTCTCCTCTGGCTTCAGCCTCTTTAACTTCAGCACATAAGAACTCATTCATATTCCCAGCTCAATTTTTTTTAGCAACTGGTTTTGGTTTAGTTTGAAATGGGGAGGGGACGCAGTGGGGCAACAGAGAAGCTTGTGAGCTCATTATTTCCAAACTCAACATTCAATGGAAAATACTAAAAATATCATGTCTTTCTTTTTTTGTTCTTCATGGTTTTGTGCTTGTCCCACTCTCCACATGTGCTGCCTCCATCTTTTTGGCTTTTCCAGTGTTGTGTCGCACTTTGGCACTTGTCCCGCTGCCTGCAGGAGATGGGGAAGGGGACATGAGGGCTCTTTCTGCTGGGCAGTGATTCTTTTTGAGCTTGCTGCTCAGCTTTCAGTAGTTTTGTAACAGTATTTTCTGCTCGGAAGTTTTCCAGTTGAGCCAGCACAGGATGGGAGATAACGGATGTTCGGGGGCTCTTTGGGTTTTATTCTGTATTCCTGTCCACAACAGGAATGTCCCATCTCTCCTCCCCAAGAGAGACTGGGGGCGTAAAACCCCCAAAACTTGTGCCCTTTCTTGTACCAGTACTCGTGGCTGTAATTTACTCCTGTGGTTCTCTTTACAGATTTGAGGGTTTTATACAATATTTGTGATGGCTCTGTACAACCTGAGACTTTGTGCAATTTATTATTGGGTTTTAAGATGTAAACTAGCAGTTTTACACGTTTACCATGGCTTCTGGGGAGTGTTTTTCCCTCGGTTTTAACCCACCAAATGTAAAGAGCTGAAAAGCATAAATAAAGATCTCCTTTCTTAAGACCGTGGGTGCTTTTTGCTCGGCGCAAACGTGCGATGGGAGACGTCCCTACGCCGAGATCCTCTGGGAGGGCCTGGCATGGAGGGCGAGAAGTGGCCGTTGGCTTTCAGAGGAGGCGTCCACGCCTGCAGCTGAAGCTCCAAAGCTGGTTTATAACCGACTCCACAGCAAAACGGCTTCTCCAGCTCAGCGGGGAAGGCGCTGGGGTGCGCAGACCCGGCGGGGTGAGGTGACCGCTGACAGGGAAGGTCTGTTGGGCGCTCCCGGCCGGAGGAAGCACCGGGGCGTTGGGTTTGCCTCTTCCTGCCGGCAGGAATGCCGGGCCGCGGCCGGTCCCTGCGCGGGGCGGGAGAGGGCGATGTAGGCCCGGCCGGGCCGGGGACGGAGCCGCCATGGTGGAGGTGGCTGCTGGCTCCAGGCCGCTGGGCCTGCGCTCTGCCCCGGCCTCTGCGGCTCCTCTGGGGGATCGCAGCAGCAGCTCGGGAAAAGGGGGAGTTTGTCGTAACACAGCTCTTGTCCTCGCCCCACTCACGTTAATGATCGCGGAGCTGCAGGGTTTGAGGTGGGGTGAGAGCCGTTCCCACTGCTGCTTGCGAGAGCCTCTTCCCTTCCAATGGCCCAGGGAGGTTTGTCCCGGGGCGGCAGCATCCCCAGCTCCAGCTGAGGAAGGAGCCTCAGTAAGCGCCAGCGCAGAGGTGCCACCAGCCCCCTGTCCCCGTCAGCCACCCTGCCCCACCGCCCTCCCTCTCGCCGTGTCCCCAGGACCGCTTGGCTTGTTCGCAGGAGCAGGGATGAACGTGGGCGATTCCCTCCCTTGTTCCCGTGTCAGGGCGAGCATCCCCGGAGCAGGGTGGGCTCATAGCCCAGGGCAATGCTGGAGCTCTCCAGCCGCTGCTGTTTGTTGTTTGCGCAAGGAACGGTCACTCCATCCTGGGGGAGCGGAGGGGGAAGGACCCCATCCCTGCAGCACCCTCCTGGACGGGCTCAGCTCCATCCCCTGCCCCAGGCAGGGAGCGCTGGGTCCCCACACGGCAAGACACACCAGAGGGGCCTGGTTGGGGCTCAGGGGGATGTCGCCTTGATCCTGCCGGAGCCGGGGGAGGGGGCTGGGGGGTAATTAATTAATTAATTATGGCGGGGGCGGTGGGCGGGCGCTCCCCCGGCGGGTCCCGCCTCAGCCCCGGGGACTCTTATTTTGACCGCGGCGCGGCCGGGCGGGGCTGCCGGTGGCTCCTTCCGCGCCCCGGGGCCTCCGGCTCTTGGTGTGTGTCGGGGTCTCTCGTCCCTGGAGCCTCCGCACCCCGTTCCCCGGTTCACTGGGGGGCAGGAGCGGCCGTGGCTCAGGCCTGGGTGGGGGCTCGGGGGTGTCAGCCCAGCGGGGGGCGATGGGGCAGTTACGGGTGTGTGGGCGCTGCTGGGTGATCTGGCAGCGTCGGGGTCACTTTGTTGTTGCTTAGAGTGGATCTGGGGATCAATTTCTTCCCCAAAGGGCTGTGGGGCATTGGAACAGGCTGCCCAGGGCAGTGCTGGAGTCACCATCCCTGGAGGGTTGGACAGACGGACATGAGGTTGTCAGGACATGGGGCAGCGCCAGGGGTGGGGTGACATCTGGGCTCTGATCTTGTGGGTCTTTTCCAACCAAAATGACTTTATGATTAAAAACTTAGGCCAAATTCTAAGTTCCCTGGGTTTTTGTTGCCACTGCTGCTCCCTCCTGTGCCCCATCACCCCGAATCCTCCTGGTTTCACGGAAAGCACCTTGTGGGTGCTAACAAAGCTGTGCTGGGGATGGGGCACCCGCACTGCGGGGGTGCTGGGGCAGGCAAGGTGGTAACCCCGGCACCACACCGGGGGTTGTGGCGCACGTCCCCAGGAGCAGGTGGTGCCCGTGGCCTCTCATGGCTCAGAGCAAGAGTCTGACTGCAAAGCAAACAAAGCCATGTGTCCATCTGCTTATAGAGAGGAACCAGGAGTCGGTGTGGGGCTGCGGGAGCCGTGGAGGGAAGGGTGTTCCTGGGGAGAGCTGATAATGAAGGTGTAAATTGACATCAGGGCACTTAAATGCTCCTGTTTCCCCCCAAGGCACACACTCCCCTGCCCGGGAGGCAGGTGCAGCAGTGTCTGCTGGTCCCTGTGTCTCCCTGGTGTGGTTTCCCCGGTGGCAGCGGTTGTGGGGCCGAGGAGCCCTTGGAGGTGTTTGTCACCCCCCTTGCGGTATCTTCTACTTTACAGCAGAGCTGTAAAAGAGCTAATTGTTTTGCAATCATGGATTTATGGGCCTGGGCATTAGGAGGGGCCTGTGGGATTGGGGAGGATGAAAGCAGCTATTGTGGGACCCTTGGGCCAGGACGGGGAGCAGCTGCTTCCCCCAGCCCGTCCAGCCCTGGCTTTAGCTGAGACAGACACCTGAGACCTTGTGTGCACTAGGCTGAAAATAACAGAGAAGTGGGAGAAGCTACAAAAGATGATTTTTAAAGGGTTTTTTTTGGCAGGAGGACAGAGGGATTCTTTGACTTTTTCCAGGATCTTCTTGCACGGATTTTGTTTAGGTTTGTGGAAGAGTGTGGCTGCTGGGTGCTATTGCCACAGGGTACGGTTTGGGAAACTCATTATCTATTCAGTTAGGAGCAACTGATGCTCATTCCCCTCACACAGCTGAGCTGCTGCTATGGCTGGTGGGATGAATCCAATGGGGCGAGGGTCCAAAGCCGCCGTCTTGGGGGCTCTTGGTACAAATAGCGAAGGGTCTGTGGTCAGGGGGTGTCGATGTACGCTGTCCTCGTGTCACCCCATCGTCATCCCAGCTGTACGGCGGCCTCCAGATGGGCGCCGCCATGACGCCGTACGGATAGAGGCACCCCGCGGGGGCCGCCATGCTGCCGCACGCATGCGTAGTGGCCGGCGGAGCGTCTCCATTGAGAAGAATGAGGGGAAAGGGGCGGAGCCAAGGCGTGAGGAGCCGCCGAGGGGGCGGGGCTACGCTCCGGGGCTCCGGCCATGGCCACAGTGGATGCTGAGGTGAGTGAGAGCGGCGGCGTCCATCTGCCCGGGCGGGGGGAAGGAAGATGGGGGAGCGTGGAGTGGTATCGCCCAGGGCCAGGCGGGTTCTGTCGGAGGCCGGGAGGGGGGCCGTGCCCCCGCCGCCCCATGGTTCAGTCCAACTCCTCTGAGGGGAAGAATGTGGGAGCTGCTGCCATTGTGTGTAGGGGGGCCCGGGACTCTGTATAAGTAACACCCCTCCACGGTGAGTCAGTGGTATGGGCCATACAGGTTTCGGGGTTCCCCCCCCAATGGGAGCTAGTGCGTGTGCCGGAGACGGGGGGAGCGCCATCCATGTTCCGGGGCTCCCCCCATGCGGCGCGGCGCCGGCGCGGCCCCATCCAGAGTCCAGGGCCGGGCGGGCGCGGCGGTAGCCGGGCCCCGCTATGAGCCATGCAGGTTCCCGGGCGGCGCGCACGGCAGCCGTGCGGGGGCAGGCATGAGCCATGCAGGGCCCCGGGCAGCGCGGCGGCCCCGGCCCGGCCCCCAGCCCGCCCCCGGCCCCGGGAGCAGCCCCGGCCGCGCCGCAGGGAGCCCGGAGCCGGCCGGGCCCGCCGCGCTGCCCGGAGCGCCCGGCGGCCCCGCGGGCGGGGAGCCCTGTGCCGTCCGGTGGGCAGGAATCGCCGGCTGTCGGGAGGCAGGAGGTGGCGGAGTTTCCTTGGGAGAGGAGAACTCCGAGTTTTTCCTCAGAAAACTCTCCCAAGTTTCCTCAGAGGCCGAGCGGGCTCGGTTCCCCTCGCCGAGCCGGGACTGGATCCCCCTTGGCCTCCCCTCGGTGAAAATAATAAATTCTCCCTCCTCGGAGGGTTCGGGAAGCCTGCGATGTGCTCTGGTTTATCGCTGTTATCGGTGGAGCGATTTGAAATGCTCAAGGTTTGAGGAAACACCGGAATTGCGTCCAAAATCCTCAGGGAAAATGAAGTTGGGCACATAATGACAATTAGCTGTAATTGGCCAGATCTCTAAGCGTCCCTGAAGAAAACACACAGCTCGACTACCCTGTAAAGTTACACGAGTGGCACACGGGGCTCGAATACCTGTTGAGTTTGTCGTGTTTCTTTATGCCGGGCTGAAACTTTTTCCCTGGTTTTGTCGGAGTACATAAACTGTTTCCATAAGCCTTTGCCCCCAGGTGCAGGTTGCAGCTGCTGAGCCTTCACATGCACAGAGAGCAACGGGGCAGTAACACAGGTGTATTGGCACAAACCGGATCAGAGCTGGGGTGAGCGGATGCTCCGTCACTGCAGTGCGTGCAGGTACCGCTCGGTGACTGAAAACAGCTCCGTTACACCTCTTGCTGCAGCTTTGTGTGCAATACGGTGCTCAGAGGGTTCCGCTGTCACAGGGAACTGCTGCCCTGCCTGGGGTGAAGTTTGTAGTGCAGCGACAGCAATGCTTTGTAAAGTGCGGCAAAGACAGCTTGGATTTATTACTCAGGTAGGATTCTCATTGGGTATTTTGTCCAGGGCTTTACTTATGCTTTCTGTTCCGTCACAACTGCGTCTCAAGGCCTGGTCCTGCTGCTGTTCCCTCTGGAAGAGGATAAGGTGTTAATCTTGCCGTGTGATAGAGGAATGAGCCCTCAGATGCTTCTGTGACTCCATGGTCCAGTTTTGCCTGGGTCCCTCTGTGCTTTCTGGGAGGATGGTGTGGCTGTGACCGGGGCAGGAGTTGGCTCATAACTCATCAACTCTCAATGTACAGGTTTGTCTTAACACTACTTAACGCCTTTTATTTTGGGAAGCATCTCCTGGCTGGGGCTGCTCTGCATGCAGAGCATTAAGAAACATTGCTCTTAAAATCAGGCTGAATAGCCACAGATGTTGCTGTGGATTATGGGGAGGGAACGGTGACTCATTTGGAGTTTAATTCCTCCCCTCCCCCATAAATTGTTAAATCTGAGGCCGGATCTGCCTTTGCTTACACCCCTCTGAGGCCGAGGGGAGGAAGTTGGTGTAAATCAGGCTGGAATTTGGAGACTGGAGGAGATGCTCTTTGCTCCCCCAGCGCTGATGGGGCAAAGCGAGGACTAACACCCACAACCGTGGTGTTCTGCCATGTGCAAGGTGGAGCAGAAATGAGGGATCATTTCACTTGGTGCAGAGGTGTGTTCCTGGGAGGAGATATTTGCTCTGAGTAAAGAGCCGGGCGGGTTGGAAGAGTCTGTGTGTCTCCGGGGAGTGTCCAGGCGCCCCTGCAGACAAAGTTGTTGGCAGATGGTTAACTCGAGACAAAAGTTTCCAGTACAGAATAGCTTCTTGTCACATCTTAGTGTGGATCTGTGAGGGAGAATCTCTCTGAGCACCAGGTTCTGAGCTCTGAAATTCTGCGGTTATTCTCTTCTCTGTGCTTTTAGAAATGGTTGAGCTGCCAGGTAAGTAGCCGTGCTGCAAGAACCATGGCACTGCAGAGCAGCCTGGCTTTGCTGTTGGTTTTCTTGAGCAGGTTTCTTATATCCAGTCCAGTTTGGTGCTTTTCCTTATTTTACACCTGCTGTGAATGCAGCGCTAAAGGTTAAAGTTTAAGGAACTGAGTTTGTCTTCCTCAGCCGGTTCTATGATAGTGCAGCTTCATTGAATTTGATGCTGCTACTCCAGTGTTTGCATCAGTTTAGTAAAGAGAATCACCTGCCTTTCCTAAAATGATTGTTTGGTGCGAGATTTCAAGCCACAGTGTTATTCCTCAGGCTTGTGCTAACGTCAGGAAGGCTGGTGCTGAGCGGGACCTAAGGCGTGTGTGTGGCTTTGAAAGAAGTGCTTCTCCTCAGAAGTCACACTGTGTTTTTAATCTTTTTTTTTTCCTTCCTATCCGTTCTGATCTGTAACATCTTTTTTTTTTCTTGTGGAGATGCAGCTTTGATCTGTAAAGCGAAGAGGCGGCGTGCAAGCCGCGCAGAGGACAGGTTTCCCCAGCACCCTCCGCTGAGCCTGGCTCTGCACCGAGTCCAGCGCCCAGCAGCTCCCTGTGGTTTAGAGGCGAGGACTCAATGGGCTGAGGGTTTTGCAAATCAGGCTTTGATCCTGGCTCTGGGCAGCCCCCAGTGAGCTCCCGACTGCAGGAAGGGGCGACACTCGCATGGCGTCAGAGCGCTTGCTCCCCTCGGCTCCCGGCTGGACGGGGGTGCTGTAACAGCCACCCAGCCAGAGTGAGAACAGGGAAAGCCGGGACCTAACGAGCGGTGTCTTTGAGCACGCAGATGATTTCTTCGGTTTCCCACTTTCTGTTTTGCAGGGGATGTGAAATCCAGCGCTTCTCTCAGGCCTGCTGGCCCTTCCTCCTCTCTTTTGCTCCTGCCAGCTGGTATCATGAGCGAGGAGAGGGCTTTGCCTTCCCAGGGCTGCTGCTTTTAATCCAGTCTGTGTCAGGAGCCCACGTCAGGAAAACTCAGTGTGTTTTAAACCCCATCATCATTTCTGCTTTGTGAGCTGTGTGGAAGCCTGCAGGACAGGTGTTTTCCTCGGTCTCCTTAGTGCAGCCAGGTACGTTGGTGCTGCATCAACACGAGAGTGTGAACACAGGCAAAAGGTGCGTGTTTCCAGGTGTTGTGTTAGATTTCTCCTGGGGAGCCAGGGTTAGCACGGTTTGCAACGCTTTAGCTGGGTCTTTGCATAAAGAAAGGAGGTTTTATTTCCCTTCTCTGACTAGAGACCTAGTAAGGAGAGTTTATAACTTTACCAGTTATATCAGCTACTTTGTTAAAACTGCAACCCACCCCTCACAAAATTTTAGCCTGTGTCAAATGTCATTTACTTTCTCCCATGCCAGGTGAGTTGTGGGTTGGCAAAAGCCCTTCGGGAACTCATCCTTTTCTTCCATATAGACAAACTTTAAACAATGACAGGATGGGCAAATACGTCTTCTGAAGTTGTAAGAAAGCTTTTCAAGTGCAGTTCAGTTGTGTTAAGATAAGGTGGCTGAGCCAATGTGACTGAAGGAAGCGTCCAAGAACATTTTGTAAGTCAAGGCAGAATTAAAGGTCTGGTTTATACTTTAAAAAAGCTCTTCCAATATAATTATGCTGGTTGCAGAGGATGATTTTTCATTTTTCCTTGCTGAAATAGTCATACTAATAGAAGTTCTTGCTGTGGATGTAGCTGTATTAGTTTAGAGGTGATTTTAGACCAGAGTAGCTTATTTTTTGCTTTCCAAAGCAGACGCTTGGTCTACATTTGAGGAGTTTTGCCGACTTAGTTATCTGTCCACAAATGCAACGAAATTGCTCTCCCCTCCACCATCGCTGTGTCAGCACAAGTCCTGGTCGAGATGCAATTACCAGCAAAAACCCCAACAACAAGAAGAGAAACAAACAAACAAGCAGCTCTTCTGTGGAGGGAACTGATTGGGGCTGTGCTGGCAGATAGGGCTGGGTGGCCAAACCAGGGAGAAATTGTTCCCCAGATCCAACCTCAACCTCCCCTGGCGCAACTTGAGGCCGTTTCCTCTGCTCCTGGTGCTTGTTCCTGGGGAGCAGAGCCCGACCCCCCTGGCTCCAAGCTCCTTTCAGGCAGTTCAGAGATCAGAAGGTCTCCCCTCAGCTCCTGTTCTCCAGCTGAACCCCCAGGTCCCTCAGCCGCTCCCATCACACTTGTGCTCCAGCCCCTCACCAGCTCTGTTCCCTTCTCTCAACTCGCTCCAGCACCTCAAGGGTCATCATGAGGGGCCCAAACTGACCCCAGGTTTGGAGTTTTGGCCTCCCCAGTGCCCAGTTCAGCGAAACAATCACTGCCCTGGTCCTGCTGGCCACACTGTTCTTGATGCACGCCAGGATGCTGTTGGGCTCTTTGGCCAACATTCCTCTCATTTTTCTCCAGCAAAGCAGTTGAGGCAGAGCAGAGCTGCTGCCTGGGGTCACTGGATCCCAGAAAAGGAGGTAAAGAGGGGGCTTACATTTTGTGCAGGACTGCGAGAGGTTCCAGGGGTCTGTTCGATGCTTCAAGACACGTTTTGCTGGAGGTTTCCTCCTCCTTGCCTGTCGCGGAAGCTGCTGAAAGGCTCACCTGGCTGTCTGCGCCTCAGGTGGGTCGGGGGAAGTGCTGTGAGTCCATCTTCCCCGTCCCCTTGGTGACAGCTGGTGGCTGGTTGAGGTGGTAGAGTCGATCTGGCAGGCAGTGGAAGGGTTTGCTGGCTTTGCTTGGCTGCCAAGCTCTCTCAAATGCATATAAACCCACAATAAACTGTACTTGGAAAAGCACTTGATGCTGCTACTTCCGCAGCTAAAATAGAAAGGCTTTCCTACTTTTAATTAAAAACTTTCAGCATAGGCAAAGTATCAAGGACATGCAGTGTATCGTCTTTTAAAGCAGGAAATATTCTTCCAAGGGGATTCCTGTTTCCTTAAGATCCAGACTGATCCCCACCATTGTCTTCCCTCTGTACCGGCTTGTTTTGCCTGAATTTCCATTTAAGATCAATATTAATAGTTTGTGACACAAACTGCCGACGGGTGCTGAACCAGGGCTGAGCCGCTCGTGTGTGCAAGGGCCTGGCTTGGGGCGGAGGTGAGATATGAAATATTAAATCCCTCCTTTTCGGTGTCACATCTCCAGGGCAAGCTCTCAGGGGCGGTGCTGAGCAGTGTCGGTTTAGGACAGGGAGACGGTGACCGGGATGGAGTGGGAGAGCAGAAAATTCAGGTCCAGTTCTGTTAGCATACGGATGATCATCCTGCAGAGACAGCGCAGGGCAGGGAGGGAAGTTGCAGGTGGTGCAGCTGGTGAGGAAGTAAGTATGGAGCAAGATAGCGGGGCTGACATGGGTAGACTCAAAATAAAGCCAGGTAAGTGACCTACCTCGTTTGTTAAAGGGAAATGTAAAATTGTGCCAACAGGGATAAAAATAAAGTGGTGATAGGTTCCTGGGTCAGGCAGGGCAGCACATGGCCCAGGAGATGGTTGTGAGCTCGCCGTGGCTGCAGCGTTCAGAGCCAGCAGCAGAGCAGCGGGGAATGAGCAGATGGGGTGAGCGCAGATAACAGTGGTGCCCACCGGCTGCACAGCGGCCCCGTCACCCCTCGTTTGGGGCACAGTGTCTGAGCCCAGCCCAGGAGGCGTTTGTGATGCTGCAGAAAAACGTGTCTGCTTGTGTTTCTTATTGCTGAAGAGCAGAGGAACGTGGTGGTTATTGCTTCTGAGAATGGGGGGCAGGCAGGATGGATGTGGGGGCCTGACCCACCCGTAGGGCTGATGGGGATGGGCACGTGGAGGGAGAATTGCAGCCCAGGTATCCAAACGCAACTCGCTGTGCTCTGGCCTTGCTTAGGGTAAGAGAAAAAGCCTCTGTTGTTCAGAGTGCTACTTCAGATTTTTAATTCATTTTAGAACTCGAGCGTAGATGTGCAGAGAAGTGTTTTAACATGTTAACTGGTGAAAGGGAGCCCTGGTCTCCCCAGGACTGTTGGCCATAACCTGCTGTTGCATTTGAACACAGCCCTCAGTGCTGTGAAATACACTTTTTTTTCCCCTTTCTTTCCCTTTTTAAGCATGAACTTCTGGATTCCTGAGAATCTCAGCTACCTTCTTCCTCTCCGGTCACACATTTCCAGTCCTTGCAGTTTCTGAGGAAGTTTTAATAGGTAATTTCTCCCAAAGGCTCAAAGCCAGAAAGCGAATTACCCAAATGTTTTATCCAACTTCAGCAGTAATTGGGGATGTTTCATGCTGCTGACCCAGAGCGTTCAGAAGCTACAGTCAGGTTCTCTCAAAAACCATAATATTGTTTCAAGAAGTGGGAAATTAAACACGCACACGGTAGGAGACTTAGAGAGGATTAATGGGTTTCAAAATTACATGCTTCACACTGCTGTTGATTTGGGAGTTGAAAGTATGCTGAGATATCAGGAGGTGGTTATTGAAACGTGATGTTCGTCTCTCTGGTGAATGCAGATGCCCAAAGGCCTTGGACTTAGAAGCCGTTTTTACCTCCAAACCGATCGTTGGCTCTGGTGTTGCCGTAGCCCAGCCCAGGGCTGAGCAGCTGGGCAGCAAAGCCATGTATATTCTTTACTGTTTCTGTGTAGTGTAGTTTATCCCCTCTTGGTTATCTCAGTTCCAGACTGGGAGGTGTTTGTGCTGCCTGTGGCTGAAGTTCCTTCCCTGTGGGTTTTGCTTTAGGTGCGTGGACGGGACGCACAAATTGGAGTTTCAGTCACTTGCGTTTTTGGCATCTGACAAATTAACTTCATTTTTTGATGCGTTTCTTACGTCCAATGGGGTAGGTAGCAAACTCACACCCTGGCAAATGTGGGTTTATCAGTGTCAAGAAGAGAGTATCTGTATTTGGGAGATGAAAGCATTAACCATCAGGCTGCGAGCTGATGGTTATATGATGGTTATGTGATGGTTATATGATGGTTATATGATTCCATCTAGTTGGTCTGCAGGTATGAACATAAACCTCCGTATTATGAGAATGTGAAGCATGAGTATTTTATTAATTGAGGAACATTATTAATATTTGATAGATTAAATCAACGCCCAGAAGGCTTATGCAAAAAGCACCGCTGCTGAGCTGGTGACCAAGGCATTAGGTGATGTTAATGGCAAACTCATTTGTAAACGAGTCAGCTCTGAGTTTTAAATGCTGAGGATCTGTGAATTTCATACATTTGAAATCCTTTGGCCTGTGGATTAGGAAGAGTATTTTCTAGTACTGTTTCAAATTAGTGCTTTAATGCCTCTTTAATATGCAAAGACGATTGTTTATAAGCAGGTGTCCTATAGGACCCGGAGACATCCCTGGGAATATTTCACCTCTTTTGCCGTGCTCCGAGGTGCAATAACGCACGTTCTTTACAGACGGCCTTGGGATGGGACGTGATATTTGCTTTTCCTGTAGTGCCAGACCCCGCGGCTCCGGGAGCGTGAGAGGTGCAGAACCACGCTGCCTTTTCATCAGCTCGTGCCACCGGTGAGCGAACAACCGAGCACGTTCGCTCAGGATTCATCTGCTTCCATTTCTGAGAATTAGTGCAGCCTCCAGCTTGCACCGTTAGAAAAGGCCAGCGAGGGGGGATCATATGCTGTCTTGGTTATTGCCAATTTGTTTTTCAGCCACTGTAAGTTGTGTTTCCCATCTTTTTTAAGATTTAGACCCGGTGTCTGTCGCACGCAGTGTATTCCGTGCCTGACTGCCACATTCTGGGGATTTCTCTGCAAGTTTTATGGTCTCCTTCCCATTGGAAGTACCCATCATAGTGGTGATGTGGTTGTTCTGGGTTTCTAAGGGTTCAGCAGCTTTTCTCATGCAGCTCTATTTAGATAGCACATTTCTGCCTTTTATTAAAAAATGATTGCTTTGATATCTTCTCAGATCCACGCCTGTAGACTATCCTCACAGAGGCTGTTTTATAGATGGAATTTATCTTTTGCCCCTGCGCAACAGCAGCCTAAAGTTTTACCCACCGCTATGGCTGCAAATGCTGGTGCTTGATGCAATTACAAGGTGCGTGTTACGTTGCTTTTTGCTGCCGTTCGTCCCGGAGTTTTGGCTCAGGGGCAATAACACACGACACAAAGATCGTCCTCACCCCCAGCCGGCGTCTGGGCTTTAAATACAAGTCCCGGTGTGACCCCAAATGCAGCCGGGATGTGGAGGAGAAGCTCCGGAGGTGATGAGGAAAGCGGGAGCTTTGTCAGGTCTGAGCCTTGGCTGGCGCTGGGAAGTTTTACCGGCCAACTTGCTTTTCTCCACCGGGGCCTTTGTTTGCAGCCACGCTTCTGATGAAAGGCAGGACCGGCAGCTCCTCCATTGGCTGCAGGAAACCACCTCCCCGCGCCGCACGAGCCCTGGAACATGCGCCGTGGCCGAGCGCCAGCGTGGATGCGCCTCGGTGGCACAGCCGCCCGGGCAGCTGCGGGCCCCATTCGGCCCCCGCGCTGCCGCTCCTGCCAAAACAGAGAAACAGCTGGGACGGTGGAATTTCCGTTATCCGCCTTGAAACACACCTACCCGAGACATCTGGCAGCGCGCGGGTTTGAGCCCGCGGCGCCTCTTTGCTCAGCGAGGAAGCGTCTGGGATATTCCCGGTGAGCTCCCGGGAGCAGGGAGGTTTGATACGGTTCCCCCGCAACGTGCTTGTGATCCAGCAGCACAGCTGAGACAGCAGCTTGAGGCCGATGCGGGCTCTGCCGGCAGAAATGTGTATTTTGCAGCCATGGCCAAAGAACCGATTGCAGGAGGCCCTGTCTGTGTGTATTTATACATTGGATGTCCAGGGATATTCTAAATTCTTTAAATGACAAAAAGTCCACTAGTGGAAGTTGGTGTGGAGCTGCTCCTGATGCAACAGCGTCTGATGTAAAGAGAAATGTAAATGGTGGCAGGAGGCCCCGTGGGTCCCGCGTGTGTTCCCCCATGAGTCGCGTTTCTGAGCTTGCACTGCGCTGGTAATGCTGATGCAGTTGCTGATTGCTGCCGAAGCAAAGAGTCCACACAAGGAGGTTAGACAGCAGTCCTTTTCCCTCCTGGGTGCTCATTAACATTTTCTTGCTGATGTATTATTAATTAAGCTAATTTTTATTGCCCTGTAAGTATAGCTGGTGATGCTGTGCAAGCACAAAACACAACCTGCTTGTTTCCCGGAGTTTCTGAAGTGTGTGTTGTACCATGTGCGGAAGGAGAGTATTGGAAAAACTGACTGTGCAGTTGAATATTGGAGTAAGGTAGATCTCTGGGTTTTGTTTCCTTTTTTTCCCCTCTTATTTAGCAGATGCCCGGCTTTGTGGCTGACTGGGGCTGCTCAGTGTGGAGCTATATGAGCAGAGAGCTGTAAATGCCCTGTATGCAGAATTAGCGCAGACGGTTAATAGGACTTAAGTGCAAGGAGAGTTTGCAACACTGACCCGCCATAAGACAGAAGATTACATAGACTAGAGTATTACTTTAAAAAGAGTCTTGGGACCTGATCCAAACCCACAGAAACCAGGGAGGGCTTTGCCGTCAGCTTCCTGCGGGCGGCCGCTTGCAGCGTACCGGAGCCATGGGGCGGGCGGCAGTTTGAACAAGAGAACTGAAAGAACCGTCCGGGCAAGGCTGCTTGGCGGAGTCTGATTATGAGATTTAGAACTCGTCCCTGCCGAAAAGCCGCCGTGCCAGAGATTATTTCGTAGTCTGGTTAAATGCCAATGAACTGAAATTCTGCTAATTGGCCTGGCATCGCCGTGCCGGTGCTTTGCCTACGGTCGCTGTGAGCAGCCGTACCGGTGCAGCCGTGCGTTGCCAGCGAATCTGCCGGGCCAAGGCTGTGCTCGCACCTCGGAACCGGCTGTTTCGGGTCACTTTGGGGTCTGTGTGTTTGAAAGTCCCTTGTGTCTGCTGACATTCAGTGTGTGGATCTCTGCGGGTTGAGCTCTGCGAGGTGGCTTCATCATCCTACCGCATCCCTCTGTCCCCCTTGTGCTGGTCGTGTCCCCAGGACGACTGGTGACCGATTCCTACCTTGAATGTCCCCGTTGAACACTGTGCCTGTGTTCTGCACCCTGTGCTGCTCTCCAGGCTCTGTCTCTGGGACAGGCCGCTTGATGTTTTGTTCCCGGTGATGCTTTTCCCATCTGTAATGTCAGAAGAATTGACCTGGTGCTGGAAGCTTTAACTGGAAGTGTCGTAGAACTGCAAAATGTTGATTTTTAAATGTCCAGGTTATCTTCATTTGTTAAGAGTTGGCAAGTTACATATATCAAAATGTTCACTAGTTTCTATGCTCTGGTTTCTGGCTTCATTCCTTGAGATCGTGGGTGGAGCTGATTAAGAGAAAAATTAAACATCTAGAAGCACTTTGTAACATATGATCTATTTGTAATCGAAGCCACTATGAATCCAAATGTCCAGCACCTCTTCTGTGATCTTTTGGTAGCAACACTGGACTGTATCTTGAAAATGTGATCTGTCATTTTCCGTTCTTAAATTAGGCTGATGCATCCTATTCCAGCCTATGCAATTACTAACGAACCTGTGCAATTATGGCATCTATTGTACAGTCGTTCTGTGCTACGAAAAATCCACTTTTAACAAACAAATTCACTTTGACAACCTGTCACTGACTTTTCCAAAGCAAAATATTGGATAGAAAAGTGTCACTTGAGTGAACGTCACTATATTTTTGTAACATCTGTTTGTTTTGATGTGGTTTTGCTAGAGCAAGCAGCTGCAGCTGGAGGTTCAGCCCTGGTTTCGCAGTGCAGGTGAGCGGAGCGGAGGGAGTTGAGAGCCCTGGAGCCCCCGTCACCATCCCCTGCCGTGTTGTTTCACTGCATCAGCAGAGCTCTGTGAAGCTTTGGCCAATGTGGGGCTATGGTTTCTGTTAACTGTAAATATCCCTGCGTGTTACATCACCGGAGGAGCAGAGCAGAAGCACCTCTGCCAGGTCACGTTGCCTGTTCTTTGGGTTTTCAGCCACGTGTGTCTCAACAGATTATCTTCCAGCATTGCTGTCCAGGGACTGTTAGGCACAGGCCACCTCCTCAAGTGAATTTCCAAGAATACAGTCATTTCCCCACTCAACAGCAATACTTGAATCAAAATTTTTGTTATTCTCCATGTGAGTTCAGGGGCTGTTTTCCCAAGCTTAGTTTCAGAACTAATCTTCCTGCAGATGCTGCCATTATCTGGGTGATGTGTCTCCTCCCCTTAACTCACCAGCTGCACTCTGGTTTTGAGCGTGTCTGTCTCTGTTGACATGAGGACGCTGTATCGCCTCGCGGCCTTCTGTGCTGGGCGGCGTATGGGAGGAGTAGTTAACATCTCTGCCTTTTCTACTGGATCCTGTGAGTTGTTTATGTGACAGCATCAGAACGCAAATTGTATCTTGGGCTGCATCCCCAGCCCTGTGGGCAGCAGGTGCAGGGAGGGGACTGTCCCCTCTGCTCACTCTGGTGAGACCCCCCTGCAGTGCTGGTCCAGCTCTGGGTCCTCAGCACAGGACACACATGGACCTGCTGGAGAGGGGCCAGAGGAGCCACAGGAATGACCGAGGCTGGAACAGCTCTGCTGGGAGGACAGGCTGAGAGAGTTGGGGTGTTCAGATGGAGAAGAGAAGCTCTGGGGAGACCTTAGTGCGGCCTTTCCAAGACTTCAAATGGGCTGATAAGAAAGATGGGGACAGACTTTTTAGCAGGGTCTGTTGTGATAGGACAAGGGGTGATGGTTTTAAACTAAAGGAGGGAGATTCAGGCTGGACATGAGGAAGAAATTGTTGTCCCTGAGGGTGGTGAGAGCCTGGCCCAGGTTGGCCAGAGAGGTGGTGGATGAACCATCCCTGGAGACATCCCAGGCCAGGCTGGACGGGGCTCTGAGCAACCTGAGCTGGTGAAGATGTCCCTGCTCATGGCAGGGGTGGCACTGGGGGAGCTGTGAAGGTCCCTTCAACCCAAACCATTCTGTGATTCCATGATCATCAGCTTCTCCAGGGGTGTGATGCCCAAAATCAGATAAAACCCCTTTCTTGCCCTGACAGCCCCCCATGAGTGTGCCAGGTGGTTTACCTGTGGTGTCAGTTGGTTATATGAATGCAGCTCGATGTGGGAATGAGCCCGTGGTGCCTTGTGTAATGGTACATCTCAGGTCCAAATGGGGCAGAAGAGGATCACAACTGTGTGCTGCCCAGTGCTCTGCTCAGTCATTACCTCAAGCAGCCAGACAGGTAGGTTTTGATCTTGCAGACATTTACACATCTGAGTAATAATTACTAACACACCACAGTATTTGGCATCACAGCTGTTTGTCGGTGCCATAATGGCTGGGATGCTGGCTGCGCCCTGGATGGATGTGTGGGTAGGTGTTCCCCGCGGGAACGCTGCCTCGCTGAGGCTGTGTGGGTGTCTTGTACTGATTGAGTGTGGGTGCAGTTCTTCTGGCAAAATAAACCCTCCTGAGTGAATCAAGCTGCTGCCATGGCATAGAGACCTCCTGGCCAAGGGCTCCTGCACAGGGGGGTTCCTCACCACGCTCAGCAGAGCAGAGACACCAGGAATCAGGAGGTGACAGTGGGTGTTTCTGACAGCGGTGGAAGGTTTTCTGCCATGAGCCATTGGATTTGTAGAAATAACCATTGATGGAGTGATCATGGTAGCTGCTTTGCATGTTGAAAGCCATGACTATTAATTAAGATTGTGCTGTGAGAGCTCATTTACTTACAGCTCTTAGCACATAGAGACTGAACCTCTACAGATCCCAACTGACAGTTAAAGCTGGCACTTGGTACGGCCAATTCATTGATATAAGCACATTTACACTGGTGTAAATGTGGCTGTGCTGCACATCGTGCAAGTGTGTTGACCAAAGTCATGTTGAGAGAAGCGTATTTATGTTGGGATAACTTTGAATATGCTTTGAATTGACTCAAGAGAACTATCACACTATAAGGATGCCTCTATCCAGGATGTAAAGATTGTGGATGGACCAGTAAGCAAGTCCTTGAATTAATTTCCTTTTTTTTACATGATACTGTTTCAGTGTTTGTCATTTTGTGTGTTTGTATTTCTCTATGTTTGGGGTTTTCTTGTTTGTTTCTGTTTTTATAATGGGTCTAATAGGCAACGAGCTATTTGGGAAACATGCAAATGGAAGATGGGAGCGTAGATGCGGTGGAGGTGAGGCTGGACCGTACCCCACCGCTCGTGTGCTTTGCTGTGCGAGAAGTGCGGTGTGGAGCAGAACGGAGGAAGGCTCGGAGCGGGGAGGAGGCAACGATTCTCCCAGCGCGGTGAGCAGGCCCATGCAGACACCTCAGCACCGCCACCTCCCTGGTTTGGAAGGTTGCAGTCATGGTCTTGTGCTCTGAAGGCTTACGTTGCAGCAAAATCCTTTAGTTTTCCAGAGGTCTGGATTACCCTGTGCACCTTGGGAGAGTGGGGCTGGGCCATCCGTGCCCAGAGCAAGGTGGTGTCATGGTGCTGCGACCCTCAGCAGCTCGTGTCGCTTCTCCACCTCTGAATTTTAATCCGGAGGATGGAGAAATAAAGTTCTGCCTCTTCGCCGCTTGGTTTATAACCCGTGCAGGTGTTAGAAGCTGGAGATGAGGCCAGCTCAGCTTTCGCCTTGCTCCCTCGGAGCTGGTACTGCCTTTGCCAACCCTCATTTTCATAAGCCATCATGAGAATTTT
Source organism: Patagioenas fasciata (assembly GCF_037038585.1). NCBI lineage: Eukaryota > Metazoa > Chordata > Aves > Columbiformes > Columbidae > Patagioenas > Patagioenas fasciata. The sequence goes on from NC_092539.1 coordinate 3,069,766, forward strand.
TGTCTTGGTCAGCTTCACTAAACCTTTTTTTTTTTGGCTTTCATACGTAAAGCCCGATGCCTCCAGGACTACTTCTCTGTTACTGCTGCATAGTTTGAGTGGTTTTTAATGCCATGCCGGTAGCGTGGGAATGTCTGCACAGCAAATATGACGGCTGCGAGTGGCTGGCTTTCCTTAGCTACCCTCAGAGCCCTCTGGAAGTTGTTGGCAGACCCAAGGTTGAAAGCCACTGGGTAGGTGGTGAGCAGACAGAGGGACAGTTTCTGCTAAATGATAAAGGACCCTGTTAAACGGTGTTTATCTTGAGACAAATTTAGAGTTAGCTGGATCCTTGCAACCAGCGTGGGGCAAAACGAATGCGTCCGTGTGTGGAGAACGAGGATCTCCTGAGCTCTCGCAGCGTTCTCCAGTGTCAGAACTGGTGCCGCACACGGTGATGTGGTGAACACAGACTGCCAGGGACTGATTTTAGCAGTGGGCGGCAATCACACAGAAGGCTGCTGTTTGTTTTCCTCCCCTCCCACACGCCGGGGAGTAACATTTACAATTAGGGCCCTGTGTACACACCTTTGCTGTGGTGTCCCCTTGCTGAAGGGCCAAAGGAAAGTCCCAGAATCAATCTTCTTTGAGGATGATTTTTTAAAGCATCGGTGTTCATTGAAATCACAAAGTGCCTGGAATACAGTGAGATCCCATCAAGAGAATGATTTTGTCTACCCTGCCCAATGAACTTGTGGACTTCAACCTGAACTGGGTTTGTCCAGTGAGGGTGCTCTGAGCAGGTCTCCTCCTGTAACAGCGACCTGCTAGGTGTGCAAGCAGGGGTTTACTTTGCCTTTACAAAGTCTGTCCCCAATTCAGCCAGGAGGTCTCAGACTCCAGTGACATGTGCATGCTGGGTGTGAAATGATGGATCATGAGGAGCAGCAATGCTTTGGTCAGCTGGGGGCTCTGGATGAGCAGCAGCCATGGAGCTGAGCTGCTGTGATTTATAACTGAGGTGATGGACTTACTAAATTATCATTCTGCCCACCAAAAGTATTAGCGATGGCAGTTCCCTGCTCTAAGAGAGGTGTCTTGGTCCCATTTTATGTTCTTGCTGACCATGTTCTCCTTGACCACATTCTCGGTGGGGCCATGGAGCCCTTTTGTTCTCTGCTGCTGTTTCTGGCATTTGCTGCCCCAACAACACTTGGGGATCCAAAGCGGTGGAATCCTGGTGCTGATGCAATGCTGCGGTTCAAAAGGAGGAAGCAGAGCAGGACAGTTGATCACCAGCTTGTATGAAATGGTCACGCCTCGAGATGGGAAGGATGAACGGCAGGTTGTGATATATTGTCATCCGGTGACTGGCATTGTTTTCTTCATAAAAGACGAGAAATAATCTTGTGTTACTGCTGCACTTATGGTTTGTAATGTTGCTGTGTTGTTTTCCTTCTGTGGAGTAGCGTAGGGGAAAGGGACCTGGGGGTCCTGGGGACAGCAGGGTGACCATGAGCCAGCACTGGGCCCTTGTGGCCAGGAAGCCAATGGTACCTGGGGTGGGTTAGAAGGGGGTGGTCAGTAGGTCAGAGAGGTTCTCCTGCCCCTCTGCTCTGCCCTGGGGAGACCACACCTGGAATATTGTGTCCAGTTGTGGCCCCTCAGTTCCAGAAGGACAGGGAACTGCTGGAGAGAGTCCAGCGCAGCCACCAAGATGCTGAAGGGAGTGGAGCATCTCCCGTGTGAGGAAAGGCTGAGGGAGCTGGGGCTCTGGAGCTGGAGAAGAGGAGACTGAGGGGGGACTCATTCCTGGGGATCAGTATGGAAAGGGGCAGTGTCAGGAGGATGGAGCCAGGCTCTTCTGGGTGACAACCAGTGACAGGACAAGGGGCAATGGGTGCAAACTGGAACACAAGAGGTTCCACTTAAATTTGAGAAGAAACTTCGCAGTGAGGGTGTCAGAGCCTGGCCCAGGCTGCCCAGGGAGGTTGTGGAGTCTCCTTCTCTGCAGACATTCAAACCCGCCTGGACACCTTCCTGTGGAACCTCAGCTGGGTGTTCCTGCTCCATGGGGGATTGCACTGGATGAGCTTTCCAGGGCCCTTCAACCCCTGACATTCTGGGATTCTGTGACTCTGTGAGTGAGGATGATGATAACACAGGTTAGCTGAGGCCATGTGTCCATTGAAGCCAGGCCAGTAGCAGGCAGCATGGTTGCTCTGTTTTCTGGGGAAAAAAATAGCTGTTTCCGTGGTCAGGAACCCCAGCAGTTTTGCAGGCTTCTCTTTAGAGCTGTGCTACCACTGTCTTTACAGCGTGGAGGCACCGACCTGCCATTCATCCCTACATTTGGATGGGGAGAGGAAAAGGCGCCGCATTTAATATCGGAAAAATGCAGGTGTGGTGTGAAAATAATTCGGGTAGGCTGCAAACTCAGCAGCCGCTGTTGCTCTGCAGTGTGGTTTGTGGGATCCTGTCAGCTGGTTTGGCATTTCGTGGCTTTACTATAAATGGTGATAGCGATGCTGTATTACGCGTTAACACTTCTTTTTCCTCCTGCGAGCTCTTCCATGCTTGGCCGCGACGTTGCAGCCCAGACCGGCCGTGTAGAAGCCGCCTGCAGGTGCTCTGCGGGTAAGGAGAGCAGAAATGCCTTTCAGATCTTGGGCATGCGTTCCCACAGCTTCCTGCTGTCCCAGCTGCTGGTGACACCAAAACCCAAGTGCACTGGATGTGACTGGAGGTGAAAACCTCAGCAGGCTTTTCCACAAGAATTCTGGCCTAACTGGCGAGTACGACCGAAGTGATTCATTTTCTGCTGCCTTTCGCCTTGCCATCCCTCCCAGACCTCTGAAAGGCGTTGAAGACATCGGACATTTAGACCATGTCCTCAAGTGCCTGCGTTTTGTGGCAAATAGAGGATGAGGAGTGAGGACTAGCCATGGGCTTGATCCGGCTTCCAGTGGATTACCCCTTTTGGTTTAGATATTAGACTCACATCTTGGTTTTTTTTAAGCTAATGTGGTTGGAGATGCTCAGTCTGCAAGACTTGGCTATAATCCTTATAGAAATATGTTCCTTCCTGGGGCCAGTGGTCATGTCAGGTGAAGCAAGAAGCCTCCGTACCCTGTTCATTGGGAGCTGCCGGTCCCCCATTCTTAGAGATACAGCTTTCCCAAGTCATGCTGCCTTCTTCGCTTGGTTTTCTTATGGTTTTGGTATTGTTTAGAGCCCTGACAGCCTGCCTGGATGGGGCCACAGCCACCCTGCATGGCCCTAAACTTCATAAAGCTGGGACACTTCCACAGTATGAGCAGAAGGCACCGTGGGCTCTGAGGGTCTTGGATTTAGAGCTTGTTGGTACCTCCTGTGCCTCCCTCTGTGCCACTGGTTAACACCTGATGGGGAGGATACAGGAGAATTACTTAAGTATTGCTGTTCTGCTGATGCTTTAAGGCTGTTTCCATGACTTCTGCAGGAACTCGTAGATAAACAGGGAAAGTAACCAGAGTTTCTAGGTTCTGCAGTGCTAAATAGGAGGTTGCTGTTGCACCAGACTCACGTTCCAGCTGCGTGGTCTCCTGCAAATTATAGAGGCAATTCTCAGCTCTTTTCATACAAATGGGTCTTAACAGGGAGTCTGCGCTGAGGGCCTAAAATGCCTACGTGAGTTTTCGGCAAGGCTGATTTTTCTTCTCTGTTGCACTGTGTTGGTGCCGCTGGACTTAACAGCATCGCTTCTGGGTCACGCTGCAGCGCACCGAGGAGCCCGTTTGGTCCGTGAAGGAGCAAAGATGTGCGTTTCCTAGGATGAAATGATTAATTGTGTACTCAGGGTAGAGAGGTCACAGCAGGGATATCAGAAAAGTGCCATCAATTTGCTGTCATGGTGTCGTTAAGTGTGTTTTTGTTGGTATTTCTGGGGCTCCCAGTGCAGTGAGGTGGGTCAAAGTGGGCCAGCAAGGAGCGTTTGAGGGTCGCTGTCCTGATCTGCTGCTTCCCTACCAGTAATATTTAGAAGGACAGATGGATTTGCTTCCTCCTCCCAGCATCTTCATCCAGCTGCAACTTTCATGCTACTCCTCACTGATGAGGAGTGTCGGAGGTGGATTTCACCGCATCACATCCTATCTCCCATTTGGTAAATTAGTAATGCATCACTATACCTTTCTGTGGGAATCTCTCTGTCCTGGCTGCTTTTTCAGCCAGGTTGAAGGCCAGGTGGGTTTAAAAATGATGATATTTTAAAATCGGAAAACAGCTTTGATTTATTGACCTGCTGCCTCTATGAATCGAGCTGTCTGGGCTGGCATCTGGAGATAAGAGCCCGTCGAGTAATTGCTTATTATTGACTGATTGCCAGCTTGGGCAGTTTGCTTGAAGAGGAATCAATAGCAGTCAATCTTCAAAGTCTAAACTCTCAGCGAGTATGACCGGCTTCCAAATTGAGAGTGACAGGTCAGGATAACTCCATATCTGATATCCCAGCTTCGTGGTCGGGTGTAATCCTGCGGCGCAGGAGGAAGCACAGGACGTGATCTTCCTGCATTGAGGCTTTCGCATCTCGCTCGCTTTAAAATCTGGGGTTTTTATTTGCGGGGATTTTCAGGGCCAGATCCCACCCTGGCTCCAAACCTTCCTCCGAGAAGCTGGAGCATCCTCAGCACCCCTGGGATGGGTGGGAGGGCAGGACCAGTGTGAGCGTCACTGAGTCCTCAAAGCACAGAGCAGGGAGGGGATGAACAGCCCGTGCTGTGACACATCCAAACCAACCAGTTCGCATGCTTTATAAATAAAACAAACTGTCTATTTTAATGCATGGTAACAGAGATTTCCTTTCTGTGCGTGATTCTATTTAGGTGACAACAGAACAAAATCTCCAGTGTCACCATACATTTCATCATTCCTTACGGAGACTGTCGCTATGGTGAACGTTCGTTTTAAGCAAGCAGACATAGCCCTTCTTTAACACTATCATGACATGTTGCCTCTTTTTTTGTGGATTCATGTGTAGGGCTTAAAACATAAAAGGGGCTTCGCGGCATCAAAGACATTCCAGACTTGTTGTTTTATTTGAAATAAATGTTTAGATGTGTGTAAGGTCTGGGGGAAGCCTGGCGGTTGGATTGTGAACCATCTCACACCTTGGGCACAGCCCGCTCCGGATCTTCCCCGGTGCTCAGGGCTCTGGGCTCTACTCAAGCAGGGTTTAAAACTTGAAATAAGAGCCTTTGCTGGGGGCGGGGGAGGCTTGGAGCTCATCAGCTACAAAGAGCAATTAAGCAACAGGACATAAAATAGATAAATGGGAAGGGGAGCGGCAGTACCCTGGTAATGTGGGAAGAGGAGATTGGAAGAGTGTTTCTAAAGTATAAATATTTGTCCTTAAATTTGGAGCTTTATTTTCACCAGGAAAGCTCTGATTCGAGGTGTGGCGTTTGGGATGAGGGAGAAAACACCTCAAATGGAGCAGTTTAATCTACAGTGGTCTAGGAGAGAATGGACAAGATTACTTGAACAGCCTTGCTTAGATACTGGATTTGTTGTCTACTAGCAAATCCTCATTTGCGTGGGTCCTTAATCTGTGGAGTTAAATGTGTCTCCGGGTCTGTTACCTCCTGTGCTGCAGAGTTGAGAACTGGATTTGTAAAGCTGTTCCTTTTTCTTTGAATGTTCCCCCTGCGCCCCAAATTATCTTCCTGATTTTTTGTTTTTTTTAAAAGCAAAGATGAGCCAAGGAGTGATACAAAAGACAAAAAAACCTCCCAGCGAGAAGCTATTTTGATTTTAAGATGTGGTGGATGAACTGTCCACCAGCTCGTAGAGAAAAGCCAAGAGCAAGCACTTAGAGCGTGTGTCGCAGGGAAACCACTCGCCCCCCCTCTTCCTGAAAGGGCACGGTAACGTGAAATGTTTTCACCTCCTTGGAGGTGGAGGGTTGGGCAGAGATCCTCTCTGGAGCCCTGGGAAGGGACTGGCCCTTGTTTTTGGGGGCTGTTTCGCTCTGGCTGTCGCCCTGAAATGGCATTTCCTCATGTCTGCAGCAGCCCTCATTTCATGAAATGGATGCAACTGCTGAAAAAAGATCTCGCGTGAGCATGCTCGCTGAAGATTAATCCTTTAGAGGGAGTTGGAGAGTTAAGCTACTGTAATTTCTCTGCAGTTGGCTGCAGTAAACAACTACTCTAAAGACACGAGGAAAAAAATCGACGGAGGTATATGGGATTAACGTACATATCTTTTTGTGTTTCTACTTTCAGGTCGAGGGTTTGGTAGAGGTTTTTTTTCTCGGAGAGCTGGGGAAGAGGGATCTGTGTAATGATTTTATGGGTGACCTTCATGTTGTGGTTTCTTTTTTCCCTCTAGGCCACAGTAATCCTATTGCGGTGCGAGGCCATCCTGAGGCGCGGGGCCGATTGTAGAGCTGGGGTAGAGCACCAGGGCGGCTCCATGTTGAGTTAAATGATTGTAGGAGGTGAGGCCTGCGCTCCTTGAGGGCCGAAAACACCCAGTCCTGTCAGCCGTGATCAGAACCCAGTGGGACTCGGTCTATCAAGCAAAGAAAATGTGGAAAGGGATTAGTTTTGCTTGCCTACAGAATAGTTTTTAATTTTTTAAACTTGCTTCCCCTCCTTGCCGTGCCCGAGGAGCTGCAAACCTGTTGTCAGATGGGGGGCAAAAGAAATAACCGTTGGGATATTTTGGCTTTGCTTTAAAGGATGACGACTTTCCGCACGTCGAGGAGAGGATGCCTCGCCGGCCAGGTAAGTGTGGCAGGGTTGTGTCCAGGTGACAAACCCAGCCCCGTCCCGCCCGGGCGCCGCGTTGCGCCTGCATCCTGGAGGAGGGAAAAACTCTGTTAGCGAACAGCATTTTATCTCCAGAAGGCCTGGGGGAAGGACGATGTGATTTACTGCCCTCGATGTTTTATATCAGCTTCCCCCAAAACGCGGCACAAGCCACGTTGGGCCAACCCGGGGGCTCCCGGGGCCTCCAGCAGAACCGGGGTGTCTTGGTTGTCCTGAGGCTGCTTCAGTGCAGCACTGGAGCTGCGAGAGGCCGTGCTCACTGACCACGGCTTGTGTCTTTACCTCTTAAAAACATCTCCCTGATCCTTCTGAGTGATGTGGAAATGGAGGTGAACCCTCAGCAAAACTCACCTGGCTTGGGGGGGTGGGAAGGGCATCGTTTGGAGTGTGTTACCTAATGGGAATAACTCACTCCCCTCTAATTGTTAGAGGTGGCTCCTCAGCAAGTCTCAGGACTGTGTGGAAGAAGGGCACACCCTTCCTGCTGCGAGGAGGGGATAATAACAGACCCAACTCTGCCTATGCCACTGCAGACTCGTGTGTTGCACGGCTGGGACGTTAGTCCTGCTGCTACCTGGGCTTGGATTCGTGTCCAGCGGCAGCAGGACCTCGTTTGTGATGTTGCGTGTTGGAACGTGGCTTTGTATTTCTTTGGAGTGGCATGAAGAAGGGAATAATAATTCAGTAATTTTGCCAATGTCGGTGGCTCCCACTGGGTTGGCCCCGTGGTAGCTGCAGCTCGCGTGCGCTGCGCGGCTGGATGGCAACGCTGTCGGGTGGCTTCAGAAGGGCACTTCTATCAGTTCCATCAGACTTGGCTGAGCTTGAGATGCTGTGTATTTGGAGAAAATTCTGCGACCCCGATGCTGAGGTTGTTTTTGCTCAGTCCCTCCTTTTCCCCTCCTTTCCAGGAGCCCTGGCTAGCACAGATTGTCTGTTCCGTGGATGGGTTTAGGGAACATTGATGGTTGTGTGCGTAGGGGGAATAATTAGCCACCAAATGCAAATAGATTGTTTCTTGCCGCTTCAAAATCATTGTAATTTCTATTGAGGATGGGTTAATTATATCTTCATTTTGATGGGTGTAAGGAAAATGATAGAGATACAGCAATATAAATCTATATGGGGAGGGGCATTGTTTTCAGAACACTGGTTTGGAAACTGTAAGAACAAAGGCTCCTGGTCTTGGAGGAGCGTGGTTCTGTTGGGACCCAGCGGTGCTGCGTGTTTCTCGATGGTGGATGAGTATTTTCTGGCTTGGATTTTTACCTCATGCCAGTGATCTATCTGTCACCACAACACGGGCTTTTCAGTTCAGAGGAAAAGAATCAAATTCTGGTTAAAGCGCATCTGGTTGAAGGGCTGAGAAACAGGGTTTTTTGACAAGCCAGGGTGAAAGCAAGGAAGTTAAAATAAACCTGAACATTTATTGCTGATCGTGGTGTAAGAAAAATACGACTTTAACCTAAAGTGTGTAGGTGGGGGCTGCTTTACCAGTGCAGGACCAGAGGTGCCGTGGGCCCAGGACTGGTCCATACGCTGGAACAAGGTGCCTGTCCTGGCCCTGGCAGTGCAGGTTGTCACTGGTTTCCTTTTGCGGAGGGTAACTTAGGGACCCTGATCTGTCAGCTCATCCTCTGTTGCAGCCTCACTGCGAAAGGGAATCAAGTTCATCCCTAAAGCGGTTTGGACCAGCTTTAAATGTGTTCCTTTGGTCTCCAGTACCAGGGTGGGCACCTTGGCACCAGAAAATGGGGGAAAAGCTCCACAAAAGGACAAAGGTGACACTGTTTGCTTAGTGCCATCTATGCCTTTTGGCTCAAAGCCAGAGTAAAGCCCTCCTTCGTTTGTTGTTTTAGGGAAAAATGAGGAAAATCAGTCATTTTCAGTGGCTGTGGAGAGAATGGTGCTTCAGCCTTACCAAGCCTTGGGCCTGGGGACTCTGCATTGGAGCAACTTTGGCGAGAGCCTCAGCCCATGGCTGGTTCCCCATTCTCCAGCAAGCCCTGCAGCTGGTAAATCTGAAAGGAAAAGAATAGCTACATCCAAATTTAATTTCTATTTGGTTTCAACATTGCGGATGTGTCCTTGGACTCAGCAGATCCCACGGAGGGGGCACCTCGTGCCCTTTGTAAGGCCAGACCCAGCCGAGGTTGGGCCTTCGGCCCGGGCTGCTCCAGCCTGCTGGAATGAAACGGGTCCAGAATAAGATCTTAGCGTAAGTGGAAGTGAACTTTGTTCAGCAGAGGAACTGAAACCTGAATTTGGGACTTGCTTCCCTCTTTGGTATCACAGCAGCCAGGGGCTATATTGAAAACAGAAAGAACAAAATGCAACTGAATCTTACAGGTGTATCTAAGGAAACCTTTTGCAACCCCAGCAATCACAGGGAGGATAAAGTTACTGTGCTGGGTAATACATTGCACTCAAGTCCCAGTCTTTAATAATCAAATAATGACCACTTCAAAGCCTGGTGTCTTTGCTTCTCTCCCTTGTCACTGCTTCAACCAACCTTTAGTCAATTGGCAATGACTTTCAAACCAGACATTATGATGTAAGCCTTGTAATTATTTGCTGTGATGAATCCTCTTCCTGCTGTTGTGTGGAAGGGTTTTCAGTAATGTTTCTCCACCTTTGTGCCTTACCGAGATCCACTTGAATCTGCTGCTCTCCTGGTCGTTTTGAAATCCAGTTTATGGCTGAATTTCCTCCAGCAGCTGGCAAAGGGGACTCCCTACCCCCTTCTCCACAAGGATTAATAAGTGAAGTTACAGGCACAGGAGAAGGAGCTGCATTTTTTTAACCTGCCTGTGAAATTATTAGACTTAACTACATCCCCGTGCTGGATGCGGCTTAATGATTTGATCAGCGTGGAGGACAAATGTTTGGGCTTCCGAGTGTTAGAGGAGCAATGTGACGCGGTATGTTACGCTTGGGAACGTGTGGTCTGTGGTGGAAGGGAGGATGGAATTAAAACGCTGCTTTAAAGACCTGCAGGTGAAAAATGGAATAGAACAGAGCGGGGGAAATGAGCTGCAGGTGTTTCTTCAAGCGCCATCTAGTCTGTGACCTACTTGCTGCCACAGTGTTTTGCAGCTAGAGAAGCAAACAGGAGTGGCTGTTCCCGCTGGGAGGATGAGGCGCTGGTAGGTGCTGCAGCTCTTTCCGGGGGTGCACCTGGAGTCTGCGGAGCCGCTGCTGCAGAAAGCAAAGGGAGCAGCTCTGAGCCCTGCGTTTCCTGGTGCTGGATCCTGGAACCAGGCTCAGATTTATGAGCTGGTTTAACCACGTGGCTCCATGGTGCAGGACCCAGCGCCGTGCCCGGAGGGGCGTGGGGCGCTCGGGAACAGGCCTGTCTGGGACACGATACCAACAGCAGGAATTATCCATCCTAACCTTAATAATCCACTGCAAACCACAGGTCTGCCTTCTCCCGCTTCTGCTCCTTCAGGAGCCTCTGCTAACCTGATCATTCTTCATCTCATCTTATTTTCCACATCATCAGTTTGATTTCTCAGTACTTTTACAGTCCTCAGTGTTCCCGGGAATCTGTGCCTCCATCAATTATCTCTATTTCTTTCTCGAGGCTGTAGCAACCTTGAACCACGGCTTCCAGACTATTTTTATAACTCACACTGCTTATTAGAGGAGTCCTTCAGAAATAACTGTGCAGTTCTTACCAAGATATTCCCAAATCTTTGCAGTAAATAATAACCTCAGCTCTTGCTCATCTGAATTGAAGGCTCTCCTTTTCCTCTTGTTCACTTCTCCCGCTGGGGTTGGGGAGTTAAATGCTTTACCTTTACCTTAATTCGCATATGTATGTATACATGCATGTCACAGCGTATCAGATACTCCTTTAACCATATGAATCATGATGCTGAGCATCTCGTGCATCGATTAGAGTCGCTCTTCTCCTTGGCATTTATCAGCAAGTATTAGCATGTAACCTCTCTTTGCTTGATTTTGAAACCAGTTCTAATATCTTCTATGTGTGCTTCAAGACCAGATAACTCCCATTAATCTCGGCAGACTCCATGTGGAATTACTGGATGGGGGGACCTGCTGCTGTGGCTGCTCTTGCTCCCTGACACTTTTCCTGTATTTCACCTGGGGTGCTGCAGATTTACCTCTGTACAAAAAGCAATTGGGAGGTAACCTCTGTATCTTTTCTCTTCTTTTTGGGGGGTATATTTGGTATATTAAATAAATGAAGTGGCTCTAAGAGTGCCTGGAATGGCAGCCTCGCTCTGTCGATGGCATATAGGGAGTCACTTGTGAGCGAGCAGCCCAAGGTTATTTAACTCCAAAACTTCAGCGCTTTCCTTGGAAACTCAATCCAAGAAAATATTTTCTTTGGAAAGAAAAAAATGAAATAATAAAAAAAAAAATCCTCTGTTTCTCATAAGTTGTGAATGGCGCTTTTGTCTAAGCTGATTATTTTATTTATTCCAATAATCCTCTCTTCCAGAAGAAAGGAAAATTAATTGTCTTCCCATTTCCATCATGATTTGCCCTTCAGACAGTTACCAGGCAAAGCGCTTAAAACCTGAAATGAAAAGATGGTGAATGTTGAAAATCATCGAGCTACTGTAGGAACGTGTTTGTATTTTAATAGGGTGGTATTCAAGTAGCCCCGGAGAGCGCTATTTGCTCTGTGTTCTGTAGGATTAGGAGTTTGAAAATGGAAACATGGGGTCAAGCCTGCTGTGGTAGATAGCGCAAGTCTTCTGTAGGATCTTGCCAGCAATATGGACTGCCTGCAATTGAAGCCTTGAAATTATGCAGCATTAACGGGAAGCGTTGTCCTTGGGCCTCATTGTGCTCTTTGCTGGGGAAGTGGCTTTGCTGCATTTCAGTGCCGGGGGATGGACAAGGACTTGCTGCCTCACACTGTGATGGTGCAAGATTTTCCCTTGCAAGAGCTTTTCACCGACACCTTCCCGGCTCGTGGTTGTTTTTACCTTTGTCTGGCTGAAAAACAAAAAGAAGTTACCTGGTTAATTTGGGAAAATGCTGGAGTGCTTCCTTAAAAGGCCCAGGAGTGATGTACCATTCAGTGATGAATCTCAGAGCTTTTGCGGGTGCGTTGGTTGACGAAGGGAGTTTCATATTTTATCAGCTAACATATGTATTTTTTATAGCAGGCGGGGTGTTGGGGACCTTTGGGTAGCTGAGGATGCTGGTGATGTGAGGCAGCAGCACCGCTCCAGATCCAGACCAGCATCAGGGCGGCGGTGAATCTGCTGCCACTTTGCTTTCCAGTTTGATTCCACTAAGCTTTGGGAAATACAGAAAGCTGGGGCTGGCCTGACTTCTGATGGGGGATTATGCTGAGGGCAGGCAAAGAGGAACAGCACGGTGTGTTAAACACAAGAGTTTCGCATAACAAAGAGGGTTTGTGGCCCCGCCATCCACGTCCCCATCAAAGTTGCACATCCAGGTGTGGGCTCCTGGGCACAGGGGAATTCGTCTCTGCGGAAAAGGTTCTGGCACCAGACCTGGCTGTGCCCCTGGCTCTTTCTTCATCTCACAGCGTGACCGGAGGCGTTGGGGATAGTTTGAGTGCTGCGTTTCAACACAAGAAACCGCACGGCAATAAATTCCTCATATCTGTCCTATGTTTCCCCCTTCCCTTGTGTAAAATTGCTCCGAAGCAGCAGCGTGTAATCCCTCATGGAAGAGAGAAGGGTAGGAGTTAATTCATTTTCATGATCTTTCCGTAGCACTTAGTCCAGCTAATAGTAATTTGTCTCTCTTGGCTGCTGCACTAATCCCATAAGGGACCCGGTGGGAGAGGGCTCGGCACAAAGGACGCGCGGCCCCCGGGTGTTTCCATTAGCTGAACAGCACGTGTGATCACCTGTTGTGTTTACAGCCAGTTTTGTGCTGCTGTCTCAGAGGGAAGAGCAGTGGAGGAATCCCAATAGCACCCAAATCCAGGAGAGCGTGGCACCCGGGTGAGACAGCGGGACCCAAAGGTCCCCGAGCACCGCGGAGCGGGGGGACTCTGTCCTAGTTAGTGCGAGCTTAGGGGACGTAAATCCAGGTGCGTGACTGTCCTCCTTGGGTCTCCCCCGCTGTGCTGTGCATACAGCAGTCTTTTATTTTCTGTTAAACACCATAAACCTGGCAGGGGAATTCATTAACGTGACTCCCGACAGACTTAGATTTTGCCAAAGATTGGTTTCAAATCACTCTCCCTACTCTTAATCGGAGAGTTCAGAAGTCCTGGGGGTGTGTAGATGTAGGCTGTGACACAGACCCACCCAGTTTTGTTCATTCTGTACTGGTATGGATTGCTGTTTCTTGCTGTGTTTGGCTTGTGCGTAGCATGGGAGGGGTTATCCCAGGCAGAGAGCACTCAGGTGGCCACCTCCTGTCTGTCAAAAGCTGCTGTTGATTTCGATATTTTAGGCTTGGTCCTTTAAATCGCAGATGGAGCTGTATTTCCAGCTGGTCCTAACCCATACGGTTCATTGAAACAGGTGACAATATTCTAATTTACAGCAGTTATGGTCCCGCACTGTAGGCAGCGGATCTGTGATGCGGAGGGAGAAAACTGGATTTATCAATCACGCAGAGTTGTGTGAAGCAGCTCCGTGCTGGTTGCCTGGGGGGCTTTTGAAAGGCCAAAGGTGGTGAAATTGTGGCAAGGAACAGCAGAGGACAGGAGCTGGGCTGTTTTGCAAGGCACCTTCCCGGCATTCGGGTGCAAGACAGCGACCTACAGGCCATTTCAAATGAGACGAGTTTTACAGCCGTAGCCTTTTCTCCTGATCTTCTGGTGGCTCTTTGCAGGGTAACCGTGTTAGTTAGCTGGGGGCGGTTACTCGTCCCGTGAGACAAAGCTGCTTTGGAAAATGAATCATTTTGGTTTTAGTCGCCACCACTGTACTGATTGTCGCGTCCTTTTGTCTCCTGTTCCCTGAGGGAGGTTTTGCCCGTCCCGGATCTCATCCTGATCCCCGCTTGGGAAAACAAACCCGGGGTTGCTGATGAAATGGGTTTTCTGCTGCGCTGCACCATCTGTGGTCGTGCAGGGAGGAAGGAGCCGCTGTCCTGCCACAACAGCAGCACATCACACGTTTTGCTTTACTAAGGGCATCCAATCTTCCTTTTTCTCCTGTCTAGCTGAAGTAGGAGAATTTTATCATATTCTGGTCCTCAAGAGTGGTTTCTCTTGGTCTGTGGTTAGGATTGATTATTGCACAGCATCAGCAGTTCCCTCCTCTCCCCTCCCAGCACATCAGGTTACACGTTACATGTGGATTGAAGGGGCTGACTGATCTCCGTCATTAGTGATGAGCCTGTAAATGACTGCTCAGTGCCGACACTATCACTGTGTGTTCTGTTTCATCATCTGGAGCTCAAGGACAAGAAAATTCTGTGAAGCCAGTGATGGTGAGGAGAGGAAACGGCCTCAAGTTGCGCTAGGGGAGGTTGAGGTTGGATCTGGGGAACAATTTCTTCCCCAAAGGGCTGTGGGGCATTGGAACAGGCTGCCCAGGGCAGTGCTGGAGTCACCGTCCTTGGAGGGTTGGACAGACGGACATGAGGTTCTCAGGGACATGGGGCAGCACCAGGGCTGGGTTATGGTTGTAGTCTATGATCTTGAGGGTCTTTACAACCAAAATGATTCTGTGATTCTATGATTGTGCCCTTCTGGTGCTGAGCAGCACCTTGTCCTGCCTTTGGGTGGGGACGGCTTGTTTCCACGGTCCTCACTGCCAAGCAGACTGGGCTGACTGGTTTTCCTGCTGGGCACCTTCCTGACAAGCTGGTGTTCCTGAGGTGGCGCCTCCAAAGGCATCACAAGGTCCCACATATGAGCTTGGGGTGGAAGTGGAATTTGCGATGACCACAGGTCTAGGAGACTTCACCTGTGTAAAAAAAAAAATATATGTATATATTTTTTCTGATTTTTGTCAGATCAGTAGCATTGTTTGCTCTGAATGTTTTATTTGGCTCTTTTGTGGTTGTGGTTTTCTTTGCCTCCGTGCACCTACAACATCACAGCCCTGAGCTCAAGTGTTAACTATAAAATCAGAGCTATCTGTGAGGTCTGGGCGGGGGGAAAGGGGTTGCACCGCTTCCAAAAAACCGGGTTCAAAATCAAACTGCTGGGTTTCGAGTGGCGGTTCAGCAGTAGCCGCTGGTCTCTGTTGACTTTACCCGGGATCCGCAGCCCGCGGGAGCGGACGGACACGGACATTCGCTCCGAGTTTCCGCAGCCCGTTGGGGTTGGGCTGGGGAACGTGGGGAGGGCTCGTTGCCCCACAGAGCTTTTGTCTGAAGAGACACTGATAGACGGTTGTTATTGATTCTTTGTCTGGAGAGAGAGCTGCAGTGAGATATCTCTATCATCTATCTATCTATCTATCTGTCTATCTTTGTATCTAGCCCTGGTGAGACCACACCTGGAATATTGTGTCCAGTTGTGGCCCCTCAGTTCCAGAAGGACAGGGAACTGCTGGAGAGAGTCCAGCGCAGCCACCAAGATGCTGAAGGGAGTGGAGCATCTCCCGTGTGAGGAAAGGCTGAGGGAGCTGGGGCTCTGGAGCTGGAGAAGAGGAGACTGAGGGGGGACTCATTCCTGGGGATCAATATGGAAAGGGGCAGTGTCAGGAGGATGGAGCCAGGCTCTTCTCCGTGACAACCAGTGACAGGACAAGGGGCAATGGGTGCAAACTGGAACACAGGAGGTTCCACTTAAATTTGAGAAGCAACTTCTTCCTGGTGAGGGTGTCAGAGCCTGGCCCAGGCTGCCCAGGGAGGCTGTGGAGTCTCCTTCTCTGCAGACATTCAAACCCGCCTGGACACCTTCCTGTGGAACCTCAGCTGGGTGTTCCTGCTCCATGGGGGGATTGCACTGGATGAGCTTTCCAGGGCCCTTCAACCCCTGACATTCTGGGATTCTGTGATATATATTTATGCGACTATGTGTGTGTATATATATTTTTAAACATCAGATTGACTGAACAAACTTTCCTCTTTCTGAGTCACCGCTGCGTTTTGGAGCAGGTGGTGGAGTTGCCAGGGCTGAGATGCTGCTTATTTGGCCTTTTTGAGGTTTGCAGGGCTCAGAAAGAAATGAGGAATGGATCATTTAGATCTCACGGGACAGCCACAAAATCCCCAAACAAACAAAAATCTTTATCACATTTCAAATCTTCCTTCTCCGTCCACTTCTAAATGCGCTTTTTGAAGACTTACAAATGCCTGTTGGCATAGAAACCACCGAATCATGCAAATGGAAAAGGAGCCGTTCTGCCCGAGCAACACGGGCCAAGCCACTGCAAAGCTGGCTTGGATCTTTTATGAGGCCAAGAAAATCGTCCAGATGTTGCCCGAATTGTAATGGCGCTAAATATTTAGGTTTTTGATTTGCACTTAAATCCAAAAAAGCTGGAAATGTAGGGGATGCGGATCCATCACCAGTGGGCTTTCTTCTGAGAGAATTTGTAGTCCAAAAATACTGCTGAAGTCTGTCTGGCTCTGAGTAGTGCCAAAGTCTCATTAAAACATGTGGATATTTCTGTGGTTTAATCTGTTAGAAATGCATTCGGGATCCAGTTATGTTAAATTAAGCAACAATATTGGCCTGGATGTTGTTTGAGATATTAAATGTGGCAGTCGGAACACCAAGCAAAATGTTTGCACATTTTAATCGCTCCATGAATTTTTTTTTTTTTTAAATTTTATTCCAAGGAATGATCGAGAGCGCTTTAAAAACTGTCCCTGCTCTCCTTGAGCCGCTGTTGGTGATGGGATAGAGCTGGGATGTGCTGGGAAGACACTGCTCCCATTGAGCTCTCGGTGTGCAGAGCACGTGGATGTGCCCGTGTCGGCCTCTGGAATCCTTGACGGAATCTGGAATCCTGGGGTCAGTTTTGGGCCCCTCACGCCAAGAAGGACCTTGAGGTGCTGGAACGAGTTGAGAGAAGGGAACAGAGCTGGTGAGGGGCTGGAGCACAAGTGCGATGGGAGCGGCTGAGGGACCTGGGGGTTCAGCTGGAGAACAGGAGCTGAGGGGAGACCTTCTGATCTCTGAACTGCCTGAAAGGAGCTTGGAGCCAGGGGGGGTCGGGCTCTGCTCCCCAGGAACAAGCGCCAGGAGCAGAGGAAACGGCCTCAAGTTGCGCCAGGGGAGGTTGAGGTTGGATGTGGGGAACAATTTCTTCTTCCCCAAAGGGCTGTGGGGCATTGGAACAGGCTGCCCAGGGCAGTGCTGGAGTCACCGTCCCTGGAGGGTTGGACAGACGGACGTGAGGTTCTTAGGGACATGGGGCAGTGCCAGGGGTGGGTTATGGTTGGACTTGATGATCTTGAGAGTCTCTTCCAACCAAAATGATTCTGTGATTCTATGAAAAACCAGAATAGCCGAGAGTGTGCATCATGCTCAGCTTTCCATGAGAGTTTTTTACTGCTGATTCTTCACTCCATTGGGGTTTCCCAAGATTGCCTTCATCACAATGCCTCTGGATGCCAATGGCAGCACGGCTCAGCAGGTTGTGTCCCGGGTGGTTTATCTGGCGGGTCCAGCTGTGCTCTGCAGAGGTCCCAGCAGCTGGGTGCTCCCTCTGTGCAGGTGAGGCCATGGACTGCAAAGACGCTTTGTCAGCCAAGCATTTATTTGTTATTCTTTTTTTCCCCCAGTTGTTAATTGTTAAAAGGCAGCCCCTTTTTTGTTCCCCTGCTTTAGAGGAAGGGCTTTGCTACGGTGAATGTGGGAGTGGATGGCAAAGGAGCCGTGAAACGCCGCTCGCAGCCAGCGGTGCCTTGGGACACATCCGTAACATATATAGTATGGAAAAAACGTCACTGCTGGGTGGGATTTTAATGGGGTGGCAGGGACTGTTTATTTTTAAACGTGGCACATTGCAAAAGCAGCCTTGTTCACCGGTTAAGGTTAAAAATGAGGGCAGCCAGGTATATTAGGAGGTTTTTCTACAGCCTTTTGTTTTGGGGCCTTTTTAACTGCGTGGCAGCTTGTGTTGTATTAAAATGAGCCCCTAGCTGGGAAGTGGTACAAAGCAGGATTGTCGCCGGTACCTGTGTGTGACTTCATAGCATTGGTGCCTCTTTGTTGTCAGACATAAAAAGGGGAGTGAAAAAGGTTGGTGGGCTCAAAACTCCTCTTTAGTATAAAGTGCATACTTTTCTGCAGGATAGTTTGACTTTTTTTTTTAAGCAAACAAACAACAAGCCCCGGAGCTTCCGTGCCATTTCCTCTGTTATTTTAATTTAAAGAATAATAGCTATATGATGATAAATGGGGATTATTAATGATTCATGATGGAAGAAAGCAAGTGAAAATAGAAGGTGTAATGGAATGGAGGTCGTCGCTGTAAATGTCCTCTGAAAAGCAACCGGGCATGCTGGGGAGGAGAGGCAGAGCTCAAGAGTCAGAAGATCAATCACCGTCACCCTTCTTGTGGCTCCTTCTGTGCCCATGTGGAGGGTCCAAGGTCTGGTGGCTCCATCGTTGCGTCCCTGTTTGACGGTTCATCCCGCTGTGCCTCTCTGGGCCCTGTCAGCTCCGCCGTAGGGTCCCTGTACACAAATTAACTTAGAGCAGGTGCTTAATTTACTTAAGCTGGTTTTAATTTTTTTATTATTATTAAATTTTTCATTATTAGAATATGTTGCTAACTTGGAGCAAAGTGCCTTGAAGCTTGTGGAGTCGAGGCTGCGATACGTGGGAAAGGCTGAGCTTTGTTTTTGGGCCGGCTTCATATTTTCACTGCACTAATACTTGCTTAACAGTTCATGTTATAATTGGGATGGGGCAGCTGTTTAAGAGCTAAATTTTCAGATAGGAACCAATATGTATGTAATACAGCGGCATCATTAGCTGGGCAGGACAAGGTAGGCCAAGCTTGCAGAAAAATCTTAAATAAAGGACAGAGAAGCAAGAAAACCCTTTTTTTGTATTTCCACATATGTGAATGTGCGCACATATATGTTCAGAGTTATACACATCCTCACTTTCCATTGGTCAGGGAATAATAATTAGATTTATCCTTAAGCTATATTACAATACTAGAGACCGTTCCTATGGCAGCAGCACCTTCCTATCTGTAGGGTCACTGGAGTGTGTGAGTATCTTTGGGTATTGAGACCAGAGCAGGGATCTTGGGAGGGTTTTTTGGGGTTTGGTTGTTTCCATGCCAGTTCATTCTTTTTCAGAGTCTGCAGAATAAAGCATTGGAGCCTCATTGATGCCTCGAGCTCGAGGCTGAGCAGCAGCAGGATCTTTGTTTTAGAACGTGCCCCGAGAGGACGCTAAGAAAGGATTAGAAAGACAGGAGTGGAATGGAGAGAATAAATGAGAAACAGAGGAGAAGCAAAACACAGGAATTAAAAACAGAGGGAGAGAGGTCGAAATAGAAGAGGAAAACTGGCATGGATGGTGAAGCACAAGGGATTGGGCACATGGGAACAACTGTGAACAGAAATAAACAATATCCCAATGCAGGGTTATAGCAAAGACACCTGGATATGTGGGCGGGAAGGTGAGGATGGGCAAGAAAACGAGGGGCTGGGTGGCAAGTGCTGATGTCTCGCAGAAGGCTGCAGAATACTTGCTTTAATTGTCCTTAATGCCCGTGACTGCAAAGTGAGGCAAAAATGTCCCCCAAGCTCCAAACATGGATGGAGTGCTGAATGGGCAGGACCAGCCCCTCGGTTCTCCACGGGGAACAGCTCAGAGGGTCTCCGGTTCCACTGCCCAGGAGAGGGCTGAGAGACCACCTTTGTTTGAAGGTCTCCCACCAAACCCGTGAGTGGTTGAGGGGAGAAGGAACCGAGCGCAGCTGTACCTGTCGAATGGATGAAGAAATCGTGTAAGGCACATTTCCATTCGTGGAATCCCGCACAGAATTCCCGCCTGTCTGACGTTGTGGCACAGTCTGGCGATGCCCACAGCGCCGTGTTGGCAGCAGCAGAGGTGCCCGTTTCAGCACTGCAGCCCAGAGAACACAAAACATGAGATTTTTTGACCTTTATAGCTAGTTTATTTGCAATTTTGTCCTATTTATAGTTACTAGCAAAGGCAAGGTAATATAGTTTTAACCCTCCTTGTCAGGTATCCTTTTTAATATAGACATGCATTGGCTTTTGCAATGAAGACAGATAGTTCCTCCATTTAATTAGCTATTGCATGGAGAGAAAGAAATTAATTGGCACTGATAGACATCGCAAGTCTGAAAGGTGTTTGCTTGGTGGAGTTTTCTTCTTACTGAGAAGTTGGGCTTTCACCTCCCAAAGTGCATTGTATGTACCTGACAAAACATCTGGTAAATTTTTATGGTGAGGTACGGGCTGAGTTGACCTGAACTCTGCAAGGAGCTTGTTGTAACACAGCTGTGCACACCAACACAGCTGGATCGCTGGGATGGAGCTCTTGAGAACAAAGTGACGGCAGCAACAGCACAGACCCTGAAGGAGAAGTTAACTGATGGGCGTGGGGATTGGAAATGAGGTATAAGAACCCCTCAGATTACTGGACTCAGTTACTTGCCATACACCTGCGTGTCCTCCTTCCATCAGTGAGATCCCAACAGGTCCCGTTTACCAGCATCCCTCCCTGCAGCGTTAGTTGTGCTGTATAAACACGTGAGACTTGCATTTATTTAGACTGGTGTGTAGGAACTGCACTGCAGGAAAATGTCTATGTACTTGTGTTACTTATGAAACATATTTCTCTTCCTTCTTCTCTTGGCTGCTGCATTGCAATGGGTGCAGCCTTTTGATAGTTTAAACTTTGAATTTACAACACCCGTTCAGTCTCTGTGGAAATGGGGCATATTTAGATGAGCAGCGGGATATGCAGGGCTTTACAGGAGCTTGTGCAGTGCTTTTTTCAGTATGCAGAGGAAGAAGAGTGCTAAATGCAGTTTGAAATGACAGGCATTTTGCTCTAAAGCTGATCCTTTACACTGTTCCTTCTAAAGAAGAACATAGGAAAAAGAAATACTGTCATTCCAGGTATCTCACAGCATATTGACCTGTGAAGATCCACCCTTGCAGGTGTTCCCACCAACATCTGAGCCATGTCAGGGAAGGGGAATGTCAGAATGATTCCTGTGATGCTGGCAGTACCCAAGGGATGCTCTCATTCCAACCATCTGGGCTAATGTCATTATTATCCTGATCTGAGTGGACCTTTCCCTCCCCCTTTCTTAAAAGGGGAGGAAAAAGCACCACGGAGCAATCCTGCTGCTAGGATGAGAATATCGGCTACTTGCAGCCCAGGCTTAGAAGGGTTTGTGTTTGTGTCGGGTGTCTGCTGATGCCGTACAGCCCATCTGGCGAGGAGGAGACAGGACACACGTCTCCAGGGCTGGTTGCTTGAGGCTGGTGGGGAAGGTCCCTCTTGTGCAGGCTCAGGCCCTTGCCTAAAGTCTGTCCTGCTTGGGCTGAGATTATGTCGTGGACTCAAGAACGGTGCAGTTCTTGGATGCAATTCTTGCATTGCGTGCATTCTTGCATGTGTTTCCTGAATGCAAGACTGGTGCATGCAAAAGTTTGCAAAGGATTTTACTTCCTCTCGGGGTTTTGGCTTTGAACCGAACCAAGGGTACCATCTATCCTGAAGCAGTCCCGTGCGTTTCAGCTGGGGCTGTTTTGCAGGGTGGGGGTCAGGAGCAAACCCTGTCCCTGCAGCTCCCAGGTGCGTTGCCAGTTCAAAACCACATGGACGTCGCTCTCTCCTGAGAGCTGAACGTGCCAAGGAGGCGATAAAAGAAGCCAGGTGATGTTTGCCCAGTAATGCAGCAGCTCTGCGCTCGCCTCTCACCCGGCTGGGGAAGGATCATCCCGCAGACTGTGCCCCTCAGCTCCAGAAGGACAGGGAACTGCTGGAGAGAGTCCAGCGCAGCCACCAAGATGCTGAAGGGAGTGGAGCATCTCCCGTGTGAGGAAAGGCTGAGGGAGCTGGGGCTCTGGAGCTGGAGAAGAGGAGACTGAGGGGGAACTCATTCATGGTTACAAATATATAAAGGGGGAGTGTCAGGAGGATGGAGCCAGGCTCTTCTGGGTGACAACCAGTGACAGGACAAGGGGCAATGGGTGCAAACTGGAACACAGGAGGTTCCACTGAAATTTGAGAAGCAACTTCTTCCTGGTGAGGGTGGCAGAGCCTGGCCCAGGCTGCCCAGGGAGGTTGTGGAGTCTCCTTCTCTGCAGACATTCAAACCCGCCTGGACCCCTTCCTGTGGAACCTCAGCTGGGTGTTCCTGCTCCATGGGGGGATTGCACTGGATGAGCTTTCCAGGGCCCTTCAACCCCTGACATGCTGTGATTCTGTGAACCTGCCATGGTAACAACACCCTCCCTTGGCTGACAGCATCTGCCTGGAGACTGTCAGCTGCTGACTAGCAGGGAATCCTGGAAATCTTTTTTGGAGGGCCATATTCTGCCCGGCTGGCTGTTCTTTTCTTTCTTGGCTCATACGTGAAAACAACGCAGAGACTTGGTTCCCAAAGTGCAGCAGAGTCGTTAATCAAAGGCACACGGGAACGAGCTGCGATGCGATGCTCTGGGTTTTGAAGCCGGTGACAGGGTGATCGAGCCGCTAATAAGTTTCATGTGAAACTCCAGAGCTTTCCGCTACCAAGCCAATGTCTGATGAAACTGCTCAAGGAAAGGAAGCTGATTTCAGCAGTCCTTCAGTTTATTTAATTGAAGCCCAAGAGCGGTCAAGCGGCTGGTGAAGGCCGGCGTTCGGCTTCCTATCGCACGAGAAAAATACTCAGGATTGTATTTATTTCTTTCTTTCCCATTGTGTATGAGCTTTTATTTTAATTTTTGGCGGTATTACTGGAGCAGAACCAGTCCCTTGTGCTTGCCTTTTCTCTGGGGTAAGGCTGCGTGAGAGTGGAGAAGCTTCCAAAGCTCCACGGTGCTTTTGATGCACGTTTCAATTCAGGAGGGAGAGTCTGGAAGGGTGAAGCCCTTTCCTTATATAATAAAAATAGTGCAAATGGTCCTTTGTTCTTTTTTCTGTTTAAAATGTTAACAAAATTAAGCTCTACGCCTCCTTGCAAGGCAAGACCGTGGGTATTATACACGGGGTGCAAGGGAGAAGGTGGGAGAGTTTGGAAAGACTGGTTTAATTTGTGATGTGAAACCAGTGTTTCATTTCCAAGTGTACCGACCGTTCCCATCTCGCCGTGGTGTGTCTGCATTCCTAGGAAATGCAGGGTTGAGAAACCGGCCGCTCAGATTCAGCGTGCGACTCTTGATTTGAAATCTGTTGGTTGTTTTTCTACAGAGCTTTCATGAGCTGCTGAGTCTTCGACTTGAGCTCCTAGTACCGTTTGTCCTCCGTAATACAGCAAGTCTGGATCAGCGTAGCTCTGGGAATCCAAGCAAATAGGATGGTTTAATGATTTGGGCATTAAAATAAATCCCGTGACTATCATCGCAACTTGAAATCTGTGTTCAGAAATCTCCAGGATCTTGGTTCCTGTGATACCTGCAGGCAGCCGGGCTGGAGGGGGAACAGAAAGGGAAGAGCAGCAATAGCTGAATTTGTTAGTAAGTGGTGTCATCTCAACTCTCCCTCCTCATTTCCTTCTGTTTCAACACGATGTTTTCACCTCAGAGTTTGCCAGGTGTTTAATGCATTCAAACAGTCACCGAGCTCATTGCCCTTGCCCCAGGGGCTTTGACTTGCAGCCCACTTATCCGGCAAAATATTTCTAAGTAACTTCTCTGAATTTATTGTTCCCATTGGTCGGTTCAGATGCAACAGATTTCTTGCGTGAGTCTGGACTGTGTCCTGGTGTCACGGATTGGCCCCTGTGGCATCCGCCTGCTTTCAAACTTGGCGATGGCCGTAAAAAGCTCCTTAGTGATTGCAAGTTTCTCCTCCCCTCCAAAAACATGTTACAGGGCTTGTTATCCAGAGGGAGAAAATCCTGATATGTTTGTTATGTACACTGACGTGTTTTGGGATACTTTTTGGTTGCTTTTACATAAAGGAGGATGAGATTCCTTTTCAAGGGAGCGTGAAGTGCTCAGGTGTCCCTGAGATTCGCAGTTGTCCCCAACGGGCTGTCCCAACACATTCTTGGCTGCTCCACCTTGGCCGGCCGGGGTGGCTCAGGAGCTCAGCCCTAGATTGTGACTTCACATCCAGGTCTCCGTCGTGCTCCTCGCTTTGTGAAGGGCCGCTCCAGAAATTCTTGGCAGTTAATTCTCCAAACCTCAGTTTTCCCATCTGTAAAATGGAGACATTAATATTGTCTACTAGTCCCATCTCTTAGTATAAATTGCTTTATAAAAAATAGTAAGAATTTGTATTGTTGCGATGCATTTAAGCAAATTGCAATACATCTGTCTGGTTCTTTCTTACATGCTGATGTTTAGATGCTTTTTTCCAGTATATACTCCGCTTTTGATTGGGAAGAATTAGATTATTTCCTTGCTTTTCCTCCAGAATTCACAATGGCCAAAACTCCTTAAGACCATGGCTTTGGTTGGGATGGAAGTCAGTAATTATAATGTACTCCTTACCTGTCTATAGGGTGCACACTTTTGCGGGTGCAGGAACGGCAATCTGCTTTAGTGCTGTTGAATGCTCTTCAGCCACATTGGAAAAGTCTGTATTGAAAAGAGATTAATGTTTCAATCTCTAGGGTGAGACCCTCTGGCATTTGCAGGGTTTGGGGTTTTTTTGGTGCTATTTTTTGTACAGTTTACCCTCCAGGTGACTGCACTGGTCCTGCTATGAGCATGGACAAGTGGCATTTGCAAGCTCTGAACCTCCTTGGAGTATCTGGGATGCCGGAGTCCAAGGTTTGACTTTGGGAAGTGTGAAGCATCCCGAGTTCTCACTTAGCAATGGCTCTGGGATTCCCCAGGGATAAGGAATCGCGAGGCTTTGTCCTGTATGTGGAGCCAAGAGGCTTTTCTTGCTCCTGTCAGCTTCTGTTCCTGCAGCTCCCTTGGTGTTTTCAACGTGGTGATGCCAATAGGAGCAGGAGAACTTTGGGGCTCTGCTCCCTTGGATGTGAAGGTCATCTTGGTCATCATGTCTTGGGAAGCGAACCCTGTGCCGCATCAGCCTCCTGTGGGGCATGTTTAAGGAGCCACAATTTTACTTGCTGTTCTCACGTGTGTCCGTTTTCCACCACATCCGACAGGTTTTTGCAAGGTGCTGAGCCCTTGTCGTTCCCAACGAAGGCTCTGGAGGGTGGAACGACCTGAAACGGCAGATGCGACTGCAGATAACTCTGCTCTGACACTTTTTGCCCTCCCTCCTCTTTCTTGCCTGAGCAGAGAGGTTGTGTGTGTCTTGGCCGGAGGATTTACTGCCTTTGATGTGAGCAAGCTCCAGGAGGGGAGCTACGGCTGCATAGAAAGGCCGGCTTCCCGCTTAAGCCCTAACGCGTGCCCTCGATGGGAAAAAGCGGGGCTTAAAAGTGACAAAACCTATCTAGAGGATGTTACCGCTTTCTCTTTTATTAAGCTTGTGTTGACTGTTCAGTCTGCATTGAAAGCAGGTGTGTTTTGAGCTGTACTAGCGTATCTGTTAGAGGGATGTGGTTGGAGCAATAGAGGATTTCCCCTCTTAGGTTGCTCCTCCACTGGAACCAGTGTATGTACCCAGGCTAAGCAAATGACTCCAGTTTTGCTGCTTTACCCTACCTTTCCCCAAGGAAACTATATAAATATCATGCCTCCAGTGTGTGTCTATTGAGGGAAACAGGGGTTTTTAAATAGCGATGAACTGTGGTTTTCCCTTAGTGCAGCAAGCCAATTGTTCATTAATGAAATGCATTAATAATTCTCTCATGAACCTTGTTGGTAAGCAAAGCGGCTTTAATTCCTTTGTATCAACAAGAGCTGCAGGTATGTCTTCGTTACATTAAAAAAAAAAGGGAAAGAAAGCAACGCTTGCAAATTGGTCTTTGTTTCCAAGGAAACAAACTTGACATGCTTGAGCTGTGCTGGATGCAGGCAGCGCTAGATTCAGCAGACATGCCTCGGGATTACACGGGCTGAATAGTATTTTTAAACTACCTCCGATTTAAAGGCAAGAGAGAGGACGAGAATAGAAGTTGTCGGCAGGGTTTACCAATCTGTGCTTAATTAAATCGCTGGGCGACACCGCAGCGTTGGCTAATGCGGCGTGGAGAGAAGTGTATCCTGCGAATGGGAATGTCCCTGGAGAAGGGACAGCTGGGGACAAGCGGCACCGGTCCCGGGGCTTCCGTGAGGCCCTCAGCTGAGCCAGAGGTTGAGGGGAGCTCAGCACATGCTCTCCCTGCCAAATGATTATGGTTTATCCTGGGTCGCTTTACCAAATGTTTTGTGCTCTAAAAATATTTCAGCAAAACGCAGCTCGCCAGCGCTTGGCGCTTCCCGTTTGGAAGTCAAGGGAGAATACTATCCCAGATAATCTGCTGAAATGCTGCAGCCTGATGGGCAGGACTGGGCTGAATTTATCAGGGAGGAGATGAGAACGCAACATGAGTGGTTTGCATTGTGTATCACGAACGTGCTGCGGCCTGACGACAATCTTGACTTATTGCATTTTGCAGAAAGTCTCTGTGTATTTGTGTGATGACCTTGTAATTTCATTTCAAGGAAAAAACTGTGTTTTGGCATTCACCCGTCACCCCCTTTTCTTCCAAAATGCTGTGTTGATAAAGTACGTGGATTTTTTGGTATTTTTTTAACCTTTGAAGAATCAAAACTCCAGCACCGAAGCTGCCGCTCTACATACATGGCAGGAATATCAGCCATGCGTGCAGGGGAAACGAGCGTCGCTCGGCCCAGCGCACACACAATTGACGGATTTGGACACTCAGGGAGGGTTTTTGGCTCGGGCCCAACACGAGGAATAGGGTATATATATATATATACACATTCAAACTTTGGTGGGATTAAACAGCCAATTTCTGCCGTGGCCTGCAAGCTTTATTTCTGCAGCGACTCCCGTTGCTTTCCAGGGTGATTCTGTGAGCTGGTGGGGACCCGTAGGGGATATACAATGGTTATACAGGGGAATAGATGATTTTTAAAGAACAGGCAAGTTCCATGTGCCAATTGCTTGCAGGGTGTGGGGCCGTCACCTCCAGCACTGAAAATACCCCATAGACTTCAGTGTTGTGTGTCTATGCATATGCTGCTGTTTGGAAAACCTGAAAGGATTAATAAAACCCTCTATTAATTCTTCCTTGACATTGCATTGAGGAGACAAGGTAGCGATGGAGTATATTCAGGGCTGACTAATGAAAAACAAACCTCTCTTAAAATTCAGGTCTTTAGGAAAACGTAGCAAGAAGTGTGTGGTACTGTTGTCTCTTTTCCTCCTGCTTTTTAGTATGGAGTTAAAATAACCTTCAAGGCAATAGAGGGTAGATTGGGGTAGGTTTAGCTTTAAGATGGATGGGAAGCACTGTTTGCATTGCGAGCTGAAAGGCTCATTGAAACCCGTTGGGGGGGGAAAGAAAAAGAAATCATATTAATGGCATTTCATGAAAATATTGTAAAGTGTGGAAGGCCCAGGGTGAAAAATGTGCTGGTTGGAGTGTCAGTAGGAAATGCTCCTCTTTGCACAGGGCTTGCCTGAGACAGGATTTTCCTTGCTTTTGTTCTAAACCCAGATGCTTGCAGCCTAAAAACGCCTGCGATCCCTGCAGCCAGAGCTTCACCTCCGTGACGGAGGATGGAAACAGGACGGTTGGCCAGATCGGGATAAATCCTGCAAAATCCTGCACCTTTCATTTTTTTCTTTGTTTCTTTTTTTTTTTTTTTTTTTTTTTTTTTTGCTAATGACACTTCCTTATGCCTACATTTCATTAAAGCTCTGAAATGGCTGAAGATCAGCACTGAGCATGCTCCGGGGTGGAGGCTGCACCCATCGGGTGAGATGGATTTGTGGCTGGAGCAGGGATAGGCCTGGAGTCAGGATCTGGAAGGACCCAGCAGACGGATGGAGGTAGGGCAAAACAAATACAACCAAACCCCCTTCCCGTGTCCCCCCCGGGCTGGGGAAGGAGCGAGGAGACCGGATGAAGTATAAAAACTCTTGGAATTGATTCAAAAGCAGCGCAGTTAAACCACTGACACGAGATGGCTTCAAACCGCTTCCTGCGGATCAGCGGGGAGGGCTTTTAAAATACTGACCTTTACCGACCGGCGAACCTATATAAAGAAGGGGACCTGTCTAATGTTAGTGTGGTGACATGAAGTGACAGCAGGCAGGGGCTGGCAGCGAGGGACGCGCTGGGTTGTGCCTTCACATTGGAAGGCATGTGATCGTGGGCTGCGCGGCTCCGTCGCTAATTATTATTAATGGGGAGGCTCGCAGGGGCGCAGGCCTGCTCCACAGCTTAAATCTAGACCCGTCTGGCATTGTGGGAGGGCGGAAGAATGTAAAACTCAAACTCCCTATTTTTCGGGCTTATTTTGCATTCCAAGGATTGCAAACAAACCTTGCCACATCAGGTCCTCCAAGCTGGCAAGGAGAGGAGGGAATACAGAGATGTTTATTCCTTTGGTTGAGAGATAATCTGTGCTTCTCGCGGGGGGTTTAACATGTTGGCGAGCGGGCTTGGGGGAAGCAAGGGGTCGCTGTGATTTGTGCTGTTTGGGCTTTTGGGTTGGGGCTGCAGTTGGCAGCATTTTACAAGGAATGCGTAAGCACCAGCAGGTTCTGTGCTGCATGAGCTGATTGACTCCAGTTGTTGTACAAGCAAGCTGCATGGGAAAGTGCCAATAAAACATTTACATTGGCTCTCGATGTTGGTATTAGTGAGGTGCAGGGACGATCTGCCTTGGTGTGGAGCAGGGGGGACGTCGGCAGCGAGTCCCAGCCCTGGCACAGCCTGCGGATGGGCCCACAGTGGGTGCCCACGCTTGCTTGAGCCTGGCTTGAAGCGAAGGTAAGGCAGGAGGTTTGCTCTAACTTAGGGCATTGCGAATAGGTTGGTATTACTTAGTTATCGTGTTTATGAACAGAAATCTCTGTGATCACGGTCTATCTTTAGCCTGCGTGCAGGAAGGTAGACCGGCTCTTTCTTAGGGCAACTCCGGCTGCTTTTCACAGTGCAGTTCAGGGGGTGGTTGGTGAAGAGGAAAACAGATTTTTATTCTATTGCTCTGTCACACTGTTGGGTCAAGTCTGCATGATGAGTCACTTTATTACCTAAAGCAACTTGTCTATTTATTGCCCAACTCTGCATTTCTTGCTTCCCCAGCGTTTTGTGAGCCGGTTTGGTGTGTCAGCCCTGCACGGGGTTGGTGACCAGTTTGCTCCCTGGTGTTGCTTTTCCAGTCCCTGCACCGAAGGCTGGAGCCCCAGCCCGCTGGCCACGCAGAACTTGTCTTACTCTAATGGACACTGCCTTGTTTATGGTTGGATGAATGCACAAAGAAAAGCGTTTCTGTAAAATAAACGGCATTGTAATCGCACACTGGAAGGGAAGGTTTTGATTTTCTTTGGCTCAGATGGCGGCCGTGTTTGCAGCTTTTTCAGCTTTTGTCCTGGTTGCTTTTTCTCCTTGTAGGACTGTGGCGTTGAGGTGATCTCAGCCCCAAGTTCTCATGTATGGTCTGGCTCCCTGATGAGGAAATTTGTCCAAAACAGTTTCAGATTCTGGAACACCCCTCGTGTGATAATTTCCTATTGTGCTTGTGTGAAAGGTGTAAGGTAGCCTTAAAGACCCACTGCCACCTTATGGCAGTTGCTGAAAAGCAGCCTCTTCAGAGCCAATTCCGTATACACATCATGCATGCTTTATTTCTCCATTCTACTGATATTTGCATGAAGGCAGGAGCTTTTTTAGAGTTCATCTGCCCCTTCTGTTCCTTGTGGAAATTTATGTCAGCGGAATTGCTCGCAGAGCCATCAACTGCGATATTTCATAGGCGAGTTCATGATTTGGGGAGAGACAGAAAAGCACCATGAAGCACTGATTCTCCTCCAGTGAAGAACTTATTTTCACGTGAATGCCCTAATCCTTTTTTAAAACAAGAACTAAATACAGGTGTGAGGTCAAAGAACAGGGCCACGTTGAACACGTGAGGCTCAGGGCAGGATCTACGCCCCGGCTCCGGCGCCGCAGCACATTCTTGCAGCAGGAGCCAGATGGAACGTGCGCAGCCATTTTTCCAGCCGGCTCTGCTGGCAGAAGACGTCGAATAAGCAGGATGGCTTTGTGCTGACATGGCTCTGCTTGCCACCCCAGCTCCCGTCCCCCAAATAACACAATAAAACGTTTGTCTGTGGAGCAAACGGTGAGTGTGGTTAAAGCAATGAGCTTGCTTGCTGTTGCTGAGATGGGATGTGCGAGGGGAATGCTGCATTTCGGACCCTTCTCGAGCCAGGCTGTGTTTGTACGGTAGAAGCTCTCGCTATGCGATAGCTGAATGAAGGGGAGAAACGGTGGTTTTAGATTTCCAAAACAGAAGGAGCCGTGGTTACTCTACGTTAAAGCTGAAGGAGTTTATAAATGGGAGCTGTTAGGAATACAGTATGTTCTAAATTGCAGCTGTCTGGCCAATATGCTTCTAAATAAAGTTCTAGGATTGCCCTGTAAATGAAATACTCAACGCATATTCTTATCAAAACATAGCAGCATCTCCCAGAGAGCTTACATCTCAACAGCTGTTGCAACAGCATTTCTTTTTTAATTCTATTTTTTTGGTGGTTGCTTTTTGTTTTCTCCCTGTTGTGTGTGATGTCTTCAGTCAAGGGTCCCAGGGAACGTTTCATGTTTCCTGTTAACTAAAAGCAGTTTTCAACTTTGCTGGGGAAAGAGGGGGAGGGAGATGGCTTGGAAACTCTTGGGGGAAAAAACAACCAGGTTTTGAAAGGTGAAGCAAGCTGTGATCCCAGAAGCATGCATTAATGACTGCTGCTCCTTCCAGCTCCCCGAGCCTGGGGGGACATTTGGGCTCCCTCGGAGGATGCTGAGGATGCTCCGTGTGTCCTGGGAATGGGCATTCTGGTTAATAAATGTCATACGTAATGACCGCGGAGGGAAGGAGGCATTTCAACAGCTTGTGGAGGAGCTGGGGAGCAGAAGCAAAATCAGGATTCCAGCAGAAATGCTCATATTATATCAAAAGTCCCTTCAGCTTCTGGTGATTTTTGGCTGAAAAGGAGGTTCAGATTTGAGCAGCTGGAGGGTCTGGAAGAAGAGGAGCGCGATGCAAATAAGGAAAACCCCCTGTATTTTGTAGAGCTAAATACTGTTCTTCCTATAGAAAGGAAAATCTCCCCTTGCTTCCCACTTGTGCTTCCTCTGCCAGGGAGCTGTGAAAATGCCGTGTGTAATGGGGTAATTTAGCACAAGCCCTAAGGAGCCCGGTGTCCTTTGTGAAGGGAGGTGGTTGTGCTGCTGCCTTCCTCCTGAAAACGCGAGATTTCTGAAAGGGATATTTGAGCCTTGAGTGGTAGAATGGAGGCCAGAAAGCCCCGGAATAAAAATATCTGGTAGTTTGATGGTTCCTGGTGGAAGATGTTTTGAAAATTGGGGTGCTCTGCTGTCTCGTACTGGCTTGATGGGGTTAATTTAAGGTTGATTTAAGGGGAAAGCTTCATGGGGCATGGGCTTGTTCTTATCCTGCATCATTAGATGTGATCATGGGCTGCACCTGGAGATGGGTCTTTAACCAGCCTCTGCAAAATGGGGGATGTGGGGGTCCTGGGGCAGGAGGGACAACAGGGGTGGTAGTGAGGAGTCCGGAAGCTTCTTTCTCTTTTAGACAGCATGAATTTAAGGTCTTATTAATCAGCGCCCAAGCATCCCCTGTGAAGATGGTGCTGCACAGATGCTGGTATGATGCTGGTTGATCACTTGGCTTGTGTTGGTTGTTGAAGCATCTGCAATAGCGTGATCAGCTCTGCTTATTTATTTAGTTGTTAATGTATTTATTTTAAACAGCGCTTTCTGGGGTGAGTGTGAGATGTGAGCAGCATCTCTGGTAGCTCCTGCTCTCAGTGTGTGTTTAACCTGGGCAGTAAGAACGCGTCCAGAGCTGCGGTGCAGTGGGGAGCGCTGCCCTTCTGGGGCCGCCTGGTTCTCCCTCCTCATTTTATCTCCGAAAGGGGATGTTGACTGCAGTTCATTGACACTGGGTTGGTTAATGTCTGTGTTGCTGTGTTTTTAATGAAAGCCAGGTGATTTCATGCTGCAAGGAAGGGCAGCGCATCAGCTGTTTTAAAGCCATCTTTGGTTTGAACTACAGTAATCTTTTGATGCGGTGGATAATACAACTTCTGTCTGTGTAGTCGGTTTGTGTTGCTTTTGTTTGGGGATTTTCGAGTTTGTCTTAAATGAGTTACCTCTGTACCTCTCGGCGAGTGATGGAAAGGCCAGGAAAATCTCATTTTGTGTTTATTAAAACTTAAGATTTGCATCAAACAAAAAACCCAGGGAGTGAAAGAGAGATCCTTGCTTTATGCTGTCACCTCAAATATTCCTTTCCTATGAATTTCAGTCATCTCGATTTAGCCTTCTGTGTTTTAACTGTTTAGTAGTGAAACTTCTCCAGAGTGGGGAGAGACAAATACCATCCTCACAGCTCATCTGTGACGGGCTCTTCTGCTGCTTTCTCTGGGGCTGCTTTGCCAATGAGGTGAAATAGCTGCTTGGGCCGCAGGAGACGTGGCTTGTTGATGTTCCCGTGTGCAGTACGGCAGTGGCAGGACAGTGCGGAGGGGCCGGGCTTCGGTTTTGTGCTAAAGGCCTGAATTCGCCATGTCTGCTTTGGGGGGAAGGTGGAAGGCAGACAAAATCCTTGGGGTTTGAAAACCTTGCTATGGATTTTGGTGACTTCTTTTTTCCTCCCTACAGCCGAGGCTGCTCCCTGCCCCCCCGGCAATGCAACACATTACACTCAGCACCTCTTCATTTTAATTCCTACTTTTACAGAGGTCTATCTTCAGTGCTCTTATTTATTTGAAAACTCCTTTTCCTTTGGCCAAGGCCAGGCGGGTGGTGCCCCAGCCCATGTCTGAGTTTCCTCTTCCTTCCGGGCTGTTCTCGGGGCTCCTGGTTCCGCTGACACCCCCAGCAGCTCCTGCCTCCAGCAAACCCATCCTGGGCTTGAATCCCTTCCAGCCCAGCTCTGCTCACAGATGTTCCCACAACTTGCTCTGGCAGTTTGACTGGGAGCTTGAGCAGATACAAAGATTGCCAAGAGTTTATGCTTAATTGTCAAGTGGAACAAGGACAAACTACTTTTATTTTGAAGCTAAACTTTCTTCTTTTATCTCGCTGCCTGGGCCAGCTGTATCATATGGTTTGACATCGGCTGAGCTCAGAGCTGCACCTAGTAGTGCACTAGCACTTCTTCAGGGCTTTCCCCCCTCATTACATTTTCCCCTCCCCTCTTTCTAATGACTGCAACACCCTTTTGAGGTTGGTTGCACCAGGTCAGCTTGTCTTTTTAAGGAGAAGTAGCTCCCCTTCAGCTCAGCAGATCAGATCTCAAATGCACTTGCAGTTGGGCACTGCACACTGAACCAGTTTAACCCGTGTGCCTTCATCCCAGCGCTGGGAGGTCGGCCGCTTTATTAAGCAGAACAGAATCATCCCAGGAGTGTCCCCAAGCCACAGCATCCCTCCCTGTCCCTCCTGCCTCTCCTTTTCCTGCGGGCAAGGGCTACTCTTGAAGGCCACCGAGACAGAACACCTCGCTCTATGGTTTTAAAGGCTTTTGTTTGATTTCAGGCCAGCGCTCAGGTTTTGAGGCCTGGCACCCTGTCAGAGAGGTGACAGATGATCTGCATTACCGGGGTGTCCCTGGGATGCCCGGGATAATCGCGCTCCAATGGACGCCCTGGAGCCGGCAGGTTCTCTGTGAAATGGCTGCAGCTTGGAGGGAGCAGTGAAATGGTCTCCTCTGGGCATGCTCACTCTGTAGAGGGAGCTTTTATCACATGAGCAGAAACTGAATCACTGCTCATGAGGATCTGGAATATGCAACTCTTTGAGTCTTCACCAGAAGAAGACAACAGATGTCTGCAGGTATGGCAGGGTCCACCTCCCGTGCCCCGCTCCCCGCCGGCCCTGCCCGCAGGGGAGGAGAGGCCTGGGAGAGGAGGAAGAAGGTTCGGGGAGTCATGGCCGGGGGTTATTTATTTGTTTGTTTCCATGTACATGATTTTGCCGCCCTGTGCGCGGGCTGTGCTGGGGTCTGGGGTCGCTGTCACCTCGTGCTGGGCCATGGGCTCGCAGGGACCTGGGTGTCCGACCTCACCTGGCGCCGGGACAGCTTGGGCTTTGTTTCCTCGTGGCTGGGTGGCCTTGTGTTTGTCTTCTGGGCTGGGGAGGCTTGTTTGGGGATTGGACTGGGGCTTGTAGGGGTTTTATTGTTTGTTTTGCCCGCCTTTTTTTTTTATTATTATTTTCTTTTTGGGTGCTTTTATTTTTAAAATGTTTTAAAGTGTGAAGTTTCTGGAAGATGTGCTCCTCCCAGGAGCCCTCCCTGCTTGCAGCTCTCGCGAGCACCAAGAGCAAACCCTGGGCTGTCCGAGCTGCTTGAAGACTGAACTCCCCAAGGGGAGCAGAGGGCCTGTGGCCACATGGCACCTCCTTGCCAGCTCACCTCTGACAGCCCCTGCTTGTATGGAGCGAGCCTGCCGCTCACTTCCTTGGGCGGAGACAAGAGCAAACCTTTTACAAGGATGAAACAATCCTTTTTATTTTGGGGTGGCTTCCTCTCCTCTCTCTTCTTTCTTTTATTTTTTTCTAATAGTAGCTTGCAATCCAAGGGAGCTGCTGATTAAAACAAAACATCTGTGGTTGATTTCATGGCAGGAGGCCCATCTCTGCAGCTTATTTTAAAAAGTTGCCTAAAATCCAGACCCCTGGCCCTGCCATGCTCTCTGTGCCATGCAAACAGCTCTGTTGGCTGCCACAGACCCGGTGGGACTTGGGACAGATGCTGGAGGTCCCAGAGCTGTGTTTTGTCTGGGCATCCATTGGCCTGAGCTTGCTGGGCATCAAGAAGACCCCTGAAGCTGCCATGCAGACTCAATATTGAATTTTCCATGGAGGAGTGAGACGTGAGGATGGCATCTAAAAGATTTAAAGCTTACAGGACGACCTGCGATACCTCATCTAAATATCTCTTGTGTCTCCGCTGGACTATAAATGCGCTCATTATTTGTCATCTAGAAGATGTGTGCTAAGGAAAAGGCATCAGAAGAAGTCACAAGGAGAGAAACAAGATTTCTTTTTAACAGTGAAGAGCAGAGGCCTTGACGTGCTGCCCGATGGGCTCCCATCCAGGGGAAAAGAAACAGTTTGGCTTGGGTTTAGTGAAGGCTGAGAAAGCAAACAACCAAAAACACCACCGAGGTGTGCAACGTGTGCTCCTGTGTGGTGGTGACCACGATGACAGCGGCGTGACAGCCGGCCCGAAACACCCAGTGCTCCGTCCCGAAACACCCAGTGCTCCGTCCCTGCCGGCCGATGTCCTTTGAAAGCATCTGCAGAGAGACGCTGAAAAGCCTGACCTACTTTGGAGAGGAGAGAGAAACGGGAGGTCTGGGCTTGGTGCTGCTTTCCAGCAACGGTTAAGAGCCCCACGCTGGGGTCTTGGGTTTTTTTTCCCCTTCACGTATTTAAGTGACTTTTAAACGCCAGCACAAGCTCTTCCCCTCTCCCCAGGAACACGTTTGGACAGAACTGGACTCTGCAGCGCATGTGGGGTGTATTTTTGTGCTGATCTGCCCCAGGTAGCAAAGCCCGGGCCTGGCAGCGGTGGGCAGGGTCAGGCCCAGGACCTGGTGGTCGTCCTGGGGCTCCTGCCAAGCTCCCTGACCTCTCCTCGCGGTGCCACCTCCCAACAAAAGAGCATCACGTGCAAATGGCAGGGAGCTATTTTATTCAGGTAAACAAGGAGTTTTAAGGAACTTCACCCCCCTGGCCAACTGGTTGCAGGGGGGAGGATGATTTGATTCCTGCTGCTCCTCTTGGTTGTCTTTTTGCTGCTTTTCCCTGGAGTTTTTCCTTCCCCTTCCCGGAGCCGGGAGCAGTCGAGGAATCGAGCAGTGGGAGATCTACCTCGCCTTTGGTTCAGCCGCAAGGCTCGGGGCTCTGGCAGCGCTCTCCCCGCTCGCCAGGCTCGGAGGACCATATGTTCTGCGGTGACATGTCGTGTCGGTAATCTGGAAGCGAACCATGAATTTATAACCCTTAACTACCATTTTTCAGCCGGTTCTCTTTGGCTTTGCTGTAAATTTGAAGAGTTTTGACACCACCTCCTCTCTGCAGAGGGATGTCCCCTCGTGTGTCCCTGGGTCCTGTGGGATCTGTCCCTTCCCTGTGCCCGTGTGAGCTCTGTGGTCTGTTGGGTGGAGAAGAAAACGTCTGGCATTGCTGTGTGGTGGCATTGGTCCTGGAGGGGGGCAGAGGAGGATTTGCAGTAGTCAGGAGCTCACATCCTGCACAAAATGATTGGAAAGTGTCCTTAAAAATATTAGAGGGGGAAAAAAGGTGGAGCAAGCTTGAAACAAAATAATTCTGGGATCCAACGTAACAGCTCGCTTCTCCCAAACCAGGTGATGTATTTATCCTTCTCCTTCAGTCCCATCAGGAGGGGGAAGGCTGGTGGATGTATGTGGTGGGGGTTAAGAAGATCTGGTGCGCACCGCTGCCATGCTGTGTCAGAGCAGCGCGGCGCCTCTTGCAAAAGGAGCTTTTCACAACTTGTCCTTGTTCCAAGGGTGAGGAAACCTCCAGCTCTTCTGGCATTTTCTCTCCGTCCTAAGTCGGAGCTGCTTTCACCTGTAAAGTATCATCAGCACGGACGGGAACAGAGAGCACAGGAACAGAGAGGGGCTCCGAGCGACCTTGCAAGGAGCTCTTGGTGTTAAATGGGGAACTTTTCTCCTCCTCCTCTCCTCGTTTTCCTGTGTGCCTGCAAAAATACTCTGGTTTGCATTTAAAGGGGAAAACTGTATGTGCTGGGACAAAGCCAACTTGTTTATTCACGGGAAATACCATCTTTCCAAGCCTTTCTCTCACAGAGGAAGGCTTGACGGAGGATGGCAGACTGGGCTGGGTATTATATTTTTAGGTGACATCGAAGCACGGTTGTGATTCAAAGAAGCTAAAAATCATGGCTGGCGTTTTGCATCCAGCTCTGCGAGACCTCCCCACATCCTCCCAGCCCCCAGAGGGGTTAACTTGTCCCTCCAAAGCAGGTGGATTTTGACCTAAACCAAGGAAGGAAAAGGCAAAAAAATCTAAAAACACAACAACAACAAAAAACCCACGGACAAAACTACCACCACAAACCCACAGCTTGCTACTTTCCGCTCTCTTGCCATATTTGCCTTCTCCAGAGCGGATTTTTACGATGGGGGGCTGAGGGGGCCGTGTGCGGTCGGGGTGGCAAACGCCGTCTCCCTTCTGCTCCTGTCAAAAAATGGCAGGTCAGTGTGTGTCTGTAAACAATGCCGTTATGAAATGGCAGCCGGGCCGCGCTGAGCATGCTCGGGAGCTGCCTGCAGGGGGAGGTGAGCCGGGGAAGATGATCTAATTCCCTGCAATTCTTGGGATGGAAGGAAAAGACCAGGCTCCACTCTTAATGACAGAGCAGAAAAAAAAGGCCCCACGGCAGGGACGAAGCCCGTAGGCCATGGAGGAGAGGGTGTGAGGATCTCCCAGCCTTGGACTTCGGGTGCTGGGCAGCGCTGTGTCGCTTTCTCACCCTCCAGGAGAGTAAAGCCTTGGTGAGGTTCTGCTGTAGTTCTTAGAGGGACAGGCCCGAGGGTGCAAGTTGTGTTGGTATTAATTTTTTTTGTCTTTTTTATTTTTCCCCCCTTCTCCCCGATGGCTTTTCTGGCTCGCAGGCGTCGCTGTCTTGCTGCTGGTGTCTCGATGGCTGGAGGTGACCAGGCGGAGGTGGTGTGGGCAGCAGGGCCAGGTCCTCCAGGGAAGCCCATGCTGGGGCTTTTCCCTCCTCCATCACCCCCATGAGCCCTTCTGTGGGTGCTCTCGGGGTGGGCAGGGGGAGAGGGAGCTGCGATGGTTTGGGGGAGGGAGGAAGAGGAGTGCAGAGGCTGAAGAGGTGCCCCTGTCCATGGGGGTGAGCTGCCTCCCAGCCCCACTGGGCTGCTGCATCTTGCTTGGTTTAGGTTCTTCTTGGTGCTACCTGGCTGAGCCTTCCTGGGGGCTGGGTGTTTCTGAAATGGCTGGTTTGCTTTTGCTAGAGGTAGCGATGAATCCTGGTGTCCATTTTTAGGGTTTTCTTCCCCCCCTCCCCTCCTGGGCGCTAGCAGAAGGCGTGCAGCAGCTGTGCTCCTTGCTAACCTCAGCCCGTGGAAGGAGGAGATGCCTTTGTCTGCTCTGCATTTACACTCACCTGCACATACCAGTTGCACTGGCTTTAACTCTACTGGGACACAGCTAAGATGGGTACGATGCTTCCCAGCGTGGCACTGGTAGGAAGCGTAGCTGTGTCCATGCTGTCTGATAGATGGGTCTCCCCTTTACAGAAGGGACACGGGCCCTGCAAACCCCCCCTCGCCTGAAGCCTGCGCGCCATTGTGGACCGCGTTGTCTTACGAGGAGCCACTTTGTCCTGTTGTGTTTCATGCACGTGTCTCCTTGTTCCCAGCCATTGCGTGCAGGGACTTGCGCCTCATTTCTACCCTTCCCCCTGTGTCGGGAGCTCATTTGTGCGGCCGGAATAGGAGAGAGGACATGGGGGTAGAGAAGGAAACAGTTCTTTTCTTTTAGGAAGAGTCCGGATGAATGGAATGCAGGAGACAAAAGAACTGCAAAGAATTTGATTTGGGGACAAACTTCAGGCTGAGGGCAGTGCTTGTTGTGAGCTGCAGATAAAATTCCACGTTCACATGATCGCACGAGGCTTATAAGGAAGTGGCCTTAGCCTGGAAAAAGAGGAGCTTTGAGACTGGTGGCTGCTTTGTAGGCCAGGTACGCTGGTGGTTACGTCTCCTTCCTTCTCCAGATCAAACACTTCTGCTGCTCCTAATGACAGGCCCGTGGTCAGCGGCCCCACCAGCAGCGATCCCAGACCTTGCCCGTGCACAGCAGGATCTGAGACGAGCAGCCTTCGCGCGCCTCCTAAAGAAACGCTCTCCTTCTACAAGCATTTTCTTAATGATTACTTCCTATATAATTAACTACAAGATGTTTGTCTTCTCTTTAAGGCAAAGGTTATTATGAGCAAGTTGGTTTGGGTTGTGGTTTGCCCTTTTTCTTTAAAGGAGAAAAAGGGAGGAAAAGAGTGAGTTTTGGAGGGGTGCTCCTGCTCCCAGCCCTCCCTGAGATCAACCTGCTGGAGCTGCATGGCTCGATGAGAATAACGCTGCTGCAGAGCCTTGGCTTCCTTGACGGTTGATTTTTTTAAGACAAAAAAAAAAAAGAAAAAGACCCTGTTGAAGGTAGACATCTTAGCACATCACCCTCCGCTCCTGCCTGCAG
The DNA here is from genome assembly GCF_037038585.1 of Patagioenas fasciata. Taxonomy (NCBI): domain Eukaryota; kingdom Metazoa; phylum Chordata; class Aves; order Columbiformes; family Columbidae; genus Patagioenas; species Patagioenas fasciata. The sequence continues at coordinate 3,108,992 of NC_092539.1, forward strand.
AGAGCTCTGGTCATGATGTAACTGCGGGTCTCTTGGGCTTGGTAAGCTGCAATATGTTGGAGTTTTGCTGTGCATGTATGTCGCTGCCTATAAAACCTCGTTTGGACCTTTGCAAAGGGCACCCGGATGGCTGATGAAAATGCCAAGGAGGAGGCTCAGAAAGCTCTTTCTGTGTTTCTCAGCTTTGCTCTTTTCTGTTTTTTGTTTTGTTTTGTTTTAAAGACACCACTGTAGTTTCTGGTTGTCGTCTGCTTGGAAACGCTGCAGAGCTTTTCCTTGGCTGATCTGACCCGTCTTCCATCCCCTCCAAAGACCTCACAGAGGAGACGAAGCCTGTTTTCTTGTAAACTAAACCAGCATCAGCTCCTCTGCTTGGATCCTCATGGCTCTTAAAGCCCTTTCAAAGACCTAATCAGCCTTTAAGATGCAATAATATTTGCCTTCTCCTTGAAAGCTAACAAAAATAAAAGGGGAGAGGGGGATAACGCTTCGTAGCTGGTGGTGTGCGCTCTTTATGGAGGCTCTCCAGCCCCGGAAGGTTAATAATCAGAGGGAATGGAGGCGGATGAGCTGCGGGAAAGGGGGGAAGGAGCAAAAAGACATGGAGGGAGTGAGACTTTTATTGTGAAGCGGGCTGTGCTTGGCAGTTGGCTTTTGTTGGGACTGCTGCAAGAGCAGACATTTCTCGGCGGGGAGGGTGGGTATAGGATTTCCCTGCCAATCGGGAGCCGAGGGATGGGGGCATGGGCAGTGTGAGCAGAGGGAAGTTTGCTCTGAATTGAAGGGGGGGGGGGGGGGGAACCAAACCCAAACAAAACCCAACACACACACACAAAAAATGGAGGTATTGACACTTGCGGTGGAGTTGCTGGAGTTGGCCGGGTGGAGCCGTGGGCTGGTGGGAATGAATGGGCAGCGGTGGGTGCCCGTGGGTGCCGGGTGGTGATGGAGCAAGGTGGGGGGAAGAGGCTTTGAGCGCTTCACTGGGGTTTCCTGTAGCTTCCTTTTGATCAAAATCCACAGTTTATTTGTTGTTGTGGTGGTTTGGTTTTCTTTTTAAATATTTAATTTTATCCCTTGATGCTGAGTTTTTGTTGCAGAGCAAGGCATGGAAGTTGTAAACCCGCCGCTGCTGCTAGCGAGGGATGTGGCTCTGAGATAGGGACCAGGAGAGCCCGTCAAGTGCCACCTCTGTTAGTCTTGTCTTAGCACCCAGCTTTGTGTTATCTCACAGGAAGAAGGCGATAGTTTCTCTCCGGCCTCTCTTGGCATTGGAAATTCTACTTGCCCCAAGCTCCTGCTAATTGCAGCGAGGAGGGAGGGTCCTGATTGATCTTGATTGATCTGATTGACTCCAGAGTTCCTACAGTGACTTCTTGTCCGTGGCAGGGAGAGCCCTGGTGGTTTATGGAGTGGGGTTGCTGCTTCTTTTTAGAGAGAACCTGAGAACTGAATGGGTGAAAATGACCTGCTGAAAATCCTGAGGCTTCCAGTGTGTTAGATTAATAGCAGGAATACCAAGGCCTTTCCTTGTTGCAACACAAGTTGGGCAAACAATAGTCCCTGTTAGACTGAGCCTCTTTCTGTTCTCTTGGTGTCTGTGGTGAGGGCTGGGGGGTCCCTTCCCATGGTGGCAGCCGTGGGGCTGCGCTGGAGCCCCGGCTCCCTGCACTTCTCTTTGCATCAGACTTTCAACAGGGGAAGTCCATGAGAAAAATGAAGTTATTCCCAGTTTACAAGAAGTCTGGGTAGAGGAGAGGTAGGGTTTACAAGCAGATGTTTGCAGCAAGGATATATATTATTGGCTTAGCAAATAAGTGAAAAAGAAAAGCTGATCTGTGTTCAAACCTCAGGGTGTGTTTTGATGATCGCTTCTTGCTGGAAGCTGTTGGCCAGTGTCTGCTGGAGGTATGTTCTGTTTCAGGCCACCTGATGGGTTGGCTGAGCTGAGGTTTCGAACACTTTTGGCTTGCTTTTTGGTGTGTGTCTGCAGATCTGCAGGCGGTGCGCTCGGGACGCGAGTTCCCCTTGCTGAGAGCATCCAGATGTGGCCGTGTTTGGTGTTTGCTCAGGGCCAGAGGAGCAATCCTTGGGGGTGCTGCGTGCGGGCAGGTTTGGCCGGTGGTGGGGGCTTTCCCAGCCACTGTCCCTTGTTCCCTCGGTCCCATCAGCTGTGAGCGGCTCTGCAGACGGCGATGGCATCGAGGTGCAGGGGCTGCTGAGATCGGGGTGAAGACCCCGTGCTGCGATACCTGCGTTGCAGCTGAGCTCACGTGGACACAAAAACGATGGGGTGGCTGGAGACAGCAACACCCAACCTCATCTCCCCTGCCAGCCTTGGGGAGACACCGATGTGGGGCAGGGCGAGGTGCTGGGAATGGTTTTGGAGCTGATACACCAAGCTCTGTGTGTGTGTCTTATCTCTTTCGCTTGCTTTACGGGACATGGGCAGGTTGTTTTTTCTCTTTATCGCTCAGTGTGCTTTAAAGCGGGTGAACCGTGTGGCCGCAGGCGCGATCTGCCCTCCGTGCTGCCCCACAACAGCTGGTTTGACCTGGGCTTATTCTTCTCCTGCCACACGGGCGGTGTGCGCTGAACCCTTCACCCGGCCCGGCCTTGGACATGGACATCACTCTTTCCATGATCACACAGCAGCTTTGCGAGGCTCCTGAAACATAGAGCTGTGTCAAAGGACCCCTTCCCTTGTGTGTGTTTGTGTTCTTTTAATACCTTTTTGCTTTAGTAGCATTTGGGGTTTTTTTTTGTGTCTTGCCACTTCAAACAAAAAAGAGGAAGAGAAGTTATGAAGGCTGCAAAGCTGATGTAGCAATGTGACTCCAGGCGTGTGAAAGGCAGAGGAGATGAGCAGGTGTTCCCTTTTTAAAAAAAGGGAAAAGAAACATTACTTTCTATAGAACTAAAAATAGAGCTCATTAACTTTAATAAACAGGGGTGTTATGGATGATGCGTTGGCTGTCGCGCACTGATGGTTTGCATTTTGTAAGTTACATTTGAACGAACTACAAAAAAAACAACACCAAAAGCATTTTTGGGCTGTAAACGTTGCTAAATGATGTGTAATGAACAGTTTGATAGATCTACCTCTCCTCACCCAAAACCAACAAAGTTTTGGGGGAACAGGGGTCACCTCCTCCACTTGACTTTCGTGACCATTTTAACCTGTTTGGACACCCTCAGCTGGATTCCCAAACACGTTGCGCTTGGAAATTCTTGTCTGGCTACATCTCAACCCAAGATGGGCACAGGTTGAAGCCCCTCGGCTGGGCCAACCCTTGCTGCTCTTTATCTTTGACCAGCTCCTGGGCAGCAGTTTCCTGGCAGCGTTATTTTGCAGAAAGAGGTTTGCCTGAGATGTAAACAGGATGTGTCCTTGATTGTCTCTTGTTTTAAATGCAACATGTGCATGAGCATTGAGCTAAACTGTGGCGTTTCTCTTCCCCACCCCTAGCGAGCAGTGCTGAGTAAGGGAGAGCCAAGGAAGGACGCCTGCATGAAGACGGAGCTGCTGAAAGATATCACCAACAACAAAGAGGAAGGTGAGCACCTGGATGGGAGCGCAACTGGGGTTTGGAGATGGGCTGTGTCCCCTGAGGGTCTCAGGTGTGCTCCCATGAGCAGAGCGGCTCCGTTCGCCGCCTGTGTTTATTCTCAGCAGGGCTCTTCCCCAGAAGATGCAGATTTGGTTTTCAGTCCATCCATTGCCACCTGCCAGAGAACAGAGATCTAATTTTCACTTCTGCTTTGGTGTGGCTGCGAAGTGCAAAGAAGTCGCTTTGAACTGCCTGTGTGTGACTGGGTCTGACTGAACTCTGATCCCCACCACGTGATGACCCGGAGCCCTTTTCCTCCCTCTAGTAAAGTTACCTTTCTGCTTTCCTGTGGGTTTCTCTTGCTCCAGAGCAGGCACCGATGGCTGCGGGCCGGCCGCTGGGGTGAGACACCCCACACCTCGCGCTGTTGTGGGCTTGCCTTGTGGCTTCTCTGTCGGTTCTGCTTGCTTTTACTTGGCAGGATGCAGCACGTGGTGCTTTCAAGTCTTTCCTGCGTGGTTGTCTGTGAGTTGCATGCACACAAATCTGAAGGTTTAATAAATGTGCCGGTAGAATTAGGAAAAACCCCACTGCCCTTTATCTCACCACTCCCCTCCTTTTTTTCCATGGCTTTATTATTCCTTGACTAGCTACTTCCGTAGCTCTGTAGGGATTTGCTGTATTTTTGTTCTCCTCTCCATTATAGAGCATTAGAAAAGCACTGAACTGGCTCCATCAAAATACCTAGTGTTAGCTAGAAACAAAACTTTGGACTTAATTCAGATGTGTGTGAGTACAGCATTGCTTTTCTTTCTCTTCTGTCCAGCATAATGTTTCGTCAAGCTGCTCTGGTTAGAAAGTAAAGCTCAGAACAGGCGAAATACGGAGTGCTGTGTTAGATGTGGCCACAGTGCTTGCACATTAACCGGGGGCACGTGAGCGCTGCTGCTGGCAGGGGTGGTGTATGGACCTCTGGTCTGGGCAGAGCAGGGACGGTGTCTGAGGTGCCGCTGGGAGGAGACTCTCACTTTGATCCCTTGTTGCTGGGCTCAGGACTGTAGAGCTGGTTTATTTAGTGCTGGGTTGGTCTTAAGGTAAGTGTCAAGAGTCTGTGGAGGTAAAAATCCAGGAGGAGGGTGGTGAGAGAGAGAGTTGAGCCAGGGAAGGTTCAGATTAGGAAACATTTCTTCCCCAGAAGGGTTGTGAAGCATTGGAACAGGCTGCCCAGGGTAGCAGTGGAGTCACCATCCCTGGAGGGGTTGGACAGACAGAGATGAGGTTCTCAGGGACATGGGTTAGAGCAAGATTTAGGTTGTGGTTGGATTCAATGACCTTGAGGGTCTCTTCCAACCAAAATGGTTCTATGATTTCTGCATCTTGGATGTCTTGCCTGATTTTGACTTGAGTGCTGCGTGTCTGAAGGAAGCCGAGACCCTTCCCTGTGCAGTGTGGAGGCTTCATGGGGTGCTCAGCTCCCAACCGCTCCAGCTTGTTGTCCAGTTCTGTTACTGGGGAAAGAAGGGTCCTAAAACGTGAACTGCATAGTCTCCATTCTTGTGGTAGCGTTCAAACTGTGTCCTGCTCTTCCCAAACATACCACGCGTGTAAAAGACAATGGTTTGCATGGTCCTTGTGCTGTGGGCGTTGTTCTTCACTGACCTTCATCACCCAGCTGTGATCATTATAGGAACTGAATGAACGTCCCTAAATTCTGTTAATAATAGTGTTTAGCGTTGGCAAAGAACTTACATTTTTGAGTTTTGCGTGATCATGAAATCATTACAGCAAACATCTAAAGATTGCATGAGATAGTTTGTTTGAGCCCTGTTTCCTCACTCAGGGGTGAGTGGAGCAGGGGATATGAGGGCTGGAAAAGCACCCTGAAGTCTGAGATTTCTCTAAGGTTGCTTGAACAGTCGTTTCCTTTTAGTGAAGAGGATGATCCTGGTACTCTTCAATATCCTGGGGCTGAGTCCCAGCCTGTGTAAAGCCCACTGTAAGTTGCTCACTGTCCCCTTCTGTGTAACGTTGCTCAATACAGATAGAAGAACAGCTGTGGGTGGGACTGTGCTGTGTGGGCTGTGGGGAGATGTTCCAGTTCAGTTCCACATGTGGGTGTGAGTTCAGGTCCATCTTTCCCTTTGACAGGGAGGGGAAAGGGGCAGGGATGAGCGCAAAAGAGTTCCTCTCGTGTTTTACTGGGCCATATTGTCTTTAGTCTGACTCAGAGAGAAACTAATTAAAAAGTGGTTTCTTTGCAAGAATTGCAAGTCATTTCAGTTATTCTCTGTGCTGCATCTCGCTTGACCTTTCAAAGCAAACCGCTCCTTTCTGATTCCCCAGCCCCAGAGATGGAAAGTTCCAGCACAAAGGAGCAGGAAGGGGAGTCGATAACGAAGTTCTCCATTAGTTCTCCATTAGCCTCCGTGTTCCTGAGACTTCACCTGAGGCAGCTGTTTTACAAGAGCAGCTGTGCTGAATGAGACATGCACAGTCACTTTGCTCTCAAATAAACCTTAAAGGGCTTTTAGAGAGCGTTGGGGTTTTAGATTCCTGGAGGGGCTTTTTTTTTGTCTATTTTTTGGTGAGTTTTTTCCCTGTTGCTGCAGATGGGAAGCTGGTGCTGGTGAGGACAGTGCTGCTTTCCAACCTTAGCGTTCCCAGGTGCAGAGATGGCTGTGTTAAAAGGAGAAGCAGAATAATCTCCTCGCCTCGCTGTCCTCAGCACTGGAATCCCCTGCCGGGAGTCACAGCCAGGAGAGCAGAGCCAGGCGGTGCTCAGGTGGTTCAGATGTGCACCCCGTCCCATGGCAAAGGAACAGATTGATTTCCACAGGATGTTAAACTGCTGAGAGTCACGGCCGTGTTCACAGCCAGATGCTGAACCCCATTTACCCGACCTGTGTAATCTCAGGTTTGAGCATTCACAGGAGAAGTTGTTCTTGGTTTTTCTTTGCTTTTCCTTTCCCAGTTTCGACTCTGGGTGTGTGTGACGGGAGCTGGAAGCGGTGGCACTGCAATGGTGTTTCAGGGTGCAGGGATGGGTGGCACTGGAGTTTTGGAAATTCAGTGGCTTTTGGGTGGATATCACCCACCTTCATGGATTTAGAAGGGAGTGGGGGGGAGATGAGGCCATCAATAACTCACCCCAGAGGGGAACTTTGCCCTGAAACACTTAATTCTTTTCACTTCTCAGCGTCAAAATGCTCCATTTTTTGGCTTCAATGGTGCTTTCCAATGGATACACGGTCTCCAACCAGCAGTTCTCCCCAGTCTGTAGTTTCAGCCCCTGTCCCTTTGTCATCCTTTTGTGTCAGCTGGGCTTCTCTCTGCTTTCCAATGTATTTTACTTTCGCTTTGAGGACGAAAGGGGGTGAACTGTCGTAACACAAGGGCTATAAGCAGGTGCATTTCTCGCTTTTAAAATTCTGTCCAGCGGGATGGTTGGGTATTGAATAAATGTGGTATCTGTGGTGTTTTAAAGCTGATCTGCAAAGCCCTTGAGGTAAGAAATCTGCGAAATGTGTGTGTGTATATAAATATAAATGTGCAGTACTCGTACTGCTGTTCACAATCCTGAGCTTTTCATCTAAGCTCCGTCTTCCCTTAGTTCAGAGTTCGATGCTTCTCTCGCAGCAGCTGAACCCTTGTGGCTGAGCTGCTGTGGCTGTGCTGGGACACTCAGAATGATGGAGAATACCCACCCTACTGGTGCTCAGCACCGAGGCCATCAGAAAAACGCTTAAAAGTTCCACATAGGGCATTTGCTGTTAAGATTTTGTCAGACCGAATTTTGAGCTGATCATCTGGCTACCTGCACATGGAAAGTTTCTGGTGGCTTCTTCAGTCTCCGCAGGGACAATTCGGTTCCCTCTGTCTGGGGTGGCTGGCAGGGACCATCCTGCATCTGTTAGACAGGTATTGGCAAGCTGAGCTGAGCTCTGTGAGCTACAGGGCAGGACTAAAGCCAGACCTGGCTCTACTGGAAGGACTGGAACCCACCAGGCCAAGGCAGTGCAGAGGAACCAGCCCTGCGGGGTCAGGCCTGGGGGAGCAGGGGTGGGTTTAGTTTTGCCTAATTTAGGGGTTTGTTTTGAAGTTATCATTCTAATTCTGAACTAGTCCAGCTCATTACTGCTTACACGTGGTAGACATGTCCAGGTGGTGATCAGTTTACCCAAAGATAGGTGTCTTAAATGGTTTTTGAGCTGTTGTCTTCTCTCTGTGGGTTGCAAAGGTGGCTTAGGGGCACCGTGGAGCTTGAGATGCCTTTTAGACACCTGAAATGAGATCAGTTGTCCTCATCTTGACTGACTTAGCTTTTCCCCTCTTTTCTTAAGATTCTGGTCTCCTAATGGGAATTTTAATTCAATTTTGAATGACTGTGATACTGAGGAAAAAGCTTGAGACTGAAAGGCTGCGGAGGGTCCGCCTGTGGAGCGGTGGGAGCTCTGCGTCGCTCTCCATGAGTCGTTAATTTAAATATGTTACTGGTTATTTTTGCCACATGGAGTCACAAGCATAATTTTCTGGGTCTTCAATTCCTTGTATTACTAAAATGTAGCCAGCTCACAGAAGATGGACCTTTACTCAGGTTTGTTTCGACTTGGTATCAACTTCAGACACTTGCCTGGGAGAACGGGCAGCAGAAGGGAGAATAAATCCCATGGGCAGATTCCCCATGTTAGACGTTGCTGGATTTTAAATGAATACTGAATGCCTGGATCAGGTAATACCAAAGGCTTGGGTCGGGATGCAGACAGGTTGTGGTCAATGGGACAAGGTTCATATTGCTGCGTGTGGCATAGGGGATGCAGAAGGGAGGTCTGAGAACAACGGGGTGTTTCTAATAAATGAGGTTACGCTGCTGTGGACATAGGTGATGTCTTTCTACCTTTCATTTTTTTCAATTAAGGAAAGAATAGTTGTAGATTAAGGACCAATGGAGAGAAAAGCGAATACGATTTGTACTCACTTGCAGCTCAAGAGCAGAAAAGCTGCGGAACAGCATTTTCAAGAAGAAAACGTCTTGCCATGAGGTGTACTCGAAAGCAAGATTTTAGGGGGTTCGCAGTGAAACTTTTGTTTTCTGGTGATGAAAAAGGTGAGATGAAAAGGTTGTGTCAGGAGCAAGAGTTTCTCTGGCTGTCGGGTGCTGTCGAAGAGCTTCTGTCACCTGTTTTATTTGGTATTTCCCCATGGTGAGGTTCCTGCTGTCTCTAGTTTGCATTCCCGTCCCCATCTATAGGCCACATTTCAACAAAAGTGTAAATATCTATTGAATTATGCCTATTCAGCAATGCTTGTGAGCGTGCACCTGGGGCTCGGTGAACACGGTCAGACTCGCGGACGTGTCCTGTTGCACGAGGCCGGAGCATCGAGGCAGAGCCGAGTCTGGGATCCAACTCCTATTTTCCCATCACCAGACCAGGTATTTTGGTTGTGAAAAGCAGCCACAGGGCTTTGCTTCGCCCTGCGATGTCTGCAGTCATTGAGAGCAGGGCAGAGCGGGTGCAGAACCCCGTTAAATCAGAACCGCACCCCCGACAACTGCTGTCAAATTCCGTGCGACTTCACACACAACGGGATTTCATATCTTTGGTGTGTCAGACCTCAAGTCCTACAGATTTGGAAGCCGGTGCCTGTTTGTAGGGGATTGATGGCAGTTCCACAGTCAGTCAGGTTGTACTTTGAAGAATATGGGTGGCGGAAAACTGTATGTGGGATTTTTAACTTTAGCCTCATGGATTTTTCGCCAAGTCCGTGACGTTTTCTGGAGTAACGCAGTTATTCTTTCCCCTAGGGCAATGCTCTAATTTACCTTGGTTTGGTTACCTTCATGGCAGGTAGAGCAATTCTTACCCTCTGTTTATTCAGTTTATCTAATAGTCAGCCACTGAAGTTATTTGACTGTTCTGCTGGGAGTGTGCGGTATTTAAATCAACAAATATTGAAGGTTTCATTCGGCCAGGTGCCTATTGCCGAGCGCTATAAACCGCCATCTCTGGGTAGGGAGCTCCATTTTTGTTTTCTTCTGGCGCTGACTTTGTTGAAATAATTGTTCAAATGACCACAGCACAGTCTTGTAAAGGCATTAAATGCAGGAAGAGAAACAAGGATTGAAAGAATGAGGGCGTAGCTGTTGGCTCCCTCTGCCCAAGACTTTTCAAATAGTTAAATAACAGTGAAAAAAATAGCACTTTATCTTCTCCCGGAGTCGTTGGTATCTGAAGCAAACCCTTGTGTGGCTTATCAGAGTGCACAGGGGGTGGTCTGGGTGGTGAGGGGGCAGCAGATGGAGGTGGTGACTTTGGGTTGTGCTCAATTCCAGCCGACCGAGGTGGGGTTTGCACCTCGACCCTCCTGTGTGTGCTCCAGCCAGCACCGCTCCGCTCCTTTTGGAGGTTTTGGAGGTTGTTTTGGAGGTTGTTTTGGAGTCTCTGGGCTGGCAGAGCCCATGTAGGAGACAATTTCAGGCTGAGCTGCCCGTGTTTGAGGGGAACGGACGGCTTAGTGCAGGGCAATCCTCAGGGAAAATGCCCCCCGTTGAACCCCAGGAAGGAGTTACCACTTGTCATCAGGGTTGGAAGATCCTTTCCAGTAAGATGCTTTGTACTCAGCATCTGTGGCTTTCATTTGAAAACGCAGGGCAGGACCAGGACTGTCCCTGTTGTAATTGCTGGTAAGGGCTGGAACAAGCTGAGTGCTGCATCGCGTCTGGGAGACCCCCGACCAACCTGCTCCGAACTGAGCGTTGGCCATGCGTCAGGGTGGATTGAGTGGTATAGACCAGTTCTAATGGGCCTTTCAGGTCCGTGCAATAAATGTTTGTCTTTAAATCCCAGATGAACGCCAAAAAATGGGGATTTTGGAGAGTAAAATGGTGGTTGCAGGTACTAGACTGCATTGGTTTGAAGATTAGATCTGCAAATGCTGCTTGTGCGGAAATCTGGATTGAAGTAGATCTTTCAGGTCAACCCAGTGGTAAGGAGATGGGCTGAATAAATGCATTAAAAGAAAGGGGTGGGTAGACCCTCAAATAGTTGAGGGGGGGGAGATTTTTCTCCCAGTTGCCACAAACTAGAGAGGGAATTTGGTGCTTTCTGGGCAGAGCTGTCCCGGTGAGCTGTGTGTGTGGGGACACCAGCCAAGCCTTGCAGAGCTTGGCTTGGAACCTCTAACCAGGGATGTTGGATCTGGTGCTGAGGATCTTGGTTCCTCTTCGTGCTTTACCCTTGCGTCAGCAGAGACATTCAGGATATTGGGTTTTTGGGCTTCAAGAGCAGCGTGAGGTGAGCTGCTGTACCCACCTGGTTTGCAGAGCGTCCTCCCGTTTGACTCCAGGGCCTTCCCAACACTGGAGGTGGAAATTGCTTTGATTTGAGGTGGTTGTAAATCAGCCCTGCGTGCTTTGACAAAGCTTTTGCTGGTACTTCTTGGGATGCTTTTCATAACTGTCTGGCCCCCGGAAGGAAAATGATCCAAGGAATCCCTAAGAGCGGGTTGATTCAATCGTTTTACTGGATGTGCCGGTGAATTGTTATCGCTCCTGGTTGCCTGGGGAGCTGCTAGTTTGTCGTGTCAGAAACCTTTCTGCACATCCCCGGTGTTCATCCTTGGATGCCTTTCCAGCTTGGGTCTGAAATCTCTCGGGGGACAAATTCATCGATGGGGAGAGCATGGAAATGTTTGTAAGGGAGGAAAAACCACTCTTTATACACAGACACTCCTGTTTTATCTGTGCGTGAGCTTTTAGTCAGTCTGCAAAAATCTTGCATCTGCATCGTGTAATTATGTTCACCTGGGATTGCATCGAACGTGCTTCACCCTTGTGTTTACTTGGGCTGTTGCCTCTGAAATGACGCCGTGAATCCTGCTCCTGGGCGGCTTCATCCTGGTGAAAGGTCCCGTCTCCACCGGACAGCATTGCCAGGAGAGCTGCGATTGCCAGGGAGCTATTCCTCCTGATGTTTGGTGTAGGAATGTGGCTGCCGAGCTGTGTCGGTGCCCCAGCAGCTCACCCACCCCGGCAGCTTTTCTCCTGTGTGTGGCATTGCGAAGGGCTTTGCCACAGACCTGAGTGCAAGATTGGGGCAGCCTTTTGTTTGACATGCGAGTTGTTGACATGCGGTCCAATAAATGTGGTTATTGGAAAAGCTAAAGATAATATTTACCTTGAAAAATCCATAGTTGGGAATAAATGGCAACATCTGCGGCTGAGCCAAGTGACAATGAGTGCGCTGCTTTCATCTCACCCACCCTGATTTTCACCATCCGAGGATCCAGGCGAGCCGGTCAGGTAGGTGAGTGAGCAACCTAAATGGAGATAAATATATGGAGAGAGGGAGCAGTTTTGTGGAGAAGTTTGCTCTTCCTTAGTAGCTGTACCTTCTCTTTGGAGTTTCGGTAACGCTTGTGACCCTTTTCTTTCTCCTCTCTTCCTCCTTATCCTCCCTCTTTCTCCAGGATTTAATGCCATGGCTGCAGATGAAAGTGCTACGGAAAAGCAAGTGGGGGAACCAAAAATGGCAGTAGACGGTGAAACCAACGGTTCCTGTGAGCACAGCGAAGCTGGCGGCCACCCAAACCCAGCGAAAAACACTCAGGACAATACGAAAGTGAGCCAGCAGGACTCTAGCGCTAAGTTAAATAGGATAGCAGAAAATGGCATTTCTGAACGAGATGGCGAGACTGGGAAGCAAAACCACGTGAAAGCCAACGACTTCACACAGACTTCTGTCACGGGGAGCAATGGATATATTCTCACCAAGCAGATGGCGCAGGAGCAGCCTCTAAGGACTACCAGCACCTTTGCTTCTCTCACCGGCCATGCTGCAAAAACCCTGCCAGGAGGAGCGAGCAAAGGCAGAACTGTGGGCTCCTTTGCCCAGATGCAAGCCACGATGCCGCCCAAGCTCGGAGAGGGCAGTAAGGACATGGATGCTAAAAAAGCCGCCGCTGCTAACACTGAAATCAAGGTCCACAGAGCACGGAAGACAATGCCCAAACCCATCCCTAGCCTGGTAATGTATATACCCGGCGGTCGGTGCTGCCGCGGTTGCTCTTGGCTTTCTTTGAGTGCGTGACAGGGATACCTTGGTGCACACGGAATTCGGAGGTGGATTGGATTTTTATTTTTTTATATATATATATATATTTCTTTGTATTTTTTTTTCTCTTCCTGCAGGAAGTTAAAATAGAGTCACATGGGCACCATCAGCTCCCTTTCCCAATGCGTTTCTAAATATATAATTGATCGATTGCCTTCTCCGACAGATCTATGCGAGACACTAAACGGCCCTTCTCTCTTGGCTGTATTGCTCGTCAGCCGTCTGCTCAGATCCAGAGCTGCTTGTGAAACAAATTAGATTTCTTATAAGTTCGACCCACAGGAAATTAAGCATAGCGTGTTAACTTGAGGCTTCTAAGCTTGGAAGCTGTCAAGAAGCTGATGTGTTAGGCAACTTGATTGCATTGCCATATCATTATAGTAGTAAACCAGATGATGTTTTCTCTCTCTCTCTCTGTGTTGCCTGCAGTAATACAACTTGTTCAGAAATCTTCACTCCAGAATCCTTAGGGGTGAATTTAGCATCACTTAATAAAACAGAGCTCTGCAATTGTTTTTTTAGGAGACAGAAAGAGATGTGAAGTCCTCGGGTGCATTCATGTTCTAGTGGGATGAACAGGAACGGCCCTTTCTTTGTCATCGGCTGAGTTTGGTTCTTTTGGTTCTTATTTTGGTTCTTTTGCCAGAGGAAGGGAATAGACTCTGGAACAGGCAGATCTCCACTGCGAGCACTTGCTGTCCAGCCCTGTGCCACTGTATATTTAGCTACAATGAGCTAGATCCTCTCATTGTGCTGTGTCTGATGAGAAAGGCTGGCTTTGAGGTATCCTGCCCCTGGGTCAAGGACAGCACTGTGAGTCTCGCTGGGCGCCGTGAGTCACGCGTAGAAACACAGGGGAAGCTGCCGCAGCTTGGTGAAGCTCGGTGCGATGGATTGCTGGGAGACCAGCGAACGCAAAGCCATCCGCCCGTGTCACCTGTGCGTTGCCGCTCAGCAGTAAGGTCTCAAAGCTGTGAATCGCTGTGGTCTGGAGCAGGGGAAGAGAGAGGAAAGAGAGGAAAAATAAAAGAAGGTGGGTGGCAGCTCGCCAGCCGCAGATGGGGAAAGGTGCCCTTGGCCGCGGCACCACCTGTGCTTGCGGAAGCAGGTGGGAGTCCAAAGAGCACGTCGAGATTACAAACCTCACAGGCGCTCAGACACCGCGCCTGCCGCGGTTTCCCTGCCCTGCTCCCAAACCGCTCGTTTCCCCTCTGCCTTCCCCCGCTTGCGTTTGAGTTCTCTCGCACCCCTGCTGTGTTTTCTGGCTCGCAAGCAGGGCAAGCCCAGATGCAAGACGTGCAGCGCGATGAAAATCCCACGTAAGGTTGTGTCGTACCCAAACAAGGCTTTGCAACCAGAGCTGCCTCCTGGGTCTCTCCAGCCGCCTGCCGTGCACCTAAATGAGGGCACGAAACCCCCGGACCCTTGGGGAATTTGACAGGGAGGGATCCCTTGGGCTGAGCAATTCAAAGAGGCGATTCCCTTCTAAAACAGGACTTGTAGGTTATGGAGGGAGCGTTTTCCTTGTTCATATTTTATGAGACATCAAAAGAATATTTTTACGCAACCCCGTGGGATTCAAGGTCTGTCTCTAGAAAGCCGTATGCGATGTTTGCGGGTGCTGCAGCGCTCGGTTCCACGAGTCGCACCGATGGTGCTGTCAGTGGTTATTTGCTCACACAATAACAGTGGCTTCAAAAACCAAACCCTATGGTTGTCGGGCCACTCCAAAAGGTGCGTAGCCTGTCCTAGCACCACCGGCCTTCTCCCTTGGGCTTAAAATAGGGAGAGAAACAAAATCCAGGAGAAGGGTGGTAGGAAGAGGCTGTTCCGTGTTCTGTGCTCAGGCCTCTGCGTCTGAATGTGACCCACGGTTTGATCTGAGTTCTGCAACACAATAAACCATCTGTTTTGTTCAGCCTTCCTGATAATTACTACCTAATTGTTCCCCATTGTCTTTCGAATTTACATGCTGTTTTCTTTCGAGTAGCAGCTTCTTGCTCTGGTTGTCATTTCTCTGTTCTGATCGTTTCTTTGTTGAGCTGCTCACACGAGACTCATCAGCGCAGCATTATGGTGACTTTTCGTGCACCGGCCTCCGCGTTCACACCTTTTCCCCTTCAAAAACGCCATAATAGCAGGTGCTGTATTCTAGGAAATCTATTGTGGACATCTCCCAGAAGCTGATGTTACAGGACACAGTCATTTTCTTTGATAATGTTTTTTAGAGCATTGTTGTTTTCCTTAGTAACCCGTTCCTGCAGACCTGTGCTGCCTGGGAGAAGGAGGGGAGGAAGGGGTTTTGTTACCTGCAAAGTGTAACCATTTGTTCCCCTGGCCCACTGGGGCCAAAAAATGATTGCTTGTAATGCAATAGCTGTCAGGGGACCTTGGTGGCCTTTTCCTGCACATGTGGATTGAGCTTTGAAAGCAAGAAAATAATTTTCTCACAAATTTAATCAGCTTTTTTTCTGTTTAGGAGTTGCTTCCTGACTTGGGATCGAAGCTGAATCTGAAACAGGTGACTATTTTAATTGATGTTGTCTCGGGTTAAGGTGGTTTTTGAACAGAGGCCTTGGAGAACTTTCTGACAGCGTCATTTCTGCTCCCCTTCTAATTAGCACAGTAAAACAAGCACTGCACCTTCTGGTAAAATGTCTTTCTTTCCTTATTAATCCATTTACAACCCTCTTAAGAATGCAGAAGTTTCCAGGGCTGGATAACAGACTGAAAGGTGAGTGTGTGTGTGTGTCCTGTGCGTGGAGAAGGCCCTTCCTAAAACGAGTTGCTGATTTTAACTTCACCAAGGAAAAAAGGATGATAAAGGCAGTGACAGCATCCCATAGCTGTTGTATCTCTTGAGACAGGAGCGGATGGCTGTGTCGGGAATCCCAGGTTATGCTTCCCTTCATTACGTGGTGACCATGAGGCTGTAGTTGGTGGTCTCTGGTGGTGTTTCTGATGCTGCGCGGAGGAGCAGGTCAGGGGAGCTGAACTGTCAGAAGTAGTGCGAAAATGTGTGAAATGAGGATGTCAGGCTGCTTCACAACGTGAGCTGAAAACGTAGGGTACCAGTTTACCTGGGGGAGACAAAGCCTGGCAGAAAGGAGGAGCTTGGAGCAGAAGACTCATTGCTTATGTTGGTATTTCGACCAATAATCATCAAAATAAACCCTTAGGCAGCATTGCCAACACATGTCCCATCCCAGGACTGGTAAGCTGGTTGCTTTGTCTGAGCTTTTCCTTGGACAGCCTTTGCCCAGCAGGAAACTCGCTGGGGCTGAACGGATAACACACGGCTTTGAGAAGATGGCACTGGGGGCTTGCAGGCAGGTCTGGGAACTTTAAATGCATCGCTGTAATTGTTTCCATTTTTGCTTTGATAGGAGTGTTGTGCCCCAAAGAGCCTCATGGTCCCAAACACACGGTCCATCTTTTACCTTCGCTTCTTGTATTTGAACCTGGTGTCATTATAACCTTGGCAGCGAAGGATGCAGAAGATCTGTGCAAGGAAGGGGCCAGGTTTGCTGGAACCAGCTCTTAGCCAGTGCGATGAGGTTTTTAAGAAAGAATACATTTCCCAGTGATCAGCAAAGCCTCTGTGCTGGGGGGGTTTGAATCTGGAGCAGACAGAGCAGAGAGGAGAGCTCGGTGTAGAACAGGGCGGGCTGTACCTGCAGGCTGGGCTTAAGGAGCTGGCAGAATTCAGAGACATTAGACACGGGAAAAGAATGAAGTTTCATCCGCTAAACACTCTTACTTGCTGGAAGGATAAAATAGAATAAGAACAGCAAAGATCAGACTGTTCTATCTAGCTAAGCATGAAGAAAGATGGTGAGAAAGCAAGCGCTTTCAAATCTTTGCTGATCCTTTTTATTATAATCCTTAGATTAAGTATTTTATATAAATGTGTGTGTGTGTGTGTATGTATGTATATATATCTATATACACACATGAGAGAGATACAGGTGTTTCACTGCTGGCCTGCTCAGCTTCCCGTGCCATCAGGGTTCCTTGGGATCTGGTCACCTCTGCAGGAATTCTTGTTCTTTAACATTCTATTCTATTCTATCCTTAACATTCTATTCTATCTTTAACATTCTATTCCGTCTTTAACATTGCTGCGTATGCCCCCAAGTCATAATCCAGATCTCGCAAGGCTTAATTTGATTTAAAGAACTGTTTTACCGGAATTGCCATGAAAAACACGTAACAGTTGTCACGCAGCCCTATTGAAGGTTTTGAGTTTATTTCCACATTGTAATTACAGGGGGAGAGAAAAACCCCAAGCTAATAACATACTACTTGATTTAAAATGTGATTATGTTCTTCCGAACAGTCTGGCATGATCTGAATGTGAATTCTTAATGTTTGGGAGTATCAGCACGTTTTACCAGAGACCAGTTGCAAGAACCTGCTCTCAAAGGCAGAACCGCAGCCCTATGTGCCCTCATTGCAGGCAGCCCTGCGTCACATCGGCTTCTCTCAAGCTTACTTTTCCAATTTTAAGTTAAAAATGGAAAGCAGCGGATGTTCCAGGGGACTTGAGAGTTCTCAGAATAATCCTGTAGCCAAGAGTTACCGTTACCCTTTACATCTATAAACTTTTAAGAGGTATAAATAGTATTGTTGAGACTATTCTTGGCATATTGTGCCCAGGACTCCTGATGTACATTTTTTAAGGCTAGAACAACTGGGAGCCGCCTCAAGAGTGATCCAGTGTCTGGAGAATCATCCTGTGGACACTTAATTTGCTCATTCTGTTCAACTTAGTGAAGAGAAAATTGTGGGTTTTTTTTTTTTTAGATAAAGAACTTGTTCATAGTCCATCAGTATCTACTTGGAGTGAGAGCTCCTGATGATACAAGGCTTTTTAATTTAGTTGAAAAAGCATAATGCATTTAATTATTTGACAGCGCGAGCAATTAAGCGTTGGAACAACATATCAAAGGCTATATGGTAGATTTGTCATCTTTGAAATCGTTAATTCAAGACTCGATGCCTTTTAAGAAGAGATGTGGCAATTCAGCCATAAGTTACGGGCTTGATGCGGGAATCGTTGCCAATTTGATGGCCCTTTTATGCAGGTCATTTTTGATTATCATTACAGCTTTTCTGTCTGTGGCCGAGTCCTCTTCCTGCCAGCAGCGGGCACACGGCACAGCCCTCATTAGGAGAACCAGCCGCTTCCCCATTTGTTCACAAGGTCACATTTATTGAAAGAGAGCCTGTCCGTACCTGCACTTTAAACACTGTTGTTACTGCGTGCTTCTTTTTATTCCTTTCTTCCTTTTACCTGGATTCCTCTTCCTGTTTTGCTATTTCAGCCGTTACTTTAGGAGTCCCATAAGAAGTGTTTTCCTGCAAGCAGAGCAGCACTAAAACATCACCCCTGCAAAGCTCATCATCTGCTAACGGTGCTCTTGGTTTTCTGCAGCATCTCTGCCAAACCTGCCTGGTAGCTGGACAGACAGGTGTACAGGGAGGTGTGGGTACAGCCAGGTCGTCTGTTAAATACATCAGAGAGCAAATCTGATGTAAAATGGCAAATCAGAGGGGCAGCGTTTACCCTGCTTGCTGTTAATACAGTGGTTGCTGCACAAGGCTGGAGAGAGTCCAGCGCAGCCACCAAGATGCTGAAGGGAGTGGAGCATCTCCCGTGTGAGGAAAGGCTGAGGGAGCTGGGGCTCTGGAGCTGGAGAAGAGGAGACTGAGGGGGGACTCATTCATGGGGATCAATATGGAAAGGGGCAGTGTCAGGAGGATGGAGCCAGGCTCTTCTCAGTGACAACCAGTGACAGGACAAGGGGCAATGGGTGCAAACTGGAACACAGGAGGTTCCACTTAAATATGAGAAGCAACTTCTTCGTGGTGAGGGTGGCAGAGCCTGGCCCAGGCTGCCCAGGGAGGTTGTGGAGTCTCCTTCTGTGCAGACATTCAAACCCGCCTGGACACCTTCCTGTGGAACCTCAGCTGGGTGTTCCTGCTCCATGGGGGGATTGCAATGGATGAGCTTTACAGGTCCCTTCCAACCCCTCACATTCTGGGATTCTGGGCTTCTGTGTGGAGCTGCAGGAACCCCGCTGGGGTGCTGTGTGGCACTTTGCATTGAGTACAGGGTCAAATCGGAGCGGGTCCAAGCTGCCGTGGGGCCTGGGAGCCTGGCTCCCACAGCAGGGAGTGCAGGAGCAACTACCAAATCCTCTTGGTGTTCAGCGGGAACTTGCAGCCTGCCCCGTGTTCCACGTTGGAACCACTGGATTGGCAGCACCTGCACTACCCGGCCTCAAGTGAGCTCGGACGGGTCTTTGCTGTGACAGCACTGTAGATGAACCTGCAATGTCAGGCAAATCCCTTCTTTGCCGGTGTTTTGCCGTGTGCTAGGCTAGAGGTGGGAGCCTTTGCCAAGACTCGGTTGTGCCAAATACTGTCCAAAGGGAAGGATCCCTTCTCTTTCGAAAGGTCTCTGCAAGACCATTCTCATGCATGCTCGATAGGATGCCTGTGCTCAGGGCGTATCTCCGGGAACAGGTGTATTTGTTGCATTCATTCATCTTCTCCAGAGCCAACAAAATGCCTGTGCAGATAGGGTCTGATCCTTTCCGCTGCCTGCGGTTGCTCTGGCTCTGCCTTTCCCGTGCAGAGGCAGCAGCCGGCTGGGAGTGTCCTGCAGTCCTCAGGCAGAGTCGCTTGGTGTGCTAGAGCAGGGGCCGTGTGCTAGAGCAGGGGCCGTGTGCTTTCGCTTTGAGTGTGCGGTCCAGTCTTCCAATGAAAGGAATTAAATGTATTTTCTGTTTGTTGTTCTCTTTTAATACAGAGGCTCAATTCAACTGCATTTTGTTTTCCAGCATGCAAGTAAAGACCCCAAAGATGGGAGAGACAGCAGAGATCAAAAAGAATCCAAGGAGGAAGGCAACAAAACCGTCCTGGAGTTTGGGAAGCCGTTGCCGTTGCCCTCTCTCCCGGGCCTTCACCAGTCACTACCTCAGAACCAGAGCTATGTGGCCACCACGAAGTCACAGACAGGTAAAAAAAGACAAGAGTTCAAAACCCTAGAGCACCCACCTCCCAAATGTGTGCCTGTGTGTGGTTGAGCTGGAGATAAGACAAGGACTGAAACCTCTCTTAGTACCTTTTCCCCATTGAATGTTCAGGGTTTCCTTTCCTGCATCAGCAGGTGGCTGCTCTACACCTTGTTTGTCAGGTGCCGTTTCATCCAACCCGTTCTCTGCAAGTGGCCATTGCAGTGCAGGCGTGATGCTTGTGTCCTCTGGACTCCCCTCTGGTCACCTCTGATGTTGCACAGGGCACGTTCTTGCAGTTCCCTGTTAAAGGAGCCTCCCAAGTGCAGTCCACCAGTTTTTGCTTCGTAGGGAACATGCTCCATCCAGCAGTATGTACCCAGGTGGCCAGAAAGGCCACCAGCATCCTGGCATGCGTCAGGAATAGTGTGGCTAGCAGGACCAGCACGGTGACTGTCCCCTGTCCTTGGCACTGGGGAGGCCAAACCTCGAATCCTGGGGTCAGTTTTGGGCCCCTCATGACAAGAAAGGCCTTGAGGTGCTGGAGCGAGTTGAGAGAAGGGAACGGAGCTGGTGAGGGGCTGGAGCACAAGTGTGATGGGAGCGGCTGAGGGACCTGGGAGGTTCAGCTGGAGAACAGGAGCTGAGGGGAGACCTGATCTCTGAACTGCCTGAAAGGAGCTTGGAGCCAGGGGGGTCGGGCTCTGCTCCCCAGGAACAAGCGCCAGGAGCAGAGGAAACGGCCTCAAGTTGCACCAGGGGAGGCTGAGGTTGGATGTGGGGAACAATTTCTTCTTCCCCAAAGGGCTGTGGGGCATTGGAACAGGCTGCCCAGGGCAGTGCTGGAGTCACCATCCCTGGAGGGTTGGACAGACGGACATGAGGTTCTCAGGACATGGGGCAGTGCCATGGCTGGTGTAACAGTTGGACTCAATGGTCTTGAGGATCTTTTCCAGCCAAAATGATTCTGTGATTCTATCAGGCACAACCACACTGAGGATCAGTCTTCTGCTAAAAATTGTTACTGGAGGAGTCGCTCTCTTCCTGTGTCGCACTCTGAAGATGTTTCTGTGAATTCTGAGGGACTTTGTGCATCACCGCAACAACTGGTTGCAATAAACTACATCCTTGTAAATAAATTTAATAG
This sequence comes from Patagioenas fasciata, assembly GCF_037038585.1. NCBI lineage: Eukaryota > Metazoa > Chordata > Aves > Columbiformes > Columbidae > Patagioenas > Patagioenas fasciata. The sequence continues at coordinate 3,129,822 of NC_092539.1, forward strand.
GATTAACAGATGTTTGGAGAGGTCTCTTAATAGATTTTTGGTGAAATTTCATCATAGTGGGAGATGAAGAAATGCTTTCAAGGAGCAGGCTGTACAGCTGCAAACGTGCTGGTGTTGCCTGTTCCCTGCTGTGCTCTGTTTGTAAAAGAACCTGCACTGAGCATCCGTCTGATACGTGTTCACCAAAGGCGGCATCAGGCAGTGAGGTGTGATGACTGATTTGATTAGAAGGCCAAGCAGGAGACTTAACAAATTAAGACCAAATCAAAGGAATGAAAGAAATCAGACTTCCCTAGTAGGTGTGAAATGAGGTTAAATGGCAAAAGGCTCTTTATTTAAGGTACCATTTCTCTGGGTGCTCTGTATTATTGTATGATCACTTTCATTGAAGTTGGTGTTATTAACCTTGCAGTATCTATTTGAGCAAGTTGTGTTTGGCCTCCGATGGCGTAAGTGATGCTACCAAATGCAGGCTAATTTAAGGACTTGATGTTCTGGGTGGTGATATCGGGGCCAGAAGGATCATGGAGAGGATTCTCAGAATTTGGATGGGTTTTCGACTCTGGCAGAAAGCTCTTCGTGTGTTTGCATGTATGTGTGCATCATCTTTTGGTTGACTTGTAAATAAATCACTTGAGGCGGGAAGCCTTCTTCTCAGATTGTGCCCTCAAATGTGGTTCCCCCACAGTACAGCCTGTACTCTCTATCCTGAGCAAACTTTAGGTTTCGTTTGCTTCTCTTTCCCAGCTGCTGCAGTATCTCGGAAGAAAAAACGGAGGATGGGAACCTATAGCCTGGTTCCCAAGAAAAAGACCAAAGTGTTAAAACAGAGAACAATGATTGAGATGTTTAAGAGCATAACTCATTCCTCTGCGGGTGCCAAGGTAAGGGGAGCGCTGAGCCCACTGGACGTGTTTGGTGTCACCAACCCCATGGATGGGCGCAGGAATACACTTGCTTGTTGCCGTGAGCATCTTCTGTTCTGAGTCTGCATCTTCTCTCTGGCAGCAGGGTTCTGCCCATAGCAGCCTTCCTGCTTTGAAAATGGCTTTTTGAGACAAACAAAAGTTTTCCAGTGAATGTTCCCCTTCTGTCCCGTGAGTCCTGAGGAGCTGGAGGGTTTTCAAGCATATCCCTTGTGGTAACTGTTTTGTTTTGAAATCCTCAAGGTAACTGTCAAGTGTTGCTGCTTGAGGCTTTATGGCAAAACAACTGGTTAATTAAAAAGGCTTAGACAAGGACTCATTCCTGATCCAGTTCTGCTTTGGCTGCAGCCCATGCCCTGAAGTTTTGATCTTTGAATTGAAGGAGAACAGTGCTAGGCTTTCATGGAGGGGAATGAAAATCCCTCTGTGATTAAACTTCCCTTTCCATTCCCTACAAACCTTCTTGCACCTTTGGAGCTGCCTGTTTCTGAATTAGATCACGGGGGTCTGGCTGAAGGCTCCTGCGAGGCCACTCTCCTCCCTTCAATGCTTTGTACAACCACCTGAGTCCAGGATGACCCCTCGTGGCTCCTCAATCCCCAGATCAACAAGGTTTGGTGACACATGGCAGGCTCTCAGCTCATTGAAGAGCTCTGGATGGACACATAGCCAACTTTCCCCAGCATTTTTAAGGTTCCTTGCACAGAGGTGGTCTGGGATGGCTGGGTTCAGCTGCTCTGTCCTATGAATTGCTGTTGTCTTTGTGGCTCATGTACTTGGATGACTTTTCAGAGCGACAAGGACCTGGGTGATGCCAGCCCTCACGTCAATGGGGAAAGCATAGATGTAGACTCCGAAGAGGAAGACTCAGATGAGTTGGAAGAGGAGGATGATCATGGAGCAGAACAGGCAGCTCTGTTTCCTGCAGATGACAACAGGACCTCTAAAGACAGCGCGTCCGATGCAGACAACACCAGAAAGGTATTCACGTGCCCTGTGCAGGGCTTGAGGGGGTGGGGTGGGACTCTGCTTGTGCACATGGGATGGGAGTGGTGGGAGTTGAGGCCATTTCTAGGTTTTTTTTGGCCTGCAGGGTGGCAGAAAGCGCAGCAGGGGTAGTGAGGCTTTCTGCTGACCATTTCCTGCTCCTCGGTGCACCTGTGAGCATTACCCTGCCTGCTCCCAGTTTCAGCCTTGCTACATCAGCTGTGATCCACAGAAACCCCACCATATTTAGTTATGGGATTCACTGAACCAACAAGGGGTGTCTTCCTGATCTTGTAACATCTGCTAAAGCACTAAAATTGGTTTAGTTCATTTTTTTTCCCCAAATCATGATACATAGTGTAGACATAAGGCTGCTTTTGTATAACTGAGGAAGTTAAGATTTGGTTGGAAAACTTTATTCTGGGGTTACGTTTTTTCCCCTCTACTGTCCCCACGTATCTACCATGATGTGCATAGGCAGCCTTGGAGTTCTTGTCCTGGAGGGGAAATTCTGCTAGTGCATGTGCAGCTTGGAGGTGGGTGGGGGACACAGCAGGACGATGGGGGATGCTCTGCTAGATGAGGGACACAGCAGGACGATGGGGATGCTCTGCTGGGTGGGGGACACAGCGGGACGATGGGGATGCTCTGCTGGATGAGGGGCACAGCAGGATAATGGGGGATGCTCTGCTGGGTGGGGGATACAGTGGGACGATGGGGGATGCTCTGCTGGGTGGGGACACAGCAGGACGATGGGGGATGCTCTGCTGGGTGGGCACACAGCAGGACGATGGGGGATGCTCTGCTGGGTGGGCACACAGCAGGACGATGGGGGATGCTCTGCTGGGTGGGCACACAGCAGGACGATGGGGGATGCTCTGCTGGGTGGGCACACAGCAGGACGATGGGGGATGCTCTGCTGGGTGGGCACACAGCAGGACGATGGGGGATGCTCTGCTGGGTGGGCACACAGCAGGACGATGGGATGCTCTGCTGGGTGGGGGCACAGCAGGATAATGGGGAGATGCTCTGCTCTGAGTGACCTGACCTGACTGACTCACTCTGTTCTTGGGCAAATGGTGGCTGCAGATTGATGATGGCGAGTCTGAGGAGGAACAAGAGTCTGTGGAGTCTGGGGAGGAGGAGGAAGACGGAGATGAGTCTGACTTGGTAAGCCTGGCTGCTAAATGTGTCTTTCACCCTTTGTCGTGTCGATAATAATTTCCCCTTTGCGCTGCTGCCAGAGACAGAGCAAAGCGGAGCAGTTTCATGTCTGACAAAACTCGCTCTTTGAAACCACCCACACACAGAGCGTTATTTTCCACGAGGTGCTTAACCCTGATCTGTGATACAGTTAATTGCTTTCTGATGCTAATTAATGGGCTTTTGTTGTTTTCAACAAGGTGTTGACTGCTTGTAATCATTTGAATGTTAGTAGAAATATTTCAGGGTGCTTAAATTCTTCAGAGTCAGCAGACTTGGGGAGTGGTAGGAGCCCAAGTTGTTCACAAACCCATTGCCCACAGCCTAAATCCACGTTGTTTTGACACGTCACCTCATGGCACCAGATGAGCCGGCAGCTCTTATCAGGGAAGCGTACAAAGAACAGACAGACAGATGCTTTCCCTAGGACGTTGCCTGTTTAGTGCTAGGGCAAGACTTTCACCGGCTGGTGATTTTTAGATGGCTGGTGAAGAGAACCTGTTTTGTTTTCAGTTTAAATTGTTGTTCATTGATTGTCTCCACCCTCCGCCCTCCACTTTGTTTTAAAATTTTGCTCCCTTTCCACAGCACCTCAAGTTGAGGAGCCAGCATTTAAGGCACCCCAACTCTTCAGTCACCTTGAGAAAATTCTTGGCTTCATTTTCTTGATGTTTTGAGCTAAAGGTAGAAATTACTATAATACCAAGTGAATCATTGAAGCTCTTCAGGGTCTTGTGCTCTGACACGACAGGAGCCAGAGGGGACCCAGCAGCAGGGGCTGCCCCTTTCTTTGCCTAGCTGAGGCCAGTCTGTAGCGTTAGCTCAAACCAAGGCTTGAGCTTGCACTCAAGTCCAAACTCCCGAGTCATATCTCCACATCCTAGACGGTGGTTTTTGCTCTGGTGAGTCAGTCGGTTCCCCAGACAGAGACTGGCTCAGACGCAAGCCTCTCCCCCACCAGCCGTGTCATGCAATTGGGGTAAAGCCACGTGGTGGGGCACAACCGAGCCCACGCTGGGGACGGTTATCGGGGCAGCGTAGACACCTCGGAGAGCTGCCCCGGAGAGCTGGGGCTCAGCACCGCCTGCTCCCGGCTTCACCACCGTGATAACTTGGTGCAGCATCAGCTCCCGATGAAGGTAGGGCCTGGCCCAGCGCTGTGATGGTATCAGGAGGGTTTTCACAGATGGCTGCGGGAGATGGATGAGCACCAGGAGATGGATGAGCACCAGGAGCTGGTGGTTTCAGCTGGAATGTGGATTTTATGATGGGTGCTTTGAAGGCTGCCTTACAGGGGTGGGGTGCCCTATCCTCCATTCCAATGTTGATTTTGAAAACCCACCACAGACAACTGTATGTTTTTAAACCCAAACCCTGTTTTGATCCATATATTTGTCTGAATATTTGCTGTCTGTGCTACCCTGTACCTTGGTGAGGGACGGGGCTGCTCTGCTGCTGTAGAGTTCAGTTCCACCTGGGTCCGTTCCAACCCTGTAAGGTGGCTCTTCAGGTGCAAGGTGGGGCTTTATTGGCATTTTCTAGCACGACTGTGAAGCAATGTCAATACTTACACCATTTTTGGGGGGAGAAGCTAAAAGTGTGCGTGTGCCGGTGTATGTGCATTGCTGCGCAGAGGTGCTTGGCTGCTGCCATGAGCGTGGTGGAAGAGAAAGTGAAGCGTGCGCTACAGAAATGGCAGGAAATACACCCACACGTGGGCTTGTGTTTCCTTTTCGGCGCTGTAAAAGGCATCTTAGCGCCCCTTGATTTCGAACCCCCGTCCCTGAGGCCTTTTCGCATCACTTGAGCCGCGAGAAGGCTCCTTCTCATGGGCGCAAAGGCTGCTGATGCCAACATGCCTGACACGCACGTGGCCTCTCTGGTTCTCCAGAGCTCCGAGTCCAGCATCAAGAAGAAGCTGCTGAAGAGGAAAGGAAAGATGGACAGTCCGTGGCTGAAACCCACCCGCAAGAGGAGACGGAGGAATAAAAAGAAACAAGCCAGTGTGCTAGGTAACTAATTGTGTTTTGTTTCTTAATTACACAGAAATTACCCTCCTAGGTGGGAGGGGTAAGGACCCAAGGCCCATAAGGTGTTGGCTGTCTGCAGAGCTCGCTCTTCCTTGGCGAGGATGGGCTGTATGATCAACCAGGGTGTGAACTTGCATCTCATGGGCAGTAACTCTTGGTGTGCACACTCTAACAGCAGAATAGATAGATATGAGGTGGCTTTATACTTGGCATGCTGGAGGAACATTTTGTTTCTCATGAACTCCCTTTATTTTAGAGTATCCAAAAAAAAGACCTCATGGATTTATGGCTGCTTCTGAGCTAAATGACCACGTGGATTCACGTCTCGTGAGTTCAGGGAGTGTGATTAGATGCAGAAGGGAAAGGCAGAACCACCTCACAGTGATGCTTGCTTGCTTTTGTATGGATGTTTGTCTATCTGAATGGAATGTGCAGGTTGTCTTTGGTTGTATTTGTACTGGCCTACCTCCAGCCCATCAAATGGTGTGGATGTTGTTCACTTGGTCATTCTTGTTTGACCTAAGTTGCCCAGCACTCTCAAGAAGGTTTCAGTGTCCTTTGTCCCCTGAAAGCTGTGGGGTGGGGAGGGCTGGGAGCACAGACTGGATCTGATTCTTCTTCAGGAGATGTAACAAGATGGGTATTAAAAATGTGGGTACTCTGTGAAGTGAAGCTGTGCCTTCAGCTTCATTATTAAGGTTTCACATGTCCATTGCTGTCCTCTTGTGTTTGCTGATTCTTTGCAAACAGACCACTTGCTCATCAGCAGATTTATGGCTGCTTCTGAGCTAAATGACCATGTTTCAGCCTCTGGTGTGTGCCTGGAGTTTGTCAGGGGTTGTCACATGCAGGGACAGGAGTTGGACTCGATGATCCTTGTGTGTCCCTTCCAGCTCAGGACATTCTATGATCTGGTTTGCTCTTCTTCTTCACAAGTCAGCCCCTTTCTCAAGAAGAGGTGGGGACCATTGATCAGAACAAATAGCTAATTCTTCATTTCAGAGGCAGACTGGTTTTCCACTCCCTCCATAAAGGTGGCAGCCAGTCCTTCAGGCTAACACAAGTCTCTTGGCCAGGCCTCAGTGGGAGAAGCAAACCAGGAGAGAAAGTGAAGCCAAGGGAGTGCAAAGAGATTGACAATTCCCACAAAGGCTCCGAGGGGTCCCCGTGCAACCTCCTCCCTGTGCGATCTCTTCCCAGCAGCAGCTTTGTCCATTTAGAGCCAGAACTTGGCTTTTATGTTTTTCTCCTCCCATTAAGCTGAATGTCACCTGTCTTGTCCTCTTGTGACGTACGTGATGAGCTGGTTCTCCCTGCCTGGCCGGAGTGTTCAGGGAGCCCTTTGCAGCAGGTTGGAGACAGGAGGGTGCGCTGAGCCCGGGTTTCATCCCTTCCTTGTGCCATTTCAGCTTCTGCTGCCGGTGCAGTACGGCAGCAGGCAGATGTGCCTTTCAGAGCCAGAACTTGCCTTATTTGTTCTTTTTTTTAATGGTTACCTGCATAAGTGGAAGTGAAAATTCTGTCTGATCAGACAGGGAAGGAAATAAGAGATCCATCATGCCATGTATGCCCAGATGTTGTATATTCATAATTCTGTGTGCATCTCTACTTGTGACTTCTCTGAAGAGCCTGCATACAACCTGCTTGCTTAAATACGGCCTTTACACTTGCATGCAATTCATTTATTTTATTATTATTATTATATTTTTAGCTATGTAAATACCCGTGTGTTTCCATCCAGGTGCTGAAGCTTATAAATCATCTTTGGGAAGCAGAGAAGGCCCCGGCCAAGAGAACAACATGGAATACATGGAGGTGTCCCTGGATTCCCTGGATCTCCGGGTGAAGGGGATCCTCTCCTCACCGGCCGCAGGTCAGTGGGTGCTGCAGGACCACCGAGCTTTATGGGGACCAAGACCCGGAAGCAGGGGCTTTGTTCTACCGGTTACAGTCGGGGTCCCGGCTGCCCCCTGGCGGCTATGGGGACCAGACTGGCCACAGACTGACCAGGACCCTCGGGGATGGGGAACTGAGTGGGACGGGCGAGCTTGGACGTCTCCTTGGACCCCCCCGTTGGGCATCTTCCCGAGCCACCCTTTGGGGTGGCTCGGGAAGATGCCCAACGGGGGGGTCCAAGCTGTTGTCCCCCTCAACAGCTCACCCACAGCTGCTGAGGGTCAGGATGGGCAAGAGATACCGAATACCACAAGGACTTTCCCTCTGCTTGGATGTCTTGAAACAGCCCTTCTCTAGGATTGGTTTTTGAAATCGGTTGGCTAAGGGAAACTCCTTGCAGGGTTTGTAGCCACGGGCAGGATGCTGTGGGGGGGAGTGATGCCATTGCTAAAGAGGATGAAGTTAATCGTTGAAACTTTGCGGCAAAATAACTCTCCTTTCAAAATACTTGAAAAATGGCAGTGTGGTTCCTTCTCAGTGGGATTCGATCCCATAGCAGGTTTGGGTAGGGAAAGCTTGGGACACCTCAGGGTAAACCAATGCAAAGAAAAATGTTGGAGGGTTTGCTTCTGTGATGAAAACATTGCAAAGAGTTGACTATATAGGATTAGAATAGGAGCACAGGACTAGAAGCAACCCCTTTGTCATTAGGCCAGCGTTTAGCAGTCGTGGGTAACGTAGTGATTGAGTTGAATCCAGAAGCAGCACAAGAACATTCATGCTGTGCCCCCATACCTGGCGCTGAGCCCCCTCAAAAGCCGTTATCCACCTTTAAATAGGTTTGAAAATGTTAAATATCTGAAAGAAAGGGATGAGGAGCAGGCAAGAACGTCTCAACATCGTACTGCTGTCTTTGCCCTGGTTTGTTCTCTTTCCAAAATAAATATTTCTTGGTTGGCTGAGACCAAATCGTCCCAGGAATTTTGTTTTCCCATCTGTGTAATAAGCCTCTGCAAATAGAAGTTTGTGCTTTCCTGATCTTCTCTATTTATCACTCCACTAACTGTTCAAATTTCCAGCTCCAGGTGGTTTCCTACAAATTCTCTGGTGCCAGAGCACGGTGTTGTGGGGCGGGTGGGGAGGAGAGGCTGGTTGATAAAAATCTGTACGTCATCGTTGTTCTTCCTTGTTGAGGTTTTCGCAGAGTAAACTGTTCTCAACTTATTATTCTTGATTTCAGCACAGTCATCTGTAGTGTGGCTGGACTTAGAGAAGTACAGGATCCATTTGCAAACCCCAACTGCTATAAGAAAGGGGTCTTTTTTACAGGGTGCAGATAATGCCTTGAAAGCAGAAAGATGCCCCCAGACATAGGTGGTGTTTGATGGACTGATCCTTTTCTCCTGCAAAAGAATTTCAGAGTTGATTTACTGGTCTTCTCTACTCCAGGTCTTTCCAATGGTCCTGAAGCAATGGAAGTGGATGGGCTCCAAGAAGTTCCCCTCTGTAGCTGTCGAATGGAAACCCCCAAAAGCAGAGAGATCACCACACTTGCCAACAACCAGTGCATGGCCACCGAGAGTGTGGACAACGAGGTAGGAGCCTGTCTTTCAGCTTCTTGCAGACTTTCCTGCTGAGGACAAAGACATAAAGACTAAAAAGCTGTGCTGGGAACATGTGCTGGGTCACACAGGGGTCTTTGCATCCTGCTAGCATGGCACAGGGAACTGTCTCGCTCGCTGAGCTGGGGGCTGCAGCGCTCTGTGTGCTTTGCACAGTCGCGAGGTGGTGTGCTCTGCGCTGGGTGGATCCCTCTGCTTGTCCTGGCCTGCGCGGCTGGATCAGGTTGATCTCACTGATGCTCTTCAGGCCAAGTGGGCTAGAATACAATAGTGTGAGCATATCCGATCAGAGGAGGCTCGGAGGTGGTTTCCCCTGAGTATGACAGTGATGATACAAACCTTTCCGTAGCCAGCTCTTGAGTTTTGGGAACGTGGCATGCCCTCCACCTGCCCTGGCCTTCCTCTCTCCTCCTCTTCTCCAAGAGGCTTCTGTTACAAATTTTCCTCTGTCCTGGCAACCCCGCACAGCCCCCAGGTCTGGCTCACTGAAAATCCCAGAATGTCAGGGGTTGAAGGGCCCTGTAAAGCTCATCCAGTGCAATCCCCCCATGGAGCAGGAACACCCAGCTGAGGTTCCACAGGAAGGGGTCCAGGCGGGTTTGAATGTCTGCAGAGAAGGAGACTCCACAACCCCCCTGGGCAGCCTGGGCCAGGCTCTGCCACCCTCACCAGGAAGAAGTTTCTTCTCAGATTTAAGCGAAACCTCTTGTGTTCCAGTTTGAACCCGTTACTCCTTGTGATGGCACTCAGTGCCTTTCAGTCCATCACAGTTGGGCGAGTTGGGCTCTACTGGTTCCAGAAGGGTGGAAGTGGCAGGAGCGACTCCCTCCCAGTCTGGTAAGAGAGGCTGCAGGACAGGAACGTGCTCGGTTGATCCTCCTTTTGCCACAAGGCACTTGGGTTTCTTTTAATCTGAGCTGCGGTCACACTGCAGTGTGCTGATACTCACTGGGAGTAGGACAAGGAGTGAGAACATCCCTAGTTCTGTAGCATCCCAGGAGAAGAGTGGATGAAGGGAGAGAGGGATAATCAGATTTGCAGCCCAGCTCTGCTTCTGTTCATACAAGCTGGTACCTGTAAAGAAGGGAATTTCCGAAGCATGGCAAAATCAGTTCATTGAAGAGAGAATGCCCTGGAGACTTAAAGGAGAGGGGGGCACCCCAGGATTTCTAAATAACCAAAAGGTATATGAAAGAGTTTCTTCTGGTGTACGTGGTGGCTTGAGAGTTCTGTCCCTGGATAAATCAGAGGGACAGCAAAGGCCACGCTTTCTGTTAGATTCCTTTTTGTAATAGGATAAGTGACTCATAGGTGTTATAAGAATATTATATGTGTGAATAGTGGCTTCTCCAGACTGTCTTGTCCTTGGAGAATATTATAAATAATTATGAGCACCCTGCTGCACTCTCTAATGGTTGGAAATTAGCAATTACTCATTTTATACTTTTTTTTAGAGTTTCTAACAAATAATATAGCATGACATAATAATGCAGGGACTTCCTCACACGGACAGTGCAGCTTTTTATGTGTTAATCAGATTTCCTTAGCTCATAAGTAAAAGTCAAGTCAATGGCCCCCTCCTGCCACCCCCGCAGCCTCTGGGGTGTGTGTGTGTCACCGGTGTCACAGCCACAGGTAGGCTTTGCAACTGGAATTTGGGTGAGTTGGATCAGAGATGATGAGCCCTGGTTCAAATCCGTTCTCTTTTGCTGTAGGGGTGTTGATTCTGCAGGAGAAGTGGAGTTTAACAGAATTAGAGAGGAAGTCTAGTTTTGTTAAGGAAAAACAGCAAAGCAAGCCTCTGCTAGCCCAGAGGGACAGTCGGTGGGCGGCGAGCAGGCTCCGCGCTGCTGACTCCTGCTCGTGGCGGCAGTGCACAGTAAACCGGGCGCAGATGTCGATAGGGATGTTTCCTTTCAGCAACCTTTCACGTTTATATTCCTGGATTATAATTGTCCTTTGCCAAGCATCTGGGGAGAACCAAGGTTATGATCAAGAGGAGCTAACAGAACCCAAAGAGCATCGCGTCACAGGTGGCAGCTAGGATGTGAAAACGTCATCGATGTATGAAGCGTTGATCCTTGTAATGCTCATTGGGGAAAAGTGAGCCCAAATTATGGAGCCTGCTGTCTTTAACAGAGCAAGGTGGTGCACAAGGAGGCAACATTTTAAGCCCAGAGCTGTACATTGGGGAAATCCTTTGGAAAACATGCTCAAAATGTGACTTTAGCCGCGCTCTCGTGAACGCCTGGCTGTTCGTTGCTGTGGTCTGGGCAGGGGCCAGTGCTGGAACCAGTACAGACGATAACTTTGCTGGCAGCGAGGAGCAATTATTTTTCGCTTTATCTTCCTGTGACTTATACTTCTGAACAGTAACAAGATTTAGTGCGTATGGTCTTGTTCTCTTGGTCACCACCACCCGCTCTTCCTGGCAAAAGGCGAGCGTGTGTTGTGTGAGTCAGGCCCCTGGGACTGCCCCTGCTTGGCTGCTGCCTGTTTCCAGTTACAAGCAACTTGGGGTCCATGTGCATGCTAGTTAGTAAATGATACGTTTCTTCCTGAAAGAGCAGCTTTCACAGCTTCCTGCCGCACCGCTAATGCTATCTGGCACGCGTCCGAATTACTGTGACAAAACCAGGGCTCATCGAGGCAACGTGCAAAAAAAATTGTCCTCCGCACAGGCACGGAGAGTGTTTTTGGTCTCCAGTAATTTCATTTCCTTTAATTTCTCCCGTTCCAGCTGGGCCGATGCACAAACAGTGTGGTTAAGTATGAACTGATGCGCCCGTCTAACAAAGTCCAGCTTTTGGTGCTGTGTGAGGACCATAGAGGGAGGATGGTGAAACACCAGTGTTGCCCTGGCTGTGGATACTTTTGCACTGCAGTAAGTCCCTGCTCTCAATCTAGGGAAGGGGGGACCTGGCGCAGTAGCTGGAAGAGCTGAAGGTGGAGATGGTACCCAAAGGGGTTTACTGGCTGCCTGGCACCAGCTCCACCTCGTTCCACAGCACATCAGGTGGTGTTTTCAACAGGAATGTGTGTGAGGGTAGCTGCCATTGTCACCTTTACCATCCTGGAGACCCCAGGGGGTGTTACTGAAGGGTTTTCACTGGGATTGCACACAATGGAAGTCTTCCCTTAGGAATTTCTTTGGAACAAGGGTGGTTGGTTTTCTTTTGTTTCTCTGGGCATATGAATCACGTCAAAAAATGTGTTACCTTGGTTTGTAATCTGTGTGCACAAGAGTGGTTCTGTCCCCTGCCTGCTGATGAGGGTTTAGATGGGGAACCCGAGTGATGGTGCTGGAACAGGCAGTGTTGGAGATCTGCTGCTGCTTTTTCCACCTCTGCCACCGAGGATTTTAATAACGTGGTCCAGTCCTTTAAGTTGTCAGCATCCTGGTAAAGCTGAAAAACACCAGTCGAGGGCCTCACAGGGTGATGGGGAGGCTTAATTGTCTGATGCGAGTCTTTGTCAATGAAAGATGCTACGATAGTCTCAAGCATTATTATAAGTGTAATAAATGGAGCCATCCTGGGTTTTCCTGCTGAGTCAAAAGTCATTTAAAAAATAAAATCCTCAAAACCCATGAAGGCTGAAATAGAGTTGATCAGATTGCTTGGGAGGACCGTGAATTCAGAAGAGTGGGTTTAACTGGCCTTTCCTTACACATTCTTGGATCTCTGAGCGCCATCTCATAGTTCACGCAGGTGAAGCTGGGGGTGTTTGTCACTAACACCACAGAGCACAGCAGGGCTTCAGGTAGCACTGGTATCACAGGGCAGTGAATTCTGGGGTACCTTCAGTTCAGTTTGGAGGACTTTGCCAGGAAGGGAAAAGAATTTTAAGAAGAGTTGCCCCAGTCTGAATGAGCAGTCAGCCACGTTATTGGGGTTAAACAGCATATGGGGCTGGTCCAAGCAGAAAAGTCTCATGCTTTAGGTTATATTGGGGTTTGGTCCTTGAATGGTTTGTGCACAGCTTGGTTAGGTAGTTTTAATGCCAGCTCAGTACGCAGGTCTGAAGTTTTCTCTTCCAGTTTTGAGGGCGCCCTTACAGTACACTGGCACTTCTGGAAACGTAAGAACTTCACATGTTCGAGGAAAGAGCTGAAAATTGGGTCTTATTGGTTCTGTTTCCCAAATGCAATCAAAAAACTTGCTTTGCAGTCCCTAACCTAGTGAGTTTTTTCCCCGTGACCTTAGTTTTGTTCTCTTCTAAAGAAGTGGCAGTGCTCGCTTACTGTATTGGAAGCGCCAGGGACAAGAGTGGTGACGAACGAAGTATTTGGGAGATCTGTGGATGGAGCTCATGCAAGGGTAAGGGGCACGGTGACCGAGGTGTGAACTTCTCCTCTGTGGTTTCTTTAGGGCACTTTCATGGAGTGTCAGCCGGAGAGCAGCATCTCCCACCGTTTCCACAAGAACTGTGCCTCCCAGGTCAATGACATGAGCTACTGCCCACACTGCGGGGAAGACGCCTCCAAGGCCAAGGAGGTGACAATAGCAAAAGCTGACACAACCTCAACGGTGTCACTGACCTACGAGCAGCAGAAACCAGCGGCTGTGGAGGGAAGAGCTGACACCACGACGGGGAGGTGAGCCTGGGAGCACCTGGAGATCCCAAACCTCATGCCAAACTGTGCTTTGCATTTGGACACTTGTGCTTGTGGAGCAAAGTGCTTGCTGGTCCTGCTCTGACAAGCCAAACTCAGCTGCAGGAATCTGCAAGCGTGTTTTGTCATGCTCGCTGTCACACAGAATCACATAGAATGTCGGGTTGGAAGGGACCTGGAAAGCTCATCCAGTGCAATCCCCCCATGGAGCAGGAACACCCAGCTGAGGTTCCACAGGAAGGGGTCCAGGCGGGTTTGAATGTCTGCAGAGAAGGAGACTCCACAACCCCTCTGGGCAGCCTGGGCCAGGCTCTGTTACTCTCACTGAGAAGTTTCTTGTGTGTTGGAGAAGAGCACGGCGTAGAATCATAGAATGTGCTTAGTTGGAAGGGACTCACAAGGCTCATCGAGTCTACCTCCTGTCACTGCACAGGACAACCCCACACTTCACACTGTGTGTCTGAGGGTGTTGTCCAAATGCTTCTTGAATCCTGGTGTCCAAATGCTGTCCGAAAGCAGCCACATGATGAGCTGGGGCAGAGGCCATGAAGATAGGGGGGGTTTAGGAGCTAAGCCCATTCCTGCCTCTTATTCCTAGGAATGGAATAACACTGGAATGAGTTCATGTTGCCAGTCTGCTGAGTGACAGGGAAATTGGTGCAGTACCAAGCCACAGCACTGGTGGGCACAGGTATAAAGCGAGGATCAAAACATGGAGAGAAACCCCAATCAAGCCATCCCTGTGTTGAACAGTGCCCTGACTTCCCATCTTGATCTGATCTTGTTCTGGTGGCTTTTATGACTGACCCGATTTTCCTGGGTTTCATGTAGCACTAAGTACATCAAAATGTAATCATAGGGCAGTGCAACTCCTTTTTGGGGCAAGTTCTTTTGGAAAAGGCTGTAAAATATGTTGGCTTGGTGTTTCAATTTCACTTAAGCTTATGTGTATCTAAAATCCATTTCCTTTCCTTCTTTGGCATAAGATACACACTGTTGTGTGGTTTTAATGCTTGTGCTTGGCTGTCTTTGATTTCTTCTCTTCAGTGGCACTGGGACGCGGTTATCAGAAGAAGACAAGCCAGAAAGTTCGGCTGCTGAGGGGTTTGACATGGCTGGCTCTTCGGTTTTCCCAAAGCCCACTACCAGCCTGACCCAGGGACCAGTTAAAGAAACTCTGGAAAGTGCCCTGATTGCCCTGGACTCCGAAAAGTAAGAAGACAACCACTAGGTCTCTCCAGTTCAAGTCGCTTCACCTGGAGGAAATTGAGATTTAGCTTCTCTGCATTTTGGCTCCACTCAGACCTCCTTTTGTTCACTTCAGTCACTTGTCACCCCCAACAGATTCAAGAGAACAGTCATTGCTCTACATGTCTTACTGATTGGTCTGGAGGATTTAGTTTTTCACTGGCCCTCCAACCCCAGCTGTAACTACTGGGAGTTCCTAGTTACAGTCATAGGGCCAGAATTTGTTGCTGTGTGGCACAATGTGGCCCTCATGAGAACAAGGCTGGCTGTGCTTCCAGCTGGAAGTTTCCAGATCTCCTTCTGGAGAGTGGTTCTTGAGTGTTGTTGGCACTCGAGCTGTGCCGTAGGAGCAGACTTTGTCATGCACATGGGGTAGTGGTGGGGTGGGGTGAAATGCTCTTCCGTGAGTATTCATTATGGCTCTTTTCCCCTCTCCTGCAGACCCAAGAAGTTACGATTCCACCCGAAGCAGTTGTACTTCTCTGCGAGGCAAGGAGAGCTGCAGAAGGTCCTGCTGATGTTGGGTAGGTGGCTCCTTCCAGGTCGTGGTGTGTCTGGCAGCGCTGCCCGCTCCTGCCAGGGCCCGGATCCCTGTGTTCCCCACCGCCCCTTGGGAGAGGAGCTGGAGGAGAAAGTCGCTTTTGCAAGGGATGTGTCATTGGAAATGGCTTTGTCTTTCTGTGAAATGTGGAGCTGCTTCCCACCTGTTTCTACATTTGGGCATGGTTTTAGCCAGAGAAACTGTTTCTGTCCCCAAATGACCTACGTGTGATTTTTCCAGTCTGACAGAACTTTTCCTTTCCATGGAATGGGATAATGAGGTATTTACATGCAGGAGAGAGGTAAAAAGATGAGTATCAGCTTAAACTGAGACCTGTCAGCAAGAGAACAGAAAGGAACAGCCCTTCAATACCCCGGCTTTGTTCTGGGGTACATAGTTGTGTCACCAGATGACTTTGAGCTGCTGAGCTTGTTTTTACCAACAAATATTCCTGAGGAATCTCCCCCTTTGAGGGACACAATGTTTCCTTGGGATCATTTCCTTTCCACTCCAGTACTTTGCAGTACATTTTTGGACGCTTTCTGTTCTTTTCATTCATCAGATTCTTCTTTTTTCTTCTAGCAAGTGTTAGCTTCATTGTTCTTGTCTTCAATAGCACGAAAACATTATTCATTGATATTTAACTATGGCCTCATCATATGCAACGTGTTATCATGTCCAGACATCTTTGGCTGTCATCACCAACTGTCAGTCTTTGCACAGCTGTGAGAGTCTCTGGGCAGATCCCGAGCTCGTGGTAGTTGGAGAAGCTCCATCCACTTTGCAGCCCTGTGTTTGCCGAATGCAGCAAGGATTGCTGATATTCATTGCAGTTAACAGTGCTGAGACAGAGAGGCCAGGTGGTACTGGCTTTCTGTTGCTTCCAGCTTGTGTTGCTTCAAACAAAGCAGCATTTCATTTTCTTTTTATCCTTGTATAGTGTTTGTTGGTTTTGTTACGCTGAGGTGGCCTATGTAGAAATTGTCATGCCTTAAGGGTGTTAAATTCCATGGTGTCTCTGAACCCCTGGGTTTGACGGCTGCGGCGTATCCAATGTCCTGGGACTGCGCCGAGAGCTTTCTGGCTTGAATGTGCAGTGAGTCAGGAGATGGGCTGAGGATGGGCTGGGAACCCGTCATTTAAAAGCCTTTTAGTTGAGATCTGATTCTCCTGTTATACTTTAATCTCTGAATTATGCTTGAAATCATCTCTGCTCTGTTTTCCAGTGGATGGAATTGACCCTAATTTTAAAATGGAGCATCAGAGTAAGAGAACCCCTCTCCATGCTGCCGCCGAGTCTGGCCACGTGGACATCTGCCATATGCTGATTCAGGTTTGTCTCCACTTACGCTCTTCTGTACAAACAGTTTTCTGTGTTGTTTTGTCTCCTGCCCCACGTGGCTAAAGCACACTTGGAAATCAGCACTGAAATGTCCCTCCTATTAAAAAAACCCTATTTATTCTCAGGATTTGCTTAGGGAGGAGTAACAGAGGGTAACGTGAGGTCTTAAAGGCTGTATTTCTAGCTGGTTCTCCAAGCAAGCGTTGCTGTTTGGATAATGAGCATGTGTGGCACAGGGAGCACATGGGGATGTACACACCCGAGCGCACCCAGCAGACCATGCCCTGCCCCGGTGCTCTGCCAGGGTGCTCTGTGGAACCAAGACAGATGGGAGCCAGCACACCCTGTCTTCCCTTCGGCCAAAACCCCAGTAACCCCAGCAGGACTTTCCTCTGCGGTGTGAATGTCCCGCACGTGAGAAGGAGAGAAGGGAAGATGCAAGTGTGGCTTATTGTCTGAGATTTGGATTCAAATTGAGGGAGGATGGTCAAAGACAGAGGTGCTCTCATTGGACCCGCTACAAACTGATGTCAAGAAAAGCGTTTTAAAAGCTATATATTTTTTCTTTTTTGTACTGGCAAAAGTGTTTTGTTTACCCTGTGTGACTGAAAAACTTTAAAGGGCTTTGGAGGAAGCTGCAATTCCACGTCTTTGAAAATGAACCTGCTGGGATGTTGCATTTCAGCATCTGCAGTCAGAGGCTTTCAAAGTGCTGTTTGAAGATGCAGCTCCAGGCCTACCCTGCTGCTCTCACTCACTTAGTTAAGTGAAGACAACGGAATGAGCAAAAGGAGCAAAATTTGCGAAATATTACAAACAATTTGAGCTGCGTATCAGTAGGGTTGGTTGGTTTCCAAAATCTTTCATCTTCTTGTCTCATCCCTCATGTCTGGCTACTGCAGTAGCACAGTATTTGGCTGGGAATATACCCAGCTTGTTAAACTTGAAATGCCTCTTCCCTGGTCTGGTTTAAATAGCTGTAGCTATTTAAAAGTAATCAAAACAAAGGCATTCAGTGGGAGGCACCTGGATGCAAAGGAGCCAGCTTCTCGTGCCAGGTGAGCCTGAGTCAGCGTGTGGCTGCTGTAAACTGGTCTGCGCTTCACACGGATACATGCACGCCTGGCCTGCCAAGAATTGTGCTGTTTCTGAGATTTTTCTTCGGATTTCAAGTGTTGGGTGGGTTACTGAGTTAAGCAAAGAGGTTTCTTTACAGCTCCTACCTCTGTTGCAATCAGCAAGTTGTTCCTGTTGCTTGCGATGTTGGGAAGAGCTTGTTTTGTTCATTGTGTCCGCAGAAATGATAGACCAGGGAAAACAAAGCCGCTGCAAAAAGGAGGCGTTTTTTTTCCAAATTGTTACACAAACGCTATCTAGAAAGTAACAGTACAAAATACATGAATAACTAGAGTTATTTAATACCAGCTGTTGTATGCCCTGGCTGTAGAGGGCAGGAGAGCGGGCAAGCAGTGTGTGCTCATTCTCAAAACAGGCGAAGTTGGCCTGTCTTCTTTCCTGGTTTGATTTAATTCCCACCCCCCTGATTAATACGCCTAAATTTCAGGAAAAACCCTTGCTCCTAAACCTCTACTCCACATCCTTCCTCTGCTAAGCAGTAATTATTATAACTGTCCCTACATTTGCCTCGGCCTCTCAACAGGCTGGTGCTAATATAGACACCTGCTCTGAAGACCAGAGGACCCCGCTGATGGAAGCAGCAGAAAACAACCATCTGGAAACTGTGAAATACCTTATCAAGGCTGGAGCACTAGTAGATCCTAAGGTAGCTGTTTATTCCGTATATTTTTCTCCTGAAAAAGCCTCTCTCCACCATTTCTTTCTCGCTAGGTTTGAAGTGCCCAGGCGGAGGGGATGTGGGCTTGCTGGTCTTGGCAAGGCTGTGCTTGTTGGTCGTACCGTTGTAACGGTGCAGGGTCCTGGCTGGGAGCAGTTTGGGGCAAGCACTGCCGCTTTCTACATTAGTTTGTGCCACCAAATGTAGAGGATATTTGATTTGACATGAGGCTGCTGAGTATTAGTGTCACAAATCCATTGCAGTGAATTTTGGAGTTTGATTTCAGAGTTTTCTTCCCTATAGACTCTAATAATGAGAATTTTGGAGTGACATTTTAAAATGGGCTGGTAATTAGGTGCTTGCCAAGCCAGCAAAAATGACAGAGGAAGCTTTGCTTTCCAAAGGACTGATGTGTGGTTACTTGCAGTCAAGCTGCACTGGCAAAATCGGACCCCATCTTTAAACTCTACCCTTTAATTTAAACAATTACAATAAAACGCAGCTGTCTGTTTGCCTTTAGCATGCTCTGCTTGCTTCGTGATCTTGGAAAATGTACAGATCGTTTATTAGTCCCATAAATCAGACGCTATTTGGAGTAGAGGAACCCTCCCCATGTTAAGTTCTTATTGTTACAACCTGCTGCTGTTGGCGCGATCCTCGGCTATCGCCGGCCAGTATGGCAGGACCAGGATGCGCTTGTCGTGGAGGAGCTGGCAGGTCAGGAGGATTGCACAAGGTACCAAGTGCTGCCCAACCCAAGCCTAAAACAGATCCTTGAAAGCCTGGTTCTAACCTGGGAAGGGGGAAAGGGCAGGACAGGTGGATTTAGGTTCATGCCAACCGCTGTGCTGAGTGTCTTGGAGCAATCCAGACACCTCTCACCTGATTTATTCCTGTGGAAGGTAAGAGAACCTTTTCTTACGCTTCTGAAGGTAAAGTGAAGGAAAAAAATCCTGAGCTTGCAAAAGCAAATTAGAAGCCTGAGATCACGTCTGAAGTCTAGACTGGTTTATTATGTTAATTAGTTTCTTGCACCAAATTAGTCATCTTTTCGAAAGCAGCAACATTGCAGTTTATTGAGAAATGGGGGCGTTCGCTGCTGCCCGGGCTGCCCAGCCCTGCGGGGGGATGCTGGGGACCCTGGCGTGAAGCTGTTGATCCTGTTAATAGGATGTAAAAGCCCCGCTCAGAACCTGCAGGAACTCTATATTAAAATATGCCTGCTCTCTGGGGGGTTGAGAACCTGCCCTTGGCTCATGCTCGGGGAGAACTGTGGGGTTATTCAGACATGGCAGGAACGTCTGAGGGTGTAGAACCCCCTTTGTTGCCCCAGGGAGCCCTCTCAGTGTAAACCTGACCCAGGATGTCCCATGCTTGTTCAGAGCGTTGTCCCCAGCCCTGTGCCATGCTGTCCATCAGAAGCTCTTGCCTCTGATGTTGCTTCCAGGGGCTTGGAAGGAAGGAGTAATTTTGGTTTCCGTCTCATTTCCTGGTCTCTGGGCCTTTCTATGCGCTGTGCTCTTGGGATATAAACACCTGATAAAAATCAGGCTCCAGCCAGGATCTTCTGTGTGGCGTGTGTCTGTGTCATGAATCACCACCTGTCCATCTCCACCAGATCCTGCATTCTCAGCTCCCAAAGGCATTTTCCTTTCAGCCTTTGCACTTTTTATCCCCCGTCTCAGCAGAGATGGGCACGCTGGGGATTGCTGTCTTGGGAGGCTCGTGGCCCCTTGTGCAGGACATCCCTTTGCCCTGCTGCCGGGTGCTGGGATCAGCCCTTGTGCTAATAAAACGCAGGAAAAAAAGATGTATAAACAGAGCATTTCAGGTTGAGCCAAGCCCACTTTTCTGTTGTAAAGTACAAGCCCTGAGTGCTTGTTCTCTGGTTGTGTCCAGGACGCGGAGGGCTCCACGTGTCTGCACTTGGCTGCCAAGAAGGGGCACTACGATGTTGTTCAGTACCTGCTCTCCAATGGGAAGATGGACGTCAACTGCCAGGTGAGGCCTTTTTGCGAGGGGCAGAAGCTGCTTTTCCCAGCGACCTGAGTCTCAGCAGCACGCTGTCTGTGCAGTGGTTACTCAGATACAGTCCTGCTGCTGGAAGGGACCTAAACGTGATACGGTGACAGTGCCTTGGGCATGGAGGGGAGGTGATCCCCTCTGCTGACCTAATGAAAACTTGAATTCTGTGTGCCTCAATTTGCAGTTTCTCCTTGACCAAACTTTGCTGGTAGAGCCTGTTTCCAAGGGTGTCACCGTGCTCCTCATAGCAGGGGGTGGTGGGATCACGGATGAGCTGTGGGGTGGGTCAAGCCTGACCCATCATCATAGAATTTACCTGTTGCTATGGGGTGAGGCTGCACGGCATTGGGGTTCCTCATCCTGGGGTAAACCCGGCTCCCCCAGGCTGCTCAGGGAGCTTTTCTAAGAGCTTTTTACACGAGCTGGATGCTTGTTGTGCCTTTTGGACAGTCAGCTGTATCTGAACGCCCTGGAGGTCCATTGCCAGTCTGCTGAGCTGCAAATACACTCCAGCCTGCTGAGGCAAGTTGGCTGGAATCACGCTGGGCTCTGCAGGTCCTGAGGGACCTGTGCCTGCAGTGGTGTGACAGAAGGAGGGCGATGAGACAGACGTGGGGAGGGAAAGGATCTGGGGCTCCCAGGCAAGGTGCACGCTGCTGTGCCTGCCAAGGGGCTTGTAAATCCAGCAGGAAAACGTCGTGTCCGCTCTGCGTGTCTCACCCTTTCCTTTTGCTCCCCAGGACGACGGAGGCTGGACGCCGATGATCTGGGCCACTGAGTACAAGCACATTGAGCTGGTGAAGCTGCTGCTTGCAAAGGGGTCAGATGTCAACATCCGTGACAATGTGAGGTTCTTCCTGGAGTCTGTTTTGGAAGTTATCCGCGGTTTTCTCTTTGAAAACTGAACAAGCCCAAAAAGGCAGATTTCTGGGCTGAGCGTGGGGAGATGCAGTGGTGCCTTGACAAGGGTGGTTTGGAGCAGCAAGTGAATAGTGTCTGCTGGGAGAATTTTCCTCCATACTCTCGGAAGAGGTTTACAAGCTGGCAAGAAATCCTCTTCCTCCAGCTCTTCTGACATAACCCATAGAGATGCTGTTCGTAACGCTGCGGGTTGTGGTCAGCTCTGCCTCGCTCCTCCTATTCCAGCCGGGTCTGCAGTGCTGTCACTTGGACACTGCACTGGGCAGATCCTCCTGAGTCCAGAGTGTCTGCTCCATGTTGATCATGGTCCCGTGTGCGTTGGGCATGGGTCAAGATTGGGGGCATCCCATGTGCCTTTGGGGGGCACGAGCTCATACTCAATGATCCTCCTGGGTCCCTTCCAACTCAGGACATTCTATGACACATTATATCAGCACTGCTCCTCTTCTTTTTTCTTAATAGTCTGTTTCTCATTTTTTCCTGTCTGTCTCTAAAGATTAGAAACCCCAGCAGTACCTGCAAGGCAAGCTGGGAGTTGAACTGGGGTCCTTTGGCCTGTAGATGTGAGATAGTGAGACAAAGAGCAGTTGGCTTCCCTGCATTCTGCACAGAGTTGTTCCAGCAAAGCACCTACCCCACCATCAGTTTCCCCTCTAGTATAGCTCATGGCAATGTATTTCTTTATGCAAGGCTGTGAGTGCTCTTCTGACTTCAAGGGATACAAGCAGCTGGTTTCTATTTGTCTCCCTAAATGCCTCGGTTGTGTCTTGGGTGCTGACAGGGGCAGGTGTTGGCACGTTTGTCTGAGAAATGCTCCAGCTGTTCCCAAGGAGTCACTGTCCCCAGTCTGACAGCCCCTTCTTAGTACGAGCCTCTGTTTCCTTAGGAGCTGAGATAGTTCACAGGCAGCTCCGCGTCTGGTGCTGTTCCTGAAAGCAAAAGTCAAGACAGGAGAGAATGGTTTTTGGGTTGTGATGGCACTGACTGAACACAACTGACTTCTTTGATCTGTCGCCAAAGCCTTTGGCTACTGGTTGCATGATCACACAGTAAAGATGAAAATCAAATCAGCTCAGTCAACAACTTGCTCAAAAGAAAAAGATTCTCATAGCAGATGTATGTATGGCACATCCGTTACCGTACCTGCCTCCTGATTGCAGTCATTAAGAAGCGATGTCACTCGTGCTGGGGAACATCACGCTCTGGGAGAAATGGTTTTGATTGTAATTACGCTGCTGTTAGGCCGTGGCCGATTCGAGGCGAAGCAGCGAGTGTTGCTGTCCGTGACCTGTGTGTGCAGCAGCGCATGGTGTGCGATCGACAGGATCATTTTATTCTCTAGGTTGGTACGTGATGCTCATTAGGTTTTTTCCTAGGTGTTGCCATAATGGGAGGCAGAAGCTGTATAGAAAGAGGTCTCCCCCCTCCCTGCTATATGTCAGTACCTCCCCTATTTAAGGAAGGATCTAAGTTAAGTTGCAATGATTAAAAGGTGTGCTTTATTTTTGCTTTAAAGAAAAAAAGAGAAAAGTTAGGTGATCATCACTATCATCTCACTGTTGTAATTGATGTCTGTAGAGCTTGTCATGGGGAAGGGTTGGAAGAGTGCTGCAAATTGCACTGTAACAGAAAACAGAGTATCATCGCTTAAAATACCGCCATCAAAAAGATGAGTGTTCAGCTATTTCTAGTGCCGCTAATGAGAGATGAGTCCATACAGTATTTAAGAGATGCCTGAAGTTGGATTGATTGCTCTCTCTGTGGCTCGTGGTTCTCTTTCTAGCACCTTCGCGTACCCTATAGCTTGTGCTGTGCTCTTTAATTTTGCAGCGCTGGGAGACGAGCTGGCTTCGCTGTGTGTCTGGGCTGGGGAAGCTCAGCTTCTAGCCCCTTCCAGCACGTTTGCTCGTGTCTGTCACCTCTCTTGTGGATTGATCCGGGTTGTTTTGTGGTTCTGAGACGTGATTTGCCTGCGTGTCTCAGGCAGGCGATGGACCCGTTTGTGCGCAGCCTCCCCGTCTTCGGTGTGCGGAGGCGGCTGCAGTGAGAACTCCCTGCCTGTCTGCACGGAGATTTCCCTGGCAGTCCCAGCCAGGAGGAGCAATGGAGGGAGGGAGACTGCAAGCCACATGTCGAATGCTGCAGGTGTAGCGCGAAGGGTGGTGAAGTCCCAAAGCGATAGGATTTTAATGCACTAAACAGCCTCTACTCTGTTTTCTTTCCCTCCAGGAGGAAAATATTTGTTTGCACTGGGCTGCTTTTTCTGGCTGTGTTGACATAGCGGAGATCCTGCTGGCTGCAAAGTGTGATTTACATGCAGTGAATATTCACGGGGACTCGCCCCTGCATATTGCAGCCAGAGAGAACCGCTACGAGTGCGTCGTGTAAGTTCAGCCCCAGCCCTGCCGCTTCTCCCCTTCCCCTGCTCGCCCCTTCTACCCAGGCCCCTTCTACCCAGGCCCCTTCTACCCAGGCCCCTTCTACCCAGGCCCCTTCTACCCAGGCCCCTTCTACCCAGGCCCCTTCTACCCAGGCCCCTTCTACCCAGCGCTGGCTGGCAAGCTCAGGAGGTCCTTGGAAATGCCTTTGGCATTTAAGCACAAACCAAAATTGGGACAGAGGGTTTGTTTTCTCCATCACCCTGTTCCTAGGGAAAGGGGGTCTGAAATAATGGGTGCTGCCAGAGATGGTGTAAAACAAGGTCACAAAACATGGGGTGATCCTGATGCTTGGGCAGGGGGCTTGAGGGGGTGCGTTCAGCCTGGGCTTCCCAGCAGAAAGGTGTCAGGCATCCTTGATTGAAGGCTTTTCTTTTCACATAGTATGATGACAGGGCTTTTCCTTTGCTTCATCACTACTCTGGATAAAGCCATCGTGTGTACTCACCAAAAGCTGGTGAATATAAACAGGGGCCAAGTCCAATACCAGTTTCCCATGGGACTCTTTCATTTCCAGCCTACTTTCCCCACTCGATATCTTTACCCACCAGAGAGTTTCAAGCCTGTCTCAAGTTAGGCTGGTACCAGGATGGTACTTGTCATGCCTGAAGCAAGGTGTGGTTTGCCCAGAGCTCTTGTGAGTGCCTAGAGCTCCAGTCTGTGGCTTCTGCCAGTGCCCTCTTGTAGAAAGATCCACTGAACCATGTTTAATAAAGAAAACTCGGGTGATTATTCACTACTATAGATTCTTCCTTCTCCCCTACGGGCTGGCTGGAGGATGTGATTGAGCTCGTTTTCCCCTTGCGCGGTTTCTTATCCTCTCTTGCTGTTTTGCAGTCTCTTTCTTTCCCGTGGCTCGGATGTCACTTTAAAGAACAAGGAGGGTGAGACTCCGCTCCAGTGCTCCAGCCTTAACTCTCAGGTCTGGGTGGCCCTACAGATGAACAAGACTCTCCGAGAATCATCTGCTGAGAAGCCTGCCCAGATAGAGAAGGTCGTGAGCAGGTGAGAATAGGCCCGGCTTTGCTTGTGCGTCATGAAACAGAGCCCTTGCACAGGGCAGACTGGGGGCTTGGATTAAGAAAGGACTCCAAATGCATACTTAGCTTTTTAAACTGGTGTGAAGGTCAGTTTGAGCTTAGCAAGAACTAAGCACATGCTGATTCAGACCACGGTTTGTAAATTCATCCTCCAAATGGAAATATTCTCAAGCACAAAGAACAATCTCTAAGTCAGAGTGGAAAAAGATGAACTCTGTTCTAGTCTGAATTGCTTTCAGGCTTTGAATACTCAGTGATCAAAGACAGTAATTCTGCCCCTGGATGGCGTTTGAATGGCCCCTTGTTCGGGGCAGCTTTTCTTCCGTGACAGTTCTGTTTATCCCACTGACAGAGACATCGCCCGGGGTTATGAGCGGATCCCGATCCCCTGCATCAATTCAGTGGACAGCGAGCCTTGTCCTAGCAACTACAAATATGTTTCGCAGAACTGCGTCACCTCCCCAATGGACATTGATAGAAACATCACTCATCTACAGGTGAGGGATCACGTCTGTCCACGTGTTTTTTCGTGTCCTGGTGTGCGCATTCAGGGATGTAGCAGTGCACTGCAACTCGGAACAGGTTGTGCATTCAGAATGGGAATGTCTGGTCCTAAGATTGCCATCACATCCCAGCGAAGGCTGTATTCTGAAACTCCAGCTCTTGCTGTAGATGTGATTCTGCATCTCTTCCTTTCCAAGACTGGAGCTAAGCTCTGTGTTTGCTGTAGCATCACCTGTCTGGTGCTGGCTGATGTGTCTCCCGTTTATGCTTTTCCTGTGTTGTGTATCTAGAAAGTTACTGAGTTTTTGGGAGACCTTCCTTGTGCTGTGTTCCTGCTGATGGCAGCATCCAGGCTGAGGTCTTGCGATATCTGAAGTCCTCAGAGGGCTGGGTTGTGAAGGCAGAGGTGGGGAAACAGAATCATTTTGGTTGGAAAAGATGCTCAAAATCATCAATTCCAACCGTTAACCCACCCCTGGCACTGCCCCATGTCCCTGAGAACCTCATCTCTGTCTGTCCAACCCTCCAGGGACGGTGACTCCAGCACTGCCCTGGGCAGCCTGTTCCAATGCCCCACAGCCCTTTGGGGAAGAAGAAATTGTTCCCAGATCCAACCTCAACCTCCCCTGGCGCAACTTGAGGCCGTTTCCTCTGCTCCTGGCGCTTGTTCCTGGGGAGCAGAGCCCGACCCCCCTGGCTCCAAGCTCCTTTCAGGCAGTTCAGAGATCAGAAGGGCTCCCCTCAGCTCCTGTTCTCCAGCTGAACCCCCCAGGTCCCTCAGCCGCTCCCATCACACTTGTGCTCCAGCCCCTCACCAGCTCCGTTCTCTTCTCTAGGGTGAGGTGACTCCTCTCTGGGTGCAGCTCTCAGGTGGCTGAAGTGACCCTCCCATGCCCCAGCCCAGTTGTGCAGCAGCTGTGGTGGCTTTGGGAGCACTGGGGACACAGCCAGCTGGAGTACACGTGGGGAGGAGCAGCTGGGGGAAACTGAGACATTGTGGTGCATCATCTCCCAGCTCTGGTCCCTCTTTGGAGCTTTCCTTGTCCTTGAGTGGGGAGTACAGCTCCTAGGGCATGGAGGAAGGTTAGGAACACAGGGACATGAAGGTGGGTCAGTATGGGACCCGTTCCTGCAAGCTGAATCCGTTGACGTTCATTGCACACAGAAGTAAACAACGGGGTAAAAATGCCACTGAACCAATGGGGCTGGTTGATCTTTCTGGCTAATGAGCTGCAGCAGGAGAAGGCACAGACGTGTGGTTTCTTCTCTGACCCGCTCACAGAAGTTGCTGTTTGAGATGTGTGAGTGGCGTGGAGTTAACCCCCTGTCTTCTCTTCCAGTATTGCGTGTGTATAGACGACTGCTCCTCCAGTAACTGCATGTGCGGCCAGCTCAGTATGCGCTGCTGGTATGACAAGGTGAGGACACAGAACTCCTTTGGGTCAGACTGGGGTCTGTGAGCTGAACTTTGTACACTTCAGGGTTTGTGATTGTACCTTATAACCAGTTCCTTGCACAACTCCTCTACTTTTTGTTTTAAAATGCCTAAAAGTGATAGTTTCAGTTTTGAGATAATAACAAAATGCACACTCAGGGAAGCTTTTCTAGTGTTATTATTTGTGTTACTGTCATGCCAACTGGGCCATTAATTTTACCCATGTGATAGAGAGCATTTAATAATCCAGGCATGAAATCAGCTTCCATTTCAGAGCAACGTAGAAAATGCTGTAATATGTAAACAAGGGAAGGGTAGTAGGGAGATTTTTTTGCCTGCCTTTATTTATTGTGATCCTTCCAGATGAAGGCAAAGTAAAGATGTTTTAACTGCAACATTGCCAGGAGCCTGATTTGTTTTGGATAAGTCTGCTTCAATCCTCCAGGGGGGTTTTGAGGTTAATATTTGGACGGGTTCTGCTAAGATCAGAACTTCTGTGAATCTCTGCAAGTTTCTCCCAGGGGAAATATTGGCATCTTTCTTTGCTTTGTAGCCATTTTATTTCCATGTTAATAGGTGATTACATCTTTCAAACCTTAAAAGCCAAATTTGTTAAATATGATGAACAGTGCCTATCGCTTCTTTAATCCTGTATGGTTGGTAAATAATTGGATTGTAGTTTTTTGGGGTGTGTTATTTGGTAAAGTAATGTGGTTCAGAGAACTTGAGTCTATTTGCCTTGTAATGTGAAGTTTCGGCTTTATTCCAGAGGCAAACTAAGCATCTGCTTCCCCCCTCCAGCACTGCAAAATGATAATAATGATGATGCACACTGGGGTTTTTTGCATAGGACTGTAAGATTTTGTGTGTGTGTGTGTGTGATGGCACGTAAGGTGATGCCAGGCAGCAAAAATCTAGATGTTCTCTTGCTGTTTGTCAGCTGTTGGTGGTAGTGGTAAGTTTGTCACTGCAAGGGCAGAGCAAAACCACCACAGAAGTTGAGGCCTGATGCTGGTTTTGGGGAGGACGGGGAATATCTTGACCTTGGGGTTCTCTGGCCTGTTTTGACACTCTTGGAATTTCTGCTCCCGCCCTGCCTCTGGTTTGGTGGGGTCACAGGAACAGACAACTAACCCAGTCTTGAACGCTTCTGCTCTTCAGGACGGCCGACTCCTGCCCGAGTTCAACATGGCTGAGCCGCCGCTGATCTTTGAGTGTAACCACGCGTGTTCGTGCTGGAGAACCTGCAGGAACCGGGTGGTGCAGAACGGGCTCAGGTGAGGAAGAAGATCCAAATGCAGCTTGTCTTGGTATCATCGAACAGTTTGGGTTGAAGGGACCTTCCCAGCTCCCCCAGTGCCCCCCCTGCCATGAGCAGGGACATCTTCACCAGCTCAGGTTGCTCAGAGCCCCGTCCAGCCTGGCCTGGGCTGTCTCCAGGGATGGTTCATCCACCACCTCTCTGGCCAACCTGGGCCAGGCTCTCACCACCCTCAGGGACAACAATTTCTTCCTCATGTCCACCCTGAATCTCCCTCCTTTACTTTAAACCATCACCCCTTGTCCTATCATAACAGACTGTGCTAAAATGTCTGTCCCCGTCTTTCTTATCGGCCCCTTCTAAGTACAGAAAGACTGCAATGAGATCTCCCCAGAGCTTCTCTTCTCCATCTGAACACCCCAGCTCTCTCATCCTGTCCTCCCAGCAGAGCTGTTCCAGCCTCGGGTCATTCCTGTGGCTCCTCTGGCCCCTCTCCAGCAGGTCCATGTGTGTCCTGTGCTGAGGACCCAGAGCTGGACACAGAACTCTGTAAGACAAGTACTAACTATCTTGGTAATACCAACAGCAAACTCCTGAGCTTTCCAGCTCTCTGGTCTCAGCTCACTCATAAACCCACAAAACCCAGGATTTCCTGAGATGATACAGAAGCTGGGGCAGGTGCCACCACGCAGCGGTGGGCTGCCACCGGGTCCCTGTGTGCTGCCGGTGGGAATGAAGCAGCAGCAGGTTTGATGAGCTCAATTAATATTTGCATCCTGCCCCTGCTGCCATCACGTGGGAACTGCGGCATTCTTTCATCAGCCTGACCATAAAACACATAAATGGCTTGTGGGTTTGCGTGAACAGCCTAGATGTAAATTCTCCTGTGGAGATCTGTGAAGAAAACAACAGCAGCAGAAACTGCAAAGCTTTAATGCAGAAGATCTTTTAAGTTAGCAGTCTGTATTAGAAATATAGGCCAGCATGCCCAGACTTGGCTGCTTAAAATATCCTGACTCCCCCTGAACTGGATGCCTGAATACCTGTTGGCCTCGGTGCTGCTTATTAGGCCGTTAGGATTTTGGTGCCAGACTAAAAATGCAAATGCTTTGGTTTGGACCTTTGCTATGGAGGAGTTTGCCGCCGCATGAAATGGATCAGGACAAACTTCAAAGGAATCCCCCTGGAAAAAAGGACTTTTGCCAATTTTTTGTAGTACTGACAACACTTCTTTTTGCAAGCGTTGTAGTTTTCAATGACATTTTGCAACATTAAAAATAAGTAAGGAAAAGGCTCGATGCGTTTCAACAGAACTTTACCCCTCTCTGGTTTTCCCTGCCAGGCTCTGGTGTCTGTGTGGGTGTTTGCTTAGGAGCTGTACAGCCGGAGCTGTTGCTTTGGCATTTTTGCCATGCTGAAGTGTTTTTGTGCAAAAAACAGTCCTGCTGCTGTTGGCCCCGATGGCAGAGCCTGAACCTGAGCTTGGCTTCCTGTTCTGGTGGATGAGGCAAAACATGAGGGAGCTTCCGTAAGCCTGAGATAGTGTCAGAACCCGTTTAACATGAGGTCCTGCTTTGCCCCAGTGAAGGCTCCGGAAGCTGCGAGCAAATACAAAATGCACCGCCCCTGGTTTGGGCTGACGGTGCAAGGAGGGGAGGGGTGGGGGAAGAGAAATACTGGGAAAAGCAACAGGGTGAAGTTAAGGTGAGCATCAGATTTCTCTTTATTCCGATAACAGCGCTGCTGAGCGTGGGCTTTGGTTCCCCGGGGAGCAGTGCGAGCCTTCCCCAGCCCTGGAGACTGTTCAGCCTGCACTTAACTCAAGTTCTGGCTGAGCAGGAGGCAGAATGACTTACAGAATTGTTTCTGAGCCTATAAACTCCATCAGTAAAATTCCACAGAGCAGCTATTACACCAAGAAGTTTCAAGTTGCAGCCAGGGAGCTGGATACGATGGAGTCGCTAGATGCACCGGCCTCAGCAGAGGGCAAAGGGATCAGAGCACTTAGCTCAGAGTGTTCTTAGTTCACCGTACACTTGTGATGGGATTCTGGTACCCTACGTGTAAATCATCACACAGAGTGTTCAGTCCTATACGCTTATTTTGAATATTGAAATCATCCTTGTGCTGATGGAAGGTTCTTGGTTTTTTTTGCTCATCTCTATGAAAATTCGCTGTCTTTCAGTGGAGCGCTGCCATTAACGTGGCTTCGTTTCCTCTTTTCCAGGACTCGATTGCAGCTTTATCGGACACAAAAGATGGGCTGGGGTGTGCGAACAATGCAAGACATTCCACTGGGAACCTTTGTGTGCGAGTAAGTTATTCAGCTTTCTTTAGCTCACGCAAATGCGTCACTTCCCAAGGGCCGGGAATCACAGAATCACAGAATGGACTGGGTTGGAAAAGCCCTCAGAGATCACCCAGTCCAACCCTTGGTCCAACTCCAGTCCATTGACCAGATCATGGCACTAAGTGCCATGGCCAATCTCAGTTTACAAACCTGCAGGGCCGGTGAGTCCAGCACCTCCCTGGGCAGCCATTCCAATGCTGACCACTCTCTCTGCACAGAATTGCTTTCTCATCTCCAGCCTCAATTTCCCCTGGCAGAGTTGAAGCCCATGCCCCCTTGTCCTATTGCTGACTGCCTGGGAGAAGAGCCCAATCCCCCCTGGCTAGAACTGCCCTTCAGGTCGTTCTAGAGAGTGCTGAGCTCACCTCTAAGCCTCCTCTGCTCCAGACTGAACAAGCCCAGCTCCCTCAGCCTCTCCCCAGAGGTCTTGTGTTCAAGTCCCTTCCCCAGTCTTGTTGCTCTTCTCTGGACCCGCTCCAGCACTTCAATCTCTTTCCTGACCTGAGGGGCCCAGAACTGAACACAATACTCCAGGTGTGGCCTCCCCAATGCAGAGCACAGGGGAAGGATCACTGCCCTTGTCCTGCTGACCACACCGCTTTTGATACAGGAAGGTTTGCTCCTCTTCAGGGAGAGGTTTTCATGCAAATCAAATGGGCATCGAGCTGAGCTGAGGTTTCCTGACACCATTTCCTACTTTGTTTTGGTTTTTTCCTCATCACATGGAGCTTTTTTCACCCTTCCGTGTCTTGCTGGGATCTGTGCTCAGCTCCCTTATCCCTCTGAAACACAGATGATGGGGAGAACGCTCTTGGGTTGTGCTACAAATGTGCTCAGCTCCCATGTTCACCGTGGGTATGGGACACTTAAGGCCAAGGCGACTTGGAACAACTTTTTTATATCGGATCTTTTTTCTGTTTCAATACCGACCTCTCAAGAGGTTTGCAATGTCCCAGCTCTGGCTTTAGTCTGATTCAGCAAAACAGTAAAGCACTTGGCCCTAAGCACATGTTTCGGCCCTGATTCAATAAGGTACTTAAGAACAAAAATGTTCAGATTTATGTCAAATGAAAGAACTGCTGTCGAACCCCGTGGTTTTTAGACTTTTAGACTTTAAAATCTGCAGTGGATCGGCCAAGTGTTTCTTCCATGTTAGGAGCTGCCAGACAATAAGATGTTTTTTTCAGAGGTAAAGCTTAAAACTCTGCTGTTTGTGGGGTATCTCAAGTCTGCCTTGAGGACCAGAGGTCCCCGTGTACTGGTTTGATGCCCAGAGATGAGCCAGAGCCTGACTGTAAACAGCTCCCAAAGACAAATGGCATTAACTTCACCAAATCCTACTGGAACACGAACACGCAGGAGGAATAAGTGGTGAACAGGGAAACGGGGCAGCCCTGTGTGATGGTGTAATTAACACAGACCGTGGTGTAATTAACACAGGGCGCGTTGTAGAGCTGATGTGGCGCAGAGACCACAGTTGGGCTCAGCTCTTCCCCCCGCCCTTGCCAGGAGCTGCTGACACTGTTTCAATGGCAGGTGCTGTCTTCTTCGTTATCTGAATGAGCTGCATACTAAAGAGCTGCGCTGATTTATGTCTTGCCCGTGCACTTTCCTCCTTGTCCCCATCACTTTCATACACACACGCAGTTTACTCAGCTCACCAACTCACTGTCCTCAGTCCAGCTGCACTGATGTCCCTGCTATGATTCTTCATGGGCAACATGTAGACTTGGTTTCGTCTCCTCGTCTCTGCAGAGCAGCCCCGGTGCCGGTGATGCTCTGCTCGGGGGCCACTTGCACACAGCAGCTCTGGGATCGGCTCTTGTGGAAGCGCATTTTGTATTAAACATCTGGATTAGAGCCCTGAGCAGGTGGTTGCTTTGTACAGAGGTTATTGCTCTGCTTTGGAAGGATGATAATTGTGTTAGCGTTAAGGATGGCTTTTATTCCGTAGTTTTTCACGTATGCATGAGAGACAAATCCAGGATAGTTCACACCACACTTTTATTTTGCAAAACTCTGCTGGTCCAGACTGTTTCTGTGTATAAATGCCTTTCTTACACACATACCGCTTTGCAGCCAGCTCCGTACTTCAGATACCTTTCAGTTTTTCTCTGTAGTCACTCCAAAACTGGTTTCCCTTTCCATGTCTGCGTGCGCTTTTCCTCCAGCAGCTTCTGCAGGGAGCGTTTAGCAGCTCTCAGAGCACTTTGGCAGCCAGGAATGCGGTTCCAGCAGCGTGGTGGCCGGACAGACCCCCCACCATCATCTCCAGGGCTCCCCAAAGCCTTCATCTGCTCCAGACCCTCCTACTAACGACCTCCGGTACCCTCAGCACCATCCTGGAAGCAGCAGCTTAGTGCCAGGAGATGCAGGCGCATCACCCTCCCTGCCCCACTGGGCTCCCATGGAGATTTTTGCCTCTTCCGCTGGCAGATGCTCAGGAGTTTGCTCGTGTGCAGGTTTTTCCCTGGCATCTCACTGTGTCACTGCTCAGGAGCTGCTGTTGCTCCCCCTGTGCTGATGTTGCTGGGGGTTGTTTTCAGGCTGCTCCGTTCACGCTGGGTTGTCCGACGGTGTAGCTGTTCCTTCTGGAAATGGCACAGCTGGTTAAGGGCTTCTAATGGAGAGGACTTGAATTAGCAGGATGCAGAAACCAGAGGTTTGTGAGGGTCTGGTCTGTTTTTTCCACGCACATCCATTATGTGGTTTCAGAATAGTTGATTTCTGTACAGAACAGTGATGCTCTACTAAGATACCATCTGCTTCCAGCCAGGTACTGTAGCCACAAGATCTTGCCAGGTATTTTGGCCACAGGAGATCACAGAGCCAGGTATTTTAGCCACGCCATCAGTCAGAGAAGCCTCAGACATCCCGTCTCCCACTCCACACGGAAAATGCTGGAGCCTGCGCTGGGGAATTCTTGTTGCTCTTGATTTTTGCACGGGGTGCGCTCTGATCTCATGGCGATGAGAGGCAGCGTAAAGCTCTGAGCTGTCACTTGCCATCAGTACTGGCTTGACTTCAGGAGTCCTTCAATGAAGGGGCTGATGCTCGTGCTCCTTTTTGTGTGGGAACATGTACCTCTTGCACATCCTTCCCTAACTTTGGACCTGGGAAATTAGGCAACTTTTTGTATCAGTAGGCAGTCCTGGAAAGAAAACGAGTTACGGGAATAGCCTTCAAGGGAGCATTGAAACAATAATGTGTAATGAGGTGGTGTTTTTCAGTGAGCTGTTAAGGCTGCAGCGCCTGTCCCCGAGCAGGGGCCTCTGCGTGCAGCGTCATTCAGCCGTGTCTCAGCTGCCGCTGCTGCTGTGCCGTGCTACAGCGATTCCCTCCCTCTCTGGCCATCATCTTCCTATTGCTTTAGGTCACCAACCAGCCTGTGATTTCCAGTAACGCCGCAGCCTTACGGGAGCCCTTAATAAATAACAAGAAGATGCTGTGGGGGCGAACGGGACCATCACCCGCGGTGGCTCCTGCTCTGGCAGAGGGACTTGGCCGGGTGGCTGGGCTTGGGGAACCGCAGCCGAACGGTCCCTCGTCCATGGGTCCTCTCCAGGTTCACGTTTCGTGTCTCTCATCTTCCACAGCCCCGGAGTTAAACGCTGCCTGGAGTCACAGGGGAAATGGATACAGTTGGTTAACACTTTGAGAATGCTTGGAGAGCTGCAGGGGGATGCTGGAGAAACGGCCGCTGATCATGGAAGTCTCTGATGATGCGAAGGATATTTATTTGTATTGTGAATCCATTGCTTATAATTAATGAGCGTTGCATTAAAAGCCAGGAAGACTTACATACTTACCTACTGCACTGTTGCTTCTCTCTGGTGTCCTCCCTCTGGCTCCGTCCCTCGGGGCCAGAAATGTTGAACTTCGACAGCCTTAAACTGTTCAGGATGGAGACTGGGAGACAAATGTGGGGACATCAGTGCAGCGGGGACTCCTGCGACAAGGGTTTGCGTTGTAACCAGCATCTGTCTGGGGTATGAAAGGTGCTGTATATGTTTATTTCTTCCCAGCAGGCCAGGCCAAGCAGCACGTCCTTCACGGTGCTTGGAGGACCTGGTTGGAATCTGCCTTGCACGAGGTTGTTACTCAGATCGCAGCTCTGATTTATTCTGGTTTGTGAGGGACAGGGAAAGAAACCTGGATCCTTCCAGGGATCCTGCTGGGTTAGGTTAGACCTAAGAATTTTAAACCAAAACTTTTAAAGGTATGTAGCCTATGTCATTGGGCAAAACATCCTGCAAAGTACAAGAAGGACAGACACAAATGTTTTGTTTTGGGATGTAAACAGCACAAGCATTGCAGTGGTGTATAGGAGAGCCAAGATGTGAGTCTGACCCTGAACATAAGGAGAATTGCATTAATGTGTTCATCTTGGCCAACAGAGTGATTTGCAAAAGGAAACATACTCCTCAGGAAAAAGTAAATCTTGTTGGAAGCAAGACTCCACTTTTAATATTAAAAGTGTTGCCCTGAAAAGATAGAGTTTGGAGCCAGGTTTTAACTGCTGTAGGCTGGCAAAGCTGAGCTTGCCCGGGTGGCTCTGAGCTGACCCGCGCTGCTGCGGCTGCGATCGCCGTCTGTGGCAGCGCCGTGTCCCTTTCTGTCCCTTGTCACAGAAGAAATGGTTAAACCCAAGCTCGTGATTCTATGAGCATCTTATTTCTGCCTTTCCCCTGTGTCCGCAGGTACGTCGGTGAGCTGATATCGGATTCCGAGGCAGACGTCCGTGAAGAGGACTCCTACCTCTTTGACCTTGACAACAAGGTACTGTGCATGTCTCCATCCCGATGTGCAGCACCATCTGAAAGCCTGCGGAGAGAAGAACTGCATCCTCGCTGCCTTTTGGTCAAAATGAAGAGCTGCTTAGGTCAGGCTTAGGGTTTGTTAAAACGGGAACAGAGCCTAGCGGCGCTGGGCCGCTGTGGTACGTGCAGCCCACGCCAGTTTGGATGCAAGATGCTCTGATATCTGGCCATCCTGAGTTCGATCGTTCAGTTGTGGATGCTCAGGTGTGTGTACACAGGCTTGCAGCTGTGTTGATTGGCAGCCTTGTGAGTTCTTCATAAAAAGATGAGCTGGGAGACTGAAAAATAAC
Organism: Patagioenas fasciata; assembly: GCF_037038585.1. Taxonomy (NCBI): domain Eukaryota; kingdom Metazoa; phylum Chordata; class Aves; order Columbiformes; family Columbidae; genus Patagioenas; species Patagioenas fasciata. Next base: position 3,165,111 of record NC_092539.1, read on the forward strand.
CTCATTCAATTATAAAGGGATCCATCAGCCGCCCTGGCAGGGACCTGGGGCTGGTTCTGCTGGTGGTTATCCCGCGCTGCTCTGCGGAGGCTGTCTCAGAGCACAAACCTTACTTCGAAATGTGCCATGTAAAGCTTTTTAAGCAAGGCCATCACTTCAGCCTTTTCCTTTGGAAAGGAGGGGAGAGGTGAGCTGGGGACTCAGAAGTGGGGCGGCTTCCAAGGAAAGCTGTAAAACAGCCTGTGTTTTGCTTCTGCCAAACGCAAGATGCAGAGAAGCTTTGCTTTTTTGGTTTTGTCTGTTTTTGTTTTAAAGCAAAACGCGTTCAACAACTGAAAAATGATAAATAGTGAGTCTGTCTGAAAACAGAGGGGTCGGACGGTAGGTAAGAAGTTGAAAAGCAGTAGGGAATTCAGCCTGGTTTGTGTTGAAGATGCTCATGGTAGGAGTTGGACATTGATGAGCTTTGAGGGTCCCTTCCGATCCAGACCATTCTATGGATTCTATGGTTTCTCCTCTTCCTCTCTGGTTGCCACTGTGTGACTGAGTTCCCAATACCATCATAGCGAGGTGGGATGCAGTTTATGCAGGTTGCTTTGGGACTTACAGCGAGATGCTGGAGAAACACATCTTGACTCTCATGGTGGAGACCTCGCATCTCTCCAGATGGTCCCTGGATGTGGTGGGGGGTGATGTTGTCCTCACCAACCACGGCATTTCCGTGGATGGAAGTGAGGGGGCGATGGGAATCGCTTCTCATTAAAATTAGAGCTGGTGACGCTGTGTGTGACACAGGAGCATGTGTGGTGGCACCTCCCCAGCCGCTGGGACGTCTTCCCCCTCCCGCACCGGTCGGTGCGCGATGGGCACAGCTCGTCCATTAACGACAGCGAGGTGCGTGCCCAAAAGGGACTTGGAGCACCGCTAATGGATCCTTTTGCTTTTGGCCTCTTTGCAACCGAAATTAGCTGCTGTAATTAAGCTCTCTGCTTTGCACAGTCATTCTCTGCTGGAATAAAAAAGCCCTGAAGGGGGTTCTTTTATTTTCAAGGAAGACAAAATATTACTGCTCTCTGGAAAGGGAGTTTCTGTGTTCTCACTTTTATCTGCAAAAACCTGTGTTTTCTCCAGGCTCTGGCTTTGTGTTTTCTCACTGTCATGTTCAATTAGGGGACAGAACAGATGCCTGTTCTCCTATCCAATGGCTTTTACCCATAAGGTGTCTGTCTGCGCCAAACATCAATCCCACTCTGCCAAACTGGGGCTGGGGGAGCTGCTGAGCGGTTGAAAAGGTCCTTGTGCTGGTGGGGGCACAGTGCTGTGTTTTCAGGGTACTGTTGAATTTAAAACTGCGTGTGTTTAGTCCTTTTAAACCACAGCGGGTGTCCTGCTCTGGTTCTCCTTGAAGCTCTCCGGAGTATCAGTGGAATAGTTTGGTCATTTGTTCTATTAAACAAGTATTATTAATAATACGGAACGCCAGCCTGTCTCACGAAGGATGCACCGTGTCTCCCGCAGGATGGAGAGGTGTACTGCATAGACGCCCGTTTCTACGGCAACATCAGCCGCTTTATAAACCACCTCTGCGAGCCAAACCTCATCCCGGTGCGAGTCTTCATGTCCCATCAGGACCTCCGCTTCCCCAGGATCGCCTTCTTCAGCACCCGGCACATAGAAGCTGGAGAGGAAATCGGGTACGTGCCGTCCCCGGGGCTGGCGCGGCCTCCGAGCTGGTTCCTCCCATCCCTTCGCTCTCCGGGCTGCGTCCCCACCTGCTCCATTTAGGAAACAATCACCTTGCCAATATAATAGGCCCAGGGAGGATCTCTCAGGAAAGCAGATTTTATTAATGGTTTTGCAAGAGTGGGTGTTCTACCTAAAGGTGGGCACACCTAATAGGGCAAAAAGACCCTGCTGATATCCCTCCAAATTCCAGCTGCAAATTCCCTCCCCTATTCCCCACTGGTTGGTACTTCAGGGTTTACAGAATGCCCAACGCCTGCCTCAGTTTACCTGTCACATCCATCTAATTCTAACACCCCCCTCCCCATATTGGTTTATTTAATATATGGATTTCTGGCTCTTTGGCTACCCTTCCCCCTAGCTCGACTTTTTAAACACAGTAATCAGTTTGCATTCCGAGATTAGTTCGAAGAGGCTTTGTTTTACATGAAGGATTCATAGTCTGATGTGTCTCGGTCCTTCCCTGCCCTGGGGTCAGGTGCCAGATCAGTTGTAAAAACAGCACCGCTCCTTACGCTCCATCCCCTGGAGCTTTGCAGAGAACCAAACTGCGGAAGCGCTAAGAACCATGGACCCGGCCTCTTGTGCTCCCTTTTGCCCCTTGCTTTGCAGTGACCCCGTCTCTTTGTCTCTCTGTTGCAGTTTTGACTACGGAGACAGGTTCTGGGACATCAAAGGCAAATACTTCAGCTGTCAGTGCGGTTCACCCAAGTGCAAACACTCGAGCTCGGCGCTGGCCCAGCGGCAGGCGAGCACTTCGGCCCAGGACACGCAGGAAAACGGGCTCCCCGACACCAGCTCTGCCACGGCATCCGGCCCCTTTTGAGGCTCCGCTCCCCACAGACTGACTGGTTTTAACCCTATAGATCCACATACTGTCTGAATTTCCATTTAAAGAGAGAAAAACAAAAAAAAAAAGGAAAATTAAAAAACAAAAACCAACCGCTCAAGGAAAGTCAAGGGTCGTGACACTTAGGGCTGTGCCACCGACTGTTACTCGAGGAATAAGTAAAAGCAAATCCCGCCTCCGTGATGTTGTTGTCCCCTCCCCGGTCCTGGAAAGCCGCTGGTTTTCGCGGTTTGGTGTGGAGGGGGCGGCCGTTGCGGTTTGATCCGTGGGAGCCGCCCTGGCCTCCGTCTCTCAACGCGCCGAGTGTTGTCAGAGCCGAGGGAGCGCCCGCGCCGCCCGGCCGCCCGCTGCTCGCGGGGCGGGTGGCTCATGCCAGCTCAGCTCCAGCTCACGCGTCGTAAACTTGGAATACTTGATGGGACTTTGTAAGAGCCGAGGCGGGGGGAGCGGGGCGGGCGGTGCTGCCGTTTGGGTTCGCCAGGGGCAGGTTCTGCTGGTTGGTTTTGGTTGGTTTGGTTGGATTTTCGGGGCTTTTTTCAATCATTACTATCTCCGGGACGTCGTGGTGGGGCCTTTCCCCAGGAGCCACAGGATGTTGTTAACAATACCCTCCTCGTTACCAAATCCACCCGCTATTTTCTCTTCCGATGAGAAGAAACCCAGGAGTCCTTACACCCCCTTCGCTCCCACCTTCCCTCCTGGGCTTTCTCAGTTCCAACCCAGCTCCTCGGCCGTTTCTCAGTGTTCAGCTCCTCCCTGGAAGGATTTATTTCCCCTCTCCCCGTCCCATTAAGCGGTTTGAAGGGGATTGTACAAGACACTAAGTTCTTACGAACACCGGTTTTCCTTTTGCTCTTTGAAAAGCGATGATACATTTACTATAGAGAACCTCGACTCGCGTCCGCCGGCTGGGGTGGGCAGCACATGGGACATCGCGGCGAGAAGATCCCGGATGCCACCAGCTCATCTGCTCCCATCACTTCTCTCAACGCTGGGCACCTTAGAGAAATTTTTAAGCCACACGCCATGAGGTTTGGATGAACCGATGTATTTTTTACCATTACCGAAGCATTGGGGACTAGCGTTAAAAACACACAAAAAACCCCTAAAAAATACAAAACGTCGACAAAAAAAAAAAAGAAACCACAAAAAAAACAAAACGGTGCTGATTCTGGTGTGATTTTTTGCTCACCACGTGAATATAAACTATCAATTGTATAAAAAGAACAAAGTGATTTTAGTATAAAAACGCAGGAAAAAAAACACAAAACCTTTTTTAAATGGTTAGTATTGTAGTGTGAATAAATTCGCCATCACCTTTTGTGTGGTGGCTGGGCAGGTCATCTTAATTTTGTTTTGCATATATCTTTAAATACTGTAATTAGTGCAGTAACAGGTTTTTTTTTGTTCATCTCTTCTAGAACATTCATAATGCCGTCATGTTTATTATTATTATTATTTTGTTTTCTGTTAATGTTTTGGGCAGTTTTGGAGGAGTTTTGGCTCCCATCATTTTCTTGTTCTGTTTTCAATGAAATCAATAAAAAAAAAGGAAAAAAAAAAGAAAAAAGTGCTTTAAAATGAGTTTGGTCTCTTTGTCTATGGGGATGGGGCGGGCGCCCGCGGCATCCTTGGGCTTTAAAAGAAGATGAAGAAAGCAAATTAAGACTTTCAAGCAACAAGAAGCAGCGTAACTGGCTGTTTTGTCCTTGTTAGGGTTTGGTTTATCAATTTTGCCTGATTTAAAGTCATCCTGCTTGGGAGCCTGGGGTTGGTGGTGCTGGTCCCCAGCGCTGCGCAGAGCTCTGAAGGAGCCCCGATCCTGCCCCACCGCCTGCGGGGAGGCAATTAAATCGAGTTAATTGAAAAAGGCCCAGGGAGGGGGTGAGGGGAACATCTCCTGCTTGCGAGGAAACCCCGGAGATGTTCCTGTCGTGGGAGGAACCGCAGGGGTCTGCCTGGTTTGGGCAGGGGTTGGGGCTGCTGCGGGGTGCGGGTCCCAGGGGGAGCGGTTTTGGGGTGTCCCCCAGCGTGCAGGTCGCAGGGGAGCAGTTTTGGGGCATCCCCTGCAGTACAGGTCCCAGGGAGCGGTGTCGGGGCGTCTCCTGGGATACAGGTGCTGGGGAAGCAATTTTGGGGTGTCCCCTGGCATGCAGGTCCTGAGGGGGCAGTTTTGGGGCATCCCCAGGTGCAGTTTTGGGGCATCCCTTGGGGTGCAGGTCCCAGAGGAGCAGTGTTGGGGTGTCCCCTGCAGTACAGGTCCCAAGGAACAGTGTTGGGACATCCCCTGGGGTACAGGTCCTGGGGATGCAATTTTGGGGCATCCCCTAGGGTGCAGGTCCCGTGGGAGCAGTTTTGGGGTGTCCCCTGCGGTGCAGGTCCCAGGGAGCAGTGTTGGGACATCCCCTGGGGTACAGGTCCTGGGGAAGCAGTTTTGGGGTGTCCCCTGGGGTGCAGATCCGGGGTGAGCAGTTTTGGGGCTTCCATTGCGGTGCAGGTCCCAGGGAACAGTTTTGGGGCATCCCTGGAGGTGCAGGTCCCAGGGAGCAGTTTTGGGGTGTCCCCCGGGGTGCAGGTCCTGGTTGGGGGCTGCCAAGGCCCAGGCACCGCGCACCCTCCCTGTCAACCTGCATCGGAAACGTGAGCAGCCCAGAGTCAGATGGCAGCTGATAAAAACGCTCATAAAAGGGAGGAAAAGCCCGGATTGATGCCAGTGGCAGGGTGGGAGGAGTAGGGGGGACTCTGTCCCCATCCCTGTCCCCATCCTCATACCACCGGCAGCTTCAGGACCTCTCACATGATTTTTTCCCCAGTGTCACACCAAAATCTTGGGGACATTCCCACCGGCTTCAGCCCAGCTTGCCCAGCGTTCCTGCTCTGCCATCGTCCTCATTCCTCTGGGCGGTTTTATTGGTTGTGGAGAAGGTAAGATGTCCCAAAACAGCTGAGTCTGGCGACCTGAGAGCAGTTGGTCAATAAAACACGGCGGCTGTAGGTTGTATTTGGGGAAAAATCATGGGTTTTGCTGCCGGAATTGCAAAGAGCACGGTTAGGAAGAGCTGGAGCTGCCGGGGAAAGCGAGCGGTACCCTGGAAGACACCCACATGCCCTCACACGTCAAGATCATTTAACTACAGGCTAACGCTAATTATAACAGCACCTTCCAATATTGTATAATTAAACATTATAATGAAAATAATATGCTTTAATTGAAGGTGAGAAGTGGAAAACCCCCAGAGAAATCTAATCTGTGAGCGTAACTTGCCCAAAATGAGCTCTGCTCCTGGCGGTGAGGCGGAAAACACCCCTGGGTTTGGCAGCGCTTGGGCTCCCGCGACGCTGGTGCTGGGCCAGGGAGGATTTGCAGCCCGCGGTGGCGGGCAGAGGCGGACGCGCACGGTCACACGTGACTCCCAGCACCGCTGGGCGATGCCTTTGCCTTTTGGTGCAAATGACCGCAAAACACGTACAGACATTTACTGCCCCACCGCATTTCCGCAGGTGAGGGTGAGCCGGAGAAGGGCTGTTTGTTTCACCAGTGGGCCCTGGCTCTGCGGCTGTTCCTGGGATGGAGGGGACAAAGGGGCCGTTGCTGCTCCCCCAAAACAGCCGGTTTGGCGTTGAGGGCTCCAGGGTTGGGGTAACGGGCAAACCCTCCTGGGCTGCTCTGCCGACCCCGCTCGAGCGGGCCAGCGGCTTGTTCACACGCTTCATTTCAAAGCACGCAGCAATTTGAATGTTGCTATTTTGCCCTGAATCTAAAGCTGCTCTGTTGCTAACTGATGGCTCCCAACAAACCGCTGCTGCCAAACCCACACCGTGCACAGCCCAGGTCTGTAGCTCTGGTTTCGCTTTTGTTTAAGAGAGAGGTTTCTTTAATGCAGCAAGAGCATCTGCTCCGGGCTTTGCTCTCGAGCAGCCGGTACTCACTCTGCTCATGGCAGGGAAGGATTTCTTTTCCTTTTCGCCCATAGCCAAGCGGGACGCGAGGCCTCGCAACCGCCCTGCGAGGGGCTGGGAGCTTCCCCTCGGCTCTGCTGAAGATGCAAAGAAACATTCGATGATTGGTTCGCCTTTTCCAGGGGATTCTGGCTGTCATCATGCGATGCTTTGGGACATCCCCATGATCGCACAGCAGGATGGGGGCCGGATGTGGGTGCTGAGCTCAGACAGGGGCTGGGGCTGAGCTGGGGGGGATATTGTGCATCCCGCAGCATCCTGTGCTCACCCACGTGGCTGGGAGGAGGCCAAACCCCCAGTTTCACAGACCTGGAGGAGCCACTGCTCTCCTTCCACGTGTGGGACATCCCTGCTCTTTCTTCTTCCCACTGGGCCTCCCGCAGTGAAGGTCAGGGAGCTGCTGAGCTCCGCCGGCTCGTCTGCTGGGGGCTGCTGGGCACGGGTGGTGTTAGAAAGGCACCCGAAATGCCCCATCCATCGCCCTGCGGCTGAACTGGCCCAGCAGAACCATAAAATGACCCTGAAATACCAGCGCTGATCTGGCTTCTCTTCTTTATCAACTCCCTCTCTCCATCAGGCAGCGCTGACCTCCATCACTGAGGAACCATGAGCCAGGATGATGGTTATCCCGCAGCCCAGGACTGGCAGCTTAGAGTTATAAAACATCTATAAACATACAGTTTCACTCCACATCTCATTCCTGAGCCTCTGCCAGAGCTGGAAGAAATATTAGTTTATCTCACCGATAGCACAGAATATTCCCTCAACTGCGAAAGGGCTCCCTTATCGCCCTTTTAATTTCCTTTCTAGTGCTACGGGGCAGGATGAAATCCACTGGCACCATCGCTGCCGGCTACAAGAGCCCCGGACCAGGCTGAGCTCGGGGCTGGAAGTCTGCGGTGGGGACGGGAGCGAGGGAGCAGGTGAGGGGATGGTGTCGATGCCGGGGGAGGTTGGGTTCAGTCCCCTCATCCCTTCCCCAGGCAATAGAAATAATGGACTAAATCTCCAGAAAAAAGCAAATGTTACTCAACACTGCCTGCAAACAGGGGTGCAATGCTGCTGTGTTCATTGCGAGGGGGAGGCTGGACAGGGTCAGACCCACACCTGAGCTTTCCTGCTCAACTCTGCCTTTTAATGTCTGTTTAACTGAAATGAGCGTCATTAAAGAGGACTCAGCCCCTGATGACCACTTTAAGCAGCTGCTGGGGCTCCCATTTTGCTGTTTATACTGGGCAGAAGACACACTGGGATGACATCACCAGCATTTTGGCTTGTACCAGCACTCGTGTGGCCAGCAGGACCAGGGCAGTGTCCACAGAGGGCAACGGAGCTGGAGAGGGGCTGGAGCACAAGTGTGATGGGAGCGGCTGAGGGACCTGGGGGGTTCAGCTGGAGAACAGGAGCTGAGGGGAGCCCTTCTGATCTCTGAACTGCCTGAAAGGAGCTTGGAGCCAGGGGGGTCGGGCTCTGCTCCCCAGGAACAAGCGCCAGGAGCAGAGGAAACGGCCTCAAGTTGCACCAGGGGAGGTTGAGGTTGGATCTGGGAACAATTTCTTCTTCCCCAAAGGGCTGTGGGGCATTGGAACAGGCTGCCCAGGGCAGTGCTGGAGTCACCATCCCTGGAGGGGTTTAAAAGCTGAATAGATGAGGTTCTTAGGGACACGCGTTAGGGCCAGGGGTGGGTTAATGGTTGGACAAGGTGATCTTAAAGGTCCTTTCCAACCACAATAATCCTGTGATTCCATGACACCTTGCTGGGTTATATCTGTGTGCCACGGAAGGTGGGGAACGGCCCTGCAGTGCCAAGAGAAACCGCAGCCACTGGCCCTGTGCCGAGGAACCCAGTACAACCTGCTGCTCCTTCACAGGATGGGGCTCACCCCATCGGCCCCGGCTGCCCGGTGCCCCATGCCCAGCCCATCGAGCATCGCTCCTCCCAGAGCTCAGCATCAAAGCGCCCTCAGCAGCACTTGCAGCAGGGAAATGCCCCCTTGCATGGAAAGTTTGTATTTGTGAGGAATAAATGCCCCCCAGACCCTCTGCGAGGGGCGGGGAAGTGGAAGGGAATTTGGGCAATAAAAGACTCCCGACCATGTTACCCTGATCAGCTCATGCTCAGCACTAGCAAAGGTGTCCAAAACACCTGGGGTTTATTAAGCAGCTCTTCACCGTCCTTGGGCACCTGAAAGGTTTGCAGGTACCTAAAATGAATGCCCCTGTCCCCTCCAGACCTGCTGGGATCAGGGGTTCACACCCCGAGGCTGCCAATGTTTTTAAGCCATTGCAGCCTGATGTTTGGCTGGGATTAAATTGGTCACCACAGCAAACTTCCCCAGCTGACCTGGTAGGAACAGGGCACCAGCACCGGACGCCAAGACTTTGTTTAAATATTCGGAGCTCGGCTATTTAACACTAACGTCCAGAGGTTACATTTGGAAAAGGGACAGCTATTTTAAGAGGGATTAATTAGCCAACTTTCCCATCTTTAATAGTGTTGCAGGAATAGAAAGTGTCATACACATATGGATCCTACATGCCCAGTGAACCACTGAGGGTGGGTTTGCAAAGGGCATAAAATGCTTCTAAGCCCAGGCAGAGCCCAGTGTGTTTTGGGCTTAGTCTTACTGAGGTGGCTGGGAGCGGGACAGGGACACCAAAGGAACCACAGGTGTATTTTGGATGTCTTCCTCTTCCCCATGGAAAGGGGAGAAAGTGTGCATCTGTGCCTCTTTACACACTAATTAAGTCCCATCCCACACTGCTGCTGCCATTTGGGGATGACACAGAACACCTGTGCTGGGCGCTGCTGTTTGCTCTGGACTCTTGTGCATCAGTACAGGGTCGGCAGGATGTAGCTGTATAAGCTGGAGCAGAGGTAAGGTAGTAAGGTGAGGTTTGTGGTGTTGATAAGGTGGAAAACATAAAGGTGTTTTTGGGCTAGAAGTTGTCTTTGCTGGGGGGGTCACATTGTGCTCATCACTTGGGAGCCCAGGAAGGTGTCTGGAGCCCATCGTGTTGGGGATGTAAAGCACCTGATTATCCTCTGAAGGAGCCTCTGTCTGTGTTTGCAGGGTGAGGCTGATGGAAATGGTGATGTATTGTCTGTGATTTGTGATGAGCTTGTAAAAAAAATCAGCAACCCTCGTTTGAAAAGCAGAACAACATGCAAGAAATCATTGAGGTTTTTCTTCCTTGTTTCAGAAAATATAGTTGTAATGAAATAGCGGTGATGGGTAAATAATAAAAGCCTTTTGTGCACCTTGCTCGTACTAGATAAATATAAAGCCCCTCTGATACAGGGCTTGGAGTGGGCAGAAAATATTCCACCTGAGCAACAGCAATTAATGCACTTGGTTTTGTCTTTGTTGTGCTCTGTAAATATAATTCGGAGCAGCAAATAAGCAGATAAGCTTTACCCAGACATAATAAGACGAATATCCTTTTCTTCTGTCTCTGCTGGGAAGAGGATTTCTCTCTACTTGTGCAGCTGTTGGAGGAAAATTGCTGGAATAAATTGCTTGGGAATTTGCGAACAGCAAGCATGGTCTGCAACATTAACAAAATGACTGTATAAATGAGTAAAGGAACACTGGGGAGAGTATTCTTGTTTATATCACGAGCATCCCTCTGACAGAGTTTTGGGCTGGAAGAACTTTAGGAACTTTGGTGGCAGGAAAGCGTTTTGTTTTGGTGGTGAGTGTCTGTTTTCCCTCCTGCTGCGCCTGGGAGCTGCTTTTCTGCCGATCTCCTGGAGCAGATGCAATTTTTTCCGGGGAGAATGGGTCGAATTGGGTACTCGAGAGGATGCTGGAGCTTTACACCTCATGGTGGAGAAAGAGCAGGAATTGCTGACTCAGCGGATAGGTGATGCTCCCCATCAGCACCCAGCGTGTGCGCAGGGGCTGGAGCGGGGAGGTGCCAAGCTGCTGGTTTTAAATGGGAGCAAAACATGGGTTCGAGCAACTTTGTGCGGATGCGCGCTCTGCCTAAGCTATCCCTGAATTTAACCTGGGTATAAATCCTCTTCTTGAACTCAAATGTTGCTGAACTGCTCAGCTATGAGACATGAGGCTGCTCTGCCCCAGGGTTGGTTGCATATGGTGGTGGGTGAGCAAGCCCCCCTTGTCTCTTAATTACCTCCATGCAAGGACTGTAAGTTTTAAGTAGTGCTGTGCATCCTCTTACCCACCCTGTGCAATGCGTCCTCTCAGTAGCTGGAACTTCTCTCTTTGCCTCCATTTCTTACCAGTAAAATGGGAATAAAACTTCCCAGCGGATTGTGTGGTCCTTTGTGCTCCAAACTTGCCTACAAGCATTTGAAAACCTCACCCCAAGTGAAGAACTGAGGGTGCAGCTGCTCCGGCTGGCCTGGGAGAGACCCTCCTGCTCCCAGGGGAGGAACAGAACAAGGATTTGGGGTGGAACTTTCAGAGATATTGAGATAGAGACCTGGCATAATACTGTGTTTTAAGAGGCCTGAGCTGCTCCTGTAAAGCTAGCCTGGAAAACATCCTTCACTGTTTGGGCAGGGTTGTCTGGTGTGTGGGGGCCGGTCGTGTTGTGTGCTGTTATTTGTTCTGGTTTTTTGTGAAAGTCCTGTTGCAAACTCCATTAACCTGCTGCAGAGAAGGGAAGAGAATCCCAAACAGCCTACGAACTCTCTGTGCAACATCTCTACTGGTAAAAGTGGTGTTAAACCCACAGGTTGTGTGCTGAATTCGGTGGTGTGGCTGCTGAATCCTTGTTTCTCAGTGATAACAAGCAGCTCTCCAGTTCTCCCACAGCAGCACAGCGTCTGCTGTTCCATACGAGTGACCTCCCCAAATGCAGTGACCTCCCCAAACACAGTGACCTCTGCTTCAGGGCGCGATACTTGACATGGTTTCTCTGTGCAAAATGTCCATGTTATGCAAACTGGTGCCTCTTGCTTTCTGAGGGTTGTGTTTCTGGGTGCCTGGTGGGCGATCATCCCCGCGCAGGTGCTGGGAGCTGCTTCTGTTTCTTGGCAGAGCGCTTGCCAGACCCTCTGCTGCTGCACGAGCGTGCGGTTTGCTGCCTCTGCATTCGCCCTGCCTGCAGAACCCTGCCCTGTGGGTACAAGCGCACGTTGTTTCAGATGGTGCCCGGATCTCAATGCAAAATCAGATTTTTCCATTTATTTGCAATGTCACCACAATTCTCCACAGATTGCATGCAGAAACAAGTCAGAGCAGGGATGTGTGGCTTGGCTAAGCGCAGCTTTCCCTGCCCTTCCAGCACGGGGAGGAAGATGCAGCTGCCTGAGGGGAGGTTCCAGGGCAGAGCCTTCCTCCCAGCCCTGCCGAGGACAGGCTGGGACGTGGGGTGTTCAGCTGGAGAAGAGAAGCTCCAGGGAGAGCTTATTGCAGCCTTTCTGTACTTAAAAGGGGCTGATAAGAAAGGTGGGGACAGACTTCAGCAGGGTCTGATGGTTTTTAAACCAAAGGAGGGAGATTCAGGCTGGACATGAGGAAGAAAGTGTTGCCCTGAGGGTGGTGAGAGCCTGGCCCAGGCTGCCCAGAGAGGTGGTGGATGAACCATCCCTGGAGACATCCCAGGCCAGGCTGGACGGGGCTCTGAGCAACCTGAGCTGGTGAAGATGTCCCTGTCATGGCAGGGGGGCACTGGGGGAGCTGGGATGGTCCCTTCAACCCAAACCACCCCGTGATCCTATCCTGGTGCCATCCCTGCCCCACAGACCTGGACCAAGGGAACCTCGGTGCTGTGGTGTCCGACTCCTGCTGATGCTGGGCAGAGAATGAGGATGGGGGCAGAAAAGGGGTCACTGGGAGCTGCTGCCCCACAAGCTGTGGGGGAGATGATCAGCCAGACCTGAACTGTTCCATTTCTCTGGAACAACAGTTTTGCTGCATATTGGGTTCTGTTAAAGGAATTCAATTTAGAAAACATTATGCTGGGTAAAGGATGAGAAGAGCAAAACATTATGGCTAAATAATTTCAATTAACCATTCCAGACCTTTCTTGCTAATTCAGTTGAAATAAGTGCCGCCTGGTCTACAGACCTGCAGAACTGAGATCCCTGCGCAAACGCAGCTTCAATGTCCACAACAACTTCATCCAGCTGAGAACTGGACCTAAGGACGTGCTGTTTTGATGTTATCGAGCCTTATTTCTTGAAGCAAAACAGAGAAGGAAAAATCTGGACTGTGAAACAGAGCTCAGATACCTCTTTGCTGCCACTTCACTTGGCACATGTGACAATTTTCAGGCTGTTTTTTTAAATCGGTGTAAACATCCAAGTAGTGCCTAGAACTAGACAAATGGTCTAACTCAGTTCTACTCTGGAAAAACAACCCAGCTCCAAATGCAAAGCTTTACCAGAAGTCTTTGGCAATCAACCAAGCTTTTGAAAGTTAGCAGATATTCATGCTAGAGGAAGTTAATTCACTGTTCAGATCAGTTATTCCTTTTTCTTTGACCTTTTGAGTTGTTGCCCTTGGTATTAAGAAACCAAGTGGTGTTGGGATGTTTGCCTTACCCAGCTGCACTTCAGGCTGATTTTCAGATTTGGATGACAGAAATATTTACTCATGTTTGAGTACTAGAAATTCCTGGGGTTTCAGCTCAAAAATCAAAGGGAGCTCAAACACAGGGAGGTTGGGAATTGTTGTGCAGCCCTGACCAGCCTGGCTGGGCTTCATCCTCACTGTATCTCTGCCAGCTTTGATTTCTGCAGGGAACGTCCTCCCTGAGCTTCCCAGCCAGCTCTGATTCCTCCAGTCCCCTTCTCTGGCATCCTGAGAAATTAGCAATGAAGTGTTGAAAATAGCTTTTTTCCCAAGGTGTTTACATGCCTCCCCTATTCACTTGTCTAAAGGTGTCTTCCTTCTGGTTGTTTTCCTTTCTTGTGTGAAGTCCTAATTTGGATTACAAATTCCTTGGGTCAAAGACCATGTGGTGGCAGAAGCTCGTGGACTGTGTGGTTATGGGCAGGAATAACCTCAGAAGACACAGTATAGACTCTCAGATCTTTCAGTGCCTTTCTTTTCTAGCATTGTGGAAAGCCCTGCTTGCTCTCCTCAGTCTAGCGTCCTTCTATTCTTTCCCATTTTTCCGTATTTTCATTCTCTAACTTCATATTTATCTCTCTCGTCTCTCTAATGTGTCTTTCACCCATATCTGCTTATGCAGGGGGGGAACAAAAAAGCTTTGATTATTTTTCCTCTTAGCAGCTCCCACACGGGGCGACCTGAGCTTGTGCTGCTCGGACCCTGCTGGGCTCTGTGTTTAAGGACAAACTGTTGCTTCTGCATTAGCTCTGGGGATACTGCTTTTCTGACTTCCCTGGCTCCCATCACCTGCCCCACACTCCGTGGGTCAGGTTACCCAGGAGATTGTGGGGTTTGATGGGCTCTGGGGGGTTGTTTTTTTTTCCTCTTTCAAGAACAGCAGAGCTCTTGATGTTGGTTTGTGCATCTTTGCTCTGCTGGAGAGACGCAGGCCCTGGGAGCTGTCAAGGAGCCTCTTTTATGAGCACTTTAAAGCAAAAAAATGAAACTGGTGCCTGAGGAGTAGATAGGACTAATGAAGCTGTTTTATCTTTGCTGTTTGTCTGTACATGGGGTGGGGACAAGGAGGATCCTACAGAGTATTGCAAACGCATGTAGGGTAAAGCAGTTAATAGGATGAAAATGAGATCAATACCCAGGACTTAATTAAGAAGCTGTTTTTATTTATGTCCCAGGAGAAAAGTCCCCCCAGATCAGAGATGCCAAACCCTTGCTGATCGCAGGCTGTGTCCTGCAGGCCACCGACAGCCCAGCAGCCTTGTTCAATGTTATTGTCAACTGTGTCCTCAGTAGATAACAAGAGGAGAAGGCAACGAGGGAAGAAACGAGGATTCAGCCCAATGGCCCTTCAGCTTTGAGAACTGCTGCTCAGGGTTATGTGGATATTTGGGGTTAGTCTGTGCAACCCCCAAAATCCTATACATGGTTTCTTTTGTGCATGAGCGGATCACCTTCTGAGCAAGGAGAGGGTTGATAGGGCTCCAAGGTGGGATGAGGAGGGAATGCAAAGAGCGTCTAATGCTTCTCTTGGGAAGTACTGAGCTCTTTTGCTTTTATGCCTCTTGCGAAGCAAAATGAGCTTGATGTGTTTATTTCTCAGTGAAGTGAAAAACGTAGCCGTTCCCAAGAACTAATCCTTTATTAAACTGTCTGAAATAGGAACAGTAAAGACCTCGGTAAAGAGAAATATTCCAAACAGTGAACTGGGCTGCTCAGTGCGGTGTTGGATGTTTTCGGACTAAAGCAAACAACCAAATTTTGATTAAAGTCTTGAACTTCTATCTTGGTGACATATCAGATGAGGCACTTGGAAAGGCTGGAAAATGGATGGGTGCAGAGCATGCCTGGCAGTGTGAGCTCGGTGCTGGACCCGGTGTTTGCAGGGAGGATGGAGCTGGGAGGAAGCTGAAGAGCAGAGCTGTGCACCAGCCACCTCGGCAGGGAGGAGAAGCCTCAAAATGGGCTGAAAAGCTGCGCTCCTTTCAGGTTTTTCTATTCCCAGATAGCGTAAATCAGTCACAGTGAGGCTTGCTGGTTTATATGGGATTGGTTTTGCTGGTAACTTTTCCCATTTGTGGGCTCTGCTGCTGGTGGTATCTAAGCAAAACCCAGGTTTTATTAACACACCTCCGGACTCTCCTTTGTTTTGAGAACTATCTTTTCTACAAAGCGTACTACTTTTTATTTTGTATTTGGATAGAATTATCAACCTGTGTGGCTGCAGCAACCTGCTCAAGTGCTGTGCTCTACTCTCCCTCCCCAGAAATGACTGCTGGCCGTGTCTCTTCTGTGTCCATGGTGGTTCAATGGGGCTCGTCTGGGCTGTTGTCTCCTCCAGCCCTGTTGCCTCTGATGGCTGTTTAGAGCAGGGAGTGCTCCTGGCAGCTTTGAGCACAAGGATATACCATTCCCCATGGTTCCCACTCAGCTCAGGCCACAAAACCAACTGGTGTTCCTGTCAGGAATGCCCTGAAGCCATTGACACAACCTTGCTGCCCATCCAGGAGATGCCATCAACCTTACTCAGCTCATACCTGATGAGTCAAGTCCTGTTCTCACTACAGCTCCTGGTGCTCTTAACTCTGTCCTTGTTGTTCGAAAGTGTGAAGAGTTCAGTCTGCTGCACACCAATCACTTCTGCCCATCGACCGACTCCTGGTCCTGGTGGTCTTGACCTTCAGCCCTCATGGGGCTGCTCTGCAGCCTCAAGTGAATGGTCCCATGGGGATGAAGGGTGGCAATGGTGCTGGGAGCTGAGCTGACCACCCTCCTCACCAGCATTAATGCACATTACTGTTCCACCCAAGTGATGATCCCTCTAATTTCCATGTTTCAGGAGACGATGTCAAATGGATACTGAATGCCCCATTCACTGGCAGAGAAATGTATCCCTCCCCGAACGCTTGCAAGCCGTGATTACTGTGTTTAACTTGTAGAGATGCCAGTATTTAAAACGCTGGCTGTACATTTGTATTTTGCCAAGGAGTAACTTGAATAGCGAACACCATCATTTGATGGGAACATGGGGACTCGCCTCTTCCCTGGGAGGGTGGGGGACGAGGCCATCACACCACTGTGCTCATGGAAGAAAACTGGCCTGGGGACAGGAGCAGTCCTGGTCGCATCTAAAGGTCTTCGCTGAGCTCACTGAAGAAGCATTTAGAAGCAGCATTTGATCACGCAGACTTCTTAGATGTCAAAGACAACATCAAACAGCTGGACATGAAAGGCAGGCTGCTCCTGGGACACGGCCTTGCCTTCCTCAGCTGGGTGTTGAGTACCAGCCCTCCCTGAGTTCTTCTTTCTCCATGAAAGGTCCAAGTCTTGCAGCATATTGAGATGGGATAAATCCCAAAGAGAGAGACTGTGGGGTCTGGATTTTTTTTTTGATCCAGATCAGCAAAGATTTTATTTGAAGACCATAAAGAATTTACTGATCCAAGAAAACCAAGTGATGGCACAGGAGTGTTTTCTCACTAGTAATAATGCAATCATGGGCTTGAAGAATTTTTTCTTAAATACTTGTGACATCCCCTTGGTTTCCCAAAGGTTTTCTTAATAAGGTTAGATTTTGTCTTGCAAAACACTTCAACTGCAGCCAGTGTAAAAAAGACCTGGAGCTGCACGTTAGTCTAACCAGTGAGGTCCTGGGGAGGGAAGCAGCCAGCAGCACTTGAGGGGCTATTGTCACCTTCAGGCGCTGTGCTGTGTGTTTGGTGGTGGGACATCACCTTCTGAACTGTCCCAGCCTGGAAATAGCAGACACAGTCCCTGTGTGAGCTGGATGGTGCCCTTCACCACATCTTTGGTGTCACTGTCACCTTTGGGGGCTATGGCAGCATCAGCAGGCGTGTCCCACCACGCTCTCGGTTGCTGTTGGGGATGAAAAACACGTTGCAGTAAGTTAAGTCCTGACTTCATTAGGAACTGGGTGCCTGTTGCTGAGGTGCTTATGAGAATCCCGCTGGGCTATAAATGCTTTTTGAAACTCTGCCTTTAAGTAATTTTTAAAAATGGAAATGCTTTAGAGATGTTTACAGCGTGCTTGTTTTCCACAAGCTGGCAATAGGCTTAGTGCTTGTGAAGAGTTGCCAGATACCTTCAAGGCCCCTCTTCTGACCAGTGGATTCCCTTGCTGCCAAAACTCAGACAAGAAAATGGGTGTTCTAGTCCTAAATCTGCTTTGCTTTATTGTATTTATTATTTGGAGTCCCTGTTCTTGCCAGTTCTTGCAATGTGGCATTGTTAGCTCCAGTTTCTTCCTCTAATTTCCCACTTTTTGGCACTGCTGGGTCTCTTCTGCAGCACTACCTGCTGAAAAGTTTCTCAGCTTTGCTATGTTTAGACAGTTTCTCTCGTTTATGGGTCGGCCTGTGCAGCTCAGGCACACGCAGTTATATACAGCAAGGGTTTGAAATATGAACTCTTCAGCCATCTGATTTCCCTTGCAATAAATGTTTAGTTTTGACATGTGCTCTGTTTGCTGATTAAAATTATATTCTTGGTAATAGAAGCTCTCAGTATCTTCTCTAATGTGAGGAGGAATCATTAAGTCCTCTCAGTAATGCAAATAAATAATGCCTTTGGAGAGTCCTGAGTGCATCATAAATCATCAGAGTCGTGTTCCTGAGGTGCCACCTCCTCGTGCCCTGGTGCTGGATGATTGCAGCAGGGTTTTAGCATGTGCTAGATACAGATCACCTGCTGGCCCCTAATGCCACCTGTAATGTCACCACCTGAAGAGCCTGGTGACGCTGCGGTGTCCCTGATACCTGGTTATGGGCTCTTATTGTTTTATGTAACCACTTTATAACAGGGATGGAGCATCTTGGGATTTTTGACTCTTTCCTCCAAATAGCCCAATCATAGACAGAAATGCTGCCATCTGTACTGAGGTCAAAGCACATAAGACCTGACCTGACAGAATCCAGTGCTATGCTATAAACATATATATACACATTTATGTATGTTTATTTTAAAAATATATCTTCATGTAGATAGCAACAGTTTGTTTTGTTTGCTCTGGAGCTTTGGGAGCCCATACTGAGCATTTGGGCACCTACCAGGGCAACTGGGGCAAGTATCATGGAGAAAGGTGCAACTTTTCTGCTAATTACCCAACAGGACATAACTGGTTCTGATCAGTTTCTATCATACTCATTCCTCAAGTCATATCCTGTGTGCTCTGTCCTTGAGGTTTGTCTTCTAAGAAGACTGAGAAGAAGTGGTGGAGCCTCTCTCGCGCATTACCCCAGCGATGAGACCATCAGGAGCACTGATGAGGGTGCATCACTCTGGAAGTGCCTGATCCATGATGTTTGCTGGTTTTAAGTGTGAGCATGTGGCTTATTGACTTGGTTTTGTAAAGGGCTGGATAGTGTCAGGTATGATCAGAGGTGGGTGTTTAGAGAGAGGAAAAGTTTCTGGTGGAAACTTGGAGCCTTAAAGACTTGAGGTGCCACCAAGGTTAGGGAGCAGCTGGGCAGGGGGATTGCAGCTTTGGGTGGAGGTTCTTCAACAGCATGGGGCAGAGCAGGTGTCCCCAGGTTAAGCGGCTTCACTTGTGTGTTTTTGAGAGCTGCTCTAGGAACAGCTAGAATCCTAAAGATTTTTGGAAATGTCTCATGTTGCGTATGATGTCTCCAGTTACCTACAGCAGGTTACAGTGCTGGAAACCAGCACATGGACAAAAATCCTCCCTTTATCCCTGCAAGTGACTGAATGGACTCACCATGGGCCAAAGTTGCTGTTCCCATCTTTTGAGAGGAAACTTCTCTTGTGCAGAGCAGAAGTGACTTGTTGCTTCAGGAGGCTCGGCTGAAAGCTTTTTGGAATGACTGCTAGCAGCTTCCCTCTGCTGAGACAGACCGGCTTATTTAGTCTGGCCCATTTACAGAGTGCCGTATGAGCATGGAGAGAGATGCTCTGAGAGCATCGATCTGTATATGGACCAGTGTCTCACATTGCCTGACCCCAGAGAAGGAGGAGAAGGATCTCCCAGGTCGTGGTGGGTATGCTGGACCCCTCTGCAGGGATGAGAGCCCTGGCTTCCCCAGGGTCTACATCCCGGGAGGAAGAGCTGGTGGTGGGCAGGGGGTGCTCTCCTCCTGCCTGCTCCCAGAGCTTGTGGGAACTGGCAAGGAGTGGCCAAGTATCTGTATAACTATCTGAAGAAGCTATACACGGTCATGCTGAGGATGGACGAGCTGTGTAGCTCAGCACTGGCAGCTGCCTAAAATCCGATGCCAGCCCTGAGGCTGTGTCTTGTGCTCCTGAGGGAGCCATAAGCAGAGCGGCTGCAGAGATGCTGCTGATGCTGATATCCCTGGGCTGGGCAGGAGGTTGTAAACCTCCCCAGGCAATTTCTCTTGCACATCATTAGTGTTTCAAAAGTATTGTATAAGCCAGAAACCTGCTTAATTTATAAGGCCATGCTTCTGTGTGCCAGGGGTTGTGAGCGCGGGCAGAGCCAAAGGCAGAGGTGACAGCTGGGGCGATATGTGCCTGCAGAAGAGCTGCCTCCTGTCTGTGGGTGTGGGTCAGTGGTATCCACAGCCATGGCTGGGATGGGGTGTGGGGTGAGAGGATTTTCGTAGAATCCTAGAATCATTTTGGTTGGAAAAGACCTTTAAGATAAAGTCCAACCATTAACCCACCCCTGGCACTGACCCATGTCCCTGAGAACCTCATCTCTGCATCTGTTCAACCCCTCCAGGGATGGCGACTCCACCACTGTCCTGGGCAGCCTGTTCCAGTGCCCCACAGCCCTTTCAGTTCTGGCTGTGCTGGAACAGAGGGCGCTGGAGCCTGATGAAAATCCCGAGGCTGCAGCAAGCGGCTGCCACATCCCCCAGCTCCCAGCTGCCACCTGCACCGGGGCCGAGGGACCCACTGGGAAGGGGAACCCACAGGGTGCTGGGTTGGTCCACCTGTCCTACGGCTGCAGAATGGCTTCTGCAGGATTCATCTGCTCCTTGACATTTGTGATGGTGATGAGCAATTTTCCCCTTTGCTTGCTGTCATGGGGCTCAGCAGCGTGGGGCTGGGCAGGGGAAGCAGCTGGGACTGGAGGTGAATGGTTTTCCTCCGAGGCAGCTTCCAACCTTCTTCCCAGCAGCTCTGGGCACCCTGAGGAGGCCAGACCATCACTGGGGCTTCTGTCCCTTGTGCACCAGCTCAGGAGCAGCCTGTGCTCTGGTTCTTCCTCCCCAGGGTTTCCAGCCTCTCTCCCTTGGCACCGGGAATCACCTCCCAGCAGCCGGTACTTATTGATCAAGGCAGAAGCACCTTAAAACGCTGGTGATCATCTGCGTTTGTATTTGGGATTGATACTATTCACACCCTTTTAACCCCTCTGTGCTGGCTTTATTACCTGACAAAAAATCTTCAGATTGCTTGTTTACCTCTTTAGTGTAGTAATATTTGTAGGATGACTGGGTTTCCCCTGTCCTGTGACCCTGAGGGTTGATTTTCAGCCTTTATCACCTTTCTGTTTGGCTACAAAATGCGTCGCCCCCATCTTAATGAGGCGCTCGGATTCCTTTGCTCCCCCAGCTGCAGTGAGCAGAATTGTGCCCCTGTGTCTGCTGCTCCTGGCCAGGACATGGCGCTGTGAGGGATGGGGCACCCAGCTCCCTTCTGTGGGCTTGTGGCCAGGAGGAACCGCAGCCCTGTTAGCACCTCTCGAGCCCAAGGTGTAGCAGCTCCCTCCATCCCATTGCCAAGGAGCGAGTCCCAGCGGGTTTCGCTTTATCCCGTCTGTAGGTGTGGCGGGTCTCCTGGGCAATGAGCTCATGTTCCGGGTGGTTTTACTGGCTCATAACCCAAATTTTCTCCCACCATTGAGGGATAGCAGACCCCCTGCTTCATTTAATGTTTGTGCAATGAGAGTAAGTGATGTGCTTAAAGGATTAACTCCTCATTTTCCTCAGCCTCTCTTCACTTTACCATATAATCCAACAGAGAGAGGTAGAGATTGCTGTATCTTGTGTGTGACCACAAGAGATTAATTAAACAGTAAGCCCTAATTACTGAAGCTAAGGCTGACCGACTTACTGTGCCTTGTAAAATAGCTGAATACTTAATTTACACGAGAGGGTGGACATAACTTTCACCATTAGCTGAATAAACAACGAGCACTCAAGCTAAACGGATTGGTTGCCTGATAGGTGTACCATTGTAAATGCGTACCATTATGTAGGTGTACCATTATAAATGTGTACCATTATATAGGTGTACCATTATAAATGGAGGTATCTCCTGGCACAGGCGCTGGGCTCTTGTCTGCCTCACTCATGCTGGCCAACAGATACAAAAAAGCACTTTTTCTTTTGTAAGCGGGAGCTGCTTTACAATGCATCAACCTGGGGGATTCCCTACCTGTCAATATTATTCAGCTTTCAGGCTGCTTATCAAAGCCGTGGTCGTTTGCATTTCACTGCAGATTGGGGGAAAAAAATGGGGAAGCTATTGAAAGGCATAAACCAAAACCCCAACTCCCAGTGCAAGGCAGTGGAAGTAGGGCATCTTAGCTCCTATTTCTGCCTTTCAATATCTTCCTTAATAACAACAATAGATTCTGAGAAGTGAAAGTTAATCTGTAGCTCCAGAGCTTTTTATTGTGTTTCTCCCTTTTTGCGTGCATTAACCTTTCAGATCATAGAAGGCTGTGGATTGTGCGGTGCTTTTTTTAAATTGCTATTATTCTTGCTTGCCACATAGTTCCTGATCCGGTCCTAGGCAGAGTAACAGCACAGCCACCCATTAACTGTAGTTCGTTGAGCACTGCATCAGACCTTCAGTCTGTCTTTTATATTTATATATTAGACGGATTAAAGGTTCCGAGTGGGTTTGAAGCTTTGCTGAGCTGAGCACTCTGCAGAGGAGAAGAGGGATCACGGAGGGAATAACTGAAACAGGGAAAAGTTAAGCAAAGGGCATCTTCAAACCTGTTTCAAGATGGGAGAAATACAGAGATTTAAAGACCTTAGGTGTGTCCAGGTGCCCGAGATGGTTAAGTGTACCCATAGCAAAACCTGGTGAACCTCTGTGACAATAGCGCTCGCTGCATGTTGGTCAAAGTAACTCCTGTGTCTGCAGGATTTTGGGAAGGGGGAGAAGTTCCCACTGCACTGACTTTGCTTCTGCCTGTGTATCCAATGTGTGGCTGAATGCGTATCTTCAGTCTTATTCGGTCAGAATGAGTTAAATGTCCAATTTTTGAGACAGCTTCTGTTCCCTTTCTAGTTTGATTTACCTCTTTTATTTTGTGCCATGTGAACTGAAGATCCCATACAGAAAACAAATCCCTGTTTTCTATCATCTCGGCTCGTCACTAAAACCTATTCCTTTTCCTAACCTCAGACTAAAACCATCCTGAAACTGGGAAGACTTGGGATGTGCTAGTGAAAGGATTCAAAGATGGTTCGAGGACCATTTCCCTGCAACTGTGTTCTGCAAGAGGACACGATGTGTGAGTGCCACCAACCTGGTTCTGGCTCCACCAGGATTCCCTAAACCTGTATTAAAGGATGAAGGTGAAGTCTCCTATTGCAGCTGTAGCACCTTAGCTACTGTCATTACTCTATTTTGCTTCTTTGCTTCACGGTGTTGCCTTCTGGGAGATAAGCTTGCCCAGTCAGCTGTTTCCAGCTGTTCCAGAGAAAAGGCTCTTCTAGTACATGAAAATACTGTGGAGGTTACCTGTTCCCCTACGTATCCTCCCTCAGACACATGGCATATGCAAGTGTGTAGTTAATGATGTTGCATACATGAGAGACCAATTTTGCAAATGTTAGGTGCAGAAACACCCACTGAAGCTGCAGATATCTGCAAATCAAACCATCATCTTCCTTAGTTTTAGAAAATGAACTGTCACAGCAACAACCATCCCACAACTGAGGAAGAAAGTGGCTTTGCAGTATGTTATTGTCGTTGCGTAATATTGTTCTTCAAAACTTTAGAGGACCTTGGGAGCCCGGGCCCTTGTCATTGGGCATCTTACACCAAAACTTGGCAGCTGTAAACATGGAGCCATTTCCCCGTATATTCATTTCCCTGTATTTCATCTCTTTATGTCTGAATAGCTTCTCTTGCCCATCACTAAGACGATAGGCCCTTGCTCCTTGATCAATCTGTATTCAATAATAATGGTGAAAGTAATCTAGTCTCAGTGGGATTCGTTTTGCAGTGTGATTCGACATGCACCTGGTGTGCTGGGAGCTTTGCATAATATACAGCAGATGTCTGCGGGGGACAAGTCCAGACACTGCTGGGTGTACATGAAAGGAACCTGGACACAGGCTGTCTTCAACTTGTGTTGACCTTTGGGCAAGTGACTGATAAATGCCCAAACTTCTCTGACTTTCCTTTGCCAGCCCATCTAGCTCCTGCTCTGGACCAGAACAATCTTGATGCTCTATCAGTTTATATGATGCTTCACATTCTTGGATTTCAAGAGTGATGCTCACCCAGAGCTCAGTCTGAACATTAGTTTGTCTGAAGTCAGATTTGAAAAAGTGTTTTGACATCTGCATATTGAGAAGCATCTAGGCAGATTTTCAGAAGAGCCTCAGCAGAGGACAGACCTGAATCTTAATGAGGATTAGATGTCTAATCATTTTTGTACCATAGACGGATATGTACTGACAGACAGGCTAAGGGTCACCACATTCCCCTCTGTGGTGATCAAGTCCTCAGTTGAGTAGAGGTCCACAGCAATGGAAGAGAAGGTGTGAGGTTGTTGCCTTGCCCCACTGTCTGGTTGGTCTTGGAGGGCAATGGTGTAGAAGTAATCTTAGAAATGCCAAAGAGAATAGAAATATTAAGCCTGACATAAACCCAGTATTTTTTACCCACCACCTTATCACAGTTCCCATGCCATGAGCAGCGGGTATGTGCAGCCAGGTTGCTTTTCCACAGAGCAGACACTGTGCTGGTGCTACTGGGGCTGGGACACTATAAGTGTGACATTAGGCACCAGACAAAAGGGTTCTTGTCTGTCTCTACCATGTGGACAGCCTTGCTTCACTATGTCTTGTGGGGTTTTTTGTAGTTGCCCATTGCTGTGAATTTTCTAGCGTGTCATTATTCAGCCATGGGTCCTGCTTGTTGAAGGACATTCTGAGCTGACTGCCTGGTTATTCAGCTACCTGGGATGTGAAACAAAGATGCCAGCAGACTTAACACAGTTGACTTCTTTCACCAACAAGGAATGGCTGCTGGGTTTCGTGTCATGGTCCATCTACAAAGGAATTAAGTTCAAAAAACCAGAACAAGTGCAACTGCTCTTGGTCTCCTTGGGTTCACTCACAGTGGAGAGGTGATGTGGAGAAGATGCTGAGCTGGGACTCATGGTACCTGATTTTCCCTCCTGACCTGCTCTGTGACTGTAAGCACTGTGCCTCCGTTTCCCTTTCCTTCACTTGGACTGTTTAGCTTAAGCTCTTGTAAATAGTAAGCTGGGTCTGCTCTCCTGGGCTGGGAGAACTGTGTGGTGCTGTGGACTTGGGATGGTGCTGGTTTGGAGGTTTGGGCACCCCTTGTGTAGGGATGGAATTGCTGTGCCCGTTGAATCCAACCTGGGCGGTTTTGCCATCGATATTCCCAGCCCAGCCAAGGAGCTCTTGGGGACAGGGTCTCTCTTACTCTCCATTTGTACAGCAGCTAATGGTAATTGGTCCCACTGGTTTAGGATGCTGTTTGTATTACAGACGATACCACGATCATGACACAGGAGTAAGAGCTGTATCTCCCTGAAGCTTCTCTTTTCCTTTGTTCACGCTTTTGTGCTTTTATTCTTGATAAAAAGTAGCAGAGCACCTTTTTCATTGCCCTCCCCTTGCTGCCTCTTGCATAATGCTGTTCTGCAATTGTCTGCCAGACTCAAGCATGATCTTTAACAAATTTCTCTACCTGCATCACAGCAGGATTTTCCTCTAGCACAGCTGGTGCAAAATACAAGCATGTGAAGGAGGAGAACAGGAATTGCTGGCCAGCAATGCCTCAGTAAGCTGCTTTTCTTGGCTTGGATCTGTGGACTTTGCTGTGGGCTGGAAGGTGATGTGCAGTTTGGGTCTGTTTGTTTTTTAAGGAAATATGCTGCTGGGAGCATCTCTCTTTGGTAATAGCCTGGGTCTACACATTCAAGATGTGTGGGATTCAAGTGACTGCTCTATTCCTCAACTTTGTGAATTTTGTGAGGCAAATAACAGCCCAACTACAGTTCTGTGAGCCCTGAGCTCACCCAGACACCTGTGCTCATGTCTCCAGACTAGAGCAAGCTGCAAGTCCAGTTCTTTGTGGTTCAAGCAGAAACCTCCCCCAGGGATGGATGCAGACTGTCTCAGGCCACCCTGTGAGCTGCCTTGCTAGGTGAAACGAATGTTGCGCTTTAACAAATGCCCCTGGATCGTGTGCTTGCCGTGATCCAAGTGTCCCAGACATCCGACACACACAGACCTGTAATATTGTACCCTTTTCTCTAGAAGGCAGGCTGCTGCTTTCCAGAAGGACGTGCTGCTCCATTAGACCCAGTCACCTGCCTCAGGCTTGGTGCTTGGGTTGGAGGTGAAAGTCCAGGGCGATGCTGGGTTGCCTGGCAAAGCTGCTGGTGGGGGCAAAAGGGCTCCTGGTTGAAGCCAAGACAGCCAGTGCTGGCGAGCAGCGCGATTTACTCACCTCTCTCTTTGGGGCTTATGAGGAGGAACTGCTCATGGCTAAATCCACTTTTAGAATTTGCCATGAAATGCTCTTTGCCCTGCTGTAGTGGTAGATTATAGATGTCTGACCTGTTTCAGTGCTCTACATTTTTTGCTTTCTCTTAACTCCCCTGCTCTTTCTGTAATCTTAGAAAGCCCGAGTAAATCTTGATGCTTCCACTCACAAAGCTAAATAATCCTTGCAATTGCAGTCTCTGTCTTTAAGGCTTTCAATGCTTAAGATATGTGTGATCTTCCCTATGGTGGTGGTGGGGAGAAAAAAAAAGCAAACCCCGAGCATGCAGACTGGGAAAAGAGCAACCCCTGGTTTAATAGAACGTCCCCATGACATGCTCGCATCATTTTCTCTCTGTCACAAACACCCCCGCCACCCTGCCTGCTGACTCGGCTGCTGTGTCGTGATGGGGAGTTTGTTCTGGGAGAGATGGGGTGGTTGGGTGGCTCTGAGAGGAGAGAAGGGGATGCGAGGATCGGAGTTTGACTTGATTCTCAATACCATCTGATGCAAAATACAGCACTTTAGTATTTTCTTGGTTTTTTTTTTTTTTTTTTTTGACTTTTCAGAACTGTTCTCCCCAATCTTGCATGGGGGAGGATGCAGACATGAAGATTTGTGGAAACCAATGTATTTATCTTTTCCAGATGCTGATTTCCATCAGAAGAGCTGGAGGATTAAGGAAAATGGCATTTCCCCTTCTAGTGGCTACTGATACAAAGAACCATATTTTTCCACTGAAAAACGTAAGACCATAGCATATATTAGTTTTAGTCACCAAAAACAAAGTGAAAAACTTGGACAACTAAATAAATCAGCTTTTCAGTTGAAACAAACAATTCATTGCAGAAAAGTTGAAATGAAAATGTCTTTAGGGGAAAGTTTGAGGAGAAAAGAGCCTTCTCTTACCCTGTTCAGCCCAGGAGCTGTGAGCTCCCTGCACCCTCCTAACTCAGTAAATAGATAGACTTTCCCTGATGATCCAGTTGTGTGAATCACCTCAGCAATTCAGGGGTGGAGGCTCATAGGAGGAAACACTCTTTTTAATCTCTGCCCAGGGACAGGAATCCTGAGCCAGTGGGAGATGGAACAACCTTGTGGTGGCCAAAGTGTGAGGCCTCGTTTCCCAAAGACTTAGAATCACAGAATGGTTTGGGTTGAAGGGCCCTTCCCAGCTCCCCCAGTGCCCCCCCTGCCATGAGCAGGGACATCTTCACCAGCTCAGGTTGCTCAGAGCCCCGTCCAGCCTGGCCTGGGATGTCTCCAGGGATGGTTCAGCCACCACCTCTCTGGACTTCAGCTTCCTTCTTCAGGCAAAGTTTTTTTCCATTCAGTTTCCTCTGCAAATTATCTAAAACTGGGATTGAGGGGAAAGTTCTTTCACCATTCATGCATGTGCATGGGGAGGGGACTTCTAGACTGGAGCTTTTTCTTGCTGACCTTGTTCCCAGGGCTTGCAGAAACTGGGTGGCCATGGCTGTGTCTGACTCTCAAGGCACTCGGATGTGATGCACCTTCCTCCATTGCTGCTTCCCTCTGCTCTTTGAGTTCATGCTGCTCCTGGCTCACCTTGGCAGCCTCTGGGGATATCTTCTGGCTGTGCTGCAGCATGAGAAAGCCCTTTGGATACAAACCCCTTGGGTAAGAAGCCAGTTTCTTCTGGAGAGTCACCGTTTGAATATTGCTAGCCCTTATTTGTGCCATTTGCAGATATTGCCAGCCCTCTCACTGTCTACTGAAGCCAGCAGATGTTATCGGTACAGAATTGCCTAGTTGGTGAGTTGGTTTTGAACTGAGGCAGCTTGGATGACTAAATCAAAAAACGCATTCACAGCGGAGTCCAGGATTTTCTTACTACGGGGGAAGTGAAAATGTCCACCTGTTGACAGCCCTGACTTCTCTGGAGAGTCCCTTCTAAAAGTTAAATGTTTGTATTCCAGATTTAGCCTAAATGCAGCAGCATATCCTCACCAGCTACTGCAGTCACTGGAACAAGGGGGAGTCAGCTTTCTGACTTGTGGTGGATGGAAGCAACAGAGGCTGTTGGAATAAACAGGATTAAAGGATTTAATCCATAAATACAGGATTAAAGGTAACCAGTGCTCCGCAGGAGTCATTCAAACCAAGGAGAAACAAAGTAAGTTGTCCAGAAGGGCGCAGCTCTCTGTTTGAACCCAGCCCGTGTACACACAGCCCTGCACCACTTTCTCCGTGTGTGCTGGGATGTGCATCCTCCCTCCACCTGCATCCGCCGGCCTCGTGGTCGCGGGGTCTGCCCCTCAGTCCCCACCTTGGGCCCCCATTTCACACTGTTCCCCCCGCATTGTCCCCATCCTTCCCTGAGGCTCCTGATGGCACAGCCGAGGGGGACAGGAGCTCCGATGATTGGCGCTGTCGGAGCCCGCGGCTGGCGGCACCCATGGGTGCAGCAGCTGGGCAGCGCACATCTGGGCAGCGGCGCGCAGGCGCGGGGGCCGCCTCGCCCGTTTCCCCCAGCCAGCGGCACCCCCGGCCGGGGCTTTGCGCGCCCGCGGAGCCCTGCGCAGCGTGCGGACCGGGGAGGGGGGCTGGTCCCTCCTTCCCCGGGGAGTGGCCGCGATTCTGCCGTATTTATCGGGCTTGGGCGGTGGCGGCCGGGCCGGGCCGGCTCCATCCTTCCCTCCCTCCCTGCCCGCCTCCCGGTGCCGGTGACTGGAGCGGGCGGAGCCGCCGCGGCCGATTGGCTCCGGGCATCACATGCGGCGGGGCCGGGCCGGAGTCGGGGCCGGGCTGGGCTGGGCTGGGCACGGCGGAGCGCTCCCGCGGCGGGCACACGGCAGCAGCGCAGCCCCTTCCCAGCCCAGAGCCCCGCCGGACACCGCGGAAGGGACCGCGCCCGCCCCGCCGGCCACAACCCCCGCCGCCCCGGCCATGAGGTCCAGCCGGAGAGCCGGCACCTGTGCGGGGAGGTGAGCGGAGCCCCGGCGCCTTCCTCCGACCCCCGGCGGGGAAGAGAAGGGGGTGGAGGAAGGGAAAGAGATTTTTTTTTTTTTATTTTATATATATATATATATATATTTTTTTTTTTTTTTTTAATTTTTAATCTGTATATTTGGCTGCTATCAATCCCGATCCCGCAACTGAAGCCCCCGGAGGGAGAAGTGCTGCACGCTGTGATGCGTCTTCCTCTCGTCTCGGCTGCCAGTTTGGATTGTAGCGCCCGGCTCCGTGCACTGAGAGAATGGCTCGGTTTGGGGATGATCTGCCGACCCGCTATGGAGGTGGAGGGCCGGCCGGGGCTGGAAGAGGGAGCAGCCGGCAAGGTGGCCCCCAGGCCGGCCAAAGGATGTATAAGCAGTCGATGGCTCAGAGGGCCAGGACTATGGCTCTCTACAACCCCATCCCTGTCAAACAGAACTGCTTCACAGTCAACAGATCCCTCTTCATCTTCAGTGAAGATAATGTTATACGGAAATACGCCAAGAGAATAACAGAATGGCCATATCCTTTCAGGGAGGGTGTGTGGGCACCGTGGGGAAGGTGGGGAGGGGAGAAGGAGACTGGGGGAAAGACAACACAGGCAGCTAAGAATGAGTGTGTGGTGCTAATGTAGATGTCCATGTGTGATCCTGGGTGTGTAATGGGTGTGTGTGACATGGATGCGTGTGTCTGACATAACATACGGCCATGTAGCTGAGTATCATAGGAAATTGCTTCTGTGAGAACAGCAGAGTGTGCTTTTGACTATGCCAGGGGTGTGTAAGACACAGTGCATTTTGGTGTCTGTTTAGGTGTGAGATGTATGGTTGCATAGATTTACATTTCCTACAATATAAGTCAAATGCAAAGGGTTCTCTGAGGTTTGTGCTAATGAATCCTGATTCTTATTTCCACCTTAGAACCTTGCAACTCTTCTTTCTCACTCTGAATAGAACACAGGTTAAAAATGGTGACACCTTAGCATTAAAGCTGCATTGGTAGTAGGGACTTTGATAGCTGAGGTACGTTGTGAAATCCCATTAATACAACCTTTGTCGCTAGGTTTTTAGTGCATTACCCCCTGAATCCATTAGAATCAACATGAATCTTGTCACTTTGATTAGATGCGTAGCCTAGGCTTAGGCTGTACTAAAATGAAAATAAACCAGAAAAGCTTTGTGGCAGAGGGAGGCAGTAAGTGGAGAGAGGGATCATCTGCTATATTGGAAAGGGGCAGATGCTTTCTGTCTCAGAACCAGCTCCCAGGCCAAGTGAGCTGCAGCGATCTTCATCAGAAGGGGGCTTTGCTTGTAATGATGCACACAGTGGGATTGTAAGCTGTGAGAAAAGGGAAGCAGACTATTTGAGGTTACCAGGGAGCAGACACAGTGTTTGTGTGTGCGTGTGTGTATGTGTGCGTGTATGTGTATAGGAGTGCTTTACACTGGTGATCTCAAGGGAGCTGGTTATTTTATTTTCATTTGATATCACACACCTATTAATCCTCGGCTCACAACAGCAAGGCCTCCTCCCAGCCTCCTAGCAACACTTCCAATTGCCACGGAGGCCAGATCCCCATCAGGCTTCCCCAGTTTGTACTTCTTGAGGGGCTAACAGGAAAAAAAAAATCAGTAGAGTGAATGCACCTCCTTTCCCCTGAACATACAGATATATTTATCTTTCTGTCTGTATTACTAAATCACAGCGATTGCTCTACTTCCTCATCCATTTCTCCTTCCCTGCATTCAAGTCTGAATAAACAAGCTCCAAAGCCCTGGTGGCAGCCAGCGCATGGCGCTTCCTGCAAGGCTAGACGCAGTCTATCCCTCGCCTGTCTCTTGGGCCACTCGTCTGCGTCTCTCTTGTGAAGTGTGGGGACAGAGGACCTCACATTGCTGCGGGTCCGTGGGTTCGGCAGAGCCACCAGCCGATCGGTCCGGGGTGGGGCAGGGCGCTGTCTGTGGTGCTGAGCGGAGCTGTCCAGGGTGCCGAGTGGAGCAGTCCAGGGTGCTGAGCGGAGCTCCCCGCGGTGCTGAGCCCAGCTCTCCGCCGCCCTTGGGCCCTGCTGCCGCCCGCGGCTCTGGGAGCGCAGGAGCTGGGCATGGCTCGGGGCTGGAGATGATGGCACAAGGTGAGGTGGTACCTAGTGTTGGGTTAGCCTTCTTTCCCGTGAGATCGCTTCTCTCCTACATCCCGGTAGGGCACTGATGGTTTGATTCTCACCAGGAGCGGGCATTGCAATCTAGCAGTAATTCATGTTTTGGACCTGCGTAGATGCTGTAAATCAAACTTTTCCAGCCCATTGCTTATTTACACTATGCACTCAAGTTAAACGACAGAATTTCTGAAGAACAGATCGGCAGATGGCATTCAGCTGTGTAATCTATTTTGGGGCACTTTAGCTTATCAATCTCATCTAAAAGTAATAATTATTAATAGCTTTTGTTTTCTTTAGACCTTTTGCTTTCTTGCTTCCAAATTCCTTGAGGAGGTCAGATTCTAAATCACTAACTCACTCAAAGAAGAGAGAGAGTTTCCTACTTTTCTTCCAAATATACCCCAGAAAGACCTGAGGAAGTCAAGGAGACTAAATGTCTTCAAAAAATACGAGAGATCCTAGAATGCTCAACTCATGTAACTGTTGAGGTAGAAACAGTATTTGAATGAGGTTCTCTTTGTGTTACGTTGGTTTCTTCTTTAACTTCTGGTCCCCACTCCATTTGAATACATGATTTTAGCTACAATCATAGCCAATTGTATTGTACTGGCTCTGGAACAACATTTACCGGATGGAGACAAGACACCTATGTCAGAGAGATTGGTGAGTTTTATTCATTTGTTCACTTTTTTTTTGGTTTCTGGTTTAAAACAAAAAGCAGTCAGCCACCCAGTGTTGCGAGGGCTCGTATCTCATGTTGAAGATCCACATGTAAACAAATGGATATTGACCTTACAATCAGGAAAAATAAGTTGGTGACAACAAGTATAACTCTAACCTCCTGATCCCATCTTCACAAGAATGCTTCATCACTCTAGCCAGCCCTGCCCAATTGCAGAAGAGACGGACCTCATATTATGATTAAAAGAGCAGCAAACTTAGGTTGTCTGTAAACCAAGATAGGAAGGGAATGCCAAATGCTCAGAATTATCTGTAGGATCAAATGAACTTCTGTGATATTTTCCCAGGAAGTGGTAGAACAGCGTAACCTTTTAGGATCATATGTCTTTCAGCTATTTTCCTGCTACAGTGTATACCAAGGACCCTACAAAGCAAACTTTGAATTTAAATGATTACCGTTCCCTTTTAAAAAAAGAAACCAACTTAGAGAGGAAAATAATTTACCCACAGGCTTTATGGTAATGAGCCCAATTACCTTATTTCAAAAGAAAATATAAGAAGAGCTTCAAAATCATTCTTCCCTTTATCATCTCTGTAGGAGAAATGGGTAATATTTGGTTCGATTTTGTTCCTGCTGCTAATGATCTGTAACATCTTTCATGCCTAAACACATTCATCCTGGTGCATGTTCAAAGGATAAATAAATATGGATACGTATGTGTTTTACATGTAGATATTAAATTATGCAAACAAAGACAATATTAGGCTTGCTGCCAGAAGCTAGAGCCTCTGAATGCTGGTTGCTACAGTTCCCGGGTTGGTCCATACCAGTGGGCAGCTCTCGCAGTCTCATTCTTCAGAAACAGGAAAAAGTGTATAAGTGGTAGATCTAGAAAGAGCTTCAGGGTTTGCAAGTTGATACTGCTTGGAAACGTATCTGCTGATGCTGGCTGCCCACTTACATTGTGTTTGCTTAGTCTCTTTCTGCTTGAATTACTCCTAATATCAAGAGATGTGGAAAAATTGAAGAAAACACATATATGTTGATCCTCCTGATCTTAAACATGCCTTTGTATGTTTTGGGATTGGCGAGCAAGGGAAGCCTGGGGTTTTAGGCAAAGCACAGGTTTTTACCCAGGGTAATGATCGATTTGGGGAACATTTGAGCTAGTGAAGGGGAAAAGTAGTTTTGTGGATGTTCTGGCTTGGTAACCTTTGGGTGATATAATAAAATTTAAGCAGCAGTAAGTATGGTTAGCACATTGTTTCTATGTTCCTCTACCTTCAGTTCCTGCCCAAATCATTCCAAAGGGGGGCACTGGTATTACCTCCAAATTGTGTAAGACAACTGAATGAGTTAAATGCATGCATGGTCTCCACCTTGTTGGTGCTGCCTCGGTGGTGAAGGAAGAATTAACCCCGTTTTTTTTGCCCTGGGCACCGCTGTGCAGTATTGTCTTTGATCAAGATATTATGAAGCCATTTTAACTACAGTACATTTGTAACTCTAAAGTATAAAGGCATTTATCATAGAATAACACTGTGAATCTTTACAAGTCATGAAATATTTTCTGCATTCAACGTAAGCTGAGAAGAGTAAGCATTGTGAATATGAAAAGCTGTTTTCTGGTTTTCAATGTGAAACCTCAGAATGCTCCTGCTGCTTCTGCAACCTGTAAGTGGTTTCATTGAAAATGTTACAAATCTGTGCTAAACCAGAATGGCTGAACGTTCCCATACGTTTACATTTATAGGCTTGTTGAGCCAAATGATAAGTCCATGCAGAACAGCAGGTGCTTTATTACTGTCTTTGTCAGGAATGAAATTGGCCTTTTTTTGGTTAATGATTTATGGATATACCTTTTCTTCTCTTGGGTTCATTAAAATCTTGTTGAAGGAAAACCAGATCTGCCCGAATACTTTGTGCCACAGATACAGTGACAAAAATCTTAAGATTGCCTGAGGGAGGAGTCCATACGAATGTTTTCATGATTTTTGTCTTCTGATCAAAGTTTTACTCTACGTGTCACCCCAGAGACCCAAGATACGAACCTGCAGCGTGATCTCACTTGGCTGTTTTCTGCACTCATTTTACTTGTCAAGCAGAGTTAATTAAGTACACGAGAAGAGCAAGTGATGTCTCAGTATATGCAATATTTCAAGAATTAGAATGGTTGAATTATAAGTAGCCTTTCTCTGTCCATTTTCTGTATGTAGTTTTTTACACGGAAAGGCATTACTTGGCTCTAGGATGGAAATTCTGGTCAAAAGCACCAGTCCGGTGGTCAAAGCATTTAGTGGTGAACTGGAGCATTGGCTTCAATCCCTTGCTCTCCAGACAAGACAAATAAGATCATTCTTGCCCTAGCAGGAGAATGACCTACCCCCTAGGTTCTTGCCTGCTTTGAGATGAGGGTCTTTCATGCTTTGGCTGCTGGGAGTGTTTACTTCACGTTAGTAACTATTCACTAGAACAGAGATGCTATAAATTTGCTACTGTCCATCTCAGCTGAGTGCCTTAGCCAATAGATTGTAAAGCCAGCCTCTCTCTGTCCTAATAAATATTGCATTTTTTTGTACACACTGGAGTGATGCCAACTGAAAAGATGCTGAGGGAGTTGTACTGAGTGACCCAGAGCCTTGCAGTGAGAACTCCAAATGTGGGAATGTGAACTTCACTTCCGAGCCCTGGATGGCCTTGCGGGTGGATGCCTTGCTCATGATGCTCTTGGCTGTCCAGGCTGAGCCACACTCGTTCTCTCCCTGTCTCCTTCCTTTATCATGAGAAGCTTCAGTAGACCATGGATTCGTCCCAGCTGACAGAGACAATATCAGAACTTGCGGTACAGAAAATCTATTTTGTGCCCCACCCCGGGGCACACCTGGTTTAAGACACAAGCGGGTCTGTAGGATGATCATCCGTGTGCCGCTGTCGCACTCTGAGTGTCTGGCTCCCCTGGGTGATTTTGATGTGAGGACAGACTATAACTGTTTTCTCAGATATTCAGCATGACAGCTCTTGCATTTCACTAATGGATTTAATTCTTTATCCTATCCTCAGGCGCTTTGTGCAATCGTATGTGGGCTGTTCATATTAACCTTTGCATGAACAAAGCCTTACACACCCAAACCTATCAGGGCTGTCACATCCAAAGGCCAAGGAAAGACACTGGGACTTAGACTGAGAATAGTAATGACTTTCCAGACTCAGAAGTTGTTTCTGATCTGAAACATATTGATTAAATGTGTGTTTGGCCCAGTCTCAAGCTTTGCTGTGTCCACAGCAGACAACCTGCTGGCACAGCTCTGGCTGCTGCCCAGATTCTCCACCACCCTTCCAAACACACACCCTGATACTCATTGTCACCTGCTTTCCCACTCTTGAACCCGATGAGCAGCACAGTCAGAAGGGGTCTGCAGGGTGCCCTGGCAGCAGGATTTTGGAGGTGACAGCCGTGCCATTTCAGTGCATATCACCCATGTCCTTGCCTGCCAGTTTCTTCTGTCAGATCATCATGCAAATCCCTTTTTCCAGCAGCAGGCACCACCACCTAACGGGGCATAAACTTTATTTTTCATCCCATTGTTGTTACTGCCCTGATTCCTAGGCTAAATTAGCATACATTTAGATAGGCTTTAGAAGAGATCCTCTTTCTATCCCCTTTTACTTTCCCAGCTACTCACTGCCAACCCTATAGATAACCGTTTTCCTTTGTAATAAATACCCAAGCCCATCTGTGAGCCTTCCTGCTTCCTTAAAAGCTGACAAGAGCTTCTTTGACCCACTTCCTAAGAGCTCTGTGTAGTCTTAGCTTTGGGAAGAGTATTTTCTATCAAACCCTTGAGTACCTGAAGCCTGGCTCTTTAAGGCTGACAGCTGTAATCGCAAGGCACCTGACCTAGATTGAGCAAACGAGGGGTAGCAGAGTAGATATAAGGCTTCCACCAAGTGAGGAGGAGTGTATGTGGGTAAAGGTATTTTTTTTTAATGTTAGAAGAGTTATTTTTAGAGGTGTGCTAGTAGTTGTGGGATAGAAATACAGAAAGGGCTAGGGGGCCTTTGTTTGCAAAGGTTTTTTTTTCATACTTGTTGAACTAGAAGGTGTTGTAAGGTTGAGGGGCAGGCGGTCCAGGCTGTTAGAAGGCTCCTGTGTGCATAAGGGAAAGCGGAGGAATAGTAAGGTAATTTCTTCTCAAATCACACACAATTTCTGACCCTTCTCTTCTTTTTTCCCCTGTTTTCTGTCCTGGGTTGAAATCCTGGAGTTCCTTTGGTTCTTGCTGTGGGCAAGCTGCTGGAAGAAGACTCTTATTGTAGGATTTCTATTGAAGGTCATAGAAGGTCTGATGGCCTTGCCTTGTTGCTTTTTCTCTGTGGGTAAACAGCGCTGAGATGGGAGCTGGGGTTTCTCAGTCTGGTACTGATACTGTGGTTTTTGAGCAGTGCCATTAAGGCTCTGGGAAGGGGCAGAGGGCTTGGAGCTGCTGCTGTTAGTGGAAACAGCTTCTTGGCTGAAGGAGAAGGTAGTTTTGGGTTGTAGGTGTGATTTTGGTGTGTAGTTTTCTATTTTTTTCTGTTTTCCTATTCAGCAAAAGGGTTTCTTGCTCTGTTTTGCTGTCTGACCACTGTGTGTGTGTGACCCACAGGTGACTGGGCATCTTGCCCAGCTGTAGAGGAAAGGGAGGTGGAGTTGCTGGGGCTGTGAGACTGGGAGAGGTGGAGGGGAATATAGATATCACATAGGATGAAAGACAAGGTATATGGAGGAGTTGGGTTCACTGGGGTGTGTAGGGGTACGATGTCTAAGTGTGTAAGTCTCTCTGGGAGGGCTGTGCTCTTACGTTGGTGTGGAAACCTGACTTTCTGTAGCAGGTACTGTGCCTAAATCACAGGTCTGTGTGCTAGGGCTGGGTCAGCTGAGCAAGAGTTGCCACGTTTGTAAAATAAATTGCTGTACCCAAACTGATTCTTTCCTTGTTCTGTGGCCACAAGACTTGACATTTATGTTCTTTCTGTATTAGAGAAGTAAAATCACCTTCTGTCATTGGTAGGATTGCCAAATGTAAACAACTGTGTGTCAAACAGCAGCTCAATTCTTTGATGGTCAGAAATGCTAAAGTCACTAGAACAAAGATTTCTACTCTTAATTTGGGTATTTTTTTCCCTTTTGGGTAGGGCTGTTTTACTTCCATTGACTTCAACTGAAACCATGGATCTAAGGCACATTTGAAAATTGGCTACAGGTGCCAAAGCTAATTAACATGTTCTTGAAACTAATGCTCATTGCTTTCACCTCTTGCTTTGTTCCAGTTTCTTGCCCACATCTTCCAAATGTGAATGCTTCCATTTGGCACTGAATTTGTGTTGAAACTCTTATCAGTAAAGTAGAATACCGAGAGATCTGGTGCCACAGACAGAAAATAAAGGTCTAGTAAAACTGGAAATTAAGCTTGGTTTTTCTCTCCAGTGTCTAGAACACAAAGCTGTGATCCCATAGTATACTGTGAGCCTGAGACACAAACCTTACTACTTTTGCTGTTAACTGAAGGGAATGGGTCTTTATTCCTGAATCAGATACACAGTGAAAGGAAAACAAATGAAACTACAGCTGTGGAAATAGTGGAGCAAGAGTGAAGGAAGAGCTGGTGGAATAAACAAGAAATAAATCACTTCCTGCCAGTGTTAGCAAGGTTGCTGTGCTGTTACTCCCCAAGATACCCTCTTGTTTCAGTTTCCTGGATGAATTGGAAATCACGTGCTTTTTCCGTGTCAATAACTACAGAAATATGTCTTGAGTTTCTATATACCCTTAGAGTAAAATTGCAGTGTTAAAATTCCCTCTAGAATCTTGAGTAAAGGTGGAAAGTGTGGGGTGAAACGACGAGAATAAGGGCAAATGGAATATTCTAGTGTGAAAAAAACCAGAACAAAACCCACATAAAATAAGAACAAAAACAAAAACCCCAAACAAATTTATCTTCAAGGAAATAATAAAGAAGTTTTTCTTTGTGCTTAGTTCCAATAAGCTTAAACCGTTTGGTTTCGGCTGTGTCCATAGAGCTGGGAAGGGTGGGAAGTTGGTGCATGTAGTTGTTTGTGACTCTTGTTGTGGGTGTGGAAGCACATGGATCTCCTTAATACCTTTGATTTTTATTCCTTTTCAGGATGACACTGAGCCGTATTTTATTGGAATATTTTGTTTTGAAGCCGGTATAAAAATCATCGCTCTGGGGTTTGTTTTTCATAAAGGCTCTTACCTCCGGAATGGTTGGAATGTGATGGATTTTGTCGTGGTCCTCACAGGGTAAGTGATCTCGTGCCATACGTTTAAAGGGGACTCTTGTTTTGCTTTGATTTGTGTTGTTTTTTAATAGTAGGCTGGGGTGGGAGCAATTTTGGTGAAATAGTACTAGAAAATGGCATTTCTGACTTTACTGTCTTCGAATAATGGCTATTGTGCTGAACGAGTCACTTTCAAAGTGTTGTTTGAACCAACTAAAAAGAGGTTTTCAGGTTATTTATTGGTATATATGCTGGTACATATCTTATCCAGAGGCTTACTGACATTTCTCAGACTTTGCAGGTTCTAATTGCCACCTGGTACTTGAACCTGATTTAAATCAATCTATCCTCCTGACATTACAGGATGACTTGAAAAGTCAACATGGAGTGGGCTAACAAATTAGATTTAGCCCATTTTTAAGCTATTACAGCTCTAAAATCAGTGACATTTCTGCAGGAATGGATTTGGTCTTGCTAGAAAATAACTTTTCCAAAAGTAATTCAAAGGGGGTGCATGTCTTATAAAGGACGGAACTGACAATATTACCTGTGTGTTTTGTACCCTGGTTTGAAATGATATCACTGATTTATTTATTGGAAATGCTTACAGTATTTTTGTTGCAGTTTCTATCTCTATTTATGCAGATGAATGTAATACTAGTAGGTTATGAAACACAAACATTAATTCCTACAAATTGTGCTGTAAAACTCCAACTGAAACGTTCCAAAGGTCCATGTGAGGTCCTGATCCTGCAGCCTTCATCTCGGAAGGATTTCAGTTAGTTTTCCCCCCAGAAGGCTGCAGTCTGGCACTCATTTCATACACCTTCTCTACTACTGTGTGACAAGCATACATATTCTTTGCTCTGGTTAGTGGTGTAGAGTAGGATGCTGTTTGGACGATGCTTGCGTACATATACAAATGTATTCATTAGGTACATTATCACTGTAATTCTATTTGCATTCGGCGTACCATGTGATATAGCAATTGAGAGGCCAAAGGGAATTCTTTATGTATGGTGAGGAAGAAAATAAATATTCAGGGCTTGATTCTCCTGCTGCTGGGGCTGGGTATTTAATCAATAGAAACATCAGTGGAGCTACAAGGAGAATCAGATTTACATACTTGGAAGCAGAGGGGGCACTAGGATGAAAAAGAATTAGCACAGATGCTACAATTATTCACACTGATGGTATCTCCTGATTCCTAGTTAGCACTATGGCCTTTTGTATGTTTAAAAAATATATATAGAGATATAAAATCAAGGCCTTGATTCTGGAAAGGACTTGAGCGTGTGGTTTAATTTATCCTTCAGCAAAGCGTTCAAGTACACGTTTAATTCAGCTGACTCCGGCGTTTCTCTACTTAAGATTACACATAAAAGCTTTCCTGAATTACAGCCATATTGCTATTTGTTTAGGCATGTTTTAGGTTTTTATCATAAACACAGGCCAAAAATCAAAATAGAACTTTTTATTTAAAGCTGCCTAGCCGTGACTGAGATGCTCAGAGTTTTGCAGCAGTAGCTGAGATATTGCATGTGTGTGTGCGTCTCGTGCTCGTGGCATCGCAGCCCGATCGGCGATGCTTTAGGCGTGACCCCCGCGTCTTTCTGGTGCTGGTTTTATTGTGAGTGCTGTTTCCAGCGCTCTTTGATCTCTGAGCATAATTCTGGAATATCGGCTTGATTAGACAGCTGTAATAAGGAACTCTGTTGCCATCTGCAAACATGCGTGTTCTTTTGAAGTACAATTCCCGTTAACGTCAAAGCTGCTGGTTTCCAATGGTGATGCTGGCTGGGCTCTATTGAAATTGTCTTGTACATGGACTTCCCACCAGGCAGGCGACGCAGGGGAGGCAAAGCGTAAACCCATCGACATCCAGCCCAAGAGTCATCTCCACTGGGGAAACCCACAGACCTCTAATTCTGTAATTCGAGGGCTGGATTCAGTCAGGCGCTTGAGCTCAGGCCCAGTTTTTGGTGTCTGGGGGGCTCTACTGAAAATAACGGGGTTACTCGTGCTTGGTTAGCGCTTTCCTGAATCTGGGGCTGTATTTCCAAACCCAATAACGAGGCAGAGGGACCTGTAGCAGTGAAATAACACTGAAAGATCTGCAGCTTCACACAGGGGATTGATTTAGTGTTTTCTCTGTAGCCTGTTGTGTTTTGCTCTGAATTTCTCAGCTCCTTATTATATTCTCTCTGCATGGCTGCGGGTCTGTGCTAGAAAGCAGGAGCTCCTCTTCCTTGGGCTCCCTTTGCTGGCCAGAAACCCTTTTATCTGCCCATTGCCTGTCCTAACTCGGCTAACATGGGGCGTTCTGAGCAAGGCTGTTTATTGGGAACATCATCCTGGCGCTTCTGCATTGAGACTTCAAAGGCAGGTTGCTGAGGAAAAGCATTTACTGCTGACAAACCTGGCTCGTTCTCCAGAGAGGGGCTGGGAGGTGATGACTAAAGTAGGACCTGAATTCTTGTTTTTGTGGAAGGTAGTCTCGGATCTGTGCGTTTGGAAAAAATTATCAAGGAGGTCCTGTAATTTATTAGAGAATAACAAAAAAGGGTGGTGCTAAGCTTGTACTTTGTGTTCTTATAGATAGGTATGACATCGGTTTTTGGAATATAATTTTACTACTCTATCAAAAGCTTTTCTTTGCCATATGTGCAAGATTTCTACTTGAAAATGTTACTTCATATTTCCCAGGCAGCGATCAGTGTTTGGTTTCTAAGCTTGGTTTCACATTGATCTTCAATATTATAGAGGGATTTTGATTTCTCTCTTTATTCTTGTGTAAGCATGAAAGATGATGAAAATGCTTTTCATGATCCCACACACAGAGTTGTATACCTGCTAATCCTGTTGAGTGCATGTTCTTATGACGGTAAATGTTGAATGTCAGAAAATCTGATCTGATTTTCAGCTTTTAGCTCAAACCCAGGAAAGCCAAGAGCAGCTTGGCTCCCGTTAGCTGTTTCCATAGGAGGAAGGGCAGCCAGTGTCTGGGTGTGTTTCGGAGGAGGCTGTGGGGGAAGGCTCTGCATTTATTGAACTTACCCTTACGTAAATATTCAAGTGATCATGCACTAACCCTTTCCACCTGTTTTTCCAACTCCTTTTTCTGCTACTCAATGCCTGTACACTGGGATTATTGATAAATATGTTTTTACTTTATATTTGCCTGCAATGATGTACGTTTTGTTTGTCAAAAGGAGACAGTAGAACTTGTTAATCAGAAAATAGGGCTGTGTTATGTGCAACCAGGATCAATATCCTATTGAGCTCAACTGGAATCTAACAGATAGGGGACCGAAATGGCTTGGTTTGTTCTAGAAAACACTCCCTCCGTTCCTTGCCACAGCAATGTTGTGGTGCCTTTTTCTCATTTGCTTTCAAGGATTTGCTGTTAAGAAACTCCTAGGAAAATAATGGATTGCTGCTCCTTGAAAGATTTTGTTTCCTCTGTCATTTTTTATAGTTATTTCTTGTAAACTCCTCCAGTTGTAGATGGGAATTGAGGGAAGCTGCCCTGCTGTGATGTGCCTGTTGCTGTTGTGGAGAGACACACATATTTTATAGCTCCTGCTCATTCTATTTTCACATTTTTATGGGATTGCATTTGCTCCTGTGATGACATCACCCATTAGCAGCTCTAAATCACACAGAAATGCAATTTATCAACTGGCCTGGGACTATATGGTCTTAATGCACTTTTCTGAAGGGAGGAACAAAGGGACATTTTACTCTGTTGCTGTAAGCTGTCTTGGGATGGAAACCTCAGAAAGGCACAGCTGTCTTGGGAACAAAGTCATCCCAACATCCAAACCCCTCGGATGACAGTGGATGGAGCTATGAGCCTGGATTCAAGACCTTGAGGTTTGAGATCTGTTCTTGCTGGAGTTCACAGAAAGATTTATTTCTCCTGGTGTCCTGGATGCAGTAGCCTGAAGAACTGCTGGACTGGGCTAAACTATGAACACCTTCTCTAGCTGGAGCTGTGAAGGGGAATAATGGAGAACAAGGCATAGATAAAATCATCCTTACCTTCCTGATTCCCAAAGTTCAGATGTCTAGGGATTTTTGAGGAGAATATATCTGATGGCTTTGAAACTACGTGGTCCAAGGGGGTAGTTCTTCTTGGCTGTGTTTTGGAGCCTGTTTGTACTTTTGGCTTCATCATATCCTGGGTAATGGGTCTCATGGTTTAATTACATACCACAAGGTGCTGCTTATCCCTTTATCACTAGCTACCTGAGGTTTCCATTGGTGCTTTCTAGATTTTGTATAGTAAGGTCTGGACAGTAATAATTCTTTTTTTTCCCTGCGTGTTTTATGAATCTCCAGCATTTTCCTGGTCAGATTTATCCTGCCAAACCTCCCTTGACCTGAGAGCTTGTCAGTGCACCACTGACCTGTACTGTTGCTTGGTCCTTTCCCAGTTCTATCGTATCATCTTGGATACAGTGACCACAATCGTGTGCAGTGGTTATTCAACACCAAGAGTCACTAAAGACTGGTAAAAATAAATGGAACACTTGAAAGTATCATGCTCTGTCCTTTACGAGCAGAGTTAATTTCTTTGGCTCTCAGTCACCCGGGGTTGAACACTCTCGAAGAGTCCTGGTAGGTTCTTGAGCCAGTTGGATCAGCTGCCTGGATCTCTGGGTGGGATTGGCAGAGGCAGCGTGTGCCAGGCCTGGAACTGCCAAATGATGTGCACAGAGTCTCTTGTGCTGTTACTGATGTCTCAGGCTGTCGGGAACAAATTAAAAAAGCTCGAATTATCTTGATTGTCTGGAGGGCTGAGAAATGCGCTCCTAGCTCCGGGTGATGCTAATCATTTGGAAGGTAACTCATTTAGTAGCATAATAAAGACCTGTTCATCCTTGAAGTTAGCTTTACAGTTACTGGGATCATCTTAGTATGTGGGCAGCCTGAGATGCTATTCCTGGTGCAGTGTATGAGGAGCAGCGGCAGCCTTGGTTGCGGTGATGGTTGTCAAAGGGGGAGGCATCAAAACCATCAAACCTGCTCTGTGCAGCAGGCTCTGGACCTCTGATCTTTCAGTTCAAGGTGGATGTACCTCCTAGACAGGGTGTGGGGTGTGATGTGGCCATGAAAGGATTTGAGAAGTGAATGTCTGGTTTAGGGCTGGGATTCTGAAAGCTGTCAAATACACAGAAATAACTGTAGTTTCTTTTTTTTCTCCATATGCGTGTTCCTGTGCATTCAAAAGCCTTTGGACTAGGATGTCTGAATTATGGGATCCAACGTGGCTGGCTCCTGTGTACTCCTCAAAACACCTCAATCTTCCCACCCACAAATAACCACAGAAAATAATAGTATGAAAAGCAAAATCACAATGAAATAAAAACCCTTGGATGCCCTTCCAGCATCACTTTAGACAGCATGCTCAGTGCTTTGTCTATAAGCTTTAGATCTAGACACTCTGGGATTAAAGAGTCTAGAAGCAAGGAAATGCGAATTTCTCTCCACTTTTCCTATATGGGACTTCTGGCACTTGTGTGCTAGAAAGCAAAGCTGAACAGCAACAGGAGTTGGGAAAATGAATACTTTAAGAGGGATGAGCTTCATCTTGATTAGTTATCACAAGGAAAACGAGTAAGCTTCTTTGCATGGTTACCCAGTCTGGGTGGTGATGGACTAAGGCTGATCGCTATTAGCACTGTGCATGAGTCATGCTAAGAGCGAAGCCTCTACAGATTTTAATGGAGCTGATCCTTGTTTTCAATTGTTTTTTATGCTCTAATGATGGATGGATACTTGCTGGCTCAGAA
The DNA here is from genome assembly GCF_037038585.1 of Patagioenas fasciata. Lineage (NCBI taxonomy): Eukaryota > Metazoa > Chordata > Aves > Columbiformes > Columbidae > Patagioenas > Patagioenas fasciata. The sequence continues at coordinate 3,208,807 of NC_092539.1, forward strand.
AAGCCAAGAGTACCTTCTGAAATTAAATCAGAGTAAAAAATTGGTCAAGGCGAAGGGGGTTTACCTGTTTTCCTGAATGCAAAGTATTAAGTGTCAATCCGGTTGGTGTATGGGGGTGGTAATGGAGGGAGAAAAGTAACCTTTTTTTTTTGTTTTGGAGGCAGAGAAAATGAGTGGTTAGTAACTGGAAGGGAAAAGGGCATGTGAGGTCTCGGTTTGAGCAGTCTAAAGTAGTTTGGAGTTCTGTTTTCTGTCCTTTTGTCATCTGGGCTCTTGGGAAGCTGCAGAAGCAGTTTCCTTCAAAGGAGAAGATGCTCGGCAGGGAGGAAGGATTTGTGGGCTCTAAACCCTATGTCCCTATTTCCTTTTATGCATTTTTACAGCCAGTTTTGCTCAGCAGGCCAGCAGGTTCCTTGAGACTGGATCTTGCTTTCCCTCTGGGCTAGTTCCATGGAGCAAAGGGGGTCCCAGGCTGTGCTGAGCCTGTTGGAGTGTTAATTAGGGCTTGTTCTTTTTATGTGAGTTCTAGCGGCTTTTGTACATTGATTTTGGTGGGGGTGGGTAGAAACAGGTTGGGTTAAGCAGGTGGATGTGTAATTGTGTAGCTGGCTGGTAAATTAACAGGAGATACTCCTGAGTGGAGGAGGACCCAGGGCTGTGCTTGGAGGAAGGCTGCAGATGGTCACAGACTCCCAGGGGACCCGCGGGTGGGGACAGCCATTCCCCAGCAGAAGTCACCCTTGAAGCGCGGCTCTGCTCTGGTTGTGGCAAACAGCATCTTTCAGGTCAGAGCACTTCTCAAGGGCAAATAGGTAATGAGATTGATGTGCTTCTCTCTTGTTTTATTAGAAGTGACTGCAAGGTATTGAATATCTGGTCTGTGAACTGATAGGTGATGGTGCTGCACAACAAGAAGGCAGAAAGTTGAGGCACGGACAAATAACTTGTCTCTAAAGCGAGAGAAAACAAAAGCATTTCTTCAGGTTTCCATCTTGTGCTGCTTACTGTGTTTTGTGCCTGTTTATGCTGCTTTGAAGCTTTTTGTCCACAAAGAGAGGAGTCTCGGATGCGCTCTGAGGATGCGTATGTCTCCTCAGCCTTGAAGTTGGGCAGCTGTAAGCAAAGGTGGCCATCGCAGGCGAAAGGGCAGTGTGCTTTCTCAACAAATCCAGGCAGGATCGCTAGTCTGGAGTCCAGACACCACTTTCAGCTTTTTATGGCTCTCAAAGGGAGGCTGGTGGCAGGGAAATATTGTCTCTTACAAGTGGACCAGCTGTATCGTGTAAAGGCAATTGTGGAGACTGCAGGTGGGAAGAGGACTCTGAACACTGTGATCTGCTCCTAAAATCTGACCCTGCTCTGGCAATCATGTGGTGTGGAAATCTGCTTGAATGCTTGCTCTTCTCTGTAAGTGGAAATCATTGCATACCTAGGTGATATTACAGCTGGGTATGAATACTAGGAATTTGAAACCAAAACAACAAATAAAACTGCAGTTATGAAGTGCTCTAACGTTCCATTTCTTAACGCTTCCCTGCTTAAAAACAAAACAGAAAACGCCAAGCCACCCAAGTCGTCCGTGTGATGTTGAGTGCTGTCTCATGATGAGATGAGGAGGAGTGTTCAGGATTTCTCAGGCTCTTGTTTCTCAAATGGTGCTTTTGCTGCTGTGTCCTGGTTCCCAAGCAGCAAAATGCCTGCTTGTCTGAGATGGTAAGAGCTGGGCTGTGATTGTTGAAAAGCAGGAGGATTTAGCAAATCAGCCTAGTTTTAATTGTAATCTAATACTGAATGCTAGGAGCAAGAGCATCGCATTGGCACAGACATCCTTGTGTCCACAACTTTACCCAAAGGTTTTGGGTGTTTTGGGATCACTGCCTTTCTCAGGGCTCTCTGAAAACATGAGGGAAACTTAACGGAGGTGGAAAACTCATCTTCCATGTTGTTCTTGCTGAACCATCAACAAGATGTGTGGGATGTTCTGGCCAGGACTTCTGTGCTGGAAGCTGGAACCAGGAGGATGAGTGACTCCAGGTCTCTTCATAGGTAACTCAAGCTCTAGGCTCAGCATTTGGGTACCTGGAGGTGCTCTTCAATGCCAAGGCTAGGCGCTTGGCTTAACCTCCGCTATCTTGGATCTTCTGTGCTGAAGGATCTGACTGATTCAGGATAGAGGGAAATGATCTGCTCTGAATGAGTTCTTATTACCAGTGGCTGCAGGATGGATGGGGCAGGGTGTGCATCGCAGAGCACCTGGCTGCATGGCAAGGCCATTTCTGTGCCGTGGGGAAGCCTGGCAGCTCAGGCTGAGAAAGAAACCCCACTTCCGATGTTTGGCACGTGTCAAAGTTGCCTGATCTCCACTAAGGAGTATGGCCACCTAAATAGTGCTCTTCAGCTACAAATGACGTCTTTCTTTGCTGGCATGGTCACCATGAGCTAAATCAATGGCTGACAATAAATACAAGGTTTTGTTTCCTTCTCTCTCCTCTATTTTCCCAGGTGGTCAGGAAAACCGCCTTTCATTGTCTTGATTAATAAATGAAACAAACTTATTTCTTCAGTGGACTCAGGGTGGAATATTGAGGAACAGGTTTCTCCAGTGGAAGTTCTTATTCTGTAAGTGCTGGTGATGTCTTGGTTTCAAGAGCTGGCTACAGGGGGGTGTGTGTAGGTGGTTCTTGTGATCAGCTGTAGACTTCTAAAAGCATCCCTCTGGAGCAAGAAGTTCAGGTCACTCTTAAGTTAAACTCCAGGTTTTAGCCAGTAATGGGTTTAGCTGTTGGCTCGGTTCAAGTCAGTTCATGTTGGGCTGTGTAAGATTTAAGCAAGGAAAAGATCAGAAGTAGAGACTGGAGCAGTGTTGTGGTTCAGTGGGAACAGAAATTGTACCTGGAGCTCTCCAAAGAGGAGAAGGCTGCTCTCAGCATGTTGTCCTTATACCATAAATCTGTTTGCAGCTGCTGTAAATGCTGTTCCTTATGGATATTTCTGGAGAGAAGCTAAAGTTGACTCCCCTGTTTTGCCTCATTAAACATGTAAAAATTCCCTGTGAGGGTCTGAAAAAGGGACCCTGTTTTGGGCTGAGGGTTTAGAAATGTGTTGATGACCCGTGGGGTGATGTAGAGATAAAGGAGTGAAGGACAGAAATTAACTCCTTAGAGGAGATGAAGACTTTTTCAGCTACAGAATGTCCCTGTGCTGAAGAGCTCTCAAACTAAACTGGGAACCAGAAATACTTAGTCGGATGTAACTCAGTTCTGGACTTAAAAGAACTTAAATTTAAGCTCTCAATTTATTTTCTAGTTAAAAAAAGAAAAAAGATGAAAAAATGAAGACTAAGAGATTGAACTGTCTTTTTGGCTTAATTCCCCATCTAAAACATCCTAACCAGCATCCTTGAATACAGTTTAGGCATGTGAGTTTTGGAGGAGGGCTGTGAAAATGATTAAAGGGCTGAAGAAATATCCATTTAAGGAGAAATGAAAAGGCTGAGAGAGTTAAAATTAGGAGGAAAGTCTCATAAGGGTGAGATAGATAAAGAAAAAGAGAGAGAAAATCATGTTTCCCGATCTATTTTGGCAAGATTAAAAAAGCATCAGTAAAGAAATTGAAGTTTTAGAACTTCTTTACTAATGGAAATGTAATTAACTCATGGAACTCATCACAAGAATTTGGTTCAGCTGAAATGGTCTGTTTTGAGTCCTGGGACCAAAGGAGCCCAGAGATCATCTACAGATTCACCAGAGGGGAAATGGGTTTTTGAGGGAGGATGATTAGGCCCTTTTGCTTCCCGGTGCTCCCTGAAATAAGTTAGGTGGAAATGTGAACAGGCTGTTTCATAATTGTCCTTTTCTTTGTCTTGTAATTTCTTCTGAATCATGCCGGAGACACGACTCCCGAGCAGCAATCCGGTCTATTCCAGCGTGACCTGTGAAATACAGCAGTATATGTCAAGGCTAAACTTTGTCTTTTTATACATGAAACAATATCGATAGGAGTAGTGGTATTCCATCACTTAATGTCTGATTTAAAGATCAAATGTCTTTTTGCAAGCTGTGCTACAGCTTAGAGAGAAACTTCAATACTCCAATGCTGCGTTAAGGGTGCCCTCAAAACCTGCGAGCCAAAGCTCTGGTGAAAGATCCATGTTTGAAAATTGTCACTCATGTAAAATGAACCCAGGGTTGTTTCTAACAATGTAGATGTCACTTTGAAGATGTTCTGGTTTTGTAGGGGGGTGAGGCCTGGCACCATCAGGCCAGGTGCTACAGAAATGGTACCGCTCTCCTTCTGTGGGGACACGTGGCCTTGTCCTTGCTTTGGTTGGAGATGGTTCTCCCTGTGTGCGGTATCCAACCTCTGCAGAATTTGGACCATGGAAAAAGACTCTGCAGGTGAAATTATCATGTCAGAGGGCAATCTAGGCCTGAAGGAGGCTTTGGTCAGACCTAAAAACACATCCAGCTGCCAGAAGTTGGCCACTGAAGCTCTCACGCTGGGTAGGAGTGTTAACAAACCACTCTCCCAATGCCAAAGACATTGCTGCTGCTTTTCTGGCCTCCAGTGTTGGGTGAAGGGTGGTAGCCAAAAGCTGTATAAAGCACTAGTGAGCTCTTTCTGCATGGTGAAGAAATGTGCAGTTTTGCCTGGTTCATTTGGTGGTGGATGGGTAGCACCTCTCTTGATGGTCGTCAGATGTAGTTTTGGGGGAAAGTTGAGATGAAAGCTCAAAGCCTTGGCTTGATAAAGACATGAACCACTGTATCCTGGCTTACATGGCTACAGGGCAAAGATCAAATTGCAGAAAAGTCCTTGAATGTGTGTTCTTCTTTTAAATTCCATTATCTTCAAAACCCTATAACCACGTGCTTCAAGTCAATGGTACTGCATCAGTCCAAAAACTTTTAGCTGTTAACATGTATATGCTCATCACTGATCTATGCAGATTATCTCTACCCTGAGAGATATGTGTTAAACCAATAAGTTCTATCTATCTTCTCTTCCAATGCCAAATCCCAGTCTTGTTTACCTGTTTTCCTGGGCAGGGGCACTAGGAATTCCTCAAGTTCTGTGGTCAGACACATTAATATCTCCTGGCCTGCCTGGGTGAATCCTGAACTTGTTCCATAGTTTAAATTTGGTTTTGTGTAGTAATGATTAAAGTACTGAAGCAGGTTAGGTACAGTTTAGGCAGATTTGGAAATACTAAACTTGACTATAAGACCACTCCATGATCTGCGAAGTCTTCTATTAAGAGAATACTAATTTTTTTTCCATCCCAGGTTATAACACTAAAGGTAATTATAACAGATATAAAATGGTGGTAACCCTTGACTTTCACAAGAAGTAAAAAGGACAAAGGAAGCTTGGCATGATCCCATTTCCTTGATTTAATTAGAAGGCTTGAAAGAACATGAGACTATAGCAGCAGATAATGCTGTGTCTGAGGCAGATCCAGGATAATACAGTTTCAGTTCTCTTGCCCAGCAGATTGAGCAGTTGCGTGAGATTTTTGGGTGTCCTGTTTCTCTTTTTTGCCCATGCCATTGGCTAATAAAGGATTTTAGGCCTTTGCTTTTTTGTGTCCACACTTCTACTTCTAAAAATGAAGGTAATAATGGTACCTGAATTTGTAATGTACTAGTGAAAAATGCTGGTTGACAGTATTGAAAAGAAGTGAGTTTAAAATGTCTCAAAAGAAGTAAAAATAATTCTTTAAAAATGTTGAAATCAAGTGAGGAGAATTTGAATCAGAAGTAAAATAGATGGTAACAGCATAATCTTCTAGAAATGCAGATGCTCACTCACAGTGAGTGGGAGAATTTTGCATGGAGCTCAGTGTTCGTGTACCACGGGGAATGTGTTAAAAGGATGGTGTGCTGCACAGGGGAAACTGCAAATGTGGGTGTCTGTCAGGAAAGATTGGACCTTTGAGGGAGGTGACATGCTTTGAGTCAAAATGTCCAGAAGTATTGTCACTGATTTGCTAGAGAATAAAGTAAGAGTGGCCTCACTTTTGCTGGAGTAGAAGTGACTGAATGGAGAAAGAGGAATGTCATCCATGGCAAAGTCAGCATTCAGAATCATGTCCTGGCTTTAAACTGCTTGAACCACAGGTGGATTTTGAAAAGAGATGGCTCATGGTGCATATGGGGAATGTATAAAAGAGACAAATTGGAAGTCCTTCCTGGTGCCTCCTTCCCCAGGAGGAGGATGGAGACAGTTATGGTTTCCTGCAGCACAAATTTCCCTGGGAAGGTGGCGCTGCCGAAGCCATGGGCTATAACACTTGCCAGGTTCAGCTGTTTGGCTTTCAAAGATCTGAGAAATCAACTAATGCCTGCTTGGCATGAAGGAGCCCAGAGAACAAAAGCAAGCAGGACATAAGTTTTATTTTTCTTCTTTTTGAAATCTGGAAGACCTCCAGCTCACCAAATGGTATTTCTGCTTCTGATCTCCTCTAGGGCTGCCCTCTGGTCTTGCTTGTGTGGGCAGGATGAGAAAACCTTCTCTTGTAATTGCCAACCTCTGGTCTCTAGCACTGGTGGGATCAATGCCATGTGAGGTGGAATATGGGGAATTAGTGTCCCTTTTCCCCAGGTCACTGTGCAACCTCCTTGCCCATTAGCAGGAATGGAATAGCCCCCCTGCATCTTTGGAAACCTTCGTTCCTAGGGAGGAAGGTTTGGGTGAGGCTTAATTTCAGTCTAATAGCTTGTTAAAATCTTCACATAGTTTCTTTGAGAATGTCATTAAAAATCAATTACATTAATGGGGCTCAGTTGGAGATGTTCTGGAATATGGACAGGATCAAGAAAAGTGACTTTGCAAAACAGGGCCCTTGGTGCTGCAGACATTTGCTCTGTTTCATCTTCTACTTTACGTACGGACCAAATCTGATCTTTGTTGTTGTCAACTCTGCAGCAGCTGACCTGCTCAGGACCAAGCAGTAAATGTCAGGAACTGCCATGCAAAGCCACTGCCAGTGTGGTCAGGAGGGAATTCTCCTTCACTGTTGTAGATGATGTCCCAACAACACACTTGGGCTGCTTGCCTAACATTATCCCAGCATCACTGTCAGCTCTAGGAGCTCCTTCAGGCCTTAATCATAGAATCACAGAATAGTTTGCGTTGAAGGGACCTTCAAAGCTCATCCAGTTCGACTCCTGCCATGAGCAGGGACATATTCACCCAGACCAGGTTGTTCAGAGCCAACTCTAACTGTACAGTAGATGTCTGGTACTCCTTGCTGCTGGTGTTGCAGTTTATCTATGACCTTACCACATCATGGTGTGGCAAATGGTCCATGTTCTCACTCTGATCCCAAACAGAAGGACTATCCAGTGGCTGGGCATCAGCCTGGCTGAATGGAGATCAGCTTTACTGCATGATGGCCAGCACAGGCTGGGTCATCTGGCCCCATCTGGGAAATAATGGCACTGCCCAAGTGAGTGTGTTCGGAGGATGAATGGGTTGGAGCATCTTTAATAGTGACAGCAAGGGAGGTTGTGTGGCTTTCTGAAAAGGCCAGATAAGCAATGCTGTCCCCATCCTGCCTGCACTGAACAATGTCTTCACCTCTAATTCATAGCTTGAAATTTGCCATCCTCTTGAATCTCATTTTATGCACAACTGTGAGCTACTATTTTTCACATAGAAAATATGTGAAATGTAGGTTACATGCCTATTCCTCCCTTTAAAAAGCCTGTTTTTTTTTCACTGTGGATTTTTTTGTTTAAAAGCTGGAAACAACTTCTGAGAGTTTTGTGAACAAGCTCTTTTAAACATTAGATTATGGTATGTACCTGCTCTAGCCGGTGGGTTGGACTAGATGATCTCCAGAGGTCCCTCCCAAACATAACCATTCTGTACTTCTGTATCTCCCAAGCATGCAGCTCCAGAGGAGTGAGAGGATTAAGAAAATAACCTTGTGTCTATGGCTAGGTTGTTAAAAATTGCGTTAATGCATTTTGTGAAAGATGATCCTTACCCACGGAAAGAAGCCTGTGACAGTATGAAGCTTGATGTTCCCACAGGGGTGGTGCAGATGGTGTGTACAGCAGGGAAAGGTGAAGTGTGTGGGCGCCTGGTTTTGAGGTTGATCAGGACCTTGTATAAAGAGGAACATCCTCCACTGCTGCTTCCTCGGGGTGTGATTTAGCGGGTGCTCACACTGTGCTCGGGGGTGGGATGGAGAGCCACTGGTCTCCACATGTAGCTCATTCCTGGCAGTGGTGACATTGCTTTGGCTCTGCTGCTGGTGTAGGAAGCACAACTGAGCTGGGATGGCAGTGAACATAGTGGTGAAAGCTCTTTACCAGGAGCCTCGTGACACTGGGATGGATGGATTGAGGCAGGGCTGGGACGGAACCTGCAGTAACCACAGTGATTTGAGGTAAAGAAAGCACAGGGGAGGGACAGAGCATCTTCGGCAGGACAGGGACAAGGCCTTTGTGTATGTCCCTGCTGGGCTCCTTCTGTCTCACTTTGAGCCTCCCGGCTCTTTGCAGGGATGTTTGTAGGATGGGAGATGTGTGAAATCCAGCTGCCTTGTGCCAGTGTTTCCAAACGGTGTGTGGGCAGCTCAGCTGCAGGCAAGTGGTCGGAGGGACTCAGGCACAAGACAAAGTCCTGTGGTGTTTGCAGCCAAGTGTCGGGCAGTGTGTAGGTGTCTGAGATGCAGGGAGAGCCTATGAGTCTTGAGTGCTGCCTCTCGTCCATGAGAAATTTTGGCTGCTAGTGAGTGCTCATCTTCACCAGGATCCATGGGTCATACTTACATCTGTTTTCCTCTTGGGGATGAGGGACTTGAGCAAAACCAAAACAACCAATACATTCTTTAAAACGCTGGCAGCAATGCTTTGAGGACCCATGTGGTTGGTCTGTGTGCTTTGATTGAAGGACTTACAAGGTGTGGCTAAAAAGAGCTGTCTGTTGCCTCAGCTAAAGCGTTGACGCAGGGTGACAGGTAGAAAACTGCTGATCTGGTCCCCTTCAATGGAGCTGCATCCTGTGCAAGGGCTTCAGTCGGAATGTTATCACCCTTATTATCTCGGGGCTGAAATCTAAGAGGGCACGTGAGCTCCTTGGGCTCCCTCCCCTCCCTTGGCACTGCTGCTGCGTCCAACTGCTGGATGTGCTGAAGATGCTGCAGACCCTGGGAAGGTGGCTTGGTGGAAATGGCTACTCAAATATTCAGGTTTTGTTTTTGCCACCTGAGGCTGGATAACTGTGGTCTGGCTTTTGTGAGACACAAAATGAGTGGTGTTGAAGCTTGGGCATTAGGTAGCCGGCTCCTGCAGCATGGAGCTAAGCTGCAGTCTGTGCTGCATGCAGATCCTCTTCCCTTGTGCTGTGATTAAAGCAAATTCAGCAGCATAAAACCCACCTCTTGCCACTTCCCACCTCATCCGGCCCCAAGTCTGGTTTGTGTGAGAGGAGGATCATGAAATCTATGAGCTCAATATGAGTGTAACGTTGTGGCAGAGAGATGGAAAGGGCATTGCTTAGACTAACCCCAGCCAGATTGACATTCCTGGAGACAAGCCGTGTTTAAGGCAAATATCTGGGAACCAGGGATTTTTTTTTTTAGCCTGTCTCTTGTTCATTTTCTCCCTGGCACCAGAACTGCAATTCCAGGAACCCTGGATATACTTGAGAGCATTTCTCAAACATGGATAAAAGTAATTAAACATCTCAGCTTTCTCCTTTTTAGACTCTTCAAACGTAGATTTAAGATAGGGACAAAATGTACAAGCTGAGATCTGGCATCCTGTTCCAGCATCAAGAAGGGAAATGAAAGGAGGACAAGACTACACAGAGGCTCCAGTGCTGCTCCTGAAGCAAGGAGAGGTGGTTGGTTGCTGCCAGGTGCAGCCTTTCTTACTGTGCCCCTCTTCCCCCTCATAATTAAGCAGTTAAATTTAGCTGTCTGATAGGTATGGAAATGTATGTAGCGCAACCACTTTGGTTGTGCAAATAGCTGGTGTCTTGGCTTGCTCGTAGCTCTGAAAATCAAGGCAATTGTTTGATGCCATGAACAAGCACTGAAAGAATTGAGGTTCAGATGAAAAGCAGATTAAAAGGACAAGATGATTGGGGAAAACGAGTAACTTTTTTGTCTAATCTAGATTAAGTCAACTTTTTGAGCTTTGAATATACTCAATAACTTCAGTTTTATTTGTGAAATTGAAATGCGACATCCTTCCAAGCACAAAAGACCAGACTCTAGAGGTTTCAATTTAACAATGTTGACATACAAAATGTTCTCCACGTTCCTTTCCTTCAAGGAAATGTTTTGGCAAACTTAATGTGAGTTACTGAAGTGTTGTGGTTGACCTAAATCGATGGTGGGGGGGAATCTAACAAAAATTATCTGGCAAAAAATTTCTCTTTTGCTGCTGTAATACTCAGTTCCTGGGCAGATGGGTCCAGCAGACAGAGCATTCTTAATGATGCAGCCTCTTGCTGAAATGTCTTTGTTAATGAGTCTTCCTGATTGCTCTGAGCTGGCTGGTGTGGAGTGATGGCCCAGCCTGCAGAAGCTGAACTTCCACCTGCTTGGGCTGACTTCAGGGTTGCACATCAGTGTTGGAGTCCTTGGAGTCATTTTGATGTACTATGGGTCTCCATCTCCCTAGGAGCCACCCTATTGTGCCCATCCCTGATGGAATCAGCATTACAGAATGGTTTGGGTTGGAAAGAACCTTCCCAACTCCCCCAGTGCCCCCCCTGCCACGAGCAGGGACATCTTCACCAGCTCAGGTTGCTCAGAGCCCCGTCCAGCCTGGCCTGGGATGTCTCCAGGGATGGTTCATCCACCACCTCTCTGGCCAACCTGGGCCAGGCTCTCACAACCCTCAGGGCCAACAATTTCTTCCTTCTTTCTAGTCTGAATCTACTCTCCTTTGGTTTAAAACCATCACCCCTTGTCCTGTTTCAACAGGCCCTGCTAAAATGTCTGTCCCCATCTTTCTCATCAGCCCCTTTTAAGTCTGGAAAGGCCGCACCAAGGTCTCCCTGGAGCTTCTCTTCTCCAGCTGCACACCCCAGCTCTCTCAGCCTGTCCTCCCAGCACAGCTGTTCCAGCCTCGGGTCATTCCTGTGGCTCCTCTGGCCCCTCTCCAGCAGGTCCATGTGTGTCCTGTGCTGAGGACCCAGAGCTGCACCAGCACTGCAGGGGGGTCTCACCAGAGCAGCAAAGCCATTCCTTGTGCTTGCTACCATCACTGGAGGGACCTGAGATGCCTGGAGTGCACAGAGCGGGTGAGTATCCCATTGGGATGGTATGTGCTGTGCTACCGAGGTGCAGATGGTCTCCTTGCTCTGTTGAACATTAACTTGCATCTCTCTAGCACACCTGCCCTTGGAACCTTTTACAGCCCCACGTGTGGCACACACGTGATGGGTGGTGGTGTAGTTTTGTTTGCTCTCGGTGCTTTGCTCCTGCAGGGTGGAGCACGGTAGGGAGGAAGGCTTGTGGTCTGCCTTGTCTGAGCTGCACCCATGGCATGGCAGAGAGCAGATGGCCTTTCTGGGAGCACAGCGATGCTCAGTGGGGATGCTCCTAGAAGCAGGGATATCCTGCTGGACACCTGGTCTATCTCCAGGCCGACTTATACTGTCACAAAGCAAGCTTGATGCCCCAAAAACATGTTCTGTTTAGTGAGTACTTGGTCAGAAAGGGGGAGATGTTGGAATTAACCCTGTCTGGCAGCATGTCTGTACTGAGTTGGTCTTTGATCACCCCCATGCTTCTCTGCTGGGCTCCAGCTTTGTGTGAGGCTGCAGAAGGGACCGTGCTAATCTCATTTACCATCTTTGTTGTTCACTCCACAGCCCCGGGTCTTATTTACAGCTCATGATCCAAACCGTGGACTGAAGATGGGAATCTTCATTTCCTTCTAGGCCTTTTTTTATGGAACTCATTGCTATAGTATGAGTGCTTCACACAAATGTTAATTCACTTTTACAGCACCCCTGTGAGATAGACTTTGATGTTCCTTATTTTACAGCGGAAAGGGAGGTATAGGAATATGAAAGACAAAAGTAACCATTAATTTTCACTTAATACTTTCAAAGCATGTTTTTGGGAACAGTGATAGGCTTGTTCCCTGTCAGGTTTCAGGGCATGAAGCCAAAATGAAAGATTTCTGGGGCTTTTCATAAGTCACTGGAGTTTTCGTACTTCTCCTTGATTTAAGAAGGGGCTCTGCCACTTCATCAGTCACTGAAGAACACTCAGACCTCTAGAAAACTTCACCTGAAAGCAGAAAACTATAAACAATAAAAAGGGGTGGGAGTGTTTGGCTTTAAGTCTACTGGTAACTTAATGTATTTCTTGTCTCATGATCCGTAGATGTGTAGAGGAAGAAGAAAATCATGTAGGTGATGTGGTAAAGAATGTCTTAGTGGACGTTTTAGCTTAAAGATGACAGTTTATGCAACTTGCACTGAATGCTCATCTGAAACCTTCTACCACTCATCCCATCATTTAGCCCTGTTTGCCATCTGTTAGTGAAAAGTGACTTTTAAAGTTGTTGGTGATATAGCTGTACTGTGGAGGAAAAAAAACCTTAGTGGTATTATTTCTTCACTTGGTATATGTGTACTTTGGGAGGAAGATGTCCAAGAATAATTGAGATGAATCAGTTTTCTATATGTGGCTTCCTTGAATATTTAACATCTGAGATCTTGTGAAGCAAAAGGGGCAAGGAACAAACTCTGTTTATTTTTAGGACTGGAAAATGGATGAAGCTGTTGGCCTAGATCGTGTGCTCCTTCCAGGAGGAGCAAGGGAGAGAACAATCATAAACGGAACGTGTCCTTGTGTGCTGGGGAGTATTTTTCATGTTTAATCAAGTTGACAAAACCAGTTAGTGTTCATGTTGAATTTTTTCTGTTGTGGGGGAAAGTAAGAAAGGACTTGTGGAAACTTGGGAGAAAATCTCTTCCCTCTTTTTGAAACTGGTTTCATTTCAATTGTCAAAATTGAAAATTGTGAGAACTATATATACTGGGGGAAAAAAGGTAAATAAAGGAAGACCTCATCTCTTTCTCTACCCCTTCAACATCTGCTTATAGTTGTTGCCTTAAAAGTTTACCCTTTTGACCAACTGGCTGTAAGAAGAGGGGAGATGAATCTGTGAATAGAGCAGCTCTGAGAATTAACCCAGCCCCTCACCACCCCCTGGTCCATTTTCATTTGGGGAAACAAGGCTCAACCATTCAAAGATAAAATATGTGCTATCTGTTTCCTTGAGCAGTAGGTGCTTCCTTGCTTTTCCAGCTGCCACAATGTGAAAATCTTGGGAGTTTTGTGGGCATTTTCCCCTGCTCTGTACCGTTCTTGGCTCTTTGCTCTGGTTACGGTGAATGATGCACCTTAATGCTACTGACCTGCTCACAAAAATTCAACTGATTGTCAAATGGGTTATAAATAGTCTCCAAATTAAGCCTTAGTTACAGGTCGGGAAGAAGTCTGTGCTTTTGTTGCGCTTCTTACTGGAAGATCTTGCTGTTACTTCAAGATCAAAAATAAGAGCAAAATACATAGAAAGGATGGAAATAAATGAGGAAAAAATTTCCTTTCAGCTGAGACAGGATGGAAAATTTCTACCCAAAAGGAGAATATTTCTGGAAATGACAACTCAATGGCAATGTAATTCTCTAATGCATTCACTGTTGAGTGAGCATTATTTATATTGGAGGAAAGAAACACAATGTGGCATAAGTTTTGTTGCGTGCTTGAGAAACAAAAAGAAAATCCATGAGCAGACATTCATAGTTTGCAAGTGGGGAAACCGAGATACAGAAAAAGGCCGGAGACTCCAGACTATTGCTCTTGTAATTTGCATTTTGTTGGTGTATATAAAATTAAATTACAATTACATTTGTTTCAAGCAGAAGTCCTTAGCAGGCATAGGAAATGCTGTCTGAAACATTAAGCGTATATTCAAATAGTTTTCTCGGAATGAAATTGTTAGAAGTAAATAGCTACTGTTTTCTTGCTGAGGTGGGATCATGTTCTCCGCATCGTTTTAACAGCAAATCTAGCACTGAGTTGCCTCTCCAAAAAAAGTCTCAAAACCATTCTTAGCCATGTGATCCTGCAAACCACTGTTGTTTTATGTTAATGCTTGGATGCTTTTTGCTCCAAAGGGGAGATGCAAACCCCAGCTGACTTGGGCTGGTTTGTGTGATTGACAGATGAACTCAATTCTGGTGCAAATCTAAGCATGAATTTTATTCTTCCTTCCCTTCTCTCAGCCCTTCTAAAGGCGTTAGCATGGTTTGGGCCCTGTGGTTGATTGCTACAGCTGTTCCTGTACTGTGGGCTCTGTGCATGTGTTGCTGGGACTTACATCTCCAAGGTTCCTTCCAACCAAAATGATTCTACGGTGGGGACCTGCTATAGCTGCAGCCAGCATGGATAGTTGGGCCTGCAGGGTTCCTGTGTCCCATCGAATTATTCCCTCAGTGATAAAGGAGTTGGACAGGCAGCTGAAATATTTTCTCTCTTTGTAATGACTTTTTTGACTCAAAATTTATGGATGTCTTTATGCTCATAAAACATAGAAAGTATATTCTCTGTCCTGTTCCAACATCTCTTGTGTAAATTGGAATCCACCGCTTTGAAATGATATCATTGCAAATGGGGTGGAGGAGAAATAATGAAATATCTTGAACCTTAGTAACTTCAAACTGATGTCCTTTACTGCAGAGTAATTACTGTCCCATAAACTGATCCTTTGTACCTCTGAATTAGGCTTTCCAGCCCCTCATGCCACCAAGTCCTTCAAACTGTCCCTTTCAAGCTGGTCTGAACCAAAAATATGTATAGACTCCAGGTCCTGATAATTTTTCAGCCCATTTAATTGGTTTTGCAGAACTATTTGAGGCTGGGAGTGTGACTGGAGTGCTTCCCTGGGTGACTTTGTCTTGGGCACCAGCGTGACTTGCAGTCACCCTGTTACTTTTTAGGTCTCTCGAACAACACACCAATTTTGCAGCTCATTCTTGACCTTTTTGGAGCAAATAACGTTGCAGTCATCTTTTGTTGCAAATATGTTCTACCCTGTTCTTACGACTGTGAACAGATGCTTCTAGGAACATCTCACAATAGGATTTTTGCTGATGAAAGGAGAGGAAAAACTCAAACCCTAGGTATAGGCCAACGTAACTCCTGTCTTTGTGTGTCAGGTTTGCTTCTCTTTCTCAGTGCCGGCGGCACAATGAAGGAGAATCTGGGCCCGGTTATTTCATGTGCAGCTCAGAAACAACTGGTGTCACCGAGCGTCTGGAAATTTCTATCTGTTCT
This sequence comes from Patagioenas fasciata, assembly GCF_037038585.1. Classification (NCBI taxonomy): domain Eukaryota; kingdom Metazoa; phylum Chordata; class Aves; order Columbiformes; family Columbidae; genus Patagioenas; species Patagioenas fasciata. The sequence goes on from NC_092539.1 coordinate 3,224,129, forward strand.
CTTCCAGGAAAGTCTCTTCTCCCACTTAACCAGATTGATCTTGTTGAATTCTAAAATTGCTCTTTGGTTATAGATGAGGGACTGACTCTGGTGTCTGAAAGGAGCCTTAGCAACATGAATATCTCTCCACAATTTTTAGGATGATTACTCTGTCTCACAGGCTAACAATCAGATTTTTCTCTGTTTCTTCTTCTGTGACTTGCACCGTTATGTTTTCAATTTGTCAGTTCTTACAGTATTATTCAATCTATTCTATATAAATCTGAACCTCACAACTGGTGGTTTTGCACCAGAAGAAGTCATGCAGACAAGTTCCATCTATCCTACCTCAAAGTCTCTAAACATGCGAAAGGTTGGGCAGCGATTTGGAGAGACTTCAACCTGCTTGCGGGCTGATGAATCTGCTCCATAATTACCTCATTTGTAATGACTAGTTGGTGCCAGAAACTTCAGGAAAAATCTGCCCCAACCCAAACTACCATCAGTCATTAACCAGGGACTGACCCAATCAACCAGAGCTATTTAAAAATTTAAATATAATCTCTTGGGCGTCTGTCTCTGTGTGAATCTCTGGAGCCTGCGGATCCACGCTGGTTATTCTAAGAAAAGTTTTCAGAAAAAGATTGAACTCTCTCTTATGCTTAGGATCACAAGCGAGATGACCCTGATGAATGTGCTGCTGTTGGACCATTTCTTAATAAGGATCATTTAGCACTATTCTATTTTTTCCATTAGTCCAAGGGAGTTCTTCAAAGTAAGGGTCAAGGAACTCGATGCAGACAAGTGATGCCATCCTCCGAGCTGTCCTTGCCAGCCACCCAGCTTTAAATATCTCCGATGACACTGAAAGGCTCCCTGTGGGGCTGCGAGAATCCAGAATGAATGAGTATCCTTGGATTAAATGATGATTAAGTGGCTGACGAAATGGGATGAATGAGGTGCTGCAAGGCAAGAACTCCTTCATTATAACAGCTGACCTCGGGCCAGATTTCCTCTATTTCCTCATCTGTAAAAAAGAAAATCTGTTGCGTCATGAGTTAAGGTTGAAGTTGGTGCCTTATAAGCCAACTTACTCTGGAGGACAGAGATCACCTTTCTGTTCATAGCACCTCCCCCAATATTTCTGCACTACCAATGATCCTTAGTAGAACCTTTCATGCAACAGGCTGGGACATGAGGCAGGTTTTTCCTAGGTTGAAATGCTTTGTGTACCAAGTCAAAATGGCTCCACAAAGATGTCCCCTGAGGATGTTTTCATGATCCTGATGGAGACGGTCATGCTTGCAACTTCTGCGCATCTTTCATCAAGGAGCTTGCAGCAGCTGGCAAGCAGACAGCTATCAAATATCTTGTGAAAGAGGAGAGTGAAACGTAACTATTACCCATCTTCTAGGAGAGGAAATGAAGGAGGGAGGTAGTAGAATAGTAACAAAGCAACATAGAACAAAAATGCAGCCGTCTTGATGTTTGATTTAGGCAGTTGCCTGCTTTTTTTAGGACCAGGGAGAGGAGTGGATACAGAACATGCTAAATTCCTCCTCCTCTAGAGCTGCGTGTGAAGTTCATTGCAGATCTTCCTAGTACAGATATAAAAGTGAGGCCCCAACCCAGCAAGGTCTCTGAGCCCACATGGCACTTCTAGCTGAACTGGGTTTGTCGTTTGGGTGTTTTTTTTTAGTCTTAGCCCCCTGGCAATGACACATCTTCGCATCTGCCTCCGTAAGCCTTCCTTGCACCTGTAATTGCACATAGTTTCTTCTCAGCCTTCTGGCTGGATCTTCAAAGCACCCATGTACATTGTGAAACAGCTCCCTGCCATCCATCCCTGTGGTTGCATCTGTGTGCTACCTAAAGTGACTCTTACAACCTGTAAAACATCCCAGGATATTTTGCTGAGAGAGGTGCTGTATGCATTTAGGATCATGATTATTCAATCCGGGTGTCTCACCTGCACAGTTTGGTTTTACATAAAACCAATTACTACCTGAATGATAAGAAAAATGACCCATTGTAGGCTGGATGAAGAATCCCTGGCTCTTATAAAAGCTCAGCACTGTGCCTAGGGGCTACTTGTTATGGAAATCTGACAAATGAAGTAAAGAAGTGGAAATGTGGTTTCTGATAGAAAACTCTTTTAATTCTTTACAGTCATTGTGCATTTGAACAATAGTGTTATCTGGGTGTCTCAAACACAGCAGGAAGCATCTCTGATATTTTCCAAATGAACTCGCTGCCCCCTCCCAGCTTCTAAAAAGGAAAAAAGCATGCATAAAATTGATAGATTAGAATTACAAATACCAATGCTATTCTTTTGTATCAGCATTGAAGATTTCTGTTTGCCTTCCTGGAAGTGACTGTTTCTTCCACAATCAGTTGATTGACTTATTCCTTCTGGATGGTGCTATTTTCTTGAGCCTTGTATATATTTCTACTCAGGCAGAAACAGCAGGTGTGATTTTGGTCTTGTTCCCTGGCGTAAGTCATTGCCATCAAGAGAATCTTGTCACCCACCTGGATGAGTACAGAGTCACAGAGAGCCTTGTTTTCCTGTATTCCAACTTATTTTGGTTAGTTTGACCAAATATTTAATGATCCTTTTCTTCAAGTAAAGTCAGAGGTCTCCCTGAGATTGTTCTAAACAAGCTCTACAAGCTTCTTCATGCAGATTTTAGGCTGTGAGCGGTTTTCCTTGCAGTCTAGGTGATACTTTCTGCTTCTTTGCACAGACCAGATGTCCAATGAACCCACGGAAAAATCTGGGTTTGTTTGAAGTGGGAACTGATGGCATGAAGCAACAAAAGGATGTGGCAACTTGGTGTGTGGGACAGGGAAGGGCACATAGAGATGCTCAGGAGGGCTTGAGATCGTTGGGACCAATGTGTTTTCCTCAATATCATGAGGCCTGGTGGAGAACTTTGCAGCCCAGTTCATCCAGGCAGGCTGGAAGGGATGCAAACTGGATATCAGAATTGCTCTTCATGTCAGATATATTTTGGTACAACTGAAAAATAACAGGATCTCTGCTTATGGGCAGTGTTAACATCCTTTAATGTGTTCATGGTGCTGGATAAATGTGGGTGGGCGAAGCTCTGCTGAGCTTTCTCAGCTGAAGTATCTTGTGAAAACAGGGGCTGTGTGGAGAAAGAAGATATGGTCTTTGCCAGCTTCAGGAGAATTTGGTAGGAAAAGAGCTGTTGTTGCAAGCAGTGATGTGTGTTCTAGGTTTGGGTGCTGGGTGAGTCTGACAAGGGGTGGTTACCAGGCTATTGGCCACCCAGACTCTTGCCTAGGAAAGGCGACACAAAGTCTGAGCAGTAGTTTAACTTCAGGGGCTGGTGCACACAAGGTCTCTTTTATCCTCATTTTTAAACTCTGTTTCTGACATATTTATAAGAGCTGTTACAAATTTGTTGCAGTGCAAGCAATGTTCATCAGTTGTGCTGAACAAAGGGCCTTCCAGAAGGCCAAAGAGACTACTGAGAGCAGACACAGGAAGGAAGCAATAACATAAGGGAGGAAAACATGAGATTTATTTTTTCATCTGTTAATACATTTGTTGAAAGATGGGAATTTTGACCCAGAAATGCGGAAGAAAATTTAAAGTCTTTCATTTTGGATGCCCCTAATTATATTGCTTTTTTGTATTTGAAGTGATACTCTTTGACATTATGCTTTGAAGCAGCACTGATCTAAAGTGTAAATAAAATTAATTAAATGACTCAGACATCATAAATCCATTACCTTCTGGTCAGGCTAAATATTTCGTTGACCTAACATGGCTTCTCTCAGATGCTTTTCCCTAGGAAAGCACTTGAAACATTCTTGCAAACTTTTTTCTCAAGTTCTTCATTTGGATCATCAAACTGAAAAGTTCCCTTGTCCAACTCCAGGTGGCAATAATTATTTGTTTTTCTGTTGTTTCTACACTCAGAAATTTGATATTTCCCTTGGGGAACAGTCTGCAATCAGGATTTTCTGTTGCTAGTCTCCTGTGAAATGCATTCCTCTTGAGTTAGAAGGGACCTGCCTGCTGGGAAGTACTTAAACCTGACAGGGAAACAAAGTCAATCTAGGAGAATGAGGAAACTAGGATAATGTTTTTGATTGCTTCCTTGGGCCAAGCCCTGTCAGGATGTTATGCAGAAATAAATGATCCAGCATGATGAGAAAAACAGCTTTTATTCTGTTTACCTGGACTGATTTCACAGAATCCCAGAATGTCAGGGGTTGAAGGGACCTGGAAAGCTCATCCAGTGCAATCCCCCCATGGAGCAGGAACACCCAGCTGAGGTTCCACAGGAAGGTGTCCAGGTGGGTTTGAATGTCTGCAGAGAAGGAGACTCCACAACCTCCCTGGGCAGCCTGGGCCAGGCTCTGACACCCTCACCAGGAAGAAGTTGCTTCTCATATTCAAGTGCAACCCCCTGTGTTCCAGGTTGAACCCATTACCCCTTGTCTTGTCACTGGTTGTCACTGAGAAGAGCCTGGCTCCATCCTCATGGTACTCACCCTTTAGATACCTGTAAACATGAATGAGTCCCCCCTCAGTCTCCTCTTGACCAGCTCCAGAGCCCCAGCTCCCTCAGCCTTTCCTCACACGGGAGATGCTCCACTCCCTTCAGCATCTTGGTGGCTGCGCTGGACTCTCTCCAGCAGTTCCCTGTCCTTCTGGAGCTGAGGGGCCACAACTGGACACAATATTCCAGGTGTGGTCTCCCCAGGGCAGAGCAGAGGGGCAGGAGAACCTCTCTGACCTACTGACCACCCCCTTCTAACCCACCCCAGGTCCCATTGGCCTTCCTGGCCACAAGGGCCCAGTGCTGGCTCATGGTCACCCTGCTGTCCCCAGGTCCCTTTCCCCTACATTTGAAACCTCTGTTGAGGAAGCATGTTGATAGGAAGAATATTCTGGTACATAAAGAAGTAGCGTGTTTATGATTTTTCTGTAGTCTGTAATGGCAGAAGAAATACATGGAAAAAAGATTCCTTCATGTGGCATTTGGGTATTCCTGGTGGCAGCTCCTAGCTGCTAAATTCAATTTAAAACATCTGAAGCTTCTACTGGAACAGCTCAGACCTCAGAAGGAAACAAAAAAGAAATGCTGAAAGGTTAAGGAGCTTCTATCCTCGTTTTCCTGGAAAACAGGTGGTGTTACAGGTGCTTTTGTACAACAAAGAGAGGGTCAGACAGTGTTCAAACGCTGGTGATCAGAAAGGGCTGCAGTCAAGCAGAAGATGCACCCAATCCAGCCAAGAGGCAGAAATGCATCTCTCAGCAAAGTTCCCTGGAGTTGAAATGTAGGTGGCTCCTGCCCCATAGAGACTAAAGCCTTTAATTTTTTTTTTCTGTTTTCATTGAGAAAGCATTTATTTCAAGTCTGAGAAGTTTAGAAGAAGGGCACTTTATATTGTTAAATGTCCCTGTTCCTTCTAGGACAGGTGAATTGCTGAAGAATCATCTGAAGATTTCCTTCCATGTTGTTTTTCCCTCATCACCTTCAGCCCCTGCATTGATGGGGTGGCATGGAGTCCCCAGTTTTATCTGGATTTCGATGAAGCTGTAAGAAAGCAGCCTCCTCTTTATCTTATTTTCCACAAAACGCTTTGAAGGTTTAATGCTCTTTGTGACAAGCTGCGTGTTCATCAAATGAGGCTCTGGTGAGGTAGGGGAGGGATGAGCTTTGAGGCAAAATACCGCTCAATAGCCACCCCCTCCATCCAGCCAAGTATTCATGTGTCCCCTCTGCCTGAGAGTGAAAAGGAGCTAAAGTCGAGTGAAAAATGATCGCAGAGTTTTCAGAACAGATTCCTGGATGGAGCGTGTTGCCTGCCAGTCACTGCCCCGACTGTGCCGCGTGCTTGTCGGCTTTTGTCTGGTGTTTTTTGGGCTGTGAGCTGAGTGCGGTGACAGGATTGTCTTACAGCCTGTTTGTTATACAACAATTTGCCCGAGATGGCCCTGGGCCAGTTGTAGCCAGGCCCGGGATCCCTTGGGCAGGAGAGGAGCAGCTGAGCCCTCCAGTCTTTTCCAAATGCTTCTCTACCTGGGGTTTCTTCTGAGCTCAAGTCTATGTTCATATATATATATATTTTTACATGCCTTTTTTCCCCCAAGTTGTTTTGAGCTGGGAGCTTTGACACATTAATACCCTTATTTTCACTTGTCCCACCAGTTTCACCCTCAGCCCAGGCAGGAATGGAGCAGATTTCATCTGACTTATGATTTTAGGTTCCTCCTCCTATTGAGAATTTTTCAGTGACCCTTGTTTCAGGGTTTAGTCAGTTGTATACCCCACCGGGGACCAAGTTCTTTCATTTCACGTTGAATCTTTCAAAGAGGTACCATTTCTGGAGCTATGAAGGTGGAAAAGTATGTTTTTATATATCTGTATCTAAACGCACACATGCAGTACTGCTCTCCCTGCCACCCTCGCACACACAGATAGCTTTGAACTGAAATGCTTTCTTCCAGTGTTCCTAAATTCAAAGCACCTGAAGAGTGCTTTTAATTTAAGTGAATTTCTTGTTACAGGAGCAGGTCTCAATCATGGATAATCTTACCTTCCAATCATCATGTCTGAAATATTTTAATTTAAGAAATTATTACATCCATTGAATTTTATTAACTTATATATCTGCGTTTGCAAAGAGCCCATAGATGATCCAGGACTGCATTTCACTAGGTCCTATACAAATATGAATTGGATCTGAAACCAATTAGAGGCTCGATTTCAACATGTAGGTCAGTCATTCATCTCTGGGTTGCCAGACAATACAGCTACTTTTTCCAGTACAATAGCTACACATCTGTATTTTGGGAATGGGATTCAGAAGAAATTAAGCTTGCATGTAAGACTGTAATTGTTGCATCTCCGCTGGCAGGAAACACTAACAGCATCTGCTTTAGCACTGATGTATATTGTATTTGTTAATGGCCCAGAAAAGTGGGTTGTGAAGATGCAAGGGTCAAAGTCTCATGTAATTAGTGAGATCAGCCAAGACTGAAGGGTTTCAGCAGGCAGGCATCGAGCTGGCAGGATGATCTAATAGCAGGTGGAAGTCGGTGCTGACAGCCGCAGAGAAACAGCTTATTCCACGGAAAGGATAATCTGAGCTTTTAGTTTGATAACAGCGCCCTAAGTGCGTAGTAACCATGGGGAAGAGGGAGTGAGGTAGATCCAGGTGATGCTGTAGAGAGTACAAAATCTACTTGATACGTGGCAACACTGGAAATAGTAATAAACATATTAGGATTAAAAATGTGTGTCGTACTATCAACAAAAGACCCTTTCCTGAGCTACTCTCTCATCCTTGCATCTAATGGAGTATATGGAGCAGAAATAGATGTTGTCAAGATGCAAAACCAGTAGAACTAAAGCAATATTAATGAAAAGTCTACAGTCAGTTAATGTAGAGAGATGACTAAATGGGGACATGAGAGAGGCAAAAAATAAGAAATGATAGGCCAGTGAATCAGTGTCTCCTTTTCTTACTTATAAACCACTTGTAGAAATTACATGTAACTACTGAAAATAGCAATAATAAAAGAACATGTGCAAGGAAGCACAGTGTTAGTACTTTGTGCAGAGGACACAAGCTGGAGAACTTAGTCTCTGGGTATTATCAACATTGAAGATCTGCATATGCAATATCTCAAGGCAGTCCAGCATTGTTGGTGCTGCATTAGAGATACGGAGCTGTGGTTGTGTTTTGTGGCATTTGCAAGCCTGGAAGGCAGGGAAGGAGGAGAATGGGAAACACTCTGGGTTTTCCTGCTTCTTCTCCAAAGCGTTTGGTCCAGGTTGCAGTTAAAGATGGATTCTGAGGCATCTCACTCTCCAGAAAAGACCTTGCTGTGTGCAAGACTGTTTCTAGGCTGGGGTTGGATTTAAATCTGTGTTGTAGGTAGAAGGTTCAGCATCTCTACGATCTGTTCCTGGGTGGTTCCTTTTCTCTACCATCAAAATGCGTAAAAGAAAAGGCAAAGGGCGCTTTGGCCCCGCCGTGTGCTCTGTGACCGTGCTGGGTGGGTGCAGGCGTGCGTGAGGGGGTGAGCGGGACCCGGCACAACGGCAGCATCCCCGGGGCCGCTGTGTCGCAGCGGGGTGGTGGGCGGCTGGGGAGGAAGCCTGGCTGCACCTAAGAATAACGCCCAGGAGGCGGGTGGGGGATCTCCCCACCGGCACACATCTGTTCTCGGGCTGGCCCTGCTCCAGGCATCCTTCTCATCTACCCCACCTCGATCCAAAGTGGCTGGGCTCTCTGGTTGCTGTCACGTTGAAATGAGCTGGGGGAGAGACACTTCACCCATTTCCTCGCCTAGTTTCTATGGTGATATTCCACTCAACTGTTTTCAGCAGGTCTGAGTTTATTTCCCTGCAGATAAGGCAGTCTATGCTCATATACCGCAGCCTGGGCTCTATGTCTTGGCAACAAGCTGAGGGTTTGTACCACTGAAATTAAATGGCTCTAGGTAGAAGGTATTTCATGCTGGCTGTGGTGATAGCTGGCATTATCTCATAAAATAATATTTTGATTGTTTATTGGTGCTGTTTGACACGCTAGGCTGGAAGGCTGGGAAGCACGGGAAAATGTGCATTCTCATGTTCTTCCTCTGTGCTCTCTGGTGCAGAAAGCTCGGGGACTGCCAGCTCTGGCTTGGTGATGGCTGAAATACAGTGCATGATGTGGGAGGCAGGAAAAACGTGTGAGAGAAGGTGTCGGAAGCAGTAGGAAAGGGGCTGTGCTGGGGATGTTCAGACTGGTTAGATATGTGTGGACTCCAGGTGAGTAATTCTCACCCTTTCCTTCCATGAAGAAGCTGCTGCTGTTCTCACCTCTGTTCCACCTAGAAGGTCTTTGGGAGTGGGCCCGCCTGCATTTTTCCCCAACATGGACTGAATGCTTTGACTGCTGGCAAGGGAAGGGGATGAATGTCCTGCCATGTGCAAGGGGATGATGGGGATCTCTCTTGGAGGCTGGTGCGGTCCCATCCAGGCTGCTTGCTGAACACCTTCCCTTATGTTGGCTGACAGTGCAACAGCTCATCCATCCCTGTAGAAACTGTCAGTCATTGAGATCCCATGGCCCCTGTCCTTCACTCGCATCCCAGAGAAGAAGGGTCAGTGCCACTGCTCGGTGCACCACATACTGCAGAGGGATGTGCAGCAGCTCAGCTTTGACTGTGGTGTGATTTGGGAATGGAGATGTTCTCTTTAGCCTTCTCCAAAGAAACTATGGTTTCAAACTTGCCTTTGCACCAGCACTGTTGCTGTGACAGGAACATTCTCTCCCTTTTGTTGTGTGTAGTTGTTTGCTCCTGCCAGACAGCATGACAAGTTTACTGAGGCTCATCTACCCCGGTCGCACCAGCATGTTTGCTGCAGAAGGATGCCAACCTGGGGAGAAAATGGAAACCCCCACCCCAGCAAGCCAGGGTGTGACCTTTGACAGGACCTCAAAAGTACAGACAATTATTTTAATGATTTAATATAATTTCCTAGAGGTGGGAAGGAAGAAGGCAGGGAATACTGCAGCAGAGCTCATGGCAGTGATGCTGATGATCGTGGTTTTGCTCTGAGCAGGAATACTTCTGTCCAGCAGCAAAAAGAAGGACAGGCAGTTCCAAACACCCGGGCTGTGCCCTGCGGACCGGGGACCCTGCAGTGCAGCCAAGACCTGGTAAAGTGATAATATCTTGAGAGCCACGTCACGTTGCCCTGTGATCATTGGACTATCAGCTCACATCTTCCTCATTCTCACTTCTTCACCTCCATGCCCTCAGGCTAAAGCCTTCTTCTAGTGCTGCCATCTTCACAAGTGTCTTGGAGCCTCAGTAATGCTGACTTTTCCCATGGTTTCTGTGTGAGCAGGCAAGAAAGCAGGTCTGTTGTGGGCTCAGACAGCATCTGTGCCTTCGCAGGAAATGTGGTGGCACCGTCAAGTCTCCTGCAATGTGACGCAGGTAGTTGGCTGCTTCCCTCATACGCTTCACACCTCTCAGAAGTATGACTGATCTCACCAGTGGCATTTGAACATACCCACCACCAAAGCTCTGGGCTGACGCTTCCAGCAAATTCTGTTCCCTTTCAAAGGGCTTAGAGAAGACCTGTGAAAACAAATGAAGATTTTGCTTAGTGAATTGCAAATTTAAGCTCATCCCAAGCTCCCCCTGAAGATGCTGCTTGCCTCCCAGAGCTGAGGTGACTGAGGATGGAGCAACTTCAAGCCATGGGCTTAGCTCCCACCGTGTGCGATCAGCCCCCTGCTCCTTGGCCAGCTTTGGCAGCCAGGGCCCCGTGTGTGGAAGGGAGGAGGAAATCCTGCCCCAGGTTGGAGAAAGGATTTGGGGAAGATCACCACTGTTTCTGGTAGGCTCAGAGCCCACTTGCAATGAATGTTGTGGAAAAAACACAGCACACCTCAAACAGCCCTTGGCCCTGGGGTTGCTCCCTGAGAGTCCTGATTCCATGGAGACAACAGACATGATCTCATTCCTCCATTTTAAAGCAAAAAATGTTTTCTTGGACCCAAATAGAAGATATTGATGTAGTGAGCAGGGTTGGACAGTTCAGGAGACCTTCACCTTCTAAATTTACTCCAAGCCTCCAGGACACTTATGGATCCAGAGCCCTCTCCAACTCCATGTTTTATACGGAAAGTTTAGTACAGTTATGGTTGTAGCCACTAAGCAACTATAGACAACTGACCTGTGTTGCAGTTAATTGTGCTGCTTTGGTTTATTTTTGTCCATCTCAGACTAACAGCTTGTATGTCTGACAGAAGCTTGCTTTCCCCCTTCCAGTGAAGGATTATTAATAGATGAGGCATCAACAAAGAAAAGACCATTTGAGAAATAAGATGGGACACTTGCTTTACAGTGGGGAAAAAAACAACAGCACACACCCACATGAAACATTCTTTTCTTTTTATGGAACATTGACAAGAAAGCCCTCTTTCCTTTGGGAGGTGTTCGTATTCCCTGAAGTTCATGATTCAGCCAGTGTTTCTGCCCTCTTCAAATAGATTGAAATCTGAAGAACTTCCCCCCCCCCATCATACTTGAATGATTTTAACTTAGGTCAGATGCTGACTTGCAAAAGGCTGGGCTTGAGCATCATTTCCTTCTATCACTCCTATCTGAGACTTCTTGGTCTCTCTTCAGGCTCTAAATGAAATGAGACTAAACATAATAAAATCTTATGCTTCAGGGCAAAATATAATTACCTGAAAGGATCAGGAAGAAATAGGTTTTTCTTCTGCGAACAGCACTGATTAATGCAATGTGGGTTGAGGGTGGTGTTTTTCCAACAAGCAGTTAAGGGCTGCCACTGGAAAAGGACTCCATGGGCCCAAGGTCTTTGCTTGTTATGGGCTGATGGCTCATTTCATGGGGCTTGGAAAGTGGATTCTGAGAAGCAAAGAAACTTTATCTGTAGACTCTGGGATACTTTTGGATTCAGAGCTGAAGCAGGACTTCACAGCAGAGTAGTACAGAGGAATTACAAGTGTTTGTGGAGAAGACACGCTGCCTCTGCACGGGCACCCAAGGATGCCACCACTCATGGGATACTCTGCCCTGATCATGCTTTCTGTTTGGCCTCCTCCAAAACCCAAGTGATATATTTGTCCTGAAAACTTGGCCCCTGTGGTGCTGTAACACACTTTCTCTCAACTCAACAAGCAGATCCCAAATGCTCAAATGGTTTTGGAGGAGAATTTATTTTGTCAGTGCAGCACCTGCCCCATTTCCCCATGGATCCTGTTGAAAGATTCCTTTCATTAGACAAATGCTTGAGAGTATTGGGAGCACTGATGGGGAAAAATGAACCATTGCTGAGTTTAGCAGGAGAGGAGTTTTTTGAAGGCCTTGAGCCACCTTCAGCTCAGCTGCCAGGTGAGTAACAGCCTGGAGCTGATCTTTGCCAGGTGACTCCAACACTAATTGTAGTCCTGGGTCCAGTTGAGTGAGAAGAAGGATTAAAAAGGCAGAGGATCACTAGTTTCAACCCTGATGCCAAGGAGAGATGCTGATGCTGGCTGAGGCTTGGGCACAGAAACCAGCTGAGCTGAGATCTGGGCTCTGGCATCACCTTTGGGGCTGAAGACGTGTTAGACGTGCAGCTGGTGATGTGCTTGCTCCTTAATTCTTTCTGTGAAAAGTAAGTAACAGTACATGTCTGGTCTAGGTCTTTGTTGTGTCTCCTGAGAATACAGGTTTTGTGGGGCTAGATACGTGGTTTTTGTATGCAAAAGCTAGTGTCGTGATGGGGTGTTGACCCAGGTGAGTTGGGACCTCTTGTGGTGTTGCATGGTGTGACTGGTTTCTGAACCTCAGGTTCAGCAGTTCCTGTGCTTTAGCATCACTTGGATTGAAGCTGCTGGTTATTTTCCCATAGCAGCATAGAAATGACCATTTATTTGATAGCTAAAGCTTATAAAGGCCCTATGGAAAGAGAAAGAAGGCTCTGCTGACGTACTTAATGATGGGCTGTGAGAGCTGTGTGCTACGTGACACAGGGAAGGCAGCGGCAGTGCCAGGTCTGCCTGCTGGAGAAGGTGTCTGAGTGTGAAACTGCCCTGTTAACCTTCTCCCTTGGGTTAAACCAAACAAGAGCTGTGTTTCTTCATAGAACCAGAGTCTCACTCAAGCCAGGCCTCAGGTCCCCCCTAGTTCGAGAGTGCATGTTGGAAAGGGGGAGCATGCTCAGAGCAGTGCCTGGTGCTGCTTGATTTGCACTGTAGCTGCATGTATAATGATAATTTAGTGATCTAGGGTCACCCAACCCTAGGTTTTTCAATTTTCCTGTTTACTGCATGTGAAGATATAGTAGCCATAGGAGCAGCACATTTATGTATCCCAGGACCTCCTGGCACGATGGGCTGTACATATTAATAATATCATCTGTCCTGTTGGCTGCAGAGTATTGGTGGCTCAAGTACCATTAACATTTTTAAAAGCCTTCAAGAAAGTGATATAAAAAGAAACATAAAAAGGTGTGTTATACTTCTGGAACTGAAATTTGAATTATACAGAAAACAAGAAGTATAACAACTCCAAAAGTCCTGTTAATTATGTGTCTGAAAGGTAGAGATCTGCTGAGACTCCAGCTGCTTGGCCTGAAGTACGGGCACCAAAACTAATAATCTGGTGGCTATACGAGGACCTGCACAAACAAGAAGGGCATGTAACAGTGACCATGGGATTCATAACTTTGCAAAATGTGGGTTTTTTTTAATTGAAGTTCAATCTTTGAGCTTATTAACAATTTTATTTCTGAAGTACCTTATTGGAGATGCTTAAGGTATTGCACAAGCTATAAAAACACACTTGGGGCTTTTGTGGCATTTTGGTTATTTAGATGTAGAAAACCTGTGTTATGCACTCCTTTGTCCCCGTTCTAAACCATTCCTGTCCTGCAAAGTTTCTGATGCGATGACTTCTAGAGCTACAGCTCCTGAGCACTGGTGGACTCCCAGGTTGTGATAAAGGTTGTGCTGTCCTCGCTGTGCATTCCGTTACGTCTGATGGCAGGGATGTACGGATTCTGCAAGCTGGGCTGGGGGTGGAAAAGGTCAGGGGCTGGGAAGATGTGCAAAAAAGTGGCTTATTCAGTTTCCTCTGAGCCCAGAGACAGACTCGACTATTGCACAACACTGGTGGCACAGCAAATTGTGCCTTTTGTAAAAAAGTGGGTTTTTTTAATCAGTGGCAATTGCTATGTGATTTCTCAGAGAGAGGAGCAAAACATACCCCGCTTCCATCCCCACCTCCGTTTTCAGCCCCCAGTTTATTCTGCCTCATCTATATTTGACTTCCCGGAGTTACTGGGAGAACAAGATTAGTAACTGATCATTTATGCTGATTTTCTAAGTGCTGAAATGTCTTTCATTAAAGCTGTCATTCAAGGAAAAATGTTAAATTGTGTGTTCAGTTTCACCATGTGCTGCAACTACGGATGCAGCTTATATCCATGTCCCCGGGATGGAGAAATTTGAATGTTGCTGGTTGTGAAATTGCCTTGTCTTGAAAGGGAGGGGCAACAGAAGCAGCTGGAGGGGGTAATTGGTCCAGATTGTGCCTGATTTTGTCCCTGAATGCTCTCCCAAAAGATGTTGTATGCTAGAGGTAGTTGCACGAGCAGGACGTGGTGTGTCAGAGCGATGCTGTGTGTGATCCCTGCTTTTATGCAGCCACAGGTGAAGATGCTCTCATGGCCTGAAGAAAGCAAGGGCTTGTTTATCAGCACTGTTGACAAGAAGAGTCTACTTCTGCCTCCCAAGGCTGCTGAAAATGCTTCCCAGTGTCTGACTTAAAGGCATTTACGGTCTGAAGGTGGGGGTGTGCTGCTCTCCAGGATGGAGGTGGTGTGGAAAGATGCCAGCCCAGTAAAAGCTTTCAGCAGGGCTCCCCGGGGGCGTGCTGGGGATGGGAGGCTGAGAAGGGATCTGGCCTCCAGCTCATCCTGTTAACTCCTCCGTGCCCGATCCAGCGTTCCTCTCCTTCTCCCTGGCGCTTTGGTGTTTTTTGAAGGCGTTTTCCTCTGCTTAGTTCTGGAGCCACGTGTGGCTTTGCCGATGTCCCATCGGCTGCTCAGCCAACCTGCCTTGCCCTTCCAGACTCCAACAAGGGCGCTGGGGTTGTACATGGCAAATAATTGGGCCCAGCCTGTGATCATCTCCTTTATTCCCTTTGTAACAGCAGGCAGCATCTGCAGTGCTGAAAGGCTGCTGCAATTACCCATCTTGCCACCCGTAGCTTCTCTCCGTAAGCTCCATTTTGATCCATGCTACTCCTGGCAACTTGTAGCATTACCTACCAGCGCTTTGATGTTCAGAGACTGAAGTATGTCAGAGGCAGCATAAAAATTGCATGTAATTATCTTTGGTCTGGGTCTATGGGAGCAAGGAAACATCAATATTGATGTGTGACAGCATTTATGTTTTATGTGCGAGCATATATATCTCCTCTCCTCCATATTCAGCAGGAGTTTTTGATCACTGCCTGTATGCTGCACCATTAGAGAGCTGCTCTGGTACTGCTTCCTTTCCTCCTGGGGCTGGGGGCTGGATGCCGTGGTGGCCCCCGGAGCTCTTTACAGCGGAAGGAGCCCGGTCCTGGGGGAACGGCAGTGGCCGCGCTGCCAGGAGGGAGCGCGGCAACAGCTTCCCAAAGTGTCTTTGCGCTGGTGTTTCTTCTCTGTCTGTACTTCTGCACCACCATGGGTATCGATGAATAATTCAGGTTGAAAGATGGGAGCGGGAGGATGAGTGCTCTCGTGGCTGGGAGATGGGAGGTGGTGGGGAGAGGGGAGCAGCAGCGATCCTGCAATTGCCGTGGAGCGGGGAAGGGAGTGGGTCAGCAGCGGGGTCTGTTAGTGAGGGTATATCCACTGGTTCGGGGGCAGAAGAGAGGGCAGTGTGACTGTGGAGGGAGCTGGATCAACAATCCTTCACCTGAGGATGCAGGGGACATGCTGTAGTTCCTATATATGCTATATATGAAGGGCTGGGTGGTGTGGAGAAGGGTTGGTTGTCCTTGGTGATATTTGGGCACGTACCGTGCCACATGGGAGAAAAACCTTGGCAACTCTGGTTCTCCCTGATTTGGCCTTAAATCACAGCCAGGACCAGGCATTTCACACTTCACTGTTCCTCCTGCACCCAACCTGCAGTTCCTGCTCTGCCTCTTCTTTCCAGTGTTGGTTTTGTTTGGACCGTGTTGTTTAATAAGCAGCTGGATTTCAGCAGGAATTTGTGCCCCGAATATCTTTAAAGGTCATTCCCCTAAGAGGAGCATGTGGGGCAAACCCTCCCAGGGCAGAGTGGGGTGGGGGAGCACGGGGTAGTGTTCGTGCAGAAGAGAAATGTCGCATCCCTGACGGACCACATGTGGTGAGATGGGCCAGGGGAAGTGCAGGGATGAGGTTCCAATGGGACCTTGCCATGTCCAGGTGGGATTTGTTCTGAACCAAAGCTTAGGAACGAGTCTGGACAAGTCTTTTTAGAAGGTTAAATAACAAAGAGCCACGCACCCAAGAGAACCTGTGAGACAATGGCATCATCCCCTTTGGGACAGAGTGTGTGCCAGGCAGAAAGCATCAGGGACAATAGGATCTCTCTGTCTGCTCATAGCAGCATCGGATGTTTGTAGTGCTGCAGTCTCAGCGGTACCATACCCAGCTCTGCCCCAAAGTAGAGGCACATTCAGGCTTCTGAACTCCAAACCTTTTGCAGTTTTAACAAACCTGGATCTTGAATTTTGTGCACTGGGGTCTGGCTGACATCGCTCCAGCATGTGGAAAATAATCTGGTGTTTCTGAATGGGGCAAGGCTGGTAGGAGACACACAGAAACTGATGGTGCTGCAGGACCTGAGACACAGAAAAACAGAGGCTCTGGTGGCTGTGGGGTGGTCTTCTGGTGTGTGACGCTATGGATTGGGTTCCTCCTGGCATTTCATGATGCCTTAGGACAATGAAAGTATTTCTACCCCTCTACTGGGCACTGGGAAGGCCAAACCTCCAATCCTGGGGTCAGTTTTGGGCCCCTCAGGACAAAAAAGCCCTTGAGGTGCTGGAGCAAGTTGAGAGAAGGGAACGGAGCTGGTGAGGGGCTGGAGCACAAGTGTGATGGGAGCGGCTGAGGGACCTGGGGGTTCAGCTGGAGAACAGGAGCTGAGGGGAGACCTTCTGATCTCTGAACTGCCTGAAAGGAGCTTGGAGCCGGGGGGGTCGGGCTCTGCTCCCCAGGAACAAGCGCCAGGAGCAGAGGAAACGGCCTCAAGTTGCGCCAGGGGAGGCTGAGGTTGGATCTGGGAACAATTTCTTCCCCAAAGGGCTGTGGGGCATTGGAACAGGCTGCCCAGGGCAGTGCTGGAGTCACCATCCCTGGAGGGGTTGAACAGACGTGGAGATGAGGTTCTCAGGGACATGGGGCAGTGCCAGGGGTGGGTTATGGCTGGACTTGATGGTTTTAAGGGTCTCTTCAAACCAAAATGATTTGGTGTTTATCTGATAAGCCATGCTGTGCATGGATGCATACCCATGCAGAGGTCACGCTTACACCAGCTTCTTGCCCTTGAATATCCATCGTGGTGATTCAAGATCCGCCCTGGTCTCCGGGGAGCTGTGCCCATCTGCACGGATGTACCTGGGAGCAGCGCCTGGCCCGCCCAGCAAGCTCCACGCACAAGGTTTCATCAGCTTTTTCCTGTGCCTCATTATTCCTATTCTCAACTCTCAGAGGAGTGATTTGATGAGAAATGCCACCGCTCTGGTATTTGTGACGGAATGGTTTCTCCTGGGGGAAGCTGCCATTTTGCTAATACCGCATCAAAATGGATTTCCTTCCCAGACATGGGGTAAACCACAGAAATAGCAAAAAAATAGACTCCCTCTTAGTTACTATGAAATTTATACTTCTCCATACATTCAGGAGGCGAATGACATTTCCTGTGCTTTTTTTTCTCCTATGGTCACTTTTAAAATGTCCTTTACTGAGGTGGCTTCATGACTTTGGTCCTTTCAGTAAATACAGGGTGGTATCTATTGAACTGAAGCAGATGTGGCCACGATACATCATCAGGTTGTCAGTGTCAGCTCCTCTTTATTTTTCAAATTTTCCTAATTACAATTGAGATATCCGGAAACATCTTTTTAGCAGCTTTCTCCTCTTTGTTGAAATGAGTTGCTTTGATGAGGATAATCCATTATTCTTCAAAGCAAGGTTGGGTTCTTGTAAGTAAACCTGTAAATTGAATACCATGGGGGCTTCTCATGCTGAATGAAAGGCGAGTAACTCAAAGGGGACTGAAATTTCTCTCTTAAGTTAAACACAAGTGCAGCTTCACAGGACAATCCTGATGGACTTCCTGGAGTACATTGGTTTATTGTGACATTTCCAAGAAAAATCAGTTAATTTACATATTTTCTTAAAATATAACAATTTTTAATGTTGGGCTCGGTGGATTGTGTCCCCTCAGTTATCTTGAGGGAGGATGATGGAGTTTAGGTAGCTGATCTCAGGAGCTTCTCTCTCTCTCTCTGTTTTGGTGGATTTATTCAGTTATTCATCAGTCCAATCTGATTGTGAACAGTGACACAGAATAAGTATTGCTTTTGGTTTATTTAAAAAGCCTTTCTTCCCCAAGTTGCATGGTTTTAAGGAAGATTACAGTTGATATTCGTCTGGGTCGTTTAAATCTCTAAAGAAATAACTTTTTGCTTTTATTTTTTGAAAAAGAGACAGCTACCAACAGCTTTTATTTCCAACACATTGTAACCTACTTCTCCGTGCAGTTAAAAACGGCCTCTGCTGCAAGGCGCCCATTGAAACTATGACCTAGGGCCCAGATTAAACCATTATTTCACTGGTTTGTCCCTGTGTTGGCATATTTGATATGTTGCTGATCCAATTAAGTTTTCACACAGTGGTTGCATTGTTACTGCAGGACTTCTTTGTTTATTAACCTTTCTTAGTGAGAATTTCCTTCCATAACCCTCAGCGGATCGGACATATGTTAATCTCACACAATAGAGAAGAAGTGTCAGGAGGAAGTGAACGAGCTGCATTTCTGCAGGAGGAGTAACCAGGGCTCAGGTTGGGGGATTGGGCAGTTTGTGGGCTCACAACTGCTGTTACAAAATGAAACATTCCTGATGGTAAAAGAAATGTGTTTTTCCATCTATCCTTCCATTAAACTTTCCAAGTCAGGCAGTTTGCAACCTTGAATCATCCGTATTTTTGTGGAAAGAGATTTTTGCTCTCCATCTTGTCACTGTTGGCGTTTTGACTGAATTATGTTCGTTTGCTATTACTGTGGACTAATAAGTCGGTGAAGACCTGGGATGTTGTTTCTGCTCCTTGACTGGCTGGTGTTTGATATGCTGGAGAAACTGTATTGTGGGAGGGCACCTTGGCTCTCAGGGACAACCCGGTAGGTTTTTACCTGTGTGTGCATGGCACCACGTTGGGAGGAATGGGAGCTTGTATTCCCCTGGGCGGAATTCGCAGGGCTGTAAAACAAGGGCCAGAGATGGGTGATGCATTGCTCATTGCGTGAGTGGCACGTTCGTTTACAGTCAGGAAGCGGATTGTGACTCGGGGCTCTCTGCTCTGTGTCATTCAGATGTGTGTGCTTAATAACACGTCTGATTTACTTCTCCCTGGAGCCCATACCTAGAACCTCTGGCTGGAGATTCACAAATCCCTGCGACTCGGGCTGCAGAGCCAGCAGCATCTCCATGAGGGGGAAAATCTCCCAAGTCCCTGTGCCTTTTCCAACCCCACAGGGGAATAAATTTCTCCACGGAATCTATGTACACGGATCAGCTGTTCCTCACTCTCCCTGGCTGTATTACCAGGACTTTGGCTCAGATAATTTGAATCACTGTGTTTGTGTGTTCTTGCTTTTAGTGTCCAGCAGTGCTGCAATAATGGTTCCTCCAAGTGCTGGGCTCAAATGTTCTGGGTTTTGTTTCCCGGCACTATTTTTCCTATGCAAATTCTGGCAGAATAAGAAGTAAATCTGTTGTAAAATACTAGTGAAGTAAATCTTCCTCTTTGGGTGATGTGCAGGTGTGCAGAAACAGCAACAGGAAGGGATCTCAGGTATCCGGGCTCCTCTCTATCAAAATTCACTATGCACCAAGCAAGGTGTCGGCACCAGCTCCAAACCACATGCTCCACTCTGTCCCTAATCAGTGAAATCTTAGTAATGTACTTAAGCCAGTGGGATTTTCCTGTGGTTCAGTGCAATGCTTACAGGCTTTGCTGGGTCAGGGCCTGCACAAATACTAACAGTGAAAATGAAAGTTGTTGATGCAGATTGCTTTCCATAACTTTCAACAAAACCCAGGCTTATTTCCTCTTGGTTTTGTCTTGTAGCCAAAGTTTTCTGGCCTTTTTTTGTTCTTCTATTGCATCTACCCTGGAGCAACTTGCAACGGCCCGGGCTCCCTGCAGCTGACTTCCCCGCTTAGATATTTACTGCCCTGCAACAGCCCCTATAGGAATTCTTGCTTTAAGTAGCAACCCAAATCTTAGTAAACTGTGAAGAGGGGGCGAAGGGTGTTTGACTTGCGTAGTGCTCTCTCTGACAAAGAACAAAAGTAAACAGCTTCTTCAGGTTTTACTCCAGTGTTCTGCTTTGACTGTGTTCTTTCTGAAGAACCTATAGTGTCTATAGTATCCTTTGAGAGAGCAGACTGAGCTTGCTGAAAGAAAAACATTGGGAGGGACTGGAAAAGAGCAAGGCTGGCTCCCAAACTCAACACACAGCTCTTTTACATCACTTAAAGAGAATTTTCTTCCCTCTGGTTACCCCTAAAAATACGGATTGATAGTTTCAACATACCAGGTATGCTGTTGCTTGGTTTGGGAAGCTGTTTGAGAGGGAAAATGCTTCAAACACTTCGGGCATTCTTGGCAATTCAACAGTTGTAACATCAGACGTGGAGCAGCATCCTCCTTCCTCCTCTTCAGCTGCTCAGCAGCTCTTCTGTACCAGCCCGATGCCGTGGGCAGCTGCCGGGGCGCACTGGACCCCACGACACCTTGGGGGGGCTCTGTACCTATTGAGGACCTACAGTTCTGCCAGCACTGCCCTATTTTTTTTTTAATGCCTTAGATATTTTTAGATCTCGAGTGACAAATATAGTTAATGCATTCAGCACTGACGTCAAACCCAGAGCCAGTGGGTAGCTGGAATAGCTAACATTTTATTTAATCATCTTGGTAAGCAATTTTTTTTCCCCCTTCCATTCTTTTTCAGTTAGAGAAAGAGGATCTAGAAAGGCAGTTCGAGCTGGGCCAGGATGTGAGTATAGGGGAAGGTTGGTTTGTTTTGGTCTCCAAGAAGAGCCTCATTCTCCACCTTGTTGCTCTTCAGGCAATAGTTTATGTTGGACAAGTGAGACTGAGATGCTGTTCTTTAGATCTGGGATCATCAAAATGTTGCTCTTAATACCTGGATAGTTGTTTGTTCCTTTTTGTGCCCAGTCCACTGAAGATGTGAATTACAGAGCTCTCGTGTTCTGCTCTGAGTCTGTGATTCAGACCCGGGTACGTTGGTCGCTGGTATTTTAGCCGCCTGTCCCTACCTGATGCAGTCAGGGCTGGATGGAGCATAAGCTTTCCATAGGAATGATGGAGCTGTGACCTTTCCATGACATGAAGCACACGGAGAACTAGTGTGGGAATCAATCCAAGAGATATCTGCACAGAAAGACAATGTCCACAGGCATCAACAGTAGCTGAGGTTGACCCCAACCCTAGCTGTGGTTTATTTTTTGTATATAAAGTGTTTGACTGTCTTTAGAGGCGGCCTTGGAGCTCAGCTCCATGGGCTGACACTGAGGACTGGGCTGTTCCTGTGTGGAACACCCAGGTTTCATGGTTGACTTCTGCCTCATTCTGGAACACATTCTTCCAAAAAGGTGTGGGAAGAAATAAGTATTTTGGGGTATTATTATTTTGTCTGAATGCAAAGGTTCTTGTTGAAGTAGCACTCTTGATAAAAGAGATTGCCAAGAATGACGACTTCCAGCCATACACCAGTGAGAACGTAAGCACTGGCCTGCTTGATGCTCGAAATTTTTGTGTACAACCCCTCTTTTTACTAAGTTCTGCTGTATCCAGCTCTCTCTTGGAAGGGCCAATTTGGAGGAGCAGTGGATTCTGTTCAACTCCTCCGCGGGCTGGGTGGGAGCAGCAGCAACCTGTGTTTTGGCACTTGGCACCGCTGTTGCCGTAGCAAAGTGCTTGCTTTCCCTTTTCAAACACATCCACTGAGGGAAGGGGAGTGTGAGCCTCCCTTTGTAGGCGGCTGGAGGATTGAGCAGCTGTGATTGCAAGGTGTGCTGTGCTCAGACAGGATTAAATCACAAGTTCCATCACATTAGCACTCAACAGTAAGCTAAAGTATTGTAATACCGCATGATTAAAACAGTGCAGGAGAGACACATTTCTACAGGTAGCTTTAGAGCTCGCTTAATTGTTTTGCCTTAAAGCAGTCTGAGGACGTGCTAAAGCCTTGGCTGTGCTGAATGGATAGACCCATAAGGAAGGTTTTTTAAGTCATGTAATACCATGAAAGAACTGCTCACAGAGCAGTGGGGTGATGTCCATGTGGGTCCCAGTGGGTGTCCATTACCATTGAGCCAGGTGGTGAGAACTCCTCTCTGGTGGCTCCAGGTGCTGGTTTGTGCTCAGCTGGTCCTGGTTCCTGTGCTTCCTTGCTCAGCCTTTGCTTCTGGCTGTGCCACGGCCGCTTGCTGTGAGCCAGCTTGTCATTCTGTTTGGGAACCGGAGGCTGTTTTACCTTGTGAGCCAGCGAAGCAGAGCTCTCCTGTACTTCTGGGGCACCCGCTGGCTAAACGCAAGGCTGACGAGCCTCTCTGCGTCCTCCTGGGAGATGGACTGTGTTTTCTTGCTCCCCTTGCTCTGCTGCTGCAGGGCAAAGCTGAGACATGCTGCACGCAGCCACTGCCACAGCTGGGTCCATGAGGCTCTCTTATTATTGAAGGATATTGGTAAAAGTGACTCCATGGCCCCTTGCAAGAAGTTTCTGCCTGTGCCCAAGACTGTTTTGCCTTCTTTGAGCCATCCAGTGTGTCCTTCCCCTCCCTGTGCCAGCAGCTCCCATTATTTCAGCTCTTTCTCTAGGCTCATTCTCCAGGTAACAATGTTCTTTCTCTGCAACAGTAAAACCAGGAAAGGTATCTTTGTGCTATTATGTGTTTTCCTTTGAAAATCAACATTCCCACAATCTGCATTCCAGAAGATTTTGGGGGGGATTTTTGACCATTAATGGACTGGGGTCTGATCACTTTTTTATGGGATACGTTGATCCAGAAATGGGCCAGTCTTGTGATTCATGTGTAGCTCAAACTGGATTTGGACCATAAACTTGCGTTGATTCAGCCACAGAGCAATGACTTTCTACCTTAAATCGATTGTTAGGAAGGGTTCTGCTGGGACTCCTCTCTTCTCCCTGCCTAGAGCACATCAGTAGGTGATCTCAACTGAAGCTTGCCAAATATTTTAATTTTGCCCTACTCTTGCTGTTGCAAAGCTCAGCACGTTCCATAGTGAAATGAAGGTCAGTATCAAACTGCATCAACTTTCTTCAGCTCAACTTAAATGCTTGAGGAAGGATTTGGGGTGCTGTGCTTTTGCCCAGGGTCTTACAAGCGGAGTTTAGAGTGCTATGAAATCTCCCCAGGGTTGGGGTGACTGTAGGTGCCACTGTAGTATAAATGCAACTATTTGTCTGTCTCTAGGAAAAGGAATTGGGCTTGTTCACAGTCTTTCTGCTCTGCTGTGGGGCTGCATCGCCACAGCAGAACAGCCAGACCGATTCCCTTAGCTCAGACCTACGCAGCATGGCTCAACGTCTTCAGCAAAGTGCTCTACATGGTAATTAAGTCGCATATGCGGCTCTGTAAGCACGCCACGAAGTCAATACCTCCAGTTCCTCTGCAGACACCCCCTGCCAGGGTATTTATAGCATACCTGGTAGTGGGTGGTGTGATTCTTTCGTGTATTTTTTTTTTAATATTTTCATTCATGAAGGATGAGGCTGCGCCGCCCACTCGGGAGCGATGCTGTCATCCTGCGCTGCTGCAGGCACCCAAGCTCCGATTCCTGCGCAGAGGTGCCCACTCTCTGCAGGGAGCTGGTCAAGCTGATGAGGTTTTCTGCTGGGCATGGACCAAATCCCACTGCCCTGCATTGCTGAGGTGCCTCTTGGGGCTGTGGTTCTCATTCTGCTTGTACCCCCTTTTCCCACCTGAAAATCAGGGCTGCTTTACCAAGTCCCAAGCTGTACACCCAGAATCCCTTCTTGCTTAAATTTTTGTGACATTACTCCACCCCTTCAGCAGCTTCCCCAGCATCTCCAGCACCCACCCCTGCTTGGCTGCAATCTCCCTCACTGGCATCTTCATCACCCCCTTCTTGACAGCTTCTCTCCTGTTCCTGATGGACCCTGATGCCTTCCTTGATGCTTCAGGCCTGCGCCACCCTCTTTCTCTTCTGTGCTGTGGCCTTTCTAGGGAAAAATCCTTCCCTTTGCTTAAAAAGACCTACACTGTGTAAGCCCTGGCTGCTGGCTTTGCTTCTGAGCCCTCCACTATCTTCCTGAACCACGTGTGGGATGGCAGCTGGGATGGTTGTGGCTTTTGGGCTCTTTGCTGTGCAGCTCAGGTGCAGATCACAGAATGGTTTGGGTTGAAGGGACCTTCCCAGCTCCCCCAGTGCCCCCCCCTGCCATGAGTAGGGACATCTTCACCAGCTCAGGTTGCTCAGAGCCCCGTCCAGCCTGGCCTGGGATGTCTCCAGGGATGGTTCATCCACCACCTCTCTGGCCAACCTGGGCCAGGCTCTCACCACCCTCAGGGGCAACAATTTCTTCCTCATGTCCAACCTGAATCTCCCCTCCTTTAGTTTAAAACCATCACCCCTTGTCCTGTCACAACAGGCCCTAAAAAGTCTGTTCCCATCTTTCTTATGGGCCTCTTTTAAGCATGGAAAGGCTGCAATAAGGTCTCCCTGGAGCTTCTCTTCTCCAAGCTGAACAACCCCATCTCAGGATGGTCTCATAGGAGAGATGTTCCATCCCTCTTATCTGGGCGACCCATGGTGTCTCATGTGCCTGATGAGCATGGAAAAGGGATGCAATGGAGAAAACTGCATCACCCAAAAGGGATGCAAAGCTGCGGCTGTTCTCAGCGCTAGGTGCCAGACATGGAGTACAGTGTCTGGCCATGAGCAGGTGCCCACACGCCTCCGCACCAACAGACCTCAGAGGACCCCATCCTGCTCATGCCTGGCGTCCACCCAGGCTTCTCCTCGCAGTCTGAGACACGTGGATACCTGCCTGCCGGGACCTGGACCAAACCCGTTCCCTTTGCGCGAGCCACCAGCCCGCTGTCAGATGGTGGTTCTGCATCCCTGCTGCTCTGGGCTGGGCAAACGCCTGCCAGGCTGCGGTAGCCCTGAGCTACTGGGAATACTGGAGACGTGCAGGTAGACGTGTGCTGGGCTGCTGCACGTGGACCTGCAGAGCAGGAAAGCATCAGGGTGATATTTTTGGTCTTGCCCTTCCTTAGGGATAGGGAATGTCGATACAATAAAACTCACTTAAATGCTGAATGTGAGGTTAAACATACTTGGAGGGTAGAGTTATTTTGTAGGCTTTTTAGACAGCTGCTGAGTGCACCGGAGGCCTTAAAGTGCAGTTTGGAGAAATAGATGAAATTTTTTGGAAGAATATGACCCCAATGCACAGGTGGCTTTGGAGGAGTAAACTTCTAGAATCACTCACCAATAAACCCTCTAAATAAGGAAACCCAGGGATCAGTGTCTCTTTGCTTTTTCTGGTGTGGCTGCAAACACTTCCCCCACCCTGCCCCCGAATCTAATAAAAGAAAACATTTTGAAGAAATTAAGTCAATTTAAACAGTGTGTTGTAGAGTGAGCTCTTCCGATAGCTCCCCAGTCTATGTGCTATGGGATGGGGGTTACTCAGAGCTGGTGACAAGTCTGAGCTGCCCTTCTGCTGAGCCTTCGTGGTCCTGCTCCTGTTTCTGGAGCACTTTCTTCCATGTTTCTTCTATATTTCTTTACCTGGAGCCTCTGAGCACAAGGAGTTAGAATGGGAAGTGGGCACAAGGGGCAGAGCTGCAGCAGGGGGGTTGAAGGGAAGCTTCGAGCAGTTACAGAGCCAAGACCCCTCTGGAAGATGTTTGGGTTTGGGCTTCAGGGTTTCAGGAACTGAGGGCAAATTCTCCCAAACACTAAGCAGAGCTTCAGCCATAGCAAGTTAGTTTTATGTGGACTCATGGCACTTATCAGGTCATGGCAGCTACTTTCAACTTCTTTTAGTTCCTGATTTCCAAACGGGAGATTCGAGCTTCTGAGTTTCTGACATAACACACTCTTTTTCATCTCTTGTAGTCATTTCTAGAAATAAATGAGACATGTTTTTCCTCGGAGGTCTCTGGACTGCATCCAGCGGGTGAGGGGACAGTGCATGGCAATGGTGGGGTGCTGGTGGCAGCGCTGCCTTGTGCTGGAAACACAGACTTCAGTGATGTTCCTGACCTGCCTGTCTCTGGGACATCTGGAGAGAAAGGTCCCTGTGTGTCACAAAAGCAGATTGAGCAGGATTTGGCTGCTCCAGAGCTCTGCTGAGCCAGATGAGTGAGTCTGGTGATATATGGACAGCGTGGGCTTTTTCTTTCTTTGTCCACATGTTTCTGGATCCCATCAACCAATCTCAAAATGCTGCCAATAGCTTTCTAGAAGAGAACGTGGGCTTTCTGTCTGCTAAGTGGCATCTTTCTGGGTCCCACTGACTGCAGACAAAAAAGATTTGTTCTCTTAAAATATTTTCAGGTTATGCCTAGCAGCCTAAGCTTATAGTTTTGTGCCTATTGCTGTGACTTGAAGAGTCATTTGCTGTCGGTCAAAAGCAAGGAAAATGTTACAGCATCAGATGGGTAGCACTTTGCACCGGGGCAGTGACGGACTGAGCGAGCCCTGGGTTGTGTTTGATCTGGCACTCACCGGCGCACGATCCTGGCTGGTTTTCAGCTCAGCACGTATGTGGTTTGCCATATTGCGCTGCGGTAAGTGGCAGCTCGGGCGAGACGTGGACGAGTTCCCAGTCCTCACCCTGCCCAAATGGGAGCCGGTGAGCTCTGGCTGCTGGAACTTGGTCCAGCTACAAGGGATGGTAGAGATGGGAAAAATAAATCTGTGCCTACCCTCTTCCCATCCTCCAGAGGGTAATTGTCTTATGGGTCACTCCTATGACACTGCTGAGAGAGCAAGTGGTTTTTGTTTGAGGTTTGGAGAAGGAGGAGGAAGTAGACGGGCAGGCTCAGGAGCGGGCCTGGGAAAGCCGAGCCCTGAGCTGGTACCAAGGGCAGGGAGGTGAAGCTGCTGCCAGCTGTGCCTGTAGGTCTGAATGCTTCTGGATAATGTGACCCCCAATCTCTTCAGTGTGGGCATCACCACTCAGCATCTCTCGTCAGCTCTTAGAACTGTGGCTGCTCAAACTTTCTCTAGTTTTCCCTTCTCATTGTTTTTTTCGGACTTGCATGGCTGCCCATGAGTTGCTTGTTTGGTTTTCTTTTTAAATAAAAGTCTCTTCGCTTTTAGTGCTATTGGCTGCAGAGCAGGGTTTTAAATCAGGACCGTACCGGCTCAAAATCTAGAAGAAGTATCCCTTTTGGGACTCTTTTGGAACACTCTCTGGCTTCTTCAGCCTCGTCTCCAGGCTGGTGAGTGGGGCTGAGATGTGAGCACTTGGCAATGGGGTTACGGGTACAGACCCTGGCTGCTGAATTTTGCTTCTGATTTGATATCTCCAATGTAAGCTGTGAATTTCTGCCTGGAAGTGGCAGGCTGTCCTCCTGTATCAATATCATTCTGATCTGGTATTGCAAATCCCGTGCTGTAAAAACACGTTTAGGAGAGACACAATAAACAGAGCAGCCATCATTGAAGCCACATAATGCATTGTGTCCTTACAATACAAATTTTTCCATTTCCTTTTCTAATTTCTGGTAATTGAGCTCAATGAGCCTGTTTGGAGCTGATTTCTCCATACAGTTTTCTTTACATCTATTTCTGATTTCTGGCCTCACTCCAGCTGCTTGCTTGATGGTGCATTTTATTTTAGCTTCTTAATTTGCTGTTAGAGTTGTCAACACCACGGGGCCCCCTTGCTGCTTTGCTTTGCTTAAGTAGAGTGGCTATATTTCTTAGATTAGTTAACCACTTGGTTGCTGCTAATATAATAAACCTTGCAGGTGTTATTAGGAGACACCTGCTGTGTTGGTGGCAGGTGAGTTTTAAGCAGGCAAAGTGGGTCTGCCAGGCTCTGCTGCTGGGTGTGCCAGGTACAGAACAAGCCACGGACGCAGAGATAAATTTGCTGGACTCATCCTCACGTGCTTTCAATTCTAGTGACGTCTTGGTGCAACTCGCAGCTGCCCAGCAACAGCCTCAAAGGACCAGCTGCAGATGCGGCTGTTGTCACTTCCCCCATCCACATCCAGGTAATTGCATTTGAAAGGAATATTATGGGCTCACAAGCTAGCTGCGTTAAGTACAGATCGCTCCGATCGCAGATCCGAGGAGGTCGAAATCTCCCTCTTTCCAAGCCCGCGCGGTTGCACCGATCACTGCAGAGCGACATTGACCCGCAGCCACCTCGGAGCTGGCGCGCTGCCTTTGCGCTTCTTTCACTCTGCTTTTTGTTGATGCAACAGAAAGCGCTCCCATCTTCTCTTTACCCAAGTAACAGACATGATCAAATCAGGGTTGCAATGAGGCAAAGTGAAAACCTGAGGTACAAAACAGAAATGCAAGCGCTTTCCTTTGTGCTTTCCTTGTTCCCCTCTGTGGCTTTACAGGAGAACTTGCCCCAGTATGTTTTTCTTGCATTACCCATTTGCATTTTGCAGAGCTTGGTTATGCAGGCGAAAAGTAGCTGTTTTGCAGGTGTCCTCATACATTTTCACTTTTCCAGATCTTTCTGACACAGTACGTTCTCCTAGGCACTGCTGTGCTATTGCTGGTTGAAATGTCCCAGCTGGTCTGCATTTGCTGCTGTCTGGATATAAAATACTGGTATTAGAATGTGTGAATCCCCTATGGGCCTGATTTTTTTTTTAAGCATTCACATTGGTCCTTTGGGTTGGTGGTCATGCGATTAGTTCTTGACGGTGGGACCATGCTGTTGCCTGGTGGCTGTATAAGACAGCTTATTCCATTGCTCACCAGAGAATCATCATTGAGAAAATAAAGCACATGTTTGTAGCTTGTTACTCAAATTCTGATCTGCTGCTTGGGCTGAATCATCACCCCTATGCATATAATCATTGTTTATTGTTTACCTTGCTTCCGAATTAATCAGTGAGTTGCTTGATAGAGAAAGGAAGAAGCAGTTGTTTAACCTCACTTGTGGCAAAATCTCTGGATTCCTCATTGCTGCAGAATCGCTTCTGCATCCTGGGCAAAATAACTTCCCTCACATTTCATACGTGGGGCTCATAGTCTAGCACACAGTTGTGACTATTACTGCACTGGAGAATGTCCAATTATGCTTATTTTTTGTGTTATGTAGTAAGTAGGAATTAAAAAAAGAAGCTTAATCTCCTTGTGCTCTGTGATATACTAAAGAATTGGAATGAATAACAATCCCTGCCATCATTATCTAGGTGTGGGGTGGACAAAATAGATGACCAAGGGAGATGTGGTTGCGCTGTGGGTAGGATTGAGCAGGAGAATGTAAAGCTAATGTACAAATTACTGATACAAATTATGTACTCTCAGCCAACGCCGTCAATAGCACAGTTTCTTTTGCAGCAAAGAAACCAACTGCGATTACTTTCTGTTTATTAGCCAAGTGAGGATTTTCTTGCTGTTGTTTTTTTCCCTCAAACACAGACATCTGCAGAAGATGTACATCAGCCCACTTGTAGCTTGAATAGAAGAGGATTTTGGGTTTGATGATGGAAAAAAACCAGTGGTTAACAGTTTTTAGCTTTAATTCTCTGTTGGGTGCTCGTATTGGCGAAGGCTGCCCACCCTTGGAGGCAAGTGGGTGTTGATTTGCAAGGAAAGGAAGAAAGAAGATGAGGTTGGGCTGCAAAGTAGAAAAAAACGTTGCCGTTAATTGGAGAAAACCCTGGATTCATCCCAGTTAACTTTAAGCACTTGAAAGAGGTACCTGCGTTAGAAGGTTAAGGCGTCCGAGAGGAGTTCCAGGTATTGAAATTGCCCCAGGGGACACCTCTGTGCTTTGGAGGGGAGAAATCAGAGTGTGCGTGGGCAGCTGGTGTGCTGGGGGGTTATTCTGCCCCAATTTGTCTTTGCCAAACCCTCCCTGGTTCTGCTCTTCCCTTTGCCAGCCCTCCAGTGGGGTAATGACACTGGATGTGGCAGTAGAGAGACAGACCTGAGCTGGAGATCACAAAGCTAAATTAATTACTGGTTGGAAACAGCCTTCTTAAGGTGGATTTTGCAGTTTGCAGTGCAGCCAGCAAGTCTCTGTCCATATGCAGGGAGTTGTAGACTTGTAGGGTTGGGGCTTCAGTTACCATCCCTATGCTTTTCCAGCCTGGTTTCCGAAATCTGAGGAGACGGCGGCGTGAAGCTCGGTGGCAGCGTGCCACGGAGCACGCGAGACGGGCGCATATTTACATCTTTAATGCAGAGCACACAAACCGGTTTTTACAGCCTGAGGTAAAACTTTAATAGTTGTTTGATGGTAAATTTCCATGTCAGCTGCTCTGGAATTTGGTTGCAGGGCCGAGCCAGGAGTAGCATATTGTAGCAGGGGAAATCCTGGTTATGTGAGAGCCACAAATGTGACCTGGTACGGCAGAGATCCAAGAGAAGAATGCAAAGTTTGAATGATAGCAGTTGCCTCATTCCAAGACGTAAATGAAACACCAAATGTTCAAGTTCAAGCTGGGGTGGCAGCTTTTTTTTTTTATTCCCTCTTGAAGGATCTGGCCACCCCCAGACTGGGTCTGATGTAGTTTCTTTCTTGAACATATTGAAGGCAGAATTCATCATCTTGGTAACTTTTTCCATATGGCTGTTATTCCTCATGGAAATAGTTCTGTGTTTGGCTTCCTGTTCCCTGGTCCTCCTTTCCCGTGTCTGATTTCCCACCCCCCACCCTGCTTCAGTGTCATTGTGGGTCCTTTGCAATTCCTATCTTGAAAATGTGCCCGGGTTGAATTTAGGATGAAAAGTTAGCAGTTAGGTACGTGCAGGGATGCTGTCGCAGCACACACGTCTCTAGCCCACTTGTTTGCTCAGACGTACTCGCTCCTCCACATGGTACCGGAGCTGGGTTCAGTCATCCCAGCTTGCACACACTCATTTATGGCCTTTGCCAAGTCCTCAGCTCCACCTCAGTGTCAAAAAGGAGAATAATAAAATCCACATCACCTCTGTGCCACTCTATGATGTTTATATTAGCAGGCCTGTGTATGGATGCCCGTTGTCACTGGTCAGGTACTGAAAGGGAAAGAGGTTAGTGGGATTCTGTAGTTTTCTGAGAGCAAATCAAATCGGCAGCATGTTTTGTGCTCCTTCATTAGGGCACCGCTTCTGTCTTTGGCTGCTGGGCCTGGGCGTGGGGAGTTCTGATTCAGAGTCCTGATTCTTTGCTGTGAATCCTGATTGAGGTCTTGCAGGTGTAACTGAAGCAGCCAAAAGAAGGGAGGATTTTTGGCAATGGTGCTTTCACAGCCACCTCCTTTCCTTGATATTCTCAGTGACTAACACCTGATGCTGAAGTAGACTTGATCTTTGCTGGAGCAACCTCGACGTGCTATGTTGCTGGTGAAAATTCTGCACGAGTGCCAAGGGCTGACTCCCAGAGAGCTGCTCTGGGCTCTGTTCAGCCTGCAGCATTGCAAAATGATGTTTAGCAGCGTAAATTGGTTGCCTGTGAAAGTTAGGAGCTGATGCTAACTCTGGAAAGAAAGGAACAGAATATAGGCTGCCCTCCCATGTCCTTCTCTGCCCTATACCTGTATCTCAAACTACATTCATCTCAAAGGGAAGAGGAAGAGCACTTGCTAAGCAGACTGAGAAACATCCACCTGAAAGCTCTGGCGCTCATTTGATTTGCACTGTCGTGTTCGTCACATCCACTTCTCCAGTAGTGCTGGGCAGTGGCAGCACCCAGTTGGTGCCAAATACTGACTTCATTGGGAAGTCTGGCAGATCGCAGGTCAAGCTCTGAATGACCAGATGGCAGCAAATTGCCTATTAGGTGAATAATTGTGTTTTCTGGAAGGGAACAGGACCTGTGGCTGACCTGTGTTCCCAAGAGACACTGCTTAGGAACCTTAGATATTGGTCCTGGAGCTGATGGCATTTGGGGAACGTAGAGTCCTGCTGGCTCTCCTGGATGCTGGATAAGCATGGTACCCCTGCACATATGTAACCCATTGCAGTAAAGGCAATAAATAATTATATTTCTTTCTATGGGGCAACATTAGATGGGGCCTGGAGACCAAGGAAAGCTTTGCTTTTGGATTTGAAGCTTTCCTGAGCTCCTGGCTTGTGGAGCCCTGAGGTTTGTAGGGGTTGTTGTGGGATACCAGAAACACAGGAGGATATTGTGTATGATGCTGAGCTCATTAGCACCACCTAGCAAATGAGAGTGAATAAAGTCCCTGAGAGTAGGCTGGAAATTATTTAAAGTAGCTTAAAGCCCCTGAAATGAGGAGGGAAGAATCACAAACCAAGTTGTCCTGGCCAGAAGCTGATTCATATGGTAATTCTCAGAAAGGAGACACTGAGAAACAGCCCAATTAGTGGCACAGGCTGATTGACAAATGCTCCAACCCCAAGCAAGTGCTGCCAGGGCTGGGACAGAGCTGGGGTGCAGAAACCACTGTCTGACCTGGAAAAACTGGGTTGGGAGGGTCTCTGAGGGATCCTCTCTCAACACCTAAAAGGAATCAAATGCATTTAGAGCTTGTGTCATGTCCTCACCCAAAGCAGTTGATCTTTAAGAGAACAAAAAAATAGATGGTTTATTTTGTTCTTTTTTTTTTTTTTTTTTCCTTGCTTTCTTGGCAATCCGTTCCCCTTGTAATGGTGAAATAGCCAGACTCTCCCAGCATAGCTTTGACCAGCCAGTGCAGCCCATGTTTGTGTGTGGACATTTGCTGCCTTCTCAGCTGAGATGTGAAACGCCTGAGCAAGCCCAGTGTTATAGAAACTGAATATTCTTTAACACAAGGGAGAAGGGAGGAAGGGGAATGGATGGCAGAAACCTTTCCTGGGCTGCGCCAGCTGACCTGCATTCAGCTTTTCCAGATAGCAGTGGTAGTTATGTTACCTTCTACCCAAGAGGTGTTTAATCCACGGGAGGATAACACTGGTGCAGTGGCTATCTGGATATTTCGGAGCAACTTCGGGTGCTGCTGAGAAGACAGCTGCATTACCTGTATCTTACAGACAATGTACTTGGTGTTATCCTTGATATTCAGCATTGTTCTCTTAATTTCTCACATTAAAAGCTACTGCCCTCGTTCAGGAAGGAGGAGGGGTAAGGACAGACACTGGCATTGCTGCTTTGCTGTGTCCCATCTTCCAACAGAGGGGCACTTCTCTCTAGACAGGGAGGAGGGCAGCTTTGTTTCCTACAAAATAGTGCTTCTTACGGCAAATATCTTCAAGTGGTAATTGAACAATGCTACATGCTTTTAACTTCCTCTACTGGAATATCTGATGGTATTAATTCAGCCATGCAAGAATCCCTGGAAGTTGGATGAGTGTGAATGCCAATGCCTGTTTGTACACATGGGGAAACTGAGGCACACGTGTCCTGAATGCCTCCAAGAGCCTGTGCATGGAGCTCCTTGCTCTAAATCACTGAACTCCTCTCAGATTTCCTTCCTTCCTTCCTCCTCTCTGCCCTGAAGTCAATAGTGGCTTTTGCACTCCGAGGGATGGTAAATGATGGCTGGCTGTCACTTGGTGTCATCCCCATGCGAGGACCAATGCCATATTATTGTGTTGCTGCGGCAGAGCCTGGCGCAAACAAAGGCAATGGACTGTCAAATATTAAAATGTGACCTGTGACTATTATCTTGGTGTGCAGATGTGTTTGCAGACTAACATCCTAATTTTCTTTCCAGTCTTTACCTAGTACAGTAGAGCTCTCCCTGACTCTGCTAGCACTTCCATTAGGAGCTTTTGTTTTGGGACATGCTCAGCTCTCACCCCATTCTTGTTAGCCAGACAAAGGTAATATTTCAGGAAGCTGTTAAGATCCCGCGTTTCCTCCCTGAAGTGTCAGTCTCAGCCATCTGTACCCCTTCCCACACCCAGAGTTGACGCTCGTGCTTTTGTTTGCTTTGAATCTCGCACCCCAAGACCAGAGCAAAAGCAGCCGGGTTCCTGCACCGTGTACCTGCTGTGCATGGCCCATTCCCAGGTATCATCCTGCAACCCACCGCACACACCAGCCTGACCGAGGGTTTGCTGTGGGGATGTACAAGGTGGGGCTGAGGCAGCTTGGCAAACCACAGATTACTGCATCCCCCTGGGGCAGCCCAAAACATCAGCCTGACACCTACTGCAACCATTTCTTGGCCTTCAGCAAGGACTAAAAGCCACTTTCACTGTTTCTAGTAACCACTGGAAGATTAGTTTAATGAAGAGTAATGATGAGCGTGTGTTAATTGCTGGCTCTGTTTCAGCCTGGGTCAGTCCCTTGGTTCCTCAGGTTATTTGTGGTTGATCCGGCCGTTCCCTTTGCTGTGGCCTCCCCTTCCCTCCTGCTGGATCAGCTGGCAGCGGGGGGTCTCCCTAGAGCCCTCTGATGCTTCTCTCCTTGTGTGCTTCTAGTGAGCCAGCAGCACAGCACATTTCCCCCTTTAATTAGGTTAATGCTGTGTAGGAGGCATCGCAGCTGTTTGTTCAGCCCGGAAGCTCAGCCTGAGGCACCAGCGAGGGGACGTTTTGATGTTTGGATGTTGTGGGATGCAAGCTGTGCCAGAAGGACCTGAGCAGGCACGGTGTGAGCCATGTACAACCGCACAGGGGTGACACACCAGAGCCAACAGCCTGGGTGTCACCAGTGGGGGCCATTCTGCCCTGACTAAGATGCCCCTGCTCCCAGCAAAGGTGACTGGTCCAGCTACTTGAGATGAGGTTGTAGCATGGAGGTGGTTGGTCTCTTCTTGAGTAGCAAGTGACAGGACAAGAGGAAATGGCCTCAAGTTGCACCAGGGGAGGTTGAGGTTGGATGTGGGGAACAATTTCTTCTTTCCCAAAGGGCTGTGGGGCATTGGAACAGGCTGCCCAGGGCAGTGCTGGAGTCACCATCCCTGGAGGGTTGGACAGACGGACATGAGGTTCTCAGGGACATGGGGCAGTGCCAGGGGCTGGTTATGGTTGGCCTTGATGATCTTGAGGATCTCTTCCAAACAAACGATTCTATAATTCTAAGAGAAGGGCTGTGCTCATGTGCCAATGGTGTTTTTGGCTCTGGAGCTACATTGAATATTGTGACACTGGTGGTATTGCACAGGGAAGTGTCATTCAGCCCCAACAGGCACAGCTGCCCTCTTGCCTCAGTGTCCCATGCCACAGGGTGCACTGTGGTGACGTTGGAGAAATTTAGCTGCTCTCGGTTGTGTCATGACTAGAAGGTAAGTTTTAGGGTGTCTCTGCAGGTGTTCTGAGCCATGCTGGAGAAGCCCAACTCCTTGCAGATCCATCCAATAGCTGCTTGATGAACCTACGAGTCTTGCTCCATTCATGTTGAAGGTCAAGGTTAACAACAAGCTCCCAAGTGATGTGCCTTGATTGTCCCCTCTGGCCCCAAGATTATGATTATCACTGGATGAACTCTTGTGGCATTTGGATTTGGAGTATTAACCAATTTCTCAAAGGTTAATATTAAGCGAGGATGATAAATAAGTAACGAGGCACACGGGTGGGGTGATGAGAGATGTCTGGGAAACGCCTGGGTCTTGGTGAATTATCCTTAGCAAGCACTGAACTGTGCTGCGCTTAACAAGCCCAGCTCTAACCACTGCTTGGTGTGTTAAGTGCCCCTGTCTCTGCAGGAGTTGTCTCTGGCTGGTAATTTATCCCATTGAGATTTATATGCTTTCCTTTGGAGACTTTATTTCAGTCCCTTGTGCTGGGCAAGGTGGCAGATGATGTGGAAAGACAGATTGTTTCCCCTTCGCTGCTGGGGACCAGCTCAGTTTGATCCCATGGCAAGATCCTGAGGGCAAGGCTGATGGATGTGAGGAAGAGCTTGGTGTTTATATATAAATATATATATATAGATACTGTACCTGGGTTTGGGGTTTGCTTATAAGGACACAGATTTACAGTGTTGAGGGCTTCCACTAGCATGAGATTTATAAGAGTTTGTTGTTAAACGTGTCCTTCTCTTGCTGATTGACTGTGAATGGAGGAGCTGGCTGGATTCCTGAGACTTATCCCTACAAATGCCTGCCACCCTGTCCTAAAAGACCCCAGGATTAAATTCCCATTGGTGGCTGCCTTAGTTACCCTTATTGTTAACAGCTGAGATAGCAGACATGCAAAGAGTGCCTTAGAAGGCTGAATATGCTCTGGAAAGATAAGAAGATGAGGATTAGTTAACTTG
The DNA here is from genome assembly GCF_037038585.1 of Patagioenas fasciata. Classification (NCBI taxonomy): domain Eukaryota; kingdom Metazoa; phylum Chordata; class Aves; order Columbiformes; family Columbidae; genus Patagioenas; species Patagioenas fasciata. The sequence goes on from NC_092539.1 coordinate 3,260,309, forward strand.
GCTGTGTCACAGTGACTGCTTGACATCTGCTTTGTGTGGGATGTTGTGTCTTGTGACCAAAGTGGCTGTTTTGGACCCAAAAAGCACCACCTGCTTGCACAGCCTCTGAAGGCCAGCTGACCAGGAGGGAGGAGGTGGCCCCATCCTGTCCCTGAGCAGCCCCATGGTAAACACCAGTCAGTGGTATGTAGGCCAGAAACCAGAATTTCTTGCCATCCCCTTCAATATAGGAGGTTGCAAATGATGCCATTTTCTGCCTTTTGCTTGCAGTTCTCCCTGCTTCCCAGCTGAGCGGTTGGGTAAAGCTGGGACTCCCAGTTCTCTGCACTATATTGCTTTTTGAAGCCCAGTTTGTGCCAGTGAAGAAGAGGGATGTCTTGTGCTTCAGTCTTTCTCGCCGTTGTCCCCGCATTGCAGCACGGTGTCTGCAGTGGGGACCGGCTCTGCCACCCCCATGCCCAATGGTGCTCCTGCCCTGCGTGGGACATCTCCTCATGCTCCTGGTGGCCACTGATATGTGGAGCTGGGCCAGTGGACCAGCCTGGCTCTCAACCACTTGTATAATACGCAGAGCTTTTAAGTGGGATCTGCTGAGCCACAGCAGGGCTAAAATGTGGCCTCTCACCTATAAATACAGTGAGTAGGTCAGTTTGCCTTGAGACAAGAATCTTCCCTCCCCTGGGAACATCCTAAACTTTCATGCCTGATGGAGTTGGAAGCACTAAATAAACTAATTCCTCCCTATTAATTCCCCCAGTCTTTCCTCTCCCCTTGCTGGCATTTTTAACCTCAGCTGTAGTTTGAGTGCTCCTGTCCCAGGCAGCTCTCCCTAGGTGAGGATGCTCTGGTGAAGGATCCCTTGGTGGTGAATATTGGAGGATATTCCACAGATGGCTTCCTAGGATAGAGGAAAATCTGAGGGTTCACTTGAAGAATGTTTTTGCAGAGGTATCTGTGCGCAATTTTCTTCTGATAAAGACAGACAATGTGAGGGCAAGTAGTTGAAAGACTCAGGCCGCCCTGCCAGGCTCAGACCTTGTGTGTTAATTTTCATCTGAGGGGTCTGCCTGGAAGCAATAACCTCTCCACATCAGCCATTGCTGCAACCAAAACTGAGCTGAATCTTCAAAACAAATCTCATAAATTCTCTTGATTTGGTGTTTGAAGTTCAATCCTTTTAATATAATTTTTTAATTTTATATTTCTTTTTATATATATATATATATATAAATACATATGTATTTATTTACTGCTCTGTTAATCCAACCCCCAAGAACTTGGTGGAATTTTGGAGCTGTGCCTCTCCCTTACCAGCTTGAAAATATTTCTGTATTAAGGGCTCCAAGTCGCTAGTTCAACACTGATTCATTTTCATTCATCCCTGCTGCAAGGGATAAAGGAAGTATGCTGAGGAGCTAATTATTTTGGGATGTTTTAAACTGTTTCTGTAGCCAGGTGTTCTGGTTCTTATTTCTCACTTGGCCCCAACTCTGCCTCCTGCCAGCTGCTCCCATCAGTGCTCTGTTCTCATGCCGTAGGGTAAATGGTTTGGATTATCAAAGCAATGCTTTGATAATTGTTTTCCTGGATAACGCGGACTCAGTGGCTCAGGTAACATTTGCTGAGTCCTCGTGTTCTCCACCCCGAGCAGCACGTCTGTCCTGGCCCTTTGCTGCCTTTCTGATCCCATGGTGCTCTCACTGGGACCTCAAATTTCCTTTTTCTTTAGCAAATGATTATTTTTAGGAATGTCTAAATAGATTTTCAGCAGGAGGAGGCCTTTGCAGAGAGGAAGCGCTGTCTATCTGTAGCTCAGTATATCCGGCAGACCGGGTGTCACTGAGCTCTGTGCTCACGCCGAACAGGAAAATGACTCGGAATAAAGAATAAACCTCCTGTTTTCTCCAGGTACTGAATGATAAGGGGCTGATGTGAAAAATTACATGTGTGTGAGATGTATATGAAGACATATATATATACACACACCACATAAAATCTGAGAAACTGGAAATGTTGGTACTTCCCAGCGCAGACGTCACCTGGGGCATCCTCATTTGGGTTAATTGTAAATAAAGCTCCAGCCAAAGAAAGCAGTTAAACCTCTTTTTTTCCTTCTTAAAAATGCTCTGAGACACGTTTCTGTATCTGCTTAACTTGTCAGGCTTCTTTCTTGCTTCCATCCTCATTTCTTGTCTGTCTGGTAACAGCAGCCTGGTTGTCCTTTAGGAGTTATTGCTTTTAGTTTGCAGGACAGTGCTCGGTGTCCTCCCAAGTATCTTAGGGATTAGAGGGGATATGTATTTATTTTGTGCTTCTTGCTCTCTGGCTTGCTGACTTGAACACCTTTGAATCCCCCTGAAACATGTGTCTTGTCCTGAGATTTGGAATTGATTCTTTTTCCTCCTGTTTCAGTGGCTTTCCTCACCAGCTCATAAATTTCACCAATAAATCTATGGGCAGCAGCTTTAATGTTGTCAGCTGAAAACAAGTTTAAAGAAACATCTGTGTAAGCAGCCAGATTGTCCTTAGCTTTAATTCTGATATCCCAATCCTGAAATTATGTATTTTCAGTGGAAGAAAAAAATGAAAGAAGTGACGAGAGTGGTTTAGTGCTAGTTTTGCTCTGTCATCCCAAGGTGGATCTGCAGCAGTTACCAGAAGAATCCTTTGGAGATGGAGATGAATCATTTCCCAGTTGAGGCGGGCGCTGGGAGAGCCGGGGGATGCTGTGCAGAAGGCTTTGCTGTCTTTGGTCTCCTCAGTAATAAGAACCTGTGGCTTCTTTTTGTGTTGCTCCACACATGAAGATGCAGTTGCAACCCACTCAGGAGGCAAACGATCCAAGTAAACGACCGTTCCTATTTAGGCTTTACTAGCTGCATTCTTTCATTTGCTTTAAAAACCAGATTGAAATTTATGAGGCTGGTCCAAGTGCGTGGTGGATTGTAAACCGCTGTGTGTGTCGTTCGGGTTGAGTTTGCACGAAATCAGCTCAAAAGAGTCTGGAATACCACAAGAATTCAGGCAATTCTGCTATAACTAATTTTCTGCTGAGTCTTTGCTGAAGGCTGCAGTGGACCTTGGAGGGTTATTGTTGCTGCCGGGATTAGTCAGACCGGACTTTGCTGCTCTTCTGGGGTTTGTGGTGTCCTTCCCCATGGCCAGGAGAAAGCCAAGCAGTGCTTTGCTCTCGCTGTCTCTTATGAGGAAAGGCTGAGAGAGCTGGGGCTGTTCAGCTGGAGAAGCTGAGAGGGATCTTATCAATGCTGATCAATATCTCAGGGTGAGCATCAAGCGGATGGACCAGACTCTGTTCAATGGTGCCCAACGCCAGGGTGAGGGGCAACGGGCACAGACTGAAACACGGGAGCCTCCATCTGAACATGAGCAGAAACTTCTCTGCTGGGAGGTGCCAGAGCCTGGCCCAGGCTGCCCAGAGCGGGTGTGGAGTCTCCTTCTCTGAGACATTCAAACCCCCTGGACCCACCTGTGTGATCTGCTCTGGTGTTGAGCTGGGGATCTACGGAGGTCCCTTCATGCTGACCTTGAGAGATGTCTTTGGCATTTGCTGTAGGGTTTCAAGGATGGCGATATTACAGCACATGTCAAAAAGATGGACCTCACTTCAAAGCAGTATATATTAATATTTCAAATGGGGTCCATCTTTTTGAAACACCCTGTACTACAAGAGAAGAATTAGGCAGCGCCTTGGGGTAAGCAGAGAGACAGAGGAAGCCTGAGTGGGACAGTTATCTGCAGCTCAGACACTTACTTAATGTGGTTGCTTTCCTTGCTTTTCTGCAGAACACCTGACCCCTTTGCAGCAGGGTGATTTTCTCCTTCCCCCTTATTTCATCCTAAGTGTTCCTGCTTTCACTCCCTCACCTTCATCCCAGATAAAGCCTCCAAAGGCACTTGCTGTTTCCTGCTCCTGATGCAGCTGTCACTGATCTTGCTCATGGACCCACCCACGTGGAAGTATTTTTTGGTGGCAGTAGGACCTGATTTCTGCTGTGGTCTTGCTGTGGGTGGGAAAGTAGCAGAGAAATCAGGGACTGTAACATTCACTTGGGAACAGCAGAGGGAGCTTGGAGATGGGTGCAGGATCCGGGCTGGGGGTTTGATCGATGTCTGGTTTGAAGGCTGCAGCTGGTGAGCTCTCCCATGGCCAGACAGCTTCACCCGTGTGAACGGGAGGGAAGGGACACGGGAGCTGAGCAGAGCTTTATTGCTCTCAGGGTGTGTGAGATCTCACAGGGGTTATATACTGTATTAACCTTTGTCTCCTCAGTGTTCTGGGAAGCTTTCATACTTGGACCTCTCTGTTAAGCCTTGAGCACAAGCTCAACTTAATGTGCTTAAGCACTTAGAGCAGAGCTCCTCTCCCAGGTCCCTCCAGGGGGGACACAAGTGGATGTGGCACAGGCTGGGAGGGAACCGGGCATTGCAAGGGGGAAAATACAGGGAAAGGAGCCAAATGTCCCTGGGCTGCTTCTTCCAGGTTTCCATTGGCTTTGTTACGTGGCCCTGGGCAAGGTAATTAAAGTCTGTCCTGACACCGAAACATCCGCAGCGATGCCAGGTGCTGCAGGATTGGATGGAACCACAACTGTGTGCTGGGGTTGGCACCTGGGGGAGACATGGGTACGACCCCAGGGTCCAGAAACATCTGTTTGCTGGGCTCCATCCAGACCATGTTAACAAGAGATTATCCTGCTTTATTTTTGATGATAGAAGTTTGTTGGGTGTTAGTGGAAACAGACCCTATACCAGCACGTTTTGTGTGTCAGATGAAGGAAACGATGTGTCTGAGGAGCAGCTCCATGTCATGCTGAGACCGAAAAGCTTTCTTTTCGAACAGCTACCCTATATTGTTCCCAGCTCGTGTGTTTTGGGAGTTCATTTGTTGTTTTTCCTCTTTGTTAATCACTACTGATAGTCTAATGATTTAAGATTTGGGGTTTTCTTTTTGGTTGGGTGCTTTTTCAATTCAGGATAAAGGCTGAAAAATACCCCGAATCCTAATCAATCTGTGAAGTTGCTGGGATAAGCAAGGACTAAAGGGCTGTGCAGCTTGCGTGTTAGTGCACACACAAGGGAAATACCAGTGCTGAGTAATCTGAATAGTGAAAGCTGGCTGGGTTTATTGTATATATAACATAGGTGCCGTCTGCCCCCCTGGAGCCGTGCTAAGTCGGGCTTTACTCATGCCACTACTCGCATTAATGTGGAATTCGCACTCTGCACTGATGAACAAAGCAGGGTTTAGTGTGGGTTTAGCGTGGTGGTGCTTACATTGCTCACATTATAAACCACTTCTGATGCTCAGCGTGCGAGTCCCTGCGGTGGGGAGCCCCTGGGGAATGGGGGGATCCCTCCCTGGGGCTCGGCTCCATGGGATTTACTCACTGCAGAGCCTGGCTTTATGGCATAAGCTGGTTGAGGTGGTGGTGGATATGTTTGTTCTGTAAGACAGGGTGAGCTGCTGAGGCTGCATGTGTACGGTGTGTTGCTTTGTGGATAAAGCATTGCAGATGTGCTTTTGCTGATTGGGGCGGGCTGGCATGAGAAATTACTGCCCTCGACTGCGGGTTCCTCTTCCCTCTTAGGAGGTCACATCAGGGACAACCATAGGAAACTGCACCAAGTATTTTAAGAGGGAAAGGAGGGAGGTGAAACAAGGTCACCCAAACCCAGATCCAAAGCTTGCTCCTGGCTTGCTGCAGGCGAAGCAGAGCAGGTTGCTCAGTTCTATCTCAAGAGCGGGTTGAGCTGAGCTGCATTAAGAGCTGCATCCCTGAGGTGGGACAATTGCTTCCAGCTGGGTAGGAGTTTCCTACCTTGTCCTAGCAAGATCCACAAGAACATTTGGAAAAATGAGGTGGTGGCCCAACATCACCTGGTTGAGACACAGCCCCACCCCATCTCCTCTGCTCTGGAAGCCCCTGGCTCCATCCTTCTTTAAAATTTTAAATTTTTAGAATATAGTGCTAGAAAAGATTCAGTGCAGGCTTCACCACTCGTGTCCACCCCCCAAAGCCTGAGAGCAGCAGGGATGTGGTGTGAGCAGTGGGGTTTGGACCCCGTGGTGTGTCCTTTGCCTTCAGATCTTCAACTTGGAGCGTGGTTAATCAGCAGGGCTATTTGAGAGACAGCTGGGTTTCCCCCCTCTGTCTTAATATTAAATGAAGAACAGGCATATAACGAGATGAGTGTGGTGTTTTCTGAGTGCAGCTGAGTTTGATTCTGTGTGCTGAAGGCATCAGAATTAAAAAGGAAATGCTTTTAAGGTCTGAAAAATGGAAATGAAATGAAATGAATGTCTTCAGAGTACCAAGGGAACAAGGCAAAGGCAATGATGAATGAAATAAACTGTGTGGTGACAGGAGTGAGGGGAAAAAATGAGAAACAGGGAAAAGAACAGAGAGGACATAGCAAGTGTGAGAAATAATATCCCTGACCTGGATCCGTGAAAGATTCGATTCCTGGCTTGATTTGAAATCAGTAGGAGTTGTGAGCATAAATATTGTTGTCATTCTGGCCCTCAGTTGTTTTGCTTAATTTTTGTTGCTATTAGCACTGCAGTTTTTTGCTCTGCTTTTGGCAACATCTGGAACACCAAGGCGCAAGTAAAGCTCCCGTGGCATGTCCCTGCTCAGAAGAGTCAGGGGACGCGCTGCTGCCCACCCATGGGGACCGGTCACACTCAGCATCCCCAGCTGGCTCTGCTGGAGATGGGGAGATTTTACCAGTGCATTTCCAGCCTTCTTGGAACAGGATCTAGCCATGATTTGTAGCCAATAATTAAAAAAACCCCACAAAACAACAACAACAAACCCCCAGAAACAACCAGAAAAACCACCACCAGCAAAACACCCCACATGATAAAACATAACAAACAAAAAACCAACAACCCACCAAAGATGGGCAACAAAGATGCTGAAGGGAGTGGAGCATCTCCCGTGTGAGGAAAGGCTGAGGGAGCTGGGGCTCTGGAGCTGGAGAAGAGGAGACTGAGGGGGGACTCATTCATGGGGATCAATATGGAAAGGGGGAGTGTCAGGAGGATGGAGCCAGGCTCTTCTCGGTGACAACCAGTGACAGGACAAGGGGCAATGGGTGCAAACTGGAACACGGGAGGTTCCACTGAAATTTGAGAAGAAACTTCTCAGTGAGGGTGTCAGAGCCTGGCCCAGGCTGCCCAGGGAGGCTGTGGAGTCTCCTTCTCTGCAGACATTCAAACCCGCCTGGACCCCTTCCTGTGGAACCTCAGCTGGGTGTTCCTGCTCCATGGGGGATTGCACTGGATGAGCTTTCCAGGGCCCTTCAACCCCTCACATTCTGGGATTCTGTGAAATCCCAAACTACCAAATGAGAAGATGTTTCCATAATGCACACCCAAACTAGCATCAACCTCACTGCTTCTCATTGAGAAGTGCAATTACAGTTAATATAATTTTAAGAATTACAGCAACTTTTACAAGCATTCTGTAGAAATAGTCCATCCTGTTAACCCAGCCAGGTAACAAATTTTGTGTCAGTTCAAGGTCAGGCAGAATGTGGAGTTTCCATCATGGAAAAGTATTTTGCAATGTCAAAATCTACGTTTGGAAGGCTGAAATGTGGATCTTAGAGCACAATGAAAATGGCCTGTTTTGAATTAAATAAAAGTGTTTTTATTTTGTTTTCAGAATTTATTTTTGGTGTGAGTCTCATTAAAATGAAAGTAAATGTGGTTTTAAAATAAGAATAAACATGTCCAACCCAATGATAAGACAGATTGCAGCTATTTTCCTAGATGAAATTTTTAGGAATTTGACCCATTCTAGCAGGAAATTTTTATATGATCAAATTATCATTTTTCTGTCAGAAAACTGTTCTTCCAGAAAATTTGCAGCCAGTTCTAATCAATATTTCCCTTTCTTGTGCCCTGGGCATCCTTGGAGTCAAATGCTCTGGTACAGTTCATTGTGATGTTTTTCCTGCTCTCCATGACATAATTCAACTGAATTGCACCTGGAGCCAGAGGAAGCTTCTCATAACCCCTTCCTGCCTCCGAGCCGCTTCCACCGCAGCCTGCTGAGCTCAGCACAATCTGCATCTCTTGCCCGAAGCTGCTGGAAGTGCTGCTGTTCTCCAGCCCTCATCTGGTCCCCGCTGCTGCTCCCTGCCTGAACTCGAATCTTTTAATACATCCTGACATTGCAGATGAGGTTCTCAGGGACGTGGGTTAGTGCCAAGGTCGGGTTAATGGTTGGGCTTGGTGATCTTGAGGGTCTTTTCCAACCAAAATGGTTCTACGATTCTGTCCTTTCTTCTTACCCAAACACCTGTGGCATCTTGTTGCATGTGGTCGGCAGTTTGCAGGCTCAGTGCTGCCCATCGTGGTGGTGGCAATGTGAGGAAAGGGGAGCACAAGGCTTGTGCTGGCCAGCAAGGCTTGCGCCAGCGTTTCTCTGCAAGGGGAAGCACTGACAAACTGTTGCTTTGCTACAGAGGAGAGGATTGAGGTGGGAGCTGGGCTTGCGTCTTTGCATGTGGAAGCAGTTACAGGAGTCAATGGGAACTTTTGTGCTCGCTAAATTCCCTTCCTGCCTTTGATCCTTAATCCCAGTGACTGAGGTTTTTGACGCTGGTCTGGCAGCGTGAACACCCTGGCCCAGTTATGGGCATCTGGTGGCCAGCTCTGCCTCTCCCCCGTGCTGCTGGAAACCAAGCTGGGGAATCCTGGGAGGCGATGCACAGCATCTCCGGTGCTGGGAGAGCGGCTGCTGCAAGCCCCGAGGCACATAGGCAGGCACAGGTGGGCTGGGCATCGCTGCTGGCAGCCATCCTTAAAGCCATTTCAGTCCCCAGCTCCTTCTGCATGGAACAAACTCACCTGAGCATGTTGGACTGCCAAGCAATACAGGAGATCTCTAAGGGTTGGGGTGAAATAAGCCCCAAATGGTGTGTGGCACCAGGCGGTGCTGTGGGGTCGAGGGGAGCATCTCTTTGGGGTGGTGATGTGGGGCAGAGTGACCTGGAAAGGGGCTGAGAAGTGAGTAATTATTTGGCACCTGTTGTTTTACCTGAAATATCTGCTGAAGAGTTGTTCTGCACACATTTTCCCTATTACATCATTAGCTCCTGATGAACTTCAGCTACATGACAGGTGAGAGGAATCAGGTCTGTGAAGAAAAGGGAAGGAGGATGTTGGGTAAATAACTTCTAGAACACACTTTCCTGTTCTCTGAGCCTTTGTAGCTCTGCTCATCCCCAGGAAGAGCAGAACCACCAGGATGGACCTACTGCCTGGTGGTGGAAGCCATGGGTTTGAGAGAGAGGGAGAGACAGATCAGCAGCTCTGGGTCCAAAGCTCCTGGTGTAGCAGAGAGCGCCTTTGCAGACTGGTCCCATCACTTTGGCCGTGGGGAAGCTTTGCCACCTTAGGTAAGACCAGCTCCTCATCCAGGTGGCAGCGAGGTCACCTTCTCCAGGGCGTCCATCACCTTGGAGCCTCTGCTACTGCAGTGTAGCTCCCCTGGTGCGGAGGTCCAGGCGTGGGGTGGGCTGGGTCCAGGGGCCTCAGAGCATCCCTCTGAGCCTCATTTCTAGAGCTTGACCTATTATTTTCCATTTCTGCTGAACAGTCTGAGATAAATAAGCTCCAGCATGCTTGGTGGACCCTAGATACTCTTTTTATTTTTCGTGAGATGTGAAAATAAGACGTGTTGCTGCATTTTGCTGTTTTTATATATATTTTAAAGCTCGTTTCTGCTGACATACTGAGAATTACTGAAGTTAACACACCATTTTGAACCACCTAATTTAGCAAACACCGAAAGGAAATGTTTGATTACTCCTTCAGCTCTTCATTTTTCCCGGCTGAGGCTATTTACTGTATTCAGCCCAAATTAGCCAGCGCTTTTGGTTTCACTCCACATGCATTTTCCTTTGATAAAGTGTTTTTCAGAAGGAGTTTGCTCAGCTCTCTTCCATTCCCAGTGTTTAAAATGAGAATGGAAATAATATTTCTCATCCTCAGAGGGTGTTGAATTGGGAACTCATGTTATTTAGGACACACACCAGTGCTTTTGTAAGGGAAACTGTGTGTAGGGGTTGAAAATGCTGTAATACTTTCTATACAGATTTAATTTTCCTCAAGTGATACCTGTGTTCGTAGACAAACTAGGAATTTGTGCATATGTGCGCTAGCAACATATTTATTTGTGTGCCCCAAAAGGTGTTTTGTATGAAGAGGACCTGTCTGGGGGTCTGAAAATCAGTAGCGGACTCTTAATTTTCCCTTGGGCAGCTGTAGAAGATGAGTTTCTCGTGTTGCTAATATCGAGGCTGAACCTTACCAAGAAATCTTATGTGTGTTTAAATTTTTATTAGGGTAATTACTGTAGAATAATTGAGAGTCTTGTACGGGTTTGACCTGTATCAATTAATTTGGTTTTCCCTTCAGTGGAGGAGGATGGTGCTCTCCACCATCTGAGGCTTTAGTTTAAAAATACGTTTTTCCGCTCCTTCTGATGTGCTGCTGTGATTGAGGCAGAAAGAGAGGCGCTCTCTTTATGGATGGCTTTAATTGAAATCCACTTACCACACCAACGCTACAAATCTTCAAAGATGTTAGCAGTTACGAGTTTCTGTGTAGATTTTAGATATGTCTTTCTTTTGGTATGAAGTAGAAAACGGTGTGTTAAGCCGTTACCTGTCTCTGGGGTGAGCAGGGCGTTTGGTTTTGGCAGGGACATCTCTGCACTTCAGGCAGCCGGATCTGCTCTCCTGTTTAAATATGCAGCAGAAATATTCATGTGTTGCTCTGATTAGCCCCGCTCCAGAATTAATTTGCCCCTTGTCACCGCTCACACGCGGCTGAGGCAGGTGTAGACAATTTTGGCATCTTCCCTGTTCCTCTTTTCATCGCAGCCTGTGGCGTGTGAACACCCCGACACAGGTCCCCGCGGGTCCCCAACACGTCACCAGTGCTGGGGAGGGGGTTGTGCATCTCCCTCCTGAAGGGTGCCCGGTCCCCCACGCAGGACGTGTCCCCTCAGCCGTGCTGGGGTGTGCAGCCGTTGTCCCTCCTGCTCGGTCATTCTCCAGGTCCCTTTATCAGCTCATGGGGTTTCTTTGTGGGTCAGCCGCAAACCTGGGGTGCTGCACATGAATCCAGCTGCTCCCATAACATATTGACTTGCTTAGGGGTGAGGAATTTCACAGTGATTTTAGTAATGCTGTGCTGGCTTGCAGGCACAGGAGCTGCTGTTCTGATTAGCCCTGTTATATATATATGTGTGTGCTATGTACGTACATCTGTCTTTTGTTCTCCTTTATGCCTTTTAAAGATGAAAAAGCTCCCTTAGATCACCGCAGCTGCATGCCAACCTGCTGTTGGGGGAAGCGAGGGGAAATGTTCGGTCGCTGGCTGGGTGTGCAGGGTTTGTCTTGAAGCCTTTATCCCGCTGGGTTACACGTTGGTTTTGCAAGAGAACTTGGAGGAGCTCAGGGTGGTGATGGGGCTCGTGTGAAGCTCGGCCATGCCTGGGGATGGTGCAGGGATCAGATGTGCAGCGGGAAGGACTGTGAACCCTGGGGACTGGAGGGGACAAAAGCGAGTTGTAAGCTTAAACGTTTTTCCCAGATGAAGCAGGATTGTGACGCAGTGGAACAGGCTGCCCAGGGCAGTGCTGGAGTCACCATCCCTGGAGGGTTGGACAGACGGAGATGAGGTTCTCAGGGACATGGGGCAGTGCCAGGGGTGGGTTATGGTTGGGCTCTATGATCTTGAGGGTCTCTTCCAACCAAAGTGATGGCGCTTCTGGGGCAATCTTCTTAGAAATGTTTGTGCTGGACTAGAAGAGATGGCAAATAGCAATCTACCTCTCCTCAGATTGCTTGGTGCCTCTTCTTGGTGCCTCCAGTGTCTGGTGAATGGGTTGTGTAGATCATTTTGCTGTGCTGTAAACCTCCTCCATGGTGGCCGGGAGAGAGGGAGGGGTTTGGTTCCTCGTGGTGAGCAGGTCCTTGGCAAACCCAGAGCCTCTTAGCTATGGAAGCAAAATATGAACAGCTCCTCATTAAATGCAATTAATATCTCGAGCTGTAAGCTTTGGAGCAAAGGAAACCACTCAAGCTGGGGTAATATAATTTATAAGGGGCACTGGCACTTACAGGCTGGATGGGGGAGACCAGCACACGGCTTCTAATGGGAATACTTGGCCTGGGCCACAGAGGGAACCTTGGGTGGTGTCTGACCCTCTGCATTGCTCCTCTGCTGAGTAAAAGCTTCAGCACTGGTGTCCTCAGCCAGCATCACTCTTCTCTGAGTGAATTATCACTGTTTCTTATTGCTGATGTCCTGTTAGTGGGGGAAGGCCGTCTTTGTGCGGTGCTGCTGAGGTGCAGGGTGGGGAATGTGGTTCTGAATCTGCAAGTCCCTTGCCCGTGCCTGTGTGAGGTGTCTGGCTTGGCTTGCTGAGGAAGAGGAGCTGCTTTCCACGATGCTTCATCCCACCCTGCCCGAGTGCTTCTCTTCACAGCGTATCGCCTTTGGGAGGCGGCTGTAGAGGGACCCTAAAGGATTAGCCTGTGTTTTGTGAGTGTTGAGGATCTTTAAGGTTGTGGTACATGGTGTTGGGCTGGAGCTGTGCGGTGCATGTGTGTGCACAGTCTGAGGGCAATGGGGATGGTGTGCAAATCTCAAGCGCTGGCACTGGTGCCTGTGAAGGGCAAGCTTGTAGGTTGAGAGAACAAGCATTGGGTTGTTCCATACTGGAGGGGTCAAAGGCTTCAGGTCAGGCAAACCAGAAATCCCTTAGGACAGGTCTCTCAGTCCCTGCAGTCCCTGTGCTCGCAGGTCTCCTGCCCAGAGGGAATCCAGCAGGTTTGGTGCCTCTGTCCGTTTGTCCTCCAAGGCTCCCTGTGAACAGCACAACCTTGCAGACGTGGTTGGTCTTCAGCGATTTCTTTTTGGCAGGGAGAGAAGAGAAGGACAGGGTAAAGTTCTAATTATAAAGCTACTCTTGCCAGATATTTCATGCTCCTAATTGCTGACACAGGCTGGCCTGGGATGTTTTCCTCCATCCTTTCCTGCTTAAATAAATAAGTAAAAGCAGGTTAAAGGATGCTCATGTTTCAGAGCAAGCTGCGTGACAGATGAGAGGAGGAGATTTCTACAACTGCTTTTGCCTGATCTTTCCATAGCTCCACTGAAAACCAAGGGGTGAGGGTGGTAGGGATTTATTGACCAGCAAGAGTGGCACGAGGCACCTTCAATTTTGAAGGTGCAATTTGACTTCACCTTCCCAGCCCAGGGAGGAGATGAAAGCCTGCAGATGAGTCAATTATCTGAGCTGCAGGCGAACTCAGGCTGAGTGGCAGAGGAGGATTTGCTGACCTTGCACCCAGCTGAGAGGCTGGATATTGCGACGGAAGACGATCTGTCATTGAGGTGGGGGGCACAGAGAAGTGCTGCTGCAGCTCGACCTGGCTGGAGGGAACACCTTGCAGGGCTGGCAATGGGAGAGGAGAATCCATCCCAGGAGAGATGGTGCAGTGAGGGGTTGTCACTTGTTTGCTCTTCCAAACTCACTCGTGGTGGAGGTTCTGAGACAGATTGTGCTGCAGGGAGGCGCTGGCTCTCCTGTGGCTTTTGCCTGGGTACCAAGCCAGGGGATAAGGATACTCAGAGAACTAATTTGATATATGCATTTTTAACTCGATGAAGTCTCATCAGCTCCATAGCCCTGGGCTTTTCAAGTGTCTGGCCCTGGTGTCAGTGCAGAACTCAATGAGCTTGTGCCTGTGAGCTGGCAGCATCACACTGCCCGCTGGGGTCTGCATTGCCTGAATCAGAACCAGATAAATTCTGCTGGTTTATGATTCCTTTGCTACTGCCATTGCCCACTTGGAAATGGTGAGCGGGACGGATCCCTGGGATAAATGAAGGGTTCGAGAGGTATTTCTGTAAGCACGTGGGGATCTAAACTGCCGCATTTGGAGGCAGAGGGGGAGCAGTGGGGGCAGGTGGAACATCACATTGGATTGCACAACTGATTTTATCTGACTTTACTTCTCCCCCACTGCTTCATCCAGATTAATCCAGCTGCACTCAGCAACTACCTGGGCAGAGCTGTTTACAACCTTAAAGTTTTAAACCTCAGAAAGCACTAAACCCAGCCAAATTGCCTGTCTCAGTTGCCCTATCTCTATGCGTAGCTGGTGGCCGGCTCCTCCCCAGGCAGTTTCTGGAATGAGCTGGCTGGGTTTTTGGGAAGCGCACCCTGCAAAGCTGGAAAACGCTGTTGCTGGAGTTGTGCGCTGTCAGGAGATGCTGCTGGAAGGGCAGGTGTGGGATGCAGCAGCACTTGCTTCCCACTGTGTCCTCCTGCAATGCAATCGTTCTCCATCCCTCCACGATGGTGATGCTGCTTCAAAGCCTTGGCTCCCACACAACCCTTCATCAGGGAGCTGTAACTCCCCCAAACACCCTTCTGCTGCATCAGGTGTCCTCAGGAGGGTCAGTGGTGCACAGGGAGGATGTCATGGGCTGTTTGGGATGGGGTCTGTGTCCTTGAAGGAGCTGGGAGGGTTGGTGCCAAGCACAGAAAAGCTCTGATGCTGCGTGAGGACTCTGCATCACTGTGAGAATGCAGGACAGTCTGAAGGGTTGAGATTTGTGATAGCACAAGGGCAAAATGAAACACCGTGATGCTGGGTAGGTCATGAGCGCAACTGAGTGGGAAGAGACAGAGAAAGGTCATCAGGTTGTGCCAGGGAAGGTTTAGATTGGATCTGGCGAACAATTTCTTCCCCAAAGGGCTGTGGGGCATTGGAACAGGCTGCCCAGGGCAGTGCTGGAGTCACCATCCCTGGAGGGTTGGACAGATGGAGATGAGGTTCTCAGGGACCTGGGGCAGTGCCAGGGCTGGGTTAACAGTTGGACTTGATCATCTTGAGGATCTCTTCCAACCAAAATGATTCTGTGATTCTATGATCTGCTGGTGCCCAGCAGAGCACTGGTGTACACCCATGTCCATGCTGGTTCTTCTGTGGTATCTAGAGATGCTGGCTGCTGCATGGTTTCTGAGGGCTGGGATCAAAGTCCTGGAACATTTTAGGTCTATCTTAAAATGGGAAGTACTGGAGGTGGGGAGTAATGGCCCACAGACACGGAACTCTCAGTCCTAGGAAAATAAGTGCAAATTTTGATGTTGAGGAAACTCAGCTGAAACGTGTTTTCACTTTGGGCTTTTTAGGAGAACTTTCTAAATCATTAGAGCAATATTAAGGGGAAAAAATATCCTCTTCTGCAATGGCATCAGACAAACAGTGCAAGCTGTGGACACTGATCCTTCTGGGAGCTTTTGCAAAGTCCCGTCCTACCTCTTAATTTGGAAAGAAGAAACTGGTGGTAATACTATAGAGGACACCATGTGGTCAGTTATGCATTGGTAAAAGACAGTAATTTTTCAAAATGTTCCCAAAAAGCTTATAATTAGTACAATTAAGTGTCTTAAGTGGTAATTTTATTCTACTCAATAATGGTATGAAGCACAAAAAAAAACCCTCCATGAAACAATGCACCCAACATATGTAAGCCGACATCTTGGTGTTGTGATCTGTACAACGTGTGCTTGTTTAAAATTATATTTAGCTCTTTCAATTCTGGGTAATTTATTGTCTCACAAAGAGCCCTTGTGTTACTTCCACACTTAGAAACACGAGTGAGGATGGCTCATGGATCAAAAGCAGCTTTGGTCCAAATTCATGCAGCAAGACCATTTGGGTGGAGTTGAAGGTGGGTGAGAGTTGGGGGGACACACACAGTGTTGCCCTGAGGTCCCTTTTCCACTCTGTGCCTCAGTTTCCCTTTTCATCTGCAACCTGCCAGCAATACGGTGAGCTGGTGTGGTGATGCCGGCATGGCATTCTCCCTGCTGCATGAATCAGTGGGTTCACAAAATGAAAACGTATTTTTATTTTCACATCCTCTCAGTCTTCCTGGTGGTTTGGAAACTGTCTGGAGAGCAGAATCCATGGTCCAGGTGCCTTGAAGCAAACCGGGGAGGTTTAGCTTGGATATGAGGGAAAATAAATTAGTGGAAAAGGCTGTTGGACATTGGAACAGGCTGCCCAGGGCTGTGCTGGAGTCACCATCCCTGCAGGGTTGAACAGACGCAGAAATGAGGTTCTCAGCAACATGCGGTAGTGCTAGGGGTAGGTTAATGGTTGGACTCTATGATCTTCAGGGTCTTTTTCAGCAAAAATTATTTACAATTCTATAAATATGTATTTGAGACTGTGTTGCTGTGATTTGGGGTGCTCATGTCTGAAGGTGAATGCCTGAGGTTGCCCCAACCAGCTCTGCAGTGGGACGTGGGCACCAGCTGGGAGCTCTGACTTGTTCCAAAACCATGGCTCCCCAGCTCCTTCCTCCTCCTCCTCGGCCTTGATCTGCTCAATCTCACACACTGAACAGGCAATTAATTTTTACATTTGCCAGTGATTTTTGTGGTGGCCGGCCTTGTCGCCGCAAACATTAGCTGGAAAAGTCGTTGTAGAAGGAAAGCACAAAGGTGGAAGAGGAGATAATTACCTTTGTAATATAATTATGGCTGTGCTGGTGAGCCTTTTATCTCAATCCATGTACTTCTGGTGGTAATACAATAACAGGCAAGGACTAAAATTTACTAGGTTATCGCTCGCCTAAGGCAGCCAGAGCTGTTTTCTCTCTACAGTGGGGAGGAGTTTGTTAGAAGAGATTTCAGGTTAAATGACTGTGGAAGAGGATGATTTTGGAGGAGGAAAGAGCTGGGGGAGACACCCTCTGTGCTGTTGAAGTAGCTGGGAGGGAGATGCACTGTCCCATGTGTGAGCTTGTGTCTGGGGATCGTCCCGTCCATGGCTGAGGTGGTGCAGTTCAATGCAAACTGGGCTCTGGATGTGGAGCACAGAGACGGTTTGGTTTGTTTGTCTGCTGGAAGCAATTTCCCCATCAGGGCTGTTTTGTGTCCATGCATGTGGGTGCTCTGCATTGAACCATCTCTTCCGTGGCTGCTGGAGGAGCGGGGATGGCAGCAGATGGGGACGTGAGCCTGGGGAGGAGGCAAGTGCCTGTGTTAGAGCAGCAAAGCAGAATTATAGAATCACGAAATTATAGAATCATTTGTTTGGAAGAGATCCTCAAGATCATCAAGGCCAACCATAACCAGCCCCTGGCACTGCCCCATGTCCCTGAGAACCTCATGTCCGTCTGTCCAACCCTCCAGGGATGGTGACTCCAGCACTGCCCTGGGCAGCCTGTTCCAATGCCCCACAGCCCTTTGGGGAAGAAATTGTTCCCAAGATCCAATCTATCCCAATATCTCCTTTCTGCTCCCAACTCTCTTCCTTTGGCTGATCCCATACAATGTGCCGAGGCCATAGAACACAACACCTCATTCTTCTCCCACCAGGAAAGCCCCGTAGCAGTTTTGCTCTGAGCAATGTGGTGCTGTCCCCTTCACCCTGCTCACCCCAGTTGAGCACGGAGAAGGGGCTGAGTGGGTCTGGACAGCTGATCAGGTTACAAAGCACTGAAAAGGTCAGAGCGGTACCGTTTGCTGTTAGCTTTCACAGCACATAAGACGCATTAAAATTCTGCTGTCTCATTTGTGTAACAAGAGAGGAAAATGAAAAGGTGGGAAAAAGTCTTCCCTCCTGCAATCAGGTCAGGGAAATGGAAATATTGTAAGTTTAATTCTTGTAATTAGTGGTGGCTTCCAGGGGTTTGATGTAGCTGCATGTGCAGCTCCAGACTCTCATTTCTCTGCTGAGGAGTTAAAACAGTCACTGGCGTAATGAATTTGGTCACCTCAACTTTCTCCTCATTTTAGGTTCACCACCTTGGGTTTTGGCAGAGCTTGTACTCAGAATCCAGAGGTGATGGGGTTGGGGAGAGATCAGTCCTGGTAGGTCAGTTTGAAGTGATTTAAGATGGAATAAGATATGAGGATGAGTTTCTGGCTCAAGCAGAATTGTGCGAGATGCTGAGGGCTGGGACAGCAATGACCAGGATACATGGGGATTCAGTATCTCCTCTAAAAGAGGTGATGGGGCTGTGTGGAACAAGTTGGGGCAGCACTGATGTGCTCTAACTGGGGACCCGCTGCAGTGAAATGGCTTCAGTGGATGCACTGACCAAATTGTCATTGATTTGGGCTTTGCAGGAGATGGGTTCAAACTTGTATGTCTTTACCTCCACACTCAAATCACAGTGAAAAAGCTGTTGCCAGTAGTGAGCAGATCTACCCAAGCAGAGCCTTGCTCTCCTTTCTAAAGCAAGATGCATAAGTATAAAGGGTGTAGCTGTGTGCCCCAGAGAACTGCCTGCTGCTTCCATCTCCATTGCTGATTTTTGGAAACTTCCAGGCTAAAATGCTCTTTTTTTCTGAAGAAGAGTAGGGCCTGAGATAAATTCCAAACCCTGATTTCTGCCACAGCCTGTAAATTTGGCATCTCCAGAACCCAGGTGCAAACTTTAGCACTCCAGCTCCATCCTGTGCTCTTGGCAAAGCCAAACTGATGTTGCTTGGCATCCTCCAGCCTCTCTCGCTTTACCTTGTTGCTTTTCTCTCCTTCCTACAACCTGACTCGTCCTCATTTGCTGGAAACTTTGCTGGAGATCTGCATCCTGCACAGCCCTGAGACCTGTCCTCCAGGTGCAGGGCACATCTAGCCAAGTATGTTCCTTCGGAGGTGGATCTTGCTTGCCCCAGCATTGCATTCACTCCCCACCTCCTCCTCGAGCTGCAAAACCCACCTTGAACCTTCTGCTCTTCCTCAGCAACCTGTGTTTGTGTTTAACTGAGCTTTCCTGCCCTTACCTCCGTACCATGTCAGGCCTACTGGGCAATGTGACAAGCCAAA
Organism: Patagioenas fasciata; assembly: GCF_037038585.1. Classification (NCBI taxonomy): domain Eukaryota; kingdom Metazoa; phylum Chordata; class Aves; order Columbiformes; family Columbidae; genus Patagioenas; species Patagioenas fasciata. The sequence continues at coordinate 3,279,212 of NC_092539.1, forward strand.
GGGCCACCATAAATCCATTGCTTCTCCACGAGTCGCAAGAAACCGAAGGAGCTTCCTTGCCTGCCAGAAATGCGGTTTACTGTGACAAACAGCACGCTCCTACAGATATCAAAGTGCCATCAGTCGTCTGAGCCATCGGCAGCTGGAAAGGCGAGTGGGTTTCCCTGAGAAATGGAGCTGGGAATGAGGGGGGACCTTGTGTCCCCTGGCGCACATGTGGCTCAGACCCCCATGGCGCATCCCAATGGGCAGGAGCGATGAGCTCGCTTGGGCAAGGGCAGATTCCCTCCAGGTTTTGCCGAATGGCTGCCCACAAATGCAGGTTTTTCCCCAATGAGTAACAGCAGTGGAAAAAATCCTGGTTCCAAAAGTTTTATTTCAAAAGGTAGAGTTTCCCCTGGGAAGTTTCAACCTGGTTTTAAGTGGAAATGCCTTCTTTCAACCAGTTTTATAGTATCTTTGCAGTTAAAGCAAACCAAATAAAAATAAAGTCTGAAGTCGTATTTGAAGTTAAAACAAAAGCAAAATGTTTTGTTTTTTTCCCACTGGAAAACTGAAATTGATGTTTCCCTGAAAACAAACATTTTTAGTGGGGAAAAAAGACATTCTTCAGCACAAAACCCTTCTTTGCTGAATGCTTTTTTCTAAGAACTAGCAATACTTCTTGATTTGCTTGAATTATTGCCGCTATGATGCCACCTATTTGCATTTTGCCGGGGTGGCTCTTAACGTAGGCGTTGCACAATGCAATGTTTTGTGCTTTCCTCTGCCGTTTCTGTTACTTGAGGCAGCACTTAGAGCCCTGAAACGTGACGGCGATGCCGTCGTGCTGGGCGCTGCAGAGCTGTTGGAGGTGTCTGCCCTGAGCTATGGACCAGTGCAATGAACCGGGGAAAGAATCAGAGCACGAAGAAAGCAAAATGCTTCTGAAGACCCCCAAACAAGCTGGGGCTTTGATGGAAGAAGATCTTTAAATTTCTTAGGTGCTTCTCGTGCTGGTGTCTCCCCAGACATCGGTGCCATGGGTGCATTTCATCCCCAGCCCTCTGTCAGCATCTGCTACCCCACCTTGAGTTTCTAGATACAGGAATTACCAAATCAAGCCATTACCTGTGTGCTTTGGGAAGATGGACAAGGTGGTGGCAAGGATGGCGGTGAGGGGGACAAAACGGGAGCCCAGATTTCCCGCCCTGTGTGCCACCTTGCTGCTATATCCACATCTGGAGCTGCCATGTCCACATCTGGAGCTGCCTCCTCCCGCCGTTTCCAGGGCTACCAGGGGAAGGAATCGCTCATGGGTAGGAGACCAGAGGGAAGGCGATGACTAAGCAAGTGTCAGAAACACTCTGAAAACCCGGTTGTGTCCTCCTCGCACCTCCCCTGATCAGAGCTTAACGCGGTCTAGACAATGGTCTGCTCTGTGCAAACTCTCAGTTAACACAGTGCTGATGAGCTGGAAATGTGCTCAGAGGTCCTTTCCTCCCTGTGTGTTGGTGGGTGCAGCCCTAGAGCTGCATTTTTGGGGATTTTTTTCTGCTTGGAGAGCATTGAGTTGGGTCATTTAATGGAGGGGGATGTCATGACCAGGAGAGGAACCGAATGGGCAGAGACTAGAGCTGGGTGCTACAAGCCCTTTAGGGTTTAAACCAAATCAAATGCGAACCATCTCCTTCCTAAAAGTTGCAGCTGAAGCAAGGGAGTTATATTACAAGGAGAAAACAGAAGCGTGGAGTGAAACAGTAACTTGTTTTGCTCACTCGATGATTAAACTCAAGCCAGAGCTTAAAGCCGCTCTTGCTGCTCCTTGGTGGAGCTGACTCATGCGTTTTGAACACCAGGGATTGCCGGGTGCTGCTTCTGGTTTCTTTTTCTCTGCTTGTGCTTTTCTCTGTTGGCTCTAGAGGTAAGCCTGAGGTGATTTAGCTCCTAATGAAACACTTAACTCCAGTGCCGAAAAGCTAGGAGGGATTTCTGGACCATTTCACAGCAATAGGCTGCATCAACAAAAAGCATCTTGATGCTATTGGCCTCCATCCCAAAATCCTCGGTGCTGTATTCTCATGTGCTGCCTTGTCATTAAGCTGAAGTGGACCACAGGATACTTCTCTCTTGCAGTGAAGAAATTCCCCACAGATCTCTCTTTCCTGCCCCATAATTCAGGTCTGCCTTCATGTCACCGGGAAAACTTGTCACAGCAAATCCAGTGAACTCAGAGTCTTGTCTGCTGGACTCTGTCTGTATTTCAGGTGGCTGCAGCACATGAAGAAACTTGTCTGTCTGGTCAGTGTAGTGAAATGAGGCTCCAAACCCCATGACTGATGCAAGAACAGCCCCCCCGGAAAACTAATATCCATCTCCTCCCTGTCGGCTTGTAACTGCCCCATGGACCCAAACGGACAGCTCTGGAAATATGGAAAACACAAACATTTACTGCTGTGCCGGGACCTGGTATGTCAGGTTTTCAGCCCAGAGCATATATTTTTTAATGGCTGGATTACACAGCCCAGAAATGTTGAGCTTATGATGAAAATGCTGCCAGACTTTTATCTGCAGCAATTCCGGCGTTCTTAACGGCCCAGCGGAGAGCGAAAACCTCTGTTATTCGAACTGTCGATTAATTTAAGCACATTCCCCTCTCCTGTTATAAAGATGTCACTTCCCTGCACCAGTGACATTGGTCTGAGGTCCTGCTGGCTCTGCTCAGGGGGACATGGCTGTGGGGCCATTGCTGGCTTGTAGGCGTCTGTGCACTTATGGTGGGTTTGGGAAGGGGATTTTCATGCTGGGGTGGGTGAAAAGGGATGGGGAAAGAGTGGGAAACCCGTGTGGGGAGGAAAGCAGGACCATCAAACTGATGCTCAGAGACAGTGTGATCATGGGCATGTTTTGTGTTGGCGTTGGGGGGATCCTCACAGTCATCGGCTGTTGCCTCCTGAGCGTGCACTGTATTATCGGAACATCTTGACTCCAGGCCAGTGTGTACCTGGGTGTATCTAGTTAATTAGATCTTGTAGGCAACAAGTTGTTGTTTCTCCAGTCCCTTTATCGAAGGACCTTGGTGTTTTTTGACTCTGGTGCAAATTAGCTGAGCGCTACTGCTCTCTCACAGACACAGTCGCATCCCACAGAGGGTAAATTCAGGCAAACATCCTCCTCTTGCTGCACATCTGCTGTGCGGGGTCCTGGACACTGCAGCTCGATCCCTATTTCCCCAGCTTTGCCAAGGAGGAGCTGCTGTGATTGCTCCTTTTGACTCACACAGGGGAGAAACAAGATTTAAGCGTTATTAAAAAATGAGATTGTTCAAACTGTTGAATAGTTACGGGCTCGTTTTGGGTGAGGATGATCAGGCGAGTAACTCCCCAGCAAATCTGAGTGCTGGTAACTTGGATGCCGTGGTTCTAGCAGCCAAGTGTAGCCAGAAGAGACTTTCTAATTAAGCCCTAAAGTTTCTGGGACTTCTCCTCTGGGATGTTCGTTCTCAGCAGGGCCCTTGTGTTATGTCGTGATTGCTGAAATATATTGTGTGGTGGTTGCACAGTGCTGGGCAGAAATGTGCTTTGTGCTGCAAACAGAGCTCACCTGGGGCGGCTCTGAGCTGAGCTTTGTGTAGGCAAAATAGGGGAAAAAAGGGAGTTTATCTGTCACCTGCATGAAATACTGTTCCCCAAGCACACGTGCCGATATGGCTAAATTATCCTAGCAAAGCGAAGGGGGGAAGTTACAATTTCTGTTTTAAGTATGGAAGGAATAAATTCCAACTTTCCTGTGTCCACAGTGCAGCCTGCAACAGGTTTAAAGCACGGTACAGATGGCTGTGTAATTATTGCCAGCATCTACTCATTATATTAGATAAGGCCCTGGGTTTATTTAGCAGAAGCAGATGGAGGGAATACACAATATTTTAGATGTCTTGGCAAACTGTGTTTTCCTTAGAACAACATCACGTATTTGCTGTGATAGTTCTGGCCAAAAAAAAATTCTGAGAAAGAGTGAGAATCTTTGGAGAGTGACAATGAGGTGTGCATTAAATAAGAGATATTATATTGCAATCCTTATGATATCTAGTGCCTTATATTAATCTCATGTCAAGAGGAGAGTTTCAGCTTTTGTTTGAAAGTGTGTGGTTTTTGTGTCTCATAGACTCAACATCACACCAGCTGCCAATAGAAGCTGAGGAATCACAGGACAAATAGAGAGCCCTAATATTATTCTTTTTTTTAAATGGTTTTGACTTTTAATCCAGGCTTATTGATTTTGGGCCTACCTACTGATTTCTAGAGCGTGACTGCTGGCAATACTGCATCTCTGGGCAATGGCATGTACTGCAAGGTGGAAAATGCTTGGGGTTTGGGTTCTTTGAGGGCAGCAGATTTGGATGGGATGAGTATGAGGAACATGTGCATCTCTCTGCTTGCTCAGAGCTTTCATGGGCAAACCCTCCCACAGAGAGCAGTGACCTTGGTGACAAAGGGTCCCATGGCTGTGCTGTGGGTGGTGACCAGCCCCCTGGCCAGGCTTCAAGGGGACGAGAATCTCTGTGCCCGCTTAAACAGGTACCTGATAGCTTTCTGGTCTTTGTCCTTGTCCAAACACTGGACTGTCAGAGGCATTTTGTGTGGGGATATTTGCCAGAGATGGATGGGGTGCGGTTGTTTTGTGTGGTTGAACTCAACTCCAGCATCATCCAGCATGTCTGGGAAGGCACAGAATGGCAGGCAGAGGTGAGGGAGTCAGCACTGCCCAAGGGTCTAACGAGGTAGTGTAATGTGGTAGATACTTGGAGCCCATGACCTTGGGAAGCAGTCTGAGCCACTTAACATGCACGTGGGGAATAACAGCAAACCCAGTTTCTGCCCCAGCCCCTCTGGAGTTCAGCGTTTGCTCTCATCCACAGCTTAAGCAGTTTGCTGTGAACTAAATGCTCAGTGTATCATCTGCTTGTGATGGTTCTAAACTGGTGCAAAAACCAGGTGATTAAATTAACTTGTTACCCAGTGCCCCCCCTGCCATGAGCAGGGACATCTTCACCAGCTCAGGTTGCTCAGAGCCCCGTCCAGCCTGGCCTGGGATGTCTCCAGGGATGGTTCATCCACCACCTCTCTGCCCAACCTGGGCCAGGCTCTCACCACCCTCAGGGACAACAATTTCTTCCTCATGTCCAGCCTGAACCTCCCCTCTTTTAGTTTAAAACCATCACCCCTTGTCCTATCGCAACAGACCCTGCTAAAAAGTCTTCGAACCGTTTTGTTTTGCTTTTTAAACACTAGTGTAATTTGATAGTGATGACATTTTCTGCTCAACTCCTGAACAACTACTTCTGGGGACCGGCCAAATGCAGAGGGTGATGTGGTTCTGGTTCCAAATAACACGGATTTCGTCAGCGCTCCCAGGGCAGTCTGGCAAGGACGCTCTTGTTCGGTGGGTTCTGTAGGGAAGGAGGGCTGGACATGTGCTTTTAGTGACTCAGATCTCTTACCTCCCGCGGTGCCTGTGCTGCCCTGCTAGCCCACCTGGCAGAAAAATGCATCCCCCATCCACCGACCAGCTGTCCTGTGCCCTTTGCCCACTTTCGAACCACCAGCTCTTAGAGAGCAGAGTCACACTCCTCCCGACTTTCTGGCAGAGAAATAACAAGTAGTGTCTAGTTTGAGGGGTATTTTTCATGCACGCAGGATTTGAGGGTTTGCATTTCTGAGGAAAATGGCAGCTTTAAATCAAGTAAAAAATATTTGCAGACTTGACGTGAATTGCTTTTGCTAAAAAAGAAAACACATTAAAAGTCAGAATACTTCATTTTCGAATTTGACAAATGATACAAACAATCTCAAGTGATATTTTGTGTCTCTCTTCCTCCCTCACACCCTAAAGTACTCAAAACATTTTACTGACCCTGAAATTCCCCTATCTTCCTTAAGAATCTTGTTTGCTACCAAACTAACCCTTCTTAGCTTGTCCATGCACAAGAGACCAAGGTGTGGGATGTGTGACCCCAGACATCTCCAGAAAAATGCTTTGGGCTCCTGGCTGCTGCTCTCCACATCCTCCAATACCAGGTACAGAATGGGATGCCCTTTTCTAAGAAGTAAAGCAGTGTCTGTCTCTCCTTTGTGATGTTAATGAAGCGAGACTCAAGGTATGACCTACTTTCCAGCCACAATGAAGCACCGGATGGTTTTAACTCCTCCGTGCTCAGTTTTCCCAGTGTGAGCTCAAAATGTTTTGGACGTGTGCGTTTTGCTGCCAGCTGTCACCGCTTATTGCGGATGAGCCTCTTTGTCTACTCTGTGGTGTGGTACGTTCACATCTCTCCTGTGTAGAAGCAACAAGGACTTATTTGAGCAATTGCCTCGTAACTAAAATATCGTCCTTCATCCTGAGCAGAAGCCAAGCCCTCAGCTCCCTGTAAAACTGCATTTATTTTGTTGGAGCGTCGCACGCTGAATGTCTCGCTGTAGCAGAGGAGTGTGTGTCTGCAGAGGCTGCTCTCCCTGGCTTCTCCCTGGAGCCCGGCTAAGGAATTAGAGTCAGGAAAGTAGGTTGCAGGTGATTTGTGGGGAAGGAATCCTGCTCTCCTTTTGCTGTGTCCCCTCCCAGAACTCAGGAGCGTTTCTGCCATGTAAAGATGATGAGAGAGTTGGGTTCATGTCCAGGCAGCTCGCTCTGTGCTGGGGGCTGGTGGAAAGTTTAGTGCTCGTTACTAAAGTCTCAGAAATGCACCTGTTTGAGGTGAGATCAAGGGATTAATTTGCTGTTTGTGCCTCTGAAGCAGAGCAACCCCTTATCATTGAATATTGTTATTAGTGTATTTTATTTTGCCCTGTGTTCTCTTCATGTTATAGCTAAAGAGAAGTCGCTTCACCACAGTGAAGGCTGTTTTGATGGATTCATTCAAGTTTGGGACAAACATGTTTATCTCAGCAAGGGGATCAGCCTGAATTGCTCTGAGTAAGCTGATGTTAGGGAAAAGGTTAGGACCTGATACACAGTGTTGTAGATGTGCTTTGAAGAGAAGGAGTAGGCTTAGGTGCAATATGCAGATACCAGCTTTGGTGGTTAGACTTAGTGTTTGTCACCTGAAGGAGAGGCAGGGAGCTGGCAAGTTGGGGCTTTTCATGTGGGAGGGACCAGGCACAGCTGGTGGGGAAGTCACTGATGTAGTGATGGAGCCAACAGATGAACCTCGTAGTGCCATAAATTAAACGGTGCAATTAGCATGCCAGATCCACTTATCAGCTCAGACCTGGCATCAGCTGTGTGTCTTTGGTAGTCAAGATAAAGCTCACACACCATGAAATCAAACTGAGTGAAAAGGGGCATCTTTCCAACAGCTCCAGTCATCTCTCACGTGCAGGTTTGTGCTGTGGCTGGGAGAACCAGGAGCAGCAGGACCGGTGGCTGTTTTGTTGTGGTCCAAACCTGAACCAGGCTTGCTGCACTGAACAGAGCGGCTGCCGGTGTCCAAGGGGCTCCTGGCATCTCTTGGCTGGTTGCCTCCACTGACCTGCCCTCCGGTCCTGGGCAAGGAAATAATTCAGACCACATCACCAGCTTTTACTGACCCATCTCTTCAGTGTGTGCTCTGGAGCTAAGGAAATGAAAAATACTTGATTTGGGGTGCCTCTCAGCAGAGAGATGTCCACTCTCAGCACCTGCTGGGTCCTTTTGCAGCCTTTAGGGTGTGCAGCTGGTGTGGTTTCTCCCTGTGGGTCTTACTTGTTGGCTTCATGTGCTGCCAAGACTTTGCTGGTACATGGCAGGAAAGGGAGGCAAGTGATGCCCAGGTGCCACAAGTTACCAGAGACCTTGGTGCCACCTTCTCCACGGTGCTGCCTGTTTGCTGTTGATGCTTTACTGATCTTGGCGGTCAGTGCCAAAGGCCACCTAGATTTCTTACCGGGATGCCTCCAATAATACTCTATTTCTTATCTCCCTTCCCTAAACCAGCATAACCTGGTCCCTTCCTCCTGCAGCTCCTCCACCCGCTGTCCTAGTGACTCCACCAGATTTCACCTTGCATATGTGCAATCACAGGATCATTTTGGTTGGAAAAGACCCTCAAGATCATCGAGTCCAACCAGGTCAGGGACCTTCTCCACTCTTGAGCAGCAGAGGAGGAATTATAAGGAGTGGGTGGGCGAGGGTCACAGCACAGATTGAGATGATGGTCAGCTCATGGACCACTCCTAGATAGGAGTCAAACAATACTTATGGAGATATTTATTTTTCCCATTGGTTTCTATTTCCTGGGGGTCACTGGGGCTTGTTAAACGTCGGCAGCCTGTGCCCAAAGACTCTGGGAATAGGGTGATTTACTGGAGTTTTCTAGATCTTGAGGTTGATGTTCCCAAGGTGTCTGCATTTGGTAGGGCTGAATCTGTGGGTAAGAAGTGGCGACTGCTGTTTCTTTTCATAAGACAACTGCTGTACTGCTGCCGAGTTTTATCTTTTATTGAGGAAAGCTATCTGGTGGGTATTTAGCCTCTCTTCTAATCCCTCTGAGGAGATTGATTCGGTTCTTAGGAACGGGTGCTTGGGATAAAGTCTTTGAAAAAATTGCTGCTTTCGCTTACTTTCTAGGACTAGAGTTTATAATAAATAGAAAAGCTATGATAAAATTGCCTGCAATTCATGCAACTCGTCCTCTGGGTGAACCTGCCCTGGCACCTGTGCTGTCCAGTAGCGAGATCCCCTTGGAAGTGTTAATCGTTCTCGGTGATTAATCCCGCTGCTTTTTGCCGTGACTGCGCGTTATCGGCTCACGAGCAGACGCGCTGAAGCTGCTGGACTTGCAGCCAGTCCCAGTTCCCCCTGCACCGTTGTGATTCATAGACAGTGATGCCAGGAGATGATGGAAAACACAATCCGTCACCTGCAGATATGTATGTGCTGAGTGTGGCCTTGCCGACTGCTCTTTGAGGCTGGACCTGCGTTGTGGCTGCTCCTACAAGTGCAGACACCTATAGAAACCCTGTATTTGTGCTTTTCTGTTCTTGGCTCTTGCTTGGGATGTCTCCTGGATTTCTGTTCCTTCTCTTCCTGCCTTGGGGGAGAAGCAAAAGCACCTTTGTCACCTGCTCCCTGAGAGACCATCTGGAAAAGATTCAATAAATCCACTAAAAGGCCATTAAGGAGCAATGACAAGGTGGGGATGATCCTGAGGAGCTGAGTTAGGTTTTCCTGCTCCAGTCCCTGGGTTTAGAGATCTGGGACTAAGCTTGAAGGAGTCTTAAGGCATTTTGCTTGGTCAGGGCTTCGTTATCATGTCGTTCTGAAAAATGCAGCATCGTACATCTTGCTGAACCAGTACACAGAAATCCTGAGCTCCGAGGTACTTTAAGAAACAAATTGCTAATTATTTATGTTAGCATAACGCTCAGAAAGGAACTTTCCCTTCATTCTTTGCTTTCTTTTATACCCAAAGGAATAAGCTAATTTTATAATTTATTCCAGGCTTTGCCAGAACACAAGTTATCAAGTGCTTATCACAAATGTGGCCTCTGTCTCTGCGAACAGATGTCAGTCAGAGCTTAGTAGTGAAGGTGGTGATGCAGAAAGCAGCATTGAATCAAGTTATCATGAAAGTGGGGAAGAAGTGCAGCCGTCCTGAGCATGGTTGGGCTGGCAGGACGCGTGCCCAGGTCCCCAGCACCATGGGAGCACGGGGGGTTTGATGCTCGCCCATCCTGCTCGCAGGAGGAGTTCATTTCATTGCACTTAAACACTTGAAGTGCTACCAAATACAACATCCTAAAGCTATCAGATCTCCATGTTACAATCTGTTAAGATGCAAAAAGGGCTGCAGATCAATTCATTTATTCTTCCTGGCAAGGTTATCTCCTAAAATCTTCTCTTTTGCTATTTTTTCAGCTTTCACAGCTTTTCCAGCACTGGTTCACCCATCACTTCTGCTTTGTTCTGGGCTGTTGGCTGTGCAGCCAGGGATGCTCTGTGCTTGTCAGACAGCTCCTTTGATCTCTATATTTCTCTTATTTCTAATGATAATTCCACCTTGTTCTGGCCTAACCCACTGTGCCTTCTACAAGTTTTCAGCTGGAGTTGGGGGAAAAGTAAAACAGAATAATGGTACCTAGGCAAAGGTTATCTAGGGGATCACAGCACTAATGATGTGGGAATTAATGAATGATGGGGTGTTTGGCTGGGGGAAGGGCTGCCATGATCTGAGCAGACTGTTTGTAGTTTGTTAGGAAGACGGGACTGGATCAAAGATCTCCAGCCACTGGAACATTTACCGGCACCATGGAACTAATTGGTGGGGTCCCCCATTCCCTTCTATTTTGTCTTTGAATTTGGAAACGAAGCAATGAGCGGATCAAGCATCCCTCCTCTCAGCTTGTACCAGAAACCAGAGCTCTGCCTCATGACAGCACAAATCCATCTTAGCTCACTGGAGACTAATTGTGCTGTTAGTAGCAACATCCAATGTGGATGTTTGAGATTATCTTTTGACTTGAAGCGTGCGCTGTTCCCAGGCTGCCGAGGTTTATAAGTGAGCTATTAAGTTGTGAAGATGGAGAGAAGGAATGCAATCATTGTCATGGGTGCAAAAGATTAAATTAGAAGTCTCCGACTGCGATGGTTCTTAGTTTAAATTGTCTCCTGTTGCTTATGTTTAAACTGCTGATGCAATGTGAATTTTCTGGTCCTAAAAATGTCAGAACTGGTGTCTCAGATATAGATACCCTGCTCCTCAGGTCCTGGCTTGCGCTGCCTCTCTTGCCATCCAACACCTCAGCATGTTCTTTTCCTGATCTCCAGCACCTCCTGCTGATGGAGTCTGGCCCTTTCCGCACAGCGATGCTGCTCCCGCTCCTCCCTAAGCCAGGCTTGGCAACACTCAAGGACAGGGTTTATATCGGAGTGTGGCTATGCCCTGAACGCTCCCTACACAACTGTGTCACCTGCAGCTAGCTTTGCCAGACATCCTGCATAATACACATTACACAGTAAAACTACGTTTCATTTGAAATACTCTTTTTTTCTAGTATTTTTTATGGGAGCTTGATACTTTTTTTGACTGCTCTGCAGCCTCTTACCAGGCGCTGAGAAAAAAGGCCCCTGGGCAGGTGGAGGTAAATCACGGGTGCACACTGTGGGCGCTCAGCATCTCTGTGCACAAGCATGGGACACTTGCTGTGTCTGGGTGTTTAATCCCCAGGGATTCAGTGCCCAGGTCTGGCAGCCTTCTCCCAGCTCTGGAATCCCGGGTTTCAGCTGGGTTTGCAAGTCCCTCTTGGGGAAGGGTTGGCACAGTGCTGGGTTGGATCAGTCATTGTGGTTAACAAAGCGTTGAGATCTTCTATGGTGGGTACCAAGTGCCTGGGGGCTTGCAGACCCCATTGGTGGGCTGGGTGCTCAGCTACTTCCACCTTGGTAAAACAACCTGGGGACAAACCTGGTAAAAATTAACAGCAATTGCTTAAAATCACTTTAAATGGTGCTGTCAAGGGGGAGCTAATAAGAGGTTTTTTACTCTGGACTAACTGCGTAGTTGGCTTGTGCTAGAAAAGCCCTGTCTCAAATAAAGAATATTTCAGTTGAAGCATCATAACAAGTGCTGCAGTAACTCATGAACAGGGGTTTGCTCTGCTCTCCATGTGCCTTGCAGGCTCTTTGCTTAAGGACTTTGCATCATTGTGGCTTGTGGACACTGTGACAATAGTTTTTTCTTCTGCTGGAACACTGAAGGCATTTCATTTCCTTTGCATGCACTTTAATTTTTAAGAATCATTTGGTTTGGGGGTTGTATTTCTTATCAGAGTAACTGCAGTGTATCAGAGGAAGTACTTGCACTCACTCACTGGATATTCTCCTCAAATAAGATACTCTCAACAAAAGTTAATTTAGCACATACAGAGTAAACTGTTTACCTAGAAACTCCTTCAGCTATTAGGAAACACCAGACATCAGTACGTGAGTGATTGCTGAATTTATTATAGGGAGAAGCTCTGGCAGATAATTTCTAGCATAAGTGAGAGGTTTATTTCCCTCTTACTTTACCCTGAAAAAATGATATATATGCTTTACTGTAAGCACAGGGTGCTGCTCTTCAGTGGCCAGACCCAGCCCTGTTCACTATGTATAAATAGCCCCATAAACAGGCAGATATTTTGGATTTTCTTATAAGCTAAGCAAGACTCAGCAGCTCTGGAGGAGCATCTGAATTGATGATTTTCAGCGGACACAATTTGTAATATAATCACAGGTACAAAGTCTAAAGCAGTTTGAATATTTGCTGGTTTTACACAAGACTTGTCCGTGGTTTGGATACAGGAATTTGCATTTAATCTCATCTTTTGCACCTCTCTTTGCTTTTACAATTAGGATTTTAGCAACTGCTGGGACTGATTTTGACCTGCGGACCCTGCGAGCCGTCCGGGTGTTGCGACCTCTGAAGCTCGTCTCGGGAATCCCAAGTGAGTGTCACGATAACGTCATCTTCAGAGGAGCTCTATGGCTTTTGGGATGTCTCATACTTTTTTTGAGCAACGTTTTCTCCCTCTGCTTCATCACGGTCTGTGGCTCCTGCCTTTGGGAGGTTCTGGTTTTGTGTCTCCCTGTTTTGGGTACAGCCTGCTGATTTCAGCACTGCCCTCCCAAATTTTGCAGGTGAGCAGGAGGGGTTGGGGTTCAGCAGAGCCTTCAGGGCCGAATGGATTCTCTGGGGTCTGAAGACCTAAGACCCAAATTTGCAACTTTCAGGCTCCCAACCCCAAGTGTGGATCTTTTAACAGCTTTTACCAGCTGAGCATCCTGCACTGGGGATTTTACCCTTTGGATAAGGTGAAAAAATGAAGGGAAGGAGCAGGTGCTGCCTACACAATGGGCAGCTTGATATATTAATATTTTAAATGCTAATGTGAAGGGTCTGAATGCTCCAGTGAGGGACTACATCACACCTTGCTGAGGCCCTAGAACCATCAATATCCCCACACTGTTGCTTACAGCCTTGTTTTCAGCGATGCTGTGAAAGCTGAGTATGCTGCAGTTTTTTCCTCCTGCACTCATACACAAGCATGGTGTGTGCTTTTCTTCTACACTCTTAAGTATTTTTCCTCTCCAACAGATCCTCAGGCTTTATTTTTAGGCACGTACCTGATCAACCTTTGTAGTGCTGTGCAAGGTGGCAAGACAATGATGAGCATTCTCTATACGTTAGGAGAAGTCACCAAGGTGTCTTTCAGCAGCTGCATATCAATTAACTATTTTTGTTATGTGCAACTGTACGACGTTATCTGACATTTCCATCTCCCCAGCCTTATCTCCCTTGGTTTTAATTGAAAATGAGTTTTGCTGCCAGTGGCAAAGCTGTGGATGGGTCGCCCTGGAGACAGGGTTTTGTTTCTCCAGCAATGGGATGTGAAAGACATGGCAGCATCGTGGCTTTTTTGTGCCTTATAGAGGGGGAGGCAGCTCCTGCACAGCTTAGTGCATCCTGACCCCGGGACAGCGGGTACCACAGCAGCGCATCCTCCTGCATCCATAGGAGCTGCCTTAAGGACCTGGCCCAGCTCCAGGATGAGTTTTAAGACTCCACCGGCTTCAGGAAAAGTCATTTTTTTGGTCTCTGAAGCTGGAGAGAGCTTTGAATCTGTGATTTCAAGAAAAGGAGTCAGAAAAAGATAAATCTCCTGCTTGTCTCTCTCACATCTTGAGTATATTATGGCTGTAGCATCATCTTTATTGCACCCTGGGAAAAGCAGCATTGCTCGATATTGCCAATCCTTAGAACCCTCTCTCTCCTACCTCACCCCACCCCAAGCCCTTGTTTTCCTTCCCTCACCGTTTGCGTGTTTTGCTTTGTCCCCACAGGCTTGCAGGTTGTCCTCAAGTCCATCATGAAGGCGATGGTGCCCTTGCTTCAGATCGGGCTGCTCCTCTTCTTCGCCATCGTGATGTTTGCCATCATCGGGCTGGAGTTCTACATGGGCAAGTTCCACAAAACCTGCTTCTCTAATGAGACAGGTGAGTGTCGAGCTTCACTCCCACCCCAGCATATCATCCTGATGCTTCCAGCCCCCTCCGTTTGATTGGGATGCTTTCTATACTGCTCTTATGTTGCTTTTCCTTTTCCTCGTCTACGTTTATTGCATTGTTTTCTCTTTTTACCCACCTACATTAAGAGGTAACAAGCTTTTGTGTTAGGTCTACACAAGAGTGAGATGAAGGTTCTGAGGGCTGCCTGTCATGGGATTATATTTTTCATAGCAGAAATGCAGAACCACATCCCTGTTGTTCCAGTTTGTTGAAGGGAGGGGGGCTTTGTTGTTATCTTTTTGATTCCTTGGTGTCCATTTACATTTTCATTGGTTTTAGCTTTATAAACAGCTGCTGAACACTGAATTTCCTTGCAAGGTTTCTGGAGCAAGTTGCATGGGTATGAGGACATCAGGGTGAAACAGTGAGGTTGGGAAGACTGGGAGTGACCAAAAAACAAGGGGGGGAGCAATAGATGGAAGGCAAGAAGCCCTTTGATGGAGAAAGGATAAAAGTGTCCTTTGAAGAGAGCAGGGCAAGGGAAGTTGGGTGAATGTGTCTGCATGGGGATGAATGATTAACCCCAGAGATGGAGGTGGAGAGGAGTGATGCCCAGAGACCCTCGCTGGGACCCGCTGCTGTGTCAAAGCCACCTGCTTGTCCATGGCTCAGAACTTATCCCAAATTTAAACAAACAAACAAACCCAGAACCCACCCATTTTTTAGTGTAATTTTAAAATATTCCTTTGTAGCAGTGATAATATATGTTGGTTATCTGGGTGATCCACAGACAAAAATGTTGTTTTTGTCTGCAAAAGATTACAACTTAAAGTACAATTGACCATCTTTAAAAACACAGTCTTGTATTCTCAGTGATTATCACTAACAGGTTGTAATATCGATTTATTTGTATGCGTTCAAACGGTAATAAACCAACATCCCAGCCAAATCCCTGGGCATCCTTCACAGTGCTTTGTAACAAGGACATGGAAACAGTTTAACATATTCAGTTCACACAGAGCTTTGCAAAATCACGGTGAATTTTTTTGCTTACGTTCCTATATAACATTATAAAACCAGAACACAACTTGTAAAGGACAGTCAGGTGCTTAGAGATGGCTTGTGAGCGGAGCACAACGATTCTTGGGGAAAAAGAGGGAATTTTTGGACTGGATTTGTAGGGGAGGAAGATGGTTTTTTTGGGGGGTGGGGGGGGTGTGGTGTGTTCATGGCGAGCAGAACAGGTCACGGCCCCCCGCACTGTCTCAGCAATTACAGAGGAACAGTAACAATGGCAATATAGGTGTGCAGGGAGCACCAGTGCTTTTGGTGGGATGGTGAGGAGAAAGCAATTACCAACACGTTTGTATTTTCCAGGAGCACTTTCAGGTCTGTTAAATTGCAGCCTTAGAATGAGGTGGGTGATTTTTCTCTTTGCATCCTTCATTTGCAGAGAACGGCTGCAGGCTAAGCTCTGAGGATCTTGCTGCCCCGTTTCCCCAAAAATAAGACAGGGTCTTATACAAATTTTGCTTCAAAAGGTGCTTCCTTTTTTACACGTATAGCGGCCTGGGCACTATTTAACTTGACTGTTTTTTTAATGAACTGTAACTAGGGCTTATTTTTAGAGTAGGGCTTATATTTTGAGCATCCTGAAAAATCAAGCTAGGGCTTATTTTTGGGGGTAGTGTCTTATTTTTGGGGAAACAGGGTAATGTGCTGACTTTAGCCATTGGGCTAAAGAGAAGAAAGATTAAAAAATTGATATAATTTTTTCCCCTCTTCTCAGAAACTAGTTAACTTAAATGGGAAAAGACAGCCCAAATCTGCTTGCACTCTCTGCAGACAAGGCTCTGACATCAGTGATGACTGAGAGGTGGCTCTGCCAGGCTTGGGGACAGAGAACAGATTTTAGTCACGTGTAATGTCATGTGTAGGTGACTCTCGCTTGCTGGGCGGCCCCCAGCTGGGAATTGGGAGCGCGGCCGAAAAACTGGTGTGCGCGTTGTGTATCTCTGCGTCGCAGCACCTGGTGTCTCGGTGGGGGACACGGCATGGCCGGGCTCATCCCCCCTTGCCCCCTCGCCAGGCGGTGTGGGAAAGCGCCTGCGTTTACAGGCACCGGTCTCTGCTTTTCTCAAGGGCTGACGAGCTGTTCGTGGGATGAATTACAGGGATCGATTCCCCCCGCTCGGCGGGAAATGGGGCAATGGTGTTTCTGGAAAGGCGGAGAGCGGTGAGGTTTCCTGGCGCTGCGGTCCCTTGTGAGCGGAGCAGCAAGAGCATCCCGCAAAACCATCAGCCGAGCTTTTTAAAGCCTAAGTGCTCATCGTCTCCAAAGAGGTGCATTAATAAGACCGGGACTGATACCACGGGCTTAGGGGTGGAAATGTGAACCCTGTGAAAGAGATGCCTCTACCAGAGGGTTGTATATTGGAGGATGATGCCCCAAATTGAGCAAACAATTGAGATTTTTCCTGGAATCAGGAGCTGTACGAGAGGTACCAGCTGTTACTCCAGGACATCATGGGGGAACCGAGTAGAGGTGTCAACAGCAAACGCTGCTCAAGCCCTGGGTAGGTCAGTAATAAACTGCAATCAAGAGGGATATTGGGGACCAAAAGATGGCGAAAGGGTCATTCAAGGCCTTTGCCACTCAGCCTGTTCTAAGCCAGTGAAAACTTTATTTTAGTGAAAAATGGGTAAAAATGAATGGCAGTGCATGTTCCAGCAGATGTGTGACTTCTTTTCTTCACCCCACATCCTCCTATTGTGCTGAGACACGATGATTTTAAAGCAGATGAGCCAGCCCAAGTGCTCCAGGGTAGAAGGGCATCACGTTTGATTCCCAATTTCCCTTGAGACTCTGCTTTTCTCTGTCATCTCCAGCCATGGGATAGGGGCACCAGTTCTGGTTTCTCTTACAGAAAGTAAGAAAAAAGAAGAAAACAACCCCCCATAATCCTACTTAGTAGACATGCATTATATTTTCAAGAGCATTACCTGACAACAAAAGGCCAAACAGAGATAACACTGGATTCTCTTTTAGGGTACAAATGGTCTGTGAGAACCAAATTCAGTATTTTCTTTTTGTAGACTTGTCTTAGTAAGCCCTTGTGAAAGCCTGTGGTGACCCATATGGGAGCTGGAGAGAGATGCCCTGTATTAAGGTGTTGAGTCAACAGGAAAACACATCACACAAACGTAAATATATATATATATATATCCTGGAGCCACAGTGACGATTTTGTTTTCCTCCTGCAGACTTTGCTCTATGGAATGATTATTCCTAATTATTGTTAGCGCTGATCTTGTTTTCCCCCTGGTGAATCTGATTTTGTGCAGTTTGCTGCTCCATTACCGTAACGTGTCACTTTTAAAACCCTTTAATATTCCCCAAATTGCATCTCTGTGTAAACAGGAATATTACTTGCTCTATTTATTTACTTCGAAAACCCAGCACTTCAGTTTTCCGAACTGTTGGTGCTTGCAACATTTCTGGAGGGCTGCAATGCTCCAGACTTCACAGCTGACTCTGGAAGATGCTGACCACCCTTCTGACCGTCCCTTGTGGTCCTTAGTGGTGACAGACCCTTCCTCCTTTGACTTCTTTGGGTCTGACATGGAACTCAGCAGAGAAACCCCATCCCTGCTGCACATGAGGTTGCCAGCTGGATGTTTTCCCTGCCATGTGTACCTGCACTCCATAGCTTTGCCCTTTTGAGCAGAAATATGAGGTTTACAGAGGGGGTGGAGCTCTTAGGCCACTCGCAGGTTGCGGTGGTGGCACCACCTTGTGCTGAAGCCAGGGGGTCCTCATGCAGCTGTGGTCTCACATCTGTATCTGGGCAATTTTGGGCTGTCTGCAAGCAGGTCTTGCTTAAGCCACTGGTGACGAATTTGCCCTTTTGCTTTAATGTTATAGTGCCAATAGTCAGCACTTAGCTGTGCTCTGTGAGGGTCTATTGTTGGCTCGTGTTTGAAGTGTGCGTGGTCTCTAAGGTCTTACTTTTAATATGCTGGGTTGTTTTTGTGCTATTTGTCATGTATGACATGGCTGAACACTTGGACAAACTTTAAATTATAGGCACTTCAGGGATAGTTTTGCTCCACCCTACCACTAAACCATCTCTTACAACATATATAAATGATTGTATGGGTGTAATGACTTTTACATGCCCATAGCAGCACGAGGAAGCCTGAACTGGAGCAGACGTCCCTGCAGCGGTGCAGGGAGGATGCAGCAGCACCAGCTGCTCGAATGGTTTCGGTCGGTGACGTTTTCCCTGTTGTTGTTCTCTGCAGGTGACGAGGTGGGAGATTTTCCGTGCGGAGAGGAGCCCCCTGCCCGGCAGTGCGAGAGCGGGACCACCTGCAGGGAGTACTGGCAAGGGCCCAACTACGGCATCACCAACTTCGACAACATCCTCTTCGCTGTGCTCACCGTCTTCCAGTGCATCACCATGGAGGGATGGACCGACATCCTCTACAATGTGAGTCTGATGGGGCATCTCCTGAGACGCTGTTACACAATGTGTTAGTTTGGAAATGGTTGTTCTGGAAAGAAAAAGAGCAATAAGTAATTTTGTTTGTGCGTTTTCCCCTTCTTGATTAACACCTCACCCTGCTTCTTAGGAGGATTGTTCCTGTTTTCTTAGAGAGTTGTTCTGCAGGTCCTGGAAAAGCTCTTGAACCACTACTGTGGCCTGTGGTGGTTTGAGGCTGCAGATTTGCTTACCTGCAACATGATGTCCTGTGTCAAGTGTGGCGTTAGCATCTGTAAGAAATGGTATGTGTCCCTCCAAGGTGCTGGTGTGCTTGGTTTATAGGATGGGTGGACGTGTAGGAGAAAGTTCTCACAATGTCTCATAGAAAATCACTTACTAAACTGCACAATATAGGGTGGCAAAACCAGTGAATCATTTATAATTTGTACCTAGAGGTTTCCTCTCCTCACCAGGTCTATCCTTCCTGACCAGACTTGTAGTCTACATCAATGAACAGCACCAGCTGGGTGTGAGCACTGAGATCCAGTGCTGGTTTTGGCAACTCCAATACAATTTCACAAAGCCCCGTTGGTCACCTTCACACTTGGCACGACTCCATTGGCTGTAGAGAAGATACACCAGGCTGAATTTCCTCCCCAGGGTCTTTGCTGGCTGTGTCTCCTGCCAGCCGGGACCGGGACTGTCACAGCTGCTCGAGGTCAGAACCTCTTGATTGGTTTTACTGCTTCAAATTTTACAAAGAGTAGGGCAACCTCACCCAGTTAGCAAAATCTGACTGGACTCCACTGTTTTTCAGGCAGAGCGATGCTCTCATTTGTGTCTGTAATTTATACCTACCCTTTGGAGGCATCCTGTCTTGAGATGCAAGCACCTAACCCTTGCTAACCAGCCGGGAATGAAGCCTTTCAGCTGGTTTCCAGTGTCTGTACCATATTCCTTTGCAAAATGTGGCATCTGGGAGCTGGAAGGGACCCATGTGTCTGTTTCAGACCTGTTCTCCCCAGTTTCATGATTTGCTTAGATATTCACATGTTTCTACAGTGGGTGTGTAAAGTATTATGATTCAGGTCTGGAGGATGGCCCAGCAGTTTTGTGCTTCAGTTCTCTATGGTAGTAAAGATCTTTATCAAGTACCTGAGCACGAAGGAGAGAGACCATTTCACTGGCCCGTAGGACTGCAGAGTGTTCAGTCTACTTCATTATAGACTCCAGACCCATGCTGGGCTCTTTCGTAGGCTTTTCTGTGAGAGTTTCTGTAGCAACAGGGAAGTATTATTAATATCAACCACAGTAAATTGCAAGGTACAAATCAGCTGTGTTTGAAGCCAATATATCTGATGTATTACCTTCTCTGTTTATTGCTCAGTTCCTCCAGTTCTCCACAGTCTCTACCTGCTTGAAACAATGTCTAGAAGAGCCCATTTCCCCCACTGCTTGTCCTCCCCTTGCCCTGAAACTTCATCACGCAACCAGTTACTCCCACTCTCATTCAGCAATCCTGCTCCATCCTTCTAGTGCCAATCGTTGTAAGAAAACCCATTAGCATCCTGGCTGGAATTGATTAATCAATATGTGGTGTATTAGATCATCTTCTCCCAAACTACCTTTTGTACCACATGCAAAAAACAGAGCTTACTATTGGGATATCGATTTTGGGGGCTGCTTTGAAGATTATTATAGCATCATTCTTGATACCCATTAATCTAATTGGAAAGAGATGCCTGGATGAGATGCAGCGGGTATTTGTTGTACAATGTCAGGCCTTGCCTGAGACCCCAAGTTAGGGTTTAATGCTTGGTGGGTTCAGGTCTCTGGCAGATATGAGGGTCTTGTTGGGTGGGGGGTGAGGGTGTGTGTTGTGCTGCAGAACCACTCAGCAGATGCTGTTCACGTAACTGTTAGAGCAGCCAGCTCTGTCCCCTCTCCCTCGTCCCTGCCCCACGTGCTGTGTCACCCCCTCCCCGTGCTGCTCCGCTTGCAGAGGAGCTGGCTGAGCTTTTGTTGGTTGGTAGCTGAGAAAAGCTGTGAGCGGAGAAAATCCACTCTGTGCAGCCTTTCACTTTTCCAGAGCTTCAGTCACCTGCTCTTTTCTGGCTGCTTGGCTTCCGTCTTGGTTTCTTCTGTGCCCGCTCTAAGTTCAGCAAATTTAAAAATGAAGCAGAAGGCCAAACCACACCGGAGCAATGACTGAAAACCCAACGTGGTGGGTGTTATAAAGATGTAGTTGTCAGGCTGTGCAGAGGTAGCAGCAATGCAATCAGCCCATCTTTACAGCACCAGTCAACCCAGCAACTGCACAGTAATGCTGCTCGAACCAGTTGGGTCCCTACTGGATCTGTACTGGGAAGAAGCTGGAAGATGTTACATCTTGCCCCCAGAACTTGAACGGTGCGGTGAGCAAGCATGTGCGAGGGTCCTTCTCCTTGGTTTTGGAAGATCAATAAGTCAGCCAGAATATTTAGGATCAGACAACAGCTGAATGCCAGAGGTTATTACTTGTTTAGGGAGCTTTGATTCACCACTTGGGTTCTCCACTGGTGAGTGAACTTTTGCAGTGGTGGAGCTGGTTTCCCTCCACAAGGAAACCAGTATTCCCTGATGCAGGATACTCATCAGAGCTGAGCTATGAACCTACTTTCAATGTGTTCCTTAATTAAGATTTGCAAAAGGCTGTGGGACCACAAAAGGCAAGATATGGTCTATGTAACCTGTGATTATGCATCAGTAAAAAAAAAAAAGGCTGATGCTTTTTCTTCCCCGAACTAGAAAGTGGGAAAAGTTGTTGTTCCTCAGGCTCAGCAGAGCCCTTCCCTCATTTCTCCCTTTGTGTGTCCGCTGTCTTGTGTTGGCTTGGTTTAGTTGGGGTAGGTTTTGTTGCCTTGCTTGTGCAGACCCTCTCCCTTCCTGCTGCTCAAGCAGACAGCCCCACATGGGTTCTATTCTTAGGGCTGAAATCCCTTTGATGCCAGGCAGTCTAGGACTGAGACCCATTACAGGGAAGCTGAGGTTAGGACCGGCTTCCTTAATGGGCCGTTCATTTCCTTCTGGAAAATGGCGGATTGATTGATTGATTGCTCTGCATCAATAAGGCTTTGTTATTGCTTCTCTTTTCCTGCTACTACATTTGCTGTGGGGTGTTCGGAAGAGCTGGGTGTTTTGGTTTGCAGTGGTGATGGCTGCGCTCAGCCGCAGGGTGAGACAAACTTTACCAGTTCAGCATTAATTTAACTGTGTCCTGAAAGCAGCTTGGAGAACAAAATGTCTGTCCGTGGTGGCATCAGGCAAGCTGAAGGGTTTGGTATAAACTGATGTTCAGGAAAGAGGGAGCTTGGGCTTGAGTGTAGTGGCTTGGCTCCGGTCTTTCCAAAGCAAGAGCTTTGTTGTGAAGGGTTGTTTAGTCATTTCTAAAGGATTCAGATGACTTTATAGGCGGTCCAGATGCAGCCTTCCTACAGATTGAGGGAAAAATAGCATCAAAGGCTAGACTTCGCAGCAAGTAATCCACCTTGCAAATATTCACTCCTTCTCCTGTGATAAATGGAGGAATTATGAGGGAAGGGAGAATAGAAGTTCACGAATCTCAGCCCAGTTTTGCCTTGCTGATGCTCTGTTTATACTTTCACAGAGTTTTATTTTAATTAGGGCCAATGAAAGCTTTCTAGCAAGATTTTATCTGGAAAGTGATTTATGCTTAAAGCGAAAAGACTGAATCATCAGTTGGGTGAAGTGCTTTAAGAACAAGCTGGGGAAAACTCCTTCCTGAATCAGCAGCACGACAGCACCAGAGCAACTGCTCCGAACGAGCTCTCCTGTGGGCTGCAGGCTTGTCAGCTGTGACCTGTTTCTACTCACCAAGCTCCAAGGACCAACAGGTGATTTAGGAAAGTTGCTGTGTCCTGAGCACTGGGAAGCACCTTTTCTTCAGCAAATGGAGTGCACTTACTCTTGCGAATTCAAGGCTTCAGCACGATCTGACACACACTGGTAGCCTTCAATGAGATAGCTTGGGCAGACCTAGCACTGAAACTGTGATAGCTTGGAACTCAGTGCTTTTTGTTGCATACTCAGTGGATTGGGAAGGTTTCTGAGCTCTTTGCTGTGGTTGTTACAGTTCAAACTAGCTGGTCTATACCCCTCCGTGAGGTGCAGTCACATCTCTGCAGTGAAGGTCCATTAGGATCTTCCAGGGAGCTGAGGAATATGGTTTGTGCTCCCAGGTCTCCTGCAGAAAATCGTGGGTCACACCTGATTCATCTGAAGTTCACTGAAGTCTTGATGTTGGCTTTCAAAGAGCTGGGTTTTCACCTTTTATCTTTTCTCTGCAGAAGTTCAAAGCTACATGGTGGAATTTGCTTTGCAAAATAGGGGCTCCTTGCAGGAAAGGAGAAATGTCAAAGTGTACGCTCACTCTCTTTTGATCTTAATGGCAAGAGATTTTCATGTGTCTTCTATTTTTTGTTGTCAAATATTAGTGTCCAGTGGGTATTTCAGGACTGCGGATGGGGCCTAACCTAATATGCTTCTAAGTAGGAATGAGCAGTTCAAATAAAATGTAAGTTTACCCTAAATTGGATCCCAACTAGAACTTTATCCTCACTGAATTTAGAATAGCTTATGATTCACTTGGTATTTCTCTTTGAATTTCTTGATTGCTATAAAGGTACAGAAATGGAAGGTCATAGTATAACAGTTTTATTTCCAGCCCAACGCAGAGGTGGTTGTGTTGGTGGGATGGTGAATGTGTTTGACCCAGTTGTTTGGAGACCAAAGACGTATGCCTTTCTGGGGGCATTATTTACCTATAAAGATGGAATCATTGACACTCGGCCTTCAGCAGTCAGCACTGTGAGCGGAGGAACCGAAGGTGATGCTCCTCGGCAGGAGTTTGGGTGGGACTGGCACTGGCTGCCTGGACCACGAGTACAAAACCCTCCAGGAGGGTGTAGGAGGAGGGTGGGCGGGTGTGCAACAGAAAGCAGAAGGGAAATAACATAAAGCAGGATTCCCTCATCCTGGAGATTTGGATTAAGGTTTCTCTTGGCTCACTGCCTGCTTGTGTGATTCCTCCTGGGATCAAGACCCACCATGCTTTCAGTCACCCTTAAATCTGTGAGTTAAGGCTTTTAAAGGTGACTTAAGTGGCTTTTTTGCTGACCTTTTTCTCATGATTGTGCTTTCATGTGAGGTTATGCACTTGGCTTTCCTGATGTGTGACTGTCACACCTGCTTTGGTACAGCAGTAAATGCAGTAGCAAAGTCTGTGGGACTCTGGGAAGGTGGCTTTGAAATGGCTCTTCTCTCTTAACACACCTAACATGCTGTTGTCTGCTGTCTGTTAAAGTGACCTGAGGCCAGCCCACTAAGATACAAATCCAAAATTGTTTATAGTGATGTTTGTGTGTCCTGGGGCTTGGCAGTCTGTGGCATCAGTGGCTGAGGAGGTTTGTGATGGGCTCGGTCTCCTGGGATTACTCTGTGTGAGTATCAGCTCTCATTCTGCGCTAACGTATTGAGGAGCAAAACTGTTCAGGCAGGAAAAGGGGGGAAAATGGCTGCTTTCCTTACAGTGTGTTAACAGGAAGAATAAGCACAAGGAAAGGTTGTTTTGCTGCTCTGAATCACACAAGAGGTTGATGATGTGGTTTCTTTCTTTTACGCTGTGTTCTCTTTTGTGTGCGAAGGACAAGCTTTGCTCCAGTTAAATGTGGAGTGCCAGGACCCAAGGTTTGGAGAGCAGCACCTGCAAAACAAAGTCTGGGACATGATTTAGTGCTAGATCTAGGTTATGGTTGGACTTGATGATCTCTTCCAATCAAAATGATTCTATGATTGACTTACTATCCATGATTGGCATCAGCAGCTGCACAAAAGCCCCATGAAAACAAGGATGCTCTGCCTTCACTTAGGCTTTCTGATCTTGTGAGCTGGGACGCTCTCTGGGAGCATAGCATGTGGCCAAGGCTTCAAGATTTCCTGGGTCTCCAAAGAGGTGGACGTAGCCTTGGTGGAGATTTATTAATGCAGCACACAGTGGGAAGTAAGGAACAATAGCTGAAAATAATCAATAACTGCTTAGAGCTTAGAGTGAAGAAATGTGCCACCACAGCCTTGTCTGTAGCAAGGAGCCTGTTCTGCTTTCTCTTTTTCTTTAAGAGCATTTCAGATCCAAGAGCGCACAGCATCTGCCTCACAGCTGGGTTACACATAGAGTGTAAAATGTCCCCTGGGCCTGTCTGGGGGACAGATTACCCTTGGGACCCGGTGTTGAACTTTTCTTGTCACTGTGCATTTGCTCTTGGAAATGCACTGAGTGCCAAGGGAGATGCCCAGGACCAGACGCTGTGTTTTGGAGCCAGCAGAGCGTGTGTAACACGATGGAGACAGGAGCTGAGCTCCTCTGCTAACATGCATGTAATTGTGCGCTCTTTCTCCTGGCAGTTTCATAAAAGAGAAAAAAATCCCCTAATGTTGTTAGTGTTGAATTGCATTCACTATTGAGTTAGGATGACTTTAATCTGCTAATAAGAATCAGCCGTCTTCTATGTGTGCACAAAGGTGATGGATAACTCCCTGCTTCCTGCTGCTGCTGTGGGGTTGGTGCTGATTTCTTGTGTTTCGGTACCATCAGTCTCTTAAAGGAAAGCTGGGCAGCGATGGTGGGGCTGAGAAGAGGCAGCCAAGTGCCTGGCAGCAGCTTTGAGTGCAGGATGGGTGCGATAGCGAATACCTGTGAGAGAAGAAAGGGAAAGCTTAGACTGTGGATTGGTGTTTGTGCAGAACAGGTGCTGGAAGTGTGCAGAAGGCAGGGACTGACTTAAAGACGACCGAGCCCTGGCAAGAGAAGCACAGAACAGATCAGCCGAACTATTAAGCACAAAACCATGTTTGGAAGCCCGAGCTGTATCCTTGCCGTGTGTGAAACCCATCCCGACAGAGAGCACACAGACTGTACATTGCCCATGTCCCATTTATGCCTGTTCTGAGGTCTTGGACGGGTTGATGCATAGAGCTTCTTCCAGCTGGTTATAGAGGCATGAATTTCACCCTTGTTTCCTGCTGATTTTAAGCCTGTTCCATCCCATTAACCTGTAACAACACATGTTTTGCTTGAATGGCAGGGGTGATTGTTATTATGTAGAAAAATTAGTTGTCTTAGGTCAATGCTTCCTCATTTAGATTATCATCATCGCTTCTGTGTGATAGTCATCTAGGTCTCAACATCTCTCCTAAGTTTCAAAAAGAATCAGCTATTGCTTGTGTCCTGCTGCCAGGCAGAAACCTGGTGCCATAAGAATAACAAAACATCTCTGTTCTTCAAAACCACCCCTAGAGCTCTGTGCCCAAACTGTCCTGAGCATCTTGCTCTTGCACAAAAGGTGGACTGGATTTCTTGTCTCCCTTTTCCCCAGAGAGAAGCCTCACAACAGGCTTTAGAGTAAAATATTTGCTACTCATGAGACCTTGTCAGTTAATATAGATAAGGTGGTGTATAATGAATTGGTGTGTTCATCAACACGCTTGTAATTCAGCTGAAAAATCCTTTGGAGATCACTGAACAAGCAGCACAAGTTTCCCCTGCTTAACTGATCCGCTCTGCTGGCCCCTGCGAGGAAAGAAACACGTGGTAGATGGAGGAATCTGTGCAACGGTGCGGGATGATGAGCTGTCTGTACAACCATCTTGTACCTGTCTCAATTCTGCCTTGGCCGCTATCTATCTGCTTTTCTCCTGGATTTTGAAAGGTCATAAGGCCTGTTTGCCAAGGGGCTGAACTCCCAGATGCTTTAGGGGTGCAGTGTTACTGCATGGCAGGCTTTTGCATATTTCTGGAAGGTTTTCAGAAATCCAAAAATATTGTAATAGAAGAAGTGGAATATGTCTAAGGCTAATATGTCTTTGAAATGTTTAGATACCAAGATGGGTGCAATCCATGTCTCTGACCGTGCCGGGGTCTCCATCTGTCTGTAAGCAGAGACTGACCCTGTGCCCACGTGGACGTTTTCTCTAAGACTAGAAGAACCGGGACATTTCAGTCCCGATTCAGCAAATCACCTTGTTCAGAAAAGCACTTGAGCAAATGTGTAGAGCTGAGCAAGAGCTTAAGTGCCTTGCTGAATCTTCTGCATTTTATTTAATGTTTCAGTGAAGGTTTATTCAAAATGACTGTGGGGTTGCCACCTCCAGGTTTAATAGGAGACATTTGAGATATACAGCAGGAGAGTGACATATATCATAGAAACTTAAAGAGCCCCTTCAGCTGAGGAACGACTCTCTGAAAAGAAATGAACATCTCCAAACAACAGCTTAATCATCAGTGCTTGCCAAGAAGTGAAAACTCCAGCTGAAGAAATCCACTTGCAGCTTGACAACGTTATAGCATCGAGGGTACAAGCAGCTCTCTTACAAGCCCAACAATTGCTTTCCCACACAGGATGAAAAAGGCAGCTGCGTGCTTTCAGAACGACACCAGTCTGCTTGTGCCGTGACTGCTACATCTGTGCTTGGAGTGGAGCGGAATAACAAAACACTCCTAAGAAAACCAAAAGTGAAGACCTTACTTGCTCTTGTAGTTCCTACGGCAACCCAAAATACTGTCGGCAAGGTTCTCCCGCAGAGGAGGATGGCTGTGCGTGGGCTCTGGGAGAAAGTCTTTGTTCATTAATCCACAGACCATGTAGGAACAAAGGCAGGCTGCTGTAACTGCTCTAGTACCGGTGCAACTGGCATCTTGGCTGTGGGATGAACAGGATGCTCAGTGTGCAGGTGAAAGGCAGCTCGGGGGGCGTTGAGCTTGGGGAACCCAACAAATGGGGGTATGATGCCCATTTTATGTGTTGTGTAGACAGTAGAGAGGCAGAGAACAGTCTGCTGGGGCAGGGATCCTCTGTGGTCAGTCCTACATGAGGGTATCAGGGTGCTACAACAAGGAGTAAGCTGAAGCTGTGCTTTGGCAGAAGGTGTCATCATTCTCCTTTGCCTTCAGGGTCAGCACTGGTGATGTTCAAGCCTCTCTCCTACTTTTATAGAATGGGTTGAAGGGACCTTCCCGGCTCCCCCAGTGCCCCCCCTGCCATGAGCAGGGACATCTTCACCAGCTCAGGTTGCTCAGAGCCCCGTCCAGCCTGGCCTGGGATGTCTCCAGGGATGGGGCATCCACCACCTCCCTGGAAAACATGTGTTTTTTCTCCAACAGATCAAGTTTCCAGCACTATATAGATGTCAGATAGGAAATTTATAATTCAGGGTTTGTTTAGCTTGGTTTGTTTGTTTGTTTTCCAGCAACATTTTCACATTCTTGTGTTAACTTGTGCCAAAATTCAGCAAATCATCTGCAGGAGGAAAATTGCCCAGTAACTGTGGAAAGCAGGATAGCTGCTCATGAAACAAGGTAAACAGTAGATTGAAGTCACCAGTCCAGACTGAAAAGTCATGCAAGACTGAGAGAGTTCATCTGCCTGGGTTCTCAGGACACAGCCCAAGCAGCTGGAGAACTAGCATTAGTTGTTATGGTGGAAGCACCAGCTGTCGTTCAGCTGGATTAAAGAAATATTTTCTCATTTGTTTCTGAACAGAGAAGTGGGTAAATCTGGAGCAATTACTCTGTGCAGAGCCATAGCGATGCTGGTACCAGCCAGGAGTCAGCTCCTCGCAGGGCTCCATCTCCATGGGAGGAACACAAGAGGACAAAGCAGTTGGTTCCATTTTAGTTTTGACCAGGTGTTTCCCAACGTGACAGGTGTAATCTGGAGCATTTGCAACTGTGTTTTAATAAGGGTTAAGTCACCTCCTCATCAACACAGCAAGAAAATCTCCATGTAGCTGCTTATTTTAGGGTTAGTTTGTTTATAGCATGGCCTGGGGCAGAATTTTCGCTGTTCAGCAGGTCCTCTCCCAGCGAGGATTCTTAGAATACGGAGGAGAGCAACTCTGGGCCAGCCTCATAATTTTCTGCAGACTTAATGAATTTACACTATAGTAAATATTTTCACACTTTAATTTGGAATTTCACAGTTTCTATTCAAATTTGGAACAATTTGGCAAGGCTTGTGGCTAAGAAAAAAAAAATCCCTTTTCCCTGTAGCAGACAGTCCTTTTCTATTTAAAATCCTATCATAAAACCTCATTAAACATCTTTAGATAGAGCTGACAGGATCATGACCAACTGTTTTTTGTTTTATCTGAAACAGGAAGACTGTAGAGATAAACTACAGTCCTGGGAAGTGGGGTTTGCATTGACAAAGGACTGTTGGACTTGAGGATTGGGCAGGTTCTGGAGTTTATGTGAGTGAGCTCTTGGCTCCAGCTGGTTCTGTGAGCTGTAGATATATCTACAAGGATGTTTTCTGCTTATAATTAACTGGAGGAGAGGCTGTACCACAGGAGGTAGTCTCATTAGGAGACAAAATGAGAAGGTGGCCCAACCTAAATAGATCGGTAGCCTGCACATTCCCAATCCTCTGCTGGAGAACACACACGAGTAACAGCCTATCGCTGAAATTTTATACAATGGAATCAAGACTTTAAATCATTTAAACAGTTTTCTGCTATTGAAAATTTCTTAGGAAACTTTTTCCCTGCAGTGTTTAGAGTGAAAATCAGTGCTTGAGGTTTATAGGCTTTATTCTTTCAGGAAGTATCTAGGCCTGCATTTAAGATAATGAGGAAGCCTGTGCACTATTCTTAGAACTGTCATTATCTGCAATGACTTTGGGCATTGACCCAATATTTCTTGTGTTCAAAGTCAGACAATGATTGAGTATTGGATTGTTTCAGTGTTCTGGGAATCAGTCCACGTGATTGCCTCTGTCTTGCTGACTTAGGGGCTGCAGACCACAGGGGCTGCTGAGTGGGAGGAAAAGTTTGTTCTGCATCTGTTCACTAGACCAACAAAACCCATGTGTTGGTCTGAATGCATCCTTATTCTTGTCTAAATATCACACGGATCTATGAACAACCAAACCAAAGAGAACTCTAAATACATGTGTCTGTGTGTGTATTTCTCCCTCCTTATGACTTCAGGAGTACATTTGGGAACAGCCTTGGCCCTTCAATGCAAGACAGACCTGAAGCCTTGTTGGTTGGCTTTGCAATGTAAGAAAAAACACCAAGAGAGCACTGAATTTATTCTAAGTGTAACTTGCCTTACACAGGAGTCTTGTCAAGCAATGAGTGACATGAAAAGCACTCTTGCTTTCCAAGAATTTCAAACTGAAAAGCGGTGCTTGTTTTTCAGGGAGCAACCCTTCCTCAAACTCCGCACAACCCAACACCTCCGTGCTAACCTGGTGTGGGGCCCCGGCAGAACTCCCTTCTTAGAAAACAGAACTCTGCGTGCTCAGAGCAAAGAAACGTGAAGAAAACTGTGTGAGGCACCTGCAGCGCTGACTTGAATTGTAGAGTATCTTGGAGTTTTGCTGGATGAATTGGCTGCCCCCTTAGCATCTTGGTTTGAGTCACATTTAGGTGAAACTATTTTAATTACTTGGATTTACTGGTTATTTGACTTTCAGATTTATGATGAATATTGAATGCAGGTAGGGAAGGTTTGCTCTTTGTCGGATGGTGCTTTTGAGGGCATTGAGATAAATGGGTCTGTCTTGGTGTGGGTGACCCTGTGGCACTGTTGGGTGACCTGCTTTGGTCAATGTCGCAGCTAAAGACCCTTCATCAAACAAAAGGATTTGCCGTTGCAAGTAGCCCATGAGATGCATTTGGGTGCTTCTGGTTATAGCTTTGGTTTTTCTGGACTCTGTTCATCATTGTGCCATTAACTTGCTGTGTGACTTTGCAGAAGGTGCTCACGTATGTAAATTGCAGGCTCTAGATGGCTTCAGAGCCGTAAGTGCCCAGAGGGGTTCACAGGGTGACTGGTTGTGTGGTTGTTGGGGAAATTCTTCCTCCTCCATAGGTCTGACCTTCCTCATTGTGAACATACCGTTACCTTTTTCAAGCAGGAAATGCCTAGGCCAAATTTACATTCATAATTAAAGTCCACAGCTATTTAAAAATAAATTAAAGGGGAGGAGTGATTAGAAAAAAAAAAAAAGATTAAAAAAGAAACGGCCAGCCTGTAATTTTTGATGGTGAAAGAGCTTTCACAGAACCAGGCAGGCACGCTCATGAATAAAGCAGCTGAGTGAGTCCACACCAGTGGGGGAAAGAATGAATTTTTTATCAAGAAATCCTGTTAGCATATTTACGTATTGATTTATTGGTGCCGTAAGCCTTCAGATCAAGGCATGAAACATCAGCGTTTTTGCCTTTTTGGTCTCCTCAGTGCTGTATTGCTGGAGAAGGGGAGAAACAAAGGGGAGGATTTGCTTCTATTTAAACCTGGCTGAATTAACTTTATTACTTCATGTGATGACTATATTTAAAACGTGTTCATACCTGGCTGGCAGTATCGTAGCAAAATTAAAATGCTGCCGGCTTCTAGGTTTTTACTTGAGAGTCTTCGGGTATTTGGGTTTATTTTATGCATTTGGATGCTGTTCTCTGAAAGCCCAGCTCCTGGATTTATGTGCTCAAAAGCACTATAGTTCACTTCCTCTCTTATTTGGGGCTTTCAGACCCTTGTCATTGGAAAGAAAAGTTAGAAAATTAGAATCCTAAATAGCCCTTTGGTTTTTGATACTTTATCTAGGTGTTTGTACTTATTTTTCCTTTTGGAAAAAAGGAAGAAAAAAGCACCTTTCCCAATTATTCTTGCTGGTGTGATGATAATGTCAGCCACAATAAGAAAGTGGCTTCTAAGAATACGAAGTGGTTCCATGTATGCAAATTATGCTTTCAGAGTGATTTTCTGAAAAAATGCAGCTTACACCAACAATGCCAAAGAGATGCTTTAATTTTAGCACCTCAAGCTCATTACAGATTTGACTGGCGTCTTGGTTCAAGGGGATAAGACCTAATGCCAGTCTTGGTGTCTCACTCCTCATCCATAGCTGGTGCTGCCAAAGCTTTTAAAGTCTATAGTAGAGGCTGGTTGTGTGTGGTCTCAGGCCAGGAGCAGTTTGCTTTTGTGAAATACTCTGGATTTTGATCCTAGTAGTGTTCTGCTTCTCTAAACAGCAAGTGGCTGTAGGGCTGGGTGCAAGTGACTTCTCTCTTTTGGGGGCAGAAGGGTCGTCTTTGTCTCAAAGCAGCATCAATTTTGGTGTCTTGAGACTCAAAGGATTTTCAAATATTTTTCATCTGATGCCCACTCAAGAACCAGGGATTATGAATGGATCTGAGGAGCAGCTGGAGGAATTTAACAAGGTGGACTGTTACTACAGTAGTGCAGTAGACTAACCTCTATCCTGAAGGTAGAAACGAAGAGTGGAGTAACTCAAAGATCTTCTGTGAAGACAGAGGATCTTCTCAGGAACACCAGTTAGAGTGTAAATGTGCTAGGAGTTTAGAGCATCTCTTCCCAGAGACTTCAGGTTGAGCAGGTGTTGCACTCAGGATGTGTTTGCCTTTGGCCAAGGTTTGATGTAGAAAGGAATCAGTGGCTGGTGGGATCTCCGAATGCTTTTTGTACAACTACTGGCCTTCAGGACAACAGGTACCCCATCCCACAGGGCCCCTAGAAAGCGCATCCTCTGCCATGAAATGCTTTCTAGTGTCCAAAACCCATTTGGGACCTACCAAAAAGGCACAGGAAGCACAATCGTAATGTGCTCTAGGAGAAGATCAGGTCATCCTTCAGTCTCCAGTTGTTGGCTGGACCTCAGATGGACCTTATACTTGTGTTCGGGAACTTCAGATGTAAGTAACATTTGGACTTGAACCTATTAAGTTTGTATGAAGCCTGTGTACCTCATACTTCATCTGTGAAAGCACTTTGCACGTTCCAGAAGCAAAGATCAACCCTTTGGGATATTTTGGTAACATGGACTATGCAGCATCCCAGAGAAGTGACTGGTTTAAATGTCATTTGAGGCTCTGACTATTTTGTGAGTACAGTAGGTTGTCATTGACTCCACAGACTGGACTTGGAATGGCTTTTCTCAGCAAATTTGAGTTTTCTGCCCTTATACCTTCTTGTACAAGGTCTGTCAGTCTCTGATTAATAGCTCAGCGGCATTTACTTGGTGTCTAGAGAAAATGTGCTGGGTAAGGCAGGCTTCATGCCCTTATTGTATATGCTTTTAATACTTTTTGTTTTGTTCTTGGTAATTTCTGTGTTCACTTAATCCTAGGAATAGGAAGAGATAGAAATAAATCAACCTTAAATAGCGTTGCTAATTAACAGAAGTAGCAAGGAGAGAATTGTGAAAAATCCGATGAAGGGTAAATAGAGTTCATGTCTTGAAGACAGTTGAGAGTTTTCCCCAATGCAAAAGCACTTACCTAAGGGAAGATTACTCTTTAATTGCCCCAAATAAGTCAGGCTCTCCTGTTGATTAGATTAAAGTGAGTAAACTCTAGGTGTCCTATACATTTTGATTAAACATAGTAAAGAGCTAATGGTCTGTGGTGTTTCAGCTTTGGTTGTATCTGTCAGATTAGATCCCTTCTTTATTGAACTCTTTTCTGGAAACATTTCCAAAGGATTATGTGTTAGCCTATTAATGGCTCGTTTTTCGCATAGATGGACAACGTGCTGAGCAACGTGATGGCAGAATTTCTTCCTTGGAGATCCGGGGCAATCGCCTGAGGGTTGCTGCTCCTGTCAAAAGTGGCTGAAGGAAGAAACTCTTGTAAGCAGCAGAGGCAAAAAATGCCATTTTGTTCCCCTATTGGCAGAAAAGTGGAGTAACTCTAAGCCTAAAGAAGTCTACAGTAGCTTGAGAGACCAAAGCAGCATTTTTGCATGGCCAGGAAACCTAAGCCAGAGATCTACCAGCAGGATCAGTGTGGATCTTGTCCTGGGATTTGGTGCCCATGTTGGTGCTGGTACATGGTAGGATGGTCTGTGACTTTACACTTTTGTAGATGCTGCCCTTAAGGTCTCATTTAAAGCTCCAAAGTCAACAGCTGAACACCTATAAAGGCATTTTGGGCGCTGGCAGAGGAGCTCTGGTGAAGGTTGCTGTGCAACTCCTCTCTTTGAGAGATGTCTGTCATCCATAGCAGCAGCAGAAGGGAATTTGTCCCTGAGCTATGAAGCCTGGAGCGTGTTTCTTAACTCTGGCCATGTACAGGAGAGAGTTTTCATCATGGTGAGTGTCTCCATAGAGGTGCAGGTGATGAAGGGGGTTTGCCATGAAGGGTTAGTTGCCCCAGTGTGGCAGTGCCCGGCAGCTGGCCCTGACATCCTACCCGGTGCAGCAGCTTTTTGAGTTCAAATTGAAGTAATCAGGAAGTCTGTATAATTTATATTAAATATAGGCTTACCATAAAATCAGTGTGTTCACACGTGTGTCTGTGGTGACCTGAGATGACCTGGTTTAGTCTTGTGTGTTAGACATCCCTCAATTTCCTTTTCCTCTCAGTACAGGAATAAAGGGACTCCAAGTGGAGACAGCAGTTATTTTGGGACAAAGTCAAAGAGAATGATGGTGTTTTGGTCAAAACCCCAGAAATCAGGAGCTGAAATGCAAGGTTTTATTGTTTAGGTTCATTGCCGCACAACAGTCTCCAAACAGGGTATCCAGCCCCTGCCATTTTCCTGTGGCAAAGGTCTTTGTTCTGCTGCTTTTGTGCTGCCCAAGAGGATTCAGTCAGGTTCAGCAGTGTATAATAATTATTTGAATAAGTTGTTTAAACATGTGCTGTCACTGCCTGACTCACTCAGTCCTTGGCACAGCCTGGACGGGGTTGCTCGCAGTGTGGGGTGGTGGCACCAGCCAGGAGGAGCCGTCAGCTCCAGGGTGCAGATCTGTCAGGTCTCGATTCACCCGTGGGGCATGGCCTTAGGACTCAGTCTGCTGGCTGCTGGTCTGTGGCACACGTGCTTAGCTGCGTGGGAATCCCCCATCCCTCTCAACACATGAAATATAGATTTAGGTCATGTTGCATAAGCTGGAGGAGAGTGGGAGGTTGTGGGCAGTGGTGCTGTCTGCTTAAAGCAGGGCTTCTTGTGATAGGAGAAGGGGTGATGGTTTTAAACTAAAGGAGGGATATTCAGGCTGGACATGAGGATGAAATCGTTGTCCCTGAGGGTGGTGAGAGCCTGGCCCAGGTTGGCCAGAGAGGTGGTGGATGAACCATCCCTGGAGACATCCCAGGCCAGGCTGGACGGGGCTCTGAGCACCCTGAGCTGGTGAAGATGTCCCTGCTCATGGCAGGGGGGGCACTGGGGTAGCTGTGAAGATCCCTTCAACACAAACTATGCCATGATTTTGGGTATTATGGGCTGTAGGTGCCTGAGGTACAGTGCTCTGGGTATCACCATGAACCTGAAAGTGTCCCTCAGACTTCTTGTGTGGCTCAGTTTCCCACTGTGAAGCAGCTCTCCTGTTGGGAGCCTTGTGCTGTCTGGTTTAATGGACATGAGCTGTTTCAGTGCCTGGGGCACTCCTAGAGCAGGGGTTCAGCTCGGTGTTGGCACTGATAGGTGCTGGTTGCAAGGAGCACTGTGACTGTTGCTGACCAGTGAGTTCCTTGGCTCCTGAGCAGCAAAGAAGCCTTTCCGTAAGCCCTTATGTATTTGGATGTGATTCTGGCACATCATGACAAGTATTCATTTTCTCCTTCTTCCCTGTCGGGTTAGACCTGTGGTTAGGATCAAGTAGCCCTGACAGTCAGCCAGGCGTTGCACCAGTGAAATGTTGTAGCTGGAACATAAAAATTGATTTGATCTCTTGGCTCATCCTGCTTAATGAGCGAGCCTGGAGCTGGACCACAGCCCAGAGCCCGGTGTCTCCATGGGCAGAGCTGCCTCCTCGCTCAGCATGGCCAAGGTGCCTGTGGGACTTGGGGGGTTTTCCCTGGGGGGCAGGAGTTTGGTTTTCCTGGCAGCAAACAGGTTTAGTTCATTAAAGTACCTCACCATGGTAGAGCTGGTGGCACAAACGGATTGGTTTCAAGTGTGTTTGGGAAAGATGCTGCATGCCTGTGAATGCTCTGCTTTCTCATAAGAGGTTTGCTGTCCATCCTCTTGCCTGGTGTTTTGCCCTTTAGTTTGTCCTGGATCCCTGTGTGCGAAGTGGGGCAAACAGAGTGAGTCCCTACCCTACATAAGGTAGTCTAGCAAATGCTCAGAGGAAGATGGTTAATTACTCGTATTTCAGCACATTTCATTTTTCAGGGCTTTGATCGTGGCATGGAATTGTGGATCTGTCGCCAAGTTTGGGCTTCAAATGAATAAATAAATGATAAACGATCATTTGGCAGCAATGAACCTACTGCACTCCCTTTGCATGTTTATGTGGTTTTTCCTTCTCCCATCTGTTCCCTTCCTCCAGCTCTTCCTTGCCGGTTGGCTCTCCAGCCCCCTTGCCTGGCTGAATGGGATGCACTTGCTCCAACCAGAGACACGAGGTTCTGCCACCTTGGTCAACAAAATGAGAATTAAAACCAGCCTCTAAATACAAAAGCACAGGTTTTTCTCTGTAATCCCAGGAGAGCAGGCTGGGGTTGTACCCAACATTTTCCCCGTGTGCTGGGGAAGAAGCTAAGGAAGGGTGTCCTTCTCTGAACGCATCTGTAGAGATGCGGTGCAGCAGAACAGGCAAAGGAAATGGCTGAAAGCAGAGGGGAATGGAAAGATGAAATAGTGAACAAAGATGTGGTGCTGCTGGGATGTGGTGACACGTGTTGCAAAAGGCACTAAAAAATTGTGATGAGAGACTGGGCTGCACAGTTTCCCTTATCTTTCTGCTCTCATTTTACCGGCCTGTTTTCTCTTCAAATGAATTTGTCTGTCACGTGCTGGTTTTGCCTTTAGCGGGGTGGTTGGTGATGAGGTTAGTTAGTCCCTGTTCCTCTCGGGTGAGTCACTGATCAACTGACACAGATATTTCTGAAGATGTTTGCTATTTGGAGAGATGCTTGTCATGTGTTTGATCCGGAGTACGTTCCTTGAGGAAGAATTTGTGCAGACATGCACCATATTCAATATGTCTCGGAAGGTATTTACTTGTAATAAGTGAGATTACCTGTAAGGAATGCTGTGACATCGGTCACCCACACGACACGTTGGTTTTGCTTGTTGGTCGGGTGACTTCGACTTACGCAGAGACATTTTGAGGTGGCATCAAGCACCTGCACAGCTGAAATGCTCATGGATGCATTTAAAGCCCTTCTTCTTTCTGTAAACCCTTCTGCATGCAAAATTGCACTTGTGAATCTGATGGGGAATAGTGACCGAAAACCACCACAGATAATAAGTAAAAGGCACTGCTATCAGCTAGAATTAATGCATTTTGTGCAAGCTGGTGTTTGAGAGCCTTTCTCTGTGATCTCTGCCAGCCTCTGTGGTTGGGCAGGTAAGGAGCTCTGTGTTGGTGTTATTCTTTACCCTCTGTTGTAGGAGGAGAATGTCTTTGAGTCTTTCTGCTTCCATTTTGCCCTCCCTTACATCCAATCTCAGCTTCTCAGATCGCTGCATTCTGCACTCACGAGAAGAATTCGCGTTTTTCTCAGCATTTGGCTGCAGTAAATGGCCATGTGGCATTTTACTTTTCAGCAGTTCCTTAAAGAGCTCCCTTGTGGCTGATGAATGCAGAAACTTCATCATAAACTAAACCACCCTTCCCTCCCCTTAATCCAGCCTGCTGCTTACAGGGGGAGCCTCAGATGGGTTTTGATGACAGAAGCCCCAAGTGCTGAGTTAGCAGATCTGGAAGCCAAATCACTCTGAAGATGCCTCGTCTTCTTGCAGACTTCTTGTCTTCTCCCACTCTGTGTGCACGCGAAAGATTCTGGGCACGGTGCCACGCTCTGCCTTAATTGCAGCCCAGATTAATGGAAGGCTGTGGTTCCCTCCTGTTGTGGGGTGTCTTGATTTGGATGGAAATAAGACGCTGATGCTCAGCGCATGGGAAGGCAGAGCTGAGGTGGGGAGGGAGGAGGTTGGTGTAGGAAACCTGCACAGGGCAGGTCGCTTAAAAATGTGTTTTGGCCCCACTGCAGGGTCAGCCAGGGCCTGTGGAATTAGGTGAATCTTCTCACTGGAGCCGATGACAAGTGTGTGGATGGTGGGAAAATCGACTTGGTTCATCAGCTCTTTTGTTGACATTTCAACCTGATCTGGTTCAAGATGTCTCTGCTTATTGCAGGGGGTTGGACTATATGACCTTTGAAGGTCCCTTCTGACCAAAACTGTTCTGAGATTCTGGTGAACATAACAGGACAAACCAGTACATCAGCGGTGGACAGACCTGTGGAAATCTGAGGGCAATGTCTCCTGCTCTCTGCCCTGCTTTTCTAGATGGTGTTTTGTTTCTGAGGCTGATTAATATTTGTTTTTTAAATCTCCCCCTTTCTTTTGTTTTTCAGACAAATGATGCTGCAGGAAACACCTGGAACTGGCTTTACTTCATCCCTCTCATCATCATTGGCTCTTTCTTCATGCTCAACTTGGTGCTGGGTGTCTTATCAGGGTAAGACACTCATGATTTTTTTTGTCTCCAGCTGGATACAAAAACAGAAGATGTGTTGGTTATAGAACTGAGAGAGGATGTAGCTGGAAAAGAGAAGCTGGGGTGACACATCATGCTGAATGTTGTACCACTTCACACACCTCCTATCCTGTCTTTTCCTTGCAGTGGGGTGTTTCTGTAGGACTATAGAGCCATAGGATGGAGGATAGGCTGGTGAAAAATCATTAACTGAGATGATTCTGAATTCAGAGCCAAGAGCTAAGGGAGGTCCCTGGAATTATACTGACTTGGGTCTGTGCAGCCAACACTCCTGTGTCATCTTGAAAACCCACCAGGAAACCAGTGATGCCAGTATAAATACTTCAGTGCTGGAGGTGGACATCAGTGTCCATAACACATTTGGTTTAACTGTGCAGCATGGAGAAATGTGAAGATCAAGTAAAAGGCAATTTAAAGACATCAGGTTTTGTTGTTGGTTGTGGGTTTTGTTTGTTTGGTTGGTTTCTTTCTCTCTAGCTCTTTAAGCCAGTGTCTGAATTTTGAGATACACTAGCCTCTTGATGTTCAAACCTCTGGGTTCAGCCAAGATTTTGGTGTTTGTTGCATGTGAGTTTTGGGTTTGGGCCATTGTAGAGATCAAGGTGCCAAGTTTTGAACCTTAGTTGGAACATCATCAGCATCTGTGGAAGTTTGATCTGGAATTAACAACTTGACTCATATTAATGATTTGCAAGCTCTTAGCCTTGGGCACAATTTCTTCTTAACCCATCCAGGTGATCTAGATTGTATAGGTTTATCAAGATCTAGGTTTATTTCTGGCTCTTGGCAGCACACGAAGAGAGAAAAGAGTTAATGTTGCTGAGTGGTAAAAGTCCTTCAGCGCTGCACCTTTACTCTTTAATTACCAAGAAAAGAGAAATGTTTTCCAAAGAACAGATTAATGCTTCATTTTTTTTGTTTCGCGGAGGATCCTTGTCCTCCAAGCACATGCAGCAGTTTTGTTGGAGGACGAGGAGATGTGCCGCTCCAGGTCACGGAGAAGGACAAGTCGTGCACTTTGCTTTTCCTTCAGTCCAGGAATAAGAGTCATGATCAATGACCGATCAAAGCCATTCAGCAGACATCCTGTTGTATCTGAGGCTTTGGAATGGAGCACTTCATGACCACGCTTGTCTGACAGATGATTTAAAGCGAGGCCCGGAGCCAGGGCTGAGTGTGGTTCATTAGGTAGTTCATCTTCCTCCTTCCACGGTGGGGTCAGCCCACGTTGGCTGTAATGATACTTGAGATTTAAAACAAAGTGCAGAAGCCTGCAGGCTCCCGGCCCTTAGTGCTGGATTCAAATGTGCTTGGTGACCGAAAGATGGAGACCTCTCTCTGGCTCTCCTGAAAGCTTCTTGTTGCTTGGGGCAAAATATGAATATTATATAAATGTAATGTGCATCATCTTTAAAAAAATGCAGCTCTGTGCATCAGGTTTCCCTTTGTTAGTGGCAAGGATGATAAAACGTTCTTCACAGAGGGAAGCTTTTAACTTCTACTTTGCATAGGGTTTGACGTCCTTGGCTGGAATAATTCCTGGGGAGAAGCTGAAGAAAATAAACATAAGTGTTGACCACACTGCCCGGTGGGCTGCTGGGTTTGCAGCTATTGAGCAATGAAGGAAACTGGGTATATCGGAACGGACTGGTCATGAGAAGGCACCAGAAAGATGGAAAGACCCTCTGAAGGCAGAGGCTGTTGCCATTATATGCTTTAGCCAAAAGCCCCAGACAGTATTGTAGTAATAATAATAATAAATTGCGGGAGATGATTATGCACATGACTGTACATAGAGAAGGGGTCATTGGCAAATGCACAGTGACTTCCATAGGGTAGACACTCCTGGCATTATCCCAATTCCTGGTTCAGTAAAACCAAGTTGATTTAGGGTTAGGGGTTCTACAGATAGCCCATGAACAGGGTTAACTCAGCAATCACTCACCTGCTTCTTATTGTCATGATCTGTGCAGCTCACAGCCTTTGATATTGTCCTGGCTGTATCCTGGGGTGATGTGATGCTATGTTCTCCTTCTCCACACATCACGAGAGGGAGCAGTGGGGTAGCAAGAGGGGATGTAACTCCCCCAGGAGTAATTGCAAAGCTGAGGTCAGGTCACTGGTTTCCTGGGCTTAGGAGCGATCTCCATTACTGCCCTCTTTCACAAAAACCCTGTTGGTCAGGTTGTATTTTATTTTCTGATACTTTGCCACATAGATCAGCAGCATTAGGGGGTTAAGTTTCATGCCACTGTATCTCAGAAAGCCACAGAAAAAGCTTTTACCTGAGCATTTTTCATTGCTGTTAATGTTGAGTTATTTCTTCTCACATATTTGTGTTCCTCAGTGGGCAGTAAGGAAGCTGCAAATTTCTGAAGTAGATATGTAGATGCTATCACAGATCATAGTAATATAAATAACCTAAAATGACCACAAGTTATTGAGCTTCCTATGACATTAGATTATACAGAGTTTTGCCATAACTAGTGAAGGAATTTTCTACCTTCCTGTAGTTATTTGTGAACACATGTCAAGACTGGGTGGATACTTCAAGTGAGTGGGTTTAGCTCCTGGTTTATCTGCTGAGCAGCACAGGCAGTCTGACCCGGTTAGGATCCTGAGCCTCATCTGCTACAGAAGAGATGATACCTGCTTCAAAATAAAGAGCAAACCACCTTTCCCCTCTGCTGATTCTTCTGGAATTATAATAAAAGCAGACAAGCAAGTGACAGGGAGATGTGGAAATCTGTAAGTGTTGGTAAAAACTTGGTATAAAAATAACTCCTAATCTTGGGCCACTGTTGATATGACAAAAATCTCTGAGTACCTGTCTAAAGATGTAATGAAAAGCATATTGACTGCATAATTCAGATTAAATGAGACTCTGCCTGCTGTACAGGGCATCCTCCTCGTGCATGGCAATCAAAGCACTGCCAGCGCTCTTGTAATCACTTAATATTTAAAAACCCTCTCCAAACGGTGCACTCTGCCTTCCGCTCCTTTCCCCTCCCTGATGGAAGCACTGGGGACCAGGCTCTGCTTGTGCCACCAAGTATCCAGATTTCCCGGATGATCCGAAGACATCGGGTGTGGAATTATTGCAAACATCTTATTTCTGATGGTGCGATAGGGACGTTGGGCTTTCCAAAGGTGGGTCTCTGACTGGGGAAACTGGTAGTAGCTCCCTCTTGCCAGGTTGAAAGACAGACTGTGTTGTTCTCCAGCTGTGAGGATGGCGGGATTTAGAGTTTTCCTGGGGTGCTGCAGTGGTCAGAGTTGTACAAGCAAAATGCGATTGAAACAGCTCCTAAAATCCAGGAGCTGCCTTTGGTTGTTCACAGAAGTTACGGGGCTCTCCAGCACAGCATTTCTTACACTGTGGAGCGGTGGTAATGTGGGTTTGTGTCCCTTGCTGGGGATTTTCCTCTCTGCTCCTTGCTGTGTATTACCCCCGCTTTCTGTTTTCCTGCTCTGGTGCTTGACCCCTCCATGAGCTGATAAAGCTCAATAGCCCCGCAGAAACCAATAGAGCAGAAAAACATAGATTGTCTTCTGGAGGAGCTTTTATGGAGCACCATAACTGATTCAAGAGAAGATCAGGACTGTACAGAGCAGAAGCAAGAGAGAGATTTCTCTCCCCTATGGTAGCATTAAGACATTTGGTAGGTTCATTCGCTTCTTCACTGTAGAGGTCCGTTTGCTTGATCAAGATGTTCATGTTGGAGTGATTGTCCAAACCTGCTGCCCCCAGTCACAGACACAGACACAGACATCCACCCACAGGACAAACAGGTTTCGTTCGTACTAGAGAGCTGCCCTTGACTCTATTCCTTTGTTTTAATCATGAGAAGCTGTTCTAGCTGTGCTAACCTTGTTCCAGAAAGCCAAGGCACCTTGTTTCCCAGAAAGTAGAGTAGCATTTTGGAAGGTTTCCAGTGCAGAATGGAACAACAGCAGCAGTGAAAATGTTTAGGAATTTGTATCCGTAATATATTTCTCTTGAAACATCTTTTTGTGTTGCCTGGGGTGGGTGGTTATTCTTACTTATTAGGTTATTTGTAAACTTTTGGTGACTTAGGCAGCAATAAAGGCATCAATCACAGGGAATACAAGCTTTCCATAGGAGAAGAGTTTGGCTGGCTCTGGTGGCACTGTGGGAATGTTCTGGCTCCAAGTCATGCCAAGAAGGGTTGACCCCAGATGCTTTTCAGTTTTCCCTAAACAGGGCTGTATGCTGCTTGGGACCCCATGGGATTTGGCTTCAGTTCTGACCAGAAAATGCCCTGTCATGATCCTGATGAATTATTGATTGAACTCTGCACAGGGTTCTGCAGTTTACAGTGAGGCAGGAAAAAATACCCCCTATTGAACTGAGAAATCCAGACTAATGCGCTCTATCTTTTCTACCTTTGCACTGTTTTCTTGCTGCAGTCCCCCCTGCTCTGGCAGCTCTTGCCACCAAGAGATGGGAACCCATCTCCATGTACACCTTAGTTTCCTGGTGTTCCATCCCTTAGCAGTGATTTCCAGTGCTGCTTTTCTCCTCCCGCTGCCGTTCAGCTGGTGGGAGTTTTCTACACCCTGGCTGTTGAGCT
Source organism: Patagioenas fasciata (assembly GCF_037038585.1). Taxonomy (NCBI): domain Eukaryota; kingdom Metazoa; phylum Chordata; class Aves; order Columbiformes; family Columbidae; genus Patagioenas; species Patagioenas fasciata. The sequence goes on from NC_092539.1 coordinate 3,321,827, forward strand.
GGGTATTAATTTTGCCTGGTAATGAGCGAGATGATTCCGTACAATACATTTGTGAGTGTTTTGATGCTTCGGATTACACAATGCAAAGTGGATAAACGTTATCATGGGGATGCTGTGGAGAAGATGATTTAACTTATTTCAAGGCTAAGTGCTTTTTGGCTCCGTTTCACGCGGCGGTGGGGGAGCTGTGAGGGTGGAGACGCAGCAGGAGCGCTGGCCAGAGAGGGCAGTGCACTGCGAATGATGCATCGGAATTCTGAGAGTGAAAAATGCTGCTCGGCAACTCCTCAAATATTTATGGTGAAGCCTGAGGTATTTCCAGACCAGCCGGTAAAGAGTAATGATCTTTCCTGAGGTTTACTCATCTGGTTGCAATAACCACGCACCGCAATGACCAGTTTGCATCTTCCCTGCTTAAGTGTTATTGTACCATAACACGGTCCAGAGCTGCTCTGTCCTGAGATTCTCTTATATGCCTTTTATTATATGAGACCACCTGGTGTAAGAACTGCAGGGAGACCTTTTCAGTGGATGCAGCATCTTTGTGGCAGCAGGAGCCTGGCAAGGAATGCAGCTACAGATCGTGCTGGCACCTTGCAGGTGAACAAGGCTCAGGCAAATAGATATTTAATTCCTCCCTGCTGCACCCTGTTTTGAGCAGAATCCTATTAAACACTCTCCCTGTTGTGTGCTCCAGTCTCCCCAGGGGATTTCTGAGGGTTGTACTTTGGGTCCAGGGGCTTTTGCAGAGTTGGATCAGCTCCCTGGGGTGAAACACAATCCCATCCAGACCTCACTGAACCGGCCGTCTCGGTGACTTGCTCTGCTGAGTTTCATGACAGGTTTTTCCCATCCTGAGGATTTTTGCCAGGTTGAGATCATAAAACTTCAGCCTGCAAGACGTGCAGAGGCTGGAGGAGAATCAGGCTGATTAATTTGTCATAATGGCAAAGTGTTCTTTTGTCCTCCTTCTCCCTCATTACAGAGACAATCATTCATTTTCCCTGCAAATTTGTTCCAAGTTCACTGCTACCTGCTGTGATCTGACTTTGGCTGGTGTTAATTATTTGCAGCAGAAGAGCTGCATCACGAAAAGATATGAGATTCTGCTGCTTTCTCATTGCTTTCAGTCTTTCCTCAGCCTGTGCTTAAAAACGAGGGGAACCAAAGGGCAAAAGAAAGATGTTCTTTGCTGATTTTCCTTGCTCACCACCCTTTTCAACAAAGCCATCATTGCAAACAAGAAATGCGGGAGCAGCACGTCTGTTTCTTGCAGAAGGAGTCAGGGAGCCGCGACTTTCCGTGTAAGCTTTGTCTCTCCGGGATAAATGTCCTATTGAACATGGATCCTTTGCTCCCTTTGTGCCCTTGGTTAGTACAGGAGAGGTGGACTGCATTTATTTGCCCTTCTGTTAAGCTGCCATGGAAATTGAAGCCTGTCATACAGGAGTGATACATAGGAGACCTAAATTCGGATTTCCTGGGGCTGCTGCTTTGACTTTGGGGGTGGAGACTTGGTGAATGGAGCCAGACGTTCATCCAGGAATTGCAGTAGGCTGATATCGTGAGATAAATGGTGATTTTTAATTCTTCTTTTCTCTTTCTTGTTGCCTCCTTCGGGCCAGGTTTGCCCAGCTGTGGCATTTGCAGCATTTCAAATTGGATTAGGTGGAATCAAAGTGAAACTGGCACAAGCTGAATGTAAAAACAAAAGGAAGGCGGATGCATTGAAGGCTTCATCTCTGCGCTGTTCCTCTTTCTAGAGATACAAGATGTAGCCATATCTGGCTTGCATTTGAAGCATCTTCCTGTTATGTGCAGTGATAAAAGTGACTGTGAAACCTGGCTCGGTGCTGCGAGATCAATCTCACAGCGATACTTTCATCCTTTATCAGCTGGTTGAGAAGAGTTATTTTTTTGCCCTCTTTAGAGCGATGAGGAGCACACAGAAGCAGCTCTAGCTGTGCAGGATTGATCGAGCCAGCCCTTACTCTTCAACGGTGGATATGAGGATGGGTTAAGCAGCTCAGCCAGCTGGGTCTGCACATCTGGGCTCAGTCTGGGAGGGATGGATGTGCCCCCTCAGATCATACCCAGTGTGATCTTGGCCAGCTGTAGCTTTAGGTGAGATAGAAACATAAAACACCGTGTGTTTTTGAGATTTTTGGGCAGTTGATGGGACAGGATGGTCCCACAGAGCTTGGTCATCCTCAGCACTAAGAAATCTCAGTCCTCCTCTGGGATTTCTTCATTTGATAACAACATTCAAAATTCCAAGCTCTCAGCAAACCACCATTATGGGCAGGAAAATAATATCTTAGAGGTACCAAATGTCATCAGCATAAAGAAATTCTTAGTGATGGTTTTGCTGGTGAATCAGTTGCTTGGATTCATCATTCTAGCGCTTTCCAGTGTGATCTCTCTGCACCCTGGGATGTGGTTTCTTGCACCTCCCTCAGGTTTGCTGCTCACCCAAATGCGATGCATTTCCATGCTTTTCCTTCTTGCTCCAGACAGGCTTTCTAATGAATAAGCTTTGCCTGTGTTCAGTGGTGACCTGGGCCTGACTTTTAGAGGTATTTAAACTTAGTGATTTTACAATAATTTACATGTGAATTGAAGGGCAGAGTTATTTTTAGTTTTGCCCGCACGTTTCTCTGCACATGAGGATTTTGTCTGTGAATAAGAATAACCATACCTTGGCTCATGCTGAAATCTTCCTGGGGCTTACTGCAGTGAAGATATCTGATGCTACGGTAGAGAAACCAGGGTCCTTGCTGATCCCCTCTCAATTTTCTTTGCAGCCCTTCTGGGTGCAAGGTCCTGGCTATGAACACTGCTGACCCACGTGCTATTGGTTTTACAGCTTCCCAGCTACAGACCTTGACACCATGTCCAGGCAGCTGGAAATTGCGCTGCTTGTCTATTTACTCCTGGATTTATTAGGTTTGAAATCTTTCTTTCCTAAGCCAAATTTGAGTCTAACTTCCACATGTGTTTCTAACTCAGCAGCACCCACCCAGGTCTGTGCACTGAAGGGCAATGATGCTCTTCCTCCTCTACCCCATCCCTTTCCCTCTCCCCTTGCCTCCCGTGTGCTGCTGTGAATAATTCAGCCCCTGCTGTTGCTTCTTTTCCTCCTCTCCCAGAGGAGCTTTTGTGAGAAACACCAAAGGTTGGTGCCTTTGAGGTGGGTGTCCTGCGGGGCATCCTCCCGGCAGGATTGCTGTTCTGGTGTCGCTGCCTCCCTGGCAGCCCCTTTCAGGCTCTTGGAGCTCTGTTGTGGGCTGAGGTGAGTCCTTTAATCTCTGAAAGAGTTCAAAGCATTGCTGGTGCTGCTGTTGATACGGTTCCCTCGTGACAGTGCACCCCGCTGAAGCAAAATGCTTCAGGAATTGAGGGCACGTGGTCTCTGCTGTCCCTGCTCGGATTCTAAGCTTTGCTGTTGTGCTCTGGATACACCGTTTGCTGCCTGGTGTCCTGTTCACCTCCCAAACCACCACAGCACCCACAGGAGGGTTGACGATGCTCAGCAGGTCCCCAGGGCACTGATCACCTGCTTTTCTCTCCTTTCCCTCCCCACTGCCCATCTTGCTCTGCTCCCCATGGGCTCGCTCTCTTTCTTTCCACCAGGACTCGCTCACTGCCTTTGTCTCTCCAAGAACAGGTTTGCAGAGGTAAAATAAATATTAAGCACTGCCAAGGCTTTGTGCCCTTAGTTGTATCAATGGTTACAGGCATCAAGGTGTTAGGATTTTTTGTTGCATCCACCAGAGGCTTCCCCTTATAAAGGATTTACTGTTCTCCAGGAAGAGAAAAGACAGAGATATGAACCTGCAGAACAAATTCTTTCCCTGGAGCAAGAATCTGCCTTTCAATAAACAGGTGGATGCTGATGCGGTTAGTGAATGAGATGTTAGGAGTATTAACCGAATCAGACCCTGGTGAAGCAAACCATGCGGGGCTTTGCAGGATGGTGTGTATGAGGTAACAAAATCCATCATGCAAGTATTGCAGGAGCTGCAGGATGGCAGGAGCACGAGGAGGGGCTGGCTCAGCAGGAATCTGTTATGTTAGTTTAACTAACTTCACCCACACTGTTGAGATTTGATTGGATTAGGATAAGGTGGCAAACTCCAGCATTAGAAACAGAGACCTGAGAGGGAAAGGAAAAATTAACCGAAGGCTCTTTCTCTATTTCCTTCACACAGTTGATTAAACAAAATAAATGGTAAGAAATGGATTTCCACCCTTAAAATGCAATTCAGTGTTTCTGCTTGCATGTGGGTGCTCTCAAGATGCTGGGAAGCTTGGATGTGTGTGTGTTCCCTGTGTTGGTAAGTTACCCCAAGGCACATCTGGAGCAACTACAGCCCCAAGCATGTGGTCACAGCCTGCCAAGAGCACAAGAGACGTGGTTTTACTGAAAAATAGAGGTAGTATTACATTTATATTACCTCTCTTATCATTCAACACGTTCATACATCTGGGGTGTTACAAGTGCATGTTCTTATCTCTGTCATCTCTTTGCAGTCTCTTACAGAAATTCCTACCTCAGCCTTGCTCTTGCAGGAGGATTACTGAACCTTCGGTGGATAATCCACACCGGGGTTCTTTTGAGGTGCTTTCCTTGTTGATTGTGAAAGGGGTGCACTGAAACCGAGAGGGATTTGTAACACTTTGTCCCTGGGTAGCACTACACTGGTGATTCTGTACCGTCCCTCCGGCACGTTTGCTGCTCGGATCCGATGTCAGCGCGCTGGCCGCTGGCCGGCCGGCAGGGGGTGAAGTCCCCGGGTCGCTGCGGGTGGCACGGCCGGGGCAGGCGACCCCAAACGGGGCCGGGCCGGGCGGTTCGGGGCTGTTATACCCGAACCGGGGGGGTTCGGCGAGGGCTGCAGTCCCAACCGGTTTGTGCTGCGAAAGAGGCGAGAGACGCGTCGGGAGCGCCACGTGGTGAGAGGTTGTGCCTTTTCTGTTTTCCTTCTCCTTTTTCCTTCTCTTCTGTTAAACTGCTCTTACCCCAACCCAGAGTTTTGCCTTTGGTTCCCGATTCTCCCCATCCCCCGGGGCAGGGCTGGGGAGCAGTACATGTTTTTAGCTGCGGGGTGGGGGGGGGGGCAGGCTGGGACGGTCTGGCACCCAGAGGAGTTGGTGTTTTTCGTCTTTGTAGAATCACAGAACAGTCTGGGTTGAAGGGACCTCCCCAGCTCCCCCAGTGCCCCCCTTTCCACGAGCAGGGACATCTTCACCAGCTCAGGTTGCTCAGAGCCCCGTCCAGCCTGGCCTGGGATGTCTCCAGGGATGGTTCATCCACCACCTCTCTGGCCAACCTGGGACAGGCTCTCACCACCCTCAGGGGCAACAATTTCTTTCTTATATCTAATACAAATCTCCTTCTTTCAGTTTAAAGCCATCAACCCTTGTCCTATCACAACATGCCCTTGTAAAAGTCCCTCTTCAGCTTTCCAGTAGGTCCCTTTAGGTACTGGATGGCTGTTCTAAGGTCTCCCTGGAGCGTTCTCTTTTCCAGGCTTAACAACCCCAACTCTCTGTCTCGCCTGTGTTCATAGCAGAGGTGTTCCAGCCCTTTGAGCATCTTCATGGCCTCCTCTGGACTTCAACAGCTTCTGTTGAGGGCTCAGAGCCAGACGCAGCACTGCAGGTCCCTTTATTTCACATGCCATCCAGGCTGAACTTTGCTCATTGCTTTGACATACTTGGACTGGAGATGAAGTCAATCCTAAAACTGTTTGTTTTGGGGTTTTGTTGTTGTTTCTTAGTCTGGGCTCTTTTTTTAAAAGTTTTAGACTTAAAATTCTAGAAGTTCTAAACCGCTGCTTTCTGGGATTCCTTGGTGCAGTCGTTCTGGGATCTGCGCTGCTTTCTGCTCACTTTGAACAGTGCTTTAGATTCAGCAGACGAAGGCTTTTCTCCCATGTTAATATCTGAGATTTCATGAGATCGTGTGTAGCTCCGTGATACCGTTCTGAATGAGGAGCTACCTACCTGTGCTGCTGTCATGAGCACTGTTAGTGGCAGCGATGCCGTATCATCTCTCTCTGCCTCTTCCCCGTGAGTGGGAAGTGTTTCTGTCTGCTTCCTAAGCAGAAAACACGCGCTGCAGAGGTTTAATGGTGTGATCAGTCTTGTAGCAGGCTGGCTGGCGCGAGCCCTGGGACCCTGCCATGAAACCCAGGACCGGGAGGTGCGTTACATGATGCTCCATCTCAGCTCCCTGCTGTCCTATAGGAAAGTTAATCAGAGACTTTCAGGGTGAAGATTGCGGCTTGTTTTACTTTTTCAGTGACAGTGTTTGTAATTTAAGACCAACATGGATAAAGTACTTGAAAGAATTTCATTTGTTTATAATGTTTTACTGACCCTGGTGGTTACTCCTGAGTTGACCTTGGCTCTTTTGCGGCTGGGGAGGCTCTTGAATTTCCCTGAAGTGGCTATTCCAATGTGTATTTACACTGAGATTCATTTTACTCTTCCACTCACCAAGGTGACAAGCAACAATCATCCATTTTCCTACTGACTTTAAACACTGACCACTCGAGAAGAAAAATGTGGTGCATTGAGCTTGACTGGTATGGCATATGGTTTCCATAATGAATGCCCTTCCTTTGATTTGTTTGTTCCTGCTGTCTCTATAGGATCAGTTATTCACAACTGTCATGTTGTAACTAAAATGCATTGTAGTCACCTACCCAGGCCGAGCTCGGCTTCCTCCAAAGCCACATCTCCTGTTGCTGTGCTGTGTGTAGGAGTAGAGTCATAGAACTACAGGATGGTCTGTGTTGAATGGACCTTCCCAGCTCCCCCAGTGCCCCCCGTGCCATGAGCAGGGACATCTTCACCAGCTCAGGTCGCTCAGAGCCCCGTCCAGCCTGGCCTGGGATGTCTCCAGGGATGGTTCAGCCACCACCTCTCTGGCCAACCTGGGCCAGGCTCTCACCACCCTCAGGGGCAACAATTTCTTCCTCATGTCCAGCCTGAATCTCCCTTCTTTAATTTAAAACCATCACCCCTTGTCCTGTTGCAACAGGCACTGCTCAAAACTCTGTCCGCGTCCTTCTTATTGGCCCCTTTTAAGTATTGAAAGCATTTTGACCTTTCAGCTTTCCTTCTTCTAATTCTGCCCCAGAAAGAGCTGAAATATGAATGTTTTGGGGGGCTTTTGGTGCACATGGTGGTTGATGAGAGCCTAGGATGAGGATGGGTGAACATCTTTCAATATTCCTCATTCCAGAACTGGCCAAAGTGAGGAGGACCAGCTGGGAAGAAAGTCCTGGAGGTGAAGCTGGTGCGAGATGAGAGGCAGCACATTTCCAACTCAGGTTTCCTATCTGGTGATTTGGGAGATTTTTGCAAGTCAGTGGCATAAATAGCAATTATGCTGAATAAAAGAGGAAAATTTGCTGCTACCAGACCTTCCCATGGGACTTTGTGTTTTCATTTAGAACTGGCAGGAAAACTGCCATTTTGACAGAATTTTTCCCTTTTCTTTGAATATGTTCTGAAATTTTGTTGAAGAGCTCTCAGACAAAAATTCTGGGAGTTTTCCAGTTGCTGCAGATGGGGAATGTTTCAGTTCGTGAATGGTGATGACCATAGTGGAAGAGAAGCACATGCATGCTTTTATTAATGCATTTCATAAAGAAAAACACAGTCTTTTCACAAGTTCCAGCTTCATCAAACCCGTCTTATCTGTTGGAAATAAGAGGTAGGAGATCTAGGTGCAAGTGATGCATTCCTCTGGCAGGCAGACAGACATCAGGACACTCCAGTCTTCAACCTGGACTGTTCTGCTGCAGCTCAGTAGCTCTCAGAAGAAGTGAGATGAGCTCAGACCCAAGGTAGCGTTGTCTTCTCAGCCTTCCCAACTTCTACGGCAATGCCAAATCTGCTGGTTCCAGAGAACAGGAGGGTGCGGGTGGTTTAAACCTCAGCAGTGTTCCTCACTGGTGTCTTGCAAAAAGTGCGTACGGCTGTAGAGAAACTACTGAAGGTTTGCAACTTAGCAAAGTTTGTCTCCTCGTTTTATTATATGTTTAAAGTTGAGATTAAAGGGACAAGTTCTAGGTAGCTTTTGGTTTCCTTAGGCCAGATAGGAGCTGGCAGAGGATGAAACGCTTTGCAAGGAAAGCTCTCCCTTGCCTGCTCCAGAGGGGCGAGGGGTGGCTTAGAGCCCAGAAAGCCAAACGTATCTTGGGCTGCATCCCTAGCAGTGTGGGTAACAGGAGGAAGGAGGGGATTCTGCCCCTCTACCCTGCTCTGGTGAGACCCCCCTGCAGTGCTGGTGCAGCTCTGGGTCCTCAGCACAGGACACACATGGATCTGCTGGAGAGGGGCCAGAGGAGCCACAGGAATGACCCGAGGCTGGAACAGCTCTGCTGGGAGGACAGACTGAGAGAGTTGGGGTGTTCAGCTGGAGAAGAGAAGCTCTGGGGAGACCTTAGTGTGGCTTTTCTGAACTTAGAAGGGGCCAATGAGAAGGATAGGGACAGACTTTTGAGCAGGGCCTGTTGTGATAGGACAAGGTGTGATGGTTTTAAGCTAAAGGAGGGAGATTCAGGCTGGACATGAGGAAGAAATTGTTGTCCCTGAGGGTGGTGAGAGCCTGGCCCAGGTTGGGCAGAGAGGTGGTGGATGAACCATCCCTGGAGACATCCCAGGCCAGGCTGGACGGGGCTCTGAGCAACCTGAGCTGGTGAAGATGTCCCTGTCATGGCAGGGGGGGCACTGGGGGAGCTGGGAAGGTCCCTTCAACCCAAACTGTTCTATGATTCTTTGATCTGCTGTCCCCCCTGCCTGCTGTGGTCCTTCGTGACCCTCCCCTCTAGGTTTTACCTCCTGCTCCCATCCGGCACAGCCGGAAAATTTGCAGTGACACAAGCCTGTAACACAGGAAATGTGGCCCCTCCTCGTCTGGCAGTTTATAAGTGCATGTTGTCACTTCGTGCTGTCTGATCTCATTCCTCCCCTTCCAGAGAGAAATCAAAACTGAGAGGAGGTCGCTGGCCTTGACCAGCAGGCACTGAACCAGAGATGAGAACATTAGAAAGGAAGAGGGGGAAATCGGCGATCCAGCTAACACATGCAGGATCCCAACTCACCGGCAAACCTGTGCTGAATGCCAAGGAGGAGCTGTTGGTTCAGAGCGATGTTTCGGCTTCCTCCGTTTCAAGGATGGGGTCACGGGCTGTGCTGTCAGGTGGGGGACAGAAGAGGGGAGTCAGGAAACTGGGATGCGCTGCCAAAATCAAGATAACGGCTCAGCCGATGACAGCTCTCACATCAGAGGGTGGCACCAACGTGTGTCATGGTACTGAGCAGAGTTCTCCCTGCAGTCCCTTCTCAGACAGTCAGACAGTCCTGTCAAATGAAGAACAAGTGTCACCTTTGAAGCGTAAAGTGTAGACTGTGGATATAAAGCTGGTCTGGCACCTGCAGCTCCTTTTTCCCTATTCTTCTACCTTCCTCCCATCTCCTCCTGCTTGCTGGCTTCTGAGGAGCATGTGTGGGTAATGAATGGGTGATCAGGTGGGATTTTTACTAAAGAATAACGATTAGCTAAAGATTTGCAACAGTTAACTGAAGGTTAAGATGCCAAATGAGCGAACCACTGGTGTACATGAAGGAGAAAAGCCTGATCCCACATTTAACTGTGTAGATGAAGCAATTGTGGGTCACTGTAGTGTGTCCTCAATGAGAGAGGTTGCAGAGGATGGTTCAGAGCTCCATAAATGGTACATGGGCATGTACATCTCCAGGTGGGTCATCAGAAGCTTCCCAGTGATGTGAATTAGCCCGGGGAAGGCCCCAGAGTGGGTCTCTTTTGGGTGGTGGCTGCACCTTTGTCCCAGCATTGTTTCAAATGATGCAGTGCGATGTACTGGGACTAAGTTTTTGCAATGGTTGTGTGAACTTTGCTTTCTGACTCCCCTCTGACCCCCCCCGACAGTCCTCTTCTGATGATTTGATGTCAAGGTACTTGCTTTCCATGAGATTTCAGCAAATGGTGGGATCATTGTTACCCTCAACCCAGAGCATCTGGGCTATTTCACCTTCACCCCAGAGCACCCATCCTCACTTGTAACTCTCGTTTGACTTGTGTTTGTCAAAGCTGATTTAAGTCTGGGAAAATTCAGAGAAAGGTTAACGGGGAAGAGTAGATATCTTTTACAAGACAGAGACACTGCTGGTGTGTCTGTGACATAATATTGTGCTTCTAGAGGAAATTCTGCTGTGGGGTGAGTGGTGTGGAGGATGGAGGACAGTTTTTAGTGTTGGCGATAATAAATTGTATTGCGTGACTGGAAGGTATACGTGGTTGTGCTTCAGGATCTTATTGTGATGGACACAGAACAAAAGTAGTGTGTGCATGTGGCGCTTTGCAGTCCTTGTTCAGGATGGAAGAGGCAGGGAAGCAACTGAGCTACAATCAAAGTAGTAGTTGGTTGGACAACATCATAATTTGCTGTCGTCTCCTCTCACTACAGCTGTCATTGACTTCACAGGCTTTGTGAACATAAGCCGAAAGATGAAAAGGGGCTGCGTGTTTTCCCTGACCGCTTGTGACATGTTCCCTTTCATTCTTCTCTCTCCATAGTGAATTTGCCAAAGAACGAGAAAGGGTAGAAAATCGTCGAGCTTTCCTGAAGCTCCGTAGGCAGCAGCAAATTGAACGGGAGCTCAATGGGTACTTGGAGTGGATCTTCAAAGCAGGTAAGGCCAGACATCTCCTGATCTTGGTTCAATATGTCTTGTGGCAAGTGGAGTCTGGTGATGACACAGGACAGTGGCCACAGAACTAACTGGTCTTTGGTGTTGCTGGCCATCGAGATGGCCATTGAGATGTTGCTTTTGTTGGGCTTGTTTCTGAGCACTCACACTGAAGCTATTGCAAAAAATCTGAGTTTGGTTAAGCAAAAACAAAGGAGCTGGGCTAACTTTCTTTATTGCTGAGTTCAAAGCAATTGTCTTAATACAGCATAATATAAAAAGTGATACAGTGCCCAAAGTCTCCACAGTGGGGAAACTGTTCCCTTATATAAGTCATTTATATTTTATTTACTTCCCACCACAGCTGTTTTATAAGCCTCCCTTGCTGTGATGGTAAAATACACTGGAGTGTCATTTTTATGAGCTACAGAGATCACTTTCATGAAACTCACCCCAGCACATATTAACATTGCTTTATAACCATTATAACTGAGCATTGCACTTTATTGCAAGCCGTGAGCAACTTTAAAAAGGACCCAAATGCACTAATTTAAGAAAAAATAGCATGCTTTTCTTTTCCTTTCTATCAGACAGTAAAGATTACCAATAAACCTTCTGCATTTCAGAGTAGCTGATACATAGATTGACATGACCATAGGGCAATTCATTCACATACCATCAAAAAAACTTCCGGGGCTGATTTGCTTCCTTGCTTGCTTTTCTGAGAAGCTGAAACATCTGAAGGAAAATGCGTTTTAAAACAATGATGGGCAGAAAAAGAAGCCGTTGTTTTTCAAATAGACTTTCAGGTGCCTTTCTAGGCACATCAGCTTCATCCTTGCCCTTCACAGATGGGAAAACAGAGGCCCAATGTTATATAGTGACTGACCTGATGCCAGCCCAGAGACCAGTGGCAGCCCTTGATGCTCCTGAAATCCCCGTCATCATTCCTCGTTTGGAAATCTAGGCTGATGCTAGACGCCTAAGGAGCTAAAACGTGCTTGCACAAGTGATTTCGTGGTCACGATAGCTCTTTGCAGTGTTGCATGTGCGTGAGCTGCATCCACGCCAGGGGCTGGAGCATCCCGTTGCTATTCTGCATAGACGTGGCACTTTTTCAGGATTTATGGCTTTAGTTTCATGTGCATAACCCGGGTGTCAGAATTTGGAGGAGCATTTTCAGGTGGATCCCACTGAAGCGCTGTGCCAGCCTGTGTGCCCGGGGCTCTGTGGGGTCCCCTGGGAGCACAGGGGTGGCTGCGGTACCTGCCCAGGGGACAGAGGTCTGGGCAGGACTTTGAACAGCCTGGCCAGGGAGGAGAAAGACTGAGGCACTGAAATGTAAAATAGGAAGACAGAACAGCAGTTTATGTGGTGGCTTGAACCCATTATTTCCCCTGGTGCTACACAGGGTGACAACTGAGTGCCAGTTGTGTTGATGGGTTTTTATTCACCATGACGGTTCCACAGCAACTGTCCCCAATTAGGTAACCACACTTCATTCTGTGGTCATGTAGGATTCAATGAAGGAATCATTCACTTTCCATTCATCATTTGTTTTCCCATTTGTTTACAGCTTTTGTGCTGCCTCAAATTCAAATTAATTAACAGTTGATCCGGTGGCTGGACTAGCGTGCACTATGGTGATTCCATCTTGCTTTTATGACTCTTGTGATGTCTCTAAATCCTGGTCTCCTCTTCAGTAAAATAAAGAGGAGAATTCCCTTGCAGGGATGAGGGTTGCTCCTTTTCATTTTGGTGACTGTTCTGCCAAGAAGAGCGATGCAGAGGTCATTAGCACAATTTGGCTGAAAGTTGAGGTGGAGAAGTTATAAAACAAAGAGTCAGTCCCTGCTCTGATTTTACATCCTCTGGGAATGGCTGGTTATTCTATTTCTGTGTTGCCAGTGCTGAATAAATGCCACATCAGTATGGACTGAAACTGCTTTAAAATGCCCATCTTTTCATTTTGTCTAATAACCCAAAATTCAGAAGGTTTTCTAGAACAGGAAAGTGTGTGCAAAATAGCTGAATTAGGGAATAATAAAATTATGCTGTATAGGCATTGTTGAAAATACAATAGGAATATAAAAAAGCTTCCTAGTACAGCTGAATAATAGCAATAATTAAAATCAACTTAGTAAATCTTTGAATACAAAAGGTAGCGTGAAGGCAAAGCAAAACAGGTAACTGAGAGAATTGAGGCACTGACATTTGAGGCTGTGCTGTCGACGGGGGGTTCCCGTTGGGGAGGCCAGGATTTCAGCTATGAAATGATAGTGAATTTCCAAAGTAGGTAATCAGTATTTCTTGTCCAGGACCGTGTGTAGGACAATGGCCAAAGCCAGCTACTTGGATGGGATCGCAGCGGTCACAGCCAGTCCAGCCTGGGCAGAGATCCGCACCAGCCCGGGCAGTGGGGGTGATGAGCTGTTTGCATGAAAGAGAGAGCAAAACTCATGGTGTTCTGCCCTAATGTAACGCCGAAGGATTTAGTTATTACTCATGCAAATATTTAATTGTTTTTAAATCCTTCTAGCATCCTTGACCTCATTGAATCTTGTAGCAAGGAGTTCCACATGTTAACAGCTGGTTTTCTTTTGAGAACACCCCCAACAGTGCGTCCTGTCCTTGATTTTAAGTATGTTACATTTCCGCATTGAGAGGAGGAGCACACTTCATATTTCTTGTTATTACTTTTCTCTCTACCTTGTTTTGTGTTATTTTTTCTGCTCTAAACATGCAGAACCAATCTGCTCAACCCCCTCTCTTCCCATGGAGGTCTCTCCAGGCTTCTAATATTTATAGTGTCCTCCCTGAGCGTTTTGTTTGTTCATTTTTTTCTCATTTATTTTTGATGCTAGGTAGGAAGAGGGAAAGCTGCATTCTGGTCATTCACAAAGTGGCATCTTAATACTTAACCTGATTGGTTTTGCTCTGTAGTGTCTTACATATTCCAAGTAGTTGCTGGAGCTGGAAAGGAGATTTCCTTGTTCTGGGTAGCGCTCAGGTTTTATCACAAGGGCTGTAACTGGTTTAGGACCAAGGAAAGTATTTGAGTAACTAAAATCCCCCCTTCATCTGTTCACTACCTCCCATTTGGCAACACTGATTTTAATTTGACATTGTGCTCATCATTTATTGACCACTCTTGAGTGTCTTTAATGTTTCTCACAGCCTTTCTCTATTCATAATCTGGATTATATTATCTCTTGCATTAAAAAGGTGGTTCACGTAAAATTTCGGAATTGTTTACTATCAACCCTTTCGTGTAGCGAAATTGTAGACTGTTTAGTCCTCCAGAAGAAAACAATGGGTCTTTGTTTTCTAGCTCTTAAGTCTTGAGTTGAGCGTGTTCCAGACCCGGTCTAACGACTTGTCTTATATTTGTGTCATAAGAACAAAACTTCTTTAATAGCCTGGTTCTTGAGTAATTGCGTATTTTTCTTTTGGTGGTGCTTTATTTGTTTTTCCCACTGGTAAAATAAGAGTATAAAGAGGAAGCAAATATAAATAAAAAGTGCTTGTGAAGGTTTCAATGGGGTGTGTTGGTAGAGCTAAAAGATTTTGGTGCCAGCTCACTATGAATAAATCACCAAAAGTGCAGCTGTGGTCGAAACTGAAGCCAACACAGCTCAGACTATTTCAGACATGGACTGTTTAATATAGTCAGCAGCATATCTGCTTGAGGGATCTATAACAAGGTGTTTTAAACAGTGACAACCCTAATGTGCAAACACTTGTCTGAGTTACACTTAATAGAGGAAGCCTTAATTGATGAAGCGCTTAATAAATGCCTTTTTAACAAAGGGTTGGGGAACAGAAGAGAAAATTATAACACTGTTAATGTGCTGAAGCGTTGAACTTAGATTGCATGACTTGAAAGTAAAATATCAACCCCCGGTCTGACCGATTTCTTTAGCGTTTGAATTGACTTTCTTCACTTAGGATTATACAGAGGCCAGGTATGAAGTTTCTGGCTTTACTTATTTCTCAGATGCGTGTTGAAGAATGGATACATAGGGTAGTCAGGAGGGTTTTAATATTTTCAAATGAGAAAACAGGTGATTTTATGTAAAGTTCCCGTATCATAAGGTCCAGACGAGGCAAGGAAGATTGTAACTCAGTAGAGTCTTTTTGAGGCTGTCAAGACAAGACGTTGTGCCACCTTAAATGACTTATAAATCTGAAAGTGTCTTCAAATCTGTAAGATTTTCAATGTTCTAAAACTAGTGTGAGTTAGAGGCCAGAAATAATGACCAAATCCTATAATTTTTTGCATCTCACAGAATTTAGGCCAAAAATTCTTATGGTAATTGTCATGTCAGTCTCATAAACATTGAATGTTATTTTAAAGTGAACTGTACGGATCAGTTAGAAACAGACATGTAATCTTAAATTTATATTGAAGAATAAAGTAAACTCTCTGGTGGTTTTTTTTTAGTAAATTCCTTAAAGGGACCAACTCTTCCCACCTCTAAAAAGGAGGTGATACAGGTGTAAAGATCAGTGCTTCACACTGTTGCTTCTCTGGGCATGCAACGACAGTTTTCTTCCCCAAATAACTCTCTTCAGTTCAACCAATATCAAATGAAGTCTTGTTGGTGCTGAGCGAACCCTGTCCTGTTCCACCACTCTGCTCTTTGGTTCATGTTTTCATTGGACTCTGTGCAAAGCCAGTCAAGTCAATTTGAAATTGTGCCTTTCAGAGGAATTAAAAAATGGCAAAGCCAAGCAATGTCATCCACGCTAATGATTTTACCCCTACTGCTTTCTCCATTAAACTCCTCAAAACTGTAGGAACTATTGGGCTGTCGTGCTGCATTTCCAATGGAGAGCGGAGACCTAGAAGTTCTCTGTGCGGAGTAAAGCGCTTACAAGCCCACAAATATTCTTTTGAAGATGTTTCTCTTATCTTACAAGGACATGCATCATTTTGAAAACATTTTGCTCAGAGACTGGAAGTCTTTCAGTTCAGAGCTAACCAAGTTTCGTGTTTTTTATTTTACTTCTTTCCAAGTCCATCTCTTTCACACAGCACTGATTGCGAGTGTTTCTTTGCTCCTGGAGTAAGCAGGTTTTGGGAATGGGTTTAATCTCTCTCTTCCAGTTTATGGAAACGCGAATGCCATTCCTTGACATGACAAAGCTTTATGAACCTCAGGTTTCAGCTTTCTGCAGGAGAAACAGAGCAACAAGCTGCTTGATACAGCCTGAAAAAGCCACCTACATACCTACATCAGTGAGAAAGGGCAGCAATGTGTGTGAAATGGCGAGAGAGATCCCTATGAGAGCATGACACCTTCTTTCAAAGGATGCATTTTAATTCACTTCTTCTACTTAACAAGTCTGAAGCTTCAACAGTTAAATTCAGTTGTTCTTGCTTTTATCTGACTCCTGTTTTCTGTTGACCGTGAGTTATTTCCTGTAATCTGCTCTTCGTTTGAGCCCATCTTCCCACGCCAAAGAGAGAGAGAAGGGGCACCGTGTTCTCTGTTGCTTTGCCTGGGTTGTTCAGCTTCCCAGTTCATCAGTATAAGGTTTGTTTTTATTTCCAGTCCTGTAACATGCTGTGTCTTGTCTGTACTTAATGACCAGCAATTAATCTTAGTGCTGAGCCACCTCACACTCTGATATCCTTGCAAAGCCCCCGTGCCTTTGTTTGGAGGCTAGAAATTGCAGTTTAGATACCGTCTCTTGGTCAAATATTTCTTCTAATGTAGAGGGACTGTTGTTGGGGTTTTTTTCAGGCATCCTAATAATTTTCTTCCAGTCTCTGTGTTAGTGATGACTAAAGGCAACGCAACTTCTGATCTCTGCTTAGGTGTATGGTTAAGAAAAAAGAGCAAAGTCCTAGCAATGATGACTAACCTGCTGAGCTGTGGTATTGCTTGGGTCTGAAGGAAGATTCTTGCTCTCTAGATAACCGGGTAAAGAAACTGGAGTGGGTGGTTTGTTATGAAGAGGGGAATCATGGAGGAGGTGCTACAGTTTCCCAGTGGCCTTTCTGGCCTCCTCCCCCTGTGCAAGAGGGGCATAGGGTACGAAACGCGGCTCTCTCAGCCATCCTGTCCTCCACAGGCTTGGTGTAACTGGGAGATTCGGTGGGGTCAGGTTGGTGTCAGCCCGGGCAGGTACCTGCTGCATCCAGCTCAGCTGCTTTTAGAGCAGAGATGTCATAAATCTGAGGTTGAACCTTGCTGTTTTTTCGTTTTACAGAGGAGGTCATGCTGGCAGAGGAAGACAAGAACGCGGAAGAGAAATCTCCTCTGGACGGTAGGTCATTTTGCTGTGCCGTTCTCCTCCTGTGACACGAGAGAGGCTCACGTGCTGCCCGCTGACATGGCTTTCTGTTGTCACCAGGAGGGTGCGAGGAACACGCTCTTGCATGCACTTGGCAGAAGTCGGGCTAAAGAGTCCCTTTTCCCGTACCGGGTCTTTTCGAGGTTGCAGGTGGATGATGAGCAGTTATGTGACACACCACACTGGGATGGGGGTCAGTCGCTCCCTACGCTGCCTGTGGGCCCGCAGCGTGACGGGGATGCCCCGTCAGGCTCTGCTGAGCATGGCTGGCCGCGTCTACCTGCAGGTCGTGGTAGGGTTAGGCTGCAGATCGGATGCCAGAAAAGAAACGCATTGTCCGAGAGAAGGCAGGGCTCTAAACCGAGGTTTCCAACAGGATTTGGCCAAGAGACTAAGACCCCTGTTACTTGTAAGCAGTAAGACATAACAGGGTGTGGTGATCCTCTCTTCCGACGTGTGACCCTAGCGTTGCAGGACGGCTGGAGCTCCAGACACAGCGAGGCCGCGGGGACCCCTCTCCCTGCGCCTCCAGACCCAGGAGCTCTTAGGGTGCGACAGCCAGTCAAAGTTCAGTTAAAGATTCTTCCCTCTCCCTTTTCTGACCATCTTTCGTCCTCCCATGTCTCCTCCTTTCCCCTCCCCTCCCTTTTCCCTCCTCTTTTTTTTTCTCCTCCCGTTCACTGTCAGGGAGGGCCGCCTCGGAAGGGCCGATTCAACAAGGCACGGCACCGGCAGAGACTAGCAGCGGCAGCAGCTACAACAGTGAGTGGATTGCAAATCACCAGGGGCTCAGGCGGGACAGGGCTTCCCCTCCGCCGCCCCACGCACCCAGGTCACCGGTGATGCTTCCCGAGTGGTTTTTTGCACCTCACTCCGAGCCACGCGGCTCCTTGGGGCATAAGGCACCCACCTGCCAGCCCACGTTGGCCAGCCTAGTGACCTGTGCTCGGGGAGGACTCGGGGATGGAAGAGCTGGGGCTGAAGAAGGTCAGGGCTGAGGTGTGCTTGGCAAATCTTGGTGCGTGTGTGTGGGTGTGTGTGCACTGGGGAAGTTTGTCCAGCACGTGGGTGCAGCCAGGGCTGTTAGTCTTGAGCTTTCTGTACTTAAAAGGGACCGTTCAGAAAGATGGGACAGACTTTTTAGCAGAGCCTGTTGTGATAGGAGAAGGGGTGAGGGTTTTAAACTAAAGGAGGGGAGATTGAGGCTGGACATGAGGAAGAAATTGTTGGCCCTGAGGGTGGTGAGAGCCTGGCCCAGGTTGGCCAGAGAGGTGGTGGATGAACCATCCCTGGAGACATCCCAGGCCAGGCTGGACGGGGCTCTGAGCAACCTGAGCTGGTGAAGATGTCCCTGTCATGGCAGGGGGGGCACTGGGGGAGCTGGGAAGGTCCCTTCAACCCAAACCATTCTGTGATTCTATGAAATGAGTGTCTGGAAGAGTAGTCTGAAAAGCTGAGTGGTGTAAGGGAACTAGAGGTGGGTGCAGACAGTGACATGAACACCCAGGTGTGCTAAACCTCCCTCTCTACCAGTAAGCTAAAGGATTCCAGCCTTGAAGCCCACGGGTACGGAGCAGCCCGCGTCTGTGCTGGGAAATTGTCTTAATCTCAAAACCAGGGCAACATTGCGTAGAAGGTACCTGTAGAGATGGCACGACCTAACTGCTAGACATGTGCAGGTCATTTTGGAGGGAGAAGATAAAGAAGAAGGTATTCATTTGCTACCAGGAAATGTTTTAAAACTTCAATCCCAGGGTTTGGTTGTTTCAGTACTGGGGATGGCCCTGGACATGCTGGAGTGTACTGGGACAGGTGCAGCCTGAAGGACCCAAAACCTGGTGCTGCTGGGAGTGAGGATTCAGCCTACTGCTGGGCAGGAAGTGGTTATTTGTAAAAATTTGGATCCAGAGCACTTGTTCAGAGTGTCCTCTCCTCTTTGAGCCTCTCCAAACCTGAGTGATGCTCTGGGTGTTTCCTCAAGTGACAAAAGCACTAACACTTGCCTTAGCCGTGGAGGAAGAAGCGCATCCATTTCTCTGCCAAGGAGGGGAAATTTGTGTAGGGTGAGGGGATCCTCTCGTAAGACCTGACCCCCCCGGGCAGTCGCTGCAGAGTGAGTGGGTTTGCTGTGTGTGCCTACTGAACAGAATGTATCACCACACCGTGGGGTGTCTTACTGCTGATAGCAAACGGTGCTTAGTTACTGTGTGTCTTGAAGCTGTTTCCAAACTGTACCAACGTTATTTTTCTCTGCTAGTTCTCAAGGTTTTGCAGGTAGGTGGTCATGGGACCAGTGTCTGCTCCTGCGTTACCCCTGTGCACTGGGTGAGCGGTGCCGACCTCTCCGAGCCTTAAGCTGCAGTTCTCTTTCCCTGTCGAGTAAAACGGTGTAGAGACACTCTCCCTATAAACGATGCTGTTGGACAAAGCGTGTTTCCAAAGGGTTCTGACATCCCCAGAGGGAAGGAATTGTACAGTGGGTGCTGTTAAGAGTGTGTTCACTGATTTGCGGTGGTTGCTTTCAACGTAGCGTTTCTGCTGCTTTAGGCGTCGCTCTGTGGTGAGCTGTATCCGAGCACTGTAAACGCTAACTTCTTAATGGTGCACACTGTAAACAGCATTAATATTTTTAGTGGTTAGAAGCACTCATCTCCTAACCCACTGGGGCTCAGGAAGATTCAGTGACCCTGCCCAGCGATTCTGCTGTGCTAAAAGGTCCAGCGGCTGCAGTGACCCCCCCACCCTCCTGCATCTGCTGGGGTGAAGTGTGAGCACGCAGACCTGTGTCTGGCAAGCCTTCAAGATCTCGAAGGTTAAATAAATCAACAACCCTGGCATCAAAGCATGCGGAGGCCCTGCAAGGTTGTAGGTTGACTGATTTGCTCCAGCTTAGCCTTGTGTGAGAGCTTTAAGCTGGCATTGGGAAGTAAATGCTGACCCTGGAGAGTGAAGGGAGGGGGAGAGAGAATCCACTCTGAATGCTCACGGGGAATTTTCTCTTTAATTTGCACACAGTGTTGAAAAGAGCTGCAATAAAGAAGAGCAAAAATGACCTGATTCATGCTGAAGAAGGTGAGGACCATTTCACAGACATTTGCTCCGTTGGTGAGTACTGGCTTTGCATTCGCCGAGGTTTAGATCTCCGCCTAAACATGTTCATGTTGCGTTTCCTCCGAGCATCTCCTTTGCTCCAGAAGTTGCAGTTTCAAGAAGAATTATCCCTGCTCCTGCAGCAGCGCTCAACTTAATAAGCAAATGGCTTTGTGGCTTCACCCTCTCCCCAGTGCTGCCCTGCTCAGCTCTTGCATGCTGCACCCTTTAAAAGAGCCCTGCCGAAACGCTTGGAGAGCCCGTGCTGGGTTGGCCATATTGCGATTCTGCTTGGAACGTGCTTATTTAGGCTAATGAAGCCCAAATACGTCAAACAATACCACTAAGGCTCATCTGTTGCAGGGAGGAGAGGAAGTGGACACTTAGTCACATCTGTCACTAATGCACAGCGTGTGGTTTTTCAGCCTTTGCCATGTGAATGGTTACTGGGAAGTGCTGGGCAGTGGCCCTGTTTGTCATATTCTTGCCTTAGAAGAGGGTCTTAAAGCGATTCTTCACGTTTTTACAGCCAGTTATAGAGATGCGCACTTGTGTGCATGTGATTACCTGCATGCCTCCAACATGGAGTGTAGCATCCTTCACAGTGTAGCATCAATGGTGCAAATTGGGTACGTTAGACTCTGGAGAATGAGACGCTGTCAGGCAACAGAGGTGCTGCTTGTTCTGCAGTTAAGGGAGAATGACTTCCCTCCTGGGACGTGGCAGAGAGGCAGGTTTGAGATTTGCAAGGCTCTGAGCACACAGCACCACATTTGGACATGTGCAGAAAGACCTTTCAGTTGTGGGTTTTTACTTGCTAGCTGGGGAAACATCTTCCTGAGTGCTTTGCAGTTAGCTGTTTGGCTTGTTCCTGTCCCTGTTGTTTGAGTCGGTATTTCGCTTTGCTGCTGAAGCAGCAGATGTTCTCATTATCTTCCAAAGAAACGTCTTGGCACCCCAGTTACCACAAAGCAGCAAATCCTGGATGTATGAGAGTAGCAGCACAAACAGTACATTGGAGAGTATGTTTCTGTATATGCTTGCAAGCATGAGTGCCTCAAAGGCTCTTTGGAAGTTGGGCATTAACATTTTAAGAGATTACAACTGCTGCTGGATTTATTTTTCCCCCTTTAAGCGAAGACCTGGTTGCAGGAAATGAATGTTGCTCAGCATGTTACTGACACCATCGCCCACTGTTGAGCTGCCGCAGTCCCCAGGCTGAGCAGGCTGCAGGTTTTGTGGCTAAACTGCCGACAGTTCTGAGAGATGCTGAAAGAGGGCAAAAATGCAGCAACCGTGTGCATTTTTGTTTGGTTTTATTCCGGGCAGCTTGGATCCCTGCATGGATAACAAGGAATGGACATTTTTGGAACATTTGTTCATGGTTACAATAATTATGAGGTCTTTGCATTCACATCCAAGTCCCTCCAGGCTCTGGGCACCCATGCCACGCAAACAGATCTTTGAATTCAGCGTTTCAAGTGGCAACGGATGACGGAGCATCTGGACTTGTGGATAATCTGATGCAGAGCTGGGAACTGTCTCGGGAGCATATGGCCGGGAAAATAACAGCAGTGCTTTCCACCTTCTGCGAGTGGTTCACCCACTTGGGAAAAGCGTTTTTGATTCATGAAACAAGGCAGAAAAAGAAGAAATGGATAAAGCAGATAGTTCTGCAGGCTCATGAAAAGGCTGAAACTCTGCCTAACATAAACAGTCAGATCATATGGGCAATTATGCATGAAGAATATGTTTTTGAGAAAAGGCTTTTTTGGATGGTTTTCTGTAATGGCTTGCTGATGGGAGTGTAAAGAGAGTGGAAGAACTAACAATACAATTACCAAGTGCAACATGAAGATGCAGACCAGAGTGGTACAGACTTTGACAGGTCTCTTGCTGGCCATTGACTGAATGTGTTGCACTTTAATTCAAACACAAGTACCTCAATGAGCCTTATAATTGCATTATAAAGCTCTATAGTGGTAAACACTTCCCAGTGTGTTCTCTGGAGTTCTTAAAATTTATTCTTTTCTTTCCTCCTAATGCTCAGCCTTCCTTTCCGCACTCATCCGCGTGCAGCAGGAGATGCTGCTCCTTCTGCCTTCTCACCCTCTACGCTGCACCAGACACAGAGCACTGTCTTGATTGCCAGACAGTGAAGCCTGGAGAAGGTTTAAATACTGCTGCTTTTGTTTTCTGGAAGTTCAGTACAACCAGTAGAGAGGGGGTAAAAGGGCAGCAGACTATCCCCATGCAAATCTGACAACATAGGCTGGCTTGAATATCTGAGAAGTCTTTACCTGCTAAACAGTAATACGATACGGTGCAGCCTGTATCTTAACCTGCAGTTCATGTTGTTTTAAAGCAATAGATGAGCACTATTTTCTTGTAACTGCTAAAGGAAAGATTATCAAACTAACATAGAAACAGCATACTAAGCTTTCTGCAAGGAGTTTGTTCAAAGCCTGGCCAGGGCCAGCTCTCCATTTGGTGTGTTGGTGGATGGCCAAAAGTGTGAAATGGAGCAGAGAGCTTGCTTTCTATGTGGGAGACGGCACAGCGTGCTCTTATGTAGCTGTGAGGCTTGGAGAACTCATTGGTGTCACATCTGGATGCTTCATCCTTCCTGTGAGCACTGTGTTTGATGTTACTGAAGGATGAAACAGGGCGAGATTCCCACCCCTTCCAAGTATTGAAATGCAAGCAAGCACACTCAAAAATCTGGCTGCCTCAGCCAGAACACATTGTTCATGTAACTCAGCTGTCTCCAACGGCAGCCCATGTAAGTCATCTGCTCTCATGGTGCTTGGTCCAAGACAGGATGATGTGTGTCCTGGTCAGCCCTACCTGCTGGGATGCTCTGGCCCATGATGGGGAAGGGCAATAGTATATTATCTTGCCACAAACCATCTTAGAATCATAGAAACATTTTGGTTAGAAGAGACCCTCAATCATCAAGTCCAGCCGTTAACCCACCCCTGGCACTGCCCCATGTCCCTGAGAACCTCATCTCCACGTCTGTTCAGCCCCTCCAGGGATGGTGACTCCAGCACTGCCCTGGGCAGCCTGTTCCAATGCCCCACAGCCCTTTGGGGAAGAAATTGTTCCCCACATCCAACCTCAACCTCCCCTGGCGCAACTTGAGGCCGTTTCCTCTGCTCCTGGCGCTTGTTCCTGGGGAGCAGAGCCCGACCCCCCCTGGCTCCAAGCTCCTTTCAGGCAGTTCAGAGATCAGAAGGTCTCCCCTCAGCTCCTGTCCTCAGCTGAGGCCCCCAGGTCCCTCAGCCGCTCCCATCACACTTGTGCTCCAAAAGCACAAAAGCCAAAGGTTCGGTAGCAGTTCCGGAGCGGTGCCAGCACAGCGGGAAACAGGTAGTGGGCAGCCTGCAGCAATCACAATTTTCCCGGCTTGCAACAGCGTCTGTGGCTGTTGCAGAGGAACTCCAAGGGATGTGTGTTTGGTACTAACGTGCGCTGGTTTCTCCTGCCTCAGCACTGGCTGGAAATTTGCCTTTTCATCATATGTTTCAACAGCGCCTGCGACCGCAGGGGGAGAGCTTACATTAGAAATAATTTCTTCTGTCAGCTTCCTATTGTTAAAACATTTGACTCTTTTCCAGGGTTTGAGGCCAGACTCAAAATGCAGCTGATATAGGCAGAATTGATACAAATGAGTAGCTGTGCCCAAAATATGATGCATGGAGGCAGATTGAGCCCTCTGCTGTAGAAATATATGAAGTAGTGGAGTAAAATAAGGAGACTTCAATCAATTCAGAAGGGCTGGATCTTTGCCTGGTCCTTGGAGCAGGGGAAATAGGGACCAGCTGTTGCCAGGTACCCAGCTCCAAGGGGACATGGCCAGAAATGCCACTGTGACTGGGACTTTCTGTCCTTCCAGTCTATCGGGAACCCAAAAGTTATGGGTTAAACTGGGACAGTCAAGAGTGCTTAGAATCATAGAATCATTGTGGTCGGAAGAGACCCTCAAGATCATTGAGTCCAACCATAACCTAAATCTAGCACTAAGCCGTGTCCCTGAGAACCTCATCTCTGTGTCTGTCCAGCCCCTCCAGGGATGGTGACTCCAGCACTGCCCTGGGCAGCCTGTTCCAATGCCCCACAGCCCTTTGGGGAAGAAATTGTTCCCCAGATCCAACCTCAACCTCCTCTGGTGCAACTTGAGGCTATTTCCTCTCATCCTATCACTTGTTCCTTGGGAGCAGAGACCAACACCCTCCATGCTGCCCAGTTTCTTGATATGGTGGGGCTGGGCATTCGTTTATGAAGTTCTAAAATCTCAACATTCACCCTCACGATACCACTGCAAACAAGATACCCTTGCTCAACCCATAGTCAATGCTCCAGCTTCTGCTCAGCCGTGTTTCTGGTGCTTGGGAGAGGGTCTGTGTGCCCAGGAACGTCCTCCAGCCTTTCACACACTGGGATGTGGGGTGGTGACTCTGCTTTCTGTCCCAGGGTCTCCTTTTGCCCGCGCCAGTCTGAAGAGTGGGAAGAACGAGAGCTCGTCCTACTTCAGGAGGAAAGAGAAAATGTTCCGGTTCTTCATCCGGCGCATGGTGAAAGCTCAGAGCTTCTACTGGATCGTCCTCTGCGTGGTGGCCCTCAACACGCTGTGTGTCGCGATGGTGCACTACGACCAGCCGGAGAAGCTCACCACTGCGCTGTGTGAGTACCGGGGACTCCGCCTGTCCTCTGATGAGATCTGGTGTCTTTGATCACTCCGAGCACTGTTACATAAGGTTTGGTTTTCTGAGGGTCAGAAATGCATCAATGCGTGTTTGCAGTAACTCAAGAGTAATTGAGTCATAAAAATCAGGAAAACATGATGCTGATTTGAGATGAGAATGTCATCCCAAACATTATCTGAAGCATCAGATTGAACCACATTTAAATCTCGTAGCGCTGCGGGAGGATTTGTTCCATAACCAGCTTTATGAAAGAAGGGGAATGACTCCGTGCTTGGGTAAAGGCTGGTTTCTCTGTCTGATCAGCATCTGCAGGATTCCTGCCGCTTTGCAGCTGATTGATCCCATGGCTGGTTCCTGTGGTGGACACTTTTAAAGCTCTACTGGGGCTGATGTCCCTGGGGTGGCAGAACGTGCAGTGGCTGGTGCTGCTCGGGAGATAAAAATGTCTATTGTTGTTTAAGGAATCATAAAGTGATTTACTACAGTTGTAGCAGTTATTGTCTTATCCTTTAAAATGTTGCAACTTTACAGCAGGACTTTTTTTGGTAATTTTGTCTTCCTTACTAATGGTTTGTGATCAGATGGGATAAAAGTCATGATGCCCCCCAGTGAAAATATGTACAGTAGTGATAGACATAATACTATACAGGTTATACATATTTGTGCAAAAGCTTTTTATTTTAGCTTGGTTCCTGTGGTCAGTTATCAGTTTGGGCTTCAGATGGTCTGTTGTAAGTGCTTTTGAAGTCTAATTTCATTAGTTTTTTTTAATTGCACTTGTTCTGTCCTGTGATGAATAATCAGTGGAGGCAGCTGTCTGCAGTCAAAGCCTTTACACATCGCAGTGTTACACTGGGGCTACAGACTTGATCACAAAGCCTGTTTTAAAATAAATCCGCAATGTGAAGGAGAGACCTTTGCTCATTTATTTTAATGAACATTACAGGCTATGACTCCTAGAGCTCAAAAACCTGTAGGAATATGGTGACACTGCAAGTTTTTCCTTCTGAGGGGAAGGGATGGAGAGTTTGTTTCTGGATGACAGAGCCATTGCGTTTGTCACTTCTGGATTTATGCAATGGTCAGGAAGGAATCTTTTTGCAGTACTTGATGTTCAGATGTGGCTACTTCAGGATTTAAGTAAAACTTAAAAAGCCACAGAAGACTAGGAAAAAAAACCCAAATATTTCCAACAGTCTGACTTAATAACTGTGGCTTAGATCATTAAAGATACTTATCTACCTAATTTTCATTGATTTCTTTATAAATTAGATACTTAAATATTTCTAGCCCTAGATCCTCAAGTCTTACCTTATTACAAGGAATCAAAATTTGAAGCTTTTTTTATAGACCTAAAAGGTCAAGAAATACCAGCTGCTCTGGCTTCAAAACCTCCCTGTTAATCGTTGATGAAACATTTAATCCCACCAGGTAAATGGAGCTCTAATGAGAGTTGCAGAAGGACAGAAATTTCTTTCAACTCCTTTTTTTTCGTTCCCCCAAGATTTAGACTGAAAAGAGAGACAGACTACACAGAGAAGTCAGTCTTGCTTATTCAGGACTAAATGTCTAGAGAAGAAACAACACTTGAGTCTTTCAGCTCAAAAAAGAAGGCTTTAGATTTCCAAACTAAGCTTTAGGAACACCTTATGCAGTAACTTTTCTAAGGGAACATGAAGATATCTGTCAGCCAGCAACTTCTATTTAATAGAAGGGACGGAAGGGATTTTCTGTTGATTAGAATTAAAGATGTGTTGCCATGTGGGAAACTCTTCTTGGACAGAGACCATCAGTTATTTTCCCAATCTACTTCAGTTGAAGGCAAAAAATAGGGAAGGTTGAACTTGTGTTGTGCCTGGGATCAGGGACTGGGATGGATCCTTCTTTTGGGAGCTCTGGGTGTGTCTATAACACCCAGTATTGTGAATTAGTTTCAGAAAAGTGATCCGTTGAGTTATTTTTGATGGAAAAGTCAGAAAAACACCAAGGAACCCTGTGTTCTTGGAAGTTATAATAAACCCTTAGCATCCTCCCAGCCATTGGTGCTTTACTGGGTCTCATCTGCCCTTGATGTACCTTTGGATCGTTGTACTGTCCTTACTGCAAGACCCAAGTGTCTTTGGTCAATAAGGAAACACCTGGGCAGGTATTTCACAAATCAATCCCTTAGACTCACCAAAAACCATACCAGTAGCTACAGATAAACACTGTTAGAAACACCAGTGAGGGCACAGGTAAAGCCAGAATGTCTGAACAGTCTTAGGTTTTGTGGATGTGCTTGTAGAGGTGCAAGCATTGGGTCTTTAAACGGAGTGGTACAAGATTAGCCACTGTGACCTAGAGAATAAAAGCCGGAGATGCAGAATGAATGGTCATCATGGAAATTTGAGATACTATAGATAATTTTCTCCCTCTTGTTTTTTTTTAGTTTAAAGATAGTTTTCTCCAAGACAAGAAGCAGACGTGCCCTGGGTTCCTTGTCTCTGCTCTGTCTTATGGCACAGTGTAATAGAAACTCTGGGAAGAAACCTATTTTAGCACAATTTTACAACAGAGAGCTTGTCCCCTGAAAAGGCTTACAAGTCCAAACTCTTAAACTACAGGAGTCCTGTACTTCCAAACCCTCCCAGCTTTGCAGGGTGATGAGCTGTACCGTCATATTCATGCCCATCTTTGTGTTTAGTGTAACCTGAAGGTTTCTGCCTGTTTTCCTGGGGATGGTGTAGTCATCATAACAATCTTTCCTATTACTCTAAAGCTTAATATTTAATACAGGGGATATTTTACACCTTAAGGTGCGTGGACTAACTGGTGGTTTTGTTACTACACTCAGGATAAGGCTGGACTTGGCTCCTCTTCTGTGTGCACTAAACCACAACCAGCCTGATGAACCCTTCAGCAAATACATTTGTGAACAAGCTCCTGGAAAGCCCCATTCTGCCCAAGATTTGTGCACAAATCCATTAGATACAGCTAGAACAAGATATCACAAAGCCGGGGGATTTGAAGCAGCTCCTGGAAGTACTCGGCAAAATCCTTTAAGTGTAAGAGCGACAGAGTTTAAAAATGGCTTTAAAGTTAAGCCATGAGTAGTGAACTTCACTAAGAGGAGCAGGACTTGGCTAGGCTGATGTAGAACAAGAGAGAAATAGCCAATTCTAATTATGTTGTTTCATGGAAGGTGCTTAGAAGTGAAGTGCTGAGGAGTTTTGTGAAGTGCAGCAGTGGGAGAGGAGCATGGAAACAAGTCTGGCAGGATCTACTAAACCCTGAAACTCTACCCAGGCACCTCTAATTCAATTATACCTGTCCCTCTGGGGAGAAGTTTAATTACATTACAAATTAATTTTACTTAAAGAATGGTTGGTAAAAGCCTACGGGTCTGCATTGATTTATTTTTCCCCTGGTCTTTTCTTTTAACTTTTGTGCTGTTGAATTGTTCTGATTAGCTTTCTCTGTTTGATATTCTGTGTTGCTGCAACTGCTTTGAAAAAGGAACCGTAGGAGCTTTAGAAAGGGGCTTGGGATTTCATTAGTCTTATTGAAAGAGCTGATGAGAAATTCCTTGAATTCTTGGGGTGTGGTGAAGAACAGGACATCCTTTATGCCCCTGTAATTATCCCCAAATTAGAGCGAATATTGTCCATCTCTGCATGGGAAGGACTCCAGTGCCACATTGCTACAGGAGTTTTCTCATACAGCACATGGACACATGGCATGTTCTGCTCACCAAAGCATGGGCCTTTGATTAAATAAGTTGCAGTTCCATATAAAAGTATATATTTCATGCAGCCACACATGATTGTCATCAGTTTGGGATAATTTCCACCATTGCAGGTATTCTCAGAAAAAAAGAGACTTCTGTTGGAAGGCAACTCGCTAATCCAGCCTAGAAAAGCATCCCTGAGGTCTAGAGCAGGGATGGATATCCCTCTGGATAGAAATACGCAGCATTTGCAATTGCGAGTAAAGGCTTTTTGAACCAAGTGGATTTATTTATGTCTGCTGAGCATTTTTACATCTACTTGGCCAAAGAGGAGGAAGTTTTACTTGACCGAGTTTCTACTCCCGGTTGGTTTCATGTATGGGGAGCGTGAGCAGAGGAAACCGAAGCGGGAGGCTCGGCACCTGCTCCTGATGACATCGGGCTGGGAGACGGGGCAGAAATGGAATTAATCCATGGGTGATTGACAAAAAAGGGCCGCTAACTATCTAATTCAAACTTCTAGGGCAAAAAAGATGCTAGCACAGCCTTTGCCAATAGCACAAATTTGAAATTGAATCAGAGTACTTGTATCAAACTTTTTTTTCTTTAAATCACATTACAAAATGCTTCTGCTTGAGGCAGATTAAATTACATGTGGGGTCTGAATACCAGGAGGTCCAAACAATGAAATTGCATTTTCAATTATATAGGCCGTGTCAGGAGAAATGGTGTTTCTGATCCTTCCGTTGGAGAAGCTGATTCGTTTTGACTCAATGGCTTCTGCCCAAGGAGTTCACTATGTCCACGTTTTCCTTCCCTCCACCGCTTGCCCTCATAGTGCTGGTTGGTAGCACTGGTATCTGCTGGAATACATGATATAAGAGATATTGGTGCCTGTTTGGAACTCTGCTCTTGGTGGAAGTCACCAGCTGTGAAAGAACAAATTGAGTGGCTCTTTCAAGAGCTGCTGAAGGAAGTTGTTTCTTGGATGTTCTCAGTTTCTAACACTTTCTGGGCTTTGTTTGTGGTGTGTTTTGTTGGTTTTTTTTTGGTTGTTGTTTTCGAATCAAATATTTCTTGATTCTGTTTTGCTTACAGATGGCATTGGCCAGCTTTTATTCTCCTCTGACATTCTGGTTTTGCAGCTCTGTTTGCAGGATGTGTCAGTCCATTGATGGAACATTGCACTGGTTGATACCTGGGTTTTTTTGTTCATGCTTCTGCTGGATGGGCAACTGAACATTAATCCTTGTTTCTTTCCTCCTTTTTCTTCTTTTGGAATGAAGGAAATTTTACCTATTGGTAAAATTACAGTAAAAAACTTCCTGCCTAGTATTCTTGTTATTCTGTGAAAGAATATGGAGCAGACCTGAAATGTAACTCTTAAAAGTGAGTTTGTGGATGGAGAAGGGGATAAGAATCCCCTGCAGGAGTGAGATATGAAGCAGGTGGAGGTTGTGCAATGTTTGCTGTAGGACCCTCCTGACAGTTTTAGGTTTTGTCTGCTAACTAAGCCAGGCGCCACCAGTTTGAAAGCACTGGTTTGGTATCCTTGTGCCAGGGAGAACTGACTTTGAACTCATTCCAATAAGCACCATCCAGCTTGTGGAGGGAGCAATTCCGGTCAGCACAAGCTCTGGTCCAAGGTTTCCCTCCCAGGTAACAACTGAAACAGGTGACAGCGGCAGCACAAATTCTTCCACGCCTGGAGAAGATGCATCTGCTTTATTGGGCGAGTTTTGCCTTCTGTTTCTTACCGTTTCCAAAGTACATCAGGTACAGTATGGAAGTTCAGGATCTGGCCTGGAAGGTAGTTTAAGCTTCTGATTTACAGGGCCAGCTGTCAATAATTAAGGCTTTTAACATTCTTACTACTTCACAATCGCAATTTTTTTTAAATTATGTGCAAGGAAATTCAATACCACCGAGTGTGTTTCTAGAAAATTCTCTATTTTTCTATTATTGCACTTGTCAGTCACCTCATTTTATGGCTGACATTGGTTCACCTGGTCCCTTTCCCGCACCCTCTGCCCCTGTACAGTCTGGATTGTCAGTGTAGCTGTGGGTAACTCCCTATTCTGGGCTCCCTTGTGCTGCAAACAGCTGTTTGCTCACTGGCTCTTCCCTCTGATGTCAGAAAAGTCATAGCATGGTACAGGTGTGAACAAGCTTGTCCTAGCAAGTTCCAAGCTCAAAGGGAGTTGGAGATGTGCTGCTCCTTGAGCACTGAGAGCCAGCGATGGAGCCTACATCTTGGTCAAAAAAAGGCTGGGAAGTCTGCAGACTTCATGATCTTATTCCTCAAACGTGACTACTTTGCCCTTGAAAGTCATCTTCAATGATATTGCTCCTGTTTTCAAGGAGAGTAGGTTACATGATGTAATTAATATACCCTCCTGGTATTTCCTCCCCTATTGCAAATGTTGGCAGAAATGTCCTTGCAGGCTCCTCACTGAAGCGTTAATAAAACCTTTCTTATCTAGTTAACGTTTCCTGGATTTCAGTTAACGTTATGCCCATGATATTTCACGACTGCCTTTCATTTAAAATTTAAAACTTCTTTTTTATTTTTTGATAATTGAAGCCATATTTTTCAAGTATTTTCAAAAGAAAAGCAGCAATTTGAGATGGACGTGGGCCAGCCACGTTCACTCAATTCTGAATGTGCAAGGCAATGAATGGAGTGAAACCCAAGTAGTTTGAAAGGACCTGTGTTCCCTCCCCTCTCTTTCCACACACTCATTAGCTGAAGCCACGTGTTGCAAGAGGTGTACAAAGCACCCAGGATTTGAGATTATCCAGGTGGAGTTTTTCATCCTGCAGCTTGTATCTGTGGCCCCTTGTCTGTCCCTGTGCACCTGTGAGACCAGTTTGGTGTCATCTCTTTATCTATCCTGGAATCGTACAACTGAAATTCCAGCAGACGACTTTCCTGTAGCACATTGAAGTGCTGGAGTGGGTCCAGAGAAGAGCAAGAAGACTTGAACACAAGCCCTATGGGGAGAGGCTGAGGGAGCTGGGCTTGTTCAGTCTGGAGCAGAGGAGGCTTAGAGGTGAGCTCAGCACTCTCTAGAACCACCTGAAGGGCAGTTCTAGCCAGGGGGGATTGGGCTCTTCTCCCAGGCAGTCAGCAATAGGACAAGGGGGCATGGGCTTCAACTCTGCCAGGGGAAACTGAGGCTGGAGATGAGAAAGCAATTCTGTGCAGAGAGAGTGGTCAGCATTGGAATGGCTGCCCAGGGAGGTGCTGGACTCACCGGCCCTGGAGGTTTTTAAACTGAGATTGGCCATGGCACTTAGCGCCATGATCTGGTCAATGGACTGGAGTTGGACCAAGGGTTGGACTGGATGATCTCTGAGGCCTTTCCAACCCAGTCCATTCTATGATTCTGTGATCTGTGCTGCTGCAGCATCCAAGAACCTTCTGTGGTGCTCGGAGCAATGGGATTAATCTCCACACTTCGAAGTTTGATTCTGTTCCTCATCTTTTCTCCAGAGGGAGAGGTTTGCCTTATGCTCTTTAGTTTGTTTCGGTAGTGTAGAGC
This sequence comes from Patagioenas fasciata, assembly GCF_037038585.1. Classification (NCBI taxonomy): domain Eukaryota; kingdom Metazoa; phylum Chordata; class Aves; order Columbiformes; family Columbidae; genus Patagioenas; species Patagioenas fasciata. The sequence continues at coordinate 3,353,911 of NC_092539.1, forward strand.
TGTTTTGCCTTTTTTGTGTTTGTTTTTAGTGTTCCATGGTTTCTGTTGTTCGTTGGCCTCCAGATCTAAACTCGCATGACTTAAAATGCCAACGGCAGCGCTTTCTGTAGCTTTGAGTCCTAAAAACTCGATCTGGAAATTATACTACCCAGCTATGTTCTTTCTGCCCTTTTTTTCATTATAAGTGATAAATTTTCCCATCAATATCTTCACAGCCTATTTGCCTGTGAAGCAGAAGGAAGCAGAACTTGCTCTTCCATAATTATATAGTTATACAGACATAATAAAAATAAATGTGGCTATGTGCTAACAGTAGACACAACACCTCTGAATATGAGCTCTCAGAGGCATCAGTTCCATTGGGTATGGAGGTATTTTTATCATGAGAGGATGTTATAGAATCTTACACCCTGCTCCCAAAAGTCCCTGTTTTATGTAGGTATGAGAGTCCCAAATATACATTTGCAAAACATTATCTGTGCGATTAAATTAGACCTTTAGAAAAATTAGCTCCAGAGCTTTCTTTTGAAATTTCTTTACAAAGATGATGAGAATATTATTTAGTGCTCATTGCAAGCATCCCACAGTACAGATGAAACACTGCATTTATGGTTCTTGAAGGCTGAATACAACCCATGTGCATGTAGAAATAATGATGTGAAACTGTCCTTGGGGTCTTGTTTGGTATTGCAAAGGGATTTTCTTCTGGCAGGAGGCAGTCTGTGTTGTAGAAAAGTACCATTGCTCCCCACATGAAGAGATGAGCCTACCAAGGTGTTGTGGACTAATTTAATCTCTTTTCCTCTTTCCAGATTTTGCGGAGTTTGTTTTTCTGGGTCTGTTCCTTACTGAGATGTCACTGAAGATGTACGGACTGGGGCCAAGAAATTACTTCCACTCTTCATTCAACTGCTTTGACTTTGGGGTGAGTAGGTTTCGGCTGCGTGGATGGAGCGCGTGGCTCTCCCGTTATCGGATGGTGTTGGGCATTGCAAGGTGAGTGTGGGAATTCATGGGAAGTGGTGCTGTAAGCAGTCGTTGGATAAATTAGCTGCAGCGAAACACATTAAACTCCCCCTCGTTCTCATCCTTCTTGAAGAAATGTGGCAGCTGCGGGTTTTGTTTCCTTGGTGAGCCACAGTGTGTTCGCAGCATCAGCGCCAGTAAATGCTCTGATTACCGGGAGGTTCCCTCTGCCTTTTAAATGAGGTGACTGGAAGACAAAAAACCCACACATCTTATTTACTCATCTCCGCTATTGCCCATTTAATGTCCTTCACCTCAAGATACATAGGCAGCACTTCTCAAACATGAGTGCCCAGAAGTAGAAATCTAAACGCACTGTTAGGTGATGGAAAGGCAATAACTCACATCCTTTTATTGTACTAAAACTAAAGCTTTGAAGTGCAAGTAGTGGGGCCAGTTTTGACTCTATCTAACCAAGAGCATTGCATGCAAATGTTGATTTTAATTCATTAAAAGCTACTAGGTTGTAATCTGTCCTCGCAGAGGTTAACTCAGCTTGTCTTCAGCGTGGGTTGAGCACTGCATCCCACAGCGTGAATCAGTCTGTAAGATTTCTTTAACAGAGCAGATACAAAGCTTATGATGCAGCCAGGAGCAAGGGGAAAACATTCAGTTCATTGTACCCATCATCCAGCCCTTCTCTCCAAGATTTAGTCTGTTATTTCTAGCCTTTATCTGCTGAAGTACTGGGGGTAATTCTTCTCCCCTATAAAGCTAGAATCCCTTCTTCAGCACTGCTCCCACAAGGTAGGAAAAAGTATTTTTACCTTTGGGAAGTGGCCGCTCCTAAATCCCAGAATGCAGCTAAAGTCAACTTGTCCTGTTTTTGATCATGTCAAAAAGAAAACTTGGAGCTAAATAGACTAAATAGACATTGAGGTTCAACCAGCCCATGAGTCCCCTGTGTCCGACAGACCAAGGTGTTGCACTCAACGTGAGGATCTCCTCTCGGGGGTGTCCATTGAGCACTTGGTGTCTCAGAGCATGGAACTGCATCGTGCTGCTCTCCTGGCTGCATAGGACAATGCACAGGCTCTGTCGTGAGAGGAAACCGGAGCACAAATAACACCGATGACGTAAGACAGCTGGATGCTTGTAGATTCAGAGTTGTGCCTGAACAAAGGGCCAGAGAGGTTCCCTGCAACTAAAAGCAGCCAATTCATGGGAAGTTGAACTGCAAGTTGTCCTGCAACGGCTGAAATGAAGAGTGTGCCCACAGAATATGAAGGGGCTGACCCCCCGCGTGCCTGATGACCCTAGCTTCTGTAAGCTGAGTCTAAGACGTTTGGCAGCCAAGCAGTATTGCCTAGTTAGACTTTTAGGGTGTCGTCGCCTCCTTTGCATTCCTGGTGATGGATGCTACATCAATGCATGTCACCAATGGATTAAACAGGCTCTTGGCTGCCAGTTTCCTTGGATTCTTGTATCCAGGATGCTCCTTCCACAGCAAGAAGAGCTTGTCGTGGATAGGTGATTTAGGAGCTTGCACGATGTAAGAGAAAAACCTACCGTGTCTCTCTGTTTCGTGTCATGCTATGGCGAGTGCAGCACTGCAATAAGCTTTGCCGAGTGTTTCCCAGGAGGTAAAGCTGTTGGTCTGTTTCTAATTCTTCCTCCTTTAGAGAATCCGCTGGGATCCTGCTTCGAGCTGTGTTTCTTCCTCCTCACCCACCTTCCAGCCCCCAGAATTAATTCAGCTACTTCACCCCCACTGGAATATCCCACAGATCTGTAGTCAGTTTAGTTTGACAAACCATCAAGATGAAACTGTTCAAATGCAAAACAAGTGAAGCAACAAATCAGAGCAACATCAGCCTTGGGAGAAACAGTATGGGGGGGTCTCATGTGAAACAACTCCCAGGGGGCCATGGTGAGATGCCAGGAAAATTAATTACCAATGTAACATGTGGAGGATCTGAGGAAAGGTTTTTGCTGATTCATGAGGGGTTTCCAAGAGTGATAGATTGGAGGAGAGAAATTTTAGTTCCTTCTTTTTGTGATGGGAGAAACTGCATGAGCGGCTGTTGTAGATCTCCCTTTCCCTCTACATTTTCTCAAGCAGAGCTGTGTTTTTTAAAAGACATCCAGGTTTCTGTTTATAAAGGGGTTTCCGAGCTGCTGCGCCCCCCAGCACTGTGCTCAGACACAGCTCTGCTGGGCCTCGCTGCCCATTAACACTCCCCTTCACAGCACGAACGGCTCATGGGATCCGCTGATAATGTGTTCATGGTGTGCGTCACGCAACCGGGGACCACAGACCACGGGAGCTCTGAAATGCTCGGTTAATGCAAGTAATAACAGTAATTGGCAGCAAAATGCCTGCCTTCTCTTATTAACCGTGCAGCAACCTGTGTTGATATAATTGCCCTTTCCATTTGTGCTTAACCCGTTACTATTTTGCCTTTTTTGTAATAAAGGTTGAAGAGATTTCTTTATTGCTTGAAGTTAATTCTCTGCCAGCCTTAAACAGACAAAACAAAAGTTAAAAGACTACCTTGATTAGGGACATATTTTTTAATAACATAATCTGGGGGCCTGGCAGATGATTGGATGTGAATGCTGGAGGCTTTGCAGGATCTCTTAATAGCTATTATCTTAATCGGTGTCCTAAAGACTCTCAGTTGCCAGAAATTTCAGGTGAGTCTTGCCCAGAGCTGAGCTTTGCTGTTCTGCAGCTCCGGGGCTGAAGCCTTTTGGTGCTTGTGATGGGAAGGGAGGACAAGGCAGAGTCCCCATGCTCCAGCTGTGTGGGGTGGGAAATGGAAGTCTTAGCATTTGTTGTTTAGCCAAAGTAGAGGAAAAAATACAGTGTCCTTCAGAAAAGGTTATTTTAAAGTAGTTTAGTTGCTAGAGAAGAAAACAACAAGTTCCTATATGTGGTTCCCTGTGCTGCTTCCAGGTATTATTGCTCTTTTTTAGACCGGCCTGCAGAAAGCTGGAACAAGAATTTTTAGTGCTGTTCACTAATTCATGAGTTTGCTGAAATGATTGCAGCCCAAACTCTGATCCTTGTTCTCTCCAGAGCTAAGCAGAAGTTTTGCCTCGTGTAAAATGGCTTCTTCTTGCAGGTCATCGTGGGAAGTATATTTGAAGTTATCTGGGCTGCGGTGAAACCGGGGACCTCATTTGGCATCAGCGTGTTGAGAGCTCTTCGACTGCTGCGCATTTTCAAAGTAACCAAGTACGTCCAGCTCCCGTTCTGCTCATATGAGGCTTTCAGTACCATATGAAATCTGTATCATCAGCCTCCTGGCAAGTGTTAGAGCTTACCACAGTTGTTATAAACAAACCAACACAAACTACCCCTAAAAAACCCAGTACCAGCTGACACAAAGGTCTCGTCTGTCCTAACATCCCATGTGCGCATTGGCTCCAGTGGATGGGGGAATGGAAGAAAATTGCAGATGCAGAATTGCCCTTCCCTTGGGGCAACCTGGGTTTCTGGCAGTTGAAAGTTTAGAGAATTTCTGAGCCAGAATTTGTACTTTTAACAGCCCTTTCCCCAGCCTCGTATACAGGTTTGGCTACCCTTGGGCTCCACAGTGCAGCGATGGGCTGCACAAGAACATCCTGCTTTTCTTTGTTTTGAATCTTAAACCAAAAATCTTCTGAGATTTTTTTATTTCTTATGGTGAGAGAAAAACATTCCTTATATATTTTCTAAGCGCCATCACTGTCCTTATCTGCTGCTGATCTGGTGGTAGTTCCATAAGTATATTTAGGAAGTGTTAAACTGAGCTAACCTGATTATTGCCAGATACTAAATGCCGGTGCCTGAACCAGCGTGTTGACACAAATATGAAGTGTCGTGTTGCTGCCTGTGCTGTGTCTGCTCTGGGAACGTCTGAGATTTTCAGTCTTGAGCCTGTGAAGTTGAATTTTCACTGAAGCTGGGTTGCCACAGCTTTTCAGTTGTTTTCGTGAATCACGTTAATGTGTGCTGGCGTTAGCCAACAGCTACTGCACGGTTTATAAACCCATCCAGAGCAATTTCTGCAGGGTTTCAAAATAGGAGTGTGGAAATTGGTGACACGTTTGGGTGCTCCTGCTGTTGTTTTCCACTTTATTTATTATTATTTTTAAAATTTTTACACTATTTTACACAGTACCTCCTCAGATGTTCCCTCTTTCCATCACTCTCTTACTTGTTCTTGACTTGAAGTAACAAAAGGAGGAATGGCAACTCCCTCCAAGAAAACCCAACTGGATAAAGCATAGGTTGTCACACTTGAACAAAAAAGGAATTTGAAGTAATTAGGTACTTTTGCAGCTATTCAAAATCATGGGTTTGTTAGCTCTGTAGGGTCTGCTAATTGATATCTGTTAATCGTGATGGACATCCAAGATTTATAAGTGAAACTGTGTCATTTGTTGTACCATATGATAAAGGGGTTGGAAACATAAAGTTTTGTTAAAGTCCAGCTAAAGAGGTGGGCACCTGCTCCAAAACCATCTCTTAGTTTACATTTGCACTACTCTTATTTATGGAAAACTACAGGTTTTGTAGTAAATTCATAACAATTAATTCTTAGCAGTTAATTTTATCCAGAGCTACTGAGATCTAGTGTATCTGGTCATGTGTTGTGATTTTCGGTTGTTCAGGATTTTGGCCAGCATAATAAAAGGTAGGAGCCTGAGATTTGACTTAATAAAGCGAATAATGGAGTAAGTTGAGTGCTCTCCCCGTTTTCAGGACAGTGAGTGAAGTTTTCACCCCCACCCCACGATGCTGGAGTTCCCTTGACCTATTTAGGTGGATATTTCCCCTGACATAGTGTTACTATGTTTAACAGAAGCTTGGGTAATTGATGGTAATAGATCTTCTGATTGGTATGTCCCAAATCAGTGTGACCGCAGATGGCAATGGTTAAAAAGTTAAGTTAGAGCTGGGCTAAAAGGTGAGAGCAGGATGTGGTACGAGGGGATGCAGCCTAAGAGGAGCTAAAATGCAGCAAGGAGAAAACAGCTCCATGTGTTTTCCTCTTTGTCCTGACAGAAGTGAATGGGCACTGGCATTTCTAGAGATGCAACTTATGTCCTGGTGCTCTGTAGCCTGACATATTTGGTGCTGAGCTATTCCAGGACAAGACAGAGCTTCCGCGTGTATTTTGTGTCTGGTTGTGTTAACTGTAATGTGCAAAGCCCTGGCTTGTGGCAGATTTTGCCTGAAGCTGCTGTGTCAAGCCGGGGAGGACTGTGTGAGGAGCAAACCCTTCCTGCTCTCCAAGGAGAGCAGCTCAGCCCCTCTTGCTTAGGGGCTCACGCCGAGCAGGTCTGGCTGCAACTTTTTTAATGGAAGATTTTCTCCTGAGAGACCAGAGTTTCTCCTGAAACCTCTGTCACTGTGTTATGGATGTAACTTTTCTTGGAATGACTGCAATGAGGGCACAAGGTCCTGCTTCTCCTGGGATGGATGTGCCTGTGTCGTCCTCAGCAGAGAAACATGGGGTGATTCAGTCTGCCCAGCTACACCTGCGGGAAGGAAGAGGAGGAAAATGAAGACAAAGAGAAAAGAAAGGATGGTGTTTCTGCTCTTCTGACTCAAACTTGGAGCTTTTCTCCCCACCAGGAGATCAGACAAATCCCTGGACTTCCTTCTGCTGGGTACCCAGGGAGGAGCTTGGTGTGTGGGTCTGTCCCAAAACTGCACCAGAGGACGTGCAGGTAGAGGATGCTGCTGCCAAGAGTGACCTCGGGATGGCAGCTCCAAGCACCAGGTGGTGAAACGAGAGAGGTCACTGGAGAAAAAGAGAGACAAGTTTCCTCCCGTGATCTCAGACTCAAAACTTTTAACAGAGGACACGTGAAATGACTCTAAATCACTCGTTTCCCACCGCCTGCTCCAGCCCCGTTGTTCCGCATGCCCGTCTGTCCAAAAGGAGATTGTCAAAGAGCTCCTCTGCTTAATAGCTCTTTCTGCATTTTCTGATTCATTAGTTTTCCTAATATAAATGCTCCCTGCCTGCTCTCAGCAGGGCAGTAAGGCCAGGAACGAAAGCTATTTGTGAGCACCCTCCCCGCACACCGTCACTCCATCACTCTGTGTGCCTGACATTGTGCCAGGGGACAAAACAGCAAACTGGCTTCAGTAGCCAGCCAGATGCAACTTGGACGTGTCAGTGGTTGAGCCGAGCCATCCCCTCTTCTCATGTTGGAGTTAAGGTCCTGGATTTGTTTTCATCCTCCAAGGGTGTTGCTTGGTCTTGGATGCTGAAACCCTGTGGTTGAAATGCCCCACACTCAAGGCGTCGCTGGGCATGAATGTGGGTGTTAAATGTGGGCAGAAATGTTTAAACATGTGGGAGTTTAAGTCCACATGTGAATACTGGCATTGAGTAAATTGGAAGGACATGAGGCAAAGATGTTCTGGTGGAAATGAGGTGTTTATTCCTGATTTGTGTCTAATGAAGGGAGAGTTCACCATCCCCACATTCAGTCTCACCTTGATGATATCAATAAATCTATGGTTTTGACACCCCTGCTGGCTGCTGTGCTGGATAAGAAGATGCAAAAGGTTGAAATCTATACCAGGAAGGGGGTTAGTGAGGAATTGAACTGAACATCTCACTGCAGACGACTGCTCTGCATGAGCACACATGCACAAGGCTGACCATCTCTGCCCTTGCAATGCTACAACAGGCTCTGCCCTGCAGTGAGCTGTATTTTCCCATTATAGAGGGGAGTTAAATATGCTGATATTCCTTGCCATTATTTTTGTTTTTTTCTAATAAGAAAACATATCATATTAGTTTTTACCTAAGCCCTTTCTCCCACTCACATTGTCTCTTGGCTGCTCTGGTCTCTAACACAGGTACTGGAATTCCCTGAGGAATCTGGTGGTCTCCTTGCTCAACTCCATGAAGTCCATCATCAGTTTGCTCTTCCTGCTGTTCCTGTTCATCGTGGTGTTTGCTTTGCTGGGGATGCAGCTCTTTGGAGGACAGTAAGTCTGATCAGTCCTTGTCCTACCAGGGCTTATGTGAAAGCAAGCAGGATGAGGGGAACAATGGGGGCAAGGGCTGCAGGGCTCATGATATTCTCATCCTGAGTGCAGATGTCAGCCCTGGGCTGCTGAGATGTGATCTCTGGTTTATAGGAGAATAGTTCCTGTTCTGGTGTTTTTCCTGGAGCTGAATTCTTAGAGTCACAGAACAGTCTGGGTTGAAGGGACCTTCAAATCTCCCTCAGTGCCCCCCCTGCCATGAGCAGGGACATCTTCACCAGCTCAGGTTGCTCAGAGCCCCATCCAGCCTGGCCTGGGATGTCTCCAGGGATGGTTCATCCACCACCTCTCTGGGCAACCTGGGCCAGGCTCTCACTGCCCTCAGGGCCAACAATTTCTTCCTTATATCTAGTCTAAATTTCCCCTCTTTCAGTTTTAAAACATTACCCCTTGTCCTATTGTAACAGGCCCTGCTATTTTATCTTAAAAAAATAAAATTAAATGACTACTAAGAAGGTAACTTCAATTGACTTTCACACTTGAGAACAAAAACTTATTGGAATGGTTTGTTCCACAGAAAGCATTTGAGATTTTGATTGCTCTTTTTAATTGCGGATGAAAATGAATTTCAAAGCATCAGAGTTTTCTCCAGGAGTAAAATTGAGTTTCTGCTAATAGTTCTGTTAAGCATCTTCTCAGAGATGCTGTGTTTCCCACTGCGCTTGCCTGGGGTGTTTTTTATTGCCAGGTGGAACAAATGTTGCTCTCTGACTCAGGTTACAGGGTATTACAAACAACTCTCCTGCAGTCTGGTACCTTATTGCTCTTGTTTTTATTTCCTTATTTTCTCTAGATTCAACTTCCAAGATGAAACACCAACCACGAATTTCGATACCTTCCCTGCCGCCATCCTCACAGTATTCCAGGTAAAGCTGTCGCTTGTCCTGAGTGAGCATTAGAAAATACTTTCCTGGGCGTCCCTTCCTGCTTATGAGATCCCCAAATATCTGTGGAATTTAGGAAAGAGGGAATCCTTCCTCCTTGTGAGTTTTGCTGCATTTGACCAATCAATGCGTCATTAAAAATCAGTGCAGTAGAATTAAGGAAAGCAGGAAATATAGAAATACATAGAAAGAAATATATATAAAAATATATTTCCTGTATTGATAATATAAAATGTATATTGATATAATAGACGTTTCTGGGCCGAGTTTAAAGGCTGTGCGTGCCCAGGCTGTCGCCTGCTTTACCCCCAGGGCTGGACGCTGCGGTGACAGCACCGGCACATGCTGCAGAAATCGTCCCGTCTGAAATCCCAACAGCCCCTGTGTGGTTGACCTGTTCCACTTTCTCCTCTGGTTGCCATAATTTAACGAGGAGAGAGCCCCGAGGCAGTAGGGAAATCATGTAGCATCTTCCACAGTAATAGCTCAAGATAAGATAATGCTGGATGAGAATTACAATCAGTGGGGGAGTACGGGAAGAGGCATCAGCCTTGGGCGTGTTCGCGTGATGGTAGGAAGGAGTTGTAATTCTGGCAGACGCGGTGCTCGGATTTAAGAGCCCTGTTTTGCAGCTGCTCCCTGTGTGCCTTTTTTAAAACAGTTATTTCAGGTGTTTCAGGAGAGAGCTGGGGATGCTGCATCCTGTGCTGTGTGCAGGTAACACTCAGGTCACTGGAAAACCACCTGGCATTAAGTTCTACTATATATATATTGTCCTATACAAATGGTCAACATGGACTTGACCTGAGACTTGACCCCAGATCCAACTAGATCTCAGCAAGGCTTAGATTATGTATTTCAATGTCCCTCCCAAAAAGGGTTAAAAACATTGAGCTGATGGCAATTTTTGGATTAAAACAGAAAAAGAGTCTAAAAGAAAATGTGTCCTGTGACCCCCGCATAAGCAGCTTCCTCTGGGTCTTGCTTCTCTCCAGATGTAAAGCAGGTTCAGTGGTACTTACCTCGCAGGATATTGCAAATCATGGTAGATTAGTATTTGCATAGTATTTTAGCAGTCATCAAAGCAAGGGCTTACAGAAACCTAAAGGTATTGCCACGGAGCCGGATCTGAACCCCGGGCAGGCTCTGGATATGAGCATCTGGACATTTTGATGTTATTGTGCTTTGGGACTATAGCTATCTCTTGAGAGTACTTAACTGAAATATTTCCTTTCTATTCCTGAGATAAATACTCCTGTAACGTAGTGGCTGTGGGATGAAGGCAAACACTGTTGGTTTTATGATGTATGTGTAAAACATCAGAGCTACGAATTAAAACCTTCAGCACCGAATTAACTCAATGCATACTTGCAGAGGGATTTTGATAACCACCCCGCTCCTCCCCTGAATTTCAAATATCGTGTCAACATTATTTCAATATGGGCTTTGGATCCTCTTCTAACCTCGTCTCCCACTAACTCAGGCGAGCCAGCAGGCTCATTTGGTTGCCGCTCTAATGAGCAGAGCAGCATCGTTCAGTGAACGCATTCGATGTGTTGAACAAATATAATAAAGCCAGATACACTGTGTTTGTCCCTGATGTTAAACAAAGCCTTCTGCAGCCTGCCTAGCCCATTTTAGTTCAGCAGAGCTGGCTGGATCACGATCCTCTGTCACGCGACTCCCAGGACACATTTTGTCACCCATGAGCTGGGTGAACTCAACACTGGGCGCAATGAGCCCCGCCGTCCCCAAATTCTCTTTGAACAGCATCACGTGTTTTTCTCCAGCTCCTGGCTCCCAAAAAGGTCTCTGTGAGCTCATTGCCAAACTATGTATATACAAAATAAAAACACAAACTATATATATATTCATATATATCTCCTTAGGCCATTAAAATTTCACAACAGCTCTTGAAAGCTGTTTTTATTCCATCACCTAGTGGCTCCTCCAAGCCTAAGTATTAAATGCTGAGTCACACTGGACAAAATGTGACTAAAAGCAGCTTTGGACCTGGGGAAAAACAAAATGTTTGGGCTTTATCTTGCTCCAAAGTCCTCAGTTCTTGCACCTCTCCCTCTGCAATGCTGTCCTTTCTCTCCGGTAGCAAGAAGTTCTTACAACATCCATAAACGGAGACTTTCTAGAGCAGGAAGGCTTATTTACTGCATATGTGCTGCTACCCAGTTGCTTAAGTAATTTTTCCAGCTAATGGGTGACAGCACAAACAGTGGGAAGGACACGGGTCCAAGTGTCTGTCCCCTTGCCAGGGCCTCAGAGCATCCTCGGCTCTGCCTGGGCAGGCTGGTTAGTTTAGACCATTTATCATTTTTTTCCTTTAAGTTTTTGTTCCACTTCCAAAATAACACAGTTGGGTTTTGGAGCCCAGACCCCAACCTGCTGGACTTGTTTATGTGCAGCCCGTGATTTGTGATACATTCAACTCCCAGTCTTCTGCAGGGCATAGGAGCGTTCCCAATGGGTCCCTTTCCACAAATGTTTGAGTGAATAGGAATTACTTTGTGGTTATTCCCAGAAAGCAGGAACAGTTGTGAATTCATGGAGATTACGTGAATGCAAGTTTGCGAACAGTGTTTTCCATAACTGAATGACAGAGCTGAAAGCCTAGTGCCCTGGTTCAAATTCTCCAGCGTAAATCTAGAGTAACTCCAATGGTGTGGGTCAGGCTTGAGCTGAATTAGTTGAGACTAGATGCTGCATTTCGGAAACAGGTTTGTGTATGCACTGTATGTCCTTGTGTCTAAACTTACTCTCAACCTATTGCTGTCATCAGCAGCCACCCTGCAGCAAGAAATTTTCTCCCTGTCAGCAGATGACAACTAGTCTGGAATTTGCGATTGTTTCGAGCATGTTGTATGCACGTGGGATTTGATTACTACAGCACACAGCATGCTTTGACCTTTTTTTGTTGATTGCTTCTACTGAACACAAAGATAACGTGCTGTTTAGGAATTTGAGCCCCATACCTCATTGGGCAGGTTTTAACGTACTAAAAGTAACTGTTGTGTGACTCTCCCAGGGTGGGCAGGTGAAGTGCTGAGTGTTGCTGTGTTACAGTCACTGGTGAAGAACAGGAAGGGCAGGCTGTTCAAATGAGTGCACAATTAGCATCTCGCCTACTGAGTCTTAGATCTTTTCAGTTCTTATGATAAATTTTTCTGTTATTCCTGTGCTTGCTGATTATCTGTGACACCTCCCTGGGGCGCCTGTTCCAGTGTCCAGCACCCTCTGGGTGAAGAACCTTTTCCTCATGTCCATCCTGAACATCCCCTGGCACACTCTCCTGCCTTTCCCTCCCATTTCTTAGCACCCCCAGACCTTCCCTGCTTTGTCTTTCCTTTGGGTCACACTTTCTTCTTCTCTCTCGAACTTTGCTGTGCAGATCCTGACGGGAGAAGACTGGAATGCCGTGATGTACCACGGGATAGAGTCGCAGGGTGGTGTCCGCTCAGGGATGTTCTCCTCCATTTACTTCATCGTCCTGACGTTGTTTGGTAACTGTATCCTTACACGTTGCCTTGTGGTGGTGACACAGGGTGCCACGCGCCCTGCCTGGGCTGCTAGAGATATCTAGTTTTGTTTAAATTCTCATACCCACATTTATGCCTTTAAAAACCATTGGTATAGCTCCTTAGAACACTGGTGTGGCCAGCAGGACCAACACAGTGACCGTCCCCGGTCCTGGTCACTGGTGAGGCTGCACCTTGAATCCTGGGGTCAGTTTTGGGCCCCTCACGCCAAGAAAGGCCTTGAGGTGCTGGAGCGAGTTGAGAGAAGGGAACGGAGCTGGTGAGGGGCTGGAGCACAAGTGTGATGGGAGCGGCTGAGGGACCTGGGGGGTTCAGCTGGAGAACAGGAGCTGAGGGGAGACCTTCTGATCTCTGAACTGCCTGAAAGGAGCTTGGAGCCAGGGGGGGTCGGGCTCTGCTCCCCAGGAACAGGCGCCAGGAGCAGAGGAAACGGCCTCAAGTTGCGCCAGGGGAGGTTGAGGTTGGATCTGGGAACAATTTCTTCTTTCCCAAAGGGCTGTTGGGCATTGGAACAGGCTGCCCAGGGCAGTGCTGGAGTCACCATCCCTGGAGGGTTGGACAGACGGACATGAGGTTCTCAGGACATGGGGCAGGGACAGGGGTGGGTTATGGTTGGATTCAATGATCTTGAGAGTCTCTTCCAACCAAAATGAGTCTGTGATTCTCTGATCAGCACCCATGGACTGCCTGGTAGGACTCTGGCTCTTTGTTTTGCATGAAATCTCCTCATTAGCATGAGGAACCGGGATGAGGACCAGCAGGGCATGCAGCGTGTGAGCTGTCCTTGACACACCAGTGTGTTTCTGTGGGATTTATCCTGTTAACAGGCACCGTCAGAGCCAGAGCAGCCGTGTCACTGAGCCTGGCTCCATAGCTGTGCTCAGACATCGGCTCATGGGGGGCAACGTGCTCCCTTCTAGAAAACAGGAGGCCTTGGAAAACTGGGTCGGTAGAGAGCTGGGAGGGAGGGACATCTCAAAATCCTCAAGGCTTGGCATTTGGAAATGAGATTAAGCTATAATCAGGCTTGACAGCAGGGCTGAGAGACTTTCAAACTTAGAGCAGCCAAGACGGAGCATTTTTGAGGAGCAGGATATAAATTCCCTTCTTCCACCTTTAATTCAAAGAGGGGGCTTCTCCCTTGTCCTTTAGTTTTCATGAAAAGGGAAAGAGCGGGGGATGTTGAGAGGAGGGAGTAAGGACCAGGTTCACCTCCTGCCACTGCCATGAATCTGGGGTTTGCCCCCGCTTGCCCTGGCTCAGTGGTGAGTCGAAACAGTCTGTGTTCTCCCCAAATATCACCCTGGCAGAGGGCAGCTGTCTTGCTTTCCCTTCTGCTGTCCTAGAAGACTTTTTCCACCAACTTCTAGCGACCAGAGTTATAAACCTGAAGTAAATCTGTTAATTTATATGGTGATTTACATCTGTGTTTGTGAATTAGAAGCTTGGCCCAGATTGTTTTGGTAGAAATTCAGTCTGAGAGCATCAACTGCTTTCACAGGGAGCTTGTAAGAGCCTTTCTGTATTGCACGTGAACCCATTTGCTTTAAGGGAGAGAACTGAGGCTGGAGTGTGTGGTGGAGAGCGTGGGGTTAAATCTTTCCCTTGTCTCTTTACCGTGGGAATTGCAGCAGTAAACCCCCTAACGCTTGCGCTGGTATTTCAGGCAGTGTTGCAGTAAGGTCAGTGCTACCCCTGCTTGTCACCAGCTCTGGTTTTGATGCCGAGAGCAAGCAGCAGGCAGTCATTTATCTCTGAGGGACAGCTGAACTGTGTGACTTACCAAGGACTTAACTTATCATAAACTGTCAAAACATAACCAGGAATGTCTGAAAATAAAGTGTAGTTTGCCAGAAAAGAGTCGTTTGGCATTTTTGCGGGTAGTTAAATAGTCATTAATGTCACTGATGTTGCAGTGCCCCAGCAATGTTAGGGACAGGTCGGTGTATGGGGTGAGGTATATGGCTGAGTCTCGGGGTCTTCCCAAGGAGAACCCCAGAGCCCAGCAAATGTCAAGAGGCCACCCTATAGAGAACAGTTGTTGATCTCATTAATTATAGATCAATGTGAACTGTCTTTTCTGCTCTAACTTGGGAATTCACAAACATCTCCCTGCTCTGCCTTGCAGAACGCCCTCCAAAAAGCTTTAAAAATGTACTTGTTTTATGCAATTTATTTTGTTTTATTGTATCTCAAGTGTGGATTTGCCACCAGCTCTCCCCACGCAGTTGTTCATTGTGACTGAATTTCCTAAGTGGATCTTTTTGTTTTCATTTTCTTATATCACTACAGTTGAAAATAGTCCAAGCCCCTTCTGGATGCTGATCAGCTTTTGCATTTTGTTTCCTCTGCTTGGAGGGGTTTTCAGTTCCTGAAGGTTGGTGTTTGGTGAGGCCATTTTTAAGAGTTTAGGAACACTGGATCAAATCTTGTTAGCGAATTGGCATAGGTGGTTTTTGGTCAGCTTGCAAAACCTGCTCTTTTTATACATGAGGGGTCTCCTTATTTTTCCCCCAGAGCTGCTTGGGGTATTGTGGTTGTTCTTTTCCATTAAGAAGAAAGGTGGGTGGGTGCCGACTTCCCTTGCTTCTCACTACAGCTCAGTTATTTCTTTGAATCCATTTACTTTTGCAAGGGGCTATCACAGGAAAAGATCCAGAAACTTTTGTAGAATCATAGAATGGTTTAGGTTGGAAGGGGTTGCCTTGACCCATGTGCAGGACCTTGCACTTGGCCTTGTTGAACTTCATGACGCTTGCATGAGTTCCACCTTCCAAGAATGTCAAGGTCCCTCTGGATGGCATCGCTCCCACACCACACAGCTTGGTGTCATCCATAAATGATGTTGGTTTTGGAAACTGGAAACCTCTTGCGTTATGTTCCCAGTTCCAGAAAGTCTGCATGGAGCCAGACTTCCACATCTGAACTGGTTTAATTGAAGTAGTATGATTAGAGTAACAGCAGGATTTGGCCCGTTTTCTAGGAAATTACACCATGCCTGCATTCATTGTTATCCAGTTAATTGATAAACTGAGGCATCTGTGGGCGGGGGGACCTGGACCAGAGGCTGGAGTCTGGGTGATATTTGGGAGTCTCCGAGCTCTGCACAAAGGGCTGATGGACCTTTTTGGGGGCAGAAACACCCTTGTCTACCAGACAGTGTCTGCCTGGAGATGGATCAAAACAGCCTGATCTGTTAAAAAAAAAAAAGAGAGATTAATTATATTTCCAGTGGTTGATTATGTTACACAAGACATTTTCAGCATGTGTGTGTAGGAGGCAGGGGTAGGAAGACAGTTTTATTGCCGAGACATTTATTCCCAGAGCAGGAGGCTTGGAAGAGTTTCCAATGTGTTGGAAACATCCCAGAGGAAAAAAACCCAAACAGCCGGCACCCCGGCGGTGCCACAGGCAGCGGTGCCTGAGCCTCCCTGCCCTCACCCATCTTCTCTGTCCGCACCCCATCTTCTCTGTCCGCACCCCATCTTCCCTGCCTGCACCCCCTGCCCACAAGTGATAGCACAACCCGTGGTTCAAAGGAAAAAGGGAAATTAGTATCTTTGCAGATGAAAAGTTGATGGAGCTCTGACTTTAGCACGGGAGGGAGGTGATTGTTTCAGTGTCATCTTTTCCTTTGTCTTGTTCTTTATCTGCTTGGCTTAGTGGGATTAAGGTTCTCCAGCCCTGAGCTCCTCTCTGTCCTACTGGAACAGAGGAAGGAGTAGTTGATGGGCATCACAGTTCAAAACTCCATCTGTCCCAACCTCCATCTTCCCGTGATATAAACCTCCGTTCCATGTTACATCACACAGAAAACCTGATGAGTGACCTGGTCTTTGCCTGGAGAAACCCTGGGATTCTGTGTCCCTTGCCCTGCAAGGCTGGGTGATCTGGATGCAGATGTATCCTGAGAAATTAAAATCCAGCTCCTACTTCCCCTGTCCCAAGCAGAGGCTCCAGTTTTGATAGACATCCGGGCTCTGGAGACACTCATCTCAGTGGGGATTAGAGACATGAACATCTTGGCTGAATTATGTTTGGTGAAAGCTCTTGAGAGGGAAAGCAAAGAGCCCTTGAGCTGGTTGTTTTGGGCTGGTTTTGGTCCCTGGGAAGTCTTTTGAAGCTGTGCCAATATGGGGCAACAGCTCCCCAGCCAGCAGTGCCCGCAGGCTGCTGGAGCAGGAGGGTTTCTGGGCAGGCTCCTGTTCGACAGAGATGATGGTGGCGGATGAATCAGCCTCTTTGTATAGAGAAACCCCAGGTGCCTCCTTCAGGCATCCTTCTGGGAAATGGAAAGCAATCAGAGGGGCACTGAGGTTTCCCAAAATCCCGGTGTGGGTTTGCCAGCATGGCAGGAGCTCACATCTTGCCTCTCCTCCCCTGCTGGAGTGATCACCTGGCTCCCCCAGCACGCTGCCCTTGTCCCTCGGTCCCACCTTTGCCGCAGCGTTGCTTTGGGCATTGCTTCCAACTCACAGCCCAAAACGGGGACAGGTTAACCCACCAGAAAATAACTGGATTAGTTGCCTAAAGCTGCTGCACTCAGCGTATGGGGATCTGCATCTGGTCCCAGACTGGGATGTGGCTCTGGTGAGGTCAGTGTGATACAAACATGATATCACTCACAAGACAACTTCATTCTCATCTGCGTTCATTTTTAGATGAGCAGTCATAGCTTTACACTTTTATGGAGTAAGTCTCCTGTCACCAGGTAATGTGCAAGAGCAAAGGGGTTTTCTTCTTGCAGAGTAGTTTAGCCTTGTGTTTGCTTTGCTTGCTCTGCTTTATATGCAAAGGTATCTGATTTACAGTTGTTCTGGGGCTGTTTTGCAGACGCATAGCTGGAATAACAACAATAAAATATATGAAGGGACAAGTAAGAGCTGAAATTGTTAAGTGGGAAAATGAAAATAAAAGATGAATAAATAACGATAGGGAAATGTTAGGTCCTAGTGATAGAAGGCAGTGCTCTGCAGAGAGGCCCAGGCTTGCGTGGGCACTGGCGGTTGTTTCGCTGGGCTGTGTGCGATTTGGCCTGGACTAACGGCCCATTTTAATGAGCAGAGCTCGTTAGCTGGGGCTGGGTGTCCTGCTAACAGGCTCTGCTGTAGCTATGCTCTGCGGGATGCTGCAGCATTCAGGATAGAGGATGTCCATGGCGGCCTAATTGTCATATCGACTTGAGTGTGATAAGTCATGATAGTTTCCTCCCAACAGTATGTAATGCAGCTGTGACCTAAGCTTAACTTTTTCGTGGTTCCCAATGTCTTTATATAGTTATATCTTTATATTACGCAAATGTTGGCTTTAAATTGTCTGTTTTTCAGGAAATCTACCAGTTGTCCTTTTAAGCAAAGGGGAAATATGAAGATTAAACGTTCTCTGTGTGTATGGGCAGGAGTGCAGGTGTGGATTTTCAGATTTTCTGGAATGAAAAACCAGGGGCTGTCAACATTCTGGGACCCCCATGTGGTCCCATCCCGGTTGCACGCACAGTGCTGTAAATAAATCCCATCTGCTCAGCATGTGTGTGTCCTCGCCAGGGATTTTTGTGGGCAAGAGGCAAATGGGCGTCCAGCACCTGCAGAAGTGGATTAAAAATGAAGACAAAGCAGTGATGCAAGGGGTCAATCCATAATATATTGATGATTGTACGTGGGGAAAGAGGGGCAGTGGCAGCAGAAGGGGAGCAGTTTTTACTCTATTTGCTGTATGAAGATTATTTTTCCTTAGCTATTCCCCAAAAGATACGCTTCTCAATGTCTTCTTGGCCATCGCTGTCGACAATCTGGCGAATGCCCAAGAGCTGACCAAGGTATGCACAAGATTTCTGTTCCTTCAAACCTAAACCACAGCCACTGGGTCTAAAGCGCATGTTACCGACCCCTCCCGACACCCCGAGAGTTCCTCCAGAGTCTGTTCGTGCGCTCTTTATTTATCACTTTGCATTGCGGAGGGACCTGGAGGTTTATTCTTATTCAGGTTTGTTTCATTTCAGGCTTATTCCAGTGAACTATTTCATGTTCCTTAGTTTTGTTTTATCATGGAGCGGGCAGTGGGGTTTGCTCATCCCGCTGCTGCAGGGGCATTCGTAGCATTTGCTGTTCTCAAGAGCAGAGGTGAAGCAATTAACAGGTTTCGGCTGATGTGAAGCTGAGGCACGGGGAAACGCAGGTGCTGTATTGCTGCTTTTGCTGTCTCATACTAATGTTTCATATCTTGCTGAGCTTTGGGATGAATCAAAGCGTTAACTTTCTCCAGTCAGCTCCCTGGAAAACAGCTTGCAGAGGCTGTTGTGAATACACAGCGAAGATCCGCTCGTCTCTCCCCAGGTGCAAGAGCGATCTGAGGCACAGGCAGGAAGGCAGGTCCTGGCAAGAGGTGGAAATGGCACCAACGTAATTCTGTGTGCAGATTTACTATGTATTGGAGCATTCACTGTGGAAAAAATCTTACAGCCTCACTATTGCGCAGGGAGGATTGCAAATGCAGCAGTTTGGATTGGTATTATTCCACACTTTTGATTTCTCGTTGCAGCACACTCAGTTGTATTTATGAGGCAGTATTAGGTTTTGTTTGCACATTTCTAGCGCGTTCCCGCTGAGCGCATAAAACCACGCACAGCCCATTGCTGCGCTGCTCCATCGCCGTAAGTCACAGTGACCGGCTGGTGGCAAAAACAGCACTGTATCCACCTTAGCACTTGTATTTTATAAGCCTTATATACTCCATATAGGGTGAGAGGATCACTAACCATGTGCTTATGTGGCAGCAGACAAGGGTGTTTTCTCTTCTTGGAGTTGTAGGAAGGTGCAGTAGTTGATGGATACGCCATGTAACTCTACAGTTGAGGGACACTGGAGATTTCTAGGAGTTTCCTACCCCGCTCCAGCTGCTGAAGACCAAAGCAGCCAACCGTTCCCAGTTTTTCCCTTACAGCAGCTCAGCTGTTTCTGTTCTTTCCAAAGCCCACAGAAATCTCACATTGTGGATCCTCCCAGCCTTGTCAGGAGAGTTATGGGCATCCCTCGTGTGTTCTAAGAAAGAAGATCAGCCCCAGCACAATTCTTGGATAATAATGCTCATCCTACTTCTTTCTTAATCCTTTTAGTGCTTTCTTGTGAATATTTCAGCAGCTGACTGAGACGGTTAGAAACCTGACTTTGGAGGTGTTTATAAAGTATAATTAAATATTGATGGATTCAGCAGCACTGCCAAATCATAAAGCTTCTGGAGAAACTCTTTTTTGCCTTAATTTTATTTATGATCCCCCCAAATCGCTAGGGCTTTCAAAAGAAGAGGAAAAAGATAAAAGTAATTCAATTATATAGCATACCTGGAGAATGAGGGGTTTATTGCTAAGTAAATATGATCATGCAAAACCAAAAATGGCCCGGAGATATAATTAAGTTACTCAGGAGTCAGTTGGTCTCAGGAGACTTTTCTTGACATTTATGCTGTAAAACTAATCAAGATCAGTGCTGCATGTAATGTGGGAAAACCATAAGCAGTTTGCAACTGCCTCTGTTTTAGAAAGCATCTTCAGGCTGTAATGTTTAAACCAACATGGCCAGTTGTGGATGCTAATTTGGACACGTTTTATTGTGGTATTTGAACATTTCTCAGTAACCTTAGCTGGGCCTTGTGACCTGTAATAGAAGTTATCATAATTGTAGTTATATTTAACTTAAGCTTGATCATCCACTGTCTGTTACAAAACTCACCAGTACTTTGGAATGACTCATTTTGGGGAAAGAAAAAAAAGAAGAATCAATCACCTTCTTTCCTTTGAATGTATAAAGAATCCATTCTCCAGCCTCTACCTCTCTCCCCCCAGGTCTCTCTCCTCCTGTGCTGGCTCTTCCTTATCATTGACTTAAACTCTGCCAATTTAATTTCCAGTGATTTATCAGAACTAGCCTGAATCTCTTTGATTACCTACCCTCTAGGTTTTTTCTGTATATTGGCAAGTTTTTCTTCTTGTTCACTTAGAGTGGAATGGAGTCTGGAGCAGAGGAGGCTTAGAGGTGAGCTCAGCACTCTCTAGAACGACCTGAAGGGCAGTTCTAGCCAGGGGGGATTGGGCTCTTCTCCCAGGCAGTCAGCAATAGGACAAGGGGGCAGGGGCTTCAACTCTGCCACAGGAATTGAGGCTGGAGGTGAGAAAGCAATTCTGTGCAGAGAGAGTGGTCAGCATTGGAATGGCTGCCCAGGGAGGTGCTGGACTCACCGGCCCTGGAGGTTTGTAAACTGAGATTGGCCATGGCACTTAGTGCCATGATCTGGTCAATGGACTGGAGTTGGAGCAAGGGTTGGACTGGATGATCTCTGAGGGCTTTTCCAACCCAGTCCATTCTGTGATTCTGTGAAAGTTGCACCCCAAATTTGCTTTTAAAATCGTCTCTCCACTGACCATCCCGTGATGTCTCTGGTGACACAGAGCAGTTCGTTCTTCATCCTCCTTATGCTGACATGTAAAGCTGCCATGAGCAACCATTTATTTCCCTAAATATCCTAAAGCACAAAGTGTGTTCTCTGATTTCTGTGCAATGCCAGCAATCCCTCAGAAAACAGTATAAAAACATGCAGTGTGGGATAGGAGGGCTGTGTGAATTTTATATAAAAATACACTAAAAATTTGAGAAATCACCAAAAGTAATGGACCGAAGTGGCAAAAAACAAAGAGTCTAAAGGCTGTGAAGACCCCTCCTTATTATTCCCAGTGGAGAGGGCTTTAATTGGGTGAAGTTAATAATGATGGTAGTGGCTGACAGAGAGGGACTGTTGGTGGGATGGATGGATGGATGGACATATGGATGTTGTCACAGCTCAGAGCTGGCCTCAGTCACCTGCTATCACACCCCTGTGTGCTTCCAGCAGAATAAGATGAGCCTGTGCCCCAGTGAGACCCCACAGGGTAAGGATCAGGTGAGACATCAATTAATTTTGTAGTGATCTGCAATCTCTGGGTAGAAGGAGCTGCAGAAATATCCTGAAGCAGTCACCTGCTAAAGAGTGTGCTTGTTCTGGCTTAGGGATGGCTGCATTTATAATGACAACAGGTATTTTCTGCTCGCTCTTTGAGATATCGGCTCCAACAGAATTACTGATGTGCTGGGGAGAATGGAGTTGGAGCTACAAATTGTAAAGAGATGGTAAAAGCTGCACCTGGTGCTTTAGAAGCACAGAAAGAAAAATTAAGAGCCTTTGAATGTGATTTTGACACTGGTAGGATCCTCAAGAGAAGAAACAACATGAAGATACCTGCGGAATGAAAGGAAACCCTTAAAAGCCTTTTAATTTGGGACCTTGTTCCTCAAAATGTTCATATTCTGCAGATACTCTTGACTTAGAGTAGGCTTCCAAATAATTGATAAATTTAATGGAAGTTGGCAGTGGAGAAACATTGACTTTGTATATCTGTTCACTGGGGCTTTTTTCGTGGCCTGTCTCAAGTTCTTCATTCACTACAGTAGGAATTTACTTGTTACAGGTTTGCTAATATTTGGAAAGAAAACCAAAAAGCTTTGCTGGTAGCAGATTTTTTATCAGTTTCCTATAATTTGTCTTTGAAATGAGAGGCGGAAAACAGTTTCAAAATCAGTTCAGTTGAAGCAAATAACACTGAAGTCAGAGCAAGGCGTTGTTTATGCATATGGTATTCAGGAAGGATAAATCTATATGAATTCCGATTTGAAAGCTCGCTGTCTTCCAGTCTGCTTTCGTTATTTTAAGCATCTCTTCACAGCATTACCTTTGAAGAGCAGAGGTACACCTGTGGCATTTCATACCGTTTGACAGATGAGGCTGTGATTCCTCTTGTCTTGGCATGTGGTTATTCCTTGAATACATGTGATGCTGATGTTGCCATCTCAGGGTCTGTGTTTATCCTGCCATGATTTTACTGTCAAATTTGACTGGCTAGGAAGTTCAAAAGAAGTTTAACCCAAATGACCATTGAAGATGGACTAGGCTGTTCCTTTGCCTTTTACCCTCATCTCATCGGTTAAGATCCTGTAGTGTGAATTTGAGTGCTATTTCTCTTATCATTACACCAGGTAGGAGGAAACAAATCACAGTTATACTCTGCAGGAACTTGTGATGTCAATAGAGGTTAAAAACCCCCATGATCTGGGGATATACAAAAAGTATGAACATAACAATCTTCTGATCTACGCTTGAGTCAACAAACTACTCTTTAATATGACTCTTCCTTTCAGTTTTGCCCTGTAAGAGATTCAACTGAAATAAGAGGAAATATCAGGGGTAAAACTGGTGTGAGCAGGACCAGTGAAATCCTGGAACTTAATGTTGTGGAAAAGTCCCATTGGCCAGAAGTCGTGAAGGATTTGGGAGCCTGTCTGATACATTTTGTTAGGACTTTAGAATGTTTTACACGTGCAAGACAGAGATAAATGGGGCTCCTTTTCCCCAGAAACATCACATTCGTGGTCAGGTCTCTCCCTGCTCAGCCATAATCGCCTACTTATCATAGAGTCATAGAGTGCTAGGGATTGGAAAGGACCTGGAAAGCTCATCCAGTGCAATTCCCCCATGGAGCAGGAACACCCAGCTGAGGTTCCACAGGAAGGGGTCCAGGCGGGTTTGAATGTCTGCAGAGAAGGAGACTCCACAGCCTCCCTGGGCAGCCTGGGCCAGGCTCTGCCACCCTCACCAGGAAGAAGTTTCTTCTCAAATTTAAGTGGAACCTCCTGTGTTCCAGTTTGAACCCATTACCCCTTGTCCTATCATTGGTTGTCACTGAGAAGAGCCTGGCTCCATCCTCCTGACACTCACCCTTGGTGTATTTATAAACATTAATAAGATCACCCCTTGGATCTTAAGTGATGAGAGGAGACCCAAAGAGGTAAGAAAACTTGGTGAGGGAGATGTGTTCTTGGTAAAAATGCAGTGAGCAATTGACCAAACCGTGCATTTCTCATATTGACCAGCTGTTGTTGGCACCAGGGCCATACCCAGGGGTCCTTGCAAGAAGTTATGAAATTCTGCTGTATTTTTAACTAGTTTCCAACGTTCTTACAGCACGGTAGTGACAGTCACGTTTGACCCGTGCCTGGGGAGCTCTGGTTGTTGTCGTGACATGATGCACAGCCTGATTTCTCTTGATTTTCTGCACCAGGACGAGGAGGAGATGGAAGAGGCCACCAACCAAAAACTCGCCCTGCAAAAGGCCAAAGAAGTGGCCGAGGTCAGCCCCATGTCTGCAGCGAACATCTCCATAGCCGCGTAAGCTTTCTTTTCTTATTCGGGAACTTTGCCGTTTGGTTTTTGTTTTTCAATGTCGAAATATGTCTGTTCAAGTGGAGCATCCCATAGTCCTCTGTGAGCCCTTCTATATCATCTGTGTTACTGGCAGGGCTTTAGGTTGACTGAATACTCCAGCGCTGATCGCTTAACCATTAATTTGAGTATTTCTTTTTAGTTTGTTTTTTGTAATGTCTCATCTTTTGTCTTGCTATAAATAACTGTATTTTAGAAAGATTTTTTTAAGCTGTCCTCAGATAGATTTCACCAGGTGAAGTGATTAACAATTCACTGTGGATTTTTAATTATGAGAGGTGTACACACATATAATATATTAACTAATTTTTAATCATCTTTGCTTTAAGAATTGAAGTGTGAAGGTATCCTCCTAAATATTGGACTGAAAAATGTGCTTGGCTGGTCTTTGCTGTTTGAAAGAGCGCTGGGTTGAATAAAATTGCGTATGTGAACAGTCACTGGTTTATAGCTAGAAACATCAGTTTACCTTTTCAGATGCAAGCTTTTCTGCAGGGATATGGACAATGCACAGATTCTGTGATACCTGAATCCTTGGAAGACATTACCTTGGCACCCACCTTTTCATATACACTGATCTAAACTGAAGGGGAAAACTGATATCTGGGTGGAAATACCTGTTTGGGTGTTGCTGAGGTTGGTGCAGCATTCTGTGTACGTGGGATTATGGGCCTGTGTTTGAGACATGCCTACCCTGAATGGATTTACTTTAAAGTATATTCTACCTAAAGGTTCATTTACCTCTTCCGGAATTTTAGCAACAGGGCTTCCAGCATCAAAAAGTCTGGTCATGAATTGTACTGAGAGCTGCTGATATTTTCCAGCTCCCTTTTGCAAGGGAGATCTCCAAAGACTGCAAAAGCTCAAGCACAGAAAGAGAAATTTCCAGGAGTTTAATCCACTCCATCAAAGACAATAGGCCAAATGGAGTCAGTTCATTATATGTGAAGGAAAAAATATTATTAATTTGACTGTGTTATTCTTCTTACAATTTTATTTTGCAATTACTGCTTTAATCAGCTCCTATTCATGCTGCGTCTGTTTGTTGGTTTGGAGTATAATCCTTTTCTTACAATGATTTCCTGTCTAGTCTCGAAAAGAAGTCAAATGAGGATATTTGCTCTTGCTCTTTGATGAATTTCCTGGTACTGTTATTTTAAAAGACAAGAGAATAATGCTTATTTTCTCCTCCTTTAATCAGAAGCGTAGTGCCTGTGAAGATTTCCTGGAAATCAGAAGAAAAAACACCTTAATGAGGCTCAGATTTCACACCACATTGTTGGTTGCTTAAAATAACCTTATTCCATGATTTTTCACCAGGCGCTTTCACCTGTTTTTCAGTATCACGGGGCAGTTTTGCGACAATTGCAAGCAAGTACAAAATTGTGGATTTCTGCTTGTTTTGCCTCAAATTGTATCTGCCCAGATCCCTACCTGCCACATTTGTATTGGCAGATAATTAGTCTTGCAAATGAGCACATTTGAAAGTGCAGTTGTTCCTTCCATGTCTATTAACCACGACAGCATCGTGCACGCTGTGTGGGAGCATCATTTACCAGCCATCGCGTGACTCCTTGTTATTTCGGCTTTAGTGACAGAGAGGCGCTTACAAAGCTCACTGGACTTTAATTTGGAAAAGAAAAACCCCATGTTAAGGTCAATAGGTTGACAACCCAATGGACAACGACATAGAGGAGAAGGCGAGCGAGAAATTAGAAGTTTTATGAGCGAGAAATAGGTGTAGGGATGGATTGCTGGCCAATGATCCAAAAGATATTTAATGAATGCATGCCAAAGCAGTTTGTTCAATATATAAATACATCTCTGGCGAGCTCCAAAAGGACGTAGCAGCTACAGCTTTCAGGTTTGCAGCGCCCATGCCTTGGATAGCTCTGTCTGGTGCAGTTGGGCTGATGATGGGGACCCATGGTTGACAGCCAGCTGGACCCTGTTGTTGTATTGTATTGTCAGGGGTTGGAAGGGACCTGGAAAGCTCATCCAGTGCAATCCCCCCATGGAGCAGGAACACCCAGCTGAGGTTCCACAGGAAGGTGTCCAGGCGGGTTTGAATGTCTGCAGAGAAGGAGACTCCACAACCTCCCTGGGCAGCCTGGGCCAGTGTTTTGTTACCCTTACTGAGAAGAAGTTGCTTCTCATATTTAAGTGGAACCTCTTGTGTTCCAGTTTGTACCCGCTACCCCTTGTCCTATCACTGGTTGTCACCGAGAAGAGCCTCCCCCTTTCCATATTGATCCCCATGAATGAGTCCCCCCTCAGTCTCCTCCTCTCCAGCTCCAGAGCCCCAGCTCCCTCAGCCTTTCCTCACACGGGAGATGCTCCACTCCCTCCAGCATCTTGGTGGCTGCGCTGGACTCTCTCCAGCAGTTCCCTGTCCTTCTGGAACTGAGGGGCCACAACTGGACACAATATTCCAGGGGTGGTCTCCCCAGGGCAGAGCAGAGGGGCAGGAGAACCTCTCTGACCTACTGACCACCCCCTTCTAACCCACCCCAGGTACCATTGGCTTCCTGGCCACAAGGGCCCAGTGCTGGCTCGTGGTCACCCTGCTGTCCCCAGGACCCCCAGGTCCCTTTTCCCTACGCTGTTCTCTAATAGGTCATTCCCCAACTTATACTGGAACCTGGGTTTGTTCCAACCCAGATACAAGTGGGTCCAGTTCCCACAGAGGTGACAAAGCCATCCTGGGGCTGAGTCTGGTGACAAGTCACATTGATTGTTCTGCTGTTTCACCGACAAGGTGCTGTGCTTGCAGTTTGGCTTCTTTCCCTTGTCAGTCCTACATCAAGGACTAAGAATGTGTTTTCCTTCCCTTAAAGCTCCTTCTAGGCCATCGCAAACTCTGTAGTGTTGTATCTGCTCCTCCACCTCCAGCATTTTCCTGTGCAGACGCAGTTTATCTGCACTGGTTCTTCTGCTCTCCTCTGCCATCCAGCCTCTCTTCATAACTGAGCTCCAGAAAATACTCACTTTGTTGCCCAGTTGCAAAACGTAATTTCCTAGGCTTAAGAAACTGGTTCTTATTTAGGGTGTCAGCCTGGAGGGTCCCAGGAGATACCTTCACCCTGACACATGCTGCTGCAGGAGCTGCTGATGGTTTTTTGCTTGATGGATGGTGAAGCACTGCAGTGTCATGGGGATATGTTTTAATAATATACTCATTATTACAGCAGCGTCGAGATAACATCTATCTTGCAACTGACTCCAAGTGCTGTATTACAATTTCTACTTGCATTCAGGTTTCAGCTTCTGCTTCATCGATCTCCCAGGATTTTTATGGTTTGTCTTCTGCTCCACCCAAGGGATTTGAAGTGACCAGACTTGTCTGACTGCACTTTGTTTCTTCACCTGGTGAACTCTATCCTGAACGGACCTGTTTGTTTTGTGTTTTTCAGGATTAAGAGCTAGGATGGTACATTGGTTTTGTCATTGTTGCAATGTTTGGTTTGAAACAGAATACACGTTTAACATGTGTTTATTGCCTTTTGATTTCAGCCCATTGTTTCATTCCTATTTTTGTCATTTGTTTTTGTTTTCTGTTTAGCATTTTCCTTGCTTTGTTGTTTCTGGAGGTGAGTTTCTGGGTTTGTTCAGTTTGCCCAGCGTTGTCGCTAAGACCCTCTGTTTTGTACGACGTTTAAACCACTCGGCCTCTTGAACTGAGCGACTGTACAGACCGATGGGTCTTTCGAGCAAACCATTGGTGCAGCTTCCTTGGCGGTGAGAATGGAGGAGGCGGGAGAGGGGAAATTATGCACATGATGGACATGCGAAACATTTTGTGACCCCGCTGGAAAAGCGCCGGTGGAAGGGAAGAGTCGTCAGGTTCGTTCCCACGTGTGGCACGAAGACCCTGGCGCAAACACAGTTATTTTCTGTATTTGCCATATCCGAAGGCTGAGCGCCCCGCATTTGGGTTCCTCCTCCTCCATCTTTTCTGTTCCAGCCAGAGATGCACCAATGACACGTACAAAAGGGGCTGCAGTAGTTTTGGGCCACAGACCAGCTGGAGAGGACACAAACTGGCTCACCCTACTCGTGTATTCTCCAATGGACCCCTCTTCACCTTTTCTTGGGAAAAGTTTTAAAATAACGATCACAACAGCAAGCAAATGCTAAATTTGTAGGAACTTGCTAAGTAGTAATGCTGAAATCATGCTGAGTGAAGATTTTGCATTTTGTTACTTAGGGGTTTTTATAATTCCACGTGGTTGTGGGTTACAGTTGTAGCCAGACTCAAGGAAATTATTTAAGGATTAGCATGGGCTGTGAGTTCTGGATGGGAGAGTTTCCCAGATGTGGTGGCTGAAATTTAGCCAGAAGTGGCACAGACAGTTCAAACAACGTGGGCACAGACCTAAACCTGGTCTATCGTACTGCCCATTACCATTTTTCAAAGTGACATGTGCTTCCCAGGACAATCTTCCAACTTCTAGAGACCCCCTTCCTCCCTCCAGGCTCTGACTGGTTTCTGCTGGTCCCCCACATGGTTGTTCAAAGAAGTTTACACTTTAATTGCGTTGCCTGTTCATGTGGATGGGTTGATTACTCATTAGAAAAGTGCCAAGAGCAAATCCTGGTGGCACATCACTGCACAGTGACTCCTCAGAGGTGTCTGTCCCTTTTGTACAGGTCTGGGGATGAAGTGGGGGGGAGTTGCTCTGTTTCTCCAGGACATTTTCCATCTCAGAGGTTCCATATTTTCCTTTTGTCTTGGGAATACTGTGGTCTGTTTCCAAATCCCTGTTGGGCTGTGGGTACCCAACAGGACCCAGCAAGAAGCCTGTCTGAACACCTGGCCCGTGAAACGGCCCGTGTTGGGTGATGTGTAGACTAGAAGAGGTGTTCTTTTTCTCTTGCTGGCTTGTGATTTCTTCCCTTTCTTTTTTCCCCCCAAAGTGTGTTGCTGTGTGAGGTACTGTGATTCCTCCCATTAGCTTAGCTTTTTGCCCTTGCTGTTGGTGTATCGGTGACTCAGCTACACCTAAAGTCACTCTCTTGTGCTCTGTCCCTCACGGATGGTAAGTAGCATTGGGCAAAACTCAAGTGCTTCTGTCATTTTGGTTTGGAAAGGAGGTTCTCTTTGCTTTGTGACTTTACACCGTGCTCTTCCAGCACTGATTTAGTCAAGCTTACAGTTTCAAAACTCCAGCGATGGGAGCAGAGGAGTGAACTTGGAGCGCTGCAGGACTCGCATAGCACTGGCTGGCCAAGGCACAAGGACACTTGGCAGGATCAGAGCGTGGTCTCCGTCCTGCACTGCACCAAACGAGACAGGGATAGACACAAAGGTTCATTCCAGCCTCCTGCTGAGGGATGCTGAGATCTGCTTGCAGCAATTAAAAGCAAAATTTCCACAGGTATTACATAACGTCAGTGCTGGCTCTCAGGTAAATTAGGGCAGTCCTGTACATTCTCCTCCATCGTTTTGCCACCTATTTCACCCAAGAAATTTCTTACCTATGCTTGAGGCATTTGTACAACCAAGGGCTTGTTCTCTGCAGGTTTTAGCTGATATTCTAGGGGTTCAGCATTAAGGGGTCCCCAGCTTGAGAAACCTGGAAACAATAATTTTCTTGGCAAGCAAGCAGGGCACACCAACCCCACTTTGACTCTGTTTCATCTGGCATGGTACAAATGTAGAAATACTGAATTTTAGGCAAAATACCTGACTGTTCAGGAGATTCTTGGCTCTAAGGAAAATGTTTGTGATGTCTTTCACGATTTCACTTACATTTGTTCCAGGTTTCTTGACCTCTGGATTATTGTGTTATATACTTCACCTGGGCCAAGGTTCCTGTTCAGAGTAATCCATTAATTTCAAGTAAATATGTTTTTAAAACTGTGCTTATATGACATCCAAAGAACATTAGATTTTAACTTGACCTTGTGGTTTGCTAGTGTTGATTGTTAACAGATTAAAACCTAAATGGAAACAGGAGCAAAAATGCTGCAACTGAAAACTCAGATTCAGAAGGTGAAGGGATGTGCAGAGGACTCTTCATAGGATGTAGATTGATAAAAATAATTGTTTATAACTTTGACAAAATTAACGCCTCAAGCCAAGATCTATCAAGATACTTAGAATCCTGGTTTCCATAGATTCTTTGGCAAAGGAAGAATAAGCTATTTTCCTGTGTAATGCAGTAATTTCTGTATTTAGAACCCCCCACGTATAGCGGTGTTTACACAAACACTGGATGGAGGAGAATCTACAAAAAGGCTTGTGAACTGAAACAAGCTCCTTTCAATACTATGTAATCCTCCGCCTAAGCTGCAGCAGAGCTCTGGCTTTAGCCCCGGCGACCTGTATTTGGATGGACTGAGCTCACAGAGGTAGGTGCCTCTGAACAGTAAACCTGAGGCAGGGACTGAGCAGAACCAACCTGGCGCCAGCTGCTGGGGTCCAGGTGATTTTGGTTCTCTGGATGCGGCTCAGGGTCCTCCCTCCGGACCCCGTTCATCTCTGTGCTGAGGCTTCTTGCTCGTGCTCCAGGGAATTAACAACCTGCTCCCACTGGGACAGAATTATTTGCAGCACAGCTGTAAAAGCAATCACCACCTGTTTCTACAAAGACCTCCACCCCGAGGTCCTAAAGATGACTTCTGCGGAGGACTTGCGTTGTGTGAGTATAGCGGATGGAGACATAAAGTCCTAATATCATTGTGTGGCTTTTGGTTCACCTTTTTTTTTTCCCCCATTTTGGTTCCGCTTTTGGTTCTTTAGTTGTTTCCCTGTTAACTACAAGGTGGCGTGTCTGTGGCTTCCACACTTTCTGAAACTTGCCTGGTCTCCTACCAAGATGCACGCTGCCGTCTGCATTCGATAGGACACAGCCTGTATGAGTCTCCTCCCGATGTCTTTTATGGTTTCTCTTCTCCTCCTTTTTTTTTTTATTTTCTCACTTTTTGTTTTCTTTGTTTGTTTTGTTTTTGCATGTGCAGTTTTGTAAAGCAAACTCGAGGTACTGTATCTCGCAGCTCGTCAGTCTCCAGCGTAAATTCACCGTGAGTTGCTCTCTGTTACAATATTCAGTAAATGGATTTATATCTATATTTATAAACCTCCCTCTTTCCCCATCCCTGATGCCTTCACTCCCCCCTTGTTTCTTCCAAAAATCATTCCCATCATTGTGGAAAGCCTCCAGACCAACATACGGTGGAAGGACTGGAAGGTGTGCGACATCGCCATATAATGCTTGTGATTTGATCGTGAGCAACTCTGTAGTATTTTGTACATTGACTGTGATTTTTTTTTTTTCCCCCCACTTCCTTCATTTTTCTCCCATCTCCTTAATTATTTTCCTTTGTTCCCTCCTTAAGTATTTTCCCTCACCTGCCCTCATTTGGTGGTTCGTCTTGTTCTCACTTGTATTTTTGTCCTGTGTGTTTATTATGTGCTGGGCTGATGGCTTTGATGTTCCACCAGTGTTTGCACTTCTGGTTCTATAGGAGAACAGGGTCCTACCACAAGTGCGCTCTTTAACCAAAGCTGGAGGAGGCTTTGAAAGCAAAAATCCTGGAAACAGGGCCCAAGTGAGACCAAATTGGAAAATTCTTGGGAAACTTATACTCAGAGAGCACTGGTTATGCCTGAGCTCTCTAAACTTCTCAAGCTGGAGATTAAAGCTACAGATATTGGAAAAATGAGGCACTCAGCAAGCTCCTATGTACCTGTGGGTGAACAAACACAGTGGTAGACCTTCCATTCACTCCACGCACTTCCTAACAAATAAATCTTGCTGGCTTTGCTGTGAATCACAGGTGCGCTTTGACACCGATGCAGGTTTGTAGAAAGTACCATTGTTTCCTGCCAAATAATACAGCAAAACTCACCATCAGCTTCTCATCAACCCATCTTAGTGTCTTTGCTTTGGGTTATACTGTTACTGTTAGATGTTGTCTTTCTTCTTTAATGCTTTTGGAGAGATGGAGAAGTGCAATTCACACACACGTGGTTCTGTCTTTACGTGCAACATGGCAGGTACCAAAGGTGAAGCAAAGGTGGTTTTGGGGATCCTTGTCCACTGGTGGGTCTTAGCAATGTTTGTATTAAAAATATGTTGCTACCATGTGCAGATTGAGCTTCTGTGACCAAGACTGAACTTTTGTGACTGACAAAAGTAGGTGTGACATGTCTGTGCTGATGTCTGAGATCTCACAGGGTTGGGATGGTGAAAATTGAAGTAGACAAGACCGAGGCAAATTTTGGCTCAGTTCTTCTGATGGATTTCCTGGCTGATGAGAGACTTGACAGGCAGAAAGGTATGGAGAGAGATCTGCTGCTCTTTGGGTCTCTCTCAGCTGCCTTACCCCTGACGGGAGTGAGGGGTGGTTAAAGGTGGTCATGGAGCAGAGGTGCTGCTGACCCTCCCAGCGCTTGAATTCCCTCAGCAGAAGGCCTCAAGTTGCGCCAATGGCCTCACGTTGCATCAGGGAAGTTTCATATTGGATATTAGGAACTATTTCTTCCCAGAAAGGGTTGTGAAGCACTGGAACAAGCTGCCCAGGGCAGTGGTGGAGTCACCAGCCCTGGAGGGGTTGAACAGACGCAGAGATGAGGTTCTCAGGGACACGGGGCAGTGACAGAGGTGGGTTAACAGTTGGACTCAATGATCTTGAGGGTCTTTTCCAGCCAAAATGATTCTATTATTCTAAGTTGCATCAAAGCAGTCCAAGGCGATGTTTGCTACGAGTGGGAATAAAGCCTTGAAAGAATGAAAAATGTGGCCCCTTTTCCAGACTTCCAGAGACAGCGCTGCCTTCTCAAAGGATGAAATCAAACAGCAGGTACTGAAATCTCCTTGGAAGGAGGATTTGCCCACGTTTGGAGGCGTTTGCCATCGAGGTTTGTTGCTGACTCCCCACCAGCAATAGAGATGGTATAATAGAGGCTTCTTTTGCTGATATGACTCACATCTGTTCTCTGAACAGAATAAATTTTGACTGCAAAAAGCTCTAACTGAGGCTTCTCATCCTTTTTAACATTTCTATGCACCGTCTGGGCAGTAATTGTAATTTCATATGCAAACCAGGGCCTGTTTTGATGGGTAAGCTGAATGTGCATTTTCTTTTCTGTGGGTTTATAAAGAGCATTTCCCCAGCAAAACCCCTTGTTTTGATTAAATAAATGACTGGACCCAGAATGGTCTGCAATGTATAGAAGTACGAGTCACCACAGTGCATCAGTCGAACCCCCCTGAAGTGCAAAGACATCTGAAGGTCTTATTTACTCAGTATAAATATCATGGTTAGAAATGTGGTTTTTCTTTGAAATTCAAATAGATAAACTGGAATAACTCCTCTTAGGGACCTGCAGGTGTGGTGAACTCCTGGATGAACATCAGTAAATGTTCAGGATGCCTTTATGTCACTCACTGTGAGATCTATTGCTGTAATTATACTGAATAGATAAGTGGTCTAATTTTTGTGCACAGATGAAATTTGAACAGTAATCTACTAATCCAAAAGAGCTTTTCAGAAAGTGCAAAAAATCCCTGTTCCTTTTTCTCCCTTTAATATTAATCAGTAAGAACCAGGATCTGCAAAACCGTGGTCACCTATTCTGAAGGAACAAAACTTATTCAACAGTCTTTGGAGATAGAGAGGGTTGGGTTTTCCCCCATATTCTTTCTTTGATTATTTTTCTAAAAAAATCTAAATTGGTAAGAGTCTGAGGACAAAATGCTGGATCTAGCTGCTTAAAAAGAAATTTTAAAAATAATAATAATAATAATAAAAAGATCAAGGTGAGTAATTTTCTTTGCTAATTCCAGGCTTTCATGCTATAACAAATTTATGAAAGAAGAGGTGCGAGCAGCGTGAAATCCGTTTTTAATTCACTGAGGAGAGGTAATTAAATACAGATATTCTCTGGTTCTTTAAGTAGATCAGCCTTTATCTAAAATACATACCGAAACAGGCAACTAATTTCCGTGTCCATAGGTGATGACACACAGTTCCGTGAATAATTATGTTGGGTTTTTTTCCAGTACTATGTATTCAGGAGTTATGGGATCTTGAATTTTCATATGAATCCTCATATTGCTGGTTAAGTCCAAACCATTACATTTAGTAACTTGAGGTTTTTGTTGCATTGCTGTTGTTTAGTGCTTATTTCTAATAGGATCTAGAGGTATCAGTCATTGCTTGGACATGAAAAGTGGCATGTTCTTAGGGTATTTTCTAGAATGGTAAATAAAGCAAAAGCCAGCATTTCACAAGCTGGGGATTCTTTTGTTTTCCAGAAGTGCTGAATACCTGCACTTGCCATGATCTATTTATATTTTCCAGAATAAATTTGGTTTTCTTTGACCAGCAGTTTTTCCCACCCCAACCATCACAGCACATCTCTGCGGCATCCGCCCAGCTGTGGACAGGCTGATAACACAGGGAGGGAAATGGAAAAGCTTCCATATCTCCTACCCGGATTAATTTGTCATTTGCCATCCAAGAACCCAAATTGTTCTTGATCTCTATCACTTGCTTGTGTAAATTCACTGTCTGGGCCATCTGCTTTGTTTCCATCCTCACTGTGCAAAAAGGGGCCGTGACTTCATTCCCGGATGAGTTTTGTCTTGGTTTTTATCAAAAACCCAAAGCTCACAGTGGGACTTTGGCTGTAACAGAGTCTGGTTGGGGCACCGCAGTGCATGGGTGCTTCAGAAGAAAAACATAATTTAAAGTAAGTGTAATTTGATTGGATTTTAGGAGAAATTAATGGTTCCACATATTTAGACTCAGTGTGTTTTTTTTTAAATTAGGCCATAGTGATGTGGCTTTTAACTTTCATAATTTTATTTTACTTTTAACTCTCCCTGTGATTTATCGCAGAGGATGCAATTGCTTGGTCACAATTCATAACTGAAATACCAAACAAATCTTGCCGTCTTAGAGCAATAGGGAGCAGCGTGCAGGGTGGTGAGTTATGGTTGAGCAAAGTAATTCTGTTCTTCTGAAGAAACTCCAGCTGGTAGCAATATAACTTCTGCAATGTTAACACCGGGCAGCTTTGGCTTGGGTGAACTTCACAAAGCTTTACAAAACCAAGTGCTGCAGCCGCCTTCAAACCTGAAGGAGCAGCTTATAATGAGTTTTCCTGCTCTTAGGTGGCCATGGACACCTCATGGGAGTGGCGGTGAAATGTGACTTTTGTTCTGTTACACACCTTGCTCTGAAAGGCATTTCCAATTTCAGTAGCAAGCTTCTGAACATAAGGGCATGATGTATGGCTGATATTATTTTAGGCTTAGCCCACATTCCAAATTTAGGGTCCCTAGCTAATAGACATCAGGAGAAATATGAAAGAAAGTGTTTTCGCTCTGAGAAACTGCAATAATAAAAATTCGGATAAATGAAAGCAAAATCGAATTCAAGAATAATACTGGAAGAGCGTGATGCATATGGTTGCAGCTCATGAAGAAGAAAAGGTGCTAAAGCAGCCGAGCAGCAGCTCCCGGGGCCACTGGCAAAGCAAATTTAACCAGTAGCAGTGAGTTCAGCTGAAAGAAAACGGTTTTATCAGATCAAACAGAGAGAAAACCTTCTGCTCTGTGTGTGCCCACTCCAGACTAGAATGCGGCTTTGTGTTTCCCAAGCGGAAAATGGAAACATGGAGAGAGCCTCTCCGAGTTTATGAACAGAAAATAGTGTTTTAGTGGGAAGGATTTTGCATGGCGTTTTCTGTTGGCACTGTATTTTAACAAGAAATTCCCTTTCATCTGTAATCTTTCCTACCTAATACACAGGTGTTTTTAACATCAAATTGTTATGTTCAGTCAGCTTTCATTCATTATTTACTAAAGTAAAATTTTAAGGGTTGCATGTACGTAGCTGATTAAACCGGTAGTTCTGGGAAGCAAAGTGCCATTAACTAAAGCAGTGTTTTCAAAGGTCGTGGTAATAAAATCTTTAATCATTAAGGAATACTGTAAGATCAGAATATGACTAAAAATATGCTTTCCTTTCTTGAACAATCTAAGCAGTGACTGGTTGCATTTTTAATTTATACCAAATATTAGTCACTGCTTCATTAATATGAATTTTATTTGATTCTACATTAATTTTATGGGTTCGTTCTTAGCCACAGGCAGGAGTTGTTGGACTGCTGACTTCTTAATCCAAGCAGAAGCACTGGAGCTGCTTAGAAAAGAATATGAACCGTAATACATACTGCAACATTTCAGGCCCAGAGGACCTGGAAACTGAATATATTGCCAGTACCCTTCAAAGAGCTCAAAATATTCTGTAGACAGAAAATAGGGATGGGAAGTAATTGTGAAGAAAGCGAATTAATCTTTGTAGTATGTCTGTAAATCAGAGGTGATAAATGCAATTTTATAATGGATTCAGAGGGATTTTTAAGAAGCAAACAGCGAACAGGATTTCAGATAAGGAGTTGGCTTCGTAAAGAGATCGTTTTCTCTTATGGAAAATATTTATCACAAAGGCTCGTTTTTATCAGTTTGGACAAGCCATGCTATGCTGTGGCGTATCGTGCTTCTACTGCAGACGTTTTGCGTTCATACAGCGCTTAACGATTGAAATAATTAACTGGACCAAACGGTGAAGGAAACTATTTTGTCCTGTGTTTTTCCATCTCTTCTGCAATTCTTTGTGTGCGCATCAGCACCGCATCCTCGCAGGCAGGGGGTTCTAATGAAACCGTTTTGCTCTAAGGTGACGTTCTTGTTGTGCCAGGACTATGTTGAAAAGCAACAGGAGAGGAGAAGCTGCCACACGTGTCCCCGTTCAGGTGCCGTGGAACTTGTAGAAAGCAAGAGTCAGATAAATGTATTTGGACAAGCAGACGACACATTCCCTGCCCTTGCTGCTGCTTTGGCTCTGAAAAGCCCTAAACACTGTCCCCGGGGGGACCGACCTGCTTGGTTGCTTTACTTCCAGTTTTCTCCAGCAGGTTTGATTTGCGCTGTCCCTTGCTCCTGATGTTCTTGACTGGTTGGAAGTTGATAACGAGCTCGCAGGCTTCACATTTTCCTGATTTTTGTTTTCACCGCTCTTTACTTCCTGATTATTTCTGTGGGTGCTGTATCTTTTCATGCAGAAAGAAGAAAGGATGCAGTTGTTAGGTCTGAACCTCCCGCTCTTTGGCTCGCTAGTAAGCAAAGCGGGCGGGTGGCAATCACCTCCGCTAATTGTGTCGACGTTAAGGATGCATCTCATTTCTAGATGCAGAGACATTTGAGTCTGTAACTTCTGTGTCTGTTTGAGGAAGGGATTTTAGCAAAATAGGCTTAGTTAATATGTGCATTACTTGGTTTCTCCAGGTTCTCAGGGGTGTACGGAGCTGACAGCACCTTTCAGTTAGTTATGAGTCATGTACTGTGGAAGCTTTAGCACTTCAGAGATAATTTAAAGGCTGATTTGTGTTCTTGGTGTAAAGGAAAAGCAACTAAAAAACCTTTTCTGAAGTGATGCATCTTGTGTCAGATCTAGCAGGTCCTGAGTGTCTCCTCTGTGCTGTGTGATGAGCACCAGCCCTGCATCCTCATCCTCCTCACCACATCCAGGCTGAGTTAGATTTTCTTTGTCTTGGCTTTGGGCTCAGCTCAGGCACTGATGGAGGGGCTGTGTCCATGGAAATTGCCGGATGGTTTATTGAGTGTTTTACTTTGGAGAGTCTCTGCAGGGAGGCTGGGGCTTCGCATCCCACCCCTGCGTGATGCCCGTGGAAATGAAGCGCTGGGTGGTGCATGTGGAATAGGTGGTTGTGCTCTTCCCTGTGCTCACGCTTTGTAGATAAATTGAAGGTTTCAGTCAGTGTAAGGGCAGCTTCCCAACTCTTAACTCGTTAGTACCAGTCATTACTTCAGTGCTGACAGCTCACTCTGGCTGTTCAAGGCACAAAACACAAGCTGGTCCCTGCCCCGAGGACTTTCATTACCAAGTGAGAAATGTCCGCTGTGAACAACTGTTTGGTGGCAGCTCAGACATGCACGTACATGTCCCTGAGCTGCCTTGTTTCCCAGAGCCTGTGGTGCTAAAGAGGAGGTTTATTTTTGCAGCCCAGCTCTGTTTAGCAGAGCTGGATCCAGAGCACCCTGTCCATCCTGGAGGATGTGCAGGACATCCCAGGACACCCGTCCCAGGCAGCTCCGTCCCTCTGTGCCCATCTCTGCTGACGTGAAGAGCTGCAAACACACCTGTCCCAGGCAGCTCCGTCCCTCTATGTACATCTCTGCTGATGTGGAGAGTACAAACACGCGGCTTCTCATGGGAAATCCTGGGCAGTCACAGGCTTTGCGTGTTACTCATGAATTCTTTCTAAAACCAAGCAAATCCGCTGGTGAGTGACACCATTTCAATCTCTCTTAATGATGAACTGAAAAGAAGTGGCAAGTTGTTGCCTGCAAGTTACTGCCTGCTATGGTGTGGCCGTTCATCCTTGTGCCAGGGTCACTGGGTTGGCTTGGGGATGCTCTCCACTAAGGACTCTGCTTTTCCTTTGGTGTGGGATTTGTGGTGAGTGGGGCTCTAAGCTATGTTTCCAGTGCCTTCTGGTATCATTTATGTTTAGAACTGTGATTTTTGTCACCTGTTCCTCTGCTATGGTGTTAATGGGGCACTCAGCTGCTAGAAAATCAGTCCTTTTGGGAAGAGGGGACGTAGATTTTTAGTTTTGGTGATGAGCTCTGCTCACTCCGATTTCTCGATTAAATCAAATCCGCCTGGGTGCCCTCATCCCATCTGCAGTGAGCGTTTAAGAAGTGGATTTCTGTCTCTTTAGCAGAAGCAAGCAGCAGCGCCCTCCGTACAGATCCGACCCCAGCACAGCTCAGCCATGCAAAGCCTTTCCGACAGCTCCCCCTGTGCTACACGAACGCTCCCCCTGGGGTCTCTGCACGGTGACAGACCCTGACAGTCCGAATCAGCACATACACATGCAAAAGCTGCTTTTTTCTACTGTCAGGGGAGTCCAGAAAGCGTGTAAGGAAAAAATGCGTCTGCCTCCCTATTTCCACAGCCTGGTGTGTAGTGTGTGAAGGGCTGGAGGTGGGTGAACCCTCCGGCTGCAGAGATCAGCCTAAGTGGTAAATGGAGACATCTGAGCAGGCTGGTGGGGACTAAAATTATTTTCCTCTCTTTGTTAGAAGTTTCATAAGGAAGAAAATGGGTGCTGATCCTGCACCAGGCTAAATCCACAGCTCCACCCTGGAAGCCAGTGGGTTTGCTTTGATTTTATGCAAAAGCAGAATTTGACTTGTAGTCTTTAGGAGGACAGAAAAAAAGCCTTCCCTTCCTGCACTCGCTAGCCAGGTGATCCATTTGTGTGTGGCGGTCAGAAACCAAGTGCTGTGCTGAAAAATCAAAGCATGAAGGCAGTGCCAATGGAGGCATCTCCATCATAATAGACAGAGACAGAAAAGAGCGGTGTCTCCAGGGGATAAAGGTGCTGTCATCACATCCATGACCCTCCCAGTCCCTGAGGTCTTCTCATGGTACACAGAACAGTTTTATTTTGTTACACTTTTCCAGACACGGGTGATGCTGGGGCAGGATGGTCCATCCTCACCTCGGAAGGGCGCTGCAGGGTGAGAGCAACAGCTCTTCTGTGCCACCGGGCAGTGGGGTGTGCAGCCTGAAAAGGGCCCTCTCTGGGTGCAGGGGCGCTCACAGGGGGCTCAGATCCTCAGGGCCAGATTTCATTCCCCCTGCTGCTCCCACCAATCTAACTCGTCTTTCTTGCTGCTAATTTTGCTCATCGAGATGTTTCCAGCTGGGGAGAAAGGTGCTGTTAACTGTGGGGAAGCTTTGTAGGCTGTTTAAAAGCTCTGGCTGTGCTATATGACTTTTGTGCACACAGACTTTAACCCTTTGGGCTATACCTGAGGCTTCCAAGGGGGGACGGCCACATTTTAGAAATCAAGATCACTTCTTTCCAGAGGGCCTGTTTCATAGTGCCTGATGCGTGTGGGCGCAAACTAACACTGATGATCCTGCTGGCTTTCCCTGCTCATGTTCTCCGCCAGCCATTCTCTCTCCATTCCTTTAATTTCTTTGGCTCAACCCCCTAATCCCCTGTATCAGCTGAAAATTTCCTCTTTTTTTTTTTTTTTGGTTGCTCTTTAGAGAACTGGTGCACCGTTGGATACTAACTTTACATCTTCCTCCCCTCCTTTAGCAAGCAGCAGAATTCCTCCAAATCCAAGTCGGTTTGGGAACAGAGGACCAGCCAGATCCGGATGCACAATTTCCGCGCCAGCTGCGAGGCGCTGTACAACGAGCTGGACCCGGAGGAGCGGGTGCGTTACGCCACCACCCTTCACATTCGGCCCGACATGAAGACTCATTTGGATCGGCCGCTGGTGGTAGAGCCGAGGGCCGAAGGGAGGAACAACATCAGCAAGCTGAGCCCTGTGGACGTGCAGGAGGTGGAGCAGAGCAAAGTTGGCTCTACCGATGGGGCAGAAGCTCCGCGGAAGCACCACCGGCATCGGGAGAGGGACAAACTGGGCGAGCAGGAGAAGGGTGATGTGACTAAGGATGAAAACGGGGAGTCCGGCACCAGCAATAAGGAGGAGCGGCACAGGCAGCACAGGAGCCGCAGCAAGGAGGTGGAAGGGGGGGGTAAGGAAGGGAAAAGCGATCGCAGCAGGGGTCAGGAAGGGGGAAAGAGGCACCATCGCCGAGGGTCGGTGGAAGAAGGTGCTGAGAAGGAGCACCGCAGGCATCGGACTCACCGGCACTCGGCCGAGCGGCAGGGCAAGGAAGGCAACGGGACGGTCAACGGGGCCAGGGGCGAGCGGCGTTCCCGACACCGGGGAGGGTCGAGGGCTGCGAACCGGGAAGGGGAGCCCGGGTCCAAGGGCGAGAATGGCGAAGAGCCTCACAGACGGCACCGGTTCAGGAACAGGGCGCTGTCGACGTATGATTCGGTGGAGAAGGAGAGCGGGGAGAAGGAGGGGGAGGCTGGCGAGAAGGAGCACCGGAACCATCAGCCCAAGTAAGTGAGCGCTGTGTGGCCGGGCTCGTCCCTGGGACGGCTTGGGGGCACAAGACCCCAAACATGGTTTGGGAAATGACTTATTTTAACCTGCAGTTCTGCTTTGCTTAAATTGATAATGACAGAGGCTCCCAAAGATGATTTTGGTCCATGATGGACCATAGTACAGCTCAAGTTTACAGAAGGAAATATTGATACAAATACCAACAGGCTCTCTAGGACATAATGTGGAGCAGCAAAT
Source organism: Patagioenas fasciata (assembly GCF_037038585.1). Classification (NCBI taxonomy): domain Eukaryota; kingdom Metazoa; phylum Chordata; class Aves; order Columbiformes; family Columbidae; genus Patagioenas; species Patagioenas fasciata. The sequence continues at coordinate 3,394,898 of NC_092539.1, forward strand.
TTCACAGCCTCTGACAGAAGTTTTTAAGACATTTTTAAATGGCATCCAGTCTTGCTTATTAGCCCTTTGTGGTCTTTTCTTTATGTTAAACCTGTCAGCTGCATCACCAGTTGTTACAGCACGTGGCTTCTTCCATTAAGAGCAATGATGTACCCCATTTGGTTTAATTCTTATGTAAGTCAAGTGAGAAAAATAGTACTCGTGAAGCATTTAGAGTAGTTAATAAAGAAGGATAGATTGCGTTTTCAGCTTTATTACTCTGATGGAAAAGAAATTTCACTGGGATTCTTTAGAACAGAGTTCATGTCACCATGGAGAGTTGTGAGTGGCACTGCGATAATAATTTTCCTGTCTATATTATCTTCCTTTCAGACACATTTCAAAACACTTTGCATACGGTTTAGTTCCATCACGTGCACAAGCTCGCTTTCCTCCTCATGGAAACAGAGATGCTGCTGCAGAGGAATGCAGAAGCTATTTAGCTGCTCGCAGCAACACTACAGAGTGGTTTAGGGCTGGAAAAGACAATCAGCAATTTTAAGTAATCCCTCAGGAGAACATTAAGAAGCAGCATGTCAGGCTCCGTTTAGAAACCAGCTGATGCTGGAAAGCTAATGTCACTGTTACAGGAAAGTGCCGTGTGGTCCTTGCTTATGAACCTCAGTTCTGAGTCTCGTTAAATTGAATAATGTGGCGTTCGTTGGCGCAGTTCCGCTCAGTATTGTACCTGGATGTCGGTCCAGAAGGTCCCGGAGGAAAAGGTCACATACTGTGCTATTAGTAAGTTGTCCTGCAGTTTGTGGCTTTTCTGTAAAGGACTTTAATGAAGAAAACCGACTATGAAACCTAGCAAGAGGTGCAGCATCAGGGTACATGTGTTCTGAGTCACTCTCAGGACGTATTTACTAAAAATCTGCTTTTCTACCTTAGGGAGAATCAGTGTGAGATTGAGGCGAGCGGGAGCGTGAGCGTCCCGGTGCACACCCTTCCCAGCACCTACCTGCAGAAAGTGCTGGAGCAGCCGGAAGATGCCGACAACCAGAAGAACGTGACGCGGATGATTCAGCCGTCCGTGGACAAAACCACCACTGTGAACATCCCCGTCACTATCACCGCCCCGCCGGGGGAAACCACCGTCATACCAAGTGAGTGTCTTGGGCCCTCTGCTTTTTGCTGTTGAAATTGCCAGAAAAGAGAGAATTTTCCAAGGAGCTAGCAGCACGCCCTGGGTGATGGGGGGCTCTCCTGGCCACTGGCATCCTTGCGATAAGTGGACGAGAGAATTTGTTGGTGATCTCGGCTCTTACAGTTAATGCATTCTGCAGGAACCCAAAATGCAAGGGCCAGCTGGTGGATCTGGAAAGCACTGTGTAAGGTTCCCTGGATATGGTTCACCCTGAGCCCATCCATGTGTCTTTGCATAAGGGAAAGATACAAAGAGCAAGAAAAACAACAAAATGTAGTAACAAAACTGGGCAGCAAAACTGCTGCAGACCAGTCAAGACCTTGTTGCGAGCACAGGAGTGGATCCTCTGCATTATCACCGTCCTCTGCTGCCATGCTGCAAACTCCCACCCCAGCAGCCCTGTGCTACCATTCCTCTGGTGTCCCAGCGGCCTGAGTGACCCCCCAGCAAGAGGCAGCGGCCACAGTGGCATTGCATTCGAAGCCACCAACTCAGTTCACACTTCTTGGTTCATTAGCAGAGCCGGCTGTGGAGCAGCAGGTCTCCCCTGGCTGCACAGCTCTCACAGCATCTATGGCGTGACTCTGCTGTTTCAGATTCCCGCAGGCTGTGTAAATTCAGAGCTTATTGCAAACCTCTGCATTTCGATTTCAGCAGATCCACCTTAGCTTCGCTTCTCCCAGAGCTCTGTGCCTCTATCAGCACAGATCGATGTTGTTTTACAGATAGTCCCGAGATCATCATCCCCATGCTCTGCTCTGCAGCCTCCAGCCTGTTCTGAGCAGCTCACGGCCCATCCCTGGCCATATAGGCTCAGCCTATAGAGAGGTCTTGAGATCTGGGACTGCCCAGGGGAGACACAGTATCACATCCAAGAAATCCTCAGGCTGCCAGGACAATGCTTTCCAAAAGCCACATCCATATCTACACGTTTTATTGTTTGCTTGTTTGTTTTTTCACTGTGTTGTCAGCCACCCAAGACTTGTCTGTTTGTTGTCTGTCTCCTTTATTCTTAAATGGTAATTTTACTATATGGCAATACTGAGTTCCTGTCAATCACAATTTATCAGACAGTCTGTGGCCATTTCCTATGTATCTGGTTGGAGATACTGTAGGGAGTTTATTGAACATGTCACTCACATAGAATGAAATGTCGTTCTGTTGCAAAATAAAACAAAAAGTAATAAAAAAAGGCACCTAACACGTAATAAGTGGGTGGGATTTCAGATTCTAAACCCTGTGAATTAATAGACAAGTGTATATATCTGTCTAAGAAGAGAATTTGCAGCATAAAAGGTTTTCAAGTTTGTATATTGGAAATTATCTTAGGTAAATGATCCTATAAACCCACGGCAAGGAGCCTTATGATCAAAATTAGAATGTGTATTTCTAACCTTTGGGAGTGAGGTTCAGAACAATCTTCTAGAAGGGATCACGTAAGTTAAAAACCTGATGTGAGATGGAGCTGGACACCTTTATACATGGGGTGCTGGGCCAAAACTGGGGTGCACTGTGCAGACGCAGAGCTGGGGGGTCCAAGAAGTCCCTTCCAAGTCTGCGTTCCTAATGTTGGGAAGTTCAGCAGCCTTAGCCTCAAAATTATTAAAGCTCATCTGTTAATTTGCGTTTTTCCATGTTCCAAAGCCAGTTGTGCTACTGATCTCTATGGGAGAAGATACAGAATTAGGAGGCTGGTTAGACTTGCCGTCTTTTTCTTCTTTTCAAGGATCCCTAGCTGATCCTCTCTCCCTAATAATTTATGATATTTGGAATGGGATTTCCATCCCCCATTTGGCAGCTAATGTAAGATTTCTTTGTTTGTCTGCACTGGGCATCTTCATTTCCTCGCCATTTCTGATGTATTGCTCATCAGCGCAGCAGTTAAGGAGTATAATTGCAGTGTACATCATACTGTAGTAAATAGCGGCAATAATAATCAAATGATTGTTCATCACATTTAATCATCGTATTCAAAGGCTGTTTGCTATCCCAGCTGCATTGTTTGCATATCCAGCTGTTGCAGGCAGCCTGCTGTGGGGAGACTGCAGATACATTTTTAACTCTCTCCTTTCTGTTTCCTTCAATTCACATTGTAGTGAACAGCGTTGAATTTGAAAGCAAAACAGAGGAGAAGAAAGACGTTGATGACTTGACAAAAGATGGACCTAAACCAATCTTGCCTTACAGTTCCATGTTCATCTTAAGTCCTACCAATCCGTAAGTCCTCTGACTCTCTAATACCTCTTATCGGTTATTTGAAGCAATAACATTAGTTTGATTTTCATCTCTGCCAATCAAACATGTTGGGAAATGAAATAAAAGCTTATATACACTGCGGACCAGGTGTTGGGATATTTATTCCTAAGGGAATAAACTGCCAGTAGAGGGAAATGATGATGCTTTGTGCAGAGACCCTTCGTGCCCTGCTGATGGTCAGGCGAGCTGTAGATCACTGAAGAGTGAGTGGGAGGATGGAACGGCCCTGGGAGAAGACACGACCAGGAGAAGCAACTTGGGGGCTGATTTTGTTGTCAGCTAAATCTTGCAGCTTCCTCAGCTGGAACTCACGTTCTTTCCATACTAGTACCCTCACATCACTGAAAACTTTGAACTTCTGGGAAAAACATGGATATTTTTCATTTGCCAAGGCTGAGAGTACAGCTTGTGGGATCTGCTGGGATTACAGCATTTCTTCCGCTTCAGGCATCTCTGCCTCATGGGGAGCTTTGTACTCAGAGCCTGTAAACACTAAATGTCTTGCTCTGAAGGGCTCCAGGGCTAGACAAGAGCAGCAGGGGTTGTAATAATTGTAGCATGAAGGCCTGTGAGTCATTTCAAGCAGTAACTTAAGGTAACGGAAGGCGTTGGAAACTTCTGCCAACACAGAGATCTACGAGGAGCAGAGGTGATCATTTCTCTCTGGCTCCAGTAGACTTGTTGCAAATCCTCGGTGTTGCCCTCTGAGGTTGAACCCTGCATGCTCAGATAACCCCAAAGCTGGACTAAAAGACCACTGAGAAAAAACCAAAGCTCACTGGGAGAGAGAAGTTTTATAACACAGGGGAAATAACAAGATGAAGATGGAACTTGGGGAACATCAGCAGCTTGTTTTCCTTCCTCTGGACACAATGCGGGCCCAGCGGGCTCTCAGGTGTTTTGGCTGGTGTTGACTTCTCCAGAGAGGTCTTCCTGCTTTTTAGGGTACAAAGGTTTTCCCTGTCTGGGAAGAATCAATGGAATGTATTACTTTCCAAGTGCACCCACCCTCCTAGAATATTTGAAATGATTACTCAAGCACTGCTGGCTGTTTACAACTTTTCCTGCATCTCACTGCTATATAAATGATGAAGATTTAAAAATAGGCACTTGTTATTTCTTCAATGAAGTGAGTTTGATGCATGAATTACAGTTACAAATGTTGTCTTTCACTCCTATGGATTCACAGAGCACAGAGATGATTGTGCTGTTCCGTCAGATTGGTAACCAGAGTTGAGGGTCCACAAAAGCACTTTTCTTCATGTTATTTTGTATCAAATCTGTTTGTAATTCCTTTTCGTTCTCATTCTGTCAGCAATCCAGAGAAAATGAATATACAAGTAGATGTGAAAATTTAATTCTATCTGTTCAGGTATTTGCTTAGAGAAAATGTGATATAGTAGCTGAATTACATTCTCAGCAAGATTGTTGGCAAGTTACACCCATAATTTGATTCTCAGAAAGAACCTAAGTCCTTTATTCAGCTGACAAATATGGTGCAAATGTAGAGTTGTACGTGCAGGTCAGTAGTTGTGAATTGTGGTCACATAGCGTTATTAGCTGAAATTTGTGAATAGTTTCGCATTGCTTAGAACTCAAGCATTTGCCACTTTTGTTGGACACAATTTGTGAACAAAAATATTAGGTTAAAGTAATCAAATACATTACTGCAAAGTATTTGTTCAGTTTATAAAGCATATCTTAGAATGAAGTACAGGCAGAAGTATTTGGCAAGAGAGAAATTGCTAGAAGTAATGTAATACTCATAGTTACCAAGCCAGTTTCAGCTAAGAGTCTCAAAGTGCATAGTTAATATCTCAATTTTAAAGGGATTAGTCGATATTACAAGGATTTCAAAACTAGTTTTGAGTTCACAGAACTTTTGCATGTGGGTTCAAAGTGGCGAGGATGGGGGGGATGATATATAAACACACTTCGTAGAATTGATTCTCAATGCTTGAAAGCTCTCAGTGCCCCCTTGACAGATGTCATTGCTTTGTAGAAGGGGCAGGGAGCAGTGCAGAGATGTTAAACATCTGTAAATCTCACCACAAACTGGAGTTTAAAGCCTTCGATCCTGGGTTTTATTTTCTTATTATCATAACAGGAATCCTAAGGGTGATATTCCTGATGACCTTTGTCCTTCTGCCACCCTTTCATACCGCTGTGCTTGACTTGCACCCCCTGCAATACCCTCCCCTGTGCTTCCCTTTGCAGGATTCGGCGTCTGTTCCACTACATCGTCAACCTGCGCTATTTCGAGATGGTCATCCTCATCGTCATAGCCCTCAGCAGCATTGCCCTGGCTGCAGAAGACCCTGTCCAAGCCGAGTCACCGAGGAACGATGTGAGTACCAACCAACACAAACGCAATAGAGTTGTTCTGCTTCTCCCAGCAGTTTTGCACGTGGTCCGTCTGTTCCCATCTCCAAAGGATAACACGGTGCACTGGCAAGCGGAAAACTGGAGCTTTCTCTAATAACGTATTCAACTAGCTTGTCCCACTATCAAAACGCGCACAATTCCTGTCCCTTCCTGCTGTTTCAACCACATCTGATTGTGAGAACCTAAAAATCATTGGTGGTTTAGCTGGTGTGACTTATGCGGATGAAGCTTGAAAAGCTTTTGCATCGTTCGGCAACGGGAAGGTCACAACCCAGGGCTGACGTTGTCCTAAGATCCCCAGCTTGCTAAAGCAGAGCCTGAGGAAGTAAAACCAGCTATGGCTTGTTATCTTGGTGGGGCATGGCAGCAACCTCCCAGAACTAGTAGAAAATCTGCTTATCCATGGATGTCAAACGAAACTCGGAGACTTTGGGTGCTGTTATAGCAGGAGTAGGAGTCAGTCACCTTTCACATGAGAGTATGTGGCCCAGGAATGTTCATGAAGCAGATAGCTGGGGGTCTTTTTCAACCACATTCACGTGAGGACATTGGCACAGAGGGGGTCACAGTTACATGGATCCCACAGAACTGAAGATTAAATATAGAAATTGCAAGATGCAGTTGCCTAATTTTGCACTCTTTAGGGTAGATAGATGCAGTATGCAGATATCATGTGATACTTATATTGACTTAATATCCATTTGCTATGTATAATCATGTGAATCTGATTGCGAATAGGTGCTTCCCATCCACAGAATTATGTTAAAATATAGGAGACCTATAGATATTTAATGGACTGGTATTGCCTCCTGCGTCTGAACCTGGTCAGTATTGGCTTTTTCCCGACAAGGACCTGCTAATCCCTGTATCAGTAATGAGCTGAAGTAGCTATGAGCCATCCCTCTTCATCCTTAATACCTGTGCAATCAGTTTTACCAGATTTTATCACTCTCTCACTCTCCTGAGGTCTTTAATAGTACTATCATCAGCTACACTGGAAGAGAAACCCAGGCTGCGACACACATGCTGCAAACAAGCTCTTTAGGAAAGGATATTCAAATATTTCCATTTGAAATATCCATTTTGCCTTAATAAACCTACCAGATACGCGGGTGCGCTGAAGCAGTCCATGGGCAGGCATACTGCAGTATGGCAAGGACTGGAAAAAGTGTTGCTGTTTGAATCAGATGATTTGAGTTTGTGCCTGAACTGTTTAAAAGTGTCTCATGAGATGACATATATGAGATGGGGATTGGGCTCTTCTCCCAGGCAGTCAGCAATAGGACAAGGGGGCATGGGCTTCAACTCTGCCAGGGGAATTGAGGCTGGAGATGAGAAAGCAATTCTGTGCAGAGAGAGTGGTCAGCATTGGAATGGCTGCCCAGGGAGGTGCTGGACTCACCGGCCCTGCAGGTTTGTAAACTGAGATTGGCCATGGCACTTAGTGCCATGATCTGGTCAATGGACTGGAGTTGGACCAAGGGTTGGACTGGGTGATCTCTGAGGGCTTTTCCAACCCAGTTGGTTCTGTGATTCTGTGATATACCCATTGTATCAAATAGGCCATTGATAGAATAAACTTTTTACTCTTAGCAGATTATTTCAGTGCGTAGTCTCCCCTAATACATATTTATCTTCCCCATTTAGGCTCTGAAATACTTGGATTATATATTTACGGGCGTCTTTACCTTTGAGATGGTGATCAAGGTAAGTTGTTTTCTTTTCAAGTGGAAAGGTTCATCTCTCCTTTCAGTTTTGCACTCCTCTACTTCTGGGAGGCCAGATAAAGAGAGCGGAACATGATGGAGCTCCCTGGGGCAGCTGGGCAGGTGGTGGTGACAGAAAACTTGAACTCAGGAGCTGTGCTCAGAAGCAGCCAGTGCACAATAAATGCCGTTCTGTAGCGGCTCTTCTGGTTTCTTTAATCTCACATTTTATGGAGGAAAATCAGGCTATCTTTTGTAGCTGTGGTTGTGTAAGACAATAAGAAATGTGGGTGCCTGATTCAGAAATATCTGCATGTGGATAAGGACGCAGGAGCTGATAGAGCTTACTGAGATACATCTGATACTTCCCTTTTCCTTTTCTGGTCAGAAATACTTATAGCAACTGATTCTTGGTTTGTCCTGTTTCAAAAGGTCAAGGGTTTATCATCTTTACTCAGCAGAATCATCGTTTTTGCTAAGACGATGGAGCAATAAGTTTCCAGAAAGCACGACTCTAATAAAGTCAGGATTTATTCTTGAGGTAACGGTGGAGTTATTTTTGCTGCCAGGGCAAGATGCAGAATTGTTTGTTCAGTAGAAGGATGTGAAGCTATGTGAGGAAAGCAACTTTACATGGGTAGTTATAGGGTTCTCGGAAAAGCAAATAAAATGTCTGGCATGCGCTTGGAAACTCAACTCTAGAAGGTCTTTAGCAGCACTGTAAGGAGAGACTCATCTAACGCTGTGCCGAGCAGCATCTTTCAGCACGTGCCCTGGAGCAAACATATTTCTCTGTTGCATTTGACTGTGGGTCTTCCCATCCTCTCTGTGTTTTATGGTGTAACATCCTGTGCCAGTTGTTAATTCGTATCTGGTAGTTGGGGGTAGAATAAAATTAAACCGTTTGGCTATTACGTACACAGACTGCTTTTCCCATAAACTAACGCGTGTCTGTGCAAAGAATCCCATGCAGCAGTTGGCACCCGTGTCTCTCATGTTTCTGGTTACAGTTTATTGACTTCAGCTTCAGTTTTGACAGAGCTCTTGGTGCCTGTTAGAGATAGGCAGCTTGGCCGAGCATCTAGGGCAGGGCTGTAGGAGCAGTTACATTTATACAGCCCTAAAATTACATTCAGCCCTTTGAAGGCAACCACAAGGTTGATGTGGCCCCTGCTGAAAATGAGTTTGTCGCCCCTGCTCTAGAGGTTACCCGACTGCTGTGAAGCCCTGAAGAAGAGCTTGCGAAGGGTCATTGGATCAAGGATATTCCTCTGTACCTCGGTAGTGTTGTTTTGGTACTTGTTTTAGTAAAACTCTTTCTTTTCCTGTGTTTTCTCCCAAGATGATTGACTTGGGGCTGTTACTCCACCCTGGCTCCTACTTCCGTGACCTGTGGAATATCCTGGACTTCATTGTGGTCAGTGGGGCCTTGGTGGCATTTGCCTTCTCGTAAGTACATTTCCCTTAACATCCCAATTTCTAGGAATAGGTTGCAGAGGAGGCAGGGCGCTGGCACGGGGCTGGTTGAAGCGTAGTGTTTGTGGCTCAATTTCTCAGCAAAATATTCCATTTCTGCCCTTTATCGTCTTGTAGCTGGGAGGAAGAAAAAGAAAATCCCTAAATTTGTGTTGTAGAATCACTTGAAAATTTTCCCACCTTTAGGGTAAGTCATTCAAACACTGAACCACAATTTTTGTGACCTGGCCGACTCCTTTTCAAGGACACATTATACCAGTTTGTGGCAGTCCTTTGTCTTCAGGCAATTGTTTTAAAAGATGTTCTTGCTCTGAAAAAATAGTTAATTAAATCAGCCAATAACTCAGTGAACTCTACCAAACATTATTTCTCGAGTCATGGGTATTTCTGGTCTATATAATTCGGTGTTTCTCTCCTCCTCTCTCATTCAGGTACTTGCATTTCCAGAGTTTACTTCTAAGGCTGGTTGCACCCTCCCTCTATCACAGCTCTCTATTTATGACAATAAATGATGTTCCTCTTGAACGTCATGGAGGATTTTGAGCAACAGACACAGAAGAACGTCTTTTAAAAACAAAGATTAGTGTTTAGTTTGAGCCTTTTTTTCTGAAGAGACCAGAGGAACAGCAATGCGGGTCCTTCAGAACCTGAGGAGCTCAAATTTGGCTGGTAGAAAGCAATTTTCCACATGTAGTACCAGGCCAAGGAATAATGATATTGTGAGTGTTTTCCCAGTAAGTCTTAGGAGATGACCTGGAAATAGGCTACGAGACTTGGCCAGTTCAATATTCTGCTAAATTAGCCTTGAGTAATTACCGTGAACATTTAGTAGCTTGTGCTTAAACTCCCCTCACGTGTTTTGTTGATGTGATGATTGGTGAAGGCGAAGGAATTATCCGTGTTTTATGTGCTATTTAGAAACAGCATTCACCTTAGTCAAAGGGCTGTGGAAGCATATCCTGTACCTTTTAGACTGACAGTGATTTTTAGGCAGACGGCCATGGGCATTGCTTTGCTGATGCAAAAATCTTGGCATGTCCCTCACAGCGCACAAAGTTACTGGGACCTTTCTGGTGAGGTTGGCCTGGAATATTGCTCAGGAGCTTTTACTCTTCTGAGGTGTCAAAATTCATTTCACATTAAGACCATGAGATTTGTATTTTAGATCTTCTATTCTTCATAGCAAATGCTGGATTAAAAAAAACCAGCTCTCTAAGCTACTTTGACCAAGGAGTGGATGGACACAAGTTGATGGGATTGACATTTTTTTAATGATTTTTGAGCCAGTTGAGGAGTGACACTTGGCGATATTGGGCTTTCTGTGCCCAGCCCTACACCGAAGAATTGGTTAGATCTTGGAGCAAGTCATATCTACTATAAATTTTTCAAAGGGACGCTGCCCCCTCCTCTTTAAAGACTTTGTCACTATTCATTTTGTGAGGAGCCGAGTGCTATGTTTTGAGCAAGATTGTCTTAAGGTGGGATTGCTGGTCTGGTGAATGTCTTGCTTACCTAAAATTTGGCATCCAAAACCAGGCTGCTTTTTAAGCCTGACTAAACATGTGTGTGGCTTATTTTCCCTGCACATTAAATATATTAGCATGAGACCTTTCAGAACTGGATGTGGTCAGACTAAGTTAAGCAAAAACTTACTGTAAAAAAGTTTAGCAAGTTAACGGAGCTCCTCTGAATTGAAGAGAGGTATAAAAGTAAAACAGTATTAGTCACAAGTATTGGTTTGCAAAACAATGTTACTCAAGTCTGCGGTTCACTGAGAATTTCCCTTTTTCATTAAGAATTCAGACTGGGAGAAAAGGGGCATTTTGTGAGCCCTTCAGAACAACTCCATGTGCTGTGAGAACAAACATCAGGGTTTGCCTTTAAAACATCCGCTCTTTGAACAGGATTTTCTTTGGGACAAGTTATGAATTAAAATGAATATATTTTAATCCTTCTGAGTCTTTTTGTGCTCAGGTTTTATATTGGGCCATGAATATCTAGCAGCACCTCATCAGCCTTTAAATAAATTATAATACCTGCACATCCCCTGACTGTGCTTCATAATAGCGTGCCCCAAGCTGCTTCTATTTTACATGCTCTTCGAGTAAGTATTGAGCAGGGATTTGCAGAAAATGAATGCATAAAACCTACCTGACTATTTGCTGTCTCGCAGATTAAAGCAAGTCAAACCTATTTCTGAGGCTCGGAAAGATTTGCATTCCTTCTGTGATTTGTATTGTGGCCGCAACCTCTGCTGCGTGTCCATGTTTCAGCCGGCGGTGAGGGTGGGCATCCAGTTCAGAGAATGCTTGTAGTATCTCTGGTGTAATCTGAGAGCAGGAAATCCAGTCCTTAGTAGGAGATGACATTTTCTCTGGTCCAGTTACGAATAATAACCAGCCTGGGACTGTGCAGATGAAAATTGGGGAGATAATCATGTCCTTAGCTCAAGTGCGTTGTTTGGTTCAACCAGACGGGCACACCAAGCCTGCTGAATTTTGATAATCCCCAAAATGAGCTTTTGGAAAATAAACGGAGTGATTTTCGTTGTTTTGTTAGTGGGATTTTTCTAGCAAACACTGCAGTCCTGTCACCCATCGTCAGTATCACTGTACGACTGTATTTAACGTGGCTGTTCCCAGTTTGTGTTTGCAAGAATACACCACTGCCACTCGATGGGTGTGATTTAATTCATGTACATTCTTGACCTCGTTGGTGTCCAGCGAAGGTGACGTCGATCAGCTTCTTGCCGCATAGACATGTCACTGAAAACCTAGGAAAAGGAAAACAGAGCTCCCTGAAACGCTTCCATCTGGAATATTGCAGCAGCCTGTGTTTGTTTAGGCATCCGAGATGTTATAAGTCACTGCTGCAAGGTACATAAAATCCACCTCAGCCTCTCAAACTGTTTTACCTTCTGCCTGTAGCTCTTTAGAAGCTGTTCTGTGGTTCGAAAATGTAAATGAAGGCCCCCGGTGAGATGCTAGAGATATTAATAATAATGCTGATGATAATGTCTTCCATTTAGCAATGTATTTCGAAGTGAAAATCATCTCTTTTTCTAGAGACAAACATGCCACAAACATACAGGCTTGTTTTAGTCTTTGGGGAAATAGAAGTAGAGAAGCTTAAAGCAGGCTATAGTAAATTTGCCATCAAAATTTACCAGTCCCAAGTGTAAAATCTCCTCATTCAATAGAAATAGCTGATGAATAGCAGCGAAGAGATTGCGGTTTTTTACATTTTCAACAGCAGAAAGGTGCCTGAGGTGCACAGAATTTCACACAACCCCTTGAAAAAGCAAATAGCATTTGCCAAACAATTGAAGTTATTACCTCCCAAAGTGCCAGGAGGATGATGGTGTATTCGCCCTGTCTGCTTGTCAGTCGAAGGGCTGATGCACTGCGGGGGGGTGTGTGGTACATGCTCTATAACCAACCTGTTGCTTCCTTGCTTGTTTATTTTGATGAATATCGAGTCGGTGGGTGTGGGACGGGATGGGATAATCCACCAGCACGGATCTGGATGTGCATGGGGTGCACTGTATCGCCTTTTGCTTCTGTTTGTCATTGACTCTGCTCTTTCTTTGTCTTCTTCTTGCTGGAATCTCTCTCTAGGAGTTTCATGGGGTAATATGTTATTCCTGTCTCTCGCTGCACTGTTATGCCTGTCAAACGTGTGTACACACACTTGCCACTGTGGAAATGACCCATGTTACACCCATCGCATCGACTCCTTTGTCCCTTTAATGCTCATTATTCAGTGAAATGTATTTTCCCTTAACAGTCCTCATTCATCCTAATTTTCTTTAAGCAGTGGTTAGAAGCCAAATAGACCAGAGAGTCAGAAACTATGAGAAGCAGGTATTTTGTACCAAAAAGATTGGAGGGGATGACTTAGTGGGTACATCTTCAATGTGTGAGTTGTAAATCCTAATAACTGAGTTTAATGAAGCAGTTTTACTCTCATTCAGAGGATTGCATGTCTAAACTGCGTTAGCAGTGCTTGGAAGCTTCAGGTATAATTTTGTGCAGTTTGGACAACGTGTCTCAGCCTGGATTCAGGCTGTCGGCATCTGAGAATGGAAAAAAACCTTTGACGTGAAAACATAGCGTAGGGAGATTATGGAGAGGTTGGCAGGAGGGATTTGTAAAGGAGGAGGCAGCAAAAATTGCATTTAACCGTTTGCAGGGAGGCAGCGGTTTTGTTGTCGGGGCCGTACAGAGCAGATAACCCGGAGGTGCAATGAAAAGGATGGAGAAAAGGTCTTTGACGCGCTCCAGGAAATTGGGAGCTTGTTTCTTCTGTCTAGGAAAGCAGATCGCTCAGACCCTGGCAGATGGCTCTGTGCTTGGGCAGAGTTGCGTGGCCTCATTTACCTTTCGGTGCGGGAATTCACTTTCTGCTTTGCGGATTATGGGCGATCGCAAAAGGCGGCGACTCCACCCTGCTCTGAATATTTGATGATGTGACTCCGAGAGGCCCATGTTACATGAAATCAGAGCTGCTGGCGGCGGCTGCAGAAACAAGAAGCTTCCATTTTAAAGAACTATTAATTTTTTAAAGGATCTCTTATTTATTAAAGGAAAAAAGGCCACACAAAACTCTTTTCAAATATTTGAAGTGTTTTAAATAAATGAGCAGCAAACTGCCCCAGAAAAAAACAGAACTGACCTAATGCAACTAGAAGTGACCTAATACTTCAATTTTTTGTCCTTGTGATGTTCTTTTCTAAAGTCACCGGCCTTCTGTTTGCTGTCTGTCTTTATCCTGCTTGCTCTTCTGAATTTTGTAGCTGTTATTTCGAGGTCACCTAAGATCTGGTTCTTCCATAGCAATCTCTTTTTGTTGTGAGAAATATTCTGGTCCCGTGTGTGCTCGTATACACCTTTTGACTGAATCCCAGTTCCATCTGGACCTTTTATTTTGTGGGACATCTGGCTTTGTACTAGAGCGGCGTAGAAAACAATGTTTGCGGAGGCGGCTCTGCCAAACGCCAAAACCAATTCTTAAGGTCTTATTTGACAGGCTGGAATATTTGCAGAAGATCCATTTAATTGAAATGCAATTTGCAGCGCTGTAGTTCAGAGTACCAGTCTGTTGATAAAGCTTTCTCCTATACCAGGAGCCTTGCTGTGACAAGAAATAAATGTGTTTTTTTGGGATTCTCTATGTGACTTAGATCATAAATCCCATTAACATTTAATTGCCTCGTGCTCTTTATTTGCTTAGGTCTGAAAAGAGGGGGAAAAAAAAAAGCAATCAGCTCTTCTTAGTGTCCTTCATTCATGCGGAAGGAATTTTGCAGGAGTGGAGCTGCCCGTCACCTCCAAACTCTCACCGCAGTCATCATCTTCCTCTCCCATACACCCAGGAGGAAGGGTTTGCTCTTCCTCACCTCTTCACTGGTCCCCAGTAGGTCTGTTTAACCTCCCTGGAAATATTAAGTCCACAGAGGAGTCCTGAACTAGCTCATTCAGAGCCGAAAATTGTCTCTGCTCGTGCCTTGAACTTCCCTTCCAGGACACCGGTCATTACTTAGCACAAACACACGGCAGCACACTAAGCGGGTGTTCAGGTCTCCGTGATGAGGGGCACTGGAAGGTGCTGTGCAGAAATACTCTGTGGTTCTGCCTGATCCCAGGTGAGGGCTGCTGAGGTTTAGCAGTTCAATTCCTACCTGGCAGTGGCTGTGCTGCTAAGCTGGGCTTGTGTGTGTTAATCTACAAATCAGAAACGTGGCAACAAAGGATTGAAAATGGAATATATTTCTGGGTCAAGATGCCCTGCCTCCTACATACCAATTTTTTTCTCTCCTATTTCCCCAACCACATGTTTCTCAACCCTCTCACCTTCACTCTTCTTCTCTTATCTCTGCTTGCCTCAGCTCCTACCTCTTTCAGCCTGGACATGAGGAAGAAATTGTTACCCTGAGGGTGGTGAGAGCCTGGCCTAGGTTGGCCAGAGAGGTGGTGGATGAACCATCCCTGGAGACATCCCAGGCCAGGCTGGACGGGGCTCTGAGCAACCTGAGCTGGTGAAGATGTCCCTGCTCATGGCAGGGGGGGCACTGGGGGAGCTGGGAAGGTCCCTTCAACACAAACCATCCTGTGATTTTGTGATTCTTCATCCCCTTCTGCCCTGCCTTCTTCATCCAGTTAAACCCCAAATCGCTGGGCTACATGGAGCAAGTTGACTGCAGGGACAGCCAAGGTGATGGACATGTGCTTGGTGACCATCAACCCTGGGGACAGGCTGGCCAAGCCAGGTGGTTTCTCATTCCCAGTAACCTATTTCCCTTTCTATTCCCCTCTTTCCACTGACTGTCCTCCCCAAGAGGCTTAATTAGTTGTTCTGCAGCCAGGACATTGCTAAGAACCAGCCAAAGCTGCCCCTTGAGCAGAATCATAGAATCAGAGAATAGTTCAGGTGAGTAGGGGAGCTCCAGTTGAACTGTGGTGACAGAGAGGCCAGGGTAGGGACCGGTGCTTGATAGGAGGTGATTTGAAAGCAAGTATGCAAAGCCAAATGTGGGCCAGATATTCAGATACGCTAAAACATAGAGAGAAAGCCAGAAAAAGTTACGTCGGTTGTGTCTGCTTCATCTGGACCAAATTTAAAGGGTCTCTAATGTGAATCGAAAATTATTTCTTCTAAATGTCTAATAGTTATTCTGCGGTATTAAATCAGTCCTGTAACTCTGTGAGTGTTAGCTCAACTGCCTGGATTTACAGACATGTCAGGTTCCAGCTGTGGCTGATTAAAATGGCCCTAAAGCAGCCCTGAAAGACAAGGCAGAGAGAGGAGGTAAATCTCTGTCTTCTTCCCCCTCTTTTCCATTTCTATTAAATCATGTGCAAAGGCAGCTTATGTTCAATGTCTATGTCGTTGGATTAAAACCCATGGCCCTCCAAAAATCCCTGTGTCTGGATGCATATTGGATTTCAGGACAACTGCACTGCCTGTTAATTGGAGAAAAAGATCAGAGATGAGACAGGAATGGGTGTTTCTAGGTTGCAGATTGCAGTCCAGTGCTAGCACTGAGTAGTACAGTATTAATATTGAGATATTAGTCTTCTAGAAGCCGATAGAGTGCAGAAAGTCACGTCTGGCAGGGTGGGGGAAAGCTCTGCAGTCCATGACGTGCACATCTTGTGGGTGTCTTGGGTTAGTTATTTGTGTTTCTATTGCTTTCCTGTTGGAGAAGATAAATGTTTAGCAATGTGGAGGAGTGTAGAATAGGTATATCAGCATCACTCGACGTGTTCATTCACACCTGTGTTACTCCAATACTGTCTCAGACCCAAACCTAGAGTCATGAATAAAACCCTGTAGAAGATTTTCATCCCATTTTTCACTTCATGCGAAATGAAGGGGAATGTCATTGTTTTGCTGTTGCGTTGGAAGAAGATGTAACGGTGTCTTGGAAGGGGGTAAAATCCTATTTTTTTTATTTATTTTGGAAGTGCACGAGGAAGTAAACTCTGTAAAAACTTCTGAATGGTAACAAGAGGAATGATCTCAAGTCTTGCACAAAGTTTTATTAAAAAAACTAAAGCCTGCATGCGTAAGTGGGAAGTTGCCCTAGCACTGCTCTAGGCATGTAATATGCCGTCATATTACATGTTCCCGCATGGATTTGGTAGCATGTCTTCCGAGAGAGACCCAAGGATGAGGCTACGGGCGTGGAGAGCAGCTCTG
Organism: Patagioenas fasciata; assembly: GCF_037038585.1. Taxonomy (NCBI): domain Eukaryota; kingdom Metazoa; phylum Chordata; class Aves; order Columbiformes; family Columbidae; genus Patagioenas; species Patagioenas fasciata. Next base: position 3,411,608 of record NC_092539.1, read on the forward strand.
GTCCCTTGGAGATGCTCCATTTCCCTCTGGGCATTAATGTCCCTGCCAGAGGAGTGCAAGAAGCTCACAGAGAAACGTCCCCCTGTCTCACCCAGGTGTCTGGGAGGGCCAAGAGCCACGTGTGACTTGGGTTGAAGGTACCAAGCCTCCTTTGCTGGTGGCCATAGCCAGGGTGTGCTGCTGGCCTGGCTTGGACCCTTGTCTGGGTGGGGAGTTGGGGCAGGAAGGTCACCAGATCCTCAGTGACGCTTGGTGGCCTCAGCGAGGTGACTGAAGGCTGGAGAGCACGAACGGCTGAACGTGAGGACCGTCCTGCCCCAGCCTTCCTCCTGCACACGGCTCAGGTGGGCATCCCTCTGCAGTCCTCACCAGTACTGGGCCTCACCGGGGAGGATGGCACCCAAAAACTGGAAAAAAAACCAAAATCACACACACACACACACAAACCAACCACCACAACCAAAAACTCACCGAGCATCTATAGATGTTCCAGTGAATGACCTGAGGACCAAACTCTTCCTTCTGTTGTTCTTGTGCCTTTTGTCCCTTGCAGAGGAACCAAAGGCAAGGACATCAACACCATCAAGTCCCTGCGAGTTCTGCGGGTCCTGAGGCCGCTGAAGACCATTAAACGACTGCCAAAACTCAAGGTTAGAGAATAACCACAAATCTTTCCTTCTCTCAAGGTTTGTAAACTGATTGGACTGGAAGCTGATGGACTAAACTTAATCCAAGTTATTTTTGTTCCTTTTATTTTTTTTCTATTTATCTGTTTGCCAGATTTATAAAAATAGCTGTGCAGATGTTTAGTAAATGTCAAACACTTATTTCTTTTGCAAACACTGTGTGCAATATTATGAATTATTGTGAACCCACATTAAAATCAGACTTCTAAAAAAAGCAAAAAATGCAAATAAATTGAATTACAGTTTGTAAGTGTGGTGCTTTTAATAGTGATCCAAGAGAAATAGGTTTTGAAGTGTTTCACTTTCCCTAGAGAAATTAATATGAAGATAGACAGCCTGTGGAAAATCTGGCAAACAAGAAATGGCATTGCTGTATGAGGATTGTTAATCTGTTCATCTTTTCTATTAAAGAATATACAGTGCAGGGTTTTATAGCAGTGTCCTTTCATCTCTAGAATACTAAGTCATCTAGTAAAATAAATGTAATGGTGGTTACTTATACAACTCCATTTCAAGAGCACTTTGAGATACAGCCAGCCCCTGGAAGCAAAGAGTGGAAGGAGTTACAAAATTTAATCATTTCTGAGTTTGGGGGACTCTTGGTTACCTGTTGTAGAAGGTCTTTGTGTTGGCATCACCGCTTGCAGGCTCTTTTCTGTGAGAGATGGAGGAAAAGCGATGGGGGTTTTTGCAATGGTGTAACTCTGGTAATTCCTGTTTTCACGTAGTGGCACGTAAAAATCAGGGCTAGGTGTTTGATAGATGCGCTTTTGTCCTTACCCACTATTCATGCTTAATTAATTTTGATTTTATGCGTATTTATGCATGCTAAATTTACCTCAAAAGATAAGGAAGAGTAATGTTGAACAATGTAGAAAATGGTCTTTATTTGCTTAGAAATTTGAAATGTACAGCTCTTAGGTCATAAAACATCAACCATAGCTCAGTCCTACACTAGGACACCGATTGCTCACTTTTTATTGAATGTATTCCTTATTTTCAAGTCGTTTTAGAGAGTAATTTTACCTCTTCTAAAGAGGTATTCAGAAATCCTTATATGAAGCAGTAGACATGTTCATATGGTTTGTCTTCAAAATTATTTCATCTTTTTTTCCTGGATGTGGTCTTGTACGTAACAGTCAGCATGGTTAATGGGGTGATCAGAGATATTGCTGGTGTTTTAATTCAGGATTTCTGGGTTGTGTCAGGAGTGTAATTTTGTGAATTATTCACCTCTATTCAGAGGAACTGGAACACTATTGTAGAACCCCGTGCTTGGGCAGTAAGGCTGCTCAATTTCTATTTATTATGACAAACTCCTCAGACTAAAATTAAACTGCAAATTACTTGTAACAATGAATCAGTGACTAATAACCAAATAATAAATGTATTTGAGAAGTTCATTGCAGGGAGTTCAGAACTGGCATATGCTGACTAGATTAGTCACATTTTCTTTTGATAGACAGTACATTAGAAAGAGATTATTCAAAGCATTTGGTTGGTGTGTATCTGGTGTATTTTCTTCATGATTCAAGCAGTTCCAATAACGGTCAATGAGTGACACGTTTGATGACTTTTTAACTTGTGCACTGGGAATGAATTAAGCAGGTGTAGGAAGCCAGTGTTATTTCTCACAGCTCAACTATGACTCTTGGTCAAACTCTTGGTGTGCAAGTCCGTGGAACCATCCATGGGTTGTAGGTTGGGTTGTTACTCCCAAATATAGTGAGATGTTCAATGCACTTTTCTCTCGACCCCTGACCCTTGTTCTCCTCCGTCCCCAGGCTGTCTTTGACTGCGTGGTGAATTCCCTGAAGAACGTCCTCAATATACTCATAGTCTACATGCTCTTCATGTTCATTTTTGCTGTCATTGCTGTGCAGCTCTTCAAAGGCAGATTCTTCTACTGCACGGATGAGTCGAAGGAGCTGGAGAAGGACTGCAGGTACATGAGGGAGAGTGTGACCAGTGTGTCGAGGGAGGTTTATCCTCTCCTTCTACTCTGCCCTGGTGAGGCTGCATCTGCAGTTCTGTGTCCAGTTCTGGGCTCCCCATTTTAAGAAGGACAAGGAATTACTGGAGGGATGGGTTACTAAGATGATTAAGGGTCTGGAGCATCTTTCTTCCCCACCAGCTGTCTCTGGTCCCTCCCATGCGAAGATGCTGAGAGGTCTGGAGCACCTTTCTGATGAGGAAAGGCTGAGAGAGCTGGGACTGTTCAGCTGGAGAAGAGAAGCTGAGAGGGATCTTATCAGTGCTGATCAATATCTCAGGGTGGGTGTCAGAGGATGGACCAGACTCTGTTCAGTGGTGCCCAACGCCAGGGTGAGGGGCAACGGGCACAGACTGAAACACAGGAGGCTCCATCTGAACATGAGCAGAAACTTCTCTGCTGGGAGGTGCCAGAGCCTGGCCCAGGCTGCCCAGAGCGGGTGTGGAGTCTCCTTCTCTGAGCCATTCAAACCCGCCTGGACCCACCTGTGTGATCTGCTCTGTGACCCTGGTGAGCAGGGCTGGGCTGGGGATCTACAGAGGTCCCTGCAACCCAACCAGGCTGTGATTCTGTACGGCCAGGGGCAAGGGTTGGTGGGGGAACCCAATCTTCCTCTGGCAGCAGCGTCTCTCTTAACTGTCCCAAAGCTATGTCGGTCGCATATCTGCTGAGCTTGAGGACTCTCCTGTAAATCCCAGCAATGCTTCAGCACTATTACCCTAGAGGTGAATTTTCCCTTTTGTTGTTTTAATAGCTGCATTGCTCCCAGCTCTGATCTAGCAAATACTTACTCAAATGCTTAATGATACAGGGGAGAGGTTCCTTTTCCCAGGGAGGGCTAGGTGTGATTGTAAGATAAAGAGTTTTTTGAAGGTATGGCGTGATTCATTTTTCTACCTGCTGCCTTGATTCTTAAGGCTTGTATGAATTAGAAAAACATAATGAATAAATAACCAGAAGTGAGTCGGTAGGAAGTTAAAGAGCTCCCAATTAGCTAGAAAAGAGGTCAGTATTTGAATATATTAAAAGCCCTGTCATGCTTTGTCCTTTGCAGCAGGTTGTCAAGGTGTTTTACTCACCGCAATGTGCTTCTTTCTCACTACCCTTTTGTCTTGGCACCCAAACCGCATCCTCAGCACCAGCCAGGTCCTCCCGTGTCACCCTCTTCTGCCACCTTGCCAACACGGGACATGTCTCTGATGGGACCACCTGCATGCAGCAGCCGTGGAGGCTGTCACTGCAGTTCTTCCTTGCAATAAAACGGATATATTACAGAAAGAAATGTGAAATTATAGAAGAACATAGCATGGAGGGGAACTTTCCAGAAGCCAGGTCCCTTTGCCCATCAAAGCTGGATCCAGTTAGGAGCTGGATCCAACTCTGGAGTAGGAGCCAGAGACTCTTCCCCATCAAGCAGTAGAGTCTTCTGTAGGATCAGATAATTTAAGGGCCAGCCTGCTGTTAATTGCCAGCTTTTTCTAATGGATAAATATCCTGATTATGATTCCTTTAATTTCTAGACTTCAGGTCCAGTTCCTGTGGCTCAAAATGTCCGAAAAAATGGTCTTTACATCTTACCTAGGGGCTTTTTGTTTGTCTTTAATACATAGTGCTGTCAGACTTCGCTACTGGGGCTTTTCAGCACTCCTCACTGAGTCACACGCAGTGGCTGATTTGGTTTAGTTGTCTCATTTGTTCTGAATCTCTGTTTTTCCTAGGGGTCAGTACCTCGATTACGAAAAAAATGAGGTGGAGGCGCAGCCCAGGGAATGGAAAAAATACGAGTTCCACTACGACAACGTGCTCTGGGCTCTGCTGACGCTCTTCACCGTGTCCACGGGCGAAGGGTGGCCCACGTGAGTACCCGGGGCTGGCGGGGTCAGTGGCTTCCACAGCTCTGGGGGACACGTGGACGACAAGTTGCCTGTGAAATAAGAACAGTCTTTTATCAGCTGAGCTTTTAGTTTCCCTTGCGTTATTATTGGGTGAATCAGCAGGCAGGGCTCTGCGTTTTTCTCGACATTCTTCTGAGCTTGCACAGGGATGCTTAGGGAGTTTTCAGTACTTACCAGCTTGCTTGCTGCAGTCTTTTGGACTTGCACGCCTTTCTCAGGTGTAAAATTGATAATGGGAATGCAAGAAAATGTGGGGGAAAAGTATTGTGATCTATGCTGAAAGTATGCTGGGTGTGACAGTCCCAAAGTTATATTTACTGTTCAGCACATGACTTTATTTTGGCACGCTTCTCTGCTGGGACACATGGAGTACAATTCACGGTCAGGGTTTCTCCATGGCAGGCCTTCCCTCTCCTCCACATTCAGCTATTTCATAAAATAAAGAATAAAATATGCAGCATCAGTCTTCCTTCTCCAGTCCCTCACTGTGTTCCCCTACTCAGAGATCATCAACCCCCTTATTTTCCCACCTTTACTTCATCCCTGTTGAGCTGAGAAGAGAAGCCAGATCTGACTGTATCCTCTCCCCTTGGCCAGGGGGATCAGTGGATCTGGACACAGCAAATCTCCATCATTCTACAGAATGGTGAAAACAAGGGTTTCCCTAAAAATATCCTCAGGGAAGACTTCTTCCCAGCCATAGTGACTATCAGGGTGTCATTGGTGCTTCACACGGATTTCATTGACTTGTCTTCTCTCTTTGCCCTTGATTGCAGCGTGCTGAAGCACTCGGTGGATGCCACCTACGAGGAACAGGGTCCCAGCCCTGGCTACCGAATGGAAATGTCTATCTTTTACGTGGTGTATTTTGTTGTCTTCCCTTTTTTCTTTGTCAACATCTTTGTGGCGTTAATCATCATCACCTTCCAAGAGCAAGGAGATAAAGTGATGTCAGAGTGCAGCCTTGAGAAAAACGAGGTACCCGCATCTTCTGAATCCAGAGTTGGGGGCTCAGAGCACCTTGATATGGTTGGAAGCCAAATCCTCATCCCTCCTGTGCCGTGGGGGCTTTAGAGCATTCGGTACCTGAGGGTGTAGAGACCAAACAAATTACAGACCCTTCCAGCTTTTGCATAAAAACAAAACTGGGGAGAGCCCTTGAAAGCTGCACGTTAATAAACACTGTCACACGTCCCCATGGACTAAATCTCTGCTCCGAAGTGAATATAGACTTATGTGTTAGACCGAGCATATACGTGTGAAAAGAGACAGATATATCCTCTCGCCAGGCTGGTCTTGTGCCTGGCTGACATGATGTGCTCCCGATAGCAGCCAAAATTAAGACCAGCACAAGCACATATGAGGCTTTTCTTGAACACCCTAGCAAAAAAAACCCATCATTTTCAGCTCAGGAACCTCCTGAGTTGCACGTGGTTTGTCTTTAGTTAGCAACATCTGTGTATCTTCCTTTGTGAATGTACCCAGTTTCCTCCTGAACTCATGCAGATTTTTAGCATCTGCAATATTCTTCCTCTGCGGTCCCACAGCCTCAGTGGCCTGTTGTGCAAAGAACCATCTTTTTTCATTTCTTTTGAACCTGGAACTTGATTTTTAATGAAAAGAGATGACTTCTTACTCAATTCTTAATTAGTGCATTGTTTGTCTATATGAACAAAAAGTCCAAAATAAAGCAGAATATTTAGAGATGCTTTATCCACATTATTTTTCAATAGAGCAGAAAATACTTTTGCACTAATTTAAGACTTTGAATTTTTATCTAAATCCAAGATGAGAAAATGCTTCAGAATCAAAACTTCTTGTGGGTAGAAACCGATTTTTAATGCAATTTTATTCTCATAATGGTGTGAACAGCAATAGCCAACTAATGGAGTCTTTGAGAGTTCACCTGGTAATATTTATTGGATAATTTATTGGTTGAGTTCAGTTCACATTTTGAGATGTTATTAGCTGGACAGTTTGCCTGTGTGTGAGAGCATACCTGGGTTTCACAATACTTTATTTTAAACATAGATAACATCTTTACATATCCTCCAGTTTCTACAATTACATATCAGGAGGAATTAGCAGAGGGTTTTCTGAGTGTGGATTCCCTGTGTGTGGGAAGGGATGTGCTGGGATGGAAGGCTGTTTCCTAGGATTGCAGGGGCCATAGGAGTGTTACAAGGTTTAAAATATCAGTGAATGCCCAAAAGCGTTTATAATTTAAGGATCCTGTGCTGCATTTTAAAGGGGGAGTCAGCGCTCGCATCGTGTGTGAGAAACCCTCAAAAAACCATCCTCCACTACCAGTTCTCCGCTTGTTCTCCCAAAGATGTCCTGAGGGATAGAGACTGCCAGCCCTGTTCTTGTATTCTTTTCATCCCGTTTTTGTTTTGTAGAGGGCCTGCATAGACTTTGCCATAAGTGCCAAGCCGCTGACCCGCTACATGCCGCAGAACAAGCAGTCTTTTCAGTACAAGATGTGGAAGTTCGTGGTGTCTCCTCCCTTTGAGTATTTTATCATGGTCATGATCGCACTCAATACCATTGTCCTAATGATGAAGGTTAGTGGGATGTTACTGAATCTTTGCAATCTTGGGCTAGTGAATGTGGTGTCTGCTGGAGAGGCTTTGTACACTCGCCTCTTCTCATCTGCCTGATGTTTTTAAGATGTCTTGTGGGATTCCTTTGGTCTCCAAAGGGAGGTGGTTTAGTTGTGATTTTTACAGTGAGTTGTGGTTTTTACACTGAGGGTGGTGAGAGCCTGGCCCAGGTTGGCCAGAGAGGTGATGGATGAAGCATCCCTGGAGACATCCCAGGCCAGGCTGGACGGGGCTCTGAGCAACCTGAGCTGGTGAAGATGTCCCTGCTCATGGCAGGGGGGGCACTGGGGGAGCTGGGAAGGTCCCTTCAACACTATTCTATGATTCTACGTGGTGAGATACTGTAAATGGAATTCCCCTGCACAAGGCTGGTTTGACCCTCAGCCTGTTCAGCGTGTGGCCAGTGGGATGGGAACTGGACTTTGCAGGTCTGGAATTCCTGGCGCGACCTGGGATTCCTGCCAAAGAACAGGGTCACTTGTTGGGGATGCTCAAAATCCAACCATCCCAGGGGACTTACTCACATTTGTGGCAGTGTCGAGCTGCTGGGACATGACACACAGTGTTTAGGAGGAGGAGGCGCAGGTGGCTGCGTGTTGTGGATGATCCGCCCTCCTGACTCCAACCCTCTCCAGTATCTTCACAGTCAAGTAGTCACCATGTTTTTAGGGTCTGCAGGTATGCATCACCGTTCTGCGCTTGTGCTCAGGTTTCAAAAATGTCTTTCCTCCCTCCTGGTACATGTTGTACTTACACAGGAAGATGTACCCCAGCAATTCTCCCAGTCCTGGGGTTATCCCAGCAGCACCATTAAGACAGCGTGTAAGCAATGGTAGGCTTCTGGAGTGGCATGAATAACTGTGGTGTGACACCAAGTCTTGCTTAAAGTGAGCACCAAATCTGGGCTAAAGTGGGCAGGAGCCTTGCAGTCAGGCAAGTCAGCTGGGAAGGTTTTATTCTGTAAGTGATGTTCCAGTAACAGCCTTTCTTCCATCCTGGTTTAGTTCTATGATGCTCCAGAAGCATACGAAGAAATGTTGAAATGCCTGAATATTGTGTTCACGTCCATGTTCTCAATGGAGTGTGTGCTGAAGATCATTGCCTTTGGCGTGCTGGTATGTGCCCTCCTTGTTCACTTTCAGCTGTTTTCTCTCTACATTAAATGCTTGTATTTCATGACATGCATTTAAAAAGAAGCAAACAACAAGAACCTGTCTTGCAAATAGAAAATAACCCCATGATCCCTCTGTCCCCTTTGTGTTTTCATTTGACAGAATTATTTCCGAGATGCCTGGAATGTCTTTGATTTTGTAACAGTGTTGGGAAGTATTACTGATATTTTAGTAACAGAGATTGCGGTAAGTACAGTTTACTCAATTTACTTCGTTTACTGATAAAGTTGTAGCCTGTCAAGACGTTACATCTTCTTTCTACCAGCCTTATTCCCTAGAGCTGCCCCTGGGACTCATGTGATGGTGACCTGGCAGCCTGGTTCCATCTCCTGCTCTTTCCATGGAGATGAGCAGGGCTGTCTGTGCCAAAAACTGTCCTGCAAAAGCTGTGATGGGAACGACAGTGTGAGTGACTCTGCCAGGAGACAGTCTCTCTTTCTCGTTCAGCAAAAGACTCTAACCCCAAGCTGGTTTTGCCTATTAATGGAAAAATCCTGTTGAATTTAATAGAGGGAGAAGTTCAAAAGGGTTCTGTTGTAGAGGGGTGTTTTGTAGTGTGAGGTGCTTTGCGGGGCACACACACGGGTCTGTGCCGTGGGGCTCCCGACCAAAATTGGCCACGGGGCAGAGTGAAGGGGAGAGATGACGGAAACATAGGAACGGGCAGGAACTCATCAGCCTGTGCAGTCTGGGTTGGGGGAACATGGTGTTTTTCTGCTACGTGCACAAAAGCTTTGCACGGCAATTGTTACAACAAACAAAGAACGGACTTTGGAAGGACTGCTCTCTCCCTGCTGATGAGTCCCTTAGATTACATGAGTGTACAAACTTGCCATTAAATTATACAGGATTTTTCCATAAGGGCAGCAAATGTCTGACTCAAACCTTGACAGCCTGCTATTATCGAATTCATAAATTGTGCCTCTCTTCTCCCAATGCATGTTTTAGCTGATGATGCTTTATCTGTATGTGACAAATTTGAACTTTACCATATTTTTTTTCTCCTCAGTCCCTGGGATTTGCTTGTAGATTTGTTTTATCTGTGCTAAGAACTGTGCTCCCCAAACTTCTTTACAGGACATTGAGCTGGTGGTGAAGACCATATTACTGTTTCTAACAAAAACCATTATTACCTAACTTCCTTGGTACAAAAAAAGCACAGAAAAACAAAAGAAAGAATGATATCCATTTAACAATTGGTGAATCCTATCTTGTAGACTTTGGGTTACCTTTAGTTTTTAATTCATGCCTTACAGCAGGGATAAAGTCACTCGGATCAAACACAAGGTCTGACTACCGCTTCTCTGGGTGCTTAGGAGATTTATCGCACTGCAGGCAGGCACTGGATGCCTCCGCTCCCTCTGCTGTGGGACACGCTTTCTTGCACCCAAACCTTTGCCTTGGTTGGAAAATTTGTGAAAACCTTTGCAAATCAGCCACAGACAGAGCCTGACGCTTCTCTTGCCCCCGTCCTTCAGCCACTTTTACCATGAGGAAGCAACACGGCCAACTCCCATGTGGTAGGGGAGCCTGTGATCTCTCCGAGACTGGTGTCTTCTCCTTCACAACACTGAACTTATTCAAATCCTCCTTTGTACAGCTGGTTTGCAGGCAGAGAGCAGCCAGCGCTGTTGCCCGTTCCCTGCCAGGCAGGCACTGGTCCCTGTCTGGGGCTGTATGTGCATATCCCCAGGGTTTTGGAAGCAGTAGCTGTTGGGATAGGAGGCTCTGTGTGCAGGCAGAGGGTCCCCAACTCTCTCCTGGTCTTTGGGCTGGAAAGTAAACGTGGTCCCAAACACCCTCACCTGAGTTGGGAGCCACTGATGCAGTAACCTCCACTCCGCACTAATGTCTATGGCTTCCAGCATCAAAGACAGCAGCAATTTGGGGATGCCTTTGAAGTATGAATTATCTCTAAAAAGAGTCAGTAAACTCCAATAAGGTTGAGCTCCCAAGCACCTGTACACCTTTCCACTATCCTCCCGGATGGTAATTGAGAGGCTTTTGGTTTATCAATAGCTAGATTCCATCAAGTCAAACCTTAGAGAGGACTTTCTAATGTAGTTTAACAACTTCCCCAGCAGTGTGTCTTATACAAAGCTGCTCTTTAATATAAAAGCCATATGTCCCCCAGAAACTATTGGTCCTTTGTCTCAGTCCATAGACCTGTTTCAGGGGTCACCCATGAGGGTGCTGAGATCCTGGAACAGGTTGCCCAGAGAAGCTGTGGATGTCCCATCCCTGGAAGTGTTCAAGTTCAGGTCGGACAGGGCTTTGAGCAACCTGACGTGGTGGATGGTGTCCCTGCCCATGGCAGGGGGGTTGGAACTAGATGGTCTTTAAGGTCCCTTCCAGCCCAAACCCTTCTATGATCTACGTTCCTATGATTTGAGCTCTGCTCTCTTTAAATCTTCCCCTTATGCAGCATTTCTGTACAGCCATCATCTCTCCTTCCCATGTGCTTTCCCCCTGCAGAGAGTGCCCAGATGTCCCCCCTGTCTTCTTGCTAGACTTGTTTTTTCAAACCTTCTTTCACACAGCTCCTCTCTGATCTCTCCCCAGCCTGTGCTGGTTGAACCTCCATTCTGCACAAAACGCCGTAGCTGATGCTCACTTAACCCCATTTCAGCTTTCTGGCTCACACACGACCAGGGGTGCAGCAGCTTGTTACGGGGCCGAGAATTACCGAAGAGAATGGGTTTTTACTCATCACCACGCAGAGCTGTGTCCCCAGTGGGCGATGTCCCCTTCTCCATTTGCCTTCCCCAGCCCCAGGCTCTCCTTAGCCAATGGGCAGTCATGGGGACATTTGGGTGGCAGTGCCTGTTAGTCCTTCCTTGGGTATCCAGCCCTGTGATTACCAACAATAATAATAATACATAGTTCCCACAGGAGGGTTTCTCAGGCTGAGAAGCCCAGGTGACAGCCACAACCTGACCATGACAGTCATTCCTCATCTGTCCCCGCAACAGCCACCCATGAAGCCCCCAGCTCCTTGCAAAGAGGGGATGCTGGTGGGTGTGACTTTGAGATCAGGCTTGCAAATAGTTTTCTCCATGAGCGTCTTCCAGCTGTAAATGTTCTCCAAGGTAAATAAACCTGCTCACCTGGGCGGTCTCGTCTTGAGAGACTCGGCTTCCACCGGCCTTGCTGCGTTGGTATTTTTAACCCACTTGAAAAGTAAAGATAAAAGGAAAAGAAATGTGTTGGTTAATTGCTTTATTTTAATTTTGTAGTCATGTCATATGTAATTTACTTTGTGAATGCAGTGGAATATATATATATATTTTTTTATTTCCTTAGGCAAAAAAACATGTATGTCAGTTTTTTCACCCTCCCAGCAATGGAAGTAAAATGGTGAAATAGGTGGCATTAAGGACAAGCTGTCCTTGTGGACACAGCGGCCTGAGGGGCCGAGTGTGTGTATGGCAAACTGACATCTCTTTCTATGCCTGGAAATATCAAAATACCATACTGAGAAGTGTTTGTGAATTGTCTCCCAATTTGCATTACAAAATGAAATGCAAATAACTACTGCACTGTCTGTGTTACCTTTAGGATCTCAGAATCTGTTTTGGTTTGAAGCATTTTTTTATTTATATAATTATCATAAAATAACACTCCCAAAAGCCCAGAAGTTTTTTTCCAGTGAAATTTTCAGAGTTTCCTTTTTTGCTTGTCCTGATTACTCATTTTCTCTTTTGTTTCCTGTTTTGTTCTTTATTTTCCTTATCTACCTGCTGAATCACGCCATCCAATCAACATACAATGCGAAAACCATGTCTCCGTCTGTATGTTGTGCACCTGCTGCTCAAAAAACTAATAATTTGTAAATAATCTTGCAAATATCCATCCATGAAAACATCACATATAGGACACGGTTGGTTTCATTGAATTTAAACAATTATTTAAATTCTCTGCTTTTATTTTCTCTCGTTTTTCTTTAATTTGATTCGTTTTGATGAGATTTCCGATTGCACTGGTGAAAAAGCCTCACTGCAGCGTGCCTCAAAACTGCCTTCTGTTCTGCATCTCCTTCCCCTTGGCTAATTGGTGACGTGAGGCAAATGCAGTTACCAATAGCCTGTTCTCCGCTGTTTGTTACACCCGACAATGATAAAGGGGAGACTGACACTTGCTTTATTTTGGTGGAAAATTGAATGAGAATAGGAGGGAAGAATCCATCTGGATGGCCTGGAGTAGAGCTTGCTGGGAAACCCTTCGTTTTGTAAGTGGTGCTGCCCAATTTGGTTCTTAGAAATTGGTTTTCTTTCATGATTAGATGTGTTGAGCTTTCTGCAAAGGGAAGCCGTACATTTGAGAACAGCCTTACAGGTGTTCTAAGCCCATGGGTTGCACTGTATTGTAAGGCAAAAAGAAATCAAAGTTATTACACACTTGCTTCCCTCAAATCAAAAAAGAATTCATAGGAAAGAGCGATTTCTTTTCAACTTCAAAAACTCTTTGCGATACCAGCACATAGAAGCGTTTTGCCACCACAGTGGACACACAGTCCCTGGATCAAAAAGCAAACATCTCAAGTAAAATGCGTAAGCCGTGTTATGAACAGGGCTGGAAAATACTGGGAACCAGATCCCACTGGGAGTTTAGTGCCTGATTCCAGAGACTCCTTTGGAAATACTGACTCCTGTCTTTGCAAATCATAAATTAAGCAAAAGAGGATGAATAAAGAAAAACACAGTCTAAAAATAGATATATTCTTCCATTCTTGGCTATGGTTAATAACACAAATGAGACCATAAGCTTATGAAAAATACTTGCTTGGCCACCTGACAACAGCTCTTGGAGCTGCATCGACATCTGGATTTTCTGTTGCACAGTTGCTGTTAAGATACAAATCAGAGCAAATCTTCACGGCAGACAGCAAATGAGCTCCGGGTGTGCTCCACGGAGGGTCACGGGAGGGAATTTTCTGCTGGGAAAGAAGAAAATGACCATGTATAAGTTACAAGTTTGCCTAGTGCAGTCTGAGAAGGGAATTCTGTGTGCTTCTGGCCGCGTTACAGATGTGCGGGAGCTGTGAGGGTCGCCATGGGATGTCTTGTCTTAGGAGATGTCGCCATGGGATGTCTTGTCTTAGGAGATGTCGTCATGGGATGTCTCAGGAGATGTCGCCATGGGCTGTCTTTGGAGACTTCACCTTCTGCCCCGTGGCCCAGGCAGCACGAATATGTGCTCTGGCATCAGCTGCACACATGAAAATATACTGGAAAAAAAACAGCTTCTCTCCATCTGGCCGAATTTGGGCCTTGTTGCAGTCCATGTTACAGGTTAAAGATTTAAATGCTCATCCTGCAGCTTGTTCACATTGCAGACTCTGTGGTCATGTGTCCAAATCCAGGCTCCTTCTATCACTCGGCATCCAAGCCAGATGTCTGGAGCACCAAGTCGTCCTCGGGCGCTGCCTCCTTCCTTCTGCTGCAGACGGCAGGAGCCGACAGTGACTGCAGCAGCAGCACCAAAGCTGAAATGTCGTGGGGAACATGGAGAGATACGGGCATCACACACATAAAATCATATTTCTGATGCTCCTGGGTCAGGATGAAAGGATATGATATGATATTGTGTAATGGCAGAGTCCCCAGGACTCAGTCAAGCGTGGTAAAAATCTTCAACCTCTTACATTTATCAAGGATTTTCCTCGGGCTTCAGAGGAAGTGAAGACTGTGGAAGATGCAGGAATTCTTTTTCACTACTGGCAATGACATGGACATTTAAATGGGAACACAATCCTTTCCTTGACGGCAGTTCCTTAGCGGAACAGCTTCATTCTTGTTGATGCCAGATGAAGAGAACTGCCAAAGCTGCACGAGTGACCCCGTTCTTGGCTTGATCAGATTCCTCTGCCCACAGTTTTTTGTAATTTTGGGTGAGACCTTCATTTTGAGGACAGAAATCTGAAGTTTCAGGTCTAGGGGTTGGTTATGGTCTTCAACCAGGCTGCAGGAAGAAACAGGGATGAGCAGCCCAGCTTCTGCCAGTTTGTTTGCTTTGTGGCAGTATAACGTAATGCTCCTTCACTAAATCCTGCAGAGCACATCCAGCCATGGCATGAAAACCTCATATTTGCACTGCGGATTTAAAAATCCAAACCACCTATCCACAGAACTGGGGTTTTTTTGTCACTGGTGTACAGGACAGAATTTGTTCTGCATCCCCGTGGACCGTGTTGGGGAGGAAACCACTCTGCTGCTGAAGATGCTGGAGGAACAGATGCAGGCGATGGCTGCACACCCTATTTTTCATGGCTTTTATACTTTTCAGTGTGGAAAACACCCTAAGAAAGAGTAAAAGAGCAGGCTGCACACGGCAGGACAAGAATCAGTGCCGGTTCTTTAACCATGACGTCTGCTCTCCATTTCTCTCCGGCTTTGCAGTTTGCTCCAGAGATGCATCGCTCGGCTGAGCTTTGGTCACGCTCCCGTCATGGGAAGTGGTGGCTGTGCCTGGATGGGCACAGTCCCTTGGGGGTACCAGAGCCCCCTCTTTTAGGAAAATAGTGACAGGCCAGGGGGAAACATTTTTCCAACAGAATTTCTAGTCCTGAAATGGATCATAAAGCTCTGGTGAGCAGCAGTCAGCTGTTAGCATCTGTGCAACAGAAAAGCGAACAACAACCTGGAAAGAAAGATCTTGCTAAGGTGGTTAAGTGGGGGGGAGAGTTGCTGCAAAACACTGTTATGCACAAGAAATATCGCAATGTGGAGTTTCCCCTTTAACTGCATGCAGTTCTAATTCCTGCCTGGAGGGTGGAGGTGTCGAAGGACAGGTTTTCCACGCGGTGTGCCGAGGGTTACACACGCCAAACCCTTCCATCCATCACGAGCGTGTGTAACTTTGCCTCCCTACGAACAGCGCGGAGAACCGTCCTTCGAACAGTCTGGGGACGTGGGTGACGGGGGATTTTCCTGGGTTGCGAGTGATTCCCTGTGGAGCGGAGGCTTTTGCTGCACTTTAGGAAACGGCAACGCGTGACTCAAATGGAGGGTTTGGGGCTGGGAGGCAAAAATAAGGTTATGGACTGTTTGTCTCTCCAAATTCTGGGAAGTGGGGGGCTATAGACACAACTACACAGCTTTGAGCCTCTGCTTTATGCTGCATTCATACAGACATCGTATAGAGCCTCATGTAGCGCAGGGGTAGCTTGTGCTAAGCATGACCTTGTAGTCAGTCCAGACTAAAGCAGCTGTTTAGCATAATGTCAGCTGTGATTAAGAGATTAGAGCAAAGTCTGAGCAAAACAATGTTGCTGCTAAGCTACAGTAAGGTGGAAAGAGGGAGGAAAGGCAGGTTCATACATGGAGAGATGGATCCTACTATGCACCTGCCATCCGTAGGCTGGCGGATGGGAAAGACCTGGCTTGAGCCTAGCTCCAAACGTGATAACTTATGAGACTTGCAGGTCTGATGCCCAGGTGCCATGAACGTTTTCTATTAGGTCTGATCCAGTTCTTGCTGGTGGGGAAACTTTCTGTGCATTTAAATGGGCTCTGGGTTAAACCTCCGCCCTGCACCGAACCCTGTGGAGATGCAGCAGCCTGCACAGCACGGGGGTTGCAAGGAGCAGATTGCTGATGGACCTGTTATCCAGCCGTGGTCCAGCTCTGCACCGCAGGTCTCATAAATTTATATTTATATATAATTATGAAGCACCTATCTTCATATTGTTAAACATTCTTCAGAACCACTCTGATGGCCCTTACCTGCTAAGGTGAGTTCAGCTGGTGAAGGGAATGTAAGCGGTGTGAAAAATAACACAGAAGCTGATGCTAAGAGACAAGCGTTGAATTTTTAGCACCTGTTTTACTGACCTTGAGCAACCCAGGGGAATCCTCCCTTGTATTTTGCCTGCCAGAGCTGCTTTCTGTTGCTGGCTTGAATGAGCTCAGTGTTGTCCGCTCTTTCATTGAACATACCTATGCTTTTCTCTTTTCTCTTTATTTGAGGATTGAGTCTGATATATGGTCTGTGCCTAACTCTGAGCTGCTTGTGTTTTTAACGTGAGAGAAACCGAGTGCATGCCTGAGACTGATTTCTTGAACTCTTTGATGGGACTGGTGGAATGCGATGCTAATGGCCCCAAAACTGAGCTGGCACTTGAATAAATGAATAGATCCAACAAGCCCCCCCAAATTCAGCGTGAGCTCTGTAGCTAAATGAGCAAGCAATATGGGTCACTTCAATATGACTGGGTGTCTTCTGGTAAAATAATAATACAAGGGAAAGACTATTTTTGCTCATCTCTACCAACAAGAGCTCCTTATGGTTATATTTTCCACTCTACTGCTTGATAGTTTCAAGTGGGATGCTTTCTCTCATTAGCTAACTCAGCCAAATAAGTGGCTGTGAACAGAGATTCACAAATAAGTGAATTGGAATCAGTACGGAAAGGGGGGATATTTTTGATCTCCTTAAAATAGGAGGGCAAGAGGGATCTGGCTTTTGCATGTTTTGTTTTGGAAAGAACCCTCTCTAGATTAGCTCATTGGGGCAAGCAACCTCTCTTCCCCGAAGGCAGGAAAACAACGGGGTGCGGGGTGGGAACAATCACACAAAACAAATGGAAATCAGAATCTGTCTCCAGCAGTTTTTTGATCCACCTGCGAAGGTACATTTTATACTAATTAAAAAAACCCAGCAGGTTCCTAAGATACCCTCCTGCTGTTGAACGCTCAGCCTCCCCAATTGATTTGCTGCCATTGATCCATCTTCCAAACAGGCTTGCTGGTGCCATTTCTCCTTGAAAAGCCTGTCCAGTCTCATGGTGTATAAACACTTAAAACCTCCAGGTTAGAAAACATCCTCATTCTTTCAAGGATGTTTTAATCTTCACTGGACAATGCCGTTCTTTGTTACGGTAGAGGCTGCACACACAGTCCCTTGGAACTGTCTTGGCTTAAGTTCAATGCATTGTAGAAAGCAAGCTGACCAAGACTTCAAAACAACCTTATTCTTTATAAAATCATAATACGGCACCATTACCTCTCCCTGAGTCTCCAGAGGGAGAAAATCTGCCTTACTCAAAGAAAACCAGACCTCCATGGACAGCGTGAAAGGCCCTTTTCCTTTTCTATCGTTGACCCAGTAGCAGAGGGGAGGGCTCTTGTGGAGAGGGATTTTCTCATACTTGCTGCATGTGGAGTGATCTGCACTGACGAATGTTTCTTTTGGAAGGTTTTCTGGTGGCCGATTTGCTGCTTAGATCGTGAAGCTGGTAATTTTAATTTCTTTTTTGCGGGCTGTGGTTTCCAAGCGCGTTAATTGCTGAAGGACACAAACCCTTTACTTTCCGCAGGACAACTTCATCAACCTCAGCTTCCTGCGGCTCTTCAGGGCAGCCAGACTTATCAAGCTCCTTCGCCAGGGTTACACTATCCGCATCTTGCTCTGGACCTTCGTGCAGTCTTTTAAGGTGAGTTTTAGGCAGGTGGGATGTAGGGAAGAGACGTGGGGAGGTGGTAACACTCGGCACGTCTGTAGCATCATCTGTTGAGTGTCAAAGAGCTTCACCTTGCCAAGGGAATGGCCTCTCTACACCCCTACAGAGCAATTACAGGAATATTAATTCTGCCTAAGAGTTGACCGGTTTGCACTGAGCATCCCCTGAACACTACAGGTGCTGAGCGTTTTGGGAGATGAGGCTGAAAGCCGGACAGCTGATGATGCGGACTCGCAGCAAGTGTGCAATGCTCAGTTTGCCCTTGAAACTACCACAAAATCCCTATGGCAAAGTTTTGAGACCCAGGTATTAGTGCAATGCAACAGGAGTCTAGCCCTAGAACAAGACTTCTCATTTTTCTCAGCTATTTACTAATTAAGAGACATTAATTACCCATTCATTTAACCAGACTGGAAAGTAGCTATTACTCCCAGCTTGGGTGTCATAATTACATTTTAACCTTCACTGATATCTTGCTAAAATTCCGAATCTTTTTATCTTCCTGGAGTTGCAGTCTGTGCCCATTTCAGAGCAGGAACTTGGATGAACATTTCTTCTCATACTAAATTTACAGCAAGGTCATGAAAAATTAATGTTTGTACAATTATGCATAGAAAGTGCCAGTGCCTGCCAGTAGCTCCAGCACTTGCTGCAAAGCTTCTTATTGTGTTTTCCCTGCTTATCTGCCTGTGAGGATGTATAGAAAGCCCAGACTGTTTTGTGATCAATGAAAACCTGGCTCCAGGGGTTTGTCTCCTGAAAGCTGCCAGAATTGTTCATATTCTCTTCCCAGTTCCTTCATCTGAAGGGCAAACACCACAAAACCGAGTGCTGACCATGAATTAAATGCTACCAGCTGACATGCATTTGCTGTCACTAATGCCACCTTCTCGTTTTCCTCAGGCCTTGCCTTATGTGTGTCTCCTCATTGCAATGCTCTTCTTCATCTATGCCATTATTGGCATGCAGGTAAAATTTTAGCTTTAATATTAACAATAAGTCACCTGGTTTTCTCCCGCTGGTTCAGGGTGCAAATGGGTTCTTGCCTGCACAGCAGGATCAACACCTGACTTAGGACAAGGCGAAAGTCCCATGTCAGGTAAATCAGAAGTGCAAAAAATGCCATTTTTGCTCCCCTTATTGCCAGAGTTTGTGTTGAACGTGGCCCTGGGTGTACAGGTATTTCTGGGGGTACCAAGGGAGAACGTGGGCAGGCAAAGTGGCAGAACAGCATCTCTAGGGACAGCGGTGGGCAGCAGCGTCCCCGCGGACAGGGACAAACCTACTGGGTACAGCACAGCAAGAGGCTGGGAGCAGGGAGCAGCTCAGACCCTGCACCTTTCTCAAATAAATAAGAGTTTTCTTGGCCTGGGATGGAGCTGAACTGTGGTGTTGGAAAGGGTCTGCGTGAAAACAAAGCACGTTAACTGATTCTTTTCTCCATCTGATCTCTACAGCATGTTTTTATCTCCCTCTTCAGCAGAGTCTTTTGAGATCCCTTGAACCAGACCAAGTTATTTTCCTGCCTTTTTTTGTTTCCAGCTCCACTTAATCTGCCTTTACTGACAAATTCAATGTGAAGATGTATTTGGCCTGAATCCTTCTGTTTTCTGTGCAGGTGTTTGGCAACATCGCACTAGATGATGAAACCTCCATTAATCGGCACAATAACTTCCGTACCTTCCTCCAAGCCCTGATGCTTCTGTTCAGGTAAATAGAGAATAAAATACGATAAGACTTGCGTGTGAGCAATAAATAAGTCCTTTTCTCCCCACGTGCCAGTTTAGCTACTGAGATTTAGGGGTGCGAAGTATCACTGAGTATGACAGATCTGATTCAACACACCAGCATCTCCACAAAGTGACACCCAGTGCTGTGACACCCCTTGTCAGCTCAGGTAGAAGCTTAATGTAAAACAGGAACCCCCTAATTTAACTGATCAATGTGGTTCCTGTCGTGAAGCTTACTTTTTTTTTTTTTTAAGGAATAATTCCTTTAATTGGTCATTTTTGCGTTATGAACATGTTAATACTTCATACATCAACAGCACCCCTGCTTCAGAGTGAAAGTGTTTCCATCTGGGGTCATTCTGCCTGGAAACAGAGAGTTTTCAAATGACAAGGAAGGAAGGAAATGACAAATTTTCATTTTCAGACCCAGCGAAAATGAAATGCGGGCCCTGCTCCAAATGGGGGCAGCTTGGGGATGATTTCACTTACCCAGCCGTGTGGTGTGGAGAGCCAGTGGTTAATAACCGCTCTGGCCCCACAAGGCTCGGTTCTGCGGATTATGCAGCGCTTGTAACTGGATATCATGCCTGGGATTTGGTTTGGATGGTTTCTGTGAAGCCAGACGGAAATGCAATTAGCCCTCTCTAGCTCAGAATAATCACTCGACTCAGAACTCTGAGGTTTAATAAAACTGGATAATTATTCAGTCTGGTGTCTCAGACCTCCTGGTCCCATTCCAGACCTGGGCAGCAGCCGTGTGGGGATGGAGAGGACAGAGGCAGCGGGTTCTGCATAAGGGAATGGGGCTTCTGCACTCATTTTGGGGGGATGGAATCTGCCGTATAATTCAGAGTAGCCTGGAGTTTACATTGAGTACCAAGTTTTCTCCAGGAGCAGGGCAAGGTTTGTGAGACAGGTCTGTGAACAGCCCTGCGGAGAGACCCACTAAAGGCATCTCTGAGCGTGGTGCAGAAATTATGGGGGGATAAATCTGAGGTTATGTAGGAAGTCAGAGTGGTGGAACATGGGGATCCCCGCATTCTGGTGGAAGAATCAAAGAATGTTAGGGATTGGAAGGGACCTTGGAGGATCATCCAGTCCAATCCCCCTACCGGAGCAGGAACCATCTGTTTATGGTGCAGGGGATGATTTGTTTTGAGGACAGACCCTCTGGGACTGCAAAGTTTTTCCTTTTGGCTATTTTTCTCCCTTTAGTAGAAATAGAAGTTATAAAGGAAGGAGGGAAATGATGAAGAAAACCCAGGAGACTGTCATGAAAACAGGACCCAAGTCACTGTGACCAACCAGAACCAACCTGGTGTTTCTGTATCTGCTTGATAAAGGAAATAAGAGATTGGAGTGGAAAATCCTGGCTTTGTTTCCCTTCATTTCCCTTGTGTTTGCCGCCGGGACAGAAGAGGAAACAATCTGAACTCTGTTTACTCACGTTGGCACTTTGCACTTGCTGTGTTTAGATCAGTCTGGTTTTATTTTGCAAAACCAACGAAGCTCAGCCTACCTGAGCCTGCTTGGGTTTTTTTACATCCCCTGTGACAGGGGGAGATGTTCCTTCTTTATTTTATGTCAGCGCTTCAGATTCCTAATGTAAAGACAGCCTCTCCACCTGAAGACAACCCTTCTTCTTAATTACTGTAGTTAATTGGGCGCAGGGATGATGTGAGGAGGGTGTTTGGGGGGGCTGGCCAAGCTCACCCTCTGCCCTCCCGTCCCCAGGAGCGCCACGGGGGAAGCCTGGCACGAGATCATGCTGTCCTGCCTCAGCAACAGAGCCTGCGACCCGCTCTCCGGCCTCACCAAGAACGAATGCGGCAGCGATTTTGCCTATTTCTACTTCGTGTCGTTCATCTTCCTCTGCTCCTTCCTGGTAAGTCCATCCCCACCTCTCCCAAAGTGGAGTCTCTGGTGTGGTTCCCTCCCCACCCCTTTGCTTTCTCCTCCTACTTAATTATGATTTATACGACATTACGAGGTGGGTTCGCTGAAAACCGTTTATCATCCTGGCGATAAAATCCCTTTAATCCCCAAAGAGATCATTTAGTCATTAGCTTAAAGGGAAGGTTTTTATCTTCCTTCCCACAGGGGGGATCTAATATTTGGAATTAAGCATTAATCGGTTTTGTCTTGATTTGTAATGCGGTCCTTTGAAGAAGGGCAATGGGGAGGGCAGGGTGAGAATGGCCAAGATAACATTTGTTCAGAAGTGTTTGCAGCAAGCAGCTGGGAGCATCACGCTTATTTGATGCCTCGTGTTTTGTTTTGATTTGTTAAATAAATGCAGTGATTATTTTCTTCTGCAATGGTGCCTGGGAAAGCTTTAGACATGGAAATACACAGGGCTGCTGTACTTGATCTGTGCCATCATACGGGGCTGGGTCTAAGCTTTAATAGGCGCCAGTGTCTTTCTGATCACTTCCATACATGAAAAGCTCTCTGCTCTCAGGGCTTGGTTCACTTCCCCGCACCCCTGGGACAGGGGAATGGAAAACCAGCGACAGGGACCCAATTAAACTTCAAGCAGGAAGAGATGAAAGTCCCGGCTCTGAAATGCAGCGAAAAGCAAAATATCAAGCCTACAATTCAGTTCCATGGCTTAGCTTTAAAATATAAGATTTAACTTTTTGTGTAGCCAATTCCTCCTATCAATCAGAAACCTTTAACCAGGAGAAAGAGGTACACATGGCAGTTTGATGCTGGGTATAGACAGACCAAGTTCAGTGGCCCCTGCGGAGATCCTTTGTCTGACTTCTGTTGCCCCTTTGACATCCCGTGGTTTATTTCTCCTGCATATATTAAAAAACATGGAGCCCTGAAAGCTTATACAAAGTTAATGCTCCTTTTTCTGATTCCTTCAGCGCTCTGTATTTTAAAGCCAAATTGTTTTCCTTGTACAAATCCTTAACCCACCATCAGACTTTCTCGTCGTTATTTTCAAGTGTGTTATTGTTCCTAAAGCTTTTGCTGGCAGAGAAAGGGGAGAGCCCTGGTGAAGGGCAAAGGCAGGGGGGGCTCCAAAAGCAGGCAGCAGAAAGCCAAGCAGCTGGGCTGCTACAGGGCAAGGCTGTAACTCATTTCTTAAAATGCATTTGGCACTTCATTGCAAGGAAACATGTGGTTCCCCACAAGCAGTTAAAGCGTTACAGAGCCACAGCCTTGCCAGGAGGGCATGTTTTTATGGTTTGTTCGATGTTGTTACGCTGTAGATTGGAGGGGAGATGGATAACGAATTGGTTTTTAAATGTTGTTTCTGGCTCTTTGTGGATGTCCAGCCTGGCATAATTTTCCTCCTGTAATTTACACTGTTGAAAAATATAAATTGAAATGTAAAAATATAAGGGAACTTTAGAAACAGATGTACAGAAGCAAGGAAAAACTGTACCAAGAGCTGGGAGCAATGGAAAGGGACTTGGGACCAAGGGGCAAACTCTCAAAAGTTTTACTGTCTCGTGATGCTCTGGGGGTACCGATCTATGTGTGGGGTACCCGCGGCACGTGGGTGAGCGCTGCTGATGTGCTGATAGTGCTGCAGCCTTCGAGCAGCTCATCGAGAGCAGGTTTGGACATCCCTGTCCAGTACTGCGTGGTGCACTTCAACAGGATCCTCAGGCTTGTCCACGCTGTGCTGCACACAGACCTGCCAGCGTCCGGGACCGGGGTGGCACGAGCCACTGGCCTCGTTCCCCAAACCCAGCAGAGTTGTTTGTTCATAGAATCACAGAACAGTTTGGGTTGGAAGGGACCTTCCCATCTCCCCCAGTGCCCCCCCTGCCATGAGCAGGGACATCTTCACCAGCTCAGGTTGCTCAGAGCCCCGTCCAGCCTGGCCTGGGATGTCTCCAGGGATGGTTCATCCACCACCTCTCTGGCCAACCTGGCCCAGTGTTTCACCAGCAGTGTGAAACCTCCTTTACTTTAAAACCATCACCCCTTGTCCTATCACAACAGGCAGCGTAGAGCTGTGTTTGAGCTGCCAGGCCCTGACACTCAGCCGCTGGAGTGAATCCGCAGGCGTTGCTGCAGGGGCAGGAGCCGTGTTTGCAGCTGAGGCGCAGGCTGTGTGCTTGGTGCTCTGCAGCTTGGCCTGAAGAAGACCCTTGGGTGGTGTGAGACACCTGGTGCCTTGTGCCACCTGGGTTGTTATCCAGCACAGGAGCACCCGTTCCCTCCTGCTCTTCCGTTCCGCTGACTGCAGCTTGATCTTTTCCCATTGAACTCCTCGTGCCGCTTCTGTTGGCTTTAATAAGAGAAGAATCTTTATATACCAGAAGCTTTTGCTGGGCTCTGTGTTAGACAACGGCCATTAGGGACAGGAGCCTTTTATGTGTCCTGGCCCTCATCTAGCTGGGGATTTTTGAAGGTTTGAATTGTTGTGAGTCTAAAATAGGACACTCAAGCTGAAGAACAGGGTTTTTTTTCTAGCTGTTCTTTTCTTGATGTGCCTTGCTATGAAAGTGATGGAATGAGTTCCTATCAGCTGGTTCATTTAATGGTGAAGATAATCTCGGAGACAATTCAGAGAAGGGAACAGAGCTGGTGAAGCATCTGGAGCACAAGTGTGATGGGAGCGGCTGAGGGACCTGGGGGGTTCAGCTGGAGAACAGGAGCTGAGGGGAGACCTTCTGATCTCTGAACTGCCTGAAAGGAGCTTGGAGCCAGGGGGGTCGGGCTCTGCTCCCCAGGAACAAGCGCCAGGAGCAGAGGAAACGGCCTCAAGTTGCGCCAGGGGAGGTTGAGGTTGGATCTGGGAACAATTTCTTCTTCCCCAGAGGGCTGTGGGGCATTGGAACAGGCTGCCCAGGGCAGTGCTGGAGTCACCATCCCTGGAGGGTTGGACAGATGGAGATGAGGTTCTCAGGGACATGGGGTAGTGCCAGGAGTGGGGTAATGGCTGGACTTGATCATCTTGAGGGTCTTTTCCAACAAAAATGATTCTATGATTCTGTTCTCCAGGGTGCAGCTTCTTCTTATAGAACCCACACATCCTTCTGAAGCAATTGTACCCTCTCCCAGCTTCTTTTTTCTTTTCTCCCTAACTGTGTTGTTGCTCTGTCTCTGCAGATGTTGAACCTCTTTGTGGCTGTGATTATGGACAACTTCGAATACCTGACAAGAGACTCTTCCATCCTTGGGCCCCATCATTTGGATGAGTTTGTTCGTGTCTGGGCTGAATATGACCCTGCTGCCTGGTATGTATGCTGTTAAACATGGAGAAATGGATACACATTGTGTGTAAATACCATTCCTGTGCACACTAACAGCCTGTTCTTAACGTTAGTCCAGCTCCAGAAGGAAAACTACTCCAAAGCTAGAGGTGATGTTGGAAATA
Organism: Patagioenas fasciata; assembly: GCF_037038585.1. NCBI lineage: Eukaryota > Metazoa > Chordata > Aves > Columbiformes > Columbidae > Patagioenas > Patagioenas fasciata. Next base: position 3,436,491 of record NC_092539.1, read on the forward strand.
AATGCTCCAACTTAACGCACGGTGTGATGGAGATGAACAAACCTGGTGTCATTACAAGGGCGTTTCCTTCAAATAGACATGAGATAGATATAAAGAAACAAACCAGGAAAGCAAAAGGCACCGTCCTTCCCACACACACGACCAAAAATTAATAGGTTAAATTCAAATTACCTTGGCTAAATGGCTGAACAGAAAAGGTGTTTTGCATTTCCAGAAGCTTTGATTGCCTTTTGTTTCTGCATCCCGGTTCGGAGACAAAAATATGCAGTATTTCTTGCCATTGGCAGTGCTTCAGGTAACTTGGGAGGTCAAGCCTTGTGATACCTCATTTGTGCAGCATTTCTCTCCCAGTTTAGAAGCACCTTAATGGTTTCACAAATCCTTTGCAAAGACCTGAGGCCACATACATCAAAATTGCAGTTTTCAAGGTGCAGTCTCTCCTGTAAAGGAGGTGATGAGCCCCACTGCTTTGCAGATGGCTCAGGTGCTGCAGACCCAGATGTATCATTTGCTCTCACCCACCTGCGAGGCAGCAGGGAGTGACCTGGTGTTCCTCAGCATTAGGGTGGTTCGCTGAAAATGTGATTTTTTTAAACATATTTCTCATCAAACCCAATGTTTCGCTCTTGGAAGCCTCCTACTAATGACATCAAATCAGAGAATCTTGTTTTTCTGAATCATATTTTAGCTTTTGGACTTGCAGCTGAAACATAAGATGTGCAAAATATAAATAAGAAGACAATGCGATAAGCCGAACTCTGGACGCATTTCAGTTCTCAGGGAGCCTCTGATAACATTTTCCTGAAATATGAGTGTGCTAAAGGAGGAAATGGTTTTCTCACAGCCAGACGGTGAGGTGTTTGGTTTTATGGTTTTATCTCTTTGTTTTCGTTATTCAGACTCTGGTGCAGAAGGGGCACTGCTGGCACCGACCTGAGAGCTGAAGCATTTTAAGGAATTTTTTAAAAATAAGGGAATAGCTTTGACCGGTGATCACTTGTAGACTGACTTTAATATATCGCTTTTCTCCATTACCCAGAGAAAGCTACTGCACAACAGTCCTGCTTATTTTCATTTCTAGATGCTCCGAGATACAGGTCACAGTAATTTCCTTGATATTCTGCAGCTTTGGAATTTGCCTGATGGGAGACTGTTTTTTTTTTTTCATTTAAAGCTCTGCTGATTTCATATCAATTTTCCTCCCTACGAGTTGCTCTGCAATGAATCTCCTCTGTATTCGTAATGAAGCTGCCTCCAGCTCCTCCAATCTTTTCACTCTTTTTTGTTTCCCTTCAGCAGGGAGAGATGCAGAAATTGTTTGTATAATCAGCAGCTCCAACTCCCTGCTAGGATGCAATTAAACCGCTTTAAAATCTCAGTTAAATTGATTTAGGCTAACTTCAAATGTAAACCTATTCCAAAACGCCTGCGTTTCTCTGAACTGTGTGTGATTTTAACTAGCTCAAAGCCACCCATACTAGGAGTCTGCAAATATACAGCACGTAGACTAGCAGCTTGTAATCTCCAAGCAGATTTTCATTACCACATGCTTTGTAACACAGACAAGGCCTTTGTCGGTATTTGGCAGGCAGTAAATAGCTTTTTTTCCCTTCCCTTTTTCAAATCCGGTCCTATCTCTTACCAGTAGAAAATCTCAATGAGACTGAGAACTTGGGGAGTGCCCCTTCTCCCCTTAAAAAATAATCTTGGCTCTGACTGGCGTCTGTGGGAGGAGTAACACACCTGCAAGGGAAAAAATAGTATCAAGGTGCTTTTTTAATGTGTACCTGTTCAGGAACTTTCCACCCGTAAGAGGCACAAGCATTCAGTTTACAGAATGATTTGCTCGCTCTGTTAACTCTGAGCGCAGAGGTTACGTTTTGTGAGTCACTCGGGGCCCAAGCCTTTTCACTTCTAGAGCTGTTACTACAGAATATGTCATATATTAAGATTCTAATTCTGTTTTTCTCTAATCTTGTTCCCGTTTTGCTCTGGTGTGAAGCTGTTGATGTTGGCAGAGTGACCGGGGCAGAACCGCGAACCAAAGGACAGCCAAGACATGATGTTCAAGGCTTGATCCTAAAACATGGGCGCGTTCTGGATTTTCTGTGTGTGAATAGTCCCACTGAAATCACTTATGTTTGCATAAGGAGGACTAACATTTCCACAATTTAAAAGTAATCTGAAATGCATTCACGTTTTAAGGCCAGAACAGATCTTTTGATCACTTGGGCTGAACTCCTGTGGAGCTCTGGACATGGTATTTCACAATAGATGCCCATGGACTGAGCTTAATAATTTGTTCTTTTAAGGAATGGCTCCCAGCAGTGCACCCCATTTTGATCCGAAGACAAAAGATCCAGTTCTTATTCAGCTGTCTGTTCCACTAGTTGCTCAAACTCCTTGAAAAAAAAGGCGATCTAATTTTGCTTTCCCATGTCAGCCGTCTCCTTTTAGCATTTCAGCTCCCACTATACAGATGTATAGGGGAATGATAAATAATCACCATCGCATAATTTGAAAGAAAGGCTTCGTGTTTGTCCACTTTCTGTAGCTCGACACCCTCGATGAAAGATGCTGCACAGCCAAAGAGTACAAGTGTTGTTATACTTTTGTTATATAGATCATATTTCAAGCATAATGTGTGTGGCTGTTTCCAATGTCATCTCTGTTTCTGTTACAAAATCCAACTTACCGTAAAGTTTTGTGGGGAAAACCATTCAAAAGGAAGTAAAGCAAAGCAGCTAGCAGTTGTTGTTGTAGATGTGTGATGCTCAGGAGGGTAAGTATGTGGAAGTTGTTGGATTTGGAGCTGGCAGAAACCTCAGGCTCGGATAAAGAGAGAGCGAGAGAACGGGGACACACGCAGCGGTTTGGTCCAGGGCTGTGGGTTAATGAATGAAAACACTGAATTTGGAAAAGAGAAGAAAATTTGATTTATATCCACTGTTATTTTTTCAAGATACATAGAGCGAGTGCTTTAAATCTTTCGTGTCCCCCTCCGCAGTGTTCACCCCATAGAGGTTCTGGAAATGCTGGCCTTACCGTCCCATTCCATCAGTTGCTCCTGGCAGCACCTTCAGTGGGCGGGAGGAGATGCAGGTGCTTCCAAAAAAGAGCTGTTTTCATCACTTCCTGAGATAAAAGGGGTGCTGATGAAAAGGAAGAAAACTCAAAGAGATTTAAACAACTGGGGAAAGACTGCCTGTTTTCATAATTTGCTGCCATGACCTCCTGGTGCAGTTTATCTGTTGGTTTTCAAGCCTTCCACGGACTCTTAGAGAGCTCGGAGAACTGCTGATTTATATTTTCTACGCTCTGGTTTTACAAAACCATGGTAAAATGTCAGTAAACTCCTCGACTCGGTTAAACCAATATACTTTTTATAACCACGATTAGGCCTGCAGCCAAGACTCGCACAGTTCCATTTGGTCTGTTTCTAAATTAATAGTTTTGAGTTGATTGCGAAGACTTTGAATAGACCTTAATTTTTCACGTCCAAAAAAGCAGTAATATTGAAGGCGACATTCCAAAATATTCCAGCCTTCTTTATATAATGTACCAAAATAAACATAGTGAAGCTCAATCATCTCATTTTTCTTTAGAGGTCATTTTGAAGTTCAGCGCAGCTCTTTTTGTACATGATTTAGTTACTTACAAAAGATTAAGAAATCTAATCCTGCTGTTAAATTAGCTGAAAATATTGTTGGGAGTTAATGAGGTTGACCATAAAGCTACCTCGAGGCGTCCAATTTCACCTCCTGGTAACGAAGGCTGGATTTTCCCGGTGCCGATGGCCAGGACAGCTCTCAAAAGGGCAATTTCTGGACCTGCAGCAAATAATGTATTGTCTGTGCCACAAAGCACAGCTCTGCTGGGGTTATGTAGGTGGGAGCAGTGGAAAGCAGAGGTGCCCAAGCTCTTTTTAACCAGCTCATTTGAATCCCAGGAATAATCCAGCAAATAGGCGATTTGTGTGCTGGGGGCTCTGGTTTTGCTGGGCGGCTGCTGGGTAGGGGCTGTCTGGGGGTGGATGGGAATAAAACGTTAGTGATAAAGGTAACCAGATGCAATGTTTGGAAAGCCTGGCACATAGCACTGAAGGTTTAGCAGAAGAAAACCCAAGGATAGAGCTTTTTTTGAGCAGCTGGAAGTTCTCTCTCTCTCTCGGTCTGTGTTAAGTGTCTCATTCATTGCAAACCCACTTGCTGTCAGACTAACTTTGCTTTTCAGCTCCTTTGGCCCTTCCAACTTCTGTTTACCTGGGGAAAAACTGATTCCTCTTGGTTTTTACTGTCATAACGTCTGATGTTTTCTTTCCAGTTGCCGGATTCATTATAAGGATATGTACAATTTGTTGCGTGTAATTGCTCCACCCCTGGGCTTAGGAAAGAAGTGCCCGCATAGGGTGGCATACAAGGTTTGGAACTTGAGAGGCTCCCTCCGGCATTTTCAGTTCTGGTTTTCTTTCTTTTGACCCCTCCCGAGTGCAAACGGAAATGGTGCGGGAAAGAAACTGTAATATAACTAACCCCTTGCCTGAGAAAGGAGTGATTGACTGACTGCCTCCTTTTTCCTCCGTGCATCTCGTCCCCGTCTCCTCCCACACCCCAGCTGGCTGGAGACAGGCAGCTTTATGAGACAGTGAACCCTCCAGCTCCCATCCTGCCGGCTCGAGGTGGGAAGTGTTGGGGAAGAGCAGCACAAGCATCATCTCAGCACTTTATATATGCACATCAGAGAGAAATGTCAGCCCAAGATTTCCAGGGAGTAGCAAGTTCTGTTTTGTTTGGGCTCCGTAGCATTGTCGCTCCAGTTGAATGACCAATGCTTGAAGCTTTTCCTGAGCTGGAAAGAACATTTGATCTGGGCACTGGTTAACTGGGCAGCGGAGTGGGATGGGAGAGATGAAGGGATGGACTTTTCACAGTGCAACGGCCAGAGGTTGCTTGGGGAGCAACCTGAGATCCTGAGCTATGATGGACATCTAGTGAAACCTCCTGCCTCATGGCACAGGAGATGTACACTGTGCTTGGCAGCCAAGGGAGGGGATTAGGACAGATCTTGCCAAGAAATCAGCCCAGTATGTCACTGGGCTTAGTGGGGTCCCAGTTACAGGTTGGGTTTTCTTGCAGCCGCTGCATGGAGAGCAGAAGGAGAGGATGAAGGAGGGACAAGTGGAAGCAGCAGCATGGAGCTTGCCATGGCTTTTCTCTTTCACTCCAGTCCAGGTGTTTTTGACACCTGGTTGGGCATTAAGAGTTAAAGAGTGTTGCAGAGGAGGCGTAAGACCCTGTACCTGTAGCCAGGGAGCAGGGGCAGAAGAGAGAAGCCAGGGAGAAGCTATTGGCTGTAATTACAACTGGTGTCTCTCAGCAGCCTCTAAATTAGCTCAGGGCTATAAAAACCTGGGTGGTATTTTAACTGCGTTAGTTACCAAGGACAGGAATAGATGTTTTTGGCTGGGTAAGTTCTCTCTTCCACCCACCCTCTCCTGCATCAATGCTTCACACATTGAGACCTGTGTCAGGGCTGGTGCGCGGCTGCTGGAGCTGTCCTGATGGAGAAAGGGGTTTCGCTTGACTGCTTAGGCCTCAGTTTCCCTCCTAGTATAGTGGAGATGCTAATACTGTCCTGCTTTTCCAGGGGTTAAACATTAATTAATAATAAGCCACAGTATACTCAGGTCTCCTCAGGTGACCAGTAGCACTGATTTGCACAGTATAATTAGCAGGCAGCTCACTTGGAGAACTGAATGAGATCGTCACCGTCATGTTCCCAGTTTCAGTAGTCAGAAAAATGCAAAGCAGGAGAATTCCTTGCGGTTTCTGCATCCCTTGTTTTTCAGAGCAGGATTTTCTTTGTCACCAGTGTGCTCTGAAGGTAGATGCCATCAGTATGGGCTGTTCTAAGGGCTGTTTCCCAAATCTCTGCAATTCCCAGTTCCCTCTAACATGTAGGACAGCCAGCTGCCCTCAGAGACAGCCAGGTGACATTGGCTTGATGGAGGAAGGACCTCATCAAGTGTAAGGGAGAAACAGCTGCCCCCTTCTACCACCTTCTTGCAAATCGAGTGCTGGACTCCGGTTTTGTTAAACCTGGATTCAGGCTGGCTGAGGTTTTGCAGAGTTGCACCCTCAGCTTGCAGTCAGAGCAGTCCCAAACACACCAGGACTGGCTTTTTGCTTCTCTCGTAGCCCGTAGGCTGAGCTGCAAACCCAACTCTTTATTCACTGTGGGAAAGCTGAATACTTTTTTGAAGCCCCGTCTCTCTCTGTCCCATAACTCTGCCTACCAGCCCTCCCTGGCATGGTGAAACAGCCCCTCCATCGACTGGTTTGGGGGGGCGAGAAGGGGCAGCGTCCCTCCGCCACCGCAAAGAGCAAGCAGAACCCAAGCCCCCCCATCCCTCCCCCTATCAGGGACATCAGTGATTCCCCGCAGGGCGGCTCTGAATGTCCCAGAGGATTCGTTGGGTGTTGGAACAGCAACGGCAGCCAAGAAACCTTCCTCTTCCCCCACCTCTTCCTTTCGCTTTCCTGAGAAATCTGATTAACCGGATCTCTGTTTTCTTGTCTGCTTCCCCTCTTCTCTCCTCCTTTTCATTTGCTCCCTTGTGTTGCCCTTTTCCCCATCCCCTCCCTCTTTTATTTTTTGCCCCCTCCCACCCGGTCTGGTTTGATTTCTGTGTTCTCTTGCTTTTGCCTCCCTCCCTTTGGTTCCCAGCGGGCGCATCAGTTACACAGACATGTATGAGATGCTGAGACACATGTCCCCACCTCTAGGCCTTGGGAAGAAATGCCCGGCTCGCGTTGCCTATAAGGTAGACCAACCCCTATAGAAACTCCTGCCAAACCACCAGCTTTTTGTGCTGTGGCTGAAGCGAGCACTGGTTTTCTGTGACTTTAATGTTGTTCTCCTGGACTTTTCTGGTGCTTTCTCTGCTTTCCGAGCAGATTGGATTTTGAATCTTCTGCTTTTTTTCTTTTTATAACTTTTTTTTTGGTCTTTGAAACTATGGCACGTCAGTTTGTCTTTCTAACTATGTCTCCGCTATCTCTATCAGTGTTTCTGTCTCTCCTCTCTCATTCTGCTTCCATTCAGGCTAATTTGTGGAGGGAGGGTGCTAATGAGCAAATTACCCCACCAGTATGATCTCCATTTATCTTCCTACAGCTCTTTGACTATCCCTTTCACTAACCCTTCAGTAGTATGCTGGTTTTTTCCCTCCCTCTTAATTAGATCAGAGTAATTAGAGTAGGCAGTACTGTGGGAGGTTGCAAGCTATTAAACAGAGGCAACACCAGAAGGGCTCCTTGAATACCCTCGTGAAAGAAATTATTTTAACAGAAAACATTTAAGACAGTAAGATGAAGAAATCACTCAAACTTATTGTTTATTCTGAAAAACTTTGTAATTGAGCCACAAAAACGCGTTCTATCCGAAACGCCGCCAGCTGCTGCCTTTCAGACACTGCCTGATGAATGCGGTGGAAACTCAGAGATGTGGAGTTAAATCACGGAGCAGACCCGGACTCCAGGGAAAGCCCATCTTGGTGCTTGGAAATTTGCATTTTCAGGGGCGATTCCGTGGAAGCTTTTAATGTGCAACCTCACGGTTTTGGAGGGAGAGGTTTCTCATAAGCGTTTAGCGCTGGTGTGATCGAGCATCCATCAAACTCAACAGGGTTGGGGTTTTCTGCTGTTGGCCTCATTTCAGCCGCCACCAAGCCTAATTACCACACTGTGCTGGGTGCAGTGATGGATCCAGATCACAACATCCCCTCCAACAGTGCTTGTTTTTTCACTGAGGCCATGTGAAAACAAGATTTTGCAAAGAGACTCAAGCTAAACCCAAACCTAGGCCTGCCTTTGTGTAAGGCACTTAGAAGCAGATACGGATTCCTACAAGATCCGTCCTCAGTTTGTTAGGATTTAAAATAAAAATAAAACATATCCTCAAAGCTGGCCAGTTAGATCTCTTTTCTGTATTCCTTTTGATTTGTTTCTGGCCACTTTGGCAGCTGCTTTAAAAGAGCATCTTGGTTACGAGCAATTTGTACCCACCATTCCCTATCTCAGCTTGAGAAACCCAACCACCTCCAAATGCCAACTCCCAGGTCTCAGCTGCTCTGGTTAGATGGGTGGATAGATAAACATTTATATGGAGATAGCAATTATCCACAGAAACCCAATGCTTTTAAAGCAATCAATGGCTCCTTTTAGCACCTCTGAGTTTCCACTGACTTCAAACGGAGCCGAGTCCCTGCGGAAAGGCCGGCAGGAGGTGTTGGCAACCAGAGCTGCTCCGCGGTCCCACCTGCGGACCAGAAACATAAAGCGCATTTTTTAATCTTGTACAGCTAAAAAAGGAAGAAAATAAAAGGAGAAAAGAAAAAGCTTATGTGTTAAAACAGGCATTTTAAGCAAGCTTTTGGGCTGATTTTCTAGCGTGGTGTCTTCATGCCTCTACGTGATGGTTGCAGCAGATTTTCCCCGGGCAGAGACATGGCAGATGTCCCTTCCCTGATCTGTCTGCTCCCCGCAAGTTAGCTGGAATCTAGTTTAAGTCATTTGTCTTTACAGAACAAATCCACAGAACGTATATACATGTGAATGATTTATTTTTAAAATACAGACTCCTGATTTTTTTTAAAGACTTCTTGAATCTTTCACCCATCTACTAAGAGACCTCTAACAGGTGTCTGTGTATGGCTGAACCACAAGTAGATATGGGTTCAAGTCAAACAGCTCCAGCCTAGGCTGAACATCACATTTCTCTGAGCTTATAGGTGACCAGATTCATTTTGCATGTTCTCAGCAAGCCCAAAACTACAGAAATACAGACTTGAGACCAGATCTGAAATTTCCCCAGGCTGTGAGGCTGCAGCTTGGCCTGACCCCCACTCCCAACTGTGGCTGCTGATAAATCTAAATGCTCATGGGGACACAGGAGCCATTTGTGCTTCCTCCCTCCTCCCCGTGTGTGCAGCGCTGGGGGCAGCACATCCACAGGGACAGATCGGTGCTGAGCATCTCCCCACAGACAGCAGCTGCATGTGGGTCACAGCATCTGCTGGGTGTCCCCGCATCCCAGTGTCACTCTTGCTGTCCCCTCACAGTTGATGGGACACTTCGGGGAGGACAGTGCAGCCCCCACAGCCCGAGCAGAGGGACAACAACCCCTCATCCTGCAGCCGGGGCTCTGTGTTCACACTCTCGGCCTCTGAACCAAACATTTCTTTTGAAACTCCACTGTTCTGTCTGGCAAAAGGTCTTTTGCCCCATGCCCTTTTTCTTTCCATATATGTTTTTCCCAGTCCTCTCCATTTTGTGTGTTTTTCCCTCTGTCTTTATGTTGCCTTCTCAGTACGCGCACACTGTCGTTTCATTTGGAGGTTTCCCTCTTTGCAGCCTCCTCGGCTGCTGCCCTTCCTTTCTGCTGTTCTGGTTCCCCTCTCTCAACTCTTCTCCTTGCTCAGCATGACCGGTCTCTGCATTTGGGGCGCGTTGCTTGCTGCTTGCCCGGCGGTGCACGCGTGGGGCCCAGGAGAGCTCTGTCCTGCACTGGGGGGTGAGGGAAGGGGGTAAGAAATTAATTATAAAACCGCTTTTATCTAGACAGATGAAAAAGAGGGAAGAAAACCACTCTGATTTAGTATCTTGTTTGCTGGTCCATTTTCAGATGAGACTGACGGTGTTTTTCACTCTGTGGTCTGTATTTTATAGTGGAGGGTCCTGGGGTTTATATGCTATTCAGTAGTAGCAATAGAGCAGCAGCCAGCTTTGCCATCACCTGGAGTCAGTCCATCCTTTGCACACAGAGCTTTGGATGTGTCTTTAGAGCAAATGGCAGAAGGAGATGCCCGTGATGCTGCTAAGTCCCTCTTTTTGTCAGTAAAATGCTATTGAGATATCTTGGAGACATCTGCAAGAGCGGGGTTGGAGGAGAGGGCCTGAGGGTGTGATTCTTAGGAAGAATATGATGCTAGGAGAGGTGATAACCCAAACCTTTCCCCTCTGCTCTCCAGAGTTATCTTTTTACCTTCTTCTCCGGGGACAGGAGAAGACGGCATCACCAGCAGACACGTCTGCTGCTCTGTCCCAGTTCCAGACGAAGCCCTGCTGGGGTCTGCAGGGCGATGCTGGTAGCTGGAGGTAGCTCTTGACTTAATTTTGTGATTCTATTAGTGCTGTCAAGCACAGTTTTGCACACTCTAATTCATTGCAGGGCTCAGGAGGGCTCTGGCTCTCCCTTTAGCACCTCCTGACATGGCCAAGATTCCTGGATACGTGATGGGGCTGATCTTGGAGCTGGGCTGGCTCCCCATCCACACCAGGGCTGCACCTCACCTTGCCCATCACTGCTCTGTGGATTTTAAAATCCAAATTAGGTCTCTGAAGGCTAAACAAGAGTTGGAGTGATCTGTTTGCTATAACTGCCCAGCCTTGCTGCCTCTTCTGCACAGAGATTGCTGGACAAGGAGCAAGACTGCACCTACTGCAGGCAGGACGGCAGGTCCAGGTGTGTGCCAGAGCCCATGTTTTGGGGCACAGATGTGGCTCCTCTGCTGGCCAAGGGAGGGGGAAGGTCATGGCCAACCTCTCTGAAGGCAACAAAAGAGTTAAATGAGAGTAGAATAATTACAACTAGGTCGGGGTGAATTATTCATATAATAGCAAATAATTTATTCACCCAACTCAGCCTCATTTCCCACAAGCCGTGCTCCACTGTCCTGGATTTATTCACGGTTGGGGATTATTCCCAGAGCAGTTGTTGTCCCAGAGGCTGCGCAGGAGCTGCTGGTGGGGTGCTCTAAATAATTCACATCCACCAGGGTGACGGTTTTCCTGGCGTTCCCGGCTCAGTATGCTCCTCGTCCTGCTAACGTTTGGACCAACAGTGAATAAAATGTACAGTGCAGATATTTCTGCTCAGTGCTCGCTTTCTGGGTCAGGCTGGGAACCACCAGGAGACCTTTTATCCCAGCTTTTGACACCAGGATGAATTTTCCCCCAAGTTCCCTGCCTATTCGGACGTTGTCCAAGAAGTTTCGAAGCAGAAGATCTGCAGAAACCAAATGCTGAAAGGGCATAAATTCTGCTTGACACAAAGATTTGCTTTCTCGTTAGCGATGTCTTTGTTATTTGCGATTAAATGGCTACCAGAAGCTGAGGGATGCCTGCACCCCTCCTGGCTACACAAGTAACTGAAGCAAAAAGTGTTAACTAACCCCGGCTGTAATTGGTGACTACCTCGTTATCTGCACTGAGTTAATTAGGAGACTCAAGAGACAATATTGCAGCTCCTGCCTCTGGGGCCTTTTCCTGCAGAAACATTAACGAGCTCCCTTGGCCCTTGCTGGGGAGGGAGTTGTCTCCAAATCAGCCTAATTAAAACCAAGGGCTGGAGGAGGGATCCCCCGGCGCTGTTGGGAATCAGGAGCGGGGACTCCATCTGCTGCTGGTGCTTCTCCTCAAACCCTCCCCAGGAAATCAGAGACAAAGGGAGGAAGAGGAGGATGAAGAGGAGCAGCACGGGGAGCCCTTTTCTGCCAGGTCTGAGCACTCGAGAGGGATTTTTACCTTTTTTCCCTGCTCCTTAGTTATTATTCACCTGAATGCTCCTCATTTGGAGCTGGCAATTCCCAGGGCACCCCAAGTGATGCTTTTTATCGGTGCAGGGGAGCGTTGGGTTCCCTGCCATCTGCATCAGCAGACTTGTGCGTTTTCCATCTGGGGTTTAGAAAGATGGAAAATTATCCACATAGGTTTTATTTTTTTAAATCAAATTTTTACATCATGTTCCAAAGCACAAGGAACTGCTGAGGAATGACCTTGAAGTGCAAATCGAGCCAGAAGAAACAGTATAAATGGGGGAGATGTTAATTTTGCTTTATACTGTATAAAGGCTAAACAAATGCTTGAGGGTTTTTTTTAACCATCTTGTTGCCCATGCTGTATGAAAAACATTGAGATTTTCTCTTCTATCATGATTAGGGATGTTCTTCACTAATTTTTCAATTAGCAGGTTTGTGTCAATCAGTATATTTGACTTGGATAAATGTTACCAGTTTCAATTGGATTCCAGTTCCTTTTAAATGGGTTGTAACGAAATGGAAGTTAATTAAAATATAGGTAATATTATAAAGTAGCCTTGAAAGGATTGAAATTTCTTGCTCTGCATATATTGGCAGGATATTTTTTTATGTTAAAATTGTTTTATAATATTAGAAGGGAAAATGAAGATTTCATTTTCTTTGCCTTTTTGGTTGCGTTTCCAGCACTAGGAAAACACACCAGGAATGTGCAGGAAGCTGAGGTGCCAAGTCCCTTCCCAGGTGGCTGTGCCGGTGTCCGGCTGCCTCCTCGGCTCCTCTGGGTGACAACGGTGTTGGGGACGCGGTGTGAGCGCGTGCCACCAAAACACCTCATCCCTCGCTGCCCACGTGGGGCGCTGGCAGGGCTGTTTTCAATCAAAAGTGAATCAATTGCTTTCGTCCAACTGCTGCTTCTTCAGCAGGAGGTCTCCCAGAAATGTGGTGTGTAGAATCATAGGATCATTTAGATTGGAAGAGGCCCTCAAGATCGTTGAGTCCAACCATAACCTAGATCTAGCACTAACCCATGCCCTTAAGAACTTCATCTATACATCTTTTAGAGACCTCCAGGGATGGTATCCATTTAAGCAATACATTTTTTCAAGTCAGGGGCTTCCGAGAAAGTAGTTTTCACTGATGTCCGGAGGGATCTAGGGTGGTTTGTTGCTGAGACTTGTTGGGCTCAGCTGGAGCAGGTTATAAGGCTCTTCTCACCCCTTTTATGGCTTTTTCTTGCTAAGAAATGGGCAGCTGTTCTGCCCTGGTGGGTGCAACTTGCAGCCCACCTGCAGCTCAAGTGCTCCTCAGCTTGGTTGCCTACAGCCCATCCCAGGGGAGGACGGGGAGATGCACCCCAGTTTGTCACCCTGATGAAAAGGAGAGAGTGGGACATCCCACCCAAGCCAGACCAAACCCGTCCTCTCCTGGTGGGACTGGTAGCGCTGCCATCCCCAGCTTGGGGCTGCGAGATAGGCAAGGAGGGACACAGCAATCTCATTTTCTGTTAGTTGATGGTTTATCACATTGGAAATTGTGATGACTGAAAGGTGTCTGGGTTGACCTGTTGGACCAGTTTGCTTATTGGGATGGGAAAAATGCTGTAGACAAGGCAGTACAGACGGCAATGTGGTTTGGGGAGAAACTCTTCCATGGAGGCAGCTGTTAGCAGCACTCCCACCCAGAACTTAAACGTAGGTTTTGCTGAGCCAAGTGTGCAATTGCAAGTGTGTATCTCCTTGGGAAATTTCCTTCTGAGTCTTTCAGAAAGAATTTAGGGGGAAAGACCTTCATACAGCATTGCAGCGGATACCTGTGATGTGGCTTGTGTTCCACGTTCATGTGCTTTGGGAATTTGGTCTAGAAAGTCAGCTGAGGGACCTGGGATGTCTCAGTCACTGGAAGTTTTTTGGTGCTTGTTTTTGTGAGGATAGAGCTCTCCTGGGGAATTATTTCTCATCTGCTTGTTCTTCACCTTCCATGCATCTTCTTTCTCTCTCCATCCCTTAATTCTCTCCCACTGAACTGGAATTCAGTGGGACCCTGTAAGTGGTAACTGGGCTCTATTTGACATAATACTTGTGTTGCAACTTTTTGTGTGCTGAGAGCAAAAGTCTGAATTAAAATGCTGTTTCATTTGATAAAAGTGAAGAGAAAATATTGTTGTAGTGTTACCAACATTTGATACTGTCATTGAATTATAAAGGCAGGAGAGTCTTGGCTTTGATTTCCCTATCTGCGAGGCCTGTCACACGTGGAAGATGACCCCTGGGCATGCTTAAGAAAGCTCTTGGAGCTTACAATGGTTTGCCTCAGACTTCAGGAAATGGGGCAGGTTGTTACATGAGTCCCCGCAGCATGCAACAAGTTCTGAAGAAGTACAATAAGATAAATAAGGAGGATTTGGCTCCTCTGAATGTTAGCTCACTTCAGAGGCAGATGTTTTGCATTGGACCAGTGCCCTGTGCCTTCTCTCTGCCCACCACATGTCCCCTCTGGGGGAACATTTTCTCCTTGGCTGGGAGAAGATCCCAGGGCTGGACTCTGTCTTCTCCCAGAGCACCAAAATCATAGAATCATGGAATCATTTTGGTTGGAAAAGACCCTCAAGATCATAGAGTCCAACCATTACCCCATTCAGGCACTGCCCCATGTCCTGAGAACCTCATGTCCGTCTGTCCAACCCTCCAGGGATGGTGACTCCAGCACTGCCCTGGGCAGCCTGTTCCAATGCCCCACAGCCCTTTGGGGAAGAAATTGTTCCCCAGATCCAATCTGCCTAAGGCAGCTCAGTTCATAGTTCTGGGAAACTGTGTCTTGGAGCTTTCTCTAAGCAGGCTGTGTACAAAATACATCATCATGGGACCACTCTGGAGCCTGCAGAGCTGTTATACAAAGCACTCAGGTGCCTCCTGTTGTCATTGTCACCAGCAGTGCCTTCCTCACATACTGCTCACTGGCAAGGCCACCTGCACAGCAGAAGAGTCACATTTTGGGTGGAGCTGCATCCTCAAATGCTGGATGCAAAGCCCCCATCATCTTAAACGGTGCCAAGTCCCATTTATTTCTGTCGCTCCTGTTGCAGAGGCAGAATAGAGGTGAAGGAAGCTGGTGTAAGAAGGGATGGCAAAGATGCTCCATGGTTTCTCTCTCCTGAGCTGGCTGCTTTGGCACCAGCCACATCTTGAAGCTGCAGATGTAATTGGAGGCTGTCAGGAGTAGGGTACCAGGCTGTGAAATGGGGTGAGAACATTCAAACTGACTTCTTTTGGAAGAACTGTCCGGGTAGGATTGCAGTGCAAATGTTGGCAAATCAGTTGTTTAACCACTAAAACTCCTGAAAAGGAGCTGACGTTTACATGGAGAAGATGTGTTTTAGCTCAGCGCACAAAAAGCTCACACACGTTTGTAATCTGGCTATTTCTAAGGGCTCCAGCGGGGAGAAGGGGAGGATGGGGGGGAGCATCCTGACCCCCGCTCACAGCCACCGTGTTTCTCTCCGCAGCGCCTGGTGCGGATGAACATGCCGATCTCACCTGAAGATTTAACCGTCCACTTCACATCCACACTGATGGCCCTGATCCGCACTGCCCTGGAAATCAAACTGGCCTCAGGTGAGAGGGAGGTGACGTTTCACAGCACACGTGGGCTCAAACCCCAACTTGGCTGTTGGCTTGGTGTCCTCCCCAAAACCCAGAAATCCTGCCCCAGGTGGAAGTCCTATTTTTCTATTGCTTGCCAGTCACCTGCCTGCACCCAAGGACCAGGGAGCTTTGGGAACAGGCAACAGAGGGGTCCTGAGCATCTCTCTGCCTTTGGTGTGACTGTAATCTGGTCGACCTGTTGATGAGATGTGGAGAGCTTTGGTTACAGAATCTCTGTGCTTGGTGCTGTATAACAGAAACAGGAGTTTCCATACCTCTTTCCTAGACTATTCCAGCACGAGGAAAAAACAGCAGCCCTTCCTCTCCAGTTGCTGTCTGCTGGCAGCAAAGCAGCGGCTCCAAGTGCCATGAACCACGTTCTGCCATGAGATGAAGTTTAAGTGTTTAATCAGGCATATGCTTGTCTTCCCAATTAAACATTGCAATGTAATAAAATACACTGGTCTTTTCTCTGCGTCATTACGCTATTTAATCAGGCTGGCTGGGGTCAGAATCAAGGCATGACCAGCCAAAGCACCCTTGTACCCAATTTAAAAGCTAGCAGGAGGTAACAATGTTCTTATGAGGGAAGGGCGAGCAGGGTTAGGATCTTGTTCTTTCTTGAAGTGGTTTTAGCCAGCCCTTCAACTTCTCAATATTGATACCTCCCTCATACATTGCTTAAACTTTGCCCTTGAGATGCTTTGGGGAGGCGCTGCTGGAAGAAGACAAAACGTTGGGGTCCCTGGAACTCCCCTGGGGAGCGACACCCAGTATCAGATACTAATTTCTAAGGGTGAATTTAGGACTGCCTGGAATTTTAGGGAACAGCCCCTTATTTTAGTAATAACCTCTAGATAAGGACAGTGAGAGTATTATTTTAGGACTCTGGTTACCTGTCAGCAATGGTAATCCAAACAGTTTTTCAGTTGAAAAAGGCTCCCCCCACCCTTTTGACTGCCCACTGGAAGGGAACCAGACAAGAGAGCTCAGCTGACAATGCTGGATTCTTTCTAAGGTTTATATGTGCTGTGGCTTGTGAGTTTTTGACCTATTTTGTTGTTAGGTGCTCTGTTTGAATAGGTTTCGGGTGCTATGTTTAATTGAGTCTTTAGTGGGACTGACAGGCCCTTAATAAACACTCCCTAATGAGCCTCCATGTGGGAGTTCAAACCATGATGTAGCAGAGTACCCAGAGCCTCCTTCCATTACTTTTCTCTTAGAAAAATAATCTCTGTCATTCGGATGAACTACTTAATTGCCTACTGTGCTGTGCATTCATTTGGGAGCTGCCCTGTTGGCTTACATCCACTTTAATCACTTTCCACTTGTGTATTGAGACCTCACTTTGGTCATTTTAATAACACCACTGCATTCAGTTCTTTCTGGTTTATATTGTGAGGTAGCAGCTGTTTGATGCTGCTGATACAGGAGAGCGCACCTTGTTGCCAAGAACTTCATTAAGTTGTTGGTGGAAAGGGTTTATAATCAATCATGGCATTGCTCATAGTCCAGCACCTCAGACCAGGTTGTGAGAGGTGCTGCTGCTTTCTGCTGACACTGTCCAGCACCTGCAGTCAGGTAGTAAGTCTAAGCTTAAGTTTAGGCCCCAAGTAACAGCAGAGGGTCAGCAGGTTGAAGTGATGATGCTCCAGATGAGTTCATGGAGGAGGCCACCAGTTCCCTTTGCGATGTAGAATCACAGAACAGTTTGGGTCAAAGGGACCTCCTCAGCTCCCCCAGTGCCACCACTGCCACGAGCAGGGACATCTTCACCAGCTCAGGTTGCTCAGAGCCCCGTCCAGCCTGGCCTGGGATGTCTCCAGGGATGCTTCATCCACCACCTCTCTGGGCAACCCATAGCTGGTGCTGCCTTGGTGCTCTGGAGAAGTGGGAGTGGGGAAATGCCTCCCCCATGCTTGCTGTGCGAGTTGTGGTGTGTGATGACAGGACAAGGGGTTTTCACTTTTCTTAATGTGCCCCTTTCTCTCCCCTCCCTTTCTGCAGGGGGTGTTAAACAGCACCAGTGTGACGCTGAGTTGAGAAAGGAGATCTCGCTGGTTTGGCCCAATCTGTCCCAGAAGACTCTGGATTTGCTGGTGCCTCCTCACAAACGTAAGTGGTTCATGGGGAAGCACCTACCCCATCCCAGCCACCTGAGAAGCCCATGGGGGGTTTGTCCCTCCTTGTCTGCTGTGTCCCTGGTCCCATCTGAGTGCACAGAGGATGCAGCAAAGAAACCCAGTGCAGGTCAGCTTTTAGGGATCCCCTGTTCCCAGCCCACACCTCCGTGCCACAGCCACAGGAGGCACAGGGAAGCTGAGGCCACATTTAGACCTGTATTTCATTATGCTACAGTAGATTTCCTGTACTTAGGAATAAAAACCCAAAAAACACCAGCTCCAAGAAGGGACTGATGCCCTGTGTGGCCTCTTTCAGAGCTTTTTGTAGCTTTGGCTGCCTCCAGCCTGTGCATTATGGGACAGGAGAGCAACGTCTACTGTCTAGGCTCCAGAACTATAGAAGAAAAATAAAGTTTTCAGAGAACTTATAGCATCAGAAGTGAGGTATTTTGGGGCTAAAGGTCTTTGTGTTACTTGATGTCCTGGGTGAACGTGCTGAGAAAATGGAAAGTTATTATCTTGATTGGCCAAGACAAGGGCTCTGGATTTCTGATTAATGAGGAACTGCACAGAGCAATAAAGGCATTGTTAATTAAGAAGCTGAGGAGGTGCAAATCAGTGGGTAGTGACTTCTTAAGTATTTTCCTTCCCTTCTCTCTTGATGCCTCAATATGTGCTGCTTTAACTCTTCGCTCAGCTGCCATGCAGGGAAGGGCTGGTAGCAAAGCTGGGAGAGAAGACATCTGGAAAAGTGAAATACTCTTTAAATGTATATTAGCCCACTATGACTGAGGTGACTGTAATTCAAAGAAAAAGGAATAAGGCTTCTTTGTTGATAAAAAGCTGGCCATGGATCTGGTATTAATTTAGCAGTTCTTGTGTCAGCAATCCTTATAATGCCACAGAGTTTTCCTGCCTGTCTTTTTTCTACACGGTCTTTGTGAATGTTTGAGAGCTAGAGATGGGCCATCCTCCTCCAGTGGGGACGGCAGCAATGGGCAAAGCTCTGCAGAAATCTGTTGTAACCGTTTGTTTTCTTCCCCCCACTTCTCTGTGTCTGTTTTGCCTCCTTATTGTAACATCCCCTCTCCTTTCTCCTTGTTTTTTATGCCTCTTTGTTGTTATTTCCCGTGCTTTTTTGACTTATTCTTCTCTTCTCCTGATCCTTTCCCTTTCCTCACCCGAACATCTGTGCTGCGTTTCGCCCTCCTCCGGCAGCCGATGAGATGACCGTGGGGAAGGTCTACGCGGCGCTGATGATATTCGACTTCTACAAGCAGAACAAGAACAGCAGGGAACAAGTCCACCAGCCTGCCGGGGGCCTGTGCCAGGTACTCCGCCAAAATATGTTCTTCCTGCTCCTCCCTGTTGGGTAGTTTCTTCTCCAGCCTTGGGTAGCATCTCTCCTGAGAGTCACCAGCACGTATCGTATAGAAAGTCTGGATGCTCGTCCAGGCAGGATTTGAAAACGCTGTCTCAAAAAAACCCAGATATTAGCAAAAAAAAAAAAATCTTGTAGTTGCCTTTTCCAGTAGGTCTGGAAAGATGTTTTCCAAAAAATGTCAAGTGACGTTCGGCAGGCTACGTCCTGTTTGCAGAAATGGCCTAGGGATTGCGACACACCAAAAGGTTTCTTTGGAACACCAAAGAATTCGTGAAAGCTGGTGACAGTTTGGCTATATCGTGTTGAAGTTACTTTAGAAAATGGGAATTATTCAAAATCATTTTGGCTCTAATAGATTTGAAAATTTTTACAATTTCTTGAAAATATTCTCACACCACTGCCTTGGCATTGAAACCCCAATGGTTTCTGATAGGACAGATGCCCACTGATTTCATGATCATCCAGCTCATCTCCAGCATGGCCTGTCTGTCTGTCTGTCTTGCAGACGGGAGGCTGGAGCAGACCCAGGGACATGATGGGCCAGCTGAATCTGCCACATCAGTGTATGAAATCCCTGCTGTGCCCTGGTCAGAGGGGAATACTTGTTAGAGGGAAGGGGGATTGCAGCAGAGCTGAGGGCAGCACTTGTCCTTCAGAGCCTCTTCCAGCCGTGGGAAGGTTGGGATGTGCTTTCTGCTGGGCTGATCTTTCAAAGTGACAGATGGGCATTTTATTAACTAGAAAACATACTGCAGACTGTCTTCTCCACACACAGCTCTGTCCCTGACAACCTTTCCTTGTGCTTGGCAGCCTGGACCGGTGTCGCTCTTCCACCCCCTGAAGGCCACTTTGGAGCAGACCCAGCCGGCAGCATTCAGCAATGCCAAGGCGTTCCTCCGCCAGAAGAGCTCGGCCTCGCTCAACAACGGGGGCGCGTTGTGAGTACCCCCCGGCCACCCCACCAAAACTCTAGCATCAAGGAGGAACACATTGGCCATAGACACCAACCCCAAACGCCGCTGGTTCAGTAGCTCTGGAGGTGGGAGCTCACAGCTGGTGACACCAAGACCAGCAGCCCCTTCATGCCATGGCTGAGACAGTTTCCTGCCAAAATGTCTCCATGTGGCTTTGCTTCCCACTGTGCCTCATGGGCAGCTGTCTTTGTGGTGGTAGCGTTGGGTTCTCCAGAGCTACGTGTTTTCTTAACAGTCTCCTCTGCATTTTAATTGGAAAACTTTCCGTTGTGGCTGGTCTTAAGCGTGAGTTTACTTAGAGGAATTTGGCATCATTGCAAAACAACTAAGGAAACACCAGCCACCAATACAATGAGTTTTTTTGAGTAAAAACGTCATTGTGAACGAAAAAGTCCCTCAAGCTTTGTGGTGCTTGGTAACACCAAGAGCTTCTTGGGACTTTCCAGGACAGAATCTAGTTGGACAAAACAATTGCTCCACAGAGAGCTTCCCAAACACTTACAGTAACAGTGATCCCTAATCAATTCTCCATTTCCTGCTCTTCTTCAGGTGACTTTCCTTGGGATGTCAAGTGCTGTGGACTTTTAGTGATAGACATCTGAGGTTTCAATGTCCCAGATAACCCCGATGGGGAAACTGACACCAGACTCAAGAGTTAAACCCAAGGCCATTTGTACCACTGTACATTCAGAGAATGTACTTCAGTATTTGTTGGGCCAATGCCATTTAGGGCTATTCATCTAATTAGTCCTGCATACATAATTTGCCCAAACTCCAGAATTCTCAATTTTTCTTTGCAGAACTTCAGCTGTAGAAGTTTGCTTTCTATAGTTACTGAAAAAAACCCAACCAACCAACCAACAACGTGCTGCCTGGTTTGATTTATCTGTTGCTTGTGGGATCTTCAGGCTATATAGAAAGTGGCCCTGGCAAAACCCAGGGGACCTTATAGCTTCACCAGCAGGTGTGCCTACCCTGCAGGTAGTTTCACAAGTAGAACCTCAAAGGGTATCTGAGCGGTTTAGCTTCAAAACAATAAGGTCAGTAAAATCTCTTTGCAAAAGAGTTAATCTTTTTCCCTCTTTTCTTTCTGACAGGCCAGCCCCAGAGGGGGGGATCAAAGAGTCCAGTTCTTGGGGGACCCAACGCACCAAGGACGTGTTTTATGAAACCAGAACACCAGCTTTTGAACGAGGCCACTCAGAAGAAATCCCCATTGAACGGGTGAGTAAACAGGTGAAGATAGACAGAAATGCAGTAAATTTTAATAGGTATCTGGTTACATGCTTCCCACAGAGCTGAAGAGGTCTTCTCCCCCTTGAGTCAAACATTGTTCTCTCTTACAACCCAAAGTCTACTTGAATGTTATGGAAAAAATCCAAACCTGACAGATGTCTATGTGGACACGCTTTTCCTGGAATGAGGTGCCTGCTGTGATTGGTTACTTAGGGTTAGCGTCTCCAAGTTGTGCCTTTGTCCCAGTCTCATTGTCATTAGTGTACAAACTCAGAGGAGAGGTCTCACAGGTCAGAGATGGTGGAAGAGCTTGGCCCATTCATGTCCTTGTTGAAGACAGCACTGTAGATAAAGTAAGCTCTTTCTTAGAATCATAGAATCATTCTGGTTGGAAAAGACCTTCAAGATTGAATCCAACCATTAACCCACCCCTGGCACTAACCCATGTCCCTGAGAACCTCATCTCCATCTGTCCAACCCTCCAGGGCTGGTGACTCCAGCACTGCCCTGGGCAGCCTGTTCCAATGCCCCACAGCCCTTTGGGAAAGAAGAAATTGTTCCCCAGATCCAACCTCAACCTCCCCTGGCGCAACTTGAGGCCGTTTCCTCTGCTCCTGGCGCTTGTTCCTGGGGAGCAGAGCCCGACCCCCCTGGCTCCAAGCTCCTTTCAGGCAGTTCAGAGATCAGAAGGTCTCCCCTCAGCTCCTGTTCTCCAGCTGAACCCCCCAGGTCCCTCAGCCGCTCCCATCACACTTGTGCTCCGGGTGCTTCACCAGCTCTGTTGACCTTCTCTAAATTCTCTCCCAGCTTCTCTTCACAATTGAATTGAACTTAGCAGAAGGTTGCTCAAATGATGGCTTCAAAGCTCATGTTCACATTCTCGCTACTGAAACCATTTCTTCTTTCTCTCAGGTGGTAGAAATGAGGGAAATGAGCCCCACACTTGCCAACGGAGAGCACCAACCGGGCCTGGAGAGCCAGGGGCGAGCGGCTTCCATGCCGCGCCTGGCTGCCGAAACTCAGGTGAGTGAGGAGGCTTTTCTGGTGGTGGGAGACTGAGAGTGGGTTGGGAACACAGTATCATCTTCTGCTTGCTGTGTTGCTGGAAGTTATTTGTGAATGTTTGTTTTAGAATATATTTGCTGAACATGGAGACAAGTAACAAGCCTTTGTGTTTGGATGGCAGGTATTCATAGAATCACAGGATGGTTTGGGTTGAAGGGACCTTCCCAGCTCCCCCAGTGCCCCCCCTGCCATGAGCAGGGACATCTTCACCAGCTCAGGTTGCTCAGAGCCCCGTCCAGCCTGGCCTGGGATGTCTCCAGGGATGGGGCATCCACCACCTCTCTGGGTTGTTCCAGTGTAATAGATTCATGTGTAGACACAGCGTTTCCCCCATTTTATTTCTCCTTGGTGGCAGCAAAAAGCGACCCAGAGAAATCCCTCTGGCTGGACACCTACCCAAGAGTGTCTGTTCTGATTAACCAGGGGCAATATTGTTTGCCAGCCTGTATTCCTGAAGGCATAATTTTCCACCATCTATCTGGACAGGCAGCCAAGGCATGCTCCTGTGCCCCGGCTGTCAAAAAAGCTGGAGAAGTGCTGTGATTCTCTGTGATGAATGTAATAGGCACAGAAAACACCAGGCAGCCTGTGCCTGAAAGGCTTCAGTGAGACACTAAGCAGCCTCTGTGTTTTTTATTCTCTTCCCATAGTATTTAGCATAGATCGTATTGTAACTTTGGTCACTAAAATCTCGTTGAGGATTTCCCTTGTTTAAATTCTTGTAAAGAAACCTCCCCATTAGAGCTGACTTCTACAGCAACCTGTGGGTGCTCCTGATTGCATAGGGTGTCATGGTTTATCCCCGATCATTTTTGGGCATTTCACATGTTCATTGCTAGCTCGTTGTCCCAGACACTCCCCGGTCACTGTCCTGTGTGTCAGAACATCTCACCACTCGTAGCTGTGTCTCTCTCATTCCAAGGGCCTGATCCATACACTCAAGAGTGAGCAGCCCGTGGGCTGTTCCCGTTGCTCTCCATGGGATGCAGAATATGGAAGATGCGCTGCATCCTAAAACCAAAAGCCTGTGTACTGCAGACGCAGCAATAGCTCCAGCAGGTAACATCTCTTTGCTCATGTGCTCAGGCTGGCACAAGCTGCATTTCATCGGCGAGCAAAATTCCGAACTGGCTGCAGAACCTGCAGTCTTTGTACTGGAGCTGGATTCTCCGTGTTATCAGGAACACCACTCAACATGCTTAATAAATGAAACAGACCCCAAAGCAAAGCCATAGCCCCTCCCTTCCCCCTTCCCAGAACAATGTTGTCTTTTATTCTAGACCACAAGCAGCATCTCTTCTCCCAAGGCACGAGCCTTTCCTGGGGAAACTCCTCTGCATTGCAGCCAGATACTTGCAGACACAAGTTCCCCAGGACACGGCTGCCCCACGTGAAAGCTGCTTAATCTCATTATGAATCAGGCCCGTAATACCCGAGCAGATCTAACCTCATTTAATAATACAATGTTTTGGTGGTTGTAGCTTCAGCTGAATAACCGATGTACTTTCTGTGTGTCTCCCCCTCCATCCCCTCCACCCTCCCTCTCACGTGCTGCTTCTGCTCCCCTAAACTCTGAATTCTTTATAACTCTTATTTGCAATGCTTTCTGTTTCTGGATGTCTCCCTTTCCGTTTCGTTTGCCTGTTGTTCCTCTGTCTCTTTATGTTCCATGTTTTAAAAAAACCCTTCTAATCTCACCTCTTCCCCCCACTTTGCTGTCCTTCCCTGTCACCTCCCCTCCCTTGTCGTCATCGTGTCTGCTGCACATCTGCCGTGATGTCTGACACTGGCTGTACTGTGGGGCTGCTTCAAATAATGTCTCTCATCTTGTCCGAATTGTTTGCAGAGGAGCAAAGCACGGTCACCTGGGAGTTACCTAGCAGTATGTAGTTTGCACTAAGTTGTATCCTATTAAATTCATATTAAGAAATAATTAACCTTCCTTAACCCTTTACTTTCCCCCCCTTCTCATTTGGAGTCCAATCTTGCACCGACGCAGCCGCTATCTCTTTCCACTTTGCCGCAGTCCCCTCGATCCACAGTTGCACGCCGCACGCTGTAACAGCAGGGACTTTTTGTTTGGTTTGCTTGTTTCTTTGTTTTTTTGTATGCCTTGTTGCACAGGAATTTAGGAAGTGAGAACAATTGGTTTGGTAATGAAGAAGCAATTAGCAACTCTTGGAAGGGTTATGGTGTAGCCTCCCAAGGCTTGTGGGGAGGCTGTGCATGCCTCGTTAACATAACGAGAGCATTGTCAGGATTTATGGAAAGGGTATTCATCACTTTGCCGCTTCTCATTAGTGTCAAGAGGGACTTTTGTCTTCGGAATAAGCACAAAACCAAGTCCAAATTTCGAAAAGAAATGTTAATTTCTTGTCAGTTCGTCTGGATTTTTGTTGGGAAATTTCTGTTGTGGATTTTTGAAATCTGGATAAGTGTTTTAAGTGGGAAGTATTCTCACTTTTCACTTTTTTGCCCATCAGACCATCCAGTTTGCAGAACCTCTCTGCCTTCCTCCATCTTCAGGCTCAACAATAAACAAGGAGTACAAACATATAATTTCTTGCCCACAGAGCAAGGGCCACCAGAAGAAACAAACGCAGGACACCATGAGCCCAGGGATGTCCTGATGTCCCTGAGCCCCCCAAAACCAGCAGCATCTGCCTTGTGCCCCTGACAGATCTTCCAGCTCCACCGCTCTGCCTTGCTCTGTGCTGGGAAGCACCAAAGTTTGGGTAACTGCCTAGCAAGAGAGCACCAGACAAAAATTCAGCCCAGACTGCACCTTTGCACAGACAATAATCCACCTGCACCAGCCCGCTGGGAGGGAGAGCGGTTCTTTCCACTCGAAATAAGGAGCAGAGCTGTGAAACAACTGGCTTGGCGTTGTGCAAATAGCACGGGGCACCGGAGATCTGAATTTCAGAATAAGCAAATAAAATAGCATAGACAGTAAAAATAATACAGGGCTCTTTGGAAAGGTTACAGTGAACAAAGTAAATGTTCTGCGAGAAGCGTTGTTGGAGGCATATATTGGATTGTGAATGAAACACGTGTAAGAGCTGAGGGACCTGGGAGCTCCTTTCCCATCAGGCTGGACCACCGTGCTCCAAGGTCAGTCCTCTGCCACCAGTTTTGATGCTGCGGTGGACCAGGGAAGGCTCCAGAGGATGGATGAAGCTCTGTCTCCACCACAGAGCCAGCTGGAGGCCAGCAGAGTGACAGAGAAGGACGTGTGGGAATTGTCCTTGTTTTCTGAGCTTTACCCCTGGGCAGTAGGGAAGGGAAAGGCTGTGTGAATAGCTGTCCTGCAGTCTTGGTTTCTGCAGAGCATCTTTGTGAGGTTTTGAGCCAAAAGGGAAGGGAGAAGCATCTGGAGCTGTTGCTGGCCCAGGGAGAGGATCCAGCGGTGCCCGTGTGAGATGGTGTTACTGTGCTCAGTGTCCAGATGTTTGGCCACAAATGATTTGAAAACAGCATTAGCAAAAACCGATAGTCATTTTTAGAGAAGTCGTGGTAGAATTGCAGGACACACACACTATCCTACTTGGCCCAGCCACAAGGGCTTTGAGGAGTGATGGTGATTTAAATGTTTGATGTGAATTGTCTTCGATTGCAGGGAGATAGAAGTAATAATGTCTTGGTGGCTTGGCCTGTCCCTTGCCCACTTATTCTTGATTTTTTTCCCCTCTCCATGTGACACCCAGCAACGCTTTCCTGCTTTCCTCTTTGGAGTTGCTTTGGGATGACCTTGTGCCCTGAAGCAGCTTTAGGCGACACTGGTCTTGGAGAATCACCTTTGAGATGCTTGGCTGTTGTGCTGCCCTGTGCCCCTGCTCACCTCCTGGTGACTCCTGTGCCGCTGTGTTTGGTGTGACACGTTGCACATCGCTCTGTGCCCGTGGCACCTGCGGGTTGGCCCTCTGCTAAAAGTAAAGCCCATTTCAGCAAACCGAGATCACATTCGCTCCTCCACCTTTAGCACTACTCAATCTACCATCCCACAAGTCCTTCTGCCCATTCTAGTTACACCCGATTAACTATTTTCCTCCTTCCCCTCCTTGCCCCTTTCTCTTGCTGTAAAACCCTCCCCATGGTGGGAAGCGAGAGCCGAGCGGGGCGCAGCGCCAGCCCTCACCCTGCTCCATGTCTCCGTCTGCCTTGCAGCCCATCCCGGACACGAGCCCCATGAAACGCTCCGTCTCCACGCTGACCCCGCAGCGGCCTCACCCCATGCACCTCTACGAGTACTCCTTGGAGCGCATGCCGCCGGAGCAAGGGCATCACCACCACCACCACCGCTGCCACCGGCGGAAGGAGAAGAAGCAGAAGTCCTTGGACAGGTCCCCCCATCAGCTGGCCGATGGAGAAGCTGGTAAGTGCTTTGCAAACAAGGATTTGTCCATTGTCCTCCTCCCTTTGTGATACACAGCAGCCATCAGATGTGCTTTGGGGTCCTGTCTGCATGGAAAGACCTCCCTGCCCCATACTTGGGAGTTCCTCCCATGTTGGTGACTCCCAACCAATGTTCTTTCAGTGGCCCAGTCTGGTGAGTCTTCTTCCAAGGACAAGAAGCAGGAACGTGGCCGGTCCCAAGAGAGGAAGCAACACTCTTCCTCCTCCTCCGAAAAGCAGCGTTTCTACTCCTGCGACCGCTACGGCAGCCGGGACCGTTCTCAGCCCAAGTCTGCAGATCAGAGCAGACCCACCTCACCCAACGGAGGCCCAGAGCAAGGTCCACACAGACAGGTGAGGAGATGCAGGGTGGGAAGAGAGCCCAAGGTCTTCCAGGGATGTATGCACCTTTTTTATGTTTTGCTTAAAATAATGGAGACAGAACAGGGAAGGAAGGCCAGGCAGTAGGAGGTAAAGCCTTTGAGGTCCTGCTTGGTACTTCACATCCAAGACAGGGATGCAAATGTCACTTGGTGGCTCTTTAGCAGCCACCTGTAAAGTGAGGGACCCCACTGCCAAGGACCACCCTTGCTCCCTGCTCGAGCAGAGCAGCCGGGTAGATGGGACTATGGGTCTAGAGCAGTAAGGCTGAAATGTGGGGAAAACAGAGAAAGGAGAGGGTGAAAATGAAAGAAGAGAAAGGCCAAGTCTTGCTTTCCAGGCTGTGAAAGACGGGAGTTGTTGGCCCAGCAGCAAATGCCACATCGGTCCCTGATGCTTGTGGAGGGTGGGGCTGCAGTTTGGGACACCCCTGCTGCTCTGCACCCCCAAAAAACACAGGGTTTGCATCTCCATCTGATAGATAGGACACGGCTCGTGGCAACTGCCGCTGAAATAGCCTCTGCATCCAGCACTGCCCGGCTTATCCCCAAAACTTTGCTGGAGAATCCCAGCAGAACAGCGCAAGCGTTGACCGACAGCCCAACAAGCAACAACCTGGTGGTTTTTATAGGAAGGAAAAGCCGCTCTTTAAAAATTAAAGGTCTGGCCTCAAAATGTTAGGTCACGAAAGGCCGAGGGCTTTTTAAAACACACTCACAGGGCCACTCATGTGCTGCCCTGGGAGAATGGAAACAGAAATGCCAAAACAAGGGCCTGTTCCTCTCACTCACGGCGTTTTTTAATTTGCTGTAGCTTAGCTTGCTCCCACGTGTTTCTATTAGTAACTCTGGAAGCTGCCAGACTTCTATAACATTCAAAAATCCGATGTCTGATATCAAAGAGAAAGTGGACAGTTTTTCTTTAAGAAACCCTCTTGTTAAAGCACACCAAAAAGCTTATTTTTTTTCAGAAAGTGGCTATTTAATTAAAATACATCTCATTCCCCAAAACTATCAAAAAATAGTCTGCCCCAAATCCTCCTTCCACATAACCCAGTTCTGACCACAAAGATGCTCCCCAACATCAGCATTCACAACCATCGGGTGAAGTTCTGCAAAAATCCCCCCCAAAGCGAAGAGTGTTGTTTTGCAGAATTGTATTTGCAAAAAAATCAAAGAAACCCCAAACCTACCGTATGTTTTTGAGCTGCTCCCGCCTAGTTCAGGTAAGGCGCATGTCGAGCCCGTGTATGGTGTGGATGCCTTTCCTCCGGACAGTGTCCCCTTCTGTTGGAGTCCTACCGATGCTCTGATCGTTTCTGTTCTTATCTACTGCTTGCAGAACTTTAGTTCTCCAGCTCTTTACATCTCGTGTTGAATGATTTCTCAAGAACCTCCTCCCCCTAACTGTGCTTGTCTAAACTCTCTCTTTTTTGCTTTTCTTTCCTCTTGTGACTTGTCTCTCCCTCTTGTTGCTTCTCCTTCTGTTTGATACCTGCCTGCCTTTGTGTTTGTCTGGTGTTTCCCTTTTTTATTTTTTGATTTGCTTTGTTCCAATTTTTATGTAGGGCAGTGGTTCAGTTAATGGGAGCCCCTTGCTGTCGACATCTGGTGCTAGTACCCCATGCCGGGGCCGGAGGCAGCTCCCACAGACTCCACTGACCCCCCGCCCCAGCATCACTTACAAGACCGCTAACTCCTCGCCCGTCCACTTCACCAGTTTCCAAACCGGCCTCCCCACTTTCTCCCCGGGACGTCTGAGCCGTGGTTTATCCGAGCACAACGCGCTGCTGCGGGGGGACCAGCAGCCCACCCCGCCGGTGGTGGCCCGCATCGGCTCCGACCCCTACCTGGGCCACCGCGATGACGGTGACAGCCCCTACCGCGCCGTGCCGGAGGACACGCTCACCTTCGAGGAGGCGGTGGCCACCAACTCGGGACGCTCCTCAAGGACTTCTTACGTCTCCTCCTTGACCTCCCAGTCTCACCAGATCCGCAGGGTGCCCAACGGGTACCACTACACGCTGGGGCTCAACGCGGGCCCCGGGACTGGCACCAGAGGACGTAGCTACTACCACGAAGCCGACGAGGATGACTGGTGCTAGCGGCGTGGCGGAGCCCCTCGAGGTGTGCGCGTTTAAAATCGATGAGTTTTATCATCTGGAAGGCTGCGTGCTCCCACGTGTGCCGTGCCCGGGGCCGGAGGGACCCGCGGGGCAGCCCCCGATGCGAGAACTGCTCTGCCTCCGCTCCGGAGACGCTCCTGCAGCCCTTTTCATTATTTTTCCCCTTTCTTTTTCTTTTTTCTTTTAATTTTTCACTAGACAAACGGAGGAAGAAGGCTCCCTCCTTAGGGGGAGGGCAGCGGAGGGAGCGCATCTCTCTCCCCTCTCGCCCGCCTCCCGACTGCCTTGTCTAGTTCAAAGACACCAGATGCCAAATCCGCGACACGTGCGAGAAGAGCGGTCCTGACCTTTGACGGCGGAAAAAAAACCAGGCTGTCAATCCTTTTCGCAGTTTTTGTTGGGCTATTTCTTAATTAATTTATTATTCTATTATTTTTTCCCCGGTCAGGGTGGGAGTCGGGGGTTGCAAACACGCACGAACAAAGATCGCATCCGCCTTTTGTCTCCTTCACCGCTAAGAGGAAAGAGAGGTACCCAAGACACTGGAAGAGGAGAAACACAAACCAGAACAAAGGACGGTCCCTCGGGACTTGATGTTCAGCCCCAGCAAAGCTTTTTGGCGCAGCCAGGGACCCATCTCCGCGCTGACCGAGGGCTCCGGCAGCCGGGACTCGGCTCGGATGCCGCTGCCGTGTTCAGTCTCTTTTATGTTACTCGCCACCGCGTCGGGTTCTTCCCACTGACACACAATGAAGCCACAAGAGAGCTACTTTGTAAGGACTGTTTCCTTGCTGCTGAGACTTTTCTTTCTGTCCCCTCTCTCCTGTCGACCACCACACGCCCCTCACTGTTTTGTCTTGTTTACAATATAAGCTTGATTTAACAAAAAACAATGAAAAAATGAAAAAAAAAAAAATCCAGATTAAAAAAAAAGCGGAAAAAGTGTAGGGGTGAGAAGAGGAAATGTTATTGGTTTTATATCAAGCTATTAGATAGAACTTTAACTTTTCATTGTGTGCATTTTTGTAAATTGTACAGTAAAAAAAAAAAAAGAAAAAAAAAGAAAAAAATACTCTTTATGTAGAGAATTAGTCCAATTGTCATTCCAGGTCCCACCGTTTCTACCGAATGCTCCAGTTGTTCACTACTAAGTGCCTAACCTTTGAAATCTTTCACAGCGACGACGTGACCTCTGGCTTCGGCGCATCAGAGCGCGGGGAGGGCGGGAGGGCAGAGCGGGGGAGCCGCAGGTTCCGCGGGACACGCAGCAGCCCGCGTCGCGTTACTGGACGGTGTATTCGAGTACCAGCTTGGAAGCTGACAGTGGGGAAGACGAACATGCTTTGGGCTTGGTTTGGGTTTTGTTGGCCTTTTATTTTTTTCTCTATAATATATCTATTTATTGATGGGAGGGGAGCGATTGCAGCAAACAAAACTGGCC
Source organism: Patagioenas fasciata (assembly GCF_037038585.1). NCBI lineage: Eukaryota > Metazoa > Chordata > Aves > Columbiformes > Columbidae > Patagioenas > Patagioenas fasciata. The sequence goes on from NC_092539.1 coordinate 3,466,855, forward strand.
TTTTCTCATTGAGTAGCATTGGAGGCACAGGTGGAAAAGTACGGAGATGCTCTGGCAGGAGCAGCGTCGCTCGCGCTGTGGGGCTGCGAGAGCTCTGGCCGCGCTCCACGGTGCATCATTTGTGTTAAGGGCAGTTGGAGAGAGTCTCGTTCTTATTGCCCGCTAAGAGAAGGTTATGAAGAAAAATAATAATACTAAGCAAAACCTCTAATTCTGACTCTCAGGGATGAGATTTCTGTGTTCTTGCAATGATTCTTGTGTTGGGTGATTTCTTTAATTTGGGGCGCAGGGTGGCCGGAGGATACGTCGTACACTGATAAAAGGTTAAAGGAGGAAGGGTGGGAGGTGCAGGATGAGCCCATCGCTAAACATGCTGATAGGAAAGAGAAGAGGGTTGCATGGATTCATTTTTAGAGCCCCAGAACTGTGACAGTTCCCGAGGTGATGCCTGGGGACAGGCAGAGATCCCGCTGGATGCTGGGGCGGTTGGAGGGTATCGGATGCTGCTGAAACGCTCGGGAGGTCTCTTGTGGTCACAGCAAAAGTCTTTCAGCCTCGGGCAGAGAACAGGGTGGTTCTTCACATCTCCTGTAGCTCTTCTGTTGAGGAAATTCAACCTGGTTTTGTTTCTTTCTGTGTTTTAGGGTCTTTTTTTTTGTTCTGTTACTTACTAATAATCTCCGGCCAATCTCATCCCTGGATTCTGCTAAAGGAAAAACCTCGTGTCTCTATCTTTGTCTCTGTATTTCTGTGCACTTTGAATAAAGGGAGTGCGGTGGGCAGAGATCTGCCATGGGTAACGGCTGTGATTTGCAACCAGAGGGCTATGCAACCAGACGACACGCTCGGAAACACATCCCAAAACCAGGCAGAAAGACCTTCATCCATCCTGTAGCTTTATCTGCTGGATTTCCCTGTTTCAGGCGTCAGCACGATTGTGACCAAATGTTTTCTACATTTTCCTTACCTGAAGGCACAAACACGTTATTTGAGGTTTTAAAGAAAACATTACCATCGTAGTCCAGGCAGGGGAGGGAAGACGCGATCTCTCTGGCAGCGCACGCTGACATTGTACCCACAGTAGAAAGCAAAACGGACGTCTTTCTGTCCTGAAGAATTTTGGCTTTTCCCCACTCCGATTTTCCCTTTCCTTTCCCATTTCAGATCCCCAAACCCCTCGTCCCACACTAACGCACCGTCGGGAAGCGATGGCCAAACGGTGGCCAAACGGTGGCCTTGGGCCGCTCTGTTTTTCAGGCAGAACACGCAGAAGAATCTCAAGTTGTTTAACCCTTCACTCGCCTCGTAGGGCTCAATGACAGTGACAGACAAGCCTGACCACGATTGTTCATAACCCTTTTCCCACCTTTTTTTGCAGCCTCTCTGCTGTCTCTTCAATGCACACATGATATTTCCAAGAACCCTCATACTGAGTTGCCAAACTTGAATTGCACCGATCAGTTTTCTGCATCCAGAACCAGTCTCGTAGTGGCTGTACTTTGAATAAGTAATGTTTGCATGTAAAATATATACATATATACATATATATAAAAAGTATGTGCATGGAAAATGTTTATCTTCGTACTTTTTTGATACAATGTATTCATCAGTTGTTAATTTTTAATTATATTTGATATAAATTGGGGGTTTGTTGCAAAACTTTATATTTAAAAAAACAGTGTTAAAAATGATAAAAGTTCCAACCATGCAACACAAGCGGAACTTTACCCAAAAAAAAAAGGGGGGAAAGGTTTAAAAAAAAGGTTCTGTGATTGCATAGTTTGCTGCCTGAATAATATTTATCAGCCAAACTTTGAACTCTGCAGTTGTTTCTACAATTACATTTTGTATGAAGCAAAGTCCTTGAATTAAAATAAAAACTTAGCAAAAAAAAAACCAAACAACCCTTAGCAATTCAGAGGTGGTGTGTGCAGTGTGCCTGGTGACCGGGAGCGCAGCCTGTGGCTACTGGAGAGTCATGGGGGGCAACCTGGCTCCAGCACCACGCTGAGCGCTGGCCCCTGCGAGCCGGTGTAAAACCGGGTTTAGCTGAGCCCGACTTGGGATGCTGTAAGAAACTGGCCGTGTCTGTTGGTTTTCTGATGTGCGTGAGGTGATAATTCCTGCAGCCCAACAGGCAGCAATGTCGCATCCTTTAGGTTGAGGGTTACAAAACATCCCAGCAGTGATTGATTCCTTCAAAGGTTTTAGCAAGGGGATGTTAGGCCAACAGTTGGACTCGATCTTAAAGGTCTTTTCCAACCAAAATGATTCTGCGATTCTCATGTCGATGTGCAAAAATATTTAGCATGCAGCTCCCTTTAGCATTAACTCATATTAAACTTTAAACCCGCTCCCAGCAAGTGTCCCTGGTGTTACCTCAGGCATTAGGGTGGAAATCGGTGCCACGTGGGGTTGGTTTGGTGTCAGGAGTCTGCCACGTGTCCAGGGCATGACATTGTACCTGTAGAGAAAAATAGTAATAATAATAATAATAATAATACTTGCTGAGTGTACCTTGAAGTTCTTACTCCCAAGGCTTGCACTGAACAGAAGAAAAACCCGAAGTCTGTTGGTACACAAGGCAGGAACTTTTGATATCTTTGGATAACTGCAGAATCACCTTCATCCCCCACCAGGGTGAAAAATGCACTGCGTGCATCTCCTTCATTGGGGTGCGGTGTTGTGACACTTCTGGTAACATCAAGGACTCTCCAAAAAATCATTCAACTCTTCTTCTATTTTGTTGCATCATTTCTGTGATGAGACCATCCAAGGTCCCACCTGAGGTTTGGGTATTGTGGGCAACAAAGATGCTGAAGGGAGTGGAGCATCTCCCTTATGAGGAAAGGCTGAGGGAGCTGGGTCTCTTTAGTTTGGAGAAGAGGAGACTGAGGGGTGACCTCATTAATGTTTACAGATATATAAAGGGGGAGTGTCAGGAGGATGGAGCCAGGCTCTTCTCAGTGACAACCAATGATAGGACAAGGGGTAATGGGATCAAGCTGGAACACAAGAGGTTCCACTTAAATTTGAGAAAAAACTTCTTCCTGGTGAGGGTGGCAGAGCCTGGCCCAGGCTGCCCAGGGAGGTTGTGGAGTCTCCTTCTCTGCAGACATTCAAACCCGCCTGGACACCTTCCTGTGCAACCTCAGCTGGGTGTTCCTGCTTCATGGGGGGATTGCACTGGATGAGCTTTTGAGGTCCCTTCCAATCCCAAACATACTGTGATACTGCGAAATGCGGTACATGCAACGAAAAGGTCTCTTTCTCTCCTGATCACCAGATCAGGCTGTAGCATGTGAAGAAAATTATTTTGCTTGAGGTCACACAGCAAATTGTCGGCAAAATTTGGAGCAGAATAACTTCTCTTGGCTTGCAGGCTGTGCAGGGGTTGGGTTTCTTGGGTGGGACAACAGTGGAGCATAGGGGAGAAGAGTTGGATTTTTAAGATATCCCAAACGAACAGGAGGAAGGGAGATTTCTGAATGTGTCTGAGCAGCATACAAGGAAAGGTTTGAAAAATAGTGCAAGATTTGTGAATCAGTGTGCATCCCGACTCCAGCAGAGCCCAGTCTGCTGCACCACGTCTCTGCGGAGCTGGAATCTGCCTGGAGCACCAGATGAGCACCATCTCCCCTCCAGATGTGTGTCACAGAGCAGCTCCAGAATGATCTTACAATCCCAGCTGTGTTTTCAAATCCTAAAAGCCGTTTAGGGAATTTATTCTCTTCTCTTCTCTTCTCTTCTCTTCTCTTCTCTTCTCTTCTCTTCTCTTCTCTTCTCTTCTCTTCTCTCATCCTCTTCTCTTCTTCTTCTTCCTCCTCCTCTTCCTCTTCTTCCTCTTCCTGTTCTTCTTCCCCTTCTCTTCTTTCTCCCTCTCTTCTCCTCTTTCTTCCCTCCCTTTCCCTTCCCTATCATCTCCTCCTCTCTCTTTGTCTTTCTCCTTATTTCAGTTGTATTCTTCCCATCCTTTGCTGTTGAGTTCAGCTGAACTCCACGAAACAGCTCCGTTTTTGTACCTCATCCCCAGCAGTGCCGGGTTCTTGTGCCGGGTGTCACACTGTCCCTGTGAAGCTGCCGGGAGTGGGTTTGCATGGGGTCCCTGCCCCACAGGGACACATCTTGCTGGCACAGATTGCTCCCTTTCTGCTCCCCACATCCCCATGGATAAATCTGGGCTTGGGATCAGTATTTCTACATACGACACCCCCACGCCTCGTTTTACCAATAGGGGGTAGCATTTTCAGGCTTTTTCTACATTCTAGGGAAACAACAGAAAAAAATTTATAAAGTCTGATACATCTCCCCTTGTTGGTTTTTGAGGGTTATTCCCTGAAATATTTGCCTTAGGATGCAAAAAACTTGGGGTGAGACACTGAATACACCTGAGTTTGAGCAGTGCAGGTAACTTGGCTTTTTGTCCTCCCAGCATCATTTGGCTGATTCCCCGTTCCAGTCACATCTGCAGACGATGCCCATAGATTCCTGCGTGCCCTCCGAACTGATTAATTACCTGTCCCGGTGGAATTCATCCCTCTTGATCAGCCCTAAGCAGACCTCCTGGTATTTCTAGGGCTGAGGAAAGCACTGTTTTCAAAAAGCATCATAACGAGCCTCAACACTGTCCCTCAGCTCATTGCAAAGTATTTCGCAGAAGAGGCTGGTTTTGCATCTTCATTTGATCAAAAGCAAACTGAGACACCTCAAGGAGACTAAATTGCTCAGGGTCACCCTGCAAGTGAATGCAGAAGCAAGGACAAGGTCTCCTGAGCTCCTGCAGATTATTCTGTCTCTGTGTTTTAAATCACTGATGTGTGCATGATTCTTTTTTTTTACATTTACAGGCTCCTAGTGGGGTGTTAGAGAGGTGACACTGGGATTTTGGCATCTCCCTAACAGACACCTTGGTTCGCTGGAGGGAATTCAGAGCAAAGAGCAATGACAAAAAATGCCGAAAGGTCGGGGACCAATGGCGGTAGCTCTGAGGAGCTCTGTTGGCGATACAGAGGGGGCTCTGATAAGGCTCTGCAAATAGTTGTGGGGGTGAAGTCTTGAGGCAAGTGAGTCAGCACGAAGGAGCTGCCGAGGCTGTTTGAGGTCTGAGCAAACTGATGGAAACACCGCAGCGGAGCCTTTTGCCCACGGAGAGAGCGTGGGACCTGCTGATGCAGCAGAGCTGCGTTAATTCAAATAAAACAATATCTATAACCATAGTTTACTCATTTTATTCTCATCTCCACTTTCTGTCACTGCTCTGAAACGGAATATCCCAGTTTTGCCTGTGTCTTTTTATAATTTCTCTGTTTCTGGCAGCATTTCCTCTGCCCAGCACGGCGCCAGCAGAGGAGGAGGAGTCGTCACGGTCCTTGCCCAGCTGCTCCCGCACAAAAACCTGAAATACCATAGGGATGTAAAGCCCCATTTTCTCTCAGAAGGCTGCAGAAGGGAGTGGATGTGCTTGTGTTACTGGATCCAGCAAAGTGACAGTGCATTTAGAAAGATGATGAGCTGAGCCAGCTGGACTGTGGCAGAGTAAATGCCTTCTGCAAGGTTTTGTTTCTCCTCGTGGAGCAGAACGCATTTTAAAGACCCGGTTCTGCAGGTGACCCACCTAAAACACTGGTCCTGCGGTGGGATGTGGAAGGAGCGGAGGACAGAGTTTCTGCACGGTGTGTCCCACAGCACAGAGCGGCTGCAGGACAGAGCCCCGAGATGCGACAGATGTGCTGCTGGGACAGATGGTGACAGCCGTGGAAATCAATGGGATTCAGCAACACCTGAGAAAGGAAAGCCGAGCCCGTGTCATGTGTTCTCGACAAATAAAGTTTGCTACACAGCAAAGCAAATGACTCCTGAGTGTGTCCGACCTTCATTTCCCTGACAAGCTGAGTCGATGAGTGGCAGGGGAAGGGGCAGAGAGGGGGACCTGGTGAGATTTAACCCCTGTAATGCCAAGAAGGGGGTGAACTGTCCCAGGGTCTGGGTGAGGAGAGCGGGGGTTAAACCCAGATGACTGGGAGAGCTGGGGTCCCTCCCTCACCCCAAAATGCCAGGTTGAGAGGCTGATCTGTTCCCATCACCCTGCGAACACAGGGTCAGGCATCTCACTGGGAGAAGCAGCGAGCTGGGAGACATCTTTGAGGGCAAAGCACTCAGAAAAACCCACTCACAGCAACTTTTATTTGTGAGGGATGCACATCTCCTTTACCCATGGAGGTGAAACCAGCACATGATGGGGGGTCATTAACCCTGCAGCCCCTGGTTTAGGTACAAGCCTGTGTCTGTGTTACCCCCTGCAGCTTTGCACACATAGAAACATTGAAACATTTTGGCTGGAAAAGACCTTCAAGAGCATCGAGCCCAGCCTTTAACCCACCCCTGGCACTGCCCCATGTCCTGAGAACCTCATGTCCGTCTGTCCAACCCTCCAGGGATGGTGACTCCAGCACTGCCCTGGGCAGCCTGTTCCAATGCCCCACAGCCCTTTGGGGAAGAAATTGTTCCCAAATGCAACCTCAACCTCCCCTAGTGAAACTTGAGGCCGTTTCCTCTTGTTCTATCACTAACAACTTGGGAGAAAAGAGGGATCCCCCCGGTTCCAACCTCCTTCCAGGCAGCTGCAGAGATCGAGCGGCTCTCCCCCAGCTCCTGTTCTCCAGGACACGCCGGGGAACCCCCACTCCGACCCTTGCGTTGGAAGCGCCTCTAGTTTCGGGGAGGGGGGCTGAGGGGGACATTAACCCCTGCAGCACCGGGCCCGCAGGAGTGTGTGCCAACCCTCGCAGAGGTGCGTGTGGGGAAGGGGGCGGAGGGAAGGGGGTGTCCCCGGCGCGGGGCGGGGGCGGCGGGGCCGGGCGCACGATGCGCTGCGGGGCGCGGGCGCTGGCGCTGCTCTGCGCCCTGTCCCTGTCCCTGTGTCCGGCGGGGCTGGAGCTCCCCGAGCCGGGCTCGGGGCTGCACGCAGGTAGGAACGCACCGGGGCGGGGGGTTTCACACTATCCCCCCCCATGCATGCGGTCGGCGGGGGCATGGCGGCGGTCCCGGTGCTGGGCGCGGCGCTCCCCGCTAGGATGCACTGTCCGCCCGGGCTGCAGCCCCGCCGGTACCGGTGCCCCCAGCAGCCGGGGCTCTGCGGGGTGCGGCGGCGGTTCCCGGGGTGGGGACACCTTGAGGCTCCGGCCGCGGGACAGCCTCGCTTGTTTTGCGTACAGAAAGGCTCCCCACACACACCCCCAATGGCATCCCCGTGGGATCGGCTGGCGGTGTTGGGAAGGTCTCTCTTTGGGGGGGTCTCAGTGTGGTGTAAGGGTCTCAGCGGCAGGGGCACGGTGTCCCTCTCCCTGCAGGAGCAGGGCAGTTGTGCTTGCCGGGGTTTGTGCGTGGCTTCTCTGATGTGGAATAGAACGTAATGAGCCACAGCCGGCGCTCTTGTTCCTGGGGTACAGCAGCATCCCTCCATGTCCCTCATCTTTCCCCTCTATGGCTGATCACTGAGTCACCGTCCTGAAACTTTTCATGAAACTTTAGGGAATGCTGAGTCCTGTTCCTCCTGGTGGCTGGAGCCCCTGAGCAGCTACCACCTGGGATGGGCAGAACGGGGTTTGGGCCCCTCATGCTATAAAATGAGGCGCAGGACTGGTTTGTCTTACAAAAACTTCAAGCAATCAGTTCCCAAAGCTTGGCATGTGGGTCTGGGACTTTTCACTGGGAAGTGTTGGGCTGTGTGGGGGATGTCAAATATGTTAATAAAGTGACTATAAAAAAGGACGTTTATTTTGAAGGAAGCACTGACTTGTTTGTAAGACACTCATTTCTGCATTCACCTTGTGCTAACATGCACAGGTCCCACTCAGAGGTGGTGACCAACCAACCCAGAAAAATCCTGTCTGGGAACGTGACCCAAAAATAAACGCTCACGAACTATTTGCCATTAATTAAAGCTTAGAGTTGCCCAATTAAAATCTGCTTAATTAAGGGATAAGTGGCATCTGAAAATGCAACGCTTGGCTCCTGCAGATGGTATTTCTTGCTGGAGGGTTGGTGAAAGTGGTCTGTCGGTAAATTATCCTCCTGGAGGTCTGGTGCTCTGAAGTGCCCAATACAGTGTAGTACAGCAAGGATCTGGTGTCTTACGCTGTTGTGTGCCTGCAATTACGATATGCACGGGGATTTTGCAAACTAAACATTTAACCCACTGTAAATATGCAAAATCACACATAATTTGCAACGCATCAGTACTGTTTGTGTATGTGTCGTAGCATATATTTAATATGACAGAGATCATGTTTGTGCGTGTGCACGTGTATATATAAAGTTTACAAAAGTATGGTAATCTTAACCAGTTTGCAAGTCAAATTGCTTAAAAATCTAGAAATACCAGATTTGGATGCTTCATGTCGTCTCTATTTGACCCTCCAGTGCACGCACATTACTATGGAGTCCTCAATTAGGTGATTAAATGGTATTATTTACTTTTCCCTCACACAACCCTAGATTGTGCATGGGAAGTGGTGTAACTACAGGGATCACTGCCTCTTTCCCCAGCTGTGCTGCCTTCCCCGAGCCTGTTTGCCCCTGCAAAGGCAGAGAACGAATGATTAAAACTTCAGGGTTTGCAGGAGATACGAGAGCCCCCAGACAGAGCTGGCCAGTATATTTTTACAATGCAGCTTTTATCTCAGAGGTCTTCTTAGCCGAGGTTTTCTGCACCAGAGGATGGAGGGGAGAGCCAGCCCGGCTTGTTGTGCTGCAGTGCATCTGATGGGGGCTGAAGGACGGACGTGGGGATGCCGCGGGGGGGAGATGCCCAGCCAAGGGGTCGGTCTGCTCTCTCCCCTACAAAAAGAAGGCTCAAAACCTGGAGAATTTGGTGCGGTGGTTTCTGCACCAGGCCTGACAGAGCACATCTGTTTTCCTACATGATGTGAAAGCTGTTCTGTCATAGCGGGAAGACTCAGAAGCTGGTTTGTTCCTAATGGGCTGCAGTGAGCGATTGTCCTCACAGCTGAAAAACTCACCCCCCACATCTGAAGTTTTTTAGCATCAGTTTCCAGATGTTATCTGCTGGATAAAAGAGTCTTTTTCTGCCCTAAAATCATCCAATACCTTTGTCCGTGAATTGGGAGGCGGTAGGTAGAGGCAGGAGACCTTGCTGCCTTCCCTTGGACACAAATGCCATCACGCGCATCACATCATAAGTTTTGGGTGTATCTCTGTTTGCACTAAACCCAATGCAGTTGGGTACCCACTCATTTGGGTGCTTTGGGACCCCCAGCCTGGATGTGGCCCGTGTTTCTCCAGAGGAGAAGGCGCTGACCGGGAACATGATGCTGCGGTTTGGGATGTGGCACGTGCTGGGTGTTTTCACACTGCCCTTGCCAAATGCTGCCATCCCAGCCAGCGCTGCCACCTTCCCGAGGTGACGGGTGGCACACGATGCTTACGGCAAAGCTGTAAGGGACAGGGACACGGGGGTGCAGGGACGCTGGGGGGTGTGTGCAGGCACAGAGCTGGTACCGCTCCTAGTGCTGCCGTATCCAGACAACTGCTGTGATGTTTAACTTTGCTGAACTTGAGCTGTTTGCATTGAAAAGTCTTCCCGTTGTATGTCTGCCTCATGCTGAATTATTTGAAATAATTCTGTCCAGCAGTTCCCAGGATCCCCGTCCTCAGCGTGTATTTGTATTGCTGTAAGCTGGAGTGCAGACGTGAAGTTTGGCAGCATCCCCACAAGAAATTCTTCCAGATTAGACCCAGTTATAAATTCTTGAAACATTCCAGGCCATACGGAGCCTCATTTCCTAAAAATTCTCTCTCCTTGTTGATTTTTAAGTGTCCACTCTGTGTGCCAGCAGGTCTGGACCCTGCCATGGGCCAGCTCTCGTGTCCCCACATGTGCCACCATGCCGAGCACAGAAGGACTGAGATGCAGCCAGGGATGCTGGCACTGCTGGCACCTCTATTTTTTGCACGTATTAGGTGGAAATCATTACATTTAAATTCCGCTGTGCTGGGTTTTCAAGGGTGGATGAGTGTCTTTCCTTTAGGGAAGAATTTTCTAGAGAAATGTAATTGATAGCCAGCATGCTGCAGGTTTATGATCATATAAACTGCTTCAGGGAGTTGAGCTGGATGATACAAGCATCACACCCATGCAAAAATAAACAGTTTGAGCTGGACTGTGTGCCGTTACACCCAACCTGGTGCCTGTCCTTGTCGAATTATTGACAGAAGCGCCGCTGCTCTCCCAGCCAAGCAGCTCCAACTCCTGGTGCTCAAGCCCAGGCTAAGCTGGGCTGGTTTGAGGTTTGATTCCAGTGAGGTGGAGGGGTTTGGGGATGGGGGCAGAGGGTTTGGTGTGAGAGGCAGCTGGGGGTGGCTGTCCCCACCCCTCGCCTCGGGCCAGGCTCCCAAAAGTCGCTCTAATTTCTTGCAGGGGCGGCCGCCATCTGCTCCTGGTTGAGGTCCTGGCTGTGCCGCGGGGGCTGACGTAACGTCGTTCCACCCTGGTCAAGGCAGCCAGAGCTCTTTGTGTATGTTCACTATGTGCTATATATAAATATAACATTAATCTTGGCTCTCAGAAGCCTCGCAGTGATTGTGGGGCTGGTGTTAAGCCCCTGTGCTGGCTGCGGTGCCGCTGTCGGTAGCTGTGACTGGTTATGGCTCATCCCCTGAGGAGAGGAACTCAGTCCCCGCATCCCTGTGGCATTTGGGATTGTTCTTTCCTCTGGGGCTTTGTTCTCTTTGGGTCTCGTTTGGGAAGGACCGCTCGGGACCCCCTTTGGAGAGGTGGTGGGTACCAGGTGGCTCGTGGGGGCTTGGTCCTCATGGCCCTGGTTGGGTGCAGACTCAGGTTTGGCTCCGCAAGGTGTGAGGAAGGAGCCCTCTTCCTCAGGGATGCTCCGGCATCTGGGGGGGTCCATGCAGGTGTTGCAGCTCTTGCCCAGGCAGGGAAAGGCTCTCCCCCTGCTCCTGCCTGTCAGCCCGGCAGCATTTCAGGGCACAGACATTTCCTTCAGCTAAAAAGAGAGCGGAGGGCTGTTCACCCTGACCTGCCGTCACATCGAGAGATCGTGATTACTTTTTTGTGCTTTGCTCCCTATTTTTAAACAAACCAGACTGGCAAAATAGGGTCTGTCCCCTTCCGTGACATTGCAGTGACCGTGGGAGTGCTCAGCCGAGCATCCTTGGCTCCACCAGCTGCATCCCAGGGTGTAGCGGTGCGGTGAGACCTGGTCCTGCCGGCGCTGCCACGGGCTCTGTGTGGCTGAGGCAGACGGTGACGGTGGCAGAGGGAAGTGGTGCTGGCTGCGAGCTGGTGGCAAAGAGACTCCTTGTCCCCGTAGTCACTTCACTGTGTTAAGGCTTAATTCAACCTGCAGCCCCTGTGACAGAGCAGCCGGCTGAAAAACCATCAATTAAGGAAAAAACCTCTCTAAGACTTAAAGACCCTCCTCCTCTGCCTTTCCTGCTCCACGAACTCAGGAGAGCAACACAGTGACAAAAATCAGCTTCTGTTTAGGGCATGTCAACCTTGACAGTGCATCTCCATCCCACCATGATGGCAATTAGTGCAGCACTAATTACCCACGTGGAGCTTTGCCGAGCTCCCCCATCCCTCCCGACAGTGTAATTCCTGTGGGTTAAAGGCCACCTCAGGTCACATCAGGCTGATCCCAGTGCCGCTGGGGACAAGGGTGCCCCAGCACGTGGCTCTTGGTGCCAGGAGGGATGGATGGACAGAGGGATGCAGCAGCCCCTCAACCTGTGTCTGGGAGTCTCTTTGTTTCATGGATTTGCCACAGCGATTTCACAGACGTGTTGCATCAGCTCTGCGGGAAGGAGCACCAGGATTTGCTGCTATAAGGTGCATTTGTTTTCCCTAATTTCCTTTCCACCCAATCCCTGGTGCCCAGCGTTTCTGGGAGGGATGAGGAGATGTGTTGGCTCTCTGGGAACAAGGTCGGCTCCAACGTGTCCCTGTCCCTGATACCCTCTGCACACGTCCCCCGGGATGCTGTGAGGTGTGGGTGCAGCATAGGCAGTGCTGCTCATTCTGGGGTGTTTAGCAGCCTGATCCCCTCACCCCCATCAAATCACAGAATCATAGAATAACCCAGGCTGGAAGGGACCTCAAAAGATCATCTGGTCCAACATTTTGTGGGTAAGGGAGCCTGGATGAGATTGTCTAGCACCCTGTCCAATCGCACCTTGAAATTGGGAAGCCCTGGGATGGGGTGGCGGTGACACAGAGCAGGGAGTGACACCAGACAGATGCTGCTTTTGCTCGCTCTGTAATGGCTCTGAGCTGAGATCTCTTTGCCAGACAAACTGCAGCCGGACAGTAGATCATGTTCCATTAGCTTCTTCCTTTCTCTTTTTTAATATATATATATTTTTTAAACCTGCTAGACATGACGTTTTGAGGAAGTGCTGTTATTCTGCCGGATTGCTCTGTTTTATGCTTATCCGTTCCCTCTCTCACCCCTGGGGGTGCCAGCGTTTGTGCTGCTGCAATTTCGTCAGGGTGCTCTGGGTCATAACAGAGAGAAGTGGGAATCGATGGGCTTGTGTGGAGCTGATCCCATAGCTGGGGAAAAATGCCGTGTTGCAGTGTGAGAGCTGAGGATGATGTGATTCCTCCTGGAAAGGTGTAAATCAGAAGAGATATTCAAAATAACTCCAGGCATGAAGACCATGAACTGTAGGGTGAGGAGAATTTATTGGGATATTATCTGCATACAGCACCATGCGAGACCCAGACCTGGTGTGTTTTGTGGCATTTGTATGTCTCTATACTCACGATTAAGTGTGTGTGTGTACTCAAGATTGAGTGTGAGTTCACGCTACAGGTGGAGCATAGGTTTTCAGAGTGGAAGATGTACATTTTACTATGACTTTTTCTGCTTTCCTGCTGCTGAACCTTTCTTTCTAAGCCACATTTTCAATGGCAGCATCCACTGGGAGTGGGGAACGTTTGACTGGAGAGGCAGGTTGAACGGGTTACCATCCAATGAAGGCATCTGCCGCACAGGAGTGAAACCTTCAGTGTGACAGCGTTGTGTTGTTAATGCTTTCTGAAGTCCTTGAATAGACCAATTAACCAGCTGGGGTTTGCCTGTGGAAATGCCCCTCTGTGTTTTGGCAGGTGGCGATGTACCCGATGTACCGGGGCTGAATGAGATGTTCTGCAATGAGAGCCATTAAAAGGTCGTTAGCAAAGCAGAGTGGTTTTGAAGTTGAATGAAGTTGAATCGCGCTTTCTGGCAGCGAGCTTTGCGTGAGCAGATTTTAAACAACTCCTATGCTATTTTTTTTCCCCTTTATTTCCTTACTAGAGTATTTGGAATGTTTTAACTTTAAGGGTGGCATACTGAAAGATTTGGGTGAGAGAGGTGAGAAGAGACAGAGGACCCAGTCTTCATCGTGCGGACGGGTCCTCCTCACCCTGGCCGGTGAGTAGAGGATGTGGGGTGTGGAAGTGAAACTGAGCTGCAAAAGAAGAGGGAGAAAGAGAGAAAAACCAGTGGACACACACTCTGTACATAGATTTTGAGTAACTTAAAGAGCAGCTTTTTGGCCTGGTGGCTTCGCTCTTCTACATCACTTGCAAACTCCTGCTTGTGTCCAGCCAGTGCCTTGGTGCCTCGCTGCTGTTTTCCCCATGGGTTCTCTACCAGAGGTTTAACCACAGCTGGCACCGCGGCACAGAGATGCTTTGTGGTGAGGCCGGCAGAGGTTTTGCGGGAGCGCGGTGGTTGCAATCAGCTGGCTGCAGGGTCTTGTGTTCTTCCAGGACAGGGTGGTGCAGGGACCTTCATTCCCCGCAGCACATGAAGGGAATCATAGAATCAGACTGATTTGATTTGGCTGCACAAAGACCGCGGTTCTGTCTTGTGGCCTCAGGGCAAACCCTGGGAACCAAGCCCCGAGCTCTCTACCCCAACCTGAATGAAAATATGTGCAGTGAGTTTTGGTTTCATGTTGGTAACTCCAAGGTTTCATACCCATTTGGGAGGAGAGAAGGGCACGAGTTCCTCATGCAGGAGTGTTTGAGCAAGACTTCAGCCTGGGCAGATGATGGTCCTGTGCTGATCCCTCCATCCATAGGCAGCAAAAAAAAGGGCAGCTGGAAACCATCCCCAGCTTCCCCTGATGTGCTGCGTTGTGGGGACATGGGGATTGCAGGGACAATTTCTTTCCCAAAGGGCTGTGGGGCATTGGAACAGGCTGCCCAGGGCAGTGCTGGAGTCACCATCACTGGAGGGTTGAACAGACGGACATGAGGTTCTCAGGGACATGAGGCAGTGCCAGGGGTGGGTTAACGGACTCAATGGTCTTGAGGGTCTCTTCCAACCAAAATGATTCTATGATCTCCCTGGGGCTCATGGAAGCAAAAGTCATCCTGCTCAGGCTGGGCAGGTCTTGCAAACCACATACTGTGTTTAACGCTGGAGGTCCCAGTGTTTCCCTCCTTGGCAGGGTGAACCTTTAAGCTGCCGAACTTGCTTTGAGCAACAACTCCTTCTGGTGGGTCTTTTTAAGGAGATCAAACTCCTGCCTGGGGTAGATGGTTTTCTGATTCCTTATTAATGGGTTCATTTTGTAACACCTTGCTCATGGTTTTCCTCTCTAAATGAGTGGTCTTTTGGGAATCCTATACCTTCTGCACTGAAAGTGCTGTTAATTTTCTTCCACATCTCCGCTGGTTTTAATTGCAACCTCTCACGTTAGCTGTAACAACCCATATGTTGATTGTATATACGATTTAATTGGCTGCTGGCCCACCTCATGGTTGGGTTGTGGTGGAGTTCCAGTTGCTGGGAAGACTTTAAATCTAGATGAGCTGTTTTTCCAACAAGGAAATACATTTTTCCAAATTCAGCTGCAGCTGTTGGTCTTAAGCTGGAGATCTCCTTTGGCATATTCTTTGTAGGACATCAGATCGCAGTGGTGGGGTTTTTTCTAGGTTGAAAATGGATAAATAGGAGAAGATCCCACACTTAGCAACCAGTCTTGTACTACCTGATGGATGCTGACTGGGCACAAGTGACCCAAAATTAAACTAAAGCAGCAAAAAGCTGCACCTCACTGTGTTGCTTTAGAAGACAGTACTTAGAAGCCATATCTTTGGTTCCTGTGGTTTAGTTTTATAATTTTTAGTCTAAAATATACAAGACAATCATGATTTTGGGCAGGGAGTGACTGTGCCCCAGAAGCTGGTGTTACTGGGGTAACTGGTGTTACTGGGGTAGTTGCTTGTGGCTCTCTGGAAGCCCTGGGCTTGTGAGAAATTGGGTTTTATAGCTGTGGAGATACTGCAAGTCTGTTTAACATCACATGCAGCGGCAGGAGGCGGAGAGGGAGATTGTCGTAGCATAATTCACGTTGGAAGAGACTTCTGGGGACCATGGAGAGCAGGTCCATTGATCCAGACCATTGAAAGGGCCACCTGGAGATGACCGCTGCTGGGTGACTGTTTTCCTACAGAGGCATGAGTGACATTTCCAAGATTGTTCCTTTGTGTCTGGGCTCTTATTTCTGATATGTGCAGTCTGGTGTAGTTTACCTTGGTCTTGAGCCCTGGAAAGAAGTGTCTGGGGTTACGTCAGAGCCTGCAGCTTTCTCCATGCAAGTACAGGGCGCCAACTGATACTCGAAAGGGGAGACAGGGCTGACACACTCCAGGAGGTCCCGGGGTGTGGAGGGAGCTCCAAGCCTTGTCCATGTGGGAACTGCAACTCCCAGTGCAGCATTTCATTCCCACAAAGACGGGAAGGAGGGTGAACATCGATAGCTGGAGGCTGATCCTAAACCGGCTGGTTGCAGCTCCCTTGGAGGCATTAAGGTGATGGAGGAAGGAGCATCCCAGGCTGCTCCAGCTCTGTTTCCTCCCCATCCCTTCATTTCAGCCCAGGGACCCCCCTGCCTTGCAGCTTCCTGCCTCTCCTGAGCCAAACATGTGCAAATGTGACCGTCAATCCCACCCTGGATGGTTTTTACACGCACAGGCTGGTATTTCCTCCCAGCTCCTTCTCCCCCTGCACGGCCCCTTCACAAAGCACAGAGTCAGGCATCGCTCCTGACCTTGACCTCTGCACCTCCTCCCAAAATAGGAAGCATCTGGCAGGCATGTGCTGCCTGGTGGAGCTGCAGGGGTGTTACAGGCGCTGTGCCTTGTCCTCGAGCTCTCTGCTGGACGTTGATGGGTGGTCACTCCCAGGAACCATGTAAACCCCCCCTAGTCTGCGATATCTTGTGGGTATTTTACTTGCTGGCAGTAAGCTGCAAGGCCAGGCGGCAAGGATTGCTTTGCACAAGCTGGGAATGTTTTAATGTCTTAGAAAGAGAAACCTCGAAACCTTCCACCAGAAGGATTTCTCCCATTGTGTTATTTGATACAGTATACAGCTTAAAAAATAGTTCCTGGCCTTCGCGGAGCAGAATGTGATACAGTGTATTAGTTTAACAAACCCTTCTCTTTTAGTCTGGGAAGTGAGCCCATGGATCGAGCTTTTCTTCTTTTCAGTCATCACACAGAGGTGTCAGGGCAGCAGGATAAAGTGCTGTGCACTTCGGTGAAGCTGGAGAGATACCAGGGTGGGTTATGGGTGAAACTCATACTAGAGGAGTTCTGGTGTTTTCCGGCATCTATGTGTCTATAAAGATGGTAAGTTGAGTGGTCCTCTTGACCGCTCCAGAGTATGTAGCACTAGAGGTGATTTGCAACTGAAGTGGAATAGAGATGCAGCAAAGTGTTTCCCACAGATGTTATCAGACATGGTCCTGAGGTGCCTGAACAGGAGATATGTCTACACAGAGGAAAAATATACTGGGGGATGTTCTTCAGGGTGGCTGCTTCAAGGTAAAGGTCCAGTGAAGTTGAGGGAAGGTGGGCTTGGGGAGCTGCTTTGATGGACCTTGGTGGAGCCCCTCCTGGGCGTTGGTGAAGTGGTACCTCCAGCACAGTTTGGGGTTTAACAGCTTCTCTCCACACAAATCCTGGTTTATGTATTTGTCTGGAGCCTTCTGACCTGTAGATCAAGCATTATGGGCTGAATGTGGCGCATGAGGCTTGGCTGAAATGAGACTTTACAAGATGAGATGTTCTTGCTGGGGGGTGTCTTGGGGTCCCTGGCCCCAATGCCATGAGCTGATGCTATCCCAGGCATCGGGAAGTTTGCCATGAATCTTGAAGGTTCACAGGCACCCAGGAATACTTTGGGTTTAAAAATTCCAGTGGAGGGGGAGAGGTGGGAGATGATCAGCTCTGCGAAACGCTCAGTGTAAAAAACTTGGAGAAGCATTCGGGAGTTGAGTAAAGGTTGAAACCGCGACAATTCAAGAGTTTGTGCAGGAAAAATTGGCAGTTGCAAGTGTGGAATGAATCACAAATGCGCACATGTTTTGCCCGAGGTGGAAGTCAGAGTGCTTTTTGGCTGTGAAATGTCAGCTTGTTAGTCTGGGAAACACTCATTTTTAATTTTTTCTTTATTCTTGTGAGCTGTGTTGAAGGGAAAAGTCGGGACTGCTCCTGCCCTGCTCTGCCCCAGGCTGTGCTGGTGCATGAGGCTCTTGTGCTTCTTTCTTCCTTTCATTCCTGCTCTCTTTCTGCAGGTCTCCCGGGACAGACAATGCGTGGTAGTGAGATACAACCTCCAGAATGCTGTTCTTGATCAAATGAATGTTAACACCAGGTCAGAGCCTGAGCACTGACTCTCACAACAGCATATCTAAAAGTGAAGGAAGCAGAAATCGATCCCTGCAAAGCGCTGTGCACTTCGCTTGCCTGCAATGGAAAACTTTCCCTTTGATTAAGTGCACTGGTACTAATTTAGGTTTGGATATTAGTCATATGCTAACAGGAGCTGGTAGAGGCACTTGCAGGGCTCAAAGGCTAAGCTCAGCTCAGGCAGGTCCAGCTCCTGCAGCCCGGGACTGTGGCAGATGTGGGCTCCTGGGGAGCAGCGTCTGTCTGTCCCCTCTCCCTTGACATAGGACGCTTGCTGCTTTGCAGGGAATGCCAGTATCTTCAAAGTGATTTGTTGCAGCACGAAGTGGCTGTATGTTAGCAAAGGTCAACAGTGTGCTGACCTGTAGCCATTCTTGTCAAGGGGAAAGTTGGCCTTGCTGAAGGAAGGCATGCTAAGAGAGTTTCACTGAGTTAGGCTGGGTTTGGACAGAGGTGGGAGGTACATTCACAGGATGATTTGTGTTGAAGGGACCTTCCCAGCTCCCCCAGTGCCACCCCTGCCATGACAGGGACATCTTCACCAGCTCAGGTTGCTCAGAGCCCCGTCCAGCCTGGCCTGGGATGTCTCCAGGGATGGTTCATCCACCACCTCTCTGGCCAACCTGGGCCAGGCTCTCACCACCCTCAGGGACAACAATTTCTTCCTCATGTCCAGCCTGAATCTCCCTCCTTTAGTTTAAAACCATCACCCCTTGTCCTATCACAACAGGCCCTGCTGAAAAGTCTATCCCCAGTCTTTCAGGAAAAGGAGACTGGACTTGCCTTTCCTTGCCAGCAGCCAGGACCTGGAGTCTCCAAGAAGCTCCACGAAGCATCCCCGGTCCCATCCCTGCCCGGCAGCGGCTGGAGGAGCTGGCAGCAGCAGGCACTGCCCAGCAGCCCGGACGTGGCTCCCTGCCCATCGTACCTGGCACAGCGTGGAGCGGGTCCCTGCCAGCCTTTTGTCTGGCCGCGTGTCCCGTGCATGTACCCCAGCCTTTGCCCTCCAGCTCCCTTCCCCGAGTGCCGCTCATCTCCAAAGCCAGCCTGGCGGGACGGGCAGCGCTGCTGAGCATCCAACTTCCTGGCTGTAGCCGCCGTGTTTGCCCTGTGCTTTCCAGACCAGTGGTTACTCCAGGGTCATGGTTTCAAAGTTTTCTCTACAGACTGGCATGCTGGAACTACAAATTTAAATCACAGAATCGTAGTATCATTTTGGTTGGAAAAGACCCTCAAGATCATTGAGTCCAACCATGCCCCCACCCCTGGCATTGCCTGATGTCCCTGAGAACCTCATCTCTGCATCTGTTCAACCCCTCCAGGGATGGTGACTCCAGCACTGCCATGGGCAGCCTGTTCCAATGCCCCACAGCCCTTTGGGGAAGAAATTGCTCCCAAGATCCAATCTGTCTTTTCCAACCAAAACTATTCTATGATTGTATATATTGTGTTCCATTGTCATTTTTCCCGGGGATCTCAGTCACAAAGGACATGTGTTGGGACAGCACAAGCCCTGCTCCTGCACAGATGCCATGTGGATGCTCATTGGCGCCTTCTGCATGGGTTTAAGTTAACCTGAGGCTCCTTTTTTGCCCATCTGGGCAGATCTGCTGTTGCGACCACCAGAAACAAAGCTGCTCTTGTGGGTGCTGTTGTCTGACCCGATGGGGCAGCTCCAGTGTTCAAACATCAGGTTCTCTGGGGCTGGAAGCTTTACTGCTGCTGCTTTCCCACAGGTTTTTTTGATACTTTGATTATAACTTGGAGAACAGGAGTTGCAGAGGTCCTGAGCCAACGTGCGTGTTTTTGTGGTGTGACAGATGGCTCTTGGCACGCGATCAGACCCTTTCTGGTGCCTTTCACCGGTGACTAACATCTGGGTGTATTGCCTTAGAGCTGGCTCGCCTTGCACATTTTTGATGATATCAGGTTTAAGCTTCAGTTTTTCAGCCTCGGATGATGTTACACATACAGTTTAAAACCTCTGTTAGACTAAACCAAGCAAACCAATCCTTCACTAGCAGAAGGAGTGGGGTAGTTTGGAGGAAGGGTTTGTTTTTAGGGTACACCAAGCCCTTATTTGCTGAAATGAGAGGAATTCCCAGGATGGGCTCCCTGGACGTATTTATTTTCATTTTCTCAGGCTGTAATCTCTCCCAGATGTGTATGTCTGCAGCAGAAGATAATACCAACCCAACTGTTTCCCTTGTTACTCAAGACACTTTCAACATTGTTGAAATAATAGCTCGAGCTGAACCTTTGCCAGACTTTAAAATAACTCATCTAAGACAATGGGAGGTTTAGCTGGAGAAACATTTATGAAGATCAACTTGTAAGGGAGAAAAAGAGGACGGAGGTATTTCAAAAGTAGATGTTTCCCATCAAACTGCTGCTTCGTTCCAAAACTCTGAAATTGCATTTCCTTTTGTAGGAAATCTTTCTGCCTTTACCTCTTCATTTCACTTTTGTAGCTTCTGATGTATATTTTGCGGATTCCCTCTGCCATTTGGTGAAGAAAGGGGAATTAGGAGGTAAAGCGAACCCTTCTACCTCCGTCCTTTCCTACCACTGCAAAGGGGACACTTTCGTGCTGCCCCACCCAGCTGGCTTTCCTACCCCCACAAAGTCTTGCTGAGATTTTAAAAGCGCATCCGATTCTGCCTTAGGAGGTATCCAAGACTTCACAAAACATCATGAAAGCTCAAAAGTAAGAGAGAGAAAGAAAGTGGTATATGCCGAGGTATCTCTTGGGCAGCCCAGGCTCCCCAGGACAGGAAAGACTTGAGCTGAGGTCTCTGCTCACAAAGACTCTGCCTTTGGCTCAGCAAATCCTGACACTGCAGGGAGCTGGGAGGAAGCAGCAGGAAAGACTCACTCGGTTCCTGCCCTTTTCCTCCCCTCCAAGCATCTGCTGTTGGAGCCAGGGATGGGGGCTGGAAGGACCTCCTGGTGGCCCTGATCTTGAAGTCTGCCAGACCTAGAGAAGTTCTGGGGAGACCTTATCGTGGCCTTTCTGTACATAAGAGGGGCCCATAAGAAAGGTAGGGACAGACTTTTCAGCAGGGCCTGTTGCAATAGGAGAAGGGGTGATGGTTTTAAACTAAAGGAGGGAGATTCAGGCTGGACATGAGGAAGAAATTGTTGTCCCTGAGGGTGGTGAGAGCCTGGCCCAGGTTTCCCAGAGAGGTGGTGGATGAACCATCCCTGGAGACATCCCAGGCCAGGCTGGACGGGGCTCTGAGCAACCTGAGCTGGTGAAGATGTCCCTGCTCATGGCAGGGGGGGCACTGGGGGAGCTGGGAAGGTCCCTTCAACCCAGACTGTTCTGTGATTCTAAGCCTTGGCCATGAGAGCTTGACGGGAGGAGGGGGGTGGTGTGCACACCAACATACGTGAGAGGATTCTGCAAATTAGGGGTACAACCTCTGGCTGTGCCGTGGGCTGCCCTCCGTGGGGCTGAGCATCCACCCAGAGGAGGTTTTCATGGTAATCCCTTCACTGCATTTCTCTGGTGGCTTTGTGCGTATTTACGTGTGTGTCTTCTAACCCTACAAAACAAAACAGCAGAGAGGGAGGGTCTTGGAAAGCTGGTGCAGGAAACAAGCCCCTGGAGTGTGATAGTTTGTAGAATTTTCTATTAATTTATTTTGACAGCAAAGCAACAAAGGAAAGTTTATTTACTAGCAGCAGTGAGAGCCAATGTTGTTGGGACTTGTCCCCACTCAGTGGCACACAAGTTTTACCAGTATGCTTTTTAGTTGTTTTAAATAAATCCCACAGAATCCTCTGCATACGCAGTGTAGACCAATTCCAATCTGGTTTATGCTGATTCACTGTAATTCAGTAATTAAGTTTAATTGCCATGAGGCGGACTTGAACAGATTGAAGAGTGACTGTGCAGGGATTTGCACAAGTTTAAATGAAATCCATTTAAAAATGCCCCTCTAGCTAAACCTATCAAGCCCTGAATATAGACAAAACATCAGGTCCACAGTGTTTTGTTTGAGGAAAGTGTGGGGTTGATCTCAACCCAATAGCATTTGCTGTCGATGCTCCAGGAGGGGACAGGACATGGGTGCACAGGGCATAGGAGGGAGGAACCTGGGTAGATATGTGGAGAACATATCCACATATGGGGAACAGGAGACAGCCCAGGGATGGGCAAGGCTGGGGCGAAGTGTGGTACCCAGAGCATTTCCCCAGGGACCAGAAGCTTTGGGTTGAGGTTCATTCTCTTGGATGCTCAGGAAGGAGATGGTTGAGGAACAGTGCAGGATCTCTCAGTACATGTCTTGAGAAGGTTAGAAGTGGCTTCTTTTTGGTTTTCTTATTAAAAACAAACAAACAACAAACCAAAACCAAGCCAACCCAAATGAGGCCACTCTTGGGGTGAGATTTTTCACGCCATCCTATGACGGGGACAGTTGGGATTTACAGAGAGAAGACCTGATGAGGATGGTGAAGCCGAAGGCTGAAGTGCCCACCAAGCCCACTTCCCTGCTCCTGTGGCCACTCTGGTTTCATCATCTTCATTGTGGGTTTAGCAAGTCCCAGTTCTTAAACTCTTTGCTTTCCTGCTCCCATTGCTCTTCTCAGAAAACTCCTTCACAGACTCTTTCTGCCACTTGGCCTAATTTTTCTTGTAGCCAGCGTATCCTTATTCGGGGTCATTCCCGACTTCCAGCAGCTCTCCCTCCTCCCCAGGCTTTGTCCCCAAAAGCCCCGTCCCTGTCCCACAGAGCCCCTCACGCTGGGCCCGTACAAAGGAGCGGCAGACGCCTGCAGATCTGCGTCATGAGCTTGAAAAGAAACCTGTGCTCCGATTTTTCCTGTCCAAACAATGCGTACGGCTAGTTCTTTTCTTCTGAGAAGGTTTCGCTTCCCTGAAGCTTTCTGTCCTCTCTGTGGGTGGATGGTTGCATTCACTCTTCCACTAATAGGTACAACGTTCTCCGTGAGAAATGTACTTTTTCTATTTTTCTTCCTGCTTTGGCTCTGTCCCCTTCAACTTCCAACCAGTGGTAAAAACCAAATTATCTCTGCTCTCCAGAGCAGGGAGACGAAGGTTGAAATCCTGTTGCGTAACCCTCTGAATGCGGGTCCATTGCTGCGAGCTGGCTGCGCTTTGGCTTAAACCTGGTCTCATGTGGCTTGTGGTGTTGCCCTTAAAAAGAAATTATGAGGTGTCAAGGGAAATGGGAACAGCAGGAATCAAACGTGGCACTGGAGGTGACACGGATGGCTGCCGTGGACATTATTTATGTTACAAGCAGTGCTGGAGTAGAAAGAAAAGCAGGAAGAGCTGCTGGAGGGTTGATGTTCTGCAAACACAACACTATTGAGGTGTCCTTGACCTTGTCCACCCCATGTGCAGAGTCATCAGGCAAGTCCAAACAAATATGAAGCTGCCACCTTGGATCCCCTTGGTCCAGAGAAGGTCAAGACACAACCTCCAAGCCTGAGAAAGTCTTTCAAGAGGCGAAGGGTGGAGGAGAGTGAGATGTTGAGAGAGGGGTGGAGGAGCATCTGTGTTTTGGGAGAGCCTTCTTGTTTAGAATGCTTGGTTATGGACCATGCATGCGCTCATGTGGTGGTGTCAGCGGTGTGAGCTGCCAGGAAACGCTTGTCCCTGTGTAAAAGCCTTTTTTTCCATCACTTCATGCAGAGAGCCTTTATTATTAAATTCTAGCTGTGATGTATGAGCTTCTTTAATTCAGAGCTTGCAAACACAGCTGAAGTGCATGGCCTGTGATCCTAAGCAGACTTTTAGCAGGACATTTTCATGAGCCATTCAGAGATTAGAGGAGCAAAAGACCCGTTAGGTCATATGCTCCATTCCCAGCCAGCAAGTGCCAGGGCTGTCGTCCCAGCTTGTCCCCAGGCCTTGGCCAGCCCAGTTGTTTCAGGTCCCAACCAGTGATGCCACATCCAAGGGAAGTGACTCAGTCTGACAAATCCTGTTACAAGCTCTCCCAAGGCTCCAATTATGCTTTATGTGTTTTAGTATCATTCACTCTTCCCTCATTTCCCTCCTTTGGGGAGAACATAAAGCAGAGTATAAGCTTCACATGTGCAAGCATGAATGGTCACTTTTCTGTATTTGCAACCCCAGGGTGTCCCCCCAGGGAATCTCTTCCAATGGGATGGGGTGGTAGGGGACCACAACTGAACCCTGTCTGGGTCCTGAGAGCACTAATGAGCCTTAATGGCCCTGACCAGCCTCATCTGGAGCTTCCACCCACACCCTCAGCCCAGCAGCCCCATTTAAGCTCAGTCCTGTGCCCCACGCCCTCCCCTGAGCTGTGATACAGGGTGCTGCTCTCCAGCCCTGCCTCTGACTTTGTCCCCTGGATGGACCAATGCTGGGTGTAACTTGTGTCCTGGTAGGTATGTTTGTCTCTTGCGTGGACTTTGCACCTGCACTGTAGCCTTGTTTCCAGCCCAGCTTCTGCCCATGGAGCCATCCCAGGCCAGGCTGGACGGGGCTCTGAGCAACCTGAGCTGGTGAAGATGTCCCTGCTCATGGCAGGGGTGGCACTGGATGAGCTGGGAAGGTCCCTTCAACCCAAACCATGCTATGATTCTATGTCTCCCTTTGCGCTTGACTGTACTTCATGGTGGACCCAGGACCTGGTTCACGTTCATGGTTAGCCTTGGCTGAGGGTGCCCAAGCACTCTGTTCCCAGGGCTTGGCTCTGCCTGTTGTGTCGTCCCCTTGGCACTGCCTGTTAGTGGCACTGCCTGTTGGTGGCACTGCCCACACTGGGGTCCCTCAACCCCCGCCATGCCAGCGCCTGGGGAGCAGCCGCCCCTTGGTGTTCCCTGTCACCGTCCCTCTCCACTGCCCAGGCCGAGCTCGTGGGTCCCTGTACACCCATCGGGTTCCCAATTGGCCTCACAGAGTAACCAGAATCCCTTTTCATAATGTTCCCTATCAAAGGATGTATTTACCTCTGGGGTTGTCCATCTGTGTCACCAGTCTGACCAAGACATATTTCCTGTTTCTCTTCTTCTTCCTTTGGAATTTTAAGTCTCTGTGGGGCCAAAAGACTGATGAAGGCAGGAAAACCCTGTATTGAAAACGCAGTTGTGTGCAATGACCATATCCTGCCCAGCAAAACTCCATGTACATGTGTTATTTCTAGTACTAAGTCTCCAGCTGCAGCTTGTGTATGAAGACTTGATAGAATCTGATGAATTCACATTGTCTGCCTGTAATCACCAGCAAAGCTGATCGGTGATGGGAGCTGCAGCCCCTGGAGATGGACCGTGCGGGTCTTGGCACATCCACTGGTGACAGCAGATGGGAAATCACCTCCCAAAACTGCTTGGGAATGAGAAGGGACAAACATTCCTGTTTATTTTGGTGGTTTTTTTTCCCCCCTCCATCAGTTATGTTTGGTCTCACATTAATTCCCCACACTGTGCACATTCATCACTTGCAGCACTGATAAGCTCCGCCAACTTGGTACCATTTTGGGGTTTATGACTGTTCAGGTCTCCGAGGGCTCAGCCCTGCACCCTATGAGGCTTGGTACTATTTTTGCAATGTTCCTGCTGCTGAAAGCTGTTGCACGTTGACGTTGCTGAGCTGAGAGTTGCCTGGGAACCTGTCAATGCTGTGACCATGTGGGGAGTTGGGGAAACCCCAGGTGAAATCCCAGGTCACTACAAATAGCTGTGTGTCCAGGACTTCATTCCCTGCCCTCCTTCCCAGCACAGGACTCTTTCCCTTGCAAAACCTTCAGAGGAGGTGGTGGTAGGACTGCTATGTTAGCATCTGAACTGGATCAAAGCAGCTTTCTGCTCAATTGACTTGTTATTTTCCAGAGCAGCAGATCTATACGGTGCGTATATCCCGTCAGGCTGCAGCACACCCGAAACTGTTCATCTGCCCACCAATAAATCTCGCACCTCATCGGCAATGGGATTTAGAGTGAATACTGAGGCTGGATGCCTCCCAAGCCATGGCAGATGCTAGTGCAGATGGTACTGGCAGGATTCCCATTGACAAGTCATCGAGTGGGCTTGTCCAGGCCCTCCCAGTAAAGGGGCTGTGGTGGATTTGGAGTGATCTCATAGGCTTGTCCCCACCCCTTGCAGGTGGCAGGGTTGTTGCCCACTGCCCAGCAGTGTCAAGGCATGACAAGGAAGGAGAGACCTGGTTGGAGATGTCTTGGAGGTAGAAAGAGTGTGTCTGGGTAGAGCCAGGTGTCTGCAGGTTTGGGGTTTTTTTGCTAATGGAAGGGAACAAGAAACGTTGTGGTTTTAAACAATTTTTTGTTCAGCTGTTTCTGTAGTTGAATGATTCTTTAGTTAAAGAATGAACCTGGAAAAGGAATGTCTCTGTTCACCAAGGGAATCAAAAGCTCCTTGTGAGACTGAAGTGATGGTGCTGCCAAGTAACCCAGACCAGGGGCTCTCACCCAGTTCAAACCATCTTGCATGTTCAGAGCGTAGTTCTGAAGGTGGGACTTTCACCTGCTGGGAAGGGGTTATTGCGTGATACACAGCTCCCGATGGAGCTCCTGACCTTGTCGCAGCAATGAGCCCTGTGTTGGGTGGAGAGGAGTGCTCCCATCCTCTGGTCAGGACACAGTAACCTCAGCGTACTCCTTTGTCCAGTTCTTTATTGAAACTGGACGGACTTCAACAAGGAAGCTTGGGAAAGGGCTGAGCAGGGTTTTCTGTGCCCATCTGATCTAGGACTTGTGTTTTAGGACATTTGTGTCCCAGGCTTTGCTATTTAGTCCTGAGCATCCTCGCTATATAAAGGCACCACCACTACTGGGGCAGGAATCGCCCTTCATGTGTTTGGGACACTGGCCTCGAAACATCCTCTGTTTCAAAAAATACCACCTGGCTGCCTCTGAAGTTATCTGAATATTTATTTTGGTCTGAGTTTGCTGAATTTGTGAATTATTGTCATTTCCCCAAATTGCATTCTCTCCTTCCTGGAGGTTTTGTTTGTCATGTAGTACGAAGAACGAAGAGAGCAGAGCCCTGTAGTGAAGGTATCTCAGCTGCTGAGCATCTCTTTTTTCTTCCCCAATGCAGATGAAGTGGACTTGCTGGACAAAATTACTTCCCACGCGCAGGACCTCAGCAATATTTCCTTCAGCTATGATGAAGCCAACTGCAGCGTCCTGGAGATCGGGCAGTACGCAACCCTCAACATCCCAACCAGGGAGGCGTTTGGGGACAGGTGGGCTGGGCTGGGGGACTGGTGCTCAAAATCATCTCTTGCATGCTTGTTGGTTTGAGGGGTTACTTTAAGACCTTATTCTGTAAAAACACGAAGAGAACACATTCACTCTGGTCTTACAAGCTCAGTGCTGCTTCTTGTTCTACTATCTTTATTGGTCACAGAATCATAGAATAGTTTGGGTTGAAGGGGCCTTCCAAGTTCATTCAGTCCAAACCTTGTGATGAGCAGGGACATCTTCACCAGCTCAGGTTGCTCAGAGCCCCATCCAGCCTGGCCTGGGATGTCTCCAGGGATGGTTCATCCACCACCTCTCTGGTCATGCGCAGGAAGACGCATTGGCACAGTGGTTGACTGACCATTTCCAGGAATGTGTTTTCTTGGTGTTGCCATCAGGAAGACCTCTCTGCTCCAGCACAGAATTGGAGAGAGCAAGAGAGGCAGCACAGCCGTGTCCATCAGCATTGCTTGATGCCAAGGTCTGTGGAGACCTAGAGCAGGTCAGACCTTTGCTGTACTTGCTAAGGGGCTGTAGCTTGCTGTGGACAAGGACACTGTGAGAGAAGGCAGCGTTGAAGAGCTGTTTGTAACTGGGTCACCATCCAGTCTCAGAGGTGGGCAGGGCAGGAGTCCCATAGAAAGTCATGCACAGCCACACAAGCATGTGCTGAGATTTCACCTGGGATGCATTAAGGTTATATGGGGGATGCTAATTTTGCCCTTGCTGCTTACTTTTGAATCCCTGACCTTACAACCTGGATGGCAGTTTGCTCTTGGCTTTTTAATTTTTGTCCTCCCTGGGTTCATTTGTACTGAGACTTTTTTATGTCCTAAGAGGGCAGCTGGGGGTGATCCCATAGCTGCTGCAGGACACCATGTGTTGCTTCTTTCTGCAGGTTTGCAGATGAGCTGAGTGTGCTGATGAAGCTCAGGTACTTGTTGAAGGAGGACACTAGTCTGGTGACCATCCTTAGCCACCGGAGCCACGTGCTCTTCCAGATCAGGATTAACCCCTACGCCTTGGTCTTTGTCACCACCAGGAGGAGACACTATGAGTAAGTTCCAGCTCCGGTGCTTTCATCTGCCTTTTCATGCTTCCTTTTCTACTCCCAAGTTAAGGTTTCTTACTCTGGCCTTTGAGCAGTGCTGCTCTGACCCCAACTCAACTGAATCAAGGTTGTGTCCCCGCTCATGGATGATGGTCCCTCAGACCTGGTGCTGTCACTGCCTAACTCAACTTGGTCAAAATGATGCAGATCTGGAAAACAGGTCAAATAACAAAAAGATTCAAATGCCTGGGGGATAAATCAAGTGGGGAGAGACACAATTACCATAATTTTCAGGCAGCCTCAACTGCTTGTAGACATACCCGAATCTATTGGATAGAAATAGCATTCCTGTGCTGGAAGAGAAGTGATGGTGCTGGTGCTGGCTTTTGACTTAATTTCTCTTGTACTGTCCTTGGCATCTGCACTAAGGATGGATACATGAGGGACCCTGGGAGCTGGTAAGGGTGAAGCCCAGTCCTGCATAAGGTGTGTGACCAAAGTTTCTTGTTGTGCCTCTTCCCTTCCCCTCTGGGACACACAGGTTCCCAGTTTCCCTTCTCAGTGATGGGCACTGGCACCAAGTTGCTCTCAGCATCTCCTTGGAGAGGCTGGAGCTGCACGTGGACTGTCGGCTGGTGGACAGAGTGAGCTGGTCCAACTACTTCGGGATGGGAGTGAACACTGACGGGCTGATCATCATCGGGGGCCTGATCGAGTCCTTCGAGATCCCCTTTAAGGTGAGAGCTGGGCAGACCTCGCAGGGCTGGGTTTGAGGACATGATCTGCTCTAGCTGCATGAAGTGAGGCTGCAGCACCCCTCTGAAGGAATCCATTGCCTTCTCTTCCTAAATCACACCATTTATTTTCACAGTTGGGGAGGGTGAGCTTTGCAAAGGCTTTGAATTGTGCAAAGTGCTTGTTTTTGGGTCAGAGCAACACAAATGCTGGCAGTCACATCAGCTGTAGAGACCTCTAGGTTACAGATTTACACTCATCCTCTCTTGTTGACCATGACTTGTACCATGTACAGAAGTCATCTGTGCAGTTTCCATACTAAGTATTTGGTTGCAGAGCTTGTCCCATGCATGTGTTGAAGATAAAATCCCTACTTTGAGGGCTTTACAAGGAAATGGTTCCCAGTGGGGCGAAGTAGATGGCCTTATTAAAATGCCTAATAAATCCAAGGCTGTCAGGCTTTGTGTTGAAACATCTGATGGTCAGCCTCAAACTGAGGGCATCAAACAAATCTAGCTCTTACAGAAAAAATCCAAGTGGCATTTCTGAGACCCACCCCTGGTTTGTATCATCAATCTGAAGGTCTTCTCCATTCCTGTGTGGTACCTCTTTCCTTGTCCTTGGTTCATAGTGGGCTGCCCACCTGCTCCAGCCTGAGGATGAAGGTTTGAGCTCATTTAGCGAGGTTCAGCTGGCACCTTGGACATGCTCCTCTCTGCTTTTGCTGCTGCTGGGAGGCAGCAGAGGAGCACTGGGTGGACAGAGGCAGCTCAAATGTTCCCCTGAACAGTTGTGGTGTGCAGAAAAGCTGCTTGAGCATCAGTGGTGCTGTGTTGCTAACTAATTATTTCAGTTGCCCTGAGCTTAATGAAGGAAATGTGAAAACAGCCTAGTGAGGTAGGGAGTCATAGAATCATAGAATGATTTGGGTTGGAAAGGAGCTTAAAGCTCATCCAGTGCCACCAGGGACATCTTCACCAGCTCAGGTTGCTCAGAGCCCCGTCCAGCCTGGCCTGGGATGTCTCCAGGAATGGTTCATCCACCACCTCTCTGGCCAACCTGGGCCAGGCTCTCACCACCCTCATGGGGAAGAAAAAGCCTTTTTTAAATCAGTTTTGATTCTGACAGGTGCAGAACCTTGGAGGCTGGCATTTTGCCTTATGCAGACAAACAGGCATCTCTGTGTATCTACCTGCCTCCCTCCTCTGTTTGCTGGTCTGTGCTGGGAGTCCAATATCGTGCTTTGTTTATCTTTGTTAAATCTTCTCCTATACAGAATATTTTCTCTTTGTTCTCTCTCCTCGTACACCCTTGTTTCCAGCAGGGCTTTTGCTGCCACTGTGCAGTCCCCAGTGAGCAGCCCTTGCTCAGAGCCCTGCTGTCTGGGTGTGCGAGGGTGATGGAGGAGGTTCAAACCGTATCTGCCTGCAGACATCCAGCTGTCACCCTGTTGAGGAGTCCTTTGGGTACCCCCTGCACTGGGGTTCTGTGCAGGCTGGCCCAGGGAAGGGTGCTCTTTTGGGAATAAAGAGTAAGGGCCTGATCCTGCAGTGTGCTTAGCATCCTTTGAATCCTCGCTCTTAGTTAATTCAAGAGTAGCTTGCACATTGCTGCCTCTTAGCAATGTTCCCAGAATATTTGCATCCAGCTCCTGAAGATGGGGAGTAAATGCTGATTGCCTAAACCAGCCTGTTAAGAAGTCTGTGGCTGTGAGAGGCTGGAGACCCTTGCTCAGACCTTTCCTGCTCCTCTGGAGGAAACATGTGGTGAAACTGTGGTTTCTGTGTCTCTTCCTCCCCAGGGTGCTCTACAGCAACTGACGTTTGTGATGGGAGACCCAGCAGCCGCCGGCGAGCACTGCCGCAGCTACAACGCAACGTGCACAAACTCCTTCAACCTCAACCGCTCTGGTTCCCCATGGGAGCTTCCACCAGCCTGGCCAGAGGTGTGTCTGGGAGCACCTGACAAATTTGGGGGTTGCTGGTCCAAGATCTTCTTTTCAGTATTAGGAAAAAAATCTTCATGGAAAGGGTTGTCAGGCATTGGAACAGGCTGCCCAGGGCAGTGGTGGAGTCACCATCCCTGGAGGGGTTTAAAAGGCTTTTGGATGAGGTTCTTAGGGACATGGGTTAGTGCTAGAGTTAGGTTATGGTTGGACTTGATGATCCTGAGGGTCTCTTCCAACGGAAATGATTCTATGATTCAAATGAAAGGACCAACCCAAGGCGTTAGTGCAGCCTGGAATCACTTGGGTCTGCAGCTGGAGTTGAGATGTGGGGAGATGATGGTGGCCAGCACATGGGTGGTTCTTCTTTCACCATCCAAACCCACCTTTCAGGTCATAGATGGGTTTGGTGCAGTTGAAGGATGAGTTAGAGGGAGAGTTTCTGAGCCAAAGTAAGCCCGTGTGTGTGTGTGACTGTGTGTGCTCATGTGTTCAACATAGCAAAGTTTTGAGTAGCTGTTGAGTAATGCTGCAGCTGGAGCTTTGCTTCTGGGAAAGGGTGAAAGCAATGGGGAAGGGTACAGCAATTTGAAATTCTTGCTCCCTGCCAGCAGGATTGCTGCATTGCACCCTTTGCATTGTCCTTTCAAAGCTGTTTTGTTTGCTGGAAAGCGGAAATTTTGTGCATTTTCCTTTTATTACACTGTTCAGCAATTTTTCAAGAAATACATCTGGGCCAAAAAGCCCAGATCACGCAATAAATCCCCAGAGACGCAAAGCACCCAGGCTTTGTGTGGGAGCTGGAGTTGGCCCAGGGAGACACCTTGTCTCTCCAGACCGAGTGTCTGGAAGGGCCTCCGGGCTGCCTGGCAGAGGTTCGGGAATGTCCATGTTTGGCACAAACCTCCCATGTGTCATCCCCTTTTCTGATGCTCTAGCGAGGAGCTGGGAAGGGGCAGTGTCACGGGAGGGAACTGGGTGTAGGATAGGGCATCTGCCCTCTCTGGGTCCTGCCCAAAGTTTCTTTCCCCTGGAGTCCTGGTGCTGGCAGGTCCAGGCAGCAAAGGGACCGGTGACACCACCCAGTGTCACCACAGTCCTACAGTAATGGCTCCATTCCCCAGCATGGGCTGCATCAGTTTCCATGTTTATTATTTTAAGAGGAGGATTTTAGGAAAGCCCTGATCATAAGGGATTACCTGGAGCTGGCTTTTGCAGGGAGCAAGTGCAGAGAAGGGCAAGTGTGTGGTGCAGAGGAGGGATGAGCAGCTCAGGCTGGTTGTCCGCCTGCTCCAAGAGAGATCAGTGTGTCTGAGCTACCAGAAAACACAGCCCATGGTCATCCCCAAAATGCTGCCTGGCATTTCTCTTGCTGACAGCCCTTAGGTACTGTCTGTAGCTCTGAGATAAATTGGATTCACTTCCTAGATCTGAGAAGACAAGACGCTGATTTAAAAGATACAGGATGTGTCCTCTGAGCCTGCAAGGTGATGGGCTCCTTTTAACCTGCTCTTAATATCTGTATTATCCTATGCTTTATAGACCTGGAGCACTCACCTGAGTGATTCCAGTGGTTTACCCAGCAGGGAGATGGTTTTATTTTAAGCATCAGTGAGTTGACTGCAAGTGGGAACCCACAGGATCATTCTGCCCCATATCACACCAGTTCCCGTCCCTTGGGGGCCTTCCTTCAGGCTGATTAGCTTCAGAAACAAAGGAAACCACAAGAACCACCCAAAGACTCCAGAGGTTTAATGGGAAGCCGTTCTGTCGTGTTGTTATGAATTGCTGGTTCCCAGTGTGCATTCCCAGGATGTTTCCCGTGCTGGAGCCAGCAATAAGCACATGCTGAAGTCAACGCAAGTCCTTGGGCAGTGATATTTTTCCTCTTTCTTTCTCTCTCCAACTGTTTAGGTGCCCAATGAAACCAATGAAATTCAGGACTCATCTGCTCAGGTACGTCTGTCCTGCATTGCTGCAGGGGGTATGTGCAGGGAGCCCCCTCCCCAGGTCCCTCTGGTGTGTGTCACTGGCTTTATGGCTCCTGGAGAAATGAGTTTCTCTAATGAGCAATCTGCTAAAAAGCTAAAATACCCAAGCAAGGCTACAAGATACGATTTTCTTTATTGCAACATCTCTCTTTAGTAGTTTAAATATAAGTTGTAGTGAGGAGGGTGTTGGTCGCTTTTCCCAAGTAACAAGCAACAGGATGAGAGGAAATGGCCTCAAGTTGCACCAGGAGGATTGAGGTTGCATCTTGGGAGCAATTTCTTCACAGAAAGGGCTGTGGGGCATTGGAACAGGCTGCCCAGGGCAGTGCTGGAGTCACCATCCCTGGAGGGTTGGACAGATGGAGATGAGGTTCTCAGGGACATGGGGCAGTGCCAGGGTGGATTATGGTTGAACTCGATGGTCTTGAGGGTCTCTTCCAACCAAAATGATTCTATGTCTTTGAGCATGTGGAGGCCAGGTTTAGTTTAGGTGACCTTCCTGAGTGTTTGCATTGAGCCCAAGAGGGGTGGTGTAGTGCAGGTGATGATGAGACGGATCAGGCCACTGCCTGCAGCTTGGAGAGAAGGAAATGGTGAGGTGGGAGGGGGTGGCAGGTCTCTTGCATGGCACAGGAAAAAGCAGGAGGCTGGATGACTGATGCTTCCACCCATGTGTGGGATGTAAGACCTGCTGCTGGCCGTGGGTGTGATTCTGGGGTTGCGGGGCATCACGCTGCCTTGGCTCCCCAGGAGTCCGGTGATGGGAGGGAGGTGTGTGCTCCCAGGTCCCACTGGTGCTCGCGGGGTGGGGGCTGCCTCCTCCTCCTCGGAGCTGCTCTGGCATCTGTAGAATATGTCTCCAGATCTTCCACATACGTCAGGGAAAATGAGCGATTGCTGGGAGTGAGGCAGGCTGCAAGTCCTTTAAGTTTCTGCTTTATTTGCGATTTCCAGCCAAGGTTTATTTTTCAAGTTCACGCGAACAGACATCCTGAGGGGGAAGCCTGCCAGCAGATGTGAACTGAGATTTTTGTATGTGTGACTGAGCAGTAAGGAGTCCTTTCCCATTCCCCCTCACCCTCCCAGGTGTCACCATTAACTATTTGAGGCTGGTCTCTGTTCTCACACCTGGTTTAAACTGTCTGGCTACACCTTGCTAACTGCTTTGTGCAAACTACTCTTCACATATGGCCAAGTGGCCTTTCGTAGCTGGTCCCTACTGGGCGCTCTGGAGTTTAATTGGGATACAGCAGCGGCCAGGCTCCCAGCTCATGGGTCAGGTTTCTGATGCTGATAATGAACCAAGATGGCAAAATCGCTCTTCCTGAGTGTGTCTGAAAGGTGGTCCCTGGCTCCCTGAGGTTAGTCTTCAGTCCCGATGGATCCTGTTTAGGATGCGCCCCCATCCGATGCTCGTTCGGCAGCTGGTTTTGCTGGCAGTGGTTCTCTCAGCGACTGGTGTGAATTGGTGAGATGTTGCCGTAATAAGAAAAACGGTGCAATTCATAGGTCTACAAGGGAAGACTAATGATATTGTGGGTTTGGGACAAGTTTATTTTTCGAGCACTTAATCAGGACCAGAGACGCCTCAGGATCTTTGACGTTTGGATTTATTAAAAGACAAAAATGCGCTACTAACACGTTACAGTTTGAAAATAATGAAAAGCAGATCAGCTCTGCTGCAGGGACAATCCGAAGCTACGTTTTGTAGTTAGGCTTTCTGTGCCTTTGTTCATTTAGAAGTATAATAATTTTGTATATTGATGAATTCCTTAATTGCTAATTAGAGCTAAATAATTTTGGAGGGCTAGGGTGATGGTGGGGGAAGATGTAAGTTGATGAAGGCAATAGATTAGATGTTTGATACCGGTGAATTATACCTGAATTGAAGTCTTCTCCTTTTGTGATAGTTTATTTTTTTTGAGACGTTGGTTTTAATTTATGAATAATCTTCAAGCAATGGATGGTATTGAGCCACTTCTGCCTTTTGTCTTCTATTTGTCTGCCTGTACTAAATGTGAGCAAGAGGGCTGAGCTGATGACTAAACTGAATGGCTTTTGCCAAAGCAATTTAATCCGGGTTCTGAAAGCCATTCAACCAAAAGTCAAATAAAGCTTAAATCCTACTGATTTCCAAAGAGGCAAAATGTCACAGGTTTAATTATCTGGACAGTTCAAGCTACTTCTGAGATTATTTCTTGATATGAAAATGCAGTGAAAGCTCTCTGAAAATGCTCGGTTTGTCCACGGCATGTCTGTTCTTTCATGCTCAGGTTTGTTATTGAGCAAAATTGGTGTTGCAGCCACTCGTTCAGTCTCAATCAATCCTAAAACTGCTGGTAGCTCCTTAAATAATTGCAGCTCAGTAGTGACCAACACGGTCACTGAGCCCACAAATGCAGCATTTCAGCAGTGGGGGCTGCTCGTTCCTCCTCCTTGCCATTGTTTTGCTCTTCGTAACTATAAAAACCCAAGGTAGGTCTCTTATTAACGTCTGAGCGCTTCTGCAAGGATTCAAAACTTTCAATCTGGGCTCTGTTGTTAGAGCTTGGCGAGAGTCTTATTTAGCAGCGTGGCATTTTTCCAGTTAGCGGGTGGCCTGACTCCACGGTGATGGGCTGGGAGGAGTAACGGGGCAGATCTTCAGCCCAAAAGGGGAATTGCGGAGTGAGGCTGATATCGCTGGTTTAGCTTCCTGACGCGTGTCAGCCGGCAGCCAGGGAACTCCTTGCAAATGAGTTTTCAGAAGCACTTCCAGGGAGCAGGAGGCCAAATAAACCAGAAGAGCATGTGGGCGAATGCTTGTCTCTGCTCCTGGGTTTGCACATGCTTGAAGAGGAGGAGCTGCTCCTGTGTGGCACGATTCATGAGTGTGTATTTCAGCTGGGTCCAGCAGAGAATATGGACCAGAATGAGCTTGGACATTACTATGAACTGGATGTCAAAAAAATTCATTGTGATGTTTTGTTGCTTGCTACCAAGTCTGAGTTTTAACTAAAAATTATTTTGTTGTTGAGGTTTTAAAATATCCAATGTACACAGTAAAAATGTTACTGTACAGGATTGGATCATTAGTTTTTGATCATACCAAGAAACATTCCAGTTGAAAAAAGCAAATCACAATGTGGTGCTCTTGATGATTAAGAGCCTTGAAAAACGCTCTACCAAGCCTGACTTAGCTGAAAACTACAGCAGCTCATTACTCCAGTTGTCTGGGCTCCCGTAGAGACGTTCGGAGCTGGGTTTTCACCTTTTTGCTGGTTAGGAAGTCAGTTGAGTTTTTGGATCATGGTATTGAGCCCTATGAACTGAAAAGCCCTCCAGAAGTCTAGAATCATTACGTCAATGCTGTTATCTTTGTCAACAAACTGCTCTTAATCTCATCAACCAAGATACCAAGCTACATGGCAACTCTTTTCAAAACCGTGGCATTAATTGCATTATCTGTGGTTCATTTATTAATGAGCCTCCTATCAGTTGCTCTGTTGTTTTGTTTGGGCTCAGCTTTGGGGGAGAGGTCTGTAATTACTCGAGGTCTCCCCCGTTTGCCTTTTTTTTTGCATATTGGCACAACATGAAGCTTTTTCCCAATCCCCTGGAACTTCTCCAGATTTCTGTGCCAAATAAGAAAAAAATATCAGTGTTTGTGTTTGGCAGAGCTTGCTATTTTAACGCTTTGTAGTTTGAATTATGGGGATGTGATTGAGAAACCCCCCTTCCTCCTTGTCACTTCTGGAATGGAAAGTATTTTGTTGTCATCTGGATTTTCCCAGATGTGGACAGAAATGTGGCTCCCCCAGCTCCATCTTCCCCGTGTGCTGCAAGGGGGGACGGCTGGGTCAGAGCTTTGTTGCATCCTCCTTGCCCAAGTCAATTGTCTACAAATCACAGACTCTGCATTGCTTGTCACGTGCCAAATCTCTTTGTGTTCTGTTTTATGACAGATCATCCATAATGGCTGCTTTCAGTTTGTGCTCATTCCCCACTTCCCGTATCTAATTTCTGGAGGGTTGTAAACCCCCATGCCTTCTGCCTCAACTCTCATGCTTTTGGGCAACTCCTGAGCTGTTTAAAACAGTTCCAAATTTGTCTTTCTCAGCTGGTTCTTCTCTAAATTTGGCCTATTTAAAGGAGCAGCCATGTGTGCTATTGATTTTGGCTTTTTATTCTGTTTACACAGAACCTATATAATTCGGTCGTGATTACTTATGCCGAAGAGACCAGTAACTTTTAGCTTAGAGACCCATTTCCCCTGAGCTCGTCAGATGAGAGTTTCCAGTACAGACCTTTCCCATGCCAGATGTTGAAGTCAAATTAAAATAATGCACGTCTGCAATGTGTAGAATTCAAGGCTGCAGTAAAAAAAACATTTAAACCCGGTGTTTCACGAAAGTGGGGACAGAGCTCAAGCCACCATACTGTTCCTTACCTTATGCCATCTGCCAGCTGTGCATTAGATGTCTTACCCATGGGTGACCTTCCTTTGAAGAACTGGCTTTTAAATCTGTGGCTTTGCAGAGTTGTTTTCATGAGGCATCTTTTTAAAGCCAGATCTCCCTTTGTCCTTTGCCTGTCAAATGATTTCTGGTTAATGATGCCCATGGGCTTAATCATCCAACCCCGTGGTGCTTGGTGGAGCAGAGAGGTACCGATATCTTTCATTAATTTCCCTCTTTAAGATGCACAGAGTGAAGCACCAAGTTCTCTTACAAGCGGCTGTGACTGAAACTTTTCAATGCTGTGGTTTCATGTGTTACAAAATGTGTTTTAAGGAAATTAGCGCTTGGGTCAAAGCTGCCGAAGTTGTTGGTTGAGGGATAAATACAGATCAGGTTGAAAAGCTGAAGTACTTTGTGGGTTTTTTTTCCACCATTAAAGCTATATTTCAAGACTGGCTTTAATAAGAAAACTCCCAAAAGCAACAAAAATGTAATAACAAACCCATACTACTTAAAAAATTATTTTTTTAAAATAAAAACTAAATTCTTATTTCAACTTGTAAAGAAATGGTTGTGGTTTTTACCACCTCTGGAGATTGTGGCACAGAGAACAAATATTCACGTTTCTCCCTTTGAGGAACCTGCTGTCGACGGTGACAGTCACCCAGGTGGTCATATATCTCTGCTCACATTTGTCCTCCTCTTAGGGGTTTATCTGGGTGTATAAATGAGGAATGGGGCTGTTGAGGTCCTCTCCAAAGGGGCTTCTCAGACCTGGCAGGGACCTGCTGTGGTCGTGCTGTCCTGGCCGGGCATGGAGGACCATGGTTATGCTCAGGAGCACCTGCATGGACTTGGGCTCCAAACCTCAAGCAGATCCTCCTTCTAGCTAAAAGAAGGTGGGGTGGAGGCCTGACTTGTAGGATGGCAGGTGATGTCAGGGCAGGATTGGTTGCATCAGGGACCCAATTTTGTCATGCCTTCAGGCGAACGTTTACAGGCACATGTCAGCATCTCTCTGAGGACATCTGCTACTGGTGGTGTGTGATGGGGTCAAGGAAGGGGTCTTAGAAACCTCCTGTCTGCTTTCATGAGGGGTTTGATGGGACCCCTGCAGCTTCCCCTGGGACTTTAAGGTACATCTAGGCATCAGGTGGCTTCTCTTATTTTGGCAGTTTAACGGCAAAAATAATAATTAAAAAAAAAATACTCCTGTGTAACAACGCATTGAGTTTAAGATCTTTCTTGCTACAGACATTCACATGGCAGACCGTAGAAATCTGAGCCCAGTCTCCATGGCAGCAGCCAGTGCTGCAGATGAGAAAATGTCCTGAAAAACCCTCCAGCATCTCCTGGCCAGTGGGTCCTGGGGACCAGGGCAGGTCACTGCTCGCCCTGGGGATCCTCCTTGTGCGGTGGATGCCTGGGAAGACGCGTTGCCTTGGGCTCCTCTTGGAGATGGATGCGTGTGACTGAGTCCATGTGTGAGCAGGGAATGGGGACTCATCCAGCGAGGTTTTTCTGGAGGGATTGTAGCAGAGGGCTACAAAGATGCTGAGGGGTCTGTAGCATCTTTCTTGTAAGGAAAGGCTGAGAGAGCTGGGGCTGTTCAGCTGGAGAAGCTGAGAGGGATCTTATTGATGCCAATAAATGCTTCCAGGGTGGGTGTCAGAGGATGGACCAGATTCTGTTCAGTGGTGCCCAGTGACAGGGTGAGTGGCAGCAGGCACAGACTGAAGCACAGGAGGCTCCATCTGAACATGAGGAGAAACTTTTTTACTTTGAGGTGCCAGAGCCTGGCCCAGGCTGCCCAGAGCGGG
Organism: Patagioenas fasciata; assembly: GCF_037038585.1. Lineage (NCBI taxonomy): Eukaryota > Metazoa > Chordata > Aves > Columbiformes > Columbidae > Patagioenas > Patagioenas fasciata. The sequence continues at coordinate 3,505,776 of NC_092539.1, forward strand.
TGTGGAGTCTCCTCTGAGACATTCAAACCCGCCTGGACCGACCTGTGTGATCTGCTCTGTGACCCTGCGTTAGCAGGGGTTGGACTGGGTCCTTATCTGCAGAATCACCAGTCCTGGCAGTGCAGCTGGTGTTTTTTCTGCTTACTGTTCATACAAATCCAACTTGGTGCTCCCAAGTGAACATGCGTCTTGGGTCCATGGTGCAACACTGAAGCAGAGCCAAGTAATGGGTTCAGTCACCAGAAGATAGGATGGGAAGGATACTCCATATCTCCTCGTGTGGCTGCATTCCCCTTCTGCAGCCCCGCAAGGCAAGCGTGGGCCTGCATCTCCCTCTAGTGACTTCTCACAGACTATCTCTCCATCAGCTGCCTAGCACCAGCACCAAGGAGTCACCAGCCAGGGCTGAGGTCCCACCAGCTCTTCTGGGTGCCATGCCCTGGATTGTCCGTTCCCCATGGAGCTCAGTGGGAGTGTGGAGCAAGCTCTGTGTGGGGTGGTGGAAATGCTGATGGAGAGGTGACGGTCCTTCACAGCCACCAACCGACCCAATGCTGGTCTGTGGTTCAGTGTGCAAGCCCAGTCTGAGGCACTTAGACTGATCCCAGGTGTAAAACCAATGTATATTTTAGATGCAGGTAAACTCTTTAAAATTTAACTCTGTCTCCATATTCAGCACTTTCATCTTGAGTGTAGATATTTCTATTGATATTGCCGTTTCTCTCCATCCATGGTGCCCAGGCTCTGCTGGTGGTTGTGGGACTGACAGAGCTATTGTGGCCTGGGACCATTTATCATGGCAGCTGAAGACAGAAGGAGTCCCTTGCAAGTCATTGCCTTAAATTAATTTGCTGCAAGCATCCAGGAGGCTCCACTTGTGTCTGCCTTCCCTTCCCAACCCTTGGAGATCTGCCGGGAGCACCATTGCAGCTGCTTGGCTGGGGATGAGATGTGTGCTGGGGGCTGCAGCTCCTGTGCTGTTCCCTTGAGACCACCAGGAGCCTTGAAATATGTAGAAGCAGCAAAATCAAAGGCTGAAGCAACAGCCTGATCCCTAGTGTAGCTCTATACATTTGCTTTAATGGTTTTAATAATTGCTCTCAAGCTTGGATTTCTGTCATTAAGCTTTTCTCCCGATGCCCCTCCAGTACAGAAAATTGTGGGGGAGGATCATGGCAGTGGGAGGTTCGTGTGAGCGTGGTCCATGCGGAGAACTGGCTTGTGTCCCTTGTGGAGGGTGAGTTTTGTTTTGCACGTGGCTGAACCAAGCTGCCCATCACCAACCAGCTTCCCTGGGGCTCACAAGCCCTGGGCTGCTCTGTGTCCGGGGGGGACCTGTGTCTGCAGGAAATTAAGAATCACAAAGTGTGTTGAGTGAGGAGGAGGGGAAGTGAAAACTCAAAATTTCCTTTTTTTCCTATTTTCTTTTCAGGACTCCAGACTCACTGAGTCAGGTTTGACCCTGGGGCCACCTTGGGCATGGGAGAACACCCAGGAGACCCTCAACTTCCAGCCCGATGGGAGCGACCTCACTTCACCCTCTGCCACCGAGATGCCGTCAGCTGAGGATGAGGAGGACGATGGCCTCTCTATTGAGGATGAAGGGTTTGAGCTGTTGAACTCCACCTATAATAAAATCACTGGCCCCGGCAGGCCAGGGCTCGACAAAAGCATCCTGCGGGTCACTGGTAGTTATGGTGGGTCCATAGTCATGGCTTTCTTCGTTTCTCCTGTGCGCTGTCATGATGTCTGAGTACCTGATGATGCTTTTGTCCACCCAGGACCCTCCACGAAAACACACAAAGCAGCCAAGAAGGAACGTGCCTCTGAGCCCTGGGAGGAGAACGTCACCACGGAGAAGCTGAGGGGCGACGCGGGCACCTGGCGGCAGCTCTTGCCCGGCAAACCCGGTGATGCCATCACCGACCTGGATGTGCCAACCACCTTCACCAAGGTCTCCCCATCAGCACGTCAGGCAGCCACCCCCAAAGGAGATGTGCTTCAAGGTTCCCTGGGGACAGGGTCCACGGCGGGTGTCCCAGAGCATCCTCCAGTAGCAACCAACCCTGATGTCCCAGGGTTTGGGGATGGTGCTGCCCACCCAGAACAGCCCATCTCACCAGTGGGACACGGGCAGCAGGGTCACGTGAAGCCAGGACCACCAGGGCTGCCAGGACCACCGGGGCTGCCGGTGAGTGGTGGAGGCGATGGCTGTGGGAGGGAGGGATGGGTGGTGGTGTGTCCTCTCCGCCAGGGTGGGTGGTGGGCACCTTGCAATGGGAAACTGGGCAGGGAATATGCTGTGTGGGCAACATGTGTCTGTGCACCAGCCTGGCCCTGCAAGAGGGTTTTGTGATGTCTGTGGAAATGTTTTTAAACTAAAGGAGGGAGATTCAGGCTGGACATGAGGAAGAAATTGTTGTCCCTGAGGGTGGTGAGAGCCTGGCCCAGGTTGGCCAGAGAGGTGGTGGATGAACCATCCCTGGAGACATCCCAGGCCAGGCTGGACGGGGCTCTGAGCAACCTGAGCTGGTGAAGATGTCCCTGCTCATGGCGGGGGTGGCACTGGGGAAGCTGGGAAGGTCCCTTCAACCCACACGGTTCTGTGATTCTATGATTCCCTTAACCCCACTGCCCTAGAGCTGGTCTCAAGTCATTTAGCCAGTTGCTGGCCTTTATTTCCCTCTGTCCTGCCCAGAGGCATCTCCTCCAACCCCTGTCCCCGCAGCAAACCCCAGGTGTCAGCCCACAGCCTCCCCTGGCATCACTGTCCTTTGCTTCTCTACCATAGCGACACCCAAAAACTTGTGGTAGTTCAGAGCAGAGCATTGAATTTGTTGTGAAATATAATGTTTTGATTGTTTTTCAGATTATTCATCCATTGTAGCAGATGAAAAACAAGGTGAATGTAAAAAAATCTGTAAACTTAGATAAATCTTCATTGAGAAGTAACTGAAAAAATGTTTTTACATTTTTTTCCCCCATATTCATTTCTTCTGCCAAAATTATTTCCTTGCTTTGGCTAAATTTTCTTAACAATTCCTCTAGAAAATTACATTTTATTTACCCAGTGCCACTGCCAGAAGTGACCATGGGCACCTTCTCCTTTTCGCAGGCAGACACCCACATGAAAGGTGTCTGGGATGCCCTGAGCTCAGGGCTGCCTGGGAGGGTTCATCTGGGGGCTTCAGGACAGGTCTCCATGCACAATTAATTTTATGGCTCTATTTGAGGGTCCTGGCGCTAAATCCGTCATCAATGAGCCAGACTTTGCAGGATACTGGTTAAATTTAGGAACGCCAGCTTCCCCATCGAGCCGTCTCCGTGCTCTTGCAGCCATTGCCTGCAAAATATAGAAGAAAATAGCAAAAGGAGCAGATGCTGAAGGATGAAAAAATCCCGGGAGTGAAGGAAACATCACGGCGTTTGACAGCCCTGCTGTCAGCCAGCGGGAGGGGACCCAGCCGCGAGGGAATTGCTTTTCCCTCCTGTAGAAAGCATTGAGATGGGGATTTTTTCTTGGTTGTGAGCATCCTGGATGGACACGCAGGTACGAACAGCTCCGTCCTGGCATTAGGAGTTTGGGTTTGCGATGCTGGTGCAAGTGGGTGGAGGTTGAAGCTTTGCAGCGGCAGATGAGGTTCTTAGGGACGTGGGTTAGTGCCAGGGTTGGGTTAATGGTTGGACTTGATGAGCTTGAGTGTCTCTTCCCACCAAAATGATTTCATGATTCTATGATCTAGTTTATATCTGCACCCAGGGTGGACATGATGAGCCTGTCCCCAGGCACCTTGCAACGGGCATCTGATGCTCACAGGAGAATCCCGGTGACTCCAAACTGGGCACCTTCCTGCAGAACTGATCTCTCAGCAGCACATATCCAGCTACTTAAAGGAGGGGTGCTGGGGGAATAAACGGGGCGCTGCCTGGCACTGGGAGGGCTCTCTGCCCGTTCTGGTGCATGTTTTAACATTGAGTACAGTGGGCAGGAATTGTTTTATTTTACCTCCTTCAGCAACACGCAAGGTTTGAAAATCAGAGCAGAGCTGTCAGCATCACTGCTGCTGCCTGTGCCATTCAGTACGAACACATAGAATCATAGAATGATGGAACAGAAGGGACCTTCAAAGGTCACCTAGTCCATGCTGTACTCAAACCGAGCTCAGAGGGTCCCCAGCCCCTGGGTAAGGGGAACTGAGCAATGAAGCATTTTAGATTATGATGTTCCCCTTGGCAAAGCATAACCTTGGTGCCAAAGTTGTTTCTGGACGTGCAGCTTCACCTTTTACCCATCCCGTGGGCACAAGGCAGCGAGGTGGGGGCTGCCTAAGTGGCTGTGGGGATGCAGCCATGTCTGTAATTCATGGGGATCGTCTGTTTGCAAGCTCAGAACAAAAGCAGCGGCTGTAACTGATGGCTCGGGGCCGCACCTCTGCGGCAGACAGACGCTGTGCTGCAGCCGCCGTGTTGTCAGTCTCTGCTGACATCTTCCAGGTAGATTTCTTACATCGAGAAAAGCCAGAATCTCCCAACTGACTTTGTTTCTGTTGGGACGGATGTTTCAGGAGGCCTTGAAGTGGGGTCACCGCTTGGCCAAATTGTGCACTTTAGACTAGGGATGCACTAGATCAGATCTCACACACGTTCAAAGCTGCAGATGTTTGCAACCTTGTCCAAACTACTGTTTGAGTGGGTGGCCGTGATCCAGCTTTATGGGATTTTTTCCTAACATGCTGCCTTTCTTCACCAGGTGTCAGGAAATGTGCTCCTGCTCCCTGGCCTTATGGGCTGGGGTGTTTCTGGGATGGATGATGTGGGATTGCACCGCTCAGCTGGCTGAGCAGAGCTGCATAAAATGGGGTGCACTTTCCTCCCTGCCTGTATAAAACAGGGTTTGAGACTCAATGCTGCCAGTTTGCTCTGAATCAGCTGTTTTCAATTCCTGCTTCCCTGGGGCTGGGATGGCACTGGTCACCCAGCCACCATGGAATGTCCCCTGGTTTGGGGGAATTCTGCTTTGGGGTCACACAGTCCCCCTCCTTTGCCTTTCAGGGCTGTCCTGGGAGACGTGGACTGGTGGGACCCAAAGGAGACAAAGTGAGTATCGAGGAAAATGTGGGAAGGTACGGGATGCAGTGTAAGGTCTGGGGCAGACACCACAGATGGTTTGGGTTAGTTTGGGTGTTTTTCATCAAGAGGGCAGTGTGAGCTTATGAAGCTGCAGCCTGGTGACACTTTATGTGCATTTGCAAGAGGAAAGAACTCATTTTATGGGTATTTTAAGCCCAGGCTCACGACTGAGCGTGGACAGGCTCCTGTCTCTCATCTGAGCCATTTGATGGCTCTGCAGAGGTGACAGAGCTGGGAGATTGGAGCAGCTTTAGCTCAGCTCACCTAGAAGAGGCATGTCCCAAAGTCCAGCCCCATGCTGTACCCACCAAGTCATCTTAGAGGGACATCTGTCCCCTGGCACCGCATTGCTCAGACCCACAGCTGCCCGTCCTGCTGCAGAACCCAGCACAGCCCAGTTCCATCTCGGGCTGCAGGATCCCAGCACAGCCCAGTTCCATCTCGGGCTGCAGGATCCCAGCACAGCCCAGTTCCATCTCGGGCTGCAGAACCCAGCACAGCCCAGTTCCATCTCGGGCTGCAGAACCCAGCACAGCCCAGTTCCATCTCGGGCTGCAGGATCCCAGCACAGCCCAGTTCCATCTCGGGCTGCAGGATCCCAGCACAGCCCAGTTCCATCTCGGGCTGCAGAACCCAGCACAGCCCAGTTCCATCTCGGGCTGCAGAACCCAGCACAGCCCAGTTCCATCTCGGGCTGCAGGATCCCAGCACAGCCCAGTTCCATCTCGGGCTGCAGAACCCAGCACAGCCCAGTTCCATCTCGGGCTGCAGGATCCCAGCACAGCCCAGTTCCATCTCGGGCTGCAGGATCCCAGCACAGCCCAGTTCCATCTCGGGCTGCAGGATCCCAGCACAGCCCAGTTCCATCTCGGGCTGCAGGATCCCAGCACAGCCCAGTTCCATCTCGGGCTGCAGGATCCCAGCACAGCCCAGTTCCATCTCGGGCTGCAGAACCCAGCACAGCCCAGTTCCATCTCAGGCTGCAGAACCCAGCACAGCCCAGTTCCATCTTGGGCTGCATGCAGCGTTGCCTCATGCATGGACAGACGCTCGGAGATGCTCTGGGTTAAGGGTGGTGCCTCAGTTTCCCCATCAGTAAAACAGTAAGCATGCTCCTAACCACCTTTGCACAGCAGTTTCCATCTTTCCCAAGCTGTAGAGGGGCAAACTTGTTCCCTCATGAGTCGTGTAACTTCTGTGTGCCTTACAGCTTCAATACCTGTAGCATTTAGATAGGTCTGGGCATAGGCGTGTACCTGTGAACCTCGTTCCTTTTGCTTTCCGTGGTGTCAGGGTTATTTAGATGTTAAGAGCGGTTTTGAACCCAGGAATTGTGGATGTGCCTACACCCAGACTTTGCTCAGATGCTGATTTGAGTCAGAACCTGTGTCCAGCTTGTGCTGGTCGGTTTTAAGCAGCTGTCCCTGTCTTCCTAGGGGTACCCTGGAGCCATGGGGCGGATGGGCCCCCCAGGAGATCCTGGCCCTATGGGCATCCCTGGTGTCCCCACCGTCGTCCTCTGGAGGAACTCCAGGGAGGACTGGCAGATGTTCACGGTGAGTTACGGCACTTGGGGAGCTCTGTTTACACCTCCCCATCAGCTCCCATGCACGCACCTCTGTGCTGCTGGGGTGGGAGCTGAGGGGAGGGATTTGTGATGGTTTGTGATTCCTGATCTGCTGGGTGCGAGGACAGAGGTGGGGAGACAGGTGGGGACAGAGGGAGGATGCCAAGGAGACAGATACTGCTGTCCTTGGGTGAGATGGGATTGGTGTGTGCCGTGTTCCAGCTGTGCTCACACAGCTGCTCATCCCTCTGTCCCCTGCCAGATCTTGGAACCCCATGGTGCACATACGTCCATGACCTCCTAAGGGTTTTTCATGTCCTGCCTCTGTAACGTGGTGGCTGAAGAAGATCCACGCTGTGCAGAAAGCAGCCCCTCTCCTGCTTTGCGCTGCTGGTTATGCAGCATTGCCCCTGTTTCCCACCACAACCCAGTTTTCTGCCGTCACCCAGCTGTGTGCCGTGGCTTTGGCTCACAGGGCTTGCGCCCATCAGGCTTCTTGCTGACATATTTTGTGACCCAAGCCTGGCTGCTGTGGGGAGCACAGGAGCAGGGATGGGAGCTGCGGGGAGACAGCAGTGCTGCAGCTGCTATCCTAATTCTAAAATTGTTCTGTGATTCCAAACCACTGGGTTTCTAACTGCCTTGGGCACTTCACTGACCCGGGGCTGGAGGTCCCTGGAGGGGGGTGCTCTCTGTGTTGTGTGTCTGTGATGTCCCTCTGATGGACTGCAATCTGTCCAGATAATATGAGCTGCTTGAAGCAGAGCTGGGCAGAGCAGCTTGCAAGGGAAGCTGGTGGAACAGACAGAGTAATGGGCAGAATGCTCTGGCTCTCTAAACGCTTTAATGACCTTGGGCAGGACATTTGACTTCCAAACTTCAGCTCATTCATTTGTGAAGAGGCTATAGCACGCTGTGCTCCAGGGCAAATGCCTTTAATGCTGGAAGAACAATACAGTGAGGAGGAGCTCTGCTCTGCCAGGGCAGCACATCCCGAGGAAGGGATGATGCTGGCCAGAGGGGACCAGGGAGAGAGGGGCCTTATGCGGGTTGGACTTTCAGCTCGGGTTGACCAACCAGTCCTTGGGCCAGACCTGCCCCTCGCAGTTTGTGTTGGAATGGATCAAAGCAGCTGTAAAGGATAAATACCAGATTCCTCCTGGGAAGCGTAGAAGAGCAGATCATTGGTATGTATCTTAGTTGACCTGGTGGTCCTCTGTGTTCTCCTGTCCTCCTGTTGCTCTTGACTATGAGCTGTGCCAGTATCAATGCTCACCAGACCCATTGCAGGTACACAGAGCAAACAGGGACAGGAGACAGCGAGCTGGAAGTGTTGTCCAAAGCAGCCTGCAGTGCCAGAAAGCATCTCCAGGGCAATCACCTTGCTCCCAGGGTGTCTGGGGTGGACATCTGCATAGCCAATTCAAAGCACTACAGCATTTCACAGGGCTCCTGATGCTCCTTGCTTTGTACGCTCAGCCAGAATTGCATAGTTTTGTTTTTCCTGCTTGCATTTGGAAAAGGACCTCAGACTTAGTTCTCCTGCAGGCAGGAACATTCGTACCTGTGGATGTTGATACAGACCATGATTTCTTTGGTGTGTTACCACCTTTAGGAACGCTATGGGGAGCGGATGGTGTTGTCTGTGTTTGGGGAGCTGGAGGCTGCCGGGGCCCTGGCTGCAGCTCCCAGGGGTTTGCGTGCTGGTGCTTGGCCCCACGCTTTTGGCAGAATGCCGATCTGGAGGGGAAGGCAGCGTCTGGCGAGGATGACGTGGGGCACCCGAAAGCCGTGCTGGGCTATTGTGTCTGTGGCCCTATGACCCCGGCAGTGCCGGCGGCGGCGTTTTGCCTGGCAGTGGGAAACAGGAGTGCAAAGCTCTAGGCTGGGTTTTGCTAATCTTTGTTGAGATAGTGCAGGGGTGAAAAGCTGAGAGCTGGCTGCTGTGAGGAGGGGGGGGCTGGTTCTGCAGTGCACTTCAGTGTCCGGGGGACTGGGGAAATGCTGTGACTGGGGACAGGGCTGCTCTTGGGACCTGAGGGTTTGTGCTTTGGGGGCTGCAGGGGGGAATTGCGGCCTGCTGGGGTTTGTTATGGGCTCAGCCTTTGGGAATTGCAAGTCAGAGGAGCCACCTCTCAGCCCAGGGGATGTGACACAGTGTGGCAGACTGGGACAGCAATGGATGTTGGTGACCGTCCTTGGAGCAGTTGTGGCCATTGGGGTGCTCCATAGCCTCTTTATGCTGAAACAAGCCTTTGATGTTCATGGGAATTGAGCAAAATCAGCCTGAAGTCACTGAGGTTCTGCCCCAAGCCCTGTCCTGTGTTTTTATAGGCGGCAGGGTGACAGACGTTGGGTTTGCCAAGACGCTTTCTCGGTGTAACTGGAGGGGCAGGAACTGTCGCTGTCTTATTCTGGCAGCCTTGACTTTGGAAGTGGTGGAGACCCAGGAGCCTGAGAAGGAGAACAGGAGCTCCTGTGGGGAAAGGAGGGCTGGGAACCATTGAGCGAAAGAAAATATTGCTCCATGCAAAAAAAAAGGAAACCTCTAGGGATTTACTGCTGCTGCAATTAATTTCTCTCCTCTCTACTCAGCATCTGGTGCTCCAAAATAAGGGTTCACATCTCCTGTGGGGTTTTTTTCCCCCCTTTTTAAAAGGCTGGATTTTTTTTTGAAGCCTAATGAAATAATATCCTGTCCTGAGTGAACCTGAGTTCACCAATTCCTAAGATAAGGCAAAAGCCTTGGCTGTGCTCCAACCTTGCCAAGAAGATTTTGTAAGCAGTTTTTGAGGGAAACGAGCACTGGCCGGGCAGAGGAGCATGGCCAGGCCATGGCTGCACACCTTGGCTCAATTTGGAATGATTTGGGTGATCAGTTTGGGATCAGCTTGAAAGGCATTGAGACGCCTGATGTGGCGTTTGAGCTGGTTAAATCCATCCATCTATCCATCCATCACCTGCACCCCAGAGCCCAACTCATTATTAGAAATATTTCCACATGTTGAAAGGTCTGTGTTTTTTTCCCTTAGTGAGGTCCTTGTTTTTTTCCCTTCTGTCTCTTCTGGTATCGGAGAATGGATCACTGGGCGGGGGGGGGGGGGCAGGTGGGGGTTTCCAGCCCAAAGCTGGGGAGCACATGGGGATCCTGCCCCTCCAGCACTTGGGGTTGGGCTGAGGAGCAAGGGGGGTTTTCTCAGCCAGGATTAAATGTTGCTGTGATGGGATTGGCCCACCCTGAGGCTTTTGGGTGTTTTCTTTCCTCTTTGTGGTCATCTGCTCTTCTAAAACTATTGGAGGGGCATGAAAGCCTTGCCTGGACATCTTCTCATCTGTGCCTTCGGATGGGGCCGGTAAGGACAAGGTTTCCCACTTGGGGCAAACTGCAGTGTCAAAACAGCTGCTTTTAGTCCAACCTGGGCTAAATATGATGGTGTCTGTGCTCACCAACAACACATTTCTGACCTCTCCACATGCAAAACATTTCCAGTGTCCCAAGGCTGCTGGGGCATCCATGGGGGAGTTGAATGTCAGCAAATGTCAGAAGAGATGGGCTCTCTGTCTTAATTTGCTAATGAGACCAGTAGTTCCTTATCTCCTGGACATTGTTCTCAGATTAAGCCTTCTCCTGTGACTTGCATAAACATAGTCTATAAAAAACAATAATAAATGAATTAGAGGACTGGTTCATTGCTGTGTCTTCCCAAGCAACAGGAAAAAGACTTTGGAACCAGCAGAAAGGGATTTATGTTATTTTAATTTTTTTTTAATATATTTTGCTTTTTTTCCCATTCTCCTTTCAGCAATCATCATTTTACCAGCTTCTGCATGCGGGCTGGCCGGTGAGTATCGCTCTTCAATAACTTTCTGTGGTTCATTTTTCCCTCGGCTTGGTCAGCTGGGTCTTTTTCTCTCCAGGGTCTTCAGCAAGGAGATCTATTTTACCTAAACTTCTCTTTTTCTTTCATCCAGAGAAAACCCGGAGCCCCTGGGCCCCCAGGACATCCAGGGAAAACAGGAGCACCTGTAAGTAAGAAAACCCCCAGTGTCCACCCGCTGCCACCTCATTGTCACCCTGCTGCCACCCCTGGTCCATCCCCAGCCACTTCCACAGTCCTGGGCTGTCCCAAAAAGCACCTCTGTAATTAATGACCTTGGGACTGGGTTTCAAAGAAGCCTAGTAGTTTTCTTGTCTACTTCCCACCAAAAACTGGGTGATGTTCAGTATCTAACCCCCTGGGTTTTGTTGGCAGACATGGCTGGTTTATCTTCCCGGGATATCAGGTCCTTGAGCTGTCCCATGTCCCCCTCTCCAGGGTGACAGGCAGATGTGAATGTGAATCTTCCCACTCTGCCCTTCCCAAGGCCACTATTGGGCATTGCTCATTGTCCTGTGACAGCCACTGCAGGGCTCTGGCTTATCTTGGCACGGGCTGGGACAAGGGGGACATGTTTGGTGACTTGAGCCCTGTTTGTGCACAGGGACCCTGTGGAGATCCAGGGGAACCAGGCGAGAAGGGCCAGCGGGGGTACACGGTGAGTGGGGGTGCTGGGGGACCCCCAGCTTGTGGGGTGGGGAGGGGAGGCTTGGTTGTGGGGACAACCGGGTTTGGAGACGTTGGGTAAGCCCTAAGGTCTGTCCTGGGGACCTGCTGAGACCCTGTCCCTCTGGAAAGGAACCCTGGAGTGCTGGATAAGGGACAACTGCCACAGGTTTGCTGCTGGTTTGGGAACTATGCAGGGAAACGTGTGCCTGGTTTGAGAGGCATGGGAGGTGATGCCCTGGACCCTTCTCACAGAAACCCAGCCTGGTTGGGTTGAAGGGACCTCTATAGATCCCCAGCCCAACCCCTGCTCACCAGGGTCACAGAGCAGATCACACAGGTGGATCCAGGCGGGTTTGAATGGCTCAGAGAAGGAGACTCCACACCCGCTCTGGGCAGCCTGGGCCAGGCTCTGGCACCTCCCAGCAGAGAAGTTTCTGCTCATGTTCAGATGGAGCTTCTTGTGTTTCAGTCTGTGCCCGTTGCCCCTCACCCTGGCGCTGGGCACCACTGAACAGAGTCTGCTCCATCCTCTGACACCCACCTTGAGATACTGATCAGCATCAATAAGATTCATCTCAGCTTCTCCAGCTGAACAGCCCCAGCTCTCTCAGTCTCCTCATCAGAAAGATGCTCCAGACCCCTCAGCAACTTTGTGTCCCTCCACCGGACTCTCTCCAGTTATTCCTTGTCCTTCTTAAACCAAGAACCCAGAACTGGACACAGTATTCCAGATTGAATTTATTGGTTTCATAATGATGTGGATTTTTTTAAATTTCCCGTGCTTGGCTTTTCTCCCCAGGGTGAGCCCGGGCTCCAGGGCTTGCCGGGACGTGCGGGTTACCCCGGCTCGGATGGTTTCCCTGGCCTGGATGGCAAACCTGGCCCGTGGGGGCTGCCGGGAGAGCAGGTGAGCTGCGGGCAGGGCCCTGGAATGGCCAGTGTTGGAGAGGAAACTGCAGCCCCAAGCATTGGACAGGAGACAAGGGGCTCCTAATGCTGCTCTCTTCATGTTCGCTTACCTCCTTTAACTAAAAGAAGCCTACAAACCCAGGCAGTCCCGGATTAGTGCCTCAAGGTTCATGTTTCCCAAAAAAAAGGGTTGTAGAACACGTGTGTGTTCAGGTGCAGCTGGGACAACCTGAGCGCTGCAGATCCTGAGCATCCCTGAGCATGAGGTCTAGGATGCTCTTCTGGAGCTGAACCTCCTCGTTGTGTTTACAGGAGAAAATAGGGGGGAGGGGGGGAAGAAAGGAGAGAATTATGTACTGCCTGGATAGTATTTAAGCTCTGAAGGTTGTCACTTTTTGGTGTGACAGTCCCTGCCCTTTTCCAGACCCACAGCAGCAATCCCTGGGGAATATGGGCAACGCACCTGGGCTGGAAGGTTTCTCAGGGGGCTTTTGGAGGATGATAATGACTGGGCTGTGCTGAGAGCTTTGGGGTCTCAGCAGCCCCCCAGGAGTCTGCACAGGGGTGGCTGTGGGCAGGAGGCAGCAGTGGGGAGGTGGGATGGGGCCGGGCAGGGGTGGGAGGTGCTGGGGGGGACACCCACTGTGCTCCTTTCCCCAGGGACCGCAGGGCTTCCAGGGTGACCAGGGAATGGCTGGTGAGAAGGGAGAAGAGGTAAGCTGCCCTCATCTGCTGTAGGCACGATTTGCTGCCAGCCCCAGTCCAGCACACACACTTAATGCCAGCCAGTAAGAGCTTTTTGTTACTGGTTTCACTGGTACTGCACCAGCAGTGCCCAGTACCCATGTCCCACCCCCACCAGCCTGCGACATACTTGTGCCAGCCTGATGTTGGGGGACAGCATGGGATCCCTGTTGTCACCCTCCAGCTGTGCGGGGTCCAGCTGGCAAGTGCCCAGTGTCCCCAGCTGCCCAGCCCAGGGGGGACTGGGGGCTGCTGATGCATAGCACTGCAGTCAGGGCTTTGTCAGCCAGGGTATAAAATGTCCAGAAAAAAGCAAATATTAATGGTTTCTATTGCTTTTTTTCCCTTTCCCCCCACCAGTCTTTTAAAGCCAAAATGTTCAGACCTAACCAAGAGATTCTGGCCCTGATCTTCTCTGAGGTTTGCTCAGCCTGGGGTGTTTGAAACCTGATTTCTTCTTTCTGAAACAGCAATCCCACGTCACTTATGATACAGGGGGTTTCAAAAAGATGGACCCAATTTCAAAGCAGTATACAGGGCGTTTTAAAAAGATGAACCTAATTTGCAATCACTGTATCTCTGCAACCACGAACCACCCATGAATGGAACTCTTACCACGTGAAAGGGCAGGGCATAGTGTTTCAAATTATTATGGCTAGATAACTCATTAAATGGTTTGTAAATTTTTGTGTAATTGTAACGTGTTGCCATCATGAAATATATGGCTTTGAAATTGGGTCCATCTATTTGAAACACCTTGTGTATCTTTTCTGGCTCACACTTAGGACCCTCTTGCCCATGAGCATCATCCCAGCATCCAGGAGAATCTCTTGCCCTTGGGCTTGACCTCTCTGTTCTTGAGCCCTCAGCAGCTGCAGATGCATAAGCTTTGCCCCATGAAGCTCTTTTCCTTCCTCGGTGCCACCATGTGCAGCCCAGGGCACCATGGTGTCCCCAAGGCACCAGTGGTGGCCATGGCCCTGCCACTCGGTGCCATGGAGAGCCCTGTCCCATCCCTGGGGGTGCTGGGACACCTCTGTGTCACCGTTGTGCGTGGCGTGGTGCAACCCCATCTTGGGACACAGGTGTGGGGTGGCCACAGCGTGGTAACACTGTGCTTGTGCTAAATGAGGCAGCCCCAGAAGCAAAGTTCAAGGGTCCCTATCCCCAGTCTTGTGGGGCGCAGCAGCCATGTTTTGGCTCCTGATGGTCCAGCTGGGGCTCACACATCCTTGTTGTTCCTGTTTCAGGGTTTTTTGGGAGACCCTGGAGCAGCTGGGGACAAAGGAGAGAAGGGAGTGAAGGTGAGGGTGTCTGTCCTTGCTCCTCCAGCCCTGCCTGCCTTGGGCAGGGGGTTGTTCCCTCCCTGCTGTCCCCTCAGCTCCATCTTCCATCACTCAGGCTGCTCTTGGCTTTTCCAGGGAGTGAAGGGAGAAAATGGCCTGCCGGGTCCTGCTGGTCTTCACGTGAGTTAACGTGTCTTGTGATGGCTCCTTTCCTCCATCCCCTTTCCTGGGCTGACCCTTTTTCTGCAGTGGCCTCAGCTCCATCCCTCGCTCCATCCCATGTTCCCCTGGCTTTGCACAGAGCTCTTGAGGTCTCTGCTCCCTCTGACCCTTCTGCAATGGATGGGACAAGGGCAGCTGCTGCCTCGGGGTGGGCACCTCGCTGATGCTTTTTTCCTGGCTTTTCTCCCAGGGGATGTCGGGTCTGAAGGGTGCGATGGGCTTCCAGGGCCCTGTGGGGCCAGAGGTGAGTGGGTTTGCTGGTGGGTTTTGCTTTCTCTGTGTCACCAGCCCTCCCCGAGGAGCCACGTTCTCCTGCTGCTCCCACTGGAAGGACGTGTCCCAGGAGGGAGGGCTTGGGCTTTGCAGGTCACTGCCACTACTTTGTGGTTTGATCTTACAAACCCCTTATTTTACTTTTAGCATTCAGGGGAAAAAGAAAACCCTAGATCTCCATAATCCTTTTGCATTTTTGCATCTGTGTCTTTGTCCTGAAAGTGGCTCTTATTAATTGGGAAATTGCTCTGGAGCAACCAGGCACATTGTCCCTCTGCACGTCTGCAGGAGCCTCCCCTTGCCTACAACATCTGCGTGGACATTTGCATCCCAGCTCATTCTCCTGGCTGGTGATGAAGAGAAATGAGCCTTTGCAGATCACATTACCTTGTGGTTTATTTTCGGTGACCACCTTCAGCTGAGGTGACTCCCAGGCTGCCAGCACCTGGGTTTTTCCACGCTGCTGTCAGCATGCTGATAGCTTCACTGCTGCCCCGGCTGTGCGAGAAATCTCAGCCAGGGGAGGGTTTGCAGAGGGTTTAAAAAGAAAACTGAAGTGGTTTGGTGGTGGTGGATGGAAACACCTTTCTAATATGAAGTGAGTCAGGGAGGTAGGGGCTGGCCAGATAGGGACATCAAGTAGCTGGTGCTTGATGCAAAGAAAAGGGAGAATTTGGGATGTGAAGACTGAAAAGGGAGAATTTGGGATGCGAAGACTAAAAAGAGAGAATCAAAGCAAAATAGGCTGGAACTGGCATCCTTTTTCTCCTGCTCCAGGGAGAAGGTGGCTCAGTGGGTGCCCCAGGTCCTGCTGGCCCCATGGTAAGTCACAGCTTTGGGGTTCAAAGTGCTGCTGAAACACAGCGGTGGCCAGGCTGGTGGGAGCCGCTGCCATCTGGGATGTGCCATGGTGTCCTGCCCACCTTCATCCCTTCTGCTGGTGCTCGCCTGAAAAGGATGTGCCTGCTGAAAGTGCAGCTGCCTGATAGTGAAGGGCAGAAAATTGCAAAAGGACAAATGGTGTTACAAATGATTTTAAAACACACACCAGTAAAGCCCCTCCAGCACCCCACCAGCCTGGGGCCGCCCCGCTGCCATGGGAGGTGCCGGGGGGCCTGTCCCAGTGCCCGTGGGGCTGAGCCCGCTCTGGCATTGCAGGGGGAGCTGGGCCAGCCGGGAGCAGTGGGGTGCCCAGGTGTCAATGGCTCTCAGGTGGGTCTGTCCTGCTGTCCCCTCTTTGCTGTTTGGGGTTCTCCAGCCACTGTACTCACCCCATCCCTCCCCTGCTCTCTCCCCAGGGAGAAATGGGTCCCCCCGGCTCACCTGGTCCCCGGGGCCCGCAGGTATGTGGGTATGTGACTGCACCTGGAGACTTGGGTGTCTTGGGACAGATTGGAGGGTGTCATCCAGCTTGGAGGGGTCTGCTCCAGCTGGCTTGTGATCTCAACCCACTCTAAAATCTGCAAAGAGGCTGAGATGGGGGCATGGGAACCCCTTCCTTACCCTTCACAGAGAAGGATGGGGGGGTTCCCCATGGACTCAGCAGAGCGGTGTTTCCCAGGAGGGGTTTTGCAAGATGTGCATGGGGATTTAATTCTAACAGCAGCTCATCGTCCCCCACTGTTTTTGCAGGGACCACAAGGCTTGCAGGGCAGACGCGGCGCTCCCGGCCCCAGGGGTGTGCAGGTAAGCAGGTGCTGCAGGTGCTGTCCTGGCACAGAGCTCACCATGTCCCCGCGGTGTGGATCCCCTCACCTGTGCACTTGCTGAGCGAGGACAGAGCTGCTGGGACTTGTCCCCACGCTCTTGGCAAATGGGCACAAAGTCCTTGACCCTGCAGGTCTTTATGGCTCCCCAGGAGGGGTGCAGGGGTGTGAAAGGCCATGCCCCATGGGCAGGATGTGCAGGAGGTGGGCCAAGGGAAGGGTGAGCTGATGGGGACATGGTCCCTGGGGTGTGACACACAGCTCCTGGGGGGCCAGGCAGGGTTCCTCTGGGCTTGGAGCTCATCCACAGAGCAGAATGGTGAGCTGCACCTCTCTTCTTAGCCCGTGTAGGCCAAGGGGTGATGGTTTAAACTAAAGGAGGGAGATTCAGGCTGGACATGAGGAAGAAATTGTTGGCCCTGAGGGTGGTGAGAGCCTGGCCCAGGTTGGCCAGAGAGGTGGTGGATGAACCATCCCTGGAGACATCCCAGGCCAGGCTGGACGGGGCTCTGAGCAACCTGAGCTGGTGAAGATGTCCCTGTCATGGCAGGGGGGCACTGGGGGAGCTGGGAAGGTCCATTCAACCCAGACTGTTCTGTGATTCTCTCAAATCTTCCTCCACCTTTCTTTTCCCCAGGGTCCACCTGGGATGGAGGGATCAGCTGGTCCCAAAGGAGACACTGTAAGAGCTTCTCATTGACTGGCTTTGCCCTTATGGGGTGAAGCCCAAGGGCTTCCCTGGAGGGACATGAGAGTTGGGGTGAGGGGTCCCTGTCCCTGCTTTTGGAGGGGAGAAGGGGGCAGCACTTGCAGCAGACCTGACAAATGAAGCCAGAAGGTCCCTGGCAGCCCCATCGGGGAACACAGTGGGGTTGGATGCTCCCTGATCCTACACTGCTCTTGCAGGGCACAGACGGTGTCCCCGGGCTGAGGGGACAGCTGGGACAGGAGGGCCCTGGGGTAAGTCCACGGGAGCAGGTGGCTGAGTGCGGGGTACCTTTGTCTTCCCCCTCGCAGCACCCCAAAGCGCCGGGGGGGGATGCCCTGCTCCCCCTGCCATCCTAGCCTCCTGCAGGGCTGGTGGGGCACAAGGGCTGCTGGGGGTGACAAGGGTGACAAGGCCAGGGCAGCCTCGCCTCCCCCGTGACCCATGTGTCCCAGCTGAGCATGGCCATCGGTGCATTTGCTTCTCATTGCTGCAACCCTGACACACAGAGCTGAAAACTGGTCCTTGTGAGAGGGATGAGGGATGCAGGGTGGGATGCGGGTTGTGCATTTGGGAGGCTAACAGAACCTCGTCCTCACGCTAGTGGCCACTGTGTGCGTGGGGGCAGCTTGGGGAGGGCTTTTGCATCCACTAATCCCCATTGGGGAGCAAATCCCACTGTGGCATCAGCAGTAACAGCTCTGCAAAGCTGAACCTCGTCTCCAATTTATCAACATCTTCCCAACCTGTGGGAGCATTGCCAGCCTCCGTGAGTGCATGGCTTGTGATATTTTGGTGTGTTTTTTGTTTTGGTTTTTAACTTGTGTTTTGTGTCTCCCTCTGAAGGGGTTTATTGGGCTGCCAGGTTCAAAAGGCACCCAAGGAGAGCAGGTGAGTGATGGAACCCATGCCATGCCTGGCTTGGGATGCAGGCAAGCTGCATTACAGCAGCCCAAAGCACCAGCTTTGTGTGCTATGCCCGTGTTAAGACTTGACGTTGAATAGGTGGCAAATGCAGTGGTTTGGGAAGGCAGAGCCACACTTGGCCTTGCCTGGCTTTGCTAAAAGGAGCTTTGAGACACCATGGTGCATCCTAAACTGTTTTCTGCTTTGGGGAGGCGGCAAGGGAAGTGGGAGCACTTCAGTATGTGTTAGGGGACACAGTGATGAGGACAAGGTGCTCATCATCGTCTTGGCATCAGGATGGTGCAGCTGGGTGCTGGGCGTGGGATTGGCATGGGGTGCTGTGGCACTAATGGTTTGGTGGGAATTAACCCAAAAGTTCCTGGATCTCCCCTGCTGCATTAGGAGCAAAGCTCTGATCTAAATGGGGCAAAACTAACTTTCTTTGCATGCACAACGTGCTTGGGTTGCAAGGAGTGGCATATTGTGGTTCCCTTAGCGTACCCTCTGTTCTTGCAGGGCTGTCGAGGTCCAGGTGGATCCAAGGGAGACCTGGGAGCCAAAGGAGACAAGGTACCACGTACCCAGGGTTGTGGGGGGAATTCCTCAAGCTGCTGCCCTTTCTGGTGTTCAAATGTGCTATTTCCCCATCAGTGGATGAGTTTGTGTGGATGTCCAGGCACCCAGGGGCATTTGCTTTGGAGAACTGTGAGAGCTGCTGCCCCTGATCCATCCTTCCCTGCTCCGTCTTGCTTTGGCTGTTTAAAAATGTTATACTGCCCCAGGGATGCTCTCCGAGCAGGGTTGTGGAGTGTTCACCCAGAGCAACCTCCTGCCAAAATCTGGGGGTACAGAGAAGTGGGACAGCAAGCAAAGGGCTCTTGGGGGGCTCCTGCCCATGGGTGGGGGAGCCCCAGGCACCAGCTCTCCCTCCTGTCTGCAGCTCATGTGAGATGGGCCCCTGTGAGCCCCGCTGTGACATTCTGCATGTTATTCCTCCCAGGGTCCCCGTGGAGCACAGGGAGCTGAAGGACCTCCGGGGATTCGGGGCCAGGTTGGCTCACAGGGTTTTCCCGGCCCCCGTGGAGCGGCAGGACCCCGGGGACCAGAGGTAAGTGCTGTGGCTGCTCCGGGGCGACGCGTGGTGGGACACGTGGTGTGGGTGGGTGGTGTGGAGGGTGGCAGCTGTGCAGGATGCGGTCAGGGTGGGGGGTGCTTCCTTGTCCCAGCCCTGCCCGGCGATGGGTGCCATGGCTCAGCGCCCATCCCAGAGCCACGTCGTGCAGTGCTGCTCTCTCCCGCTGCCTGATGCTGGCTCTTCTCCAGCATCCTGGGCATCTCCACCACCCTCTTCTTCCTTCCATGGGCTGAAGGCTCACCCCAGTCCAAAGCCCACCTGGTGGTACTGGTGTTTCATAGAATAATTTTGGTTGGAAGGGACCCTCAAGATCGTTAACCCAGCCCTGGCACTACCCTGTGTCCCCGAGAACCTCATCTCCGTCTGTCCAGCCCTCCAGGGATGGTGACTCCAGCACTGCCCTGGGCAGCCTGTTCCAATGCCCCACAGCCCTTTGGGAAAGAAGAAATTGTTCCCCACATCCAACCTCAACCTCCCCTGGGCAACTTGAGGCCGTTTCCTCTGCTCCTGGCGCTTGTTCCTGGGGAGCAGAGCCCGACCCCCCTGGCTCCAAGCTCCTTTCAGGCAGTTCAGAGATCAGAAGGTCTCCCCTCAGCTCCTGTTCTCCAGCTGAAGCCCCCAGGTCCCTCAGCCGCTCCCATCGCACTGGTGCTCCAGCCCCTCACCAGCTCCGTTCCCTTCTCTCAACTCGCTCCAGCACCTCTTGGTGTGAGGAGCTCAAACGCAGGGAGCTTTCCTGTAGACAGGAAGCGTCCTGGCAAACGGAAACAGCTCAAACCAAGAGCACAGTTGAATTGTGGCACCTGTTGGCATGTGCATCAGATTGGGCTCCCGAGGAGCCTGACCGACTCCTCTCCTCTCTCCTGGCAGGGGCAGGAAGGCCAGATGGGCCTGGCAGGGCTGAACAGCAGCGAGGGACCCAAGGTCAGTGCCAGCAGCTGTGTCCCCTGCTTCCCTATGGAGGGATGTGACCACCCTGCCTGTGACCTCCTGCATGGTCCCAGCACCCAGGGGACAGCACCACGCTGCACCCACAGCCTCTTGTTCCTCCACCCCTCCGTGACATCCCTGCACCTGCCACAGCCCCACACCACCTGCCAAGGTGGTGGAGGCTGAATGAGTCCTGGGATTGGGGGGCTTGGGAGGTGCTGCAGGGTGACCCAAGTGACCATGTGTCCCTCCCTGTGAATTTTAGGGAGGCCGAGGACCTGATGGCCCAAAGGGAACCCCAGGACCACGGGGAGCCCGGGTAACTAATGGGTGCTGGTACTTGTAGCTGAATCTTGGAGCATCTTTGGCTGTGAGAGATTGAAACAACCCTGCAGGCACCTTGCCTGGTGGCTTGGGGCAGAGATGAGGCACCTTGGGGGCAGCTTGCCATGGAAAGACCCCAAAATATGCAGTGTTATTGCTGCCAGATGGATGCTTTTCCTAATGTTTGCTGTTTTGTAGGGCCGTGTGGGTCAGCGTGGGCTGGTCGGAGACCCCGGGCTGCCCGTGAGTAGATGTCCCCTGTCCCTGTGCTGGCACATGGTGCTGGGACAGGGAAGCCAGTTCTCGGGGAGCAGCATCCCCAAGTGTGGATGGATCACAGTGTCAGGCTCTGCTTAGGAATTTGCACAGGATAAGTTGGGGATGAGTAGCTTGGGCTTTTGCACGTTGCACACAGCGTTTTGACAAACCACCTGCAACAACTTCCCTCCTACTGTGAGCACAGAAAATTCAGGAAATGACAACTTTTTAAGAAAATCTGTGAAGTTGTACTTGGTGAAGGAGACAGGAATAAATAACTGGGGCAAGAGGGGGTACAAAGCACGGTCAGGGTGCTCACGGTAAGAGCGGTTTTCCTCCCACACTCCTGTTATTTCCCAGCAATCGCATCCTGAGGTGGGATGGAGCAGGAGGAGCTGTGCAGGGATGAGCTGTGCGCTAACGAACCTGGGGCTCAGTATAGACCAGATGAGCACCCAGGGGACCATGTCATCATCGATTCAGCACCTTTTAATACTGGAGGGGAGCTGTGGGGCTGGATAAACCCTTGGTGGGGGCACCCAGCTGTGGGACTCCCCTTTCCTGAGACCAGACTCTACTTGCAGGGCTTGCGGGGCATCCCAGGAGCAGAAGGCGCAGAAGGAAAGCCTGGTACCCAGGTTCCCATCCTCCACTCTGTACTTGGGTGAGGGCTGGGGCGGGGGGTTGTGTCAAGAGGGCTAACAAAGCCCAGCAAGGGGGGGAACTTTCCAACTCCTTCATCCCTGTGGCCACACAGGTCAAGACCTTGAAACCATGTTGGACATCGCTATGGGATGGGACTGGGAGAGGTGGTTCTGCCTCCCCATCCTCATCATCACCTGCCTTGTGATGCAGGGTCTCCCAGGAACCACAGGCAGCCCAGGCAGGAGGGGACCACCGGTGAGTAGAGCTGCACGGCTGCATGATTGCTGCCCTCCATCCCCTCTGCTCAGCTCTCTCCCCTTGGGGATGTGCGTCAAAAGCATGTCCATGGGATGTGGTGCGGGTGGTGGGTGGCCCAGGTGCTCCTCTGGCTGCGGCTGCAGGCGGGGACCTGCCGAGCATCGTGCTGAACGGGAACGGAGCAGCACTTTAAGAAGTGGCTATTGCAAAATGATTGCTTATCCGTGACACTGCTATCTGAAACAGGCCCATCAGCAAGACCTGGGCTGGCAGCAAGTTTTCCCTTCTGTAGCGTTTGTTTATTCTTGCTCCAAGATGCGAAAGGGGAAACGAACAAAACCCAAACAAACAAACCCCCAAAGCTGCTGTTTGCCTCGAAACAAAATATGAAAAATGTTCTGCTGTGGGTTGAAGAGATGCTCTGAATTTGCTGTGAGCTGTCTGGCTGTGCGTGTGGGTGTTTTCTGTGTGCACACAGCCGCTCTACTTCAGCAATAAGAACCAAAGAGCTGGTTTGAAGTGGGAAGCCCCAGCACTGCCTTTGATGGGCTGATCTGTTCTCCTGGGCACTGGGCTTGGCTTTGGGTTGGTCTTGGACCACAAACTCTCAGGGAAAAGCCTTTCCATCCCTCCTGCCTTCCCTCTGTTGCTCACCTTCTGCCCTTTCTCCCAGGGTTTTGCTGGCTCGCAGGGGCCTCGTGGACACGCAGGACCTCCTGGATCGATAGTAAGGAAAAACCTTCATTCTGCATGAATCCTACTTTTTGCTCAGTCTGC
This sequence comes from Patagioenas fasciata, assembly GCF_037038585.1. NCBI lineage: Eukaryota > Metazoa > Chordata > Aves > Columbiformes > Columbidae > Patagioenas > Patagioenas fasciata. The sequence goes on from NC_092539.1 coordinate 3,528,099, forward strand.
CAAGGAGCATGGGTGGGAAGTCAGTGAGGTGTCCAGCAAGGGTTGATGCCAGTGGTGGGGGATACAGGATTGTCCCCGCTTGGAGGACCAACAGAGGATCTTTTCTTATTAAAAACCATAAAGAAGCTTCAGTGGCAGGAATAGCTGGAGGTGGAGAAGAGCAAAATAACTTCTGGAGAGAATCAGGCTGCACAAGGGGCTTTGCAGCTTCTCCAAGCCTAGTGAGGTGTCATGGGGAACACCAGCCCCAACAACCTGGTTTGGAGCAGGTGACACCTGTCTGTGAGCACAGAAGCAGCAGCAGGGGTTCAGTGGGACTTGTCTCATCTCAGCCTTTTGACTGGCATCTCCTTCCCGAATATTTCCAAAGGGTTTCTTGGGGAAGCCTGGACCTGATGGAGACCCGGGTTCCCTGGGCCCAAAGGTGAGAGCTGGGGCTTAGGGGGGAGTGAATGTGCTGGGAGGGCTGGTTGGGACAGCGATGAGGGTGAACAGCCCCGAGAGGCTCTGGGCAACCATGGGGGAACCTGTGGGCTTGCATGAGCTCGGACATGGACACCAAGTCTGGGAAGATGCCCGCCCACATCCTGGGAGCGGAGCTTTGTTAATGCCCTTGTCTCACCTGGCAGGGGCTGCCCGGGAAACCTGGCTTGGAGGGGCTGCAGGGACCTGTTGGCACCTACGTGAGTGATGGAGCTGCCCATGGAGGGGGATACGGTCCTGCCTGCCCATGGGCAGCAGGCGGGCTGGGGGGACATGGTGCTGTCACCAGGCAGTGCTCCCACGGTGCCAGGGTCCTGTCTGTCCCCAGGCCAGAGCTCAGCCTCGGCATTCACCTTCCCAAAAACCCTGGAGATGCCCTGGCTGCCTCCTAACACCATCCTCTCTGCAGGGCTACCCGGGACTTGCTGGTGACCGCGGCAGGCCGGGGCGCAGGGGGGACAAGGTAGGGCTGGGAGATCCAGCACAGGGGTGAAGGATGCGCCAGGGTGGGGATCCAGACTTCAGAAATGTTTCTGGGTTGAGATGTTGAATGCAGCGGATGGGTTTGGGTGATGTTTGTGAATGGTCTCCATCAGCTGTGCCAGGCGGGTGGCAGGAGGGGAACGGCTGCAGGTGGCTCCCACATTCTATAGGAAAGATGGGGACAGACTTTTGAGCAGGGCCTGTTGTGGTAGGAAAAGGGGTGATGGCTTTAAACTAAAGGAGAGGAGATTCAGGCTGGACATGAGGAAGGAATTGTTGTCCCTGAGGGTGGTGAGAGCCTGGCCCAGGTTGGCCAGAGAGGTGGTGGATGAACCATCCCTGGAGACATCCCAGGCCAGGCTGGACGGGGCTCTGAGCAACCTGAGCTGGTGAAGATGTCCCTGCTCATGGCGGGGGTGGCACTGGGGGAACTGGGAAAGTCCCTTCAACCCAAACCATTCTGTGATTCTATGAATGTATGTTGGGTGAACTGATGGTTGTCCAGCACTTCATCTGCCCAAACTCCCTTACTTTGTTATAAGACATCAGGCAGCTGGATTGTTTTTTTTTCTTTAAGAGTTTACTGCATTAAAACATAACAGCAGAAAGGAAATCTTTCTTGCCTCCCGACAGGGAGAAAGGGGAGCCCAAGGCCCACCGGGATTTCCAGGAAAAGCTGGTCCCAAGGTGAGTGCTCTCTGCTGCCACCCTGGGCAGCTCCAGTCCCCCCAGCACAGAGCGAGTGGCCTTTGCTGGGCTTCCTGTAGGAAAGTGGGAAACCTTTGCTACAGGGATCAAGGGACTAAACTGGGGAGGGGGGAGCAGTGAGGGCTGTGGTGTGGGGCTGTCATTGCCTTCTCCTCCCCCAGGCCCTGCCAGGTCCCCCTGGTCCACGAGGTGCTCCCGGCTCCCAGGTAGGGCTTGTGTGCTCCCATGTGCCCAGCTCACTCCGCTCCCTCCCTGCCATCCCTCATGGATGTACAATATTCTGCAATATATACTGTGTGCTTTAGCAACATAGACCCCAAACCCATTTGCAGGAGCAGGCAGGACCCTGGTCCTGCTCATTGCCAGCTGGGTTTCGTTGTGCTGCTGCATGGACACAGCTGAGCTGGCCTGGGCACGCGGGGTTTGACTGAGCAAAACTTGACCCTGCCCGCGGGGTCCTCTGTGTCCCTTCGCTGTGACCACGCTGCTGAGCACCCTTTTGTTTCAGGGCAGAGCAGGAGACCCGGGTCCTCGAGGGCTTCCAGGGCTGCCAGTAAGTGGGAGAGCTGTAGCTCACAGAGATGCTCTGTGGGCTGAAGATGGGTGATGTCCCATGGGGTGAAAGATGGGGGTCACGGGGCAGAGAATGACCCAAACCCTACGTGGGTAGCTGGGTGGTCACAAGTTGGGCAAGGGGACAGCCGTGGCCTCCTGCACCCACAGTGATGAGCCACTGGTACCACCCATGGTTGCACAACTGCTCCAGGCATGGGGCTCCCACTGGCACTGACCTCCCTGGAGCTGCACCCCACACTGTTTCCGGGTGCTAAGTCACCTTTTGGCCTTGCAGGGTGTCCCTGGCCCACGAGGGCTGGATGGTGTCCCTGGGAAACCTGGCTCAGCAGGAGAAATGGGGGTTCCTGGAGTGGCTGGTGCTGCTGGCTTGCCTGGGTACCCGGTGAGTGCAGATGTGGCTCCTTCAATTGATGCCCAACATGATCTCCCGCCTCAGCCAGGTGCAACAATTTTGCTGGTGCAACACTTTTGGGGAGCTTCCAAAAGCACCTGCAGAAAGGGCAGCTGGTGCAAGGGGTCTGGAGAAGCTGTGAGTGGTTTCTCTGTCCATGGGGATGTGATGGGATGCGGGATCCCAGCCTCTGCCACCCATGCTCAGGAGCTGCGAAGGCTTCATGATCGAAGGCGATACCTTGCTGCTGATGTGGGCTGTTTGTTTTCAGGGACGGGAAGGTCCAAATGGACCTGAAGGGCCTTCAGGGGTGAGAGGAGAGAAGGTAAGGACAGAGAATGTGCTTTGGTTCCCCTTGCTGGCCCTGTGAGTCAGGAGCTGCCCAGCTCACTCTGGTTGCCCAAAGGGGATGTTTTCCTCCCAGTTTGGCCACTGGCTTTGCTCAGTGGGATGGGGATTTAAGTGCAAGGTGAGATAAGAGCCGTGCAAGCCCTCCTGTGGGGCTGGGGCGGTGGTTGTGTGTGGAGGACCACCAGGGCTGCCTGTCCTCATGTCTGTGTGTCCTCTGGCAGGGTGACACAGGACATCCTGGGGAAGCTGGTGTCAGCGGGCTGGATGGCGAGCAGGTACGTCAGTGGGGGAGCCCTGTCCTCCCCTCACTCTAGAGCCTGCACCTCCCTGCGATCCACCCCGGGGATGGGAAACGAAGGGATGCTGATCCTCAACTAAAGCTGAAGGTTAAAGCTGTGTCTGCATTAGCTGAACCAGAAGCTTTGTGCAACGTGCGGTAAACAAGCTGTGCTGGGCTGTGTGTTTCCTCCCCAGGGACCACCAGGACCACCAGGAGCCGAGGGTCAGCCGGGACCCAAAGGCGAGCAGGTGTGTTCCCACAGGGGCTGGCACCTAAATCCATGTGGGGCTTTTTGAAATCATCCCCCTCCAGCATGCTCATGCTTGGAGTTTGATGTTGCTGGGCAAGGGTCTGGGGTCCCCTCAAAGCCTGGGGACACCTGGTACAAGGAAAGCTGGGGTGTCTGTGCGGTGAGAAATGATGGAGACCAGAGCCAGGCTCAGCTGGAAAATCAACCAAGAATAATGCTGGTTGTGTTCATCCCATCCAGGGAGAGGCAGGAACCTGCGGAGCTCTGGGCATCAGTGGGGATCCTGGGGAGCCGGGAGATGATGGCCCAGAGGGGCCACCAGGGAGGCCCGGGGAGCGAGGGAAGGAGGTAGGTGAGCCGGGTGACACCAGGGCAGTCACCACTGCCCACCAGTGTCCCTGCGAGGGGAGGGGATGGGATGGGATGGGATGGGATGGGATGGGATGGGGACAGCAAAGGTGTGAGTGCCCTGAACAGCTGCCCTGCTATGGCTTTGTCACACCAGGCTGAGGTGCCCCTGGGGGAGGTGGGGGCTGATGCTTTGGGGTCCCCTTGCAGGGTAAGGTGCTGTGCTCAACAATTTGTCCTCACTTGCTTTTTGGGCTGGCATGGGTCACAGCTGGGGGTCACCTCCTGGGGCAGGTGACACTGTGGGGCCGTCTCATAGCCAGCACCAAAATCCCGGCCAGAGGAGCAGGGGGATAGCCCATGGAAGTCAGAGCTCAGTTTTTAACCCTGCCAGGACAGGGCTGGGGAGCAGTGGCTCTATCTGATGCTGATATTTCCCCTCCGGGCAGGGTGACACTGGTGATGCTGGAGACCCGGGTGAGCCAGGACCACAGGGACAGAAGGTGAGGAGTGCCCCTAACGCTGTCCCTCCTTGGGGACACCCATAGCTGCTTGGTTTGGTGTGGTGGGGGCAGAGCAGGACACAGGTGTCCATGTGGCTGTGGACCACTGGAGATGTGGGGCTCAGACCTGGCATCAGCATGTCTCCTGAGCACCCTCGGGTTCGCAGCACCCATTGAAAGGGTGAAACACGTTGTCTCCATGCAGAGGCTCATTTAATTGCTGTTTTTTTTCTTTTGTGGTGACACCTCTGTCTCCATCCCCGAGCAGGGTGACACTGGCCCCAGGGGTCTTCCTGGAGCGCCCGGTCCAGGAGCCGCTGCGGGAGAAATTGGAGAAAAAGGCCACAAAGGAGAGAAGGGCCAGGAAGGGTTGTTGGCAAGTACAGCGAGGAGCTGCCCCAGCCCCCCGGGTTCCCTGTGTCCCCCAGGTGGGTGGTTGGGTGCTGGGTGCCAAGGAGCAAGACTCACCCCCAACGGGAAAGCTTGGGCTGCAGAAAATACTGGGAACTGGCAAATCTCTGTAAATATAGGGAGCTTCATGGCTCACAGGCATGACACCAAAATTGGGTCTTGTTGGTACAAGGGGATGGTTTAAACTTGGCGGGCAGTCAGGGTTAGTGCTGCCTCCAGCCCCCTGGCGCTGGGACCCTGCTGAGCCTGGCTCTGCTCTGTCCCAGGGCCAGGTCGGTGTCACCGGAGCTGCGGGACCTGCTGGAGCCAGAGGATGGTTTGTAAGTGAGCTCATGTCCCTCCTCCTTTTTGGCTGATCACAGACCTGTGTGGTAGGTGGGGGACGTGACTGTGACTGGGAGCACCGGGCAGGGTTGAGTCAATGCGGCTCCTTTGCTTGTGCCCTTAACAGGGTGTGACAGGTCTCCGAGGCCCTCCTGGGCACGACGGTCCCGAGGGAGTGAAGGTACAGCAGGGTGATGGCTCCGACCCTTCATCTCTGGGTGAAATGCCTTTTTCTGGTCTTTTCCCAAGCTCTGCTTTCTGCCACGTGCTGGAGCTGGGGCAGGCCTGGGCAGGCTGGTGACCCGGGGGACCTGCTATGGGGACGCTCCCTGCTTTCTTGCCTGAGATCCAAAGTCAATGAGGCAAGGAAGGGCTTTGCCAGGGACAGAACTGTTTCTCCTCCTTCCCCAGGGAGATCCAGGGCCACGAGGCATGAACGGACCCGCTGGTGCTGCTGGATTTGAGGTATCAATGTCCGGGATCTTGTAGAGCTCCCAAAGGCTTTCCCACTGCTTCACTGTTTCCAACACAAACAAAAGCCCAAAGAATTTATTGCCCCTTAACTACCCAGGCCAGGGGGCTCAGCAGTGAGGAGGGGGTTTTAATGCCTCACAACTTGGTACTGACTTCCAGGAGGTACTTATATGCCCCCACCCCAAAAGCGAGGCCATTTCAGTTTGACACCCAGGGATGCCTTTGGCAAGAGCCACTCTCGCTGTCACATCACATCCACTCCCATACGGAGCCGGGTGCTGCCTGGGCACGTGCCTTGGGCAGCTGAACATGCTGCAAGGGAGAGGATGCTTAAAATACCCACAGAGGGCCTGAGCACCAAGCACGTGGTGGTGAGAGGCTGATTCTAAATCCCCAACGTCCCCGCAGGGACTCGCTGGAGATGATGGAGTCAAGGGAGACAGTGGCAAGCCTGGTCTGGTGGTGAGTACCAGCCCTGCTCTGGCAAAACGTCCCTGGAAAAGAGGTTTGGTAACACCTTGTGATAGAGCAGCAGAGCCTGGGGCTGTGTCTCACCTGCTGGGGTGGCCACAAAGTGACCTCTGCCAACCGGAGTGCTGGGATGTGTCTCCTGTGTCCTGCCCAGCAATGGCTTTAACTGAGTCATCGTTTCCTTGGCTTCCCTAGAGCCAAAGCTCCTTAAAGGCACTTTAATACAGCTATTAAAAACCATGCACAAGCACCACGGCTGTTGTGCAATTAACACTCGGCTGTTGCGGTCTGCCTGACGCAGGTCCAGGGCATTTGGATTCCCCCTGTTCTGCTGTCACAGAGTGAATCCGTGGGTGTCTGTAAGGTCAGGGGGCTGCAGGAACTGCTCTGTGCTCAGGAGCGCTTGTGCTGCTCTGAGGTGCATTTTGTGGTCGGGGTCCTGATGTGTGCAGAGCCGCAGGTGTCTTATTGCTGCCTTGCTCTCAGCTGCAGGATAAATCCCATTTGCGTCCCAGTTTTCCCATCTTGCCGTGCTGCTCTGCCTGAGTGCGACATCCCCTTAACTCAGGCGATTGTTTCTGCTGGGAGAGGTTGTGATGCGCCCTCAAGGGACGGCTGCTGGACAGGATGTCAATGTCCCCTCTCTGTGCTCCGCAGGGCGCAGCAGGTCCCCAGGGACTGGCTGGTGTCCCTGGGCTCCAGGGATACACTGGGCATCAAGGAGTGAGAGGAGTAGCTGGTGGCAAGGGGGATCCAGGCCGGCAGGTAACTCCTTTCTCTGCCTGGGGACATGCAGGGGACATCCCTGTGGGGTGGCCATCCCCTGCATAGCTATGTCCCCAGAGGTCCCTGGGGGGACAACCCAGTCCAGACCCTGGGGCAAGGCAGCTGGCTCTGTACTCACCCTCCTGCCTTCCCCTGAGTAAGCTGGAGCTGATTCCAGCCTTCTGTTTTGTCCCCAAATTAACCTCAGGGTCCTCTTGGGCCACCGGGTGAAGCTGGAGCCGTGGGGCCAAGTGGCACTGAGGTGAGTGGGCTCCTCTGGCCCCTTCCCCGCTCCGGCTGTTCTTGCAGCCCAGGATTTGGTTGAATAACCCTAGAAGTTAATCTGCAGAGTTGGGTTGATCTTTATTTTGCTTCCCAGGGCATGGCAGGTGTGAAAGGGGAGCCGGGCAAGCCAGGAAAACCAGGGCAAATGGTGAGGAAGGGGACGGGGATGTCCTGGTGCTGCTGGGTGTGGGTTGCAGGGTACCAGGATCTCCCTCTACAGCGAATTCCTATGTGGGCATCACCTCCTGCTCCTGTGAAACAGCCCTGCAGCTCCGCTTCACCCAGCCTGCTATGGAAAAGGGGCAAAAATCCCAAATGGAGACATCAGCTTAGAGCATCCTCCTGTGCACACTGTGGCGAGGGCGGGCGGGAGGCTGGAGGGGGCACATCCCCGGTGCATCATCCTTACAGATGTGTTTTCTTCTCCTTTGGGATTATTAGGGGTCTCTGGGACAAGCCGGTCCGAAAGGGCGGAAAGGTCGCAAAGGAGAAAAGGTACCTTTGAAATCGTCCTCTGCGGGTGGCACCTGACGGGGACTGGCCATGGGGCATGGGTGGCTGAGCCTGGGCTGGTCAACCCTGCTGTGGTCCAGGGGGAACGACCTCAGGAGAACCCATTTCTCCCCACTATAAAGGCAGCTGCACATCCATGTCTGGAAAACACAGAGCCCTGAGATGCTCTTGAGCTGCCTTATCTGGTTTTTGGGTGAGTGGCTGGCAAGTGTCCCCAGCTCAGCCCCCAGCCCCACAGGGCTGCCTCTGTCCCAGCTCATGTGTCCCTGGGGGGTGACAGGGGACCTCCCCTTTATGTGCCAGCTCTGCACCATGGCCTTGGTGTCCACCCCCAGGATCCCACAGTGGCTGGTAGCTCTGCCCCCTCCCCACGCAGGCAGCAGCCCCTTGTCCCCAGTCCCAGCCATGTGACTGGGCTGCTGGTGTCCCATGTCTCCCATCTCTTCTTCCCCCCAGGGCGATGTGGGTCGTGAAGGGGAAGAAGGGGCCCCTGGAGAAGCTGGCAGACGGGTAAATGGCACCGTTGTCCCCATGGGGGGTGGCGGGAGGCATGAAGCTGATGCTGGGAACCCGCAGAGGTCTTACAGAGGGGCCCCAGTTTGCTGGGGGCTCAGCATCCCTGGGGGGACAGCGAGGGGGACGCAGACAGACGGCTTAGTGCCTTTAACACGCTTGAATTGCTTGTGAGTCTTTAATCTGTTGTTCCCAGGGCAAGCGAGGCAGGGTGGGCCACCGGCCCCCGAGAGGTCCCCGGGGACCCAAGGTAGGTTGGCTTTGCCCTGCTGGGGGTGCAGCTTGGGGGTGCTCCCACCTGTCTGAACCCCTGGTATAGAAAAGGATGGATCAATATAGACAATATGTCAAAATAGAGGGTATGTCAGCATAGAAAGCCCTTGAGGTGCTGGAGCGAGGTGAGAGAAGGGAACGGAGCTGGTGAGGGGCTGGAGCACAAGTGTGATGGAGCGGCTGAGGGACCTGGGGGGTTCAGCTGGAGAACAGGAGCTGAGGGGAGACCTTCTGATCTCTGAACTGCCTGAAAGGAGCTTGGAGCCAGGGGGGGTCGGGCTCTGCTCCCCAGGAACAAGTGCCAGGAGCAGAGGAAACGGCCTCAAGTTGCGCCAGGGGAGGGTGAGGTTGGATCTGGGGAACAATTTCTTCCCCAAAGGGCTGTGGGGCATTGGAACAGGCTGCCCAGGGCAGTGCTGGAGTCACCGTCCCTGGAGGGTTGGACAGACGGACATGAGGTTCTCAGGACATGGGGCAGTGCCAGGGGTGGGTTAACGATTGGGTTCAATGCTCTTGAAGGTCTCTTCCAACCAATGATTCTGTGATTAGAGGCATCATGTTACTGGAGGGCTCTGTCCCCCCATCCCTTCCAGTCCATGGGGGGGTCTCCCACACGCGAGCCCAGGGCTGCTCTCCCTGCAAGAGGCACTGGGATCACTCCTGCCCTGCTCTCACTGCACCACTGTGCCCCAGCCAGGCTCTCTTGGTTTTGCATTTCAGGGCTACCCAGGTGACGATGGCCCAGAAGGACCTCAGGGCCCCCAAGGACTCTATGTGAGTATTAGTTCCAAGGTTTCGGGGTGCTAGTGCTCCCCATTTGGCTCCTGTGGGTCCCATGCAACCCAGCTCTGCCAACAACCGAAGCAGAGAGTTATTTAAAACAAATGAAGTTTTGGGGTGTTTCATCCATCCATTGCTCATCTTGCCTTCTGCTCCCAAATGAGCGTCCCAGCAGTGTGTGTGCAGTCAGGCAAATCACATTATTTCCAATACATTGTTCCAGAAGCCACATCATTCCAGTTAAGCATCTGATGCCTGGCAGTGCCGAGTGCTGGCAGAGAACTGGCTGGAGCCGGGATGTACCCAGGTTTGCATGGCTGGAGGAACCAGCTGCACTGCAGCAGCCAGCATGAGCCAACAAAACTACTGAAATATTTTATTTGTATTTACTGGAAATTGCTTTTTCTGTATTTAAAATAAAATTCCAGCTTTGGAAGCTCCACAAGGCAAAGCCAGGGTGTTCTGTAACCAGCCAAGGCACCTGAACTGCATTTTTAGTGGGGTTTGCTGAAAGCAAAAATCACAGATTTGATGAGAAATGCCTCAAAGTCTCTAAAACTGCCTGAAATCCTCAGAATCCCTGTGGCGACCTCGGCTGTGGCGAGGTCCCTCCTGGCTCAGCCCCAGGGTGATGTGGTGCTGCATCGTTTCTCTCTTAGGGCATCCCAGGGCTGAAGGGCAGGAAAGGAGACCCTGGTCCCAAAGGACACAAGGTGGGTGACATGCCCTGGGTATAGCAAGAACTCTGGGCACAGTTTGCATTTAATTAGTGGGATGCAATCACTTATTCCCCTTTTCTTGAACCCCAATCGCTTGCAGCATCCTTCTTTGGGGCTTGACCACGGCATCCCATGATGCTGGGAGATGGGACCTTTAGATTTTCTCCAAAGCCATGTTATTTTCCAGCCTCGTGGCATTGCAAGCAGCAGCGTGCAATCTTTTAATCCCCTGTTCTCGCACAAGTGCTGACTGATGAGCTGATGGGTCCAACCTTGGCCCCAGAAACCGAGCGCATCCTCACGGTCCCATCCATCAGCCGCAAGGCTGTAAATAAGAGCGACAAACAGTCCCTGGCGGCGGGTAGTTGCTCATAGCCTTCAGGAAAATGATACTCCAGTAATAAATAAAGCTTTCAATTTATTGCAAGCTAAATGAGCGATGGCAAAAGTTAAAAGCCAGGGCGTTCAGCAAGGCCAGAGCTGGGAGAGCAGGCGGGGGGGCTGCAGGCAGCTGCTGCGCGGGGGGTTCTGCTCCCGCTCCACCAGATTTTGGCACACAAGGAGTTTTGTGTATTTTTTCAATGTGTTTCCTAGGAACTTCCAAGGTTTTCTGGAATTATATTTTAGTCTGGGATAAAATAATTTCAGTTTTGCCTTCGCAGCTGAGCAGGGGAGGCAGACGCTCCATCTCATCATCCTGCTTCCCCAGCAATATGGGCACAGTTAATTCTACCAGATCGAATGGTTTGGTTTGTTTTTTTTTTTTCCATACACTTTGCAGCCAGCCATAACAGAATTTCCTATTTCCAGCTCCTTACTAGAGATGTTTGGCCAGGGAAAATGTGTCCCCATGCAGGTGCCTCCTGTCAGGGTCAGGCAACAAAAGCCCTGCTACCAACCCAAGGAGATGTCCCCGATGCAATAACCAGAGCAGGGGTCCCTGTGCCCACCCTCTGGGGCAGAGCCCCCAGCCCAGGCTGGTGTCCCAGGGTGGTTCTGCTGTCCCCTTTGTCACCAATGCTCTCCCTGACTCTCTCCTAGGGCGAGAAGGGCAGTGGGGGTGACCCAGGCCAGCAAGGGGACGATGGCTTCAAGGTAAGTGAGGGGTTTTGCTCTTTTCCTCCCTCCCCTTGGTCCCTTGTCACCCTGTGTGACACCCCGTCACATCTCCTAGGGCAAGCTGGGACCCCATGGTGTCCCAGGGAGGCCAGGACCCAAGGGACAGCAGGTAAGGACAGGGTGGATGGCAGGAACCAAGATGAGTGTTTGTGGTGATTTCCTGATTTTTCAAAGGAAAATCCACCTGGGGAAGGGGCTGGGTTGCAGAAGGACGTAGGGCTGGGGGTTGCCCTGTGCAGCACCCTGACGTTTTCTGGTGTCTTTGCAGGGTAACAGTGGCCACCCTGGCCCATGGGGACACCCTGGCATCCCCGGGATGCCGGTGAGTCCTTCGTCCTCCTGGCAGGTTTGGGGTTCACTCCTGGCCCCATGGGGGTTACACTGGGATGGGGCTTTGGTCCCACCTGTCCCCCCTTATCTGGGTCTTGTCCTTCTCTTCCAGGGCTTGTCTGGACCCAAAGTAAGTCAGGGGGAGCACCTGGAGCTGGTGCTGTGGGACACCGTCCCCTCCTGCCCTGTCCCTGGGGTGCAGGGTGGCCCTGTGTGGCACCCCGGGGTGCAGCATCTCTCCATCTTGCTGTTCTTCCCTCCTTGGGCAGGGGCTGAAAGGCTTCCCGGGGCTGCCAGGACCCCAAGGCACACCAGGCCTGCCGGTAAGTGGGGCCGGTGACATCCCTTCTGCCAAAATTTGGGTCCTTTGCTCCCTAAAATGTGGCAGCAAGGTCCCACCGTGCCACACCATGGGGATGGTTGGCTGCTGGCGCTGTTGGAGGGGCTGCTGGCGCTGTTGGAGGAGCTGTGAGCCTGCCGGGGGGCTCGTGGGCAGCAGCCAGCATGACCAGCGTTGTCATTGTCACCCAGGGTCTGGCCGGCTCCCCTGGTCCCCGCGGACCCACGGTGGTGCTGTCTGGGGAAGAGCTGCGGGTGAGTGCGTTGGCGAGGTGGGGGTGAGGGGTTCCCAGCCCCACTTCTGTAGATGCCACCCTGGGGGGAAGGGGCTGACAGCGATGGTGTCCCATGTCCCACTGTTCCTGAGGTCCTCTCTGCACAAGGTCCTTGCAGGAAGAGCAAGCAGATATGGTTGATCCCACTCCCACCATGCTTGGCCTTGTCCCCTGTGTGTCCCATCCCCTCTCTCAGCACCTGGTGATGCTCCTGCCCAAAATAAGAAGTGGGGGGCTAATATCAGCTCACTTGTATCTCCCTCACTTTTTTTCAGCACCTAATTTATCCATCCAGCCACCTGAATTACACTGCAGTCTGGGCTCTGCTGGACACCCTAAGCCGGGAGCTGCAAGCCCTTGTGGAACATCCCAATGGCACCAAAACCAACCCTGCAGCCACCTGCAAGGAGCTGCTGCTGGCTCATCCCAGCCTGCCTGACGGTACTGGGGTGCACATGGAGTCCCCCCACCTTGACTCCTGACCTGGAGAGCCCTCCCCACACTGGGCTGGCTCTCCAGATCCAGGGACAAAGTGGGGGGACAAGCAGCTCTTTGCAGTTAAGAGGGGATGAGGATTTGGTGGATGAGCTCAGCTGGGTTTCACAGACATTCCGGGAGGATGGAGGTTGCAGCTAGGGATGTGCCATGAGCTGGGATGGCATCACATAGCACCCTCCCCATGCCAAAAACTGGGTGCCAGGAGCTCCCTTCTGCCTCCCCCCAGGGCAATACTACATTGACCCCAACCAGGGCAGCCCCCAGGATGCATTGGTGGCCTTCTGCAACTTCACGGCGGGCGGTGAGACCTGCATAGCCCCCGTCCACAACCAGGTATGGGGTGGCTTTCATGGGGCAGCTTCAGCCCTGTGTACCCCCTTGGGGCAGATGCGGATGAGGGTTTGTAGGGCTGGGAAGGCCAGTGTGGCCGGTCCCTTGCCGTGGTGACCGCTGCCAGCACAGGGAACTGCTGGAGCAGTTTGTGGTGATGATCCTGGTGATGGTGTGTGACCAGGCTACATGGGCTGGTACGGCTGGGTCCTTGTTCTGGTGGTGCCACCATCCCTGCTGGGAGAGCATGACATGGTCCCCGCTCCCCACAGGTCCCCATCAAGGCTTGGCTGAGCACCTACAGCTCTAAGGACACCTTTGAGTGGTTCAGCACCCTGCCCGGGGGCTTCCTGGTGAGTGTCCGGTGGGACAGCCAAGGGGACATGAAGCCCATCTCATGGGGTTGGGGGTCTCCCAGTGTCTGTCCCACTGTGGTGAGTGATGCCTGGGCACAAGGTCCTGCTGGCCATGCATGGAGGGACACTACACCTTCTCTCTCTGCAAGAAAACCCAAACCAACTGAATCATGCCCAGTGTTCAATCAGGGGGAGCACAGACCCCTCCAAGCCATCCCCGCTACCTTGTTTTGTCTCTGGTTGTCCCTGTAGCTGGAGTACGCAGGGGCCAGCCCGGTGCAGCTCCGCTTCCTCCGCCTGCACAGCCACCGGGCCAGCCAGAAGGTCTCCTACTCCTGCCGACCGGCCCCCCAGCACAGCCAGCCCCAGCCCGAGAAGGAAATCCGCTTCCTGGCCGATTCCCAGGAGCAGAGCTATGCGGCCAGCCTGCAGGGCTGCCTGGTGAGCTTGGCCAGGACCAGACCCTTTGCTCTGCTTGGAAGAGCCCCCTGACGTTTGCAGAGCCCCTTGGCACGTGTTTTCATCACCAGTGTTTAGGAAAGACATGGTGGCTGAGGGTTCACAGGGTGGGATGGAGCTGAGGAGCATCTTCTCCCCAGCCCCAAGGAGCTGCCCGAGTCCTGGGGATGGGGCAGGGGATGGGGTGGGCTCCAGGGGACACTGGGAAGGTCACATTGCTGCAGAAGCCATACAAGGCTGGGGATGGAGACCTGGCTCCTGGGGCGTGTTGGGTGGATGAAGTTCAGAGAAGGGAACGGAGCTGGTGAGGGGCTGGAGCACAAGTGTGATGGGAGCGGCTGAGGGACCTGGGGGTTCAGCTGGAGAACAGGAGCTGAGGGGAGACCTTCTGATCTCTGAACTGCCTGAAAGGAGCTTGGAGCCAGGGGGGTCGGGCTCTGCTCCCCAGGAACAAGCGCCAGGAGCAGAGGAAACGGCCTCAAGTTGCGCCAGGGGAGGTTGAGGTTGGATGTGGGAACAATTTCTTCTTTCCCAAAGGGCTGTGGGGCATTGGAACAGGCTGCCCAGGGCAGTGCTGGAGTCACCGTCCCTGGAGGGGTCAAACAGATGCGGAGATCAGGTTCTCAGGGACATGGGGTAGTGCCAGGGTTAATGGTTGGACTCGAGGACCTGGAGGGTCTCTTCCAACCTAAGTCATTCTGTGGAGTAACCAGAGCGGTGCAGGGAACAGTGGGGGCTCCGGAAGGGTTTCAGTGCTGCTCAGCTGCCCCTGGTACTCATTTCAGCTGGACAATGACTCCTCCATCACCGACACCATCTTCCAGTTCAGCACGGAGGAGCTCTCCCTGCTGCCCCTGCGGGACCTGGCCGTCTTCCACAACGGCGACGCCTCCCACCAGTTTGGTTTCACGGTCGGGCCAGTTTGCTTCAGCTGAAACCAGTGCCACCCAAACTGAGCCAGCCCCTTCCCTCCCCAGCCAAGAACTGGGGGCATGTTTGGAGGCTGGGGGTGGCACAGGGCTGCCTGGAGTTGCCAGTTCTGTTTTCCAGACGCCTGTTTGTAGCTGCATTGTGCCACGGACTACACTTCCTTCTGGAGTAGGAGAATATTGTTTACAGAAGTCATTTCTCTATAAATTATATATATTGTATATATGAGAGAAGGTGCTCATTTAATGACTGATTGAGGCTCATATCATTATAACAATGGGACCCTATCTCCTCAAAAAAAACCCAAAAAACACAACAAATAAACCCCACGAAACCAAAAAACAACAAGAAGCACAAACACTTCATCAAAAAAAAGGCAAAAAAGGCTTGTGCTGGAAGAAGGGGAAGGGAAAGGGCTTTGCTTTGCCTTGGTCACACGCACAACTGCTTGGAGCTGGGAGTTACACACACAGCCGCGGGCAGGCTCTGGGTGCCACTGTGGGCATCAGCACCGCTTTGCTTTTGGGGAAACTGAGGCAGGGGCAGCCCCAGCGCTCCCTGGTGTCATGGGGATGTCACGAAGAGCGCGCAGCTGGGACGGGCAGCTCCCTCCGCTCTGTCCCGCCTCTCTCAGCAAAAAGCTGGGGAAAAAAAACAAACCAAAACAAACCTTTCAAAACTTCCGCGTTTTGCAGCTGCCGGGTTGCAAAGCCCCGGCGCTGCCCCCCCGGGGAAAACGGCACAAAGACCCGGAACGCGCTGCGGGGCCTCAGGCGGGTGGCGGGGGGCGAGAGGAAGCGAGGCCCCGGGAGATCCCGCTGCCCCTTCCCGGGGGGTGACGCGGGAAGGAGTGCGGGAGGGGCGGGGACACGGGCAGCACCGCCTCCCCCCCGCACTACAACTCCCGGGGAGCCCCGCGCGCGCGTCACGCGCCCGCGCCGGTCCGAGCGGAGCTCGGTTAGACCGGGACTGGCTGAGCCCGCACCGGGACGGGCCCCGCACCGCCGCCATGCAGGTGAGACGAGCCGAGCCGAACCGGGGGGGTACTGGGCCGAGGGGGGCGCGACGGGGCCGGCTGTGCGCGCCGGACACAGCTCCGGTGTGGGGCTGGACGCAGCCCGGCTGCTCCCGTAAATCCCCCCTGAAACCCCGCAGCTCCCTGGGGACGAGCTGCGGTATCGCCGTTCGCCCTCCGGCACCGCGTCCTCCTGCTGGAGCTTTGGCCCGGTTCCCGTTTCTCCCCGTGCTTCACCTCGTGTTTCCCCCCGTGCTGTACCGGGGCTGCGGCAGAGCCTGCCCGGTGGCCTGTCCGAAGGGTGGGCTGTTTGTCTGTCTGTCTGTCTGCTCCTCGCACCCCTGGGCTGCTGTGTCCCCACCACCCACTCGCCCATCACCCGTGGAGGAGCCGTTGCAGATGCAAACTTGCAGCAAAACTCGTAGCGTGGCTCAAGTCACAGCGCAGGGCTCAAACCATCCTGCTGGAGCGGGTTTGCCTCATGCTCTGAGCTCAGATGTGGTGTTTAATAATACTGGGTCCCCCCGATTTACTGGCACCAGCCCCCTCACAGCAGCATCCCTGCAAGTTCTGGGAACAGCTCACAGCAGCTCCAAGGAGCATGCCGCTGTGGGGACACCTCCCCAGGCCACCACGTCCCCAGCGTGGGGCTGCAGGTTGGGCCGGCTGGGACAGTGTCCCACTTGTCATGTTTTTGTGCAGATCAGGGGTTGGTGCGATGCAAACCAACAAGCTCATCCCGATGCATGAGACTGGGTGTCCCAGTCAGACCAGAGCAGCGGGTTGGGATGCACCGGGCAGCCTGACATGGCTCCACACAGGCACCGCTGGTTTTCCATTTGCCAGCAAAGAGTAACCCCAAAACTGCACCAGATTCAGCCACTAAATGCACACGTTGTGCACAGGATGTTTTTCAGCAGCTTTGTTTGTGCGTGCGAACACCTGCGCGGTGCAGAGGAGGATCTGGGTGCAGCTGTACCTGGACACAGCTGAATCACCTGCGTGGGCAGGTGGGTGAGGACAGGACCGCGTCCCTCCCACGAATATCCCAATCCAGTTGCATTACCCTGGAGCACAATTCCCCTTTTGCAAAGAGCGCAGAGATTTTTTAGGGCTTGCCCTGTTGACCTTTGCAAATGCGTCTCACCCAGAGGGATGCTGTCTCTGGAGAAATCATCGCTGTAGCATCAGGGAAAGGAGCAAAGGGCTGTTGACCCAAGAAGCATCATTTTGGCCTCACAGTACCCAAAAACACATGGTGTTACCCCACGCTGGGAGGACTGGTGTGTTGGGGGATCTTCTGCCTGTCGCTTCTGTTTCCCTGTTGGTAAAATAATGTTACCTCCTTCTTGCACAGCATTGCAGACTTGTGGGTGAAACCCGAAAAGGAGAAATAGCTCCATTTAAAGGCTAATTATCATTAATTTGTTGCCAAAAGAAGCTTGAAAGTTGGAGTCAATTAAGTGTGCTAATGTGTTTTGGGTAAGGAGCGGCCAAAGGGTGTAATTAGAACCCAGCTGTGGCGTGGACACCAGGGTATCCAATGGTGTTTCTGCCGAGGCCAGACCCATCAGCCGCATCTGCTGGTGTCAGTAACAGTGGGTACACGCAGCCAAAACCAGGTTGATGTGAAGGGAAAAAAAAAGCACAATTAAATTCTATTTTTGGTGGCAAAATGAGCCGTGGTATCAGTTCTGTAGGTGTGTTTGGTAAAGAAGAGCAATACTTGCTCCTCCTGTTTTACAGTGCTAAAGATCAGGGTTTGATGCCTTTGTAGGTTCTGGCAGTCCCAGGTCAGACAGACTGACAAACAGCGCTTGGATTCATGCTCTTCGGCCAGGGAGGCATCCCTGGAGGAGCCTGTTGGGCTCTGGGTGCTTTGACCAGTCCTGGTGATGCCGGAGAATCCCCTGGGCGGCAGAGGAACGCGGAGGCTGGCTGGGCTCTGATCTCCAGCAGGTTTCGCTTTGGGCTACAGACGGTGGCCACCAGCCTCTATCCCTCTCCCACGGGCCTTTCCTTCTCAGATTTGGGCTAATGAAGTCCTGGGCTCATCTCTCTTTACTGCAGGGATAAACTCTGGCTTTTTCTCTCCAGCCCAGACGCACACAGGAGCTGCTGCTGTAGGTGAAGATTGTCCTGCTAGAAGCAAAGGGAAGAGCTAAGCCTGGTCAGCGTGACTGTGATTTTTCAGTCCAAGTTCCTCTTCCCGTTTCAGGAATCAGGGGAAAAAAAAATTGCACCATTTTGTAAAACCCCACTAAGCATCGATGTCAGGGCTCAGCCCTTCAGGGCAGTGGGTTCATCTGACCCATCATCCCAAGCCGGTTCCTAACACTGCCCTTTCCTTCCAGATGACCTTCTACTTTTCGGACACGGCCGTGCTGCTCTTTGATTTCTGGAGTGTCCACACCCCTGCAGGTACACTGCCAGCCCCTCTTCCCCCAGACACCCATCTGTCTGTCTGTCCGTCCACCCCTGACTGTGCTCTCTGCCTGGGGAAAGACTGCAGGGCAGAGGAACAAAGAGCAGCTTTGCATTTCCGCAGGAGCAGTTAGCGATGGGCTGTGAAGGGAACCAGGGACCACCCAACATTAATGCTGGGCATTTACTGCATGGGGGGGTCGGGGCAGAGCTGTGAGGGCTCCGCACACCGCTCACCCCAGAGCTGGGAGGGCAGTGCCTGGTTTGGGCTGAGCATCTCCTACCCCCATTAGCAGTGCTGTGCCCTGGGAATGCCCCGGGCAGGAGTCATGGATCATCAAATTGTTGTGGCTGGAAAAGGCCTTTAAGATCATCCAGTCCAACCATAACCCACCCCTGGCACTGCCCCATGTCCTGAGAACCTCATGTCCATCTGTCCAGCCCTCCAGGGATGGTGACTCCAGCACTGCCCTGGGCAGCCTGTTCCAATGCCCCACAGCCCTTTGGGAAAGAAGAAATTGTTCCCCACATCCAACCTCAACCTCCCCTGGCACAACTTGAGGCTGATCCTCCTGAGCTGACAGCAGTGGGAGGCAGGTGTGGGAATCATCCCCCCCACATGCCTGGCACCCCCCACAGCCACTCACTGACAGCTCAGCTTCCGTTTTGCTTGTACACTCTTCCTTTTTTCCAGTTATTTTTCTAACATCATGTTTTAACTCCCACATTTTTGTGGAGTCAACGCAAAGGTGTTTATTTTTTTCAGAGCAACCCGCCACCGAAAGTACTCCCTAGAAGTTTAGAGGGAGGATTGGGCTAAATACACCATTTCTCAACACTGCCCAGACCTGTTGCTCCAACCCAACCCCTATCCCAGGAGTCATCCCTTCCCTCCACCCTATGGATGTGCCCAGGTGCTCCGTGCCAGGACCCACCACCCCCTCCAATTGCCCCATGTCCCCTCTCCCACCATCAGTGGGCAGTGACACGGGGCAGTGACGGGTTGTTCCTGGCAGGGATGGCGCTCTCGGTGCTGGTGATCCTGCTGCTGTCCGTGCTCTATGAAGCCGTCAAGATGGGCAAAGCCGTGTTGCTGCGACGGGCGCTGCTGACGCTGCCCCGCAGCCTCAGCCGGGAGTCGCTGGTGGAGCCGGAGGAGACAGACACCAACCCTCCCGAGGGCAGGTACGCAGTGTCCCCTGTGTCCCCTGGGCTGGCTGTTTGGGGGGGAGAATGGTTATAAAGGGGCAGCTGGAGACTGACAGGCTCCCAGGAAAGGGGATGTGTCCAGCTTTGGGAGGTGGCCCTGGGGACATCCTGGCCCCTCCAGGTATTCTGGGAGGTGTCCAGGATGGTTTTCTGCTGTTTTAAATGTTCACATTGCCGCAGGAGCCATTGTGGGCACGGGGAGGTCCCTGTGATTCAGGGGTGGGTGCAAGCAGCAGCTCAGCCACCCCAGCAAGGCTGGCCCAGGTGTTTCCTCCCCAGCGCAACCCATTGGGGCCAAGCTGGGGGTTTTTCCTCTTGTATTAAATCCCGGACCATGCCTGAGGCTGCCAACTCCTTAATTATATCCTCCCTGTTCCTTTGGAATGGGATTTCCCCCTGCACTGCTTTTTGCAGCCCCCATCCCTCTCCCTGCTCTCCAAACCCACCTCTGGCCACTCTGGGATGCTGGGCTTGAGGGGGAAGATGCTGGGCTGCCCCAGCCCCTCACTGATGGGTTTCCCTTCTTCTTCCACAGGTGGTTTCAGTACCATGTTGCCCAGACGCTGTTCCATGTGGTGCAGGTGGTGCTGGGCTACATGGTGATGTTGGCTGTCATGTCCTACAACGCCTGGATCTTCCTGGGGGCCATCGTGGGCTCCACGCTGGGCTATTTTGTGGTGTACCCCCTGCTCGGCCGGGGCTAGGCAGCCCCCCCCGGGACAGTGGGCGACATGCTCTGCACCTCCTGCTACTTTGTCTGGAATAGCTGCTGTCACTTTTGCTGGGTCTGTCCTTGTTCCCATGCTGTGCGGGACGCAGCAGCCCAGGGACTCACTGCGGGGACCCTCGGTGCTGGCGCTGGGGAAGGGCAGTCCCATGGCCAGTGCTCTGTCACACTACTGCCGTCCTCAGCGGGTGGCTGTCCCCCAGCTCTCAGGGAGCTTTATCTGGGTGATTCCCCATCCCTGGAGACATCCCAGGCCAGGCTGGACGGGGCTCTGAGCAACCTGAGCTGGTGAAGATGTCCCTGCTCATGGCAGGGGTGGCACTGGGGGAGCTGGGAAGGTCCCTTCAACCCATACTAACTATTATTTCCTTTGCCCTCCCCCCTTTTTTTACGGGGCTCATCCTGGCTGGCACAGGGATGCTTTGGTGACCTGCTAGGGAAGCGGACACATTGGGGACAGGCACCCCTGCCCAGAGCTGCCCTGCACCAAGCCCCTCTTCACACAGTGCCTTCTGGGGATAACGGGGGTCCTGCTGCCCCCCCAGACCCCTTCTCCTGTGCAATGCTTCAGGGATGGGGTTGGTGAAGCCCCCCAGCCATTGGCATGGCCATGCTGAGGAGAAGCTCCTGCTGCGGGTGCCTCTTGCTGCTTCCTTGGGACACCCCTTTTAATAAAATCATCTCAGTCGTTCGGCTCCTGGTGTGTGATGGTGCAGGGTGGTCCTAGGACGTGACACCTCCCAGGTCCCCCAGCCCTACCCCTCTTCAGGAGGGTGGTTCAGGAGTAAGAACAGTCTCCTCTGGCTTTAAATAAAGCTTTTCCATTTTATTAATTATTATAAGCATATTTTTAAACATTTGTATAACTTTCTTAATAAAATATCCTGGAAGAGACAGGTTTTAAGTTCCCAAAGCAAGGCACTGTGGGGGGGCTCCCCAAGTGGGTTAGGCTGGGCACCCCCCTTCAGAGGCACCTAAAATACAGGCAGGTGTCGGGGTGCTGGTCCGTGCACACACGTGAGTCTCACACCTGTGAGTCTTGACAGTCGCCAGCAGCTCAGGGTCTTTTAGCATCTCTGCATGGGGCTGCGTGGGTCCTGTCCCCCCACTCTGGGTTGCCAGCAAACCACTGTTAAAGCCCCAGCTCTTTGCCTGACCATCACTGCAGGCACCAAAACCTGCAGTGCCCAAGAGCCAGGTAAATCGTCTGTGCATGGTGTGGGGAGCTCTGGAGAGCAAGAGCCAGGATCCCTCCCTGGCATGGCCAGCCTGAGCCCAGGGGCTGTCCCGTCCTGCCCAGCAAAGCTGGAAACGTGGTGTGAGTGCTGCTTTCCCTGGAAGTTTTGTGCTTTGGACTTAAATAGCTGCTAGAAGACCCCAGGCTGAGGGCGGCCAGCGCAGGCAGTGGGTGCTCTGAGCCCAGCCTGAGCGTTCTGAGCCCAGCCTGGGTGCTGTTAGCCCTCTCCTGCTCCAACTCTTACCACATCAGCAGCAGTTTGAGCCACCTGGTATCGCTGTATCCCCACCACCCACCATCATGTTTTTCCATCGTTCTCAGTGCCCCTGCTTCCACCAGCACTCCCAGAGCTGTCTGGGTGGGATGGTGGGGGCCAGGCTGCCAAGAAATCCCCCCAGGCTGGGGCAGGGGACAAGCCACCCAGGGCAGGCAGGACCATCCCGCACACCCATCCAGAGCGGGGTGCCAGCCCCCCCTGCCCGCAGCAGCCCCAGGCACTCCTGCTGGGGGGCAGATAAAGCATCTCTTCAGTAGAACATAAGAAAATAAGGCAGAAGGACAGAACAGAGTGCAGGGGGTGCCCTGTGTGGGGCTGGGGGCCTCCCACAGTATGACCCAGTAGGACCAGTGGGCTGTGGCCAGCCCTGCACAGCAACAGGGACCCCCCCCCGCGCCAGGCAATCAGGTCTTGGTGTTTCCCATCCCCTCCCTCTCCATCCCCAGCAGCACAGTGGGTCCTTTTCCCCTACCCCAAACCCCAGCCTCACCGGGGCCAGTCCATGACGGGGGTGGCCCGTGACTAGAACTCAGTCTGCACCCCCTCACTGCTCTCCGTCGTGCCCGTGAGCTGTGGGGAGCTGCAATCGCTGCCAGGGGGGGACACCTCACCCGTCTCCTTGTCACTGGGCTGGTGGCAAGTTGACTCAGTGGATGGTGATGGGGTCTGGGCTCTGAGTGTGGGTGATGCTGGTGTGGCATGGGACACCCCGGCCTCTGATGGGACATCGGCTCTGGGTGCAGGTGATGCTGGTATGGTGTGAGGCACCTCAGCTCCTGAGGGCAAATCACCTCTGGGTGCAGGGGATGCCGGTGCAGCGTGTTGCACCCCAGCCCCTGATGGGACACTGGCTCTGGGTGCAGGTGACGGTGTGGCATGTTGCACGCTGGCTTCTAATGGAACATCAGCTCCGGGCACAGGTGATACTGGTGCAGCGTGTGGCACCCTGGCCTCTGATGGGACACCGGCTCTGGGTTTGGGTGATGGTGGTGCAGCGTGTTGCACGCTGGCTTCTGATGGGACATCGGCTCTGGGCACAGGTGACGCTGGCATGGGTGATGCTGGTGCAACATGTTGCACCACAGCCTCTGACAGGACATCTGCTCCGGGTGCAGGTGATGCTGGTGCGGTGCAGTGTACCCCATCCCCTTGGCTGGGTGGACCCTGGGAGGGGACATCACCTGGGACAGCCCCTGCCACCTCCTTGGGGGCACTGCTCTCTTGTGTGGCATCGGTACCGTTCGTCAGCTGCTTCTCCACTTCGTCCCCAAGGCTTTCCTTGGTCAGCGCCTCCTGGATCTTCTCCACCCCATCTGGGGAGCTCGGCAGTGCCCCGGGATCTGGCTTGGGGGAGCCAGGCTGCAGCAGCACCTCAGCACCCACCTCGTAGGGCAGGACCCCCTCGTCATCTTGGATCACCGACACCACTTGCTTGGCTCTGCGGCGCTTCTCGGTGGCCAGCTCAGCCTCGGGCTGTCCGCCGTGCTCCTCGGCCCAGTCGATGGGGACACCCTCGCCCAGGAGGTGCAGGTTGGGATCGCTGTTGTGCATGACCATGCTGTCGCGATACAGGTTGTGCTTCCGCTGCACGGCCGCCTCCTTCACAGCTGGAGCACCGAGGGAGATGTCAGACAGGCTGCAGGGACGGGGCAGCGCCCACCGGGCTCGGGCAGCGCTCCCAGTCCTCTGCGTGGTGTGGGGTGCAGGGAGGGGGGCTGCAGCTGGGCAGGGGGGGCTCAGCCCTACCAGTGGGAACAGCTGCTACTGGTACAGCCCCAGCACCCTACGTGGGGTCACCCCCTCCTTGTACAACCCCCAACACCGTATGTCATGTCAGCCCCTCCTCCTATGGTTCCCAGCACCCTGCACAGGGTCACCCCTCCTCACACAGCTTCCGGCACCCTGAATGGGGTCACCCCCTCTTCCTATGGTCCCTAGCACCCTGCATGGTGTCACTACCTGCTCTTTTGGTCCCCAGCACCCTACATGGGGTTACCCCCTCCTCCTACATTGCCCAGCACCCATCACAAGCCCTCCAGGCGCTGCTAAGCCCAGGCTCAGCTCACCCTCACTCTACCCAGAACCCACCCCAGGGTGCTGGAGCCCCCCAGGGCTCAGAGCTCAGCAGTTCTATGCCCCCCTGGTGCTGCAGGACCCTACCTTGCATTATGTCCTTCATCACGGACTGCAGCACCACCTCCTCGTACGTGTTCTCCACCAGGATGAAGCTGGCAAAGTCCTCGAAGATCAGCTCCTGAAACTTGGCCAACTCCTGCCGTGGGGGAGAGGCCATTCAGCGTCGGGGGGATGGGGCGGGGGGATGCTGCAGCCCATCCAAAGGGGTGGTCTTTCCCCCACTAACCCCCAAACGTTATCCTCTTACCCCCTTGCAGGTTGGCGCCAGCTTTTTCAGCAGGAAGGGGATGGTGATCTGCAGCAGGGCCTCTCTGAAGAACTTCTTCCGCACAGTGCTGCTGTCATAGTCGAATTTCTGCAGAATAAGAGGGCAGCCCCGGGTCAGTAAGGGCTGCAGTTTGTCCCCCCTCCAGCACATTTGCACAAGCAGGTTCCTCTGCCCCCTGCATCTTTCTCTCCAGCTCGTTCTCGGGCTGCCTGAGCCTGGGTAGGAACCATGTCCTGCACCACTGCTGGCAGAAGGGTTTTTGGGCCAGTCCGAACCCTGGGTGGCTTTTACAGAGATGTATGTGATCAGAGAGACAAGGGGTAACAGGCTCAGACTGAATCATAGGAGGTTCCATCTGAATATGAGGAGGAACTTCTTTGCTGGGAGGTGCCAGAGCCTGGCCCAGGCTGCCCAGAGCGGGTGTGGAGTCTCCTTCTCTGAGCCATTCAAACCCCCTGGACCCACCTGTGTGATCTGCTGTGACCCTGACTGAGCAGGGCTGGGATGGAGATCTACAGAGGTCCCTGCAACCTGTCTATGATTCTGTGAGGGGACATGGCTCTTCCAAGTGATTTCCCACTCACCTGCCTACATCCCAGTAAAATGCATGAAAAAAATCTCAACATGAAGTATTTCCCCACAAGACTTCTGTTAAAATCGGTAAGGTCGCTCCTGGCCTCTTCCCCAGATCACTGGCCCATGGAACAAGGCCACTGAAAGTCACTGAAGCCCCTGACCCACCACCCCTCACCTTGAGCACCCTCTCGAGGATGCGCTGGATGGACTTGCAGACGTCATCTTTGCCCTGCAGCTTCCCCAGGTCCTGATGGAGCAACGTCTCGAATGTGTAGACAGCATCGTCCATTTGCTGTGGGCAGAGGCAGATGGTCACCATGTAGGGGCACCCAGAGAGACCAACCATGGGGGTGGGCAAGGGGTTCTTTGGGAGCACTGTCACACCGAGATGAGCCGCCACACTGATATGGTCCCTAGCAGCCCAGTGTGGCAATGGATCTGGGGAAGGGGCTGGAGCACAAGTGTGATGGGAGCAGCTGAGGGACCTGGGGGGTTCAGCTGGAGAACAGGAGCTGAGGGGAGACCTTCTGATCTCTGAACTGCCTGAAAGGAGCTTGGAGCCAGGGGGGTCGGGCTCTGCTCCCCAGGAACAAGCGCCAGGAGCAGAGGAAACGGCCTCAAGTTGCGCCAGGGGAGGTTGAGGTTGGATCTGGGGAACAATTTCTTCTTTCCCAAAGGGCTGTGGGGCATTGGAACAGGCTGCCCAGGGCAGTGCTGGAGTCACCATCCCTGGAGGGTTGGACAGACGGACATGAGGTTCTCAGGGACGTGCGGTTAGTGCCAGGGGTGGGTGAATGGTTGGACTCAATGATCTTGAGGGTCTCCTCCAACCAAAATGATTCTGTGATTCTATGACCACACACCTTTAACTGGCTGCCAACGACATGAAGGTCCCTGAGACAGGACAGACATCCCGGCCAAACCCCTATCTGGGTTATCCCCTATCCCCTCTCTGCCCACACTCCCCAGCCGCCTGTGCTCAGCCCAGGGGGACATGGGAGGACCCTGGTCCCTGTCCCACCTGTCTCATGTGGATCTGGGCTCTCTGCTTGAAGACAGACGTGCTGGAGACATCGAACCGCTGCTGAAGGCCCTCCAGTTTCAGCTGGTCCATCTTTTCGTAGCATGACTGCATCTTCACAGGGTGGAAGGCCAGGTGGGAAAGCTTCTCCATGTACTGAGGATAAAGTCAAGCTTAGCAGGGCAGGACATGCCACCCCACGTGGCCTTCATCCCCATGTATTTTCTCAGCCTGGGGTGCCCCAGCACCATCCACACCAGCAATGCCAGCAGGACTGGTCCTAACACCTGCAAGTCAGCAAGAAGCATCACCAGCTCTCACCTCTGCCAGCTTCTCCATGCCACCTTCGTTGACGATGTTCATGTTCATGTCTGTCACCTCCTTGAAGAACACCTCCCGCGCCTCGGCAAAGCCCTGGCTTGTGGGGGTCATCAGGGCCTCCAGGATGGAGGAGATGTAGGGCTGGACATGGTTACGGACGCAGACCTCCGCTTTGGGGAGGACGAATGCTGGGCAGAGAGCAGGGAGATGCATGGTGAGGCTCCTCCTTCACCCTTCCAGCTCTTCAAATCAGGTCCTAAACCCACCGTAGGGCCATGGACCTGTCCCTGTCCCCAGGTCCCGGCAGGAGTGGTGTCCCAGACTTGCAATACAATGCAACTGGTTCTTGCAAGGGGCCCTTGGTCTGTATTGAACCTGTTCCTGCCCCATTGCCTTATCCAGGGCATCACTGCCCACCTTGACCCCCACCTCCTGGGACAATGCATCACCCTGCAGGGCTGTACCTCGGATCTTGCTGGCCAAGTGCTCCTTCGATGTGATGATCTGGTCCATGTCCGTGCGGATGGTGCTCTCCATCTGGGGCCGCTCCTGCTCGCACTTGGCCGTCACAGCATCATACTGAGCCTTGGTCTGCTCGTAGACCATCCTATAGACGGCATCCGAGATCTGGCGAGAGACAGGTGGGCTGGTCAGCGTCCTCCCACACCTCCTGCTCCCCCCACTAACCATCTTGTCCAGCATCAGATGCCTCCTGAGCCTTCACCCATGCCCTGACCAGACCTCTCCTTGCACCCTGGCACTAGGTTTTCCACACCAGGGACCTCCCAGCTGGGTGAGATGAAGCCCCCATGGTGCAGAAGATGCTTCAAAGTGATGCCTGAGGGACACAGAGCCAAGTGCTGCTCCAGGCAGGGTTGGGGATGCTGCAAGTCTGGGCATGCTGGTGGTCCAGCTATGCTGATGGTTCAGGGATGCTGGTGGGCCAGGGATGCTGGTGGGCCAGGCAGGAGAGCCCCTAACCCCATTTCAATGCTGTACCCTGCCTGAGGTTTCGGGAACCAACCCCATGAGTGGGTTGGAGCCACTCGCTGAGGCTTCACGCTCACTTTGCAGCCAAACGCTGTGATTTTGGGGTCAGCGGGAGGCAGAGCCTTCCCCCATCTCCCTCCCTCGGGCTTCCCAGCTCTGCAGCTAAGACCACAGCTACTGAAAAAGCAGAGTTTGTGCATTTTTAGGCTGCTCCAGCAGCATGTTACGAGCCTGGTGATGATTAACTATCAGCTTTTAAGGTTTTCACAGGCTGTTTTGAAGAGCCCTCGGTCTTTCGCAATGCTCCAGGCTGGATTTAGCCAGCGCTGCTCTAAAAATGGCTCTCGCTAAATATAGCCAGGACGGGCTTTGCTCCAGGGCTGGGCTTCCTCCTGTTTGCTTCCCTGGCCCCAGGGACAGGCAGTGCAGGCAGGGATGGGCAGGGCTGCTGCAGGGGGACAACAAGGAGCTTTCAAAAGCCACAGCAGAGAATGAGGACGGATTCCTTAGTGGCTGGAGAGGGGGTAACGCGGCGGGTAGTGATCCCAGTGGCAGTGCAGTCCCCAAAGCAGAGGCAGCACAGGAGGGGTGGCGGGGGGGGAGGTGACAATGTCCCCCCCAGACCCACACCTGGATCCAGGTCCGTTGGCGCTCCGGAGCTTTGCCCTTCAGGCGGGGGCCGATGGTGGTCCGCAGCTCGGGGAGCAGCTCCTCCATCACCAGGTTGCTCAGGACCTGCAAAGGCAGGAGGAGGTTTTGGGGACCCTGCTCAACCTGTACCCTTCAGCCCCCAACCCAAGCTGGGGGTGACAGGTCCTCACCTGGGTTTCATTGCCACACAGCATGTCCCAGGTGCCGTACTGCTCCTTCGCCTGGCGGTACATGCGGATGGCATCCGTGAAGGCTGGAGCCTCCACTTTGGAGTCCTCAGGGATCCCTGGGGTGGGGACAGGGGGACGAGTAAGAATTGGGAGTGAGGGGCAGCCCCAGCCCACCAGCACGGGGTATCCTCCATGTCCCCCACACCCCTGAAAGGAGTCCAGGGTTGTCACCAGGGGTGGGGGATCCCCTCCTGAGGCCCTGTCTGTAACTGGGTGGGGGGCAGCAGACCTCAGATACACCCATGGCTGGGGGGTCCCACTCTGTTCACAGACTGACCTGTCCCCCAGAGCCAGACAAAGGGTAGGGAGGCAGAATGGGGGTGCTCAGTGACCCCCCACAGTGCATGGGGACTTGATGATCACTCATGGCATGGCAGCAGCAGGCACTCAGAAGGTTGGGGGGGCTCAGTGACCCCCACCAGCACAGCAGGACAGGACAGGGGGGCTGGAGGAAGTGGGGGCCCTGCAAAGAATGGTGCAGCTGGGGAGGAAGAGGAAAGTGGCTGAGAGACATTGGGATGAGTCAGGTCCCGTCCCTGAGCCTGTGGGAGGGACACTGGGCTGTCCCTGAGATGTCACTGCCATGAGTCACCCCAGCCTGGCTCCCAGGACCACCGGCAGGAGGGGGGTTCGGGCATACCCCCACTCTCCCATGACACCCATCATGGGGAGCGCAGGGTGCTGGGAGCCACGTGCCGTGGGGAGGAGGAGATGGGGACAGTGGGACACAACCTGGGACCCTGCTGGCACATGTCCCACACATGTCCCTGCCTCGTTCCAGGCTGCAGAGGCACCTGTCAGTTGGGAAGGAACAGTCCTGGGGGTGAACTGCCCCAAAACCCCCAGTCCCCCTCCTGGAACTCTGCCAGGAGGGAGGTGGCATGGGGCCCAGCTCAGGATGCCTGTGCCCTTTGGCCAAGGGTCCCCTGGCACAGCAATGACAGCAGAGGGTCATGGCCCCAGAGCCCCCAGCAAGCCAGTGTCCCGGGGAGCCGCAGCCAGAGGTGGCTTCTCCCCTCCTGGGGTGGTGAGCGGATCTTTTCCAACACACAGATTTTTCTAAGATGATTACATTTAACTCCAAGCATAAGCAGCTTTTCCTAAGGGGCAGCTTAATATACAGGAGGGGAAATAAACGCTGAAAAAGTCAAACCTGGCCCTTTCTCAGTGCTCGGGGTGAGCTGGACCAGGGTTGCGCTTCCAGGGACCAGTGCTTCTCCATCCATGGAGCTCAGTGTCACCTCCCAGGTGGGACAACCTGATATGGGCTTCAGTCCCCTGCCAGAGCTGCTACAGCCAACCCTTGTCCTCCAGACCACCCAGGATTCACCCCCCAAGAAGCCACCAGGATCAGCCCCACCAGAGTCACTTGTCCCTGGCTGAGCATCACCCCGGGGACACCCAGACAGGGTTGGCTGCACAAAGCCACCGTGCCACCTCATAGGCCAAATTTCATGATTTGGCTTCATTAACATGACTCTAATTAAGCACTGATATGAGCTCGCCTTTGTTGGGCATGGGAAGCAACCACCCAAGCCTGGACCCTGTCCTGGAAAGGGTCCCAGGGTGACTGTGTCCCCAACACTGGAGAGTGATGTTACACCTTGACCTTTGCAAACTCCACCCTGCTCACAGCACAGGGTCATCTCCTCTCGCCGAGGGAACAGTGCTGAAGAAGAAATGGGGGTTTGAAAACGCTTTTCGCCCAAAACACAGCCTGCCTGCAATAAAGGACAAAAGTCATTGGGGTGGGCACTGCTCCAGCCCCACGTGTCACCGTATTGGGCAAAGAGACCATCTTGGAGCAGCCAAGGGCACCCAGGGTCCAGGGAAACCAGGCTGGACACCTCCTGCGTGAGGAATGATGTTGCACGTCCCTCCCTGGCCCTTACAAAAGAGCTGGTGTTACAAAAATACAGTCTGAGAAAGGGAGGTGAAAATTCCCACACTAATCACAACCGGAGGCAGAGACAGAGCCTCTAATTTGGGGAAAAAAAAAAAAATAAAATGCTTGACAACAACAAAAGAGCTTTCATGGGATTTGAAACAGTATCCTGGAGCTTGCAGGAGCAGCGAGGGGCAGAAATGGAGCTCGGGGGGGTGAAAGAACCATCTCAGAGAGAAATCCAGGCTGCAGAAATGCAGAAACCCACCAGCACACACTGTCCTGGGAGACCCCCCCTGGGGGGGGTTTATCACATGTGAGGAGGAGGAGGAGAGGGAGGAAGGGAGGTAACAGCACAGCCCTGGCTGGCACAGGGTCATATCTCTCCTCTCTCCTGCAGCAGCACCCGGGTGGGGGACATTAAAGATAAATACGCTGGCTTGTTGTTAGTACAAGAAGTCAATTCCTCTTTTATCAGGAGCCGGTTTTGCTTGCAGTGCCCCAGTTTTGTGGGTTCAGCCAGCGAGCACGGGGGGCCCTGGGTGCTGAACCCTGCGTGGCAATGATGCTGCAGCAGTAACGAGTGGCAGGGGGGTCATTGCACCCCTAAAGGAGCCCAAGCTCCTTCAGGACATGCTCATCCTGATGAGCTTGGACACCCCCGGCTCACCAACAGTGCATGGATGTGTTTGGTAGCGAGGAGCACCAAAAGGAAGGGAAAGAGCAAAGTTCTCAGATTAAATCTAACATGGGAGGATGGAAACTGCCACCGAAACCCGGGCTCAGGATATGGTTCCGTTCCTCTGCTCCCTAACCAGCAGCTCTGGCAAAATCAGGGCTACATGCAGTGAAAGAAGCACAAAAAGAATTGACAGCATCACCCTTTGCCCACTAAAAGACCCGATTTTGAGCTGGTTTCAGCGCTGGCACCTCCTTCCCCAGGAATCCTCTCGCCATTTGTGGCACCACTGGGACCTGGGGCTCAGCCCAGGAGCACACGGGCCCCAGCTGAACAGGAAAATCGTGTTTTCCTGCCAGAGTATCGCTGACACGGGAGGCAGGTCCTGCCGCAGCCCCGCACCCTGTCCTCCTGCACCGGAGCTCGGGCGGTGCCAGTGGGTGGGGAGCGGGACGGTGGGGCTTGCAGGTTTGATGACTTTAATTACCAAATATTTTCTACCTCAGGGTGGAAAATAGGCACCAGGGTGACTCTTGAGCCAGGCTCCATGATGGTTCCTGCAAACGCTGCCTGCCCTGGAGTGGGCACCGTGTTCTGAATGGGATGAAGCTGGGCAAAGGGATGCACCCATTGTCTGGAGTCCCCCCACAGCCCCCCTTGCTCGGGGGGAGGATGAGATGCTTAATGATCTCAAATCTTGGGTTCACTTCTGGGCCTTTCACGACAAGAAAGAGGTGCTGGAGTGAGTTCGGAGAAGGGAACGGAGCTGGTGAGGGGCTGGAGCACAAGTGGGATGGGAGCGGCTGAGGGACCTGGGGGGTTCAGCTGGAGAACAGGAGCTGAGGGGAGACCTTCTGATCTCTGAACTGCCTGAAAGGAGCTTGGAGCCAGGGGGGTCGGGCTCTGCTCCCCAGGAACAAGCGCCAGGAGCAGAGGAAACGGCCTCGAGTTGCACCAGGGGAGGTTGAGGTTGGATGTGGGGAACAATTCCTTCTTTCCCAAAGGGCTGTGGGGCATTGGAACAGGCTGCCCAGGGCAGTGCTGGAGTCACCATCCCTGGAGGGCTGGACAGAGATGAGGTTCTCAGGGACGTGCGGTTAGTGCCAGGAGTGGGTTAATGGTTGGACTTGATGATCTTGAGTG
The DNA here is from genome assembly GCF_037038585.1 of Patagioenas fasciata. Taxonomy (NCBI): domain Eukaryota; kingdom Metazoa; phylum Chordata; class Aves; order Columbiformes; family Columbidae; genus Patagioenas; species Patagioenas fasciata. Next base: position 3,559,425 of record NC_092539.1, read on the forward strand.
TGTCTTCCAAGCAAAATTATTCCATGATGCTCAACAACTCCCAGTCAGTTCCTCCTCTTGAACCCCAAATCATCTCTTTAGGTCCCAAACCCAACCCAACCACCCCTTTGGAGCAGGAGTATGATGGTCTCCCCACCCTGGACCCTCCCTTCTTCCCCCCAGTATCACTCACCGTTATTGCAGTGCCGGACGCAGTCCTGGAAAACCGCCCGCCACTTCTCCTGCTCCTTGCCCGTCATCACGCAGAAGTAATAGTGCCGGGCATAGGGGTGCCAGAGGATGAGGGGGAAATCTGTGGGGCACTTCAGGATGGGGGACTGCCCGGATTTGGGTGTCACACCTGTGGAGGGGGGAAGGATGCTTTGAGGAGGGAATGGGGTAAGAGGACAGACTTTTTAGCAGGGCCTGTTGCAACAGGACAAGGGGCAAGGATTTTAAACTAAAAGAGGGGAGATTCAGGCTGGACATGAGGAAGAAATTGTTGGCCCTGAGGGTGGTGAGAGCCTGGCCCAGGTTGGCCAGAGAGGTGGTGGATGAACCATCCCTGGAGACATCCCAGGCCAGGCTGGACGGGGCTCTGAGCACCCTGAGCTGGTGAAGATGTCCCTGCTCATGGCAGGGGTGGCACTGGATGAGCTCTGAAGGTCCCCTCAACCCAGACTGTTCTGTGATTCTATGACAGTGAGCGGGGTGACGGCTGGTCCTCCTGGGGGTCTGGATGGAGAAGTTGGAGCTGCTGCCTTCACCCAGAACTCCCCAGAACAGGGAGGTGACAGCAGCTCAGGGCATCTCTCGTGGAGCCGCAGACACATTTTCCTTCCTTTCCCATCGTCTGTGGCAGGACTCGAGCAGCAGAAACTTTACACAGCTTCCTACACTTTGTGGAGGGGATGGGGCTGTTCTCCTTCCCTACAGCCCTGCACCCCAAAACCATCCATTTCTGAAGGTCTGCAGGGATGTCCACACCACCAAACCACCCCTTCCCAAAGGTCCTGAGAGATGCCCAGCATCATGGGGGTGGCAGGGGACTGTGAGCATCCCTCCTTGCCCCGCAACTACCAGAACACTCACCGGGGAGGCTGCTGTTCACCAGCTCCAGGTACCGCTCCACGGAGGTGAGGATCTTGTAGCCAGCGCTGTTGACCAGCACGCGGGGCGGTAGGTCCCGCTCATAGGCCTGAGCAGAAAAAGATGGTCACGGATAACGGGGAGCACGGCCACACCACTGCAGTGATGGGGTGTCCCCCTCTGGAGCTGTCCCCACTGGAGATGGGTGACAGGGTGATGTCCCTCACCAGTTTGTTCTCATAAAGGACCAAGCCGTAGTTGTGCGGGACCACGCAGAAGCGGTTCCTCCACTTCTTGTTTTCCTCGATGTACTGGAAGAGGTTGCCCGAGTAGATGACGTGGTCCTCCAGTGGGACCTGTGGGCAGGAGACACATAGTGGGTGGCACATGGGTGGTGGGGTTCCCAGCTGGGTAGCCCTTCATCCTACGGTCACAGCCTGGCATGGGGAGCTCAGCAAGGTCCATTGATGGTGATTTGGGTGGGGTTTTCTGCACTAGGGCTATGTTGAGTGTCTCTATGTTCACCAATTGATTGTCTCCTATAGCATTGCAAATATAGGTGCCTGAATAGGGGTGTCTGTGTGATAACCTGGGTGTTCCACATGCACAGCCCTAGAAAACCCCAGAGGGGCTGTTCATACAGCAGCTAAGTTGCACATGGTCACCATGATGGTGATCACACCTCTGTCTGTGTCATCTCCTTCCTGGGAGACGATGCACCAAGCTCTGCTGAGTGATCTGAGCTCACTTGGCCAAGCGGCAGTTTAGGGCAGAGCTTCCATCAGCGATTCCCAACCTCAGTGCTCAGAGAAGGGAACAGAGCTGGGGAAGGAGCTGGAGCACCAGTGTGATGGGAGCGGCTGAGGGACCTGGGGGGTTCAGCTGGAGAACAGGAGCCGAGGGGAGACCTTCTGATCTCTGAACTGCCTGAAAGGAGCTTGGAGCCAGGGGGGTCGGGCTCTGCTCCCCAGGAACAAGCGCCAGGAGCAGAGGAAACGGCCTCAAGTTGCGCCAGGGGAGGTTGAGGTTGGATGTGGGGAACAATTTCTTCTTTCCCAAAGGGCTGTGGGGCATTGGAACAGGCTGCCCAGGGCAGTGCTGGAGTCACCATCCCTGGAGGGTTGGACAGATGGAGATGAGGTTCTCAGGGACACGGGGAAGTGCCAGGGGTGAGTTAATGGTTGGACTCTATGATCTTGAGTGTGTCTTCCAAGCAAAATGATTTTATGGTTCTATGGTTCAACTACTGCCATTTCCCCAGCCTGGGGCAGGCAGGACCGTTCCTAGCGCTCCTCAGTAGTGGCCATCAGCCAGAAGGTCCTGCCAGGGTGCAGGTCAGAGGCAAGCTGCAGATGGCAGGAACCTTCGCGTGGTCTCCCAGTGGGACGCAGAAGAGGAATTGCAAAAAGCCACCCCATAGAGCTCAGGACCAGACAATGCTCGAATGCCCTGGGCTTCACGGAGGACCAGCAACAGCAACGGGCTGAGGACATCCTGTGTTCCTGAGCACCCCCCTGCGATGAGCAGCTCATCTCCAGCCCCTTTTGGCCCACACGCCGGCAGCCTTTACACCGTTCCAAACACAGGCCGGCTGAGCAAGCCAAGAATTTGTCCCAAGAATTTTTATGATCCCAGGAACATAAACAAGAGCCGAGAGCTCTCGTGAGGGAGGGATCGTTCAGCAGCCGGCCCTCCTGCCGTGGCCACCCACCATCCACCATGGTGGCCGTCAAGAGGGACCAGCCAGGCCATGGGTCCCACCATGCACCCAGCACCAGAACCTTTCTCTCTCCGCACCTCCTGGTTCACAGACACCTCACTGCCTCCTCCCAGCCCCCGCACACCCTTGACTTGCAGGGAGGTCTGAGAGCAGCTTGGCTCAGCTAACAGGCTGACAGCACCTCGCTGCTCCCTCCTGCTTTCCAAAGCCCTGGGAAGGGGGAGAAGAAGCACAAAGTCCTGTGGGGCTGGGGGACAGCGGGAACGATGAGACCCTCAACGCCAAGGCCACCACCCAGGATAGGGACAGAAAGGTGGTGCCAGTTCTGGGAGTCCCCATCAGCATCTCACTGGGGTGGCTCATCCAAGGAGAAACCATTCCATATAAACAAGTTTCAAAAGTGCTGCCCGAGGCACATGAAGCCATATGGACCAGCTGCTAAGAACATAAAATCCAGGCTGAGCCCTGATGCAGGTCCAGGGGACGCTCAGGTGGGGAATGGCTGCTCGTGGCCACGAGCATCACAGAGTGTCCGTCCCTTCCTTACACACCCTCCTTGCCCGGGGGAGGCACCGAGGCAGCACCAACCAACCCTGGCAAATATTTGGGACAGGCAGGTATGTGTCAAATTGCCAGGCAGGGCAGGTTGGGGCTGGGGGGGATGGCACTGCCTGCATCCCTGCTGCGGGGAGGGGGAGCCGGGGGGAGCGAGACTGGGTATGTTGGCTTTGGGGCTCAGTCAGGAGAGGTTGTAATGAGAAGGGACGATGCTTGGGGACACTTTTCAGCGGTGCTGCCGAAGAGGCCAAAAGTAGAAACATTTATTCTTTGTTCTCCTTGCTGCTGCTTCTTGCTGGCATTTCAGGTGACCAAGGCACACTGTGGACCCCAGCCCGGCTGGTCCCCTCCACCCAGGAGGGCCACCAGCCCCTCATATCACCTCTGAGCACCATGTCCCCAGAGAGATGGCAAGACAAAAAAGGTATGAAATAAATAAGATAAATAAAACAAATGTTAGATCCCAGCTAGACCTGCTCGAGGCCCGGGAGAACATTTCCCTGCATCTTCTTGATTTTTGGGGCATATTCAGGGAGTGCAAAGCCCAGCTGGAGGAGATGCTCTCCCCAGCTCCTTGCAGAGCCACCCCACAGACACGCAGGTCCCAGGGTGTTTGGAGCCCTAGTACATTCCAGTGACAATGCGAGGACTCCGGCAGAGGACGGGCAGCAGATGGGACAAGAGGAATGTCCCGTTTATACGCTGGTGTTTCGAAAGGCTTGCAGGGCGTCCCTGACCTCCCCGCCTTGCCGCTGTTCCCCAGACATTCCAGGGCTGCTTGATGGAGCTTTTTAATGAAGCAACCAACCTTGGGAGGGAGGTACAGCCCGAGCGGGGGCTGAAGGCATCTGCCAAATTGCAAGGAACCCAAGGGATGCCTTGCCCAGGACACCAGGCTCCCGGCTCCTGCCTGGGAACCTCCACACCTTTATTTTGCTCCACACACTCAGAAGCTTCCCAAGGAGATGGGGCATGGCCAGGTGACACTTTTGTGGGCGAGCCAGTGAGACAACCATTGTGAGCACCCAGAGCTCCAATCTCATGGATGCAATTTCAAGATTTCTTAAAAAAACAACGCTTTAAGGCCCAGACAAAAGCAGAAGCCTGTCCCCATGGGCAATCACATCTCCTCCTGCTTTCAAGGAGCACCCACAGAACAGCGGCTCCACCGACCCAGCCAGGGAGGGACCCCAAACCCTGTGTGCTGCTGAGAAGCCCCAGCTGACGTGCATGTGCCTTTGGAGGTGGGAGGGGAGGGCAGGATCCATCCCCAGGTGCTGGACCCCCCAGCAACAAGAGGGGATGCTTGGAGACCCTTTGCCAGGCAGAAGACACATGACTGCTGGAGATCGGACTCACAGCCACCTCCTCTGCCCCTATGGGGACAAAGACCCCTGCCAGGGGCTTCCTACCCCTCCCCAGGCATTTGGTTGGACCCAGGAACAGGACAAGAGCCCAGCACACCCTGCTCGATATATCCCTGGGGCAGAGGGGTCACAGGAGCTCCTGCCAGCCCTGGCACCGAGCACAGCCACCCCGGGGCTCCAGTCCTGCCCCTGCTTGCTGGGTGTGGAGTGTGCTCGTTGCATGGGTTGGGAAAGAAAACCAACCCAGGGAGCCCCATGGATGGTGCCTGATGCCACGGGGATGGGCTGGACCAGTGGCATGGGGACATTTTCCCCCTGCACGGTGGGACAGGGAGCGGTGATGTGCCTGGGCTTTGGGGAGGACACCAGTCTGTGCTCGTTGGGCAGGGGGATGGAGCTCCCCACCAGCTCTTACCTTGCGGTGGAGTAGCTGGGCCTGTGGCCCCCCGTTGCCTTCGATCTCATAGCGGACGCTGTTGAAGAGCGCTACGCCATACTGCTCCTTGTAGCACCGACAAAACTCCCCCAGCACCTTCCCCGTCCTCTCTGCAAGGGGAGAGCAGAGCCGTGTCAGGCACAAGCTGGATTTGGGGATCTTCTTGCTGCAGACCCCCCCGGCGTTCCGCACAGACACCTTTCCCCCACCCACCCTCCTGCCCACCAGAGTGCGGGGGCCACCTCCCTGTCCAGCCCAGGGACTCATTTGGGGTCAGCACCATCTTTTTTTGGCCTTTCACGTTAATGCCATAGATTCCTCTCCCAGGCAGGAAATTCCTGACATTAAGCTGATTCCGGCAATGCTGACGGCTTCCCGTGCCCCTTGCGACTCCCTGGCCCACCTCCGAGCGCCTTGGCTGGCTGAGATTGGGGGGTGCAAATCCCCCCCTCAGCCCCAAACATCACTCCTCCCCAACGCTGCTGTGCCCCCATTAGCACCATCCTCCAGCACGGCTGGGCAGATCCAGGCTCCCCAGCAGGAGGATTTGAAGGGGAAAGGACAGCCTGGCCCCCACCATGCTCCCCATGTCACCCCACCCAGGACCCTGACCTCCAGACTGGGGTGATCCCGACATGTTGGGAGAGCCTGAGGTGCCAGGTGCCCCCCTGCACCCCACACCAGAGGAGGTCCCGCTCCATCCTGAGGCAAAACCCTTCCCCGACAGCACCTTTATAAAGGGGGGCATTGCAAACCCACCCCCCAGCAGCAGTGATGATGCTTTCCCAGCCCCAGGAACCCCTTTCTCCTCCTGGGGTAACGGCCACAGCAGGGGAATGGGGTCATCACCCCATCACTCCCATTGCCAGCACACCAGCCCCATACGCACCCCACTCCACACAGTACCCACTCTACCCTCACCCAAGCTCCAGACCCCTCCTACACCAATAACCCCATCACAAAGCATCCCAGATCAAGGAACACAACTCCCTCCCAAGCTGCCTTTGGCACACGGAGCCTCAATTTTTGAATTTCACTCTCAACTTTGCTCCAGAGCCTGTGAAAAGGAAAGAATTTGAGTGGTCTCCAAGTATTTCTGAGGGCTCAGGCTCTGCCAGGGCGCAGGCGATGGGCGCGGGGAGGAACGGTGCTGGCTCTGCATCCCCAGAGCGGGAGCCAGCGCGATGCTGGGGGCATCGACCCAGACAAAACAGACCCTCGTGCCAGCCCCGGCACAGCTCGGCGGGAGCCAAAACCTCCCGCAGCGGCAGACCCAGACCCGTGATCGCAGCCAAACCGGAGCAGCTTGCTCCAGGGTGCTGCAAATCCCCGTGGGTTGAACAGCTCCAGAGGAAAACGCCGCCCGAGGAGGGTGGCTGGGGGCAGAGAAACCCGTCCCCGAGGAGATGCTGGCACTGTGATGGGGCCAAACACCACGTCGGGGCTGAAAATCCCTTTGCATTTAAGCAACCATTTTTTCTCGGGGAGGAATGAGACGCCTGCACGTCCCAGCAGAGAATTCCTCACCCCCGATTTTGGCATTTTCTCCTGGAAAAGAGCTCGCTCGCAGTCACGCCGCGCTCACGTCTGCGCCGCAGCTCCTGTCTGCACAACTGTGTGATTCTGGCCGGGGCGCTGGGCAGTGACGCTGACAGCTGAGATTTAAATGGACATCTTGTGGTTTCATTTCCTTTCAGCTCATGGGAAATAAAAAAAGCACCCCCAGTCCCCGGGGCGGGTGAGGCGGCTGAGTCACTCATTCTTGCCTGATTAACAACGGAGCCAATTAGGAGGGCTTAAGTAAATGGAAAAGCAAAAGTCGATGACTTGCAAACATTGAAACAAAAGATTTGCAGTCAAATACCCAAGGTGACTAAAGCTCCCCCGGCCCAGCAGGCCCCTTTGGGGTGAAAAGGGGATGCTGACAACACTGGGCTGGGATATATTTGTTATATCAATATATAATCTAAAAGAGAAAAAAAAAAATCCACCCCACGGTTAATTTTTCCTATTTAATAAAATACTGCAAATAAAAACAACATTGTAAGTGGTACAAATATACCAGATAGTACAATTTGATGACAGTTTTCTAAGAATATTTGTAGCGTGAAGAAAAGCTAAAAATTAATATTTCTCGACTAGTATTTCATTGTCTTGGACAGTCTGAGCAGAGGTGACAGTCCCCGAGCAGCCAGGGGACAGCGCGGACTTCAGCTCATCCCTCTGGTTCCTGGCAAGGGCAGGGGGAAGCCACCAGCTCCGTGGTGGCAGAGGGGTGACCACAGCCACCGCCTGGCTCAGCAGGAGCCCCAGTGCCAGCACCTCTGGGCACAGGCTCCATCTCTCCCCCGTCCCTCCCCATGACTCAGCCGCACGTGGCGGCTGCGGGCAGAGATAAAGGGGCTCTGTCTGCAGCAGCGGCTGCACACAGCGGGCAGAAAAAGGGTGCTGGGCATCCCAGTGCTGGGCAAACCCCTGAGGTCAGGCTGGACACAAGGCTGGGGAGGGATGCAGGGAGCAAGGAGAGTTATCTCATAGATATCTGGGTATCTCATGGAATTACAGAACAGTTTGGGTTGAAGGGACCTTCCCAGCTCCCCCAGTGCCCCCCCTGCCATGAGCAGGGACATCTTCACCAGCTCAGGGTGCTCAGAGCCCCGTCCAGCCTGGCCTGGGATGTCTCCAGGGATGGTTCATCCACCACCTCTCTGGCCAACCTGGGACAGGCTCTCACCACCCTCAGGGCAACAACTTCTTCCTCATGTCTCGCAGGGTCTGGCTATGTCGCATTCCCTGCCAGGTCCCCAGGGACCCACACAGCCACCCACCCAGCCAGCACCCCCACCGCGAGGACACCCTGGCAGTGGGATGGAACAGGCAGCACAGGTTTGTCCTTGTCCCGGATGACGCCCAAGGATCATGGAGCCTGAGGCTTGTCTGGGCGAAACCAGCCTGGAGAGACAGCTCCTGCTCCTGCCACCCCCTCAACCGGTCATGCCACCACAGCTGTCACCAGTCACAAAGCCATGCACAATGGCATGGACTGGCCAGGAAGGTGACAACCGCTGGACCAGCCGGTGCTGCCAGTGTTGGGGTTTGCACTCCCAAAGGCATGTGCAGCCTTTGCATGTAGAGAGGTCACAGCCCGGCCACAGCAGCACTGGTCTGGTGCCAGTCCCTTTGAAGCAGGGCAGGAGGTGGATTTCACCCTCAGAAGGACTCCAAAAGCTGCCCGAGCTGGTCCAGCAGCCTGGGCTGCCTGCGTCCTGCCCTCAGAAGCATCCCCAGCCCCACACATACACATCCCACGGCAGAACCCAGCTCTTATCCTGACCTCCCATATGACCAGGGCGAGCTCCAGCACCTCTTAGAGCAAAGCCAAGGGGAAAAAAAATGAGCTCCAGGTCTCACCCAGAGACCTTATCTCCTGGAGCACAGCACAGACAGCCTGACCGTATTCTTCCCTCCAGCTGCCTGCATTTGCTGCCTGTGGTTTGTATCACCACAGTGGGGATCCCAGGGCTCTAGGAACACCATCCTGGCACCTCTGTCTTGCAGAGAGCCCTGTCAGCAGGAAGGCATGGCCAGAGCTCGTTTTCCTCATTACCCTCGAAATCATGTGAAAATGAGAGTGATGCTTTAAATAGTCCAGGCCACGGCCGGGAGAGTCAGCAGATCTGGCAGCGGGGATGTCGGATCTTGCACAGGTTTTGCTGCAAAGTTTTCTCGGCACCCCACCCAACAGTGTTACCCTTCCTGCTCTCCATCCTCTCAATGCATCCATGATCTATGGAGGTACCTGCAGGATCAAGGTTGTTGCAGCATCACAGCACGTCCCAGGTGGGACAGAGTCCAGCAGGGACAGGGATGTGGCTCAGCCCAGGTGGTTCCCCAGAGCTGGAGACCAGCTTGGGCTCCCCCAGCACTGGGCAGGCTCTGTTGGGGATGCTCGACAAAGCTGCTCTTCAGATGAGCATCCCCCCCATATCCCTTCAAAGATGACTGATCAGCTGAGGTTGTTTCTAATGTAGCAGGATCTTGAGTGGGCAGCAAAGGGTTAACGCTTAACGGGAAAAGGTAGGGGAGGGTGCACTGCTCCTCTGCACCCAAAACAGCCAGCACCCCTCTGGGGACACAGAGCTGCCTCCTGTCCCTTGGGCTGTCCCCTGGGGCACAGTCACCAAATTGTGTCCCCCCAAGGGCCAGGGAGTGGGTGCCCGAGCCCTGAGCAGGGTGGCATCGCCACAAGTGTGCATGGCCAGGGGGGAGCACTCAGGGGACAGGGTTCTCCCAAATGCACCCCACGGGGTGCAGGGACAGTGAGGACGGGGTGCTGCAGATGAACAGCTTGTGCCTGAAGCAGCACATGTATCCACACACGCCCATGCACAAACATGCAGAAACACGCACATACATGCATGTGCACACGCATGCACACACACACCCTGCCATGCACACACCCATGCACACTTACACATACACCCCCATGCACACACTCACGCCCACACATGCCCTTGCACACTCCTACACACACGTCGTCCCCCCCGCAAGGAGAGGCTGGAGGCCACATCTGACAAAACCATGCAGAAAGAGTCATCCACAACCTCCCTTCAGCCCACATCCCGTTTTGCAAACCCGAAGCCCCACATCCACACCCTCCAGAGACCGTGTCATCCCTCTGCTGCTGTTTAAATACAGTCGGGGGGGTGAGGGTGCCTTTGAAATCCCAACCCTCCCCAGGACCCCCTGGGTTTATGCAGCTGAGACGAGTGGGAGCAGCAGCTGGGAGGCGGGTGCCCAAGCCCTTATGGGATGCCGCAGGGATGCCTCACCATGGCAGGGAATTTTCCCTCAATCCAGAAAAAAAATAAGAAAAACAAAGGACAAAAATCTCATTGAAGCAGAACCCCCGGGCCAGCTGAACCGTGGCCCCCGCACTCATGATGAAACCTCTCCTGGCTCATTTTCCCAGCTGTCATGGGACAGCTTGACTCAGGGGGGGGTGCAGGAAACCCCCAGTTCCCCTGGACATCATCCAGGTGTCCCTTGTCCCCTTCGCTGCCTGCACAGCAAGGGGTTGATGGCACAAGCAGATGCGTGGGGAACCGTGCCCCTATCCCAGTGAAGGTCCATCTGTGTTACGGTGGTGATGGCCTGTGCCATGGTGGCAATGGCCCATAGGACATCCCGTGGGTTGGGGACACGTGAGCAGCGTGTGCTGGCCTGGCCAAGCTTGCCAAGGCTGTGGGAAGGAGCTAATCACTAATTTAGCCAGTAAATTATTAGCGAGCAGGGGCAGGCTGCTGGGGAGGGTGGAGGCTCTCAGCAGCCCCAAACCAGTGACACTGACAGGGACATCCATGGCTGGCACACAGTGCCACCAGCCCACACCTCGGGGAGGCAGGAACGGACAGAAGCCAACTTCCACCCAGATAAGGGCAGAAAAAAACCAAAAGTGCCGCCCCCCCCGCCTTACCCAGCCACTGGCTGCTGGGTGCAGGCAGGGGTGCTGGTGCAAGGCGGGGGGGCACGCTCATGGGGACACCCTGTGGCATCCTCAGCTGTCTCCAACGTCACAGGGAGCAGCCGCCAGGCTGACAGTTCCTATGTCCAGTGTGTGAGGGGGTAGCGGAGCCACCGGCACCCTGCCTGTGCCAGGCTGGTGGGATGGGAGCCGGGCAGGACAGACAGTGCCACCGTGCATGTGATGCCTGGAATGTCACCCAAGCGCTGACTTTCCCACGCTGGCCCCCTGCCTGTGCCCCGTCCCTCGCATCCTGTTCTCGGGCTGCTCCAGCTTTTCCCAGCCAGGGAGAATGGGGACAAGGACACCGCAGGGAGGTTGATGCCACCATCACCCCCTGCAGCGGGGCTGCTCCAGCAATCCTGCACTGCTGCCTGGTCTAAATGTGCCCAGGGGGGTTCCCCACTGACCCCGGCCACCCTTGTGTGCCCCAAGTCCTGACATTATGCAGACAATGAATCCGGGCATCCCCCACCAAGGGTGCACAGCACAGCAGGAACAGGGTGCACACATGGATGGGGTGCACAGCACACATGGATGGGGTGCACAGCACACACAGATGGGATGCTGAGCCAGACCTCAAACCAGCAGCACCCTATGAGCCCTGAGCACCACTGGAGCTGCTGAGCTGGGAGTTACTCACAGACACAAGCTGTCCCCACCAGGCACACAGTCCACGGCTGTGTCACACACCCCCCGCAGTGCTGAGTGGGGCTTAGGGCAGGCTCATCCCTATGAGATTTTAGGAAAGGCAGTGTGACAGGGCACGTGATGGCTCTGTGCAGGCTGAGCATCAGCAACTCAGTGACAACCCGCAGAATGGACAGTGCAACTGTCAACTGAGCATACAGAAGAGCTGCGAGCTGCTGCATCTCCCTGCAGGAGCACCTCGCAGCAACAACGGGTGCACTCAAGGGGTTAAGCCCCAGCTGGCATTTCAGGATTTTGAGAATTTGAATGAGTTCATTTCCACCCAGAAAACACAAACTCCTTCACATGGGCCTGACTCAGCCTGGCTGAGCATCCCCTGAGCATCCCCCTGGGAGGGGGGTTCCAGCACACGCTCTCAAGGCGATCCTGGGGCTGGAGGGGACAGGAACCAGCTCCTCAACGGGGAGGACACAGTGGCAGAAAAGGGGCTGAAGATGGGCTTGTTCCTGATAAAAGCAAAACCCAGGTGCTGACCCAGTATCCCTTCATATCTTCCTCTCTTATACAGACCAGGCAAGACTGAAACAGGGAAAAACAAATTGCGGAGGGAGGAAACAAAGGCTGGGGACAGTTTCCCTCACTGCCCGCAAACGCACTCTCCACAGAAACCCACGCAAAATCAGTGCGGGGTGTTGCTGCTCCAGTGTGCTATTGGGATTCAGACTGAGCTTATCTGGAACAACCCAGGAGCAGCCTGCTTCCAGCGCCTGCCCCAGCTCTTTGCTCCTTCCTCTGATGCTGGCACCTGGGACATTGTGCAGCACCAGGGGACCTGGCACGATGGGGATCGCTGCCTGGCTCCAGCACCATCCCAAAACCCATAGGAATATTTTCAGCTAGAAATCGTCTCAGAGGCACGGGCTGGGCTGGGGCTGAGCCGAGCAGCCGGCTGGGCTCTGACTCACGCCTTTGCGGGGAAGGGTGGGCAGGACGGGGGCTGAGCAGCAGGAAGGGATGAGGCAGCGGAGCCTCAGAGGAGAAACCAGCTGGGCCCAGGCCTGAACCAGTTGATCGTCTCTCGTTGATCCTGCCTTTGCCAGGCTCGGCTCTGCCCCCGGATGAGTCAGAAGCACCCACGGTGCCAGCTCAGGGCTGGGGCACCCGTTGGGGACATGGCACTGCGCTTTGCCGCCTGCAAGGTGCACCCCGTCACCAGCGCCCAGCACCCTGCGGCATCCCCCATCCCGACTGCTGGCAGCACCCTGTGTCCCTGCGGATGTCCCTGGGGTTCTGTCCCCACCGTGGCAGCACCCAGCCCGTGGCCCAGCACCGCACCCAGCCGCGGCGGTTGCACCACGGCTGCACCACGGTTACACCACGCCGCTCCCCTCCCAGCCCCGAGCAAACAAACTTGCCGACACGGAGCCGTGCTCAGCGCGGCTGCGGCCAGATCTAAAGCAGCCCACGGAATCCACGGGGCCGAAAACGAAGCAGAGCATTCAGCAGCGGCTTAGAACAGAATGAAAATCCTCGATTGCGCTTCGGACACCTTTCACCCGCTGCTCCTGCACCCCAGTCCCAACCACAAAGCTGGACTCAGCCCCCTGCACCAGCCCCACAGCTCGGGGCACATCCAGCCCAGCAGACAAGGGATTAGCGCCCGGCTACGTGCCGGCGGGTGTTTGTGGATGCTGGTCTCCTGCTGCTCCCCGGGAACAAGGCTGCTGCGGGGCTGTGTGCAAGGAATGTCCATGTGAATAACAAACAGCATTCGGAGCCTTTGAACGTCTCTGGAGAAGCCGGTCAGGGCTGGATTGAGCCCAGCGAGAGATGACTGCCCTGAACCTCCCTGCACAAACAGCCTCCGAGGGATGGGGGCAGGAGGAGACCCCTCCCTGCCCACTCAGCCCTGCCTGATCCCAGCAAGACCCTCCTGCCTCATTCCTTCCCGTTCACCTTCAGGGGTGATGCTTCAAAGCCACGGGGCACAGGTGTCCACACAGCACCCCAGCTGGGCTAAACCCACCCTGTGCTAAAGTGCCACCTGCCTGGTGGGCACAGCAACCAGGTTCAAGACCACCAGAAGAGGTGACTACATGGGCAAGACAGTCAGGAGACGTCCCACGGGCAGGGAGGTGGCTGTGGGGAGGTGAAGCATCCCCCTGGAGCAGGCTGGCTCAAGCTGGATGCCACCCCCAAACCCCACGCTGGACCAGGACCCGCTGCCCTCATCCCAGCTGCAGTCGCATCATCCCACGTCTCGTGCCCCAGAGACCCATCAGTGTATGGCCAGGCTGGAAAAGAGCTGCCAGCCCCTTGGCGCTCACCCCACTGTGGTGCTGCCCCACAGCAGGGTGGGACGCACCATCACCCCTCCCCAGATGAGGTCCTGCTCATCTGCCAGCACCAGGCTGGCAGCATTGCACCCATGGTGCCACCTCCACTGTGGCCAAGCCAACACGAGGGTGCAGGCAGTGGCGCTGTGGGCTGCACTGAGAGCTGCGGGAACAGGGGGTCCCCAAGGTAAAGGGGTTAGATCAGACTTGGACATCCCTGGGTCTGTCATGTTCCGGGTGCCAGAGACAGCAGGGGGTGGGTGGTCCTTGCTCTGGGATGCCCCAGCAAATGCTTCTGCGCTCGGCAGGGGTCAAGCAGCCGGTCCCCTTGTGCCCCTGTGCCCAGTGCAGGGAGAGGAACTGATCCTGGCACACTCTCTCTCCACTGAGCTGGCTGGTGACAGCGGGAAACCCAATCCAGCACGGCAGGAGGAGGCCAAACAAAGACTTTTATGTACATCCACAAAAACAAAAACCAAGAGGTATTTGAACAAAACAGCCCTGAGACTGTGCCGGGCTCTCACACGAGACAGGGCAGCCTGGCCCCCTGAAGCCGTGGCAGGACAGAGGGGCTCCACCTGCCCCACAGCACCCATCCCACACCACGTCCCCACACCTGTACCCTCTGCCCCACAGAGGGCAATGCCCCAGCCCAAGGTGGCCATGGGATCAGTGTCTCCCGAAGCTGAGGATGCGCCAGAAGCACCAGGGGCCCTGGTGAACTGTGGATGTCTCTGGATGGTGGGCCAATAGGGTTGGCAACAAGTGCCAGGCGGCACAGAGCATCACCAGCATCTTCCTCACTGCAGGAGGATGGGCAGAGTAAAGCAGCTCCTAGGAGAGAGCCAGACACCCTTGACAGGATGTCCCCAAGGCAGGAATGTTCCCAATGTAGGGACACTCCCAAGGCAAAACTCTGTCCTTGTCTCAGGTGATGCTCTGCATGTGTTGGAAGCAGAGGAAGGGGATCAGGATACTTCCCACGGCTGAGCCATAGTTGCTTTAAGTACCTGGGAGCTGGCAGTCCTGCTCTGCTGCCCCACGTAGTTGCACTGAGGTCACCCCAGCTTTGGGGCATGTCCCTTCAGGCAGGGAAACCCCTCAAGGGGCATCACGCCTAGTGCTGAGCAGAGCTGGCAGAGGGAGCCAGGACAAGTGTCCCATGCCCCAGGAGCCACCAATGCAGCAAGAAGGGAGGGAAGTCCTGCCCTGGGTCCCCTGCCAGCTCCAGGGCAGAGTGTCCCATCCATCCCTGCTGTGTGGGGACATCCCATCGTGGGGATTCCTACAGCAAAGGGATCCAAGCCCCCCAGGGCAGAGCTGGACAGATCCTTGCTGGAGAAGGGCAGGAGGGCACAGAGAAGGGCATCACGCTCTACCAGCCAGAGCCGGGACCTGTGCTGAATGCAGCTGCCCTTTCCCTTTGAAAAAGGGGAAAAGGTGGAGCTTTAGTCCTTCCTCCCACTCCGCTCCGGGCAGGCTGGGAGGAAATCTGCTTGTTGTGAGCGCTGGGCTCTGCTCTGCCCCTTCCTCCCCACTCGCCCCCCCGGCACCGTGCTCACCACAGAGCTGCTGTGGGCACATCCAGGCACGGGGCAGGGCTCAGGGGCTGGGGGGCACAGCCACTGCCTGCAGCAAACGTGGGGTGATGTCTTCTGCAAACTGGGTGGTAGGACCAGACCTGGGTCCTGCAGGGGCAAAGCGGCTGCTCAGCCCCGTGCTGGGGTACTCAGATGCCTTCAAACATCACGCTGGCAAGCTCCCGTGGACAAGCATTCCCCCAATCTCCCTGCCCACTGGAGCAGCTGCCTTCGGGGTTGTGAAATAAAGCCTGGTGGCAGGATGCTGTAAGAGGGATGGAAATGGGGAGGGTGGGTCCGATGCCACTCCCTCCCCATGGGCTGGGACCAGGCTCCTGGGTGTGTCCATAGGACCCACCACTCATTGCATCCCTATGGACCAGGGCTGTCTGCACACCTTCCCTGGGCTGTTTCGGTGACCGTCCCCACACCCACATGGCACCTTTGCTGTTCCTGGCGTGGGGCTGGACCGGGAGCACCGTGGTTACAGCAGGGCTAGGGGTGGGAGCCAGCAGCTTGTTCCAACCTGTCATGGGGCTTGGGAGCCCCTCAGTCCCCAGGAGGGTGGGATAGAGCTGACGGGGGCGCGCTGAGCCTCCCTGGGCTCTCAGCCAGCCTCTGCTGCAATCTGGGGACAGGGGGGAGGCAAAGGCTTGGGAAACCCCAGCTCTTGGCTGTGCTTCCCTTGTGGGGTCCCTGCAATGGGAACGGGAGTGTCTGACACTGCAGTGAGGGGGATCCTGCTCCATAGAGTGCTGTTCTGTTCCGGGGCTGACCCAGAAGAATGGCTGCAATGCCAGCTCTGCTCCTTCTGCTCCCAGGCAGAACAGAGATGCCCTCCCTAAGTACCCCAGTTTGCTCAAGGCAATGCCTTTGGATAAGCCCTTGCTGGGGGAGGCAGGAAAAGGCCCCCCAGGAGGGAAGGCAGCTTCTGCCCCAGGGCTGGAGGGTTCCTACCTCCTGCCCATGCAGGAGGGCCACCGACACAAGAGGCCCCCACAGCCAGCGATGTCCCCTGCCCCGACACGCTGGCTCCGAGTGAGCCCCATGCCCTGACACGACAGCTGCAGGTAAAGCCCTGGCTTGCCAGAACCAGCCCTTCCCCGCTGGCAGGGAGCCCTGACATGCCAGGGGAGTTATTTATTTCATGATGAAAGAAGACACACTCTTCTTTACGAGAAAGCACTCTATAGCTCCAGCACATTGCAGTGCCGATCCCTCAGAGCCTCCCTGCATCATCCCACCCCAGGGCAGGGTGAGGTTTTCAGCCTCAAGACCAACCCCAGAGCCCAACACCAGCAGCCACTGCCTCCCATGCTGGCTGGAGCTGAGCTGTGGCCATGGCAAGGAAACGAGTGCTGTGATTCAGGAAGCCACAGCAATCTCCCCCCCCAGCACACCACAACCAGACACTTTTCCGTGTTTGCTGGGCACCCCCGGACCTGACCCCACAGCCTATCCTGTTGGCACCCAGCTTCCTGGTGGGAGAAGGATGCTCCTCGGTGACGCTGGGGACAAGCAGCCACTGATGCCCCACAAGTGTCATTGGAGAGGAAAGGATGTGGGTTCAGCACCAGGGGTGAGGCTTGGTGTCACCTCTGCCACCATTGCGTGGGCTGATGTCTGTAGGAATTCCCACCCCAATTAACAGCTGGTTTATTCGCAAATTAACGGGCTGGTGACTCCCTGGAGATGCCAGAACAAGGTGTGAGTTCCCAGGAACCCTCCCTGCTCTGCCGCCCACCTTCCCATCCCTCTGGCTGCAGAAACACCCGGCAGCTCCCACCACATCCCTGGGCTCTCCCACTCGCCCAGGACCACCAGCCCCACGGTGCAGAACCACCCAGCTCCTGCCACCCCCTAAAGAAGGTGACCATGGGGCTGGGACACACCAGGGAAGGAGTTATTCCAGCATGGGGGAAGAACTTCACCCAGCCCCTTGCTGAGGGCACCAGTCCCTGCTCCAGCCCACAGAGCAGGTCGGGAGCAACTCCCAACCCACATTTGGGAGGAAGAGGAGGAGGAAGCAGCCAAATGGTGTTGACAAACAAGCTGGGTGACTCACGCCAGGACAATGTCAGAAGCAGGGTGGCAGAAGGAAGCACTTACTGGCTGCCCCATCACAACTGCTCCTCAAGCCCATACATGGTCATGGAGACCCCAGAGAAAGGGAGGCAGGAGCTGCTGGTAGCACTGCCTGACAACCACCCTGGTGTAAATCACATCCCCCAACTGCCCCATCAGCCCAAGCGCAGTGGGACATCCCTGGTGCTGGCAGGGATGCTGCCCACACACCTGGTCCAGCAGCAGGAGGATGGACCAGTCCCACCAGCAGGAGGAAAGACCCTGATCCTGAGCCACCAACAAACAAGTCACGTGTGTGTGGCTTGTGACATTTGGGAGATGCTGACATCAGCCTCACCACAGCCACCACCACGTGAGCTGGCACAGAGCATGGGACCTTCACAGCATGGCTGTGATGGCAGAGGGGATCGCACCATGCATGGCATGGGAAGGCTTTTTTTCACCTCCTTCCTGCCTTTAACCCTCCTGCAATGCTGACAGCTCTGCACCCAGCAGGGAGGAAAAGCCCAGGCTCTCCCCATATCCCTGCAGCCCAAGGATTTGCTGCATGTCCAGCCAGTGCAGTTCTACTGCTGCATGGGGGCTGCGGCCATGGGGAGCATCAGCAAGCCCAGAGAGCCCCCCGTCCCTCCTGTAATTAGGGGTCACGTCAGCCTGGGCAGCTCCTCCAAACTCGCCAAAACTGGGAGGACAACAGGGACAAGTTCCTTGGAGAAGGGATGGATCCCTCCCCGGGTGCCGGCAGGAGCAGCAGCAGTGGAGAACAGGCCAAGCGAGGCAGGAAAACCCGGAGTTTTCCCCGCCACGTTGCTTTGCATGCCTGACAGCAAGTCATGCCTTGCCTGTCGGGTTATGGCCCCTCCCAGCTCTGGGGGCTCTGCACCCAGCGAGGAGCCCGAGCAGAGAGGTGCTTAGTGAACCCAGTAGGCTCCAGTCTCTCCCAGGGAGGTGTCCCAGCACAGCTGTGGGTCCCCCCTACTCACCCTGAGAGCTCAGAGCTGCAGCATGGCTCAGGACAGGTACCAACTTAATCCCCATAATCCTATTTCACAGGAATATTATTTTCCCCGTGAAAACTTGTCTGCAGCCCACACGGGCTGAAACCCCCCTGTGTAACAGCTCAGTCCCTGCCAGGGTGCAGCTGTCCAGCCTGGCCTTGCAAACACCTCATTTCTGGCCCAGCAAGACAGATTCCTGCACAGGAAACCCAGCTGAGCTTCTCCTTGTTATTCTTCCCAGGCTCTTCAGGATTAAGACCGCAGGGCTTGGACAGGGAGCAGCCTCTGTACGGAGAACTAGTAAGTTAAAGGGAGGTTCGGAATGTGCTTTGAACCCAACCATGCTGCGGAGAGCAAGACTCGACACCGTGTCACACACAGACTGGATCAGCCGCGCTGAGCTTTAACTGTGCACCACGAAAATCCCACAGCGTGTTACAAGCTCACCTTCAAAGTTCGCAAACCTGCTGGCGTCCTGCTGAGCCACATACCATGTAAGCATTCCTGCCAGTGTCCCAGGACGTTGGCATCAGGTGGGCTCCACCGTACACCGTAAAACATCAAGCCCGTGTGCCAGTACCCGGCACCTGCACCCTGCTGTTCCATCAGTGCCAAACCCACAGCAGCTTTTTACCCAAAGACCTTGGGGAAAAAGGACTTCAAAGCCACTCCCGTGGCTTTATGGCAGAGACAGAGGAAAGATATTGCAGAACCACCTCCAAAGCCCGGTGATCCCCAAGCCCTTGAGCTCCCAGCAAGGTGCACAAGGTCCAACATGAAGCCACCTTATGAGATGCAGCTTTGTGGGAGGGGGTTGCTTAAGCCAGCGGACAGCAGGGTTTTTCAGCCTGGGGAGCTGAAACCAAAGCACAAAAGGGCTCAGAGGTCAAGTCTTGCCTGCTCAGGAGCCCCAGGGAACGAAGCGCCGGCATCACAAGTGACGCAAGGCAGCTCAGGGCGGGGGGGCACGGCACCCCGACGGAGGGGTGACCCCACTTATGGGGGTCAAGCATGTCACCGCAGGCACTAATTAGCAGCCCTGCCCTCCCCAGCCATCCCTTCGCACAAAACCGTGCCTGTACACTCACTGTAATCCCACGTTCCGTGATTCCGGGGCGGCACTGACCAGACATCCTGCGCCGGGCAGACATCCCGGGACGGCTGGGATCTCAATAACCACATTGTCACCCTTCCCCATCCCACGGTGGCGGGGAAACTGCTGTGTCCTGCCCGTGCTGAGGCATCCTGGGGTACCCCAGCGGTGCAGCCAGTCCTTTCCCCTACCCCAGAACTCTCCCCCAGCATTGCTAAGAGGTAGAAAGTTCATCTGCCGGCCCAGCCCCAGCAAACCCCATGTTGACAGTGGTTTCCCTGCACAGGACCCGGCTTGCCGGCATCTCTCCGGAGCGCAGCTCCCCCCTTCCCTCCCCGCAGCCCGGGGAAGCTCAGCGCACGAACACGCTCCCCGGTCTCCGGAGCCAACACAAACACCCCCGGCACAACCCAGCCTTTCATTTGGGAGGCAGACAGGCACCTCGGCTGCCTCCCTCACCGCCCCCCCCGCCCCGGGCTGCGCCCAGCCAAGGGGACAGGCAAAAACACAGGGAAACTGCAACGTGGTGGAAAGAAAGAAAGAGAAAAAAAGAAAAAGTTGAAAGTGCGGGAGAGAGGGGAAGAGTAGCCGGGGGACCCTCGGGAAACACGGGGGGTGTGTCCCCCCCGCATGGACTGAGAAGAAGGATGGGCAGAACCCGGGTGGGATACGTGGGAAGCGCGCCCGGGGCTCACCCGCGATGTGCTGGCGGCGACCCTCGTCCAGGTGCGTGGAGACCACATCTCCCATGGCGAGCGGAGCCGGCCGGGCCGGGCGGCGGCAGGAGGAGGAGGAAGAGGAGAAGAAAGAAGAGGAGGAGGAGGAGAAGGAGGAGGAAGGCCGCGCCCGGGGCGGTCAGGCAGCGCGGCGCCCCATGGCAGCCCCAGCCCGGCCACTCCTCCCGCACCGCCCCGCTGCAGCCGCGCCAGCACCCCCCGCCTCCTCCTGATAATTAGCCGCTGTAATTTGCTGGCTGGGGGATGGGGGTGGCTCAAGGAGAGCGGTTGTGCCACCCCCACCCCCCACCCCGGGGTGCTGGGAACCCCCCCCAGCTTAATGGCATCGCTGTGTCCCGTCCCTCCCCACCGCACACAGCGGGGGGACCCTGCCAGCCCCGCGGCTGCTGGCGCCAGGGAAACCAGCCCCGTCTTGGCACCGGCCTCCTCCGCTCCTGACATTGCTTCACGGGGCGATTGCAACACCCGCTCCTCCCTTTCTACCTGCGCCCTCACGCCCAGGTCCTCAGCAGCCGCAACCTTGAGCTCTGCTCGATGCCAAGGTGAAGGGCGGCCGAGGAGCGGGGCAGAGCGGGAGAAGGGCGAGGGGTCCCGCTCCCTCCCCGGTCCCCCGGCCAGCTCTCATCATATGGCACAATGGCATGGAAAAACTCAAGTTGCCTTAAAGCACTTTCTGGCCGTGGATTCTGGACCAGGAGCTGTTTGGTCCCACTCTCCCAGGGTGGGGCAAGCCAGGAGGAGGATGGCACGTCCCAGATCAACCAGCATCACTGGTGAGCTGGAGGGTACACTCAAAATGCAATACTAGAACCAGCAATGAGGTACCAGTCTTGCAAAATTCCCTTAGCACACACGCCGCCGGGGCTGAATATCCCCTGCTCGGATCCACAGGGTGCTGCTGGGTGGTGGGTGAGCACTCAGACCTGGGGCTGCTCCCCCAGGGAGGGAAGAAGCAGCCGGGGCTGGGGAGCTGGAGGAAGCGGTGGAAAAGCTCCTCCTTCCTCTGCTTCTGCAGCTCCTTTCCCAGGAGCAACAGGCGGAAACAGCCCTCGTAGGATCCTCAGCGAGCTGCCTGGGCAGGATCCGACCGGAGGAAAGGCCTTGGCTGTACCGATTCCAGAGCCCTGGGCACAGCGAGCAGCCGGGGTGTGACCAAGGGAGGAAGAGGAGGAGGAAGAGGGAGGACGTGGCAGCGTGGCCAGAAAGCTCAGGCTGTTCCCAGCTGCAGGACGGCTCTGGGAACTCTGTGCCGAGGTGCTTCCATGCCTCGGGATTGCTCTGGACCCTGGATGCTTCTGTGCCACTGGGAGCTCAGGCTGGTCCGGGCAAAGCTTGGCTTAACCGCGGCCAGGTTGCTTGGCTAGGTCTAGGCTATCTGGGGTGGAAATGACTCTGAGGTTGTGCCGTGAGTCTTTTCCTGGGCTGGACTGTTTACCCGGCGGTGGGAGGGAGGAGTGGAGGTGGCCAGCCCTGCAGTGAGGCATCCTGTTTATCCTGCCCAAAATAGCTCTTCTCGGCTGCCCACAGGCTGCTGGGCTGGGGAGGGGGCCAGGAGGCTGCTCACAGCTCTCCCTGCCAGCAGCCACCAGCCCTGCCCTGAAACGGTGCCCACCACCCACCTGGCACTAACACCCATGGCGGGGAGGACCAGGGGCTCCTTCATCCCCACCGTGCCAGGATGTTGTCACCCTGGGGCCAAACATCCCCCTGCGTGGGGAGGGATGAGGATGCTCCCACGCCAGGCTGGGCTCTGCTGAAGCCAAACACTCAACATGAAGCCGAAGAACATCAGGACATCAGCCACCATCCAGATGCCACCCTGCATCTGGGCTATCCCCTGGACTGGGCTTATCCCACCAAAGATGCCCCTCACGCATCAGCCCTTTCCATCTTACATGCTTCTTATCCCTGAAGTCATTTCAAAGGGAAATGACTTCAAAGCTGAAATATTTACCTTTTTCTCTTTGCGATGCCCTGTAAGAAGCCTTTACCCTCAGCAGCAAGTTTGTTTGCCTGGCCAAAATGCTGTTGAAATCAAGACATTCTCATGGGAAATTTAGCTATAGTGAAACCTCATTTCCAATAGAATATTGTTCCACTGAAAGCTTTTAAACACTTTCCCCAGCGCTGATCCCCGAGGAGTCTGGCTCTGAATTCATTTGTAAGTCTGCCTTAGAAGGGTGATGGTATTGAAAAGAAATGCATCTCCCTCCCTCAAATAGAAAAAAGAAGTTAATATCTACCCATGATAATAACTTCATTATTAGAAACCAAGCTTCGTTTTTTCAACAGAAGCAATGTATGGAATATAATTTAGGCAGTGCACACACAGACCGGCTAAATAGACCACATAAGTAGTATAAACCCCTTATTTCTGAAAAATAAATCCGTGTAAGCACTGGAGCACACAATGCTGAGCCATTACCTGTCTCTGCCTGCTGACGTATTTCTTAAACAAGAAAAAAAAACCCTAATTAAAAGGTATAAAAAAGAGAGCAGTGATATTGTTGATTTGCAAACAGGAAGGTTATATTTGTGGCACTCAGAAATAGAGTGTCAACAGAGACTGGAGACCGTAACGCAGACACAGAGGCTGTTTCTGAGGCTCAAAAAACCACCTGAAGATGAGCACGGCATCCCGGCACCATTAGTCGGTGTTGCGCAGTGACACAGTGATGAGCTTTTGCTGCGCGCTGGCTGGTGGCAGAGACAGGCTCAGCTGCTAAAACTTGGGAGTGGGCAAATAAAGGAGTTAGCAGAAGGGTTTTGTCGTGATGTGAGGCGTCTGGTGGCTCAAAGCTCAGCAGTGGTATCACGCTGAGCACTTCTCGATGTATTCCCATGTGGCCACGCGCAGAGGAGATTGTCCCCAACATGGTTCTGGTCAGGGTCTTCTCCATCCCCACCGCCCTGTTGGGTACCTGAGGAGGATGGGGATAGGGATGAGGATGGGGACAGGGATGGGGATGGGGACAGTTTGTCCTTCCTCTCCTACTGCCAGCTTCTGGGAGCAGCATGGGGCAGAGCCCATCCTTGCCCTGCTCAAGCACTGAACCCCACCCCACCATGGCAGGGCAGGGAGTGCAGACAGAGCCCCCCACTGCTCTCCTGCTTCCTCTCCTCCCCCGGGGTGTCTTTAAATACAACCCCTTTGCACTGCCTGTGTGTAAGGGAGGCTCATTCCTTCGGCACAGAGACTGGCAGCATCATCCCGCTCTCCTTCCCCGCATCCCTCTGCAAAGGCACCGGCTCTGGATGACGCCTCTGCCAAAACTGGAGCTGAGCCCTGCTGGGTTCAGGAGCCCTCGGCAGCTCTGAGCAGAGGGAAAGCAAATGCAGCAGCTCCTGCACCGTAGATGATGCTCAAATGAGTTTATCAAGGCCAGCCCCACATCTTCCCCTCATGCTGGGGCTCCAGACAAATCCAGCCCGGACATCCCTCCTGTTAGAGACTGTGCAGATACAGAGTTTTAAAAATTACACTGTGATAAAGTCTAATCATCCCAGCTAATTACATCTCACTGAACAGATGGAAATAATACTTATCTGTCTGGAGCTGGCTGAATTACCCCAGCTTCAAAATGAAGGATTTCCCTCTCAATATAGTCTGGGAGAATAAATGCTCTCATGGTTTCAGGCAGCTGCCTGGGACTGTGGTGATGACAGCAGTGATCTGAGGTAGCCCCCAAACCAGCAGAGCCCTCATGTGAAGCCTGAGGCTGGTGCAGAAGTCCCACCATGATGAGCAAAGTACTCCAAACCTCTTCTTCACCCTCCAGGGAACCCAGTACATCTCCTGGATGATCCTGATGCCCCAATCCATGTCTGTGAGTGAGCATCTTTTTTTAAAAAGCTGATTATTTTGGATATTTTTATGCTCACAGCAGCCAAACCAAGCCTGGCAGGGTCTGTGTGCTCAGCTCCTTACCCCTTCAGCTGGTTCCCCCGGATTCGGTACCTGCAGGGAGGGTCACCCCTGACGTGCTCCCCTTGGATTTTGCATGCGGTCATTACCATGGTGTAAAATCTGACCTCTCAGCAGCAAAGGTGGTTGATGCACCTGCAGACAACCCAGAAACCGGCTGTCCCACATCACCTACTGCCACCAGGACCTGCTGAATTCCTGCAGCCGCAAAACACAGCAGTACATTGCGAAATAAAGCTTTCAGCCCAGTAAATATTTATTTCCCTTTCTCTGACACCAGGAGCAATCAGCGGAGTTTTCCTTTCACTTTCATTGACCCCAGGCCAAGGATCTGTTTCCACCACAGCCGGATCATCTGGAAACCTGATCACTTTGAGGGAAGAGCCTGGGGGTGCTACGGGCAGAAGGTGCAGCCCGCGGGATTTCAGGGTGTCCCTTGCAAATACAGATGCATATATTTCTCCAGTGGCCCTGGCAGCCAGCACAGTGCAGCTCAGGCCACCATCCATGGAGGGACAGCCACACACAAACCCACCCAGGGTCACCTCTAAGGCCTTGGAGCTGAATAAGCCTTGTCCTTGTCACAGGACGCTGCTGCGGCACAGGGTCTGAGCAAGCCAAGGTTGGGCAGGAGGGAAAAGCACCAGCAAAACAAGGGTGTGAACGTGCCCTCCTGCGGGGGGCTGCTTGTCTTCACTGGAACCAGTCTTGGTGCAATTAACAGCTATATAATTGCAGCAGTAAAACTTGCTTCTGCTGATAAAGCCGAGGGTGGCTCTGCCTGGCCCCACGGGGCTGTGGGTGCTGTGCCCATGGCTCCAGGGACAGTCCCATGGGTTGTCGCACCCTCAGTCCCACTGACCCCAGCGGGATTTGCTGTGTCCGCGCAGCGCTCAGAGATATTATAACGAGGTGATTAAGCAGTGCTGAATCAGGCCTGTCACCACCCCGGGTTTTGCTGAATCAGGGCCAGAGCGTGGGCAGGATCAATAACCCCCAGCCCCAGCTCCAGCCTGTGAGCAGAGGGATGGAGAGGACCAGCTCCAAGTCTGGCCTTGGCTGGGGAGCAACTTGGGACCCTGCAGAAACCACAAGACAGTCCCACGGGGCTGTGACAGGCAGCACAGGGGTCGAGGGCTGCCCGGGATGGTCACCCCCACCCACACACCCCCGTGGGCCAGCACCCACCCGCCTGCGAGCATCCACCTGCCTGCGAGCATCCCGTGGCAGGGCGGGGGAACCAGCAGGGCTGGTGGACCAGCAGGGCCAGCGGACCGCAGCCCCCCCGGGCTTGCAGAGGGCACGGGTGGAGGAGGTGGCTCATGTGGATCACCATTCCCCTCTGCTGGTCGGGACTGGGATAACTGGTCGCCGCCAGCCGGGCTCTGGCAGTGCAAACTGCGGAGGATGCGACAGCCTGGCCGTCCGGGCATGGCATGGTCATGGTGCATGGGGGCCAGCAGGTGGAGGGAGGGGATTGTCCCCTCTGCCCCGCTCTGGTGAGACCCCCCCCGCAGTGCTGGTCCAGCTCTGGGTCCTCAGCACAGGACACACATGGACCTGATGGAGAGGGGCCAGAGGAGCCCCAGAAATGATCCAAGGCTGGAACAGCTCTGCTGGGAGGACAGGATGAGAGAGTTGGGGTGTTCAGCTGGAGAAGAGAAGCTCTGGGGAGACCTGATTGTGGCCATTCCATACTTAAAAGGGGCCGATAAGAAAGATGGAGACAAACTTTTGAGCAGGGCCTGTTGTGATAGGACAAGGCGTGATGGTTTAAACTAAAGGAGGGATATTCAGGCTGGACATGAGGAAGAAATTGTTGTCCCTGAGGGTGGTGAGAGCCTGGCCCAGGTTGGCCAGAGAGGTGGTGGATGAACCATCCCTGGAGACATCCCAGGCCAGGCTGGATGGGGCTCTGAGCAACATGAGCTGGTGAAGATGTCCCTGTCATGGCAGGGGGGGCACTGAGGGAGCTGGGAAGGTCCCTTCAACACAAACCATTCTGTGATTCCATGATTCTATGATTCTGTGGGCGCTGTGACTGACATTAGCATGGGCAGGGCAGAGAGCCTGTCTGTGGGTCCTGGGGGAGTCCCAGGGCTGACCCTGGCATCAAGCCAGGAGGTATTTTCTTGAGCCTGGGGTCATGCCAGCAGTGTCCTGGCGGATTCTTGTGACTGACCCCGACATCACACCAGGGAGTCTGGGCTTCACACTGGGGACCATGCCTCTGCCAGTAGCACCAGCATGGGCAGGGCATTTGGGAACAGGCACTGGCATCACTGTGGCCACAGGCATGGGCACCAGCACTGGCATGGTGTACTGTCACTGGCATGGGCACCCAGAACAAGTATTTCTACTCAGTTGTCACCTCTCACTGTCTCCAGCGAAAACACCGGACCCTTGGAGATTATTAACCCCGAGGAACTTCACCCCAGGCAGCTCATGGGGATGAAAGAAACAGGTGACACTGTGCCCCCCCCCCGTAGCCGCCTTCCTTTGGGACACATTCCCAGCCTCAGGGTGAAACATTTGGCTTCATCATCACCAGTTTGCCTCTGCCTGCACTGAGGGTGGGGTGGAAACAGCCCCAAGGATGGATGTATCCCCCAGGAGGATGGAGACTGAGGGGCTTCCCCCTCCCTGGAGTTCTAGAGGAGATTTTTTGAATGAAGCAAGTGTCACTCTTTCTTCCTTTCTTTCTTTTCTTTCTTTCCCTTCCTTCCGTCCTTCCATCCTGCCAGATGTGATGGATGCAAGTGACCCATCCCCAGTTGTTGGGGAGCTGAGTGTCCCTGAGGGCAGAGGGGGGGGGGCACCACAAGGACCCCCAGCAGATGGGTCGCAGCTCACCTGTGGCTCTGTACATGTGCCACGTTTTTGCCCACAGACGAACGATGCTCGGCCTTGCCGGGCAGATTGACAGTGAGATGGGAAAGCAATATAAATACCTCGCTCTTAAATAGCCTGCTGGTATTTATAGCCTCTGGTTGGCAGAGAGTCCAGCGGCTCTGACAAACGCAACTCCAGCTTATTTTTAAGGAAGCATTGAAAATAACAGGTTTGAAAGCAGAGGATCGAGACGCATGTCTGCCTGGCCTGGGGTTGCTGGGAACCCAGGCATCTGGGCTGGAGCAGGGGCCCTTGTCACCCCATTGTCCCTCCTTCGCTGTCCTGTGTCCCCAGGCGCCCCCTGTCATGCCCTGCCTCAAGGTGATGGGGTAGAGCACATATATGGCCATAAATATATATATATAAGTATACCTGTGCGCACAGCCTGCCCCTGGAGCACTCTGCCGTAAGCTCAGGTTCTGCACTAGCACTGCACTGTTTCCCACCTCCTTTTCCATTTTTCTCCCATCACCCCATCATCCCCTGCCCAGGCTGGGAAGGGGGGGCACAGAAACACTCTGATGCCCTCAGCACAGGCCCGGGGGCCAGCTCAGCGTCCCCCCACAGCAGCTGGCAGCCCTGGCATCCACCCTGCACCCAGCCCGGAGGGAAGGACACCTCCCTGCCGTGCCAGGCGCTGGGTGAACGCGCAGCCTTTGCCCTGAGGTTTATGAGATTTACAGCCCCAGCCATGCCCATTGTGAGTGGGTGGCCATGGGGTGTCTGCACTGTGTGTGGGGGAATGTTTTACTGCAAAATAAGCCTGATACATCATGGGGACCCCTCCCCGATGCCCCAGGCAGGGTCTCTCCCCCAAAGTGGATGCTGCAGCCCTGGGTAGGGGGGGGCAGGTTTCCTACAGCCCCATGGCCTGGGGAGGGGGTGGTGCAGAGGTTTCCCTCGGTGCTGGCAAAATAAACCCGGAGGTGCAGAGCTGAGCCATGGGGGGTGTGAGGGGGGGTTGTGATGCTGAGTGCAAGGGGATGATGCTGGGTGCAATGTGGGGAATGGTGGGTACCAGAAGGGGGTGGTGGTTGTGGAGGGGGGATGCTGGGTGAAAGTGGGTAATGCTGGGAAGGGGATGCAATGGGGGGAATGGTGAATACCGGAATTGGGATGGTGGTTGTGGAAGGGAGATGCTGGGTGCCGAGGCGGGGGGGATGCTGAGTACAATGGGGGTGATGGTGGGTGCAATGAGGGGAATGGTGGGTACCAGGGAGGGTGGTAGTTGTGGAGGGGGGGATGCTGGGTGCAGGGGGGGATATGCTGGGTGAAAGGGGGTGATGCTGTGGGGGGATGCAATAGGGGGGATGGTGAGTACTGGAATTGGGATGGTGGTTGTGGAGGGGAGATGCTGAGTGCTGGGAGGGGGATGGTGGGTACCAGGGGAGGTGGTAGTTGTGGAGAGGGGCTGCAAGGGGGGAGATGCTGGGGGCGGGGATACTGAGTACCGGAATTGGGATGGTGGTTGTGCAGGTTGTGCAGGGGAGATGCTGGGTGCTGGGGAATGGGGTGGCACGCCAGGTACAAAGGGGGCCATGCTGTGTGCAGGGAGGGGATGTTGAGCGCCTGGCGGGGGGGATGCTGGATGCAATGGTGAGGGTGAAGCTTGGTGCAGGGGGGGGATGTTGTGTGCAGGGGTGCTGGGTACGGGGGTGGACGCGGGGTGCAATGAGGGGGGAGCTGGGTGCAATGAGAGGGACGCTGGGTGCCAGGGGGCGCTCCGCCGCGGTCGCTGCGCTGCGGCGCGGGGCGGGGCGGGGGCGGGCACAGTGACGCGCATCCCGTCGCCCCCCCGCGGTCCCTCCTCCCGCGCGGTCAGCTGAGCCCCGCCGCGCCACCGGAGCCCGCTGCCCCCCCGCCCCGGCCCGCCCGTGCTTCCCCCCCTTCCCTCCCGCCGCATCCCTGCGCCCGCCACCCGCAGCCTCGCCCGGCTGTGTGCGTGTGTGTGCCCCCCCCCGGATCCTTCCCCAGCTGCTGCGGACCCCCCAGCACGGCGACATGGCCCCTGTCGGACTCAAGGCTGTGGTGGGAGAAAGTAAGATCCGCGTCCGGCCGCGTTACTTGCGCACCCCGCGGGGGAAGGGGGGGTGAAGCTGCCCAGGCTCCCGCTCCCCTTTTTCGCGGGTGGGGGGATGCTGTGGATGCGCAATACGGACCCTCGGGGCGGCATCAGCGCCCGGCGGGGGTGGGGGGACGGGACCCCCGTGGGGCAGCGGGCAGGACGTGGGGAAAAGGCGTCCCCACGGTTTGGGGGGGTCGTGGTTTGCAGTCTCCTTCCGGGTTTTATTTATTTATATTTTTTAGGGGTGTGTGTTGAGGCTGTTGGGATTTTTCTGCAGTGCTGAGGGGAGGGGAGGAGAAGGGGGGGCGGTGAAAAAAGCCGGGGGGGGTAAAGAGGGAAGTGAGAGGTGCTCGAGTCTTCCCCGTATCCGGCTCCGGGCGGGGTAGGAATTGCCCCATCAGACCATAATCAGCAAAACCAACCGGGACCCCACATCGGGGGTCTGGGGTCGCGGGGTGGGGGGGGCACAGGGATGTCCAGCAGTGCAGAAATCCCCCCCCGCCGCCGCGGTGACAGGCCGGGCGCCTCGGCTTTGTCTGCCGCAAATCCTGCTGTCATGGAGGTTTATTTTTTCAATTTTCCCGGACGTGACTTCGCTTCCCTGATCTCGGGGCAGCCGTGTCCCCCCCTCCAGACCCCTTCCGGACATTTCTGCGCCCTTCGGGGTCGCTATTTTTGGCGGCCGAGCCGCGGGGTGGGGGGAACGGAGCAGCCCCGGGTTCCCTTCCTCCTTCCCCGGCTGTTGCAAGATGATATTTTCAACGTCTTGATGGCGGAGGGGAAGGGGGGGGGTGTTCTCCAAAACGCCCGAGGGTGGGGGGGTGGGGGTCGGCTCCTTTCCCCGTAGCAAAACTAAAGCGAAAAGCTCCACGTTATAGAAAAAACATATATAAATAAACCAAGAGCAGAATGGGTAGGAAACGGTGGAAACTTCCCCCGGGCTCCCCGCAGCCATGAAAAGCCTTTTTCGTCCCTCCCCGCGCCTCTTGCATGATTTATTTCCGTGGCATCGTCGCCAGCCGGGGCCGGATCTCTTTATTTATTTATTTATTTTGGATGGGGGGACGGTTGGTGTGTAATCTGGGGTGGGGGGGGAGGGTACGTGGGTGAAACCCCCGCGGGTGGGTTTGGCTCCGTTGTGCAGCGAAACCTCCCGCCCAGGCTGCAGATGGTGCGGCCGGGGCTGGTGGTGTGATCGGGTGGGTGGTGATGGGAGGGGAGGGGAGGGGAGGGGGGGATATCCCCCTGGATTCGTGTCCCTGCTTCATTCCCACTCGTCACCTACCCTGGGGATGGGGCGGGGGGGATGCACCATCCCTATGCCCCTTACCCACCTCATCACCCTGGGGTGCTGCATGGCGGGGGGGTGGAGGGGGGGGTTAGAGCCGGCCAGCTGCAAAATGAAAGGGGAAAGGGCAGGGAAATAACCTGTTGTTTCTGTGCTGCGGGATGGGCTTTGGGGAGGGGGGAGGTTGGCTGTTGTGCCTTGCTGTTTTTACTTTGGGGGGGGTTGGTCCCCTCACCTTAGCAGGAGGCAGGGGAGGGGGGCTGGAGCAGCCACCCATGCACCCCAGGCAGGGCCCCATCCGGGGCCCTCACTAAAGGGGGGACAGAGACCAGTGCCACTTATTTTCATTCATTGTCTGTGTGCTGAAATAGCCTGGGAGAGAGCACACACATACACACACACACACACACACACACACACACAGGTTCAAGCCAGCATCATGGAAATCTGGCTCAGTCCTTCCCTTCAGGGTTTAATAACAAACAGCTCTGTTCTTCGCTGAAAAATATCATTCCGGGCTGAAAATGATGACTGGTAACTGGGCATTGATGCTGTAGCAGGGCTGTCAGGGAGGTGTGGGTGTCTGGCAGGGGAGAGCAAGGTTTGTGCAGGCAAAATGCTGCAGAGGAGCGAGGGACGGGGCCCTCGGAGGAGCACCCTGCGGGGTCCAGCCCTGCGCTCCCACCCGGGCTCGAGCTGCTCTGCAGGCTGCTGTGGGAAGCTCCTGGTCTCGGTGGGCCGGTTCCTTGCCTTGGGATGCTGTTTGCAGCTGGAGCTGCTCCCTCAGAATCATGACCGGTCCTCAGGGTCCCCAGACCTCCCCCTCCCCTGGCCACCAATGCGGCTAGCACAAGATTTCCCTGGCTGGCCCTCACTGCGCCAATCCGATCGCAGACAGGGATTCCCTCGAGCTTTACCTGCAGGAGATGTTTGCTCATGAGGAGCAAGCGGTCCAAGGCTGGGGCTGACCCTGGGGCAGAGCATCTCTGCTGCGCTCCCTCCCGAGGAGGAGGGGAGGGAGGAAGGATGCTGCCGCGTTGCCATGGCTCGCTCTGCCACCCCCCCTCTGGAGCTGCATTCTGCCCTGGCTTCCTTCCAGACCCGGATTATTCTTGTGACCAGCTGGTGCCATAACAAGGCAGGTTTTGACAGCCCCTGGAGAGGTGGGAAGAGGTGGGCAGGGGGATGAGATGGGTGAGTGTTGCAGGAGATGGGCAGAACTGGAGTGTCACCCCCAGAGCCAGGGGGTGCGTGCTGGGGGGGCTGTCCCTGCGCCTCCTGCAGTCTCCAGCAGTGATGGCTGCATCCCTCCAGGACTCGCTTTCGCCTGAGTGCACTCAGACCCGGAGGCCATGCCTGAGGACTGGGTCCTCCTGGTGTGTCTTCTGCTCCCTCTGTGGTCACCTCCCAGTGAACCCACTGGAGAACCAGCCGCTTTGCTCTGGTTCTGGTTGGAAAAATCTCACCCACATCTGAGGACGTGCATCCCTAAATCTTCATCTAAACCCCCACCATGTGAACATTCCTCCCATCTTCTTGCCCCAGGACCTTCTTGGATCTTCTCAGAGCAGCCTGCCCTGAGCTGCCCAGCCTGGTCCCTGCTCTCCTGCAGCAGCCTGCAGTGGAGAGGAGGAGGAGGAGGCTGGGTTTACTTCACTGAGCCATCGCCAGCGAGGCAAGATGGGCTGTGCTGCAGGGGTGACACCTGTGCAGTGTTTGCCACCACAGTGGGCTGCTGCAGGACATGTAGCCGGAGCACACGGAGGTGGTGCCGGTGCTGGATCTGAAAACCGCTGGACCCCTTCACCTACAAGAGGGGAGAGACCTCCCAAGGGCTTCCTTTTGCTCGTGTTGCTGTCGTGGACAGATTGGCGAAGCAGAGCAGCCTCAGGATAAAGCAGCACCGTGCTTGCTTCCGGAGACAGCAAGAAAACACCTTTCCCCAGGACAGCAGCCGATTCTCCATGGAACATCCCTGTCTATAGAGCCTCCCGCAGAGCAGACCTGTGCCTGGGTGCCCGCCACGGCCACACCGAGGAACCTCATGGTTAAATCCTGCCTGGACAAGGTCTGATGTGCCCTCAGCACCCATGCACAGCACTCAACTGCCATACCATGTCACTTTTGTCCCCATCTGTACCTCTCAAGGGTACCCATCTCCCTGGCTGGGTGCTGGGATGCAATGGCTCTGGGACAAGGCTCATGCTGTGCTGCACCTCGGGGGACAGGGAGGTGGCACAGGCCTCGGGGCACAGCCAGGGACCCCGGGGACCTGCAGCTGAGTGGCTGGTGACTGAGTCACCCAGGCTGCTGG
Source organism: Patagioenas fasciata (assembly GCF_037038585.1). Classification (NCBI taxonomy): domain Eukaryota; kingdom Metazoa; phylum Chordata; class Aves; order Columbiformes; family Columbidae; genus Patagioenas; species Patagioenas fasciata. The sequence goes on from NC_092539.1 coordinate 3,592,062, forward strand.
GGGCACCTCCCCAGTGCCACCACCCCTGGGCTGAGGGCACAGGGGGACTTTGGGGGCCAGATGCTGCCCCTCAGGGATGCTCCAAGCGCATCTCAGGGTACAAGGCTTGTGTGCTGCCCCGGAGCCAGGTCTGGCGAGGTCTCTGGCAAGCAGAGGAGGAAGAGAAGGCAGCAAAGGGCCAGTGAGAACGTCGCAGGGATGCGCGTTGCATCCTCTTCCCTGCATGGGGGCAGAGCTTTCAGCCCCGCCGTGATCTCGGTGTGCTGGTGCAGTGGCTGGGGGAGGAGGAGAGGGTCTCCCATGGGTGATCCAGTCCCTTCCTGGGCATCCCGCCCTCCCAGTCCCCTCCTTGGGGAGTCCCCAAGGTGGTGCAGTGCTGCCTGCCCCACGGGTGGGTACAGGAACGGGCCCTTGGCAAAGCCTCTGCTGGGGTCTGTAGCATTTGCCCTTTTGGGATCCTGTCACCAGGATCTGTCACATTTCCAACATCAGCTCTGAGTTGGAAAAGCTCGGAAAAAAATATGTGCAAAATTCAGGACTCACCTTCCCACGCAGTGCAGAGCAATTTCAGTCTCCAAACCACGGTTTACACCAGGTGCTGAGGAAAAGTTGCTGGTACGTGGCCATGGAAGGTTACCAAGAATGACAACCCTCACTTTGGCAGGTCTGCATCCACCTACTGGTGTCTGCATGTGCAAGAAGACTGAAAAAGCCACCGAAGTAGAGGACTTAGGCTTTTTCCCTCTTAAAAAAAATTTATATATATATGGCCTGGGTTTAATTCCCCTGCACCTCAGGAAGAACATCCTAGGAGTGATTTCCTCCCTCTTCCCACAAAATCAACACATTTATAAAGAGAATCATCATCACATGGCTTTTAGTTGCATGCTGAGAAGCAGATGCTGCGTCCACCAACTCACAGTGCGGGAAGGAACTTGGCTCTGGCGTTTTGGAGAGCGCAGAAATAGATCAGGCTGAAGGTGCGTTAATTTAGGGGCTTCTGCGTCATTCACATAAACGCGTGAATGTGTACACATGCATGTCAACATGTGTGTTGTAGGGTCGTAGATGGAGCCCATCAGATGGTTTGATGTTGTGCCACCAAGGGAGCAGCAAAGACCACTCAGAGTTCGACCAGACCAGCTGCCCCCCATCCCATCCCATCCCATCCCATCCCATCCCATCCCATCCCATCCCATCCCATCCCATCCCATCCCATCCCATCCCCAGCATCCACATGGGCACAAGGGACCAGCCTAGCCTGGATTCCCAGCAAGCCAAACCTGGAGTGCCCCAATTTGTTGGTGTTTTCCTCCGTTTTGGTTCAAGACCAAGAGAAGAACCAGCTCAGAATGTCACAGCCACACGTGTAGGATGGAATGACTTACCCCTGGGACAGGGTCACCTCCCCTCCGGGATGCTGTGACACCCCGTGCATACCGTCCCGCTGCAGGAAAGCTCTTGGCACTGAAGCATCGCCAGCGTTGGCTGCACCAACCCTGCAGCCACCACCAGCCAGGTCCAGCATCTCCGCTGGGGATGGAAACACCTGGTGGAAGAGGACAAGTGACAGTGAAGGGTGATGCCTTCAAAGGGGACCTGATGTGGTCTGTGGCCCATTGACCGTACCCGGATGAAGCAGCTCTGCTCAACTCCCAGATCCTCGAGCAGACCCACAGGAACTGGGCCGGGAGTGATCCCGCAGGGAAAATCTGTGTGAATTTTACCCCGTTTCTCCAGTGCAGTCAATGAGAGCGACTCGTGGGCGTGATCCTGCATCTCATTTCCCTTATTGCCTTTTGGGCATGTTATTAAATTTCTAAAGAGTTCAAGACCTCCAGATCTCTGTCCTCCTTCTCTCCAGGCTGTGCAGGTTTGCTCTGGCTTTGGCTGGCGGGTTTAAATACATATATCCTCCATGAGAGAGCAGTGCAAATAGGAAAAGGAGGAATTAATCACAGGTTACTATGATTACTGTGACTAATCCTTGAAGCTGGAGCCCCAGCAGCAACGCAGGGTTGCTCAGCTCCCCAGAGCAGCACAAATACTGCTCGGTGTGGCTTTGACATGTGGCGTGTTCCACCAGGGGATATGAGAGAGATGTGTGATGCTCTGGATGAGAAAACACCAAAGTTCTCCTCATCCAAGGTTGGGGAGGAAAGGATGGAGCTGAACCTGGGCAATTCCGCCCATGCAGGACTTATCACAGCTGGGCTGCACCAAGAACAGGTTCCTATGTGAGGAACGTGTCCTTCAGAAAGGCTGAGGTCTTCCAGGTGGGCATCCAAAATAATCTAGTGAGAAAAATTGGTGTTCAGGGCATGGGCTGCTGGAGGGGAGATGTTTGAGACTGGCTGGGTTTATGGACACAGGGGTCTCCAGGGTCAAATAATCCTTGAGAAGGTTCTTAGCCATGCTGAGGAACGTCAGCTGGGCTTTGCCTCCTATAAATGAAATTATTCCCTACGTCAATAGGATTGACAGCCTTCCTACCATCCTCAGGTTCATAGGGCCTGGTTTAGGACAGGACAGAACAGAACAGCACAGCACAGAACAGAACAGAACAGAACAGAACAGAACAGAACAGAACAGAACAGAACAGAACAGAATAGAATAGAATAGAATAGAATAGAATAGAATAGAATAGAATAGAATAGAATAGAATATTTCAGATGGAATGGACCTACAATGATCATGTAATCCAAAAATTTCCTTGGGGACTGCTTGGGGATGGTGCACTGGCACCTAGAGAACCCTGACCAAGGATGTTCAGAGGTAGAGAAGTGCTCCACTACATTCAAACGTGGTTGTATCTGTGTAACATTTACACTGTTTTAAGCAATTAGTTAATGAACCGGCAAAAAAGCAGTTGCCAAGCCAACCCAAAGCCAAACATGTTCGTCTTGGAGATGCATCGTGACAGCTTTTTAAGAGAAGTGGGTCTCGAGCAAACCTCCCTGTGGGTTTCTGTGACCCGGCTCTCCAGATCTGCTCCGGGATTTTGGATCCCAAACCAGAGGACATGTGAGGAGAGCGAAAGGACCAAGCCCTGCCTGTGACAGAGGGAAAAGCCCGTGGTTAGGACACCTGTAGGATCTTTGGCAATTCTGCTGCCCATCCGTAAAGCAACTCCAGCTTCCCTGACCACTTCAGACCAAGGTATGCAGCCCATGAAGTCCTGGGATGTGCCAGCAAAGGAGCATTTCTGAGCAGCAGGACTTCGGCCTCCTGCATTGCTCCAGGAGGGACAGGTTTGGCCTTGGGTGCAGCATCCTTCACCCGTCCTAGGGCTCCAGGATGTGTTAGTGGCCAGGACAAGGTTTTACTGCTCTCTCTGCAGCAGGATAATGGGCTTAGAGCATCCCAAAATGATGCACTTGGTCACGGCTTTGTTGGTGCATGCACAAGCGGTGGAAGGGTTGGTCCCTCTTCCCCCAGAACCAGTTGGAGATGTGGGGCTGGTTGCTTTTACCATGAGCAAACAAGGCAAAGCTGGCGTGGAGAAAGGCTGCCCGCCCAGCTCAGTGTAAATAACGTGGGCTAAGCCTCTTGGAGTGACGTGTGGGCTCAAGTCCTACTAGGCCACCATGTCACCAGCACCTGGCTTTGCTTGAAAACAATGCAGTGGGTCATTTTCATGCCATGTGTCACCCCGAGAACGAGCCCAACTGCAAGTGGTGGGCTGGGGGAGGTGGTTGCTCTCAACCATGTGATCATTTTAAACTAAGGGAGGGGAGATTGAGGCTGGACATGAGGAAGAAATTGTTGTCCCTGAGGGTGGTGAGAGCCTGGCCCAGGTTGGCCAGAGAGGTGGTGGATGAACCATCCCTGGAGACATCCCAGGCCAGGCTGGACGGGGCTCTGAGCAACCTGAGCTGGTGAAGATGTCCCTGCTCATGGCAGGGGGGGCACTGGGGGAGCCGGGAAGGTCCCTTCAACCCAAACCGTCCTGTGACTCTGTGATCTCCATGATTGCACTTTTAGGACCATATTACTCAAGAGCACTGGAGGTCTCACTTTTGTAGGTGAGATGTGCTTCCTTGTCCACAGGCACTGGTGTTGTCTCTACATAGGGGGATGTCTCTCTGCATTGTCTGCTCTTGGTAGAAATTGTAATTAAAATTCTTCCATCCTGAAGGAAACAGATGCAACCTGGCAGGTCCTGGAACCCGGTTTATTTCCAAGATGAAAAGCTCGACTGTGAGCATCACCCACTGACGTTCGAGCCCAAAAGCTCTGGCTGGCCAGACCATTTTGGGCCACGGGCAGCAACATCTGACCTGCTAATGCGGGGACGTGAGAGCTCTGCTTCCTGGGAGGCGTTCGGGCTTGGCTTGAGGACCTCAGGCAATGGAAGAGCTGCTGTTTCCCCTGGGAGTCTCTTGCTCATTCTATAATGTTCCCTGAGTGTGGAATTGACTCGTCCTGGTGCCAGTAGGGTCCCACCTCTGACCAGGGCACAGACACCCTAAAACCACAAAGCCCAGAGCAATCACAGAGCCCAGAGCAATCACCCTCCAAGGTGCTCATCTTGGTGTCGGGATCAGGCCAGGAGACATGACAACACTTTTGTCACCGGGAGGTTCACAGCCAGGCAGGTGCTCCCCATCACACACATCCAGCTTAACCCCTACACATGCAAAAGAGCGAGGGAGTCCCCAAAAAGCGAGGCTCTGAGGACAAAATGTCCCCTGCAGCAGCTGCCACAGCAAGGACAAGCTCCTGGCTGGCCAAGGCCGCATTTTGGGGAGCCCCAAGCCCCTGTCCCCCAACTTACCACAGCAAACAGAGGGTGCTGGGAGCACCGTGGAAGCCTTTGCACTGACAGCACCTTCCCCAGGCACCAGGATGCTTATTCCCAGCCTCCTTCCATCCTTCTCTCCTTCCACCCTTCCTTCCTCTCCCAGCCCCGGAACAAAGCTGTGTTTTCATGGCAGGGCAGGATTTCTTTCTGGCTGCTCACAGACCTGGACCCTTCCCGACCAGTATCGCTGCCTGGCACTGGTGCAGCGGCACCCACCGCGCTTTAGTCCCGTGGTTTGGGATGGAGGTTGTGGGATGGAGGTTGTGGGTGTGGGATGGAGGTTGTGGGTGTGGGATGGAGGGCGCCTGCGTTCTGCCTTGTAAACAGCACAGTTATTCCTGGATCCTTGATCCGGGGAAGGAGCCAAATGTGAGTAATGAAAGGAGGAGGAGGAGGAGGGTTGTGCTGGCATCCTGCCATCCCGGCCCCGCACAGGACCAGAGAGCAGGACCAGGGATGTGCTGTTAGGGTTAGGAAAACAATTCCTGGTTCAGTTTTTCGCACGTGGGTGACCTGGTTTTGGGTGGGCAGCACGCAGGGCTGCAGGCAGCATCCTTCCCCCTCCAGCAGCACCCTCCCAATGTGCTCGGGGTACAGACCCAACCCCACTCACCCTTCATCCCCTCTCCATGGCCCAGAGATGCCCCACACCCCTTTTACTGATGGAGAGGCTAAGGGGTCTGACCAAGGGCAGGCAGGGCCAGCAGTTCATGGCCAGCATCCTTCTGGGCTCCCCAAGGAGATGGATGTGCAGTGGCAGGAAATGTAGGTCCCAAACTGCTCCATGTAAACCCAAACAGGGGTTTACCCGGAGGACTGGTACCCATAGGGTCACTGCCACAGGGGAAGGGTCCCAAGGCTGGGCCAGGAAGGGTGAAACCCTCACTGCCATCTCCCCACACCTCTGCCTTTTCTAATCTAAAAACATTTCTAAATTGGGTTTTAATTGGGCATTTCCATCCCAGTCCCTGGAATCAGAGAGCTGGAGCAAAACCCTCCCGGGGTGGACACAGACTTCCCCTCAGGCTCAGCAGGGCAGTTCCCACCATGTCCCTGCTCTGCGAGGGGTGATGCTTTGTACACTGGGGTAAAACCGGGACCTTTGGGGTCTTGGGGACACCTCATGTCCCCCAACACAGATGTGTAGGCAGCACGTTGCTCTGGCAGGAGGACAAGTCCCTGTTCTGGCAAGGCTTGAAACCCCCTCCCTGCAACCCAGCCCCAAAAGGTGATGTCCTTGTCCCACTGCTGGGGCCACCTTCTTGCATGGCCTTGACCTGCACCCTACAGGGAGCAGCCCCGCAGCCTGGCCTGGGGTGTCTGTGCCTGGGAATATGGGTGTCCCCAGCCCTGGGGGTCCGTGGGGCACAGGGGGACCTGTGGGTGCTGCTGTCCTGGCTGGTTGCATAAGCCCAGCAGTCGCGGGAGGCGAAATGAGATTGCGGGGGATTACAAGGAACAGGCTCAGGCCACTGGGTTCTTGTTTCTAAAAGGAGCTCTTAAGCTGCTGTTGTTTTCCTTTGCATTAGGGATGAGACATGTGGGGTGGCCCCCAGCTCCCCAGAGGGACCCCCTGACCCTCTGCCAGCCCGTGGCTCCCCACTGGCACAGGCTCCGTCTGTTAGTGCCAAACATGAGAGAACAACAGGGCTGGGGGCTGACCACCCCTCCCTGGGTACCCCAAAACCCCCCATCTTCTCCCCACATCCCCAGAAAAGGCACTGGGGGAGCATGGCTGGCTGTGACCCCCCACATGGGGGGCTCAGTGACCCCGGTGCAGACCCCGCTGCTGCCAATGGGCCCCAGGGTGTTATAGGGGGGAACTTGGGGTGCTCACACCCACCCCGTGCTCCCTCTCTTGCAGAGATTATGCACGATGTGATCCGGAAAGTGAAGAAGAAGGGCGAATGGAAGGTGAGCGCCAAACCCTGGGGGGGTCAAGAGCTGAGGAGGCTGATGGGAAGGAAGCAGAGCAGGGGGTGGATGTGGGCAGGGAGTCCCCAAAGCAGGTGGGGGGGTGGGAAGGGCATTTCCCAGCTGTGCCCCCCGCTCACAGCCCCTCTGCGCAGGTGCTGGTGGTGGACCAGCTCAGCATGCGGATGCTTTCCTCCTGCTGCAAGATGACCGACATCATGACCGAGGGCATCACCAGTGAGTACCGGCTCCCGGCCACCTCTCCCAAACCTCGCCATGGGAAGGGCAAAACCAGGGGACCCGCAAAGGCACCTCCAGGCTGGCAGGAGCCAGTCGAGGCAGCGGCATGGCCCCCCCAGCCCCGTCCCGCGTGGGATGGAGATGCGCTGCCTCCCATCACTCATGGCCAACTGTCTTGGAGCCGGGTTGGTGTTTCACAGCCTCCCTCATTGGCTGCTGGGGCTGGAGGAGCCTGAGCGCCTTGTTTCCTGGCTGTATCTCAGTCCAAGGAGGAGGAGACCAGGTGTAATTTTATGTCAGCCCTATAAGTAGCTCCCTGCAGCACTTGGGGAGGAGAAGGAAACCCCAGACATTGCATTGGGAGGTGTTGGGGTGGTGGGGGGTTACCCCAGCCCAGGTACCACCAGAGCATCACCCCGGCATTGTACCCTCCAGCGCAGGGATGTGAGAATAAACCAATAAACCAAAAACCGAATCCACCAGTCCCCAGGACCTGCCAGGCACCCCCGCACACAGCCCAGGGGGGCACCACAGGGATGGGACAAGCTGGGGACATCCCCTGTCCCAGCTCCCGGGTGGGCAGGGTGAGTGACTGGGGACGTTTTGGACGTGGAGGGGCTGGCAGGGCTGGTCCTGTGCTGCTGTGGGGTATCCGACACCCAATGAGCCCCTGCCTGCACCCGTCCCTGCCACGGCCCCTGTTTTCTCCCCCAGTTGTTGAAGACATCAACAAGCGCCGGGAGCCACTGCCCAGCCTGGAGGCCGTTTATCTCATCACCCCTTCTGAGAAGGTGAACATGGGGGGGCGCAGGGGCCTTTGGCGGGGGGATGCCCATGCTGGGATGTGCATCTGTGCCCATGGGCAGCATCTTGGCCCCAGTGAGGCTGGGGCTGCAGAGGGGCAGAGTGTCCCCTGCATGAAGAGGGGGGACATCGGGTGACCCTGTTGAGATGCCCACGGTGCCACCATCCCCAGCCCAGGTGATCCCTTCTCTCTTGCAGTCCATCCACTCCCTCATCAACGACTTTAAGGATCCCCCCACCTCCAAGTACCGAGCTGCCCACGTCTTCTTCACTGACTGTGAGTACCGGGGGTCACGGCTCCCACCCTATTGCACCCTGGAACCCCAGCTGCCCCTGTACACCTCCCAGGCCAGAGAGAAGGAGCAAACTGTGGGGTGGTTGCCCCATCCTGCCCATGGCACTGAGCAGCTGTGAGTGCAGATGGGTGATTTTCATCACCAAAGGGATGGCTGGATCCCAGCACCTTGGGGAAGGCCACAGGCAGCCAGACCTCCCCCAAGACAGAAATGGGGGGCATGGAAAGACCCTGTCCCTAAAATACATCCAAACAAGCATGGATGGAAAGATGCTGGGATGCTGAGCGCTACCCTCCTCCTCCTCCCCATGCAGCCTGCCCTGACGCCCTCTTCAACGAGCTGGTGAAATCCCGCGCTGCCAAGGTCATCAAAACCCTGACGGAGATCAACATCGCCTTCCTCCCCTCCGAGTCACAGGTGAGGCCGGGCTGGGACCGTCCCCGCTGGGGTGGGGATGGGGCAGTTGGGGGATGCTCCAGGTTCCTTCTCCAGCCTGTTGGGGTTTGCGTAGGAGCCTGTGAAGCCACCACGCACCCCTCTGTCCCAGCCGGCTCCCCACCCACCTCCCACTCTGCTCTTTCTCCCTGTCTCCTTTGATTACTTCTCAGGGATGATCTTCTTGGGGGGGATTTAGCAGGTGCTGGGCCTTGGCTGGCTCTACGACCCCCATCGCAGCCCCCAGCCAGGGGACAAGGGGGACAGGGAGGGACAGATGGCATGGGACCTGCTTGGTGCCGTTAACTCTGTGAGCTGCAGCATTTCTGAGGAGATGACTTCTTGGCATCCCCATACATAGCCACATTGGCTTCTGGTCTTTACTGGTGGCATGGCCAGGAAGCAGTGGGTCCCCACTTGTCCCCAGGTCTCTGCTTCCCTGCCTGGGTGCAGGTGACTGCTGTGGGCAGGGTCTGGGGGGCTCCTGTCATCTCTGCTCATCCTGGGGGGCTACACATGGGTAGGGACCATGCCATGGAGCCAGAGCTGGCAGACCAAAGCCCAAGGGTTGCTCCAAGCATCACTGAGATCCAGCTGGGAGTTAAATCTGGAGTTCAATGCTGTTTCCAAACCCACCGGGGTGTCCTGCGGGGCTGCTCTCCTCTGGACATCCCCCTCTAACCTCTGTCCTGCTGCACCTCCCAGGTTTATTCCCTGGATTCGGCCGACTCCTTCCAAAGCTTTTACAGCCCCCACAAGGCCCAGATGAAGAACCCGATCCTGGAGCGGCTGGCGGAGCAGATCGCCACGCTGTGCGCCACGCTGAAGGAGTACCCGGCTGTGCGGTACCGGGGGTAAGGGCACCCCGGGACCGGCCATCCCCCCCACAGCATGGAAGAGCTGGGGTGATGCTGAGCATGGAGGAAACGGCCTCAAGTTGTGCCAGAGGAGGTTGAGATTGGATCTTGGGAACAATTTCTTCTTTCCCAAAGGGCTGTGGGGCATTGGAACAGGCTGCCCAGGGCAGTGCTGGAGTCACCATCCCTGGAGGGTTGGACAGACGGACATGAGGTTCTCAGGGACACGGGGCAGTGCCAGGGATGTGGGAACGGTTGGACTTGGTGATCTTGAGTGTATCTTCCAACCAAAAAGATTCTATGATTCTATGAGGCCATGCTGTGTCCTGTGTGGGTGTGGGGATGAAGGAGAGGGTGGGATGGACAGACGCCTGCACTCAGTGTAAAAACAGTCTTGAAAATGCTCTGGAGAGGTGACTGGGGGTTGGGACCCTAAAAATCCAAGTGGCACCAAGGCAAAGCAGAGCATGGCAAAGAGAGGTGGAAATGGGTAACAAAAGCTGCTCAGGTGCCCCCTCTCCCAAGAGCCAAGGATGTTGCACAGGGAAACAACAGCTCCTCCCCATCCTGTGCTGGTGAGAGCCACCCATCCCAAGGAGCTCACTCCTGCCTCTGTGTCCCCCAGGGACTACAAGGACAACGCGATGCTGGCACAGCTCATCCAGGACAAGCTGGACGCCTACAAGGCTGATGACCCCACCATGGGTGAGGTGAGCGGGGATGGCATTGCAGCCCTGGGGAGGATACTGGGGTGGTGCTCCAGTCCTCAAGTCCCACTTGAGCTCGGCCATGCAGCAGTTGCAGACCCCAAGTGGGGACCCTGAAATGGCCCTGGCTTCCCCCAAGTGCCTATGGGGCTGGAGTGGTCCCTGGCCTTGCTGTTGATGCCCCCCCCGGCTCTGCAGGGTCCGGACAAGGCTCGTTCCCAGCTCCTCATCCTGGACCGTGGCTTCGACCCTGCGTCCCCGGTGCTGCACGAACTGACCTTCCAGGCCATGAGCTATGACCTGCTGCCCATCGAGAACGACGTCTATAAGTGAGTGCAGTGCTGCTGTCCCTCCATAACCCCCCTGAGCAGGATTTGGAAGCTCAGCTATGAAACCTGAGCCTCAGCATCCCTCCATCCATCACAAGTCATCGGGTGGGAGAAACCACTCCTGCCTGCAGCCTGGCGGGTGTGATGGGCAGGACTGATGCCCCATCCCTGGAGACATCCCAGGCCAGGATGGATGGGGCTCTGAGCAACCTGAGCTGGTGAAGATGTCCCTGCTCGTGCCAGGGGTGGCACTGGGGGAGCTTGGAAGGTCCCTTCAACCCAAACTATTCTGTGATTCTATGAAAAGGGGCTTTCCCAGCCTTTAGCCCTCCCATCATTTGGCATTTGAAGGGGTACAAGAAGGCGAAATGTGAAACAGGGTTGAAATAATGTCACCTCACTGCTGGCAGAGCTAAGAATCTTGCCCCATGTTCCCCCAGCTTTCCTAGAGCCCCCGCAGTGAAGGGACCATGTGCCCCCAGCCCTGTCCCCGCTGTGACGCTCCTGCCCTCTTCCCAGGTATGAGACGAGCGGCATCGGGGAAGCCCGGATTAAAGAGGTTCTCCTGGATGAGGACGATGACCTGTGGGTCACCTTGCGCCACAAACACATCGCCGAGGTGTCCCAGTGAGTGTCTCTGCAGATGGTTTGCTGGCTAGGTGGGACATTGGTATTGCCACCCACCCTGCTGCTCAGGGTCCCCTCCGAGCTGACACTGTGTTCTCCTGTCCCCAGGGAGGTGACCCGGTCCCTGAAGGAGTTTTCTTCAAGCAAGAGGATGAACACAGGCGATAAGGTGACCTGACTGTGCCTGCTGAGCAGGTGACGGGCGCCTGGGGGCTCAGCCGTGTGCTGGCACATGGTGGGGTCTCCTGGGGACACCCGATGGGGACCTCTGCAAAGGGACAAGGGTGCTCAGGTCCCTGACAGCAGGCGATGGCTGTGGGGTGGCGGCTGGGGAAGTGGGGTGCCTTGGGAGCGCCCTAACCCCCAAGGAGTCAAGGGTGCTTGCCACCACCGTGGGGTCTGTGCCCCCCAGCAGCCTTTGTCCCCAGCCTATTCCCATCCTGAGACCCCCAAGCCAGTGGTAGTGAGGGTACCTTGGTGAAAATTGGGTGTAAAAATGGCCAGAAGCTGAAAGCACCACCTCAGCCTCAGCCAAGTGCCCAAGGGTCCTGGAGGAAGGTCCTGGGGGGGGTTTCTCCCCTCAATACTCTGATTTGTAGAGCTGCAGACCCCTCCCTGCCCTACAGACCTGGCAATGCCACGGCTGGTGTCACCAAACCCCTGTGAGGGGCTCACACAGGGACAGAAGTCCTTAGCAGAGTCTTTTCATGGTCCCTAAGTCCCTGTGGGTGACAATGTCCCCTTCCATTGCAGACCACCATGAGGGACCTGTCCCAGATGCTGAAGAAGATGCCGCAGTACCAGAAGGAGCTCAGCAAGGTATGAGGTGGGGGGATGCCCTTGCAGAGCCCACCTGGGGAGCAGGCGATGGCAGCTGTCCTGGAGTGGCACAGGGACCTTGGGCTGCCACCAGCCCTGCCAGTGTAACCGCATGGCTTGTGTGTCCCCAGTACTCGACCCACCTGCACCTGGCCGAGGACTGCATGAAGCACTACCAGGGCACGGTGGACAAGCTCTGCCGAGTCGAACAGGTACCGGCTACCCAAGCCCCACATCCCCATGGGGACAAACTGGGACCACCAGCTCCTGCCCCACAGCTCAGCATGGAGCCATGGGGTGATGAGTACGTGTGTTCTCTGCAGGACCTGGCCATGGGCACCGATGCTGAAGGCGAGAAGATCAAGGACCCCATGAGGGCCATTGTCCCCATCCTGCTGGATGGGAACGTCAGCACCTATGACAAGATCCGCATCATCTTGCTCTACATCTTCCTGAAGAACGGTGAGGAGGAGAGCTGGGCAGGGCAGGGCGAGACGTGCAAGCAGCTCCGGGTGATAAACAGCTCAGGGTTTGGCCAAGATAACCGAGAGGGAAAAGCTCAACCCTGTCCCCACAGCCACCACCAAGCCGGGTGTCCTAAGGTGACAATGGAGCAACCATGTCCCCATGGGAGGCATTTCTCAGGAGGATGCCGTCTCCCCATTGCATTTCCAGGTATCACTGAGGAGAACCTGAACAAGCTGATCCAGCATGCTCAGATCCCGGCAGAGGACAGCGAGATCATCACCAACATGGCCCACCTTGGGGTGCCCATCATCACAGACGTGAGTGCCCACCCCTGGCTTCCCACAGCCTGCCTCACCCCTCGGAAGGACCGTGTCACCTATGGGAACTGCGTACCCCCTGGGATGCCCCCATCTCCCCTCTGGGGTGTCCCCGGTCCCACAGCTGGAGCCTCCGTGTCTCAGGGTGTCCCCATCCATCTTCTCCCCAGTCCACCCTGCGCCGCCGGAGCAAGCCGGAGCGGAAGGAGCGGATCAGCGAGCAAACCTACCAGCTCTCCCGATGGACCCCCGTCATTAAGGACATCATGGAGGTGAGCCAGCACACACGGGGACAGGGGACAGGGCAGGGACCCCGGCACCACGCAGAAAGGGACCTGCGGAGAGCTGGCTGCTGCCAGCCCAAACCTGGCACCTCTGCCAGCCCAAACCTGGCTTCTCTGCCCAACACGTGCCCTCCAGGCTGCTCACTGCCTGTCATTGAAACAAGGGTGGGATGTTTTGGAAGCTTTTCCTGTTCTCCATGTGCACACTGGCCCCAGGTGGGATGCATGGCATCCCCACGGTACAAAATGCAGTATCAAGCTGGTTGCTCCTTGTGACATGATGAACATGGCTGAGTGGCCTTGTCACAGCATCACCCGTGTCCCAGCTGAGCTGGGGCACAGGCACAGTGCCATTCACCGCTGCCTGTGCCTGTGGGAGCTGCCTCTGAGCTCTGTGCTCGGGTAGCACTGGGCAGAGCTAAAAAGTGGTTTTCTCCAGGTGCTGCCATCCTCCTGACCCACTCTGTCCTGGCCACCCCTCGGTTGGAGCAGCCCCTTGGGGTTTACCCGGAGCCCTGGAGCTGGGGAGGTCCTAGGCACCAAAACTACGCCCCAACACAGACATTTCCCACCTGCTCAGACAGAGAGACAGACCCTGGAGTCACATTTTGGGGAGCAGGGATATCACTGCAGCTCAGGGCCACCTGCTCCCAGGCACTGATGACAAGCAGAGCCCCAGCTCCCTCGATTTCCAAAAGCACACGTAACACCAGCTCCCACCTTTGTCAACCACAGCCCATGTAAACCCTCACCGGGATGGCTCCATGCCCAGCGCACCTCTGAACCTCCTCCCCAGGACCAGAGGGGACCATACAGAGCAACAACATCTCACACTACGGCATCAACCCTCCACCACTGAGAAAAGCAAAGAGCATGTCCCTTACCTCAGGGTTGGCTCTCAGATGTGAAGCCTCCAGCTCAGTGCATGCTCCTGAGCTTCCCAGAAAATCACTGCACCCTGGCCACCCCTTACCCTACCTCCCCTGACACCCCCAAACTCTGAGCGAACCTCCCCTGTCCCCCCATGCTGCAGCCCCCTGCCCCACAGCCACCACGCACCGCCCTCCTCCCCACAAGTACACCCTCTTACAGGAACACAGCCACATTGTTCTGAAAAGCAAGGCTATGCAAATATATGCAAATGAATCCTGACCCAGTTGGGCCAGTCCTTCTGGGCAGGGGGGCTGGGGGCTGTGCCTGGCTCCTCGCTGACCCCATGGGGACTCTCTTCCCACAGGATGCCATCGATGACAAGCTGGACACCAAGCACTACCCGTACATCTCCACCCGCTCCTCCGCCTCCTTCAGCACCACCGCTGTCAGGTGCGTCCCCCCACCCTCCCCTATACATCAGCACCTATAGCACCATGAGCATCCACCCCTCGCCTGCCTGGAGGGGCTGTATCCATCAGCAGGTCTGTGAGCTGCTCTGCCCTCATTTAGGCATTCTGTGACTCAGTTTCCCTACCTGTAACAGCTGGCTGGAAAGCTGGACTTAACCTGCTCCAGCAGCAGTTTGGAAGCTGATTAATGTGTGGTTTTAGTTAAGATGTGAACTCAGTGCGTAGTTTGTTGGTGAGCATCCTCCTCCCTGTCCTTCATCCCTCTCCTCTCCCTCTCCAGCGCTCGCTATGGCCACTGGCACAAGAACAAGGCCCCCGGTGAGTACCGAAGTGGCCCCCGCCTCATCATCTTCATCCTGGGCGGTGTCAGCATGAACGAGATGCGCTGCGCCTACGAGGTGACACAAGCCAGCGGCAAGTGGGAAGTGCTAATAGGTGAGTGAGCGGGAGCCGGGCCGGACCCTGCGCCCCGTCGCGTGGCTGCGCATCCCACGCTCCCTCCTCCATCCTGCAAACTCCCGGCTCCAGATGGGTGTGGGAGCAGGAGCGCTGTGGAAAGGTCTTCTCCTGCTGCCCGGTGTCACCCCTGTGTCCCTGCTCCCCAGGGACAGGGCATGTCCCTCCATCAATCGCCATTTCTGCTCCCATTTTTCCTCTCCCTGTCTGGTTTTCTTCAAGCAGAACTGGGTGAAAGAAGGGAGTTTTGCATCTTGAATCACTCGTGTTGCACCCTCATCTTTGGGGTCATTTCAGGGAGAAAAAATAAAGAGCTGTGCAACGCTGCACAGCAACCACAGTATGCACTGTGTGTGCAACAGGAGATGCATTCTCTTGTTGCACGTGTGCTGCACGTCCTGTCGCATTGTGTGTGCCACTAGACATGCCTTGTGTGCTCAATCTTAGCATCCTAAAGAGCTGTGTGGGACATGATGGAAGCCCCACCAGATGTTTGCAAGGAGCTTTTAGCTCCACTGAAATTCCCCTGGGGAAGCACAGCTGGATACACACCTTGTAGGGCAGGGGCAGGAGCCCCTCACCGTCTCATGTGATCCCTGGATTCTCGCTTGAGGCAGCTGGTAGAGCCTCTTGCCAGCATCTCACCTACTCCTTGTGTTCCCCTGGGAGCAGCAGCCCCTTCTCCCTCACCTCCCACTGCCCCCAAATGTGTGTCCCCCCCCACCAGACCAACCACCACCTCCCAGCTCCATCCCGCCTCTCGCCCATCTCATCCCGCGTCTCTCCGGTGACCGTCCCCTGCATGTGCCTGCGATGCTCCGGGTGGCAACCGTGTCCTTCCTCACCCCGAAAAAAAGGTGGGGGGGGGGTCTTGGCACAGCCGTCAGCCCCGCTCTGTTCTCCCGCAGGTTCTACTCACATTCTCACTCCCACCAAATTTCTCATGGACCTGAGGCACCCCGACTTCAGGGACTCTACTAGGGTGTCATTTGAGGATCAGGCTCCAGCAATGGAGTGAGCCAAAGAAACCAAGTAAAGGCAGCTTACTAATGAAAAAAGAAACTCTTCCTCCCTGAAGGGTTTTCTTTGATTCTTCCGTTCCTCCTTTCTTTAATTATTGTTTTGGGTTTCGTTTCCGTTTGGTTCTCTGATAAGAAAATGCTTGCGGTTCCTCCTACCAGGTGGAAAAGCATCCAGCGCCGCTCCATCATCCCTCTGCCATGTCTCTTGGCCGGACCTGGCCGGCTCCTTCATGCCATGAGTTCCCCCTTGACAGGGCAAGAGGGGCCAGGGCCAGCGGGTCGGGGTCCTGCCTGCCGGGTAAAGGTGTCCCGGGATCTGTGGGCAGCAGCGGGCACAGACCTGGCGCTTGTCCCAGCTCTGACCCCTCCATGTCCCCTATGGCAAAGTCTGGGTGATGCCCTGATCTCCCAGCCTGGGGTGTGATGGGGCTGAAATCCTGAGTTAATGGGTAACAAAAATGGTCCGAGGGTGGAACAGCTCTGTTGGGAGGACAGTCTGGGAGAAAGAGAGCTCCAGGGAGACCTTACTGCAGCCTTTCTGTGCTTAAAAGGGGCGGATGAGAAATACGGGGACAGACTTTTTGAGCAGGGCCTGTTGTGATAGAACAAGGGGTGATGGTTTTAAGTTAGAGGAGGGAGATTCAGGCTGGACATGAGGAAGGAATTGTTGGTCCTGAAGGTGGTGAGAGCCTGGCCCAGGTTGGCCAGAGAGGTGGTGGATGAACCATCCCTGGAGACATCCCAGGCCAGGCTGGACGGGGCTCTGAGCAACCTGAGCTGGTGAAGATGTCCCTGCTCATGGCAGGGTTGGAACTCGATGATCTATAAGGTCCCTTCCAACCCAAGCCATATTCTGTGATTCTACAACTCCCTGCCTTACTAGGCTGCCTTCACACTTCCTTCATTAAGCTCCAACCCAAACTGTTCTATGGTTCTGATTCTATGACCTGCGGAGGGTCCCCCCCTGCCCGCTGCCTGCTCCCTGCCTGCACCTCTTGCCTTCTCACCCCTGTGGCCACCCCAACAAGCCCAGGAGCCACCCCACGGACCAGGCGCCTGCCAGCTCCACCCATCCCCTTCATTCCTTCATTTCTCCTTTTCCGTTCCCATTATCCGCCCCCTCCTCCCCCAACCTCCCCCCACCCCACAGTCGTACATTTTCTCGCAAGCATTTCCACGGCGCGCGGGGCCATCGCCGCAGGTAAGGCCTCGCTGGGGGGTACCGGGGACAGCGGGGACAGCGGCCGGGGCACAACGGGGAGGGTCTCAAAACCATCACTGACGCTCCCCCCTCCTTTTCCTCGCAGGGTCCACACACATCCTCACCCCACAGAAACTGCTGGACACGCTGAAGAAGCTCAATAAAACAGAGGAAGAAAGCAGCAGTTAAAAGGAAACGCCGCCACCGACTCGATGCTGTATTCACCCCCTCGCCGGGCGCGCAGCCCCGGGTGCGACCCCCCCGCACCCACCCCAGCCCGGCCCCGCTTTCTTGTGTTGACCCCCCCGCCCCTCCCGCCGCCTTCCCCATCTCATTTTATCCACAGGGAGGGGACAACAGCCAAAAAAAAAATATATATATATATTAAGAAAACTGATGCATTGTGTTTAAAAGAGGAAAAGGAAAGAATATCAATATATTTGTAGCTGCAGCTATCTGAAGCACCCAGGAGCACATTGCTGAATAACCCATCTGCCTGTTGCTAGCGAATGATGGTGACAAAAAACAACCGGAAAAATACCATTTTCCAAAAGTTTCGCTCCTCATTGGGGTCATTATGGATGACCGTACGGACACGCCACCATCACTCCGGCCTCCGCTTGGGGGGGTTCCCTGCCACCATCACCTCTGCCCCCTGTCTTTTGGGGTGGCAGATGCTCCCGCCAGATGTGCACGCCAACATCTGGCCTGGGGCGGGGAGGGGCTGCACCCAGGATGCTTCACGCTGCGGCAATTCCCATGTGAAAAAGGGACCAAAACGGTCAAAACCTGGAGACGGGGCCCATTTGCTCGCACGGCCCCCCCCTCCCCACCCCTTCCCCAGGTGCTCCTTAGAATGCATATATATATATATAAAAAATAAAAGTTTAATTTATATCTATCCCTCTCCATCCCACGGCAGCTCGGCCCCCCCGCGCCCGGCTCCGCTCGTGTCGTCCCGTGGTGAAGCGTTTCTGAGCGTGCTGTCGCCCCGAGACCCCCCCCGGACTCTGTGTATATTAATGACTGTGTCTTGTGATGTTCTTACAAAGCTTGGTGTATAGTGATTTAACCCAACCTCTGATTTTAGTTCTTTTGGTGTTTGGTTTTTTTTTAATTATTATTATTTTTACACCCCAGGATTGCCCCCCATGTCCCCCCCCTGCCATTAGGTGCACTGCAATATTTTGGGGTCCATCATTTTGTTCTCTCCCTCTGAAGGCTGTGACCCCCCTTTTCCTTCCCCCAAATCTCTTTCTTGCCTCGTTGGTGGTTAAGCCCCCCCCTTCCCTACCCGTCTGTTCCTTGCCCATAAAGTTAAATATATATTTTTAGGGCAAAGGCTGTATCATTGCACTGATATTTGTTGATTCCCCCTTGGTCCTTCCCCCCCAGTTTGAGTTCCTTCTCAGTTTAGCAATGCAAATGCTTCAGGTTCTTGTATGTTGGACATTATCGTTTGGTTATTATTTTTTTTTCTGTTACAGTTATTTATATAAAAAATAATTTATCAAAAAGGAAAACTTTAAAAAAAAAAAAAGCAATCTAGTCTGTCTTGGAACTTGTTTACCTTGAAATTACTGGAATCTAAATGTTTGAAAGTGTTGAAGCACAAACATGTATCATCTCTGTATATCTGTTCTGTACTAAAGCACTCGAGTGATTCAATAAAAGCGATTTCCATCCCTAGTGCAACCGGGGCTCTGCTGTGCCGCTCGCTCGGGGCCAGGAGAGGGGAAATGTTCTCACCCAGCCCCCAAAATGCCTCCATGGGAGAGATCCTGGTGCGGCGATGCTGAAACACCCGAGAAATGGCTTTGAAAAGGAAGAAAAACCCCGCAAGCCAACCAACCGCGTTTATTTTGTTCAAAAATAGGCGATTATCTTTGTATAAAATACCATCCAAATGGCTCTGCTGGTTATTACAAAATAGGAGATGCGGGAAAACAACATATTATTTCTTGGCTCTTGCGTTTGGGATAAAAGACACAGAAATCCTCTTTAAAATCCCCCCCAAACCCACACATCTCCCCCCAAAGTGGGGGGCAGCCCCATTGCCGTCCCCCCTCACTGTGCTGTTGCAGGATTGGGGCTCAGTGGCTATTGAGCTCTTCGGGAGGCTTTGGACCTGAGTAACTTGCCGGGGGTTTTAGATCCCCCCCCAAAATGAGGGTCTTCGTACAAAAAAGTATTACAAAAATAAATAAGTTTGACAGGGGCACTTTAGGTAGGTCCTACACATAAACACAGCTGGGTTTCACTGTCACTGCAGGGGGTGGAGTGGGGTTTGGCTGGACCCATCCTGCCCCTGCTTTGGTCTCATGGGGTGATTTGGCCTCTACCAACCCAAATCCCCTGGGAATTCCAAGAAAAACCCCAAATCCTTCATTTTTCTGCCCGGATGACGCTGAGTGGCCACATCCAGCAACAGACAAAAAAATGAACTAACAAAACAAACCTCAAATGCCCTAAGGATTATGCTGGAAATTAAAAAAAAAACATGTGTCTATATATATATAGACACACACAAACACATATTATATATATTGTGGATCAACCCCCAAAGTGATTTAGCTGCTTGCTAGCTACCTTGAAGAAAAAAAATCACATGAAATCGATAGAAAAAAGAGCTTTTCCCAGGGAGGACCCGGCTCAGTTCAAGTCCAAGGGCAGAGCAGAGGGCAGGGGGGGGCACGGGGCGCACCCTGGGCATTGAGTCCTCAGTCTCAAGGCTGGGAAAAGGAACAGTATAAAATAAAATAGAGAAATGCGGGTGTTTCTGCCCACACAGGCACGGAGGTAAACACAGCTGCCAAACGGGATCCACTTGGGATGTGGGAGGTCCTACCCAAAGCAGGGGGTGGCACCTCCCTTGGGGGACACATCCAGGGGACGGTGCCCTCCTGCCGGGGCGCTGCAGGTCTAGGACATCTCTGTCCTTTCCCGGCAGTTTGGATGGTCCTGAAAACAGATGGACAGATGGACTAGCGATGCAGGTCTAGGGCAAGCGGGATGGGGCGGGGAGCAGAACCCCGTGGAGAAGCCTCCAGCCCCGCTGCTGCCCACAGATCTGGCAGGGATGCTGATGGGGGAACCGCCCTCCTCCTTGTGGCCCCACCAAGGGCAGGGGGGTTTGGGAGGTCCCTCAGAAGAGGCAGGAGCCCCGCAGGGCGCGTGCCCGGCTCAGCTCGGTGGCCAGCGCCCGGCCCATGCGCGTGGTGGTGACCCCGACGCTCCGCGCAGCCTCCAGAGCCCGGCTTAGGGACCAGTCCAGCTCCTCCAGGCCCCCCCGGGCCGGGCAGCGGTGGGGGGCAGCAGCGGGCGGCTGTTCTGTGGGGTGCTGAGGGGAGACCCCAGCTGGGGTTGGAGCTGAGGTAGGTACCGCTGGGGAGCAGAAGCTGGAGAGAAGGAGACACATGCTTGGGTCTGCTCTCTGGGCTGTGACCCCCCTCCCCAGGGCTCTGTGACCCCCCCACTGCCCAGGGCTCTGTGCTTCCCCCCCCTCCTTGTTTCTCATCCCTCTCCCCAACCTCATCCACCTCCAACACCCAGCACCCATCTCCCTGTGCTCACCCCCATGTAGACCCCCCCCAAAAAGGAGCCAGGAGCTGTGTGACCCCCCCGCCCCATCCCTGTGAGCTGCCACCCAGGCTCTGTGGGCAAAGCAGCAGGTCCCTGGGGGGCACAGCCCCTCCCAGGTTCAGCAGTCTCCCCAGGGAGATGCTGAACCCCCATATAGCCCCTCCCACCGCAGAGCATCCTTACAGCACAGAGGGGACATAAGGCACGAGGGGGACAGGTGCCAGGCAGCTGATGGCGGCGGTGGCAGCGTTGGCAGCCGGGCTGGTCATCAAGTACCACAGTCCGGGATGCTCCGGCTTCTCGGCGCGGGGACCAACACGGGAGCCTGGGGGGAATGTGCCACCAGGGCCACGCTCTGCTGTGGGGACAAAGGTGGCTGGATGTCCTCAAGGTGTCAGATGTCCCCAGGGGGCTGCAGCAAGTGGCAGCCCGAAGTGAACACCCCCATGCTATGCTGGGCTGTCACTGCTGGGTGGAAACACCCATGTCCCCTGGGAGCGGTTGTCACTTCTGTCCTCAAGCAGTGTGCCAGCACTGTGCCAGGCGTCTGGGGGTTGTTTCCTGTCCCCCCACACCAACCCCCATGAGGGGACAAGCCATGCCAAGCATGTGCCACCCCCATCACCCACCATGTGCAGCTCTGTCCCTGCCGTCGGGCGCTGGGGCACCCATGGGTGCCCGGCACGTGGCGCAGCGCGTCCTCCTTGGGGTGCTGTGCCGGGACGGCCTCACAGCATCACCTGCCCAGGAGCCAGCTGCGGAGAGAGGAGCAAGGGTGTTGGGGACCGGCCCCGTGCAGGACGAGCAGGGGCACAGTGGGGTGGCCAAAGGGACACCCAGAAGGGGCTGGGGGGTCACTTACCCGATGGTGTCCCGCTCCTGTGGCACCGGGGGCACTCCTGGGTGTCCGACTCTTCTCGGGGTGCCGGGGCAGCATGTGGTGTCACCGCCTGGTACCGTGTCCCTGTCAACACCCAGTGTCAGTGCAGGGGGGACCCCAATGCGGGGGCAGCTCTCCTGAGCCCCGAGCACTGCCTGCTGATGGCACCCACCTGTGTACTGTCCCCGAAATGTCACCACACCCGGGGAGTTCTCAGGGCTCTTCTGTGGAGAGGGGGTGGCCTGCGCCCCGGCGGAGGGGGGGTCCGACTTGGAGGCTGTGGCAGAAGAGGGAGGAGTGGGGGGACCTGGTGGGTTCCTACCCCACATCCACAGGATCTGGCCCTGGGCTGAGCGCTGCTGTGTCCCACTGGGCCACCTGCCCTGTCCCATGGTCTCACAGCCCCCCAGCACCCCGCTCTATCTGGGGAAGCGGTGCTCAGGGAGGAGCATGTGGCCGCTGTCCCCTCCATCCCCACCCCAGGAGGGTCCCACTTACTGGTGTCCAGCTCCGGTCTGTCCCGCGGCAGCGACGCCGACCTCCCCCTCCTCACAGGAGGGACCCCAAGGGCCACCCTGCCCCGTGCTGGGGGACTCAGCTCCCTGGGGAGGGGACAGAGCCATTGTCACCAACAAGACACCTCATTGCCCCCTCTTGCATTTCCATCCCCACCACAGCCCAGCTGTCCACCCTCATGAGCCCAACCTCCCCCTGGCCACTGCAGAAACAGGACAACCTGGGGCTGGGGGTGTCCCCACGCCCACGGGACATGGTGCTGTCCCCAACCAGGGGTGGCTGCTGCCATCCCCCCCACGCCAGGGTCCCTCCTGCCACCTACCCCGAGGGTGCTGCGTCCTTGGGGGATGATGAGCTAGGGGTCACTGGCTGCCTCCTGCCCGGGGGGGCACAGGGGGCGGCTTTTCCCTTGGGATGGCTGCGGGAATGGTGCAGACTCTCCTCCAGCCGCCGCCGCAGCCGCCGCACCTCGTCCCGCAGCGCTCGGATGGCCTGGCTGTGCAGGACAGAGGCCATGGTGAGGGGTGCCCACGGCCAGCCAGGCTGGGGGGAGCACCCCTGGACCCCACACCAGCCCCCCAGTCCCACTGGCCAAGACTGAAGAGCTCAGGCTGTGATGCCCCTCAAAGCCAAGCCTGGGGCTCAGGCTCAGCCAGCCCACATATGTCAGGAGTTCAGAGGACTCAGCCCCAGCCCAGAGCCAGCCCTGTGAGAAGGAAAAATCTGCTGCTGCCCAATGGAAAATGCTGGTGCCTTAGAACCATAGAATCACAGAACAGTTTGGGCTGAAGGGACCTCCCCACCTCCCCCAGTGCCCCCCCTGCCATGAGCAGGGACATCTTCACCAGCTCAGGTTGCTCAGAGCCCCGTCCAGCCTGGCCTGGGATGTCTCCAGGGATGGTTCATCCACCACCTCTCTGGCCAACCTGGGCCAGGCTCTCACCACCCTTAGGGCCAACAATTTCTTCCTCATGTCCAGCCTGAATCTCCCTCCTTTAGTTTAAAACCATCACCCCTTGTCCTATCACAACAGGCCCTGCTCAAAAGTCTGTCCCCATCTTTCTTACCAGCCCCTTTTAAGTACAGGAAGACCACAACAAGGTCTCCCTGGAGCTTCTCTTCTCCAGGCTGAAAGAAGCCCTCAAAGCCTTTGGGGACTTGGTCCCTCTGTCATTTGGGGGGACTCAGCCCAGTCTGGGGGGACACATGGACACTCACTCACGCTCCAGGCGGGAGCCCAGCAGGTCACAGTGAGACAGGTCGAGGGATGGCAGTTTGGGGGACAGCGGCTCAGGGGACAGCGGCTCTGGGGACAGGGCGGTGGTCGCCAGGTCCCTGGCCGTGCTCAGGGGGTGGCCGCCAGCACTGGCGCAGCTTCTGCCTTCAGAGTCCGTGTGAGCTGGGGAGAGGGGGGGACAGTCAGAAGAGGTCGGCAGTCTGGGACATGGGGGTGTCAGCCCCAGAACAGACTGGGAGAGCAGAGCCAGCAAGTGGGGGGCACCCCTAGACCAGCACTCCAAGGGGGTTGGGGCACCCCATACATCAGAGCTGGTGTTCCCCCAAATCTCTCTCCCTGGGGACACAGCTCCCCACAAAAGCTCTCTACTCACTGCTGTTGCCGTCGGGTCCCCCCTCGCTGCCCCCGCTCTCTGCCCAACGGGGAGGGGAGCTGCTCCTTGAAGGGGTACTGGGGGGCTGGTGGGGCCCCCTTGTGCCATCCGTGGGGTAGATGCCCATCAGCACCGGCTCGGGGGGATGCGGGGTCGCGTCTCTCTTCCACAAAGGACGGAGGGTGGTGGGGATGGGGATGGAGGGTTGCAGAGAGCTGGGGGTCCTGTGGAGGGAACAGGTGAAGCATGCAGTCCCCACGGCTTGTCCCCCCAGCCATGTGCCACCCAGCACATCCCCAGCCCCCCGTCCCTGCTCTCTACCTCTCCCCCATTCCTGCTCCCCTTTGATGCCCCAGATTCCCCCAGACAGCCCACCCATGTCCCAAAATCCCCCACCCAGGGTGAGGGCAGGAACCCAGAGCCATACCTGGTGCCGTGTGGCCGGTGCTCAGGGGTGTGCGCGGGGGGTGACACCCTGCTGGCCTCTGAGCCCATGAAGCCACTGTCCGTCTCTGGTGACACGATGCGCTGATCCTGCAGAGGCAGCCGGTGGGGCAGGATTGGTGTCCTACACCCCAGGACCCCCTGGTAGGGTCTGGGGGTCCCCAGGACCACCTGGTGGGGTCTGGGGTGCTGGTGGATGGGGAACCTCAGTCTCAGGGGACTCACCTTGCTGGGACGGTGCTGGGTGACAGCGCTGCCGGCCCTGCTGCTGCGGTGGGACAGGGACACCCGTGGTGGCTCTGGAAGGCCCAGGGAAGGTTTGGTTGTGGCCGGTGGTTCCTCAGCGGTGACTGGGGACAGGCGGCCCTGTGTGCCCCCTTGCCATGGAGGCTCCTTGGGGGACAGTGGTGCTGCTCTCTGCTCTAGGGGATGGCTGTGGGGAGAGGATGGAGCAGGAGTAACAGGGCAGAGCAGCCTCAAATGTGGGAAAACACTCTGGTGCAGCCAGCTCTCCCATGGAGGCTGTTAACTCTGAAACCTACCAACGGCAGTGATGTAAAACCTGAGACATGACATAAAACCTCCCGCTCGCCCTGCATGGGGGACTTGTGCGTCCACAACACTTACAAGGGGGAGGTCTCGAGGTCGGCCCCCTCCTTTAGTGACTGTGTCCTGCAGGGGACATTGCTGGGGCTACTGTCCCCTGCTGTGGGTCCATCCACCTCCTCCAGGGACCCGCTCTCTGCCAGGCTCAGCTGCTCCAGGCTCAGTGACTCCGGCAAGGACTTGAAGTGCTTGTACCTGGGGGGGACCCATAGGCAGAAGCTGGTGCGGTTTGGGGACCCACTCCCTGCCCACTCCCCCTCATCCCCGCACAAGGGCACTCACTGCGCCAGCAGGTCGCCAAAATCCTCCTCCACTCGGAGCTGCTTGCGCCAGAGGGGTCGGGGTAGCCTCCCTGTCACCTCCTCGCTGTCCCCCACTATCCCTCGGGGACCCTCCATCAGCATGGGGCTCTGCAGGGCACAGCAAAACAGGGTCACAGAAGCATGCCCCCCCCAGCTGCAGCAGGGTGCCCCCGCCCCAGCATCTTCACACCCCCCAGCTTGCCCAGTTCACCTTGGGGCGTGGGGAGTGGGCGGCCGGCGGTGGGGAAGGGGCTGTGGGGGAGTGGGGCTTGGCTGAGGGCTGCGGGGGGGGCTGCACCCCAGCCCCGGGCTCCAGCCGCTCCTTCAGCTCCTCCAGCCGCAGCCCCAGCCAGAAAATCTCTCCTTCCACCACCCTGCAAGACAGTGACCATCAGTGCTGGGGTGACACAGAACCCTGTAATGCGGGGGCTGGCAGCACCGTGGTTGGGGGCTCTGCCAGTGGGGAAGGGGACAAGTACCAACCGGTCAGGATCGAAGTCCCCCGAGTCCCCCGGGTGCTGCTGTCGGGCTTGCAGGTACGCCCGCTCCAGCGCGTCTTGCGCCTCCTTCAGCTTCCTGAACCTCTGCGGCACAAGGGTGGTGATGTCCCAGCCTGGTCCCTGCCACCCCCCAGCCCCACCGTGTGTCCCCAGGGTGGGGTGTCAGGAATAGGCTCACACACCTGGAGCTGCTCCGGGGATGGGGGGTTCCCTGCCTGGATCCAGTCTTCAAGGGACTCAACCTGTGTGGAGAAAAAGGCTGAGCCTCCCAACTGCTGCAGCCCCCATCCCACATCCCCCGCTCTGGGACCTGCCTGTGCCTGCAGCTTACGGGTCTGTCCTGCCAGCCTCTGTGTCAGCGGGGTCCCCAGGGTCCCTGGGCAGCGACACAACCCTGTGCAGGTGGGGCAGCCCCCCCGAGGTGAAGAGGTGGAATGATTTTGGGGTGATGACCCCCCGTCTGATGGTGCTGCTGCTGGAGCTGCAAGAAAACATGAGGACAAGGTGATCCTGAGGACCCCCCCAGCACTAGTTCCCCAGACCTGGGGCAGGAGGGTGAGGAGCTGGAGCGGGGAACAGGGGGTGACCCACCTCCAGCTGGGGGGGCCGGGGTTGTGCTGAACGCCGCCGTGCTGGCCCGTGGGATGCTGAGGGACATGACGCGGCAGCCCGTGCCCACGGTGCCCATGGCGAGGGGCTGGCTGGGCCGTGGCGGGTCGGCGTACAGGCTCACCTGGGGAGGAGAGGGCATTTGGGGCACCCACCCTGCACTGCAAAGCACCCATCCCCATGGGGACAGCATGCAGGTGGGAGTGAGGATGTGGGTCACAGCTGGACCCCGTCTGTGCCTCAGTTTCCCCACCCGCACAGTGGTGCAGGAGGCAGTGAGGGTGACACCCCTGCCATTTCAGGGCTGTTTTGGCTCAGCCCCCTGCCTGGTGCAGAGGGGAGCCCACTGCTTGTGGGGAGGCACAACAGCCCCCTGGTTTTGCTGTGGGCTCTGTGGCAGCCTCACCCCTCCTCCCTGGGGTGGGGTGGCTAAACTGCAGCTCCCCAAGAGGAAAAGTGGGGTGAGGTGGGAGGAAGACACCCATGGGGAGGGGGAGCAGAGTGGGGAGACCCCCCGCAGCCATCCCCCAGCACCCACCCTGGCACCCAGACGCAGCTGGTCGATGGTGTTCTCAGCCTCCGCGTACTTGGTCAGCAGCTTGTGGTAGTCATCCTGTGGAGAGGGGACACACAGCAGGTGACGGCACCGGGTGCAGGGGACAGGGGTCAGAGGAGGCTGGGTGGGGGTCCCACGAGTGGGGGGCAGCCTGGGGTGCAGAAACCTGTTGCCCAAAGCACCCAGCTGGTGCAGATGTGGCCCTGGTTTCCCTGAATGGGAGTGACCCTCTCCCCCAGGGGACAGGAGGGCAGCCCAGGGGACAAAGCATCCCAGGTGAAGAGCATTGTGGGGGGTACAGGCATCCTTGGAAAGGACATGAGCATCTCAAGCATCCCTGCCCCCAGCCTGAGCACTGCCCACATCCCTGCCTGCTCACCAGCCCCTGCGCAGGATTGGGAAGGGTGACCAGTCCCACACCCCTCCATGGGTGACACAGGGACAGTCACTCATGGGACTGGTAACCTGCATCCCCTGGTCCCCCTCCCAACCCCAGAGACTCTCCCAGTGAGGAATCTCTGGCTGAACTGGGGGCGCTGGGCGTTACCTGCAGCTGCTGCACCAGCGCGGTGGCTTGGCGGGGGGACCTGAACTCCCGCGGCAGCTCGGCGGTGGCAGTGGGAGGCTTGGGGGGGGCCCCCTCCCCACTGCTCAGCAGCACCTCCCGCACGATTTCGGCTGGGGACTTGAAGCCGACAGGGCCCCTCGGGGCCACGGGGTGGGGGGGCAGCACTCTGCCCCGCGGCGGCCGGTAGCTCTGGTCGATCTTCACCCGCGCCCCCACCTTGGAGAGGTCAGGCAAGGGGTGGTTGAGCCGCCCCCGGCCATACTGGGTGTACTGGGTGCCACTGGCTGTGCTGGTGCCTGGTCCTGAGGGACCCCTTGTCCCCTTGTCACCCATGTGCCGCTGCCGGGGGCTCAGGGACCGCGATGGCCGACCAGGTTGGGGCAGCAGCACCGCGGGTGACGCTTTCTTGGGCACCTGTGACCTGTTGTGCAGTTGGGGTGCAGCGGGGGGCCCAGCACTCCAGGGGTCTTTGGTGGGTGTTGAGCCAGGGGTGCCAGGGGCCGGCAGCCCTGTCCCAGCCAGCTGGGGCTTGGGGACAGGCTCAACGTTGGTGGCATCACAGAGGCCGTTGTCAGAGAGGTGCAGCTGGAGGCTCCGGCTTGGGGTCCAGCCCTGCCTGTGTCCCCTGCTGGTGTCCCCAGACGTGTCCCAGCCCCGGTGCCGGCGGGAGGGGGTGGTGGGGCTGTGGCTGACGTCCGACAGCCCTGAGATGTCACCACCATCCGTGCTGCAGCCGTGGGGCTGGCAGAGAGCCCGGCCACCCCGCAGCACCTCGGGGCTGCCGCTGGACCCCGAGCCCCACCGGCCCTCATAGGAGAGCTCAGCATAGGGGTCCCCATCACTCTCTGCCCCCCAGGGCCCCTCATCCCCCCTGGAGCTGCCCCGCTCCTCCTCGTCCAGGTGCTGCCGGGGGTGCCAGGGACTCTCCTCCACTGCGGACCCCTCCTCCAGGTCCTCGCTGTGTCCTGCAAAATACCCACGCAGCGGGGCTGCCACCAGCCGCAGGCGTCCCTGGTCCCCTCGCAGCCCCCCTGGCTCCAGCAGCTCCTGGGACACCCAGGTCCCCCCATGAAGGGGGAGGACTCACCCCACGGTGGGCTCCTGGCCTCCTCCCCCAGGCCGATGACCCCATCCTCATCCATCCGCCTTTCAAAGTCGTCGTCTTCCTCCTCCTCCTCCTCCTCCTCTCCCTCCCAGCGCGTCAGCTCTGTTTGTGTCCAGTGCAGCCATGGTGCCGGGCTGGCCATGGCCCGCGGGCACCACGTCACTGTCACTTGTGCCGCTTCATGTCCCAGCAGTGGTGGTGGCGGGCTGGGGACCTCCTTGTTGCAATGTAGGTCACATCATCGCTGCCTTGTCCTGGTGGGGCTGAGGGAGAGGAAGGGATGCTCAGTGGGACACGGTGGGCAAGTTTGAGGTCCCCCCACCCCGTTGCCAGGGTTTCACCTGTCCCCCAGGCCCTGGGGACAAGAACAATCCCTCACAATAGCAGGTGACACCCTCAGGCCACCCTGCGTCCCACTATCAGCACCAGGAAGCCAGAGCTGCCGCATCCCCCATGGCCACAATGGTTCCCAGAGCCCCCCAGGGCGACACCAAAAGGCATTTCCCCCAGAGACTGGGGGCACCCAGCCTGTGACAGCACCCTCCAGATGTCACCCTGGCCAGGCAACCATGGCCTGGGGACCGTCAGCGGTGCCACCGTGGCACAGGACAGGGCTGGAGGGGTAGGAGCACCCCAAGGTCCTTTTGGCTCTGGGGGGCTGACAGTGAGAGGGATCACGGTCAAGGCCTCGCACACTCACTACACTGATGACCTAAAAGCAGGAGCTCGCCCTCGCTCCGCTCCCCGGGGTGCTGGGGTTCCCCGAGCCACAGCAGCGGATGGAGAGGCACCGGATGCCGAAAACCCAACCGTGAGGGGGGTGATGAGAAACCAGGTTTTCCCAGCAATGTTGTTGTGGCTGGATTTGAGCCCCCACACCTCAGTTTTGGCCATGGGGTGCTGGAGGAGGCAGCTGCCAACGTGCTGGTACTGAACACCATGCTGGTGTCACCAGCATCACCCCACAGCATCCCCACCCCAACACCAGAGTGTGGTGGAGCAACCAGCCCCAGGAGGGATGCACTCACCCCGTACCAGCATCCCCCCAACATCCCCATCACCACGACCCCATTGGGAGTCCCCAAGCACCCCAAAACCTCCCTGCGCCTGCGGGGTAGCTGAGCTTTTGCAGAAGTAGGAAAACCACGCTGGGTGCTTCCTGCAAGTTTGCAGGCAGCCGCAAGATTTTTAACCCCATCAAGCCCTGCGTGGCAGGGCCCCATCCCCCCTTCTGTGCTGCTTTTCATTAAAACCTTTACTTTTTTTAAGCCAGTTTGGAGCAAAATGACGAAGTAAAATGAGGTGGATCCCTGAAACCAGAAGTCATTGGGATGAGGGTCCTCCAGGAGGACAAGCAGCTCCAAAATTTAGCCATATGGCCCCAGAATTCAGCCAGGATTCACCCATATCCCCAATTTCCAAGGGGGGTCCACTTGGCCCCCACCCCAAGATGCTCCCAGGGAACACCGTGGCCGTAACCAGGCACCCGGGTGCGTCCTGGCACATTTGCAAGTGGGCAATTAATCCAGCTCGTTACTGTGTAATTAGTGGCACACGGGGGAGAGCTTGCGCAAGCTCGGCTGCTAATGAAACCACAGCTCGGTCCCTGGGGTGGCTGCATTTAACTGGGGGGTGCTGTGATGATCTGGGGGTGCTGCTGGCATGAGGATGGTGGTGATGAGCAGCATGCTCCAGGAAAGTCTTCTAAGCCCCGCCAAAGCCTCAGATCTGCAAGTCCCCTGGTTTAAATCCCACAATTAGTGGGGTTTGGGGTTATTTTTCAGGAGCCAATTGGCATCAGGGTCCTCAGGCATCGTCGTGCTCCCAGCCCTGCCTGCATCCTTGGGGCTTTATGGGCTGGGAGCAAACCTTGAGGCATCCCTTAGGGTCTTGAAAACCTTCCGGAGAGTTTGCAGAAGGTTTTTTTACCCTGTACGCTGGCCAGGCAACTGCACTTTCTGCACCTGGAGATGCTCCACAGCTTCTCTTGCCTCCAGGGAGGACTGGGTTGCCCATGGGATGCATCAGGCTCTGCGGCTTCTCAACGCAGCTTAAAGTGCGATTTTGGCTTTAGCCCCTCTCTGAGGTTGGATGTTTCCAGCCCCAAGCCCTTTCCCACATCCCGGACCAGAGAAGCAGCACAACAAAGTGCCCCCCAACCCGCCTCAAGCCCCACAGCACCCCCAAGAGACAAGGAGCCCCAAACACCAGCCCCAGCTGGGGGAAAGGAGCCTGTGGGTCCCGGTGTCTCGGGGCAAAGAGGGTTAAAATGTTTCCTACCCAGTCTGGTGCCCGGATCATCCTAACCCGTACACCATCGGCTGTCACCCCCTTTCTGAGCAGCGTCCCCCCGAGCTGAACTGCCCGCAACAGCTGCAGTCCGCAGGGTCTTGCAAATCCAGTTGCATTTATCGCTTTCCCAGAAAGTCCCTCCACTGATGGTCATGGTGGTGAGAGAGAAAAATCTAGGGGTATTTTTCCCCTTTAAGTGAGTTGCTCGCTGTTATTGGTAGCGCAGAAGGGCTTGAAGAACCATGTGGTTACGCACTCGGGAACCACAAAGCAAATGCAAACAAAGGGCTAAAAAGAAACTTAAAAGCATCAGCTGGGAAATATCTTTTACACTTGAACTCTTCTCTGCCCGAGACCTTCGGACTTGAATTCTGCCTTGGGGGGTGCTTGGGGTTGTGATGAGTGCTGTCAGGTCTCAGCCTGTCCCTGTCCCCTCATCTGTGATCCCCTGCACAGGCAGCTTCATCCTCAGCCACAGTTCAGTGCTATGGGACAGGGACGTGCCGGGCTGAGACCGCCAAACTCATTGCACGAGTGACGCAGAAGAACAGCGTTGAGGCCGAGGCCCCGTCACCACTTCTGGGTTTATCGGTGGTGACAGCAAAGGAGACGCCGCATCCACCGCCCCAGGGCTCGCTCGGTGACATTAGCGGGGGGTGACAGGGCTGCTGTCACTCTGCCTTCGCTGCTTCATCAACCCTGCGCACAGCAGGCGGGTTGTGGGGGGCTCTAAGCCCCCACTTCCATCCCTGTGGCTTGAAGGCGACATCCCTTGACTGATGGAGAATAACCCTGCCTGTGCCCCAAAATAAAATAGCCATCCATCGCCCAGGAGGGGGGTTAAAGACCCCCCCCCGGGCAGAGGATGGCTATTCTATGTTCCTGAACCACCAGCTTATCTCCCAGAGGTGCTGGGCACCCCTATCCCTATAGGGATCTACTAAAAAGACCAGGCTAAAAAGCTCTGCAGCCCGAGGCTCTGCAGGAGATGCTGCATAAACACACACATCTTTTTCTGCTCGAGCGTCTAAAAAGCCCCTCGCAGTCAGCGGTGTCACCCAAAGCATCTCTTTTGGAGGGGTAAGGCGGCCAAAACGGCCTCTACTTGGAACTTGGCGAGGGGCAGCTGCACTCCAGGAGGGAGGAATTCCTGGTTTATAAAGCCTTTTT
This sequence comes from Patagioenas fasciata, assembly GCF_037038585.1. Lineage (NCBI taxonomy): Eukaryota > Metazoa > Chordata > Aves > Columbiformes > Columbidae > Patagioenas > Patagioenas fasciata. The sequence goes on from NC_092539.1 coordinate 3,623,725, forward strand.
TATTTTTAAAGCCCACAGAGTCTCGTTTTTATGAGCGTGAAAGAGAGCAGAGAAGCGGAAACGCCGCTTTCTTAGTTTGTGCTGTTTCTAAGACAAGGGAGAAACCATCAGGGTGAGGAGGAGCTCGACAAACCCTCCTCATCCTCTGAAATCACACACGCCTGTTACTACACCATCGCTCTTGAGCCCATGTGTCCCCAAGTCCCTCTGCCTGGAGGGGCCGTGTCCCCCCCCAGCTCCCCTGAGCCAGCACATCCCCACATATGGGAACCAAAACCCCCTGGAAACGGCAAAAACGGCTTCTCTGCATCACTCGGACTGGAGCGAAGCCTCATGGCGGGGCAGGGAGCTGTGTCCACGGCCACTTTTCTACCTCCTAACCAATACAGGGCCCTGTCCTTGTTGGGGACAGCATTGTCCCCAGGTCCTGTGGGTTTACACCCCGGAGTTGAACCCCAATCTGTCCGCCGGAGGCGGGGGCTGCTGATGGCCATAATGCCTATGAAGAGCGGCCTTAATCCCCGTCTGGAGAGAGCTGCCATGGAGTCGGTGGCACAGAGATCCCTTCTTATCTCAGAGGTGGCAGAGGACACAGGAGGGCGGTGGGGGACACGGGAGGGCAGTCAGCCCTGAGCAGTGTGTAGGGGGGTTATAACCAGCAAACAGCATCATGCACCGACTGCTAAACCCTCCGGGGAGTCCATAAACCCCCCCTGCCTGAACCGTTCTGAACGGGTGCTGCAGAGCAAGGGAAACCCACGACACCCGCAGGCACCCACCGACTTTAAGGAACACAGCTGCCCTTTAAATAAAACAAGGAACTGAAGCTGAAGGTAGCTCTTGCAACTTCCTCGGAGGAGCCGCAGGCAGCGACACGGCCTCGTGTCCCGCAACCTCCGCGCTTGGCTTGGTGCCGCCCTTCGTGGCCGTGGCCACGCCAGCCTGATGAAACCCTCCCGAAATCTGCGCACAAACCGGGCGGCAGATTCGACCTTGGGCGGGGAGGAAGCACCGGAATAAGGAAAGTTATGACAAGTTTTGCCTTGGGCCATGAAGGCTCTGATGGCGTGGGCAGGACACATGTTGGTGATGAGCGACACAGCAGCGTGTCCCACGCCCTCCCGGTGCATCTCCGCGGCCGCAGGGACCCTGGTGGGGCTGGGGGTTCCCCGTCTTCATCCAGGGACCTCGACCACCTCCCAGCTGTGAGTCAGCCCTGCCAGAGCCGGGCTCAGCAGAGCCGGAGGGTGCTAGATGCGCCCCCCAGGATGGGGCCAGCCCTGAGAGCCCCCAGCTGTGCCCCCAGCGGTGCCCCCAGCGGTGCCCCCTCCTTCCCTCCAGCTGCAGCAGGCGCCTTGCAGGGAGCAGCCACGCAGCGCTGGCCCCACGCCCCGAGCCAGCTCCGGCCCCCCGAATCACAGCTGGGGCGGCACATCTGGCCCGGGGGCACCGCTGGAGGGGAACCGCTGGAGAGGAACCGCTGGAGGGGGCCCCCCGCCCCACGCATGCAACAGCTGCCCCGCGGCCGCTCACCTGCAGGGTGGGCGCGGCCGGTCCCTCCTCGCCCGGCTCTGGGCGGCTCCGTACGGCGGCCCCGGCCCTGTTCCCGTTCCCGGCTCCGTTCCCGTTCCCGGCTCCGTTCGCCGCCGCCGCCTCCCGGCCCGGCCCCGCCGGACAATAGCGGGTCCCGCCGGCGGCGGGAGTGGGCGGGGCCTGCTCCCTTATTAACATCCCTTCCGTTCCTAGCCAATCCGCGCACGCCGCCGAGCGGGGACCGGAAGGTCATTAGCATAAACCCGCCCCACCCCTATATTTGCATAACGAGAGGCAGACGGCCAATCAGAGCCGTGGCTTAAGATTCTCATTGTCATAATTTATGCAGCGCGGGCACCCCCTGCTGGGGCGCGGCGGGGCCGGGGTTGCCCCATTCCCGGGGATGTCCCGCGGGGACGGGAATGGAGTCTCCCCTTCCCGGGCCCGGGGCAGCTTTTCCCATTGCCACCTCATGGTGGTGCTGGAGAGCCCTTCACCTTCCTACCCGCCATGTCCCAGCCCCGAAGAAGGCCCCACAAACCAAGCCTTTTTCTAACCCGATGGATTTATTGAAAAATTAAAAGCACAAGCTCTGTATATATAAATACGACGACATTGCCAGCAATATACAAGGCCTCCGGTTGCTCTCTCTGCATCCCCACCCGTGGTCGGTGCCACTCACCTGGGCACAGGGGCAAACACCCAAGGGAGCAGCGGCCACCTGAAAACCCTCCAGCCTGAGCAGCGCCCACCTTGCTCTGTGTGTGGCACTCGAATGACAGCAGGGACACGCAGACCCCCACCGTTCTCCCACCCCACTCCCCAGCCTGGCCGAGGGGAGAGGGTGTGTTCCTAAAGGCAGCCCTCCCCACCCCAGAGAGGACAGGAATGGACGTGCACTGATTTCTGCCTGTTCTCACCCACCCTACCCAGGCAGTGAGAGTCTGCGGTGGGTGAGGGGACATCTGGGGACAAGCTGGGGGTGTCTGCACGTGGGGGTGAGGGCTCTGCATGGTGGGATGCTGCTTTCACACCTCGGCGCTGCCTTTCATCCCCATTCGGGTGCTCCCTGTCCCAAGCCACGCTCCCAAACCCCACTCGGGTTCCTAAAGGGCGACGTTGAATTCTGTGACCAAGAAATCAATGTAGTCCTTTTCCTTCAGCTTAAAGGCTTCAGCGATGATCCGGGCGGCTTCCCGGTGCTCTTTGCCCCGTAGCCCCGTGCCATTCACCTCCAAAATGACGTGGCCCACCTTCAGCTTCCCGCAGTTGTGCGCCGAGCCCCCGCGCTGCAGGAGACAGGGGGTCAGCTCGTGCTCCCCCCAACCCCCAGCTCAACCCAGGGATGAAATACGGGTGGGTTGTGGAAAATGGGAAATATTTCGTTTCCGTCATATTCAGCCTGACCCAGTGAATATAGGGCCTGTTGTGATGGGACAAGCGTGATGGTTTTAAACTAAAGCAGAGGAGGCTGAGATTAAGGATGAGGAAGAAATTGTTGGTCCTAAGGGTGGTGAGAGCCTGGCCCAGATTGGCCAGAGAGATGGTGGATGAACCATCCCTGGAGACATCCCAGGCCAGGCTGGACGGGGCTCTGAGCAACCTGAGCTGGTGAAGATGTCCCTGCTCATGGCAGGGGGGGCACTGGGGGAGCTGGGAAGGTCCCTTCAACCCAAACTGTTCTGTGATTCTATGAAATGAAACATTTCACATTTTGGAAAGTGGGGATGAATTTGACTTCCCCCCTGCTTGCTCCTGGAGCACAGCGCCAGCTGGGATGGCCAAGAATAACCAAGGTGCAGTCAGCTCTGCTTTAGTTTTGCTGTAAATAACTTGAATTTTGCCCTAAGTAAACAGCAGAGGAAACAGAGCGCGGAGAGAGCTCTCCAGGGCTCAGTTCCCCAGCTCTCATCCACCATTCCCACTCCCCAACCCCCTATCTGAGCAAGAAAAAGGGCGGTTCCAGACATATGGGGACACCAGCCAAGCCTTTGGGGCTGCCCGCACCCCTCTGAAATGTCTGTAGCAAATCCTTGGCTCCCAGGACGTGTTTTGTGGTATGGGATCATCCACACAGCACAAATGCAATCCTTACCAACCCCCCAGCAGAATGAGGCCTGGGGCTATAGGAGGGGGAAGCCCATCTCCAAAATCCCCTCTGGGGCAGGGTTGTGGCTGAAAGGCTGAGTATGCCCAGGGAGGAGTGGGATGGGACGTGCACTGAGTTCTTCCCATTCTCAGCCCAGCCTACCTGGATGGTGACGATGCGGGGCAGCGGCTGCCGCGTGTTCGCTCCCCCCTCGATGGCGATCCCCAGGGTGGGTGCGCTCTTGGACACTCGGATCAGACACGATGTGGGCTCCAGGAGCCCCGGCTGAGAGGATTTACAGATCTTTAGGTTAGAAATTGCAGACAGGATTCATTCTTTTAAGTGACAACAACACAGGGATAGATGGCAGCGCTGCCGAGGAGGCCGGGCATGTTCACCCAGGGGAGAGGGATGGACACGATGCCCACAGTTGCTCTCTGACTTTTGACATCCAAGATCCCAGCCTGGAAGGGCTTGGGGAGTTGCAGAGCAGCTTTGCAACTGCCTGCCTACACCCCTCAAACTTGCCACCATCAGAAACACTCCACTTTACGTCTGGTATCTGGTGTCACCTTCCCTTCCAGGCGACAGGAGACTTCACTGTGCCCTGCGGATGTCCCCTCAGGGCCAGGAGCTCTGCCACATCCCAAGCAGCTGCGTGCTGGGGCTGGGAGGGACCAGATTTACTCAGGATGGGGTGAATCAGCCTACGTGCCCCTCTCAGCCATTCCTGCTTCCCTTCCCCACAGCTTAGCCCATCAGCGAGCTGACTCAGCTCATCAAACAAGAGGCTAAATAACCCATCAAAGGATTAACGAGGAAGGAGCAGGGAGCAGCGCTGTCCCTTGGCACCCTTGGGTGCCCACCCCGGGGTCCCTGGGCACCCAGCCTCACCGGCTTGGAGGCCCCTTCTGCCATCCCCTCGCTCCTCGCCACCTCCTTGAGGCTTCGGCTTTTCCCAGGGACCGGCTGCCGGCTCTTGTCCTTGCCGCTCGTCTCCACCTCCCCGATGTCCACCCCGCTGTCCTCGCTGAGGGTCTGCCCGCTGTCCGACAGCTGGGAGAGCGTGGAGGCTGGGGAGAGACGGGGCGGTTAGAGGTCGGGCAGCACGGCTCTGCGGCCGGCCGAGCACCCACGGGCTGGGGGAGGACCTGTCACCCGCTCCCAGGGCTGGGCAGCACCCCTGGGATTTAGACCTGGACTTCCGAGCGGGGTTCCCAAGCGGATCCCTCCTCAAGAGCAAAGTTGAGCACAGGAGCATCAAGGAACAAGTGGCTTCATACCCAGGTTCAGGATCCAACCCAGATCCCGAACTGGGATGGAAGGAGAGGGCAACGAGTTCAGCGATTCTGCTGGAGGCCAGTTGGAGTCAACTTGTGCTGGCAGAGGATGGGACAGATCTGAAAGGAGGTTGCAGCATGGAGGGTGTTGGGCTCTTCTCCCAAGTAACAAGTGATAGGACAAGAGGAAACGACCTCAAGTTGCACCAGGGGAGGTTCAGGTTGGATATTAGGAAAAAATTCTTTGTGGAAAGGGTTGTCGGGCATTGGAACAGGCTGCCCGGGGCAGTGGTGGAGTCACCATCCCTGGAGGTGTTTAAAAGGCATTTAGACAAGGTTCTTAGGGACACGGTTTAGTGCTAGAGCTAGGCTATGGTTGGACTCAATGATCCTGAGGGTCTCTTCCAGCTGAAATGATTCTATAATCTGACCCAGGAGGGGCTGGGGACAGACCCCAGCAAAGAGGAGCTGCATGGTAGGAGCTTTCTCCTCTTGGAGGATGAAAGCTCTGAGTGCAGATCAAGGTTCTGCCTCTGGAAACAGGTGTGACAGCACCTGCAGAGAGGGCTGAAGGTCCAGGAATCAGCCCTGGGGCTTGGAGGAACCGGGGTGACACTGCTGACACCGCTCGGGCAGGATCCGGCCCCTGTTCAGTGCCAGAAGTCGTTATCCTGAGATGAAGCAACTAATTGGAGAGGGAGGATGGTACCACAGGAGGGCGACAAAGTCACTCGTAGCGGGTCCCACAGAGCCTGGCTGCAAACAGGACATTTCGAGGGGGGCTGACAGATGCTCCTCCCTCACTCCCACTTCTTTTTCCCGGGATACGCTCAGGACAAATCTGACTCCCAAGCTCAGTGAGGCTACAATTAGACTTTCTCTCTTTTTTTCCCTCAAAAAAATCTGGAGTTAATGGGAAAAATGAGAATTGATTCTTTTAAAACTCCACTGGAAGCAGATTTTATGACCTGATGCAGCAAAGCCCACACAAGAGAGAAATTGCAATCAACAGCCTAACAGAGCTTGGTCTAAAGGTCAGCCTGAACTGTACTGGGAACCCAGGGAGGCTTTGCAGAGCGAGCTGGATGCCGATGGGGAGCTGCTGGCTGCCCTGGGCCCTGCAGGTTTGCCAGCGTTGCCAAAACCCAGAGCCGAGGGCTTTGTCTCAGAGATTAACACCGCTACACTGTGGAAAGCTTTATGTGTTCCCTGGATTTTCACTTCTTCTGCTTTTTTTAAGCCATGACGCTGTCAAGCTGTTCTCTGCAACTGAAAATTCATCCCAGGGAAAAAAAAGCAAATGAACACACGGCTACCAACCATCACATCGATCCAGGCTCTGTGGTGTCTACCCTGCCCTATTGACTTGGAGTTTGAACCAAAATCACAACGTTTGCCCCCATGGCCCCTCCCTGGCTGCCATCCCACATCCCTGCTGGGAAAGGGGATGCTCTGCAAGCAAGGTTGGTGCTCAGGTAGGGACCTGTAGCCTAATGGAGATATTTTCCAACTCCCTCCCCAGTTCCTGCCTTCAATATCTGCTTCTTCTGTTTTCTCCCTCAAGGAACACCCCGGAGAGGGTTTTTTCATCCTGTGGTTCATAACACGACACCCACCTCTGGCCTGGGGCAGGGGCCTCACTTCATTGACGTCGGGCTCGCTGTTGGGTTGGTGAACCTCCACCATGATGAAGTGCTGGTTGGCCACAGCCTGGGGGCTGCCCTTGTCTGGCGGAGGGGGGGCTGGGTGGGGTGGTGGGGGCGGAGGGGACGGGGAAGGGGGGCTCTGAAGCCCACCGGCTGCAGCGCTGTCTGGGGACGGGCTCTTCAACCTCGTTGGGGACTGGACCCTGGGGAAGGGACCGATGGGGTGCTGGCTGACCAAGGAGAGCTGGGCATCCATCTGCCTCCTGGAGCTGCGCAGGGCTGGGGAGATGGTGGCGTAGATAGGGCCGGGGACAGACTCCTCGGTGGAGGTGGTGGCAGTGGAAGTCACGCTGACCGTGTCCTTCTCGGGGTAGCTAGGAGGGGGCGTGGGGTTTCGGGGGGCCACGAAGAAGAGGCCGGACTGAGAGGACTCGGAGGAAGGGCGCTTGGGCTTGTCCTGCCCTGGGTTCCTGTGCTGGGCAGCAGAGGGGTCCAGCATCTGAGGGGTTGAAGGAGGAGGCGGAGGCTTGAAGTTGGGTGGTTCATCTGGGAAGGAGGAGAGATCATCCTGCCAGAGCAAGGACAGAAGATTTTAGGACACCAGACTCAGCTGCAATAACTTCCCCAGGCTCAGTCACCTGCATCTGCCTTCTTGTAGCGACCACAGTGAAATGAGGTGATTTTCATAAAAACACCTTTCTGCCCTTATTGGCAATATGAATATGACTCACAAGTGAAGATGATTAGAGAACAAAATACCCAATCTTGCTTTGGTTAGCACAGATACTACTCTTATTTAGACAGCTAATTCCTAATCAATGTGATTAATTTACTTCAGTGACTGCTGTGACATACACAGGGCATTGATGTAGCAAAAAGCTACAGAAACTGAGGCAAAACTCCGTATCATCAGTACCTCCAGCTCCCACCCAAGGTGCAGCAGCACAGTGTGGTCTCTTACCAGGGAGATGTCCGGCAGGGTGTTGATGCTGCTTTGGTGGCCGTCTCCACCTCCCTCCAGCTCCGACGTGTTCTGATAAGGCAATGAAGGAAAAGAGAACCAGGTCAGAGCAGCCAGGAGCAACCCCCACAGTGCCAGCACCACAGGGAACATGCAGAGTGATGCAGGGCACTGCACAACCCCCCCTGACAAGGCCGGTCTTTCACCCAGAGGTTTGTGTTTCTTTGGAGGTTCTGGGGAGACTCACACATCACACAAGTAAAGCAGCTTTGTTGGGATGCGCTCTCCCAAGCTAAGCAGTGTGCTCAAAGCGTGCTGTGAACCTGAGCTACCGGGGCAATTTCTGCTGCAGCAGAGGAGTGTGCTCCTCTTAACCCAAACCCCGGCTCCTTCTGTTTAATTTGGGAGGGGAGGGACCAGCTCTGAGGGCTGCAGGTTCAATACCTGGATCTTTCCCAGGAAAAGGGCAATAGAAAAGTTTCTGCAAACCAGAGCAGTCGGTCTCAGACGCAAACAGAAGCTGTTGCCACTGCTTTCCCTTTCTGAGTCAAAATGACATTAGAAAACGTCACAACACCGCTCTGAACGCATCCCAGCTCCAGAAATCAAGAAGGGTTTGTCAGATCTGTCAGTCTGTCTGCACAGGGGCAGCTGTCAGTCAGGATGGACCCAAGACGAGGAGGTGGATACAGCCAAGCAGAGCAAACAGGCACCCTGGCTAAGGAACAGCAGGGCTGGCAAGGCCGGGTGAGCGGCACAGGCTGGGTGCAGAGCTCTGTCTTGGCAAAACCAAGCATGAACCCAGCTGGTCCTGGGTCTAGCCCAGAGCTGTGGCTCTGCTGCTGGCTTTGCCCCCGGTGGGTACCAGACACCTCCTGGGGGATGCTGTGCCGATGGGAGACATCCCCAGCTCCCTCTGATCCCCCTGCAAGAGCAAACCCAGACTCAGCGCCCCTTTCCCACGATAACTCCTGATCTGGAGGTGCCGCTGCTGCTCAGAAAGGGCGCAGTTCCTTTCTGTCACGTTCACAGGGATGTTTGTGCTGGAACAGGCAGGGTACAGTTTGTGTTTAACTGCGTGTTATTTATTGCAGGGTAAACAACTGATTAGTTGAAATGCTGGTGCATCTGCTTTTCCCCCATCTGCTGGAGGCTGCTGCTGTGCCTGTAAGACGTTAGCGTCCCAAAATAGACACGGGAGACATTAGAGAAGCTGCAAAAACATTGATGGAAAGTGCTTTTAGCTCTGTGGTTTCAGAAGGAACCCTGCAGAATGAGAACTAAAAGAAATGGCTTGTTCAGAGAGTGACAAGTCAAGTATTAGCTTGGGAAATCATTCCTTCCTCTGAAAAGGGTTGATTTCATCATCAATTAATCCAACATAAAGGCAGGTGGTTTTTGAATGGGAAACATCCCCTGCCCCTCCGTGGGTTGCTGACTGTGCAGCCAAGCTGGGGCAGAACTGAGATTTGGCTGAAGCATTTAACAGCAGCAACAGAAAGAAAAGGCTTCAGTCAGACCTGACACGGCACAGGGCTGTGCAAATCCAAGCAGCAGCACGGAGGACACGGTGACACCTTGTCTGAGGCTGGAGGAGGAGGCAAGTAGGGTTATTTCAAAAGCAATCTGCCTTCATATTGATTAAAATGACCATGAACTTCTCTGGGCTGTGCACGCATTAGCAACAGGTCTTCAGATTTGATTGAAGTGCCAATGAGTTTAAAAGCTCGAGTGCCATCGTGTCCCTGCGTGACGCCAAGGAGCAGGGATGCTCAGCCGGGTAAAAGGCAGCGCTGGGGAAACTGCACCAAACTGCGGCAGCGCGCTCGCCGCACAGCTCCCTCCTTTTGCCATCGTTTCCTCTAACGAGAAAGCTGCTCTGCAGAAAGCTGCCCAAATACCACCCTCCCCCTGCACCAGCCCACGCCCAGATGCTGCCCAGAGCCTTTAATCCAGCCAAATGGCTGCGTGCACGGGGACAGAAGCCATGGTGGAAGTGGTGGCATTTCAGCCTGGCCACTTTGGGAGGATCTCAGCTGCATCCCTGACTCTCCACTCGCCAGCCCTGTCTGTGCCAGCCCCAACCCGCCTCCAAGAGTTCACTGAGCTGCTGGCAAAGGTGTGAGGACCAGACCCCTGTGCCACGACCGGGAGCAGCCTGCCATCAAATAGGCATAGTTACATCGCTATTAAAAGAGAAGAGTGCCCCATGTTTCCCCCCAAAATCTGGCAGTGTCTTTTCCCCCAGCCCTGCCACTGAACTCTGTGCCCGTCACCATGACATCGAGCCCATCCCATGTGCCATGTCGCAACCTCATAGCTGGGACCAGTCTGCACCCAGACGTGAATCCTCCTGGCAAAGGGAGGGGTGCTCAGCCAGCTGCACCCTGTGTCCCCCCACCAGACAGCCCTGAGCCCCTGCCCCCTGAACAGGGACACCAACACCGCTCATCTTCTTCAGGGCACTTTTTTCTGCTGAAGTGTGCATGCAGGAGATTTGCCTTTGCCCAAGCTTAGTACTTCAGGGGCAAAAGCAATTAAATAGAAATTGCTCTGGGCTATAAAATGTAATGGCTTTTAAGCCAAGCACATTTGCTTTCAGGAATTGGATATTTTAAGACTGTGCTTTCCTGGATTTCCCTTGAAAGACCCACCGAAGCCACACGCCACTGCTCTGAAAAATGAGTATTTATCAAGGAGGCTGCTCCTCTTACCGACTATCCGCTCCTTCACCCCATCTATTTTCTAGTTACTTATAGAAACTGGAGGCCAGGGGAGGCCCCTCCAGCCCCTCTGCAGGGTGCAGCCGGGAGACTTTGGTCCTTCCTGCCTTGTGCAGAGTCCACAGCAAGAGTGATGGAGCTGGAGAGCATCCTTCAGACAGGCAGCCAGTTTCTGTTCACAGATTAAGTGGTGGAGAAACCGCCACCTCCCTGGGGAATACAACCCAACCTTTAATTAACCTCACAGCTTCAAATGAGTCCCTTCTTTTCCAGTTACTGCTAACGACTGCTTTGCAGAGCTACTGAGCTTGACTCCTGCAGGGTTTAGAGTCTTAACAACCATGCCAGTCTGAGAATAAGCGCAGCTTTCCTCCTCTCTCCCCTTCCCTCTCCCAGCCCAGAGCTCCCACCCCTGCCCTCTCTGACTCTGGGAACTCTGAGGGTGACACAATGACCCCCCGGCAGTGGCCTGCACACTGTCTCTGTCCTCATCACCTAAGAGGACTGTGCCAAGAACATGCGATCCCTCCACATGGGATGCCTGTGTCCATGCTGGAGAGGGTAAGAAGATAGCAGAGAGCTGGAGCAGCTCCGTGACGGGGACATAGATGAGGACAACGTCCTCTGTTTCTCTGCTCTCTCTCTGCGGACAGAGATCAGTCACCAAAGAGGCATCCTCCTCCCAACTAAGAGCTCTGCTATGACAGAGGCTCTCCCCACATCCATTTCTAGCCTCTCAAAAGTCTGCAGGAGGATTTCTCCCAAGCTGAACATGCACAAAGCCGAGTGCACCAACCCCTCCTGCACTGGAGCACAGATTTTTGCAGACCCAAAGCCCACAAGGAAAATTCTCCCCCATCCCTGAGGATGTGTGATGGGATGTGACCAGACTACTGGCATTTAGCCAGGGTGCCATACAGGGAGACAGCAGCAGGGAGAGCAGGCAGGGGGGCAGTCAGGGGTCCACCAGGCATTAATGCTGCTGATCCTTCTAAAAACTCAGCCCTGAGCTGTCGGGGGCTTTTGTGCAAGTGGTACCAGCTGGGTTTGGTTCAAGGCTGAGTCTAGTCCACAGCACCAAGGCCTGCAGCCGAGCTGGGGAAATAGCTCTGGAATGGCTCAGCAGAGCCACAGGATGAAAAAGCAGAGCTGGGTGAAAGGAGACGGCCGTTCACGTGGCCAAGTCGCATGCGGGGCCCTGGACAGCCTGCACCCTCCTCCCACCCGACGCACATTCGCGCACTCAGCCCGTCTACTATGGCAACCGCAGCACTCAAACTCCCCGTGTCAATGACGGCCCCTACCTCCATCAGGTCTATTAGCCACAAGAGCCGCTCCTGGGGACGTGCGAGGGGAAAAGCAGATTAAAACAACCACAAAAGCGAAAACGTAACGTCAGGGAGGATGCGGAACAAATGAGGGAGACAAGCAAATCCCGGCACCATGCATCCCTCCTCCCCAAACCCACCCTGCAGAATCCACATCCAGCTGCACCCAGTGCTGAACATGACGGCTGCAACGAGCCCCCCCCACAAGAGGTGCTGGAGGGGCTTAGGGCAGAACAGTGCAGAGCAGTCTGGGAGCTCTGCCCCTCCTCTCTCTCCCCTGTTAGCTGAGATGAGCATTCATCCTACTCAAAAGTGGCCTATACAAAGATGGGGACAGACTTTTTAGCAGGGTCTGTTACAACAGGAAAAGGGGTGATGGTTTAAACTAAAGGAGGGGAGATTCAGGCTGGACATGAGGAAGAAATTGTTGGCCCTGAGGGTGGTGAGAGCCTGGCCCAGGTTGGGCAGAGAGGTGGTGGATGAACCATCCCTGGAGACATCCCAGGCCAGGCTGGACAGGGCTCTGAGCAACCTGAGCTGGTGAAGATGTCCCTGTCATGGCAGGGGGGGCACTGGGGGAGCTGGGGAGGTCCCTTCAGCCCAAACTGTTCTGTGATTCTATGATCCACCACAAACCAGCGCTCTTTGCTTGGCAGCCCAGGCACAGGGATAGCACAGGAACAAGGGCATCTTGCTCAGCAAGTCCTAGCAGACCTGTGCGGGCTCTCTGATACTTCAGAAAGATTTTCCCAGCAGGCCTTCAGAGAGCAGCACAAAACTCCCTTTATTCATCCTGATTCAGAAAGGATCTTGCTGGAATCCATCCGGAACAGAGCAGATGGCTTTCCTATGGGTATTTGTGAAGTCAACAGGATAAAAACCACAGCTCTGATGCTCTGAAACTCTTGGGAGGCTGGACTAAACTGGGTAGGCTGGACTAAACTGGGTGGGTAGGCAAAGTCTCAGGAAAGCCCTGGCCTATCCCTCCAGGCTGTGTTGCCTGGGCTCTGGGCAGCACAGTCCTGCTCACCCCGGCCATGGGCTGGTTTGCTTGCTGACACATTAACAAAAAGCCCATTGTCATCCCTTCTTTTCATGAAGGTTTTAATTTCCAAGGTTGCTAATGCATTTATGATGAAAGGCATTTTATGGCCAGGAAATTAATTTCGGGGCTGTGTGCCTGCACACTCTGAGGTGATTACGATAAGTTAATTAGACGGTGCGTGCAATGAAGGCCTGGCAGAGAGACGTGGGAGAGTTGATGCTTAACAGTGGAGAGTGGGCAGGGGCTGGGACACGATGCAGCTGGTCTGGCCGCGCGGTCCCTGCTGGGACGGGGAGCAGGAACCAGCGTCTTTAAGGAGGTGATTTAAAAGCAACAGCCAGAGCTGGTGAATAGCAGCAGGCACAGTGTGGCAGTGACAAGTCACTGACATTTGTGTGGATTTAGCTTGCATTGCGCTGCAGAGGTCCTGGAAGCGAAGCAGACTTCGTGCCTTGCTGGGGACAAAGGGACACTTAGCACCAGGCCCAGTCCCCATGCCCAGGACAGTGTCACATCAGTCTCAGAGGCACAGGGATATCAAACACATGTCACAGAATCACCTTATTGCACCCAGCCCGCAAGGAATAAAGAAAGCTTTGGGGGAACCCATGGGGGAAGCAGAGTGAACAGGGCTCCCCGTGAGTGAAATGTCTCTAGAGCACTGCAGGGAAGCGCGTTTGTTGTAAGGCTGCCAGGAGCAGGTGTTGAATGAAAAAGGAAGGGAGGGACTCACCCGGGCTGAGCTGACGGTGGTGGCAGTGAAGTGGCTGCTGGAGGAAGAGACGGTGTCACTGTAGGACATCATGGAGTAGGAGTCGGCGCTGATGCTGGGCCCCGAGGGCTGCCGTGCCTTCATGGACTCGATCTCTCTCTTCAGCACCAGGTTGTCGAAGCGGTCGAGGTCTTGCGGGGAGATGACGCCCCGCACCTCTGAAAGCAGTGAGAACTGCGCCAGGCAGACAGGCAACCAGAGAGAGGTTGGAGAATGATCACATTCCTGAGTAGGCGAAGACCCATCCTCCCACATTGCTCAACAGTGCTAACGAGATGTACTAGCAGGTAACACATGAGGAGGTTTGGTCCTAAACTTTACCAGAAGGTCCCCTTTCGCTGCACACCAGCCTGTATCCCCCATAATGTCCCACATCTGGACTTTGCTTTCATACTCTCACCCTTGATCCTGAGCAGATAACCTTGGAGGCACAAGCCACACTGTGACAACGGCTCAGTCCCATGGGTACGAGAAACTGTCCCTGACTTTGGTGTGGGTCTCACCTTAGCATGTGTGTTGAGTAGTTCGAAGAGCGCCATGACCAGAGCATCCACGGAGATGTTGCCTTCCTTATACTCGTCAAGGTAGTAGCCCATGGTTGCCCGCTCCTGTTCATTCAGCAGGTGCCGTGCCTGCTCCTCCAGCATGACTCGGGTCTGGTTCACCATGGTGCTCAGCGTTACCTGTGAGCCGGCCAGGCCCCGGTAAAACACAGGCTGCAGAAGAAGACAAGAGATAAGTTTTGGTCTGGGATGCTGAGGAATCAGCTGCTGAGAGGAGGGAGCTGTCTAAGAACTGTCCCCTTGCTCAGGCTCTGCCCACCAGCCCAAGCTGGCCATGTTCCAGCCCACCGCCCTCACCCCACAGCCTGCGGCAAAGCTGGAAAACGAGACTGGAAGGGGGATGCTGAGAGGATTCACCGCCACGGCCACTCACTCAGTGCCACTACTTGTCTGGGTAACTCCAGAGCTGTGATTATGCAGCACCAGTTGTCTAAACAAAACTGCTTCTCAGCTCTGTTCAGCAAGCACGGATGCCGTCCCTTGACCAGCTATTGATTTAATAACAGCCAGTGTTCCTCTTGGCAGACCTGGGGCTTCCCATCTTTGTAAAAGGCATATGATTTAGTTCTAGGTAGTCCTGCGAGCAGCAGGGGTTTGGACTCGATCCTTATGGGTCCCTTCCAACTTAAGATATTCTAAGATTCAATGTTTTTGCCGCCACTGCAAGCTCAAAGCAGACCCTGGTAAAGAAAGAGCCACTGGCAACCAAGAGAGTCCCACGGAGAGCCATGTCTGGCTGCAGATGAAAGGCTTTTCCCTCTGTGAGGGATTTCTAAGAGGTCCTTGCTGTTCCCCTCCCTGACAGTGCTGGCACAGTCAGCACAGGGACACAGAGCCAGACAAACCCCCGACTGTCGCAGGGACACCGAGGAGTTGGGGCTGGGGAGCACGTTTTGCCAGCAAACAGTGCAAAGCTGTTATCAGCGACAGCCACCTGTGAAACCTTCCTGCTTTATTTCCATTTAAAAGAAATGCACTTTGCAAAGAGGTGTTTGGAGAAGACACGCTGGCACGGAGCTGCAGCCACAGCACGGGGTAAGTCCCTGCTGCTGTGCTGGGGAGGGCTGGCTCAGCCCTGCTTCGGGGTTGGGGACATCCCTGAGACAGCCACCACAGTCACCTCTGAGGGTCCCCACGGTCCTTGCTCATGTGTGATCATTGCCCCTTGCGCATTAACGTGATAATTCCCAGGCTTAGAGACACCAGATGTGCAGCAGAACTGCCCCACAAGCAGCACTGTTTGTAGAAATGCAGCTGGCAAAGCGAGATGGGCCAGAGAAAGGCTAAAGCCCGTTAAAACCCACTGGTCCTCATGGAACTAACATCGCTTTTACAATCAGGAGCACAGAGTGTTCCCTCCCATGGAAAACTGGGGACAGCGATGGCAATTTTTTCACAAGGCATCAGGAAGGTCTGACATCTCTTACCCGGGCTGTGGCCTCTGCAGCGTGATCACCCACTGCCCTGCAAGGAGGGAGAAGATCAGTCAGCACCGAGCGCCCTGTGCTTGTCACCCACCACCCGCCACGAGATCTGTTTTGTCCTCTTTGTGCCTGTAAGTTAAAAGCTGCTGGTCTGAGAGAACAGGGAAGGGGCAGAAGGATGTTGTCCAGACCTGACCCACCTTACAGCCCAGACATGCCATCTTCTAAGCACCAGATTTGGGGGCCACACACCTCAGTACTGGGGTTTCTCCCACAGACCTGCTGCCGATGCGTATCTCAGTGTGTCAGGCTGCCACCCCACACCTGTCCTGGGTGATGTATGTACCCTACTGAGCTCTGGGTCAGCAGCCCGACACAGCAACCTCACCTGAGTGTACCGAGCACGTACCCTGCCGAGCTGACGAAGGTCTCTCCGATCTGGGAGCTCGCTATCCACCTGGTCTCGTCCACGGTGGTGCGGGCATGGGGGAGCCTCCCGATGTCCTTCACCGTCATGATGAGGTGGCGGGAAGACTTGAGCAGCTTCACCGCCTCGTCATGGGGGATGCTGAGGAAGCTCCTGCCGTTCACCTCCAGGATCTGGTCTCCTACCTGTGGAGTCAGGATGGGGTGAGTGTGGCAGATTCTGGGGCTCTCCTGTTAGGAATATGCCTTCTTCTGCCTTCTTCTCCCACCAGGGAGGAGCTACTGAGTCTACCCCACCACCAAATTAGGGCCACATCGAGAAAGACAAGGAAGAAGGGCTAAGTGCTGGTGGCTGGAGACCAAGCACTCAAGCTGACAGCAAGTAAAGGACCAGTCTGGAGGAGCGTGTTTAGGACCCCAAGTCAGACCAATCTGCCCAGTCTCCCCGATTAACTAGATTTGCAGACCCACTTGGTTAGAAACAACGCCCAGAGAATATCAATACTTCCAGCCCTGATCCCTCCTGCTGATCTGGGAGGCCAGGAACCATCTGGGGAACCTTTGGATCTCTGTGCAGCAGGGAGCATCCAGCTTGAGCATCTCACCAGCCTCCAGCTCTCTGTACACGGTGGGATCTGGGACAGCTGGATTCCATCTCTCCTCTCCTCCCACTTCCTCCCCAGCTGCCCCACAGAGCTTCCATTTGGTGGCCGGGGCCTTTGCTGTGATCAGGAGCTTCCCTGACAGCCTGGCAACGTTCAAGACCCAGCACACACGTGGCATTTCCCCCTTCACCCCAGGGCCTTCCTCTTTGTTTCCAGGGCATTCAGAGCCACTCCTCCTCACCTCCGTATCACAGTTCACCCTGTTTCTGATAAGCCACATCTTTCAAACTGCCTTTTCTTATCTTTGCTTAACCACAGGCTCTGTCAAAACACAGTCTTATTTTCTTTATGCTGCAATGCCAGCAGAATGAGACACTCCTTTAAATAACTGGCCTCTATCTTGGAGAAGAGGAGAAAAGAGGGAGTGAGAAGAACTTCTAAGGCTGAAGAAATAACCTGGACAGTTAATATGATCCTTTCAGCTCCGTGCATCTCGTTCTACCACTGGGTCAAAGAAGCCTCAAAGGACTGGGATTAATTCTCCAAATTCTTTAAATCATTTATTCAAGTGAGAAGCCATGATTAGACACTGCCAAGTCTACACAGTGGGCTGTGACACTGTTGTCACCCCAGTTTCCAGTGCTACCCTGAACTTTGCTGGGGTGAAGCAGTGGACATCGGGACTACCACCAGCAAAGCTCGGCTCAGCGTAAATCACGAGAGATCCGGCAGCTGCTCCGGTGGGAAGGGAAGGCAGCTGCCGGTTCCAGGAAGCAGCAGCCAACCTGCAAACTGCAGTACAGCATTTGGGCACTTGGACATGGCCTCTGTTTCACGCTACAGCCGCGCCGAGGCTCACAAGAGCGCAGGAGCAGGGTTTGCATCAGCTGCTCTGCAGGAACAGCATTGCCAGCTGAGAGAGAAGGTGGCCGGGGCTGTGGTGGCAGGGCTGACACACGTATGGGCAGCTTGCACACTCAAATGCACGTTCCCACTCGATTTCTGCCAGCCTGGGGCATCTACATGGTCGATCCAACAACCACTGAGGCTTCAAGGTGAACAAGATCCCTGTCAAGGGACCCACTTTGTGTTCCCAGGACAACGTTTCCCTTCCTCTAGCACATCCAGCAAAGGGCTGTTGGGAGCTGAGGTAGAGACACAGGGAGAAAAGTTCTAGAGAAAGGAAACAGAAATGATTAGTGGCAGATGCGGGTACCTGCGAAAGGAGAGATCAAAAAGATTAGGCCTGTTAAATTTAGAGAGGAGATAATGTGTGGGGAGCTTGATGAGGCTGTACAAAATAATGCTGGCAATAATGAGAAGCCAGAGAAGGGCTCCTGTTCATCCTTCATCCTGATGCAAGGACGGAGGATGCTCAGGGAGGCTGGAAGGACGCTCTGAGTGGCATCGATAGGAGAAAAGGACCTGGAGCAAACACACCAGATGCAGCAGAGCTCAGTTCTGCATTCACCTCTGTCCAGTGACCTCAAGCAAATTTGCCTTGTTCTTCTGGGACAGTTCCTTCCTCTGTGACAAACAGAGAGGCTGGTGGACAGCAAGGGCTGTGACAGCACCAGAGAGCCCCATCCCCAGCACCGCTGTCAGGGCCCCTGAGGTTTGTCCTCACATGGGTCAGCCGATGCCCTTTGCTCGTCTTCAAAACCGCTGTTAACGGGGCAGCAGCTAATAAGGCAAAAAAGAAGGTGTAGGTAAGGGAAACCCAAAGTCCTACAGCCAGCTGAGAAGCAAGCTGAATCCTTCAAGCTGGGCTGATGGCAGCCTGCAGCTCGAGGGGAAGGGGGAGCATGTGACAGATCACAGAATCATAGAATACTGGCTTGGAAGGGACCACAAGGATCATCTGGTCCAGCCTTTCCTGGCGAAATTGCATTGCAGCAGCTGCCACGAGGCCTTGGTGCTGGCACAGGGCAGGTCCAGCTGCACCATCTTTCTCCTTTGACTTCTGTAAGATGGTCAAATCAGGAGGTCCCGCAAATTGAGCTGCCTGCTCTTGGCTGGTCCCTCCCTCCTCAGCCTTCCCTGTGGAAAGACAGAGACAGCACTGGGTACGCGCTTTGCAGGTCACGACCAGGGGACAGTGGCCCTTTACACCGGCTGGATGAAGAGGAGAGGGCACAGAGCAAGGGTGGGATACTCACAGATACTCACACCTACCCCAGATGATTGCAGAGTGGTCAAAACCATGTGCCAGGGATGTGAAATTTCCCTGGTTTGAAAGGCAGAGCCCGGGGCCAAGCTCAGCTCTGTGAACCAGCTCAAGGAACCAGGGACACGTGGCTCCACCTGAGCTGAGCCATGGAGACCGAGAAATGGGAAAGGAGGGAGCCCAAGGGAAGGCAAATGACACAAATGACCACAGTGCCAATAATCAGACCCCAGAAATAGCTCAGGTTCCCTCCGAGCTCTGTCAGCTTTAAACCAACAATCAGAAAATTTCTGACCACCAACATAACAGGGAGGGAAAATTACACAAGTGCCTAAACTGCCAAGAGAAAGGCGCGTTCAGGCGCAATGAGCATCAGCTCCCAGGTCTCCGTAATCCACCGGAGCGGAATTTGCTGCTCATATAAGGAGCACCAGGCTCACTGCAGCACCGAAATGATGAAAATCCAAATTCGATTAGATAAGTTTTATTGCAATTATGAATCTTTAATAGTTTTCCCTATCAGGAATTAAACTTCCATGACTTTTTTTTGTTCAGGGCAGTTATACAGATTTGATAACCTTTCTTTAATTTCTCCTTTCAGGAGGGGACCAAAAGGAACCCGGCAAACCCTCGCTGTATTGGGGAGACCTGAGGGGCCCTGCAGAAGCTACTTAATCTCCCTGTGCCTGTTCTTCATTGCTGCCTCAACACTGATTCTGAGTTCTTCATGGCTCTCCGGTCTCTCATGCTCTGCTATTATAGTGCCCAGCACAAACCCACTTCTATCTGGTGCTACCAGAGCATTAACGCTGGGTGAGAACAACCAGCCACAAAACACTGGGGTGAGTTTCAGCACCTCGTACACGGGGAAAAAAAAGACTTGCAAAAATAATTGCTGGTGAAGGGCAGATAAGGGAATTGTCAGACAGCTCCATTGCCCGCAAATCAGCCTATCTTGATGATAGGTTCCTATTAGAGCTGGAAAGAATTTTTTGCTAATTAGCATAGATAGTAATTATTTTTTTCCCCTTAAGTCAAGGACAACTGGGAAGGTAACAAAAGACTGCAGAGATGCAGAAGAACCAGCTATTCAAACAAAAGTTGACCCCGGTGAATTATTTGCTGTGTGCATAGATCCAAACCAGCACAGAATTTAAAGGTAACAATAAGACACACAAAAAGTTACAATAAATCACAGAAAAAATATTTTCCTGGATATTTCAGGAATAAGTTTTCAGTTGTGCTCAGCTAATGGTGGGTGGATATAATGGGACCTCCTGAGGGCCTGACCACTCCTGAAAATGAGATTATTCTCATTTCCTAGGGAAAAATCTACCCTGAAACGCAGGGGCTGAACACGACACATAGAAGCTGATTGACCACAGACAAGGAGCAGAGTCCACAAATAACACACCCCAATGAGGGGCTGGGCTCCTTTTTCTGGAGGCAGAGAATAACATGGGAAAGAGAGGTGCAGTCAAGAGAGATTTAACAGACTTGAGACAAGGGTTCTGAGCACCTAAAGTCTCTTAAAAATAATCAAAGTTAGCTCTGGGAGAAATTCAGTCGCACAGAAAAATAGGTGAGGGAATTTAAACATGAGTTAACATTAAATGACACCAAATTGAGCTGGGACTAACAGGACTAATAGGATGCAAAATGGTTTGGCACCAGCACTAGGTCTTATTTAATGCCACTAATGTGTGAGAAGAGAGGTTAAATTACACTCGTGGATACCACTAAAGCAGAAGGAGTCTCTCTCTAGCACAAATAATTACCAAAAGCACACCTTAGGAAATTAAAAATATGGGCTGGAGAAAGTATGAGTCAATTTGGAAATGATCAAATTAAGACTTGCAGGAAAATTAGGAGGTTTTCAACTTCCCCAGGAGAGAAACAGATTGGGGCAGATGATCCATGGCCACCAAGGTGAACACGGCGCGTTGGAAGGATGAGACCGATTTGGGAGCAAGGCAAGGGAGCAGCAGGTGCCAAGTGTTGTCTGAAAAAATGTTCTTGTCCTCAGACACCTCACAAAACAAACCCAAGGAACAAAGCCGGCAATGAAATTGGGCCAGAAGAGAAGGTTGGCTCTTGGGGTAGGCAATTTAAGTAACGATTGTCCCCATGGAGGTGACATTGCGTGAAGGACCACTCCTCACTTTGTGGGCCACAACCACCCACCTCCTCAGTGAATTTCTCACCCTACAGCTCATTCCCCAGACTACGAGACAGCCAAAAGGCTCTTTTTTCATTCTTTTCAGTATCCTTGTCTACATGCAGAGCTCAAAATACAAGCCAGTGTTCAAGAGGCTTCATCACTGCCACCGATGATGTAAAATCATTCAGCTCTTCCTATTTACAGTCTCCCTTTTTCTCTTGTATACGGATATACGTGGATTGTTGTGGCCTTTTTTTACGCCAGCCTTTATGCTGGGAACTCAATATTGAGTTGTTTGTTCCAAGAAAACTACCTGAAATCTGCTATTTCTGATGTGAAGGTCAAGGAGAGGGGGGAAAAAAAATGGTCTTAAAAAAAACCTGACAAAATAAACCATCAGAAAAAATGATCGAGGAAGAAATTGGGATGAGCTGAGCCACGAACGCCAGCAGAACAAGCTCAGCTCCTGCATCGCTGTGAATGTCACGTAGGAGACAGAAAGGACAAAAGCCGAAAGCAAACAAGACTGGCTCGCGTTCCTCCTTTGCAGTTCTCTGCTAACCTGCACTTTTTCAGCCTGAGAACTTACAGCGAGGCAGCAGATTTTAAAATAAGCCCGAAGAACACGTTGTCAGAACTTTTATGAATGAATAAACATCAAGAAGGCCAAGGGTATGAATATTTAATTATGGACGGACTGCTGCAGAGCGCTCTGCAGGGCTGTGGCACCAAACTGGCTCCAGTGGGGCCACATCCCCCCCGGGACCCCATCTCGGGACCACGGCCCCTGTTTCTGCAGCAGGCAAACGCTGGCTTAGGTTTCAGGCCTGAGAGAAACGTCCTTGGGTTTGACTGGCTTTCAACACCACGCTGTTCATCCTTTCATCTAAATTTAAGGGAAATTTAAAATACACATTAAAACATTCAAGATTTGGTATCACGGATGAAAGGTTTTCCCTAAAATGAAAAGTCTGTCAGAATTGACTCATAAGCAATTCTGGTAACAAATTCAGTGGAAGAAGCAAAACCCACAGAACTATCGACTGCCTGGGAAGTCTGCAGGATCCTTCCCATCGAATCCAGCAAGGTTGGGCTGAGCCCACATTAAAATAAAATAAATTGTGTGTTTGTTCAGAGGGCAAAGAATTATCTGGAAATCACATTTACCCATCAAGTTCTTCCCTCCTTGTGGTACCACATTCCTTTCACCACCACCCAGAGCAGTGCAGGGAGCATGTGGATCCAGTCTAAACCCTCATGTCTAACAGCAGAACAAAGACCTTTCTTTATCTCCAAATCTCCAAGCAGCTCTAAATTCGCAGCCTGCAGCACACTCAAATCAGAGCGGGAAGTGTCCGTGCGCATCTGAAATCACATAAAGCTTGATGTTCAGAATAACATCAGCCTGCTGGCCCGCACAAATCAGCCACTAGAAAACAGAACAGCATGGAGAGAGATATAAGGAATTGCTAAGCAGAGGCTCTGGTGTGCAAACAATCGTCATTGCGTGGGGACGGTGCTCGGCAGGGACAGAGAGGAGCAGCAGACACCGCACATGTGCTTCGAGTACAGCCTGAGGGCGATTATTTTCTCACCTCCCTGGCAGGCGTGAAGTGAGAGCTGGTACAGAGGGAAGGGTAGAGCGGCTCAGAGGTGATGTGTAGAGTAGCTCAGAGGTGATGTGATGTGTAGAGCGGCTCAGAGGTGATGTGATGTGTAGAGTAGCTCAGAGGTGATGTGATGTGTAGAGTAGCTCAGAGGTGATGTGATGGGTAGAGCGGCTCAGAGGTGATGTGATGGGTAGAGCAGCTCAGAGGTGATGCGCGTCCACAGTGGGATGAACGAGATGTAGGATCTCACTTTACAAGAGGTCCAAAGCAAAACTGCAGCCAGCTCTGGATCTGTGCAGCCTCAGACAGGCCCAGCCAACCCACAGAGCAACCTTTAGGAACCTGTTTGACCTGGAGGTCCCATCAAGTGAGGCTGCTGATAGCTCAGCTCTGCTCTAGCCCTGAGGCTGATCCTGCTGTTTCTGCTTTGTTAAGACATGATCCTTGTGAATGCCAAAGCTGCGGTAGGAAACCAGCACGTGCCTGTCCCGCCGCAGCAAGCCTCTCATCACACGTTCCCTGCAGGCAGGCTAAGAGACCCTTGTGCAAAATTTTAGCTCCAAACATAACGGGTTTGGGTGTGAGATGCAGAAAGAGGGCAGAGGACCAGGAGTTTTAATGAAAAACTCTTCTCCACCAGCTCGGGGAGGTGGGAGTGAGTTCCTTCCCCTGCCAGGTCTGGGCTGCACTCTCAGATATCTCCACCAAAAACATGTCCATCCCCAGGGTGCCTCAAGGGGGATAAATCAGGTGTGGGAGCGCACTAAGACAGAAGGCAAGTACAACGTATTTCTGAAGTTGCAAGACACTACTTCTCTCTGCACAACCACCTTGCTCCCTCCAGGCTTAGTAGTCAAAATTTCCAAAGAACCTGCCATGAAAAGCTGTGTTGAGAAAAGCAATGCTCAGCTCTCCAGTGGGGACACAGAGGCAGAACGGCAGCAGTGACACACTGATGTGTCCCCACAGCCACAGCGTGTGAAGCTTTACCAGCATCACTCTTACCTTTAAGCCAGTGCTCTCTGCTTCAGAGCCTTTATCTACTCCGGTGATGTAGATGCCCAGGGAATATTCAGCCCCTCCTCGGATCATGAGGCCCAGGGATTTCCCTTCATTCAGGACCAGATTCACCTGCAGAGGAGGAGGAAGAGCCCTTTATGTGGTGTCAGCTCCGTGGTTCTAACAGCCACGTCCCCCCACTGCCACCAGTTCTTCCACTTCTGTAGATGCCTTTGCACAGCCATATACCTTATTATCGCTAATTAATAACACCAGGACAGATTTTTCCCATCTATCCTTCCCAGAGCCGGCAGCACATACTGCAACAGATGTTCAATATTGTCCGCAAACCTCTGACAGGCTGAAGTACCAACACAGCACCTGGGCAGCTGTTTTCCTCACCAAATGCTGGCTGCGGGGCTGATTTTGCAAAGTATGGCCAAGCTATTAGCCAGCTTCCCATCTGCCTTCTTCCAGCCTCTCTTACTCTGAGGGCCTGATGATATATTAAAGTTCAGGTGAGAATTTAGAGTGAACGAGCAAGCTGGTATTTAGCTCCCTCGAGGACTCTCAATTTAAAATGGCCTTTGTTCACTCGCTGCACGACATTTTCTACATGAAAAACTCCAAGGTTTAGGGTTCTTTTTTTGCTTTTGTCTCAGGTCTTAAGCCAGTTTTGGAGAAAAGCAGCCAGCAGGAATAAAAACAAATGAGAAAGGCCAAAATGTGTTTCACACTGATAGGAAAAGACTGTTTGTGAATGGTTTTTATATTTAAAACTCTTCATCGCAGTCAAATCGAAAGCTTGTCCATTTACCTGGATGGGAAAGTCATTTCCAGCTTCAAGTCACTAATTAACCCGCCTTTCTGAAGGACGCGGCATCACACAGGGAATTCAGCCCAGCCTTAAGGAGGCTGGTATTGATAACCCACTTTTTTATCTTGGTGATGGTGCAGCACCAAGACAGAAATCAGTAGCAGGACATAAATCTACCTAAGGACAGAATACTGCAGAATTTTATACTTTAAGAAAGGGATGCCAAAACAGCTCCTAGTTTTCTATATCGGTATCACCCCTGGCTGGCAATTGCATGAAAGCCTCATCAGCTACGTGTGTTTTATGGATCTGCAGCCCACAAATGCACCGGGGACACGGGCAGGGTCTCAGCTCCCCAGGCTCCAGGAACAGCTGGAAAGCTGCACAGAGAAGTGGAAATACATTCACTACCTGTATCAGCATCCTTGTCCAGGGCTGGACAAAACTGACGTTCCCTGGCTTAGTCCTTCCCCTGCTTTAAAGTGCACAAAGCGCTAGAAACAATTTTAGGATTGAAGTATTATAAAGGAACTGTAAAGAGACCTTCACGCTTCAGGCACAGAGGAGAGCGGGACATTGCACCCACCCAACAGAGCGTTTGTCTGTCAAAATCAAGGGCAGTTTAACTTTATCTTTACATGAGAACATTGCTCTGGATAGAGACAGATTACTTTATGGAACATTTCACTGGGTTTTATTAAAACCAGAAAAATATTAAACTCTTCCAAAGTACTTCTGTTTTCTCCCCTTCTAACGACATTCAGTGTTTCCCTCCTCCTGTAACTTCTCCACCACATCGTGGCCATGCCTCCTAAAAATTCCTCAACTTTGGGAAAAATACAAGTAGCAGAAACACAGCAAAGTGCATGGAATCACAGATCAGGGTCTGGTAATGCAAATAACCCCTCTACGAGCCCCTGAACAAATATATGCGCCAGCACTTCACTGGAATTACCAACAGGCGGGGTAGCTCCATACCAAGACATTTACATTTCCCTTTAACACTATCCCAAACCGGCTGGTAAACTGAGAAGCTGCTCTCCCCACCCCGATAACATCAGATGGAGTAAGAGATACTCCCTCTCCCTATAAACCTGACTGCTGGGTGAGCTGGTTTGTTTACACACGTACCAGGCAAATCTATTCTTCAAGAAGCAGAAAGCAATGAGTACAGCCTGGAGCAATAACGGGCTGAAAGACCTTCCTGCAAAGCCAAGCTGCGTGAAAAAAAAAACCTAAGCACTACTTAAGAATATGCCCCTGCTGGCAATTCCAGAAAGTTGGGTTGTTGAGGACTTAATTGCATTTCTTAATCAACTAATGTCTACGCCTCTCCAAATAAACCCCGCAGAAATCGCAATAGAAACTCAGGGTGCCGGGAAATGCGTGGCAGGAGGGGAAATAACTGCTTTGGGAACATTTGGTTTATTGGCAAGCTGCAGATTTAGGGAATAGCTGAGAAATAAAGCAGGTGCTCACAGGCAGGGGGCTCAGTTTGATCAGACTGGGGAGTGACAAGGGGGGCAGGAGGAGCAGAGAGAAAGCGCCCAGGAGCCAAACCGAGTGATAAGCTGATTGCCAGGATGAAGCAAAGGCTGAGACACCCTATGTTAAGGGACAAGAGGGGAGATATTTTGCACACTGTTTCCCAAGGCTGCCCCAGTGATGGGGCACAGCACAGCGATGGTGGCAGGTGGGGTGACACCATCATGCCAGCTGCCCCAAGCACAGACCTGTCCCGTTGGGGACACCTCTCCCGCCCCATATGCCCACAAGTCCTGGCACAGCTGTGGGGTGGGAGGGAGACTGTGGGGAGACAGCAAAGCACAGACCAAGCTCTGCTGTCCAAGGAATCACAGAATCCCAGGATGTCAGGGGTTGGAAAGGACCTGGAAAGCTCATCCAGTGCAATCCCCCCATGGAGCAGGAACACCCAGCTGAGGTTCCACAGGAAGGTGTCCAGGCGGGTTTGAATGTCTGCAGAGAAGGAGACTCCACAACCCCCCTGGGCAGCCTGGGCCAGGCTCTGACACCCTCACCAGGAAGAAGTTGCTTCTCAGATTTAAGTGGAACCTCCTGTGTTCCAGTTTGCACCCATTGCCCCTTGTCATCGAGAAGAGCCCGGTTCCATCCTCCTGA
Source organism: Patagioenas fasciata (assembly GCF_037038585.1). NCBI lineage: Eukaryota > Metazoa > Chordata > Aves > Columbiformes > Columbidae > Patagioenas > Patagioenas fasciata. The sequence goes on from NC_092539.1 coordinate 3,650,013, forward strand.
CACTCACCCTTTATATATCTGTAAACATTAATAATGTCACCCCTCAGCCTCCTCTTCTCCAAGCTATATTGTATGAGAACGTTTAGTCAAATTCAGGCTGTTGTTTCCAGCCGTTCTCACCACCGTGACTTGATCCTGTCACAATGGAAAGTGCTGGTCCCACTGGGGACAGACCCCAACACCCTGTGTCCTGGACCAAGCGCTTCTGCTTGGCCTTTTCCACTCAGGTAAAAGGGTTTGTACACATATGATTAACACTTCTGTGCAAGTCTTACTTAATTTTGGTTACATTTCTACTTTGTTTCCTCCCTCCCTGTTCTGCTGCCAGGCAGGCGTCCAGAGAAGCTGTAACATACCTCAGGGATCGCTCCCAGCTGCTCTAACACCATCCTAAAACAGAAACAGCAAGCAAGGCTGTGCAGGAATGCAGCTACTCTGGGGGGGGAACCAAGGACACCCAGGTAAGGAACCCCCCAATATCTTGCTGAGAAAGACCAGGTGTTCCCAGGCTCGCGGCAGCACAGACCTGCGCAGTCCCCATCTCGTCCTCTGCGCCACACCAAGGCTGTGTCCAGCCCAGGCTGCTCCTGTGCGTACAACACAGGAGCATTTGGAAGACAAGGGTCACAACTTTAATTTCAATTTCAACACTGAAACATCTGCCGCCTCCTGTAGCAGGAAATGAAGGAAACAAATGTCATCATCAGTAAGGCGTTTGCTCTGAGCTGATTCTTGCATGGGATTTCGTTTCGCCACGTTTAAGAAATTACCTGTTGACAGATTCAATTTTGCCATTGGAAAAAGTGCTTTCAAACAAGAATTACTCTGCATCAGCACGATTCAGCACACAGCTGAGTGGCTGAGAAGGTTTCACCCGTGCTGACAGCTATTTCCACGCTATTAACTGCTACCACACAACAAAAACAACACTTAAGGAGGCTCACAGGGCTCATCCTCCTCCTGTTTCCCAAGGAAACTCCCTGGCTTATGTCTAGACACCCTGCAAATGTGGGAGCACAGTCCCAGGGACACAGAGCCAGCTCACAGCCCGTTCACTGAGGCACTGGGAGCAGCAGAGTCCCAGCTGCTCGGGGAGCTGGATCCATCAGAGCTGCCTCAACACCAACCACCACCCAGGCTGGGCTTGGTAAAGCCACGCTGGGGACTTTGCTGTCACAGCTACCCTGGCAGCCACCTCCAAGGGTGTTTAACATGAACACAGCTGCAGTGCTGCCTCTGGCTACACAACAGACGTGTGGGGCAGGGGTTTGCAAAGAGGTTATTGCAGCAGGTGTGTGCATCTCCCATGGCTGAGAGGTGACACTCGGGGCAGAGGGACCAGCAGACAACAACAGCAGTAGTCAAGACAGTCTTTAAGCCGAGCCTTAGCCCAGCAGTACTGCCCAGCTCTTGGCCACGCTGCTGTTGAGCCCAACAGCTGCCTCTCCATCTCGACTCCTACAGGACATTAATTACCACTTTGGGGTGCTTTTTCTGCTTGAGGTGCCTGAAATAACAAAAAGATGAGGTGAGGTCTGATCCGAGGCACATTTTGGGGTCAGTCTGCTGGGACAGTGCTCCAGATCACCCAAGGCAGCAGGATACCTTTTGTCCTTGAGGAACTGGGGGACCAGGGGTTCACGTCACATCCTCCAGTCACCACGGGGAATCAACCACATACCCCCGGGCAGCCTGGATACGCTTCTGGCTGTAAAGCAAACCAGCAAGGTCAGTGTGAACAAACAGTGAGAGACACGGGGAGTTGTACCACTTCACACTGAAAATGTCATTACAATCTAATAGAAAGAAATCCTTCCTTATCTCTCCTGCATCTCTTATCCTTCATGCTCAAGTAGTCACCATTAGCGTCTCAATCGTTTAAGCCACACAATGTTATCACAGATATATTTTTTCTTTCTGTTTTTTTGTAATAATTATAGCTGCTTTTGAATACAGAACAGCCTGAAGGCAAGGAGACATTCACACTCTCTTCTTTACATATATTTTCTTTCTTCTGCTGCACCAAAAGCTTAAAGGAACAAGCAGCTCCCCTGGCAATAAGCACATTAGAGCAACGATTCAGCTGATGAAATGGCATTTCTCAGAGAATTAGCAGTCCGACACTTGCAGAGCATTTTGCACAGTTCATCTTCCTCCTGACTCAAGAGCACCTATGAGTTTCTGCTGGCTGATGGTTTCCAAAGTGCTTTTAATGAAACAAGGTTTTGATCCCAGAACTACATCAATGACAATTCACAGCCCAAATGGTCCTTGCGGTTGTGAAAAATCTAGAGGACTTAAGCCTGAACAGATCATAAAAATCAAACTGCTCTGAAGCACAAGGTGAGCACTGGGAGCTGGTCCCATCTTTCCAGCATGGAGGCCACATCTGTTGGGATGGCACTGGGGACCGTCACCTGTCACGCTGTCCCCTGGAAACAGGTGGCTCTAAGAACGTTTCACCAGAGCTTTGCACTAGTGCAAGCCTTTCATTTCACATTTATTACTGACCACCATCATTGGCTGCTTCACCTATGGGGAAGATGGGCATCAGGCCCTGATGAAACCCTGGATCCTCTGATTGTGACTCCAGGGAAGGCTGAGGGAAGGCAAGAGATTAATAATAGCAAAACTTGGGAAATACAGCCACCTCTTCAACTTGCCACGGACACACAGATATGGGAAGTAGTGTGAAGATTTGCAACAACCTGCACAGCCACCGGTGCACACACACCAGCACCTCCTTCGTTCCTTCATTCACTTTAATTCACACATGCCTTCTTGTGCCTTCTCACGAGAAGGCCTGTTAGGTCAGGTCTACACTGAGTAACTGGCCCAGGCCTTACCATTCACCTCCTGCTCATCCACACAAAACAGTCTGTGCCCCAAGTTTGCTGCAAGCTGGATTTTAGCCCAGAACCACTGAATGGAACAAGATCATAGAATCATTTTGGTTGGAAGAGACACTTAAGATCACTGTGTCCAACCATAACTTAACTCTGGCACTAACCCATGTCCCTAAGAGCCTCATTTCTGCATCTTTTAAACCCCTCCCGGGACGGTGACTCCACCACTGCCCTGGGCAGCCTGTTCCAATGCCCGACAGCCCTTTCCATGAAGAAATGTTTCCTAATATCCTATCTAAACCTCCCTGGCACAACTTGAGATGGTGAAGGCAAAGCCAGTGGACAGCTGACAATCCCCCGGTCACTTCCCAAAGCCCCATGGTGGCTTCTTCCACAGCTGAGAGCGAAGGAATCCCAGTGTCCACCCAAAACTACCATAGAAAGCCAAGGGCAAGGAATGTTTCAGCCCCAGGGTGGTAATGCTGGGTGCCTTCTGCCCTGATCCCGTAGCAAAGCTGTGCAGGGAGGTCAGGCTGACCTGGCAGCTGGATGCCCAAGCACCCCTGCTCCACAGCTCCGTCCCAGCGCCCGGTGGGACCGCACAGGGACACAGCCGCACGCCAGATCCCTCCTCCGCCAGACGGATCGGTTACGCTATCACACACGCCAACTGCAGCGGTTTCCATTTCAAGCCTTTTGATAATGAATGCTCCTGCCTCCAGATAAGCAAACTTGTTAAACTACGCTACAAAACCCATCCTTTCAGGCATACAGAACAGATGTGCTGGAGGGAAAGGTAGCCAGACAGGGATATCTCTGTTGCCTGATGAATGTCAGGTGCCTCCACCAACCTTGAATTTAACCTTGGAAAAGCTGGAAATACCACCTGAACTACAGCGGCGTTGCAGGCTCACTGAACTGTAGCAATGCATTAGCAAACTTGCTGGTTTACATCACTTCTCCTGCTGTAGGGCTGAAGTCTGATCTCTGCTGTACTTTCCCAAACAGTGCCTGCTTGAAAGCTTTTGCGTATGTATTCCAGGACGTTCAGATCAATCAGAAATAGGAGAGAAAGGGGGGAAAAAATAACCAGCTAATCCCCAGCCCTTCCCTCGGAATGTAAAACCATCCAGAAATCAAATAGCCCTTGGGGGTACCTGTCAATTCCGGTTGACTGGGCTGAATTAACCAGGGATATGTTGCATTTATTTGCATGATATTTGTGAACAGAATAACCCCGCTTTCAACAGTTATATATATTTATCTCTAAAGATACAAAAAAAAGAAAAAAAGAGAAAAAAACTAAAGGCAGGCTATCTCTGTGTTCTGGCACATGTTTCCATCTCTCAGCGGTGCACAGTAGGCCAGGACAAAACGACTCAGTAACTCGTGCCCTGAAGCACGCGTTCAGACAAATGACACAGGCAGTCACGCCAAATAACTCCTCTCCAATCTACCAGCCAGGTCAGGCTCTCCACGCTGCCATCCAGCCTCTGATCATGGTGGGGCTTTATTCCACCACCATCTGGCAGAGCAAGGCACCTCTGGACACAGAGTTGTCCGGGTGGCCCAGGTCATTAACAGCTGTAGCATCCAGTAATTTACTTTTGCTGGTCTTACAGATGGGAATTCAGGAGTGCAGGTTATTGCAACACGCACACCAAGCCTTGTGCATCAGCACCAATGAGCAGGAGCTGGGTTTGGACACAGGCTCAAGGCAGTGCAGGAAGTGGACGGGTCATGGTGGTATTCTGGGCAACCTTGGGTCCCACTAGAGCTGTCAGCTACTGCTGAAAGCACTTCTGAACCACCAAGTGAGGGAGAACGGTGCATTGTGCTTGTGGCCAGCAAGGACAGACGCCATTATGGGGGCAAGGAGAAGACCTCTGGCAGTGCCAAATAATTCCCAGGGCTGGAACAACACTGGGCTGAGAGTTTCTGTTAAAAGGGTGGCACATGGCCAGCGCAGCACAGAGGGACAGGATGGGAACAGAGTGACCGATGTCATCGCTGACACGCCACAGAGGAGCCAAGCCAGGAGGGTGCATACAGCCGGTTCTCATGATGCCAGCGCTGCCCTCCGCGTCAGATCTTTGCACAATTGTTTCTGTGAGCTTCAGATATTTCCTGCAATGGTCACTGACTCTTCCCAGGTTAATAAAGGGGACTCCACCCCCCTGCCCTGGGGTCAAAGCATGATCCTGCACCACAAGAAGGTAAAGGGATGACTGTTTGGTGCAGTACCAAGGAAAAGAAGAAGAAACTCAGAATTTGGAAGAGCCAGGTGGAGAACGAGGGTCATCACCACTCTGCACACCTGGGCAAAAGGTCCTGAAGCCAGCAAGCCACAGGCTGGTAGAACCACGAAGACTGCGCCTCCCACCCAAGTCTGGCAAATCTTCCCAGTGCTGCAAAGAGGCATCACAGCAATGGCACCAGAGAATCACAGCTCAGAACAAGGGTAGCCACTCTGTGTGCCAAGGTCCTACAGCTCAGCTCAGCTAGAATAGTGAGCAACTTGGATCTGAGGCCCCCCACACCTTGGGAATGAGTGTATCCAACAGCAGCCAAGCCCAGCATGGATGCTCTTTGAGGTTTAACATGGCCTTCATTCAACTTGGCTTCATTCCCTTTCAAAGCAGATTAAGCTATGGTAATTAAAGCTCTTTTAACTTGCAAAGTTCAGTTGGATCCATTTTCCTGTTTACACCCTCTGGGAGCCGGCCCTGACGAGCTCGGGACCAGGAGCAGCAGAGGAAGGTGCTTTGGTGTGATGACCGGACCGTGCAGCAGCCGAGCAGCCCGGGGACAACCAGGGCACCTGTGACCGCGTCTCCATGGGGACTGACGGGAAGGGGCTGCCTGGGGCTGTGTGGGGCTCAGGGATGTGACGAGCTGCAGGATTCTGAGCATTTCACGTTGATACAGAGCAAGGAGTAAAGGAACACTGTGCAGAGAAACACCTCCTACCTACAGCTTCAAAGAGTCACTGCCGGCCCTGTCAAGGTGACACTGAGGGATAGGGGGTGGGGGACACCAGCAAGCCAGCACTGCCTGCCTTTCTCTTCTCTTTAAAGTAAAAATAATGGGGCTTTCTCCCTTGTGGCCCACATGAATATTTCATCAGCAAACCACCTCATCCTCTATCAGATTTTCTGCACTCTGGCTGAGGTGGGAAGCTGCAGGTTACAGATTCCTCCACAGCCTTTCCAGGTGGAGCTGAGGACATTTTGGGCATACAAACTAAGTGCTGGGGACAGCCAGAGTGACCCAGGATAACAGGATGCAAATATGTCAAGGCTCCAAGCAACTCCATGCCTTTGGGAAGCAAGTACCTCGCTCGCTCATATGACAGGTCTTTGATATCCCATGAACACTGGTGAGGAAAAACCATGTCCTGCTTGTACCAGACAAACTGGTTCCCTATCCATCACCACTGAGAGCGTGAGCAGAGTCTTCCCAACCCAAACTATTCTATGATTCCCCAGCCTATCCTTCAGTGCAAGGGCATCTGAACACTGCTCCTCTGCATCTACAAGTCTCCAGGTCTGTTTGGGCATGGGAAGCACGAGGGAGGAGAAACACTAAATCCCCGAGATCAGATACTGCACCTTGAACTTATCCTCTGCTGGCTTCACTTATTATAAGGCTGATTTCTAAGGAGGGCGGGCTCACAGCAAGAGGACTGGAATTAGGTGTGCTGATACGCTTTCCTTTCTGTCGAAGACCCAAGATGCAGGCTCTGTTGGAGTGGCCAGCACTGGCCAGACCCCACCAGCTCCCCTGGGTACCGTTACAAAAGCCATTTCATTCCCTTCCCACTCCTTTTTCACTTGCCAGAGGCTTCTGCGCAGCACTGCTCAGGCCCTTCCTGGCTCAGCCTGCCTTTCCCCAAACAGAAAAGGAAAATCCTCCATTTTGCTTGATAGCATAACTGCCAAGAGACCCAGGAAAGCCTGATGAGAACACCTGAGGAAAGGCCTGAAACACACGCAGAAGGGCAGTAATGCACTCTGAGATCCAGCCCTCCAAATCCATGAGAACATAACATCCATGTCAGCCTCTCAATGACCACATTGGCCATGGTCGTCAGCCAAAACCACCACCTGTTCAGGAAAAGTCTTAAAAGCAGCTTCTGGCCTGACCACTGTTCCGGCAGGACCCTCATAACCAGACAAGCTGCATCTGTCTCCAGCTCGGGTTCTACTTGTGCCAAGTGGGAACAAAGCCAACCCATCCTGTCCTGCAGGACTCCTCAGGGGAGATGGAGGGAGAGCTACAGACCTGAGAGAAAACCAGGATGCAGAGTATCCCGGAGACAGACTATCCCAAAGGAGGCCGGAATCACATGAATGAAAGCATAAAGGGAACAAGGAGGGTTGGTACCTACAGGTAACCGCAGACAGGTCCCCGTGGCTGTGGCTGTCCCCCTTGCTCACCTTTTTCTCATCTCCCTCTTGCAGGAGCTGGAGGTGGCTCCTCTTCTCGCTGTCCTTGCGGAGGGAGCTGTTCTGGTGGTGGGGCAGTCCCGTCGGCGGGGACACGCTCCGGCCCTGCGGGTCCACCCAGGTGTAGATGTGGTTGGTGACATAACCCCCGGGGATGCGTCCCACCGAATGTACAGACAGGTTCAGCTTCTTGCAGCCTTTCAGCACCTGGAAGACAAACCACGGAGGGAGTTAATGCCTATGGAGGGGGAAGGACAATCTTCCTTGGGACTCTAGGGTGACACGGCTTCGATCTTCCTTGAGGTCGAAAGATGCCAAGCTACTCTACAACCACCAGCTGAATGATTGAGTTACACACACTAGTGAAAGAAGTGGGATTTCTTCTGTTCCCTCCTGAATAACAACAGTGTTATGGCAAAGCTGCTGCCAACAGCGAAAATACGTTCATCCCATCAGCCAGGGAAAGAGCCGGGTGAAGGAGAGCATGGGAGGCAAGGTGGGTAGTGACATGGCCAGAGGAACCTCAGTGTGGGCTGAACCTGAGACTGAGCAGCTTCTGTAGCTTTGGAGAGGAGCTGGAGCAGGACAGGGATCAATGCTGGAGGACAACAGCACTGCTGGTCCCCTCAGCTCACCCTGAGCTTGGCCATGGGAAACGCTCCACAACGCTCCCAGAAATCCAGCCTCTGTTGCTGTTTCATTACCAGCTGCTTCCCCAGCACAAGTAGTCAATTAATGAGTACAAGAGTTAATAAATATATACATAGATTTGAAACAGCATGCACCGAGATGACCTTGCGATCCAGATAAGCCCATTTGCAATTGTTCCTCCATTCCTCCAGCCTCCACTGTGAGAAGCTGACACAAGCTTTATAATAAATTTAAATTAACATATAGGAGCTCTCTCTGGGGACAGCTGTACATGCTGATCCCTTCTGAGGCCTCAAGAACATCAATGCTCCAGATCTGCTCTCAGAAAGGAGATGCTTTGGGTTCTGTATTTTTCCCCACATAGATATGGCCTTTTGATGAGCTGCTCCCGCAAGGTCTCCTCTCCCCACTGAGCAGAGAAGCTGCCGAGCAAAGCTCGTGACTGGGAAGAACTAATACCAGCAGCTCTTCAGTAAAGAGTAATATCGCCAGTAATACTGGGCTGGCCGAGTCCCAGCTCTGACCTGGCAACGCTGCTGTCCTTCCCTGCCAGAGCCAGAGAGAATCCAGCCCGCCAATTCCCAGTTCAGCATCTCCATCACATACAGCAACTTGGCTGCAACTTTGTCACATGCTCCCAAGGTCATCACGTGCCTGGAGAGCTTAAACGAGAACTGCGAAACCAACAGCCCCATCAGAACAACCGCACAGCACTTTGACATCCTGGGCTGCTTGCTAACTCTGGTCTCTGTCCCCTCAAACCCATCCTCTGCTGCGATGTCTTCTCCCCTGCGAGCTCATGGAGCCCAGGCTGGCCAGCAGACAGGAGAGGTGCTCACCAGGCTCCAGTCTCGCTGGCATCAGCACAAGACTCACTGGGACAATGGAGCTATTCCTGAGCCCCCCGTCCACGCCTGGGCACCGCTCAAAGGGACAGCACTGCGCAGGTGCCCAGCCACGCTTCAGGGCACAGTTCAGCTTCCCAAGCCAAAGCCCCTGCATCAGCTGCCACACCAACACACTCAGGATGATCTGAACTCTGCGGCATTGAGCTGGGGGTGGCAGGGAGGCTTCTCATCTGCTCTAGACCTACCAGTGCAGAGTGACCCCTATTGAGATGGGGTACAGCCCCCACAGAAACAATCTCTCCCCCTGCTCCCTGCATTCGCTGCCACCCCATTCCCACAAGGGTCTTTTTGGGGCTGGCACAGGGATCCCATCTCCTCCCTTCCTCAGAGCATCCATCCTGGCAGGGGAAGGGGGACCAAGAACAACCTCTGGAAGAAGGGACACCAGGAGGAGTGACAGGGACTCCCGCTCTGCGCTGGGAACAGGGCAGTGGTCATTGCTCAAGGTGGCAGCAAGCAGAGCACTGGCTGTTCCTGTCCTACCTCGGCTAAATGTCACCCCCTGAAAGCGCCGGAACAGCAGTAGAGCCGTTCTCTGGAGGCATGGGAAAATTTCCAGGGACGAGAGGCCAGAGATTTACAAGGGACTTTTTATGTCCCCCTGCAGCTCCCTTGACAAGGCCACCAGGAGATGGGATCTCAGTCAGAGGGAGATGTTTTATGCATGAAGGTGACAGCAGTGAGCAGGGAGGCCAGGAGAGCAGCCGCCTGGCTCAAGGCACCAGCCTCAGCACAAGAGGAGGGAGGGAAGCTGGCGGTGCCCATCGGGACATTGCTGGTGACAGCCTCTCCCAGCAGAAGGCTGGGGACACTCTGTATAGTCCTTTACACATTTACAGAGGCTTCTCGAGGATTCAGCAAGTGAAGCAGTTTCCTGCCCAGCGCATTGTTTCTCCTCTGACATCCACACACCGAACTAGACTTTAACAAAGCACTTGGCATGTGGAGCCGCAAAGTGATGAGGCATCAGGTGAGCCAAACGGGAGAAGCTTCCATCATACATCCAAATAGAGACAAGAATCACTATCTGCAGCTGTGGTGAGCTCCAAACAAGCAGAGCTACTTTCCACCTGCCTGCACTGGAAGAAACGCTAATGTTTCCCCCTCTGTGGTTTTGTTTCTTGCTTTACCAAGGCTGGTGCATCTGTTCATCCTCTGGTTTGTAAGAATGCCCTCCTGGCATCTGGGGAAAAGTCTGTTGCCTTTGGGAGAGAGGAAAAACGGTGGTCTCAGTGGTATTAGAAGAGATCTCTGGAACAGGAGAAGTGGTGCAGTGCTCTGGTGGGAACACGCTGGGCCAGCAGCCCATGCAGAGGGACCATCACTGCACAGCCCATGACTCATCCTGCGCACAAAACCAACCCCACACTGACCTGGGGGGCTTCACCCCTGTCCCCACTGAGCCCCCAGCACATCTGCCACACCAGCAGAGCCAACCACTTCCACTGGTGTGTTTTTCCTATTTATCATCCCTGTGCTTTGACAGGCTTTAGATTGGGAGCCAAAAAACCTCCAGCTGTTACAGATCCTGACATAATAAGTAGCTTGCTATTTTTCAGTGCCTCAGTTTCCATGCATTGAGGCTGACAAATCATCCGCTTTTGGAAATAAGGCTGAGACAACTCCAACAGCAAGTCCCCTCCAAGCTGGTTCATCTGGATTGTCCACCCAGGCACAGAAGACAGAGCCAGGATGACTTTCTCACCAAGCCTGGGGCCCAAGGCAGGTGCCCTCAGCAGCTGCTCTCTGCTCCACCCCATTTCGCCCCTTCTGCTCTGCTAATACCCATTTCCACCAGGCTCTCCGCAGCTCTTGGAGTCTGGAGAAAACAAGGTTGATTTGACATATCGAATAAGTCGGCAGGTAATTTTCTCATCCACTGAGCATGATCATCCAGCATCTTTGGAAAGTTAGCAGCACATGATAACTACTCTCTCTTGCCAGCTGTTCTTCAGGTCATTACAACATGCTTTGGGAGAAGCCTCCCTCCAAAGGATGCTCCAACCTCCTATGAGGAATCCAAGTGACCACCCAGACGAGCATTTGCCATAAATTTCTTAACACCATCTTGGTCCTGACAATTTTTATTGCTACATCACTGGGATACAGAGTAGATTTAATGGGGCCATTTATGCCTGTGACTAAGGTAATGAGGTGCAGCCTACTGCTGCACTACCGCTGGGCCAGGATCTTATCTCCTGCTTTCCAAGTGATGCAAGGCCAAGCTTTGCTAAGCCTGAGGGCTGCGGGGGGCTTTGGGCAGCTCAACTCCCATCCAGCTGTAGCTGGGGTACCCAAGGAAACCACTTCAGAATGAGAACTGAGGTACAAGCCTTGCATCTAATAAAAGAAAGTGCTTTGAGCATAGAGGTGCTGCAAAAATGGAAATCACTAATAGCCATCCAAGGAGGCCGAGCTGGAGAGGCAGTGGAGCCTCTGCAAGCCCTTGGGGACACACCAGTGCTAGGGGACGATGATAACTGTGTTACAAATGGGCAATTCAGCAGCTTGGGCAGGATGGGAGGTTTTCAAGCCAAGGATGCAGCGGCAAAGCCGTTTGTCACAGGGGAGGAGGTGGCCATCAGGGACCATTTCTACTGCATGAGGCAGGACCCATTTTCTAGCTGGTCTCCCTGAACATCAAGCGATCAGCAGGAATCATTATCCAGCCCTATCGCATCGGCTTCTCCCGCACTGTGCATCCACCATGGACCCCGGAATGTGTTTGCAGAGGGTTCCAAAGCCCACCTGAGCACGGGCTTTCAGCCAGCTGCACTGTCCCCTTGGTTAAGGGGGCTTTGTGACAGGTCTCCACCGCTGTCCCCTCCTCCCTCACAAGCCTCCAGGCCGCCGGTCCCCGTGCTCATTGAGCGCTTTGCCTCTCCCGGTGAGGTGTCACAGCGTCAGCGAGCTGGCACGAGTCCACTGACCTCGATTTTGCTGTCAGCCCTATTTATAAAGCAACAACAGCAAGCGAGAGGGCCAGCACCTGCCCACACGAACAATACACTTCCCGTGAAGCAGGTCACCCCAGCTCCCTGGGACAAAAGGACAAGCTCTTCAAGGCAGTTTTTATCGAACCTAAAAAGCATGGGGGCCATGGAGAGAAAGGATGGGAATACTACAAGAACTTCTTCCTCACAGACATGCAAGTTGTCTCGTGTTCAATGCCTGCAGAGATATCACCACAAAACCAACCAAAAAACTCATCCCACAAGCTCTCTGGGAAAGCGGATTATTTGATGGGCACACTGAACATTACCTATTTGCAGCAGACGACTAAATAAAATTATTCCACCTCCTTAATCCCCTCTGCAGAATTCAGGCAGTGCAGACTGCGTCTCCATTTCTTTTCTCGAGCCATTTCAGGGACTTGTTACACGGTTTTCAGTGCTGCTGTGTTTTGCTCCAGACTCAGATGAAATTCGGCTTTGCCCCATTCATAATGCATTTGAAGACTGTGATAGGAAAGGTTTAACACTGGCACCACAGTGTGCAAGCACACCTGCTAGAAGACAAACTTAAGGAAATAATTGAGTTGAATTTGGGGATTGGTGCCAAAACATTTAGCAGGGAAACAGTCACCAACTGCCTAGAAACGTTATTAGAAGTGGCAAGTGCCAGAGATGGGCAGATTGATTCCAGAAGGCCACTGATGCCCTGACAACACACTATTTAATTATCTATCGAGTCCTCCGAGAGTGAAGTAGGTTATTTAAAATCATCAAAAACAGGAAACACGCACCTCACGTACCCACAGTTCGCACCTTTTTAAACAACAAAATAAGCCAAACCGACACACAATGCAGGGTGTTCTTTGCTCAGATGAAGACTGGGGGCTGCCACCCCTCCCTGACCCCCACCTGTGCCAGGCCACTCTCGCCCAGCACGTCTTGCATTACTGAAGGTTTTCCTCTCTCGCCTTCCAAATTTTCCCCTTGTTCTTTCCACTTCTCGAGGGCGACGAAAGGTTGAAGGCTGCGTAAAAGCATCTCCCCGGCCTTCAAAATATCCCCCCCCTTGTAGGAAGGCAGATGTCAGAAATCAATGACAATTAATCACCAGTATTCTTCTGGCAGCTTGAATACAATATGCGTCTCGTATGGATACAGCCCACTCACCTTCGCCGCTAATGAAATGAGCAATCTATTCCAATTCATTCCGTTAGTGGGCAGATCACAGTTTGCTACAAGAAGCATTAAGTATGAGCCATCCTCCCCCTTGCTGCAGACGCAAGCTGCTTTCTTCTGGCAATAAGAGACTCGCCAGAGCTGTTTGGCTCCTTGGGCAGCTCAAATAATGGGCAGCCAAGCGCTCGCTCCATTTGCGAGCTCCAAAGGTCAGTGCGGAGGTTATCAATCATCAAAGTACCACGCAATGTCACACCAAGTCCCAAAAAAGTAAGGCACAGGCTTGAAAAAAAAAAAAGCTGCGAGGGGGAAAGAAATGCAGAGATACCACAGGAGGGAGGCAGAGGGAGCTTTTACAGCATGTTCCAGCACTGTGGAGGGAAGACTTTGCAGAAGTTTGTCTAACCGCTATTTGCTGCCCTGTCCTGGGGTGCTCCTGCCAGACACAGGTGGACTCGGGCAGTTTTAAGCTGGTGGGCTCAGCTAGAATGAGCAAAGCCATCTCAGTGGCTGTGCAAATGACACGAGTCCCCATGTCTATGGAGCAGGGGGCTGCAGGGGCAGCACTGCCAGAGCCTCTGCAGAACCACCGATTGAGCCACATCAGCTAAATGGTTTCTCTGCCGGTGGAAAGGCCAGAGCAGAAGACAACAGGCAGATGGACCACCTGCCTGCCTGCCCCCAAAGCCTTGCTCCAGAGACCCACTGCAGGCAGGACAAATATAAGACTATTACAGCTCCCACTACACACCTCGGTTAAGGCCAAGTTTGCCAGGTGACATGCAAACGCATAGGGAGAGGTTGTCCCCTGCCCAAGACCTCAGCCGTAAATAAGATGCTTCCGATCAAATATATCCTCCCCCCATCTACAGATGAAGAGCAGGGAACTGCTTCTGTGCAGAGGAACCGGGAGATGCGTCTGCACTGACGTACACAAAGTTCATCCCTGTGCTGCTGGGGAGCGGGGAAAACTGGTCCAGGAAAAAGGTGACACAGAGGCAGGTGGGGAGAAGGGGATAGGAGGACGGCTGGAGGGGAGAGGAGGTGCCAGAGTGCTGGGCAAGAGGAACCAGAGAGGGATGCAATGGGTAACAGCAAAGGAGATGGAGGGGGTGAAATGGCCTGTCAGGAAGATAAAAGGCAATTACAGGAGGCATACTCCAACTTCTCCCCCTCCGCCGAGACAAAGGTGACAGCAGTTTGGCTTTCAAGTGGTGGCGTTTATGCAAATAAATGCAAATTGATGCATAATTGTGGTGATTGCACACATTTAGCCCCAGGGTACCAGGAAGCCCACGATCCTTTCACCTGGAAAGGTCAAATGCAATCTTAGCTCCAGGGCTTCTCCCTCACCCCTCCAATGACTGACACCCCCATCCCCGCTCACAGACAACAGCCTGTCACCTCAAGGTTGGTCACCGCCCTGTGCATCCCTCAGGAAAGTCCAGGACAATTTAGAAAACCAGCAGAAAACTCCACAAACTTTATTTCAATGCAGGCCTGGAAAGCTGTTTGGGTGCCTCCTGGGGTGAGGGGGTGCACGAGGGGAATCCCTTCCTCTTGTCTTCTCATTCCACTCCACACCAAGAGATGCTGAAAAATATCATGAGAGCCAACAACAAACTCATATTGTCTAGATATAGTTTTTCCACCAAATAACTAACCAGCTTTGAAATGATCAGCTGGGGGAAATGAGCCAGACAGTTGATGATGCACCAAGGATGCACTCTCAGTGTCTTCAGAAACTGGGGACCCTTCCAGCCTCCGGTGCAGCACATCCCACCCTGAAAGTGACAGACACATTTTCTGAGTCCAGCAATGAGAACCTGGCAGGAGAAGAGCTTCTCCAGGCTGCCCAGGTCTCCGCTTCACTTGCATTTACTTACTAAGCACTTGGTGGTCCGTGACAGGGAGAATTCACAGAGCACCCAGTCAAAAGAAACTAAGCCAAATCATTTTAGCAGACGCATTGTCAGTTCAGGCGAGGGGATTTAGAGCTGAATAATTCTCTGAGCAGACGTGGCATTGAGGAAGATGTCAAGAAAATCCATCATCTTCCCTAAGGACAGAGGAACCGAGTGAAAGATATTTTAGCTCACCAGCTAAGCTGCACACTAATGCTTTTGTTTTCTTCTAACGGGCACCAAAGGAAAGACAGGCTTTTATGCTTTGGGTTATCTTACCAATTTCTCTACAGAGACAAAACTGTTTATTTACAAGGAGCCTACTAAATAATATTTATGCTTCAAGAACTCCAGAATGCCCTAACAGTACTAACCCTGATGAAAAAGCCAATACCCATTTCGAGTACTATCATCCTTGCATTATGGGGAGAGGAGATATTAAGGACTTCATTCTAATCTCTCACATCAGCATAATGTCATTTGATTTCATTAGAGCCGATAGTGATTTTCTAGTGTAGTGAAGGGAAGCAGATGACTAAGTAACTTGCCCACTGAGGGCCATCAATGGCAAAGCAGGAAATATAACCTGCTCCTAACTCCAGTGCAACAGCTAAAGCCACGTTCCCACAGGTGCCCTCTGTGTGCCCAAGTTCACCCCTCTCCAAGCCGCACGTGGTATTAATTTGATCAGCTCAGAGGAGCTGACGGTGACAATGGCCATCATCTCTCGGTCCATGTCGGGCCCTCCGAACCGGCTGAGGTCCAACGCTCGAGTCTGCTCCACCGGTGCCATCCGATCCGTCTGTGAAACCAGGAACGCCACTTGACAGACCTACAAACTAATTTAAAATGCAGATGCCTTCAAGTTCAAGAGCTTTCCCCTCCCCTTTTCCTAGAGGAAGATCCTGGTGACTTTAGACTTGCCACCCTCAGCCTCTGTGCTCAGCTGGCTACGCAAGTTAAAATGGAAACTCTTCACAGGACAGAAAAGCAGAGCAGGAACCTGTGGTATCGACAGCACCTGCATTTTAAGCTGTAGGTGCTTTTTTTGTATGCAGTTCTTGGGTGGTTTTGTTTTTAAGCAGAACAGAGTCCAAGGAATAGGTTACTGCTTTAACTGTTGGGGCAGATGCTGGTCACATCCTCCTCCTCCGTGCTCCAGCTCCCTGAGATCCCTTGGGAAGGCGAGAGGTTTGTAGCGTCTGGATCAGTCACGGACTTCTAAAAATACGCAGAGAGAGAGAGAAGCAAGCAGGCATTTAAAGGAACAAGGCTGACATCCATGCGGGATCAGGGGATTGATGTATTGCTTTCATTCGTTCATCCCAATCATGATTGGGTGTGATGGTCCGCAACTCCACATACTTGGAAGGGTTAAAAACCAACCAAAGAAACCAAGCTGCAGTCCATCCTGCCAGCTGCAGCAACGCCTGTACAGTACAGTGCTTACTGACTACGGCGAATAAGCAGTCTCAGATAATGATAATCAATTAATTGGGCATCACAAGAAAGAATTAAATGAGATTTGCTTCCTTCTAAGTTGCCTGGAAGGTAAAATTTCTCTAAATACGCTTCCAAGGCTGCACATCTCTCTGGTCTTTTAGCAATACCACAAGTGCCCCCCAAGAACTAGCAGCTGTAGTCTGTCCTACCTCGTATGAAAAGCTACAGTCTCTGAAAAGATCGCCTTGTTTGCCATCATGAAAGTCCAAATGAATAGAATATAAAAAGAGTTTTAACCTCCTTTTAATTATTTGTCAATGTCTGCTCGACACTATCAGTGTAAGAGATGGAAAAGCTGGTTTGGAAGGAGCCTGCCCAGGGAGAGCTGCGGCAGGAGCATCGCAGGAGGGACAGCCAGCGGAGACCTTCGCCTTGTCCTTCATCGGCCTCATCACAAGCCCTCCCCTGGCCCCACCGCGCCAGCAGCAGAACCTGCAGCTTGTCCCCAAAGCCACTCGGAAGGACCCAAGACTTGAACTTGAACTACCCCGGTTCCTTCAGAATAAACCCAACGCGAGCCCATTGACTCTGGCAAAGCTACCACAGATTGACACCAGGACAAAAGAATCGTGTTTCCTAAGACCGATGCATACAAATCAGTCTAGTTTTGGTGATTTTGATCAAGCTCATCCAGATTTGCTGTCAGCAGGAACAAAAAGACATGGCAGGGCAAACGGAGGCATAGGTGCAGCTCTTCTGAAGCTGGTGTAGCTCATTAAGCCAAATCCTCAATCAGAAATGATCCAGAGTCATGATACTTCACACTTTCTCTTCTCCTTAAATGATCTAAAGGGCATAAAAATCTAATGCAACGCAACCAAAGCAAGGGATGGGAAGGGAAAGGGAGTGCAAGTTTAATGCAAACCCCAAAGCAGGGGAGAAATACCTCCCTGTGTAAGGTTTTGATGGTTTAAAACCACAAGCTCCTCAATTTTAACCACTCTGGAGAAAATATTACAGCTTATCAATTCAGCCCAACTGCTACAATATGAACCATTTACTATACAGCAAGGCTGGTGAAAGCTAAGTGAGCTCTAAAAATATGACAGACAATACGAAGTTCTCCACTTACACCATAATTCAAATTACAGTGATCTTTTGCAGAAGTGCACTCTTGAATGCCGGAATGATAGAGCTATAATTGTAATGGAGTAATTTAATTTTGATTTGGATGAAATATGGAACACAAAGCAGACAAAGCATAAAGCTCTGCTACTCATATAAAGGTTAAGAAGCTGGTCATTAAGTGAAATGATCTGGAGCGCTTAGGTAATCTTGTCATTTAAGTCAGAATTCCACTTTTTAATCTGATTTCCACTTAAAGTTCTACAAACCCCATTGCACTGGTCACAGGTCACCAGTCAGTTCTCAGCTGGGACAGCGTGTAGCTTATTACTTTCGGCTTCTTTGCCCAGTCTCGTGGCAGTTTTCATTGAGTGCCACCATCCCACTTTTGGTGCAGCACAGCTCTGAGCGACGCCTGAAAACACAAGGTAGAAGACAGAAATTGCTGGAGCGCTGGAAAACAGCTGGGTCACTCCTGCATGGCCAGACATGCATGAAAATACAGCAACAGAGCTATCGTGATTTGTTAAAGGAATGCAGTAGCTGTGTGAATGCTTTCACAAGATCGCAAAACCAAGGCCATGTGTGTATTCTCTGCTCCATCCGAACAGCTGCCTCACCGCCCGTAGTCACAACTGGGCACCCCTAAGCACCCCGACAGACAGAAAGTTGATTTCTGGTTCAGTAAGTTTGTCATCTCGCCCCGGAGAGCGCGATGTGCCAGCAGTGGAAGAGCTTTCCTGATCTCCGCAGTTGTCTTATACCCTGAAGAACAAGCTTTGACAACTTCTCTCACAACAACATCGTTCTGCATATTCTGAATAGTAGTGCTGCCCTAGACAGACAGTTCCTTGCTGCAGGACAGGCGGGATGGAAGCGCAGCACGGGAACGTGCTCCCTCGCAGACAGATGGAGAGCCAGACCATCGCCGCACGCACAGCGCGGGAGCTGTGCCTTCATCAGACAGATGAGAGAGCTCGGCACATCTCCTCCGCTGAGGCAGGCAGGCAGCGTTCGGGAGATCGAGCTGCACAGCGTGGTTTTGTATTAAGAAAGCCTCCCTCTGCTCACCTTTTTCCCCCTCTCTGTATTTGATCCTGAGCATGGTGTACGCATAAATTCCAGGAACAAACCCAGCTCTGGTACAAGCCTCTTTATCCAATATTTCTCTCTCCCATGATCCACTACAGAGCAGAGGAACAGACACAAGCGAGGATATCAGGACACAGTGAGGTTTAGTTCGCTAGAGGAGACCAGAGCACAGCCAGAGCCCTTCACAGAGCTGTTAACATGTCAAGACAGAGCCCGAGTCCCTGGGTTTCAAGGAAAAGCAGAGAATACGAGGTCAAGTCACCCTGTCCATCATCGCCTCTTATCCCTGAAGCTTTGACACCCTGCACGACAGCCAAAACACGGTCTGACATGTTTGTATCTTAAACCCAGAGAAATTCTCCTTTAGCATCACTAAATGCGATCTGCCCTTCGTTTCCCGCTCCCAAATGCGGCGTGCAAGGACAAATTAGCACTTGCTTAACTTTGAAAGTCTCCAGGGGAACCATTACAGCCATAGGGTAAATCACTTTATGACTCTTCCCAAGGAAATAAGTGTTTCTACCACCACTACATGGGTAACGAAACCCTCCCCAGATGCAACACGAGTGCAGGAGCTCTCAAAGATGCCAGCACAGCCGAGCGAATGATGAAACTGTTGTTTAAAGGGGTTCAGCTCACAGGCTGACAATTTCTAAGATTCTCTTTCATTATTAAGATCACACTAGCAAAATATAGCTCTTGTTCACAGAACAACCCCTTGGCAAACTGCATCCTACGGGAATTATTTCTGTGCAGGAAGCACTTAGTTTCACTCAATAGCGTCTCAAAGACATCGTGTACGCTATATCGGAGAACAAACAGAAAGCGATGTGAATTACCCAGCAGAGCAGGTTGAGTTAGAGATGAAGTCATTTAACAGACCAGAGCATTTCTAACACCTGGTTTCTATCCATCCCAACACCATAACCAAAATACAGGGCGTTTTTTGTTTGTTTGTTTGTTTTAAATCTTCAGGGTAAAAATTGCACACTAACTTTCAAAAGCTTACACTGCTGTTGTTCTATCATTAGGAACAACAAAAGAGAAATTCCTACAAACCTCTTCTCTGCTCTCATGATTAGCAGGGACTCAGTTCCAGCCTGGAAGATGTGTCCTTGCTTGGGCACAGATTTAAAGACGGATAGGGAGCACACAGGTTGGCTGTGAAGATGCTGTTCAAAGCTATGTAAGATTAATTCACTGTTGGAGGAATGCGCCACATGAAGCAGTCTGCAAACACGAGTGCTTCAGCTTATTCTGGAAGAATTAACACACAAACAACTGCAAAACAGTCTTGCCACCCCAGGTCCCTGCTCTCCATGTGCTGCATACAAATTGCTGCCCTAAAAGTCGATTCTCTGGCGCTGCTGTCCCATGGGAACCTCCTGAGCTGAGCCCACCAGCCACAAGATCATCCCTATGAATGATCTGTGTCACTCAAACATGGACCTTGCCTCAAAACACGGAGCTTCAAGCAAAAATCCCGCAGCTTATGGGGCTCTCACGCTCAGCATTACATGAAAGCTTTCATTGACAGCATCCCTGCTGGCATGCGCTACAACAGGTCTCTGGGGCATATGGAAAGGTGTGGTGCTGCAGGAAAAGCTGGGGACACTTCAGTTGTGTAACTGTTCTCCTTCTCCCCCTGGCACAGAGTGGATCTGGGATGTGCTCTTGCTTTGGACACACTGCAGTCCTGCAGTGGGTGTTCTGCTTCTCCGTGCCTCAGTTTCCCTACCTTTGGGAGGTGAAAACATGGTACAGCAGCTAGAGTACATGCCTTAAAACCCGGCTCAAGCAGATTTCTAACTTCCACAAGACTCCCAGACTGAAAGGGAGACACAAACAACATCGTTACGTTTCAGAGACGTTGCGATTAAGAAAAGTATCTCTCGGCTCCGAGGGGACGAACCTGTCGTGCCAGAAACTGCAGACGATGCCAGGCTGACCCCCAGCAGCCTGTTCCCGCCCGCGCTATCAGCAGGAACCGTTATTTTCACCGTAAACTTCCCGGTTAGACTTCACCCACGGCTGGTGCCCGCACGGCGGCGGGACGAGCCCGATGTCTCCGGCACGATGCGAACCCGGCGCCGCTCCGCTCCGCGCAGCCCAGGGGCTGCAGGTTCCCACCGCCACGTCCCGGAGAGCCGGGGGGGAACCGGGATGGAGCAGCGAGCGAAGCCGGGGATGGGAGTGAGGTTGGACGGGGCGCACAGAGACAACACCCGGAGAAAGCAGCGGGGCGGGGGGACACGCACAGCCGGCGGCTCCGGGAGGGGCAGAGCGGAATGAAGCGAAGCCCGGGACGCGGGGCACAGCAGCCGGAGCCCCCTTACCTTGACCGCCTCGGCGTGGGTCACCCTGTCCAAGGACTTGCCGTTGACACCCAGGATCTGGTCACCGACGCGCAGCCCCTCCCGCTCGGCCAGCGAGCCCGGCTCCACCAGGGACACGTAGATCCCCACGCCGTGCTCGGCCCCGCCGCGGATGCTGAAGCCCAGGCCCTCGTGGGCCTTGCTCCGCCGCAGGGTCACCTGCCGCAGCTCCCCAGGGACCACGGGCGGCGGGGCAGGGGCCGGCGGGGGGCGGCCGGGCGGCGGCAGGTAGGGCCCCTCGGCAGTGTACTGGTCGAAGAGCAGCTGGTCGGAGCGCGGCAGGACGAGGCGGAGCAGCGGCAGGAGCTGGCGGCGCCGGGGCCCGTCGAGGAGGGCGCGGAGGGAGCGCACCAGGTCGTAGACGTTGCGGCGGCCGTGGTAGGCATTGAGGCAGAGGATGAAGCGCTCCCGCTCCGCCTCGCTCAGCAGCGCCGTCAGCGCCTGGTGCAGCCGCCGCACGTTGGCGGACAGCGGCCGCGGCACCGGTCCCGCCGCCGAGCCCAGGGAGCCCGACGACGAGGAGGACGAGTGCACCGACACGCCGTCCAGCTCCGCGCTCATGGCGCCGGGCGGGACCGGGCGGGACCCGGCGGGACCGGCCCGAAGCGGGAGCGGAGCGCGGAGCCCGGACCCCGCCGCCCCGCTCCACCTGCCGCCCGCTCGCCGGCGCCTCACGGCGGCTCCCCAGGAAGTGACGTGCCCGCCGTTGCCGGGAGACGGGTTATACAGAGCGGCCCCGGCGGCGGGACCGCGCCCCCCCTCACACCCCCGGCCCGCCCAGCGCCCCGCCCCCGCGGCAATTAGCGCGGCCGCTCATTACCGGGGGGCACGGCGGGGTGACGGGGCGGGATGAGCCCTGCCCCGGGACCGCCCCCGCCCGCCCGGGCTGAGGCCGGAGCGCAGCTCGTGGCAGGGATGAGCCGCGCAGGGACAGCGGCACCTGAGCCGGGCACGGGGTGAGGAACGGCGGGTGGGGGCGGACAGCAGGGACACAAAGTCACTGAATCATTCTGGTTGTAAAAGACCCTCTAGATCATCACGTCCAACCCTTATTCCAACCCTGGCACTAACCCATGTCCTGAGAACCTCATGTCCGTCTGTCCAACCCTCCAGGGATGGTGACTCCAGCACTGCCCTGGGCAGCCTGTTCCAATGCCCCACAGCCCTTTGGGGAAGAAGAAATTGTTCCCCAGATCCAACCTCAACCTCCCCTGGCGCAACTTGTGGCCGTTTCCTCTCATCCTATCGCTTGTTCCTTGGGGTAAGAGACCAACACCTACCATACTACCACCTCTTTCCAGGTAGTTGTAGAGCCCTTCCACTGTCCCTCAGGTCACAGAACAGCAGTAAACGCTGTTCCTGGCACCTCAGCCCACAGTTCTGGGAGGGGACACAGGACACACAGCAAAGCCACACTGGCGAGCAGGAGGAATCAGCTTACAGCCCGGGAGAACAGCCTGCCCGGGGCACACGGCACCTGTCACTTGACCCATGCAGCTGTTTTTCCATTGCCCAGCGTGTCAGACGGTGGATTGTCATTAAGTTATAGCACTAGTGATTATAACTACTAAGTTATAATACTGGTAATTCATCCATTCAGCCGCTATTCAGCAGAGAACTTCAGTGCAGGTTTCATTTTAATCTGAAGTCAATGGGATTCAGGCACATGCATTACGGACAGGGCGTTAAAGCAATATAGGATAGAACAGAATCATTTTGCTTGGGAGAGACCTTTAAGATCATCCAGTCCAACCATAAACTAAATCTAGCAATAACCCATGTCCCTAAGAGCCTCATCTACACATCTTTTTAAAATTTATGATGTTTGTCTTGGAGTCAAACCCAAAGTCAGTGCAATCAACCCTCCATTTAATAAATACAGGCTGAGTCGGCTGCCCCAGAGAAGCCCCTCAGGGAGGCATCCTGGTGATCTGGATCCAGCGATTCAGGAGCCAGCAGGGTTGCAGGCAGCTGGAATTGCCAACCAGAGCGTGGATCAGGGGGACTCAGGGGGCACATTCTGGGCTGGGACGCTTCCACAGGCCTGGGCACTTTCTTTTCTGCTTCCACACCCCTAACTTGATACTTCAGATCCAAAAGTGAAGCATCGAGACTAGAAGTCAGTGCAGAAATCCAGAGACTGCTTTTCCAGTTGCCAGATGAATTATTTCTTACTACAGGAGGTTTTAGTTTCTTTTACATCTCTGGAGCACTGAGCAAAGACCATTTTCCACCTCAGTCATTTCAAATCTTTCTGTCATCACTGAAGTGCCATCTATCCGCTGCAGCAGAGGAAGATTAAACCTAATTTCTCAGATGCATGTTGATAGCAATAGAATTCATTTTGTTCGTGGATATGATGGAAGAGCTTTAACAGCTGCCTTACAAGTAGTTTTATATATTAAGGCTGTGTTGAAGCTTTCAATGCCTTGTTTGAAACAAAACTAAACAAAGCAGATTGCTAATTGAAATTCGGGTTCTAACCGTGGGTGATAAATAAGCAGATGGAACAGTCAACATTACTGGAAAAAAAGGAACAACACAGGACTGAAAAGTGAGTAAAAACAAAAATACGCCTACATAAGCCAAACAAAATAAGAGGAGGGCAAACAAGGTATTGCACTCAAACACAGTTTCAATGCTTAGTACCCCGCTCAAAGACTCCTCTATTTAAAGCACTACTCTTCCCACAAGCGCAGTAGCTGAACATTTCCAACCTTTTTTCATCCTTTGAGAAGACCAGATATGTTAACACGAGCAGATGCAGAAAGAGCTGCCCCTGTGCTGCAGCTCTAGTTCTTCCCAGTTCAGCAGAGCACGGCAGTGCCCAAACCACAGCCACCGCAGCGTTTCATGATCCAAGCTGCACATTCGGTCCCTGATATTTTGACCACTATTCCAGAAACTGTCACAAAGCCCATTTGCCAAGCCTAAGACAACTTCCATCCAATGTTACCCAGCAGAAACACACACAACGTCCACACATTTGAAAGTAATTCTGTTTTTCATTACAGCTACAGCCCTGCCAGGGGAGGCTGTTCATCCTTGGGATGTCCACTCACCATGGACCACCCCGTGGTGCCCCCCTCCCAGAGCCGGGCTGGATGTGATGCCTGTTCTAGTTTCTGCTCACAGAACACAAAGTTTTGCTCCCCAGATTGTTCACACACTGCGCAACTTGGATCTGCATCATGCACTGTCCAGCCAGGGACACCCACTGCTTTTCCTTTGGAGAAGAAAGGGATTGAGATCTTCTCCTAGAACTTCAGCTTTTAAGTGAAGCTGATTAATTTCTAGGGGCTTTATCCTTTCCACAGCTTTGAGCACTTAAGCCATACAGTTGAGAGAGCAGCACATGGCCTTGAGCCAGAGGGGAAAGAGGAGGTTCATCTTGGGCACAGGAGCATTCCCACCCCTGAATAAAACCTCTCAAAGCTTTCCCAGTGCAAGTAACGCAGCTGAGCGAATAAAGCTGAGCTTGCAAGACCTGCGTAGAGCTGGGCAGCTCAATGGGCCAGATTCTCACTGCTGTAAATCAAAACAGTCCTTTGGAAAAGGGAGCTCTGCCAGCCGGGGAGCTGTCAGCAAGGGCTCGGGATGGAAAGTCAATGCCACACGCAATGGCATTACTCTGCAAACACCCAGGCAAGTGGTCCTTGGGAGCTGAGATAGTGAACCTGTAGCTGCTCACATTAATTCCTGGGGCAAGTACTGACTGAACGGGACCTTTAGTAACCCACGGAGCTGCACAGAAGGTGGCAATGGAACTCCAGGACCATCACACACAGCCAGGAGCTCAACTCTCAAACAGTATTTCAGAACCACCACGCAGCTCGCACAGCAGTGCCTTAAGGGTAGCAAGAGCCAAGACGGTGTTA
The DNA here is from genome assembly GCF_037038585.1 of Patagioenas fasciata. Taxonomy (NCBI): domain Eukaryota; kingdom Metazoa; phylum Chordata; class Aves; order Columbiformes; family Columbidae; genus Patagioenas; species Patagioenas fasciata. Next base: position 3,674,813 of record NC_092539.1, read on the forward strand.
TTAATTTGTTTTTTAAAGTCATCTTTGCAGCGCAAAAATAATCCGATGCGTTTGCTGAGTGCCAGATGAATAAATTGCCCAACCTTTCCACTTTAATCCACTGCAATCACTTTCCAGAGCACTCTTTGAAAAGTGAGCTCCACGTTTCCAGAGCAGCTGCGCTCCTAATTAAAAGGCATTGTAGCAAGAAGACAACAAAACACAATTCTGGTTGGAAATGCCTCGCTGCAGAGCTGGAGGACAGAGCTGAGCTGCGATGAGGGACGGAGAGGCAGCAGCTGCCTGTGCTGCTGGGCTCCTTAAGAGAGTATTAGGGGATGGCTGGCACTCGGGGCTGCCTCTTGGCTAAATCCCTGTTTAGCAGATTGGCTCTCAATCCCGTGGCCCTGGCCAGCTGCACTGGTTTGTGCAGCTTGAACATGTGCTTTCCTCAGCATGGGCGAGAATCAGCTGAGCGCTGTGGTTGAGCAGGCTACAGAAATAGCCAGCACAGAGGAAAAAGCATCATGAGGGTCTTGTGACAGAAATCCTGGGCCCCGCAGGTCCCACCACCTCACCAGTTGTCTTGCGGTAAAGCTGGATCCAGCACAATTCAAACACAAGGTCCCCACTGTGCTTGGAGCTGCACAAGCAGCCGAGATGCACGTTCCATCTCTCCAGGTGTAACAGGCAGAAGCTGGATTTAAAGAAAAGCCCCGGGAGCAGTGAGAAATCATCATTTCAAGGTGGATTTTCTGAGCTCTGAGTTATGAGCGTAAATGTAATCCACTCGCAACAGGAATGTTTCCAATTTATTGGCCCTGCCATGCTTAATCAGACCAAGTTCAATTTGACACATCCCAGCAAACAGGCAGAGGTAGATGCTGAAGAGCATGGTTCAAGCAGGCAGAGGAGGCAGGGAATCCAGACACCACTTAAGTCCTTCTGTATCTACAAATCTTTATGCTCATGTTGCTCAGTGCCACACTGAGCCTGTTAGTGAGCAAAGCCAGCTTGAAACAGGTTCAGCTGGGAGGGAATTTGTTGTTTTCCATTATGCAAGAGATCAAATTTTAGCTCCAAACCACTGAGACATAATGTTTCCATAGGGTGGACACCACAGGATTAAAGTTTATCAGTCATTTAGATACTGCTTGGATTAAAAAGTTAATAAAATCATAGAACAATAGTTCCACTTTATTACCAGAAATATTTTAGTGCCACTGGAATACTTTGACACTTATTAAAACCCCAAAACCAAGGCAATTCAAATTAAAACCACATTTGGGAAAAGCATTTGCTTTAGATAAAGCTACATTTTCCGGTGGAAAAAAAAGTACCCGTTTCCAACTAGAAGTAGTTTTGCCCATATTTGCCTGCAGTGATCTCTCCACTGTGCCAACACCACTGAGTGTAACCCTGCATCGCAGTGCCAGGCGGTTTAAAAGCCGCAGTCCTCTTCCTCCCCTCTCCAGCAATCCCTTGCTCTCTCTAGTCCCTTTCAAAATGCCTGAAAGAAAATGCCGCTTGCATCACCAGCTTTTTTTTTAATGCCCAGCACAAATCATCCATAAGTCACAATGTGGGCCTGGGTGTCACAGACAGGTAAAGCAGAGCCTTGCTGAGGATCAGTCTTTGCCTGGGCACTGATTTGGGAACCTTGGCCACTACATTTCTGGGTGTATAAAGGACACAGAGCCTGTTCAAGAGGGTTGACTGTCCTTAGGTGTGAGAGGTGAAGTCTCCAGAGCGGTGGTGTAGGCAGCCTTGGGGTGCGAATAACTCGCTTCACAGGACTGGGCTTATTTATATTAACAGTGGAAATTGTCAAGCAAGTGCAATATTCTCACCCAGATGAGCTGGGTGGCTACATTTGCATGTGGAGTTGCAGGATGCTTTGAGAGAGGGAAAAGCAGAGACTCTTCATCCTTGGTGTTGCCTTTCTGCACAGCCTGGGGTCTACCTTGCACACGGACAGTGCTATGGTACAAAATTATGCCTCCAATGCTGAATTCTCCTGCTGGATACATCATTTCCCCAGCCTAATGGTCTAATTAGTCTCCAACCTTCAGGCAAGGGCTGCCTGACACTGTCTGCACACCAGAGCTTGGACTTCTCTAGTTGAGGCACCCAAACTGGCGCAACAGCCCCTTCCAGCACAGAGATGCTCCCAATCCCATCACACATGAGCTGCGGTGCTTACAGCAGTCACTGCAGCTGGAGAGCACCAAATTAATTTGGGGGAAGCACCGTCCCTTTCTGAGGAGCTCTACACATATCTGACAATTCTGGAACAGGCGTGAGCATCGCAGAGCTCATTTGCACAAGTTCAGCCTCCCAGTAGGTGGGAAATTCAGGGGCTTCGCTCACACTGACAATTGACAAACCCACACAGAGCTAATATGATTTGAAGTTATTTATCTAATTTGAAGACATTTATCTAATTCAAATGAATTTATCTATGTCTACTACTAGTGGAAGCCTGTCAGTCTAGCAGGATTTATGAGCCCACCTCCCTGCCACATTTTCTGCAGCGGTGGAAATCCCGGCTGCCTGCCTGCTGTGGTACACACCGTCCCCACGGGTTTGCATCAGGAGCACAGCTCAGCCCAGCAAGCAGGATAATTCAGCTTCAATATCTCTTTGCACAGATGTGGGGGAACAAACACATTGGGGGACAAAGCGGGGCTTACTCCTTCCAGCTACTCACTGAAGCCATCTCCTTTTCTGTGCATCTTTCACAATACAGACTGCCCTGTGTCTTAGGGGCAAGTGCAACACAAATGTCACCCCTGAGCAGCCAACTCCTGCTGTGGCAACGCCACCAGAGCACCTGGCTGGTCTCATTTCCTTGGGCATATTCATCACACCGGAGGTTTTGCACTGCTCAGAGTTTTGCTCCCTATTTCACCATTGCCACAGAGTTACCAGGTTTGCAGCCCTGGGAGCCTGGAGAAGAGTGAACCCTCCCATAAGCATCTCTGTCCCAGTGGGGATGATTTAAACCATATTTTCTCCACTTACTCAGAGAAATAATAGGGTTGCAGAGTCACACTCAAAAGCATCAGCACTCATCTTCTCCAGCATGCAAAACCATCTCTGCCAGGCTGGAGAAGGATGCTCTGTGCTCTGTTATTACAACACTGCAAGACGACAATCAAAAGAACAGAAAAGGGTAATGAGGTACTAATCGCTATTGATTTGTAGTATATAATGCAATAAATACCCGCTGCTATCGATTAGACATAGCAGGGCAAAGGCATGTAATCAATCGCATCAGCCATTTGATTTTCTTCTTCAAAATTCATTTAATATCATCAGGTGAATGCCAAGAGGTGCCAGAGGACCAATCTCCAGCCCAAGGAGCACGGCGGGGTGAGCAGCCACAGCCTCAGTTCCCTCCCAGCATGGACCAGTAGTAACACCAAATCTGGCTGATGGGGCTCCATGAGGTTTCACTGCAAAGGCAAATTAGCAGCATGGAGGGATAGGAAGAAGAGCCAGGACCAGCCTGAATCCTTTTTCTTCAGGTTTCTATTCCTTTGCCTCCAGCCACAAACACCATTTTCTTGTAGAAATTAAACTTTTGATGGAATGAATATTGGTTTTGGCAAAAACTATTCTGGATACTGGACGTTCTCCTGAGGTGGGAAATGTTGAACAGAAAACAAAACAAGTCTCAGAAGAAACATAACACTTCTGGAACTCCTCAGAAAGGAGGGAAAAATGCTCAGATTTCTCTTCAGGAGATCAAGACACAGGAAACTCCCTACAACCAGGTGTAAGTCCATCCTCAGGACATCATGGACAGTGCTGCGTCAAAGCCTGTGTAGTAACTCCAGAGCATCGGAGGCACTGGCCAGGCAAATGGCTTGGCTGCCAGTAGAAGATGAGACTAATTAAAGCTGTGATCCCCTGACTCACACACTAATGCCTGTGGATAGATCTCTAATGCTCTCAATTCATGCTCATTAGCACAGGCAGCAGAGACAAGACAAGCGTGTTATGTCATCGTTTAAATCCTGTCACATTTCCCCAATGACTCTGATTACATTTTTAAATGTTTATTCTCCTCCCCGAGGTGGTATTTGCTGGCAGTGGAAGCTCTGAACCCAGATTTGCTCCTAGCAAAGCTCCCACACAAGGTGAACTGGTCCCCATTCCTCCCCTTGCCCTAAGGAAACTGGAGTTCCCCTGGTAGAAGCTTTGAAAGCATCAGCTCATCCTTCCCTAATTTTCTGCATGACTTCACATCTCAGACTAGAGTTAAATTGAATATTTCCTATTGCATGAGAAGGGAGAACCACACAAGCAGACATGTGAGCTTGTCTGTGCATTTCAGTGCATCAACAGCCATACTTCAGTTAAATAAGAATAAAACACTTTTTCAGGCAGAAGCAGCCAATTTTTCTAGCAAGTCAACTAGCAGGAGTGACAGGAATAAGTATTTATGGACATGTCCTTCACTGATCAGTACCAGCTGTATTTATACCAACCCTTGTTGTCCCCAGGGCAGGGTTTCAGCCTTGTGCCCTCCTGAATCTTTCCTGCCCTCATTGCCGAGTGACCTAATGGTGACAGGGTGGCTGGAGGGTTTATAACTCCCCAGGGACCTTGGTCAGCCGGTACCTGGCGGCTGTGTCCTCAGAGGGAGCAGGGGCGGGAAGGGAGGAAAAATAAGTCTTTATGCTCTGAAAACCCGGGGCAGAGCACTATAATTTCTCTCTCTATATATATATATACACACATTCATCAGTTAACTGGGGCTGATAAGAAAGACTGAGATTGACCTTTCCATAGGGCCTATTGCCATAGGGCAAGGGGTGATGGTTTAAACTAAGGGAGGGAGATTCAGGCTGGACATGAGGAAGAAATTGTTGTCCCCGAGGGTGGTGAGAGCCTGGCCCAGGTTGGCCAGAGAGGTGGTGGATGAACCATCCCTGGAGACATCCCAGGCCAGGCTGGACGGGGCTCTGAGCAACCTGAGCTGCTGAAGATGTCCCTGCTCATGGCAGGGGTGGCACTGGGGGAGCTGGGAAGGTCCCTTCAACACAAACTACTCTACGATATCACAGCACTAGTCACAAGCACATCTGCTCCTGCCCAAGGGGAAGGAATGCCTCCCACTAAGTTCAGCGCAGGCTGGATCAGGCCCCTTTGCTCTTGCTAGGAGCCAGCTATTCCCATGATCATTTTACAAAAGCTACAGAGGGAGGAGATGTGGCCACAAGCAGGAGGGACAGCCCAGAGAACCCTCTCTGGACAAATTCAACCCCACAGCACACCCATCCCATTCCTTTCTTTGCCCAGCTGGGCTGTAGAATAGATGGTGGTGTAGGTTTGAGACATCTGTGCTTCTGTTCCCCTCCCTTTAGCACTGCAGACAGCACCAGCAGGCGCTCGGTGAGGCTTTTACTGCAGGATGTCCCAGGGGAAGGGCTGAATTGCTTTTGTCACGGCGGTTGTAGATTTTAGATCTTGCATATCAAAGCAGGGAAAAGAAGAAATAACAGAAACCTGTATGGTGTCACATCTGCATTAAGAGAATGGGTTTACACTAGATGACACCTGATCTCATAATTTTAGATGCAAAGAGTAAAACCACCAGGATGATTATACCAAATGATGTTATTCTTTTACTAGGAGCTGGCTTTGTGGCCATCCCCAAGCTCCCAGCAGCAGTGATACGTGAAGCACAGTGAGCCCGGCAGCCAGCACGCTGCTGTGAATGTTAAACACCCTTTGCATAACCGCCATCTGAATCTCTTCAGAGATGCAGGAGCACCCAGGTCTGCCCGGCCAAGCCACTTCCAATGGCTAAAGAGCGCCCAGTCTTCTTTTCACAACTCACCAGCCAGGCTTTGTCTAACCTGAGGAACAACGTTGTTTTGTGGAAGGAAAGGGAATTAGAAGTGCTCTGTCCCTCACTGATTTAACTTCATCTTAAAAGGCAAAGCTGCCACAGGGCCATAACATGGTTAATCCAGCAGATACAAACCACCCACCCTGAACACAGCAGCCACTCAGGCACCTGAGGACACTCCAGATCCACCACAGAGCCTAAGATGAGCACAGATACACCAAACCCAACTGCAAGCTCAAGCCCCTTGTCCCAGCTGCTTTCTGTAAGTTCACGGACAGCCCTGTGATAGCAGCTGAAGACACAAACAGCAGCCGTGGTTTTTGCAACACTGATGTAGGAGCAGCCTGGGGACCTGCCTGCTGGCCTGAGGAACATGTGGATGGGGCGCTTGCACAAATCACTGCTGCACAGGGAACAGTTCACAGTGACTTGTTCTGAGAGGGAAATGCTGTCAGATGGGAGGGGAGAAAAGGATGCTCAGCCTCAGGCTTGCTCTTAATACAGCATCCTGTGGGTCCCTTCCAACTCAGGACATTCTATGATTCCATCATCCTCTCTGTCATCAAGAGCTTTCACTAAAGATTGCAGCTGGTCTCAGTCCCTGGGCACAGTTAGTGTCCATTTCCTGAATTACCAGCCCAAACATGAGCTAGAGCTGCCCACTCCATCCAGTTTCTGCCCCTAAATACTGTTAATGAGAGTCCCATCTAAATGAAAGCTGGTAACAGCTAAATAAAAGCTAAGTGAGGAAATGATCCCTCCACAGATTGGTTGTAGCAACAGGTCTCAGTCCCTCACCTGGATTATTTTTCCTCTTGGAGTCTGCCCTGGGCTAAGGAAGAGACTTCTGCTCCTGGTAGCTACACAGCACCTTTGCAACGAGACTCAGAGTAAAGTCACTATCACACTGCTCCGAATACATTAATAGGAAAATTATTCTGTCTCTCCCAAGCACAGATAGTCATTGCTTCAGCAGGAGGCAGCAACTAGATGACATGAGATAATTTAGTAGCTGACGTTAAAAACATCTCATTTAGCCTGGAATAAAAATATCTTCATTCAGCCTAAGCTCTATTAAGATAACTGAATTCACAGTAAGTTTTGAATAGCTGCTCACCTGGGCATGAATGAAGACCGTCTCCTCCAAACCAACACCTCCCCCGTCATCACGCCCCTGCTGGAAATCAGGAATGACAGCAGGGACTACTGGACTAAATGGATTCTCGTCTGGTCCTAAATATTCCTCTTTGGTACTACAGATTTAATTTTCCAGCTTTCCTATATGAATTGCTTTTTACCTTCTTCCTGGTGCGGGCCCACAGCCTCCAGCTAATAGAAAGTGGAGATGAATTTTGCTGCATCCCAAGCATCTGTTGCTCTATTTTGACTTAATGCCGTGCTCTAAGCAGAGCTACGACTAAAGCAATTGAGTTAATAGTATCCTGAATGAGACAGGCAACAGGGAGTAGAGACATAACGGGATGCAGTGAGGAGGGATATTTTAAGCACTGGTTTATCTGACAAATTCTGCAGTTATATGTCCTGGGCTCTGCTTTCCACTGCAGCCTGTCAGCAGACAGATGAAAACAATTTTTACATGGCATAAGCAGAAGAGATGCGATCAAATCCTTGCTCCCATTGCAAGGCTGAACTGCAGAGGTGCCATTTCTGTAAGCTTTGGAGACCTTCATAATAAAGGAATTTTAAAAAATAAATTAAGATACAATCCCTATCCAACTGCATTTTTGGGGCAGCAGCTGCTCTGAGGTGTTTGGGATTCATCCAGGCACCAGCCCAAGAGAATCTGCTCCCAGGCAAAGCAGCTAAAGGGCCCTGACTTTTAGCAGCAGAACCCAGAGCTCTCTGCACACAATAGTATTACAGCCTCCTCCAGAAACAAAGCACCACCACAAGGCCCAGGCTTTAATCTGTGATTCTCCATCCCGGTGCCTTTTTTTCCCCCCTAATATCTGGAGCTGAAGAACCAGAATTTGCAAAGCTCCTTCTGCATGGAGCTTGTTAGCAGTTCGAGATGTGCTCATTGCCCATAACCTCCCAGCTGGAGAGGACTCCTCTGGAGGTGCACACGTGCCGCCCCAGCTCTCTGCTCCCACCACACCAGTAGAGCACTGGTGGCTTCTTTCAGAGAAGAAATCAAAGCACCTGATCTTAAAAAATACCCCATGCTCTAGACCCCAGCTCTGTGTTGCAGTCCACACAGAGGCAGGAGTTTGGACACAAATAGTGGTATCCATTTAATGTTTCAGCAGCTCTAAGCCAAAGCCCCTGATCCTTTAGATCCCTTCCAGAAGTGCCGTGGTCCCTTCAGACCATCCGGGTATCCAGCTCATGGTTAGTGTTGCTCCAATTGTTAAATATCTGAACATAACTCCTAGTTCTCTTCCACAAACATTTTCTCTTAGCTGATGCATTATGGATCAGATGCTCCTGGAGGTGATGGCCAGAGGGACTTCCAGCCATGAGGAGGTGTAGGACAATCTCCTAAATTGCTACAGCACCTTCAGCTGCAACAGAGACACCTGATTTACACCAGCTGATGATCTGGCCTGAGCACCAGAGCCCAAAGGGTTGCAACAGAGCAACTCCAAAGGGCTCACAAAACCAAGCTCTCTGTGTCCACAGACTGCAAGTAACACTGACATACCAGAGAGAACATAACTGTCCTTCTGGATTTTGCTCTCTGGAGTGCTGTAAGAGACGTCAGAGGACATTTGGCATGTGTAGCTGGATATTAAACTTGCAATGAGAATGTCTGGGCTTGTTTCCCAGCTTTGAGACTGACACAGTTTGAAAACTCTATCAGTTCACCTTCCTTTCCAGGCCTGATTTTTCCTCAATGTGCATCTTACAGCACCATTCTGTACCTGTACAAAGTGTTAACCCAACAAGAACATTTTGCTCACTTACACTGTTGTCCCACTTTAGCATCAACAGAGGAGCACTTTCAGCACCACTTAATGAGGCTTTTCAACTTTGCATAAAAACTTGGCAATAAAACTCGCAAGGATGATGAAGGAGGAGAGCTGCCAACTGACAGACAAGGAGACAGACAGATAGGGCTTAACACCCTGCTCTCCTTTGGGCACAGGGAGGAGGGTTGTGAAGGCAATCACACCGCCGCAACAGGACACCAGCAGCCCTCATGCACTGAATTCACATCCCCTTCAGCTTCCCACAGCCCTAGTGGGGTCCCTGTTAGCACTTGGTTCTCTCCAGCTCCAAGTCCCAGCTCATTCCTCAGGCTTTGCAGGCACTCAGGAGCTTGTTTATACCCAATCCCAACCCCACATACATAAGCCAGTACAGACAAGAGAACAACAAATTAAGAACACAACAGCGCATTTTCACAAGATGTATTTTCCTAATACTTCAACCAGATATCCCTACAAAATTCCAGGTCTCCCAGCCAGCAAAACCCAAGGCAGCTGCAGCCACCTCTTCTCCTACCTGAGCCATAGCAGAAACCCCTGGTGGCTGCCATCCCTCTTATAACCGCCAGTCCTCTGCCAGGTGCTCTCCTTCTACCAATAATCACTCATCAAGCTTTGAAGTCTTCTACCGCCTGAGCTCTGTTTTGCTTTCCCTCATAGGATTCCTATGGGAGAAGTGTTGTGTCTTGAGTTCTGTCAACTTTTTAAACAAAATATTGCATGTAAATGAGCTGTTGGTACAGTCGAATGACCACTTCTCCATTGCTGCATGGCCTGTGCTAGACCTGGAAATGATTCCTGTTCCCTTTGCAGGGATTTAGCTCAGAAGAGCTCCCAGAGTTGTGGAGACATGTCAGACAGGATGGTCCCATCTGCAACTTACAGGTGTCTTTGTGTTATTAGGGACACAGAGGTGTAGAGTGCCCAGTGCTACCTCAACTTCCCACCCTTTTGCACAGATTATCACGTGAAATGCTAAAACAAAAAGGCAAAAGGAAATATTTCACACTATCAGTCACCCGTGTCTTGTTCTAACCTGGTGACTATGCTCTTCTGAGACAGCAGCAAGTTGTAGAGGACTATTTTTGCCAAAACCATCACTGCAAACACCATTGAACTTCCCTTGACCTTCCAAGAACCAAATAATTTCTGCGGTTCAGGTCGCGTGGATCAGGGACATGTCCTCCAAAATCAGCATTGCCCGTAGTGTTGCACACCAAACTAACTGCTTGCACTGGAGATCATCCGCTTTCCCCAAGCGTCAGATTGTTGTCACCTTTCTCCTGAGGGCACAGATGGGAAACCCAACATTACAACAGGCTGGGTGCTTGTTGATGCTGTAAACAGCAATCTGCAGCAAACAGGAGGTCGCCTCCAAGTCGTCACATCAGGACAGTGCCCGAGGAAACCCCAGCACTATGGCACAAGAACAGCGAGCAGGACCTTTCATTTGATATTGAGCAGGCAGAGCTCTAGAACAAATTGGAGAGAGAAAACACTTAAATCCCAGATTAAGTGGAAAACAGCCTAAAAGCCAACATGGCTAATGATCTGACAGGGAACATGCAAGGCTAATTTAGTACTTCTTTCAGTAGGTTGCTTGATTTAATAAGCAACAGAAAGGCATTAAATCATGTAGCTGCTCTTTGATAAAAGCATCTGTGATGAAACTGTGCTGGGAAATTTTTAGCGAAGTTGAAGTAAACAGAGGCAAGGAGAAAAACACAGAGAGGATCCGGTGAAAGAAGAAGTCACTGAGAAGGGGTCACAGACACTCCTGATTGCAAGGAGCACAGGGATGGAGTACTTCTAAGGACTGATTTTGCTTAATAACTCCTTAATTACTGTGGCAAAATGGTAGGGCTGTGCGGATGAAGAGTTTTCCCTCCCTTTGGTGCTCTTTCTCCCTATGCTCCACCTGCCCCTGATTGCCCTGGGCAGACCCGTCTGGGGTCTCCACCCACCAGCTTTCACCTGTTGGCTCAGGAGATGAATTTAAGCTCAGGCCCTTCCTTAAATTGTGGTGTTTATGTGGTATGTGTGTGCTTTTGTGTTTTGGTGGGTGGTGGGTTTTTTTGTTGGTTTGTTTGGTGGGGTTTTTTTGAGTATTTGGCTATGGAATTTTCTGGAGATGGATGGATGGCCAGCATGGAGTTTGTCTTCTTCTTGCTCAGGTATCTAGTGCTGTATTCTCCTTGTTAAGGACCCTTCCCTTTGCTCCCAGTTCCCCCTCCCTTGCCCAGTGCTCCTTCTGTTGTTCCCTGGCAGTTCCTACCAAAGCCCTAGCACAAACCTTGCACTCTGAGAAGCAAAGATGCTGTGGCCAGTTTCTATGGTCCTATATGTAACAGGGTATGGTAAAATAAGGTAATGTGTGATTATGAATAAGTTGTGATGTGGAAGTTAGTGATAGTTACTAGACAAAAAGAGGCAAGCTATACATAACAGAAATGATATGTTACTCCATGGATCTCTTTCTTATTCTGAATACATAGCTCCCTTATATCTGTATTCCTGGTGTTTGCCTGCAGGCAGATTCAGTTTTGAAGAAGAACACCATGCTCTTGCTGTTGGGATGAAGTGCCACCCAGCAACCTGCCAGCTGGGATTGCTTTTTTGTGTGTCTATGCAGGTACCAGAAGACAGTGCCTGACCTCTTGTTTCTGCTGGCAGGGCGTTTGTGTGGGGCACAGGGTTTTACTCTCGCTGACCTCTTGTTTTCCCAGAAGCTGCCTCTGTCTGGTGGCTGAAGCTTAGAGCAGCATGAGGACTTCTCAACCGCTCTGGTTTGTGGTCCTGGGATGGTGGCAAAGTGCAGTGCTTGCGCTTGTTTTATTTCACTTGAGTAGCACTGGATGCTCCTTTTGAATATCTGATGTATGACAAATAACCTTGTGTTTTTATGTGTAATTACAGCCTTCACAGTCAATAAATACAATGAGCTTGAACAGTCTGGTGCTGCAAGTTCTTTAAAATCATGTCCTCTATTAGAAATGCCAGTCGATAGTACTTATTCCAGTTTAACAATGATTATATACCAGTTACTGCAGAAAGTCACTAGCAATCCAGAAGGAGGGACTGTTATTTTCTTTTGGTGGATAGCACATCTGCACTGCTCTTCAAATGTTAGTTTTTAATTAAAGTGGATAAAATGCCTTAGAAAATGCTATGTGCTTGTTTAAATACCAGTCATTATTCATGGAAAATGAATTTAAACAGAAAAGTCAGAGCTTTTTGTAATGAAATATGTAGCTGACTGCATAGGGTATTTCACTTAGCTAGATGCAATTCATTTAAAGTGTCAGCCCCCAATTACACTTGCTGTCTAAATTAGAAGGAGAGGAGGAAAAGGATGTATGTATATGTGCATAAATATATATGTATGAAATGTCTGGGTTTGATAACAAACACTTTTCTCAAAAATGCTGGAGCTCACACAGAAAACAAATGCAATTGGGAGCTAATGCTGCTTCTGTGCCAGCACTCTCCCTCCACCTGCAATGAGGACCACTGAGGCTCTAAGCTGTTGATTATTAAACAAAACTTCAGGTGTGGGTGTAGCAGAAAGGTGTCACTTTGAATCTTATCTGCTGGAGCATTGCTGACAAACGAACCACACTCTTCTTGAGTGAAATCATAGGATTTAAGCCTCCTGTACCAATAAACTTGGGCCAGAACTGAAGGGGTGGTTTTACCCATCACAAATATATTTTTCAGTACCAATAACAGCAGCAAGACCACGTTTCCTAGAGATATGAACAGGGCGTCTGTGGTAGGAACAAGCAGAACTTTGATCTAACACCCCTTGCTGGGCTGGCTGAAACAGAGCTGGAGCGCAGATTCTGCTGGAGTCTTACCCAGGAGCAGAATGAGATAGCAAAGAGAAACTCCTCATGTTTTTTTCCTTTTTATTGCAAATTCACTTTATTGTATTTTATGTTGGGCAGAACAACCAAGCGAGCAAGTAGATGTGCTGGGTAGGCTTGATATCTCCTGCTCCAAAGAGACTGCTTTAGGCTGTGTCAAGAGGTGGGTCAGGGAGTCAATGTGGTTTGGATATAAAGAGGCAGAGGCTGTATAGCATAGGATGTACAGATGGGCTCTGCCTCTGTTTATCGCTAGGAGCGAATTCAAGGCTCTCACACCACTCAAGGCTCTCTTAGACCCTGGTCTAGGGTCTGGCTCTGCAGTGAAAACCTGGCAGTGTGGAGCTTATTTACTGCCCAGGCTGAATTGCTGAACTGGAAAGTGTGTGACTGGAGAAAACAGGGGCTTGTCCACTGTTCCCTGTTGTTTGCTGCTCCCCAGAGATGTGGGGATTCTGGGGATCAAAGGGTGGCAGCTGTGTGGGTCAGCTGAATGTTTAATGCACTGCAGAGATTGGAAGGGAAGCAATGTGTGCAGTTTGCACCGAGTTAGACCTTCGATTCTAGCAGTGCTAGATGCTATTGAGCAATTTCTTTCTACAGAAAAATGGATCCATGGCAGTCCTATGAGAATTAATATATCAAGGTCGCAGCCAAGTATCAGAAGTAAATAACTGTGCCTGTTGAAACTGCAGCAGCACTCAAAGGTCCTTGTGGGGGATTGGTCCTTATTTAATCCTTCATATATGCAATGAAAATGTGAACAATCTGGGAATTATTTTTATATATCTTTGACCTGCACTTCATTGTGCTATTTTGCTACATAAATCAACCAGAAGCTCCCATTAAACCAGCTGCAGGTATCTCAACCATCCATCCTTGCCCGGTAATAAAGGGAGCAGCGCAGTCCTTCCATGCTGAGATTTGTCTTGTCACATTAGTGACTCACCAATATCGTGTCTGGGGCATAAAGGTTACGAAGTGCAGAAGTAAAAGGCTGCTTTTTTGGCAAGGGACAAAGTGTAGGTGGTTCAGACTTTGCTTGTATGCAGATGTCACTCAGACCACGGATTAACATGTGGCAAACTAAGCTGTCATCATTTCAAAACGCTGCAGATATGTGGGCAGGTATAGTGCAAGCCTAAAAATGATGGATCTGTACAGCAGGAATGGCAAATTTATCTCTGCATGAATCAACTGCACTTTCTGATTTATTTTTTTTCCTAATGCCTGCCTCTGGATGCCCAGGCACAACCTCCTTGTTTGTAGGCAGCTGCTGGGATACATGTTGCTCCACTGCCGCACATCAGGTTTCATTTCATGTGTCCAACTTTGGAGCATTGTCCCAATTGTTTGTTTAGTGATGCTGCTACAAGATGCGATTATTGAACGAATGCAGTTTTTATGTTGGAGACTCCCTTCTCTGTGGCAGTAGCTGGAGCAGAAGGAGCAATCTCAGCTGTACTTGTATCAGTAAGAGCAGGTGTTGATTTAGGCATGGTCCAGTCTGTGCAGCTCTGTATGGGCAAGGCCTAAGGGGTTTAGGCTCTCACTTCTCTATGTGATTAGGAGTTGGGAACTTCTTTCTGAGAGTCCCAGAGGTGGGATTCTCACAAAGTAGCACTTAGTGTCATCTGTAGATGCGCAACTGGTTTTAAAAGCCTGGTCTTGCACTGCTTGAATATTTCAGCATCTATTTGTGAAGATAATGTGGGCTTATCAAAGGCACCTAATACTATTAAACCTCTTTGGCTATGTGGGAGACTCTCTTAAAGCCAGTTAAACTCCCACTTGTGCAAACCCTTGGCATCTGTGCGCTCACAAGGGGAGGTGGATGAAAACCAAATAGCAACACTCCAGCACTGCTGTCAAAGCTGGTGACCAAGCTCATAACCATTTTCTTTCTAAACCTGGATGTAATGATTTCAGGAGTGAAAACGTCAGTCCAGCAGAAGAGCCTTACTTTGGGAAAGAGCAAGCTCATGCATACCAGCACAACCCAAACGATGCTTTTAAAGCCCTGGGCAAGCAAAGAAGTCTTTATAGGAACATTGTTCTGCCTCAGGCATGAGGATTACCATGGAACACCCTTGAAATCGATAGGTTTTGTTGATCTGTGCTGTTGGGGCTTGGATCAGGTTGAAGGTGAATACAGAGCTACATTGCAACCACGAGGCTTCTGCTGCTTGTGCCAATGGCCTGGTGTTGCTCTAACAGAACGCATCCTTCTCTAATTGCTGTGCTCATGTATCATGTTGTTATCTGCAAGATGAATTTGTAATATCTCTGTCAGGATTTCATCTTATCACTGGCAGACTGAAATAACAGGTCACTCTTTCCTCCACCTCCATCCTCTGCTCCTGATAGCGATGTGAGGCAGTTGGGAACAGGTCCCAGGGCTGGGGAAAGTGGATCCAAGGCTGTGGCCTTTACATCACAGGTGTCCGAGAAGGAACAAGACATTTTGTCCATTTAACCTGCAAGCTTCTCAATGGGAGAAGAGTGCTGCAGTGACTCGATGGCTCTGGGGATGGCAGCAGAGCTGAATTATTAAGGAACAGAAGCTATTCTGTTAGGAGGTGCTATGGTAAAGAGTGGCTGGTCCTTCCAGAGGCAGTCCTTACCTCTCTGGGAGCATCGCTGCCAAGGCTGGAAGAGGGTGAGTTCTACCACCTGCCATCTCAGTTGTTCCATGTCCTGACTTTACCACCACTGCAATGTGCCCAGGCTCTTTCTGGATTCCTCCTGGCCCGGAAATGTCTCTCTAAAAGTCTCCTCCTGTGAAGGAGGCAGTGAAAGGGGTGCAGGGGAGACTTGCTGCCGTTCCCAGTGGACCTCAAAGCCCAAATGGGTCACAGGCTGTCTTTCCTCTGATGCCAATATTAATACAGGTCAATGGACAGCATGATACCAACTTACCCTGGCTCAGGCCCCGGATATCTTAGCGATCTCCTTGTCTTAGATCTAATTTTTGTCACTGGCTGTAAATTATTCTCAAATTAAAGCAGTGAGCTGTGGCCCACTAATTTGAATTGGATAGCTGGACTGGCTTTGACTTATTAACTGCAGCAGTTGGCACTTCTTATCCCATCTGTCTATATGAAGACTTCTGCCCAACTCTTAGCCTCGGTACAAGGAGCATGGAGCAGCTGTGTAACTCCTTATGCACCGGAGGGCCTGCCAGGGTGGAAGGGCTGGGAAGGGCTCTGTTATCTGCTGTTTCCAAGTGCAATATCAGATTTGATGTAGGGGACATGTATGTTCTGAGCTTCAGCATTACCTGAGCACCTTCTTACATAGATGCTACACTTGAGAGCACCCAGGAGATGCCTGGAAGTGAAATAAGCCCTGATCTGCCCTGGGACTAGTTAACGTAAGAGCTGGTGCCTCCCTGTGTGTGGATGGTGACTGGGTGTAGCAGAGGACTCTGGGTGCTAACCTGGAGCCAAGTGGCTATTTCTCTGCTGCTGTTTCTGTGCTGGTGGACAGCATTTACAAATTATCAGCCAAAAAGTTCCTAGGTGTTATAAATAGCCTGCATCCGGGGCTGGGAGGCACATACTTATTCCCTCTCAGCTGTGCTCATCTCCAGCTGCTTGGATGTGGATACATGCACTGCGACACAACAGCGGATGGTTAGTGAACCTCTCTGAACAAAAGGTGCGATCACCAAGGCAAGACAATAATTCAACCTCCCGATGCGCAAGCAGGGCTCTTCTTGGGGCTCATTCATTGTTTCCTTTCTGGATCAGGAGATGTGGGCAGATGACTTGTATTCCATGTGCAGGAGTTATCCACTTGTGCCTCAAAGGAAATGAGAGTTCAATTTCCAGCTGCAGTTTACAGGGAGTGAGATTTGCTATCTGACGATTGAAGGTTCTTCAAACATTGCAGCACAGTGAGCCTGTGGGACCCGTGTTACTGCTGGTGGGAAGGCAGCTGGATCCAGCTGGGCTGAGCCTTTAGAAATAGCCCAGAGTCTGCCTTCAAAGGGCTGTGGATGGAAAACTGCCTGAGAAAATCCAGGGAGCTCAGGGCTTTGGGGTGCAGGGGGTCCCCAGCCTGTCACTCAGCAACTTGGTGTATCTTGCAGGCTTTGGATGATGGAGCAGCCACACTCCCGCCCATGTCCTTCATGCCTAGAGCAGCCACATCTTATCCTGGCTCCAGACCCTGTAAATCCAGCCCCAAAGTCTTCCAGGACTGGCCAGTAGCTGGGGGTGAGGAGAGGCAAGAAATTAGGATGAAAGCCATTCCATTACTTGTGTCCAAGTCTTAGAGATGTTAAAGCCAGCAGCCTTCTCATCCTTTGTCTTCTGCATTCCCCAAATAGTTTGATCAAGTGCTGGATATTGCTCTGTGCTGGAGGTTGTTACAGCCCTGTAGACAAGTCCATGGCTTTCCAATGCCAAAACCCAGCCAGACTTACCCACGTAAGAAGATGATTTATTGTTCTTGAATAATCAATTTGTTATCATGGTTGCTCCAGATTAATCACGCTATTAATATCCTGAAACCTACTGAACTGCAATTTCATTACATGGAGCCCAAACTTGGCTCCTGTGCCCCTGCCCATAACACAATCAGGCAGATAATTGCAGCCCCTGCACTCGCAGCTCTGTAATACAGCAAACCAATGGCCCTGGGCTTGTTTGGTGGTGGCCAGCTGCTGGAGAACTCATCTTGGCAACGAATGGCTTGATGCTGGGCGAAGCATGAAGCTGATGAATGAGGTGGTGGAAAAACACATTGATTTTTATTTTTCCCTGCAGCTAAGTGCTGTCTGGCAAATCGCAATGGAAACAAGTGGGATGGAGTGTAGGGTTTTGATCTGGGAAGAGCAGTAAGAGAAGAAGGGGGTAATTCAGGTAAACCGGGTGGATTTGATTCTGCAATGAACTGTGCCTTTCATAAGTCAAAAATGTGTTTACAGCTTTGCCAAAGCAGACCAGCAGCCTTTGGGTTTTGTTCAGCAGAAACATCAGGACCGTGGGAGGGTTGTGCTGGCTCTCAGTTTATTTTTGACCTTCTCCCATAGCCTCAAATGAGTGGATAGGGCTAGTAAGCACAGGCATATAGAGCTTGGATTTTTAAAGGCATTTAGACTAAATATAGAAATTGGTTTTTAAGATTTTTTCCATGAATGTTGTAAGCAAATTAGTTCCACTAGGTAGCTATCTGCATGCATAGGTGCTTATGCACCTCTGAAAAACCTTACTTGAGGAGTTATTTGTCATCTGACTCGAGGATCCAAATTCTGAGCTTGGAGTGAGGGCAGTTCCCCTTCCTGGGGCAATTCAGAGCATTTGGTTGAACTTCTGCAGTGAAGGGTCTATTGCTCTGCTGCCGTTTTATGGAGAAAATCTGCTTCGTTTAGCAGGCAGGAGTTTTGTAGCTGAATGTGAGCGATCCCATGAGGAACCTGCACATCAGCAACTCTTGTTATACATCTCATCCAGCCCCAGAGGCCAGCAGGATATTTGCTCAAGCCCCAGATGCTGTCGCTTGGATGCTTTCCAGCATCACTTCTGTTTGAACAAGCGTTTGAAAAGGATCCCCTAGCACCCACATCATCTTCCCTCATGGGCCTACAACTACACCAGCTCTCCACCACGGATTGAAGCTGCTGGTGTCACTGCTGTGGTGTTTTGTTATTGCTGCATATTCCCATTTCTCTAGAGCCTGTGATAAGCATCTAAATTAAACTGAGGCCTCAGATGTTTTTGATATTTTCAAGCAATATCAATAATGAGTCTTATACTGCAGTATGTCATTTATTTAAGCATCTCTCAAAGTGTCAAACAATCTACATATGCAGGGATTACTTCATTCATCACTGAAATTCAGCCACCTGAAAGCAGTGGCTGTACAGTGGTACACAATGACATTACTCAATGTCTTGGCAGAGAAAGCTGAACTGAAAAGCCAAGAGATCTTTTATGGTAGGGAAAACAATATTGGATTGTGTGCTTCTCCCCAGTGGAGCAGGAATAGTGCTCTTGTTCAAAGAACCACAGAATGGTTTGGGTTGAAGGGACCTTCCCAGCTCCCCCAGTGCCCCCCCTGCCATGAGCAGGGACATCTTCACCAGCTCAGGTTGCTCAGAGCCCCGTCCAGCCTGGCCTGGGATGTCTCCAGGGATGGTTCATCCACCACCTCTCTGGCCAACCTGGGCCAGGTTCTCACCACCCTCAGGGCCAACAATTTCTTCCTCATGTCTAATCTCAGTCTCCCCTCCTTTAGTTTAAAACCATCACCCCTTGTCCTGTCATTGTTCTTGCAGAAGCCAATGAAGAACTGGTAGTTTCCTTCAGCAGTCAAAGCTTTAGTGCTGCCCATTATAGGAGAATCTCTTATTAATTAGTGTATAACAGGAACTGCCTGGTTTTGTTGTTGTATCTAAAAATTCTTGTCTGGACAGCCTGTGCACTGTAGGGATGAGTCCATGAGGACCAACACAGTTGTGGTCCCTGATGCTGGGGCCCTCAGTGGCTCTGCAGACATCAAACACAGCAGCAGCTGGGAGCTCAGAGGCAACAACCCCATGGGGAGTGTTCAGTTACTCGTCAAACAACGGATTAAACATCCCAGTCACATCCCTTGCAAAGAATGCTTGACCTCTGATAAAGAATGGACACCAGGAGATGTCAAGGAAATAGGAATGGAGATTTCTTTTGGCATGCAAGG
The DNA here is from genome assembly GCF_037038585.1 of Patagioenas fasciata. Lineage (NCBI taxonomy): Eukaryota > Metazoa > Chordata > Aves > Columbiformes > Columbidae > Patagioenas > Patagioenas fasciata. Next base: position 3,694,159 of record NC_092539.1, read on the forward strand.
AATTTATAAGGTCTGCTGACGTTTCATCACAACAGAAGAATACATAACCAGAGTTGCCACCTTCCCTTGCTCTTATGAAAAGGTCCTGATTTACATGAAACAAGAACCTCATTTTGTTGCTGTAGGTGATGGGGCAAGGGTGACTTTGGCAGGTACCTGCAGGATAAGGCACCTTGCAGCAGGGCTGTGCCAAGGCCAATGGCACTGCCACCACCTGCTCCTTGGTCCTGTGCTCCAAATGCAGCTCGTTAGTGCTGGGGGAACACGTTCATCAGCTGGGTCAGGATGTGGGAGCCCAGCAGAAGGGGCTGCAGTGAAGATGTGGCTGTGGGACAGGACCCCATGGAGAACCCAGCTTGGGGACCCCCCAACCTGCCCAGCAAACCACTGAACAAGCCCAGCAGAGCCCGAAAGCAACATGTTTTCCCAAAGACAGACAGTAAGAGCTGACTCTAGAAGAAAGGCTGCCCAAACTGCTTTAAAAAATCAATTCTTACAATATAAACACAAGTGTATTCTTCTGGTGTAATTCCATCACTGCAATTAGGTTACTCTGGGCTTTGAATTGCTCTGGATGATAAGGAAAATCCAAATGAAAAATGAAAGATTCTTATTTTGGGATATTTGGGCCAAATTCTTGGTGTAGGTCAGATAGAGTCTTCTTTTTTCTATGTAAATTTTACTGCTATATTGTGCTTAGGTTTCTAGTACTTAGTTTATAAATTTAAAATACACCTCCAAACTATGAATTCTAATTAATAATTATGCAGTGGAAGTCTTTTAATGATCAGCTGATGATCACTTATTGACAATCAACAGCTGCATCATCTCAATGCCTCAAAGTGATTTGTGTTAATGAATTAAAACTCAGAGGAGAGAAACCAGTTCAGTTCCCAGGCATTCAACACAAAACCTTTTTAAAAGAGTAGACAATTGCACAGCGTAAGGGTTTAAGTTGGGGAATGGAGAATAATAATGTATCCAATTGAAAGTGCAGGGGAATTTAGAGAGGAGAAATGTAATTGCCTGATCTGGAAAGAAGCCAGGAACCATGTTTAAAGTCTCATTCTTAGGAAATGTGTCTTAGAATCTTTAATGACTTCAGGATCATGAGACGTGACACATGTTTTATGTGCTTGGAAACTAAAAGAAAAACAAAGGCAATCTGTGTTTCTCTTTTTTTCTTCCTGATTCTAGAGATGTCCTCTGATATTTTAGAAGCTGGTGTAATGCATGCATGGAGTTACGACCCAGCGTTGAATGAAAGCAGAAAGACACCACTCCAAAATGAAAACCAGTCTTCTACGCTTGCAAGAAAATAAAAAAAAGAAAGAAAATAGTGAAGAAATGTGTTTATTTTCACTTTCATTAATGTGATCTGTGAAAACAGCTGAAGAAGAACAAGACGCTTTTGTTTCCTCCAGCCCTGCAGGACAGTTCGCTCTTTCTGGCACATGAGCCCTGAGCCACCTCCTGGTCCTCGGGCATCGGGACGGTTCAGATCCCAACAGAATCCAGACACAGAGAGAACTTTTTTTCTAAAACACTAAACTTTCCATGTTGCTTAAATATCTCAGTGTACGTGTAACCAGAGGCTGGAGTCTCAGGGTGAGCGGGCAGGATTCACATCTCTGAATGACCCACCAGCCCAGGCGGAGCAGCACAGGGGAAGCAGTTTTGTGCCAAAAAGATTGTTAGCAATTTATTCTCCCATGATAGAGAGCAGAAGCAGCCTTAGCCTTCTACAGATGTTTTTCTTTGAGTGTGAGTGACATGAAATGTAGCGTTAGTCAAGTTTACGGTATTAAGAAATCAGTACTGGACAAATAACAGGATGCTGGTATCAGTTTCAGAAATAACTGCTTTCTATGTAATAGCAAACGACAAGTTCACATACAATGAATTTTGGGGGAATAAAAGCCAAGTTCAGAAGTATTTGTAATGCTAATTGATTCTAAATCCACTGCTGATGGAATTAAAGCTCTACAAGCAGCTCTCTTATTCATGTAAATGCAGGTTTGAGAATTGGAAACATTTTTTGCCATAAGCAAGAAGCCATTTTTCAAAATTTTAAGTGGATTGAAAAGTTGATCAAAGAGCTTTCAGGTTCACATCTGTTTCGTGTGATGCGCACCATGAGGTTTCATTTAGCTTTCGAGCAAACTTAAACTAAAAAGCAATGCAATGAAACCAAAGGTTGTTTTAAATGTAAACTGTTATTGCCTCATCAAAATGAAATAACTGAAAACTCATCAAATGTTTTTGGTCAAATTAAAGCTGTAACTTTGGGTGGGATTTTCATCTGGAAACTTAGTGTGATCATAGCCAGGATATTTCTGGGAGCAAAAAGGGGCATCATTATCATAATTATCTTACAGATAGAAGCACTGAGTCTGAAAATTGTGATTACCCTGGAGGAAAATAATGTCCTGGTGATGGCTGCGACTTCAGGGGAGAGCTGGGCCTGTTTGGGCCCCTTTGCTGCCAACCTGGCTGGATGTGTCACAACGTGTTCAGAGCATCTTGCTGGGGGTTAATTTGTGGGTTCAGCTCAAGTGGCTGAGTTAGCAGCAGATGAATATCCCTGTAAAAATGAGAGCAGTTAATGAGGGTGGGGAGTTTCTAGATGGGAACAGGACAGAAGCTGCAGGAGTTGGTGGGAGTTAAACCACTTCATGGCTGTTGCAGAGGTCTGGGTGAGAGGAGAGCAGGGGACTCCTCAGATTGAGAGACAGGTGAGAAAACTTCAATTTCTCGGCCATTGCCATTGTAAACCAGCCTGGATCTGGCCCAGCTGAACCCCAACGGGATTTTTGACTGTGGTGTATTTTGAATTGGACCTGCATTTTCTGTCCTTTTCTTTCTGCGCTCACTGATAACCAGTGCAGAGCCTGAGCTGCCACCCCTAGCTAAACCTGCCCCCTTTGTGACAGTTGATTTAGGACCAGAATAGCTGTTTTGTCCATGTCTGACAGGAGCAGTCGGTGCGGCAGCACCTGCTCCCCGGTCACACAAACCAGCAGGTCCCACGTTTGCTTCAAGCCCCAGGTTTATGATCAGAGCTTTTCTCCCCATCTTTCCTTTTATCTTTTCCTTTAACACTTGACAAACAGACCTGCTAAGCCCATTTAGTTAATCGCTGGGCCCAGATGAAGGTCACCCTGCCAAGCACTCTGAATATTCCTATTTGCTCTATAAATATGCATTTGATTCATTGTCTCCTGTCCTTTCCATCACGAGGGACGGGAGAGGCATATCAGCAGACCCCGCTCCTCCCTGCAGTGCTGTGAGTCACTGTCATGGCTCTGATGCTTCATTAGAGCAATATTATTCAGCAGTAATTGTAATTTATGCTCCAAAAGCATTGGGAGAGCTGTATTCAGGGCTTTTAAATCATCCCCAGGATGTGATGGCCAAGGGCTGGGTTGGTGTTGGGGTGAGGTGGGTGGGTGTTTGAAGCAGAGGGGTCTGGCTCCCCTGGGAGCTCCTGAGGAAGATGTTCCTGGGTGATTATATTATAAATTTCCCCCTGCTTGGGAGCGACACCCCAGGTCCCAGGCAGTCAGGAGGAGATGCTGCTGCCCAGAGGGGACCAGAGCTTCCCATGGCGGAGCCTGGTGCTAATGGCAATGTGCATTCTGGGTTGCTGCGATGCAAATGAATAAGAAACATGAAATAAAAAAAAAATCAATTCCACCCGCTGCTGTCCAGAAGGGTTTAAGGGAGGCTCCCTTGTCACAATTGAGATGGACAAACAACATAGACAAAGTTCTTCTGTACAAACAGCAGTCTCCATTTATTGCCACAAATGCTTTTTTATATAGTCTTTACCAGCTCTTGTGACTTTTTGCTATTGGTTACGGGCTGCAATAGCAACATATCATTGGCTAATCTTGCTATCGTAAATGTTACTCTTTCACTCCCTTCTTTCTCACGGGTGTACCTTAGTATCTTAAAGGTCAATCTCTGTTCCCATACCCTCCGTCAGGGAATCCATGGACCCACAGTCGTCCCCCACGCTCCCTTCAGGTTTTCAACATATTTCCTGGCCGGGGGAGCAAAGAAAGCTCTTGGAAACCTCAGCCGGGGGAGGCGGGTGTCATCTCCAGCGTTTTCTGTACGGCACCCCGGGCGCGAACACGCGAACCCGAGACCAGCAGCAGCGGCCCCGCCGGGGGGGGCGGGCCCTGGGCGCGGTGGGCTGATTTAGGGCGGGGTCTGATGCCTGTAGGCGGGGTTAGGGCACGGCTAGGACGGAGCCTATTGGCTGGAGGCGGGGTTAGGGCGGTGTCTGTCTGCTGTGGGCGGGGCCCGCTCTGACGCAACGACGTTTACGGCGGCCGTGAGGGGAGAGGGGAGGCGCTGCCATGGCGAGCCAGTCGCAGGGTATCCAGCAGCTGCTGCAGGCCGAGAAACGCGCCGCCGAGAAGGTGGCCGAGGCCCGCAAGCGTGAGTACAGCCTGCCCGGCCCCGCTCTGTCCCGGGGTGGGATGCGCGGGCTGCCACGAGGGGCTGAAGCGGCGGAGGGGCCTGGCCTAGCCTAGCCTACCCTACCCTACCCTAGCCTAGCCTAGTCTAGCCCGGCCTGTTCGCCTCTGGCCTCTCGGGCCTGTTCGCCTCAGGTGAGCGGGAGCTGCCGGTGCGGCCCCCCCGAGGACAGTGTGGGGGAGCGCTGTCTGCGGGCCGCCCTCACTGCGGGGACCGCCCCAGGCCCTTGGGGAGGGGATGCGGGTCTCATCTCGGTCGGGGATGGGGAGTGGGGCGCACAGCGCCCTGGGCCTCGCCGGTGAGAGCTGGGCTGGAGGGCTCGGGGATGGTGGAGAGGAACATGGTTCCTTGGACCGGGCCTCTGGAAACCTGTGTGGAGGTGTCGGAACCGCAGGGGAGCCCTGGTTTGTATGGCAGGAGAGGCCTGGGCAGGTCTCAGGGATGCTCAGCGGGGCCTCTCCCTAGGAGACCACCATCCACCCCCTGTCCTTCGTGGCAGCAGGGTGGCTGCATGTCCTTATCTGCATCTTTCCTGCGCCTATTTTTTTTTTTACTACTTGATGAAAACAGTGTGTTTCCATCTTGGTGATCAGACACTTCATAGAGCTGAGTGAGCTACTCCTTAAGGAGCCAAGTTAGCTTTTCCTCTTAAGCAAGAGAAATTCTGATTGCAAAGATCCCCACCTTTACAAATATTTCCTGCTTCGAGCATTTTTATTTTATTTTAGTGAAGACACACAGTGTTGTGGTTCTGCTCCCTGACAGTGTTGCGAGAAGAAGCTTGTTGTAGCTCACTCTAAGGGTGATAACCTTGGAGGGGAGGCTGTGGTGGAAAGTCTAGAGGGGAAGTTGATGCAGTCATCAGTTTTTCTCTTGGTTGCACAATTGGCCTGAGGCAAAACTAAGAATTAATGTTCTTTCTGTTGTGCTCTTTGGCGTCGTTCAGGGATGTTACACACTCATGTGAGCAAGGCCAGGCCTGTGGGTTGTCTTATGTATCCACTGGCTCAGAGAACCTCTCTGGTTCTTGCTGGTGGGAGCTGGTTGTGTAGTGATCCTGGTGATGGTTTGGTGGTGCATGGGGCAACCTTGTGCTCCCAAGATTGGCTAACAAAGCAAAGCTGGGGGGGGCTGCAAGGTGTGTGATACCCTGCTGATGCCTCATACAGAAGGCACTGTTGCAGTAGCAAACACTGGGTATCTGGAAGGATGTGAGGAAAAGCATTCTGAATGCTTTTTCTTCTTTATTTCATATGGCGTGTTCTTTGGAAACAGGGAAGAATCGGCGTCTGAAGCAGGCAAAAGAAGAAGCCCAGGCAGAGATTGAGCAGTACCGCCTGCAGAGGGAGAAGGAGTTCAAAGCCAAGGAAGCAGCGGTTTGTTTTCTAGATCATTCACTGTTACCCACCCAGCCCCTTAGCCTTGTGTTTGGGGTTACTTGTCTTGTGAGCAGCCCTTGGGGTGGAGCGTGTTGCCGGAGAAGCACTTCCCTAACTGCCTTCCTCTGATGCACAGCCACATGTCACGGAAAAAACAGTGGAAGTGAATCAGAACACAGTGTATTGCATCTCCACAGCCAGGACTATTGATTGGTAGTGAATTAGCTTAATAAGCTCAAGTATTGGCTGGTGCCCTGATGGGTCACAGCCTCCCAAAACCTGCTACATAGCAGTGTTTAAAAAAAGACCAAGCGCGTTCCTCCTGTGACAAGGCTGTTTCTGGGATGCTAACGTGGTAGAGACTGCTTGCCTTGTCAGTGCTGCTCTCGTGCTGAAGCAATTGTAAGACTTGTATTCTGCTTAGCAGCATTGCCTACTGTGTCCTGAGGGGTGTGTTTTTGTTTCCTGAGCAAGAGGAGTTATTCCCAAAGGTGCAGAACAGGGGTCCTTCACCAGCCGAGGTTGTTTCTGCTGCCTGTGTGTCCCTATCAGTTCTAAAATCTTTAAAAAATGACCTGACAAACCTCCCTTCTGTCCATCTGGTTAGCACAATACCACCTCCTCCCTTCTTCTGCATAGTTGCCTTCATGTCAGTAGGTCAGGGTTAGTTTTTACAACCACTTGTTAGCTTGGTTCACTAGATATATGGTACTGGGCAATTCCAGGATCATAAAGTGGACTTCACTGCCAGTCAGCTGGCTCTGCTTTATTTATCCTTCTTTGGAGAGAGAAGCTCTTTGAATTTGAGTCCCAGGCTGCAAGTTTCCTTCAGTGTACTTTTTTCCTGCCATTTTCTCCCAATTATAACAGGAGTCTGCTCTCTCTGCCCTTGCTTATAGGGCAAGAAGGCTGTTGTAAGCTGTGAGAGACTCCTTGCTGTGTGTTGTGTGGCCCACAGTCCAGTTAGAAGGGAGAGATTTCTATGAAAATTCTTCAAGGATAGAAGCAATCGGATGATGTGAAGACTGTGCTTAAACTAAATCATGATTATTACATTTCTAACAGTATCTAGTACAGTAATGCCCAGGGATTCCCAGTTGTCAGTATGGCAGGAGCTTGATTTCAGGTGTTCTTTAGAAGCCCATGCTTTAAATTCATAGATGATGAATAAGAGGATAAAAGGCAGGGGCTGTGGATGTAATATAAGTGTAGTGAGAAATCTGAGCAGAGAGTCAAGAATCCAACAGTACTTTGTTTTTTTTTCGGTGCAGTTCTGCCCTTAGCGAAGATTAATGTTTGAGATGTGGTGAGGCAGTCCAGAATAACAAAAATCACATTTTCTTTGTCAGGCTACGCACATCTGAGCTTTCTTTTTCCTTTGGTATTTGTAGGCACTTGGATCTCATGGCAGCTGTACCACTGAAGTTGAGAAAGAGACCCAGGAAAAGATGAGTGTCATCCAGCAGAACTTCCAGAGGAACCGTGAGGTTGTCCTCTCCCAGCTGTTGTCATTGGTGTGTGACATCAAACCCGAAATCCATGTGAATTACCGCATCAACGGGTAGTGGTGGAACGAGGCATAAGCACACTGGAAATGCTGGTAGTAACGTCTGAGCTTCAGGTGGAGTGTACAGCTCTCAGCCATACCTTAACTGTTCCCCTTGTGAATGTGTTAAATTATTTCAGTAACCTGTAGGTCATCAGTATCTTGTTGAGTTCTGTTTGTCTCTCTCAGCACTTGGAGCTTACTCAAACATTAAATGACCATGTCTCAAATGTGGGCTGTTATTCAATATACATTCAAGTTGGCACATTAATGCTCCCTTTTTATCTGGATAGTATTCAGTGGAAGGCTTTCCTCTGAGAAGCAGAAAGGGGGGAGAGTTGCTGGCCAGGTTTAAATGGAGTTTAATTCCTGTGCCAGGAATTGTTAGACCTGTGCAACTGTGTTCTTGTTGACCAAAATGCATTTTTCAGTGTGGTGTTAACCTTTGTACAGGGGTTAAACCTTGTAAGCAGAATTCTCGGGCTGTACAGTGCTTGCTGATATTTTTCAGGTGCTTGAGTTTCTCTGTATTGAATATCTTCTGTATATTCTGCTGTTAGCTTGAGTTACAAGTCTGGCACTATGACACTTGAAAGTAAAAACACTTATTTAACTCCAAAGTCTCTAGTCAGTCTCATTCCTGCGAACTTGTTCTGAGAGTGCTGAAAGGTCTCGCTGTGTCGCATGGGAGTCTGGACTCTGAAAAAAGAATGTCAAGATGAAAAGAGGAGTAAGAGATGCAGCAAATGTCTGAAGGACGCAGCAGGTGAGTTAAAACCCCATTACAGATCTCCTCCTCTTGGCTCCAGTCTGATGTTTTACCTGCCAGATTATTCTGAAAACCTTCAGGAACAAATGTTCTAGTGACCATTAGGGGAAATAAGATGTTGCCAGTTCACCGGAATAGTTTGATAACCAGGTGCTGTGCAGTAATTATCCCTCCTTTAGTCAACTACTGGTCACTGCTGCTTTATACCAAGGTCATACTGCATCCTGCAGCATCCTGTACCCAGGAACAGTGTGAAATAAGTGTGCTTGAGTTGTCTGTGCATCGCTTGCTAGCTCTTTAATCACACGCAAATACATCAGGAGGCTTCATGTTTGGGCGGTTTCTTCCTCTTTCACCAGCAGAATATTAAATATAACTTTGCTTTTTTTGTTGAGTCCAGCTTAAGGCTTTTCTTTTTTTTCCAGAAAAAAGACCTTGATGAGCACACACTGGGTCACACCCAAGAGTTGTGCAGTTGGGGATCTAAGCAGGAGACCTTATTGATGCTGTTCCTCAAACAGAACATCCTGTAATTCCCCACGCCCTCAGTGTAGCATTGAAAAGCCTCTCGGACCTCTAGAGTTTGTGATTGGGGGGGAGGAAACCAGGATGGATGAAAATCATCACAAAGGAATGAATCTCTGTCTGCAGTTAATGAAAGCGCTGACTGCTGTGGTGTCTCCTGTTGTAATACTTTATGGTGGTGTAGTTTTGGAAAGCTTTCCTCAGGAATTCAAGCTATTAAATTGGTTGTGAAATTGAAACAAAAGCCTCTTGCGAAGTCAAATGTGCCAGGCTGGGGAAAAAGCCAGGTCAATACAAGGAGAACAGCATCAAAGCAGCCTTAATCAATCTGGTCTAATGACTGAGGAGGTGCTATGGCCTCATAAAAAGTCACAGCCGTGCTAATTGTAGCCTGTCCTTTGGAGATGAAACATTTCTTCCTGTTGAGAACAGGTGCTCAGACTCCAGCATGGTGCTCCTGGTAGATGTCCTGGCTCTGGGCTGTAATTAGCAATTTCATCCTGTTGGTTTATCAGTAAAAGGCTGATACTCCATCGAGGAAAAAAACACAGTGCGTGCCCCACTTTCTTGTAGTGGTTCATGAGTTTCCCCCTTGTTAATGAGGACTTTCTATCCTTAATCTTTAGAATAATGAGAAAAGGAAAAAAACCCTTCCCTGGTTATTTCCTCTTGGCAAAAGGTGGTGTGAAGACTCTCCATTTCGAGCAATGTATTGCAAGAATATAAGTGTTTCTGTAATATTTCCCTGAAACTTAACTGTTGAGAATTAGACCTGACTCTTAACTTTGCACAGATGAAAGTCTTTCCAATGACTGCTCTCTGGGAAGGCTGGCTCTGTTTGCAGTGTGGATATTTTATTTTAAATCGACATTCTTTCATTTTATGCTGTGACGCCCTGGGAAAGGGAGACCTACCGCTATCTTCATGCCTAAGCCAGGCTGTGCCAGGAAAACACTCTGCAGGGAACAGTCTGCTACTGACAGAGGTGTGGAATTGGCTACATGGCTTCTCGCCTCTGAAATCTGATTTTTCTAGACTTTGTGCTGCGAGTTTGATAAATCAGAGTTAAACCTGCCTCAGCTGCTAGTACAGATCTGTCTCTGGAGTCTCCATGCTGCTGATTGTCCTGCATCATCCCTCACAGATGCAGCCCTGTGTACATGAGTTTGCTCCTGTACCCCAGAAAGGGCCAGAAGCTGCTTTGGGCACATACACCATGTCTAGTTCCTTTAATTTGAGCTCTTGGCCTCAGAAATGCTGACTGAAAAAGCCTTGGTGCTGTGTGGCGGTAAGAAGTGCTCAGCGCTCGTGCCTCGTTTGGTCCACGCAGCGCCGGGTGAGCGGCTGCTGCTGTTGATTTCCCCCAGGTACAAGTGTTGGCAAATAAGCGCTTTCCTGGGATCACGTCAGGATTTACGCAGCGCTGTTTGCCTCCGGTCGCATCCGCGTTCATCACCAATGCTTTGTATGTGATTTTTGTGGAATTTATTTTCAGACAGGATTTATGATGGAGTCTCTACATTTCACTTTTAAAATCCCATTGAGAAGACGTGTTATCTGCACAAGCACCAGATGGACAGACGGCTTATTAACACCAGAACACCAGTGTCATCTGGACGGCTTAACGTGCAGTTTGAGGTGCGATTAGGCCGTGCGTTTGTGCTGCTTGAAGCTGGAGTTCAATTTTTAAGTCGCATCTATGTTGACGGAGATTGCTGCACGCTTGGCTCGTGCTGCTCGTCTGAAGTTCGGTGTCTCCTCACTGTTTAAGCAAAAAGTTAAAGAGCTCAGCACCCCTGGGAGGGAGGCAGAGGGGAAATCGGAGCCTGTAATCCCACTCAGGTCTGTCACCTCTGATCTGTCTCATGATGATGAATATTTTTTTGTCAGTTCAGAGCCAGTGTGGGTTTGATCCCTTGTGCATTTGCTGCGTTTAAACCCCAAAGCATGTGAGAAAGGTCCAGTAGTGGACAGCAGGGATGAAATGTGGTCCTGGAGGATTTCCTTGGTGTTTCATGGCAGGAGACCATGACTCTTCCTGCCTTTGGGTTGTTGTGCTTCCTCTGATGTAAGAACAATCACCATTTATTTATTTTTACAGGAGAATTTTGAATGATATTTAACTTGGTAATTTTGTTTGTTTGTTGCAGAGAAAGCAGGTTTTCCCTCTAAAGCTCCTCCAGCCCTTTTCCCTTCCTCCTTTTCCAGTGTCCAAACAGAGAAAGGAAGGAGGGAAATCACCCCCAGCCCCATATCCAGAGTCCAGGAATTTGAGAGACCTTTCCTTAAGAGAGGACAAATTTTGGCTGCCGATGTTTTATCAGAAACTCCCTTAGCAGACTGATGGGGACAATTTTAGAACCACAAGAGAGGACCCTCGATTTTCCCGATGCTGTGGCTCCTGCTGAAGGTCAATGAGCTGCTCCTCGTCCTGTCCTGCGGTGACAGCCTGGCTGCTCAATGGGACGAATTGCTTGAGGTATTCCAGTAAGTCTAAATTTGACAACTTAAATTTCTCTTTCTTCTGCAAGGTCTCTACACAATTCCTGATGACCTTTATTAAAGCTGTTTTTTGGGATTTTTTTTATGCGGATAAAGCCCAACGAGCTGCTGGCAGTCCCTGTCCCCTCCCTTCCACCCACAGCTTTGGGCTCCCACTGTTTTTTTCCCCCCCCCAACCCTGCACTCAGTGGGGTTCCCTGGTGATGTGTAACCCTACAGAAAACCTGCAGTTGCTGGCCTGTGAAGCAGCTCATGGGGGAAGTGGATAACAAGGTGGTGTGTCCCAACAATAGCTGCGTGGAGAATGATAGAAAATTTTGCTTGGGAAAAAAACCTCAGGATCGAGTCCAACCATTCACCCACCCCTGGCACTGCCCCATGTCCCTGAGAACCTCATGTCCGTCTGTCCAACCCTCCAGGGATGGTGACTCCAGCACTGCCCTGGGCAGCCTGGTCCAATGCCCCACAGCCCTTTGGGGAAGAAATTGTTCCCCACATCCAACCTCAACCTCCCCTGGCGCAACTTGAGGCCATTTCCTTTCATCCTAATTTTGACTGGCCTAAATACTCTCGTGCTCTCTTGCCATTCTGATGTATCATCACACAGCCTCTTCTGTAGGTTACAGATAACTTAATAGAACACAATTCCTCTTCCTTCTCTCTGCCTGTATGAAACCTCCTATTTTTTCCTTTCTGTCTCGATTTCCCTCATCTGGAACCTCTTTCCCTTTTATTTGACATCGCTGGTTCTCACATTTATGCATAATAAGAAAGAAAAGCCTAGAACCCACTGATCCCAGCTGAGGTTTTGGCTTCAAAGTATTAAAAGAAAAACTACCCAGAACATTAAAGATCAATGTTTTGTTGAAAAAGTTCTCCACACTAATCTAAGGAAGCAGCACAGTGTAATCTTTCCTTGAGGTTGAAAGGAGAAAGTACTAATTTCATGCAGAGAAGATTGTATCTTGGACTGGCATAGGAATAGAAAATAAATAGGTATTAAATTAAGTTCGGCTGTCTCAAAATAATCTAATAAAGCATCTGCTGGATCAATAGCCAAATCATTATCCAAGGCACATAGCAAGCTTTTCCTTTTTCTAATTGAAGATGCAAGAAAGAGGTTTTTGCATTACCATAGTAATAAGAATAATACTTTGTCTTCATGGGAAAAAGGCAGCAGTAGGAGGGGAAAAAAAACCCCGAGAACCACGCTTTATGACTTAAGCAAGTGTCATTTTTCATTTGAAATATATAATTTAGGGATATTGTGAAATGAAGTTTTTTATATTGAATGGCTGTCAGCTTTGCTGAGCTGTTTGACAACAATAAAACCCAACCCAGAGTCTGTGAAAAAAGACTTTGTGTGCGGGAGGAGGGGAAGGGCAAGACAGGGCTTTCGGCAACTTTGTTCTCCCCATTAAGGCTCACTGGAAAAAAGGGGAAAGATGGAGCAGTTATCCACTGAAATGCAGTTTCCTCAAAAGAAAATGAGATCTGCCTGTTGGCTGCTGCAAAGTGCGGAGCCGCAAACACGAGAAGCTGCAATCGCACACAGACCTTGCAAATACAGCAGGAATAACAGTGGCGTGTTATCAGCCTCTCAAACCTTGCAGAAAAGGTGTATCAAATAATGTAATAAGTATAGAGAAGAAATAGTGTCTTCAGAGTCAGAATAGGAGAAAGCAGGCTAATAGGTATATGTCTTGGTATTTAAATCAGGGGGGTTTGAATTAATGAAGAGCGATCTAAGAAATGATGTTGCGAATGTGATAGAGGATGAGGTTACCCCAGAGGACAGGAGGCATCGGTGGTTACTGTCAGTCTGGGAAAGCACTTAAATGCATTTTTTTTTTGTTCCTGGAAGCAGGTTGGCTGTAATATATTCATTAATGCAGCATGATGGAATAGGGAGTACATTTATAATATATGTCCAGGGCAGCAAGCTGGGAAGAGATACAAACTGTACAGAGGAATAAATTACAATTCAAAATGTCCTGATAAATGGGAGAAACGATCTGAAACCAATAGCATGAAACTCCCCAAAGAGAACGGAGAAGCTGAACTGAGAAAGGTGAAACAAAATACACAAACCCCGAGCAACCAATAACCAGCACTGCAGAAACTGTGAAAATGAGGGTGAACTCCCCAGACTTGGCAAATGCTTTGGTTTTGAAATGTAGTATTGATACAAGTGTCCAGTGTAAGACGGAGGTAAGAAAGGGAGAGAGTTGTTATGCTCATGAATGTGGTGAAGTCTCTGTGTCCTGTTTGGATGCTGAGCTTTGAAAGAGATGAAAATAAATTGTATTTTGAATAGACCATCAAAAGGCCTGGATGAGACTGGGAAATGTGGCTCAGAGTGATGATGGGGGGAGGTAAGAGATTATTTAGTCTGGATGGAGAAGTCTTGAAATAAATTAGATTGTTTCAAAGAGGACAGATGTTTCTTTTTTCACCTGATTCACTGAGGCTGGGAGAAGTAATTGAGTTCACTTGAAATGGGAAATATTTCGTATTTAACTGCTTTTTACCAGGCTGGAGTCCTGCTGTCCCCATGTCCGGGGGTTGTGCAGGTGGGTTTTGTCCCCTAAAAACCACAGGCCCTGGCAGCTGGTGTCACCGTGCTGGGGTGGAAATGTCCCTTCCTGAGAAAGCTGCAGTGGGTCCTCATAATTTAATTATCAGAGAGGTAAGACTGGGGAGCAGAAAATAGGCGAAAAGTGAAGTGAGAGAGGCAGACTTTGCAAATAGCTTTGCTGTGCGTTTATGTTAAGTCAGGACTTGGTTCTTCATAGATACCAGTGAATAAAGCTCAAGACAAACCTCAAGCTGCCTTAACTCTGAATTTGTATAAAAATGAATCCGCAGATCCCCTGCCAGTCAAAGATACAGCTGACGGGGTGCTTCCTGGAGGAGACAAGGCTGATTTTTCATTCACTCTCAGTTCATTCCCATTGCAATTTTGGGCAGACCTTCCTTTTCAAACAGGGCCAGATTCAGAGGGTGTCACCTCCAGTCTGCTGGGATCCCGCCAGTTTCCTCTTTCTGTTTTACAAACAGTTCCCTATTTCTTGTGAACCTTCATCTCTCCCCACAAGTCTTTCTAGTTTCTTGACTGACTTTGTATTTGCTGTTAATTACAGTTTTCCCTGGTGGGTCCGTTAATAGGTGAGATGGAATGTTACAGACCTATCTTTGCATTTCAGAAACCTGGATATAAATGCATATGTGCAAATACAATAGCAGTTTATTGTCAAGCCAGAACCTAAAATGTGTTGTTTATTGGAATATATTAATCATTTAATATTTTATAGGCTATTCTGTGGGACTGTGGCTACGGATACCTGCTTGGATTGAGAAGATACCTGGTAGGGTCTCACCTGCCAAACAAAACCGTTAAAATTGTGCACCGGGTAAGATAATCAGAAAACTAACACCTGCCAAAGGTTCCTGAGCATGCGCTTTGGTGAACACTTCTGAAGCTGGGCTGAGAGACTTGGACTCCTCATGACCCAACCTGCAGATCCAGCATCTCCTTTGGGCCAGACCTGCAAGTTCAAGGAGGTGGTTGGGTGGAAAAGCATCTTGGAGAAACAACTAGAGAACCCTGACTTCCGTTTTTGTTGGTTTAAGATGCTGTGGAACTTCTTCCTTGATTCCTTAGATAATTGCCAACCCATACATGCACATCTGGCTAAGCAAGAGCTGTATGGTGTGCGTGCTACAGGTAATTACAGGTATTGCTTTCAAGTTTATTGCCTCTGCAGAGTTTTGCCTCTGGCATTTTTCTTCAGTGAGCTGACAGTGCTCTTTCAAATCACTTTGGTCATCATAATTCTCCCTCCATCAGGATCCTTGTGTGGGTGAAAAGAGGTGGAAACGAAGCCAACGCTTTTGATGAGGAGCATTTGCAAAACAACCTAAAGCTTTGCATAGCCCTATCTTGGGCGGGGATTAGAGCTGGGCCTTGAGCTAGTGACAACAGCAAGAAGATTTATCTGATATTTCTCAGTACCTGAACGACGTTACCACGTGAATTGCCGGTTTCCAGTGTAACCGGATCCCGTGTGGTTAAGTGGTTTTGGAGTCAGTTCTGTTCCCCACGTGACCAGGTATGTGATGAGCACATTGCTCAGCAATGCCTGGACCAAGCGGGGTGGCAGAAATTCATCCTTCCAAGAGAAGAACGGCAATTTCTCCGGGAACTGTACACAGGCACTGCAATGAAGCTTTTTCTTCTCACTTTTTGAAACTATTCACTAAGACTAACAGTCACTATGATACTCGATTCACTCTGTTCTAGGCCTCCATGGATCTTCATGGCTTTTGCTGAGCCATGAAACCACAATTCCCAGGCTAATGAGTCTTCTCTCCTGTGGTGTCTCCCAAGTTTGTCTCTTTGCGTGAAAGCGAATGATTTCTCCAGCACGTGAAGCTGTTCTGAGGGTCCATCTGACCTTGTGTCCGAGTCTCCTGCTTTTCTGCTGAGTCCAGCAGCTGGAGAGGAAACTCAAACCCGCCCTCCGTATCAGCACAGCCTCCTGTTTTGAGGACAGCTGCAATTCCCACCCTGCACGTTATCTGTTTCTCTGTGCTTTAACATGATATTTTGCTAAATATACAGTGATCTGTCCTCAGCCTTGAGGTCTTTGCTGCTTCTTATTTCTCCAGCCCTGTCATCGATGCTTGGCTTTGACTGCTATATTCACGACAACTAATCTGACACAGCTTTGGGATTTTTGCTGGTGAGTCCTGTCTGTCTGATGGAGGAGGAGGAGGACAGCCTTCTGTCTGTGCTGCTCTTCTGCTCATCTGCCTTAGGGTCCAGCTCTGGACCTGCAAAAGCTGAGCCTAACTCCTGCGTGCGATCTCCTCCCAAGGCTGTGCCTGCGGTGGGGATGCGTTTTTGAGGAACTCTAGAGGGTTAAACCAGGGTTCTGAAACCAGCCTGGGGGAAAAGTCACATGCACAAGGGAAATTTTGCAAGTTGGTGCTTGCAGCTCGGGGTAACGAGAGGCAGCGCGGGGGCGAAGGCTTCCTGCCTTGGGTGAGCTGCGCCTGCTTAGTCCGTGCTCCCGGGAGACACGGGGAAGAACGTGACCTTCTTCATGTGTGTTGGGGCTGTGGGACCGGGGACCTCCCTGCTCGGCGGTGGGACAGCATGGCGCCTGGGCTCTGCGGAGTGGGACGGTGGCAGATAAAGGACCGTGAGAGGAGGAGGAGGGAGCTGAGCCAGGTCCCCAGGAGCAGGAGGTGAGCTGGACCAGGTAAGCTCTTGCTGATTGCTCTGGAAATGATGCAGAAAGACTTTCTGCATGTTTCTCTGCTGTTTAGCTAGGGCTTGGAGGTGTCCTAAAAAGAAAGTCCATAGCCTAAAGGAGACAAACTCACCAGAAAGATGTTGGCATTGCATAAAGAATAAGATGAGATTTAGAGGAACGCAGAGCCTGGGGAGTGCGGGAGATGAGAAGATGCACAGGGGGTGGCAGAGCGAGGTTTGGGGGAACAGTCTCTAAACACAGGGAGTTGTTCTGCAGTAAAAGGCAATGGAGCCAAACAAAATCTATGCTGCGTGAAGAGGTAAAAGCAAAGCTGCTTTTGGCAACAAGCTTGTCCCGGCTGGGCAAGGCTGAGCTGCCCTGGCCCTGCTGCACCCTCTGCTGTCACCTCTGGGGTCTCAAAGTTCTCCACATCTAAGCCAGAGAACCCTGCTGCTGTCACCTTGCATTAGAGAGGAATCAATGACAGGGTGGTAGGTTTTAATTAGGTTTTCCTTCTGCTTCTTGTGTTTTTTTTCAATCTCTGCTTTGCTTCTGTTCTGTGTGGGTCTGTCTTGCCTTTTGCTTTCCCCTCTGCGAGATGCTAACCTGAAGGGATTGAAGGTAGAAGGGGAAAGGAGTGAGAAGATTCAGTGTTTGAGTCCACTTTTGGGTGCTGGGAGCCGTGCTCTGCAACACGAGCCTGCCCGTGACCTGCAAGGAGATCGCACTGGAGAGTGGCACTCAACCTGTGCCGGTGACACGCAGGTGCTGTGCCCATCCCGTGTACACACACACGCTGCACGCCTCTTGTGCAACGTGTACCATGGCCTGATTCCTTTAAACGTGAGCTTTCAGCCCTCTAAAGATTTTTGTCTGCAATCAGAAGAACCTTTCGTGCTGTTTCTCTTGCCTCAGTTTTCTTTCTGACGCTCCTTCAACTGGTGACTTATCCCGGCTTTGTGCAAGGGGGTCATTGCAGCAACAACCATCAGCCAAAAATAAAGCAATCCTCTTTGGAAGGGGAATGGATGAGTTCCGTGAGGGACCCTTACACCAGGAGACATCAACAGGCTCCTGGTGCAAAAATAAGACCAAGCCGAGGTTTAAAAAGTAAATTATAGTTTTAGAGAGTCAGTGTGGACGCAGCTGAACCACATGAGTGGAAGATAATTGGAAAGCAAACTCCAGAGTCTTCCCAGCATTTGCTTTAATTGCCGCCCACACATCCTGGCAGTAGGTTACAGACCTACAGCAGCGGCATTTGCCTGGCAAGCCTGTGGGCACGGTGCCTGTGGCAGAGAGGAGAGGGGAAAGGAGAGCAGAACCCTCCAGGGTGAGGGGTCCTGCTTGCCCCTGCCTTCCGTGGATGTGTTTTTGCTTCCTCCGTGTGCTGGGGAATCACCCACCGTGTTGCTTCCAGGGAGGGGCGTTCACTCCAGCTCCACTTTCTTCTGAGAGCGCCCGCTCGAAGTGGCACCAAAATGCCCATTGGCTTTGCAAAGAGAAATCCCGCCAGTTCCTTGAATAATTGCTTGCAAGGACTATTTAAGGATAACTCTTTCACCTTTTAATTAAAAAGTAATTGCAGCAAAAGGTGAGCCTGTATGTACTGCACTTGTGTCTCGCTAACACCCACCTGGTGGTAACACCCACAGGGAGTGGGGTCCAAAGAGCAGAGAACTCCCAAGTGATCGCTGCTGTTACCCTCTCTGTCTCTCTAAGATGTGGAATTTTCTTTTCCTCCTTTCAGGGCTAGAAAATGCCTGCTTGCTCATGGAAAGCAGGATCTCGAGGAAGCTGTCAGTGGGAGTGTGAATAAGGATTTCACAATCTGGTCCCCAGTGAGAAGAGCAAGCCGACTGCCTTGGGCTCAATCTTAGCACTGAAAGATAAGGCAGATACACAAAGTGCTGCATTTCTGACAATACAACAGAGGAGAGGAACCTTCGGCATGGCCCATAAAACCCAAGCTGATGGAATTGAGAAAAATGGGTCACTTTCTTCTGTCCCCTACAAGAGTGATTTAATGGAAGGATCCCTGCAGTGGGTGCAAGGTAAGTGAGCAACTTGATGACGATAAGGAGAAAGGCAGCACCGAGTACAGTGCCCTTCAAATAACAGAAGACAAATTTTTCAAAGTAGCTTATTAACGGCACCTCATTTCCAAAAGTAACTAGACATTCTGGATGTTTCTGCGTTTCGGGGAGTGGATGGGCACACTTCTTTTGGAAAGCCTGAAATGTAGGAGTGAATAGGCATCCACCCACTAAAAATCAGGACCCCAAAAGTCCTCTTTTGGCCTTCAAAAGTCAAGGAATATTTGGGAAACTTGACCTGTGGGGTTTTTTTAAGTGCCTCCTGTCCCCGGTATCAATTTCCTCCATCGCTGCAGCACAGCTTCTAAAACCGCCCCGGGTGCTGTGCAGAGACCCAAGGCAGTGCCATGGGTGACTGTTCTCACTCGGTTTTTGCAGCTCTTGTCACTCCAGCAGAGCTCAGGGAGCTGAGCCCCTCTGTAAATCCCAGGTGCCTGAGGTTGGCACTGCACTTTCTCAACTTGGTGCCAAGCAACTTGACCCAAGCCACGGAGAACAGGAGAGCTGAGCCCAGCGCTGAGGCCATTGGGTTTTATTCTTGCTTTATACTCACTGCCTCCACTGCTCTGTGTCAGGAGGAGATAAACCTCAGCAAGCAAACAGGATCTTGTTATCCTGGAGGTTTCAGATGCATCTACTCATCCCTTTTTGACTCGATGCAGTCGTACTGTTTTGTAATATAACTCCCTCCTTTAACTTGGCATCTCGTGCTGCTGGGCAGTGCAGGGATGATGAGGAT
Source organism: Patagioenas fasciata (assembly GCF_037038585.1). Taxonomy (NCBI): domain Eukaryota; kingdom Metazoa; phylum Chordata; class Aves; order Columbiformes; family Columbidae; genus Patagioenas; species Patagioenas fasciata. Next base: position 3,713,464 of record NC_092539.1, read on the forward strand.
GGGGGATGTAAGTGGGAGAGAAGGGGATGGTGAGTGTGTGCTGTATTTCAGCCAGCACAGCAGCTGGGTGAGCACCCGCAGTGGCAGCAGGAGCAGCCCCAGGGGACACCTGCCTGACCCCAGATCTGCAAAGGGGAAGGAAAAATGGTGAAACGTTTCAGTGAAACAGGATCTCATATGAACACGCCACTTCCTTAGACATGAGCTCTTCCTCTTGATGCGGCACAGCTTTTGTAAACCCCAGGTGAACGGCAGATGGGACGCCTGGAGATCACAGCTCTCCTGTGCCGATCCAAGGCTGCTCTGCCTCAGCTCCCAGCGGCCGGCTCCTCAAATCCGGGACAGGCTGTCCTCACACTTTCTGGGCTCCTGGTTGCACCTCGGGTCTTGGATTACATCTCTGATCCTACTCCTAGCTGAAACTGGGAAGCTGGGAGCCTGGAGCAAAGCCCAGGGGCACTGCGAGACTGGGAACCTGGATGCTGGAGCATCTATGGAGCTCATGCTCCAGGGCAGCACTGCTGCATCCCAGACAATGGGATTATTGGAAATCTCCTTGGTTTGATTGCTCAAGCTTTTTCTTGTGGTGGGTGGGGTAAGTAGGCAATGAGGCAGATAGTGTTAGGGACATGGAGCAGCCTGAGTCAATTGTCCTTTCAGTTAGAGATCAGAGAAGCAGGACATTATCCTGCTGAAGATCAGAGCATCAGGTTATCTCTGCTCAGTCTTGGAACCTGTCTGGGGTTTCCTCCCTTTTCATATGTTGATTCCTTACGGGAGATATCAGCTACTGTGCTGCTCCCAAAGCTCTTTGTGATGTTCTTAGAAGCGTCCAAGGCGGGATTCTGGGTCCATTTAAAACATGTTGGAGTGGTTTGTGTTCCTCAGCCTTCCCTTTACCACGTGCTCCTTCGCTGCTGGGAGAAAAGCCCGTGCCAGAGCCGTGCTCATGACTCCTTTGGGCTCTTGCAGAACCCCTCGATGGCCAGGTGCTCCTGGTGCTCCGCATGGACAACAACTGCTCGGCCACCGCCTTCGACATGGAGCTTTGTGCGGAGAAACTGAAGTCCCTTGGGGTTCAGGTAGGCTCCTCATGTGTAATCTCCCCTGGGAGCCCTGTAGGAGTGGATGCTGGCTGGATTAGCATCTTTTGCAGTTGCACCCACGTGATGGACAGCTTTCCTTTTTATTTGGCTTGAGTGGCTTGTTTCAGGTCAACTTTAGTCTATGGACTGCAAGTCACCTGTAACATGCTTGGCTTAAACCTTCATGAAGAAGCCTGTTCCACAGTGAATTGCTCAAAAGTCACTCTGGGAGGGAGCATGCTTGGGACAATCTGTCTTATCCTTTGTCGTAAAAAGGTGGTGTTTTTTCTTGTGACTTTTCCTGCACTTTCCAGGGAGATCTGACTCCCTGCAGATGGGGCAAGCACACAAGTTTTTGGTCTGTGACAGCTGTATGGCTGAGGTTGGAGGTGCTCTCTGCAGGAGGGTGCTCTGGGACACAGCATTTTGCTGCAGCACCAGCCTGGCCCGAGCTGGTTCTGATGGGGTAGGACCCCCAAACTGGAGGGTGACCCTCGTTTTCTGGTTTCTCCCCGAGCAGGTGGCAGCGGATCAGTGCAGAAGGTTAATCCAGGATGCTGTACTGAAGCCTGAAGTGAGACGGTACATGTTCTACAACTCCAGGGCGTTCCAGATAGCCATTGCTGTGGTAAGGACAGCAGGTGTCTCGCAGGTTTGCCATAGATATGCACTCGCTGAGATGCATCAGGACCTACACGTGGGGCTGTTATGGCCAGGCAGAGAGGTTTGGGTGAGGAGGAGATGCTGGTTTTCACACATCCTTTGGAAACTTCAGTTCACAGAATTTCTGTAGATGGAGGGCAAGGCACCTTCTCCACCCCCTTGCTTGGCAGTCCCACCAAAGCAGGCCGTCCATGGCTGAATAACCAGCAGATGCTGAGGCAGTAGTACCCACATCAGGCTTTTTTTTTAAACTTGATTTAAAAAATCTGTAGATATTTTGGTCCTGATGCTAATTTAGATCAATGGACCAATTAGCTTTGGCTACTGAGGTGATTGATTGTCTAGTTTTGCTTCTCTTCTGGTGACAGAGGCTCCTCCAGAGACCCCAACCATTAGCAACTACTGTGTGGCTCATACTTTGCAGTGTGCCAAGGGTGTGATAAAATCTGACTCCTTAATTTAGTTGCGTTTATTTTTTCAAATAGCCATTATACATATCTTCTCCTTTCGCTAATATTGTAGGAATTGGTGCTCAGTGTTTCAAGGGTTTTGGTGCCTGTTTAATGCAAATGAGTTATATTATTGTGAGATGATGCTGTGACACGCTGTGCTGTACACATCATATTTGTTTCCAGGCGATCTCCTGCTCAGATACGTGCTATCTGAAGTAAAGGCCAAATTAATTCAGTTTTGCCTCTCTTTATGCAAAGGCCAAGTTTGTCAGTCCTTAACACAGTCCTTGAGCCCAGTGTCAGTATTCACCAGTTGAGTGTTAGTATAATTGAGTCTCTGTACCAACTTATGCTTTGACATAGGAGCTTTCTAAGTACGGGGACTGTTAGAATTATTATCAATACACATCAGTGAATGCATTTCTTATCTAAATGGAAGAACTCGGTTGACACCCTTCCCAGTATGAATCATCATTAATAATTCACTGTCGACCAGAATTTTTTTATAATAAACTAGGTCCCACTCAGTCCTTCTAGTCCTTTCTTTCCCCTGTTTATTACTGGAAAGAACTCTTGTCCTTTCTCACCCTCTTAAAATCTCCTATGACTTAATTTTATGGCAAGGTACTACCCTGAGAGAAGGGACCAGGAGTTTTCTTCTTCCTTTGACCTCTCTCTCTTTTATAGTTCTATGAGTATTGTCAGTACCTCTGGGTTTTTATAGGTTTTCTACGTGTCTCTCTGGACAAACATTTACTCCACGGTCCAGCTGTGTTCCTTTGGACGCTACTGGGAGGCCAGTGTGCTGGTGACCCTGGCTGCCGTACTGGTCACTGTCATTGTGATACTGGTTCTCAACCGTCGGCAGAGGAAGGTAAGAGGGGGCTGCTGGTGCATGTAGGGAGCAGAACTCCATCCCACCAAAGTGCTGGGACCCAGGTCATCTCCTGGGTGTGTACAAAGAACACAATGGTACAGGGAGGGATGTTAGACATGAGGAAGAAATTGTTGGCCCTGAGGGTGGTGAGAGCCTGGCCCAGGTTGGCCAGAGAGGTGGTGGATGAACCATCCCTGGAGACATCCCAGGCCAGGCTGGACGGGGCTCTGAGCAACCTGAGCTGGTGAAGATGTCCCTGTCATGGCAGGGGTGGCACTGGGGAGCTGGGAAGGTCCCTTCAACACAAACCATCCTGTGATTCTATGAGCAGGCTCAGAGATCAGATTCAGGCAAGGGCTGTTGTACAGCCAAGTAAGGTGTTGTAATGCCTAAGCCGTAGGTGTTGGAGCCCGGCAGGCTGGCTCTGAGTGCCTGCTGTCGCTGGAGATAAAGCCACCATGGCGATTGTGGTTTGTGCTCCCACGGCTGGTGGGGGAGCCCCAGGGACTCATCGGCAGAGCCGGCTCCTGCCCTGTTTCCACAACAGTCCTTGCTGTCTCGGCTCTGTGCAGCCGTTAATAACATCGCTCGCTTGTGTCGCTGCAGTGCTCTGGACCTTGCAAGAGGTCCAGGACAAACAGGCATCTCCTAACACATAGAAGTTGTAATCAAATTATAAAACCAAGACAGACTGGGCAGTAGAAGGAAATATGGAGAAAATTTGTTAGCATGAGAAGCACCCAGCCTGCAGCATCCACCGTGTGGTTGTTGTTATCTTTTGGTTGTAGGAATCACAGGAGTATGGAAATTTCGAAGGACTGATCTGAAGAGTAGTATTAGAAAGGCTTGATTCAAAATCCAGAGGGGTCTTTGCGCTGATTTGAATGGATTTTGGGGCAAGCCTTAATGACAGCTGTGCAGTGATTCTTCCAAGGGGAAAGCTGGCAAATGTGTGGGGACACAGAAGCTCAGGAGAGGAGTCCTTAACTCAGGGACTGTTGGGGGACAAGAGAGAGAACATGATACTGGGCATCGATTCTACTTCAGACATTTTATCTGCAAGAGAAATAATCCTTGGGGAGATTTCTGTCTATACAGACATTGGCTAGTGGTGGCCAGGCCGATGCTGCTGGCTGGTGACAATCCTGCCCTGACTGCACACTGCTCTTGTCACCATTTTCCTTTGAGGCATGGAGTGTTTGGGACTATCCAGCTGCAGTTCGTACCTGTAGGCTGGCCCAACTTTTCTTGTAGAGTGTGGTAATTTTTCCTGCATTCTCCAACAGATAAATATGAATACAGATGCGAGGCTGGCAGCTGTCAATGAAATCTTGATCAAACACAGTTTAATACTGGGGATTACAGACGCCTGGGATGGGCCACGCAACATCCTACAAGTATCCTTTCTGTAGGGAATCATTTATACCCCTTCTGGGTATCTAACGATGTGGAGGTATTTGTTGATGTTATGATTCACAAGGATTTCCTGTGGGTGTGCTTTCTGGCATTTGTTTTTTCTGCTATTGAATGGTATGAGGGATTTGGGTATTTTTTCTTCTCCTATAACTGGGAATTGAGATATGCCCAAAGGCAATGGGAAATAATGAGTCTAAAGGATTGAAGGAGGATTAGTCCTTTGGGCAGGCAATTATCCCTGGAAGTGTATTATACCTACATGACAGTGATGATTCTTATTATGAGCACAGTGACAGAAATGTGCCTATGGTGAAAAAAAAAATCCACAATATGGAGAAAAAGAGAGTCCTTGTCCCTGGGAGCTCATGTTCTGCCTTGCAGAGACAAACTAAGCCAACAGCATCCAAGTGCCTCACCTCCCTCCTGCAGGCACATCGCAGAACTTGGTTTCATGGGAATTTTCAGTAGCCAAGCGCTTCTGACATTCCTGGCCTTCTAAAAATGCAGCTTGAAGAAATCAGGTAGAGGGGAGGCTCATTGGGTGCTGTTTAGAGGTTCCTTTTCTGGACTAGGCAAAGAAGAGAGTTTTAAGAGAGCATGAAAGTGTTAAAAGACAGTGAGAGAGGTGGGCTCCCAGGTTTGCTGGTGGACCTCACCCCATCCTGTATGTACAGGGAGGTAGGAAAGAGAAATGGAGAGGGAACCAAGGCTGAGACATGGGGTCAGAAAGGGGCAGGGAATGTTGCAGGTGGGCAGGGCTGAAGTCAGGCAGAATGAGGAGGAAATACTTAAGAACCTGAATTACACTTTTTTTTTCAAACTAGCGTAGTTTTATACCTCAGTAAGTGAGAAGTAATCCAATGAGCCTTCACCTTTACCTACGTGTCCCAGAAGTGCCTGAGGGCAGAAGATAACCCAAGGAGGTGTTCCTGCTCCAGCAGGAGTATTGGACGGTCTGATCTTTCGAGGTCCCTTCCAATCCCTGACATTCTGTGATTCTGTGATTTACGTTTTCTCTGCTCCAAGGTCAGATCCCTGTTAACCCTCCAGCTTTTATGCTGCTCCTGATCCCCTTACCAATGGCAGCTCGAGCTGTGGCTGTGTTTGGGGTGGGGGGTGCAAATGCTGCCTCTGTCCTGCAGACAAGCACCAAGCACAGTAAATTTTGTAAAAAATTAATTGAATGAATCACTAGAAACAAAGGAAAAAGAGGAAGGGGATTAGGGGAGCTAGATCAGGACACCCACCAGTTTATTTAGATGTAAGGCACTGAGATGAGTGATGGGCAATGGCTCTGGGTTATCCCAGCTGTCACCCCCCCCAGGCTGCAGGTTTGCGAGGACTTGCTGCCCTCTGGGGGAATGTCCCCCTCCCTGCCACCCCTCTTCCCCATTAGTTTGAGGTCTTCCTTATCCCAGACACTCTTGGCTTAAAATCAGCCCTGCAATGTATGATTTGGTTCCTGACTCTGTCCTGGGCATCCCATGGGCATCACCTGCTTTTGCTCTGCTTCCTGCGAGGTCTGTACCATGATCTGCATGGAGGCAGAGGGCTGGGGAGGGGGAAACATGGCAAAACCCCTTCCTTAACCCTGCCTGTCCCAGCTGTGGTTCGTGCGCTTCAGCCCGGAGCGCTGCCTGCAGTCCTTGTCAGCCCATATCACAGACCTGCAGAGGACACGAGAGGTAAATGAGGGTGGGTTCAGCCCAAGATCCCCTAGGGACACGTCCAGGCCCACCCCTGGGCCCCAGTTTTGGTGGGATGGAGGTGGACAAGGAGAACAGAGTGTTTGAGTGTCCTCCTGGGCATCCCCTGGTGTGAACTGGACAGACTGGGAGGTGGATAAGCTGCATGTGTCGGTGTCCAGTTCAGCAGGAGTTTGTTTAGACCCTGCGGTACCTGTGTGTCTGGATAATTAACTGTACAACTTTAATAAAGGAAAGCCATCAAGAATCAAGGGCAAATTTTGAAAGCATGTGTCACAACTCGAAATAGCCGACACCTTGACCTGTCCTCCTGAAATAAATGGGTTAGCCTGAGGAATAAGTAAACACTGTACTGGGTTAACTGTATAAAAGTTTTGCCCTCTTGGCCTTCAGAGAATGTTTTCCTCTATGGGGGTGTGTAAATACACAAACACTGCTCTGTCCTGTATGCAATTGCCCTTGCTGACCATGGCTGTGGCATGAGAGGTGAAGGTGTACAACCCCCCAAAACTCTCTGGGCTGCTCCTCTCCTTGGATCAATTAACAGATGCAGATTGGGGGATGGACAGTAATACACCAATTCACATATTGGCTGATATAACTCATATAGGTTTTTAAAGACTAGATTCTCTGTGCCAGGCTGTGACCATCGTGCTGGGAACAGTCACCGGCACAAGAGGCAGCTGATGGCAGCCAGGATGAAGATGCTCAGCTCCAAGTGCTGGGCACGGCCCTTGGCCAATGCTGTTTTTTACTCTCAGGACAATAACTCCCAGAAGTAAAACATGTGCAGGAGACAGTCGTGCCCTTTAAAGGCTGTCCCCAAACTGGCACTGCTGCCTGCCTTTGGACACCCCCAAAATCTGTTTCTCTTCCAGTCGGGCTTGCGGCGCAGCCTGGACCAGCTCTGCGTGGTTATGGAGGCGGTGGTTCACCCCGACCCGGGGACGGAGGAGGAGGCTCCGTGTGAAGAGTCCCCTCTTCTATCCAAGGGAAGGAACCCAAATAAAAAGCCTGTGACGTGCAATGAGCTGCTCCGCCTGGTTCCTGATGGCCCACCAGAGGTAATGAGAAATATCCCTCCAGGCGCCTTGACTCCAGAACTCATCCCAGCAGGCACCAGCCATGAGGAACATGTCCTTTTTCACCAGTAGAAGCACCTGGAAGTCTGGAGGTCCACAAATATCTTCTCCAGCCCTGGCACTGCTGAGCAGTTAATGCTTGCTGAGCAGCTAGTGCTTAATCCTTGAGGAATTCATGGATTGTGCTTTTTCTTGCTGGTGGCCAGGGGTCCCCATTTAGAAGACAACCTCTCCCCACGGTCTGTGCAGGGACCCAGTGCCTCTGTCTGTGCTGGGGATGCGGCGTGGATGTCCCCAGCCTTTGCTTCCTCCATGGAGCACGCCTTCAAAGACTTACGCCACGCTGAGCAACAAATGTGTCCTCATTCCCACTCAGCAAGAAACTTCAAAAGGGATGATTTTGATTTATTTTAGTTTTCTGCTCACTGTTATTAAGTGAATTTGGTGCAGGTGATGTCCCTGCAGATTGAAGCTCTCTGGTTCTCTGTGGGCAAGATAAAGCACCGGGAGGCGGTGGCTGGGCAGGCAGATCCCCAAACAGCCTGGCTCCATGGTCATTCCGTGTCACCCCCCCATGGGGACAATGTGCCAGCACTGCTGACCAGAAGGGGATCTGGGACAGTTACATATGCTCTTGGCTCCTGTCCTATTTCTTCCAGACAAGGACAGTCCTTGAACAAGGGAGCAAATGGCATTTGATGTATCATCCCCTCTTCCCACAGGGAGATGCTCTGACACCTCTTGTGCTCGTTCCAGGTGATGGCCCAGCAGCTCCTGGTGATCTTCAGTGGATGCTACGTGCGGCTCCTGGTCACCGGCCGGCTCCCCGGCGCCGGGGTGGGGGGACACCTGGAGCACAGCAGCGTGCCCTGTCTCTGCCAGTTCATTGAGACCACCGCGCTCAACACACAGCACAGCTGGTTCATGGGCAGGTGACCTGAGGGGGCTGGAAAACCCCGAAATAAGAGCTATGAAACATAACAGCATGAGGAAACTGTGGGGTGGAGGACAGAGCTGTAATCGCTCATCCTGGACTTATCAGGGTGAACGAGTGGAACTGTGGCTCTAGTGAAACATGCAAGATGCTCACCAGAAAGCTGCTCACCTTCGAGACCTGCCTGCCCACCCCCTTGGTGTGAAGGAGCTGCTCTGGGGGCAGAAACACTCTGAGGAAACCCTGGAGCTCCCTGGGACATTTCCCACTGCTCCTACTTGAGAAGCCATGGGCAATACCTGCAGGTGCCAGCCCCACGCCTTCGAAATGAAGTACGTGGGGAGTTTAGTACAAGGAAGACTGGGGAAATATATACATAGTGGTGTTGCAAATGAGATGTTTGCTCTGGATTACGTTTATGTCGTGTAGCTGTTGGTGACAGTGAGCTTTGTCCTGTGACAGGGGACAACATCTCAGCTGATGACTTGACAAACTTTCCATGCAAGAACCAGCTCAGGATGGTGCTTGGCACCTGCCCCTTCTTCTGCCTCCCCAGGAGGAGGGTGATGGGCATCTGGATGATTCATGGTATGAGACCTTAAAGAAGGCACTATGCACTGGAGTGCAGCTCTTTTTAGACCCTCATTTCTGCCCTATTTTGGAACAGGCTGGTGTACTTTGCTTTTCCTTGCCTTCTTTCCCTGGTCACATTTGCACACTGTGTAAGAGGAGCCATTGGTGGGCAGGACACCTCTACATTTGCTTGGAGTCCATAGGGACTGGGAAATAAAGTGCCTTAAGCCTACAAGAGGCTGTGTGCTCAGGTAGTGCCTGTGAATGCAGAACTGCGGTATGGTCCAGAAGCTGCTGCTGTCCTCCTCTGTCCCCAGAGGACGGCATTCCCATTAAATTCAGCTGCCTGAATACACTTATGATTACCTGACCACCTAACTGCACAGTTTGGTGGTGATAGCTGCCAATGGTCAGAATAAAGAGTCCTATGGTCTGTGTTTTCCAGCCTTGCTGTGCCTGAGCATACACAGGTCTGTCCTGCACCTCCCAGCCCACCCTCCCTTTCTCCCCATTTCCAGCAGAGCTCCCCAGCCTCCTGGGCAGGGCTTGTGCCTCTCCCACCTGAACAAAGCTCAGCATGGGACACCTGCCCCACATGAAGCCACAAAGGTTTTAAAATCAAGGTCCCTGGTTTGTGTGCATCCCTCAGTTGTGCATGTCCCATCCTACCGCTGAGCATCTCCCCATCATGCGATATTGGACCAAAGGACAAATCATCGCTCAGGGTGGCTGCAAGAGGCTGAGCCCTGGAGACCTGGGAGCTTGGTGCCAGCTCTGCCCGGGGTGGCTCTGCCCTCTCTCCTGTTGTTTCTGCCACAAGCAATAGAGTCAAGGTCCGTCTCTTCCTACATGAGCAGTAAGGCAAACCCTGCTGGTGCCAACATACGATCCCCAGCATCAGTCCGTTCAAACACCATGATGATAGCAAACCCCTTCCAGGAGAAAACCCACTGCAATCCCAACCAGCCTCTTCTTATCAGTCTTTATTTCTGGTTCCGCTCGGGCTGTCACAGCAAGGGGTCGGGCAGATTTCCCCCCGCACATGCGGAGTTTGCGATTCTGCTGTCGTTGCTTTGTGACGATGTGGGGTTTGCTGGAGGGGAAGTGGGGGAACCCACCGGGGTCCCTGCAGCTCTCTGTGCATCACGCCGGGTGCTGGCTGCAGGGTGAGCTCAGCTCCAGCAGCTTGTACAAAACATCATGGGATTTCCACAGACCTGAGCTCTAAGGCTCCTTACTCCAGCTCAGGAGCTGATTTTACCATTGTGGAAATCACCTGAATGTATGCCAATATCATTGGGAGAACAATTTAGTTTCACGGTATAAAACTCCGATTTGCTGCTAGGATGCAATGGCTCATCCTCTTCCCCCAAAGTGGCAGAAACCTCTGATACACATTGGCAATTTTTTTTTTCTGCCAGCTAGAAAATTCTGGTAAGGAGAGAGTGATCAGGACATTTTCTATCGTTGTGCTTCTGTGTTGAGAGCAGACACAGAAAGGATTTGCTGATGTTTTCCAATCCCTGGGCTGCAGGATTCCCAGTAAAGAGGTTCCCTGGGGAAAGTGGTGGGAAGAAAGCTCGTGGGCCTCAGGCAAGGGCCACGAGAGCTTCTACCCTCAGGACTTGCAGGGCTGGTCTGGGATGGGGCGGTTGTTCCCGGGAAGCGAGGCTCTTGCTTGGGGGGCTGCTGTTACATCTGCCTTTACATCTGCAAATGCACAAGCATTGGAGAAAAGAGAGGGATTCAGATTAGCCAAAGGGAAAGATTCTTGCTGAAGGGACAAGACTGGGGTGTGAAGTGTCAATGTGCTCGGAAAACCTCCTGATGGGAACTATAAGCACCATTAGGTAAGAGTGAGGGAGTCAGGGCAGCTTTACAACTCCCCGGCAGAGCCCGCCTTGCTGCAAGGAGGGGACAAAGCTCCACGGTTTCCAAGCTGTGACCTGGATGCCACCAGTGCCTCCAGATCACCCACATTTCCCAGCCGGACCTGTGCTCTGCTGAGCTGTGTGATCCTCACACGCTGTCCTGGACCAGCTTTCCCTGGGGTGCTGCAGAGCCCACAGCTGGGGATGCTCCATGAGGGAGGTGCAGACCCTCTGCTAGAGCCGGCTGGGGCAGCTCCTCCGATTGCAATAAACACCCAGCAATTAACTGCAGAGAAGGAGCTTAATTCCTTTGCTCAAAGGAGGAGTTTGATTCCCATCACTAATACACCCGAGCACCTGCCCAGCTCTTCCCATCTGGTGCTTCTGCAAAGTCTTGGCTCCTGTTGCAGGCCAGATGACTTTTCCTTCATGAGCACTTAATTAAGGCATTAACAAAGGGAGGCAACCATTCTCCCCTCCTCCTCCCCCCATTAAAGAACCAGCTGTGTTTTTAAGAGGTGGTTTTATAGGGCTGTCCTAGGCCTGCAGTTTATTTTCCTCCTTTGCACCCAGCACATGGGAGCAGCAGAAAGGGGATAACTCAGCTCTATCCTGCGGTTCTCCTGGGACAGCCCTGAGCTCCTGGCAGAGGTAGAAGACCATGGGCACAACCTGACCGCGGTAGCAGCCGCCCGGGAATGTGCTTGTGCCCGAGTGCAGCTCTGGGCATGTTTGCACAACAGCAACCGCGGGTGACTCAGCTAAACCAGTGAAACTGGTATTAGTGGGGCAGATCTTTCCACGGCTCGTGTCTGCTGTTCAAACATTGTTTTGTTTGGACAGGGAGCTCCAACAGCAGAGCGGCAGGGCTGGGAGGTGCAGGAGCAGCCCCTGGGGCAGGGCTGAGGAGCCAGGAAAAGCTTTGCAGAAGCGGGACCAGCTGCTCTCAGGCACAGTTGCATGAGGGATCTGCAAAGTCATAGCGGTCTGTGTGTTTTAAATGGGGCAGGAAGGGGCTGGGGAAGACTGGCAGCAAGGACAGAAATGCTACTGCCGCCTGGGGTGCGTGGTGACGCGTTTTGGTGTTTAGCAGAGTGCCTGAAATAACATATGTTGCTCCAGGGAGATGTAGCTCTGGGGAAATAGTGCTTCAGGGGGTTATATCCACACACTCCTCTGATTACCCCCAGTCCTGCCTTTTAAAGGCTGCTATTTGCTCATCCTCTCTGTCAGGAGCTGGGACACAGCCCTGACATTTAAAGGTAAAACCCAGCGAGGGAAGATAAAGCAGGAAAGAAAACAAACTTTTGCGATTTCCACCTGTTATGGTTACAGCTCTGAGGAGACTACGGTGGCTGGATGACAGGGAGGGAGCGATGGGGACCCAGCGCGTCTCCCCTGTGGGCTGGGCAGCAGCAGCAGGTGCCCCCCCAGCCCATGAGCCCCAACAAGCCCTGGCCCCTCCATCCCCTGTCATTGGAGCTGAGGTGTGCGATGTCCCCATCCCTTCCATCCCTTGTCATTGGAGCTGAGGTGTGCGATGTCCCCATCCCCAGTGAGCCCCACACTTACTGTGGGGGTGGCTGGGGGTTGCTGCCTGTGCCGGGCAGGGTGGTGGCTCCTGGTGCTCCCGCCTGCACAGGGTCCACATCTTCCTGGCCACATAGCAACAGGCTGGTGGGAAAGGAGAGACCTGTCTGCTTGCTGCAATGGTGCGAAACACCGGCTACCCTGAAAATCCCTCCCCAGAGTCCAGAGCTGGGGGTCCTGGTGCAGGAAACAATCTCCTTGCCAATATAATAGGCCCAGGGAACATCTCTCAGCAAAGCATATTTTATCAATGGTTTTGTAAGACCAGGTGTTCTACCTAAAGGTGGGCACACATAATAGGGCAAAAAGACCCTGCTTATATCCCCCCAAATCCCGGCTGCAGTTTCCCTCCCCTGCTCCCCATGGGTTGGTACTTTAGGGTTTATAGTCTGCCCGACGCCTGCCTCAGTTTACCTGTCTCGTTCATCTAATTCTAACAATTGCCTTCCCTTATTGATTTACTTTAAATATGGATTTCTGGCTTTTTGGCTACCCTTCCCCCTAGCTCAACTTTTTAAATAATCAGTTTGCATTGTGGGATTAGTTCAGCTCGAAAAGGCTTTGTTTTACATTAAGGATTCATAGTCTGATGTCTCTCAGTCCTTCCCCCCACTGGGCTTGGGCACCAGGTCTCCAGTTTTGTGAAAACAACAGTCCTTTGTGAAACGTTCCTTACACTGGCAGAGGAGGATCTGCTGGGGACCCTTGGTGGATTATGGCCAAAAGGAGCAGAGGAAACAGGGGATTGGATTTAACAGGGTAGAGGGAGTTGCTATTTCTGGCGTCCTGGCCGTGTTTCAAACCACTCCAGCACCAGCCTTTCTCGCCCCACAAGCCAAGGCCAGAAAATATGCAAAGTATTTACCGTGCAGAAATCCCACAAAACTCTCTTGCCTCAAACGAGAGGTTTCCTTACCGTTGATAATTACTCAAACCATGTTCTCCTGGGCTCAGCAAAACTCCTTCCTGGCCAGCCGGTCTCTCCCTCCCGCAGGCAGCTCTGCCGTGCTTTAGATTTCTGTACAGCCCGGCTTCCTCATTCCATCCCTCCCGCGGGGAGGTTGCTCGGGTAACACGCGTCACACATGGACTTAGGCTCAGCCCAGCACGGACTTAGGCTCGGCCCAGCACGGCCCCTGGGCAGGGCTGCACTGTGCTGGGATCCCGCACGTCCCGGGAAGGAGGAATCACCCCGAGCGCTGAGGTTTGAACGGACTGTGATGGGAAAGCAGTTTGGCCTCAGCTGGAGGAGCTGCCGATGGTGCTTGGTGCTGATGGAGGAGCTGGGTTTGAGAGGTGGGGGGGTAAATCTTGTGCTGTGAGCTCCAAGCTGAGCTGGAGAGGAGAGCTGCAGCGTGTACTTTGCTTGTATGGAGATGGGGGGAAGAAAGGGATGTTTCTTTTCCTTTCCTACTGCAGGGACATCAATATCCTTCCCTCCCCCAGCCAAACCTTCAAACGCTCCTATACCATGTCCTATTGTACTTGGGCTTAGATAAGGATGACACTCCTTGCAGATGAGATATAGGCAGTAACACTGGCCTCAGTTTCTCCAGGGTCGTTCCCCAGAGCACTGCTTGATTTTTGTCCTCAGGGATCGCTGCAGGTGGTTACTAAAGAAGTGCTGGTTTTGTGCATCCTTGGCAAACCCTTGCTGTTGTTCGTGCTTGGTGTATATTCCTCTAGTCAGGTGAATTCTGAAAGGTTCTGCTTTGCCCTTTGACCAGGGCAATGTGTTCCCTATTTCTGAGCCAAGCACTTGCTGATTCAGGCAGGCTGGACTTTCAATATCCTTGCCTGGGGATTGTGTAAGGTTGGTCAGGGACGTGGTTGATGGAGTGTGGGTATTGTGTCTCGCGGCACTGCGAGTCAGCAGAAGAAAGAGCAAGATCGGTGTGTGAGATAGAGAGGAGCTAATATCGCTCCACCCCACCCTTGCTCTTGTTCTGGTGTTTCATGTTGGGAGACTTGGGTAAACTCTGCACTGGGCTGAAAACTGTTAAAGGCAGCAGGGGAAACTTCAGCTGGTGCATGCCATGCGGTGTTAATGGAAGGCAAAGGCTTCAATGGATGTGAAGAATGATCTCTGCCCTAATCCACGGAGGACTCGCCATCACATCATCAGATGTCGTTGGAGCCTGCAGGAGTATGTCATGCAAGATCTGTAGCTGTTTTAAATTAAAAAAAGAAAAAGCCACCCACAAAAAAACCAAAACCAAACAAACAAAACCAAGAAAAGCAAATAAACCACAACAAACAACCACCAAACAAAACAAACCAACCAAACAAAAAAACCTAACAATAAAAACCACAAACAACCATAAAAACCAAAGCTCTAAACTCTGAGCACCCCCATCCAGACCTGCAGAACCCACCCCCCCAGCCTCCAACCCTCTCTGGAGGACTCAGCTGTTTCACAGAAGAGCTCAGCAGGGCAAAGGGAATGATGGTACCACAGCTTTGTGCTTTAACAAATAGTGAAGGTGGCTGGAGGAGTAAACTGCTCCTTTGAGGCTTTGCTTTCAATTGTCTGGTTTCTGATGGGTTTCAGGCAGGTGTTATCCACGGCCAAATGTGCGCTGTGGAGCTGAACCCCCAGGTTTGCAGGCACGTCCCTCTAGATGGTGCTAAGCTAAAGAGAAAAGGCGGGTGGCAAGAGGCCTTTGAGGAGAGGTTGTCTGGTGCTCTGCCTCTGCACATCTGGATCTGCTCAAGGCCTCCTGGGTGTGGAGAACATCTCTGCTGCCAGCCAGGTGCCCGTGCATTTGTACAGGTGCTCTCCTATGGTGCTCATCGTTTCTATTTGCAGCAAATGCTTCTCAGGCCCTTCTTCCACTTCATGTTTCCCTGCTGATGTGTGCGACTCCACAAATGCATCATGATTTTAATCAGCGTGTCTGTTCCTACTCATGCACTACAGCAGACAAGTTGATTTTTAATGGCAAAAATCCATCTTAGCTGCTTTTTCCACTTCAACTGGTTTTGCTGAGCAGCACAACTAAGACTACATCAGCTGAGTCCTCTTTTGTCTCATGCATCATTAACCAGAATCTTAACCAAATTCATGCACAGATAATGTATGATTTACTGAGGTGGGAAGTCGAGAGAGAATTATCCTGGCTCCCAGAGAACAGCAAGGATTAGCTCTGAAGGGGAAGTCTTTTAGATCAACAGCTGAAGGAACTTGACATTGGAGTCACAGATGGGTAGTAAATAAGCTATTGAAAGAGCTATTGTTAGAAGAGACTTTTCAAAAAGAATAGCCCCATTCAGGTCTGTTTTTCTTCCCACTAAGTATAAATAGGGGGGGAACAACTCTATAACCTCAATAGCACTGTGTGGATGTGGTGCTGCTGGGAGAGGAGGATTGAGCTCCTCCCCTGGTACCTTGTTCTGCAGAGGGAAAAGCTGTTTGTAGGCACTGGTGGGATCGCCACACAACCTGATGTTTTCAGTAGGGCTGTAGGAGACACCTGTTTGGCAGGAGCACACTTAGATTGACTGGAACTGAGGAGCACCCAGCTGCATAACCTAGAAAACAACCTGAAAAGTGAGTCCTCTTTTGTCTCATTCATCATTAACCAGAATCTTAACCAAATTCATGCACAGATAATGTATGATTTACTGAGGTGGGAAGTTGAGAGAGAATTCATCCTGGCTCCCAGAGAACAATAAGGATTAGCTCTGAAGGGGAAGTTGGTGTTGGTCCTGTTCCCATGCAATTAGCTACGGCCGCTGCCCTGATATCGCTGTTTTCTCCGTCATGGAGAGAGGAAGTCACAGGTTTTAAAGCTTCCCAATCTAGATTTGTTGGCCTGAGTTTCGAATGTGGTTTCTACTGATGCAGTGGAGAAAGACTGCTTTTGCCAAGTTTTCCTTCCAAGAATGGCTCAGCTCCATTCGTGATGAGCCCATAAACTGGATTAAGAGCTCAGGGACAGATTTTCTGGTATTTGAAACCCATAATCTGGGCTGGGCTTTCAGAACAGCTCAGTCCCCTTGTAAGCAGCAAATTATGGTCATAAGTGGCTCAGCACTTTGCAGTTTATATCAGGCTACTCGAGGCTGCGTTTTCCGTAAAGCGCAGCACCCAGTGCTCTGGGATCTTGGGAAAAGCGGGGCAGTTATCTGAGTGCTGACCTGAGCTTTCCTGAAGATGAGAATCCTCAGCCTCTTTGTATTCCTTCTCAAGGAGTACAAGCATCTCTAAAAAAATCAGTTGTCAAATTAATCCATGGGCTGCAGGCAACCTATCATCCATTAAAACCTCTGATATTGTCCATGGCTACATAACTTGTGAAGTTGAGGGGCCTCATCTCCAGCATCAGTGTGACCCCATTTCAGAGCGTGTCTGCGACCTGTGGGTTCTGTGGCTGGAGATGAGGATACCTTTAGTGTGGATGAACTAGAACTGTGACAAGGACTGATGTGGCTGCAGGTACATGCTGACTATTCTCCCAATTTGTTTGGGAGATTTTACCGTCAGCATCGCCACACCTGCTTCCTTAGGAGAAAATAAGGTGAGTGAGGTGGGTTTAGGTGTCTGGTCCAGTTCAGAAGAAAGGGCGGGTGACATTTAGCACCCAGGGTGCTGGGTCACTGCAAACCAGCTGAGCATCACGACCACTGCTCCAGAGCAGCTCGATGTGCTGCGGGGCAGCGAGGAGGCAAAATGAGCTGCTGTAAACGTGGTGCTGCTACTGTTTGCTCAAGTGCTGAAAGCCAACCAGGGTCAGAGTGATGTGCTGCGTCAGAAAACCTCACTGGCGTCAGGAGGAGTCAAGGCATCAGCAAGTCCAAACAAGGCTTTCTCCAGAGGGGTTACAAGGATCTTGGTGTGCAGGAGCTTCTGAGACTCTCACGATGACAGTTATTGATGACTATGGATAGCAAGACAGGGAAAGACCTTTTGTTGAGCCAAAGTTGGCATCATGTTTTTCCAAATGATTTGTTCCTGGTATTGATGGTGGGAAATTCCTGTTGAATCAAGCATTCCTCAGGTGGGACTGGCTCTTGTCACCTTGGTGACCTATTTGCTGTGGCATGGAGCTCATTCCTGCTGGTGGCCCTGTGCCACTGGCCCAGCCCAGCTCTTCCTCTCCAGCCTGGATGCAATCATTACAAAAAGCATATTTCTGAATAATTTGTCCTGATATTTGCAAGTCTGAGGAGAGATGAAGGTGACTACAAGCCTTTCGCAGCAAAATTCCCCCAAAATTGTTTACCTGTGCCTTTCCCAGCCCTTGGCAAGGTGACGTCCTTGCTGAGACGGAGGAGAGACATTGATGCAACTCAGAAAGAAGCCCCGGGTTGGCTCATCCCCAGGTGCTCTGAGCAAACACCAGCAGCAGAGCCAATGCAGGAGATCCCTCGGGGTGTGTTTCATCTCCTGATGTTTGCTAATCGTTTTAATGGCATGGGAGCCGTCACCTGGCCTGGCCTTCCTGCGGTTGTCATTCTTGGCTGGGCGTTTCTAGGAATTACTGGCAGCCTCTGAAGGAAGAGTATTTTGGAAATAATTTGCCCCCAAAGCACAGGGTAAAGATTGTTGTCTCCCGCATCTTCTTGGGGTGCGTGTAAATGAGTGAACGTGCAAGTCAGAGCTGCAAGGTCTCCTGTGCATCTTCTCCAGCAGCTGCTGTGATGTAGGGCAGCCTTAAAAACCCAGATAAAACACCGTAACACAGTGCTCAAAACCAAACTACGTGGTTATTGGAGAAGAGGCAGAAAACTTCATCTGTGCAAACCTTAATGAATCTTTCTGAGTTCTGGATATATCCTGGGTATATCTACTTCCTCCTAACCCATCTCTCAGAAAAGTTGTTATGTGGCCCAGTTTGCTCTTGACAAATGGTATTTGTCTGTCTCTTGCCATTGCAGTGTCCTCAGATGGCTCATGTACAGACTCTTCAGGCTTTTGAGGTTGCTTCTTCCTGACCATCCCCTCTCCTCATTTTGCCGCCTTTCTGGGCAGCCGGCTCAGCTGTCCCCTTCCTCTGGCCCTATGTCACTGCATCTTCAAGGAGGTTTCAGGATGGTTGTTAACACCTCAGAGTCTTTTAACTGCTGAATACCAGAGTATTCAATACTCCTGAATGTATATTTTTAACATATACAGCCTTTATTTAGTGCTGTATTGCTGGGCAGCTGGGTGGAATTGAGCTTGTTTCTGCATTGATTACTGTGGCTTTCCCTGTGGCTCTCAGTGCTTTCTTTTCTTTCTCTCTTAATTCTGATGAATGCAGAAAACCTTTTTATTTTTGGGAGGGGGGTTCTTAACTCTTCCTTTTTATGTCTCAGTTTGCATCTCAGCATTTGAGTTTAATCACTGAATATTTGTGCCACACAGTATTTACCCATATATCCTTATTTCTAGGTGTTGTATCGCTCATTCTGATTTTCAGAAAGCCTTCTTGTTGCAGCTGTGCTGGTTCTTCACAACACTTCCTATTTTTCTGCATGGGGAACGTTTGCTATTGTGCCTTTATTTTACTTTTACGAGCTGCCCACTCTTCTGCTTCTCTTTGGTTACTTTCCAGTTTCAGATTTGCAGTCAGTTCACATCGCCCACTAAAACCGACTGTTCACATGATCTGAACATGGAGGGGGCAAGGGAGCTGTCTGGCTGTCTGTTTGTCTGTCTGTCTGTCCATCTGCACTGCCTGGCTGGGTGGGATGCAGATACTTCCCCTTCCTCCCTGCCAACATCTGGGTTCATTTAGCACCAAAACCAAGAGCTCCTCACCCAAAAGTTCAAGAGCTGAACTCATTTTCACCGAAGCCAAAAGTACAGTCAGAATCCTTAAGTATTCAAGCAGAAAGCATTTATCCACAATCCTTGGATATTGCTGCTGTGTGTGTAATGGGTCTGATGTGATGCAGTTTTCTATTAGGAGGGAATTGCATCTGTGACATTAAATCACGCTGCAATGCTATAGGGCAGCCAAATGAGCAAAAGACCTTTGACAAAGGACCTTTGGCTTGTGACCAAGTATTCTGACTTTCTTTTGGTATGACCCCAGATTATTTTCCAATGATAAACTCTGGCTCATTACACACAGCAGAGCTTCCAGGAGCAAAAAGGAGATACAGCAGCAGTAGGGAAGGGCAAGGGTCTCGCCTGATGATGCTGCATGCTGTTATGTGGTTGGACCACAGACTGGTTTATTTTGGTGGGGAGGAACAACGCATACCGGGATGCAGACAGAGGTTCACGCAGAGACAGAGATCTTGTTCTGGAAAAAAGCACAGAGAGCTGACCTAAGCCACTTTCTTTATTCACCATTGACAATTTATAGGATTTACAGGTACAGGCCTGGACTAAGATGTTTACATAAGATGTTTTTCCACTAATTGGAAAACACACTAAACTCACGTGGTGTTTGTCTGACTTGTTTTTCTGCTCATTCACAGACCAGGCCCAAGGACACTCACACATCCCATGCACTTGGGGGTGGTTATCCAGCCCGAGATACCATTCTCATGAGTCTGGGCTATAACTCTTTACAATTATGAGAAGCGTTCTTCAACACAGTCTGTCCAAGGCCCTTTATATTTTATTATGATCTGACTATGTTAGTATTATTTCTTCGACCATCCAGATGGTTATGTTAGTATTGACCTTCCTTCCAGGTGGCTGGAACCGCACATCTTGCTTTCCCACACTTTTACTTTCCAACAGGCAGGGTGGTGAAACAATGAGACAGCTGCATCAGGAACCATCAGTGGTAGCTGTAATGAATGGCTGCACTCTTCCTTCGAGCATTTGAAGCTCCTGTTCTGGTTTATTTACACCCAGGGCGATGTGGTTTGGGGTCAGGGCACAGGGCAGGTGAGACAGGAGTCAAGCATCTTCTGGGCTGCAAATAGGAAACGCCGGGGCATCCTTGCCAAGTCAAGAAATCCCCTCTGGGTCGGGCTGCTGTGTTTAAATAGCCAGTTATTATTTACATGAAATGGTATTTAATTCCTCCTCTCACCTGAGCGAGTTACGTTGAGCACTGGGTTTGGGACATGGTTATTCAGGGACCAGGGAGGGTGAAATTGGTGCCAAAGGATTGATGAAGTGCAGGGTGGACCAGGGCTGTGCTTGGCTGTTGGCTCAGTTGCTGCTCGTCTTATAGCTCAGGAAAATAAAGACCACTCTTTTCCTATTAATAAATCACATCATTTGGTGAGTATTGTCCAGAATACCTGGTGTACTGGGCATAACACTGGGACCGATGCATCAGCTTCAGGGTGTGTTTTACTTCAAAATCTTTCTTGTGGTGGGATAATAGTAGAAAGCCTCAAAAGCAACTTGTTGAAGGAGAAAATAACTTGCCAAAATTCACACTCCTGGGGAATTTTCCACTAGGTGAAGTTTAAATGAAAAATTGAGGGAGAAGTTGTAGCACTGCGGTCTTTGGTATTTTCTGATCAGGTTTTGTTCAGTATCTTGAAAGGGAATGGTGCAAAAACTTGGTCCTTAGCCAGGGCACTAACTATGCCCCTGCTATTGACAGTAATAAATGTGATTGACTTTAAGGGAACTACATCAGCTGGCAACCACTGATGGTGTGGTCTGTCAGATTTGGGAGCAAATTAGATAAGAATGGCTGTTACTAACTTAGATGAGGTGAGGTTTTTAGAGCAGGCCAGGGATTTAGCTGTTAACATTAATGGAACATTTATAGAAAAATTTCTCTGGGCTGCTCTACAGATGAGCCCGAGGTGGCTGCAGGCCAGGCTATTGACTGCATAGACCTGATGTGACTTTTACTCATAGTTGTTTTAAGTCTCTGGCATCAGCTCTGTTGACTTTAATATCGTTAGCCTGGATTTACAGTGCTGTAAGTGGGGCTGAAATCAAGTTTTCGGTACCTATTAGAGGGTGAAATTGATGTCTTTGCAAAGAGCCCAGCCAGCCAAAGCTTCTGCAATACTAAAATCCCAGCATGGAATGGCAGTGGGGCTTTCAGAACCACATAACAGGCTTCCAGCGTCACTCATGTTGTGGGCTGGGAGGCTTTGAAAATCCCAAAGGCCTGAGTAACCCCTCTAAGACAAGCTGCTTTCGAGTGACTCATTAGCCTTAGCACAGGGAGGTTAAGTCAATTAAACCACTTTCTGTAATAAATTAGGTTGGGTAAATCAGCATCCCTTTTTGCACAGGGATGTGGCAGCAGGAGGTGGGTCCATCAGCAGAGCTGGGGGGCAGAAGCTGCTCTCACCCAGATGCATGTTCAGCTGTGGCACCAGGGGGGGCACCTGGGGCAGGGGAGACCCATCATCCCCTTCACTGGGGATCCTGCCCTGCCTGAAACCAAAATGCTGAGTGCAGGGAAGCTGCTT
This sequence comes from Patagioenas fasciata, assembly GCF_037038585.1. Classification (NCBI taxonomy): domain Eukaryota; kingdom Metazoa; phylum Chordata; class Aves; order Columbiformes; family Columbidae; genus Patagioenas; species Patagioenas fasciata. Next base: position 3,735,046 of record NC_092539.1, read on the forward strand.
CTCAGCAGATGTTCTGCCTGATCCAAATTGGGAAGTGCTGAGAACTTACTAAAAATCTCACAACTCAGGGTTTTGCAGGGGTTTCAGGTGGATCCCGGATAAGAAGGAATGGTCCCAAGTGTGGCCATGGAGATGAGACCTGATGCTTGGCTGCTCCCTGCTGTATGCAGTCATAGAATCATAGAATTGTAGAATTATTTTGGTTGAAAAAGATCCTCAAGATAGAGTCCAAGCATTAACCCAACAGTGGCACTAACCCATATCCCTGAGAACCTCATCTCCGTGTCGTTTAAACCCCTCCAGGGATGGTGATTCAACCACTCATCTCTTTGCAAATGCCAAGAGTGCCTTGTTGTGCATGGAGGTGATGATGTGACTTGCAAAAGGGGTGGTAAAAATGGGATTTCAGGGATAAAAGATCTTCAGGAGTCACCCCTATAAGGGACAGGTGATGTTTCCTGGGGTAAGGAAATACCAAGGGGCCAGTGCCAGCTGGCACGCTCTGGCCATGCGCGTGTCGGTGCAGGATGGATGCTCTGCAGGTACCCGGGGCCGTCTTGTCAGCCCCGCTCAGCTCAGCCAACCCTCCTTTTTAATCCTCGCTCTTCCCCTTCACCATGAGACAAGCCAGACACGGAGGATGTGACAAACCGTGTGGGAGGCTTCCTAAACAGGCACAGCAGTTGGGTGCCCGGGCAGGGCGGGAGATGCCAGCTCCGCTCCTGGCTCTGTTCTCACCACGCTCTTATGCAAGTGGCTTCATTTCTCCATTTCCTTCACATCTGATTAGCTAAGGCGTTTTTTAGGGGGCAGGGACTGAGCTTTATTTTGCTTGGGTAAAGCACCCCCGGTGAGAGAGGCTGGAGGAAGCTGATGGGATAAAAAAGCATAGGATGTCACAGCTCTTGCCTGGGTGGTTGTGCAAGGAGCAGCTCACCCAGCGCACGTGGCCTCGCACGGCCCTGCGGCACAGACCCCACCACGGACCCTTCACCGAGCCTTTTTCGACAGACTAGTCAAGGTGCATTCGCTCCAGGAAAGTGTTATTTCCTCCTTGGTATAAATCTTAATAAATAACTTCCTACAAAGGCAATTAATCATCTCCCTCCAGACTTTGGATTATTAAATATGTATCTATTAAGAATTACAGTCTCATCTGCTTTCACTGGGTGTTCAGGCCCATTACTATAGTTGCTCATAGAAGTAACCCAGCTGGCTCATATTTTCCCTTGACCACCTTACATTGTTATGGAGAAATGAGATAAAAAGTGACAAAGTACCAAGGAGATTAAATGTTGTTCTGATGAATTTTGCCGACATTGTCGTTTCCTGGAGGATGCTTTAGAATTCATTTCCTATGACAGGCTGCTAGAAAGAGGGTTTTTATAAATTTGCATTTTTCCATATTTCTGTGGGTAAAAGGCTCTGTACCTAATCCATTCCAGCAGCTCTGCTGTATCATGTCCATTGGCATTAGAGACAGGGTTGCGTTAACTCCTATATAGTATTGAAAAATCTTTATTACAAATTAGTGTGGCAAGAAGCTACTGCAAGATGCTTGAAAAGCAGAGAAAACTCATTGGATTGGTGCGGGTTCCTTTTGCAGCTGCTGGTGTTGGGGAGCAGAGAGTCCTGGTGCTGCAGAGGTTTGGGCTCCATCCCAGCTCTATCACAGGCTTTATCACAGGTTTTCTCTGTGATGGGGAGCCTGCCGCTCTGAAAACCCTCCCGATGTTTTGGGACTGTGTGGGAGCTGGGGGCTTTGGTATTCTTGGTGATTGTAGGGATACAGCTACAATTTCTTCTTCTCCATTTGCTGTTTCTGAAATTGAGATCATGCTCGCTGCCTCCCCCACCAAATCCAACCTGCAAAGCCTTTAAGGCAGTGACCCTCTCTTTTAACTACTTCTCTGTGCAGCCCCTTGCCAAAAGCTAATTTTGGCTGGGCTGGGAGATGCCAGTTCACATGAGGAACAGGGAGAAGCAGCTGGTCCTTGGGAAGTGCAAACAGCTTGTTCCAGAAGGAGCAGAAGCAGCGATGGATGCTGTGTGCCTTCTGCAGGGAGCAGAGCTGCTCTCAGCCTCGGATGAAATCTTGACATAGCAGAAGGAGTTGACACTTGAGCACCCAACTGCTGTTGATACAAACCCACCCAAAAGCACCTTCCTGGGGCAGCTCTGGGGATGCTCGGGTGAGGGCTGGAGCAGACGTGCCCAGAGCACGCGTGACGTGGTGGTTTCCCATGATGTGCTCCAAAACCAGCTTGTTTTGGAGGATGCCTCTGGGTGGAGGTATTCCCGTGGAGATTTTTTCTTGCTTTGCCATCTGGCAGCATCCTTGTTTAGTTTTGGAAAAGGGAAATGAATCCTCTGAGCAGCTGCCCTTGCTCAAACAGCCAGGCCTTTTGGGAAGCTGGTGAAATTTGATGGTTCTCTTGTAGCTGTTGGTCCCACACTCGTATAATATTTTCCTCCCTATTCTTGGCTTTAGCTTTTTGGTTATATTTTCTCCCACCATTCTTTTCTCTGTGTATCACTGGCCCAGGGAAGGCAGGGGGTTTTAGCAGTGCCCAGTCCCTCTCACTGGGATACTGGGAAACCAAAGAAGCTTGCAGCAGAAATGGAGCAGAGTTTGGTGTCAGCTGGGCTTTTTCTTCCCGATCAGGGTGCCAAACTAGGGGGAATATTAGTTTCCAAGCCTCCTTTTGGTCTAGGTGAGACCTTTCTTCCTTATAAACAGGTGACCTCATGTAGCTGGTTTGCTTATGGTGAGCAAAGCCAAGTGACAGAGTGGGTGGTCATGTTGGCTGTGACATGACATTTGTGTCCTTCCTCCTGTCCGGGTGCCAAAGGCGAGGGCTGTAGGCAGATAGACTCATTTCTATTTATATCCTGGATTCAGCACCAAGTTCCCAGGCTGGTATGAAAATGTAGCTGCATTAGATAAAGCAGATTTAAAAATAGCCCGGGCTACCAGCTCTGAGGTCACTACTCTGGCATTGCTTATTCAAGAGCTTTACATTTTCAGATAAGTACCTCAGTGTTCAAACGGTAGCTTCCACTTGGCTAATCAAAACAGCAATCTGGGAAATGAGGTTTATTTGTTACGTTGAAGAGCAAACAATCTGGATTTCGTATAACTCTTGGGTTTTAGTGGAAATTCCAAGTTAACTCATAGCCAAGGGGCAGGGCTAAAGGTAAAAGTGCTGTGGGAGCAGAGGTCTGTTCCAGATCTGCTCATGTAAGAAATAAGCTGCCCGTCTTTCAGCACATCAAGGGCAAAACTATCCTTTTTAATGTTTTTTTCCTCAGGCCATAGCCCTGAGGGATGATTGGAAAAGAAATGTGCCTGCAGGAACCGGTGACGCTCCACTGGGCATGATGCTCAGGGCTGCTCATGGCAAGTCATACAGATGCTTTTAAAAGAGTAAAAGTTGCCACGTGAGGTCACTCCTCAAACAGTGAGTCCCACGTGCGGGGGTGGGTGATGTATACAGGAATTCCAGCACATGCCAGCTCCTTATCTGAAGGAAATGGGTGATAAATACATCCCTGTGTGTTTAACCGGTGAGATATTTATTATTAGCGTTACCGTTAGCGCACTGAGTGTTGCTGACACGCTCGTGTCCAGGTGTATTGTATGGGTCAGGACTGCTGTGAGGTGGTGCTGATAAAGCTGCACCATCAGGAAGCTGAAGGAGAAAAAACCAAAAAGCCAAAACAACCTTGTCTTCACAGGTCTTGTCCACAGGAGCTGGGTAGGCAAAAATGAGCCTGTTTGGGAAAGTTTGGGAGGTGTTGGGGCTGCAGGGCACAGACAGGTACTGCGGGTGCAGTGGGAGAGCGGTGCGTTAGCTCTGTGCAAAGGTGTCACACGAAATGTCACTGTACGTGATGCCAGCGGGTCCTACCAGACCTGTGCATGTCACCTATTGAATGCTGTCGAGAAACACTCTTAGCACAGTGGCCAGATGTGTATCTGCAAGGGTAAGAGCAGAGATCAGCCTACGTCCCAGGGGGTGAGCTGCTGATTTTAGCACAAGGGCTGCCCGGTGATGAATAAGGGCAGGGATGAGGAGAGAGACCAGCACTTCCAGACAGACACCCTTAAAATCCAAAAGGAGGACGTGCAGTTTCTTGGTTTGTTCTGTACGGCTGCTGGTATGTACTCCAAGCACAGGGAAGCTTGTTGCCTGGAGGCACTGCCACATTATCCCAGTCTTCTGGGTCCCTGCCCCAAGAGGATTCATCACATGTGAATCATCAAAGTGAGAAAAACGCATCATCCCCTTCTTACAGCTCCGTGTAAAGCGAGATGTACCAAGAGCAACCGGTTTGTGGTCATGGGGGAAATCAGTGCTGAAAGCAGCAGGAGTTCAGTCCTGGTCCTCAGTGAGCTGTAGTATTTTAGATCAACCGTGCTTTTCAGACAGGGGGCAAACAAGCAGTGCCTGGGTGCTAATGTGGGTCCCACAAGATATGGTAATAGTTGGAGATGGGGAAAAGACCAAAATGGACAGGAAAAGAAAGGCATTCATAACATCTCTCAAAACTTACAACAGATGCAGAGCAGTAAAGGCAAACACATGGAAAAAAATGTTCCATTTCCTTGGGAATTATTAGGAATTTAGCCCTGATTTATACTAGCTGGAGGTGAAAAAACAGGTTTAAGAGCTCTACCCAAGTTCACTCATGCTGGATGAACAGACTTGCACATCAGCATGTCAGACAAGTCACATTCATACCGGTATCTGATTATAATAAACAGGGAAGTTATTTATGAGCATTATTAGCATAACTGATTTGCCATAAATAGAGTTGCCATTGTTAAGTAACAAAGCATACACATGATTTATATCTTGCAGATGAGATTAGTAATTTTTTATGTATCAACCTTTCATGTATCTCATGTGCAAACACTGAGACACCTCTGGCTCATGTTAAAGCAGGCGGTTTGATTAGAGAATCTGAGCCAAACAAAAAAGGCATATCAGCTTTTTTGGGGTGATTCCAAATCTCTGCAGAATCAGGAAAATTCTTGTGGCTGATTAGGTAGACTGACTAGATCACCCAGAGCAGCTCTTTCTACTTGCATTGCTGTAAAAGAGGGAGGAGAGCACGAGGTTTCTGAGGCAGCTGCTGGGTTTGAACAGGCAGATTTAGTGCAGGTCCCTCCCTGCAGCCTTGGCTATGGGGGATGTTTGCAGAAAGTCAAGGTTCAGGGTAGATTTAAGCTGCCTGCTGAGAGCTGATAGAGCTTTGGGTGATGTTAGTGCCAGTGTGGTGATAACATGGACTAGGAATGGAGCTGAAATACCTATTGGGAAATGGGTAATTCCCCACCATGCAGGCCGAGCATCCCTCCCTTGTGGAGAGGGGGCTGTAGAGCTCTTTGGGGGATGCGTTGCCCTGGAGATGGTGTTTTGGGAGATGGGACACCTCTCTTGTGCTGAATGCTGAATGGAGGCAACTCCTTTAAGAGCTTAAAAATTGCACGAGAGGAAAATTGAGGGCTAAAGGCTTCTCAAAGCAGTGCTGGCTCAAGGACGGCATAGATTAATTAAGGGTATGTACATAACATTGCACCTGCAGGAACACAACTTTTTGGATACGTCTTCAAAAATGCTTTTTACCATTTTCTGAAACCCTTCCAAGAGGAGGCTCAGTCGTGGCAGATCAGTGACTGGAGGGGAAACAAGAACCCGGAGAGAAGGTTCAGGCCTGCCATTTTTGAAAGGATAAGAATCATTTAATGAAGCCACGAGAGTTGATTGATTGGAAACTATTACTCATCTTCCTGGAATGAAGGGCTTGCTGGACGCATCCCCAGGCTGAATGGCGGCCATGTGGAAGGGAGGCGTCAGGAGAAGGGGGGGCTATAGGGATGGGGCCAGCGGAGCACTGAGTGTGCCAGAGCAAGGGACAGCACTGGGGGGGTCCCAAGGTGAGGGACCTGGGTGGCAGGAGCCTTCCTCTTTGTCCCTGGCATGCGGGACATGCCCATGCCCTGAAGCTCTGGGGCAAATAATTTACTAGGCGTTCAAATACATTAGCAGCATTTAAATCACAGTCATAGTTAACATAATATCCATTACGCACTGGGCATCTGCACAAATTCTAGTTAAAGTCTGAATCACCATCCATTTGTGTTCAAAGGAGCTTGAAGAAGTCTCTAGAATACTCAGGAAGATGTCTTTGAAGAACACCTCAATCTGTATTTTTAAATGGGTGTGAACATTTGAAAGCAGCATGAGAAAGAAGGCAAGAGAGAGCTCAAACACACCAGGAACAGAAGAGGCCCCATTTTTAGACAACGCTGCACAAAGATATTGCTTGATTGCATTGCTGAACATTTCATGTGGTGTGAGAGCAACATCGATGTCAAAATCCAGATGTTCCCAACAGCTGGGAGCTCACTTCAGGCTGCGGTGGGGACCCTCCCTGCATGGGTCCCAGCTGAGGTCTGTGAAGCGGTTTGGGGTCAATGCCCAGGATGGGCTGGGTGGAATGACTGGTAAAAAGGCTCATTTCTGCTCTTGGACCCCTCTGCTTGGCCACTAAGCCTTGATCTTCCTTTCCCCTGTCAGAGAGATTCATGCTTTACAGAGGTGTGGAAAGGACAAATATATTTGTCTTTATTACTGTGAGGCCTGTGGGCATTTCTCTGATCAGGTGGATTTCTGGGAAAGGGTGATTGGTAAGAGTGGCTAAGGATAGATGGGAATATATAGCATCTTTACAGAAATCCCCCATATGAGCAAACACAGACCAGGATGCACGAAACTGTCCTGCAGAGTCTTGGGCTTAATCCTTTCTGTACCCAAGTGACTAACGTGCCCTTTGAGCCGTGAGCAGCGCCATGGTGATGAAGATGCTGCAGGACCTGACCCGGAGGTGCCTCCCAGCGTCACGCTGCAGAGAGAGTGAGACAACAAAGAAACCAGAACGAGCGACAAAGTGAGTAATGTGCCCAGGAGGATGCTGCTTGAGTAAGCAGTCAGTCATTTCAGGATTCAGAGCGCGGAAAAGCCCTTTCTCGTGCGGTTATCTTGAAGGTCACCGTGGTGCGATGTGCTGGGAAGCAGTCCCAAGGCTCAGCGATGAACCTAACCTCAGAGCAACAATTATGCATTGTTTGTTGAATTTCCCTTCTATCTAATATTTTATTTCCTGGTGAAGCTTCGATCCCTATACCTATTCTCTGTGAAACTGCAACCGAGAGAGCCGAAGAAGGGACAAGGGACTTTTACCAGGACCGCAAAGGTACAAATGACATTTTAACTCATTGTCTGTTTTTACTTTAGCCAAAAAATGTTTATATATGTATATCTGACTGAATGGAAAGATAAGGCGGGATTTTTTTGTTGCTTAATATTTCCATGCGTTTTCTGAAATGATTTAATGGGTGGCTGGTGAAGTCATTTGCGGTAAATGGGTAAGAGGCGTCAGGCTCGGAAATTGTCCAAATATGGTACTCTCCCGAGGTCCTGGCGCTGTCGTTTTGGATGCATAAATGAAGTGTCCTCGCACTGATACCCCTGGTACCACCTATAAAGCCTTGCTGGCTTTATGTGCACCGAGATGTCTGCTGGGAAATGGGTACGAGACCAAATGCAAGAAATTCTGGGCCGGGCACAAACTCTGTGCTCTTAGTGTCAGCGAGTCTCAAAGCAGCAGTGACACTGGCACCAAAAGCAGCACTTGCAAGGAGGGATGCACTGAGACCTCAGCCAAAAGACTGCAAAATCAAGCTGGCGGCTCTCAGTAATGCACAGGCAGGAGCCTGACTTGAGCTGCTTTGGTTTTGGAAGCTTTCCAGCCCATTGTTTCAAATGACTGATTTTTTTTCCCCCCTCTCCCTTGTTCAGAATTTGTTAGAAAAATAAGTAAAAGTTGGAGAAATTTCAGCATTAGCATGTCATCATGACGTTATCTGATATTTTGTCCATTGGTGACCTCCACGTCGTGTCCCAGGGGAACATGCAGCTCCATATTCACCCTGTCAGAGCTACCGTACGATACTGGAGAATGTTTTCTATTCATCTGAGGTGTGATATATAATTACTGCTGCTAGACATTGAGAGGGTTTAAAATTATCAGTTCTCATGAAATCTCTGCAGCAGGAGTTGAGCCTTATCTTATTGTAGTGTGCTGACAACATAGTCCACACAGGCTTATTCCCATTTATTTGTTAGGAATTTGCTTGTCACTTAATTGACTCAGTTCTTGCTCTCCTGTCTGTGCAGAGCAATAACCTCTCAGCAAAATGCTCCTTAGAGACTGAATGTCCAACCCTGTTTAGGTGCATCTCTCTTGTTTGGTCTAAACTTAGAGACCTTCAAAGCCCATCCAGTGCCCCCCCTGCCATGACAGGGACATCTTCACCAGCTCAGGTTGCTCAGAGCCCCATCCAGCCTGGCCTGGGATGTCTCCAGGGATGGTTCATCCACCACCTCTCTGGCCAACCTGGGCCAGGCTCTCACCACCCTGTTGTGACCTGCTGGGGACAGAAACACGTGCAATTTGTCCAGCAGGTTGATTGACCAGCACTGCGTTTTGCCCTTGGTGAAACAATGGAGTTTCTTCCCCATTGCAGAACACACTGCATGGGAATTCCAGGAGAAGTGAATCATCTCTGAGCAAACAAAACCAAAATAATACGCCAATTTCGTAGAGTACAAGGAAGGGCAAGGCTGTAGGATGGAGACTTGCAAAGCAGGACAGCTTCAAACCTGCTTAAGCTGCATCCAGCCCCTGCCTAAACACAAAACTGGGACCTTATACGAGTGGGATTGAGCTGGGTCTTCCCTCAGGTCTTTCAAACACATGTTGCTGATTGCTGCTTTGCAGAGAACTTGGCGATGGTGCTGAACAGGAGGAGATGTGTCGAGTTTTGGGGTGTGGAGAGGAGCACACGGGAGCAGTGCTGGGTCCAGCTGGCTCACCACTGGTTCCCAGTGTTCTGGCTGTGACTGGAAGTTGTGCTGCTGAAAAACAACACGGTAAAGGCCAAGCTCACCCCATGTAACGCTGCAGAGATGAGTGTGGTTGCAGCAGAAATGAGCCTGGCACAAGGGTTTCTTTTATTTTTAGCCTGACTGGAAGCAGAAAGCAATAGAAGTTTTGTAATTGAGCGATTTCCGGACCAGTTTTGCAAACTCTAGAAGATTCTGCTGCTCAGGTAAACATGCAAAGTGCCTCAAATTTTGCACCTCTTCATCATTTCCCATCACCTCTGTCTGCCTTTAGCCACAACAAATAGAAATGAAAGGCCAAGGCAATAATTTGGAATTTAGGTGGATGGCATGGGAATAACTAATCTGTGACAGTGAGGGACTGAGTACAAGCCCCCATGTTCCTCCATCCCTCAGCTGCAGTGGAGGACGCAGGAACACCCTCAAATTGGGAATGGCTGGAATACCCTGGCAGTGGCAGCTGTGTAAATGCAGCTACAAGTAACTGTCATCCTTATGGCACAAGCAAGACAAGTTTGAGCCTTTGCAGTGAACATGCGGCTGTGGCATGACAGTAAAGCTGATGCATTGAGAAATAATTCCCCTGGTTACGTCAGAGCCAGGAAATTGTCTCAATTAGAGAAATATCCTTTCCATTACAAGATGGACCCATCGTTCTCTGGACTCAGAGCTCTCTTATTCCGAGTTCTTCTAAGGGAGGTTGAATTTTGGAGCTGAGATGCCCGAGGGCTGCGAGCAGTGAAACGTCAGTGGGGATGCTGTTTGTAGGTAGCAACAAGACGGCTTTGGTCTTCTGCAGGCTTTGGTAGTTTGCATCCAGATCTGGTAGTGACTGGCTTGGGCATCTGCTGCTTCAGTGAGCAGCCCTATCAACTACTGACTCTTGCTATGGTGATCCAGGCAGTACCATGTAACAGGATGCAAAGGAAAAAAATGGTCCTAACACGTCTCAAAACTTTTTATTAAGTTATTGGGTTTTTTTGTTTGTTTGTTTGTTTTGTTTTATTTTTGTTGTTTTTATATTTTTTTGAGATCTCCACTTTTTGATCTTCTAAGTATCTCAAATGGGCAAATGAGATGTCAGCAGCTGAAGGGAAACAGGCATTTGGAAATGCAATTTGCAGTGTAAGCAAAGTAGAAAACTAAAAGCCCTTGGCTGCATTGTCCACCTTTCACAAGATTCCCTATTCTTACTGTTTCCATTTACTGTAATATACACACATATCTCCAAGGAAAGACAACTGTCTTTGTTTCCACTACTGGATGCTCTGTCTCTCTAGAATATATAGAAATATATTTTGCGATTTTCTTCAGAAGGAAAGACAACTCCTTCAGATAATTACACCAAATATCTGGCACTTTGCAAACCCCAAGCTGTAGAACAAGAACGTGGAGGGAAGGTTTGCTGATGCCTTTCCTCAAAGTGCCCTTTTCTGCACAGAAAAGATAAAGTGAATTTCTCGGATCCCACGCCAGTCTCCTTCCCATGCTTAGAAAGAACATGCAATGATCTTTAACTGCACAAACTCTACATGCCTTGTCAGAAATTAAAATAGCGGTTTGTTGTGATAGGGCTTGTGGATTCCTGCAGCACAGCTGTGCAGGCTGGAAATGCTTTACAAATATCAGCACAAGTAACTATTGTCTCATATGTTTCACTGTAGCTTTCTTACATGGTTTCAGACATTTATTCAGGGTGCAGAAACACTTATTCACACAGCCATCCACAACACACAAATAGCAGATCTGTGTTGGGAACAGATCTTTAGACAAGTTTGGAGGTGAGTTACTGATCCCAGAAGGAGAATTAAACCTGGCTTCAGTGCTTTCCCATCTGCTGTGAATGGTACCGGTGGAAAGCAAATGCAAAACACTCCCACCAGTGGAAGTGGGAAGCTCTGATTTGTTACCGTTTCATGCTTGTTTTGCACGGGTGCATTTCTTCCGCAGGGTGTGCAGTGGTGCAAAACCAGCCTCAGGTCCTGACAGTAAGAATTTCTCACCCACAAAAACAAGCGTGAGCGGTCGTTCTTTCACTTTTAAGCTCAGTGGCCGGGTTTGTCAGCTCGAAGGTGTGAAGCAGATTTTCCCAGGGTCTCAGCTCGGCGTTTCAGGCACTCTGTCTCTGCAGGCTGAACTATGCACTCCAAATTCTGGCTTCCTTTTATGTTTTTACTGTTTAAAAATCAGCCAGACTGTTTTGACTGTCTAAGCAGAAAGGGTTTTTTTTTTTTTCCACCAGGGAACAAATAATCCAAATAATAGATTTATTTTTTTATGATGGGGAACTTATGAGAGGTCTGTGCCCACCTTGTTATCATGCTGGAAACAATGGTAGCACTAGGACTATCAAGACTAGAGAGATACCGCTGCTGACAATATGAAGGTTTTAATCACCAAAGGCAAAGCTTTACTCTCATACAAGCAGGTGGCAGTTAGCTGAGGTTGTTCTCTTCCTTTATGATGCGATATTACCTACTTAATTTGTATTAGAAATAAAGATCTAAAAGCACGTTCCCCAAATGGGTCATTCAGGGAAACACTTTGAAAGAATTAATCTGGTTTTTGAGCGGTTGGCAAGGCTCACTGGGGGTTTCCTCCATATGGCACATTGCCCTGCACAAGAACATGCCAAACAGCTGTCCTGGCGTGTTTGCACAGTTTTGACTTAAATTCAGGCATATTTCACTTGAACATGTTCCTCATGTCTGCACTCATCTCCTCAAGAATCTGCAGTGTGGACTGGGATGGGTTCATGCATTTGCTGGCATTTGAGGAATGAGCCTAAGTATTTCTAGGGCTGCATGCAATCCACCTCCTGCATTCCCAGCCACCCCAACCGCTCTTCCTTAGAGGAAATCCGAATTGGTTCCTTGCCTGCTGTTCCCAGGTGTCCCGGAGATAAGGATCAGCCTTCTTTTGAAGCTGGTCCTCTCAGCAGGAAGCGGAGCAGATGCAGAGGTTGGAGGGCTCCTATTGCTGCCTTGTCTCAAGCAGCCGCAGGAGGGCTTGGCAATGGCTTGGGAGAAACACAGAGGGACTTTTGGGACTGGCACGTGTCTGATCTCAATAACTTCCTCTCACATAAACCAAGGGCAAGCACCAGATACACCAGTGCAATGTACTGCGGGAAAAAATGATCCCATAGTGCATCTGTGTCCAGGTTAATTACTTTAGAGAGATAATGGAAACTGGAGAGCTTCACTTTGGTAAGGAACATCTCTTTGGCCCTAGGGACTGTCCTGTGGTTGTTCTGCCTGGCTAGTGTGGGATTTCTCACACTGTTGTCTGTAAGATCTACATGGGATTGTATGTGCCTATGTAGGCGACTTGTCAAAATGCTGGGCTTTTCCTTTAAGTTTCTTATTGTTCGTTGGGGACAGACCTTTTAGCAGGACAAGGGGTGATGGTTTTAAACTAAAGGAGGGAGATACAGGCTGTTTCCATTTACTGTAATGTACACACATATCTCCAAGGAAAGACAACTCTCTTTGTTTCTGCTACTGAATGCTGTGTCTCTCTAGAATATATGGAAATTGCTGCCCCTGAGGGTGGTGAGAGCCTGGCCCAGGTTGGGCAGAGAGGTGGTGGATGAACCATCCCTGGAGACATTTCGTAGCTCAGCTGGAAAGCCACTGCCTTAAAACATCTGACCTGTGGTTTAGCTGTGGGGGGTGGTTTTACTCAGCCTTTTCCTAGCAGTTTCCTCTTGCTAGCAACTCTTCCAAAACTGCTGCAGCATCCAGCCTGTCCTGCAGGGCTGAGAAAGTAATTTTGTGTGTAATAGGATGACTTCATTTAATTTTCCTTAGTCTGCAGAGCATCCAGCTCCGTCCGCTTTCTCTTAGCCCTACAGCTGAAGATGGCCAAGCTGCCCCTCCTGCCGTACCTCTCCCTCTGTAACGACTCGGTCCTTTTGCTGTGGGTAACTCTGGGGGCACCGTGTTTCCCACATTTCAAGCATGTGTTGGATCAGTCCAGTAAAACCCAGCTCAATCCTGGCCAGACTAACCCTCTCCACATTATGTTATTCTACCTGGGAGCTCCTAGCAGCACACAGAGACAATTGTGGTGAGGATGGCTGTGGCTCAGCTTTACCTCTTCCCTGTCTTTGCAGCATTTCTGAGTTTGCCAGGTCTCTGCTCTGCAGCCAGGTTCCCATTTTCACACCGCTGGCCTGGCAGATGCGTTTGGGAAGTGAGCGGTTCTGCTTCGGAGCTTTTGCAACTCTGACCCCTGCCAGCTGTTCCTTAGGGCTCTTTGGGGTACGTCTCGTCTTTCCTTCCTGCAGACTGGGACAAGGTACAGCTGCTCTGAGAGCGCTGGCCACAAGCGCGGCTGGCACCCATCCTGCTCTGTAAGCCTTTATTCACATTCTAGCTCTTGTCCACAACCCATTCCTGGCCGGGGGCTGCAGGAATTTTCCCTGACAGGATGTACAAGGAACCGCTCCCTTCAGCAAATGGGTTTCATGAAGTTGTAGGCATTGCTGTAAGGTGCCTTCTGTTTTGATCCTTATTTTGATACAAACATTTAGCAAAATAAAAATGAAGCCTTGAAGCTTTTCGGAGCTGCTGCAATTTTGGTGTCAGGGAATGGGAGCTTTGAGCAAGTTCCACTTTGCCTGCTTTGAATCCCAGTGGCAATTAACCAAACTCCAGTCTTTCTCCTACAATTATTCCAGAGCTGAAGGCACAGAAGGCTGTACCTGGGACTCTATAAGCTATGTCGTACATTTGTGATAATAGGTACTAATACCCGAGACTGCTGTCCCAGTACCAAGATCGACATTTCTTCCCAGTGACCAGCTGCTCCTTGTGCGATGTTCTTGCTGTTACCACAAGAATAACGTGGTGTGAATATGTGGCTCATGCCTCAACAACCTGTGAAATCACCAGCTGAGCTGTGCAAGGAGCGTGGACCTGCCTGGGAGGAAACCTTCCCCAGGAGAGCTGGTGTGCAGCAAAGGGTAAGTCAGAAACAGCGATTGCTTGAGATTTTCATGGGAGACAGAAAGAAGTTGAGTATCCAGGTTCCCTAAACACTTTCAAAATTTTATTTGGAAAAACACCGTATTTTTTGCATTCCTTGGTCAGCTGCAGCGCATTGGAGTCTCGACCTTGTAAGGCCAGAACTTTTCTTTAGCTTTTGCAATGGGAGCTCTGTCTTTAGCATTAGGGAAGCAGAAAACGCTACATGCTACTTTGGTTTGTTCTGATTTCCTGGAAAAACGTGCAACTGCATTCATCATTGTTGTTTACAGCAGTAGTGGCTTAACACTCTTCAGTTTCCTTGAAACTCTGTGGACATTTGTGACCAAATGGTGGGAGAACTCAGTGCTTCGGGGAGCTAATAGCAGTGAAAATATCAGAGGTGATGTTGACATCTCGGGGAGAACTGTGTAAACATGGCTGGATAGTGCCTCGCGAGGTCCAGGCCAAGATTAGCTGATTGAAATTCAGAAGAAAGCGTCCCCTTGCAGTTGTTGAAAGGAGCCTGAGTGTATGTTCGTGCCTTTGCTGCCAATGCCTCCTGGGACACCAGTGAAAAGGTAGGTGCCACCATTGTGGTGTTCCCCAGAGCGTGGGAGGTGACAGGGCATGTCCTCTCTTGCATGCTGGCCATCATGCCTAGGCAGGCCTGGGAAATTCACCCCCTTGTCAATCCTTGAACCAGGTCCAATATCAGTTATTTGACAAATCTTGATGTCTGTTGGACACACTTGAGTTTTCCCAGTCTGAGAGGATTTGCCAACACAGCTGTGGTTGCCTGGCCTTGTCATGTATGCAAAAACAACACCTGGAAACTTCAAAAGACTCAGAAGTATCCTGAACTGGTTCTTCCAAGCCAAGGCAAGGCAGTGTCTCCATTCTGGGAACAAATCGCACCAAAGGTTGTGGACCTTTCTGGTCTCCTCATGTTTCCATCCCCATAAAGATGCGGTGGTCAGCCCTGCATCTTCTGGCACATCTCTTCCCAGATGGCAGGGCCTTAGCACAGACCCAGAACATGCACAGCTGCGGGCAAACATCCTTCCTTCAGCTGGGATTAAAGGTTAAGAACCAGATGGTTTGTTTTGTAATCTTGTTACAGTAGTGACCCCATTACAAGAATTATTACTTCCATCGTTCTGTGCTTCCTCCTTTCCTAAGATTCTTGGGGGAAACCTCTGGGTCTAGATGCTCTATGACACGTAAAATCGCGGCTTTTATTACTCAGAAACATTGCAGCGGACGGATGACTGCTAAAGCTTTCCTGCCTTGGCTCCAAAACTAACACATGACTGGAAGGATTAGTGGGAAAGCAGATAAGATCATGCCATGACCTGGATGTGTATCAGATTCGCAGCTGCCCAGCTTTGTTCTGCGGTCAGCATGGCCAGATGACCTTCCTGTGTCAGGAGCACACCTACATCTCCCAGGATTGTGTTCCCCTCAGGACTTTTTCATGGGAAACCTGCGGGGTCTTTGACCAACAGCTCATGCATACGTTCTGCTACTACCAACTGTTAATTCAAAAGGCCAGAGACAGCACACAGTTATTTTGAGTGAAGGAGAAAGAAAACTGGTAATTTTTGTTGGGAAGTTCTGATTAATTCAATGTTTACTGGAAGCTCTTTGATGGTGTTTTCTTCATTCATCGGTCTGGTGGATGGCTCAGGAGCCTGGCCTTTGTTGGTGGGCTCGTTTGATGTTTTGGCATCCATCTTTGGGAAAGGACCAGCTCACATCCTGCTGCCTGGGGAGTCCAGAGAGCAGCGGGCATGGGCCCGCAAATCCCGGCTTCCCAGGCTCTGTGTATCGTGGATGTTTGATCATAGTGGTGGTGCAAGCTGTTGTCACATCCAACATCAGGACAGATATCGGTGCCTCACTGTTTTGAGGATGAAGGCCCTAGACGGGTCTGAAAATCTTGGTTTTACTGAGACATCTGCACAAGTCACCTGGGGACTCGCAGTGCCAGAGGTGTCCTCAATCTCTCCTGCTCTTTTCCCATGGTATATTCATCTTTTGCATCAAAGGTGGGGTGCTTGTTCTGTGCAGATACTTACGCAGTTAGGGCAAATGGGGTAGGAGTGGCTGGCTCTGGTTGAGGCGGGGGGCAGTCCGGAATCCACCAGATCTTCCCATCCCGTACAGAAATTTGGGCTCCTTGGCCCCAGAGGGTGGAAGGGGATTATTCCAGAGAGGGGCTGTGGCTCTGGCCCAGTGCCACACTCTTTAATGATTGTGGTTTGGAAGGCACTGATTTTGCAGCCTCTCAGTGTTTTCATGTCCCTGCATCACCTTTGATAGTGACCCCTGATTCTACATGGCAACAGAGACTGAGACCTTGAAAAATACTGTTGTTCCATAGTTTCTCTATACTATTTCTGACTGATCACTTCAGGGAATATCACTTTGATGCATTATATATCATGTGAAAAGAATTTAAATGGCACACTAGAAAGTGTTCTCATTTTAAATGGATCATTTTCCATCAGATTTTCCTCTGCTTTTCCTGTTTGGGAATCTCCAAGTCTCTCTGCATATTCTCTTTATCACTCATTGCTTTGAGCACACTTATCTGGTTCCCACCTTTTTCTCTAAACAAGTCTGTTTTTTTACATATGGGCAAGAACCTAAGATTTTCCATGAGCTTTCTCCTGCAGACTCAACCCTGGGGATCTAAGTCACTGCTTGATTTGAAATGAATGTGGAAATTATGCCACTGGGTATGGATGTCACTGAGACAAGGCAGCGTTCTGATTACAACATAGTCAGCTCTCCCGCCAACATGAGCTTCTCCAATCATGCTCCTGGCTTCCTACCAGCTGAAGGCACATATCTGTCCTTCCTTCCTCCAGCTCTTCTCTGCTGAGAAGAGCCACCATGCTCCTTATGGGGGCCTGGGGGGTTTAGCCTGGAGAACAGGAGCTGAGGGGAGACCTTCTGATCTCTGAACTGCCTGAAAGAAGCTTGGAGCCAGGGAGGGTCGGGCTCTGCTCCCCAGGAACAAGCGCCAGGAGCAGAGGAAACGGCCTCAAGTTGCACCAGGGGAGGTTGAGGTTGGATCTTGGGAACAATTTCTTCCCCAAAGGGCTGTGGAGCATTGGAACAGGCTGCCCAGGGCAGTGGTGGAGTCACCATCCCTGGAGGGTTGGACAAACACGGAGATGAGGTTCTCAGGACATGGGGCAGTGATGAACTGGGCAGTGTTGGGTTAACGCTTGGACTTGGTCATCATAAAGGTCTTTTCCAACCAGAACTATGCAGTGATTCATCTGATGCGAGGGTTCCTGGTGCTGCTGATCTCATGTCTGAATTCCTCCCAGAAGCTGTTCACAAAGGCGACCCCAAGGAAAGTTCCGTAAAGCTTTTCATTGACATCTGTTGACATTTGTAATTCATTTAGAGAACAATAACTGACTGGAGCTTGGCTTCATTTTTAGTGCAGGACTGAAACAGGAACAGCTGTACTTATGATAAAAGAACTGATACAAGACACATGCTGTGTCATTTAGTGCTTATTTTCATTTAATTACGGAAAAGTTCCCTAAGGAGTATGAGAAATGTGATTTTTTGTCTTTATGCCAAAGCAGAACTGAGCTCAAGCCCATGAGCAGTACAGGGAGGAACAGCCACAGGGCAATGCCCCAAGGAACTGAGTCAATGAGCTGGAGTGGGTGGGTGTGAGACTCCCTTTGAATTAATTTCACTTACTGCATGCACAATTTTCCTGATTTCTGTTAAGGAAAACCTGCTACATATAAATTTCCAGAGAAGAAAATGAGATTTCTTTGAAGTTCTCTGGCAGGATGGACTTAATAGTTGCAAGATTTAAAAGTAACAAAAGTCGGACGAGGAAAACAAGTCTAAATCAGCACTTAATACATTGGATTTTCAAAATCGAATAACTTTTAAGACAGTATAGAATTGCTTCAGTTTTTCCATCTGCCATTGAAAATCTTTACCCCTTTAAAAGCATAGTTTTAATAAGCTGGGAAAAATTAAAGCTCTAACATATAATACTATACAGTTTAACTGCTCATTTGTTGTAGTCCACCTTTATATCATTGTAAGGTATTTTAAATCTATGCAAGTGTAATGAATAGCTTTAGGAAAATAAAATGTGCCTTTGGCACTGAAATTAAAGTGAAAGGTGTGCCACAGAGTATCTGATGTTAAAGCCAAAGATATATATAGGGTAGAAATCCTCTACCCCCCTAAACATCCTTTATTCATTATTTGATCTCATTTCAGCTGTACAGCTGCTTTTACTTGACCCTGCTGGAAATGTCCCATGTGTTTAGTTTCAGTGCAACTGATCTGGAGACATAAAAGGGTATTGAAGTTGTTGCAAGGTGCTGTTTGGAATATCTGCCTTATATAAGGCTGGGGCATAAGTCACCGAGCAAAGGTATGTCCATCTGACCATCCTTTTTTGAACAGGATATGCACACCTGTGTGATATTTGGGTTCAGACTTGGTTTAGATCTCAGTTCCTGGTCTGATTCTGCTCAGATGAGTGTTTTTAGCAATCAGGCAGCTCAATGCATCACCGAAACCCTATTTAACCCTCTTATTCCTTCCTTTTGGACAAAGCCAAGTCTTGCTGGGATGTGAACAAAACCACCATTTAACATCTGGAAAAAGAATATAAGTAGTGAAGCTATGCCTTTTTCATTGTGAATGTGCCATTTTTAAAATAATTTTTGGCCTGACCTGCTTTGTATCTGAGAAGCATGGAGTCCAGCTCCAGGTCAGGCACCAGGATGGTGCTGCTGCTTCAGCTGTGGCATTTTGCCACTGCCCTCCTTGTAAACCCGTATCCAAAATGGACAGACAGGCCAGAAAATAACTTAACAGATATGTTCTCAGAAAGGAGATTTTGTGCTAAAAAATGAATGTCACTTCAACCAGTGACCTGATTTTGCTGTTTATCACAGAATCACAGCATGTCAGGGATTGAAGGGACCTGGAAAGCTCATCCAGTGCAATCCCCCCATGGAGCAGGAACACCCAGCTGAGGTTCCACAGGAAGGTGTCCAGGCGGGTTTGAATGTCTGCAGAGAAGGAGACTCCACAGCCTCCCTGGGCAGCCTGGGCCAGGCTCTGACACCCTCACCATGAAGAAGTTTCTTCTCAAATTTAAATGAAACCTCCTGTGTTCCAGTTTGCACGCATTGCCCCTTGTTCTATCATTGGTTGTCACTGAGAAGAGCCTGGCTCCATCCTCCTGCCACTCACCCTTTATATATCTGTAAACATGAATGAGTCCCCCCTCAGTCTCCTCCTCTCCAGCTCCAGAGCCCCAGCTCCCTCAGCCTTTCCTCACACGGGAGATGCTCCACTCCCTCCAGCATCTTGGTGGCTGCACTGGACTCTCTGCAGCAGTTCCCTGTCCTTCTGGAACTAAGGGGCCACAACTGGACACAATATTCCAGATATGGTCTCCCCAGGGCAGAGTAGAGGGGCAGGAGAACCTCTCTGACCTACTGACCACCCCCTTCTAACCCACCCCAGGTACCACTGGCCTTCCTGGCCACAAGGGCCCAGTGCTGGCTCATGGTCACCCTGCTGTCCACCAGGACCCCCAGGTCCCTTTCCCTTTTTATACTGTTTCTGGTTTTAGTATTCTTGTTCTTAAATGCTGAATAACACTGCTGAGTTCCAAAGAATATGAAAACAAATAGCATTTTTTGTTAATGAGGCAAATAGATTTGTTTTGCTGTGCCCTGATGAGCTTTGCTCATCTGTGTGGGGTGAGGCTGGCACTAAATTACAGCCAGCTGTTTTCCATCTCTGCAGGCTACTTGATTTGGCCGAAACTGGAGAAACCAAAGTCATGTTAGCTGAAAATCAGAGATTCGCTCACCTGGAAGCCAATAAGTATAGACTTGAAAAGAACTACTAGGAAGATGACTCAGTCTATGTCAAGAGTTCCCTGTTTGTGATGAGAAGGGAGCAGTGCCAATAACTTTGCGACTGGTTGTACTATTTCTGAGGAACAATTAATCCCCGTGTGGGATCCCATTTGCAACAGGAAGGGAGAGGCCATGTAGTCTATTAACTGCAAATATTATCCTGTTGAATAGAGAATGTTTCATTTTAAAGTTTCTGTGTGTAATTTGGCTGCATTAGTTTACACTGTTGAGGAAACAGGATGGCCCACGGGGCAGGGTGTGCTTGCTGCTACCTACACAGTAGTATTTATAGTGGGGTCATTTAAATAAGGAATGCATAAATTATGCTATTATTTTGTTTGGTTGGTTTTGAAGCAGGCAGGTGTGTGTCTGAAATAACGTACGTTGGTTCTGCAGGGGAATACTCAGCAGCTTGCGGTGCAAAGCGGTCCTTTTGAAACTAAGGGAGACCTTTGGATCAAGAGGGAAAGCAACTGATTTTCCTGGTGTTTTAATTGGAAATTGCGTTTGGTTTCTCAGCAATTAGAACATTGGGTCACCTACTCCCATCTAATTTGAATGGAACACTTGAGGGAAAACTGATGGAGGACAAACTGGGCATCATTCATCGCTCTAGTCTCTGACTAAAGAATAAGAACTGCTGATCAATTGGTGTCATCCATAGGCAATGCAAGACAATTTGATATCTGAGAAGGGTTTTATCTTTGTGCGACAGAAGACCACGTGTCTTTTGGTTTGCTTTCTTGGGCAACCCGAACTCCATGGTTGGGAGATTGAGCCCAGTCCAACCTCCCTAAGAATTAAATGGAACTGACCACGTACTCAGTTCCTTGAAAACATTGTTCTGTGTCTGACATGGAGCTGCTCAGTAGAACTGGGGGACGGGAGAGCAGGTGATTCTGGCTCAGGCATCCTTCAGCAGTTGCAAAGGCACAAACACATTGAGAGGTACTCACCAGTCTTTTGGTAGACTCAGTTTTGTTCTGGAAAGATTTTGAACTAGCAATTGGTGTCCAAGAGGGACACTAGGGAGTGAATCTTCTGTTTGTCTCTCTTTGTTCCCTTTAGACCCAAACCACAGCCACAATCCTCCAGTTTGCTTCTCAATGCTGTCAGTGTTTGCATCACTCATTTAATACAGTGTTTTGAACTGTTCTGGAAGGGCTGTTGGAAAGTTGTTTTGGCTTCTCCTAGCCAAGAAAACCTTTGTGTTTGTTTTCCACGCTCCTGAGGGAGAGATATTGGCTTTATGGACTGTCTTGTGTCCATGTGGTTTCCTTACTCCCTGCCTCTTTGCTCTAGGCCAAGGCTGTTCATATTTTGCAATATTCCTGAAGCAATAAAGCTTCCTGAAGCTGGTCAAAGCTGCTCGCCCCCACCCGTCTCTATCAGATCTTCTTAGGAGGCTTTTGTGCTACTTTTTCATGATAGTCGCTATCTTTAGGAAACACAGCTCACTGCTGAGGATGGCGGAGTTCAGGACCAGCTGCAGAAAGGCAGCACAAGGGGTGTTATAAACGTCGAAGAACTGGAAAGTGGCACTGGAAACTGAACCTCCAAGTTATGAGTCCTCATTGCTAATCCAGCTTTGGCGTGAATTAATTCTGTGACCGTCTGCTTTGCTTCTGGTTTTGTTGTTTCTTACCTTTTGAACTTCTTAGGCTGTGAATAAGTCACTAGCGATTCGTGAAGGAGCTCACTGGGCCCTGTGAATGCGGCTGAAGGTAAGCAAGGGTTGGATGTTTAGCTTCTTAAAACCACATGTTTACAGCGGTGCCACAGCCTTGACATGTAGCACTGGTAGAATCTTAAGTCATGGGTTGGTATTTCAAGGTCTTAAGGTTAATCGACTCTTTGGTTTTTGTTGTAGCATTTAACTCAAGGGAAAACTGTGTTGTGTTGTGTCTCTTCTCGGGCTGAAGCTGTAGGAGCAAACCCAAGCTGAGTGTGTGTCCAGGGCTGCTCACAGCCCCGTGTCTCCAAGTCCCTGTGCTTGACCTACACCAAGCCCAGCGATGGGGCAGGTGGTGGGGTACATGTCCTCATCAGGCTGGGTTTAGATCCTGTACTAAGTGTCTTAGTCTTGATTTTCACTGAAAGTGAAGAAAAAAAATAAATAGGAACAGTTCATGTCTGGTCTCTGGTTAACGTTATGAGCCAAATTTGTAGTGTCATGAATTTTTTCTTTTGTTCGTGAAACTCCTCTTTTTAAAGCAGCAGTCTGCGGTGGCACTGTCCTTGTCTGCTGCCCATGTGGTTTCAGCTCAGTGCTTCCACTGGCTCGCGCTGGGCTGACGTCCAGCCCGGCCGGGACACCCCACCGCCTCTTTCTGTTGGAGAAATTCCAGTGCAGGAATTCCCTGGGATGTTCCGACTCTCTGGGACTCCCATCAGTGGCTGGAGGAGTCTGCCACATTCCACTGACGAAAACCAGCTGAGAGTTGTTTTCTTATCTTCATGCACTTTAAATACACCATCCTGCTCCATTTCATTGATGAGATAAGATGAGGATGAAAGGAAATAGCAAAAAAAAACCCCAGACTTCCCATGTTTTCCCTAAGGGCCCTCTTCCTACAGCATGGCTTCCACAGAAACATCTCACAGCAGCACACTAAGCAAAAAGAATTCAGGCAGGAATAGTGAAATGAGAGACATGTCCTTTGCAAGCTGAAGGCAATTAGGTTTGGGAAATGCAACATGAGACAGGGGAATTGTTTATGGTTGTGTAAAGGCTTCGGCCCTGGGATCAGCTCTGTCTTGCAGGCTTCAAATGAAGACAGTAAAAAAATAATGCAGTTTGGCTGTGACACTTGGTGGTCCCTGCAGGTTACCAGGCTGCTGGAGATGTCATTTGTGAAAGGGCAAAGCAGCTGTTAATATTACTGTTCAAAAAGTGGAAGAAAATGCTCCCAACTTTTCCAACCTCAGCGAATTATTGACAATGGCTGTATCGATCCAGTTGTCAGTATTTATATGTTTTGGCTGTGCTTGCCTCATTCTTTTAACCAAAACTTCAACCCAAGGAGTATTTACAGTTGTGAGTTGGCATGTTACTGAATGCAAAGCAAGCAGAAAGAGAAAACAGGTAACTTTGTGGGTGGCTTTGCCCATTCACCTTTGCCTTTCCAAAGGTGTCTCTACAGGGTTTTCTGTGGGTGGTGGTGTTGTTGCTTGCTTTGTTTTGTGGCTCGTTTAAGTTTTTTATTACTATTATTTATTTGCCGATGTATTTCCCAATTCCTTCTCATTATCTCATTGCATTCTGTTATACATTCGGGGCTCTCAGTTGTAAGCTTTTTCCTCTGACTAATAATGTGAGTCATTTTCTGGCTTCTTATCAGCGGCAAAAGTATGCATAGAGAAGTATGTATAAAGCCAACAAATACCTTCTGCACAGTGTAATACGTTCTCCTTCAAGGTTTGCAATATTTGTTCGTTGTCATTTAGTATGAACTGGATACCAACTGGGTGCCAAAAATACTGACGCACTTAGAGGGTACTAAATTCATTATAAATATTATTTCTCAGTGGCATTTTAGATGCTTCTGTGCAGTGGTTTGAAAATGTTTATTAAAAGAAAGCGATTATCTAGGGTTCAGGATCCAATATTGAACTCTAGGCTGAATAAAACCTTTTCGCCTAGAACAATAATCCTAATGAGATTATGATATATGGAATGAGGTATTTTCATGGGAGAATGCTGGTTTAGAGTAAAACTTTTGGCTTTATGATAAGTAAATATTTGTGGGGGAGGCATTTTGAAACATCAACATTGGAAAAGAAATAGATTTCTTTAGAAATTACAAAAACTTTTGTTTCACCTCTTTCACAGAAAAAATTCTTGGGTATATTTATTCAGTGAACTTCTATATTTTCAGTTTTCATCCCGCTTTAAGGTAGAAAACCCAAATGTCAGAAATTGCCCTGGGGTGCAAGTTCTCTTTTTGAATGTGGTAAACCAGGGCTTTAAGTCCACCAGTCTCTCAGCGTTCCCATCGTTAAACTTGTTTAGGAAGAAACCTTTGTAAGAATTCAACTGGTCATTCCATCCTTGTTCAAATAGTTTTGCATGTTTGAAGTCTGAATGTTTCAAAGCTGTGAGGACTTTTACCTGAGGAGTAAATACAGGAAGAAGTAGATATTTTAGGGCTTTTTTTCCCCTGGATTTTTAAAAGTTGGGTTTGAAAGGGGACAAGCAAACTGTGAGCTACAGATGGAGATTCTGTAGTATTTTTAGAGGTGGGGAAAGGACGTGGGATTCCTGAACGCCAGCACGGTAAGGTTTTCAGTCTCTATTTGTGAACACCACATTTTCCCAAGCCTCAAACTCTGAAATGTCAGGCTTGAACTAAACCAACGCAGAACCTGCCCTGAGCATGTTGGGGAGATTCAGACGTATCTTCCCGGGAGAAAAAGCTGTTCTGTAATTCCAGCTGCAGAATTCACCAGGATGCAGCTGTTCTGTAATTCCAGATGTGGGATTCACCATGATCCAGCTGTTTCCCCTACCAGAGATGGGGAAACCAGGACCCGACCACAGGTCTCTGTGCAGTGTAAGGGGCCAGCGCTGCTTGGGTGGCCAGAGCCTCTTGCATCTCAGTCGATGGGAAATCCCAGGATTTGGGTTTTCTACCCATTCTGCAGTTCAGCTGCATGAGGAGAGGTGTCACAGGGGTCAGGCTGCATTTCAAGAGTCTGATGTGATTGCTGACTGCTTGTTTTTAGCTGACTGAAGTTGCCCGTCTCAAGGAACCAAAAGGAGAACCCCAAGAAACCTCAAAGACAAACATACCAAAGCAAAAATCCCAGTTTGCTCAGGGACAATGGTCTTGAAGGAGAAGTGTGAGCTCACATTCAGCTCCTGGTTTTGCCACGTGTTTATTTTGTAGACTGGAAGCAGGTTTAATCTCCGTACTCCCAGCTCCTGCCCACCAGCTGCCCCATTTTTCTCCCACCGATTTCCATGCATCTTTCCTCCTCTTTTGCTATGTTCAGCACAGCCCTTTGCATAGTTACCTTGGCTTTAACATTAATGAACAAGTCCTTAATTTTGCTTAAGATTGTTTGGGGAAAGGAAAAGATTTAAAAGGATGTACTGGGGTCCTGGATGAGAAGTCCTGGTGATGTCTACCCTTGGGGTAAGTGCAGGGATTCTGTCTGTCTTTGCACAGGAGATGGACAGATATGGCCCCAAAGTTTTCATGTCCTTGTTTCCGTGAGTTTACTCAATGTGCTTTGTTTATTTTGTCACTCTGAATCAAAACCCAAACGTCTACTTAGAAATATTTTGGCCTTTAAATAAACCATTTGAGAACAAAATTGATAGCAGGGAGCTGCTCAGGGAGAGGTCTTGTATAAGAAACTTTGTGCATGAGGACTTGGTCATTTTAGGCTAAAACCAGATTGAAAATGGGAATCTTTCCCACATCCTCATGTCTCTTACAGTATGGTCAGTGCTCTGCTGAGCCTTCGGTCACCTGCCACTTTTTGCATGTCATTTTAACTGTTTAATGGTCTCCTCAGAGCAGCGTTCAGTGGACAGATCTTTGCTGTTGGTCCATTTTGCATCTCCCCCAGCTGCCAGTGGTGCAACAGTCACGGCAGATGCTAAAGCTCAGCTTTTTGCATGGCCCAGAGCCACCAGTCACCCAGGCTTTGCTCACTGCATTAGACACTCTGTTCTGATGCAAATCTTCCCCAAAATAGACTTTCAGTCCAACATCCAAAACTCCCAAAAGAATAACAACCTCCATATTATACTGAACGTGTGCAGGATTTATTGCTCTGGCAGACATTGTTCAAGTAGTTTCTATTTTGAGAGGCTGGGCAAATGAAAGAAGATCACCAAGGGAAAATATGCTTCAGACAGTTAATCCTGAAGCTTCCTATAAAAAAAAAAGACATTACTTGGAAAATTCAGAGCATAGTCTGCATAAAACTCCTAGGGGACAGGAGGTGAGTCTGTCCTGCCAGACAAATACCATGGAATTGCTTTAAATCACTTAATTAATCAACTGTTGCTTAAGAGTTATTAAAAATCATATATTAAAATTTGATCTACCTCAATAAATCCCAAATTGCTCCTAAATCAAAAGCGTGTAAAAATTCATGCGGCAACGCTAATTCAGCTGGACTTCCAGATCCCTTGAGTGCAGAAGGTGCCAAGTCTTCACTTACAAGAGGAGATTTTTTGCCACGTCTACATTTCTTGTCATGTAAGCTTTGTTTAATTAATGGGTCCAAGGGCGTAACCCAGTCATGCCCTGAAATCATATCCAGGGGAAGTCCAGCCAGGAGTAAATACTCTCTCAAAACCACTACGTTTTCCTCGTTTGGGGTATCTGGATGCTCAGGAGAGAGCAGCAAGAGCTGGAGTTTGCATTTCCCGCCAAGCCGGGTGAGGGCAGCTGTGGGTGACATGAAGTCGTCTGCATCAATGTGAAAACCTCCTCGGACACCAGTGGGACCGCAGGAGATCCAGAAGAGGATTTGGGCTTCTCTGCGTGGTGGCCGTGCAGGTTCTGTCCTCTCCAGGTAAGGGTGGCTGATGTGCAGTCCCTCATCATACCCATGGGAATGTTATTTAAGGGACTTCACAGGGCTTTCCTGAACAGCCCCTGGTAATTATTCGCTGGCACGCACCTCTCCTACTTGTTACAACAATTAATGAAGGTGGTTCGTGCCAGTAGTTTTCTCCTGGGAGGCCTGGCCATGGCACAGCAGCGTGGTCTGATGCCTCTCAACTCAGCACCAGGGACTGGTGATGCAGAACCAGGAGAAAATGTGGATTACTAAAAGTAAATCCAAGCCATTTTGCTAGATAATAAATGCTTCTTAGTAGTTGACTTGCATCCCAACAAATCTTGAAGCTAGGACAGGTATTTATTGCTCTAAGAAACTGAAAGTGGGATTTATTGGTGCTCCAGTGGTTTTGTGGGAGCCTGGGGGAAATGCCAGGGAAGCTCTGACCTCTGCAAGACTGGAGGTCCTGGGTGGCCGCCCAGCTCCACCTGCCCCCACCTGAAGCCTCCTGAGCCGTTCTGTTGCCCATTAACTCGAACTGGCACAAAGACCTTGTAGCCGATCAGCATGCTGGCGGTTTCCTTGATGGTGACTCTATGGAGGAAGATCATAAATTGGTGTCCATAATTAGAGACTTTTGCCCTGCGTGGATGATAGTAAGTCCAGGAACAAAGATGGATGACAGTAATTGAGGACTGAATCAGCAACTTTAATCCTAGAGCAGAGACAACCCATATTAATTCAAAGTAAACCCTCTAGACTGAGAAGTTAGTGGGCAGAAAAAATTGCTTTTGCAATCTTTGGTTTTGTTCTTTCCCCTCTAACGCAGTGTTTCCAGCAGCAGATGGATTCCTTCCCCCCAGAGAGGAACGTTGCCAAAATTCTCTCCAGTGTCCCTGTGGAGACAGCCAGGAACTGGGAGATGCGCAGCATCTTTCCCGAGTGCAGCGTGCTCCCCCAGCACAGTGTGGCAGTGGCAACAGACAGTCCCAGGGGTATTTGTTCTAAAGACGGTGTGTGCTGCAGAGCCAGCTGGTCCCAGCGCCATCCTGGGAGCTGGGCTGGAGATTTCCCACATCTCCAAGTAAGTTTCTGCTGCTGATGACTATCAAGGAACTCAAGTGAAGGTCCAAGCTCTGTGCTGGCCATGGCTCCTTCACCTGCTTCTGTTTCTCACTCAAGCGATGCTTTTTGGTGGCCAGAGGTGCTGCGGAGCAGGGTGACAGCAGTGACCACCTCTCACTCAGGCTGTGTAGGAGGGGAAGATCCATTGTCCCTGTGAGATCAGCTACAGGGGTGGGGACTGTCACTACCCCCTGACCAATGATCCCCCACACGGTGCCGGGGACAGGGAAGAGGTTATGGGGTAGTGGGGGACCTTGGAAGAGCTGTCTGATTCTCTTTTCTATGCCCACCACAAATTTCCTGTGTGACTTCAGACAAGTCATTTAATGTCTCCACAGTTCCCCATTTGCAAAAATGGATTTTCCCTGTGTCATAGGAATGATAAAACAATAAATACGCTAACAAGCCTTTTATACTCTTTCATGTAGACTGAGTTCAGATAAATCAGTACCTCCTCTGAGTAAACAACCAGAAAAGATCTTGATTTTCTGGGAATACATCAATTATTCCTAAGAAAACAAGTAATATTTTGGGTGACTACATCAAAGCACATAGTGGTGTTTGGAAGTTGTTCTTGATAACGAATTCCATTTGTCATGTATAGGAGACTGTAGTTTGGCTGTATTACAGGGTGCTGATTTAGGTCCTTGAATACATAAAGGAAAAGCTGTAAAGACAGAGAAAACGAAGTTGCAAATAATATTTTCTCTGATGTAAGCAGTAAATTGTAGAATGATAGAATTGTTTAGGTTGAAAAAGACCTTTAAAATTGTTGAGTCTTACCATTAACCTCACACTGTCCAGTCCACTTTTAAACCATGTCCATAAGAACCTCATCTCTGCATCTCTTAACCCGCTTCAGGGATGGTGACTCCAGCACTGCCCTGGGCAGCCTGTTCCAATGCCCCACAGCCCTTTGGGGAAGAAATTGTTCCCCAGATCCAACCTCAGCCTCCCCTGGTGCAACTTGAGGCCGTTTCCTCTGTTCCTGGCGCTTGTTCCTGGGGAGCAGAGCCCGACCCCCCTGGCTCCAAGCTCCTTTCAGGCAGTTCAGAGATCAGAAGGGCTCCCCTCAGCTCCTGTTCTCCAGCTGAACCCCCCAGGTCCCTCAGCTGCTCCCTATAAGAACCCTGGTGGCTCTTCCCAGCAGAGAGGAACTGGAGAAAGGGAGGGAGGGAGGGAGGGAGGAAGGAAGGAAGGAAGGAAATGTGTCTTCAGCTGGTAGGAAGCCAGGAGCTTTCTCTAAATTGGAGTCTGATGCTCACACTTACTCATAACCCCTTTGATGAAAAATGTCCTGGTAGCCCCTTTGACACAGGCCCTAGTAGGGGGATCTCAGTTTGCTGGAGAGTGGCCTCGTGTGGTGCAGCAAGTCTGGGTTATTAGAATCTGTGTGAATTACTGTGGCTCCAGGACCAGTCTTGTAGCCAAGAAGATACACAGGCAGGCCATTGTATTTGTATGCGAGGGAGAGAGGGTGTGATTGTGTCTTCTGATGGGGTTTCTTTCATGTGGTACAGGCTGCTGAACGATGAACAACGGGAAACACAAATACTGACACACAACTGTCATGTTCCAAAGCTTCAGCCAAGAAGGAGAACCTGCCCCAGACTAGACTGATCTTGTGTCTCCTGTGGTCCAGGTGAGTGCCACAGCCCCAGGCTCAAGGGCTGTTCTCATCATCGGGTTGGAACAGGTAAGAGTGCTCTTACACAGCAAGTAAAGAATTTAAGGGATCTGCCACAGGAAACTGAACAAATAATACCGAATAGTTTAAAAAGTGGTTAATCTGCTAATGGAGCTGTCACTTGTGAGCTTAATACTAAAGGGAAATAAGTGTGGATGTACCCTCTGAAACCATCGCTACAACAGATGTGAGTGTGGATGCAACAGGGTAGGAGGGAAAAGAAACACCCCTGTGTTCTCTCTGAACAGCATCTTCTACCACTGTTGTTCAAGAACTGGCCTCAACACACTCTTGGTCTGATATTTTAGGATGTTGCATATGTCTTTAAGGGTCTCTTCAGTCTTTGATTTATTGGGAGAATGCTCTGTCTGGGTTACTGACTGGCAGCATGGCTTGTATTAGTGCAAATGTGTCTGTTGGGAGGTGTGGGCTCGGTCTGGACCCCTTGGCACACAGAGACATGGTGCACCCGATGTACCTCTCGAAGCCTGGGCAAAGCATCCTGTGTTTCCTGCCAGCTCTCTTGGCATGAGCTTCTTCCCCTGGAGACCAGGGGAGAGGTGAGACCAGGCTGTGAGATGGTTCCCTCCTGGACTTTACTCCAATGTGTGCTTTTCAGTTGCCTGTAGACTTAGTGATGCTCTTGACTCCTGTGATTCCTGTCATGTAGAAAGCTCCAGACCAGATAAATCCCTTTCCAGGGGCACAGCTTGTGGAGGGTCAGGGGCTCTTAGAGCCCCTCTGGAGTGTGGTCAGGCCTTTTAGAAAGGGACGACTGTGCCAGAGGAATCAGTGTTGTTATGACCCTGTCTGTCCCCAGGGATGCTGGAAACAAATCTTGGTTTTGAGTGGAAAAACCTTTCACAAGAACTTCCATTGAAACTGCAGTGTCTTCACACCAACCTGTTGTTTTGCCAAAGTGGTTCTTTTGGAGATGAATCCTGAGCTGAATGCACTGCCCACTGCTGGTACTATACTTGTAATAGATTAAAATATTATTGCATTTTTTGCCTCTGAGTTGCAGAGAGTTGCTTGCTCACAACCTGGGAAAGCCACTGAAGGTGCAATATTCCCAGACGCTGGAGTGGTGACTTCTGAGGCCAATAAAGGCTATGGGAGCCCTTCAGAGGGCTAGATGAGCATTTTGTGAAGCATGAGTTGATGTTCTTAGTCTTCTGTTGATTTCTAAGCTGTGTAAACATAAGCCTAAATGAATGAGCCTTGATTTGTTCCCACCATATAAGACAGGCCTAAATGTACAATGAGGGTAGAATAGTCTAATTTGTATTCTTTACTGCAAAGGGAAAGGTGTCCTGTGTGGGAGCAGAGGAGCCTTTGGAACCTTCGGAGCTGGGGTTGCAGATCCTTCTGTAGGGATAGTAAAGGGGTTGGAGAGCAGAAAGGCCACAGCCCCAACTTGGGAAGTTATCAGCGAGCTTCTTAGCCTACCAGAAGATGGACGCAAAGCCATTGATTATGAAATAAAAACAATTTTAGCATTGTGTCCTGGCGATGTACATGCTTAAAGGGAGGGTGGAGAAATGATGTAGCTCACAACTGCTGGACTTGGGGTGGCCCAGGCACGTGCCTGGTGTCCTGTTTCCTTTGCTCTGGGTGTGCGGTGACCTGACGTGGTTACAGAAAACACAGGTGAGCAGAGGGCAGGTGAAGCAACCCCTGCTGCCTGTCTGCAAGGCATCGGTGGCACTGCTGTCACAGCTGACTCACCGCAGCCAAGCTCATGGTGTGCGTGCCTTCCTCTGGGATTTTCCAGAAATTATAGAGCGGATGCTGGTATAGCATGGTAGTTAATGTTATCATGTAGGAGATCCACCCTGTGATGCAGTGAGACTTTTCTGGGAAGAAGTGACATTAAAATTCCCTGTGGCAGCCTTCTTCTTTACCCAGCATAGTTGCCCTAAAAAGAGGGGCTTTGCTCACCTCTGTCTTGCGAGCTTTCCACAAGAATAAATGAAGTAAAACCTATTTAAGGAACTCTGTCATTACTACAATTGCAGCCTAAAAGCACAACCTGATAATGCCCTGCTGAGGCAAGAAAAGACTCCCATAGTAAACTACGCTTGCAAAAGCAATGGTTTGTGATGATGCTCTTGGCTTTGAATGGGTGCATCAACACCTTATTGGAAATGAGATTGTAGTTTAGACGGTGAGCTAAGGAATAGCAGTTTTGTGCAACAGAACATGCCTAATGAATAAGCATCGAAGTCTAATTTATGACTGTAGAGGGTCAGTAATGATGTGATATACAGGAGATCAGACCTATACTTTTAGCCTATGTCAGAATTAGCTTTAGCTGATGGGTGAAGAAAAGGTCCTTTTCAGTCCTCTTTACCTCACTTGTTCTATTAAAGAAGGTAAACTGATGAGATGCCACCATGCATAAGGTTGTGACAGCAGAACCCTCGGGACCATCTAGTTTCAGTGGACCAAGAGATTTGTACACAGATACTGGAGTTTTCCACATGCTGTAATGTCTTTCCTACCTTCTCACCAGATAATTGGGTAGCAAAGAGGAACAATCTCACTGCTATAGCAAAAAGTTGTTTCATATCTCCTTGTTTTTGTTCTAGAGATTCCCCTGATTTACATGCAGATGTCCCACTTCCTTTTCTTCAAAAAGTGAAGTCATCTTGCTGAAGGGCTGGGGCATGGGCAGCGCCTGCTGCTCACTATCTCTTTGAAAGCGTGTTGGTTTTCATCCTTTGCTTTCAGGCACTGATGAGAGAAGGGAAGTGCCAAACATCTATTTTCTGTGATTTCACAGCTAACCATGCCCTGGCAGCTGTTTGCTTGATGACGTCTTAATAGATCTCTTCCACTTCGCATGCTGAAATGTGCCTCTGTATCTTGTCTGCAAAGATCAACTCAAAACTCGGGGAGATGTTTGTGTGCCTTTGTGGTAATCAACTGTCTGGACCATCAGGAGGGAATTATTAAGCTCTTCCCCTCCTGGCACATAGGACGGTGCTCTCATATTTAACTAGAGAGTTGATTCTCATCAAATAATCAGGGACAGAAGGGGGAAACCTGGAAACTTTGTGCTGGTTGCTGAAGAACAGCCATGTAGGCTCTGATTCTGGTTGCTGAGCTGCCAAGTTCTGGGGATGACTAACGGAGCTGCCCACCCAAACGGACCCTTGTGCAGCTCAAAATTGGAGTTCAGGCTGTGGTTCCCCGCATTGAGAAGTTTCTAAGCTCAATGGAATTAACAGAGAAAGAGAGATGGCACCTGAGATTTGACCTGTCTCTGTTAGACTCTAGAAGGAGCCGGACTGACACCTGACGTGCAGACTGCAGGTGGAGCCACCTCTGTAATTCTAGCTGATGCCCATGGACAAAATTCATTACTGTAGAAAACAGAATTATTTTTCCCTTTGGTGCTTCTACAGAAATAACAATTTGTGGGGTTGGTCAAATAGATCCCATTGCAAGACTTAGGAATTTAGTTAATCCACGAAAAGTCTTATTTTCTGAATCGAAAATGCTGTTCTGCTCCAATGCTCTGAAATTCTAAAGAAAACTCAAAACACAATAGGTTTTACTAAATAAACTGAGTGTTGCTGAGCAGAAGGCAATTGAATGGGAGGTTTTCATTCTAATGCAAGGTACATCATCTTTGGGAGGCCTTGATTGTTGTTTTTTTTGGGTGGAAAGTCTTGCCAGTGGGAGTCAGGCATCCTTAAAAATGAAGGTGAGATTCAGCTACATCTAGAGAACAAACATTAAATCCACGTGGAATTGAAAACTACAGTCCTAGTACTCAACCATATGCTACTGGAGCAAAAATCTCTAATTAAAGCCCCTAATAATAGGACTTAAGTTCACTGTTCCTGAAGTGTTAGGATTTATAATTTTCTGTGTGTGTCTTATGTATGTGATTAATAGCTTATATAGAAAAAACCTCTTACACATCTGCAAGAACATATATAACATGCAACACACAACCAATTTGGCCCAGGTAAATATCTCCCCTTCCCACTTGTAAATATGAGCACTTGCTGGGTATTTATTAGAATAAAGACAGACTCAGGAATAAATATGAATCAAATGCTTTTATTTTTTGCTTAAAGATACAAAGTATGTTTTAAAGAACTATTTATAAACTTTATTCCCAGAAGGTA
Source organism: Patagioenas fasciata (assembly GCF_037038585.1). Lineage (NCBI taxonomy): Eukaryota > Metazoa > Chordata > Aves > Columbiformes > Columbidae > Patagioenas > Patagioenas fasciata. The sequence goes on from NC_092539.1 coordinate 3,768,403, forward strand.
TCAAAACTAGTTTCTAAAAGAAATAGCCGTTAAGTATAATAGATCTAAACTTTATACCATGATTTTTACAATTTCTCTTACATAAAATTAAGGCATTTATATGTACAGTACCAATAAATATGCAACAAACTTTTTTCAGTGCCTTTTTTGACGTTTTAATATAAAACTCTACAGTCAATGAAAGAACATAGCTTGATTTGTGCAAGAATGGGAGCGTCTGGAAATCTAGTCCAGTTCATAATTCAGAAAAAAACCCAAACACCCCTGACTTAATAAACCAGGTGCTTAATAAACCAGGTTATAACTTCTCAGGCAATGTCTTTCATGCTGCTCCAAAGGATTTAGCAATAATACTCCTAAGGTAAAATGAATTTTGCCTGTCTATGAGCTGACCTTTCCGTGAGTGCAGGTCACTTCATCTCAGCTTGTGCCCCATCCTGCGAGATATTTAGGAGAAAAAGTCTCCATGCCCTGCCAGAGTGAACTCAAAGCTCTTCCCAGAAGCTGGAGGTGTTAAATGTGACAGTGAACTTGTCCCCAGCTTGGACAAGGGGTGTTCATTCAAGAACAAAGCTGGCAAAGGGGCAGATGTGGCTGCCGTTGGCCAACAGAGGAGAACTGGGAACATTAACCTCTCATGGCAGTGTCCTGCTCTGCAGAGTGAATTTCGTGGAGCAACAACTTCATTGTGTGGAAGTGAGGCTCTGCCTTCCCTCAAGGTATGTTTTCATGTATATATTTATCAACGCTAAGCTCTATGGGGATTCTGCCCAGGCAGAAGCTGGGCAGCTTTATCCAGCAGTCGGCGAAAGTGAGTGCAGAGCTACTTTCACTCTCACTGAGTGCTGGTGTCATCATCTTACTTCTATTTAGGTAGAAAAATACGATATACATCCCTCTGCAGCCCTGGAGAGAAGCATCTCTGTTATGCCCACCCTCCCTGGCATGTGCAGCCCGTCAGAAATGTGCATCTCTTCCTCCATCCCACTAGAGAGGGAGACTAGGAGTTTATTAAGAATAGGCACCTGGATGATTAGCAGTAGGCAAAATGAAGCACAATGCTCAGGTGGAGGGACTGTATATGCCAGTGTATTTAGACCACAAAGAAGATGTTAACTCAAGCTGTTACCCGATATGTGCCAAGCACAGAGTAAAATGGCCATAAAACACGTGACTTCTGCTTAGCTTAAGTTAAACCAGAAAATAATAATAATGTTAAAAATATCATTTGCTTTTGCTGTTATTTTAAACATGAGGTAGCTATTGGATTAAAAAAACAATCGGTATTGTAGAAAAAAGTGATCTGATTACTGCCTAATTAACCCCTGTCTGGTCGGCAGAAGCTGCCACCCATAGCCTAATGAAGCATCTTGGGTATTTGCAAGTGGGTGGAAATCAGGGTAAACAGGGTTTTCAAGTGAAAACCTTCCTTGATTCAGAATACAGAGCCCTTAAGCAGAAACCTCCTTTGAAACCATTTAAATATGACGCTCTGACTTGGAGCCAGGAAAACAACAAATTGTGGAAATACAAAATAATATGCCCAATGGGAGAATGTTTCTGAATTCTGCTAGTGGAAAGAATTTGCATTCTTGGCAGTGGGGGAATTCAAGATAACACCGCCCAAGATAAGAAATACATATCCGGTGGATGCTGCTGTTGTGCTGAAGGTATAAAGACAGCAAAGCTCATGGTAGAAGAGGGCTCAGGGTGCACAGAGCTCTGCTGCCTTCAAACAAGGCTTTGACCCTCATCTCACCAAAATTTCCTAGCTTGTGCCTGGCAGATGGGAGCTGAGCAGCTGGAAACACTGAGTTCCCAGGTGAGCTTACATATGGTTGCAGAGAGGGCAAAGCTGGCTTTTTGGCTGGTTATTGATACTGTGGGTCCTGTCTCCCTGGGATGTTCAGCCGGGAGCATCGGTCCATCTGCAATGCAGTTTCTGATGAGCGCTGCTTTTCTGGAGAACTTTCTTCTTCAAAATAGATTAAGAAATAACAAAAAGGAGGCAATCAGCTGTTCCCCGTGCTGCAAAGGAGAAAAGGGACTAAAAAAGCCGATCTGCTCAACCTTTGTGTTTTGCTTTTTGAAATGCAAGTCTCTATCAGCCCCTGGGGGAAAGCCTGAATTTGAGTTCACTCTGGTGAGGCACCTCTAATCGTGCGTGAAATAACAATCAATCACACACCAACACACAGCAAAATAGGTTTCTTATACATCAGCATTATCTGGTTGTATTAGCTGATTGCTCTTGGGTGTGCTCTTCGGCCAGTGTTTTTGGAAGGGGACCAGGATCAGCAGTTGTCTTATCAGTTAACATGAATTTTTATTATTATAAAACTTGGAAACAAGAAGCTAAGTCAGTTCTGCTGGTAAAGACACACATCAGTACCAAAGCACAAAACAATATACAATCACTTATATTAAAATACATTACAATAGCAAAATGCCATACTCGTATCTAATACCCAGATCTGGGCAAATATTCTTGACATTTTTCTGATTCTTCTAAAGAATGAATTTTCTCCTCACTTCTCATCTGAAATGATGGGCCACTCAGGAGATTAATACAACAAAGCACAGTGTGGTCAGTTATATACACTGAACTGTTATATCCAAAATCATCTCAGCAGCATCCTTTTCATCACTTGGGTTATTTTTTGCTAAGGAACATAACTTTCAACTTTACACCTCTAGACCCTAATCCTGCCAACATTCACGTGCTGAACATGGTCCATGTGAGCGCTCCCTTGTTTGGAGGGTTGTTCCCATAATGATATAATTGAGGGTAAATACAGGTAAAATATTTTATCCACTTTTAATTTAAGCCGTGTAGATTTTACTCATCCCATACACCAAATAGGAAAACTGAGCTGGCTTTTAAAATGAATTATACCCTTTTAGCCACATACTCAGGACTAAGTACAGCACAAGTTTATGTTGGTAAGATTGGGGCTGTGAGCCTTATAGCTTGATCTAAATTTACTTCTGTATGTACACAGAGAAAAAGTTAATGCTTATTTACCAATACTTAGTTTTTAAGGGGAAAGGAAGCTGTAGGTAAGTGAACCTATTTATGAATTTGGGTTATATTTAGTGTTAGTTTTCTGGGGGTCAAAGAGATTAGGGAAGAAGATAATTCCTAAGAACTAGAATATTTTTATAAGACTTCATATAAAAAAAAATCTGTGACTTTTTTACCAATGGTTTTATTCTGAAAAGTGTGGGGGCGTTATTTTGTTGTTTGTTTGTATGTTTTTCTTTCTCCTGAGTTCTGTAAGGGTCAAAACCTGAAATAATGTATTTTGAACTCAGTTAGCATGAGCTGCCTATTTCACCCTTTTTGTCCAGCTTGGATTTTTTCTTATAACTGTTTTGGTTTCACATCCACTCAGACCAAAACATGTTTTCAGTTTGACCGCAGGCTGAAAGGTCACTTGTTCGTGTGACCAGATTTCATCATCTTCTAATTCAATTGAAAATGCTGATGCACATGCATTTTCACATCTCCAGAAATTATTTACATTAATTCTAATTCCTAATTCAATAAACACAAATTTCTGAGAACACTTCTGTCCCTATTAAGCTTCAGAAAAATCTAAGACTCCACAGCCTGGGTGGCCTGTTTGAGAGATTTCCCTTTAAGCTTGACTTCTGTCTCACTTAAGTGCCTTTACTCTGACTTCATGCCATTGACTTCTGTGGAGGAATATCTGATATACAACGGGGTCAGAATCAGCCCCTGCATACTTAATATATTTGCTGGTCACTGTTACAGAAACACTATTAGCACTGAGAGGGGCGAAAAAAGGGAAGAAAGAGAGAATTTCCACTAGGGTAGAAGTGTGGGTGAATATGCCTGCACCACTTTAAAACAAGTAATGCCAGATATATTACTTTATGTCATATAAAATGTGCTAGTGTGCTAAATGTGCTAAAAGCTGGTGTGTGTGATGGGGTGCAAAAGCTGGCTCTAACTGGACTAAAGTAAATATTTTTGTGCCGTGGATAATGGATCAAGAGAGTCAGGTCTGTAATGGAGCTGCAACAGCCAAAGTTTTCCTTGTGATGTTTATTGTTAGTGTGCGGTGGGCACCAATTATTTGCCTTGTGCTAGAAAAGGTTCATTATTGTCAATGAGCTTCCTGGAACTTCTAGGGAATATACACAAATATACATGTATGTATATAACCCATAGACGGCTTTTTTTGTGTGTACCAGATACTGCATTCACCACCACTCTCCCCTAGACTCGTATTTACCATCATTCAGCACGCCAGGCAATAAGTGATGATGATTTAAGTACATTTTTTTATGGAAATTTGCTATACGAGCCTACCAGGAAGTTGGAAGGGTTTAATTAAACTGTTAATGATTAATCTGAGCTTTATGTTAGTGCAAAGTACTGAGCTAATCTATCAGTAAGGAAAAGATGAAAAATAATTACCTTTTAGAACCAAGAATCTGAAGAAGGGTCATGCAGAACTATACTGGAAGTGCTGAAGAAAGTTCAAAACACTTAGGGTAGAGGAAATTGTGCATTAGAGGTCGAATTAACCTAGCTGCAATATTCAAACCCAATACACCTAACACGGGTATAAACTGTTCCTTTGTAGCTTACAGAGTTTTGAAGAACTCTCAGTTTTTACTTTCAAAAATACATTTCTTTTTCTTAAAATGTGACTTTTCTTTTTAATGGGGCAAGGGCTCGTGGTTTCAATTCAGCCTGCAGCTCCAGCTTTCCCTCCCCTTAGCAGGGAGCTGCAGGGGACGGACAGGACAGAAGAGGGATCACAGCACAGGGATCGCACCCCAACACGCACCCCAAAAACCGGGAACCAATGAGGTCCCACCAGGGCCCTGAAGGGACCCTCCCCAGCTGCTGCCAGGGACCTACAGCAAAAAGGCACCAAAGAAAGTTTTGTGCTCCTTAGTGTAATCCACCAGCTTGATGTCACTGACGTTGACCATGAGCTTGTCTCCTACTTCTAAGGAGACCACAGCACCCAAATAAATGGGCTGGAACCAGCTGTTTGCCTTTTCACTGAGGGTCTTGGTGCCCGTCAGCAGCTGGGTGGGTTCGGGGTAACTATCAGTGACTTTGGTGATGATCTCAGTGACAGAATTGGTTTTACTTTCAATGGGCCCTCGGAAAGTGACCTGAGCGTAGACGTAGTAGTCCCCAGACACAGGTATCACCAGTGCGTTGCTGGAATAACTCAGGTTGTTCTTGGTAAAGGCCAAGCCTCTCTTGTCTTCCCACTGCAGGATGGGCATTTGGTCTCCCTGGGTGTTGGTGACTTCTTGTTTCTTCACTGCGGGAGGAAGAGAGGGGGGTTAGTTTGCCGCAGGCGGGGATGTGCTGCTGAATGTAACGCGAGGTCTCTGCTCCGAAGGCCAAGCAATTTAAATAGAGTAATCAAAACGCTAGGACAGAACTGTTCCTATTTTACAGATTGAAAAATGAGGTGAATTGCCTGCAGGCCAACTGTCCAGATCTGAGGAGTGAAAGGCAAGGATGCTTTTGAAGAGCTTGGCCAGCGCAGGCTGGGACTGGATGTCCTGGTTGTGGGCCAGATCCCAAATGGCGAGACTGTTCTTCCTAAAGGCCGAGTCTCATGGCACTGTGCAGCAATACAGGTGGCTTTACCCTGCAGGCCCAGGGTGACTTCTTACCTCTTCACAGATTAAAAATTTTGTCCCTAAGTGAAACCAGTGCTGGGGCAGTGCCACACATGGGCACCGTGCCTGTACCTAATGGTTCGGGACAGTAATAAGAAATACTAAAGCATCATTTTCTTCAGCAGCGATGGATTGCAATAATGTTTCTTAGACAGCTACTACTGTGCTTGCGAAAGTTCCACAGTGATAAGCGTGATCTATCACCTCGCCGAGCATTGAGACACTTGAACTTCTCCTCATGCCAAGCTGCTTCTGAAGGATGTCAGGGTTTATTAGCCCTCGTGTCAAGCTTTTCTTCCTTGATGTTCACAATGAAATCTTTTGCTGTAGGATTGCCTTTGCTTTACCAGCGTCATCTGATTTTACCAAAAACTCATAAGATTAGCTAATTACAAGCAGAGCTCTAATCAGACCCCAATATTAGTCCGATCCAAGCGGAGGATGCTCCCCAGGCTGCAGGGTTCTCATGGGAAGAACCAGGGAACTGCTGCACTATTCCCTTCACTCCTTTGCAGCTTGAGTTTCTCCCACACAACAGGTAGGAGAATAAGCCTCAATGCTTATTTTTCTGCATGGGAGCAAAGGGTTTTTTCTGTTCTTTACTAACCACCATATAAAATTGTTGTGGTGTAACAGCAGCTGAGGCAGTGAAAAGGAAGAGGATAAAAAGCATTAAGATTATGCCGGGTGCTAAAATGGACCTGGAAACTTCATGTTAAATGCTGAGAAAGACTGAGGCAATTGATTTCCTGGAAATGAGGCCCATTTCATGAGCTTGAGTTAATGTTTAAAGTTGATTTAGATTGAATATCTGGGGAAGAGACGCATGTGCATGGGCAGGGAGGGAAGCTGAACGCAGGTAAAGGAAAGCTTCGAAATTCTCTTGGCAATAACCATTAGGTTTATCCTGAGTGAAATGAGATTCAGAAAAACTAATGTGCTCAGCTCCCAGTGGCATCTGCTTTCCCCTCTTTTCTAGCAATAAATAATCCATAAGGAGACAAGAAAGTGTTAGGAGTGCAATTTCTTGCATATTCTGAGTAGCACAACAAAATAATGGGTTTTTTCAGCCTGCCTGTCAGTGCTGCTGAAGTATCAAATCTTCCTGATCTTTCCCCAGGAGGCAAAGTACGCGAGGAGAGTATTTTAGTGTGGGAGAACAATAGATGGGGATTGTGATAGCAAGCCAAGCTGAATTATAGAGATATTATAAGCACTATGAGGCTTAGAGCCAATGGAGCTTTGCCTGATACAGAGAGAGGGGAATAAAAGAAAATGAAGGTGCTTATGGTCTGCCTTGATCCTCATCTACCTCTTGGGTGCCTAAGAACTGGTCTGAGTCCCAGCAAAAACTAATGTAGCGTTTGGGTCACTCTAAGGTTTACAAGAGCTTGCAGTAAAACCTCTCATGGGTCAGTTGGTAGCAGATGAAACCTTGTTTGAGATGGGAAGGAGCAGAAAAGATCAGAACACTTCCAGAAAATGTCCTGGGCTGTTTTCCATCTTGGGAGCTTTGGGGGAAAACTGAAGAGAAGCTGCATGTGAAACATTCGTTTTTGTGTACAATGACACATTTAAAATGTCAGTGACACTCAGTTCTTCAATGTTTTTCGTAACTAATAGGCATCTCAAATGAGTACATGATTTCATAACTTCTAGAGTTAGGCAACGCTAAGTTTTAACAACTATAACCTCCTTTTTAGGATTAAGCTCACTCTCTTGTTGCTCTCTATTTTCAAGTTAATTTTTCCCGTGCTTTCAATACTGGTAAAGAAGATAAATGCATGTTTAAGTGCCTTTGAACACAGTATGGCTCATTTTCTAGCAGCACTTGTACTTTGTACTGGTCCTTAATTTATTTTACAAATATCTTGCCCTACACTTCCTGAAAATGCACCTATTACGCTAACTCTTGAAGTAAATAAAATCTGCTTTTAATAAGCCATTCATTGCTATAGTTCCTTCAACTTTCCCACCCACTCTAAATTTTTGGCATCCCTTACACGTGAAATCTCTTCTCATTTCCTGCAATCCCTTTTGGTTTAGCCCCTTACTGGAGAATCCCTGTCAGAGAGGGGATGACGGCACAGCACATCCAGCACCCAATATACATTAGTGCACAGGAGAGAATGGGGATGGATAAAAGTCCTAGCTGGGTGTTCGCATGGATGGTGCCATTCTTCACTGGCTATGGCCATCCTGGGTGAGGAGATCTCAATGACACGTTGGATAAGTTCAAAATGCTCAGTGTGTGTGTTAAAAAGGCCGAGAGCAAGTGGAAAATTCATCATAAAGGAACAGTGAACAAAACATCGAGTCATTCTGCTACTGCTGTTTCCCATGAAAGTACTGTGGCTAGTTATTCCTCTCACCCCTGTGCTCTCACCTTCAGGATATATGTGCCTAAAACTAGAAAAAGACAGAGAGATTAGAGATCTGGAAGAGATTTCTTACAAGTGAGCGTTTGTAGTTTACCACCTTCACTTTGAAAAAGGTGCCTGAGATGGGGGAATGAAACAAAGATCTGAAAAATAATCATTCCTTTTTCACTTTCTATGCACAAGCCATGGTTTATGAGAAGAGAAAATCAGGCTGGCACCCAAGAAATTACTATGCAGGAAGTTTAAAGCAACAGGAAATATTTTCTGACTGTGACGTCCCATTAAGATTGGGAACTCATTGCCACAGGGTACAGCACCAAAAATATGCTTGGGCTGAAAAAAGGTCGAAGATAAGTTCATGGAAAGGAAGTTCCCTGTTGGCGGTGTGGCATTTTTGTGTATAAAAGGAGTGATAAAATCCCGTTAGCTGTTTCCTTTTCATACTCCTTGCTATGGCCAACAGTGACCTGAAATGTCAGGTTGAGGAGGACGGGCAGTGGCCCGTGGAGGCAGCTCAGGAATGATGGTGAAGGAGGTTTTGCAAGTGGGGGGCCTGACGACATTTGAAGAAAACTGTTGGGGGCTTCCCTGCAGCATCTGGACTTTTGTGCAACCCAGGGAAGTCCCCAGCAGCAGAGCTGAGCTGTGGTAGCTCTTCTGAGTCAGCTGCACCGGGAGCCTCTGTGTCTTTCTGCCATGGGGGAACTCAGGGGAAACGGGGACACTTGCACGAGCAGACATGGTCCTTTTGCTCTTGCAAACTTGCGAAGATGTGATTCTGAACCAGGACAGGTCAGTTTTGGAGCTCTACCAACCTGCATACAAAAAGGGATTGGGACCAAGGGTGGCCATTAGGAAGGAGCTTGTGGATTAGGGAAAGTAAACCGTGCTGGGAAAGAAATCAGCCCTGAAACACTGGTTTAACTCTGTAGGTGAATTTGTGTGAAGCATCAGGTCTTATTTTGCTCCAAAACTCGTAGTTTTTCCCAATTCATTTATCCATGAAGTTTCTCTTGGGCTCTTTCCACTGCTTTTTCTAGGGGATTCAGCAGGTCACTAAGATACCAGGCACCAATTTAAGTTCAGTTACAAGAGCTGCCCATTCAATGAAATAAATGGCTTGGAAAAGTATCAAGAAGAGAAGTTTCTGTAAACTATCTCCTTCCTGGGCTCCCTTCTACAAACACAGGCTGTAGTAAAGCTGTTGTGGTCAACAAGGCAAAGCTGATCATTTTCCCCATGTTTCATGCAGCATCTGGTCTGATCAGACCCATATAAACCGAGATCATTGTATTGCTAATTCTGCTGTAATTCCCGTGGGGAAACGCTTCATTTTTGAACAAGCATTACCTGTTAGGTGTGCTCTTGGCTTTTCCGCACTGGCAAGTGTATCTGTAACTGAGCGAAAAAAAAGTGTGTAAGGACATTTGCTGCTATTCAAGTCAATGAGATGTGAGTGGTGGCTGAGGAAACGTGTGCAGCTCCTTTCCATTTCTGCATATGTTTGGGTCAGGAGTTATTTGCTGTGATTGTTTATCGACACCGTAGAGGTAATAAAATCCCTTAGCAAATGCCTGAGCTTGTCAGGCCAGCTGCGGTGTCGACAGGGCCCATCGTGTCTTAAATTGCTGGAGGGTGAGCAAAGGGGAGGTGTGGTGTGTAGAAATGGGAGTGTGGTGTGCACGGGCTCCCAGATCCATGTTTTTGCACGTTCAGGATGTTATACTGACCTCAGAGAGCTGCCGGGGAGGTCTGTGCCTGCACTAGAAGGAGCGAGCTTGCACAGCCCTGGGGTTAGAAATGTTCACACTTTCGCTATGGTCCCAGTTATCTCCCTGCATCTCGTTGCACAGGTCTGCCCTGGCTTGTTTGGCTGGGGAAGGGTTTGGGTGATGAGAGCGGAGGGAGTTGGGGAGGCGTCTGACAGCGGTTGCAAAACCTTGGTAAACAAAGGCGTTCAGGATGGGGGAAAGGGCTGGCAAACTTACCTGTAGTTACTGCCCGTTGCTTCAGAAAGCGAGAGCCCCTCTCTTCTGTGACCTGCAAGAGAGATTAGCAAGCGGTTAACTTGGGGCTCCAGGGCGTACAGCACCTCCACAGAGGGTCTGGTTTGTGTTATTGCAGAAAATGGAGTATGCTACAGTAATATTATCAAGCTTAGCTAGAGCTTTTGTGTAAAAGGACAAGCCCTGACAGGGCTTTGCTTCATGGCAAGAGTTTTCTGCTGTTCGCTTGAAGCTGCCTGCATCTTGTAAGAGATGCCAAGGACAGCACCTGGGATCCTTTGGTGGTGGTTGTGTTAAACTCCAGTCTTGTTCAGAGGCTGACGAGCCCTTCACCTACCTGGGGGAGGACTGGTGGAATGGTCAGTGTGAACTGGCCAACACTAACCCTCCTTTGTGATGGTGCCTGCATCCAGCACTGCTAGAGAACCTCTGCTGCTTAGAGATGCTCTTGTCCCTCAACCCATGCAGAGCAAACAGACATATGAGTGATTCTTCCCTGTCTCAAGACTCAGCAGTTCTGAGTCTTTGCAGGCACTCGGTGCACCCATAATGCCAGTGAAAAGACTGAGGTGTATCAAGTACAGAGCTGCTGTTTCACCTGCTGTTCTTTCTGCATTTGTGTTATTTCAGACTGTTTGTTGCTTACGTCTGCCTGGAGTGTTGGGCTGCCTCACTGGAAGGTGGAAAGGAGCTGAGCAGGTCCGAGGTTCAGCTGGCAGAGGGTGAGCTCTGTGGCTCACTGACACCCCACCGAGGGAAGGCAGAGTGATTAGCGTTTGTGTGCCTCTTACATTTTGTTCTAGAGCCAGACACCAGAACACTCACAACATCCCTGTGCCAACAGGCATTTGCATGGGAGCAGGGCATGGCCCTGGGCTGTGCCAGACGGTTAGAATCATAGAATCATGCAATGGTTTGGGTTGAAGGGACCTTCAAAGCTCATCCAGCCCAACCCCCGCCATGAGCAGGGACATCTTCACCAGCTCAGGTTGCTCAGAGCCCCGTCCAGCCTGGCCTGGGATGTCTCCAGGGATGGTTCATCCACCACCTCTCTGGCCAACCTGGGCCAGGCTCTCACCATGCTCAGGGCCAACAATTCCTCCCTCATGTCCACCCTGAATCTCCCTCCTTTAGTTTAAAACCATCACCCCTTGTGTTATCGCAACAGGCCCTGCTAAAAAGTCTCTCCACGTCTATCTTAAAGGCTCCTTTTAAGTATGGAAAGCTGTAATAACATCTCTGATGCTAAGGCTGAGCAGCTCAAAGGGAAGCTGCTGCCTGCCCACCACATGCCTACCAGGGCTGGTCCTTCTGAATCACGCTTGGGCACGGCTGGTGGTGGCTTCTCGCCAGGTGTTGGTCCTGTAACAGCAGCCTGCAAAGCACCAGGGTCCCAACCAGGGGATGCTGCAGGATGCTGACTCTGGATCCGACCTCCCTGGGGTGCGAGGAGCATCCCCTGTGCTTTCCCCAGGGCACAGTCCATTGCGGGTCCATGGCAACAGTGTGGTTGCAGAAATCTGACAGTCTGGGTTCTGCAGCCAACTCAGGGTTGACAGTTGGGGCTGTCAGGAACCCCTATCACACAACATTTGTCAGGAGCCTGCTAATGTGGTGTGTTTTATGGACAGCTACAATAAATACATTGAATACAGTAAATGGCCACTGATCAGCTTGCAGCGCTTAATAAACAGGCTGAAATAGCATTAGCACATAGACGCTGGAGCTATCTGCTGGGGGCCGTATCTCACACAACTTCAAATACTGCAGGACAAGTGGAAAATAGATAATTTACACTGGCCAGAGGAAAGCCAGTGGGAGAAGAGTCGGGCTGCCTGGGTTTGGGACTGCTAATGACTTTGCTAATTGCTAATGATAATGCTAATGCTAGTAAGCCCAAAGATATTTTAATATTTCCCTAGCAGTGAACATCCATGCGTTCCTGCGGAAAACCGTAATTTCTAAAATAGTGGCTCTGGTGTGTTGGAAAAAAATGGAGAAGGAAAACTGCAGGGAATTTTTTCTTTGTTCCTCCTTTCTCCACCCGTACACACATAAGCAGCCCAGCTACAACAAGCAGCCCAGCCACAGGGTCTGCTGCTCTGCAGGAGATGTTGTCTAGAAGGGGCGGTGGTGTGAAAGCTGAGCGTGTGGCTCACGGAGAGCAATGGTGTTGTGTTCTTGTTGAGGTGTCTGGGCTTTTCATTATGACAAACGACTTTCTCCAAGATCCTGTCTGCTTGCTGTGGTACCTAAACATGACTGTACTTTTGATGTGGCACAGGGTCATAGCTGGCTGACTTCGTTCTTCCCGTGGTAGGAGGCACAGGATCGGTGTGGAGCATTTCCCTCAAACACTCCCCCTTGCTTTTGGCCAGATGTATATGCATATATTTATGCCATTATTTATGTGACACTTCCTACATATTTATGAAGTGACATATTTTCTAACAATACCAAGTACTGCAATGAGCTACGAATCAATCACAAACCTACATTTAATCATGTAGCTTCAGTGGGACTGTTTACATATTTAAAGCCTAACCTGCTTTATTTAAACTCGGATGTTGCAAAACAAACAGAAGCAATGAGAAAGTGGGAAGGATATCAAGAAGAATTCTGATTCTTTATAAAAAATGACAGAATGGTTTTGACTAAAAACTGAGGATAAACTTGTTAGACAACGTGAATTTACTTGTTTCCAATGAAGGCCCAATGGAAGCTCCAGGTGTAGGGGCTGCATTCATAGATGCTAAAGGACAGTGTGATGCGGTAGATAGAGCAGGGTCCTGCAACGTGTGAAATCATTCTGTTGCTTGGCAAAGGTAGGGTTTCTTTTTCTAATCGAGCTACTTGATAAGGATACCAATCTAAATCTCCTATAGAAAATATTTTTTAGCACCAGACAATGCTAAGTAATGGTCAGGTATTAGTAATATTTGTCCTAAATAGGCAGAGGTGTTGTTCATTCATGGTGTAGATGAGGTGGTGAGGGAGAGTGAAGCAGCATGAGACAATAGAACATTTACACAATTAGTGTTTTTCCCTCTTTTTCCTTTCTTGTTTAGCTGTGAATCTGACAAGTGCACAGCATGGCTTCAATTTTCCCTTTGGTTACTGTGGAGAGATTAATCAACACTGAGTAATGTTGAAAATCCCACCTTACAGCTGACTTGCAGACAAATGACATCTTGAAGACTTTGGTATGCAAACACTTCTGTATTTTTTTATGCCAAGAATGTCCAAAAGCCCCAGGGCATTTATATCCATATGTTGCTGAAGCCAAACAGAAGGGCTGAACATCCCCTGTTCATGTATTTTGCCTCTTGCACCTCCAAGAAGAGCCAGGGGTATCCGATAGAGAACCACATGGGAAAGGCAGCTTGGCACTGCAGGCAGAGACATTAACAAGCAGAATATCCCCAGCGGCTCCATCCACTCCACTTTTAGCACAAGGTGCTATTTTACAGGCAGGGCCTCTGCAGGTCATATACAGTTTATACACCCACAATTCTGGTACCTCCAGAGATGCTGCATGGCCTGGGCTGAGTGTTTTTGGTAGGTGCTTGTCCTGAGCCAGTAAAAACTAGTCTCAGTGGGAGTGTTTTGGCTGGATTATAGTGCCCAGTGTACGCATGTACCCAGGACATGAGCTCACTGGCTTCACCCATGAGGACCATGTGCATCAAACAGAGATGGCCAGTCAGGGACTGTACTGCTGCTGGCTTTTGGGAGGGCAATCCCACACACCCGGGCATAGGTGCAACGCTCACTGCTCCTCCATGGGCATTTCTGCATCCCTGCAGGTCAGGAAGCCGTTTCAGGTTCTTTTTCCCGTTAGGGCTTCTGGCTCTGCATGTCCTGGCAGTCCTAATCCAAGCTTTGTTGCTAGCTTCCTGGCTTCACCCTTTTGGAATCCAGGTGGAGCTGCTAGGGCTTTAAAGTCCCTCCTGTATTGGAGCAGCTCCCTTCTCCATCACAAGGCTGACATGGCACATGGGTTCATGTGCAACCTTCTGAACAGGGAACTTCCCTTTGTTCTTCTTGTGGACCTGCAATGCCAAGGGTGCCATGAAAATAAGCCCAAGTACCAATGCCTCCAGGCCACAGGACCTGATGCTCTGCCATACTGGGCTAGCTGAGCAGGTCGCTAAGGCAGCCAGCGATGCTCTGCTGGCTGCTGTGCTGTTCCCTGGGTAGATTTGTGCACTCAGACTGAAACTTAGCTTCCTTTTGGGGAACGATGCACAGAAGTCCTGACCCTTCACCTGGCAGGGCACCACTGGAGACTGTTATAGATTTCCTGCTAATAACACAAGCCATGTGTTATTGCTTAAAGAACCCTGTTTTCTCACCTCGGTCAGTCTTGAAGTGCAACAGAGAGTGATTTCTCTTTCCTGGAAGGTGTCCAGGGAAGCATCATCAAACTTGAATTATTCATGCAAGATGCACTATACCATGAGACAGCGAACCGGTGGCTCACACATGTTGCTGTAATGACATAACTTGCCCTACTTTTTCCTGAAAGGGACACTTCCAGAGGAAAAGATGAGTTTGCATCCTTTCAGAGGCAGAATGTGACACGGTGTGCACCCACGCTGAAGCAGAGACCAAGAAACTGCCTCACCCCGCAGGCGAACCGAAGAGGCACACCCCTGTTGCACAAACCTTCCCTGGCTCCCCTTCTCCTCCTCTTTGCTCCAGGAAGGACAGGCTCTGGAATTTACTCCATCTGCTTCTCATCTGCTCAGCTGCTGAGTCCCTCCCTCCTCCCAGGACTGTCCCCAGTGCACGAGAACTTGAAAATCAGGCATGTGTGGGCTGAACTCTGGTCCTGGGGCAACGGGAGGACTCCTCCCATGGGCTCGCTGCTGCAAAGGTCAGCAAGCGAATACACGTCTGGTGCACACTCAGGTCTGCCCACTGGCTCCCAGTGTGCCCAGGGTTTCTGCACCACAAAACCAGTGCCATGGAGATCTCTGACACACGCACCTGGTCCCAATTTAGTCCGCCTGATCTGGGCTATCAACAGCACACATGAGGAAGGCATCTTTCAGCAATCCAGTTCTAACACTTCAAATGCAGAAGGAAGTGCAAAAAGACATTTTCCCAGGATCCTTTACACCCAGAAATGTTCCCATGGACTGAAGCAGCTTACAGCCGTGCCGAGCCGCAGGACCGAGCACCCCGGAATTAACAGGAAAGCTCCACAGGTGGACAAACCCACCCATCTGTGCTCTGTTGCTGGACACCACTAGTGATGCGGTCAGTCCCCCGCGGAGCGAGCAAAGAGCTCAGACGGTGCAGGATGCAGCTGAGTTGTGGCTGGGCGCTCCACCCCCGGCTTGGCACGGCGGCCGCGGGCAGCCGGCCAGCCCATGGCTTTGCTCTGCCTCATCAGGACTCAGCACCTCCTTGCATCACTGTGGGAATACTACGCGCCAATAATTCGGTGCACACACACGGAAATACACACTAGCATAGCCCAGGCTGGAGAAAAATCTAATGGCTCACGTTGCACTTTTTCGTTAGTCCGGTCGAACAGGCTAGTATTTTATTATTTCACTCCAAGATCATTTCAAGAACTGAACTGTTCTGCTCTGTACAGCCTCACAGGATATGAAGAAAGAGCAATGGAGCTGAGACTGTCCAAAGTGCCTCTTCTCTCCATTTGCACCCGCTCTAGGTGGCCTGAACAGCTGTAAAAGCATCAGTGCAGTAATATGCACTTTCACATACTCAAAAAATGGTCAGATTTAGCAGCCTGAGGTACCGTGCAGGACTTCCGCATTTCCCTTCAACTGTGCATGAGGGTGCAACCAGATAATGCCAAAGATGCTGCCCCGGGAGCTGGCATCGCTTGGGTGCGAGTTGTTGCTTGTGCAGACTTGAGGTCAAACAGGGGCTGGCAGGTCTGCGCAGCCACGAGCACACACACGGCCACGGGCGCAGCTGTCACTGCCTAAACATCTATAGACTGAATGTGTGCAAGGTCAGACATCTGCCTTCTAGGCCACTTACTAACTCTGCTTTCCTTGACTGTTCCTGAGCACAGAACAAACAGGCTAATTAGTTGGGGAATTTCAGACCTGAGGCTAAAATTCAAACCGTAATTCCTCAGACCTGTATGTATATGTGCATCCTTCTAGCATGGGGCAGTCCTGCTGAATTCATAGTTTACGGTGGAAATAGGTGCTTGTTTGCGGTCTGGCACAAGAAGGAATAGGGTCACACAGAGGAGCATTAGAAGCAGCCACACCAGCAAGCTTATTGCTCAGAGCAAAGTGAGTTTAGCTGTCTAAGGAGAAGAGTTAAGAAGGTCCCTGGATCTAGATAAAGTTTTGATGAGGAATAAAAACTGGGATGCGAAATTTAGGGTGAGGCTAATTGGTCCAAATCTTATCTCTGCAGGCGTTTGCGTTAATAATACACGAGTGCTGGAGCTCTCTACCCACAATGAGCGCTGACCCACTGACATCAGCAGTGTGGTCAGCAGACGGTTGTGAAACAGACACTGGGAGGGGAAGTCTCAGAGTTAACCCGAAAGAAGAAAGACAAATGAGCTACAGTGTCAAAATCTGGCTGAAATCAGCGGAGAGACACTGATTTCCATTAACTAGCGATTTTTCTTGAGCATTTCCTGCAGCATGTCAATAAAAGGTTTAGAAGCTGCACATAGTACTGTGACCTTAGAGAAATGACAACAAGAGGAACAGAAACTACGAGTTAAAAAGACCAAACAATAATAAGACTTATCCCAGGCAGATTTGCTCTGGGTGAGGAAGAAGGAATGTAACAAGCAGTCTCTTAAATTCCCTTAAACATGAGAAACTCATAAAGAGAATAAAAGAACCAACCAAACCCAACCCTGGAGATGCGGGACGTGGTGCTCTCCTCCTCAGGATGGAAGGATGGAAATTGTCCGTCCGACTCTTACCTGACCGGTGCAGGAGCTGGGGGCTCGGAGGTTTCCAAGCAGCAGGTAGGCGATGGGCAGCGCCAGGACCAGCACGGAGAGCAGGCACAGCAGCACCGCGCACCGTATCCTCCGCAAATCCTTCCCGAGGTGCATCCTGGAGGCTTGGCTGCTCCCAAGAGCCGCCTCCTCCGCCGGGGTTATCTCGACCACGCGGTCCATGCTGGCGTCTGGCATGCGAGCTGCCGCTGATCCTGGATGGGAACTGAGGACGGCAAAAATCTCTTCTGGCGTCTGCCCTGCATGGAGACCCTCATTAAATAAGAGCTGCCCGGAGTGTGGGAAGGCACCGACACACGCACACCCTCCCTCCCAAGGAATGCACCGCCTACAATAGAAACCTAGCTCAGGGAAAGAGCACGGTTGCTCCCCAGGCTCCCCGAGGTGCTGCCTGCCTCTGTCTGGCTTTTCCCCCCCCCTCTTCGCTGTGCAGAAGGAAGCTAGGAAAGTCCCAGTGGGTGGAACCAGGATAAACCCTGCTGCTGGGCTGGATAAGCTTAAAAGCTTTTCCGCATGGCAAACGGAACATGAAACCAATGGGAGTGAAAGTGAGAAGCAGGGGGAGAGCGAGCGGGCGATGTGATGCGCGGCATCCTGGAGCCCGGCAGTTTCTGCACAGCTCCGGGACAGAAGGCAAGAGGCTGTTAGGGAAGGTGAGGGTGTCATTAGTGAGTCCAAGAAGGGGTCCGATTCTCTGAAATGTTGCTTCATTCCTATGTTTTAGCAGAATTCACAGCAGGTAGCTCAATGTACCTTTTGCACCAAACACTCCAAGGTCAGGCCTAAAACAGGGTGTTTTGCTTTTGTGAGGTTCATCTACCTCAAACTCATTTTAATTGTGCTTTTACAGGAGCCTGTTATCATTACCTGGAAAAGCGGTGACTTTATTGCACCGGGGAAAAAATTATGTCATCTTACTTGATAGCTACTATCTCTGATTAAAAGGGCCTGCTGCCTATCGCCAACCTCAGGAGCTGCTCAGTGATTGATTTAGGAGAAATAAGCTCAGACAGCAGCCGATATCCATCTGGAAGGGGCTCCCTTCTCCAGAGAAGGCTCGTTGCATGTTCGCTCCCTGTCCCGCAGCAGCCCACCCTCCACTGGCCTTGGCGGCTGTAGGAAGGACTTGGCATGAGCCGTCAGTGGAGATGTTGCCATTTAGACTTATCCAGATTGCTGAAATTGGAGATTTTTTTTTTTCCTGGGAAAACACAGTTCTCATCAAAACTGAAACTTTCTTTGCTTTATCCACACGCACTCTGATGTGCAGAAACTTCTGCTTTTTCCCCGGGTAGAGAAACAGGGTGGAAACTCATGTGTTTTTTAGTGAGAGCGCAGCAAGGGTTGGTTTCCCCCACCTCCCCATGAAAAACATTTCAGATTTGTGTTATTACAAAATAATCCAAAAGTATTTTCTCATGTCTCAGTCTCTCTGCACCCTCCTGCCCCCCAGTAAAAATTCAGACAGCTCTTATCACTAGAACTTTGATAACACTGCTACAAATCTTTCTTTTACAATAGTCTGGTGCAGCTCTTGATACCCTAGAAAGCTAAAAGTCATGTTCTGAGCAACCTGTGTAATTTAATTAGTGAGCATAACTGAGGCTCACAGGGATCCTCGCCAGGGGACTGGGCCAGGGAAAGGGAAAGTGTGAAAGGCAAAGCAAGAAACAGTGAAACCCAGTATGGTTTAGGGAGATGGGACAAGAGAGCTGGTAAAGCACCAAAGGACATGAGCTCGAACCCGAGCCAAGCCACAGAGTTCCTGTGTGACCTCAGGCGAGTGCCTGGCTTTGTTTTCTACTTAAATTCATTACTTGTTTTCATTTAGGCTGTAAAACCTTGAGGACAAGGCCTTATCTTCATTTTGACAGATTTCAGGGCAGGCGTAGCTCCATTTATTATCAATTTAAAAACCAGAATGGGCAGGAGGGTGCTGCTAAGATCAGTAGAGAGAAAACTATTTTAGTGGAAGTGCTGTGTAGAGCTGAGTTTGGTGTTGGTTTGCTGTGGGGGATTTTTGTGTGTGTTTTTTTGGTTGTTTGTGGTGTTTTGTGTTTGTGTGTGTGGTTTTTTTTCTTTCCCAGTTGCTTATTCTAGGGCAGAGTACTAAAATAATAATACTAGTATTTTGGCTGTGAGTGTCAAAGATAATTTTCTCTTCATCATGCGTGCCACAAAAATGCTTAATACATATTCAAGGCATGTGCCTTACAAGCAGACAGCCACAGATAACCCCAAACTGTAAGCCACAAAACTCTGCGGAGTTTACTATGTTTATTTTCCAGGGAATTCCAGTGGGGGCAGTTCTGAGCTAAAAGAGCTCATAAAAGAGCTTTTATTGGCTGGATACTTATTGCCTTTGACTGGAAGAGGATGAGGAGCCGGAGCCTTGGAAGGTGAGGGCTGGGCTTTTGACATGGGACCTTTGTAAGAGGAAAAAATGCATGAAAGCAATGAGACATTCATGAGAGGATAAAAAACCAGCTTGTCACCGGGGCATGCCACCTCTGTGCTGCTCAGATTTCTCTTTCTATGATGATTTTTGTTCTTTCTGCATGCTTGTGCATGACATGCATGAGGGCGTTTCGTCTGAGGATGAGTAAGCTGAATCATATATATAGTGAGGATAAAGCAGAATACACAAGGATGGTATTGCGGGTATTTCTGTCTTAAGCGTGGAAGATATTTAGCAGATTTAGGAGACTGTGTCTTTAATTCCTTGTCTACATCAAGTAATGGCTGTGTTTTTAGTTTTTAAGCTTGCACTGAGTACAGAAAACAAATAATTGAGCATTCAAAGACCATTTCACTAATTTTCTTAGAGTTTTCAACATGTTATTTGTTCACTGTGTTCAGAATGGTTAATGCTATATTTGCATTATTTCCAGCCGAATCCTGTGAGGTTCCCCTTAGAAAGACAAAGCGCAGAGCATCCTTCGGCTGGGAGGAGAGGGGGAATCCACATGTGACATTTGCCTCTCTTGATCTTGCCATAACTTTCCTGCTGGCTGGTTTGCCAGGTTGTCTGGAGTGTCCCACCAGAGACATCATGTCCACAGAGATGCAGCGTGGAGGGACTGTAGTTGATGCTGAGCACTCTCAGTACTGGTCATGACTTCCCAGATTGGCATTTCATCCTCCCTCTCGCTGTTGCTGCCTTGGGGACATGTCTGTTGGTTGCTGACCTGTGCTCAGTGGTGGTTACTCTGCTGGTTTTTGGTGTGGACATTCTGTGCCCTCCAGCATTTGGCTCGCTGCAGTTGGACATTTGTGATGCACAGGGAGCAACAGGCAACACCTGCTTCTGCCAGCCCATAGCCAGAGCCAGGCGGGGAACAATGAGAGCAGGGACTGCTCTTGATGTGGAGATCTCTACTACAACAAAGTCAACCCGTGGACATCCAATGAACTCAAATGCTGTCAGTTGTGATTGCCAAGAACAGGGCTGGAGGGAAGGCAGAGGGATGTGGGGTGTCAACTTAGCATGACCATCATGACTTTGGAAGAGGAACCACATCCTCCCTTGTGCACAAAGTTTGTGGGTGGGTTTTGCCATAGGCATGGTCAGGTATGGATATGTGTCAGGAGGGGCTTTTCAGGTCAGTCATTACTCTTGCACAACTCCTGACCACCAATAAGCAGAAGTAGGATGTAGCTGGTCACTATGTGGAAATATTACCCAGTTAGACTGGGTTTGTCACCAGGCAGGAGATGGGGGCCAGCTACTCGAGTCGCCCCTTGCCAGGGGATGCCATGTGACGGGAAGGAGTGGGAGGGTGCAGGATGGTTCCCCACTTCCATCCGCTGCAGTCCTGCCGTGACCTCCCACCTCTCTGGTGTGACATCCTCCTTCTCCCACTCCGCACAGGTCCTGTGAGTGTGTTTCCCTCCCACGCACATGGAGCGAGACGATCAGCCAGGCGGTACTCCTGCGGTGTCACAAGCTGTGGGAATGTCGAGGCCCAAGGGGATGTCCTTGGTTCCAGCCCATGGCTGCGGAGGAGGCAGGGGCTGTGGGATGGGAGCTGTGCCATGCCAGGGATTCCGGGAGAGCACTTCAGGGCGCATCCTGGTCTGTCCCCTTGCATGCGTTATGGAAAACCAGGATACTTGCCAGCATGACGCTGGCAACTGGGAATTTCTTGAATTTAAAGTGGCTGCACTGGGCACCACTTTTGTTGCTGTACTGAATTGCTTCACCTTCTACTGCTACTGCCAGGTTTTCCCCAGCTATAAGACCCAAGGTGAGACAAAGACCAGAGCTTTGGTCTCTTCTCGTGCCCAAGTAACCTTTCTTCACCCCTTTGCCTTTACTTCATGGAAGGAATGGCAAATAACACACAGGATGCTTTTCATTGTACCAGATTTCTTGTATTGGATGCCCTGAGACAAAGCGGGATGGCATAAAGGGAGAGTAAGAACACAAGGTCTCCTAGAATAACTTTGATGCGATGTGTTGAGCAAAGAGACTGAAATCCAGCATGGTTGCTGTGGGACACAGACCCTGGAAGAACTCATCCTCTGTTCTGTGGATAGATTCCTCACCAGGGACGCCACTTGGTTTGCCCAAGACTGGAGCCCAGGAGGGAATAATATGTACAGATTTTAGATGACTAAGTGATAAGATTGTGGCATGACACAGGGAAGAACCAAGGGAAGAGGACCTTAGTCTCTGCCTTAGTCTTCGTGGGCCTGAGAGCACCTTAGTCTCTTTTCAAATCTCTCCTGAAGCCAGAAGAAGTCAGGTGCAGGGCTCCCTAGTTCTCATCTAGGAGAACTCTCTGCATTTGACCAAGGTGTTTTGCTTCCAGAACTTAGGAGCTGTTGCAGCTCAGCAACATAAAGTGGTTTGTTCTCTTGGAAATTAATTTCTGGTGATCTAAAATCCTTTTGCTGTCTTCATTCCTTCCTAGGCCTAAGACTCTTTGCTTTTGCTTATACTTTTTCTCCAAATGAATTTCTCAGGATCAGAAAATAGTCAGACATAAGGAAGGAAGTTCATGATAAATAAAAACATGCAAAACATTGTTCTATCAACCAAAAAGATAATTTACCATTTACATTTGCAATAGCCCAGGCCCAGCTGATTACAGAGCTGAGAAGAGCATTCTTAGCCAAACTCCAGGCAAGTTTTTCAAAAAGATACTGTGGGGCGTATGCTCTACTTCTGACTCCATCGGTACAGGTAAGTTGAAATCAATGAGTGAAACTAGTCCACATCAGTTGTTCAGGTGAGATTCACACAGTGTACCTGTGCAAGGGTGCAAGGCCTGAACTCAGCTCCTCCTTCATGCGGATGTTTAGGGAGCACAGAGTGTCAACAGGAAATAATATTATCAGGTCAGATGTGTAAGGCTGTTCTCCTGGGCTGAGTACAGGTTGTAGTTACAGAGACACTACTCATTCCTGTCTGTTGCTGGAGTGATGTCTTGCTCAAGTTTTGCAAGAATGCTTTTGTATTGTCAGGGACAGGTTAGCTGGATGTTTTCCCATCTGTTTCAGTGCATACAAGGAAGCTGGCTCTGTAAAGTATTCCCTTCATGATCCAGGGCTTTGTTTTTCTCCTTGCTGTTGACAGTCCCCTAACAGTGATCCAGTGAAGCTCTTGACTCTGCTGTGTACCAGCCTTCCTGCTCTATGTGCCTGTTAGTCTATCAGAAGCAAACCACAGCTAGATAATGTCATTTGAGCATTGAGAGGTTGCTGAGGATACATGAAACAGCATCAGTGATGTACGTTTCTATGCGGCAAACGCAAATGAAGTAAATTTGATTATACAGTGCAGTTCCTGGTTATTTTGTAGAAAAGATTATACGGCATGGACTGGGGAAAAATGGCTTTGTCATTACCTTTCTTTCACATGTCACAGCTCAGCACAGCTGAAATTTCCTTTTCCTATTGCGTTCTCTGGGAACAATGCAGCCAAGAAACTGTCAAGTGTGAGCAATGGGATTAGGGATCTTGCAGCTCACTTACTCCAGACTCCAGATTTTTATGAATCATAGAATAGTTTGGTTTGGAAGAGACCTTTTAAAGGTCATCTAGTGCAACCTCCCTGCAATGAGCAACCAGCTCAGATTGCTGAGATCCCCGTCCAGCCTGGCCTGGGATGTCTCCAGGGATGGTTCATCCACTACCTCTCTGGTCAACCTGGGCCAGGCTCTCACCACTCTCACTGTAAAAAATATCTTCCTCATGTTTAGCATGGATTTCTCCTCCTATAGTTTAAAACCATCACCCTTGTCCTATCGCAACAGGCGCCACTCAAAAGTCTGTCCCCATCTTTCTTATTGGCCCCTTTGAAGTCTGTAAAGGCCACACTAAGGTCTCCCCGGAGCTTCTCTTCTCCAGCTGAACACCCCAACTCTCTCAACCTGTCCTCCCAGCAGAGCTGTTCCAGCCTCAGGTCATTCCTGTGGCTCCTCTGTCCCCTCTGCATCAGGTCCATGTGTGTCCTGTGCTGAGGACCCAGAGCTGGACCAGCACTGCAGGGGGGTCTCACCAGAGCGGGGCAGAGGGGACAATCCCCTCCCTCCTGTTACCCACACTGCTGGGGACGCAGCCCAGGACACAGGTGGGTTTCTGGGCTGCAAGCACACGTTGCTGGCTCATGTCCCATCTTTCATCCACCAGTACCTCCAAGTCCTTATCTGCAGGACTGCTCTCCATCCTTTCATCCCCACCCTGTATTGATACCGGGGTGAGTACATATACCCGGAGCAGGGCAGTGGTGACACAGTTTCAGCTCAAGGTCTTGAACTGTATTGCCCTGATATGCCCTCAAACCCTTAAGGCTCAGTCTGCCAAGGCAGGCTTTTTAGTGATTCCTGTTTTGCTTTTAAGACAGGGCTTCATGTTTTAGGCTGCCACTGACACATGAAGCGCACGTCATAAAACCCTGCGGGGTAGGATTTGTCTTCTTTCACTGTAGGGAAACCCCAGGTTTCCTCAGACAAGGCCTGTGGCTGAAAGGCCGGGGCAGGGAGCTGCACGGCTGCGTGCCAGCCAGGCGAATGGAGCCAGCGCTGAGCAGAACCAGGCTGCCATTTCCACCGCTCCCCCGAACCACAGGGACATCCCCAAAGCGTGTGGGAACACTTTCACAGAAGAGAAAAATTAGGAAGCAAAACCCAGATGGTTTCAGACAAAACTCAGGTTTGATGAGAGGTTTATGATTAAATGTTTGTGTCAGATCCAAACCTATTCTGCTGTGTTTCTGATTCAGCTGCAGCCTTTCTCCAGTGCTGAAAAACCTGTGCACAAAGGAAAAGGTTCTTCCTTGGCTCAGTGGTACAGCAAGCAGAGAGATGGCGGTGGAGCCGCAGAGGGAATAACTCTGCGAAAGATAGAGCCCTCTGGCTAAGTGCAAAGAAAATAAAATCTAGGCTCTTAATCCTTATGCTTTGGGGAACAGATCAGTATCTGTGGTGAAAAGGAAGAATCGCTCTACCTGGGGTATTGTATCACATTGCATAAGTCAGTACAGTGATGCTTCACCTCATCCCAAGCATCAGACCCCAGCCAAGGGAAGAGACAGAAAAGAGATGGAAAAGAGAAGTCACCACAAATTGACCTCAGGATCTCTATGTCCTTCTGTGCATGTAGTAGGATTACAAACTTTAGCTTTTGCATCTAAGAGTATGTCTCTCGATATGCTGGCAATTTCCCAGTGCTGATTTGGCCCTGTTTTTCTCTTGGAATGAACAGTGGGATATATTTATTCCTCATTTATACATCTCCTGCCACACTTCTGTTATCAAATATTTTGCCCTTCTCTGAAGGCTTTACGGCTCACTTTGGCTGAAATGGACCATTTCCCATTGGGTAAATAGACAAACGCAGGGCCAGTACCCTGCACTTGCACTAATTTCAGTGCTCTCCTTCTGCAGCCGGTGAGCCAGACTCTGCTGTCCTAGGGTGTGTATGAAAGCAAAAGAGAAGCAATTAGAGTCTTACATTAGACATCTGATGGGGCCGTGCCCCATCTTCTGCAGACTAGAATTTTACAAGTCATGTTCTTGGTGTGAACATCTACAGCTTGGTTCACACTGGGTTCTGTGAACGTCACAGGAACCTGCACATAAATGTTCTGGTTAGTCTTTACTGCCAGGTCTTTGTGGCCACCATCACCTGAACCAATGAAATTAATGTTAGGATGGGGTTTAGTACTCACTGAATATCTAAACCACTAAGAGAGAGATCTAAAAATATCCAGCATTCCCCCTCTGTGAATTTAAGCTGTAGAATTCCTTTCTGTAGGATTATATGGATGCTGAAATTTTACATGAGTTCAAGCACATAGTAGGTATGTTTATAGAAGAGGAGTTCTCTGTGTGACTTAAATACTAGAATTTCTGTGTCTCAGGAAGTTCTTGGGCCTCCAGCTGCTGGAAGCTGAGGGAATGTTTTAGGGAAGCATTGTATAAGTTGGCCATGTACATCTACATCTGCACCAGGGCTGGGGAGACTTGGGATATGCCCATGGAAATGCCCTCGTGGCAGATCTGCAGCTGCAGGCAGGGCTGGGACACTTCTGGAAATGAGTCCACCATGGGTTCCTGATACTGATGACTTGTCATGGCTCCAACGGGAGGAAACGGATGGAGTTACTGTGCCAGGTCTTGAGGCGATATCTGCGGAGTGGTGTGGATACACCTTTATGACCAGTAGAGGATGGGTGCCCACACTGAAAGAGGCCGGGCTCAGTCTGCTTCCTTCTTTTGATCAGCATTAATTACACGTTTCCTGATCTGAGCCTTTCAGCCCACTTATTTGTTCTTTCCAGAAACATGATCATTTGAGCAATACCTCCATGGTTTCCACAGGTGGGCCATGGAAGAATATCCACAAGTGGGTTGCTGGCAGCCGTCTTGTGCTCTTGACGTGGGAGACTCCTCACTTGCATCGCTCATCCCCTCCCTCCCACACACCCTTTCTGTTGGCTGCAATTCTGAAGAACCTGCTTGCCCACACAAAACTCTTACCTTACCTCAAATTAAATTAGGGATTAAGAAATAAATGCACCTCTACAAAGGCTGGAGAGTCTGTTTGCTAAAGGTTCTGCATGTCTGTTCTTCAAGAGCTGATCTTCAAACTGATGTTCTCAGAAACATGATGTATCATGAGAAATTTCAGGGTTCCAGATGGAAGTAGCATGGGGCAAGTTCTCAAAGACCAGTCTTACATTTCTTAATCTGTGAAGCAAACACTCATTTCAGAAATGATGTAAACTGAAAAAGGCATGAGAACAGTACATGGCATTTTTTTTAGACTGGTCTTAATGTTTCAGCCCCTGTCTCTTGGAGGTCCTGTGTAAGATTCCATGATTGTATGGTCTTTTCATTAACACAAAGTGATTTTACTTGACACAGAGATTGAAAACCAGCTGCAGGTATGTTTTGTTGAGTGGAAAGCACAGGCAAATAATTGTAGTTTATTATTCTGACACTGAAAAAAGATGCAGGTGCTAATATCAGCCAGACTTAAGCTCATATAGTTTACCATGTGGTAGGATAATTGCTTATTGTTTATTGATTCTCTGCCTGTAAAAAATATCTGTATTTGTTAATTAAAACAATTTTTTCATGGTAGTGAAGCCAAAATATTGCTTTGTAAATATAAGAAACACCTTTGTGCTTCAAAACGTTTTGCTGAAGAGCGATTAATGAATACGAGGAGTGTTGTCAACTATTGCTGGGGAACAGTGATGTCTCAGGGTGTCCAGGGTTTAGATTGCGGGGTGACAATAGGTGATAGGTGTCTAGAAATGTATTTGGATGCACAGAGGGTGATGTTTCTCTTTTGCAAAACTATCCTTAAATTTGACATATATGTCCTGGCGTATGATTTGAGACTAGTTGTCAGCCAGCGTTAAGGTTGTTTTCCATCTATCCATAAAGGCCTGACATTGATTTTGTCCCTGGAAACTGTGTGTAAGCTGCTCTGTAGAATTAATGCATGTGATTCATAAGGATGGTCCAGCCCAGAACACAAGACATGCAAATCAAAGCAAGAGACACTATGCAAGGTCTGTAAAGTCTCACGAACCTCTGTTGCCAGTGGACAAATATTGTTTATGGTGAGGGAAGAAAACCATGACCTCATACTAGGATGAGAGCTGAGGTGGGACTGGGGGAAGGAAATTACAAAGGAGGAGCGTATATTATTTTCTTGTTGCACAAAATATGTTGTCATGGCTTCTAAGGCTGAAGAGACACAAATGTGAACAACGAGGGACTGACTTAAGCCTTCACTCCCATAAGCTTTGATATGTTTAATACTGAACAGATTCACATTTTAGGGGTGATCTAAACATTTCAAGAAGAGACTGGACAACACCCTCAGGCCACAGGTGTGAACTGTGGGGTTGTCGTATGCAGGGACAGGAGTTGGACTCGATGATCCTTGTGCATCCCTTCCAACTCAGGACCTGAAACAGAAGAGCAAAATCATCTGAATTTTATAGAATTTCCAGAAGAATTAGATTAGCTCTATGCAGCATTTATCCTGAGTGTTTATGTGGCCTCTGACTGTGAAAGACTCCTAAGTACTCTGTCAATATTAACTCACTGGGCCTCTCAACCCCTGTGAAATTCAGGTATTATGTGAACAATTCTGGAGATCTGCTTTTCTTGGATAGATTAGATGCATTTTTCCTGGACTGGCACCCAAATAAATTGGACAAAATTGTACTTTCCCCAGAGGAAAAAAGGTGCGTTCCAGAGATGCACCATTTGGACTGGAGTAAAGCTGGGAAATTCCTTCTGGCTTTTTGAGGTGACATTTGTGCCGAGTGAAGTCTTCTATCGGGACAGTTGTGTATTTACATTCCTGTCTTCCAATGCAATTGCTTTGAGGTTTCTTTTGCTTTGAAATTCATAATTTGATTTAAGATTTTGATTTTAGACTCATAGTTGGAATTGTCTGAGGAACTGGGAATTAATTCCCTCCATGATTGCCTGGAAGATTATACCAAGCTACAAGAACATGTCTGCAGCTTACACCGGCCAGCTGTTAACCTGGGACAACATACAACTGCAACCTCGTGGCACTTGCAGAGGGTTGATGGCCCAAGTACTGACCAGGGAGAAAAGAACTGTCTGAACCAAACCTCACTGCAGGCTGAGAAAATGAGTGATAATAAAAGGGAACCTCTCAAGGGAACTGCCTGAGTCCCAGGTCAGTTTGCAGAGGGGTAAATGAGCCTGGTGGTGGTATGAACGGATCAGTGAGGTTCCTGTCACAAGAGGAGAGTGCGCAAGGTGGACAGGAGACAGGTTTGTACTGTGAACACATCTGGCTTTGTGGGTTGATATAGCAGAAGGACAAGAGAGAAGTCTGGGAAGATGATCTGTGGAAGACAAGATGACCAAATCTCATGGTCAATCAGTGCAGAAGGCCCTGGTGGAGGCCGGTAATTAGTTATAACCACTAGGATGTAGGTTTAGGCGGCCTGAGGTGGGAAAGTGGGTCTGTCACGTCTGAGAAACTGGCTTACAGCAGGTTTGAACGCACCCAGATAAAGTGTCTTCCGATACTGCGCGAGTTTTGGTAAAAGCAGTGGTGTAATTAGGATGAAGTGGCACTTCTGAAGCCTATCTGTTTGGGATGGTGGAAGAGTAACGAGAGGAGTCATCTCAGCACAAGCAGAGGCTGCTGGGGTGTGGTTAATGAGGCAATTCACTGAAAGGCATTATTGCTCCGTCAGCTTCATCTGTTGAATTACATCTTGAGTGGGTGAGGAAGGAGACTTGTTGGAACAGCCCAGCCTCAGATGCAGGCTCCGGGCAGGAGTCTCTGTAAGGCTGATGTTTCTGGCTGCTCTCTGAGGTCAGAAGTTTGCTGCTTCTTTATTGGGACTTTCTCAAGTGCCAAGGAATTCAGTGAGTCAATTCCTGAAACTTGTCAAACGATCTGTATCCCTCATCCCTTCCCCTGGGATCTCCTGGCAGAATCTCACCTGTGGGATGAGGAGCCCTCTTGTGCATGCACTGCTCCTGGTTGGTGGGTGTGCTCTCGGTCCATGACCACGCTGCAGGCCAGCGCAAGAGCTGGGACCACGCCGTCCTCTGAACGCTCAGGGATGTGCAAGTGTGAGCATGCAAATGGGGAGATGGAGCCGTCCCGTGCTCCAGTATGACCGTGAGGCTGGAATAGTGATGCAACAGCCCTCATCTCCCAGTCCTGTTGCACGAGCAAAGCCAGTGAGTCAATGACCTCTGGGAAGGAGAAGAAATGATCTACACTGAGCATTAGAGCTGAGATTTCCGGTGGATGTAATAATAGGGTTACTGGAGTGCATTGATGGCTTTTACGAGGATCACTGTCTCTTGACACAGGATGTGACTATGCCACAATCAAAGCTTTGACTTTTTGCCCACCTGATAAGGCTGATTGGATCTAATTAAAACTCATCACCTTCGTAGAGCTGAACTCTGAGCTATAGTTGCTAGAAGAAGTTACAGGTTAACCCATAGAGAAATAAAGCAATAAAAGTTACATTGAAAAAACCCTGGGATCAAATAATCATTTGAAACAGTAAAATTCACTAACAGCTTGTTATTTTTCCCCACTTGTGACCTCTCTGGTATGGCAAAACAAAAAGACAGTAGTTGATGTTAAAGGTATTATACGGGGAAAATACTGAGAAACAGCTGCTCAGGTAAATGACACAGTCTGCGCCTTATCACAAGATTATACCTAATCATATAGTTCCTATCTGTCAGCGCATCTCATTTCTCAGATTAAACACCAGCTTGTTCTTATACTTTCGTCTGAAGTCATTAGTATTTACATATAGATATCATGCCATAGTGCTTGCCAATATGTTCAGTCTCTGGAATATTTTATTATCTAGTCTGCTGGGATTTGAACCTTATAAAATAACACATCACCATTGACAATAGGAAGAATTATTCATTTTTGAGTCTTAAGAGTCCAGAGAAAATAGGCTTGCAGGAGGCACCCCAAGGGGAGGTGGACGTGACATGGGTAGCGTGTTCTCTTATAAAGACAGGCTGTTCCCTGGTACTCCTTCCATTCACTTATTAAAGGCAAATCACTTCCGGTTCTACTTTGATCAATAGAGTTTTGGCTTTGGTAAGCTATAAATAGAAGCGAAGTTAGACTGTAAGCAGGGTCAGACTGCAGAAGAGGATGTAATAATTCTGTTAGATAAAAGGGGGGGTGAGTTTGGCAAACCTGGAAAAAATTTGTTGTGTAACACTTAATAAATGGGTTTGAATGGCAGAACTGACACAAATCACACCCTCTCTCCCTCCCTTATGCTATCATAGGTGAATCAAGCAAGAATAACATGGCTTCTCCCAATTCTGCAAAATAATCTTGCTTTGTATTCCAGTTTCTTTGTCATGTACAAGTTGCATGGTATTGGCTGTAGCTGAAGGACTAATGCCCAATTATTTCTAGTTATTATTTCTTAAACTCTCCTCTTTAGTAGCTGGAAGGTGAATTATTGTGGGAAGCTTTAACATCTGTCAATGTGTAATAAAACTCCTCCATTTGCAGAAATATCATGCAGACTGCCAGGTCGTTTCCAGAAATTTTACCTGTTATCTAAAATTGTGATGTGTATCAAGGTGCAAAAACCATCCTAAATCATCTTGTGTGCTGAGAAAAGGCAGTGATCTTAAGGTAATGGAGCTGTAGAAAACCACAGGATGGACATCATAGTGACTTCTACTGCTTTCAACTAAACAACCTTAATAGAAATAAATTGCCTGCGTGCATTCATTTTGAGCAGATGCTGGATAAAAGATGCCTTTGTGCTTCCTTTAGCCTGTCCCACTGAGCCTTTAGCAGAGCAGCTTTCCCACCTCACGGGAGGAAAGGAATGAGCTTGAATCATTAAGCTCTTCCTGTCTTCCATCATAGGCTAACAGACTTCTCTATTTCATTTTTCACTCGAACTATCCATCAAAATTTCCATCAGTTTTTGAGTCGCACCATTTCCCTTATCTTCCCAAATGCCTCCCTTTCCTGTTCCTCCCTCCTCCTTTGTTCTCTGGGTCATTCAAGTGGATGTTCTTCCTCTGTCCTTCAGTCCTCAACCTCAACCTCCTGCTGTGATGTCTCACCACTGAGCCTTCTGGATTCTGTAGGAGCTACCTAAAGTCTTTGGGATTCAAGGGAAAAATCTCCCTTGATGAATCATCTAGGACTGCTTTTTATAGTGAGTAATCAAAGAGTGTTTGGGATCAAGTGGTACAAGTCCAAGAAATGAGTACAAATACAAGTGGTACTATGTACAACGAATGAGTAACTATTGTCTTAAGTGGAAATCACAGACAGAAAATGAGTAAGTCAAGGTAGAAAGCTGCTCTCATATCTAGGTCTAGTTTGTTCTTTCATTTTCCTCCATGCCTTTCTCAAATTGTGCTGCCACAGGTGTGATCCAAGGGGCTACATCACCTCTGTTCTGCCTCTGCTCAGCTGTGTGCCTCAACACTGTGGCACAACGAGGGCTTCTTGTGCGTACCAAGCAATCCATTGCTTTCCTCATTCATGGATTTCAACTGTGCTTGACTGCTCACAGCAGCTGGCTAATGTAAACAGGATGAACAGCTCTCATTGTAGCGGCTGTTCGCATGGCAGAGAAGTCGTCTTGCTCCTGGAAATCACCACTGCCGCTTGCACAACCCCTGGCACCCACAGTGAGTAAGGAGATGCCACCAGGCACCTCTTGCTGAAGAGCCAGGGGACAGCTGTGCAGCAAGCCTGGAAGCCAAGGACCGCCATCCCATACTGGGATGACTGTGGTTCCCCAGCCAGCCCAATGTTGGCTTGTGTACCTGGGGTGCACAATTCACCTCCATGCTGGGACACGGTTGTGTGACAGACCATCGTCTTTGGAAAAGACTTCCAGAAATGGCTGGACAGCTGTAAGTGGTTTAACATTGATGAGCACTTGGTCTGATGGGATTTTTATTGAGCTCCCATGGAAGACACTGCCTGAAATAACACTATGAAGTGCTGTCATGTGCGTAAGTCTCTAATATGTCTATAGTAGCATGTCAAATTGAGGGTATTTCAGGAAAACTCAGTGAGGATTACCAGAAGTGTGGAGAATGCCAAGCAGCATAAGGCATAAACACAGGTGAAGTGTGTGGCTAAAAGATGATTACAGGCTTCTTTGAGAGCTCACTACAGTTACTACCCCATTTCCCTGAAAATAAGACAGGGTCTTATATTAGTTTTTACTCCAAAACGTACCTTTTTTTACATGTATAGCTGCCTGGATACTATTTAAATTGACTTTTTAAATGAACTGTAACTAGGGCTTGTTTTTGGAGTAGGGCTTATATTTTGAGCATCCTCAAAAATCCTGAAAAGTCATGCTAGGGCTTATTTTCAGGGTAGGTCTTGTTTTTGTGGAAACAGGGAATATAAAATGCCCTTGAGGGGAGGAAGAGGACAGAGCACTGACCTGCAGCTCAACAACGTGCATTCTCTGCTCCTTGTCTGGGCTTTGAATTTGCAATAGGAAAACATGGGCTATGATACTGGACCTCTTATTTGTGAAGCAGTTGAGGATTTCATCAGAAATTGTTATTACTATTAATAGTATTATGATTGTTGTTGTTGTTATTGTTAAAGAACGTTTCTTCAGTAACAGGCACTTATTAAATGTTAATAATGTTTTCAGCTGTAATATTAATGTTGTTTAGATCACTTTCTGTGCTGTTTAGGGTTGTAGCTGGAGTGTAGAAATACTTCCTAAGTCTTTCCAGGTCATGTAACACAAAACAAGCTGTCTGCCATAATGACTGGGAAGAAGGGAACCAACACAACCTTTTTAGAGCACTCTCTCTCTCTTTTTCTTTTCATACTATTGTTTCATATTGTTGGAAAACAAGCCATGTTGATGCGATGCTCATCCTTGGTGCTAATGCCGTGACACTTGTCTGGAGTGGTTTTTATGTAGCATATTTAGTTGCTTTTGGAAATTGTGCTTTATCCCTGTCAGTGAAATAGGGGCTGAAATGCTGTTAGCAATGTAACTGCTGCACAATCCTCTCTGCCTTGATGCTCAGCTTCAAAAAATCCATGTGTCACCTCTCAGGCTCATTGTAACACCACTTGAACTGAGATTGTTTCATGCTGTGCATGCAGCACCAAAGGGTTGTATCTTGATTTGTGTAATTATAACGTGAAAAACAGCAAAATGCATGAGGATGGAAAGGACAAAGGGGTGACGATAATTGAAAGGAAACTTAGGACAGCAATGCTAAGTGAAATTTATTGCAAATCAAGATCAATTATCTCATGGTTCTCTTCTGCTGGTCTGATTGGAAACCCCTTCACTGGAGTTAGTAGAGAAACCTGCCCAGTTCCTCACAGGCCAGTTGCTGCATTTATCATCTGCTGGAATGATCATATCATCTGGCATTCAATTAAAAAACATGAGATAGCAGAGAAAATGAGCACCACAGGCCAAGGTTTGTCAAGAATAATCATCCACAGGTTTCATTTCAATAGTTTGACGTTTTGACTTAATTTGGCCTAATATCAAATGAATCTAAGAAAGTTCGTTCTTCTTGTGGTTTTGTTTTCATTTGTTTTTTCTCTGTCTTGGTTAAAATTACAGAGCACCTCGACCCTTCTGATGTTGAATCTCAGACAAATTAAGGAATTCTATTCAGGAAACAAATTTCAGCTTTTCATTCTGTACTAGAAGGAAACAAAGTTAAACCTCTCAGTGTTGCCCACAGACAGGAAATTCCAGGCATAATCTCTGTTTGGCAGTGACAAAATAAAACATGTGAACGTCATTGCATGAGACAGTTCCTATGAGAAAAAGGGCATTTTTTGCAATACAAGCAGTATTTTGTGCAGAATATGTACAAGTACATTACTGGAGTTGTCTACTATGTCTTGATTTCACTGGTCAGAAAAAGCTGTTGCATTATTTTCCTGTGCAGTATCTTTATTTATTGTGTTTATTTAGAAAAAGGATGTGCTAAAACAGCAGCAGAATTTTAAGCTGTTCTATCATAATTTTGGTGTGAACATGGTGCAATCAACAGAGTGTTTCATAGAATGTCCTGAGTTGGAACGGACCCACAATGATCATCAAGTCCAACTCATGTCCCTGCATAGGACAACCCCAAAATTCACACCAGGTGTCTGAGGGTTTTTCTTGAATACTGTCAGGCTTGGGGCCATGACTACCTCTCTGTTTGTGAGATGACCCCAATGGTACAGCCTTGCCTGTGTTGCTGTGATGTTCTTTTTTATGGATTTTAGTTCATATTTATCATTTTGAGCTATTCCATACGTCCTCTGAGGTAACCTCAGGGAGTTTGACCAGACCCCAGTGAACGCCTTAACTTCTAATCATGAATCACTTCTCCTCTGGCCATCCGTCAGTTCTTCCAGAAAAGCCTAGGTTAGAAGTGACTAAATGCTGAAGTGTGAAAGTCTGTGTCTGAGGACAGGCTTAGGCATTCTCTGCACACGTCAGATTTGGCAGAGCTGGATTGCTTTAACTTTCGATACTTCCCCCTACACCAGGGAGCAGATCCGTTCTCCTTGGCAAGCTACAACAGCGCGAAGGCTCCCCCAGCACGTCCTCAGCAGGCAAAGCTGGGGATGACCTCCTGACCCAAGGTCTGCACTCTGAGAGCTGCACAACTTGCTGTCTCAGTGCATCTGCTGATACCAATAGGTGCTGGTCTTTGTGTAATGATCCTCAACAGGGCTTTTGCTGAGAAAGCTAAGAGGGAAAACTGTCTTTTCCTGCTCATTCTTGGTGTTGACCACCTTCTTTCACAGCTGGCAGCCTGGCCGCTCCTGAGGGAGCGCAGGAATGCCAAGACTTCTTGGTTGCGATCTTGCAAGTCATATCTGGTCACTCAAGCTCTGACACCATCTGAAACTTCGATATGGTGTTTCAGGTCAGCATCAGAGGACCTTTCAATTGCCTTCATGCAGGTGCCACGAGTTCACGTCAGTGCTCTTCCCGCACCATTCAGCCCCACCTGAGGGGTGGGATATGTCTGAGCTGAATCAGAAGCGTTTGTGCCTCAGAAATGTCCCTGTGGTCACTTTGAGCAACCTGAACTTTACATGGAGGACACTTCATGATGGTGACCACTGCGTATTTCCTGAGGGGACGCTCTGGGGACAAAGCTGATAAGCACAGTGTGCTAGGACCGCTAGTGAGGATGTGATCCCTGATTAACAAGTATAAGAGAACTGGCTAAGTCAGAAAATGTCTAAGAGAAATTGCAATTTTATTTGTTCTTTTCCTTGAAAGACTACATTCAGTTTTCTTTCTTCATTGTTGCTTAGGAAGGAAGTGCAACCCCATTTAATTCATAAAGGTCTTCTCTCATGGTGGAAAAATTCCCAAGGAGGAGAGGAATGTTCTAGAAACATGGCAAGGATTTATGTTCTTGCACTATTCGCATTTCCAGAGAAAAATACCTGCTTCCATCCCTATACACCTCTATATATGGTTTGCATAAAGATGCAGCTGGAAAAAAAAACAAAGTAAAACTCTGCAGTCCCACGCATGTGACCACAAGGGATGAAATTCCAATTACCTGCCTCGACACACCCTCCGCAAAGTGTTTCCTCCCCTCGCCCATGTTCAGAGGTGGGCGAGAAGGGGCCACCTCCGCACAGAGAAACTGCTCTGCTCCTCCTGACAGACGAGGCACCACGGAATGATGTGGGTGTTGCAGCCGCAGGGAGCTCTGTAGCTGCCAAAGGAAAAAGGCACATAAAATAAACATCTTTGCATGTACCTGCGCAGCGAGAGATAATGTTCTCCGTAATCCCGGTGGGGTGGCACTCTTTGTTT
The DNA here is from genome assembly GCF_037038585.1 of Patagioenas fasciata. Lineage (NCBI taxonomy): Eukaryota > Metazoa > Chordata > Aves > Columbiformes > Columbidae > Patagioenas > Patagioenas fasciata. The sequence goes on from NC_092539.1 coordinate 3,804,277, forward strand.
GGAAAACCACAATATCCAGGGAAAGGGAATTCCAACTCATGCTCATGCAGCTGGCAGTTTCGTCACGTTTGTGACATTGCCAGAGATGTATGAGTGCGTGATCCCAGCCCCGTGAAATAAGTGGAAGATATTCTACAGTTTTTGATGAAGTTTAGATTTAGACCACATTGCACCAAATTAGGGTGTGAGATTATAGGTGTGCATCACATAACAAGATGGTTTCTTCATGTTTTAGATGACAGTCAAAGAGGAGAGTGGCCAGCAGACCGAAGGACATTGTTAGACCCCAATATTTAGTGAAGATGAGTCCATATCTGTAATGTTTCCAGTTTTGGCAGAACAGGATGACAGAATAGAAATAATAGAACAATAGAATATTTCAGTTTGAATGAACCTACAAGTCTCACTGCCTGACCACTTCAGAGCTGACCAAAAGTTGAAGCAAATTATTAAGGTCATTGTCCAAATGTGTCTTAATTACTGACATCCCTCTAGGAAGCCTGTTGAAGTGTTTGACCACCTTCTTGGTAAAGAAATGCTTCATAATGTCTGGTCTAAACCTCCCCTGGCACAGTTTTCAACTGTTCCCACATGTCCTGTCACTGGATGCCAAGGAGGAGAGCTCAGCACCTCCCTCTCCACTTCCCATGGGGGCTACAAAGATGCTCAGGGTCCTGGACAGTGTATTTTAGGAACTTGATGATGGGCATAGGAGGATATTTTTCACTCAGAGGATGATATGGGATAGAAATAGGCCATTGGAGAGGTGTCTGAATCCCTCCTTTGGGAAGCTGTCAAAACTTGGCTAGAGAAAGTCATGGCTGACCTGATCTAGTGCTGGTGACAGTCTGAGCAGGAGGTTCAGCCAGTGTACGTATGATTCCTTAGGTCTTTCAGCCAAGGACTCAGAGTAACTGAAGAGGGGAATGCCACTAATAATTGTTTAAATAGCACCATTGTAGTACCAAGTTGCTCACATCTCAGATACTGTGGAAAGTGAATAACAATCCTTAGTTACGTAGCCAAATTCTTGCTATTTCCTGAGCTAATTTATCCCAGATCTGCTTAGCTAAACTGTGAGAAGTGACCAGCAAAAGAATTCTTCTTCAACACATAGTTCTGGTTTTTGGTTCCAGATGGGTCTAGTTACCACTGCATACAATTTTATATACCAGACAACCTGCTTTATCTGAGATTTTCTGGGGAGATGTTCTGCTGTCTTTTGAGATACAGCTGCAATGGTAACAGTTGCTCAGCGTAAGGGCAGAGATGGCCACATGCCATTGAGAGTGAGCAAGGATGAGTATGAAGAAATACCAGTCAGCAGAGTAGTCAGGAACATGCAATATTACATACGTCATTGTTTCATTTTTCTAATTCTGAAACGGTGACCATGAGCAGAGATAGAGAAAGCAGAAGGAAGAGTAACAACAGCTGCTGTGAGTCACCAGAAACATGGGTTTAGTGAAACCCTGTCTGCACAGCTCCGAGCAGCCCTGCAGGGACCCATCGATATGTGCAGAGGACCTTCAGGGACCAAGTGAGGTTTCACTGTCTCTGGTAGTGTGCGCTGGCCAGAGATGCTGAGAAGACAGTGGGTACATCACCCTTCTTTTGACCTCCTTTGGGGCAAGGGAGACATTCACCATGTGGGCACTGAGCTACACATAGAGCACACTCATCCCTCCTCAAGGATGGTGCAGCCCCGGGGAGGCAGGAGGCTTCACCCAACACGTGGGCTGTGTGATGGTGCAGAGGTTGCAACCTCCTCATCCCGGGACACTCGAGCACGTGGATACCTCAGCAAACGGGGCGCATCGGGGAAAACAATTCCCATTATCCAAGTGCAGTGAAATGAAGTGCTGAGACACCACTCTGTGCTCTGAAAAGTTCTGCCATATGAGGAAAGACCCCAATTCTTCCTGGGAATGGCAGCAGTGATCAGTCAGTGCTGGCAGCCTGATGCACCTGTCGCTCCCCGGGGCCTGAGCCAGGATGGTACAGAACTATATGACCTGAAAACATCTGAACATACATAAATGTTGGAAAGCACCAAAAATTACCTCATCCCAAGTGTGCCCAGAGTGGAAATTTACGGACTGAAGCCAATGACCTTGCAGCCCTATAAACAGTGATCCCAAAGCGAGACACTTTGAGCTCTCCTGGCTCAGTGCAGGCTGAGACCAGAGTCTCCCTCTGATGGGGATGCCTGAAAAAACAGACGTTGTGAAAACTCAGTAATTATCTGTTGATGATTCTGTGAGAATCCAAAGGCCTAAGTGCAGTCTGGAGGCAGATTTCTTGAGGTTCAAAGTGCTCATTGAGAATGCCGCACTTAAAGTGAGAATTTGCTAAATGCAAGGGAGAAATTTTAGCAATAAGTATACCTACACATATATTATGCGTATATTTGCATATGCATGGATTATTGTGTGGTTGTGTGTATGATTTATAACCCTGTGAAGATTCATTTTTATTTAATATTTCAAGGGGAAGGGGAGAAGCTGTTTCAGGGCGCTGCGGTTGTGGTGAGAGGCAGCAGAAGTTCAATGCTGTACCTCATGGGCATGTCTAAACACATGTGAAATAGGAGTGAGCAAGATCTGCACCGTGAGGACGTCACCGTGCTGTTAGATTATGCAAGTTGTTTTGTTTGATCTTGAGTAAGAAGACAAGCATAAAAGGAGAACGTGGAAAATATAAGGCAAATTGCTTTAGCTCCTGGGCTTGTGGTCTTCTCCCTGTTTCTTCTCACCCCCTCTTTCTTCATAACAGAGCTCCTTGCTCAGTTTCGGAAGAAAGTGGCAAAGATGGTATCATTGCCTCCTCCGTCATGGAATGAAACCTGAAAAAGAGAGAACACCTTTAACCAACTGATTAGCATAGCAATTGCTGGCTCATGTCTCATAAGATACTCTCATTCTCTAGTCACTTCTTGCTTTAAGTGGAGTAGTACCTGGTAATTCCAAATGTTCCTATGTCAGAGACTATGGGGTTCTTCATTGTGTGTGTTTAAACACGTCTTCCATTTGCGTGAGATTTGGTCATAGGACTTTTTCCATCACTGAGATGATCAGAGATTTTGGACGTATTCACAGGGTCCTCTCCTGCATGGTGTGCCACGAAATCCTTGCTGTTAAATTGCGATAGGTTCCAACCACCTCGATGCATGATAAAATGTCTATAAAGATCACTGCTCAGTGAGTGTTATCCTCCCTTTCCTCGCCCAAATGATTCGCTGTATGAATCAGAGCCTGGGGTTTTCGTTGGTTTACCTGGAAACCTGCAGGGTCTCTTAGAGCCTTGTGTTGGTAATAAAGATTTGCCACTTGATCTTGTGGTTCCGCTTGTCCAACTGCATCTGTCATCATGCATGGGAGGAAAGGTGCAAAAACCTCTTTCCTTCCTGCTGTGGAGACCCACAACAGTGAGAGGAGAAATTCCAGCCATCTGCAAGAAATTCTCTGGGTGGTGGCATCTGACCCATCAGGGAAAGGGAAAAGCACAGCTCTGGGGTTTTCCCCTCCTCACCGTGGCCTTGGTATATCCAGGCTTGACTGCAATCAAAATCAGGCTGTATGACTTCATTAGTGACTGATCACAAACGGATGATGTGATGCCGAGCTTGTGTTCCAGCCAAGAATCCACCAGGAAAGTTGCTCTTCTGGGCTGAACTGCAGCCTGGGTTGGGATGGATTCACCTGGGGCACCAGCTCTGTGGAAATGTCAAAATGTAAAATGGTTCTTGAGCTGGAAAACTCTGCTCGATGTCAGTAGCTGTGAAGGGATGGGTGCTTTCCCTTATTCACAATAGAAAAGAAAAGGGCAAAGAAAGTAATGAGAGTATTGCTTGTAATTATACATATGAAAAAATGCATATATGTTGTTTGCAAGGTTTAGGACATCCAGCAGTTCCAGGAGTAGTTGGTGCGAGTCTTTTCAGTGCTTATGATTGCTTAAGACTTGTGATTAATTCTTCTTAATATGTTCTAGAAATTAATTAGAAGAGGATTTGAAAGTCTTTTCCTTACAGATACAGATAATTATTTTCCAGCCCAAGGTTAGATTTTCTGACCGTGCTTTCTATCTCATTATATTGAGTCCTAACTTCTTATACCCCAGATGTCAAGATTAAATTATTTCAAGCAAACTGAAATATTCTGAATATCAGAAATCATTATTAAATAGCAACGCTTTGAACAGGGGAATGCAGTGCAGTTTAACTTTCAGTTTAAAAGGAGTAGTAGACATTAGCAGAATTGAACTTATTCCTTTACAAAACTTTTCCTTGTGATTTGTTCCTTTGAAGACATCTCTTTATTCGTGGTTGAAGTGCATAATCTAATATGTAATGTATGGTTGAAATGCCTCCAAACTACCTAAAGTCTAAGTTGCCGTACTATAGTATAGGGACCCTGATCAATGACACTGTGGGACCTGCCTGAACCACTCCAGTTCCAGGGGCTGTATCGCACAGGGGTGGTTGATATCTATAAAATACTGAAAACTTACCCTTTAAAGCATCCTGTGTCTTGTACAAATACATCTGTCATTGTTATCATTTGCTCTGTTGATGTAATTGCTGGAATTTTGGAGCGTCTCTCTGATGATGCAGAGCCAAAGTGATGTTAGGTACATTTTGTTGTGCATTGGGAAACATAAACCTCAGATAGGCCGTGGGCAAATGTTTCCATAGCTGGCAGCTCGTTTTGTCCAAGTGCATTTGGAGGGCGGTGAGGGCAAGGATACACCTCAAGAAGTGGTTGTGAAAATGGGGAGAGCCCTTGAATTACTAAAGCTTGCAGAGGATGAATTTAGATGGTGGGTGTGGATTTGAACTGGATCCTGAGTCCAGCTTTGCTGTCCTGTGCTGTCGAAGCATGGTCTGAGATAAATCAGAAACAAACAGCGGGAGACAGGGTGAGATTTGGGAAGGGATGGGAAGGAAAAATAAGCCTTAATATGGGTCAGGAAAACATCTGCCCACAGCTGAGCCTGGCACCCTGCCTGCCTCACAGCAGCATCACCGGCCCCAGAATCCTTGCTGGGGTGGCCCCAGCCTCACACCAGTATGGGATTTGTCACGTCCTCGTGGGTGTTGTGCCACCAGCACCATGCCCCAGACAAACCCTGCCCTCGGGTCGGTGTAGGCACAACCATACTGAGTCAGGGGCAGAGCTGGGAAAGAACAGGAATATGATATATTTTTTAAAAAGCTGCTATTCAAATGTCAGTGAATTCCTAAGAAAGCTGTACATTCACTATTTAGAACTCCTTGGAAAACCCCAACCAAAATCCATCCTGAACTCGGGCAAGTTAAAAGATGATTCTTGTCAACTTGCAAAACAATTTTCTTCTTTCTTTAACTCCCACAAGAGTTTCTCCTCAGTTATGCCGCAGTGTCCTTCTGCTAAAGAGTTTCTGTCTGTCTCCATTTTCGAGACAGGGGACGTTTTGGTTGCACGATGCTCTCCGAGAAGCCGGAGAGGAAGGTGGCAGAGGCTGCAACCAGCACAGCACAAATCAGCATAGGAGAGACACGCGTTTGAGGAAAAGGAAAGAGGAAGCGCTGGTCAATACCTTGCACTTTCCACCTTTCTGAGTGGTGAAAGAAAATACCCAAGAAAAGGCCTGAAACATATTTTCCAGGGATTTTTGTTTCGAGAGAGGAGTGAGGAAGAGAGTGAGGCATAGCTGGAAAATAAGAGTGAACGTGAGGGTGAGTACTCTCGGTGCTGCTGAGCTGACTGATACTGTTCCAGGTGCTTTTCCAAGGGGATGATTTGCAAAATCCAGAAGGGATGGGTGCTACCTCCTCTAGGAAGTTTACACAGTGGTGGATTTTCCAGAAGACTCGAACAATTATGGATTGTAAATGCTGAATCTGGGTTGAAAATCACGCCTGTGTGTTGCAAGTAGTTGCAAGTCTCCAGGGCTTTCTTCAGAGCTTCTCCCACCACCTCCAAAACCCCAAACCAAATAACTGAGACCCATAAACTGGGTCTCTGATACAGGGATAAGGCATTCTGGCCTCCTGGGGTGAAACCAGTGATATTTGCACCTCCAGCAGAGGAGTTGTGATGGGCCATGTTGAGCAGCGGCTCCCAGATTCTGTCCTCAGCACTGAGCTCCTTGCTTAGCACTTCTGTGCTTTTTGGAAATAATCTGTTATTAGCAAGGAAACATCTACTCTGCAGCCAGGGAGAGAAACACCCCAATGGGATCTTTAACCGTGATTAATTGCTTGTATTAGCCAGCAGAAATTGGCAGAGTGGAGCTGTTGTGTTGGTGGTTGCGGGGAGCATCTCATCAGGAATTGGGGCTGCTCCCATCGGACGGGACCCGGCGTATGGTTTTGCATCCACATCTTCCTGCCTGTTGAAAGAACCAGGTCTCCCAAATATTTGATGTTAGTGTCTTGGTTTTTCTATGGTTTTGATGAGAAATTCCAGCCTGGTCTTAGCAACCTGCGTTCAGTGAAACTGGTACTTTCCAGAAACAGAGAGAAAAATGTAGCTTTGTAGAAAATGCTGTAGCTTGCACTTTGTGGAACTTTGGTTTTGTTGTGGGGCTGAGGCCTGCAAGCTTTGGGAAAAAAGGAAAAGAGAATTATTTTAATTTCTTTCATGCAGTATTCCCTTTTGCCTCAATCTGAGTAGGCTCAGAATCTTTCAGAATCCTGGAGGATGAATCAATTGTAGCATATGAACTTCTAAAAATCATTAAGGAAAAGACTTCCTTGCTGTTAGAAGCTGGAGTTCTTTTGTCAATGAAAAGGAATGGATCTGAGTATTATTTCTCAGAATATGTGTTGTAGTTACTGTTATTCAGCATATTAATTTTGTCCATTTGTCAGGATTTGCGTTGTATAGTAGAGACAGGTAGTTTCAAAGAAACATTTATGATGTATAAAGCCACATAAGCTGAATTATCTCACAAGTTCAGTAGAGGAGCGTGTGACTTGGCTTTTTTCCCCACAGTTTCACTGATTATCTTTCATTCTCCAGTTTCCTCCATGTACAGTTTAGTTACAGATGTTTCCTCCCTGTATTTACCCACTTTTCTTTCTTTTTGTGGATGGCTTAGACAGCAAAATGGGCTGTAAATCAAACCAAATCAGCTATGACACCTCAAGTGGGAGACCCATGAGTCATTATTGCTTTGCGAACACAACAGAGAAAGCCAAGTAACAGTGTGTCACTCTGATATAAACAGCATAAATTAAAAACCAGAAAAAAAAATTATTCCCACCCCCCATTTCTGAACAAATAGTCTGTGATTACCGTACTTGAGGATGTTTGTGAATTACAAGATTTTAATGTGATCTTAAGAGAGACGGGGTGTTCATATACATATAGCATCTTAAAAATAACCGAGAAATCACATGTCAGAGCTTTGGGTGATCTCCAGCGGTCACAAGTGGGATGCAGTGGTGTCACTGGTGGGATGCTGTGGTGTCGCTGGTGGGATGCTGTGGTGTAATGGATGAGATGCTGTGGTGTCACGGGTGGGATGCTGTGGTGTCACTGGTATCACTGGTGGGATACTGTGGTGTCATTGGTATCACTGGTGGGATGCTGTGGTGTCACAGGTGGGATGCTGTGGTGTTACTGGTATCGCTGGTGGGATGCTGTGGTGTTGCTGGTATCACTGGTGGGATGCTGTGGTGTCACGGGTGGGATGCTGTGGTGTCACTGGTATCGCTGGTGGGATGCTGTGGTGTCACTGGTATCACGGGTGGGATGCTGTGGTGTCACGGGTGGGATGCTGTGGTGTCACTGGTATCGCTGGTGGGATGCTGTGGTGTCACTGGTATCACGGGTGGGATGCTGTGGTGTCACGGGTGGGATGCTGTGGTGTCACTGGTATCGCTGGTGGGATGCTGTGGTGTCACTGGTATCACGGGTGGGATGCTGTGGTGTCACGGGTGGGATGCTGTGGTGTCACTGGTATCACTGGTGGGATGCTGTGGTGTCACTGGTGGGATGCTGTGGTGTCACTGGTATCACTGGTGGGATGCTGTGGTGTCACGGGTGGGATGCTGTGGTGTCACTGGTGGGATGCTGTGGTGTCACTGGTGGGATGCTGTGGTGCAGCCAACCACTGCAGACCCCAGAATAGCAACTCTCAGTTTTGACTCAAACCAGCAAGTTTTGTTTCCCTCTGCAATACATAAAACGGCCTTTACTTCACCTTTTAAAAGGATCAGTCTTCTAGCTGGCAGTGTCTAATAATTACTGCTAATGAAGTGTCTCCTTGACAATTAATGACATCCCAGTGATTCTGCTACAATAAATCGTATTTTTGTTTCATTATAGTCCTACTGGTGGTAAATCTCAGACTTCAGTAAAAGAAAATGAATTACCTTTTGAATTGTACATGGCACATAGCTCATGGAGGAGATTATTTATAAAGTTATTTTCCAATTTCTTTACCTTTTACAATGAGGAAGTGACTTTTTCTTATCTGCACAGAACTTAATATAAAGGGACTTATAGAATGAATCATGTCTATTATGTGTTCTTACGCAAATTTTGCGTTGCTACAGTTTATTAGTTTTATTTATTTTTTTTTTCAATCAGCTTAAGAATGTTTTTTATCTTTTGCTTTTCATTTCCTGTTATCCTTTCAGTGACTTCATGTAATACCTAAGCAAAACACACATAGAAGTCCTCGTTGCTTATTGAGTTTTACAACCTTTAAGTTGAACTGAGTTATCTGGAGCTTAAAAAACGCCTAATCTGTGTGGTAATGAAAGACCAAAGTCTAAGGAAAAGCCCAAGTGACTCTTCAAAAATATTGACACTAGATAAATGTACATTACCGAGTTGTTAATATAATGCCATGACCCAGAATTATTTAGGCACCTAAGCTCATTCAATCTCTTTGTTCCTGCTTTGAAACAGTCGTGTATTTAAGTGGCCACATATTTTTAGAGCCTCTTGGTTGTCAATTAAACACCTGCTTGAAGTGAAGTCTGCACTGAAAGTGTTCGTCTGAGAGCAAAAGTACTGAGTGCTTTCCAGGACTGAACTCCAAAACTTTAATTAGCATTCACCTCAAATGTTTAAATCATTAAATCTTCATACAGACATTTTACTCCCATTTGAAAAATAAAAGAAAAAAAGGATCAGGTCTGTACACATCTCTGCCTGGAGACGTGCTCTGCGATAACTCTGAAGGTGATTAAAGACACGTTTAGCACTGTGTTTTGGATCAGATCTGTTTATTCAGGAAAACACCCATGCCCCCAATACTTAAACTGTAATAATTAATATAGAACGATTTCATTTTACATGACATAATTATTTTGACATTTCATATGTGTCTATTGCTAAAGCCCCCAGTGAACTGTCTCACAACACAGTCAGGTTTATACATGAACAAAATACCCTTTAAATATAAAGGCTCTGCTATACTGCACACAATTCTGCTTGCCAGAGGCAAAAGTTCTGCTCTTCTACCACTGTCAAGCTTGAGGAACTTAGTGGAAGCCCCTGGAATCACATTCATATAAAGTATTAAAAAATCGCATAAAATTCTCATTTTTAAGCATTAAACTTATCCTTCCTCTAAAGCATAAGCCCTAGAAATACCTATTTTCAGATTGTTGCATACGCCACTATTGACTCAGTTCCTTGGAGTCAGAGCTTCTGCAGAGCTCATTCAAACAAGTGTGGGGTTATTTTCTGACTTTTCCCACTTGTTTGGTTTCCTTCCCTTTTTTCTCCTTTATATTTTATTTGATTTTTCCCATCCACTTTTACACAGAAGAAGAAGAAACAAAGAGAGGAAGAAGCAGAACACTAGAAAAACAGGGACGTTTTAAATATGTAATATGAAGAAATGTAAAAAAAAAAAGGTCAAGTGCTTCCTAAACAGTTTTAGGTGCAAAAACAGTCACTGCAAAACCAAAGCACTAAATTGGTGCCTAATTCCGAAATGCTGTTCTCCCTCTGTCAGTCCTGGACAAGTCCAAGTGATAGATGCGGGTGGGAATGAAAATGACCTAAGCAGGCAAATCTGATTCTTCTGTGCCCGTAAATTTAACAACTGGCTCCATTGACTTTTGTGTTTTACCTCACAAGCATGTTCTGCTGCAGGGCCGTGGGCTTTCCAGGAGCCTCCCATGGCCTCAAAGGAGTGTCCATTTGTGGAAAGTGCCCATAAATTATAAATCCATAGATTGAATTATCTTTTCTTTATCTTGAATTGAATGAGATCATGGACTTAATGAAGATGTTGAGGCCAAGGATCTGGTGACGGGACTGAGCAAAACCTCAGCAGCTGAGGATGTCTGGCCTAGGCAGCTATTTTGGGTGCTCTGACTCACCTCCTGGAGGTTCTTGCTTCACTCTGGCTATAGAGACAGACAGGGATCCTAAATTTAGCTGCCGTGGACACGGCTGAAGGGAAATGGTGTGCCAATACCGCAGGATATGGCATGATGAATTTACCCATGGTGTACAACATCCTGGTCTTACAACAGAGGATGGGGGCTGGTACCCACAGCCCAGGGGGATGCTGAGCATGGTGGGCTGAGGGCTCTGGTCCTCATGCAGATGTTTGACTCTGGGGTCTCACCACCTTCACTCTCCATGGAAGCACCTGCATTTCAGAACGTACCATGTTGTCCTTCTTGGGTCTCTATGCTCCTTCAGCCCAAACGGTCAAGCTCCTGGGATCAGCATTGAAAAGAGCAATTGGAAATTTGAACCACTTCAGCTGAGCTCTCCTGGGGACGGGGTGGGGAGAGCATGGCTGCAGAACGTGCTTTTCTAAAACGTGTTTCCAAAACTCTGTTATCCTCGTAGTCCTCCATGTAATTGAGCCTATTATAACCATAAAAAGCCGAGGCTGGAAGAGGCGTTGAGGTCATTGAGTGTAACTCCTGCTGTCACAAGTGTTGCTTGTCAGAATTCGCATTTTTACAGTCATTCCTCCTACAGAAGCTGCCTTTGCTTTGAGGTCTTCCCTTGCTATTTGTACCAAACACAAGTTTTACCATTTCCAGTTTGTAAAGAGCTGTCAGTAAGGCCTAGTTAGAGGTCCCAAAATGCAAAGTCTTCTTACCTCTTTTGCTTTTTGGTTGGTTATTTGTGTCAAGCAGTCCCTTTCTTTAACTTCAGGATAGGGCACTTGAAAAAAAACAATAGAGCTGCTTGCAATTTTTTTATCTAATAGCATCCAAAGAATGATTAATTAATTAATTAATTAATTTAAGAGCATGAGCACATGGCCAAGGTTTTTGCAGAAGGTTTTTTGGTCTCTAATGGAATCTGAGCGCACAAGAGGAGCGCAGAGTCATGTCGGTACCTTGCAAGAGAAGGTTGATGCACTATTGATCCAAGCGGGATCTTTAAAGGAGGATAGCTGTGCATTTTGGCTGGCCCATGGCACAACAAAGGATTTCCCCCCAGGTGACTATGATATTTCCTCCCTGTGGGAAGTGATGGAAAAAAGAAAATGGAAAAAAAACAAACACAGAAGTGAGGTGAACGCAAAACTTCCAAGTCCCTCAGTAAGCACTCGCGTAGCCTAAATAATGAATCTATGTCAGATAAACTGTGACGAAATTTTCAGATCTGAGCTTGGAGGAGTTTGGGTTCAGGCCAATTTGATGGGAGGTGTCATCAAGCCTTGGGAAGTCTAATTGCAGTCGTGGTTTCAGAGTCTTCATAGCTGTGGTAACGTTCAGAACCAGCTCTAATCTCTGATATTAAACTTAATCTGATTTTCGTTTGCTGCCCCTGGGTGAGCTTGGATGGAAGCATATTGCAATGACTTGACTTCTATTTAAGTCCCTGTTAACATTTTCTATAGCAATTAACGACAGAATTAAGCCAATAATACGCCTTTTTCCTATTAGCCAAGATTATGAATAATGACGTATATTAACGCCTGTAGATGTTCCTTAGCCAAGCAGAAAGTAGTCTAAGAGTGCAACTTCTCGATGTCGGGGAAGGGCCAAGAAACCCCAACAGAGCAGTCGTGCTGTGAGATCACTGGTGTTCCCGTTTCTGGTCAAGTTAGCAACAGAACACACGCACAGAAACCCACGTTTGCCACATCTGAGGACAAAGGGACGGGTTTTCAAAATTTCTCCGTGACTTCAGGGCTTTCAGTGGTTCTTCCTTTCCCAAGGACTGAGCCCCGGGGTGGGGAACCAGAGCAGGGTCTGGAGGTTTGAGGTTGCTCCTCAGAGCAGTGAGGACCCTCCTGCAGAAAAGCTTGTCTGCTGCGAACGGTGAAGCTGTGGCCATGGGAATGGGTCATTCCCCAACATTTGTTGCTGTTGACATTGCTTTAAAGACACAGCACTGTGCAAAGGATCAGCCTGGACTTTCTTTTTCTTAGCATGGGCTTGTTGTCAAAAATGACCTGCTTCAAAAACTAAGAAATAAGAGAAGGAAAAAGGATGGAAGAGTGAAGTGGCTTGGAGTCTGCCAGAAAGCGTGAAGGCTGCTGCTTGGCTCAGGGCCTTGTTCCAGAGAAAGCTATTTAACATTTTTATAACTGATGGCACATCACACACTATTAATGGGCTCCCTTTATGGCTATAATTTATTACTGTTTCTCAGAGGCAAAGGAGTAGAGGCCAGATTGCTTTACCCTGTGGTATTAAAAACCCTGGGGCTGAGAAGCTCAGCACTGCTTTGCCAGGATTTCCTCCATCTGGCAAAATAATAGAATAAAATCATCATATGCAGGGAGCTGCTTTACTTTTTTAAAGAATGGTCTTTCTCTTTCAATTAAAAGCCTTTGATGAGAGGCAGGGGGAGGGGAGTATGTGTGAGTAAATGCATATTTTCATTCATTAGCTGCTGTTTCTATATTCAGGAGCTATGATTCCTGACTGCCAGTCTTGCTTAAACTTCTCTGGGCATTACTCATGTGTATCAAGGTGGAGGCAGATAGAGGTTAAAAACTATTCACACACATGGAAGCTTTATAGTGTCCAGAGGAGTGAGGACTTCCAGTGGAAAGTCACAATGTCATAGACAGGGTAAGCTGATCCCTATAAAAATTAATTGATTTTCTTTAAGAGGAAAAATAAAAAAGAAAACATGGATTTCCGCCCCCCGCCCCTGCCCTGCCCATTAATAGCAAAAGGATTTTTTGTTCTTCTCAATGTCTGTCAAAACAGAAAGTCTGTCACTCTAGCAATGAATCACATCCATTGCTCATAACCATTGGAGAGTTCCTTGTGTGTTTTGAAGTCACCTGGTGAACAGGACAAAACTTCACTGACATGTACCATGAGTTTCTGGGCAAATTATTACTATTAGAAATATTTTGAGTGTGCTCACACAAATGAAGCTACATCAGTTGACAACATCAACTAAACTTGGAATATATAGAACACTCACTGAGTTTCTGAAGGCAGAAACTAAATCTCTGACTGAATGTTCTGATGTGAACAGACCACCAAGCTCTAGTTGGGTAAAGGTAAGAAGATACAGGTATGCAAGGGGAAAAAGCTGAATAGCAATGAAAATAGAGACTAATGGGATCTCAGGGATGAAGGGAAAAGAGGAAAGAGTGAAGTGGTACCAGCGTTTGCAACTTTTTCATCCCTTCCCTCCCCACACTGTAAGAATTACATTTCAGGTAGATTCCTGTGTTACTGCAATTCATAGAATAAGAGGGTCTGAGATCACTCTTCCGTCCTTCATTATCTAAGCTTTCCGGTAAGCCAGAGGAGCTCAGATAGCATCTGTTCTCCGGACTGCCCAAACCCCACAGCTCTCAGCTGAGGGCCAGGTCTGAAATTTGGGGAAAGTCTGGACCTCAGATCTGAATCTTGGGTTTTCAGAAAGTGCGGGTGTTGGAGGTGTGTTTACACACCACTGTGGTCTGGTGTCACACACGGTGCTGCCAAACAGGCAGGGCAGGATCACAGGAGAATGTATCATAATGAACTTTGTTATGTGGCTAAATTTGCAACTTGATTGCTATTTTAATATTTGTTATGAAAAAGTCTAGAAACCCCAGGTGAGAAGCAAGGCTGAATGTGGTGCATATACAAAAGCTTCGTATTTAAATAGAAAAGATGGATAAATAGTGAAAAACAAGACACTTGGAAGTAGATTGCATAAAGTCCATAGCAGAATGCAGCACAGAAATATCCTGTAAGTCCCAAATCTCCTATGTCCTGTCCCAGAGTTTTAGCCACCAGGCTGAGAGTCAAGAATTTCATCATCTTTGCTTTCATACAACTTGTCCATAAACCTACTCCAGAGTTGTTGCATACCCCTTCTGTAAATAAAGTCTTAATGACAAGCTTTGACTGTTAGTCTTGTGGAAAGACCATGTCAAAATATTACTCCATAAAATACAGTTAAAAAGATTTCCCCGTCTCCTGAGCACAGGCACCTTGCCAGTGGTCCATAAGCCAAGAAGTCTCAACATTGCGTATTCTTCCCATAATCGAGTTACGTTTCAATCTGTGTTTACACAGGATTGTTTTGAGGAACCCTTGGCAGGTCTGTGGGTTGTATGCCGGATAGTCCAACAACAATCCTACCCTGAGCCAAACCAGAGCAATCTGTTGGGTTTGGGTCTTGCAGTGTTTTAGGTTTCGTTCTGGGACACTCACAAAGGTCTTCATTGCCCTTAGCCATGAGGTAAGATAGCAAATTTAAAACAAGGTGTTGCCGAGTAGAAGCAGGCTGCTGTTCAGAGAAAGAGAAATCTGAGCAGCAGCAGAAGTCAGAGAGCTGCTCACGTTTAATCGCTGTACCTCAAGACACCGAGAACATTTTCATTGGGAAGAGAAATTTCATTCAAGAATTTAGGATGATTAAGTGTTACTGAAATCCGGTCCTTCACATCCAGGTAGGTCAAATGGAGCTGGAACAAAGTCTTGAAAGTCTTTTCTTGGCAGGTTTCTGATGCGCACCATGTGGATAATGTTTGCCTGTTGACTTCGTCATTGACAAGAATCTCTATCTTGAGGTCGGTGGGGCTGTTTGAATAGTTGGGAAAATTAAAGTTCAAGTGGCAATAGATTAAGTAGAGGCCTTGTTTCTTTATCACCAGCTCTTCGCTCTTGCACTGGATGTCTTCACAAACGCCCTTCTCAACCAAGCTCAGCTTTAAACTGTTTACTGGATTGGACACTAGAAAGGAAAACAAACAAATTTAAAAATGAGACATTGAGCTCTAGTGAGCTGAGCTCAGCATTATGTGACTCCCAGCAGTGTATTTTCTGGTCAATGGAGACACCTGTTCAGTGGTTTTCTTGCAGGAAACTCCAAGAAAACACCATGGCCAGAAACCGGAGAGTTCACACAGGGAGGTGGGGTGTTGAAAAGTTCCAAGGACTTACACAGCCCTCGGGAAACCCAGGACAGGGAGATGCTGTGAAAATGGCCTTCTGCAATATTTAAAGGGAAGTAGTGGAGATGTATATTCAAGTGTTTGTGAGCAGAAGGTATCTCTCTATTTATTTTTTCTTATCAAGTTTAAAAAATAATGTTTATGTGATCAGATATGAGGTTTCCCAAACACACCCACATTTTGGGAAAGCTAAGGATGTTTTTTTCGTATAAAGTGCCCACTTGGTCAAAAACCTATTTGCCACTAACCCCAGTTTGAATGACATGAATGACATGACTGCAGTCAGCTCTGCCCTCCCTCCGCTGGGCTCCACTCACCTCTCATGTACGCAGCAGCTCCCTTGGTTGGGACGTTCTGTAGGATTCTTAAATAATCTTCAGAGGTGTTCCCTGAAGGAAACAACAGATTAAGTGACCACTCTTTTTTTGTCCTGTAAAATGCTGTCAGCATTTGGCACCTCATTTGCTATAACTGCACTACTGACAAACCCCCCAGCAGCAGCTCTAAAGCAACAAGCAGCAGCAGGTAGAACAGCACGTAGGAGACCTGGTTCTTACTCTTTGCCTGATAGTGTCTGATCTGCACACGGAATTTATAGCAGTGCAGCTCAATTAGTGAATTTATGGCAGTTTAAAGCTCTGGTAGATTGCAGCCATCAGTCCAAAAAATTGTATTTCTTATTCTCCTCATTACAAATAGAAATTACGTGCAGGTAAGCTTAATTTAACCAAGTTATTTGTATGGTGCAGTGGCAGAAAGAAGCTTTCAAATATTTAAGTGGAACATATATCTGAAAATGGCTCTTCAGCTGCTTTTGAAATGTCATTCTGTTCTCCCACAGTTAAAATGTGGGTGTTGCTGGGACTTCAGGTGAGGTTGTTGGTTGTTCAGACCTGAAAGTTGCCGCCCAGGGAGCCAGGAGTGGAGCATCTCGCTTATGAGGAAAGGCTGTGGGATCTGGGTCTCTTTAGCTTGGAGAAGAGGAGGCTGAGGAGTGTCTGTATTAATGGTTATATATGTGTAAAGAGTGAGTGTCACGAGGATGGAGCCAGGCTCTTCTTGGTGACAAACAATCCTAAGACAAGGGGCAATGGGTGCAAACTGGAACACAGGAGGTTCCATTTAAATTTGAGAAGAAACTTCTTCCTGGTGAGGGGGACAGAGCCTGGCCCAGGCTGCCCAGGGAGGTTGTGGAGTCTCCTTCTCTGCAGACATTCAAACCCGCCTGGACACCTTCCTGTGGAACCTCAGCTGAGTGTTCCTGCTCCATGGGGGGGATTGCACTGGATGAGCTTTCCAGGTCCCTTCCAACCCCTGACATTCTGGGATTCTGTCCCTCCGTGCGCGGCCATAAGGGCAGAGGCGGGACACACACCCTAACGGCAGCCGTGTGTCACGGGAATGTCCCCAACACCCGCAGTTCCGGGCCGGGGACCAGCTGGGGCTGCCCCGCGCAGGGCGCCCGGCGGCGGCCGCGATGGCCTGGCTCCCTCCGCCGGCCGCGCCCGGCACTGCGGGGCATCCCGGCTCCTGCATCCCGGCACCGCATCACTGTCCTGTCTCCTGCATCCCAGCACCCCTCCTTCAATCTCAGCTCCTGCATCCCAGCACCCCTCCTTCAATCTCAGCTCCTGCATCCCACCACCGCATCGGCGTCGCAGCTCCTATATCTCGGCATCACCTCCCGGTATAGCAGCTCTCGCATCCCCGTGTCCTGGCTCCCACATCCTGGTGTCCTGGCTCCCACATCCTTGTGTCCCAGCTCCTGCATCCTGGCACCGCAGTGGTGTCCCAGCTCCTGCATCCTGGCACCATCTCCCAGTATCCCAGCTCCAACATCCCCATGTCCCAGCTCCTGCATCCCAGTATCCCAGCTCCTGCATCCCAGCACTGCATCAGTATCCCAGCTCCTGTAGCCCAGTACCACTTCTCAGTATCCCAGCTCCTGTATCCTGGTGTCCCTGCCCTGTATCCTGGTGTCCCAGCTGCCACATCCCAGCACTGCCTCCCAGTGTCCCAACTCCTGCATCCTGGTGTCCCAGCTCCTGTATCCCACCTCTGCTTCCCTGTATCCCAACTCCTGCATCCCAGTGTCTCAGCTCCTGCAGCCCATCACTTCCCCATGTGTTTCACCTCCTTTCCAGCCACATTTCACCTTCCCGTCTGCTCTGTGTAAGCTTTCCCTCCTCTCACCTTGCTGGGCATTCAGTGAATGGCACTGAATATTCCTCCTTAATTTTGTGATTGTATAGAGCAGAGTTTGTACTGATCTGTGCAGCCCACAGGCATATGGATACCCAGACAAGGTACAGATTCAGGAAAATAGTGTATATCCCAGTGGGTGCAACCAGACAGGTGAGTGGTTCTTTCTGATTGTATTGGTTCTCCTTTATGCCTCCTGGCCCTGCTGCAGCTGTGGAAGGAATGAGCATAGGAACTTGGGAATATGCTGTGTTTTATTCTACAGCTGAATAGGAGAAATAAAGTATGAAGGAATATCATTAAAGTCTCACCAAATTACACTCCTCTCTCCCAAGATACACAAATCACCTTATAAATCACAAATCGCTTATAAAATTGATACAAGAGCCACCCACCCTACAGGGGTCTCCTAAGGACCAATTAGTACACAAAACTAGGTTCTACTAAATCTTGATGCTACTTCGTGACACCAGATGACACATTTCTTGTTCCTTACATAAACCAGAAGGAGTCTACTAAATGTAGAGTGAGACAAGGATCTTAAGTTTCATAGGATTTCTGAAACTAAGGGTACAAATAAAGACATGCAAATCTCCAGACCCTTGCAGTATCTTCATGGCCTGATTTCTAAGCAATACTTGGTCAGGAAGATGGAAAAATCAAGGAGAAGCTGGTCCCACATACAAGTCCCCCTGACTGGTGATTTGTAACATCGCACCCTTTGCCCTCCCTGTTGAAGAAGAAGACTGCATATTGTGAAAGAATTGCAATTTTTCTCTCATTTCAGTAGTTGAAACAATTTTGAGGGAAGCAGGTGCTCACTGTGCTCCAAGAATGGGTAATTTGTGTATCTCAGGTCCATTGGCTACACTGGAAATCCCCAAAGAAAAACCAAAGCTTACTTTCCTGATGTTAGTCACATCAACATAGCATTTTAGGGAGTGCACAGAGATGTAGAGATATGGGATAGGATGGGAGAAAACCCTTCTGGATCTTTTTTCAACCCAAAACTGTTAAAGTGGCAGCAAGTCTCTGGTAATGCAGTCAGTGCCCTGAGCCCACTCGCATCACAAGTGTCCTGCAAGGAGAGTATTTTTGCAGAAACTTGGTGGTATTTAGTGGGTTTACGGTATGAAACAGAACATCCCCAGCAAAACGCTGGCCCTGCAAACCTGGTGGTGCTGCCCAGAGCCACATCCATCATGAGCTGACTCAGGATATTCACGGCATCTCTCAAGATTTGCCCCTCGCTGGTCTAGCTGCACTTCGCATTTCCGAAACTGTCCTTACACTTATCGATGTCAGCAAGTTTTGTGGATGTGCGTTCAAACCATTTATTTGGTGACATCAGCTGTGTTTCTGAGAAGGCAAGTTATGGAAAAAAAACCCCTGTTTTTTATATATAGAGAGATTTCCGGTTCTTGCTCTGCTGAGCCAGCTTAGAACTGTTTTCTAGTTCTGTTTCTCTAGTTAATTCTTTAACCTGAAACATTTCAGTGCAAACCAGGAGAGACTGAAATTACTAGAGTTTCAGGACTGATTGATGGATGTGTTCAGTCACATCGCCTAATTGGCTTTACAGTAGTAACACTGTAAATCAGAAGTAATCCTACCGAAGTCTATAGGATTATATGTGCTTAAAAATACTGTGAGAGGGAGGAAAAGCAAAGCCATGTTTGGGACTAAGTACCAAGGAGACCACACTGGTTTGATTGCCCACCATAATGCACAGATGCTGAAGATCAGGTTGCTTGAAGGAAGCCTTCTGATAAGGAATGAGTCTTTTTAGGAAGCCATTTAGACTATTTTGTCCTAAAAAAACTATCAGGAGATAATTCACTTCTGTCTTCCTTACCCCTTTTACCATAGGATGAGCATCCAGAGGGTGCAGCCCTGAGCAAAAGGGCCAGACTATTTCTGTGAGCAGCTTTTCCCAGCTGACCCAAAGGGGATGCACCACAGGACGGTGAAATGGGGCTCAGAGGAGCTGTGGCCTCACTGGCATTCCCATGATTTCCACCCCCTGTGCTTAATGGAAAGAGCCTCATCAAAACACAGCAGGACCTGAAAATGCTGTGTCCCCCCAGGGCTGCGGGACATGTGGATATAGGTGGATGTAACTCTGCCTGGGGAACTCTCCTCACTGTTGGCTGCCTCAGCTTTCCCACCCCTGAGATGGGTATAACAGGAGCACGGACAAAGGGCAGTGAAATCGAGAGCTGAAAGTGGCACACCAGAGTGCAAAGTGTTGCTACCCGGACATGGAAAGCCCCTCAAATGGGGTTTTTGAGGCTTGTCCCGCTACCCGTCACCTCTGACAGCGAGATTCCCCTGCAGTGTGTAAGGCATCACGTCTCGCTGGTAGCCAAGTGTGGACAGGCACAGGAGCAGGTCGAAAACCTGAACTCATCTTGCGAGGTAAAGAACTACAGACAGACAATAAACTGCTTTCAATTCCTCCGTAACCCCCACCAATTCAAGTGCTTGTAGAATGAGACAAGGTGATTCCATATGTCTCTGTCAGTAGGCCAGAGTTAGCAGAACTTGCCTAGTTTTATTTCTCAGCAGCCACTATTTGAAGTCCCTGTAGCAATCTTTAACTCTCTCCTCCCAGGTAAGTGACCTGCAAACAGCTGCCACTGCTGGGCTGTCCCTGCTGGGTGACGCTGTGACAAGTGCCAGCTGGGTGATGTCCCAGCTGGGCTCTGCTTGTGGCTGTGCCGGTCACACATGTATCTTTGGTCCTCAAGAGCCCAAGCACTGTCACTGTGGTCTTGTGCACTGAAAGGGGACTGAACTGAGCTGCCAATGTTACCTCCTTCCAAAAATGTGAACTTCAGTAGTAGCCCTTTCCTCCAAATTTAGGAAGAACTTCTTATGAACTCGTCACTGCACACCTGGCTACTGCAAAACTTGTAGAGTTTAAGGTCAAAACTACTAAGGTTTCTAGCCTACTCAACCATATAGCACAGGTCCTGTAACTTCATGAGCTATTAGTCTCTCTCTCTCTCTCTATATATATATATATATATTAATCTGTAGCTTGCATTTTAAGTATTGGAGAGATGAAAGATCTAACATTCAGCATTTTGTAGCAATACCGATCATCACGTTATTAATTAAATAAGCAATCAGCCCCTGTTATGACTAACTGGAATCTGTCCAGCTGCAGTTTCCCCCGGATGCTTGCCTATGAGGATGCCTGTGCATCCTTTCTAGCATTTGCAAGCCTGGGCTTGCCAAAATTTTTCAGACTGAGAAACACAGCTCATCTCTCCCAACCTCCCCAAAAGCACATAGAACCTAACACAGTTTTGCGTATATGCACACAAGACATACATGTAACTGAAACTGAGAAGGCAAAAATCTGTACGGTCCAAACGTGGAATGTCTGTTTCTGAAGAATCCACTATCATGGGTTTTGTGACTAACAACCCAACAATTTCATGAGGGACAATTCCAGGCTGGAGAAGACCAGATTTGGGTGCCGAAGGCCAAACTGCACTCAGAGATATTGCTGCACATCTGGGAAGACTTGTTTGCTCCACTGGCTTCAGTCTGGTTTACTCCGGGGTAGCAAGGATGTGAATGTCACCTGTGTGATCTTATTTCTCAGAGCCAGGTTTTTATTTGGGAACCTATTTCCCATTGAAACTGTGAATGGGGTGCTGGATATCCTTTCCTGGTCTGTTCATCAACTTACTGCCAGACAAAAATATCTATAAATAGTCTGTGTTTGTGTGTGTGTATCTGCAGGTTTTTCCTTTTATAAATTAGAAGACATTTTGGTATCATGTCTTTTCTGTTCAAAATAACAAGAAGAGCCATTAGTCTTGGATCACAGTTATGGGGAAATGAGGCTTGGAAAGGACAGCAAGGAGGTGATGAGGGCTGAACCTCTCTAGATGTTTGCAGGTCATAAATTTATCTGTGACTTAGTGTTCCCTCTAGAAAAATGAACCTAACAATAATACCTCACTGGCCCATATTAGTATATGATTTGATACTTATGAAATGTGGGTGAGTTTCCAGAGAGAAATATTTCCACAGAAATAGCATTTCACAAACCTTTAGTTTGTAATGGATTTAATTCCTTCCCCCTGTTGCTCAGGTACTCCACCGACAATGGCACAGAGGTTTTGAGGAGACTGATGTCATTTTTCACGCTAATATTTAATCAGCTGACACTGCATCGCTCTCAGCTTGCAGGTTCCTGCAGACCCATCCATTGGGGACTGACAGCTGAGTCAGGAATGTAAACCTTCTATAAATCTGCTGCAGTGCCCACTGCTGCTTAGCTGGTAATAGAACATAATCTCATTGGAAATCTAAATTAAATCATCGTGTTTTCCCTGCTGTAATATTGCAAAATTAATTCAGACAAGTAACGGTGTCTGGACCAGTGTCCATTAGCATCACAATCCAGTCTGTATCTGAGTGAAGCCCAGCTGCTCCTACTGGCACCATCCTGCATCCCCCATTGACATCTCCAAGATGTTTTGAACAAGTAGGTACCTTCAGCCTCCCCATCAATACCAACACGGGGCTGGAGCAAGGCTGAGCACCAACCCAGCAAGTCAGCAATACTCATTTTTTTCTCACTTGCCTGCTTTTACAACAAAACCCCATTGTGAACAAGATACCTCCAAATTACACTGTCAACATCTGGGCTGCCTGAGAGGCAGACATGGATCCAAATCTAAATCCACAGCAACTTCAGCCTCGCCACAGTCCCTGTACTGAAATGTTTCTTACATTTCTGGTTCTTACGTTTCTGTTTCTTGCTCCTCTGCAGCTGCGATGGGACCTTGCAGCTGCTGCTTAGAAGTCAGCAAGCGATGCCTGGCAGCATATGACAGAGCTCCCTGCCGAGGGGCCTCAGTAAATTAACCGCTGGGATTTATTAATCAATTAGCCCTGCTTTATGCATTTTAAGAGAAAAATAAAAGGCCATTGTGATTCACTTACACTTTAATGCTCCATTACCCTGCCAGAGACAGGCAATAGAGACTGATAGGCAATGAGGGGTGGGCTGGTGGAGCACTCACACCCTGTCCAAACAGCTTTCAGCAGCTCTTCCTGCCTTGTGGGGTTTCTCTGTCATTCCCTCCTTTGTCTTTCACTAATAGCATCGTCTCTGATTTAGCAGCAGAATTCTGAGCCTGTAATTGATACCGACTCTAAGACAGAAAGGCTTCTGGCTAATGAAACGGCATCTTGTGCATTTCTGGAAAGAGCGTGTTCCTCCTGCCTGGCACCTGCCAGTTAGTGATGAGGAGAAAAAGCAATTGGCACAGGTTGCCGTTGCCTGATATGAAATTAAATTAAAAAAAAAAAAATATATATATATAGATTGCAATGTAGTTTCGAACTAGTGAGACCTCTTCTGCCTGCCCTGGGAATGCCAGTACCGCTCACGCTTTGCTTTGAGAAATACTGACCTACAGATACAGTCCCTGTGGCTCTTCCTCTGTCAAAGACTCCACACCGACAGCTTTCACCGAACTGGTGGTAGAACTGAGATGTGGAAACCAGCACAGTTCTGGTGACTTCTCTGGGGTTACACGGCTTCCCAGGAGCGGAGGTGCTGCCCTGGGGACCCTCCATTGTCACCAGGGACCACAGGCTGTGAGGCTGATGCTTTGCAACCTGTTAGGTTTGTGAAGCTCCCTTTTGGGCACCTTTTAGGATGTGATATGTCTGTCCAAATGCCCTTATCCAAATCTGCCGTGTATGTTAATACTCTTCTTTATTTCTGAGGAACTTCAGGGACAAAATAAAGCACTAAAAGACTTAGAAAGACTTAAGGAGCTACTTGAGTTGATATGAGAGAAAGCAATATGTGCTTAGGAAGCCTTATGGACACCCTAATGGGAAAAAGAATATCCCTCCAGAAATTGTAGAAGAAAAATTAATTAGGCCAGATGTGAAGTTCACAAGGACAGAGGGACATGCAGGGACTGCTTTGAGACTCATGGACTATGAAACAAGTCCAATATGGAAGAGTTCTGGATTCAGAAATCCTGAAATTATTGCCCAAGTGCTGCATTTTGTCACCTGTGTGCCAAAACACAGCTGTAGAAAAGATCGTTACATGATTATGACCCTTTTGGCCTTGAATGTCAATCTCCCACTCTGCCAATGCTTCTAGATGAACACTCTGCTTCATTTTCCCATATATAAAGCGGGCGGCGATGGTATCTCCAGTCCTCTGGGATGGAGTTTGAACTTGTGTTTGCAAGAAGTCGAAATACTTGGTGTAAAGGTCATATGGCCAGGGAGGCAATGTCAATGAAATAAATAGTTCTCCTCCTGATTTGTGCTAAGGAAAAGCAAAATCTTGGTATACTGTCTCTGTTAGTTGATTTCGACAGTTTTTTCCTGTTCAGGTCTCCCTGTGCTTGTACTCTGTTGTAACTCCTGCTCCGTGCGTCTTGCTGCTGTTCTCCATTCTCCCCTTCCAGACCTACCCCTTCCCTCCTCCCTTTTCCCCACAGACCAGTAGGAAACACACGGCTGCCCCAGGCCAGGAGGAGTTTCAGCTGTTTTGAGGTATGTGCCGACACATTTGCACCCCTGCCTTGTAAAGAGAGGGGCATTAGGCCCATGTGTGCAAGAACCGGCCCTTAAAATAAGACCTGATAGTCAAGCTCATGTTCACATCCTCTGGCAAACAGACTCTCTTGCAAAGAGAAGATTCAGACATATTTTATATTTCCTCATTCATGTGCTGGTTTCCAGAGGTACCAAGTAATTTGAAAGCTTTTTTCTTCTTCTTTTTTTTTTTTTCTCTCTCCCCACTATCTTGGCTTTTCACCAAGAAGGCACTTTATATTAAATGTTAAGATGTGTACAATTGGCTTATTTGTGATCCTGGGCAATATTTGCATTACGGATGAGACAAACAGCATGTATAGTCAGTTTAGGTGTCCTACCTGTCCTGATAGGTTTTGCGATGCCCTCCATGGCAGGATCCGCTGTCTGAAAGAGAAGCGAGAGAAGAGATAGTTATTCTGGGAGCTTAAGCGTGTTCAAGTATGACCCTGCTTTAAAACTTGATCTTAAAAGTTTCCGTTGCGTGCCATGAAGGCAACACAACCTGATACACAGAGAGCCAGCACCATGTGCTACAGACCATATGGATCCTATAGAGCCCCACAGGTCAGTGAGGAGTTGACATGGAGCAGACAGCTCCGGCAAGCTCTGCACCCATCCGGATATTATCCTTGGGCATCAATCATCTCTGCCCTATTTTTCTAACGTAGATAATTTACATTTCTGACACAGCCAGCAACTCTCCCAGCGCGGTGAGAAATGAGTGTGGTTTCTGTCAGGGCCGTTTTGGAATCACAAGCCCTGCAAACATCACTCTGTGGCTTGCAAAGCTTGGAGAGAGCGGGACAGAGTGGGACTGGACACCCTTGAGAGCCAGTGGCCATCCCTGGGAAGGCAGTACCTGGATGAAAATAAAACTGTAGAGCCCCAAGGCATGTCTGTGAGCGACAAGAGTTGTCCTGCTTCACCTCTCCTCCTGCTTCTTGCTAGGATGGAAACCCAAGGGTCAAAATGGCATGAGTTAGTGTCCCTAATCAGCATGGCCTGAGAACCTTTCAGGAAACATGCTCCATGTGTGCAATATGGTGGGCTTCGTCTGTGGTCTTGCTTCTGTTGTATCACATCTCTCTGCTATCCAAACATACATCCCCTGAAGCCTGTGCTTGCTTGTGTATTACTTCCACACAAATAAGGTTCTTGACAGCTCATAATCACCCATCAATGCCCTCAAGGAGCAAACTAATTGTCCCAGCAGCTGAGGAAAGATACCGAGAGTGCCTCAGTGCTCGAAACTCAGTGTCACATCCCGTCACTGACACACACCATGAGGTCCCACCATGATATCAGTATCAGGGAGTGGTTTGTGCTCAGGCTAGCCTAAACCAGCTCCTCTTATCAGGATATGAATTGCCTGCGCTAATTGTGCAGAATAACCAGGCCAGGCCCAATTTAGCGTAGAATCACGGAATTACAGAATATCTGGAGTTGGAAGGGACCCATAAAGATCACTGAGTCCAATTCCCAGCTCCTTGCAAAACTATCTAAAATGAAACTATATAACTGAGAGCATCGTCCAGGTGCTCCTGGAAGTCTGACAGGTTTTGTGCTGTGACCACTTCCCTGGGGAGCCTGTTCCAGTGACCAACCAGAATGTTCAACAAGAAGAAAGTTGGGAAGCTGGTACCAGCTTTAGCAGAACATCTAAGATCTTGTGATGGAAATGAGGCACACCATGCATGTGGTGGGAGACAGCTTCATCCACAGGGGTCTTACAACGTAAGTACTTTACTTCTGTGTGTGAATAGGATAACGTGTGGTGTGGGGAGAAGGAAGATGGTTGGGCAGTGAGAGAAGTCATGGTGTGTCGGTTGTGGTACTTAAAGTTCTAGCCTTAAAAGTTTAAGAATACTTTTAATTAGACTTCGGCCTAACGTGACCGTATTTTCAGCCATGGCTGAAGTGTAGAGCTGCTCTCGGCAAAGCAATGTTATCTTCCGGTCCAACACCAAAATGCTGTGTTCTACAGACGGAGATGGTATAAGTGCTTCATAATCTGGGTATCTGAAATATATAATTTGTTCATTTCCTCTCCTCACACCTCTGTAACACAGGGGAGAAGTTATCATCTGTTGATAAGCTCTACAGGAAGGCTGTGGGGTTAGGACAGGAACCTAGAGCTGTAACCTAGAGAAAACAGACATTTCCAAGCTTTTTGGTCCCTACACAACATCCTCCCTTGCAAACTCTCGTGGATTCGGGACACAAAAATGATCATATGTGCTACTGAGGACAGTCTTGGTTGAAAATGCTCCCAAGGAGCATCTGACAGAGCCTCTCGGCTCCTGCCTCAGACCCTTGCACTGGTTTGTCCCTCTCGCACCCACTCAAGGAACTTCTGAGTGCAATACATGAGCATTTCTGCCCTTCGCAGAGAATTAAGGGCATTTTTGTGGGGGAGAAAAAGGATGCTCTGTCCTCAACTAGATTATGCTAAATGAAATCAGACAGCAGATCCACCGCTGCCTGTGGAGAAGTGGTTGCTAAAGTGATGGAGACATTATGGTCAGTGAGGTGTTCACCTCGGAGATGGTATGCGGGACAAGGCTGGTGGCTCACAGCTTGTTTCGTAGTCAGGGCAACAGAAAGGAAATTAAAACGTACTAATGTATTGTGTTCTCATCTGGGAAGTCTCCTGGTGGGTGAAAACAGCAGACACTAATGCAATTTTTTTTAGCGACAATTGAGTAGATATTCAAATCAAAATTCAAAGCTTGCTTTGAAATATTACTGGCATTACTTCTTTGTTTTCTGACAGCACAAATATTGCATATAATGCTGTAATTTGGAATGCAAAGACGCACACAATAAGAGCCCAGATAGATTAAATTCTACAGTGCCAGCTCAGGAAGAATTCATGACAATGAATTTCACCCTGTCTAGAGTGATCTGGGGGCTGATGATGAAAGATCTCAGTCTTTACTCAGCAAGCAGAATAATTTGAGTTTGCTTCATTAGAAAATATGATAATTAGGTGCCAGTGAAAGTCATGTCTTTCTTCTCTCCCTTGATAATTTTACAAGGAATTTTCCAAACTGAAGCAGACTGGTGCTGCTAGGGGCTCATTCTAATGTCCTGTGTCAGAACTGCAAATCCTCATTCAACCAGAGGTCTCTGAGGTGTTTATCTGCCTCTAGAAAATCCAAGAAAATATATCTTGAAACCATAACCCCAAGAAACTGGCCTGGGATCAGCTTGACCAGGTCTGAGGCTCTTCCAAGAGCATGTCTGCAATTTGAAATAAAACCCCTCATTGTTCTCCTGTGTTTCTGCTCAGCCTCAAACCATCATTGCCCATCTCTGGCTGAAGGGAAAGGTGACAGTGGCACTTTGGGTAGGTGGCCCTGAGCTGCCAAGAGGCAACGGTAGAAACCAGATGTGAAAGTTCCAGAAAGCAAAGCACCATCCTTCCAGCTGATCTGATAATGCACATCACAGGAAACAGAGCCCTGTGCGAAATGCAGTTTTTTCCAGTGCTGACAAAACCTGTTAAATTGACACCTCTGGACAGCAGGTGACTGTCACAATACCAAAGGCAAGAGTTGGAACAGGGCAGTTTTCTTCTAAAATGCCTCAGTGGTTTTCCTGTGGTGGTCAATGCATGGGAAATCTGCTTCCAGGGGCAATTTTCAGTGTATTATTATTATTATTATTATTATTATTATTATTATTAATTTTTCCGGGGTTGTCCACCAGAGGGGGCCAATAAGCACCGATTGGGGCAGCCCGTGACAAGATTACTTTTAAGCAGAGATAAATCACCAAAGAGGTGGTGCAGGAACACGCTCGGTGCTGTAGCAACGATTTCTGGTTACAGCACTCCCACTGCTAAAGGGGATTTATATCTTTGTATTTTTGAGTCTAGCAGCCTTGAAGACGAGTTGAGCAAGTACAAACATCTGCACTGACTCCTCATTTGCCACATCGGTGCCTTAACTTTGCTGAAAAGATTTGTCCACACAGTTGAGAGGTGAGAAAAGTGAAGTCTATAAAATGCAGAGCACTGATGGACCATCCCAGATCATGGACTTCAAACATCCACTCAGAACTGGTTCATAGAGGTAGGCGGCCTATGTGTCTGATACAACATATCCTGCAGTACACAATAAGATTTGCTAGGGGCTGCGTGTCTTAAAATTACGTCTGTCTAGTCCTTTCTGTCCCATACTCTTTCATTGGTTTTACATATCTCTCTATATACAGAAATATCTACGTAATTGTGCATATATACAGAAAACCAGCAGTAGTGAAACACAGGAGGCAGCAGGGTGGAGGTTTTAGAGCTCTTATAACAGTGTTAAGACAAGAAAATGAAGACTACGGACCACCATACAGTGACTATTCTTATTCCTGAGATAAATAAAGTCCCTTGTGAAAGATCAAGACAAGTGAATGGCCTGAAGCCAAGGGTTTCTGCAGATGGAAGCTGAATAAATGAACTGACTTCAGCATTGCACGTAGTTCCAAAAACAGTAGTTTAGTTCCAACAAATGACACTTCCCATGTCTGACATTAATGTGCTGTGCCACTCTCGAAAATAACGAGTAAAGGAAATTTCTCGGAGTGCTTAAAAATAGGGTGGAATAATGTATATTAGAAGTGCTGTTAGATTCAGAGAAGTAGCTTTGGAATCAGAGTTGCTTTTTTGTTTTCGTCTTTCATGTTGGATTTCCATTATTCAGAGCCACCTAGATTTTGGGTGATGTGAATGCCTTGTTTCTACACAGCTTGATTTTCCCTTTCCAATGCATCTCCCTTCATCTGAAACTAGGCAGGTGTAAATTCATCAAAAGGAAGACAAGTAGCCAACTCCCATGTACCTGCAATGGGGCTGGGGGACTGTGTGATCTTCTTGTCACCAGAAGTCTCTTCTTAATGCATTGGCACCCAAGACATGGGTTGCAAGGGATACATTGTCCCTAAGACCCTCTAACATTGTGTTGGACAGAGGAAAACAGAAGTGTTTTATCTCAGCTCAGTGCAGGGAGGGCATGAAGTCACCGTCATTGCCCCTGTGGTCCAGGATCATGCACACAATCCAGCTGACAACATCTGGAGAGAAAACCAGATCATCCCAAGAGGCTGATCACACAAAATGTTGGTCTTCTCTTGAGAAATCAAACAGAAAAAGTCAACTGATGATGTTCTACTCTCTTCAGCAACAGGACTTAACACACGCAGGGTTCCAAGTCCAGGAACCTCCCAGACCTCCTGTCCTGGAACTGAAGTCAAAACTACACGATGCTCATCCCAGCCACAAGTTTGTGCCTTACGCTGACAGTGCAACCAGGAGCTAAAGTGGTTTTGAAACAAGAGTTGGAGTTTCTTGAGGAACCTGTCTCACAGAATCAACACTTGTTCTCTGGTCTGGAAACCCAAGACCAGTCACAGATGGAGAATGACAATACTGCTTCTGAACCGAGGGGCTTTCAGCTCCCTGAGAACAAGAACAGAAGTGATGCTTTTACTGCTAAATTCCTCTCACAAAGTAAAATTGCTGCTGGATTTTGTGTTTCTTGTACACCTCAGCTTCCTGCTTTCTCCTTCAGCCAAGCTTTTCCAAAGCAGCTGCAATAATGTCATTACTCTTTTAAATGAAAACCTTGACTCTTTCAGTAATATTGTTCCTCTGGCAACTAGTGTAACTGCATTTATCCTGATGGAGAGGTAATTTAATGCTCACTTTCATAAGCACAAATGAAAGCCTCATTATATAGGAAAGCTGTGGCAATTCTGTAATTACCCAGGCTGTTATTTTAAAGTTCTCCCTTAATGTCCCACCATTCATCACTTGAAAACCCCCATGTCTCATTCTAACTGTGCCCAAACTGCTTTTCTTTTGGAAAAACACTGATTTCAGGTAAATGACTCCTCTCTGGTGCAACTTAAAGATGTAGCAGTCGACCCTTCATGGTTTAATTTCTGGGTAATGTGCGTACGCAGACACACAATTTGCACGGCGTAAATTTAGTAAGAGGAAATACTGAGCTGAAAGATTGTATTTTGTTTTCCATGGCCAACTTCCTCCAGCAGTCCCGTGCTGGTGCTTTCATTCTATGAATAGTAGTGGAGGTACTTCAGCGCTTAGACTTTTGCAATAAGATTTCAAAGCCTATAAAACTTCTGACTTGTCATTTTACCCTGGTAAAGTTCGTGACAACATTCCTGGTAAGATTAGAAATGCACTTTTTATATTCACCACCACCTGTACCTCTGCCTTGGCTGTAACCGTCTCACTAATTCTCCACTGAACCCCAGAACCACCTGAGATCAACTCTATTTTAAGAAGGAAAATATGTCTGTAGGTGAGAGAACAGTTGTTTTTGTCAGACCTTGCCCCACTTAGATCCTTCAGTCATCCTTGCTGTAACTCTACTTTTGCATTAAACATCACAGCCGAGAACAGGAGAGACAATAAAGAGGGAGCTACTTTGCTCTGGGTAGTTCACAAGGGCTTTGCTTCATCACAGCAGACAGCACCGCACAGCATCACACAGAGAGATGTCTTGTGTTACGTCCATTGCTAAAATTTATCAGTATTTCAGAGGAACACATGTAGACAAACCAAACCAGACCATCTTGGACAGCGGTCACATTGTAGAAGCAACGGGAGACACACATAAAACCAGGTAGCACTGATCTATCTCCTCCTAACTAGGCAGGACAGCAGGTGGTTTGCATCTTGGATTACAAGCTTTCCACTTCCATTTACAGCATAGAAATTGCATGCTGGAAGCTAAGGTTGCTAGGTAATGTCTTCTTTTTTTGGAAAGTTCTTTTCTCTCTCTCTTTGTTTCATCTTTCTCTCCCTTAATTCATGTGTGTGCATTTATAACGGGAGGTAGAAACTGATTTTCTGGCCACAGGAGAATTTTTGGAAAGCAGTACGTTTGAAAAAAAACAACATACAAAAACCCCAACAAAACTAAGAAGAAGAAAAACCAATGAATAAAGTAAGAATTTGCTTACCGTCCTCTGAACGACCAAGACCATGATGGTGGCTAACGCAAAGATGAGTAACGCAACAAGGGTAGCGATGATGAAATACAAACAGGTTTTGTTAGTGGCTCCAAGCCTTCTTGAAACGCTGTCTTCATTCACATGCATGGCTGATTCATGGGAGTCCTTCACCTGAAAAAGTGTTTGCTCTTGTGCCGAGCCCATTCTTATATAGCTCTCAAGGTGCTGCTCTGTATCTCCCCTTGATCAGGTTGAAGTTGCAGCCCATCTCTGTTCCTGGCAGGATTTTCCCCCTTCATCCTGGCTCATGTGATCTGGAAAAAAAACTTCATCACTCGTAGTACAAAGGAAGAGGGACCTGGGGGCGTGAAGCAGGAGGCAGCTGTGAAGAGGGGAAGGAGCTTCATGTTCTCGATCAGGGATTTTGCGATGGCAGTCTCGTATGCTGCATCGGAGGTTTCTGATGTCAGAAGGTGAATAGTTACCAAGATCAGTCGTCCCCCGCCCCGCCACTGGCTTTCTGTGAAACAGAGAGCTATGCAAATTCTGTTTCATTTTATACTCAGTGCAGCTATGGTTCGGTGCGGTAGATCAGCCCCGGGCTCTGCCTTCCTGTTGCACAGAGTAACCTCTTCTCAACCCAGCAGCGTCCCAGAGCTGCCATCTCCAGAGCTCTGCGTTCAGACGTGACCTAGGCTTGGAGTTTGGTGACTGCAGCTCCTGCCTGTGAAGGTTTGGAGACGTTGGGTGAGATTTTCATTGAAGTATTTCATAGAAATGTGTCAGAAAGACATTTTTGATGCAGGACGCAAGACACGTAGAAAGAAAGTGGCCACAGCAAGGTTGCTGAGGCATGATGTTAGGATGTGCCCCAGAAGGTGTCTGTACTCACCTTCCTGCCCTGGCTTATTTGCAGCTAATGAATTAATGCTCATTTCTGTCCTATCCAGAAGCTTCTCCTCTGTCCTAGTCTGTGACCATCACCCAGCCATGGGGTTTCTCGTGGAACTTAAATGAGATTTCTTCAACTGGACATATTCCTCCTTCATTGCAGTGTGAAAGGACCAGCCATTCTTAACCCTGTATTTTTTACTTGGAATGACTCCTCACTTTCTAGCTAGTCCAGATCTGAAGACACTTGGGTGTTTCTCAAAATTTTCACCGTTAGATGTGTGTCTGCTCCTGATTCATATCAATACAAACCAGTTAACTCATGTAACACAATCAAAATGACTAGGTGCATTATTTGTCTCAGCTATTCCCAGTTTGGTGACACAAGGACATCAGACAGGCCAAACAAGATCTTACCAATGGTCCCTCTAAATCAACATCTTTCCTTCAGTGGAGAGCAACAAGGGATGTCTTGGGTAGAATATCAGAAAACAAAATGCAGATAGAGTTATTCACTGAGTTTAGTTCTCCAGTTTCCCCAGCTTGTGGGGCTCCCAAACCAGAGGTAATACCTTTGTATTTTAATCCAGTTCTTCTCTACACCTCTGATTTTAAAGGGTCTTGGCATCTTATTATTATTATTTCTATCTTTTAATAAAACCACTATAGCACAGCACTACAAAAACTTCTATAGATTTCCAAAATAGTGTTCTTCAAAGTATGTCTTATTACCATGGCAACAGGCACAATCTATTTTAATCAGAGGCAAAGGGAAGCAGCGTCCTCTCCTTAAGGACAAGACAATAGTGTAAAAGGCTTGGTCAGAGCTCCTCAGCCCTCCTGGGTAATGTGACAGTTCTAAAATGTGGGAAAATCCAAATTACAAAGATATCACGGTGACTGACAGCATCTACTGTTCTTGAAAAGGCGCTTCAACATCTCTTGCCTATGGCTGAGCAGATGCAAAACTCAGCAAGGAAGATGATATTAGAGAGAATAATGGTGGTGTGGTTTTAAGGCTGTCACATCATGCTCGCTGTTCTGAGGATGGTCCTCGGTGAGCTTGTAGGCTTTTGTGGTTGCACATGGATGTGCACAAGCAGCTCTTCAAACTGTAAAACACTTGTGCTAAACTTAAAAGTAGACATCCAGCTACCGTAGTGGTGTTGGCCACAAAAGAGAAAGAGATCAGTGAAGACCAGTGAAGGAAAACAGGGCAATTTCATGCCCTGTATAAAAAAGTGCAATCCGGATTAAATTTGGCCTGCTACTTTCTAAGCTAAATTAGGTTAGCATTGGAAACCACAGTTTAGTGGTTGGAAACACTAAAATCTGCTGGGAAGGTCACATAATAATATATAGGAGCACAGAGCACCCACTCACGCAGTGATATCATGATATACAATGTTCCAAGACAGCAAAGATTGCTCCGGGTAAGAGCAGGAACAGTGAATGATTCCCCTTTGGTGCTGGGTGAAATATCTTGAAATGTAGAAGTGAAATAACTGCTGTTAAGGCAGCCAGTAATTTTTAAGCAGGATAACACTGCAGGATGAGTGGATACTTCTGTAGTTTTGTCTTTAGCAGTAGATAAATCTTGTTAAATAGCTGTTCTTGGGGTCCCGTGGCTGCATGTCCTGGCTTGTAGGTGGTGATGAACTTTCAAATACAACTTTAGTGCAATGTTCTGCTACCCTCTAATTCCTAGCAATGTCGCTCTACAAACCTTATCACATTATCTCTCCGATTATGCCTGATATCCAGGGCACAGTTCACTGCTTTCATGCCTTCTGACCGATGTTGCATCAATTCTCACAAGCTCTGGTTCAAGAGGCTAAAGAGCAGGTGCTTGCCCTATATTTGCATTGGCATGAGCTGCGTCTTCGGCAGCAAAGAGCTTTGCATAAAACGACAAAGAGCGAGAAAACAAGTGAACCACAAAGCCAGCAGTTCTAATTATTTCTTGGTAGATTTTGCAACTGACTTTCTTTAGCGGCAAAATACAAAATATCCCAGCCCCTTGTTAATATTTATTTATCAACTCTGCCGCCGAAAGGAAATAAACCTGCTGAGAGCTGCAAACCCATGCACGTGGTCAATGGAAATTCACAGTGGACTGAAATCTGTGAGAACTGAAAGCCTTTCTGAAAGACATTAACCACCAGTTCTTCAAAGACGTGCAGGTGCCCGGCTGTCACTGGAGTACAGGGTGCGAAGTGTTCACCCGAGTGGTTTGCTACCAGAACCTCTTCCTTTGCTTTTCCAGATCTAAGAGAGCTCAGGGAAGATGCACCATCATGTATATTTTATTATCCTGACTAATTCCTAGTGCCCCCCTAATTAAGGATTATAGATAGAAAATATGTTATTGGGCCTCTTATCTTCAAAAGGTTGAGTTATTTAACTTGAGCTGAGTTGCACCTGAGTGCACAGATATGAACATGTGAGCACATGCCTACACTTGTAAATCGCTTGACATGGAAATGCAAATTCAGTAAATTGATGTTACTGCAAAATGCCATTAGCACTCAAGGTATGAATCACCTTGTTGTCAGAGGTTTTGAAGTTTCCCCCGGTGAATCACTCTCTCATATTGCACTTCAGCATTATGTTTGTGCTCCACACCACATCTCAGCCCCAGCCAAGGGAGATGGGTGCCTGGGCCTGGGTTGACAAAGTTGTTATTGTTTTATGTTTTTATTTAAAGTTCAGTTTATCATAATCTGTGTCTATTCATATGATCCTGACCCAAAGGTTTGTCACTGAATGAGGTAAATGATGCTCCAGTACCCCACTATTAACACTGCTGCAATGATATTGTTGGCTGTCACCATCTAATGGTCTTTTGAGGGAGATGCTGCATGTCTCTCATCTAAGCCTTCCGCTCCTAGAACGAACTGGAAGGTTTCCAGGAATAGCAATGTTCTTTGCTCATTTTGTTTCTGAAATAAAATTACTGGATAAAAATAGAGATCAGATGGGAGGAAAATAGGAGAGGGAAAAAAAGAAAGATTAGAGCTGCCATCGCATAGTATTACCTCCTTGGGAAGCTACACAGTGTTTATTCATGCTGTGCAACTGCCTTGCTTGTTCAAAAGAATTACATCATTCAGCCTTGTAAGGCAACAGAAAACCAGGTATATTAAATTAGCTGAAAATTGGCTATGGGGGAAAAACACCTTTTCATTCTGTAGGTGATACGCACCATCCATCTCTTTTGAAGTCCAGATAGAAACCAGAGGTATTAGGATAGATAATAAAATACGATAATAAAGCAGTACAAATGAAACAGTTATAAAAGTGCAATAACTTCCACAAATTTGTCAGAGAGTGCATTTGCTGACTAGGAGTTATTGTCTGCCCAGACAATAACAGTTCTTCCCATGTAGCATCCTCCCCAAAGGAGGGAGCTGCCTGCTTTGCTGGAAGATCTTTGGTACCTTTCAGGAGCATTTGTTGGTAAGAGCCGAGCCAAGTGGAAAAGTTCTGGGTACTAAACCCCTCTGTATTCTGATTAAAGACTTGGAAGTAAGATGAAAAGATAATGCATAAATCACAAAGCTGGAAGAAATGGGCTAATTATTTATTCATGGCAATTAGCACAAGGTCGGCTTGACGCTACTGGTAGCTTTTGTTTACGAGCTTGGGCCTGGGACACCTGCAAGCAATGGCTGCTTTCTAGTCTCCCATAATGATAATTAAAGACAAAAATCACCATAAGGAAAGCTGCAAGTCCCCTCCTTGGAGCAGTGCAGCACTTGGCTGCAATCAACATCTCTGAACAGAGCTGCTCACATCCTAGCCCTATGCAATTTCCAATTATGCTAATTTACAGTTGTGCTCATTTACAACCCTGGATGAGCAGTTTTCTGCATTGAATTTTCAGAGTCATCTGGCTTCTCACAAGCTTTAGTCATTGCCAAGGGGGGAGATTTTCATAAACGCGTTGGATGAAATGATTCTTGCCTCCTCAGGACAATTCTGAAGGCAGGCATCAGTCTAAGCCAGACGGGGCTTTCTTGGTGAGTAATGCTGGCTTAAAATAGTTAAATTAGGTGGGGTGAATCAGTTTGGTAATGTTTGTGTCCCCAACCCATATCACAGAGGTATTCTAGAAACAACTTAGACAAGTTATCCGGTCTAGATATCTTTCAAATAGCTAAAGGCAGGGAAAATGACTGGGTGCACTGGTGATGTAGGAGCATGAGCCTCATTAGCAGGCAGAGGTCTGAGAGGTTAATCACTGCAGTTCTTGTGCAAAATCACACCCGCCTTTTGACATCACTCTTCTGAGGGTGGCAGCCACCAAACAAGCATAATGCACCATTTTTGGGAATGAGATGACTGAAGGCCATCATTAAGCAGGGACTGAGAGCCATCTCAGTGGGGACATCCAGGGAGGAGCAGTAACATGAGGAAATTGAGGCATCACGGTGTCACACAACAGCCATGACTGCCAGGGCACGATCACCTCTGGAAAAACTGGCTGTTCATTCGTGTAAGCCAGAGAAAACGTTTAAGTCACAGGAGAATGAAAATGACAAAGCAAAATCAATATGGTTAGCCTTGAGTGGCAGTCCTTCTTTGTCCCTCAAAGGCAAATGTCAGGCAAAATACTGCATCTGCCAGTATTTTCGCTGGAACAGTTACCCTAAAACTGGCCAAAGCTTTTCTCAAAGCTGTGTTTCTTACCCACAAGAAGAACATATCCACCATGGATCCTGTTTTGTTTGCCCTCCGTGGAATTAAATCTGGTGCTTCGTCTTTGATTCCAGTCACAGCGTACAAAAACTCTGTGCATGTCCATTGATATTCATATCATTTCTACTTCAGCTTCTCTTGAATTAATGTAACCCAGGAACCTTAGCAATGTCAGTCTCAATTTATGCAGGTTTATGCTGAAAAATTTAATCTTGTCAGTTCTTAAATTCTCTCCCTTTGAAATTCCCTAATTTCTTTCTTCAGTGTCTCTATGTTTTTGTACTTCCTTGGGCACACAATCTACAGCAGGTTTTGCTGATGGAAAAGTAGGTTTTTCACCCTGCCCAGAAGAGCTGGAACACTAAGATGCCCAAAGGACAACCAAGAGAGCCCATCAGCACAAACCACTGTAACAAATAGTGTTTTTCTGGCGATACTACTTCTCCAGACTTTTTTTCCAGACTATTCCAAGCTGGGGGCCTGGTAGCCCACATGGGGATCTCTTCCTCATTAGAGCAAAGCAGAAGGATGTCACGGGGCAAGGCTCAGCCGCGCATTCAAAGGTGCTACTGTGAAAACAGCATCGTCTGGGTACCTGTGTGTTCCCAAAACAATGTGACAAACAATTCGCTGGTATCCACAGTCATGGGGTCCACCCAGGAGCAGCCACGATTCAGCAAGTCAGTATCAACCACCACGCAGATCAACTCCAAGCGGTGCTAAATTCAGTTAGGAAACCTGACCTGCGGTTTTATGCAAACCCTTTTTCCTCCTTTTAGACTTATATGGGTTCATGCCCCCTAAATTTCACTCTCAGTTTCAGGTATGAATGAATTCAACGTCTTTAGGTAAAATTCAGCTAGAACAAATTACCTAGTTTGGGCTACTTTCAGTACGAACCTAAGCAAAACCACAGAACTGCTCATGGTTTCCAGACCAAACCATACATTTCACCCACTTTTTTGGGTTTCGTTATGAAAGTTTCGTGGAGTCTGAAAAAAATATAAGCATGAAGTTTAAGCGCTCAGAGTTGCTATCTATACACCTGTCTACTGGGAATATAATGGTTGACAATGCTAACCTTTGCTATCAGATGCCTAGTTGCAAACAGAGTTCTCTGCGCTGTGTGAACCCTCAGTTCTCATTTTAAGGAAAAATAGTTTGGTTTATTTGCCCTCCTTGGCTCCTGAGCTTTGAGCTTGGTTTAAGGCCCTTGTATTGCTCTTGTTAGTACAATTTCAGCCTCAAATACCTACCCTGAAGACAAAAATCAAGGACTCTCTCTGTCATAGTGGGAAATCTATGGATGATGCTGGCTTAGCATAGACAAATCTACATCTTTTGTATCTCAGGGTTTAAAGAGACTGGGTAAATGCTAGCACTCTAGTGGTGTTCTCTCTTATTGAATAACAGCAGCTTCTTCCAGTAGAGAATAAAACTTGGATCATTTCTAAGTCAGGCCAGGGAGCTCGGGCTACTCACACTTGTGTGTGTGGAGCAGCAAGGGCTGTGCACATGAAAGATTCTAAAAAAGCTTCCCTGAATTAATGATAATCAAATAGCAGATTAATGAAAATAGCTGTGAGATGAAAGGTGTACAGTGCTAGAGATATATACTGTAGAAAATTTGTCTTGAAATATAACGCATTTTTAGTGATATATAAACAAATGCGTTGTTTTTGCTGGATACATTTCTGAAGGCTGTGTCTCACCTACTGAGCCAATTCTGTCATCTAGGATCCATCAGTACTAATCCTCTTGCTGAATTCCTTGGAAATTACCTTATTGAGCACAAGTGAACCAGGAAACTCGACTAGACTGGAAGATTTCATTTTTAAAGACAGTTAGCTTTCGTTTCCAGGGCTTCACGTCGTGTTGGACCTGCCATTTCTTTCAAGGAGTCATGCCAATATTTAACTAACTTCAGTCCCATGGACTTGCTTCCCTTTCTTGTTGAATTGATGAAGAGTCAGGCAGAAAGATGGAAAGAAGAGACCTTTGGGGTTCTTTTTCACCTCATCTGTCATTAACTCTCATTTCTGCTGGTCAAAACTTTCCCTTTCTTAATTAAAATTCACATGGACCCGGGTTCAAATTTTCTTCATTCCTCAGTTTGATTAAATAAACCAAACTGCTCAACTTTCTCCCATTAAAGGCATTTTCTAGACCCCGAATCATTTGCTCAGTCCTGCCACTGCCACTGTTTAGCAGGGAAAAATCTGTAACAGAATATGTTTCTCAGAACACGCAGGATGGGAAACTGCAACTTGCAGCTTCAACAGTGCTTTGAATGAAACACAACACAGTAAACAATTGAAAGTTAGAGGCACCCACTCAAATGCAAAAATATCCCATTTTCTCTGTGGCCACCGTTAAATGTAATTAGACAGTTTCAGGACATGTCTTGACAAGCTGTTTTGGTTTGGTTTGGTTTAGCTGTTTTCTATAGGGGGTTGGCCCGTGGGTAAAACTCAGACTGAAAGGAAATCTGGTTACACGTGTGGGATCTGTCCCGGCTGTCCTGCCTGACCATGGCACCCTCTGTGTCCCACTGGCCCTGGTGGCCCTGGGGTGAAAAAGTGGCACGTTCACCTGGGTGGGAGCTGTGCAAAGGTACGTCCTCACCATCTGTCAGCATCCCTTGAAGGAGGAGGACGATTCTAGATGAGATGGTAATGACTTCGCCTTGAATTTCTCGGGCCAAGGGCCCAAGGGAAGAGGGTTGGAGGGGATCAAATGACTGTTTGACAAGGAAAGCCAGCAACGCACATGCTGAACTTGCCTGTGTCTTCTGGGAATGCTTTGAGAAGAGCAAATCCAGCACTGAGCAGAAGGACCTGCTGATGCCTTTGCGTCTGTTGCAATATACCTAATTCCAACCTTTTCCACTCCAGAGCTCAAACCCTTTTATAACACAAGAAAGCTCTACCTGATCTCCACCACTTTAGAAAAACTGAGCAGAGGACGGAGAAGTAACTAATGGAGCAGAGACACCCCATGTCTTTCCAAAGCCTTTGCCAAATGCATTGGACAGGTGAGGTCCATGGAGCTGCAGTGAATTTCTACCCTGAACTCAGTTTGCAGAAGCTGCACCAGGGGCCAAAGAAAAGATCCACAGGTGGATGTGACAGTGGGTTGTTCCAAATGGGCCAGGGCAGCCTCTCCACACACAGCTGGGCAAGGCAAGGAATGAGGGAAGGAGTTTGTTGAAGATAATAAGAAAGAGGAGGTGGTGGTGTAGGTTGTAAGAGAAGATGAAACAGCTTTGGCACAAGCAAAGGAAACTTCATGTCTGGAATTTCAAAAAATCGACTCAACATTTCTGCCGTAGCAGATAAACATCTATCTGTTATATTACTGGGAATCATATTTTTCTGTTTATAAATAGAAAAAGCATGCTACCTCATGTTATTTCCTCTGGGGTTTTTGGGGGATAGATACATGTGGGTGGTAAACAGCTCGCAAATAAGTTGTTGTTGTTATTATTAATCAATATGAAGAAGAGGAGGGCTGCGGCTGTGATGTAGCAGGTACAGGTTAGCCACAAGCCAAATATAGGTCATTCGCTCATCTGTTGTGACGGAGGGACAGCACAGCCAAACCACTAATCTGTGACTGTGATTATTGTTCCTTAGTGATACTATCTCTATTCCTATAAGCATTTTTCTTACCAAAAGACAACTTAGGCCGAGACACAAAGACCTCAAAGTCGAAAAACTAGCAACGAGACATAAAAGCATCAGTAAGCAGCCAGATGGGGTTATCAGTGCACTTGTTTAAGAAAGCTTTTTAGCCTTGACAAAGCTTTGCTTGTGTCGCAGTAGCAGCTAGCAATGGAAACATGCGGTATTGGCTGCCGTACAAACATATTGCAAAGCAGTGTTGTGGGTCTGCAGCCTGAACAGGCGATACAAAGGCTGATAGGAAGCAAAAACACGGAGTGCAGGTTATCTGGTCTTTAAGGCTCTGTCTTCCAACCTGAAGTGCATCAACTGCCCTTGATCGCCTGGAGCATCCCCAGGGGTGGGCAGCAAAGCCCTTCAGGGCTGGTGCAGGAAGGATGGTCCTTCAGAGAGCTGATCTGGCTTTGTGGAGAGGGAAAGGCAGGACCAGCAGGAGCAGGGACTCTGGAGATGGGGCTCCTGGGGTGCCACAGGGATCTCCAAATGCTCAGGTGGGCTCCAGGCTTGGGGGAGAGTCTCAGCAAGTGACAGCTGGTAGATACGTGCTGATAGGTTCACCCAACCCAAGGAAACCTTAATCCTAAGGGTGTCATGGTATATTTGGGGCTTATTGTGGATGTATCTGGCCACTGCAGGATCTAGAGTGGCCTTCAGGGCAACCTTAACTCTCAAGGTAGCTCTGGCCTGAAGGAAGTGACCTGTGACAGTCAGACCGCAGGTCTGTGGCAGCTCCCACACTGGGACTATGGGCTGCTGAGACTGAGCAAAAATCCATGTGCAACCAGTTGGAAACATTGCAGTGGATGCCCCCCCACTCAGAAAGGATGGTTTCTTAAAGCAAAACATTTTTTTTCAGGAAGGTGGCCATTCTGATAGAACTTTTCAGAAAATGAACAAAATAAACCCTTTACATTTTAACAAGCTTGAAAGATACAACTTCAGCATTTTGGGAACAGAGTGATTTCATTTTTTTCTGTAAAAGTAATGCTTTGTTTTGAAACACTTCACTTGATACTATTTTATTCAATTAATTTATTCAGCTTGAAACTATGAGAAAAATTAAGCTCTTTGATCTCCATTTGCTACATTTTGGTGGTGGAGAAAGGGACTTTTGCTTTGTGACACATCTAGGATTCTTTTTTTTTTCTAATTTGAAGATATTCTTATTGCAGCATTACAACCCACATATAAAAGCTTGTTCCTGAGGAAATATTTGCATGACCAGTGATAGCAAACTCTGCCAGCACTTTAATTCGGTAATTTCACTAGATTGCCCTAAATGTCAACCTAATGAACTTCATAACACTCTGAAAACTGATTTTTCTTTGCTTACTAAAGAGGGACCTCAGCGCAATAAGGATTGGGTGACGGTGAACAAAGCCATGGGGAGAGGGGTCAGGGACCAGCAGATGGGCAAAGCCGGTGGAATATAGGAAGAGCTGGAGGAGAAGGAGCTGTAGGTGAGGGACTGGGTGGTTGAAAGGTTAGATTTCTGAGTGGAAAGGATGTTCTTCATGAAGACAAGTCTGCAGTCACATCGCCTAGAACTGTGGCTCCCTATTTCTGCCACTGCTAACTCTCACTTAGTAACATTGTCAAAGGCCAAGGGCTTCTGTGGAAATGGAGTGTAGGGCCACCAAGGGTCATGACTATTCACAAGGAGGTGAGGAGGTTTCTTCCCCAAAGGGCTGTGGGGCATTGGAACAGGCTGCCCAGGGCAGTGCTGGAGTCACCATCCCTGGAGGGTTGGACAGATGGAGATGAGGTTCTCAGGGACATGGGGTAGTGCCAGGGTTGGGTTGATGGTTGGACTTGATGAACTTGAGAGTCTCTTCCAACAAAAATGACTCTATGTGGGGGCAAACCAAGGATGAAGAGACTGTATGGATATCGTCCAGAATTGGGCAGGACATTTACACATAGAATTAGGGGACTGAAGGGGAGCAGAGAGTAAGAGGTGTTTGGGTACAAAGGCAGCACAGTGGGGACAACAGGGGCTCTGTGCCATGAGCTGATGTTGGGTGATGCTCAGGCTCTGGATGGTACAACCGGCCATGAGTCACTATGTGGGCAGAGGATGCGGTGCATGGCTCAGGGAGCAGAGAAGACCCAGCCCCACCGCTGCTGCTCCCCCCGGGCTTTGGAGAAGAGCAGGCAGAGGTGGGGACAGCGCTGGGGACAGAGCCAGACCAGGCTGCACAGGACCTGGGCACCAGGAGCAGGTGCCCACCCATCCATTACAGGGGATGGAGCCAGGCTGAGATCGTGCTGGCGAGTTCTCCAGCACAGCAGCAAAAGCTGGTGACTGTGCTTTATTTTATAGGGGAAATTGTTGGTTTGGGGACCATTTTTCTGATTAAAAGCAGTAGTTGGGACAGCAATTCTCCACACCGAGGGGAATTTTCTCTAGGCCTCCTTTGAGATGTTTTACCTCTCTTTTTTTCATAACATTAAAAATCTGAATATTTAGCCTGATCTACAGCTGACTGTGCAGTGCAAAGGAAGGGAAACCAGCCAGCTGGAAAGCAAAATGACACAGCACGCAAGGGACCTGCAAATCAAAGCACATCCCAATCATAAGGAGACTGCAAAGTCTGATGAGTTCAACCCTGGTAAACAGTTTGCTGAATGCAGCAGTTGAGTGGTAATAAATCTGTTAGATTAATTGAAAGAAGGTAAAGGAGGAGGTACCACAAGTGTTCAGGTTACCACAGAACATAGTCCTAGACGGCTGCACAGCCCACAGCCTGCACTTTCAACACTCCCACGGTGGAATCGGTTGATAACCGTCTCTCTGAGCAAAGAACCGGCTTCCATGAAATGCTGTGGCTCTAAAACTGGGAGAAAATGTTCCAATGAATCATCAGTTAATTGGAAAAGGCACTTTCCGGTTGGCCAAGCCAGTTCATGTTTTGAGTTGAATTTTACTGAATGGTTGAGGCGAAACCGAAAGTTCTGAAAACTTTTGGAAGTGCTGAAACACTGGAATTAGACAAGTTAAATTGCTTTTACACTTCTGACAGGTTTGGTTCTTGCAAAACCATGAGCTAGGTGACGGAGACATTGTTCCTCATCCATTAAGTGGCTGATTAATATACCAAAGCACACTCTAATAACTGCAGATATGATCTCCCTCTGAGTAATTCAGACCACATGTTTGATTAATCTTCTCCCATCCACAATTAATCATTATTATTAAATAGCGTGCACAAACCAGGATATCATGAACTAAATGAAAGGGCAGGAAGATACCTGATAATAATTTCTCAAAAAGTGCAAGTTAAAATTCTCTCCCTGGGACTCACTTTTGCAGGATGAGTAACTATTAGATAGGTCTGTGAATTCAAACATGTGGATCCTGCAGGAGATCAACAACCCTTTCCACATTAGTTGGATAAGGTGACAGCTGTAATTTTATTTTTATGTCAGGGCAGCAGCAGCAATAGGCATTAGAAAGGTGTGCTCCATATGTACAATATAACCATTCTGGAGCCAGGAGATGCAGATTGTCAAGAGCCACTTCACAAAACATCACATAGGTCACCACTCACTGCCCTTGGCCACTGCGATGAATCAGAGCTCTATATTGAGCCAGACCGAATACCCATCTAGCCCAACACACCATCTGCAAGTGCAGTAATTAAGTACAAAATGCTTTGGGAGAGACTATAAACAACAGACAATATATAGTGGCCGTTCGCCCGTGTTATCCAATTCCTATCTGAGTCTGGTTACTGTGGCAATGAGATCCATAATTTAATCATGCAAAGTACAAAGCAAATGTTCCTTTAATTTATTTTAAATGTTTTGAAGGATTTATTTTCCTGAGGTGCCCCTTTGGCTTGTTAGATAAAGAACTGGATTAATCTCTGTCTCGCTGCCTCCACGCACTCACTATCTCATAGCTC
The DNA here is from genome assembly GCF_037038585.1 of Patagioenas fasciata. Classification (NCBI taxonomy): domain Eukaryota; kingdom Metazoa; phylum Chordata; class Aves; order Columbiformes; family Columbidae; genus Patagioenas; species Patagioenas fasciata. The sequence goes on from NC_092539.1 coordinate 3,848,576, forward strand.
CTCTCTTGGGGATGTCGGTGAAGCCCAGAACCTGTTGCATACTCTTACCTTCCCTGTACTGTCCCCTCTGCCTTGTCCCCTTGAGCTCCCCACAGGGTCAGATGGCAGCTACAGCACCAAAAAGTGTCCAGACACTTGTTGGCAAAAAAACCCACAACCAAACAAGAGCATCTGCCCTGCTGTGCAAAACTTCCCTGTGATCAGAGCTTAGTACGTGACGCTCTCCCAGGTAAATCAGAGCTGGGTGCAGCAGATGGGTTTCAATGAGGAGCCTCCTCTTTCCCAAAAGGACCCGTAGAGCTGTGTTTCAGATTTTATGGCATACAGACTGAGCTGGGAGAACACTGAGAGCCTTTTAATTTGGTAGCTGTTGGCTTCGGAGGGCACGAGAGTAACTTCGCCCATCTATAGACATCTGCAATGGGACTTACCTGCATATTGTGCTCTTCACTTCGCAATCAAAAGCGAGAAAAAGAGACTATTCAGAAAGAGATTATCTAACTTATTTGATGTATCTGTCTGCTCAGACAGGGATGATCCTTGCCCTGGCTGTAGCCTTCTTTCTGCAGCGACTCAGCTGCTCTCTGCTTTTGCTAAGAAGGCTCCATTTCCACCTGGGCAAACAGAGAGCTCAGTCATACAGCAGAACAGCTGCCCCAAATCTCAGATGATGGGAAAGAATAAGGAAAAGCAAAATCAAGGTGTGCTCTTTAATATGAACCCTGCAGGGTAACCAGACCCAAAGGGCTGTGACCCCAGGAGCAGCCCCCAGCAGCTGATAATAGAACTCCGTGAGACAAGGAGCAAAAGGAGCTGTGTGCCAGAGCTTTGGCTTGGAGCAAAACGCATTAAAGATGAGGATGATAAGAGGGGAAGGTGTCACTGTGGGTTTTGGGAGGGACCAGAGCTGAGAGCCCATGTGCACCATCCTCTGCATGAGGAGCCAGGGGGGTCCAGCCCTTCCCGGGGACTGCTCCCCATGGGAAAACACTGAGCATCTCACAGAATCACACAGAATCCCAGAATGTCAGGGGTTGGAAGGGACCTGGAAAGCTCATCCAGTGCAATCCCCCATGGAGCAGGAACACCCAGCTGAGGTTCCACAGGAAGGTGTCCAGGCGGGTTTGAATGTCTGCAGAGAAGGAGACTCCACAGCCTCCCTGGGCAGCCTGGGCCAGGCTCTGACACCCTCACCAGGAAGAAGTTTCTTCTCAAATTTAAGTGGAACCTTTTGTGTTCCAGTTTGTACCCCTTGTCCTGTCACTGGTTGTCACCGAGAAGAGCCTGGCTCCATCCTCCTGACACTCACCCTTTACATATCTGTAAACATGAATGAGTCCCTCCTCAGTCTCCTCTTCTCCAGCTCCAGAGCCCCAGCTCCCTCAGCCTTTCCTCACACGGGAGATGCTCCACTCCCTTCAGCATCTTGGTGGCTGCGCTGGACTCTCTCCAGCAGTTCCCTGTCCTTCTGGAGCTGAGGGGCCACAACTGGACACAATATTCCAGATGTGCTTTGCCTTGAGAGGTTTATCCAAGGAAAACCCCAAACTGCTCAAAATGATGAAGGAAAACTAAAAATGAGACAATATTTACTTGAGAGCTGAGGCAGGTTTTTATTTTTGTTTTCGTTGCAGCTAACGCCAGGTCAGTTTTCTGTTTGGGCTGTATTAGTTCCCCCATCCCTATTGCGACAGGCACAGTTAGAACACGCTTCAGCCGAGCTGACAGATTTCTGCTGTGGTTTTGTATGGTTTCCTGAGAATCAGGGGCCATTTCTTGTTTTGCAATTTTACAGAAACCCACAAGCGTGCCGGAGCGCTTTAAAGCCCTAATAAACAGGGAGGTGTAGTGAAAGGTTAGCGAGGGGCAAAAATATTGTAGTGCTCTCCAGCGGGTTCGTCCGCTGGCCCCCGGCAGCAAAACCCCTTTGAGATGCTGGAGGCTGCAGCAAGCGCACCGTGCCCGGGGTTTTGAGCTGCCGGTGGTTCCGAAGCTGCAAGAAAAATGCGGTTAGTTTTACAAGCACCTGCGGCAAATTCCTCTCAGAGGGCCTCCTACCGGGCAGCGTGTGTTGGACGAGATGATGCAGAACAACCAGGAGGAGGGAGATGACTGTGTCATATGTTCCCCTGGGGTTTGCTATTTTATTTTATTTTATTTTTTTTAAAGCAAAGCCTTAGAGTTTGGTTTTTTTTGCTTTCACAGGGGACGCTCAGTGGAAATTTTTACAGCGACGACGTAGGAAGGAGCCAGACGGCCCCTGTCTGTGTGCTGAGCTCATCCCAATCCCTGTGCCCCGAGGAGGAGGGAGAAGAGGACAAGGGTAGGATGACAATGGCCATTGAGGGAGGAAGGTGATGGTGTTTTTGGCTCTGGTGGTGATTTGCCATATAGAACTGGGCATTTAGTGCCTCTGTGCTTGGGTTTTGACACAGATAAAGTAGAAACCACCAGGAGCAAGGAGGTGTGTTGTGGGTCTGCTGTCTCTTGACGTGTTTGAGAGGTTCCAAAAGAATGTGTTTTCTATCAGGTTTCTCTATGAAAAGTAAAATTTAATGTAAAACGAAGAAAGATTAGGAAAAATTTGAAGTACAGAATAGAATAGCAGTAGGTAGCTCTTATTTTTCACTCTTCCCCATGCCCACATGTCCCCACCTGTATCTGACTATGCTTTTTTTGCAATTACACAAGCAAAAATACAAGGAAAGCCTTCTTCCGTAAGTCTTCACCAAAGAAGAAAGCAAGCAAGTTACAGAATCAATGATACTAGATGATTAATGAACCAAACCATCTCTCTTCCCCCAACCACAGCACCGCACAATGGGTTTTCACTTTCTCCCAATGGCCTTGAAAACATCCTCATCCTGAGGAGCAGAGTGTTGTGAGCTGATGTTTCTGTACCTCATTCTATAGAAAGGGACCACGGCTCTCAGAAGGGAAGGCATTTCTGTGTAATTTCTGGTATAACACTTTCTTGATATATGGGTAAAAAGCACTGAAACACTATGATTTCTCTTACACTAGAACATATGAAGCATCTCTTGGAAGGACAATGGCTTGAAAAATAATCTTGTGACCCTTAAAAGGACTGCGTAGCCTTCACCTCAGTAAATCAGAAATTTTTGCTGTACACCCAGCTAGAACCAACATGAGCAGTGAAATAAGAGCTGCCAGATGTGAAAACTGGCCCACAATGATCAGATTTGGACAATAGCTCTGGCTTTCCTGCTTTTTGAGGTCCAGCTTGATAAACTTCATATTCATTTGCTGAGTACCTTCAGCCCCACTGGAAAACAAAGGGAAGGTCCTACAGCTGAAGAAAGAAGCCTTGAAATATCCATTGACCAAGTGGAAACGAAGGCTCCAAGAGTCAGAGGTAGTTTCCAAAGAGTGGCCACACTGGCTGAAGTGAGAGACCTTTCTACCCTACTTGGACCTACCTACACAGGTTGTAAATTCAAGGCTGTCAACAGCTTTAAACCATAAGAAAAAAGAAAGAGTCCACAAGGGAAATTTAACAGTACGGTGCCAAGATTGCACCAACGGCTGGTTGTGCATACACGTGGTTCAAAGGGAGGCCGGTTTGAAGTTAACCCCAATCAAATAAACCTGTGGTAATTTGTGGGGAGGAATTTTCCTTTCTGGTGAAGTCCATCTGGCAGCTCACCCACAAGTGGGCAAACACAGCCATGTCTTTGGGGTCACGGTGCCAACTCACAGGATTGCTGAGGTGCAAAGTTTTTGTTAGAAACAGATGGGGAGGGTGGATTTTTTTCTTTTCAAGAGTGTTTGTTTTCTCTGCTTTATTTTTTTCCAGGAAGAGATAACCGAATCTCAGAACTGATGCACTCCAAACTCTTAAATGCTGGCACTGCTTATTAGCTGCTTGCTCAGTGGAGAATATTCTTCCTTATATAGGCCTTTCAGAAACTAGGTCAGAGGATTAACTTGACTACTGGTTGCTAAAAATCCTCTTTGACAGCCTGCCTTCCTTTATTATTTTCTCACTTTGTCCATCGCAGACACCAACGCCTGCCAGCTTCTCTATTCGTTTCTCCTGGGCTGGGCTGTGATGGCCACAAAGGCACCTCTGCTCCTACCACCCTGCAAACACCCTCAGCCTATTAGTCGTGTTTGTCCCCCAATATCAGTCGTCTTCCCAGGAAGGAGAGGCTGTTTTTCAAAGAAACGTGGCGGTGCTGCACCAGCCTGGGTGTTGGGTTGAGTTGTCAGTGGAAAAACATCTGAACGGCGATGCCCCGGTGCCAAGGGACAGTGTTCTCAGGAGCCGCTGTCTTTGCTTTCCGGAGGTCCTGTTCTGAGAAGGTTCAGCTGGGCTGGGTGTTGGATGCTCATGCAACAGTCGCCCCAAAAACCTCTATCTTCTCCACTGGAGCTTCTCGGAAGTACTGCACTGCAAATAACAATACTACTACTAATAATAATTACTGAAGCCTTCTGTGAAATGTTTGCACTGAAACTCCACAGAATATTCTTGCTTTTAGATGCTGTTGTTAGCTCTGAAGGATCATGCACAGCGCATTTGTGCTGATGGGACATTTCTTGCCATGCTGTTTACAGGAGATAGATAACATCTTTCTGTGAGAGAGAGGTACATATATATTAAAAAAACATATACCCACACATATTCACATATGGCAATCACCAATAAAAATTTTAAAACTATCATTATACATTCAGGTATCAGAAATAGAAGTGATTTCCTAGCAGAAACAGCAAACGCTATTATCATATATTCACTTTCTACACACTCAATCTGATTACTAGTCTGTATGCACATACATACCTATCTCAGGACTAAATAGATACAAAATAAGACTCTCATTGCATGTTTCTACACCTCTCGATGGCCATTTAACAAGGTGCTCTTGGCTCCAGAAATGGCGAGTGCAGAAATCTGCTGTACCTTCAGTGCTTTGGAAATCTGACCTCCCAGGAGGGGGCAGAGTCCTCACGATAGGGTCTGGTTTTGTAGCTAATCATGCAGCCTTCAACAAAAAAAATAAAGCAGCTGATATTTCTTTGACCAGTAATATCTGCAAAACTCACAGGCTTTTTGCTACAGAAACCTTAAACTCATCATGTGTTGTTTGCTTTGTGGTTGGAATAAAAAGTTGCTTGTCAGCCGTGTGTATCTTCTGCTTTCTTGCCATGTTCTAACTCCAGACAGCCCATCGGTTGCAGCTGCCTTTGGTTTTGTTGCCTTTGTGGCAGAGCTGAGGGGATATCTTCATTTTTTACTGCCTCCCATTTAAAGGAAAAGTTGGTCTCTTGCCTCTTGCCTCTTGTCTCTGGGTATCCACACAGGTAACATGATCAGGTGGTGTTTATTCAGTATTCAACTAAGACAAACAGACCTCTCCAGAACCCCATGTGTTGCAAAGCCTCCCAAGTCAATGCTTTATGGAGATGGGATCTTTGATGAGAATTTCCAAACCGTAGCAAGGAGGTAAGCTCTAAAGGCACAGACTGGTAAAACCCTGCCCTGGGAAAAGCAAAACTTTGCAGCTAGGAGCATTAAACAAAGCTACAAGTAGATGATTTCTGTTCCTTTACTTTGATTATATTCCGTGTCTGCTCAGGCTTTAGGCACATACAGCAAGCTCTGCTCTGGGGCGAATCCCTCCCGGGACACAGACACCTCTTCAGTTCTTCCTGTCTTTTTTCTGTGCTGTGCTTTGAAGCATACACATAAGTGAATGAACTGATTGCTACAGAAATTGGAGAATGTCTACACATAAACACACAATAACGAGAAAGATAAATGTGCTTCTATCACACTAACAGGAGTGAAAGGGATTATCCATCAACATATTCTGGAGCATTGGAGATTTCTGTGTACAGGTAGTGTGTTGCTGGTGGGACTTAGCAGCCACAGGTGTTTGTATCAGCTCACCATCTGAAACCACAGCAGTTTCTGAAATAGTGAAATTTATGCCGAACTGGTAGTACTTTGGGGTCTTTATGCCAATGATGCTTAGCTAAACACCTCCCAGCCTTGCAATGATTATATTTATATATGTATAAATGTGTGTGTGTGCGCACACCTGGTGGAGTCACCATCCCTGGAGATGTTTAAAAGGCATATAAATTAGGTCTTTAGGGACATGGTTTAGTGCTAGAGTTAGGTTATGGTTGGACTCAATGATCCTTAGGGTCTGTTCCAACTAAAATGATTCTATGATTCTATATACCTACACACTTGGTCTGGTGCACAACACACCCTAGTACAGATGGATATTTGTGGACAAGTGCATATACAGATATGGATAGTTTCTACATATGCATACATATGTGGATGCATATATACATGTATATTACCTGTTGAAGCACAGCTGAATCACTGAAGGCTGAAACTATTTGGCAGCTCACAGCTGGGCTTCCCCTGCACTTGGGGCATCATTTGAAGGCTGGCAGGGTCCCCACAAAATGCTGGGGAAGCCCTGGTCGAGCTGTGGCCCATGGGCCTCTCCAAGCCCACGCCAGCCCACGCTTGCCTGTGCAAGCAAACAGAAAGCAGCTGGAGGGACTGCACCCTGTCACACTGAGGTGACCAGGGATGTGTCACCTAAAGTGACTTATTATATCCTCAGCACACGGGATTTTACCAGGGGAGTTTCCTATCTGAATTCTTCCCTTGGTCTGATGGCAGCAGCCACAAGTGGGCACAGCTAAGGGACACAGACAAAGACAGACAGACACACATTTCCACCTGCATGGTTATGTGTGTGGCAGTCTATAGGCAGAGCCATCCTGTTTCCCCTTGCAGCTGAGAGAGACTCCACGAGCTGGTTTTCAGCTCTGTAGACAAGGGTTTGGGGTGAAGCAGGGGTTAGAGCTGAGGTTTTGCTCAGGGAAACTGAATTTTTGGGAGCTGAGAGACCTTAACAGTGAGAAGAGTTCAGAGCAGCGGCTGCAGCAGTGAGTGCCTGGGAAGCCTCTTGGAAAGCAAAGATCAGGCTGGGCAGGTGGAACTGAAAATATGAAATCAGGCTATCCTCTCCCATAAACCCCCCAGGTATCCAAGTATTGCCATGGTTGGAATATATTCACACAGAGCTTCAGAGCAGATGCCTTGGGGCTGAGGGGAGACTGTTGAAAATACACTGCTGCCATCTGTGCCATTGGTCCGATGAACTTCTTATCAATAAAGCACCTGCAATGAATGTGACTGATGTGTCAGCACTGCAGTGGGGTGTGTTATTTCCAGGTAGTCTGGCCACTAGAAGGTAGAGGATGCTCAGTTTGTACTTCACATATATAAAAATGGACAGCTTGGGGAACTGAGTTCACCTTTACTATTGATTTTCAAGGGAAAATTCTAATATTTCAGGGCATATGTATACTCAGAATGAAAGGGATTTTATAAATATTTTTCAGTTTATCTCGGCCAGTTGCACTTCTTGCATCTGTCATAATGGACTTGAAACATCTCTGTGGGGGCTACTTCAGAAATTCTCTTTGAAACTTTTATTCTTGGGAAGACAGCTTCATTTTTATTTATTTATGTTTTTCCTAAGTACTTTCTTTACAAGCATCATCCTATTTGCATGGAAATCTACAACATCTTCTTAATAAAAGAAATCCCAACTCTCCCTAAAGCTGAAACTTTCACCATTGGTTTGATGAAAAAGTGTAAATTGTCTTTGAGAATAAATCTGAATGGTTGAACTCTCTAGTGACACAGCCTGGATTTTTATTCTATGCTATTTGGACAAGAAATGGTCTTTTTCACACTATTTCTCCTCTCCATCAGATACAGAAACAGAGGGACAAGGCACGAAGTAAAGCAAAAGTAAAGCGGCAGGGGAAGGGCAGGGAGGAAACCAACACTTTCGGTCCTGAAAGTACTTTCAGTTTAAATAGTGGACAAAATTTCAGGTTTGCTGTTGTTTTGAAGCCTTTACTGCACAACTATAAAGAAGGGGGATGCCTTAGCACAGGGAGCCACAGAAGCGGCTCTGAAAGGGATTATCTGTATCAAAACCATCCATGTGTTTGGTTGGCTTTTTTTTCCCCTCCTAATCTGTCTGTCTTGGTCTTTTTTCTTTCCTCTTTGCAGCACCTAATTTACAGTAAAAACACAGGAAGCTGAATGATTTCCTCTGAGGAAAGTACCTGACAAAGGGGTGAATAAGTGAAATCATCGGGCCCTTTGACTTCATCGCTCTCCGTGTGTCCCTGATGGTTTCAGGATGACTTTGAAGTGGTTTTGCTGGTGCGTGGCAGGTGGGAGGTGCAGCCAGAATTAACCTTTCCCTGCGGGAATCCAAGCACAGGGAGTCCCAATCTTGTGAATAACAGCAGCTGTTAGTTACACTGCATGTTGTACTGCAGAAAAACCTCTTTGCCATTAATACACCGTGACTAGCACCCATTCTGCACATAGTGCAAGGGCTCTGCAGGCTCCTCTGTATCCAGAGGCTGGAAAGTGTGAGGCTGGCTCTTGGGAGCTGCACTGGGGATACTGGGAGGCCCTTTGCAAGCTCCTGTCTGATGGCACAGCCACAGCTGCCGTTTTAAATCTGTCCCCTCTGTCCCTCTCTGCAGTCTCTGAGAAGCCAAGTTGGGGAAGTAAATCACCAGCACTAAGGAATGGGACTTGGGGCTCCTACATTGCGAGACCCGTTTGAAGAGCTCAGCCCAAACTTTTGGAATTTCTGAGGTTCTGAACAGAGATTTTTACCCTAAAAAGAAACAAACACCCTTATCCTCAATGGCACCTAAAAGGGCACAAGTGAGTAACTCTTCAGATACCATCTCACTAACACGTTGAGTTCCCCACACTTGGAGAGTGACTAAAACTGAAGTGGGTTTTTCAGTGTGCAAATGTCTAAATGTAGGAGTAGAAGGGATGAAAGACAGACAGATTGTACACTTGGGTCAAACATCAGCTTGTTTAACTATATGTAATGCAGTAACCTCCTCTTTATTTCCGACTCCTACTACCTCCAGAAAACTTTAAATTACAGAAGTGTTGAAATGCTTGCATGTCGTTATATTTTCCTGCTCCGTCCTCCACTCAGGATGTCATTTCCAGTGCTAAATGAAATAGGACTGATTCATTTTGCAGAAGGAACATGATTGATATAAGCTCGGATGGAGACTTATTCTCAGCTCTGTGGAAATTCCTCACCAAGGTTGATAAATCAAGTGAAAACCTCTTCACCATACAATTGCCAGGTTTGTGTTGCTGCTGCTAAACTTCTTGGGCTGGAGCCAGGACCAGCTTGTGAGCAGCCAAGGATGAGCCAGAAAGCCAGAGCTGTTCTTACATTGGTATTTAATTCTTTTTTTTTTCTGAGAAATATCTTTCCCTCTCACCTAAACCAGCTGCTTCTTCACCACAGAGAGGTCATGTTATTATCTAGATTGAAGGTCTGATTAAGATGTGTTTTTTTACAGTGAGGCTCTCAGCCTTCCAAGAACAAAGATCATATGTCCAGCTTTTGCTGATATTTGCTCGCAGTCTCTTGGTGACAAACCACACCTTGTTGATCAAGACAAACATATGTTGTACCCACACAAAGCTGCTCTGGCTCTACAAGCTGAGATTTCTTTACCTGCTGAGGCTGCTGGGGAAATACCCAAGAAAAAGGCATATGAACAAAGACTGGAGTCAAGAGCGTTTCAATGAAAATGACACATGTCTGGAAGACAAAAGTATGAAGTGACAAGATATCGATGAAGCTGATGCCTACACCTTGCTATTTTCTGGGGGCAGGATCAAACTGCTGTTTATTGATGACACCCAAGCATTTCTAGCTGGCTTTCCTTTCTACTACTCAAGGTCTGATGGAGAAAGTTCATTAGGTTCAGCAAAAAGAATGCTTAAAAGGAAAAGGTAATGGAAAGGGAAAAGGGAAAAAAGGCAAAGGGCTGCTCCTGCGGAGTTTAACAGCCTTCAGAGTTAATGTGGAAGCTGCAGGAAGGTTTTTCAAGGCTGCAGTTTTGGATTCAGGCAGCAAAGACTGACCCTGACTGAGGGAACAGCCACTGGATCACCTTAAAATCGATTCTGAGTTTTACACACTCTTTAACCCCAATGACACCCAATCCCTCTTAAAGCAAAGCAAGTCAGACTTGTAATTTTGAATAAAGTGACATCTTTGTCCAGGAAAGATAGGAAGTAGAAGGTTTCTCTGGTTGCAGATCACTGCGATAGTTTGGGCTGATTCACCAGTGCAGGCCAGGGAAAGATGCTCTGCTTTTGTGGTTACATTTAACCCAGCACCAGGTGACATCAGTTCCCTTGATTAATGAACAAAATGGAACAGCATCAGAAGAGGCAAGAGAGCAGCACCCAGGGATGGTGCAGCAGAGGGTGCTCTCCTGGGCTCAGACGTGGGTAGCATCAAGCTCTTAGTTAATACACTTCAAGTATTAACATCAGCACTAAGGTAGCTTATGGTTTTCCCGGTTGACAAACCACCCAGACAGCAATTTGATGCACCCTTGGCAGGTTTATAAATACATTTTAAAACTGAGGGTGGTTTTCAACTATTCTGACAATGCTGGAAGAAAAACCAGAAAGCAAATATCCCATCCAATAGCCCATGGTGGAGCTGCTTGGTACTGAGTCAAGGTTGTGTCAGCTCTGAAGGGTGTTTTGGCATCTGGTACTTCAAGGGTTTGCCAGTTTCTCTCTTGCAGCAGTGATCACGAAAAATAACAAGCAGGGCATCTGTCAGCGAGTAATTACAGGAAATATCGTCTTTCTTCTATGCAGTGTGTTCGTGTCATTTCTGGAGTGAGGTACAAATCCGAGCCCGTCTCCAGCTGCCCCCTTCGGATCTGCCGAGCTAAATGACATCACACACAGTCAGCTCTGTGATGTTATTAGAAATGAGGAAATCATTTCATAAATGTCAATTCCTCTTCCGAGCGTCTGCAAACAGACTAAAAGAGCTTTCAAGTCCCCAGTTATACATATTAGTGCCACTCACTGATAATTTGAAAAGCATCTTGAGAGTGGAGTATATTTCTTCATTACTGGATTTGCTCTCTTTCAAACTGCCAATCATTTGCTCTGACAAACATCGAAGAAGGGCTATTAGCTACAGAGAATTAATTTCATATAGTTCTGCAGCTTGTGTTCCCTATGCAAAACAAATATTCACTAGTATAACTTCAAATTGGGGTTGGGGAAAGATATTAATCCAAAGTACACAAAATATTATTCATGAAGAAATTAAATAGGAGTTCCTTCTTTGACATGTGCTGTGACTGAGCTCCTGCGAGCCAAAAATGAAAGATAAGCTAAAGCTCAGAAATGCAATAATCCAAAGATTGCAATTAAAAATAATAGCAATATTTAAAAGATATTATTTTTAAATATATTTATAAATTAGGAAGATGGGACATAGGGGGCAAAGGAAGCGATTCCCTCCCTCCTTCCTTTCCTCCATCCTGATTTTGATGCTTTTTAGTGATATTTCCCATCCGTACAAATTTTTCACACCATGTTAAACCAACAATATCTGAGCTTATCTAACAGTTTCACAGTCAGCCTTATTGCAGAGATGATCATACTTGCTCTGAGTGAAGCTTCTTTCCCAGGCACCTTCCTGTGGTCACCAAGAACGAGGCAGAAACATTTACTCTGTCTGAAAAGCGCAACCATGAAGCAGGGCAGAGACCGGCTCGAAACAAAAGCTCTTTTATTGTCTTCGACTGAAGAGTGTGGTACACAGGAACTACACGTGGGTTTCATCCATATAAAAAAAGACAGCCCTTTATTTACACAAGTGTCCAAAGTCGCCAATGGTTCCTAACAGCAACTATGAATTTTCTTTGCATTTTTCTGTTAGTTATTCGCACCTAGACGGATCAAGCATTGGTCAGGAGTGCTTAAAATAACACATAAGAAGTTTTTGGGCAGGAAAAGAAAAATAATGACGATCTAAAAGAAACCAAATCCTTATGGGCGTTTCACTGTGGCAAACCCAGCAGAACACTGATCATCACTCACTGACGCAAGGAACAGTTTTCAGTATGGGCTCAGCAGCCAAATCATTCTCAGTCTTTCTGTTACCTCCCTATCTAAGCAAATATACCCTGGACATGCACACACTCCACATGTATGAAAAAAAGTAGAAATTTATTTAAAAGTAATTGTGCTTTTATTTATAAAAAAAAAAAAAAAAAATTACAATCAGACACTGTCCTGCTGTGTTTCCAAAAGCATGATTCTCTTAAAAATGACAAAAATGTAGCTTATTATTATTATCATTATTATTATTACTTTGTCATTATATTAATAATATTAATCTTATGCTTAAGTTTAAAACCATACTGCTTTCCCCTTCCCATCCCCTCCTTCTCTGTGGTACTTGATATATATATATAACAAAAAGCTTTCCGACGACCAAAGAATTTCAATTATAACTAATAATAATAATAATGATAATTAATCGTACACATTTCCGTGTGTAAAATATGGCTGGTTCTAAAACAAACTACCAATGTACAAAAACTGTCCTCCCTCCCCTACCCTGGGCCACCCAAGAGATAGTCAAGACTTGTGGAAGAACTCTATCTCAGAGGCTTTCTGAGAAAATAGAAACGAGTAAAACAACGTACAACCCTTGAGATTGTTGTCTTTGGTGTGGAGGACGTTAACGATGGGCAGCCAGAGCTGCTGTGCTGCAGACGCTGGGACACTTAAGGCTTGTTGCTGGGGCTGCCGCAGAAGCCTCTGTTGGGCCAAGGGTCACCGATGCTTTGGTACCACTCCCAGGTCCTCACACCCACCACCCAGTGATGCCAGAGGATCCCCCCACACCCCCGCACTATATCCCACCCCCCATCACCCTGCCCGGAGCCCCCTCGCCACCCCTGGGGCTTTACGCTCGCTTTCGTCTTCCTTCCAGATTTCGGAAGCTGGAGGGTCTGAGCTTCATCTCCGCAAACTGGATGGAATATTCGTGGCCCTTCCAGTGGAACCAGTTAACACCCTGCAAAGACAAAGGTGAAGTGTGGGAGGTCGCACGTTCATTTCTCCCCTTGGCAGCCTTTGCTGCCCACGTTTCAGCTCACAGGCTGTTTTCTGTCTTGGGAACAGAGGCACGACAAAGCAGAGGGGCTTTGGGAAGCACAGGGCTGTGGCTACTGGCACCTGTACAAACCCACGTGCTGTCCCCAGAGCTGTCACTCTCTGCCTGGCTTTCGTGGCAGGAAGAATGTTTTGTTTCCCATGTTGAAAACTACGATTGTTCCCTGCACATTTGGGATATTCCCGTGACATTAAATTCTTGTTTTGTGAGCAATTGCCCATAATCAGGCCAGACATGAGGAAGAAATTGTTGGCCCTGAAGGTGGTGAGAGCCTGGCCCAGGTTGGCCAGAGAGGTGGTGGATGAACCATCGCTGGAGACATCCCAGGCCAGGCTGGACGGGGCTCTGAGCAACCTGAGCTGGTGAAGATGTCCCTGCTCATGGCAGGGGGGGCACTGGGGGAGCTGGGAAGGTCCCTTCAACACAAACTATTCTACAATTTCATTATTCTATAATTCTATGATCTTTCCCTATGATTCTTTGGTCTGGACAACGTGCCTGGTTGGTGCTCTGACGTCTGGCCACCTGAACCACCAGACAGACCCATAACCGCAATTTCCTTCTTCTAATGCATTACAGAAGCCTTCAAACACCAATCTTACCTGACTGTGGCTGTTGTCACCGTATCTGCCCATCAGATTGACTCGGTGACAATTCTTGTACCAGAATGCACCCTTGTATGACAAAGCACAGTTGGTGATGGCAGAATCATTGTCCTTGTCATAGGTGGAGAAGGACCTTCCATTATGGTACATCATGGAATCACCTGGATGAGGGAGACAAAACAAAGGGCAAAGTGAGTGGTTTGCTCAGTTTAGATTACATGAGAGTGACCATTTTGCAGAAAATATTTGTACTGTGCCATGCGCTGCCTGTAAAGCTTGCTCATGTGGTGCTCACAGAGCAGGATTTGTACACACACGTCTCTGTGGTCTGTTTTATGCACCTTGCAGCCTGAAAACGACCTCCTTTTAAGACATCCCAGGGAGCTGGATTTATCTCTTAATCCTCTGAAACTCTGAAGAGGACTCAATAAAGGCTGCAGGGTTTGCCCTGGTATGATTACAAAAGGCAGATGATTTGTTCAGTAAAATTACAAATCATGTTACAGTGGGACTCTGCCGCATATTCCACTGACAAGAGATGAGGCTGTGCCAAGCTATAATTAGCTGTATAAATGGCAGTCAGGCATTGGCCAAATGAGATATGTGGCTGTTTAATGTACTTGTTTATATTCTGTCATAAGCATGCCATAAAATGTGGCACCTAAACGACTGGAAGATTGAAAATGGAAACATAAAATATATTGGTATGTTCATATTTTCCAACACCTGACATACAAGATGTACCTGCTGCGATGATGATTTGCAACATTCTCACACTGTTACCTTGAGCCAAGTGGGAGGAAATTTCAAAGCAGAAGGAAAATATAAATAACGTCACCTGCTGTGCCACTGTACCCGTCCACTCTCAGCCGGTATCTGCTCTTTGCGTCTCCAACGCTGAACCTGTCGTAGACGGCATAAGCTGTCTCGCCTCTGTCCTGCAGATCCACACGCAGCTCGTACTGGCCCTGAGAGGTGATTTTGTGCAGGTTCTCCAGACCTGTGGATGCAAATGAACAATCCATTTGTCTCCCCGTGTTCATTTCTCTACCATCATGTAGGCCATAAAGGAGATGATAATGGCCTGTGCAGATACATCAAAGCATAAACACTGGTGAGGAAAGTGAGCTGTTTCAGCTGTAATGTTAGCAGAACATCAAATAGATAAAACCAGGTTGATTGAGAGACCTCTGCCCTTCAAATCACAGCAGCAGGGAGCACTTTGGGAAAAGTAATCACAGTTGTGTTGTGAGATCATCATTGTTTTCCATTTACAAACAAATAAAATGTACCACAATCTTTGAAAATTTGCTTTTCACTTCTATTTTCCCCACTTTGCTTTTGTTGCTGGGAGCATCCTAGGAGTACAGGGAGAAGGAGGTTTGCAGTTGTGTCTCAGGTTAACTCCTGACAGAGCACCAGTGAGCGTCGGTTTGGTATGTTCAGTGACATCTATGAACTGCCACTGCAGGGCCTGGCTTGGACATGGCAATTTCAATGTCCCTCGCAGCACGCTGTCCCTACCCTCCTTCACTTGGAGCATGTTCCCATCTACAAATACTCTTGACAACCAAACAAAGGCTTCAAAGTGGCTGCTAGTCTTTTGGGTTTTTAGTTTTCTTTTTTAAAAGACAAATTATTGCAACTTACCTATCCAGAATTCATCCTTAGGATCTCCAAAACCAGCCACGTAAGTCTTCCAGTTCCTGTAGAAATCTTCCCTTCCATTCTGACGCCTCAGGAACACCTTGGAACACCACACGCAAGGAGTGTTATCAGAAGTTATCAGTGTGTTATCAGACAGGGCAAAAGCAATGCAGCTTTTACAAATGCAGAGGTTGGCATTGCTGCTCCCCTTCCCTTACCACCCAAAGCACCAGTCTCACAATAATTGGGGAATAACACCAAGTCTGTTGAATATTCTTTGCTTTTTTAAAGTCTCCAGTTCATCTATGGGGTTCCTGGGCTCCCCTGAGTGACGTGACCTTTTATTCCCTGCTTTCTGCTTTTTTAACAGCCTGTATACAGGTCTGTGTTTATCAGCCTAGATGTTCTACATCCTCTGATCTCCCAGCCATAGATTTCTCCAGTTCCTCTTCCTTTCTGTGACCTGGGTCCCTCTGAAATGTTCAGGTTTGAGGACATCAGTACAGGGAGTTGGCATTTTTATTGCCATTCATTTGTTGGCTGGTTGGAATATGTCACATTTTTCATGGCCTGGGAAGCCCATCCAGCCCTCACACCATGTCTGCTGAACAGACACCTTCTCTGGCCTATGCTTTAACCTCCATCACTGTCTCTCTAATTCAAATAGAATCAGTTCACCCTCCTCTTATCTAATCAGCTGTTTGGAAGGTATGTATCTGATCTAAGATGGTCATTTCAGCACCTGCTATAGCCAGTGGAGAGAGCTCAGGGCGTTTCCTAGGCGCTGAAATCCCTGATGTGACCCATCCTTTGGGGACACCTTTCTCCCCTCCAACTACGGAAAGAGCTGGTAGCCTTGTTCTAGGCATCTAGGTGTCCTACCTGAGATATAATTCCCCAAATTTATAGTCAAGCCAGCACTACTCTGATTTAGAGCATTACAAGGGATGCCATAGATGAGCAGGGGTGGGATCCGCTACCCCTGCTCTTAGCACAGGAGATGCAGTCCCTTCTCCCTCTTACTCACAATCCATCCGCCCCCGTCCTCACTCATGTCACAGAAAACTTGCAGAGGTTGAGTCTTGTCCCCATTCACATAAATCGTGTAGAGCCCAGAGGTGGTTTCTCCATTCAGGAGAGCCTGGGAGCAGTCTTTAGGGTATGGGTAGAGAAGACCAGCTGGACACACATGAGAAAACAGAAAGCAATCTTTAAGAAATCAGCAATTACAAGGGAAATGTCATTAAGCATTTCTTTCTGACAATAGGATAAAAACATTGTTGCAGTCAGAACAATTTCTAGTCCCAAAAATAGCTTTTATTTTACTTATTTTTTTTATTAATTCACTTAGGCCATTAACATTTTCATCCCAAGGTCTAATTACGTGTTGTTCTAGATGTATCCGCAGGAGAGTTTTACACGGTGGCTGCTTACAGAGAGGTTGTTGCTCCTATTCCAGAGCGTTGTAGGTCCCTGTGCCTTAGCTACCTAGAATTTAATTCAGTTAATACTGAAAAACAACTGTGGTTTTTTTTAATATCAGCTGTAAAGTGACCCTCAGACTACATTATTCCTACACACAGTTCACTGGAGAGCTGTCTTCTTAGAGGTGGAACGTGCTGTGTGGCTTTGCAAAAACCCATCTCAAAAAGAAGATAATAAAACCTGCCCAGAAATTCATCTCCTCAGAGCACTGAACTGATCTTTTTGTGTATGTGGTTTGCTTCATTTCACCTTAAAGCACTGACTTGTTTTAACAGCTTGCTACGCATCAATACAGAGGTAAATCAGAGTGTCAGTTTGGATTTTAAAGAGGTCGATATTTTACATGGGAAAGGCAGGATGTTGCATCACAAAGAGGACTATAGAGGTGATTTGGGTGGATATAAAGAAAATCATTTTATCCTGCCATTTCAAGGGAAGCAGATGACACTACAGCTCAGGGGAACAGCGATTTTACACGGACACTACAAGCAAACGGAGTGCACACTGACAATCGGGTTAGAAAACACCGCTGAGGTCTGTGTCTGCTTATCGCAGAGCTCATCTCTGTCCTGAAAGCAGCACCTTAGATGTTATTTTGGCCGTGCACGTGCTCCAAGGGCCTTACTTGTGGTGAAAACAGTCTGGATCGTTTTGCTCCTCAGGGATCCGCTCAGCGCCTGGAGTTTCACCGTGTACTGGGTAGACGGGCTCAGCTCTGCCAGGCCGTAGGAAGTTGTCTCGGGGTTCAGGATGACTTCCTATGGGGAGGAGAAAAAATACAGGGAAATCTCAGTGAGAAAATTGTAATGACTGAAACTCTTCCATATTTTAGTTTGTCACATTATTTTTTGGTGATAATTATTTACGGCAATTTTATCTATCTAAATTATTTAATACAAAGCTTGTATTTCTCTAAGAATTTTATCAAGCTAACTTTCTTTAGAAGTTCGAGAAAAGTTGCCTGGAAACAAATGTTTACCATCGTAATGTACAAGCTGTGTGGTTTAAAAGCACATTGGCATAAACGTTTACATGCCTTGAACCTACACATTGTATAGATGTCCCTGTGAAACTCACAAAAAATGGAGAAGAATCATCCTTTAGGAAGTATCATACTCCAGTCTTCAAAAGGCAGTTTTTCTGTACCTTTAGAAGACTGATTCTCTGTAAGCTTAGCAAATTTGCCTTCTTGAAAATCAGAATGTGATGTAACAGGCCGGGCATCCAAAATCATCTGTCACTTTTGCTGGGGTTCACCCCATTCATATTTAAACATCTAATGTAATCTATTCATGTAGGACTATAACACATTTATTGGGGAGCAAGAGGCACTTTCAGAGGCGATTCATCCTGCCTTACACACCTCACTGGCACAGGGATGGACTCTCCTGGGTTTAGAAAGAGGAATTCCATACAGGTTTGGAATGAGGGAAAACGGTTGCTTGCGCTTTTATCCATATTGTGGAGAGATGTCAAAATTCAGGCTGCAACTGAGCTTCTGTGTCAGGATATAATGTAGGAAAGCACTTTTAAATGCATTTGTGTTCCAGCTGGCACTGAAAGAAGTACTTAGTATTTTACTGTTTACTTAACCACATAATTATGCGCCATTGATGGACACTTCAGAGCATCTCTACAGCCCAGTTTTGAGCCCTTCTAGTTCGGTTACAAGTGCTATAGAATCATTCTATACCTTGACTCTGCCATCAATGGACTCGTAGATGAGGACATAACCAGTAACAGGAGCGCGTGGAGGCCTCCAGCTTATCACAGCTGCTTCTGACTGAACCTCACTGGCACTTAAATCTCTTGGAGCATCCAGTCCTGAAAGAGACAATGGATTAATTACAATCACATCTACATGGAGTTTAGCCAGAAAATCAAACTTTTTCTTCCCCAAAATCTGAAATTTAAAAATACTTCAACCTGAGTTCTGTGATTAGAAAGTGATTTTCCCATTGGAAGTTTTAAAATACAGGTATTTACTTTATGTAAGTTAAAATATTGGGCTGTCTTAGGCACGTTAGTTTTTCAGCACTTCCAATGTAATGTCTCTTGAAACAAAATTGTGCGTTTTGTTATTTCACACAAAAAGACAGATCAGTATTTACATATTTCCAGGAAGAAAAATTTTCGTTCCAATGATGCCTCTTCTGAATAGGAAAACGTTTCATACTTGGTCTGGCTACAGCTTCCCTTCTCCACTGTAATTATGACACTGAATTTGTTCAGCTCAGCTCTTGGCTCTCTAGATAAGGCCCTGGAACCAGTCAAGCAACACTCAGGAAAATGAGAAACATCCACTGTTTCATTGATGCTCATGGAAAGTATGAAGCAAACTGAATAACTTCAGCATTGGTACCCCAACATCAGTCCCCAAAGAAGAGCTCCTGATTTCTGCAAGAATCTGTGGAACTGGTGACAGACAACCACCTTATGGGTCAGCCACTGGAGAAAATTTGGTGGAAATACTACCAAAATTCAGATTTCTAGTGAAAAAATCACAATGTGGTGGCTGAATTTATGGTATTAGAGAAACGTAAGGCAGGTGGGACTAGAAGAGGTGGCAGCTCTCCCCGCAGCGAGGTGGGACACAGCACCTGTAGTAAACTGGGTGGAGAGGGTCTCGCTCTTCTGCGCGTCCTTCAGCGCGTGGACACTCAGCGTGTACTCGGTCGCAGGTCGAAGGCCCTTCAGGTCGTACTCCACAGTGTTTCCAGATACCATTTGAGTAACTTCTGGTTCTAAGAAGAACACAGGGGAGAGAACAGGTCTCAGCATTATTCAGACATGTCTTGATGTGCTCAGCAACATGTTCCACTCTGTGATTTATTTATTTATTTATTTTTACTAAAATAGTTAAAGCCCAGAGCCCTTCTCTCTGTTGAATCTGAATACCAGTCCTTTATCTAAAAGTATTAGCGCTCTCTAGTGTTCGTATGAATTATAGCACCATCTTTTCAGTGATAGCAGTCTTCTCTGCTCATGCCTGAATTAGGAACTCAAAACTAAAATGATCATTTTTTTAAATGCTTCCAGCAAGGCATCTCCTTCAAATAACACCCCTCGCCACCCTCCTGGATGCTTCAGCCATTTCTGAGCATCTCTCAAGAGCTGTGATGCTCTCGGCTCCCTGACCCGTCACTAAACTCTTCTTACCGTCCTCGGAAGCGTAGGAGACAACGTAATTATCCACAGCAGCAATCGCTGGCTGCCAGGTTGCCAGAGCCTCAGAGTCTGTGATGTTCACCACTACCAGGCCTGATGGGCTGTCCAGGGCTGAAAGACAGAGATTGAGGGAATCTGACAAACATTCATAACTCTGTGCGACGCTCTCCTGTAAATACACGATATAAAATGCACAAACACTGCTGCTTGATGCAGCTTTTATGATCCCCTTTGGAATAGCGGAGCTCTGCAGAAAAGACGTCAGTGCCTATAAAGAGACATCAAATGCCTCCACGGGAAAGGGAGGTCAACGCGTGGAAAGATTAAACACTGGGAACAGACTATGCTCTCAGATCAGTCTCGATATCATCAATCTTGACGGCTCTGTCAGAGCTGACATATTTCTCTTAACACCCTCAAATATGGGCTGCTTTTTGGAGCAAATTCAGGAGACAGAGCTGGGAAAATAACTAATGTGACGGCAGCCGATAGCCACTGTGACCTTCCATCAGCTTGCCCTGCACGTTCAAAAATAAATCAACCAAATAGCCAGGCAGCCAAAATCCCCATGCGTCCTGCTTTGTTTCCTCATGGGACTCTATTTTGCACATAGTTTTGTGCTCTCCCTGAACTGGGATAGATATCTGCCTCCAGTACAGCTGGACTGGGCTATAAATTTCATGTTCTTGTTCAATACACACCATCTTGTTCCTCACCTCAGTTCTCTGAACACTTGTTAGCCCCCAAAAAAGAATGAAGGAATGAGACTGCAAGCGGGGTCAGCATAGTGGACCCTGATTTCTGCAGGCATATTTAAAGCTGTAATGAAGAAAAAGCAGGAGGAAGAATGTTTTTCTGCTTAGGACACAGTCTGGAACCTGGGAAATGTAGAGCTTCAGTCCACAATAGAAACCGGTCTGAACTATTCAGCTGAACTGACCCTTTGCTCTCTCATCTGTAAAATGGTATTAATTAAACTTCTGGGGTTTTTTTCTTATGTATTAAGACTGTAAATACATGAATTATCTCTGCCTCACTGCAAGTTGGTTCAGCACTTAGCAAATGGGAGCCTGATCAAACATACAAGTTCTATACTCATCTGAAATACGAAGGCGCAAGGAAAGAGCGGACGAAAAACTTCCTACAGTTGCTGTGGACAGCAGAAAAGGGATCTCAGTGGGTCTGCAGATCCAGTTCTCGAGTCTCCCCAACAGCACAGACAATACCTTTGAAAACCTGCTATTTCCTCTTTGTGTATTACCTGTTTTCAGAGTGCCAGAGATGGGTTCACTTTCTTCAAAGCCTTTCACAGAGATGATACTAACGTTGTAGTCTACACCTGGGACTAACTTCACCAACTTGGTCCTTGTCTTGCTTCCATCGACTGTAACAATATTTGGAGTACCTACGATGAAGCCAAACACCAAGGGATTAGTGACACAACACTTGAAGAATGTGCTTCAAAGACATTATGAGCAACAGGGATGTACTTGTACAGGAGGAGGGCAAATTTCCCCAGTTAGCTAAAACCACCAATATCAAGGGGCAGCCTCAGGAAAAAACATTGCTGCCATAGCACCTAAATCATCAGTTTGCCCTCATTCCCAGTGGTATGCCAACAGTAAGAAAAAAATTAACACTACTGTTCACAAAAATATAATTTTACAAATGAGATGTAAGGTGAAAACACAGCACACTCAACACAAAGTCCTTACAGCTGTTTGGATCTGCTTTGTTTCTGGTAAGGGCGGAAGTTTCTCCTTCACCCATGTCATTTTGTATATAGTGTATATTAAGAGGTGCTGCATGTGTGGGTGAGCACTTAGGTCACACATTGGTTTCAAATTCTGCACTTATTCCAGGCAGGCACTTAGACAAGTGCTGAGCTTCATTATTGTGCCTTGCTCCTTTTCTTCTGTAGCATCACTGTATATTTAAAGCTGCACATGTGCTTACAAACTGTATTGTCTAAAGGCCTATATCTGTACTTGCCTTAGTCAACAGCATGTCTTTTATGGCCCTGATGTCTGCAGTGTTTGCTCTTTAGTTGCTTCCTTTCAGAGATGTCCCTAAGTTATGCTAAAAATCTGTTTAAGTATAGGAAGTTTGTTTTAAGCAGAACACTAAAACGCAGGCATAACGGATGGAACAAAACAGCATTGGGGAGTACTAAGAAAAATCACTGCCTTGGAAAACTCTTCTAACCATGGATTATGATATTGTTTCTAAGGGTCACCTTTTCAAATATGCTTAGCTCCTAAAGTGCCTAAAAAATAATGCGTTTGGAAATAAATCCTTATTCAGGAGTCTCAGTGGGAACAGAGATTTTTGTGAACACAGTCCTAACTAGGTGTACAACCATTGCAGCATCGAGGTCTGAGCTCCCTGACAAGTCTCGTCCATGGGATGCGGGACACACTTTTCAGACAGAGGTTGGCTACTGGGACCTCGTATGTGCACCCACATTCCTGGTCAGCAGTTTGAAGCAAAACAGAGATGACCTTAGAGGCGGATATCAGCACAACAAACCCTTTCTGCTCTCCCTTTTATTATACGAGCTTTTTCCCTGTCGCTCCTGGTGGTTGCTCACCTCCCGCGACGGGGACGTAGGAGATGCGGTAGCTCTCCACGCGGGTGCGAGGGGGCGTCCAGCTGACCGTAGCAGAGTTTTCTGTGATGTCAGAGAATGAAATTCCCTTGGGAGATCCAACAACTGCCAGTGGAGAACAGAGAACAAACACACCACATAGAAAGAAAAGGTAAATCAACTGCTTATCAGTCCTAGTACAGGAACACTGATTATTTTATTTCTCTGCCCCAAGAGCTGGTGATATCAATATTCTGTCCCAGACAACACTGGTACAGCACACAGTTAATGGTTTCATTACATACTGACAGCAACAATCTATCCAGTCTAAATTTTCCCTTTTCAGTAACATTACAGTAGCACATCACTTCAAAAACATCCCAGACATATATCTACATAACACGTAAACAGAATAAACAGATATCAGTGTTACAGAGAAGTATGGAGGAATACTTACAGGAGTACAATTATATTTATGACTTTTTCTATTCTAGTTCAACTTGGATGATTTTTAGTCGTTCCATTGAGGCTCAGAGCCCTGTCTGTGACACACAGCATGGCAGCCCTTAGCAACGGGGAGATCTCTCTTCCTAGGCATAAAGTTTCTACTATAAGATATCCAAAAAAAGACCAAGACTCAGGTTCCCTGAGCTCATCAAGGGTCCATCCTCTCAAGCACTGGCTTCAAACTAGAAGCAACAAGATTTTCTTCTTGGATTCTCTATCTGAGCCCATGATTTTTCTTAGGTACACTGAAGCGCATCCATCCAGATGACATTCAAGTACAACCACCATGAGGAAGGCATTTTTGGGTTTCCAGTCCTTTCCTGTATAAGCTTGAGCACTGCATTTCCATATATAAATCAAATCAGCAAGCTGGGCAAACAAAGCCCAAGTTTTGCCAAAATCACCCAATCTTAAGATGCAAACCAACGCATATCTGAAACATTCCAGTTTAAGGCCTAATTAAGCTACTGCAAGGCAATCATGGAAAGGGCTTCTGGAAGGACATGGTAAAGAGACCTGCCACTGCAGAGTTTACATCAAGCATCTCACTTCCAATTCACTCTTTTGACTGTAACCAAAACAACCCTGACATGCGTTAAAAAAATAAACAGCCCACATAGAGTAGGTCATTAGCACAAAAGGGAGAGATTACCAAATATCAGCCCCATTAAGAGCAGTGGAGACAGGCTGAGGGGGAAAAGGGGGAAAAAAAAGAGACTGTGCTTGAAATAGCTTGGAAAGAACGTGTCTGCGGGAAAGAGGTCAGAGGGTTGTTTGCTCCATGTGATCCCAAAGCTCTAGCAGCAATGCGCTAAATCAACTCTAAGGCAAGGAAATAAAAACAACTGAGCTCTCAAGAGAAATGTGAATTATTTCTCTGGAGTTCACCAGACGTGTTGGGTATGTGGGGTTTACTCGCATGGGAAAGCCAAAGCAAGAAAGAAAAGAACTAAAGATCGCAAAAAAAGCAAGGTGGAGTTGGTAAAGCTATATCGCACAAAATGTTTATACTGATTTAGGTACAGTCTGAAGGAAACAGAAGAGCATAAGAAAAGCCAGGAAAGAGAGAGAAGTGAAAATCACATTGATTCTCTTTGACATTGTAGATGCTCTTAGTGGCTGGTAAAAAGCACCAGTGATGCTTCTAGAGACTGAAGAGATGGAGCAGCACTTGGTTTTCATACACACAGGGAATTTCAGCCTTTCCCAGAAAATGAAGTACCCAGTCTATCCCATTGGACTCTGTTGTGCACACTTCCAGGGGCTTCAGGCTTGTTTTCTGTACCAGGTAAACTGCTACATAACAAACAGGGGCAAGAAGATCTTTGACTACAAGAGAGTTCCACATCCCCAACTACCCCACCTGTGGCTACTTTCCTGGGAGCAAACCTGGCAAAAAAAATATAATGGAGCATCAGAGCAAAGCGTCAGTCCTGAAGTGAGTCCTGGAGATGTGAGAGTGGTACCTTTGAGCACAGGAAAATGAGAAAGGAGCAAATGAAACCATCTTCTGGAGCTACCTGAAAGCCAAAATTAAGCAGGTATAAAAAAAGGCCAGCATGCTTCTGCTGTATCAATCGTTAAAAAACCTTTGCTCATCTGTTGTGCAGGTACAGGTAATTAGCATTATCTTCCAGCATCATTCCTTGTTAGTTGTATGAGGGATGGAGAACTTCCCTGTGAGGTTGCTAAAGCACCCATGTTACCCAAGTAGCTGATATTCTTTGGGGATTTCTTTTGCTCAAAAGCCATTCTTTCATTACAGACCATAGAAATATGTCCATTGGTTTTCTTCTTCTAAGCACCAGGAAGCATTAAAACTATTTAGCTGGATTTTTGTGGCTCCAGCTCTGACATCAATTATCCATGGGCTATTTACATCTGACAAACATATTTTGGATTATTCCAGTAGGTAACATGTGCTAAGTCTCCTGAAAAGTACTGAATAAAAACATAGTCAGGAGGAAAATGATAACTCTTTGTGGTTTACCATAAATATCCTGGAAGTCAGGGAAAATGGGGACGTGATGCTAACAAGAGACTTTAAACATCCCTCTCTATTACGAGGCGACCTGTATGAGCCTGGAGAAAGGTGGTTGGTGATGGATGCACGTTCTGCTTCATGTAAATGTCTGAAGGAGTGTATATATACACCCTTGCTGTTTATTCAAGGGATGTGGTGCAATCAGTGGAGCTGCCTGGAAATGTGCCTTTCCACGCTACCAAGTGGCACTGCAGACATTCAGGTGAATCATGAGGCAGTGCTATTCCAGGAAAAGCTGTTCAATCCTGAGTTAGCGTTGTTCCTTTTCTGTGTGTTGTCTGGAGCACACAGCTCCAGCTGAGCAAATGCCTCTTTCATGTGTTTCTGTTGGATTCCTCACTCACTGAACTTAACTCTCCCCATCTCACTCCCCTCCTTCTGGAATTAGATTTGAAATTATCATGTTTCATATCAGCAAGCTCAGAATTTTGAAAAGAAAGAATTTGGGTCACAGGACAGTACTTCATGTGCTTTAGATTTAAGTGTTTCAAAATGAAACCATGATTTTGGTAGAAAAAAATAATCAAAAAGCTTCATTCAAAAGTACTGTATTTTCTTCCAGATGATTTTACCTGGGTAAGTCACAAAGCTAATTTACATCAGAATTTTTGACAGCCAAGAATAAGAACATAAATTAACTTCTGCTGAGGGAATTCAAAGCTTTGATTTTGCAAGAAACTCAAGTTTCTTTTGAATTACTGACCACACGTTGCTCCTGCTAAGACCAGTCTAAACTAATGGTGCTTAGACCTCTATTGATGAAGCCATAAATAAACTTCTCAATAACTCTAGTCAATTCATTTTGTCATACCTCTTTCCTAGGGAGGTAAATTGTTGTGGAGTGGTGATATGCAATTAGTCCCAGGAAATGACTGAAAAAGGCTGATACAGAGAAAATATTTCTCAGCTCTCAAAGTCAGTACTTGAATTGCTAGACTCTGCTGCCTAATTCCAGATCGTGAAAGTAATAGAATCATATTAACTAGAGAGTGATGAAGCTTAGGAATTGGAGATGACTGATTATAAATAATTACACCCCACTGAATGAGTAACTTGGATAAGGGACATGCAGGAGACAGTTCAAACACCCCAGTGACAGCTTGAGCTGGCTACAAAAAGGAGAGATGCTGAAAGAAAAAGGCATTAATATCTTATGCATTTCCTACTCCAAACACAATACCTGTGGTTGCTACTGCACTGACGGGCTGGGAACGCCGTCCACTGCTAACTCCATAGAGCTCTATTTCGTATTCAGTCCCCTCTTTCAGCCCTGTTATATCCTGGGTGCGCTCATGGCCTGGTATTATTAGCTCCAGTGGATCAGATTTCCTTTTGGTATCCCTGATTTTTAGAACAAAACTGTCGAAAACCCCATCATCTGCAGTCCAGGACAGACGGAAGCCATCTGGAGTAGCATCTGAAACCAGAAGGTTGTCGACCTCGGGTTCTGCTTCTAAAAAAAGGAGAAGATAGCAGTAGGGAAAAGAAATGGTCTTTTAAAATCAGTTCATCAGAGACCTGCCCGAGGTCTGGGTTTAGCATACTGCAAGAATCCCACCACAGTTCAAAGAAAGGGAAACAATCTGCCAGCTATTGAGAAAGAAATAAAAATATTAGCATCATACACATACTGAAGAAGACATGTGGGTGTGTGCAGGTCTATTCAAACTTTCACTCTTTAATAGCAAATCCACTGCATGGACATAACACCATCTGTCTCTGACATGCAAAGTTACACATGCTAATAGTAAGTTTTATGTGCCTTTCTCCCTTGCTACTCATGTGAAACCTTTGTGTAGGATAAAAACAAGCTCTTGTTATAGAACTGCAGGCATGCCTGTAATATTGTGAGGTCTCTCTGTTAGAAACGCAACACAGAAGCTACTTGAAAGAGTCTTTTTCTTCATGCAAAACCTTTATTACATGCACTTTGGTATCTGTGGTGCTTCCGATCAGATGAATCCTTTGCTTCGATATTATACAAATACCATAGTAAAGGGGAATCATAAAAATTCATATCCCTTAAACGGCACACTGAAATCCAAATGTAAGACCTATTAACCCATTAACAAGGATCCCAGGAGCTGTAAGTTATTGATTACCTACAAAATACATTTCTCTCAGTACGGTCAGGCATTGTTACCTAGAGAAATGCTGCTGGAGCGGTGACTGTCCTACAGCACCTCCAACGCCTTCCTTTCTTCCCCAGAACAACATTCCTTATTACTTTCTCATGAATCTCCAATCAAGCAGCCCCCAGCTTTACTGCTGCACAGTCAGCAACACGCAAATAAGACTTGATGGTTACAGGGCTGGAGAATCAGTCTGCAATGATTTTTCAAGGAAGTTCAAACGCTGCTAGGAAACAGCAGCTATGATGAGATTGAAAACAGGAGCTCAGGCTTTCTGGAGAGAGGTGCCCACTTTATGGGAGGCAGTGACAGCACTTGAGGATCTGTGGGTAGAACCCACACGGAGTGAAAGAAAGGAGGCCCTGGGCAAGAAATCCAGTCTGGCAGTTCCTGAAGGTCCTGTCGGTTGGCAAGTTGGAGAATGCTGATGTGCCCAGCAGCTGTTAACAAGACGAGCTCCCACATGCAGCCATTTTTCTTTAAAGATTTTGGTTAGAAGTACCGCATGACCACACAGAAACTTTCACCCCTCAACCCACGTCATGCGTCTCTGCAGGGTCCCTCACAAAGACAAAACATGAAGTTAAAAAGAACAGAATTTTCTTGGTGAACCTATCTTAAATCAGGAGGAGTTGCATGTAGCCACGAAGCAGAAAAGGATGCAAAAGCCAAGATTTGCTTTGCAAATGGATTGTGTAAAACATCTTCCATGTGAGAAAGAAAAGCAAGAGAAAGGGTGAAAGAGAACAATTTGTTCACGTTATAGTACCTGTAACAGCCACAGTGCTCAGGGGCTTTGTTTGGTGCCCCTTGGCAAAACCATAAAGCATAACCTCATAGCCAATGCCAGTAATAAGGCCTTTAAGCTTCAGTTGCCGCTGGGCTCCCGTAAGGAGGAACTCCTGTGGGTCCAGCAGCTTGCCAGAATCCACCACGACTACTAGAAAGTTGTCAAAGGCATTCTCCGATGCCATCCACGACACTGTGAACCCGTAAGGGTTAATATCAGAGACAGTTAGGTTTTCCAGTGGGGGCATGGCCTCTAAAAGAAGGGAAGGTGCAAAACACACACACACACAAAAAAAAAAAAGAAGTGAAAAACATTGCAAATTAGAAAGTGTTATGGATTCCACCAAACATAACCACATTTTCCCCCAAAGCATGGATTCAACAGTGGTGCATAGTCAGGACCACAAGACCAGGATTTTCAATGGAGCCTCCAGAAGTTAGATGCTCAGTTTCTAATTTTCATCAAGGGTGTCTCAGCACCTCATCTCACAAGTTCCATTGAAATTCCTTCCAAGCTCACTGTGTAAGCACATTTCTCCCTTGTTACACATGCACTGTAAGTTATAACCAAAACTGTTTTAGAAATACTATCCGGAAAGCTTTCATCTCCTTCCACTTGTATCCACCATCGGTGCTTTAGGGACAAGCCCCAGCTTTGGCATTCACAATTTTCGTGTTTTGCTCGTTCACTTCTCTACTTCACATGAATATCTCCAGCTTTTCTTTCCAATGGTGGAGGGGTCAGAGATGCCAGAAGGACTGCCAGAAATGGAACACTGATCCATCAGGGTCATAACCAGTGCAACGACTAAATATTTACAGGACTGATTATTGTGGGGGATAGAAGAGAAGCCAGAGTTTGCACTGGCTGGGGTTAGCGTCTGCAGAACAAAGAAATAATCTGCCCATCAACATGACATTTGTCAAGGTTTAGAAGACACGGATCAGCTCCTCAAAATCTTCCCACCAAGTCTCTGAAGAAAAAAAAAAGAGGCCAGATTTTCACAAGATAGTTTCTCATTGTATTTTGCTCACTGAAAATCTGACAAGTCAAATAGAAAGATCAATGGGCCTTGATCCTGGATCCCAGGCATTACTAGTATTTCTCTAAATCATTTGACAAACCTTGCTTTTTTAGCTCAGGAGCTTACTCATCTGACCTTCCCATCACTCACATTCCACTAACTTGAGAAAATAAAGTTAGTTAAACACAGAACTTCATCTGGAAAAGGGTTTTAGGTTTGGTTTTGACATTTCATAGCTGCTGAAATTTATGTTCTGTTAGACTTTGGTGTAAATATTCCCTCCTAAAGTTTTATCGTTTGAAAGTCCTCATGTTTTGATGTTTACAGATTTGGGTGCCAGAGATTCAGCTCAAATTTACTCAACTTGGAGACATTTTTGTGGCTTATTTGCTTCTAATCAAGTAACCCCCAAGATTCACATTTTGATTTGGTCTCTGGGAAGGTGGGTAAACAAATAAAGAGCCCAAAGTGCTGAAATTGTTTTCCTGGGATAGGTGTTGAGTGACACCAACAGCTTAAACCCAGCAGGTTTATGTGAACTGTTGGCATATCTTTCTGCTATGTAGAGTGCCACATGTTTACCCAGCTGTGGGAATCTTCCTCTCAAAATACCAGTGTCCACAGTTTATTTAAAAAAGAAGCATTTGTGCTCTGATGGAGCAAAAAAAGTGGGGGCTTTGAAAGCTGAGTTGCTGATTTCTTACTATGTGACTGAATGTCATCAGGGCAGATCAGAGCTGGTGCAAAATGTGACTATTTGCCTCAAGGAAAATGACGATGGACATTTCACAGATGTTGTGAGGGATGATGCTACTGCAGCTGTTAATGAAGAGAGGAGATAAAGGAAAAGGCCTCATTTTCTCCACTAATTCTACTTAGGGTGTCCATATGACAAGCCCTGGCAGCACATATTTGTCATACACTATATATGAAGTGAACTCTGTAGCATTTACTTGATCATCTAGGAAGCATTTGATGTACAACTGATTCCAGTCAAAACGTGGCCAAAATATTTGGATATAAGAGATGTGCTGAGGGGACATCACAGGAGTTACTCTAAAATTCATCCCTCTCCAGATCCTTCACATGCAACTATTGAATATTAGACAAATTTCCCCCTCAAACTTCAGGAGTTAAAAAAATAATATTAGATATGGGAGAAAGACTCAGGAGAGCTCTTAACTCACTTTAAACTATTCCTCCTCTTAGAAGTTGTGTTCAAGGACAACATGACTGGTCTGACCCCTCCTTGTGCAAAGTTCGCAAACAAAACCATTGCTGCTGGACAAGATATTCGGTGCTGTAGAGTAATATTTTGTTTTAAATTAATGAGCAAATATATCTTTTTTTTTATGAGCCAATAAATAGACTTCAAACCTTTAAGCAAATACCTGTCATGACAAAAGCCGTGAGGGGCTCTGTGTGAACACCCGCATGGGTTGTCCCCTTAATGTGAATGTCATAGCCAGTGTAATCTATCAGGCCCGATACGTGAGCGCTGCGAGCGCCTCCCGACACCATAAGCTCCTGGGCTTCATGTGCTGCAAGGGAATCTCTAACGTGTATAACGAACTTGGCAAAAGGCCCGTCTCTGGTGGTCCAGGAGAGGTTGAAGCTGTCGGGAGTAACGTTTGTGAGTGTGAGCGTGCCCAGCTGTGGCTCAGCCTCTGAGGGAGAAAGGAACACAGGTGAAGAGATGGCATCACTCTGGGGGGGGCTGGGGAAATATTAATAATTACTAATAATGATTGAGAATTATTAATAATTATTAATAGCAGTGGAGGTTTATAGATGCTTAAAGATAAGGCTGAATGTTTTAGCCTTGTTTTGCAGTGGTTGAAGAGAAAAAAGAGCATTGCAAGAGCTATTGTGTAAGGTTTTGGAAAGAAGCCACTGAAATTAGTGCTGACTTAATTTGTGGTGTTTTGTTAGGTTTTTTTGATTCAATTTTCTTAAATTAACTCAATTTTCCTAATGAAATGTGGGCCTGATTTACAGAATGACCAATGGTGTACAGTCCTGTGGTGAAACCATAGAAGGAACCCAGCACAGGAAATTTGATGGGAAAACAAACCCACGGCAATTTCAAAGTAGATAAAGTAGGATTCGGGCAGGAATTAGGTGAGTCTAAACCAGATATCCTTGAAATCCCAGTTCAGCTTTTTTAGTGTTCTGGTGCCCGGAGTTGTAGATACTTCTTTATTTTTGGACTCTAAAGTTTATGAGGGGGTTTCAATCCTAACAGTGATTATCTCAGCACTAATCTCAGGCCAAAACCTCCCTGGACTCCACAGATAAGATGTTCCTCATCCTCTGATGAGGCAGCATCAGAGAATATCTAATAGACTGAACAAAAAAAGCCTGAGATACAAGAGAATAACTATGTACGTGATTCATGCTGGGAGAAAAATAAGAAAGATGTATCCCACCAACAAAGAGAAAAGTGAAAGAAGAAAATCCTTTTCTTAACTTAAACATGAACTGCTGCAAGATGTTCCAACTTTTACTCCCGTTCCCCATTGCAAGACTTTTAAACAATAGTCCACCTTCTTCTCTGGAAATGTCTAGGAAGAGGTGAATCCAAGTGGCCCCAACTAAGGACACATGCTGTCATGCTCTCAGCCAGTGACCATCAATGCCTTCATGGCTGACAGTGGAGATGTCACCATGTAAGCATGGTACTTCTGAAGACAGGGGACAAGACGAGAGAATATTCACAAAGCAAAAAGACTTGGGTGGAGAACCCAGTGACATCGAGCATGGAGCCATCAGCCCCGCATGCAGGTCAGAGAAGACAAACCAATCCTTTCCAATCTCCATCCCAAAAGGACCACATTCCTTTACATGCCACTTGCATCCAGTCAGGCACGTTCACATCAGAACATCCAGACTCCAAAGAACACTACATGCAAAATAAGTTGAAATCATCTCTTCAGGCAAGTCTTAGTGATCTTCCACCATCCTGGAATCACTATCACCAGAGGAAAAGCTTTGACATTCAGTGAAACAAGGCAGATCTTACAGACTCAAAGGTAGCAATGCCAGTGGCAAAGTGGTGGGCTGACCGTCAAGAAAGGGTGAACTTGATTTCTGAGCCCTGCTCTCTGCTGGGAACACATGACGCAAGGCAGAGAAGAACATCAGAACCAGCACAAAGTGGTCAGACCACTCCATGCAGTATTGGTTGGTCATTCAGCATGCTGCATGAAACTCCCACAAGAGATGCAAATGTCTTGGAAGACATTTGGTTTTAAGAACAAAGAACCAAAATCGCATGCAGGTGCCTCTGCAGGCTGATAAAGACATAAAGGCCTCCTACCCACAACAAAGTGCGTGAGGATGGGATGAACAAGAACTTAATTCCAGACCAAGTGCAAAGATATTCTGTGAAAAACATTATCTGGAGCAAGTCAATTATATATACACAGAACTTGCAGGTAAGTGTATATATAAGGAAACCAACCATGGTTTCCTACTGG
Organism: Patagioenas fasciata; assembly: GCF_037038585.1. NCBI lineage: Eukaryota > Metazoa > Chordata > Aves > Columbiformes > Columbidae > Patagioenas > Patagioenas fasciata. The sequence goes on from NC_092539.1 coordinate 3,881,120, forward strand.
CTCCTTTAATGCTGGGGGCACTTCTTCAGCCTTTTCCATTGTCCCAGATCTGCCTTTTCCCAAGAGCTTTCAAGCCCAGCTTATTTCAGCCTCCCCTTGCAGTGATTGCCCTATAATTTACCAAAGGAACAATGATGAGTTGGAGCCACATTTTAGAGCAGTTCGGTGGACAGCAGAAGAAAGAAGAGAGAAAAGCAAACCTGGAAGATGAAACAGTGAAATACCTGTGGTTGCCCGTGCTGTCAAGGTCTGACCACCTTGCCCATCAACTACACCATGGAGTTGGACGGTGTAATTAGTGGCAGCTTTGAGGTTGGTGACTACATAGTGCCGGGAGGCCCCTGGCACTGTGTGCACCAGGGAGTCCAAAGGGAAGTCAGAGTTTCTGACTTCTAGAATAAAATGGTCAAAGGCATTGTCCTGTGCTTCCCATGTGAGTGACATGCTGTCTGAGGTAGCATTTGATACACTGAGTTTGCTAAGGAGAGGTTCCTCTACTACGGGAAAAAAAAAAAAAAAACAAATGGAAACGTATTGCAATTATTAAAACTCAAAGTAACAAAATCAAATAATCATGTAGCCTTGTGTCTCTGAAGTCCCTGCAGTGACCCTGCCCACATTAACAATGATTCAGTGAGAATATTCACAAGCTACTGATACCAGAAACTGCAACTCTGTATTATCTGATCACTGAAATTTGATATTGTGTTTGAGGTCATTGACCACATTAATCTATTGCTATGGCAAATAGCTATGACAACTTTTCCTAAGATCATGTCAGCAGGCAAAATTTGGTAAAGATGCTAAATGATCACAACATGACCTGTTATCTGCCTACTATTAGAATGCACCTTCTGCTTCCATTGTCTAGTCCTCTCCTTCCACTTTTGTGCTGTAATTGGTTAGAGAACATCAACCATTTGACTTCCTTGTCTTTTCTGGAAAAGCTGTTAACTGTAAAACCTCAATATGCACAATGCACCAACCCATGTAACCTGAAATCTAAAGTTGAATTCAAGCAATGCATCTGCCTGCAGGAGTCTGCTGTCACGGAGTGAAATGTGCCTGAAATCTATTTAGAGAATCAGGATAAAAACTGTATCTAGAAATCAGCTTATCTGGGAGAAGTAGTGTCTCCTATGGTGTGTGACAGATGCAAACGCATGTTGCAAGGCTAACATAACGAATCATCTCCCACCTGGCTCCTGGGAAATTCATTTTGCTTCTCATCTGTGCCACAAGTTGCCCCAACCTTAATGTTGAACAAGAGCAAACTCATTGTGTGAATGAAATTGCATCACAATGTGACTGACAGACTTTGCTGGATGTGATGGTGGATTAACATTGACAGTGCAAAATATCTCCGGCAGGTCTTCCTTACAAGATGTCAAACCATGAGGTAGAGGATTTGGTAATGGGCAAGACTGGGGGCAGGGGAAGGGGTACAACCTGTAAGGAAGAGTTAAAAGAAAAGAGAGTTAGTATTGAGGTAGGTTTTATGTACCTGTTGAAGCTGCAGCACTTATTGCCTGTGTGCGGAAACCATGAGAGATCCCATAGAGGTAGACAATAAAATCAGTGTTGGGGGAAAGCCCTGAGATATGAGCGGTTCTTGAATTGCCTGAGATGTTGAACTCCATGGGCTCCAGCAACCTGTTAGAATCAATAATTTCAATAGTAAAGACGTCGAAGTCTCCACTGGTGGTTGTCCAAGAAAGGTTGAAGCTTTCAGGAGTAATGTCGGAAACAGTCAGCTCACCAACTTCTGGGTGTGCTCCTGAGGAGGGAAACAACATTGGTCAGAAGGGGACAGTCCCCAGTTCCTCCTGCTCAGAAATGCCGTGCTTCTCTCCGCTCATGCTGCAGCACCCCAAGCTGCCGCTGGAGAAAAGGGTTTGAGCAAAAGCTTGCTACAAGCAGACAGGCACTATGAGGAAGAAAGCAAATGAAGGCATCTCAAGATGTTAAATAAGAAAAAAGGGGGGAAAAAAAATAAATACAAGCTTTAAAGCTATGGTTATTTTCTTTTACCTCCAGGAGCAGCCATGTGCCTTCAAGGTCTGAGCATGAAAGCAGATGCAAAAGAACTTTTCTGAATGCCCCTAGGGCATTAGGAAAAGCTAAAACTAGAGCTTTTTTCTTTATGCAAAGGAAAACACTGTGGGTGTTTTGCTCTTCTACTTTCCCTTTCAGCTTAAGCCTCTGAAAGCTGGCATGTAGTTTTGGAGCTGGCATCAAAATGCAAAGCAGTGATAGCTGCCTTGGGGTTTCTTCCTCTCCATAGACATTCCTGATGTGTTACAGGAAGGCTCAGAAAATTCTGACAATTGGAAGTTCCCAAAAGGGAAAATTTTGAAAAGCCGGGTGCTGAGCATGACCCAGAAAGGGAAGGGAAAACCTCAGCAGGGCATCTTCTGCTGTTTTCATTAAGTCAGTAAAAAGAAAGCACATGCATATTTAGGCAGGACACCCATGATGTCTGTTTTCTTGTTTGTCCCTGTACAGGCTCTTTAGTCCAGCCACATTTGTCTGTTTTCAATGGACAATCTGCTACCAGCTCACACCAGGGACTCAAAGCACAGGACTTGTGGCCTGCAGCAGGACACAGCCCAAAGCCAGCACCTCATGCCAGATGCATTTCCACCTAAGCCAGGCTGCTTAAAGCATTATTGAAACAAGCAAGCTCATTTAATGTTTTCATTCGGTTGAGTTTTTACATGTACTTTTATTCCCTTCTGTGCTGGGGGAAATCAAATATGAGCAAGTTCTGGCCATGTCACAATCACAGGAGGTTGCAAAGGTCTGTGAGGAAGCCCAGAGGCAGCTGATATTGTCCACAATAAATTATCTGAAAGAAGGGACACAGGTGCCCTTTTATTGCCAAGTAATTCATACCCTGTTCTTTACCAATGATCATAATACCTGGAAGAGTCAGTGAGCCGTACAGGACAGACGTAAGTACATATTTACTTCTCACAGCCAGAGCTCATGATAAGCTCTCATTTAAAGCTGTAGTCTTCACAAGATCAACCAGGAAATTATTTTTGTGGCTCTGGATTAGTTTCATGCAGCCTTCTGATAATGTGGGGTTATCTTCCTCTGTTCAGGGCAGTTTTATGCAACAGTAGTTCTGCTGAATTTGGTCTTGCATTGTATGTTTTTCAGACCAACCAAACTGCTCAATAACCTCATGTGGCTTAATATATAATATTACTCTTGGTAGGAATTCACTTGTGTTCTTTTCCATATGAGAACATACAGAAGGTGTCTGTCCTTGCCCTTGAGACAGCTTCACACACTATACCCCTGAGTTTGTACTTACTGAAGCTGGTGCATAATTTCAGATGTAGACTCCGAATAGTAAAATCTAAACATACTCTTGGGCTTTGATAATCCACACTACAAAGAACAGATTTTTACGATGTCACAAGGCAACCTGGGCTTCCCTGAGCATGTACAACAGCCAGCTGGGTTGTGCTGTTAGTGTCCACCAGCAGAAAAGTGAGTAAAGGGAATAAAACAAGACATTCTGAGGCAAAGAGGGGGGGAAAGCATTCCTAAAAGCAAAGGGCTCCATGGGGTCACTGAAACTCTGATTGGAAAGTCCCATCATGAGACATTTCCGTGCCAGAGACATTCAGCCACGCTTTGCTGAGCTCAGTGCACCCCATGTAAAGCCAAGCAAGCTTTGCTGAGTGGTTGCAACAGCTCCGGCTCACACCCATCTGCAAAACCAGCCATGAGACGGGATGAGTGACTTTCAAAGATACCTGTCATGGTTTCGACAGAAAGGGGTTTGGTCCTATAGCCTTGGGTCACACCATAAAGTGTGATGTTATAAGGTGTGTTGGCCTTGAGGCCCGTAACATTCACAACGCGCAGGCTGCCTGGGACCGTGATATTCCGGATTTCTTCGGGATTGTCAGACTCCTGCACCTGAATAATAAAGTTCTCGTAGGCCCCGTCGGCTGCTGTCCAGGTGAGCTGGAAACCATCCCAGCCAGTCTCTGACACTGAAAATTGTCCCAGCTCAGGTTCCTCCTCTGAATAAGGACAGAGAGTCAATCAGTTACTCAGATTACAGGCTAGAGGTGATGAGGTATTACTTAATGATGTTCTGTACGAATGAATTAACATTTGTAAGCAGTGCACGGACACATTTACATTCTCAGCTGCCCCATATAACTTGTAACTCTCTTCAGAGACAGGGTAAAATAGAGCAGAAAGAAAAGAACCATAATAATAACCATATTAGTACTAAAAGGCTGCTTACAGGAAGCAGCTTATTGACCATCTTACTGTTGCAAGTGTTTTGCCAACATCAGTTACAACTCGCTAAGAGACAAGTAGGTATCACTATAACCACTTTATGCACTATTAACAACTCCAGATTTGCCATTATGAAGTGACTGTGAATACTGCAATAACACCCATTGTAAGGGTAGGAAGACACTGAGTTTACAAAAGTAGAGATTCAGATGTTTATGCTTTTAATTGTACCCATGTGAAGGATGCTATTTATTCTTCCAAACTATTTCTAATCCAAAACAATAAAGAAGAGGAAAATTCCTCCATGTCTGTATGTCATTAGCTGAATGGATTTGTCATCCTTATATTACATTATTCTGTCTACAAAACCTTTCTGGGGGCAGAGATGCTTGGATTTTCAGAGTTACTGATGTTTATCTCAAATTGAAATCTGCATTCACAGAAATCAATGTGGTCAAGTTGGGAACCATCACAGCTAAGTCTCTGACACTATTAAGTCTGAAAGTTTAGGTCATTTTCTCAGTAAGAATAGAAAGTCCTCTTTTTACAGAGGAAATGCAACCAATTGCTTCAAATTAGCATGGGAACAGTAGAAAATGACAGAATAATGTCTGTTTTTTTCCACATGGAAAATCTTGCTATATGATCTATTATTGGCCTGTGGACGGCAATGACTTTTTAGCACTTTTCTTACTTTCACTGTCAATATATAAGCATTATAAGGAGAACAGAGTCTAGCTGAATAATCCCAATCTGCATGACTAAGAATCTATAAAAGACAATACAGGAGGGAAATGTATCTGATCTGTCAGTTGTAAACTGCAACTTTAAGCTTCATGCATATTTTAAGGTAGAAAGTAAAGTGGTCCTGGAATAAAATTGAGGCTCAGCAACATTATTAAAGTAAATTTTCCCCCTGTAAAAACAGGGTGTTTCTTGCATGACCGCTGCATAGCCTTATACAGCTAGCTAGGGTTGTATTTTCAGAGGTTGAGCATTCATAAATCACAGCCAAGTATCTTCAGCGAGATTCAGTAATGTACAGTAAATTGCTACTACTCAGGAATGCAAAAGTTTTGACGAGCTTTTCCCATCCTGTTAGAAAGGAAGAGATTGTTTATGAATTAACACAACAATGCTCAACAACAATAACGAAAGCATTAATCCAGAGCTAGTTTGCTTTATCAGGAACAGAAATGAGACACGTTGAGACAGAATATGAATCCTGTCAAAAGAGAACTGTTTAGCTGAAAAAGAGAAAACAGGACAGAAAAGCATCTCGTTGTATCAGAAATAATGTTTTGGTGGCAACAAAAGAAATAAACATTTCCTTCAAATGAAAATGAAACTAAACCAAAAGTTGCAGTAAATAAAAATCTTTCAAGCAAAAGCTCGAGTATTGTAAGTAATGCAGTAATCATCACAGCTTAAAAGCAATTCAGAGTTCTCTGACAAAGGCTCAGTTTCATTCGCATCCAAGATGCAGAGTCCCTTTGCCTCCTGTCTGTTTCTCATGCACATCTGAACTGGAAGCGCACACAACCCCATCATGCTCCCAAGGGACCAAGAGGTTCTTGTACAACATCATGCACTGACTGTTGGAGACCTCCGAAAGCCTCATCCATAAAGCATCTAAGATACATGACAAAAACAATGACAACGTCATGGCAAATGTTATCAAGGGATGATGTTTCTTAATCAAAAATAAAAAAAGAAAGAACAAACCATTGAGAGATGCAAATGCTCTAGCCTTGTAGTAGGTGTGAAATAATCGATGTGTTCCTGTGTAAATATTTTATCTCATGTTGTGAATTTGGTTTGGGGTGATGGACAGGTATTAGTCTCCAACTGGGTTTTCCAGATAGGAACTTATGCACTGATACTTTGATTATTCTTGAATTGAGCCCTGTGGCTATTGGCCTGTCTCCTCATGAAATTCATGTGAATAGGGATAAGAGTTGGAAGGTTTCAGAAACGTATACTCCCAATGTGTTACAATCTTTTTTTCTCTGACATCACCACTTCCATGCCATTGCTGCAAACTGCACCCTTCTGGCAATCTGTCTTGTGTTTGAGCCACAATCCAGCTAAATACCTGCAGCATCTTGCTATTTTCATATGCCCTGCAAATAGCAGATGCATCGATGTCTCTCTTCGCATGCGATTTGAAAAGAGAGAATCGGTGCTACATGACCTTAAAAGCTGCATGAGGCATCGTCCATGCTGCACCACGCAAGGCTCTCATTCCATAGCAATAAGTTTTAACCCGTGCAAAAAGAAATTGAAAAAACAACTAAGAAGGAAGGCATCACTCACAAAGCCTAGCATTTCTGCAGTGGAACAGCAGCATGAAAATGAAATTCTGTATTTCAAAGTAGAAAATGAATATATGGCTGATGAATCCATAGAAAATACCTGTAGCAGCTAGGGCTTCCAGGGACCAAGAGAGCTGACCGTGAGTGCTTCCACGGAGGTTAATCTGGTATTGTGTGCCAGCTGTGAGATGGGTAATTTCTGTTTCTCGATGGTTTCCAGGCAAAATGATTTCCTGTGTTCTGTTTAAACTGGACAGGTCTTTCAGAGTGATAAAGAACTGGTCAAATACCTCATCCTGTGCTGCCCAAGACAGAGTGAAACTACTGAAAGTCTTGTGTGTTATATTAAGGTCACGAAGGGCACCAGTGGCTTCTGAGATAGGAAGGTCAGTGGGCACCAAAAGCAGAGCATGAGAATCGGTGCTGGGGTGTCTTAAATAACTCAGCTCTGTAGGTGCAGGACTGGTAGGGTTAAATGACGTTTCATTGTTTGATTCTCCAGGTGGTGTGAGTAGATGTGCTAAACAGAGGTAAATTACAAGTTAAAATTGCCTGATAATAAACCCAAATATACCAAAAGACAGCTAACATCTTCCACAAAACAGTTTGTGTGCTTTGCATTAAAGAGCTCTAAGAGCAGAGAAAACAGATGGGTACTACTTTTTTTGGAGACTGAATCCAGGCCACAAGCAAAGGTAGCATCACCAAGCACGTGGTTATCACACAACCACGCTAATTAGCAAATCCAGAGCAACAACCACTAATTAAACACAAAGACACAAAGATGAGCTGAAATGCTTCCAGCAGAGAAATGGGCACATCCTCAGTTGATGTAAATCAGTTCAATTTGGCTACCTCCAAAGAACTTCGTTAATTTACATCGGTGAGGAACTGAACCATAAATCTCTCAAACATGCCTTTTATCTTTACTACAGCACGTCAGTTATTGCTTCCGGTACAAACCACGAGTAGAATGCATGCCAAATATTGCAAACATATGCAAATCCAGACTGAGAAATCAGCCCCAGTAGAAACATGCTAAATCTCATCCTATCCAACCAAAACCAGGCTTGGAGCAGTTATCCACCTTGATACATGCAGAATTTTCAAAAAATGGCAGGGGGACACATGCATCCTTACCTAAAAACCGAGTCAGAAAGAAAGTGAGCAATCATTCTTAAAAGAGATCCAAAGGAATGGGAGGGGAAAAGATTTGGCCTTTGACATGCTGAATGATCTGTGAACACATCTCGTAGTACAGTCAGATTCTGAAAATCTGAGAACTGTGGAGAACACAGAGAATGTGTTTCTGATCACAGCCGCAAGGCAACAGGCAGGTGATTTTTCTGACATGCAGAATTATCTCCTCATTAGTGAAAAACCATGTAATTTCACACCTCAGTGACTGCCTTGCTTTCATGCTCCATTTGCATTCAATTAAGAGAGAGCAAGTCATCTACCACCATCGATCAGATCAGCACAAATAAGTTCTCAGGATTCATTGTCTGTCTCCAAATTCACACACTTATCAGGGGAAAAAAAGTTTTCAGAAGGGAAAGATCAATTACAAATGTTTTCAAACAAACGCAGAAACGTTATCTTGAAAATATATTCTAAGGACAAACACAGATGTAAAAACATTATTTTCTGCTCACCTCCAGGAAGGAGAGAAGCCTGCGAGGCAAACAGTTATTTATATTTACATATATCATTGGTATTTTTTACTTAGATAAGGGACCTCCATATAATTAACCCCAGCATGTGATCTGAACCAGACGCTCGACGTGGTGTAACCTGAAGACAGTCATCACACCAGTATATGTGCTATAATGGTAAACACTAGCACAATCCCCTCTTTCTAAGGGAACTGTCAAATTATCCAACTGCACCAGGGTTGCTGATCTCATGTAAGAAAGCAAGACAACATGCAGTATTTAACTGTATGGACTTTGCGCACAATTAGATGACAACCAGCTCTTTCTGTTCTGGGAACAGGCAAAGAACGATGGCATCAAGCAAGTGCACTGGTACAGCCTTGAGGTTGCCCACGTAACATGCATATAGCAGTAGCAGGGCTTTATTGTGGGTATTTCTGCAGAAAACAGGCAGAGATTGAGCAAACAGAGCAGTGGGGAGGAATGTACTTGTACAGCTCCATGCTGTACACTGGGTTTCCACTAGGAAACCACCACACAACCTGAACTGGAAACCTAGGACAAAACATCCAAAAATAAAAGGGAAAAATAAAAAAACAAAGCTGGCATTACACTCCTCATATGTTGAAGATCCCTGAGAAAACCCTGCGTAATAATAGCCAAAACTGGCTTCTCGTTTCCCTCATATTATTTGACCACCCCTACTGACATTTCTCCCAGGTTCCTGACAGCTATAGTAAAACCACACAAGGACTCTGTTTCTTTAACCTCAATGGGAAACACAGCAACAGTTCAACTGCACTATACAAATACTGAGGGACCAACCACCTAATTGGCATTTTAGTTCAGAATTTTGCTGTCACACGTGGGCTAATTTTATTGTGCCAACATTGATAGCTATGTGGGAGGTTGCTGAGTATAGGTTGTCTCATGGAGCATATGTAATTATATGTAGTTACATCACCTGTATCTTTTTTTTTCAGATGTAATTCGGAATATTAACTTGGATTTAATGACTTGAATCCACAAATGAGTTTGTGGACAAGAAAGACTGTTCTATACACACACATACAAACACACATATACCATACATTAAGTCCATGTGCAACAGAAATGTATGTGGCTTTGTGTACAAACATACAGACAGAAAAATAAATTATATGAGTAGATGGAAAATACTCTGAGAACACAGACAGTATCAGTATTCATTGTTTAGCAAATAGAATACTACAGCGGATAACAGAAAATCTGGAAAATAAATCAAACCATAGGATAACAAGAGCAATGGAGTTCAAAGACTTGACTTAGCAACCAGAGGAATAGATGGGGAGAAGAGAAAGAGCTCTAGGAGCCCCAGGTGGGTGTATGACAGCCAGATGGAAGGATTCATGGTGGCAAGATGAATGAACAGTAGATACCAAAGAGCTGAGAGCTTTGTAGAAGGGAAACTGGATGGAAAACAAACATGCAGCCTTTCTTGGACTAGAATACTTCTCAAATATCATCCTTTTAGTAAAATCTTCAGGCTGGATATGGCCTAAATATGTCTATACTGCTGTCGCTGGCCTTCTGAGGAATTCCATTGTAATGCTGCACTGGCAATTTTACCAAAAAAATGTTAATGTCCTGCCAGGATATTTCCCCAGTTACTTGGCATGAAGCAAACAGTATTCTGTATTATTTCTTGCTTCTGTCTGTTGGATTTTACATTATTTTCCAAGAGGGACTATCAGCCAGTTTCACTGCAGTCTCTCATCAGCTTGAGCAACACTGGCCTTCCAAGGTGTTTGTTTTCTTTTCAGACCCCTTTGGCTAAAAGGTATTCCCCTCTCTTAACCAGCTGATCAAACTGGGCTTACAGTGCCAGTCTGCATCTGAATTTCATAAGAAAAACATTGCAGTATATTACAATCTAAAAATACTAGAGTAGCTACCACTAAAAATCCTTATACTGAAGTCAGGTAGCAGAGGAATCAGCTGAAGAAATGGACAATCTTTTCTGGCAAATTTATTTTTCCAGTGGTTAGCACTGTAGTTTCCCACTGAATTGGCTCACCTAATCATTCCTCCTAATGTTTGAGTTTGTATAAAAAAGGGTGGCGCAATCTAAGACAAGAAGAAGTCAGGAGAGGAAGAGGGACTGATGCACAACACAGCCAAGGGTCTTTAGTAAACAGCATAAATCTTCTAAAAAACATTCAACAGAATGGAAAAGTTACTTCTCCAAGCCATGCTCCTATGTGCAACTCGCTTCCAGAGGCAAGACAGTATCACATCCACAATTCATCAGCAGTTGCTGCACAATCTGAGTCCTTCAGCAGAGGAATTTGAGGTTGGCGCTTGGTTTCTCTAATGTCCACTCGTTTATCTCCACAGGCCTCTCATGCCTGATGTATTACCGTCCGTCCTCCTCCCAGACCCACATTGTGCTCTGCAGGCAGGGTTCCAGAACCAGAGCAAGGCAGAACAAAGCTGCAGTCTGACTGCTCAGCTTCCTCAGAGTTGGGCGATGTGCTTACCCTACAGATTAGTTGTTAATCTGCTGTAACATTCTCAAGACATGCTGTCAGAAAGGTCCCCCAACCAGTAAAATACCTCCTTTTCTTTGATTTCTGAAGTGATTCCAAACAAAAATCTGAAGTTAAGCTGGGCGGGACCTCCAACAAACAAGCAATAGCCTGGTTTGTGATACCTTCATTAGTAACAGAAAGGAGGTACCTGTTGTAGCCACAGTTTCCAGGGGAGAAGAGTGCTGGTCCCCAGCCAGTCCATACACCTTGATTCTATAGGAAGCGTTAGCTTGGAGTCCATCAGTCACAGCACCCAGGGATTCTCTGGGCAGGAAGGTTTCTGCAGGGGGCCCAGTTGCCAATGGCACTTGCTCATACTGCACCACAAAACCACTGTAGACTCCTGTATTCGCATACCAGGAGACACTAAAGCTGTCGTCTGTTACCCTGGAGACCACAAGGTCCCTCAGGGCATCCTCCTGCATCCCTGAGGCCTCTGGAGCAAGAAAGCTTTCAGAGCCAGAAAGCTCCTCTGGGTCAGGAGTCACTGCCTGCATTGGACTTGGACTATATACAGCTACAAAGAGACAAATAAGCAAAGGGCAGCATCAAATATTCAGTCTTTCCATTTCGGTGAGACAAAATCATACTTAGCAAACTGTTCACTGTATAATCTTTACCATCGTTTGAATGCAGACTCACAGACATCAATCAAAAATAAACTTTCTCACTTGAGCTGCACTTCATCCATATGAAGGAGACAGAAGCAACAGAGGGCTGTCATCCTATACTATAGAAGGGTTTGTGACAATACACGAACAGATTGTCCTGACAAGCGGTGGATGCCCCAATCCCTGGAGACATCCCAGGCCAGGCTGGACGGGGCTCTGAGCAACCTGAGCTGGTGAAGATGTCCCTGCTCATGGCAGGGGTGGCACTGGGAAAGCTGGGAAGGTCCCTTCAACCCAAGCTATTCTGTGATTCTATGTCCTTTTCTCAGGGTTCATGAGCTCTGAATGTTTCAGCTGTCTGTGTGTGGGGAGCTGATATACCTAAAACGATAACAGGAAGAATGTAGAGGAGAGAGGAGGCACCAACAGAAGATCTTCAGCTCTGGGGCTGAAAGAAGCTTTACACTCAGTGATAGAAAACCCACTATACAAACAAAATAATATGTGGGAACTCCTGAATACCTGCTAGCAGAGAAGCCTGACCGAACCATCAAGAGTATGAGAAGAATATAAGATGAAAAATTGGTCATCTGCAGAAGCAAATGAAAGCCTGAAGAGAAAAAATTCTCCACCCTTTCACAGTCCCCGTCTCCTTTGTTCAGTGAGGATGGCACAAACCCTTTAAACAGCAGGACTGCCTCCTCCACCCACTGAAAAGAGCTGATCCAGTCCTAGCTGTGCTACTGGTATTTTCCACTTCAATCACTCCTCTGGTTGCTCCAAGAACTGTCCTCAGAAGTGCATGGACCTGAGATCTCCCACAGCTCCATCAGAGGGTAAAACAACAAGTCTGTTTGGCTTTGCCTGAGGACTTCAGGACCTCCCAAATACTGGGAGGACTGACTTGAGGGTGGACGAAAAAGCAAACTGAAGCAGACACCTCTTGTCTTATACCCCGGGGGTCTTACAGAGCATTTCTGCCTCCCTGTGCTCATGTGTTTGGATTTGTCCATTCCTGTGCAGGAAAAAGGTCACAGTGACGGGTTATGTCAACTGCTGCTGTTGCTTCTAAGGAGCCCACTGCAGAGAACTCTTTGTTTACTGGCTGCTTCGAGCAAAGACTTAAAACAAATACACTGGTCAGATAAATGCTTTTATTAAAAAAAAAAAAAAAAATGGAAAAACCAAACCAAGAAAAAACAGCCACCTTCTGAGACTTCAGAACATGGTGCTGAAAAGATCAGACTGTGAAATTCCACAGTGTGTTTCTATCTCTTTTCACCATTTATGCAGACTGTCTTTGAGATCGCTCCGTCCTCAGACAGATGGGGAAAGAGATAACATTGGAAAAAATCAAAGCCTGCTCACTCCTGCCACATAAGCCTTCAGCTTCCTTTTGTATTTGTGCACCTTAAGGCTTCCATGTTTGCCTACATCAGACACAGGCCTGACTTAAGCATCAAATAAGTAATTCAGTACTGATAGTTTTCTGTAGTTTACACCATATCATATAACTCTGCTGTGCTGGATTACTTGACTCTATAAAGCATTTGGAGGTTCTGCTGACATGAACATTACCAGGGAATATGAAACCAGCTTTGATCGCTTAAGCTGTATAGTTATTAATTCATAAAATCCACAACTTCTGGCACGTGTTTACCTCATAGATGGCCTTTGGGGAGAAAAGGATAAGCAACTTGCTATCTGTTAGGGATACACAACTGTAGCCCAGCTGATTCTGATTCCATTGTCTCCTCTCACTTAGAGCAGTTAAGGCTTTGCCTCACTGGATTTAGCCTGAAGGCACCTAAACATTCAGGACTTACTTGTGTTCTATACCAAGACATAATTCTGTATGCAACAAACGCTGGGTGAAAACATTTCACAAATAATAAAACCTTACTCAATAAGTAGTGCACTGATCCTGGTTAAGTAGAGTGGTCTGTACAGAGATGGTAGAAATGGACCTCATGTTTGTAGACAAATGCAACGGGCATTGTATCCAATGGAAAGTGTGACCGAATTTATGGCAGTAGCCTTTCTTGCTTTTGGATGAGAAAACTGAAAAAGGGTAATACCAGAGCCTTGTTGACCTTGCTGAAGTGTGATGGGTGGAGGCATGCTGTGAAGAGAATTCGTTAGGCAGGAACAAGCAATATTAAATATGTTCTGCTTGCTCTTCCTCTTAGTTTTTTGGCTGTAGAAAACAAACCAAGGTATAAGATAATAATGCGCAAAAAAAGCAACCTCATTTAAAACAGAAGATGAAGTCTGCATTTCCTGCAGGACAAATAGCTACATTCTTTGAGAGTCTTCCCCAAGGACAAGTAGGAAATAATTGAGAACATGGAGTTAAACACAGCAGGTAAGGAAATACACAGCTACCCCTCAGTTTAGTCTAACATTCTAGTCAGAGCTAAGCCTGCTCTGCAGACAGTTGATGTTTTTATGCAGCTCCGCAGACATGGTTTATAAAATCAGGTGAAGTTGTACTTGGGCTAGACATTGCCCAATGACCTGGGGCAGGGAACTCATCAAAAGCTGTACTCACCAGTTGAACCCTTGACAGTTGTGGGTTTGCTCTTGTGTCTGCCTTTCTCTGCCACCAGACTAATGGTGTATTCTGTTCCTGGCTCCAGCCCTCGCAGGATAAAGGAGGTGCTGTCAACTGGGATCTCCGCTTCGTTCTTCCTTCCAGAGGGGCTGACATAAGTGAGGCGATAACGGTCAAACTTGGCCACTGGTCTTCTCCAGCGAAGGGATAAGGTAGTTTCAGTGGGGTCACTGACTTCCAAGTCCTTGGGGTTATCAAGATCTACAGATTAAAAAAGCAAAGTTGAGGTGTCTCTGAACTGCCCTGGGACAGTTTTTCAGGCATCTGTAAACAGAACACCACCAATACTGGGTGTCTATCAACAGCACAGTGTCTCATACACCTTTTGGAGCTTTTAAAGGCTCATTACTTGATGTAGGTAGAGGATGATAAAGTACTCTTTTACAGACAATCATACTAGAACAGGTTTCCCCCACTTTCATTCACTTCAGCAGGCATTGCATGGAGGAGAGGGAGAATTTAGGCCTCCAGAGAATTCACCTTGCAAATTAAGAATATCCTGAGAAAAATCCATGATTTGAAGGGCAGTCAGGACTATTGCAATCACTGAGGCTGTGCTCTTTGTCAGATCAACCTTTTGGCCATAACTGCTGCTCCTGTCTGAAACCCTCGCAATCAGAGGATGGTTCCACACGATTTGCTGCTCCCTCCAGAGCACAAATGAGGACCAAGCTACTCACCAGTGCCAGCGTTAATGGTAGCAGGAGCGCTTTCCCTGTCCTGTCTCACTGCTGTCACTCCAATGCCATATTCAGTTCCAGGCCTCAAACCTAAGAGATCAGGAATAGAAGTGTGAGTTCCTGTCCATGGAACATACCTAGGGACACTTGTTTAAATAAGGAAGCAAGGTAAGATATATTCTTGACTGGGTATGCGGAGAATTGGGGTTTCAGTTGACCTTCCAGCTGATCTTATGTTAATAAATCTTTTTGCATGTACATGCCAAAGGATAAAGATTATGGCTGATTGAGATTGCATTTTTGACACTGTTCAAATGCATAAGCAGAGACACTTTCTACTTTCAAGACCTGGCAGGATAGGTACTTCTGCCAAAGAAAAGCAGGTAGACATCTGTAAGACATGGAGAAAGTACCATTATCCAGCCTTGCAGGCTGGTAAGGCAGCTTGCAGGTATCCACGAAAGTTGCAGAGGGTGCCATCAGTAAATACCATCCCTAGGCACATGCAAAACCATTTGAACTCAGGGATGTGAAACCATCTCCACAAAAGCATGAAGCTACCTAGAACTCTGGGATGTGACTAGCGTGGTTCAGAGATACACGTGAAAGTGAAATGCCACGCACCTTTATTGGCTGGTTAACCATCTGCAGGTGTGCAAATATACATCACATGTGTTTTAATTGCTTCTATTAAAATGCATAA
Organism: Patagioenas fasciata; assembly: GCF_037038585.1. NCBI lineage: Eukaryota > Metazoa > Chordata > Aves > Columbiformes > Columbidae > Patagioenas > Patagioenas fasciata. Next base: position 3,896,537 of record NC_092539.1, read on the forward strand.
TCTCTACTTGTGCCTCTTATGTATAGTGATCAAAAGGACATTTTCTTTAGGATGATTTTTGCTCTAGGATGATGATAGTGGCAGGACATTAATGACAATCTCTTCCCCTACCTGTGAGCGTAGCCCTGGTTGTTGCTTGGTTGCCCTTTGGCACTGTGATCTCAGCATGGTCTCCACCAGAGATGGGAGCAAACTTAATTCGATAGTTATCAATATTCGCATGGCTGTTCTTCCACTCCAAAGTAATGCTATTGTCTGTCTGTGACACCCGCTTCAGGTTTCTTGGAGCATCCAGGTCTGTAACCAATCAAATAATAAATAAATGAATAGGAATAATTCTCTTGTGACAGCAGTCTTCTATGACAGTACTTTTTAGAAGGTGAAATGATCCATAGAGTTAAATCCTGCTCTGAATGAACAACTACATTTTGGGATGAAAATAGAGCTAATTCTCTATGTACCATTTACTCAGCTCTCTCAATGCATCAAATCTTGACAACACGCTAAAGGACCCACACTTTCATGAAACATTCTCAGGATCACTAAGAAGCAAAGTAAATACACAAAAGCACAATGGAAAGCATTTGCAGAACTGAAAAAGGAAAAAAGCAAAGTTCTTTGCTAAACTGTTACACCTTTAGACAAACAGAAAGGAGGTTTTAGGTGGAATAGGAACCATGGAAGAGATTTAGCTCAGTAGACAGGCAAGCAATCCGAAGGAACTTTTTTCCTGAAGTAGAGACCTAGGGTATGATGAGCAAAAGCTTCTAAGTAACTAAATAACAAAATTCCCATGTTCAAAATACATTTAGATAATTAGGGGGTCTAAATATTTTGTTGAGTCAGTAAGATGTATGAGGCACAGCAAAACATTCTCCATTTTCATGTATCTCTATAATCTAATGACAATTCTGTATTGATGCAGTAACTATGAACTCAAGCAACATGATGCAAACAGCAGAAGAAGATTGATGGCGGCTGCACCACCTTCCTAGAAGTCTGGATTTGTATCCAAAGCCTCTTACCTGTGACAAAGACTTCTTTCATGGGGTCGCTTTCCATGTCCCCTCGACGAGAGATGAGCGTCACTTCATACTCTGTGTGCGGCCTCAGGTTTCCAATAGAATATTGGTTTTCATCTTCAGAGAGGTCGATGGTTGTCCTGTCCCCTGGAACATCCTTGGGGCCGTAAGTGAGCTCTATGCCTTCAATGTCAGCCAAGGGTTTGGACCATGTGATAAGAGCCGTGGTGTCTGTGACATCTTTTGCCTCGATCTGGCTAGGGGCATCAAGCTCTGTTACAAAGAGAGAAGATGTGGGTTTTTTCACAGAAATCACGCCAGAAAAGTACACATTCTTGTGCATTTAACCGCTGATTCAGAACAAAATTAATGGCTTCTACCAACTGAAACTTATCTTCATTTACTTTCTTCCTTCACTTTCTATAGTTGTAGAAGTGCCAAATGGAGCCGATTCATCAGAGCAAATTCGTCACAATTCATTAACATTAGAAGCTGACAAAGACAAGCAGGAACCCTAAAAGGTTCTTCATCTGTACAACAGAAACTCTCCTTTAAGTAATTTCTTCATGCAAATATCACCAGGATGAAAGAAACTCTAGTTCCTGTTGATGTACGTTTTGAAAAAGAAGAGAAGTGCATACTGCTTGCTACCTTCTAGCTAAATATTGATTTTCTTCTCTCTTCATCAATTCAGAGCATAAAGCTTCACTTTCTCTTTGTTTAAAAACTCCTTAGGCTACACCAAACAGCAATTCTTTTATTGGTGACACTACACCAGATACAGGCTGTGCTTACTTGTGGTTATCACTTTGGATAGTCCCGGTCCTCTGGTATTGTTTTTCACAATATGAAGCGATACGTTATACTGTTGCCCTGGTGCCAAACCTGGCTGCATATAAGATGTCTCTGGCCTTTTCAAGCTGCTGGTTATATCTCCATTATCATCCTTTTTCTGTAACATACAGAACAATCAGTTGGTATAAATATGAAAAAATCGAGGATCTTTCACTTATATGTGGCCTCTCTACAAGAAGCGCCACTTCCTTACCATATTGCGGAAGATCAGCTCCCAGCCATCAAATGAAAAGTTCAGAGGATCCCACTCCACCTGGACAGATGTTTCTTTAACAGATTTGAATTTCAGACCTTCTGGAGCAGGCAGATCTGCGGCGGGGAAAAAAAGGGATATCGTTACAGAAGCAACAAATTCACATAAATAGGGCGCTGGAGTGGGACAGCTTTCCACCACTACAAATATCTGCCATGTAGGTATCTGTATCTGAAATGTTCAAACCCACTTCACAGCCAGTTATTGTGTCTTTGCACGGACACTCCTCTGACCCGCTTCAGTTGTCACCTTAGAGTAAAATGAATTTTGCCCGAGAAACCTCTCTTTTTGTCCTCTTGAAAGAAGCCCAGTGTGGGCATTTGAAGTGAAGTGAGATGAATCCTGCCCCAGGTGTCTAAAAATGAGAACAGTGACAGAAGTCAAAGAGTATCTTTTGAAGCTGGGATATTTAGGCATGACTGTGGTGTGCACAATACAAAAAAGAAAGATGAAAAACAAATGGACAGGCAGACAGAAACTAAGTTGTGATAAAACACACTGAAGATGCAAAACAAATATAATTTCCATTTTAGTTGAAACAGTCTGAATCCAAGTGATTTCATACTGCCCTTTTACATGCTGCTACATATTTATTTTTTTTTCAGAAAGCAGTACCAGGTTTTAAAAATGTGTCTTATCATGAAGAAGCCAAGGGTCTTAATTTACAAAGACCCCAACATATTAATGGGAGGAACTACAGAGAGCAGAAGAGTTAGTGAATTGTACTTTTATCACAGTCATTGCTAATGGAAAAGAATAGAAAAAGAAAGTGCAGAAGACTGTCTTGTCCAGAACAGAAGATGAATCAAAAATAGAAAATACAATAGAAATAGTACCCAGAAAAAGGAATGCAAATAAATACATACTATGGAATAGACAAAAGAATGAATACAGGGAATGTTAAACTCACACGTTGCTACTCTGGCACTGACTGGAATACTCTTCTTGTTTTTAAGGATTGCAAAGACACGGATGAAGTATTCTACACCTGGCTCCAGCTCATGGATAGTGGCAACCGTCTGGTTCCCAGGCACAGTGAACTGCATATCTAGACCACCACTGCCGGTAGGGACATAAGTGATGAGGTACTCGTTGACGAGGTTCTCATGCTTCCATTCCAGATTTACTGTTTTATCTGTTACGTCTGTCACAGTCAGTTCAGTTGGAGGAGACACTAGGAAGGGGAAAAAACCAAAACAAATTTATAAGAAGTTTTCAAGGCTCAGAAAATAATGACTTACGCAGTTCCACATTTTCCCAGGAACAGTTTATGCGAATCATCTAACAAGCAGGGAATGGGGAAGTCGTGACACACAAATTAGCTGCTCAACAAAAGGAATGTTCAGCTGATGAAGACTACAGACATTTCCAAAAGTCCTGGGCCAATTTCTACACATACACTTGTGCACAACCTATGGCTGATTGTGTTCCAGGTCCTCTTATGGCTGCTGCACAAGACCATTCTAGCTGGGTCCTTAGGGATTCAGATGCTTAATTCAACTGCCAGCAACACATGATTTCATAGCTGGAAGTCCAGGGGTTACACAGAACTGCACAGATTTCCCAAAATAAAATAAAACATTATTATTTTTGTAAATACTTTCAATAGATTATTCCACATTTGCACACATAAAAACACAAAATGTGGCTTGGAAGTCTTCCAGAAGGAGGATATGAAAAATGGGATTTTCTTTTCAAGGGTATTCATTGTCTTCTATAAATTCCCAACTCCAAAGTACTCTTTGATTACTCTACAAAGATCTTAGTTCCAAAATTTCTCCCCTGGGACCTACTACAGAAAACCAGCTCCTTCATAGCGTAATATGTGTCATTATCTAGCTGCTAAAATTTTCTATCAATTTCCATAGAGTCAGTGGCACTGAGAAACTCTAAGTATGTGACTTTATAGCTAAGTTTCCACTCCGGCTGATTCCATGATTTTTCTCTAAGCTTTAGTCAGATCTAACATACACACCAACATATTTCTATGTCGATATATCAAGTTTTACTTTAGTTAGAAAAATCTCTTTGGCCAGTTGAGAGACATCCAAGGCTCCTGTAATAATCCTGAAAGCTTGTCCTGCAGTATTTGCAACATCTGGCTATTCCATCGTGAGAGTTTTCTCATACAGATCACTTGGATAGGACAACGTTATTTTCTGTGTGTGCCCTGCTTCCACTACAGCCTCTGCCTCCCCCAGTGCTCCAGCTCAAAGATCTACCTCCAAAGCAAAGTTGCTGAGCCCTTGGGGTCTGCCAGTGTTTATTCTTCAGAGCTGTTTCATTTTCAGCTCCTACAATAGTGATTGTCAATGCAAATGCCTTTCTTACCCATTCAGCACGAGACTGGGAACCAGAGCCTGGCTGTAAGAAACATTTGATACCCATGCTCTGTATTCGCTGGCATTCATCATCTACATTAACTCATTCCTGCAAAACCTTATCGTCTTTAGTCAAAATCCAGTCTGTACTCTCCTGATTAATCCTGCTGAATACCTAGTAAGATGACTTTGGATACATCTTTCTCTTTTCCATAGCTAAATGTTTCTTTCAGATACACTCTTTTTTCAGCATCAAGAGGTGAGTAACCATGAGAAACTGAAAGGTCATGGTGACAAAACTCAATCAGTGCTGGCTACAGGTCCAGTGACAGTGTGGTGGGAGCAAAATGGGATATGACAAACAGACTGCATCACCAGTATCAGCCCATTAGCTTGCTGACCAGCAAAATTCACCAGCAATCACCACATTTACACAGCCCTGAAAAGTCAGGGACGCCAAGAGCTTACAACTGGTGCTGTTACTGCTCTGATTCAGCTGTTTGATCTGTGAAAAAGAAGAGTGGTAACAGGGCCCAGCTACATGGAAAAGGTTGACAGAGCCCCTGAGGCTGCTGGAGGGACACAAGGAATTACCCAGGGAAGCAGTTCAAAAGTGACATTTCAACCTACCATCGGAGCAGTCATCCCCCATGTAACCCTCCTCGCAGACACACCGTCCATCCACGCAGCGGCCAACGTTGTTGCAGTCGTTGGGGCAGGTCCGGTCACGGCAGTCCTCCCCCGTGAAGCCCTCGTGGCACACACAGCGCCCATCGATGCAGCGCCCGTGCTGGTTACAGTCATTGGGGCAGGACAGCTCGCCGCAGTCCTCCCCCGTGAAGCCGTTGTCACACTCGCAGCGTCCCTCCACGCAGCGCCCACGGTTGTGGCAGTCATTGGGGCAGCGCAGCTCCCCGCAGTCCTCTCCTGTGTACCCCTCGTCACACACGCACTGCCCATTGACACAGAGCCCGCGGCCGTGACAATCGTTGGGGCAGCGCAGGTCCCCACAGCTTTCCCCGGTGAAACCCTCGTCACACACGCACTGCCCGTTGACGCAGCGCCCGCGGTTGTTGCAGTCGTTGGGGCACCGCAGCTCCCCGCAGTCCTCCCCGATGAACCCCTCGTCACACACGCACTGCCCGTTGACACAGCGCCCGCGGTTGTTGCAGTCATTGGGGCAGCGCAGCTCCCCGCAGTCCTCGCCCAGGTAGCCCTCGTGGCAGATGCAGCGCCCGGCCACGCAGCGCCCACGGTTGTGACAGTCACTGGGACACCTCTTCTCACTGCAGTCGTCCCCCACAAAGCCCTCGTCGCAGATGCACAGCCCGTTCTCACAGCGCCCGTTGCCGTTGCAGTTGTTGGGGCAGGTGAGCTCTCCGCAGTCCTCCCCGGTGTAGCCCTCTTCACAGAAGCAGGTCCCGTTGACACAGCGCCCACGGTCGAAGCAGTCATTGGGGCAGATGAGCTCGCCGCAGTCCTCACCAGTGTAGCCCTCGTCACACACGCACTCATTGTCCACGCAGCGCCCGCGGTTGTGGCAGTTGTTGGGGCACAGGGGTTCACTGCAGTCCTCGCCGGTGAAGCCCTCGTGGCACACACAGCGCCCATTCACGCACCGCCCATGCACGCTGCACACCGGGGAGCAGAGCTCTTGGCTGCAGTCTGTGCCCGTGTATCCCTCAAAGCACACGCAAACCCCATCCACGCACTTGCCTTGGTCGTTACAGTCGGATGGGCAGGTGGGCTGGCTGCAGTTGGGGCCTTTCCAGCCAGGCTCACAAATACAGCCGCAGATCTCAATGCTGTAGTTGCCATGTCCACTGCAATAAGGTTTTGTGTCCAGGCGACCTGCACCAACAATCCAGAACAATCGTTACTCAGAATCACAGAATGTCAGGGATTGGAAGGGACCTCAAAAGCTCATCCAGTCCAATCCCCCTGCTGGAGCAGGAACACCCAGATGAGGTTACACAGGAAGGCATCCAGGCAGGTCTTGAATGCCTCCAGAGTAGGAGACTCCATAACCTCCCTGGGCAGCCTGTAACTCCCTTTAGCTCAGAGACACATTAGGCTGGGGGGTGGCACACTCAGCTCAAAAACTGTCTGATTCTCCCAGCTACCTGCAGGACATCATTTCCAGAATCACCAACGCTTTTGAATGAGAATTCCTCCTTTTTCTAGTGAGATTTAGTTTAGCAGGAATGCCTTAATTTTCACTAATGCCAAGGAAGAGCCGTTGCCAACTACTTGGTAAATGAGCATCCTGGATCCCTCTGCCCTTCTCAAAACCCCTCTTCCAGTGACTGAGCAGCTTTCCTGACTGCTTCATCAGGGTATGCACCATAAAGCATTATTCACCAGTTCACTCCAGAACACGATAAGCCAAGCAGCATGCTGTAGCATCAACTGTGAAACGGGTTCTTTGCTCAGAGGAACTGATTACTACTGAGAAAACATGTGTTTTCTATCTTGTATGACCTATCTCTTACCTCAGTCTAAGAAACAACCGGAAGGATACATTTTTCCTCCCCTTCTCTAACTATTTGTGCTGGTCTATTGCCTTATATCCTGCTGTATTTTTATTGGTCTCTGTTAAAGAAAACTTGGAAATGAAAATGGTTACATTGGCAACTTACTCAAGGGGACAAAATGTGGATCCAAGAACATGAGTTTTAATCTTAACTTTGATACAAACCGTCACTGTGCCCAAGTGCTGAACATGCTCAGTGCCACAGACACAAGTCAGCCCAGGCAGACTGCTGACCCACAGATTCACAAAACTGCAAAAATGAGTAAGTGCATCTTGCAAGCTGGCCAAAAACATTCTCTGGTTTGATTACATTTTAAATTTAACAGATTGACTTCTGCTCATTCACAGAATCACAGAGTATCAGGGATTGGAAGGGACCTGGAAAGCTCATCCAGTGCAATCCCCCCATGGAGCAGGAACACCCAGCTGAGGTTCCACAGGAAGGTGTCCAGGCGGGTTTGAATGTCTGCAGAGAAGGAGACTCCACAACCCCCTGGGCAGCCTGGGCCAGGCTCTGCCACCCTCACCAGGAACAAGTTTCTTCTCAAATTTAAGTGGAACCTCCTGTGTTCCAGTTTGAACCCATTACCCCTTGTCCTGTCACTGGTTGTCGCTGAGAAGAGCCTGGCTCCATCCTCCTGACACTCACCCTTTAGATATCTGTAAACATGAATGAGTCCCCCCTCAGTCTCCTCTTCTCCAGCTCCAGAGCCCCAGCTCCCTCAGCCTTTCCTCACACGGGAGATGCTCCACTCCCTTCAGCATCTTGGTGGCTGCGCTGGACTCTCTCCAGCAGTTCCCTGTTCTTCTGGAACTGAGGGACCACAACTGGGCACAATATTCCAGATGCGATCTCACCGGGGCAAAGCAGAGATCTGAGTATCTATTCTAAATAAGATTTATGGCCAGCACAATAATTTCCCCAAGACCACTTCCCCGGTTTGCCTCACCTTCTGCTGCCTGGGCATTGGGGCAGCACCCCACCCCGCTGGCACACTGCTCCCGCAGGGACGACACCAGTCCCTCCAGCTCCTCCAGCCTGCTCAGCAGATCCTTGATGTCCGGGGCAGCTGCACAACCACAAGCCCGGCGGGGAATGTTAATACGATGGGTGAAGACAATCTGGTTCCCCTCGTTCACCGTGTGCTCCTCCTGATTCTTGACGGGCTCGATTTCCGCTTTCAGGTCCGTGTCACCACTCGCTGAATCCAGGTCCACAGAGCAGAGGGAGCCAGCAGGTAACTTGATGTTGTAGACATGGTTAAAAACCACAGGCTGATTATCCTCTGGCAAGGTCACGTTTAGCCCAGTCTCCCGTTTTTGCCGGATAATTCGCTTGATGAGTCCACCACTGGCATGCTGGTACAACAAAGAAAAGATTGCACAGGCCAGAACCTGGCTGGGGAGTCCCATTGTGGTGTTCAGTTCCTTTACAAAGCTGATGGAGTCTTATATCTGTTTGATCTTTATAGTCTGGAGCAGAAATAGGAGAACCAGTTCAAACCAAGTCAGGTATCCTTTTGTTTCCTGGCACTCTTGTTCCCTAAAAGAAGAAGGAGTAGTTTAAGGAATGAAACACAGGTACACCACCCAACAAAAGGCTTATGACACCCAATATGTGCTGGCATCCTTAAAGAACATGGCTGGGGTGCTACTCAATATACGATCTTTACCCAAGCTGCTGAGCTTGCTCTTATGTATAATAACAGCACATCAACTTATTCTCCAGGATCTCAGTGTGCTTGTGAACAACACATCACAAGGCACAAATCCTGAAGGAAGTTACTATTATTTCCAATTTAGAGCAAGCATCGTGGAACATGGAAGGTTTAAATGCCCCAAGCCAAAGACCAGGGCAAACAAGCTACTGAGTCTCATCTCAACTGAAAACACTATTTTCAGACAGAGGTAGGCAAAATTAATCTGTGTTCTGTTATGATTCAACTAATATTAAAAGTCTGTATTTCCTTCACTCATTAGTCCACTGCTTTTAGGTTACTGAAGGCTGTATTATGTAAGAAACTCGAAATGTTGTCAAAAGGCATATCAACACCACTAAGCTCATTGTCACCCTTCTCCATATGCTTTAAATTATTCCAATTGCTTGTGAATCTGAACTTCAGGGCTTGAAGCCCAATAGTATCTTTCAGTGTGCTGATGATTTGTCTACACCACACAGATAAATGGAGCCCTCGGGAGAACACTGCAGGTTGAAGGTTCTGGTGTCAGTGCTTGTAGCACAGAGAGCAATATTTTAGCATAGAAATAGTAAGAAACAACAGAAGATGAGATTCCAATAAGGGAGGCATGCTGTAAGACACACACAAGTAACAAACAGCAATAGAAATACGCGTGTGCACATGAACACAAAAAAAGGAGAGGAACAGAATGCAAACAAATCCTTTGAACATCCAAGTCCTTCAAAAAAGGCAGAAAGCTTTACACCAATGCATGTGTAAAAAGCCTTTTTAGTAACCAACATGCCTTTTCATCAGGCAGCATTTCCCACTGTCTGATCTCTCATCAGCTATAACACAATAGCTCATTTATGGTTACAAGCACCTGGCTGGGCTGTAGCAGCTCCTCCTGAAACTCATTCTTTTCAGTTACCCTCAGTATTTTCTCTTTCTCTGTAACTGTTCCTTTCAAACAATGTGAGTCAGGGGAGCTGCAAGACATCTGTTGACTTCCATACAGAATCCTACTTTAGCACGTAGAGCAAGAACCGAAAGCAGCTAATGGGCTGACTAAACAAGCGCAGCTAATAAATGTCATCTTAGCATTTGGTTTTCCTTCTAGTCCCAGAAAATCATCGTTAAATAGTCAGGCCAGTGGCTGCGCTTTCACTAGATGTAAGCAAGTGAAATGTCAGTAATGGAGGAAACAGCAATTTATTCTCTAAACATCACTGTTTTGAAGATAATTCATTTGTCAGATGGGAGACTAACTTCTTCCACCTTTCTGCTTCCCCCAAAGTGTAGAGATGTATTTTTTCCCATGCTATCCCAGCTGCTTCTGTGAAAAAATGACAACAATACACTAGACACTTTACTGAAGTTCATTTTTTTGTAGAGAATGCCGAGCTCACAAAGAGTGAACTTCACCCCTTTTTATTGGGGAATAAATCAGAAGTAAACAAGCAGCAGTGGAGGCTTTTTTCTTGTCATGGAAAAGCATTCAGCTTTAAGCCATTTCAAACACTTACCCCATTTGTTCAAATATGTCTGCAAGCCCTGTCTGCACCAGAAGAGATCAAAAAGTAGCTAATAAAGAATAACAGAGACAGACATGGCCCAGGTCTCACTTGTGACTCAGGCCAATCCCTAAACTAGGCCTCCAGTTCATGAAACATGTTCAGTACAGTATTTGAACTGGGATTTTACTTTTGAGCGCTCCCACTCGGGGGTTGCAAATTGCTTTCCATACAATGAGATTCCATGTGCTGTGTAGTTTTTTTGCCCTGAGACAGGTCATACAGCTACAATTGGTGCCTGATCCTCAGGTAGTTATTTAAGGGACAAGCTGCTTGACAGACGCATCATCAACGGAAAAGGGAATAAAGTGGACGCAGGTCTGCATTTAATTCTCATTGAATTTCAGTGAAAGTTGAGCATCAATTTCCTTATGGCTTTTGTAAATCCCAAAGAACAAGAATATGGGCCTCGTCCAAACACTAAAAAATTGATTACAGTTTTTGTGCTGACTGACCTGAGTTTACATATCATTTTATGAAGGTACAAACTGTGATTTTATTGTTTTTTTAAAATATGTCTGGAAAATGAAAAGCCTGCTTCTGACAAGAGCCTTCATCTCTGTTACCTTCACTGTTTATGAAAGCCACATGAACACCATTACTTTTACTGGATACTCATTGCATTAGTGTTGGCCAAACCTCTCAGTCTACAGATGATCCTGGAAGACGTAATGTATCTTGGTTGAGATCCTTTTGAAGTTTATGGACAAGCCTTGTGGTGGTCTAGAAGCAGCATTCCCCAGTGTCTGATCTGCAAACTCTGCGTTTTGACACCTACTGTGACATCTGAGCTAATTCAGATCAGGTGTTTCTCATCTCTGCCAAGGACCCAGCACGATTTGCCGAACTTCACTCCTAGATCTGAGATCTACAAAACAAGACACCTTCATACAATTATTTATACATTCGCCATATTTTTGGCTGGAAGAACAAAGCTGACATCCTTGTCTCTGACTCCTATTCCTCAAACATATCTAAACAACTGCTCAGACCACAATGGACCACCCAGGAGCAGGCTCCTCTAGGGAAAAATGGAAGCCACAGCAATTGTCAGGCTCTGATAGTCCCTTCATTTTCCCCCATCTTCGTTCTTTCCTTCTGAACAGTTCATGTAGATTGTGTCTTAAACCCACCTCTTGGAGACACCCTCTCAGTATTTTCTTTGCAGACATCAGCTGTTGGATTATTTACAGTGCAACTGAATGCTTTGCAGCAAGAGTTTGCAAAAGAAGACGATGCTTCTCATCATGAGTTTGGTCCTGCTGCAATGCATATACAACAAGAGGGGTGATATTTGTAGCACATCTCTCAGAAATAGAGTGTATGACCAACAATGCGTCCGTTTTTTACAAGCAGTTTGTCTAGTACAGAATATTACCCATCCTAATGAACTGTGCCCCTCATGTCTTCCTGCTGTCCTGACTACAACATAACAGCTTCAAAAATCTTGGCAATAATTCTGTGGTTGGAAAATCTACTGCTTGTCATGTAGAACAGTGAAGTCTAGAGCGATTGTTCTCTCAGTCTGATCACCAGCATCTTCCCATTGGCATCACCCCCACTGGGCAGGAGTCACCTTCTACTCTTCTTCTGTTCCCTTAGACACAACCAGAATAATAAAAATAATAACAAAAGGTGCTGTGACCTCTCACATGTCTTGAATTTCCTTGATCAGGAGTGACTTCCTACAAGACTGAATTTTGCAGTCCTGACACTTAATGAGTACTTTTTTTTTTTGTGCAAGATCTTCTTTAGACCACATAAACTTAATGAGCGATCCATCCGAAATTGGTGGTCTAGGTGCCCAGGATAGAACTGTCAGTCTCTCTGATAAATGTGCTGTCCCTATCAGTGTGATATGGGAAGAGGCTATTTGGCAATGGCTCAGTCACTGGGACAGTCTTGGTGTTGAAAGTTTGGAATCTCTGCAAGGACAGTTGGGTTCAACTTCACGTCAGAAGAACATAAAGATAATAAACATTTTCATCTCAGCCACAGGCTAAATTTGCTGTCTCCTCCTTACTGTTCGGTCTTGGAATTTTCCTTGTCTTTTATAAATGCTAACTGTAAAAGTCAGATGTAATCCAAAGAGAAAAGAAAGACCATTCCTAGAAATAAACTCCATAGAAACCTGATCATTGGTCAGTAATTCTCTTAATAACGTATGGTGAAAATCAGATGGACTGTGCATAACACAACGGAAAGGAATAATTTTCATTTCCACTGCAGCCCTTTCATCCGTGGATCTGAAAACACGTCATAGTCTGGCTGTCAATAGCTGAAAAACTGCTAGGGTTTGTCAGTTTCCCCCCACCTAAGACATTCCTGTCCCTCTCCTGACATCAGAACTTCTTCAGGATCTTTCCATTTAATTAGAAATGTGTTTTTTAATAGGAAATTTTCAATTAATCTCAGAAAAAACCCAGGAATCCTGGCTCCTGGGGAATACTAAGCAAAAGTAACATGAATATTTTCCTTCCCCAAAGACATATTTGCTGGAAACCAGCAGGTGTGTTTGCATAGTTTAAAAAGTTCTAGTGTTCCACTCTGGTCTGTCTTGCAAATTCATGAGTGACAGAGCAGTGAGAGGATTTGTGGGTATGTGGAGCGATAAACATGCAAATGAGAACCCAGTGCGATTTTAATCAAAACAGATTACAGCAGCGAGGAAAAGGAGCTGTTGAAAAGCATCTCAGCTGCCCCTCTTAAGGGAGGCAGAAGGCTGATCAAATTTGCTCAGACACCCTCTACATGTCATGACTTGGAAATTAGACTTAAAGAAGGCAAGAAAAAAGCGGAAACAAAAGAAAATGATTCCTCTCTAAACAGATACTTCCAGCATTACAGTGGGAGAGTATTGGATTCAAGCACATCTTGTTAAAATCCCCATTAAAGTAGCAATGGGTTGGATTCTTGACAGAGGGGAAGACTCGGTTGGAGAAGAGCCATGGCCCTCTAGAGAAAACACAAAACAATGCACTTTGAGGTTTGCTAATTGCTGACCCCAGAATAGTTTTCTGCGATCTATTAACTGAAGAAACTTCATGTTTCAAGAACTTCCACCAAAGCGTGATCTGGCCATATGTTCCCTGGGGTATCCAGCAGTGCACGTGTGTAGGCACTGGCATCAAGATATCATGATGCTTTCTCTTTATCTATTGCCATACAGACACAAGAGTCACATCAGGAATTTGATGCGACCTGGAGTATTCCCTCCTTGCAGACCCAGGGAATTAGTGCATTTTCTACAAGGAACACAAGCAGCGCTATTAGAGAGGATTAACAAATCGAAACTGTCTGCCAGAGTGCATTTTTACAAGGCAAGGCTTCAAAAGATGCAACTTTTTAAACAAAAAGTGCTAACATAGCTTTGCCAAGAGCACACGACTCTTGAGGCTCCAGGCATCTTCTCAAACAGAGATGGATTAAGTCTGAAATAAACTGAAATGTTCTCAAAGAAAGAGATGGGGGGGACAGCAGCTGAAACTTTTGACATAGCAGGCCATATCACAAACAATTCTGACTTCATCTTCTTTCACTGCTGTTCCCATACATTCGTAACTACAGAAAACTATTTTCTTTCCATTCTCAATTCCAACAAGGCAAAGGAATCAGCAGGGTTACTCAGTGTAGGTCAAAATACATTAAATCACAGTGGAGAGCAGAAATTCATAACAATCCTAACCCATCAGTACTGAATCTTTCCAGCAGAAATGATCAAAGCCAAATCCTTGACTTTTTCCCCCTCCCTTCTTCATTCACATTGTATTCATTCTAAGAAAAACAATTTTAAGGCAGCCAAATCTAGAGTAATTCAGAAAACCATTCTGTTCCCCAAGGCTTGCAAAGAAGGTACAAAGAAATGTTGCGATAGCTTCTACATCAGTTAAACACCATACATAGTGAATAGGTCCTTAGATGCTCCAAAGTGAAATATTCCGAATTCAGGAATTTTCTTCAGTCTTTTACTGACTTCATGAAGGGAAGGAAAGAGAATAATAACTATCAAAGAAGAAAAAAAGAAGCTGATTCCCTCATTCTCCAAAGTTCTAACAGATAAAATGCAGTATGATAAACTGCAATCCATCCAGTTTCCAAATTGAACTGTGGAGACTTACCTCTAATTTATATGCAAACAACTTCACTTCTACATCCATAGCCAGTTCATAAAGAAAAAAAGTCCTCCATATGCTCTATAGTTTTCTATATAAGAAATCCCACATCTGGGAAACCTTCAAACAGCTATGGATCTGGACTCTGTGACCCCCCAGTCACCAATCTGAAAGCCTTTGTCACCCTACCCTGCTCCAAATTCAAAGACTGAACCTAATCCTGGAAATTAAAAGGACAGAAGAGCACTAACCGAACAATCTTGCCATCTGAGGATGTCCAACCACAGTGAAAAAGTGGGAGAACCCACCCTCTGCAACAACTGCATGGAGAAAGAAGCAAACAGCTGGAAGTTTTAAAATGTGTTTAACTAGAGCAGTAGAAAATCTAAAGATACAAGGTAGTACAGATACTAAAATCCACTTTCTGTCACAGAAGTGATTCAGTGATGTCCCAGAACAAGGACCCCCTCAGCACCCATGAGTGCTGTACATATGGCAGAAAGCCTTTTCTAAAAAATATTTTGTAATTATTCTAGCCAAACAAAGCATCATTCCTCCATTTTAAATGTGGAAAATGGAGACAGAGAGAGGTTGGCACTGAGAAACCCCAGCTCCAAGGAATTTCTACATTTAGGTCTAAGTATTTTACCTGCTGCAAGACTGATGAAGCTGATCCAGCTTTGCTGGATCCCATTGCAGGGTTCAACCACAAGCACATCCCAGAAGGCATTCATAGCACCTTACAGCATCATTCTTCCCATTCATGAGTCTGCATTTATGGTTTAAACCCTTTTTATTTAAGGGCAAGTTGGCAGTTTGTGTTTGATGTAGGTAAACAGCCATAGCCCAGAGCTCTGGATACACCCTGAAGCCACCAGTGTTTCCTCCAGCGCTGGCACCACATGTTTAAAAGCAGCTCCGTCCATGGGCCTGAGAATTACAAATAGGGGCACTCTGAACACAGAGATGAGAGCGGATTTTCGCACTTAATTTCTGATTGATTTCTGGTCTCTCACAGATTAGAGTTTTCATGAGCAGAATGCATCCGTCATACATTGTGATGGCTAATGGAATTGCTAATAAAAACAAAACAAACCTTAGATTATCATAAAGTAACCCCTACAGTAGATACTGGTGATCACCAGAATTGTAGTCAGACATATCTCAGACTGTTATAAACAGCAGCAATCCAAACAAACAGAGATACAGTTTGCTCCGTTCAGCCCATGGGTTCCTGCATTAAACATCACTCAGCTAAGCGTGAACTCTTCACTCCAGTTATTTTTTCTCTCAGATGACGTTTCTCCTCTGTATAGTTTCTGGTTCACAGATTCTACTGTACGTCATCTTTAAATAAAACCATTTGGATTCATTTTAGCCTCCGCCCATTCTACCTTGTCTGAAAAGCAGCATGTAGACAGGGCTTCGCCCAGGCTGTTTTGTAAGGAATTTCAATTAATTGCTTTGTGTACAATTTAGAATTTAGCAAAGGTTCATATTTCAAAGCCTTCAGCATGACAGTACCACAAAAGGGAAAGGAAAAATAACCCACTGAACCCAATATCCATAAAAATGTGAAAGAGCTATGGTAAATTCTGAATGATAAGCATAAAAGGAGACCCATGAGAGACTAAACCTTCTGTCCTACAGTGACTATTTTGAGTTAAATTAGCATGATTATTCCATTATAAACTACTTTGTTTCAAAAGTTTTGTACTCTTACCCATGGAAAATCTCTCTAGGTCTTATCCTTGTTCAGGGTCTCGGAGAGAGAACAGACCTTTCCAAACTAAACAAGGAGTTTGGCTGCTTTTCAAAGCAGAGCAAAAGTTCAGAGCTCAGAGGTGCTCGTCTTCTAGTATCAGTAACACTTTTGATCAATAAAGTATTAAATATAAGGAGCACATCTCATGAATTAAATGAAAAATTAACTCAGCTGGCAAAGATACAGCTAGGAGAAAATGACTGCTGAAAACGTGCAGAAATTAAACACAAGTGAAAACCAGATTAGGTGATGCAGTGCCTGCAATAACAGGATATTGAACTCAACAACCAAGAGATGCCTTTCAGTCCCAAATACTTTTTTGATTTATGTTTCTTAGGAATTACCTGGCTGATGATGAGAACAGCAAAGAAATTCTGCCTGCGCATACTACTGCTACTATTGCTATTCCATCCAGAGCAAAGGAGCAAGAACTCAGAGGAGAGCCAGGGGTATGAAAATGTCACTGTGCTGGGATTCTTGAGAACCAAGGTCATTCCTAATTTCTTGTATGAGTTTAGCCAAGTTGATTAGCATCCTGATTTCTAATAAGTCTCTGGTAGATTTGCACCCTAAAGTGCAAATAATGAAACTAAATTACTTAATTCTTTTTATGTTTCAAATTCTTCCTCTAGAGATATTCTTTGGTATACCCTCTATGAAAAGACTTTACCTGCTCTCATTCTTTCTACCTAAGTTCTATGATCTTCATGCCAGAGGCTATCTCTTAATATAGTTATATACCACCTACATTAGATGAAGACCCAAGTCTTTTAAACAATAATAGCCAAGTGGCTACAGTTTAATTAGAGTCACCTACTAAATAAGTCACAGACAGACAATAAACAAGAATAATGGTGAAAAAGGTAAATAAGATGCCTTCGGAAATTCTATAGTTTAGCTAAAGAAGAGGCACTCTGAAACAACTCCCATGATGTTCAGGGCTGCTGTGTGTAAGGTCATAGAACAGTCTGGGTTGAAGGGACCTTTCCAGCTCCCCCAGTGCCCCCCCTGCCATGACAGGGACATCTTCACGAGTTCAGGTTGCTCAGAGCCCCATCCAGCCTGGCCTGGGATGTCTCCAGGGACGGTTCATCCACCACCTCTCTGGCCAACCTGGGCCAGGCTCTCACCATCCTCAGGGACAACAATTTCTTCCTCATGTCCAGCCTGAATCTCCCCTCTTTTAGTTTAAAACCATTATACTCTGTCCTGTGGCAAGATACTCTTGTTAAGGCCATGCCTACACAATCGTTTATAGAATAAACTCAGTGCCTCCTTTGGAGCCATTCCGGAGGCCAGCTACCACTGGAGAAAATTAAATAACAAACCTGAGATTAACATTATTAAAAGAAGATTAATCTGATTGAAATACTTAGTGTTACTGTAAGGAGATTTCCATTTCAAGCATGACAGTCATGGCCCGAGGACACCTCCTGCACCTGGGCGAGGGGTCACTGCCTTGAACATTCCCTCCTGCATATAACTTCATAGTTATATGTTCAGACTGTCATGCTAAAAATCAGCCAGCTATCCCTTAAAGAAATGGCACAGCATGTATTATAATATTCCCACAACAGCTTGAACCCTCAACTAACCAAAATGATCATGAACACCAAGTGGAAAACCTCAAGAACCCAGTTTTGCAACATCTGCTGTCCCACCACCAGGTATAACAAATGTTATGCAGAATTCACATGTACAGGATGAAACCTTAAGGAAACAGCATCCACTGGATATCCCAGTTTCTTTTGGCTTGTGTCAGAGCCTTACAGTTATTTTAACACGGTTATATGAGAAGCATTCAACGTGGCATGACATAATTATACAGAGCCAACCAGGCTCAGGAGGAAACATGCTAAACACAGGAATCCAAAGCTCTTAACTCATTTTTGATACCACTAGAATGCATGAAATTATCCGAGTTCAAAATGAATGAAGATAAATGCTGAGTGGCTTAGATGCGTAATGCAGAAATAATCAGACCATGCTCATAACTTGGTGTTTAATCTCTCATGTAATGTACTGTTAAATGTGCATAATTAGAAACAAATTAATGCTACATCTCAGTCTGACTTGCAGATGCATTGCCTTCAAGCACACTCATGCCTGCTGACTACGGATAATGTGGTTTATACCAAACATGCCTCCAGCTTGTAATGTGGCAGAATCTTGCCTTTTTAATTTAACTGCAAAAGCCTTTCCTGTCTTCTGTTGGAGAGTGTAAGGTCTCTGCTGCTATACCCTGCCCAGCAAAAGTGTGCCAGGATGGGAGACTGCTCTCCATGTCTTTTTCATTCACAGAGACAACACAAGCAATATCTTTACACCCAAGTTGGGATTTCTAAGCACCCAGTTGGAAATCCACATATTTCCTGAGAAGTAGCCACAAAAAGTACATTGATGCTGTTGAATAATACGTGTGAGATACCCTGAGAGCACCGAGGCAATACACCAGTGTCACTTGGTGTACGCGGGGGAGGGATGTGTGCCACCTCCTGGCAAAGGGTTATTTGGTGTGTGATCTCGCAAGCGTTCCCAGCATCAGTTCCC
Source organism: Patagioenas fasciata (assembly GCF_037038585.1). NCBI lineage: Eukaryota > Metazoa > Chordata > Aves > Columbiformes > Columbidae > Patagioenas > Patagioenas fasciata. Next base: position 3,915,201 of record NC_092539.1, read on the forward strand.
GGCTGCCAAGGCTCTGAGCACCCGACAAAACCAAGGCAGACAATGGGAGCTGTGAGCAAAACCCCAGACTTGTTCCACGACTGCAAACCTGTGCCAGAGCCCGCTGGTTCCAAGAGGGCAACGGCCCAACACAGGGTCCAGCCAGCAGCTTTGGAGCACACGGCAGGTTGTTTGTGACCAGGAAAATCCACCTCTTGTGCCGAATTTCCATCCGTGTTTAATCCCAGTGGCTGAGGAAGACATTGGCAAAGCGTATGCCCTGCCCGACAGAGGGGAATAAAGCACTTCAGTGCAAACGGAGCTTAACGTTTATTTTGGGTATGCGATGGAGTCTGAATTCATGTGATAGAGTAATCCTGACAATGAGGTCATGTTTTCCTCTGAAGGGGCTTCTTTGTACCCCGGGTTAGTTAGCAACACTTTTTCTGTTATCAAGCATCTGATTAAACTCACAAAAGAAGGGTCTTTAAAAAACAGTCTCAGACAGACCTGAGAATTGAATAAACAAATTGGTTTTTTTCTTTTCATTTTATCCAACAGGAAAAGGAGAGGGGAATAAGATGGGAAAGGCTCACAAGAAAGGGAGTAATTGCTCTCAGATGAGAGAACAAAGGTCTTAACCTATTTTCAGATTTTTTACAGAGCCCAACCCAACGGCAGGTATTAGTTACGCACATCTATGTGGCAAAAACTGAAGGATGCCCATGCTGGAGCGACACAGCACCCACCTTCCGCATCACAAAATCCTTCCCAAAACACTGGGCTTTTGTTCCATCATTAGGCAGGTAAACAAAAATTGGGGGCATATTTTAGTTTAACTTGAAGAACAGCAGCCTTCTGGATGAGAATATTTTTTTGTCCTGCAGCTCAGACAACTTTTAGTTCCCTTTATAGTGGGGTAGGAACACCAGCTCAGCTCTGACAGCAGGGAAGGACTGAGTTGCAACTAAATCATCACTAATGTCCCTGCAGGACACACACCCAAGGTCAGTTTAGGTTGTGAAGTTTAAGGAGAGCGAAGCTCAAGATGGTTTTGCCCTGACATATCTGTAAGCACTCAGTTTTCTAAACTGTAAAAATATCTGCTGATAAATACCTGTACTTATTAGAAATACATTATTTCAGACATCAGTCATTCCCTATATTAGAAAAAAAAAGCAAAACCCTCAGTTCCTCTCATGCTGCGTTATTTCATTCAATATTTCCCTGTCTTCTCCACTGGAGTAGCTAAAAATGTGTCTCTATATTACTGTTTTGGAAAAATAGTTATTGTTTGAGGCAAAAATAAAGATAAGATTGTGTAAAAAGGATGCTCCTGAAGGAGTTAAAGGGAATAACACAAACTGCAGTGGGTGGACTGAAGTAATGTCTCACATGGTTTATGTTGCTGCTTCTTTCTATATCAGAGGTGCAAAGCCCAGGAAATTAAAATGCTGCATCTATAAAATGCACAGGGTTTTTCTACAAATTCAGTTTATTCCCTTTATTATGTGAAGAGGTGAAACTCTGAATGCTGAGCTGAAAAAGCTGAACAAATGTTCATTTGGGGTACATTTTTTTAAATATAGCTGACATTTACAACAGTGGCTGGTACGTTGGTGTGATTTGGGTCCTGCTGTGCAGGCAGCACAAGAAAGGGAGATTTATCTTCAGGGATGTGTGGAAGATGCTGGCAGGCAAGGGAGCACACAGCTCACTTCTGCTCTGCCACAGCGGAGTCTTGGCTTGTGGTGCTGGGAGGATGGATCTTTCTGCAGAGCAGAGCCTTTCCTGTCAGAAAATTTGGAATACAAAGTGCCAGATGGATGTACTAGGGAGTCTTCTGCTGCCTGGTGGGAAAATCAAAGTGGAAATAAATTTTGAGATTAAAATTGCATACATATATATATAGGGCAGCCAATGAATATGTTCATTTGGGAGTTTCAGTTCAACAGAATAGTGAGGCACAGACTGCTACATTGTAGTGTTATAGCAAAGTGAAAAATTAGCAGGTCTCCCACTGAATGGATTCCTCAGGCCTAGAAAAACTATGTCTCAACAGCAGTTAAGACAAAAGCTTCCTAACCAAGGGTCTGCCATCTCAAAGTCTTCTGAACTGTGATGAGGGAAATGAAGCTAAATGGAGCTGGCTCGTTAGGGCTGGAGGTGTTGGGTTCCCACAGAGCCACGTGCTCTCGGCAGAGACTCCAGAAAGCGCTCACGACTTCGGGATTAATCGTGTGATCTCATGGTTAGAGCCCAGGACTGAAACTCAGGCATCCGGCACTCAAATTATTGTATAAATCATCTGGTGTGTCTCTGTGTATTCACCAGCAAAACCTCACAGGGGGAAATGTATGTCTCGGTGAATTAAGTATTTCAAGGACCTCATAGGAAAGGTACTGACAATTTTCCATAATTAAACATCTTCCTGCAGAGTGCTATAAAACTGCCAGAAAATACATAAGTAAATAGCAAAGAACTGAAGGGTTATTCCCTGCAACATATGGGAGAAATGGAATCACAGATGGGGAAATACCTTTTGTACTGAAGAAGAAAGTCTGACCAGAGTTGTGCTGCAAACATGCAGATAACTGCATGACCGCTGGAAATTCTAGAGTAACAACAGAAAATTGAAGACTTACTCTGAAACCAAAATATAGGATATGCCAAGCCAATAACCAGAATAAGACAATGAATCCATGGAAATAAAAAAGGTTGACAAAATGCACAGCAAAATACACCAAAAAATTTGAGAAAAATATGCAAGTGAAACAAAATATATGGGTGCAGCTAATTATCTTATATCTACAGAATGGTCTTTCATCTGTAACACTCTCCAGACATATTATGAAATCAGAGTAATTGTTGACACACACACACAACCTTCCTCCACGATGAGCTGTACCCACCGTTGTGTAGCAACATGCACTGTTACACAACTGATGTGATGCATCTTCTCAGACAAAAAGAAGAATCCTACAACCAGCTCAAACCACGGAAGGATATTTATACAAACCACAAGAAACAAACCAGTTATTTGACAGGGCAGATTATTCAAACGTGTTACATGCAAACTAAAAAAGAGAAACAGAAGAAGTGTTAACTATGGGAGAAGTAACACCAACTCTGTCTAGTGTAGCTCCCGGTGGCTGAGATAAGGCACAAGTTAACAGGGATTTCTGTGTGTCCTTGGAGCTCGGGTGTGTGTTAAGAGCTCAGACACTTGAGCATCGATTTCTGATAATGGGAACTCAGAGAAGAGAAACAAAACAACCAGGTCAGTGGGGTGCTTTTGAGCTGCATTCAGACTCGTGGCAGGGTGTACAGCAATCAGTCAAGCAGAACAATTTGCTACAAGCTTGAGAGGAGAGAAAAAAAATAGAACTATACATTTGCTAAATACTTTTTCTCCCCCCTCCCATCTGCAAAGCAATCTCTGTTTTTACTGTAGCTCTCAGAGCTGGAAAAAAATAGCCTCGACAAACTGTGGATTTAGGACAGCAGGACACATCAGTGATGTGAACAGCAACAAAGGCAATGGATTCAGAAAAACTGTTGCTGCTCTAAAAACAGAAGCAGAACTATAGAAATGGGTCATCTCAGAAGAGCTCCATGGAAAGCAGAAGGGATGTGCTCACACCTTCCTTTTGCTTTGTTTCCCACTGAAACCCCTGTTTGCATTTACAGGACAAAAATGAGTTTTACCCATTAGTCTCTGAAGACATAAGTGGAGCTCTGGGTTGTTAAATCTGGAATTGAATGAGGTCCGTGGCAGGGCTGCCACAGGCACTGCAGCCTAGATTGGTACCTTTTCCAATATGAAATACACCTTTCACAGCAAAAGCAACTTTTGGGTATAATTTCACAGCAGAAATCACTCTTGCCTCCTAAGTATGCACTGTACCTTTTAATAAAGCCTTTCCTAATAGCAAAAGCATTCGCTCGGTCTCTTGGCTTTTTCCTCCTCAGAGCAAAGACGCAGAGTTGGAAAAGATCTATGGTTTTCTAAACTTGTCTTTGGAAAGTTTCTTTGCCAAGTTACACTTTGTCAGGAGCTCATTATTTTCTGGGTAGACATTAGAGACTTCACTTAGAAATATTCTGAGGGCTTTGCTGATGCCGTTTCAAACCATGAGGTTTGTGTGCTTTTCTGCATGAATCACAGCAACTTACATTCATTCCACATGCAAAGTTCTGCTTCATTTCCAGACCCTTCTCCACAGTGTTTTTTTCCAAAACCACCTATAGGTTTTCCACAGCCCATTTCATAAAGTTCTAGATAGCTCTGTGATGAGATGGGAAGAACCGAAATTCAGGACCTTGGAATTTTCTTTCCACGGTTTTCACATCGAGTAAAAGCTTCTGAGAACAAAGCAGTAGCCAGTTCTGGGAATATGGAGCCTGGACAGGCTCATTTGTCCCTCAAATTCACAACTGAGATATTAAATGTCAGCTTGTAAATTTCTCCTGGAGATCAGAAAAGGTTAGCCAAAATTCTATTCCATACACCCATCATCACACTTTTCCATATTTAAACTGATTTTAGCTCAAGGGATGTCACACAGGGAGGTAACTGACATCAAATTCTTCTGTTGTAATGACTTTGCTGTAACTGAGACCACAAATAATTTACACATGTATTGGTCTGGAATAACAAGAAGTGTCTGAGAAGTATGAACTGCTACAGATTATGCTGGTCAGCAGGATAGTTCCATTATGCCTTGTGGTTATTATTTGCATGCAGTTTGTAATTTTACTTGGATTTAACCGTATACTTATTCAAGCACTGAAAATGACATCTCTCAAAATGTCTCAGTCATAAAAGCTTATACTACTCTTGGCAAACAGAAATATTATTACTTGCCCCCTATCATTAGCAGACTTTTGCTGTTGTCTTAAAAGAAGCTGGGGAAATGAATGTGAAACCCTTCCCCAGACAATTCTTTGCTTTTAAACCAATCTTTAGTTGATTTGGGCGGCTTCTCCTCCCTGCCAGAGCTCCTCTGTCCTTGGTACTAACAGCCGAAATGTGCAGGAATGCGCAGATTTTTCTAACTCACAAGACCACAGAAGGATTTCCTTGAAATCTGACTTCCAGTAACAGCCTCCGGGCTTGCTATCTGCTTGGCCTGCTTCTGTCAGATGCGCTAGCATCAAGAATTTGCATCTTTGGCAACCTAGCAAACTCTGAGTAGAACAAAATACACAAGGAAGAGTGAAGATGGAGTGAAATCAACTACAGCTTGGCAAGACAAAATATAAATCAGATTGACAATATATGAAACAAATTGAGTGCAAGGCATTTGGAAAAAAGAGAGGAGACTGTTTCTAAAAAGTCCAGTTGAGGATGTTTCTCAGTGCTCTGATGTAAAGCAGAAGCGCTTATGTAATGTAATGGAAAATACAGCCATACACACAGCCCTGAGCAAGTGATTAGTGGCAACAGTGACTGAACGCGGACAAAAATCTGTGCTGCTGTTTCAGATGTCAACAAACTGGGCACTGTTACACTAATGGGAGACTTGAGAGGCCTCCACCAGCACCACTCTGACCTCGTTCTCTTAACCCATGGTGACTTGAGACCCGTCGGTGCTAAAGTCCGAGCTGACAGCAATTTGAGCCATGGAATAAAAGAAGGGATGTGGAGCTCAATTATCCAGCAACAGATCTCCAGTGAAATCAATGCAATTGTGTCACATGAGAATTTGGCTGGCAGCCTCTGAATTCTGTGTAGGAGAAAACCAACCTCTCAGAAACAAAAGCTGGAGTGAAGTGGAGAAGGAATAATGCAGACAATGAAGTGCCACTTTGTGCATGAAAAATGCTCAGTGTATTCTAATTGCCCCTCTGTCAAACTCGGTTTATCCCCATGTTACTCCTTGAACAGTACTGCTGACCTACATGAGTACAAACCACATCAGATCAGGCCAAGGCACCCTCTGCAAAAATAAATTTGTCTACTATATAATGAAGACAATGTCAAGCAGGTAAACTATGTGCATATTCAACACCCCATATGAAAGTGAAATAGTAATTGCTCATGTTAGCTGAAAAAGCTCTCCCCAGGTGTAACCACTGAAATTAAACACCATAGTCTCAATTTTTATTCACACTACGGGCCCTTTGTGTCAGTGCAGTAGGGCATATTAACAGGTTCCTGCTCCGGCAGGGGGCTTGGACTAGATGATCTTTCGAGGTCCCTTCCAATCCCTAAGATTGATTCTGTGACATAAGGTTATAGTATATATGTAAGGGATATTCCTATTTATAGGAATTACACTTTTCTTACATCAAGGGATCTTCGGTCTATAGTTACTCGGGTCCTCCTTCTTGCCCTTTTTGAAGGCTGGAGTGACATTTGCTTTCCTCCAGCGCTCAGCCACCTCGCCCATTTCCCAAGACTTGGCAAAGATGATGGAGAGCGGTCCAGCAATGACCTCAGCACCCACGGGTGCATCCCATGTGGACCCATGGATTTATGGATGTCCAGATTGCCTCACTGCTCCCTAACCCAGTCCTCATCAACCCAGGCAAACTCCTCCATTGTCCTGGCTTCCTCTGGGGCCTCAGCAGTACGGGGCTCCTCAGGACAGCAACCGGCAGAGTAGACAGAGACAAAGAAGGCGTTCAGTAACTTTGCTTTCTCTGTATCTTCTGTCACCAGGGAATTTTATGTGAATTTTATGTATATACAAAGAAAAAAACAAAAAAAGAAGATGTAGTTTAAGTGTTCCTGCACATGTTCTGAGTGACATAAATAGTAGGAAAGAGAGGCTACAACCTGGAAAGCACTGCATTAATCTAGGCATTACACCACCAGAAGAACAGAGCTTCTGAGAGTGCGGATGGGGCAGTGACATCAAGTTTCCAGAGACGCAACAGCCTGGACACCAGTGGGGACAGGCACACAGAGCTGCCTGGTAGTAAACCATATTCTCTTGCTTCTGCCAGCAACCCTGGCAAATCCCAGTATACTACTACTAAGGTAAATAAACTGCATATGAAATAATGTCCTGTGAAAGACAAATAAAATATAAATAATGTCTAATGCATTTGAGAATGGTGCTCTCTCTAGGTCCTGCACTCTTTCCATCAAACCTGGAGCTGCAGCACTTGTGCTGCTGGGTCACTGTGATTGACTTGCTAAGCTGTAAAGTGTATAAGTCTACATCATAATTAACACTTGGCAGTGGAAACATAAATTGCCGGGCTTGTAGATGATATATCCTCCAATAAACACTTCACTTGGCCACCAAACTGGAAAAATAGATAGGATATTCATAAGGACTGCTCACCATGGGAAATGCCAGCATTTCTTCCTGGAAACTATTTACATTGCCAAAATACTTCAATAAGAAAAATGATCTGAGATCTTTCCTTTAATATGCATCCTGTTCTCATTTGACTTGTAGTCTACAGTGTGCAGCATTCATTCTGAGTCAGACTTGAATTACTGTAGTACAAGCAATGCAGAAGGGAAGTACAAGCCACAAGTAAAGGAAAAATATGTGTTACACTGTCTCACTAAGAGGAATGGATTGCCTACACATCACAGGCTACCTTTATATCTTTCTTGGCATAGACCTTTGTCACAGAGCACAGAGAAACTATTTAGGAGCATTCAGCATATCCAAAAGGGCTGGTTTTCCCAAAGAACCAGGGCAAAGCAGACACCGAGCTTCTTTTGAAAGCCTAACAAACTGACTTGGGACAAAACGAGATCACGCCAGGCCAAGGAGGAAGATAACCACTCAAGTCTTGTACTGAAGTGTATAACATACTGAGAGGGAACCTTTCCTGTCCAGATTAAGGTTTTTCATCGAACTCAAGAGGCAGAACACCACAGTCACAAGCGTTCAGCTTCCAGTTGGCTCTCCTACCTGCTAACCCTGAATTCCCTATTCAAGACAAGCCCAAAACTGGCTGACAAAATCTGTTTTCAGTTCTTTTAATTTCCCAGGAATGAAAAGCAAACTCTTTTTTCGGAAAATAAATCTTTTCCTTAAGCCCTCTTCAGCAGAAGTTCCTTAATTGTGGAAATAACTATTTAGCCAGTTCTTACGAGCACACAAGGAAACAATCTCACTGTTTAATTTTCATGCCTACTCAGAAGAAGACAATGACATCCCCTTTTAGCCTAATGCTGCCAGCATAGCGTAAAAGAACATAAATGTAAAGAAAAAACAAGAGTTTAGATTAATATTATTGTTAATGTCATAATGCCATAAGAAAATTTGCATTTGTAATTTTTGGTTTATGAGCTTATGATGTTCTGGTGCATCTTGGGATAAGACACAGACAAATGCTCAAGTATTAGTTGAAGCAAAATCATTACAGCGGAATTTCCGCAGGCACCCAATTTCAGACTCCTTTGAGTATCTTGGCTGATATCTATGCCCTTACAGTCAATGCCACAGCCTGGCATGGGGAAGAGGCAGACTGCTACAATAGACCTTTGTTGTGCCTGTGATTCAAGCAATTGTTTTTAAAATCTGTATTAAATATTTCTGTTCTACCACCCTGTATTTCTGCTCAATTACTAGAAAGAATATGTTTTCTAAGCATGAAACAATATCATTTCTGTCAAGAGTTTGAAGAAAGCTTCCTTTCTCTTCCCTGCGCAGTTGTGGTTATGGGGAAGGCGTTTCTGTGTGAGTAATCTTGCTAAGTGGGAAGCAGAGCTCCCCTATTGCTGGGGAAGAATGGACCTCCAGTAGGCTGATAAGTGATGGATGACTGAATGCAAACTTGGCAACATCGTTCTCCGCTCCCCAAAGAATACAAAATGCCACAGGCTATTCGTACACAGGGAGCCCCCAGTTGGAAGTTCTGAAAACTTGGCAACATCCCACCTTAGTTTAACTGAAACTACAGTAGCAAGACAATTAAGGATGGGAAATTGGAGAAATTTCTTGCGACAAGTTCAACTCAGGATGAATTTAACTTTGTGATTGACTCATGCATCAGCCAAACAAAAACATAAATGGAAAGTTATTCTCATTGATTCCGCAACCTGAGCGGCAAAATATCACATTTGCTTATGACAACTTACTGGTTAACACATGTTATAGCCTATAATGTTTTAAATAAGTCTAAATCCAGATATACTCACTGAAGCTATAGAGTTTTTGTCATTATGTCAACAACAGGATATACAGTATGACACAGAGAGAGAAATCCAGTAAAATATTACCATTAAGGCCATACCTAGTTATAAAGGCATGTATATCATTCCAGTGAATGTTATAATAAAAAGAGACACTAAGTAATTCAAACCTTGTCCTTTTAGCAGAAGGATCCCTATTATATTCCCTCTTTCAACACCTGAACACTTTCTGCTGGATCAAGAGATCTCTTGTCAGGCAGAATCCTATTCCAACTCCTTCTCCCCAGGTTTGGTTACATCATACATTGAAAGACTTCACTAGTTGGAAAAACGCCCAGGTTTTAACTTTTCTCACATGTGGAAGGCATTTAACTTCAGCTCAGATTGGACAGAGGGTCGAATGCGTGAGTGGACAGTAAGCACTGAGTTAGGGGACGTTTCACACTTGTATAAACCCCAGCGCTCGGTGGAAACTGAGACAGCTCAAGATTGTCTCCTGGGGTTGTTAATTTTCCTTCTTTCCGGCAGTCCTGTTCCTGAAAGTATTTCCTTCTTCCTTCTCTTTACTACACAAAGAACTTTTCTGAACAGCTAATAGTAGCAATCCTAAGTTCTTTGTGGCAGAGAGCATCACTTATTATGCCTATTCACCCTTTCTGAAACAACGAGGCCCTAAAATGCTGTAACAACAGTAACATCATCAACTTCTAATGAACTCCTTCAGAAAACCAATACAAGCCATGGAGAGCAAGTCCTCTTTGATACCAAGTGGCTTAATGAATTAAATTACACCTTAAAAACTCATAAGTGATCTGTACACATCCCTAATTCTCAGCTCTTGATCTCAATTTATGATGCTTCCTGTCCAGAACTTACTAGTTATTAGTCCTACAAGTGCTTGCACTCATTCTGAATACTTCTCAGCCTGGGTGACGATAAAATATTTACTCAACTTAATTCACTCCGAGTGCTATCTTCCTTAATTTCCCACTTCAGTAACAAAGATTGTTCTGAAATGTTACATCAGCAGCTTCCTTAAAGCTGCTAAGGGGAGCTGTCACATTGCACAGTAGTTTCAGACTTCCTTACTTTATAACCACAGGTTTTGAGAACAGCAATCAGCCTTTGCAAAGGGTTTGCTAAATTCACACCAGAAATTAAGTCTGAGAAAGTGCATGTTGGTAAATCTGAGCACAATTTCAAGGCCCAGTATCTCGATACTGCCACAGCTCAAAACAAATGCCTTTTTATTATTGGAAAGCTGAGATTTCTAACTTTCCAGTGACATAAATCATCCATTCCTAAGCCTAGAGCTTTATGAGGCACTGGACCTTAAAACTGTCAATGGCCCTTCAGCTTAGCAGACTGTGATGGCACATGTCCAAGGATGAATATATCAAATCACAAGTTTCACATTAGGGTAATTTTTAACCACTCTGAATTTCTCATATTTCAATATATGCCAAGCAGACAGGACAAGTAAACGTGCAGCCAATAATGAAGCAGATCCCACCCTCTGCATTTACACTTGCTTCCAAATGTAATGTTCAACCTCGACAGATACTGGGTTCACTAATTGAAACAGCCAACTGAACACTGTTTCTCCCTTAGATTGGCCAAGATGGGACATCCACTCACACCAGACAACTCTCACACAACCCAGCACACTTCATTGCCACTTAGCACCACTAACAAACCTCCAAACACAGCCTACAAACCATGATGAACAGACCTACTGTGGTGGTGTTCTAGGAAAATCACAGAGAATTGCACAAGCAGGACTAGTAATTCAAATGGTTTTATCCGAAGGGCTGAAAGGGTTAAAGCTCCAGCTCCAAAGCAGCACTGCTGTTTCAAATGCACATTTCGCTTCTCCGTTCTGCTTTGCTCTTGAAAAGGGTGGAAAAGTCCCGAGAAGCACAGGCTTCGCCATCTAATTCCATTTTCTTATCAAAAAGTGAAACAATACTCAAGAACACACTTCGACAGTCTCTTTACAGCAAGGCAGAACATCTTCATACCTTAATAGTCTTCAGCTTTTTTTAGATATTTTATAAAGAGCAGTGACATGGAAAATAAGCCACCTGATCTGAACTTCAAATATCTTTAGAAATGTTGTTCTAGCAACTTGATATTAAAGTGAATGCTGAGGAGACTTGATCCAATCTTAAGGAACTGGGAATAAAAAAAGATAATAGATGTCCATTAACAAAAGCCTCCAACTAACACAGTTACTCAGAATTTTGTGGAGCACCTTTTAGCCTCGCTTTACGAATATTCCAAGTAAGTTCTAGCATAATTATTTCAACAGGAGAATTGGATCTTGTTGGCTCTCATATGCCTCTCAGCACAATGTACCTGGATGAGATTTCTTCAGCACAGTTATCAACTTCATCCCCAATGAGACATGACATTGTCATCTGCAGGCTATATGCTTTTCAATAGAACCTTTGGCTCTTCTACAGCTTTGGAAACACTGATAAATTAACTGTAGTTATAGGATTAAGGACTGGAACTTGCAAAGAATTTTCTCTGGGCAGAAAGGAGCCAGAGGCTAAAATTAATGAGCAAAAAATATGGGAAGCTAAATGCAATTTGCTGACGATAGTGCCTGCGATAGGGTCAGAGGCAGTGGGGCACACAGCCCCTCTTCAGCATCCCTCTGTGCCCCTTCTTGGCTGTTTATCACCAAATCGTCCCCAGAGCAACAGTGCAGAGGGATGCAGCTGAAAGGGGATGCGCAAGGAACCCCCAATAACCCTTCCCGGTACTTTCCAAATTCACTGCCAGGAAAGGTGAACTGCAGACAGATTGATTCTCTTCTTTGGGCTAAACACTTCCATTTGATCAAACATTGGCTCCTCAGCCTCCAATAGCAGTAAGAATAAAACCCGAAACACATAACACTTTCCTGGAAGTCTTCCTAGAACTCACAGGACTGCCACTAGCACCCACTGTCCAGCTCGTGCTCAGATACAGCAGCCTTCAGTTTTCACAGCTTTAAAAGGCAAATGCACAAGCCCAGCATAATAAAACAAAAGCTACGCATGACATTAATCACGAAGTGTATAAAATGAATTCTTATTTAATATAATTTAAAAAATAATCCAGGAGTAAGACTTTAACTCATGCCATACAATTGAATGCATCTCATTAGTTTCTACATTTTCATGAAGAAAAACTTGATAAATATCTTCATTATGCTTTTTAATTTTATAAAAAGTCCAGTGTGCAAGAAAACATGTCACCATCATTTCAAGCTGAACGTATCTTTCTCCTGGATAGCATGACAGACTTTTCAGAAGTTGACAAAAACTGCCAAAAACTTTGTCTCCTAATAACCAGAGAGCAAATCAGGCAACGAAAACACCACAAAGAAAACATGAACATCAAGTTTGGAGAAAGTGGGCTTAACTCCTAAACAAAGCTACGTGCAATCACCTTCTCCCAGTCAGCTTCTCTGTTTTAAACCAATTTGAGCCTAACTGGTAAGTGCAGAACACAGTCATGCAGAAAATCTCAGTGCACGAGGGAGCAAGTAGTAAAACACACTGAAAATTAAGTATCTCTATTTTTCCATGCTGATGAAGGATTTCATTCTCCCACTCCACAGAACCCACCCAATTTAAGTATTGGTAATAAGATATCGGTGGAATCTTCCTTTGTCTTTTGCTCCCCACTGCAGACAGACGTTTCCATACTTCTAAAAGAACTGGAGCCCGGGGGGTTGGGAGGAAGGTGACAAAGGGCTCAGTGCAAATTAACTGTGCAGACAGCAAATTAAAAAGGAAAAGGGCCTGATTGTTTTCAAGTCGTACACAACAGCGTAGGAAGAGGAGTCACCCAGAAGGTTTGAGAGCTGCAAATGGATTTAGACTGGTACCTGAGGTGAGGATGGGGGAAATATTTATATGACTTCAGTAGGGAATGGGAAATCCCAAATCTGATTTTCTGCCCTCCTGTCACTTAGGTTTCTGTCTCTATTTCTGTAGATGTCCAGCACTCAACTCACTCATCCTTTATTCATTCATTAGTCAGATTGATGTCATTGAGACATTTCTTACATTATTATTACACAAATAGAACACAAACAGAAGACAGGCAGTCTCCAATTCAAAAATATCCCCTCGTAAGAACTGTGACTATTCAGACAGTTGTAACAACAAGGGTCAAGACAGAACACCGTATCATTACAGACTTGTGAGGAAGAAGAGCTGCTGATTTTTTAATTTGGGAAGGAAGCAGACTTACCTTACAGCCTGACAGATCAGATCCCACCGGGAGCAGTCTCCATGAAATAAATACGACGCTCAAGTCAGCTCTCCGCTTCGGACTTTGTTTGCCGCCCTGTCAAAACTCAGAGAAGTTGCGTTGTCTAATTTTGCCTGTAAGTGCGTGAAAGGCAGAGACGTTTTGACAGCAAAGCAAACTGGCCAGATCAGCCAGATTCTGCTGGGTTTATATAGCTGAGCTGCAAATCCCGATCCTTGGCTCATTCCACTGTAATAGGATGCCTGAAGGCATTTTTTTTCAGTTTTGCTTTAAAGGAACAGCCTCTCTCTTTGGCTTCGCTTCTGAAAGGCACACACACGCTCACATACGCACTGTCATACACACACAAAAAAAGAATTGCATGCAATTTATGGCTAAAGAAGGAAACCCCTGAGCCATTAAAAAAAAAAAGTCAGCTCAGGGCAAATGACTCAGAAAGCAGAATATTTTCCTTACAGCATCAGCATAGTATATTAGCAAGAGTTTTAATCCTCTCATACCCATTATTTTAACATTATGAAGAGTAGCAAACTTAAATAAAATCAGAGGAATCCCAAGCAGGATTTCAGTTCCAGAAACTCTTGCAGAACATAATGGGTCTGATGCACAGTTAGTATAAATCAACCCCACTCCACTGGAATCAACTGAAAAAAAATCAGATTTCCACATGCTGAGGATCTGGCAGATCTCCCTATTTCCAAGCTTGTGATCTCCTTTGCATCCTTTTGCCCTTCTGCTCTATCAAGAGCCGCAGGGAGAAGAATGGAGAAATCAAGAGAAAAGTCTGGTGATCATACCTCTGTAAAAAGAGAGATAAAAACCAGAAGAGAATGACACTGGAGGGATTCGCTTTCTTCTCAGATCTGATAAAAAGAGATTATGTGGCTGTGTGTGTAAAGATAACCCAACCACTTTTGTGAGGCTCCTGGTTTCTCAGTCATTGGAGTCTCTGTGCTTCCCATCCCAGAGATATCGATAACACACAGAGTGCTCATCTAGGACCTTTTTGTTTGCTATCTCCAACTGCCCTCGAACCTCAGGCTTGTGGTAAAAAGAAACTACCACAGTTAAAGGATTCCCATTAACACTAATCTCCCTCCTACCCTGTACTAAAGATCTGCCTGTCCCTTGTCTACACCCCAGCCCACTACTGGTTTGCTTTTCCCTTGGGTTTCTTTGCAGAAGGGAAGAGGGAAATTAATTTTTAGGTTTTTTTTCTCAGATGAAGGATGAAAACACTCTTCTATTTGGTGACTTAGAAAGCAAGACCTGTCCAAACACCTCTGAAGACAATGAGAACACAAAACACTACTCACTGATTTCAAGGGACTATGAGGTCAGCCTGGTAGGAAAGTAAAGGGATCCCAGAACAAGGAAGCTCATAAGGATAAAAATTGATTTCCCGGGCCTTTCTGATCATGTTTTGTTCTGGAGGTATCTCCTCCTCCCAGTTGGCCTTTCCCAGGCTCTGTGGACTCACACATCACTTTCAGAATTTTTTCCATTTGCTGCCTCACAAGAACAGCACGACCAGGGAGATTTGGCCCATCCTACACATTTAGAAAAGGCTGAGAGAATTCCTGACCCTGAAAGACTAAAATCACCATTCCATAACCATTATTTTTAGAGACCATAAAAAGTAGAGGTCTTTCGCTCACTGAACCACTCACATTTTCTTTGCTATGGCTTTTATAAGTAACATCGACCCCATGTGTGTTTTCTCTTGTGCCTAATAATATCACTGAGCTCATGCCAAGCCCCCTCCCTCAGCACATGGCACAAATTTCAGTCATTGCTAAAGAGCTGCTGGTGAAAAATCAAGAGAGAAAAAAACAACCCCCAAAAACTCAGAAGTTTTTACAAAATATCTTTCCAACAGACAGATCCCTCTTCTCCAATCAGTGACAGAACCGCTCAAAAAACACTGATATCAAAACTTTCAGTACATCTCTGTCATCTATTCATGAACATCCATTTCCAGTTTCTGTGTTAATCTTTTGACAGGATGTGTTTCATAGCAGTCATGCCCTAAGAGAAAAAACGAGACTGTTGTAGAAATGGTTAGAAATGTTGAGTAATCCCTGGTAAAGGGATCAGATCCTCTTTGATTGCTAATGTCTTAGAAGTCAATCTTGTTCTGACCTCTCCACTCATCTGCAGTGCAAGGGGGTTATTGGATACAGACCCTAGTCAGTCTCCATTTTTTGTGTGTAATCCTTCTCAGAATATTCTTAAGATGGTCTTGGTACCAGCCTACACAAGCTCTCCCCAAATTACATACTCCTGTGAAATTCAATTAAAATGCATTCAAGGCCAAAAACTGAATGGGACTTGTAATGCATTTTTCCAATAAAATCTCAAGAGGACTCCAGAAAAGACAGTTCAATGAACCATTTGCTGTCTTTTACTTCAGTAGTCCTTTCATGTACGTTTGCAAAACACTTTATTCCATTGTCCACACCTGTAAGTCCAAGAAGACAGTTAAAGCTCACAGAATCCCAGAATGTCAGGGGTTGGAAGGGACCTGGAAAGTTCATCCAGTGCAATCCCCCCATGGAGCAGGAACACTCAGCTGAGGTTACACAGGAAGGTGTCCAGGTGGGTTTGAATGTCTGCAGAGAAGGAGACTCCACAACCCCATGGGCAATCTGGGTCAGGCTCTGGCACCCTCACCATGAAGAAGTTTCTTCTCAAATTTAAGTGGAACAAAGAAGGCATTCAGTAACTCTGCCTTCTCTGTATCTTCTGTCACCAGGGCACCCACCTCATTCATCACTGGGTCTACATTGCCTCTGGTGTTAGTTTTATCTGCCATGTATTGGAAAAAGCTCTTCCTGTTGTCCTTGACCCTCTCGCCAAGTTTAATTCTAAGGAGGCCTTAGCTTTCCCAGTTGCCTCCCTACACCCTCTGACAACAGCCTTATATTTTCCCCAAGTGGCCAGCCCCACCTTCCATGATCTAGAAACTCTCCTCTGGTACTTGAGCTTACCCAGAAGTGTCCTGTTTAACCACGCAGGTCTCCTGGCTCCCTTCCTTGACTTCCTATGCATGTGAACTGTGACGAGCAACTTGCAGGATTTGTTGTTGGAGTATTTACTACTACTGGTTTTTCTGCCAACAGTTGTTGAATAAAAATTTAAACTAAATTTTCCTCCAATAATTTTCCACCCACTTACCTGACTTCAAAGAATATGCCATAAGATGCATTTCAGGTAAGAGTTCAGGCTTGTTCTTGTTTTGTCTTTTTGGGCTCACCCATCCTTAATCATAGTCTGTTGCAAAACTGAAAGATAAACTGAGTCAGAAGCAAATGATAACATGAAAGAACAGGGGAAGTGTATTTTAATCAGAGACTAAAGCTGAATTCTGTGCCCTGTACTCTCTCCTTTCACTACATCCATGTGAATCACATGGAATTGCATGGAATATCATAATTAATAAATCAACAAATATCTTGATCTTTACGAGAGCATTAAAGAGACTAATTAGTTTGGAAAATATTGGTGAATGGCAAAAAAACACACTCATTGCTTTAGGACAAAGTTCTTACAACACAGGTAGACTTAGTACTAATTTTATACCTGTGCTCGTTCGCCCAGTCCTGGGAATAATCTACTTTGTGGCAGCACACCTGAGAGAGCAAAAGCTGAATGTGAAGCCATGAATGGAGGAGGAATTAACATGATCTGAGAAACCTTTTGTCACACACATACCGCAGCCCATCGCAATAACACACAGGGAGTCATTGGAATATAGCTTATGAAACATGAGTGGCCAGATGATATTGCTCTAGGGCAGGGAAACATACTCAATTTGAACAATTTTAGGAGCCAAGAGAAGTATTCAGTGCCTGTGGCTGAAAGACCTTTTACATGCTCCATTCTTATGGCTAATGCTCTTAGGTCAAGTCATTCTGAGAGATATTTTGATCTTCCTTCACTAAACATCCTTTCCCAACATCATCTGTCTTTTGAGACCATATTCACAAGATTTCACTGGTACAGAATCAAGTTCACAGCACTTTTGGCTTTACATCTGTATTGCTTTGATTCCTATAGGACTGCAGCCAAAAACAGGTAAGTTAATTCTAGTTCACACTGAATAGTGTTCTCCAATCCTGCTAAAACTTGTGCTCACAGGCTATCACCTTATCTGCTGTTTTCCAGTGGATTTCCCATTGTCCCAGTGCATTCATTGCTTGTTACTTGACAATCACTTGCAAACTGACTTTGATTTCTGTGACAGTATTCATCTAGAATCACATAATGCTAATAGACACTTCAACTTACCCCTCCCCCCCTCAAAAAAAAAAAAAAATTGTTTTATAGGTCTGTGATTTGCAGGAATTCATGTTGCCTCTGCACTAATACTCTCCCTTCCCTGATGGGATGACTCAAACAGAATAAGGTTGGTGTTGGTGTTTAATGAGGTTCTTTCTAATTTTCTTATCACATCAGTGAAAAGAAGCTACATGCCTGATCAGGGACACCTGAGAGTGGAACCAGATGCGTTGGTGGCTGATACAAGGTCTGCTGTGCTCCGAAAAGATGACCTTGGTCATCTCTTGCCCTGATCTATAAAATAAGTGTCTTTTGCAAGGTAGACATCACCACAGTGATAATACATACTAGATAAGAATTCGTCACTAGTGATATCCCAAATATTTACAAATGTAATCTAGACAGCACTGTGCTAAATTGGCTCAAGAAAAAACAAAGCTTCACTAATAAGAAAAAAAAACAAACAAAAAAAAGTAAATACACAACAACTTTGCAAGTACATAAATACTTTCCATCCAAACTGCTAGTGTCAGACTGTGACACAGAAAGACTTCTGATGTCCATAAATATATCTGGCATTTATTAGATTTGCAGAAATTTTGTTAGAAGCTTATGACACAAAATATGGCTTTTACTGCCTATCAAGGTAGAAAGAGTGACAAGGAAGAATATATCAGATTGCTGAGGACTGAGCGAGAAAGTAAAGCACACTACGTGGGAAGGCATAAAGCTTTTATCAGCATGTTAACATTACTCATAGTTGGTTAATCCGTAGACAACACAGTGAAAGTAACTCAACTACTGTAAATGTTTTATACTCTGCCACACCAATTTGTATCCTCTAAGTGCTTGGGTTCATACAAATAATCGCAGGCTTCTATCCACCCCTAAATACTTACGTGCACTTGACTGTAATCATGTTCTTAAGCTTATTGATGTCAAAATTACAGCTAATCACATCAAACGCATCCTTACATATCTTGCAGGAACAGTTTCCCTACTGAAACCTAAGTAATGAAAACAGCAAAGCAAACATCCATAGTGCTTATCCATTCTATATTAACCATGTTGAAATATACCAACAGCTATTGTCAGTATATGCCTACAGTGATGAGGATTCCTAACACTAAGACAGACTGAGGGGTGGATAGTTATACAGCACAAACAGATGTGAGCACACCTAAATACCCTTTCATTAGAAAACACGATGGAATTTCTCCAGCTTCATCACCTACCCGAGCACTCCCTTAGATAAAGATGGGTCAGCTAATGAAGGTAAATTTAAAAAAAGGTAGCTGAAAAATGTAGCTCTCTACAGACAGTGACAGTAACGTTTCCTCAGTCTGTATCTTGGTATTATTAAAGTACAGCTTGTTTAATAAAAACTTGCCTTAATTTTGTATAGGAATTTGATGGTGCTCACTACCCAGACATCCTCATTTATTCCACATTAACACCTCCTATACACCTCCACAACTCAGCAAAAAAAATGTGGACACTCCATAATCTTTGGTGCCCTCCTGGACTGGGTGATGGCCCTGGAGGGCTCTGCAGGAACCTGCCTGAAAGAAGCAGCTCCCCAAGTGAGATGTTGCTCCCAGAAAACATGTTCAGTCACTAAAAGACGTGCCAACTGGTCACCAGAAACGGACCACTCGCCTCACATCAGCATGAGACTGCTCCTCTGCCAAAATGCACACCTGTCACATACACATCCCTTGCTTGCTACTACTAAATATAAAATCTAGTTCCTTAAAAAAAAAAAAAACAACGAACAAAAATTTAACAACAACATCTTCCTCAACCCCCCAAATGAACCTTGGAGGAAAGCTGTCTGTCCAAGCTGTGGTTCAGTAGACAGGAAATGTCCCAAAATAACTAAAAACTACCTGTTTGTGCTGACCCTAGACACTTAAGTTTAAAGCAATTTTAGGATATGTTTTGAAGACTAGAAACTAACAAACCATTAACATATAGAGATATTTAACCTCTCCGTTCAGCTTCTGGGGATGAGTAGCAGATAAAGTCATCAGAGCAAGTGAAGAATCTGGCTGATGGGGAAGCAATCATTTGCTTTGCAATTCTCTGCCTCTGCAACGAGCTGAAGAGGTGAAAGGTTCACTGAAATAACAGAGACACAAGCCAGACAGCAGAGCTGTTCCACCTGCCCAGCACTTGTATGGAGCAGCCAAGTGTTTTAGTGTCAGAGTTGGAACTAATCTGTTCATTTTCAAGGCAAAACTAACTCTGGATGTTGAAGCTCAGGTTCAAGAGCAATATCCTGGGAGCAGAGAGGAGGGGAGGGCTGGTAAGTACGATAGATGCATATCCTTGAAATATAATTCTGTCTTCCTCAGGTACTAACGAAGAGATTTTTACCGCTACATTTGCCTAATTATTGCCTCACTTCTTGATGATGTAACAAGAAACACAGTCCAAGAACAACAGACTTGTGAGAATTTACACTTGACACCCAGCTCCAACCTTACTGATTTTCAGTGAAAAGTGCTAATTAGTGTCTCCTCCTCATCTGTGTTTTCTCAGATTTGCCCCCGACCAGCTGGGATATCATACCCAAGTTGTCAAGACTGGCAAGGACCAGAACCATAGAATCACAGAATGGTTTGGGTTGAAGGGACCTTCCCAGCTCCCCCAGTGCCCCTCCTGCCATGAGCAGGGACATCTTCACCAGCTCAGGTTGCTCAGAGCCCCGTCCAGCCTGGCCTGGGATGTCTCCAGGGATGGTTCATCCACCACCTCTCTGGCCAACCTGGACCAGGCTCTCACCACCCTCAGGGCCAACAATTTCTTCCTCATGTCCAGCTGCATGATTAACCCCACACCACTCACAAAGGACCTCAGGAAAGTCCTGCTACTCATTCCCAGTTTGCACTCACTATGAAGACAGTTCCCAGCACTGCCCATCTCACCCAAGATGTCATCTATGGACACGGCAAAGCACCGGGAAAAGGGAGGTGATGCTCTTCACAGAGCTCTGATCCCACTTACACAGCAGCGAGGGGTAACATGAGCTCTTTCTGCTCTTGTCTCATTGCTCAACACCCAGCGCTGTGTCACTGGTGTGGTCACGTCATAAAAGCAGAATAAAATAGCAAAGAAAGGCCCTTTTTCCCTTGCCTTTTTCCCAGCATTTCCGGTAGGAGTCCATACACCTCTGCTCATATCCTGCATTTGGCTTCTTTTGGGACCAAAGGGAAACCTCAAAGCAGATGGGATTTAGCTTACTTACATTCTCTATAGCTAACTCAGATTTTATTAAACACAGCTGTAATCTCAGACTTCTTCAAATGGGTTAGCTCATTTCTTACGTTGCTTCTGTATCTTGAGAAATCCAGGCTTCGCAATAATTCTGAGCCAGAAAAAAAAAAAAGAGACTGAATTCGTCAGAAGCATCTAAGTCATTAATTTAACAAAAAAATGCAAGTTATTAATTTAGCCCTGACCAAACCTTTCCGATTTCCCAGTTCTTCACATCTTTAATAGGGCAGTATAGTGCAGCCTATACTGAGACTGGAGTCATTGGGTAACACAGCAGAAGCAAAATATACAAGTACGAAAATAACGTAGGGCAATGCATAATGGACTATTCCTTACATCAAGTTATCAAGTGCCTTTCCTATGTTCTCTAAAACCCAGGAACACTCTTATCTCCTCACAGGTTTTGGGCTCTCTTAGCACAACAACAGAAGAGCACATTCAGTTTAAACCTTCTCTCTTATCCATAACTGTCTGTCTCTGCTCAGATTCAAGATTATTTCCCTTTCAGAGCTAGCAAACAAGGCAAAGCTTCCACAAGAGAATAATCCAAACCACTCCATGCTGAAATAAGGTTGCCTGCAACCTACTTATATGACAGCACAACAATAGGAATCATGTATGCTCCTTTAATCTGAACACAATTCTTTTATCCCCATATTTTTGGAGCAGAAATTGTATTACAGTATTGTGCAAACATTCCCTCAAAACTTAATTTACAAAATTGAAGTTAATTGAATGCACAAGTTCAATTCACAAAAGAACAGAAATTTCTTGTTCTGCACTAACGGTATCAATAATTTAATAATACCTATGTTTTCAAAACAATCAAGGCAGAGCAGAAAAGTCTCATTGCTGTGTACAGAGGTAAATTCAACCCTTTGATTATCCCAAACAAATGGTCAGCACTGTCTATAATGAGGAATGCACACAACTAATGAGAAGTACGCAACTAAAATGAAGAAATAACTAAGAAAAACAGAAGTTCTGCTGTAGAACTCTGCTTGAATCTGCCATTTCCAGAACAGCCCTGATTTTGTCAGAGTGCAGTTAGGTTTCTCTCACCTACAGAATTTTTTAGGGCAATCATTTGCATTGAGTTTTTTCTACTGTTGTTGTTTTAAACTGCATTCATTCTGGCAAAGGCGACGTCTCGCACGAGGCTGAATTCTGGAGAACAGACAGAGGATGCAGCACCTATAGCAGTATCGAATTCCAAATATTTCTTTGTTAAAAGCTTTTTAAAGACACCATTACGCAATGAGGATTAGAAGTACTCATGTAACAGCCAGTGCTTTAGTATCCCAAAACGACCGTGTCCAAGATTGCTCATTACAGTTAGGAAGTGATTCCATTTTGTAAAGCCAACAAAAGGTATTCCACGTCATGAATTCCAGTCAATTACAGCCAAATTCAACCCATGTCCTCCTACCGTAGTTTTCCACCACCTCAACATGGTAACTGCCACACAGTAAAGTTTGTGTCTCGCTACCTGTTGCTAAATGCAAATAAAATATATATTCTTTTTAAAAAGCAGTGTGGTGGGAAACACAGAATTCAATGCATCAAGCATCTTGGATTTCAACTTGGCATTTGGCCAGGGTGCAGAAGCACTCACAGACTTTACACAGATTTCTCTGATGGTATTATAACTCCCCTCTTTTTTTTCTGTCTACATTACTAATGTCTGTTCCCAATTTGCTGTGTAATGAAGTGACACAGGGCTTAGGAACGTCCCCTGGAACAAAGTGCCAACCCCCACCGCCTACTGCGACCGGGAGACTCGTGGCTCTGACTTCACAGCACCCGGGACTAACAAGGCCAGAGCTACTGCAGCAGCCCTGGCAAGAATCAAACAGCAACCAGACTCCATACGTCCGTCCAGAACTGAGGGGGAAGTGAGTGAGGACAGATTTTCCATTCTATAGCCAGACACCCATCTTACGGGAAATTTCAGTCAGTAAAAACAAAATGTTACTGGAATGTTGCCTTCTTGGGCTTCCATGGAATTTTTTATTATTATTAAATTTGGAGAAACAGGTGTGAAAAATGCATCTGTTTTCCCCATGGGGCTTGTTCAGATGTTGGAGACTACATGGACTCTGCAAGATGCAAGAGGGCTTCTGTCTGGCAGCATTACCTGCAGACAAATACCTGGTTCTAATTAGCTGCGGGTGATCCCCTGCCTGCTCAGCCCAAGGCGAGCCAGGAGGAAAGCGTCTGGCAATAGCACAGACATTGTCTGCTGAAACAAGCTGCCAAATGTCTTCCTTTGCATTCAGCATATCCCATGAAGCAGATGAAGAAATGAGCTGGAGCATCTCAGTGCTTCGTGAGCAGCCACAAGGCAAAGAAAGTGTCTTCCATAGGACAATAGGAATACAACAAGGGCTCGTTGCAATGCTTGCATTTACGTGGCTTAACAGGTATTTCTAAGCAGTCAAGACTGAGAAGATATAAACAAGCCCATGTTCTATTTAGTGGAGGTGTCACAGTCCTAAGATGCTGAAGAACATCAAGGTAAGAAGCCCCTGAGCAGGTAGCTAGACAACAACAGCAAAAGAACCAGGGAGAAATGCTCTTTTAAATCTATGGGGCCCTCTGCTATGAGCTGCATATGTTTAAAGACACATTACAGTTCATTACAATAGATTTTACTTCTTCTTACAGCAGCAACATGGATTCAGGGGGTCTCAGAACCAGTCAAAAAAAAGGGGAGAGGAAATAAAATAACAAGCAATGTCTCAATAAAACCATTTGTATCTCCAGGCTCATAGACACCTGCAGAAGTTAAGATATAATCTTGGAAGTGACTCTTGGCACCTGTGCCTGTTCAAACACTGTGGTACAGATGAGTAAATGAACCCTCAAATAAAAGAGGAAAGAATTTTACATCTCCTACATCTACTGACAGACAAAAGCAAACAGTCCAGTAAAGAGGACAAGGAACATACAAAATGTTCTGAGGTTTCTAACTTAACTCATGTCCTTTCCAGGAGCTGATGACCAAGGATGCAGTTGGTGTAAGAGCAATATCGAGGGGAACAGAAAACACAGATGCCTTTCAGGTTTTTTGATCAGAGAGCAGTCCAGGGAATTAATACTTCTAGTAGTGTGGTGGTTGTTCAGATGTATATACACATATATGTACATATCTTTTTATTTTGCACAAAGCCACCTGCTCTTCCCTTTGCCTTTTTGTTTCTAGCTCTTACTCTTGACTTATGTGCAATCCCCTTTGCCAAGGTGAGATTGTATGAGATGCACTTATGACAAAGGTAACTTTCTCCACAGGTTCTGGACTATCTGATAGTCAGACCTTTTCTCAAGGCAGTATTGAAAATAAGCTGTTTGTTCCATAATTAACTATTTCAGAAACAAATTACTGGACTGCATTGCTGTCTAGACCTGGTCTGGCAATTCTCATTTTCCTACAGAGTCTGAGTTGCTCATGTATCACATATCTTTTCTATTTTTTTTTTTTTAACCATGAAATTAAATCTCTTACCTCATTAAAGAAGAATCTGATGAAAGGCAAATCTGTTTCAGAGAGAGCTGATATATTTACCATAATGGTGTAGCACTGCCTGACCTCCAGGCTGCCACAGATTTAATGTGGGAGCTACAAAAACTTCAAATGTTTTAACTAGGCAGGAAGAGGTTGAGAGGAATGAGAGCTCTCAAGAGCAAATTCTGAGGGGTGTAAATCCAAAATCGCTTCCCCCTCAAAAAAAAAAAAAAAAAAGACATTATTTCAAGTTTTGATTGGTGTAAATGAGCTTGGCTCCTAAACGATAGGTTGAAAGTTTGATGTTCGAGACTGGAGGAAAGGAAGTGGTTTATGTTTCACCGCACTGTAAAAATCCAACTGTGTCAACAGACTGTATTCCACCTGGACAAAGCAAGTTTCTAAGTGTGGTCAAATTTGACATCAGAAATGCATAGGTGCAGCCTCCTATATAGTATCAGGAAACACAAACCAAGACATAATATGTCAATGGAATATTTTCTTTTACCTTGAGAATATGAATAACGTGATGGTTGAAAATGTGGCTCAGGGACCCTCACGACTCAGAGTGAGCAAATCTCAAATTCTTTCACAGGTTAATAGGTCTGTTTGGAGAAAACAGCAACAATCTGGACACTTCTACAAAGCTTTCCCCAAATGCTCCCATGTCAATTTGGCTTGGAAACTTGGCTGAGCCCAGCATGAGACCCAGCTCTCTTCAGAGAACTATGGCTTGCTAAGCATAATTTGGATGGTTTCCTTTGCTTGCTAAATACAAACTGCACAGATTTTGAGGACTTAAAAGTGATTATAACTTAGTTTTCCAAGAAGTTCACTGATGAAAGTTCCTGATCACACACCCATCCTGAAATAAAAAATAACTGGGCAAACCCACCAATTTCCCTTCTCCAGATGAGGTGGTCAATGGATATGAAGTGACACCACCTCTACCATGTCAGTCTGAGACCAGGCACACCAGCACGTTAGAAAGGTACTTGGCTCTTACTATGGCTTTCCAGTCCTGGGTAATAATGAATTATCATATTGTGATTTAACTAGCTGGTCCTCTCACTGCATCACAAGAGGTGGCAGCAAGAGAGACAACTACAGAAACAACTTTGACTGTGAACAAAGACTGATGTTCAAATTGGGGATATTTAAGAGGCCTGAGGAATCACCTCCGTGTTTGCCTTATCCTCAGGACCCACAGGATGCTCGACAAGCCCTGGAGTCTTATGCTCAGCATAAATGTGTCCAGCACGTACAACTGACACTAGGCTGCTGTCAAAATACCTTTGGAAAAACATCCTACCTCATTCATTTTACACTCTTTGCACAGTCAAAATCCTGCAGTGGAAATCACAGGTAGACGAGCAGGTACCTTCTGTTCCACCAGCCAGGCACTGTGAAGCAATATGTCTCCTCATTCAACCCAAATTCTGGATCCACAGGAAAGCTCAGAAACAGCTTGTAAAGATGATTTTTCCTGCTTCATAAACTGTCCCAGTATCACATACAGCTCTTGCAAACAGCTGTAGCCTCTTGAGTATCTCCTTCAGAAAACATGCAACATGGTTTTCGCATCTAGACAAACTGCAATTTAAAAATTGTGGAAGCAGCTTATACCAGCTAGTTCTAGAACTAATTGCAGAGGGAGCAGTGAAGGCATAGGAAATAAAATTTCCACACAGACTATTTGGTACCAGGCTGCCTCACAGCACAGACATCACTGAAGATGCAAGTCAGAACCCCGGGGGAGTTTTGAAGCCCTCTTTGAGTGCCACTGCAGTTCTGTTACCAGATCTCAGGAGTTTAGACACATGTAGTTGAGCCAAGGTTAAATTACTCTCATGGCCTTGGCCTGCAGTCCAGACATACCCAAAGGCTCCATGTAAGTGTCTGGCTCTTTCAAAGAGAAAGAGAAAATAAAAGATAAAGATACTTGCCAAGTACCAGCAACTCCTAGAAAACGTAATATTTTTCTGGAGTGCCTTTCGGCCTGTGCTTTCCCTATTTGCCAGGGGTCAGGCTGCACCTGAGCCATGTATTGCAGTTCTGCACTGATTACACAGCCTGGGCTGAGCTTCCTCAGCAAGAATAACTTGGGATTTTCCATTTCCCATCGTTGCTCCTGACTGGCTGTAGTGACTTGTCTTGAGTTACTGAGAGCTTTCAAAGACACTTCAAGCACAAAAGAATGGAACGTGAGAGCTGAATTGGGGACTGTTAATAAATATATTTTAAAGTTGTGCACAGATTTGCAAAACTCATGCCTTTGTGTCAGTTAAGAATGTAAATAACAGAGTAGCATAATTTTGCTAAGAATCTTTGCCATTTTTTCCATAGCAAAGACTAGGAAACTCTGCACTGACAGTTACTGAATTATTTTGAAATCTGTAACATCAGCTTCTTTAGAGAGGCTTCTCAACTAGCCCTGCCCTAGAATAAGTGATGTTTGGCCATGCAGCTGTATGATCTCTGCTGAAAAGGCTACTGTTCATGCACAGCAATGTATTCTTGGGATGTATCTGCACAGCAAAATGTAGGTGCAACTTGCTATATTGCTTTCACCTCAGCAACACAGATAATGGTTGTAACAAGGAGGCAGCTGTGGGGGATTTGGCTGCAACTGAAATTGGCTTTGCAAGTCTACTGGAAACTGGAGTAGCTGTACAATGGGGCATCTCTCCAGTACTAAAGTCTGTTATGTATTTTAATAGTTCTTACTATTCATGCCACCCAGTTTGAAGCTTACTTGGAAGTTATGCCCACATATAGTACAATCAGCTCTTCAATTTGCTCGCAATATGTGAGGACAGAAAAGACAGGTGGACTCTGAACGTGTTCAAATGCGGGTTCCTTCCAAGGCAGCTGGAACAGCCCCAAAGTTATGGCATAATGATATCCATAAGCTCTCTAGCTAGTATTCACAATCTTCTAACACAGGATAACAGAAATAGCAGAGTCATTTAAGTGGCTAATGGCCACCCTTTAACGACTCTCCAATTCCCCCAAGTTTCCAATGTATTGGATAAACATGGTTTAGGCTCCCATTCACACTCTATGCCAAACATTTACGACAAACCAGTTTCCAGTACACAATCTTGAACCAATTTGGGGTTCCCTTACAATAAGGAAGGGGGGTTAAAAACCCTTTTAATTATTTGTATACCTTTTCAGCTCCAAAGTAGGAAAAATCCTGGAGGTATATTTCTCAAAGTCATTGAGTTAAGCAGCAGCAAGCAAAGTGATGTCATCAAAAGCACCAAGTCTATTTCTTGGAGGTATTTGGATGACCAGGCTATGTGGGGGACTGATTTCATTTTGTAAGAATTCCAGTTATAAACAGATTAGCAAATTATTGTGACAGACAGTAAGCCTTTCGTGAGAATGTTTACCACTGAATTCCACAGGCCAGGATCCGGCCAAGCCCATCATCTTGAAACAAAACCAACAAGCAGAGACGCCCAGGAATCACACACGTGAGGTGCCGGCAAGGCAGGCTGCAAGTGAGAAGATGACCGTGGAAAAGGTGGTATGGGCAGCAGATGACATTCCTTACCAACTCTTATGCCAAGAATCAAGTTTGCAAGCCAGAGGACAGCAAGGCAAAGAGCTAAACACATCTGGCTCTGCAGATGCGTGAGCCAGAGGGGTCTGACAAATGGATCTGTGCCTACCAAGCAGGTCCCTAAGGTGTCAGGCTAGAAGTGTGCAACTGAAGATGCTTGGTTTGAGCTTCATCTGCTTCAGATTGTATCACTTTTTCACTTCAGTATCAAAGTATTACAGTAGTGCAGTGAAGAGTAGAAATACTTGTATAGATAGCATCAAAGGAGAAGAAGTATTCCACGATACAGATCTTGTTCTTACCAGTATAGCAAACCACAATAAAATCCTCTCTGGAATAAGATAGGACTAAGTTTGAGAGTTGAACCTGAAAAAGAATGAATTCTACATTAGTACTACCATTCGCCTTCCCAAGATCCTCTACCTGAAACCCACACTGCATTTTGTATAATTACAGACCAAAAAAAAATAAAGACTAAGTGACATAGATAAGGTTAAACGCAGTGTCTGTGACAGAGCCAGAAGCAGTCAGATCTCCTTGCACCCAGATCTCCTTGCACCCAGGAGGATACCTCAGGCAAACCAAATCATCACTTTGCAAGTCTGCAATGGAATGTGCGGCTTCTGGGCAAGGCAGAACTAGAAGGAAACTGTCTTTAGACTGGACATATCTGGGAAAAACTGTTTCAGCTTTTCAAAAGGGGGAAAAAAAAAAACAGCAACCCTTTCTCAATCTTTCAGTCAAAGGATACTTTTTCCTAATGACTCATGGTAACTGTCAGACCCTGAACCTGCAGACACAAATTCAGATGACTGCAACCCACATCACAAATTCTGTCATTAGTGTCATACTGGCTCACTAGGACCCCAAGCACAAGGGAGAATGAAGATGATGGGTCATTAGAGCCAGCAGGGAACAAACACATCACTGAAACCAGACTTCTGTCCTCAACAAACCAAAACACTTTCTCTAATATTTCAGTACTTTAATATCAATACAGAAATAATACTTAGCTTGAAACAAGCATATACATCTCTGCATAGCTATTTACCTACTTGCTTAGAGCTTCAGAGGTATATCCAAAATCTGGCAAAGAACAGATCCTTATATAAATTTTACCAGCCCCATTTCTGCCTTCATAAGCCTCAGTCATATTTGCCCTTTTCATTCTTACTAATGCCATAACACCACATTCCCTACCAATGATAGCCATGTTCATAAATATTTACAACGACTGGCTGAATGAAATCATACTTTGTTCCATCCACCCATCTACACTTAAGTGTGTCAGAGAGCCTAAACTGTTACGCTGCCAAATACAGGGAACTTCATGAAATATAAAGCAATACAGTTCAACTTTGCCTAAGTAGAGCTCAGCCAATTTTCATCAGCTGCAGATCTAGATTTGTATATAGTTTACATTTAGGACCTCATAACACCACTTCTTTCCTTAGTATACTATGACAGATCCAGACTACCTGTTTTGTCTACTCCGGCTCCTACGGTTTCTCAGGGTTTAGTTGAAAAGTCCCTCCTGAACTTGAGCAGCTTCCCAGCCCCTCCTCACCCTCTCTAAGCTTTCTGTGCCTTGTTAGGGGTTGATACTGATTGTCCAATCTTTGGTCCACTCTTTCCCAGCCCAGTGCATGTCAAATCCAATCCCAGCAATGAACTGTGATGAGTCTCAGCAGTCTAACAGCTCTTTATTACCCATTACATTTGTATGACCTTGAGTAGATCGGTGCTTTCTCCAAATGCACAGTTCAAGTAGAGAACACCACAAGCACTGGAATTGGACTTTTGGCCCAGGGCTTTGGCTTTTTTTCACACTTTATTTACAGACTGGAGGAAGCCTTGGAATGGGAAAGGAAAGGTTTCAAATCCACTCTCATTTCATCTTCCTCACAGCAGAAAAAAAAACACAACTGGCCTTAGAGCCAAGTTAATGCAGTAGCAGCAGGTCAGTTTGTTTTCTTATAATATCTATTTAGATATTCTCAGTTTTGTCCTGTATTTCTAATTACCAGTAAGACTGGATTGCCTTTTTTTTTTTATAAATACAGCTATTAAATATAAATAGACTTGCATAATT
This sequence comes from Patagioenas fasciata, assembly GCF_037038585.1. NCBI lineage: Eukaryota > Metazoa > Chordata > Aves > Columbiformes > Columbidae > Patagioenas > Patagioenas fasciata. The sequence continues at coordinate 3,945,289 of NC_092539.1, forward strand.
TCAACATCTCTGCAGTGTATTCATTATATCTAGCTGGTGCTGCTTTGCATTCCTGCACAGACACTGAAATTGCCTTTTAATGAAAATTTTGGCTTACTACATTTAATCTCATTGATCTTGAATGTAAATAATGTTTCAAGTTGTTGGACTCCAGTTTAAGTGTGACACAGTGTTCTATCTCACAAGAAGCAGGGGAAGAAAAAAATCAAAGTCCAAGTTCCCAAAAATATCATGAGATGACCAGTGCTGGAATTCTCAGAACCAAATATGCTTGTTTGCAAAGAGGAAAACCTCACCCCAATACAGGCCACTCATTTTCAAGTGTTTATATTCCTCGCCATCCTTCCCATCTTATCTTGTCTTCCAGACAGCAGTAATTCTTTGCTATTCCCTGTAGTGATAACACAGCTTCCTAAGATTCAGATGAAAGGTCCTGCAGAGGAAGGCACGCTATATCTTCAGTATACATTTCAAGTTCATTTTTAGTTTCTTTGTTGATTCTCCTTGTTAACTCAAAACGAAAAATAATTTTAAAAGAAGATATTAAATATGATCAAAGTTCAGAAGGATGAAGATAGACAGTCTTGCAGTAAATGCCCTGAAAAATCTCAAATACATAAATCATTTAATATGCTTTGTGCCTTAGTTCCCTCATCAGATATCCAGTTATACCTGTAAGTCTTTTATTTCTTCCAGCTTCTCAGGGCAGGAACTACTTGACTTCTCCAGGTCCTCTACACATAACACAACAGATTAAAGCAGGGCCTGCAGTGAGACTAATACTGAGTAAAAGCAATGCAACTGAGGACCAAGTTTGACCAAGGTTGTTCTGTACATTTACCCCATCCCAACTATTATATATAAAGGCTCAAATCAGATTCAGCATCAAAAAGGATCAACTACATAAAACCAAATTTCCCACAAACCTGGGATGCAGTAACATATTCACATATGATATTGACGGCAGGATACTACTGATTGAACATACGATTCCAGTACATCCCCACAACTGGTATGTCAAGAAAGCTCCTCAACGTCCAGCTACTGTGAGAAGGATTTATGAAGCACATTGAGATGGATTAGAAAGGAAAGAAGGAGGAGGGAGGTAACTGGTTAGCCTACCACAGCTTCTCCATCGCTTTCCTATCCCTATTTGGAGGGAATGGGAGCTTTCCAAACATCTGCAGGCAGGAAAGGCTGTAGATCCAATGTCTACGTCAGCAATCCGCGTTCTTGCCCAGACACATATGCTGCCTGGTGGGAACCCAGTTGTTGTAGGACCTGCTGAGTTGGTTATTTGCACTGCAGTGTTTAAAACTGCTGCAAGGAAACACAGGGGATGTTAAGCAGAGCTGCTCCTTCCCTGTCAAAATGTGTAAACATGAACAAATATGGTGTCTGTCTGGAGAACATCAAAGTCAGGTAACACTTTGCCCAGTGCAACACCCCATAGCTACAGGGGGATCGAAGTGTGAAAGAGTTCTTGTTTACATCGCTGCTGTGAAACGTCACACAGCCTGGGGTCACTGCATGTGTTGGTTGAGTTTCCACATCCTGAACCCAAGTCCTGCTTTGTCTGGCTGCCTGGAGCCAGATTATTTCAACCTTTTGTTTGATCTGAAGTGTCCTTCTGTCCTCCTTTTCTTGAGATTTCACACACCCTGCATACCAGCTGCTGCTCATCCAGCACTGCTGACTTGGTGCAGATTCTGTCCGCCTGGAGAAAGAAGGAATCATTTCTTTCATGTCAGAGTTTGGTATCGTACACAGAACAGGGATAAATGAAGTGGATATGCAATTCTCCCAAACTGTGTGGGTATTCACACAGAAACATCTGTTGCTGTCTCAGCCACAGACGCTCCATTCTCCAAACACATGAGTGGATTTACTCTTCATGTCTCATAGCCCTGCACAGATAGATGTGAAACTGTGGGGCAGATCTTAATCTTTAATTAGGTGAATAATCAGACTGACAAGTCATGTGTTTATAGACTGTTTATCTAAGGAAACTCTACAATAAAAATCTCTGCTTGGCTTTATGCTTTATAAGGATATGACGTCCAATAGTCCAAGTACACTGCAAAGGTATTTGTATCCGGGGCCGGATCTCCAGTCTGATACAGCAGGGCTGATTTTGGTGAAGTCATACTGACTAACAAGCTGGCCTTCTCTCATTTGTTAGTCATTTTAATTTGCCCTTGCTATTTTAGAAGACCTGTCTGGGGTTTCCCATACCAGATATGACCTCCAGGCTGCCCCTTCTCCATGATGACACAATCTTTAAGTGCAAGCCCTTGAGAAAATTCTGTAAGAACATTATGCACCATTCTTGATCAGCCCTCCCCTCAGCCAGATCCCATTCAAAACAGTTGGCTCTGCTGCAAAAAAACAGCTCAAAGACTATACAGCTCTGTTATTTGTCAGAAAACCCTGAATCCACACACCACATCTTTCCTCCAGATGGGGAATTCCTTCTCCACAAAGCTCTCTTTAAAGTGTTTATCTGCAGTTACTCTACAAGAGAAAGGAGAAACTGCTTTCCTTTAATCCTCTCTAGAAACAAGCTAATCTTTTTTTTCCTCACAGTGATGGTGGGCTGCTGCATCTAGTAGGTATATCTGGAAATCAGTAACATTAATTCTCCTCAATAGTGCAGACCCCTCTGACAGAAGACTCAGGATGTCTGCAAATCCCAGAGCTCCTCAACAGGCAGGATGGACAGAGCAACCATTTTGACAAATATTTTTCAAGCCCTGTTAGAACTGGATTTCCTCTCACCTCATCACAGCAATGTAATAAAAATAAGCATGTGTTTCCTTCAGCAATAGGACAAGGGGGCATGGGCTTCAACTCTGCCAGGGGAAATTGAGGCTGGAGATTAGAAAGCAATTCTGTGCAGAGAGTGGTCAGCATTGGAATGGTTGCCCAGGGAGGTGCTGGACTCACAGGCCCTGGAGGTTTTTAAACTGAGATTAGACACGGCACTTAGTGCCATGATCTGGTCAATGAACTGGAGTTGGACCAAGGGTTGAACTTGATGATCTCTGAGGTCTTTTCCAACCCAGTCGATTCTGTGATTCTGTGGTTGCAGAGAGTTTGGAAATAAGCTACTATCCATTTTGAGCAAAAGAAGAGATGGTGCCTCTGGCCTGAAGGAAGAAAATTTTAGAAAAAAAACCCCTACAGTTAATTACTTGATTTACTTTTACTCTCCCACAGAATGCCTATACTGTACTAACATTTTACATACAAGGGCACAATACAATCAAATTGCACGTCTGCCCCACCTGCAACCTATGCTGGTGGGTCACAAGCCAGCAAATCCACAGCTATAACAGCCCAGCACTGAACTCAAGCTGATGCATTCTCCTCTGCACCACCTGGGATTTCAACACCATTTAACACAGATGCAGAGTTCAGTAACTGGTGCACATCTGCCAGCTTAGAGCTCCTGCTCAGAAGAATGTCCATAGCAGGATTTACTGCAAAAAGAGTAAAGAGAATGAACTTTAACAGTTGTTATCCCCTGCCAGACAAGGATTGAGCTTTGTTTTCTGCTCTGCCCTAACAAGGCAGGAGCAAATTCCCTTTTCCTTGTGCTGGCTCTGAAGCTACAGACAAGTCACACTACAAAAATACTATCAGTAAATCCTGATGAAGGCATCAAGCCCCAATTACACTAAAGTTTCATTTTTCTTTGCTTTTTGCTCTACACAGCAAATTCCAACCCCCCTACAGGTTCATGACCTAATTCAGTCTCCAAGGATCCAGTAGAAGCACACAGAGAAAAACCAATGAACAAGCTGAAATTATGGCACCGTATCTTTCGCACAAAACTTAAGCCACTTCATCCTTGATACGTCATTGTTGCTCCCGACAGCTCTCGGTATGTGATCTGTGGAACGCGGCAATGACACAGGGCATGATTGTTGCAAACCCTGGAGAAAGAACTTCAAACTCCTGTTAAGAGAGCTCAAGGCAACACGACATTTGCAGAGAGCAGGATTAATCTGCTTTTGTGTGATGCTCTAGAAGGCTTAGGAGCTCTTGACAATTGTTTGGAGAAGAATGACTTTTTTTTCCTCCTTAGGAACAGAATCTGAAGGAATAAAGTATGTTATCTACTTTTATGAAAACCAGTCAAGCAGAAATGTCGCTGACACTACAGAATTCACGATAAAGGAGGTAGTAATGGGAAGCAAATGCAAACATCTTATGATTCATGAGGTCAATCTAGACCAACCAAATGGGTATATTTGGCTGGAGAAGAAGGGGGAACATCTCCCAAAAATATTCTGCTGACTTGACTTCATGTCTGCTGGTGGAACTCATGAAATCTTCAATGGTTTCAAGACAGCTGTGGGAACATCTGGGCCTACAGACCTCATGCTGGATATAGCGGGACACAGAAGTGATTCTCTGTACACCCTTCTACTACAAGAAGCATCCAATTAAACTTTTTCAGCTTACTCTGTAGCACATTCAATTTCAGACAAAAACAGACTCTGAAAACATCTATTTTAAGAATCCCTTTGCTGCACTGCCCACTTTCCTGACAGCCTCCAGGAGTGCAGACTCAATGTTCCTTATGAAAGAAAGCAACTTACTGCCTTGACTGAAGATACAATACACAGGAAAATTAATGTCTAGGTACTATAAAATGAGCTGACAGAACAAGGGTATATTTAACTTATGCACTTTACATTAAACAGTAATTGAAGTAGATTCAAATATTTAAAATAAAAAATTCAGACAATTCTATCAACTGAAATAGAAGCGCATCAGCTGAAGGTCATCAACACACATAATCCCTCTGCATTACATGCAAAATGCACCAATTTAAGCATCTGCAAGAAAAAGCATACCAGATTAAACACCGGTGGAAGACATGAAATCTTCCTCTTGGGTCATTGTTTGCTGTCACAGGTGATAAGCAGTGACACTGCTGATACCCTATCAGCTTCAATAACATCTCACAACCTCAGTGTCAGCAGTCATGGCCTGGCCTCCCCAGCTCTCCACATAAGTGAAAGGTTGTAGAGGAAAATTGTTTCCTGTCCAGTAACAATCACTTGTTACACAGACAAATTCTGAAAAAGCACTAAGGGATAACACTAAACTGATAGAAAACAGGTGTGTCAAATTGGGCCAGCATGTTCTGAATTTCCAGCATCCTTCCTCCTTTTTCCATCTGACTCCCTGTTTAGAACCTGAAAGTTCTTCCAAGAGTTTAGTGTGAGGCAAGGTATACTTTATATAAAGATTAATACGTGCCTTCAATAATAATGAAAACAAGAAAGCAGTAAAAGACACTTTAACTACCAGCATAATCAACTCCCTAGTAGATGTGAAGCAAGTGAAATGTGTCACAGCCTTTAGAGCCAAAACATGCCGACAGGTATTAAGGCGGAGAGAAGCACTGCAGTTCTTAATTAAACTAGCTGAAAGTTTCAGCTGGATAATTTCACCTGATAATTTTAATTTGATTTCTGAACACACAAGTTGTTTTATCTACAATCTCTCTACTGAAAGGGTTGTATGGATATTAAATAGATTTCTATAGAAATTACACTGGGTAGCAATGGAGTAACTATACAGACTTACGTAATTTAATCTACGTTTTAGAAGTTTAGCTACATTTTTAATACAGTACTCTAAGTACCATGAAACAGTTTACAAACCCTATGGAAAAGATCTTGCTGTTTGAACTGGTTTTCCCCCTGCAAAGGATGGAACCTTGTGAGAGAGCCCGTCCCAGGGGTCCGTGCCAGACCACCTATCAGCCTCTCACCGCCTGCCAGGAGCTGCAGGACGCCAAGTGTGCCAGTGGGTTTCTCTGCCCAGATGAACTGTTTGTGTCCCAGCAAGGGCAACGAGTTCAACCCCAGGACAAAGGAGCATTTCATTTCTCCTGCTTTCCTGTTCCACTTCTATGTCTGCCTGGGAGTCTCTGTTGTTAAAAGCAAATGATTAATTGGGCACTGGGGAGCTGTCAGTATTATTTTTTTTTAAACCAATGGACTTCTCTCAACTCAGACACTAAGCACTTAAAAATTTTAGAGGGTTTTTCTTTAGAATTTATGTTTCTAAGTTTGTGACTTTTTTGTTTTTTTTTTTTGTTGTTGTTGTTTGTTTGTTTTGTTTTGTTTTTTGTGGTTTTTTTTTTGTTTGGTTTTTAAGGATTCTTTATCAGAATTTGCACTTGACAAAGCAAATGAGAAGACAGTGAGCCCTTGCAACATGTTAACACAAAAGTTACAGCCAAGTCCAGCTCCCTAATCCAAAATAATTATTTTCACTTCTGTAGAGAAACTGCAAAACTAGGTACCCGCAGCACAAACGACCATAACAGTAGTGCTGCTGCTGCAACGTAGCTTACACCACAAAGGCGCGATTTTAGCACTGAAAGAACCATCAAAATCTGTCTGAACATGGTCTGTCTTGGGGGACAGGGAGGCACAAGCTTCATCACACAGACTCCTGGTTACCAAACCTCTGTGTGCTGCTGTTAATAAGAACTAATCAACACCCAAGTCAGCCCTGATCGCCTTTTTCCCCCACCACGGCCTGGCATAAGGGAGCTTCAAACAGACTCATAGGTTAAGCATGCATTGCAGTGAGAAAAGTCTTTACTGTGCTCTCCTTCAAATCTGGCTTAAGCTACAAGCTCTCCAGGATAGAAACAGATGCTTCTTGTACACAGGGGCTGTGTTTAGAAGTGGCACTGGAATTCATCATCACTATGGGTAACAGAGCCTTTTCAAATGTCCCTTTAGCCCTAAGCCAGGAACAGTAAAGTACAACCAAAAGCACAGAAGTGAAGTTCTCTGCACACAGAAATCAATGAGAATTTTGTCCTTGACTTCACTGGAGCTAGGCTTACATCCAATGGATTTGTACTTTAGGTTTCCCGTGGTGAATAAATAGAATTGAAAAGCTGGCACCAGTGTTATGAGTCAGACAATCAAATATGTGCAGTATGCACTTCTTCAGAAGAATCAGGCTTTTAGGGCATCGGTGTCTAGATATACAGTCATGTGAAATTGTTAAGCTAGACAACATGACTTCCTTAGTGGGAGCAACAACCTCCTGCATGTTTTCTGTTGTTGACGGGAAGCCAGCGGGGTTATCGGTCTCTAAGAAATTTTGCAGATCCAGAGCTGCTCTGGGAAGCACAAAGAGCTGGTCGGTCTGCCAGGGAAATGGGCTATGAAAAGAACATTGTCAAAGCCAAGACAACCCTTGTCAAAAGCTATGATGTTAACACAACAGTCCGTGAAATGAGGTTTTGCTGGTTTAGAACCCAAAGCGGTATTTGGTCCTAAGTGAAAAACGTTCCCCATAGCACAGTTGAAAGATTCTGGCCTCTGTAGGTACTTACCTTTTACTCTTTTCAATAAAGCGGTGTATTTCCACAATAAGTTTTCTGATTGTTAGTAGTTATCATGCTTTATAAACATGTTTGTCATATCAGAATTACTATTCACATCCACTATCTCTGAGTTGTTTGGTACTATGTTGTAATTTTCCATTAGAAACATCTGACTCAAAAAAACCCCAAAACTCAGTGAGGCTAATGCTAAAAAAATATCTCTTAAAACCTTTTATGGTGGTCCTTTTATTGTTTGGTCTGTCCTTTATCTGTTAACATATCAGAGAAGTTAAAGCGTTCCTATTATATGTAGACATCTGTGGCTTTTTTCTTTTTGAAACACATCCATAGTATGTTTTTTGTCTATGTATACCTGCACGTATGTACCAGCCATCCCAGTTCTGGTTATTCAGAGTCACTGACCATTTTGGAAAAAAAAAACTAGAGTAAGTGAAAAACCTTAAACCAAGTGCAGAGCTTGCACATTTCTAGGATCTGTAAAACCAGAGACATTCTTCTAATTACCTTTCATAGCTTATAATCTTGTCATGGGCAAAATAACACCCATCTGCTTTGTAAGCAGAATGAAGAGATACCATTAAAACCAGATTATACTGACATCCAGCAGTTGCAATGGCAGAGGTTTCTCTCTTTTCTCTCTCCTATTCCCTTGTTGTGGTTTCTTAGGAGCATTCCTGAACCATGAACTTGTCAGTTCTTCCAGACTGGAGCAGGGAAGCCCATCCCAGTGCCCATGTGGACAGGCAGAGTTCCGCTGGTTCACATGTGGAACCTGAACTCCAGAGAACAGCCAACGCTAGAAGCAGTTGCTGATACTATAACAGCAGGATGCTAGCTACACGTTTTCATGTAAAGATGTCAGCACTTAAAAGCTCTCTGCTAATAATCCCAACAGCTGCTTTTCTGTCTCTGTTGACAGAGATACCCCAGAGTGAGATATATAGGTGCCTGTGCCATTCTCCTTCCATCAGACTGCTTAAATATCCATTTTATCATGCTTACCGTTTTTCTCTTTAATCAAATGATGATTTCAAGCAGCTCAGTCAGCTGCATGCATGACTTTTTGAGGGAAAGTTGTGTATACACATAGTTAGGAAGATGTTCCCTGATCAGACTGAGGGCTGAGCACCCACTGAACAGAGTGGAGACCAGCATGGCTCAGGGACTGGTGATCCACTGACAGGCCACCAGCTTCAGCTCTTGACTCACTCTAGACACATTGACAAGATGTCCAGCAGACAAGCAGGAGTTTGCTGACCTCTGTTCAGGTCCAGACAGCCACAAGCCCAGTTGAACCTCACACAGTACAGCTTTTGTAGGTACATACATTTTCCCAAGTAAATAAGGTCTGCAGAGGTGGCATTTACTACTTCAGGCACAGAGTCCCATGTCTTTCGGTCAGTGCGGTGCGTATGGTAAACAAGCTCATGCTTGCCCGCAAAAGATCACGTAGGCACCATCTTAAATGCTCTCCAAAACTGCAACCCAGGTCCTCATTTCCCTTAGGCTCTCTTGATAATTTTAAGTTACTACTGTTTGTTTTGAAATTGCTATGGTGATTACCTAGGCAGCAGGTGTCTGATTCAGCTGATTTATCTTAAAACTATTAGCCCAAGGCAACATTATATTCCCATTCAGAATTACTAAGTGTGTGTAGATTGTGCTTACCAAGCTCTAAGGTACCGCCTGCACTTCCCCAGACCTCCCAGGCTCTCGGGGAGATGCAGCGTCTGCCAAGGCCATGGGCAGCGGTGGCTGTTCCAATAGAGCTGCTGATGCTGAGGATTTGCTTCTTCCTGAACAGATTTTGGTTAAATATTAGAAGACTAAGAAAACTCCCCATCTTATACAGTGCAGGGAAAGAAAACAAGATGGAAAAAATTGCGGGCTGAGATAAAAACCAGGGAGATCACTTACCAACTAGGCAAAATAGATTTTTTTTGAAGATAAATTTAATGATTTACTCATTCACTGACCTGAGTGTTTGTTCACACTTTTTTCCTCATCATCAGTGCCTGTGTGGTGTTTTTCCCCCCTTTTAAAATACTATTTCCACAGGGATGCTGTGCTTGCAGTGAGGCTGGAGCCGTGTCAAGCATGGGCAGCCCTTGCCTCTCCACACAGAGGCTCCTGCAGCCTCCACACTACCAAGACCTTCCTTGCCACCTACACCAGTACATGCTTCTATAAACTTTAATGAAGGATGTGAGGCTTTTCTTTTAAAAATAGATTAGTCTTTGCCCCTGAAGCACAACCGCTCTGTACAAACACAAATGCCCACCAAGCTTCCTCATTAAAAAGGCAGAACATCCAAAGCCTGATGTAATTTTCTGCTGAATTTGGCTTTTGCTGAAGTTTGTAGCCAGCATCCTCTATGACAAAGAAACACTGTCTGCTCTGACACAGAGGAAATTAGGACGTGCCGTTTCCTGCAAGAATCTATGGATACCTTACAACATCCCGTCCCGAACAGCAATGAATGTGATGAATAACGCGGCATTCATCTCCCACACCGAGCAAGCTGCGGCAGCCGGTGAGTCAGCAGCCCGGGACGTCCCCAGCTGCTGTTCAAGCAGCACATGCTCACACAAGTTACGCTACTATTTAAGGTCATTTCTAGCTTCTGCATGGCCCTTGGCCAAATCATGTTCGCAGGGATTTCGTCAACTCCTCCTCTGTTAAGTTTTCTCCTCAAACTCATCTGCGGTCTCTTCCTCCGCACATCCCCAGGCTGAGGTGGCTCCATCCTCCTCTGCCACCTCCGCACTGGGATCCTGGGACAACACGGGATATCTTTCCCTCACAAGTGCAGCTGGAGCTTCGCTTCCTGGGCTGTGAAGTCAGGGAAATCACTCACAAGTGCAGCTGGGGCTCCAGTCGGACCATAAATGGGGAGCTTTGGGCCTTGTTATGAGGTTACATTTAGCATTTAAACAATTGTTTTCATGTGATTGTGCATCCGGTAATAAGCTCGCGGCACATGCTTTTCAGAGTAGCGCAATCTCTTGTGCCTCCATAAATCACACAGACTTTGAGTAATCCTGCCTGGGTGAATACACTAGTTCTGACCCAGGGATACTGTCCGGATGCTCATGATCAAGGTCTCCCTCAAGATCAAATAAGAATACCTCACCACATTGCAATTAAACACATCTGAAGAAATGGGGGACATTACCCACCCTTCTTTTACAAGGGTAGAGGTAGATGGAATTTGAATGTCAGCCTTGGTCCCATCTTTCTTGCTGAGCTCACTTTGTCAGCAGTTCAGTGTTACCTCAGTTGCTGTGCAAAACTAACCAAACAATAACTTGAAATACTTAAAAATGACTACAGGAACAGTGGAAAACTTTAGCTGAGAAAGACAAATAGTACAGGATTCAGATGTGCTTAACCTTCATTTATTACTCTTCTCCCATATAGAAAGACTTCAGAAATTAAGAGGTATGAGTTTAAGGTATCAGCTCCAAAAGTTATTCAGCATTTCTTCCACCCACGAGAAATCCTGCGTGATTTCAGGTGATGCTCAGTCCTTCCAGGCCACTCCTCCTCCCCTGGAAAACCCCAACACCAATCTTACCTTACAGAGGTGCCACAAAGCAAAATGTTCTCAAGATCAGGAGGTGCTGCTTAGAGATCATCAGACCCAGTAAGATTTAAACCTTGATTTCCAAATGTGAAAAGCAGGCAAACTGCTAAGCAAGCTGGAAAATGTCACTTCAAATACCACTTCTGTCTCATTTATACTTTTTCAACTCTATTTATGCCAACACTTCATTTACCTCTATTCTATTCACCTCTCTAGCTGCTGCTGGGGTGAGAACCTTCACATTTAGAGTAAAACTCTTCAAAGAACTAGGTAAATAAAGACAGGTTCTTGACCATATGCCCAGCCATTTGGGATTAGTGAGAAATGGAAATACTTGTTTAGTTATCACAGTAACAAGGATGTCTCTCGTAAGGTTTTGCAGGGAGAAGCTGGTGTCTTGAACATCACTAAGATATTAGAAAAGGCTAGGAGAGAGCCAGAGTCTGAAGAAAATCCAGTGGCTAGTTGTGGACTGAAAGAAGATGCTTATCTACAAAACACCCTCCTAGAGAAACCAACACAGGTGAATCCCATCTGAGAAAAAAATCCAGAACAGGTAACACTACCTTCTTCAACTCAAAGTCAACAGCCAAAGCCATTTAAGGTGAAGGAGACTTAGGACCAAGACCCAGCTTTGTTGGATCTGGAGCAAAGATGGGAACCCTTGAGTCAAAGCTCCCACAGCAGTCACTAATTACCAGCTGGCAGGCTCTCAGCTCTCCTCATGAACTTGCTCTGTGTCACTAGCTAAATATTTCTTGGATCAAGGACAGGAAGCTGTTCCCATAATTTGTTTCATATCCCATATCAAGTGGAGCATTTGGAATGGGAGAGCAACTCACCCCAAATGAGCTGCTGGAGAAGACTGTATCCAAGTCTTTGAGGCAGGCACGACAATTTGCTAGAGAGCTACCAGATAAAACAGGGACCACTTCTACCTGAAGTTTTTTCCCAACAGGTCAAACCATCCTGACACACAAGCCAGGAAAGGCAACATCTACGCTGTGCAAATTAATACGGCTTAGCTGTGAAAGAGCTGCCAGTTTCATTAGTGTTGTCATGGATTAACATAATTTAACCATATCCAGATCCTAAGAAATATCCGTCTATTAGACATTTTTAGTTATTTCACATGAGAATGTGAGTGTGAAAAATGCATCCTTGATGCCATCCAAGACACAGCAGATAAAGAGGAAACAGAAGTCCTATCCTAAAGCCATATGGTGACACAAAAGAGTGTCACTTCTCATCACTAGAAAAGTATAGTAAACTTCTAAGGTTATTGTCTGGGTGCCTCCTCAGAAGCAACAAAGCAACACTAAAAGCTGGTGTATATCAATACACTAGTCGGATTTTTACAAAGTTTATTTCTTAATAAGATGTTGATTCCTTTGTAAATTAAGAACATGGTTTGTTGTGCAATCTCCTTTTACAGCCCACTCAAACATCAAATGCAGAAAATGAAATAGTGGCTTGCTTACCAAGAAGAGGAGATCCTCTTTAATTTAGAAGAAAGTTGTTTTGTCTAAGGGTTAGTTCTTGCCATATCCCAGCATACAAGTGTGCCAAGAACATACAAATAAAATACACACAATATGTACTTCAGAGAAACAAAAAGCCAAGATTTAATTTGAATTTAGGACAACAATAAATTGATTATTTTTCAACTAATAATGTCACTCAAACTAGTCCCATACTTGGCAACTACAAATCCTACTAAAAAAAAGCTGCATAGACTGATGTTTGCTTCCACAGAGAAGAAAAATGAACGGAAACTAAGAACAGGCACTTTCCCTAGTGTCAGCCACCCATCCTTATTTAATTGATAAGACAGCATTATGTTTCAAGTACTCATAGCAATACCAATTTACTCAGAACCTGCTGCTGTTTTTTCTCTCTATACCATGAAAGTTTATAATGAGGCATATACAGCTAGCTGCCTTAAGAAGTTAGATGCAGTGAACCACATCATTTATAATATAAAGCACTAGAATCTGCAAATTGTGTAACAAGGTTCAGCAAAACATCTTGAGGGACAGTGAAAACAAGTTGAGTTTCTTGTCAGCTTCATTATAGTTGAACTGAAAAGCTGACAAAAAGAAAGATTGGTGTATTCTGGAGAAAACGTTGGCTCTGCAAAACAGAACAAGTTGCAAAACAAGCCTTATGGAAACCTTAGTGACACTGGAGGGTGGAAAAATGGATAGAACAGATCTGCACAGCACTTACCACCTGCTCATCCTGCGACACTTGGTGTAATTAGTCAGAACAAGTTAATGGAGGAAATGGAGTAAAGACATGTAGGAAAACATACATTCCATGAAATAGAAAGACGAAGTGACCTTTATCACTCATAAATTAAACTCTGAGCTCAAGCGGTACAGCAGCATGCACATTGAGCCAGATTTCTGTTCTCACAAAAATGGAAAAAAAATACTTCCAGTACAGTTTTGCTCTAAAAGGGCTACTTATCAAAGTCACTTTGTGGAAGATTAAGCAAAAGCTGCCCCTACCATGACTTACAGTGCAGCTTTTTAGCTGCCCAAGGTCTCTCTGGTGTTGGTTCATACCCATATGATGGCGCCATTCGAACCCAGAAAAGCAGGACTCATCTTATTGCTGATACCATTCAAGAGCTCACAGATCATTTACATTTATAGTGACTGTAACAATGCATTTGTTTTGGTGTGAAGGGGCCAAACCTAAAACTTTTCTCATGTAAGATGATTTTTTTTTTAAAAAATCCACCGATTTTTAGAAGGGATTACATTAGTTCATCTTTCCCCATATTGTTCCTTCTGGTTGCTTCTCCAAATCTTGCTTTTACACAGGAATGAAAGCACAGGGATGCTCTGGCATGCCTACACACCACAGTCTCTTCTCCTAAATGGGATGTTCTTGGTTATTAAAGCATTTCCATTGTTAGTCATTTTTGTACACGCAACTTTCCAACAAGGGATACACAATCCATCCCAATTTTAATTGGATCCATATATTCCAAAAGAGCATCTTTCACTCCAAACCATGCTCCAGACCTGATTATTTTTTTTTAACTTCCTGAAAAAAATCCTGCTCCTTCTGAGTTTTCTTCTCCTTACAGCCTATTTTCCCCTTGTTCACTCATTTTTTGAGCTTGTATTCTATAAGCAAAACTCCAAGCAGAAAACCTCAATTAATTTCAATAACTATTCTGTGAGATACTTGAAAGTTTTTCCTGTTTCATAATAATGGCAATAAAACTAACAGTACTGTTGCAACACTCAAAAATTATTCCGCAAAATACCTAAAAACTTACAGCTATTTAAAAGAAATCAGCCCAATGTAATTCTCCGAAATGTTCTGCTGATTTGTAGCAGACTCTGGCCCATTCTTCCATATGAGGCAGACAGAAGTGATTTGCAGTGGCAATATACGTCACTGCAAATTTCTCAGAGTCCGACTCAGTTCTAAAGTCCGGCCAACAAGAAGATGTTTAACACATGAGAAAATCGGAGCTAAACCAAGTCAGTGCGGATCTGCATAGGACAGCAGCGAGGACACAAATGTCACCAACACCTAAACTTCTCTGTAAGCAGAAGGGGGGTAACTCACGTCTGCCATCCACTTTCAAACCAATAACATAGGGAAACATCAATACAGATGAAAAAGCACTAGTCACAATATTCATAATACCTCACATGTGTTCTGTAGCATGTTCTGGAACTCGCAGCAATATCAGAGCATTTAATAACAAAAGCTGACCAAAAAAAGTCATTTTATAAGAAAGGTAAAACTTCAAATGGATTTTTTCATGCCGTAACAGGACGAATATAAACATTCTCATTCTATTCAGAAAATGAAATATAAACCCCAAGAAATACCTAAGAAATTAGTGGCTGTTGCACTCCCAAGAGTAGTAACGTAGAACCTGAGCACGGGTGCTTCCCACAAACACCATCAGCCTGGGGTGAGCGGGAATTTAAGACGTTGCTGCCAATAGGAAGAAACAAGTAAGCTAAACAAACCGCTCAGAAAATCCCGTTTCAGGAGACCAAAAAAGAACTGTGACCATTTTCACATCTGAATATTAACAGAAGCCCTATTTTTCTCATGATTTTTTGTTTGTTTTTTGGAGGTGGTCTGGTGTTTGGGGATTTTTTTTGTTTGTTTGGGGTTTGTGTTTGTTTTTAAAATGCTTCAGTAAGAATCAAGAGCCAGCTCCTGGAATACAGTTGTTCTTTCCTCCTTCCTCACCGTGTGCGTGCACTAAGGGCAGCTGTCACACCAATAATGCAGATCACAAATCTACTTGAGGACGCCAAAAAGTAATTGTTGCAAGCTTCACATCTGAAGACTTTCAGGCTGTTTTTATTATGATTTCAGGTTTATTTTATTTTAGTGTCTAAAAGAACAAAGCCTCGTTTGTTAAATAATATATAAAATTGATTAAAGTCTTTGTAAAACAGTTCATTACCAAAACAACTGAAAAAAAAACATCAACAAGCAATCAAATGCCATTAGTACAGCATCTTCCCCTGGGAATTTCATGTTCCTAATTGCCATTCTATATTGATCATTGTTTTTCTTCACTAGCAGGAAAAGCAATAAGAGTTTCATCTTGTATTCAAGAGCAAAGTTGATCCAAATGTCTAAACCAACTACAAGCTCTGACACAGAAAGCAATGTGATTTGGTTTATTTTCTTAATTCTCTATTAAAAGAGGTAACTTGAAACCACAATATTTTTCACTCTCTGGATTTCAAGTGTCTCCCCAGGAGAGAATTGTAAACAAACAAGTTCAGACTGTAGTTGATTGCAGGATCAAAGAAATGAGTGCTTCGGTGCATCATCATCTGCTGCAAAACAAACTCCTGAAAATATAAACAGATCCATACTCACTCTCTGGGCTTCACCAAATAAACAACAAGAACAGGGGAGCTCAGCAAATCTCAGCTCTCTGCCACTAATACTCTGTCAGCAAACACTTGTAGGCAGACATTATCTGTCAAGATTCACATTTTAGGCTTTCATCCTTATCACAACCCAACTAAGCCCTATGTAGATGCCTTTACCAGATGACTTAACTAGAAGATCCACAGCTTCAGTATATAAAGTTGCAAAATATACCAGTAGATGGTAGAGCATTATCTCTTCCCAAATCTCACTCATCATTAATGTCGCCGGTTTTCTGCAACTTCTTGTTAAAGACAACCTGCAGTGACAATCAAACAAACAACTTTGCTTGGCCATTGGGCAAACCACAGACTCCTTGCCTTTCTCAAAAGGCCACAGCAGCTACTTTTCACAGACTTGTGAGGAAGAGAACTCCATCACTACGAAGTATTTTTCTTGTTTTTCAGCTATTTCCCCATTACAGTTAATCAAGGACTTTGGGGAACAGGCTCTGATGCAGGTGATGTTGCAAGTGGTAACTGATTTTGGGAGAACTGGCTGTACATCAGGGTTTGGGTGGGGATGAACTGGAGGAACAGAGAACACAAGAACTCAGTCTTCAGCACAGTCTCCTCTGTAGCTGAACACTTAGAATACAAAAGCAGCAATCAACCCCGGCAGGCAAAGGCAGCTTTTCAAGGAAAGCAGCTCTCCCCCTACAGCTCATTTGCCCTCTGGGCAGACAGGCAAGAAACCACAACTTTCCTGCCAAACCCAAAAACCTAAGTGTTGCTAAATAAGAGAGATTTTTTTCCCTAAGAAACTCAGAGGGTAATTAACTTCTTCTAAGAGTCTTCCACCTGCTTGCAACAGATGGTGAAACCTTTGAGTTGTCTGGTTTTCAGCTTGCTCCGTAACTAGGTTTGGTGACAAAATGATGGGCAGGCAGCAGCTCCCCATTGCCTTGTCCTGCCTGCTCTGCTTGGGTTTAAATAATCCAAAGAGAGCCAAGAAATCCAGTCAGGGAGACCAGGGTGTCACTGTCACCTGCTTTCCAGAGCAATGGCCTAAACCTCACCTTTACTGTGCCACACTGACTTTTTGCTACAAATACATTCTCAAGTGTGTTCAGGCTTTTCTACCTTTAATCTTATCTGGATATAAAGTAATTCCCCACCGCTTCAGGAAAAATTAGGCCGGAGTTCCTGGAAGTGCTCAGCAGTATTGTACCTGTAATTAATTTGTACACAATGCACAATTTCAGCTGTGAAGTTACTTTTCCAAGGAACACTCTGAGGCGTTTGCTTTAACAACACTAATCCCTGCAAAAGCGATCAACTATCTGCAGTGATCCTGTTCCCTCCTGAATTATTTTTCTGTTAAAGACATTACTGCCTTGCAGGAAATCTTTACCTTTCAAGCATACACTACCCACATCATACTTTTCAGTCACATTGGTATCAGAAGTGAAACTCAAGTTTATGCCTAAAATAGGATGATCATTACCTGCTTGTAAAGGCAAGATACGCTATTCATGGACTGACCACACAGAAACACCCCCCTTTGGCATAGGCTGGAAAAGGCAAACAGACTACAGCTGCCTTGTTTCTTTTAAAAACAGCATTGAATAAAGGGCTCCTTCTTCTCAGGCAACTACTTAGGAAATCGGAGCATTTTGTGACCCACTCGTCCGGATTACCTGCTAACATCTCCATTTCACGCAGAAATCTGCCTTGGGTTTGTGCAGTAAGGAATGAAATTCCCTCCTTCCCAGCAGGAAAAGGAAATAGTGGTATTCAGAGATTACCCAAAGTAAGCCACAAAGGAAGCCCGCAAGCACATGCGGAGCCCTGGATGGCATCGCAGCCACACGTTTCACGTACATTCCCTGTGGAGCCAGTTGGTACCAAGACAGATTATTTTACTGCCCCTTTAACCCATGCTGCTTTTTGGCAGGGGAGCATTGCAGAACACGTTCAGAGCAAGATGACAGCTCCACGTCAATAACGGTATCACAGCCTGTAACTGACTGTTTCCTACACAGCACAAGGCAGGAGAGAGTCTAAACAAACAGACTAAACTGCAGAAATTGATCCAAAAACTATGAATATTCATTTATCCAGATGAATAAACACCATTTATTTTGTCAAATGCCCTTGTCAGTATATGCCAACTTTACCATTTTTTGTAAGAAATAAGAGGGCAGATGACTTAGGGCTTTTTTGCTTTCACCTGTTTTATGGATATACCACAGAAATGGGAAGTACAGGTACATTACCATCCTCACAATATACACATAGCAAGGCTCTTGTACAAGTCCTGCCTTATAGTTCAACTACATCATATCTACTTGGACTGAGGTGCTTTCTGACTCATATTCTGAGGGGATCAGACACATAGCAACTGTTTCAACAGGACATGGAGCACAGGTTGCTCTGCACTGTCTCTGTTGATGTGGATCTGAACTGGCTCAGGTCAGGCTGGGTTGGAGCACACAAAGAAGAGCTCAAGTCTATCTGCACTTTTACTAAAACATGCCCTTGACTCCACGCTGCTTGTAGAGAATCTTTTAACTCCATGCTGTGACAAACTATTACCCCTTTGTAAAGGAGAAGCACTCTCAGGTGTAAGGAAGGCAAGACAAGAATAGGAGAAGAGGAGGGAAGGAAGAGACTGTGGCAAAGGCAGAGAAGCAACAGAGGAGACAAATTTATAGAGAAGTAAAATACACAAGGAGACTGAGATCTGGGCCCAATGGAAGGCTCACTAAGAGCATGTATATTATGAAAATGTAACTGGAGACCTTTTTCTAACAGGCCTGATTCTAGATGGTGGTATCTTAATGGACAGGCTGGCAACTTGAAGGGTCATCTGTCAGAGGCTCAGGTAACCAAGCAGACACGGAGGGTTTCTGGAGAGTCTCTTCGGGAAAAGGAAACTTTCTACACTGTAGATGGAAAGAGAAGAAATTCAAAAGTGAGAGCCAAGGTGTGATAAAGAGACATTAGTAAGAGCATAACAGAGTCTGAGAGGCAGAGTCACCATTGCTCACTGAAGACAGAAGTTAAAGGATTCAAGAGGCGAGGCACAGAAAATAAATAAAGGCCAACAAAGTTTTATTCTTAATCTGTTCTTCAGTAGCTTATACGCTAAAAAGGCTCAAAGGAAAAAAAAACAGCGCAATGTGAAGTGAAACGCTGCATTCACCTTTTAACACATGTTGGTAGGACTGGGTTTCTGGACAGCTGGTCCCCTTCTTCACTGCAACTCCCCACTCCATCTGCAACTGCACCAGCACCTGGCAAGCAAACATAAGCTTTTGTGGATAAATCACTTTGATGCCAACACAAGTAATTAACTTGTAATTTTAAACACTTCATCCCATCCACTTTAACATAATTCAGTCTGCGAGGCTGTGCCAGCTCTTGAAGATATCACACTCCAGAACAGTCTGAGGACAGATAGAGAGGATAAACCAGACCTTTAAAAGTCTACTTTAAAGAAAACACTGCAAACAGCTGCCCCACCTTCGTGAAGTACTGAAGATTGCTTCCGCCAGCTTGCTGTCTCTGCAAATCTGTTTCACTAATAAAAACCCTTCCCAAAGCAGTGTCAGCCTCGGCTGATGTATGTTCACCTGTTTTTTTCCCTAGCTATACACAATTAAGAAGTTAGAGAAGCAGCATCTGACTTTTCAGCTTAAGAAGGACAAGTCACTTTTTCAATCTCCTCCACCAAGGAAAATTGATCTCTGGTAAAGAGAAAAACAGTAAAGCTCATAAATCCCTGGCCCTACAGTTTCTAGGAGACAGAGCAGGAATTGGAAATGAAAAAGTGTCTTATAAAAATCACAGGTCAACAACAAGAATTACTGTGTTGCAACATCAATGGCTCATTGATTAAGAGAAACACTTATTCTTGTGCAGAACACAGTTAACATCCTTGGTATCTACCATTGTGAAAAAAAAGGTAATCACCCCTAATGGTCAAACTCTCATTACCTCCCTGTATTTAGTACTCCCTCCCCCCTCTCACA
Organism: Patagioenas fasciata; assembly: GCF_037038585.1. Taxonomy (NCBI): domain Eukaryota; kingdom Metazoa; phylum Chordata; class Aves; order Columbiformes; family Columbidae; genus Patagioenas; species Patagioenas fasciata. The sequence continues at coordinate 3,965,176 of NC_092539.1, forward strand.
TTCACGTCACTTGTGCCTTCTTTCCATCTCTCCCACTTGCACCTTAGGGCCATCATCTAACTTCTGTCAGTTTTACAGTTTAAAGTCAGAAAACTGGATCCTCATAGGAGTGAGTAGATGCATATCCAGTAATGACTGAGAGACACTGTTCAATAACGAAACAGTCAGAAGCAGCCCTTCTTGTGAGATGGATATAATTTATCTCATTTTGTGGAAACAGGGGCACATGGAGGTTAGACAACTTGCCCAGGGCTTCAATGAGACATCCTAAAGCCAGAAGTTGGACAGGAGAGCCCTGAGCTCTTGCTCCTTTAATCAATTAACCATTTTCCTTTTCAGGATTAATTTCCTTTTTCATAACTTATGACTCAGCTACTGTCTAAGGAGGGCATTATATACCGTTTCACCATGAGAGGCTAATTACTCCTTGCAACATGCTGTTGGGTATAACATGACCCAGTGCTACTGAGATAATCAGTCCATTGTCTCAGCATGTTAATTGAGACAAATGGTGTAATGAGTCATGTTTAGGTGTCTGCTTCGATGTTGCCTCTTTGTTTTCGGCTCCTGAGATTAATGCCTGCATTCCTTCGAGGTGATTGCTGATGTTCCTCCTCTCTGAGCACTACTGCTGGGATACTGTGTGTCCTTGTGCTATCTCATTTGCAAAATATTCTGCTTATTCTGCTTATTCAGTCTTTGGAGAATTCTTTTTCTATGCCAACTGTTTTTGAGCTTAAAGGAAACGAGAAGAACAGAATCAAAACAACTCCCCTTCCACCTCCCTCCTTACACTTAAGTCTAAGACACAAACCCGTCATTTATAAGCTTTGCCATTTGGGATTATGTTTAAATTATTTTATCAGCTGAATATTCGTCAGCTGTTAATCAGGGGCATTTCTGGTTGAGCTTTCTATATGGGAACCAGGGACTCACAAGGCTATGGATGGAAGAATGAAGTGCAAACAGTGCCCAGTCTCTTTACAGCAGGGGCTGGTATTTGCCATTCAGCATTGCTTCAGACAGATCTACTTCTCTGTTCCAAAATCTCACCAAGGGGTAGAAAGGAAATAACCCTTACAGACCCCTGCAATTTTTCTCTACAGAGACTATACAACCCCACATATCATTTGAGAGCATTCAGCAGACGTGGCTGAATTCCACAATTGCGCATTGTCCCTCAGCTTACAATCAGTGGTTAGAGACAAACAACTAGTTCTCTCAAATCAAAATATTGTTTAGTGTTAACAGCAGAAGATAAACATAATATTAAAGCTAGAGGATTTTTAACATAGTGAAAGGCTTTGAAAGAATGCCTCCTATTCAGTGGAAATTTAAATCTTCCCCAAGAAATTCACTGTGAATTAAGCCAAAGCATGCACAGAAAAAAAATCTCAGAGCTGCACTGTAACCATCCATGGTCATCCTCAGCACCAGTAAAACACTGCATTTCGGGCATAGCCACAAGGGAGTTCAGCAAGAGTTCTCTAAGGATTTCACAAAAGGGCATAAGTCTGTGTATGGACAAAACTCCAAGCATGGTTAGCAAAGTCAATACGGGTGAATTTATTGCCAAAGGCAGCAGTAAGAATGATGAAAAAATGGCTTTTTTGACAGGTTCTACAAAAAAATTAGCATGCTGGCCTTCTCAAGACCACATCTCACCAGAAACATCCATGTCTCTACCAACCCATCTGCAGCTGGGCTTTCCATGCTAACTGACCTTAACAAGGTGGCATTTACCCTCCCTCCATGAGGCAAAATATATCAGATTTGGATAAAGACAGAAGCTGCCATTTGGGTGTCTCTGAGCTCACCCCAAGCACATTGTTTCAGTTATGCTCTTCGTAACTGATTAAGTTCCAAACTTGTTTGGATTTTGTTCCCAGCCTGGAAATAAAATACATAAATACAATCGCATTCAAAACAAGTTCTGATGAAGAAGTTTGTTTCCTGGTGAGTGAAGTGCCACCAAAATATTTGGCTAACACTAAAAAGAAAGGGGTTTCCCCTCTGTGCTGGGCTCACTAAAATGTTAAGGCAGTTTTATGTGTTCTTCTAAATGTTTAAATATGTCAGAAAGTTCAGTCTGAAACTACAAGAAAACCTTCCCCCCCACTCCCCATTGCAGCTTTCTATAATTTCCATCTGACTGTTCAACTGGTCCCCCCACAGGGGCATAAATACCCCAGGGAAGCTCTAAATAACCAGACATTACAAATATATTTTATTTTCAAGAACATTATTCAGCTGATGTTTTTATATAGTAGACTAGAGAGACTAAACCAGGCCATTAGCTGTATAAACAACCCAACTCACCTTCAGTTTTGTCCCTACAACACTATTTCTGTTTTGTCCCTGTGACACACCTCACTATACCAATCTAAAAGGTTGAATTGTGTCAACACACCAAACTCCGAGTCTTATTGTAGCTAGAGAAGAGCCAACATTAGTGTAATTGAACTTGAACTTTATAATAGGTTAAATGTAACACCTGCTATTTGATATGTGGAGTTTAATCTGTGGGGATAAGGAAATAGTTGGGCACCCTAATACACCCACTCCTTCCTCCAGCCACTCCGCCATGCTCAACAGGCTATAATATACCCAACAAACAGAGCTTTGCTACAGCGTATTCAAATTCAGTTCACAAATCCTAAGGACAGACAGAAAATACATTATTCTCATGTGTACAAACATGCTTTATGGCTTTTTGGCCAGGTATGCCCATTTAAGTCCTTTCCTTGCTGTCAAAACACAAAATACCTGTTTATTATTTGAAGAACAATCAAACTACATGTTTTTTGTTTTCCACTGAATTCATCTGACCCTGCAAAATGGCTTTTTTGAGAAGACAGATAAAACAAATTAATCTCTTCACTTCGAGTCCTCTAGTACAAATGCAAGCTGGGCAGATGAAAGACTTATTCCAAAGCCAAGGTCAACACTATTTTGAGAAATGCAGAAGTCTAAGCTGTCTCCTCTTAACCACTGCCCACCCCTCTCTTGCATCATCCCCTGCCCACCACAGAGCCTTCCTGTCACAGCCCCACGTCTGGTTATCAGACTTGAAAGTGATGCAAAACCTCTGCAAGGACCAGTTGACATCCCAGCACAGACCCACAGCAACAAGAGAGAACTCATTCTCTTGGAAGCCCTTTAGATCCCCTCCTCCGCCTTTTTTCCTTTGTTTTCAATGTAAAAGAAGTTACCAAAAAAAAACAAAAGGTCCAGTGAATGACTCAAATTCTGGATTAAGTAAAAACTGTGCCATACATTCAATTCAAACAGCTAGAAAACATAAGTATTATACATAATATGTATTTTTCGATTTTCAATATTGAAAATACACATTTATATAATCAATGGGCTCCCAGGATAAAGAGGTGAGGAAAGAAAAAAAAAAGTAGTGTTTTAAAGACAGCAAAGCTCTACTACAGATTTCCAGAGAATCCCTGGGACATTGTGTTCCATACAGGGAGATGAATGAATGGGAACTGCACACTAGTGAACATTATGGTGTGTGGTATGGGAAGTGGAAGAAAAGGTGTTGGGTAACAGTGACAGAAGGAAGCTAGAAACACAGAAAGGAAAGGGAAGAACAGATCACTCATGTTGGAATCTGACCCTCAGCAGAGCTCTGCAGAGCAGATGCAGCAGTTCTCATTGTGCAGACGCAGGGCTGTGGTTTGTAACAGGAGGTTGCAGAGGGTTTGCACAGTGAGCTCTTTGTAGTGGGTTCTTTAACAGTCTTCTGTTCTTCCCTGCTTGTGGAGGCTGGAAGGGAGGCAGACAAAGATGGGATAGACATTTCAGAGGGCTGAGATGAAATAACAGTAAAATAGGGATTTTGCCATGGTCTGCAGTGACAAAAACATACAGAGGTTTGAGGGCTTGAAAAGCTGAAATGGAGAATTTAAGTTCAAGGCAAGATAACATTTTCTTTTAGGAGCTCAAACTGTTTACATTCCAGTTGTAGATGCGAATGGACCCAGAAAACTCCCTACCCTGAGCACCCCTCCATCCTTTCCTGCTGACAGGCAGGACACTAAACTTCATTTATTTCCCAATCCGCTGTTACCTCTGCTCCAAGGACAGCTGTGGACAGGTAAACCACGCTGCCAACCTCTTCAAAGAAAATGCTTTATCTCTCCTAGCATTCAGAGCCCAGCTTCCCAAACATAGCTGCACTCCCACACTTGTTCAATTCCTTTCATCTTTTTCAGATCTTATTCCAGTGGAATAGGAGAGTAACACAGGCCTAAAGGCTCTATTGCATATGTTCACCTTCAAGAAGAACTTGATGGAAATGGGTAATCCTGCTACAGGCCACTGAGAGCTTGTTCAAGAAATCACACACACACCTCCTTACTGTGTTTAGGTTTTGCAAGTGTTCAGAAGCCAGTCTACTAGAGCCAGAGTCCCATCCTTTCATGCTGAGTCCTGAATTCTTACATGAAGACCTTCTTCAAGCCCATCCTATTTGGACACCACATGCCTTTAATTATTCTTTCCTTTCTGCAAGTGAAAAATAGCAAGCTGCATTCCCAATGAACATCAGATCTAGCAAAAACTTCAGTCTTATGATCCCAAGATTTAATCAGCTTCACCAAATACTCAAAAGGGAATGAGGTTGTAGCTGGACTTGCATCCTTACCCAGATCAGAACAACCCCAGGTTCCAGTATAAGCTGGGGAATGACCTATTAGAGAGCAGCGTAGGGGAAAGGGACCTGGGGGTCCTGGGGACAGCAGGGTGAGCATGAGCCAGCACCGGGCCCTTGTGGCCAGGAAGCCAATGGTACCTGGGGTGGGTTAGAAGGGGGTGGTCAGTAGGTCAGAGAGGTTCTCCTGCCCCTCTACTCTGCCCTGGGGAGACCACACCTGGAATATTGTGTCCAGTTGTGGCCCCTCAGTTCCAGAAGGACAGGGAACTGCTGGAGAGAGTCCAGCACAGGGCAACAAAGATGGAGTGGAGCATCTCTCTTATGAGGAAAGGCTGAGGGAGCTGGGGCTCTGGAGCTTGTATCCAACTAGGTATCTAAGTCTGGGCCAAGAAGAAATAGGCAGACAGTTGCTCAGATAATCCATCTGTTTAATCCATCCTGTTCCCAATTAAAGTGCCTTGTTTTTTTCTTTTACTTCCAATCCAGTTTCTTTTTCCACACCCTTCTCCCAGTTCCCTCCTGATTTCCTCTCATTCTCTTGAGTTTCCTCCCCAGGGAGCTGTGCCAGGCCATGGCAGTGACAGGACATATCCACAGTTTGATGCAATTTGCTGTCCCATTATCAGCTCAGGTGCCCTCATGGATCTCCCGGACTCACGCAACACCCTGACCTGCTGCTTCCCTGAAGCAATGAAAATTTACACAGCAGAAACCTCCTATTTCACTAGATATCACAATGTTTTTTAAAAGGGATTGATGTCAGCTTGTACATGTGGCAATTGGAAAGCCAATATTTGCACTCTGGGAACAGCAAAAGCTGTTTCCTTTGCTTTGTAATTAGATCTTCAAGTTGGTCTAATCCATGTGCTGCATAAAAAGGCTTTTTCTCCTCAGCCCCAGTCACTCCAGTTGAAAAGAGAGAGACTCAAATTGCTCTAAAAATTGCATTTTCACTCATAGCTAGGGTCAAAATCACTCTCAAGAAGTTAGATGGTTCTAACTCTCATTAAGCCTTGCATGTCCACCTGGGCTCCCTGTGCCCTCCAAGCCCCAGCTTTGCAGCAGCCTGTTGAGTGGAAACAGGAACATCAAGGGGCCTGTGGGCATCTCAGTGTCTCTCACCCAAAGAGTGAATAGAAGTTCTGACCTCTTTCAAAAGCTACAGTGAAGGGTGCTGCACAAGGACATGGCTAACAGGAGATGAGGGCTTTCTGAAGTTTTGTCCCATATTTCACAGGAAAGATATGCCTGTAAGCTCTGGCCTGAAAGAACTTGTTAGTTCCAAGTTTACTGTGGAATACAGAAAAACACACTGCACCAGCCAATTCTCCCATTTTGTAAAAATAATCTCAGTATGAGATCCACATGAACTACATTCTCTCCTGAGCCATTTTTCCCCCCACTGGGAACTAAACCAGATTTCTACCATTCTCCCAGCAGGAAACATTCTGTGATGTCTCTGCTCCACCACAGCACCATCGCATCAGAAACTGTGCAGTCCTTAGGCCTCATTTTGTTCTAACACACTTTCCTCATGGGCCATCTTATTTTCATCAGCAGAAGTCCTCGAGAGCAATTTTGCATTCAGTTTCTTCAGTGGCAAATTTAGCTCGAGATAACCCACTCCCCACCTCAATAAATTGTTTCTCATGTCCTGGGGTTTTTTACCTTCAGTTGTAGCAATGCAATTATTGATTAGACTGCACTTTAAACTAGGTCTGTGAAGTAATCTGCAATTAACTTAATATATGTAGCAGTACATAAATCTATACCACCTTTCTTTCTAATTCCACCCCCAACACCCCTGCATTGTCTTGCTGACCTAATTTAGAAAACCTCTGCTCCAAAAACCTGATTCAGTACAAGTGAGGACAAATTTAGCAGGATGGCAATGTGTGAAGCTGGGAACTCTTTTTATCATGAGGTTTCCTATGAGAGGAATCTTAACAGCACATCATTAATTCAAAATTATCTTTACATTCTGAGTCACTTTGACAGGTTTTGTCTGGATGTTCTGTGTCCTGGGTTGGGGACACACAAAATAATTACCTATTCCTCATTAAGAAGGCACAGAAATAAGAATGGGTACTTATGCTTTGACTGTTTAACAGAAACAGTTTGAGAACTGCAACAATGAACCCAACCTCAGAGTACAACATGTTCATAGTTTCCCCTAGAAATAATGTGTCTGCTTTTCTCAGAAAAGCTGAAACTTCAATTAGAGAGGTGAAAACTTTCAGCTGAAATTCTCAAGTTCTACTTCAAAATGTACAGGCCTTCCAAGAGGCATTTTCAAGTGCTTTTGAGAAAACAGTTTCAGCGGAAAAAATATCTGACTAATGCCAGTAATTACACAATCTGTCATTAGAAAAATGCCACGTCTGCCTTGATCTTGTTTCTGCTTAGGAAAAAAGTCATTGTGACAGATACAGTAGCAATGTATATGGACATTAAAAACAAAAACAAAACACACAACACCCAAAAACCCCCACAGCACCCAAAACCAATACCATCATTAGGTAGATCAAGAGCTCTAACAGCAACGCTTGCTGCTGTGTTGATGATGCACAGGAAGAAGTAACACTGAAGACCCTTTTTTTCTTTATCAAGAAGTTTTTGTAGACACCTCTTCATTGTCTACCCACACCATTCTATGAACAGATCTGTTAGGGGTTCACACTGAAAAAATAAGTTTTTACTTATTTCATATTCAAAATTTGAAAAAAAGTATCACAAGAAATCAAGGGAGCACCTCCCAGCCAACCACATTACAGACTTAAGACAACACCTAATTTTACCTTCACCATTCATATCTTTAGTTGATTTCATCTGAAGTAAAACAAAGCTTAAAACACCCAAACCTGTTATCCTGTATCACAATCAATTGATATCCATTGGACAGCAACAGCTGAGTAACAAGTTTTAGATCAGAAGTCAGGGACCTTGCTCCAAAAAACCAGGCTAAACACAACTGATCAAACAGCAGGAGTTAAGTTGGGGGTTTGCTTTGTTTTGAAAAAACTTCATGCAACTATTTAGCTTGCTTCAGATCTATGGAAAGGTGAGGCCAGCGAACAGAACATCAAGACATTCAGCACTGATTTAATGTCATTTCCAGCAGCCAAGGGGTTAGTGAAGAACATTCCCTTGTCTCATCCGCTCAGAACCGTGAGACCAGAGAGTGAAACCGAACATCACTAAAGAAACCAGCCCAAAGGCTCTAAGAACCAGAGCAAATTAGTGCAAACGAAGGGAGGAATGGCTGCCAAAGCAAATCTATGCAGTTGTTCTTGTCCAGCTTGGGGTGCCAAAAGAACGGGGGTGTTATGCCACAGCTTTGCACCATGTCAAGGGAAAAGATTAGCTCATCTTTCAGTGACGGACAGGAGCTTGGCCTGGGGTTTTTCACCAGCATCACCTTTCCCAAGGGAGAGAGAGTTTAAACCCTTGTCTGTCTCAAGCAATAAGTGTCAGTTATCAAATGCAAACCCACCGCCACCCAGTCAGCACTTCTCTGGAATGACAAGCAGCAGGAGGGAAAAAGCACAATAACCCATTGAGTCTGAGCAAGAAAAAGCTGTTTGCCACAGGGCAGCATGTTACAGGTCCTTCTGAAGCTTAAGGAAAGGTAATTAGAGGTCTTGTGTAATCTGTTCCCCTCACGTTGGGGCTGTAATGGAAAAAGGACCTCCACAGCTCTTCTAAGAAAGGTGACATACTGCTAGAGAATCTCTTTACTTTAAATACACAGCATTTTCAGTGTAGTGCCCGGTCATGAATACTATGCGAACTACTGACACTTCTGGATAACCTTTTCAGTACAGCGGCTTTGTAGTTTTTGTATTTCAAATATACATCACAGCTTACTCAACTTAAAGCCGTTCGCCATTACAAAAGCTGAATGGCTTCCAGCCAAGTGAAATTCAGGTAGAAGACAAGCGAAGAACATTTGTCTGTGCTTACAATGGAGAATTAAACTTCGGGAACACAATCATGACTATTTTGGTGAAGGTACTGACAAAAAAATAATGAGCCTGGATCAGAATCTCAGTCTGGAGCTATTAGAGTAAGCCTCTAAAATAAAGTTGCAAATTGATGTAGAAACAGACAAAAGCCAGTACCACCTCAAAAATTCTTGCCATAATCAAAGTTCATAAAAATAGACATAAATGTTGTCCCAAAACAGGAAGATGTCAATCACAGTAGGAAAGGCAGTTTTTCTATGAAAACACTAGAAAAAGCAGAGGTGACAAACAGATAAATGCAGCAAAGCCAAGGAAATCTATTTCAGAGAAATGGCTTATGGCTGCTACCATTGCTTCAGACCTGCCAGGCACAACAGGTGGGGGGGAAGACAGATGTGTTTCCTTAAATATGAAGGCAAAATGAAGAGGTACAAAAGAAAATAAGATTTTCGGTTTTTTAAGACAAAACACAAAGCTAGAGGCTTCCAGCATCTCCTGTAGAAGTACCTTTGAAATGGCAGATCCCTCTCAAGAGCTTTTAAACACATGAAAGTGACCACAAAGATGAAGGGAGTGGAGCATCTCCCTTATGAGGAAAGGCTGAGGGAACTGGGGCTCTTTAGCTTGGAGAAGAGGAGACTGAGGGGTGACCTCATTAATGTTTGCAGATATATAAAGGGGGAGTGTCAGGAGGATGGAGCCAGGCTCTTCTCAGTGACAACCAATGATAGGACAAGGGATAGTGGGTTCAAACTGGAACACAAAAGGTTGCATTTAAATTTGAGAAGAAACTTCTTCTCGGTGAGGGTGACAGACACTGGAACAAGCTGCCCAGGGAAACTGCTTATAAGGGTACAGGCTCCTGACAGTTGTAACATTGACCATTAATAAATTCCCAGGCTCTTCCACAGCTGAGTCCTTGCACTCCTCAGCCACACGACTTCATCCCCACTTCCCTCAGCACATCCATCTCTGTCCTTTTAAAACCAACTCAGACTTACTTTTGCTTCTCACATTGTATCCCAAGCCACTGAGAAAATGAAATTGGTTGGAAACTTTACTGCAGAAGGCACAAAAGTCTTTAAGTCCTCCATTCCCCAATTCAAACAACGGAATAAGAAAAGCCCTGTTGCTTCAAACACTGTAGGGGTAGTAATTCACAAAATTACAGCGGGGTATGAAGGTCAGTGAGGCAGCCAGACCTCCTCAGCTGGAATTCCTGACACACAGAAGCAATTGTCCATCTGAAACAAGTAAAGGAGAGTTTGAGGATTTCTTCCTCTTTCTGAGTAAACAGGGTCAAAACACCACATTCAAGAAAACCCCCAAGTCAGCAAAACAAGAAGTAATTGTGTTCTGCCAGGTCAAATACGGCCATAAGGAAAGGAGAAAAAGGCATTTTGAGCATGCAAAGAGAGAGTTGTCAAAGACAACTTTTATTTTATTGTGCTGTTACTTCAGCACAACGATATCCCCTGCATTTCTAGAGAGAAAAGAAATAGTAACAATAATTGCCAAAGAACTGAAGTCGAACAAACAAAATACCAATCAACTTCCTGAGAACCAGACTTCGGTAAACTTTTTATTTGATCCTCTGAACTTTCAGAGTGCAAAAAAAAAAAACGGGAAAAAAGTCTTCTCAACTGAAGCTTTCTTGAGGACAGACTTTCAGTGCAGTCAAAATGCAAAGAGGATTTTAAATCCAAATACTTCACATAACCTCAGAGACTCTGTTTCATCAGTAACTTGTAAACTCCTTCAGAATGCGTAATTTTGTATTTGAAACTTCAATAATAAATGAAGTCTCAAAATGTTGTTTTGAAAGTAACAAGTGTTTTCTTTAACAGAAGTTACATTAATATCTCTGGCTCTCCCCATGTGAACAGATAGGCATCCAGGCAGCTTTTGAATGTCTCCAGAGTAGGAGATTCCACAACCTCCCTGGGCAGCCTGGGCCAGGTTCTGCCACCCTCACCATGAAGTTTCTTCTCACATTTAAGTAGAACCTTTTGTGTTCCAGTTTGAACCCATTGCCCCTTGTCCTATCACTGGTTGTCACTGAGAAGAGCCTGGCTCCATCCTCCTGACACTCACCCTTTAGATATCTGTAAACATGAATGAGGTCACCCCTCAGTCTCCTCTCTTCTCCAGCTCCAGAGCCCCAGTTCCCTTCAGCCTTTCCTCACACGGGAGATGCTCCTGCTCCAGCAGGGGTATTGGACTGGATAATATTTCGAGGTCCCTTCCAATACCTAATATTCTGTGAATTAGGATTCTGTGCTCAATACAGCTCAGCATCGAAATGAAGAGCCAGGATGATCAGAAAACATTTTCCATACACTAAAAAATGTCCTGTAGCCGAAAAGCTGGTGGAATTTCATTACTGAAAAAAAACCCCACAGTTTTCAATCACTAGCACTTAGTTTAGGTTAAAAAACTTTCTACTTGCTGTCATACAATCTTGATCGTCAGGAGATGCAAGATGCATTTTTATTTTTCTTATAGAAAGTCAATTTAATCAGTGAGGCATAAAAAGATCAAATTGCAGTACGGCATTAGCAAAAATTTAAATAGCATCTTCTAGTATAATGCCATTTCAGAAAGTAGTACTGCTTTCCTCCCAGGGGGCTGATATTTAAATATTTATAGAATTAAATGCAAATGACAGAAGATTTGCTTGACCTTCTCTCCCTGCCAGAGGACACAACTCTACTATGTCTCTTCTACTATTTTAACTGTGTTTCCTTTTAAGTGACACAATAATCATGAATTTCTCCCATTTTTGTCTTTTTTCTTCGTGTTTGAGGCCAGCAGACCCATCAGCTTCATCAGATCATGGGCAGGGGCCTTATTAACACCCTTACTGTATGTTCCAATCCAAAACCGGAGAAGGTGCTCTGCAGTAAAATATATTAATGAAGCAACAGTTTTCTAGTAGTTTATTACATCAGCTCTCCAACCACTCTTATTAGATCATGTTCTTACTGAAATCATAAGATGGAGTCACAACTCCTCAGCAAATCTTGCAACGTCATGTCAGTTAAGCTGATTTTGGATTGATTTAACAACAACTTGCTCTAAACAGGTTGGGAAAATAAGAATTGTTCAAACATCAAAAGTAAGCCCAGAGTGGCTGTAGATACAGCCACTTCAAAATAAATTATTTCATTTTAAAGCACTGGAATACCAATTTAAACACAAAATATAAGTTTTAGGAACTCATCTTCCAAACTTCCTTGGTACCCCTGGGAAGAAAAACCTTATCCCAAAATCAAGACCAATTGAAACAAATTAAAACTGAAGTATTCAGCTGCCAAGACACAGAAGATGTTGAGCGAGCAATTCTTCTCTGCAGGAAAAGCTTTGGATTATCACTACAGGAAAGGAAATTTCACCACATAGGGGAGTTGTTGCTGTTTAAAGTAATTATCTCCAATAAACTGGCATGATTTGATGTCTTAGAGCATATTGAGTAAACAGCCTCTTACAAAATGAAGCTTTGCCTACATATAATAGCATAAATGATACAAAACCCCCTGTGTATCAATGTCTTAACCCTTTCCACACAGGAGAGAGACACAATCAGCTTCCTGCTGATACTAGTAAAAAAATAATTTACATAATCTGAGTTTCTTCCAAACACCTTTTTACCATTCAAAGCAGCAAATTAAGCCCCTAAGTCTCTTCAGGGCCCTGGACCTGCATTCAGAGAGTCCACTATTCCCTCCAGGTTAACTGGAGCTTTTATGGTTCAAGTCACAGCTATATATAGAGAAACTTGCCAACTTATTGTTCTTGAATAGCATAATCTTACAGGGCTCTAAGTATGCTTCTCATTAGAAGTGACATTTGAATTTCAGGGGGCAGTGGACGATGTTCTTTTGTTTCCTGTTTTATTTTTATAATCATTTCCAATTAGCTGTTAGTTAAATTGATTTCTATGTTTGATGTGTTCTGTATTTAAGCAGGACAGTATGTGCTGTAGCTTAGATGTCATTTCATAGAACACCCTTCTGGAAGAAATTCACATATCCCCTATCCACTCTTAATTCCAAACACAGGCAGAATACATTAATTAACACCAGAGGCAAAAGAACCCAACACAAACTAACTGCTGCACTATGGAACACCCTGCACATAGAAGATGAGCTTTTCTTTCCTGACAGGCCTCAGAACTGGACTTTCATCATGGCAGACAGAACAGAGGGTTTCAAATGATTGAAGAACAAATCACAGCTTTCTCCCTCCCCCCAAAAAAGATTAATGTAAATCACCTTGGGATTTATCTACATGAAAAGCTTCATATGAAATAATTGTTCTAAAAATACTTGTCAGCATTTGTCAAACGCTGTCTTTTGACTAGTTGACATCTCTATTAAAGCCTCTCTCAATTAGTATTCCATTCAGCATTAGCAAATGGTAAGTGTCAAGCAGTCACAATAGAGTCCCAGCTGATGCAACTAAAAAAAAAATCTAATGCAAATTCCAGACTTCAGATGCAGTTTTAAAACACTTTCCTCAGAGCCTAACTTTTTATTTGCTGACAGATGCTTTTACAGACCTGCTCAATTCTGAAGCCAGTAAACAGTAATCTCCCAGGCAGAGGTTGCATCAGCAGAATCGGCAAAGCAGCGAGGAATAAGACTCAGTATTCTAAATGAAACCGGAGCACATTTGCCAGTATCAACAGGTACCACGCTATTGTTTCTTGGAGATTCATCTGCTTGTGTAAGCTGTCCCAGTTCTCTCTTGCAAAAAGGAAAAGCTGCTTTCAAATTTCACCTACATCAGCACCAATGGGGAGTAACACCACAAAAAAAAGAATTAGTTCCAGTTTATATCAAGATTACTGAGGCTGAAGTGCTTGAAATTTCAATTTTCCAGTCAGTGAAATGAAGACAGTAAATAATGCTTGCCTACCATAAGAGGGAATTGAGCTGACACATTAACATTTGCACAATGTTAAAAAAATTCAAGCTCAAATAATTACATATTCTAAATTTGCCTCAAGTTCATTCTGTGCCCAATGCCAGTGATTTCAATGAGCTTACAGTGAAAGATGTTTGGTCAGTCTTTTTTTTTTTTTTCCTCTTTCCTTGAGTACGCTGTATTTTCTGCTGCTGTGGCCAAATCAGCTTCCTTAGCACACAGCCCAACAGACACAGATCTGCTCACCTGGCAGCAAATCCCCAGGCCAGGGCACCGCTCAGTGGCCTGAATGTATCTTCATATATGGAAAACAAGAAACCACACAGAACCCAAGCTAAACTTCATTTCCCTTCCCACTCACCAGCCTCCAAGAGCAAAGAATTTTTGCTTCAGGCTTTTTAATTAAAGCTTCACTTTGACAGCTAGATGGCATTAGCACTGACCTATTACACACCTGTAGAGCCAAGAACTGCAGACACAAACCACAGGAATGTGCCAAACTAGAAAGGGCAAGAAAGATGTTTACTGCAGACACTCGGGTCAAAGCACACAGAAAAATTAGGTTGTATTCTCCAGTGTTAAAGCATTTCAGCACTATCAGGTCCCCTTCACCAGGGGAGGTTGAGGTTGGATCTTGGGAACAATTTCTTCCCCAAAGGGCTGTGGGGCATTGGAACAGGCTGCCCAGGGCAGTGCTGGAGGCACCATCCCTGGAGGGTTGGACAGATGGTGATGAGGTTCTCGGGGACATGGGGCAGTACCAGGAGTGGGTTATGGTTGGCCTCAATCTTAATGGTCTTTTCCAACCACAATGATTTTATGAAATGCAGAAAGGAATGGGAATCCAGACATTTACATAAAAGAAATTTAAGAAAATGAAAACCCTACATGACACAAAACCACATTCAAAATGTAATGTTCTTTGTAATAACTGTAGCATTGAACACCGCCATAGACTGTTGAAATTCCCCATTAATGCCTCAGTTTACCACTTCAAAATTCTAGATGTGCTTTAGCTTTACCTGCACTTCTGTGCATTACGAAAACATTCCAGTCTTGGTACCAAGTTGCTGACTGCCTGTGCTCCAATGAGACCCCAGTTCTGTGTTATCCTCCTGTTTGACCAGCTACAGTATTTTCAGAACTCAGTATAAAAACATATCTGCACAGAATACACTAACAGTATCTTTTAAAAGAAGCAGAGAAGGATGTCATGTTCTGTCTTTTCACATACAGCTTCCTAAACTTTAGGAGGTAAACCAAAGGGCAATGCTCAGAAAGAGCTCTGAAAGAGACATAACTACACAGTTACAGGCTATTCCTATATTTGTTAGGAGGTGTGCTTCATTAGCTTACCTATAAAATTAAGAACAAAGAGGTTTACAGATATTACAGTAACAGGGAACAGTCAACAGAAAAGTAGTATCTGTCCTTCAATAAGCTGCCAGTTGAAACTAATAGTCATGTTAAGATTCCCAATCAAATGGGAAAATAACACTTACAACGGGTTTTTTTTTTGTAATTTTATGAAAAAATGACATGTGTTGGGGATTAACATTAATGAAAAAGAACCAAAACCTCAATTTTAGAACAGAGTGTCCTGGAATGCAAGAGAAAACTCAGACCTAAAACCCAGATTTATTTTCACAGCATGTATTTCAGTTTTCTGCCAAAGACTATGAAAAGAAAATAGATTTAATGAAAAATAAACCAAATCCCACCATTTCTGTACAGAAAGAGGGACACGGATGATACCTAAAAGTAAATCCCAACCTTTTGGCTAAGCTGTAGTGCCAAGGAGGCCACACGTGAAGCAACCACAGGAAAGCTGGGACCACAGTGCTGCAGGCAGGGGATACATTGAAAGGGTGAGATGTGGAGGAAGGCTGGAACTTGCTACCAAGACTAAAACACTGAATTACCAACCTGCCCCTGCAGCTGGACCCAGTGGACTCCAAAATGTAGCAATATATGGTCCTGTATGTGGTACTAGGCCCTTACTAAATTGGAAAGCACATAAAGGTAATGAATAACTAGTGTAATTAACAGTTGTGACAGACTCTAGCTAACTGCCTTGCTTAATGGAAGACACTGTTTCCTCAACCCTCAGACCTGTCTGCATTTCAACCCAGGTGGTCACAGTTTACCCAAGGCCACTGAGCAGTAGAACTTGACCACAAAATGCTGCAAGGATTTACCTTGAGATCAAGCTGAAGTCCCTCCACCACCAACCAAAACAGTTTTACATATGCCAGTCCTTTCCTACAAAAGTCCTTTTAAGGCAAAAGCTTCAAAGAAAGTGTTGGACTCATGGATACAAAGAATATTCAGAGCTATAATGAGGGGGTTTGCCATAGGGCTGGTATTTTAAGCAAGGCATTTCAATTTCTTATGGGCCAATTAAGAAATGAGCCAGTGAATACAGAGTTAGGAACAACCTCAAATTACTCCAGAGAGAGGAGATCAATGCCTGCCCCTCCTCACCTGTATAAATGTCAGCACATGTATACATTCACAGGAACACCCAGCTGAGGTTCCACAGGAAGGTGTCCAGGCGGGTTTGAATGTCTGCAGAGAAGGAGACTCCACAACCTCCCTGGGCAGCCTGGGCCAGGCTCTGCCACCCTCAAATTTAAATGAAATCTCATGAGTTCCAGTTTACACCCATTGCCCCTTGTCTCACCATTCATTGTCACCAAGAAGAGCCTGGCTCCACTCACATGACACTCACTCTTTATGTATTTATAAACATTAATAAGGTTGCCCCTCAGTCTCCTCCAAGCTAAAGACACCCAGCTCCCTCAGCCTTTCCTCATATGGGAGATGCTCCACTGCCACATTAACCTACTATACCGAGTTTCACCCGCCGTTAAAGATCTTCACACAGAGGATGCAGCACCCACAGGTCTCTCCAGGAGCTCAGGACCGGCAGGATGTGCGCAGAGCAGAGGCCGCGGCAGCTGCGGGAGCCCCGCGGGTCCCAGTCCCTGCGCTGCCCGCAGGCGCTGTCCCCCAGCGCGGTGCTGAAACCAGGAGCCGAACGGGGCCAGGAGCAGCAGCCGGGAGACACCAACCCCTTCGTGGGCAGTAGGGAGCAGTGGCTTCCCCTGCACCACACACTGACCTCCTGCGGTACTAGAGCCCGGTGTCCAGATCACTCACAGAATCACAGAGTATCAGGGATTGGAAGGGACCTGGAAAGTTCATCCAGTCCAATCCCCCTGCCGAAGCAGGAACACCCAGATGAGGTTACACGGAAAGGTGTCCAGGCAGGTTTGAATGTCTGCAGAGGAGGAGACTCCACAACCTCCCTGGGCAACCTGGTCCAAGCTCTGTCACTATCACTGGCAAGCAGCTTGAGATGAAGCTTTAAGGGCCATATGAGCATCAGCAAAGGAATACACTGCTTGTATTCACTACAGTGAAAGAATCAAGAGGCTGACCAAGCACAAACACCTTGACACTGCAGTAACTGTGGTTTAAGAAAAAGATCCACTGAAACAGTTGATGGAAAATCCACATCTGCTAATGGTGATAAAAATAGAAAGGCAAGAAACAGCTTGTTCTTAATTCTTTCACTGTTTGCCAGCCAAAAACCCTCTGTAGTTCAAATAACTTCTCTGAACTCTGGTTTTCAGCTGGATTCTATATATTCTTACATCACAAGGACTAAAAGTGTGTTTTCAATATGATTTAACTTAACCAGCTGACTAAATATACTAGCCTATGCATGACGCCCATAGGTTTCTCTTGTTTGTGGGCTCTTCTGCTGAGAAGAGCTTTAACCGTGACGTCAACACATAGAGCCTTCAACTTAGCAGAACAGGATCCCCTTGGCTTTTTCCTGTTCCTTGTGGTTCCTTGGCACCACTTCCAGGAGCTTTAAACACAATAAGTAGATCTTGAAAGACAGAAAATCCTCAAGAGACTTAAGCCACTAAAATTAGAATCTCTGAAGAACCAGAATAGGGATTCTAATTAATTTTTTTTCCTCTACAAATAGAACAGAGCTTGATCTCCTGCTGTGGTAACCACATGTTAAGAACAGTGATGGATACATTTGTTATCTGACAGACTACATTTACATCTACTTTTATTATATATTTGCTTCAGCAATTTTTTTGTCATTACTACCTGAGCATTTGTCTCCACATAATTAGTCCTCCCAATGCCACGAAAAAAAGAAAAAGGCAGTAACAAAATTTCCCAATAGCATGCAGAGCATTCCAGAAGCATTTCAATGAAACAAAAACACCGCTGAACCAGATTCTCCTCCCTCTCCAAGAATACACCACTCTGTAAAGCAAGACCTTCTCAGGCTTAAACCAGTATTTTGACTGGAAGGATAAAATCAAAGTAATTACTGTGGCACATATCTGACATGGTAGTGATATTCTTAAATCTTAAGAATTAATTTTTATTTGAACCTTAGGACTAGCATCAGTGATTAGAAAGATAGTTCTTGAGAGAAGGAATCAAATTCACTCCACCCTAAACAATCCCAGACACATTGAATGGTTGAAAATTCTCACAAAGTATACAGAGAGCTGTATATAGTGTTAGACAACAATTTCTTTTCAGGTTTGGACATGAGAAGTGCAGATGCTGTGAAGAAAAAAAGCACCATTGAAGATGCTGTGCTACATGGAGTCAAAAGAATTATTTTCATCCCAGTGTGTCACTGACTTGACCAACATTTTATAACAAGTTTCTTTAATTTCCATGCTCTAGTCTCCCATTTGTAAAATAGAAATGAGGCATTTCATTAAAATATAGTCTGGATACCTACAGATTTTGCTGTAATCTTAAATTCTTTCCCTGACTGCACTTTATTTTCTCTCATTTGAGAGAAACTCATTTGAGTTACTCTAAACCATCTTGGCAGGACATCTGACTGTGCTCCTGAACATTTACTGGAGAACAATTTAAGATCTCACTGATGTTCAAATCAGCACTTTGCCCTCTAAGAAGATCACTAGAGGCACCTGTTGCTACTGGCTGACCCTGGTTTTCTGCATTGCAAGGGATGGGATTTTTGAAGAATTATCCCTTTGAGTCTGTTCCACAAAGAAATCTTACACTTTCAGAACTGCTTTCCTGTGTGTCTTCCCTTCATAACACCACCAGCTACCTCCCTGTGCACCACCTAAATAGTTTCTATACGCTTTTTTTTTTTAATTAGGTTTTTCAACGCCTCTGAGGTGTTACCTTGTTCCTAAACACAAATAATTTATTTCTCTAAATTATCAACCTCTTTTGTTTCATTTTTCCACAATACTGTAATTACTGATTTGGCAAACATATTCCTAGACTATACCCTGGGTGTGTTAACCCACAGCAAGAGAGAAGCAGGAAAGCCAACAATAACAATTGTTTTTCCACAGGAAAGATACCAACTGAAAACCAAGCCAATTATTTTCTGATAAGCATCAGTAGCTTCTCACCCAGAAGTGAGGAGTTCTATGGGGCTTTATCTACACTATGGCAAATCACTCTATTTTCTTCATTCCAAATTAGTTTTTACTGAGCAAATTTTTCTTTTAAAGGTAACATTTGTGGTCATAATCACACACTCTAGTACCCCACATATACAAGCTCTCATGGCTTCCTTTAAGTAACTGTCCTCAGTCCATCTCCTTACTCCGGCAATATATATGCTGCAAAAAAATAATCTCCGTCTGCCAAAATGGCTATAAAACAGTCAAACAACATTGTCTGTTAAAAACTACAATCAGCTTGATACTATGTACTTTTTTTTTTTACAGGCCTTCAAAGCTTAACCCCGATATGAAACCAGCCACCCTAGAGGAAAGGAAGATCTTGAAGATGAAAAGGTAGATAATCTCTATTACTGAGCTAATACAAATAATGACTTTATGAATACAAGTTGTCTGCTACTGCTGTGGGGCTACTATAATCAGTAATAGTATTCCTGATAAATAATACAATTAGGTCCCATAGAAAGAAAGTTAATTAATTTTACCTTCTATCTTAATTATATAGTAGCAAAAGCATGCAGAAAGCTGTGCTTTCTACAGTACCAAAGGCAAGGTGAAAGTCCACAGCAATAAACCCCAGCACCAGGTCTGGGATTTTTAACAACATTAAAGTCGAGACATCATGGAATCCACTTGGAGCCATTCCAGCCTCTCTGCTTCATCACTCAACCCCTAATCAGAACCAGTCGAGGGGAACCTGACTGCACAGCTCTGACTCAGACCCTTGGCATGCACAGAACAAACAGAAAGCGGCAAATTATTGATTTAAAAAACAACCCTTTGGCAGAGGTGATACCTTAAACACAAGATTTCGGAAGGATGTATGTACATAAATTCCCCCGTTACTAAGGAAAAACAACATTATATATGTAGTTTGGAGAACTTCCAGGGCTCAGCACACCTATTTCTTTCCCACCTTCCCCTCCGTCTTTCTTTCTACTAATTGTCTAACTATGTACGTCTGTGGCAAGAGTTTGTCACAGTTTTCCATGCAAGAAACCAAGCTCAGTTGCAATACATATGAAATATCTGGCATTTTACAGCAAAACTTGCATGCAGGAACACAAAAATTCAAAAACTAACACATTTCTCTGTGATTTGGACATAGGCTTCACCTACCATACGCCAAAAGAGGAGTTTTCCTCTAATTACAAACTCTTTCTTCTCCCCATTCATATTTAATGCAGTATGTTCAAAGCTTAAGCTCAATAGTGAGCAGTCTGCAATTTTTTGCAGAATTTCTGCACACAGCAGTGCATGAAATGCCTTGACTGCTCAAGCACGACTGACAGAAGGTGTTCTTCAAAACTGGCTGTCCTGACCTGGCTCTGGGCTGGTAACAAAGCAAAGATGTACTTTGAAATTACATCAGTTCCCTGATGGAAACACAAAAGGAACAGCTCGGCACAGAATTCCTCCACCCTCTCTACCCCCAGCAGTGACTTTTATACTAAATAAAGCACATCAGAACAGACTTAGATCCAAACCGACTTTTGAACTCCACTTCATCTTCCCACAACCCTCTCTATTGCTGGAAAATCATGTTTCCCCGAACACCTACGTGCTGCTCCGCTGTGTCCAGCAACTGCGGCTCTTTGTAGCAGCACATGTTCTACTTTAGTGACCTGATGTTCCACCCTCCTCTTGGCAGGGCTTCCAAGGGACATCACACACTTGCCTACACATGTGCGTTAGCAGTGTGTTTACCCCCAGTTAACAAGCTGATCCACATACAAACATCCAAGCACACACTAATTTGAAATGATACACTCAGATTGGCAAAAGAAGTCACTTCATGCTCCTTATCCCCAAAGGAGGGAACCTGGCTCGAAAAAAAATCATAAGACTGAAAGGAAAAATAAATTCTCACCATCTCACGTAATTATATGAAGCTAAATCCAAGGCTTCAGAAAAGGAAACCAAGTTTCCAGAACTGTGGGACTTAAAACTGAGTATTGAGAGCTGACAGTACTAATATCTCTGGTATTTCTTTGTTGCTACGGAGTACTGCACTTAATCTAGATGCCTGACATGGAAACCCTTAAGCCATTACAAATTCTGTTGCTATGGTAGACATATATACATAGGTATACACACGTATATCCTGCAAAGTATTTATTTGTCTGGCAGGATGGAAAATATGGGACAATAGGGGAATCTTTGTGGATGAGTCACTACAGGAGCTGCTTAGAACCTTTCAGGGCGGTCCGGGTGTTCTTCTGGCTTTTAATGTATTTCAGTAAGGAGTGTAGGGTTTGGTGTGATCTTAATGATTCTTTTTCCCTTGGCAGACTTCCACCTTTGTGAGGTAAAGACTGAGGTTTGCAAAAGCAGCAAGGGAAGGAGGATTAGTAAGTTATTCTCAGTAACTCCCTAACCTCCTCTATTTCTCCCTTCTTGGCTCCCATAATTTCTTCCCCCACCATTCCTCAAAACGCACTGTAATTACTTCATCATTGCCAGACAGAACCACAAAATCCCTGTTGACTAGTCTCCCACCATAAAAAACAAACACACACACATATAAATATATACACACAGTCTATAATAACCCCTTCAAATCTAGAGCTTAGAGTGATTTAGGACACTCTAAATATAGTACAGGCTGTGGCTGAAAACCCCATGAGTTTAATTTTTTCCAATCTAGGAAATAAAGCTTTCATCAGGCTGAAACTCCAGTTCTAATAAACAAGGGAGTGCCTTTCACTCAAGTTAGCACTAATGCCTCAGGTGGTGCTAAGCAGTAAAGCTTCAGCACAGACACAGGTGAAAACAGAGGAGATCCACAGCTTGTTTAGCAGGAGGGGATTTGAAGAGTTTTGAGCCTACTGAAGATCAGTTAGCAAGATGCTGATCTATTAATTACAAACACAAGGACAAAGACATCCCATGCAACTGCCCTTGAATGTCAAGAAATCTCCACTCTCAGCTCTTAGGATAAGTTGCCTGGGTCTGAAAAGGGAGCAAAGCAGGAAAAAAATCCATCTCAGTGGTACCAGATGTTAAATGGTTTCTTAAGAACTGACAGCTAAGCTAGAAAAATAGAAGTTAGAGAGGCACAATTTCTCAGCCTAAATGGTGAATAAACTTTAGAACCCAACACCCAAACAAGTGGCAGGATCACTCAAGACTCAGCACCTCTCCCTCAGGATCCAGAGATTGGGTGCCTTCAGAAGAAATGCTTTAATGAAAGAAGTTATAAGGTTCCACACAGGAGTAGCACAGCAATGTACAGCCTGCAACATGCATCATCTCTGACCTCATCCAAGAGCTGTAGCTTAAACTTTGTGGAGTCTATCTCCTGTCTTCCTTTCAAGCTCAGGCATCTGTTATTGGAAAAAAAAACCTTGACAAGAACAGTGTAGAGTCAACTCAGTGCAGAGTCATAGTTTTGCTAATTTGAGCAAACATGAGTCTGACTAAAAGAAAGAACTACCCCTTGGGACTCAGTGGCAATTCTGGTTTCCCTGAGGATTTGGTCAACTTTGGAAGGCCAGGTTGTGCACTAGCCCACCTCCTCAAGCTTTCCTAGCCAACTGATGCTTCTTGAAGTGCCTTCTCATTGGCACTTCCATTTCAACAGCAATCAGCAATTCTTCTATTCGCCTTGCTGGCCAAATGTGCAGCTGTACTGTTCTGTACACTTGCTGCACATGCGTTTGGTTCACAAGTCCATACCCACACGCTGTTTCCAGCACACCCACAACTGGCAAGCATGTTTCCAGGGAAATGAGGACAGGAAAAACATTCACTGCTCAGCTTTGAAGTTGAAGAGTAGCAATAAAGCTGAATTACAATAGTACAGTTTGTTCATTTATGTAGAATTCTTTTGTCTGGCCTCCTAAAACTCTATAAATAAAACAAGATAACAGTTCCCTTGGCGAAATTTAGACATTATAGAGACATGGCTGCTTAAATATGACATCAGATGCTAAAATTATCTTGAGTTGTTTTGAGCAAGCATGCTAAGGTAACAAAGAAACACCAGCTGTAGCCCTCTGGAACACAACACGGTTTTCGTACACTGAAGTTTTATTGTCACCAGTTCCAGTGCCCCACACAAGGTACTTAAACCATCAATCTCTGCATTGCACTTCACTGCATGACAAACACAGGCCTAAGTTCTGCTCACTCTGAGATAACAAGAATTAAAAGGCACATCTGGTTTTACCTCTTGTAGCTTTGTAAATGGGGAGAAATCCTGGATTAACAAAAGGCAGAACTTGTCAATACAAGCTGAGTTACCTCCATGTTCAACCTGATTCAGAACAGGAGCTGCCACACTTGAACCCTGAGTAGCCAGACCATCCTAGTTACAGTTGTTCTATGTGCATTTTAAAGTTACTCAGTAGTTAATATTCACCTGCTTGATTGCTTCATTCATTCCTTTTGTCCCTTATCACTTCATTCACTCAAGGCAATGATACTTGTTTTCTCAGAACTGCACAGCTTTTACATTTCAGAATGCTACACATGTTTGTGCTGTACCTGCTGTAAGCAAAATCAGAATTCCAGAGACAAGGGCTACCCTCTGTGGCCTAAACACATACTGCAGAACAAAGCACAGCTGAAGAGACAGCTTCCGCAAGCTAGCTTGAAACACAACCTCAAATTCTTACACTAATTACACCAACACAAGATAAGAGCAGTTAGTGAGCTGTCTCGTGAGGAAGGTATCTTGGGCACAGCATCAGAACCCAGCTAATTCCAGTACCTGGAGCTACTACACACCTTCTACGTTAGACCATGCTGTACCCTTTATCATTGGTAGCTGCAGAGACCTCCTTTGGCTGGGGGCAGACATCATCACAGAATAGAATCAAAGTATATCTCAAGTTGGAAGGGAACCATAAGGATCAAGTCCAGCTCCCTGCTGCTCATAGGATTACCTAAACCTAAAACCTACGAGTAAGAGCAACATACAGACACTCCTTGAACTCTGTCAGGCTTAGTACTGCTGGCACACAGAAGAAATCTTAGATTTAGTTTTAATTTTTTAAAAATAACCCTTTTACTTACTGTAGTTGAACCCCAACCTGGAATAAGCAAGTGGTCCAAACCTGCGCTTACAGAATGAGCAGGTACAGGTTCAAGCTACATGGGTATAGTATGTAAGGAGTTCAGAGTGTCAAGTACACTGCATCCACAGATAAATGGGAATTTTAAAGCCTCTAAGAAGCAGATTTTTTTACTACAGATGTTAAGCTAAATCACAGCTACTGCATAGATTGGAAGAGAGCAAGGGTGAAGAATAGCTCTATATATGGGAAGCTCCTGCAATGACAATAAGTAATTTTTCCAAAATAAGAAGGTGACTAGGTAGACAGCAGGAATCTTGGCAGGGATCTTTTGCAGAAGGGCAGCCATATATTTCTATTCTCCTTTTACAGCTCCAGGAGGAGCAACAATCACTGAGATTTATAACTGGCCATAAATCTGCTGAGTACCATTACACTCCTATACAGCCCAGAAGGGATCACACCACACACTAAGGATCTGAGATGTCTCAAAGCAAACTTAGAAATCCATACAAAAAAGGCCCTTGCACACAACAGTTCAGGCACACCTGAAAATTTGCCTGAACTAACCTGGTACCTCTGTGATAACACCAGGTTACCAACAGCTTTGTTTCAAAGCTTTTCAGAAGGGCCCTCTACCCCCCATCACTTTTAGCTTTCCTCCCTGGATAACAGCCAAGGTTTCAAGCACAGCACTGATGAAACAGTAACTCAAGCGAAAACAAATTGGAATTGAACAAAGGCACCCTCACATACTTACTGCCTTCCCCACTGGAGCCAGGGCTTCTTATTTCCTTAGTGACTTGTAACTTCGGAAGCTTTCACTGTGTTAACTAGAACAACATTTCTTTCAACAGCACCAACTGCTTCTGCCAGCTTTGGCCATGTGAGCTCACCCAAGCCTTGCCTTACAGCTCCCCCACTGACCAGTTTAATCTCTGGACCACACTGATTTTTATCATCTCTTTTTTAACTCCAGCTTTAGGCTTATGCAGCTCCCAGGTTCTGCTCCCATTTCAGGATTTCTGTGTTTTATGTCCAGCAAGTCCCATAACCAGCAAAAACACACAGCCATTCTCTATTCTCCTAAGAAATAATAGTGGAAGGAGCAAAGGGTGGATGACACTGCAAAGTGACTGAGATCCTCACTGGACCTGCTCAGAGAATGAAGCCATGGGCTCCCAATCCTTTGGAAAGCCTAGAGAGAAGCAGCCAGCACTCAGCCCATGTGGCAGAAAGTGACACCTCAAGGCGATGTAATGAATTATTTCCTCCAGTAATATTGGCTGGCAAGCATGTCCAGCTGCCAGTTGCAGGAGAGTTAAGCAACATTTTGCAGACCAGACTTAAGGCTCTAAGACTTAACAGTTTCCACCAGAAGAGCATGTCCTTCCAGAGGACTGAAAGGAATAGGAAAAAAATATGTCCCTTATGAGACCAGCCCAGTGTGCATGCAGAGGAACAACTGGAATATGACACGTTACTCACTTCCCATTTCCAGGAACCTCTAAGAAAAGGGTAAAAACAGGAGAGCAGTGATTATAGTTCAGTGCAGATCTAAATAATTCTTGGCACCAGTCTCAAGTTTAGTACCAGAATTTTTGCATGGGCAAAATACAAATTAACAAAGCTCGGTGAATCAGGACAAGGACACAGGAGAACAGCATGAATAGAGAGAAGCAGCTGACTGGACAAGGCCTCCATCATGGTCAAATAATGCTGTGCCACCAGTGGCAAATAAGTTGGTCAGAAAACGAAAGCCATGAAAGTTTTTCTTTTTGGCACTGATGTTTGCTTACATAATTCTATAAAAGTTAGTTTCAGGAACTTTCACTTCCATTTTTACCTCTTAAATTTTTTTTTATACTCCTGTATATCCCCTCCCTCCCACCTTCTGTTTGCTTTCCCTCCTACAACTCTACATTTTCTTCTCTGTTAACAAAATAAACAAGAGTATCTGACAAGTTTACCAAGCTTTCCAACACTTAAGTTTCATGACAGTGTAAAAATAAAATCTTTTTCATTATAAAAATCCTGAGCTAAGGCCTTTCCCAAGTCCAGGATCAGCAGTTCCTAGGGTGCCAAGCACAGCTGCAAGCAGCACACAGCAGGTACTTCCCTCAGCCCTCTGTACTGTTGGCTCTGGGTCCAAAGAAGGGGATACAACTTGTCCTCACACATACAAGTCTCCCAGGGCAGAAAACTGAGCCAAGAGACCCCGTAAATGCAAAGAACTAGACCTTGAAGAAGGTGAGCAGCAGGGTTAGGCTCAAGAAGGAAGTAAAGAATGAGATGTATGGACTCCTGATGTGCTTCACGAGCAGCAGCAACGTGTGGCTCCCATCCCTGGGGATGAACTGTACCGTGCTCTTCTCCACGCCACTCAGCACGTTATACCAGAGGTTGCACAAGTATCCTGGAGACTTTGCATTGCTGGAGGGAGGGGGAAGGCGAGATGACTTATGAATAGAGCTATTCACCATATCCCACAGTGGGCATTCTTTTCAGCTCGAAACAGCAGCCAGGCTCTCCAACACTAACCACAGATGGAGGCTCTGCCAAGAGAGATGCTGAGACAGGGGAAAAAAAAACCTCTTGGTTGATTTGTATTTAATCAAAATAAGCTACTGCCAGGACTCACACCATACAGGGACTTCAGATGCCTCTGTTTTACTGTTGATAACTAGACCTGGATTATTTTTTTCCATGCAAAAAGAAAAGTAGCCCAAGCCAACCAGAACCATCTGTAAATTAATGCCAAGCTGTGGGAGTGTCTGTGGACAATTCTATTTTTTCTCCAAAACATCAATCCATCCTACTGAGAGTTGAAGCCAAACAAGGCAGTACACTAAAGTCAGGTTGCCTAAAATTTAAAGGGCAATAATTCCAGAAGTATTTCTTAAAAGCCTGAGATGTTTATCAAGAACAGTTTGATCCCAGATGATTTCCATTTTATTTCAGGAGTACACCATAAAACAGATTAAGTGATTTGCACAACTCAAACACTTCACCAAGGCATCAAGAGCCAAGGGAAAGCAGATTTGCTTAAACACCGAGCTCCTTCTGTCATATCTGAGCAACATCCCTAAAGATCCCTTCCTCCTCTTGAGTGGTCTCTTCTTTGCAGAAATTCTGCATTTCTCACACAAGTCACATAAATCAGCTGCTAGTGTCATGCTAACAACTGTGCTGCTATGGACAAAAGCTCAGATGGACTTCATCAAAACCTTTGTGGATTGTAAGACATTTTCTGCCTTGTGTAAGCTACTCTACCACAAGAATGAAATCTATAAATCATTCCCCTAGAATAACAGATTGATTAGGCTATTTCAAGGGGATATACAAACAGTGCCAAAATGCCAGACACTGTTTCCTACATAGCTCATACATAAAAGCCTTTTGCAGACTGGGAGTTACTGCCACAGCCAGTGGGCATCTCCAAAGCGCCTGGCAGAGAAGGATCTTGCCCTAGAGTAGTATAATCATACTTCACAAACTTCAGACTCTAAAAAATGAAGATAAGTTTTCTTTTGAAACATCTGTTTAGCTCAAGTCAGCATAACTGTAGTGTAATTTAAGCAGTTTTACTCCTATTACCTATTTATTGTCTTGCATTACAGCAAGTTCTTACCTGTAGCACACAAATCATAGGTGCTGGCAATAAACAAGGATCCATGCCTAATCATTGAGGTATGTCTTGTCTGCACTCCAGAGTGGTCCATACAAGAGCGTCTCAAGTTTATTTTCAGAAAACTATCCAGAGCCTCTTTTTGAGCATTCAGTACATATTCCATCGCATTCAGAATAATTTTGGAAACTCTGACCATTTGTGGGTCTATAACAAGCTAAGCAATTTTGACAAACCTCATCCTTGGATGCCAAGCCCTTTTAAGGAGCCCATGTTAACAGTGAGGTTCTTGACAAGATTCTGAAGAGCTTAAGAGCAGATGTCAACAGCGGAAACAACAAACTGATGCACCTTCAGCAACTCCATTATTCCTAGCCGTCTTGCCCCCACTTCACTTCCAATCATGATTCAACAGAAAGTGTAAGCATGTACTTACGTAGCAGAAATCCTGTGTTACAGCCCCTACTGAATGCAATCAGGAGCCAGGGACAAAGGATTTGAAGGAACTAGCAAAGATCTATAGGACTAGAAGATGCACAGTTACCATCCCTAGATGGAGGATTTATAACACAGGCTTCTGGCAAGGAACTTGAGATCATATCTAGCTTCCCTCTTAGGAAGAAAAAAGCCTTAAAGGAAAAAAATCTTCAAAGAGCTTTAACACTGAGGATACTGGGACATAGGAAATCACTACACAAGCAGACATGTGCTCACACTCCGGAGGTTTGGCTGACACCAAACAGCACCCAACACAGAAGCCAAAGGTTGTTCTGCAACTGGGTTC
Organism: Patagioenas fasciata; assembly: GCF_037038585.1. Lineage (NCBI taxonomy): Eukaryota > Metazoa > Chordata > Aves > Columbiformes > Columbidae > Patagioenas > Patagioenas fasciata. Next base: position 3,993,664 of record NC_092539.1, read on the forward strand.
TGAGGAGCTGTTCTGTGCACTGAGCTGATGCTTCTGTGCTCCAGGGCTGGCAGCTTTAATTAGCACAGCCCAGATGCACACAGGCCTCTGATTAAGTGGTTCATGACCCAGAATACAAACAGCTTTAACAAAGTACTAATTCCACTTCAAAAAGCAAGCACTTTAATGAATTTATACAAGCCTTAAGGCTAAAATTACCATCCAAATATTACTGGTCTTAAAAAGGAGGAAGCGAAGAAGGGAGGAGGTAGAAGCATGGATAAATTATAGCCAGGAGCGCTGGTACCAGACATAGGCATTACCTGGCCTGGTGGCTGGGACAGTAGCACAGAACTACTATAAAACATTGCTGCAGCTTCACAAGTGCAACCTCGCCATTCTTCAGGCAGACTGTAGTCTTCAAAACCACAAGTGAGGTTTTGGAATGTTTTAAGACAAAATGATGCAGCTGAGAAAATGCCTTCACTGGGCCTTCAGCTCCCCAGCTGAAAGGCATAGGGCATTTGAAGGTGAAGTTCAGAGAAGAAAAACAAAACCCAGCACAGCTCACCAAGCTGATTAGGCTGGGCTCTGTCCTACAAGTCTTCCCTGTTTTTGCAGCCAAGGTCAGATGAGCAGACATTTAGCTGGGGGGGGGGGGGGCGGGGCAGCAGGGTCAGCAACAGTTCAGCATTGATGGGAAAAGAACAGAAACAGGGGAGAGCCCAGATGTCTTCTCTACTCTGCCACTGACCTGATATATGATATAAAGACAACTACTTACATTGTTTTATCTCAGTATACAAACTCCTACAAATACTTATACCCAGCTAATGGAAGGGACCTCCTGCATAACTTTAAATAAAATCCCTGGTGTCCAACAACGTGGCTCTGTCTTCAGGCACAGTGAGCCATCTTCCTCCCAGTGAAACCCACACAACTACCACCATGCAGCACTAAAGCCAAGATCACAAACCAGCAAACACTGCCTGAGGCACAGGCAGAGATGTCAGTGAGTCCAAACAAACCAGGCAGGCAGAACAGGCAAAATGCCTGACAAAGATGATGAAAGTAAGAAGAATCTGTTACCCTGGGAACAGCAAGACCACCACAGAGAGAGTGAAGGATTACAGAAAAACAGACTTTGTCAAACGACTCCTGGGTCTACCAAGTATGCAATATTAACATCAGCCTTCTCGGATATTTGAGCACGTCTCCTAGGTAGATGGCAGTTTTAGAGGTGATCAGTCCATAAAAACATCTCTCTCCAATACTGCTTAGCCCTGTTCGCCTTGTAAGGTGAAAGAAAGAAGAAGAAAGCAGTTGTTAAATGGAATAGATTAATTGCGCTCAGAAGTTTCTGAATTGTCTGTATGGAAACTCTAGCCTTGAGGAACAGCATGGGTAACAGGTCATCAAGAAGAGAGTTGGTGATGAGGCTGTTTCTACAGTGTTTTGTAAACCAGAGAAAATACTTCCAAATTCTAGCCATATATAGAAGGAACTTCGTTACCTACTCGTCTCCAAGGGAGTGCTAAATTGGGCTGCTGGTAAATGCACCTTCTTTCCTACTCCCACCTTACTTTACTCCTATCTTACTTAAAGGAAAGTAGTTTGCCAGCTTAAATTCCTAGTCTATGATTGCCTTCCTCTCATGTGAGAGCCCTGAGAACCACAGCATTGTGTCCACAGTATGTTCAATGATTCCTGGCAAGGCTGTCAATTAGCCCAAACATTACTCTTTCTCAGCAAGTCGCATCTCATGTATCAGCTTCACTTTCTTACTACTAGACCTGAACCAAATTTGACCCAACACAACAGGGATTACCTGCAGTTCCATTTGTGTTAATCCTTTACACAGCCCTCACTAATGCTGGGCCTACAACATGCAGTATTTGATGTGGTGCAACTGTTAAATGCTCTTACCCGTTCCACCCGCAGAAAACTGAGGCATAGAATAAGCTGCATACCCACAATCTCATGGGAAATACACAACTCAAGTCATTTAAATCCCATGCAACAGTTACATTTTCTCCAAGTTCTCATTACCATATTGAATCCTTTAAGGCTACCCAGGTGCCTAAAATCAGTCACATTCTCAAAGTGGTTGACAGGAGACAATCCAAACATTTCATACTCTTCATGTTCTTCAACAGCGCTGAACAATGTAAAAACTCCTGTCAACAAGGCACCAAGCAGCTTTTGCTCGCAGTCTCACCTTTCCCATATCATGACCCTGCTCCCAGCATAGGCAGTCACATCCCACATGGAGCAGAATCGCCCAGGGTGGACACCACACCATTTTAGTCACTTGCATCCAATTATCAAATATCTGCAGGGACCTGAAACAAGCCTTTTTTTTTCCCAAGACATTATCATGCTGTGCATCTGATCAACAAGCGAGCTACATGCCATGGCCTGAAACGACTTGTGAAACAGGCTGACTAGAAAAATAAGTTTACTAAAAAAACCTAAACAAGCGTATATAAAAATACATCATATGCCTTTGTCAGACTCTTACTGATTGCAAGCCTCCATCTCCCAGGACTACTTCTTATGAAGACAAAAGCAAATATAATGCTGGCAAGAGTCCCGCACAGCTTGTATCTGTTCAAATCATCAGCTATGTTTTTGATTTAGCTGCCATTTAGACAGCCAGCTTGAACACACCGAACAAGGCAGAGTTGTTTTAAAGATGCTCTGAAAGTCAAGGGAGCAAAAGACAAACTATTCAGAAACAAGGGCAGTGCGGTCAGGCAAAGCTCTTGGGATAGCCATGGAAAAAAGGAAAAGTGATGCTTTCAGCACTCATAGATCCTAAATAACCCTGGAAGGTGGGGAAAAGAACAGAGGCTCTTCCTGTAGTGCTAGTGGATTTTATTTTGGAACAAACTCAGCATTTGGTTTAGTATTTGTCCTTGAAATTGTGCAGGACCTCTTTGATCGATAGCATCTCTTTGCTTTGTCTGCTTTAGCACTGAAATATTGTCTTTTCTTCATAAAACTGCTTATTTCTGCAAGAACATGCAAGGAGCTCACATGCCCCCAACAGCACAGGAGGTGGCAGGAAAACTTAAAGTATTTGGAACATGTAAGCAAGACTGAGCAACAGAAGAAAAAGGAGGTGGGTGCTACATGTGGATGCACTTGATTCACCAAAATTCAGATCTTACTTTCTGTGAAAAGGTTTGAAGTCCACATTACAACCATCACAGATTAACTAAACATTTGGGTGAAACTGGAAAAATCTTATTCTGAACATACTGTACTTTGAGATTATACCAGTATATATAAAGCACAGCAGAACGACTTACATTGCATGAAGTTTATTGGTCTAATATTAGTGTTGCTTGTGAAAGAATAATAGCATTGTAGAATATAAGGGGAGGAATGGCATTTGCACTCACACAGGTAACACCACAAACATTCTCAAAAGATAAAAGCCTGAAAAGTCCCTCTAGCAGAAAGCCCAGGGCAAGAGGGCAGCTCAGTCGTGCTCCAGAGCTGGACTGCTCAAAAGCTTTTCACGGAGTTTGCTTAACGCACTATGAACAAGCAAACAACAGTCCTTAGTCACTGAAGAACACTTTTTGTCCTCAGAAGAACCCTGGGACACAAGGTGACCAGGGTATTACCAGGAACTGGACTTCAACACTTCGACTACTCTTTTCTATTGTTTAATTTTCTTTGCTTCCCCACCAGCCATCCCTGACCAAGCTACTGAACCATGAAATCCTGAAGCACAGATCACTCGACAATAGCAAGAGATGCACAGATGAACAATGTCACCTCTTCAACTACCCAGGATCTGCAGAGAACTTGCCAAAACCCCTGACAAAGTGAAGAATATTAAATACTTGCTGCAGATTCTCTGAAGGCATTAGGGACAAGCCATGTAATGGAACACAGACATTGCTAGATTTTTATCTCACTACTTTCTCTTCAGTGATCTGTTTTAGTTTACAGCACAGAAATAACCTAAAATGCACCAACAACTGAAGTGAATTTAGGATCTGAAGAAGAGTTTCAGCTATTCTAAAAAAGCTTTTAGCAAGGAAGATATTCTTTCTAAGAAAAGCTTCTTAAACTGGTCTTAATATTCATTGCTTTTTAGTAACAGGAATAGGAAAAGAAAGAAGAGGAATGATTTTAAAACACAATATCGAGCAGAGCTGGAGTCTGGAAGTGCTCTGTGCAATTCAAATGCTTTGTGAAGTTCTTCAGAAAAGGAAAACCAACCAACACCACAAAGACAAAACATTTGAGAGCACACTGAAAACAAAGAAAAAAGTGCCTAATGAGACAGGCTCTTTTCCCAGTCAGAGTTTTGGGCCATGTGCTGGAATGAAGCACCAGTACATCTAACACTGTCACCCATTCTAGACCTGTACCCAGGGCCAGCTCTTGCTTCATGTGCCCCAGAACCCATCACAGCACTGGGCTCCATTTCAGCTCAGCCACAGAGCACAAGTGAGACCAACTTGACAGAAAGTCAAAGATTTGATATCTCTGCAGCTGGATTAGTCACACTGACCTACAACAAGCTGTTAGTTCTCAGGTGTACATCACTCAAAACACACATACAAGCACAGTCTAACCCTTCCCCAGCACCCTTTGCTCACAGCCCTGGCTCCAACACCTCCTTGTGTTGCCTGATTTTGAAGAAAAATGGTATTTAGTGTTAGGGTAGACACTCATTTACTGTCTTCATCTAGATTTTCTTACTCCTAAGTATCATTTCCCCTTGACCAGCTGTGATAACAGCTAACAGAAGCAACAGCCTCAGGGAATTCTTAAATCTACCAGCCAGCACAGCCCAAAATACTGGCAACAACCTATTCAATCATGTTATTTGTTCTATGAAAGCTCTACAATATTCTCCCAAATTCAAACTGTTTTCAACTCCAGGAATTCCCCAAGTCTGATGATGTTGTTATACCCTACGCCAGCTGCACAGCCTGGTCTCTCTCCCCATACCTAATCCAGCTATTGAATCTCCACCTCACACTGGTGCTGGATTAAAGTGACTTCTGGTCTGGAAACACGTTGTTTAGAAATGGAATAATCTTTGCAAATATTTTGGTTTCAGACCTATTTTTCATCTCATTCCCACAGCTTCAGACTCCAGTGATGTATGTTCACATTAAATTCTACCCCTCCTAGGGGGTTATTACCTTTAATACCAAGACTCGCACACTTTAAAGAGCATTCTTTTCTGAGATTTTCTGGCTAAAACTGAATTAAGTAAGACTAAGCAGCTTGTTTTTCCCTTTAATTTGTTTACTTTCTGTTGGTGCACACACATCAGTATTTCCTTAAATCACTCAGTGCCGTATGAAGCATTACTGATTCAGACTACACGAGGAGTCATGCATTTCTTATTTATACTAAGGCACATACGTCACTCATTTTCAGTTATTTGGAAAAAGAATCAAAAAAGCTCCATTGACTAAACAAACTGTCCAGTAGCATAAACACTTTGCCTCAAGGGCTTCAAAATGTTCAATTGTGAGATAAGAGGCAGCTGTTACCGCCTTCCACAGCCTTCACTAGAATAAGAGACCTGGTTTTGCGGATCTGGTGCTGTTCCTTCCACAGCCTAGAGATGTTCCACTTGCTCAAAGGACGGTTCCCTGTTGCTTCCCTACCCAGAAATCACCAACCACATGAGTTCACTGGCACAGAAAATGCACCTCTTTAAGTGTGCCCACACCAAGGCACACCAGGTTCTCTGATCCACAAGGATCAGTTTCTGAATTGCTTTATTACAAGAATAAATTAGCTTTCCTTAAGCCAAATAAATAAGGTTTAACTGAAGATAAGGGTAACATGCAAGTTTCAAAATTTGCACAAGATTTAAGGGCAATAAGGAAAACTTAAGATAACGCACAGATTCTTTGCACAACACCTGCTATTGGCCGGTTTAATCACCCATGTACACAGCTCACCAAAACACACCCTGGTGTCTTCGCTGGTCAAGGGTCCTCATGTTGACAAAACAAGGAATATGATGGAATTTGGGAATCTGAATGGTTTTTTTTCCACAATTTTTTCACCAACAAATAAACATGGAAGTTATCAATTGGATAGCTGGGGAACACAGGCAAGAAACTTCATTCAACCAGGCAAGGTACTGACTATTCCCTGGATACTGGACTACATCCCTGTTCCTCCTGGTTGTCTTTCTTCTCCAAGCCAACTCCACTTGTTGAGGACATAACAGAAGATTCCTGCCTGAGAGTAAAAAAAAAAGAAAAAAAAATCAAGCTCTTCATTCTTCATATGATTGGCTGAGAACTGGTGATATTGAAGATTTCACACAAGTTACTTCATTAATATGAAGTAATGAGTAAATCTTGATACAGATGGGAGGAAGAGAGGCTGAATGCACATGTATAGTTCATATGAAAACCAAGCTCTTTAATGCTTAGAACTGCAGACAATTCAAATTCAGAGCTTCATTTTGGACCCACGCCTGTTTTTAGTGTAATAGCTTGCATCATTTTAAGTTCTCTTAAGATCAGATTCCATGGATATATACTTCTTTGACACAACTAATCACTTAGAACATCCGAGTGTCAGATCTCAAGCTGATTTAGTGTTTTGGTTCCCTTTAACCCATCTGAGGTTTGCATTGCACCACTTCCTAGTTGGTAGCTCCCGATTGCAACAAGAGGGATGCAACCAAGCTTTCTGCCCCAGATCTGGAAACAACCACATGAGTTATGTCAGTTGTCCTCAGATTTAGCTGCTGCTGCTGAAGCACCTCTATAGGGGCAGGTACTGTCACCCCTAAAAAATATTAGCCATGAAGAATCCACGGATAAATATTCAGAAGCTTGAGACACACAAGGAGACTTTATCAGTTATAATACAGTTAAAGGTGTCCTATTCACATTTGACTTGGTCTCTAGTGCCATGTCCTTTGGAAACTCAAGGACTTGTGTCACATGCTGACAATATCACCAATTCTCAGCCAAGGCCATTTACACACTGCCATCAGCATCCTTGACTATTCAGGAGGGTGAGAAACACAGGTTTCCAGACATCCTTTCATGCTGTTGCAGCTATTCCCACTTTCCCCTCAGCAAGATGATAGGGATGAATTATTTGCTACAGCAAAGGAACTCCAATTCCTTACGCTGTGTGCTCTGGGGTCAGAGCACTGGGATGTTTTAACAGTCCTACTAAGAGTTCCTGAAAGCCATAACAGCAGTTAATGTATTTGCCAGACACAGCTTCTTAAAAATATCATCAAGTTGGCTAATGGAAACTCCAGTCCTCTTCTCCCTGATGTTCCATACATACATTAAAAGTGTCATTCCACTCATGCTAAGCATAAAAAGCACTGTCCCCCTCCACTCACATTTGATTCAGTGCCAGACCTCCAGTGCTATTTCTAGGGCAATAAATTAAGCATCGATCCAGTGATGTTTACATTACCTCCTAAGGAAACAAGGGTGTGAAAAAACCAATAACAACATACAGAGTCTGGTGTCCTAAAACAGAGTTATGCCTCCCCTCGGTCTGGGACAATCTACATAAAGAATTGCTTTGGGTATTATTCCACTAGCTGTAGGATAAGCTTATGGTTATTATGCTTAACTACACCAATTTGAAGCACTTGAGTCTTCACCTAAAAACTTGAGCCAGTTCTCCTGTTACTGAAATGCAGATATTGCCTCCCTGCATTCCAGGCTGGGACTAGAAATGCTGAAACACCAAAAGCACATTTCCCTGTGATGGTCACTGGAACCACAGTTACACAGTTGATGCGACAAAGTGGAAACAACAGGCTGTCTGAGAAAAGCTACCCTCCCCTTCCCCTCACGCCAAATCCCTGCTCCAAAAGGTTTTATAGATTCATATTGAAGTTGGCAAAAGAATCAAAACAATGAAAAAGCCCCCAAACCCACTGATGACCTGACAGTGGCAAAGCCTGATCCAGTAGCTATAATCCCCATCACACACCAAGAAGTTAATTTATTGGTACTTCTCAGTTAAAATTTTCCATTAGAGATCTCGAATTTCAAACAGATGCGCTACCAGTATAAATCAAGTTCCCAACATGGCTATGTCAATCATGAAAACTACACAGCCAGGAAGATTAATTTCATTCTTTGCACTCTGACTAGCTGTAATAATGCAAAAAAAATAGTTTTAATGCATTTACAGCATAGATGCTAGAGTCTGTCACCTTGCATACGTGCTGTCATTTAACACGCAAAACGCTACCAGGCAGAACATTTTGCATCTACTTCATCCTTCCTTCATAGTGTAAAAGTTGTATAAGAATCCTGCCCTCCCCTGAAATATTTCCATTACTATTTTCAGTGCTCAGTACTCACAGTAATAATCCTCACAGCAGCAAACATCACTCTTTGAACCAAAAGGAAACGTCATTCCAAACTAAAGACTCATCACAACATGAATGTGAAAGACTGATTGGCAACTGCTGTGGCACTGGAGGTTTATGTCTAATAGAAAGACCAGAAAGGAGTAATTTATATTTTGGGAAAAACATATCCTCAGGCTGTTTCCCCACTGAGACTACAGCAAGATGACAATACTCCTACTTCAGATTAAAAATAATCTAGAAAAACGAACCCAGGCAGTCGGTACACAGCATTTGATTTTCCTCTCCGAAGTCAGTGTTGACTGCACATTGTGACACAGATACCACCACAGAACCCATTCAGTCCAGGGCTCAGGACACCAAGATCTTCAATTTTAAATAAATAGCTGCTTTACATTTAGCTGCCTTATAAAATAGTACTTAGGAAAGGATGAAAAGACATGGCCAGCAGATGCTTGCACTGTATAGTCTCAAACATGCTTTGCCTGCAGGACTGAAGGGCCTGTCCTACGGGCTTCCAGTCAAAGTTGATGCTCTAAATGCAGCAGAGTGACTGCTGGCAGCTAACTCTTCACCTTTGGTGTCTCATTACCTCCAGGTCAATTAAACTCCACCAGAATGAGCAAGGCCAGATTGTTAAATAACTGCAAAACATATTGGGGTGGGGAGGGAATGTTCCGCATCTCATCTTTGTGGGTTTCAGGGCTATGTTTTCTTTAAGAGGGTTCAGTCCTCATGAAAGCAATCTTTGTTTTGCAGAAAAACAGCCCATGCTCTCATGTTTTCACATTCAAAATGAGATTGGTTATTAATGTGGGGTTTCCTCTCCATTTCAAACACAAGCGAAATCATTCACTTGGGAGCTTCTGTTTCTGCCTGAGGCTAAAAGCTCAGTTTTTCCTTCCCAATTACACTACATGTGTCCACATTACAAATAATTAAGCACTTGGCAGAACACAACTAAAAAACACTTTTATTAGGATCCCCCTTGTATCTTATTTTATTGCGTATATACCTTTAAGTGATACCCAATAAAGAATGAATTTTATCCAGCAAGGAACTGTAAAAATATAGAATCCAAAGCTGCACGCATTCACTCTGCTACTGCTATAACTGGGAAATTTTCCAACAGCACAACACTTTTTGAAAAGTCATGATTTAAAAGGTGATAATTTCTGAGAAGAAGCATAAGAGTGCTTAACCTGAGCATATTTGATGGTGGACTACCAAGAGCAAGGAACCTGATATGCCTTCTGCCATCTCTTCAGAACATCCCAAAACATGAAATGGATTTAAATAAAGAGTTCTGACAAAACTCGTGTCCCGAAAACGGTGCAGTTGAAAGTCTATTCTACTTTGAAACGAGATACACATTCATGTCTAAGGAAAGAAGACACTTTGTCCATCTTAGCACAGCTCACATAGACTTGGTACCCAGTTCTGACTTCAGATGCACTTTCACATCGTTTTCATCAAGACAGGCAAAAAGGTAGGGCTGAAAGTTTTAAGTTTCTACCACGAGAAATGCGTATTTTGCTCCTAATGAAAGCTGGCATCCATTTGCAAGCACCTCCTCTCTTCGTAGGAGGCGAGGGTTTCTCTTAAAGGAAGGAATAACAAATTCCTCAGCTCTGCCTTGGTTCAGGACAGCACACATACATCCCTTTACCCTACACCACCACTGTAACAGATGCACTCGACCCCTTAACCAAACTGGCAACCAAACAGCAGAACCCAACGCAAGCGGGGAGTTCATCCGAAACATGTACCAGCCCGCAGGTCGGATGCACCAGCCGGGGATGCTGTTCCCCGCGCCCCAGGAGCAGCCGCTCTCACTCGGGGGGACCCAGCAGAAACAATCGCTGGTGGGGGGCAAGGGCTCCCTCGGGACAGACCTGGGAGAAAGAATCACTCACCAGGGAGCGGGGAGGGCTCTCAGTGCCGGGAAGGCTCCTCAGACACGGCCCTAAGCTCAGGGGAGGCTTCGTCCGCAGCCCCGCTGCTCCCAGACCCCTCCGGATCCCGCTCCTCCTGCCCCCCAGCCGAGGGGTGTCCGGGGCTGCAGTCACCCTGCCCAGGGGGACAGTGGCGGTGGGGACACAAGGGGATAAAGAACCACTAACTGCCCTGTTAAAGCTCCGGACCTCACTGGGGGTCTACAACTGTCGCGCATTTTTTAAAACACCCATCACCATCAGAGTTTGGTTATAAACAACACCTAGATATACCTGGAAAAGTATCAGAATGAGAGCTCATGAGGATCATAATTCTAGAAAAATTAACAGCTAGCTGATGCTCCAAACTCATTTTATCCAAGACAATCAAACATATGAAGTAGCAAGCACAAAAAGCATAAATAAGCAAAGTTTTCACTGCATATTTCCCAAAGCAGATGGGAGGATGATCACAAATGGTCCTAACATAAGGAAAAAAGAAGACTCACTTTGGGGAAAGCAGAATGCAAAATCTTACAGCAACGTTATCACATAGACATGACTGATTAATCCAATCTTATCGAGTAAAAGAAAAACTCTTCTCCTTGCGTTATCTTTCAGTACATGCTACTTAAATGTCTGCAAGCAATTTAGACACAGCATTGCCTCCCTTTAATAGTATTCTCAGATCACTAAGGGCAGAGAAAGGACAGAAATGCTCCATTTATAATACTAGCTGGAAAGATTTTTGAACAACTCTGACAGATGGGTAATAAATTATCATTATCTGGCTGTATATTCCCACCTACTGTCTCATGTAATGTGGAAAGAATGAAAAAGGAAAATACAGGCAGAAAGGAGCAGCATATAAAAGCAGCTTCCTTAAGTCTCCAGAGATGAAAAATAAAATACCATAAGAGTTGCTTTACATGAGCAGTAGCCATATTAAATGCACTATTACATCACCGTGATAGATACTGTTAAGCTTATATAGCTTCAAAATGTTGATAAACTAGGCATATCACCTTAAACAAAAGGTTCCTGAACACATCTACAAAACACATTTCCTTTTCCTTGTCAAGGAACATCACAGGTCAGTTACTCCACAGAACATGGACAAGCACTAAAGGAAATAGGGCCAGAGGTGCAGTTAGAAGCAATGCAACAACATAGACACAAAGTCCACACAAAAGACAAAACCAAAAATAATTAGAAACAAACTACAGACCTACACACAAAGAGTCCCATCAAGAAATGACCTACCTACCTCCATATGTCCAAAGTCCATTGAAAAGATAAAACCAAAAGAAGAGCTAGAAACACACATACCTGTGATGTGGCTCAAGAAAGTGAGAAGGTCCAGGCCCGAACTTTAATGGATTTTCTGGGCCCTGAGTGAGGTGTCAGGAGAGGTCCCAGGTGAGGCTGATCAGGGCTATCAAGACCTAGCGGTAGACTCAGGGCCCTGACTCATCACAGCTCAACCAGTATTTTTGCTCCTCTAGATTTTGTTTCTAAACAACCTGAAGACATATACAGATGGTATGGTTTAACTCAAATACAGGTGTTTTGAATACACATAAGTAAAGTAATTTAAGGTATCTCTGACTGCAACCTTTAATCTTCAGATATGAGACTGCCCTTCGTTAGCCCCACACCAAATCACAGCAGTCCAGAGTTAACATCATTATGCTACTACTTGACACTCCTGTTTCCTTTTAATCCTTTCTCCCCTCCTAGAAAAGCACAAAAAGTCAGCTTTGTGACAGCACAACTGCATCTGCAGGAGGATGCAGCCAGGGCTGGTCTCAGTACCCCTTACTGGAGCAGAAAAGCTTATTTTCTCCTAGCCTATCCCCTCAGCCAGTGGTACTTTCTAGACTGACGACCATTCCACACCTCCAGGCTGCTAAAAACACAGTACAGAACATCAGGACATGCTTTATTATATAAGGAATAGGACTAAAACAAGCCACAGTCAACTGCAGCTACGCACATTCACAATCATAATTTTAGCCTACAGGGAAGGGAGTGCCATAATATTGTTTTTTTCAGGCTTTGGCAGTAAGTTGTCTTACCGCAAACCATGAGCCAGCTCTCCTACTCACTTTTAAGCTAAGCCTTGTCCTCTTCTAGCAAACCAAATAGGTAAAACCTTTGATATCATTGACTTGGGCAGATTAGACTTCTATTGAGCTTGTTAGCTCTTTTCTCACACAGGGTTTGTCTAGCAGAAGAGGCAAAGTGACTGGAGTACCTAGAACGAGTCAAGACTTTAGATCCTCTGTGATCTCGCCATATTCTCTGTTAACTTAGTGTGGGGTCTGATGGTTGCAAGGCTTTTCAGGGAAATCTCTCTTATGTTACTGTGCTGCTTTTGGCTGGGATCTTCGTACTAGCTGGTATGGGGCTGTGATTTGGAATTCTGCTGGAAAATGCCGGTAACACAGGGATGTTTCAGCTCTTGCTGAGCAACACTCACGCAGAGTCAAGGCCTTTTCTGCTTCTCACACCGACCCACCAGGGAGTGGGCTGGTGGTACAGAAGAAGTTGGGAGGGAACACAGCAGGGACAGCTGAGCTCAACTGACACAAGGGACATTCCACACCATATGACGTCTTGCTCAGCATATAAAGCTGGGGGGAAAAATAGGAAGAGGAGGACATTCAGAGTTACGGTGTTTGTCTTCTCAAGTGACTATTACATGTGATGGAGCCTGGCTTTCCTGAGGATGCTGAACACTTGCCTGCGATGGGAAGCAGTGGATCAGTCCCTTGTTTTGCTTTGCTTGCATGTGCAGCTTTTGCTTTACCTATTAAACTGTCTTCATTTCAACCCACAAGTTCTATCACTTTTACTCTTCTGATTCTGTCCCTCATCCCACTGGGGGGGTGGAGTGAGTGGCTGCTTGGGGCTCAGCTGCCCACTGGGGTTAAATCACAATAATGGGGTGTTGTATGGGTATCTAACAAGGGAACTTTGTCAACGTATTGCAAACAAATGTAAAGTAAAATATAAACAGCAAGCCAGACTATACGCAAAAGAAACTTAACAAATAAATGCTGTGCAACAGTCTCACGAACAAAATCAAAGTGAAAGATCAAACCAATGTTTCTCAGCTCCTACATGAGTGGGAAAAGGGGAGGGTTGTTGTAATTTAGTATACTGAAAACCTGCCTAGCCCATGACTTATACAGAAATGGAATCACAGACATGCAAACACAATGCACTTATTTGTTTAGATGCCCAGTCAGTGTCAGTGTCTGTCACCTACTGCAGCACAGTGTTCAGATACTGCAATATCACAAAAGAAAAAAAAAAAAAAAAAAAGAGGAAAAGCATTTTAATGAGTATAATGTACTGCAAATATTGCCAGTCTGAAGCTTCCAAAGGTCATAAGTGCTCTTTTGGTAGCACTGTCTTTCAGATGCATTTACACAACACGTTTGATTTTTCTTCTGGATGCACACAAGCTGGGGAAGTTCTAACTAACAGTAGGTGAAGTTCTGATGCCACTTGTCAGGTCTGGGAGCTGGGGCACTATGAAAAACTTCAAATCCTGTAGAAGTTCATATGCATCTCACAGCTGTTGGAAGAGAAACCCTATCAGGACCAGGAGAGCACTAATGACCCTAACTGGCCCCACCTGGGCACAGCCATGGCAGGGCTGTATTTAAACCCAGATGTAATTACTGAGCCCTTTTTGGGCTGTGTGTGAGTTTCTCTATGGTCTTGTTAGGGTTGTGTTGCGCTGTGTGCTCTTTTGTTCCTAGAGGTTCTTTTCTGTTAGTTTGCATGGATGGATCTTGGACCTGCTTTTTGACTGTGAGTTTCTTCAGCATGGTGGGATCTTGATTGCTTTCCTTGGACTGGCCCTGCTGCCTTGCTCAGGTATGATGGGGTATGTCTTATCTGGTGAGGTCCCTGCCCTGTTGGCTGTGTTGTTCTGCTCAGCTTCTCTCCAGTAAGCTCAAACCACTTCAAACCCTGAGCTGGACTGAAAGGGCCCATGTTCCTGTTGTTGCCCAGAGGGACCAGCCTGACCCTGGGCACCCACGCTGTGCCCATTCCTGGGTTCTTGAGAGCACCCATGGGTGGCTGGATCCCTTGCTCTGTGCCAGGTGTCATTGTCCTGGTTCTACCCCTTGAAGTAACCCCTAATATCCCACATCCATTAAGTTGCTCTAGAGCCCAGGTGTTTGTGTGGTTTGATGCCCATCTTGGTTTGGAAGCCCTCAGAGGCACCAACAGGCCTTAAAATCTGACAAGTGACCCTGGGTCTCCCATTTGCAGTGAGAAATAATGGGACTCTAATGTTTCTAAACTACTATGTCTTAAACATGCACTGTCTATAAGAGAGTATAAATCATGGTGGAATAAGCAGAGGTATAAAAGATGGGGTGGAATGGTTTCTAGGTTGAGTGTAACTGAAGAAAGGAGAGAAGAAAGGTCTTCGTTTTTTGGGTTTTTTTTTCTGATCAAAGCCGAGGGGGAGAGAAAGATAAGCAAAATAAACAACCTTTTGTGTTCTCTTCCCACCAGCTCAAGGAAATTCACTTGCATCAATCTGTTATATAACTGCTGTCTTAGACTTGAATCTCTTTGTTTCTTTCTTTCTGTTACTTAGCTTTTCAAATGTGAAAAAAAGATATTTTGAGTTAAACCACAACTTTTGAGTCAATATATATTCATTTTTGAACCAGCAGATATAGAAAATGTAATTTAAAAAAAAAAGCAAATCAGGGTGAAAAGATCATATGAGAGCATTTCCCTCTTTTCAAAGACTTTTCCTTAATGGCTTTGGTCAAAACTACATGTTAAATTTAAGGTACATTGGCTGACCCACTGCAAATGGAAGTTTTAAACTGTCTCAAAGTATTTTCTTCATAAACCCTGAAATAGCAGGAAAAGCAGTAAAAAAATCTCTTGAATTTATGATTAGCAAAAGATAGGAAAAAAAAGTCTCCTTGTTATCTGAAAAAGAATTTATCTGAGTGATTGTGAGGATGTCATGTGCACTGGAAGCCTCTCCATACTGCAACTATGTCAATATAATTATTGCTGCATTTTTTCCCTTGCTAGTTGAAGGACCCTTTCTGGTGTTGCCAAGTGTCCTTGTCGTAGCCAGATAGAAACCCGGCACTGTTTTTCTTGCAGAAGGGTTTCCTGTAATTTTTCCCTCTGTCCTTTGTAGGTTTTAAGTATGTGGCAGAATGGGTGTGATGGGTTATTACTAAACCACTAAATAAGCAGTCGAACTTCTGGACGTGTGGCATAAACAGCCTTTTAAAGTTCATCATTTAACTTGCTTTTTTTCTACCAACTGAATTCATCTAAGTTCCCAGCTCTCGTGATTTATCACACATTGAATATTTGAGTTTTGCCTTACAACTTCAACTGTTGGAGTAGGGTATTTGAACATGAACATCTTTTTCTTCCTTGGTTTTAAGCATTATAGCTGTAGAGAAAATCTAGAACATGTGAATCCTAAACTTTCAGAAGCTAAAAGCAAAAAAAGTTTGGTGACTTAAGGCAGTCTTGTGATTAATTTTTCTTTTAAAGGCCTGGGCAAAGCAACACTGAGTCACTGTAGCCATGTCTAATAACCCCAAACACCCCTGACAAGGCTATTACTTGGCCAAGATCTGTGCTTAAAAGTTCCAGCTGTTTATGAGGTATTTGTGTGGGGGAAGTATGTGGCAATAATTGTGTTTCTTCTAACTGAAAAATGGTTGGAGGGATTTTCCTACGAATTCCTCAAAATAAGTAAGCAAAACCAACTGTGGGCAAGAGCTAAACAAGACTGATTTGCAAAAAAAAACAATGTTTCAGACCAAAATCTTTCTGCACCTTGAGTTTTAGATGTAGCTCCCTTGTGTACTCCGGGGGTATCCTGAGGAAATGGGGTTTTCAGCACAAAGCTGCTGTTGTGGACCATCTATGAAATTCACTGTTCTGTGATTGTAGAATAGCAACATTTTGCAGAGTTTTCATTTATGCTTTACTCAGAGCACTAAAACCAATGTAAAACATCTAAAAAAATAAAATTCTTTAAAATGTTGGCTTTATTTGTTTTCTGATTTAGTGCACCACACTTCAATGGTATTTCTGTATCCTTTTCAGCCATGTCTAGGCAAGGCATTTATGCAAACTGAACTGCCTGACTCCTGTGACTTAGACTGGCCCCAAATTCTCTTGCATTGGATTCTACAGAAAACCCTTTTTAATCAGTGGTTGGACTTTAAAAGATGAAGCCTACAAGTAGTTTCTAGATCCTGTCTTGTTCCACTGATCCATCCCTGTTCTTAAAACCCATTTGTCTGTCTACATGGTGATCGAGGTACTCACTGGGGAAAATCAGGAGGAGGAGCTGTAAAATGGTTCTCCCATTGAATTTAAGGTGATCCAAAGACCTCTGTTTCCTTCTTTTTCAGCTCAGGATTAGGTTTTAGCTCATTCTTCTGATAAAGTCACATATAGCATACAGAAAGGTAGACAAAGTAAGATAAACACGATCATTGTAATCATTAAAAAAATGTTGCATCTCCACAATTTTAATTCCCCAAAATGTTCATGGTTTTTTTTGCAAAATTTGGTGAGACACCTTTTGAATTTGTTCCAGGTTTGCTCATTCATGCATTTGCATGCCCATTTGGTTTACACTAGCTGTGTATCTTGTACAAGCTGTGCATCTCGCCCCAGCCCAAAATAGCTCTGAACTGTAGATATTTGGCACACAAGATAGGATTAACCTCAGTTTGCTGTCTAAATTTAAGTATTTAGTCTAAGTGGAATGTCTGGCTTGTATTAGTCAGTGAAGAAAGAAGCACTTTGAGAGTGATCTATTATATCAAACTCAAAACTACTTTGGGTAGGCAGTGAGGATCAGAGAGGGCATTCAGATTACTGTGGTGCGAATCCAAAAGTGCATTTCTGCTATAACTTATCTAGAAATAATGAGGTGGAGAGTGGTGGGTGTGTGTGCAATGGCTTAATTTGCCCTCTTCAAATGTATAGAGATAAACCCCTCTTTAAGGATCACTGTTTGATACCATAGAGATCCACGGTTCACCCTGTGAAGACTGTCAGATGTGCATCTTCACTGTACATCTGTGTTTGAGAATCCCAGTGTGCAAATAAAGCAGCTTGGCTCGAGAGACTAGCAGGCAGAAAGCCCACAGCAAGTTTATAACAACAAATTTTTGGCTCATATTTATCTGAAGGGTCCCTCTTTTGGTTTAATGACATTCTGTATAAATCATACATAAAGTTATATTTAAAACTGGAGAGTTGTTCTCATGTGGAATGTTTTCAAGAGTGCTGCAGTTTGTAAAGGAGGAGCATCAACCAGCCAGGGCAGACTGAGAAAAACAAAACTGGAGCAATAACCCTGACCTATGAGCAGAGGAAACAACTGTTGACTGCACAAAAGACCCAGGACCAAATACTGTGGAGTTCCCCAAGGAGATGTAAATGCTCATTAAGTCAAGTTCTGGAGTTGCATCTCTTACCTGTAGGATGTGACGTCCTAGGAGCTCTAGCAGCTTTTTCACAGTGATTTTAGGACCAGTGGGAGCTGCAGACACTCTTACCCAAGGCTGTTGTATCTCTGCATGGGATTTCTCTGTCAGAAATGTGCATGCACATGCAGATGGCCTCCATATGTGCTATAAATTTGATATTTCAGGGACATATTCAAATTACTATGCATGTGTTTAAGATCTGATATATGGCAGACTGCTGATAGAAATAAAGAGAATCCTCAAATTCTTGGGTTTTGGAAGATGAAAGCCAAAATACAGGGGTGGTAGTCTGGCGGATTTCCAGCGGGGTGTCCTCATGGGTTTGCTTTCCTTAGAGCTCTCACCTCTGCATTCACATCACAGGCTCCATGACTTAAAATACCTCGAGATGAATCCCTGTGGCTCTTTCTTCCCCTAAAGGTACCTCTGAAGGGCCTGTTTTTACCTGTCTCTTCCAGAATTCCTTTCTCATTTCCTAACTACTCCAAGCTTTGAGGCTGACCCAGGTAAATCCTTATCCCTAAGGCTTTCCCTGGGTACAGAGCACTTTATTGTCCCTACATGAGAAGTACAGTTGTGTTTGTCTGGGAGGAGGAAAGAGCAGCGCAGGCTCCCCTGGGTGGGGAACAGGGAGTTTTTCTATGTGTTTTCACACAGTGAATCATTCCAAGCACAATCATACAGTAAGACATGTTTTTCTTACACCTGATTTTCAACAGCACACAGTATAATAGAGCTCACTCTACATCTCTGCATAGCTAAAAGTAATAGATGGTAACAATAATCCCATAGGAGAAAGGAGGAGGTGGAAGCTGTTCCGTTCTGGTGGGTATTACTGCTGCTTTCATGTTGATATAAATGGCATTCAGAATTGATGAATCCCCTCATATTTTCATCAAATATTTTGTAGTAGACAGTCCTCTTTATTACTGTGATTGTTCAGCATCTCATCATTGACAAATTTTTCTAATGTAGATGTTATAAATATACATTGAAATAACTAATTGGCTTCATCTTCTGCTGCCTGATACCCATTTACTTTTTCCTGTGCAAATGGATGTGAAACATTACTGCATAAGTCTCTACAAGATCTCATGAGATAATCCACATGCAAATGAATCTAATCTCTCCTTGCACAATAGAACTGTACATTGACTGTCTCTAATATAAAATGTAAATCCCTGGGATGTGGGGAAGTTAGGGAAGGTGCTATACAAAACCACTGCCTGCCAAGCTCAGACGCAGCACTAGCAAATCCTGACTCTTTCTCTGACCTATCTTTCAGCTGGCTCAGAAAAAGCTGAAATGCAACATGTCACTTTGAAAAGCTGAAGGGGGAAAAAGAAAGTCTGTTGCTAAACTAGACTGGTGCTTTTGTTCAGCAGCTTAAGCAGACAGAGGCTCAGGGAGAAAAAGCAGAGTGCTTTGGGTGACCTAGCCCTGGCCTGAAGTTATGAACAGGAGCCCAGTAAAACTGGCATTAAGCATGCTTGGGAGAAGAGCTTGGAAAGGACTTCTGTGGTCAGGGTGCAGGCATAGGGAAGACAAAAAAAGAGGGGGTTGAATCAAGTAGCTAGTTTGAAGGGAAGTTTCAATTTGGCTCATAAAAAGAACAGTTCTTGCAGTTCTAGTCAGTATATCAACATTTTGGAAACAGTGAATGGAAACTTAGAAATAAGGAGTGGTGCACAGGGAGCTTAGACAACTCTGGCTGATGGGGAGGGATGTGTTTAGGCTGCTCGGTTAGTTAAGGTGAATGACTGGATCCCCAGAGCCTGCATAACTGTTTACATTAATCCTCCTCTGTAAATAACATTCCTCCAGGAGTGTGTATGCACACATACCCTCTGCTTAACAGTCATAGTCATGATAAAAACTGCTTGTTAAAAAAAAAAAATCAGATCTGAGCCTGCAAATGATGCTTCTGTGAATGGCTTTAGCAGAAGCAAAACAGAACTTGATGTGAAAAGTCCGTTTTTCCGTCCCCTCTTCCTTCTCTTGTGTGGTGCAACTCAGTGTGATGGATGTGATGCGGAAATGTCACAGGGCTTGCTCTCCAACATGCCTGTGGATCAGGATGGTACCCTGTCTTTTTCATGTAAGTTTCTGCTGTGAAATGATGCCTACAAGTTCTTCACCCCTAGATGAGGTTTCATTTTATGTTGTCTGATCTTCGTCTGCCTCCTTGGAGGAAGGATGGTTTATTTTCAAAAGAGAAATGAATAGGAAGTAATGAGAGGAAACCCATTCTGTGGTCAAAGTGGAGTCTCTTGGCTTTTTGTTTTTCCTCTGAAATCTAATGATATTGTCATAGATACATGTATAGTGATATTTTTGACCTTGTAGCATTTCTGGATTGCCAGAATCTCATAAGAGAGTAAAAAACGAAAAAAAAAACAGATGATCATATCAGTTGTTCCATGTTCCTTTCTATTTGGGTTTCATATCTTTGTCACTCACTCTCATCCAACTTGCTTTTAAATTCTGATGCTATGTTGTACATCATTTCTTGTTTCCCCTTACCTCCTGCCCCATCGTAGTGGAGGAAATCTGTGATGTCTGTTCTCACCATTTACATTTTTAAGTATAGAGAAATTGGGAAAGACTAATTGCATTGTTGAACCAGCAAAAGTGGAGAGGAGGGGAAGTGATAGTGGGACAGATTTGCTTCCAAAAGTAACAGTTTGATGTAGTCAGGCCTCATCTGCTATTGACTTCAAAGAAATTAAACTCACAGAGCTGGACTCTGGTTAAAGAAGCTTTGACTCAGTGCTAAGAATGTGCAAACATATTCAGATAAGATAAGCACCCTGAGCTTTTACTTCATAATCCTGAGTATATGAAGTTGAACTAGAATAAGAAGTGCTGTGAGCAAATATTGTCCTGATATTAGAGTTTTGTTCTGAGGTTTTATTTGTCCCATTGCTCCCTGTCTTCGAATCTTTTCTGTCCTGGGCTGCTTCCTTCCTTGTGGGCAGGACTTCACAAATGGCAAAGCACTTGAGAAAAGGTGAAGAGCATTTGGAGGAACATTGGAGGAGAAAAACAAGAATGATCAAAGGTTTAAAAACAACTGTGACCTTTAGCGTATGACTGAAAGGGGTTTATTAAATGTGGAGAGAAGAACTGAAAGAGACATCATGTTCTTTAAATACATAAAATTTAGCTGCAGAAGATTAAACTGTTTACTGTGTGCAGTATAAAATAAGAATAGTAGTGAAAGACTTGAAATCACAGGAAAGGAAATTTTAGAGAATATGTAATAAAAGATGTTCTAAGGAGATTGAGGCACTGAATCGCCTAGGGGTGTGTGGAATTGCTGTCTTTGGAGAATTTTAAGAACAGAAGAGTTGAACATTTCTTGGAAATGAGGTTAATTAATGCCAGTACCAGATCTGTAGGGAAGAAAATCAGTGGGATATGATGAAGAACATCCTTATGTGGGTTTCCTTTCCAACATCCCCCTCTTAAACAGAAGAATTTACTATAATATAAATATTTTTAACAGCAAAAAACCCTTTAAAATATTAACATACTATATTCCATTTTTTTTTGCAAAGACAGTGTTCTGTGTTTTCAGCTTTCAGTGAAGCTCGAATTGCCTTTTTTTTCTTAAATAGGTGATGGTCTTGTATCCAAGTGGGAAGCACATTAGTATTTTCTCTCTAGTTCTCCTCATGCTTAGGGCAACATTAGAATCTAAAGAAGTACTGTGTGATTTTTCATGCTGGTGAATAGAAACCAGTGCTTCACTGAAAACACACAAAGTAGAGCTTTGATCCTATCACATGCTGTTCATCATCAGGGCAAATCCAACCTCAGGCCTTGAGGCTACTTTGCTTATACATACAGCTCCAATGGCTGACGTTTTGATCTTGCAGGATGAGTTACTGATAAAGTTTCAGCAAAATACTAGTTGGCTTGGGATGATCTGAAGCCCTCCAGGATAGAAAAGGAAAAAGAACTCCTTTTTGTTCCTCCATGCCTAACTGGCTATTGACCTGACAGCGATGTTGGCTAAAAACACCAGTGACAGGCTTGGGAAGAGCAGACTGGGAGTGATGTGGACTGGGCTACAGCAAACTCAGCCCCATCTATGTCTGATCCACCTGGAATGTGTGGAAGGGGAAATGCCAACCCTGAGCTGTAGAAGTACTCAGGCTGTAAATTTCAGAGACTGGTGGTTTTAGGACTGAGAGTTTGACCAGCAAGCACTGAGAATGGGCTCAGGCCCAAACTGCAAGTCTATTATAGTGTGGGGAGAGCTGTTAAGTGTTCTGGGTTATAAAAAAGGATTATGGTCACGGCTGGTTGATGTCTTTTATGCAAAACATGACTCTGTATCTTTTGATTGATTGTTTTGCAGTCCTTCTGAGCTGAGGCTCACTGATGTGTTTGAAACAGTCATCCGGTAGCTCTGCCACAGGAGCTGCTTGCTGTAGGGAAGTTACTTGTTCATGTTCGCAAAATTCAAGACCAAGTTGTTCTCATGTAAGCTTTTTAAATGCAAAGAAAATTTTGTAAAGTATTCATCATGAACAAGGCTAGAGCAAACTCAGTTGTGCAGCACTAGGAGTATAGAAAAAATAGCATGAGCCCAAAGAGGCGTCTTCCTTTAGTGTCCACTCTGTTTCAGAATCCTTGTCCTTAAGACTGTTTTTGGGAACACCCCATTTTTGCGATTGGAAAAGTGTATGTATTGTTTATGCTTCCCCAAGGCAACAGTTGAGCAAAGGAGACATTTTCTCCCATCACGGGTAAGGCTGGTGAGCAGCTGGCAGGATGTGTTGTACCTCTGCTTCGTGCTGGCTCCCATCTACCTCGGAAAGCCCAGATACAGTTTACTTTATTTGTTGCATGTCATTCTGTGGTAGGAGGTCTGGCTACTGACTTAGCCACAATGTAAATAAATGATATATGCCTGACCAGTGTTTGTGTCATGAAGTATTAACTACAAGGCCCTTCTAGGAGCTGAAATCTGGTGCTCTTTGTTAAATCTTTGATGAGACCAGAGGACTAGTGGAGAAAACCATCAAATATTTAGAATCTACCCAACTAAGAGAAAACAAATCCTCTGCCTGATCCTGGTAAAGACAATCTAGAAAAGCAAGGCTTGTTTATGCACGGTCTGAGGCACTTAGCTTCCACTAAATTCCTTCTGGGGAATGCTGGAGCCCAAAGGGGTATATAGATCCAAATTTTACAAATCATCCCAGTTTCTGGGATGGGCAGGAGCAAAGCAGTAAAACTAAACATTTCTGACCTTTGCAGAAAGAGGTAATTGAAATCTAGCTGTGGAAACAGTGCAACATCTGAAACTCGGCCCTTCCTTTTGGTGAAACCTTTCCAAAGTGTTGCTGGAGTTGGTTTTATTGAAGGTTTCAGACAAAGCCTCACTGGCTGCTGGATGATAGACCAAACATGAAAGAAGGGCTGGTGCACTCCCTGTAAAAATGCCTTTGTTTTTTATTAATCTGGTGAATATGAAGTTGCTTCAGCCTGGGGAGTTTAGAAGAACACAGTGCAGCCCCGTGTTGAAGTGAACATAGACATCAACTGATACAATGCTGCTGGAGAAACTAGGAAAAGGGGCTGGAAAGGTCTTCAAAGTTGTGTCCAGTGTCTGGCTCTGACATGGCATTCAGCTCTGATGGTCAAAACCCTTCTTATTTCCAACCTTAGCATACTACTGCCCAGCTTATGGTCATTTATTAATGAAAGCTCTGAGCAAGGCTGCTGAACTTCATTTCAACAAGTTATTGTGCCAACAGCTTTTTTTCACCAAGCTCTCTCTCTTCCTAAC
This sequence comes from Patagioenas fasciata, assembly GCF_037038585.1. Taxonomy (NCBI): domain Eukaryota; kingdom Metazoa; phylum Chordata; class Aves; order Columbiformes; family Columbidae; genus Patagioenas; species Patagioenas fasciata. Next base: position 4,017,259 of record NC_092539.1, read on the forward strand.
ATTTATGCTCACAAATGCCACTCCAAATATTATGTTATATTGCCAAACAGCATGCTATGCTAAATAATTGGATTAATACAAAGACACAAAATGCTTCTCCCTGCCTTTTCATCAGAAAGACGTTTTTTAACCTTCTCCTAAGATTTCCTGAAATCTAAGTTTTTTCCTTCCTCGTTTACTTTATTCATGTTTTCCTCATCTGTTTGTGATCTGGTCCAGTCTGTTCTTTCTGGAGCATGAAGCTTCTCTACCACATCCATTTAGCTCTTGCTTTGCCAGACCAAACTGCCCCCTGATGCCAACTCATTTTCACCCTTTTCTGGATTTGCATCCAGGAGCCCTCTGGGATGGGTAAATGCCCTTCCACTGCAAAATGGTCTCCTGCTCAGTAAAGATTGTTTTGGATTGGCAATATTGCCGGAAGGGACAAGTTTTTTTCAAGGCATCTTTTACAAAATCTACCAGATTTTTCCAAGCTGTGTGTTTCATTAACTGGAATATGCATTTGGCATCAAAGGTAGGATTTTGTGGTGTTCTATGCCAGCATTTTGGCTCTTGGGAAATTCTAGATTTTTGCTGCCGTGGATTTACTTCTAGAGTCGTTTCCCTCTGTTAAATCAAGTTGGAGTAGTTTATGTTCCTCTAGGCCAAGTCTAGCTGGAATCCTGGTACTGCTGATGCATCCTGGTATCACTGTTGCTGTATAGTGTGTGCACCAGGGTTACAGAGCTCAGGGTTCAAAATATCCCTTAAGACTCAGGATCGATCATCCTTGGGAACCCCTTGACTGCTGGCTAAACAGCTCTTCCTCATTGCTGAAAGATTCAAGGACATACTGTCTTACTTGTTCTGACTCTGGCCTGGATTTGGTTGTGCAAATATTAACGTTGGCTTTTCCCTTTCTCCGCCTGCCTCCTCATATGGTAGGAGAACCACATGTATGAATAATGCGACAAGTATTTCTTTTGGTGGGGTTGGAAAATGCAACTTTCCTAGAGTTAGATCCGGAATTGGCAAGAGTCGCTGCTGCCACTCAGTTCTTGGACTCAGCAGAAGCAGCAGCAACTTCTTTTCATCAGCGGGCAGATAAAAGGCCTCCTGAAGTCAGCAGGCACCAGGGAATTGCATTTGAGAGTATTTACTTCAAAGTAAAGGGTGGCTCCTTGGAGATGGCTCAATGACATGGTTAACTGGGAGCAAGGACATAAGCTGGAGTCCTCTGCTAAACTGGGATCTAAAATTTGTTTGTGGATATAATCCTGACAAGATATGATCACCTTGGCCATACCGACTTTGCTGGTAAAATGGAAATACGGTTGATTAATAAGAAAAAAAGGTCAAAAAGCGTATGAGAATTGTACTCAGGATTATGGAACAAATTTTGACATAACCTAAATCTAATTGCAGTCTCCTTTTTACAAGCTGGTTACAGTTTATTGAAAATAAAATTAAAGCAGCTTCAATTTTGGCCCAGACATAAAGCTGAAATACTGAAATAACATGAAAAGACATTTTTCTTATGGTAATTTCTGGCCACATAAAAATAAGGAAGTGCTGCAAATCTTTCAAGAAATCCTGACTTTACGATATTTCCAGATTAAACAGATTTTGATCTATGTTCAAGCTGCTTTAGGCTCATCCGAACCAAACATATTTTCTCAGATTTATGTCAGTCTGGGCTTTACTCTTCAGATGAGTCTTAGTGCAGATTTTTGAAAGCTGTATTTACAGGTAGACTTAGGAGAACTGTGCAAATCATTCGGCCTGAATCTCAAAAGCCTGGATTCCGCTTTTAGCAGCAAACTTGGGATCACTGACCAGATAAGACAGAGTCTAACAAACTCTGGACAAAGTTCTGTGGGAAGGGAGTCCAGGTTGGATTTTGATATTGACTTCACTCAGTTTAGGGAAGAGGGAATACTGAGGAATGGGAATGCTGCTATATGATTTCTTGCTGTCCCACAGCTGTCACTTGTAAAAGCTATTTAGGTATCGAGTTGCTGTTGATTTTAATCAGAGGTAAGGAAAACCTGGTGAGGGTTAGCTCATCACTTTCTGAGCTGATGTCAATGATGATTTCATCATAATGCCTGAGCTTAAGCTCAGTCTCACAGAGTGTAGCTGGTAAGCCTGCTGGGACCATCCTACAAGAGTGTCTGCAGTCTACATTATTGCTTCTCTGGCTTATTTCAGATTCTGGCTGGTCAAAAGGGCTGTGGGCAAGGAATAAGGTGAAGGGAACTCAAGCCCAAGTAAGAACCACTTCTTGGACTCAGCTCTGCATGCAGCAGGGATGGTATCTCACTTTGATGTGCCAGAGTAGTCTTAAAGATTGTGAAGTGGTTCTTTACTACTAGGATTAGTAGGACCACTTAAGAATTTTTGTGTTGTTTTGAAGAAAAAGCTATTGAATTAATGGCTGGGGCATATATTATTCAGTATATTAATCAATGATTTGGACGAGAAAATAGAGTGTACTATCAGCAAGTTTGCTGATGACACCAAGCTGGGAGGAGTGGCTGACACTGGAAGCTGTGCTGCCATCCAGAGACCTGGACAGGCTGGAGAGTTGGGGGGGGTAGAAACTTAATAAAATAGAACAAGGGTAAGTGTAGAGTCTTGAATCTGGGCAGGAACAATCCCAGGTTCCAGTATAAGTTGGGGAATGACCTATTAGAGAGCAGTTTAGGGGAAAGGGACTTGGGGGTCCTGGTGGACAGCAAGGTGACCATGAGCCAGCACTGGGCCCTTGTGGCCAGGAAGGCCAATGGTACCTGGGGTGGGTTAGAAGGGGGTGGTCAGTAGGTCAGAGAGGTTCTCCTGCCCCTCTGCTCTGCCCTGGAGAGACCACACCTGGAATATTGTGTCCAGTTGTGGCCCCTCAGTTCCAGAAGGACAGGGAACTGCTGGAGAGAGTCCAGCGCAGCCACCAAGATGCTGAAGGGAGTGGAGCATCTCCCGTGTGAGGAAAGGCTGAGGGAGCTGGGGCTCTGGAGCTTGGAGAAGAGGAGACTGAGGGGTGACCTCACTCATGGTTATCAATATGGAAAGGGGGAGTGTCAGGAGGATGGAGCCAGGTTCTTCTTTGTGACAACCAGTGATAGGACAAGGGGTAATGGGTTCAAACTGGAACACAGGAGGTTCCACTTCTTCATGGTGAGGGTGTCAGAGCCTGGCCCAGGCTGCCCAGGGAGGTTGTGGAGTCTCCTTCTCTGCAGACATTCAAACCCGCCTGGACACCTTCCTGTGTAATCTCAGCTGGGTGTTCCTGCTCCGGCAGGGAGATTGCACTGCGTGAGCTTTCCAGGTCCCTTCCAATCCCTGACATTCTGGGATTCTGTGAGGTCGCACTATGTAAGGGCTGCATTTCACTCTCTAAATGTCATGTTCCGCCATTTTGCTATTAGAGCAACTTTTTGACTGTAATGAAGGAAATGAAAACACTAGGTTTTTTTATGAGTACTGGAACTTTTTTGCTTTCTTTTATGCTACTCCTTACAAGAGTCAAATGAAGCTGGACAGTACACGTTTTGTTCATTTTATGGGGGGGGGGGGAAAAATAGAAGTCTATTCAAAATAGCAAATCCTTGCAAAATGAAATTGTCCTAATTTTGGGGGAAAAAAGCTTTCACCATAGTGCCCACCTTTCTGAAAACAATGTTTTCCAGATTGGTGTATTCAGCATTCATTTAGTATTAAAAAGAAAACAAGGTTTATAAAGGAGATTTGGCAAAGATGTTACCCATAACAAAATCTAATCACTTTAGATATTTTTAGTATAATGAGGTCCATGCTCCTTTCAAAAAGATATTTGGACTCCCAATGGGGAGGATGTTTACAGCTCTGGACCTTCAGAATTTTAACTTGATTATTTGCAGGCTATGTAGTCTGCCTACTTATATAACAGAACAACAGTTGTGTAATCACCACTGTTAAGTGCAAAGTCACATCATTTGAGTTTCGTTTCAACTCAGCTGGTTCTTGTTTCCTAACGGTTGCCATTCTCTTGTACCCACCCTCAAGGAGAGTGAATTTGATAATTCGAAACAGTGTCTCATCTTTGTTTCTTCGTGCTTTGTAACTTTGTTATGGCTTTCAAAACCTCCCAGACTGTTGGGGAAATAGCTTCCAGTATTAGTTATCCAGACAAATTACACAGTTCTGTGTGGAACTGGTCTGGCGTTGATGGTTTGACAGGAGTTTTCCTAGTGAGCATGTTTGCCCTTGCACATGGACCACTGCTCACATGTCAGTTTTGCAGATTTGAGCTTCAAGGGGCCACGGAGTTTTGGAGTGTTCTGAATAACACGGTGGATGTAACACAGGACTGGAAGGATGGAGGATCAGAGGACCCTGCATTTGTTATATGACAGCTTATATTCTGATGTGTATTTTCACACATAGATCTGTGCTAAATATTCCAGTACACAGGTCCTGGGGAGTAAATGTAAGAAAACTCTTTATTATAGGACAGGATCAGTGCCTTAGATTACACTTGGTGACTGGGAAACAAGGTGTTTAGATTTGGTTAGTGCAGGTATGTGTTCTATATCTTAATCATGCTCTTTGACAACTATTTTTATCCTACGTGGAGGCATAGAAAATAGCTGTATTTTTTATGTTGAATAATCTGTAATTATAGGTATTCTGCACCTATGTAATTATTTTTAACCCTTGACTAACCTCACAAAACAGACTCATTTCACATCACACTTTAGGAAGTTAGAAGGGCTCCCTGAGAACTTCAGAGTTTGAGCCACCTCAGGATTTCTTCAGTGCAGGGAGCTTTCCATTACTGAGCTTGCTTGGCTGCTCCGTTCTCTACAGATATATTCCAGCTGCTTCCCGCTTCTCAGCTGATGCAGGAACTTGATATTTTCTTCGGTAAAATCAGCCAGTGAATCTTTATCCCTTTTACCTCTCCTTTCCTCGCACACACACGCGACTGACGGGAAAATAAGCATTAATATGTCATCTTCAAAATAAGGGGGGGGACATGGTTTCCCTATGAAGTAGTGGAAACACTGACATCACATTTGGAACAGTTTTTTTCCCCTTTCCCCTTCTAATTGCTCTGAGTTTTTAAAGCCAGGGAATAAAACCTTCCCCTCTGGAGTGGGAGAAGTTTCCCCATATGCTGCTGTTTGTCTGGGCTCAGTATGACTCACGCTGCTCCTTTTGCTGTTCATTGACAAATTACTAGAACCAGGAGCTGGGAACTTCAGTGGCAAAGGGAGTGCAAGTCAATCGGTGAAAGAAAATGAGGAGGAAACATTATTTATGGAAAGTTCACTGACTGGTTCCTTATTGCTGTATTATATTCTTTTTCTTTCCACTTTAAAGGAAATGGCTCCTATAGCAAGAATGACTCACTCATCAGATGTTGCCAGTGATGTGGGTTTGCCAGTTAGTTATTATGTCAACCTTTTATCACAGCGTGGTGCAAGTGCATGGTTCCAGATAAGACCACAGATGTGAAGGCAGAGGAGGGGAACAGCAGGGGGTGGAAAACCCATCGTTCATGGTCAGACATGAGTCCCGTGTGTCTGCAGCTCTTTGGCTGTTCGAGTTGACCTGAAAGAGCATTGAGAGGTTTGTTCTCTGTAGCGCTGCAGCCACACAACACCATGCCCTGATTTCCATCAGTTTTCGTTCTCTCTGTCTTGACAAAGCCGAGGAAACTCCACCAGGCACAGTGATTGTCAGATACAGCATTACCAGAGCGCTCTCTGCTAAATGTTTTTCTTGCAATAACGCAGCCTGGTTGTGATGGCATCTGCTTCCCATCTCTGCAGAGATCCCAGAGGGTCCCTGACTCTTCACTGGGGAGAACTTGTCCTTGTGCTAACACAGGGAAGGGGACAGATCAGGAGACTGCAATTAATGTAATGAAGAGACCTTTCTGGTTTCCTTTCTCCCTCCACCCTCCTCCCAGTTGTTATAAAATTAGATACAAAAAGGAGCAGATAAATGCAGCAAGGTATTACATATGGCTGTTCAGACTATGGAAGAAGTGCAAAAGTTGCATAATGAGGCTGAGCTCAGCAAATAAAGAAAATGGGACACAACTGTCTGCAGGAGATGACTTCAAATGCAGCTGATTTTGCTTCATGTCTGCGTTGTCTATTCTGAAATACTTGCTCTAACCTTACTAGGAGACTTGTACCATAACCAGAAAGTGGAGTAACGGCAGTGCCATGACTGTAGGCAAATATTGTACAGAAAAACACTCTTGATAAACTTTTCTCAGCTTCTCTAGTCATGTATAGTGTTACTTTATAGCTTAGATCTTACAAGTCACAAACATGAGAACTAAGCCCTTTGTTTTAGATAAAACAACTAGGAGATGTGTAGGCAGTACACAGTTTTAATCCATGTATCCAATATATCCAAAGTTCGGGGTTGTTTTTCTTTGAGTTGATGAAATGGAAATTCAAATGTTACTTTGAAAGTGCTGTAGGAAAGTCTAAAGTGAGGGACTGTAAATAGAGTTTGAGCTGATATTTCAGTTTGGAAGCTAGGGGAAGGAATGAAGTGAAGCATCCAGCATGAATATTCTCTTGAATCTTGAGGGAAAACTTAAGATTTAAGAGACTTCTACTGATACTGTAATTTGTAAAGCCACATCTGAAAGCCATTTGGTTTTGTACTCATGATAGCAATTCAAAACACATTCTTATTTAACATGAAAATACTTGCCATCCTCTTTTCTTACCCCGTCTGTCCATTCCCTCCTTGTCTTTGAATCCTCTGCAGTAATTCCTGAATACAGGTTGGAAATGAAGCTATTTACCAGCCTCAAAAGATGAAAAGACTTAGTAACAAAGACTGACGTGCCAAACTTGGTGTCTGCAGTTGGGAGCATTCCTTGTTGCTGTTTTATGTGCTAGCCTGGAGTTTTTAATTAAATCTGATCTAGTGGTTGCTCACAGCAGCCCTGTTCTGCTTGGCAGTATCACATATCCAGAAGCAGCATGGGCTCTTGCTTTGTTTTTTAGGGCAGGCTCCTGCACAGCCTCTGCAGAAGATGTTTATTTTTCTGTAATAACCTGTAAAGCAAAGCACTCTGAGGTGAATGAGACCCTGTATGTGTGTTTGAGAAAATTCCCTAGGACTGGAAAGTGGGAGAGTTGCCCACAGATCTTTTCCTTTGCATTCCCTTTCACTGTAGTGTTATAAACAATTCTTAATGTTTTCAGGCTTGTGGTAGTTCTGGGAGATATTATCCTCATTTTGTGCATAAGGTCTTGGATGACCCATCTGTCCAGTGAGGTGCTGTTTGATGCTGGGAAACACTTGATCAAGCCAGGCTAGCAAAGAAGTGTCTTTGGGAAGTTAGTGAAGCTGGCAGCCAAATAAAAGGCAACGTTTCATCATGTGTCTTTAGAAAATCACCCTGCTTTTCTGGTCTTTGTGCTCCTGCAGCTTTGTGTTCCAGAGCCCCGCTTAGCGCTTGCTTGGGATTGCTATCACGAACTCACTCTGTGCTCTTGCTTGTTTACTACATTTTTGTTCAGTTCTTTTCTTCTTTTAATTCTTTTTCTAATAAGCCAATTTTCAATGGAAAGACACATTTTTATGGCCAGAGCTTTATAAGCCCCTTCTGCTCCCGCAGTTATGAAGCCAGTGTAATTTTGGTTGTATAATATGGCAGCTGGGAGATTCAGCTGCAGTGCAAACAGACAAATGTAATTAACCTAGCTGTAATCCAATTAGCTAGCGGTATTCAAGCTAAAAATCTGTAGCAGTGACAGCCATAACATCCTACCTGGTCCCTGGATTCATATTCAACAACTGAAATTTATTTCACTCTGAGTTTTACTTAGTCTGTCTGTGCTGTTTTCACACGTGGTAGATACACCCCTTGGAACAGCCTGTGCCTCTTTTCAGAGCAGCCGCTGAAGATGTGGTCTGGGTGGCAACATCCTCAAGTCCCAAAGGATCTGTTACCTGCTTGACCAATGAGTAAAATATTGTGCTTGTTAGCTCTATTCTAACACACTCTCTCCAAGCTTGTCTGTCAAAGCTCTAATGGAAGCGGATGATTTTTATCTGGCTATAGGATGCTCAGATCATGCCTTCTGCTGCCAGTTTTCTCTTCCAATTGGTGAATGCAAATACAAGAAAATTTCAGGTGAAATTCTGGATCCAAGGAAAAAGGAAAGTAATGCCACATACCCATGAAAACTCTTCACTGCCAGCACAGGCAGATTTGTATTTGAGGGCTGACTTTCTGCCTCAAAGACAAGGATTTTAAGCTCTTCTGTTACCAGCTGTCTGCTGAAGTGTCAGGGATCTGAGGGCTTTAACAGAAGTTACATCTTTGTATCTGAAGGAAGTGTTTGCAACAGTGTCTGCTGTAGATCAGGTCTAATTTCATTCATGGAATAGCCTGACTAAATTCAAGTCACACCAGGAATAAACTTCTTGGTTTTGACTTTTGTAGATGAATGAGCAGATCAGAAAAATGTGGATGTTAATGTCACATAAGCTTTGGTGTGACTTTATGCCCTGCCAGATCCCCTCTGATCACTCTAAACATCTCTCAGTGCTTCAGATGGCAGCTCAGATCTGTGCAGGTACCAGTAACAAGTATCACCACAGGCCAGCTTGCAGCAGGATAATCTACAATTATCTTCCATTTGTCCTCATTTAGCACGAGTAACAGAGATTCTGGCATCAGAACTGATGTGCAGAGCTCTGTGCTCTGCCCAGGTCACAGCCCAGATAAACAGAGATTGTGGATCCCTGAGTGTTTCCCGTATGTGAAATCAGGCTGCAGCTATTGGAGCTGATGCTTGTCACTCTGGGAGCTGCAGAGTGGGGGTCTCTGCAGGGTCTGAGTCACTGTCTGCACACAACCCATGGTTCAGTAATTGTATCTCGCTGCTGGCTGCTGTTCTACCTGAAGCTGGTCTGGGTATCCTTGCAGCACGTTCACATGTCCTTTAGGGAAGGTCACAGAATCACAGAATGTTAGGGATTGGAAGGGACCTCAAAAGATCATCTAGCCCAATTCGTCTGCCAGAGCAGGAACACCCAGCTGAGGTTCCACAGGAAGGTGTCCAGGCGGGTTTAAATGTCTGCTGAGAAGGAGACTCCACAATCTCCCTGGGCAGCCTGGGCCAGTGTTCTGTCACCCATCTTTCACCTGCTCACACCTCACACAGATGGGATGGTGGCCATTGTCATCCGGCAGCAGCAGGCTCTGGCACTCCCTGCAGCCAGAAGCCTGAAAAGCCACGCTTCGGGGCAGACAGTCTGAGGTGCTACAGTCTTCTTCAGGCAAGCTCTCTTTCTGGTTGAGACCATGGTCGGCAACAGTAAGAGACAGTGGCAGTAGGTGAGAGAGACTAACTAGCAAAAGGTGACAACCTCTACACCCTAGTTCGAGTTACCACACCTGCTGCTGCAGCACAGCGTGGGTGCTACTCACCCATGTCACAGGCCGATGGCCCCTTCCAGCACCTGGTGGGCAGCGATGTGTCACTGTCCTCCTGGAGGCTTTTTCAAGACGAGGGGTGGGGGTGTGATCGCCCTTGCCGGGGTAACATCCACTCCATGTCAGCTGCTCTTGCAAGGGCTGCTGGGAGCTTCCGGGTCTCTTGAGAACCAAAGTGCCCAATTGAGAGAAAAAGAAAAACAAAAAAGGGTTCTCTGTACCTTGAAGATTTCGCTTAATCGGGGCCCCCCAAGCTGCCTCTGATCAGCTGATCTCAGCAACTGAGATCTTCTTTAATATTAAAATAAACAGATGTCTTGGTGGTTTCTGATGTCATAAGTATTCTTTCCTGTGAACTAATACTGCTATAATTAGTGGGTTCACATCTATTCAAAGAGTTCTTTTATTTCCCTCTCCCTTTTTTCATCCCACGTATGTGCTGGTTTGCTAGCATCTCTTTTACATGTGTAAAGAATATTGTTCTCTCTGTGGTTTTTGTCAGTGCATTAAGATGCTTCTAATGGGATTTCAGATCACCATGTGAATCTGGGATGTGTCTACTTGGGGATGTGCTAGTCGTATGTCTGTATCAAGAATTCTGTTCACAGCTATAGGTTGTCGGATAGTCAGAGTTCACTTTTAGGCATAAATGCATGCCACCGATGTAAGTATCAGGTTAGATTCTGAGTTGCCATGAAACAGAGATATCAGAAACTGTTCCTTTCAGGCACTCCAGGCAAGAAACTTGCTGGTGGGCAGAGTCCTTCCTTATGGGCATTTGTTTAAATAAAGGAAGAAATTAAGGATGGCGTGAGAACAGAGAGACAAACTAGGAAAGGTCTATGTTTATGCTCTTGCAGAATTCACACAATCACGGCTGAAAACTGGATGAGGCTCCATTTTTTTCTATGATGAGAATACTGTTTGAACAAGCCCTTCCAGAAATCACCATGGGATTGTGACACACAGGCTGGACACACGGAATCTTTTCTGTTGATTTGGGGTCCTGAATACCTTGCTGTATGACCAGACTGTAGAATCAGGATACAACCTGTAAGCCCCTGGATTTTGGGTCTGTTTTTCCTTGCTAAACAAACCATGGGCAGCTTGCTCATCCAGATGCCAAAGGACACAAGCTGGCTACATTCACACAGTACAGCTGGGTTTTGTCTGGTGTGCATGTGACTCTTAACACATAGTTATTAGGTTTTGCATGTCTTTTTTTTTTTTTTCCAGTTCAAGATACTGGAAGCAGTGAACTATGTTGTAGCCCATCAAAATGGTCTTTTCATTGTATGAATGTAAAGATGCTGTGTGTCTTGGGATGTGTCATGAACACATGCTGGGAATTCCTGAGGATGCAAAGTCTCCTGGAGCAGGGGAAGGTAAGGAAACAAGCGTGATGCACTCTTGCCTGCATTACCTAATGAGCCCTGGAATCTGTTTTTCCTAGAACTGAATCTGGGTGTTGCCCTGAGAACAGGTAGTTGGCACAGAACACAACTGTGCATGGGGGACAGCACTTACGGTATTGATGGTTGCGTGGTGTTGACTGTAACCACCAGTGTTTGAGCTCCTGAACTTGCTCTGTTCCATTTAGCAGTTATAGCCACAACCTGTGTGACCACTGGGGAATTCCCTGGAGCTGGAGGCACGTTATGCATTGGAGTACACTTGAGGTTTATGAGCTAAAGACAGATGCTGGCTATATAAATGGCATAGTGCACTGTCATGCAAAGATACTAGTCCTGAGCTTAGCAAGAGATTACCAAGCTAGTGTATCATTCCATTTGTGTTCCTTTCCTTCACCTGTGACTGACACAGCTGTGCTAAGCCAACCAGTGTGTTTGGCTCGAGGAGGATGCATAGCATTGTGTAGAAAAATCCACTTGTTATTCAGCACTGTGCTAAGTTTTTTCTCTTATCCAAACTTTCTGAAAACTGCTCTTTAGTGCTTTTCTGCCACCTTTCTCTAGCAAGTCACCTTATTTCTGTTTCTTTCCAACTGTATTTTTCTGCAGACTGTTCTGCATTCTGGTATTTGCTTTACCATGTTCTCAAATTTGCCAACCCTGATCTCTGTGTGCAGCCAGCCCACCCACTTACAAACACGGGTACCTGCCACCCCCACTGAGTGGCTTCCTTGCAGACAGTCAGTTCTCTGGGGAGCATCGCTGAGCCTCTAGAAATGTTGGGAGGAATATCAGGTTCTCATGCTCTCTGTTATGAAATAGCCTCCTACCAGAAGGAGAAATAAACACTCCTCTTACAGGCAATGTGTTCATTATTTGTGCCTTCTAGGGGTTCCTTCTACTGATACCTGCCTCTGGGACACATAAACCATTAGTTTAACCTGATATTTGTATTTTCTAGTCTTCTGTTTTCATGGCAGTGAACATGTTGGCATTTATCCCTTAACAGTACAGTTATTTTGTTACAGCTCTCTTGAATGCAGTATCTGTACATTTGTTCACATATTAGGTTATGGTAATGTTAAAAATATTCCTTTAACCTTGTTTCGGTCGGGACTCAAAAGAATAGTCTGATTTATCTACTTCATGGGTGGTACTTCAGGCAGTTAATTAACAAAAGCATAAACTACATTATTTTACCTTGACTGTCTCTTTGTGTCTGCCAATAACGTTTAATGTTTCAAATTGAAATTGGCCAGAGAAATGGAAGAATGTGCTCAGTGGCTTATTATCCTCCACTAGGACACTCCGTTGGTTCACAAATTTGTATTGCTCCTGATTCTCCATCTCCTTGCACTACTTTTAAGCCAGAAAAGTAACCTGCTGTGTGTCAAAGAACCAGAGAGGACCAAAAGCTTCCCCAGTGGTACCTCAGGTCAGAGCTGCACATCCCTGGCAAGGCGGATATTGCCAGGTTTGTACCTTAATAGAAAATCTTTTCCAGTCCTAAACCTGACAATCCTGGACACGTGATCAAGGTTACAGCTAATATATTAAATAGTAAAGACATGGAACCTGCATTGACAACTGTTCTACTCTGACGGCTGGAGGTAACTAGAAATAGAGTATCTGTGATTTAGGAGAAGGAAACAAGATGAGCAAAATTGTATGAATTTCTCCCCACATTTTCACTTGAACCAGCATTAGGGAAAGTAGCAGTTCTGTAAATAGGCAGTACCTTTTCCTTACAGTGAAGTGCAAGGTAAGTATTTGTGAGAGAGTCTGTCTTTACACGGTCATAAAGCGGAGAGCTACTGATGTAATGGGAACTGAACTGAGCTGGAACTCTGATCTGTAAGTATCAAAGTTTCCTTTAAAATTCATCTTGTGAAAGAGTCCCCATGAGTCTCATCCAGATTTAACCCTTTGGAAAAAAGCTGGAGGACGCAGATTCCTTCCTGCGTGACTTGATGCTATAAATCCAAGCTGCTAGGTGTCTGTTTCTGGTTTAGTCTTGGAGTGTAACTGTGAATTTACCTTCCTTTAAAAATTTCCCTTGTTTCAGTGGTCTTGTGCAGCTAAGGAGCCCTCATTCTTCTGAAAAGTTTGCTTCCCATCTTCAGAAAAGGCAGCTTTGCCAGCATAGCTTTCAGAAGTTCCAGTGGTCAGTAATGAAGTTTTAACATGGATAATAAAAAGGTCAAACTCCATTTATTTTGATCCCTAAGATTTGACTTCTTAGAAACGAATAGGGGGTATTCCCTTTCACAATAACAAAACAAACAGCTGAAGTGGATGGATGCTGGACTGCAGCTCAAAAACACAGTGTTAAGTTCCTGGTTCAGATTGTGACTTCTTGTGTGACGCTAGATAAATAGCTTCAGAACAGGGATATCCTTTGTGATTACTTGCCAAGTAGGTTTATAGTTCTGTCTCCAACAAAAGTGCTTTGGGAAGAGAAAGGTGATGTCTTATGGGTAAGTGAACCATCTTTTGTTCTTGGAATCCAGGGGTGAAATAAATTCTTTATTCAAAATCACCATAAAAAGCAGTGAAGTTCATTGTGGAAAGGAAAAGTTTTGTTGTAACATTAGCAACATTCTCCTAAGTGACAGGCAGTCTGCCATTGTGGCCAGAAAGACATTTTATTGTATCTAGATAGTACACTAAGCACCCTTTGGTCTGCTTCTGAGGAATCTTCAAAAAAACTTCTAGTTTGATTTGAAATGTTGAGCATGGTCCCAAACCTAAGGCTGACTTCATTATTTGGCATCTTTTTGGTGTTTGACTGCAGAGGTCAGTTCCCTAGAAGAAGTAAACTGGGTGCCTTGGCTCCTGCTCATTTCCATCCATGAGGCTGCTCTCTTCATTATCTCACTCTCATAGTATGTTCAAGAGGAGGGGAGAATTAAAGAGGGACAGTGCAGGGGGAGGAAATCCATTTCAGTTTAGAAACAATCTGGGCACCACAAATTCTATAAGGAAAATATCCACAGTAAGATCCAGGAGAAAGGAAATCTTCACACTGGAAGAAACAGTTGAATATCCATTTGGAGTATGTCACTTTAACCAAAGAGGTTTTCGGATTGCTCTGCTCTTAAAGCTTGCCAAGGCCATGGGTGAAAGGGCAGCTTGGGAAAAAGATTGAGTTCTCTTGCTAATGGGCCCTTCAGAAATAATGGGTTGTGAATGATGCATAATGCTTGACAAGGCCTGTGGACCATCCATCATCGGATGTGTAGAGTCTTTATGTGTGCAAGGTCAGGTTTAACATGGAGCCAAGATGAAATTGTAAGAGTGCTGAATGTGCCTTAGTATCCCTGAAAAGCTTTTTTTTTGGGTTAACTGCGTGAACTAAGAGCTTTTGGAGGCACCTAAAAGTCTGACTGGAACTTAAGTCATAACAAAAGAACTGGCCTGGGATAGAAATGCTTATAAACCATCATGTGTTATCAGGTACTGCAGAATAAATTTTCATGGAGTTTGTGGACAAAAGTCAACTTTGAAAGAGCAGAAAACCACCCTACTCCCCAAATATTTAAAGTATAGTACCTCACTATGTTGTGGTCGTTGGTTTTTTTGTTTGTTTGTTTTGTTTTTTTTTAAATCCTCTTTTATAGGCTTTCAAATAGGAATCCATCATATTAAATGAATCCAGAACAGCACTTGGCATGTTAAAAAGTTAATTGATCTGACACATTGGGGCTTTTTCAGCCTACAAGTTCAAAAAACTAATTAGCATTTGTACATTTCACTCCAATTTTCAAGAACACTGTGGACTACCACAGCAAATAAAAAGAATAGAAGCAGAGAAGTCAAGAGGAAGAAATACATGTGTGAATTGTGAGGGGGTGAGAGCCCTGAGGGCACTAACAGCAATAATGGCCCTGACCAGCCTCACCTGAGGTTTCCATCCCACCAATGGGCTCAGGAGGTGATTTAAGCTCAGTCCTGGGTCTTTGCTCCCAGCTCAAGCTATGCTGTAGGATGGCTGGTCTCTAGCTCAGCCATGCTGAGTTGTGGGCCTTATGGATCTGGACCGTGATTTATGAATTGACTTCTTAGATTGGCATCAAATCTGCATAGTCACTATGGATCTGTTTGCGGTCACTGGGCTTTATCGGACCCTGTTTGCCATCACTGGACCTAATTCTGATGTGCTGACTGATACTTGCTCCTGGATTGGCCTTGAATCTGTGACACCACTATGTATTTGGTGATTGGGACTCTTGGTTGAACCTGCCACGACTCCCTGGCACATCCTGCTCTCCTTGCTCAGGGGCTGGTGAGGGTCCTGCTCTGCTGGTCCCACTGTCACTCCTGGCTCCCCATCTGTTTGGAAGCAGTTGATGCTATTGTGCCCTGGCAGAGGGGACTCTGAAAGCATTTGGGTATCTATGCCAGCATTCCCATGAGCTCATTGGACGCAAACTTTTAAGTTTCCATTACAAGTTTGCTTGGAGCAGCAGGAAACCAGCCTTGATGGACCCAGGTGATTCCTCCCAGTTGCATGCTGCTAAAACTCATGTGAACAGGATGCAGATATATTGAAGGTAAATTCTGAATGACCTAGAATATGCTAAAGAAATGCCCGGTGAAATGAGGGGATTAACAGTATTGCGCTTACCACTGAGAAGTACATGCTTAAAAATGTGTGTTTGATACATTCTTCTTGTGAGATTATGAGGTATTTGGGAATAACTGTTCTGGTTTGCTTAGAAAGCAAAAACTCTAGAGAGTGGATTGGTGGGAGCTGTTTTTACTGTTAGCCCTATTCAGGTTCCTAAGCTGATTAAATGAGGCTTTGGATAATGTGTGTCATGTCTCAACGCTGTGAGGATGAAGTGTTTCATGAGCTTCAGGAGCCAGAGCAGACTTTTAGTCACATCATAAGAACTCTGGTTACACTTTAAAGGAAACTCACCTCTACCTCTTGGTAGTTGTTTCTGCCAGCTGTGTCCTCCGAAATAATTTCTGGTAGTAGGTACCATGACCAGAAAAGACTGGCGAAAGCAGAATTAAGTGCTGCTTTTCTTTGTGTAGACTGCATGGAAAGGCTTCCATGCTTCAGAACTGACAAGGTGGAAAAAGCTTTGAGCCGGGAGCTGCCACCTCCAATAAGCCAGGAAACACCGGGGACAGACTGTTATACATCTCATTCCCTTGAAAGGGGGTATTTTCCAGTGAAAGTGAGCTGTTATTCTGTTTTTGTCTTGTTTTCTTCTTAAATTAAATTGTCCTCAGACTAGACAGGGCAATCAAGGTCTGATTTCTTTCTCTAGCCACGAAGATCATACTCGCCCCCTCATTTGTGTAATCGAAGAACTGTAAATGTTGTCTGCGAAGTGGAATACCCTCAAGCAGAACAAAGCAAAAACTCCTTGCCCTTCCACTGTGGAGTTTCTCCTGTTTCAGGCACTGTCCCAAGGAGTGGGAGCTCTGATATTCAGACTGCTGAAGTGGAAACAAGAAATATGGGAACAGAAGTGAGATTAAAATCGCTCAGTTTTCTCCTTTCAGTACAGAGGAGATTATTAAATCTTTGTTGTTTAGCATACAGGAAGGGATGAGACAAACAACGGATTAGAAAGTAAAAAATATGATGTGCTGTCTTTTCCCCAAAAAATAATAATTATTTTAGATAATGCACTTGGCAGAAAAATCATGCATGGTCTAGTCTAGGAAGCATGTCATTATTTAGCTTCAGTTATCTCCCAAATACTGCTTAAACATTCTAGCTTCTTAGTAAATTAGTACTGAAGACCAGTTAGCCCAGTGCTGAAGGTCACATAGTGATGTGCAGTTGGCCTGTGTGAGAGTCACAGGATTTTCTGTGAAAGAAATCCATTTCTGCTAAACAGATTTTTATACAGAATGGATTGTTTTTGCCAAACTGGACTGGTTTTCAAAATCACAACCAAAATGAAAAGTCCTGGAATTAAGGCCCTATGCCCATTTCTGTATGTGGACATTTATCTACTTAAAAAATGGGGTGAAACCTACAGCTGTTTTCAAATAGGCCACCAAAGAATTGTTGGCACGCTTCAATGTTCATATGTTGTTTGCCTGTAACAAAATCACTAAGAACATCCCTTGTTTTGAAATATTTCTGGTTTAATGTGTGTGCAGAGCTTTCTAGTTGGACAGGACAATTCTTTTAAAGGCAAATTAAGATAATTCCTCTTTATTTTGCTGAAAAAGTTGGAGCTTGATTTTTCTGCATATTAATTCCTTCCAGTGAAAAGAGACTTTGAGACCCCTCTGATCCAGTGTGACAGGAAAAGCAAATTCAATACTCACTACTGGTTTCTGAGGCCTGGTTCTCTGCTTAAACTGGTTTAAGTTGGTGATTTCACTAGGATTATTCCTGACTTATCCTCTTATTTTTGAGGGGAGAATCAAGATGGTTGACATTTAGCTAGCTAAACAGACACATATGGAGAGAGAAGAGGCATGAATATATACTTACAGAAATGTGGAAGCCAAAACTCTATTATATGTTTGTGAACAGACCACGTTGCACTTACCTCACCTGTCAGTGCATCAAAACCACTATCAGTCAGAACAAATAATCCTAAAATGAGATAACACTTTCCTATTCTTGAAATCTTTTATCCAAGAAATGCAAAGATAAAGGAATTCTTGCTGGAAGACTCGTAATCCCTAGAGTGGTTTTGTTGTGTGTATTTCCCCAAAATCATTTTCATATGAGTATTGGAATGCTTTTCAAAATCCCTTTGTTTGCCTTTGGGGATGTTCCAAAACTCTTCCAGAAAGTCTAAAGTTTCTGGGATTTTCCGGGATTATTTGACTTCAACTGGAACGTGCCTCACTTGACTCCAGACAGAAGAGAAATAAAGTCAGAATGTTTCTCCGGAAGCTGAATCTTTATGTATAAACACAGAACTTCCAGTGGTAACTCTTCATTGGAGAGGACTGTAGGTTTGTTTTTGTGCACGAGATAAGCCACTTTGTCACCCAGGTTAGCAGATCATGATCATGAAATGGAAACATTAATAAAGCACAAGGAAACAAGGTTATGCAGTGAAGAATTTTTTACCTTAAGGGATGCAGTTCACTGGCCAGTTGTTTTCCTGCAAATAAATACGTCCTTGTCAGAGCTGGGTTACAAAATGGAAACAAAAAGTGGAAAAGGGAAAAATGTGTGGGAGGACTAGTAATAGAGAATTTCAAAGATCATGAAGTCCAGGACGATATATGTGACAGTTATGGAAAACATGTCCTTGACTGCCAAGGGCCAGCTGGGAAACGTACTTCCATGGGAGATGATGTGAATCCAGCGTCTTTAAGCAATGTGTCAAAACCATTGTTTTACAAAACTGCTCCTCTATAACAAGGTGACGTCTGCAATGAGGCCCAATCAATGAGCAGGAAGAAGAGGATGTTTCCATGCAATACTGAATGTTCTAGAGGAGGAGTCACTGCACAAATCAAGTGTCTGTTTCCTCCTCCCAGAATATTATATGGGGGACTTGCAGATGCAGTAAGACCTTAAGGATTTGAGAATTGCCTTTGTGTTGTACCACATTCTTCTGGTGTTCACCTGTATGGGGGTTTAGCTACCACAAGCTGCATCATGCATTCTTTAAGGTTCTTTGTTGTATTTAAAACTTGGAAAAAGCAGTAATACCAGAAAGCAGTAAACTCAAACCAGTTCCTGACATGATAGCTGTTCATTTGGCAGCCGAATTGTTAACAAACAGTGATGAACTACTGTTAAAGTGTAATGGTTTGGTTATTTGTTTAAAGAGAACACAAGAGATCTTTGATCTCTTGGCATTTGGCATATTACACACCAAGTGGCTGATATGAAGAAGGGCTTTGATATCATCCAAAGTCAATGCCCTTTGCTTAATCCCACTGATGTTTGTTGGAAGGACTACTCGGCTGGCCAGCCACAGTCTAGGAGGTTCCTCCAGTGCTTTGATGATAACTTTCTGACACAAAGGGTGGAGGAGCTGACTAGAAGAGGTGCACGGCTGGACCTCAGCCTCACTAACAAGGAGGGTCTGATTGAAGAGGTAAAGGTTGAGGGCTGCCTTGGTTGCAGTGACCATGAGATGGTGGAGTTCAGGATCTCATGTGGCAGGAGCAGGATAGCAATCAGAATTGTAACCCTGGATTTCAGCAGAGCAAACTTTGGCCTTTTCAGGCCAAGGGTGACAGAACACTGGCCCAGGCTGCCCAGGGAGGTTGTGGGGTCTCCTTCTTTGCAGACATTCAAACCCGCCTGGACACCTTCCTGTGGAACCTCAGCTGGGTGTTCCTGCTCCATGGGGGGATTGCACTGGATGAGCTTTCCAGGTCCCTTCCAACCCCTGACATTCTGTGAACATAGAAAATGGTCTCTTAGTTCTTCACAAGGCTGAGAGAAAATTTACTTGTAAGTAGGAGAGTGTATGAGAAGGATGAGAATGTGACCACTAGAGTCAACTTAACAGACCTGCCTTTTTTGTTGTACTTCCTAAATTTCTTTGTTAGTACTATCTACCATGTTGTATTTTTACACCTCTATTTGCTCCTTATCAGTTAATACTTACTCTGTGCCTCTCTGAAGGGTGGAAAGATGGGTTATTCACATATTTGCCTATCCTTATGATTGTTCTATTCAAAATTCAAGATTAAGAGTAGCTTAAGACATACATGAGGCCTACAGGGATTCTGGAAACATAGTTGAGGGGAGAAATACGGCAGCTACGCTGGCTGGCCTTTCTTAAGTAGTGTCAGTTATATCTGAAATGCTGTATTCTTCACTCTTTCAACTAAAAATGGGATTCCTCTGGAACCAGTGAGTAGGACTTCACATTGGCAACGGCTCAGAAGATGTGATTCTTACTGTAGTGAAGTTGCAGCTCTTTTTGAAGGTCAGTTTTTTAAAAATCACCAGTAACAGATAATCAAGAAGATGATGTAGACCCTGGTTAACATGGCACCTTTACTGACCTTCCCAGATCCATCTTCTGAACCAAGGGTTTGCACTGTCATCTGTCAGTTGTCTTTAAAATATTTGTTGGCTTGTGAATTGTAGCTGTTCACAGATAACCCGCTTTAATTTAATCATTGAGACAACAACCTATTTATGAGCAGTGAGACCATCCCAGTTGTGCCTCCTACCAGAGAGGCATTGAGACATCAGCAAATAAAAATAGGTCACTCAGCTGTCACAAGCATGAGAAAATAACTCTGCTAGCATAGAAAATGAGTGTGTTTGCATACAGGTTTTATACTTAATTTTTGCATACAAAGCAACAAATTACAAAAGCAATTGGCAAGTAGTGTGACCAACAAACTTCTTGAGTTTCCTTTAATATTCTAATGAGCTTTCTTAACTCTGAGTGAGAGAGAGAAAGAAACGATGTGTTTTCCCTGGATCTTTAGAGAAAACACAGGGTACTTCCAATGGAAAGCACCAGTCTAGGAATTGTTCCCTGGAGTCCACTTAAGAAGACTTCTTTGCACTGACATCACGGAAGTTGTCTGGGGGTGCAGTGATCTGAGGTCAGAAGGGCTGATTTTGGTAAGGAAGTGTTTTGGAATTCTGCTTTTGGAAAGCTAACTAGAGCTGGCTGCATATTAACATCTATTTTAAATGAGTGTTGTCAGGAATAATTAGAATTAATATGCTTGTCTTCATGCCTGTTGCCTTATCTCTTACTGGTGGTTATTTTAGACAATGTGCATAAATGTGTGAAAGGCTAGAATTTAAGTCAAGTGATTAGCGAAACAAAGTTTACTAAATAGAAAATTATATATAGATGTAGTCTGAAAGCATGCCAGGAGAATATGCATTGTGTAGGTATGTGAGTTGTATGGGCTCTCAGTTTTGCTACAGATCCATATTTCAGACACTGAAAAGCTTAAGGGCATTCAAATTTAATTCAGCTTTGTAGAGACTGTGTGACAAGGTGTGAGTTTAAGTTCCAGATTCACCAGAAAAGGAGGAGAGAAAAACACCCTTTCCAAATGTGACTGTACTTTAAGGTCTTCTGTGTCGTGACCACCAAGGTCAGAGTCTCTGTAGAGTGATGGGTAGTGGGGGCTTTGTGCTCTCCAGGCACAGCACTGAGCTGTTTTACATCTTGGAATGCTCTGACCATTGTCTTGAAACAGTCACATATTCTGTGCTTCACAAACATCCATGGTAACATTCCTTGCCTTGGCTTGTCCTGGATGCAGAGGCTTTCCAAAGTTGATAGAATGTTCTCTTGAAGCTTCGGGAGAGGAATCTCTTGATACTGCAATCAATAAGCTAAGATGTGGAGAAGGAGAGAAGGGGTGTTCAGGCGGTTACAGAGCTCTGCTGCAGGGACCAAGTGCACCTTGAGATTTGTCATTTGAATCCTTTTTGCACATTTGATATTGTGGGTTTCAGAAGGTCACATGTGAAATCTGTGACAGAGCAATCAATGAAACCACAGCCTCCTGGCCTAAAATGCACTCAGCTACACTCACTCCCCTGATTGGCATCTTTCTATTTTTTCCACTATGCCTGAAGAATTGTTTTTTAAGAAAAACTTCTTTTAAAAGCTACAAAGGACAGTTGAGATGCATCTCCTTTTAAATGTTAAAGCTCGAAACTTTTAAGAGTTATCTAAGACTTAGCTGCGATACAGCTACTGTAGCCATTAACTTCAATGGCAAAGTCCTCTGCTGCCACACATTTTTGGGTTATTTTTATGTAAGTGTACTGAAAGATGCAAGACCAAATTTTCTGAAGTTGGGAAAAGTCATAATCATAGTTCCTAAGTAACATGAACTCAATCTCTTCATATATGTGCATGATGGTACAGTTTCAAAAAACATGATTGCTTTTTTCCCCATATGACTCAGTGGTTCTCATGATGAGGATGAACAACTACTCTACTTATTGTTTAGATCGGTTGCATGCTTTATTTACTGGATAATATTCAAGTCCATTCTGACTTTATCCTGTTTGTTTCTTTTCCTATTGTGCCTATTACTACATCATTTTAGCATTTACAAAACCCTCTTAAATTCATTTGGCTACATTGGGACTAACAGGGAAAGAGGGACACAAAAAGTGAGTCACCTCTACCTTTTGGGTGCTCAGTGAGAGCTCCCCAATGTCTGATTTATGTTCAGAGCACTGTATTTGTTCTCAGCTCCCACTGAGTTCAGCTGCAGCTGTGAGCACTAAACACCTCGGCACATCGGGCTCCTGGGGCCCAGGTCAAACAGGGAACACCCAGAAAGTGGCCACCTCGCTGGTGGTACTTGGTGGTAGAAGCTGATATCCAGCCTAAGTCTGTATCTAATTGCCAGAGCTATGAGATCATCTTTTCTTTCCCGCAAATCCTTCCTCATGTAGCATGTTAGTCTTCCTAGAAATGAAGTAGGAGTTGTAAAGTTTCTATTGTTATGCAGCACTAATGCACTACAGGACCAGTCTGCTGCTGTTTTTTTTAAACCCAAATGAATTAACTTGCCGTAGGGAGGGATAGTGTGTGGTCATGGCAGAGCTAGAAGAAAGTTGGTGGTGTTGAAGGAGGCAACTTGGTTAAGCAGAGGAATCACAGATATCTATTTTTGATAGGAGTTGCTGAGAGGAAGGGAGGAAAGATGTCTGAAATGCATATCTGCCTCCTTCACATTGGTTTTCTTCCAGCATGTCTTTGTTAGAAATATATTACTTCTTCCTAATCTACCTGCATCCTGAGGGATGGAGATATGGTGTGGTCACCTCTGATATTGATATGCAAGGAGGTCTCTTACGGTTCCTGCTCCGTGTTTGCCCTGGACTCCGGAAACATCCCTGACTGGAAGGCTCATTTCCATGCTGGCCAAGTGGTGACTTCTGTAGCAATTAATAAAAAATAATACTATTTTCTGAGACTGTTACTAAAGTGTTGGAGCACAACACAGACCTTTGGCTTATTTCTGTTTAGCAAATAAATTGTTTTCAAATATACAGTGTGTGCAGTTAACTGGAAGTGAAAATTTTGTCTTACTA
Organism: Patagioenas fasciata; assembly: GCF_037038585.1. NCBI lineage: Eukaryota > Metazoa > Chordata > Aves > Columbiformes > Columbidae > Patagioenas > Patagioenas fasciata. Next base: position 4,040,105 of record NC_092539.1, read on the forward strand.
CTTGTTTCTCCTGCAACCTATTCCTTCAACAAACAACATGTATTTGTTGGAGATCATACTGTAATGTAGATTTCTGTTTCTGGAGAGTACTTTATATCACATGCTGATTTCCAGACCAGTTATGATGTTTGCACAGCTGCTTTTATAGACAGGTATTCCAACCACATTTACACACAAAACCTTTCTAGATTGATTGCGCTTATATCTTGATGTTCAAAATATCTGACTTTACGAGTGGTTTGACCTGTGGTGAAACCTTTGATTTCTAGATGCTGATTCAGTTCAGAAGATGAGGTAGAGTACTTTCTGGTTTCAGTTTACTATGGCTGATAACACTGATGACTTGTACAAGACTTTGTTATGGGGTCACATAGTTTCATCTCCATCTTTCCATACAAAACTGTATTTCATTAGAATGGAGGTAGGGTAGACTTAGGGTGTGAAGACTTAACTAAAGCTCCTGTCCTTTGTACCTTTGGGGAAATTGTTTCTATCTCAGCTTCACTTGTTCATTCCTTTCTCCACCCTTTCTTTTTTCTCTCCATGTGTTTTGTTTCCATGATAGATAGTGAGGTGCTTGGATGCAGGTATTTGACTGTCACATCTGTCACGCTGTCTGCTACAGTGAGGCTTGGTCTTAACTGACTTTCTGGTTCCTACTGAACACAGTGAATGCCCATGTTTAGTCAGCTGTAGAATCTACAAAGTCTGAGTCTATAAATTCTGAGCAATCTGACTGGGAAAATGTGTCTGCTACCTCAGAGGTCTTGGGAGATATTTGCAAGATTTCTAGACTATGCTGTTTTGTTTGGTACCCAAGGATGTGAATAGCTGGAATGATCAGAATAAAAGTATTTTCTAGGCAGAACCAAGTCACAGGGAGATATTACCCAACACGTTCCTTTGCGTAGGAGCTTGAATCCATTCCATTATTTTGTCAGCCAGTATTTATGGTCTTCCAACCTCTTCCCCATGGCAGTTGGCTAAAGTTTGAAAGCAATTAGAAGTCTGTGCTGATGTTTGTAAGTTTGTAGGAGTAACTAAGTGCTAACATTCAAAAACGATTCACTTTCTCTGCCTGAAAGAGTCTATTGGGAGAAGACCCTTTTCTCTGGGTTAAATCGTTCATATAGTGTAAGTGCCAGAACTAGTTTGAGTGCAGTTCTGAGATGGAAAGAACCTATTTTGCCCAACTTCTGTCTCATATTTTCTTCTTCTAGAATCTTTTACAGAGGATCTAGACAGTCCTCATAAATTTCTACCTAGCCTTAGATACAGCCGTTTCTGTAATAGCCATCATAACATTGCATTCTGCAATAAGTGTCCAAATGTCATCTTTGCCCAATATGCCCCTAAAGCGACATTCATCCTCCCTGTTAAGCAGACAACAGTATTCGTAAATATATAACGGGGGTTTCGGGTTGTGGGGAAAAAAACCCCACAACATTATCATGACCCCTTCATTTCTGGAGTCATTGGGGTAATGTGTTTGAGAGCCACGTCTGGCTTTGGATGGATAGACAGATTGAAAGTGTGTAAGAAACATTTCATAACTTTCATTCTGTGTACCTTCCTATTTCACTTTTTAAAGTCACCTTGTCTTTCTCTGAATATTTCTTCTCCATAACCAGAAGCTACTATATGATCGAAAGGAGCCATCACTGCTTCACCGTACAAAGCAACATTGATCAATTCATGTCAGAAATACCTCATTTCAGCAAGCGTTGAGATTGAAGCCCTCTCCTTTCCAAGCATGTGTCCAATTCACATATTAGCAACAAAACGTTTTGCCTTTCCCTCATAGCTATTTATTCTTGAAATCAGTATGAAATTGGAAACTGAACAACTCCCTTGCCCATCTTAATTCCCTATGACATCCACTGCTTGTTTCTCACAAGCATCACAGTGACTTCTGGGATGCAGATGGTCCTAAATCTGGGATCTGCGTTTAGGATTCTGTTCTGTTTCTGAATTAATTTTTAGTGCCTCTTTCCTCCAGTTTGGGATGATGACAGTTTGAGAGCTAGTAGGTGACACTGTCACCACCTGCCCTTGTGAATCAGAAATTGCTCTTCTCTCTGACATCACTGCATCAAGGTCCTGGGAAAGAATTGAAGCACAATTGCAGGGTAGGAAAAAAGCACTGAAAGAAAAATTGCATTGATCTGAGGTTAAATCCGTGGTTGGTTATAGTCCGAAGATGCCCTAGGACTGACTGTCCTTTCTAGCAAGTCATTGAGGGAACACTCACGCAGAAATCTGGCAGACAGGAACCTTGAGAGAGTTTCTGATAACCAGATCAAAATATAAGGGAGTGGAGCTGGTGGCAGCTGGCCTGGAAATATGCAGTCTAAAAATAACACATGATTTCAATAAGTTACTTCTCATAGCTGCATTCTTTAAATGCCTGTTTATTCAGCACTATATCCAGTGTGTTCTATGCTCCACATGCTATACATAACTTATCCTGCAGCCTGAAATAGTCCTACATACATAAGCCCCCCCAAACACTCTACATATACAAAACTTCAGTTTAAGGACTTAGCACCAGGCCAGACCACCATGCCTGGAAGTTGGTAAGCACCTTGTGAAGTTTCATGTCATCTCTTAGTGCTTCTCTCCTCTCCGTTATCCCATCCCTTTGGCTTCACATCTGGACCCCAGAGCACCTCTGGATACCTGTTTGCATACTGCTGAGAAACTCATTTTTCACAGTTTAACTGAGAACTATTGCGGTAGACTTGAAGTGAGGAGTTGCTGTTTTATGGTGGACCTGACACTAATTTCACACTATTTTGAGGTTTCTCATAGTCTAGGCAATTTTTTTGCTAAAGATTGATGAATGCTACGTTGAGCATAAAGAGCTGCAGTCCCAGAGCACCCACCAAGGACTGTGAGCAGGGGAACCCTTGTCTCCTATGAGCCCAACACCTGCCCTCTTACAGGCTCTGTTTGCTCCTGCTTAGACACCAGGACTAATCCCTCAGCAGCCAGTGTGTTTCAGGTAGGGAATAACACAGACAAGAGTTGAAGTCATGTTTTTTCAGTCCTTCACGGAGCTTCAAATGGCTTGAAGACTGAGTAACGAATTGTTAAAAAAGGTTCATGTCAAGAACTGCTGCTGCAGGATGTACCAGTGACTCAAAGAAAAGGCAAATGGCCTATTTCTCTGAGCGAGCAGTGACTCATTAACATCTGCCCTTTTCTATTTTTGCACGTGAATTCTCTCATTGACTTGCAGATTTTCCTTTCCATTCTCCTTTACAGTAAGACTGTTTCTATTTTAGTCTTATAGACAACTTTTTCCACTGCTCTCTTCCACTTCTTCCTTGGGAAGGAGCTGCTGCTGCAACTCCCTCTCCCAAGGACCGTGGCTCTCTGAAGCCAGTCTGTCTGGAGCTGATGGTGTCATGAGATCCTTCAGCGCCAAAGTGCAAAGCATTTGAAAGAAATATTTTCTTAGAGGCTTATGGAGGTATTTCTGAGAGAGGCAGATTTGAAGTGACTGAGAGCTCAAATACAACCGTTCTCTGTCCTGTTTCCTATGATATCTCTCTTTGGAATGACATTTCCCCATCATTACACCCTTCTCCGCACTGCCAGGCTGTGCTGATTTTGCCAGTTTGGTTAGATCTATCTTTAGGTTCCACCTCTGCAGAATCGCTTCCTTTTCATGTTTCATCAAAAAAACCCAATTCAAATTAAAGCCTGTGATTTTCGGTTTGTGTTCTTAGCTGCCAGTGGGGTTCTGGTGGGTTTCTTTAATGACAGTCTCGGGTACCAGCGGTTGTGCTGTGGCATTCTCTGCTTGCAAGAAATGCTGTGCATGGTGCTGGCAAGGGGTCAGGAGCGAGGGTTCACTGCCAAGACAATGTCCTCCTCTTTCTCTGCACAGTTCTCAGAAACAGAACAACCCCAAGTCTGGGAACTGGTGCAGGACGTATTCTGAGAGCAGCTTCAGAATCAGATCGTTCATTTAGACTTGTTTAGTGCTGATGTTTGTTATAAAATGGGCAAAAAGGGTGTAAAGGGTAAAACTGGTGTTTTAACTATCATCTCTCTGATGTATAAATGATCCCTGTCTTTGCATCCCCAGCATTTTCTGGACTCTGAGCTCCATCCTGCTAAGCTTTTCCAGACTCTTGCATTCCTTCCCTCCTGTCTTGGTTGACTTTGGCCAGGACCTCTCTGCACTCTCAGTTCATTCAATTCACACCCAAGTCTGAAGTTAGAGCTGTGAATGTGCTATTAGAGATGCTTATCTTTGTGACCACAACAGGGAAATCATGATCTCCTTTGAAATAATAAGAATCTGACTATTCATCTCTGTTTTCAGACACCACAATATAGCAAAAGCTTGGGTGGATGGTGGCAGGGGATGATTGTGGAGAAATGGAGGGCTCAAAAGTTATACCAGCAGAAGAGCTTAAGCATATTCCTTCCAGCCACCTTTTTGGTTATTTTTTCAATGAAAGGAGAGACTTGTTCATTTTTGCTTATGGGTTGTGAATCACTGATCAGTACTGTTTACTCTCAAAACTGAAATTAAAGGCGACCAGAGTATGTTTGGTTTCTTGTTTTGAAACAGAAAGCAAAGAGTATATTGATTTAGTTTAGGTTTGATCAACACAGTATTGAAATCCAAATAAAATTGACTAGAAACATGTTTCACATTTTAGCAAATTCAAAGTGATTTCCTCTGTTAATTTAATTTTCCTTTTAACCACTTGGTGCATGTGATTTCAAAATTATGCTGGAATTGTGTGTTTTGCTGACCGATACAAGTTAAGACATGACCCTGTTTCCCTCCTGCACGTTGCAACGTGTAGTCATGCAGCTCAGTGTTGAAGGATTCCTAATGGATGCTTTTTGTGAGCCCTGCCTCCCAAGCCAGGGGAAGTCCTTGGCTTGTCCCAGAACAGAACTGTCATTTCTTGCATGACAAAAGGAAAATGACACAGGGCAGAAGACTATGTCTTACTGCTGAAGGGCTACACATGGAGTTAAAATAGAGCGGAAAACACTGTACAAACGGGATGTGACTTTTTTTTTTTTTCCTTGCTTACTCTGCTTTCTGCACTCTTATTGTGTAGCAGTGAAAACTGATAACATGAGACACAGGTGACACTGCTGCTGTGGCAGGGAAGCTCTCAAAACACAGGCTGCAGTGCTGCCTTTTCCTCTCCCTCCTGGATTTCCCCTGGGAGATTCTGCTACAGGGGGAGACACGAGACAGCTTCATTCTCTGTGAATCAACCGTCTCTGGTGAGCTCATAGCAGATGCATAAAAATGCACATGTCGGCACTTTTCAAACCTCAGGTTACTTCAGATCTAACATGTGCTTCTACCACCCACTATGGGGTAAGAACATTTTTCACGCAGTCTCCCACAGCCCAGGAGCTCTTGGCCCCCGCTCCTCATGCAGAAGAGCCCTGTTTGGTGTGAATAATTGCATTATAGTATCTCCGTGCTTGTCTTGTAAATAGAATTTTTGTAATCTCATTGGTCTTCAACCTAAGGGTACTCCAGATACTCTGTTAAAAATCACTGAATGTCAATAGCTTTGCACCCTCAGCTGTTCTAAGTTAGCACAGCTCCATAAATTCAGTGGGTCTGTATTAATTGACATCAGCTGGGTTTATGACGCAGAGTTTCTATTTCTGCAGCAGCTTGCTTTCCTAGAGATGAGGGGACAGGCAGCTTCATGGGGTTTGCAGGGAAGGAGGCAAAAGGAGATGAGTTTTCAAAGAGCTTTGTGCAAAATAGCTTTTTCATCTGGTATTTTTTAAGACATCTTAATGAAGAGAGGCTGGAGGATGAGACCCGCTGCAGGGCAGAGCTAAGAGAACTGTGTGGTGTAGCCTTTACTGCTGAGCATGGGACTGGTCCCATGAGGAGAGAGATGCTACTTTCCTGCCCTGACCCACAATTTCCAGGGCAAAGGAATAGTTTAAACTGTGGTTCAGACTGCCACGATGCGTTCTAGGTAAATTATAAAATCATTTTTTAGATGTCACATAGTGACTCAACACATTTGCAGAAGCAGTTGCATGCATAAGAGAGAAATGACAGCAGGGCACTGTGAAGCCTTGTGATCTAAAAGGCATGTTTTCCAAATGTTGATTGATGCAATGCTGTGACTGGCCATTGTTCAGTGAGAATTTAGCTTAACTGTGGTATTTAGTTGTCTCTGCACAGCAGCATTAAGGCCTGCAGGGAAGGAATCCAGGAGCACCAGCTGGCTGCAAGGTGGAGACCTCCACAAAATGCCTCTGTTTATCCCAGCAACACATGAATGGGAACGGATAGGCTGCTTCTCAGGCTAACTCTTTTTACCAAAGTTAATGAACCTTCATGCTACTCGCCTATGTTAACCATGCAATGAAGATGTCTGCACAGATATGTGTATAGAGATGAGAGTGTTTTGTATTCCTGATTCAAAAGATTGTCTGAAAGGTCCTGGAAGGTCCCATCATGATCTAGAGGCTTCTTCATGGTCTCTGCAGCCTTTGTCTGGCAGACAGATGTTTTACTGTGCCAAGCTTGGCCCGGGATGAGATGTCCACATCCAAACCTTTCTGTTGAACATGGCTGAGTTCCTGTGTGATATACCTTGCACTGCAGTCCTATGGCACTTTCACAAACTTCGCCTGGAAATTTTGATCAGGAGCGACTTTCATTTTTGTTTCTGGATCGGAAATGAAAGCATGCGAGCATCCTCACCATTCAGCACAGAGTCTGAGCCATTCACCATTCTTGATATCTCACCCCGTTTACTTCTTATCAGAATGACTACAAAACCCTTGCAAAACTGTTGGAAATGCCTGAGAATGTTGTGTCTGCGGTTCAGTTACTGATTTTTTTTAAGTCTCTTAACATTCCTTATTTGCATCTAATGATATACCATAGGAATATGCTCTTTAAAACCTTTAGCAGTACACACGATTTGAAGGAATGAGCAAACAGACTACCTTATACACCCAGGAACTCGTAAAAGTTTGAATGGGATAGAAATCTCACATCAGACTTAACCAACTTCCCTGATTTCCAGTGATATTCTGGAGCTTAATTTCCGTAAACTCAGCTAAATATTTGGTCTTAGTGATACAGGGAGGTCAAAGCCTCAGCTCATGACACTCTGCAGGCATCCGCTGCAGCCACGTGGAGCACTCTTTTTGTTCTGGATCATGGTTATAATTTACTTGAATGATCAAGAAAAGAGATACACCTGCTTTTCCTGGCCTCCTCTTGGTGACTCGGCGCATACGTGAAGATACATTTTCCATCTGCTGACTTCTGCTTGAAGTTTGTTTCTGGTCTTTAAGGCCTCTATTTCAAACTCACAGAACCAGGAAAAAAGTTCTGCTTTGTAACAAAATTTTCAGGCAGTGGTTCCAAGGAAGGAAATGTTAAGAAATCCCCCCAAATTGCTCACTTTTTCCTAGCAAGGAATGCTGAATGTAGTCACTCAATCCCTGGTTCACACTAGTATGCATTGCTGTGTTGAAATCAAGACATACTTACACTTCCAAAGTGAATTAATTTATCTGCTGCTCTGCAATACTTGTTTTGCTTTAGGAAATATGACAGCATTATCCAGAAATGTTCTCTACCGTGTTGATTACAGAGATGAGTTGCCAGAAGGCATCAAACATTTACAGCTCCAAAGGGAGAGAGAGGTTTATGCTTGGTAAGGAACTGTAAACGCTTCAGGTACTGTATACTTCTGACACAGAAGACGGGCTTTATGATGTATAAACAATTTAAACAAGAAGTTGTACAGGAAGGATGGGATGGCCCAAGCGTTTGCCTGGTGTAAAGCAGTGTTGCTGTGTTTGTTTTCTTTAGTGCGAACTGGTTTGTGGTTGCAGAGGGTCTGGTTCAAGGGCAATCAGTGAGCAGACTGCAGCAGGTACAGAGATCCAGTCTAGAAAAACAAGCTCTCTGTTTATACAAATCTTTTACAAATATTTTCAAACACATTAGAGGACACAAAAAGATGCTAGAAAACTCAAGATTTTTGTTGTTCTTGTTATTTACTTTTTCCATGTGTCCAAATAGGCTGATTGATTCTCAAAGGTAACTTAAACTGTTGTGACTGCGGCAGCAGGAGGAACTTGGGATGTCAGAGGCACCCGCAAGAGAGCTAGAAGAGCATCATCAATCAAGTGAGGCGGTTAATGGCAAATTAAACATGGAAAAAGCATCAAGTGAATTTAGAAGTTGTTGGCTTTGATTTTGAGAATATTTTGTGCTAGATAGCTTCCCCAGTAAACGTCCAAATACACTTGGATCTGAAGTGTTCCTAGATACTAGCCAAGCCGCCACGGTCTTTTCTAGTTCACATGATCCATGTCCTTTGCAGCTAATCTAGCATATTCTACTTACATTATTGGCAGCTCCATCATCTTTGGCCTATCAGGCTGTGGTTACAGCGTGTGCACATTTTTAACTTTCGGCAAAAGCACCAAGACTCAATATAATACAGGAGGTGACACTTGTAATAAGATGCTTGACTGAGGTCTGTCCCAGTCAAGGCAAGGTAAAAACAGATGCCAAGATTTCTCTGTTCCTTTCTAAAATCCCGAATCACTGTCATGTTAAACAGGAAACATTTTTTTCTTTCTGTAAAAATACATAAGTTAATTAAAATACATAGCAACAACTTGTTTAGCTAATTTACTATGAAAACAGAGATAGAACCATGTAATATAGTTCAGTGGAAGCCTTCAAATATAAACCAAGTGTAAAAAATAGAGGGCTATCTATTCAGTAATCTAAACCAGGCTGATACCTAGAGCTTCCACTCCTCTCTGTGTGGAAATCTAGTTGATGTTTAAAGGCAGCCAAGCTTAGTTTAGCTTATCATGGATATTTTTCTAAAGCTCTGCTAGACTCTAAATATTATGTGTAGACATATCTAAATTTGAGAGCCAAGACCATGCTGACTGTTTATATTAGTCTTATTAAATTTATCCAGCAACGTTGCTTGTCTGTTACCCTGTCCCTGGTGTGAAAAAACATTATATAAACTGCATTTTGTGATACAGTGTTGCTGGAATTCAGGTTACAAGATGTCCTAAGTCACACTGGGTTTCCACATGATTCAGGTGTCCAGGGGATCTGAACAACTCATTTAGCTCTTCCCTGTTTGGAAGGTTTTAAAACTCATTTGGATTTCAGTTTGGAAGATTTTTGGTTTTTAAGTCACTGTAACCCAAGCAGAGGCTGAGAGACATCCCTACCCCGAGTCTTTCTTTACTTCTTGCTCAATCTCCCTACCTAGCTGACAAATGTGTTCATCTCTTCTGAGGTCAAGAGAGGTGCTAGACTGGGGTCCTGGGATTGGTCTGAAACCAGTAGGGCTCTCTGTGGAGTAAATAAAGTTAATTGATAATGTGGCCTTCCGCTCAGGAGCAACTTTTCAAACCTCTGTATTTAGCCATTTTCTAACAAAATATGACTGGAAAGTTATGGGGTCTGTGAGCAAATGCGTTTCATTGCTGGAGAGGGGCAGGAACTCAGGGTCCAGTTCCCTGGTCTCTGAGGATGGCAAGTTAAAATCCCCATTCTCCTCTACTGCTCACAGCTAATGTAGGCTTGGCTTAACTCTTACAAGTCTGCTCTTTCCATAGCCTGGCAAGTATAGGATTGGCAAGGACTCTTTGGTCTTTGAGTCTGTATAAACCACAAAGTAGCTCCCAAAGCCATGAAATATAAATCACATAGTTAAAGACCAATAATCATAAGCAGGCCATGGCATAGGAGAGAGCACAAGGGAATAAGGACAAGGGCCCTGTTGCTTTAGGGGATTTGTCAGATAAAACCTCTACGTAGTCCCAAGGCTTGGCTATGTCCTGTGTTGCCGAAGAAAGTAAAACACCCTTGGTGCTTCCTCCCTAATAATCTGATTTAGAATTTTAAAAAATAAAGAAATCTATCCTGCCTCAGCTCCAGTTGTAGATGAGGTAAATGGGGATCTCAGGTTGTGAATGAGGGCACTGGGGTATCCTCTGTGCAGCCTGTCTGTAGGTATTGCTGGCTCCAGCAGTGCAGAGAAAGGGTGAGTTCTATATAAAGCAGAAGGTGCAGAAGGGAAACGCTTCCTAGCCACAGTATATACTTCACAGAAGAACCAAAGAGTGAGCTTCATACTGCATGAACCTGATGGACACAAACAGATCTCACCCTTTTGGAAGTATACAACTTATATTGACCTCATGTAGAAGTTGAGACAGCATCAAAGGTCACATCTCGACCTGAAATCCCACTCAGTCTGCACTGTACTGTGACACCTGAGGCTGTATTTAGGCAGCACTTGGAGAAAAATGGAGCAGGAACCAAATCCTCGTCCTTATAAGTCACTCAGCACAGTGTCCCTTCCTGGCGTGACAGCTTGTCCTTCAGCTGCCACGTCAGCATGTCCTTCAGCACAGTGGTTTTGATCCATGCTACTGGTACTGTAGAAAAAGCATTCAAGCCTCACTGCAGTGATTTGTTTTCCTTCCTTTAGTTTTGTTTCATCAATTCTGTTGTTGCCAAGCAGAACCACCCCTTGAACACTCTATTTAAAAACCTATTTATTGTGACAGTCGGGTGTCCCCTCCAGAGCTGACCACCGAGCATCTCACATGGCCAGGCTTGGCAAAACACTCTGAGAAACTGTTCTTCCTTTTCCCTGCTCCCCACACCGCCTATCGTGGTCCGCTATTTAGAGATCTGGTTAGAAGAACAGATGGAATAAATCATCTGGTGGTAGCCAAGTGACTGAACCGATTCTGGGAAATGCTACATCTCTTTTTCTGTTGGATTTGTATGTGAGATGCCCAGAAGTCTCTCTTGTGTCAGGAGCATCAGGAACAATTTGCTTTGCAAAGCGCTGTAAATCTCTGAGTCTGTTCCCCAGCAGAGACACCTGGACCCCGCTCATGGGGGATTTCCAGCCAGCCCAGGGCTCTCCTCTAAATCAGCATCCGTGTTGTCAGAGCACACAGGAATGAGGTCAAAACCACCATCTATATATCACCTCTGCGGATGTGGCATATAAGTGAGGGAAAAGGGAGAGGCACACATTAAATCTTACAAGTACCATTTTGTTTCCCCTTCCTTATTCTCTTCCACCCTCCTCCCCTCTCCTCCTTCCAGCCCCCTGCTTTTTATTTTCAGTAGCTGATGGGGGTGGTAAAATTCCAGAGGGCCAAGACAAACTGTTAAACGTTGTGATTTCTAATGGTTCCTCTTGAAAATTGCTGACAGATGCTGGTCCTGAGATCAGCACAGCAGAGGCTGCCAGCGTGAGGCTCAGGGCCAGCCATTGATTCTCTTTTTTTAATAGTGAAATCTAAATCCATGGTAACTCTCCAGGAAGAAACTATGTGCCACTTCTCTCCTTGTCCCCTCATCTTCCCTCTTTATTTGTATTCGCTTCTCCACGTACCCAGCAGACCTTACTTGTTATTCTCCATTTCAGAATTTTAATGCATAACTTTTATGTATTTTTCCCCCCTCTTCCTTCCTTCCTTCCCTGCTTCTTTTTGCTGTCTAGCTACCGGACTCTATGGATGTCTGCCCAGCTACAAGTTAGGAAAAAAAAAGGTGCAGGAATTTGACTGATGCAGCAAGTTTCTCTTCTTTTTTTTTTTTGGAACCTCTAATTCACAGGACAGCTTATATGTGTCTCAAAATAATAGATAGAGCCAATGAGGGATTTGGTATGGGGGCTCGTTCAATATTGAGGTCAGTCAGGGAGACAGAGGTGAGCTGCCAGCTTACAGAAGGAATGTGTTTTGATTCCAACCAGACGGGTAGCTGTGTTGGTGCACGCTGTGGCTGAACTATTGTTGCATCCATAATGTGCCCTGGCACCTGGCATAGCAGTCTGGGCTCTTTCCTTGCTTAATACCAGCTCCTTGTGACAGAATATCCCTAACTGGAAGTTTTGCAAAGGAAGAGATTAGCCACGGTTTCAGTTTTGCTGGTAGAGCCTGGAAAAGCACTGACGCAGTCTCAAACTCTGACATGAGTTTAAGAAACAACAGCAGGTCCTGGGACATGGAGGGGGGGAGAGAGGGAAGTATTTGTCCTAGAAAGGTTCATGAAGTCTGGACGGAGTTGGAAACTGCTTTTCTCCAAGGCACAATTTCTGCCAGCTTGCAAGGCAAAGTCTCCAATTTACCTTTATTTTGCTAGGATTTCTGTGAACGTGGAAGCGCTAGAGGCGCAGGGATGAGTACCTAGGAACTGGGTCCGAGGTCCTGAGTTTCAAGTAAATACATGTGCACAGTGGACTGACCCAAGCTGATTTCTTTGGTTACTTCTCTGTAGACGTGCTGTGACCACAAGTTGTGGTATAGGATGTTGATATTGGGTGAGGGAGAAAAGGTTTTCACTAGGAAGACAGTGCAGCACAGAGCAGATTACCAGCGAGGCTGTGCCACTGCTGTCCCCAGGGATGCTCAGCCTTGACTGTCTTCATCTAGTACTGGTAATAGTCTAATAGCCAAACAGGACACTGGACCAGAAACCTCCAGAAATCATTTCCAACCACCATTTCTGTGATGCTCTGATGTTCAGATGCCAGTTGGCAAGGGCAGGATGCAAACACAAGTAGGCAGAGTTCTTCCTCTGCAAAAGAATATTCACTAGGAGATACCCAGCTGAGCTATATCCCTGTTCCAACAATCTGATAATAAAAATAGTGGTACTCCTTACCTTTCTATCTTCAACAGCAGTGTCAACGGACCTCAAAGTAGCATCACACAGTTGATTTGGGCCAGAAAGTATGGTCTGTTCAGAACTGTGCTGCTTAATCGAGCCTTCTTCTCACCAGTGTAGCAATTCAATCACAGAAAACCATTTTATCCCTTTTCCTGCTTTCAAGGGACTTCAGTATGTTCCCCCACGCTTATCCAACAAGCAAATATAGGAGACTGAGATCTGCCAGACATGTGAATCCCCAGATTCCTGGCTGGCAGCATTAATGGTCATGCTTGCTGAGTGTTTTGCTGTCTTATTAGCAGCTGTCAACACCACTAAGGGAATGCCTCTCACTCTGACCGGCAGCCATGGGAGATTAATGTGTGCAATCCTAGAGGAATCGTTTCTTCTGGCTGCTGATGTGCTACAATTAGCACCTTCATCTCTTAGCTGGTACTTGGTTCCTTACTAATAAAACGATTGTCAAGGATTTCCTTCCAGATTGTTGGGGGAGTGCCATGTCAGAGAGGCAGCGATGATGGATCAGGGGAACAGAGGCACAGCTTGGGAGCTGTGCAGATATTGCATTGCTCATGTCACCACCTCATTACTGTTGTTGGTTTTTTATGGCACCATAAACATTCGGCTGCACCGTTTTCCTCCCATTGCAGACAGTGGAACGGGAGAGCTCTCAGCACCTCCAAGGAGGCACTCAACATGATGCAGGAGGGGATTCAGTGCTGATACAAAGAACACTATAAAAGCAGCCTGGGAGAAGTTTGAGCACAGGCATCCATAGGGTGGGCCATGTATACTCTCCCGAGGCTGGAGATGAGCAAACCTCATCTCCAAGATGGGGACATACAGCACTAATGTCCTTTTGTCTCATAGTTCCAAAGCATCAGGGGTAGCCACACTGTATGAGGTCTCTTGTTGAAAAGCACTGTGAAATGTGGAAATATATCACCTGCGCTGTTGCATCTACATCAGCACTAGTGTGGAAAGCAAGCTTTTCTTCATTTTTAACGTGGAAAGTTTGAAAGGTGAAGTAGCTACATATGGGTATCCCCATAACTGGTTAAATAAAGAAATTCAAGCAACTGACTCACTGACCTGCATTCATTTTCCCTGCAGTCTTCAAACCCCAGACAGCAGGGGAGAGTCTGCTCAAAGCTGCCACCATTTCTGAACCGTGAGCTCTCTCCAGAGCAACGTGGTCCTCTCCTAGATTCGTGGGGAATACATTCATTCTGTCATGTAATGTGAAAAAGCAGGGACCATGGTATACACTCTAGGTGACTGTAATTTGTTCTTCGGTGCTCTGCTTGTCTGCAGCAGATGTGGGTACAGTGTTGTTCTCTATCTTCTATAGAAGGTAAAATGGTTTGACATCACAGTGCAGGCTGCAGCAGTCACAGATATTTCATTCATAAACAGAAGGAATTATTTTGCTTCAACCCACTGGTGCCTGTCCACAGATGGAAAGTTAATATCTCATGTCAGAAACACGATTTGAGTCTTCCAGCTCTTAACATCCAAGTGCTACTCAGAGAATGAAAGCATTACCTTTGCCTCTAAGAACTGATGAAAAAATATCCACCAGGTCACTTAATTCAGTAAGGAACAGCAGTGAAATAGCACATATATACAAAGAAACTAATTATGCTGTTTGTTATTCTTGGCAAAACACAGGACATATCTAATTGTTTTTCATTCCTGAGCTCACTGCCTGAAAATAAAGAATAAATAATGTGAGTGGAAGTAACGTGTGTGTATATATATATATATCTGTATATTTCTATAAATGTCTCTTTTATAATTGCTATTTATTATTTATAGCATAGTAATCCCTAAATCCCATCAAGAAATTGCAGCTCTGTTGTTTTAGGCACTGTACCCACCTAGAATGTTTAACACGGCCATTGTCTTGACATACAACTTTAAATAAGACAGCCTGAAGACCTGAGGTTTGCTTGGAATATAGGAACGAATATCATCCCTTTGCCTTGGATATTAGGGCAGCGATCTATCTGCTGGGAATGCTCCTCATCAGGGCACCAAACTGACTGCACATTCTGCAGAGAGATGTTTGTAGCTGACTGTGGAATGTAGGGTATGAACGTGCACAGTTCCTATAAAGTTCTATATTTCTTACAGTGGCTAGAGATGACAGAAGTTTCAGATCCTCCTCTACGCTCGAATTTTCCACGCACAAACCAGAGAATGAAAATATAAAGAGAAAATATAACACAGAATAGCAAACACTTTAATGTCACAAAAATGTAGTGAACATGAAGTCAGTGGCTTTTTTAACATTCCTACTGATTTGATACTTTGCCAAGAACTATGCAGACTTGAGCAGGTCCACCTAGGGAGCTCATACAGGAGGAGAAAGAGGAAGATAATGGTGTCTTTTCATTGAAGTGTTTTGTTTTCTGTCTGGAGACACTCCCATGCAGAACCAAGCTGTACTGGGGGAGAGAGGAGGAATAAATAGAGGTCCAGAATCCATAAATAACCATGACAGGGCCTTCACAGAGCCAAATGACTTTGCATGTGGGAAGAAATAAGTGGGGTGAAAAAAAAAAAATACTATAGGTTAAAGCCCAGGAGACACTCTGTGCTAGAAAATGACTCATTATTAACAACACTTGTCAAAAATTAGTCCCTTCCCCCTCATGTGGGATTGAAAACACATTGGTTACTAGTGTGGATAGAGCCAAAAGGTTTTCAGTAGCTATTATAGAAAAAGTATGAGACCCCTGAGCTAGAGATGTCTGTAAAGGTTTGGCTTTTTCTACTCTTGCAATCACGTAATTATCCAGGCAGAGGATGCCAAGCAAAAGCTCCTCACTGGCATCTGTTGTCAGCCGCACATCAGCACTACTGATGCCACCAGAGCTCCAATTCCTGTCATGCACCAAACCAGGACCTGCATGGAGGTCCCAGATCATTCAGGTGAGCGATGGCATGGGATCAGCATCTGATTCAGGCTGTCTGCCTAGACCTGGACCTTCTGCAGCCGTGGAAAAGCACTTACGTGTCTCCACCGCCGAGGCAGAGCCGTGAGAATGTGCTATTTGTGTCTAGACAGCCTGTCCTCACCTCTCTCTCGGGTGTCCCTGGTGCTAATGCGCTGCCTTTTATGCACTGTTTCAGATGGAAGAGGAAATGTTGAAACGCAAGCTAGAAGAAACGGTGTTAACGTCACTTATACCTTGATTATGTCACTATTTGGCTGCATCTGTGCGATGCCCTGCAATAAATTGCATTTCTAGCTCATGAGCCTGGGTTTCTTTGTGTGGAAACTGAAGTGCAGGAAGGGCTGAGCAGGGTCGAGACTTGGTCCCATCACAGAGCTGGAGCTGTGCCAGGACTTACACCTCGACCTGGGAGCCAGGAAGCGTTCCTGGGTCCTACAGTATTGCCTGGCTTATTAATCATGGCCTCATAAACCTGCTTACATCAAACACCTTCTTAGTTCACGCCTGCATCATGGTGAGATTATTAAAAATGAGGAGTAGGCATAAGAGAGGAATTTGTCAGCTTTTTGGATTTCAGAACTGGAGGCAGAACAGTTTGTATGAAGCTTGCAGAAATGCAGTCTGTGTGGTCCAACTTGGCTTTGTTGCTGATGGAATTTTTGAAATTGGAAATAACAAAATTAACAATTAAATACTGGAAAAAAAAACATTTAAAAAGTAACCAAAATAAAGCCAGAAAAGTTTTAAATTAAACATTCTAGTTTCCCTCTTTTCTAGCAGACTCTTTCAATGGCTAACTCACATAAACACTGTGGTTGGTAATCTGCACTTAATTTATCACATGTTTTTATTAGTAACCTAAAATCATGCAAACATCTTCAGATTGTTACCTTTTATTTCTAGAGGCTATCGTAGAAGCTTCAGAGCTAGCAAAGGAAGATGTTTCACTGGTCACGGTGCTTCACAGGGTCTGTTCCAGTTGAGGTTTAACTGGAGGCTTCTTAGGTGAGCTCAGTAAATACTCAGATAGTGTTTCAATGCTTAGCTGTGATTGATTCCCATGGAAATCCGGTGCCTAAATTCCTTGCAAGAAAGTAAGTTACAGGACAATGACTGATCTCTGCGTGCTGTAATGTGAGAGCCATCTGAGGAAAATTTTGTGACTCAAATCAGCCAACACAGCAACTTTGTGCTGTATCTGAGCCCTTAGATTGGTTATTTCCCTGTTTCCTATCAGCAAAATGAAGATTTCTGTAGTTTATCCTCATTTGTGTTCATAAAATTGACATACATTAGGAAAATGCTGAAATATATGAGAAGTGTCAGTGATATAACACTAAGGTAGATGTCTGTGTGACTGTATTTTGGGTGACTTGTTGATTAGTTGCTGGTAACCAGGTGCTAAAAGCTGGGTCCACATGTTCACCTGGAGAGAAAAGTATTCCTTGTTAATCATTAGTATAGTGATAAAGGTTATCAGAGCTGCCCAGCATCCTGTAGAAATGTATGAATAATTCCCTTATATGATGAGAAAACAACTAAGTGATTTCTTCTGGTCATTGTTTTCCTTTCCCTCTTGTTCTGTGCTGTGTTGGTAAAGGATTTATGAAGCTGAGTGATGCTCTCAGAAATCAGTCACAACTTCAGGAATGGCAGGACCAGGCTCATGTTCGGGTAGTTTGGCTTTACTCAGGTTCTTGGTTTCAAAAAGCCTTTTAGGGAAGCGACAGCCATGGGTGACCCGAGGTCTTTGGGGGGACCGTGGAGGTTCCTCATGAGTGGAGCCATGGGAAGTAAAACCAAGAAACATTTAATTGCAGAGCTCAAAGGAGCAGAAAGTGAGGGTGGGGTGAAACCATGCCATGGCGGGGCTTTGCTTGCCATTTCGGGGATAGAGAGACTGGAAAAAGTCAGAGAGGTGCATCACGCGTAGCAGGCACTGGTGATATCCTGCAAGACACATGCGCAGCAGTAGATCAGGGTGAGAGAATAGATATTTGCAGATTTAGAGATAGTTTGTGTCCTTATTGCAGAACAGACTGGCTGAAACAGGCCTGGTTTGCTGAATCGCTGAAAAAACTGTCTTAAAATCTTGTCATTGTCTCTGTTAGATGCAGCCTGGAGCTGCTTGACCATCCTCTGCGTCCAACCCCAGCCAGGGAGCTGCCAGCACAGGCACAAGCATCTCTATTAATACAAATTATGTTTAGGATCCTGGGAGCTGGATATATATTGTTTCTCTAAGCAAAAGGGCATCCAACACTTGGAGTATCTGAACAGATCTCTGTGTCACTGAGTTTTGCTGTGCCACCCCTTTGGGGTCACATGTTTGCAGGTTATTGGCCTCGTGGGGTAAAGCAGCAGGTGAACACTCCCCCAGGGGCTTGTGCTGTCTGTCTGGCTCACCTCTGTGCTGGATTACTTGGATTACTTATTTGGTTTTCATAAACAACCTCTCCCCTGTCTAAGTCTCAGTGTGTGGTTTTATGGCTGAGACCAGAGTGGTGAGGGTTGGTCCATTCAGTCAGAGCCTCTTAATGGTAATGATAGTCAGTCCATCTAACCCGTTAATAGTACCCCTAGATTGCCCCTTCAAACATGGTTCATTTATCCATCAGGATTCTCCCTTTGTTATTTTTCTTGAAAAATATTCCTCATTTCTCAGTCTGTCTCTGTAAAGAGCTGGGATGACCAGGCTGTGTTGCAATGACTGTGGGGATCACGCCAGCTAGTGACTGCAACACGAAATGCAGTCGTTCGCTGACAGCTGGCTCTTTTTTCTTCTCTTGTTTCTCTTTTTCCAGTTCCCCCCGCTGATGTTTGTGTGTAATTAGAGAAGAGAAAATTAACGAGTAAATCATAGGAATTAAAAATGTCTCCAAAGCAGATGGATCCCATTAGCTACACTGCTCAGGCTGCAGTAGTTTTCCAGCGCTTGGGACAAAGTTCTGAGCGTTCAGATGCGCCGACGTGTATTGATGTGGCAATTACATGCAGCAGTGTCAAGTGTCAGGGAAGATACATACCAAGGCAGCCTAGGACAGAGAGAAAATCTTCCAGTTCATCTTCATAGCAGGAATAAATCAACTGCTTTAGACAGATCAAAAATTTACCCCTAGATTGAGTATACAACAAAACAAAACAGACAAAAGCCCAAACCATCCTTTTCATTTATCCATCCCCATTGCTTTTTGCGTTCTCTGTAGGAAAAACACTTCCCTCAGCACCTGCACAATCTGATGTTTGCCAAAGTGCTGGATGTGTCCGGCATGATTCTTGTGAGATTCCTTAGTTTTTTCAGTTGCTAATCAGTTCTATGTGCCGAATGCTTAGGTCTCCCAGTTTGGGGTCAGTTTGTCAGCTCGAACACAGTGTAGTGCTGCCCACACATACCTAAAAGGCACAGTTCTAACAGTGATATCTTCCTGATAGTGGTTGAATTAAAATAAAATAAATAAATAAAGATCCAAGATGTTAATCAAGTGGGAAAACTTCTTAGTTCATTTCTTTAGTTCTTAAATGGGGAAAATTCTCCTCAAGCAAACACCCCACAAGTATCTGCAAGTATTCTTGCATCTCTAAGTAATCTATAATTATTCTGCAATACGAGGTCATGGAGAAAAGCCTAGAGGGCTCTGACCAGGGCTGGTGGATGCCCTCTCTCCTTTCAGGGGTGCTCCCAACATCACTGTTTGCTTTGGTGTTTGTTTGTTTGGACATTTCAGACCAATACTTGGGACTTGCTCCGCATTGCACAGCAGCTTGTCTCATGGAAGGCATAACCATTTTTAGCCTCAACTAGAAGACAAGTCCAACGGCTGAATCAGAAGGCGAAAAGTAATGTTCAGAGAATAACATCTGGGAATATTGGACATGCCAGAGATTAAAATGTGTTTCAGGGAGCTCCAGAAGAGTTAAACAAACACAGATGACGTGACAGCTATAGATAGAATAATTTCATATAACCTTTCAAGCAAAAATCAGCTGTCAAAAATCTTCAGCACACACTTTAAAATCTTTCACACAAACCTCCCTTTTCTGCCAAGACAAACTTTCTCCCTTTGAAAAGCAGTTTTCAAAGAGCCCTTCTCCCATGATTTAGTTATTATGATTGATTTACCTGTCACCAAAGATCTCATGCCCTTGACTTCTGTTGTATCAATAACGACTGGCAGAAAGTCAGAGGCAGAGCAGATAAGGCAGCCAGTCGGGTGTCAGTGAGGCAAAGAACATTGATACTGTTGGTTGGAAATGGAGCAACAGTGGGACTAAAAGTGTGATTCAGTTCCTCTATATGGCTCTGATCTGCGACTTGAAAACCAAAGAAAAGCCTGTGCATTAAACCTTTTCCTTCTAACTCCATCACTTGATCTTATTATTTCTCCCCACAAAGATTGCCTCACTGATGTCTTTGGCCATCACATCTCCTGCAAAACCCTTCTACTGTGACATGTCATTCTGGCACCGTGGGAAGTGTGAAAACTTGTAAAGGAAGGTATAGAAGTTCCATGAAGGCTGAGGAAATGCTTCAGAACAAGAACATAAATTGGTTAAATATGTTTAACTGACAAAAGAAAATATTGAAAAGTAAATATGTTATTTAAGTACATTTCTGGGGGAAAATATAAAACAGTGGGCTATGCTAAGCTACTCACCACTATCCAGCAAAGTAGATAGATCTGAAGCTGAATAAATTTCTGTGAGAAACTCTGTGTCGCTGGATGTCTTCAGACATAGCCCAGAAGCCTTTCTGGAAGGAGCATTTTAGACAAACATAAGTTATTTGGTTCAGAAAAATTAGATGGAATGTAATGGCCTACCCCACACAAAACGTAGGAGTAGGTAATCTAGTGATCACCCCCAAACTGTGATGTCCCCAAGGGTGCTGTGTGGTCGCCCGCATCACAAAGAGCCGTACGATGACTGTGCAATCAAGGAGTGGGAGTCAGACAGAGGCTGAGTGACTTGCCTGAGGTCCCACGATGGAGCAGGAGGGCAAAACCCCCATGTCCTGCCTGCCCTGGTCTCCCCTGGGTGCCGACCTGTTCTGTCTTTCCAAACAGTGTCTTCTCCTCCACACATCTGGGCAGGACACTAAAAAAGGAAAAGGCAGTTAGAGAGATTAGTCAGAAGGTCTGAGGTAGTTTCCTGTTCACTTAATGGCTTTCCAAGCTAATCGGGCTCTTGTCCTGCCCTTATAATGGTGATGAATGGAAAATCCCAAGTATTAATGTCATCAAGCAGGTCAGGATTGTCGGCTGGAAGGTTAGGTGAAATATCTACAGTCAGGTAGCCAGGTGTGCACCACCAACAGCACTTACTGGTTCTCTGAGAGGTCTGGAATCCCACTGGTTTTGACAGAATATTATGAGTTATGTGTCTTTATTGCCATACAGCCAATGGGGAAACTGAGGCATAAGGTGGCAGTTGGCTTTTCTGTGTCGTCACAGCAAGAGCCCGACAGATCTGCATACAGCAAATCTGAACTCTCTGAGCTTAGGAAACCTGTTGCGTTCTGCTGAGAACTTTAGCTTGTTTGCCCATGAGAGTGAGGAGGATCTTCTGGCTTCTCCTCTCAGGGAAAAAAATGGTTGTGGGTATAAAGGTTGGAGTTCAGGAAGAAACGTCACTACTTGAGTGAAATGGAGACCCAGCAGTAGGAAAGAGTGAGAAATTTGGCAGCTCTGGAAGGCAAAGTCACAAGGGATGGTGATGATGATAATAATAATAATTTATTTTCCTCAAAGGAGAGGAAGGAACATGATGTGCTGGAAGAGTTATGCACTACACAGCTTGCAGGAAGAAAGTGGCTCTTGAAAAGCTGCTAACTAGGTTATGGTTGAGGAAGGAGATAAGGGGATAAAGAACCCGTGTAAACCCCCTTAGTCAGGCTCAGGCCACCTTCTTACCTCCAAGGATGATGCAGCCTGAAATCCAAACCCATATAAGCCAAAGCACGGATGTCCACATACAAATGAAGGAGCATAACGTACAGTAATTCAATATTTCTTTCCAGGCATCTCCAGACCATTTCACACCGTTAAGCTCCCAGTGACGGTGTATGCTGCATAACTGGATCTGGAGCATTCCCATGGAGGGACTGGAGGAAGGTATTTACAAATTTACATCCCCCTGGGTTTGTCCCCGTATTTCTATGCTCAACCCCCACCAAATGCCCAAGCAAAGCACAGGCTTCGATCTCAGAAAGCAGAAAAACTCACAGAGCACAGAGCTGGTGAACTTGTTGGAAAATACACCCATTTTTGTGAGTTTGTACAAGTGCTGTTGCTGCTTGTGATGGGCAAAGGGCTGAGGACTGACAGCAGGAACAGTCCAGCTCCACAGGGTCTTTCTCCTGAATTCCTCTAATCAGACTCTTAACAGTGAATAGTTTTGACAGTGTCCTGCTCAGTGACACTCACCAAACAGTTTCTCAAAAGATGCTTCAAAGCCTGACAGGCATCACTGGAACTGTTGTTTTCTTTTCATTTCTTTTTGTAAACTGACTGAAAGCCAATATCAATATTTATCTGCAACTAGGGAAGTGTTTTGCTGCCAGGAATTTGAATGTTCTGTTTTCCACTAACTGTAAACGGGGCAATTACTAATGAGAATATTTCCAAAATGAATGAGTGGAACATTAATTTCCCCTTAGCCCCAGTCTCTAATAACCCTTTACATGTTTTTAAGCCTTATCTGATGGTTAAGTTGCAGGCTCCATTACAAAATATTATTTTCTTAAGATATTCTGGGTATTGCTATCTCTCAGACTGCAGTCTCTAGTTGTTTGTCCACGTTAACTCTTGTTGGTGGGTATGTTTCTTTGTGTCCCTCAGTTGGAGGGAAAGAATAAATTATTTTTTAATTGCAGAAAAAGTCTGAAAGGTACCTTAAGAGATTGTTCAGGCAGCCCCATGGCCAAGGCTGGACAGGCTGTGCTGTACAGACAGCAGCCTGACCTGCCGGCACTCAGAAACCTGCAGCCTTGGCACATCTACAGCTTCCCTACACAAATTATTCCTGTGCATTCCCTTCAGTTTTGTCAAAACTTCCTCAGCTACACGTTAAACTTATGACTTATTGTCCTTAATGCAATGGATATAGTAAACTTCCTTTTTGCAATTGCCTTCCACGTATTTGAGAGCTGTTATCACTGATTTCCTTTGCCTTCTCTTCTCCAGGCTTAAATAGGCCAAATCTTTTCAATCTTTCATCACAGGTCACATTCCCTAGAGCTCTGATCATTCCTCTTGCTTTTCTTTGGACTTCTTCCAACTGATCTTCCAGTCTTTCTCGATGTGGGGTGCTTCGAACAGAATAGTTTGCCAGCTTGAGTCTCATGGTGTGAGCAGACCGGCAGGTGATCTACCGGCTCATACAAAATAAGGGGACATAAAATATAAGCTGATGATTACACGTCATCAGATCCTAGTACATCTACTATCTGCCAATGTTTCTAAGTTGTATTTCATACTGGTGTGCCAGCTGACACCAACAGACCAAAGAAGCCATATGTTCCTTTCCACCTACACTTTGGCCACTTGTGGTCTGATTAATTTTCAATAGTGGGAGGTGAGATGAGTTCCAAACCTGCTCCTTTCAAACCATCCATCATTACTAACCTCCTGATCCAAATAAAAAATGTTCTTTGATGATAGTTCATGTCCCTGGGGAGGAAAAGTTTGGAAGAAAAGTTGGAGAGAATGAGACATTTAATTAATTACCCCATAGCAACTTAGTGGGAGGCTGGATATTTTCCTAAACTCCCAAGCTGTTTTGTGCACACATCCTCCCCCACATTTTGTTCTACTTGGTACATTATTTCCATCTCTGCTAAACTCTTGGTGTTGCCAGTTGCCAAGCTAAGATCTTGCGAATTCTCCCTTGCTGTTGAAAACAGGGTCATTTCTATGAATCACCCAGACTGAGAGGAGTTACATATGCCACGTTACTTGAGATGGACAGACTTTAATGGAAGCTATGACTTCACATATTTATATGTATAGATCAGCCTCTGGCTGTGGAAGGATTCCCTCTACTCTATCAGTTCAGCTTGGGATGTGATCTCACCACGTTTTGCTTTCTCATGGAAGACCTCCAAGTAAAGCTGGGATTACTGTGGGAAGCTGTACTGTAGACTCAGTTGCCCTTCTCCCTTTCAGCCTCCAAGTCAGTCTCTTATTGTAAAGTTTGCACGGTGTCCATATAAATCACCCTGCTCATGGTAAAGGATTGAAGCCAACTCCCTCAACACCAGTATCCCAGATCCCTGTAACTTTTGCCTGTAAAGTAGCAATTTACTCCAGCAGTTGTATTTCTCTTTCTAAAACTCAGACCTAGCATTGCTAAATTAGTTCTTGATTTGCTTTAGAAGTTGCTGCATTAGAAGAAAAGACAGTGCAGCCAAAGCCTAAGCAGGTAATTCCATACTTTCTAACACAGTTCGTTAAAGCACAAACACAAATATCTCTTTGTGTAACGAGCCCCTGAGGTGTGGGGATGATCCACTCAAGGTAAGTCTAAAGTTCTCTGCTCTCTGCCCTGTGTTGTCTCGGAGCTCCTGTTGGATGTGAAGCTGTTCCTTCCACTTCAGTTATTTAAGAAAGAAGAATAAGATGCTATTGTTAAGCATTTAATTTCTGTAGGATTTCTTGTCTTTAATAGCACGATGCTATTTTCCTTGGATATGGAATTTGCACAGTTTAAAGACCTGCTCTTAAAACAGTATAGATTAAGGCTGGATTATCCAACGTTAACTTCATGGAAATGCAAACACTAGCACTGGATATTTGTAAGATATTATCAATGTGAATTTTTGGATTAACAGTTAATTTAAAAAATCCCTCCGATGCTCCTATTTATTCAAGCAGATCGTGGGCAGGAGGTGAGATTCAAAAATAACCCCTCACTAATTCCATATTGAATTCCTGGTAACAGATTGCCAGCGTGAGTTCCTCAGTTACACATAAATGAAAAATAAGTTAATTTTTTATATCCTCTAGAGATCTAAATTGCTAATGGTAAATATTGCAGAGTGGAAGGAAAGATCATTAACTGTCTACAGTCACAAATTCAATTACATTTTTCCAGTCCTAACGAAGGCTGACAGAAATGCTGGGCTGTGTATTTTTTGCACTTGCTGTTGCCTGTGAGCACATTCCCCTCGCTGGAAGGGGACAGGCTCCTGATCAACACTTGAGCCCGTAGCTTCCAGCAATTCCAGGGAACTCTGATTTCACCTCTTGGAGCCAGGAACCAAAATTGTACGGGAGATCCTGGCATTCAAATCCAGTCCTTGATTCCATTCACACTCAAAAAGGCAGGAACTCTTAGTTTTGGTTTTGACATCTCTCATTTCAAATGGTGTCAAGCTTATTGTTTGGCTCTTTGGCCGTCTTTTTCATTCCAGAACTTTCTCTTATTCCTATAGCATCTTTACATCATCTTCTTTGTAGACAATGTATTAGACAAACTTCAAGAAAACATCTCTGTTCTTCAGTGTATTTGCTAAAAAGGCTGGAAGTTAATGCTTTCACCACACGGGAGTCAATTTATGTATATCTGGAACAGCCTTGGCTTCCTTTGGCTGTGAAATACAATATCCTTGCCTGGTCTGAATGCCATGTCTGGTGCATGGCTCTGAACCGCTAAGGGCAGCTGTTGGATATTCTCGGAGGCCAGAAGCATTTGTTGTCATTCCCAGGGATTATCACCAAGGCAGACACGTGCTGGGGAAGAACCAAGGCCCAGGTCAGATAGCGATGACTTCTTTACTTGATACAAAGTTGATTTCAAGCTCAGAAACCTTTCTGAACCCACTAGAGGTGATAATGTCACAAAACGGAAGAAATATTTGAAAATACATGGAGTAAGTTTCCCACCCTGTTAAACACGGTTGCAGAAGTTCCTCTGCCATCAACAGGAAGACAAACAAGCCCCATCAGGGGAAGAATGGCTGCCACCTTCTCAGGAGGACTCGTTGAAAGAGGAACAATAAAGAAAACAAGGAATAAGTGTATGATTCACCCTCTGAGCTTCCCAAAGTCATCCAGGCCTGAATCACTGCATGTGCAGAGGGAGATTAATTGGAAAGTCTTTATTAATAATTTAAGAATAGGCTGACCCTAGTTATGTGCTCATCCCTGGCAAGTTTCTCATACCACTGATTCAGTCAAGCCAATTCCAACATGTGATATTACACAGAGGCACTCGCTCGCTTGCTTAGTGGGAAATAATGCAGAAAAATACATTAGCCAGAGGGAATGAAAATGCAAAGAGCATAAATTTACACTGTCACTTTGAGACTGTTTTTAAATCCTCACATGCCTTCTCTCCATATTGTTTACCAGCACTTTGGTTAAGCCTCGGAGCTTTCTTGAGTATCAAGCGTGAACATGCTTCGTGTTTTAGCATATCCCATGCGTGCATTCATGTAAGTGGGTGAGTGCAGTCAAATACGGGATGTTCCAGCCTACCAGTGGCTGTCTCTCAGCATGGTCATCTCTATTTTCAGATTCTCCTCTCCCCATCATAAATTCAGGACATCAGCCAACTGGCAAGTGGGAATCTGCTGCAAAAAGCAGCAGAGCATCCTCTGTGCTTTTCATACGGGAAACTGCACTCAACAGAACGACTGACACCTTTTGAAACTGGGATATACCGGGGAAATTGCAAGTGCAAAATGCATTGTGGACCAACCTGAAGTTGCGTTTGCAAGGATATATTTGTTTCCCAGGTTGTACTTTGGATGCATCTAGAATCTCATGGTGACCTGGAGGTTTTCTGAGGTTATAGATAAATATGAAGAAAGTACCACAAAAATAAATGAACTGGAGGTTTTCGTCAGAATTAGACAGAACCAGCTTGCAGGTTCGGACACCCTAACATGTCTCTTCAAGGACTCAGATGACACCTATCTCTTGGCCTTCAACACGAATCCGATTATCCTACTTCCTTGGTCAGTCTGCCCGGTGATTATTAGTGGTGGCAATCCGCAGGGGTCTGACTTCAGTTCTAATAGTCTCTCAATACATTCAGTTTATTTTCAAAGCTTTTTGTTTTGAAATACCAAAGTGAAACAGGGAAGAGATCCTCTATGCTTTATTAAAGATGTTAAAAAAGAGCAGATTAGAGCCATGTCCTATTCCAGTGAATCTCTCAGGACACCTGGGTATGCAAATGCCTTTAACTGGACAGTTATGAGTTACATGATGATTTTGGAGACCTTGGCCACTAGTTCAAAGGATACCTGGCTTTCTTTATATGATAGATATCCCTTCTTGGTGCTATATAGAAATAACTCGTCTTAGGATTCTTTGTTGTCTTGTAACAGTACAAATCACAGGAATGCAGACGCCGGCTTCATTTTCTGTGGTGCACCTTTCAGCAAGACTCATGTGTTTGAAAATTGAGGATGTAATTTTATCCCATATGGAGTCACACAGCTATACAAAAGGCAGAATTTTTCCAGTTATAAAATTAGCCCATGGCAGATAAGTCTGTATTCACCGAGATGTCTTCACAGCCCCATGAAATGCTAGCAGATAACTGCTCTTTCAGCTCAAAATCTGGTTGGTATAAAATATTATGCAGAAACAACACTACACCAGCCTCAGACGTGTTTCCAGCTAGCTGCTTAGAAATGCACAGGCATTAAATCTGCCCTCTGAAGCACACTGACTGCTCCTTTTCTTCTGGGAACAGTGATAGGCCCATGCATAAACTTCATCGTAGACAGGAACTTTGCATCTTCTCAACTATCTGTAATTACCTTGAGCAGATTATCACTGCGAGCAATTGAAATAAAATATGCTTGTCCATCTTGCATGGCTGTGCCACTTGGCTTTTAGCTTAGTTCTTCTTCCTTCTGCTACTACGAGCAGCCTCATTGCAAAGTGACAGATTGACACCAGGATCGATCCCATAGCAGGTCGGAGCAGAAGTGAGTGCAGTATTCCTTGGTACGCTTCAGTGTTGGCAGATAAAGTGTTAAAGAAAAATAAAAACCACATTGCCATGCTTTCTGCTTTCTGTCCTTACCATGTTTTGAATGGTCAAGAATAAGTGGTGGCAAATATTTATTTCTTGGTGCTGTTGCACTTAAAACTTTTGAGAGAAAGGGATTTACAGGGCGAGCAAAGCTCCTCTTGGAAGCTGGTTCAAAGCCATCCTAGGAATTGCTCCCAAGGTTTTAAAAATATTCTCTCTTCTCACTACAAATGATCGATGAAAAAAAGACAAAACGTGCCCTATCACACAACAACCACTCTCAAACACTCTTTCCTTAGCAGTGTTTTGTATTACTGGCAACTTTCCCATTTCCATCTCCTCCACTTGGCACATATTCTCTGGCTTTCCAGTGCCTACGGGACTGTGTTATCATGATCAAGTGAGGAGGAAATTACAAAACTGGCATCCTGTAATATTTCATGCAGGGATTAAATGCCGCTTTACCGTGAAGTCATTGGTTTTAGTCTATAAAATCCAATGCACTTCAGAAATTAATTTCAGTTACTGGATGCAATTTTTAGACTGGCAGATAAGATGTACATGAGCTGAAGTGGATCTGATCCTGTTTTGAAGAAAACTCCATGTTTACAGGTCACAGCTGTGATAAATTCAGGCACCTCCAGCGACACAGGGCCTTTCTTTCCCTCCAAGAAGTGACAGATGTTGTCAGCTTCTCAGTCCCTATATTGCTGTGGATCTGGGCCCAGCAACATGTAGAACGAGCAGTTGACAGTAATCCCTGCTTGTGATAAGGTGTTCTTGGCATTTTAACTAAATCCTTGTCTTCACTGAGCAGAGAAGTTCCCACTTGCCATTTGGCTGAAGGATGGTAACCAGACGTCTGTGCCTTGGATCTCCGTAACCAAAGGAACAAGGCAGTGAGGGGACCAATTAATTCCCACTGGGATCCTCCTGCTCTGAATCATGCAGGGTGAGCACAGAGCAGCAATCTCCCGTGGCACGAATGTCCCTGTTGGTCTGATCAGCCACCGTGGGCTTTTCTCCAGGGTTCCCAGGTACTCGCAGGCTGGTCTGAGCCACTGTCCTGCTCCAGCTGTGAGCGACGTGGAAATCCTGGGAAGGTACCCCAGTGCCACTGTGCCTGGACAAATGTTGAGGCAGAGAAACCATTATGTGACTGAGTTTTCCCAGGCACGGGGTAACTTTGCTGCTGCTACATTTAAGCCACACACTCAGTTTCCTATCTAGGTCTGTCCAGATTTTTCACTCATTATAAACAGGCAGCGCTGGCTTCCCTTGGACAGTCTGGCTGGACTGCTTTCTCAGTAAGGGCAATGAATTCTGAAGGCAATCACATTCGCTGATATCCCTGATGAGTCTGTCAGTAATTGATACCAGTACTTGGATGGGTTGCATGTCTATTAGGAAAAAGCTCGGAGTTCATTTCCTCCAGGCAGACAGCCAGACCAAACGACAGACAGAAGTGCAGACACTCTCAAGTGCTACCAGGCCAGAGTCCCACCAGCTCCGCTCCTTCAAATCCATCCTAAACGGGACATTGCTTCCCACCTTCTGCTCCTGGTATTACAACATACAGAAGGAGGGGACCCACGGCAGACAGTGATGCTGTTTCCTCCGGCTCAGACTGTGCAGTGAGAAGAGACAGGAGTACAAAGCCCTCTTGGCACAGGGGGAATCCACGAGCTGCGAGAGGGCTGCCAGGGCTGCTCCCAAACCTCTCATGTGCCCTGAAGAGCAGGAGGGATTTCTCCACAAAGGAAAGCTCTTGAATAGGAGGAGCTGTTGTCTGTTACCCCTTGGTTTGACATAGTTAACAGAAGCCGGTTTAATGCTGCCATGAGCTGGGGTGTGCTGAAAGTTGCCCCACTCCCCAAAGGCAGCCCCGCTGGTTTGAAGGGGTTCTTTTTCAGCAATGTGAAGGGTAATTCCCTGCCTGTTAGCAGTTATTTCATTCGGACTGCCTTGCTTATCTTTTCAAATGGTGTATTTAAACACACTTTCCAACTGGCAGAGGTTTCATAAGGTTAGGGGAAGAGTTTTGGGGAAAGGAGGAAGATCTAAGGAAAATAAATTCTGTGGCTGCAGGAAGGTCTTTGCAAAGGGAAGAACAGACTGGGCTGTTTTATTAATCACTTATTATATACAATTATGCACTCCCAAGTGCACATAAAGGCTGTAATAATATTTTCTAGCGTCTCCAGATCCATGTCTGTGTTTGGTGATGTCAGCAGCAGCTTGCAATGGATTACAGGCAGGAGAAAGAGGGAAATAGAATTTTATTCCTCATTTTGGATGATGTAGGAAGCAGGGATGTGTGAAAGTGATTCTTGGCATGCTGCTTTTCGCAAAGACATGTTTGAGGTAACCTGAGCTGTACTCCACGTGTTTCTTATCAGTGGTCTGAAAAACTGGTTTGATCCATAAAAACCCTGAACCACCACCACCACCACCACCACCACCACCACCACCACCACCACCACCACCACCCCTACTCACTGCGGAGCTAAGGGGAAATTCATTCAGCTGCAGTGCCAGCAGGGCAGGGAATCCGTCACGTTTGTCTTATTTTTGTTAACTGTCTGCCTGAAAGTTGCTTTCACTAGGAAAGAGCAACAGAGCAAGTGCCAAGGCTTCATCATAAGCTGATCCTAAATTACTGCTTGGGTCAGGCATTAATTACCACCCCTGTGTTTCTGTCACGTGGGTAGCTGAGGGTTTTTTGCTTACCTGGACTTTTTTTTTTGGCTTTGCATACTCCAAATTTAAGCTTGTCTGGAAGAAATGAGTTATTTTCACCTCCTTTGCCTTTGCAGTGTCAGGAAAGCTTGAGAAACCACTCAGAAGGTTTCCTTCTGAGCAGCTCATGGTGCTATTGCAGGGAAGGGAGATGCCAACCTGCCATAAAGTTCTGCTGTCATCCTGGGTTCTTCTGAAACAGAACCAGAATGTCATAAGCTGTGTGATAAACAAGCACATGTTCTGGGGCAGTGCCTGAACCAAAGAGTTTACAGCCTGAACAAGAGAAAAGCAGGAGAGGAAGGAAACAGCAGCAATTACAGCTGCTCACAACACTGCCTGCCTGGCCTCCCTGGCCAGAGCTATGACCCATGCATCATTTGGAGGGTAACTAGATCAGGTCTTCTGTAAAACAAAGTGGGGTGCTTCAGTTCAGCAGATAACTACGTGTGCACAACCCATGGCCACCCGCTTTAGTGCTGCATATTCTCAGAAACACAGAATTTCTCCTGTCACCCTAAACGGACATGTCCGTGTGGCTCAACACTGCTTCTGCTGAATGGGAGGGGATAGAGGAAATGGAAAGCGTGTGTGTCAACCTGCAGAGAGAGAACATGGTCTTTCTGAAAACCATCTTGGTTTTGTTTTTTTTTTGATAGGAATGACCCAGCTCTCACTGCAGAACACTGTGGCAAAATCAGTGCATTCAGAAAGCCTGGGAAAATGCTGCAGCCTCAGTCCCTCTCTGAGCATTGTCTCCCGATGCCTTGTCCTGGAGGGTGACAAACCGAATGGGCTGTTCTGGGTGCAGAACACTGTTCTGCTGTCACTGCCACCGCTCATCAGTCACAGGTAATTCTCCCTCTGTCTCACACACATGCACTTGGACACAGGCTTTCAGCCCACGAACAAACAGGGCTCTATAGTCCCAGCTTTGCTCAAATTCTTTGCTTTGGGGAAACGAGGGGAAGCACAGAACAATGTGAATTGAGAGCTTGCCACCTTCTGGGCATTGTGGAGTACTGTGTCTTTCCCAGAAAAAGTAACTACAGAAAGGGAACTCCAGACAGCAACTGAGAGTATATTCAAGTGCCAGTTTCTGTGTAATAATCGCAGGGATGAAAAAGGGAAAAGATGGATGGAGAAGGAATGTGAGATGCACAGCGCAGTACTCTAACCCATCTTCACACAGGATGGAGTGCTGATTTTCTCCCTTTATGTTTGTTGCTGGGCTTGTGAAAATAGGGATGGTACAGCATGTGCAAGTATGTGCCACTGTGTGTCCATCCATAACGCCTATGAGAGACCAAACCCAGGACTCCTGTGCTGTGAAACAAGGCACAGACACCAGCCCATTTTCATTCCTAACCCACCATGGTTTGAATTTTGGGGGTCAGGAGATGGGAGGCCATGCAGGTCACCCACTGCATCTGTCAGACACGTGCCACACGCCACACAATTCCTAGGTAGGATTTCATACCCAGGTATCCTAGTGCCCTTGTGATCCTAGACTGAGACCTCTGATCTCATCTTTTAATAAATGAAAAGCAAAATGATCACTGTTATAATAATAAACTCTCAGCTGGGGTTTCAGCCTGGGAATTAAGCCATGGGCACTGCGTGCTAGAGCTAGAGGAGGGTCTCTGCCACTCAGAGCTGGTTTCAGATATGGACTAGTCCATGGACATGAACAAAACTTTCTCCTATCAATGAATAATATTGTTAGATGATGGGAGCTGGCTGGGGTTTTACCTGAAATCAAAGGAAAAAAAAAAGTATTTTTCCTTTTCTTTCTTTATTATACCTGTTTTTCAGGTGAGTCCATCATCTGTGATGGGTTAAGGACAGACATCTGTGCAGTCGCAGTCAGGACAGTTCTACTAGTGTGACTGGTCAATGAGAGCTCCCAAATTCCCCAAGGTCAGCTCCGATCTCCAATCCTACCCTTTCATGGAGATTTCACAATATTCACCAATAACTCCACCCTGAACACAAGAAAAACACCAGCAGGCAAACTGATTTTGTTCCTGTAGCTGAATCATATACCAGTGACAAACCGTGTACAGGCACTGGGTGTTTACAGGGGAGCAGTGACATCCCTAACACAGAGACATTACTCTCAGATATACCACATGAAATCCAAGGCTCAATTTAAATGCCAGTGTATTACTGAAGAGGAAATCATGGCTATTCTTTCTGTGACAGGAGCTACAAATGTGGATATCATTCCAAAATAAGCTCAGTGTTACATATTCTTACAAGCTTCAAAAAGCTTTCAGCTCCTATTAAAGAAAGCAGCTGTAATAGAAAGTGATTGACAAACCAAAGAGGTGGTTGTATTTTGTTAAAAAATATTCGTTTTACTTGCTTGCTGGAGTATGTTGGAATCAGAAATTGCAAAACTCTGTGCCCAGTATCTCTCCCAAATATTAGTACCTAGACACTAATGTAAAGAGTAGGTATAGGCTATCTGTAATAGCATCCCTATCGTATTATGATTTAATTCCTGTGAACGTTACAAATCACTTCTATTACATACCCATGTCATGCCTGACGCTCCAATCAGGCCACTCAGATTAATTCTGTTGCCTCTCTGTCAATCTCCCAGCCTTGTGCAGTAGCAGATATTGCTTTAGATGTTTGCATTCAGATCCAGGGATGGTACATTGGTCCTCAAGAGCAGAAGGTTGGGAGGATGTTTCATCCCTCTCCTGCTTGCAGTGCTGCTGGTTTGTTCTTGACTTTGCACACGAGAACCATGTCATATCGTGTGCAATGCAAACAAACACCAATTACAAATTCATCTTTGAGAAATGAAGACAATTTTTATATAAGAAGACCTGCTTTGGGTCCCCTGGGACACGCAGCCCTGCATCACCTTTGGGATGCAGAGAAGGGCTCTAATCTCTCGTGTCCTTCTGCAGCCTTCAAGAGTTTCCCACCTCTCCCAGGACAGCTCAGCAATAGTAGAGATTTTCCACCAGCTTCAGAGGCAAATGCTGTTATAGCAAAGATGATGATTGTAATGGGGATGCAAATGAGTAAAATCATCTAATCTAGATTGGCATCATCTTAATTACAGTGGTGTGATCAAACCCTGCCAAAAACATAGCGGAGAGCTTGAGGGTACATCGGGCAGAGCTCAGACAGCTGTTAGGAGAGGGAACTCTTAAGGGCAATTTGAAAGTGTGAGGTGGCATCACCCTCCAAAAATTGGGCAATTTGAAGGTGTGAGATGGCATCACCCTCCAAAAATTGAGTCCTTTGGCAAGATGGTGATTAAAGCATCCCCCTCGTCACTGGGGATTCATGTTAATGGGCAGGCTTTGTGCTGCAAGGCTCTGAGACCGGCAGGACTAACGGCGTGTGTGATCTGGGTACATCTCATCTGAGTCTCACAGGGCACCCTGATCTAGGGACAAGTATGCAACTGCTGTTACCGTGCACTCTTACACCAGGTCTAGGGTTGCTTTTCCTTTTTGAAGTAATCAGGAATTGCACCTCTCTTTCCCAGTGCTGTTCTCAGTCTCTGACTGTCATCACATAGTTGTTGCCTGGCTAATAATGCATAGATTGCTTTTGTTATGACCTGCCTTTTAGCAGGGTGTGTGAGGTAAGATGCAAGCCTAGACAACAGACTGGCAGTCTTTGGGTTTTGTCCCACAAAACAAGCTCCATTCCCAGGATACAATGTGTGCAAGACCAGCAGTGTAACCACCTGGAGCAACATCAGCCCTTTGTAACTTCACTGTCTGCAGTGGCTTTGTATGGAGTTGTCCCCTTCCCTTATGGGGCCATCACAACACAAACTTGCAGGTAACTTCACACCTGGCAAAATCAGGGCCACTCTTGAGACACTAGACCTGGTGGCACTGCTGTCACTGCTGCTGAGGCTCCACCACAGAGATGACACGTTGCACAGATCCCTGCAGCAAAACCACCACTGCTGGCCAGCAGCAGCATCCCGTGAACCAGTATTAGACTATGGCAGAGCAACCTCATGATTTGCAGGTCTTCCCTCCTTAGATAATTCCCTGAATGTCCCCTATCTGGGTGCCAGTAAGATATGTCATTGTCTGACTGGGTGCTCTGGGCCAGGTGATGTCTGGCATGTTCAAGGCCTAGTATTGCAGATGTTAAACTCAACATAATGGAAGATTTATTGGAATTTTCCACTTGCTGCAGAGGAGACTTTAGTCTAAATCCTGATAGTTCCTTTTATGCCTCTCTTCAGAATACACCCTAAAATTACTAACATCAACCCTGTTAAAAAGACTTTGATTCCTAGTGATATTAGCTACTGAATTTTGTGACTTGCAGCTAATGCTCTGTACCTGGAACGAATCCCTTCTTGTTCTCAGGATAAGAAAGTAATCTCAAAAGCTTTTTGAATAAGCCCATGCTGTGCAGATTTCAGGCAGAGGCAGGAGAGCCCTTGCAGATGCACTCTGTGCAAACCTGCAGACAGAGGCTGTTGTCTGAAATAATCTGTAAGTGCTTTTGTAGCAAAAGTAACATATTTATGTTGTCATAATTCTTGCACATTTATCTTTAATCTTTACCTCTACTGTCTGTGTCCGTGCAGCTTATTCCAAAATCTTGCTACCAAAAGCAGTCTCTTAATCACATCCACTTTGCTCATGGCACCTGCATTTCCTTTCTGTTGCAACATGTAGACCTGGTTCCTTCTTTTACTTTGTGTCTTTCCCTTTAGCCAGGACAACCAGACTTTTTGGAGTGACCCAACAACCCTGGACTTCAGGTTCCCCTTGCGATATGAAAGACAGTCTTGGGGATCCTGTGTTGTCCCACATTTTAGAAACAGCACAATTGCCTCCCATGGCCTTTTTTGAGATGTAGCTTTTCCTCTTGCACCTTCTCCTGAAGCCATCAGCCTGCACATGAATCTACTATTTAATCTTGAAAGAGGGGCAGCCACCACCCATCCTTAGCCTTCAGAGAAAATGATTTCTCCATCCTCTTATTACTCCTACCATCCAAACATGGCCAGGGCCATCCCAAACTCCACATTTCCCCAAATCCTCACCAAGGCAAAGCAGGATTTTGCCCCTTTAAGGCTCGGGGGCTGCGGGCAGCCTCCCCTGCCCCTCGGTGTGACCTGCACTTGCCCAGTCCCAGCTGCAGCCGATTAAGGGCCGGCCCAGGTGGTTCCAGTAACGATTTAAGGGCAGCTTTGTGAGGTCATACTGGTTTGCACCTGCGTGGCTTGAGGGGGTGAACGGTTCTGTGAGCTCCTGGGTCGGCTTGTCCCCCCGCTGCTTCGGGACAAGGCTCCGGGTGAAGCTGGAGGAAAGCAGCGGTGTGTCCTGCGGTAAGGTACCGGCTGGGAGGCGAATTCTCGGGGCTGGGGGTCCCGCAGAGCCCCGGTCCATCCCCGGTTCACGGCTGAGGCTCTGGGGGAGGCGATGTTCAGGCCCACAAGGTGGCGGCAGCTCCTTAAATTTGTGTATTTCGCGTGGAAAAAGTGGAGAATGAGGCTCGTCGGGTGCTGAGCGCCGTGGTTCCTGGGGGTTCCTACATTCTCCTGGCTGTGGGTCCCGGAGCTGCCGGGGGGGTCGGTGTAATTGAAAACACGCACTCTTGGGGGATCCCTTCGGAGCAGGGGGAGGTTGGATTTCTAAAATGTACGTTATTTCGAAGAAATGCTGCAAATCCGCCGCTCTAGCCCACGGCTGAGTGCATCGCACCCTTCCCCCGACCAAGCCTCGGTGCCCCTGGGGCTGCCCCGGGGTCCGCTCTCCATGTGGGGGTTGGTGAGGGGTCGGCAGAGCTGAAAACCCCCTAAGTAAGATCAAATGTTCCTAAAGAGACCGGGAATCTGTTCAGAGTTGGAGCCGCCCTGGGTTTGCAGCTCGTGTTGTGCCAAAACCCTCCAGCAGTTGAGACTTTTCCTGGGTTCAAAAATTAATCAGCAATATCCAAAGCTAGAATGGAAAGTAGTTTTGGGGACAGATTACTGATTTGTGACAGTGTAATCAACTCCCACTTGTTTAGGGCAAGGAATATTTGCATCCTAACCCTACACAGACTGGGTGATTCCTGTCTCTTTGCCTTTTGCTATGCAGATCCACGTATTTAGGACTAAGAGCCCTTTCCTGGGTGGGATTGCCTGAGCTCTTACCCAGAGAAACAGTGGGGTAGGTTTCATGATTTTCTTTAAAGCAAGCAGACGTTGCTAAAGGGAAAGGCAGTTTTGCAGCTGTCTGTGGCCGCCGTGAAATTATCTGCTGTGTAACAGGCTATTCCAGGGTTATTATTTGTCCTGATGATGCTCCTTGGTGAATAGGACAACTTGTATATACAAAACTTATCAGACTTGCTTCCTGTCCTTGTGGACTGTGTCCTGATGCTGCTTTAAGCAAATGTATCTTCACACCTAGAAGGGCTTGGTGTGTGGTTTCACCTTAGTAGTAGCTGATGAGTGGCCACAGTTTGACCAAAAATTCATGTGAAATTAGGGGCAAAGCAGAAAAAACCCCCTCATCTAGTCTGCTGTACTTTTTGAAGGGACCCTCAATATGTTCCTTGTGTTGTGTGAAGCCTGTGTGAAATCAGTCCTGGCTAAAACCTTTACTCCTTGCAGAAGCAAGGAATAACTGAGTTGCTGAAGGTCAGGTGAGAAAATTGTGTCAAAGCTGTGAGGTAAACAAGCACTTGAATCACCAATGGCAAGGAGAGGGAGGAAGGAAGGAGGGTCCTGTTAGCTCAGACATCTTAATTCCCTTTTCACAGTTGTTGCCATTATGTTAGTCCCTCCCTTTTGCACACTCTTCTGTACCTCTGGCACTCATTCTTCTCCTTTCCCGGAGAGCATCCCTTTGCTGGGGCAGCTGTGATGCACTTCACAGGAGTGAGCTTTTCTGAGTGCTTGCTTGCTGTCCAGCTTTAGGTGGGTGCAATGCTGGGAAGAGAGCAGCACAAAAGTCATCTGTGGTTGGTTACTGATTTGTTGGGAAACTTTGACAAACTGGGCAGCTTCCCAGTGTCCAATGTTTTAGACTCACTGGTGTAGCTTTGCAGCAGCATGCGCAGTCACCTGGGCATGTCCAGGAGTTGTACTGGGTGATAAGTACTGCGGTTCTCGCTATTATCATGGCAAAAAAAATGGAATGTGCTTCATTGCAGATCTGTTACCCAGAAACTGTGCGTTTTGCTGTTACACCTCCCTATTGTTACAGGTGGCAGGCTGTGTTTCCAGTAGTCCACATACAAGACAGCACAACCTGTGACTTAAGGAGGTGCAATTTTCCATTTGCTTATCTTCTTGAAGCTTGCCAGAAGGTTTCTCATCCACGATGCTTATCACTCTGCTGGAGTGCAGGGTTGTTCAGCCAGGTTCTGTTCGAGGAGGAACAGCCGTGCAAAACTGGGGACAGCTGTTCCCTGGAGCTCATTTGGGTCCCAACCCCCTCTCCCTTCAGTGCCGTTTAACTGGCATGTGAATTTGAACCTCTTTCTGAGGTGCCATTTTTTTCCTGCTTTCCTAATATCACCTACAGAAATGCTGATGTCCTCTGGATATGGTTACCTGAAGCCAGCTCCATTCTGGAAGGTGAAAAGGAGCTTGTTAACAGTTACCTCTGTGCTTAGTTAGCTAACTTGGTGGGGTGGAAATGCTCCCTCCTGCCCAGCACGGTTGTGTCACTGTGTACCCGAAGCTGTACTTTATGTCAGCACTAAAACAGTAACTGTGCTTGATATAGACATAAATGGGATGAATATTGCTAGTTTACATGTAGCTCTTGATTCCCCTTGTGCGCCTGTTCTGTGGAACGTTCGGAGAGCTGAGCAAAGGAAGGGAATAGTGTAGTGAATTTGAGGCCTTTATTTCTGTTTGCTGAAGTCAAATGACTGGAATTAAATGTGACCTGTCTGAAAGCCAACCTTATTTCCAAAAAGTGCATGGGGAGCTGAGATCAGAAAACACATTACAAACATTGCAGTAGCATAACTTGAGGCAAGTGCAATCATTTACTTGACTAATGAATCCCCTGGGCTGCTAGCAAGAGAGCAAATCTCTCGTTCATCTTCTTAATTTAATAAGCAGAGGGGTTGGCCTTAAGGGTAAATGAAATGTGTAGCGATCCCATGAATGTTTCAGCAATTTGATGTACAATAAGATAAGGGAGATCCAGCAAATGGCTTACTTTATTCTGAGAGGCTGTCAATGGGTTTTAAGGGAGAGAAGGAAGAGCTGATAACTCTGTGGAGCTCTCTCCATTGCATTTCTCTCCCAATTTCTGTGATTTGTACAGGCTGGAGTGCAGGATATTTGTTTTAGCAGATCATCTAGTGAGCTTAGTGATGCCTGTTGTGCTTGGCGCTGCACATGAGACAGTGATCAGAGATCAGTGAGATCCCAATAACCCTCTGCTGCTTTCCCTGCTCCTTGGAGAGGTTCATGGAGGAGCTGGAGGATGCCTGTGCTTGTGGGAGCTAATGAGGCTCATTCCTGTCTTTCATGCTCTTAATTACTTTAGAGAAGAAATCAATGGTGTGAAACAACAATGGGTATAACAGCGGCTGTCACAGCAATTACTATGTGAGCACCAGTAAGTGTGATGCATTAGGGAAACTGAGGCAGAGATGCAGTCGTAGTATTGCTATAGATGATAAATAAACTTTTTAGCATAACAATAAAAATGAGGTAAGGAAGCTTCTGACATATGCAATAAATTGGGTAGTTTTTAAAACAAACAAGCCAAAACAAATATCCCACCCAAAAAACCTCCCCAAACACACAAAAAACCCCCACCAAAAACCCAAACAAACAAAAAAGCAACCACAAATAAAAACACCAGAAGAGAATACTTCTTAAATGTCAATTAAACCATAAACCATATAAAGCGGCTTTTGGGAAGCTGGTTAAAGCACAAAGTTAAAAATGAGAATGCTTGTTCTTGGCTATTGTTTAAGAGAGGATTTGGGGGATTAGATGGTCCATTGCTATTGAATCTAGTTCATTACTTAACAATGAACACAAAATATAGAGCAGAAAACTGAGTTAAATTATCAAAAAATTATTGGCTTTTGGTGTGTTGTGAATTTCAGAGTTCTTGAAATCAAACTAGCTGGTCAGATTTTCTGTTGAGGTAAAATATAGAGATATAATGAAGTTAATGTATTGCATTGGAATCTGAAATAATTGCATTTGTGAAGTCTGCCTAATTTGATGAGATGGAAGCTAAAGAATATGTATTGAAGTTATGAAACTTCATGTATGTGTATTAGTGTAGTTCTGTATTAGAGTAAGATTGTTTCTAATCGAGTGCTTTTGGATCCTAGCCAGTATTTGCAGGGCTGCTCTTCTAGAGCTTGGTGACTTTACCGAGTAGCAAATTGCTCCTTTTAATTGAGGTAAACGGTTGTCATGCGCTGAACAAGGTGTTGGCACAATGTGAACAGCATCGTTCTGTTTTACACTTCAAGTTGCGGTTCTGAACACGTCAAGGATTGAAGACCTTGAAAAATCTCAGTATTGCAGCACTTATGCTCACACAAGGCAAAATTCCTCAGAAACCTTGCAGTGTGTTTGGCAATTGCTGTGGATTCCATGTGAGAGGTGCTGCTGTGTCAGGACACAGACTCAGTTTTGGAGTGTGGGTAGTTTGATGTTGGAACAAAGAAAATTCGACTGAATTGGACTTGTGAATGTGTTGTGCCTTTTGCTGCATTGTAACTGTATGAGATACATAGAATCGTCTGGGTTGGAAAAGGCCTCTAAGATCACTGAGTCCAACCTTTAACCTCAGACTGTAAGGCCACCTCTAACCCATGTCCCTGAGAACCTCATCTCCACATCTGTTCAACCCCTCCAGGGATGGCGACTCCACCGCTGCCCTGGGCAGCCTGTTCCAATGCCCCACAGCCCTTTGGGGAAGAAATTGTTCCTAATATCCAATCTAAACCTTCCCTGGTGCAACGTTGCTTTAGCCTGTTTTCTCTTGAGAGTGATTTTTTTGGGCTGGTGTATTAGAAAAGTGAAGTTTTTTGGCCGTACTGCTAGCTGTCACTTCCTTCCGAAGAGTCTGGGCAACATTAAGCTGTGTTAGATGGGGAGAACAAACAGTGGAAACACAAAGCTGATTGAGCCCAGTGTTCACCTCAGCACCCCAGTGCTTAGATAATGCTCCAGTTTTCGTGTGACCCTGACGAGCATCAAGGTGAGAGAGATCAGCGGTTTTGACTGAGGCATAGGATTTTCAGTTCCCAGTTTGGTGTGCATAGCTCACTCCAGACTGAGAGTTTGTTATCCAACTGGTGTTAGGCTTACAGTAAACGAATCCTTTCTGCTGACAGATCCCAGGCTCTCAGCAAACCTGTTGCACACGCAGGCATTGGGCCCCAAGTATCCCATCTCCCAAGCATCTCTCTTGCTGTGCTGCCTCTGTGTAATTGAGAAGCATCTGGCAAGTGCTCTGTGCTGTTGTGTGTGCCTGGGGGGTGACTCCAGAGAAGCTTCATGTGAAATGGAAGAGCTGAATGATGGGGATATGCCAGTGCTCTAATGCCAGCCGGGGCCTGAGTTTGCATGTTCCTGTGTCTCTGAGGGTGGACAGTGCCAGATGTGTCTGAGAGAGGTGCCAGGAACTCCTTAGTGTGCTCTTTTAAAATGTCAAACTCTTGTGTCTGCTTCACAGAGTGATGAGAACTCTCATGTCTTCAGCTGAGCCTCCACATTAGAAATGGTCATCCTGTACCTCGCTCCAGAGCTCGCTGGGTTTTATTTGGCCACAAGTCCAAACCTCTGCTGTACTCTTGCCCTGGGAGGTTTAGCCTTAATGCATTTATCTGTGTGTACAAGGCGAAGGGAACATTTCTGTTTTTACAGATGGCGTGGATTCAGGAAATCCAGTCAGCTGGTGTGGATCTGGAAACCATTCTGCCCTTATTAACACCCTCGGATGATATAAACAGAGAATCCCCAAAGCAAGGAGCAGTCTAAATAGAACTTCAGGCCAAACCAGAACATCTAAGGTGTGCCAGATCTTGCCTCAGGGAAAGAGAGAGGATGGGAAGTGCCAGGAAAAGGAAGATCTTAATTTCTAAGAGAATGGCCCCTTGATTAAAGAAATTCTGTACTCTTGTGTCTCTCAGAAGGGACAGAGGAGAGCTGGGGAAGGGGCTTTTCTCTGCCACTGCCCTGTCTTTTCTCTTGGAAATGACCGGTGAGATCTAAGCCAGGGATTGTCTTAAGACTAAGGTTGGAGGCCAGAAAGCCTTTATAGATCTGAGCCTGTGTTTGCTGTCTGCCTCAGTTTCCTGTCTGTAGTACAGAAAGAGCAACTAAAAATATCC
Organism: Patagioenas fasciata; assembly: GCF_037038585.1. Classification (NCBI taxonomy): domain Eukaryota; kingdom Metazoa; phylum Chordata; class Aves; order Columbiformes; family Columbidae; genus Patagioenas; species Patagioenas fasciata. Next base: position 4,081,832 of record NC_092539.1, read on the forward strand.
AGCTGCAGAGCAGTATCTGTGCCCGTGGTGGGAGCACTCAGGTCTTGCTCTGTGGTGTGTATCTGCAGGGAGATCTGGTGGCTGCAGGTTCATGACATCAGGGCTTGGGGATGTGTCACTTGTCACTGGGGAGGGTGCCACAGCTCAGGTACCTCTCTGCTGTGTGGCCTCACTCTGACCTGCCTTTGTAGTGGGGAGTGGGCTGTGGAGCAAAGTGATCCCAAGTGGGGTGGTGAAGAGGCTGTTCCTATGTCCTGCCGAATGGATGGGGACAGTTCTTCCAGTGTTGACGTCTTTGATCAAGACAGAGATGGTGAAGAGGCCGGAAAATGCTGTGTAAAGCAACTTTGAGAGCTGAAATTAAAAAAGGGAGTTTCCTCTCTCTCTTCTGCTGTCTTGTCTATTTCTGCTTTCCTTTTATCTCTCGTCCCTTTTTGTCTGTGTCTGTTCTTTCCTTGTAATTCCTAGTGTAAGTAAGGAAGAATTTAATATGCTGAGACAGAAGTTGTTCCATGCGTTGCAGATGCACAACATGTCTTCATTAACTCCCCATGACATTCAAAATAGCTAGAGATAAAGACAAACGAAATCTGGGAAGGCAAATATAAATACTGTTCCCTCTCCCTTCCTCTCCCCCCCCAGTACGATGCTCCCCCCTAGGGCATGCATTCAATTACTGAAGATGAATGGAGCAAAGCAGAGCAGCGTTGGGGATGCTCTCCCTAGCACTGCCTGCTTCTGCCATCAGATGGCCCCAGACTTCACCGAATCCACTCCCAGCCCCGGGTCCAGCGTGGGAGATGCTGCCTGGGGTCTGCAATCCCTCCTGTCCCCGACGGGGTGACATCTCACAGGCGGTCAGGGAAGGCTGGCGAAGCCCTGAGCAGGCACTGTTGCGTTTCCCACATCTGGGCTGTCTCTTTTTGACCTCCGAAGGTGTATGGAAGGGAAGACCTTGGTTTTTAAGGCACTAGATGGGGAGTGAGGAGCCAGGCTTGCTCCTTCAGCCTACTGCGTAGGTGTGATGAGTGGTGTGGCTTCTCCCCAGGTGTGTGGGGTACGGATGCATGTGGAGCAGGAGTGTTTGCTGGCAGAGGCTGCATGTGCGGTCGCTTCTGCTCTCCAGCAAATCTAAATGGCTTTATGGTGAGCTTGAGCTTCTGGTTAGCTTCTGTTTTGCTGAATGTACACTGGAGGAGTTGTTTTGTGTGCCCATGTCCACCCTGGCTTGTCTCCCCAGCACATACAGGGTCTCAGCCCTGTGCTGATGTGCTAAAGCAGTGTGTGTGCAGAGGGTCTCATTGTGGAATCTGCCACAGGATCTCATCCTGTGAAATGGCTGTTAGCATCTTACAGATCCTGTTCACCAGTGGCTCATGTGTCTGTATAAGGCTCTATAACTCCTGGAGATCCGGTCTAAAACTTGTTTTTTTAAGGGGAGGGAGAATCCTGTCTGCCCTGGGGTTTGCAGCTGGGTATCCAAAACACCCTGGCTTATTCTGACTCAAAGGTGCACGACGAGCTGCTCTTTCATGCATCCTTCCCTGTACTCCACCAGACTCCAACTCCATTCAAGCTTTACTTGTGTGGAAGTCTCTCTCTGATCACTCAGAGCTTTTCTGTTGCTGCAGTGCTGCAAGAGTTATGGTGAGCTCACATTACTACGAGCTGGGGTGAACAGCTTCCCAAGGAAGGACTTGCCATCTCTTTCCATTATACTCCTTTCAGTTCCCTACTTCTCTGTGCACAGCAGATGATAATCTTGCAAAAGCATTCAGGTTTTTTTTTTTTCCTGTGTAGTTCAAATTATCCTTTCCTAAGTGCATTACCTTGCGTTTGTCTGCACTGAACTTCATCTGACTTCGTGCTACCCATCCACCGAGCTTTGTTAAATGTAATTGAAATTGAGTTTAGGCTGGGGGTGGAGGCCTGGTGTTGATGTAGCAGAAAAGCTCTGCTTCCAAGACGAAAGAAATACTGCGAGATATTGCAGTTGTTGAGTCCTGTTAAGTCCAGTTGTGTTCATGTTACAGTGAATTAAGTGAACATCAGAAACGAAAGGAAGGGCAAAACCTCATCTCTGCCATGCCAGGCTTAAAACTAGAATAACCGAATAGCCTTCTGTGTGTGGATTCAATTTCATGCTCCGTTGTCTGAGGTCAGAATCTGTCCCTTGGAAATAATCTAGAAATGGCAACTTCTTTCTTTCTCTAGTAGAAGCAGGCTGAGAGAGCGAAACCGGGATTGTTCCTTTGTGTCAGAGGACACAACCCCTGAGGGTTCACTACAGGCCAAGCAGGAATCTGGACACAGTTTTCTCATTAAGAACAGTATCTGCTTCCAAGGACTTAAGCAAGTTCATCTACACAGATGAGCTGGTGAATAGACTCACAATTTGCTCTGATTGTTTCATTGTTTAAATTACTCCAAGTAACTGGCTAATCATAAGAAGTTAAGCTTCTAATAAGAATAGCGGGGGTAAAACCACCAACTACCATCAAAATGAAGCTTCTTCTTGGGAATAGAATTATACAGCCCACTAAACTACAACAGCAGAGGGTTATATTCAGCAACCCAGGCAATACCTTTCCATCCCTTGCTATTAAAAGGCTTTTGTGGTGTAAGGTGGCATGCAGTGAGAAGGACCCAGGTCTCAATTTGGAGAGGTGAACTCAACACTGTTGCCTGTAGTTTGCATCCAGGTCAGATAAGTGTGTACACTATTTATTTTTTCAAGGAGTTGATCAGAAATAGATGCAGAGTTCAAATTCTCCATAGTGCAGTCAGCAGCAGAAGGCATTTCAATTAGTGTCCCCCTCATCTCATGCTTCTCCTTACAGAAGCAGCAGCCATAAATCCCTTGCTCAAATGCTGTACTCAGCTTGGTGCTGGAACTTGGATAGTGGGATGTCAAACTCCATTTGAACTCCTTTAGTCTGGGATTTTTAAGCATTGTAGTCCCTCTGTGAGGAAGGGGTTGTGTCATCATACTGTATGTACAGAGCAGACACCTGAAGTGGGGACAGATTCTGGTTTGATCAGCTCTCCAGCACCAACAGAGATGAAACGGAGGGGAGATGGTGGGTGACGTGGGTTGAGTACTCGGCTTGTTTTGCAGCAGTGACCAGCCAAGTTCTGCTGAGATCTCCCTGCTGTTCCCTGTACTGCCTCACCTTTCCCTTTGTCGGTGCTTTGTGGTTCAGTTCCTCTCTCTCCTCTCTGTGTTCCTTTTAATGGTTTATTATTGCCTTGATGGGGTTTTTCCCTCCTTTGGTTCCTGTGTCTCGTACAACGAACAGCTCCAGCATCCCCGTGCATGACTACGAGCTTCAGGTAACATTTAGTGGCAATTAAATGAGATTCTCCTCCCCCCACCCTACCCCTTTGTTGAATGAATCTAAAAAGGCTTTTATGGGTGGGGAAATGCAGGGGGGAAATTAAAAGGGTTCATAAAAGTGAATTTTAAGAAAAGCCTAATGAAGGAAATGAACCTCCTGAGAGATCAAAGCTGAACCTGCTGTGCCAGTGCAGAGAGTTTGGGCTTTTTCTTATGTTTCCACTGGCATGAAAGCACATGCACAAATATTTATTCCAACAGCTTTAACTCTTAAAAGTCCTGTGGGGTTGGCATGAATGGTCTATTCCTGTGTTGTCTGGTGCTAGGGCTCAACAGTTTCATTAGGAATTCACTTAAGTGAAGCCTCTTTGCACTTACGGAGAGGACTGGGCATCCCCACGAGGCCCATCAGTGCTGAAGATGCCACCTTTTTCTCTAAGAACTGGCTCATCATTGTGTTTTGCTTTGTGATATCAATCTTGCCTCTTGCTACAGTGGCACTATGAGGAGAACGCTGTCTCAGGTAGGAGGTATGATGGCATTACCCCTCTATTCCCCTGCTTGCCAACTCTCTGTCATAAGGGAGATGGTATTTGAAGGGGGGAAATAGCTAATGACCTGGTCACAGTAAGTTATGGAAATGTTACGAAGCCTTAAAATTCCGTTTTCCTTAAATTAAAAAATAGGGGACTCTCAATAGGCTCCAAGGGGGATGGAAATGTTGACCGAGTTGCATGTAGGGGAAGTCTCATTAATCATGGAAAGCAAACTGAAGGCTCTTAATTTTAACCAATTTTTGTAGGCCAGGCTCCCCATACCCATAATTTTTCCATTACACATGTAATCTCCTTTCTGAAAAAGGCTAGGTTTGTTTAGCATCAATTTTTTTGGTTGTTGTGGATTAAAGACTGGATGGTTCAAATTTGTCAGGGGCTGGCTCTGGTCTCCTCTCCTCATCTCGTCACTTGTCGCCCTTACGCAGGTCCCAAGGCTCTTACTTTTAAAGTGTTTCCATGTGTTTGAGAACAGAATAAAAATGGGGCTGCACAGAGTCCCTTATGCACTCGCAGCTTCCCGGAGTGCTAATGAGGAACATATTGGCAGTAAGTGGCTGAGCAGAGCAGTATAGCAGGAACAACAACTTGCACGCAGCCTTATTTATTGCAGGCCTGTTTCTCGGAGAGACGGAATGTCAACCTGGATTTGGACTTTCACCTAATCTTCTCTGGAAGTACCTAGAGAGATTAAGTGGCCACCTACTCGGCTGCTGGACTTCAGTTTAAAAGCCGATCCAAAAGCCTGCTTCTACCAAAGCAAATCACTCGCAGGCGCGGTGGTGGCTGTAGGTCATGACCATGAACCTCAGGCCCCGTATAAAACCTTTGGACCTGATAGCTTTTTGTGTGAACTGGGGTGATTTTACCACGGTTGGAGTGCTGCTGGGGTGGGATTGGTGATAAGGGTGGGAGGAATCATGTCCCTTTGCTGGGAGGTGATACTGAAGCTGCTACAAGAGAGCTAGCAAGGGCGCAGTCTTCCTAGAACCTGGAGGAGGAAACTGGTTTTTCTTGGGCCTATGTGTCAGAAGACAATCCTACTGGCTTCCATAACACCCTGTTTGAGCGAGGAGGTGGGGGAGAAAACAATAGGGACCAAAGTTCAGATTCAGTGATGTGCACTCAGACTTGGAACTTCATGGGCATGTACATGCCTGTGATCAGAGACTGAATTTTCAGATTGACATGTTGCCTTTTAATAGAAATACTGCTGCCTAACTGGATAAACAGGAGGATTTCTTCATGGACCAGCACGTGTTGCATTGCCCAGTCTCCTTCATTTCTCTGCCCGTTTTGAATACACAGTGTTCGTAGTCCGGTCTACTGTCAGTGCTTCACTCTAGTGCCCTGTTCTCTAGTAATATTCCTTGCTTAATACAGAAAGCAATGAAAAGTATTCCTGCCTGCTTTTTGGTCTCTATTTGTGAGGAAAGCTGGAGATGTGCGATAGACCATCTCCCCTCTGCGACTGGGGTGCTTCCAGGAATCTACAGAAGTATTGAACTTGGCCCAATGAACATTGTTACTCTTTAAAAAACTAGTCACTGTATTATTTTTATAATTAGTTGCCTGTTGAGATTCATGATTACTCATGTGCATTCTAATGACTTGATTAAAATATTTTTGAACTATGCTTTTTCCACTTGCCCAGATCCAATCAGGCAAAACCATGATGGAGAGCACTTTGCTTTTTACAGCACTGTCTGAGTAGCAATTAGCTGACAGCTACAGCAACCTAAAAACAGTATATTGTTTTAAAGGGGTCTTCTTCAGGGTGAACAGAAGAAATTTTCCAAAAGAGTTAAGTTCTTCATTAACAGGCTGACCCAGCTGCTTCAATAGTGCAAAATTGACATTGCTCTGATTTACCCTGGCTGAGAACTTCACCCTCTGCATTAAATTACACAAATTACTATGAATATTGCAAACTAGAGTCAGTCCCTTCCTGCCAAGGGATGAGCTCATGATTCCTCACTTGTCTTGTGAGGGTTATGATGACCTAACCAGGACCAAAGATGCAAGTTCTTGCAGTTCCTTTGGACTGCTCTTTGTAGCAAGAATGGTGAATTCTCTGAAAACCACTGCTTTATCAGCAGCGATGTGGGAATGACAGCGCCTTTGTTCTTCCTGGAGGTGGAGAATCTCTTAGCAGCGTGTTTGTGAGCCGGCTGGGGTCTAAAGGCAAGTCCGTTGGTCTCTGGTCACGTTATCTGGCTGGTAGAAGGTTATTTCTGATTCTGTGCTTAGTCTGTTTCTTGGTATTGCAAACAACAGAGCTTTCCCTGGGGATGGTGGTTCCCATTCTAACTGGGCTTGAGTTTTGTCCCTGCACAAACTTATTTATTTGCCTCTCAGGCTTTTTACTGCTTACGCAGGGAACAAGGGAGCCAACGCGAAGCTATCATCTCGCTTATGCTGAAAAACTTTATAGCGAGGGAGGAAGCTGGCTCAAATTGAAGCAGATGCTATGTGGGAACAATTACCTGAGAGAAACTCTGGGAGGGAGCGGAGGAGATAATGAAACACCTAGGGATTTGGGAGTCAGCTTTCCAAGGAGCAAAGGGGTTAGCAGTTTAGAGCTGGAGCTTGCAGCTGTGGTGAGAATCAGCTTCCCTTTCTCTCCGCTCCTCCTTTTTCCTCTCTTTGCTCCCCCTGACTCAGGGGATGAAGGAGAAGGTGACCTTTCGGAGCATGAGTCTCATTGCCAGTGAAGAGCCCCGGCTGCAATGGTGCTGTGCTCGAAATGCAACTTGCTGAGCTCAGCTGCTGCCTGCAGCCCTGGCCAAGGCAAACAGCTGGGGAGATTGCCGGGTCCTGACCCAGCTGCTTGTCAGCAGAGGAGCTCTCTCCCTGCTAGATGGGGCGTCACTGTCGCCAGATCCAGAGCAGAGTGAGCTCTACGCGGATGTGAACTTAATGCCCTGCGACTCCAGGAGAACAAGAGCAGGATGGGTGCCCAGAAATCATCCAGCCGTGGATTCCCTGGAGCCCGAGGCTTTGCGAGTTCCCCTCCCCTTTCTCTTCTTCTGCAGGCAAACACTCCTATTCCATCAGCCCATCTGAAAGGGCCAGCTTTGTTTTCAGTTTACCTACACAGCTTCCAGTGCTGTTCGTGGGGGATTTAGCATATGTGTTAACAGCAGGCTGAGCTGGGAGGACCAGGAGGTGCATAACGCTCACTGGGTTTCTGTGCCTGTCCTGCCAAAAGCCCACTGTTAGTTAAGGCTCTTTCTATTCAGTCCAATAATAAAAAACGTTTGGACAAACTGTCATTCCTGCAAAACAGACTGTGCTGTTAAAAATGAGTTGCTGTGTGGAGTTAGAGCAACAGCAGTAGTTCGATGGTGCAAGCAGCAACCTTTGCCCTTGCAATGCACCTGAAAGTAAAAATATGCTCGTTTTTGGCATCTGAAGGCCTCCAAGAAATCCACTCGCATCTCAGGGCCATCATCCCACTTTGGTTTTAGAGTCCTTGTTCCTCCATCCTTCTTATGTGCTGCAATTCTGAGGGTTGAGACATGGATTGCCAGGGTGCTTCAGCCTCTCCTCTGTGTCACCTTTCTGTTGACTTTGGAGCTTGATTTGAGGTTTTTCTGCTAATACTGACAGGTCTCCATGGTGCTGGTTGTGGGTCATGCTTATTCCTTCTGAGCTATGCATCTCTTGAGATGCTAAGAGAGAGAAAGCTGACTTGTTAAAGATGGCTGGTTTGCAAGAGATGGCCTGTGGCCCAGAGGTTAGATGGATTGAGAAACAAAGAAAAGCACACCAGGAAATGACTGAAACCACTGGTTTTCAACCTGTGGCTTGTGACCATTTCTAAGGAACTGCTAAGAAATTTTTAGAGGAACCTGTCATCAGTATGCAGATATCTGACTTACAGGGAGAAATCTGTGTTTCAGGAACTTGTCTAATAATACTAACATAAAAAAACCTCCTCAACAATCTAGGTTTGTGATATGAATTTTTATGTGAATCTTGTCAAAACTGTCAAGTCTTCAATGCAGAGCGCTTCATCCTGTGTTACCATGAAACTGTGTAAAACGAGATGTGTATGGTTTGATACTCACCTCTATGGGGTTTTTTACCCATACTGAGGAGTTGAAGGGTGCACCGTTTCTAAGCCAACATGCAATTTGGTCTGATTCAAATGTGGCTTCTGTTCTTCCTTTTTAAACCTAAGGAAAGACTGTGAAGGCTACATTGGGTGCATGCTGGAGGAGGTTTGAACTAGTACTTCACAGCACAGGAGATTATACTCTCATTTTTCTCCGATGTGATGAACGGGGGCTATCACCGGCAATCATGTTGGCTTTGAGCAAAATGTGTCCAGTTAGCAGTTTCTGCAGTGAGCATGGAGTGCATCAGCAAAGATGGGGAAAAAAATCTCTTTGTTCATAATTTGTTATTGTCTTACCTGCCTTGAAATGGTAATTGCAAGGGCTTTGATTAATGGATTAGAATGCAGTGTAGTTTCAATTGTTGCAGACTGGTCCTACTCACCCCTGAGCCAGGCTTTGGAAACTGCCCCATCAGCATTCAGCAAACCCTTACAGATCCCCCTGCTTCTGCTGCAGCAGCAGGTGTTCATGAAGAAAAGACGTAGGGAAGGTTATCCCTATTAAAACAAAGCATTTACGGTGATCTTGTCCCAATTCCTCTTTCTTTCGTTTCTTTTTTACTTGTGTTAAGCTTTCAGGTGAGGATCCTGCTATTTAGTCTCTTGATTTTAGGCACCTATGGTGTTGTCTGTGCATTTGCTGTACTTGAAATATTTCTCATGCTGTAACAGAACCAGCTATAACCCAGCCTAAAATTTTCAGTTAAGACAGTGAAATGTTTAGAAACGTTTTGTTTTCACAGTGATCAGGAGCTGCAAATTAGCGTTACCGCTGGTGTTAGCAGCAGGAGATAGACAGTGCTGGGGATTGCGGATGTGATTGCCAGAGAAGAACTTCTGTATTTAGCTGTTGGACAACCTGTGTGTGATACTCTGAAAACAAGTTAATCAGAGAGCAACAATTCCAGAGCTTGAACACAATAGCGACAAGCCTGGAAGGGACCTCGAGAAATCATTTAATTCAGCCTCCTGCTTCAAGGCAGGATCTGTTCTACCCACGTTATTCCTGACATACCTGCCTAATCTGCTTTTCATTTCCACCAGGGGAGCACTTTAACAGACTGATTGAGGAGATTTTTGTCTTCCTAGTATTTCACCTTAATCTCCCATGGTTCAAATTAGTGTTGTTATTCCTTGTCCTATCAACCAGGAGCACAGAGAAAATATAATTTTTGTTCCCTCTTGCCTAGTTGAAGGCTGAGGGGAACTCAATCTTTACTAGGCTGGACACTCCCTTATCTTTGAGCCTTGTGTCTCAGTCAGTGTTTCACACAGAATCCCAGAATGTCAGGGGTTGAAGGGACCTGGAAAGCTCATCCAGTGCAATCCCCCCATGGAGCAGGAACACCCAGCTGAGGTTCCACAGGAAGGTGTCCAGGCGGGTTTGAATGTCTGCAGAGAAGGGGACTCCACAACCCCCCTGGGCAGCCTGGACCAGGCTCTGCCACCTTCACTGTGAAGAAGTTTCTTCTCGAATTTAAGTGGAACCTCTTGTGTTCCAGTTTGAACCCATTACCCCTTGTCCTATCATTGGTTGTCACTGAGAAGAGCCTGGCTCCATCCTCCTGACACTCCCCCTTTAGATATCTGTAAAAACATGAATGAGGTCACTCCTCAGTCTCCTCTTCTCCAAGATAAAGAGCCCTAGCTCCCTCAGCCTTTCCTCACACGGGAGATGCTCCACTCCCTTCAGCATCTTGGTGGCTGCGCTGGACTCTCTGCAGCAGTTCCCTGTCCTTCTGGAACTGAGGGGCCACAACTAGACACAAGATTCCAGGTGTCGTCTCACCAGGGCAAAGTAGAGGGGCAGGAAAACCTCTCTCAACCTACTAACCACCTTTCCTAGGCATGTTATTTCCTATGAAACTTGCTCCACTTCTGTGCTTTGCTTAAAATGCAGCACCAAACACTGGATGTGGAACCCCCACTTGAGAAGAAATAGTCATGTTTTACAGTGTTCTTCTTTGTATTTATAGGTGTTTAGCTTTTTTCCACCTTGTAGAAAACCCAGAAAAGTTGCAGTTCAACTCTGGCCAGCTAAATTTGCAAGATGCTCTGTCTTCCAAGCATTTCTACGAAGTTGTTGGTATTGTTGGAGTTTAACAAAAATCTGAAGTCATGTATACAAAATTGAGATCTAGGCGTGCCCAACAGCTTGGAGGCTGGTGATATTCAGTCTTGCACAGGAAATTAGCTCATCACTTGGGTGCTTGGAACAGCCCTCAATGCGTCGCTGCTGTGATGCTTTGCCATAGCCTGCTGCAAGAGAGCGGATTTTGAAGGTCAAGTGCTGCAGAGCAATTAGTTTCGAGGCAGCCAAGCCAAAGTAATGCTGACGCCTTGGCACAAGAGGGTGCAATAGGTTTGTAATATAACGTAGATGCGAGGTGGGTTTGTCCCTTCTGCTGCAGTGGTGCCAGCAGAGAAGTTTTCCTTTGCTGAGACTTGTCTCGCAGACCTAACATCCTGTTAATTGGTGGAGTTCAAGCTGTGTGAGTTGCCCTCATTATTTTCACGTCCTTTTTGCTCTGAGTATTTCCATAATTATGGTAATTAAACTTGGTGGGGCTTTAATTATTATTTTTTAAAAAATAATCAGATCTGTAGATGAATTATGAGAGTGCCAAAATGAGCCTGGCAAATCATAATTTTAGTTTGCTGCATTATAAATCAAAACCAGACTTGATTTCCCAGCTTGCTGGATGTTTTGTTAACCAGATCACTCCAGCCCTCCTGAGGCCTCATATGCCAAGAGCTGTCCCTGAAGGAACAATCAGGCTTTATAAATAGCAGCCTTAACAAGAGTGTCACTGCCAGATGCTGCTGAAATAACTTAGGGACTCCTGCACAAAGGAAACTCCCCCATCTGGGGGCAGCTGGGCTCCCATCCATTATCTAGGACATCCCCCTGCTTGTGAAATCTCGGGGAAGCTGTTAGGATGCCTGCAGATGGGGTCACAAGCGCATTCCCATGTTTCTCAGATGCTGGGCTTGCCAGCAGCTCCTCCTGATACGCTTTGTGTTTACTACAGGAGTTCAAGATCCGAGTTTGATCTATCGCGTCCATTCATGTCTTGTATAGGAACAGCAGTAACTCCTCTTTGCCTAATTAGCTCTAATGAGTGTGTAGCTGCGCTCTCCCTTAGCGTGGCAGTGACTGAGCTGCCTTCGAAGGATCCCCAAATGTTTAGCAATGATTGCAAGTGGTGGTTCAGGTTCCTGCCTTCTCTGAAAAATCAAGTTATTTTCTCTAAGTCCTTTCTTGTGCCTATTGCCAGTTCTCTGGGCTGGTAACACCAGGCTTTCTAAGCAATTAACGTGAATGGTGGACAACATACTCCAGTTTTTAGGTAAATAATGAATTTTAAAATGTAGGACGTGTGCAAGTCTCCAATATGGCATTATTTAAGAAGTATTGTGTGTTGAGATCTGTATCAGAATATATTCAGAAATTAGTTTTGGCATTGTAGGCATCCAGGTAAGGTAATAAAGACTGACTGGTACTTGAACTCCCCAGGATTTCACAAGGAGGCAAATGTACTTTTGAACAAACTGTAAAAGACTCTGCAGAACTGATGAAGACAAGAAACCACAGAAAAGAGGATGGGGAAGAATGACGGAGATGGATTCTGTAGGGTCATTGTGGTCTGTGGCAGTTTTGTCTTTGAACCAAAGCACGGTTCGGTATTGCTCTGTGTAAGTGCTTTAATCAGGCTCAGAGTCTGTAGTGTCCTACCTGCAGAGATGATCACCCCTTGCATGAGGGAGCACGTTGGATGCCATGTCAGTGGACTACACAGAAGTGCTCTGGATGAAAAGGAAGAAAACTGTATTGCCATGGAAGCAAGAGACTTGACAGAACAAGAGTGGTCTGGTTTGTGTTCTGGGTTTCCCATGAGCCCTAATGTACAAGATTAATTTCTCTTGCTCTGTCTCACCAAAGGCTTTGAAATACAGGGGTTGGGATGGCAAGAACAACCTAAACTTAGACACTTCCATCTTTGGGCATCCATGTATATTAGGAATGTGTTGATTCACCCCCTTGCTCTGAAAAATAAGCCCTTCTCTTTCCAGAGAACTGCAAATTTTATAGTTATTTTGATATTTTTTTTTTCTGGTTTATTTGAATGCATTCCATATTGCACATACTATATAATTTCTATTTCCTGACTATTCTTCTACTAACTTTAGTTTTCAGGTTTCTAGGTAGGGCAAAAAGGGAATCATGGGGGAAGTCATCTCTAAAAAGGGAAGATAACGCTGTTCCACATCTGGAGCAGTGTTTGTCAATGAAGTCAAACAGTGTGAGGCTACCTGATTCCCAGCATGTGGCAAGCTGGGTTTCAAACATTAGAGGCACAGTAAATCCCAAGTAACTGCAGATCGTGTACCACAGGGTATGTAAACACATCACCTCATGGGTGGAAATATTTGGCTGAGGAACACTTGTTTGCAATCCTTAAATACGTGCAATAAGCGCACCCTGTGCTAAGCAGCAGCGTCTGTATGTCTTTGTCTATGGGAAGTTATCAAAAGGCTAAGGAAAATAAATCTCCTTTCAGGCTTTCATCTGAAATGAGATTTGTAAATACATATGTATAACATATTTGAAAAAAGTCTAAAGACCTTATATGTACCAGTTGGGTTGTGATCATTTCTGGGAAGATGCTGTCAACAGAAATGCATACGTGCTTGCTTACTCATAACCACTGCAATCTGTGGACTGTTCTGCTGCTCGGACAAACAAGAGCAGGAATGACCAGTGGGCCACCACAGAGCTCTGAGACCATCTTGAATTAACAGTCAAAACATTCTCTGCCGTAACTCCATGACTGTGCATCATTGATGTCTCCTCAGCAGGCGGGACTTACTATGAGAGGTGGATCTGTTCTGAAACGGTGATGTGGAGCTGTGTCCTTGGGATGGATGGGATTTTCTGTCATCCTCCCTGTTGTGGAGTCTGTTACACAGGATGAAAACAGACAAGAAACTTGTGTCATCGTGCTTAGAAGTATTTAATTCCAATGAAAGTGACTTCATGAACTGCAGGGCTGGGAGATGAGGTCATGTGTAATTTAAGTCTTTGTTTCTGTTCATTTTTCCTGGCATTTTTGCCCATGTGGTTTACCTATTGCAGTGACCTACTCTTACACATCTTGTTATGAAGTGAAATTCAAGAGTGTAGGGCACGGGGGAGGTATTCCCCAGGAGGATCCACTAAAACCAGTACAGGGAGTTGGGAGCTGCTGGTATTTCCTAGTTTGAATTGCCATGAGGAGAGGGGAAATGAAGATGCTGAACTTAGAGCTGCCACCGACCGAATTGAGCATCACTAAGTGTGCGTGCATCTCTGGTCAGCACTTTTGCTCTTAGAATACAGTGTAGAGCGATTTCTTGATTTAGTCAAAACAAACGACAGTTCAGCCTGTCTCTCCAAACTGAAAATTGCTTGTGTGAGTTTTGCAGGGAATGCACACACATGTGAGTGGGAAATAGGGAGAAATGTGTTGGTGATTCTTTATTTATTAAGAATTGTATATTCAATGAATGGCATCTAACTCTTCTGATTTTACTCAGCCTTCATGGTGCTGGGTTTCTTAAGTGATGTGCTTATTAGCTGGAGAGTTATTAACTGTGCCCCTTAGTTCTCCAGAATTGTTGTTATGGTCCACGAAATGCAACCTCTTTCAAATTCTCCTTGAGTTCTACTTTGTCCTTGTCTGCTCTTCCTTCAGGCTTGCACTGTTCTTTTTGATTTAGACGTGATGTTAAGCCTATCCAGTTTAATCTGAGCTGGCACTTGTGTGCAGGAAGCAAATATTTGCAGTCACCTGTATCTACTGGATCCAGTTTCCATTTGTCTTGTGTGTGGAACTCCATGATGTTTTTACACCATCATGTCTGGGACTGTAGTACAAGATGCCCCTTCACACCTCTCTCACAAACAGCTCATGTGGTGCTGTGACCAGGTTTGGTGATGGAGCAAACGGGTGCAGCTCTGTGCAACCATATGGAGCCAGGCCAGGCTGTGTTTGCCGCATGAAGTTTGCTGCTCATTGCACTTCATCAGTGGTACAGAAATAAAAATAAAGCTCTTTGCATTCAGGTTGGAACTACTAGCTGCGATCTTTTCCCTTCCAGTGATCTTCAGCAAATCATCTGCTAACATGAGCGTGCATATACTTCAACTCATGCACCCCATGCATCCCAAAGGTGTCAGATTCTTGCTCGGCAGGAGCTGCATTGTCTATTTTCCTTCCTTATGCTGTTCTCAGCATCACAAGCTCCTGTGATGCTTCTGCCACCCACCTTCTGTTTGGGTAGAGAATTCAACTTGCTGGAAAAAGGAAACCTTGGATGTCTGAGCTCATCCTGGTGTGCAGGGCTCTGATTCAGCTGCCTGCTCCAACCTACCCGTGCATCATTCAGATCAGACTCGTCCCTCACCCTTTATTTTTATTTTCTGTGTCTTAGGAGCAGAAGGGAATAAGTGGGAGAAGGAATTAGTTTACTAATGAATCCCCAAGCTCTGCTTTTAAAGGATAAGAGGATGGGGGTAATAAAAGGGTGTTGCCCAGGTGATGCAAGCTTTGATTAGCACACAGTGGTTATTTCCAGCTAGTACTTCTACAGCCCTTTAACCTAAACTCCAGACTTTCAAAGCTTGACAAAATCCCTAAAGTTTTACGACATACAGCATTTGTTTTAGTGTACAAAATATTCTTAGGATATGCTAAAAATATACCGTGAGTGCTAAAATTATACAGCTCTTTCCAGAGAATCTTCCTAATTTCTCTTGATTTAGTACATGTCAAGGAGTGATTTTAAAGGTCATCTCACTTCCTTATGTTTATTCAAAAAGAAGTGCTGAAAGCTAACATTTTGGCAAATGCTCGCTACAAGTTGTACACTTTGTACTTGTTTTTGCAGATAATGGTGAGTTTCATCTCATGGAAGCAGTCAAAGTGGAGCTTGATTTGAGAAATAAGAGGTATCACAAATCTTGTGTATATAAGTAGATATAACTCCTGGAAAGGCAAGATGTATTGTGCCAGAGCCTTGAACTAACTGGAAAATCAAAATCTTCATCAGTTTTTGTCTCCTTGCCTGTTTTAAGTGTGCGGATTCTAAAATGTCTTTCTAATGGCTTGAATTACTGTTGGATGACATCTGGCTGCACAGGTGTGGGAGCAAAATAGTTGATTTGCGATGGAAAGAAACGAGCATCTCAGTCATAGGAGGGCATTACTGCAGCACAGGCTTTGCCTTGAACTCCTCCTTACCCCCTGCGTTTGATGCACAGATGTTCCATCCATCTGAACCGCTCAGGTGATAAGGGAGGATCTGCCTTTGTTACTGTGAATAGGAAGAGGAATAATTGGGGAATTTATGAACTTATTGCAAACCCTTTGTGAGCGGGGGGTGCTGTTGTGTAGAAAGGAAAGAGAAAAACCTCCATTTCATGGAAGTTTTTGGCAAACTTGACTGAGCTAAACCTGGCAGGGGAGGAGAAGTGCAGACAGTGGGTTGGCCACAATAAAGAAGGTGGTTTTGAATGCACGCGTTTCAGTGGTACTAACCCAAATTCTATTTTCATAGTGGGTCTGGAGTATAACTTAATTTGTCTTAATGGAGATGTCTTCCAGATTTCTGGTGGTGGTGGAGAGAAGAGGGAAAAGATTGTGCATAGAACGGGTGGGTGGTGGAAAAATCCCTTTTTTTTTTTCTTTTCCTATCACAGTTTTCAATGAGAAATCGTGTAGACAGCAGCTTCTAGTCTGCCAATGCAAATTGAGACAAATTAGAGGGTAGATTAACTAATTATTATTATGTCACGGTAGCAATGCTACAGTTCAGGTTGCAGAAGGCATTCCATTATTTGCTCTGTTCTTCACAGTTACCTTTTAATTGGCAATGTATTTGTATATAAATTAAAGCAAGAAAGCCTCTAGCTTTTTGTTTTATAGTCATTAAAGAAATGCTTCAGTGGGTTTTGGACTAGAAGGAAAGAGGGACCCTTTACAATGATCGGAACAGACGGTAATGCCCCACGAGGGGGACATTCGTAAGAATGGAAATTCCTTTTTAGCCCTCACAGTGGAATACGAGTTAGATACACATCTGATAAACAGGCTATTTTAAATCTCTGTTCGGGAATATAGGAAAGTGAAATGTGCAGCTGGCAAGCTAAATCTCCTCATGCTTCACTTCTTTAGAAATAGACAGTCGCCAAACAAAAGGCTTTATTGCAGTTATTGTAGTAATAACTAATATACATACCTGTATGTATATGTATATCTCCCTCCAGAGTACAGCTGCAGGAAGAAGCTGTGCAAAACGACAGTTTGTGTTTGCAGTGGTTTGGAGTTGACTGTAATTCTCCCCATCTTTAAAAACTTTGATGTGCACTTTAGGTGTAAACCAAGTTTCAACTCGTAATGAAAACTCTTTTGTAAATAAATAATCTACTTTTAATTCTCTATATGAGAGGTGCTTGGCCTCCAAGATAGAACTTTCTTTTTATTTGAAATGTAGAAAATTTGTGCTATAGTTCCAATACTGAGGTGTTCATGTGTTAGGTGGTCTTACCTGTGCTCCCTTTCCAGGCTTCTATGAATGGAATTATTAAGGCAAGTAGGATCTTTGGAACCTCACCTGTCTCATTATGGGGATACTACTTTTATATATATATAAATATATATATATATATATATATATATACACACACACACGCATATATGTATATACATAAATATGTATATATATGTAAATGAAATGATCATCTTGAAACCATTAGGTTTCTCTGGAAGGTGGGTTAGATGTCTTCAGCGTGGGGAACCTCACCTGTCTCATTATGGGGATACTACTTTTATATATATATAAATATATATATATATATATATACACACACACACGCATATATGTATATACATAAATATGTATATATATGTAAATGAAATGATCATCTTGAAACCATTAGGTTTCTCTGGAAGGTGGGTTAGATGTCTTCAGCGTGGGGAAAACCTGGGTGTAGAACATGAAATTTCCCTTCCATCTGGAACCTCATTGTTTTGTTGGACTTTTCCAAGAGGTTTTGAAGGGGCCTTGTACACCCTGTCTTTCTATGTGAGGAGAGCTTGGGTGACCTGGCCTGGTTTAGTGACGCAGCTCTGGAGCATCCATTTGGGGAATCACCTTGGGCAAGAGCTCTGGGAGCTTGCTGAATGTGAATCAGGTTATGGAGCTGGAACCTTTGTACTTCTCTAGGGTTCCTCCTCTCTCGTATCCCATCACGTTTATTTTCAAGGCATTGGGACCTGGCCAATCCTGCTTTGTCTTGGTAGCTCTTTGGGCAGAGAACTGATGACCAGGTGGGCAAATGGCCTTGAGACTGCATTCAGAATGGACACGTTCTTGCGGTGGCTAGACGAACTATTGCTTTTCTTCAGGAGAATAACAAAAAGCCTGTCAGCTCCAGACATACTGCACTTAAAGTAGAAGGACCCAGACCCTTTCCTGCTTCCGGGAACTTTACGTTCACTTCAGTAGGAACGACTGTTAATTTAAGTATGCTATTGATATATGTCATCCAAATCAAAACATCTTCCTACGTTCCCGCCATCTGGAACAACTTTTCCATATTTTGTTGTCTCATTGACTTTTCAAAATTTAACTGAAAATGTATTTTCACTTTTTATTTCTTTTGGTAATGCTTAGTTGTCATCTCTGCTGCACTTCTGTAAAAATCTGCAAATAATTTTGGAATAAGCATTAAGGGGAGGGAGCTCTTCTGTGTCAGAAAACAATCCTGTTGGGTATGGGAGACTTCCAGTGCGCTGAGATCCAATCCCACCCCATCCCTGCCTCTGGGGGACCTGACACCTTTCTAGACTTTTGTTTCGGAGTCATCTAACAAATTATGCTCCGAGTAGATGGGAAAGGACATGTGGCTGATGGACTGACCACAGCCTGGCCCACTGATGCCACTTCAGCTGTAGAGGCACAGGCTTTGTCAGGTACATGTTGTCCCCAAAGCAGGAGAGGATGAAGTTGCCCCTGTTTGGGATCCAAATTGCACACCCCTTGTGCTGGACCATCCTGTTAGGAACAGCATGTTTCCTGCATCTGCTTCTGTGGAAATTGGGGCCACATAACTCTATATCAATTCAGAACATAAAATACAAATAAACTCCTAAATGCGTGGTTGACTTCAGGCTCGTGAAGACTTGCTGCAAACAAGTGATGCATGCGATCAAGGCTCAGCTGAACAGAGCTGAAATGCCCGAGCAGGATTTGGGGATACAAAGGAATAGATTACTGTGCTCATTGCCTTTCAGGGACCTATTTAAGCACAGAAATATGGGGAAATTTTTACAGATTTCTGTGCTTTTGTTTAGCGGGGAAAAAAAATAGTACTGCAAATGTGCTGTGTATGGACTGAATTAACTGAAATTAGCTGCTTTGTGCAGATACCCAGCCTGAGACTTTCAAATTGACCTGGATTTTTTTACTGCTCACTTTATTTCTTTAATGGCATCTTATTATCGGAATACCTTGAACATCCGTAATTTTACATTGTCTAAAGTTGTTTGATGTTTCTAAGTTTTGCTTTGGATTATTTTCAGTAAAAAAACAATGCCGTCCCATCCCCAAAACTTGCTTTTCCTTGATACTGGGTGGGGTGCACTTTGGAAATAACAAGTAGAGAGACCCAGCAATTGGTCATTTAGCAGATAGAAAATATTGAGGGATTCTGTCCTGCAACATAAGTAGCTATTTATGTACTTTTTTTGTGACTCACTATTTCTGATGTGAATAACTTACAAAAATAGTAATGAGGGAAGACTAAATAAGGAGAAGTACAAGAATGGAAAAGGAAGAATCCAAAAGTGAGGTTCAACTGGAACAGTTTGCAATTGCAATGTCTATGGGTTTAGGCAACTTAAACATTCAAACCACAAAGCAAGGAAAGACTGACTTAAAATACTTTGGCTCAGACTTTGAACCTAATGTAGCCCAATTAACTCTTGTCTGAATTTTGCTTTTGGCTAAATCTGATGCTACTGTAGACAGGAGCAACATCTCCATCGCTAAATGCCTATTCACATAAAACTGGACTGGTGCTTGCAAGATCCTGCTGATGGTATAGATCCAGAAAAATGTATATAGATACAGAAAAGTGTTCATTATTGTGTGGCAGAGTGAGAAAATACTCCATTTAACTTTTAGCATTTGACTCACTGATGCTGGGTGACAGTTGCCTTGATGTCCTACTGTAGATAAAGAGGCGTGGAGGAAGGTATGCACATCCTGACACTGTGTAAGATCCTTTGGGAAGATGTTTTGCTCCTACACTGGTGAATAACGGGGTCTAAGGTGTTGTACGGCTCTATTTGGTACCTTATGTGTAATGACTGCAAACCTGTGCCAAGCTGGTGAGAAGCTGAAGAGTGGTCCACAGCTCATCGCATCCTAGATGGGCAGTGGAGATGAGGTTTCTGCCAGGGATTAGGTACTGCTGCCTGGTGAGGAGACGTCTTTTGATCACTCCTCAGTCTCTTGACTCTTAAAATTGACACATATAAGGCAAAACTTTTTGCAGTATTTTGGCCTGCTCTCCTGCTGCTGCCCCCAGTGGGAGTAGGGTGAGTACTTTTGACGTTCCCACTCTCAAAGTTCAGGCAACTTCCTTGTTTTTCCCTTGAGCCCTCACCACAGATCTGTTGTGAAGAAAATGATGAGAAAATGTTCCTGCGCCTCATTTCTTGCTAATGGCGGTAGCGCTGGAGCCGCGCTGTCATGTTGTCAGGTCCCAGCTTGCATTTGCAAACTTATCTAATCGGAAAACTACTTGTGTCCTATAAATAGAGATGGCCAAGAATGGTTTGATTAAAAGTTTGTTTACTGTTTGAAGTCCCCCATTTGTGGAAAGTATTAAGCCAGTTGGAGTAAGGAGTATTTCAGGAAAACTTATCAGGAATTTTCCTCAAGTTTTGGCAGCTCTATGGCAGAGTTGTTGGCTTGCGAAGACGGATAAGGTGCAATTGCTTTTCTGATTAAAGCAGATTGAAGCCTCTGTTCTCAAATATGTCAGTCACTCTCTCACCTCCCCTTAAATCTCTTTTAGAACTGTTCTCCTTGTACTGCAGCAGTGATGTGGAAAGAAGCTAAATTTCAAACTGCTGGAGGGTTTAGTGGAGCAGAATTGTTGTTTTCTAGCCAGTTCTCCCACTATGCAAGGGGACTGGAGTCTGGGAGACAGTAAATCTAGATAGCACCATGTCGCTTTCTCTGCCCTCCTCTCCCTCCCCTCGAGGTCCTTACTGAAGAACAGCATGGAGTAAAAACAACACACTGTGGGGCATAAGATATTTATTTAAAGGCTTTTAAAAAACAGGGTACTTACGTTCCTAAATTTAGATTTAGGTGGCCGATGTTAAGCACTCATCTTTGAAAACACTGGCCTCAATGGACAAGCTGTAAGTTGTTGGTTTTGTGTTTTTTTTAAAGCTGCAGACAGATTAAGTGGAATTCTGTTTACCTGCCTAGCAGCCTTGCAGAAATAGGATGGCAAAGCCACAGAAGTCAAGAAACGTTCCATCATTTGGAGGGTGACATCACTTGCAAGTCAATGAATGATGTCCCATTTAGGAACTTGCATAAATGACTGTTAATGGTTGTTTGGCAGACCCGGCCAAATAGAGTCTGGATTAATGTGGTCATTGTTCTAGATTTATTATTCCCTTTTTAAAAGAATGCTCTAATATATTCAAATGGAGCAGAGGCAATATTTCTAGTGTGAAGTGCAGCAAACTGACTGAGGGGTCACATGTCAGGCACTGAAATTACCATCCCATATTGTGGTTTCTTCTATTGAAAAAAAAGGAGTTTAATCGGAGTGGAGAGAGTTCCTTTGAACCCTCAACCATTCTTAGACCTTTTAATTATTTATTTCTAAAAGACTTATGTGCACTTCCCCTTGGACCAAACCGAGCTCCTTTACCAAAGTTCCCTGAAAAACTGGGGAACTTCTAGTCCAGAACGGGATCTCAGCTTTGTGGCTTCAATCCTTTTGCCAGATGACGTTAGTGTTTATAAGCAGTACAAGTAGCTAGAATTTCTCTGTCAGTTCCTATTATAAGATCCTGATTTTAATTCATAGAATATTGGGTTGGAAGGGACATCAAGTATCATCTGGTCTGGCCTTCTTGGCAAAAGCACAGTCTAGACAAGATGGCCCAGCACCCTGTCCAGCTGAATAAGTGTCCAATGTTGGGGAATCCACCACTTCCCTGGGGAGATTAACCCAATGGCTGGTCATTCTCCTGGTGAAAAGTTTTCTTCTTGTGTCTAATCAGAATCTCCCCAGGAGTAACTTGTACCCGCTGCCCCTCATCTTTTCCATGTGACTCCTTTTAAAAATGGAGTCTCCATCTTCTTTGTAGTCACCCTTTATATACTGGAACACAGTGCTGAGGTCTCCCCTCACCCTTCTCAAGGCTGAACAAGCCCAGTTCTCTCAGCCTTTCCTCACATGGCAGCTTCCCAGTCCTTTGTTCATCTTTGTGGCCCTTCTCTGGATCCTCTCCAGCCCTTCCACATCTGTTTCCATAGGAGGGAACAAAACTCAACAGTGTTCCAGGTGTGGCCAGATGTCGAATTTCTCATTTAATGTGGCACTGATGACTTCACCAAGAGCTGGAAGTTGGGGCTCATGTCATAGATGTAGTTGGTTTACAGGCTTATCCACCATAATTTCTAAGGAGTATGTGCAAGGGAAACAGATCGTTAGTATGACTATTGCAGTTCTGGAATATCACACTTCTATCATGCTTGACTAAAGAGCTTTAGTCTTCCTTATTTGCAGTTTACACTTGAACCCTGGATTCTAGACGTTTGGGTAGGAATCTTATCTCTTGAAAATTGGATGTAAAAGATGGAAGCTGAAGTTTTTTGATGTAGTTGTTAGCAAAGTAATAAAGGGTTTATAGACATAATCAGGAATTTGGTTAAAAGAAAGTGCATTTAAATCTTTTTGTTTGTTTGTTTTTACATAGTTTTTATCCTTGCTATGTGTTTTGGTGTTAGTTGAATCCACTTTACATCTCTGGTAATAACTTCAGAATAACACCCTGCTTAGGGTAATTCTGAAATGGATTTGAGCCATGTTGTGCCGACTTCTATTTCTAGGTTATATTGCTGAGTGCAAACACTTGTGAAAATGCGAAGAAGCAATGGAAATAAGGAGGAAGTGAACTTATTTGAACTTTATGAAAAGAACTTAAACCCCATTTAACTTATTTAAAATGTGAGTTGACTGCCCAGGTCTGTTCTTATGTCGTTTGGACAAATGTTCCTCTACTTAATCACAGCAGAGATCAGCCACTAGTTCTTTGTATGTAAACTGTGTGCAGAAGGCTTACGTTGAGGGTGAGCTTGGGGGAATGATGTTCCTGGTCATAAGGCAATTAAACTAATATGTTCTGGAAGAGGATAGAATGGAAAAGGGATGTCCTTTGGCTGGCAGTTACCATTCCAGCTCTGTACATTATATGAAATGCTGGCTTTGCACCACACAGCTTTTCTCCTCCGCTGTCATTCCTCTACAGTCCTCTTTAAAAGCTGAGAATAATTTATCTTAGCATATGTAAGTTTATTTTTTATGTAATTACATGTACCATCGTGTTAACTTTGTGAAAAGGTTGTGCCTATTGTCCTTAGAAAACCAAAGTGATTATCATTGGTTTGTTTTGTTACACAATTGTTTAAATTATAATAAGTTACCATCATTGTTTCTTGAGTCCAGCTGTGTTTATGGATTAAGATCTACTGACTCAAATATTTACAGTGTTCCAAAAATTATGAGAACATGCAGTGCTGAGGGTTTTCCATATGCTGTTTTATTTGACTGAGTTCTCCATTGCGACTGGAAAAGATGTCTTAGTCCAGAAGAGTTTTGTAAAAGACGGTCGGGTGCCTTTTATATCTGTCTGGGCCAGTGTTGTCCGTCACTTGGGGTACTGGTGTGCAGAGGCAATTCCAGGTTTCCAAGTGAGACCAGAGCTCTGGTGGTGACGTGTGTTGAATCCTCTGGAAAACTTGGAGGTGCTGACTGAGCCCTTGAAGTCTGGCTAAAGCCAGTGATAATAGCATTAAATTTTACCCCCAGGCCACTCCACTTTTAAATATCCTCTTGATGTGAGTTACCCGCTTCCGCAAGGAGCGTATGTATGGGATATCTATTTAAGGTCTGGACTGGGGCAGCTCCCAGGAAGCCCGTGGACCTTTTCAGAGCAGATTTATGTCTCTTTGTCTAAGGCAGACTAAGAGTTTAATTTGTGTTTGTGTCGTCGTTACATGTCGCGTCTGTTTGAAATGAGGAATTGGTGTTATTCAGAGGAGAGCTGTGTTTCTTGCAGGGAAAGAACAAGCTCCCATGATTTGAACCCCTTTGCTGCATTTCAGGAACTCCGTGCAGGGAAACACTCAAGTTCATTGAAGTCTGTTGGATTTGAGCACGTGCCTAAAAGCCCACGTCTAAGGCTGTGTTTGTGTTCAAACACTTCCCCGTGCAGGGTCTGAGTCTGCTGCTACTGAAGCCATAAGCCAATATCAAATGGCAAGGGGATTAGGAGGAAACTTTCCCTCTTGACTAGCTGTTCTGTAGCTGCCTGCTGCAGAGTTGTTGTATTTTTCCCTTTGTAGCACTTGAGTACCAGCTGCTCTTGACAGCAGGGTATTAAACCTGTTGGGTCAGCAGTCAGTCACCATGGCAATTCCTGTGCTTCTGAGAGGGGAGAGGAAGGGACGTGAGAGATCATTGTATTTCGCTTTAAACAGAGCAGGGTGAGTTTGTTGGAAGAGCTGAATCATCAGATCTTGTCCTGTGCGCCTTGAGTCTGCCCAGTCCGGGCTGTCACCCTCTGCCATGGCTCCTTGCATTGAACTCAACAGACATCATGTAGTTTTTGGCACCTCCTTTGCAATTTTTTTTTTTGCCTTGGCAATGATAAGTTAGCCATCATTTTGCCGTTTTAAGAGTACAAATGTCACGGAAAGTAGGTGAGATGCATGCCTAGCTTACCAAGGTGCTTCCCCACCATCATTGTGGAGACTCTGATGGGATTAGGGTCTTGCCAACCCTTTAATGGGTTGTTTTTCTTGGTCCTAGTTCCACATTAGTTTTTAGATTAAGTACAAAGGACCAGGGCGGGCACCCCTGTACAACCTTCATATGTACCAGGTCTCCTGAACTAGATCCTACAAGCATGTGCTCTTACCCTCAGCTCTGAAACTACAAACATCTTCATTGCTGTGGTAAATGGGCTTCTTTTCTGCATGTGTAGTTTAGTCTTGAGTATTTTGCCAGCAACCAGTCCTTTCTCACTCATTCATGTGACAGCCCCTCAACCATGAGCAAACCCAGAGAACCAAAATGTTCTTGTGGTGTCAATAGGCAGGTTGTTCTGTGCATGGCTGGGGAATCCCAGCAGGTTGGCCCCTGGATTGTGCCCTGTTTGCAGAGCCTTGTTGCTTTCCCAGAGCTGTATTGCTTTTGTGTTATCCATGTGTGACTATCTAGAAGTTTTTCACTGGGTCTGGTGACGAGTGGTGTCTCCGTTCCACATACCTGGGCGTACCATGGGTGTGGGTAGGGTCAGCACTCATCCAGTGATGCTTCAGTTGCACAAAACTTTCATGAAGGATTTTGATGTCTGAATAAAACTAGGTTTATGGAAGATTTTTTTAAACCAGAATGTTTAAAAAGAGCAAGTTCATTGTTTTTTCTAGCACTGAAATAGGACACAGTCCCCTTCTTCATTCTTCAAGTGATCAGGCACATAAGCATGTGCCTAAAGCTAAGGAAGAGTTAAGTCTTGTCCTGATGGACAGCCTCATGGTATTTTGTAAACCCTGATTTTTTTGTGGGTCTGGGTTTTTAAAATTCTCATCGTTATTGCACGTGTTAGAATAAAAGTTATTCCCCTGCGAATAGGAAATATCACTAATGGAGCTATGGATGCTTTATTTTCCTCTGTACCATGCTGAGAACTCACCTCATTGTGTCTGCCTAATTAGGGAGTGAAATACAATCCTCCGTCTGTCTCTTTATATTGTTAATCACTGTGAGTTTGGATTAAAATATTAACCCAAAGTATGAAGTAGTGTAAGTATCAAAGCAGTATGAAGACAAAGCAAGAAACCCATCTGTTCTCTCCTTTTCTTCCTTTGGTATATGGAGGCATGTTTGACTGCTAAAGTTCACATATTCTCCCTGAGATGTTTGTTTTGTTTCATTTATATATATATATATATTTTTTTTTTTTTTTAATTACAAGTATTTGTGTGTCTGTGTAGGTGTGAATATCAATGTAATGATACAATGGAAGATGGTGATCAAGCCGATGCGCTGAACAGCTGTGCTCTACGTGGGGATTTTAGGGAAGTCTGAAGAGTCCAAAATACATTCACCACTTCTGGGGCTTTGTTTTTAGTGAGTTTTTGAAACTGTAAGATTCAACAGAGTAACAATGATAGCATCAACTCCTTTTAAGGCTGTTCAATAGTGTTACTAATGATACAATAATGTTACTAATGTGTTCAGAGGCTAAAAAGTTTGCTGAAGCAGTAGTCGTTTGGGGAAGGTCTGTATGCTAACTGCAGACTAGTGATTTGCTGGAATCTCGAGACAGCTGAACTGCTTGACATATGGATGGAAATGAATGTTTTGCCCATATTTCAAAGTATATTTTTAACTTCGGGGGAGTTGGGGTACTTGAAATAAGCAGAAGGTCCTGGTGATGGGTCATGAGCTCTGTCCTGCAGATGTATGAACATGTGCAGCTTCAGCTTCATCAACATAGGTCTGAAACCAAGCACAACCCTACAAGAGGTGTCAATGGAGGCGATGTCAAGTGATGGGCAGGATTTTTAATCTTGGTGCCAGTGCCCTGTCTGAATGGGTAGCAGGCTTTCTTCAGAGGCATAAGTACTTGCTACTATTTGTGAGCTTTTGCTTGCTTAAGCAAGGATTTCCAGCAGAATAGGCTGTGATGAAATGAGAGAAGAGACGTTGAAGAGTGTGGAATAAATAAATGGCGGAGGAAAGGGGAGTGTTGAAGGAAGGGGAGAGGAATACATGAGCATTGCTTGCCCGGAGCCTGATCCTGCTGACACCCAGCGTGGTGAAGGTGCAAACAGTCTAGTGTTCATTAACATCTCAATATTTACCTTCAATCAGTGCTATAATGTCTTTATTTTTTGCTTATGGTATTAAATATAAAGACCGTTCTTGTTAAATCTACTTCTTTCATCTGGGGGATTAGAGATAAACATCAGCTTAACACTTCAGTAATTATCTAGC
Source organism: Patagioenas fasciata (assembly GCF_037038585.1). Taxonomy (NCBI): domain Eukaryota; kingdom Metazoa; phylum Chordata; class Aves; order Columbiformes; family Columbidae; genus Patagioenas; species Patagioenas fasciata. The sequence continues at coordinate 4,108,210 of NC_092539.1, forward strand.
AGACTTTTATTTTGCTGATTAGAGCTGCAAAACTTCTGAACGTTTGCATCAAATTTGACTTGTTCATTAAATTTCTGTTGGAACTACAGCACAAGTCTGGAGGTGGCAGATACAGCAGTTCAGTTAGGCTTGCATAAAACTTGTTTGGCTTAACTGAATGATATCAAAGTGTGTGCATGTATTAAGAATATGGATATTTTTAACCCTGATAAATGTGTAAGAAACCAGCAGCTTTAAAAAGTGCTGTTTATTTTGGAAGATTCGCTTAAACCTGAACACTAATGAGCATTATCCTGCCAAATGTGCAGACAAGATAAAAGAGGAAAAAAACCCGTCCTATAAATATTTGTGATAATTTGTTAAAACTCGTGTTTTTATCAGGTTGTAGTGGATGAATGTTTGACCAGCAGTCACTGTGAACATAAGACAGAAATAGCATTCATAGAAATCTTAGATGATAACACATCACTAGCTTCATTGTATATTTTCCGTTTCATGGTGACTACAGAGGACCAGAGTCCACAAAACAGTCTGTGCTCATACAAAAGGCACTCCGGTATAGCAAATGAACAAAATGTTCTTGGATCAAACTCTGGGTTTTATTTTATTTTATTATTTTATTTTATTTCATTTTTTTTTTTTAGGCCAGAAAAAGTGATTTGAATGCTCCCACAGCTTTCCTCTTCACCTCTTGTACTGTTACATCCTCTGACATCACACTGTGCTTCCAAGGAGAAGTTTATGGTGTCACGAAAAGGGCCTCAGAAGTTCAAGATGCTGTGACACTGAGAGAAAGTGTCTGTATGTTTTCAAATATTATGGAAATTGTAAGCGTGCTTTCCAAAACTGTCAGAAATATATACTTTGAAAAGATGAATGCCTGTGTGGGATTAACTCCTCATGTTACACATGTACTCTGGAGTGTGTTGTTTTCTCCCACTGGTCTCCGGAGCCCAGTATCTCAAATGGAATCTGACACACCACACCAGATGCTAAATGAGGCCTTTCCAAATTGAGGTGTGTGTTTTCTGTGCTGAATGTATCTTTCCAGACCTAGTTTGTGTAAGTCTGATGGGAGTTGTCCTGCTGTTTTGGAACAATTCACCTGGCTCAACCACAGCCCATCTTTGTGCTTGGTGTTAACAAATGCGTGTGGATGGGTCCCTCCTCCCCCTGCCTGCCCATTGCCCCCAGTTGAAATGTCTTACTGGTGTAGTTGGTGTAGCTAACCGGTGTACATATGGAGTGTGTTTCTAGGAAATGTTATGCAAACCAGTTCCAAAAAAGAGTCAAGCATAGGAAAATGATGTTAATGCTATCCCTAAAGCAGATAAAATCCATTTCAGATGTTATTCCTCTTCTTTTAAGAAAGGAGAAGCATGTAATTACAGCAGCTGTTTGTGCTATAACAAACTGGCACTGTGCGTTCATGGCTAACATTAAACAGCTGATCTGCTGCACATCCCAAGAGTCTTCATAATAAGGTCTTGAAAGACGGGGTTTACCTGGCTATGAAACAAGAAATGCTCCGTTAACATTGGCACTCGCTAACTCGGAGTAGAAAAGGCAAGTCAACATGAGCATAACCAGCTATGACAGCTGCGTGGCTTGGGCAGGACATATTCTCCACCTCATCCAGAAGGAGCAAGGCTCTGAGATTGCCGACACTTGTGTGGTTTGAAGTCCTGACGTGGCAGATGGCACGGTGCTCTCAAGCCCTCTCTTCGCATTTGACGCCCTTTGAGAAGCAAGTGTCCTCTAGGTCCTCTGTTAAGGTTGTCCAGAATTTCTAGGTTGAGAAAAGAGGAGGATGGATGGATGAATGTGAATTTTTTTCTCTTCAATATTTTTAGGCTAGCAATTAGGGTTTTCAACAAGCTGAACAGAGACTTGTACTCTGGTTTCTGCCCCCGAGGAACTCCTCAGTACATAGGTGTTCACTGATCTTTGGGTACGATGGCGCCTCTGCCATGTTCAGTGTAGCACTGCGTTGATCTGTCTTTTCACGATGTTGATCTGTCTGTTATGCTGTCTTCTAGAAAACCTGTTGTTAACACATCATCTTGTAAAGCATGAGACTTTCACATGGCAGTGACAGGTAATATATACTTGTTTCCTTGAAAAAAAAATCTTTTCCATTAGCAATGACTTGCTGATTGCCTATTTATTTTCGCAAATCTTCTCATGTCAAAATATTTTGATAAAAGTCTGACCCTTGTTAAATAATCAAGAAAATAATTACTACTTCCAATTTCATTTAATTTTTGACTGTCAAATAACCTAACAAGCTTATTTTTAGATCTCAGAAATACATCTTAGAGGGTGCTGCAGTGAGTGAGCAAAGATGGTTTGTACCTGGCAGAGTTGGGGAATGGAGGGAGGAGGCTGATTTCAAAGCCTGGTGCACATTAGGATTGAAAGGCAGAGAGTGCAGGGAAGGAAGAAACACTTTACGTGCAATCGTGACCCAGCAACATTGGGTTAATGATCACAAAGTGGCAGCTAAATTGGTTAATTAGAAAATAAGTGCCTGCTGTTTGCATCTGTCTCATTAAGTCTGAAGAATAAAGCTGCAGAGGAGAGGTATGAGCAGGGCTGGTTAGCAGGGTGCAGCCTGGGGGTGGCTCGGGGGCTGGTTTGTTGGAATTGTTTCTTGAGTTGTTGAACGTGACTTCTGTGGTTATTGTGTGTCTTGTCGTGTACGCCAAAGGTTGTATATGGGGTCAAGCGCTGAGCTGTAAAGAGTGTTTATTCCTAGATACGCTGGTCTGAAATGTTACTGTAAAACCTCTTCATTTTAACATGCAGCAGGAATTTCCTGTATTTATCCTGTAAATGTTGAAAATGTCACAGTTGCAGAGAAAAGGTATGTGGAGTGACAGGGAGGTGAGGTGGCGCAGAGTGAAATTGCAGGTTGTAAGGGCTTGGTTTTCCTTTTATTTTATTTTAAAGGAGGATGTGGGCTATTTGAACAAGTCTGTCGAGGCTTTCCCCCAAACGTGCCAAGTTTGAAATTCCTCTTTGAACACCACCGTGGCACTTCTGGGACCGGTGTGAGAGCCTGTGTTAAATAACCAGCATGAGATTTACAGGAACCAGGCCTGAGTGGATGGGACTTGAGAAACCGAAGTGCTTGGGATGCCTTTTTTTGTGTATTTGTTTTGGTTTTGTGATTTTTTTTCTTTATCAAGTTCAAAGCATGGCCCACATGGTTAACTCCTTGTTGCTTTGCCAGGTACAGAGAGGGGACACAAAGGTGAAGAAGGTATGAGCAGGGCAGGTCAATAGAAAAGTTTGGAGAGCAACTGTCATGTTTCCACTGTGGACACATGAGTTGGGATTCATGCAGTTTTTAGATATGCAGAAATCTTAAAAACTGGCATGGCAGGGGGACTCCAAACCAGCAGCGGTAACGGTGAACTGAGGAAAACCAGTGTAATGGGAGAATATTCTCTTAAGGCTGCTTCTTGTGATCCTTTTTCTTCCAAAGTTCGAGCATCAACTTTATTTGGATGTCTGATATGGGCAGAATGATATTCTACTTTATGAGAAAGATGGTAATTCAGGGCACTTTCCAGAGTGTGCCGAGGCCATTGGGGACCTCATCTAAATGATGGGTTTTCTCCATTGACTTTGAATCACGTTGTTGCATCCTACAGCTGAAACTTCCAGCCCTCTTACAAGGATTTTGGACACTTAGTCCCCCATGGAAAATTAAAATGAGATTAGAAAGGCTCAGCCTGCTATTCTAAGTGGATTGAATCAGAAGTAGGAACAGGCTTGGGCTTTTGTTAACAATCAATTGAAACTTAATACTGCAATGACTTTCAGCATCCACAGGGAGGGAAGGCAATATCTCTGGAAAAAGACAGTATTGTATATCACAGAACCGAATATTCTGCATGGAATATTTATTGGAAAATGATTTACATTCCCTTAATTTTCCCCCTACAAAAGTCTGCCCTTTTCTGGCTGGAATTGTCTTCATAACCACATTCCTGTTTCTGAAACTGCTAATAGACCTGATTTAAGTTGTTCACATAAAATGCTTTTCATGGGGAGAAGAATCGTTCTTAAAGTGCATCTCACTAAAATATGCCAAGGTTATTAGCACTTCACATTTTGCAAATGAATTCATATCTTATTTAAAATTTTAATTGAACATACATGGCTTGCTTTTTTAATAACTTTTCAGGAAAGATTATTCTTTTCCCAATAAAAACCAGACTGTGCTCACTAAAGAAAAGTCTAAGGAAAATTTGAGCTAAATTACCCTTTCCCTCAAAAAAAGATGTTTGAAGAAATAAAATAGAAAAATAGGTCTCTTTGGGCCCTTGCAAAATGCAAATAGCTCTTAATAGGCAGGTTTTGCTTGGCTGTTAACTAGTTGTAGCTGTTCTTGCTTCATTTGGTTTGCATAACCGTGGCCTAATTCAAAACTATTTTATCGTAATGTACCCCTTTGTTACTACTTCTGTGCTAATATTTTGGCATTTTACCTATTTCCTTGATAGCTTCATATCTCCTGTCTACCTGGCCTGCTTGCGCGGTGTGAATGGCAGTGAAGGTGTTTGTCCCTGTAAGGACAAGGGGCGTGGGGGTTCAATACACCCCTGTGTTTAACTTATTTAAATCCACCTTTACAGGTGATGATCAGATAAACCAACCTCTATTTAAAAAAAAACCAGAAAGGTTTTAAAGCAGGGAAAGTCGAAAGAACTTTAACAGGCATAAGTACTCGGTTTCCAACAAATAGTTGTTCTGGATCTAATGTTTGCCCTACATAAGCAAGAGCTTCACCAATTGTACCTTGATATTAGAATTAGTTTGATTTTAAATCAAGCAGAACACTTGTATCCTGGCAATAGATCATTTTTATGTTGCATGTGGTTCCATTAGGAAAGATTTGATGTGATTGTCAGGGTAAAATTGCTGATTTCAATCTTGTCTGGTTTCCCTCTTTGCACTTTGGCAAGTAGAGAAATATTTAGCTATTCCGTTGAATAGCTAGGGCATCTAAGTAGCCTCTTAAAAAAGTAATGGGCTGGCAGCTGCCATCTTAATGGTCTCAAAAAAGTAAAGCATCTCAAAGATTTATTTTTTTGCTGACTTGCAGCAGCTGTGTTCATTTGTTAAGGTAGGAGTCTACGGGATCCAGGCTTTGATTAAATGCATTTTGAAGTCTGTTGCATGGGTGCTGGACACTTTAACAGGATGAGCAAGATACGTTGAAATTTGGGGCTTTTAAAGGGTGCAAGGAGCTGGAGTTAGTCTCGATAACCCAATATTACAGCAAAGAGCAGATGTTCTGCCCTGAAACGCAGGTTCCACTGAGAAATGAGCAGAAATGGTCAAAGTGAGCAGCAGGGGACAGGAGGAGACAGATACTGTCACATCACTGAAAAGCAGTCCCAGTTTAGCATCATTCCTTACCAGCACCAGAAACTACATGTTAAGCTGTGACATTGTACCACAGTGTCCATTTTCGCACTGATTTCTAGTTTTCTGCTTCAAATTTTAAAAAGGGGATATAATGAATACAAGATCCTAATTCATGTGGTATTTCTGACTGTTAGGATGTGGGCCTCTTGATTCCGAAAAACCAAAGCTACAGTTCCTGCCCCACGCAAAAGTTCACTGCATGTCCCAGGTGGGATCTAACCATGTGTTCCTCTGACTCACAGATGTGAGAGGACCTCTGGAGGAGTTTGAGAGAGGTCATGTCATGGGGGGCAATGTCCTGAGTGAAATATTCCGGTATTGACAATATTTTTGTTAAAATGATGCGGACAAATCTATATGGAATAGAATTGGTTTGGATTTACATTTAAAACACACAACTAAATTGAACTCTAAATTTCCAACCGTCTTCTCGGCATTGATACTTTTTGACTTGGACTTACATGTCCTGTTATTATCAGTGATACGTAAAACATTATGGCCAAGTACCATACTCCCTGTGATATTTAAATATGTAACATATTTGGAGTTCTTTACTTTTACTTCTAATCTTTCAGCAACCCTATACTTTGACTTTTCTCTCAAACTGAGGACAGGCTTTTTTTCTTCATTGGGGAGTTCTGTTTTCAATCAGAAGGTGTCAGCAGCTCTGACTTTGGGGATACTGTCAAGTGGTGCTAGATTATTGATAATTTTGCAAGAACGACCAGACCAAAACACTGCAAATGTTTGCAGATACTCTAAGTCTGTGGTAAGGGCAGCAATAAGTGCTAACATGCCATGAGATCCACATGTGAGGGTTTTTTCTAAATAAAAAGTGAAGGAAACTAGAAGTTACGTGACAACGCATTTCTCTGAACTTTTGTTTCTTAAAGCTGAGTCTAATGTTGAAAGATTTGGATTTGATAGGGAACCCGAATCTTTGCAAATGCTGTGGAAGACTTTCTTGGAGCTGGGTACCTGGCACTATTTTACAATAGTTCAGGGATCATTCAGGTGCTGCAGAACTCACCTGTGTTGCACAGAACCCATTTTGCAACTGGTATTAGGAAAATACTGCGTTATTTCTCAGTGCGGGAGCTCAAGACCTTTTTTACACTTGTTCCTCTACTACACCTGTGCTTCTAAAATCCTCATCAAATTGGTTTAATCTATACTGACAGAAACTACTTTGGCTGATATTGGTTGATAACTATTAAGTGAGTGAAAAGTGCTGATGAATGTGCCTTTATATGAGTGCATTGGAAAAGCTTTTTACTGGCAGACATCACAAAAGTTGACCCTGTTCCTCACTTTTATTGACATCGATGGCCGGATGGTCAAGTTCCTTGTGTAGATTTAGGATCTGAAGTTCTGTCAGATAACCTTCCAGGCTTTTACCAGGGCTGCAGGTCTTAATAATTTAGGATTTAGGCATGGTGGATGTGTGGTAATAACCCTTGCTCGTGTCAAGCAGGTTGGCTCCAGCTCTGCACCTCGCTGGCAGGACCTTCGACAGGCTTGAGTTTTGCTCTTGGAAAAAGTTGTGCTGGGGAGCTGAAGAAAAGGAATTTGGCGTTTGCAGGGCCTTGAAAACAAAATACTCTTTTTTGCAGGAAGATTTTAGGATTGGTTTGGGGGAGAGAAGCAAGGAGCTTGTTGAGAGGTGGAGGGAATATCTCATTAATGATTTACTAATGAGCTGTAAAAGTTCTGACTCTCTATAACTTCTGAGGATGGAAAATGTTTCTTGGAATGCTGCAGCCCCACAAAGGCTGGGGCAGATCCTGGCTGCCTCTGTGTAGGGTCTTTGATAGAGTCTGACTTACCTCTTTACTCCAGTCCCTTAGGCCTTAGAAAAGATTAATCACAGTGTGGTGGGAAGCACATGGAAATAGCAAAGACATGAGAAATGAGAGCGGGAGCGAGGGGGAAAAAAGCCCCAACATGAAACACTGTTTTCTTTCTGGTAGGGCTTGGGCAGGAACAAATTGCCAATGATCTCACTTAGGAGCAATGTCAGTTTATTTGTACTGACTCTGAACTGACCATTTAGTGGGGGCTTCTCGCTCCGAGGCCCAACAGGCTCCTCAGCTCTGGCTTACGAGGGAAGAGCCCTGTAATGGGACAGGTTTTATGAACAGGGCAACATTCAGCAGGAATATAGGGAGGTCCAGCCAGAGCCCAATGCTGCCGATGTAAAGGACACTGGGTTCAGCCCGCTACTGCTGACCCCATCATATTGACTTAGACTTGATAGTAGTGCTGCCTATATCCAGTCCATAGGTGGGCACAACATACACTCCTGTGGTTTATGTGGAAGAAATGAGGCAGATCAGAGCCTAATGAAACAGAGATAATTAACTGAAACTTGACAACTCTGAAATCAAAGTCCCCAGCGTGTTAAACAGCGAGGGCTTGGAAAGGGTCCAAGATGGGCTGGAGTATGGTATAGATTTGCCTTTCCTGCAGTTATAAAGCTTTCCTCTGTGTTATGTCTCTAGCTTGGAAGAATTTGGGTGTTTTTCTGCAGCCAGTCCTTGTGGTCGTTATTTCCCCAGTAGCAGCTAAGGAAAGTGTTGGAGTTCAGGCGTGGATCCTGAAATCACTGTGCTAGGGTTGAAATACTGGTTCTGCCAGTGACTTGTGTGGCCCTCAGTAAGGCACTTTATTCCCTCTGGGCTTCAGTTTTCCACCTGTGCAATGTGGTTAACAAAGCTTTTCTTCTGTTGGCTGTCAGTACGGCCTGCAACTCTTTGGGACGGGGCCACTCGTGAGCGAGTGCATGTGAAGTACCTTGCAGAATAAGGCTGTTGCTTTGTTCAGATTTGGTGGTGGGGTTTTTTAATGAAATATGAAGAATAACACAGGAGGAAGCCCCTGCTGGGGGTTTAGCTGTGAAGTCTCGGTGGCTTCCAACTCGTGAGCAACCTTTGTCGAGTAAGCAAAAGGCAGAGAGGCTGTGACCCCCCCCAAAGCCCTGTGTGCACCTTTCCTTGCAATAACTCTTGCCTGGGCATGGTTCTAACACCGTAAATCCTCCTGCACGAGGCAGCACTCCCACATCCTTGTACCGTGAGGGAGAGAGCAGAGACCATATGAAGGTGCTGCGCATTCACAACCTCATCTTGCTAAGAGAAGTTGGAAGGTACCCAAGCATCTATCTAAGCAGTCTTAAGACTCTGTGTGTTCTTGGTTTTAAAGCTCAAGTGCTTAGTTAATGTCTGCACAGGTGGTTAAATACAATGGTTCCCTCTGCCAAGTTATAAATCTGAAGTTTACTGGAAAGAAAAAAAAAAAATAATAATAAAGACCAAGTTTATTCATGGTTTTTGCAGGTTGTAAATGTAAGGAAATGAGACCACTCGTGCAGATGGGCCTAATGTAAGCCTAGTGTGACACCTAAAAATGCCACTCAATAATTATAGGCCTGGAGACTCAAAGCAGTGGGCAGACATCCCCTTTAACGTTGTAGTTTGACACACAGTTTACATTTTAAAAACTATCTTCAGCCAGTGTGACAGTATTTTGCAAACATTGCTGCAGAAAAGCTATTTAGCAGCAAAGCATATGTGTTTTAAACTAAGCTCAAACGTCTTTCTGAAAAAGTACCATGCAGAGGGTGTGAGATTGGAAAAAGAATGTGTGTTTTGTTCCGAACAGCCTGAGAAGTGGCACTGCAGGTAAAGTATTTCTGGTTTTGTGGTTCTGCTGTCTTGATGATTTTGGGAAGAGCTAAATGACAATCAAAAATCTGATTATCCTTTGTGCAACACACAAATTTTCATGTATTTCTGATTACAGGGATGCAAATATTGTTTTCTACGACTGAGCTGTGAGATAATGTATGTGTCGTCTTTTCCCATTCCTGGTCACTCCAGGGGAGAGCTTCCTCCCTAGGAAAAAAGGTCCTAAAAGCTCGTAGGTAATGCAGTCCTGCCCTGTGTTCAGGGAAATGCTGTTGATGGCCTTTTTTTCAGGAACTGGGTGTGTTCAGCAGATGCTGGGGTAGCAGAGCTGTTGCAAGGTCCCCCTTGTGCAGGAGGCAGATGAGGGTGGTTGGTGTGTGCCAGGCAGCCCTGTCCATCCTCCTTTGTTTCACACCACAGAAAGACCAGCTCGAAGCTGCTGGGTATGTGTCCTCTTAGGAAATGGTCTGGAAGTCATTCATCTGAAGCATTGTTGTTACGGGTTCTATTAATAGTAGCAGATTGTTCCTTTAGATTTGTAGACAGCAAAACATGGGTTTGGTTTTCTCCTGCATCCTGGTTTTCACGTCATCTTGGTTTAGGCCATTATGAAAGGGATAAAAATTATATTCAAGTTCTGCCAGCTCTATCTGTATAGTAACCTTCTTGCAATGTAAACAGTTATATATTCCTGAGTAATAGGCGGTGCCGTACATGGTTGTCAGGCCTTTGAAACTAAGGATTTTGAAACACATGAAGATGTACTGAATGTGAACACATTGTCAAGCTGAGCTTCTAGGGGAGGAGCAGGGAGGGTATTGCTGGGGCATCTATTATCATTATCATTATTATTGCTAAATAAGTCTTCTGAATATATAGTATTCAATGGCTGCGTGCCCTTGCACCCCTTAAATGCCCGATGAAGAGTGATGGGCCAGCTCCTGTACACTCAGATAACAGCCAGGTGTGTTTTTATGGTTAACCTCGTCTCTGTGACTGTTTATTCAGTGGGCGAGTTAGAGGCAAGGAGATATCTTCTGTTCCCTGGTGAACTTGTGTGTTTTAGATATCAGAATCTACTTGAACCATCCCCAAGGAAGTTATGATTAAAACAGCCCCCAAGTGACACATGTTCCTCTCTGCTGCTTCACAGTAGAAGGCTCCAAGGTCTGTTGGTGACTTTGAGCTTCCAGCTGAGAAGTCAACTCAAGCTGGCTAGAGATTAAACACCACTTTTAACTGCCTGATACTGTGGAGCTTAAAACAAGAAAAAAAACATGCAGTGTCGCCTAGGGAGTAAACCAAAGCTTGCTGAAGCCTATTGAAAGGTTTCCATTGAATTCAGCAGGTATTGGATCAAGCTGCCAGCAACATGCTGATGTGACCTCCGCTTACAGCTGTGCCAGTGCCACCAAAGGAGGTTGTTCAGGTTTGGGGCTCAGCAAAGGCAACTGAAAAAGAAAGAAAAGGGGTGGGATTGAACGTCAAGCTCATTTCAGATGCTTTAATTTTATAGACTGGATTTATCACCTATAGCTGATGTGGTTTCTCAGTGTTAGACACCTGCCTTCCCCACAGCCAGCTCATAAATGACATTGCTCTTTAATATAATGGTTTTAAAGGTACAAAGGGTAAGTTCCAGCTGAAAAAATGTTTGATTTGGCTTTTGTGGTTGGGACAGCAATGGAGCTGTGGCCATGTCAGTTTGGATTTCAACTGCAGTCGTGTGTCACGCACCCAGATCCTGCTACAAACATGTGCCACGGTGCCCCGTGCAGGGCCCCGCGCTTTAGGCAGCCCTGGACTTTGGGGAGCGCTTAACATATGAAAGAATTTATTCCTGTTTTGAATTTGAGCAGCGCTACAATGCATTGTGCTTTATTACAATGCTTCTGAATTGCTTTCATGATTTCCCCTGTGCCACCAACCCGGGTGTAATTCTTCTCCCGTGCACGCTCGGCTCTGCACACGGCTGGCTGCTGCCGCTTGCGCTTTACATCCCCGTATCATCTCTCAACCAGTCTCAATGAATTTCAATTCCCACTAGTCCTGTATGGGAACTGAGCGTGATTATGTCCTGTAAGTGAGGAAAAACAAGGTGAAGAGAGATGAATGCTGTGCATGAAAACGGTGACAATCCGTGGCAGGAGGAGAAGCTGCGGAGCTGCCAGCTGCCTGGTTCATTTGTGCTACTGGATTTTGGGTTGGCCCACGTGTTGTTAACTGCATTACAGGAAGAAAAATGTTTTGATTGCCTAAAGCTCATGCCCATCCTGGCAGAGGCAATGCCTTCAGCGCTTGTATATATTTCAGTTTTAATTACACCTTTTTTTTTTTTTTGCGTTTGAGATGTGCATGTTCTTCTGGTTGAACCTCTGGAAACTGAGGTTAAATGAGAAGTTGAGATTTCTTTAAAATAAGTCTCCTGCTTGCTTTGTTTTCTGGAGCTGCAAAATCATTGAAGGTGTTAACTAAAAACTTTGACAGATTTGTTTATGTCTTGATCCCATGAACAAGTTGAGATTATTGCATTAGAGAAGTGCTCAGCATACAGGGACCCCATCCTCTGCTGTGATTTGGAGGAAGAAAACGGGATGCAAAGCTCCTTAATAAATACGTGTCCTCATTTATCATCACTTACTGTCTTTGGAAAATGAGAGATTGTTTTTCCAAGTGATCCTGCAGCACTGGGAAGGCTTCTGCAGCTTTGACTCATTGTGATTATTCCCAAGTGTTGTCATCGGTTCTTTCTACATTTATGTGAAATTGCTCTTAGCCTGTGCTTGTCTTCCAAAGCTGATCATATTCAGAAGTTTTTTGAATAGGGGAAAAAAAACCTCACATCTCCACCCCCTGCTTATGGTCTACAATATGAATAACTTCATCTAGTTTCGTGCTGCTGTGAGATGCCAACCCAAAAGTTCTGCAGATCCAAAATCTTCTGTTTTTCTTTGTCAAGGTACCATTCATGGTATAAGTTATATATGGTGCTTGTATTTAAAGAGAGGCTGAAAATAATGTAATATAGGTCACTATACAAGTATCATGAAACCTGTACCATGCTGTTCTGTATTCTGAATGTCTGAATGTGCTAAGACACAAATTCTCTGCTGACCTGTGTGTTGTAGTCACATCCATCAAAGCAGCAGTCAAAAGGGTTACTAAATTGGACTATGGATAATTACCCTCACTTTAATGTAAATGACTATGATGCAGACTTGACTCCTGCTTTGCGAAGTGCACTAAATAGTCAACTGGAAGGTTATTTAACCTATAGCTTCCAATATTCATTCTGCTGATGGATGATGGTTTATCTAGTTCCTGGTCTTGTAAGATGTAGCAGGATCGCTAAACACAAGTAGTTTGCCGAGGCAACAGTTGAAGGATTAAGCAAAGCTGCACATAGAAGGTGAAGTTTATTTCTGTCAGCTCAGTTTAGTTTGGAGCTCGTGTCTATCTGCCTGCAGCAGACATAATGTAAGGATGTTAATATGACTTTCTGTATGCAATGGGCATAAAACTCACTGTATTCTCTCTAGCAATTAAACGCTCTCTTCTTACACCAGGGCTTGTAATAAAGGCTCCTTTCTCTGAATCCTTCTCCATCCAGATGCTTCTCTGTTACCAGCGTAGCAGAGAAATATCTTCAGCTCTGAAGTCCACTATCAAAATATTCCCTACACCCATCTTCATGTCATCCTTGCTATTTTATTCACTCTGTTCCAAGTATGTACTGTGTTTTTCTTTTTAGAAAATGAGCGCAGCTATTACTAAGGAACTTTCTCCCACACTGAATGTCTTTCCCAAGCATGAGAACATTCTACCCTTTCATTTGCTTACCAGACATTGCAGGATTTGCAATGGAAACTGGCAAGAACATTTAAAATAATAATAATAAAACCAAAAATTGTGATCATGTCGGAACTGGAAGATGAGTGCATTTGCTGAGATATGCAGGGTTTTTAAGCACTGTGATTGAAGTCTCCAGGAATGTTAACTGAATTTTAATTTGTTAGTAGCAGCGATATGTATGGAGTGAGTGTGTTAGAGGTCAAGAGAGGGTGAGAGACTCTGAGCCATGCAGGGTAAATGCATCGCTTAATGCACGCTGAACAGGTTTTTGGTTACTGCAGTTTTCAGACTTGAGCTCTAATATTTGTTAATTTGAACAGGGGCTCTCACACAGTAATTAACGAGGCATTAGTTATCGCCGGGACTCTTGGAAAAGCTATACATGAACCTTGCTCCTGCTCACTGCTGTGACTGCTGGGGATGGAATGGGCAAATGTGTGTGTGGATCCTTGGACTAGCTTATAAATAGCAGGTGGCCAGGGATCAGGTGAAGGGGTGCTTGTTTCCCCATCTGCCTGCTCTTCAGGTGTGCTTTGTGGGTGAATTCCTGGGAATTTTATTATTGGGATACCTGTTGACTTCAGTTTTTCAGGAACCTTCATCCAACTTTTGGTCTGGCTTTGAACAGCAATTTGTTTTCCTAAGATCTCATGAACTCTCATTCAAAAGCAATACATAATTTAAGTCTGTTCAAATGAAAACAAGGAATTCAAAGAAAGGGTTGGAGACAGCCCCAAAATTGAGGATTCCTTTTAAAATAATAACCAAAAAGGCTTGATTCTTAGTGCCATGATCTAGTAAATGGACTGGAGTTGGACCAAGGGTTGGACTTGATGATGTCTGAGGTCTTTTCCAACGCAGTTGATTCTGTAATTCGTTGGGCCACAAGGCTGAGCAGATAAGTCCAAACCAATTTTGAAGTGCTGAAAACTTTACATGACAAGGTGCTGCGTGCTGTCTGATGAAAGCACATGAATTGCTGTGAGACCACTCAGAAGGCAGAAGCGGTCTGATCTTTAATGGAATTGGCTCTCCTATTAGCATGAAGCTAAACTGCACTTGCTCTGCTCAAATTTATTGAAGATCAGGTAAAGAATAATTTCTGCATTTGTGTTTTTTTCTTTACACTGGGGTGAGGAGGTTGGCAAGTAAACCAAGGAGGAGAGGTATACCCAAGGTCACCGTGCTGAATGAGGCAGTGGCACACTCGTTTTGTGGGATTCTTGTCATTATGTGAAGTTACCAGGGACCATTCCAGAATTTCGGAGTAGGTTTGCTGGGACAAAACCTGCAGAGCTCTCTGTTTTCTGTAGGCAGGTCAAGGTGAATGCCCTTTCACAAAACAAGCTGTTGCGCAGCTGCCCCCTCAGACCTTTCTGTGTAGCGCACAGCATCCTCCAAAACTTGCATCATCTCCTCCTCTTTTGTCTCCAAGTACATGAAACTGCCATCTAGCTTGGGCATTTCTGCTGTTTTGTGCTCCTGTGGTGTCTCCCGCCACAGGTCTCTGGCTGAAGAAGCAACGAGGAGACAGGGAGGGGTTATATAGCAAATGTGACTCTGAAGTGAGGTGCAGAGATCGAAGGGGTTAAAGATTTTGCTTCATCGGCATTGTCAGACCTTGTTGACATGTCTCACTCAGTCCTTCACCCAGAAAGTGAGACTAAAAAAACCTCCCTAGATGTTGGAAGATGTAAAAGGGTCATTTCAGCATCATTTGTGAGGTATTAAAGCCCAAATCCTTTAAGTATTTCAGCATCTTTTTTTCGTTTCAGAGTTGCCAAATGAAGCATCTAAATAAACCAATCTCATGGTTTTGGGCTGGCTTTATTTGTGATTTTATTTTTGAGTATTTTGGTTTGGCAAAGCCATGATCAACTCTTTTTGGACCGAGGCCACGTTTCTCTTTGAAATGTTAGGAAGCGGCACACCAAGTTGTGCGCCTCTCTCCATGTTTCACAATTATAAGGGAACGACGGACCGGGAGCTGCGGTCCAGCTGTTCCCACACAAATCCTTCATTTGGATGAAAGGAGGCTGCAGCTTTTAAAATGATAGCAGTGAATGGCATCAGAAATGCGATAGGCAGATGCATGTTAATGTAGCAGCTGTAAAAGGCCCATATGGGAAAACTAGGATAAAGGCTAATTTATTCTACTTCAGTTGTATTGCATTGTTTTTTTTTCTGAATGAATTGGGTACTTGGCGATCCAATGGCAACATAATTTCCAATTGTGAAGTGATAATGCACAATTGCCGAAGCTGTCAGGTATTGCCAGCTGGAGGACTGGCTGCTGCGATCCTACATTTGCCCAAATACAAAGTGGGAATTTTCTTAGTCAGACTTAGCTTTGGGACGTGGGCGCCTGTTGAAGTGTAAAAATGTTCTTGTTTCCTTCCTTTGCAAGTTTGTCTCATTGTCTTGCAGTGCTTGGGTGTTGAAAATGGAGAGTTGAAGTTCTCCAAGTACAAGGGAGAAGATCCAGCACAAAGCTATGGGAGATGAGAACCAACAGTGTGTGACCGAGCAGGGAGGTTCCCAGAGCTTGTTTAGTTGGGCAAAGAGGGGATGAAGCTGCTCCCTACAAGGAATATGCAGCTGCCTGGATGGGAGTTACCAAGATGTTAGTAGTGCCAGATAATAAAACGAGGGGGCAGTGGCTGTAAAACAGCTGTTTGGAAGCTGCATGTTGGATATTATGAAAATAGTTTTCACTAGAAAGGAAGTGCAGGCCTGGGACGGGGTGTCTAGACAGGCTGTGGAAGCGCCATCCTCGGAGGTTGTTGAGTCTTGGCGAGACGAAGCTGCAGTTGACCTGAGCCAGCGCTGGCAATGGTCCTGTGTTGAGTGGGAGACCAAGAGGTCCCTCCCAGCCAATTTTGCTGTGATAAGAGATATTGGAAGGGAAAAGCTGTATCTGCAAAAACACTTATTTTAATACTCGACGTTGGACAAAATTAGTTGAGGGACAGAAATCACAAGGAAAACATCTCTTTAAATATGTGAAAAAAAGAACAACTTAAAAATGTAATAAAAGAATAGGAAGTCCAGACACTGTATTTTACTTCAGGCTTCTTGAAAAAATGTTCTGCAGCATCTGCTACTATAGCTATCCATTTATGTACATGTAAAACCATACACCAGTGGATCTGTCATAGCTTTTCTTCACTTTGAGACAATTAAACATAAATTTTGTGGGTTTCTTATTTCCAGCACATTTACTATATAAACAAAATTCACTTCATTATGTTTACTCATTTGGGAAACAGCTGATGCTTTGGGTGCGTATTCTAAGGGTTTTTTGAACTTACTTCAATGTTCTTTTCTGTGTCATAATAGTTGGCTTGTAACAGCAGAGTGTAGTAATCAGCTGATTGTGCCTGAAATCAGAACCATGTTCCAGAGGCTGGTTATGGTTACTATAAACAATTTGCCTAATTGGTTGAATTTGAAGATAGAGGAAAATCTCCCGAGCAAAAATGACAAATGAATACCTGGAGCCAGTAATAGTTATTTAGCTTTCAAATGTTCAGGGTTTCCCTGAGATTTATTCTTCTCCTCAGGAAGCATGAGCGGCACTGGGGTTGTGGAGTCGTGGGAGAGGTCGATGGTGAAGGACTTGTCAGATTCACATCCCCACCATGGCAGTCCCAGGTGCTGGGTGTATCTCCAACAACCAGATCTCATAGGCAGACACATTCTATCCCTGCTTGGTGCTGATGCTGTGAAGGAAAGAGCTGATATTTTTCTGCATATAGGCTTCCTAAACTCTTGCATTGGATCTTCACAAGCTGCAGAATAGGAAACAGGATTTAAAGATCCAAGTGAATTGACAGAACTCCTGGGGCTTCGGTGGAGCAAGAATTTCAGCCGTATTTTCAATATGTACTGTCATCTCTCCAATTCTTCCTATAAGAGATCACGTCTCTTGAGGGCATGCTTGTCACGCTTGCTATGGGGAAATTACCTTGAAGGTGTTCTGCCAGAAGTCAAATTCTGGGCTGGTTCCAGTTTGCTTCACTAATAGGTAAACGGTTGAGCTATCTTGGGAGCTTAGTCACATCAAGATATTGCTCATCCCAAGCACTAATTCATTTAGTTGCACAGAAGGCTTTTGAGATGATGGCTTCATCATGAGTCAGTTATTCATTACCACATTCCTCTGACGTTACACAGCAATATTGGAGCTGCCACAAGAAAACAGATGAATGATACGAGATTAGATGGACCTTGTCTCTGATAATGCCAAATGTGTCATGCCTCGGACACAAACAGCGCCTTGCATCAGGCTGCTCGTGCGAGGGAGGCAGAAGCTGTTCTCAGCCCCTGCCTGCAGTTAACTTACTATATAGAAATGTGAAAGGGACTTTGCAACTTGATTTCAGCTACTGGCACAGCAAAATTCCTGTTCCTAACCATGTCTAATCACTCCTTTTGAAAATCTTGTTAAGGTATTCTCTTCAATTAGCACTTGTTTCAGTGAGCTCCATGGATTAATTAGATGTTGCATTACAAAAATAATTATGCCTTTTAACTATTTTCAGTTATTTACTTCTTTAAATGTTATTTTTGTGAAGCAAACTGGCTTGCTGCCATAATTCACTTAAGCAGAATCTAACACAGATTAATGAACAAAATTGAAATGCAAGCAGTAAGTCCCCCAACATTTTGCAATTAAGCAGTGTGATTAAAAATAACTGGAACAACTCTTCACACTGAGAAACAAAGTAGAGCAGTTGTCTGTGTTGAGACCACTGATATCAAATCCAGGTCTGAAAGTAATTTAGATAGATTAAATTATTTTTTAGCTACCTGATAGTTTCCTAGGAGAGGTTTTGAGACAGTGGACATTTAGGAAATGCAGATATTGTTCCCTAACATTCCACTTCGTAAACAGAGGTATATGGCTGACTTTTGTATCTTATTTATGTATCTTATTTATTCATGGAAGGAACTCAGGTGCTGTAGCCCTGCTTTGTCCCTTGTCCTGACATCCTTCTGCTGCTCTACGGGCACAGCTCATGCAATTCAAAGGAAGTGACTTCTTAATGAGAGCTGAGAATATGTGCCATCAGCTTTAATGGAGTTGCTTCTGTCTTCCTGTGATGCCAATGAGATCTAAACTGGGCCCTCTAAAAATACCTGTGCACAAATGGCCTCTGGCGATGGACAACTGTATTACCTGTGTTGGACCAAAGGCTTAAAACTCCTGCTGGGGTAAACTTCCAGTGCTGATTTTGGGGAAGCTGTGTTTATTTCCACTGACTGACAAAACTGGCTCAGACTAAAGCTGGGCATAAAAAGCAGTTTGCCTGTGAGTACTCCAGAGCTTCTTTGTGCTGGTTCCTGCACATATGTGAAGTGCTGTAATTGATGTGAATGAGGTCAGTCTGGAAATGCTGACGCTGCAGCTGAAGTACGAGGCAGTGCTAAATTTTGTTCACCTTACATTAAGGCTAAGTCAGGTAGACAGAAAAATGCCCATGTTTTTCTCACCTTGTCTTAGCATTACCTGCCTGAGCTGCACTTCTGTGGGAATGTGCTTGTCTGAGGCCTCAGACATCAATTTTCTCTTATTCTGGTCCATTTAGCTCTCTTTTTCACAGGCAGATCTTGTTTAGAATCAATAGTTCCCCACTATAAGCCCCATTTAGTGTATATTAATTTATTGGATTTTAAAAATGGAGAGGAGGAAAACTTGAAAGAAAAAATACGTGGTTTTCATTGGGAGTCTAGTATTTGACATGCAGACCATTTCCTCTGGCTTTTGGTGTAACTATGTTACAAAATACAGTTGAAATCATTTATCCTCCAGCTTGGCTTATAAAATTTGTAAGCAGACTACAAAGTTCTCTAATGTCCTCCAACCCTTAGGTGTCAAATGCTGCTTGAACCCTCTTGGTCAGCCCTGTCCTCAGATTAATCTTCCACAAATTTGCAGCAGGTCATAAAGTCTTTCAGATCTGGCCTTAACCAAATTATGACATGAAATGAGTTCTTGGAGCCACCTGACAGTGACCTGGTCCATCATCTGCTGTTCAGTCTGTGGAAGGGTGGCCACCTCCTGTACCAAAGGCAGTTCAGATGACATCTGTAGGGCTATTGTGTTGCTGGGCTGTCTGGGTTGTAGGTTTGTCAGGCATTTTTGCAAACTTGTTAGCTTTAGTCTGGATTTGAGAAACATTCTGTCATCCTCAGGGTGTGTTTGTAATTTGGATGTTTGGGAGAAAAAAGCAAGCTTAGGGTAATTTGCGCCCACAGTCCTGTTCTTATAGGTTTGTCTCTTCCTTCCTATAGTTTCTGTGCTGCATACCACAATAAATGGAAGTATAAAACACTTACACCTTCCAGGAAAAATGATTAAGTGAAACATTTCTTATATTGATAAGGGTATGTTTGCATGTTGCTTCCTTATGAGAGAGCCTGCATGTTAAAAATTTGCAGGTGCTGGATGGCTTTACTTTTCCTTCTAACTACATGTGGTTTTGCATGAAGAAATCAGACCAGCCTGCGGATGCTTCCCATCTTTTCATAGTCTTTTAAAACAATCAGTATGTTGAATGTTCCCTTTTTCCATGTGTCATACTCAGCCTTATTCAGCACTGTTTGTGCTTTCCTCTTCCTCAGACCCATAGTGTGGAAAATGTGCTAATTTTCTGTTGATTCACTTGACAAAGTGCTGGAGGGGACTTGTGTGGGACTGGGGTATGTAACAGAAGGATTTAAGTAGGATGTATTTAGCCTCTTCGTATACATGGAATGACCCTTGCATGGGAGTTATTCCTTGTATATTCAATATATGTATATTCCCTTGCATATGCATTCCATGTGTATGCAATGTATGTGTACTGCAAACAGAGCTTTTCTGAGCTAACCTCAGCCACGGGAAAATGCTTTGTCAGACAGAAGGGTAACCAGGAAACTGATCTCTGCAGTAAAACAAATGTAAACAACATGTATAGCTACATAACCTGATTTTAGTACTCACTTCTGATTTGCCTGAATATGAGAGAGAGCAGCGGCAGGTCAGTGCACCCTCTCACATTGGAGATGCTGACAGACTCCACGCTGGACATCTGATGAAGCTGATTTTGTTTGATAAGACCTGGTAACTTGGGAGAGGTTGTCTGCAGAAGGCAACTTCTACCACACGTCGCTCCTTTAAAGCTCTGTGTTCTTGTAAGAGGTTTGAAGAAGAAATAATTTTAATAACGGCACTGTTGGGGAATGACCTATTAGAGAGCAGAGTAGGGGAAAGGGACCTGGGGGTCCTGGGGACAGCAGGGTGACCATGAGCCAGCACTGGGCCCTTGTGGCCAGGAAGGCCAATGGTACCTGGGGTGGGTTAGAAGGGGGTGGTCAGTAGGTCAGAGAGGTTCTCCTGCCCCTCTGCTCTGCCCTGATGAGACCACATCTGGAATATTGTGTCCAGTTGTGGCCCCTCAGCTCCAGAAGGACAGGGAACTGCTGGAGAGAGTCCAGCGCAGCCACCAAGATGCTGAAGGGAGTGGAGCATCTCCCGTGTGAGGAAAGGCTGAGGGAGCTGGGGCTCTGGAGCTGGAGAAGGGGAGACTGAGGGGGGACTCATTCATGGGGATCAATATGGAAAGGGGGAGTGTCAGGAGGATGGAGCCAGGCTCTTCTTGGTGACAACCAATGATAGGACGAGGGGTAATGGGTTCAAACTGGAACACCAAAGGTTCCACTTAAATTTGAGAACAAACTTCTTCCTGGTGAGGGTGGCAGAACCTGACCCAGGCTGTCCAGGGAGGTTGTGGAGTCCCCTTCTCTGCAGACATTCAAACCCGCCTGGACACCTTCCTGTGGAACCTCAGCTGGGTGTTCCTGCTCCATGGGGGGATTGCACTGGATGAGCTTTCCAGGGCCCTTCCAATCCCTAACATTCTATGATTCTATGGTCTGCACCAGGCTTCAGTGCGAGGTGCATAAAGTGAATCTGAGACTCTTTGTGTATGTGCAGGATTAATCTTTGCAGTTCCTGCTTCACTGCTTTCAGTATTCAGGAAAAGAAGATTAAAGATACCTTGTGTATCTTTGCTCTAATATCTCCTCCTATCATTATGAGATACTTCTGTAGAGAGTCACACTTGCAGTGGTGATTAGTATGGAGCAAATACAGTCACCTTTTTTCTCCTCTTCTGTCTATCATATGCCTATCTGTTGTTTAACTGTGAGTTCCTTAGAGCAGCATTTCATCTCGGTAAATTATTGGAAAGCATCTTGCAAATGATGGATGCAATGTGTGTACACAGTGATGAGCTTCACCTGCTTTAGACTGCTTTTCTTTTAGTGCTTTCTACTCGCAATGGGATTCAAAACTGCAAAACATAGAACTTCCTAAAGCATAATTATTTCCAAGCTCCAGTACAGTGGCCCTGAACTCATGGCTGTCAAACCTCCTGTTATCCGTAAAGCCCTGAGAGAGCTGAGGCTGACCAGAAATGCTGATGTGCATCTTCCTTGCGTTGTGTCTCGTGCTTCAGTGCTGCTGCTTATGGGCCCCATAGGTTAGGGGTCACTGCACGTGCATTTACATAAAGTCTGAGTCTGCATTCAGGTGAAGGCTTGCACTGATGTTACACATAAACTATTCTGGTTGGTATATTTTTCTATAGTTTGCTCGTCATCTGACTGTGTTCTGCTTTTTTTGACTTGATTTAGAACACAAACACCCCCAATACCTTGGCTCCAAACTAGCCTCATTCTATAGCCCAATATGAGTAAGAGCTGCTAGATCAGCCCTTCTAGTTAGATCCACCTTACAAAGCTCCCACAGCAGTTTAACAGCATGACCGCAAAATCTGTGCCTTTTTCTTCTGATGTGCTAATGAGTAGTATCAATTCTATTTTCTTGTTCATCTAGAAAATACACTAATGTGAAGCAAAGAAGTGTGAAAAATATTATAAGGAAGACCATAATGAAGTTTCTCCCAAAACAGTAGAGTGCACAGATGAATAATAAGTTCACCTTGTTGCTAAGCAGATGAAGCTGCTAAATGTGTAAAAGCTCTACTCTTAAGAATTCCCTTAAGAGTAAACAGCCCTTCTTGGGGAGGTTGAAATAATGATCCATTTAGACTTTTATTCAGAGTTTAAATTTCACCTACATCTCTCTGCCTAGGCTATATCAAAATCCAGGCACTACTGAAATCCTCTGGAGACCCAAATAAAGATCTGAAGACCTGAATCTGAAGCCAGCCAAGAGGCAAAGGGACTCAGGAGAAATCTAGGCAGCCTGAATATGCTCTTTAGTGGCTATTCACATCTCATATGTTCTTTAGCCAACAACTTACATCCAAGAATGTAATATCCTCCTCCACTCTTTCCCCCTCTTTCTGTCCAGTTCTACAGCCCTTATGTGAACTTTGAGTAATTCCCATCAAAGTCAGCTGGTTTGCTGAGTGAAGTTCAAATCCCCCTTGGCTCTGTGTAGTGCAGCTTTAAGTCCTGGTAATAAAAGAGATTGGGGAATCTGCAGAGAATTAGGAAACCAGAGGCCAACTCCATATCCTGCTCACTGCCTCATCAGCCCTTTTCTGAAGAAAAAGTCCCTCGCTGGCCGGTCTGCCCAAGTCCAGCAGAGAGACCTTAAACCCTGCTACCTTTCAGCTAAAGATCTGTCTTGAGATCCTCTTCCTGAAGCCACAGAGTAAATGATAAAGGAACCGTGTTGTTCCAGTCCGAGCAGGGAGGTTAATGAGAGACGTTCTCCAGATTGACAGTCTTTCCTGACAGCCCTTCGTAGCATCCCTTTGCTCTCCTGACAGTAGTTTCCAAGGTAGTAAATTATAACTGGACATAAGACCTCCACTGAGAATTGAAGGCACTATTTTGCGCTTACCAACTCTAAATGCAGAAAGAGGCAATTTTAAGCGATACACTTATCAGGTTTAGCTGGAGCAATGATTCAGGCTTCCAAGAAAGATACTACTAAAGTGGTTTTATTACTTTAAATGGGATTAAAATTCAGTTTTTATCAAAGGATCAAGAGTCCCTAAGCATACACTTAATCAAGAATATTAGGCTGTAGCCTAGGTTGCTCTATTCCCAACATCAGTACAGAGCTTTTGAAGTAAACCTGGTGTATGCTAAACAGAAAAGGGTGAATGCTTCAAACATTATAGCTGTCGTGGTAATTGTCCTGTGCCATGGGCTGCTTTTGAATTATAGCTGGGCCTTTTCTCCCTGGAATATAGGTGGGTTTTGGGTTTGAAATAACTGAACTTTTAATTTCCCTTGTCTGACAATGTGTGTTGGTGTGAGCACATTAGAGATGAACCCAACTTGAGTAAATTAGAAGGCTCCTCTCTCAGACTTCAGGGTCTTGCCAGACAGATTTGAAACAAAACTGCATCTCAGGCCTCACGGTTATTGATGTGTCTGTACTGCATCACTTTTATTCTGACCAGCTTCAAGCTAGGGGAATTGATAGCAATATGAATCAGTGTCTGGATCCAATATCTGTGGCTTAAGATCAGCTCATGGAAACGCAGACATTTCTGAGAGATGTCGTACCAAGGGATGAGAATAGGAAACTGTCAGCTCTAATGCAGCTTTCTCTTCTCTCTACTAATTGTTTTAGATAATGAGGGAGACGGAAGCACTCACGCTGTTTAAGCCTAGAGGGCTGGATCCTAGCAGAGTTGACTCAGCTATTCGTCTTTGCAAAGCAGATAAGCCTGAAGTGCGTAGTAGGAAATCAGGAAAAGAAAAGCTTTGTATTATGAAAAAGGGCTGTTTGTGAACAATGCTTATAAAAATGCCCTTTCCTCAGCCTCTACCTCAAATGAAGGGGGCAAAATATTGTTAGAAAAGATGCATGCATATGGAATGCCTATTTTAACATCTTTGACTAAGCTAAAGTAAAATTTTAATATTCACAGGGTAAAAAAAGCTACAAATCAAGAAGGGGAAGCTGATCTGTGCCGCCTGCCTTGCAGTCCCTGCCCCACCAGCCCTGTCACAGACCCGGAGATTCTCTATCTGCACAGACATTTGCTCGGTAATAACTGCCACTTCAGCCTTTTAATTTCCTATAGTTGAAGGTGCAGGAGAGGGGATTATTTTGCATCTTTCATACATGCTGCTTTTATGGTGCAAAATATTTACCTTGACGTAACAGACACTCATTTTCTGGCCCTTTGACAAACATGGTTTTGGTGATGCACACAGAGCTACTTGTGTGATGGGGCAGAGGAACGTGCTGAATCACGGAGCTGGATCCTGCTATGTGACGTGTTTGTAGGATCTGTCACGGCAAGGATGAGCTTTTTTAGGCTACAGAGGAGTTGTCCTGATGCTGTCACATGCGAAGCATTGGTGAAACCTGTGCTGTTGTGTGAAAGTGCTGGAGTAACCACCGCCTGCACCACGAGGTGTGATGGTGCTGGCCGAGCACTGGCAGCCTGATGGTTTGGATCTTTAATACGGTCTTGTGCTGACACTGAGCAGCAATTTCAGTTTGTAAGCAAACTGGATTGAGGAAACGTAGAATAAATATGGCTGGATTGAGAAGTTACTGCTCAGGGAAGGACACTATGCTCAGCCATGCTAGCTTGAAGCTGTGTTGTGCAAGGCACCCCTGGCTTGTGGGAGAGCAGAGGTCTCTTTTCCCAAGTAACAAGCGATAGGATGAGAAGAAATGGCCTCAAATTGCACCATGCAACATTTAGATTGGATATTAGAAAAAGATCTTCACTGAAATGGTTGTCAAGCTCTGC
The DNA here is from genome assembly GCF_037038585.1 of Patagioenas fasciata. NCBI lineage: Eukaryota > Metazoa > Chordata > Aves > Columbiformes > Columbidae > Patagioenas > Patagioenas fasciata. Next base: position 4,132,931 of record NC_092539.1, read on the forward strand.
TGAGCCCAGGGGGTCTGTGTGTTGGCAGCACCAGGATGGCACCTGGGCATGAGGGAAAAAGGAGTTCTCCGTATCTACTTGGTATGTTGTAGCTGTAACTCCATTATAGGAAGACTATGGGACTTATCTAGCAGCTGTCTTTCTCACTGAGATGCTGTAGGTCAGAGGCAAAGTCCTATTCCCTATATATTTTTCTTTCTGAATATCCCATTCTGATTATATTCTCTTTGCCCCTGAATGCTGAAGTCTCGTGCGTGTTTATTTTATTTCCCAGTTTTCTTTAGGGACTCCCAGGAATGTGTCTATTTTCAATGGGTACAGGCGCCATCGTAACAAGTGTCATGTTTACCCTGTGACTCTTGTTTCTGAGAAAAGCAGAATTTCCAAGGAGGAGCGAGGATGTCGTTAGGGGAATCCGCTTGATGTGTCCCCATAGTTTTCGTGTTTTCTCATCCTCTGGGGAGGTTCTTACTCCAGTCAGAATTGGGGATTGACATAGCTACTTGTTTATTCTTAGCTGCTTTTGAGAGAAGCCAAAAATGGAGGTTTCCATTAGTCATTTCCCATGTTGACCATATAAAGGCCATGGCAGGGCACGATGCTGGCCTTCAGCCTATTGCCAGCATCCAGGAATCGGGGTGGAGGGCTCTCCCTACAGACTGTACATTAAGGGGAATTCCTTTTCATGGGTGAAGGTTCAGATTTTTCTGCTGGAGCTGGGGAATCATCCTTTCCTCTCATCCAGAGATAAAACTATGTTAGGCAGCTCCCTCAAGTTTGCCATGACTGAGGATCCCAGAATCTGACAGACTTTGCTCAGCCACTGAACTGTAGTTCAGTAAGGCTTGACGCTAGGGGTAGCGTTAGGCTTGGCGCGCCGAGGAAAAGAATCAGCATGGATATAACAAATAGAGAGGCTAATCCAAAATGTGTATCGCTTCCTCCTTTGTTTGCTGTTCTGATTGTTTGAGGTTCACAAAACTGTGGCTTGTTATTTTTCTGTTTTCCTTTTCTTTGTTGCTTTTCAGTTTTGCCAGCTGCCTTGGTTCTTGTGGCATTCCTGGTACTGGCACTGAAAGGCGGCTCATAGAAGATGTTTGCAAAAGCCCTGCAGCCCAAGTAGCCAGACAGAAGTGGCGTAAGGGTTGGATGAATAATCAAGTGTTTTACTCCGGTGAACCTAGTGATCAGTGCTGTTGTCATTGGATCATAAACTGTCTGGAACAGCCATCTGAGCAAGGACACTATTTGTTCTCTGAAATGCTTAGTGTCTTCTAAAGAGATAATGGCATTAATAATAATAAAAAGGTATAATATGTTATGGAGATGGCCTCTTTAAAGCAGAGAATACACTTTCTATGGTAGAGAGAATGCTGTGTAAAGGATAACTTGGTGTAATAGTTCTTGTTATTACTATCTGTACCTCACAGCTTGGGGTATATTTTTCTTATTTATTGCTGCTTGAACTTTTCTTGTTCAGAAGGTTCCAGGAGGCCCTCAAACCGGTCACATTGACTCATAGCTTAGTGGAATCTCCGGACTCATCTTTTGTTTCTTGACATCATCAAAGTCTGGAGCTGAATAGGCAGAAGGGCTTGACTGATGCCACTTGGTGATGGACAACAGGTGTTCGAGTCCTATATACGTTGCAGTAGCTCCAGACACCCCCGTGCAGAGCAGATTTACCTGATGTCTGCCTGGAGAAGGAGAATCACTCCTTCAACTTCAGCATTGCCAGCAAGTTTCTGATTCTTCTGTACTATGTTTTATATCCAGTGACCTATAGAGCTTTTACCCTTTACCACCTTTAAATGCATTATGTAAAAATTTACGGGGGGTTATCAAGCCCTTCTCTATACTAGAAGCATGTAAGGCACCAGAGTGAGATCAAGCTGAAAGCCATAAAGGGTGGCTTCTGTCCTGGTGCAAAGTTCTCCGCTGTCTGTAGTAACTTCATACTGTGGAAGGAGTATTTTTTTTCGCTAATTGTACACTCTACAGAAATTGTAAGGAAATGTCAAGAAATATGTAAAATGAAGAAGCTCACCAAAAGATCTCCATACTTTATTAGGTAATAAATTTTAGTGCTTAGGAAAGAAAAGAAATTCAATGAAAAATTACCAGGAGACCCCCGGAGTCAAATTTGATTCTTCCTCTCCTTACTGCCCATCTAGGCCTTTCTTCCTATCCATTTCATTCTCACATGCTTTCTCTAATTCTTTTTAGTGATATTATTTACCTGGAACTGTGGCTTGCTTAACTCAGAGCCACAGAAACTGCGGGGTCTGCTATTTTCTAGGCTTTAGCTGAAGCAGAATGAAAACTGATACTCGTTGTAGAAGAGAGAGCACCATGGCAGAGCAAGTTTCTCGCACCCTGTGCGGTTCCAAGTCACCTCTGCAGGGTGAGCCCAGCACATGTGCCAGATCCACCGGGCTGTGAATAAGGTTATCTGGGGGGAAAAAAAGTGCGACATGAGCTTCAGCTCAGTGAGAACACATTAAATCTTCTGGAAATGCAGAATAGAAGTGATAAATATTTTACATTTGGAAAAAGCCAGCATTGGTTCTGTTAAATTAAGTAATTTTTCATGTAGTTAACATTTATCACAGAGAGCAAAGGCTTCTGGTGCTAAATCTTCAGCTGGTAAAAATTAGTGGATTTCCATAGATGAATGAATCCGCTCTGACTTATTCCAGCTCAGCTTTTGACTTACTACAAATAATGAAATTGCGAGGTAGGGATGCAAGGAAGAAATTTAGCCAAGCTGCAGCTTGGCACAAATCACTGCGCTGTTTTCAAAAGTCCTGAATGCTCAAGACTAGAATTGGCCAAAATGCTCATTACAAACAGTATTAACAACTTAATGCCTCTATAGTTGTTAAGTAGTTGCAAATCAACCCTGCTTTGCTTTCAGAGCGCTGGTTGTTTTGCAATTACTCGGTGGCAGCTCAGAGGGGTCACGTCAGGCTTCGGGCCGCAATCTGGTTTCTATTCCCACCGCCCATGGTGTGGTCAGTCGTCCAAGTGACATGGGATCGGTTTTGCCCCCCGATTGGGCCACCAAAGCATTTTAAACATGAGAATAATTAATAACATACCACCCCATTATGCTAATGGAAGCTGCAGGTGTTTGACGTTTCTGAAACCCAGACTTCTATAGGACATAAAAAACTTATTAATGTTGTAGCTCTGAGGGATTTCTACCACGGACAAGACCCCCATTGTACTTGGCACCGTACAAATGCCACAGAGACATCCCCTGCTCCCAAGCATTTACAATCCAAGTAATTTTTAATCCTATTGTTAAACATTACAATGCGTCGTGCCTTAGAACTGTGTAACACAATGTTCATGAGGCAGAAACAAAGATGCGCTGAGAGACACAGTGCCCACTTGAAAATCATCCCTGTCGGAAACACTTGGCCTACTTTGTACAAATGACCTTCAAAGGTGCTGTCACGGATGTGGATTTTGAAGGGCAAGGGGAAAAAAAATTGCCTTTTTAGTTTGCTCGTGTTCTGTGTCTGAAATCACTTTGCATGCAGTTGGTTTTACATCTGAGCTCTTTGCTTCTCACCCTCATAACGTGCATTGCAGAAAATTATTAACAGTGAACTTTGCTGCCTGAAGCATCTTTTAAAACCTGATGTTATATAAACTGTGATTCCTGCTTGTGTGTACTGTGTCTGTAAGCACGTAAAATTTGATTGGTTTTTTTTCTATAAGTGTATGCAATTTACATCTTCCAATTATTTTTTTTTTCTGGTTATCCTTCACTTTGTTTTCTATGTTTTGGAGTCATTATGACAAATAGTTTTGCATTGTTCTTTGTGTTGAGTAGACGTGGGGATTTCAAGCTTGCCAAAGGAAATGTGCTGCTTAGTTATCTTGGAGAAGCCACACGGGTCAATCACAGTCCCATCTATCTCTTTCCTACAAGTCTGATATCTCTAGTTATGGTTTGCACTAAACTGCTGCTCAAAAGCTACAACCTCAATTTTCTCTTCCCTTAGACAGAAGCAAACAACCCCAAATAGAAGAGAGAAAGGTAATTTCAGAAAGATTTTTTTCTCAGATTTCTTGGTGAAAAGACAGGCTTGAAAATGAGCGTGTGTGGAAAGACTCGCTTGTGACCATTACAATCTCCTGTATTGACGGAAAATATATCCTATTTGTATAATTTCAAAAAGTTTTTTCGCTTTTTCGTTTGTCACGGAGGTATAGATGTGTTTTTTTTGTACTCTAGAGTGTTGTAAAAAGCTTTAAATGTCTTCCAGAGCTGCATGTTAGAGACCAGAAAACTGAAGATTGAGTCTCTTGAGAGTAACCTGTAGTTGGGAAACTCAAAAGCATCCTTTAAGAAATATAGTTGCTCTACTTCATTTAATTAAATGCAGTACTTTGAGTGAGCTGGCTGTGTGAAATATCTTTTGTCTGTCATGTTTTTGTAAAGAAATGGGACAATTTAAAGGTATGCTAATCTTTCCCATTATTCTGAAGTGAAGCTTTCAATAAGAACAACTGACTTTCAAATGCAAGTGTCATAGTTAATACCTCTTTATAAAAGATAAATGATAATGGAAGAGGAAAACAATTACCACAGTACTTTCAGCTGTGAGGAAAACCTTTGCGGATGAAGTAGAGGTTCTAAGTGGAAGATCATAACAGACAATGCGTCATAAAACAAACAACCAAGAATGAGGAAAAGCTAAACTTAACAGAAAATTATTTCCTTTTATTTTCGTTTTACTTGACTTATTTTCCTGTGGCAGTCAAAATGGATGTTCCTGGTGGAATTAGTATGTTTGTGACACTCTGTCTTTCGCTGTTGTAAATTGACTTTTACAAAGAGATTTAAGGACCCGCTGGAGCTCTGAATCACGCAGTGGAGCATCTTATGTCTCTCCCTGTTGACTCTATGGCAGAGGAACTGTCTCTGGTCCAGGCTGGTTTGATGCCTCTGCTGTGCAGTCTTCAAACTGAAATTTTCAAGAGACTCAGTGGGGGTTCCACGTCTTTGGCAAGAATTGGTCTTTAAAAATGCCTTACACCCATTTGGTGGTTCCAGCCTTTGTATATTTCATTCTCTCTATCTCAGCACATAGCTGGTAATGGTCAGAAGGCCTGGATCTGACAAAGCACTCTGATATATGATTGGTTTTAAACAGTAAGTAGCTGTGGTATCAGATCCTGTGAATTAGGAAGAAGGATGATGATGGTCAAAGCGATGAACCCCAGTGTCTTGGATTCAGGTGGTGGGTCTGCCACAGAATCTCTGTATGACCTTGGCAAACACCTAACCTTGCTGTGCATACCTGTCAATTGCTATATTTTCTTTATATATTTGTTTCTGGGGAATTAAAAACCAAATATTTAGGGCACTGTGTGCTTTATCAGATTAACCATTTCTAACTGCAATAAAACACATGATTGTCTGAAAGCACCTGCAGCTTCCTTAACCCCTTCAAGTGTTCTGGACAAGTAGGTGATATATGGGAGTTGGTCTCTATCCTAAAATACAGACATGTAGAAGCTGGAGCATCTCTACAGCTGGTGTTCCCTTGCAGAGAGAGGTGAAAGTGTGATACGTTGAACTGCATCCAGAGTCCTGTCCAGGGGCTGGGTTGGGGTTTGGACTCGTGGTCTACACAGAGACCTGCAAGTTCAACTGAGGTCAAGCCAAGTTTACTCTCTGGACAACAGTGGACCTTGTTTGCTTGAACGTGGCAGCTGCTTATGTCTCTGCAAGATGCAAAATATGGTTCCCAGCTGCCCATGAGGGATTTGAAACCCATGGAGGGTACAGGCTCAATGCTGCTGTATCTGCCCACCAACCCCAACCACAGCTGGGTCTTCCTCTCTCCTTAAGCCCCTGCAAAAATGCAACCTATATTTTGTGCAAAATGAGAGGTACAACGCAAATAAAGTAACAGATTATGCAAATGTGTAAACAGTTGTGACTTCTCCTGAAGACTATCAGTGCAATTCAATGGGAGTGACTAGAATGAAGCAATATTGCTCAGTACTCTTAGGCATGTGAGATCTGACCAGTAATACATTACTAAGATAATACTTTGTTATCTCATACATATGCTGGGAAGATTGATTAGTCTTTGCCTGTAATATCCTGGGAAGCATTATTTGCCATAAATGCTAAGTATTACTCTTACTGAGGCATCTGTGACTCAGTTCTGTAGTTTAAAATAAATGAAAGCCTATGTCATTAACAACACCAAAATAAATGCACAAGGGCTTACTGAACTACAAATTTGTAGCTGACAGATTGGAATTGACAAAGCTCAATTAATTAAAAGCATAAGCTGGCAGAGATCCTCAAACTTCAAAATAGGTCTGAGACCTGGAACTCTGCAATGCTGAGGACTTCTAGCTTTGTATTCCAAAATGTATGTTTGTTTTTCCTCCCGTTTCTCTGTAGCCAGGATTAATACCTTGGCTTTTATTTGGCCTCTTCTCTAAACATAGGGATATCTCAAACTACGTAGACATTAAGGGTTTGTAAGGATCCCAAAGCAATAAGCAGTAGATACCATAGAAGCTCGTATGTCATCTCATATACAGAGCTTAAATTTGGAGCGATGTTGTGTTGCATGCAGCATCATTAACCTGAAAAATGAATGAGATGGGCTCAGAAGGCAGATATTTTGTTTGGTTCATGATGCTTTAGTAAACACCGAATGAAATGCCTTAGGAGTGTTTCTTAGGTGGGGAAGGCTGATGAAGGTGCTGTACCAAAAACCTCATGGAACTTGTCTCTCTAGCTAGGCTGAGATTTGCAAAGATCATGAAAGAGCTGGGTGGCCAAACTCCTTTGCAGATCCTGTGCCTGCTGGGAATTATCTTGTCCTCTGAGATACTGAGCAGCTGGAAAGAGCTTATATCCCCATGGTAATTCTAAAACATGCATCTAGGAGGCACCGCTTACTGCTTTCCCTTCCCTTCGTGGAGTTTTGCGGTTCTCTGCCTCTGGGTTTGTGTCCTTTACTACCATATCAAGCAGTTGAGATCTAGCGGATTGTTTTTCTATTTTAGTTCCGTAGATGAATTGACAAACAGCAGATTCTACACGCCACCTCTTGTGTGTTTTTCAAGAGGAGAGATAAGCTCAGCATCTTAATGTGGTATTGATCTGAGCCCTTTGGAATTTGAATTTGCTTGACTTTGTAAAGTTTGCATAGGTAGGATATCTGAACATCAGATGCCTGCCAAGCTAGAGACTGGCCTGTTTGATCTAGCTGAGTCATAATTAATTGAGCTGTTAATGTGAGTATTTGATAAGAACACCTGAGGGTGTTTGGCACCAAAGTTGCTGGAGATGTGGAGCTTGACAGATGGATGCTCTCCAAATTTAAATCAGGTAGGTCTTAAACAATGATTTATAGCTGGGAAGAGTGGAATGTTAAGTGATGTGATATTTTCCAAGTGAAGCAGTCTGGTCTGTCTTAAGATCAGGATACAGGATGGAAATGATCCGAGTTGTCTATTAACAGCCTTCATTTCAGCTGGAACAGGCTTTTCTATTGTGCTTTTTGTGCGGAGCGTCTCCCTAAGCACTTTGCCGTGACAAACCACATAGTAGTTCACCTTATGGAGGCAACAAATAGAGCAGTAATAACGCACGTAATACCTCAGTATACCTCCAGTATAAGTTGGGGAATGACCTATTAGAGAGCAGTGCAGGGGAAAGGGACCTGGGGGTCCTGGGGACAGCAGGGTGACCATGAGCCAGTACTGGGCCCTTGTGTCCAGGAAGCCAATGGTACCTGGGGTGGGTTAGAAGGGGGTGGTCAGTAGGTCAGAGAGGTTCTCCTGCCCCTCTGCTCTGCCCTGGGGAGACCACACCTGGAATATTGTGTCCAGTTGTGGCCCCTCAGTTCCAGAAGGACAGGGAACTGCTGGAGAGAGTCCAGCGCAGGGCAACAAAGATGCTGAAGGGAGTGGAGCATCTCCTGTGTGAGGAAAGGCTGAGGGAGCTGGGGCTCTGGAGCTGGAGGAGAAGAGGAGACTGAGGGGTGACCTCATTCATGGGGATCAATACGGAAAGAGGGAGTGTCAGGAGGATGGAGCCAGGCTTTTCTTGGTGACAACCAGTGACAGGACAAGGGGTAATGGGTTCAAACTGGAACACAAGAGGTTCCACTTAAAGATGAGAAGAAACTTCTTCATGGTGAGGGTGGCAGAGCCTGGCCCAGGCTGCCCAGGGAGGTTGTGGAGTCTCCTTCTCTGCAGACATTCAAACCCGCCTGGACACCTTCCTGTGGAACCTCAGCTGGGTGTTCCTGCTCCATGGGGGGATTGCACTGGATGAGCTTTCCACGTCCCTTCCAATCCCTGACATGCTGTGGTTCTGTGTGATTTAGGGGTACAAACTTCACACCCCAGGAAAAAACAACCCAGAAGGGTTTCATCCTAGTGACAGGTAGAATGCGAAGAGATCTAATCCTTCTTAAGTGACTTCTACAGAGCTCATCAGTCAGGTGCTATTAGGTTTGTTGGAGCAGCTGCAGTGATGTGTGTTGCAGCACATTCATGTTAACCAGGCTGGTTAGCAGCACCTCTTTGCTGTAGCGCAGCAAGTGGGACTGGAGAAAGATGGTCAGTTTTCATTTAAGAGACCTGTATCACTGGTGAGAGTGGAGCGTGCAAGGGCTGGAAATGGATGGTGTGGTATGTTTGACTGGCTGCCTCCTTATTCTCTGCCAGTGAAGCAGGTTTCCAACTGCAAATGCTTTTTTTTGGTTATTGCTTACTTCTTTTGGTGTTAACACCCACTGGAGGAGTGGACCCAAACAATGCAGTGTTATCACAAATTTCCTTCTTCTTTCCAAGTCGGGACTTGCCATTGCCGATTCCTCATCATCCTGGGCTGTTTTAACCTAATTTGGCAAAAGCCAGGGCTGACTCTGGCCCTTGAACCTGAGTGTGTACTTTATGAAAAGAGAGAACAACTGACAACCTCCACATAGACGGTCTTACTATGTGGGTGGAGGGGAATATACAGCAAGAACTTATTATCTTTCTATTACATCATTCCCAAATATTTTTAACCTCAGTTGTACTAAGATTGTACCCAGAGTTGATTGTAACACCTGTTTTAACACATTCTTGGCTAGTTTTGCTCCTCAGACTGGAAAATTCCTCTGGGGAATGAATGCATTGCTTGAGGAGGAGGGTGTAGGAAACCAAAGTTGTGCAATGCGCATTGAACACCACATTCCTTTGCTGCACGGTATGTTATATATATAGCTTGATGTGAAAGCTTACTGCAGGACAGCTTTAAGGATAGAAACTTCACTGTTTGCTTTCTGATGAAACTCCTCGGATGCTGAGCCACCAGAAATGTTCATTTACTCAATAAATTTTCTCCCTTTGAGTTGGATTGCTGTTGAAGTTATACCAGTGTCTGCCCAGGCAGTTTGGACTTTGTGCTATCGCCCTTCAGAGAGGATCTGAACTAACCACTGTGCCATTGTGAACAACATGTTAAAGTTGAGTTTCTCTGCCGATCTCTTCTCAATTGCTTTTGTTCGTTCTGTCTATATCGCCAAACCAAAGGCATCAAATCCCACTATAAAGAGTATTCTTATTTCACAGGGATTTTCTTAAGTGTACTTGCTTTCAGAGGCACTGCTGTACGCTGACATAAAAAGGGATTTTTTTGTCTCGAATTGTGTTCATATTCAAGTCATAGCATTTCTAAAATTCATTTCTGTTGCTAAAATACTGACTCCCTCTTCTCTTAGGAAAAATACTATATCAATAAAAGATGAAATACATAATAGGATAACTAGGTGGGGTGTAAAGGGGGACATCTGAGTGTTTCTCGTCCAGCTCTCCTACTCACAGCAGAGTTAAACTTGAACTTAGACGGGGTTGCTCGGGGCTTTGTACAGTTGGGGTTTGGTTAGCTTTAAGGATGGAGATCACAGCCTCTCTGGGTAAATCTGTTCCAGTATTTACTCTTATTGTTTTTCTTTTTTTTTTTTCCCTCCCTTTTCTATCTGAAATTTCTGTTACTGAAACCTGTGTTTCCTATTGTTCTTTGTGCACCTCTAAGAAGAGCTTGGCTTTATCTTCTTATTACTCCCCATTAGGTTCTTGAAGACTCTGAGATGTCCCTTTGGCCCCCATGTAGAGCAACCTCAGCTTTCTCTGTCCAAGTCGTTCTCTTCTCAGCTCAGTCCAGCTTGACCTTGTTTTACTGAACTTGGTTTTTCCTCTATACTTATGCCTGAGATCTGTTTCTAGGTTAATATAATTAACTCAAAGCTCTCTTCTGTTTTTTTTTATTTGTAGTAAAATGAATTTCACCTCTCCTCATTATCTGAAAGCAGCTGTTGCTATGTGCGGATGCTGGGAGTGGAAATGGTGAAGAGTCAAGTATAGATGTAAACATACTCAAGTATTTGTTCTTATAACTCAGTGTGAGCATCACAGGGAAGTAGGAATGAGCTTGCAGAAATACTCTGGGGCTTTGCACGTATCCAGACATATATACTGTTCTAGTTTCCTTGTCAAGTTCTCATGTTCAATATCCAAAATACCTCTTAATCTGATCAGATTGATTCTGTGCATTGGACAGTCATATTTCCTCAGGCCCAAATTAGGTTGGTAGTCATATATCCTTCTTGGATACAACTGGAAAATAATTAAAATCTGGAAATCATCATTCAGGCAAGGATGGAAAACATTTTCAGTTTCCTAAGTCGCTGGGACAGTTCTCACATGAGTGCTTGCTTTCTTCTGAAACTCCTTGCTTTTTTCTTAGACCACTCAGTGTTCATTGTTTCCCCTCAAAAAACCCTGATATCTTTGTGAGAAACACAGGCAGTGTACCAGTGAGGCAGGAGGGTGACTACTGTCTACCCTGGACATGCCTCACTGTTCTTTTATCTCTTTTCCTCCTGTCATGTCCATGATGCAGTGCCCTGAAGTTCTTTAGCATTGTTCCTCATCCATCTCCCACCTTTTGGATGTGGTGCTTTTTTTCTCTAAGCCGCTCTCAAGGCTTGAAGTCCAGAGCAGTTTTGCTGAGTTCAACAGCAGATCTAGGACTTGCATCGGGATGTAAATGTGGCAACACCCCAACTTGTGTGGGTGCTCTGCTCACCGAGCTTGTCCCCATTGCTCAGCCCATTGAAACCATAGTATAAAACCTTTAGATGTGATTTAGGGAGCTGCATCAAATTTCTATCTATATAATGTGTTTTTTTTCTGGCTCTGCTTGTAAAGAGAGGTAGAAGGTGCTGTTATTTTTGGAAGTGATTTTGATTGTGCAGAGTTGTCTGCTAGGAGCTGAAATACATCTGTCCCTTGTTTCAGCCAGAGGCATTTCTATATAAAAGCTTCTTTAACTTGTCACTGTATTGTAAATTTATTTTGGGGCTTTTAATATTGAAGACTGCCCAGCATGTAATATTAGTGAGAGTGAAATTACATGAATGTGAAATGGAGGAATTTAAATATTCACAGGGCACTAAATGAATTAGGTTTTATTCTTGCACTGAAGGAACTGTTCTGTGTTTCTCCCCAGCACTTTATGCCACACATACATTATAACTTCAGACAAGGTTACATAATGCATTCAGGCACTATTTCCAGTTTTGTCTTTTCTTCAGCCTGCAGTGTCTTGCTTAGCTAACAATCAATTTGTTATTATGTGAATTGCTGCAGGGCATAAAGCTGTCTATGTAACTAGCCCAATTAATTAATATTTTTGCACTGTGCTTTAGTCAAACATAATAGCCGGGCGGTTAAATAGGACCACTCATCAGTATGTTCCAATGGAGCTTATTTTTTGTGATTAAATTATTGTTGCAATCTATCCTTGCGCTATTTCACTACCTTCATATTGAAATGTTCTTAGCAGAAAAAGAGTGGGAAGTGAGAATAATGAGGAGATGGAGAGTCTGCCTACGTCTTTTAAATGGACAAACTGTGGTCCTCAGTAGGTGTGTTGACCAACAGATGACCCTCAACCTGTCTGTGGGCATTGTGGTTCCATTTGGCTGTTTGTTGTTATAGAAGATCACTTGAGCTATGTGCTGCAGCCACTTTAAAGCTATCTTAAACATGGATTGCTCCCTGCAGGAGACACCTGGGTCCTCCCCATTGTAGTTATGTTGTACTACTCCCATCTCGTTATTCTAATTTACTCTGGTTTTCCACATTGTTCATAGGGGTATGATCCAGATGGAGGCAAAGCAAAACATCTAAGCCCTTAGGTCTTTTCATTCCTCCTTTGTCTTCTCACCCCTGAGATCAGGGCTGAGTTAGGCATAAATCTCCTGGTACTGTGCAAGCAGAGGAATATGAGGAGTTCATGGTACCATGTCAGTTATTTTCCCACCCCTGGTGGGGTAGAGAGGCTTGGACGTAGTAATATGTTCTATGAAAATTATGCTTATACCTTTTATTGTGCGTTCTTCTGCTAGGTAAAACACTGAGTGAGAAAATATACTCTTTGGGAAGTGTTCTCTCTTACATCTCAGTGCAAAGAGAGAATGAGGCCAAGGGTTCTGCCTGATGGTGGATGCTCTTGGTTGCTTGATGCAGTGGCAAATCTCAGTATAGAAACAAGCTCCTGGAGGTGATTGCAGTAGTAGTTTACACTTTACCTACAGTCTCAATGACAGTCCCAAATAAAGTGTTTCTTGGATGTGCTAAGCCCATAGGCGTGTGTGTACGTGTGGCCAGTCAGAGAACTGCAGAAAACTGAGGTTAGAGAGGCCTTGGGAGCCTTTGAGCCTGACAGCTCACCAGCTATTTAACTCAAACACTGTCTGGACTTTAAAAAAAAAAGATATGAAGACTATCTTGACCAGCTTTGCCACAGTTGTTTATTGCTTAAGACAAGCAAATATTAGGCTAAGATATAAATATTTACTTATTGCTGTTTGAGTGCAGATGTACACGTACAAGAGGTTTTCACAACTGCGTTTACCTGCAGCTCACAGCACTCCAGAGGCAGTGACTGAGTTTGGACATGAAGGATTTCTGTGTTGATAGTTTTTGCTTTCTTATTGTCTTACCTGGTCTTTTCTGTTGTTCTCTATCTTTATTTCCACCATTTTAGGAGTAGAGAAAAAATAAAGAGATGGACTGGGGAAGAAAAAGAGGGAGGATAAAGATGGGAGAAGGAGCCTATGCCCGACCTAGTAACTGCATAAGACAGACAAATCCAGTTCAACCAAATCCTCAGTGGGTTCAATGTCTCAACTTTCCTTTTGGAAACAAAAAGCAGTTCTGACTTTCAAGAAATTTGGGATTGGTGTATCAAAAATCTGGATGGAAAAGTTGCTATTAAGCATAATGGTTTTGTCAGAATGACCCTCTGCTGAAAAGCTCTTGAAGGAAAAGTAATCGAATGTGAAGGATTCACCTGTTGCTTCCCCATCATTACTTGCTGTGCGGATGTTCTGCAGCCTGTGTGTTGATCACAGGTGCTCTAGGTGAGGAATTCAGATCACTGCTGCTCCTTGTGCCCTCCCCAAGCACACTTATAGATCTTGCATTAATTGAAATAAGTGGCCTTCTGCTTTTTCCAGAAACCCTGTCCCTGTGCAAATGCAGCCTGTGGGATATTTCTCTCCCAGCAAAGATTGCATAAGGATCGCTAGCACGTGGATGCAGTGCGTGGTGTGCGGCAGCCAAATAATCATGGATTTAAGAGTCCCTCAGCACTCATTCACACGCCAGACCATAACCGCTCTGATTTTCCCCTTTCAGCAGCTGCAATACCCAGGCACAATGGGGTGAGTTAAGGTTAAGGATGTCGTTTCAGCTTCAACTTGGAATGTCCTAGCTTGGGTGGCTCCAAGCCAAATCCTTAACATTATTTTAATGTCATTTTTCTTCTTCGTTTTATGTTTGCATACATTTAAAAACAGAGCAGGGGTTACTCATGTCACAGCTGTGCATACTTTCGAAGGCCAATGGATAAATACAGGCTTTATGCTCCAAGAGGAAATTTTTTGTAGGACCCAAAGTACAAGTTGGTGAAGAGTTTGGTTGGTGGATGAGATTGGCAGCTGGTGCACAGAGCTGCTTCCCTTGATTTTGGTGGAGTTGGGTTGGTTTATCTCTGCTGAGGATCTGGCCCTGTGTTCCCGTCTAAGCTCAGAATGTTTTTCTGGCTACTCATCCTATATTTTTGTTTGTATAGAGTTATCTATCTCTTCCCACCCATTCCCTGCTTCCTGCCTTTCCAGATTTAGGGTTTAATTTTGCACAGACTGAATCTATTTGTCTGATTTTTTCTTTTCTTTTCTTTAGAAAAATATTTATTGATTTTTAAGCCAAACAAGTGCTGCGTGTTTGGAGTTGGTACCCAAGTGGCTCAGTTGAGATCTCGCTTGAGTGAAGTTTTTCAATTTGTTTACTGGAGTCTTCCCCAGCAACTTGACTAATTCTTCCTTTTCTGATGGGGATTAATGATGTGCTAAAAGGTGTTCTAGTCTGTTTTTCTGGTGTCGAAGCATTGAGCCAATATCTATAGTGTGAAGTGTCAAAGTACAAAAATGCTTTAGGAGAAACTTTCAAAACAAATTTCTTAGCCAAATAGCACTGAAAGGTGTTGTTTTGCTTTCTTTGGGATTTTTGTTTTTTAATTTTCTTTGTAACAGAATGGAGACTTTTAGACTTTTAGGATTAATGTATTTTTTCTTTTTTTCTCAGTTTTCTTGGTTTCATTCTGCATAAAGGTTTCAACTCGTTGTTTTCCTTGTTAGTAGAATGTCTTTGAAAATCTGGAAACCATTTTTTCTGCCAAAAGAACCTGGGATGTTAATGGAGGAAGGTCCCAGGAACCCAGCAACTACAGCTTTAATTATGTCCATGAAGTTTCAATGGCAAATGGCGCTGCTAGCTGAGACTCTAGTGCGTTATGTACCTGGATCAAAATTCAGGGAGATCAGTGGAAGCTTTTCCACTGACCTTAATAAGCTTTGGGTCAAGCCTTAGGCTTGTAAGATGGAATTTATTTCTTCGGTATCCACTGCGAAGCCATCTCATAAGCTCAGCAACAGCACATTTCCTCCTTGTGTTGTGACTTGCTCTGGTTTCCTGCGGATCCCTCCGGAGCAGCAGAAGGTTTGAAGATGATGCTCATTTACAGGTGCACAGAGCGAGTTTCCAACCTGGTGTTCCCGCTCCATGGGGTTCCTCTCCTGCTCCATGGGGTTCTTCTCCTACTATGTGGGGGTTCCTCTCCTCCAGGGCCAGAGTGAGGTGAAACATTCCCTGAGTGCATGTAGGTGCAGAAATGACTATTTTCAATGCAGTCATGCTATCCCCGCCATGCACAAACTTTTCAGGTGAACAGTAATGCTCAGCTTAAAGAAATAATTGTAGCGTTTATGGGCAATGTTATACGGATTTGACTCTCCCGTCAGGTGGGTTTCCAAATAGTCTCCTTCGTGTCAGTGCTAGTACAGTTGCTGTGTTCCTAGGGGAAAAAAATGTTGCATGCTCAGTTCTTGAGAAATCTGTGCGTATTCTTATTAAAACCACACATTCGATATTTCTGAAAGGAAGGAAGAAAGCACAAGGCAGCAAGAGGGAGAAAAGTCCTATTCTGAGCACTAGGAGGGTTTATTCCTTTTGGATTTGTTGTTCACAGTGAATTCTCCCTGAGCCAAGAGTGCGGAGCGGGGGGAAGCGTGCAGTCCTGCCTGCGTGCTGTTCCCCACATGATGTGGGACTGTTAATGCCAAAACCGGTATTTTCCTGCGTAGAGGGGGTATATGAGGTAAAGCTTCAAGGGGCAGTTTCCTGCTTTGTTGGAAAGAAGCAGAAAGTCATTTTGTATCCTGTCAAGCTGTATGCATTTTATTTATATGGTTTTTTTCTCCCTCCTGTTGCCTGAACTGCTGCATTTTGCTCAAATGTGACCCACAGCCAAGGGGCCAAAGTCTCCCCAGGGTGGAGGGATGGACAGCTGCAAGTCAGCCTTGCTTTGGCCACTTAAACCCATTTTTCACATCACCAGAGGGTGTTGTCAGTTAAAGTGTTTGCATTCCGCTTGCGGGCTGTGCCCCACTTTCATGAGCAATTGCCCTGTGGAAGGGTGAGGAGCCGCAGGGTGGGTGTGCTGCTTGTCCATGGATGTGCAGGAGCAGCTGAGTCGTGCCACCCCGTTTCTCCAGCGCTACTGGGGCTTTGTGAGCTGCCCAGCAGTTAAAACAGTAGATATTTTAACGTGCTTTAGTAAAATGCACCAAAACTCATAAACTATTTTGAGTGCTGGGCTGTGTGCTGACATGTGAAATTCTTTATTCTGGAGGATGTTGAACTGAGGCTCACGCTGGCAAGCTGCGACTTAACCATCGTTACTTTTTAACATACGCATTTGTCATGTGTGGGGCTCCTGTTCACCACCCAGTAATTTGTCATGTGTAGCAGCCTCAGATTTTACCATGCTGACCCACCAGGTTGCTCCAGAGGTGTGTGGGAGCTGGGTATACTCTTGTCATTTCTACACATACATGCGCTTTCATGCCTGTCCTTGGAGGTTAATTCTTCTCTCTCATGCATCCACTTCTGCAGGTACTTCGGTACCTTCCAGCAGCGATCGCAGGTTGTGGGTGGACCTGCTTGTTGCACTTGCAGCAAAACAACAAGGAGGAGTCAGAGCACATAAAAGCAAAACAATCCAAAATTAGCATCAGGAAACCTTTACAGAGTTTTGCGTTTTCATTTCAAGGAGTTGAAGCTATAATTCTTCCCTGTGGAAGCGTTCAACAGTGTCAAGAATTTTCCACAAAATAAAATTAAAAAGACTTGTGTTTGGAAAAGCATTTTCCCAGTAAGAAAATTCTTTAAGCTGAAAAATAATTTCAGCCATCTCTGGTATGATACAAACTTCACTGTGCAATAACCTATAGTAAACTGAGTATACCAGGAACTAAAAACCAGTGTTCTCTGTGAATACTGTATGCTTGTTGAAAAATCAACAGAAATGTGTTATACAGATGTGGGGAACAAGGACAGTATCTCTGTGTTGACACCTGCCTTCCAGGATGCAAATTGTCAGTTTATCTTTTGTTAGATGCTCTTGAACCTGAATAAAAAAGCCATTGGTGATGTGAGGATGTTGCTTCGGAATAGTGGGATCCAGTACCAAGATTTGTGTCATTGCGTCCTAATTTAGGCAATGACTTTTGCTGTTACAACTGACTGACTTTTTCCATGGCACGTGGCGTGTGGGGGTGGGAAAGAGTACGTTACAAACATCATCTGGTGAAATTATTGCTTCTCTTAGGCAAAATAAATTAATCCCAATTAACTGCATCCCACATCAATTCTCTTTATGGAGCAGCCACACTTGAGATGGACACAATTTTAGGTGTTAGTGGAAATTGAAACTCTGTCCAAAAGCTTGAAGCTATAACCAAAAGGAGAAGTAAAAGCATGAATTATTTAGCTTAAACTAATACCCTTTAACAGAGAACATCAGGGGAGTTGCATTTTCTTTGGGACAGACAGGCTTTGCTCAGGTACCTTAAGGAGTGAAGGTGTTTGTGGTAGATGGGAATAAATCCTGTCCTCAGGCGAACCATCCAAAATCAGTCCCCAGTGTCATTTTTAGGGACACCTGAGGAAGCAGGAGGATGGTCACACTGCAGATCCTTCCAACAGGGCCATTTTGAATGCAAGTTGGTTTAGCTGCAGTTCTTAGGGGCTGCTGAGCTCTATTGTTAATTAAGTCTAAGTCTGAATGAATGTTGGGAAAGAATAATATGATTTTTTCTAAACATGAAGTATCATTCTTCTCTTCGGTGGTAGCAAACAGCTGGTATACTTGCTGTGGCAATGCATTTTTTAAATTATATTTTTTGTAGTGGTGGAAAGTACCAATCATATGTTAAACTAGGCAAGTCAACTCTCTCTCACAGAATGAAATCTGATCAGATTTATGGCTATGGAGGGATTATTTGTCTTGATTGAATAAATAGCACCAGCGAACTTGCTGTCATTATAGTCTTGATCAAAACCTCAACGTTTTCCAAGAAGGGAGGCAGATGAGCTCCCCCAGCGCTCCATCCTTTTACATCAGCGACTGAAATGTATCAGAGTCAGAAGTTCAGTGGATAGAAAAATGACTCACTTCTTTTTTTGATGAACAATAAAGTCATTCAGCTGAAGTGGAGACAAGTCATATCTGATACCATATTTTTATATCCTTTTTGCTTTTTTATAATTTATTTTCTTCAGACTGATGCTGCACAGAGAAATATGATGCATTGTTCTGAAATTAAATTTGAATCTGTATCAAGGCAGCATAATCCCACTTGGAGTTGGTGGATAAAGGAGCAAGTGTAACCTTCAGTAATTCCCTTGCTCATAGTTGGCTTTTTTTCATGTACAACAGTTTAAACCAAAATCACTTTCTCTAATAAGAGACTATAAATTATTACTTTAATGAGACACATGAAGTTTGAAGAGTTGAATTCCCACATTCCTCTCATCTGTAAGCCTGGGTACCTCAAGGGATGGGGTAAGATCCATCGTGCTGAATTTCTGTGTTATAACATCGCTCGGTATTAAGATGATTATTACAATATCATTAAGTTCCAGATGGGAATCTGGATTTCGGTATGCTGAGTATTGTTTCCATCTAATGTGAGAGTTCTAAAATGCTTAGAATTGAAACAAAAATTGGGAGGGGAACTTGGATCTGCCCAAAACCAAAGAGCAATGTGGTGACATAGTTTCTCACAGTTCCTCCTACGCTGTTCCTACAAGTGCACTGCTTTGTGTTTCAGTAACTTATTTTTCATATAGATACCAACATCTGCATTCTCTCTTGCAAAAAGTGCTCTTTGGAAAGGAATAATTACTTATTTCCTTAGGGAACTAGCAGGTTGTAATATGGTATAAAGAACCAAGAATCAACAAACTAAAGGTGATTGTTGTGAAGTCACTTCAACAGATCTTTAGAACAGACTGTAGTAGTTTCACAAATTGGATCCTTTCTGCACATGAACAAATCCTGGGGAGAAAGTGGGGAGTATCAGGAATCTTGTTTTGATTTAGAAATGGTTTGGAGTGGAGAACCCAGCACAGACTTTGGTCAGTTACCTTTGTGGTTAAATGTCCATAATACTAAAACCAACCCCACTTTTCCCATTGAAATGTGCTTGTGGGTGTTGACACGTCCGGTGTGCGGTCCCCAGGGGCACCAAATGCTTTGTGCCCTGGTGGAAGGGTTGGGCAGGACCCATCTGGGCAGCGTCTTCAGGCTCCAGATCACGACCATCACTTCTGCATCTCACGGGGTCACTGTGAGTTCCTTGTCCTTACCCTGCATCATGTACATGGGGTAGCTGGAGGGAAGGTCTGTTAGTAGCATCGCTGCTGTGCTGACAGCCCAGGATCACGCTGTGGTCCCCTTGGTTTGTCTGGGGATCCTTCTCAGCTGCACGACTGTCCAGGGTTTTTGGAAGTCAGCTCAGGTCCTGGCCAGGGAAAACAGCGAGATGAGGTGGTGGCATGTGGCTGCACAGTGGGTACTTGAATAAAAACCTCATTTTCTTGGGGTCTTTGAAGAGGAGCCGTATAATACTTGTGGCCAAAGAGGCTTATGCATCTATAAGAGATCACTGTTTATGCGCTATTATATATTTATATACGCATTTGTATACTAGATACATAGCGCTGAATGTATTGCTTACACCAATGCTGTACTGGCAGCCTGATGTATTCTCTGCTGATGTTCTTCAATCGTAAGTAATGTAATAAGAGTACAGAGTATGATTGCTAAGTTATTTTTATTTCTTGAAGAACGGCAGTTTGTTTCATTTATTCTCCATAAAGTGTCCAGTTGCTGGTATGATAGCAATACAATTTAAGGTATTAGCATATTTATATACCAGCATGTGTTCTAGCATACTGTTTCTACTTAGAGTCAAATCTATTACTGGTCCTTTGCCTCTGCCAAGACCAGCCTAAGGCAGAGCTGTCTCTACGCGTGTCCCTGTCACAGAGGCACCCCAAGGTTAGTTTAAGGGACAGCAGGGTCCAAAACAACTTTTATTAAACCGGTGAGAAATAGTGTTTTAGCACTCTAAAAGTGACTTGAATACAGGTTTAGATATCAGCTGAGGAAAATTATTAAGGGGCAGCAACTAATACAACAGGAGGTCCACAGCGTGCATGTGCGTGGCTTCACCAAAAACAATGCCAGAGCTGTCCCTGGGTCCAGGAAGAGTCCACACTTGCCTGAACACAGTGCGGGGTTATTTTAAAGGGACATGCGTACTCGTATTGAGTACGGAAAGTGTACACTCGCAATCCTGTGAGGAAAAATACATGTGCAAATGTGCACGGGATATTACACGTGCTTATGTGGAAGCACGGTAGGAAAATACACTCATGATTATGTGAGGATTAATTTATACACGTGTTCGTATTGAGCACGGAAAGTACGTGTGCAAATGTGCATGGAAAGTAGATACACTCGCAATCCTGCGAGGGTTGATTTTACTCACACACGTGGCAGCGAGGCAAGCGGGGTCTCCATTCCGGGTTTGAGGGCAGTGGCTCCTGGTGGCAGCGGCTCAGCTTGTAACTCCAAGAGATCACATGCAAGGGGCAGAGTCTCGACGAGAATCCCATTTTTTATAACCTGATCAGATCTGACTGTGGGCATTCCAGAAGCTTCTCTGCAACCCCACACTGACTGTGGGGTGCCCCCGAAGCTTCCAAACATCCCCCACACTGACCGCGGGCGCCCAGCGGCTCCCTGGCACCTCGGCACTCCCTTCTCCTTTCTCTTAACAGCCCTGGCCACGGGATCCTGAAGCCAAACAGAAGAAGCTGTTGGCCTCAAGCAGCAGAGAGAGAGGGAGATGTCCAACTCCTTCCATGATGGAGGGAGGGGGAGAGAGGGGGGTTTGCATTCTACCACAGTCCCCTTTTCACAAGATGTGTTCTTTGCAACGTGGACTTTCATTCATTATGTATTTACATAGCACTTAGCATCATGAAAATCCCTGTCTGATTGATTTCTAGCACTTGGGTGAAAGAAATGTTATGCAATAACAATCGTTGTCCCTCGTCGCCTTTCAGGCACTGCTAAATTTAAGCAGACTACATTCTTAAAAGAGGGCTAATAGGAAAACTAAGTGGAGTTGTTCTGCACAGAGAACCAGTGTTTCTCCGATGGTTTCAAAACCGTAAAACAATCTGTGAGTAGCCAACAAAAAAAGTACGTTAACAATGGCCAAATCAAACAGTGATTCAGAATTTGAATTAAAGGTCATAAAACCCCTGTATGCATTAATCACCACACTCTGGAATGAATATTAGTACCAACTGAGAGCTGTTGGATGTTTTAGCTTAATTTTAAGGATTAATTAAACACTTATTGAAACTTAACTCTACAAATATTTTATAGGTAAAAAGCTATAAAAAGGGCTAGGCTGTGCTACTAGTCCCTGTCCTTTTGAGTTAAATGTATCACTAGTAGGACTGAAACTGGTGTGAAAATAGGATTTAGGAAGCCATGTTTGTAATATCATAAAGACCTTATATATCTTGCAGTAAGGTCCATGCAATACCAGACTTTAAGATATTTGTGAGAAGGTTAAACTTTCAGACTACTGTTACAGTTACCTGAATGTTTTCTGCACGGAGGTTATATCAGGTCATTTTCTTTCTGCCCTAACCCAGCTTGCAAGGAATTCTTTGTGGACAAGATCTGGTCCATGAGATAAATGGTAGCTGCTCAGAATGGATGGCTCAATGGCTAATTTGGTTCTCGCCTTTAAATCTGTGCACAATCCAAAGGAACTGCCAAAAAATGTGAGTCATACATGTCAAGTGTTGTTTACATTTATGAATCTGCTGAAAACACATTTTTAACTGGTTTTGCAGACACTGAATGTTTTTCTCTCTGCAGAAATACAATCCTAAACTCTTCTTTACTTGGCATGTTAGTGTTTCTCCAGGTCATAATTTCTTTCTACTTGTCCCGTTTGTTATCGTTTCAAATAATTTTGCTCGATCTTGATACTATGGTTTAATCTTGATATATCAGAAAGAGGGATAATAGCTGGTTAGATATACTCAAGGAATAGATGGAAATGATGCATGAAATAAAACACGGTGTTGCTTCCATAGGTTCAAGTAACTGGTAGAAAATCCTGCTCAGGGGGCTGGGAGCCCTGCAGCATTTCTCAATGCACCTCTGACTTGCTAGACCATTACAGACATGTGGATATCTGTATTTGTAATACCTGACAAAAGAGGGGGTCGCGGTTTTGAATTGAGCCTAATAAAGGCAATGGATATACTAATGTTAAGCGGGAAGGAGCGGTGCACGTCAGCAGGCAGGCAGCAAATGCCCTTTTCTAGTAATTGCACTAATTGAGGATAATGATCAGATGAAATTGCCTAATATTCCTTTTGTTCCTTTACCATTCTCTGACGTGTTGTTACGTTCTTTCCATAGTGTTTCCTCACGAGCTGTGAGAATGTGAAGGGTGCAAGTGATTGTTAGTTCACCTTGTTTGGCCTGAATTCACATTAGTGGGAGATGTTGTGGAGGTCAGTCCCCTGTTTCATTTCACGAACTGCTCAATAACAGTTTTACTAATTCACCTCTGTGAAAAGATGATTTAGCATTTCAGAAAGAAAAAAACCAACACCTTGTCCTTAAAATGCACTGCATGCTTCTTTTTGGACAGTATGTGATTCCGGAGCTCAAAGGCTTGCTTTAGGAAGCTAGAGGTTTTTACATAAGGGATTAAATACCCAGAAGACCTTACGCATCTTGAAAATCTCAGCTCAAACATCTGCTGGTGTATATGTATATAGCCAGCAGAAAATGTGTGTTGTTTTGCCTAACTTGCACATGAGCCTGAACCACGGCCAGTGGATAACTTGGACTGGGGATGTTTGCGGAATGAACTGTGGACCAGATGAGGGGAGCAGGAGGTGCTGAGTAGCAAGACAGAATCTTCCTGCATGGTTTGATGCTGTATTGACAGCACATGATGCCATTGTGATGGTTGGAGTTACTTCGGGAATCTGTAAAATCATCTGGGCTGCAAAAAGGTCTTTATAAATGTCAAAGACCTAGTCCCAGTGTACTGGCTAAATTCCAGAAGGTGTAAACTTTTATTTGTACCATGCTTCCTTCATGCAATTTCTGATGGATACAGCAAACTTGGTCTGTTTTGCTGTACTGGAGGAGCTGCTGTGCTTGACCTTTGTGGCAACTACATATTGATGGCGAAGTGCTAAATATGTTCCATTGGGGTCCTTCTGGATTAAAATAGCATGTAGATTTATTCTTTACATTAGATTTATTTATACTCTAGCAGACATGAGAGTAGAGGAGAAGTGGATCCTCAGGAGATGTGAAGTAGTGAATGCCCATTTCTGTCTGCCAAGAATCTGCCCAAACTGTCTTCAATCATACTGTCCAAGTTGTAATCAGACAGGGGCATATTTGTCTTCCAAGATCTCTTTGCCAAGCACTTGATTCTTCATTTAAAACCATCTTCTGAGCCCAAAAAAAAGGTTTTCTTTGCTGGCCTAAGAGACAATTACCTTGGAAGTTGCTCAGCCACTCATTTTTCCCCATCTGCCCTTGTATTCCCTGTTCTACTGCAGGGTGCTAGTCTGTCAAACTCGGAGCATGTTGTTGTTGAGGCTGAGATATCATCATGTTAGGAGACCAGATGACCCGGCAACATCCTACAGCAAAGCTGCTTGTCACCTTCACAACGCAGAAATGGGAGAAATCAGCATTGTCAAGGGAAGCCCTCCCCATCCTGAGCTTCCCCGACTACCCGGTGTGGATCTGCAGTCCTGCGGGTGAGCCTGCAAAACACATCATCACCTCAAACCCCTTTTAAGAGTGTTTTATTGATAGGTTACTGGTTTATATTGTTTGAAGAAGTTAATGCAAATAGAAATCTGGGAGAGCTGAAAGGTCATGTAGGCTGCAGAACTGAGCATGTGAAACTGATGAAGAGCTCTCCTGCAGAAAGAGGCAGAACTGGTTTGGAAAAATGTCAGTAAAAATATTAATATTTTCGCGGACAGGAATAATCTAGATTATTCCAAATTTCTCATGAGAGAGGCTCTGTTTTTTATAGATAGTCTTTTATCCAACAACAAAGAATTCTGAATTATATAATAGCTGAAATTAAGCTAAATTTAGCGAAAGAAACATCAAGTGAAAGTGATCTGAAGCAAACCAGGATATCTTTAGAGTCTGAAAGGAGAGCATTGCACTTTACTCAAACTGTTTTTTTCCCCTTTTTCTTGTTAGCTTTTTGCTCCGTACAAAGTTTGTGGGATTTCAAGTTTTCTTTCTCTGGTTTGGCCATGGGGTTCTGGGGGGTTCCGGTGGGACGGGAGGGCGAGTCTTCAAAATCCTGAAGACCTTTTCTGTCCAGAGCCAACAGCAAGAGAGAAATTGCTCTGGGTTACTGAGAGGAGGCTCATATGGCATATCCACTGCTGAAAACACTCCAGAAAGTTGAGTCTACCTTCACATCAGTGCAAAAGGAATGAACTTCCCTCTTACCCTGGTGCTGGTTCATGGTCTGTATTTCTCACAGCTGCTATTTTATTTGCATTTTAGCTAGATGAAGTACCATTGCAATTAGTTCTTTAAAGCTTCCTGTGGAAGTTCCTTCATTTTGAGGTCAGAAAAGCTTCGCTCTGCTGAAAAGTGTCTAAGGAAAAGGAGCCAACCAAGCAGGGAGCTTGTTAGCAAAGCTGGTCTGTGCTTTGGATTGATTTTGTTTTCTCTAATGGCTTGATCATAACAGTTGCACTCTAATTTTTGTACAGGGTTGTGCACATTTCAGGCAATGTAAATATATACATTGGCCTGCTTATTAGCTCTGCTGTTTAAGTTACGGATATTTGATAGTGTATAATAAAACCAAGTGGTCCTGTATACCATTTGTCATGCTGAGCTTGGACTCATCTCTTTGTACTCCCACTCCACCCTTTCCAACTTCATTATATTCCAAATGCTCCTCCTTGCTTGGAGCAAAATCAATCCTCGTTTTGAATTGGGTGGAAGACGAGAAATGTGTGCTGGGATTTTTCTCAATGCACAGAGCTGTGTGCAGACTTAATACTTGCTTAAAGGATAAGCGTGGGGCTTCCCCAGGGGGGGAACATTGTAAGACAGCTGAGGTCATGGTCACAGCCTCAGCCCCCATGTATTAAACTGCAGAAAGAAGTGGAAATATGAGAGGGCCCTTTCCACTTATCAGGAAACAATACTACTGTGAACGCTGCTTCCCCAACCTGCCATACACTTCAGGCTAAATAGTGAGTCCCTGCAGCTCTGAGAAGTGAGTTTTGCTTGATCATCCCTTCATTCCAAAACACCATTTTTCGCCCACTGTCCCAGTCTATGCTTCGCTTGCCGAGGGACCGGCTCGTGTCACCGGCTCAATGCTTCAGACCTGTGCTGGGATGGTGGAAGAGAATGCTTTTTCCTGACTGAGGATGGAAGGCACTAGGTGAGCACTAAGGGAAGGTATTTATACCCTCAGGACCTCTGAAAGGTTAAAAAAAAGTTACGTTCTAATTTCACCAGGACTCAGGTGCTGATTTACTTTCCTAACTTGTTAAGGTGAGAAGCTGGTGGTGAAGCAGAGATAGGTGAAGCCAGATTATAGATGTCAGAGGGCTACGTGGTCCCCAGACTCTGTGCTCTGTCTTGCAGGAGTACAGGCTCCACAGCTTATACCAATCAGAAAAAATGCCCCTGAGACCTCCCTGCCATGGTACTCTTGGTGTGGGTAGGTTATCGGGATGCACGTTGTTCTCGGGGATGTCTTTGGCCCTCGCCACCTCCTCTCCCAACAAAGACCAATGGCTCAGGCAAACCTTCAGAGTTTGACTCTGAAGCTCTTTAAATTATCCAGCATTGCCAAAAGAAAGGATTTGCTGACAGTCAGAATCCTATTGGCAAACTTAGGTGGATTTACAATCTTGGGTGGAAACCAATTTGAACTATAATTTTACATGAATTCGATCCCTATCCCGAGCCAGGCAAAACTTCATGATTCTGGCTGATTTTTCACACTCGGCTTTTGAGCCCTTCTGTTCGCATTTGAGCTGAAGATAGCACCCTGGGCCCATGGTTCTGTGCAACAGAAAACTTTAAACCTATGCAAACAGATATAACTCTGTTCCCTGCTTCTTGATGTAGGTTGAACTTCTTGATGTCTCCTGCTTGATGGCCCTTTCCCCAAAGGAACACATCAGGACTTAAACATATGCTCCAGAATATAAACTGAATAACATTTTTAAAGCATGTGCCACCATCTCAGGTTATTATGATGACAAATGTTATAATTACTGAAAGTATTGCAATATTAGCTCCCCTACTTCTTTTAGTTCCTTCCATTTACACCCCACACAAATCCAATGCTATATGGGGAGCTGCTGTTTTGATATTCTGGGTTCAGTTTCTGCTTCTGCCTCAGACTATTGGTGTGAACATGGGAAATGACTTTGGCGTTGCCAGCACGCAGGCAGACATAAGAGTTAAGTGGGTGCAGTCAAGTCCCCTGCAGACTTTCTGCATGCTACAGCCACTGTTTGTAAACAGGAATACACATAATAGGTTGGGAAATCAGCTCCAAAACAACAGGCATTGTTTGTGTGCTGAGTAACTGTAGTGATCAATTAGGATCTGGAAAAAATCATGTTGTGTCCAGATGAATGTAAAACCAGAGCCTCCCCTGCCAAAAACTCCAACTGGTACCTTTGGAAGCTCTGGAAAGCTTAGTTAATATTTTTCCACATATTTTGTTTAACTTGTGAGAATGTATATATATGTATATTTTTAATTCCAGCAAACTAATGAGAAATGTTATAAAACTAATGAAACATTGAGCGAACACTGGCTGGTCACATCTCTTGCTGTGTCACAACAGAAGTGTGACAGGCTTGTGCTCACCCCCATCAGAGCTGAGCCCTGTGAGTTGCGTTGATGTTGGGCAAAGACGGGCTTAGGCTCGACGTGTTGTGAAGGTGGAGTTGTGGCCCATTGAATTCAGTGTTTTTTCTGTCAGGTTCTGTGCTGTTAAGGTGTAGGAGTTACTGAGGGAGAGTAGTGTTAGGGGATGCATAAAGGACCCCTTATTAGTGGGTGATACTCGTGGTCTAACTGGCTAAGATGTTGAGCACCAGA
Organism: Patagioenas fasciata; assembly: GCF_037038585.1. Lineage (NCBI taxonomy): Eukaryota > Metazoa > Chordata > Aves > Columbiformes > Columbidae > Patagioenas > Patagioenas fasciata. The sequence continues at coordinate 4,160,130 of NC_092539.1, forward strand.
AATAAGCAGTGGTGTCCCTTGGTGTAACAGAGCCCAGTGGTGCCTTGTAGCTGTCTGGGCACCCATGGAAATCAGGCTTGGGTGCTCCTGGCTGGGTCCAGAAGACCTGCAGATCAGCTGTGCTGAAGATACAGAATCCCAGAATCCCAGAATGTTAGGGATTGGAAGGGACCTGGAAAGCTCATCCAGTGCAATCCCCCCATGGAGCAGGAACACCCAGCTGAGGTTCCACAGGAAGGTGTCCAGGCGGGTTTGAATGTCTGCAGAGAAGGAGACTCCACAACCCCCCTGGGCAGCCTGGTCCAGTGTTCTGTCACCCTCTCTGAGAAGAAGTTTCTTCTCAAATTTAAGTGGAAACTCCTGTGTTCCAGTTTGAACCCATTGCCCCTTGTCCTGTCACTGGTTGTCACCGAGAAGAGCCTGGCTCCATCCTCCTGACACTCACTCTTTTAGATATCTGTAAACATGAATGAGTCCCCCCTCAGTCTCCTCTTCTCCAGCTCCAGAGCCCCAGCTCCCTCAGCCTTTCCTCACACGGGAGATGCTCCACTCCCTTCAGCATCTTGGTGGCTGCGCTGGACTCTCTTCCAGCAGTTCCCTGTCCTTCTGGAACTGAGGGTTCACATAAGCCACTTGACTTTGATCTCTTTATTCCTTGTAAAATGAGAGAACATATATCAAAATTTCTTCTCTTTCCATAACACCTGTGGGCGTCCGGGCTTTGTCCTGAACTTGCTCTCATGTTGCTGAATGCAGCAGTTGTCTTCTGCTGGACTTCCACCCCTTTCCTAAGCTGCATTGGTGACTTGGAGCCACGCAAGGTTGGTGACGGTGCAGGGACAGCAGCGGTGTTTGTGATCTGAGGAAAGCACTTCAGTAGCTAAATGGATTAGAGCTGAGTTTCTCTTTTATCATCATGAAATAACCACTAGTCAAACAATTGTAATTCTTCTGGTGTCTTTCTGAAAAACATTTGGCTTGTTTGGTAGTGCAGCGTTGTGTAAATAAATATGTACCAAGCATCAAATTCTAAGAGGGGGAGGGTGAATTCTCAAATAATTATGTAAATAAATCCACATAGCGTGCTCTGGTATTGGCTGCATTTATACTAATCAGTATGGACATTACTGACAAGTGAATCTATTCTGCTTCGTTGTCCTGAAGGTTTCAAAATTAATGCTTCATTTTGTTCCTTGTTTTGCTGCAAGGGATGCAGGGAGAGGCCAGGGCTGGTTTATCTCAGCATCCCCTTCAGGGGTCTGTGGGAGGCTGAGACCAATCAAACTTTGCATAAATAAGAGTACTTATTATGAGAGAGTTTACAAGCTTGATCCAGCACTTAAAAAAAACCCCAACACCTAAAAACCAAAACAAAATCCCAACAAAAAAAAAAATTGGGAAAAATAAATACTCTGATTTTTGGAATGGCATTTATGTGTCAATCTCATCTTGAACACTTTGGGGAGGCTAAAGGACGTTCAGTGACTGTGGGGTGCAAAGACTTTCCTACATATCCCCAGATGAACTTTATCAATGCTTCATTGACAACATCAGTAATTCAGCCAACTCGAGTGGTTCTCCATTTTTCTTCATCCAAATAACCTGTTTGTCTAGGATTTGGTACCCATGCCTAATCACAGAACAAGTGAGAAAAAGCGGTTGCTCTTAGTGCTTCTGTGATGTTTTCCACCTGAGCTATTAAGCCATTGAAATATAATGTAGGAAGATGGGAAGCCTTGAGGTTTGATGGTGCCACAGGCTGCCTGAATTGTAAAGTTGGATCTTTGTTCAAGGTTTCACCAAACCCGGGGCTGATCACTGGCTGTCCCTGTCCCTAAGGAAAAAGAGAATTCAGTAACGTGGCAGGATGTGAAGGAGTGATCAGGGCTAGGGTGTGAGGATACTCTTTTGGAAAGTAGGGAGATAATGAAAATAGCAGTTGGAAACGATGTTTTCCGTTTGTGAAGTTTGAGTTATACGGTAATCAGCGATAGTCATAAGGGTAGGAGTGAGGAGTATGTGGTGAAGGAAGAAATTATCTTTTCAGTCTTCTAATTTAGAGTTCTGGAAAACAGGAACTGAACTCATGACTTGGGCACAAAATTGCAGTTAAAGAGAAAGAGTTGATATCAATATCTTAGTGCTTTTGAATTGCTAAAGAGATGACATGTTGTTTTCTCAGAGAGGCAGGTTGCTTCAGCACCAGAAGGGACGAATGAATGAGTGACTGCAGAGAATCGGTGGGACAGAGAAAGGATCACTTTGAGACCACAGAAGTCTCTAACTTGTTTGGTAGAGTTTACCCATCTTTTCTTTACAGCCTTATGGCAGGTACCAGGTAACATGTGGTTGTTGGTGACATTACAGCTTGTAAGGTTATTTGCAGTAGAGTAGGCAAGCATAATGAACATTCAAACTCGGAGAGTGGCGTGAATCTGTGTGTTTCAGTTTTTGATACAGAAACTTTGAGAAAGACCATGCATTATTTTGAATTCTCAGTGTGAGAATATAATACAAATTCATTTTATTCATGCTCTTGGCTTTTTTCCACGGCTGTGGATGGAGATCTGTTTTCATTGTACCCTGAAGGTGAGCAAATCTGCACGGCATGCATTGTTAAAATTCAGTGCGCCTCCAGTTGTTAAGATGTTCAGCGAGAGTAGCATTGGTAAATTGATTAATTAGATCGATTACTCAAGGCTTTTTTCCCCCTCTGTGCTTGCACAGTTTGCTTCAAATACCAGTGTCAAAATTGTACTGTTCAAGTTAGAGGTATGAATGATTATTTCTCTGGTGAGGTATCTCCTCTGGCCAAAACAATACATATCGCCAATTTGAAAGTATCTGTTCAATCCCTACTGCCCAGCAAATGGCTTTGGCAAATACTGTGTTTGTACAGTATAATGCATTGGTGAGCTAAAGTACTCAGGTGTTCACAGAAGCTGTGCTTTCTGCTGCTTACAACATTTTTCTACTCTACTTGCTGCATTTTATTAACCATGTATTATATATAAATACAATCCTGGTGAAATGTTTATTGATGGATTGATAATATGCCTTTTACAAAGACTGTAAAGGCAAAGTAGGTGTATCTTATATGGTAAAAAGTCACAGCAAAGTAACTGGAATAGACTTTAAGAATGGGGAGAAAAGATCTCCTGAGGAGGGTGAGCTAAGGGAAAAGTGTCTTAGGAAAGCTGGCAGACCCTTAGGGAGTCTTAAGGCCACCAGTTCAAGCTGTCCCATTCAGAAGGTATAGTAGGGGGCTAAATTGGTTTAATCGTGAGCTCATCTTTGACCTCAAATGCAAGAAAGAAACAGGCAATAAGAGGAAAGTAGGTCAGGTTCCCAGAATGAGAACGTAAGTGTAGCAGGAGCACAGACAAAATCAGAAAGGCCAAAGAACTAAAGAAAGATATAATGTTTGGGAGCCATTGGTAGTAACTGGATATCATTCTCTATCACTGTTACAAGGGGCTGTTCTGCTATACAATAGGGAAAGAAAGCTATCACCATAACAGCACTGAAGATAATTGCTTAATGTCTTTTCTTGATATGAAGTTCAACACTAATTAGATGATTTCTGTAATTAGGACTAGTTATAAAGCAGTAAGGTCCCAACCTTGGTATGTGAAAATGGGCTAGGGCCAACCTGGGTAATTTAGGTGTTTTCAAATTGGTTGGAATTACAAATTTAATTTTAGAATGCTTCAAGTATTTCAGTGCTGCAAGTGGGGTTAACTTGCAAAGGAGAGAATGGGAAGCCTGCAAAAAGGCTAGCACAGTGAATACTCTTAGAAAAGAAGAACGAGGAGGAGTTGGGGAGCTAGAGATCCACCAACTTAACCTTGATTTCTGGAAAAGTACAAGAACAAATAATCTCACAGCCTTTTTTAAACACCTAGAAGATAAGAAGAACACGCCAAATCTCATCGAAGCCTTCCAACTTTATTGTGCATCATGGCAATAGAAAGGTCTTGCAGATAGGGAAGCAGCTGTAGATGTATGTATTCAGATTTCAGTTCAGGCTTTGGCAGTGTCTCGGTGACATCATGAGTAAGTTACGGAAGTGTTGTCTTAGTCCGTTTAAGATCTTATTTACTTTCAGGGGGCCTATTGTCTCTTTATTGATTAGAGTGGGGATCTAGAAGGCTTACCCCAGGCTTTACCTCCTGGACTTCTACTTAAAGGCTTCACTAAATATATAAAGTGAGGTGGGATAAATCCAGACCAGTATTCAGTGCTGTTACTTTTTAAGTCTACTGGGTTTCCAGCAGAACCATGAGTGGAGATTTCTTCATACACAATCCCATAGATAATGTGTTGAACATTCCCCAAAGAGAGAGGAACCTCCTCTCTAGGTGATTCCTGTTTGCCTTGCTGAAAGTAGATGAAGAAAGTCACCTTGGGAGAGTAGATGTATATATGTTAATATAAGGAGTTTGTACCAGCTTCTTACCAGGTTCAGAGGGTGCAAAGGATAGGGAATGGAAACAGAGCCAGATTAGGGGTCTGAGGTGACATTAAAGTGGCAGCTTCTGCAAGTGCCCTGATGTGAACTGTTGCTGAATTTAGCCTTGTAGTACCTCTCATGGTTGCTCAGTCTTAAAATCAGGCCTAATTGCAAACCAGGCCCAGTGGCCAAAGGACAAGAATATTAGAAATGCCAAATATTTGTGAGAAGCCAGCTTGTCCCAGGGAGGGACAGCTGCTCCTAATTTGCCTGAGAGAATCGTATTTTAAAGCTTAAAAATACAATAATTTTTGTGCATAGCAGGGCAGCTACTCCCTACCCAGAAGGGTTTAGTATTTGTGTGCCTTGGCCTGCCAGTTGTGAGATGGGAAGAATACTTGTCTGCTCAAAAGGCGACTTTGGGACATACTAAATGATTTCAAAATATATCTTTGAGGCCTTCAGAAGAAAACTGCTGAGTTGTACTAAGCTTTTAGATACTGGACCCTGTGACAGGTTAAGAGTGTCCAACTTGAATTAAGCCAATTCTTCCAGTGCAGGGAGACCTCAGTGCATATACCTGCATAATACAAGGAGGTGAAGATTGTCAATTTTGGAGCTGTTGCATGTTCTTAAATGGTGGGTCTACCTGGGACAAGTCTTATTTTCCCTGGGGAAGTCATTGTGGCTGCTGTTCTTGAAAGGGGTTGTAAATCCTTGGTGAGAAAAAGCGCCACTATGAATTTGAGTCACTTAAGCCCATACTGATCAAACAGTAGCTTCAAGAAAATGCAGGCCTCAACAGATGACTTTTGTCCTCCTTCATCAAGTGTTTCTCATACACTTGTGGTGTTTCCATCTCTGGTCAAAGTAACCTAGAATTTTGTTTTAAATGTTGAAGTCTTTCAAATGTTCTCATTGTTGACAGCCACTAGGTGGCATTGCAGATTAAAGGGAAAATGTGTCTTCTTGTTTGGTGAGATATGAGGGAGGTGGGAGGCTTAAAAATAAAATAGTACAGCCGCCCTGAAATTCTTTCTGTCTTGAAGATGTAAGGAAGACGTTTCCTTTCAACTCACAGGCCTCGGGTTTTGATAGGAGGGAGCATGATGTTTACTATGTTGTGGTCCTGAAGAATTTCAACTGATTCAACATCTGCGAATATGCTTGAGCTGTTCAGAGCTGCTGCTTTGCTCTCCTCCTGCCTTTGGGATGTGATGTAGTTGATAGAGCTGTGCAAAAGGTGATGGTGTCACCTCACGGGCTCTTCTGTTTCAGTGTGTGTGTGTGTGTGTGTTCAGATCCTGAAGAAAACTCATTTATTTCTTCCCCCTCCTTCCCCTGTCACATTTTCTTTTGTTTCTGTGCAGACTCAAATTTGGCTAAAATTTGGGCTTTTGCAAAGGGTGGCAAGCTGTGGCAAGTGAAGCTAAACCCACCAACAAAGATTTGAAGCTGAACAAAGTCTTCAGGGCTATATATTTATTTACTTATAAAAAGCCCAGTGGATTGAGCTTGCTGTAGCTGGACCTTCCCTGTACTTTCCAGGTTTTACTGTGATCCGGGGCTCAGTCTGTTACGTTAAGGGTAAGAAGACTTGGATCAGCATGTTCAAAGGTGTTTGCTTCTCTGAGTCAAAATGAAATAACAAGGCATTTAGGAGATCTGAGCAAATCCTTTGGAAGCCTATTTTGCACCCAAAAAATGATACCAAATTTCTTACTCTGGAAATACTGACCACTTAAGACCAGAATGTGCTTCACTATTTTATTTCCTTGTCTTTTTTACATCATGAGTCCCTGTCCCAGAGAGCATGTCATTCTTCTGCATGAGTACAAGCTGTAATACGATGATTGCATCTGATTTTTGCTCATTCCCCACTATGTTGCTGTAATGTAACTGCTCTACTGCTGATGGCTCCTTTCTAAGTCCAAACCGTTCTTATCAGCTCTTGTTGCCTTTGTATATACTTCCCATGTAAACCAGGACAAGTAGCTCTACTGAAAGATGGATCTCCCCAGCAGTGGCAACAAGTGCTAAATGGAGTGGGGGAGCACCAGGCCAGTGCAGAAAAGCCTTATCTGCTTTGGAAAGAAAGTGAAAATAGTTTTATTCTTACTTCTGCTTTAAAGGCAGATTAATTTTTTTTTTAAATAGCTTTTGCTCAAAAACCACTAAAAGTGTTTGTTATGAATTTTGCAGATAAATGGAAGATAGTTGATGATGTGTTTTCCCCAGGCAAGAGAAATACCCTTGTCCCAACTCTTTTCTGAGGAGAAGGAAAGCAGTGAACGTTTTTCATCGACATTAATATGCACATGACAGCGGAGAAAAACATCATGCGGTTTTGCTTGGACAATTTTCACCTGGTTGAGAAAACCAGAGCATATAAATACTTATAGATCCACAGATATATATATTTATATACATGCACGTATGTGTACCTATAGGAGATCCTTAATATATTGGACATGTCTGATTCCAGATTTTTTTCAGAACTGTTTCTGAAAAATATTCCTAGTGCCTTCAGCCATGTTTGCTTTGCCAATTGTCCATAAATGTATCGTAGTTCTCCCTGCGTGTCTGCCTTGAGGTTATTGCTCTGGGTAGAGGTTTTTGCACAGACCAGCTGTCCCTAGGCTGTGAAACTGGTTTCCCCCATGGTCTAAAAGACCACGGTGAGCTGGCCATAAAAGTGTAGTTGGTGTAGGTAGTGTGGGAAATGCTGATCTTGGTCCAATTCCTTGTTCTGCTACAGAACTTACAGCCAACCCTGCTCAAAATACTCATTTGCCTCTTTTCTCAACAGGAGCGATTCTGCTCGACAGTTCAGGCTGGACAGTTTATATTCCTGCTCCAGCAGACGCTGTCTCTTGCTATGTGTAAAGCATGGTCAGACTGGGACTGGGAGGCCTGATGGAATATAAATATCAAGTATTTATTAAATATTGTGAATATTCTGCCCCCAACATGTAAATAAGGAGTTGGCATTTAGATTTACGGGATGGTTGACCGTGGTAGAAGTATGTAAGGCTAATGAGAATATCCAATTATGTTATGATAATATAAAAAGTGGTGTACGCATCCTTCTGGGCGCTATGTACTTCTGGATGTAAGCCAGCTACCTAACAGCAGGGGTTAGGATGGGGCTAGCAAGGAGCCTCCTCTTACCAAGGTTATTGCACAACTGTCTATGCGGAGTTTCATATTTACCACTGGAGCAGCTGGTGCTGGCTCAACTCACCTGTCAGCTGGGGAGCTGAAGGAGATGTATTACTGGACTGACCTGAATAGCAGATCTGGTGTTCTTGGCATTTTTTTCATCTCAGGAGCTGAAGGGAGAAGCAAACCTTTTGAAAGAGAAAAGCTATGCATTAAAAAAATCCTGTGCAGTGCACGTTTCCGGATGAATGTTCAGGCCAGCATTACTTAGTGCTGAAATCAAAGCTTTGGGGATTCATGGGCATTTCCAAGGCTGCTGTGATACCACAAACCCTGTGTATAACCTCATGCTTAACACAGGGCTTTTATTCACCTTGAAATTCTCTTTTGCTCTTCAATCAGCTCTGCTCTAGAAGGAGAGGGAGGGAAGGAGTAATATGATTTAGCAAGGTCTCTGGAGACAAGCAGATGCAAGTCCAGCTCTTCTGGAACAGAGACCTTTATTACAGCAGTGGCTGGTTTTTGTATTCCAGAGGAGGTGGTTAGAAGAAAACTTGGGACAGTTTGAAGGTTTTCTGGGGAAAAAAATAATGCTGTCTAAACTACCATCTGTGTGTAATTGTAAGTAGTGTGCATCACAGTAGAAAAACAAAATCTCCTGTATCCTGGAAAACACTATGTGACTGTGTTTGGTAGATAAAATGATGGGATCTCTCTTGTGCATATTGCTTCTGACTGATAAGTACCTTGAGGAAATCTCAGCCCTGCTCAGTTCTCATTGAACGCTCTGTTAATGGGAAAGTTATATCACTGCTAGAGGGGCTTGCTGACTGACACTGCTACTAACTAGGTTTCTCTGTTACTCTTCTTCACCCTCATTCTTCTATTTCCAAAGAGTAACTTTGCTCATCATAACAAGGCCAAGAGTAAGGTCTTGGACTTGGGTTGGGGCAACCCTCAGTATCAATACAGGCTGGGGGTGAAGGGTTTGGTATTGGACATGAGCCAGCAATGTGCACTTACAGCCCAAAAAACCCATTGTATCTTGGCCTGCAATTCAAAGCAGTGTGAGCAGCAGGTGGAGGGAGGGAATCCTGCCCCTCTGCCCCGCTCTGGTGAGACCCCCCTGCAGTGTTGGTCCAACTCTGGGTCCCCAGCACAGGACACACATGGACCTGCTGGAGAGGGGCCAGAGGAGCCACAGGAATGATCCGAGGCTGGAACAGCTCTGGTGGGAAGACAGGCTGAGAGAGTTGGGGTGTTCAACTGGAGAAGAGAAGCTCTGGGGAGGCCTTATTGTGGTCTTTCAGCACTTAAAAGGAACTTAAAAGTAAGATAAAATAAATAGACTATTTCAATTGGAAAGATCATCTAACCCAGCTGGCTGACCAGAGGGGCTTGTTATGATAGCACAAGCGGTGATGGTTTTAAACTAAAACAGGAGAGACTCAGACTAGATGTAAGGAAGAAATTATTTTATACTGAGGGTGGTGAGAGCCTGGCCCAGGTACCCAGAGAAGTGGTGGATGAACCATCCCTGGAGACATCCCAGGCCAGGCTGGACGGGGCTCTGAGCAACCTGAGCTGGTGAAGATGTCCCTGCTCATGGCAGGGGTGGCACTGGATGAGTTTTGAAGGTCCCTTCAATGCAAACTGTTCTGTGATTGTACTTTCCTCCACGCCCTGACCCCATGAACTATGAGGGTTGTTAGAACTTTCACATTGCAGGGTGAGTACCTGAATTCAGGTGCTTTCTGTAAAGCAGACAGGTCTTTAACCTGCACAAATTTGAGTATTGTAATCTGTCAGCTACTGCTGCTTAGTTTGAATTAGGGAGCAGGAAGAAACATTACTCTGCTTTTGCTGAAACAAAGGCATCTCTGAAAAATATCTTTGTTTTTGTCAAATCACTACTTTCTTTGAAATATTTCTGGTGAGTTCAAGTGCTGAGGCATTTATCTGGAACGGCATTGAGTTTGAAAGATTTAATTTGGTCTTCAAATCTATAACCTGCTGACACACTACAAAGATCTGAGATGGTTGCCAACACCTAAGCACATTTTCAAAGCATAAACAGTGGCTTTAGTCATAGTTAAGTTGCATGAATCAGACCATTCTTCCTCGGACAGTCCTTCTGAGGAGGAAGTTTACATTTCTCTCTATTATGTATCTGCAGTTCATGCTGTCATATGGGAACAATTTTTTGTGTGTGTGCATCAGTCAGGGAGGGGTGAATAAGGAAACAGCGACACACTGACCTCAAAAACTCCCAGGGAATTTTCTAGAGCCTTGGGCTGCCTGTATGGCGGTTCAGTCCAGTCTTCCCTCATTCCTCTGGCTCTCCTGTGTACGTCTCCTGCTGATGCACCATCCCTGCCAGGGGGTGTGAAAACACAGACCAGCCTTAAAACAGCCCACACATGTTTTGAAGGTGAGTGCTGAGGAGCAACGAGTCAATGGAAGAAGTTTATACTACTGCTATTTTGGTTCTACCTGCCATGTAGATGCAAAGGAATACACTCTCATCAACTGCCAAGTTAGCAGTTTCTGTTCTCAGCAGGTTCACTTCAAGGTTAAAGGCAGAGCAGCTGCTGCCCATGAAACCAAGTCTGAAAGGCCCTGCTGATGCCCACTTGAGAAGAAAGCTTCATTTCCCTGGCTTGCAATGCCACCGTGAGATGTGGGCATCTGCGGCCAAGGGATGCTGAGCTGCTGTTGGCACTTCAGGGACATTTCCGTTCATGCACTGTCTTCTGTGTTAGACACCTGTTTTAGTTGCTGTTACTAAGTTCATGCTCAGTCGCTTCAAAGAGCAGAATACATTGTTCTTAAGTCATCTCTCATCCTTTCTGCGCAGGATTCAGTTGGCTGAAAAGGCCTTATTCCAATTTGCTCTGGTGGAAATTAGAGCAGAACCAGACCAGAGTAGATCTGTGTGTGTGTGCACATCTGGCTGTGAGAATAGCCAGGAAGGGGTTTTGAGGAGCACGTGTAAGCAGCTGTCTGCATGTAGTAGCAGGTTCAGTTCAGGAACCTGAGATTAAGAGGTAATGAGAAGAGTTACTCTGAGGAAGCGTTAGGCGGGACAATTTTTTTATCTCTACACAAAAGTACACACTTGAAAATTTCCATTGAAAGGAATTACTCGCATTTAAAATCTAATTTGTTTTGTTTTTTATCCTGCAGTCCTTTAGAATACATTTCTGAGGAGTCTTTGGGCTCCTTCCATCACTCTCTTCATTGCTGTGCTGTTCATGGCTCATCTGGGATAGGCAGAACTGTGGTGTTTTCTGGAGTCTCATAACGTAGATGAGAATTTTTTGCAATATAGTTGCTATCACAAACCTTGAAGTCTCTGAATAACCCTATTCCTAATCCAGTTGTGTTCTCATAACTTCCTAGGCCAAAAGACACCCTGAGGTGACAACAGCCTGGTGAGCGGCTGTTGTTGGATATAAGCTCACCCTCGCAGCTCTGCCCGTAGGAATATAGAGTTGTTCAGACTATGACCAGCTCTTGTCTTTGAGCAGGGCTCTTTCCAAAATGGCCAATGCATTAGAAGAAGGTTTTCTCTTTTCACCCTCCCCTCCTGCTGACCTTCCCCAACATGTCCTTGACTAAATATGTAGTGCTGCACACGAAAGGAAGGAATTTAGAAGTGTGTGAAGTACTTGCAATTAAATGTCATGCAAGCCACATGTGGTTTTATTGCTCCAAATTCAGCTCAAATAGATGGAAAGGATTACAAAATGTGGGAACAACTTGGGTCAACCTGGAGTGTTAAACAAAAATATGTTTTCCTTCGGTAGCACCCAGGAGTGTGTGATGCATTTTACCAAATGAAGAAAAAGATGTGGAGTCCAAGTAAGGGGCTCAGGCAGGTTTAATTGCCACAGGACTAAACGTTGGGCAGTGTTGCTTCATGAGCCTCACTAGTTCTGGTGCTGGAAATAGTTGCTACTTGCTTTGTTTGGCTTGTGCCGCTGCAGAGAGGAATGTTTTCCATGCCCGCTGTGACAGGACAAGGAGGGATGGAGGAAGGAGTCGGAAGCGACATGATGGCTCAGGCTCACTAATGAGAAATCAGGCAAAGACAAGACAGGAATTGCTCATGTCGAGCCTTTAGTGAGCCAAAGCTTACGGGCTTCTCAGGTCTTTAAGATTATTTAAGATTATTTTCCCTTGCTGGACCATGCAGCGACTGCAGTATCTCCACATGTGAGATTTTATTACCTGCTATTCCTAGGGACACTCCTAGGGAGGTGAGTACAGTTTCTCGCTGAACTCACCCAGATCTGACATTCCTGTGATCAGCAAGCTCCTGATTAGAAAATTTTCCACTGGTTATAACTGAGAACTGCTCTGTCCTGATAGAACCCAGGCTCAACTGCTTTAGAGAAGTTGAGAGCCAGAAGAGCACAGCAAACCTTGACACATCCTTATTGTCTTCTGCTCATGGAGCTCTGAAAGGTTTGGTGGCATTAGTTGATGGGGGAAGATTGTGTGGCTTTTCCTGAAAAGCCGAAGAGAATACTATGTTTTCTGTATCAGCAATGCACACTGTCTTTCCCAGTCAACTGCTGCCAGCTGTGGAAGTCACGTTCCCTCCCGCCAGCCCTTCATTGTGCTTTTGCAGTAGGAAGAGGGGGATGGAAGAAGGGGGGATCTTAATTGAAAAAATCGGCCTAGGGCTTCGGGGACATAACAAAGTCAGTGGGAGTGTGTGAACAGCAATTTATTTTGTCAGTTCAAGTTACAGTCACTCTGACATGTGAAAATTGCAGATGCCAGTTTCTCAATGTGTCACTGTGACACACAGCATCCCAAATAAATAAATAATGAAACTCTGGACTTGGTTTGCAGAGGTTTGGAAAGCCCAAAGAAATAGCAATATAAAAATTGGCAGATAAACTCAGAGAGTTTTCTTTATTGTAAGGGCCACGAGCTTAGCTCGGCCTTTCACAAGAGTATCTTCATACCTTTCATTGCTTCAGTAGAGTGTTCTTATTGTCATTGTGGGCTTCATGTAGTTAACGGCCCTCATGGCCTCTTTGGGCTTTGAAAATGGAGCTGTTTTCATGAAGAATGAAGCTGACATTTTCCCTTGAAACTGTAACGGATTGGAAGGAGTGTGGCTGAAGTGTTGATCTGAGACTCAGTAAACCTTTGAAGCAACTCGTTAACGCTGGGATCCAATTAGGAAATTACCTGTTACCCTGAGCCTTTTAGATGTTGCATTTCTATATTCTTTTTCACCTGTGAAATGGGGGTAAGGGTGATATTTAGATCCCCTCTCTTTTCTGACTTGGTTTAGATCTTCTGGCAAGGAGCTCTCCTTGCCATATATTTCTATAGCACTTAATGTATTTTTGTCTTGGCCTTTATTATGGTTATCTAGATGTATTCTAGCAATAATGTCTTATGCAAATCAAGTAGTTCTAGTAGCAGTCTCACCAATGAATGTTCATTTGGCTTACAGAAGTAGACAAATCGCCACTAATGATCAGGTGACCAAATTAGAAAAATGAAGAGTTTATTAAAAGTTCAATCAGAAAGAACCTGTTCTGCAGACACCCTTGGCAGGAGCTTGAGTGGCAGCAAAGGCATTCATTGCCCTTAAAAGAGAAGCCCTTAATAGCATGGTAATGCTATGGAAAGTTTTTTTTCCTATTTCCCCAGTTAATCTGAGTTTGGAATCAATGGGATGGTCAGAGAGAATATGTGTATCAATAAGGCAAGGAGAAGAGCTTGTGCCACTGACTGTAGCATGTGGTCCTGGCAAGTGGGATGGATGGGAGTTCGAGATACTCTCTAGCTAACTCTTGCTCAAAACCAACAGCTGAAATAAAAGTGCTAGTACTTTTTCACAGTATTTCACAAAACTGAAGGTCAATGCAGACAGGCAGGTTTATGTGGTCTTGTGACTTTGGAAGAACTGTTAAGCTGACACTTCTTCCCAGCAGGTAGGTTGTACCCAGGAGCGTTCTCATGGCTGTAAGAAGATCCCCCCATTCGTAGAACTGCACATCACCTTTGACTGCTCTATCTCTTTACATTTAAACTTAAAAATAGGCGATGGAGTCTCAGGAACTCTAAGCCAAACTGTCTTTCTCATGCAACCAGGGCCAAAAGTAATTTTGGTCACACGAGTCTGAAGACAGGGATGTGAAATGAGCCAGAGAGGGATCAGCTCCCGATGACAGATGAGCGAGCTCAGTCTGTATGCTCTCCAGGACGTGGTTAAATTTGAAGTTCTTCTTTTCCACGGAAAAGCATCCGTTGACTTTGCATCAGTGCTCCAAGGGGAAGTGCTGCACTGTCCTTCTCACACTTTTGAGGGGGCCATATCTGCTTCCTTGGGAACTGCAGAAAGAAACTGTGTGAATTAGGCTACAAATCTTAGAAGTTTTGCTGGATGTTCTTTATCCACAGCTGCCCTGGTCATACTCTTCTGAGTATATCCCTAGATGGACAGACTTCGAGAGAGCTGATGCAGTTACTCAACAGACCACTTAACATGATATTAGCTCTGTGCTTGTCCGTACTCTCAAAACATGCGTCATTGTACACTGTAATTATAAGGAGAGCTAGCTGGCAAGGAGGGATGATTGCATCATTAAGGCACTGGAAGAGGAATAACTAATTCTGCTGTTAACTCCTCATGTAACCCTGGCTATGGCACTGAGATCAGTTGTTTCATCTGAAAGGAAGAAAAGTTCCTACCTTACTCGTATTATTTTCTGTATAATATCAATATATCTGCATAATATTTTGAAGGGACAGAGACATGAGGAAGCTGTGTCACAGACCGTATGATGAGAATCAAATTCAAACTGGAGTTTGAACTCAAACTATAGGTGTCCTACAACAAGAATATTAATGTATATAATAATATTTATAAGAAAAACATTCACAAAGAGTTTGGAAGATTAATTACAACAGAAATAGCTTGAAGAAAAGCCTGTAGCAGATAATAGAACCTGGTTGATTCTTTCTGTGTCAATTTGCAACCCTGACATCTCTCACCAAGTATCCTGGCAAGCTCATCGCACTTTCAAGAAAAGATTTAACAGCCAAGTTACAGCACCGAGATCTCATGTTGCTTTTAGTTTATTATTATTGCAAAATGCACTGCTGAACACTTCCTAGTGTATCATGAAATAAAATGCTGTGGAATTACAAATGAGTTTTGTTTTTGAGACGAATCAGTTTGTGATTTAGAATCTTTGATATCAATATCATTGATGCTTTCATGGTGAAGATGAATGCACTTGAGGGGTTTTGTTTTTAATGTGGAAGCTTTGGCACAGTTTTGAAAAGGTAAATTTTGGTGGGATTCTTTGTAATGTTTTTCCTGAAGAGTCCTGCCAGCTGTGAAATACGAGTGGTGTGTGGATTTATTGCTTTTTCTTCCGTTTGTTCCCTCTCCACTTCTGCTGGTTTGATTCTTTTAAATCAAACATGTTTTATGAAATTAATCTTTTCTACTTTCATGCACAAAATTCCGCAGCCCCTTAGCGTTCTGTTGCCCATTGATGCTGTTGGCAAAAAGCTCCTCTGTCCATAGAAGCTGTTTTCTTGCACTGTGTACCTTGTGCCTCCCTTTTTGTGTGTGTGTCACATTGTAAACTCATGCACAACTATTACAGCTGAAAAGCAAAGTCATCACTTTCGAATTTACAGTGCAAAGCAATATGTGTTTTTCTCTTAAATATTTCAGACAATGTGTTTATCAAAACGGGTCATTCTTCTGTCTGGTCAGTGTGCTGCTCCTGGCGGTGACCAGTTCCAGGTGCAAGAGCTGCTGCACTGGGCAGTAATGGATTAAATATGTCCACTGTGAAAGATTCTTCCTTAACTGCATTAGTCTGAGGTTTGTTTTGTGCCCTGATATGTGGCATTGAGCCAGAGAGACCACAATATACCTTCCTTTCCAAGGTCCAAGCATCGAAAAGTATCCCTTTACAAGAAGGGTGCTTAAGTGCTTTTCTGAATCAAAGCCTGAATCAGTGCTTTAATGTACTCTGTTCATGCTTGGAAATGGCTTATATTCCTCTGAGCAAATTTCCTTTAAAGAAACTAAGCCTACTACAGTGTCTGAAGAATTCAATGTCACACTGAAAACTTATCCCCCCGATCTGTGTCCAAAGAGATCCTGCCTAATGGATGCTACCTATTACTTACTGCCATCCAGCATTCCTCTTTCAAGCACTGAAACAGTCTCTTCTCTCTCCAGGCAATGTGTCAAATTTTCGTCTGGTTGCCTATGGTGTTTTCCATTTATATTCAAGGTTCTAGAGAAGGTCACTTCAGTGCAGCATCAATAGCACCTCCCTACCCATGATCTCATATGTATATTTGAGGCTGACTCTAAGGCAAGACTATGGCAGGACTCAGACTGCCCACTGGAAAGTTTAGGCAGCCATCTCGTGTAGGAGAGTGATTTAGGGATATGTTCTCTTCACCGCTTTCAGCACAGTGGACCACATTGTCCTTTCAGAAAGCCTGAAGCAGGTGCCTGACCTGCCTGGAAATGCTTTATCGTGGATCATTTCAAGCCTCGCTGCTGGTTCCTCGTCTGACTATTGCAGTTCTCGAGGAAGATTCATCCCGTAGCTTTGCCGGGCTATTTTAAGGCAGTGCTTCTAAGTATCTGCACAAGCCCATATGCTTCAATTAGCTTTTGTCTGGCCTGAGCTGTTTTTGTTATCGTCCTCTTTTTGCTGATAAAGCAGGAACGTTTTTAGAGGCTATTTTTTCTTCCTTTTCCTCCCCCCTGCAGGGCCCTAGGATGGATGGGAATGAACTTTGTCAGGTGCTTAGAGTAAAAGGAATTGTCAGGATACCTGGTTCCCTGTCGGTCCTGACAAATCGCTCAGGGGCCTTCTGTCTCAGGTTGCTCGTTCTGCAAAGCAAGGCTAATATTTATTTCCATTATATATATTAATAGCACTTAGTAACTTTGAACAAGGTCAGGACTTCACTGCATTACATACTGTGCTAAGACATGCATATATTAGTTCCTGTCTCATGCCTCCTGTAAAGAAGTGATGTAAGAATGCAGTGCCTGAGAGATGCAAGAAATGATCCATAATGCATGATGTATTCTGAGGTTCTGCCCTGTCACTCCGGCTCATCTGATGGAGTGCATTATGGGCGGGAGATCGCTCAAGCTGACCTTTTTATAACTTGATTATCTTACTTTAGTGCTAATACTCATTGTAAAGATCCATGACTAAAGGGAGACAATGTCTGAGAAAGCTCTGCAAAGTTCTGGTGTTGATGGTGGTGACATAAATGAGACAACAAAGCAGCAATGCCAAAGCATGTCTGCTTCCACCAAAGCTGACCCCCGATTTCCTTAAATTTAAAACTCTAATTTTCATCACTGCCTTATGTACTGGATTCACTCTCTAGATGTTCCTGGATCAGTGAATTAATAGATTGGTAGATAACATCTCTGAGAACCTACAGTATGGATTAATAAGCAGGCTGTCTGCAACCACCGTTAACACACCCCAGATATAGGGCTGCCTGACATGTAATATTCTACCACTGCCACCATGACTTTCTTCTATACTTTTAACTTGGAAGCTGTGGTTAAACTAAACCATAGTTTGGAACCTCTGGTAGCTAAATCACTGGGAGTTCCTATTGTGGACAGTGACACCACAGTTGCTCATGTCTATAAAAGCTGCTTTACAGGACTAAGCTGTTCTGGTGGGACTCACACAATGAGTTCCTTTGCGGACAGGATGAGGGACCTTTACGTGCAAAAGTGACATGTTGGGGTAACATTGCTGAGGTTATGGAGATGTGAGTTTGGATCTATGATGGGATTTTTTTTTCTATTTTTTTTTTGTTTCCTTCTATAAATGATCTTAATAAATGGTGCTTCCACCTAGTATTGCTGTGCCCATATATTCTGGTTTCATACTCAGAGGTAATGGTTAATGTTCATGGTGGGAACAAAGGTAACTGGATGTGCCACTGATCACACAACTGTTGCTGGTGACAGACTGTACTTGGTCCAGGGCTGGACTAAAGTAGAGTGGGTGCCTGTCTCTGGAATATTACAGCAGGAGTTGTTCGTGCTTGATGACAGAGCAAAGTCTATTTAAGCAAAATTCGACTGAATTGGCATCCCCTGTAAGGCACAGAGATGGATCTACAAAATCAGTTCAGCAGAGCTGAAGTTTTGTATTTGTAGGACTGCAGTGAGGCTGGTGATGCTCTGATACACACGTCAACAGGACATCGTATACTGAAGTGCTTGTAGTGGAGCAAAATGAGGCTGTGCAGGCTCTAAAAGTGGAATGAATCTGGGATTAGCAATGTTGTATGCAGAGCTGCAGCTTAATCTTGCATGAAAAGATACATAAAATGACTTATGAAACGAAGGCCTTGTTGTGAGGTGGTCATCTGTTGCTGAACTGTAATATTCTGAAGGTTTATTTAATGCAGAATTAGTCAGAAATCTGTAAACTCAATGAATACAGTTGGAGAGATGCTGGCTCTTCGTGCCTTGCAGTCATGCAGGGCAGCACTGGGGGAAAAAAGGAAAATGATCCAGAGTCTTTATTCCAAGAACGAGTCTAGACATTAAGCCATTGCATAAAAAGCTACTGGAAATTCAAGGATTTCCTTACAAGTACTTGCATCTTTCTTTCCTGGCTTCTTCTGGAAGTTGCAAAGAAGTCCATTGACTTCTCTGAGATTTGCAATACCACATAAATTAGATGGAAAGACTTAATGGGAAGCAGGCCAAAGGAAAGGACAGGTCTTAAATATATTATCTATTTCGCTCTTCTTTATACATTTCTCTGCATGGCAACTCTTTCTCTGTACTTAATGAAATATGCTTTGAAGTTAAATTGCCAAAAATAGTTCAGCTGTATTTTCATTCTCCATTCTGTATGGAATAATACAGAAGAACTAGCAAATGTGAGAATCATGTTACTTCCAGCATTGATGCAGTGGGCTCAAAAGTCACCTCAAATTGTTCTGCTCGCTTCTCTTCAACTGATGAGGGAACAGCAATGTAGAACAACAAGCAAAGAAAACAGAAGCTCCTATAGAGCAGTTTGAATCCTGGGTCTTTTTTAGAGCTGGTGGTTGTTTAGATAAAAGAATTCATGGAAATAAACCACAGCCATACAGCCGGAACCCACTGACAGTCCTTTGAGCAGCAAATAGAACAGTCACAAACTGGGACTGTCCATGCCTGATGCAGATGTCACTGGAAAGGTATATTTTTCTATTGACTGTTTCAGGGTTTAGGGGTGTTGGGTGTGGCTGTTATCTGATGGTTCATGTTGGCCATCTCCTGGCTGCTCTTTGAAGGTATTCTATTTATTTTTGTAACTGTTGCATTTATCAGAGTGGATCAGCTAAGTCTGTTGACTTCAGTGCTTTGGCACAGGCTGTCAGAAATTATTTTAGCAACGCTCTGTCCTGGACAAAGTGCATTTACTTTTCAACCTCTGCTCTCACTTCCAAGCAATAAGCTGCTGAGGGTTTCATTTACAGTCAAACATTCGGAGGAGTTCCTATCCGCAGCTCTTTGTTGTACATTGGATTTTTGTTTGCTGAAATCAAAGAGAAACGACCATCTCTACTTAATGGCTTCTGGCTACCAGTAAATTGTGGCTATTCCACAAGGAGGTATAAAGCGCAGGAGGATGTTTTCAGAGAAGTAATCAATCTGCTGGGATTGTCACAAGGGGTGCCAACATCATTTGAGAGAGAGGAACTTGTGGCATTGCTTTGCTCCATCTCAGGCATAATCACCACAAAGACTTCAATCAATGGGCCAAATTCTCTACTTAGCAAATCTATCATTTTCCAGCACCAAAGGGCTGGGCCCATCCTCAGCAAATTGTTTAGGGTAATACCATCCTTTGTTTTTACTACCAGTGATTTCGTCCTCCTAAAAAACCAGCTCTCTTCTTGGTTAAGCTGATGGAGCTCTGATAGGACCTTCGGGGCTGTGAAGAAGTTTTTAATGGAACATACTCACCCTAATGTTGTTCAAGGTAAGGACGAATTTAATCTGAAGTAAAGCCTCATCATTTAAGAGACTTTCATTGGAAATTATTGAGTATCCTCTCTATGCCATTATCTCCAGCAAAAAGTTCACTCATTTTCTCTCGCCTGACTCTGACTAACCTTTACATTCATAGATACCTTTAAAGTAAATGCAACTACTCACTTCAGAAAGGTTTCTCGCCCATGTGAATTAGTTTGTTCATTCTCTTAGTAAATCCACTTGTCTCCCCTGCAGATGAATGTCACCGCAACCTCTGCGCTTCCATATGAAAACCTGATCTCGTCACTCACTTCAAAGATGCAATTCACTGCCAAACACCTCACCTTCATCCATCTCAATCGAAACGCTGCAAAATGACCTCTCAAAAAGTACTCTACAGAGGCACTCTTTAATCAACATCTGTTTAGAGCTTTCCCTGTGAACTTCACATAGGCAGATTGTTTTCCATAATTAGACACAGATAGGCTTTGATATAACCAGCTGACATCTAGAATACATATTCATTTCTCCCTCCGACTTCTTGAAGGATCTGAGGAGCGTGGAAGGAACACCTAGTGCATGTAATACTAATCTCGAGAGCTTCAGACTTGTCTAAGAGTCACTGAAGCACTTCAGGTAACACACTCATCTCTCCTTAAAACGAGAGGCTTAGGACAGTGTGATGCTCTCAATGAACTGAGAGGCTGTATTTAGGTAAAAAATGAAGAGGAGACACGAGCTCCAAGTTCCTGATTTTCCTCTACTAAGGGGCAGAAATGTTCTTCAGGGACAAGAAAATTTTGACATTAATAGAGCTATCACTGCTAAGAGTTTATGGTTTTGCAATTATAGCCTTGAGCAGCTACTTGAGGCTTATTGATGCTCACTGCTGTGGACTTTACTTGATCTGTATTGTCTTAGGCCATTTGTACGGACTCTAGTGCAGATAAATGCTTAAACATATGCTTGAAGTTATTCATATGTAAAATACCCCCTAAGCCCTCTCTACTAAACATGACCTTGATCTCTTGGTGCTGCAGTTCCCCAGTGAAAAATAGAAATATGATAACAGCTTTATCAGTCTGAAAACTCCCAGCAGTCTCATGCTACTATTTCTCATGTAACATAACAAAACATATCTATAAACGTGATAGTATTTACTGGCTTGATTCTGCCCTTTCCTTTCAGTGAAATTAAATAACGTCTGACTCCGGAGGCAAGCTGATTGATTTCAGTGAAACTAATGCTGCTACTCAACAGGAGCGAAGGCAGAAGTAGTGGAGTCAGGCACTGAGCAGGGGCTGTTATTCCCCTGTCACTGCTGCAGAGCTCTGGTTATGTTGAGAAAGCTTGTTCATATTTTCTCTTTCACTGTCTCCTCCTGGTCTTTTCACCTTTTCTCAGCTTCATAGAAATAGTTTCAAAACGTATCAATTGACTGTCAGTTTTTAAATCTCCTATTTCTGGAATTTTCAGGTTCTTCAAGTGAGCATTTGGAGCCACTGTCTCTCCAAACCATCTGCTGTTATAGGGAAAAAAAACAGATAACACTTTAAAAGCTGACAGCTGACTTTCAGGAGACTTTAGTAATTGCAGCCTCAGTTGAAATTATTGAGAACTAACAGTCTGAAGTGTTTTGCAAAGTCAGGGCACGGAAGGATTCATCTGCATTCTGCTGCCTTCAGCCCCATAATTTTGTACTGTTTATCAACATGTTATTGTCGAAGGTATCAAAGTTTGGAGGTGATTATAACTCAATAGTTTGTTTGGACGTTAGCATATTGTTTTCAAACATTTCCAACAGAAATAAATGCTTAAATCCCATTAAATTGGAGTCTAAATGCCTTAGGTTTCTTTACAAATCCTTCTGGTAGGCATCAGATATCAAACAGACAAAACAACAAAATTAAACTGTAGCCAGGGTATTTTTCTCTCCCTATGGGGAAAAGGGCATCCATTATGCAATGAATCTTCTTTTGTAATGGTTTGGTGGCTTTGACTAAATCCATTTTACTTCATTGTCCTTTTACTTTACATAATGTCCATAAAATGGCAAAACAGAAGATGTTATTGCTGATCAGAACAATTTGCATGAAGCTCTTGGGTAGAATAACATTGCATAGAAAGCAACCTTTTGGGCCAGAGCAACCTTCTCAGGAGCTGTATTCTGAGTGAAGGAGCATGACTTGCCTTGTAGTCCCCAGAGCAGTTTTCATCTGTTACCTTCATATCAGGAAAAGAAAGGGAAAGAGGAGCTGGTTTAGTTCCCCTCACATTGTAATACCCAGCATGTTGCAAGATACCAGAATAAATGTTACAAGACGGTTAGAGCTTAATTCTGCCATGATCTCAGGAGATGTTGGAAACTCTAGTAAAATGAGATTCTGTGAAATTGAAACAATTAAATAAGCTTTTTTTAATATGAGGCTGGGGAAGACCTGAAATGGGATCTACTTGGGAGACCCTGCTCTCATATGGACACCTCTGGATTTCAGAGACAGGTTCCAGCCAGGTGTAAGGTTCTACCCACATGTATAAAGTTACAAGGAGGCTGAAAGGCCTTTCTGAGCAGAGAGAAAACTAATAAATCTATATCTTATATAATCTGTGTTTACCCTGTAGCGCACGTATCTTCCGTAGGTAAATCCCGGTGGTGCAGAGGGCACGCTGAAGGAGGACAGCTCAGCCCGAGTCCCAGTTCCCATTGATATTTTATCTTTTTTTAAACTGGGATTCTGACTCCAATTTGTCTTTGATTATTATCAACTCCTTGGTTTTGATGGCAATAACCACCCTGCCTTCATATGTACTCTGTTGCGTTCACCTGGGGGTTGTTCTCTTCTCCTGCGGTGTGGCCCATATGGCAGGTGTTGAGCTGGGTCCAGGGACAGCGGTGACAGGAGGGAGCCCCAGCTTAGGCTGGTTTAGTGCACCAAACACCAGGAGCATAGGCAGGAGATGCTAAGGTTGTTATGAAAGACCCCGTAGTTGGAGTACGGTGCTGTAGATGGTTATTCCATTGAAGAGTAGCCTTTAATTAACATGGACCCTCTGGAGAGCACTTTCTCATCTTTCCTCCCACCCCTCCCCTCATGTATTTGTCTACATGCATTAATGAAATAATTTTTCTGTTCCATCCATGAGTTGAACATGGGGACTGGATTTCTTGCTCACCCTTGGAGAAGGACGCAGCTTGTGCACAAGGTAAAGCCGAGGGCTTTGATTCGTGAGAGCCAGCGGAGCCGTGGCACTCGGCAGCAGACAGCCCTGGGTCTGTGACAGCTCCTTCCCTCTCTCTGCTCCGGCCCTTCATTTCCTTGGATGTCATTGCTCCAGCTAGGTTAAGAAGTGTAGAGTCTTGTATCTGAGTAGGAACAACCCCAAGTTCCAGTATAAGTTGGGGAACGACCTATTAGAGAGCAGTGTAGGGGAAAGGGACCTGGGGGTCCCGGGGACAGCAGGGTGACCATGAGCCAGCACTGGGCCCTTGAGCCAGGCTCTTCTCGGTGACAACCAATGATAGGACAAGGGGTAGTGGGTACAAACTGGAACACAGGAGGTTCCACTTAAATTTGAGAAGAAACTTCTTCATGGTGAGGGTGGCAGAGCCTGGCCCAGGCTGCCCAGGGAGGTTGTGGAGTCTCCTTCTCTGCAGACATTCAAACCCGCCTGGACACCTTCCTGTGGAACCTCAGCTGGGTGTTCCTGCTCCATGGGGGGATTGCACTGGATGAGCTTTCCAGGTCCCTTCCAGTCCCTGACATCCTGTGGTTCTGTGAAAAGGCAGAAATTCCTCTTTGGCTTGGACCTCTGTCAAGTTTGGGCCTGTTCAGACATGTCCACGGGTGTTTAAAGAAGCAGGGGATTCTAGCAAAGGCACAACGTTCCTGCCCTCTCCCCAGCACAAAGCTGTTTGGTGTAAGTTCATTCTTCTGAAACCTCAGTATTTACACAGACACTGTGGCTGTGATTGATTCAGTGACCAGCTGCTGATGCTTATCTTCAGTTTTCTAAAGTAAAAGGTTGAAATCAAAAGCTTCAGGGGAGTGCTTCTGCTTGTCATGCAATTCATATTTACCTCCCCATCTTGTTCCACATCAACCTGTTTGCAGCTGTTGGGTCTCTCAAACTGCAGCCAGCAGCTCAGTGTGGGATAACATGGGGGAGAGGGGATAAAAAGGTGTTGGGATTGGTGTGGCCACCTGTTCCCGGGGAGAAATCTTTCCACACAAGTATTTGGGAACGGGTCTGATGTCCTTTTCCTTAGGATCACCCTTTCTGTTCGGAGAGAATGACTGCAGTCAGCACACATGTCCGAATGTTTTATAGGAGCAGTAAAGAAGTTCACAGGATGCAGAAGGACCTGAACGGTACCGACTGCAGCTCTTCAGTGATTAGTACAAAAGGGCACTGTGAAATGAGCTATTATTTCTCACTAATATTTCTAGTAAAACCAACATGAACTCTTTTCCAGGCTTGGAATTTTTTAAAAAAAGTCTTTCACCAACTTTCACTGAATCTTTAACCTTGAATTTCTAAGTGCTTCGTGTTTCAGCTTGGGCTGGAGAACAGTAATCATCTTCACCAGTGGTATAGCTTTTGGAAGCTGGAATTGCTTGAAAATGTAGAGTTTTAACCAAAAATAGAGGGCTTTTTTCTGTAACAGGAACACCCTTAAATAATAATGGTAGTCTTCCAGATAAAAAATAAATCCTATTTTCAAGTAATACACTGGAAAAACCCCACAGTATTTTAATTAAATTAAATCACAATGAAATGCAGAAGACTTAAATAGATTGACTGTCTAGTATAGCTGCTAATCTGTCTCATGTTTAGTGATCTGGTTCACCCTGCATAATCATGATCTGGTCTGTGTATGTTGTTCCAGAACGACTACATCCCAAAATATTTTGCAGAGTTAATCAAATGCAGCCTGAAATTCAAAGGAAAGGAGAACAGTTGAGATGTGTATGCATGAGATAAATCTATTGCTTTCAGGTTCAGCTTGGAAATAGATAAAAAGCTTCAGATCTATAAGGGAACTTTCCCGGAGCTCCTGTAAACATATTCAGTAGCTCCTGCAAATGCACAGAGGATTGCGGTGATTCTTGGTGCTCTGCAGGTTGGTTTCTATATCTGGGATCTATGAGTTAATAAAGACAAGATGTTAATGAAGACGTCCCATCACCCCACTACAGGCAAGCAAAGTTCAGTAGTCAGATTTATTTTGCGCTTGTAGGACGCAGCTTGTCAGAAGGAATAGGAAATGTTGCCATTGAAATCGGCAGCGTCTCCATTGCCAGCACTCCAGCAACATTAATTTACACCAGTTAGGAGTTTTGGCTGAGACCTCCAAACAGTGCGAGGCACCTGGGGTTCTCTGAAAAACCTGGGATTTTATTTCCAGATGCTTTTCAGAGCTTTTGGGTCTGCCTGACTCTTTCCATTTTTCAAATTCCTGCTTTTTTTCTCCCTGGTCACCTCTGTCCCAGCCTTATCCTTCTCTCCTTTTTTGATGTCTCTAACCTGCTTTCGAGCCATTTACCTGTTTCTCTGATCAAAGGATATTTTGGTCTGCATTTGGGAAAAAATTGCTTTGAGTCTGTAGCAGAAACACTTGGCCCTGTCCACTTTGGCGCTATCTTTCTTAGCCAGGTTTATTCAAATTTGCACATAAGCCTGTTTTAAGTAGGAAATCAGGCAGAAACAAGCCTCCTGTTCCCATCCAGACAGCATTCAGAAGTCCTCAGTTCAAATTTCAGCCCTTTCTAATTAAGAGCGCATCAAACCTCATAAAACCCACAGGGTTTGCAAGGATCTCTTGCCTAGTGGCTACACTTAGGGGAGGAAAAATAAAAGGTACTTTGAGTTATTTTGTGTTCAAAGCGCGCTGTGTGCTTCTGTCATCATCTTCCTTTTCTTCCTGTGACATCCGTGGACAAAACGTATTTGGAAATGATTTGGTCAGTTAAATGAGAAATTATACAGTGGGCACGTTAACATTTAAATTTGCTTTTCAAAATGCTTTTGGGCATCCAGGTTCCAGTATAAGTTGGGGAATGACCTATTAGAGAGCAGAGTAGGGGAAAGGGACCTGGGGGTTCTGGTGGACAGCAGGGTGACCATGAGCCAGCACTGGGCCCTTGTGGCCAGGAAGCCAATGGTACCTGGGGTGGGTTAGAAGGGGGTGGTCAATAGGTCAGAGAGGTTCTCCTGCCCCTCTACTCTGCCCTGGGGAGACCACACCTGGAATATTGTGTCCAGTTGTGGGCCCTCAGTTGCAGAAGGACAGGGAACTGCTGGAGAGAGTCCAGCGCAGCCACCAAGATGCTGAAGGGAGTGGAGCATCTCCCGTGTAAGGAAAGGCTGAGGGAGCTGGGGCTCTGGAGCTGGACAAGAGGAGACTGAGGGGGGACTCATTCATGTTTACAGATATCTAAAGGGTGAGTGTCAGGAGGATGGAGCCAGGCTCTTCTTGGTGACAACCAGTGACAGGACAAGGGGTAATGGGTTCAAACTGGAATACAGGAGGTTCCACTTAAATTTGAGAAGAAACTTGTTCCTGGTGAGGGTGGCAGAGCCTGGCCCAGGCTGCCCAGGGGGGTTGTGGAGTCTCCTTCTCTGCAGACATTCAAACCCGCCTGGACACCTTCCTGTGGAACCTCAGCTGGGTGTTCCTGCTCCATGGGGGGATTGCACTGGATGAGCTTTCCAGGGCCCTTCCAGTCCCTGACATTCTGGGATTCTGTGATCAGCTCATGCACACAGGGCTGAGCATGTACACATGGTCTTGTGTCAGTTACATGATCAACTTTCTTAAAGGAAAGCAGAAGTTTTTGCACATGTATTTCTATTTTTTAGGCTTGTGAATTTCCTAGGGAATGTTGTCTTTTTTAGTGTCTCTGGGTTATTTTTGAAGCCAAAAATTATGTATCAACCCACTTGCTTGTGGTATCTGAGTTTCTGGATACAGATCCTGCTCTCGAATTACTTTACCCCCCATAAATCAGTGGCTGAGTCAAAATCCATTAAAAACATAAATGCAAACAGAAAAACCAACAAATGTTAGGATAGTTAGTCCATTCCTTTAAAAGGAAGGAGAGGAAATAACAAATGATACAGATAATGAAACATTCAATGTCTTTTTTTGGTTGTTTGCCTCAAAAAAATAGTCGACTGTGGTTGTGTACTAATGCAGTGAGTTTTAACAAGGGGTTCATCGCAAATAGCAAGAGACTATGTTGGCTAAAATGTAGATAATTTAGACATTCTGCGATTCAGCAGGAGCTGATGAAATCTACCCTGGAATACTTCAGGATCCGGCTGAAACGATCCCCGAGTGATTAGAGATTATCTTTCAGAGTTCACAGATGACCAAGGTAGAGTCAGAGGCCCAGGGTAGGGTAAACATAAGGTCTATTTTTAAATAGGAGGCAAATGAGAACCAGGGGGATTATGGAACAGTAAAACAAACTTCAATACCCAAAAAGTTTCTAGAATTAGCTGTTACAAGCACTCAGAGAATAACAAGTTAATCAGAAACAGCAAAAATGAATTTGTCAAGAGCAAATAATGTCAAACCAGTGCCATTTCAGTGCAGGGTGGATGAACTAATAAATGAAAACCAAGAAGTGGATATGATGGGTGTTTGATTTTTTATTTAGGCCTTGAATGCTGTCACTCACAGCATCCTCCTAGATTAAGTAGAGAAATATGCTCTATTTCAAATTGTCGCATTGTGGGGGCGCAACTAGTTGTAAATTAAGGCTCAAAAGGTAGATCTGGAAGATGGGGAGGGCACATCAGGTGGGTCCCTCAAGGGTCTGCCACGGTTTGGAAGGTGCTTGGTACTTTAGTGACTGTCTGCCTGATAGCATCAAGTGCAAAACAAAGTTTTCTGAGATCATGGTGGATGGAATTGCTGTATTTTGGAAAGGAGAAACAGAACTCCAAATGTTTTCGATACCTGGCTATATGAACGAGGAACTCGAAATGGATAAAAACAAATCGTCATGGTCAATGAAATGAATGCATGTACAGAATAGAATACAAACCTGAAAATACTTAGCAAAAGAAGCAGTATTTAAAAATTAAGACAATTAAGGATGTAGAGTGCTGGAAAATCATAAACTGAATGTGATATGACATGATAAAACTGCTTCAGAAAAGACAGCTCATGCAATGGTGAGTTTTAGTGGGGCTTGTGAGTAAAAGACAGGGAGAAATTTGCTTTTCAGGCAACCTCCATACAGCCTTGGCTGCATTTGCCTTGGTTGTGCAGTTCAAGAAAAATCTTGACAAATTGGAGAGGGACTAAAGGAGAGCCATAGGAATGATAAGAGGTTTGGAAAACGTAATCTATGAGGAAAGATTGAAAGAATTGGATTTGTTTAGTCTAGAGAAAGGAAGACTGACAGGATGTGATAACATTCCTGCAATATGTAAAACATTGCTAGAAAGAGAATGGTGATGAATTGTTCTTCATAGCAGCAATGAGTAGGAGAAAAATAATTGGCGTAATTTTTAGCAGAAAGGGTTTAGTATTAGCAAAAGCTTGCTAGATTGAAGGGTAGTTCAGTACTAAAATAACCTCTGTGAGAAGGTTACTGGATCTGCTTCTTTGGAGGTCTTTCAGAAGAAATTAGTCCTCTGCCAGGGATGGCCTAGGAGTACTTGGTGTTCTATGAGGGAACAGTTTAGACTGCAGCTTTGGGTACCTCCGAGCTCGTATATCTTAGTTTATAATTGTAAGTGCATTTAAAGATTAAACTGAATAAAGTATTAGCAACTGACAAGTAGCTGGAGTGTTGACCGTTTCTCTGCTGTGCTTTTCAGAGAGATGATGCTGTAGATGCATCTCAGTTCTTAGAATCATGAAAGGTTTTATTCATCCAACACTTGTGCAAGATAAGTGGCATATTCCTTACAGTAGGTGAGGAATAGGATAGATTAAGCGTTTTCACTAGGGTTATTCTGTATTATAGAAGATAACCAGTTTATATACGCAGGCCAGGTACCCTTTCCACTAATATACCCTTTGGTTTTTGTGAGAAGCCTTGTGGCTGTCGCATGTCTGGTTATTTGGACGCTAGACCATCAGGAATAGCTGTTGCATATGATCTTAGTCTTCCTCAGCAGTTGTATTGTGGTTCTTATTTCTCTACCGTTAACTTTTCTTCTTCATTGTGCTGATCTTAGTCTTCCTCAGCAGTTGTATTGTGGTTCTTATTTCTCTACCATTAACTTTTCTTCTTCATTGTGCTGTGATTATTAATTTTAGTCATGAGTGATTTTTTTAACATGGCTTTAATTGTTATTTACAGTTGGCTACGAGATAACTGTGACTGAGTGGAGGTGATACAATGATAGAGACACAACTTTCCCTTCCCAAGTTCGTCACCAGCAGGTGAACGCTGCTTCCCTGGAGCTGCGTCCTCTCGGTTTGTCACACATGATTCAAAGCCCAAGGGCCTCAGAGGTCCAGACACCTACAGCTTCCTGATGCTGATGACCATCTTGTTGCTGCAACAAGGATAATTTAGGATTTAATCCCTTCTTCCCTCCTTTTTAATTTTGCTTTTCATAGAATTGTGACTAGAAGGACATAAATGTTATCATACACTATTTGTTTTTCATGTGTGAACCTAGAAGTGTAAAAGGGACGTAAAAGTACTGTTGGAATAAAGAATAGTGGTTGCACGTGGGTTTTGAGTTAATAGAAGTGGTCTCTGGAAAGGCCAAATACCTAAAAATGGTGACATTAGAGATTTTTATGATATCGTTTGGAAAACCGAGCAACAACAAAACACTTTTGTGCCTTTCCAACCCGAACTGCTTTTGTAGTGTTTCCTTGGGAAGTCCAGCACCACGTTACCCTGCTCTGAGCTGCCTTTCCCCAGGGATCTCGCTCCTTCCGTGAAGCCCAGATCGTGCAGTTAGGAGAAACTGAGGCACAACGAGGGTTCCAACACCACCGCATCCCCATTTTGGCACAGCAGCATGAGGGATGGTGGATATCTGTATGTGGGCAGTTAAGTAATTTTGTTAGAGATCACCCTCGTGTCAAGTGGAGAGAAAAAGCAGCGGTTGGCAGCTCTCCTGCCTTCGCAGCAACCCTGTCTTCCCTTCCATCACGTCGCTTCGTGTGTCCGAGCAGCAGGAAGCAATTGTCCAAGTAACAAGAGCCGAGGCCTCACCACCCAAGTGTGCGTTTAGCGCTGGGACTGCCGGTTTTCACGCCTCGGGAGCTGAGGTGCAGGATTAGGTAGCCTGATGGTAGGTTGGAGGGAGGTTGCACAGCGTTTCTGGCTGCCCCAGCTCCTGACCCTCGCTGGGGCTGGACCAGCGTGATCCAGACGGGATGATTTCCAGCTGCACCGACCCGTTCCCAGATTCCAGTTTTAAACCTGGGACCAAAGTGATATCCAGAAGGCTTTTTTTTTGGGGGGGGGATATGTGCGTGTTCATGAGTGTTGTTTTGCTACACAGCTGCACCACCCCAGAATAAACTACCCTAGCTAGAGCCACAGGCTTTATGGACCAAGGAGACCTCTGTATCTCTGCACCGGTGCTTACGAGCAGTGAGCCTCTGTAAAATCCCACCTTTGCGTTTTGGCTGGGGAACGCAAAAGGTTAAAAGCCAAAGCTTTCTGCTGCTTTCCTGCAGTGAATTTCCTTCTTTTCTGATAAAGATAACAGGTGAGATGTTCCCTCTCCCCATGCACATCTTTATTTTGTTCTTTTCCTCGCTGATCCCTTCTCCTCACCCCGCTGCTGCACACACCGTTTCTTTTGCACTGCCTATTGAAAAAGGGGGGAGATTTCTTGAACTAGGGGCCTCCTACTTAATGCACTGAGGATTCAGACAGGCCAAAAATGCCTGTAGCATATGGGGAAGGAAAGGGCCAGCAGTGAGCAAGCTTGGACAGATGTACTAGAGAAGGGAGCGTGGTGTTAGAGGGGGTGGAGGAAGCTCTCCCCCCCACCAGCCGATTAGGAGGGTGGCCAATGAAGGAGGAATGGACCCTTTTTAGGACCCCAACAGTTCGGGAGAGCCCCCGAGGCATTTTTGGCTGGGAGGTTGTGCGCGCGCACACACACACACGGAACAGCTCAGCAACAGTCCAATCCCCAGTGACATGGAGCTTTTTCTTAATTCAGAGCATATTTCAGGCTTCAGTTTGAGGGAGGAAAAAAAAACCAACAAAACAACAACAAAAAACCAACAAAACCACCACCAAAAACCAACCCATAAACCGTAAAGAGAATCTATTGAAACAATTGTAAGGGAGGAAAAAATAGAATGTGGCTGCAGCTGAAGTTGTTAGGGAGGAGGTGTTGGGGGGAAGTAAAAAAACAAAAGAAACTATTATCATTTTCCTCGCTGACCTCAAATCAGCCTGGCAAAATACAGGTGTGTGCAGGTGCTTCCCAAAGAAACAGAGAGGTGTCTCCCCTGGGAACATCGCTGCTCTCAGAGGAGCTTCTGAGTGAACTGGGCTTCACAGAATCCCAGAATGTCAGGGGTTGGAAGGGACCTGGAAAGCTCATCCAGTGCAATCCCCCCATGGAGCAGGAACACCCAGCTGAGGTTCCACAGGAAGGTGTCCAGGCGGGTTTGAATGTCTGCAGAGAAGGAGACTCCACAACCCCCCTGGGCAGCCTGGGCCAGGCTCTGCCACCCTCACCATGAACAAGTTTCTTCTCAAATTTAAGTGGAACCTCTCATGTTCCAGTTTGAACCCATTACTCCTTGTCCTATCACTGGTTGTCACTGAGAAGAGCCTGGCTCCATCCTCCTGACACTCATCCTTTAGATATCTGTAAACATGAATGAGTCACCTCTCAGTCTCCTCTTCTCCAGCTCCGGAGCCCCAGCTCCCCCAGCTCCCTCAGCCTTTCCTCACACGGGAGATGCTCCACTCCCTTCAGCATCTTGGTGGCTGCGCTGGACTCTCTCCAGCAGTTCCCTGTCCTTCTGGAACTGAGGGGCCACAACTGGACACAATATTCCAGGTGTGGTCTCCCCAGGGCAGAGCAGAGGGGCAGGAGAACCTCTCTGACCTACTGACCACCCCCTTCTAACCCACCCCAGGTTCCATTGGCCTTCCTGGCCACAAGGGCCCAGTGCTGGTTCATGATCATCCTGCTGTCCACCAGGACCCCTAGGTCCCTTTCCCCTATGCTGCTCTCTGCTTGATCATTCCCCAACTTCTACTGGAACCTGGGGTTGTTCCTACCTGATGGATGTGACTCTGCTCATCCACTCGCATTTGCAGGGCAGCATCTCTTGTGCTGCTCAGTAGTGTTCTTCAAACAGAAACTTAAAGCTGGGTGATCAGGAGTTTAACTTCTTGTTTGTTTGTTCTTACTGAACACCTGCATTTGGTGATCTCGAAGCACATCAGAAGCAAGAGACTCACAAGGCTTCTGGTGGAGTGAGTCCATCTGATGTAGACTCCTCTTCACAGATGCAGAAACAGCCTCTTCAGAGTGTTCAAATAATTTTTAAAGGTGCCCGGGCAGGACTGGGAATGGCACCTACATAACCCAAATCCTCCTGCATCCAGTCTCTCTGCTGTGTCATCCTTTCTGACAACACTTTTTGTTTTGTTTGCAATTAGGAATCACATGCCTGGATGTTTGTATCATATACAAAGGGCAATTGAGTTGGTCCCTGCCCCAAATACCTTCCAGTCCTTGCTCTCAAGGACAATTTTCCTCTGAAGGCAATTTAGATGCACAAGACTCTTAGCACAGCTTGTTCATTACTGCCAAGGATCTGCAGTGCAGGATGCGTCTCCTCAGTTAACATCTGTTTTTTTGACCAAATTCCCCCCGCTTCTGCTTGGGCCCACAGCTGATATAAAATGCTGAGAAATTATTATTATTTTGGGGTGTTTTGATTTTTAGATACAGTTGTTTGGTTTTGTTTCTTTTTAAAGACTGCAGTTCATTTTGGCATACTGAGCTGGATGTACTTACAACTGTACCTGGGCAATTTTGAAGTTAAGAAGAAAAATTACTCCCAACTTACACCAATGCAAGGAGCTGAAAAACCAGGAGAGGTGTGTGCGTGTCTCAGGAGGAGATGTTTGGCATCAGACCAAGAGGAGCAAATGCCATTTGGAGGGAAAAGATGCATTGTGCACATTAGGAGGCAACATCTGGTCGCTGGGCCACACGTTCAAGTGCTGGCCTGGGTTTGCTGCTGCAAAAGAGAAATGCTGGTTTGTGCTGGCTGTTCTGTGCCTACGTTCTGCACGTGGCATCGGGTCTCTGTGTGCAAAGGGGTTTGGGGTGAGCAAGGTGTCTGTGTAGGAGGTTTAGGCACGCTGGCCCAGATTTGTGGTTGTTTTCCTCTGCGAAATATGTCAAGAATAAAGGAATAAGGCAAAAAAAAAAGGTCTAGTTTGAGAAGGGAACCTGAGGCGCTTGTCGCTCTTTTTTTAAATGTTCCTTATGTACTTAAAAGCTTAAGGGACTGCATAAGTGATTCTTTGACTGCTGTCTTGGCATTAATTCCAATTCAGATCAGTGAGAAATTAATAGGAGTTGGATGCCTGGAAATTGCTCTGTTACTTAGGACCTGAAATGGGGTGGAGTAACACTTGTGTGTCTTTGATGATGAAGATGCACTTTCTCACCTGACATTAATTGTCCCTACAATCCCATTATATGGAGCTCCAGCTCTGGTTATTTCTGACCATGTTTTGCTGTTCCGGCTCTCTATCTAGTGCTCACCAGGGTGTCCAGAGGCAGATGCTACTCTAGAAGGAGTAGCAACACTTTCCTTGGCTTCATGGCAGCCTTTGGGGAATCTCACACTGGTTGTTTCATCTACAGTTAGACTTTGGATCTAACGGCCCTGATTTAGGAATCTAGATTCAGCTTTGCATCACCTAAGGCAGTAAAATGCCTGGCAGACTTGAAGGCTAATTATTGAGATAAAAAGGAGACAGTGTGGCTTGCTGCCTTTTCCAGGCAATGTGAGACATGCAGCCTCAAAACAAAATGACATGTAATGTTGGAGTCTCTCTAGTGAATTTGGACAGCTTGAATGCAAGACAGAAAGAAACCAGAGTGCAAGGGCAGGGGATCTCTTTTCCTTGTCTATTACTTGATATTATAGAATGAGTTGTTAATTTTTATGCTTCGCATTTCCTCACACCTTTGGGTGTATCAGGCTTCTTTGCGTAGCTCGCTTTGGACTAAATCTGGATTACCTGCCAGACCTCCTCAGTTTAGATTTAGCTCTGTGTTGTATTTTTAATATTATGCTCTAACTCTCGTTTTGCATCAGCCCAGCTTCCACTTGTGCACAGAAATCCTGATGATAAGGTGAGCTGGCTGCAAGCTGAATCCATCTGGGCAATGCTGCTGAGCAGAAGGATTGATCATGTTCTGGAGGTCGTGGGGGAAACAAATATATTAGAAGGCTGTCAGCATCTTTTAAGGCAATGGTGCTGCTTCTCTTTGTCCATCCGCAGCTGCTCCAGAACCGCATCTCCTCAGTGGGGATAAAACCGAGCACATCGCTGCTGCCAGCCCAGCACTCTCTACAAGAATACCTCCATTTTCTTGGCCAAATATCTTTGTAGGTAACTCCATACTTCCTTGCTAAATTCCTCGTGGAGTTTTATTTTGATTTGCATCCATTGCTTGTGCAGTATAAAGTTTTACTTAGCATTTACAGCAAGTGCTAGTCAATACATTTTTTTTCCCCAATAATGATAAAAACCTGAGTTTGCAAAGGGAGAGCTTTTTGGAAAGGTGTTGCAGAATGTTCCTTTTTCCCCAGTGCTCTTAATTTTCATCCTCTGTGAGGGAAGGGGATGGTAAGCAGGCTAAATAGGCCCAAAGGAGTTTAGAAAATGCAGGAGGAGTTGAAAAGCCAACGCTTTTGCAGGTTAAGGGATGAATTTGGGATTCTCTGAGTATGCAGATATCTGGATGTTCTGGTGAAATCAAAGAGCTGTAAGTTCAAGTGAGTGTTTACAGGCTCCCAAATTCAGTTAATTTATGACATGTTTAATATGTTTTTACAAATGTTTGCTGTACTCAAGTAGTGACGACGCTTTATTTGGTCAGTAAAATTCCATCCTGCCTGCAGTATGCGAAGACTTGAATGTCACAAGGATGTTCTGTGTCTAAGGAAAAATATTCACACTCATTTAATGAAGGTATTTTAAATTAGTCTTTTTTTTTTTTTTTAATTGAAGCTTAAACCTGTCACTAAAACCACCAACAGGACTTCACAGTTCTCACTAACCTTAAAGAATATTTCTGGGTGTTTTTTCTGGTTTCTATTCTTCGTCTTCCCTTTTCTTTTTTCTTCATCTTCTTTCTTCAGCATAACAAGATTGGAAATTAGTGCTGGCTTGGGGCCATGGCTGCATCTACGAGGCCATTTAACATTATTGCTCTCTATTCCCTCTGGGCCAGTAGGAAGTTCCGCTGTGATCACAGAGGGGAAAAAACCCACCTCAAAATGCTAGAAATAAAATAATTAAAGAAAAAAAAAAACCACATAAGAATACGGAGTTGCTTTTATGCACTCTGGAGTTTTGAGTGAAAAGAATCATGAAAGCATCTAAAAATACTGAAAAGCAGCTTTTTGAGCTGAGGTGCTGGGTTTTCTCTGGTGACATTTGTGGTCATGGCCAGAAAGGAGAGTCTGGTTAACTCTGCACTGAGTTCGGGCTTCTGGCCTCTGACTTTCACTCAGATATAACCAGGAATAGTCCTGTTGGGGCTTGAAATTTGAAGTAAGGGAAAGCTCCGAGTAACCAGGGAAATGGGAAAGGATTTGCAGCTTCATTCCCATTCTAGCTCTGAATTTTGCAAATCGTCTTATGCAAGAACCTGGCTTGGACTAAGATTTGGGAAGGTAGATGTAATATTGCTCAGCATGGGCTAGAATTTTAGTGGAAGAACCTCCCACCTTAGAAAATACCGTCGTAAACAGAAGATTTTTTGGCTGCAAACAGTGAGCTGAAGAACTGGCCTGTGTGTGTTCACACAGATAACCTTTCTGCATGTACAAGTTGGTGGTTTTTCAGCCAGTTTGTGCATGTGTGTGAAGGCATCTGGGTTGGTCCAGCGGGTGTGAAAAAAGCAGATTTCTGGTGTGTATGAGTGAATGGGCACCCCTGAGCCCTCACCCTCTTTGTTTGCATGAAGTTGAATGACTTGTGAAATCTATCCCCACACGCTTTCTTTTAATTTCTGTACAGCAGTAGCTGCTGAGCCATATTTGGGCTACTTGTTGGGATACGAGTGGAGTTTCTGCCTTTGCAAGCAGAAGAGATTTTCTAGAAGGGAGTGAACAAACATATTTACTTCCAGTGAAAAGGTGGAGTGTTCGGAGTCTCTGTATGAAGAGAAGGGGGTGGTGTTTGATGGATTTAGACATTCTCCCAGCACCAAACACACAAACCGTGTTCCAGATCCATGAAGCAGGTTGTGGGGCAGGGAAACAATGAAACTTTTAAAGAAATGAGTCACAAAAATGCTTTGGGTCCTCCTGATATTTTCCAGCTAATAGTAGCTCAGGATTTTTATTTCTTTGAAAATTTCCGTTTTCCACTCAACTCTAAAATAATTAAATCCAGTCATTGATGGAGCTACAGCCCTACTTGCTGTTGCCTATCCTGCCTATCCTCCACCTTTGAAAAGCAGCTTAGGACAATAAGTGATGATTTGGTATTATTTTGGTGTTTTTTACATCATAGAACCTTTGTAGACTCTGGTGAGGATCTCATTCTTGATGCTATGCACATGACGTTCCTCATTACCCCCCAAAATTAACAGTCAATCTAGATGAGACAATGAGAATCTTACATCACATCCTTGATTGACACCAAATTCTGTCTGTTCTAGTTTAAGACCAGCTATCCTACAGCTCAATTCAGTGCCATATCAATTTTTCAGATTATTTTAAATGAACCCAGGCCCTCTCTTCGCTGAACAGAGATTTTGCTGTACATTTTCAAACCTAGGGGAATTCTTTACATTTCTACCCTTGAGTTTCTGATTTCTCCCTTAGTTGTTGGTTGGCAGAACCTGTGTAAGAAACTCTTTGCTTTCTTGTTTGTCATGAAGGGTTAAAAAATAAATATCTGCGTGTGTTCTGGGGTGCCAATGTTTTTTCTCCTGCTCTGCCTCCTTTTGATTTAAAAGCTTTGTTTATCTCTCTGTAAAGTCACTGGCAGGCCATAAAGAGATATATTGCCTTGGTGCAGACAGCACAGACTCCGCTCCTGGGAAAGCAATGGACTGTGAAGTTGAGTGTGTGCGTGTGTGGGCCCGCTCATAACTCAGGAAGGTTCGTTCTTGGGAAGCTCCCAATGGACGCTGCCTGCAGCCGCTTGCAGCTCCTGGTAGGAGAAGTGTGTGTGTGTCCATGAGGGTTGGTCAGGCTCGCTACTTCTGATGTTCCCATAAAGTCATCGCTTCAATGGTTGGAATCATAAGGCTATTGAACTCAGTCATAATGAGTGGATAAAACACTCCCAATGGTTTTATTTGATTTTTGGGTTTTTTTTTTTTTGATGGAGATGGCATGTCAGAGCCTGGCTTGCTTGGGCACTCTCTGTTGAGCCAATGTTGAGCGGTAAGATTCAGCGTCAATATGACAGACTGTTAGGGGTTGAAGGGATGTCTGACAATCATCTAGTGCAACCCACCTGCTAAAGCAAGCTCACCCAGAGCAGATGTCACAGGAGCATGTCCAGGCGGGTTTGAATGTCTCCAGAGAAGGAGACTCCATAACCTCTCTGGGCAGTCTTGTCCAGGGCTGCTTTGCTTTGCATACACCGTCATCAGTTGAACCTACATGTGTAGATTGCTTTACAGGAGTTGTGCTCTGTGCATTTGCAAACTGAGTGTTCCCCCAGGTACACCCCCAGCTGCTCCTCCAAATGCCGGGGGGCTCTTGGATGGGATGAAAGGCGTAGGGTGTTTTAATGGGAGAGATAGAGTTAGGTAGATTATTTATGTCTGGCATTTAGACTGCAGAAACTGCTTATTTAGCTAAGCAGAGGACACTTGGGTTTAATCTTCAATGGAATTGACTTGTAATGTCCTTTTTTTTGCTTATCACTAGAGGAGGAATCTACTGGAAAAGAGGGCAGAGCACTAAATGCAGCTGAACCACTGCCAGCAGAAAGGTTATTGATTCCCTACAAGAGTAGGCAGGAAGCTGCCTCTTTCCTCTTTCAACAGCAAGTTGTGCTTTGTGGGAATCCCCTACCTGCAGTCACGGATTTCCAAAGAACTGAGTCTTGAGAAAGGGAGTTGGGAAGGAGCAGACCCCTGTCTTAGAGAATTTCCTCTGTGTGGAGGATTAGCATGAGAACGACAGATCATTTCAACCCTACTGCCTTTCTCCATACATTAAGTGGCATATAGCCTAGAGGAGGCCCCTGAAGATTAATGCTTTCCACAAATTTAGTTTATTTGTGGAAACTCTACCAACATATGTAGGACATGGACCCTCAGCCTGCCACCTCCTCTGCCCCAGCAGCCCCTACGCACCCTGTGTGTCCTTGTGGGTGACACAAAAGAGTTTCCAGATCTGCTGTGTTTTCTGCATATCTGGGTTGTCAGTCACAACCTCCTCATAAGCTTGTTAGCCTGGGGAGAAATCATTAGTACCTTTTTTACAGTGAGGATAAATCTGAGAATCACCCAAAAATCTGCAGGAAATTACTGCTCGAGTGACCGATGATATGACCTCTAGTTTCCTAATGATCTAGGAAGAGTTCAAGCCCAAGTGCTTGTATATGCAGAATGTCAAATTTATATACACAAAGCATCATAATTACTGTCATGGAGATTTACAGCGCTTTACAAATCATTAATAACCATAATAATAATATTTACCATAACTCTTTCTGGCATATAAATTGCAATTCTCTTTGACCATCCTCGAACTACTTTTCTTACAACATCTTTCCCACTGGCATGAAAACGAAGTACACAAAACATAATTTATTGACATAAAGGGTGGCTTTATTTGCATGTGTTTATTTGAGACAAACCCAGCTATTTGCTGTTGAAGTGAAAGCACAAGCATCAATGAATCAGCAGATCTGTTCAGACCGTGCTGTATCTTGCTGCCTTTCGACGTGGCCTCAGCAGGTGATGTGCTCTGGTGTGTTTGGGGTGTGATTCTTACTGCTCAGTCCAGGGACCTCTTGCAGTAAGAAGTCTATAAAAGACAGTGTCATTTGCATGGCGATCTTTTGGGTCTTTCATGTCTGTTTTGGGGTAGAATATCTACAGAAGATAAATGTCAAGTTTAGGCTACACTCACTGATGTATAATCGATGGAGCAAGGTGATAGAAATTTCTCATTCTTCTAAGTACCATCAAAATGATGAGATTTGGAGAAAGGAAAAAAGGTGTTTTCCCATTTCCTCTGCTTTCCTCCTCCTCAGTACACAAAGTTTGCAAGCAATTTCAGATGGGGTAGAAAATAACTGTTGGCATTCAGTGGCATTTTTTAGTTTAAAATGTTGTACGTTAATATATTTTTCTTATATTTCCTTATAGTTTTATAAGATAAAAGGCTTCACAAGCTATTTTATTGCAGCAGTTTTATGAATTTTCCTGCCGTTTTTGACAGCATTTACTGTTCCTGCCAATGTAATGGGTATTGTTTCTTTTATGAATTATTCTGTCTAGGTCTGGGTTTATCCATTACTAGAAATCTGCTATTAATAGACCTTTATCCTACAGCAGATTCATTAATATGAAAGGGCAGTTGTTGTTTATACTTCTTGACATCGTTCTGTTATCTATTAAAAAAAAAGTCAGGCAATATCTACATGTTGTATCTTAGTTTCTCTTTGCTTATTCATCTAAAACATATTTTGGGTCTAAAATGATCTTTCACTTGCTGTGGTGGCACAGCTGAGGGGTGGAAGAAATGATCTGCTTAACCGGTTACAGAAATGCTTCCAACTGGTTGATGGTTTAAAACAAGCCTGGTTCTAAGAGGTACCAGCCACTTACATCTTGGTTGAACTCACTGGGAGCTGCGAGTAGCACATCAATCAGAGCTGCAAAACCGTGTAACCTCGTATTGAAACACTGCTTTAAATATATCGTACAGGAATGTAATTATTCATCAGAAAGACACAGCCTTTAACTGCTTTCAATATTTGCAGCGTCAGACTCTACCGAGGTACAACAACCTGGATATTGGGAAACCTTCTGCAGGGTGACAGACAGAAATCTCAGGCACCCCAAACCTCAGCTCTGTCTCATCGAACTTTCTTCTCTGTGAGACAATTACCAAAGCTCATGTGTTACAATACAACATGTTGAACAATCAGTGCCTGCTGACATGGAGAAAAGTGGTAATAGTATTTCTTTCCCACCTGCCTGTCCTTCAACTTAATTTTATGGAGCGTGTCTCATAATTTATTTTAAGTTTCTAAAATAAGACTTAAAGAATCTTTTCTAAAAGAAAGTTCCGAGCAAGTTAAATGTAGAAGTTGCTGCCAATTCTGCCCTTAATACTTTTAAAACAAATATAAGTTTATAGGCACACTCATTCCAAAGCTGTATGCCAAAGACCATCAGAACTAAAAGCATGTTTTAGAATATGTATGTATAAAGTGGATTTGATGATTCACATAATTTGATGCCTGGAGGCAGAACACATTTACATGATGTTCTTTAAGCTATTTCTAATTTATAGGATGTTCCTTGGTCCAGTCTGTTGGTTCTCCATTCCACGTGTCCAGCAATAGATGGTGTGTGTGTTTGTGATACACAACGTCTCGCCCAACAAGTACCTTTCTATGTTTATTCATATGTTCTCTGTTCAGTGTAATTCCAGAGAGATAATTACCCATGAACGCATTCTTCTTTCTCGAGTAAATTAAAGGGTTTCCCATATGATACATCCTCCTTAGACCACAAGGAGTTTTCTGAGACTCTGCAATGGTTCAGGTACAAGGAGACTCCCAGCTTAGCTGTAACCTTTGAGGTCCTTCCTATTTTCATCCCGACACCTACGTCATCAACCCCATTACAGAAAAATTCCTCTAATCGGAAAACCCTGCTGCTGGAAAAACCTGTCCTCATCCTATGAAAAGCAAGAGGTACCACGGGGCTGTTTTTGTTGTTAGTGAATCATATCTGGTAGGAGTTGTTTCTTTTTCTTGCCACTCCTCCAGCCCCCTCCGAGCCACCCGGCCACTTGCTCTGGCTGGAGCACCCGTGGAAATGCAGTGGACAGTAATTGCTTCATTGTGTTGCTTTAAGAGGAAAGGAAAATAGCTATTACTGTGAGCAAGTGCTTCTGTTTTTTTCCCCCATTGCTGTTGTGTGTTTTGGTTAGGAAAAGTATCCTATTATGAAACTGTGTTTTTTTGAGCTGTTGTTCAGGTGGAAGGTTGGGAATGGGTGCCTGTTGGTAACACAGCCAGTGGTAAAAAGAGAAAACATTGCTTTAGAGAAGCGGCTACTGATTAATTTTCATCCCGATCTCTTTATGGAAGATAACAAAGCAGCATGATTTTATTCCTGGAAAGTATGCCGAGGCTAGGCTTGATGCCTATGTCCTTTCATCTCATCTTCAATGACATAAAAGTTAATGGAGATTCAAAATTACTATACTTACGTGTTTACCCATTTGGCTAAAGATGTAAATACGGAATTTAATGGTCAGTCAGTGGCTGAGATTAAGCTCTATAAATTCAGGATACTGCCTGTAAAGAAGCTCTTCTTCCATAAGGCTATTCTGAGAAAAATGAAGAAAAAAAGCCCAGCTCCAGTAAACTGAGATCAGACTTATTACTGGAGATATCTAGAAATCGATGATTGGAAAAGGTACTAGGTTGTGACCTGATGGTCTTCTGATTCTCAGGCTCCAATGGTGATTAGGAAGAACGGATTTCACAGAATCACAGAATGTCAGGGATTGGAAGGGACCTGTGCAATCCCCCCATGGAGCAGGAACACCCAGCTGAGGTTCCACAGGAAGGTGTCCAGGCGGGTTTGAATGTCTGCAGAGAAGGAGACTCCACAACCTCCCTGGGCAGCCTGGGCCAGGCTCTGCCACCCTCACCAGGAAGAAGTTTCTTCTCAAACTTCAGTGGAATCTCCTGTGTTCCAGTTTGCACCCATTGCCCCTTGTCCTATCACTGGTTGTCACCGAGAAGAGCCTGGCTCCATCCTCCTGACACTCCCCCTTTCCATATTGATCCCCATGAATGAGTCAGCCCTCAGTCTCCTTTTCTCCAGCTCCAGAGCCCCAGCTCCCTCAGCCTTTCCTCACACGGGAAATGCTCCACTCCCTTCAGCATCTTGGTGGCTGCGCTGGACTCTCTCCAGCAGTTCCCTGTCCTTCTGGAGCTGAGGGACCACAACTGGACACAATATTCCAGGTGTGGTCTCACCAGGGCAGAGTAGATGGGAAAGAGAACCTCTTTGACCTACTGGACACCCCGTTTCTAATCCACCCCATCGTCATATGAAGTTTGCTGCCCTCTTCCCTGTTTTTTTTTCAATTCTGATTGAGAAGCTGAATATGATGTTCAGGACTAAGAGGAAAAAATCACCACATATACACATGGAGCATTATCACTGCTGGCTCCTCATCTTCAAAGACCCCTGACTGGAGGTCTGTGTGACTAAGTCCACTTGATTCCCCATCTAGAAGAAAATAGTAGAGTTCAGAAGTTCAAGGAACTCTTTTGCTAACCACATGCTTGTGGTCGTCTGGGCGGCAAGGTAAGGAGTGGAAGCTGAATCGCTCAGTGTTTCAGACCTGGTCACAGTGCGTGTAATGGCTTCTTTTGAGGCAATGAATGGCCAAAAAGGTGGAAGAAAGGGTTTACAGGCTGCTGGGGGGACCCGAGTGCTCTTGGAAATGTAGCCTAAGGTGTCACCTTGGGAGGTGATCAATGTGGAGTGTCTGGAAGCCTCATCCCAAGTTCTGGGAATGTTTAGCATAAGATTGTGTATTCATGGCCTTGACAGACTCATACATAACCCTGTAGAGCATCGCCCTTTCCTCCCAGCTTGTGTAACCGTTAATAGTAGTAGTCTCCTATAAAGCTTAAAGTACATAGACCATTTAAAGCTTATAACATTTATAGATTGCTACAGTAGCAGGAGAATCAAGCTAATGAAAGCATTGGGTGGATGCCCTGAATTAATACGACCATAATCTAATTCATTTTAACTTCTTTTTTTGCTACATATAAAATCTTCCTCTCTTCTCCAGCAACACACTTAGGGCCCAATTCATGGGCTCGTGGCAGATAATGGGAAGGTTCCCGCACAGTGGGGGCTGCGAGTCAGGTTTTGAACAGAAGACCCTTGGCAGGGGCAGGGTAGTGATGGAAGAGGTGACCGAGTCTTCCATGGAGGGCAGCAGGAGGTCTAAGAATGGGGGATTCGGAGTATAAGGGGTCAATAGGAGAGTGAGAGCCAGGAGGTGTAGATCAAACACTGAGTTTTGAGAGTCTCTCTGCTGTAATTTGAAATAGAGATACTTTTTTTAAAAAGATATATATAATTTAGTATAGAGCTTGCTTGTACCCAGACATTGTCTTGTAAGCTCCTGCTTTTCATTTACAACCATACAGCATTTTACCTTTCCTTCTTTGCCCTTGCCATTCCCTGGAGAAATTGTGTTTGGAGAATACTTTTTGTAGTTATAACCCTAAGTGCAGTTAAATGTATTTGGTTGTGCTGTCTACTTTTGTTCTTTGTTTCACCTCCATTTACCATCTGTTTTGTTTGTTTTAGCCAAAAAGGAAGGATTACTGAGTGCTCTATAGATCATCCCCCAGAGGGTGGGGAGGGAGCTCGGGACCTGCGAATGGTCAGGATGAGAGGAGCTGGAGGGGAAAGTGGTGATTCTGTGAGTGAGTGAGGTATTGTGGATTTTTCTGACAGATTTTGTTGAACTGTGTTACTGGATCACTGAGTCCAAGAAAATATTACAGCACGTGTCCATGTAACAGCTAGTTCATACTTCTGACCTTTTCATATTCTTCTCAGAAGCTACATGACGCTGTTTTCTATGCATGTACTTTGACAGCCCTCCCTATCTACTAGGGAGTTGTGGAAAATACTATAGTAATATTATAACATGATAAAGGACTATCAATTTACTTTTCTTAACCCTGAATCTGTGCATGCCATGCTAGGGTTTCAGTAGCTTCTGAGTGCTCACAAGCTAAGGGATGGCCCCATTCTAGAATGTGGAAAATTCAGTGAAAAACAAGGCATTAAAGAAAGTAATAGCTGGACAGGATTGAATGAGGAGCACTGTTCTGCATGGACCTGTCCTGAACTCATGCCCCAGCGCAGTTTGAGGACTGGTGTTGTGCTTGGAGTAAACCTAAAACCAAAGCTGAAGCCATATGTGCTCATTAAGGAACTCATGGCAGCAGCTTTCACTGTGCTGGATGAGCAACACCTTGCCCTGGTCAGACACTTACTGGAGTGAGTCTCTTCCATGTGTTGATTGCAGCTATTTATAACACTTTATTTAGAAGGTGCTCTCCATCATTTTCTTTCTCCATTGAGTCAATGAAGGGAGAGTCCACCTAGATTATGTTCCTTCTCTTATTTGCCTTCTGGAAGTATGTGTTTTTCCCCTCACTGAGTATATAAGAAGTCTAGAGAGATTAGTCTCCTAATACAGGGTAAGATAGGTATCTAAAAGTAAGTGGTGTTTACACCTCCTTTCTCTAAGTGTGTCTTGCATCCTCATTCAGGTAAGATATACCTTGGCCCTTTCTCCTAAATTGCTATGTCATACTTAAGCATTTCCAAAGTGGTTGCACATCTGTCGTGATCTCGTGCTTTTGTGAACACCCAGAAGTTTATGGGGGTGATAAAATCTATTTTATCTGAAGGGACTTGCA
Source organism: Patagioenas fasciata (assembly GCF_037038585.1). NCBI lineage: Eukaryota > Metazoa > Chordata > Aves > Columbiformes > Columbidae > Patagioenas > Patagioenas fasciata. The sequence goes on from NC_092539.1 coordinate 4,204,672, forward strand.
AGCAGTAAAATACTGCCTTAAATAGAGAAATGCTTGCAAGGGTTTGCACAGAAATATGTGCAGTTGAGAAAAATCATGGTTCCCCCCTCCAGGTAATACAATTAACAGCCACTACCTTCCCCTCTGCTCTGCCCTGGTGAGACCACACCTGGAATATTGTGTCTAGTTGTGGTCCCTCAGTTCCAGAAGGACAGGGAACTGCTGGAGAGAGTCCAGTGCAGCCACCAAGATGCTGAAGGGAGTGGAGCATCTGCCGTGTGAGGAAAGGCTGAGGGAGCTGGGGCTCTGAGCTGGAGAAGAGGAGACTGAGGGGTGACTCATTAATGTTTACAGATATATAAAGGGTGAGTGTCAGGAGGATGGAGCCAGGCTCTTCTCAGCGACAACCAATGATAGGACAAGGGGTAATGGATACAAACTGGAACACAAGAGGTTCCACTTAAATTTGAGAAGAAACTTCTTCCCAGTGAGAGTGGCAGAGCCTGGCCCAGGCTGCCCAGGGAGGTTGTGGAGTCTCCTTCTCTGCAGACATTCAAACCCGCCTGGACACCTTCCTGTGGAACCTCAGCTGGGTGTTCCTGCTCCATGGGGGGATTGCACTGGATGAGCTTTCCAGGTCCCTTCAACCCCTGACATTCTGTGATTCTGTGACTTAGAGCTGAATTAAAGTTAAAGTTGGTGAATGCAGGATTCAGTAACCCACGCGAGGAATCTGGCTGATGAGTTCTGTGGGGGTGGGGGTGTTTCCCTGCAAGGAAGGACACTGCAGGCAGACACTGCTCTGCAGTTTCTTATTCCTGGCTCCATCTGCTCTGTCCTGACTCCCGCTGTCAGGCACACATTACAACACGGAGGGCTCTGTGTGCTGCCCTGGGTGAGGGTCCTCCTGCTGTCAGCTCTACCTGGTTGAAGGGGACATGGTCCAGCCCTTCGGGTCTAGGATGCGAGCAGTGAATAATACCCACAATTTGCATTAGTTGTAGGATTACACAAGGGGTTAATAAAGCAAATGCTGAGATCTGACTTGGTGTCTACTGGCGAAAGGAAACCACAGCTCTCAAAAGGGAGGTGTCAGGATTCATGGGACAGCCACCAGAAAACCACCATGTGGTGTGTTGTAATATACCCATACTACTCTGAAACCTGCTCACCTTCCTTGTGGAAGAGCCATATTCTAGAGTCTTTCCGTAGTCAAAGTATCTGCAGGCAAAGCCAATGAGATATCCTACCCTGAGGAGCACCTGCTGAACCAGGTGCCCTCCAAGCCATTTCAGGATGCATGGTGGAGCAAAGCTGGGCAGCCTAGAAATGCAATAATTTGTTTATTTACACAGAAACTCCCTCTTGTTCCTTGCTTGAAGCCAGAGCTTCATTAAGGAAAGGAGCGTGCATGCTGGTTTGGGCAGGGAGCGTGGCACGGGGGGCACCTGACCTGCTTGAAACACGGCTCCTCTGACTCATCAGCTGCAAGCAAAAGGAGCTGTATATATTTAGAGCAAAACTCTATTTTAAAAATTAATGATCTGCAAGGGAGAGAGGAGAAACTGCTCTTCTGTAATACAGAAAAAGGCCCTGATGACCACAGCCTGGGTCCTTTTCCAGATGATGTCATCATCAGTCTAAATAATAAACTTTTAACGATGTGGAAAAGAAAAAAAAGGAGGAGGAAATATAAAAGAGGGGGGACTCTGTTTCAATGAGGAGTAAAAGTAGCTGGTGGCAACAGGGTCTAAGGAAAATATATGGTTAGGTGAGGTTTCTGCCCTGTGTAATTAGATTATCCCAAGTGTAGGAGTGTGCTGCAAAAGGCGCATTTAAATGCCAGTAATTGACCGCTCTGTGTCTTCCCCTGCCATGTACCTGTGTAGAGTGGAAAATTGGGGTACTTGGGACATATAAGGCAGAGGGGCATTCTATAAATGGGATTGCTAATAATAGGCAGTTAAGATGAGAAAGGAAAGTATGGGCTTTCATCAGCCCAGAGACTAGGGCATATTTTCCCCTCATAAATAACAGGCCACAAGAAATCTATTCAAATGGGTTTGTGTTTGGTTGACAAATGTGTGCAGTATATTACCAATGGAGCGCTTACACTGGTTCTTTAATGCAGCTTAAATTGCTAGCAACACATTCATTTTGAAACGTGCTCAGTTTTGTTTCACGGTACCCCCCTGGAAACGTGTTGCCTGTTGCCACGAGCACATTATGCAGTGAGGGGGGCTCAGACAGAGCCAGGCAGACATCGGCACCAGGGCTTTTTGGGGGTCTTTGGCACCAGCATGGACTTGAATGGGTTTGTTTTTTTCACTTCACACTGATTCTCCATCACTGGGAGCCCTTGGGCATTTTCCATAAGATTCCAGCCAGAATTTTCACCAAAAAAAAACCCCCACAAACCTCAGTTAAAGTTGGAAGTGTGGGATATCAGATTGTATCTGATGTCATTTTAAGCTGTGTTTTAAGTGATCCGGCTTCCAGGCCCTGTTCAGGATTTGAACTCTGTGTGCTGTGTATTCCTGTGTAGATGACCCTCTCCATGCAGAACTTAGAAGCTAAGGAGACAAGACGGCAGCTCGTCCAACCTGGCAGGCGAGGGGGCCCGACTGTCCAAAAGCAATAAAAAAAGTCATGTCAAAGCTGCGGAGCAGAACTGCATTTTTTGAATCTCAGTCTTGTATTTTCAAAACTAAATGTATTAACCCCAATCAAAATTTTCATGGACTTTCACCTACCTGGACATCAGGCCCTGAAAGGAACAGATGTGTTTCATAATGTTTGAGGGTTTGTAATGGGAGGTTAAAATGATTTTAATACCCAAATCTACACCTTTTCCTCAAACTATAAGGGAAGGATTTATGTCATGTTTTGTAGTGTCCTGATCCTAATACCTGTCATGAGACAGATTCACTGTAGTTGTCAAGACAGATTTGCCATAGAAGTCAATACCTCAGGCTGGTGCCTTAAGGAAGAAAGGGCTTGGTGTTTAATGCTGTAAATATTTTATTCTTGCTCTGCGATACAAACCTGGCTTGGCTTTACAAATAACTTCTATTATGCCCCAGTTTCTCATGAGTTAAATAGGGATAACAACACTTCCAAGAGTGGAGTGAATAAGATTGATGAAATAAGGAGACTTCTGATCAGAAAGATGGGAAGAAAAGTCTTTGCTAAGCCTTATTATTTAGTTTAAATGAATTATGTCCTTTTTTGCTGTTTTCCTTGCTGTTTAAATAGTCACTTCAATTTCCTTTCCGTTTTGTTCTGGTACACAAAGGCACACCGTTTAGATGCCCTTCAGCTTTGCGGGTCATTTGTCGTCTCTCTGTGTTGCTACTGCTATTCCCTTAGCGAGCGAAAAAGACACCCTGGAAGTATTTGGTGGGTTTGGGGGTGACATTCACAGGGCCCAGCAGAGGTGCTGACATTAGCAAATACAACATGTATCTTTCTACAGTTAGTTGGTGGAAATGTAGAGGAAGAAAACAAATATCCAGTCTCAGCTGTCAAGTACTTTTGTCTGCTCTGAGTCTCCTGAGAGGAGACGCTGCTCTGCTCACAGCTGGGTTTTTCTTTTCTGCTGGCCAAGCAGGAGAGGACCAAACAGGGCTTAAATCCTCAGGTCACTGACATGTCCTTTGTATTGCAATATTTCTTCCACTGCTGTGAAGGATACACTGAGCTTTGGGTTTAATGCTGGGCTAAAGACACTCTCATCCGTCTGAGCCTGCTACAGTGGAAAACACAACATCTTTCACTGGTCTAATACAGACAATAACAGGCTCTTTTTTATTATTAGCTTCCCTGGGGTTTGCTATGGATGGACAGTGTGTTACATGTTGGCTCAGCGGTGTCTTTTTGTCTGGCCGCCCCATCAGTGAGGAACACACAGATTAAACATGTCTCCTTTTGCACAGGAAAACAGTTTGTGAAAAAGATGAACCATTTGGGTAGAGAAAGGACACCAGGCTGGCGGTGAAAACCAACAGAACAAGCCGACCCTGTTCGGTGGAAACAAACAGCGCTGGTGGGAGGACTGGAGTCACCTCGCCGTTCCTCGCGTGTTGCACCGGCTGCTCCGGGCTCCTTTGCCAGCAAGCTGGACGGGGAGCGGGGAGGAAAGCGCAGGAGTTGCCAGAGGCTGTCTGGATGGGATGCGTGTCCGGAGGAAGCGTGAGCCATCACACCAGCTATTTTGGCAGCCGAGGAACCCGTCTGCAGAAACCAGGCCTTCTCCGAAATGTGAGTTATACTGCGTCTCAAAAGCTGGATGTAGCAAGAAATGACTGGGAGGCCAGTGATTCATTCTGGGTTAATGTAAAGGTACCAGAGGGGCTAATATAAAGGAAGAAAATTGATACTGGCTTTGCAGTGTTTGTGGTGCAGAAATGTGTACAAATGTTTTCCAGGGAAAGAGGGGAACAATCGGATGCAATATTAAAACCAAAAAATATCCACCCAACAACAAACAAACAAACAAACAGCCACGGGGATGTAGGGGCTGGTAACAGTGTTTGAGTATCTGTAAATCAGCGCACACTACTCAGGTATTTGCTTACTGCTCTACATTTCATTGCAGTTGAAAGGAAATGGCCCTTGTGAGATGGTAGGAATTGTATTAGAAAATTTTGAATTGTAACACTGTGTTTATTGTGTCGAATACACTTTGGTGTGTAGCCATGGGAGTTACATGAGGGATGGATTTGACCCTTTGGGATAAATACTTTGGGGAAATTAAAACTAGCTATAAAAGCTATATATAGTTGCAAAGGCTATGGTAACATTTTATAAAGTATGAGCCATGTTCTATTCTTTACAGAAACCCATATCTGTAAAAAAGCAATTAGAAGTGTTTCCCTGAAGAAAGGCAATTGAACACAGTGAATGAACTGCAGGAATTGTACAGTTTCCAGAAAATGGTGGTAGTGAAGCATTTGTGGGATCCATAAAGTCACCATAAATTCCTAACTGAATATGGATTCGCTCTCCAACCCTGAAACCACAAGATTTATTTCCTGCTGGCTGGGGAGGTGAAGTTTGCAGCGCTTGATCACAGTCAAGCATGCCAGCAGGTGGTGAAGCACCCGCACGTTCCCCAGTGTGTCATGTTCCCAACATCACCTTGGTTGGCCGTGTCCTTTCCAGATGAGAAGACAGGACTGTTATTTTTAGTTGAAGACTTGTCTGTGCTTTCAACACGTGTAATTGTATATGGGTAGGAGGGTTTAGTAGCACACAATGTGTCCTGTTGGAAAAGAAGGATGACATGGTGGGTACAGCACTGGTTTCACGCAGCAAGATCTAGTTTTGGCTCAAGCGCTGGCTTTAAAGTCACACAAGCTCTATCTGTGCGATGGGGATGCTGCTGGTGATTCACATTTTGTTGTACGAACTTCAACAATGTGGTCAAGGTTGACTTGCTTCATTTGGTGAAGGGACTTGAACACACGACCTATAGGGAAAGGCTGAGGGAGTTGGGCTTGTTTAGTCTGGAGAAGAGGAGGCTTAGAGGTGAGCTCAGCACTCTCTAGAACGACCTGAAGGGCAGTTCTAGCCAGGGGGGGATTGGGCTCTTCTCCCAGGCAGTCAGCAATAGGACAAGGGGGCATGGGCTTCAACTCTGCCAGGGGAAATTGAGGCTGGAGATGAGAAAGCAATTCTGTGCAGAGAGAGTGGTCAGCATTGGAATGGCTGCCCAGGGAGGTGCTGAACTCGCCGGCCCTGGAGGTTTGTAAACTGAGATTGGCCATGGCACTTAGTGCCATGATCTGGTCAGTGGACTGGAGTTGGACCAAGGGTTGGACTGGATGATCTCTGAGGGCTTTTCCAACCCAGTCCATTCTGTGATTTAAATCCCTTTTGTCCCCTAGACTGTGGATGTTGAATAGACGTGTACTTGCAGGAGGAGATATGGCTGTAGATGGTGGACATTTTGTTGCTGTATAGATTTGGTGCTTTTTTTCTTTCCCTCCCCTCTCCCCTCTGCTCATTTCCATCATTCTGTTCCTCTGGGCCCAGATTCTAAGGCCATTCACTTCAGATTCACATCTTTTTAACCGTGCTGTACTTCTGCTGCTGAACGTAAGGAGGACACCAGCTCTGGCAGCCCAAATTTGTAGCCATTGACTGTCTGCAATAGCGATGGAAATACGCATGTTAATGTGGATTTAGGGTGGGAAAACTGGAGGATAAGTTACAGCTTCAGGTAGGTTGAAGTAAAACGGGGAAATACAGACTAAAAGTTTCTGCACTGAAATGGAGAAGCCTGCGGCTGCAGAGATTTGTAATTATTTGGGCCCTGTCAGAGATGAATAGCTGTGTCTCTTTCCGAAGTCATCTGCATAGCTGAGTAAATGTGATTGCATTGATTTAGCGTGTCTTCAAAAGTCTTTTTACAACCACAGGAGCTAGAAATGTCTTTTGTTGTTGTTGCGTGTTTTAATGAAAGCTGACGTTCTGGAGCACAAGTCAGCAGGAAGCGGGGGTAAGTTTATTGCCTGTTTTGGTGGGGCCTGGAGAATAATTCTGCCTTTCTCCTGCCTTTTGTCTATTCAGACTGTAAATTCATTGAAGCAGGGACCGCTTTCTACTGTGTGTTTATAGCACTTGCTGCAGTGGATCTGTGCTCTCAGCTAAATCCCCTAAGGCTTAACAAAATACAAATTAGGATAATGGTATAATAAGTTAAATGTTTGTGGGGGGTGGTTTATTTACATGAATTATCACCTTAAAAAAAAAAAAAAAATAATTCCTTCTGAAATCCTGGTGGGAGTTTTAGTTTCGTGGCAGAAACTGTGCATTATTTTACAGTACTGGGAAAACAGGGCAGTCATATGGTGGTTGTGCCCCATTTTAATGGAGAGGACACGGGCTGGTTTCAGACTTCCTGTACCCCAAACTTCTTTAAGCTGAGTCTACTGTTAGCAGTGGGAAATTGCTCCCCGCAATTCCTTTCCACAGGCTTTAGTGTTTGCTTTGTGTTGCACAGGACGTGTTCAGAGCTTTGACACCCAGGAATAGATCCTGGAAAGAGAAAATAACTTCTCCCTCCTTCAGCTCCTATGCAAAGGGATCTTCACTGTGTTCCTTGTCTGTTTTGCTAAGAGAGGATGTAACGCTGAGCTGGGCAGATGTTGCAGAGTGGAAAAGTGTGATAGAGCTGCACCAAGCCTGATGTCTTTTGCTGATGTGGGATTTGTACCTGACTACAAGTAAGGCTGCAAATGGTAAGACCTTGGGATCCAGGTTGTTGTGCATGTGTAGCAGCTCAGAAAAGATGTGTAGAAAAGGCGGGAGTTCTCAAAATCCAGAGCAGATTTTGTCATCTGTGTTGTGCAAAAAATGGCAATCCCTCCCAATGATCTGTCAGGTCCAAACCTGCACAAGTAGCTCGTTCTGCTGCCTCCAAACCCGCAGCCTCTTGACTGCGCCCTTTTAGGTGCTTTGCTTAGGGCAGTGCTGAGACCTGTGGGTACTTTAAGCTTGTGGAAAACTGGTCTCTAGCTCTTGTTTTTGGCATAGCTAGGATCAGCAGCAGCAAAACTTTCATGAGGACTTCCGAAGCCTGAGCAATATGAAGTTAGTGGTCTGTCTGCTTTGAGGTGACCTGCAGGCTGTGTTTTCAGGTCAGGGAGAGGCACCGTGTTCCTGGCTTTGCAGAGCAAAGCAACCCTAAAGTTGGCAAATTTTACCACCACAAAACAGGCCTATTTGCAGGTTGCTCAGTGCAGTGATGCAGTGGGCATCCCGTATCCTTATTTTCTCCTTGGTAGTTCCAGGAGGCCAGAATAGCCCGGCTGTGTTTTAGCACTGTTTGATTTGAACATTTGTATACCTGTCTCCCTGAAGCACCCCCTTCTGTGAGAGATCACTCTTGTTTTTCCATTTCCAGAGCAGCCAGCACAGCTCAGACACACCAAAAAGAGCCTCATTCCAAACAGAGCCCGGAGTAAGAGCCAAACTGAGGCCAGTGGTCTGTCAGCAGATAGTCCGGCTTGGGAAGAGGCAGAAACAGGATTTGCTGTCAGCTTCGTGCCAGTGACAGCCCCGCGACGTTATTTGCTGGAGATTAATGTGGGAGAAGGTCCTTGCCGACAACCCCTGCAAAACAGTTCAGCTTCAAGTGGAATTACAGTGGTCCTTTTAGATAAGTGTATTTTTGCCAGCTGATCCCCAACAGCACGCCCAGCGGTGGGGAAAGCTGAAACTATTACTGTAAATACAAAAGGGAAGACATACTTGGCATCCCTTTACATTAGAGCTGGCTCAGAAGAACGTCTGCGTAGCTGTTCCGCTGCCAAGATGGATTGTAGTCAGATAGTACACATTGCAAAGGAACCAGAGCACACACTGAGATCTGTTGGGGTTTTTTTAACAATAGTTTATTTGTGTTTCAAAGGGATAGTTACAGGAATCCAGATCAATATGCTTGTCCAGAACTGTGCCTTCCTATTTTAGGGCCTGGATGAATAGGAGGTTACTTGAGTTCACATGCATATTGAGGGTAATGCAGCCTCCCAGGCTTGTTACTTTTCCTTTTTGAAAGTGAACGTGAAAGAGCTGCAAGACTGAAGTTGCCATTGTTCTGGTTCCTGGAGTTTTATTTTCTTTCCAACAAAGTTTGTGTGGCATTGCGCGTTGTGAGGCTCTTTATGAATGATGAGGTCGTGTCTCAACAGGAGATGGTACGAGCTGAGCACTCCCCATCCAAGGTGTTTCAAATGGATTTTGGTTAAACCATTTTAGATGCGTGTCCTGAGAACACATCAGGCTTTGGGCCGAATTGGACACCTCTGAAAAAGGAGGGCAATTGTCTGTTTTAGTTAAATGTTCTGATTGTTTAAATGGCAAACTGTATAAGTACAACTCTTCTTTGATGAAAATGTTCGGCATTTCCTAATCCCATGTTTTGAAACCATTTATATATTCTCATGATTTTAGCACTCTGTCCCATTTGTCGGGATAAGAAAAATGGTTGACTAATGGAGATGGTTGCATGAGACCGAAGAAATTATGTCTGGTTGGTTTTGTTTCTTGAGACCTTTTGAAATGCTGTTTCAGGCAAGAAGTTTTTAGGGCTAGAGAATTAAACCTGTAATTGCTTTGAAATTCTTGGTTTACAACCTTTTTTCTCTACTGATCTTGTTATATTTTGAAGGGACAGAGGCAAAACAGGAGTTTGAATAGACATGGGTACTTAGATGCTTGGGGTAAGCATGAGATATTTTCCTGTTTAGAGTTTTCAGCCCTGATTTATAGCAAACAATAAATTTCTGACAGTTTTAAGCAATCATATCCCGCTGCTGCACCTGGGATTTTGAGGGCAAAATTTCAACTGTTACTTGAGCATATATGGTATCTAGCTGATGATGAACTATGCTGCTCATGCTTTGAATGGTGCCACTGCATTTTTTGTGAAGTGTAGACTCAACAGAGTATATCAGCAGACGGAGACAGTTTCTTCTGAATTTCAACCTATGACAACACACACTGGTCTGCGTTGATCCAAGGGGCTATCTTGACAATGCGTTCAAATGCAGCAGCGCTTCGGAGTTCAAATTCTGGTGTCATCTGGCAGATTTCTGGTGTCTCTGGCTTTAGTGATGACATCCTGCTATATGAGGAATTTTGGCTGGTGCACCGTGTTCTCCTTTCAACTGTTTAGCATAGCCAAGGAAGACACCATCCTGACTAAGTGGAGTTTGCAGCAGCGTGTCTGATCTTCATTGTGAGAAGGGCTTCTCTAATCTCAGCTCACTTTTCTCACTTTATCTCTTTCCCCTGTGTGTTTCTGCATTGCCAAGAGTGAATGGTGTGGTGGTCACTGGGGCAGGAGCAATAAGCACCGTGGCAGTCCCCGAGGAGGGCAAGAGAGTTGTAGTTTCTCAGGGATTTCACAGCCCTTACTCTTAGTTGCACTAGAAGGTGATTGATGGGGAAGGTTGTGTAAAGGATGTGGATTATCTTCTGTTCACTGCTAGTTTGTTTTTACCTGAGATGATGGGATGGGGGAGAGTGGGAAAGATTCTTCCCAGACACCCCAACACAGTAAGGGGAAGAAATAGTTTTACAGGCTTTAAAGAAGCAAGGCAAGATTTTCAGAAATGCATTAATCACGAACCCCACAGAATTAGGGGACTGGGCCACCACTGCTGCGCCGAGAGGGACAACAAGAGCACGATCCAGAAGATGCTTGCACAGTCCTCCCTGGTCCTGGCTGGGACTTGAAGTCCCTTGCTGTCCTGTGCACAGAAGAAAACTCTGCACACTAACATTGCCTTGCAGATAACTGGCTGGGACCAGATTTCTTCAGGGCTTATACTCCACGTCCACCCACACGTGCAGTCCCAGAGTCACCAAAGAAAGTTTAAAAATATTCTGCCAAATGTTTCCTCCTTTTTCTTTTTTTTTTTATTTATTTAGGCCTTATTGTATTTAACCTCTGTTTTGATTCTTTCATTTTTTTTTTGTCCCTGTGTTCCCTTAAAAATGTTTCCATTCTGGAAGATGATCATTAGGAGCTGGATGTGTAGGAGACTCACACAGGAACAGTAGTCACCTTGCACATACTCCCATGCGATGCTTTTCTCTGCACACGGTTGTGATCTGGGAGTTTTATTTAGCACTTTTTGATGGGAATCAAACCAGGATTGGATTTCAAAATCTCTTGAAGAGCGGGAACGCACGGTACAGACTGCATTGCAGGGAAAAATACCCTGTGCATCATGTGCTTACTCACTCCTCATTCTTCACTTTGTTCTTGCTGTTCTTCAAGTCAAGGGAGCAACCTTTATTTGCCCCTGTTCCAGAGTAAAGGCACCAAATCTGAGGGGTGATTAGAAGTCAGAGAAGTTCTTTGTTCTGTATAACAAGAGAGAGCCTTTTCCTTCTGTGTGTGGTTAGTTTGTTTGTTGGACTTTGCACAATTTTTGGAAAAAACAGTGGGCTTGCATGTCTGTCATATCTGCAGCGTGATCCCGTGGGGTCCCTGTGTTCGGTCTGCCTACACTTCTGCCTGAAGAAGAGTGGAAGAGAGGGCAGGGTGCAGCTTCAGGCTCAGCCAAGTCACTTAATCAGTCCCTCACCTTCAGGGCCTGAGAAACGTGCTTGGGATAAGCTTCCAGCCCCTGTTGGCTCTTGGATGCAGAAGATCACGACCCCTCCCAGCAGCGCTTCCCCCACCACCACTGGGGAGGTGCAGGTACAGTAACTTTGATGTACAGTCAGCGGTTCTTGTAGGAAGTTTATAACCTGTTCATTTATCAAGATTTTCAATATGTGCGTGGCTGGAGAGGAATGAAAGCAACAGATTTGTTTCTTTAGGGTGCGGGTTAATCCTGTTTCAGCAGTTGCTGGGCAGGGATGTGCAGAGGGAGAGCTGTTTCTGGCGGTCCAAGGCAGCATGCTGTGAGGTGCATTCAGATGAGCTTCACCTCGGCACGCACACTGCGTTGCCTTGGCTTCCTTGGCAGGTCTGCTCTTCAGCATCCCAAGAGAACCCCCAAACAAATTACCAATTACATTTTGTGCTTTAATTAATTGGAAAGGTGGGCATGTGCTCCAGCTTCACTGTGAGCCGCAGCATTAAATAATCTCTTGAATGATTACAGACACGGCAAATTTGGGGCACTGTTTGCTGCTTTTCTTCACATGTTGGTGACTTACCCTGAAGATCCCCCTGTGAGCGGTGAGTACAGTGTCCTCCTAACCTGCCCCAGAGAAGTTTTGAGACTTGGGGATGGTATGAAGAGCCTTGAGCATCTGCTGAAGTCGGTGGGAGCCCCATGTCGTTAAGGGCTGGCTGGAAGATGCTCATAATCCTCCAGCATCTGGGCCCTGTGTCCAAGACCTGATATTAAAGCAAGGAGTGTATCCAAAATTTGTGTCACAGAGGGAAGCATTGGCAACATGACAGGAGCCCAAAGGTTTTGCTTCATTTGCATATGTATTTGCATAATTGCAAATGCATGAGGTGCACATTAATAATCACTCTTGCATCTTTATCATTCTCAATAAGTGCAGAAAAAATTTCTTGCTCTTGGAGTTCATCAGCAATAAAAACCTGCAGTGTCCTCATTCTGTAATCGCAGCGAATTAGGGACACCTTGGGAGGGACATGTTTTTATTATTCTGTGGGATGTGTCTGCCCTTAAACCTGTAGTCCAAAAAATTTAACTCTGGACTAGTTCAGGGCAAGAGAAATTAACTGTGAAGGGAAAAGTACTTTGAATTTTTAGACTAGTGGGGATATTCTGAAGAGACTAGAAAAACTGGCACCTGGATCCTGTGGAATTTCAGTGGATGTTCCACTGTCTTTTGCACTGTTCAAAGCCTCAGCAAAACCTTACGGGGCATGACCAAGGATGGGTGTCGTTCTTTGTGGGTGTTCTGTGCAAGGAGTTAGTGGGACTGATTTAGGGTGTCGTGTCAGATGGAACTGGTTGCTCCAGATGTGTTGTCTGATACTGTCGCTGTCACAAAGGTTTGATTTCTAAAGCAGACAGAATAGTAAAGGGAAAAAGAAGGAATGCAGAGGCAGAGCAGCTGACATATCAGAAAAAGCTCGTCTTTACCAGTTAGTCTCTTTTTAACCCTATCAACTAAATTTATTTATTTCTCAAGCTTGTATTTGCTTTGCAGAATTGTTCCTTGTGACGCCACTGTTCTGCATTATATTGAGACGGCATTACTTAATTACTGGAAATCGCAATGGTTTTAGGATGGAAAGCGATAGTTTTTCACAAGTGATTAAACAATGCATTTGTCTGTTGTAGGAGGGACCTGACTGTGATGGCCTTGATTTGATGGACCAGTGCTGTGTTCCAGCCTGGAAAGCCTGGACTTTGCTCATGTACTTCTGCAATGTTTTTGTTACAATTGGCCTGAAAATCAAGAACTCATTTCAACATAAAACTTTTTTTTTTTTTCTTTCTAACGTTTGTTTTCATTTTTTCTCTAATTTAAAACCTTTTACATTTTTCAGGATGGTGGAGCTGGACAGATATGATTACATTCCTCCCATCACTGTCCAGTGGCTTGGATTCATCTGATTCAAATTCAGAGTCGTCCTGTTCTTTATTTGGGCCTCAAGTCAAATCTGGGTGGGTACCTTAATCATACCTAGCGGGCATTCTGGAACAGATTCATGAATCCCATCTTGATCTTTTTAAACAATAGTGTAATCGAAACTTATCACTACAGTGTCTGGTTCAACAAATCAGTGTTTTCTCTAAAAGCAAATAAATACCAATAGGTATCATTGATATCGTTCCTTTATCTTCTCTGCTGCTTGTGCTGTCATTGTGGAATATTACCTTAATTGGTGAAGACAGGAGAGGTTATGTATTTACTGCTGCAGCATCTCAATCTAATGTCTCTCTTGGGAGATTGACTCTAGAGTTTTCTTAGTGAAAAAGGAGGTCTTCTTGAGTTTGTCCACAAAAGTAACAGCCTGTGAAGAAGGGGACAAGGTCCTTGCAAGCCTTGTGCTGCGTGATGGGTGTCCCATGGTTTTGCCACAAGCAAAGGTGCTTCCAGCACCTGCTTTGCTTCAGCATTCATTGTCTCTTCCTCTGTGTGGTTTCTCAGGGATCTGGGAAACTGCTGAGTGTTTGCATAGTTGCCTTTACACTTCCATTTCAGATGTCTTCAGATGTTTCTAAACTGAACACATAGGAGACTAAGCAGGCATTGATTGGTTTCTCCAAGTTAGCTCTCATGTTTTTCTTCGACGGGATTTCACTTTACCCTTCAAATAATGTTTGTGCCCTCAGACTCATTGTGGCTTCTGCACTTACTTTGAAGCTGTATTGATCACGTAATTAAAGTGTCTTCCAACCACCTCAGGAATCCAGCAAGATTGAGACCTAGGCTTTCTCAGCTGGTTTCAGAAACCTCAGTCTGTCCTTCATTTTAATCTCAACTCCCAACCTGATTCTTGTGGTTACTTACAGATCTTGCAGCCTGTGCTCCTCAGAGTCTTCAGCTGTGCAGGGTTCAGTCAATTAAGTTAAGAAGATTTAGATGGATTTCAGTCCTGCACTGTGTGAATTCCAGTCTTGCATTGTTACTGTCTCATTTTAGATTTGGATTTTCTGTCCACAAGCCCCAAGGAAGACACAGGGAATCACTGTGCAAATAAATGCATGGAGATCCATTCCCTTGGGCTTTGCCAACTTCCGGCAAAGCAATGGCAATGATTCCAGTACTTTTTATTTAAAATTATACATCTTAATGGAACAATTAATGCAATGCTCATCATTCACTTTTCAAAACCATCACTGGTTCGCTTTGTGTTGGCTGTGAATAATGACAAAGGTGCTTGCACAAAAAACCACTTTGGAGAGCTATCGGTTGATGGACTGAATTGAGTAGCACTACAAAGTGAGGCAATAAAAAACAAGCAAGACTGTTGACCATTCAATCTCTTTTCATCTCTGTAGTATCTTTCACAGCTGCTACTTCAAAGCCCTTCACAAAATTATCAATACTTTTAAAAGATGCTTGGGACCGACAGTACAATTCCAGACGCAGCTAAATTATTTTGGGAAAGAAAGGGTTTAAAAGGTTGTTTTAAGGAATAAAATACACACTAGCAACAAGAGGAGGCAAGTCAAGAGTGAATGTGAGTACACTCTGGCAGAGAACTTCCCAGCTGAGGAATATAATGCAAAAAGCCTATCAGCCAAAAGTTTCGGTCCAAGACTTCCAAAGTCCAGCATTACCTATAATCATGTCCAATCTCTCACCGATCCAAAAGCCAACTTTTCAACTCAATTCCGGCTGAAATTAGAAACCCATGTAGAGATGTCGGATTGGTGAAAAAAAGCCTGTTACCCTGCGTGCCAGAGATCATTCCTCCTGCCACAATCTGGACCAAGTACAATTCTTTCTAATAAAAACATTTCTGGCAAAGCTGTACATGAAGAGTTAGTGTAATCGAATCTGGATGTGAGGAAAGCATGCAAACTTGCTTCCAAGTCAGCAAGAGTTAGGCAGGATTTAATCCTCCATGTATTTTTATTATGATATAAAAAGCTGTTATATTGGTATTTTTAATACATTTATCAAAAGGAAACTGCAAATCCAAAGTCACTTCCAAATTTCCCACTGATACAGAAATGAGTAGCTGAGACAACTCCGAAGTGAACTAAGGCAATGGGATTTTGTAATATGGGTTTAGCTGCCAGGAGACCAGCACTCGGATTTGACTTTTAACCAGTTCACACTCTTAACTATGCAAACATTTTCCCTGAACATTTGCTGTAGCATGAAGCTGCTTTGTTTGAGCACAGTTTTTTGTTGACTTTTCATGAACATTTTAGCAACCCATAGGATCTCCTGGGATGACAAACCAGTCACCAGCCGTGCACCAGCAGCTCCCACCACAGCCAGCACCACTTACTTAGGGGCCTAAGGATAGGAGGCGGCAGACATTTCTATTAAACCCTCTTTTTGAAAAAGGAGCTTGGCTCCCATTTACTCATCTAAATAAGGTCCAGATTTTCAGAAGAGCTCGACGGATCGCGTGCTGAACACTTGTGAAAATAGAGTCTACATTTCACGTCTACTCTGGGGCTCGAGGCTTTCAGAAAGCTGGCCTCAAATTTCTTGTTCTTGGACAAACAAGGAATGTTTGGGGATACCTTGGGGTTGATTCTGCCTTCTTTGCCCTGTGGTTTCCAGTGATGTGACGCCATGCAGTGCGAGCGGCCAGGCTGGCGTGACATCCCGCGGGATGCGGGAGGAAGTGGTGAGGGGCCTCTGGTACCCGAGACGGGCATTTCGTTCCTGCTCCACCACACACGGCCTTCAGGGTCTTTGGCAGAGATTTTGGGGTTGTTTAATGGATTGTTTGAGGGTTAAAAGGAAATGATTCAATTTTTGAGTCCTAAAAGTTAAGATACTTTGAAAGGACCTGATTTTGAGACCTACCTTTGCTCTTTGATACATCCCAAATCAGGCAGTGGGAGTGGATGCACCCATAGTCATTGCTCGGAGTTCTGTTCTCAGCTTGTGTGCTCTGACTTCTTGGTTTGTTTGTTAGCATTTTTAAATTCTTGCTTCCTAGGGATTTGTGAGGACAAATGCATTAATGCTATAAAAAGTGTTTGGGAGCTATGCTAATAGAGACAGTGAAAATCCCATGTACTGATTCTGAAGCCCAATTTAGAGCAGCCTAGGGGCATCTCACCATCTTTTTATTCCTTCTCAATACCAATTACTTTTGGATGCTAAACAACCTGTCCCGAAGCCTGACTGTACTACAGTATCTCTCATCGTGAAAAACCTTAAAACTACGCAGCAAATATATTACATAAACCACACGGAGGTCATTTTACCCATCGTTAGAAAGCAGCCTCTTGTGGGTTTGGAAAGTGTGAGAACAGCAGTGTTATGCAGGAAGCACCGTTTTTAATCAGGATGCTTTCATCTACACAGTGGAAATCCCTTGCCAAAAGCTCTCTCATCTCTGACCCCTTATGCGGTGATCTAATGTAGTTCCTCCTGGGGCATGAGAGATGCTGAGGTCAGCCTTGCCATGTAGTCTGAATTGCTGATATTAAAGAGGATAATTGGCATTTCCACCACCTGGTACAGTTAATAAGACAGCATCCAGATCAACTGTCTAGAGCCCTGTAAAATAATCATAAGGAGAATACAGTTCTTTAATAGCAATAAAAGTATAATAAGGTCCTCTAAATAGAGTAACAAAAGTTGAACAAACCCAGTATTAAACCACTATATAGTATTAGATTTTTTTTTAAGTCTATAACAAGGAGATCCTTTGGCACACAAGTATAAAATCAAATTTAACAAGCGAGTTAAATAAGCAATTAAGAGTGGGGATTTTAAACTTCTTTTCAGTCTCCACTGCTCTAATTTAGCATAAGTGGAGATCTGCCTTGTGTATTGCAAACCCTCTCTGGTGATGGCCAATGCTGAACAGTGGCATTATCAGAGAGAATGGCATTTTTAGGAAAAGATGGAAGACCTGGCTCTCATAGTGGGTCAGATTCCCCAGACTGACCCTTTCATACATGGCAGCCTTGTGTCTGAATGCTCACCCAGGATATTGGAGATTCAAATTCAATTTTTGCTTCTGCTGGGGAGAATTCAGACCCAAATCTCCTTTTTTCCCAGCAGTATCTCTGCCCAGGGAGTTGGTTGCTCTGCACTGGGTGCATTTTCCAGCATTGCAGTTAGTTTTAGTGATCTCTTAATAAGAATGTGGGAGTCATTGGATAAGGAGGAAGGAAAAAACAATCCGAGGCCTTGTAAAAAGTGCCTTTGCCAGTGGTGGGAGACCTGAGTTCCAGTGTTAACTCTAAGGTTCTTTAAGTGTTTTTCATGGAACGCTGAGCAAGCAAAGAAGCAAAACCCGAGGAGCTTGGGGAGTTCAAAAGAACCGAGTGAGGTACCTTTAGGGTTGGTGGAAGTTTCCAGGTTTGCTGTTTTGAGCATAAGAATCTAAATTCAGAATCTAAATCTGAGGATTCAAGTCATGTTTTGACCTCGTCCTTATGGACTCTAAAAAAAAACTACCTTTGTCTTAAAAAATGTGTATACAGCAAGCAACAAGCATATTTTCTGTGCAATGAACTCTCCTAGGAAACCATAGTGTCTTTCTAACCCAGCCAGTGGGATTTTAGTGGAAAATTGCACATCAGTGTGTGAGGTCCTGGGATGCTGTACGTTGGAGGTGCTCTGTGACTTATCAGTGTTCACATTTGCACCAGTGCCATTTGAAGAATCTGATCACTTATAGCCATAAAGAAGACAAGCCATCCTATCTGCTTTTATAACTGATGGATCTGTTGTGGACATCCTTAAAACAAGGTGGGATTTCTAAGCCATTCTCTTCAAGTGTTGCTACAAGAGGGATTTTAGAGGGATTTTGCAAAGCTGGACTGATGTGCTGCCATCCCTGGCAATTCTTTGTTGATGATGGACTCCATCACCTTAAAAGTCTCTGTTTCTGCAGTCATTGGAAATGTCATGGATGGTAACTGACCAGCAAAGTAAAGACAACCAACTGTTTTGGAGGAGTACAGTGTTTCAGGCACATTTTGCTTTGCCATTTCCACACAGCATCTGTCTCGCTCAGGAGTGTGTCCTGGTTTAACTCTCTGCTCAACAACAGCGGCGCTGGCCCCGCAGTCAGCACTAGACATGTCCCTTTTCATTCTCCTTTGTATGACCGAATATTTCTCTTTAACTATTTTATTTTTTACAAAGAAACTTTTATCCATAGCCACATGTGCAAAATGCTTAAATGGGCTGTTTCAAATCTAGTCAAGGTCATTGAAAAAAGGTATTTTTTTTAAGTGGCTATGGCTCTTAAAAGTCCTTTCGGATTCCCCAGAAGCGAAAAAGCAGCATTTACCCTGTAAGCTGTATAGATCAAGGACTTGAGTACCTTTCAACATCCTACAGCCCGTGCAGACTTTAAATTGGTATTCCCAGATCATTCGCCAAAAGAAGAGGAAGAAAACAAAATGAACTGAAAGCTTTTGCCTTGAGGTTTGGTGCAATAGGCCTTCTAAAGTCTGGAGTCAGAATTGTTTCAATCTATGTAAATATCGGGAAATTAAATTCCATATGTCTCATGCCAGATGCTCCCAGCTGCTGCTGCTGTGTGGGGAATGGGAAGTAGACAGTTTAGCCTTGTCAGGCAGGGGAGGGAAAACGAAATAGAAAGGGTGGGAGAGGGGACGATTGTCATTTTGAGGTCATGAGGGTAATGTGCACAAGTGCCTGTGCCAGTGAGCTGACAAGCCAAATCACCGAATGGCTGTAAGTGCCGTGTGAGGCTTCAAACTGGAAGACCCCAGCGAGAGCGTCACAGGACTTGGCGTGAAAGCTTGACTCTGATGTACGTTGTTTATTTCAAAGCCT
Organism: Patagioenas fasciata; assembly: GCF_037038585.1. NCBI lineage: Eukaryota > Metazoa > Chordata > Aves > Columbiformes > Columbidae > Patagioenas > Patagioenas fasciata. The sequence goes on from NC_092539.1 coordinate 4,223,566, forward strand.
ATAGAAATTGCATGCTTGTGGGAAATGGTCAGGTTTGGATCGTGAGTGGCTCGAGTGGGTAAATCCAACTTTGTTGTAGCCTGGGAAAAACAGCCCAGAGCAGGCAGAGGGTGATGGCTGAACCAACAAGCCATCGCTGGTGACTGCACAGGCCATTTGTCACCGGCCCCGTGTCAGACCATACCCCAGCATTGCCCTTCTTCATCACCCTGGCTCCAGCCGTGTTTGCGCCTGACGGCAGGCTCGCACGTTTATTTAGTAGGTTTGTTATTTATATCACGAGCCTCGCGCTGTGGAAAGGAAAGCAGCAGAACGACACAACCACAATTTCAAATGACCTGTTCTTAAAAAAGCACACATGCCCTAATGAAACTAGAGATTTAGGAATCCTCGTGGAAACTCCAGCTGACTAAAAATAGGCAATGCCCCTCTGGTTTCTGCACAAATCCTTCGCTGTGCCCAACCAGAGGTGGGTGTAAGAGCCGCCAGCCTGACCTGGAGCAGCCCCTCATCTGACCCGTGCTGCTCCTGCCTCCTTCCCCATATTTATTTATATTTTCCTTTTTCTTTTTTTCTAACACAGTGACAAGTGGAACGGTCTGTGAAAAAAAGAAAGCGGCCTTGTGGTTTGCCCCGACATGGCTGCAGACGTTCAGTAAACACGAGGGAAGCCGGAGCCCCGTGGCCAGGGCGAGGAGGACTGAGCGGTTACTCAGCATTTGCTGTCTGAGAAGGTGAGAGTTACTGTGGAAAAACCCTGCAACTTTATTGTTCTAACCTTTATTTAAATATAGAATCTATAACCCATTTTTCCAGAGAATTTAAAATAGCGGTTTTTCTGCTCGCAACCAAGTTCTGAGGTATCGCATACTTGTGTATTATTTTATGGAGCTGACGGAGGGTGAGTCTAGAGGGGAAAATAACTGAAATAGTGGTCAGTAGCGTATGGTATAAACCCATGTGCACATCTCGGGAGGAAGGTCCGTTGCCGCAAGCCTGGCAAAGACTCCGCTTTCTTGTATGTTTGCCCACCATCCTCCTCCCGCACGAGGGGCCGGGGCTGCCAACAAAAACCATCATTTCCCCACGCAGCGCCTGCGGGAAGGGCTCAGGACGGGCCCTCTCGCCCCCGCCAGCCTGCCTGAAAGATTTATTTGTAAACTTTGCCAGTGGAGGCATATCATTAGAGTGATATTTTCTAGTGGTACGTCTGGAAAAAGTAGCGTGCATAGGGGAGAGGGTATCGGGTGAGCGCGGTGGTTTCCTTGGAGCCACTGCTCTGCACCGGGGTTTGCGTGGCCTCGGGGCCTCCCCCACCGCTGCCCATCCGAGACAGCGTGTTTTGGTTTCTTGTACGTCAGAGGAATCCCTTACGACATCCATTCCTGCTCCTCTTTTGTTTCTTTTTAGCGTGTTTTTAATACTTTGCCTGAGACTTTTGCTAAACAGCAAGAGGCGGAGAAGCTGTGAGGGAAAGTGACCTTTATTCTCAAAGGGCAAACCTGTGCACGTATGTGGGGTAGCATTCAGCAAGGCATTTGTTAAGCTATGAAAGCTTCAGTATTATCTTGAAGTCCCTGTGGAAATCTTGGTCTTGGGTAGGTAGTGCTGTGCTGATGTTCAGGTCTGCACAGACAGGACAGACAAACTGCACATGGGGAGGATGAGGGTCACAATGGAGCTTGATGGCAAAGCCAGGTCTGCTCTGCTGCTCAGTGGTTTTTGTGTTAATATGTTGGCCATTTTCTGTGTGGTTGTTTCTGCCCTGTTCTCACAGTGTTCTGCAAAAGGCACAGCATTTTTCTTCTTGAAAAGAGTATATTTTAGGGCCTTAAACACTATCAAAGCAGTCAAGGTGGGCTTGTGGGTTTGCCAACTGAATCTCAATGGATGCACTTAGCACTCATGTATCTGTTCCCCTGGTGCTTCCTTGATGTCCTAGGCTGAAAGATACTGGGCCAGAAGCAGTAAAATAAATGTAAACTATATAAAGGTATTAACCAAATCAAAATGGACAATGGTGGGTGAATGTGTGTCCATCTCATCAGAGTGGAATTCAGAAAGGTGAGTTACGTTTATGGGCAAAAGTTGTACTGTCTTCGTTTGAAAAAGGAAATATTTTACATCAAGTTGGTTATCTCAGCGTGAAACTGTAGTGTGTGCAGGGCATAAGGGAAAGTTTGACAATATCAAATAAAGACCATGGCAGCAGGTTAATCAGTGACTCAACCAATATATTCTGGTACAAGTTCTTAGATCCATCATAATTTATTATGGAAATATACAGAACAGCTAAAAGAGTATTGTATACATTATTAGGGACAACATACAAATAGTAAATAAAAGGAGACCGCTAAGGATCTAAACTGAACAGAAAGTGCAGAGGTAGGAATAGGTTTGAGAGATTTTCAAAGGTGTTTCCTCCAATATGGCATCTAAGGTATTCACAGGAAAATGTGACTTTTCTGGGGGAGTCCTTGTGTGAGCATAAGTTGCTCATGTGTGTCTTTCTGACCAGTGTCTCTAAACATGTGGAACGCTAATTGATCTGTTTTCAACTTCTGTAATCACATGGGATTTAGGTTTCCTTTGAAGCTCTTAGTGAGAGTTCAAGTTGGTTCTTATTTACCATAATTTATTTGCCTACCTCTAACTGTGAAAAAAGGGCACTTTTACCATGATGTCAGGGGCCCAGCCTTCCTCTCTGCTCCCCTCCCACAATGTGACCATTATATCAACATATGGCAAACATTTCTCCTTTTCTGTGTTTACTCCCAGCAGTAAAAATTCAGTAAAAAGCCAAGGGCCTTCCACAGAGAGAGGAAAACTCAGCTACAACCTTCAGGACAGGAAAAGCAATACACTTTTAACAAGGAAGTTATTGGGACGTTGCTAAATATTTCCAAGAAATAAAATAACAAAAGAGCTTGTATCCAAGAGGAGTCACATATCTTCAGAAAGTATAAGCATCATGGAAAAAAACCCTGAAGGATTAGGATTGAAAGGTTAGCTGAAATTAAAAGCATGTTTATGCAGCCAAAGGAGTTTTTGGGCTTTAATTCATTAGCTCAGGTTTCATCTACCAGGATTCCGCCCCCGGCACGTGTAATAAGATTAGTTCATTAATCGTCAAGTCCTTGGGAATTAACATACTGGAGGTGCTTTTCTCCCCCTCTGAAAGGTCCCCCTGGATATATAAACACAGCAGCGATTTTGTTGAACGTGGGATCAGAGTTAGTTGTGCCAGGTTTGGTTTGATGAGAATGACTGAATCCTATAAACAAGTGAACAGTGAGAGAAATATATTAAGAAAAAAAACCCCTTGTTTTGTCTTTTGGAGTTGGACTGCAGTGTTTGGCTGATTGCGTGCAGAAATCCAGTGTATTAACTCTTTTAAAGAAGAAAAAAGAAAGACAAAAAGGAAATATAGAGTGGATTTTGTACAGGATAATTTCCCTGGGATCTCTGCTCCCTACCTGCCATCCCATTAGAAAAGGGAAGATGAAGAGTCAGAAGGGGACCCAAGCAGCAACTGGGGACGTATGCATTCTGGAGGTGTGAGGTATGGATGTGTGCGCATCCTTGGGGCCAGATTGGGCACAGCGATGCAGAAGCATTTCTGCATCCCAGAGAAACATGTTTCATACATCTGTGCAAGGGACGGTGGCTCTGTCCTGGGGCAACGCTGGCCTTGCTCAAAAGGCAGGACAGACGCTTTCGTGGCTCCTACAGCAGATGTCTGAAGATGGGTGGAACAAGTGTATGGTCAGCAACGTGGGCAAAGGGTTTTGGGTCTTGTCTCGCTAAGATCCTAAAACAAGGTCAAGGCAACGATGTGGCCCAATCCTTTTCACTGACTTAATGGGAAAGAACCGCCTTTGCAATGAGGTCTTTCAAAAATCACTTGGGTCGTGCGCCCATTTACATTGTGCCATGTTGTCGTGCAATTTAAGCAGATTAAAAACACATTTAACAAAGTGCAAGGAAGGAAATGCCCTGATCCCCAGTGGCAAGGGTCAGAAGTGACATGAATGATTAGGTGCCTTATTGTGTATTTTGATACGCCATTGCTTAGTTCTGAGGTTCTTTAAGGATTTTGAAGCAGGGAGTGTAAAGCATGAGGCTCCAGACTCATGGGAATTTTACCTGCCAGAGGGTATTCGGCTTTTCTTTTCTTGTCATTTCTGAATCTATTTTTTCTTCTCTCTGCAATCAGATACAAACTATTTTGTAATAGAGGCATATTTCACTTTAGGAGCGATAGGAAAACATTCCTGACATTGGCAAAAGAGACCAGGGTGGGATGATTTACGAGTAGAAGATTAAAAAGAGCTAAACATGGCTACTTGGTTTAAAATGACTAAGTAGGTATACGATAACTATCTTCAAACACATAAATACTAGAGAGAAACAGAAATGTCTAGATTGAGCCAACAGCGGCAAACCCGTAGGCAGTGGAAGGAAAATAAGTAAAACTCAGGCTGAGTATCAAGAGAAAATCCCTAGTAGTGAGACCTCTCTAAAATTCTCAAGGCACAACAAAGCTCCAGTTATAATAATGTTGTAAAAGTGTCCTAGTGCTACAAATATTGTAAAGAGTGCTGGGGATTTCCTATTTATTATGCCCAGGTGGGATTAAATAACCCAGGCAAAGGCAGGCTTGATTCAGTCATTAGCCCCTACGAGGATCTGGAAGGAGTGAAGGAGCAAATCGGGTAAAACTCTCAGTGCCAATAAGTGGAGGGAGACGATGACTGAAAGAAAGGTGAATGTGAAATTATCCTATTTGGGTTCCAAGTGCAATCTGAATGGTGAATGCTCTTAATGAAAGCATGGCTGCTTTAGTAACCCAATACCTCCATTACTATTTTAGGTTGTAATTGTAGCTAATAGAAGGAAATGGATTTATATTTTGCTAGAATGCATTATTTATCAGTAAGAGTTTTAGGAATCCTACAGGATTGTGGTCAGAACTGCCTGATAGAGGGAGCCTGAATAGATTGATTCGGCTATAATGTATGTACTGGTTTTTGGGGTGTAAACCCTGAGTCCAGAACAAAACCAAGAAAGGAATAATAATTCTGTATTGGTATGGCCAAAGGAGACTTTGTAGAGTAAACGCAGCAAGAAATACCAGGTGAGGGAGTCACTGTGGGATGTGCAACCTGTAAATGAGGAACGGAGGGTGGAACGTGAGGGCAGAATCTCCCAAATGTTTCTAAATCAGGGGGACGATATGTAGAGAAGGGCTGAAAAAACAACAACATCAGGGACCCTTTCCAGACCTGCTGAGCTGATGACAAAGTCCTCTTAGGATCATACAGATCCACAGGAAATCCTGTATCTACTTCCTTAAAAGAGAAACTTTGTCATGACAGGTTAAGGCATTGCAATCCCAACAAGGTGAATCCTGCTGAATTTTAATTCTACGCCATCCCCTTGCTAGAGAGGGAGTAGCATGGGGCTACAAATAATGGAGTAACGCAGGAAAGAAACACAATAAATATGGTTATTAGGAAACGTCTACAAGTGATGACACTTGGCTACGAAATACTCACTGCAGCACAATGGTGGAATCCCATTGTTTAGAGCCTTTTTTTAAAGCCATCTGGACACAATCCTAGAAAACGTCTTTGAAGACAAACCTGCGCTGGCAGGGAAATGAGCCGGATGATCGAAGTGGACTTGTCCACCTCCAGCTCCGGCCATCTGAGCGCAGCGTCCCCGAGGAAAGGCCAAGCTCGGCCTGAGTCACTCAGCGGCTGGGTCGGACCCGCAGCCCTGGCCGCTCCTGCCGGGCGTCTCCCCGCTCTGCAGACACCGATGGGACCGTCGTGTCCGTCATTCCTCCCTCTGTAAGGAGTTGTTGCACAACCTGGCCCATCCATTAGGAAGTGAGCCATCTAATGAACCATTAACTGTGCACATCCTAGACGTAATTTCCACACGATCGTTTCTATTTTATCATCCGTACTTATGTCTTTGCGGCTGCTGCTTCTTTCAAAAACCGAAGAAAACAAAGCGAGCTGGTTTATATTTTGTTTTTCTTAGTAATTTATGGTTAATGGAGTAAATCTTGGAATCACTTTATGTTACCCGGTGCTTCTGTTTATTCATGTTTTGTAACAGAAATAAGAAGTATTTCCTTTTAACCTAAGGCACCTAATCAGGATTAGACCTGGAGCAGAATATTTTGCATTCTTGCATTCCAGGAGCACCTTCATTTGGAGTTATCTTTTGTCAAGTGTAGACTGAATATTCAGTTACACTACCTGGTTTTTAAAAAAGGTGTTTTAGGGCCTATCTGATCAACTGATGCTGAATACAGTTATTCTTTTCACTGCATCGTGTGGATGTGGGTTTCCTTACAGGTTCATTAGCTGGAGGTTGATAGTTGAAGAAGAATTTGGTTTGTGAAGCTGCCTCACGGAGGGACTGAGTGCCATTAATTGCTGTATAAACCGGGCAGCACTCTGCTCACGTCTGACACCCAGGTTATGGGTCTCAGTCCTATGCTGAGCTCAGACTAGAGTCTTATGCTTTTAGTCCCCGGTTTATGTAGTATCTGTGGCACGGGAATCACCGTATTCCCTCCCTCCCGTTGGTACTTTGTCCTTTTCTGTAGACCAACGAGCACTATAATGTTTAGAAGAAGCTGTGATTTATGTACAAAATCAAGGCTCTTTTGAAACAGCATCTAATTTGCAGTTGTTTGAAATAACAGTCTGTCCTTATATCTCCAGCGGGGGAAGACGAGTGACTCGGAGGCAGACAGATGTCAAATCAAGGCAGAGTGTGTCCTGGATGCTTCTCAGTCAATGCCTCATTATCAAAGCCAAACTGAATTGTAGAGCTTTTCTGCAATTACAATAATAAGCAGCTTTATTTAAATGTAATTGCTTTAACTGAAAATACCCTAATGTGGGTTTTTTTGTTCTGTCTGGTGTTTGGAAAAGTCTTCATAGCTTTGAGTCACCTATTTTGAATTTTTAAAAGGTTTATGTCTGGTTACAGTACAGACATATTATTACGCATCGAGGTCTTAGTCATTTTGTTCTGCTCTTGCATCCTGGTGTGTTTATTCACTTTGGTTTATCTGAATAGGGAGGGAGGGAACACGGAGGGAGTGGGAAGGGTCCACAGATTGAAGAGAAGATCCTTCTTACATTGAGAAACAGTTGTTGGCCTTTTTAAAATATATATATATATCTATATGTGTGTGTGTGTATATATATATATATATAAAAATTAATTGACTTACTCTAAATAGTGATAGAATTGTGAAGGAAGGAAGTCGGGAAAAACTGTTTATTCTAAGACAGCTTTCTGAGTCGTACACTGTGCTGGAGAATCCCATTGAGTTGTAACGTCAGATCTCACCTCTCCAAATAGCTTTTATATTTACAGTGCATTATTTGCTTTGATTTTTATACAAAGGGATTACTTGTTCCTCTTCTATTATTATTATTTTTCCTTTTCCGTTGCTGTGCCTGCAATGTACTCAGAAAGCTGGGCTGTTACAGTAGTGCTTGGCAGCCCTTGCTAGGAACTGAGCAAAACTTCCAATGCCTTGACCTTTGGTTGTCCAAAATGAAAATCTGCAGCAGAAGTGTGTACGTTAGGCTTATCGCCTCAATATCCCGGCTGATGCTGCCAGGTTCGGGCTGCAGCAAACCTTGTTTTACTCTGCTCCGTCGCTTTTGCTCCCCACCCTTCCTGTTGGAGCTGTGGCCTGCACAGCCACGCAAGAGATTTTGAATCAGGGCTCCTGAACCTCCTCTCGACCCCGCGCGGGACACTTTGTACAACGTGAGTCACTTTACCAGTCAGTTTGGCCTCGTTTTGCCTGGATATCGGGCAGATGACATCACTGGGCTCTTGGCGGGACTGTGGGTTCTAGGTCCATCTGGACTGGTGAGAGCAGCAGTGGGATGACGTGGAGGTGACGCTGCTGAGCGGAAACTGTCCCTGAGGCAGCCCCTGTACCCGAGTGACTCCCTGTCACTTTGTCTTCAGGCAGGGGCAAAATTACTAAGTGCAAAAAACAAAAAGAGGATTATTAAAACTAATGTGGCAGGAGAACTTCTGCAGGCTGAAGTAAGCACATGTAAGGAGGAAAAGCATTGGCCAGGTACAAGGAGAGAGCACAGGAAAATGGGGAAGGGCACATCTGTAAATTAATACGAAGAAAGGAAACAAATTTCCTTACAGACTGTCCTGAACGCAGCTCTCTGTTTGCTTGTTGTTGCTTTTACCAACAGGGAAGTCGGCCTTTTAAATCTCTCTCCGGCTGCGCAGGTGGCAGTGTAAGTAGCATAAACCAGAACTTGTCAAATCCAGGAATCTGGCTTGTGGAGAGCAAATCCCAGAAAGAGGGGGGAAAAATGAAACAACCCCAAAACAAAACAAAACCACGATACCTAAACCAGACTTCCACTCCTGGGATCAGATCAAAACAACAAAAAGCCCAGAAAGATTAAACTAAGCTGAACTCAAATTAGTTTATTGTGTTGCATGTTTCTCGAGGCAAAAGAGTTTACTTTGGAATTATAGCGCGCACACAAAACACAGCCCTAGACTGGACGTTCATCACTCTAAGAGTTTGCAGAGGAGTTCAGGGAAGTCGACGCTAAAAACCAGATGGGTGTCGAGAGGCGCCGTTGAGGTCTCCGCATTCCTCTCCACGTATCGACACGGGCTTGTTGTGCTGAGATGGTCAGAAACTATGCAGCTGTTTAATTCCTCTGCTTAAACAGCTCTGCACACGTACAGCTGTCGAACGCCCCGTAGGGCCCTATATACTGTATAGCACAGGCTCTGCCAGGGACCTGCTGCAAAGCCGGGGAGGGGGCGGCAGAGCGAGAAGGCACTTTAGGGGGCTGCAGACCTGCTTGGGAAGCATCAGTGAAGTGCTCAGGGTTGGCTTTTTCCAAGTGTATCTGACTCCATGATTTCTTGTGGCTGTGGGACTTCTCGTAGGAGATTTCTCCCGAAAGATTTCTCTCGTAGCATTGGTTTGGTAGCATTTTGTAATGTTTTGGCAGGCGGGATCCTGGCCGCAAATAATTAGTGTAGAGGTGGCATGAAATTGAAAAATGAATTATGAAAATATTTGCTTTTTAACTTTCAGTAGGCGCTTTGGTGTCATGTTTGGAAATAGTTCCTGTTTCATCGCAGTTGGGTTGAATATTTTGTACTTTTCTATTTCATTTATCTTTTGAGGTGAGCAAAGGGCATTTCTTTATGCCGGGGGTGTCCCCACGAGCCCATCCCCACACATCCTTAGTGAATGAGGAAAATATGGGTTGCCATGGTAGGGTCACTGTGAACACCCCGTGTACTGGTCCCTTGAGGAAGCTGCTGTGTTCCCAGCAGATCTGTCACAACGAGGGGTCACAAGCCTGTGACAAGTTCACATGAAATGATTCTCCAAGGTGGAGATGAAGCCCCTGTTAAAACACCTGGAGACAACTGTCCCAGTGACCCTTTTCTACGGTAGCAGAGGGGTGCAACCTTCCCTGTTAACTCTGAGGTTTGGCAAAGGAATGGAGATATTGCCAGTCTTGGGTTTCTGTTTTATTTACTTATTTTTAAGGCTGCAGTCTTGGCAATAGGAAAATGCCAATGGCTATTTGTGCAAGACCGCTAAGCTGCCTTCCACAGCATCGCTGGGCTGCCTGTCCCGAGAAGGGCATTTCTCTCAGGGTCATCTCTTGAAGACCAAGGATTGCTGTGTTCAGATGAGGGACAGAGTCTCCCTTCTTCACTCCTCCAAGGCTGCCTGGCTGGACGCCATGCAGTGGGAGCTTCCCAGTCCCACTGACTGGGAGGACTGGGACGTGACGGGTGTGAATGCAAGGACGCTATGGAGAGCAGGAAGAGCGGCTGAGTTGGAGAACCGCCTGCTCTTTTCTTCTACTTCTACTGGCCTAACCCCAGGCTCTTCCTTTACCCTATAATATCACCCAAGATCCAACTCTGGTAGATTTGGTGAAGGCAAAGGTAGGATTACAGGGCTCTCTGGGAGCAATTAAGAGGTCAACCATGGGGCTTCTGACACCATTTCTCAGTTGCCCGCAGCAGCACCTCTCATTGCTGCTCCGGCTGCTCCAGGTCTGGGGAGAGCCCGGGCAGATGCCTGTGCTGGCCGGCAGCTCGGAGGAAGGTAAGAAGCAGGGGGTGAAACATTAGTCCCTTGAAGATGAGTTTTGGAGAAAAAGAGCAGTTTGGAGTCCAGGGACAAGGTGTCAGAGCAGTGCGGTGCTTGAGGAAAGGACAGGCTGGTTTTCCTTAGTTTATTTTCACATTTGACCTTTTGGGTAAGGAGTCCAGTCAGTTCAATTTCTTCCAGCATAAAGACACTGAATTTAATTTGTGACTGGCAGTGGAAGGTTGTATTTTTGGACTGGGGATGTATACTAAGGGAACCTATTCATTAGCTTTCCTAATATTCTGAGTATTAGTTGCTGCTACTGCTTCATGATTCTGGTTTCGTGTGAATAATGTTTATGCTAGCACTCTGCTTTGATGGTATTGGATGCGTTCCCCAACAGCAACTCCTATGGTACAGTAAAACGAGGTGGAAAGAGCACACGATAAATAGAACCACCTGACTTTGCTATGGCCTCATATGCCCTTGACTCTCTTTGCAGTCAGTCGAGGTGTCATGTGGGGTTTCCCTAGCACTAAGTCTTTCATTTTATACAGATTTTTTGAGGCAAGAGGGAGAAACTATTTTTTTTTAAAGATCTAGCTTTCTTGAATTAACACATAAATGTCAATAGAGTTGTTAGTAGCTACGCTGGGGATCATTAATCCCATTTTTACAGATGAGTGGTGACTGTTAAGGATGAATGCATGGTTACATCCTCTCTAAACCACAGCTGGGATAGTAAGAAAATGTACATTCTACCCAGTGTTTTACAGGTTTGGTGTTTTCTCTTTACTAGGGACTTGGTTGCAGGAAGGGCTGTAGGGGGGCTGTTATGTCCAGTCCCAATGAAAATGGGAAATCCTTAGGAATCACAAGAAATCTATCCAGATCTTCTCCATTAAATGAGAATAAAAATAGTGAGGAACCAAACTGTTGATCCTCCCTAATATCATGTTAACTGCTGGAGAGGTGGTCCCTGAAATCAGCCAGAAGTTGATAGACACTGGTGGACTTGAAGCTGGAACACAGCTTTAGCAGGGCTACAGGTAGCAAGGATGAAAAGTTTCCCTCTCCTTTAGGTATCAGTTTGCTGTACATTCAAACTATCTCCATGTACCATATTGTGGCATCAGGATTTTTAATTCCTCATTGATTGGAGGGAGGATTTCTGTTTAAAAATCGCCACCTCAGGGTGGCTTGTGAGGAGCAGGGCAGGAAAGCCCATCTTGTGTTTGTGTAACATTTGCTAGAATTGGTTAAACAGACACACATCAAAATAGATGCTGTAACCTTTCAATAATGTTTAGTCTCCCCGCGAATGAACATACTGTAAGTATGTGTGTTAAGTATACACCATTAATAGTCTCTGTGACATTTGGGCTGGCTCCACATGGGAGATGAAGGGCATGCACTGAAAATGGTATCAAAAGGGAAAAATAATCACCTCAAGTCACAGAAATATTATTTACCAGAAACTGCAGGAATAAAAATAGGTTATTTGGCTTCCCTTGATTGAATCTGATCTCTGTGATGCTGCCATCAGAGGACACAGTGTAGGTCCTTTCATAGCCCGGGGTTCTTCTCTGAAGTTGTGACAGGAATGGGTCCAGAAATTCCTGGAGAAGCGTCACAGATGATGGATAATTTTGGTGTACGTTACCACTGTTACTTAAAGGCAGTAGTTTTTTCTTAAATTCTGACTCTCTCAAGTGATCTTTTCTGTTTGGAATGTTATAACCATAAGCATAAACACCTGAAGACAAATTCCCACTATGGTGGACTCAGTCCCCATCAGAGCGACCTGATGCTCTGCCGAGAGATGCAATCTTCTGCTCTGAAAGCACGTGAATGGTCCCAGTCCTCTACCCCCAAACGAGTGACAGCAGAGAGCTGGCGCTGTCCTAGATGTCAATTAGGAAATTCCATGAAGAGCAATTTCGATGGAAAATATTATAAAGTCCATGAAGAGCTCTGTTACTGTCAGTGGTCTTGAATACAGCTTTGAAGGAGCATAAACAGGCTCTTTTTGTTGTGGTGGGTGTTTTTGTTTGTTGGTTTGGTTTTGTTTGTTTTTTTTCTTTTAAGAATTCTACTTTGCCAGCTCGCTGTCATCTGTAAAACACCTCCTGTCTGATGGTTTGGTTTGCTTTTCTGTAATGAACACAATGGCACCAGTTAACTTTGTAGGTTTATTTCCACTAAGCCTGAAGCTGAAGAAGACTATGACTTAACTGAAACCCTGAGCTGTTTCAGGTTTTGCATAGGCTCCAGGAAGCTTGGTTATTCCCTTTTTATTAACTTTTCTTGTCTCCCGTTATCTCTCAATGATAAGAATGGTTGTTATTTCTGGACCATTGAGCTAAGACTATTTAAATTGTTTATTGGTGTATAAAGGCTGATGTGATTCTTGTGGTGGATCGTATCATCCTACAATAAACAGTTAGATAAAGTGAGATGGGATGCCTCAACCTGGTGGATTAATGGTGAGTTTTAGCAGAACATGAGTTCCATGTGATGTTTGGAAAGCCCTGAGTTCAGCCAGATGTGGCCACCGCTGCCTTTTAAGGCTTTGGACAGTAGAGATAAGTCACTAAGGGCAGTTGCAATGGATACAACTTTCTCTTTATAGTGGATATACATTCAGTCTTGAGAAAAACTGTTCTCACTATGGTGCATTGCCCAGCTCTGGGGCGTAGTTTGGATGAATGTAGTTGTTGTGAGTTTATATAACTCTACTGCATCAACTATGTACATCTTGGTTTAGCTACGAGACTTCATCTTATGTTTTTCTGTGGCTGTTAATGTAAACTGAACTGACAGAGAGGTGCTGCAGGTGAAATCTTAGGGCCTTTTTGGAATACCCCTGATAATAGGAGGACTTGGGAGTCAAATGCAGCTCTATTAATTTTGTATCATCGTTGCATCAGCCCTCCCCTTGGGGAATGTTCCAGGCTGGACTGGAATAGGCTGAGATAGGAGCAAATCGGGGCATGGCTCAGACAGACCTACATTTGGCTGTGGCTCTGCCGGCAGATTAAACTGGTTTTCCAAACTATTTTATCATTGATGTGACTCAGCATCATTAAGCTTAAAAGCAATAGCCTAATTGGTGATCAGAAAGAGACTTGGGGACCATCACTCAAAGTTTGATGGCCTGTAATAAGTCAGAGTGGCATCCAGGTGACTCATATTCTTGCAGGTCTTTAAACCAATGTTTTTTAAACACAGAAGGGGTTCTGAACCAGACCCAACCTTCCAATGGTTTGAGGTTCACCTATTTTCTGTTTAACTTAGGCAATGGCTTATATTTAGAAAAAGAACTTAATGTGTAAACATTAAGCACTTTGTTTAAATATTAAGCATTAAAGTTGTAGGTTGTTTTTTTCACTTGAGTATGGAAATATGTAACGTAATTTGCAGAGGTGTGGAAGCCAAATCAATTTTGGGACTGGAGTGAGCTCAGCTCATTGCACTTACGATGTGTGTATTGCTTAGAGCTATAACCAAAATGTTTGCAATTTCACTCAGTGCCCTGGAATAGTCAATATTTGGGATGAAAGAGACATTATTTGCAATTGTAATATTCCAATGGCAGGAAATGAAACTGATAATGTCTGATTGCATTTGAATAAGCATGTAAGAGGACAAAACCCTAATTCTGTAAAGGCTTTTGTGTGTAAACAAAACTTTGCATCCTGGGAGTAGCTGCGTGAAACAGCAATCATAAGGCATACATTAATAACGTACATATGTCTTTGCAGGACTGAGGATGTAGATATTTGTCCTCTGAGAGCCAAACCAGAATGAAATAAAAGTGTAGAGTTTGCCGCTGCGATGTTTGTTTGGGGAAATTTTGGAAAACAAAGAACTATTGTGTAAAACTTTTCTCCTTGTTGAGACTTGTGGTTTATCCTCCTCCTTCCTCAAACAATTACAGTTTCTCAAGAGCAACCTAAGAATTGTTGAGTAAAGGTCATTTATCTAGTATGGCTTTTCCCTAGGATTGCTTTTTGCTCTGGCTGTCACAAAGATTTCATGCCAGAATCTGCCCCAATTCATTATTGAAGCAAACTTATTAATACAGAGCTGGAATGTAGATGTTTGGAGGAGAAAAGAAAAGCCTTGTCCACTATGAAGAAGTAATAGCTTGGTTTAGTTTGTTACCTCCTTGCTTGCCATATTGGTGTCCAAAGAGCAATAACATTTCTACAAACGAAAACAGGGATGACAGCCAAATGCAAAATCCTCCTCATTTATTTAAGATAGTATCTAGATCTACCCGCTTTGGTTAGATTTGTTGCTTTTTAGCTTGTTTGTTCCATGTACTGCTTGGATTTAGTGGGATTTGCCAAAGCAGACCTTCAAGTGCTGCCAGCAGGAGAAACTCTGACAGCGCAGTACGTGAAGCTCTCAAGAGGACTTTTCTAGCTCGATGTGTTTTCCAGAGGTGCCTTTTCTTCCTTGTGTTCTCAACAAAGTACTTTCCCACAAGTTGTCATGTCTCCTGCAGTATGACATTCGTCACACAAATGCGTAGATCTTTCAATATGGGCGAATGCCCAGTAACGAGAGCTAAATGGAGAGTGAAGTTGAGAGTCAGGGACTAGGATATCACGAGCTTTCCTTTAACGAGGTTGTCATTCAAATGAATCTTGGGTTGTTGGTGTCTGAACGTTGTTGCCAGCTGATGATTGTCCAGGCATCCAGGTGGTTTCAGCTCTGGATGTGTCAGAAGCAAACAAACAAATCCTCTGTCGTTTGGCTGGCTCCGGTTGTTGCACTTTCAGGCAGTTTCAGCCAAAGCCTATTTTCCGTGTCTTTGCCAGATCTCAGCTGCAGGCATTTCTCAAGGCCTGGATTTAAAGACTGGTTTGAGGCTGTGGGTGTTTGCTTGTGCGCAGTGAAAGGCACCTGCACGAAAGCTGTCACTTCCCAGGAGATCAGAGTGAGCTACATAGACTCCCTATTAACCGCTCCTGATGTCCCAAGGCTCCCTTAATAGTCAAAAGGAGGTAGGTAAGACAAAGTTTGGGTCTTGCTGTTTGGTTTAGTTGTTTGGGTTTGTTGGTTTGCTTGTTTTCTGCAGGATAATTTGTCATAACCTTCTCTCTGGCTATTAAGGGAACCCTAAAAGGTTAACCTGACAAAACCATGGATGACCTGTGTGAGTGCCACCACCATCACGCATGTACCCAAGCCCTGGGGTCACTCTTCAGTGCTCAAAGTGACAGCGCAAGGTGCAGGAACCCCAGCCGACGGCTGTGGGGGAGTGGTGGGTGCGCTGCAGCTGTCTGGACTGCACCTATTATGTGGATAAGCAATCAGCTCCTGTCTCCAGGGCTGTCAATCTGGAACCTTTCACCAGCACTAAATTCACTTTAGAAAAATAAAATAGAGAGACAGGGAGATTAGTCAGACTTCTAAAATGCTTCAAGAAACTTTAATGTTATTATCTAAGCAGAAAGATATCCAGCAATTCCTCAGCTATTTAACATAATAGGCAGTTGCTGACAAACGACGTTATCGAGCATACACTCTTGAGTGAGGAAGAACGATATGATCTTGCTTAAATTGTATTTTAACAAACATGCCTATCTAACAATTAAGCTGGAGCAATTTTACTCTAATAGATGCTTTTGCTGCTTAATATAGAAATTTACATGTTCATTTGTAGCCCCCAGAGATCCCACAGCTGCCAGACTCCCAGCTGCCACCACCCCAGTCCTCCCCCTACGACTTGCTCTCAGCTTTGGCTATGAGCACTTGATCTAACGAAGCACTTGAAAATACAAATCTCACTGTTTTCTTGGCCGTAGAGCCGAGCTCACTGGGCTGTGCTTGACACGGGCTGTCTGCCAGCCAGACACCCTTACTCACCTAAGCTAATTTTACTCCATCTGATGGCAAATTTAGATGTTCCCCCTCCCTCCTTATCAGAATCGTGTTGCGTTATACGCAATGCTACGAAAGCCTGGAAGGGGTGATTCTCCTCGGTGCTCTTGGCCGTGGGGTGAGGGCTGTGCTGCTCGGGATCAGCTCCATGGGCAGTTTTGGGCAGGACGGGCACCAAAAGAGGCAGCGGCTCTTCGGTTGAATCTCTGCCATCCGATTCACGAGGCATTTTCCAGATAAGGAGCTTACAGTGGGAGGTGGCAACAGGCAACTTGGGCGCTGGTAGCATTTTTTCCATTCTCCAGTTACTCCGTAGTTCAGCTTGGGACAGACACGAGCCTGATGTAATGTGCCGTGTGCTATTTCAAGGAAACGGAGCCCGTGTCCTTCAGGCTGGCCCTCGGAAAGTTTAGTAGATAAGAAATCCCGCTCTGAATGCTTCTTATAGTCTCAGATGAGAGAAGTATGTAATGCTTTCTTTCAACTCTGCTGGAGAAATACAGCTGTTTCATTTGAAATCCCAGAAGCAGGGTGCTTGTAGCTCAGCGTTTCATGTGCACACATGCTTTTAGCATTGATCTCGCAGAAGGTGGCAGGTAGAAATGAACACATGGCTAGCAAATTGAGAGTTGTTAGAGAAAAGGGAAATCAGTTTTCTGGGGACTATGGTACCAAAACCCACACAGTGATGCGAGTACTTGGCTCCTTTTTCCTCTGGGATAAAAGGCGAAGGCCTTTGGTTTTACCTTCAGGTCTTGTCTGCTCCTCTGTCACCTGGATGAAGGATCTTCTGGTCCAGGTGCTGTCTTTTCCCCCTGAACACACAGGCAGGATACTGAGCTGGATGGAGACAGGTTCTGATCTTGAGGTTATTTTTATACAGGAACCAGCAAAACCACATGTTCAGACTTCTCTATGAAGTGATTTGGCATGAATAAATCTGTAAGCTATAGACAAAGGGGCATATTGTCCAGTATAAATCGATTTATGTTTTCTAGGGATTTGGCCTAGAGATTTTTTTCTCTGACTTGCATACCATCATGACGGTTTGTAAAACGTTGTCAAAGATAATTCATTGTGGCTTATCTTGTATTATGATCAGCTGTCCATATCGTAATAAGTAGAGTACAAAGAAGTTGTTTCCTTCCCCTTCCTGGATGTTAAACCTCATACCAAAGGTGCCTGCGAGGGCTGGAAGGCCAGAGAATCTGTTCCATTTGTTTTCCTGTTTAAAACAAACCCACTTTTACTTATCCACAATCAAGGAGGAAGGCAACACCACTCCACTTGGCAAACAAAGTGCACTTGCTGGAAAAAATTACAGTTTTTTCCTGAGAAATAGAGCATATTGATAGCAAAGTGCAATCTGACTTGTGCTTCCTGCGTGGCAAAGGGAATGAGCATCCTCCTTACGTCTAGAGCCGACCTCTCTTGGGCAAGGTGACGGATGCGTTCATTTCTAAATAGGCCCAACATGAATCAGGATGATAGAGCTCCACAATGAACTTGGGAAATTCCTCCCCTCCCAGAGGGAAGAAATGCATGTTCTGAAATAACTTGTGGAGGATAAGAAGTTACTCCTGTAAGAAGTGATCCCTGGGCTGCTCCATGGTCAGACAAAGCACCACATTGAAATATGTTCAATGAACAGCTTTTCCTCAGTCTCCTGTAATCTTTCCAGAGATGAACCAAAACTCTTGGAGAGGACTTTCCCAACTAATTGAGCACTGCAAATGGACAGCATTGGGCAACTAACTACTGGAAGGTACCTTTTAGCCAAATACGAAGGTGTTAGTGCAGTCGACAGTGACTGCACGGTCGAGGAGGTTGTCTCTGGAAAACATCTTCCAACCCACACCCAGGAGGAAAAGTAGAATCTTAGATAACCGAAGTCTTGGAAATATTTTCCTCTGCTTAGCGTGTGTCCAAAAACTCCTGGAAAGAGACTCCTGCTCATCTTGCATAGAGAAGATTTCAGCCTGCAGAAAAGCTCTGCTGACATTTGTGGCGTTGCCTCTTGTCAGGGCCACCGCGTGAAGTGTCTTCCCCTCAAGATGTGGAGTGCATCAGACTAGACAACAGTTTTTGTGTAGCTCAAAATAAAGTACTGAACATAGGCGTTCAGTGCTTTAAAATTAAATGGAGCTAACTTTGGTCTTAAAACTTCGCATGAAGTGAAAAATTGAATCCTATCGTTCAGAAAAGTTGGAACCGAAACATTAGGACTCTTTCAAAAGCTTTTGTTTTCTGTTCTTCTTCAACTCCTTCAGCCAAAACTGTTTGTTTAATTTTATAGAGCTTCAAGAGAAATTGTGAAAGGTCCAGAATTTCACTTAAAACAACCCAACAAAACCAAACCATCAAACCAACCTTAAAACAAATGCCTTCAGGTGTAGCTGCTTCTGAGAACAGGCAGTGTGAGAGAGTAACAACCAAGGTTATGATTTTTTAGTGCTTTCAATATAAAACTATGACTTCTTTTTCAGTTACTCATGCATGTTGAAAATTTTCCTGCTGGTTCATCTCTTAAAACATTTGAGCCAAAGTAGTCTCTTTCCAGGAACAAATTGGGAGGAAATTAGGTTGTATTACCCATTAAAAAAACACCCAAACAAACTCACAGCTGTTTCGATGTGAAACTCTCCAACGTCCACACAAAAAGACTTGACATTTACTGATAGGACATGGGGGCCTCACTCTGCCGATGTGGATTTTTCTGGTCCTAAATTTGCGGCTAATTCTGTCTCCAGCTGTGTGTGTTGCATGGATTTGGAGCCCCTGCTCCTGAACTATCAGCGCATGGAAGAGGAAGAGGCTGCTGTCCATGCTCACGTACCAAAAATAGAGTTTCATTTGCTCTCCACCCCAGTTCATTCCTGCAGCGAGGACCTGTGCCCCTAGACAGCCCTGAGCAGCATGTGACAAAAGAGCATGTGATCATAGTGTTGGGGACATTGTTGTAGTGTGTGTGCACATGGGGAATGAATTTTGGTTGCACAATCAAGCATAATTCAGGGATTTCCAAATCGCTGAAATCTTGACTCTCTGACCGTATGAATTTTCTTCCATCTGTGGTGGTGTAATTCATTGCCATAATTGCAACAGATGGTTGGGTTTCTTTTCTTTATTTAAACCATGATACAGCAAAAAATTGAAATAGTAAAAAATAGAGAGTCTTGGAGTCTATGACATTATACACTGTGTGAAGTGTCAGGTTCTGATACGAATATGCATTTGGCATTACCTGGCTATAAAATGCAGTTTTCCTTATCAATATTATGAAAATACCTGCTTAGATTTTTGGATAGCTCACAATACACTGCTTTCTCCTGGGTGGTGGCCACATGCCCCTGTTATAACTCTTCCAGCTCTGTCATGTGGATGCATCATCATCTTCATCCTGAGACTACTGAGACTTTTTCCCCAAATCTTTGGCATAAGTCAATGTACATTGTGAGCGCAGTGCTTAGAGGAGATTCAAGGCACCCTCAGTTTCTATAGAGCTCTGCAATTCCCAGCTTCACAGCAGCAAGTATGTCAAAATCACAGAGTGTTAGGGATTGGAAGGGACCTTGAAAGATCATCCAGTCCAATCCATGTCATGTCAGAGGCAGCTTTGATGGCATCATAGTTCAACTAAATGCAATATATGAATCCTAGGAAAGTTTTCCTGCCCTACTTAGAATTTTGGAGACCCTACAGTAAAGACAGCAGAACATCTGAATTTTTGGGAGCGTCCTTCAAACAAACCTCCAAACATTTTGAGGGTCATAAGTGATCTAAAGAAAGTGTCAGAGTTTACCTAATTCCACATTGGGATAAGTAAACTGGAGAATGTTGGGAAGAAATGTTCCCACTCCAAATGATGTCTTCCCATTAAAATGTACCCATCGTGCTTTGCCATGTGCTGTGCTGCTGGGGTGCTCTCCTTTGGACTCTTACTGCTGGTAGTTATTTGGGGAATTGCTGGTTTAGTGGCAGATCTTTTTCCTTGTTTTGTTTTTCAAGGAACAGAAGCCATATATCATCTGAGAAAAGTTGCAAATCTGTCCTACTGTAGATTTTTATCATTGTCTTGCATTTCTCTTGTATGAAAGTTTTTGAGAAGCATCACGTGGAGGTAAGAGAAACTTTGGGCCAGCATTACCCACCTTCTGATACAGGGTGTAGAGCTTTTCTAATTCTCCCTACTGCTCCCAGAGCATGTTACAACTGCAGAGCATAATGTTATAGAATTAAATCTATTAGTTCCAGGAGGTTTTTTTAACTTCATATGTTCACTTGAATTTATAATTGAGGCTGCCTGGGACATCCTTTTAATCTAGTAATGGTATAACTCTATAACAGTCTATTTGAAATGTCAGCATTAGGGAGGGTGAGTGAGCTGGATAGCTGGAAAATGTCCTCATCCCTAATGCAGTTATTAATACTTTTAAATAACTTGTTCAAAATGAGGCAGAGTGAGCTGCTGACTGCTCGTTCAAAGTTTTTTCCCCACCTTGGGATCCATTTTCATCCTTATTGGAGGTGCGGAATAAGGGAAGCCAAAGCAATGACATAGCTTCTGCCTGTAGCCCTTGTTAGAAAAACATCCTGTTCCACCTAAAATCCTCCACAGCAATCGCTTCATTGGCCACAGCCCAGAAAACCTTCCCACTGACGCTGGAGTCTCCTGCAGAGCAGTCAGAGACGTCGGTGACCGCCACTTGCGAGGTGTGGCTCTGACTCACGCTTCGTGTTTGTGCCCCTTCTTCCTGCACACCCACCCCAAAACATGTCCATGGAGCATGGCCCCACCATGCATTTGTCCTCTGGTCTCCTTTCCAACATCACCAGCTACTTCTGAGGCTGCTCCTGTGTTTTTTTTCCTTTTCAGTTTCTTGAATCTTTTCTGCAGGTCTTGATAATACCCTCTGTAAGCCCTGGTCGAAAAACTAGGCAAATGCTACTCCAGAGGTGTTTTAATCAACAGCAAACGTGTGACTGGATGACTTGGTATCACAGGGCAAGGTGAGGGGTTGGGAACGTCACTCTGCTCTCTGGTTTGCACAAGGACTGGTAACCAAAGTGGTGGGTTCTGCAAGAGCTGCCCTGTGTGTTCTCCCTTCCACTGCCTCCTTTGTGTGCTCTGAAAACTTGGGGACACACTACCTCTAATATATTGATATATTTTTTTTTAGTTAGTTAAGAAGCACAGGAGGAAATCAGTAATGGTAGACTGTTGGGATTATTTTTGAATGGTGTTTTATTCCCTTAGTCAACTATAATGGGACTGCAGGAGGCTTTATGATGAACTGTAAAAACTCACGGCTCAGTATGGTGGTTTAGTAGTCATAAGGACTTTCAAAAAATGATATAGTTTATTTTTATGTAGTGTCCTTAAAAAAAAAAAAGATAGAAAAATGTCGAAGTATTTTAAAGGGAGGAAGTAGAACAGGCAGTGAATTCTTCCAGGAGCTGGATGCTGCTTTGGAGGGAGAAAGGGCAAAGTGGTATATAAAGGACAGGTACAAGTGGGAAGGATGAGGGGAAAGAATGGAAAGTGAGAGCAATGGGAGAAAGAAAATGAATGTGGAGGACTTGGACAGTTTGAGAGGGGGAGGATGTGATTATAGAAAGGGGAAGAAGTGCGGAGGTGAAGGTTACCTTTGGGGAAAATGTGGAGGACCAATTTTTGGCAGGAAGAGAGGGTGATGGGATTGGTGGGAGGTGGCTGCTGAGCGGGGCAGGGGCTGTGAGAGGAGAAGGATTCTCTGGGCAAGGTGTTTGCCTGACTGAAGTGGTGGGTTTACATCCTTCTCCTGGAGGTGATGGTTGTGCCCTGGTATGGGATTTCTGGGAATTTAAGGGAAAACTGATTCCAATATTAGGTTCACCAGTCATGCTACTAGTTTCTGCACGGGAGCACTCTTTCCAAGGAGTCTCTGTATGGGATTTGCATAGAAAGAAAAACTGCTAAGCAGAAAACCCTTCAGATAGAGCAAGCATCTAAACTCCCCTTTCAGTGATAAAAGTACCCAAAGATAGAACTGTCAAAGAATAGTCTTGTGTGCTTTTAATCCTAAGTGATTATATGGCTTCTGCAACATGCCCTATGATGGCAAGCCTCAAGAAAAAGGCAAGAACCTGTTTGAGTTAACAGATTTTCACTGAAGCTCTCCTGACTTTTTGTCTTCAGAATAAACTGAGAAAGTAGCTCTTGTAATCTCATTACTCGGGGTGCAAATACTGAGACACAAAGACTTGAGATGTAGCAGCGTTAGAAGGGCATGAAGAGACATGGTACCTCCAGGATGGCACCTCCTGCTCTTCCTGTTGGGGAGGGAACTTCCCAATGTAATTTTAAAGTCATCATCCAACAACCAATCTGAAATCTACCTCCTGTTGCAACCTGTGTCCACTCACGGTAGAAGCTTGTTGTTAAGGCTTGATAGTGCTGTCCCTGTCTCAAAGACCTCGCAGGCCTTCAGGAGATGTAGGAATGGGGAGGTCTGGACCTGTTGACAGGTTGAGACAAGAAATAACTTTCCTTCCCTTGAAGAATGCAAGTGAATGAATTTGATGCAGATGAAGTACTTGGTTTTAAAAAAACACTATACAACCCCCAACCAACCAAACAAATACCCAAACGAAAACCAGGATGTCTGATGACTAGAGAAGGAAATAGTGAGAGAAAGTACCAAAGAGCCTGGAGGCTGAAGAGCTTTTATTCCTTACTCTGAAGAGGAGCAGAGTAGATTTAATGGTCTCAGGAGAGAGGGATAAGGAAGCTACAAGCAACAGAAGTAATTATAGTAAACTGTGCAGAAAATTAGTCTTTCTGAATGGGGTTATGGCTTGACCATTTGTCAGTGAATAATCTTAGCTTTTCCTTTGGATCCTCCCAGTTAGAGTTTCTTACAAAGTTAAATTCTGGAAAGCCCAAAGGTTTCCTTGGGATGTGCAGCTTCCCCCCGGCTCGCTGCCTCAAGGGAGCCTCACGCGGGGACACCCGGCAGGAGCCAGATGGACCAGGGTGCTCTTCGTGCGAACCTTAGATGTCGAGATGCAGCGCAAAAATGGAAATGCCACTCTGAATTTCCATTCAGTGTCTTTTTGCCTGAGATGAACCACTGAAATTTAAAAAAAAAACATCCAAGAGAAAAGTACTCTCTTCCTCTGACCTGCTTCCTACCCGGCTATGTGCGTGCTCCTACTGTAGACATTAAGGCAGTAAAAGCTCATTGTCAAATCAATTCCGCTCTTACTGAGACCAGAGAGACCAGGAGTGCACCTTGAAAGACTTTAAACCTTGCCCCTCCCTGATGATTTGCAAAGTTTAATTTCTGTAATGGGCCCCGGTGACAGAGGCATTCACTGTTTTTCCAACAGGAATTGCTGAATGTATGAATGACTCATTCTGTAGGCGGGAGATATAATGGCAGCCTTCGATATCCTGATCTAAGGGTGGGGAGGTTGTGTGGGAGGGGAGGAATGGGGTACACTTGAAGTTAAATTATCCACCTTGCTTGCCCCTCCAAGTCCCTTCTTGGCCTGGTATCAGGATAATGGTGAAGGAGGGAAAGGGAAGGCTTGAGGGACCTCCTGTGGGAGATGAAGTTTATAATATATGCATTTGCCTGGAAATGCCATAAGAAATTAATATTTGTTACAGAAACAGTGGGACTGCATTAATATTTTAATATAAAATGAATATTTAATTTGAAAGCTTTGATTCGAAAGTGAATGAGACAGCCATGACATGAACAGTTGTGCTGTTCCTGTTAAGAAATGTTAATGATTTATTGACAATGTCGGTAGCAATAACTTTACACTGTTTCAGTTACATAATGCCTTTGAAATATTGGTGAAGTGATTACTGAGAACAAAAAGCAAACTGGCTTCAGCAGCCCTTTTGGGAAGGATACACGTTAGGAAAAAAGTGTGATTTCCTCTAGAAAGAGGATCCCACCCAGTCCCATGGAGCCCGGCCAGCTGGGGCCTTGGGTGGCCGCCCTCCCCCAGCATCAGCATCCTACCCCAATTTTGCTTGTCTGTCTTGCCTGAGGTGTCCCACGCCAACATGTTTCTCTGGAAGTGCCTCCGAAGAGTCAGGATGAACCCGGAGGGGCTGAGATGTTCCAGGCTTCTCAGCCGGCTTCTCAAAGTGTCTCCTGCCATGGACCTCGATGCCTTTTATAGCCAAAAATAGCTTGCTCCAGGGTTTCTTATGGCATTTCTGGCTGAATATGATTCAGGGGTATCTGTTAATTTTCATGCGTTCAGTAATCTTAAACATCAAAAGCATCTTAATCACTCAAACAGGTTTATTTTGTACGTTTTAAAGGGCTGTGAAGCTGTATCTGTAGTTTCTGGGAGTTCTCTTAGGGTTTTTCTCTGGGGTGTGAAGGCAATGAGGGAACAGAGGAAAGCAAATGGGTCTGTTGCTTCACGAGCATCCTGAGTTTAATCTTAAATTGCAGCTGAAACTGGAAGTCCTTGGCTGAATGTGGCTCCAGTGAACCTGAACTAGATGCCTACAGCCTGGAGGCATCAGTTTTGAGGACTCTCTGCCTGTAGTTTTTAAACCCCTTGAAAACTCTTAGAAAAAAAGCTCTGCTGAATAAATAGGAATGTGGAATATTTTTGTGACATGGTCTGTTACCCATTAGCTCAGAACAAGGAAAATTCATCTAAAAAATAATTAAAGAGACACATTGGCATGGTACCTTGAAAGTTGTACCAAGTTGTAGGTTCCCAATTCCAGAAATGTGTTTCTTCTTAAGTCCAATCTTTGCACAAAATTAAGAGAAAAATGAAACCCAAACTCACAATATGACCCAATCTAAACAAACAGAGAGTGTTTTTCTTCCTTTTTTTTTTTTTTTCCTTTTCCCCTCTCTCTCTATTAATTTCATGCTATTGTTACAATCAACCTTATTAAATGTAAGTTAGTGGAAGGAGGAAACAAAAACCCAGTATAGGATTGGGTTTAAAGTACTGCTTCTTGAGTCTGGTAATGTTTCTCATTTTTCAGCTGCATTTTTCAGATGGCAGCCTGGGTGAATTGAGTGTTGGTAAAAGATACTGGACATAGAAGGATGAAGGCTTGAACTTCTACAATAAATGTCAGCATATCTTCTTTTCTGCTGCACATCTGCCCTGGTCATTCTGCTGCCTCCTGGCACCCTCAGGTGGATTCTGGGTGAGGTTTTCAGGAGCGAAGGCTCGTGATGTCTTCCAACAAATCATGTCACAGAGAATAGGCAAAAAGGATCGATCAACTTGAGAACCTTGGCCATGCTTGTCAAGGTTGGAAAATGAACAGCTGTCATTGCAGCCCGGTAGAAACTTAGCAGTTGAACGTGTAAACATCAACTGCTATTTAAATCCTTCACTTTCACTGATATGTGTTGGTGCCTACTTCTCCAATTATATCTATATAGCTCTTGACTTTTGTTGGTTTACCCCAATACATGCAATGCGGCTCATCACCCCGCTCACCTTTAGTGAGAAAGCTGCCCACGTTCCCCACAAAAGCAATTGCTGTAAACTCCACGTACAGCTATTCCTGCTAAAAGTTGGCAATCCGTGACTGTCCACAAAGCGTGCAGTGTTTTGGAGCACATGACGTTTGAAGGGCTGAAGTATTGTGAATGCTCCTAGCAAAATTGATTTCATTTGTGAACAAAAAGCCTCCCGATTTTCTGTAGTAACTGGCCAGTAAACTATTCTGACAACAACTCAAGTCTGATCAAATGAAAACAAGTCCAACCTTTTTCTAGTGCTGAACAGAACTGGAAAGATTTGGTATCCTAGAAAGAGTTTCTAACCTTTCTGGGTAGGTCTTATAGCTTTTAATAGCAAAGCGTACCTTTTTATATAAATATTGTGAGCTATGGAATTTAATGAGATTTGTATTGAGCTATAGAAATGTACTTTAGAGAATTAATTTTAAAGTCTGTAGGTTTAAACGTTTTCTAAAAATAGCATTGAATATATACAGGGCTTTGTGCTTCTATGCCTATTTAGTTTGGGAGAATGTTTTCATGTATTATTTGGGCTTTCATTTGAAGCATTTTTCTCTTTCCTCGTTCTTTTTTAAAGCATTGATGGCAAAGGAATGAAAAGAGACTATTTTTTGCTACGGGATAAATTTTGATATTTCAATTCCAGTTTTTGCCTCCTGAGGAATTTTCTAGTTTCTTGAGATTCTTAACCAGGTCATTCACATAGTCATCGGTTTAATGACCTGCCTTAGCCATGTGTCTGAGCTGCCATTCCAACAGTCCAGTCCATTTGCTGTGCCCCATTCCGTGCACAGATGTGCTCATGCAATAACAAGTAGTTTTAAAACTAGGATACATAAAATATTTCCCAATACAAACAAGGTTATAGTTTTCTTAAATCCACTTCTCTGCAGCTTTTGTAGCTGTCCATATGATGTTTCCTGCTTTTCTGTGCTAGTGTGCAAATAGGGTTTACACTCACTAGGGAGCTGTGTGGCATCAGAGAGATCTTCTACATATCACTGGAAAACTGGGTATCATCTCAAAGAGCAAAGGGAATTTTTGAAAATCCTGTTAAATGCATTAACAATGAGCTGGGGATAAAGTCAAAACCCTGCTTAGACATTTCAATCGGGAGTCGCCATACAACCGTAGCCAGTAGTGGGTCTTGGCTGAAAATGTATTTATATATTAAGACAGATAGAGATGGATTTCACTAGTTTAAACGCAGCTTTAGTGCAGACAAAAGCAATAGGGGGTGGCGGGAAAGCACAGGCTGCCACCATCATCACATATGGCAATCGTTTCCTATAATGCTTGTTATACTGTATTTATTTCATGCAGTGACATGTCACAGAAAGTTACCAATGCCAAATTCTCAACAAAGGAAACCCAACCTGCAGCTTTTAGTGAGGGCTGTCCTCAAATTCACTTGTGTTTTGTTGTTGGTTTTCTTTTTCCTTGTGCTTTTCATCTGTCTGTTTTCTATTTCCACTCTTTCTGTTCTTTCCTTCCCCGTTTTGCTTTGTCTTGTTTTGGTATTTTTTATCGTATTTGAGGAATCTCAGTTGCACTGAGAAGCCCGGGAGGTATGAATGGAATGTTTTGATTTAATACATCCTTGCCTGAACTTTCTTTTGACAAATCAATTAATATCTGTGGATTCTGTGGGCAGAGTACTGGGGGATACAGGGAGGTGAAGCAGCCGGGGCGCAAACCTGGGCTGAGGATGGGGAAGCTCGACAGCACAGCTGGGATCGGGAAGGGAGTGATTGCTTCAGGTGCAAAGGGATGACAGATAAAGTTATGAGATGTTTTGAATACTGAAGCTAAGCACATGACTGAAAAGACAAGATATATCTCCCAGGCAGGCAATCACCTTGCTCTGCGATGCCCAATCCTGCCTGTCCTGCTCTGAACTTCAAGTTTAAGGTCTGAGCTGCAGTTTGGCAGAGCTGGGTTCAGATGCTGGGTGCATTGCATTTGGACTGACGTATCCCGGGGCATAATTTATCCTTCAACTGCCTATTTATAGGTGATCTCAAGAACCCAAGTGCAGGTGAGGATCAGATGCCCATTGAGGAGCGTTTGAGGGAAGGACCCGAGGTGGGTGCCGTGCGCTGTGGGGGCAGGACCAGGCGCTGAATTCGGATGTGCTGCCGAGGGCTGTGATGGCCGGGCTGGGAGGGTTCCCCGTTTGGCTCCGTACCTCGTGTGCATGGGACTCCACAGCTGTGTTTTTCAAATGCCATTCAAATGAAAGCAGAAAGGGGAAATCCCGTTTCACTGGGGATAGCTCTGAAATGCAGAGAGCAGCTTTTCCTCTGAATTGTGTCTTTTGGCTTTCTTGCTGCAGAATGACACACAGTGTCTGTCTCTTGATCAATTTGTTTATCATTTGCTTGATTATCTTCTTCAATAGCAACACACGACAGGTTTCTCTTGTTAATCCTGTTAGTACTGGCGTTGGAGCAGAAATTTAGTTTATGAAAAACATTTGTGTATGCTAAACTTTCTTGTGGATGGTGCCTGTGAATATCAAAACATGGCCTGATATGTTTGAATTTTCTAGATTATTCATGAGCCGTGTATTTCCATCTGTCTGAGTCCTGCTCCTTGTCTCTCCCTGTGCATAGTTATGTGCCAGCACCAGACTTTCCTTCTGGCTTTGAGAGCAGCTTGTGTGGCTCTTCTGAGACAGTACCACGATGTGCTGATGGCACTTTGGGGGACCTGAGAGAGCAGCAAACTGAGCCCTCTTGTCCATCCCCACCTCCAGGAACAACCTCTCCTCCGGCGGCCGATGCCACCCTGCCCGAGGGAGCCCACCCTGGTGCAAGGGGCTGGAGAGCTGCCCCACTGCTTCTGCTGTGTTGCCCCTCCAGGACAGTTGATTTTGACCTCCCTCTCTTTAATGTCTCAAAAGTGATGTATGGCTAGAGGGAGATGTCAGAGCAGAGCGCTGGAAGAGTGATGACCTCCCATGTATCTTCTGAACAGGTACTCAGCTCATAGAGGCCCCACGTGCCTTTCCAAGGCAGCCCCCCACTCTCTGCACCAATCCATGCTATTTGTCTTGTGAGGAAAACATTAGTAGGTCTAAGAGGATAGTTTAGGCTCCCGAGTTCACCCAGTCCTTGACCCCTGGGCTGGGACTTGCTGTGGGGCAGTGACTAATCAACAGCAACTGCAGTGGTGTGGTTTGTGTTGTGGATACGTCTCTTTGGGTGGAATGTATGGTCTCCATCTTTTCTGTCTTAGAGTTATTTGACAGTCTGGTGCTTTCTGATAAGTCTTTAGTTCAGTGAAATAGTCTTTTCTTCTCCTCGTCACCCACCCAATTTGGTCTTGACTGTTTTGGGAGCCTGAGTACTCCTGTACATCTCTGAGATGGATTTGAGGTGTCCCCAACGGATGTCAGGGTGGGTTTGTGGGTCCTGCCGTGGATGCAGGGCTCTTGAGTTACAGGCTGCAGCAAGGCAGCCCAAACAAACTGGACGTGCTCAGGGCTGAATAAAGCAATGGCCCCGTGCAGTCCTCCTACAGGTCATAAACCAACTACCAGTATTTGCAAATCACTAGGAGATACAAATCACAAGGAGTTTTTCCCTTCCTGCTCAGATAACTGCTTGTTCCCCTTTCCTTTCCAGCCAGGTCCAGTTCTCTTCCCCCAGTATTTGACCGAAGCCCAAAAGACTGGAGAACGTATAACTTTTGGGTGAGATGGTTTGGGAACCACATATCCTGATTTTCCAGAATGCAAGATATGTTCTCTCCTCAAGCACTTTCCTGGGTTTTACCTGTTTTTTTCATGAGCAACATTAGATAGTTCTTCCTCCTGCCCTTTTAGAAACTCCTCATTGGGCAAGAAGTGCAAAAGTGATAAAAATAGCATTCTGCAGTTCTGGGTTTCAGCATCCTGGTTGCATCTGAGGATCTTAAGTCTCTGGGCAAACAGACTTTAGAAATAGTCATCATTTCAGTCTCCTGAAATAAGAGGGGAAAGTGGGGCAAAGAGATTTTGTGTTCTTGTTGGGGTTTTAAACCTGTCCAAAGGGGGTAAGGTTCTCTGAGCTGGGCTTTCGATAAAAGGGCAATGCCAGGGGGCCTGGGGAAGATGCTGGGAGCTCGTTCCTGCTGGGGGCACGCAGGAGAGCCCCTTGGCCACCCCGGAGGTGTGGGCCCTGCTGGGCATGGTGCTGTGGGCACTTGCTGAGACCCAGGAGGTCTTTCCTCCTCTCGCTATCTTTTGCTTTAGGCTGTGATTTTGCTGCCCCCATCAGTCTGCTGGTTTAGGAACCTGCCTCCTTCGCCTGCATGGTGCTCTCCGGGTTGGGGATGTGACTGTGCAGCAGTGAGGGGTAAAGGACCTGACCCCAAAGTCTCACCCCATGGGACCCCCTGGGGCTGCTCACCAAAGCCTTGTGCATCCTCACGTGTAAGTCTTGGGTCATAGGGATATGGCTTTGAAGTGGCCACTGGGCACCATGTAGGTGAGGTCTGTGGTTATTGTTCTTTTCATGCCCGAGCAAGGATTTAATCCAGGAAGCCCATCCCAAATACCCAAATTACACCATACAGTCCATATTAAAATGGAACCCACTGAATTAATCAGCATTTACACAGTTTAATTGAAGAGGAAAAATGTGCCTCATTGCTTACATCATGTACCGTGTCTTTCTGCTCTCAGCACAGTGTTGTAGAAGAGTGGTTATTGCCCCACCCCCAAGAATGTATTTCAAGAATGTGGTGAAAAAAATACAAAGAATATGTAACTTTTCTGGAAATATGATATTTCATGAGGGAAATTTAAAGGATAAAGTGACCAAATTCCAGACAAACACGCATCAGTGTTGTTAGCAAATACAACTCTCCGCAGGGCAAAAAAGAGTGGTATGCCAGGTTTAAATAGGAATTTATAGCCACAGACTGCAAATTACCTTATAAAATTACTGATACCTTCATAAAGT
Source organism: Patagioenas fasciata (assembly GCF_037038585.1). NCBI lineage: Eukaryota > Metazoa > Chordata > Aves > Columbiformes > Columbidae > Patagioenas > Patagioenas fasciata. The sequence goes on from NC_092539.1 coordinate 4,254,069, forward strand.
CATCAATTACATGTTTAGTCTTGATTGTCATTTATTGCACTCCTTAATTGTTCAGTAAACTTTTCTGGATTAAATGGTGTATTTCAAATTGACGTGAAGCTGTTTTATGGATGTAAATTACCGTAGCATGTATTTTATGTATGGAACAACGGGAGGAAGAGCAGAAGAGTCTCTTATCCACTAGCAAAGGCAAAGTAGTGCTGACTTCTGCTCAAGGTAGTGTAGTTGTATGGAATAAGGAGTATGCAGGCAATAGTTATAAAGGACCCTTTAAATAGGGATTATTATTAGCGTGAAGTGTGACAGTAAAGGCAGCACACAGACTTTTAATTGTTCATACTTTAACATTAAAACATTTAAAAAAATGACAAATTTACACTGAGTCCAAAGTAGGTCTTCTGTGAAATTTTTTCCAGGACTGAACATGTTTGACATATTTCTTTTGGTTTTGGTTATTAGCATTTCTGTGTTTTCTTATGAGGAGCTGTAGGCACGTTACATCTAACGCAACCCTGTCTCACCATCTTGCCACTGAGCAAGTGGCTCTGTCTCCTAAGAGATGCTGGACTTCATGGGATTCACAACCCAGAACGCCCAAATCCCTTTTTTTCTTTGAAGCTATTCTCGGCATTTTGGGTTTTTTTTTATTCCTTACTATTCAGTGGAGGCAGCGTGATTCCTCTCATACCATTGTTGATTGCATAAAATATTCCCTGAATCCAACATGTTGCATTAAAATCTGCCGTCTGGGTGCTGTCTGATTCTGAGCAGAGGAGCCGTTGGGTTGCGTTTCAGCGATTCCCAACCCCAGCCAAGTTCAGAGAGACTCGATTTGGGATATCGGTGAGGGGTAAAAACCATGCAAACCTCTGCTGTGATTGATGGAGTTGAACACAGGGAGGACAAATATGTACAAATACTTGCCCAAAATAGTAGGGCCTCAATTCAGCTCTAGCTGGCAGACTTTTCGGCTTGACTTTCAAGAAACGTTGCTTTTAATTGACCTTCATGTGAGTAATCTGAATGGCCAACACTTTTCACAATGAGAGTTTCAAGCAGTAGAATCTCCCATCATATGTAAATTCAGTAATTTTACTATATTGTGAGTGATTAAACCTGACCCCCAGGGAGCCAAAAATAACGCCATGTGACTACCTTGCCTAATTAACACAGAACAAATGTGAAAATGTGTACATTACAGTAAATTGTGTGCTAATTGGCCTTGGAGAAATACTAAACATGAGAAAGAAATGGGCATATAATTTCAAAGATATTTGAGAGGTTTTGCAGTCTGCTTGCAAATTGGAGGAAAAAAAAGTCAATATTTGACAAAACCATTATTTGTTATGATTTATTCGCTCAGCTCTAGTCTTGAACCTGGAAGTTATTGGCAGCTTCAGCTAAGATTCCTGCTGAGTATTTCTGCTTATAATGACTGCATACAGTATGTAGCACAATGCTATTTTCTTGGCATAATATCGCAAATATCTATTTTAATTCTTGTCTCTATATGTGTATCTAGGGTTTGGTGCTCCTTTCCTTTTTCTTGTGAAAGTACCTCTAGATGGAGGACAATATCCTGCTCCCCTTACTTAGGAGAATACTGCACTCAAGTTCAACAGCAGGATTATTCTCCTTGGGCAGAAACCCCTCTGCCAGAAGGCCCGTACATGACTTAAGTACTGGCTTAAACAGAGAGTAAATGTCCATCTGTGCAGGGTAGAATTTCATCTGTTGTCAGGGAAGTTAGATCTGACCCACAGACTTAAGGAATCGCAGATTAACTCACTGTTGCTAAAATCACATCTCTTCTACTCTCTGCTCCTTATCACTCAGGACTCAAGAGTTTACGTTTCACATTTCCTTTACACTTTTGCTATGTCTTTGAAATAGAACTGATTTAACGTGTAGTTCGTGCATTCCATCTTTTCCTACTTTCTTTGGAGGGTGTCAGTCTCTTCTCCCAAGTAGCAAGTGATAGGACAAGAGAAAACAACCTCAAGTTGCACCAGGGGAGGTTTAGATTGGATATGAGGAAGAAGTTCTTCCTGGAAAGGGCTGCTGGGCATTGGAACAGGCTGCCCAGGGCAGTGGTGGAGTCACCATCCCTGGAGGGGTTTCAAAGGTGTTTAGATAAGTTTCTTAGGGACATGGTTTAGTGCTAGAGTTGAGTTATGGTTGGACTTCATGATCCTGATGGTCTTTTCCAACCAAAACAATTCTATGATTCTCTGTCTACTGTGAATACAAAAAGCTGAGCTTTGGACCTTTCCTTTGTAGCAAGTATACCCCAGAATTTGTTACCGGAATTGCAGTCTGATGCATTTGGTGTTGCATTTTGGTCACAGCGAAGCCCTTTCTTTTGCCAGTAATATTGTAAGAGAGAGAAGGTCAAATGTGTTCAAAAGGAAATGGTGCAGTGCCATCAAACTGAAATGTTTCAATAATTTTCTTTGATGATTTCACCCGAATCATAAAGTCCCTAAGAAACGTAATTTCACAGAATTAGCATTTTTCCACTGGAAGGGCTGGAACCTGCATTATTTAAGTTTAAGAGCCCGCTCTTCCAGACTACATGTAGGCAAAGCTCCTGGGGGCTTGCGGGGAGTTGCTGGGGGGGGGGACGCAGTGTCCGCGGCAGCGCGACTCTTCCTGCTTTAGCAATTATTTGAAGTTGAAGAGGTTCACTTTAAATGTTTGAATTTTTGTCTGATTTGCATTGCCCTCTCTGTGTCAATTTAGAATAGTAAAGTGTGGTACTTAAGCTCTCATCTTAAATTGTTTCTGCTGAGCAGGCATATACATGTGACTTTTTTGCATATCTCTGAGTTCTTCAGGACGTTTATGGGAGTTTATACCGTGGTATAGCTTGGTTCCTAGCTAACAAATTTCCTCTTGGTTGTTGAGAGGCTTAGTTGCTTGTGGTCTTCTATCGAAAACTTTGTAGGTGTTGTTGGTACTTTGTGTCTGTCTGGTCAACAGAGCTTTGTGGAGGTTCTCCTTCCCTGCTACTGTGCCCTGGTGAGACCACACCTGGAATATTGTGTCCAGTTGTGGCCCCTCAGTTCCAGAAGGACAGGGAACTGCTGGAGAGAGTCCAGCGCAGCCACCAAGATGCTGAAGGGAGTGGAGCATCTCCTGTGTGAGGAAAGGCTGAGGGAGCTGGGACTCTGGAGCTGGAGAAGAGGAGACTGAGGGGTGACTCATTCATGTTTACAGATATCTAAAGGGTGAGTGTCAGAAGGATGGAGCCAGGCTCTTCTTGGTGACAACCAGTGACAGGACAAGGGGCAATGGGTGCAAACTGGAACACAGGAGGTTCCGCTTAAATATGAGAAGAAACTTCTTCCCAGTGAGAGTGCCAGAGCCTGGCCAAGGCTGCCCAGGGAGGTTGTGGAGTCTCCTTCTCTGCAGACATTCAAACCCGCCTGGACACCTTCCTGTGGAACCTCAGCTGGGTGTTCCTGCTCCATGGGGGGATTGCACTGGATGAGCTTTCAAGGTCCCTTCCAATCCCTGACATTCTGGGATTCTGTGAGGCGCAGATCTGTGTGGTCAGAGGGGGTGCTCAGCTCTAGTTCTTGTTGACTTCTGATGGGACATTACGGATATATCCAAGATCTCTGAAAATGCCAATTTTACATTCTTGAGTGTTTGCAAACGAGTAAGAAACTGACAAAAAATATCCCTCCGAAGCCTTGCGAGCATGCAACAACTCTCGTTGAAAAAATTACTTTCATTGATTTTATCATGTGTATTTGAAGTGCAAGTAGTCCCAACAAACTCACACTAATAATCTGCAAAACCAGAAAGATTGCAGCCCCAGGAAAACTCTCTTGCGTCGTTGTTGTTAAACGTTTATAGGAAAGCAAGGTGTGACAATGATTAATTTTGCGATGGAAGACAAAGATGATGTGTGTTACTGGGTTTGTGTCTGAATTGGGTGTGATTTAATTTGGTTCTACTGGGCTTATTCTGAGTGGAATAGTGGCCCGTAGATTGAGAGTGTGCTGCTGCTAAGTCATTTCCACTGATTAAATACTTAGAAAAATGCTTTTTGTTGCCATCAGGGGGAGCTTTTGAGATCGTTCAAAAGTGAAAAAAATAAAAGAAAAAAAAAAAAAAAAGAGGAGGAAAAAAAAAAGAAACGTCCCAGCTCAGAAACAGAGATCTACAAACCAGCAAGCAACCAGAACCTTACCTGTGGCTACAACTAAGCCAAGGAAACCAGGGGAGCTGAATTCCTTAGGCTGAAAAATTAGCAATATTAAGAGAGGATTTTTTGACTCAATCCACCATTTTTTTAAAATAATAATAATAATAATTATTATTATTAAAAAATCAGGAGTCCTTGGAGCATTCAAAAGCCAAATCCTCCTCTGTTGCTACAGCTTCTGGAAGGCAAATGCTCTTCAAAAAGCTTCTCTCCTTTTAGCTCCTGATGATTCGATGGGGACCTTTGATGCAACATTTGGATTAGCTGCACACAACTGCACTGAGGGGGACCACAAAAGGGGGAGCCTGGCTGATTGCATAACTTTAAGAAAATAATAAGAGGAAAAGAAAGAATTAGAAAAAGAGAGAGTGAAAAAGAGAGAAAGAAAGCAAGCAATTAAAAAAAATATCTGAGACTCAAGTTTCAAGACTCTTTATGTGCTGCAGAGGAGCATAAGGTTTACCAGCAAAGTGCAACGGGGAGTCTGAGAGGAGAAATAGCTTTCTCTTTTGCCAAGAAAAAAAAATAGGAATGTGTGTTTTGGACTGGACTGGGAAAGAAAGCTGGGGAGACTGCAAAAAGGGGGGTGCAGGGTTTGTGTCACAGTGATCCATTCATCTTGATTGTCTTCTGTAAAAAATAAATAAGAGGGGGGAAAGTGATAGGGGGAAAGAGGAAGAGAGGAAAAGAAGGGGGGGCGAGAAAGCAGCAAAAGTGTTTGAACCTCTGGAGCTATCTGCTCCTTCAAGCTGATTGATTAGTCATGATCCCTGCAGTTTTAATGGGAATCATTCAATTGGGAAGGTGGAGCACCCTAGAGTAGATTAGCATATTCTTGTTTACTCATCTTCTGAGGGGCTTTTTCTCTTTTCTTTCATTTTGTGGAGAAGAGGGGAGGGGGGGGAGGCTGGGGGGAAGGAGGGGGTTGTGGCTTATGTTATAAAGGAGGCCAAAAAAATAAATAGATTAGAGCATCTTTTGGGGGGAGGGAAATCAGTGGGTCTGAGTCTTGGAGAAAGCTGGGGGGTTGTTTTGGTGTTTTGTTTTGTGTGTGTGAGAGAGTGTGTGGTGGTGTGTTTTTTTTTTTTTTTTTTAAGAAGAAAAAAAATAAAGGGAAGAAAATCCAGCAGAGAAAAGAAGAGAGAGAGGAATTCCAGCTGTGGAGGAATAGAGGAGAAGAAGACAGATAGAAGAGGAAGAACAGAGAAATACATTTCAACCAAGGAGCAGTTTTGACTTATTTTATTTTTATTTGTTTTAAGGAAAAAAAAAATCTATAAGCAGGAAAAAGAAAGAAAAAAAAAAGGAAAAAAAAAAAAGAAAAGAAAAAGCAACTGAGAAGGGTTATAAAAAGAGCAAATACCAAGAAGGGTGAACAAGAGAAGAAAGTCAAGGCAAGGAGGAGCCCAAAGCTGGCAGATCGGGAGGATTTGCAGGGGAGAAGGGGGGGGAAGATTGGAAATGCAGCTCTGGAGTTTGCTGCTGCCTCTCGCGCTCCTCTGCACAGCCCTGGCCAGCGGAGCCGAATGTGGGACGGACGAGCGCTCCCGCAGGGCCCGGAGGGCGGCCAGGCACCGCCGCCCGCTCCGCGCCGCCGCCCCGGGCACCTGTGCCACCAGGTCGGCCCGGGGCAGACGCTCGGCCGCGGGGCTGGAGCCGGGGCACGGCCCCCGCAGGAGGCAACAGCGGGAGGTGAAGGGCGACGAGGAGTCCCTTACCCCGAGCAGGGCGCTCTATTTCAGCGGACAAGGTGACCAGCTGCGGCTGAAGGCAGATGTTGAGCTGCCCCGAGACGCCTTCACTTTGCAAGTGTGGCTGAACGCCGAAGGAGGACAGAGATCCCCGGCTGTCATTGCAGGTAGGGAGCTCATCGTGCCTGTGGCTGCAGCATCCCTGGTACGTGCCGGGAGCCGGCAGAATGGGCGGCTGTAGGCGTGCGTGTGTATTGGTATATGCGTGTGTGCGTTTAACCGTGCCTGTGTGCCCCGCGATGTACGGATGGGTGTGAGTGCATGTGGAAACACGCTTGGGTGTGTTTACTATCTATATATTTGGGGAAATACCGGAGCTCAGCGAACTGTCTGAAAGTATATGCTGGCAGGAAAAAGTTATGTAAACTTTTGCATAGGGAAATGGCAGTATCCTGGGTAGTTTCTTGATATCTGTGTGTACGGATCAAGATGCAGGTAGGAGACAGAGCTCTTACGGGGGGTTTTTACCTGATTTTCAGGTTGGGAAACTGTAAATGCAGCATTTGAAAGTAGCTTGTATGTATGTATGAAAAGAAATGTATGTATCTAGTGTGTGGCTGCAAAGAAAAGCATATCTAAGGTCCTTGTACGATTTCCTCAGTTTTATTAGCTTTTCAGTGTGCTTCACTGTTACCTTTCTAGATGTAACGTCAGCATGTGGTTTCCAAAAAGCTATAAAGGAACTTTTGGCTATTGTGAAACCTCAAATGAATCAAATGAGTTTATAAAGTTCCCAACCCCTCGGCACTCAGCTGGGGCTGGGACTAGCACTGCAGCTAGAGGATGTGTGGAGTATTTTTGTCTCCCCTTAGCAATGGCAAGTGTAACACAAATGACTGTAAGGTCAAATAGCCCTATAAAATCATTTAGTACTCAAAGCAGCTACCAGCGTAAGCTGTCTGAGCTGAAGAATAATGAGGAATACTGCACTTTTCTTATTTAAATTTTATGAGCCCATCATGAATTTGGGTGCTTTTCCCCCTTGTTTGCTCTCTCTCCCCCTCCCTCCCGCCACCTCCCGCCCTCTCCCTGCTTTAGTGATAAAGTGCAGCGGAGTTGTCATGAAATCGGATACTTTTCGGAGGGTTACAAACCCTTATAAATGTTGACACATCCATCTTTGCTCTGAAGGAAGCCATAGAACATGGAAATGTCCTCAAAAAACAAAAAAAGAAAACCGGTCAGAAAGAGAAATGGGTATTGGGGGGGTGCGGAAGACATGTTTTACAGTTCTTTTGGCAAGGAGATTCCCTGAAAGTACAAAGTTTCCATGTCCTAGGATGCCTTAAAGAGACAGGGAGGATTTCCCTTTTCCCTGTAACCGGAGTCGCTTCCGAGCAGAAGGCAGCGGGTGCTGGTGGCACCGCAGCTGCTTGCCCGTCCCTGCCACCTCCCTTCCCTCCGCCGCCCTGTCCCCGACCTGCGCGACTGTCCTTCGCTAGAAAGTTGCCTTGTCCTGAGGAAAACAAGAACTAAGATGACCCCAGCAGCGTGTTTCCTTAACTTTCCCCAATCCCAGCTGCTCCGCTCGCTTGTGGGGAGGGCGACGCGGCGTGTGTGTGGCTGCCGGGGTGGGCAGGAGGTGCCGGGCATGGGCTGGTCCCTGTTGCCTTGAGTAGGACAGGCAGAGGAGTGATTTCATAGGTGAAATAGGTTATTACTTGCTTTATTACCCTTGGCTTTCTCATACTCCACTCTTCTGGTTCCCAGTCTTAGCTTAAACCCCAGGGCTCAAAGTGTTTCCCTTTCAAGTTAGGAAAGGCAGAATTTGGGTTTACACATTTCTCATCAGTGGCAAAACACCCGTCGGTGTACGTTTTCATCCAACACCTAAGACCCCGTGTCTGTCTTCGGTGCAAGTATCTCTAATTCACACAATAGGGAACCTAAACAAACACGCACTAAGATAATTTGTAGTAAAATACTTTAATTGGCTGGGGGAGGTTGGGTTGTTGCCTGTATAAAACACTTGACCCATTTTATGCATGGAAATAACACTCCACTGTGAAAAATGAAAAGAAATGCCCCAGTTTAGCATCGCGGAGCTTGCAGCTCGGCTCGGGAGGACTTTGTGATTTTTACTTTATTTTTAAGCTCCCCTTCCCCCCCTCGCATGCACTCTTGAAGAGGAGCCAGGTTTGGCTCTGTGTGTAAACACCTGGAAGAGGTCCAAGAGGAACTCACTCGGAGTATCCTCTGCACACCACAGCCTCCCAGACCTGCAGCAAGCTTAGGGAGAGATTACGCTTCCCTCAATGAGGAAATCGAGGGTTCTGGCTGCCAAAACTCTTGGCTTTCTCATTTTCACTGTTTTGGGATGTGACAGACTCAGGAGCCCTGCTCTGCCATTGAAGCTGCATCCGTAGGACCCTGCTGAAATCAAGAGCCCTTCTGGGGGCTTGCCGGGGGGGCAGGGACCGGGTCCAATTTGCTGACAGTGCCAGAAGTAGGTTTCTCCCCAACTTTCATCGCATTTGCAAAGTGGGAAACTGTGTGATTGTATGGATCTGAGGGAAAGGGAAGGAGTGGCTGGAAGACACCTCTTTTTTGGAGTCCTCCTTGTGTCTTCATCTGCTTTCTAGCCCCCTACCCTCTGCCTGTGTTGGTTGTCCCCCTTCCACCCCTCCTTGCTGGCATGTGAGTAGTCACTGCAAATTCTATAGGAGCCACATGTGTGCCTATAGGGGAAACCTGTTGTGTCTGTTAAAAAACTCATGTAGGGCCCAAGTTGTTATCAGCTTCTATGCCTGAGCCCTGCTGTATCGGAGCTCTTCTGCTAATCCAGGCTACAGGAGTTTCTGTTTCTCTCTGGAGCCAGCTCTCCTTACGTCACCCTCTGCTGCAGTATTCCATTTGTTTTCATAAACGGCTAATTTTACAGCGCTGTTAAGTGGGTTCGTCATTGTGCCGGGCCATGCCCTGTCTCTGATGATAGGCAGTCCTCGGTGCCCGGCTCTGCCAATTTTCACGCTGGTTGGCAGGGATGTTATTGCTGCCCTGTTTGACTTCAGCGATATCTGTTCTGGCATTTGTCAGGGAAAGCTGTTGAGAAACTGGAAGTCTGACCCATTGATCTGTGTTACGCAAAAGCTCAGAAGCATTTTGGGAGCAGGGCTGTGCTCGGTCGGTGCGGCTCTGCAGCCCGGGCAGCGCTCAGCTCGTACGCACCCGCCTCCCTCCCCGGGCCACACAGTTCTTGGACAAACACTCCTTGGATGTTCGTACCTACCACACAGCACAGTACATCCCTCCTACAAACACACACACACATGTGCACATGGTATTAATCATCCAAGTTTGTGCACTTTCCCCTGTGGAGTCTTTGAATGCATCCCTGGTTGTGAACGAAGGAGTTAAGGTCCGGACTGTAGTCAAGTTAGGTGTAATAATACACACGCTGTGCAAAATAAGACGCTTCAAAGCACCATTGACCTTGCTTCTGTTGTAATCAAAGATATTTCAGTTCTCCTGTGGAAATGCAACTCCATCCTGAGAAACAGGATCCCTGTGAGTCCCTCTTGCTGTGTTTTCTGGTATATGGCTCAGGAGCGGGATAGCTCATGTTTTCGTAGGAAGGAGATGTTGACTCTTTACTGACTGGGAGCTGAGAGGAGCGAGATGAATGATCGGCGGCGGGAGCTGGCGTAAGAAGGCGTGCCTGCTCCAAAGAGTGAAAGTTATTTGTGTTTTGTTTTGTTTTTCCCTTCCCACTTTCACTCTCCTCTGTCTCTATTCCTCTGCCTGCCAACAGAGAGCATGATCCCAACTTAATAAAGCTTCGTATGTAAGGGAGTGCCTATGTTTTCCCAGCTTCAGTCCTTGGTGAACATAAAACTGCAGCAGAATCCAAAGGGAAAGAAATGCCAAAATCAGCACAGTGGAGCTCACATAAAGCCTCAGCTCTTGCATGTGAGAGACTGAGAAACATCTGTGTTGAGGACCAATAATTGGGCAATTATAAAGATGTGTAATTGACACTGTGTAGGTCTGTTCCTTGTGCAGGGTTTAAGAATATATGTTTGTTTAGGGGGGTTAATTTAGTTCCCTTGCGAAGTTTTGGAGTCTGATATTGAATTAATACATTTCAGGCAGAATTGGTGAGCTGATCCTTGTACTGGGGGTGTTGGGAACTTGAGGACATCGTCAACAGAGAGCTTACTCCGGTAGATAGATAATGCAGCATTTTCATGTCTTCAACATCCTGTTGTCTTTTCATTGTGTGGATTTTTCTTGTTTTGATCTATAATGAAGTACTAGAACGAAGGACTATGGAATAAGTTGAATGTAAAACTTGTGAGTTCTGTCATTTCATTAGGGCTGGCACGTCCCTGGGTGATGAGTATGATGGGCAGAGGGGATTGACAGCTGGACCAAAGTGCCAGGAGCATGAACACCTGCCCAGATGTTCCTTCAGGGTGACAAGCCTCCAGTACACCATTGCTGAAGGCTACAAGTAACTCTGTGGCTTTGGCTTCCCTGTAGATGGGTTCAGATGATCAGCCACTTCATCATTATGAATCTGGATAAGGCGTGACTAATAGGCCACTGAAAAAATATGGCACAGCTTGTCATTTCCTAAATATTTGCATTTGAACAGCACATTTCCTTCAGCCTGCAGAAGCTGGGGAAGAAATATTTTTTCTTTCTGTGTGACTTCCAATTTTTTAAGTGATCTTTTGACCAGCTACACATAAGAGTCAGAACAGAGCAGGTATAAGAAAGTTGGGTTTGTTTTGTTTTGTTTTCTTAAATCACTTACTTATAGACTGCTCTAATTAATGAGATGGTAATAAAAGGAAGAGAGAAATTTGACTCTGTGTCGGATGGTAAATTTAGATTCCTAAATGATGTATGGCTGTCTGCTGTAGGCACGGAGATGTGTCCCAGGCTGAGCTCGCCTCTCCAAGCTTCATTTCGGCCTGATTTATTTCAAGCCAGCCTGTTTCAGTTAGAAAGGCTCGTGTGAGGCAGAAAGCAAGCCGAGAGGATGGTGTTTGGAGAGAGAGCAGGAGCGGGGCGCTCCTCAGGGATCTGTGGAGACGTCTGGAGAAGAGCAGAGGAGAGCTGCGGCGGGAGTGCCTCAGTGGTGAGGATGAGAAGCAGCCCTTGGAGAGCCTTCGCACGCTAAGCCATCGCAGAAACACAGACCTGGTCCGTCATTCTGGTGCCTGAAAGTTACCACGTCAGATTGAAGCTGTTCTCCGGGTCCCCACGGCACTAGGGAATCGTTGCGGATGGCCGAGGGGGTCCTGAGGCCACGACCGTGCCAAGTGGAGGTGCCCACCATCACCCCCAGCCACGCATGGTAATAACAAGGGATGCAATTAAATCTCAAATCCTAGAGCTCTCATTGAGCGACTGGGAAGGGCTTTGCTGGCTCCCCAGGGACACAAATCCATAAAGGTAGGTGCCTCTCGTGTTTCTCATGAAGAATATGACAGGGCTCTGCTTTCAAAGAGTGCTCAGGAGTCTGGTTGTGCCGGTCCCATGAGCTTCATGTGTTCATGAGCTTTTGCCTAGACTGGGAGAGATCCTTGGTTGGGTCAACAGCAAAGAGCTGAACACATGGGCACATCCCTGGGGCCTGACTCCGGTTAAACACAGCGGGGACACACCAGCTGGGTGGAGTGGGGATTTTTGGAGAAATGCCTTGTTTGGAGCCCAGGTCTGGCTCCATCAGGACATAGGTGCTGAGCTCCTCAGGGCTGTTGCAAGATGTGTGCCCACAATGCCTGTCTAAGCAGCTTTAGGACAAAAATACTGCAGGACCAATGGGATTTCAGTGCTCTCAAGACAGACTGAGTTCTTTCACCTTGAGTTTCCATTGCTCATGTTGGCCTGAGCCAGAAAAAAGAGCGAAAATATAGTGGCTTTTTTTCAAAAAGACATATTGAAAAAAAAAAAAAAAATAAACCCTTCCATGACTGGGGTCAGCCCAAATGTTCCCATATAAGAGATTTGCTTCCAATTTTAGTTGTTTGTTGTTTGTTTGGGTTTTTTTTTTCAGCTTCTCTTTTCTTTTCTCTCATGGAAATTATAAGAGCAGAAGCAGAGAAGGGACCACCTGGGTTGCCAAATTCAGGCCCCTGCAGTGTCAGGGATATAACAGGAGATAATTAGTCCAGACATTGACAGAATATCCACTTTGTAGGTTCTGATATAGCACAGGCCACAGAAAATTTACCAGTGCTTTACTATAGACTAAAGATCTTTAGCTAAGACCAAGAGCCACCACTACAATGTAAGACAGGAAAAGAGAAGGACAGATTGACATCTTAAGTACCTAAAATCCAAAGGCTGGCTTAGAAAAGCGTTAAGTATGAGAAAGAAAAACATTGCTGGTAGAAGATATCAGCTTTCTTATGTTCAGAAAGTTAAAAAAGAATCAGGTGTTTTGACACTTTTGAAACTTCTACTTAAATTTTCAGCTAGAGTATTTGCCAAACCCGATCCTTTTCCCACAGATAGTCTGTTTTGATTAATTTCCCTTTTTCCTGAGAAAAATATTTTATCAAACATTTCCCACCCTCCTCTGGTCTTAATCTGTGTGGCAGTTCCTACATGGCGTCGTAGTAGGAATGAACGCGTTCACTGTATTACGAGATTTCAAGAAATAGAAATGTATTCCAGATTATCTGAAAATGCATCAGAAAAGCCTTGTTTGATCAGAAGCCTCTCCATTTTTCTCTCAACTATATCAGCTAGGCTAATATCTTCTTTTTCTTCATTTAGCCTCCTCTCTCACTGCTACAACATTTTTCGTCTAACACTGTCTTTACATGATCAGTATTTATTTCTATTTCAAATATGCAGAATATATCAGACTTTTTTGTTTCCCAGGTTCTGGGCACAGAACAATTGACTCTGCTGTCCTTTTTGTTTGGTTATTTTCCCCAGAACAGGAGTTCTAAAAATGAAGGTGTACTTCTGACCTTACGCTTCCACTGCTCTATGGGCATTTCCCTACCTTGGGGTAGCTGATATCTGGATATGATTCTTGGGTTTATTCCTGTGGACAACAAATGCTTGATTGTTTTTCTGCTAATTTCTGCTTGTCCCTACGTTTCTCTCCATTTTCTCTGGTGTGAGCATGCATGCACACACACTATTTCCAAAGCACCTTTGATTTTTTTTCCCAGATCAATAGAGCATTTAAACTCCAACGATCAAGGAAGAGCAGCTTGTTTATTTCCCCGTATATTCTGACACAAGTGGCAGATCTTGTAAACTGCTTTGATTTGACGTTAGTACCTATTATAAAGTTTATTCTCCCCAAAACCATCCATGAAGTCAAAGTCCTCTTATTCTGAACATGAACAGAGCAGAACTCAAAAAGGTGAATTACTATAAAAGGAGTTAAAAGCAGAACAAGAGTGTAAGAATTTGCTTTCCCGTCTCCTTGTTCATAGTGATCAGAACAATTTGCTTAATTGAGGGGCTGTTCAACATCTGTGAGGTTGACAGCAGCAAGTGGGGTGCAGGATGTATCACAGTTAAAACTGTGAACAAACATAAATACAAGTCAGATTGTTCCTTGGTGAGAGTGGAGCTGGATTCATGATGTTAGACTTATGCAGGCAGTACCCTAAACCTGTTGAAGATCGTGAAGAAATACCATTGACCTTGGCCGACTCTGACTTGGGCTCTGATTTCAGAGTCTCTTCTGCATCCCTCTCTGCAACCTGGACCCTTCCATGGTCCTTCAGTAACCTTTATTTTGCTGTCCATGCTTTGGATGTAAGAGAAGAAAAACTGCAAAGCCCAAACAACGGAGAAATTGGCCAGGGGAAGGAGACGTGTTTATTTTAGTTGTTTTTGCTATACTCCAAATCCCACTTTGGCCTCTGTCTCTTTCAATCTTTCTCTCTCTTTTTTTCCTTTAAGTCAGTATTAAAATGAGAACTTATTCAAAACAACATGCTGTCCGGTTTTGTGTTTTGCTGGGTGATGTAAGCGTGTAACTTTCCCAGCCAATCCCTCCACCCTCTCTTATCACCATCCTGGTCTCAGTTCCTTCTCTACTATCTGGTGTCCTTGATTCCCCCGTTGTTCCCTCCCTCCTGCTCCGCACAGTTGCTGCTTTTCTCCTCCCCATCAACACACACCATGTGTAACCCTGCGCTTTCAGTCAGTCTCATCTTCTTTCGCCGCAGAAGGGTGATGTCCCTTTCTTGGGGACCAAGGGTGGCCACCGGCTTGGTGGCTCCAGCCAGGTGGTGTTGGAAGTGCTGTGGGAACAGCGGGTAAGCAGGCTGGGTGTTTGTGTGCTTACTCAGGACATATGCTCATGCATATTTTTCCGGGAATTATTGATATTGTTCTGTTTAATATCCATCCTAGTGGTACACAAACAAGGAGCGAGCAGTTGTTCTCCCAGAGAGGGAACGGGGGCGAAGTGGAACTGAGAAGCATCTGGAATTGGCCTGGTGAAGCAGCATCTGAGAGAGGTGACACCAGCTCATGAAAGCAAAAGAATTACTGTGTTAGAGAGGAAAACCACTCTGTTCTTTGCTGGTTAACTCCTGCGGTCTGGTAGGCTTTGCTTGAGTCTTCCTTTTGAGTGATGCTTAGGGCTCTTTTATCTCTTCTCCTTCCTTCCCTCTGCTGTGTTTTTCCTCCTTTTGCTTATCTAATTTATTGTCTCTTTATTTGCTTTAAATCACTTTCCCATATGGATTTCTCTCCTCTGACCCATCTTCCCCTCCCTCATCTGATTCCCAGGAGTCCTCTGTCGTCATGGAATTGGGAGAAGAGCAGCCCTGTTCCTGACACGGAGCATCAGCTGCAGGCTCCTTTCCTCCTTCGTTTTCTTCCTTGCCTGTTCTCTGCTGTTAGTGTTGGAAGCATATTCTCAAAGATCATCCATTGGATTGAGGAAGGAGATCTTATCACCATTATTTTGTTTGTTTTATTCAAAAGAGGGAAAGAAATGGAAAAGAAAGGCCTTCACTGTTACCAGTGTTACTTAGTTTTGAGTGTAGAGGTTTTTTTTCCTCCTGTACTAATGTACCTAGTGCTGTTATTTCCCTTTATCATTGCAGTAAAGTTGTGGTTTTGCAGTCCTGATAACTGCCTCAATGCATCCTGCCCATGATGGGAAATTTGTCAGGCATGAGCGAACATTGCCCTTAAAATCAAGGAAACTGAGGAATGGAGGGATGTCCTGATTTGTCCAAGCTTTGGCAGTATGGTGGTGACAGAGCTGGAAAAAGAGCCCAGCAGGCTTGGCCTTTTGTGAAACACTTTTTTAGGAGCTATGATAGTTACTCCTCAGCCTGGGTGGTTCTTTGTGTGAAGTCAACACACCCTGATTCCTGTTGGGTGTTTTGTTGTAGCTGCTGATGGTTCCTCGCTGGGTAATTGTTGTACTGAGCTGATGGTGGTTGTGGCCTTTCACCTGGTGTCACCCTGTTGAAAGCAATGGGTGAAGAAGACGCCTTGTATATGTGACATGAGCTCTTTGGAGATGGCAGAAGAATCAGATGGTCTGGAATTAATATCTCTGACACAGACACGTTGGTGGTGTTTGAATCAGCATGAATTATTGTATTTCTCAAATGGAACAGCCCGTAATGGTAGAGAAAAGCAAATATCACCGAGGTCCCTTAGTTCAGAGTGCACTCATTTAAATGGAAATACTTTGATATCTTTGATACATATGCACATTGATTAATATATTGACTTGCAGAAACAGCTTACTAAGCATGTTCCTAAAAAATGCCAAAAATCTGTCTCCTGATATCTCAGGTTATTAATTAAGGGCAAAAGCAACCCATTCACTCCTTAGTTCAATACGAACTAGGTGAGTGGTTGCAGAATGGGCTTTGCACATGTTAGTGCCCCAGACTGTTTCGGGGAGGGGTCGTCATCTAGTCCACGCGCTCATGAATAAATAACCAATGTTTCTGTCAGGAGCATCAACAGAGGGAGGCTGTACATCATACAATCCACGCCATTTTACTCTGAATTCAGCAACATCTGTGCTTGTACAGACTGAGGCGCTAAAGCTGAAATCCGGCGCTTGCATTGCTACTGTCTCACATTGCACCTGTCTTGTGGACAAACAGAGCAGCCTCTCTGGGGTCAAAACAGCACCTTTCACCAGTGATCATTTAATGGGAATTATTTTCTGTGTGAATTAGACAAGAATTGGAAGGCTTCTGCGCTGTAGCTCATGAATGGAGATGCTCAGGGAGAAAAAGCAAATGTTAACGAAACGCATTACGCAGGCGATTTTGAAACTTGTCCTTGGCAGAAGGAGGGGTGAGCAGTGCAAGCCAGATTCTGCTGTTGAACGCACCGATGTAAACCTAGAGTAAGTCCATTAGAGAGGAAATCAAGGGGGCTGCCGCGGAATGGTGAACGTGTAGAATTTGGGGCAGAAACAGAGTACGTGCAGTGGGGAGAATGAACAAGCTGAGGAGTGGATGTCGTGGAGAGCAACCTCCGAGCACCGGCACTGCTGTTGATGGTTTAATTTGGGTGTGTAATGGGTATGGTGATGCAGTGGGAAACATTTGTACAATGTGGGGTTGTTTTTACGTTTTGGAGCATTTTCTGGATGCACCTATCGTAATCCCTCTAGACTGTGAAATTAGGCCACGTACTGGTTTTACAGTGAGCCCTTTGTGTTTCTGGCAGCAAACACTCCTGAACTCTGCTCTCCAGTCTTGTGGCTGTAAACTCCTTCACCCCCTCCCATACTGTCCCATCTCCAGCAATAATATCCCCTCCTCTGTTGATAAACAAACACCCCCAGAGGAAGTTCACAGGAAGAATAGTTATTGAAAATGAACCATGCGGTCAGGTCCAGGCCGTGGGTTGCTGCGTGTTTCCTACTCTACATCTGCTTGTAGGAGTTGCCTTGATGAGACGTCTGCCTGTCTGTCTAACCATGAGTCTTTTTCTTCTTTTCCCATCTTCATGGAAAATGCAGAAGATAAAAGAGAGAATAAAATTAATCTCAATTTGCTTTAAAATCAGCGTGGACAGTATTTGGGAACCCCAAAAAGGGAGGCTAGCTTCAATGAACTTGTAGAATTTCTTCTTGAGAAATACACTAATTTTTGTCTGGACTTCTTTTTAAACACTGAAATGTAGATTCTGGCTTCAGGCAACACTGTTGCTTTTGAGTTGTGCAAAGGCTGGAAAAGGACTAAAACAGCCCAAAGGATAATTGTCCTACTGCAGTCTGAGCAGGAGGCTGATACATCTGGTGTCACCCATCTCTCTCATGGAGCCACCAGCGTAAGGAGGTAGGAGTGAGCAGGACCCAAGGAAACAGCTAACTGTGCAGTCCCTGAGAGCTCTGGAGCAAGGGAAAGGTAGGGATGACAATGGTAGTGGAAAACACAAAATGCTTTAACTTGCTCCAGAGGTCCCCCAAATCCCTCACAGCCCAGGGGGAACCCAAGAAAAAGTCCGTTTATTTGTGGCTGCTCCTGGGTTGTGCCTTTGGTACTGCGCCTTGGTCGGCTTAAGTAGAATTTGAGGGAATTACAGGTTTGTTTCCTTCCAGGAGACACTGGGATCCTGTATAAAGCCTTCCTGGCTATTCAAATGTGTGAGGAAAATCACCAAATTAAAGAAAAGCTCTGGGAGTGGTGAAGGCAGCACTGGAGAGGGCTGTGGCTTCTCACTTGTACAGAGGTGTGGTATTGATATAGTGCTCATGTCACTGTCCCAGGCTTCCTCTCTTCCTTAAGGAATATCTTTGGAAATTGGGAACGAGGGAGTTTAAACAGATTTAATAGATGTGAAAGTCGTAGTCCTACTTTTAGTTCTAAGAGCCTTGAAGGTTTAGATGTATTACAAAAGGTTTCCAGTGCTGGCACAATTTCCGTACCTTAAAATAGGATGGTTTAAAATAGTCTTATCTGTTGCTTTTTGTTGAAAGAGCTGTTTCTCTTATTGTACAAATATTTTCTGGCATGTAATTAATAGCCTTATCTGTAAGACTATTCCAGTGTGGTCTTTCCACCTCCCACCCCAATGGGGAGGAAAGACAATCAGAAATGAGCATTTCATGTCACAGCATGGACAAATTATCAGTTGTTGCACAGTCCCTTTGCCTGTGAACGGATTAAATAAAGAAGGGGGACAGGGTGGTGGTGGAAATGGACCTGATTTATACTGGTGAGCTTCCTTCCGGAATTCCAGGATAGCTGTCAACTCTTCCTCCTAGGAGGAATATTGAGCGATTCGTTCAAGAGCTCTGAATTAATGAAGAGCAGAGCATCTTCTGCTCATCTTTGCACTGGGAAAGACTGGAATTCCCCAAAGTCCTCTTGCTAGAGATGGTTTAATCAAACAGACTGTTTACATTCTGTGTCTCACCAGGGGCAACGCTCGAACAGGGGTGGTCTTCAGCTATATGCTGTAATACTAAGGGTTTATTTTATTGTCTTTCAAACATCAGCATACCACCAGTTTTACTGGGAAATGGCTGTATCCAAACACCTGCAGGCTCCATGGAACAGACCAGAGAGAGAAACAACAGCAGTTGCATCTCACAGAGGCAAAATGACACTGCCAGGGGTCTGCACTTCTTCTCCAAAGGTTTCTGCAGGGTTGGGATTTGGCAGCAAAGGTGGTCCAGGAGCACTTGTGCTCATGGACGAAAACACCTTGCAGAGGTAGGAGCCTGAGCACTGGACCAAACTCTTCTCTCTGCTTCAAGCACTGATGGCAGAGGCAAGAGAAATATGGTGTTTCTGCCCCAGCCAGGCATTTTGTTTCACACTGTCATGGCCAAACTATTGTAGTGACCAGTTTCTGTGCTCTGATACTTAAGAAGGCACTAAGTGAAATGGGAGCTGTGTATTTCAAGAGAGAGAGGGAAGAAGGAAGTGAGACTAGAGTAGCTCTTCCTGCTATTGCCCATCTGCCTCTGGATGAATGTCGTTTGCACTTATATCTAGAAACCAACACTTTACAACACGTCTGTATGTCTGAAATGGGCCACAAACCTTGAGTCCGGATCTAATCTTGTGTTCAGATACAGGGTTTTTCTGAAAAAATATTTTGGTATCTTCTGGAAGTGATGTATTTCCGCTCCCCATGCGCAGGATTTTCTGTGCATCATTGAGGAGGATGCACGTAAGTAGGCAGCGAGGCCAACATTCTTCCAAACCCAAGCAATCCAACCAGCTGTTCAGCAGGGATGTTATTTATTGAGAACTGTCAATGTGTTCAACACATGGTGTCTTTTGCACTGACGAGCTCGCAGCCTGGCTTTGATGGGGATTCTCTGACACTTGTCAAACACTGGGGACACTTGTCAAATACTGGGGACAGGGCAAGTTTTTATGTGAAAATTATTATAGAAGGGCATTGCAAAAATATGTTCTGTAAGGAAAGGAGAGACAGAAACTCTCTGGCAGAGAAGAAAACAGAGGGATTTGCAAAGGGTTTCTTTTTGGCTGGCGGTCGCGGGAAGAGAACAGAGATTTCCTTCAGCGATAAATTAGATGCTTTGGGAGAAAGAGAGTGTTTGTGTCAGCGGTGATGAAACTGCTGTGTGAGAGAGAAGCAGGCTCCCTCTTCTGCTAATCCAAGCTGCTTGTTTTGTGGCAGAGTGGCTGGGGTGCACAGGTTGCTCTGGGATTTTAGCTCCTGCATTGCAGTTGCTCTGAGGTGCCTTCAGCTCTGTCCTTTCCATCTGTGAAGGTGGGGTAATGGTTCTCAGCAGCCCTTAGAGATGCTGTTTGTAAGGATGAGGTAATAACATCAGTGCAGCGACAGTGATGCTGTAAATCGCAAATGCCACTCCATGGTACCAAAAGGAAGAAAGACTCAGCCAACAAGTCCTGATAGCCAGGGTTGTGTTTGGTCCCTGCAGCACTGGGCTATGATAAAGAGAAGACTCAGGTTGTGGGATGCCAAAGAGACAAAAAGACAGAGGTATGTCTTGCCAATCTCACACTTATCAATTTGTCCCATCTTTTTGCTCTTGACTTATGTAAGCTCATATTCATGGGCATCCCAGGTATTTATTTTCCCTTACTGAAAAACAGTGTGATTCTGGCCACGTTCCCTCCTATTCAGCACAATGCAATCTTGGCTCTTTACTAGTTAATATTTTCTGTCAACAACCTGCAAGAAAACATAAACTCAGTGCTGATAAAATTTGCAGATGTTGCAGAGTTCAGGGAGTGGTAAACAATGACCAAAACAGGACTCTCTTTTGGGTGTTTTCAAAAATTGAGAACATGCAAACAGTATGCATTTAGAGTAAAGCCAAAAGTGAAGTCATATGTATAGAAAGATGGGCAGCAGGTCAGATGTAAAGGATGGATGGTGGGGGAAGGGACTTTCACCTGGAAGCTGAGTGTGTAGAAGTAACCACGTGTTGGAATAGATAAAACATGTCAATGTGAGCTGCCAATGTGATGCTGTGGCCAAAGGTTTGGAGTCATCGTTGGCTATGGAAATAGGGAAGTGTTGAACGGGACCGGGGAGGTTCTGTTGTCCTTGTGTTGAAACTGTAGTGGTACTGCTGGAGCACTTTGTCCAGCCCTGGTGTTCACAGTTTAAGAAGGATGTTGTATGAAAGAGGATTTAGAAGGGGAAAAAAATAACCATGACGATAATTATAGGATCTGTAACAAGACTTGAAGTATTTGACTCAGAAAGATTAAGAGGTGGCTTGATCATTACGATCTTTAAGTATAAGTTTGGGGAATATTAATCTGATAATTGGAGGTTGGGAATCTAATAATAGAGGATATGAGTAAATCCAATGGATGCACATGGAGACTAAGCAATTTCAGAACAGAGAAGAAATGCAGTATTTTAGCTCTAAGAGTAGTCAACCATTGAGAAACCTTTCCGAGTAGAATGGTGGAATATCTATCACCATAACTTTCAAGTTTAAATTTAGTGTTTTTCCAAATTACAAGTTTTTTAAAGAGGAGTTAATTCAGTCCTCACCTGTATTGTGTCTGAGCACTTCTGTAATGTGAGATTATTCTGGGGTTTTCAGCTATTATTGCAATAATAATTGAAGCCAATAGTAAAACACAGGTAGCACCAGGATGCTAATTTCAAACCTTTAAATTTTCCGGTTTTTCTGTGGATTCTCCTTGAAAGTGATAAGGTATTTCTAATCACCATAATATTCCCACCTCTTTTTTTAGTGTCTTCTGGCATTGCTATAGTTGAATTGTCAGGCTCACTTTCATATGATGTTCTTGATCTTATTTAGATTTTGTCACTGAGGATCAACTTGGCTTTTCCCCTTCAAAACAGTCCAGTGTGCCAGTCTGGAAGACAAGCTGCAAAACAAGACCGAAATCTTTTCTCATTGAAG
Organism: Patagioenas fasciata; assembly: GCF_037038585.1. Taxonomy (NCBI): domain Eukaryota; kingdom Metazoa; phylum Chordata; class Aves; order Columbiformes; family Columbidae; genus Patagioenas; species Patagioenas fasciata. The sequence goes on from NC_092539.1 coordinate 4,275,346, forward strand.
ATAGCAATAGTTTTACTGTTGACTTCAATGATGCCCAGAATTTACCTCCAGAATATGACTTTGGGGAGTGAGGTCAAGGTTTCCTTCTAGAAGCTGGAGCATTGGCGAGGTCAGGGCTGTGAAGCTAGCACAGCGATCGGCCCTTAAAAACAAAGAAGTGAATGAGAAGGCAGAAAATAAGCTTGGGCTGACTTTTGCTTGTCCTCTCCTTGCTGGGTGGTCTGTGTTACGGTCTCAGGGCAGAGCAACGGTCTGGAAGGGTATGTAGGTTGTGTGCTGAAATGACCTATTCCTGGGACTTTGGCCGGGTTGCAACCAGAAAATATAGAGCAAAGACCTATCAAAGGTAATTAGTGTTCTGAGACAGGATTTTATTTCATTTGAGCCACGCTCAGCTGGAGACTGTTTCTCAAAATTCAGATTTAAGCCAAATGCTCGAAATGCCCCGGTCTGCTCCCTCAAAGCACATGTACACATAGGCCTATGCACAGAGAAAGTAGCACATATACATGCTGTTTTGTTAGTCTTCATTTCTTTGGTTCCAGGTTTAACCAAAAGTGGAAGGGCTGAAATAACATAAGAAAGGTTGGATATACGATATTTCCTGCTGCTCAGCTAAACACAAGAATTGCCAAAAATCTTCCAATGTAGCTTGATTCTTTTACATTTTTCTCCCAGTTCTGCAGACTTGAGGAGGTCAATTACTTCTGAGAAGCGTTTGACTTTGGCAATGCTTATGGAAAGCGAAGTAGAATTATGACCTTTTGGAGTTCTGCCCATCGCTGTCCCATCTTGTCCTTTAAGAACTAAAGGCTGAATTTTCAGCTACAGTCTTCGGCTTAATAGGTGTGAATTTGTTTCTGTACACTTCTAAGACTTTGTGAGTACCTGCGTGAGAATTTGCTTTTAGATGTCTATTTATTTGTGCTCACAGATCAAGCGATCACTGATATTTGTAGAGCAGAAATACAGGCTCAGGTATTTGCAAGAGGAAAATTGTACCAAAACAAATGAAACTGGATTCAAACTGAGCAGAAAAATAGAGGTCTAAAATTATATACTTAGGTTAGTATGTGGTGACTACAGCCTATCTGGAATGCATACTATAATAGTTATATCATGTTAGAGAGGCAGGTTTTTTTTCAGCAAGATGTTTCCTAGAAAGCAGAAACATCTCTGTGGTTTGTGTATGGGTTTGGAACTTGTATGCAAGTATGGAGCGGGGAATTTGAGGCATGAAATAATCATGATGAGAGAAGGGCCGGATCCCTTTCAAAAGCGACAGCAGCAAACAGGCACCATCGGCTCCGTTCCGCCTGCTGTTGCTGCACGCTGTTCTGGGTATTGCAGCGGAGACGTTTCTTTTAAGGTTGGTAAATTCCTCAGTTGTTTCTATTAGTACAGGAAAGATGCAGACATATGAGAAAGCCAGATGCAATAAGATATTTGAGCCTGGATAAGATCTTAAGATATTTTTACAAGAAGATGTTTAATTTGCACTGAGGCAAAGACCTTGCATGGTATGAATCAGTGTAAATGCACTGGAACTACTCGGTTTTGCACTCACAAAGTATCTGCCCAAGAATGTTCTCAAAATCCAATTAAATAACTAGAACTGTTTCATGTGGAAATGCCCCTCAATTACAAAGACAAGTCTAAGCTATCATGATGTGATTTTTACAGCCTCCTTGCAGGGTGCCTTAGTTTGCATTCATGGAATTTTTTGTTTTTGTTTTGGTTTTGTAATAATGTGGATGTTGGCCATCTGTCTGATCCTGGAAAGGTTGTAAGGTTGTCCCCGCTCCCCAGGTCCTCTTCCCACTCCCTCATTGATCATAATGTTTGATTTAGGTGCCACTAGATTTCCTCCTTTGTTCTCCAGCCCTCGCTTCCCCCCAACAAACACACACGCATTGTGCAATGGTGTAAAAGCTCTTGTCTCTGCAGCTGGGAGTAGTAACTGCTCAGCTGGTTCCAGTGCTGCCCTAAAGCTGCTGTAAAGGTCAGAGACAAGGGAATTCTAAAAAGCAAAACAAGCTGTGTTGTTGTCCCCCGCTTCAATCCTGGCTAGGTGTTTTGATCAGCACCACATGCAGTCTCAGGCATAGAGCTCCAGTTCTCACTGCTGTGTGTTTCTGGCCATCGAGGGGGTTCCACAGGGCAGCATTTTGGGTGTTTTTCAGCCCAACTACGGGCTTGGCTGCTGTTGCAGCTGATGGACTTGTAGTGCTCATCAGGCACAGAGCACATTTTGAAAGGAGGTGCCATACTGAAGTCCTGGTGGGCTGATGGGTGTTGTGCACGGTCATCTGATGGCACAGATGTGCCCCTAATCATCCTTCCAGGAGAACGTTTCCTCCTGGGATGCTCTGGCCATCTGATCTGCTCTGAGGTATGCTGACCTATCTTGACCCAGTTTATGATCAATTCTCTCGGCAGTTTTCTAAAAGGAGCCCAGAAAATACCACTTTATCATTTGAATTGGCTGGAAGTTATGGTACTTACAGCTCTGTTCCTTCCGTAGAAGATACTCTCTGTGTTTGCTCTTAAGCATTAGCTCTCAGAAAGGGGAGGAAAGCCGCTCTCTGTTAGCATGTGTACACAAGAGCAAATTTCTCTGTGGAGCTTTAATAGCTAATCAGTATTTGGCTGATAGTGCAGGGAGGAGCAGGAGGAGATGTGGAGGCAGAGGTAACATGTTCCACCAAGCACACTGCTGGGTACATTCATCTGTGTGTGGAGAGCGACCCTTTTGCTGATGTGCATTGTGTTTATGTCCTTGTTTTTGTAACTTTGGTTGTGTGCTTCCAGTTTTGTGTGTGTTACTTGGGCATGCGTACGTGGAAGACGGGTGATTTTCATGCATGCCTCTTGATATGCATCTGCGTGTTTTGCAACATCTGCTTTTAAAGTGACAATGATGTTGATGCTGGATTTCTCTAAAGGTGAATACACTGGCTGAGCTACAATAGGATGGTTAATTCATAACCCAGCTCTGCTGATCAGTGAGCATAGATAAACTTGGAAGTTGAGAGGTGTGTTAAGGTCCCTTTGAGGCCAAACCAACAAACTTACTGAGGGGTTTCCATTCCCTGTATTTGAAGGATATCTGAGTTTTCATAAACACTAAACTCAGCTTTATTATCAGCAGCACTAGAGTATCTAAAACTGGCATCCAGCAGCCTGAATTCTTGTCTGAATCAAGCCTGAGGCAAAGTCTGCCGTGTTTATGACATACACCAGTGATTCTCTGAAGGAACACGCTGATGGCTGCAGAGTTTATGACTTAATGTTAAGTAGTACCCAAAGGAAGCCTGACTGTACAATCTTGAAACCATCCCTATGTCTGCATGTGTTGTGATTATCTCTAAGAACGTGGACGCATGCTCATTTTTCGAGCTTTAACCAAAAATGTTCAGTTTCTGAGAACAAGGCAGGAGAAATAACTTGTTTTGTAGATACTGGAAATCCTTACCCTTGTTCTGTGGAATGTTCCCATGGTCCCAGACTTTATAGCAGGGGCTGAAGTTTGACCCTTGCGAAGGATGTGCTTTTTCCTATCCATCTAAAAACCCGCCCAAAACTAGTTATTAGATCATAAACAACCACAGACTGTTAACCAAGTACCAGTCTCCACTGGTTCTGCAGATTTATTGTGAAATGCTGAGGAAGATCTAGATAAGAAGCCAACCTTCCCCCCAATGCTTGTTTATGCTGATGCTGTATACAGAGGAGCCCTTGCAAAAGCAATACCCAGTCCAAGGGTGACCCTGTTGTAACACCGCAAGGACTGAAGCTCGCTGCTCCGTGCCATCTGGTTCTGCAGTGTTGTGTGTTCACTTACGTCTCAAAATCCTCACAATCAAATAAATTCTCACCCCAGCCTACCAGATCTATTTGCAGTAAGCTCTTATATACTGCTAGCGGGTATATTCTCACAATAGGCTCAGTGAAGTGTCGCTAATATGATTGTTCGTGCCAGTGACTGCTCGGTTGCAGCCTACATGATTTTATTATCAGAAGGGAAGGATTTATATAATGTTCATAACTAACCAACCACTACAAATTCATGTTTTGCTGTTTTAGCCGTTCTCACCTCCCTGTTTTCAGGCTTCAAGGTGTCTCATTGAGCACGTGAGTGACTGGGAATTTGAGAAACAGTACAGAATATATGCTTAATTTAATGCTAAATGGCAATGATATAAAGATGTTGATATTGCAAAGAACCTTGGGCCAAATTCTCAACGTTAAACAGGCATAGCTGTATTAGACACTGTATTTCTACATGATGAAGATCTTGTCTTTCATGTCGAAACAAAAAGAACTCCATCCTTCTGTCCCAGCTCTGAATCCTATTGCATAGCTTGTGAATGACAATATCTGGTGTAAATTCAGCTAGATTGATGGCAGCAGCAAACATCCCCTTTTTGCTGGCTTAAGTAGTCCATGGCCACCTGAGCAAGTCTCAGGTGGTTTGTTTGAGCCACTCCTCGTCTCAGGGGGCGACCTCAGGAGGCCTCTCAGCTGTCTTGGAAATGGTATAGACAGAGATGTTGCCTTAAGTACTCTGGACTTTGAATTATTTAACTATTGCGGAAGGAAGTGGGGGCTGGGGGAAGCGTGGCAAAGGAAGGGAGAGATTATTTCTCCCCTTTGTAAAACTACATTGGGTTCAACATCATACCATGAAATATCCAGTACAGAACTCAAGAACTGCTCCAGTGGATCTTCACTGACTTATCCAATTGCATGGAACATGGGGATACTTAACCCAAATCTGTCGCTTTTAATTATTTTCCTCTGGACAGATAAAAGCTTTCTATAGGTTCCTGTAGAATATTTGCTCTTTCAAGCGTTCCTCTGTGCTTTGATACTAAACGATTAAAGCATGCTAAAGAAAAAAACAGCCCCAACCTTTAGCTCCCTGTTCTTGGGCCCCCTGACTGCAGCTTTGATTGTTGACCTAAATTCCCCTTTCATAACTGAGTCCCGTCACCTCTGGTTGGAGTCTCCCAGCAAAACAGCCACGGCCAACTTTCAGAAGTGCAGGGCACTGTTTTCCCTCCTGCCTTGCATGGCTGTGACGGGCTCCGTGGCACACCTGATGTGTTCAAAGTCAAACCGCCCTCCTTCTCCCCCATCCCCCAACTTCTCCGCTCCTGGAAAGGAAAGCATAACAAATCCTTTTTTTTTTTTCCCCCTCTCCTGTTGTTCAGCAAAGTGAGGAAACTTTATTCTGCATAAAGAACTAAATCCTTAGGTAGTTCTGTGGCTGAGCTGGTTACCGGTGAGATTGATCTTAGGAGGAAGATGCAAGAAACTGCACTGAAGTGAGGGAGGGAGACCTGGCGTCTGTTATTGATAATATTAAAGTGGATTACAGTGGCTTGCATGGGCTACTTCAGCCTCTCTTCTTTCGAGCTCTGCCCACAGAGAAAGCTACTTATGACTTCGGCAGCTACAGCCTCTAGCTGTGAGTTCCCGTTTCTCTGTGGCTGCTGCCGATAAACATCTGGTCCATGCTCGGCATCGCGAGCTCGGTTGGAACAATGCCTCGTGTCCTCACCCAGGACATACGTGCTGTGCTTGTGCTACCAAATCCTGTCCAGCACACCGGGCCCATGCGAGTATGTGGCTCTAGTTTAAGTCCCCAGCAAAGTCTTGAAAGCAAATTGGGATGTAAGTCATACACTGGTCTTTAGTCACGGCCTCCTGGAAGAGGTGATGGACAGTTGTATGCTGGAGCAGTTGTGGGTCGGTAGCCAAAGAACTGAGATTTCACTTGTAAAAAAAAAAAAAAGAGGAGAGACTGTATTTCTGGTTTTCCATGTTTGCCTTTGGAGTTTAATTTTCCAGCTCTCTCCACTCTTTTGATGCTTAGGAATTTACTTTTCCTCTAAGAGACCGACATCATGGGACTGGAAGGAGCCTCGTAAGCCATCAAAGACTGTCTTTGGCCAAGCATTCAGGAACATGGTATCTTAATCTGTTCATGCATTTCTCTGGAGTTGTCTGAGAAGTGACTCACTCCTTTGTGGGGAAGGAAGGTCACCAATGCGTCTTACTGGAAAGCTGAACTAGCACCTCTTATTTTTATTTTTATTTTTTAATACAAGAGAGAATTCCATTTCAACCCCTTGGGATTCAGGAACAGGAGCTTTACAGGGGAAAAAAATCTTTCAGACTAAGGAGTTAGAAGGGCTGTCAGTGTTCTTCTCAGATATAGCTCCATCCCTTTCTAGCAACTCAAGGGAATCAGAAATGAAGAAAACTGTTTGCTGCTGTATGAAACTTGTACTTTTTTAAAAAAAATCTAATTGCTGCAGGGAAAACAAACATCAGTTTTATTTCTCACCATTTCTTGGCTCAGAAACTTCAGGCACATTCGCCAGATTGTGGTTTTGCAGTCACTGGCTTGAGTCGCATTTACCATGAGGTCTCTTTACACCATTCTTGGTTTGTAAAGGGAAATCAAGTAGCTAAAAATGTCCTTTACCACATTATTGTAAAGAATTCTCAGTGCAAATGAGAATCTAAACTCTGTATGCTTTTCATGTAAATGTTGGTTGTGGTCACAGCTGAATTTTGAAATTTGGAGTGTCAACCATTGCAAGGATGGTTTTGCTCAAAAACAGCCTTGTTTGGGGTAAAAGAGGCCTCTTCTTGTTTAAAAATGTTCTTAATTATATCTGAGAAATAACTCATGGCTATGGAACCCTTTACTAAATTGAAGTAAATTGTGAAAACATCGAATTATTCAGTTTTCAGAAGTTCTGGCAATTATTTCACATGTCCCTCTTCCAATGGCTTTGGCCTTATTAGTTGTCATAGAAGAAGTAATAAATTCTTTTATTATGACATCCAAACTCCCAGCTGAAATTAGTTTCATTGTGCTGGGGACAAAACGGAAAAGTGACACTCCCTTAGCTGGAGGATTCTTAGTCTGGAGCCAAAAGTGAAGGATTGGGAAAATAGGTACAGCATACAAGCAAAAGAAGGTCACGAAGAACTGGTACAACTTTGCAAGTTATAGGGAATGTGGGTTTCTTATCCCCTTTCTTACTCTTTTTCCTTTCTCTTAAGAATAAAACAAGTCTTGCTGCTCGAACATCTTTTCATCAAGAGCTGGATGTCTGTAATAGTAAAAGTTTGAGAAAAGAATACTATACGTGGCATATGGATTGAGTAATGACCTTTGCCCTGAACTAAAAAATGTGAGGAGCTGGAATAGTAGAGTGTTTTAGTTCAGCAGCTTTCATACTGGCATGTTCAGTGGTGTCCCTATTGTCACTGTTTTTTTCTTTTTCTGCCCTCCTCTGGCTCCCTGTAAATCTTGAATTGATGGCAGCTGTTTGAGCCAAGCTCAAGACACGTTGCATCACATCAGGGTTTAAGCGCTCAAAGGCAAGGGAGGATTGCTACTATTCTGTAGTATTCCTCCAGCAGCTACATCTGTTCAGCTGAGGTCAATCACTAGCATCACGCAGCACTTCAGAGAGAGGAAGATGTTCTTTAATTCTGGCTTAGAAACCATGTTTCCATTCCACAATAATTTATTAGTTTTGGGGGGGAATATTTCCAGCCCCGATCAGTACAAAAAGCCAAAAAACTTGACCCTTAAAGACTGTATGGTGGCCTTCCCCAGAGCTGGAGACCCCAAAAGACTGTTCCAGGACGTCCAGCTGTCTGTTCACCAGCAGGGATCTTGGATGCCTTAAGAAACAGGTGGAGCCACTTTTGCATGTGCAGCTGCCCTGTGGTCCTCAGGGCTGGAGAATTTGGTCACTCAGTGGCAAAGGTGGCGGGAGATGGGTGGGGAGCATGGCCAGGATGGGTTGACCTTCTGTTCTTGTGGTCAAGACAGCCAAGGAAGTCCCTGGGGTTCCCTTAGCTGTGTTGAAGACCTGCAACTTCTCAGAGAGATTTGTTGGGACTAACCCATTTCTACATCACTTTTTCTGCTCTCACCATGTTGGCGTTTCTTGGCAGGCAAAGACTCTCTTGTAAAATGTCTGACCAGCTCTAATGGTCTTATTACAATGAGTGGGGATTTTTATAACTTTTTTTTTTTAATGACTTGTTTGGAAGAGGGACTTGTCTTGCCAGCTGTCTTCTCATTCATTTCAGTATTATCCACCCACTATTGTTGGACAATACCTTCATTTGAGATTCATAAAAATACAGACGCTTATGGGCTCTCATACATCTGAAAATGAATGCTTAGTAGAAGTGTTTATTTCATAATGAAAAATTTTGAAAGCTTTAAAAACATGCTTTAGAAGGTCATTGGTAGCTTTGGCTTTCAAATCACAAACTTCTCAGGTAAAAATCCATCCTAGCAAATGTTTTGTTTTTCGTTTTCTGCCATATTTGTTTTTTCCTTCCCTGATCCTCCTCCTCTCCTTTCTTGTGATCAGAAGTAGCAGGGTAAAGTAGAAGCTGGTCTCAAAAAGGTTTTGAACTGAGTGCGCCCTACAGATGAATAAACACATTACCTTCTGAACCCTGGGATCCCTTTTCCAAAGGAAACAGGAAAAGGGGGAGCTCAGAGTCCCTAGCAAAATACCAACGTGCAGAAAAAAGCCCTGTTTAAATTTTTTTAAGTTTCCCATCAGAAGAGGGTTTTTTTTCCAGGGGGAGGAGGAGAAGGGGAAGGGTGTGAGGAGAGGGGAAAGGTGGGTGTTGGGAGAGGGGAGGAAAAATACAGTGAATGCTCCGGTAACCTTTGCTCTGTTGATACTAGACAAGACTGTGCTGTTAATGAGTGATTGTTAACAGATGGCTGTTGAGCAACTTAGTCAGAAGCAGAAGATGTTATTTGGTGGTAGTGCTGGGAGGGTTAGGGTGCAGGGGTGAGGCAAGGGGATATTTAGTCTTTTCATGAGGACTGAGCTGTCAGAGATTTATGATTTTCGTTTGGGCTGTTGGAAGTGGAGACTTAGGGGAAGGATTCTTTTCTGTGTGCGGATGGTTGAAAGGCCGTTTGGTGCTGAAGGCTCTGACGATTATTTTTTCAGTTGAGGGGTGTCCCTGCAGCCCTTGGCCTTTGGGAACTGAGAGATGGAAATGTATGTCTTTAGCTTTCCAAGCCTCATGTCCCAAACTGAGAAGGAGTGGGCTCTTCCCACTGATAAGGGCTGTCTGAAGATGGGTTGAGAGAGTTTCAGGTGTGGATCCACACTTTGAGAAAAATGATTAGTTTTCTGCGATGTGCCAAATTGTTATTGTGTGTGTGTGTGGAGGCAGGGATCCTTCTGAATGTGTGTCTGTCTGTGCATGTTTCTTGCCCTTTCCTGATATGGTATATAACTTGTCCAGCACATCCAGCCATTTCCTTAGTGGGTTTTATTTGGTATAAATTTGAAGGTAACCTGAACACATCCCATTCACTCTATGTAGAATTTGAGCGCTTGATCCTACCAAGATTATTGCGGTTGTTCAGCCTATCTCAACTGTGCAGTACTTAGATTTTATACTTAATTCTTCTCTGGACCTTATATGCAAGGTTCAGGGGTGTGAAGTACAAATGAGATCACAAAGGATTGCTTCTCAAGGCTCTTCTTATTTTCAACCAGTGATGTATGGTTTGAGTGAAGGTAGGAACCAAATGCACAGTACAACATTTTGCAAAAGGGTTTTGGTCTTTGATCAGGATAAGCGGAATACCATTTGTACACACCTCTGGCAAAATGTGATCTTTAATAGCAAGTCTTAGCATGACCTCCCACAATCGTGCACTAGATAATTTCATGTCTTTCTTGTACGTTAACTTTGTAACATACGTAGGTGAGTGTGTGTATATACATATAGAGAGATATATGTATACAATTGAAAGACTAATTTCTTTATTCTGTCATCCTTATTTATTCATATTTCTTTTTTGGGGGCACATAGGACTGTATGACAAATGTTCTTACACCTCCCGTGACCGAGGATGGGTCCTGGGGATTAACACCGTCAGTGACCAGGGGAATAGAGACCCCCGCTATTTCTTCTCTCTGAAGACGGACCGTGCTCGCAAAGTAACCACCATTGCAGCACATCGCAGCTACCTCCCCAACCAGTGGGTGCACCTGGCTGCCACGTATGATGGGCACCTGATGAAACTCTATGTGAACGGTGCCCAGGTGGCCACAAGTGGAGAGCAAGTGGGCAGCATCTTCAGTCTTCTGACCTTGAAGTGCAAGGTGCTCATGGTTGGAGGAAATGCCCTGAACCAGAATTATCGGGGTTACGTAGAGCACTTCAGCCTCTGGAGGACAGCCCGGTCTCAGAAGGAGATCTTGTTGGACATGGGCCAGGCAATTCACAGACAAGACATGCCTCTACCTCAGCTAGTTCTTCAAGACAGTTTACTGAATGTGAAAAACACCTGGTCTCCCATGAAGGATGGCAGCAGTCCTCAGAGCAAGTTCAGCTATCATCATGGCTATTTGCTGGATACCAGCCTAGAGCCTCCGCTCTGCGGACAGACAGTCTGTGACAACACGGACGTCATCACCAGCTACAACAAGCTCCCCAGGTTCCGCCGCAACAAAATTGTTCGCTACCGTGTGGTAAATCTCTACGATGACAAGCACCAGAACCCCACCGTCAGTCGGCAGCAGATTGAGTTCCAGCATCAGCATCTAAATGAGGCTTTCAGCCGCTACAACATCACCTGGGAGCTGGAGGTGCTGGAGGTGAAGAACTCTTCCCTTCGCCACCGACTCATCCTGGCCAATTGTGACATCAGCAAGATCGGGGATGAGAACTGTGACCCTGAGTGCAACCACACCTTGACCGGGTACGACGGCGGAGACTGCCGGCACGTACGCCACACGCTCTTCAACAAGAAGAAGCAGAATGGTGTGTGTGACATGGATTGTAATTACGAGAGATACAACTTCGATGGTGGGGAATGCTGTAACCCAGAGATAACGGAAGTCACCAAGACGTGCTTTGACCCATATTCTCCTTACAGGTAGGCAATTTCTTAAACAAATAAGTATTTTTGCAATCATATTAATGGATATTTGTCTAGATATTGATCAGCCTGCTGGCTGTTAACCCTTGTGTTATTGGCATTATGGGTTTTGGAGTTTTTAATTAATTTTTTTCTTAGTATTTAGCTCACATTACAGTTATCCAAATGCAATCTCAGTAATGGTCTCAACAGAGTCTTAACATTAAATTGGTATTCCCCATGTAGGCTACAGAAAGTTATTGCTAAGGACCAAAGCAGCCAGCTTCGGGACACCCATTAGTTGTTTGTTATGAACAGTATATTGTGCCATTGCACAGTTTATTTTAACCACAGACTCTTAGGAGTGGGAACTGGATGTTGTAGAAAGCTGCTCATGCGTATTTGGAGAGTGAAAAGCCCCTAAGACATGGAATGGAACATAAATATACATAGGGAGACTTGATTTCTGTAGGACATTTTTGAAGGTAGGTAGGTTATTCTATATTCTTAATACCATGAGTACAGCACTGCTGTGGAGGAGCAGCTGAGTTCTGTGGGTTATAGGGAGGGAAGGTAGTACCACGTTCCTGGCAGTGCTGCCTCACATGTTGGGTGGGTAATTGAACTCTTCTGCACCCCATTTTGTACATATGAAATTGGGCATAGGGTTGCTTCATTGTAAATGGCCGGGAAACTTACTGCAGGTGGATGTGAGATGATAAGATCCTGAGGTCCTCAGCTAAAGGCTTCCTTTTGTTGTGGTTTGAAGAGGGGCATCCCTGACTAGCTTGCGTCTGTTGAGTACCACCTACCTACAGTTACTCCAAATTGCTTCTGATAATCTTCAGATAAAGTTATTAGGTTTAAGTAAAAAAGTGTTCCCTGTGAATGACTTAGAAATATAAACACAGAGATGAAGGTAAAAGCTTGAAATTCTGTTGTATGTATCCCATGTTACACAGGGGTTTCTTTAGGGCAATTCATGGAGTCATGGGGGAAAAAACACTCAATGGTTGGAACACCCTGTGTTGTCAAAACTGAAAGCCGGGTTAAGACGTATGAGCTCTTCAGGAGTCCTTTCCATTATAGCAATTCAGGCTATATTTGTAACTTCCTTGGTAGAGAGAAGTTTTTAAATGACATTATCAGCTCTACTGGATCTTTAAATACACATAATTAAGCTGCAAAGAAATGCTTCCTTTCCACATTCTTTCCTTTTTCTTTTTTTAAACTCCAGTGAGGTGGGTTTTTTTTAAATCCTTGTAGCTCAGCTTGACTTCAGTCAATTCCCAGTGAACAAAGCCAAAATGAGGAAATACTTTAAATACTAATGATTGAAAATATCGAAAGGAAAAATACCAATCTTTTAATGCTGTTCAACTGGAGAGGAACACAACTAAGGCATCATCATAGGCATAGCACACATTGGATTGTTTTAACACTGTAGCTCTGAGAACTTGAGGTGTTAGTTATAACAACTATGACAATTTTTAGAAAAATACATTATTTTTAATCTGGTAGTACCATTTTATCACTTAGCTCTGACCAGCATAATACCCCCATACAAAATGAAACAAGAAAAGCCTTTTAAACTTTAATTGACAATTTTAAGACTGTGCCTTAATGTTATTCTGACATACAGAGATGTTTCTATTTCAAATGAAGTCTTTCTGCCCTACAGATCGTACTTGCACAAGCCCAAGCAAGGAATTTTGTTCTAAAACTTGAAGTTACTTTAACACAACATAGTTGCTTTTCATAAGCAGTTGTGTGTTCCTTTTAGAGACAACCACGATACTGAACTTTTCCAGAGGGTTTGCATTTCATGGCATTGAGCTCACAGATATTCTACATGTTCATTTTGGCTTGAGAAACACCTTCTCTTGACTGGCACACTTAAGCCAGTGAGGAAGGCCTGAACATCCTCTTCCACAACATAGAGCCTGAGAAAATCCATAAATCCTCCCAATATATTTTAAACCAGATTTCACTTATTTGTCTTTGCACAGACACTGTAATGCAACATTAACCATTGTCAACGAAACCAAGAGAGTAGGTAGAAGATTCCATCTCTCTGGAGGTATTATTTGATGGCTGATGTGCTTAGACTGAGGTCAGACCCGCCACTGGTTTTGCACTCAGTATGGCAAAATACAGCAGTTACGTCTGTGGACTGGATCAGTGGGGTTTGTAAGGCTGAACACTGTTTTGAGTATTTAGGCTAACAAAGGTTTAGGGCAGTGGCTTTGGCAGCAAAGCCTTCATTGACTAAAAAGATGAAGATTCAAACCCTATGTTTGGCTTTGGTGTTGCCTTCAGCACCATCCCATGAGAGACATTTCCATGCCAATTAGTGATTCAGTCAAAATCTGTGACTCAGTTGGCACCATCCAGGCCCATTTTGCCTCACCAGCCCCTCTTGTCATCACTTTCGTTGGCAAAGAGTCCTCAGTCCCCTCTAATGCAGGCCTTGCACCACATCAATGAAGATGTCTCTACAGCCACCAAGAGCTCACATCTAATTCCAGGTATTTCCTCTGCTAAAGGTCAGTCTGCCAATAGCAGAAGAAAGGGGAAATCGCCCTCAGTCTAGTGAGGCATAAAATAAAAGGGGGGGAAAAGGTGAAATAGTAACAGTAAAGAGTTTCCTGAGCTTTGTGCTGTAAAGACTCTTGACAGCTTTCCTTAGTACTGGGGGGTCCTTTCAGATGCTACAGGGTTTTGTTCCTCCTACATCCTTAGTGGCAGCAGTTGTAGCCAGCTGTTCACCATTTCAGAGTTTATTCCTGAAATACTTTTGTCCTTTGGAACCAACCAAAAAGTGCTAGTGCATGATTAATGCTGTTATAAACAGGAGCTCTCTTCAGTGCCTCTTCATCCCCAAAAGAAGATGCAGCCGCTCCCAGTCGCTTTCCTTCTTCTGACGGTCTCAGTCCATCAAGTCTCCATCCTGTGGACAGAGCTGCTCTGAGTCTTATTAAAAAACCCTCTGCGGATGCTTCTTGACTAAGTACAGCCACAGATATATCGCCAGAACAATTTCAAGACACCTCCAATCTGCATTATCAGTTTCTTGTGACCCTTTTGGCACTTTGGACAAAGCGCTCAAGCACTTTAGTGGTGTTCTTCAGCCACTGTTGTGGTGCAACTACAGTGACCTTAGAGCTGATCTCAGCAGCAGAGTTGTTTTTTCTTTGTTTGTTGTCTCCAAACTCTCTTTCTGGCACCTCTCCGAAAATATTGTCCTCCAAAGAGCTGAGGTTCTGTGCCATAGTCAGGTAGCAGGGGTGTTGGTGCATTTAAATCCAGTGGCATATCCATGAAGAAGTTTGCCAGAGGGGCAGTTCAGAGCACTGGTGGATGGGGACTCTGCTCTCTGAGCCGCTCAGCAGAAAAGCTGTAAACATTGTGGTACTGACTAGATCATCTCTCCTCTTTTTTAATAGCCTATGGGGAAAAAACAAAGGGCTGGTTATCATTAGCCACACAGCAGGCTTTATCCAAGAATATCTGCCTCACTACTTTTTATTAATTTCATGAGAGTGGGACAAAATGTATTCATCTCAGCAGAAGGTTTGCAAGTATTGTTCAGCTTTTCTTCATTTCTGCAGTTCTGGGAAATTAGAACATGCTAAGATCATACAGTCTGGCCCAATACAAAAGTGAGGAGCAAGGATAAACATACTGGCCAGAAATACACATTCCTTGTTTTATTTGGGATATTGCTGGTTGCAAAATAGGGAAGACTGAGCTCATGACACCTACCATGGCTTGTTGTCAAAAAACTTGAAACAAACAGCAAGGGATCATAGGAAATCATGCTCTGTAAGTGCCATTTGATGTGGCAAATTCTTGCACCATACTATGGTTAACTGAGCCATTCCTTTTATGTAATATTGGGCTTGCACTTAAGGCTTCACCACAGGATCGCATGGACAGATAAGCAAGCATTCCCCTTAATGCCTTCTTAGGAAAATGCTGATGAAATTCCTGAAACAGTAAAAGCTACTGGAGTGTCTTCAAACTCCCTCAGTTCATACAATCTACTGAATACTTGCTGGAAATCCCCTCAGAAAAACTGACCCTGCAAACAGGCTTTCTCAACATCCCCATGTGTGCCCTGGAGGCTCCTGCGACCCTTCGGCTCTGCCTGGCCAAGGGCAGGATGAGCTGCACGTGGTCCACAGTCTGTTTGCAGCACTTGCCTACAGACCAGGGGAGACACTGGACCAAAGAGCTGGAGTCCGGTGTCCTGCCGATCCCACCCTTTTCTGTGGCTTTTACCAACATTTGTACCGTGCAGCTCAGCAAAGCTTAGCGTTGTGTCACACCAGCTTGCTCAAGGGCACCGACACATTTCAGAGTCAGTAGTTTAGACTCTGAATGCATGTTTGAACAATTTGTAGAAATCTCCGCAG
The DNA here is from genome assembly GCF_037038585.1 of Patagioenas fasciata. Lineage (NCBI taxonomy): Eukaryota > Metazoa > Chordata > Aves > Columbiformes > Columbidae > Patagioenas > Patagioenas fasciata. The sequence continues at coordinate 4,290,709 of NC_092539.1, forward strand.
TGGTTTTGGGCAGCCAAGGGTACGGCAGAGCCTTGTATGAGGAGCACACCGTGCTGTGCCAAGTGAATGGCAGTGGTGGCATTAAAAGGAGGAGGTGGCTGGCTAATCTCCAGCCTAGGTCAGCCTCGTCCAGATAACTGAACTGTGGCTGCACTTCAGGGCTCCTCCAGGGAGATTTTTGATCAGATCAGCCTCTTAATTCTTTTATTTTTCTTTGACTGGAAATCTTTTCATGAGGCTTCTTTGCAAAATATGGTTAAATTACTCCAGAGGAGGGAGGCACACTTAGACCCCTTTTCTAGGAGCTAGAATAGTTGTAAGAAATACTCCTTGATTCCCAATAAAGGATTAATTTCCACCTAATCCTAAACACTAAAAAGAACAGAAGAAATTCATCAAAGCTCTTCAACTCAGGAAGCTTGAGAACTTAATCCCCTGCCTGGAAGAGACCGTTGTGCAGCTCTTGACTTCAAGGATTCCTGCATTCACACAGGTATCAGACAGACATAGAGCAAATACCTGAGGTTTTGTCTAGAGATTCAATGTTAAATGTCCAGTTCTTTAATTACCAGCCTCAGGGCTGTTTAGAAGGTGGAGAGGTAACACTCTCAAGGACAGAGCTGCTCTGTCTTGGTAGTTGTCACCCAAAAGCCAAGTCCCAACAGGAAATCCTCTGTTCTCTTTGTTTATTCTGTCCTCTATTCCAGATGTCAGGGATGTTGATCAGCTGGGAGGGGTTGCATCTGTTCCCATGCTAGGAACTGACATTTATAAGTCTAGTGTTGAATGCTGATATAGACAGGACTTCAGTACTAAAGAAACTATTTCTATGTATACAATTGCACACTCTAGAAACAGTAGGAGTTTGCTCAAATTAGCTTGACCCACAGTCATCTTTTCCAACAGGTTTTTTTTAAGAAACATTTTTTCCCCAAGACTCATAGGACTCCTGGTTTCTTTCATGGACGTTATCCATTATGTAAAATAATCACTGTCTGGTCAAACTGCAGGATGCTTGGAATGAAGACAGCCTATAAAATCTATGGAGTAAACTATCAGAGATCATTAAGAATCCTTGTGGGAGACAATAGATTAAAGTATTATTATACAATCCAGTGCCAATGCAGACCCATTTGGCTCTGGAACCCCCCGTGGAAGATTTGCCGGCACAGAGTCTGCAGATTTGGAAGGGACCAAGTTTGGGCCTGGCTGCTCCGCAGCTCCGTGTTCCCCTGGCCCCGCTGACGCTCTCCAGCAACCCCTACCAGCCTCTTCAAGGGACGTGGTGGAGCTCATCCCCTCCTGTTTTCTGAAAAGTAGCAGCATATGCCAGTTGGTTTATTCTCTTTGCTGATCAATTCAAATTATACCGTCTCACGCGCAGACTCTCGGCTTGATCACATCCAACGTGCCTCTTTAGAGTACTGTGGGGCTTTGCATTAATCGCCCTGTTTTTCTCCCACATCCATTTGTGTACAGCAGTGGCTGTGAGGTGCCCTCTGTGTTTTTAATCAGTGGCAGCTGAAACCTTCTGTAAATTCAGGAGGTTGCATCTTTCACACAGAGAAAGATGCAAAGCACAGGCTATTTCTGTGGCAAGCTTAACCAGGTGCAGTACTTACATTTGCAACTCCCATCCTGCCTTTCAGACTCTTCTTTTTTTTTGTTTTTCTGATAGGAATTTAAGTTCGATTCTTGCAAGCAATAGCTGGCCCTTGGGGAGATACAGAGCAGCTCCCTCACCGTGCTCCCTTTACAGCATCCATGAGGATGATGCATTTGGCTTTGCCTCTCACGTGGATGGCTGGAGTTGGGCAAACAGTACTTGAGGGTTGGTTTTGTTTTTTCCTAGTGATTCCTTCACTGTTGCTGCCAGTGGAGATGTACAGAAATCTTTCTGAAGAGACAATGCCGACTTGTGCTGTGTCCGGAGGGACTTTGCTCTGTGCAGCCACACTTGAAACCCTTGGCCTTACTGGTGCCTTCATGTAGTGGGTTCACAGGGTTCAGGAGAAGGGGTGAGCAGGATAAGGTGAATTTTCTTTATATAGTCTCAGTTGAAAATGTCAATGTGAGCAGAGGCATGGAAAGTGGCCTAGCAGCTCTGCCTTTGCCCAATATTGGAAAACTTAGTGCCAGGGGAGAAAGCCAACTCAATAGTGCGATTACTCAGGAAATAGCCATTTCTATAAGTAGTTCATAGTTTTGGGTAGAAAAATGCCTTTATGCCACAGAGGACTTGTTTCCAGCCTCAGCAGATGTGATGGAAAGACTGGAAAAAGAACTGCAAGTTCTGAGCAGAAGAGACAGATAATAGTGTGCCATGCTATGACTTCCAGAGCAATGATGGTCTTGATGTAGCTGCAAGAGCTGAAGCTCTTCCAAGTAAGGCAGGTTTCAGCAGCAGGGTGATGTCTTTCCTTAAACCAACTTTTAGTGTTAAGAAAAAAGATAAGGAAAATACAAGGAAGGGTTTATGAGCTTGAAAACTTGTCTTTCTTTTTTTTTTTCCCCAAAAAAACCCCTTAATCAGTTGATCTGGTTGGGGAAAAAAAAAAAATCTCTGAATAGATCATTGCTTGTGATTTTTTTTGTAGTCTTTCTTTTGTTTCAGTTGGTTGGCCTGTTCAGGGATTTCAGAGGTATGAAAACGGAGTATATGTCAGGGGATTTGGGTATGTATGTATGTTTAAATTCGATAGCTGGAACAGAGTGAGGAGGGGATTAACTAAATGGAAAGGTGATGGAAAAGAGGAAGGTCTTGGACAAGACTGAAGGAGAAAGGATGTAGAGGCAGATCCATAGGCAACAGCATGAAGCACAGTCTGTGTCTACTGGCCCTTGTTTGAACTTTTTTGGCATCGGTTCCTTATGTTTTAAGTCCCTGTCTGCCTTCTCCCTATTCTGTCTTCCTTCTTTCCCCAAGGCAGGTCAGCCCTTAAGTACAATCCCTCTTCTGCTCAGCTTGGGGAGAGGGGAAACCCAAGAAGTGGGTGTGTTGGTTTATCTTCTCTTAGCTGCAGCAATAATCGATTGTCCTTCGAACACCCCAGGATCAGGACAATGCAGAGCTGTCCCATCGCTTTTACACCTGTCCACCACTCAGATATGCTCGTACAGAGTGATTGGTGAGGCCACTTTCAAAGTCTGTGTGATTCCTTCTCCATTAGCAGTACATTGAGACACCCACTGAAACCGTCACATAGTCCTCAAATTTTCTCTGTGTGCATATTTGAGAAGGACGAAGAGTCTGGGTGATTTGGAGGGACTGAAGAGAGCTGCTGGTCATTTCCTTAGAGCAATCGGGAAAGGCAATGATGCAGAGCCTCACAGCAGATCTTTTAGGATTACTGAGATACTCTGAAACCACTTCAATATTTGTAACGTGTTCATAAAAGCTGCGTCGTAAAAAGGGTAATGCTGATAGCTACAGTCGGTTTTCATCCATTAGAGCCAGATTCATTGAGAAGTAAGACGGATATATCCCTGCCCCAAAACATGGGAGAGAGTTTAGACCAGGAATACAAACCACTGCTGTCAAAAGCAATTCTGTGTTTGCTTGATTGCAGTGCTGGCTGACATGGGGTTACAGGACCCACATACGGTGGAGGAAAATTAGGAGCACGTGCTCTGCTGGGGTCAATGAAATCCCATCCTTCAGTTTAGTTCGGAGTGGATTTGCAATTTTGGAGTTTGTCAGTGTAACTCGGCTGAAATTACCTAGTTTGTGCATAGTTTCAGCACTCTAGATTAACACAAATTTGCAAGAAAGTGCTTTCTGGTTTGTTAATAATAGATGGGTGGCTACACCATCAGAGTGCTTGTTCTCAGCTTCTGAAAGGATCAGGGTGAGCTGCACAGAGGAAACTTCTTGGAAATACTTAAATGCTTGGGGTATGAAACTCTAATAAACCTCCAAAAAGCCAGGAAATTTGGAGTGAAGGCTGAAACTCCATACCCAGTGTACCCTACTGGGTCCTTGTATTTCAGAACACGTCATGTTTGTCCGCTGAAATATCTCCAGTATGGAGCTCCTTAGGGTGGAGTTTCACCTTTAACTCTAAATTTCCTGGCATGTGCGAGTTTGAAGCACACGTTTAACTTTTCCCCAGTGCTGTTTTTCATTTTTAATTTCCTTTTTCTTTTAAAGGAGGGACCCTGCTAAAAAGGGACCATACTGAAATCAAGATTAGCATTTTTGGCCTAATCTGATCTTTCTGAAATTCTTCAGGAGAACTAGGTTCAGCAAATATATTTCTGCCTTTGTTTTCAAGGCTCTTGTGGCCAATCCACCCCAGTGAAAAGGTGGATAAAATCTGCACCCTGCAGACCAATTATTTCAGAAGGCACCCAGATGTCTAAGTCATATATAACAAACCTTGGAAACGTAGGACATCTCCTGTGAATTGTAGTTAAAGATCTGGTCACAGCCAGCGATATGTTGTGAGCTCTTTGTTGTGAAATGTCTTATTTTGGTTAATTCAATAATTGCAGAGGCAGCTCATATTTGCTATTGACACTTGTTGGTTTACATCAGCGATGGTAAAAGAGTGGAAACAGCAGTGGTTTGGAATAACAGCCATGGCAATTACCTGCAATGCTTTTAAAAATAATTTTGGCCCCAGATGTTGAAAAGATGTGTCATCACTGTTTAGTGTGAGGGCAGCTTCGGTAGGGTTGAATTACAAGGTTTTGGAGAATAAAATTCTTTCTGCTGCCTCAAAATGCTATAATTGAGCTATACTGCCAGTGGATAATATGAAATAGATTTGCTTCTCATGCTATATGCTTGTTGTGTCAATAAATCGAGGACTTCAGTGAGAAGCTGTGGTAGTTGCTTTCTCCAGTACAAGATTCTGTTGGGTTTTCAGATCATTCCCACCAACTTTGCAAGGGAAATTTCTTTGTGAAATGTCCTTACGGAAATTTGAAATGTCCTCGTAGGTATTTGAAAAGCGCTGAAGTTCCGTGGCATTGGCTTTGTAAGTGCCCAGGTGTATTGTGAGTGCTGAGAGCCTGAGCCTGGTTCCCATAGGACTCGAGGCTCCCGTGACATTTCCCTGCCTGCCCTGGCCATGCCTGTGGCATTGCACACTTAGCGAAGGACTTTCAAGAACTTCAGTTTATGCAAATGAAAATTTGAAGTAAAATCCAACGATTCCTGCTGCCTGGAGCCAGGTACGTGGCCACCGACCGGCCCCTCTGCGATGGACTGGTACCCTGTGGCACTCAGAGAATGGATAACTCCCTGTATCCTCTGCTAAGCTGAATGTTTCTCATTCTGACACATGAAAGCACTTTGTCGCTTTACCAACAGGCAGTATTCCTCTCCTTTCACCCTTTCCAGTATGGCCCATCAACATCCTTCTGCTGCATTTCCAGCCTTGACTTTGTAATACAGATCACAGCTGGCTGGTTTGAATTTCCCCTGAGTTACCCAGGATGCTGCTGAAAGCACAGGAAGAGCAGAAATGCTTTAATCAGTTAAATCAATCAAACATTTTTTAAAAAAAAAAAAAAGTAGACTAGACCTTAAAATGTACCCCCCGACCTTTGATACTCACTGCGATGACGTCTTTGTCCTATTTCTTTAAGTGCAAGATTTTACTGGGGCTTGGCAGCAAAGCGAAGCGAGGAGGACACGGGAGGGGGGTTTGCTGAGTTAAAAAAGGGAAAATGTCAGTGAGAAAATGGAAATACCCTGATGTTTCTCCAGCCTAGTACTGGAGTTGGCCTCTCTCCCCCTCTGTTGCAGGGCAGGGGCTCCTTTTCCGTTAGCTTGACTATGGCCTTATTTAATCGGTTTGCTCTGACACGGAGCCAAGAAAGGGCTTTACCGTGTGATGCCGGGTCCTGCCTGCGCTCAGGCATCCACAGCTGTTCCCTAGCACGGGTTGGCTTTTGACTACCGAACTGTCTTTTTATAGCCACAGAGGGCAACTATTAATAGATGAGATTTACCAAAACACAGCGCTACGCAGCGTGGTGTGGAGGGGAAGAGGGAAACCTGTGTGATTTATGCCAGGAAAATTCCACGTTGAACTTACACTGGAAGACACAGTAAAAATGAATATGCCAAGAAGGGGATTTAATGTGTTATTCAGGCTATGCTTGCAGTTCTCCTCCATTAAGGATCTGCCCCTTTGCATGAAGTATAATATGTTGCTGAGTTATTTCTTCAGCATTAAACAGCACAAATTATACAGAGGATAAAGATAAGACACACAGACACAAAATACCAACTTTTGTGGGATGTGATTAGACTGTGAAAGAAATACCAAAAGGAAGCGGAGGCATTCCTGACCCCAAAGACATTTTGGTTTGATCAGATGTGGGATTAGGGGGTAAAATGTGAGGAATTCCGCATTGTGTGGTAGGAACACGCTGATCAGGTGTTTGCCTCTTTGTTTATTGATTGATTTCTAATTTCCATTATAGAATCTACTGAGACGTGTGCCCTTGTCAGACTCTCAAATTGTATTTTTATATCGAAGAAGACAGGTTAGGGGAGTATTGTGCAAAAAGGAAAGAAGGTGTCAATTTGAGCTTCTTTTGCAGTCAGAGCTCAGTCATTGATTAAATAACATAAAATCTAGATGATATCAATTAATAGACCCATCACTGCAATCACCTACACCATTTTTGTGCATCTTCCAAAGGCACAAAAGAGAATTTTATCCCGAAGACAAGACCCGCTGACTGTCAGTGGCGTGTGGGTATCAAAATCCCCTTTGCACTTTGAAAAGCTTTAAGTTGTTTTGTATTTGCTCGATTTATTCATTTTGTTTAATTAAAAACAAGATGAGGGGAGATTAAATAGTGGAACATTCTAAGTATGGTACACTCATTTAGAGAACATGTGTAGACCTCAGAATGACCAGGGCTCAGTTTGCTTCATGTGAGCATCACCGATTGAGGAAATGTTTCCAAACTGTCTGAACAGCTTAGGTTTGCAGAACTGGTTGAGAGCAATTACAAAATAACATTTTTTCCATGATCTCCTGATTTCCACGAGCTTGAGGATGCTCTATTCCTGTCTTCAGTCCCAGCAAGCACAAATGGAGACAAACGCCTGAGAAACATTAAGAATTACATAAACTTACATTGTTCAAAATACCTGAACGTTTTTCCGTTGGGCATTTCTGATTAAGACTTTTTGTTTTGCCTGCATGTTTGGCTCACTTTCTGCTAAGGACTAAATATGTGAGTTGCTGATATCTCCCAAAATGTGTAGTGCCTGTGTTATTGCATTAAGTGCTAAGGAAGCATTGGCTATTTGTAGTTGTTGCTCAATTCCTTAAGGCAACAGCCGTGCCATCTGCTCGCAGTAGGTATAGACACTCAGCATAGGCATGATTTAGAGAATTAAATCATAAAGTCTTTATAATTGCTGGAGAAAAGTTGGGTTAGAGACGGAAAACAGGTATGTAAATGCCATGCACAATTTACATCAGGCTTCCCCATCGCATTGCATTCCTTAACAGTCATTCAATCTTTTCTATTTTTATATATGTAATGTTGTTCCAAATGTATGTTATGCTTTCTGTCTGGACTAAGTTACATATCCCAAGCTCTTTGAAGTCTCTGTATATTGAACTCCCAAAGACTTTGGTCTTTTGGCTTGGATCTCTACATCCAGAGCACAAGTAAGGTCGAGAGCCTTCCCGAGTCGAAGCGCAATAGCTGAGAGGAAAGTTCCTACAGAACAGCACTTCACTGGAGTAAGTAGAAATGTTTTGGGTAAGGATTGATGGCAGCAGTTCACAGCATTATGAAAGTTACTTCCCTTTTGCCTCCAACCTTTTTACCAGGGCTGTGTCAGTGCCAAAAAACAGAACTTGCTCACTAATTCTTCCAGCATTCATTGGTCACGATAAACTTCCAAACACAGCGTAAATTACTTCCGTCAGATACATCAGAGTGTTTCTCCCAGTTTGTCTGAAGAAATCTGTGCTGTTTGATTCTGATTGCCCCCCTGCACCCAGTTGGATTCAGAAAGGGGCCAGGAGTTCCTGGCTTCCTCCTTACACACTCAGAATTCCTCTAGTAGTTCTGCTCCTGAGGATAGACTTCTTCATGTGGTTTTGTTTCAAAATGTCTTACTTTGTCTTCAAAATGCAAGCCTCGAACATTTAGCCATCCTCATCTTAATCAGATACCAAGTTCTCTTTGCCCATCTGGGAACAATACCTGAAGCATTTCTAGTCTCTGATCCAGAAAACCATCAGGAGGAGATAGTCCAAACGCGGTTCCAGGCTGTGTTCCTTTCCTGCACAGCTGAATAAGGCAGTACGTCAGGTTTTGCGAAGTTCTTGTACTTGGGCTGGTAGCAGAGCAGTTGTGGAAGTGAGGGAATTCATAACAGCCCCCCTCTGTCTCTGACGGGGAGCTGCAAGACGTTTCATGCTAACATACGTTTTATAAATGCGGATTTGCATAATTAAGGGTCTATGTGTGGGAAACAGTGGACAAAAATGACAACTTGCCAGTTTTGGTGGATCCTTTGTAAAGCTAGTTTTGTAGTCATCAAGAGCTTAAGTCCTGTAGTAGTTGTTAGTGACATGTTACCAATAAATTACTACAGCAAACCAGAAAGAAGGTTGATGTGTGATTGAGATGCACAAATAGAGTGACAGAGGGTCAGGCGGGGAAGTCAGACTGTGTGCGTTACCTGCAGCCCCCGTACTCGTGGCAGAAGTTGGTCAAGAAGTTTGCCATAAAGGAAAATTAGAGTTTTCCCCCTCTTGTGTTAGTATTTGACAATAGAGAACAGATCTTTGCATTCTCATAGCCCTTTGCTAGAGGCCTGTGTTTGATTCAAGTGGATCCATAGATTCGTGGTGCCAAAACAGGCAATTTCTGCATTTGTGTCTGAAGGCCAAATATATGGCTATGATTTCCTATAGTTTACTGTTACATGCTGGATCAGTACTCGACGTTTCATAAGCTGCCAGTCCAATTTCGTAGGGTCTCGGGAAATGTGTCCTCCGGGGAATGCTTATAATCGCTCTTATGTTTTGGACTGATAGCGCCTGTTTTCTGGTACACGTTAACAGATCCATATGCGAGGCAGCCCAAATGTCCTTCCACCCATGTAATAACCTGGGGTTTTGCTGTGTCTGCTTCCCCGCTGCTTACTTTAGGGGTACAGGACCATATACCCTTCAGTTCAAGGAACACCCACTTCCAGCAGCACACGTGATCTTTGCTTTGCATTCTGTCTATGCAGAAGTTGCATGTTCTTCATAGTTCGAAAATCAGAAAGACTGAAAGTTTCTGAGTATTTGGAAAAGGCGCATGCACATCTTTCCTCCTGCTGCTTGTCTCTGGCTTAACAGAGAGAACCGAGGGGCAGGATTTGGGTGTTAGGAAGTTCAATGTTAGCAGCATCTGTTCCAGCTGTTGCTGCCACATTTTGTCTTCCAACAGTAGTTGCTTGACAAAGCCGTGATCTACTAAGTAGTCTTTCCTGCTCTTTCTTTTCTTTCCATCTTCCTAGTGAACAGAATTAAAAATCAAAAAAAAAAAAAAATTGTTGGATTTCAAAAATACACTGTCCACAGTATTTTCTTTCTGCAGCTCTGGGGTATTTTCATTGCAGGTGTGTTGGTGCTTCTGCCAGATCACCTGGCAATTTACTGTGGATTCCGGGAACTTCAAAGCTAAATGTTCTTCAGTGAAATTTCTCTTTCAGCGACTGACATTTTCTGTTTCCTTGTAATTTCTTCACTACTGGGAAAGAAGAAGAGTAACGAGCTTTAGTAGATCTCATAATATTTAGTGGTTCTTTGAATCTGTCTATTTAATTTTTCCTCCTTAAAAAAATGTGTTCAGGACTTTACTGTTGAAGACTTATGATGTTCATCAATACCCCCTGAAAACAAACCAAATGCAACAAAACCAACTGAACAAAAAGAACTTTGAAAAAGTGAGGGTTTTAGTACCAGAGCACAAGCTTTTCTTGGTTTCCTTGAATTAAAGTCTCCATCACCAGACTTTGTCCTTTGTGATCTCACTTTGATGTGTTCCACCCTTTCTTGCAAAAGATGCAATAAGAGGAAATTTCAACCAGTTTCATTTGAATCAGGTTTTCATTTCTTTCTCAAAAAAGAGGAAAACTTGGATTATTCCAACCATAAGCCATTGCAACAGGACCAACTTTATGCACAATCCTCCCAGAAGGTTAAGAAATGAGATTTGGAAGTCCACGAGTTGTAAAAACAAAACCAGAAAAGAAAGCGGCATCTCCAAAGCAAAAGTTATGTTTTGCAAGACGCATATCTGGACTGGTTATTTTGGCCCATCAACTCTTGAAGTATCTGTAATAAACATGCTAGTTTCTTTGTGATTATATACGATTTTATTTTTCTGCTGATGTCGGTCTGGTTCCAAGTCGCTCTCCATTCCAATAGCAATGTATATCTCACTTTGTGGCACAGCGTTTATGTGCAGGGACGATTAGTGTCAAAAAGTGAGATAAAAGAAGCAAAGAATTTGACCTTGTTCTTTTTTCATCCTGCTTTTTTTTTTACTGTGTGTTAATTAGGGAAGATGCTAAAGGACCAGACGCTTAAAGACTCAGGTTTTGGTTGTTCTTGGAAGCTCTTTGGGGTGAGAAGCCGTGCGTAAATGCCGATTATTAGAACGCTGGCTGCTTGCTCATTGAAAGAAAGCAGGATGCTGGTTCCCCAAGATCTGTTTGTGAAGGAAATGCGTTACATTGTCTTCAGAAATTGCAAAGCCGAAGGATTCGGGAAGGACCGGCTTTTTGCGCGGAGCTTGGACTTTCCGTCTGCTGAGCACAGGACCTTTAGGACTTGTTTGGAGATTGTGAAATATGGGTAAAAGATTACAAAATATGATTGAAGGCTTGTAAAAGATGATTAATGGCCACCAGCACAAGATTTAAAGGATCAGCAACACAAGCCAGCGCTGATTTAAAAGATGATCCATATTATCACAGAACGTAGGCTCAAGAATTTCCAGTCCTCACTGGCAAACTAATTGATTTTGTTACATTGAACAAATTATTACTTTTCTGTACCTCAGTTTTCCCATTCAGAGGATGTGGAAAATTATTCTGTTTGCCCATTTCACGGCTTTTTCAGTCATGGTAAAACTTGTTGAGGGCAGACCGAGTGCAAGGGTTCTTATCCCGCTTCAGTACCAGTGAAGCCCTCGGCCGGGTTGGAGCTCATGTCAGGGCTTTGACCAGCATAGAATTTCTGTTGTCGTGTTTAGGAAGCGTTTTGAGGCCCAGAGGGGAAGCACTGTGGAAGTGCCAAGCAGCGTAAGTGGTGGTTAAAATAGCCTGAAAAAAAAATTATATATATATATATATATATATATATACACACCTTCCTATGCTGATTTAAATTCTCAAAGATATGTGAATGAGGTTTGCTGCAGCCAAAAGAGGTTTTCATAAAGAGGCAAAGGAAATCTGTTTTAACAGAATGGGCTCCTGAAAATATCCTTACGCCACTTCTTTCTTTATTGTTTGACTTTTCTCCTTGTTACAATGGTTCAGCCTGTAGAGTCTGGAAAAACATCAGGGTAACCAGGGCAGAGGGAATATCAGATGGAGATGAGGGATGGATAAGAGACAAATTACAGTACATTTCTCATGGGTCATTTGGCTCTAGTCTTGAAAAGGAGTTAGAAAAAAATCCCAAAGTAGTAAAAGAAAGAAAAGGAGACAATCAAAACAAATAAACCTGCCAGTGTTGCTGATTTCAAAGGTCTGTGACATGTGCATATATGCCTCATAATGCTTTGCTGTTTTAAAGAGATGCGTCTTGAAACGTTCCATGCTTTAATCTCACTGTCTCAGAACTTAATTGTACAGTAAGATCACCATTCTCTTTGCCAAGGCTTTCCCTTTGTTTTCTTTCTTTCTTCCTGCAAGCTGGCTAGCCAGCAGATCTTTTCCTAGTTCTGTGTAGCCAGTTAGCTTAATTATTTTTTATGGTTGTGCGAGGAAAAGGGGGTTTTCGCTTCTTGCTACACGGGTGAACTCAAATGTTGCTCCCCTCTTGTACGCAGGCCTTGCAGAAGAATAAGACTCCATGATCACATATTTATGGTTTGTAGCACTGCAAATCTTCATAAACCTACAGAAAGGTTATATAAAGGTGAGGTCTCTGGTATAAGAAGTGGGTAGTAGAACCTTAGAGGACGAACAGGGAGAGGGAACAAATAATTTCGTGTACATTAACAGCCACCCCCAAGTTTTGCCTGGAGCTCAGACAGAGCGTGTTTGACATTTGAAGATTTTTACATCATCTTTTTCCCCATTCTTTTTCCCCACTCTTTCTGATCCTCGCCAGAACCAGCAGCAAAAGTGCTGGAAAAAAAGAAAAAGTAATCTGTTTTCACTGTATTTCTGAATCTCAGCCCAGGTTTGCAAAGGATTTGGCAAGGATTTACAAACCTTTGAGAGAATCCATGTAGAGATCTGAGGAAACCCGCCTCATCCCTTAAAAAAGCAAGTTGTGTTGGCCAGAAATTGGGCAAAAATTGGTTATTTCAACTGAGGTTTCCTTTGAGATTTTGGATTTGAACCTGAAGCTGCACTTCGAGATTCAAATTTTGCTCTGACTGACTCGGGATTTACACTGGAGCAAATATATCCCGGTCAGCACTGATGCTTGTGTGCAGCACAAAAGTTGGCTCAAAGCATAAGCTCAAAGCTGACCCAGACGTAGGTTTGTAGAAGTCCCACCATCAGGTTTATTTCAACTTCTTGCTGTGGTTCAGCCCATTAAGTTGATAACTATGTTTAAAACATCCAGCAGTTATCTCTGGGCAAGGTATGAAATGCAGCTGTATCAGTTGTTTGAGGTCTTCTGTGAGAAAGTCAGATAGGGCTGAGCCGTTAGGGTTCTGTAGAAAATAATACTGATTTTTAGAATTTGGTGGCAAATAGTTTTCTTTATGTATAGGTTGGTGCTTTTCTCTTGAAGTCCTAGAGGTTTATAGTGCAAAATGCGACAGCAGAAATGTGTATTTGTCTAGGACTGTCCTGCTGGAGAGCCAGCATCCCAAAGAAAAGAGAATGAAAATGATGACTTGACAATAGTAAAAATTCCCTACTTCAGGCCAAGGAGCTGCTCTCAGTCTCTGTGTCAGGATAAGTAAAACCCAGTTGCTCAGGGTTGGTCTTAAATGTGTAACCTGCCACCGATGTAAAAACCTCTGTCCAGCTTTAACCAGGTAACCTGAATGCATTGGCAGTGGCACAGAGTGTGAGACAGAGTTCAGGACAAACCTACCCAAGAAGCTGTGTGTATATTTGAACAAAACATCCTTCCTTTCTTGTAACGGGAGATTGGATTTGGGGGCTATAGAAGGACATTTGCTGCAGCGGGATAAACCAAAATTCTTTAAAAGCTGCCAAGCCTACATGTGCTGACAGTGCTTGCAATTTATGCTTGTGGACATGACCTAGTGGCTGCCTGGTTTGGATGCGGTCAGAATTACAGTCGCACATTTGGATTTCAGTGTGAACAGAGGCAGTGATCTGGATCTAAATTGGGACTTGAAGCCTTTCACTTGTAATATTCTGGCTCCGCTCTATTTCAGGCTCTGTCCCAATTACTGAAAGATTTATACCTTTATCAATAAATTATCATGACTTTTACTACACTTACACCAGTGTCTTAAATTAACACTAAACTAAATGTAGATGAAGCACGCTTCCTGCTTCACATGATTTATGGCGATCTGTCTGAAATGAGGAGCAAAATTAAATTTGCGAGCAAAGGAAGATCTTTAACATCACGTCAGGCAAAAATTCTATTGCAAGTCCCCTGCTACAGAGGGTGTGTAGGTTGTCTTTTTTGTTCAGGTTTTTGGTAGACCTGTAGCACTTTAGGGGGAAAAAACAAAGAGGTAGAAAAAAATGTTAGAAATGTTTGTAGGTCTGAAATCTCTCCTGTGTACTTTATGTCAGGTTGGAGGTGATAGACAGAATGAATGCAGCGGTTACATGGCGCTGATAAGCTCTCAGCATGGGGACTGTGTCTTTTGATGACTTGCCTTTGAGAAACATGTGGAAAGGGGAGATGAGAGTGTCAGAAATGACCAGAGGTCAGAAAAAATATAACCAGTGGGGAGAGGCTGGTGGTTTTGACCTAAAAATGAGATGGTTTATGGCCAATATAACAAGCTTTCAAGTAAATAATAAGTTTGGTAAAGCAGAAGGGAGTCATCTTATCTCCTTGTCTGTGGGCAATGGCACAAACCATCATGAACAACTGTTAGAGCAAAAAAGGTTCAGGTAGACCTTCCGAAAGACTCCGTGGTATTGAAACATGGGCTGCAGGTTGCAGGGGCAGTTGTAGTTGTCTTGTGTGGTCTTAAGGTTGATCCATGTAAGAATTAGCTTGGTGTGACGTGTAGGGATGCGCCTGCTTTGGAGTGGAAGGGCCAGCTACGGCCTTTGAACATCCTTTCCAGTGTTGGTTTTCTGTGACTCTACGACGGAAGGCAAAAGGCAGCTTATACACTGGCATCAACACAGGGTCTCCAAAGGAGAGTTCCATGTCTAACAACCCCAGATTGAGAAATCGCAGGGGGAAAAGCTAAATTACAATTGTGTATGTCTGCCAAATGACCGCATTTCAAGGTCAGGTTTCAGTGTTGTTGAAGTCACAGTTCTTGCCATTATCTTCAGGAAGAACATCATTTATCTCAAAACTGTCCTTACTGTTCACTGCAGATATTGAAAATCTGTAGGTAGACAGTGCTAGCTGAACCCACTAGGTAAAGGCTGGGACACATCATGTCAAGAGATAAACCAGAGAATTTTTGAAGCTGACTTCCCAATTCAGAAGATGTTAGCATTTTGTTTTGATGTAATGATGAAATACAGTGCCTTTTATCTCTCAAAAACTCATCAGGCAGTTGGAGGCCATACTTCATAGTGAGCAGATAGCAAAGTTCCTAGGCTGTGTTTGGGTGGGGTCTCGCAAATAATCCCTTAAGTATTCTGTTTGTTTTCTTGCTGTAAAGCGACACTTGTCTTTGAAGAGGAAAAAAGAAAAAAAAAAAAAAAGAAACAAAAAAACCCAAAGTCAAATAGAAAATAACTTGGAGCAAACAGTAGAAAACATTTCTTAACAATAAGGGCTGGAAGGCTCTGAGTTCCTTGCAAAAACAACGAGTTCAAGAGGCTGCACCCAGCTGCATTAGGGCAACACGGGAAAGCTGCTCTGTGACATGGAAGAAATTGGGGAAGAAAGAGTTTCCAACATAACTGCTCGATTCTAGTCACCAAGGCCAAATTTAACAGTTAGACCTGAGACCAACAGAGTTTAAAAACCATTGTCAGAAGTGTTTGTACCTAAGCAGCTGCGATCTGTGGCTGAGTTTGCTTTGGAGCAGAAGGCAGCTCCTCGTAGTGGCTCCATGAGCAGGTGGAGATGCCACCGGGGACCGGTCCTGCTACGGTGGAGCCACAAAAATGGATGGGAAACAGGCTTGACAGATGAGAGGGGAACGTGGATAATGGCTCGTGTGACGGATGGCACAGGCTGCGTGGCGGGTAGGGCGGCCGAGAGACGCTGCTGGATGAGCTAAAGACTCCATTAGGCTGAAACTGGAGCGCTGTACGGGATGCATGTTACTGATTGAGGTCTGGGCCTTACTGGATAAGGGTGAGTGGCTGTACGGTATGGTTTCAGAGGGCTATTTACACCGCAGAGGAGGAAAAAAGCAAACCGGAGCTGCACATTGGATGAATAGGTCGATGAAAAGATCTGGGTGGAAATGTGCACGTTGCCTGATATGATTTGGTGTCCCAAATGGCCTTAAACAGCCCATAGACTTTCCATGTCTAAAACAGATTCCAGCAAAGTAGACCTTTTATGATGCACTAATAGGCTCATTAGGCTTTCTTGAGCAAGGCATGCTCGCAGCATCGTATGTTTTTTCCATTACAGGAATTACACGTGTTTTGTTGTGCTTTGGGTTTTGTTTTGTTTTCCACATAGACTTGCCCTGACAGTTCCCCCATTCAGGTTTATATTGGAGGTACCATCTCGAGCCAATGAATTTTATGAAATATGTTGCTGGCACTCGCAGAGAGATGCATAAAGGAAATATTCTAATGACAGTTGGAAAGGCTTTGATCCCTTTCCAAGACTGCACTCACGTCTTTGAAATGTGAGTTTGGCAGTGCTGGAAAGGCTCTTTGGCTCTCTTTGGCACGAGCCCATGTGACAGACATTATGTCCTCTATCAGGGGACCCACATAACCTTGAGAAGTGTAAGCAATGCTCGCAGATTGCATTGGGTCAGATAGTCTGGGCTGATAACAAAGCAGCCGCAGCAACAGGGGGGAGTCAGCCTAGTCCAACACAATAACTGAAAACTATTTTAACCTGGTAACTGTTGGGTCTGCTGCCTGCGGCTATGTAGTTGGACATGAACTGCAAAAGTAGTTAATTTATGCCTCCTTGAGTGTAGGAATGTGGTGATGATGGATAGGGATGGGAGGTTATTAGAAACATGGGGAGGAAGGAGAGAGTGGAATTCCAGCTCATGTTTTTATCTCTTACACACACACACGCTGGTTCCTTTCCATGCATGCTCCGGGCTGTCTTGCATGTGTGCAGAATCCCAAGCCTTGCTTACACACTCACACCTCTGTTCATGCACGCACATGTTCGCACGCTTACAAGGGATTTGCCTCAGATAAATGCTTGAGCATGTCTATGTGCTGGGGGTTACTGACTGCTTTTACAAAGGGGTTTGCATTTGCTCCCTCCCAAACACGATCTGTTCACACCTAATCCCGTGCTGAAAATCCTTATAGCATTCTGTTCTTACACCACTTGAATATATTCTGTTCGTTTTCAGACTTTTGTTGGCTAGCAGAGATTTAGTGGTTAGAGAAATACTATAAAATCAAGTCCAATTGACTTAGTCCGGTGGATTTACGTAAGAGATGAGTTCAGTCTCGTTGATGCACTGAGATCACTGGTCAATTAGTTAAATGCTGTCTGCTCTGGCTGTTGTTTGCAGTAATAACCCATGTACAAAACAGCCCTAGATGTTGAAGAACATAGGCTGTATGCAAGTGAGAGCATGATTGTGGCCGTGCACTGAGGATATAAATGGGGATTGGATTGTGTAAACAATAAGCAAAGAGACAGCTGAGAATAAAGAAATATTAGTTTAGGTTGTTTGAAACGCTAAGAGAAGAGTGAGGATAAAAATGGGAATCTCCGGAGGGGAGTTTGATTATAGTTACTCCTACAGGGATTTGCATAGGCCATGAGGTATCTGCATCCAGAGTCAACAACTGCTGTCTCATACAGACACTGAGCCTTTCCTTCCTGCTGTGATACAAAACACATAAACATTTTTCTACTCAGAGGTACGCAAGGCTTCTGTTTCTGTCCTTTTCTCTCTTGCACAATGCATCACATCACTCCCACGTTGTCTTACGCTTTTGCTCACTGTCTCTTTTACTGATGTTGCCGCACATGCAGACATAGACATCGTTCCCTTCATATACGTGTATCCTCCGTCATGTGTTCCCCCAATGCCTTACACTTTTATTTGGAAATGCACGTTAGCGCTCATATTTAATTTCGAACTCTTACTCATGGCCATGTATTTAGAGAAGATGTTTTCAAAGGTACAAAAAGATTATGCACAGCCTCAGAACAATGTGTAGATGCGTGCAGAACAAGCTTGAGGAGCTAAGGGAAAGATCTGTGTATTTTCCACAGATGTGTTGGGAACAGTGGGGAGATGAGAAATGTGTAGAGGGTCACAGTGCTGACCTGTCCTTCAGGATGTCATCCACATCCATCGGAAGAAAAACACTGTATGGAATGGAAACATACCCTTCCAGTGGTGTCCCCAAAGAACACGTCTTCCTCCGTGAGTCAGCGAGGGCCTGGGGACACCCAGCCATGAACTATTTTGGAGGCAATGACTTCAGCAAGTGGCAGGGGAAGCTATTGTGGAAATATGAATGTGTTTTCCATTGGGGAGTCCCCCAGGGAAGGACAGAAATATCTTGATGCTGAGCCAACCCCCTTATTTTTAATTCACCCTTCTGGGAACGAAAGCCTTGCAAAGTATGCAAGGAACCCTACTTACTGAATGTGACTGCATTTGATTTGTGAGCTAAATAAGCCCTATACACACACATGCACATATGGAAAGGAGGCTTTAGGAAGCAGAAATCAACCTGCTTGAGCCCATCATGGTGTCTATTCCTTACAAGCTAGTCAACCGTGCTTGACTGTGTGATCTCTCCATTATTTCCACCTGTCCAGTGAAGACAGTTTTAGATTTGGTGTTAGCACGAACACTTCATATCAAAAGGCAGTGTGAACTGGAGACAGAGAAGGAGTGGGTTTACTCTTACGTTTCACATTCTCCAGCTTTACTCTGAATTAGAGCATCACGATGCCGTTGATAGCAGTGTGGCACACGCTTCGGCAAGTACCTCCTCCTGTACTGACAAAATCTACTCCTTTAAACAAGGGCTAACAAGCCAGCAAGCTTAAGGGGTTAGCTTTGCTTGCCTGCAGGCAGATTCCTCTGTAACCTCCAGACATCCCAAAAACTGAGAAGAAATGCTGCTCATCTTGGAGGGGGGACCTAGGGAGCCTTAGGAATTTATATCGTCTTACAGTACCATTGCTATGGAGATCTCTTAGCACAACTTTGCTTGCTGGAAAATGCAATTCCTGAACAACCGTCCTATGTCAGGATTAGACTACATGAAACTGGGCACAAGTGACTGTCCCTGGTGCTAAAGGAGGAACTTGCCGGTGAAGGGTCTGGAGCATAAGTGTGATGGGAGTGGCTGAGGGACGTGGGGGGTTCAGCTGGAGAACAGGAACTGAGGGGAGACCTTCTGATCTCTGAACTGCCTGAAAGGAGCTTGGAGCCAGGGGGGATCGGGCTCTGCTCCCCAGGAACAAGCGCCAGGAGCAGAGGAAACGGCCTCAAGTTGCGCCAGGGGAGGTTGAGATCGGATATTTGGACCAATTTCTTCATGGAAAGGGCTGTGGGTCATTGGAACAGGCTGCCCAGGGCAGTGCTGGAGTCACCATCCCTGGAGGGGTTGAACAGATGAGGAGATGAGGTTCTTAGGGACATGATTTGGTGGTGGACTGGGTAGTGTGAGGCTGACAGTTGGACTGTATGATCTTCAAGGTGTTTTCCAGCCTAAAGTGTTCTGTGATTCTGTAATAAACAGCTTAGAGGAAATCTGAAAGGTAACTGCTGATATAAAGAGATTTACTGACCATAATGCATGGTTAATTACATTTACAATAAATAGATTCCTATACTTATCTTAGGAATGTGGACAGCTTTATGTATTTACCTTGGATTTTGTGGCCTTAGTTAATCAATGGCCTGGAGTGCTCAGATGAGATTCACTGTACGAATGTGAAGTAATTGAAATTTGGGAGCGGGTTATTAAAATATTTCAGGTGACTGATACGCAGGATATTATAAGATCTTTGCCTGGATTGCAGCACTTCTTCAATACTTCGTTACTTTTTGTGTCACCTTGAGAAAGAAAAAATGCTTTTCTTTTTCTGCAGAGCGTACTTAGATGTCAATGAACTAAAGAACATACTCAAACTGGATGGATCCACACACCTCAACATCTTCTTTGCCAATTCCTCTGAGGAAGAGCTGGCTGGAGTGGCAACTTGGCCCTGGGACAAGGAAGCCTTGATGCATCTAGGTGAGTGATAAAGATGTTTCTTCTTTGTGAAGCATTCTTTTGAGACGGTAAGAAGGAAAGACAAATATGCGTTAAGCTCTGTTCTGATTTCTTATCATTCCTCTTACATATAGTCAGGGGAAAAAAAGTATTTCACGATTCCCAGATACTGGCTCACAACCAGGAAAATATTAGGTTATAAACCCAAAGCATATTATGGTATTTGTAGATGATGTCAAGCTGAAAGTATTTCACCTTTTAAGTGAAGCTACTTTACAGGGCATTCACTCCATGGGAGCACTTTGTGAAGAAGACTGGGGGGGATAGGTGGGGGATGCTGGACAGAAGTGAATTTTTAACCTTAGCCTGTTACGTTCTGATCCTTAGTTCATTACTTAGTAAGCATTCAATTAATTTTCCTCACAAACAGTAGTTAAAATTCGTTGTTATTTTCCTCTACCAGTGTTCAAAAGAGCAAACTGCTGAGAGATTGTATTTCTAATGTTCATTTGAGTGGAACTGGAAAGAGTTCACTGCCCTGCAGATTGCCCTGCGTGTTTCATAACTAGGTTGCTGGGTATGGCTGCTGGAACCCAGGGATCCAGACAAAGCTGTGCAACCTCCCAAATGACTCATTGCCCTGACACCTGCAGTGCCGCTGGACCTGTGCTCCTTGCAAAATGTCAGAGGGACCTCAAAAGGTTCAGAAGCCACCGACTGAGTCTGTATGTACTTCTCTTAACTGCAGAAAAACCTCCCTTGGGCTGCAAACCTGATCTGGTCATCTTACAAGAGCAGGGAGTCTCACAAGTTTTCCAGACATTTCTTCAGGCTGTCCAGACTTTCCTAGGCTGGAAGGGAAGTTTCATCCAAGTTCAGTCTTTGCAAAAGGCTGTTTCAGACAGTTTTTATGTTAACCAACCCCATGCTGAGCAAAACAAAAAGGATGCGGCAAATGTAAAGCCTAGACAAGAAGAACAAATACACACAAACACAGTGTTTATTCTAAAGCATACTGTAAGTGCTGAACTACAGCCCCAGCTATCAGTCAGGGAGGTTTATCCACGTTCAGAAATATATTACCCCAAAACCCAGAAGCTAACATCTCCTTAACATCACCTTTCTCCATAGCTGAGAGAGGTGCATGGTCAGACCAGGCAGTTGGAGCCGGCTGCCCTACTTCAGTTAGTAAACGTTTTATTGCAACATCCGGCTCTGCAGCTGCTCTGGAAGAAGCGTGAGCAAACTTTTCTTCCCCAGCATGAGCACTGACACACATCCAGTCTCCTGCCAAGCTCAGCTGGAAGTGAGGCCACTTCCACCCTCACTTGCCTCCAGCCCCATCTCCATGGAGCACCCAAACCAGAAGATGCTGTAGATGCCTTCCATGGAGCATCGCCCATGGCAACATCTGCTGGCAAAAACAAAGATAGGTATTAACCTCAGCCTCAAGCAGCACCCACACTGCGCTGATTTCTGTCACTTTGTAATAGCACAGCCCTCTGCTCCAGCACAGGAACTCTGTTTACTTCTGATTGTGCAGCAGTATGGGTCGCTGCTGAGAAATGTTGGCCCTAATGCCGCTGCTGGAGTGAAATAAGGCTGCAATATAGCTGATCCTTCCCTAAAATGAGTATTTTCACAGCTTCCCTTGGTGTTGCCCTGGGAGGGGGCAGAGAACAAGAGGAAAGCTCCAAAGCGCCAAGAAGAACCTTCTGCGAGAGGGCTGGGGCTTGCCCAAAGCCCTGATGAGTTCCGCTGTCACTTCGTTAAACTAATTGTCAACATCATGCTGGAGCAAAACAATTTAAATTCAGCTCCTGGAGTGTATTGACAGAATTCATCAACCAAAAAAAAAAAAAACAACAAAAAAACTCACGAGAAAAAAAAGACATTAACCAACAGTTTAAAGTTGACTTGCAGTGGAAAAAAAAAAGGTAAAAATAAATAAATAATGGTCATAATTTCCTGTCATAATAGCCCTCCCAGACCTGTGCCTGGTCTGCAAGAATTCATCTTTAATCTTTTTTACTCTCTTCTATAAATCCAATATGTACTTAATAAAAAATATGAAATATGTCCTGTGGTGCAGATCTAAAGGCTGGGATAGAGATTGGCTGGGTGAGGGAGTTTATCTTTTCTGGAAAACTGCAATTGATTTAGATTCTTGACAGCTGTGAAAAATATAAATTTTCAACAAAGGCAAAAATAAAATCTCCCTCTCCAGCTGCCTCAGGGCTCTCCAACGCCAAAGCCATTTACCCAGCCTTTAGTTTGAAGGCATGTCCTGCTGAGGAATTTCACCAATGCTCCTGCCATTGGAAAACCAACTCTGGAGTTATTTTTGGGAAAGAGATCCCTACAAAACAACACACCAGGGCACTCTCTGGGTGTAAATGGCTCCACATGGGTAGATCCCAAGAGCGAGGGATACAAGGAACATGGATATTGCAGTGGCTGCATATTTGTGTACAATTAATTGAGATTGTGGAGAATTAGTGTAAGGGCCAGTTCAGTGCTGCCAAAAGGATGTGCAGATGCTGCACGTGGCAGAATAGACATGATGTTGCAACTTGATTTATTTCATTCACTCTTTTGTGTCTATATTTAAATTTTCAGTTCAGTTTTTTGATATTATATATATATATTTGTACGTGCCCATGTGACTCCTTTCCACTGTGTGCGTCTGTCCTTGCAAGACACCCAAAGTGGTCCTTCCTCTCTCTTCAGCATTGATAAAATTTCAGCTGGAACCCTGTATCATGTGTGGACACTGTACTTGAAGGAAAACGTGAGACAACTGAGAAAAACAAAGGAGAACAGTCAGGGAGGTCTAGAAAAAGGATTAAACTACTAGGAAAGGTTGAATGGAACGCAGTGATTCAGACCGAACGAAAAGAGCCTGAAATGGGGATGATGACAATCTTATAAAAGCTGATGAAAGGGGAGGAGAATCTTCTGTTTTTCGTATCTGTGTGAGGCAGGACTTGAAGTAATGAACTTAAATTGCCAAAAAAATCAATTCAGATTAGATGTGAGTTAAATCTTTGCAGGCATAAGGATACTGAGTGTTAAAATTGATTGCTGGGGCAGTCATGTCATCGGAGGTTGTAAAGAGACATTAGGCCAATATGTGTGAGGGATGGCATTGACCTAATTGGTCCTGCGTTGTTCGAGAGTGGAATTTAGATGACTTCTAAAGATCTTCTTGGTCTTATTTTCCTCTAATTCCATGATTATTGCAACCAAGTCTCCAGGCAGATGAGAAGGGAGAGTCAATGGTGCAACAGAACCCAGTGATCTCATCTTCCCTGTGCTAAAGTCACTGATAGAGTTCCTTCTGCCAAAACCTTTTCTCTCCTCGTTGTCACTAAATTACTAGTGTACCGTATTCAAGATTTATTTTCCCACTATAACTTTTACAAAGCAGTCTCCTGTTCTCATGGCAGGCAAGATAGTCAAACAGTTTTAAATAAAAGGCTTGGAAAAGTTGAGGTCAACAAGCTAAAAAAAGAAAATATGAAGTAAATCATAAATCTAAAGGTACATCTAGCAGAGCTAAAAATATAATTCTTATGATTAATTCAGTATACTGTAAAGCCTCACTAATTTACTATTTGCTTATCTACACATCCCGTAATTCATACAACAACAAGAAAAAATCACCGTTGGTTTTCTTTGCACACATTTAGCAACCATACGGTTCTTTCAGAATTATCACATTGTAGGATGCAATATTTTTTGACACATTAGATTATGTGTATTCATTAGTGGACTGTGCAGTTCAGGTCGTGTGAGTGCATGAACTGTGTGTTTCTGACAGTCACTTCAAACCCATCTGTGATCAGAGCACACCTCACTGAAACTGTTCCAGCCTTGGATGTATTCTCTTTTCTTTATTCAACTCTTAGTTTGCAAAGGTGGGTGCATTCTACTGCAATTTTTAGGGTGTTTAGAAGTTAATAGGCTTCTGTTATATCTTTACTCTGCAGAATAACATACAGAGAGTGCTTCAGGTATGTTTTATTCGATTCTTGATATCCAGTGTATCGCTTAAACTTAGCTGGGAAGAATAATTTTATGTAGGTACGCTAAATGATTTGAAATTGCATAGTATGAAGTAATTGCGTATAGGATTTTTATTTGAGTTAACAAGCAAACCAAACTGACAATATGCAGTGGGAAGACCAATTGCCACTGTGTTTTTAATTTACGATGTTGGACTTTGTACCACGATTCTTCACCCTTAGAGCCCCAGATTAAGGGTGAGATTGAACCTTTTGGTGCAGTTTCTCTGGGCAGTTGATTTGCCCAATTGTGGAAAAAACAATCCGTGCTATAGAGGATCTGATGAACTACCATTGCGTCTGCCCTTAGGATTGTTTCCCTTTCCCTTTCTCTTACTGTTGTGAGAAAAACAAGGCAAACAAAACTCTTTTCTTTTCCTCTTGCAGGTGGCATTGTGCTGAATCCCTCCTTCTATGGAATCCCTGGCCACACGCACACAATGATCCATGAAATTGGGCACAGCCTGGGGCTCTATCACGTCTTCCGGGGAATCTCAGAGATCCTCTCCTGCAGTGATCCGTGCATGGAAACCGAGCCGTCCTTTGAGACCGGCGACCTTTGCAGCGACACCAACCCTGCTCCTAAGCACAAGCTGTGTGGGGATCCTGGACCTGGCAACGACACGTGTGGTTTTCAGAGTTTCCTAAACACGCCGTTCAGTAACTTCATGAGCTACGCAGGTACTTGGGTTTCCTTGTTTTGTTGGTGGTGTCTGTGGTTGGGCAAGAACAAAAGAATGACTGTATTACCTTTGCTTTCTACAGTCCGTTTCATGCACAGCTTTATGCTGACCGGGGTGTCTGTTGGGCTGGGACCAGACTTGACCAGGGATCAAACTTGTTGGCCTCTGGAATCCCTTCCAGTTCTCCTTGTTCTTTTCACCCATTTTTCCCCAACTTTACATAGTTTCACGTGATGACCAGGCAGAAGGTTTGGGGTAGGGAAGCGATGAAATAAGCTTTAAGAAAACCGCTTCCAACGGATCTCCAACAGATTTGACAACCTACTTCCCTGGCATCTGGATGCCTGATCTAGAGGTTGTCTTTGAAAAACTCAGATTGAGAGATTGTTTACCCTCTCCTGAGGTAATATCAAATGTCAGATGAATATCGATATCATCAAGGCTGTAGGATAAACCTGTGACAGGTAGACATCTAGTGAGACACTCCTCATGCATCCAGGTGTCCTTTCAAATACCATGTTTATTGTATTTGGAGTCGCTGTGTTTCAGCTGGAATCACTCGCATTTGAGTTGCATCATTAGAGTGTGAATACTGGGATAGTACCAGGATCAGGATTGCTCTTCTGGTCTAAGATCACCAGTGCTGGTCTGTGCTGGGAGTGCAACTACAAAGGCTCCGTATCAGTCTGGTATAACCACCCCTGCAAGAGCTGCTGAAGCACAAGCCTGATTTAGTTGCTGTAACTCGGTGGGTTTCTGGCACTTCTACTCACAGAGTGTAGCGCAAGGAGACCAGGAGCTCCTGTGACCCTTGTCTGCCAGACAATGGGGGTGGAGGATCCTTGCTGCACCCCTGGAAGTTCATAGGGAGTTGAAGGATCCTCTGTTATTTCCCGGAAAGAACAGGGGATACCTCATTTCCCCTTATTTTGGGTCACAGGGTCTAGCCGTGATGGAAGTTGGTGACATTGAGCTGACAGCATCAACAACATTTTAAAGGTAACCAATATGCTTACAGCCACTGAAGGGCACCTTTGGACTCCAGGCAAAAGCACAGATTGCCCACTCAAAAGGTCACTGGAGTGCTTATTCTGTAATAAAACTGTAGAGAAGCAAAGTGTTTAATGTCATCTGGGGTACAGACTGAAATTATTTATAACAGAAATGCTTGTATGCCCTTTGTGGCACTAGCCAAAAGTAATGCTTAGTTTTCTCTTTATTTTTTTGTTTGTGTAGAGGGTGTTTTCAGGGACAAGCATCTACGCACAGAGTCAGCTCCTTGGTGCGTTATGTGCTTCTGTGTGGCAGGGCAGAGTCTTGCTGCTTATACAGCATTTGTAGCATCGCACAAGTAAGTCGGTGCCACTTCAGATGACAACATCCCTCTGCCAAATCGTTTTGTGTGGATGCGACAAAGGGCGGAGCGAGTGTTTCCAAACGCTGAGGTCTCTTCTTCCACTAGCCGTGCCAGTTCTCTCGAGAGCCGAGACAGAGAGGCAAACCACAGAGATACCTATCTGCTCTCGAGAACTACAGATGTGCTGGTGTTCTGAGCAGAAACCTTTTTTCTTCTCGAAAAGTTAAGCGAAGCAATATGATAGGCATCTCTAGAGCTCATGCATGAATCTGTTTGTTTTTCTGTTGTTGCCAGTGGAACAAAAATCTATCAGGATATCAAATTGCAGTAGAAATACCTTTGAAACATTTAGGTTGAGGTCATGCAGCTCTAAACATTGTCTTTCCTTTCTGTTTTGCTGCTTGTATACAGCTTGATCATATTGTGTTTGTCTGACATCCATCTGTCCAGTTATCCCATCTCTGCAGCAAAGCACTGACTTAAAGAGTAACTTTTCATTCCCTGAAATAACAAGTTACAATGTCTATAAGATCGAGAAATGTAAGAAATTGGACTTGTAAATTATTTTTACAAGTCCAAATAGCCGTGGTGTTCCCAAATAAAATACAACTTAGTCTTTTAGATGACTCTTCATGAAATCAACAGGAATTCTGCCCTGAATTCTGTTGGAATAATCATTCCAGCAGTGCCTCTTGAATTTCTCTAATTATTACTTTAGTAGAGGTTCTTAAACTTCTCTTGAAATCGAGGGATCAAGTGAAATACCTTCCTCGCCTCTCTCCCTTCTCTTCCCCCAGGACACAGCCTGTGCTGGCGTTTGAACAGATCGGGAATGCAGGTCATCTTTCTCCTGTGCCATTGTCTCACTGCTTTGTCCTATATGTATTTTATTGTTCCTTTATGATGGCAATTAAGGGCCTTTGTCTCCTTCTGTGCTTCCGTGAAGAATATTTATGGCATTTAGAGCGTGCTCGGGGACAGACCATTGAAAATTATTGAGGAAATCTAGAGATGTCATATTAAAGCAACTCTTTGCATACCCACAGGGATTTGTAGATATTTCCAGGCTGGTGGTGTCTGTCTGTCTGTCCGCTGGGTGTGTTCAATGAGAGGGGGTTCACTGCTCAGGGAAGTGAGGGGAGATGCAGGAGAACCTGTGAACTGAGGTCTCCTCCCTGTGGTGGGGCTGTAGTTGGAGCAGGATCCCACCCGAGGCTGTCTGCGCTTCCTTGCACTCAGGGAAGATGTGGTAAGGTTTTCAATTGGCCAGCAAATTCACACTTCTTCATATATTTTCGTTCCTCTTGAGTTCCACAGGGCACGGACTTGAAGACATCAGAGCATCCAGTAACGCTGTTACGATATTGAACTGCCAGCTTACACGCACGCAAACAACTCTCCCAACAGCCTCCGGTGACCTGCATCTTCCCCGAAATGTGTAGTACTTGACCTGTGCAGAACTGTCATTGTTGTTTGTGTTGCAGCACTGCGCAGAGGTCCCAGCTGGGACTGAGCTTTACTGGGCTGGGAACTCTGCAGGCTCATGTGAAGAAACACTCTGTGTTTTCAAGGGCTTTTCATCTGATGGGAAGAGTACCAGAAAAACGGTTAAAGTGCTAGCATCGAGTTCTTCAGCATAGCTTTTCTGGGTGAATTTGCACAACGTGTTTATTCCTTCCGTGATCTGCACAATAGAGAAATAGTAATCTTCTGCTTCTCCGGGGCATTGTAGTTGTGAAGTTGTGTGGTGTTCAGAGGGCACTAGATATGTTCTTGTTACCAAGTCATGTTTGGGGAAAACAGATGAAATGAGAAATGGGTGTTTACAGGAAATTATCCAGCAAAATTGTTTTTTCATTTTGAATGAAAAAGAAATTCGAAATATCAAAAATGTTTATGAAAATTCAGAAAGGAGTTAGAATCATAATAGTAATGAGGGAGACTTTTAGTAGAAATAAAGTTGTTTTACTGAACCAAAAAATTACATTTTCGATCAGTGTTTGTAATAATTTCTTTTTTAAATCGATGATTCAGAATATTTTATTCATTAGAAAATTTAAGGACTTCAAAAAACTTACGTATTTTTAAAATTCTGTGTTCTTTTAAGCTAAGAAATGTGTTGAAGTCTAATGCACACTGTTTGCCTGAATCTCAGGCAATGCTTTTTCTGAACAGTAGCCATCTCTTGCCCTTTTATCATCTCTGAGATATTCCTTTAGACGTGAAATTCTTCTAAGCCCAGAGATCCACTGGTAGCCCCAATTCTGACCAGAAGGTGCTGCACTGCGGCTTTCTGTTTCTTCACCTCCACGTGTCTCTCTCTTGTCTTGGGATGATCTCTAGGTGCTTCATATGTATCCCAGACCAGAGAGAGAGAAGATTTATGGATTTATTTTTTCCTTTTTAACTTTTGTTTCCTTTCCCCTGCCTCCACAAGTGATGACTGCACTCATTTGTTCACAGGCCATTAACTTTAGTGTGCTGTAAGAACCCATCCCGGCTCTTGCAAGAAGCTGCCGTTCACCACGTCGTAATTCTCCCTCTTGCTCCCACCTTATCTCCTGTGCCATTGATGTGGCTTCTGTTTCAATTCCAGATGATGATTGCACCAACTCCTTCACGCCCAACCAAGTGGCCAGGATGCATTGCTACTTGGACCTCGTCTATCAGAGCTGGCAGTCCACGAAGAAACCAGCTCCTGTTGCGATTGCCCCCCAGATAGTGGCTCGGACCTCCACGTCTGTCACCCTGGAGTGGTTTCCACCCATCGATGGGCACTTCTTTGAAAGGTGACCACGCGCTGCTCTGTACTCTTGCATGGAATTGAACAGGAAGGGGAGAAATAGGGAAAAAACCAGGGACCCCTCTCCAGGAACGCAGCTTTATCATGTGCTGTGCTCAGGCTGGGTTAAGGCTCTTTCTTAAATTGGTTCCTATTGAGAAGGTTATTGATCTGTTTTCTGCTCTTCCTTTCTCAGCCTGTAGCACTCGGTTGAGGGCCATTGATTTGCTATGTAAAGGGCAAATCTTTTTCCATATGTTATGGGAGGAATTTTCAATCAACGATTCCGGCCCTGTGATTCCTGCTGTTATTGCTCCCCACAAATACCTGTGGACTTCGGCTCTGCCTGCACATTCTCCCTCCTCCTCTTGCACATTTCTTTTACAAGAACATGGGGAATCTTGTTCCTCCTCCCATGACAACACAGAGGTCCTGAGCAGTGGAATCTCACAGGGCAGGGACGTGACAGGGCTGGGGGACAAGTGTTCCCTCTTCTCTGAGCTGCAGGTTTGAGATGGGAGCTGAATCAAAAACCCAAACCCCTGAGGATTTATTGTGCAGGTGTCACCTTGCTGCACCCCAAGTGGAGCACGTAGGTCAGAGTATGTGTGTCACAGGCATGCAGCTACATGGTACCAATAAAAATCAAATGAGTGTAGGGTTCTGGACAAGAGTTGCACCACATAGCAGTTCATGAGCAGCTGGGTAGTTAATCTAAATACTCTTATACAGCACTTGGATGGGCTGTAGGAGCAAAGGGAGCCCTAGCAGACAATTCCCTGAATGACTGACCTTCTCGCATTACCGTTAACTCCCCTTCCCTGTTTGCATTTCTCCACCGCTTTTTGCTTTGTTATTTTGTAGAGAACAAACTTCGTGTGTCCTTCAGGGCTGTAGCAGTACGTACCACGGGAGGCCAAATTTACAAGCACATTAGCGCCCAAAGAGCTGTCTCAGCACTGCTGTTGTGCTCGGTGAGAGCACCTTGAGAGCCGCTGCCTCCGGAACTCCTTCCAGCACTGCGAGGACACCCTGCCCATTTCAGTGGCCAACTTGCACTTTATTTGAGTAGGCAGAAAGCTGTTATTCTCTGCTCGGATGAGGTTTTCCAACTTTATTGCAGATGAATACAGGGAGGGCAATCAAATTGTATCAGGAGTTGATAAAGAGAGGTTTTGTGCTCTGAGCAGTGTTTAATTGCAGTTTTGCAACTGAATCCTTTTATTCCCTATGTGTGAAAGGGACTTATGTGGAGTTCTGAAAATGAATTCAGAGTTTGTGAGCCTACAATCATTTTTAGGTAAATTAAGTTTCTCCAATTTAATTTAGATTTCTGAAGATACTTATTGTGTTTTAAATAAATACCATCTGCCTCTTAAAACACATTGATGTGGAGTTAATTTTTATGTAACCAAATATGTCTTTATTACATATTTCTTATAACTCAATCAATATGTTCATAATAACCGCTAGTTAGTTGCTTCTTAAATAACATACAGTGGATAGCCTGCTTAATATAAAATTTCATAACAGAGTTATCATATGTTAAATAAATAGTGATTTTCTAGGGAAAAAAAAAAAAGTCCTTAGGGTTTTCAAATCCGTGTGCCAAGTATCACTGAAGAGATTTAAAGACACAGGCCCAAATACTTTGAGTTCAATTCCTTGTTAAAATGAGATTCCCAACGCTAACAGATCCAGAAATGTTACCGTGGCTATTTAAGAATGCCACAGAAATATATAAATGATCCGGTCTAAAACATGCCCAGATTTCTGATAAATTAATCAAAACAAGAATGATAGTAGTATTATAGTGGCTAATACTGGAAAAGCTCACATGCTGAACTTCTAGTACTGATATGTCCAGCGCTGCTCGGTTAGAGATACATGCCTGTATCAATTTGTAAAATTGGGTCACTGTGCAAGACAAGTAGGAGGTAAAATTGGCCAAGGATAATCTTATCTGTGTGTGGGAATACTGTAAATCTTTGCAGATATTTTTACACAAAGTGCACACCATGGCCCAAATTTTACTTGCCTCACTTGAATGAATAAACTCATTCACTTCAATGGGACTATTCATGTAAAAAACAGAAGACTGATACTCAACTGCTGAGTGCCTTGGGCCTGGTTTCTAATGCACAGAGGCCCCTTCCATGCTGTTTTGACAGTGTAAAAGGGCCTTAAAAGTGTGAATGGCTCTGGCTACATTAGCAAGTATTGTGGCCCAATATAAGTAGATCTCTAGCGCAAAACAAGTTGTTAATGAAGACCTGACGTCAACGCTGTCGGGGTTTTGGGGGGGTTGTTCCAACCCAGCTTCAGCATGACCCACTGGCATCAGCAGTTGGATCACATTAGGTGTGGTCCTGGAACACACCTCTGCTCTGGTTTCGGGCAGAACTGGGTCCGGCTTCCATGTTCTAGCACTGCTCACAGTGCTGTAAATGGAGAACGTGAAGAGTTTCACTTCACCAACTCGCTCCTGATCCAAATTACAATGCCACTGTGGGTACGCTCAGTGTAGCTCAAGTTCCTTTTATGTCCCTTTTCTTCTCTAGAGCTGTGCATAGGCAGTGACCTCTGCTTAGTGGAAGTCAGGAAGGGAAAGTTTAGCCTCGTGTTTAAAAATCCAACGCTGGGCTGGCAGCATCTGTGGGTGATGTCCTGGCAGGTCTGTGGCGGGACGGAGATAAAGCATGGAAGGCCGTGTGCCTTCTTCCTGCTTCGATGCAACCTTGTCACAGGTGCTTGTCTTTTAGACCCTCAGTTCTAGGAATTATGTGATTAATTACATGGGTTTGGGGACAGAGAGTAATGCCAACTCATAGTTCTTGTACATTTGGGGTTGGTTGTCCTGTGTCCTCCCACCTTGGCAAGAGTAGCTACGTGAGCTCTGCACAGAAGTAAAATCTTCTTCCTGGCAGACCCTCCTTACCTATTTAGTGTGTTTAATTGATGGTTGCTATATGGCTCTAGAGAGTCATTTACCTGCACATAAATTTGCCAACATGTGTTTGACCCTAAGCTCCAGCAGCTGGTTGAGCTTCTAAACATCTCTAATAATCACATGTATCAAGAACCAGTATTTCTTCTTGTAGCTACTACACGTGGGATTGGAATACTTACACAAGTCCATCCTCTCATTTTAAAAAAGCATGAAAAATGTCACATGCGCATGTAATAATAAAATAATAATAGATACAACAAAACAAGCGAAAACAAGTGAGAAAAAGAAAAAACTCTATTCATTTCCTGGCTGCATCTATTAGATGCGTTCATCTGCTGTCGCTAAGCATCCATTCATGCGCCTCCTGTTTGATATGCGTATGCAGGATGTAAACAGTTATTGTAATAGGACTCTGCAGCAAATTCTGCTTGGGCAGAAAACTTTGAATGCATCTGCTCTTCCAAGTTTTCATTGAGGTGACTGCATTAATTTCCATGAATCTGATGCTATCTCATTCTGAGCAAGCAAATATTTTGGTCAGGATGGTGTCCCAGATCTAGATGGCTGGGCTTGATAATCACTTGCTTAAACCTTGCTGGAAACTTCCGGTGTCTTTGAGGGTAGAGCATCAATTCTGAATTTCAAGGAAGCAGGTATAATTTAGTCTGAAAACAGGTGCTCTTTACTGAAAGGGATGACAGATTTTTACTGGTTTTTGGTTGCCCACTGAGCCGGTGCTGGCCCTAAGAAAATTGTCTGGTTTTCACCAACAATCTTTAGGTTTTGAATCCACTTCAGTGGAATATCATGCTGTAGGAATGAATTCCTCCTGCGTTCTGAACTTCATAAGTTGGAATTTCCCCAGTACTTGACTTATTAGAAAACAGAAATCGTGATTTTCCATTACCCTGCACTTTGGAAAGTCATGTGTACTGGTGTATAAGATGTTAGATATGTTATCATTCCTCATTAATCGTTTTGAGCCAATTTGGTCTCATTTTGTCTTGATGTCAGTGACTGCGTAAGGTGTAAGGATCTGGCTCAGGTTTTCATAAGCCTGTAAATGTGATTCCATAATTAGTTTTGACATTCATGGCTGTTCGTAAGATTTGTGTGTGAGAGTCTGCAAACCAAAAACTTTAACCCAGGAGTCGTCCCCTGTGTAACTCCCTTCAGCCACTGGAGTTACATCAGGGTTGAGTTTGGCTCCCAAATTGGAAAAGTAAAAAGAGAAAGTTTGCTCATAGCCTTTCCCACATGATGCTCCTTGTGATTTCTCTTACCTCCAAGTCCTTACTGCTAAAAGGAAATGTTTGTCCGTAAGTTTTTTTTCCACCATGGCAGCTTGTGATGAAATTGTATAGCTGCTAATTTGAGTAAAAAGCAGTCCTAATTGTGGAAACTTGGCTTTCAAAGCCCTGTCCTCATCCAGAACCAAGTGCTAATGCAGTAGTCTCTTTATAAAGAAACTAAAAGATTATTATTGCAGCGTCTTCTATCCTGACTGTTGTTGGATGTGCCTCTGAAAAACAACTGCACAATAATAATTCTACGTTTTGATTTCTCAGTACCTTCTATTCTGGATTCTTGCATTTTTTTGCATGTATTATTTAGGTAAGCTGAGTTAGACACTTAAACCACTACTAAATAGCTGAGGAATTAAGTAGGGGAGGCAGTGTGATACCAATAGTGTGGGTGGGTGAAGCGAGACAGAGAGAAGTTGTTCCCAACGTG
This sequence comes from Patagioenas fasciata, assembly GCF_037038585.1. NCBI lineage: Eukaryota > Metazoa > Chordata > Aves > Columbiformes > Columbidae > Patagioenas > Patagioenas fasciata. Next base: position 4,323,987 of record NC_092539.1, read on the forward strand.
CCCAAGTTTGTTCATTACCAGCATTACAGATTGTGAAAGGAAGAGGAGGACACCTTTGCCTCCCTTTTCTCTATTCTACTCCTTTGCCACGTTCTATTCTTCATATCTTTTCAGCAGGTGCATCCCTTGCAATATGGTATCATCAATATGGCTGTGGGCTGTGTTGAAATATAGTACAAGTTCTACCACAAATTTCATTCTAGGTTCCCCCGTTGACAATCCCTGCTTCCACCTAATTAAGCCAACAGAAAGTTGAGTTTCCAATAGATCCCTGTCAACAAATAGGAGATGCGAAGCTGTGGGTCGTTCCTACCACCAGAGGGAAAGGAGATGGCACAGACTGGGAGGGCTAGGAGAGTAAATATACCATCCCAGTGTCCTTGCTGAGGATGCAAAAGAACTTCTGCCTGAGGGTCACAGTAACCGTCGCAAAGCAGTGCTGAAATAATGGAGCAATGGCTAAAATTTGCATAGCTCATTATAATAACTGATGACTCGGTCCATACTTACTGTGTTACTACCATGTGTTATGCCTAAAACTTCTTTCCTAAGAGCATTTAATCATTAACATCATTAATTTTTTCCTTTCATTTTGACTGGTCATTGTTCCTTAAAGCAGAGCAATGAATTCTGAATAATAAGCAACTTACTGGGATGAATAACCACACATTCTAGGTCATACACAGTTCCAAGTTTTGTCATCCCAAGGAATGTAGGGATGAACTGTGTGAGTCGCATCCTCAGCTGATATAAAATCAGCTTAATGTTATGGAAAACATTAGAGTTACTCGAGTCTACATTAGCCTAAACCCTGATCTTGTGAATGTATTAGCAAAACTATTTATGAATCAGTGTTTAACTCAGTTTTCCTGTTCAAACCCTTCTGCTGATAGTATTTTATTGATGTTAGCTGGTATTAGATGTATTGTGGAGGTGAAGTAACATTGGTGTTGGGCAGTGAAGTGCCTTTCTTAATGCCATGTCCTGCCATCTGATGGCATGGAGCCCTAAGATGTTGCAGATCAGAAAGACCCATCCGCTGGTGCCAAAGCCGCCAGGTGTCAAATCCAGCTTCCCCTCTGAAGAAGATTCGGGGCATGTTCTTTTCTGTGTGTACATAACCCACCCCTTTTCCAGGCTTGTAATGATCTGGGCTGTGATACATCTCCAAAAGCAGGTCCTTGCAAACTTAGCAAAGCCGTGCTTTGCAAAGCAGCTCTGTCTGATGTTCTCAGAAACTGGGACTTCACCCTCTCCTCTAATCACCAGGAAGCCCAAGGCCTTCACAATCTTGAAGATACTACAGGTTCAAGCAATAAATCCATAGTGGGAGCAGAAATAGATCTGAAAGCTCCTGAGGCTGGTTTCTCTACTCTAACCACTAAGCAACATGTATTTCCTTTTGTCAGGGTTTGATCCAGTTGTAGTGCAGGGAAAAAGAAGTAGAGCTGAACATGATTTCACAGGTTGCTACTGTTCTGTGTTGCATGGCAGATCCACAGATGCTGTCTAGGCAGCCCCTTAGCCCAAACCTACAGAAAATCAACGTCAAAACCCACTCTTATTATTACTGTCAGTAAAGAGGGTTAAGGGGAACCGATTTTAAGTCTTATTGCTCTTCATATTGTTGAATAAGCAGCTCACTCAGCTGTTACTAAGTTGGTGTGTTTTCCTGTTTTCCTGGCCTCCTAGAGAAGTGGGATCAGCGTGTGATCTGTGTGCGGAAGGAAGAGTCCTGGTGCAATACGCCTTCAGCGCCTCGTCCCCGATGCCCTGCGATCCCTCAGGGCACTGGAGCCCACGGGAAGCAGAAGGTGAGTCACAGAGTTGGGGACAAAGCCATGGTGGGGAGAGGCTGGGCCAGAGCTAAAGGAGAGACACAGCAGAAGTGGGAAAATCTGGGAGAGAGTGATTATACCTGTACGTAACATGAACAAAACTAGAGGACAGATGAATACACTGTGCTCCAAAGTAATGGTGCTGGCTGGAATACCTGTGATTTGGCCCTCATGTCCTGACCCTGACCGTGAATTAAATGAATTCTGGGAGCTGAACCTGAATTTCAGAAAGCAGCAGAGTGCCAAGAAGTGCTGACCATTCCCATCTTACAGATGAATTCTTCAGGGGAGCTGTTTGCTCCTTCCGCTCCAACTCCAAAAGTAAAGAATTGCACATTATTTCTTTGGGCCAAATTTCAGCGGCCTTTGTTTACCCTGAGTCATGACAGGCTGCACCAGTAAACACACTGGAAGGAGCATAGATTGTGCTTTGGACAAGTATTCTGCAACATGAACACAGGCGACTACATCAAACCCAGTCTAGTTAAGGGTGTTTTGTGAGCTGTACTTCTCTTTGAGCATGTTGGAAGGAGAACAGTCTGCAGAGCTGGTTGTACGATGCCATTAGATCTTCATTGTTAACTCCTCCATATGTACCTTCCATTATGTAAGTAGGTGGATGTGGTAGAACACGTGTAAGATTATACCAGGCAAAGGTCAGTAATCACAAATTATGGTTTGGAAAGAGCAGACTATTATTTTAGTTGTCCATCATGAGCTGTTCCTTCGGAAGCAGCACACTCTGAGCCCAGACTTCACCATAAACGTGCAGGTGGGCTCATTGAACCCAAAGGCCAATCCCTGGATTTTGCAAACTCGTTATACAAATACCTTCTTACATTAAGGGCTTCTCTGTTCTGCAGCTCAATTGTGTGGGAGTTATTCTAAAAGGAAGATTATTTGTAAGCTAGTGCGGTGATATATGTAGTGCTGACACCCAGGGGCCTTCCTTTGTCCTAAGGTCAACATGTGTAGCAAGATGCACCCTCGTTGCGTGGTGGGACAAAACATGTGAGCTAAATGTCCTCTGCCCCATGCAACCAGGATGGGGACCTAACAGGGTTTGTGCTTCACTCCAACCCACCCCCAAAGTTTGGACACGCAAAGGCCAGGCTGGCAGGCACCGTGCAGAACCACCTGCCCCTTGGGTGGACGTTCAAGAGCGCCGGCTACAAGTGTAACTGGCTTGTCAAGTAAACAGGAGTAGCCAAGTTTGGATCGCTTGCAGTGGTAGTGCAAGGTGGAAGATGGAATTTCCACTTAGCCAAGGATTACGAGACTTCGAAACCTTGTTTCGTTTGGAACAAAACCTGAAACTTTAGAAATTCTCCATGAAGGAAAATTAAAAACAAAAAGTGTTTGAGACTGGCCAAAATGTTTTGTTTAGCTCATATAAATCTTCTTTCATGAACTTTTGTTAAATTATAACATTTGAAAATAACCACTTTTAGTATAAAATCGAGGGCAAAAGCAGCTTCTAATAAAAAAATGAAAAGTGTTTCAAAGTGCAAAAGTGAAATTATTTCTTCCAAAAATGTCAAAACACAATGTTCCAATATTGTTAGAACTTTCTTCCCATTTTCTATTCCAGAAAAAAAATTTGGCTAAATCAACTCAATTTTGCAAAGTGTTTTGATTTTGAAAGAACTTCATATTCCATTGAGATACGCAGTTCTGTCAAAATTCATCCAATGAGCTCTGATTTGAAAACTTCTAGATCTCACACGTCTTGCCAGCGGCATCATTCCTAGAGAAACTAAAGCTACTCTAAGATTTATTACTCAGCTGCATTTTGCATTTAATTTCCTCTTCTTACAGTGTGTGCCTGCATGTTCTTAACTACGAAGGGTGCAGACTGATCCTTATCTGTCCCAGTCAATTGCTGTCGTGCCATTGCTGTGGAAAGAAAATTTGGGAATCCTATCCTCTTACTACATTAGTAAACTGTCTCCACTTTAGGGTAGAAAATATACCAAGTGTATGGTATTTGTTGCTCTGTCATTTTCTGTCATCACTACCACACTCCCTGACATTCAGGATCTCTGCCTATTTGCACTTGGTCTGAGTTACAAATAGCACAGTTAGATCATTGTCTGGCTTCTTTAATTGTCTATCTGTGAGTACTCAAGCATGCAAGCTTTAAATTCACTTTCTATAAGCGTTCATGTGTGTGTAAATCTCCACTGCTTGAATGTTCATGGAAAGTGAATAAAAAAGAGGCCTAAGTGTGGCCAAAATGAACTAGTTTTAAAATTTGAGACGACGCTCATGGAAAATGTTTCGTAGTGCTTATCCAACTTCTTAGCCGAAAACCACATTTCTCACGTGTCTCTGAAGCAGCTCTGAACCTGGTGGGTCTGATGTCATTTTCCTGAGGTCTCACAGCATTGTTGGGCTGCACAGTTACCCCAGGTAGGTGACACCATGTGGTCTTCACTACGTGTTGAGCTGTGCCTATTGCAAAACTGCTGCGGGGACGGTGTCCTCCTGGGTCCCCTGTGTGTGCCTGGGGTGAGATATCTTGTGATTCTTTCTCAGCCACTTGTGCCCCTCGCGTGAGTGGCTGTTTCCTCCTCAGCAACAGTCGTGGGAAGGCACTGGAGATCAGGCAGCTCTGATTTAGTCTTCACCTTCGCCATAGAGCCAGAAAGTTCTATAACTTACCTGGATTCTCACCAGCAACACCAGCTATGTAAACAAGCCTTGCAGCACCTCTACAACTCAGTTAAAGGGGTTTTTTGTATGTGAAAGGTAATTTTGGCTCAAGCCCAAGTAAGGACCTTCACTTACTGTGCAATATATGTATATATTGGTCAGTTCCTACTGCCTTGCTCACTGCTGACTAGAAAAGTGTGAGAAGATAATAAAAATCTTGCAGCACTAGGCTGCTCTAGTGCCTTTCCCAGTGGCCAATATTTCACTTGAGAGTGATTAATTCCTGTTTGCAAGTGGAGATTTCCCAGTTGGGGCTTAGAGTCCCACTGGATGGTGCCTTTATCTTGACCAAGTCGGAAATGTGGCAGGTGAGCTGTAGATGTGACAGCAGCTGCATCCCGAGAGGCCACCAGTCCCAGCTACCCTCCCTGTACAAACTTATCAGGTCTCTGGGATGATGGAGGGACAGGGGTATCTGCTCCCAGTAACTTAGCTTAACTGCGTGATGAAGGCTTGTGATGACACATCAGGCTGTGGTGGTGGCCAGCGTTCTGGGGGAAGGCTTCCTTCCATCCTACTATCCCTGCTCTCTAACCAGGAGATGGGATTTGACTTCTCACAGACCTCACATTCACATTTGGTTTGTGTCGGGCAAGACACGATGTTGTATGAGATGCTGCTTTGTGACTGATCTTGCTGACAGTCCCATAAGCCAAAAGATTTTCAGAACCTGAGTGCAGAGGAGCAGGATAACTACTACTCCATTTCTTTTTATATATGCCTATTTGTAATTATCATAGTATCTACCCATCTCTAGAAAATCTAGAATTACAACAATAACCATCTGCCTTCTCCCACAATTAAATGAATGTTTCTTACCCAGCTCTAATTCTTTGATGATATTAAAGAAAGGTTCTCTTTATCTCAACGTCATTGCAGTTGTTTGTCTATGCAAGGCTACAGTCAATCTCCCATTTTTCCAAGTAGTTCTGTTCTCACTTAGAATGGGGTAATTATCTGTATTAAACTCCCTGAAGGCTGAGTTCAGTTCATCTAACACATGGGATCACACCCTGGTCTTGCAAAATATGTAGGTTTATTCACTCTTTAAGTATTACAGAGTCCTCGAACTGACAGAAGTGAATTTACAGGAACCCAAGTGGAGGCCACATTTGAACATGTAATAGGCTGTGAGCCATTAATCAACTCAGTTTTCCTATCTGTGAGATGGCAGCGATAAGATTCACAAATCCTTCCAAAACCCTATGAGATACTAGGGTTCAAAACCACCTTCTTAGGGCTGTAGTCAGGAGTTTGCTGTGAATCAAAGCCATCGGAGGGCCTGGCCAAGCACATGAGGACAGCAGCGAATGCTGAGATAACGTGAGTCGAACGGGCTATTCGCCACTCAAAATGATTATAGACGGTACTTGCGAGCTTGCCAGGGCGAAAATATTTGAGCGTGTTAAATGGAACTCTGGCTTTCTTCAAAATACATCGCTCTGTGGTCTCTCCAGACGCCAAAGTTAGGGGTGTTCCTGCTGCTTGGTGGTGTGTGAGAAGAGGAGGGTGTGGGGCATGTGCAGGTGAGGGAGAAGCAATAGGAGTTGCGCATCTGCAGGACAATTGTGTTGGATTGCAGGGAGGACTGGCCGAGATGCCAGGAAATCTATTCTGCATCTGGGTTCATTCGGTATTAACAGGAGAATTCCCTGTGCTGTTTATCCTTGACAAAACAGGCGCATTTCTAACGCTTCATTGGATCACAGACAATAAGAATAACCTTCACACATTGCCCTTTTCTCTTTAAATTAGAAGTGATGTCCTGTTTGTTCATCTTTGCCCAGCGCTTTATCTTGCTTTCCTCCTCGGTTGCAAACAGCTGTGCTCCGTGCTCTTTTCCCTCTGCCTTCTTCGTTTCTCTCCTCTTCTTACCTTTCCTTATCTTCGCTTTTCCCTTTCTTCTTTCTTGTACTTTGTCTTCTCCCTGTCCTGTTTGCTCCCTTTTCGTGTGATTACTTGGGAAGGAAGAGGGAATTTATAGCTCTCACTGGATTCTGTTACCAACTGTTCCACCCATCTGACCTCTCTGGATCTTGCAGTCTATGACTCCGTGCCAAATTGTAATGTTACCATAGTACTTGGGAACCCAGCGAGCATTGTGGCTTTCATTAGTTTTTAGTACTACCTCCCATGTAGCCAAACGTAGCCAACGGTGAGAAATGTAAAAGTACAAGTGCCTCTTGTTTCATCATAATGAGCATAAAGAGCCAGCTCAGACCTGTGCTCCATGTGCCTCCAAGAAAAGGGGTCTTACACAACATGCTAGATGAGCCTGGAAATGGCACAGGAGTTGCCCCTCAACAGCTTCTTGGAATCAACAAAGGCTCTTTTCATTGTCGTTGTTAAAGACAAAAGAAAAAGGTTGTATTTTAGAGAGACAAGCAACCGAGTAAGTAGGAGCATAGAGGTGAACTGAAGGCTGAGTGACTCTGTTTATTGGGTAAAGAAGCAAGTGGAAGGGGTAGAAAATATTGTTTGGTACAGGGGAAGGCACTAGAAACAGGAAATACAGGACCAGACACACTAGCCCCATGTGTGTTACGTGGTGTCTGGTCCAACTGGGCACTTAAACTGGGTTTGCATCTTTCAACTAACCAGGAGACGTTAATGTTATGTTCCTCCTCTCCACGCTGGCCACGCCTGTTCTGCTCAAGTAAATAAGGAGTTTCCTGGACAGATACGCTCTCCTGCCACTATTTTTTCTTTCAACACTAATGCAAGTGATTACCCATGCTCTCTAACTTGTTTTGTGGCCTGTCTTTGCTTCCTTCTTTCTTTCAGGGCACCCTGATGTTGAGCAGCCTTGTAAATCCAGCGTCAGAACGTGGAGTCCCAACTCGGCAGTCAACCAACACACGGTGCCGCCAGCCTGTCCTGAGCCCCAGGGCTGCTACCTGCAGCTGGAGTTTCGTTACCCCCTGACTCCAGAGTCCCTCACGGTCTGGGTGACATTTGTTTCCCCAGACTGGGACTCCAGTGGAGCGGTGAACGACATCAAGTTGCTCACCGTCAGTGGGAAGAACATTTCTCTCGGGCCGCAGAACGTCTTCTGTGACATCCCGTTGACCATAAAGCTGGATGCAGGACAAGTGGGCGAGGAGGTGTATGGGATCCAGATCTACACTCTGGACGAGCACCTGGAAATCGATGCTGCCATGCTGAGCTCCGTCCCGCACAGCATGCTGTGCGCGGACTGCAAACCCATCCAGTACAAAGTGGTTCGGGACCCTCCTTTCCAGTCCGGATCTCCAGTTGTTATCTCAAACCTCAGCAGGAGATTCGTCGACACGTAAGTACTGCTTTCCTGAGAGCTGAATAGACTCGTTCAGAGGAAAACAATAACCTGTTCTTCTCATCCTGTTAATGTCCCACATCACGATTGTTAGGATTTTGAATGAGATTGATGCACCAAGTATCACCAAGAGAGGGTCTTCTCATAGTTTCTCTCTGAAACAAGGAGCATCACAGGTGAAATAGCCTGAGATTTCACAGATAGATTTTGAGAAATTTCTGGGCTAGTTGTACAGAGATGTGAAATTCAGACTTTCCTTAACCAGAATGGATATAGCAAACTACCTGAGCTGTGATAAAAAAAACCTAAATAAGGACCTCTCAGTAACATGGTCATCATTTTCTTTGAAAGTAACATTCTGATGGTGAAGGAGACAGAATGGTTTCAGTGCTGGTGCCCCAATTATCTGCTAAAGAAAGAATGCAAAAAAAAATACACTTGCATGTTCAGGTATACATATGTATTTCAGTTACTTTCATTGTTTTGCTTTCATGTGTCACTGAAACAAATTTTGTTGGAACAGGATTGTTCTAGCGCAGTAAATACAGCAAATGCTCTAGTTTGTGGTAGGAACTAAATTTCATCCCAGATGCAGTTGTGCTCATCAACACACGATTGTTGAGGAAAGTCCAACTTCAAAATATTTAATGATTGCAAGGAGATCCATGGTCTCCACGGGCATTCTACAGCAGCAAGCAAAACATCTTTTGCATAACACGATTCCCTGGAAATGATTCACTCATCTGTAGGAACAACATGAAGCTCTTTTGAAAAATGAACACCAGATAAAAGGGAACCTGCTAAGAAAACTGCGCTCTAATTTAGAAAAGATGATCTAATTAGTACAGCTAATAACAAGGAAGCATACATCATTATGGTCTTCTAAAGCATATTTAAATATAATAAAAATGATTAATTAACAATTCAGTAATCATGAGCTACCATCCCCTTCATTGCCCAATTATGCAGCTCAGAAGATGCAAATTGTCCCTACAGATTTAAAAATTCAAGGTTACTAACAATAGTGAGTATAAAAACAAAGCCCAGGACACCACTGACGTTATTCATGAGCTGAAAGTTAAGCATGTGCTTAAGTATTTTCTTGGGTTGTAGCCTTGTTCCAACAATTGCTGGCACTTAAAAGGAGGTGAGTACTGGCATATTGGAAATATGGAAAATGGTGAATTTTCCCATGGTTTTGCTGTGAAAGCATCTTTGCCTGAAACCTGGCCCACTCTCGTTGGAAAATAGGACTGGTTTGGTTTGAAATATTTGCATACCTTAGCACAAGTTCCCACAGAAACAGGTCCAGTTTTGAGCCTATAACAAAACGTGAAAGAAAAAAAAAGACATGCCCGAAACATCACTTGTATTCTGAGCTCTGTTCCTTTGTCTTTTATTATGATTTTGTGGGTCAGTTTTAGCTCACAGCCATCTGAACATCTGAAATGAAAGGGTGCTCTAATAACTAAATCAGTAGCCAGGGATTAGTGACAGTTTTCCTGTGCGTCACTGATTAAATCACAAGGGGTAACATTACTGTACCTGTCCGTACGTCTCGCCTAGTGACAGAGCCAGCTAAAGATCAGACATAAAATTTATGTTAGTCTTTCTGGGCTCTACCTGTGATCATTTGACAGAAACGGGTGGTTGGGTTTGATTCAAGACTTCAGCATGTGTTGGAAATTTTGAAAAGTGGGGTTCACAGCACTCATCCGTGTCCTCTGGTGAGGGGGGGTCATGGAGCATCATTGTCTGATGCTCTGTGTCCAGGCTGCTGCTGGACCACACCCGGGGATGCACCAAACTCCGCATGGGGTTGTGGTGATGTGGGAGAGGCAAAGGAAAGATGAGTTTTCCATTAGCACCTTGTGAAAAGAGGAGGTGCGGTCCTTGTACTCCGTAAGCAAGAACGAAGGGAAGATGATTCAGGGAGGTCAGGGACAGAGGTGCTGGGCTATGCTCCTGTGTGTGTCTATTTATATGTAGAGGTAAAAGCATTCTCTTCTCATCTACCTGCTTGTCTCATTCTATACAGCTGGAATTCAGCATATCTGTGCAACCAGCCTGTGCAGCCCCTTTATCCCTCTGTGAGCCCCAAGCTCGTTACCTCTCCTTTATGCTTTTGCACGTTTTCCATATTAAATAAAACGACACCCCCACATGTTCTATGGAAGGTTATTTTGAAGGCAGCCACATATCTTTACTCTTGCCTCCTCTGACCTTGATCTTCACTTTCTCGTTTTCGCCCAAAGAAAATATTTGCTTGCACTGTTATCTGTGAGCAAGATCCTTTTCCCAGGTGTTGCGATGCTGAAAGAAGAATTAATTTCTCTTACTTTCTTCCTGTCAAAGAGAGGGAACTTCTCTTTAAGTTAAGAGCAGAGACAGCCTTTAATGGATAGCCCTTGCCTAGTCAGCACTGGGTGCTCCACAGAGGAGAGTAAATAACAAGAACAGTGGAAACCTTTTATTAAGAATTGCAAAATAACACCAGACCTTCTGTTCTCAAGATGAATTTTAATCTCAGCTCCTTGGCTCAAGGCTGGGGCTTACAAACATTTGTAAGGGACAGGACTGTATCCTTGGACCTTACAGAAACCAGGCACGATGCACTCACTTTCAGTGAGTGTGATCAGCAGGAATTGCTGGTATCTGTGATACAAAAATGAGAGTCAGAGCCTAGGAAAGCTAAATAAATCAGTGGGGCAATAAAAAAACAAATACAAACAAACAAACAAAGAGGTCAGGCCAGGTGCAGCACAGAAGTGCTGAGTCTTCACACTGCAGCGGGTGATTAGGAGCCTCATCTGCAGATCTCGGAGTCTCAGCTCACCATTTAATCCAAAGTTCGGGTTGTGCTCTAATGTAGAGGGTTTCACTCTGGTTGTTCTCCAGAAGTAACGTGTGAGATGGTCATGATGGTGAATGTGGTAAATGTTTTGCCCTTGTAGCACTCTTATACTCATGTCACTACCGTTGGAAAGCAATTGTTGCTCTTGCATTTGTGTGTAGCAGCTGGTGATTTGTTAAGAGCTCAGTGAGAACAGAGTGGCCGCAATGAGAAGCTCTCCCAAGCACATCACCGGTGCAGTTGGGTGTCAGTCCCACGGGGACAGCCAGGGGTGTGCAGCCCATGTTCCCCATTGCACTCTCAGGAGCCACATTTGCGAGCGGCGAGCAGCCGGGTGTGCTGGCGAGATCGGTGCTTACCCCTCGGGCAGGCCAAGCTGAGACACGCTGAGGTTGGCTTTGGAAAGTTGTCAGAATTACTAGAAAAGTTTGTTAGAAATGGAAATTTTCCCATCCTTTCTGACACAAACTTTGTAGGGAACTTGCAGAATTCACGGGCAGCGATGGATCAGGTCGTCTTTGTGGTGTTAACCTGTAGACTATTTCTAGACAAAGGCGTTGACTGAGCCTCAGAAAGAATCCTAACGTGAAGCCCTGGTATGAGTTTTGGTTTTGCAGAGTGGAGCATCACTGAGAAGCAAGTATGCTGTCCTGTGATCTGTTCATCTGAGCCATTCCTACTTAGCTTTAGTGCCTAAGTGACACCTAGAGATACTGCATTCATACTTGAAAAAAAAAAAAGAAGAAACAGAGAGAAACCTGCATATTTTTCTTCTCAATTTTGGCTATTTTACACCCACATTCTATGGCTAAACTTTTCACATTGCTAGGTAATAGTTGGAGGGGACTGGTTGTCATATGTGTGCAGTTGTTATTTAAGTGAGTACAATATTTTAAAATATTTTGTTAGAGTCATAAGCTTATAAACTCGATGCTATTTACTGTGTTGTAACTCCACACCAGAGATGGTGGAGTACAGATCTCACTAGGGCTTCATGGAGTGATTGCAGAACGACTGAGAAATCATCATCATCCAGATTACAGGTAACTGGAGGGCTGCTGTGGCATTGCTCGTGGGTCCTTCGTGTTCCATGTACTTTATCCAAAGTAATTATTTGCTTCAAAATTTGCATTATTGATGCGATGGCCATTGTTAGTGGTATCGAATCAGAAGGACTTGTCAGAAACACCGGGTGATGAGGAGTTGAGGGAGATGGAAAATAGTTCTTAGTCTGGATGTATATGAAAAATGCGGTAAATTCCTACAAATATGAAGAAGCAGAGAGGCTGGAGAATCAGTAGTGACTCTTCATAATGAGCAATAATTCATTACAGGCATTACTGGTCTGCCTTTTAGCCCCTGAACTTAATAGGAAGACTGCATTTACATGACACAAGCCTGGCTGAACACAGGACTGGAAAAACATGAATATCACAATGATGATATGTAAACCTAAATCCCTGCTGAATGCAACAGTAAAATTTCACGGCAACATCTGTCCTTATTATGGCATTCCTTCCTTCAACTTGAAGATCTATTTCTCTATTTTCTGAAGGTCTACCAGCCAGAGGAATGTATGATCTAAAGCAGCTGAAATGAATTGCCAAATTCATCTGTCATGGAGATAATTAACACCATATTTCCACCCAAACAAGATACAGATCGCCGGGTGGATGTTCTCCCAACACCAAAAGCTGAAGTCCATATTATCACCATCTTCTGCTCCCCCCTGCTCCACAGTTACCGTGCCAAACCCCTCTTGATAAGCCAGGAAATACTGGGGAGTATCTGAGATAGGACTGAAATCTGAAGAAAGAACTTTACGTGCCCAGATTTATTTGCAAGAGCTGCTAGGTTGTCCGTGCGATATTGGCATGCTACACATCTGGATTCCCAAAAGGCTTTAGAAATGCATATGGTGTTCCAGATGTTCTTGTGCACGAATACTTACCCAACGACCCTGGAAATGCCTTGCCTTGATGCGTGTGAGAACCTCATATGCTTCTTTTTTGTGGATACATCCCACTTACAGTTCATAGTTGCATTACAATTGAATAAAAACAACCAACTCCTTCTTTTCCTCTCACCTGCAGTGAAGAACTCCCACCTGATTCTGAATTTCTTGATCCTACATGCGTAACATTGTCTTATACCAACATATGCACCATCTTGAGACATCCAGTCCTGTAAATTAGTTGTTTCTACATTAGAACTCTGTCTTTCTCTGCATTGACCGAGCCTGTTTACCAATTCTGTGCTGTCTGCAGATACATGGACTTTTGATATTTGGATCTTTATTTGCAGGAAATGTTTGTTAGTTAACCTCAAAGTGATAACTGAAAGACAAACTTTGATTGCCATTCAAATTTCTCTTTCGATCTATAAACAGCTACTAGAAGCACAAAATTGTGTCATCTCTCGTTGAGTCCCTAAGTGTTTGATTCCTGCTCTCACTCCTAGCAGCACCGGGGACCTGCCGTTAGCAAAAGCATTTGTTCTCTAGTCTGCACCTAGGTTTCGTTCCCATAATTACACAATTCTCCATACTATTTCTCTCTAGTAATGTATTAGAGATCCCTATCTGTATCCATATGAAAGTTTACAGCTCATCTCTAGTAAAAACACCTTTTACCAAGCTTCAACATGAACAGATTTACTCTTATTCATGCTTTCTTGCTCATTCCTAAGAGCTTCCCTCTCATTAGCTTGCGATCCTGCATGGACGAAGCTATTTTGAGCTTTCCCATGAAGCAAATCACCCTTCTGTCCCACCGGGTTTCTCTTACCCCTGTAGTGTCCCATTTCAGGTACAGTTCTAGCACTTGTAGTTCTTGCCTACTTCTTCATCCAGAGTCCTTGCATTAAGGAATAAATGTTTCGGTTGTTCCACTTTGACGTTGGTTTCCCAGATGGATTGGTGACTGTGCTCTCACTGTCTGAAAGCCCCTGCATGTCGGTGAAGAGCTTTGAGTGTATCAGACCTGTCACTGGTCGGTTTTGGCAAAGCCGGAGTTGGGCAGAGGCACCGGTGATGTGCTAGCAGGCGCCGTCCATCTTCACGCCTTTCCCACCTTCACATCTTTCCCCAGGGAGGTGTCACGACCCCAAGCATGACATGATTCAAGAAGCGATTGGACAATGTCCTCAGACACGTGGTGTGAATTTTTGGGGTATACGCAGGGACAGGAGTTGGACTCAGTGATCCTTGTGGGTCCCTTCCAGCTCAGGACGTTCTATGATTCTATGTTCTTTGTTTCATCACAGTAAGATACCTGCCCAGAACTTTAGTTACCTCTCCAAGGCCCTCTCCAGCCTTGGCTGCACTGTCAGTTCCTCCTTCGTGCAGCCCATATCAACTGCTCTGTTTCTGCTTAATGAACCTGGAAATTTCCCCTGAAAGAACAGAAAAATCCAGGACAATTTGCTGCCGCACACCTTCCCTTCTAAAAGCAGGCAACTGGTTGCTGGCTCATCTGACCCTAACAGAGGTGAAGTGCTGGTAGGAAGGAGATTCCTCCACCCAAGAGCGTCTTCTCCACCAACATCCCCCTTGGGTAAGTCCTTTCCTTTCCTAAAGATTGTGGCCTCACCTCTGGTTTGCCTGGCAGCGGGGATGGCTAATTCTGCTCCCTGTGCCAGACAGGAGTGTGAATCCTTGCTCTACACTGAGGGCTTGGTGAGCCAGGATGAGGAAAGTTGCTTCTTTTCCATCTACTGTTCTTGCATCTCGCCTCCACATATGTTGTACCACTAAATACCGAGGTGGTGCTTGTTATTATTTATAGCTACCAGTAGCATGCCAGGCATTTTGCAGAAGAAATACGCCAGGTGCCTTCTTTCAAAGAGCTCACAATTAAATGTTAGAGGGTAGCAGTGCTGCGGCTCTCGGGGATTGCACATCTCCACTTGGCTGATAGGACCCGACAGCTGGAAGCCACGTTCTGATGGCTTTCCTTCTTTTTTGCTTTCTTCATTAAAGGTGCCAAGTTATCTTTGCAAGAGAATAAAACCTGCTTCCTGACCCCACACACAGAACAGATAGAGCAATTTTTTCCCTTACCACCCTCTGCCAAATTGCCTTAGCCCTGCCCTGGAGAAGAGAAAGAACAATTTGACGGTCTGTGCCCATTCAGTAGGCAGCTTTTCTGCTAAGCCTGTGCAAAGATGCCATTTGGTGCCAGCTGTGGTGATAGATTTGTGATTCTTCGCTGTTGCGGTTTCTTATGTAACGCTGTAACTAAAGCTGGCACTTGACAAAATCCGTAGCTCCTGTTCTGGCTCGGCCGGGTATGATGCAAGAATAAGGTAGTAAGGGCGGGTTTAAATCTTTAGAGTTGTGTCATCCTGAGATAGCGCAGCCCAGAGGAATTTTTCAGCCTGGGTTTATCTTTGAAGGGTGGGATGGCTCTGAGTGACCCCCAATGGCCTCTTTCAAAGAAATAACTTGAGAGTATGGGAAGAGCAGGGAAGGAGGGACTGTCCCATTTGGGGAGCGATGCTTGGCTTTGGGATCAGCTCTGCTCCAGCCAGGGACTCCCCAAGGACCGTGAATTCACATCTCCAACGTGGCAATAGAGGTGACTGAGAGATCAGAAATGTAGACTACAACTTAGCCATATGCAAGTGTCCCTGAAAAAGTGAACATTAACAGCTGTCCTATTATTAACCAAATAGATACTATTAGGCATTGATATATTTAATCACTCCCAGCCAGCGTGGAATTTGAACTTGTGACCTAGAAGTAGTAGCAGAGTTTTCAGCTGCAGGATAAAAAAAAAGAATGAAGGTCAAATGGGACTTTTCCTGCTGGGCAAAATAATTTATTGCAGGTGAAACAGTCTCAGATATGTGGTAAATTAGGCTGTGCATTATCTCATGGATAATAATTTCTCTCTGATGTTTGCCTTCTTGTGTGCATCTTTATTTGGGGCTCTAAACAAGATAAGAAGCACCAGAAATCTCCCAGGAATAACAAATGCATTTTCTTTGCTTGATTGAGGAAAGAAATATTGGACAGACATGTGTTATGCAACAATTTAAAAATAACTCTCTTGTAAAACTTGGAGTGAGCCTCAAATACCACAGAAGGAGCAGAAATGTGTTACCTACCTTTTTATCAGCTGTGTCAGCCAGTACAGCTTTTTTCAGCTACTTTTACTGAACTATTGGCCTGATCATTTCCTGGGCATTTTATTTGAATATCTTTTCCTAGGTAATAAATTCCAAGTTTTGTTAAATTTGGAACTACGCTCAAACAGGCAAAGATTTGAAAGCAACACTGCAGTAAGACTAAAATACCTGTGCTGTCCTTAATACCTTGTTGGATACAGCGACAGACAAGGCAGAAGCCTTTTAGATGGATCATTGCATGGGATGCGATACACTGAACACCCATCGTGGGATCGCTCCACCCAAACTTGATCTTAGTCTTTCTGGTCTGGATCTTCTTGAATATATAACGATGTTTGGTATCCCCATGCTGGTGCCCCAATTCCAGCAAATTCCTGTAACTTTTTGCAATAGGAGGGGCAAAGTGGAGATAAAGCTTGTTCTTCTGTCTGCTAATTGTACCACACAGAGGGTGTCTGCAGCTGGGCACCCCAAATTATGAGCTGCCACTAAAAGTACTGGCCTTGAGAGCTCAGTTCAGTAAACCAGATCGTTTATTCACAGTGGTACAGATTTTTTTTTGAAAGGTAAGACCAGTTGCAGATGTAATGACAATAGAGGAAATTAGCTCATGATGGGATTTTAGAAAGAGGTTAGTGGAAATATGTTCAGTAATGTTCATTTATTAAACCATTAAAGATCCCACTGGAGACCAGCTAGTAGGATTTCTCATAATCTGAAGCGGCTTAAAGCAAAACACAGAGCCCCTAAGGAGGGAAATGACAAAATGTTCTTTTGGAATAGTCACCTCACCTCCTCTCCCATGTCTCTGTGCTCTGCTATCTGGTGTGTGTGAGAGCACATACGTCTCTCATGCATATGCACATGTACCTATAGGCTCCCCCAGGAGTGCCATGGCCCCCACACCCTTACCCTGCACAGCAGAATTTTGTCGAGGAGGGACAGGAGACGTGAAACCAGAGAAAACTGCAAACATCTGTATTCGCTTGGGGCCCAATCTAAGCCCTCCTGAAAACGCACGTAATAACTTCCACCGGCTTCAGGAGCCTTTGGATCAGGCACTGTGAGCGTCTGCTCCCATGGCTGTGTTTACCATTTTGGTGGGATTACATGGAAACAGGAGGGTATTAAGTTCTGAAAATCAGGTCGTGGCTCATGCCTGTTGAAAGGAAATCCTAGAGGTCAGGTCTGGATTCAGAGAAGCTGAAGAACGTTATTCCACCAAGTTGATGACCCTAAATTGGGAAGAGCCTTCTGCCTGTGGGGAGGGCCGAGCCTGACAAAGAGGACAGGAGCCATTCCCAGCCCCACAATGAATAATCAACATGCAGAAGCTGAGGGATGGCTGTTGGGGTCCCAGACCCTGTGAGGGATTTGCAACAGGTGTTTCTCCTGCAGCATGGTCTGAACCAGCACTGGAGCTAGGGTGGGTGCTGCTCCTGACAGTCCCGCGCGGAGAAGCCACAGCACAACTGGGATGTTGTTAAGGCTGAGGGTAATCAGGCTGTGCTCACCCAGAGGCACCATGCAACAGGCAAGGGGTCACCGGTGACAGTGACGGCCTTTAAAACAATTAACCTGTCCTAACCTGCCTGCCAGTCACGTCACTGTTTTCTCCCTGCCGCGCTGGTACGAGAGTGTTATCCTCAGGTGGTGGATACCGGCACCACTGCCTTGAGATCTATAGAGAAGCACTGGCTTCCACTGGTTGGAAGCAGAACTTTCTGCATTTTGTGTCCCAGATCTTTCCTTCCTCAGTTGAAACAGAAAAACGTTCCCTCCTGTGGCGGCCACATCTGAACATCATGTTGAGAAGTGTTCCTGTCTCAGCTTCGGGTCTGATCGCAGCGATGAAGAAGCAAACGCAACAGATTTTCCTCCTCCTTCCCTGCTTCTAATAGCAACCAGGTGCTCTGACACTTAACCTGTGTGCTGCTGTGAAATTGCCTCTCTAGTGCAAACACCCATGTGAGGCCCTGGGCCTCTAAGATTTACTTTATCCCAGGATTTGTAACCCAATCTCATTTAAATCCTCCATTTATTTCATCCACCTTAAAAATCCATAATTTTTCTTGTTGTTGTTGTTTAAACATGAAAGTAGAAAATGTCTCTTGACATTTAATTTTTTTCTTTTGAGAAGAATCAAGAAATATCTTGAAGGTCTTGGCTGCAAACTTTGTTCTTTATTAAATGTGCTACTGTGTTTTAAATTGGTACCAGGGCAAATATTTGGACGATTATATCAAAGTCTTCTGGAGTTAATCAACTGCATATATATCTGTATGTTTGCTACTTAAAAACCTTATGGTTCTTGCACAAAGGACAGAAAAGAGTGGTCTGTGTAGAAAAAACAAGTGGTTAAAACCGAATGTGTTTAAGGTCCTAAACAGGACCTGGGTTTCAGAGCAGAGGTCCAGGGCATTTTGAGCTGGTCCAAGCAGCAAATGCACACGTTTGCAACTTGGAGGAACAAATGAGCAGCTGAGTTGCAGTGGTTTAAACCTGGAGTATTTTGCTGAGGTCTCTAAGGTTACTTGAAATTTACACCAGCGTAAGCGAGAGCAGAGCTGTAGACTGATGTCCTGGTTTGATTTCATGGTGATTATGAGAGTTGATTGTGACTTTGATTCACAGAAGTATTTTGTGGAGCAAAGGATATTTTCCTTTTCCTAATAGATTGGGTCCCTCAGCCTTTGGCATCAGTCTCATATACACAGGGTCCCCATGGTACTGTGTGGTTGGTTCAGGTGTTACTAGAGATACCTTCATCATACAGTCAGGAGCAAAACGCAAGTCTGGGCATCATCTTGATGCCACATGGGGAGACTCTGGGCTTCAGATAGCAGAACAACCTCATGGTCCAAAATATACCCCATCAAGTATTTAGCTGAGATTATCTGTTCAGGTTGTTGGCTGCCCTGTTGATCTTCCTTAGAAATACCCCATTCAGGTCTAAGCTGGGTTTGGGAGCAAAAATCCACTGTCCAGTCCTCACTCTCCCATCCAGCCCATGAGCATTCATTTAATACTTAAACTACCCTACTTTGATTTGCCTGTAAAAAAACCCCAAACAATAATAAAAGCCAGAGGTCACAGAGCAAACCCCCTGCCCCACTTGGGACCTAACTCATCATGGATAGAGAGAAAACCCTCTCTGGGGCTGCTTCCTTGGCATTTATGACTCCTGAATCAGCTCAGTCTCTGAGAGAGGCAGGAGACTTGTTTTGCACCTGCCATGTCGCTGGGTTTATCCAAACAGAGCTTGGACCGCAGCTGGAAAAACAGCCCGTTGCAAGAGCTCGGGATTTTTGACGTCCTTCTTTTGTGTAAGGCACCCACCCCTCCTCTCTCCTGACTGCAGAGCCAGGCAGGAATTCTCTTCATTATCTTCTGCCGTGCTTCTCATGCCATTTTTATTAAAAAGGAGGACAGGCAAGGCAAGGGAGAGCATGTGAGAGAGAGGGGATGAAAGAAGAAAACAGTCATATGTGTACGGTCAATGGCAATGTAGGAAAGCAGATGCGAGTTGGGGAGCAAATCTGTTTGGGTTGTCCTAAAGCAACCTAATCCCCTGTGTTACTCTTCATCAGTTGCTTTTGGAGCACCTGAGGATGGAATAGCCTGCAAACACTGCGGCAGCATTGCCAAGAGGGAAAACCCAGCGTGGTTTAATGACCCACCCTCTAAGCAGCAATGAAGAGAGCAGTGTCGGCTCCTCGGGTCTAGAAACACTGAGCCCTGGATCAGTGCCTGGGACCAGGAGGCTCTAAACATGTCTGAGCGCTGTGGTGTTTCTTCCCTGAGTTTGTGGATATTTGGGATATTTCAGGACCTCTGTATATGACATTGGGATCTTTGGTGTCTGCGAACAGCCTGTGGAGCTCCAGGTTGCAGAGGATGGGGCAGGACATGGCAGAGACCTTCTGTGTGTGGTTGTATTGAGTCCACCTTGAGCAGATGATCCAATGCGTTGCAGCAAGTGAAGACGTGGCATCGCTGCTATTTGCTACCAGCAGATCTCTTGTTTTCCTCAGCAAGGCTTCCTTCCTAGGGAAGAAGAAAAAGAGAAAAGGTGACAGTGTTAGAGGGAAATGGGGATGTTGCTGGCAGATCAGGGCTCATTCTGGGCCGTGGAGACCTGTCTAGGAAAACATCTTTTGACTTAAGAGTTTGGTGGCTATTTAAGGTCAAAAAAAGATGGGTCCTTCATGAAGATACTTGAGGTACAGAATTTGCCTATTTCACATGACACTTCTTCTCATAGCTATAATTTAATTGGGAATGCCTGAGAGCCTGTCATCTTGTTCTTAAATAACAGAACTGTATCTGTTTTCGTTGTTTTCTGGCCATTTTTGTTTTCATAGGGCAGAAGCTGGGTTCAACTTTAAGGATATTTTCAATTTTGTTGGAAACAAGTCTTTGCTATACAAAACCCCTCGCTACTGTTATTTGTAGCAGGAAAAACATGTACACCATTGTAGCAGGGAGAAAGGTGTGGGATGTTTGCTTTCCCTTGGTGCTTTCGCTGCGTCCTGAGTCCTGGCACTCGAGGACATGCGTGTTGCTCTGCAGATTCAATGATCCTTTAAACCCACCTTGGTCTGAGTAGAAAACTACTTCCCAGAGGCATAATTTTTCCCATAAGTTTTACAGGAATGCCTGGACTGAAAGCAGAGGGTCCCTTGCCTGAGGGACACAGCCAGGTTAACTCAACTGCCCAGCCTCCCCAGGAAAAACAGGAAAAGAATTAGAGGGGTTTATATTTCTGACCCTGGATCCATCACTCGTCACAGCAGACAGGAGAGTTGCCCTCATGGTATTTCACACGGCACGTCCTAATTCCCCCTCTAAGCAGAGGGCTTGAGTCATTGCTTTTTAATAAGACGGCCTCCCCACGAGCGGAAGCTGCAGCGATCAATGCGGCTTACTCAGTTCTCGAAAAGGTCATTAAAAGACCATAGATATAAATTTAAAAGGGTGTTTGTTCACATCCTTAAAGTTAAAGATGTTCTTCTCTCTCACTTCCTTAAGTAGGGTCGTACGAAGCCGCTGTGTGTCGGACCTGTCTGACAGCAGAGCCTGTTCTCTCTGTTATTGTGCCATCAGCTCCCAAGAAGGCAGGAGAGAAAATAAATGGTCAAAAATCACACTTCTATCACTAGTTGGAGCAGAGTTTGTCTTGCTGACATCTCCAGATCCAGTCTGTAATATCGACTTTGGTGCCATATGACTGTGTAGGACAGAATACATTTGTTGTTGTATTTTCCCCCTTTGTTCCTGCATTCCTTCCTCCCTCCCTCGCTAGGGTACTGGATTATTGCCTGAAGTATTGCACAGATTATCCCTTTAGCAGCTATATTTTTCCAAACTGTGGGCGCTGTGAGGGAATGCTAAAGCTCTCAGTTGCTGCTGATGTGATATATTTAACAGTTCAGGAGGATTTAAGTGTTTCAGGTTCCAGTTGCTGAGATGTGAAATGCCACATCCAACTCAATCAGGTTTTTGACACTAGTTGCATCAGGCCAGGGTGAGCTGGAAGCAGGTGGCTTTTCTGGTGCTCCGGTCCAGGCACATCTCCAGCTTCGATTGCATGATGCTGGAGGGCACCACTGGGGCTCATGGAGTATCATGACCATAAATAATTTAATACCTTTATTGTACCCAAACCACCTAAAAATAATGGACACCAGGCTGTGCAAATACCTGAATGTATGTGTAACGAGTCAGGTCTTTTGTTCATCTTCTTTTTTTGAGAAGAAATGGCTTTTTTTTGGGTGTCACTAAACTATAATCATCATTTGCTTGTTACGATATCTCATTTCTCCAAGAGATTTCCATTTTTGAGCAACAGCCTGCCATTGGAAATCTCCCATTGCCAGCGTGTAGCAGGTGACACAATCAGAGCAAATCCCACTGACACCCATGTCTGCAGCATCCTCCCCCTAAACTTTTTCATCCACAATCCATACAATTAAATATACCAGATTTCTCCCCACCTATTAACGTTCATTTCCAATTTTCTGTCTTATTCACCCACGTACACATCGATCTCCCATCATCTAATAACCCACAAGCACCCTATTCTCTCCTGTGCTTCATTTAGCACTGTGTCTTCTTCCATTATGTTCTGCCAGCTTCCCGCCCTGTACACAAACAAATGTGAACTCTTCCTGTTTTCCATTTCCATGCACACACAAGTGAACGCAAACACTCCCACGTACCAGGACCGGGTTGCAGAAGCACAATTTGAGCCGCGTGCCCCCCGTCACCTCTGGGTATCGGTGGAAATCACACCAACAAAATCAGAAGGTGAAAACTACCCTTTCGCACTCACGCGTGTGATCTCAGTGCATCAGAAAGCAGCGTGGATTTATTTATTGTGTAGCTGTTATAGCTGCCCAAACTGTTCATTTGTTAACAACCCTTTCTAAGAATTGAACCTGGTTTTTTGTGGTTAGCAGATCCCCGGTGATAAAATCCACATTTCTGCAAGTATATTTGGTAATCTTCAATATTTTACAAATGGTTTTGAGAAAGAACTTGAGAAATAACTGCTCTTTAATAATCAAAGCTTGCCTCTACTTTCATTTCATCAGTATATATCAGAAACTTCCTGTCTTAATAAGTGGATTTATCCGGGAGTGAAATCTAGAAGAAACCCACAGTATTATAAGTTAGTGTGTGTTTGGCCACTGAAGTTAGTTTCTATATTTTTTTTATACAGTTGTTTTAAACAGGTCCCAAGGGCAGAAGTTTGGAATTTTTCCCTTTGATTGAATGAACACTTGTACCAATATCTGGGTTGATGTCTCCCCAAACCGTAGGCGAATTAAGACAGTGTTTGTTCTACCTGAATCTTCAAATTTAGCTAAAAGGAGTTATGGACTATTGGAGATAGGAATTGGGTGAAGAAACAATGAAAAGGCCAGTTGTGTTTTCATTCCACTGAGTTTCGCTCCCCATTTCAAGTTCGGTACCAAAGAATCAAATCCCAGCGCTGTTCACGTGCAATTCTTTCCGTGGCAGTTAATCTGCAGCCATAGTATCCAGGAGCAACAGCTTTGTTGTAAAATATAATGTGTGATATTGGAGTTTAAGTCATGCTTGTTGATTTAATGAATGTTGTAAAGAGATACTTATTTAATGAACATGAAGATTTCAGTTACTGGAAGCCATTGATATCTACTTCAGTGGCTTGGTTGCTCTGTGTAGTAGATATATCTCTTCGTAGTACACACTTCATTAATACACACTTTTTGATCAAGCTCCTGTGACAAAAAGACTCATATGTTACCGTCAGTAATTGCGGCAATATGAGCGTAGTAAGGAGAGGACTGGCATGGGTTAGGAAAGAGCTGGGTTGTGTTATGGGCTCTGCAATTAGCCTGATTGATGACTTAGAGCAAATCATTTCGCCTTCGCCACTCCATGGATTTACAAATAGGCACAATGAGGATAATGGTAATGAGTTTCTTTGTGGAACGTTTTGAGTTCTGATAATGGAAAAGACATTGTAAAAGTGCTAAACATTTATATTAGGCTTTATATTATTTCTGTATTGCATATAAAAATAATTCCTCGTTTATAGATGTACAGGATTTATGTAATTATGGCTTTGCATAAATATGTAAGTTTACTAATTCTTTCTGCGAATATTTTGATCCTAATACCCTGATGCGGTGCTGTGGTGTGGATCATATATTTCATACCCTCCTGGAGAGGAGGAAAACTTTAACTTTGTTTTAATACCCCTGTGCAGAGTGGAGAACTTGTTTATCTATCCCTGAAAGATCCTCAGTCCAATTCTGTCTTAAATCAATAGGCAAATTCCCACTGGCTCCAGCTGCAGTTAGATTGAGCTCAGGGTTGTTGAGGAAGTAATCAGCATTTGCAGGATATTTTAAGTTGCTTAAACGAACTGTGCCCCAGACTTGCAGGTAACGCCTTCCCTGCCGTGGAGAGATTGGAGCAGAAGGGCTGGAAGGTGAAGCTCAGGGCTGGTTTCTTGGCCACTGCAGTGCCATCGACTGGGGGTGACGCTGTCACCAGTTCCCCCCACACGTGGGGAGGATCGATACCGTGCCATGGTGTCAGCGCGATGCCACCTCTGCAGCGGGTAGACATGCAAGCAGCAACGCTCTAAACTGCAGGATTTTCACCCACAAATAGTTTAGCTGTCGAAGTCAAGAGTTGCGCCTATTTCATAGCGGTGTGTAAATCAAGCATGGACATAGGTAGTGCTGATTGAACTCACAAGAAACAGACACCCAACCAAAAATTAATCCTATGGGAACGAGGTAGGAATATTCTGAGGATCTGATTGAACTAAAACTTGTTTTTTTGGCAGCCAAGCCCTGTTTCAGCACCTTCTTCTCTGCCCTTTGCTGCTACCAATCACTTAATATTCCTTTTGTCTTGCAGGGAGCTGAGCGATAGGACCACGTACACATACCAGGTCATCGTCATTTCTGGGATGGAGGAGAGCGAGCCTTCCCCCGCGCTTGTGTATATCTCTGGAAGTGGATACTGTGGAGACGGGATTATCCAAATGTAAGTCTGGAGCGAGCAAACAGATAAATCCGGGCACATCTACTCAGCCAGAATCTAAGACTAGAAAGGAATTGATGACCTCGCCTTAGTTTAGACCAGCTCTCATCTGTAGATAATGACTCATGTGCTTGATGATTACCAGGATGATGACATTTAATTGGAACTTAGGCCCTGCTATCCTGGCACCAGTAGATACAGACAGAGATACAGATAATGGAGTCCAGACAGCAGGATCAATATGAAAGCACTCTATATGCTGTTTATGCTGTTTATTCATGTAGCCATGTCTTTATACATGCATACAACATTTCCTATATGGACCTGAAGTAAGTGCTGATGCTGTCCTTACACATGAAGTCCCACGTGCCTGGCAGCTGGTGGACCAGGTAAAACCTCTACCATTGGGTGGGACACGTTCCTGGTGCAACCTCTTGTTTGATCAGCCACAAGAGCTGGGATGCATTTGGAGGTGGTAGATTTGGCCTCTGAGGGAGAGTGCTGGGAACTGCATGTTCTCAGTTGGCTCCTCCTCCTCTCTGGCTGCCAAGCCCCAGACCACTGAAAATGGAAAACAATCATTCACAACTATGTTAGAGTTAATTCTTCTACTATGTTGGCCCTTAAGGCCACCTGCTTCAAAGCTTCCTGGCATTAGATAATTTAATTATTTAAACGATGGAAGTAACAACAAGCAAGTGCTTAATCCAGCCAGTATTATTTTCTTGAAATAATGCTGATCAGCAATCATGTAGTACAACTCTGTCAGATGACATACCTGGCAGTAAGGATTTGCAGGATAAGGCCCAACATGCAGGGAAATCAAAGAGGACAATCAAACGACGTACGAATCCCGAGCAGTCTTGGAGAGGGAGGTGGAGAAAGACAGATTAATTTTGCTTTCCATAACTTCTCTCCTACTGTTATGTTTGCACGTTCCTCAAACATCACTTGTGGCTTTGCAGCAGGCGTCGAACAATAGCCGAGCTGCCTCAGGAGCGAGCAGGAACCAGACTGTGTCACAGCTTGGTTGGTTGTGGCCCCACTCGCAGCTGTGGCAGCCCCTTTCTCATCTGGTTCGCACTCTCCCACCCGCATGCTGCTGCAGCCGACCCTGTCCCCAACACCTTGGGGCTGCTCTCCTCCCAGTGCTGTCACCTGGAACAGCCCAGCACCAGCCTTAGAGCCCTGTTGTTCCCACGCTGGAGTCACAGGCTGGCCCTTCGAGATTTAATACGAAGTGTTGCAGAGATTCCCGTTCTCCCCCCCTGCTGAGTCGCAGCCACAGCAACTATGGAGGAAGTTGCTCATATCCTCATCAGAGAACAGCGAGTGGTGTCCACATGTGCAGGAGCAGAGTGGCCAGGCAAGCGTGTGAACCAGGAATGGTGAAAGTCAGGGCTGGAGGAGAAAGGGAGAGATATTTTAAGGGTTGGCACGCAAAGCCACTGTGCTGGATTTCAGGGCTTTAGGGTTCTGCAGCAGGGTTTGCAGTGATTGTCGGGATGATGCCATCTGACTCCTTTTTTGCATGTGTGTGCCCTGCCTACAGAGACTTGGGGGAAGAATGCGACGATATGAATAAGATCAATGGTGATGGCTGCTCCCTATTCTGCTTGCAGGAGTTATCCTTTCATTGCGTGGGTAAGTCGGGCTCCCAGCCCTTCCACTCATGGTGGGCAACAGCTCTGTGCAGAGTGCAAGGGAAAAAAATCAACAGTATTTTCAGCATTTCCAGCTGAAGAGTTGTCATGGAAGAGAGAAAAAAAGGTGGAATTTGTAGGTTTGAAAGGCGAACATATCTTCCCAGCTTCTGGTCATTTTGATGGGAAATTGGTTCTGCTGGCTTTGAAACAGCCCAGGACTTAGGGCTAAGTCAGCCATTGTGGGACTGATCCAAAGCCCATTGAAGTCAGTGGGTGGTTTTCCACCGGCTTCAATAGGCTTTAGATCTGGCTACGTGAGAAGACATGAACTGATTTTTTCTTCTGGTAAACAGGAGGAGGAGTGAAAGGGGAAGGGGCTGAGACCAGAAGCAGGTCCAGCTGAGGTCACACCTCCTTTGAGTTGCAAATCAATATCTGAGGATCAAAGGTCTGGCTTAATCCCCTTTTTCAGAGGTGAAAACTACTTAATCAGATTTCATTTGCAAGCCTGGTTTGTTCTGATTAGCAAAACCTGTAAGCACAATGGCCGGAAGATGCTCAAGCTATCGGGGATAGCAGGGCTGCGGTTGTGAGCTTTACATATTTATTAAACTCTCTAGGAATGCTGGAGGCAGAGGAGGGAAATAGAGACCAATTTAGGCTGTACCTTTTGTGGGGCATTATGGGATTGCATTTTCCAAACAGGGCTCGGTGAAGTCTGAGGAAGAATTGAACGAGTAGAGCTTCCGACACCAAAGTTAGTGTTTATAAAGGGTCAGCCTTTTCTCAAGAGATTTTATGAGATTCCTTATCTGGAGTGACCAAGCAAATACTCTGTCCCATCTTGTGATCCCATGCCTTCAGCTCGGGGCATCAGTCCTAAGCAGATAATATAATGTTGGAAAGACCGTAATTTGCTCTTTTTGGGAAACAGACAACTATCTCTTGTGCCTGGAGCAACATCTCAAGGACCTCACAGGCACCACATATCCCTTGGATGGTAAGCTGGGGACTGCTTGTCTCGTCATAATGTACATTTTCACTTCAGCATCCCACGCTGCAGGACTTGAGGCCTGATTTGGTGATGTACTTATTTACATATTTACGCATGTAAATTGCTCTATTGAAATCTGAGAGTGTTTGTGGTTGAGGCTAATTGTGACTATTGGTGGTCTTGAAGTTACGTTTGTTGCCTTAGAGCCTCAAGCACTGAAAGATATTAGTCATATTATTTTGAAAGTGAGATAAACACTTACGCAAACGTTTTGGGCTCTCCAAAAGTCAGACCTAGCATGAGGCTGGTTCCAGCAAGGGTTTGGGCTGAGGCTGTAAGCTCACGTCTGTACCGCCCTGCTCGGCAGCAGGTCTGAGCTCCTTGGTCCTGGTCTGTGCTTTGACCACATCCCAGCGTTACGTTAGGACATGAGCCAGGTCCTCTCCTGCATACAACTCAGGAAACTGGGTCGTGTGGTCTTGACAGGAGCTGCATCATGCTCTGAGGATTAATAAATCTGAGGATTAATAAATCCTCAAATGGGAGTAACGGTGGGTGTCCCAAGCACTGGACACACAGCGATGTCCTGCCAGAGAGTGCTTTGTGCCTCTGCATGTGTTCATCTCCAGAAACAGCAACAGGACTGGTTAAGAGTGTGGAAAAAACCTGTCTGACAGCAATATGATCAGAAAACAAAGCAACTAAAACATACAGATTTTTTTTCTACACCATTACAGAGGAAGTGATTTTGTTTTCAGATTTGCTCGTGTTGAAAAGCGAAGGGGAATTCCAGACTTAAAAAGTTTTGTTTTTCACGGGCTTTGGTAGGTTGTGGTTTTGAAAGGGTCCTGGATTACAAAAGCGAATGAAATTAAATTGTTTGTGGAATACAGACTATGAGGGATCACCTAGGTGTATCAAATCAACTGAATCAATGGAAAGATGCGTGGATCCAGATCTTTCAGATGTCTTCTTGTGTGGCTGTGCAGTTGTGGTGGTGAGGGTCTCAGTGTCCATGCAGCTGCTGGTGTTTTGGGGCAAACGCTGCCTATATTAAGTCTCTAGGAAAGGTTCAGAGAAGGTAAGACCTGTGGAACAACAGGTCATTTTGGCTTTTATGAGTGCTAGACCACCATGGATTAGAACATCAAGAGCTAGGGAGAAACCACTGGCTAATCTTGCAGACAAAGGAATGGTGCTGATTTATATTCTGTTTTAACCTAACTTGAGGAGTTGGACTCAATGATCCTTGTGGGTCCCTTTCAACTCAGGACATTCTATAATTCTGTGAACATATCAAGTATTGAAATCTCACCAGAAAACATAAAGATGTTGGGAAAACGAGTGGCTGTACCTATTACGTAATAAATAATAATTAAAAAGAACAGAAACTCAGCGTTCTCCACAATCTAATACTATCAGGCTGGATGGGTGTTTTCTTGGAAAATACAGAATGCTTGGGTCCCTGTTTGAGTAGCACAAAAAAAAAAATAAGTGTAATTTATTTCTGCATTTGCAAGGCTAACACATGTTATAATCCTGTAGGACAACAAGTAATTATTTCAGACAGTGTTATTTTTGCAGTGATGTTCTTGTTGTATTATGTAGCTTTTCAGAGCCCCGGGAATCGCTCCTCTTCACCAAAGAATTCAGCGAGCCTCAAACACATGTTCAGAGGTTTTGCTGAATCGGGGGCCTCGGGGTTTGATCTTGCAAATGTTTCCTTCCAGGCGTGTTTCTGAACCACCACCAGGCATTCTCTAGACTTCAGCAAACCTAACCACAACAGTGAATGCAACGCTTGCACAAATCGTCTGCAGGATTGGGTCCCACGTGGCTGAAAATCATCACTAAATCATGTTTTGTTTGCAAAGGCTGAAGGGGCGTCATTGGGGAGGTTCCGTAGCAGGAGGTTTGATGGCAAAGCCCAAGCAGGATTCCTCCTTCCAAAGCACAGACTGCGCGAGTCCCCTCACTTGGTAGAAAAGAAATACAACCGACCCCTAAAACACCATTACACTTTAGATTTAGAGCCGTGAATCACAGAATAATTCAGGTCGTGAAGAGGTTCTGGAGGTCTCTGGTGCACGAAAGGCCAACTTCGAAGTTAGATCTAGCTTCAAATTTGGAATGTGTCGCTCAGGGTCACATCCAGCTGCGTTGTGGATGTCTCCAAGGATGGAGGCAGCCTGTTTGCAGGTGTCCCTCTGCCTCTCTTGCTCCTTTTGCCTTTTAGGATCATGACGTTTATGGGGTTTGTTGTTGTTTGTTTGTTGGGGGGGGTTGTTTGTTTCTTTTTTTTTAATTGATCCAACTTCCCTTTGAATAAACAGCACAAAGCTCTCAAGACACTTTGCGCTAGTGCCTGTAATAAAATTAGCTGTTTTTTTCCCCCCCTTTCTCCTTGGTTTTGTTTTCCCTCCTCCTTTCCTCTCTAATCAGATAACGGTGGATCAATCTGCTCTGCGGCAGGAGGGGTGTGGGGGAAGGAAGGAGGGAGGCAGGGAAGAAAACTGTGTGGTCTCACTGTCAGGCTGTCCTGGCCTTCTCTGAACACAAAGCCGAGTAACAGAAAGCAGATAAGATTAATAGTGTTTTCTTCCTACAACATGCCGAAGAGCGACAGTGAGATTAATTAATTAATTAATGGAAGCATCTGGCAGCGCTCCTTTTCTAAGTTCTGCGGTACACTCACCCTTCCCCATCCTGAAATTCATCATCTCTGCTTTTTTCCTCCTGTTTTCTCCCCCCGTTGCGTAGCAGATTTTGCATATTTTATCTCTTCCACACGGAACTTGGTCCCGTGGGGAAAGTTTCACTCCGCTTTTTTGATTTGTAGGAGACAAGCGAATCAAAGTCGTGTCCGCTGTGACTGATGCGCTCACTCCTACCTCTTGGCTGCTTTTCTTTCACCTTGCTCTTGGTTACTCCCGGGATAGCTGATTTTTGTGATTGCTGTGGATCTCAGCCAAGTTCAAACCAACGTGTCCTGTGTAAAACAAGCCCCAGCTTTAAGAGTTATGATTTGCAGTTGTGGGAACATAGAGCTTTTTAGCACTTGATCCATTCCCACCGGAGCGTTGAGAAATGGGTGTCTAACAAGCAGCTGAGCACCTTCTCCTTGGTGTGCACTCTCCCACACACAAACAGCACACACATGCATCTAGATATATGTGCGGACATTGAAAAAGAGCGCCGCTTTCATTTGCATTCCTTTTGTTGAGTGTGATGTGCATTATGCATTGATTTAGTTCGCCAGTGCTGAAGAAAGAGAAGGATATAAAAAAAAAGATGCAGAGATCAATAAAAAAGAAGGGAGGGGGAGAGAAAGTAATATGAAAAGAGATGAGTAAAGACTGATAGACACGTTGGAACACAGCTGGGAAGTAGCTTGAGAACTTCTATCTACCCTTAAGTTTGCCTGGTAATTTATGGGGTTTTTCAGTCACATCTTATTGGTGTTATTATTGCTATACTTTATATCCTTTGCTTATAAGGGACTCTTCACTAAAGCCTTTTTACAGCAAAACAGGGCAGTGGTTCTGCCAACTTCCACCTGTGAGTGATCCCACTGAAGACAGTGAACATTTCAAGTTAGACACATGTCTCTGTGGTTTGTTGGATCGGGGCCTCAAGGATGTAAAACAGAAAGAAAAGACACAGAGTAGAGGAAAAGAGAAAAATATAGCCATCTCTTGACTTTACCACCAATTTCTGACATGCTCGAACCATTAGCCGCCAGTGGTTGTTCAGGGAGAAGTATGATTTTGATTTGACAATCATCCTTAAACACCTTTTCTTTTGCTTCTGCTTTTATTTTTGCTACCTTACAAATGCGGATCTGTCCTTCTCCTCCTCAGAGGCCTCTCCCTCCAGCTGTGAGCCTTACCTTTGTGGGAGCTCTATCCTTTACCTCTTCCATTATCCATAAATTAAGCATAGCACTTTCCCCTAATCTTATTGTTTGGCGGGCTGCATTGCATTCAGGGAAATGATTAATATTCATGAGCTTGCTATCTCTGTTTGGTGCATAATCCTCTAGGGAAATTGCAGTGTTAAATGAGTGACACAAACCTAATTTTATATGTCTTTTCTTTCCTTTCTTTCTTTTTCCTTTTTTTTTCCCTTTCTGACAGAGGAGTAATGTGCTTAAAATAAATTGATGGATGACCATCCATATTCATTGTGGGCATGCTTTGAGAGCGCACCTCGCTCCCATCCTCTCCCCCCGCCTCCGCCTCACACCCCTGCACAGGAACACAGCTTTGACTGCCGAAACCGCGGCCCCACACAGCAGCTAATGGTGATTTCGCCTTCTTTCACGAGCATTAAATAGGCCTTGGCTGACCCTGCCAAGGGCTTTCAGGAGAACAACAGCATGGGAGAAACCGAGCCACCTTGCAAGAGAAACTCGGCATCTCACAGGGCATCAATGAGACTAAAGCATTGACCGAGGAGCTTGGGAAAGAGTATTGCTGTTGATAAAGAAGCTGAGGTTCTATAGCAGAATTTCATAGCGAATAGCAATGAATTTACTGACTGGGGCTATTCAGATATTTGTGTGAATCTTTCAGCTTGAGGCAAATACTTTGAAGCTGAGTGTTTCCTGCAGCTCATGGGAGTGTGGCTACATGTTCTAAAACGTCTAAGCACTCACTTGGCAAGTTAGTAATCACAGCATCGTCATGAAGTCTCTTTAAGTGACTTTCAGACTGTTGTCATTAATAGTGCGGTCTTAGCAGGGCCAGCTGAGCCACGGGGCAGAGTAAGGAGGCATCTCAGGCAGCAAAATATAAAGGAGAGACGCTTTTTTGTGGGGGAGAATGTGGGCTGGGGTGGTATTTGCCTGCATTTTTCCCTAGGCCAATGACTCCAGCCCAGCTCAATCCAGCTTTGGTTTTTAGGACACAGCTACAATGACAGCCCAACAGAAGAATTACTCCTTTCCCTGTTGCATTACTCTTTGTGGATCAGAGAGGTTTCCACAGCTGGTCATGCTTCCCTCCTTAGAGCATCCTCCGTGACTCAACAGCAACTTGCTGTGCCTAGGGGCTGAGACCAAGGACAAGACCTTCCTTTGCAATAACATCCAACCAGGTGCACAAACAAACAGTTGGTTTGTCTTGGTGAATGGTACCATGGGGTTTTTTCTCTTAGGCTCCTTCCCCGCTTCTGAAGCCCATGGATCAGGTGTCAAGAAGAGCCATGCTGGCCAACCTTCTCGTGGTGGTAGCAGTTGCTGCCTTGTGTGGCAGAAGCCTCAAGATTTTCAGTCGAACAGTCTCCAAGTTCAGCTGATAAACGTGTAAGTCTGAGGAAATATCGAAATGTTCTCAGCACCATTTTCTGATTTATCCAGCCACCCAGGGAGGGAAACAAGATTAGGTGGGAATACAACGCATGTTGTAGTGCTCTTAGAACATGCCTGGTTGCCCGGGGTTGGGGGAAGGCCACCCTGGCTCCTGTTGGCGATCTGTAGAGCAGATGAGGTCTTACTACCACTGCCAGCAATGGAAAATATCCTTTCGCTTAAATGGCAAAGGCTCGTGTTCTTGGAGGTGAAATATCAAATTTCAGTGCCGAGCTCTGCGAAGGAGTTGTAATTGTATCTGTCTGCAGCACGCAGACCAATTGCATAATTATTGTGCTTCGACTGCTATATCATACCTATGAACCGATTCATGGCAGACAAAGGACAAGCCCAGGAATGTATTTCCATGAAGCAGCTGAATTACCAGGGAGCCATGCTCCGCAAATGCATTACGCCTGCCTGCTTGGTTCAGGAGATGCTCAGACACAATTGCCATGTTGTACGGAAAATAAGCCTCCTGTGAGGCCCCTGGATGTTTCACAGCAGATTGCAACACCCGCGTTGCCTTCATTTCCAAGGTGTCTGTTTTATTTCATTGAAGGAAAATGTCACAATTTATTGATATGCAACTTTATTCAGAAAGGTCTGTCCAAGGCTTTGTGTAATGGTTTTCCTCTTTGCAAATCAGAACATCCAGGAAGGAAAATAACTCTCTCCAATATTTTACTGTAGCAGGAAATATCTCTGTCTCTGGCTTCTTCAATATTAAAGAAGAGATTAGCAGATATCCTGGAGTGGGGCCATGTTATTCACTCTCTTCCCACTGAAGCCAAAGGTGAAACTCCCATAGAAATAAATGGAGCAGGTTCTGCGATCGCTCAGCCACCGGGTTCATGTGATCTGCAGTGGAATTATTTCTGCTTTTGTGATAGAAACCTCTGGATACGGTTCTTCTCATCTGCGAACATAAACACCAGTGCTGGTGATGCTGATGAAGTGACACGGGTGGTAAAATCCCTCTCCTGCAGTAGTTGCTGACTTCAGTGACCCTGTGATGCGGCCTTTGCCGTGTCCGAAAGGACCTGTGCGCCCCGGATTGACCTTTCAGGGGTTAAAATGCAAAGCTCACTCTGTTTCAAGAATTTGTTACTCTGACACAATGCTTCTGCATTTTTGTCCCCCCTTTTTTCTTTTTCTCAGATGAATAGTTATGTGGCATGAGGGTTTGTTACGGTTGGAAACATCCCTAAGTAAACAGCTGAGCTTAAAAATACTCTTTTAATTTTTTTGTCTGACCTTTAAAAAAAAAAATAGTAGTTATTGCACAAAAGAAGACTGTGCTGATGCTGGTCACTGCGTTCTGGCTGAAAACAGGAAGCTGCCCCGAGTGTCTGTCCCCAGCACTTTGACCATGCGGCTTGGACATTCAAAGCCTCATCGAGTATGTGCCCTGTGCCATGAGTTGGATCTCTTTTTTTGCCTATGACAGATAAGTGTATATCCTGCATGTCTGCTTCCTGGTCTGTGCCAGACTTTATTCATTTTGCTGGTGATTTTCTAGCCTCGCTTTGCACAGGTGACTGTGATGGGGCCTTACCTGCTCGTCCAGACCTGGTCTGGCAGGTGCTTCCCAGTGCTCTCTAAATCTTACCTTGTGCATCCTTTCATTTCTGAACCCCAGAGAAATGGGTTGTATTTCAGTAGAAAAGGCTGCCTTTTACAACATTGCTTGGACAGCTTGAGAAGCAAGAAGAAATGGAATTTAAATCATCTTCTGATGCAGCACACAAGAGCCCCAAGATCATTCTGGATCTTGAAGCCCAGCTGCAAGTCAACAGCTAGGGCTTGCCAATGTGTTTCCCCAATAAATCCTCCATCTCCCAGGCTGACGGCTGCCACGGAGTGTTCAGGGATTCCCAGATGACACAGAAATCTTTGCTGAACAGGAGACTGCCTTTTCCCAAGGGCAAGAGAGGGACTTTGGTTTGGCCACAATGTTTTTGTGCCTTCAGTAGGAAGTTTGTCAGGGGAAAGGAGCTCAGGCTCCTTAAATGAATACGTGTTCCCTGAGTTCAGCTTTAGCATCTGTTGTCAATCCTCCAGGGACGCTGACTCGTGCTGCCAGGTGCTATGCCTGCAGACATTGTACTGTTCTAGATTTAAGCTGGATTTCCAGGCAACTGCTTTTTAATTTCTTAAAGTCATTTTTCCCTGAGGACAAATCGAATTTCCTTCGTGTTCCCTTTCTCCTTATCTCCTTTGAATCAGATTCAACTTTGAAGTGAGAAGTCCATGGTGCTGATGAACGTGGTCCCTGATGCAGGTCATACGTGACCAATACATCACTATGACCTTCACCAGGCCTTGGGAGCCTGTAGACTTCTATGGACACAAAAACTAGTTCATATTCTCAAGGACCTGAGTGCATTTCATGTCACAGTAGTTGAAAAGAGAATGCAAAAGGCATTTTGCACCATTATGGAAATAAAGATGTTAGCGACTGCTTCCTAGAAATACACCACCCTGACACTGCCCTCCCCAGCTTTGAGCCTGTAGAACTGAGCTGTGTTCACACCACTGCGGAAAGCGAAGCAGCCTGTTAGTTTTTATTTTGTGAGGGCAATCGTAGGAAGAAACAATCTGGTTGTTCTTCACTTTGCTCATGTAAATGTAAAACTCGGTGTGTAGCCTACCAAGCATGCAAGACCGCAGTAAGAATCAGGAGCCAGAGCTGGTGCCCCGTACCCGGGGAAGGAAGAGCCTCTGAGTCTTTTTGGCAGCCCGCTCAGT
The DNA here is from genome assembly GCF_037038585.1 of Patagioenas fasciata. NCBI lineage: Eukaryota > Metazoa > Chordata > Aves > Columbiformes > Columbidae > Patagioenas > Patagioenas fasciata. The sequence goes on from NC_092539.1 coordinate 4,359,107, forward strand.
GATGTACCACGTTTGGCTGTCGTAGGTTGGATGCCCTTGTCAGTCCACTCACCACTATCTATGAAGGATTTTCCTCTTTTTTGCCATTACTCAGAACTAGAAAGCTCATGGGTAGGAAAAGTCTCCCTCTCTTCTCACCAATGCTCCCCTCAAAGCATTGCACACTTCAGGATGGCATGACAGCAGTAGGACTTATAGATCTTCCTTAACAGAATGCTGGGGTTGTAAAGCCACTTTCCCCCATGTTTTTCAAAGCACACAAAAGCGAGCGGGTACGTAATCTCTCAGCCTTTGTGTTCAGAGTCATCCCGCGCTGCGTTGGAGGGCAAGAGCACAGCGACTCTCCAGGAGCAGCACGAAGGACTCGTGACAGTGCAGTTCAGTAAGACTTTGTTAATCATTTAGGCAGTCTAAATTTAATTCAGACATCTCAGTCTCTCCATTCGGTTCCTCCCTCGGGTTTTGCAGACTCCGAGCAGACAGATTTATTGGGGTCTTAAGCATAATCAGGAACAAATTAGCCTCTGTTAGGATCACACGCTGGCCTGGATCACAGCTATTCACAGGCTGCCTTCCCATCCATGTGAGTATGAATTAAGTCATCGGATTGGAGTAGGTCTTGAGTATTCTTTTATCCCAAACACATGATCTTATCAGAAGCCCATTACGTTTATCATCGCATTAGGAGGGAGCCTTTGGAGCCAGTGCGGGAGTATGTTGCTATATAAATGTTATGCTGACTTCAGTGCATGTCGTGAAAATAAGTCAGTGCTTCAGGAAGGCCAGGGAAACACTGTCTAAGCACATATGCCTAAAATTAGGCTGTGATTTCTGGGTATGTGTTTGCATCAGTGGGGTGGTTGCACTGGGGATGTGTAAAGAGAGCGTACATGTGTTTGCGTGTCACTGTTTCTGTCACTGTGGGTGTGTAGCAGGATGCGCTTGGGTGCCGGTGTTTCACTGTAAGTGTTTATCCGACTGTGCATATGTTTATAGGCTGAAGGTTGGGTCTTTTTAATATGTTAGGTCTATTCTTTTTTTTTTTTTTTTTTTTTCCTTTTTACAGAAATAAGTTTCTTTTTATAAAAGGACAAACTCTTTTTCCAAAAATACATGTTTTCACATATCTGGGATTTGTTTTTGAGGACTTTTGGTTGCTGACCACAGTCTTTCCAGGGTGGAATGTTTGTCAGAGATTTGTGCTGAGACTCTCACTCAAACTGGGACAGAGTGCTCTGAGGCGGGTGAGCCGCTCAGTGTTACCCCGCTGTTCTTGGGCACAGCAGAAACCTCGTCTATGCTTTGATAGGTTTCTGTAGAGACAAGAACAGAACAAGAGATGCAGAGGTTGGTCTCTTTTCCCAAGTAGCAAGCGATAGGACAAGAGAAAACGGCTTCAGGTTGCGCCAGGGGAGGTTGAAGTTGGATCTTGGAAGCAATTTCTTCCTCAAAAGGGCTGTGGGGCATTGGAACAGGCTGCCCAGGGCAGTGCTGGAATCACCATCCCTGGAGGGTTGGACAGATGTGGAGATGAGGTTCTCAGGGACATGGGTTAACGCCAGGGTTGGGTTAGCAGTTGGACTGGATCGTCTTGATCTTTTTCCAACCAAATCCATTCTATCCTATGATTCTATGTGCAGTTCAAGCGCACGTTCCCAGCTGGGTGGGTATCAGATGCGGAGTGGCAGGGCCCTGCTGGCATCAGGGCTGTGCAGCAATCAGCGTGGGAGCTGGTGAGGCAGTGGCTGCTGGGCCAGCACTGCTGGGCTGCCTTGGGGCCCATCTGCACATCCACCTGAGCCCTCTCCCACCCTGAAGAAATGGGACACCCTGGGGAGCCATTGTCATCTCTTATCTGTGAAGCACTCTCTTCCTCTCAGCTCTTTGAGGTGTGTGGTATAGGTTGGGTGGCTACCAGCTATTTGAAGATTTTAAGATGTAACATGTAGGGTCAAGAAGTTTGACCACCGTGGGAATATTCATTCAGATGCAGGGCTCATACAACTGAATGGCTTCCAGATTTGTGCCGGCTCCTTCTCGCCAGCTTGGGGTACTGGCGCAGCAAATACGCAGTTCCTTGCACTTATCCATGTATACAAGTTGGCCACAGAGGTCATGATGAAATGAAACCATGATGACATTCTTCCCTGATAGACTTCTCTATTCTTTCAAACTCACACTCTTTTAAGGACCTGGAGTTTTGTGCAGGAGATTGGGAATAAAGGAGGGGAAAAGGAGTGAAAGTCGTTAAATAATTGAATTGCAATAAACTGATTTTTCTTCTGGCTCATGATGGTATTTCACTGTGTAAACTAGGAGGAAAAATAAACAGGGGATTTAGTAGTTTGGAAGTAGCTCAAAATTGAGCAGCCGTTGGATTTCCTGATACCTAGCTTGAGATAGTCCAAAGCTACCGACAGGACTCTCCTTAGGGATCGTTTCCATCAGTCCAGCGAGCAGCTCTGGCTAATTTCCTACCGTTTTTTTCAGCAGGCTTATTTGCCAGACAAAAATACAACAGGCTGTCAGAACTGGATACCTCTGGGGACTGGCAATGATAATACAATACAAAATAGGATACCAACAGGTCAAAGGTTTCCATTTCACAGAGTACTCTAATGACTGAAAGTCATTATTGCTATGCAGTCTGTTTGAAAAGAGTAGATGGATCTCAGTTCGGTTTTTAATGGGCCAGTGTTACAGAAACAACCTCAAAAATTTGGCATCTTTGTTGGCAGTCTCATTAGAGAAGCCACAGAATAAATGGGCAAGGATAATAAAGTCTCCTGCTGCTTTTGATCCTTTCAGGTCAAATCTGAGTCACGTTGGTTGAAGCCGTATTGTGGATGTGGCAAGCTTACCCTCACACTATGTATACTGCATCCCTTTGGTCACTATGGCTGTGAACCTGGCAGTTTTCGCCATCCTTAAATTCATGGTTGCTCTTGTTTTTGTTGTTTTGCAGATTATCTTTTATATAAGAAAAAGAGAAACATTGTAGAACGAACCCTCTGTTGGCATTTTTCCATCCAAGTTGGTGGAATTGTGCCAACACCCACATTGTCTCTCTATGTATTTTCTATCTCTGCTTTCTCCTGTCCCTATCCTCTTAACTGGAGATGGATGAAAATGAGCAGAAAACCCCTACATTAAGAAATATCTTCGGGGAATCACCCAATAGAAAAGTTGACTATTGTTGCTTGGCTTTCTTAAAATTACCTTGCTATTGCTTAGAAGTGACCAATGCTTTCGCTTCCCAGTGGCCTGGTCCAGCAGATACATGACCCATGATGATATCAAGTCCTAGCATCTAGATTACAGCACTGTGTAGCCAGCCCTTTGTGATTTCTCTTCTTGGCTTTCTCCTGGCAGATGAACCCAGCAGGTGCTATTTCCATGATGGTGATGGAGTATGTGAGGAATTTGAGCAAATGACCAGCATCAAAGACTGTGGCGTTTACACTCCCAAAGGCTTCCTCGATCAGTGGGCTTCCAATGTCTCCGTCTCCCATCACAGTGACCAGCAGTGTCCAGGATGGGTGGTCATCGGTCAGCCAGCAGCAACGCAGGTAAGAAAGGCACAACTCCCTTTCCTCTCCTGGAAAGCAAAGTCCAACAAGGAGCATCATTCACGAGTGTAGCTCAATGGTCAGCGTTCATGTGTGATGTTGCCCCTGCCCGTTAACTTGCTGCTTCACCAAGGAAGGCTCCTGACAGCCGTTTCCCTCTCTCAGAGCCTGGGTAGTGGTGGTGAGTTGAAATTCAGTTCCAACCATCCAACTGAAAACTGGCAGAAGTCATGGTCTGCTTGATTCAATATGCTGTGGAAGAGTCACTTCGACAGGGGAGGTTTAGATTGGACATTGGGAAAAATTTCTTTCCAGGAAAGGTTGTTGGGCATTGGAACAGGCTGCCCAGGGAGGTGGTAGAGTCACCATCCCTGGAGGTGCTTAAAAGACACGGAAATGGGTTTCTCAGGGACATGGTATAGGGGTGGATTTGCAGTGTTAGGCTAATGGTTGGACTTGATGATCTTAAAGGTCTTTTCCAACCAAAATGATTCTATGATCACCTAAAAGACTAGACAGGCTCTCTGCGACTAGCACAGGGTACTATCTTGTGGCAAGGAGTTCTGAAGGCTAATGCCGAATAATACAAAAGAGTGTTCTTTCTTTTTTTAATAGTTTTGTGTTTTCAGTCTCCCAGTTTTATAAAAGCACCCTATTGTTCTATTCTGAGAAAGGTCCCTTCCATTCCCAAAGCCATTCATTAGCTTTAACCCCCTTCTTACATGTCTCCTTTGTAACATAAATAGCTCCAGTTACCATAACTTTACCTTTTGTCTCCCTGAGAGAATGAGATCCAAACGAGTTCAAAAAGACATTAGATAAATGTCTGGAAAACAGAGCCGTGCACGATGCAGATGCAACAGTCCAGATGCAACCCACTGACTCAGGAAAGCCCCCATGGCTCATTTTTGGCATTTTAGAGACAACGGCAGGGAAAGGATCATGATCTATAAGAGCTGCTTCGCATATTCCTCCTCCAGTATGCACCATTGCCCCTTGCTAGAGATAGAACAGTGGATTAGGTGGACTTTCGGTTTGCTGCAGCAAAGTTGTTCTTACGGTCTAATTATCTGGGAGGTGTCTTGAGTGGGCAGTGCCGAGCGGAATGCCGTGTCACACATGTGACAGGCAGATTTCTCTGTGAATAGTAAACGCTAAGTGTTTCCAGTTGGCTTGCAAGAGAAAACATCTTTGTCCAGGAGACTTGGCCTTGTTCACATTGCACAAGTCTGTAACAAATTAATGACCAGGTCAGTTTTAAATGCATAAAGCGTGGTTAGCTGGCATGGTACCAAGACAGAATCCTGAGCTGAGTGTTGCCTTTTTGTCATGGTCTCATTTATTATTTCACACTATAAAAAGAACTTTCCTCTGGACCCCTACCAGTGCCTTTGTAACTTTCTTTTTCCTCATTTGAGCTCTCTGTGCTGTAGTACAGCCCAAAGCCCACCGTCACCAGCTCAGGTGCTGCTTTATGTGTGTCCCCAAGCACTCTGTCCCCGTGCAGCAGCTACAGAGAGCTGCCCTGATTTTCTGCTAGAAACGCAGCTACGCCATGCAGTAGGTGACATATGGTCCTGCGGTGGAATAAACACCACCACGTGCACACACAACAGAAAGCCCTGCTGTGTAGCCACAACTCAAGCATGTTTGTTGTACCCAGACGAGATGAAGTTGTCACAGCCTTCTTAAAAAAAAGGATGGGGAGGGCGCAAAAAAAATAGCTGTTGTATTTATAGGCAGAGTGCTAGTGTATCACACACTGGCAGAGTGAATGGGAACATGGCTCCTGTTATTGCCTGGCCCCTGGGGAGATAACAGTGTGCTATTTACTTTCAGCAAAAGGAATTTTTGCTTTAGCTCAGCTGGTCCTGTTACACCAGTCGGAGTGCATGGGGTTCACTGACCTTTCTAATCATATATGTTGAGAAAGCCTTTGTTTTCCCCAGGAACAGGGCAGCCTCGTTGGCTCGTGAAAGCACCTGACTTGTCACTCCGGAGAGGTTCGGTGGGGCAGCAGGTCATCAGACTGTTAGCTAGCGGAGATGAAAATTAACCTAAGATCTCCTCTAATCACTGCATTTAATGGTCAGTGGTGTGTAAACATGTTTGGTTTCATTATCTGCACAAGCATTGAGCCTTCGGGGTTTTTGTATTGATGAAAGGAGCACCTTTCCTCACCCAGATATCTTTCAGAGTAAGTTGCGTGCTCGCTGGTGTTGTGCAAACCTTTCGTGTTGTTGCTGGGTAGTTTCCTGATTAATCAGAGTGGCATTTGTGTTGGCTTCTCATCCAGAATGCCATGAGAGATACGTTTGAGTGCAGCACACAGCGATATACAGAATACATAGGCTGCCTGTTTGTTAGCCATCCCCGTTCCTTATAATTGCCCCAGTGCTCTCAAGGTGCTTTAAAGCATTTTAAGTGTGTCCTTCATGATTTAAAATCCTTAATATCCTTGGATATCTCCATACCTGTTCCTCTACATGACTGTCATCACTTTCCCTAGGCTGTTTCTGAGGTGTAGGCATCACAGATTGGTTTGTTATTGTGGTATTTCTCAGCAATATCTGCCCGTGTGCGTTTGTTTGCTGTTGAAGGATTGTTTACAAGCACAAGCTGGAGAACACTTTCTATTATTGTAGGGTTGTTTCTGTGAACTGACCACCTGTTTACTCAGTTCACCTATAACATTACCCACTTCTGCAGAGCTGGTTGCTCCTTAAGTAAGGTGCCCGCACTTGTTTATTATTTTAGAGGTGGATCTTACATGCTGGTTCCTTATTTTTTAGTGTGAGGCTGCTGAATGGCAACATGCTAAGGGAGGAAAAAAAAATCACGGTATAAGATTTGTTTTGAACAACAAAGTGCTTACAAAGAATGACACAGTCTTGGCAAAGAGATACACATTTGAAAAATTGAAAGGTCAAACAGCCCCCCCCCACTCAAACAATTGCTCTTTCTGCAGAAGCAAGACTGATAGACACTTCTACTTTCCTGGCAGCCACTCTTCAGTGCTGATTAAGAAATATTCTCAGTACTGACAGCATCATGTTTAGAGCCAAAGGGGACCGGTCAGGAATGTTGCACCAGCACAGAAACGTGAGCACCGGTGCAGAGTGTTTTTACAGTTTGATTTCTAACCTGGCATCCTCCACAGATCTTGAGCAGCCGCTGCTCGGTACCTGTTGTCGACTTCAGGAGGAATCCAGCAATTAGGGCTTTGCACACTCTTGGGCTGCTCTTTTCCCTACCGCTCTTGCTGTGAGTTTGCAAACAGCCTCTCCTTGCCACCCGTGTGTGTGTGAAATACTCTCAGTGTTGATGTGCTGGTTGTGTGGGGTTTTCTACAGCACTGTTTACTTCTCGGGGCTTTTCTCGTGCTAAAGATTATTGATGCTAGCATGAAGTCATCAGCTGGTGGATGCTGGCAAAGACTACAGAAAGGCGGTAGCGCCGGGCAGATTTATACTAGCTGAAGAACAGATCCGGGAGGCATAAACAGACAGACACAGGGTGCTTCACCTGATCTGTCTTGTGAATAGCTGCAGATTTTTCTGTATTGGAAGTCCCCAGGGACTTATTTCCTGAACCCAGCTGGGGTCAAGCTCCTCGTTACCAGCAGGAGGGGTAGGACATGGCCCCCTGACACCAATTTAAGCACACCTGGTCTTCACAAGACAGGAATTTAAAAAGTCATCTTGTGGCTTACTCAGACAAACCTCATCGTGTCGTCACTGGTGAAGCTGCGCAGGTGAGGAGTGTGAAGCAAGAATGTGCAGTGTGGATTAGGTGACTGTCAGAGCTCGACCGTCCTGTAGGGTTCAAGAAACCAGGGTCTTGCAGTGGCCTTAGCCACCTCAATCTCTGTGTTCTCCCTGCTCACCAGTTTTGTTTTACCACAGTTCACCCTGGCTGAGTGCATTACCTGGCATGTTAGTCTCTTTCTAGAGTAGCTTGTACTGAGCAGGAAGGATCTGGATATTTCGCTAAAGGGTCTTTTTGATACAGATGTGCCTTGGGGAAGCCTCTGATGGGCCTGTGTCATGAGGGTTTCTCCATGGCTTGGGTGACAGGGGCGGAGGCAGGTGGGTGCAGACCAGCCATGGGAGGCTGGAGGTGACATTTCTCCTTTTCTCTTGCTGGTGGCCCTCCTGCTTTTGGAGAACTGATACAGCTGCAGTTTCCCTTTGGGCCTTTATAATAGAGAATTAGAAGAAAGGACTAATGGGTTATTACCAACTTTGTTACCTCTGTCACAGCCATGTGTGCTCAAGGCTTGGAAGCTGGTGTGTACAGTGGTGATTTTGAGGGCCAGTCTTGCAGTAGCTGTGTCTTTTGTTGCGTTTCATCCCAGTCATGCAGAAGTACTTCAGACCAAGTAACCACATATATATGTTCAATTTTTTTTCTCCCTATGCCATTGTTAGAGCTTGGTTTTCCCCTGTATGGAAAAAGCCATGCAGCTCAGGCACAGTTAACTGAAAGGGGACTCTTTCCCAAGGCTACTGGGCACAGACAAATCCTGGGATTCATTTTCATTCCCGGACTGACTAACACACCCTGTTCTCCTCTGGGTACCCCATGAGGGCTGCTATGGAGTAAGAAGTTGTGGAAGACGAGTCTTATTACATCTTTCCCACAAACAGAGGCCCCCCTCCTGCCCCTGTAACAGTTCCCACAATTGCACTGATCCAGACTCACTGCAACAAACCTATTCTTCCATCAGCAGCAGAAAGATGTCTAGAATTGCAGTATGTCTGAACTTACCCACAAAAGGAGAAGACAGGACCACAAGAATATTCTGAGTATTAGAAGATGTAAAATGATAGAGCAAGGGCTCCAAGAGTGGTAAGAAAACACCCTAAGAAAGTTGAAGAGAAAGATGAAGTTCTCTGCCACGCAGTTTTATTCTGTCTAATAAATATAATGCTGAAGATAATTCCCCAAAGATGTCGCAAAGCCAACAAATAGAGTAATCTTGAACAAGAGTGGGAAGAGAGGAAACCTGCAACTTTTAATGGAGAAGCCATTTCTTTCCTTTGGGGGGATCTTGCTGAGAAGAGGGAGGGTGTCTGTCTGCCGACTCTGCAAGTGGCCCTTTTTGAACTTCCCAATTCACAGCCAAGTCCTGTTGCTCTTCAACGGTAAGAGTTTTGTTGTGGTTGGAGGGATAAAAAAATCCCCATTTTTAATAAGATGATTTGCTTTGCAAATGTCTTTGTTATTTATAGCCAAGCCAGGCTTTGAACCACTAATCTCTGGAGGATGAGGGCAGAATCCCAGTAAGAAAAAACATTAATGAAGGAACCATGAGCGATCAGAGACCAGTTCTGGAAAAAGATGAACTGGACACTGTGCACAGGCTGTCGCAAGAGGAATGTAGGTTTGCTGTACGCATCTGAGCTCATTTCCAGTACTGGCAGATCTACCAGAAGGCCTCAGTTTACGTTACAGAGTCTCCAAGTCTAAAGTTAGTCCAAGGGGGTCCAAAACTTCATCTTTATTTCAGCCTTCCCCCGGATACAACAGCCCAGCCAATTTGGTGTTTTGCTTGAAGGCTGAAGAGTTGCATCACAAGCCTGGCCCAGACCATCAGGCAGATTCATGCTGAAATGCTCCTTCCTTGGCGTAAGCGATGATATTTTTCATGATTTTTCAATGTGCAGAGATTAATTAAACCTTATCACAGCCACACTGATTAGTTTCTGATCTGTTTAATAGAGGTGGAAACCGGAGCACAGAAAGGTAAAGCTACTGCTTGAGGATTAGACCTTGATATCTTTCAGAGATGTTGCAGGCACTGAGCGTTTTTGAGCCTAGACCTCCCCAGGACTAGGAAGTTCAGGATGTCTTAGAAGGGAAATGTTCATGTCTTGGATAAAAAGAAAACTCTTCAGTGCCTGCTGAGCGTTGCTGTCTGGGAGCAGAGACCTGGAAGAAGTTTAGGGTCATTAAATCTGCATTTTAGCTCTGTCAGCCACCTCACGTTGTCCCATTTGTGAATTCATCAGCCTTTATCCTAGCACAGGTTGGCCGTTCATTCCCAGTACAAAAGGACTGGAAAACTGTCCCACCAGCTCCTCGCTTTAATAGCTGGAAGCCTTGTTTCCCCCCTGTCTTGCTGGGAAAGCTCAATTTTGCAACCTTTCTGCCAGAGGAGCTCTACTGGTCCTTATTTACACATTTTACATTGCTGCTTTGCTTCATTAGAGGAAGTGATCCATGCAAAGGTTCTGCACCAAGGTGAGGGATGCTACAAGATGTGTGCTAACATCAGTGGCTCCTGCTCAGGAGTGATCCCAGTGTTCTGGGGAGGACTCTGAAGCAAAATAAAATGAGAAATGGGATTTCTAGGTAGGTTGGCTTGAAAAAGACTCAGTTGCAGCGAGATGGCTGAGATGAGCGCTACCCTTAAACTTGGTCCAGAGCTGGCTGGAGAAAAGTGGATGCTGCCCATCACGGGGCTGCCTGTTCCTGCCAGCACAGCCAGCGATTCCCTCCCTCTCACTCCTCCATCCCCACATCTTCAGTGCTCCTCTGCTCCTGGCAGCACGGAACCAGCAGACCCCACGGCTGATGTCGTAGCCTCTGGCTGATTTGTGTAAGGGGAGGACAGAGAGAACACAATGAGATGTCAGAGGAGATTCCAAGCGATTTTGCCAAACACTCAAGGGATATTTTTTTTCTTTCCACTCCCCTCCCCCCTTAGGTTTTAGAATAATTTTTCAAGAGCACATATGCAAGTCATCTAAGGGAAAGAGAACAGTGAGTACCACGGGCTGGTACACTGTGTTCCCTTTGTGTACTGTAGAGAAAATAGATAAAAGAAACAAAGGATGATGCAGAGAGCAAAGCAGCCATCAGTACTCTCAGAGAGGTTCAGTCTGACCTTTGCAGAGATGAAGGTCAAACCAAAAATCCTCAGGTGCCGGAAATTGGTCCCATCTTCCTAGGACCAGGAGACATTTGCCACTAATGAAATGAGAGCAGAATTCCATGCCGTTTGTTGTTGCTAAAGATGAGAGAAAATGCAAGAAAGGAATATTGTCTTATGTAAGAATAAGGATTATGTGCTTCTTTAGGAAGTAACTTACCATTTTATGACAATATCTGCTGTACACTCAGCCACCCACCCAGATTACACGTGGTAACCGAAAACAGCTTGGACCCCCCCCGACATCAGCGAGCTGGAAAGCCGGACCCCACGGCCGCGGTGGAGCTCGTTAGCACAGGCTCGTCTGAAAGGAGACCCCCCTCCTCGGCCCTTGCCCCTCAACCTGCCAGTCTCTCCGTCTGCCATTGCTGCTCCCAAGCCTTTAGATGCAGAGCATGTCCAGCCGTAAGCGTGGGATAACTCTCCTGCATCCCATCCGGGTTGTTTGTCTTGGGTCCCTCTCCATTCAGAGCAGAGGGATTTTGCATAAATGCATCGACACGTCTGCTTTGTTCATGCATGAAGGGTTCTCGGCATTTCTCATCCCACCCCCGCCGCGGCCGTCTTCTCCCTACCCCCCTGGCATGGAGCTTCACCAGCTTTTGCGTGATTTCCCTGTGCAGCAGCAAATAAACCTGCCTGAAGCAGTGCCAGTCAATCAAGCACAGTTAAAAACACCCAGTCGATTATTTTGGGTAGAATTAAAATAAGCGATCAGAAGGAGGAGATGGAAGAAGGTGCAAGAGCGACGCCGTAATGGCCTTTACTATGTAATTTGGTTTCATGTTCTGCACAAGAAAACATGTAAAATATGTAAACAGAGCTCTCCAGGATTGTAATGTAGCTACAAAGCCACAGATATACAGGCAGGCAGGGTGCTATTCTTCAGCAGAACGGAATGCCATCCCCAAAACCACACGATCCTTTCTTTAAGCCTGAAAGTAAACTTTCTCATGCCAGGAGCGGAGGATTTATTTTTTTCTCTTTAGATGAAGGATTGTCTGCACTACTTGTAGGCATTTAGGCCCACGTCGTCATAAGAGATCTCGTATTTTGGATACCACTGAATTTTAGGGTGTTCATCTTGAGCTGTCTCTAAAAGGCATGGGGTTTGGAGTATGGTTCTTACCCAGGTTTCTCTCGTCATTCCCTCTGTCCCCACCTGCAAATAAGTATCTGCTTTAAGAAGGAACAAAAAAAAAATAAAACAACCCAAAACCATTGGGATGAACTCTTAAGCTGCTCTAAATCTGTCCTGAATTGTGCTGCCTTAGTTGGAGCTGTTAACTGTTGAGGACCCCCAAATCTGTGCTTATTTTTGGAAATACTGCCTGTGAAGTTGGAGGATCAGTGTTTCCTCTGAGGTCATTTCAGTGGCGGATCAGATAAGAAGCCGTGATTCACCCATCAGTAAGGGGGCCCTGCTCCCCCTGCTATCAGCAGGAGCCTCCCCGGGCCAGGTTCCCACCGTAGCCTCAGGGTCCGGCTGCAAACTGTGCCAGGGAACGGTTGTTGGTGTGTGATCAGTGCTATGATCTGTCTGTGCATGTACCTACTCACTGGGAGAAGCCCTCATTTCAGAACATCAAGTTCTGTTTAGCCATTTTGGTCATCGGGCCAAGATTGTTACACTTAGCACTTTGGGCAGCGGATCTTATTTTCCCGTTTTTTGGTAATCAAGACTTGCATCATCGCTTTCAGAGAAGACAAATCTCTTTTCAGAGAGAAGATGAAGCACGGGGTAGAGATGACCTTCTTTCCACCTTTCTCCATCCAAACATCTTTGAAAAATCTGCCCCTCTAGCAGAGCAGATCTGTTCCTGCTGCCCTGCACTGTTTACACCGTGACCTTTGCCTGCTGGAGAAGGAAATCCTCACTGTATGGAAATGTAACTGTTTCCCAGTGGTTGTTTCTGGTGGGAAAAGCTGAGCCTCGGCAGCTCCAAGTTCCTCCATCCCCAGTGCTCCCAGTCTGTCCTCCCAGAGGCTGCGAGGCTGAAGGAGCCGTGAGCTTCCTTTCACAGATGATGCTTGTACTTTAATCCCCCAGTAAGTTCTTTTGGGAGCAGCTGGGAGTTTCTGTGAACTCCCCTACTGACCTGATACACCAAGGATGAAAAGCTCCAAGTGGTCTTTTGGCTTAATTTGTTGGAATTTGGGGTTTATCAGAGTGATCGGGGCTGTTGTGAGGTCAGAGGGAAGCGACAAGCTTCCCCAGACACCTGTAACCAAACCTTTGCTTGACTGGAGATGTGCACAGGCTGGAGGAACCAACCGGCTGTTGCACTATGGACTCTCCCTGGATGGTCCAGCTCATTCAGAGGAGTTTATTTGCATGGTGGTGGTTTCGTTACCCCGCAGTTTCAGTGGGAAAAGCCCAGTGAAGCAAGGGGGGAACCTTCTGATTTGCATACCACAGCCTAAGCCTTCAGGTATCAAGAAAAACAAGCCGTAGGGTTTAATCTTGATGAACGCACGCTGACACAGGGCTGACTGGTTGGATGGGAAACCAAGAGGCTTTGCCTGCCGAGGTGTAACCGTAGTCGGCTCCCCCAGACAGTTGATGGCTGATCCCCTCTGTGCCCCCCCAGACGCTCCCTGGGAGCCCCACCACAGCCTTCCCTCTCGCTATTAAATACAGGGCCTCTTCCCAATGCATCATCTCCCTGGATGTATCCAATTAAAGCCTGTTGACAGCCCAGAGCAGACTTATACCCTTAGGATTAGAGGCATGTGTATGTCTTCATATAGGGAAGGACAACAAGGAGGTGACTGGCTGGCGTGCTGGGGGTGCGGTGTGGGAACCTGAGCAGCTCCAAGAGGGAAAAGGAGCCAGGAAGAGAGAGATTTGCACCCCCAATTATCCTTGCATGTGGAAACGCTGTGTGATGAGGGTTGCATGTGGTTTGCGCAGCGTGTTTACATGGTCCATAACCCTAAACAAAGCTGAAAAGCATGACTTTAACTCGGGAATTAAAAGCGCTGGAAACTCCTGGTTTTCTGCACATGAGAAAGTTTTGTTCTTTAAACACACAGATGTTTTTAAATGAAAAATCGCTCTTTTGACCTTTCCTGAATGCGATCATGTGGTCAGAGCTGATATTAACCACTGCACGGCTGTTTGCTCCAGCCGCAGGCGAAGCTTAGCGAGCAATCTTTGGATCTCATGGTGGCACCTGCGTTGTCTCACATCTCCTGGGAGCTGCTTCTGTGTCCCCCGTGCTCTTGGGACAGCTCAGGGGAGGTGGCTTTAGGTACAGGGATATTTAGGCTCTACTTCTACTATGCTGGAAACAATAGCATTGTGGTTGTTGTCCTCCTTGATAACTGAAAAAGATGCGGCTTAATTTTTTTTTCCCTATTTGTCTCTCTTCCTATTCAAAATGTTGCCCAAGTGTTTCTAAGCATCTCTGTCCACCTCAGCCAGTGTGTTACTCTGATGGAGAACTCTTCACTGAGCTGAAGTTCTTTAGGGATTTGTTGTTGTTGTCACCTTTGGGCTTTCTCTAACAAGTTGTGTGCTTACTTCATCCAAGCAAATTTGTAGGATCGGCTTTGGGAGGGAAGGAAGGGATGTTACCGAGTGGACTGTAACAAGCCCGGTCATGCTTTGCACTGCAGAGGTGCCAAACCAGCAAAACTACAATGAATCCAGTGAGTCGGATCCACCAATATAATGATAAAAATATATTTAAGATTCTCCTAAAGTGTGGTGCACATTCTGCCTTTGACAGTTAGGTTTTCTGATGCTGCTCCCAAATGAAATGCTCAGGTCAAAGACAGGAAAAAACAAGCTTTAGCTCTACTCATCAGGGGCAAAAGCTTACGGGACGGGATTGTTTTGCTTTACCGCAGCACCCCACGGCCAACCTTGGCCCACAGCTACACGCAAGCTTTGGACCTCACTGGTTCAAGTCAGAGACAGACAGTTTGGGAACCCAAGTGTGCAGCCAAAAATAATGTTCTGGCTACTGTATTTGTTTAACCTCGCTCTCCAGTGGATGGATATACAGTCTGTTAAAGCACTTATCAGTCTATAATGCCTTCACACTTTAGCGAGCAGCAATGTGGAAGCTGGAGACAGGAGCTTTTGCTGTGGATTGAAAATGTCTTTTAGCTCTTATGAGGCTGATATTCGTTAAACTGAAGGTATAAGGTGTTGTTTCAGGACTGTTTCTTTATGCTGTCTAACGGGTTGTATTTGGCTGCTATTTCTACTGGTAGAAGTGTTTGTGAATTTGAAAATAATAGCAGAATGCACTTCAGGGTTTATTTTAAGAATTATGCCTTCTAGGAAAGATCCTGGCAGTGCTGGGGTGGAAGATGCTGTTGTTTGAGAGCAGTATCTTTATGTCCTACTGCTGTGTTGAAGAAATAGCAAACGTCTGATGTGACTAAACAGGAGCACGTGGCAAATAGCTCTGTTATGCTTTCCTGTGCTTCATATGAGCCTGTATTCTGCGTTGCTGTGTGCTTGGAGCCATCGCTTGCTGGCGCATCTTTTCAGGGCGCATTGCTGAATGGTAGAAGAGCAAGGAACCACATACAAATCGCACTCAGGAGCTCCAAATGCTCATGTTCACTTGCGGACTTGTGCAAAATTCAAGTTGATTAGTAAAACGCATTAGCACAATTATTTCTTCTTTTTCTCACTCTCTTCTGTAGTTTCTGGTTCAATGGATGTCTTTGGAGTGATCCTTTGAAACACACAAGAATCATCTGGTTAGGGTTTTGTTGCAAAATCAAAACTCCGTGTTGTTTCTTCCACAGGTCCATCTAGCATCCTTGATATTTTGATTGCACTTGGCTGGATGTCAAAGCCAGTGTGGGTTTGGGATAGGGCCAGTCAGAACTGATTTGCAGTTTTTTCAGGTATACCTTGTGAAGTTTATGGTTCTATGTGATTTTGATTTGAACCCACCGGTTTTAAATGAAGTTCACTTTGAATCTGGAAATAAGAGAAATTCAAAGGGTGCAGGTCTGCGTGATTTAAAAATTGAAATACGGAATTTTAAACTCATTATCAGTGCACATAGAATTTTAATATACATAACTTTGAATTAATATTTTAATATATGTAACTTTGAATGATTTCCTTAGGTTTTAGAGGCCAGTCTGAAATGTCTCAGTGATGATTGCATAGTCGAGCAGACAACAGTTAACTCAAATCTTCTGACAGGACAAATCCAGAACACCATTAAAGAGACTAGTCCTACAGCATTTCTGACCAGAACCTACAAGAAAACCCAGAGCAAAATTTCTGATGTCACTTGAGTTAAGCCTGTTTGTGTACAGTTTTTGTCTGAGCTCTGTGGGCTCCTGAGGTTTGAAAGGGTCATAGAACTTGGCTGATTTTTGAGGTGTTCACTGGAACCCAAGTGGTGGCCTTTTTAATGGTTCAGCGCTCACTAATGTGGGCAAATTCATTTTTTCTGTAACTCCAACCCAATTCCCAGCCTAAATGAGAACAACAGAGCAACAGCTTTCCGAACAGATTGGAGGTCTGTGCTGCAGTCGGCAAACTGGGTGGTGTCCATGTGGCAGTCAAGCTGCCTTAGAATATTGGGCAATAAACAAGCAGGAACCTTTCTGATACTTAGCAACTGCACCATAGTTTCTCATCCTTGGGTAAGATTAACCTTAGGTCTGCAAGAACAATAACATATTTAAGAATAAAAGGTTTGGGTGACTGCCAGCCCGCTTGTCTGGCAATGGGAAGAGAAAGTTTTCGTATGTAAGGGATGTGTTAAAATGCTGCTTATGTCATGATTGGGATTCTCTGGCATGTGTTGAGTTAAATATAAATAACATTCTGCAGAACAGTGGCCTAAAAATTGTAGATTAATTACGTTTCAGTATTACAGTTGAAATCTGTTCTTTAGCTGGATATTCAAGCAACAAATTATGTCCTGTTTGTGCCTCCATGGGTTTCATATCAGCCCATAGGTTTTTCTGTGCACTTGTACAACCTCACTCAGGATGTTGTGTGTTCCACAAATAGATGGTCCTGTGGGTTTTACCAACAGATCCTGTTCCTGCTTGTTCTGTGGTTGCTCTTTACAAGAGGGACAGGGTATAGCTCGTTTCATGCCAGGAACTCACAGCGTCACCTGCTCGGTGCAGAAGTGGCAGCAGGATGGTCCCCAGCAGAAAGAAGGGAGGGAGAAGCAGAGCAGCCTCGCATTTTGGGCATGACAACCACTTCCACCCCTCTCCGTCAGAGGGAGGTTGCTCCCTAATGCCTGATGGATGAGTGCTCGCTGTGGTCGTTCACAACCATACTCAGCTTGACGACTTGGTCTGGAGGAAACCCCACCAGGGGACAACAGATGGGATTTTGGTAGCAGACAGACCTGCGGGCTGGAGATTTGCTCTGTTTGCAGCCGCCCAGGGGTACGCAGAGAGGCACGTCCACCCCAACCACATATGCCAGAGCTGAGTAGAGCAGCACCCAAGTTTAAATAGCAGCTTTGCCTGTTTGCATTTAGAATTATTTTAACGTTACAATCTGAGAGATGAGAACCAGCAGTGTACACAGAGCCTGTGGTGTCTGGCTGTGCTTGCCCGATGGGAAGGAGAGAGTGGGATGGCATCTGGTTGTATTTAACCCACTCCTGTATCCTTCACACATGTACATGCTTGTTTGTCCCTTCTCTTTGTAATATCTGAGCACCTTTTTGTGGCTGATGGCTTTTACTCTCAAGACACACGCGTGAGTTGGGGGAATATCACCCTTGTCCTACAGAAGGGGGCCTCAGGCCTGGAGAAGCCACATGCCACCCAGAAGTTGTAATGGGATCACGCACTGGGCACAGTCAGGGTGAGACCTGGTCCAGTGCCCAGCCCACAGATCAGTGATCCTTAACCTGCACTTTGTCTGCAGCGGGAGCCCATCAACGCAACCGAACGTTGCTTGAAGTCATGGGATGGCTGGGAATCGATCACAAGGGTGCCTTCCAAAATTTGGTCTTAGCAAATTTTCCCGTATTACCTTGAAGGAAAATGCCATGAAGAAATTGAGTTGATTGCAAGAGTAAATGCATTTTAGATGTGGCAATGAACTAAGCGCTTCCGATATATCACTTTTCCCTTTCTTCTGACACATCCCTTGGCCCCCTTGAGTAAGAGAAGGAAAACCGAAGAGGCGGTTTGAAGAACATGTTGTCCCTGTGATTGACAAGGGGTTGTATAAATCAGTCAAAGGGAATCCTCCAGGCATTCCCTCTTGTGGGAAGATCCCACAGTGCTCTCTGGCCTTGTTCATTCTGTTTCTCGATGTTTGTGTACAAAATGTGTGGGTGGGAGACAAGCTGGATTAGAACCTCCGAGAGGAACAGACATCAGCTCTTTTAATTGAAAGCAGCTTCCTAGGGAGGGGTATGACATGGGCTTCCAGTAAGTAGACACAAATAGTCCCCGAATACTTTGGAGCAGATACTAAGCTCCTGTGGATCCCAGTTGCTGTGAGAGTCTGAGAATCTGGATAAACCCCAGTGAGCGAAGCTTTGACTCCTGCATGATGCCGTCATTCTTCAAAGCAAATACTTTAGTGTTTGGTAACACCCTGAAATGAAAAGTACATCTATGTCTTCTTCCCTCCACAGCTGTCAGGTGCTTTAGCTGCTGTTTTGCGTCATTGTAGCAAACTGGAGCACATTAAGAAATGATTTATTTCTCATAAGTGTGAATTCCTATGGATTTGTAGCCATGAGGAGAGATGCTGTTTTGTCTTCCAGGCCGTTGGAACCTGTAGCTTAGAAGTGATGGTATTGCAGTAATAAGTGCCTTTCCACTGCTGCCATCTCCTAGGGATGCCATAAAGGCAGAAGTGTGGAAGATTCTGCCACCAAGTAGTTTTCAGACTTCGCAGTTGTGGTGTGTCCTTCAATAACTGTGTATAACTGAAAAGGGATGTGTTTTAAGACGTGTGTTAAAGCTTGTTGAGATGGTGGAGTCAATAGTTGATAGGGACTGTTTATCCGGTTAGGTTATTGTTACCAAATCTTAAAGAACTCTTTTGCCATGAGCTGGGTTTACTAGATAGAAGCTAGTGTAGAAAAGGCTCTTGTAGCCACTCCTGATGTCATGTCTGTTAGACTTTTCCCACAATTCTCAAATATACTCTTCTGCTAAAAGAACTTTTTACCCCAGTACCACTTTAAAACACTTGTCTGAGTACCGATGGATCAGTCTCAGCAGGAGGAAGCTTATCTAACCTGTTCAAACCCAACCAGTCTACCGAGTCTGCACACTTCAATTGCACATGTCTCAAACACAGGCTCTTTATGCAATGTTAAGATTTTTTGCTAATATTCTCAGGCAGAAGCAGAAAGTGCTGGAGTTCACACAGGCACACAAATCAAATACGGCATTTAAAAGTTATCAGAGATTTCCAACCCACCTCAGCAGGGGTTTATTTTGGGTTTGATTCAAACTTTTCATGAAGGTCTGGGTGAGTTCTTAATACAGGTTCTCACTCATCCATTAAGTGACACATAAAGTGCACTAAACGTCAGTACTTTTGTTTCTTTCGACCACCTTTTTGGACCAATAGAGCAGGAGGAGATATAAGAATAAGAACAAAATCATATCGAAGTAATGAGACCTTTGTTCATGTAAAAGAGCTCTCTGACCATATAAATTGCAGATGTGGGTAAGATAAATTCCCTAGCTGGAGAGGTATTAAAATAAAAACCATGCTCCCAACAAGAGACAGGCTGCTGAAAATGCAAGAAGGGAGGATTGCGAAATGGTACATGTCGAATTGCTGGCCTGGATTGCAAATGCCAAAGATAGTTTATGTAAAGCCTTGCTCTGCTGTAAAATGTAACACTATCCACTGGCTAGCCTCAATGAAGCTTGGTCCCAGTTGTTTTAAAAAATAAATAAACTGAAAATCTTCTTCCAGCCTATTAAAGCTGATTTATGTTTTGCCCATAGATTCCTCTGGGCTGGATCTTGAGGGACTCAGATTATAGAGGTGATTACCTCACTTTCAGCCAATCTGGTTTCTTGTTCGCAGCCATCCCAGGCTCTCCTTGCATTGCCCAGGCTTTGGCTGCTGAGAACAAGAGAGCAGTTCCATGTACAATTACTGAGTGGGCACAGGATTTGGAACGGTTAAAAATATCTCTGTTAATTCTCTTGTTTCACTTCAGGGTTTTCTTTTTGGTTTAATAATCGGGGAAATAGCATATGGGACCAGCTTTACTGACAGCACAGCACCACCTGATTGCTCAGTTCAGCCTCTGGTCTTGGAAAGAAACCTGAAACTATCCCCAAGAGGACATGGCTCCAGTTGGCACCTAATGCAGGTGGTCAGTGTGAGCAGTTGGGCTCTGCTGTGGCCAGCACAACCGCTGGGCGTGGTTTGGTGTCTTGGGTTGTATTCATGGCTCCATTGCGACTATATAAGGTATTCCCTCTGTCCCCACACCTTTAGTAATGACAGTCACTGAGTTCACCAAAGCATTGTGGATCTTAACAGGTGCCCTTAGATGCTCCTGGAGCCTCAGCTGGAAGTGTCCTTCTAATGCAGTTGTGGCCTTTTGCACAGTGGACGTTTCCTTCCTGGTTTTTGTTCAGGGAATGAATGCTGTGATCATGCATTTTCATTTTTTGAAGCAGCTTCATTGAGCAGTGTGGTTTCAGGGTAAATTCTAACATTTCTTGCAGCTTCGTTTTCTCATCTTTCATACTGACAGCACTGCAAGGCTCGGTGGTACTGGAGTTTTGGTGTTTTCTTCTTTGAGCTTTTCATCCACGCCAGCACTTGGGATTCATCTACTTGTTCTTTACTGAACAGAGCAGTTTGATTATGATTCCACTGCAGTCTGCCATGGAAAGTGCTAGAGGTGCATGAAGGAGGTGATTCCACTTACAGAAACTAGTTAACAAAACAAGAAACTAGTTTGTTTAAATTGGGTTGTAGAGACAGGACTTTCCTGGCTACGCTTGCTTCCAAGTTTACCTGACCATCTGTGGCTTCCCTGGGGTTATAGGAACATGCAGGTTTAAATAGGACATTGCTTGAGCACAGTGAAGAGCATCTGCAGCCTGTCTGTGCTGCGAGTTGATACATTCAGAAGTGATCGGCATTTGGACTCCAATGGGAAGGATCGT
Source organism: Patagioenas fasciata (assembly GCF_037038585.1). NCBI lineage: Eukaryota > Metazoa > Chordata > Aves > Columbiformes > Columbidae > Patagioenas > Patagioenas fasciata. The sequence continues at coordinate 4,379,735 of NC_092539.1, forward strand.
GGTCCAGTTGGGTGGGAGCAAAGTTGCTCTGAATTATGTCAAAAACCTTGTACCAAATCAAGAAGAAACCGCTGGCTGCCATCTGACTGCTGTGAATCTTTAGCTCCTTTTCATGTTTAAATTTTTCTTACTGAGGTTGAAGACCTGGAAACTTCACTTCTGAATAATCTCGTGGTATTTAGAAACGTCATTATTGTATATTATTTTATTCTAGAAATGTGTCTGGACTTTTTTCCTCCTCTAAACAGTCATAATCCTTCCTTACTGTCATCTACGCCTGTTTTGGTGTTTCTTTTTCCTCCCACAGGTGTGTCGAACGAAGGTGATTGACTTGAATGATGGTGTCGCTCAGTATGCCTGGTATCCCTGCACGGCCAATTTCCAGTACTCCCACATGACACAGACCATTTTCTGGCTGAAGGTAGGACGTGCACATCTCATTCAGAAGTCTCCTCTTTGCCTGCCTATACAAAGTTTCTTCAATAGGCCAAAGATCATGAAACAGTCTTCCCAGGGCCAAGCTGCTCCTTCCTTTGAAGTGTGTTTAGTGCAAAATAGCAAAACAAAGTCTCTGAGCGCTGTCTAGAGAGTCAGTGGTGAAGTCCCCTCCTGTGACAAGGCTATTGAGTTTCTGAGAGGTTACAGCCTCCAGCTGCAGGGCTGTTTGGCTCAAGTTTATCTAGTTTGTATAGGAGAGATTGAAAGAGAAGACTTCTGTGTGACCTGGGGTGGGAATTGCTATTTTAAAAGTCCTACGCTGACTCTTGGGGTTTTTTTAAAGCCCACCACAGTCCTCCAACTCAGCCTTTGTGGGTCTTTTGTTTTCCCAGGCTTATTTTTCCCAGCCTATGGTAGCTGCGGCAGTCCTAGTTCACTTGGTCACTGATGGGACCTATTACCTGGATCAGAAACAGGAGACCATCGGCGTGCAGCTGTTTGATACCAAAGAGCAAAGCCATGATCTTGGTAAGATTGTACTTTGTTCAACTCCCTCTTTATTGCTTACTTAATCTCTTGGTACCCACATTCACAAACTGACCGATACTCCTGCTCAGTTTTTCCAGGATCAGACAAAAAAAAGTGCTTGCTTAATGCTCCAAGACCTGAGTTTCACTTCGGCTTGTTGAAAATGATGCTCCATATTATACAGACGCTTCTCCATACCTGTTCACCATGTGTTCAGAAGTGCTTAGTTTCTCTTTAGTCATTAAAATAAGCCCTATTTCAATGTTTCACGCACAGCACCCACCTGGAGAGACATTGGCAGTGACACAGATGAACTGCTGGTCGCAGGGAGTAAGGGATCTGCACCAGCTGCTGCAGCAAATACTTCTGCTTCACAAGGTGGTCTTGGGTGGATCCCAAGTCCTGCTTGCAAGGAGGTTTCCACAGCTATTTCATGCAAAGTATTTCAGGTTTGATAAAGCTCTAACACCATGGCCCTTGCGGGATGCTTGCATGGCCTCAAGAAAATGTGCGTGACAGAGGCTGTGGACCTGCTAGTTGTGTTGAAGTCCCAGGTTTAGACTATTTTTGTCTCTACTCTGGACACATGTCCCCTAACCTGGACAAGTTGTATCTGGTGAATTGGTTCTGGCTGCATTTAAGCTCCGGCACCAAGGAGCTCACCCGAGCTCCCAACTCCGTGTCAGGGTAGGACTTGGATAATCCCTTTCCAGCTGTCCCCTGCCCTTTTTTCCACTGGGAAGAGTGTCATCCTGAGAGCAGTTTTTAGGAAGACATAACCCCCTTCCTCCAGCTTTCTCTTTTACCATAACTTTGCGATTTTGACAAGCTGAAACTCGAAGTTCCTTGTAGTGATGAGAAGGAAGGACACACACAAGTGACAGGTGTTGGATGACTCTCCAGGGTAATATATAATTTGGTGGGGTGTGGGAGAAAAGCAGGAAAATATGTGTGGTCTCTGTTGTCCAAGAACAAACTGAAATTCATAGCAAGTTGTGCAGGTTGAGTCAGGGTGGCTCCCAGTTTGCCAGAGCCCCTGGATTAGTCTTCTCATCCTTTTGCAAAACAGTGGCACATAGCTCTTTCCCTCTGAGAAATAAATGATGGAGGCGCAAGCATGCCAACAAATACTTAATGTGACATTTTATAGAGACAGACAGACATTGTGAGGGAAAGAGAACAAGAAAGAGGAGCAAAGAGGAAACTGAGGTTTAGGTTTTGAAATCCTCAATGAAGTTGCAACATGAGTCTGGCATGGCTCAGACTGACGCCTGGAGATCTTCACAGCCGAAACGCTGCCCTTCATCATGGAAAAGCCCCTTTGACCTTTTCAGAAGAATCTGGCCTAGAGCCGAGGAGAGGTGTAGGTGGGCTACCCAGCAGTGCTCACTCAGACAGGGCTCCCAGTCCCTGTTTTGTCTGAGTTCTGGGTGCGGCATTAAGTCCTTTTCCTGGATGTTGTATTTGATGTGTTTGAATTATCACCGTGGCAAGCTGGAAACGGCAGCGGGGATGCAAACTTTGGCAGGCACTGGGTGCAGGATTGACTGCAGACAGTCAGCCAGCCTTAAGCAGAAGTTAGTGGCAAGCTAAAAGTATGTCCAAAAGGAAGCAGCAATAATTTAAAGCTTGATCAGTCCTCAGTGTGCTAAAGACATTCCCATGAGCAAAATGCGGTCTATCCAGAAGTGCAGTTTCCTACCTTGATCTGAGCAAATTTTTGCCATGTAGACTCCCAGAAAACAATGAAAAAGCTTCTTCTGAGTCTTAGTAGGAGACGGAGAGGTTGGGATATAAAGCCCTCAGTGCTGTGCACTTGCAGACACTGGGGTTCAGCTGCTGGGCTGTGCAAGAGCTGGCGAGGGTTGAATAGGTGGGTACAGAGCTACAGAAACAAACATGGAGACAGCTCTAACACCCCTGCCATGGGCACCTGTGCTATCCTGAACAGGTTTTTTTGCTAATGAAGGCAGGTTAGTTAAATGAACCTGACCTGTTCAGCCCCCATTTACCTTGTTGGAGTCAGAAGGCACCAGCAGCGCAGCTCTGAGGGTCTGTTTTGTTGTGGACACCACCTGAGTGCGAGGAATGAAATGGAACGGAATAAACAGCCTCATACCATAAGGTCTTTCTTGGCTTTCCATCAGAGAAGGCAGAAACTTCCAAAGAATTTGGGAACCCGGGATTTTGAGTATTAACTGCACCTGTTTGTAAGTGAGAAACGTGCACTGTTCCACAAGGAGCTGATATCAAAAGACCTGTGGGAGGCGAGTAGACAGGGAGGTTATTTCAGGGTCAGGTAAAGACCAAAACAAGAAGTTTGCTTTTATATATATATTTTTATATATATATATATAATTTTTTTATTACAGGAAGATTTTTTAAGTAGAGGGTGGGAGATAGATGTTTAAAGAGAGTGGTCAGAAGTCTGTCTTAATTCACAGGAAATCGCTTTCTAAGGAGAAAAGTGAAAACTTTTTTATTCTTTCCTTTTTGAGTCAAGAAACCTGAACTGAGAGGAAAAAAAAGAAAAAGTAAAATAGAAATCCCTGAGCCAGTTAAACATGCAAAGATAATTTATTTTCTTTTCAAGTTTGTAAGTGTATCAGGGTAGCCAAAGGGCCTGGGCCAAAGCTGGGAGTTCCAGTGAGACGAGTGGAGCTGGAGCCAAGCTGATCCTCGGAGCGATGCCACGGAGCCGCAGAGGCAAAGCTGTGCCGGCAGCCGTCAGGCCCTGAGTCTCAATTAATGCATTCTGAGGCCAACCGACGGCTGTCTGTCCTGTTACTCCTGAGATGGATTTGACCCATTTGAGTTGAGGTTGCCTCTACTTGAAGGTGGGAATTTCTCCCCTACTATCGTTGAGTGCCTTCTCTGCTGAAGAAAAGGGATTTGGAAGTCTCTATGTCACCTCTCTGGTGCTTCTTTGCACTTGAGACACTTCTATTTTCCCAAGACACAATTATTTTCTTCTCAAAACGAGCTCACCTGTAAAATCCTCAGTGGGTCCATCACCCTCGTTTGTCTCTCCAGGACCATCTTTGCCTATTTTAGCAAAAAACAAGATACCTTCAGGGCAAAAGCCATGAATAAAATCAAAACTGGACACATTTAGTGTGGAGCTCATGCAAAAATGTTGAACTGTGAGTGCTAATGACATGCACAGTGACAAACAAGCCACCGCTGCACTGCCCATGGTGCACAAAGCCACCCAGCCTGCCGGCTCCGTTTGATGCGCGGTATAAAGGCTCCAACTGTCCTCCCAGGCCAGTTTGACAATAGCGCGACTCCGCTTCCTCCGTGATGGTTGCTCCTGATTTAACAGAGCACAATAGAAACGTAGCTGTGGTCTAAAGAAACTGCTCTGAGAGCCTGCCGCGCTCGTGGAGAGAATGGCCGCCTTTCTTCAGCTGTCTGGAGGGATATACGTCTCTGCTAAGCTCTCCGGAGCGACTTGGGAAGCCCCTCCGGGCAGCTTTCCATAACTTTTCAGCTCTATAGGGCCATTCCTATGGGTGAAATGATTCTGAAGTGCTCACAGCTTTCAGAAAGTGATTGTGTTAAGTCTGACCCTGCCTCTGATCTTGTCTCTCCTCTGGCAGGTGTCCACGTCCTGAGCTGCAGGAACAATCCGCTGATTATCCCCGTCATCCATGACCTCAGTCACCCTTTTTATCACACCCAGGCTGTCCTCATTAGCTTCAGCTCCCAGTTTGTGGCCATCTCCGGGGTGGCCCTGCGTTCCTTCCACAACTTCGACCCCATCACCATCAGCAGCTGCCAGCGAGGACAGACCTACAGCCCAGCAGAGCAGAGGTGAGCCCGCAGCCCCGTCCCCCTGCCTCACCACCCCTGTGCTGGGGTCCGGGGGCGACAGAGGGGGCACAGCAGCTGAACCCTGCTGACCCTTTTGTGTCACCAAGAAAAAAACCAGCGGTGTTCTCATTGATCAGGATGGATGGGACATTTAACCCACATGGGATACTGTTAGTGAATTATTTCCTCTTCCTTTCTCCTCCCTCCTTTATCCCAAGCTTGGAATTGGGGCCAGTTAACTCTCCATACATTCCCCGGTATGGCATCGTTTTTGCCACTCACACCCCAGCCTTGATCTAAACCGCTTTGTGCTGCTAAAGTGCTACAGGGACCTCCCACGGAAACGGTCGTGCAGAGACAAAGTGATGCTTGTGCCCCAGAAGGGCCGGATCCTGCAAGGTGCTCAGCCCCGTGCGGTGGGTGCTTGGCCATCAGTTTTTGTAGTGCTTTTACGGCTGGGCAAGGGGCCCCAGTACCTCTCCGGATCCGGCCCACGTTCTGAAAAGCTCTGTGGGACCCCCCAGGATGAAAGGTTTATGGCTACCGTTTTATTCTTGTTGTTATTACAGACACATCAATAGATCACCACCAACCCCTCTCAGTCTCTGCTTTACAGCATCCCACAGAGATTGTGACCTTTCATGGCCTCTGGTGCGGCAGCTTCATGGATCCTTTCAGCAAGGCAGTGAAAAGAAGACGGGAGAATTTAGCAAAACCCCTGAAAGAATCATTTTTTTCCTCCCCTTTGTGAATTCAAAGTTGTGAGCAGTCGTCATACCATAGCAGGAGCAATAGTAAAAAGAAGTTGCATACCCCAGCAAACCTCTGCTCAGCCTCCTAAACAGGCTGTCAGGGTTTTTGATAATGTCCTGGCTTGTTTTTAGGTCCTGCTTTTATTCCAGGAAAGGGGAGGGTGAGAATGGGGAGAGGGAAGGGAAATTTTTCCTTTTTTTTTAAAAAAAAGGAGTATATCTATAGCTAAATCAATCCAGTCAGTGTGTTCTGACCTAGATTTGAGGAGTCTGATCATTCTGTGCAATAGGTTGTATAAATTCAGAGGCCCAAAGACAGCAGGATCAAGTTTCAGATGAGAAGTCTGCTGGTGGAAATTTGCCCAAATCCCAGCGCAGGAGCGGGACAGAAAAAAGAGCGAGAAGGTCCCGGTGGAAGGAGCTGGTGAGAAGCACCAGGGCTGAGGCACAGGACCACATTCCTCCCTCTCACGTTTTCAGTAGGAACTGAACCATTTGGTCACTTACGAAATTAGAAGTGCTCTGCGTTTAGAAAGTTATTTCCTTAATAAAAAACGCATTCCCCTTAGGCAAAGCTTCAGTGAGCCTCTGCAGCCCAGCAAACTAAGCTTTAGGAATCTTCTTGAAGAAGAATCACCCGCCGTTTGCCTTTTTTATTTTCTTCTTGAATTTTTCTTTGTTTCTATTTTTCCGTTGTTTGGTTTTCATGATGCACTGAACCATTTCAACCCCTTGTTCTCAAAATCTTCCGCCAGAGCCTCGCTCACTCCCAGTAACACTTAAGATTTTGCAGGTTACAAGACTGAACTGATCATAAAGTTTCCCATGTCAGAACTAGAAACTCTCAGAAATAAAGCCCTGATCCAAAGCCAGTTGAGATCAGTGGGATTTTTTCCATTGATGACAGTGCTAGACTGGAAAATCCCCAGTTTACCTTGTAGTGGGATTGTTTTGGGTGACTATATACACTTTCTTCTTCTACACAAGAAACTCTAAGCAGTTCAGGTATCTGCAATGTAGGGAAAGTCATACGTTAAGTTGTGTAGGAAACAGGTAAAAACCAACCACCTCTGCTGTCACCTGCCATCTTTTTCCTTTATTATTTCACACAATCCAGGAAGAACACAGAAAGAGGGCATTTTTGAAACATTTTTTCTTAACCAGTTCAGAAGTTGGATGTGGTTTCTGCCCCCTCACACTCACAGTCTCCCTGCTCATCCTTCCCTCCTTCCCTTTCCCCACTGCCTGCATTTCCCTAATATGTTTTTTTTTTTTTTTTAAATATTTAATTTTTAGAGTAACTTTCCTTCCTACATATAAGTATCAGCTTTACCACTTTCATTTACCTTAGATCAACATAGATATTTTTGACCGCTTTTTGGCTTCTCTCTACAAGAGATATTATTTCTCTCTCTTCACAGAGAATTATTTTGGTTGGAGAGGATTTATAGCCAGATACAGGTAGTTCTAGGCAAGGGTGCAGATTTTGAATATGTGAGGGAAAAGAAATATATTGGCCCTTAAAAGTTAATACAGCTTTTATTTTGAGGTGAATGGATCACTCCCATGGGTTAATGACAACTTAATAACTAAAAATAAAACGTGCGCTCACTCTTCTTTCTTAAAATACGTATTACAGTTAATATTTTAGAAGAGGAAAAGGAGCTTAAATGTAAAAGTCCCGTTGAACTTTATAGGAAGTTGTTCTCAGTCATCGTTAACTCTTTTGAAAATCCATTCCATCCTTCTGAAGACATTTATAGAAGGTTTGAAAAAAATACCCTGTACTTTGCAGTTGTATTTTTCCAGTTGTTGTTTTTCCTGCTGCAGCTGGCCATGGGTTCTTTGTTGTTTCCAGCAGAAGTTTACCTCGCTGCTGGAGATGTGCTCAGAAACAACACGCTTCATACTCACATTGCATCCTTAGATTAGATGTAACGGCTCGGTTCTTCTCTTTATGGCTCAAATTATTATACTTTTATTATTTCGTATTTAACTTCGCGGTGTGGGTGTGCAGGAGCAGAGATGTAATTGCCCACCCCGCGGTCACTCGAGCAACGAGAAAGCCCTGGTGCTCTGGGGCTGCCTTTGCCAGTGGTTCCTTAGAAATCATGTTTTTGGCCTTTTCACCAGGTAGGAAACCCCATCCAGGGGATTCCAAGCCCTGGGCAGACAGTCCCTGAGAGGTGCTGCTGTCCCACAGGGACATTTCCCTGCTGCATCCCCTCGTCCATCCCACTTGGTGCCATTTGCTCCTCTCCTGGAAGCTGCAGGCGGGAGGCATGAAAACAAAGGTAGACACCCCAGTTCAGCCATCAAAATTGTGGATTTCAGGAGGTTTTGGCTTTCTAATCCTCTATTAACTCCGTGTTGGTAATAAAGATAGGGTTCCCTGCCCCTGGAGTGCGCTCTGCCTGCCTGTGGCTCCCCGGCGCGTGCGCCCCGTGTTGTGCAGCTCCTTGTGCTCTTCGGTTAGCAAAAAGATTTGCCTTTCTTTGCTTAAATTGTGCCACGAACTCCCTGTTATGACTGCAAAATTGCCTCTTGCAGGGGAGATCTGGGGTTTACCTTCGTCCATAAGTGCACATATCGGGGTGTTTGGCAGCTGGGGGGACCAGCACTGGAGACCAAGACCCAGCGTGGCTTGGGGTCCATGCAGAACTGTCCTCCCAGCTGCACCCCTCAACGCCCCAAACAAGCCCCAGAGCCCACTCCAGCTCTTCTCTTTGTCTTGTTTTCTCCTGCTGTCAGCTTCCCCAACAAGAAATGATGAAGATAAATCTTCAGCAGCGGAACAAATGCAACCGCCCTTTATAACTCCTTTTTTTTCTTTTTTCTTTTTATAAGGGGCAAAAAAAGGGTTTCCTTCATCTCTTTTATTTGTGATTTAGTGCAGCTTTCTCTTTTCCGATTCGGCTGCCTTTCCCCTGCCCTGCGTTCTGTCATTAAGCGCAATCTCTGTCAGCTTGCTTCTGGCGAAATTAATGAATTTCTCACAGAACTGTTAATCATAGAAGCTTTGGTCCGTGACATGTGTTATAATTCAATGGGTTTTTAACCTTCGCCCCATTTTGGTAATTGGCAAACGGCATCATTTGGCTTTTATTAAAGCGGAAGGCGATGCGTTTTCTTTGTTTGCCTGGCCAGGCTCTGGCAGGGAGACCTGCAGAGCTGCTGACACCCTGGCACTCGATCTCGCTGGCAGGGCCAGGGGGTCTGGGGAACTCGATCAGTTCAATATGGACCCCCCCGGGCAGGAAAATCTCTGCAGGCAGAGCCGATCCCCAGGGAGAATGTGCCCCGGACAGAGGTGGGGATGTGCTGGCTCGTTCATCTCCTTCTCCCACAGCTTTCCTGTGGTTGGATCAAGTGTTTTCTGTAAATCTCTGGGTTTATCTTCATTCCAGACCCTCTGGATTTGAACTGAGGTTTTGTTGGGATCGTTAGTGGAGTCAGGCCCAATGGTACTGCAGTGAGATGGTGGAAGGGACTGTAGGTGATGCTGCTCTTCTGGTCAGAGTTGAAGGACCAGAGTTGAAGGTAAACACTGAAAAGGAAAGGACTTGATCCTTCTTCCAGTGGGACAGTCAGCAGAGGTTCGTCCATCCCCGTTGAGCCCCAGGGATTCAGGTAGATGTTCTCTGAGATGTTGTGTTAATACAGGGAAACAAATTTGTTTTAGCTGAAGACTGAAGATAAATTCATTGCCACCTTTGCAGTTCAAACTTCTTTGTTTTATTTTAATTCCTACAACAAGAAATGTGGCTACCAGCCTTTGCTTTTCAAAATGCTGCATATTTGTTTGGATTAGAGAGGGAGAACCTGCTTTTTGCCTTCAGAGGAATCTCTACAGAGAAGACAAACCCATTGTAAGGATAAATCTGTTGGAAAAACCCTCAGAATGCTACACCTGTGTGAGCTGTATGCATGGCGGTATAGAACAAAACCAAATTATGCTTCGTTTCAGCAGCCCAGGCTGGCCTGGACTGTGGGAAAGGAAGTTTTTCCTGTGTACAATAGATAACGCTATGGCTCTTCTCATAACAAGTGTATACCGTGAGCTGTTATGCTCACCTATACATATATATGTGTCAGAGCTATCAAGAAGGAAACAAAAAATTAGGGCACTATGTTAAGAGATGAGTTCTTGGAAAACTGCTTGACCCCAGGGTTAGGAAAAGAAAGTTTGGCTGCTGTAAGCTGTTCGAAAGAGGAAGTCCTGGATGGTTTTTATGTGAGGAAGGAAGAGTTCCACTTAATTGTTATAATTCTCTATAAACATGTTAAAATACAAATGTTTCTAGGATTGTGTCACTAAGACCCCAATTTAGCAAAGCCCTTAGCTACTTGCTTACATCTCCCTGTAGTCAAATCTATCAGTGGGACTTAACCGTGCTTTTGAAGTTAAGCACATATTTAAGTGCCTTGCTGAACTGGGGCCAATATTGGCACAGAGAAATAAAGATTTAGAGGCTAATGACTAAGCTCATTTAGATTAGGGATGGGTAGAGTGGATTTGAATAAAGTAAGAACTGGCACGGATCTTCAGCCTACATGTGAAACTAACTCAGATCGGGGCTTTTGACATCACTGAAACTGCCTTGATCTGTATTTTTAACACCGTGCAGGCAGTGGAATGTGGGCAAGAAATCCACTGCTTCTTGCACTCACCTTGGTGTGAAAATGTTGCTTTAGGAAATTATACACTACCAGGGCAAGAACAGGAGCAGGTGAATTCCGAGGTGGACCTAGTAAAGTAAATGCTGCTAGGGAATACCCCAGCTACCAGCACTTGTTCATTACATATACATATGTGTATATATATATATATATCAGTAAATCATTAGAGTGGTCCTTGGGTTCCTTGCACAGCTTTTGTCAAGCCCAGCTCATTCTCTGACAAGCAACGCCCAGGTGTTTTTGGGGAGTTAGGGCAGACCAGGGTGTTTTGAAATAGGCAGCTTTAATGAAGCCACCCAGTTCTGATTACAAGAAAATGGGGTAAGCTCTCCTTCTATGCCAGGAATCCACATGAGTTAAAGTAGAAGGTTTTTCATTCTTAGTTGTTGTATATTGTTTCTTTCTGGAGAAATGCATAGTTTCTGGAGCATGTGATGAGTAACCACTGTTAAATGACAGTACCCATGCAGGAGCTTCTGTAACCCACAGTTCTGCAATATGGATGTGATGGGCTCTTTGTCTAAACTTCCTACTTGGAGATATTCAATTTTCCTCCTTAGTTCTGCATTTGCAGAACTCAATTCAGGATCGTGACTTCAAAATTCATTGGGATTTACAGCTGACAGTAGCTGATACCAAATTGGAACCAGTAGCTAGAGAACCAGAAATATTTAAATTGGAAACATTTGGTGGCAGTGGTTGTTTTTTTACAAAAAGTGAATGGTTGTATTGTTTGTCACTGAAGTCATTCATATAGAGTTACAGACAGAGAGAGCTGCCCAGATGATCTGCTAACCGAGGCATAATCTGGAGCCTGGAGGGGGTGGCTAAAAATGTTCCCTGGCCATTTTAGAAGACCACAAGGGGACTTGTAAACAGAAAGAAGAACATCACAATAAGTGTTTCTTAATGCCTTTGTCTGTGGCGTTTCAGTTCTGCAGGACTTTTAAGCCCAGGCTTGCTCATCTGGTGTCCTGATATGAACTCAAGAAACCAGATTCCTTTTCTCCTTTACATTGATGGAAATGAAAAGTGATGCCACTGACTGCTGTGACGTTGCTCCAAATTTCCCTTTGTGCAAATTGCAAAGGTTTTCTTAGGCTCACCTTTCCCTCTGAAGCCATTCGTGGCCGAATTCAGCACTACATCATTGTGTAGCACGTTGATTCACATAAGTATTAAATGAAATAGGCCTGCTATTTAAGTTTTTCAGCTTTGGTGCAGAAAGGCTTTCAGATTTTGTGGGAGTTTTGCAATGGGCAGTCAAGGTTCACAATATGTGCTTCTGAGAATGGCTTGGCAATAGTGCTCGGTTTTTTTCCTCAATGAGTCAACTTGCTCATCACTGGAGCCCTGGCATGGGAGGAACTGGTATTGCAGCCTCACCCTCTGGAAGGTGGAGGAGAGCAAAGTGATGGTTGGTCTTCATGGGTAGGTGTAAGTAGGGCATGCAGGGAGGGTTCAAGAAGACATTGTGCATCGTTTACAGTCTCACTCAACACCCCTGTTCACATATTGTTGCTGATGTTAGTTGGTGACTTACCCAAGCAGCAGTGCTGTGAGGTCAGTACTAAGGTACTGCTCACTCAGGGGCTGCTGCCAAACCAGAGTGAGGTCTGTGGTTCACACTCCTGTGAGGTTCATGTTGGGCATTTGCAAGACAGTTGCATGTGGAGGTTCTCCCCACCTCATTTCTCTACAAGAGAAGACCACCCGGACACTGGGACATACTGCCCACTTCTTCCACCATCTCATCCACAGTGTTATTGCTCAATGTGGACTGTAATCAATGGCAGTTTAAATTTGTGTGTCATACAGTGAGTTCCAATGACTGGAAAACACATGAAACCTTTGGTATGGGGATGGATGGATCACACTGAAGGCAGGATCACTCTGTGTAGGTCAGCTCTGGCAAAGCATCAACCGTTTTGCAGAAGTAATGAGCATCACAGTTGTAATCCTGGCAGACAGGGTGCAGGTTGTTGCCTACAAGGGTGTCAAGTTTGCCAGGAATTCTCCTTCCTCAGTCCTGTCAGTGGCAATACTTTGTGCACAAGAAGGAAATAAGATCTTTCTGAATGTAGAAATTGTTTATGGCTCATCGCACTCCAGGGAAGGGCCACCGCTGAACAAGCAGCCTTAAATTACCAGCCGTGGGCACTTGCCATATAGCACTAGTCTGGGACAGAGAAATGAGTTGTGGAGGGACATAATACTGTCATTTAATCTGATCTAGAGCTCAGTAGAGACATGTGCAGATGTGCTTCTCTGTCCGTGACATGGGGATAACAATACCAGCCCAGGTGTCTCACAGAGGTGTCATGAAAATTAATTAGATAATGTCTGCACAATGCTTTGAACACAGCAAAACACCGTGTACAGGCTAAGTCCTGTGCTTAACTAAGGTGGATGGGAGTTTGGTGGCTGTTAACCCTTTTTCTAGGAGATGGAAATAACTTGCTTGTGATCCATTTCAAAATATGTGTATTGATGTATTGATTTCCCTTCTTTCTATAACTCTCTGTTTCAGGTTCTTGCCTACCCATGTAAATGGTGAAATAAGTCAAAAATTTCCCTCCTCAGTATTAATTTAACTGTGTTTAATTTAAATTCAGTTTAATTTTTAGCAGAAGCATATCACCCAGTAGGAATCCTTAACCCTAGACATTTTGTCTCTAATCCAGTAAAACGTCTTTGCACATGCTTTAAGACTCTCCGTATTTTCATTGCCCTTTAGCTGAGCGCCTGCCCCATACTCACATTTGAACATGTGCTGTAATGTTTGACTCAGGTCATCAGAGATGGTGAAAGATTTTGTGTCAACCAGACATCTCTGTGTGTATAAAAATAAAACAAAAACCTCTCTTTTACAAGTAGTGCTAAATGTTACGATAATTTACTGTAGGGAGAGCAGAGAGTTTCCATCCGGGAAAACATTTTATGGATGGCAGGACAGCAGCTGGAGAGATCTGAAATGACAGCATGCTGCTGAGCTTGATAAGAGCTTATCAACACAGCTACACAGCTGATGGTTGGTGTTCCTGGTGAAGTGGAATAAAATGAATGCGTTGATCTCAATCGAGTTTCTCAAAGATAAGAGTGTCTATCGCAGAAACCCCTCATCACACGCACACACTTATCACTGGAAATATCGGGCACTCCTGAATTCAGCAGAGATGGAAAATGGGATGGGGCGTGAGGAGAGTGCTCTGGTAGATGTGTGTCAGGCCATGGTGCAGTTGAACATTGCAGAACAGAAGGTAATTCTGCAGAATTGGCAGGCTCTTCCCTTTTGCCACAACACCTGTAATTTGCTTTCGTTGTCATCACTGTTACCACTGTCCCTGTCCTTTGTAAGAGGTAACTAGAGGATGTGTTTGTTGGGGAGGAGCCATTTGCCTGAGTACCTGAGAAGTGATGAGTGTGTCCGTCAGACATTCTCACTCTTGTAGAATGATTTAAATGAATTAAACAAGAATACCGCTTCTCGTCTCCCACCTAGCTGTGTCCACTACTCCTGCGAAGCCACCGACTGCCAGAAGCTGGAGATCGAGAACGCACTGCTGAACTGCACGGGTGGCGGGTGGCTCAACGGTGCCCAGTGCCATGTGAGCTGCAAGATGGGCTACATCCTGCAAGTCCAGCGAGACGACGATCTCCGCAAGAGCCAGGTTTGTTCTGCTGCTTTCGTATGAACCACAAGACAGGGGCGAGCAAACAGACATGGAGAAATAACCCAACCTAAAACCCAAAATCTCAGCTCAGCCTCAGGACAAGGCCTTGTCCAAACATGACTGATCAGAATAAGAGCCATCGGACTCTGTGGGAAGCAAAGCTCTGACAGTGAGCAAAGCTCAGATGTTCCTCAAATTTTGCAGTTTTTAACCTAAAAGGTTTAAATATGTGTTCAGGCCTTCTCTGATCTCACTGGCTCTACTCAGCTGAGCAGTGTTTCTTGATTTGGCTTTTTGGGGATGGGTTGGTTGGGTTTTTTTTCACACCAGCAGTTTCTGGGCAAAATAGTTCATTTTTATTCCACGGGTTGAGGCTAACAATGTCTTAGCTCCTTTGCAGTGTTTCAGTCCATCTGTTCCCAACCACACCCTGGCACTGCAGAAGTGCATGCTATCACGGAGGTGGAAAAAGCACCCAAACATTTTGCTTCCAAAGAAAGCACCAAAAACCTCTCCCCATGGGCCAGGGAGTGCTCCCCATCTTCTCTAAGCTGAGCATTAATAATCCAGTCCTACAAACAGAGCATGTCTTGATGCAGTGAGTTGGATATTGAGGAAAACTTATCACTTTCTTGAAACATTAACAAAATTGTAGGTTCTTTGTGCTGGGGAGGTGGACGAGGTGTATGTGCGGCATGGCCCAGCCTCAGCAGGCTGTGGGGAGCGGGGTGCAGGGGTACGTGGGTGCAGGGCAGGCACCTCAGTTTGTGATCTCATCCCCCATGCTGCCGGATCCCATGAGCGGGACGTGGGGATGGTTTCCCCCATCGGCACCTTCTCGCCTGTTGCGGGGACAGCACAGACATCTGGGGGCTGGCAGCCGTGCTCAGCAGCCTCTCTGTATTTGTGAAATACTGTGTTCTTCATCAGCTCGTGGAGGGGAATGAGTCAGCCCTTTCAACTCAATTACAAAACAAATACAGGACCCCGCAAGCTGGGCCTCTTCCATCCTAATTGGCATCAGCACCAGAACCCCAGCTCCAGCTGAGCATTTTTACAGAGCAGAAAACAAGTTTTCAAACGAGCTTGAATGGCTGAACCAGGAAACAGTTGGAAGGGATCTGTACATTGAGCACACACGAATCCCAAACCAAATAAAACAGCCTAAACATGTTTCACCAGCGCCGTGCTATTTAAACGCAAGAAGTACCTTTTGGGGAGGCTCAGCCAACTGTACATGGTTTTGCTCTGAGAAGTTTGGTTTCAGAGCCTTGATCAGACTCATGTGACAGGAGCGGAGGATTTTAGCACCCCTAGCAAACGTGATTCACTGCCGATTACAACACGCTTCCTCTCACCCTGGTCTGCTATTGCACTTCATTGCCTTTTTTCCACCGATAAAAACCCTGAGGCCAATGGCTTTGTTTTGCTCAGTGCTGTGCATTCACTGGTCAAATCAGGGAAGGAGTGGAGCATCTATAAATATCCATGTTCACCTAAGCACATCAAACACATGCTTTAAAAGTTCATTCATGTGCTTTGGAGATCTGTTCAAAAGGAACGGACAGTTTCTTTCACTATCATCTTGTTTTATTTCTTCATGTCAGGTGCTTCAAGCCAGAACGTGTGGAACATGTAGGCAAGAAATTAGTTATCTGAGAAAGTCTTGAATACATGGTTTGGATTCCTTGTATTGTGTTGTATCAAATTGCATTGTGTTTCTTCCACAATTGTTTCTCAGTTTCAGTTCCTCTGCTGATCACGAGCATTTGGGATGAGGTGGGGCACGTGGGTTGTTATCTATAGACAGAGGGACTTGCTGTTGTGATCAAGGAACCTTGCACACAGCTCTTGGTTGTTTCACTGTTGTCGTTTAGTTGGATATTTTATTTGATTGACTTATTTTGAGGGTCTACAGCTATCTTATTTAACTGACAGTGCTGGGGGGCTGCACGAGAAAGGAAAGTAGCTTTGCACGTGCTGGTGTTTCACACTTCTGGGTAGGAAGGAGGCTGAGCTGAGAGGCAATGTCTCAAAGAGCAGACTGAACACTGCAGGCTGATGAGGACGACTGACAGACAGGTTTAGCATCCGAACCGCATTTGTCTTCCGTATTCCACTCAAAGGCAGAAAAAAAGGGTGAATGGAGAATTAAAAGCAAAATTTTTAAAAGCACCTCAGAGATGTAGGGGCACAAGTCACATTTCAAATCAATCTTTAACCTCTAAGGGGTCTTTGAAAATCTTCTTAACAATTTCTGCGCTTTGTGGTTTCTGTGTCTTCTGAAACCACCATCTTAATCAGTCATAGGGCAAAAAAATCATTCAGCTCTGCTCCCTGAGTAACTCTCATTCCCAAAACCTGTTAAAACTCCATAAAATCACCAAACCCTAAAAACGTCAGCACTATCTGCAGTAGAAACTGTTTGCTGTTTGAAATAGTTTTTAAAAGCGGAGTTGTTTACAGGCTCTTGGGCTCTCTCTCGTCCTTATTTAGGGCCTTCACCACCAAGCAACAAAAAAGGATTTGCACAGTGATGGAGCAAAATCCTCCATGTATCTTTCTCACAAAGATCATCTCAGGATGTTTTCATTCCCCCCCGCCCCATTTCTTCCCACCCCCTGACATCTCCATCGCTCTTTCTTCTCTTCTCCCCCTCTGCCCCCTTTGTCTTCCCCTGCTTTCCTCCCCCTTGTCCTTCGCTGAAAGCCCCGCTCATTCAGTGCCTTGTTGTCATCTCTCCTTGAAGCTGCCACCACTGCTGCTCTGGTCAAGAGGTGTTATTTAAAACCCAGCAGCTCCCTAATGTTGTGCAAAGGCATCATCAATCATGCCAGGAAAAGAAAGCGCGGCTCATGTGGGTTCAATTAGAGGCACAGTAGTGGGCAGAAGTGGAAGAATACTTAGAGGGGAGGGCACAGCTGTTCATTTTTAAGGAGAGGAAACTTCACATGTGAGGCATCGCTTGAAGAAGGAGCCGGCTGGGATCTCGGGCAGCAGGAAGGAGACATGAATTCTCCCAAGCTGTTCAAAGTCCCAAGAAACAAATCTTTCTGGCACCAGATTTGTTTAAGTTTGCATCTTCTTCACTACACACTGTATCTTTGGAGACCTCTTTTTTCCCCTTCTTTTCTCATCCTCGCCCTCCCTCCTCACAAAAGCCTCTTTTGGAAGGCAGGACATGAAGGGAAGCGGTTGCTGTGATGCCAGTCAAAGCAGCGCAGAGTGCCCAAAGTGACAGCTAATAAACCAGATGAGAAAGCCAAGTGCTTCGTGTGGACTGCTGTGAGCTGGGTGACCTTGTCAGATCAGACAGGCGAAACAGGCACGTGCCTGCTCAGGCTTCGGGCAGGAGATCTGCAAAGACAGACACAGATGCTGCCACAGAGACCCAGGGCTGGATCCGAAGGTGGCTGAGTTGATTGGAAATAGCCCCGAGGTGTGATGTGGTGTTGGGGAGAGCTGGGGTCCTATAACGATCCCACCTTCGGGTGGGACATTGCAAGAGGGAGAAGCTGAGAGCCGGTGGGTGCCATCTGCAATAATCTCCATGTTGGGGTTTGTCCTGTGTCCTTTCATTCAAAGCCAGTAGTCTTTGTCTCTATTGTGGGGAATGTTTTCTGTTATGTTCTGCTGCAGAAGGACATGTGCTCCTTTTGCTTGAAGTGATGACATGATAGACATGCTCTAAAATTTGCCATTATTATGTCTGACCTTGAAAACCTCAGCTTCCATCATACAAAGTATGGAACAAATTACTGGAAAAAGCTGAGAAGCCAGGGTCTTACCCACATGGGCACAGCTTCTCTGCATGGGGATGGCCTTGCCAGGAAGAGGAAAAGCCATAAGACCCTGGAAGGAAGTGGCTCTTCCAGATTTGGTTAGTGGTTTTGTTGGGAAAGCACCATGGGGAAAAGCCCAGAGATGAAAATATGGAGACACTTGTGGGTTTCTTTTCACATCAAGGTCTAGAATGGGGGCAAAAAAAAAAGAGCAGTGGGAGTACAGCTGTAAGGAGGGATCCCTTCCAAGGAGAGGTGACCCCCAGGCAGGTTGTGTTTCCAGCAGGCTGTGGTGTCCTCCAGCTTTCTGCTACCAAAGACCACAGCTGCAGCTGAAATACCCTCACAGGTGTTAGCTTGGCAAAACCTTCTTGCCCGTTTTCTGTAAGGTGGGACTGTCATACGCAGATATTCTGGTTTAATTTTTGTGCTATATTCTGGATTCTGAATTTGCCCTGTTTATTCGGTGTTCTGTAGAGCTACATCTGATGTGCAACCCTTCCATTAGAGAAGCTCCCTGGTGCACCACACTGTCTCAGCAGCCAGTATCCACTGGTAGGAACAATCGTTCCTTCCTAAACCAGATCACACCAACACTAATAACTGAATTCTTAGAGTTGAATCTCCTGTCACTGATAGAGCTTCCTTGTGCTTACTGTGGATCCAGCAAGGTACAATGCAAGACTTCTCCGTAACATACGGGTGTCCTGTGACATCAATAGCTTGGTTTTATGTTTTAAACCTCCTGGTGTTGAGGAGCCCGGCAGCCATGGGGTTGGAGTGTTATTTGATGATAGCATCTGCTAAGGGAAGTGGAGGCTTTGCTGAATGCTGGAGCAGCCCAGCCTGGAGTGCGAGTGTGATGATGATGGTGCTGTGTTATGAAGACATGGAAATATGCTATATCATCCCTTCTCCTGTGGCCATTACACCGCAGCTTCTTGGAAGCATGGGTGTCTTCAAGTCATCAACTGTCTGCAGAATATATCTACTTTTTATTCTGATGAGGCAGAATTTAAAGTGAATGGGGAGCAAAATGCCTGGGAATGGGAACACAGAGTGTCACTTCACCTGAGTGCTCTGAGAATCCCAGAATGTGCTGCTCTGAATTGGTAGAAAAGACATTTTTTTCCATCAGCAACGCTCCCTGTTTAAATAAACTCCACGGTCTAGAAAAGGGGTTTTGTGCCCACTTGGGAAGTGTCCAGTTTCTCAGCTCTGGGACTGCTTTTTCCATTCTGAATGCAACCATATATCAAAGGGAGACAGGTCTGAACTTCTGTTGAAACCATCAGGGTGTTTTTGCAAAAAGGGAATCCAGGTCTCTTTGATGTGTGCTAGAAAAATTCCCCTTCCTTTTATAAACCCAGATCAATGGTCGGCAGTGCAGATCTCCTGTGAGCGTACCAGCCCTGAATAAAATATTCCCCGGAGGCAGAGGAGTGCTGCTGTACGGCTTGGTCAGATTCCTCGCTGGAATCTTTGCGGGTATCTTCCCCTTCTTCTGTTTGGCTTTCTCATATTTCTCTTTCTTCTGTCCCTGTCTTTATTCTGGTATGGAGAGGAGAGTCCTACTTTCAGATTCTTCACTTCTAGTTTTTAATATTTTTCCCTTTTTAATTAGAAAGTGGGTATGTTGTTTATTCTGTTCTCTTTGCCAACGTCTGTTTGTCTGTCAGTCACCCAGTAAATTCTTCATCTTAGCTTTGGATGGGTGGCTCCTTTACCTCCCCTCTGTTTTTTTGCTCTCTCCTTAACACTTCAGGATTTCAATCCGCTGCATTATTTGGATAATTCCTCAAGCCCACAGAAGTGTATCTTCTGTGTAGCCAGGGTGGTAGAGCAGCATTAGGGAAGTCAGAGCACAGGCACTGATTCTGTGTTCGACCTCTCTCGTTGTGACTTTCTGGTCCAAGTACCAGGTGAACGTAAGGGCAGGATGCTCTTGGGTCTGTCCATTGCAAACTGCCCCAGGAAAACCTCTGTTTGTCAAGCGTGCGTGTCCTCGGTGCCAGGGCAAGCAGGGCCTTGGTTTCGTTTGGAGCCTCGGGGCGCTCTGATCGTAGAAGCCGTCATAGCAGCTCTCGGTGTATGAACACAGTGCTAAAATGGCCCAGGCCACCTCCCTGGGGACCCCAGCCCAAGGGTGACCAACGCGTCCTGGGAGAGCCTCAGGTGAGAGTCCCGAATGGCTTCGTATCAGGTTGACTTTCCCTTCAAATCCAAGAGTGAGTTTGACTGCTCAGGAATACACGGGGATCCTGTTGGAGCGGCTGTGTCACTGCGGAGGTGGCGGGGATCGGGGACAGCTGTCAGCTCAGCCCTGCACGCTCCATTCTGATCCCAGGACAGCTTCCCAGCCTGTCTCAGGAGGCGACACAGACGAGAGTTCAGATTATTTGTAGTGCTGCACATTATCCCACTCCTCATATTGAAGCACTTTGGTGTCTCACCCCAGAGGTGACAGAAATACATCCTAGTTCCCTTGACACCATTTTCTGTTGACGTTTCCTTGATGTTTTTAGTAGCTGCTGTCCAAATGATGATGGTAGTGGTCAGGCCCAGTTTTGCTTAACTTGTGAGCCAAAATATTGGCTGTTATTAGGCTCAAAATGCTTTTGATCTCCCCCTTGGTGGCTGTGATAGCTGTAGGCATGTGTCTTTTTCCAGATGGAGTCCAGCATCACCATGACTTGCACAGATGGGAAGTGGAACAAGCAGGTGACCTGTGAGCCCGTGGACTGCGGTGTCCCAGACCAGTACCATGTCTACCCAGCCACCTTCAACTGCAGCGAGGGGACCACCTTTGGCAAGAAATGCTCCTTCACTTGCCGACCTCCTGCTCTTCTGAAAGGTATCCGAGGGTGCAGGGACCTGGGGACAGCTGCACCGCTAACGCAGGCTGCTCCTAGTAATATATGTTTCTGTTGCTGTTGTTTTAGAATTATTCATGATATTTTAAGTATGAAGAATTATGGAGCCTATGGGAAGGTTTATTTACATTAGGAGTTAAGTTCCTTTGCATCTCTCTATTACCTTCCTGTGACCTTTTCTGATCACGTATGGCCAGGCAGTAATGACAGTGAATATTACTTCCATACAACCAAAACATGGAAAAGTCATGGGGATAAATCAAATTGAACTCTCTCTCATCTTCTTTCCCGTGCCTTCTGTTTTCTGTCTGTCTCCCTTCCAGGTATTTGGAAAGGCAGAAGAAGACTGAAAAGTCCAATGTCCCAGTTGCACAGTCCCCCATCACTGTCTTTCTTTTTTTCGTAACCCACCCATCATCTCTTCTTTTCCACACTCGTCTTGTTCCACCTCTGACCTTTCTCTTCTCTTCTTGTTTGGGGGTCTATAATTTTTATTTCTTAAAAATAGCACCCTTTCTTGCCTTCTTTCTTCTTCTCCTCCATCTTCTTCCCTGCTGCTTTTCTGGTAGCATCCCCAGCATCATCGACTCCTCTGCTCACCAGCATGGTACCCTTTTTGATCTGGTCCTCTGGAAACAAGAAAATATATCAGTGTTAATTTGAAGGAACATTAGAGCCAAATTAACTTGTTATCTTGCAATGGAGTAATCCTAGCTGCTGTTTTCAACTCAGGTACAAATGCTGTATAAGCTTTTTTGGTACATATGGTATCAACTCTTCTGCTATGATCCACTGCAAACCCCAGAAGAGGCAGGTGAAGTATTGTTCATTTCAGTGAAAGGATATGTTCCTTTCTTCATATATAACCAAATTTCTTAATTCTTATAACTCAGACTTAGCATAACCTCAAGCAGCCAACACACAGTGAAAGATAAGACTAATCAAAGGGGAGATTTTTATCAAAAAATTCCCTTTTTCTGTTAATAAACTCAGAGGGTCATCTTAAACAAGAGATATTTTTTCATTGAAAATGCCTGGATTTTTTTTTTTTTGAGGGGGCAGTGAAAATAATGATATTCATCACGACCAACAGAGCTTCAGCTGATGACTCCATCCAGGGTAGCTGGGGGGATGACAACCAACCCGGAGGTCAGGGGGTGCAGCTGTGGTGTGTAGCATCACCTCACTTTTGTCCTGAAACTCTGCGAGCTGTGAGGTAAAGGCACCATTTGGTGTACAGCCATCGGTGATGACTAATAGATGTTACCACTAAGCTTCTGGAGAATGGCGTTGGAGTGACTCATGCCTAATTCAATCACTGACGTCATGACAGCCACTGTTGGTAATGTCACAGCTTATCACTTTGCAGTGGCGAGTATGAGATCACCACGGCTGGTCTGCAGAGCTGCTGCGTGAGTCAGAGCAGAGGAGAGGGCTGGTGCTCTAGAAAATTGCTCCCTTCTGCACAAAATACCTCTGCAATCGTCTGCACTTGGGGAGGGGAGAGAGAAAGCCAGGGCTGATTTAATGCGGCTTCTCTTATCTCTGTGGGTAGGACAGGAGGGCTCCTCCACATACCTTTCTGAGCCCTCCAGAGCCTTTTGTTTTCTTCATCTATGAATTCCAGCCTCATGCCCCGGCTGTCTTCCTTCCCTCTCAGAGACATGGCATTGTAATCCGGGGTTAGCTGTTTGTCAGTATTATTTGGGATAACTCCGAAGTTGGCTTGCTGTTGAAAATATGTCTTGTGGGTTGAGTAGAGTTCCTGCAGCAATGCTCAGGGATTTCAAGAGAGTATGAGGGGTTTTTGAAGGGTTAGTGGCTCGTAGCTGTGTTTTGCTTCTTAGGAAAAGCTTATTCCTTTTCAACATACACCCTAAAATAACAAAGAATGTAAAATACACTGAGACTAGGCTACTTTTAGCTTAACCTTCTGAAGTCAAGTAGGTCATAGCAAAGAGATCTATTGTAGCTTTTACCTTTGAGGTGCTGGGCAAGAAAGCTTCGTAAGGAAAATGAATCTCTAATGGGTATTATGAATCATATTTATCACACTAGTCCCCAAGGACTGAGAGCCTCCAGCTGAGAATGGTTTCTCATTGTGTTGGAGTAGTGATTCTAATACTAACAGATGCTGCTCCAAAAGGCTCAAAATTGAAATAAAGAGGACAGATTCAGGGAAAAGATATAACACAGAAGCAGAATGAAGAATGTAATGGCACCAAACCCTCTGTTAATGCCATGACTTTGGAGAGGAGGGGGTTGACGTATGAAGCAAGCTTCCTTTCAGAGAAGAACAAAATAAGGAAGAGAAATACAAAAGATTACAAAGCCAGTGGGGTTTCCCCTATGCTATAGTATTTCCTGAAATAAGCACTGTCTGCCTGTCATCTGAAAACAGAGTCCGTAGTGATTTGATGCCATCATCTAGATGGAGAAAACGCATAGGACACGCAGCTGAATTTGACAAACCGGCTGAGGTGGCTTTTAATATATCATGGCTGTAATGACATTTTGAAAAAATTAGTCCTGCTGAATGTTGTTGACTTTACCCACTGTTCTTCTCAGGAAACAACAGCAACTTGACATGCATGGAGGACGGGCTGTGGTCCTTTCCGGAGGCCCTGTGCGAGCTGATGTGTCGAGCACCCTCCATCGTTCCAAACGCGGATCTCCAGACTACTCGTTGCCGAGAAGATAAGCACAAAGTGGGCTCATTTTGCAAGTACAAATGCAAACCAGGTTACCATGTCCCTGGATCTTCCAGAAAAGCAAGAAAGTACGTGAAGGAGTTATGCTGTGCAGTCAGCATGTTTCAGAAAGCCACGAGTTAAAATGAGTTTGGGAAAAGGCTGGGTTGTTTATAACAGACTATATGGGCTGTAGGGGATATCACTGAGCAATTCCTTCATGCAGGTAGATGTGCAATTTCAAGGGGTTTTAGGCACCTCGTTCCCTTAGACTTCTTTGAAAATCCTAGCCAGTGCACAAATAACAGACCTTACCTTAGAAATACCCCTTTGATACACAGCCTGGGGAGTCCCCTTTGAAACTCTGCAGGAAAGCGTTAGTGCTATCACATACTTCTGACTCTGCACAAACCCACTTCAGACCAACCACAGCCCACAAGCTTGGGAAGCAGAGTTTTTAGAAGACGTGTCCAAAGCCCAAAGAGCAGTTTAGACTCCGCGGCTGTATGTTGGCTTTGCAAATAATCGCTATTTTCGCCCCGAGACCTCATGACACAGGTTCATGACTTGTTCCCCAGGTGTTAAAAGCTCAAATGCACCCATCCCCTGCAACCTGCTAGCAGAGCTCAGAGGCTTTAGAGCCTCTTAGCTGACTCAGCCACTCACTGCATGTTTCTTTTCCGCACAACAAGGCGAGCATTTAAGATCCAGTGCACGCAAGATGGCACGTGGCTGCCGGGCGCTTGCGTGCCCGTAACCTGTGACCCTCCGCCTTCCAAATTTCACGGGCTCTACCAGTGCTCCAACGGCTTCCAGTTCAACAGCGAGTGCCGGATCAAGTGCGAAGATGATGACAGCCAGTCGGTGAGTCTCTCTTATCCAAATTATCTCAGCCCATATAAGCTGGTTTTATTGTATGTTCCCTAAGGACTCTGATCTTGGAAGGGCTGAGTGTCATTGAGCTCTTCCAAGATCAGAGACAGAGAAATGGAGAAGGGAAATACATAATTGAAGTAGAGGGAGAGAGCTACTGCCAAGAGCCTGGAAATAGTATTTTTATGGTAGTAGTAATGGTATTAACTATTACCTGTAGAGTACTGGCAGTGGGTGACTTACTGTTTTGCAGAAAATAAGTGGCTGAAAAATCTGCCTCAGTGGCTCTATGCAGCTAGGAAATAAGGAGTAATGGAAGAAAGTAAGTAGGATATGAGTTACCCACACTTGTCCTGTTTGCTCATTCCATTTCACCTGGCTTTTCTCTACAGTACTTTTTCTCATCATCATTGTATGTATGTGTGCTGTATGACAATTTAGCTTTATGGAGATTACAACTGTTCAAGTGAACTGTCTCTGAATTTTCATGGTTTTTGGGCTGTGAAGGTGTCATTTGGCATCAGGGGTCAGATCCCCATCTGGCATAAATCAGTATGTTGCCTTTGACTTCCTAGGACTTCCTCACTGACAGGAGAAGATCTGACCTTTAGTATCTTGTTTGAAATGCTTAGTTTCCCTCACCAAAGGTAATTATAGTTTGTGAGCTGAGTAACTTCTCCCAGAAGTGCTGCTGCTGCTTAATACACTTGGGAAGAGAAAGTTGGGATGTAGGAACTGCTGCTTCTACACGCAGTGCAGAGAACAGGGAGCGCTCTGTCAAAGGTCTTTCTATATAATTCCAGATTCTAAGGACATCCCAAAAAGGGGCCAGTGATCAGAAAGACACCTCTGATACCTGCTCCAAACTTTAAAAGCCACTTGTTGTCCCTGGCAGGCTTGCCTGGCCGGTTCGTGGGGATGACACGCAGAGCCCTGGGGCACCTGAAAAAGGTTTCCTTGAGTAAGACTTATGTGAGGTTATGAGCATCATAAAGTGAGAAGCTGCACTCTTGGGTGCAGTTTGGGTGGGAGTGATGGGATGCGGCATCTGTGGCTTTGTGCATCCACCACTTGCTCAGCTTTGTCACCGTGGCTGCACCATCACTGCCAGGGCAGGGAAACCGGGACCACTGGAGTAACAACAACTGGCAAGCAGTGGAGTCAGGGTTACAGCAAGAATGAAGTGAGAGGTGCAGCTCTGTCTCTGTTCGCTGTGAGGAAGAGCATAGTGGCTGTTTCAGCTGCAAAAGCACGTTGAGCAAAGGCGCAGATAACATCTTGAGAAAAGGATTTGCAGAGAAAGGTATTTCCAGATATCCCAGAAAACAGACTACAGAAAAAGAGGGAGGACTCCTGGCACAACTCAGAACCACTTGAGAGGTGTTAATTATTTAAGGATTAAACCCCACTAAGTCTCTCTCAGCTATATAAGGTGATAATTCATGTTGCATCCAAGCAAGAAACCCAGCAGGGATTTTCACAAGAGATTTTGCAGGTCAGGGAATGATGGACAGTATGTTACTATAGCAATGGATATCCTGGGACCTCTGAGTATGTTGCAGAAACTGTACAATAGTATCCTCAGGCACAGCCAGGTCTGGGAACATAAATCAGCTTTCATGGCTCACCTTTAAAAATCACACTTGAACCCTGGCATGCAAATTATAATGAAAGTGCACCACACTTGCTAAAACAGCAAATTGTGCTCAGTTATCACTTAGTGATCTCTTCCTGAATTTGTCACCACACTGAAGATCATTACTCAGCTGTACATACGATATCTCTTAATTGCCAGGAACCGTAATGGTCATTTAAGCAGGTACCTCCCCTGGCACCCGGGACAAGGGTCTTCCATTTCTGGATATTGCGCACAAATCATATGAACAGTCAGATCTAAATGAATCAGGCTCTGCCAAACTGGCCCTTAGGTGAGAGTCACCAAGCTGGATCACACCCTGAGTCCATCTGGTCCATTATCCTTTCATATGATTTTCTTATTACTTCTGGCAATGGCCAGATGTCTAGAGAAGGGGAAGCAGGTCCCACACAGTAGACTGCCAGTAAGACCACTTTGCATCTCACTAAACATTGTGTTCATCAACAAAGCTGAGAAAAAAAAACAAAACAAAACAGGATGAGCATATTAAGGACAAGACCAACACTGAAGGCTGCACAATCTTCCACACCGGTACCAGGGGCTTGTGCAGATCCCTGTGCTACAAGAGATGTGGGTCACAGGGAAATGCTGCTAAGAAAAGTTCAGCAGCCCTGCTGGGATCCCAGCATAGACAGCAAACTGAAGGATCCCCAAAGACATCAAGCACAATCTTCCAGGAGCAGGGTGGGCAGATTGTGGGCAGCGTGCCTGGCATGTAAAATGGGTGAAGAGAAGCAGAGATCCTCCGTGGTTCTCCCACCCAGCAAGGCCTCCACGGGAGGTTTGGAGCCCAGCCGCTCCAGACGTCGTCCTGTTGAATGTCCCACATTGCCCCATGGCAGTTCAACTCGCAGACCCTGCAGAACAGCTTGTGCAGAAATCCCCAATGGCAGGAGGATAGATCTGACAAAAGATTGCCTGTGCGCTCCTTTGTTGTTTCTAAAGGGCATGATATTTCCCCTCGGACTTTGGTATTCACTCTTCAGTATCATACAGAGAATCTTTTCTATAAGAGAAATGTCATCTTCCATCCCTTGCCCATTCCCACACCAGAGGATTTTTCCCCCTTTCCACCTGCCTCTGTGCTTGTCTGTCTCGGCCTCTTTGCTCGCTGTCACTCAAGGCAGCCAAGCTCCAGAAAGCACGTTCTGCCCTGCTAAGCATCCCTGCTCGTGTCCTGCTTTCTTTCCCCCTTCAGACGGCCATTGGGGATTCTTTCTTTTTCGAGACAAAGATGACGTAACTAGTTAGAAAATGGGAAGAGGGAAAATGTCTGCATTCAACGCAAACCACTCAACAATAAGGAAGAAGGCAAATGGGGTGAATGCGCCTTTATCACGACTGGAGTGGGTCTATTTTAAGGTAGAGACCCTACAAGAGCCTTGTGAAGACATTACCTTGCACAGAAGAGGCATGTTTGTGTGTTGTTGGAAGAAAAGTCCTTCTTGCCCCCCAGGGCTGTCAGTCCCAACCAGGGGCTCTCCCAGCTCTGGCAGAACTTTGCTCCCAGCTCAGCTCTGCCCACTTCTCACTTCTCAGCCTGTCCTTGCTGCTGTTTGGTTTTTTTCGTGACCACCCTCATTGTCTTCTTCTCTCATTCCCAGGGCCGTGGAAGCAACGTGATTCACTGCCGGAAGGATGGGACCTGGAGCGGCTCCTTTCATCTCTGCAGAGAGATGCAGGGCCAGTGTGCGCTGCCCACGCAGCTCAACAGCCACCTGAAGCTGCAATGCGCCAGCGGCTACGGAATAGGTTTGTGAGCATCAGCCCCGGCCATCTGCCACGGGAGGATGCAGCTCAGATGGGGCATGTGATGAGGAAGAGGATGGGAATGAGAGGGAGGAAGGAAGGAGTCCTTGAAGTCACCTTCTCCTCTGGATCTGTTTGCCAGAGAGAGAGGTTGCTACAGGAGGCTTTTCAGGGAACTGATTTTAGGAAACACGAAGCGTTGAGAGGCCAGGCATCATGTGACATGCTCTGGTTGCCTGCCTCCTCCAGTGCTTCCAGTTTCATCGTGTCCCTTCTTGGCCAGCTGATTTCAATGGGCAGGCAGCAAGCCGGACTACACCAGAGACGCATCCAGTTTTCAAAATACAAGGAGAAATTGTAGCTACATTTGCTCTTACACTTTTGCAATGTCCCCATCCTTCAACCACATGCACATGCTCATGCCCCAGAGGCTGCAAGGCAGGAGCTGGCAGGAAAACACAGCATCAGGATAATTCAGGTCTCTCCAGAAAGAATACAAGACCAGCTGAGCATCCCCTTAATGTGACAGATGTTTAGGAGCTGTTGTGAGGGTGTATTTTCCCCCTTCTGGGGTGCCTGGTCATCCTGCAAGAGGTGATGAGCTTTGGGGCGCTTCCTGCAGTCAGTTTTGCTTTGTGTCACCCAGGCAGAGAGAGGGACAGACCACACACGGAATTGTGCGCACTATATTGTACATTCAGCCCCTGTTTTTGAGGTCTTCCTTCTGTAAGGGCTGCAATGTGAGCTGCACTGGCTGCAGCCTGTGCAGACACACGAGGACCCTTTCTGCAGCCCCCTGCCAGCCCCCTCCTCCCTCCGCCCATCCCTTTGAACTTGGAGAAGTTTCCTCGTGGTGCAGCTCCCTTGTTGTATCGCAGCCACGCGAGGGATGAGCCTCCTTGAGTTCTCTCCCCAGGGAGGAGAACACAACCTGGATGAGATCATCGCTCTGTAATGATGCCAATTACAGATCATATATCAAAACAATTCCGACCCGCTCCTTTCCGTAAGCGTAAATAGCATGATGGAGCACGGGAGAGCGAGCAGCGAGCAGGATGCGGTGACTCTCAACACGGCGAGGTGTTTTATCCTTGAAACGAGGTTACATCCCAGGGCTGGTCAGGTTTTTACAAGGAGAAAATACCAGTTCCTGGTGTGAAGGGGAACATCTCAGTGCTGGAAGCAGGAGGGTCTGCAGTGGGTTCCTGCCAGCCCTCAGTCCTTTGCCAACCCTGCCGGGGTGGTTGCTGTGGGTACTGATCCCAGATGCTGATCCAGGGATGGGACCATGTCACACAGGTGAGGGACTCGTGGGATGGATCCTCCATGAGAACATGGCTCTCACTGGAGAGGGAGGAAGAGACCAGTGAGGGCACAGCAGCCATTGGCTTTTATCCTCAGCAGATGGAGACATACCACAGACTTTGTTAGGCTGGCCCAGCACCATCTTTTGGGATCAGGTTGTTGGGGTTTTCTTGTCTTATCTTCTTTGTGGTTTTGGAAGCCTGATCAACGTCCTTCCAAGAAGGTGCTCTCCTGCCACTTACAACGGGGTTGGTGTCACTGAACCTCATCCAGCAGGTCCATGAAGCTGCTACCATGTGCAGTGAGAGCACAAAACAAATCCCCCTTCTCGCTGGCTCAACAGCCCGGTTCTGCTCTGCTCCCATCATATGGAAGAACATGAGAAGGCAAAAGCAGGTGGGGAAAATAATAGCATCCAGTCGTTGGTCACCATGAATCCCACACACCTTCAGTAATTCCTCAGACACCTAATCTGCTCTTCCAGGCCGAGGTGTGTGTTGAGCCAAAGGTTCAGCTCTCCAAACCAGTGCGGAGATTAATTCCTCCCCCTGCACTGATTGGAGTGCAGAAATCCTAATGACATGTTTGCAGCAGCTGTGCCATTCGAGAGTGATTTTCCAGGGGGGAAATGGTAACGGTCCAACACACTAGGGCTTATGGTTGTGTCACCACAGGGCTCTGGGATATTGCTGCAGAGTATCGCAGCATGTTTTAATAAAGAAAGGACAGGATTCCCACTGGGCATGACAGTTAATCAGAGAAAAAGCAGGTTTATGTGTGAACAAAGCCATCATTACCTCTCTGCGTACTTCTTATTGACTATGGGACTTAGGTGATAGCTCGTCTGCAATATCATTAGGCTTGGTCACCTTCTGAAAGATTATTATTGAAGGTCTTTAAATCTGACAGATCAAATGATAGGTTTTTGTCATGTCATAGGTGAAATGAGTTCAGCAGCCTCTGGTTAATCAACGCATTGCTTGAAAGAGCAGTCAAAATGGAAAAACCTCCACATTTTCTTGGTGACCAGAAAGTGCAAAACCTAACCCCCTTCTTGGAGTTACTAGCCAGAGAAATACTTAGATATGCAGTCCATACCAAAAGGCCCTAGAATATCGGCCACCCCCACAGTCTCTTGCTGAGATGCAGGGTTGTACTCAGCATTTCATGTGTGGCTAGAAGATAAGTGATAGTTATGGCTGACTGCTAATTGCAATTTAGTTAAACGAGCCCTAACCCTGCCCTTCAGCTGGAAGGATGCTGGAAGGGTCGGGAGCTGCTTGCTTTATCCTCTGGCTTTGTTCTCTTCGTGTTCTGTGCAGGTGCGGAGTGTACCACCTCCTGCCTGGACCACAGCCACGAGCCCATCCTCCTGCACGTCAACGAGACCGTGCAAGACATCCAGCACTGGATGAACCCTCAAAGAGTGAAGGTCAGTGCCTGACGGTTTTGCTAACTATAACCCTTGTTGCATGGTTATGTGCAGCGAGTAAACAGCCTTACCTGTGGATCATCCTGTGAAGGGAATACCCGGGGAAAAGTCTTCTGCCCTTTAGAAAGCAACTCCTGATTTCTGTTGTGTCTTTGCGTGTTGTTCTGGTAATGTGGTGGTTTTGTCTCCAAGTTGCTTTCTCTCTGTGGTTTCCCAGTGAAAGTTAGTTCAAGGTAAAGGTCCCAAATCATTGTGCTCAGATCCACCTGGAACCTGATCTGGAAACACAGTTAATTACACAGCAAAATGTGATGAACAATGAGAGAAAGGGCACTGGCCAGGTTTTATTCTCTTCCTCCTGTTCAGTGTTTTGCATTCTTTGGGTGGCAGGGCTGGAATTTTCTGCACTGCTTTTGGATGACAAAAGCAGCTGATACAGAAGGTATTTCATTTCCCGAACCAGCAGAGCTGGCTGAGTCCTCCCCCAACCCGTTCGCCCGCATGCGAGAGATGCCTGCTCAGCACAGCCCTTTCCAGAGGTCACTGCTGCTTCTTCCAGCAGGTACCCGCTCACAGAACCCTGTCCTGTGCACCCTGAGCACACACCAGCATCACGGGTCTGTGCTGAGGGGGACGTGCTGTGTCCAGCGCCTTGGACGCACGCACAGCCCTGCACACAGATCCCATTTGGGCTGAATTGCTGTTTGGTTTCACGCCTGTACTGGGCACTGGTGAGGTGGCAGCTTGAATCCTGGGGTCATTTTTGGGCCTCTCATGACAAGAAAGCCCTTGAGGTGCTGGAGTGAGTTGAGAGAAGGGAACGGAGCTGGTGAGGGGCTGGAGCACAAGTGTGATGGGAGCGGCTGAGGGACCTGGGGGGTTCAGCTGGAGAACAGGAGCTGAGGGGAGACCTTCTGATCTCTGAACTGCCTGAAAGGAGCTTGGAGCCAGGGGAGGTCGGGCTCTGCTCCCCAGGAACAAGCGTCCAGGAGCAGAGGAAATGGCCTCAAGTTGCACCAGAGGAGGCTGAGGTTGGATCTGGGTAACAACTTCTTCCCCAAAGGACTGTGGGGCATTGGAACAGGCTGCCCGGGGCAGTGCTGGAGTCACCATCCCTGGAGGGGTTGAACAGACACGTAGATGAGGTTCTCAGGGACATGGGGTAGTGCCAGGGGTGGGTTAATGGCTGGACTCGATGATCTTGAGGGTCTTTTCCAACCAAAATGATTCTGTCATTCTCTGTCTTGGATACCAGTGGCAGACGCACTCATCTACCTCTTTCCTGAAAGCCCTCATGCCATCTACACGAATATGCCTTCCTGCCTAGAAACGTGTGTAAACAGGCGCTGGTGCCTATGCTGGATTTCTGCAGGTGTGGAAGTTTCTCTGGATGTGCCCAAGTGCATGTCAGGAGCTGCTGGCACATCACGTGTCACCAGGACGCAGGTTGCTGGTGATTCTTGTGCAAACGCTTTCAGCTTTTACATACTCAGCCCTGGTTTTGCAGTAGCCCCTGTTTTACACACTGGAGTTGAATTTGGGAGGCGACCAGGCAGTCAACACAGCCCCAGCATGTCCTGAGCAGCTTTGACAGTCTATTTGCTTCTCTATGTGCCTACATATATACCCAAGGTTTGGCATTTTTGAAATTTGGCCTTGACTGTGGATAGCGAGCTGCTCCAAAAGTCTCTGGTGCTTTGTATTTCCCTGTTCTGCATGAAGCAATAGAATAAGCATGGGAAAGGGATGGGGAACCTAAGTCCACAGAATACGACAAGCTTGCTTCCTTCCCGGCTTCCAGTTCACTCTGGACACTGAGATTATCTCACTGCCTAAGCCTAGGCTTTGCCACGTTTCTGGCACAAAACATAAAGAAAAGCCCTATCTCTGCTTTAGGGGCTATTTCTCGCTGGCCCTTTCCCGAGTGCTAGACTTTAAAGTGTTTTTGTAATTCATGGTGAAATAAAGTGACAGCTTCCCTCCTGTTCTCTGCTGTGCTCCTTCGTTTATTGATGCGGGTACGCAGAGGGAGCTGTAACGAGTTTTATACCTGCAGGTCTCTGGAGGGCTCATTAGGCAGCAGGGAAAACACAGAGTAGCGAAGGGGGAGATGAGGGGAGTGAGGGATGGAGGATAAATGGCTTCCAAGAGTACAGCGGTAAATAAGACCTTTTTTGCCCTGCTGGTGAGGATCTTGCAAGAGCTTTAGACTGTTAGCAGGTACAAGTTTGACCCCACAAATACTTCGTGACGAGGGCATAAGATTTGGGCTTGAAAACTTGTGTTGGGAGATGGAGCCTTTAGGAGATAAGTGGGATGATGCTGAGACTTGCCAGAGGGGATCTTCTTTTTTTGGTAGGTGTAAAACATCCATCTTATTCAACTCTCCAGAGGAGGGGATGTCACCCACAGGGGTGTCACTGAGGGAAACGCTACTGGTGGCACTGGGGAGACCCTGGAGAGACGGGACTGGGATGCCTTAGGGGAAGGTCCCCGTGGCAATGTGTTCTATATCATCATTAATAATACGTGTCTCTATTTACGATCAGTGACAGCTTGCTGTTGTGCCATACGAGTAAAGCGAACAGCTGGTTGCATTTACACGGCGAGTCTTCGTGGATCTCGGAGTACTCGAGTGACGCAAAGGAAACACTTGTAGTTACTTAATTTCAGGCACAGGCAACGCACAAATGAGGGCAGTGTGAGCAGCAGATACAGGCAGGGCTGGTCTGTGGAGCTTACCTTTGAGAGAACAGGTACAGAGAAAACACAGGGAGATAGATATCATGTGTGGCTGCTCAAGCAACAGCTGCTATGGAAGGAAAGTGGGAAGAGGGAAATGTCCCTCCTCTGGGATTTGTTTAGAGTTGTGCAAATCACTTGATTTTTCGGTTCGCTGGAAATTCTGTCAAATTAAAAAAAAAAAAAAAAGTTTTCTCTTAATCAAAGTGACTCTGTTGTTGTGATTTTTGGTGAACCAAAAAATTGGAGGAAAAAAAAAAGCATATTAGTTTGAACATAACTTAGAATTTAATTTCCAATGATTTTTTAAACTTTTTGCTTAGCGAAAATGAAAAAAAACTTAGAAATTAGATGTCCTCACAAAGGAACAAGAACAGATATTTCATTTCAAAAAAATATCTAAATCTTACTGCGTATTTCAGAATTGCTTTAGGCTGAGTTCCTTTGTTGGGTCTGAGGCAGTTTGCTGAAATCAGTGTAAGTTCCAAGTTTGTCTTCCAAATCAGAAAAGAAATCACCTGGCCTCTTCCCCATGGCTGTTGTTCTGCAGGGAGCTGTGTTCAGAGCGACCACCGCTGTTCCCACCATTTCCCATCTACTGTGCGTGTGCAGGGGGCAGCGAGCTGTGGAAGACACCTATAGATAGAGCTGCTGAGACTATTCAGGCAGCGGAGAGAATAAAGGGGAATATCTCAGAAAGACACCTTGACAGCTCTTTCCCATTGACTGCAGAGAAACAGGACAGACACTTCATTTCTTAAGTTGCTTGTATTTGGGTCCTTGCCTTTGTGCTGAGCAGGATCAGGCCAAATACTATGCAAGTAGGTGCATGCCTGGGACAGCCTTGAAAATGTGGGTATGCCTGACTGAGCGTGGCCATGGCACCTCTGCACTGCCCTGCTGCTGGCAATGTGTTTTCCCATGTGCACCACAAGCCCTGGGATTTTTGGTTGCCGAGAAGTCAGTAATGAAAATTCTTCGATGCTCCTCCGTTACTTAAAGCTTTGCAGTTTTCCTCCTTCCTTCTCCTCTCCCCTTTCTGTGAGTGTTGGGCTCATTTTACAGGTGGGGAAACTGAGTCACAGAGTGATGAAACGACTCATTGCAGTGTGGCAGCTCAGCACCCGGGAAGACAAGAGTTTCCACCCCATCTGTAGCTACCGGAAGAAACAACCACCAAGTGCCAGGTCCCCCCTCCCTTGGCAGCAGGGTCTGATCCTTTCACCACCACCACATTCAGCCCACGGTTAATTGTCATGTTCATTTAGTGCCTGAGGAGAGAGTTGGCTGAGACCAGTAGATGCCAGTCTCTGGGCTTTAGCCCTGGGGGACACTTGACCCATCTAAGGTGGAGAAGACTTCTCCACCGGCCTCTCCTGGGGAAACCTAATCCCCTCTGCAGCCCGCAAATAGTTGACATCATTGTGTTAGTCCCACCACGGGAGGGAACCACCGTGACTGAAGGCATTAGGTCTTCCCTCACAAGGAGAAAATGACAGCTTGATTTGCTTTCTTGGCTCTTTGTTACGTACTGTGGGAGCGCATCCCGGCTTCCTCTCCCTTCGCAGCAGATGGAGTCGCAGCCACCAAACCACAGATGTGGCTGGATGGCGTTTCTGGGATGGGGACAGGACCAAAGTCAATACACGCAGCTGCGCAGCACGGCCGGGCGGGAGGGCAGCTGTGCTGCAGAAACCGATGCATGAAGGGAGCCGGGGCCATGAGGGCGGCATATGTCACCACAGCGGCTTGGAGCACGTGGTGACACAGGGAAGGGATGGGGCTTGCAGAGGCAGCAGCCAGATGGGCTTTGTCCCCTGGCACATGTTGGATGTGGTACTTCCATCCAACTCTTGCTGCATCCTTTGTTGGCCTTGTGAGTTGGAGGGGACATTCAGGCCGGACATGAGGAAGAAATTTTTGATGCTGAGGATGGTGAGAGCCTGGCCCAGGTTGGTCAGAGAGGTGGTGGATGAACCATCCCTGGAGACATCCCAGGCCAGGCTGGATGGGGCTCTGAGCAACCTGAGCTGGTGAAGATGTCCCTGCTCATGGCAGGGGTGGCACTGGGGGAGCTGGGAAGGTCCCTTCCACTCAACCTGTCCTGTGATTCTACAAGTTCACCTTCCTTTCTGTACTCACTGATGTGCTGGTGCCACTCAAGGGCAGTGCAAATGTCCCACTGACCCAGTGACTAATCTAGTACGAGGTCAACCGGCTTTTCTACCCTGTGGAGAGTGGCCTGGGGCTGCAATCCCTTGCTCTGGAGGCTGTCAAGCCCAAGGCTCTGCAACCCTTGGAATTGAGGACAAACTTGAGTGAGAGCTCCAAGGAGAGCCCTGTCCTACAGAGACTTCACCTTCTGGCTGTTCCTCTAAGGCGGGGTGGTGGGTTTTTAATGCCGGGAGGATCAGGAAAGTAGTCAGTGCATCTTCTGCGAGGGATTGATCTCACTGGGAAACCTCCTGGTTTCAGGGCTATTCAACTCCTTTTGTTCACTCCTTGTACTCACGCACATTCACGCTTATTGAGAGGTTTTGTAAATATTGATGCTTCCTACCAGGGGAATGTGAGATGCTCTTTGGAAGTGCACTTCTACTTATTGTCTGGCTGGCCTTGGTTATGGGAAGCAAATGCCTAAGTTTTTCTACTTGGGTTTAATTCTTGGGTTCAAATGCTCTTGAACTGCTTCTTTTACTCTCCCCCTTCCAGCTCTATTGACTGGCCTTGTTTATTTCGAAACCCAGAAAAATTTCCTTTCTTTTTCCTCTGAAGTGCAATAAACAGAAGAGGGGGAAAAAAAGAGAGAATCTCACCATTTGCGGCAGGCAACAGCCTGGAAATCTCCAGCTGTCTGTCAAGAGCGCGCTGGGGAACGTCTGACACCGCAGGGCCCCCGCACCTTGCAGCCTCCCTCCCGGGGAATAAACAACGTCCCCCCCTCGCCCGACCGCTTCTCAGCTCATACAGACGGGCCCTGTTGCGAGGCAGGTGGGGCAAGCCGGGCTTGACTAATAGTGGAAAATCCAAGAGCATCGGAAAGATAAACAGCCCAAGTCAGATAGTATAAAAGTCCTTTTTCTAGCACACGCCAGGTAAGCCTCAAATGACAGAAACTGTAAAAACATGCTGAAGTTCCCCTGCAGATGGACTAAATTAGCCCTCAGATAAACAGGGGAAGGGATGGCTCACTTGTTGGGTCTTCCCAAATGTTAATCTTTTCCTTCCCCAGGCCTTCATCCAACCCCGACCCCTGTCTTGGGGTGAGTCCCTACGTGTTTGTCTTGCCCAACTGTTCATTGCAGTGTTCCATCCATGGATGATAACCCAAAACGAACATCCTGGTGAAGGGACAGCAGTCCTATCTCCTAGACCTGCATGGTATTGAATCACCATCTCTGTTGACTGGCTGAACTTTTCATCCACTCTTAAAGTTTCCATGTCTACAGGCAAACAGAGGCTGTCTTGGGTGTGTCATCACTGAGTAACCTGGCCATCACTTTTACCCAAATTTAGGCACTCCAACTTTTTTCTTTGAGA
The DNA here is from genome assembly GCF_037038585.1 of Patagioenas fasciata. Classification (NCBI taxonomy): domain Eukaryota; kingdom Metazoa; phylum Chordata; class Aves; order Columbiformes; family Columbidae; genus Patagioenas; species Patagioenas fasciata. Next base: position 4,416,266 of record NC_092539.1, read on the forward strand.
AAATCTATAAACAGAGTTGGTACAGAAATTATTATAAAGCTCATAAAACGTAGCAGATGATGCTGTCCTATCTGGGGGTTATTCCGGAGGTGTGTAGTGGGAGGTACTTTTATTTAAGATGGTGCAAAAAATTATCTGAACGTCCACCTTTAGCTGTTACCATCTTCAAGACGCACAGGTATGATGGGTAGTGAAAGACAGGAATGCTTTGCAGCACCAAAGAAATTCCCAAAATGTCTCCCCCTCTACTCAAGAGCAAGACAGAAGACCTGTGCCTTTGCTTTTCCCTACCATGTTCCCCCACCATGAGTGAAATATTGGACGTGACATTTTAGGAGAACCTTAAATATTATTTTAATCTCAAATGTTCTGTTATTGCAAGTGTCAAGTCCAACACTTCTTGTAAATACCTGGAGGACAGCCAGGTCCTGAGAACACAAGAGGTGTTAGGAACTGAACTTCATTGGTTAAGTACAGGAGAGCCATAGGAGCCAGCACACTGACTTTCTGTACACTGATTTCTTTGTCTTAACCTGTTCTTTTTTTCTTCTCTCCAGAGCATTGTCTGCACAGCAGGACTCAAGTGGTACCCTCATCCTTCCCTGATTCATTGTGTCAAAGGCTGCGAGGTGAGCTTTACCTTAGCTCAGGTGATCTGTGCTTGCTCTCCTAAATGTGATGGTGACAGTCACTGCAGTTATGTGGGCTGTAAATATTGTTTTTCAAGTGAGGCAAACAGGCATTTGTCCTGGCTATGCTATCAAACTGACTCTCCTGGTCTCCATCAGGTCTGACAGTCAATGATGAAATTGGTAGTTTTCCTAGACTGATGGGTAAGTGACTCTCAAAGGAGTTTTAAACGATAAAGTAGCTCAACAATATTGATAGACTGTCAGAATTTCCCAGAATCTGGGAATTTCTGGGAAGTTACAAAAGCCTTCATTTGTTTTCCCTTGATTTAAACTTCTTAGCATAGGACCAATTCTTTCCAAGGCCAGCCAGGCTTTGGGCATTGGTGTGTGCAGGTAAAGCTCAGGAAAGCCAGAGGCAGAAATGATCCCACTGGGTGGACAGCACAGCTGGACAGTGAGCAAATCACACATTGCTCCACTGTCCACCTCTGTCTGAACCAGAAAAATGCAGTTACATTTCAGCTGTGATACATTTTTTAAGTCTTTCGTATTATTTGAAAAAAACCACAATTATTGTGAAGGATGTTGTTTCTGCTGGCAACAGTCTTTGAAAAACCTGAGAAGTCTTATGATGCTTCCAGTGGTTGAACAGGACTAGAGCACCTCTCCCTGGGTCACGGCGCTCGTGCAGGTTCTTGAGCATCTCACCCATATCAAGAAGTCAATCCCTGTGGTATCTCTGTAGGGCTGGGAAGCTTCATGCGTGTTTTAGCCATGGGGTAGCTCACAGGCAGAGAGATAAATGGATGATGCGGTTACATGGATGGGCAGTGGAAAAGTTGTGTCTTGACCCCCCATCTCTTGACTTTCTGCAGTACTCACTGTGCTCTCAGCACTCAGTAACTCAATTTTACAAGTGCATTGAAGTTATTTGCCTGAAGTGGCAGAGCATGGCACAGAATTCCTAAATCTGACACGAAACTCTAGACCGCATTGCTGCATGATGTGGTTTGTCTTGAAGTGAAAGACAGGTTTCCTTCGCATACAAATGTTGGGCCCAAGAGGGTAATAACTCTCCAACAATGTGGTAGTTTCTGTCTAGTTGTTCCCTAAATGAAAAGCATTCTGCTGTCAGTGCTTTGAATGTCAGAAGCCATCTCACACGTTGCATTCATGCAGGCTGGCTGGGCGCCCCTATTCTCCAAAGAGAGCTAAAATCACATCCCGCAGCCATTAAGAAATGCCATTCAGGTGCTGACGCACCATTGGGTGTCCATTCTCCTGCTGTTTGAGGACAGTTGTTACTGAAGCAAACTTTGCCATGAGGTCATAATTTACCAGAAGCCATTATTCCCGACATGCTTTTTCTCAGCATTTTCTTCTCTTCCATCATTGTTAATTGCCAGACCCCTCGGCATCAACAGGAACTTTCTCCTTTTCATCATTCACTCAGCGGTGTCACTGCATTGCAATCTATCATCTTGGAAGGCTTTACCCAGACAATTGATAATGGCCTTTAGCGTCACTTTTAGAGCATGATGCTTCCAGGATCCATGAACTGGGCCAGAACTTGTTCCCTGGTTTTAAGATTTCAGAAGAAGTGCCATCTTTACTAGGCCTTTTTTCGCGACTAAAGAAACAAGGACTAATAAGTCAGTAGGTCAATAATACTGGGCCATTAAGCTGATACCATCCCTCATGTATTAATAGCCGTAGCATCAGGAAGGGTTCCCTGAACAGAAAGCTGTGAGTGGGGCATTGTTTTCCTCTTGGCGATCACAGTGGTAACCCAGACTGCTGCTGCAATGTGATTTTTTGTCGCTCCCTAGTGGCAGGAATAGAGGTTTAAGAGTCGACCCCGTACTTCTCAGCAGCTAATTTAGGTGTTTCAGTAGAAAACTGGTCCCCCTGGACTACCTATATGGTCCTCCAAAAATATAGGAGCACTAAGATATGCATGAAGAGCTATGGAGACCTCACCTCCACAGCCAAGCCTCCAAGGTCTCCCAAATGAGAACTTCGGTACCAAATCAGAACACATGTAATTTGTCCTAGTTGTCCTCTCCAAAGAGGAGAAGAATGCATAGCAGTACAAGTAAAAGGCAAATTCTTCCACAAGTTTATTTTACAGATTTTCCAGTGTTCGCAGGTGTAGGGTACAGGCATAGGCATGGAAAATTAAAGACAAGTCTTTCTTGACAAGCACGCACAGCCAGGCAATACAAGGGAAATGTGGAGAAGTCTACAAAATTTCCTGGAAGGTTGGGCAAAGTTCACATTTTTCAATATGACCAGGTTGGCATAAAAATATCTCTCTCTGTCTACGTATAAATAATTCTCTTTTAACTCTTAGCATATGAATTAAATTGAAAGGGCATTTGCATGTCAAAGTCTTTGCCTATATGAAATAAGTCAATCTCTGTGGAAGTCAATGGCATTAGGACAGTTTACAGGGACAGGAGCCTCACCCTGGAACACTGATTTCCTTATCAGCATTTGTACTATTTGCGTGTAGCTAAACAAGTGATGCGCGGTGAGACAGTCACCTCCTGGAAATCCTGCTCTGGAATGATATTGCCATCATTGCCTGAATTTCCTACACCATGATAGAAATATCTAAATTTGCAAAACACCAGCAGTGCAAACCGGTGTCTGCACCACTCCATGAGATCCATTTCAATACTGATGAGCATGGCTGTGGCTCTGCTTTGGGAGAGCAGGGCAAGATCTCATGGCTGGTTCCTCAGGTACCTGTCACCAGGGAAACTCTGATACTGCAGATGCTGCAAAATCCTCCCAGGAAACCTCCACAAGCTTCTCCACCCACTCTGCAATGATGTCTTCTTGTAGGAAAGCCCCTGCTTTGTTTTTCTCACTGCAGGATAAGTTAATTTTCCAAAGAGCAGATAAAATGGGAATGGCCCCATAAGCTTGTGCATGTAACAAGTGTTACGGGGATATGACTGCTCTCTGCAGGGCACCCTTTATTCTGACCTTTCAGAGCTGCCTGAGTTTCTCATTCCTGGCATGGGCCTTTTTTGCATCAGGCACAGTTTTGACTCCCAAGAAAGACTTTTGTACTTGCTGACCAAGAGGGCTCCAACGTGTAATGACAAACCAGACCTCAAGGCCTTTTTTCAGAATCGTGATAATCATCCAGGTCCTGTGCCACACACAGACTGGTGAGCACATTGCACAGACTAGTGACCACATTGTCTTTTTCAAGGTGATTTATGAATTTTATTTAATAGCTCTCCACAGCGTCCCTCTGAATAATTGCTGTTATCCAACCCTGAGCTGTGGAGCAGAGGGAGATTAAGTGTCATGGCCAAGGTCACGTGTAGTCATTGCTGGTCGGAGAACAAGAGCACACGGTCCCTGAGCGGAGCTCAGACCACTTCCGTTTCTCTTTGTGATATGTTTTGTGCCCTCAATGCTGACACTTGTTGCATAGTCAAGAGAGCTGTGGTGAAAAGTACAGCTATTAAAAGCAAGCCAGTTTCGCTGCTATACATAACTAACTCCTTCTTATCCCACATAGTTTTGGAAGGTTAGCTTAAAATTATCAAAAGGTGCCACAATTTTAGATGCCTTGGTGCTGTCTCTGGGCTTACTCAGATTAATATTCCTGAAGCATCATCTTATGTGGGATGTGAAAAGCCAACAAGGGCTCATTTCCATTCCATCTAATGTCCTTTTTTTTCTGTCTGCTTTGGAAGGAGAGGGGAATAATTATCTCTTGCATTTCAGGGCAGTTGGTAATGTGACAAAATATATGGCTTCTTCAAGTCTTTCTGACATATTGTTACATGTTTTATCTTTGTCCGTGTTCTCAGTTGTCTTTTGCTTTTGCCTTTTTCAGCCTTTCATGGGGGACAACTACTGTGACTCGATCAACAACCGAGCCTTCTGCAACTATGATGGTGGGGACTGCTGTGCCTCAACAGTCAAGACCAAAAAGGTAGGGATGCCCTTTCCTCTTTGCACTGGGAATTACTTGGTGAGCACTGCTTTGGGCCTGGAAAAATTCTCTTTTTGCTGGAATTGGGGTGGTCCAAGGTCTCAGTAGGGCCTCAGTCCAAGCATCAATTCACCAGAGGCACTGTGTTCTTGTTGGGTCATTTTGAAGTTCTCTCTTGATGCGTTTCCCATCATAACCTGCCTTATACCTGTGCAAGGCAGGTTCTTAAATAAAGTGGTTCGAGGCATTCATTCGTTCCTATTGTAGAAAAACCCTGGGTTGTCTATAGGCAAAGGCTGGCTCCCTCCAAAACCCTGGGGCATGTTCATCAGACAAGCTGCACCTGCGGCTCAGGAGAGCTTCACACACAAACACTGAGAAGGGGATATTTGCCTGTCCTGGTATCCACCCTCAGTGCTCCAAAAGGAAACCAAAGGTTAGGGGTCATTAAGAAAAGAACAGAGAGCAAAACCCATGAAATGGGTTCCTGATTGTTGTTGTGGGTCTGTATTTGGATCCGTGTTTACCCACGTGTGTATGGCTCGCTGACCATCTCATCTCCAAAAGGATGGAGCGGGGCAGAGAGGGGTGTGGGGCTGGGCAGAGATGTGAAACATCTTCTGCACAGAGACCACATAGACTAGGATCTGCAAATCTTGCAAAAGAGACAGTGGGCATGGTTAGTGGCAGAGATTTATAAAAGCATTATTTAATGCAGGGAGAATGTTGAGTAAAATTATCACACAGCAATGAGGGGGTGAAATGGTAATTACCGGGAAGCAGGATCCAAACAAGTGAAAGAAAGTGCTTTTTCACACGATGTGCGTTGGAATGATAGGATGGCATTGACACAGAGTGTTATTAGGAACAAAAATACATTTGCAGTCAAAAAGAAAATAGGCGTGTTTGTGGAGGTTATCTCTGTTAGTGGCTGTCAAACATTGCGATCTGGATGCAGAACATCTAAACCATGTCAATGCTTGTGCCCAGGGAAGGATCCCTCCACACATCTCTCTGCTTCTATGCTTCTTTAACACCCATTTCTGACTCTGTTAGAGACAGTGACTGGGGCGATGGAGCTTGTGGTTTGAAGCAGTGCAACAACTCATGTGTTTCTAACCAGGATAGATTTTGAACTTGTTTCCCAAAAAAAGGAAAAAAAAAATTAGCCTCTGCCATGTGAGATTTTTACCTTATCTTCAAGATGTGAGTGTAGATCAGAATGGAAATCCAGCTACATTAAGTATCTGATACACGTTAATAAATAACAAAACTTGAGGGAGCTTAGGCTCAGCATAAGACAATTTCCATTTCACCCACGTGAGGATGAAGGTCCTCTCTGCTGCAGCCGAGGGACTGAGGACCTCTCTGCAGGGTACAGCCCTTTCTGAGACAGCTTTGGCTGGAGGCATCTTTTCCTTGGTTCGGCCAGAGATCTCCTACCAGTGCAGTGCTGCGGATTGTCTCTGGCCCAACTGGGAACACTGGGGAAGGGAAGTGGATGTGTCTTGGCAAGTGGAAGGAGTTCATTTCTCCACTGGGGAAGAGCTGAGGGAAGAGGTAGTTTTCCTAAATATGCTTTTTTGGACAAATTTCCCCCTGTATTGCTGTATTTCTTCTGCGAGTGTCCCTGCAAGCCACATGCTGGGAGGGAAGTGCAGGCAGGTGAGCTTCTTCATTCCCCAAAGGTGGAGCAGAGCGTGGAGTGCCTGTATGGGGTTTCTTGCTGAGAAACTATCGCAGAGACAAGCTGGGTGACAGGCAGCAGCTCATCTTCAGTGTCGTCTCCAATAAAAGATTCCTGTCTCTGGCTGATTTTCCACCGAGGAGCAGCCCAAGGGCAGGCATAGTTTGCTCATTGGCTTCTGCTGGGAGGGCAGAGCTGGAAGTACCCGGTAGCTCAGCATGGTGTAGGTCTTCTCCTCCTCCAACAGCCTGCCTGGTAAACTTTATCTCACTCCTCCAGGCTTGAAAGCAAGGGATGAAAAATCTCAAGAGATGCCAGAGGAATGGAAGTGAGGTGGCTGGGAGGGGACCGACCCAAACCAGCCCCATCAAGACAGGAGCTAAGGGCACAACACATTGCTGGGGTGGGGACGGGACTGAAACACAAGGGATGTGAGTGTTGAATGAAGGGGGAGAGGGGTAGGATTAAGGTTTGGGAGCAGAATTTATTGCTGGGCAGGGAGCTGAGACAGAGTGGGATCTGCACGGAGTCGTGAGCACTTAGCCACCAGGCGAGTATCTGCTGCTTCACTGCCACCCAGAGACGAAGCGACCACCCAAGAGGGGGAAAGAGTTTTGTAGCCCAGTTGGTTACTGGTTTCTGTGCTAAAACTGCCCAATGCAAAGGGCAAGTAGCTCAGAGACAGGCAGCTGGTCACACGTTTGATGCATTTCCCCTATGGAAAGGGAAGTCTTGTAGCTTTTTGGACGTCTGCTTTTACTGACTTCACTGGGAGCTGTACCTTAGTGACCAAGGGAATTACACTTGCTCTAGCTTGTACTGTAGAAACCTCCATCCTAGAGATCACACAGTTTGAGGGTCGAACCACAGAGCCCATCGTTTCCTCGGCACGCATCCCGCTTCCAAAAGCTTCTCCTGTCTCCCAAAACATCAACAACATCCTAGGAGCTGAACAAGGCGTGCGGGAGGAGCGAGAAAACCACCTTCTCCATGGACCTTCCATGCCAAAAGCAAGATGCTAAGCCCTGCTTTATTACATTTATAGGGTAAAAGGGGGAATAATAACCCAGCCAGTGGGGCCGCGGCGTCAAAACCAAAGAGGTGGCTCTGCCTGCAGAGCGGCCGCCGGCACCTGCGGCTGCAGCCGTGGGGCCGCGGGTCTCGGCTCAGTGAGTTATTTTCCCATCTGAAGCCTTTGACTGGGACCAGATTTCAGGGCAGGCTGTTCAAATACAGCCCTGCCTTTGAAGAGGTTTATGAGTGGAGCGTTACAGGAGATATTCCAAAGGGAAAAACAATGAAAGGTGAGAGAAAAGGGAGCTGAATAAAAATACTCCGCATACCAAATCCTTCCAGCACAGTTTGCCACCTACTTAAAAAGGCACAGTTTTAAAATACACATTGGGTGTAAAAGCCAGAAACCTGGAGGAGACGTAGGGAGGGGCGAGTCCAGCTCTGTTAATTCCAATACCAGATGAGGTTGTATTTTCATAGGGTTGTAGAAAGAGCAAGACACATGAAAGAGAGTGCTGTGCTCCTTTTCTTTCAGGGTTACATACTATGTGGTAGAAGTGTCAGTCTTTTAAAGCCCCTGAAAGTTTACCCATAAATGTCTAACATTTATGCAACACCTGTTTTTCTCCCAAAATGTCACAGGACATTTTACAAGCTTTAGATTTATCATCTTTTCACTGTTGCAGCCATTGCTGAGGTGACACATGGTTCACATTTAACAGAACATAGCAACTCCACACGTTATTTTAGGAAAGGGCTGAAGATTAACATTGCATCATGTGAAGATTCAGGAGTTAACAGTCGAGTAAGAGCTGGCTTAAGATCTCTAATGTCCACGAACTGTCAAGACTTTAGTTTCAGTGCAATCCCACTACCCTCCCCAAAGCAATTCCAGCTACACACAATGCTGTGAATGAAGCTGCCTGAAAGAAAAACTGTTCAACCCATATTCATCCTAATTCTGAGCCCTTTTACTTAACACGAGATTTTGCACTCTCCTGTTTTGTTGCCCTGAAAATGCACAAGAGAATTCCACCGCAGCATTCGCTTAGGCGATGTTTTTCCCTTTGCATTTGAGCATTAGCAGCAAATGACCTTGTGCATTTCTGCAGCGAGGGGGGAAGAGAGCGGTGTGACTTATCTGACCAACCGCCGACTAATCAGCGCTGCTGCTTAGATAGGAAATAATGAGTATTTGCTCTGCACTACTCACAATCAGGCTAGAGAGCTTAAAAGAAATCGTTAAAGACCTCTTTTGAATGCTACAAATGGCAGCGAATAAATTCAGTCGTATTCTGGGCATAAATTCGACGCAACTGCAGTCAGCAAGCGGAGAAAAAAGAGACATTCATCAGCTTAATTATTTGTTGTGTGCTAATTGAGCAGCATGGCCCCGCAGCAGGCGAGAAGCCAGGGCTGGCACAGGGACGGTGCCACCCAAGGAAGGAAGGACACAGGTCCTGGGGTGCCCGATGTCACAGCAGGGGGTTGCAGGGGGAGCCGGGGCTGGGGCAGAGGACGGGGCCGCACCGCTCGCTGCTCGCCCTGTGCATGATCCAGGAGCAGCTTTGAGAGACAGGAAGGCCATTGCCGGCGAACCTCCAAGGGAGAGAAAGCTTCTGTTGTGTATCTGGAGGGGATAAAGTCTTCCGTGAAGGACAAAGCAAAATCCCATCTCCTTTTAATCTTCCTTCCCTCCTGACCCAGCACAGGTCGCCAGCTCCCTTCTGCCTGGCTGCTCTAGGAAGTTGCTTCTTGCTTTGTATCCTGCCACAGATAAAAGAAGACACTATTTTTTAAAAAATATTAGATACGTGACACTGCTAAAGTGAGAAAAATAAATAACCTGGGCATAACTGGCTGTCTCTGGGCCACCTGCAAGGAACGCCTGGGGTGTGTGGCATTGCAGGGACGGAGGCTCTGGCTGTTTCTTTCTGATTCATTTCAGGAAATCTTTCAAGTCACTGCTCTTCACTTCTTTTTCTCTTCCCCTTCCCTTTTACAAGTTTTGCCTGGACAAAGCTGTCTAGAAAGGCCTTGGAGAAATCAGAAGTGTCTCTCTTTAGGCTCTGCTTATGTACTTTGTTCCGGACCTGGATCGCAGGTTTGCTTAGTTAAGACCCTGCAGCCCAGTCCCAGCAAATTTACATACACAGAATTTACTGTTTTAACATTCTCCTAACTTAAATAATTTGAAAGGGCAAACTTTCATCTGTCTTTCCTCTCTGCCTTTCCTTTCCATCACATAAGGAGTAAACCTACTGCTCCTGTGAGAAAAACCTGTCTCATTCAGTTATCACTTGGGTTTTCCCGCAACGACTTTACCCCATAGCACTTAGAAAAGAAAAACAGTCCCAGCAAAAATTCCCATCTCAAATGCCGCCCCTTCAGCCTCTTGACATTTCTGTCCAACACCTTGGAGAGGAAAACCAGCAAGTGCCTCGGCGGAAAACAAATGAGGACTTGCAGTAGATACAGGACTGTGTGGGATTCATCCAAAGCTTTGCTTATCTGCAAGATAGGTAAGTTATCAAAACCTCTTCAGAGACTTTATGGCCGAGAATTCAAGGCCTAAAGAAAGGAGCTTTGAACTGAGGGGCTAATGCTGGCTCCAGCAGGGATTTCCAAAGACTCCCTGTCTCCCTGGGAAGGGGGGTCTGCTGCACTCCTACCCCTAAGAAAACTGAAATAACCGCTTCTCAGAATTTTTGAGAAATAACTGCCTTCTCCCAGCTCTCTTAACTGCAGCACAGACCTGTCTTAGGGAATCTCAGGTCTTGCTCCATTGGCAGAACGTGGTTTTGAGGCAGTTCATACAATTACCAGTCTAAATGACCACCCTGGCTGAGGAAATTTCTGCTTCTCCAGAAGAACTGATGTTCCTGCCATGATGCTCCCAACAACTTGAATGTCCCCAATTGGGTGTGTTTGTCATCTCTGTGATTAGCTGGCTAGATACAATGAATGGTGGGTGAGCAGGGAGGAAGGAAGGACAGACGGATGCAATGTAGAGTGTTGCTTCATGTTGCTGAATGCTGCTGCAGGCTCCAAGGGTGATGGGTCACCCAGGTGTGTGGATGAACTCACCCATGAGCTGCTGGTCTCAGCCATGTTAGGAGCGTTTTCAGTCATGGTTGGTTGGGATGGAAGCTTATTTTGGGGCTCAGAGCTCGGTTTCGTAATCGTTCAGGGAGGTTTCCAGGCGGGGTTAAATTAAAAGCAGTGATGGTAGTAGCACATGTTGCCTATCCTGAGAGAACGTTCTTGGCTTCAGAGACATGGGGCTTCCCACAACATACGGCGTTCCCAGGGGACGTGCTGGTGGAGGGTGTTTGCTTTGCTATCCGACCTCACTTCATTAGCAAGTGTTACAAAAAACAGCGAACAAACCTTCCCTGCTCCACCGCCAGCTATTTGGCCTCTGGGTGGTCTGGCTCCTATTAAATCTTTGGTGATTATTTAGACTAATTACATTCATGTTTGCACAATCAGTAGCACGAGGGTAGGAAATGCAACTGATTGCTGAGCGACTGAGCTCCGTGTGGTTTGGCAAAGGGGCTCCCCCGCTCTCCGCAGCGAGGGACGCGGGGATCTGTGCGGGCTGGGCTTTCCCGGGGATCCCCGCTGGCTTTGGGCCATCCCGCTTCCACCCATTCTGGTGAGGCTACTCCCGATTTATACCCAATGGAGAGAGAGGAGCATCTGGTGGGTTCAGCTGAGCTCATGTCTTATTACACCAGGCTTGCTGGCTTCAGTGAGGCAAAAGCCCGGCTTATGCGAGGCAGTTAGCAAAAATTCAAGCCTTTAAAACTGTTATATATTGCATGAAAAGGAGGTTTCCTGTAACCTTCATCTTTGCCTTTCCCAGGCCCTCCGGAGCCGTGCCCTAGGTGTGAACCTGCATACCAGCCACCGGAGTCAAAAGGGGGCTCACTCTTGTTCCCTTATCTCAAAACAGCCCTGGTGACCTAAATGCTGAAAACCACTGAGAAGACTCTTACAAGATGCATTTTTGTCCCACAAGGGCCTTGTCAGGGAACAAAATACTCCCTGTTGTTTGAGCTGTGAGGGTCTGGGGAGGCGCAGGGCCGTGACACTCAGCACGGGCTGCCAGGCTTATCTGGACACACCGCGCTCGCCCACGGGGCCTCTGTTTGCAGTGGGGCCTTCAGATTTCCAGTGAGGCTTGTCTGGGAGATTTCGCAAACACTTCAGGGCTGAGCTCTAACAACAGGCTGTTTCCCAGCACCTTGCAGCCCTCTTCCTCTGCTTCGCCCTGCCTCCAACCCGGGCACTTCCCTGGGTCTGATCCTGCCTGTGCTGGTGTTGCTGTGAACCAGCCCCATGTGCACTGGGTGGGAGGTACGACCGGGTCAACCTGATACGAACCTGTGCGAGGGATGAGCTCCAACCCTTTGCAGAACTGTTTCCCATCCCTCCCTGTACCTGTCTGGGATTTCTCCTGTCAACATTCCTGCCGGTTCCCTGTAGGCTGGCCTTTCTCAGCCGGGATCTGTCTTGGAATGTCACCAGCCTCTTTAGATAGGTGCCGTGTAGCGAGGATTTGTGGCCTCTCATTCATTTCATGACCTGGATCCTAATTCCGCACCTGGCTGTTGTATTGTTGTCTTTGTTCCCATAGTCGGGAACATGGTGTCCAGGACAGATGCCACCCTGTTTCCAAGAGGGAGCTTGGGTTTTATCCAAGGTCTCATCACCTGGCGTGGGAGAGGATGCTTAGGGCTCCCATACCTTTGTGGAGAATGGAATCATAGAATCATTTTGGTTGGAAAAGACCTTTAAGATCATTGTGTCAAACTGTTAACACTGGTATTAAACCATGTCCCTAAGAATCTCATCTCTGTGTCTGTTCAACCCCTCAGGGATGGTGACTTCACCACTGCCCTGGGCAGCCTCTTCCAATGCCTGACAACCCTTTCCAGGAAGAACTTATTCCCAATATCCAATCTAAACCTCCCCTGATGCAACTTGAGGCCATTTCCTCTCGTCCTTGTTACTTGGGAAGCATGGATTCACACACTGCGCAGCATGGGTGGTGAGTTGGTCAGGGTGGAGGTGTCTCAGATCTCCTGTGGTTACACCCCAGATGTTGGTTCTAGCCTCCTGTCTGGCCCATAAGCCTACACCTGCTGCAATTGCTCCTTTAGGTTCAGAGCACGGTGTGTTGTACAGTCCATGCTCCTGGGGTGAGGGATGTGGCTTAGGTTCTGTCCCTTTTCCCTTGAAGATAGATAGGTCTGTGGTCCAGTGTGGTTCAGGTGTGACCAACGCTGTGACTCAGCTCTAGATCAGCCCCAGGATATGTGTGTTTGGGTGTGTGCAGGCATGCAGAACTGTGTTCTTCAGTTGTGCCTTTTTCAACCTATTTGATTTAGTCTGAGGAGACCAGACCCTGCATTACTTCATCAAATGACCAAGCCAGGCCGCAGGCTTAATTTTAACTTTTTTCTCCCGGCCCTCATAGATATTAACCAGGTTTTCTTCAAGGGGAGATAGATGTAGGTGAAATGCAGGACTTGGCAAGTAGAAGGAAGAAGAGCCCATTCTTTAACACTGGCTTTAAAATGGGTATATCTGGAAATTTCAATACAGGTCATATATCCTGTTAATGAGCTGGGCTTTCACAGACCTATTTAAAAAGAAAAGCAGCAGTTAATCTTCGAGTATGTATATCTGGGCTCCACACCTAAATGGACTATCATTCAGAAAAAGGTTCAACATCTATTATTTCTAGCACATCCAGCAGCTTTATTCATGCCCCTATACTCCAGAGCTATGACTGCACCAGCCCAGGGCAGCAGACAGTCCTCCTTCTAAAGGGGTTTTATGATTTCTCTGAGTTGGTTACTTGTGACATTCCTACTAGATGCTGTGTGCGTGTTTTATTCCCTAAATACCTGTGTAAATCAAGTCCTAGGGGAACTCAAATGTGAATTTCTTGTAGATGTTGTTTAAAGTGGAAACCCTGTATTACTGCTAAGTGTTTGGAGGGTTTTGTCTTGTGTAGTATGACTGTGGCTGGGCTCATTACCCATAGAAATCACTGCCTTTTCACATAATAGAAAACTGATCTCTGGAGCTCACTGCTGTAAGACAAAACAATTCATCTATCATCTGGACAATAGCACTGTAAAAATCAAATTGCATTAAAAAAAAACCTCTGTAAGGGACATAAAGTGAATAAGGCTAATCTGATCAGGAAGAAACCCTCTTATACTCAGGCTACCCACTGCTGTGACTGCTGCTGAGCCATGAAAACTGGCCCAGAGAGAAAGTTCCTGCTCTCCTGTCCATGAGCACTGTTAGAAGAGCAGAGGGTTTCTAGGGGACAACACAAGGCAAGAGATTTCTTCTATTTCTTCTCTGGTGGCTCCCTCTTTCCAGAAATTGGCTGCAATGTCATAGCGATCCAGTCTCTTTGGTTGCTCCGGTGATGAGCACACATGATGATTGGTAAGAAAGCAAAGTGGGGTATTCAGAAACAGAAATAGGAGTAGAGGGAATGAAAATGTAGATAGCTTCATGGCAACATCAAACTCATGCCAGTTGGGGTTTCTAAGGCTGCTATTTAGATTGGATATATTGGAAAAATTTCTTCCCGGAAAGAGCTGTGGGGCATTGGAACAGGCTGCCCAGGGCAGTGCTGGAGTCACCATCCCTGGAGGGGTTGAACAGACATGGAGATGAGGTTCTCAGGGACATGGGGCAGTGCCAGGGTTGGAATAAGGGTTGGACTCAATGGTCTTGAGGGTCTTTTCCAACCAAAATGATTCTGTGATTCTATTTCAGCACAGCCCACAGAGTAAGTTGAGAGAACGTGAGCTGGTGGTTTGGAAACACAGTCATGCTGAGATTTCACTCTTGGCTCTGATGTTCCTCTAAGCGAAATGGCAGAATTTTTGGGATCTCGGTGCCTGCACCACCTTTCAGTGCCCCACTGGTGCAGGGACAGCAGCAGGGGCGAAGCACAGCAGGATGTCACTTTACTGAAATGCCTGAGTTGGGTCTGTGGTTGTCCTGGGTTCCATGCAAAATGTGTGTCCACTGTCTCTGTGAGCCTGTCTGTCCTTTGAACGCAGGGACCACGTAATTGCCTTTGTTAGACTGTTACAGACAAACACAATGAATTCAGCCAGGAAGAGGGAAAAGCTTGATCAAGACAAATGAAAGCATCAGGTTCCCAGGTCTTGCCTCCAACCAGTAGCTTTGTTGTACAACAGGAAGGATTTTTTAAGTCAAAATCATTGCCAAATCCAGATTGAACTGAATGATTCAGGATAAAAAATAAAAGTAGGCAAAAACTCCAGACTTATTTAGATGTTTTGTTTGAACGTTTTCTAACTGAAATAAGTTTTTATTTCCAGATATAACTTTTGCTCTGAAATAATCTTTTTTATTTGTATGTCTGGGAGGGAAAGGTCAAACCTGAACTATAGCAGATAGTCTAAAACAAAATTTCTTCTACAATTAACAAAAATGTCTTTTTTTTAAAAAAAAAATCTTCTCTTTTTTCTTTTCCAGTGTTTTAATTCAGCAATTAAACAATCCCTCCTAAGCCTCCTCCCCAAACCCCATTGTTTGCAGACTTCTCTGCTTTCCTGTCTAAGAATATTCATAACAGTGTGATATGAGACAGTCCTGCTCTGGCTGGCTTCTGTTGGATCAAGTGACCCTTAAGCTCCTATTGTTTTCTGCAGTTTATGAACTACTTTAGTTTCCAATTATTTGAATTCATCTGCTTTTAACTTTTTGGACTTTCTCTTCTCTTTGCAACCTTGAGATTTGCACAGTTGTAGAGTCAGATTATTGACTGGTTGGTTATTCACTAAGGCCATGGCTTGATGAAGAGCCCCACCCTATTCTACCTGGAGGGTCAGGTCTTCTGGGAATGAAGGCAAAGGCAAGAGGAGGAGGCTCTCTAAACTCTGATTTGGTTTTGAGCATTGGCTATTTAATGTCAGCATGTCCCTGCCTTAGGCTCCCCTGTTGCGAAATGAAGATGCACAGCCCTGTATCCCACTCTTGTGTGCGTCAGGAGAAAGGTACGCTGGAGATGGACACGCAGGGACACGTATGGAAGGTTGAGGTGGAAATGACAGCTATGTGTTCACGCACAGCACTTGGTCCACATTTCTGGATTATATGTAGGGAACAGGCAGACCTGGGCTTCATAGCCTCCAGAAAAGTACTTATGAAAGAGAGCAAAAATGTGGCAGCGAAGCCAAGGGAAGCAGACGGAGCGCGCGCGTGCAGCCCTCGCCGGGAACGTTTGAACAGGTTGTGGCTCTGTCTTGGAAGGAGGGTAAAGGAGGGGAATGATGTCATTTTCTCAGCCTGTGCAGATGGGAGAAATTATTTGGAATTCACTTCAGGGCAAGCGAGACACTGTTCCATTGCCACCCCCTTTTCTTTATGTAAATACTATGATGCAATAGGCCAAAATCAAATCCTGCTAGCCAGGCACTGCAGGCTATTGTTTCAGCTCCTTCCCACCCTTCTCCAGGGAGATCATGTACAGATGACAGATCAGGCACATAGCAGTCTCTCACTTGCATTCCTTTGCTGTTCCTCTGTGCCCATTAGCTGCATCTCTTGACCTTTAATACAACAGGTATCTAGAGAAGTCTCTCTGCGGTTTTGCAGCTTCACTAATCTTCTGGGGAGTGTTTGGTTCAGTTCCTGCCCTGAGGAATTGAAACCAAGAACATTCATAGAATCACAGAATAGTTTGGGTTGAAGGGACCTTCCCAGCTCCCCCAGTGCCACCCCTGCCATGAGCAGGGACATCTTTACCAGCTCAGGTTGCTCAGAGCCCCGTCCAGCCTGGCCTGGGATGTCTCCAGGGATGGTTCATCCACCATCTCTCTGGCCAACCCGAGCCAAGCTCCAACCACTCTTAGCATTTTTATTTTTTTCTCATGTCCAGCCTGAATGTCCTCTCTTTCATTTTAAAACCAACACCCCTGTTCTGTTGTAACAGGCCCTGCTAAAAGGTCTGTCCCCGTCTTTCTTGTAGTTAAATGCATGAATGGCTGTGTTCCTGTGCCTAATGTGAAGTATCTGCTGACCAGTAACTGCATGAGTTGAACAGGCTCTTCTTTACACTTTTCACAGCCTCTCATGGACAGGTAGCTCACCTGAGGTGTCAGCGCACAACCAGCACAGAAAAACAAAACAAACCACAGGTGAAAGCTGCAGCTGATCTCCGAAGACATCACTCCAGAGGTCTTGTTTGTTCTTATGGTGCTGTAGGTGCATTCTGTCCTTCACGTCTTTGTGTCTTTTGTTTCTTCCCCAGGTTACTCCCTTCCCTATGTCCTGTGACCTACAAGGAGAGTGTGCTTGCCGGGACCCCAACGCCCAAGAGCACAACCAGAAGGACCTCCGTGGCTTCAGTCTTGGGTAATGCCGAGCGACGTGGAATGGAGTACCACACTGCTCAAGGCAGGCTAGGAGAGACACCACATCCCTTTTGGTATCGTTTTTAACATTTAGCTGCTCAACTGGATGGCATTTCTGCACCAGAGACCCTTAGAATTCAACCAGTCTGCCTTTAATTTTTGTCCAAGGAGAACTCAAAGTAGGGGTTTATGTATTAACTATATCTTACATAGTGATGACAAGAAACAAACAACCAAGAGTCAAGTTGAGAAGACTTTCGTGTATCAAAACAGCATGTTATGCCCACCTAATTTGAACAGTTCATATCTAGATTCAAGGCGAGAAACAAGCTATTTATGTATACATATTTATAGAAATAAGTAGAGAAAGAGAGAAAGAGTGAGAGATCAACGCAAAAACACTTTCCCCTCTCCAGCACTCACAACTCAGACCGTTCATGGAAGAGGCTGTGCTCTTGGAGGACTCCAAGCTGAGCCTTTTCTGATGCTGAATGCCAAGGTATTGCATGCTCGGGGCACTGAGGTTGGGGTGGGATCTCCACAGGGCTGTGCCTCTTGGCAAGTGACTTGCCAGACGCCCAGCCAGCACGAGACGTGGGATGTATCTGCTCCTCACAGGAACGCTACTTCCCAGCCAGGGAGCTCAGCAGACTGCAGTGGCCTTTCTGTACGGCTCCTGCTTCTCCCCCTGCCCTCGAAAAGCCAACAGAAAGCCCCCCTTGTAGCCTGCCTGCAAGCTGCAGGGCCGTTTCTGTGGGCAGGTGGGCCCATGGTGGAGTCAGTGACTCTAAGGACTGGCATCGAGGAACGTGGATGATTGCTTCTGAGGAGCAGAGAGGGTAACTCGCGCCCACATTTGTCATTTGAGCATGTCTGCTGCTGCTACTCCTGCTGCTATGTCCCATACAACTAGTTTCTTTACTATGTCAGGACAGGGTGAAAAACAACCCCATGCAACCAAACAGTCTGCCTTAAAGCTTATCTACAACCTGCCTTTCAAACCCTCTGGTCTCTTCCTCAGCATTGGGGCAAGAAAACAGGACACCAGCCAGCTAAAGGAATCTGCTTTCTGGTCTCCACCCAGCCAAGTGGTTCTCTAGACCTTCTCCACCTGCCTTCCATGGTGGTCTATATCTAACAATTGCTTCATGCTCCTGTTTTCTCAGGAGAAGGGGAGAAGAGAAGGCAGCACATGCTATGGGGAAAGGACCGCAGGAGACAGTATTAGAATTTTGGCCATATTTGTCAGTATTAAGCTGCCAGGCCAGTGAGTCAGATACTTTTGATAGACCAGGAGCTTAGCTGCTTGTAATCTTCCAGAAGGAAGGGCATTAGCTGCAGCAGACCTCATACTTCCCTGTTGTATAATATAGTTCCATCCTCCTGTTTCAACCCAGGGGAGCACATGTTGTGCCAGACACTTGGGAACTCATTTCGTCGTAGGGTTTGAGTCACTTGAGGTGCCCAGTGCATCTAGTGTTGCTGCTACAACCCATCCTATGTAAATCCCAGTGTGGCTTGGGCTTGTCTTCTGCTGATTCAGGCTCCTGCTCTAAGAACACACATCTGAAAGAGCATCCATCCAAGTGTTGAGTCTGTCTTGGGACTCTCCTGACTTGTACAATCTACTGGGTACAGATAAGTTGGAAAAATTTCTTTCCTACTCCTGTTTGATTGAATGTTTAGGCACTGGAGAAGGGCAGAAAGGTAAATGGGGGCAGGGAGGGGTTCATTTAGTTCATGGAGATGGATATAAAAATGGATAGGAGAACTAGAAATGGCAAACTGACAAAGTTGTGGGTGCGAGGAGCCAGGCTCTTGTCACCCACTGTTGGGGTTGTTCCTCTTGGAATAAACCAGAGATGAATCTCAAGAGCTGAAATGTAGAGGTCTGAAGAGGTGATTGTCATAAGAAGGTGAGGAGCTCTCGGTTGGGAATCTTCTAGTTGTTCCTTGAGAAGGCCTGGCCATGTGAGCTGTGGGGATGGACAGGAAAGCGAGGTGCAAGCGGGATCAGGGCTCCTTCCATGGAGTGAGGCTAAACGTCCTCAGTGTAGAGAGCAGTGGCAAACCTTCCACTTTTGCCCCTTGCCACCTAATTAACAACAGAAGTAAACAAATGTGAAAAGGTTGCTTCCTTCTGGTCCCTTCATCCTCCCCTTTTGTGTTGGCAGTTTGTTCATGTGCCATCCAGCCCATTGGAAGAGCTCACAACCTCAACAGCCTTTGGGACTGCTGATGCATCATGTCGTCAATGCCTGAGGCATCTTGACATGATCTGCCCGCTCCATCCCACCGGTGTTTCACCCTAGCAGGAGCCTCAGCTCAGGTCCTGCGTGCATCCTGATGGCAGTTCAGTTTGTAAAATCCCCTTCTCAGCACAGAGTAGATTTTCCATTTGCTTTTGCCACCGTGGACATTATCCAGGAGAGAGATCTGTACAAGCATTATTGCCACTCGCTGCTGTGGGTTTGCGGAAGCTCACGACCTGCTGAGCTCCTCTGCCCAGGCAGGGTAGCCTCTGCTCTCTGGGTTTGAGTCTTTCTCAGCTCTAGGGAGACCGTGGCCTCTTGCCAGCACAGCGTGACACCTCAGTGTCACTCCTGCAGCACAGGGGTGACCCAACTCCTATTCCCAGGGGCAGGCTTTCCTTGCTGCTATTTGATTTGTTTTTTCCAATTGCCATGTTGGTACTGTCCAGCTCCTCCAACAGGGCTGACAGAACCAGGAGCAGAAGAAGTGCTGCTCTGAATAATGTTAAATCCAATAGCTTTTTTTTTTCTCTGTTGGGCAAAGATTGCTTTGGGGCAAAGCTTTGCCCTCCTCATTTCAGGTACTGGACTGTGCTCCCAGGGGGTGTGGAGAAGGGGGCTCTGGGGCATGATCACCTGCCCAGCTCCTGTCCCCTGTGCCCCCACCCTGGGGCAAGGCCACCCCTCCACTGTAAGAGCCTTGGATGCCCAGTAGAGTCCCTAGGAAAGACTGTGATGGCCATCGGGTGAGAGGTGAGCAAGACATTACTCACCACCTCCACTCACCGAGCCGATAGTGTAGGACATCAACCAAGAACCTTGGGGGAACAGGAGAAGGTGCTTATGGTGATGAAATTTAGCTGCTCATAAAGTTCAGGTCACATTAGTGCCAAGATCTTCTCTGTCACAGACAGTGAGCCAAGGCTGTACCCTACCTGGGGCCACCACCAGCTGGTGGCCACGGCCAACAGAAGGGAAAGCTGGAGCAGGAAGCGGTGAATGGTGCGTGGTGGGGTGGGAAACTCCGATCAGCTGCTACCCCTCTCCCTCCTCACCCTTTCGCAGATGGGCTGAGCTGGTGTCCTCCTGCTTTTCTTGCATCTTCTGCTGTGCCCCCCACCCCCAGGCTGAGAAAGGAGGATGGCACCAGAGGACTCTTGGAGTCGGGTTCCAGCTACCTCCCTTACGGTTTCGGTGTCACTTGGTTGTAACTGTCGGTTTGTTCTAGGTTTTACCTGTGTTTAA
This sequence comes from Patagioenas fasciata, assembly GCF_037038585.1. NCBI lineage: Eukaryota > Metazoa > Chordata > Aves > Columbiformes > Columbidae > Patagioenas > Patagioenas fasciata. The sequence goes on from NC_092539.1 coordinate 4,436,479, forward strand.
GAAAAAGAAAAAACAAAGAAAAAAGAAAAAAAAAAAGAAAAAAAAAAAGAAGGAAAAAAAGAAAGCCCAATAGCCAACAAGAGTTTCTTGCTGTAACTGATTCAAGTGGGGAAAAAAATAACAAGTGAGGCTTTACAGAGAGGAAGAAAAGAAAAAAAAAAAAAAGAAAAAACCAGAAAAATAAGGAGAAAAGAAAACCCGCATAATCCAAATCCAAGAAGAGCGAAGCCTGTTTTTGTGTGCTTGAAAGGAAAACACTGCCAGCTAAGTAGAGAGCTAGATACGTAAGTGTAGATTTCCCTAGAAGTACCGTGAGGTTTTATAACATTGTCTGGTTTTGTTTTCCTTGCGCTTTGTGATAAGTCCAGGAATTACGGTTAAGGTATTTTTTTCCCTGATATATTGTTGTTTGTGCAGGAGGGAGGGGGGAGGGGTGGAGTTTATTATTTTTTTTTTCCAGATTATTTTTTTAAAGTGTTTATTTGTGCTTATTTTTTATGTTATCCGACTGTACATATGCATTTAACCAGTATTTCACTGTGCTCTAATTACTGCACTCGGAAGCACTGCACAGTCTGAATCCCGAGAGGCTGGAGTGATGTGGGGAAGGAGGGATCTGCTCCAGGAGCAGATGGGTGATTCCTGGCAGCGGGAAGCGGGTGCCCAACATCCCCTTCCCGACATTTCCATTCCAGACCAAGCTAGAATTGGCGATGGGGTGAAGGCTGGGATGCTCAAAGGGGGTTTCCAAGTTGTCCATTTGGCCTTTGAACTTCTTTTTTGATGCTGTAGAAATTCCCAGCCTTTCGGTAGCGTCTTACCCTCCCCTGCCCAATGCCTGGATGCCCCAGTGAGAGTTAATGGGCATGTTGGCATCACTGGGAAAGGAATGTCTGCATGGCTTAGACACGCTCTGGGTATCTTCATGGTTGTGGGCCCCATTTTGGTCTCAGTGGTGCAACTGAGATGATTTGCTTTGCTTATCTTCCATGTCATCTGGGGAAAGCCAGGGGACAAGGAGGCACCGGTACCTCCAGCTGACCTCATGTGTTAGGCATGCTGGAGCCCTGGGGACAGTCCCCCTTCCCACTGGAGGACCTTGACCACAGAGTTCAATTGGGACATGACCAAAACATCAGCAAGAGCAGGTCCAGGTGGCTTAAGATGTATTTCCTTGGAGCTACGGTCAATTTGGGCGATAGGGGTTTGGTGTTGGGCTGTTCCTGCCACCCACAGAGCTGGTGTTCAAAACCCCGGTTGTTTTAGTGGGAGCAAAGTGGGGCATCAAGTTCTGTTTCTGTCTTAGTTTGGCAAACTGAATTTTCCCCTTTTTGCCTGATCTATACATCCAAGATTCAATAAGACTAATAGTCGCTTCCTCTGAGGCCAGAAACAAGACCCTGCGTTGGCTTCAGGTGTCAAATAAGGAGTCTTGGTGCTACACGTTGGTGGTGTTTGTCCTGTTAGATGGAGATGCGGAGCTAATGAGTCCAAGTTGTCTTTGGTTCCCATTCTGCTTTGGTTTTGGTGTTTAGTTTTGTTTTGGGTTTTTTTCATTCATTCATTCGGTGAGGCCACAATTCAGCCACCAGTTTCCATCTTCTGAGTGCGAAGAACCAGGGCTTTAACGAAAACATTTCACCAGCAATTCAAGAGGGAATTGGAACCATTGCGGAGTTTGCATTGTACGGCCTCTGTAATTACTTACCTGTCTGCAGATGAGAGGCTGAATTTTGCTCCCATCAAGTCAACAAGGGTTTTTGTTGTTGTTGTTGACTTCACTGGGAGCAGGATTGAGCCATACTATATATATAAATATATATAAATATATATATGATATATATATAATATTATATGTGTAATATTATATATATATATCAGTGTAATATTTACAAATAAAACTGTGATCTCGTCTAGAGAAAAATGTATTCATATTACCAACTGCTCTTCCATATTTATGTATCATATTGTATCTTTTATTATTGTTATAATTATTATGATTATTATGGTTATTATTATTATTATGGAATCTTTCTTGGCACCTTTTGGAAGCCACGTCAACCAATACTCCAATGAAGTGCTGAGGATCTATTTTCACAAGAATTCTACTGGTCTACTGTATAAAAGAAAAAAAAGAAAAAAAAAAGAAACAAGCAAAATACAGTTCAACCCTTAATTCTGTACCTCACGCCTGTACGTTTGCTGCTCCGATTTTGGGTTTTATTTTGCGTTCGTTTGTTTTTAACGGATCTAATTTAAGTCTCCAAGCAATATATAAAGATGTAAATAGTAAAGCTTATTTATTAAGATTGTCATCTTTTTTAATTTATATTTACACAGTTGTTCATCTAATTTATTTTTTTTTCAATACAGTTTTTAACAGTTGTCCTTTTTTTTGGTTCATGAGGTTTTTTTAAATCATTTTCACAGAATTTCTTTATACAGGTTTTTCTCTTTCATTTAATAAACAACAACTTCCTCTGGTCTTTCAAAAACAGGTCATGTTTCACTCAAAAAAAAGTTATGTCAGATTCATCAGAAATATTTTGCCATTGTTGATTCCTATACCCTAAAGTTCTATATTATATAAATATATAAAACCTTGTATGCTTAAATATTTAACTGTGTGATTTTGTATATATCTTCATACACATGCTCACACACATATGAGGGTTAATGTCCCCAGATGTTGGGAGAACAGAGAATCAGAAACACAAACAATATAAGCTTGTATTAAAGAGTTCTGAACTGGATCACTTGCTTTTCCCGCGTCTCTTTGCTTTCGGTCGAGCATCACCGGTACCCTGGGGGGGTGAGCGCAGCTGCAGGGTCCCACATCTGGCTGCACAGCTGTATGGGCCACCCTGTCCATGTGCTCCCGCTGAGCTCCAGCGCTTCGGTATTGGGCAGGGGTTTGAAAATCGCGGTGTTTTGGCACAGCACTGATGGGAGAGGGCTGCGGTGGGTGTGGGGAGGATGGAACCACGTGTCAGCCCAGGAGCCCATTTCACAGAATCGCAGAATGTCAGGGACTGGAAGGGACCTGGAAAGCTCATCCATTGCAATCCCCACGCCGGAGCAGGAACACCCAGCTGAGGTTCCACAGGAAGGTGTCCAGGCGGGTTTGAATGTCTGCAGAGGAGGAGACTCCACAACCTCCCTGGGCAGCCTGGTCCAGTGTTCCGTCACCTTCACTGGGAAGAAGTTTCTTCTCGTATTTAAGTGGAACCTCCTGCGTTCGAGTTTGTACCCACTGCCCCTTGTCTTATCATTGGCTGTCACAAAGAAAAGCCTGGCTCCATCCTTGTGACACTCACCCTTTACATACTTATTAATGAGGTCACCCCTCAGTCTCCTCTTCTCCAAGATAAAGAGCCCCAGCTCCCTCAGGCTTTCTTCATAAGGGAGGTGCAGTGAGTTTGGTTCTGCTCAGTTGGTTCAAGCCCCACTGCAGTGGTGCCCAGTTTAAGGTTTTGGTGTCAGATCTGCGTGCAAATTTGAAGGCAGGATGTCTCTATTTTAATTTTTTTTTAATTATCCGTGGTCTCTGCTCACCCACTCCATCACATGCAAAATATGGTCATCCAGAAAACGAGTCCCAACAGAAATTTGCCTTGACTCAGGCATATTACCTAAGAGGGAAGGAAGGCTGAAAATGAACTACGTGCAGCCACGGAGCTGAACGTGCCATGTACAAAGCCTTTGGATACACAAGAAAACATGCAATTAGAGATAAGTCAGTTTCTAACGGTCAAGAGATAACAGCTTGCAGCTCCCCCATGTCAGACCAAGCCCTGGAAGGTATATCATGATCTGGTGCTGATAAAGCCATGTGCCCAGCATGCACACAGACACATACATAGAGCGTTACAGCCCATTCTGGTCCTGACCCCTGCTCAGAGCTGGCTCATCTGGAATGTAGACACATCCTCCTCCTCCTGGAGAATGAGGCTCTGCAACCCAATAACAGCACTTCGATTGGCACTGAGATAGATCCATTTCAGTTGTGTGCCCACAGGCATGCACAGGTCCAAAAGGACTCAAACTACAGGGCTGCTGGTTCTTGCTAATGTGTGAAATAACCTGAATCAGCTGAATAAATTGTTGGTCCTTCAACACCAGAAGTGTGGCTTTTTGTTGCCATAGTAGGTGTTTGTGGAGAGGAGGCTGGGCTGGAGGAGCTGCAGCTCCAGCCAAGGGCAGCTTCCCTGGGCAATTAGGGCGATGGCCATTAATGGGCAAAGTCCTTTGGCCCCATTATGGCCCAGTAGCTTTGCAGATTGTCCTCCCGCTGAGGCTTTGCCCCAACTTGATCCCAGCAGTGCTGGTCCTGCCACACTGCCCCACTTTGCCAGTGCCCCCCCCCAGCTCCATTGCTGCTCCAGTGGGAGCCCCACACCGGGGAGCAGGACCCAGTCGGCTCTGAGCCCCCACGACAGGCAAGGAAAGGGACTTTATGCTGTGGTACTGAGAAATCTGTATGGATTCAGCTTCCAAATGCGAATTGATTCAGCACTGACAGCTCCAAACGTTGAGGATGCAGAAGCAGTCAGGACAGGTGCCATTTAGCCCTGACACTTATTGACCCCTGATCCTCAAGAGAGTCATTTTTAACCCAGTTAACTCCCAGACTCACTAATGATTGAACTCCCCAGGAAAGCCGTGATAAGACACAGAGACTGGGAGCATGGGCAGGGGACAAGGAAGGGGCAATGGCACAGGAGTGTTAAATACCAGCTGTGCTTTCCCGGTTACACATTTCCCTTTGCAGTCAGCCTTGGGCTGTAATGCCAGCTCCATTTGCCATCCTGATATATTATAGTTGTAGTACTGGCTAGTACCTTGTTCTCCTTTAAAAGTATTGCAGTAATACCATGGTGCACAAACAGCCTGTGGATTGACCAATAACTTAATTCCACACCACACAATCCATGGGATGTTTGGGGCCAATAGACTGAAGGATGAAAGCAAGTTATTTTTTTCTTAAAAATAATAGAGTAAAAGTAACAAAACAAAAATACCAAACATTTGAACTGTCAAAATCCACTGCAGTACATTGAGCAGGGGAGAAAGAGACAGAGAGAGCATGAGCGAGAGCAAATCATTGCGTTCTATACCAGCCTCGTCTATGGTCAATGCATTATTAATAGGGTCTATGCATGTCACAGACAGCCCTATCAATAGAACATACTGTAGATAAAAAGGCCCATAAACAATGTATTAAATGATTTGTGTCTATAGCAATATACAAATCAATTGGCTGTGCGTTGAACTATCTATTATGCATTAAAAGGGATTTTAAGATGGGAGCAACCCATAAAGCCAGTGAACAGCGGGCACTTGCGAGGCTGCGCTCTACTCAGCTCTGCTCCCCCCACACATGCACGATCAATGGAAATGCACAGTCAAAACAACAGTTTCTAGGTCCAATTTATGTGTCTGTCTGGAATTTGATTGTTAAAGACCGGGAGAGGGGAAGAAAAACCCAATCAATATATTCATTGAACAAGGTCTAGAGCCACTGTCCTGCCAGATGGCAACAGGGTTTGTGGCCACCAGAACACGTTAAATATGGCAGGTTTAACAACTCAGCCCCATAACAATAGTGTGGGTCACCTCACTGTGCTGTGAAAAGCTCAGGGAGCCTCATGACACACTCAAAGTCACCCAGACTGGGCCACCAGCATCTCCAAGAGGCCCATGTGCTGAAGTGGCTGGGAGGCACTTGGGACACCAGATGCTGTTCCTGTGGGCTGCATTAAATCAAAAGGAGCTGACTGCATTAATTATATATGAAAGCTGGGGAAATTGCTCAAAGTCTTCTCCCAGCTGAAAGCCACAGTTTCTCAAACAAGTATGGCATTGGTAATTGTGGTAATGGGAAAATGAAGCTGTTAGCAACTTTGAATAATTTGGGCAAAGAGGCACAGAGGCTTAAAAAAAGCTTCTGTGGAAAGACTAGAATATAAAGGAAAATACTCTCTAATATAAAAGAAAACTTCTTTCCATGTAAGCAAGCGCATCTGAAGATCAAATGAACTTTCAGGTCCATACATATACACACACACACAGAGAAGCAAACCCTTTGTGGTCCAGCACTGTCCTCACCTGGGATTTTCCAGCCCACTTCCTCAGTTTTTCACTTTCTAACATGCACACCTGGGAGCTGGAGAAAAGTCAGCAGTTCCCGGGCCAGAATTCTCCTTTTTTGCTGCTTATTGACTACTGCAACACTGCAACGACCCCATTATCCCTCTGCCTTGAATTGGAATAACTGCTGCCTACATCATTCACGTCATCAATTGGCCTAAATTCTCTGATAAAATGCAGCCAAAGGGCCACTGGGAGAGGTAGAGAGGCCAAGCGTGCTTATAAAAACACAAAACCAACCAAACAAAAGCAGGAACCTTTCCCTTTGCATCTTGCAGTGCACCAATTGATTCATGTTGGTGATGCTCAGCTTCTGGAGAGCTAATCCTGCCCATGGCCCAGCAGGTACAACATGCAGTTTGCATCCTCCCAGTATGATAAGACATGAGCTGCCCTGGCCACCAAGGCACCCATCCCATCACAGGGCATGGCCATGGCTGAGCATCAACGCTCCTGCAAGGCTTTGTGCATCCTCCTCAGGATGGAGAGGACCTGGGCTGCCCGTGCTGCACAGCCCTGGCTTTTTCCCCAGCCTCGACAAACCAAGCAAAAATTGTTTTAGAAGAACAGGAAAAGCAGAAAGCAAATAAATAAATAAAGCAGCAAACACAGCCCTTGAATCCCGAGGCCTTTGCCGTGGGAAGAAGCTGTCCCAAAGCCGCGTGTCACCCGCGGCACAGCAGCCCGAACAATCAGCTCCTCTGTGCACCGTGCCAGCTGCAGCGCAGCCGGGACGAGGGCGGGTGGGGGGACAATGGCTGTGGGGACAATGGGGATTGTTCAGGGCCCCTCTGCTCCTTGTGAGGGGGCAGCCCTGGGAGGCAACCTGTGGCTGTCACCAGCTCCCAGCTGCCAAACAAGTGGCAGATTTGGGGTGCCCTTAAGAAGGGCATGTGCCCAGCAGGATGTTCAAGTGATGCTGGAAGTGGCAGTGAATATATTTGTTAAAAGGAGGAGTGTGAACACGTGTATGGTGAAGACCAAGAGCCTCTGCAAAGAAACAGCCTCCTGGTGCTGAGTTGGAGTTTCTGGGGTGCTGGGGGTGCATGAGCAGTGGGGGTACGGCCAGGCTGTGCAGGGAGCAGTGAACACCATGCATACACCCGTGAGCACTGAAACCAACACACTTACCTGCACGAGCACCCACTGCAAGGGCACACAGAAGAGGCAGCTCCTTTTGACCTGAGCTCATCCTGAAGCTGGTGACTCCACCCAGGAGTCATTGATGCCAGGTGGATGCAAATGGATTAGGGTGATCTACTAAGCCTGGATAATGGCATCTTTTTTGCCCCCCTTCCCACACGCTTTTCATCTTTCATCCATCCCTCTGGTGCTCTCCCCACCCAGGACTGTCCCTGGGCCAACACAAAGTGGGGGTGTGGGTTGCCAAGAGGACCCAGATGCTGGGCAGGAGACATTTGCTTTGGAGCAAGGACCCCTTTTCCCAAAGGGAGCCAGAGGAATGGCTCCGTGTGTCTGTCTGTCTGTGTGCACACATGCTCGCTGTGGGGCACAGGTCCATCTGCCAGCATTGCTGGGCTGTGACTGCAACTGTTTATCTTGAAAGCTGGCGAGTTACATTCTCCAAAGTTTCCAGGGAGAAAATACAGACCCTTCCTTTCAGCTGCGTGACGGAGGATGCGTAACCTCGACGAATTCCTCGGTTTTGTTTGGCTTGGGTACAGTGCGCTGGGTAGCATCATGGCCAGAGGCTCTTCTGGCTTTGATCTGGGAGCTTGGTGCACTTCTTGACAGGTTCAGAGCTGTCAGACTTCACAGCCCATGAGTCTGGACCCTTAACACAGGTGTACACACCTCGCTCTGTACACAGACCCGTATGCAACAGCCAGACGCACCAAGGATATGATGCTCAGCTCTCCAGCAGCTGCCAAGGTACACAGCAAGAATTAAGCCCCCAGCGCCACACGGAGCCAGCAGGACAGCCAGCTTGTCCTTGCGCTGCTCCTGGTGTGTTCCCAGCAGAAGTGAGGGCTGCTGGAGTTGAAGGTCTCCTTTCCATCGCCATCTGCAACAAGCCGGCCCCATGCTGCGGGCTTTACCCTTTGCCCCCAGCTCTGCTGAAGGAGGCTGCAGGGAGGGGTGTTCCAGGGGCAAAAAATACCACTATGGGGAGCCCACTGTACCAGAGCAGAGAAAAACATCCTGAAGGGCATCCAGCCAGCCACGCTGCATTTCGGTTGGTGACTCCTATTCCTAACTCCTAGCACCACAATCAACATGGTCAGGAATCCCGCAAGTAGCATTAGCCCCATCACACCTACGATTGCCACCAGTCCCATCGGCGGCATTAGAGAAAACACCAGAAATTTGTCCGTCAGGTTGGTCAACATCAGCTCTCACCTTTGGTGAAACCACAGAGCTGCTCCACATCGTAGTGCACACTGTACTGCGCTTTCAAGAGAAATCAATCACCTCCGAACAAAAAACAAACAAGAACAAAATAAAACACCATGTTTCTAAAATTCAGGGTAAGGCACGGCTGTGGGCCAGAGCCTTGAGAAAACAATACGGCTTCAAAGCACCTGGAGGCACACCCAGCTCCGGCGCTGGCGTGCCACCAGCCTGTCCTGGTGTGCACCGTGTCCCACCTGGGGGACCTGTCCTGTCCCATGGGGCGATGGAGCCACCACTGGCTCTGCAGCCACTAGGAGAGGAGGATCAGTCCTGATCAATCTGCATCAGTGGCTCCAAAGAGAAGTTTGGGGTTTTTACTCCTCTAGCAGTGCATGTAGCGTGTCATGGCCAAACGTGACACAGGTGGCTCAGTGTAACACCGCAGTGGCAGAAACACCAGGCCAGGCACCGGCTGCGGCACCTGCACATGTGCATTTAAAGGGTTTTGCTGTGGTTTTGTTTTAGACAATAGGAAAGCTGAAAATATATTGCCTCACCTCTTCCTGCAGCAGCACCTCCTGTTTCCAGAGGTGTGAGATCTGCAGCTTGGGTCTGGCTGGTGCATGGGGGCCAAGCAAATACAAAGTCTACGTTCATCTGCAGCAAGTCAAGGCCATCTCCTTCATCCCCACAACCACAGGCAACACCGAACTCCATGGTCACCAGCCACCTCCGAAGGGCAAAGGGATGGCGAACAAGCAGCAGCAGTGCTGGGGATTGAGAGGTTTCAACACACGTGGCATCAAGGTCCCTCCCTGTACAAGCCTCGGTGACACAGTGGCCATAGCCCAGGTCCCTCAGTGTCACCGTCCTCTCCCTCTCCATCACAAAAAGGGATTTAGTTCAAAAATTGATACCACAGGCAACCCGCAATGCTTTGGTGCTTGCTCCACAGGCTGCTATGTCAGCGCAAAGTTGTCTGTGAACTCCAGCAGGACTCTGAACAGGTACTTGAGGTCTTCCCAACAAGCAACATCAATATGACTCAAGACAAATGAAAAGGTAAAACCAAAGCGGGGTCGGGGGGGAAAGAGCAGTTTGGGAGAAATTATCAGAATTATTTGAGTGGGTGCAAATCAGGCAAATAGGTTTAGCTCAAGAAGGAAAACAACTCTGGCTGAACTTCTTCCACATGAAATCCTGCACCTTTGTTTGGTTTCAAAACATTTTCGTTTTGAAACTCACCTCCTGTTTGTTTGCTTTTACGTTAAAGGGTTAAATAACCCAAAAAACTCAACAAAACTATTTGCTTTGGGCTGACTAAACTGATTCATTCAACCCACACTGTTCCCTTTTCCCCCTCCAGGTTCGTTGTTTTGCTTTAAAAAGAAAAAGCAATAGCCTTGGGCTGATCTGATTTTTGTTTTTTTTCCCCTTCTCACCCTCCTGCACTTTTTGGTTTGGCTACCAGGCTGAGAAATCCATTACCCACAGGAATCCTGGGCCAGCCTAACCCACATCTGACAGTAAAAGAAACCAGATTCTCCACGTCTTTTTTAGCCCTTGGCTTCCTTCTTGGGCTTTCCCACATGTCTCCAGCTCCCTCCGGGGCCAGTGTCCGAGCTGGGTGTTGGGGAGGGACAGGACCCTTTGCAAAGAGCCTGCACTTTCCCCTCCTCTCTGTGTGTCCAGCTCTCAGGGTCAGCACCCCCTTCCAGATGCAGCCCCTTGTCTCAGCCACATCCCAGCACAGGGACAACCGTTGGTGATGTCCTCTTCAGTCCTGAAACCTTACAGGCGCAGTGGTGAGATGGTGTTGGGAAGAACCACCAAGGAGGCAGTGAAGATGGAACTTAATATGAACCTTTAATGCACAGAACAAGCTGCCAGGAGCCTCGTGCCCCAAGGCTGCACCTGGAGCCGGTCGCTCGGCTCGGAGCGGTACAAACGCACGGCTCACCTGCAGCGTCCTCTCACCCGCCTGGCAACCCCAGGGGGCCATCACTGGCAGCGCCATGTCTACCAGCCACCTGTGCCACCTCGTCCTGGCGTCCTCAGCTGCCACAGCACCGGGGCCAGTGGCCCCACAGCTCCCGGTGGCAGGGCAGGCAGGGACGGGGTCACCCTGCGCCCAGCAGCTCCCCTCTGCTGGCCCTGGCCTCCAGCGGGTATCTCCTCCTCCCAGGGTTTTGGAGCGTGTAGTCCAGGAAATTCAGTAAGAAAAGATTAAAAAGGAGAAGCTTTTATACTGAGTCAAATTAGATAATTTCTCTTTTTTTTTTTCTTTTGAAAAATTAAAAAAAAAAAAGGAAAAGAAATTTAAGTCCAACTTGCTGATTTCTTATTTCTCTGCCGTCTGCATGAGAAAGTCCTGTTTGGCCTCGCTGTCCCCTTCCACCCCCTCCGAACACTCCCGACCCCGAACCCCACCAGCCACTCAGCACATCTTGAGTCCTTGACTCCTCGGAGTCCCTTGGCCTCCCGCAGCTCCAGGCCCGCACCTTCCCTCACCGCCCCTTGGACTCCCCGTACGTGTTGCGTAGCATGGAGACCATCTTCTCTTCGCACGTTACTTTGGTGTCCTTTAGGATGCTGTACCAGACCATGCCGGGAGGCCGGACCTCTTCGCTGCGGCAGAACAAGTAGGGCATGGTCTCGGTGCGGCTCTGGATGTAGGCACTGCGTAGCAGGGTGGAGCAGTGGCTGCTGACCTTCTCCAACCTCCTGAGGATCAGGTGTGCCTTCCTGGAGGGGACAGACAGACATAGAGACAGAGCAGGGTGGGCAATGCAAAGAGGAGACTAGGAACCAGGACTTCTGGGATCCACCACCAGCTCTGTCTTGTGACAAGAATGAACGAGACCTAAGACATTGTCCTTCCTGTTTCACATGGAGAGAAACTGTTTTGCCCAAACGTTCTGTGTGTAGATACTGATTGTCCCCCTGTACTGGGCACTGGTGAGGATGGGCCTTGAATCCTGGGATCAGTTTTGGGCTTCTCATGGGAAGAAAGTCCTTGAAGTGCTGCAGCAAGCTGAGAGAAGGGAACAGAGCTGGTGAGGGGCTGGAGCACAAGTGTTATGGGAGTGGCTGAGGGACCTGGGGGGTTCAGCTGGAGAACAGGAGCTGAGGGGAGACCTTCTGATCTCTGAACTGCCTGAAAGGAGCTTGGAGCCAGGGGGGTCGGGCTCTGCTCCCCAGGAACAAGCGTCCAGGAGCAGAGGAAACGGCCTCAAGTTGCACCAGAGGAGGCTGAGGTTGGATCTGGGGAACAATTTCTTCTCCAAAGGGCTGTGGGGCATTGGAACAGGCTGCCCAGGGCAGTGCTGGAGTCACCATTCCTGGAGGGGTTGAACAGACACGTAGATGAGGTTCTCAGGGACACGGGGTAGTGCCAGGGTTGGGTTATGGTTGGACTTGATCTTGCAGCTCTCTTCCAACCAAAATGATTCTGTGGTTCTATACTATCTCATGGCACCAGGTCAACGGGGCTGGAGGGACCTCAGGTCTGACTCATTAATGCAGCTCGGGTGCCCTGGGGACACTCTCTGCCCCTGGCTGGATGCTCATCACCACCATGTGCTCTGTCAGGCTCCAGCATACATGCTTGCCCCCCGCCCAGACCCTGGTGAGACTCCCACCACCCCACAGCTCCCAACTGATGAGCCCAGCCCTCCCTTTCCTGTTTTCTCAAGTCTCCAGGAGGCAAATGGCCCAAAAGGACTGACACTAGAATAGAGAGGAATAAAAGCACAACACATTAAGACAAAACAAAATAAACCCATAAGAAACTGAGAATCCCCTCATGGGAGTCTGCAAAGTGCTAAATCAAACAAAGGGAGGGGAAGAGGGTTTACTTCAGTGGTCTGAAAGTCTCAAGATCACAGATTATTTCCTCTCCCTCTGGTGTCAGAGGAAAGCTCTGGATTCGGGGCTCAGGGATTTCACAGTTCCTACAGGAATGTAAATTCCTGATAATGATATGTCAGGGGCAGCGCTGTCAGTCCAAGAGGCATAAACATGGGGATTATGTGATGATGAGAACTGAGCGGTGCCACAGCCCGGGCTGGGAGCTCCCGTTGGGGGAGCATCAGGAGACCGATACGGCCACAAACCCACAGGCACCCCAGGGACGGGACATCAGGGACGGGACAACAGGGACAGGCTGGCCAGAGCCACCCCAGTGTCAGAGCAGAGGGCAGAGACAGCAGCAGGACGACATCCCGGCATCACCAGCAGCTGCAGAGCTCTTGCTCCGGAGCGGGAAGGTGGAATGGAAGAGCAAAAGGAGGTGGCCCTTCTTGGACAGCACTATGTGGTACCCACATATCGATTTAATCTATAAAGATAAGCTTGACTAGGCAATTCGAGCCTCCTTAGCTGTACACACATGTATAATAATGATGTCCTGGGCTGAGCTGTGCCCAGCTCCGACAAAATACCCCTGCTCATGCAACTCTCCATGGCAGCCACCCGACCTTCTACAGCATCTGGTGCTCCCACCGCGCGTCTAGACCAGACACAGTGCCAAGAACAGGTCCTGCGCTGCTGGATGCCTGCGGCTGAGAGGTTATGAAATTCCACTATGGCATTAGATGCTTTCAGTAAAGACTGATTTATTAAAGCTAAGCTCAGCAGCAAATCAAAGGCTGTAATGACTGTCCCTACAGTTAACAAGCTTCAGCAAATCACAGTCACTGGTGCCGGATGGGACCAAAAGTGCCATTTCCTTGCTGGGATGAACCTGCCCTCATGAATATCTGTCTAACCTGTCCTTAGAGTCAAGAGCTGGCTTTCAGTGCTCACCCAGCCTAATGCTGAGAAATGGTTTCTTAACATCAGTGCTGATTCTCCCTTTATTTTTCCAGGGAAGACTGAGCAAGCGCAGGTTCCACCGTCAGCGCACGGGATGGACTTTTATGTGAGCTGAGAGTGCCTGGGAGGAGAGCATTTAGCCAGCATACCCTCCTCCTCAAAAATGATAACTACCATCTCTCTGAGGCCACAGCTACACAGTCACCCTTATTTATTGTAAATCACCTCTACTGCAAAAAGCAGATATTGTCCCTTCCACAGTTTCTCCCTGGCCATTTCCTTGTGCTGCTACAGGTGTCTGTGGGGCTGAACGCTGGGCTGACATGGGGAAGTTGTTCATTTGAAGGCCAACCAAGCAACCCCATGGGTTTGACCCCAGATTGGTTCCACTCCAGCTGGCCACAAGGCCTTTCTTGGCTACAACAAGAGGGGAGTGACAAGTGGCCATGGCCACCCCTCGAGCAAACCCCAGAGGTGGTAATCATGACTTGACCTTAACATAAGAAGAGGAATCCCCAGCACACACCTAAACATCTGCTAGCCAAGTTCTTCTCTTCCTCTCCTCCTTTCTCACCACTTCACCTTTCTTCTCCCCTCCATAGTTTTCTTCACCCACCTCTCACTTCTCCCTTCCACAACGTGCTCATTCCTTTGTCTTCATCTCCCTGGTCCTTCTCTGCCTTCCCATTCTCATTACTTCCTCCACCATACTTCCACGATCGTCTGGATTTTGCTAAAAAGCATCCCATTGTTGTTGCTTCTTGATCCACACTCAGGTCTCATCCAGGCCAAAATTCCTATGTGGGAGGAGCAACTCGAGGTAGCAAGAAGTCCAGGAGACAACCCACTCAGACCTGCTGATGTCTGCTGTGCTGTGCTCCTTGTGGAGCTGGTCCCCACACATCTGCTGTTTGTACAGCTGTGCTTGATGCAGTCGGTCCCAGGAAAAGTATCGATGTTGAAGGCTGGGATGCAGCACACGATGGTTGGCCCTACGAGGATGCTGAAAACACACTGCACTGTGGTCAAGGAGGAGACAGTGTGATGGGGAGGGAGGGAATCAGACCCCTCGCTTTTGGTGTCTGGTGCCAAAGCCCCGGTTTTGATGGGTTTCACCGCTTTGAGTCATTTATTTTAGTGGGGTAATGAAGTCATGTGTAAATGTTAGATTTAGCTTTCGGCTGTCAGCTGTTTCTTCTTTGAAAAAATAAGGAAAAAGAGAGACAGAGAGGGGGAGGGGAGGGGTGAGAAAGAGAGAGAAGCTTTCTGGTGAAGGCTGGGTAATAAATTACAGGAGCAGTTCTTGGGCTGCCAATTTAACACCATAAATCAAACCCTGGGTATTACCCAAGTGCTCCCTGCGGAGGGCTGTCGGGTCAGAACGACCACCTTTTCAAATACTGGAAATGAAATCTTCCTAAATGCTGACCAACCTCATCCCTGCCAGAAACAGTAATTTATTGCCTTATTAAAGGGTAGGAATTGGGAGAGGACGGCAGGGGAGCGAGCAAGGGGGGCGACTCTCATGGCTGCCTGTGGCCAGACCCTGAGCTCTCAGCTCCCAAAGGGATGAAGCAAACCTCCTCCTCCTCACCCCACAGCCCGTAGAGGGGGTGCCCCCACACTGGCGTGAGCCCCCACACCGGACCCGTGCCCACCACAGGGGCTGTTGTTTTAAGTTGGCGCCAGCCAGGGACCGATTCTGATCTCCACTTCAGTGATGGATTTAAGGGGTCACAGCCATAGTCATAAATGATGGAGAGGGGGATTTAAAAAGAGTGACGGCTCTACGCGGCTGCTTCCCGCTGAGGTACCGCGCGGTATGTCGGAGGAATGGAAAGGGGAGGGGTGGCTGCTGCCAGGGCACTTTGCAAGGGCTTGTGTGTCGATTGGTGACCCCAGGGTGAGGGAGTGAGGTGCAGTGATTGCGCAGGGCACAGAGCACCAAGGTCGCTGGTTGCCAGCCCCAGATCTGCAAGGATGTGCCCAAGAGCAGGAGACGTTACCTCCTGCTCTGCCCAGCCCTGGGGGTGCTGCCACAGGGACATCTGTCCCTCAGCTGCACAGGGGACAGCGATTACTCACCCTGATGGCTGGTGTGGGATTAAAGCACATCCAGAGCCAGCAAAACACTGCCCTGTCTCACTTGGGAGGAAGGTGGTGAAGGAGAATGAACCAGCAAAAAGAAGCAACGAAGAAATGATACCTGAGCTGGAGGGATGAGATTCCCAGGACTGGTGCAGGGAGAGAATGGCTGCCTGGCTGCTGTGTTCCCATATGGGGTGATTTTGTCATAAATTCAGATTTTTCCACTCTACTGAGAACTGACCTGGGTCTGTCAGACCCTCGTCTGAGAGGACAATGAGTCCGGGACTCGATGGCCTCTTATCACAGCCTCCCATCAGTACATTGCATTCCCCCTCGGTACCAGAAGGCAGCTGCTCTGGAGATGCTCTCCGTCTCCCGCGGCTGTCCCGGCCCCCTGCCTGGGCGACTGGCTTGAGCAAAGGAGAGGCTGCAAGCCCTGGGCTGCTGCCACATCCTGACCCCACTGCTGCTGGTACCCACAAGTAGGGGCACGGAAAGATTTTAACTTAATTATTCATCCCGCCTTCTTCTAAAAGCCAGGCTCTGTTAGTAGTGGTCATAAGAATTGTCCCGAAAATACAGTATGAGACAAAAACAGAGAAATCTCCCCGTCGCTGTGTCAGGAAGCATTCTTGCTGCACAGATCCAAAGGTCTGAATGCACAGTAGCGTTAAACCTTCACTGGTTTAGACAGATTCTTCTGTTTTGTTGGAAAGAATTGACTCTGTGAGATTCACTTGGTGTCTGTAAGAGGAACGGGGGGTGCAGGAAAGGGGTTGTTGTTGCTAAAGGAGACTTGCAGGATGAGGCACAGCCAGGTGCCAAGATGCTGCTGACCACAGAAAGTCCTGGTTTGGGGCCACCTATGAGCTAAGTTTTTAACGTCTTCTTAATGTAAACCGTCTGGTTGGGACATCTGGCTGTCAGTGTGTCTTCTCGCAAGCAGCTGTTTGCAGTAACCTGTGGCTTTCATGGAAACTGGGCTCACGAGGACTCCAGTGTGATGTATTTATTACATGGAGGCAATCAACTTCCCTCTTGTCACTCAGTTTTATGAGCGAACATTTACTGCGAATCTGAGGCTCATCTGATAAACATTTCAAGGTACGAAAATGAACGTCCCCCTGGGAAGGAGAACAGTCCGTCAATTAAAATCGTGTTACGAGATGGCCTCCCCTGGCACAGCCTGACTCTGCTGCTACGTCAGAGCCTCCGTTCCTGTCCAAGCTCCCTGCGAAGCCAGGCTGGACGCGGAGTTTCGCTCTTGTCGAGAGCCTGGCACCGGCTGCTGCGGCATTTAGAGATTCTTCCCCTTGGCTACAAGTCACGTAATTCTCAAGTAAGAACAGGGGCACACGAGCACTTCTAGGAGCTCATCTGGCTTGGCGAGGACAGCAGGCAGCAGCCAAATTGACTGCTGACTCCAGATGTAGCTTGGTGTACTCGGGCAATTTAAATGTCACCTTGCAAACCTCACGGCTCGCTGCAGGTATCAGGTTAGAGAGCATCCTTCAATAAGTGTGTTGGATCTCAATAATGGAGGAAATAAGGATGTGTAAGAGGAGGCTGATGGTTCCCAGGGATTTAGAGAGAGAGAAGCAATCGAAAAGGACAAACAAGTCTGCAGCGTCATCAAAGAGGGAGGAAGGATGAGAGTGGCTCTGTGCCGGAGGCGAAGGAACTACCAGAGAAACTACGACCAAGGTCATCTCTGTGGGAGGACAAGCCCCAGGCCAGCCTAGATTTCTGTCCAGGAGGGGCATAAAGTGTTGTGAGGAGCTCTCATGCTGGTATTATGGACAGATCCTCAGTCACAACCAACAAATAGACAGAAGCTGGGGGGAGAGAAAGAAAATCTGTTCCAGTTACTCATGGACCCTGTTCTCCACCTTCCTCTGCTCCAAATTCCCGGAGAACATGTTAGAGGAGGACACTGGATGAGCTATGTCTCTAAAAGCTCCAAAACAGGTCAAGGCTTTTTGAATCCTGTAAGAGATTTCAAGATATCTTGATGGATACGGCTACTTCTGAGCTTTTCAGGCTGTGTCCCCAGGGGCTGGGACACTGCCAGGACACTGCCAGCCCCCTGGATACAACGCAGCCCATTGATTTGTGACCTCTTAGAGTCTTCCCACCCCTCTGGCTGTACATTGGGGGTTTGCAAATGCAGTCCTTCTGGAAAAGTTGTTCTTTGTGCTCCCAGGAACAATCCTCTCCCAGCCCTCCCCAGAGCACAGTAGTATAGCAAAGAGAAAATATTTGTAGTATAAAGCTGTATATAGGTAGCAGATGAGGTGCTGTGCATTCGAAGGCATCCTTCACTATGTCCCAGGCCTAATTTACAACCTTTGCTCCTCACCCCCCACCTTTTCCAACACACTCAGCTCATCCGCAGCATCACCCACGTGGTTCACCCTGGTTGCTACATGTCCATTCATCCAAAGACAACCCAGCTGCTAGACATCCCATCAAGCATCCATCCAAAGACTGAGCAGGACCTGGTGGTCCTGGGGGACGGTAGGACAGCTTGGTGACCACCAAAAGGGGATTTCTCTCAGTGACAAGAAGGCAATGGGGTTCACTCCCACGTTTGCCAAGCAGAGGGGTGGCTCTGGGTGGTGGGGCAGGAGGAATGTGGGGAAGGGACAGGTACCTGGGGCCCAGCTCATCCTCACTGCGCCAGACGAAGTCTCCAAACTTCTCATAGTGTGAGTTGTAGTGGTGCTGGACGCGGAAGAGCATGGAAGCGGAGACCTCCATCAGCGTGTTATAGGCCGTCTGCTGCTCCTTCCCACTGGTGTAGCCGTTGTAGAGGTTGTAGATTTTGTCAGCTATCTCTGGAAAGGATCAAGGGACGGGATTAATGAAGAGCCAGAAGGTGCTAACGCAGGAGGAGGAGGAGCAAAGCCCTTGGCTGGGCTGGCAGGAGCAGCAGGACGGCTGCCAATCCCTCGGGGCTGCCTGGCGCTGGGTTTGGTGACCTGGGGAGCGTTTAGTGATTCTGCAGGCTGATCCTGCACCAACACTCCATAAGGGAACGGGAGGAGGAGAGGAGGGGGCTGCCAGCACTGGGGGATGCCGCCTTATTCTCCCAGGTAGGGCAGGCAAGCTCTTCCCTAAGTCACCAAAACAAAAGCAATTGCACAGCTATGATGCTAAAGGGTCAGAAGAACATAACATTGATAACAATATGGTGCTTGAGCCAGAAATACAGCACATGTCGCCGTGGGTATCGACTAGAGCAGCTCAGAGGTATTAAACAAGGGTGTGCAATCTCTGCTGTAGAAAAGTATCTCTTTTTGGAAACAAAAAAAATTAAAATCCCATTTCTTTCCTTTTTTTCTAGTCTGACACTTGCTCATTTTTCCTGGGAATGCTAAGCAATAACATGAAACAAAGCATTAATGAAAACTTTCTTCGGCATGCTTTCCAAAACAGAAGGCAAACGAGAAAGAAAACACGTAACTTGCCTTTCATTGAGAGGAATATTTTTAAATTTAAAAGCAGCAAAGCACTCTGGGCGTGAGAACAAATGGCATTGGTTTCAAAACTGGAACATGCCAATGTGCAGAAGTGGTTGGGTGTTTCTGTTTCAGAACCAAAGCATCTGCCACCAGCATCACTTTAAACACCCGGAGCCGACAGTGACCCACACGGCTCGCTGATCAGCACAGCCAGGGATGCTTCTCTCACTTCTGCAAGAAGAAATCGCTCTTTTTCCAAGGAATGTGTGTCAAACGCACGTTATCGGCTCCCAACAGCTTTGTGTGGGGATGGATGCACATGGAAGGACCATGGGAGCCACCAGCTCCCCACACAAGGGGACTTTACCACTGGACACTCTTGTAATCTGTCACCCCTCCCCAGATTAACGCCCCTGTGCCCATGGGTGAATTTACAGGAGCCTTCACCGGGTGAGAGGACGGACTGGAGGGGCTTGTAGGAGTACAATGAATATATGAAAAGCAAAATCAGCAGGAAATGTCTTCTGTTGTGGAAGACGCGGTGTCTGAACACTGACCTTCAGCCTTGCTGTCATCTACCAGTGGGCAGGCTGTCCGCAGGGTGACCGTGCTCAGCTCCGAGTGTCTCCCTCGCGTATCCACGGCATAGAGGGTAAATCTGGAAGGAAAGAAGGAAAAGGAAAAGAATGTCTTTATCCCTCAGTCCCACACCACCAGGTTGTTATGGGAACCGGCCTTCACCAGGGAAAGGAAAAAAGCGGTCCAGGCCATCGGTCAGTGCTAGCATCTCCAGGAGATGTGAGATGATCTCAGGCTTAGGAGAGCACCAGGGGAAGGGGCCGGGGGGACAGGTCACTGTGTCCCCGTCCTGTGTCTCCTCCCGCTGGGAGCCCTGCGGGGCTGCGCCCTGCATCTGCCTGACTGCAAAAGGATGCCAACATCCTCGGAGTTCTTTGCCAGGCACCGATGCAAACCTTATAACACTGTGGTGTTTGCAAGCCAGGCTGCTCTCTGGCCCTCCTGAGAGTGGAGCATTAATTCCTGCTGTAAAGCGGGCTCCGTGCTGACAAGTGACAGCTCGTACAAGTCCTGTGAATGGCCCTTGAGGTTGTTTTCTCCCTCATTTCCTCACCAGGGTGGGGTTGGTAAAAGGGTGGGAATGATAATTTCACACTTGAAGTTAATGGAGAGCATCTGACAATAAAATATGACTGGACGAAGCATTGAATAAACAGGCTGTGGCTGCATGGGATGTCCCAGGATGCTGAGCTCAAAGTCCTGGTCCGAATATCAAAGCTCCAAAATGAGAATGTTTCTTCGCAGCAGGGGTGACAATCTTCCATTCACCCTCCCAAAAGGCATCAGTTTGTATTTATTCACTCGGAGTCAGGCACAGAAATTCGAGCTGGCTTTGACAAAGTGCAGGAGCTGGCTTGTACCCCTTGGAGGTCTGAGATGGCCGGTGGTGGGGCACCCAGCTCCTGAGAAATAACACAGCCCCACTCCTTGTTGTATGGTAAAACCAAGCAGCTCTTGCAAGGGAGTGCAAAGAGTACCATAAAGGCAGCTGAAGCTTAAACAGGATTGAGACCTGAGGTGTGTTTACTTAAGGAATGGTCCTAGCTCCTCAGCATCCCTCCTGGGGACTGGAGCAATTCCTGTCCCCACACACAAGCACCGCCAGCCCCCTCTCTGCTCCCCGCGGGCCCTGCACACCCCACACGCGGCTGATAAGAGCTGACATTTGCACGGTAGCAATTCCCAGCACAGGACATATTCTCTCTGAGCAATTAGCACTAGTTCCTTAACAATACTTGCTGTCTGAAAGGACTCCAGAAGACTGCCAAGGAACCCACTGGTGTGCAGGGACAACTCCCATTTTCACAAAGCTGGGGCATGCAGGGGATGCACACGCTGAGCTCACCCAAGGGGATGCTATTTAATTCTTTGGCATGACATCATTTTCCTTAATTTATAAGAAATGTTGCTCAGAGTGGGAGCATCTCAGGAAGGATGTCCGCAACTGTGCAACTTCACAAGTACCACACACAGGCTGTTCTCCCGCTATAATTAAGGGACAGCAACAGAGCAATAGGGTAACATTGAATTCAAGGCAGGAGTGTAACTGCAGGGCTTTGCATTCCATCCCAGAGGTGCCACCATTCTTCCTCTTCTCTTCAACAAACGAAGGGTTCACGATGAGTAGAATCACAGAACAGTTTGGGTTGTAGGGACCTCCAAAGCTCCCCCCAGTGCCACCCCTGCCATGAGCAGAGACATCTTCACCAGCTCAGGTTGCTCAGAGCCCTGTCCAGTCTGGCCTGGGATGTCTCCAGGGATGGTTCATCCACCACCTCTCTGACCAACCTGGGCCAGGCTCTCACCACGCTCAGGGGTAACAATTTTCTTACTGTGTACAAGCAGTAAGAGGGATTAATGAGCAGATTACTGCTGCGAGCTGATCTCCATCCCCATCCTGGGGTCACTCACTGAGCCACGGCGCTTGTGTTGTTTTCTTTTTCAAAAGGCTGAGCACAGCTAATGTGTAACCTCTGCTCTACCCGTAGCGGCGCAATCAGGGAGGCTCCATTAGTTCTCAGGCAATCAGTGCCAGAGCACTTTCCTTGAAAACCAGCAGACTTTTATCAAAACATAATTGTAACATTTGGCAATTAGTGCCCACATCACCTATCCCATTGCCAGCGGGGTCACGAGGGAGCAGCTCTGCTTGGCAGGGTGGTAAAACACATCCCGCCCTTGGGGTGATACTGAAGACCTGCAGCAGCCCTTTGACTGCACTCTTCCCCTCTGCCCAGCATGCACAGAAGCAAAGTCACTCAGCTGCCAAGAGCAAGAGCATCTGTACTGGGTTAAAAAATGTATATCAACAAACAAGCCCTTCATTTCATCACTTTTTCAGATGATATTAAAAAAAAACCCCACAACATGTAAATGGAAAAACATCAGAATCAAAGTGATTTTGATCTGGTCAAAAATTCCTTTTTTTGAGAAAAGAAATACAATTGTTTTACCTCACCTGAAACCAGCTCTCTTTCAAGAACCTCTGAGGAAAAGTTTTGCATTTCTATTCACTCTGAATGAGATGTTTTGGAATCAGCACTAATAAATTCAGCTCTGGTGGAAGCTGGCAGCCCCGGCAGTGCACAGCCCTCTGCACCTCTCCAGCTCCTTCCAGCGAGGGATCTCAGAAGGTTTTAACATTAATTGTGGTCAAAAAGATCACCCTGAAGCACAGCAGTATTAATAGCTCTGTTTTATCGATGGTAAACAGAGACATATGGGGTGAAACATTGTGCCCCAGAGAGGCTCAGTGACATGAGCAGTTTGGAAACTCAGGAGATGATGTTTCCAGTCTTATTCTCAAACCACTTGACCATCCAGCCTCCCTGCCGCAAAAGACTTTTACAGCCAGTTAATGGCACAGTGCAGAGTGTTGGGGTTTATTCTTTTTCTTTTATTCCGGGAAACAGACAATTAAGAGAAATGAGTGTGAAGATCTGCGTCTCAGTGTAAACCGGCATTAAGAGGCTGATCTTGCTTGTTGCACCTACAACTCCGGCAGATGCAGGCGAGGAGCCACTGGCAGGGACAGGACCAGCCTGAGACCCAACAGGGCACGGAGAGGGACCACAGGAGGGATGGGGATGTCTGCACGGCAAATAAGGGGAAAACTGAAGCCAACACAACTGACGGATGGAGCTATGGGAGGATGCGGCAGCCTGCAGTCCAGCTCTATAGTGCGACGTGGAGATCTTCCTGCCATACCTACGTACAGAGTCTGGGGACAAAGATCAGAACAGGCAGCATCCCCACCGACGATGACGGAACTGCACCCGATTATGCCAACTCTGATAATTTGTGAAAAAAGAAAAAAAAAAAAGAGGTCAAAGCGTGGTTCTGAAGTGTTTTGCCCAAGGCAGAAGACGTCTGGGGTGAAGTCAAAGCCAGAAATGAAAATGTCTCAGACCCACACTCAGTGCACGAAACCACGTCAGACAACCTGGAATGCCATATGGCAGCTACAATCTGGCAGAGCCTCCTTCCTAACCTGGAGGTGTTTTGTTTAGCAATCAACTTTCCCCACGACGTTTTCTCATGTTCTCCCTCTGCTTTCCAAAGGAGCTTGGGGCTACCTGCTACCATCTCACAGCTGATCCTCTTTTTCACCCGTGCCCTCAGCAAGATCATACAAGCACACTTGCTTCTCTAGAAATACTAAGATGTATTTTGCCCAAAGAGGTTCCAAAGAGCATTTCACCACTGGAAGCACATACGCTCTTGGCAGAGATCAGCCCCTCCGTGCCTGGAAATGCTGCCGTCTCTGCAGCAAAACACAGCATATGAGTCCTATAAAGCGATGCCGCTTCGATGTTTACTACTATATTCAAATCTATTGGGACCCGAAGGAACTTTTAGAGGGAGATAGAAAGCAATTAACATGTGGCCTCATTAAATGTCAGCAACACCTTCCTCGTAGATACCCCACCCAACGTTGGCTGAAGCCTGGATTTTATCACTAGGCTCAAGATGCTTCTTAGGGGAGGAAGAGAAAGCGGATGGGGGGCTGTTAAAGCTTTGGTTCCTGGAAGCCAATGATTGTGGAAGACTGTGAATTGTATACCGAAAACAAATTAAAAAAAAAGAAAAATATGTTTCTGTCCTTTCTCATTGCAAACAACCCCCCACTAAAATACAAAATTCTAAAGACAAAAACATAAGGCTGATAACGAAACCCCAGAAAGTGTTATTTATTTATAGATAATGTCGGCTCATGTTTTTTCAACTCCAGCTCATGACGCTCATGATGTTTGAGTGTTTTACTCATGATCCTTATTTGCGGGAAGGGAGATAAGGACTTCTGCATCTGACCTTCCTTAGCTCTACGACTGATTTCTTTATATCCTACAGAGATACCACAGGCATTTCTATTCTGCCTTGTGAACTGCTCTTCCTGAAGCCTTTGGGCTTGTGCAGCTGCTCAGTGAGATGCCCTATGACAAACAAGATGCCCGGGCTGCAGAGAAAAGGGTCTGACAAGGAGCTGCTGAACACCAGTGGCTGCATCCAAAAGCAACGGCTGTGGCAAACCCTGGTATCCTAAGGAGATCCTTGCACCACCTAAATGGGGGACAGGGCAGAGACGCTGCTCCAGAGTCCAACATCATGCGGAAATATGCTCTCATGCTTTCCGAAGTGGTGCAACCACAAGATGCTCCTGCCAGTAGGGCTTGGCTGATGAGCCTGCGCTTGGTGTCTTGTTCCTGCAGCCACCCAACTCTGTTTTGCTGCTGGCTGCGGGAGCTGGGCGCAGGGCAGACCTGGTCGGTGTCACACACAAGCAATGGCAGCGCAGGTATCGCCAGCCATGATGCTGAGCATGATAACACAAACCCTGCCATGGCTGAGATCGCATCACCTTGGTGCTACATGCACATTCTGCCATGACCCTCTGGTCAATCACAGCTTCCCCATGCACAGCAAAAGGGGACAGCTCATCATGGCAGAGGAGATTTGGACCAGCTCAGTGCACACTGGGGAGAGGCACCAAGGGAGGGGACACCAACCTGCTACCACCACCCACCAAACTGCTGTTTATATATCATAAATCTTGTGCAAAAGGACCAACATCTTCTGCTCTGCATTGCCACCATTTATGGCTCTGCAGAAGGGCAATAAATACATGGCAGATAGCACCATCTTGAAAACAAAAAGGAAAGCCTTCCTCACAGTTCTACCAGCAAGAAAAGTACCTCTTATAACTGGGTTTGTTTTAACCATCCGTGACAAGTGACCCTGCTCCCGTCATGCGATGGAGGAACAGGTTAGCAGTGATGCTGGTGCCACGCCAGAGTATTGAAGCTTTGCTGTTTGTGCATGCACAGGGCTGTCAGTGAACTGTTCTCACAATTCACACCTTCTTTTTTTTTTTTTCCAGGACAGCAAATGCTATGAGACTAATTGTTATCCTCCAACAGATGCCTCCCAACAACACCAAACTACAGTTCTCAGATGGAGGGAAATAAATGTACCTGCCACAACATGCCTCAGGTGTGTGATGCCTTTTGGAAGCATATAAAACAGTGCCCATCAAATACTCCTGGCAGGAGGAAAAGCACAGGTTGCTCTGCAGAGTAAGGGGCTGTTTGTTCAAGGAGACTTCTGGAAAAGGGCACAGGAGACCTAATTTCTGAGGGCATGTGGAGCAGCTGTGGGGCTGCGAACGGGCTGGCACAGTCACGGGTCCACCTCTGCCCTGTGATAACCCTGGGAAAGTCACCCAGGGTTATCCACACTGCAAGGTTACCGGGGGAGATGCTGGGGGAAGGAGAGCATCACAGGAGACTGCTGAGCACGTCTACATGCACGGTCGATCCTCATGTAGCGCCAATGAATTCGCTCTGCTGGAGTACTACCAGTGTGAGCACTGAGGGATGGGAAAACGCTGCTCTGCGACTTTTGGCACTGAAATGGCATCTCTGCGTGGCACTGGGTCAGCATAGTACACTGCTCCAGGTCTCCTCAGCTTGCCCTCTGTCTCTGAGCTGCAAGGCCATGAAGAGCCCAGCCCTGCATTGGGGAAGGTGTAGGCTGGTCTCTGACTCTGCGCCCATGGTAGACGCTGCAATCCTGAGCCAAGCTGCGATGCGGATTCGCTCAGCTCTCTCTCCTTATAGCACTTCATCAATCTCTTTGTTTCAGATCCCTGTTGAACAAGATCCAAAAAAATGATGAAAGGGAAGGAAAGAAATTAATTAAAAATCCTGACTATTTCTTGCTACTGCCTGGATCCACTGCCTCCCTGCTAGAGAAATCCCCAGCATGACATTCACCTTCCCAGTCTCAGCTGCAGTCTCTAGTTTTCCCAAGATTTTCCTCGAAACCCCGTCAATAAACTCCAGCAGAGCAGCGATTCCCAGTAGCACCATGGCTGTGAAAGAGCGCCTTGATACACAGGCCACCTCCTGTTCCCCAGAGCCCTGTTCCTGAATGATCCCTGTGTTGGAGGGCCAAGATCCCACAAGGAGCCCCTTTGCCAGCCGGACACCTTGCACACAGCAGCGCCAAGATCGCCTTCGGCAAAAACGTGTTTCACTGGAACTGAGGAAAAGAACACCAGCCTGTTTCAGCAGGGCCGTGGTTTCACCCAGAAGGTGCAGCATGGTCAGCGCAGTCCTCCTGGACACCATGTCCTCAGGGTGCTGAGAGCACCAGCAGTGTCTCCTGTGCCCCCCTGCCCTTGATCTCCTCCTTGTCACCCCTGCTCCTTGCAATCACTGGTGAGGAGCAGATAATTACTCCCTCATCCTTGATAAGGTTTCTGCTTCCCCAGAGCATGGCTTGTGCTCAGAGTACATCTTTTTAGCTTTAACACCATGGATGAAGGAAGAGCTGAGCAAGCTTCCCTGGAGAGAGGGGCTACACAGCACAGAGCTTCTGACCGAGACGGGATGCAGATGGGAGAACAGTTCCTTGGCGTGGCAGGAGGACAGCACACCCAAATAAGCCGCCCTGACATGAAATAACATTAACACAGCCTGTGTTGCAACCCTAGGGCTTTAGCTCCTTGGCTTGCTCCAAAGAGCAATAAGTCTTTTATTAGCTTGAAGATGCCCAGCAGACCCTTAGGGTATCCCATAGGGTTGGTCCCTGAACTCTGAAGACAGGATGATGGCAGAAAAAGCAGGATCACTATGGAATTACCAGTTTTGGGGAGGATGGGTAGAGGGAGGGTGTTTGAGGTCTGTATTTCTTGGCAGTTGTGTCCTTGCTTTCGTCCTGCTGGCTGTGAGGATGAAGATTCACAGATGTGCTTATACAGGCAATGCAGTGAGAACTGGCCCAGCTCTTCACAATCTCCACAGCCTGTCTCAGGGCTGGGGGCAAAGTGTCCCCCCTCTCTGTGTGGCAGGGCCAGAGAAGGTCCCAGGTCACCCAGGATGTGAATTCTGATGTTCTTTGGTGAACCAGAAGGAGGTGGTGCTGAGACACTACATCCCAGTGCTTTTGGATCCAGTGAAGCAAAAGCAGTTTGTATCAGTCTGTCATGCACCAGAGTCCCTGTTCTTCTGGGACTCACCAAAAGATCCCTAACAAAGCCCTTGGACAAAGGTCAAACGAGTTGCAAATGGCTGCCTGTGCTGCTGGAACAATTCCCCTCACACCATGGGTCAGATTGATGCCTGAGGCTGCAAACCACAGGGGCTTGTCCCGCTCAGGCTGCAGGGCGATGTACCAAGCTGTCCTGGGCTCGGCATGGCCAGGGAGGGCTTTCCCCAGGCTCTGTGTCCCACACGTCCCTCAGGTCCTGCCCCAGCCTTTACAAGGGCACTGCAATGCCCAGGGATCCCTCCAGCTCTCCACAATCCCCCCAAAGCTCCGTCTCCTCGCAGGGTTTGGGTACCCCCAGGCAGCACCTGCATCCTCTCTCCCTCCTGCTGCAACACCTTCTGATTTCCCCTCAGGTCGGGGACAATCCTGCTCCTTGTCCCACAGACACCCCAAAGCCCCCAGCCCTGTCTCTGTGAAGGTTCCATGTTTTGGGCTAAGTAGTTACTCAGAGGTTTCTCTTGTCTTCTTTGCACGAGTCTATGGGTGGGTGGCTTTCAGCCTCATCAGAAAGCATTAGTCCTGCACGCTGGGTGGGTCTCCCAAGAGAGACACATCACTTTAGTACCATCCTCGTGCTACTCCTGGGACAGCTGCTGTCCTCCTGCAGGGCTTGGGGAGGCTGTGGCTGCAGGAGACGAAAAGGCTGCTCAGAAGGAGAGAGGGAATAAATCAAACTCTTCCTCCAGTTGTGCCGGGGAGAAAGGAGAGACAAACGAGGCCCTGGACCCCTGCAGTGAGCGCCACAATGGAAATGTTCTCAGCTAACCATACCAGCCATTCAACCTACCAACGCTGTGCAAAGCTTGGCCATCACCAGTCCTGGGGAGATGGGGGGAGAGGAAGGTTGTGACCCTTGGCAAATTGGGAAACGTTTGCCCCTCCCAACCTCACAGTCACTCTAAACAAGAACCAGACACTCCACAGTTTGCTACGCCAGGAGAACCCCTTGGTAGGGCTTGTTCTCATCCTCCTGGGGACTTGGCTTCCATCTGGGCTGCTGGTTGAAATCCAGCCCAGGCTGGTAGTGACTTCAAAAGACAGTGTCATCTGAGGAGTAGTGGGTGGTCCACAACAAGCGAGCCGATGGCTGACTGTTCTTATAGAAGCCACCACAATGGGGCCTCTTGCTTGACAGCCTCAGAAGAAATGCGAAGGGCTGCACGGACCGCAGGGAGTGGAGCTTGTCCTCTGCCCTGAGGGTGGTGCCTCTGCTGCAAGTCACCTTAGTAGGCTGTCACAGGGGCTTGACCGTGCACCCCTTCAAGCAGAGGCTGTCAATCCATCTATCTCCGTTGGGTTTGTCCCCTGCACAGTTGCCCAGCCCTAGCTTCACCCTCTGCATGTAACAGAGCCAAACAAAGCACCACAACAATAAGGGCACACAAAGGAACTGCTGGGAGGAGGGGGACGTCTCTGATTGCTGCGCTCACAGCATCCCTGGCAGGATCTTGACGTGCCAACCTCCAAGCGAGAGGCATCCGTACCCCGCGTTGGGCTGCGGGAGCCATCGGATCCCTGCAACAACGCCGTGATGCGGAGAGGATGGTGGCACAGCAGGATGCTGTGTGCCAGCGACCCCCAGCAGAAGGATGCCAGTCAGGTCTGCGGTCACCGCTGCCCGCACCCTCCGCACCCCCAGGACCCCGAATCGAGGGGGGACAGGGTGAGGTGCTGGCAGCGGGCGGGAGGTTCTCACAGCTCCGGCAGGCAGGCAGGAGGGCCGAGGGTAGGACGAGGGGGGAACCCGAAACAAATAATAAAAAACAAAATCCCAGTAAGCACGTTAGAATTCGTTTGAAGTGCAGAGGAGCTTTCAGGCAGGGTTATGTACATCTCCCAGCCCGGCGTGATTTACACATTCCTTGCAAGCAAAGGAATCTTCTCTGATTTGAAGTAAAACAGATGTTTGGGGTTTTTCTTCCCCCAACCCATTTTAATCATTTCTTTATTGAAATGATGGCTATAGAGCTGACCAGCGTGGAGTGAAGGGCCCTGCTACCCCCAGCAGACCTCTGCTGGGACCAGAGACCGGCTGCCCTGTAATTCGGGAGCGCTCCCCAACACAGCGGTGGCCGCGCTTGTGAACATGCAGAGATGCGCAGCCAGCCCTGATCTCCTGCAGATGCTGCTCCGGGGGCATCATTCCTGCAGGCTTCTTCCTTTGCTTTCCCCTCTGTGTGGAAAGAGCACAACTCCCAGCAGCTTTTCTTCCTTCTGCAGTTAGAGCTAACACACAGATCCTCCATCCCTGCTGCACCAGCCCAGATCCAGGAGACTTTCTAACCCTTCCTACCAGTCCAGGAGACTTGTGTTTGATGGTGGGACTTGCCCTTGCTCCTACACCTTAGCGTCACACATCACCTCCGTTGTGCTCTATCCAAGCAGTATCAATAGAGAAGGGCAGCCTGGGCGATGCCCACGGACTGGCAGTAGCTGTGCTGCTCACCGTCCCCTGTGCTGCACACACAGGGGACAGTGCTGGGCAGGTAGGTTGGAGCTAGGACTATAGAATCATGGAATGATTTTTCATATAGTAATTTCGGTTGGAAGAGACCCTCAAGATCATAAAGTCCAACCGTTAACCCAACACTGGCACTAAACCATGTCCCTGAGAGCCTCATCTACACACCTTTTAAACACCTTCAGAGATGGTGACTCAACCATCTATTGGTTTGAGGACTATGTGATTTCAGTCAAGTTATTTTGCCCCTGTTTTTGTGCCATGTTTTCCACCTAGGAAATCATCTGGGAAAGGAACTTCCTTCTCCCAGAGGAATGCAGAGCATCGAGTGCAGCCCGAGGCTTCTGCGTGCTGGTTGATGCTGCAAACTACCAGCAGACCCATGACCTCGAGTTTACACTGAGAATAAGTCATGCCCAGTAGCAAACCCATCCGGCTCCCCCATCTTTTTCTTTTCCTTTTTTTTTTTTAAACCCTGTTGTTATTTCTCAGTACTTCGTTGGTGGCAGGGCGGGAAGGTTTTTTGTAACACATTCACGTACCATTGGGACTCACTCCCATTCCCGTCTGGTACAAGAGATTGCACAAGAGAGAGAAACAAATGGGGATGAGGAAACGCGTGTTTATGAGAGACAGCGCAGTCATCGTGAGCAAGTGACCCCCCACAAGAGAACCGGCCTGGGAGCCCGTGGAGAGTTTCCATTCTCTCCTAACACTCCATTCATCCCTCGTTTCATACCTCCCCCGAGGCTCCGCGACTGGCCGCAGTCCCACAGCACAGCACGGGACTCGGACCCCCCGTGCGCCGCCTTCCGCGATATTTGTCGTTGGGGGGAAATAGAGAGATGTTGTTGTCTCATAAAGATAATGAATTGAGAAAGAGCAGCGCCCTTTGCTCTCGTGCTCCTTGTTTTCTTCCCGTGGAGGAGCAGCGAGTCCTCCCTCCTGCATCGCTCAGCGCCCTCCCCGCTGCCCATTTCGCCTCTGCCCATTACCCCTGTGCACCCCAGTGCCCATCCTCACGGGGTTCTTTGTTAACACCCCCGATGGAGGTTTGCATGGGCCTTTCTCACTCTGTGTGCTGTGACCACTGCAATGAGCATTCTCCTGACCCGATCGGGAGCCCTCTGTATAATCCAAACCACATTGCTGCCTGATCGGACACGGTCACCAGTAAATAACCTTGACTGCAGTGATCTGGAAGAGCGAGGGATCCTATACCACCGCTATTAATGATTTCAGATTGTACATCATTTGCAGATGACACAGAGAAGGTTTCATTCCTCGCTACTCCCTGCCGAGGCACCTTCCCCAGGACAGTATCTGCCTCCACTCAGCTGGCTCTAAGCTAAAGTCACCTGGGTGACAATTACTCCTGCCCGACACTGGTGTGCACGCAGGGAATGGTGATGGATGATCTCTGCATTCCCGCATGTGTTGCAGAGCTCGCAGCAATGGGGCTGGGGTCCCCCTGCAAACAGGTGGGGCATTAACAAAACCAAAAGCAATCGCCCATGCACACATACTACAACTCACTTGAGTCCCTCTCCCTCCTGCTCCCGCAAGCCCCCCGCTGCCTCCCCCCTTTCTCCACACACCTCAATTTCATTATCTCTGATCTTGAGCTGCCTATTACATGCTTTTTGCCAACATAAATATTTAATCCCAGTGTATTGCACAGAAAGGCCCTTGTGGAGTTAATACTTCAACTCATGTTTCCGCTTCGAAAACAATTCGACGCGTGGCGGGGCAGCAGGGACAAGCCAGGGACAGAGCCAAAAGCTGGGGAGCTGTGTGGGGCGATGCAGGGGGGGCTTCACGCCATGGGCGGGGCTGCATCAAGGCTGCTCTGCTGGAGGGTTTGGATAAGCACTGGAAGCGCCACAGGGATGTCACTACATGTTGCTGCCGGGGGACACTGCCAAGCGAAACACAAGGTGCAGCGCTTTGCTGGGCTGCAGGGATATTTAGGATATTCTGTTCTCTGCAGTGCCTGGGGTGGAAAGCTTTCCGTGAAGGGTTTGCTTCACCTGCCAGGGCATGGGGCTGAGCAGCCAAATTATCACAGGCTGCTCTACGTGTGCACTGTCGCATCTCATAGAATCATTTTGGTTGGAAGAGACCCTCAAGATCATCAAGTCCAACTGTCAACCTAGCACTGTCAAATTCACCTCCAAACCGTGTTGCTAAGAACCTCATCTCCATGTCTGTTCAGTCCCTCCAGGGATGATGACTCCACCACTGGGCAGCCTGTTCCAACGCCCAACAACCCCTTCCAGGAAGAAATTTTTCCTAATACTCTAATTTTTCTCAATATCCAATCTATCCAATCTCCTCATCAAACACCTCAAAACACATCTGCACACCCCAAGGTTATTTAGAGCAGAAATGACTTCACCTCAGATGGGCTATGGGATAAGGGTTATGGGATAGTGGGTTGATAGGGCTATTGGGTAGCACTAAGGCATACGTTCCTGCTGCTGGTATGGGAAGGACCCCCAGCAAAGTGACATACAATAGGGAGACCTGCAGTAATATCACTGTTGGGCATTATCCCAGACTTGCTCTGGGACAACTAAGCTCACAATTAAGCAAGAAGATGCTGTTATTAAGACAGGAACTTCCCCAGGAGAACAGGCTACCCAAGGCGGGAACGCACATCAGTCCTTGCCCATGAGGGACAAATGCTCCTGCAAGAAGGGAGGTGAGTGTAGGGCCAAGAAGACGACTTGCAGTGGGAGATGTTCAGAGGAAGGAGCTTTCAGGTTCCAGACATAGCTCAGGTTGCTGCTGCTCTACAGCTTCCTCAGCAGAAACCAAGAGGAGAAGAGATGGAAGAAAAGCAATGAGCTGATTCACAGGTATGACAGCCCAGAGCTGAGTCGAGGTGAGCAAACAAGCCCACCTCACCGAGCCGCCCCCAGGGGTCTGGGCAAACATCTACTAGTGACCCAGCACCGAGCTCTGTATGGGGGGCTCCCTTCGCACCCCTTCCTGCCAGGGCAGCGGGTCTCTACACCCCACTCCATCAGGACAGGACCCTGGCCCAGCACCCCCTCCATCCACCAGCCTCTCAACAAAAAGCCTCACCCTCTACTTCTCTTTTTTTTTTTCAGAAACATTTAAATTATGACATAAGTTTTGGCTCCGAGGGTTTTCAGTGAAAAGCCAGGGTATTCTCTTTCCCCTTTTCATAACAGAAACCATATTGCTGTATAATCAAATTTATCTCATTCCTGATGAGGGAAGTGAGTGTGTGTGTGAGGTGACCAGGAGCGATGGGGGAATGTGCGCTGGGAGCATTCATTCTGAAGGTGCTCAAGGTAAATACCCTTGGCAGTATGAAGCAGCATCAGGCTGGAGAGATCAAGCAGAGACCAAATGGGCCACAGCTCCAGCAGGAAGAACCATCCATGGCAAGTCACACCTCACTATGTAGGTGCCACTTGCACAACCAAGCAGCTACTTCTTGGCTTTCTCTCTCATTTTATTATGCTGTTCTCCCCACTGTATAGGAAACCTAGGAAAGGGTAGCTCAAGTTTAACATGCCTATTTTACATGTGGGAAAACTCAGGAAGAAGCAGCTACCTTGAGGTTATTTGCTAACTTTGAGTGTCTCCATTTTACATGGACCTACTCCGGTGCAAGTTCAGTTGAAGACAATGGGAACTGTGGCTCTGCCAGTGAAGTCTCAAGTTGCACCAGGGAAGGCTCAGATTGGATATCAGGAAAAAATTCTTCACGGAAAGGGCTGTGGGGCATTGGAACAGGCTGCCCAGGGCAGTGCTGGAGTCACCATCCCTGGAGGGGTTTAAAAGGTGTTTAGACGAGGTTCTTAGGGACATGGTTTAGTGCTAGAATTAGGTTAGGTTATGGTGGGACTCGATGATCCCAAGGGTCTCTTCCAACTGAAATGACTCTATGATGCTCCCAAAATGGAGATGCCTGAATTCACTGGGTACTTTTGCAAACACAGGTTCTGAAGCAGGGACTTGGTCATTTAAGCACTAACACAACTCGAGACATGCAATGGGGGCTGTGAAGCTGAGGGATTTCTTAAGCCTCAGGACATACAACTGGGAAAGGTCCTAACACCAGTTTCAGCGGAGAAATTGCAGGTCATGCCCTACCATAGTCCTGCTCCATCACCTGAACCCAAGGCTGCCCAAGGTCCAGGGAAACAACACATCCCATCGGCACCAGCACAGAAAAGCCCAGATGCACTCAGTATCCTCACACTAGGAAAACACAAGCAATCTTCTTTTGCACAGGGGAAACAATCCCAAAATCCAAGGAATAAGTTAAAGGTCACAAGATCTGCTGGGAAGCAGCTGAGTTCAGTGAACGCCTGTGCAGGGCTCTGCCACCGTCACTGGTCCCCCGTGACAACCTCCCTGCAGCTGGGAAACAGCCTTGTCCTGCGGCCTTGGCAGGGAGAAGGGGTGGCAGAGCTGGAGGGCTCATTGTGTGCTGATAAAGCCCAGTGTTGCACGACCAGGAGGTGGGTGCTTGCAGATGTAACGCTCTGCACAAGCCAAAGATTAAAAGAGAAATGTATTTTTTTAAAATATGTAGCCAAAAAAAAAAGGGAAAATGCTGATAACAAAGTGCTCTCTGGGAGATTAAGCTGTTGAAAGACTCTCTATGCTGGTGTTGTTACAAGAAAAGGATGGAGTGGGATGTGCTGCAGGTGTCCTTTGGAAAGATGAAACAAAACAAATGTCCAACTAGTTTTATGGACTTGCAGGCTGCATATATGCACATTGCTGGTCTGAGCTGGGACAGATCTTGTAGGTAATGGCATCCAAACTTCGCCTCTAGAGTGTGGAGGAAAAGATAGGTAGGTAGAATTCATTTGTGACTTACTCTTTTATTTGAATCATCATCACTTTTTGGGCCCAGTATCTCCAGCTTTTGGGCCCTGGGGTCCCATTCAGTCCAAGCTGATTTAATCCCTGGGCTGTGGATACAGCTCTGGCTTCAAGTTTGTTCAGCAGTATCTGAACACCTGGGTACCAGAGCAGCTTGTCACATCCTTCCTGGGGCACATTTATAGTTATGGCTGAGCTGCTTTTGGCCATTCCTTAAGGCTAGAATTAGTCTATTAAAAACTTGAATTGTCTGCAAGCATCAGGTTGAGCTGCTATGGGGTGCAGGGCAGCACTCAAAGGAGGAGGCAAAAATTTCCCATCCGAACATCAAAGTGCTGACTGGCAACACAGGAACCCACACATGCCAAATCTGACCATCATTTTGCAGAGACAAAGCCTGTCTGGGGTATACAACAGCTATCCAGCCCCAGAACAATGCACGGTGAAGGGACAACCACCCCAACAGAGACGTGAGCAGGAACACATTGCTAGCACCATAGCCAGTAAGGTACGAGCTCCAATCCTGCTGCAGACCAGCCCTGCCAGCCCAGAGTTGCACCCTGTTATGTCCCCCATTA
Source organism: Patagioenas fasciata (assembly GCF_037038585.1). NCBI lineage: Eukaryota > Metazoa > Chordata > Aves > Columbiformes > Columbidae > Patagioenas > Patagioenas fasciata. Next base: position 4,471,392 of record NC_092539.1, read on the forward strand.
CAGCCCCTTGGTCTCCACTTGCTTTGGTAGAGCAGGTGTAAAGCTACACTTAGCAAAGACTGCCAGGCAAACGCAGCCGTGCTGCGTCCGCCTAGGGCTAGCCTGCTTGGATCCCTCTGCATCATGCCTGCCTATGATTTAAATTCCAGGATCAGCATGGGCAGAGCTTGTTTTGGGCTGTGCCCACCCCAGCAGGACTGAGAGCAGGACCGGGAGCTGCAGCTGTGAGGTAACACTGCCTCTTTGTGTCAAAGCCCTGGTGCTGCCCCCCGCAAGGCCAGTGAGCATCGCTCCTGCTACGCGCCTGCAATGGAGATGCAGCTGCAGGAGCTTCATCTGCACGCTGGCAATGGAGGGGAAGCTCCAGCTGGCAAAGTGGCATCACCCACTGTCTCTGGTACTGTGTAAAAATAGTCATTTTGCTGCCAGATCGGCTTTGCTGGGAAACAAACAAACAAACACCAACACACCGAGAACAAGAACAAGAAAGAGGGGAGAGCGTGAGGCACCAAGGCAGCCAGCAGCATTTTTGAGGACCTGCCTCAGCTTCTTTGTTATGACCTCTCTGGTAGCTGAGTCCCAGACTGCATGAGGAAATTAGGAAGAGGAAATCCAGTTTTTTGGGCAGGAGGCGCTGCTCAAACCCCTGAGTAAAAAAAGCAACTCTCTTAACTGTTCTGCTGGAGTGGGGCTTACGTGACCTGTGAGCAAGGGTATCCCTCAACCCTGCTCAGCTCCAGCCCACTGAAGAGCTTCAGATATGTCACATCACCTCTCCCTGCCTCAGTGTCCCTAACTAGGACATGGCCAACAAGAACAAAAACGTTTGCCCTTCTCCTGGCCCATTTCTCCTCTACAAGATAAAATAATCACCCACTCCAAGGAGTGAATACCTTGTGTTCTGGAAGGGAAGAGGGTTCAAACTCTGCTGTAAGATTCAAAACAACATGACCCTCAGATATCCAGCCTTCAGGAAAAAGGTGATCTGTACCATGGAGAACCGACAAAGGACTCCAATGCAGCAGCACAGTACAGCTTTTGCTGGCTCCGAGGCAAATCAAAGCCAGCAACACCTGTGTTATTTATATCTTATCCCTTGCACTTGTTCTCCCATTAGTAAATGAGCTAAGAGTTCAATGGATCTATGTCTGTGGCATGAGGTTTCTACACAATCAGAAATAAGAATACCCTCTGAGTCTGTAACTGTAAAGGGTTGGCGATGGGGAAAAAGGTGGAATTGCAATGGTCTACCTGTTGTCTACCAACAGATGAAGAAACCAAACTCCTCCTCTCCACCCTGTTACCATTTCCAGGAAGAATTCTATTTTTACACTGTCCCCCAGTTGCAATGCCCTACACAACGTGCCCATGCCTGCCAGCCTTCCTGCAGCCACCCTCAGAGGTGCGAATGGGACTGGACCCAGCCAGGTTTGGGGCTCAGGTACCAGGAGTTTTTTAGAACAAAAGCACCAAGAATGTTATTTCAATCCAGACATCTTGAGGAAAGGGTGAGGAGGAGACGGCCATGGTAGGCAAAAAGGCTGTTCTGTTTCTCTTTGTGACATGAGGTATATGAGCAGAGGTGGAGAATTTGGGGAGGACAACTTGGTCTTTCCAGTAAGAAGGAAGGAGATGCTCTTACAATTGGCAGATACTGGGGAAGAAGGTTCCATTGAGATTGGAGGAAAGATACCTCCTGACTCCAGATCTGTCCCAAGTGGCTGAATACTGGTGGCACAGACAGATCAGGAGGAGAATTCAGGCACAAAGCCGAAGGCAAATGGTTGGTACAACAACACTGTAGCAGCACCTGGAGGCCCTGATCTGAGTCACCCAGGCTGGGCTGCACACAGAGATAGCGAGAGAGCCTAAAACCTGACCTTATAAAGGGAACAGGCAAACAGATGAAGATGAAAGTGAGACAAGGTGATTTGCATCATTCAGGAGAACAAATGGCAACGTTGGGAAGAGCCTCCAGCACCTTCACTCGCCCTGAATAAAGCATGACTGTCTTTTCTGTGGCTTCTGTATGTGTACTCTCCTAATGCTGGAAACTTCAACAGGAGCCCAACCTTCTGTGGACGGGACTACATTAACAGCAGCAGAAAGAGAGACTATTTCCTTCTGCTGAGCCCCTGACTGACCTGTACAGACCATCTTCCATAGGGCAAATCCACCAGACAGCTTTGTGCTGGACTGACTTCAACAAAACCACATCTGAACCAGCATTTGGGCAGTCTGGTTGTGAAGCAACCCTAAACTGCTGAGGAAGAGTGAGCCTGCAGTTAGAGCACTGGCCTGGGATTTAGCAAACACTTGTTCAATGTCTGACTTGCCTTGTTTGAGCTTCTGCAAGCCAGAGAAGAAACTACAGCCATACACCACTTGGCTTCAGGAAGCTGGAGAGCATGTGGAATAGAAGAGGTGGATTCAGTGAAGCAGCACAGCTCCTGTGCACACAGGAGACTCAGCCAAGGGCTGTAACAGATGTGTTTTAACCCATGCCACTGAGCTATTTGGGATCTGCCTCCTATTGCTCCAGTGCTCACTCACGTGTCTTCCTGACGGAAGACCAACAATAACAATTAGTATCATATAAAGAGCAGCAGATTGCTGCCAGCATTAGCACGCTTTCGAGCACCAAAGGTTTCCATTCCACTTTTTATCCCAGCTCTGCATGAGGCAGAGGTCAGGGCAACATTCATCAGCCTTGTTCTGGGCCAGCTCCTTTAGCACATCCAGTCTGCTGAATGGCAACTGCTGTCTCTCCGTGCTACGAGGGCTTCCCCTACTCAATGCTTTTGCCTCTTGCCTTAAGCTCACCAAAACAAATTCTGTTCCCTGTTGGCCAGCACACGGTGACAGAGGTTGAGCCTGCCCACACTGGCCATGGTCTCCAGGGGATGACACTGGCCGGGCAGGTCTTGGCTGCGGATGGGAGCCTTGTGTGGTCATTCTGAACTCCAACTGAATTCTACCCGACGGGAGAGCCCAATCTCCATCCTGTAGGAAGGGGTTTCCACCTTTCCAATGCTCCTGAAACACACTCTCCCAGTGCCTTTGGGCTGATTTAGGATTACTCCAGGGAAACCCTATCTGAGCCAGCAAAGGGAACGTAAATTCAAGGCTCCTTCTCAGCACATGAACACACTCCAAGGAAAGGCTCTGGAAGGGATCCTGATGACTTCCATATTATTTCCAGTAAATTTTGTGCTGATTCTTGGCACAAACACCGGAAATGAATGGGCTAGGTCAGGAATGTAAATAAAGTGCAACATTGGGATTTAATCTAATCTATAATTATAGTATATGTGGCCAAGGGAAGAAGCTGGTGTGTTTGCACTGCAGCTCCACTGAGGAACTGGAGGGGGTTTTCATTTCCCTTCCCAAAATTTCCCTTTTTGGCTGAAGGATACTTGGTGTCTCCCCAAGTATGTGAACTGAACGTGCTGGGCTGGCAAAGCTGCTTTCCAGCAGCCAATCAGGTACAGCTCAGTGAAGAGGCATCCCCAGGCACGCAGGGAAGGATGAGGGGAGAAGCTGAGATGGATGAGCTGAGCTGAAGGCTCAATGAAGCTGCAGGATGCACAGGGGAAGCTCCTGTCTTCACAGTAAAGACATCGGTTGGGTTCGTAGAGTGCTGAGATATATAAGGGCCATGAGCAATGTAAGCTCGGTTCTCCAGGCTGAGTTTGACCTCTGAGACAAGCCAGAGCTTCTTCTCTGGACTGGTGTTTGGTGCATCACCAGTTGCTTGTCACAGCGTGGTGCTCCCAGGCTCCCAAACCATCAGTTTGACTGGCTGGTCCATGCAAGACGAGGACTCAACAGACACACAACTTACCCTCTGCCTTCCTGACCCCATCCGTTTCCATATCCACCTAGGAGAAAGCTTCACAGACTGTTCTGGTCTAGCTGACTTCTGAGGAGAACAATCCCCTCTCCTGTGATGCATTTTGCAAGAATTATAAGACTTCTGTTTTTTACGACCTTAAACTAAACTTGACAGTCTTCAAGGAGCATCTTCAGTGTCCCTGTGTGTGTGCACACAAGCACATTCACATGGATCCCCACGTCTGACACACAGGCAGAAGTGTCTACACGTGTACACGAGCGTACGGAGCACATGCATCTTTGCTGACATGATTTACTCCCCCTCTGAAAAACCTCCATGCAGGGAATGGCATCTCAATCCCAGTGTCCTACAGGCAGGGGAAAAAAAAGGGCTGACAGGGAACACATTTTTGTCAGACTGAAATTGCAAAGGACAAAGAAACTAGTTACCCTTTTGTTAGTTTATGTTTTGAAATTACAGAAGTCTCAAAAGCAGAGGAATCAATCAGACTTTGTTTATTTGTTTGCTAGTAGAGCATTTTCTGGTTTTGTTTTTCAAACTCAAGCCCAGCTTTGATCTCAGTCTGGTAATACTCCAAACAAATGGTCAACAACAGAATGTAATTGCCATAGGTACTACAGAAGCAAAGGGACTGGATGTCTGACATTTAAAGAGAAGAAGAGACTTCCATGATCTCACAGTCCCCTCTCTTGGTTTACGTGACACCCTCAGACTACTGAACAAGCAAAAGCATTTGCTTTTGAAGAGCTCTGATGCTGCAGACTCTGTGTGCTCACCTAAGAGCCTAGAGAAAAGCACAGCTCCCTGCTGAGTGGCTATAATCAGGATTATACCCAGGCCAGAGCCCTTCCAAGATCATTGTTTTTTTCCACAGAAACAAATGCAACAAGCAGAAGAAATTCAATTCAAGAAATGACCCTGTGCCCGTGTTTCTGTTGTTGTTACGTCTGCGTGGGCTCAGAACAGAGTGTCAGCCTCACATTTCACTGTTCTGGCTTTCTTCATGCTGTGTTGCAACTGTGCGGACATCTGAACAGAGGAATATTTAATGTGGGTGCCTACGTAGCTGAGAACATACAGATGGTCAGTAAACACGTGCTGGTTGGGTCCCAAATGTGCTGGGTACACATGCACCCACAGCCGTGCGTGTAAACAGGGCGAGCAGCAGGCGATGGGTCTGGGTAGGTGTGCTGGGCATGCAGCATGAGATGCCGAGGAGGGCATGCTGTGATGTGTGTGCACGCATGTTTTTTGGATGCCCAGGACTGCGGATCCATACCCCAGGGGTGCCAACAAGAACATGTGTCCATACATGTGCACTTATGCGTGCACAGCCCTGGGAATGGCGTGCCAAGCCCTGCTGAGCGTCAGCTGCGGGACAGAGCCAACCCTGTGCATCACCCCAGGGCCTGTCCCCGGAGAAGGACAAGGTCCAAAGCTCCTGGATGCCAGGGGACTGCTGCCTGCTGGCTGCCTGCAGCCAGGGCTCACCACAAAAAGCTACTGGCCCTCACCCAGGGGCACCCACAGAGAAACAGGGGCTGCCCACAGCCACCCCCAGGACACACGGCATCACCGACCTCTGCTCACCCCCCCAACAGCAACGCACCTCACGCCTGCAACACAGCAGCCTGGCCTGGACCAAAGGGATGACACAATCCCGGACAAAGCCAGGGCTCTCCCAGCCCTTTGCAGACATCAGGAATTAGATCACAGAGCCCCTCAAGCGATGGGCGAGTGCAATTATCCCTGCCCAGCAGATGGAGAAGATGATCTGGCAGCCCAGGCTGCTCAAGAGCCAGACCTCCTGGCTCCCAGCTCCTTCCCCAGCAAACCCAGCGGCTCTTCCCTCGCCCACTGCCCCTGGCAGCCACAAGCCAAACGGTTGAAAACCCAAACCCGGATGATTTTATGGGCGGTGGGTGATTAGCAAGCACTGTGGTCGCTCCAGCCTCCCCCTGGCACCTTTTTAGGGCAGCCTCATTCCCCGAGATATTAATAATTGCATTTATGCATTATATATATTTAACAGGAAAACATTTAAAATTATTAAATGGCAAGAGGTATCACTTGGAGCCCGCTCCTGGACACAGCCTTGGCCAAGAGATGCATAATAAAGGCTTCTCCTTCCTCGGAGGCTGTCAACATACTGAACCGGGGGGCGGCGGAGGGGGAGGCAAAGGGAAAGTATTAATCAAGATCTTTAAAAGTCCTTGCTGACAGACCAGTTGCCAGCTCTCACTTTAAATGCTTTTGTGGTCCCATAAAAAGTTTCATTACTCACTACAAAATGTGTTTTAATTATTACAGTCATTCTGACATTAAGCCTTGGGTGTTTCTCTCTTGCTCACTCTGTCTCTCCTCTGTCTCCTTGCTTTTTTAATCAGTTTTTCTCTCTCTTACTGTCCTGACTCCTGATATCCCCATCAAGACAGAGGATGCCCTGACTAACGAGGCAGATTGAAAAGCCCAGACCCCCTCCAAACAATACTGAAGGAGAAGCTAATATTTGGATGCCAAAATTATCTCTTTGCTTCGCACATGAATTACTCTGTAGGACTCAAAATGGGAAATCCAATCCCATGTTGTCAATGATATCTCAGAAGACTCAAGTGAACAAGAACATCAGCACCAGATGAATTCGGGGTCTCTCTGATGTGGTGTATGTGTCCTACTAATGTAAACAGCAACTTACACAAACAACAGCAACCACATTTTTGACACCTGGCTACTTTGGTCCACCACGCATTTGGTCAGAGTGGGCAAGTTGCTTCAGTCTGACCATGTTAGCTCAGTTCATCCATCAGAGACAACACTATCCCACCAGAGTTTAATTATTCGCCCAGTATCTAGTATAACACAGTGCTGACCAAAAATGTTAATAACAACAAAAGAAGAGCATTGGAGACCGTCCTGTGCCCCCAGCACCTCCCACATGCCCCTCCTTACTTGTATAGACCATCTGGTTCCAGGCACTTGAAAATCACTGAGTAGAGGCTGGTTTCAGGGACGTCTCCATGGCTCCTACCCGCTGCCACGCAGGATGTTGCAAGGCCAGAAAGCAAATCATCTGCAAAGCTCAAGGATTCTCCTGGAGAGCAAAGAGAGGAGAAAGCCCAAAACATCAATGCAGGTGCTAAATTATTGGTGACCATTTAAAAAACACTGCATAGAATCATTCTGATTGGAAGAGACCTTCAAGATCATCAAGTTCAACCGTTAACCCAGCCCTGGCACTGCCCCATGTCCTGAGAACCTCATTTCCATCTGTTCAGCCCTCCAGGGATGGTGACTCCAGCACTGCCCTGGGCAGCCTGTTCTAATGCCCCACAGCCCTTTGGGGAAGAAACTGTTCCTGCAGACACACAGCTACACAGCACAAGCAATCAACCAAGTCTCACTGGCTGTGGCTGTCAGGAATGGTCCCAAGTCTATATGGAGAATGTCACCTATGGATGAAGTAAGTAAAAAACGCACTTGGGCCACCAGCTGTAACAGAGACCCGCTGCAGAAAACACGGCCAGGGCACTGCAAGGGTGAATCACAGAGCGTACAGGCAACCTGTGGACCCATTGCAACCACCAGGCACAGAACCACCATCCAGGGATGGGCTCCAGGTCCCCAGAGAGCGGGAAGCCTGGCTAATTAGGGCTTCTGGCCCTAACCGCACATTCCATTCTTAAAGGGGATAGGGTCTTTTTCAAAAATCATCTGTCACAGTGAAATGTGCTTCTGCTATCTTAGATTATCAGGAAATAAGATGTTTTTAGAGCTTGGATGCAATTACTCTCAATGTGCTGGAGTTTTTGGGGGTGTTGGTTTATTTTATTTTATTTTATTTTATTTTATTTTATTTTATTTTATTTTATTTTATTTTAATCAGTAGTTTTGCATTCCCTTTCATGTGCACTCTCCCAGCTCCTGGAGCTCTGACCAAAGCTCCTTCAGCTGTGCTGAGGGACACTTGCCCCTTTAAAAGCATTCAAAGAAAAATACTAACTATTAAAAATGCTGAAAAACTCTTTTTTTTTTTGGACTTCTGATTCATTAAGCTTATTAAGCACTTAGATCATAACCCAGCTGAAATTGAAAACGCTCCATTTATTAAGCTTTTTGGGCATGATTATCCACTGCCGTGCAACCTGTCTCCTTGCGCAGGGCGGGCTGTCTATCAGACAGAGCTCATTGCGTTCAGTTCTCATTTTCCATCAGTGTAACCGAAAGCCCAAGGTAGCGAGCAGTAGAAAAGATTAGAGCAGCTGCCCTGGTTGTGCCCCCACTCTCACCGATGGCAGTCGGAGAACAGGCAGATGATGGAGTTATGCTGGTAGAAGCAAACCTGGAGCCAGATCGCAGCGCCGGGTACCTTGTGCATGTGTAAATGTCAAGACACCGCAGCCGAAGGAGGAGGAAAATTCCCTTCTCAGCACTTTATTTTTCTAAAAGCAAAAGTGACTGAGGGCTACTGAAATGAAGCACAAGTCTAGGTTCTTGGTTCAGACCCTAAGAAATAACACAGGGGTTTAATCAGCCCAGAACGTCTTGCTGTGCGGCTGGATTATCCAGGTAAAAGAAAAATCCCCCCTCTTCAGCCCCCCAAGATGCATTTACGTCTTGTCTCAAAATACACAACGCAGTAACAAATGTCCCCCTTGGCTAGAGAAAAGAGCAGCAATAAATTCTTTTCTTCCCTAAAGGAATCTAAGCCTTAATTATTCATTTTAATGCTCCCAGCACAACTTGTTCTTTCCAAACTTTTTCAGGCAGCTCTGTCACTGGTCTCCATTGCTTAACCCAGACCCAGGTCCGTACCGAACCCCACATCAACTCAAGTGGCAGGCTGGGTTGGCAGCGGTAAAATCACTGCTTGGATGTCACAAGCACTGAATGGCCTTGAGCAAGTCCCTTAGCTCTGGGTTTATGATTTAAACAAACAAAACCCTCCTGCTCATCTCTAACTTCCATTTCTGTCCCTCTTCATATGACATCAGGATGGACCAGGCAACTCCGTGTCACCAGAAGTCCTTGAGGACAGACACCGCCGTGACTTACAAACCAAGCAATCACAAGCACATAACGAAGAAGCAGGACCAGATTGTGATGCTGAACTAGAGTAAGAGTTTTTAAGCCTCTTCAGATCCCAAGCAACCAGCTTCTGAGCAGGAAGAAACTTCACAGAGGGACAGACCATTCCATGGGTGGCTGTTGTGCGGTTGAGAGGCAGTCGATGTGGGGTAGCAAAGAAAACAGCCGGGCAGAGAGATTGTGATGAGCAACTGGGCAAGATCAAGCGGAGATCTGCCCTGGCAGAGCACAGGGACCATCAGTCAGGGCATCTGTGCCAAGGAGCACAAGAGATGGATGGGAGAGATTAACACATGCAGGAGACTGGAAATGGGATGGAAAATGTCATGTGCAACCACTGAATTAAAGTTTGTCTTAAAATTGCACAGCTAACTTTCTTTAAGGCATCCACTGACTTCTGAGTGCTTATCTTTCATGTTTTTTCCAGGTAACTTTGAGGGGAACAGGCTGGTAGCGAGCGCTGTCTTGAAATGCAGCAGCAGCTGCATCACACGATGCTCTGGTTTGTCATAGATTGGACCTGTCTGTGTTGTGGAGCATGTTGCTGTCCCCCTGCACAGGAGGAAATGAAGCTCTCAGGATCTGCCAACTCAGCATCAACCTGCGTTAAGCCAAGCCCCTTGCAATAAAATCCCCAAAGCATGAGGTTGCTTTGTGTTCAATCCTGAACCTCTGGGGAACTTTCCCCTCTTGATGGCCCTGCTATGATCAAATAAAAGCAAAGAGGTTGTTATGAAAATAGCAAAACAGATTGTGAGCAAAGGTGCTGAAATGTCAGCCCCAAGGCTGGGGGTCTTTCTGCACCTGTATAAGCAGCGGTGAGATTGCTGGTGTTGCCAGACTGCACAGACCAAGGAATGAAGATGGGGTCGGGCAAGGGACGCCCAGGGACAAATCGACTACCCAGAGCTGTCAATCTGCAGAAAACACAGGGACCTGCTTGTCCGTGCTCTACCCTGGGTGACGCAGGGCACACGGCAACTTCAGTTGTTCATCTCACACAAAAGAAGTATCTCTTTGTTTGGTCCGTGGTGCTCTGAGAACTGCTGGAATTAAATTTCTTAAGCCTTCCTGAGGACCAGAAAACAAGTTGTTCTCTAGATTTAGACTGGGATCTTGTCAGTGGAAGATAACTCAGGCAACAGGTGAATTTTCTGGCATCGCAAGAGGATGATGGACCACTAATGTTGCTCTAAAAAAAGTGGCCTTGGGATGCTGTAGCAATGGAGGAATAGCGATCTAACTGCACAAGGCCATGGTGACAGCTCAGTGCATTGCTCATCTGTGTTTATGAGGAAAGCAGGAGAGAAGAGTTACATGGAAAAAGGAAAAAACACAAGCTTACCATACAAGCAGAGACATAGAAAGGTCAAGCAGAAATACAGAACTCTGTAAATCCATCATCAGGGCAGGCAATCAGATGGAAAATAAATATTTAGGCTAATGGGCAGTAATGGCAAGAGAAAGCAAATTGGATATGAATAAACTCCTCCTCCTGAGAAGGGCAAATAACCTAACTATCTTTGAAGAAGAAATAACCTAACTATCTTTTAAGAAGGAGTTTGATCACTTTATAAAAGGGATTATATGGATAAGTAGCTTGTGATGGAAAGCAAAGAGGCTTCTCTTTCCCGTCCGGACCTGTGTTCTCGCACACCCTGCCAGTAAATATAAAGAAGGATTTCAGCCTCCCAAAGCAGCCCTGAAGCACAAACCTCCTAGATTGCTGTAGTATCTTTGTTCGCGTTATTAAATTTCAGAAAGAATCCAAAGGTTCTCTGCAGAGTAAATGATAGCTAAGTAGATCATCTCTGTGGAGTAGGAGATATTTTATTGACCAGACAGCCATCTGTGTCCTTCATTAATAGTAATAAATAATTGATGTCACGCTAAATAAAGCAATAAGCTGTTACAGATATCAAGGACAAATGACCAGCTCCTGTGAGGATGCCTCACCTGTGTTCACTTCTCAGTAGTACAAAATCCAGACCAGAGCTCAGCAGCACCATGGTAAGTGCTGTGCACAGGGCAAAAGATGGTACCTGCTGCACAACAATAGCTCCTGATCGTGCGTCAAATCCCCACAAGACTCTATTCTCCCTCTTTTCCATGCTACTCCCTTTCCAGGACTGGTGTGCCCCAAACCATCCAATTCCCCAGGCAGCTTTTGAAAAATGAATCTCTGCTCTACTAACAACCGTCAAGAAGATGCAGCTCCCTCCCAGTGGCATTTTCCTTCTCTCTCCAGTGCAGCCCCTTGCTACTGCTTCTTCCTCTTCTGCAGACACAGCTGTGGAGTTTGGCAAACCTCCTCTTTTTTGGTATCTGACACTGATTTTGGTGGTATGGTGAGTCAGAGCTCTCCCTAAACCAGAAGGAAATAACAGCACACGTGGAGCTTGTAGGGGGATTAGCTTCATTTTGTGAAGCTTTACAAACTTTTCCTGGCCACACCAAGGCATATAGGTCAACCCATGGGTGATGGCCACCTCAACTGCATGTCTGCTCCGGAGGAGGACACCCCTGACCCAGCTGCCTGTCTGCAAGGCTGAGCTGGCAGTCTGTTCTTGAGCAAGCACATTTCAGGTGGCAGGAGGCTCAGATGGGAAGGAATGGAGACCAAGAAATGCAAATGGATGGTAACAACCTCAGACAGCTCACTCGCAGCATCCAACAGCCTTAGTTTGCCTCAGTCCTTCCACCGCAACCTGTGCCAGCGCCCAGGAGTTGCAGATGGCAGGCAAGATGAATCACCTATCAACCATCCCACCAATGACAACAAGAGTTGGGGGGTTGACTTCAACCAGACTAAACAAGAGAGTGAGGCCAGGAGACTCCAGGAGGTTCGAGGAGCACAAGGAAGTTCTGGGACGCCCACAGACATCTCCTCATCTTCAGCCTGCGTCCCTCTGCACAGACAGAACCCAGGCAGTGCAAACCAAAGTGGAAATGGAGAAGCGAGACCTCCCTGCTGCGATTCACCTGTGAGATTCCTAGAAAGAGCATAAAGGGGAAAGCAGGAAGGCACCAACATCTCTATCTTGACAGCTTCTTCACTAGACTGGATGAAACCAACTCTGCAATGTTACCAGTTGCTTTCTTCTGATTGTGGTTTTCTCTCTCTGTCTTTCTCCCTTTTGCCTTTTTTTCAACCTGTTTTCAATTTACTCTTGTGGCATCTCTGACTGTGACCTCATTCTGGTAAGGGGGGGTGGAAGGGTTGGAAGGGGAGAGAGTGTCCTTTAAAAAAGAAATGAAAGAAATAATATTTTATTTAGCTTGGTTGGTTTTGAAGCTTTAGCAGAAGAAAGATTAACCTTTTCTGCCTAACTTAATGAAAACAAGGAGAAAGCCTGTATGGATAAATAAATATCTGTGTGGGTACGGAGCAGACATGATCGTGTTACAGCCCCAGTGGAGCTGTAATGGGGAACAGGCGCGTTCCTGCGCAGCGGCTCCCAATTCCCGATCCATTTTCAAGGAAAGAAAAACAGAGTAGAATGTCAGAGGCCCAAGTGGGCATAAACGAGAGAGCCCAGGGAAGGCAGATGGGGCCCACCGAGGACCTCTGTCCCCAGCAGTGACCTCCGGAGCAATGCCAGCGAAGCAGATGGAAAAAGAGACCTTCCTCCACTTTGCCCTTGCCAGGTTATGGTTCCTGAAATGAGCAAACAAATGGCACGCTCAGCCCTCCAAGTTTGTCACCTTTTGGGGGTCCTTGTCCCACCATCCTCTTCCGCCCTGGCTCTGCTGAGGATGAGGAGATGTTCAGAGGAGGGCTGTGAGCAGAAGGCTTGGACCAGGTTTTTGGACGGGTAGTTGAGAAGCACAGGCTCGCAGGGCGGTTCCTCCACAACGAGGTTGTACCTGGGATTAATGTGCTTCAGATATGGCACTTGGTGAGGGAAGGCGGCGAAAAGTGGTTTGTCTTGGGGATGATGGGCTGATTTAAATTAGCGTAATGTAACTGTAGGCGACAGAGCTGTTCCAATTTACATCAGCAGATGGTCTGTCTCGCTGCCTAGAAGATCATTAAAAGCAAACTGTCCCCACTGATCCTGGTGGAAAGATGTCAAAACCTCTTCCCCACACGTTTGCCAGATTATAAAAGAAATAAAAAGGTCCAGTTATTACTAAAAAAATCTTCTGCCCACATCCTGGGAGCCCCCATGCATGTCAGCCTCCCTTGTTAGATGGGAGCCCAAGTCCCACACCCAACAAAGCCTGAAGACTTTGGAAAAAGCCTTTTCTCAGACACATCCATCGCGAATCCCTCTGCCTGAGCACAGGCTGTCTAGACTGAAACAAAAAGAAAACCCCAATGATTATTCTGTGCAACTTTGGATAAAGTTGGTGCCTCACTTGCTGGCTTGTACAAAGGCACAAATTGCAGCACTTCTCTGAACAACTTCACTTTGCCTACATTATGAATTTTGGGAGAACTTGGTTCATATATCTATATGCTACTACACACCTTAATAATGATGCAGTCCTTTCCTCTGGGCTTCCCAGTTCCTCTACTGGTGAAGACTGCATTTGTAGATACCTAAATCTAAGGAGCGATGCTTTAGCTGAGCTAAAAGTTGCATTCCAGTGCCACAAAAGTTTCTTGAATGGTTTCGCTGGTGCTCTCCAGGGCTAGAACTTGCTGCACACAGTGACCACGCAGAACTGAAGGATGACCTGTCTTGCACTGTTCTTATCAAGAGCAGCCAGTGGAACAGAAGGAAACGGTCTTAATTTGGAAGAGCTGCAACGTTCTAAAAACATGATGCACAAGGTTCATCACGAGTGTGTTCTTCTTTTAGGTTCATCAACAGGACTCACTGCTCCTTTGCCCGCGCTCTCCACTGACTGCTTTAGCACAGTTCTTTCACAGTCCATATCGAAAACCTCAGAAAAACTGCTTCAACTCATGTAAAAATGCATCATCTCCTCCATCTCCCCCAAAGGCAGCATGCTGCTGGAGGAAGAGTGAGAATTAATGCATTTCATTCTGTGCTGTGAGCCCTCCAGTATTTCTCAGGGTTCATTGGGTAGCTAAGGGTCAACCACAGCCAGACACAAGCTAATTCTATGCTTGGAGCCATCCAGGCATGAGCCAGTTCCAATCTCAACGTCACATATTCACATTAGCATGGTGGAGAGTCCAAGTGAATTTATCTATTCCCTCGGAGTTTGTGTTTTGGGCTCTTAAGCACGTTTAAAATAGTTACTTGATTTCAAGGCAAAGTGAGAACCGTTTTGTGCTGGGAGTTGTGCAGACACAAACACATCAGCCTTGTCCTCAGATACTTCCTGTCTGGCACAAGATTTCTGTCCATCACCGCAGATTTAGTTCTCACTCTCATCTCCACAGGTCCAGTTCCCATCCTCATTCTCGCTTTTCCTTTCATTTTTAGCTTCTTTTTAGTTACAGGTTTCTAAACAATCTACCAGCGGTCCAGATTGTTTGGTGGTCCCCAGGGCCTGTAGTCAGTGGTCTGTAGCAGATCCAAGGACTGCATGGAGCGTTATGATCAATAGGAATCCCACCAGCCCTCCTACAGCCCCAGAGCCATTCTTCTACAGCATAACCTGTGTCAGATACTTCAGAGACAGCAACAAAACCTGTGTCATAACCTCTTCCTAAAAGCACAAAGTTACTGCTTTCTTGCAGCTCTTAAGGGAATGAGGTACTGCCTGAAAATGACTCCTAAATTTTGGATGCACAGGTGGCACCAAGGAGCTGGGTTTCACCAGTCCAGAGTACTGGGAGGTTCCATCTTTTGCTGGCATTAAGGTGACTAAACTGGAAAGGGAGCAGCTTGCACCGTGAGACGTGTCAGATGACAAATCCTGGGATCCTTCCTAAAAAAGGTCAATGACAAGGGGATTCTGCTCAGTCCAAGTGGGCCCTGGGGAGATTCCGGTAACACGTATGACGTGCAAATCTGCCTAGTACACAAACTTCCTAATCTGCCCAGTACATGATGATCTATGAAGAAAGCTGGGTAGACCTGCCAAACAGCAGGGTCAGGTCCTTCATTTCCAGCTCTACTGAGCTGCCTCTTTCCTATATTTTCAGCTCTTTATGACTAAAGTAAGTTTAATGCCCCACAGAACCTCACTGGCTGACACACACCCACTGGAGATCAAGCCTTAGACCTCTATGCAAATACCAGACTAGCAGGAGGGGGAAAGAACATTTCCTAAAAGAAACTCAGTGTGCAATTAGTTGCTAAAAACGTAACTATCATAAGAGACTTGTCAAATCAAATTACTTCAAACCTATGCTAAAAGCCATCAGCTGGTCTGTGCTTCATTTCTCCTTGCATTTTCTGAGAAAGTGGAATTTGTGGACTTATGAGATGAGCCAATTTCTTCTATATTGCCACTGTTCCCTAACCCTGTGCTCAGTCCCTTCATGGTTCAGTGCTGGAAGGTTGATTAAATCACAGACTGAAGTTTATTACCTGTAATGGCAATCAGTTTTTAAAAAACCCTATTCTTTGGTCCCATTTATTCTAAATAGAGGCAATGTGTGTAGATGCTGATGTTCACAGAGACTTTTCACCAGCATGTTCCAAAGGGCTCAGCACACACAACTGCAGCCAGATCTGCAGCCTGTTAGTCAAAGAACACTTAGTAAAATTGGTCCTGATGGAGGAACCCACATACAAGTAGAGCTTGTATTTGGCCCTAATATGCCATTTTGGACATTTGACAATGTGGGGGTAGATCCTCAGTTCGTAAAATCTCATGTAACTCCCTTGAAGTCAATGGAACAATAACAATTTACACTAACTGAGTTTCTGTATCTTGGCTGTGAGCTATTTGGAACAACCACACCATAACGATTATTACAGATATTTCAGATCGCTTGTCTAAGATGGATAGGAGAATATCACTGCATAAGAAAACAGAGGGTTAGTTTGCAACGATTTCTAAAGAATTATTGACCCATATCTTGCAAACATTTACACATGTGGGTTGTTCTATTACACTCGTGTGCCAGATAAACCTAAGTACATGCTTGCAGGACCGAGGTTAAACCTTGTGCAAACACAGCGAGTTCTAAATATTTTTGTAGATATGTTTGGTTACCGCAGATTCAGACCAGAAAGCATTTGACTGTGCCTCTCTTCATAACTCTCCATTTAGCCGAGCAGGTATCATAAGAGAAGCCAAATGTGATATTGGGATAAAACTGAGAAAATAAGCAATTATCTGACCAAACTCAGAAGGCAGAAAACACCCACATGCTCAGGCCTAATGTATGCAGGAGTTGACATCAGTTTTTGAACATGGAATTACCTGTGTTACAAGAGTATATTCACAACAGCTTTCTTAACACAGCTAATGAATCATTCACTTATTGATTTTCCCATAATGAAGTTAACATTTTTCTTCACAGTTTTGATTCATGAGAAGACAAAAGAGCTGGGAATCTCTTGGTCATGAAGAGCCTACTCCAGCATCCATCATCATCTCAGCGATCACTCCATCTTTTCCACTAGGCCTACAAGGTGAGACAGGATCTCCAGTACCACTGCATAGTCCCATTGCTCACGAGGAAAGAACGCAACCTCTAATTTCTTAAATTGAGCCGATTTTGTTTCCTGGAGGACAAAACACGTGTCAACAAGGCTCCTGACACCCAGAGACTTCATGGCACTTCACAAAAGCCTTTAATGCCTCTGACAGTGTGGCAGCGCTTACATCACGACGCACCTGCACCGCAGCGTAGGGAGAGGTGGCTGACAAAGGAGCAGGGACACACAGAAAGGAAACTACTTTTTCAAGACAGTAGGCAAAAGGCAAATTTTAGGCTATAACCCAGAGTCCCAGTCTGGATCTCTAACCACTAATAGCTGGCTTTCAATTCTGACAGACTGTTAACCCTTTTTTACGAGGGATCAAACTCCAGGCCCTGAGGATACCTGCCACAGGCGCGCAGCAGGACACTGGCACAAAAGGAATGCCTTCTGCTCTCAATTGTAAGTCATGTTTCCAATATCCAAGACAAATCAATACTGGCACCCCCAGAAAAGAGAAGCTATTAGCAGCCAGGAGAGCTCTGATGGATGATGCCCCCTGGGAACCCACCTCACCAAAGGTCCGCTATGGTGGGAACAGTTGTTTGACTCCTAGATGTCCTTGGCAAAGCGAGGTATCTGGGCATGCTTCCCATCCCCCGGATCACTGATCGCTCCAGGATGGTTAGCCGGACACATGTCATCACCAGCGACTGTGCAGCATCTCACCACTCGGATGACAAAAGACAGATTCCCAGAGTGAGCAGAGCAGGATTAAGCCAAGTGGTAAATGGATTCCAGGGCTGTCCCAGGATCCGTGCTGAGGAGGGAAGCCAGTACCAGGTAGCCAACCTGGAGCTTGTATGGCAAAGTTATCGCTTCCTTCCTTTCTTCAAATCCATAAATAGAACCCAAACATTACTTGGGCCATGTTAGAGAGATAAGGTGAGTCTCTCCTATCCCTTGTAAAGCCTGAAATAGAAGCCCCGCTACTCCCTATCCCAAACATCAAGCAGAAGATGTTGACATTTAACAGCAGGGAAAAATCTTCCAAACAATGAACCCTCTCAGGTCTCTCTTCTCCCCTCCCTTTCCCTGGTACCCTGGAAAATGTTCATGAAGTGAAATGGAAAATGGAAGAAAAACCCAAACCCCAACAACCAAACCCCAACCTTCCTAAGGCTGTGGAAATAACATGTAGAGAAGAGTGAGTCAGGCTCTGCTAACTGCACAAGGGTCACCAGTCCCAAAGGCAGAGATGATTCACCAAGGCAGCGAGAACTTGAAAGTAGAAGAGACCAAAAAGAGGGTACAGAAAGAAAGTTGTATCAAAGAAGGGGAGGAAACAAGAAATTATATGGTTCCGGGTTGCATTCACCTTGCTCTTTATCAAACACCGCTCAGGTGGAACCAATCTGGGATGACTCACTTGATAGTGCTGAGATTATTCCCTTGGTGCTTTGTCCAAACTTTCTTTATGAGGAGGAGAGCAAACAAGCTGTAAAACCTCAATCCATCTCCTGCTCCTACCTCTCTTCTGCCTGAGATGCCCAGCAGAGCCCTCACCTCCCCGCTGCTTCTGCTTCTCCTTTCCTGCACACATTCCCTTCAACTTCAGCAGCATTAAAGCTTCTGTTTTCCCCATAAAAGATGCCTTCAAGGAGATGAGAAAAGCAGGGTCTGCTCAGGAGCATGGCACACCATTGGGAGGCCTTCCTGGCTCCACTGGCACAGAAAGCACATTGTCACAAGAGATGGAGAGGAGGACAGGGCACAGGTGCCTGGGGAGAGCTCTCCCTGCCAGAATGCACTCCTGCTGTTCCTCCATTCATCCTTCCTCCTCAGTAATCCCTCCCAACACCCTTTTATCTAATAGCCATAAAAATTCAAACACAAAAAACTTGCTCTGAAAAAAAATCTCAGTACAAAAAAAAAAAAGAGAAGTCCTCCCTGTCAAGTTCACAATGAGAGCTGTAAAACAACTTCTGCTTGGAAAATTCTCCTGGTCAGTTTTTCCTACTGTTTAATCCGTGCTTTGAGTTACACAGAATGAGTAAACACATTTTATAAGGTTCTAATTCATACCTAAGCCATACAGTCTATAGCTTAACATAGTAAAATATACACACACACATGCACTTTCTATACTTTTATATACACACACATATATATATATACACACTCACACACATATGCATAAAACAGCCTTGGTCTCACTCCTGCGAGGTTCCCAGTAGCAGGTCTGGGGTGCTTAGGTGGGTCCATGGCTTTATGGCCATTGACCACAGAATTGCCTCTACCATTGCTCTGAAGAAGGCGGCTTCTCATGAGCTTTTGTGTTTGGTGTTTTCCTGCTTATTTCCCCCAGCAGATTGCTATTAAATTAAAACAGGCATCTCGTACAGTGCCAGATTTAAGTGTGATTAACATATAGTTTCTGTTACACCTCTGCAAGACCATTTCCTCAGGGGAAAGAGAAACAGAGACACAGAGAGATCTGCGTCAGGGACACAGCCGAAGCCTTTGCTGATACAAGCTGCAGAATCTCTGCTGACACGAGTGGGAATGGATCAATTTGTGCCAGCTGAGAGCCTGGCGGTAAATTGTGCTTGGTGCAGTGCAGCTCCTCTGAGCAATAAGACAAAAAGACAACAGAAACACCCAGAAAATGTCCCAGACACTGGATTTTGTGGTTCTCCAG
The DNA here is from genome assembly GCF_037038585.1 of Patagioenas fasciata. Lineage (NCBI taxonomy): Eukaryota > Metazoa > Chordata > Aves > Columbiformes > Columbidae > Patagioenas > Patagioenas fasciata. Next base: position 4,490,551 of record NC_092539.1, read on the forward strand.
AACATCTTTTTTGCAGCCTTTTTTCTTTCTGGGAGTTCTTTTGAACACTGTCCCTCCAAGGGTGCACAAAAGCACTCTGGGTCACCAAGGTGAAATCGTGAGCATCATTCAAGCCCATCCTGGCCAGTTCTGTGGTAGCTTGTCATTTGAAGGCACACACAAAAGCCATTGCTCAAGGTAGTGGTTTGAACTTGTTTCCAGCCACACAAAATGTGAGATACGGGCTTCAGGCCCCGTAATGCTATTTTCACTTTCCTCCTCCTCCAAGAAAATAAACTGAGTGTTTATTTCCTGAATGCTCCGGTCTGAGAAAGGGCAAAACTTTCCTCTGGGAGCCAGGTGGCTGGAGAGGGAAGGCAGAGGCAAATATTTGCTGAATTTGTCAATGAGGTCTTATTCCATTTTTCTTATTAATATTTGTTTAGACATAATATGAGGGAAACCTGCTCAGACCACAGTAATGTGGGAGATTCCACTGTTATTCTTCTCATGCCAGCTGCTGGTGGGGAGGTGGAAGGGAAAGGAGGAAAGAGCGAGACAAAGAGAGAGTGTCAGGGAGTTCACAAGCAATTTAGAGAAAGTCACGGGCTTTTGTCTTGACTTAGCAGAAGATGGGATGTCTTGAGTAAGTCAATGCACCTATGGACCACGTGATGGGTCAAAGAGGTTGAATAGCTCAGCCTTCCTTGCTGATATTCAAGAAACAGTTGTAGCTTTGAGAGAGAAAATTATCTCATTATAGAGCCCTCTTTTTTTTTCCTTTTGTCCTTTTAAAGGAAGGAATCATTAATATATGGAGACAAGGAGAATAAACTGCAACTCCAGCTTTAGTAAATTGTGTGAGACGAACCTGATGTATTTCTTCAATGAGACGGTTCATTCCCCAGACACGAGAAGTGTGGTACAATCTAATTTATCTGGGTATCAAGAGGCACTAGCCATGACACAACATGTGTAATTATTAGGTAAGCTTGAAAAGATAGGAATTAGCAGAAGAATTATACAGCATGTAAGGAACTGAGTAATGGACAAATGAAGACAGGCTGTGCTGAGAGGAGAGTGATGGGAACTGAGCTACAACTAGCAGAGTTCCTCAATGATCAGGCTTGTAATCAACCTTATTTCTCACTGGAAATACAGCAGTGATTTTTAACAGCGATGAAGTGGAAGCATTATTACTGCATGGGGGATCAGATGATCGGTCAAAAGAAATTAAAAGATCTTGAGAGCTATAGAAATACAGGTGGAATGGGTTTTAACATTTAATATTTAAAAATGCAAATTAATTTCAAGATGGACGTTAAAATCATTCTTTTGTTAGCAGGAACCTCTGCAGATAGAAACAACGGAGGAGAAATGGCTGGTCACGGCACAACCACGTGTTGCTGCTGGAAAAGAGTTGAAGATTTTTGGATCTGCTTAGAAAGGGTCTTCCATTGTAACAGAGAAGAATTGAGTCCTTTGATAGCCAAAGGCTGAATGTGGTGGCCCAGTACCTGCCTCACTGTCAGAAAACCCCAGAAAGTTTCCAGTCCAACCTCTTCAAACTGGGGCCAGTTTCAAAGCCAGGTCATGGTTCCTCAGGGCTTTATCTAGCTGAGTTTTGAAGGTCTCCAGGGACTCCCTCAAGACCCACATAGCTGGTGCATAAACCATCACTGCCTGGTAGGAGATATCCCACTGGACTGTGGTGTCCAGGAGGAAAGACCTGGATGCATTTCCACAGGGCTTCAAAGCACTGCTGGTTCCCCAAACTGGTCTGGAGGCTCTGAGCGTGTCCCCTGTTGCCCTCCACTGGATGGAAGAAGAATGTCACACTGCTGTGTGGGGACAGCACATCCTCAAAGCATCTCCTCTTTCAGCTGGGGTGATAGTCTGTGCTCTGGGAACAGAGCAGCTGAACTCTAGCTCTGTTTTCGCTCTGTGTCTGGTGTAGCAACAGCTGGGGGACATAGGTTTGCTCAAACCACAGCCAGACGACTGGAAATAAAAGTGATATTCATATATTAATTAACATCTGGTTACTTGTCTAATTACATGATACAATGTGCATGAGTTTTTTGTTCCCTTCATATTTTATGTATTGAGCGAAAACTAAACAAATGTTGCAAAAGCAACAGTGCAAAGGCAAAAAAACAAACGCTACCCAAGTTTGTACTTATAACACTTACTGACACATCAGTTTAATTAACATGTAAAGAAGGACATGACTAAACCACTGCGATGAGGATGGTGGTGACACCGAACTGGAATTAACACCCAGCCTGATCCAACCTGGCCATTTTTCATTAAACTGGGCTTCCCTTTCACAGAGTCTTCTAAAAAAATATGCAATAATTTGTTAAAGTGAGCAGTTCAGGGCCTGATTTAGCAAGTTATTACTTAGCCGTTTTCAAAAGCCACTTCTAATGAAAACCGGCCCTAAAAATTTCAGCCGGACTGTAAAGCACCGTCCCAAAGGAAAGGAGCTGATGTCACCCTGCCTGCGCAACATCTGACAGCATCTGGTGTGTTCTGCCATGCTTTGGGGACGGAAATCAAAAAGAAGGAAAGCCAGATTAATTAAGAAAAGTCATCACTCAGGTTGTCTGGCAGTAGCACATGATCCCGTGCGTGTGGCCGTCCCCACGCGTCTGGCAGGGGCGGGTGACAGGGACAATGTGCTTTTGCGCAAGGATGAGGGTGGGCAGGGAAAAGAAAAGCTGAAGCTTGGTGCTGGGTTCCAGGCTATGTTTGGGTTTTGTTCCGAAAGCAGTGTTGAGAGGGGAGGCTGAGGTGAGAGCAGAGCCCTTCATCCTGCCCCATCATCACCAGGGGGGAAATAAATGCCCAGCAGATGCTGCCCCATTGAGAAAACCAAGAAGACTCTTCTGTGATTAAACACTTCCTCAAAAAGGCTGCAGGTTTTAGTAAAAACACAACAACAAGAACAAAAAAAAATAACAACTCCAGGCTCACAAACTCCTTTCTGAACCCAACAGCAGGAGTGGAATAAGAGAAGCCTTGGAAGACCAAAGGGTTTTGGGGAGCAGCTGGCACAATAGCCAGACCCCCAGGCACTCGCCCCAAACCACAGCTCTGTTTGATGCTGAGTCCAGGGAGGGAACATAAAGCAACTGCTCCCCTTTGGGCTGGGCCTTTGCCCATGCTGGAGGCCTCTCGCCATCACAGCAGATGTGTACGGGTACAATGGGGTCTGAGCACACATCTCGGGTGCGAGCTCTGAAGGGTTAATACCACCCGCCAGCAGCTGGTGTCACCCTCAGTTTGCTAAGTGGGACCAGAGGCAGGAGAAGATCCCTCTCCTTGTTCAAGTCACCCATCATTCAAGTCACCCATCCTTCGCCCAGACCATCTCAGCCCCACCAGCCTTGCCCTGATGGCCCCGAGGTGTGATCCACCTCGCTCAGCATCTCTGTGAAGGTGATCGGGCAGGGTCCCACCACGAGCAGTGCTTTCACAGTTAGCATGCAGACTCCCTAACCCAATATAGATGTTTCTATCTCTTACTGCATATCTGCATGAAGACAGATGCCCATGAAAAGACCTCCCCAAGCAGAGCAGGTAGCACATCCTCAGCATGCTGGCCCCGCGCTTTCCGTATGTTGAGCTCCTACAGCACTGCCAGACCTTAACTGTTTGGGTTGAAATTCTCCACACTGGGTATCTGCCTCAGGCTGAATTTTTTTTTTGGGAAATTTCAGATAAAACAAGCCCAACCAATCCCAAGGCAGCTCAGGAAAAATACAGTTTTCCACAAAAAATAAAAAGACAAGAAATCAAAACCAGCTTACAACTTTTGTTGTGAAGCCTCAGTGTTCAGAGCAGGGACTTGGCATTCGGCAGACAGGGTGGTCACTGCGTTAAGGACACAGCAGCGCTGCAAGGTCAGCAATATTCCGGCTGGCACACACACCACAGATGTTGTTTGGCTTCTCCTGAGCTCCCCGAGGTGCTCCAACCCCTCACAGCTCCTGCGCTGGACCACACCATGTACACATCCCTCCTGAAGGTGAACATGTCCTAGCCAAAAGGCAGCCCATAGCTTTGCCACTGTTTATTCAGGGACTGAACAACATTGCTTTGCATCTCCCAACAATAAAACCCAGTAGCAAAGCAATATGTCCTGCAAATTATGACCTATTCTGCATGAGCATGCCCTGCTGCTTTGCTTGTTTTAGTGCACTGGAGTTTCTCTTCTATTACTTTTTTTAATTGCAAGCAGCAACAATAACCACATGCTGCCATTTGCTCAGTAGGTAACACTGTAGGCAGAAAGCGGGGCAGCTCTTAGGCTGCTAAATAAATCCCTTTGGCTGGGATTCATGCCTCTTTAGCCCTCTCCAAAGAGGTATCTAGTTGGTTCTCCCTATAGTCAAGGTAAAGGTATCTCCTGACAGCAATTCCTCACACCCAGAGACTGTTAACGAAGACATGCGAGAGTGATTTCCCATAGAGAAAATCTGTGCAGCTCCACTGACCACTGCAGTGGCCTGGCTGTGCAGATGAAATTAATGAGGATGTGCCCAGGCCTTAGGATACAGCTAAACCCTCATGGAAACAACCAGTCTCAGAGTCAGACTCTACCCTGAACACTGTCAACGAGGCACAAGTGAAAAGTGGATGTGGGAGCTTTAGAAAGGAGAAGCATGAGATACCATCCCCCAGGTCCACATTTCAATCTACATAGTCCCAACTGCTCTGATCAAAATCACAACCAACACAACCCATCAGCACATCTCCCACAGAGCCATGAGGACATTAGCACATGGGAGTTTGTATCCACAGGCTGAGAGCCCATCACCCCGGCCAGTGGGCACCAATCAGGCTGGAAAGCCCAGGCAGGGTTGTGCGCTTCAACTCTTCATTCCCAAAATGAAAATAACAAGAGTTCCCTGCCCTGGAAATGATTGAAAAAAATCACAAGACATTATAAAATACTGATTGAACAACATCTCGAGTAGAGCAAAAAGTCCAACCTCCACCTGCTGGAGTATCCCACTTCCCTCACTCAAATTCTCAACATCTAGCACCAAGTGGGGCTTACATCTCATTTGCTAAATTGCATTGGGACACTTGGTAGGTAAGAGCTTATCTCTGCCTGCTCTGTGGTCTTCAAAACTGCTTCAGTTTTCAGGGCTATTCCCTTCTGATCCTTCACCACCATCAGGAAACGTTCAAGGAGGAAAGGAACAGAAAAAAAACCCGGAGGAGATGACTGTCATGTGAAACTCCGGTGTGAATGGCGCAATGGTTGCATGTCAGGGGGCTTGGGAACGGCTGGTGGGGGCTGGCAGGGTGGGCAGCGCCTCGAAGCAAACCACAAAGGACTGACCAAACACTCTGAAGATTCCACGCATACCTCCCAGATATGCTGGCGTGGTTACAAAATCCCTGTCCGGCACTCTGAGTGGTGTCATGCACTTAAAAAAAAAAAAAATGGGGGGAGGTGGGAAGGTAAAAAAAAGGAAAACCAAAACCCCAAAGAACCATTCATGGGACACACAGAGGGCTGCAAGTCCTCTGCTTTAACGAGACGCCACAGGCATCGCTGCCGTGGAATCTGGGCTATGCTTGCGGTCCGCGAGGTGACTCGCCGAAGCCTTTGGTCACGTTAAGCAACATTACATGATAATGCTGCAGCACTTTCAGGCCGAGGGAGAAGGAAAACAAAACAGATGACTCTGGATGGAAAGGCATTGCTGTAAACCTGGGAGGGAGAAGAACATTCCTTCGGATACTTTTTTTGGCTGGTTGTGGCCTCCCCTCCCCGCCTCCCACCTCTCTCCCTTTCCCCCCTCCTCCTCCTCTTGGAGAATTGGTGACAGCAAGTTTTTTTTACTAATATTTCCATATTAAATAAAGAGGAAGAAGAGTGTGAAAGGCCATGCGGAGTGGTGGCAGCTAGACAGTGGAATCTGCAACTGAAGGGTGGAGTTGGAGCACTGGAGAGGTGCCGGTTATTTATAGGGTATGAGAGAACACAAAAAATGTCTGGCCCCTTTAAGGCCCCTTAATCCAAACAACCAATGGAAAGGAAAAAAAAAAAAAGGAAAAAAGAAAAAAAAAAAAGGGAAGGCAAAAAATGAGCAGAAAAGGCATCTCTGGACCAGACTGCAAAGTGTGAAGGAAGACCAGGTGATGGCTTGGCATGGTCCTGCCCCATCCCTTCGGCCAGACCTGCACCCCATGGCCCCATCACACTGGGGCGGTGGGACCAGCATCGGGGAGAGGAGCCCAGCGCTCCCCAGGCAGCCCCGAGACGCAGCTGCCTCGAGGGTGGGACGTGGCAGCTGCTTAAACCATGAGACAGCAGCGTTGGACGGGAAGCGGAGATGAACGGCGCGTTCAAGAGAAATCAAAAGGGAGAAGCTGGGAGCATCGGGAATACAGGCTGGAAATTCCCTTTCTTTGGTTGGCGTTCACAGAGCAAGCGGGGATCTTCGCACTCTGATCCGCGAAGAAGAGTCCGTGAGATGTGGCTGTTCGCTGTCCTCACTCATTCGGGGACACACAGACCGGTGGGTCATCTTTAAGGCTTTCTCACAGCTGGGCATTTCAGTGCAGACATGGATGTTCTGGGAAGGCTGCTGGTCGGACCCTCATCCCCATGGCCTTTTGTAGGAGATTCCTGATTGATTTTAGCCCAGCTGAGTAGCGTCTGTCCCCTACAAGATGTCCTTCCGAAAGACGAGTGAGAGGGATTTCAGTGCAAAGAGGTGCCACATAAACCACAGCAGTTTTGTGCTCTAAAACTCCTTTTTCCTTCTTTACAAAAGAAATGCATGAGGTCATGCCTATCTTTTCTAAGCAGACATAAGGGAATTGTGAAAAGGTCCTGGAGGACACTCAGCACTTGGGTGATTTAGTGTACAACAAAGTGGATAAGTCATCAGCTTCGGTGAATATACACCTGGAACCAGGGAAACTGAAGACAGACAATTCTGTGGATAGAAAGGGGTCAGTAAAGAGATTCAAGAGTTTGAGTGGATGACAGTGACACTAAATCCTCAGGTCTTTTCGCAGGCCCTTCTCTTATTCCCAAGGATCCTGTTGAACCCATGAGCCTCCAGTAATAGGTTTCATTCTCCTCTGCCAGTATCAAATAACAAACGTCAGATCTCATATGGGAACTACTAACCACACAGAAATAAGATTTATATGGAAAGATGAAGTTCAAAAGAACAGTTACAAAACCCAGAAAGGTTTTGTTTGTACCCAAGCACACACAAATAAGGTCAAAGTCAAAACACTGCTGTTCAGGATTGTGATCACCACTGCCCGTGACCTTCTACCACCATCACTGCGATTTTGATTGCTGGACACTGGCTACAAATTAATTCGCTGAAACTGAGGAAAATGTTTCCCTGATGTGTAAATAAGAAAAGGCCAAACATGCATTAAGTAATCTCAAACTTCATTTGACCACTTCCAGTTCACACAGACCATATGTTAATACTCCTTCTAGTTCTCCTTTCATCTAAGACAGGAGCTCCAGATCTCCTCCCTACCTTCCAACCTTGTGAGAAGGATGACAGCATTATAATTTCAAAATCCTCAACTCCCAGTTGGTGATGCCGGTTTAGTCTTTCTGATGACTACAGAAAAGCCTAAAGTGTCCAGATGCGGAAAAAAATGGAGGCACAGAGAGGTGAAAAGACTTGGCCATGGCAAGGAGAGGCAAATCCTCAAGAGGTGTAAATCATCACAGCTCTTCTGATGTCTGCAGCCCAGGGAGGCTGGACCAGCATCAAGCGGAGCAGCGAGGAAGAGGAGGGCTGAGCCTCTTCCTGCTTGTCACAACACGGCTCCAGGCAACTCGGACCTTGGCCACTGGCTCATCCTGCTTGGAGAATCTGTCAGCACACCTCAACTCTCCCAAAACAGGGCTTGAGCCAAGGCCCTCAAAAGGGAGCAGAGGAAGGATGGGAGACGGAGTCCAAAAGCGTCTTTCCGCCCTAAAGGTGAGCCCTTTGGAACAGGCTCGAGTCCCACTCGCCTCGCCTAGGGATGGCCTGCCAGTGGCTGTTTGATATGTGGAGTGAATGAAAACGTTACCCCCGCACAATGATGTTCCAGAACCTTTCAGCACCAACTTGTCTTTTCCTTTATCTTTTTTTTTGTTTTAAACACAGACTCTCGGGAAAGCAACTTAGCAGACCAAGCTGCAAAGCAGAGACAGAATAGAATTGTCTTTTTTTTGGCTTCCAATCCAAGAATGCAAAGCATTGTCTCTCTGGGAGGAGAATTAAGTATGGGCAAGTGTTTTGGCAAGAGAGCCACAGAGGAGAATGGAAGGCGAGGATGAGGCGGGGGAAGAGGAGGGAGAGCTGGGGGTCAGATGGATGGTTTAGGTCTTTTATAAATCTTGGATGGGGAAGAGGCACACAGATGGCTTTGTGTTTTAAAATTATTCTAATAAATCAACTCCATAATCATAATCAAAATGCCCTTGTCTCTCCTTTTCTCCCCCTTCCACGGATCACAGCTGAGCAACAAGGCTGGAGCGTGCGGCTAGCGAGGGAATGGCAAGCGCCTGAGACAAAACCAGGCTGGGGCAAACGAGCAAGGGGATGTGTGCAACCAAACGTGCAAACCCGCGGGCAGGTGTGACCACAGCCGGGTGTGGGAGCTGTCACAAGCACTCACTAGGTCACCTTGCGGGTGAACAAACACCATAAGCAGAGGAAAGAACGAGCACGGGAGGCTTTGCAGCATGCAACGGGCAGGCAGTTTTCAGGGCATGGGTGGGCACATCCCTGCAGGAGCCTGGACCGTTTCTAAGCGCACAGGTACGATGAAGATCTGAGTGGGAAAGCAAGCCTGCTGCTGTCTGCAAAGAGAGGAGCTATCCCGATGGTGGGGGAAGCAGTGGGAAAAGGCAGGGTCTCGTCTCTCCCACGCGGGAGCAAACGTGCCGGAGAGGAATGCTGCATCCTCGTTCCAGTGCTCGGTCTTGGCTGCGAGGAAGGTGCAGCCTCTCCTCCTCCAGCAAGAGCCACTGGGCCTGGACCGCGGGGGGAACAGAGGCTCTTGCCGTCTGGGTTTTCCATTTGGAGCTCCACGTGGCACGAAATCCCATCGGTTTCCTTGCCAGAGGGAGCCAGGTGGAGAGAACAATAAAAAGCAGAAGGCGCGGGGCGGGGCGGGATGGTCCAGAGCGGATGCAGAGGATGGAATTAATCAGCTGTCCGGGAGGAATATTAGAGCTCTTCGGCTTGTCGTCAACGCCTTCTCCTCCTTCCCAAAGACAGATACAATGAGAGACCAAGGAACATTTCCTATTGTTACAGGGGATTTGTCCACAAGGTCCAGCCCCATGTGGAAGTCATTACCGACTGGGAGTGGTAGGTATCTCACACAGAACATGTAGTTAGATGGGATGGGGGAGGGCAATGGGGAAAAAGTTAGAGACCAGAGATTATGTGACCCTGTCTAATTGATTTAGGTATCTTGAGGGAGAATGTCACCATAGCAGCCCAGCTCCAAGTCCAGGGATGGCTATGGGCTGAGGTACGAAGTGTTTTGCTTAATATCACCCCTTGGACCGAGCCAAAGTCCTAAGTGCTCCTGCGAGAAGCCGTCAAGGGTAGGTCAGCGCCAACAGGAGTGGATCATGAATTTCACTGCTGCTACCGAACAAGGAAGGGAGGGACAGTTACGTCAGAGTTTTATTTTCCCTGTCTCCAACCATCCCTAGATAGAAAACCAACGAGTGGCTGCAGCAACAGCTGTACAAAGCACCAAGTGAAGAGCTGACCACTGCCCACCTGCAAGGCCTCTTGCTCCAGCAGAACTTGGCCTTCAGGATCATCCATGGAAGAACGTAATTATCCATGGGTGAGAGCCCGGGACTGAATGATTACACAGTCAACACTTCTGGGCTCCCAGGGGTAGGTATATCATTTTAGACACGTTACATCTAAGCTCAGTTGTTTCATGCTAAATCATACTTAAGTCAGCAGCATCTCCAGAAGGGGTGATGGCATTCAGCTGGGTACTTTTCAACACTGTGACTTTATCTTGTACATGGTGACAATGTTCTTCTCTATTTACGTCCCACAACATTTATGCATCATAACACATAGCCCTGATCCTGCAAAATCTCAGCTTAGGCACAGCTTTCTGTATGCCTGAGATCTCCCTGGCTTCAACGAGCTATTCAGGAGCAGCTCGCAGGAGAGTTTGAAGCTGTACTTATGTTTTATGTATGTAGAAAAACTATTGTGTAGCAGTAGGGTCCAAACAGGAGTCCCTAGATTCATCAGATGTTTGACTTACTGGTACATGCAGTCTAAAATGGAAACAGGGGATGGGAAACATAATAAAACGTAATAAAAATGTCTTTGAACATTTCATGTTATTAAAAAAAAAATCTCTCTTTGTAAGTTGTTTAACTTTTGAAATAATAAACATGAATTCTCACAAAGTTAGACTTAAAAGTAGCCCATATTTAACTTAAAATTACATTGTTCCAATTATACCTACAAAACACACACAACATATATGTATAAATGATGTTATTACACAATAAAATATCTATTTACGTTACTTTAATTAAATTTAAAATTAAACTCATACTGAAACCTAATGTATTTGTTTGCCACATGTTTTTGGAGGGCATGCTATCCTTATTCTGTAATACCAAACAAAATAAAAATCACAGAATCATTGAATTGTTTGGGTGGAAGGGACCTTCAAAGCTCATCCAGTGCCACCCCTGCCATGAGCAGGGACATCTTCACCAGCTCAGGCTGCTCAGAGGCCCATCCAGCCTGGCCTGGGATGTCTCCAGGGATGGTTCACCCACCACCTCTCTGGCCAACCTGGGCCAGCTAGGTATTGAACTCATGTAGCTCTTTTCTCTTTAAGCTTGTTGGTTTTGGTTTTGTTTTTTCCCTCTTTTTAAACATCAACCGAGCTGCACAAACACCAGCGATGCCACCAGGGCTCAGCAGGACTAAGCAGCCCCAGCGCTGCCTCGTTGGCATCAGCATCACCTCCTACTACAGCAAAGAGGCAACAGCCACAGTGGGGAAGGGCAGACACCAAGTCTCCATTGTCACCAGCCCACGATGCCGTGGCATCCCTGGGCTCCTCTTCGTGCAAAGGCTGCTCGACCAGCCCCTTTGCAGCACCACCTCTCCCCCTGCACCCCGGGCTCTCCTTCTCCTGCCTCTCTCTCTCTCTTTTGCTCTCTCACCACAGCTGGTTAAAATTACGCTGGAATTTTGTTTTTCTGTCAAGTGAATTTGGACCTGGTAAATCCCTCCCAGCCATTCCAGTGGCCTCCCAGCGAACATTGAAGCTGTGTGTAACACATGATTTAAGAAAGGTGCTGCTGGAGCTATTGCCAAGCACATTCATGAGACAGAGTTTGGGGCAGCCCAGGGGGGTTCGCAGACACCTGGGGAGGGATGGTGCGATTTCCCCCAGGAGGAACGAGTGGAAAGAGAGTTCTAAAGGCACATCACGTCAGCTGGAGCAGCTCACCTTGTAAGGACAACACACACAAAAAATCAAAATAAAAAACATCCCGGGCTTGGAGAAATCCCAACCCTTTTGTCTTGCAAGACCACAGGCCATGGAAACCCTCCGGTGAGCCAAGCCAATGGGGAGCTGTGGTACAGAAGGAGAAGGACACGTTCTTGGCTGACCCGGGGAAGCTCAGGGATTGCAAAAACATATAATAATAAATGGAGGTTATGAGCGTGCACCTGCACACATGTGCTTGTGCCCGGCTCAGTGCAGGGGTTTGTGCCCAGGGAGTCACCAGTTCTTGGTGGCAGAGAACAGGGCAGGGAAGGTCCGTGGGTGGTGGGATCTGGCGAGGTGATGTCCCCAAGCCCGAGAGCCCCTACCGCTCACCTGGGGAATGTAAACACTCCCCAAACTGGTGCCCTCCCCAACAGCAAAAGGCTTGGGCTGCCTCCAAACCAACTACAGCATCTCCCAAGGGACCAGGTTGCAGTTACGAGCAGGACCAGTTAGGAACACGAGGTCAAAAAAGTCCTTCTGTTTAAAAATGACAAGTCCAGGAACAGGCGTAAAGGTCAAAGAAATTTTGGCTCGGGGCAAACAAAGTGGAGCAATCCCTTTGATAGTGTTGAAACTGCCCCACTGCAAGATTTTTGGGGATGGAACAATGCAATTTTAGCTTTCAAAGTGACTTTTTTAAAGACAATCACTTACGGTTAAAAATATTAAGTTTTTAAAAGGTCAGGAAAAGAAAAAACGGTTCACTTTCACACAACAAAGCCTTCTAAATTAACCCTAAGCAGGTTTTATGAGGGGGCACACAAGGGAGGTATGGAGTTGTAAAGAGATTTTATTTAGTGAAATATTTCAAACTATTATAGGATGGAAAGAAGGGGAACTGTTCCCTTTTGTCATAATTAAATACATGCATATTGTGTATATATGTATACACACATACACACCTCTTTTCCCTTTGGACCGAATATCCAGGCCCTCTCTGGGTTTAATTAATATGTTTGTCCTGGGCATGTAGACATGATCCCTGTCCTGGACAATTCCCTATCCCAAAAGAGCAACCCAAAGGATGAATTAGGATCTAAGGGCTGAAGCAACAGCTTTAACTCCCACCACGGGTCAGCAGCAAACCTGCAACCAGAACGCACGGAGCTCTGGGTATCACTCCCCACGTTATGGACTTGGCTGAGTATGTGAAGGAAAAGTTATTTATAAGGTGATGACTGAGCAGTCGAAGAGCTGTCTACATGGGCTGGGTTGGATGTGAGCACGGAAGAGAGGAGGGAGATGGTGTGTGCACGCGTGTGTGCGTGCACATCGGCACATCTCTGCCCACCTCCGCGATGGGGCCAGCAACCAGTGCCCAAATTACCGAGAGGAAGCGTAAAGAAAAGAAATAAAATCAAAGACAGAATCTTGGTACCAGTCCGTATTTCTCCCCCGCCCACCCCAAACGCAGCAATAAAAATGGTAAATTAATTTAAAGGCTCCACCCTCGCCCCCAGTCTAGTGTATGCTTCAGAAGATATGCAAAGTTTTTATATATAATTCAGATTTACGGCTTTTTTGTTTTTCAGTTAAATGCTGGGTTACGAAAGAAAAGGAAGCCATGTGTTGGTCATAAACAGAAAGCACGCACACAGAAAAGCATTGATTTTGCAAACCTGATACCTGCATTTGTATATAAATATATCTATACACACACAACAAACATACAGAACTAAGCCCTGTGATTCTACATCATGTTTATATCTGTGTATACTTATAGAGAATCCACTTACTGACTTTTTTTGGTGCTTGAAAACATGCCAGTAAAAAGCCAAAATGTCATTAAACACAGTGGATGTCGTCACTGTTTTCCCTTTTCAGGTTGGTTTCCCTGGTGTACAAAGGTCAGCTCCAGCTCCAGCATAAATCATTACTGCCTATTGGACTCATAATAGCATATCCAAATAATAACCAACACATGCTGGATGCTTTATGGATTAATAATTCTTATCACAAAGAACTGGCGATTTAAACAGTTTAGAGGTAGTGAAACTGGGAGAAAAGTCTCATTGCCCAGGTTGTGGGCAAGTGACAGAATAAATCCCCCGACTGGGGCAGCACAGAAAGTTTCCCAGACGGAACCGCTGCTGCCAGCATCTCCGCACCCCCCTTGTCAGACCCACAGCAGGAAAAGTGCCCAGGGTGGGCTCATGGTGGCCAAACCTCTGCAAAAACGCAGCAAACCGTGGGATGCTGCGGCGCGGAGCTGTCGTGCTTGGACAGCGGGTGCAGCAGAGCGGTGTGAGCTTGGATGGATGGGACAGGGCTGGGTTTTCACCTGTCCCTGCCTTGGCTGGACATGTGGCCGTGACCCCTCTCTCAGCCTCCGTGACACCCCAGGTCCCTCTCACACGTCACGAGCACAAACCCCGATCCTTCCTACGAGCCCATCCTCAGCCTCCGCTGGCTCCGTCCCTGACATGTAAATAATGACATACCATTTCCATGGCTTTCCAGGCTATTACGCTGCTCTTTGGACCTTGCCTCCCATCAGAACAGCAAACCTGTGTCCCTGCCTGACCCTCCTGGTGCAGCCAAAGCAAACCAACGTGCTATATTTGCTTTTCAAGCCCGGGCCAGGACTGATTCCCGTAAGGCTCAGCCTGGCTTAATGGAGCTGTGTCTGTGCTGTGCCTCTAAGCCTGCGCTTGGCCACGGGGCCAGAGCTGCTTTTTCGCCTGGCTCGATGTTTGCTGAAGGTAACTCCAAAGTGAGACGCAGCAGCAGAAAGCGACGATGGGGCAGAGGAGGGAGGAAGAAAAAAAGGGAGACAAGGGAAAACGAGGAGGAGGGGCAGCCCGGGGGTGCTCCCAACCTTCCCAACATACCACAGCTGTTTGGAGATGAGCTTGGCTGGACAGCAGGTTTGCAGTGAGAGGACAGCCAGGGCCACAGCCCGGTGTGAGCCGTGGCTGGGACCTGCTCGCCACGCCGGTGTCACACCACCCTCGCTCCCTCCAGCCTCCTTCTCAACCGTGGTGGCAGCTGGGATGTTTTTCTTGGAGGAGGTGGCTGCTGTGGTTGTTTGGGGACAGGTTGTCGGTGGCAGGAGGGCTATGGAGAGTGAGCAGTTCAGTGCTGTAGCTTGCACCCCATTGTGTCATCTCTCTATGTCACAACAGCCCTCGGCTCCCTTGTGCAAATGGGGCTGTCCCTAGACCTGCCACCAGTTGCCATGGCACAGCACGGTGTGACACATGCCAAAGCCATTGTGGGACTTTGCTGTGTGTCCCTGTTGGCTCTTCCCCCACAGGTCACACTCCTGGGCTGTGGAGACCTGACCTTAGCCCAAAAGGAGCATCCTCAGGACTGCACACAGAGTGAAAGATCCAAAAACCACTTGTGGGACCTATGTCAGGCAGACAGGTAACACACGCTCACCCCAAATAAATCACTTATTTCAATCACTCCGAAGAGCAGTGAAAGCTTTAAGACAGACAGACCAGACCCTGAGCTGGTTTTCATCACAACGAAGCCCTGTCCTCCATGTCTTGTGAGGCCTCTTTCCACCCTGCACAGGTATCTGCTTTACTGCAGAGGTATTTGTTCTGCAGCACAAAGAGAGTCCTGGACACCACCAGAGCGTCACATGCAGAACCCCACATACAGACCCCTCTAATATCAGGGCACGGAGAGATTTATTTTTCCAGGAGATACCTTTTCCCAGCAGGATTTCCCCACTGCCAGCACTCAGCAGAGGAACAAGCAAGTTTGTCAAACCAATGACATTTGCTGCTGGTTGAGTGCATGCTCATAGCCTGCACTTAGTAGGCAACCAGATACTAATTAGAGAGATTCATAGCAAGTCTTGCTAATTGCATCAATGAGGTGCAATTGTCCCTCTGCACCGGTGTCTGTGCAGATGTCCAGGCTCTTTGCCTGTGCACCAGGAGCCTGCAGAGCAGAGCAGAGTGATGAGGATACATGATGCCCAGCACACAAAACCCGAGCGGTTCGACTGCAGCCGGACAGAAAAAGCTTTGGGGAGGATCAGGAAAGCACGGATCTTGGACACAGGTCTTCTACTTAGTGCTGAACTGTATCCAGAGCAAAGCAGGAGAAAGGAGCGAGACTGAATCTGCAAAGCTTGGCTTGAAGAGCCAGAGCAGAAGCTGAGCTCACTCAAAGTTTGGATGTATTCAGACCAGGAAAAGATTCAAATCCTTAAGATGAGAATGGCCATGCAGTTTGGACCCAGAACTAAACTTCT
Source organism: Patagioenas fasciata (assembly GCF_037038585.1). Lineage (NCBI taxonomy): Eukaryota > Metazoa > Chordata > Aves > Columbiformes > Columbidae > Patagioenas > Patagioenas fasciata. Next base: position 4,506,302 of record NC_092539.1, read on the forward strand.
ACAGTTTTGCACTGTTTCAATTTCTTTTTTTTTTTTTTACTGGGACTCGTAACCACTGGAGGAAGCACCCATTGCTGCTGGCAGCTGGGACCCCAGGGCAGCTGCACCCTCCACACTGCACTGCAGCCCACCTGAAATGCAGCCACTTCAACGCATGGGGGAAGCAGATGAGCTTCACATCCAGGACATGGGAGAATAACCAAATGCCATTGCTCTGTGACCAGTGTCACTCTGTATTCTCCAAACAAGCAACCTCTGAGCCTGGTAAACCTCATTGAGTTCAGCTATAAATGAGGATGAGACACATATTCCTCTGAGTGTTCTCAAAACCAGCAAACAAGCTACCCAGAAAACCACTAAAGAAACACATCCAGGAGGCCTGGGTGCCCATGCACATCCCAGCCCCATCACTTAGGAGCAGGGGAGATTAGCACCCCAAGGCCATCTCTGACCATGGTGTGGAGATCTGAGGGGTTCCTGCTCGTCCTCACCACGCTGGCATGGTGGGCAGAGGTTTGATAGGATCCTCCATCCCTGGGCAGCACGGACAGGAGGGGGAAGAGGCAGCTGAACTTTTAATAGCAAACGTAAAATGTTTCTACTAAAACTGAACCTCTGCCCAGAGAGTATCAAACGACTTAGCTGTGCATAAGGAGCCCTTTCCCTCCAGGGAGCGGGAACATGGGATCACAACTCATCATTTGTGCTGAGGTGGTAATTAAGAGCATTGAGTCGAATTCCTGACCATGGCTGCAGCTGCCCGTGGGCTGCAGCTCCAAGGGAACCACGGTGCCCACAGGAGCATCTCAGAAATGCCGCCTCGGAGCCCCCGAACCCCCAACAGTGCCCAGCGAGCGTGTGGGCATCTCCCACAGCCTCACCACAGACACAGGACATCAGTCTCCAGCCGGGACGTTCCGGCATCTTTTCCCAGCGTGACATTCGGCAAGCTAAAATTACATCCCTGTCACCTCCACCCTCGCTGGCCCTGCTATGGGGACAGTGCCTGGGTAGAGGCGATGGACCCCCCAAGCACCTCGGGACCCACGGGATGGTCAGAGGAAGACGATGCTGCGCGGTTGCCCGGGCAGGGCCAGGCACGTACGGTGTATGGTAGAGCCAGCGCTGCCTGCGAGCCGAGCGACCCAGACGGGGCCCCCTCGGCTTCCCAGCCAAGGCAGGACGGAGCAGCCCAGCTGCTGGGGTTTGGCTTCTCCTTGCATGGCAGCTGCGGGGGGAGAGCCAAGTGTGGGGAGAGCGTACGTGCACGGGGGGCTGCAAACGCCCTCCCCTCCCGCCCTGCCCCGGCTAGGAAATAAAAAATTAAAAAAAATAATAATACGGAATTAATAATTAGAAGGTGAAATCAGGACATAAAAGAAGCAGAAAATCGTCTCAACGGGTGCTTTTTCTTTTTAAAGGTTTCACCAAGATTTTTGCTTTTCCCCAGGGTGTCCTTTGCAAATCAGGCCTCGCTGCAAAGGCTATTGGATATGACTCTGACGTCAGCAGGGAAAAGGTCCCCAGACTCTCATTAGAAAGGGGAAGAAAAAAAAAAAATCTATCTTTTTTTTTTTTTCCCCTGACCAATTTAACCTTTTCAGAACAATAAACAGGCTGGTTACAGGACCAAACCAAACAAGCAAAAAGTCTGTGGGCTCTCTGCTTCCCGAGGATGAGGGAAGGCGTTTGGCTGGCAAATGCCAAGGGCTTGAGCTGGCACCACAGCCAGGCAGCCCCTGTGTCCCCATCCTGCCCAGCTCACCCTGCCCATGCACAGGGTTGTTTTTAACCTTTTTCTAACCTGGAAACTGAAGCTTATTTCAGTACTTGAGCCAGGGTGTTGGCATCAAGAAAGGGTTCTGAGATGATGCGGGACACAGGGGAGGCAGCTCTGCCTTTCCCCAGCACTCATTTCCCAAGCGTGCAGTGCCAAACCTATTTACAGGAACCCTGTCTTGCTGAAGGGGGTTGATGGGTGAAATGCTGTAGCAGGGGGTCCCCAGGACCTCCCCCAAATGCCCCTTGCAGACCTCCCGCCCATTTTGGAGGATGCTTGGATGTCAAGTTTCGCACGATCCTTGCACGTGGGTGCCATATAGGAGTAGCATATGGTTACCAGCAGCTACACATGCTGGAAAGGCAGCAGGTACTCATTGCAAAAGTAAAACATCAGTGTTTGGAGCCCTTAGTTGCCATTTCAGGGAACACCAGAGGTGTGAAAAGGGCCCTACGGGGCGAGGCTCAATCAAGAAGGGTCCCAGTCATAGTGATTGTGCCCAAGTCTCTGGAAAACAAGAAATTTAACTTTTATGATGGTGAGGGCTCACACCTAAAGGAAACAGGCTTTTCCGAATTATAAAAATGAGGCTTGTCAGTGTGCAACGCAAGGGGTCAGCGCTGACGGAGCCTGGCCTGCGATACTGAGGATGGGCAGCGACCCAAAGGGAACATCTGCTCATCGCATGGTATTTTGGGCCCGGTTTCCCCAGCCTGGGATGGGCAGGTCTCGGCGAGCAGATCTGGCAGGGCCGTCCATGAGAACTGGGCTGCTGCCCTCCCGCAGGAAGAGAAGGACAAACCGCTCAGAGGTGGGAAAAAAGATGCCATGAGTGGCAGATCCAGCTGACGGAGGAGGGAGGACCAACGGGCTGGGTGGCTTCTCCAGCCTCCCTGCTCCATCAACCCCACCCACAGGACCCCATCTCTTTCTGGGTGGCGTTCTTCCCCAAACAGCCTCTTTCCTCTTGGCCCTGCATCATTTCCCATGCAGTCCATGCAATGACAAGATAACTTCCCACCTGACATCGTGGGGCTCTTGCTTAAACCCTGCCCTGGATACCCCAAAACCACAGCACACACATCCCACATGCTCTCCCATCTCATTCAAGGACCTTCTCCTCTGCCCTCATCACACCACAAGGATGCACAGCGCTTCTGTCTCCTGCCGATGCCAGAACCGCACGGGTGCTAGATACCAGTTGCCCCAACTCAGCTGTACTGGTGAGTAAGAAGACGAGATGTTTGGCCAGATCTTCAACCCAGCCACGTCCCTCCAGGGTGGAGAGGGAGGAAGCAAAGTGGCTGCCTGGCCCCCGAGCTTGGCTTGCCTGTGCAGGGGTGTGTGTAAAAACAGGGCTCTTCCCTCTCGCTTTTCCTTTCCATTTTGCATTTCGCCGTCCAGGGTGGCGAACTCAAAGCCCATAAGCCCAGAGAGCTGGGATTGCTTTCCCATCGCTCCCATGTCGTCAGCGCTGTCATGTCTGTGCTGCGGTGCTGCCACCCATGCTCAGGCTGAAACCTCAGCACTTCCCTGAGGTTTGACGGGGCTGTGCTGGGCCGGACGAGTTTTCGGATGGGCTGCAGGGACATTTCTGGGGCAGACAGATGATAATTCCTTTGCAACAGGGCTAACACCTCTACAGGTCGCATCCTGGACATTTTCTCAGCTGCCACCAAACACAGGGGGAGGTGATGCTCACCAGCAGCAGATGGGGAAAGCTGTGCTGTTATTTTTAGGATTTAGGATGCAATCTCCTCCAAGTGCCTTCCCCTGCTCCAGTCCCTACTGGTCAAGCCATGGCTTAGGACCTCCTCAAACCCCACGGGTTCGTCAAAGAGCATCAAAAGGTGCCAAATCTTGTCAAAGAAGAGGGGGCAGAAAACAATGGAGGAGCTCCCGGTTCCTATTGCTCATGTGATCCCCAGTCTGCATCTTAAGCTCAATTCTCCCCTTTCACTTTCCCACCCTGGCTAAGCCCCCAGTCCAGCAAGGCCAGCCCAATTCAGACATCACCTTAATTTTACCCCAATGAGACTCACAAGGGGATTCCCACTCGCCAGTGCCGAAAGCAGCTTTGTGCTGCAGGGGATAATCTTGGAGGGGCAGTGATAAAGATCTTCTCGTCCCCATGGAAATCGAACCATGTTCCTCACATACCTCCACTAATTCAATTTTACACTGTGTGAACAGACCTGCCAAACCTTTATTATTCTTTCTTCTTGAGAAGTTTGTGGCAGAGGGTAAAGCAGGGAGAGGGGAAGGTGGGGAGCAGACTCCCCCCTGCTTCTCAAGCCCAAGCTCTGCAATAAATGGTCATGCTTGGTGCTCTTCAGGTGTGTTTCATTACTCTCCTTTCAAAACATGAGGTTGAGGGTGGAGGGGAAGAGAAGTCTGAGGCAAATATGTAATTGCTTAGAAATACCTGGGGCAGGAGACTGGATTTTGGATTTAGGTGAGTGTAAGGGAGAAAAGCACCTGGAGAACATCCCCTGCAGTTCTGCTAACGTAGCTTAGCCTGGCCTGGACCACAGCTTGAGCCACTTTTAGTCTCCACTCCTGAGATGCCCCAGTCAGGACTCAGAGTCCCTGCAACAAGGTCCAAGCCCTCTCCCACACCAGGAAACCCCCACTGCGCTGCCCACAGCCCTGCCAGCGCTCATCCAGGGCTGCATTTTCACCCCAGTCATTCCAAACCCCTCTAACCCAAGCCAGGGCACTGGGGACACTTGTGGCTTTATCACACACCGCTGCTGCGAGCGCTGGTTCTGTGCTGGGGACCTGGATCGGTGGGCAACGCTCAGGAGCAATAGAAATGGTGTAAAAAGCCCTTATGATGTTCTATAGCTAATTGTGATTTGCAATAGCATCTGCAGCTAAATCGCTCTGTAAAAACCCCAATTGATCACGCAACATCTTACACAACACAGGGACTGGTCGCAATTGCAATGCATGGATGCAAGAAAAGCAAAGAGGTGCTTCTAAACAGGGGGTTGTCTTTTAACCCCCAGCTGACACTGGAAAGCAGACGGGAGGTGGCCTGTTGAGCCATCAGAACTGGAAATCTGAGCCTCTAATTGCAGCTTTCGCCCTCACAAGCCCCCCAGACGTGGTCTCCTGCATGTGGTTCAGGATGCACAAAGACGGCAGGTCATCGTCTAGAACATAGGTCAGGTACTCTGTTTCCAAAGAGTCCTTTCACTCAGAAATCTGTCCCAAATGGAACATGGATTAATGAATTCTGTTGGTCACCAAATGCAACTGTTCAACCAGAGTGGGAAAAAACATGAACCAAAACACAAATTACAAGCTACTTTGATGAACCTACCAGTGAGGGTGTACTAATCTCAAATTCCCAGTCAGAGATGAGAGGCAGGAGGGGGATGAAATCAGGAAACTAATACAGAAATACAGTTGTTAGATATAAACACACAGGAAATCCATAATTCAGTATTGTTTGCAATACTATATAGAAAACCTGATAAGGTCTAACATGCACAACAAGGCTAAAATTGAGTGTATTATTAATTTAATTATTTTACGTGTTACTGAGGCTTTGATATATTTTATACCTCCAAACGGCAGGACCTACACCAAGTAGTTGTAATATTTGCAACCAAACTGGCTACTTGAAATGCAAAATAATAACGTGTTCAAGTCTGATTTAACTTTCACATTCAATAACTCAGGCTTATTGCCTTCTCTCTGCCCTTTTTTTCTAATTTTGTTGTGAGATTACCCACTAGTTTCCTTTCAAACCTTAAATTACTCTTATGCATTCTCTACATTAGTTCCACACTGAAGCTATTTGTTTGGGATTAGTTATACTTACCTAACTCAAGGGGTGCTGGGAGGATTACTGGGAATTTGCAAAGGGCTCTGACGGTGGAAAGCGCTATCTAAATGCTAAGTATTACGAAGTCAGATGAGCTATTTACTGATCCCGACAGGTAATACCCCCACTACTCCAAACTGGATGCAGAAATTGAAAGAGCAGAATCCTTTTTTTGGAGAGACAAATAGTGGCAGAAGGCCAAGCCAAGGTCCACAAATAAAAGAAATCCTGTAACATTACTTTAGATCAAAAAAGGACTGGGTTTATTCCTGGGATGAATAGGCACCGAGCGAGTGGCAGAACCCAGAGCATGGGAAGGGAAGGTGCCCATAAAAAAACCCAGACCTTGTGGGATCTCCCCAGCCTTTTCCTCATCATTCATCACACAAACCAAACACCCAAACAACTTGAAGCCTGGTTCTCAAATAGAGATGTAGCACGAGCTTCTCTTCTTCACAAAGATGAGTTTTATTGATGCAATGTGACCTTTTTCTGGGCAATGGTGTTCAATTGTTTCATCTTCCAGTAGCACCTCAATGTCCCAAGGACAATCTCCTTTCTGGGAGAGATGTTAAACACATACATATGGGCAGACAACTCTTGCTTCAAATACTGTCACCATTGTAGTCCCACATCAGTTCTGTACAGACACGAACGGCAAAAACCCTTCCAAACCAACCCATGTCTTCACAGATTCCCCATGGCTGTATTTATTGAGGTGGGTGGGTTAATGCTCCTAACATAACACATCTCATTAAATATTTCTCCAAAGTGGAATTCAGCAGGAAAAAGGGAGTACAAGCACTAAGAGTGCATCCTCACAAACACAGCCTCCTGCCCAGGGCTGGACATCACCACCCGGACGGGAAACCCTTGTCCACAAACGGTGGAAAGAGAGGAGACAGCATCCTCCAGCCACCTCGCCCACCGGAGACCAACTATTCCATGAATTTGACCTTAACTGTCATAATAGTTTGGGGTGATGAACATGGCATTCTTGACGTCGCAAATGTTTGTGAAAAAAACAAATGAAAAAAATAAGCCAAACGTCCAGCCGCAGACTGCGCTGGGTGTCACTCTGGTTGACATTTATAGGCTACAGTGGCTGTAGTGAGGATGACAAACCGGGGTGGCCAGTGGTACTGCTGGAAAAACCGGTCTGGGTGTTCTGGGCTGTGAGATGGGATGGGTGGGCACCCACCCTGCGGACACCCCTCCAGCATCACCACAAACACCAACAGGCTCTTTTCCTGGCAGGGGCACCTCTGCTCTCTGGGTCATCACAGTGGTGGAATGTGCTTGCCTAGAGGTTCTTGTGGAAAGGCACAAGGTTAATTTGTGGGGGTAATGGCTCATTTCAGCCTTTAATTCCCTCTGGCAGAGCTAAAGTCCTGCTTGACTGGTCTGCTCAACTTCTCACCAACCCCAGGCAGGTCCCTCCATCCCCTCGGACCACCGGCAAGGACCTATCCCAGCACACACCATGTCAGATGCAACGGGACCATCAACCCCAACAGACCCATGACAATGGGTGGAGGATGCTTGGGCATTGTTTTCTTAATTATTCGCGAATCAAGACAAGCTGCCTACTTAGGAAAAGAAAAAACTCTCGCTGGAAATCAGCTGCTCAAGAGGTGTTTTGTTGATTGCTCCTAAGAGCAGAGAGAAGGGGGACGCTCCTCACTTTCTCTGCCAGCTTTATGAACACGCACGACAGCGTCTGCGAGATAATTTGGTGGTCACAGAGGACTGGGTTTTATTCCTGAATTGAAAACTGGCTATTAAACATCATTTAAAGAACAAAATAAAAATAAAACAGCAATTTCTTATTTTATTCTCTCCCTATCATCATCATTAACCTTCTATCTGCATAATATCCCTCTGCCAAGGATCTTCAACTGAGTAATAAAATTTTAGTACTTAAACCTTGTCAGTGCTCTAGAAGGGAGTATTATTCTCATTTCAGAGACAGCGAAACCAAGGCACAAAGAGCTGAAATGACCTGCTCAAAGTCACACTGAAAATTATTAGCTGAGGCAGGAATAGATCCCCCAAGCCCCAAGCCCCAGGAGGCAGCGTGCCCACAGGTACGCTGGTCTTACAGGCCAATTAGCTTTTATGGAAATGTTTAAGGAAACATTTATTTTCAGAGGCTCTGCCTGCTAATTTACTCCAAAGCTCTGTCAGCCATGAGCGTCTCAGTTTTAGGCTGTCATGGAGTAACTCAGCCCCTTCCTTTGCTTGGGACAAATACGCTTTCAGCAAGTGAAGATCTGACAACACAGTGCACCTCGCTACACGCTGGTTAAAAAAAGGGCTGGAAGAGGTTTTTCTGTGGGTCCCTACCTAATAATTAAGTCTGATTGCAAAGACTTTGTTAAAAGAAAGGGCTTTGCACGGAGACACAGGCATGGGGACCACTGGGCTCTGGGTGCAGATGCACACTTTGCTTTCCAGCATGCTGCTCTGTTAGGGGCAAAGCTGATTTTTCACCCAAATCCTCCGTGTCACTACCTAGATCCTGCTCTTGCAGAAGCCAGAAGAGAAAGGCAAGCAGGGGCAGAGAAGGGCAGAAAGGATGGGAGCAGGCAAGCACAGGGCAGGAGAAATCAGACCATTGTTTACTTTCCATCTCCCTCTCTGTGCTGAGAAACAGTTAATAGGTTGCAAGGTTTCCACCCTTCCAGGACGGAGCCTTTTCCTCCCCTTTCGAGTGCCCCCTGCCTTCCTCCTCCAGCGACTGGGAAGCTGTGACTGCTCTCCACCGCTGACACCTCGGCTGCTCTGGAAACCCATGAACTGCTTGAGAAAGGTCAGCTGGCAGCCGCTGCATCCCTTCTCCTGCCTTCCCAGCCCTGATGGCCTCGGGCAGTGCAGGAGCCCCCTCTGTAGGCAAAGACTCACATTTTACCAGTCATCCTCTGCTTCTTGACATGTTTTTTTGGCAACGCACCTTCATCCACCCCAACCCAAGCCCCCGCTGCAGGGACAGAGGGAGAGCGGGATGCAGGGCTCTGCGCCAGCTGGGGATCGGGTCTCTGCTCCACTGCTCAGTAATAGATGGCCTCGTTAAACACAACGAGAATTGAGGCTGGACATGCAGCAGGACAGAAGATTTGCCATCAAAACAGGCAATGCCTCGCCAGCTTGCTGCTGGCAAAATAAAACAAGCACGCCTCTGTACGGCTCTGGGCTCCGGTACATCTCCAAGGTCCAGAGCTGCCCTCTCTCCAACCTCTCCAAAGCTGTCACCTACTTTTCCCCAGTCTCTTGCCAAACCCGAGCTCCCCGGTGCTGCATAAGCACTTTCCCAGCCCATGTTACGGGGGTTTTGGTGCAATCCCTTGTGGTACGACAAAAGTAAAACATCCACCCACGGTGCTCCTTCCCCATCCTCTCTCCTGCACCTCCTCATCCCAGCACATCATCCAGGTGAGGCTCTCCAGCATTGCCACAGCTCCCCCAAACCAGGGCCTTAAACCCAGCTCTGGTTCAAAACGACCACATTAAGTCCATTAAAAATGCTGCAGAATTCCCTTCACACACGAAGGAACTTCCTGAGGCCAGCAGTGAGTTAAGGGCAGATGAACAGCAGACTGGGAGTAGCTGAGGCAAAATTCCTGCCAGGATGCAAACAAGTTCTGTCCTTCCCAAAAGAGGAGCCTTTCTTGGGGTGGGAGGTTTGCAGCTGAGTCAAGGGCTTCTGGCAGTTGTTACCAGCCCCTATTCCTATGAAACAGTTCAACCACAGCTTTTAAGAAAATGTGAAAATTCAGCCGTGTTTACTGCTCTCTGTCCTCACCAGTTAGTGGCTCCTCCTCGGAGATGCTCAGCCTGTGCTCACTACATCCTTTTTCAGCCCTTCCACACCCCTCCCGCTCAGCCACACACCCAGTGTGTTTGCCAGCAGCCTTGTAAGGATTTGCTAACCCAGAGCAAGAACCCCCAGTTTTAGTTGGGAGAAACATCTCCTCTTACTTAATACAAAGCCCCAGGATGCACTGTTGCTCCCGCAGACATGTGCCCTATGACAAAAGTGGGGGACAAAATCAAAAAGGAAAATGAAGAAGATCTAAAGCCAGTTTGTAGGTACCACAAAATAATTTGATTTCTTTAGTGTCCCAGGAGCACTCCTGTCCAAGACGTAACATTTCTCATTTTCATTTGGAGAAGTTCGGCATGTAACAAAAATATATCAGGCTCAGTAATGAGGCAAGAAATCGTGCTTACGTAGCTGAGCAAGTAACATCACTCAACTTCTCTGTCCTTGTGGTAGAAGAAAAATGACTGGAGAATAAATTAATCCTAATAAATGTAGGATTCTGATCAGGCATACACAACCAGCAGTGTGTCTGCAGGATGAGCAATTGATGAAGTCATTGCTTCAAAGGTGCCTTGATACAATTAGCCACTTGTAAAATGCAGCAGAGGAGAAAATTCCGCTCCTTTTGTTAAGGAGCATGAAAATGTTCCATGCATGGGAGTGATTTATGGATTACAGTGCAGTAAAATTAGAGTGTGCTGCAACTGAGGTCGTTCTCCCCGAGATGAAAGGCTGGGGGGAGAGGAGTGAAAGGATGGACAGGATGCAGAAGAGACAGATGAAGGCAAAACGCCATCGTCACATTTCTGTGCTGTTGGTTTTCACCGGGGATTATTTCCCCTTTGCACAAATCATTTGGTGGGGGGGGAGAAAGTGGGCTTCCCATGTAAAAGTGGTGCCACTGAAGATGAATCATTAATCACCAGCATGAGTATCTGTATTAAAGCTGTTGGGAGTCACCAGAGCAAAAGTCAAAGGCTCTAACAGGATTATGGACAGAGCTGGACCATTTTATGATTAATATTAGCAGATAAAGGGAATCACGTGCTCGAGGAGGGTGGCTGACGAGCATGGGGGGCAGGGAGGAAGGCATTTCCCATCCCCAACCCCACTGACTGGCTTTGGTGTCCACTGCACCATTTGCTCACCACTATATACACAGAGAAGAGGGGCAGGAGGTCACCCCAGCACTGCTTGTGGGGTACCCCAGGGAACAGGACCATTCCCACAGCACCCAGGGTGCAGGATCAGCCGGCTGACCCGGCTGTGCTGAAGCGCGGTCGGTCCCGGTGCAGCTCGGTGTGTTCCTCAGCACTGCGCCAGCTGTTTGCAGCTGGAGGAGGCAGGCAGATGCCGAGCAGCCGACCCTCACGCCGCACAGCTGGGGCGAGCAGGGAGCGTCTGTCCAGCTACCCGCATGTCCACTGCCCACCTCTCGCCTTGTGTGGATGAACCGGGCGGCTTTCCCATGTCCCCCCCATCACAGGCATCTCTCCAGCTCACACGCTCCCTTCTCCAGCCCCGTTCCCAACAAGCCCCGACATGCCTCTCCGCAGCCACGGCTTCCAGGACAGGAGGGAGCAGGGAGGCCAGGAGCTGGAGCCAGGCAGAACAGGAGCCAAAAGTCCTCTCAGACCCCCTGGGAGGGAATGCATGGCCTCTCACTAGGTCGAGGGGGCCCAGCGCCCAATTTCCAGCAGCTATTGCTGCTTCTCTCAGCTCATTCCTTGAGGACTGGAAAAGGTCTGGGAGATTTCAAAGAAAGTCTTCAGCTTAAATAAGGTCTCATGCCTTTGTCCCCAGAAAGCAGGGTGCTGAGACAGAGCTGCACTGCTGGACACCATCCTGGAGGCATCTGGCAGAAGAAGCTCCATCAGCTGCAGGGCTGCGGGAGGAACCCTGGTGAAGTCAGGATGCTGAGCAGGAATAGTCCCCGTGGCCACTGCACCAACAGGGTCAAATATGCCCCAGGACACCCAGAAGAGATGGCCATTCCCCAGCTGCTAGAGCAGATCTAATGGCTTCTGGGAGCTATTGCTCCTGCTCTCCTGGGCCCCAGCAGGATGGGTACATTTGCATGGCTTTGACATTCTCTCCATCTACCAACACGACACTGAGATTGTCTAGAGGAACTGGATATTTTAGATCTGAAAATAATCTGAAGACAAGTGTGGACTTTTGAGCCTTGAGAGGAAACACCACAGCAAGTATTAACTTTACACGAATTTACACCCCTTGCTCTTAACTGGCTCTTCTGGATTTAGAGTCCACACACAATTTTTGACCGTCATTGCCGAGTGCCTCAATTCCCCAGGTTGCACAATGAAGCTGGTGAGATTTATCAGTTTCCACAGATGATGGCACAAGATAAATGAAAGCCAAGTATTCTCTGTGTTTTTGCACAACCCCTCCTCTCACAGCACAGCCACACTGGAGAGTGGGTCCCTCAGCCACACCTCAGCACTCCTGACTTCACCCTCACCCTGGGCATGTGTTCAGCACCAGCACCAGGGAAATGAGCCTCATTAAAGCCAGCTAATTGACCTAGCTGCATAGGACCAGGGGTCTCTCTGGAGCTGAAATTCAGGTCTTCTCAGTGCAGTAATGGCCATATTGGTGAGGCCAGTCCCAAGGACAGCCCAGCCAAAGATGGCAGAATGACTGTAGAAGTTGAGTTGTTATGCGGGAAGAGGCATTGCCAGGCTCTGAGCTCCAGGGAGGTATTTCCTACCCTGGTGTCACCCTGTTTCATCAGGGTGAATCATCAGGCCACCAGGAAAGACCTCAGGACTTTGCCTCTGCAGTCGTGATCAGAAACTTCCTTTATTAAATTAATGACCATCCCTTATCTGTCATCTCAGTGCTAATGAAAAGAAACGAGGGCTGGAGGAGTGCTGCAGACCAGCGCCTGGAGCCAGGCTTGTTTCAGCAGAACTCGTGTCCAGCAGCGCTGCAGAGCTGCTCCTGCACACGGTATTAACCCCCACCCCAAACACATCTCCAGAGTAAACGTGGTGGTTTCCCCTCGTCCAACACCCCTCTGGATGCTGCTTCAGCACAGCATCCCGAATCAGTACTGCTCTGGAACACTCATTTGGTCACAGGGACAAGCTCATCTTACTGGCTCTGCCTGGACCAACGTGACATCCTTCCTCAAATACATCTCTCACATGGGGTAGAGGAACACTCGCTGCTCTCAGCAATCCCCTCTGAGATGCATCAACCCCTTTCCCACAACTGGCATGAGCAAGGAGGAAGATCTTACTTGGTTCAAACAACAGCAGTTCAGAACATGAAGCTTTTTCTATCCCAGGGATTCCAGAGACATGATGCCCACTTGAATCAAATATGTTCTCTCATCTGCAAGCAAGCTCCAGCAGCAGGTCAGCACCACCCGTCCCTGGCAAAGGAAAGGTCATGGTTCTGTTCTCTGGAAGAGCAGGATTAGAGTGCTGGAAAGAGTTCAGAGACAGTCGCTCCCAGCAAAGACCAAGTCAACCCGATGCCAAGATAAGACCGTTCCTTGACCCCACCATGTAGACCCCATCAGTGGGAACGTCACGGAATATCCACTCTATCCCCTATAACCCAAACTAGCCACAGCAGTATTTCCTATTATGTCTCCATAACCTAATCTGACCCCCTCTAGGGTCTCCAGATTAATATCTGAAAAAGCTCACAAGTCCAATCACCCAATTACAGGGAGGAAAGGCTGATCCTATCTAAACATCATCAAATGTAACATAGACCCAGCTTCTAAGGGCCAGATCTCAATCCCTGGCAAGCTGAACAAACTGGGAAGGGGTCACCGGGGAGATGGGGAGGGTCCCTCCCTGTTCTTGTATCATACGAAACCTGCAGGAGGAGCAACTATTTTAATTGGCAAATCCCCTGACTCGAGGTTTAATCCCTCTTCATTTTTGCTTAACTTCCTTCACACCAAAGCAGCATGGGGAACAGATGACATAAAATCATAGAATCACAGAATAGTTTGGGTTGAAGGGACCTTCAAAGCTCATCCAGCCCAACCCCTGCCATGAGCAGGGACATCTTCACCAGCTCAGGTTGCTCAGAGCCCCGTCCAGCCTGGTCTGGGATGTCTCCAGGGATGACGCATCCACCACCTCTCTGGGCAACCTAGGCCAGTGTTTCAACCACCTGACAAAGCTGAACACATGGGAAACCTCAACAGCAGCCAATGGCGTGGAAAGCAGATTTCCCCATCCCATCCAGGATCTCATCTCAGGCTTTGGCTAGAACGAGAGGAACAGGTAAAATCTCCAGAAAGAACCTAACCTGGCAGGGAATCCCAGTCTGGTTGTCCTTCAGAGCCCATCCAAAAGGAAGACCCATGTGTTTTCCTCAGCAAGCATGCCCAGTTTTCCTCCTGGAGCATGGTTGTGTTGCATCCACAGATGCTCCACAGCCTTAATTTTCCAAGTAGCTCAGGGCTGCATTGCCAAGCACCAGCTTTGCAAACACAGACTGAGCTTCCCTCCAAATTCCAGCCACAATTTATTGATTAGAAAAGCCTGTCTAGTCAATAAAAACTCCTACAAAAAGGTTCCACTGAACCGTGCTCACATGCCACAATCCGTCTGTGTCGCGGCCTTCACTTCTGATGCCTTCTGACAAGATGGATTTGTGGACTTGACTTTTCCAGATCAGGAGAAACTTAATCCTAGACGATAAAATTACAGACCACTAAAAAAAACCCAAAAACCTCCATGACTAGCCTCATTAACTGTCATTTAAGAAGTTCAGAGCCTAATTAGCTAGAAGGGAGCATCTCCAGCTGTCCTTTGCCTTGGGGGAGAGGTAGCTCTGACCAGGCAGCACAAAGCCCTTGGCAAACGCTGTTGCTTGTAAAGAGCAGGACACGCTCGTGGCACCATCCAGGCTGCTCCATCCCCCGCAGTCAGTGGGGAACACGCAGACAGCACCAGCTCCCCACCTATGAAATTATTTGGGAGAATGAGAAGATAATGCCCAGTTCTGTCCAAAAGGTGTCTGGGCAGATAAAAAAAACCCGCAAAACCTGGAACAACCATATGGAAATGTGAATTAATGAAATATTTCAGCAACTGACTCAATCCTAATTGAGAGCCGAGAGCCCTCCACCTCCCTTCTGCTTTCCAGGATACAAAAATGACACTGGTAGGTGGAAATAACTACAGCTGTCCCAGTGGGAGAGAAATTACTGCTTCACAGTGAGCGTAATGGCCAAAATTAAGCACTTGCTTAGTGGGTGTTACACAACACATCCCAGGAAGCAGCTTCCAAAAACTTGACCTTCTCTTTAAAGGCACTTTTTTCGGGTCTTTGAATAGTCTTTCCTTTTGCTAACAAGTGAAGTGGATTCAGCACTCCAGAAGGGTATTCTGGGTGTTGAAAACATCTTTACCCATGTGCTAGTTCCAGGAGAGGCAGCAACAACGGCAGTTTCCACGCAGCAGCGCCCAGGTTCCCTGCACCCAGGAGATCACAGATGCAGATAAGAAATGCAGCTCTGCTGCATTTCCATCCCCAGCATGCGAGCTAGTCCTCACCGAGTGGTGGTTGTCATCCACCAAACACCTTCTCACCAAGGAACCAGCTGAGATCCACCAGGCAGATGACCAAGGAACGAGCAGGCAACTGAACAGTGAGGGTAAGACTGGCAATGGGGCATCACCAGCTCCTGACCACCGTCAGGTCCTGCTCTACTTTGATGATGCTCAGGAATCTCTTTGGAACATGAGTCAAACACACAGAGGCCCCCTGGAAGAGCTGTCTATCATTCCCAAGCCAAGCAATAACCTTCCTCACCACTAGCACAGAATTATTTTGGTTCGAATAGACCCTTAAGATCACCAAGTCTAACCATAACCTAGCTCTAGCACTAAACCATGCCCCTAAGAGACTCATCTATATGTGTTTTAAACCCCTCCAGGGAGAGCAGCAGAACTGCTCCACTAAAACAAACAGAGACTGGGGTGTCTTCCAAATCTCAGTTTGGGATCCACCAGCTGCAGAGCCTGCATCCCCTCGGCCAACTGACAGATCAAAAACCATCTACAAGAATGGCACCTATGCAAATATAGGTGCCCCAGCTCTATAGAGAGAATTTAGCCTCCACAGGGCTGTACAGAAATAGTCAATACCATCACTGACACTCAAGATCGTCAGCGTCTTTAACGACAACTGGTTTAAACATTCATGCTTTAACATCCTCCACAATGTTGGCATGAATTAATACTCTGGATGTTCACATATTTACCCAACTCCTGGCCAGATCTGAAGCTCCTACAGCTTCCTAAGGGCCACATCAACTCCTACTACTCCCTCTTGTGCCCAGCCCGTTCAGAAGGCAGCACCCAAAGATGATTTTAAGGCATGTAATAGGAACGTAACCTGGTCATACAGACAGAGCACCAACTCCTTCCTGACAGGCACAGTATTTGTTGTGGCCAGATAGTTTTCTCCTCCTCTTCTTCCAGCCTATCCCTGGTTTCCACATGACAGTAGCAGCACAGCCTGCACACACAAGGGTGTGCTGGAAGTGACGGTTGCCATAGCTGTATCTATACAGTCCTGGCCATCCAGACACGTCAGTACAATGTTCTACAGAACACAGCTAAGTTATAAATAAGATACGCTCAAGCCTCAACATGGAGCACAACTCACACATGTACAAAACGCTAAGCCTTCTGGTTCGACCTTGTTCACCTTCTTTTATAGACATGATACTAATCCATTCAAAGGTTCCTCTGCAGAGCAGCATCACTCCAGAGAAGTCTGTAACACCGGCGTAGTGACGTGCACAGGTTTTATGTACCCATACCCTCAGTTTCTGCACACCATTCTGCCCAGAGTTTTCTCCAGATATCCCCACAGACCCAGCTTATCCACCAGTTCTTCTCCACACCAGTACTGTATATAGAGGGCCCTGGTATACTAAAAAACTGACCATGCCACTAACATCTGATTTTCCTGCTCTGAGGTCTGCATGACCACTAACAAGCTCACTCAGCAGTCTGTGTTTCTGTTCTCCTCCTTTCTTGAAGGACTACAAGCTGTTCTGGATGAGGACTGCCTCTTCTTAGAAACATAAACACTGCCCAGCCAAAGAGACGCAGAAGCTGCCGGGATTCCTTGATGTTGTGGAATTAGCGAATTAGTGGTGGACTTTTCTGTTGTAGACTTTCTTCAGCTAATACCCCACTATCTTAAAATCATAGAACAGTTGAGATTGAAGGGGACCTTCAAAACTCATCCAGTGCCACTCCTGCCATGAGCAGGGACATCTTCACCAGCTCAGGTTGCTCAGAGCCCCGTCCAGCCTGGCCTGGGATGTCTCCATGGCCAACCTGGGCCAGGCTCTCACCACCCTCTGCAGTCACAGGGTGGCCACCCTCAAGCCCCCCCAGATATGTGTTCATAGATCAAACTGCAAACAGAGATATGGGCAGGAGGGGAAGAAAACTGCATCAAGGAGAGCAACACTGAGAAAGGGACCAAAGAGCTCCCAGAATTACAAAGCATCGCAGCACTGACACGGCCACCACTCCAGAGTGGCACAGCCCCTGCCAAGCCCACAGACCCCAATCCATCACACAGCAAAAGCTCGGCCCCTCATCCTCCCCTAGTCATCCCCAGTCCTGCTCTGTGTGTGCTACAAACACATCAAAAGTGCTTTTTTACTTTTAAACCTTGCATTTTGCACACTCACAGCAGCCACCATGACCTGCGCCGGCCCCCAGGCAGGTCTGACCACCCAGAGATGGTCCAGGTGGTGCTGAACCAGGCACAGGTCTGCCTGTCCCCACTGGAGGATTTCACCCATCATCTTTCAGACGAAGTCTCAGCTCCCAACCTTAAAACTGGAGAAGGGATCCTTCTGTCCATCACAGGCTGGAGGATACAGGACTGTCTCAGTCCCAAGGCTCAGCTCCCACTGTGGCAACTTCTAAGCCAGGGCCACCACAACGAGCAACAGTGACATCCCAGATGCCCCATCCAGCACAGGCAGTGACACAGCCTGGCTACAGCAACCAGAACCAAGATACAAAAAACACTTTGCGTCGCAGTCATGTTATCCCCTCGTCCCTCCCCCTCATCCCCTTCGGAGCTTCTTAACTTCAGAAACCTTCCTCCAGAGGAGTGTTGGAGTGACAGAAAACATTTTCCAAGCCTAATATCAGTTCCAGATGTTCACAGCCATTTCAGTTTGTACCTCACCCTGTAAAACACATTTCTCCCTCTTCCTCTCTCAAGTGCAGCGCCTGCTTCGTCCATGACATAATGCGCTGGCGGGCTCGGCCGTGCACACACACACACACACGCTCGCACCCTCTTCGAGAGCCCCATGTTCAAACAAAGAGCATCACTCAACTACAAAGCCGTCGCGCACATGGAGTTATGAGTAATTTCCACAAGTTTTAATAAACAGTTTGGGATGTAATTGCTCTCCGTCTTCTCTGCTGGCTCCCGAGCGGAGAGCCGCTCGCTCCCCACGTGCTGGTGTTGAAAGCGCGGTTTGTTTCGCACACAGCTTCACCTCCTATTCGCCTCAGATGGTCCAAGGGCTGTGTTTTTCTAAGCGCCAGTAATAAGCCTCTTTAAAAAGCACGTACAGCTGGGGGCAGCTGACCCAGGCGAGCTCCCAGCTCCTTCACCCCGTCCCGCAGCATCGCCAGCCCGGCAGGGAGCACAGGGAAAACACGTTCCACCAGCCTCAAAACTCCCTCCCGACTCTGCTCCAAGAAGAAGAGCAACAAGTATTTCCTGTCTCAACTGAAAGGCTTCACCTTCCAGTTGCAAAGCAAGGAGGAGGCCAAGGAGTTTTGGAAGGGTAAGAGACTGGAGGGTTTTGGGGGGCAGGAGGGAAGCAGAAGGCAGGTTAGGCAGGGGCCAGGTACCATCTAACTTGCTGCGGGGCTGAAAAGCAGGTTGGCACAGCTCTAGCCCCAATCAGTGCCAGGAATCCCGATAACAAGTGGCTACAATTGCAATAAAACAAACAAAATTAATACAAGCACAAATAGGCCACACATTTAAACTCAAGGGATCCCAGGGATGAACGACAGCAGCCTCGAGAGCCCTGACACCTTGCAGGATCCTCACAGCCTAACTGAAATCAGTGGTGCACATCCCACTCCCACCTGCCAGGAGACCGACAGGGAAGGAAGATTAGCCTGTATCCATCAAAAGCCACCCAAATTCCGTATCCCATACCCTCCCCTCCTGCAGATTCCCCCCTTCTGTGGTTGACATAGTTTTTCTGGATGTTGCTCAGGTGGGATGGAGATGTGCTGCAGCATGATGGGTGGATGATGGGGCACCCATGGCAGGGTTTTTGGCCAGGTGAAGCGTGGTACCAAGCAAAGCCTTTGAGAGCTGTAGCCGTCAGCATCTCCACAAACCTACGCAAGGTATTTGCAAGAATAAAGTCATCTGGCATGAACAGCCTGTAGGGTAAGAAAGGAATGAAGGCAGGAACGTTGTTTGGTTATAAACAACGTGGAGGAAAGGATAAAAAAAAAAAAAGAGGAGAGAGATTGATTTAGGATTGGCTTTTCTCTTTAACTGTTAATGGGGTCATTCTGTCCCAAATGGTCCCCAGAGCAGGGAGAGGGGAGGGCAGCTCCCCACAATGAATTCAATCGCCTGTCAAACACATGGCAGTCATAAAAGGAAAATAATAATAATAATCTGTATTTCCTACTCTGGCTGTGAGGCAAAGATCCAGCCACTTCAAAGGAAAAAAACCCACGTTTCCCTGGTTTGGCCTCACCTGACTGATGTGTGAGCAATCTGGAATCCCCATCCAAAACAAAGCCCCTCCTTTGGTGGCTTGTTTTCTTTCTCCGTTACATAGAGGGTGCCCCTCCAAGATAAAGAACAAGCTTTCTTCCATGCCGGGAAACTGGAAACATAACCCAGGGGCCATGGCCACACCAAGCAGCTCTGGAAGTGGCTGCTGGCAAGAAGGTGTAGGAGAAAGCTCCTATGGGACAGGGCTGGGCATAAGCCAGGAACCAGAGCTCCTTCTCATGGGGGTCTCCACAAACAGCCAGGGCCCCCCATGCTCTGGCTCACTACAGGAGGTAAAAATCCAGCTCTTGGAGCACAAAAAATTTGGATACGATGGTAAGAGAAGCTGTAGAAGGAGAATGGACGGGCCTGAGAACGGAGAGAGTGAGAACGTCCCTGTGGCTATGAGCTGAAGCAGTTTGCTCCCTGGCAGCAGAGGGTCTTATGAAATTAGTGAGGAGAAGAAAAAGCCACCACAAATTCGGTACTGCCAGTGTCTGGGGGAAGAGGCCCTTTGCACGAGGGTAAATATCTACTTTGGTCAACAACACTGGCTGCCCCTGACATGTCACCTGAGCTTCTTTAACAAAGTACATCCAAAATCCTTGAGCAAAAAGCCATAGGAGTTTTTGCCTGGCTTTCCATGCATCAAGGTCTCAAGTGCTATTTTTTGAAATACATAATTGATGCACCCAAATCAAAGCCCATCCTTCAAACCCTTGCCCAGCAGCTTCTGCAGCATGGCTTGAATTGCTGACAAAATCTTTGCAAGGCTCAAAGTGCTCAGTCCAAGTCTGAGCTGGGAATCAAACCCCAACACAGGGAAGTTTCAGGTTCCCCGGAAGATGTTTGTTGCTGCTTAAATGGTCTCTCTAAATCTTGCAGGCTACAAGTTACTTCGATAGGTGTGCAAGGCAACTTAAAGTGTTCTTTCAAAGGCTGGCATGCAATGCAATACTCACTGCAACAGACCAATAAAGGCCTTGAGTTGTTGAGGGCTGGCCATCCTCCCACATCCATCACCCTGTAGCATTTCAGCCCAATCGGATTAAGTGGTCGCTTCAGTCAGAAACTCCAACTCACAGCCCTCCTACCCAAAAAGAGCAAATCATTTCCTTCTGCCAAGCTGCACTTTTGCATTTCCCCTTCTCCTCAAACACCGGCATCTGCATAAGCCTTCAGAAACCTCTTCTGAATGGACCAGGTTTAATACCTCATGTAACACCTCAGCCCTATGCACCGTTCTCCACTAAAGCTGCATCTCCCAGCCAGGAGGGATGAATCGCCATGCAACCTCAGCACCAGGAGGAATTTGCTCTTGGCAGCTGCACCCACCTGTGTAGAGGTCTGTGTCTGTGTACTCATCCACCTTCTTGTGCTGCAGGACGTAGTCAGACACCTTCGTCCCGATGGCAGGTTGCACGTCCAGCCACTCCAGGGACACCACGGTGCTGGAGGGCTCCACGTTGGGGGAGAGCCGCAGGCTGGGCAGGAGACAGGAAAGAAACCAAAATAAGACATCCACTCCCCTTCTGGGGAGGAATCCACCTCTACAAGCAGCACAACCCCAGGCAGGGCTCACATTCATACACCGAGATCTGCACAGAGGGAGAGCAGGTAGGTGAGCACAAAACTTCCAGTTGAAGGTCAGTTGGGTCCAGCCTACTCCAATGTGTGTCCTCACCTGTCCCTGCTCCTGGAGAAATCTAGGTCATGCAACCCCAAAAAAATCCATCTAAAGAAGCCTTCATCTCCTGGGAGAACTGCTGAACTTCAGCAGCCCCAAGGGGAACTAAGAACCAGCTACCCAGGAGCAAAAAAAACAGAGGAGGATCCAGCTTAACCTTCATACAACCCAGTGGGGTTGAGCCTACAGGAGGGGAGGGTCTGATCTGCATCACCAGTGAGCAAAGGCAAAGGAAGGTAGTTGGGAGTGAAAGGGCGGATGTGTCTGTGAATTTACCCAGCTCCAAACCAGCAAATCTCCACTGGGTGTGAACAAAAGGAAATGCAGGGCTGCTATGAAGGAGCTCCTGCCCAAATTGGGGCCCACGTGGATGGTGAAGGCAGAGCAGCTGCTGCTCTTTGCACCTGGGTAAATGACAACACAAAGCACAGAGCTATGGAGAGCCCCGCTCCAAACATATGAGTGTGTTTGTTGAACTCGGGCTGGGAAATGAATCCCCCCTGAGGATATTGGCTCACTAAGAAGGTGTTCTGCTCCTCATGGATTGCTGGAGCCAGTCTTCCTGCTTTCTCAGCTAATTCCCCATCAGTTTGCTCCTGATTTGCTCTTGCTCTGACAAGCCACAACGAATTGCACCATAATTCCATTTCTTTCAGCATTTAAAATCCCATTCTACAAGCCCTGCTAATCAGGTGATGAAAATCTATAAGGAAACCTTCCAGGGCCACAGCCGGAGCCAGGATATCCTAAAGGCATCAGTCACACAGTGAGGAGTGCTGGACCATGGCCCCGGGGCTGGAAGGCGAGAGGAAGGAGATGGCCATGGGCTGAACCTGTGGGGAAGGGGCTGGTGCTGCGGGGCTGTGACTTGTGGGAGGGGGTCACATCGATACGTACACAGGTGGAGGGAGAGGGCTGCAGTTCGGAAGTCCGTTCTCATCGAAGGCGCTGAGGTCACACCTGCACCAGTCTTCGATCACATCGCCTTTCCCCGAGCACCAGTATGAGCTCATCAGGGCTCCCTTGAAAGCCTGACATGAGAACAAAAGGCGTGAACACGTGTGCTAAAGACTCGGTGAAATCTGGCCAGCAGTTCAGCCTCGTGGTGCTGAGTGTCAGGGGTACATGTGCACAGAGCAGCTGGGTCGGGAAATAGCGGGGTCCTCCCCAGCTCTGCCACAGCCTCTCTGCACAGCCCTGGGCAAGTCCCTTCACCTCCCTGTGCTTTAGCACATCCCCGTATAGGGGATGCTGGTTCATTCCTGGGTGTGTGGACAGGGAGTGTTTGCACGTACAGGGGCGATCTCCTGTGATGGAGGACTGAGCTGCCTGAAGAAACTCAAATTTAAGACCGTTTGTGACACTGGACATTGTACACAGGGTACCTGCTGTGCACAGTGAAAATCTTCCACATCTTCTTTCTGTCCTTAATAAGAACAAAGTAATTCCTACATCCCCAACAACACAGACCACTCCCAGCCTTCTCGCAGGTTCATTGTTTACATGAGCTGCCCTCCTGCCAAAAAACTGCTGCTTTATTCAGTTGCACAAGGAATATTTACAAGCAAAACAGCAGTATCTGGAAGCAAAAAAGAAAATCCTGCAAAATACTTGCAGGGTGTTTTCCAGCTGGGCAGTCTCCCCTCAGCCTGACCAGGAGCCCTCCCAGCCGCTACTACTAATAACAACGGATCCCCGGAATAAGAGCTGAGCATCTGCTGGGGTCTGACGCTGAAACCCTTTGAGTGAACTCCCAAAGCCAGGTCTAACTCCACAATGTCTTTCCTGCATTCATCTTGAGGTTGGTGCCGGTCCCCGTGCTGCAGGACAGGGCGTCCCTCACTCCATATCCTGCTGTAGTTCTGGCTTCACAGCGATCTCCCCTGCTACCTTTGCCTGTTGTGCCTAATTAAACCTCCAGCTTGGAATAAAACACCTCTCCATGCACACACACACCGTCCCTGTTCAACCCGACCCTGTGGAGCCGCAACACCCTGCTACAATAATCATAACACCAAAACTTCAGCCACTCAAACTCTTTGTAATGCTTTTGACCTTTCAAAAGGTACTTTCCAGCGCCGAAACGCCTTCACGGGTCCTCATCCATGCCGAGCAGCCTCGCTGCCAGCCTCTGTGCAACCCAGCTCCCAGTAACACCAGTCCACCCATTCCAAGCCGCCTGCGGATGCCTGGCCCCGACGATATCGCCTGGTTACACCTTCAAGATAAAAACCTGCCCTTTGAGGAGGACAGGGATGGCTCCAGCGGCTGCGGCATTTAGCAGAAAACTCTAGGAAAAGCGCCATCCCGGGGAGGTTTCTGAAAAGAGGAGGTATAAATAGCGCCTGACGTCAGGGCTGCCATTGTCCCGAGTTTTGTGCTCTCCCCAAACACCTTTAACGAGGCGCCTCAAGGCTCTCGCGTCTGAAACATTTTCTGCTTCCAGGCATTTACAAAATGGGGCTCTTCCAGAAGGAAAAAGAAAGGAAACAGAAAAAAAAAAAGGAAAGGAAAAACATGTGAAAGAGAGAAAATGTGATGTTATTTTGTTTTGCTCTTTAGAATGTAATTGAAGCGCTGGGCTGGAAAGGGCATCGCAAAGTAATTGGAGAGCAAGGAAGGCAGAGGAGTTTATCTGACACATGGATAAATGGGTGCAGATTGTGGAGAGCTGCACAGTGGGTCTGCACAGGACAGGAACAGAAAGCAATGCAGGTAGATGGATGGGGGAGTGTGTGCTCTCCCTAGGAAGCAGGATAAATACCTATTTTGCGGGTACACGTGTGCGCAGATGTGCACTGTGGGCAAAGACAGATGTCTGGTGGTCCCTGGAAGAGCTGCACCATCACACCAACAGCACTGCTCTGCTGTTACCCTGTCCCCAAGCCCACTGCTCTGCATCCTCCCTCCCTGCACCTTCCCAACCCCAGGAAAAAATCCCACCCAACCCCTGCATTCTGTTTAGCCAAATCCAATAGTCAATTCCTTCCTTCTATTTTATTTTTTCTGATGGTAAGTGAAAAGCTGGATGAGCAATCCCCTCTGCTTTGCCTGCCCGGCCTCACACACGTTTTAATTAGATCCTGCAGGTAGCCAGCCGTCATCTGCCTTGTGTCAAGCTCCACGCAAACGAGGTTAGCTAATCGATGCGTCCTCCAATTGTTCTCATTAAGGCGAACACACCTACGCGCGCTAACCAGGTTACCTGACCCCGGCTCTCCCCAGTGCCAGTTGCTGCCTCCAGCCCATTTCCAGCACCCGGTGACATCAGGGACGGGCTGGGGTGACAGGGGAGCCAGGACTCACCTCCCCTCACCTTCCAGCAGGATTTCTAGCCAGAGGTTGCTAGGATTTTCCCATCAGTGCCAGGAACTGTATATCAAAGGGTGGGGAAGCAGCAAATGTGAACTGGTGAGGGGGAAATGGGTAAGATTGTGCAGAAGGAAGGGATGAAACTCCCCACATGAAGATGTTCACCATTACTTTAGGAGGCTCTACGCCCTCTGTGGGGACACCAGCCCACTCCCTGGGGACACACACTTGCTCCACAGAAACTCCAGGACAAACAGAGGGTCTGTTGCAATAGGACAAGGGGTGACAGTTTTAAACTAAAGGAGAAGAGATTCAGGCTGGACATGAGGAAGAAATTGTTGCCCCTGAGGGTGGTGAGAGCCTGGCCCAGGTTGCCCAGAGAGGTGGTGGATGAACCATCCCTGGAGACATCCCAGGCCAGGCTGGACGGGGCTCTGAGCAACCTGAGCTGCTGAAGATGTCCCTGCTCATGGCAGGGGGGGCACTGGGGGAGCTGGGAAGGTCCCTTCAGCCCAAACTACTCTACGGTCTCAGTGAGTTTTGAGGACTTTGTGGTCCTTCCCACCCTGAAGCTGGGTGTAGCTTTGCTGTAGTTCACACACAGCCCACCCACCCTTCACTCGCCTCCCCCAGCCAGGTCCAGGCACTGGCTGCACTGGCAGAAGCTGCTCTTGGTTCCTGGCAGAGATCTGCAGCTGCAATCTCCTTGCCCTGCAAAAGTGACAGCTTTAACCAGCCCAGCCCCAAAGGCACCTGCAGGCACATGCTCCTCCATGGGTGGTAATCACTTGAAAAGCTCTCCTTCCCTTTCCCCTTCTGACAGCATAGCCCAGGAGGGATGGCACTGCTCACACAAACCCAGAGAAACAGCAGCTGCCACCTAAACCAGAAACCCAACAGCACAGGGAGACCAAGAGCAATGGACAAAGGATGCAGCAAAGATACTTGAGACACATCCCATGAGCAGCTGCAGCCTGCAGGAGAGCTGCAGATGGGAACACACAGGGACAACCCTGGTCTGTGGTGGCTGAGAACAACCTTCCCCTCCAGCCTTGGTGTGGGCACCTCCACATCTCCTGTCCTTCCCTGCTGCCACCCTCAGAAACATTCAGCAAACACTCTCCTCCCTGCCAGGAGACAGCAGGTACAACAAGACGATCATCTCCAAAACCTCCCCATCAGATGCATCACCATGGTGGTCACACCAAGCTACCAAGCTGGGACAACCCAAGAGGCTCTAGAAGGGTGAAGGCCTTCCCAGGAGCAACCCTGCCAGCTGGGGATGGCAGAGCGGTCCCCAACGCACCGTCCTGCACTTGCCAACCGCTCCCCGGCATCTCAACGCCCCTCTGTGCCCTAAGGCAATTTAATCTTTCATTTAAAAGTATCCAAATTGTATTGTTTCCCTGTGAGTCAGCCCATTTAGTTTATGTCCTTCAGTGCCAGAGGGGAAATTTATGAGATGAGAAACTGGCTCGAAACGTTTATTTTCTAGATGACGAGTCATGCCATTAGATATATAGCATTATGAATCATAGGAACAGCATCTAATTTGCTCTTAAAGGTATAATAGGTCTGACTCCCCACACCCATGCACACACATATATTGGATTGATAGTTCCCCCATAGGATGACTAGTTCATTTGTTTTGACACAAGCAAGACTTACAGGACCATAAAGTCCCATCTTACCATAAGTTAAGCCTATTCATAAAAAAAATATTAGGGAAACGAATGCTCAGCTAAGGACATTTATCCGACACTCGATTGCATATGGATCTTTCTCTTGTTGTTATTTGTGCTCGGGGGAGGCCATTTGGCCCCGTTTTATAGCTTAGACATTCTGCAACAAAATATAGAAGAACATTTCCTTTGTCCTCTGTTAGACCTGGCTGGTAGAGGAAGAGCATTAAGTTATTCCTGACCGTGGGTTTTCTGTTGATATCCCCGAAGGGGAAAATTATAGGACATGGAGGAACCTTTCAGATCAGCATTTGGAAGACCCATCACGCACCACAGGGGCTGGTGTTTCCAGATGGGGTACTGAAAAGGGCAGGTGTTGGGTTCTTATCTGTGAACATCTGGTCTTCTCCATGGCTGACAGGGACATGAAAATCTGGCTCAACTGGGTTTTGGAGTCTAGCTTTCTCTGTGGTTGGTGTGCGCACCTCAGTTTCTGGAAAAATTAAAAGGGAAATAGAGGGAAATGAAAAAATAACCACAAAAGAGCAAGCAGGCTGGACACAGATATGCTGGAAATATCAAAGATCATCTAAAAGCTGGAAATTTAATACACTTTGGGTTCTACGATAGTTTCCCTGGTCTTTGTTTGCTTGTTTTTCTTCTTCTAGATGTAGAAAGGGGAAGTGGCAGCAGGCTGGGTCATGCCAGCAGACCAGCTTAGCCCCACATCCATGGACAGGGCAGCCAACGGAGACATTCTGACCCTTCCAGTTTGCAGGATGGAGATGGTTCCTGCCCAGCACCACCATCACTCCTGGGCAGCCCTGTTCTGCTTACCAGCAAACCCAGTCACCCCATATGTTGCCCAACACAACCGGAGCTGCTGCATGCTGCCGTGCTCCAAGCAGTCCAGAAATAGCAATTTCTGGCTGTTCATCAAGGGAAAGAATATGGGATGTAGGCTCAACTAGAGATTTCACAGCCTGAATGGGACGATAGGGTGGCTGGAGGACAAGCTTTCCATGCCCTCACAGTGAGGCTCAGTGCTGTTCATAGGAGACAAATGCTGCTCCTTAGTCTAGACATCTCTGGGAAGAGGAAAAACTACGGATTTCCCAGGCCAGAGACTCTTTCCAGGATCATGCAGTTCGCGTCTGAAAGTCTGCTCCAGGTTCACAGCGAAGGAGGATGAAGGTTCCCGATGCTGCTGGCAGGTGATCTCATCCTGGGCTGCTCACACCCCCCTGCCCCCGCGGCCCATCCCCGGGGATCAGCATCACCAGCACTTCATCCTGAAAAGGACCAGCAGCCACTTGCTGGAAAGGTCAGGATGCTGGAAGGGACCCAGGGTGGGCAGCATCCCGGTTTTTGTTATTTATGGGATCTGAGGGAGCAACAGAGGACACTGGAAAACCTGGCAGCAGGGGAAATAAAAAGCCTTCTCGCTGTAGTTGAGAGCCCCATCCTGGGGAACCGGCTCCTTTTTCACACCTCGGCTACAAAGCTCCCCATTATAGCACGATCGGGGCGGCTACAATGCGGTTATTCTTCCCTGGGTAACGCGAGTCGGATGTGGGCTGGAGCTGTGGCAGGATGCTCTGGTGTGCAAGGCGGTGGACAAGGGCCAATTAGCAGATATTAAAACAAAGCAAAACCAAGTAATAAAATAAATAAACAAATCAGAAACAAAACACCAAAACAAAACGGAACACATTCCAGACCAAACCAAAAAACTCACCTCAACAATACAAACACTGTCCCCGTTCGCCCTGGCTCCCTTTCAGCTTTGGCACTGGGAAAAGAAATCCCTGGCACTGGCTCTCTGTGCCTTCAGGGGCTGCTTCGGGGAAGCTGTGTACATGCCGGGAGGATTGTTGTCCTCCAGCAGCTCTGCAACTGGGTGCTATATGAGGGCCAAAATGCGCCTGTGGCCTTGGGGACACCTTTCACCCTGTCCCCACAGCATCCTGCAAAGCTTCACCCTCCTCCTGCCAGGCCCAGGTGGTAGAGGACACCAGGATGACCAAGTTTGAGGTCCGGGGCAATGGGAAGGGCTCAGGTATCTGCCCTCCTGGATGGGATCCAGTGGGATGGCCAAATTCTTCCCTGAGAAATGAGTCCCAGCGTGACTTCTCCAGCCTCTGCCTCAATGCCTCTGTTCCTCCTCTTCCAGGCTTGAATGTGCTCAAGCCCAGGACACATCTCCTCCAGGCACACCTCTGGTCTCTGTTTAGGGAGGTTTTGCTTCTCCGCAGGCTGAACCAGGATAGCTGCATGGACAATGTTCACCCAACGCAGTCAAGGACTCTTCTCTTAGACACACTCAGGATTTTAAAGCCAGCAGCAGAGCACAGACAGTGCCCAACAAGGCAATCAGGAACACGGGGTCTTGGGACACCAGGATCCTGGGTTTCTCCAGTGTGCTCTTTTCCATCCACTGTGCCCTTTAAGGGCAGTGTCAACGCCAAAGGGTATCACAGCACCAGCAATACCCTTGGATGCTCCAGCCAAAATGGTGAGCCCAGTGTGCACAAACCAGGGTGGGTTCCCCACCACCCTGACAAACAGGAGATGATGGAGATATGACAGATGGTTTTCACCCCAGTGTGGGCCCTTTAGACCATCCATCCCGGTCATTCAGGGGCGGTATAAATTCACAGAAGGGTTCCCAGTACACAGCCAGGGACCAGCTCCATCACATCGTACCTGACAAAGAGCAAGTGCAAGACAACACTGACCCTGAGACCTGACCAAGAACCACCAACATACGGCATCAAAACCAGTGACACTTTGCACTGCTGCTGAAATACAGAAAGTGAGCAGCTGGACCCAGGAGGAAAAGCAACACC
Source organism: Patagioenas fasciata (assembly GCF_037038585.1). Lineage (NCBI taxonomy): Eukaryota > Metazoa > Chordata > Aves > Columbiformes > Columbidae > Patagioenas > Patagioenas fasciata. The sequence goes on from NC_092539.1 coordinate 4,535,065, forward strand.
GGTTTGCGCAGCTCCCTCTGAAAGTGTCACCACCACTTCGCCATCACCTGTGTGAGCCAGGGAGGAAGGACACCAGCCCATCATCAGCTGGGAAGCTCCTTGCCCACCCCAGCACTGCCAAAGTCCCCAGCCAGGCTGCAGCTACCAGCAACCGTGCAAGTTCTCTGACCAGCGCTGTTAAACCACAGCGGGAAACAGAAACACTTCCCAGCAGGGGCTCAATCCCTCAAGTTCTACAGCAAACCTAAATTCCAAGTCCTTGCTTCAAACCAAGAAGAAAAGAGCAGTTCCCACTGACATGGAAATAAAGAGTTTTCCAACTTATTTCACGTGGGCAAAGCAATATATTTTCACCTAATCTTCCTCTTGGAAACGGTCAGTTTTAGCTGAAATCAAACATGCATACATAGAAAAAAATCACAAATCAGCCCAAGGCAGACACCCAGTAAGGAAACTTAAACCCCAGCACTTAGAATCTGGCAAGATCATCAGCAACTGAGAACATGGTCTTGTACTGTGCTGTAGCTGTAAATTTTAAGAAGTGCATAACTCACTGCACTGAGGCAGATGAAAAGACAAACCTGCTAAAAAAGCCCTGCACATACTGAAGTGGGCAAAATGGTTTTACCTGAGTCCTGCCTCATCTCTGCTGCCAGGCTTATGTGGGGAAAACTTTCAGCAAGCTTTATAGATGTTAGTATCCACCTTATTAATGACCTTGCTTTCTATCTGTGTATGTGTATAATTAACTACACGGACATATAGAAATAGCTTAATTGTTAATGATTATTATTTTTTTAATACTATGGAGGAACTAGGATCTGCTTGCAGTTCCCATAAGGTCAGTGTTTGCTGTATTATTATCCACATGAACGGGGAAAAGCAGGCAGGGGAGCGCTGAGCTGTGGATGCTGAGCTGGGAGGTGCAGGACTTGGCTCAGCCCGAGGCATTTGCAAATCTTGTTTATGCCACAGGCAAACACCACTCTGCTGGTGCCTGGGAAGCCCCCAGGCCTCCTATTTGATGCTGAAAAAGGACATTTCATCATCCAGACTTCACATGAGACACTCCTGACAGCACCTGCCCTTTGGGAGCCCGGTCTGGTGCACAGAGCGAGGAAGCGGTTTAAGCCAGTGGCTTTCTGTCACGCTCACAAGGGACCAGGGCGCATCACTGGGTCCTGGTGACAGGGTGATGACATGGGGTGATGGCAGCCTACCATTGCCCCCAGACCCTTTTCCTGGTCACCCTCCCTCCCCACTCACGGGGGAAGGTGAAGGGAAGGCCATGCCCCTGTCCCCACGGGCATCCCTCGTCCCCAAGCTCGCGATGCTGCAAGAGGTGCAGGGAGCTGCTGAGGGACCTGGGGGCTTCAGCCTGGAGAACAGGAGCTGAGGGGAGACCTTCTGATCTCTGAACTGCCTGAAAGGAGCTTGGAGCATGGAGGGGGTTGGTCTCTTCTCCCACGTAACAAGCGACAGGACAAGAGCAAACAGCCTCAAGCTGTGCCAGGGGAGGTTCAGATTGGATATTAGGAACAACTTTGTCTCCCTTCCAATCCCTAACATTCTGTGATTCTGTGATTCTTCCCTCACCTGCCACCTCTAATCTCAGCACTGTTGGTCGAGAGCACCCTGGGGTGCGGGGTAGCAGACACCAGCACCCTTGCACAGCCAGGCTCCCTGGGGTGTCCCTTTGCCTCCGAGTGAGCAGGTGGAGGCAGGAGGAGAAGGGATGCATCAAATGCAGCCCTCTGGAAGATGACAGGGGCTTTTTCTGCTTGGTTGCATGTTTGTTTGCATGTTTGTTTGTTGTTTTTCCCAGCGCCCCAGCAGAAAGCACAATGCAGGCTGAGCTCCAGCTGCAGCTGGTGGGGCCAGGGGGAGGAGGCTGCTGGTGAAACGTGGACTCCAGCTCCCCAGGAAAAGAAGGTGTCCCAAAGTGAGCCCAGCAGCATCAGCAGGGCTGGGGGGGACAGGTGAGGAGGAAGGGACCTTGCAGCCAGGGCCAGAGAGGCAGGGTGGCATTGCCACCTGGGCATAGGGCTGGGAAGGGAGCTGGTGGTGAGCAGGGTCCGTGGAGATCCCCCAGATCCTGCCAGGCTTTGCTTGCTCTCAGTTACCCCTTCCCTGCTGGCAAACCTGCCTCTTGTACTCAAAAAAGAACTGTCTTCTTGCAGGTCACTGCTAGGAAGCATGTCTGTCTTGCCTGAAAGAACCAGCTTTTCCACTGCTCTCCCTGTTCCCGTAATGTCACATCCCAGCACTGCCTTGGACATGCTGATAACAGCACGTCAATGTCTACACAAGAATTGCCCAGCGGGAAGAGCAAGTTTGGGTGGCGAAAGGATGCAGGATGAGAAAATAGTGGGAGAACAGGAGTAAGGGGAAAAGAGCAGGAAAGAGAAAGGAAACGGGGTGTGGAAGTCAGGCATGGCTGTATGGAAGAACCAGGAGGGCTGATAGACAGTAAAGCAGGAACAAGATGAAGGGACAGATAAGGAGGGACAGTCCTCATCAGGGACTTGGGGGCCAGAAGAAACACTGAGGCTCTTTTGCCCATGGATCTGGGAAGGGGATGAAGCATCATTCCTGGTGGTCCCACCTCCGTGTGCTGGGACTGTTGCCCAACCTGCAGCCCCCTGCGTCCCACCCACCACCGCTGCACGCTGCCTCACTCCAGGCATCTTAATCAAGTGCAGGCTCAGGGCTAATAAGTAACTTTAAGCAGGTCTGTCATTTTTGGACTTGGGATTGGGGTTAGAGGGCTGCGGAAGGGGGGTGGGGGGCAGCAGCAAACCAAGAAAGTGGGAAATAAATCTCCATGGGATTAACACTGAAGTTCTTGCAGGAAGCAGAGGAGTCCAGCCCCAGCTGGTCCCTCCTGGAGTAACAGTGACCTCCTGTGGCTGCGGGACTGTCCCAAGGGGCCAGTTATTCCCTCTGCACCAGCACTTTGCAAAGCCACACTGGAGCCTCGTGGGGCTTTGGCCACTCCTGGCAGAGCTAGGAGTGAGATCTCAGAGCCAGGAGAGAATGACTGACCTGACATCTGGTTTTTAAGACAGGACTAATCCTGCACACCAGTGTCTGCTGTGGGTGGACATCAGGAATGACTGTGGCACTGGCTGCTCATGGCATTGCAGCCATGGCCATAGAATGATGGAATGGTTTGGGTGGGAAGTAATCTTCACAGCTCCCCCAGTGCCCTCCCTGCCATGAGCAGCGACATCTTCACCAGCTCAGGTTGCTCAGAGCCCCGTCCAGCCTGGCCTGGGATGTGTCCAGGGATGGTTCATCCACCACCTCTCTGGCCAACCTGGGTCAGGCTCTCACCACCCTCAGCATAAAAAAATTTCCAGCCAGAATCTCCCCCCTTTAATGTAAAACCATCACCCCTTGTCCTGTCACAACAGTCCCTGCTCTGTCCCCATCTTTCTTATCAGCCCCTTTTAAGTACAGAAAGGCCACACTAAGGTCTCCCTGGAGCTTCTGTTTTCCAGCTGAACACCCCAACTCTCTCGCCTGTCCTCCCAGCAGAGCTGTTCCAGCCTCGGGTCATTTCTGTGGCTCCTCTGGCCCCTCTCCAGCAGGTCCATGTGTGTCCTGTGCTGAGGACCCAGAGCTGGACCAGCACTCTGGAGAGGTCTCACCGGAGTGGAACAGAAGGGCAGAATCCCCTCCCTCCACTTCCTGGCCACGCTGCTGGAGATGCAGCCCAAGATACGCTTGGCCTTGGGGCTACAAGCTCATTGATACTGTCCTCAAACATGTTCACAAAAACACTGCCCAACATTTATGCAGAGACGAAAGCAGGCAGACTTGAGAAGTGACTAAGGCAAAACCACGGTGGTGGAGCTGGTCCATCACGCACCTCCCTGGTGTCGTTGTCCTGGATCAGCGCATACAGGGGCACCACCCTGTTGATCTCCAGCAGAACCGGAGTAGGGCTGAGCTGCTCCTTGCCTGGGCGCCGGCACAAATGGCAGGTGGATGGGCAGCGCCCCTTCTCCTCGCAGTGAATCTCCACACCTGAGATGAGGTGGTCGTCAGACAACATCTGTGCTGTCAGCAGGCCCGAGAGATAGGTGATGAAGGGCATGGATTTCAACTCCTTCTTGTTCCCGAGCTCAGTTGTTTCTGGTTTGCAGAGAGGAAAGAAAACAAACAACATTAAATAAGTCTCAGCACAGTCATCCCAATCCCAGACTCGGTTGTAGCCAGGATAAACTCAGCTGCTAAAGGTGAAGGCCAGGTGGGAGCAGGAAACCAGAAAGATCAAAGAGAAAAGGAGAAAAATGGGACTTGCAGGTCACTGCTTGGGAGTGGGTAGAAAGTGTGAGCATTTCCGGCTTCCTTTTTTGTAACTTGCATATTCGCTTTCTGCCCTTCAAAATGAAACAAAACCACCCAAGTGTATCTTCCCTGCCAAAAAGAAACCTCTGCAAAGGGACCGAGTCAAAGAGCTGAGCACCCACACCCCCGCCCCAACACCAGCCGTCTCTAGTCCCTGTTATCCTTATGTCTCTCTTTTGGGTGACAGAATGGCCAGGGCACTGAGACAGACCCAAAGAAGCTGGCAAAGATGCTGCAATGTGGGATGAAACCCCTTGGCAGAGGGGTAAGCAGGTACCAGAACAATCTCACCCCACAGGGAACAGATGGAGATGTTTCCAAGAACAATCCCTCTGCTTTCAGAAAACATTCAGGTCTTTGAAACCCATTGGGAGCTTTCTGGTGGTCTTAACCACAAAGAGATAAACCCAGAGAGCCTTATTTTGTTCTGTCTTGGTCTAAGGAGGAAAGCGAAATAGCACACAGCTCATCAGAGGGAGATAGGCTTCACTGCCAAATCGCCAGCACTCATACAGATGAGCACACCGGAGCCACCAGCACTGGAGAGCAATTCCTGTTAGTGTTTGTGTAATGAGCTTCGGGGATGTAAGTACAGCCCTGACAAAATAATCAGCTCGTTTCTGTTCTTGAAACCTATCTGTGTCAGCTGTACACGTTACTCGTGAGCCAGCTCTCCTCCAGAGCCAGAGAGAGCAGTGAGAACAGTCCTTATCTGCTTGCTCAGGAGGTGGAAAGCACCAGCTCCAGGTGCCTTCAGGACTGCATTCATCCCTAGAAAGCTGGTGATCTCCTTGACGGAGACTGTGCTTCTCTCTATTACCACCCATATCATCCACCACTTGCAGCATCTCATTGGAGGCGTTACTTTGATCTGGGAGGCATTTTCCCCCGAAACACACTCCTTTGCTCCCAGAGCTGCCATTGCAATGGTAGCCCAGGGAAAATCATAAAATCATTCCAGTTGGAAGAGACCCTCAAGATCATTGAGTCCAACCATAGTGCAACTGTAGCACTAAACCGTGTCCCTAAGAACCTCATCTATCTGCCTTTTAAACACCTCCAGGGATGGTGACTCCACCACTTCCCTGGGCAGCATCCTTTCATCTCCCTCTCTCCCATCTCTGGGCTCAGTTTTGGTTATTTGCTCAGCCATCTGCACACGCAGAGGGGGTCGGGGACAAGCCCACTCTCCCCAACAGTGAACTGGAGAAAGCTACACGTTCCTGGAGCCTTGCTCTGGCTTTTATTGCCCCGTCGCTGCACAGCGATCATCAGTGCTCAGGCCCAGCTGAGTGGCTGCTTCTTGAACGAAAATAAGGGCAGCCCAACCCTGTTCCTGACAAAGTCAGGAACCGTTGGATTGGAGAGAATCAGAACCAGACCCTGCAACGCACCACTGCAATGCCATCTCCAGCTTCAGTGAAGCCAACAGGAATGCTCCCGTTGCCTTCACCGCAACCTGGGTCCAGTCCAGAGTAAGTAAATCCAGCTTTAGCATTCAGGCCCACATTGCATAAGCCCCGTGAACAGCTGGATAACCTCCTAGGGTACTCGATTGTTACTGCAAAGCCTCCGTTTTGCAGGTGACTGCTGTTGGGGTGCTGCAGAGGCCCCGTGCTGGCAGGAAGATGAGGCTGGGCTGCAGCAGTGAGGAAGGAGGGATCGATTCCTTATCAGCCCTCACATCCGCACAGGCTTTTGCTAATACTGCTGGCGACTCAGCTGAATCCTGGCAACATCTGTTTGGAAGCACGGGGCCGCGGATGTGGTTAGACGCATCACGGCAACTTGTGGGAGTTATTAGTTAGTTTGTTTGTCAGAAATATGTATTTAAAAAAATAAAAGAAAACAAAACAACACAACAAAACAAATAAAAGAACAGCCTTCCGCTAAGCGTCAAGTCTTGCGTAAGAAAGGGAGGATGAGCAGGACGGGGCGTACAGAGGTACCGCTCGCCTGTCGGGTGCCTGGCTCTGTCTCTGTGCTCCACCAGGATTTAATAACCTCAGAGCACGAGGTGACAGCACGCGGGGTCCCTGCTCAGGATGCAGCGGTTGCAGATGTGGGGAAACGCTTCCAGTGCTCCCAGCAGCACCTCCTAGTGCCTGGACAAGTGGGAAGCATGATAACACCACTACTATAACAATAGCAAAAGCATGATACCTAATACTTTTGTATTGGAGTGCTGTTTTGTCTTGAGGGCTCCCAGGAGATGAGGGTTTTGCTAGTGGTTCAGCATTCTATGCAGCGCCTTTTCCAAAAGATCCCAAGTCATTCCAAAACTGGGAATCACTCCACTTACCACAACAATGCGGCCACATCAGAGATACGATGTGGTAGCTCTTCAACAGCAGAAAAGCTTGGAACAAGGAGAGGAGCTGAAGCCATAGAGGGAATGTCAGAACAGATCCAGGTAGGGATTCCTCCAGGCTCAGTGGGTTAATCGTGCCAACACCAACCGGCTGCTCAGCTGGGCCTGATTTAGGAGCTGGGGTTTGCATTTCAGGCAAGGAAGGTGTAAATGTGGTCCATCTCCCCTTTACATCACCCTCTGGATGGACAGACCTAACGACACCTTGGGCCGGGCAAGGGGATTTACAGCCACACACACCCACTGGCTCAGGTTGCCCGTCTACCACCCGGTGGAATAATACCCCGATTGTTGGCAAATCCATCGAAAGGGAGTTGGAAAGAAAATCGATAGATGTGTTTGCCTGGGAATTTCTCTTGTAGTGAGATACTGTCAGTGGAGTAACCAAGAGGTCTGTGAAGAGCTTGCACGGATTTAATGCCCCGTTCCCAGGGCTCACATGGAGGCTGGGGCAAGGGAGGGCTCACCAAGGAACCGCTGCCGGCTTTTGGGAAACGCAGCCATCCTGTGGCACAGCATCCCACCCAGGAAGCTTGGATAAAAGCATGACCCCTGAAGGGTTTTTTCCAACCAAAATGATTCTCTGACTCTATGGGGCTCTGCCACAGCGTGGGGCTCTGCTATGGCATGGGGCTCTGTCACGGCACGGGGCTCTGTCACGACACGGGGCTCTGTCACTGCGTGTCTGCAGGGCAGCTGTGGCCACCTCGGTCCGTGGGGCCTTGCTGCCCTCTCGTGGCACCGCGGGACGATGGCTCCCGGGCTGGGGATCCCGCCACCGCTCGCTCTGTCACTGTCACCCCACAGCCCCTCTGTAGGGGCTTGCGAAGTCCTCATCATTCAGTGAGTCCCACGCCTCGGAAAGAAGAGTCTGCCCATCCAAATGTGTAACATCCCAGAGTATCACCAGGACAGAATATCCCGCACATGATGCTTTGTGACCCCTTTTCTCCCCCCATCATGTCTGGAGACCCCCCAAGCTGCCAGCTGCCTGCCTGCTGTGCCCCTCTGCCGCAAACTCCTCCTCTCCCTGACGATGCTCTGACCGCTGCTCCCAGCCAATTAACCTCACTCAATTAAACACAGAACCCTACGGACAACAAGTGCCCCAATGCCCAATTGCAGGAGTGGCTTGAGAGTCACAGTGCGGTGCTTTGTGGCTCAGCAGCAGAAGGAGCGCTGCCTGCACCCTGCTTGCACCCTGCCTGCTGCAGGAGCCCCTCTGCCTGTGGCTACTCCCCTAGGAACAGGCAGGGAAAGCGCAGAGCAGACCATCTCTTCTGCCCACATGTCAGCCAGGCAGGCTCTGCCATAACCTCAGCTTCAGATAAGACATTTACAGACTTGCAAGCCTGCAGTATTAAGACAAAAAGCCAGGAGAGCTTTTAGAGACCACCGATAAACCTCTATAAAAGGGGATGGTGCAAGCATCGCCATTGAGCTCGTTTTATTAAAGGAACGAGCTCTGCAGAGCCTCACATGGTGCTTGCTGCCTGCGCCAGCTCTCTCAGGAAGATCCACTACAGCCCTTCGTGACGGTGTGAGACAGGCGGAGAGGTCAGTAATGAAAGCAGGAGGGACAAGAAGTGAAGAGGCAGGAGGGAAATGACGGATTCTCTGATTAACGACTCTGGTCATTAGTTCTGCGGTGCTCTAACAGAGCTGCCATCCTTTGCCACCTCCCAGGCACGAGCAAAGGAGTTGAACGACCTAGCAACACACGCTCTCCTCTGATGGAGGGCAAACCCCAAAACTGCTCAGTTCCTCACAAACCGCTGATTTCCTGCCTGCACCACAGCAGCTGCACCAATCGCTGGCCACTGACACCAGAACCAGGGCCACTGTGGGAAAGGAATTAATATCAGTCGGGTCGAGCCCTGAGACAGTCCCTGCACAAGCAGCTGCAGCTGCCTGTCTGCTCGCCGAGGGTGTTTGTGCACATCCCAATCAACTGATTACATTTGCTATTCTTTACCTAAAAATAGTCCTTTTGGTTCAGGGAGTTCACAGGGCTGCTCCAATGCAGTTTATGAAACTGTGCTGGTTTTGGCTGGGATGGAGTTAATATTTTTCACAGTAGCTGCTGTGGGGCTGTGTTTTGGGTTTGTGCCGGAAACAGAGTTGATAATTTAGGGATGTTTTTTGTGATTGCTGAGCAGTGCTTGCACAGAATCAAGGCCTTTCCTGCTCCTCGCACTGACCCGCCAGTGAGTGGGCTGGGGGTTCAGAAGCAGCTGGGAGGGGACACAGCAGGGACAGCTGAGCCCAACTGACCCAAGGGACATTCATGGAATCATAGAATCATTTCAGTGGGAAGAGACCCTCAGGATCATCGAGTCCAACCATAACCTAACCTAACTCTAGCACTAAACCATGTCCCTAAGAACCTCGTCTACATGTCTTCTAAACCCCTCCAGGGATGGTGACTCCACCACTGCCCTGGGCAGCCTGTTCCAATGCTTGACAGCCCTTTCTGGAAGGATTTTTTTCCTAATATCCCATCTAAACCTCCCCTGGCGCAACTTGAGGCCGTTTCCTCTCGTCCTATCACTTGCTGCCTGGGAGAAGAGACCAACCCCCTCCATGCTCCAACCTCCGCTCCTGTTCTCCAGGCTGAACCCCCAAGGTCCCTCAACCACTCCTCATTCCACACCACATGATGTTGTGCTCTGCAATAAAAGCTGAAGGCAGACACAGGAAGAGCAGAATGTTTGGAGTGATGGCATCTGGTGTGATGGAGCCCAGCTGAACACCTGCCTGCCATAGGAAGCAGAGAATGAATCCCTTGTTTTGCTTGCTTGCATGTGTGGCTTTTACTTTACCTATTTAACTGTCTTCATCTTAACGAATGACTTTTATCACTTTTACCTTCCCAATTCTCTCCCCCCTCCCACTGGGAAGAGTGAGCAAGCAGCTGCATGGGGCCGAGTTACTGACTGGGCTTAAACCATGATAGAAACGGACCCAGAAAGACAAATTTTTTCAATAGACAACGCAAAACCGACCCAAGGGCAGGAGCAGGCAGTGGTTGCTCCCACTGCAGCACCGGCTGAGCGGAGAAAGGGCGTGGGGCAACTTGAAATTGAACAGAATAAAACCAGAAAATATAAAGAAAACATGTTTCTGTTTCTTTATTTTTTTGTTTAACTCTTCTAGACAGAAACAGCCCCAGTGTGCAGTGGGGAGCTCGGCCGATCCCAGAGCTCCCCATGCAGACAGCTCCCTGCTCCTGGGGCCGGCCTGTGGGCCCTGTGCCCGCCTGTCCCCATCCGGAATATTGTGTCCAGCTCTGGCCACTCAGTTCCAGTTCTCCCTTATGAGGAAAGGCTGAGGGAGGTGGGGCTCTTGACCTTGGAGGAGACTGAGGGGTGACCTCATTAATGTTTACAGATACATAAAGGGTGAGTGTCAGGAGGATAGAGCCAGGCTCTTCTCAGTGACAACCAATGGTAAGACAAGGGATAATGGCTATAAACTGGAACACAGGAGGTTCCTTTAAATTTGAGAAGCAACTTCTTCATGGTGAGGGTGCCAGAGCCTGGCCCAGGCTGCCCGGGGAGGTTGTGGAGTCTCCTTCTCTGCAGACATTCAAACCCGCCTGGACACCTTCCTGTGGAACCTCAGCTGGGTGTTCCTGCTCCATGGGGGGATTGCACTGCTTGAGCTTTCCAGGTCCGTTCCAACCCCTGACACCGCAATCCCGTGCGATCCTCCCGCTGCCGGGCTCCTCCCGGGACTCCATTTCCCAGCAGGCTCCGCGCGCCCGGCGCACACGTCACGGCGGCGGCGCGGGGCATGCCGGGGAGCGGCGCGCGGCCCGGGAGCGGCGGGCAGGTAGGAGAACCGCGGGCCCCGCGGCGGTGGCGGCGCCCCCTGCAGGCGGGGCGGGGGCGGCGGCGGGCGGGATCCCCCTCATTGCTCCGGGACCGGGCGGGGCGGGGGGAGGCGGCCGGGCCGAGCAGCCCCACCCGGACCCCCCGCCGGGCCGCGCCTCTGTGTGACGAGCGATGAGAGACCCTCGGCCCTGCCGAGCCCCCTCAGGCCGCGGCCTTGCCCAGGCACCTGCTTGGGGGGAGGCGGGACGGGGCTTGTCCTGCGGTCAGACCGGCGGTTTGTACCGAACGGAGCGCCCTGTCAGCCCGTGCAACCGTTAAAGCCGCTTTGGAACAGGCTGCCCAAGGCAGTGCTGGAGTCACCATCCCTGGAGGGTTGGACAGACGGAGATGAGGTTTTCAGGGATATGGGGCAGTGCCAGGGGTGGGGGAATGGTTGGACTTGATGATCTTGAGGGCCTTTTCCAACCAAAACGCTTCTATGAGTCTGTGCGTCTCCCTCCTGGGAGCCCGGGCTCTGTTAACGACATCAAACCACCCCGGGGAGTGGGAGACGCTGCAAGCATCTGTTTTGAGCAAAAAAACCCCAAATCCCCACATTGTCCTGCTCGGGCTGGAGCCACCAAGGCAATATTGTCGCAAACACCATGGGAAGAGGTCACAACGCGGATTGTGCAGCTTTAACCTGTTATTTAAACTCCTTAATGGCACAAGCGATGAATTACCAGTTAAACTAGTTGTCTCACCACGCATCCTAACTAAAAATTACAGAGTGGGAAGAGAAGCCGCAGCAGGACTTTTTTTTCAATATAAGGAAACCAAACTCAAGTAATTACGGCGTTTTGCAGCTTGACCTACAGCTGAGGCTCCGACACCCCGTTCTGCACCAGAGGAGCTGCCCCACAGGCACCGACATGCCAGAACAACTCGCTGTTAAGGAAACTTCCACGACGGTGCAGCCGAGTGCGAGATTAAGATAAAAGCGCAGCAGTAAAAATAATCTCACGTTACTCAGGCAAATGCTGGTATTCCAATAAAAGGGGGTTATGTAGAAAAACAACGCCGTACAAATCATCTTTCTAAAAACCGGACCTAACAGAACTAAACAAAATCTCCTCTGCTGTTGTTCTTTAATGAACTGAGTTGTTTTAAAAGTAGCTTTTTATGTAACTGTCAGTATCTGGTGTCTGTGCTGCTCCTTCGGCCTTTCCTAAGCAAGTCTTTTGACGTTGTTCTAAGGAAAATACAAATAATGGATCTGGTATCCTGTGTTTCATTTTTACAAATCGTTTTAAAATACAGATTTTTCATCCCTCAGAGGAAGGTTTCTGATCCGCATGGCAGTGCCCAGGCTTCTGCTCCCCCAGCTGAGCTCTGTGCTAAGGACAAAAGGGACACGTGTTCAGTGCCAGCGGCAGAAGCGCCCCTGCTCCCCGGGTGCCACCATCAAGCCACGGATCAGATCCCAGCTTGGTACTTGGAGATTCTGCTACGCGACTCAATCCCTTCCTGAAACGTGGGCTTTAAAGGACTGTGAACTGAAGCTGAAAGATGAAAATGATTTTTTTTTCTTCTCTGTATGAACATAAAGAACTTTTCTTCATTGCAGTTGTCTTCTTCCACTTGAGCAAATGCTAAACTGAAATACAGTGAACCTTTCTGCCTGAAACGCTCCCGAGGATGAAGCAGCAAACGCAGCGGGGAAGCGAGAGCGCCGCGTGCATGCAGCCATTATTCAGAAGAAGCTGTCTGCTCACATCCCTCCACGACTGTCTCTTCATTTTAAAGACTAACGACTTCCTTCTCCTCCTCTCCCCCTAGAAGAAATGTTTTCTTCCCCATTTCTTTTAACGGCTAAGCAACGCCATAGCAAAGGTATTGAAACCCAGTCTACTGAATAATAACTTAATGATGTGAAGCCTGTACTGTTCCTTTTGAATGGATGGCTGCTTTAGCAAGAGAGCTGCTGGGATCTGCTCCCTGCTGTGAGGGATGGCAGGATGGAGAAACCTGGATTGAAGCTGAACGGCAACCAGAGCGGTATAAAACTGAACCAGAATACAAGAACGAGGTCAACGCTGCAAGCTTGTGAAATAAGAAGAGATTATATGCAACGAAGCTAAGTTCAAGAACTAATAGTGAACACTTGTAGTAGATATTAACGAATGTTTGGAGTTGTCTGCTAACTCCATTATTGCTAAGACCTGCTAGAACACTGCTGCCTGGAGCTGGGTTTAATTTACATGCTGAAGCATGATGCAGCATGGCAGAGGTTAATGAATACACTGGCGTAAAAATCTTCGCTGTGTGTTTTCAGTATGTATAGTCATTCCCAGAGCGAGGGAAAGCTGAGAAATCATTCCTTCTAGTTGCACTTTCTGGCAAATGGATGAAACCTTGAAAATTTATTTTGGCTACCTAGAAAAGCAGAGTAAAACAACCACATTTATTTTGTTCGTATCTGATGTCACATCTGAATGCAGGTCTCCAGAGGTGATATATTAATGTCCTAAAGCGCTGCACCATCTGGTTCCTCTTTTGATGTGCTACATTTTGAATGCTTGGTTTAATCTCCCTGGGTTTCAGTAAATTATGTAAACTTGGAGGCTTGGCAGCGGGAGATGGGCACCATGAGGAGATGATTCAGTCATCAATATCTATTGGGCTTCCTTATTGCTGCCATTACACTTCTTTCAGTTCTACTTATATATTTTGCAAGTGAATAATTCATCGCACTAGAAGCGGCAGGTTAGTTTTGGAATTTGCCCACTCTAGGATTAGCTATGACTAATCTTTCCTTCCCAAACGTGGAAAAGCTAACTGGGCTTCTTTTTCCCAAGGCTGGGTGATAAATCAGAAATAAATTGCATGTATATGTAACTGCTGGTGATGACGTAAATCACATTTCTTCTTATCTTTCTGGACAGAATCAGAGCACCTTGGAATAGATGCGAGTACAAGACGCTGCACCAGCTAAAGCTGCCCTGGAAAGCCATGGCTGCCGCCCCTCATCTCAACTCGGATGCGCTCCGAGAGGTCCTGGAGTGCCCCATCTGCATGGAGTCCTTCACCGAGGAGCACCTGAGACCCAAACTCTTACACTGCGGGCACACCATCTGCAAACAGTGCTTGGAGAAACTCCTGGCAAACAGCATTAACGGGATACGCTGCCCCTTCTGCAGCAAAATCACACGAACCACGAGCTTAGCTCAGCTGACTGACAACCTTACTGTGCTGAAGATCATAGACACCACCGGACTGGGGGAAGTGGTGGGTCTGCTCATGTGCAAGGTCTGTGGGAGAAGGTTGCCAAGACACTTTTGCAAAAGCTGTAGCTTGGTTTTGTGTGAACCGTGCAAGGAGACATCACACATGCCCCAAGGGCATAGAGTCATTGCTATCAAAGAGGCTGCTGAAGAGCGAAGGAGGGAATTTGGGACAAGGCTTGCCAGACTTCGGGAGCTCATGGGTGATCTGCAAAAAAGAAAAGCATCTTTGGAGGGTGTTTCAAGAGACCTACAATCTAGATACAAAGCAGTTCTGCAAGATTACAGCAAAGAAGAGCGCAAGATCCAGGAAGAACTGGCAAGGTCACGCAAGTTCTTCACCACTTCTTTGTCTGATGTGGAGAAGGTAAACAATCAGGTAATGGAGGAGCAAGCTTATCTGCTGAACTTAGCAGAAGTGCAGATAATGTCTCGCTGTGACTATTTCCTTGCCAAAATAAAGCAGGGAGATATAGCTCTCTTGGAGGAGGCAGCAGATGAGGAAGAACCAGAACTGACCAACAGTCTCCCGAGGGAGCTGACTCTTCAAGAGGTTGAACTCCTCAAAGTGAGCCACGTGGGACCGCTGCAGATCGGGCAGGTGGTGAAGAAACCCCGGACTGTTAACATGGAGGAATCGCTCGTGGAAACTGCAGCATCCTCATCAGCATCATTTCGGGAGCCCGACTTTGTGCAAGAAGAGCCCAGCTGCACACCCAGCTCCTCACCAGCCAAGCCAAGGATGCCCGAAGCAGCCACGAGCATCCAGCAGTGTCACTTCATCAAGAAGATGGGCTCCAAGGGCAGCCTGCCAGGGATGTTTAACCTCCCCGTCAGCCTGCACGTCACCCTGCAAGGAGAAGTGCTCGTGGCGGACCGAGGCAATTTCCGAATCCAGGTTTTTACCCGCAAGGGCTTTCTGAAGGAGATCCGCCGGAGCCCTAGCGGAATCGATAGCTTTGTACTGAGTTTCCTCGGGGCAGACTTGCCCAATTTGACTCCCCTTTCTGTCACCATGAACTGCCACGGCCTGATAGGTGTGACGGACAGCTACGATAACTCCGTCAAGGTCTACACCATGGATGGCCATTGCGTGGCCTGTCATCGGAGCCAGCTCAGCAAGCCCTGGGGCATCACGGCTCTGCCTTCGGGGCAGTTCGTAGTGACCGATGTGGAAGGGGGGAAACTCTGGTGTTTCACGGTGGACCGCGGCATGGGGGTAGTAAAATACAATTGCTTATGTAGCGCCGTGCGCCCAAAGTTTGTCACCTGCGATGCTGAAGGGACCATTTACTTTACTCAAGGGCTGGGGCTCAACCTGGAGAACCGGCAGTACGAACACCACCTGGAAGGAGGATTTTCAATCGGCTCTGTCGGCCCCGATGGGCAGCTGGGACGCCAGATCAGCCACTTCTTCTCCGAGAATGAGGATTTCAGGTGCATCGCTGGGATGTGTGTCGATGCCAGGGGAGACCTCATTGTCGCTGACAGCAGCCGGAAGGAAATCCTGCATTTTCCTAAAGGAGGCGGGTATAACATCCTAATCCGGGAAGGACTCGTCTGTCCCATCGGTATCGCCATTACTCCCAAAGGGCAGCTGCTGGTGCTGGACTGCTGGGATCACTGCATTAAGATCTACAGTTACCATCTGAGAAGGTATTCTACCCCTTAAAGGCACGTTTCTAAGCAAAACCTCTTTTGGCAGCAGAGATTCTTCCAGCCTCGATGCAATCTGATGGGAACCAGTGTCAAGCAAGAGTTCAGGAAGATTGTGCCATAACTGAAGGGGGTTTGGCATAGAGGCCGTCATGTTTTGTGTCTAGAAACAAAATAGCTTACATGGTTGTGGTCCACTTTATCTTCTTTTTTTACATAAAAACAGTACAATAAAAAAGAACAAGCACAAGGGAAAGGATCCATCCTTCTGGAATGTTGTTTCCTTGCTCAATGACTGGTCACTCCATAAACTTCTCACCTCCTTTTGCCACATCTCTGACACTTCCAGCTTCAACCACTGTATCTTTGTGCCATAAACACTGACTGACTGCTCTAAATCACCTTCCCTTAGAGGACTAGAGAGGCAAAATCCTCTTCTCAATGTGGTACTTGCAAGGAACTGGGTAGCAGTTGTCTGAGCAACTACTAGAGAAAGCAATTTCTGATTGCAGCACTGCGTAAACCGAAATAGCCCTCTCAGACTGCAGGGAGACAGAGCTTTACTTTCAAACTGATGAGGGAGGGTTTTCTCTCTCTGCTTTTCTGGTATTCAAGAGATCGCCCCTTGTCGTGCCATTTGTGAACCGTGTCTGTTCGATGTGAAGTGAGTCCTGTGCAATCATGGGAGACGGAGCTGAGGCAGAAAAGTGCCCTCTGATGGCAACAGGGTTTTTATGACTACTAAGAGTTGTGCTAGGTAGAAAGGGGTAAAAAGAGAGGGGGCTGGAGGAAAAAAAAACTGGGAAACCTTCAGTTGATATTCGCTGTTGTTTTGTTATTAAATGTATCCTGGAAACTGTCTTTGGAAGGTATGTCTGGTATCTAAAGCTTCATGTGGGAGGAGGAAAGGGCTGGGAGAATAAGACTGGGAAATTATAGTAAATGAGATTAAATGCAACATATTGTCTGTTCACCTACACTTCACTGTTCTCAATTCCAGGCCATTACATTTAGCGAGAGTTTCCACCCATCTGCACTTTGGATATTCAGGCAACTCACAGCTGAGATGGGGGAAAACCATTTCACCTTTATTTTTTTAATACTTGGGAACACATCCATTGGTGCGTTGCCTTTTTTCCCTTGCACAGCAAAACACTACATTCCTCAGATTATTTTTTTACAGGACCAGCAGGCACCAGAGTTCATGTTCATTGCGGCTTTGGGCCAAATGAAGCACAAAACTGCAGCTGTGTGAACCGAGGCCCCCACAGTGCTACTCTCCTGGCTGATAAATGTGTACCTCAGTGTGGTGCTGCTCGCCTAGAATCGTTTATTGAAGGAAAGATGCATTTAAATAGGGCACAGTGGTAGCATGTTAATCTGCCACAGATAATAGTTAGACCGCAGTGCGTTTATTTGTTGCTATCAACAACGTAGTTGCAAATCTGGGGGCACAACAGACGATATAAAAACTGATTTTATAGCGGCTGCCGTGCTACAGCAAATTGTGCTACAACATGTATGCAACAGGTGATTTTGGTTTTTAAGCTGCCATATACTTTCCCCTATTGAAACGGCAAATTAAAAGAGGCTTCAGAGCTGCTACTGCTCCAGCTGGTTGGTTGGGAGTTACGGGGTTTGCATAAGTGCTGGGAGCAGTTTTTGCTGGGATTTTGTGGGGCTTTTCTTTGTTTGCTTTAGTGTTTTTGTTTGGGTTTTTTTTTGTTTGGTTGGTTTGGAGGGGTTTTGTTTCTTTTTTTGTTTGTTTGGGTTTGGTTTGGTTTGTTAGTTTTGTTTATTTGTCTGTTTTCTCTCCTTGTTCAGCTCAGGCAAAGCACTGAAGAGCACACAAACACCCAGCTGACGGAGGTGCCCCCTGTCTGGGGTAACTTGTTATTTCTCTCGCTAAAATTCCCTGGAAAAAGCCTGTGTAGAAGGAGCAGGAGCTGAGACACCAACACGGTGATGGTCCAAGGAACTGCCCCCCTTCCCTCCTCTGCTGCTCCCTGGCTTTGCCAAGGCTGCCAAATTGCACAAAATTATTTACATTCTTTGCTGCTCTTATTTGGGTGGGAGATGGCAGTCGCCTGAGGTATGTAAGAGTAATTTGGGGAGCTGATCTCATCCTGCATGTATGTTTTTGGGAGATGATGACTATTACTGGGCCCTTCTGCAGTTAATTACGTTGTAACTCAAGGCGTTTTTTCCTGTATTGCAGTAATGGCAGTTCCTCTCCTACTGATCTCTTTTAAACACTTCTCCTCTTTCTAAGAACTGCTCCAAGCAGGAAGCTACCGTGGACCTGAATAATTGAAGCAATATTATCTATGATAATATGTACCTCTGTCATTTTCTGTTCCAATGGATTTTTTTTTTTGTTGGCAATAAACATCACACCGCTAGCAATAACATTTCCTGGAGTGCTTGAAGGGACAGAAAAGCTGGTCTGGTAAACTGAGCAGTTGGTTACCCAGCTTGTTCCTGGTCACACAGTTCAAACAAAGCGTCCATCATGTTTCTCACTCAGAGATCCAAGAAAAACAACATTACGCTGTGATGCACTGGTGGGCCAGGACACTGCAATCTGCGCCTGGGGGTGTGTGTCGCCTGCGGCTCTTCTAGGCTGGGTTTTAGGTAGAAAATGGAAAAAAAAGCCTGCTGTCCCTCACCCAGGGTTTGCAGGTCCCCTGACAGAACTTGACAACGACTACAAAATGATTTTGCAGAGCTGTATTTCTTGCCATGGTGTCCCCACGCAATGTTGTGATCGTCTGCCAAGCGAGATGAAATGGGGTAATTAAGGATTGTGATGAAATAGTTTGGCTTCTGCTCTCTACCTGGAAGAAGAGCTTGTCTGGTTATACGTATGTGTTTAGTTTTTAAAGATCGTGTAATAAAGGAAAAATTGATCCAATTAAAAGCGCATTGCAAACAGCTCATTTTCTTATTAAAAACACTTCATCTCCCTTTGGTGGCAGATTGTTTTCTATACCTGGTGGGGATTAGACTTGGGAACACGATGGCTACGAGACCCCTTTTATGCCGTCAGTTTGCGGAGGATAAATCTGATTTCCTTGGCAGGTCTCCTGTAACTTTACCTGACACTTCCCTACCCACCTCATAAACAAATACTAGAGTTTCATGCCTTAATTCACGCCGATACTCCCACAAGGGCAATATCTTACTTTTCACCTGATGTTTTAAAGGTCTGGTCCAAATTCGCTGGCACCGAGCACTCAGTAACAGATCCGAGATGCTGGTTTATCGAACATACACCATCCCTGCAGAACAACTGCCGTGCCAGTCCTGTTAGACTTACCCTGATGCTTTATATGAAGTTATAATTTCTTAGAGCAGCAGCAACTAAGCCACAAACATTTGTTCTGGGCAGCAACCGACAGCTGGGCTTTCCAAAGGGATGAGGGGCAGAGCCTGTTCCTTAATCAAAGGGCTACAAAAGTAAAAATAAAGCCAGATGCTTCAAGTCTTTTCTGTTGTATAGCTTAAGTGATTTTTCTGGGTCATTACTCAATGCAAGGATTTAAAGTTATTTCATTTTGCACAACTAATTACTCTACTTGCCTGGCAATTTTGGATTACAATGAGCAGTGCGTAAGGTCATTTAGCGGAGTGAGTCACAGCACGTACTTTAGTCTAAACTAAATTTCACGGCAACCAGCTAGATTGTTTTTTCCTCCTCCGAACAAAATGTCAAAAGCTGATGTTTTGAAACATATGAAGACACAAACTGCAAGTAGTAGGAATGTTACAGAGGTAGTGGAGTGGTTGTTTATAGGAATGGATCTCAAGGACAGGGAAACTATATGCTCTGCTTCTGACCGAGCAGGTCTAAGGCAAAGCCATTATCTCCTTTAACAGATGCAAAGCTTGCCTTACAGCTTTCTCAATGCACCTGATTGTGTCTGGGAAATGAAAACTAAACGTTCCCGTGGACTGTTCAAACTTAATTGTGTTAGGGCAATACCAGACCTGCATGGAGACGAAGGGGACCTTGAGAGGACAGAGGGGACCTGCAGACCCTGCTCAGAAGAACACAGACTGCTATTTCAGCAGAGCTCGAGGCTGTGTGCTTGAAGTGGCTTCTGTTTCATGAAGATATTTGAACTGTTACGTTAACAAGAAAGCATGAAAATTGTAACCTCTTAAAGATAGATAAATACAACCAACAACATATGGTCCAAGAGGAGATAAGCCAATATTGGAAGGGCTGGCGGGCAGAAAGACTTAAGGAGTGTGACAGGACCTGCCTCTATCTGTTACTGAGAGGAACATCTGTCACATCTGTAGCAGCCACCTTCAAAGCTCAGCTTGCTGAGTGCCCAACACAGCCAGGTCACCTCCAGCCAAGGAAACTCTACCTAGAGATCACAGGAAATGCAAGAAAAACAAACATTTCACTCACTACAGATGCAAAGCAGCCCTGAAACACAACACTTGGGTACTGAAACCCTCGGAATCTCCTCCACCCTTGTCCATCAGCATCCTTCCCGCTGCCAGCCGTGCTTCTCCCAGCTCTTGGGTGGGAAGGGAGAGGAGCTCCATGAGCTCTGTGCTCCCCTGCAGCTCCACACCACCAGCACACAGCTTCTTTTTCCAGCTTTTCCCAGTTGGAGAACAGAAATCTCCCACGCTGAGGCTCAGCTCGTCTGCACCGTGCTAAGGAAAGAGTTGTCACTCAAAGGCTTGACAAGACGAGACCCTCCGCTTTACTGCTGATAACGGCTCCATTTTCTCTAAGTGCCGGAGCACTTACAGACATTTGTTCTGCATTTTGTGTATCACAGTGGGAATGAGGCAAGTTAGAACAGCTCTTGGGGAAATCCCACTGGGGCTGTCAGGTTTTGCTATCAGAGCAGCTCTTCTTTTTCCCTCACCAAGCTATCCTCCTCCTCATCCAGCCAGACTGAGGGGCCACAGAGAAAAATAACCTTGCTAAACCTTAACTAAAACCTTCCTAAAGGTTTATCAGACATCTGAAGTGGTCCTTGACACGTGAATTTGCTGGACGGAGGTATCACGCTCCTTCCTCCTGTACACTTTGTGAGCAGCTTTGCATTGGCTTGACCCCCAGCCTCTACTTTCTGTTTTATTGCTGAGCATGGCATTCTAGAATCAGAGAATCGATTTGGCTAGAAAACACTTTTAAGATTGAGTCCAACTGTTAACCTAACACTGCCAAGTCCACTGCTAAAATACGCCATTAAGCACCTGATCTACACATCTCTTCAACCCCTCCAGGGATGGTGACTCCAGCACTGCCCTGGGCAGTGCGTTCCAATGCCCCACAGCCCTTTGGGGAAGAAATTGTTGCCAAGATCCAACCTAAACCCGGTGCAACTTGAGGCCGTTTCCTCTCATCCTATCGCTTGTTACTTGGGAGAAGAGACCAACACCCCCTGGATCCAACCTCTTTTCAGGTAGTTGTAGAGAGCAAGCACACACCTGATTTATTTCCAGGAGGAAGGGGAACATATTGCATTTCGACAAGCAGAGCATCTTGCAAACACCCATCCCGGCCAGGCGGTGGGTCTGGGTAGCGAGAAGGCACCAACTTTCTGCTGCCCCTGGTAAAAACCAGATCGCTTTCTCCTCCGTTTGGCTGAAGGAAGCATTCTGCAGGCACCAACCCACATCACAGCGCTTGGGCTGCTCCAACTGCTGCAAGGAGCCCGGCTGCCAGCGGCGCCGTCTCTTCTTCGAGACCGTGTTTTCAATTAGGGCTGGACGCGCAGATTGTGCGCTGTATTGGCGGAGGCCTCCTTCTGAGGCTTGTCGATTGATTTATGAAGTTGATTAAAAATATTAAAATTATTTTGTGCGGTGCTGCAAACACACCGCAATGTGCATTTTTATCATACTTGGTGATGTTCCAATTAGCTCCAGACTCTCCTCTCCCCTTCCTCTTCTGACCTGCTTTGCTCACTAACAAATTACAGTTGTCCTGGCCTCGCTTTTGTATTTATTAGAGATGATGCATATGTGTGCTCTCAGAGCAGTTCGGAAACGGGCTGGCTTGCAGCGGGGAGCCCGGCAGGCCAGAGCTGTTTCTGAGTGGAGAAGACATCCAGAGCTGTCTAGCTGGGGCTATTTATTCCAATCCTCCTTATGTCACTGGCAAAATGAGAGTAAACCAGCAGAGAAGCTAGGAATAAAATCTGTCTACCATGAACAGCAAGGTCTTTCTCTTACCTAACTGGGGTTTCTCCAGGAGGGAGCCCTGAGTCTCCCATGACACCTTCCCTGTCCGTAGAGCTGATCTCCCCTAGTATCAGCAAGAGGCCTGAACATCCTTGATGTCCTACCAAGATCGTTTTTTGGCCATCAGAGACACTTGTCCTCTCTGCAGAACCAACAGTCCCAACACTCAACCTCACACCAGCTACAGAAGCCACAGATGGAGCCACACGCAAAGCACGATGTCGGAACCAGCACCTGGTACCCAAATGCTGTGCGGTCAGAAATTAACACTTATGTCCAGGAATCACATGCAAGATCTACAGAGAAACCCTGAAGTCCCACATGTGCTTTGTTGCTTCACAGGGTGGTGGGGAAGGATGCAAGGATGCTCCTGGCACACCAGGGATGTCCCCAGCACACCAACAATGTCCCAGCACACCGGGGATGGCCCCAGCATGCCAACAATGTCCCAGCGCACTGGGGATGTCCCAGCACACCAGGGATGTCCCAGCGCTCCAGGGATGTCCCCAGTGCACCAGGGATGCCCCCAGCACACTGGAGATGTCCCAGGACACCAGGGATGTCCCCAGCATGCCAGAGATGTCCCAGGACACTGGGCATGCTCCCAGCACACCGGGGATATCCCAGCACACCAGGGCAGCCCTGCCAGGGGTGGGCACAGCTCCAGGGGCGCAGGTAGGAGCCGGTGGGGAGCGAGGGAGCCCGCCTTGGCCAGCTGCATACCATGGACTAAAAAGGCAATTATTTTGTCAGCAAGGCACTGCTCGCTTCAGGCCCTGTGCCACCGCGGGGCTTCACGGTTAAGCCCCAGGAACCACTACTGACCCCGTGCCCCGTCTGCTCCCCACCCAGGGACGGCAGGGAGCATGCCAGAATGATTAATAATATTACAAGTACATAAACAACACACCTCCGCCATGCTTTCTCTTGCTAAACAGGGGCATTGCTATGGCAAACTTCATTTATCACAGTTTAAAACCCAAACAAATGAGTACAGGGTGTTACAAATACATTTACAAGACGAGCTACGCTGGGAAGACAGAGGAAAAAAATGAGCAGAAAGCGATGGAGGCAATGGGAGCTTGTGCAGAACGAGGCCGCTCTCGGCAGCACCCGCGGGGCAGGACGCAAGTGCCTTTACGACCTTTGTTACCATCAGCCCTACGACGGGCCCTGTGAAACAGCACAGATGTTTTTCAATGGAAAAACATCAGACCTGGGGAATATCCCCAGGAGGAGAGAGATGAATTGGCAAATGGAAGGCTACAGCGATAAGGGAGTTTTTATAAACATAACCTAATTGTATTACTTCAAAGTCCTGAAGTTTATTGCCCTGTTTAATGATGTGTCGCGTTATTTATGGTGTAGCACAATGAGGCTGCTATTGATTTAATACACTTCCTTAAAGACTGTCATTGTCACAAGCAATAAAACGAAGCCATTCTGAGACAGCTCAATTGTGTCACATCTCCATCACGTGACCCCAAGCAAGACCTCAGTGGGGCCGGGGGCAAGTGGGGACGTGGATCTCCAGGGATGGATGGAGCCAGAGTGGCCACTGAAGGGCAGAAGTGGGCAGGACGGGTTCATTGGGCTCAGGGATGCTGCCCGTGGATATGTGCCACCATCTCCTGCTGCTGGGCACTTTGTCTGGTACAAGTCATAGAATCACAGACTCATTCTGGTTGGAAGAGACCCTCAGGATCATGGAGTCCAACCATTAACCCACCCCTGGCACTGCCCCATGTCCCTGAGAACCTCATCTCCATCTGCTCAACCCCTCCAGGGATGGTGACTCCAGCACTGCCCTGGGCAGCCTGTTCCAATGCCCCACAGCCCTTTGGGAAGAAATTGTTCCCAGGATCCAACCTCAACCTCCCCTGGCGCAACTTGAGGCTGCTTCCTCTCGTCCTATTGCTTCTTCCTTGGGAGTAGAGACCAACACCCTCCACACTACAAAGTCTCCTCTCTGCGCCCTCTAACCACTGATGGTGTGCGCATGGGGAAGAGGTGGTGATGGATGGAAAACAACACTAACAGCAACCAACATTTGTGGCACTGCCCGTCCTCGCCGCTCTCCTCACCTTTCTGGTACTGGAGCCAGAGCTGCTGCTGGACTTTCTTGCTGGGGAAGTGGATGGTGCAGCTGAACTCAGAGCCGTACAGGGCCTCCGCGATGTAGTGCGAGCCGAACTGCTGGATGAAGGAGAGCAGCTCCTCCCGGCTGCTGTCCTTGTTCAGGATCTTCAGGATGTTTGCGAAGCCTGCGGGAGGGAGGCAGGGGGTTGGCAGGTGGCCCAGGCAGGGCTGCCAGCCACAGCCCGGGAGAAGGCGACCCAGCAGGTCCCCTACTCAAGGCAGACAAGTCCCTACAGAGGTACAAAGTGCAGCTCCTCCTCTCTTGCATACATGATCCTTTGGAATCCACAATCTGCTATGGACCTGGGCTGTGGCTCTGATATCCTTTTGTGATTCCTCTCCTTTCTCAAATCATTTTACAGGGATGTGCATGTGAACACAGAGACACACAAACACCTTCTAGCCAGCTCCAGCCTGTTTCCCAGGCTGCTGGGACATCATCAACACTCTCCCCAAAGGACGTGCCAGAGATGTTCTGGTGTCATTACAGGTGGCACTGCAGACCATCCCCAGTGTAAAATACCTTGCACAACCAATAACTATTTTTAGGAAAGCTGGAGGTGCATGGGGCTGGGCTGACGGCAGCTCTGGGGGTGCACAAAGTTTGGGACATCTCTTGAGCATCACTGCTGACATAGGACAAGGACACAGACCCTCACTGCTCTACAGAGGTGCCTTGGCATCATCTAGAGCTGGCCAATAGTGCTTTGGTTCAGTGGTGGAACTGAAAACACACTGCAAGAAAATACATCACGACTGTCTCCAAAATGAGGTTGTCTGGTTGGTTGGTTGGTTGGTTTATTGAAGGAGAAAGTTGGTTTAATAAAAAAGCTAGAAGAATTCATTTTGAGCTGAACCCAAATATTTTGTTCAGCTCTGAGCAGGTTATTTCATTCTGGGGCTGTGCAGCCTGTCTGTGCTAGATCTTTTTTTTTTTTCTTTCCCCATTTGAAAACAGGTTGATTTTTAAATAAAAAATGCTGTTTTGAAATGAAAAGGGAAAACATTTCAGGTTGTAACAAAATGTTTCAGTATTTCTGAAACAAAATGTGTAGCTATAAAAACATGGAAGTGAAATGTTTTGATGTTTCCAGGATCTTCCCGCCCGCCCCTTCTTCATCTGCGACTCCCTGCTTTATATGACCCACATTTACAAGCACTTTGGGCCCTTTGGAAACCACATTTTTCAAGAATTTACTCTTTGTTGTACATGAACGTATACACAGGCACCCCCACATGAATCCTCCCCGCAGTGTTGCTTATTAACTTAGAATCACAGAAGTGTAGAATCATAGAATAGTTTGGGTTGAAGGGACCTTCCCAGCTCCCCCAGTGCCACCCCTGCCATGAGCAGGGACATCTTCACCAGCTCAGGTTGCTCAGAGCCCCGTCCAGCCTGGCCTGGGATGTCTCCAGGGATGGTTCATCCACCACCTCTCTGGCCAATCTGGGCCAGGCTCTCACCACCCTCAGGGCCAACAATTTCTTCCTCATGTCCAGCCTGAATCTCCCTCCTTTAGTTTAAAACCATCACCCCTTGTCCTATTGCAACAGACCGTGCTAAGAAGTCTGTCCCCATCTTTCTTAAAGGCCCAAATTTTAGCTTGATCCTGGCTCTGGCCCCAGCTCTTGGTTTGTGTGACTGAGCTGCACAAACTCCCTGCCTCAGTTTCCCCCTTGTAAAAAGGAGATAAATCTCTCTGCCTGCCTCTGCCACAGCGCTGGGAGCGCGAGTTACTGCCCGAGCAGAGCCTGGAGGTGGGAAATGCTGGTGAGATGCTCGGCACAACTGTGCCTTGGGGCAGGTATGACCATCACCCACCCACGCAGACATGCATCTCCCCACTGCTAGAAACCCTCACCTGCAGAGAGGGTGATGGAGCTGAGTTTCACCCTGTAGAGGTTGCTCCTGACCCGCCAGTGCTGCACCATGGGGTAGCCCATCGCCTCGTCGTACTTGATGTCTCCTGCAAAGGAAGAGCCGGTGCTCAGCCCCCACAGACCTGGCTGCTAACGCTCACATTGAGTGCTGGCTTTGCCGTGCCCTGCAGGGGCGGGAAACAGGAGTGGGGCAGGGATGGTGCACCTCCGGTGGTCATGCTGTGGGGTCCCAAAGCTGCTGGCAGGACCAGCGTTGCGGCGGCAGTGGCTACCGGGAGCTTGTGGAGATGGAGACACTGGAGTGGACCTACATAGCCCATACATTTTTTCTGCCCCAGGTACACTGGAGGGATGTCCCAAGGTACCCCGATATAACAGGGGTGCTGATGCCCCAACGTATCGCGAGATAACAGGATGCTGATGGTTCAACGCACCCCGAGGTAAGGGGGATGCTGATGGCCCATGGTACCATAAGATAACAGGGATGCCAATGCCCCAAGGTACCCCGAGATTACTAGGATACTGATGCTCCAAAGCACCCCGAGATAACAGGGGTGCTGATGTGGCTTGGCCCACAGGATCCTGGGTGCAAGAAGGGATGCTCGCTCCTGTGCTTGCCCCGAGCTGGGGCTGACCCCAGATGCAGCTCGTACCGGTGAGCAGCCGGAGGTCGGGAAGGGGCTCGGAGAGGACGCCGCGGCACTGCTCCTCCACGGGCAGCGGGATCACCATGAGGCCGTCGGCCAGCTGGGGGAAGTCCTTGATGAAGTTATTCTCCCTGCAAGAGAGAAAAAGACAACTGCAAAGCAACAATGCAGGCTACGGCCGGGCAGGGGGGCTGAGCCGCCCCAGCAAGCAGGGAGACAGATGGCTCAGGAGGGCGAGGGACATCTCCTGTAGGCAGGAGACCTAGCGGGGGACGGATGGGGTTTGCAGCCGCTGCCAACAGCTGCCCCTTGCTGCTCAGCCCTCCAAGATGATGTTTAATGAGCTCTCTGGGGACCACAGCTCCATTAACTCCCCAGCAGCATGGGACCGCTCAGCTGTGGGACTTGGTTACTGGTTTTGGCCCAGATGTTCCAAGTGTGTCACTGAAGAGGGGGCAAACAGTGAGGAGAACAGAACGGCTGCTATGCCCCAAAACTGCCCCTTCCACCACCCGCAGCATCTTCCCAGTACAGGACTGTGACCAAGCACCAGACCAAGCCCTGCTGGGGTCCCCATCCCAGGCAGCAGCATCACCCCACAGCTTTGCCCCTGGGTGACTGGCTTTGCAAAAGCAGGAAAAGGTACATTTATAGACAGACAGGAACAAGAAAAAAGTAATTGCGTGTAGCTCATGGTGCAATTTTACCACACATGCAGGATCTTTTCTAACCTTGGCAGGTATAACATTGTATAATAGGCCCCTAATGAATTGTTTCTAGAACAACGATACCAAGGAAATTATTTGAAATGGTGAACAGACAGGTCTCTGGGAGACAAGCCTCCCCCGGCAAACCAAATGCCTTGTGCCTGTGCAAAGGAAACAAGAGGGGGCGATTTTAAATATTGATCTTAGAGCCAAAATATAGGTCATGAGGCTCTGCATCCTCCAGGTGCGGAGACAAAAGGGCAATGGAGCAGAAAAATGGGAGGTTCCTGCAAAATCAGGTCAGCCCCAGGAGCTGGGGGGAGGCTCTGGCTGGCACTGCCTGTCCCAGCTGCATTTTTCTGAATAGATTTTCCTTTGAACAGCTGCTGGGTTCACCCCTCTTCCCTGGTTTTACCCTTTGCAGCACATCCCTGGGAGGGATGCTCCATCACCCCCATGATCACCTCTCAAGCGGGGACACCTTGGCCACCTCCAAGGGTCCCATTGCAGTGAGATACCGGGCTGGAGGAGCATGTCCCTGGGACCCTCTCCCTCCTTCAGTGTCAGATACAGCCAATGTCACAGCCCAGGCAATCAGCCTGGGGATGCTTTTGACCCCGAGATGCATAAGGAACAGTAGGACAAGCAGCCAAAGGAGGGCACACACGAGTGGAGTCGAGCACGACTGCCTCCACGCTGCACCCCCATCTCAAAGCCGCCAGCACCAGATTGTGTCTCAGGAGCTTCACTTTAGGTGCTGCCGGAGAAAAAGGGTTTTGTTTGTCTGAGGGGAAAAGCCTCTCGCTCACATGTGTGCTCACAAATCTCTTCCTGCTCGCACCGTGCGGGATCCCCGTGGCAGAGCGATGGTTTGCTGTTGCGAGCCCTTCACTGTCTCAGCGATGCAAACGGGGAACGGCAATTACCGCCCAAGCCAGGAGCTGTGTGGGTGGTGGGAAGCAGGGGCTGCAAAATTAGATGAGGCGGCAGGGAACACGGGGAGGAGGGTGTCGGTGTCTCTGCTGCTCTGTCTTAGCAGAAAAGGGAGAAAAGCATCAGCGCTACCAAATCCCCAAGTGATGCTGCATCAGGAAAGCTGTGCTGAGCCCACCTGCCACCCTAGGGCATGGGGACTGTCCCCTCCCTGAGGGGTCAGCCCTGCAACCAAGGGGGAGTGCAATGGCCAGGCAGGTCATGCCAGACCCAGCTCTGCATCCCACCTCCCCAAGGACCAGGAGGGGATGCCCAGGAGGACAATGGCACTGGCTGGTGGCACGTTCCCAAGTGCTCTCCCACCGCACTGCATGAGGGGACAGACCTGGCAGTGCCAGAAGAGCTCAGCTGCATGGGACAGAAACACATTGCATGGCAGACACCAGGAGACTGCGTTAACCCAGCACCCTGCATCCTCGCATGGAGCAGAGAAAATGCAAAGCAGCAATGTATCCTCTGACCATGCAAACCCACCTGGACCATCTCACCGACACCTGCCCATGCCACGAGGGCACAGATCGGCTCTCCCTGGGGGACAGGACCGTCCCCTGTGGCTGGTGGCCCTGGCACGTGAGCTACAGAGGGAGAAGGTGGAGGAGATGCACACCAGCACAAGGGGAACCTGCACTCAGCGGCTGCTGCTTGGATCTGACGCCTCGAATAAAAGGTACTTACTGATAAGCCGCGCTCTGTGGTGCCACTTGTTGTAATGCCTTTGCTTTAACTGCTCAGCAGTCAAAAGGTCGAGGAAAAACAAGGGGCAAGCATGAGTCAAGGCGAGGGTGCACACACCAGCGTGTGCCCACAATGTGCTCCTGCGATGAGGGGAGCAGCGGTACAAGGCAGCACTCCAGGAGCAGTTTGACGATGCATTTTTGCTGCCAAACCCTTCCTGCATCTCCTTCCTCTCCACCTCCAGCCTCCTCCCCACCACCTCAAAGCAGGGATGAGCCAAAGCCGTGCAGGGGGAAGCCCCCGCAGGGTGCAGGGTCTGGGTATGGTGCAGCCCCCCTGCTGAGCCCCCCTGCTTCTGGGGGTGCAGGAAGGCAAACCAGGAGGGCAGATGATGGGGCCATCCAACCCACCTGTGCCAGGCGGCTGCTGCCGGCAGAGGGCTGCCGCTCCTTTCCACCGTGCCTTATTAATAACCCTGCGGCTCGCAGCGCTGCTGGCTGTAGAGGCACAAGAAAAGAGTTTCTGCCAGGCTTTTGTGCTCTCTGCAAGCTCTGATCAAAGCCGTCAGCCTCTGTGCAAGGGGCAGGGACACCAGACAAGAGGGATGAGACAATATCCCTGTGCACGTGCTGCTGTGCGTGTCCCCACCTGGGGCACGGCCAAGCCACCGGGTGTGGGACCATGTGCAGGGTTCACACCTCGGGGTCCGTGACATTTTCAAGAGGCACAGCAGCACTTTCATGACTTAGTGGTTCCTACCAATCATGGAGCCAGATTTATTCCGATGGGATCAGGAGGGAACCCATCAAACCCGTCTGCTCCCAGCACCTGCTAGACCCACAGCATCCTCCTCCGTCACCTGTTCTGCTCCCCAGTGTCTCCCCATGGAGCAGATGCCCGATGCAGCAGCAGCAATCAGCACACTGCTCTCTCCAGCACGGCACACACTGAATGCACTCGCTGACTCGCAGAGCTCGCCTGCAAGGGACCTGCTCATCTCCCAGCACATTTTGCAGATACTGAGTCATTATACAAGGAGATGCTGTTTCTCCTTTGCAGCCCCAGTCCCCAGTAGCATCCGACCCAGAGTTCATCCCTGCCTTGGGAGGGAGCTGACTTCCAGATAAACAAGTCTTCATGCTGGGAAAGGTCAAATGGCTAAAGGCTTTACTGAGCTCTTGTACTGGCAGGGTGGCCTGGATTAAACTGAGTGCAAAATCCTGGTTTTGATGGACACATGGCGTAACCTTGGCCGAGTCATAAAATCCACTCATTGCCTCGGGTGACAGATAACAGGCAGCAGCTCCCTCATCCCAAGGTGCTGGTTGGGGTTAATGCAATTAGTGGCTGCTCAGGTACGAGGAGAAGGGCTCAGACAGCGAGAGCCTGCTGTGCCGGTGTCCTCCTGTCCTTCTGAAATCTGGTACACAAACTGGAGATTTTTCAGGGAATCTGACCTTAAACAATATGTCCAAGGTCATGTGATACACCCGTGGTGCAGTGCATCGTAGGGCAGCACTGCTGTGCCCCACAGTGCTGGCAGCATCTCACACAGCCCTCAAAAAGGACCAGCACCCCACAGCATCCCTGAGCAAAAGGGGTTTTTGCTGAGGGAGCAAATCTGAGCAAATCTGAGCATCACCTGCCATGGGGCTTCCTGCCTCCATCCGCCACTGACAGCGATGCTCACCCTGCATCGCAGCGACCGGGCAAATATATTCATGAAGGGGTAAAAAAATAAAATAAATAAAATGACCCTACAAGTGATTAGCTGATGCCCTGAAGCGTGAGATTTAATTACCCTTATCTGAGCCGGCACAGCTACAAATGTTAATCACATTATCATCCAGCGTGCTTATGTTCAGCAAAGTGACTATGTGAGGATTGCGCTCTCTGCTATGCGAGTCTGAGAGGATGCCTTTTTCTGGCAAGAATAATTTATTAATCTTACTTCTTTCTGTTCCGCAATGACTTGGAGAAATCATGATGGATTTGAGGTTATTTAGTGCCAGCTTTTGACCCAACTTTCCCTCAGAGAAGCTTTCCCGCTGGGGTGGCTGCAAGCTCGCAAGAGTTCAGCCTGCATCTGACACGGGGACATTCAGAAATAGCTGCTTTTTAGCTTGTCGTCACCAAAAAAAGATTGATCTAGAGTCACTGGGAGACAGAAAAGAGGGTGTCCTGTTTCCACAGCCACTTTGGAGAAGGTAAGCATGCTGTAAATCTCCCCCCACTTGTCTCTATGACCTCGGGCACTGGTGAATTATAAAGGCTTAATGCAAACCCTCTGAAGCAGCTGTTACTTACTCCAAATTTACTGGTCATTAATTTTAGCGAGGCCTCACTCCTGTATAATGAGGCAGAATAATAAAAGGAGAGGTGGGTCAGGTTTTGCCACGCCCTGGAGCCCCCTCCCAGCATGGGCACAGCCATCACCCCCACCCCTCCATCATCCCATGCTGCGATAGTCCTGTCCCTGCACTGCCCGTCCCTCCCCAGCATGTCCCACTTCAGCACCAGCAATAAACAGCCCAACAATATTCAATAGCTGCCTTACCTCTCAGTTCAGGGAGAATTAGCATTTAAATTGAGGTGTTTCGGGGAGGTAAATCACACCAGCGCTGGGGCCGCGGTGCCCCTGGGCACGCACAGTGCTCCTTGGGGCTGGTGTGATGTGCCTGCGTCCATGGTGCTCAGCATCATCCCTCCATGTGCCTCACTGAGCCCCAAACCTGTCCTAAAATGCTCCGTGGGGTTGGGAGCGACTGGGACCCCCCTCCCGCTCCCCTCTTCTGCGGGACTGGGGCTCTGTGGTGGCGAAGTCACCTGCCCTGTGACAGAGAGGTGTTGAGAAGGGCTCAGCCAGCACCAGCAAAACACCGTGGGCTCTGTCTGTACGGCTCTTTCATCACGGCACTGGAATACAAATCATAGTGCTGCACCAGCACAGCCACAGTGGCACCACTTGGGCCCCTCTTCCCTTGTTGTGCCCAATGTGGGGACACCGAAGCATGGGAGGGGACAGCAAGAGCTGCAGGACCAGGCAAAGGGTGATGGCTGTCACGAGCGATCACAGCTGGGAGCAGGAACTGCAAAGCCTGCTAGTGCCTGCGCCACCAAGTGTGTGGTGCCATGCAGGGACCCCAGCCATGGCACTGTGATGGGGACAGCCAAATGACATCTGGACATGGGACTTTAAGACCTGGGACAGCAGTGACAGCCAGATAGAAGGGCACGGGCAGCAGGAGCAGTGCTGCTCTCCATGAGCTGGCAGAGGCGGGGAAGGGAATTCTTGCCTGGTGAATGGTTTAGTCACCAAACAAGAGGAATTTCCTTGATCCAAACTATTTATGAACCTGTTGCAGAACCCAAGCAGAGATTTTTTTTTTTGCTTGTTGTTGTTTTCAAGTACAAAATAGATGAAGGAAGATGAATAGATGCCACCACCGTGCTGCCACCACCTCCGTGCCTCCCAGAGGGGTTCTGCATCTCCCCAGTAGCTGAACGCAAGTCCCAATGGAGACTGTGACTGCTTTCCCGTTCTCCATTAGTGCACCAGAACATCAAACTCATTCCCCAGTAATCCAAAGTATGCTGCTGGTGTTTCAGTCCAGCTGTTGAACCGGTAACTCGACTCCCTGTACCACTCATGCCCAAGCCCAGGTCAGCAGCAGGACCTGGGAATCTTGTGCCCATGCTCATCAGCATCGTGCTCCACCAACACCTGACCATTCCAACCTCACTTTCCTACAAATCACCTAAAACCATCCCACAAACACTGAAGTCCTCCTCTGGTCTGTACAGCCCTAGTGACACCCCCGAGCGCACAGGGAAACCCAACCAGCAGTGCCCACCATGGCACCGATGGGGAACATCATGTTCGCCATCACAAAACGCATCCTCTCCTCAAGCCATTTCTAAAGGAAACACACTGGAATCTGCTTTGAGACGGAAAGATGGACAAGCCACAAGTGATGGGAGCAGAGATCTCCTTCTAGCACCCCAGCAAGCACCAGAGCTGGCAGAGGTTCACCACCAGCACGTGGCTCTGATCAGCAGAAGCAACAAAGCCCGGGTGGAGTGTCCACAGCCCGGCACCCAGTTATCACCTTGTCTTATTTTCCCTGCCCCACTTCCCATCATACAGCTATTTATTTATTCCAGTAAAGGATGAAATCCTGCGGTAGGCTGTGGATCTTCTTCCTCTGGCGTGCCCATTGGGAACAGGCAGAAGCGGAGTGCCGAGTAAAAACAAATTTGGGAAGTTACGGTTCCCACAGCAACGCCTGTGCAGCAGGCAGCACGCAGGCACGGAAAGCTGGATTTATGCCTTAATTACCGAGTCAGGGCTGCAAGAGGAATCCCATGCAAAGCTCTAGTTTTCAGCTCCTTACGCAACTTTGCAAATATAGAGATTATTCATCTTCAGACTGATATTTTGCAGGCTTAATCTAAGATTAAAGGTGATTTTCTGCAAGAAGTTTCAAGGAAAGTCAAAAAAAACCATTTTTGAGTGAGAGGGTGAGGACGAAAAGCTGACACAGCCCCAGCTGGTAAAAGAGAAGAGAGTGACAACCTGTTTCTTGTTTGCCTGTAACTCTGGCACAACTTGCTCTGGGAATCCTACACTGAGAGTAAATCCCTCAGGAAGCAAATGCAAGTGAACTCGGAGACATGACTTGGTGCAGAAACTGCCATCATTAACACTCGAAGCCAGGTAACATCTGCTACATCGGGACCAGAGCCCGAAATACCCAAGTCCACTGACAGCGCCTTCCCTCTGACAGGGCAGGACCACAAATTTTTGCATTTACTGCTAGATACCTTAGGTGAGCGACACTGATAGGTGCATCATCACCCAGAAAAACACCCTTCCAGACACACCTCTCTGCCCCTTTCCTCCTTCTGTAGGGGCAAAACAAACCAACAAGTAGCCCAAACCTCTCCATGCATGGTTATACATTAAGCATTTGGTTGATCTCACCAGTAAGATAGGCGGTGGCTCCATCACTGCCCACATCTGGCTGGGTTTTGGCCTCAGCAGCCTTGTCCAGAGCCTGCAACCTGGTTGCACAGCCAGGAGGACACATCTGAGACATGTGCCACCCTCCTGCAATGGGAAGGTGTCAGAATCACCCAAGAGCTGATGAGAAAACCGCCTGCTCACAAAAGGCTGGTGCTGCTCAGCAGGATCCGTGTCTTCCTCAGTGTATCTGCTCTTCAAGGTGCCTCCCTCCGTCGGCTTCACCATCGCTGACAGCCGAAGGCTCTGACCTTGTTGGCTTCCATAAGCTCAGCAAATTTCAGCCTTTTAATGACTTGGATGGGGTAGAGCCGTGCAGACAGACAGACATCCTGGCTCACGGAGCTTCCGCACACTGGCTGTAGCCACTGCGACATGATCTGGGGATGGTTTCTCTATGGGGATGGTTTCCCTATTCCTGAGCAGCCCAGAGCAGGGCTGGCCGCCTCTTATGAATGAATATTTAAGCGCTGAGCTGAGCCAAGGCGGCAGGTCCTCTTGTGCGGGTTGTTTGTGTGCTGTTTGCAATCATTTCTCTGGCATTGCTCAAGCAGCTCTATGTCTGGCACTTCCATCAGCGTGAGTTGTAAGGAAGTAACAAATACAAAACTCCCAGTGATGCCAGAGGAGCCAGGACCACACACTGGGACTTCCCAAGGAACTGGGGTAAGGTTGGTGCCAGACTTGCATCCAGTCCTGCAGGATTTGGGCACGGTGACCCAAAGGCAGTGGTGTCTCTGCACACAAGCAGCTTTTCCAGGGAAACCCATCCCCAAAGCTGCAATGCCCTGGGAAGCGCAAGCACTGTCGTTTGAATAATATTTACTTTTCCAATGTAAATGCAGAGCCAGCTCTCTGCTCAGCACACATATCAACTCTCTTTTAACAATTTGGAATCTTAAGCGTATTTTTTTCTCTCCTAGGCTTCATCGTTAACCTTTAAGACAGAGATAAGGAGTAAGAGTTTGGAAAGGAATCAGGAGGGACCCTGGAAATGAGCCAGGAGCAGTGTTAATACTGGGCTGAACATCATATCTCTTCGGTTCTTCATTCCCCCCAGGGTGAGTCGGACCGCTCTTGACTACCACCATGGTATTACAAACTCTAATGAGGTTTGGAAAATAAGAAACCCACTGCGGCGTGGGAGAAACTAATAGAAATTGTTTTGTCTTCTCTCTATTAGTCATTAGAAGCAGAAGAAAAACAGCCACAGGCAGTGGCAGGGCTGCAATATCACCACACATTTCATATGCTGGCATTCCGACAAAGTCATTTCAACGCGGTTAATGCTCCCGCTTCCCCTCTGTGCAAGACCTACCATACACAAGCATCCCCATGTGGGGCTCCATCAAGCCCCAGTGGTGCTCCGTGCCCACCAGTCAGGGCTGCAGCCCCAGGGAGCTCACAGAGGTGCTGGTGCAGAATGCTCGGCTGGCCCGTGGCTCTGCCAGCAGCAAACCTGCCAGCACGGACCATCGCAGGCAGTCTGCAGCGAGCTGCCATACACAGACCAGTGAACTGGCAGAAACAACCTGAGTTTTCATCTCAAGAAAATTGTTGCTGCAGGTAACAGCCCATGGGAGAGGCCTCCTCACCCAGCTGCGCTCTGGGCAGGGTGAGAGCAGGACAGCAAGGGAGCATCGCTGTGAGACAGAATCATAAAACAGTCTGGGTTGGAAGGGACCTTCAAAGCTCATTTAGCCCAGGCCCTGCCATGAGCAGGGACATCTTCACCAGCTCAGGTTGCTCAGAGCCCCGTCCAGCCTGGCCTGGGATGTCTCCGGGGATGGTTCATCCACCACCTCTCTGGCCAACCTGGGCCAGGCTCTCACCACCCTCAGGGACAACAATTTCTTCCTCATGTCCAGCCTGAATCTCCCCTCTGTTAGTTTAAAACCATCACCCCTTGTCCTATTGCAGCAGACCCTGCTCAAAAGTCTGTCCCCATCTTTCTTATCGGCCTGTTTTAAGTACTGAAAGGTCGCAATAAGGTCTCCCCAGAGCCTTCTCTTCTCTCTGCAACACACAGAAAGGCAAATCCTCCATCTCTGGAGAGATGACTTGGGATGGGAACAAGACAAGCCAAGATTTTCTGCTGCACCGAGGATTGCATCCAAGCCCTGCTGCCAGCTCGACAGCAGGTACGGTTTGACAGCTGGCAGAGCCGCGGAGCGCTCAGATATCCCGTGCTGGTGCCTGCTCATGACTGTGTTGCCTGCAGCAAGGATTCGCATTGCTAAGTCAATGTCAAGCCGATTTAGTCCTTGGATGGGGAATCTCCACCGACCAGCACTGGCACTAGCAAGGGTGAGCAGTGATGGGTGGGTGTCAGCCTTGTCCCCAGAGGTGCTGCTCAAGCTGGCACAAGCAGCA
Source organism: Patagioenas fasciata (assembly GCF_037038585.1). Lineage (NCBI taxonomy): Eukaryota > Metazoa > Chordata > Aves > Columbiformes > Columbidae > Patagioenas > Patagioenas fasciata. Next base: position 4,571,204 of record NC_092539.1, read on the forward strand.
CAAACCCAGGGGCTCATGCTAATGGTGACCACCAAAGAACTGCCTGTAGCATGATGGAAAACCCCTGCTATCACAGCTTAGAGTTGGGTGATTACAATTTACCACCTCAAACCCTACTGCTTCACTCCCTTCCTTCTTTTTGGCTGAACATAACCTTTATTTTCATGTGGCCCGAAGGGCTGCAGAGGCCCTGTACCCCACATCAGACAAGGAAAGAAGGAGAAGCAATTCGTGTCTGCAAGCTTGTACACCACAGCAAGGCTATAAAACCAATAAGGACCCCCTGGGATGAAAGGTACTTTATAAATCTGAGCTGTTGTTATTATAAAACCAATCTCCACTGCATCTCTTAATAATGCACATTAACTATGCAATAACACCAGCTATAATTAGTGTCATAAAAGTCAGCGATAGGAAAGGCTCACAGGGCAGCCTGTTCCAATGCCCCACAGCCCTTTGGGGAAGAAATTGTTCCCCACATCCAACCTCAACCTCCCCTGGCGCAACTTGAGGCCGTTTCCTCTGCTCCTGGCGCTTGTTCCTGGGGAGCAGAGCCTGATCCCCCCTGGCTCCAAGCTCCTTTCAGGCAGTTCAGAGATCAGAAGGTCTCCCCTCAGCTCCTGTTCTCCAGCTGAACCCCCCAGATCCCTCAGCCGCTCCCATCACACTTGTGCTCCAGCCCCTCACCAGCTCCGTTCCCTTCTCTCAAATCCTCCCCCGCACCCCACCAGGAATGTGGGGGGTGGGAAGGGCAGGAGGGGGGTTCCTGCCCAGGCACAGCCCCGCTCTGCCCAATTAGCGCTGCTGGGTGACAGGCTCTGTTTGCGCTGCGTGATCAGCTGTGGAAATGCAAATCTGAACTTCCTCCACCACAGCAGCTAACAAGATAATGAATATTTTCATCAGCTGCAGAGAATACAAACATCTGCGCAGACACAAAGGCGCTGCCAGTGCCGGGGGAACACGGGGAGCAGGGACCGACCCCGCGCGAGGTGACCCCGCTGCCCGCGCAGGCTGCAATGGGGCGGAGCAGCTCAGGGACATCTGGAGCAGGGCCGGGGCAGCGGGAGCAGGAGGTGGCTGCAACACCAATGCTTGCCAAGGATGCAATGGTCCATTCTTTAAATCCTCCCCACACCACACACAGAACAAATCTGAAAACCTCTACTACTTCAAACACCTCTATTACTGACATCTCAATCAGTGTATTTTAAAAAACATCCACCCTGGACCCCTACACTCTCTTTAGGATATCTCTGGCACTAGACTCTCTTTTGTTTGGCTAGAAGGATAAAAAGCCATCACCAAGCCAGTGTGCAAAAGCACGTGGCTGCAGACTGTTGGAAATAGCCGCTCAAAGCCACACAATCTGTTCTCCTTCTCGGTGGGACGCGAGCTTTGAAACAGAGCAGGGCTGATGCACGCAGGATGTAATCCTAACCTAGCTGACGGAGTGCTGCGCTAATTGCATTAGTCATTTATTCACTGGATTGATAAAACCTCAATGCTTAACCTGGCTGGTGAGGATGCACTCAAAATACACAGCATGTGTCTATGTGCAACCTGTTGTGGGCTCTGAAAAGGGATGGATGGACTCAAGAAAGCAGCCAGGATATCCCTGACAGGGCTTCCACACAGCAGGTCTGGGAAATGGGGCCAAGAGCGGAGCATCACATCCCACAACAGCTCCAGAGAGCTGCTAAACCACTAACAACGCCCTCACCTGCTCCTGAGGACACGGCCTGGGGCATTAGCCGGGCTTGGAAAGACATCATTGCTTCCAACTAGCGTGTCTGAGGCTTCAGAGTTGTGAACAGGTAATAGAATTGCAGCAACAAATAATAAAAGAGAAATGAAATGGAAGGCAGCCACTGGAAAAAAGATCCATCCGTTATCCCGGCCTGAAGGGTAATAGGTAAACAAGGCGTTGGGGTGCCGGTTGGCGCCGAGCTCGCCGGCACAGGAATAATAAACAGCACAATTATAACTTCTGTGCTCGGAGGTTTCAAAGAGAAGGGGAAAAAAATATGAGAAAATCAATAGCGTTAATTTAACTAGTTACAGACATTACATTTGTGACGCCGCGGGGGAGGCACGATGTCCTCGCCGGGGCTGGCTGCCAGGTCCCGGCCGGGCAGCACCAGCAAAGTGCCTGGATGTGATGCTAAAAAACCCGGTTGAGCACCCATCCTGCCCCCCACCAGCACCCACAGCTGGGGGGGGTACTGAGTGCCGCTCCCCCAACACAGTGTGGAGCGATGAGGTGGGGACATTTCCCAAACAGCCCCCCCAGCAGGGCTGGCACCGAGCTGTCAGCACGCCCTGCCGTTGCCGGTTTATTAAGGGCTGAGAAGCGACGAGGGGAAGGAGTGACAGATTTAAAATTAACTTGCCAAACTCCCCATCAATATTATGACAAATCCCCGCATCGGTTCAGCGACCCGGCGCGCTGCCTGACAGCGGCACCGTGGCTGTGCGGAGGCAGAGCCGGCTGCCGGGCTGGCAGCGCCAGGGGCCAGCAGATGTCCGTCCCTCCCCATGGCACCCCAGCCACCTTGGTGCTGCTCAGCACCGCCACCAATTCATCCTTTCCTTTCCCTAAGACTGTGAAGAAGTAGCAGCCCTGTTCTACAGGTGGGGATGGGAGAAACAGCGTTCTCCAAGGACAGAGGGAAAGGTGTTTCCAGTTTGCAGGAATGTGCTTGGCACAGCATCCCTACATCCCTCAGAACTGTCCTCTCTGGTTCTGGAGAGGGGTGTTTAGCAGAGTTTTTTTGCAGTGAGGGAGCGCTGACACAAATCCTCTCCCCTTGCCAGCCACCAAACCATTTTGGCTGCTTATCACAGAATCATCAAATAATTTGGGTTGGAAGGGACCTTCAAAACTCATCTAGTCCAGCCTCTGCCATGAGCTTCACCAGCTTGGGTTGCTCAGAGCCTCGTCCAGCCTGGCCTGGGATGTCTCCAGGGATGGTTCATCCACCACCTCTCTGGCCAACCTGGGCCAGGCTCTCACCACCCTCAGAGGCAACAATTCCTTCCTTGTGTCTAGTCTTTATCTGCCACCAACACCCAGAAACTCCCTGCACTTACTGCATCTCCTTCTGGAGGGGGTTCAAACGGGGGCCGTGTGGGTCGGCAAGGAGCTTCCCATGTCCCGGGGCTGTGCCAAGCTGGAGCAAGAGCTGGGATGAGTGGCAGAGCTGGAGCAGGGATGGGAAGGGACCCTGGGGAGGACAGACGGCTGCTCCCCAGGGAGCGTCCCCCACACATCGTTCTGACATCCCGTCTGCCACGCAGTAATGATCCAGAGAGCAAAGCTGGCTCCATGGGTAAGTAATTTGGGTCTTCTCCATATTAATGGCATAAAAGCAACAGTCTGAAACTGCAAAAGGCTTTTAAACAAAAATCTCTATTCCCTCGTGGCAAAGAGACGGCACAAAACAGATAAGGAATGAACAAACAACCCATTTGGAAAATAATCCCCCAGTGACTTGGGGATGGTGCTGAGCTCAGGATCTGCCCCACTGTGAGGCAACAGGGGAAAATTGCTCTAATCTAGTCTTTAGTGAGCTGGATCCACCGCTGAGCTTCCCTGCTAGACCAAGAACTGTGACTGGAATAGATCAGCTCCAATCCCATCCGTTTACTACCACCACACAATGTGCTTCCAAAGATCAAAGACCCCTCCTCTGTCCCCCACCACGGTGCCTGGTGAGGCACCATGCGGCAGCAGCATCACTGTGGGAGCGCTTGGATTTAAATCCTCGCAATCAAACAGCAGCCGTGACGTGGCACACTCCTCCCAGCAGAAACCTAGACAATGGCTTGTCCAGCAGGTCAGTCGAACACCAGTGATAATTAGCCATTATTAAGCCACCTCAGTATGGAAAAAGCTGTCCACAGAGTTCCTAACTCGTGATGGTTTGAGCTGAGCTGCAGGGTTGCTGCAGTGCTCACGTCCTGCTGGGTTGGGGCTTCTCTGTGGCCCATGGATGGGGAAATGTTCCTTGGAATCAGAGCAAAGGGATGTGCAAGAAGGGACAGGCTCTGCGCCACACAACGAGGTGTTGCACCAATGCTGGTGTATATATGGAGCACATATAGCACACACAGTATGAACTGTGCTGGCTGCTGTGGGTACATTGGTCACAGCAGTCAGTATTATTTCCTCCATCCTTCCCTGTGGCATTAGTATCTCCTCAGTGATGCCAACTCCCTTGGATAAAATGACGTGGGTTAAAGGAGAAAACCAAAATCTGAGCTAACACTGATCAGAACCACAGGTCTGGGACCTCCAAGCTGCTCAGCTCACCCACTGCCAGCCTGGTATGTGACCTGCTCACATCACACAGTACCCTTACTATGTGTCCTAAAGGTACCCACTGCACATTCCCGTCCTTTCAACACCATAAAGCCGTCAGTGCTACACCAGCTCCATCCCTCTAGCCCTTAGAAATGCAGAAGCTCTAATAAGCATTGCAGACCGTTGGGTGACAGAGAGACCATCCCAATGGGATGGAAATGCTGCTGTAACCAATAGACGTTGCCCAGGCCAGGGGGTGAGAGACGGCTTTTCCCAGCACAAAGCCTTCCTCCCAACACCACGCTGACATGCCTGGCGGATTGAGAATATCCTATTTATGAAAGACACTGAAGATGCGGCGACATGGGAAGCAGACACCATTCAAAGGACTGTCACATCTGCATAGCTAAAGGATCCCAGCAGTTATAAATCCCTCTAAAATACTCAGCCCCTTGTTCTGATAGCAGGTTCTTGCTCCTACTTTGCAGAAACAGGCTTTTAATCCCTGGTATTAGGCAGCTTCCTGCTATGTTTCAAATGCACCAAATTAAGGGCTTCTCTAACAGCTGGTATCTTAATGCTCAGAAAGGTTCTTGAATATCTATGAAAATCAGAGGCAAATTACATCTTTTAGTTAATAATTTCTTCTCCATTAACCTCCTCCTCTTCCCTCTTTAGGAGATGATGTAATGGTGCTTCCCTGGCACAAACCCCGACACACCAGGCAGCCTGGCCATGGGGAAGGACACAGGGCATGGGGACATGAGCCCTTCTCATCACTGCCTGGTGATTCTGGAGCCAACAGCCTATGTTCAAATAGGAAAGGGCAGTCGTGCTGACCCTCCAGGATGCCAAAAGCATTTCTGGAGCAAGACGTGCTGCCTCCCACCAGGCTCCGAGCTCTGCCAAGCCAGCGCATCACACGCTACAGCCTGTGACACGCGGGGATGCTTTACAGGTTGCTCTTGTTTCAGACCCGCTTTCTTCTGCGCCTCACAGCTGTTAGACCCAGGACTAATCCTGCAGCCAATGCTGCGCACTGAAAAGCCTGTTTGTGATGGTGATACTGTGCAGAGGACCAGGAAGAATCTTCCCATCACTGCACATACTCTGCCATCCACCCCACAGCGTGGCAGGAGTGGTGCCAGCCCTGCGATCACTAACAACCCCCTTTTTATTTTTTAAACCCAAAAACCTGCCAGTTGGAGCCACAGGGAGTGCTTTGGGCTCTGAGCCCTGGAAGATGCAATCCCAGCCCCTGCAAGAAATGCTCCTGGTCCAGCCTGGGACTGCCCAAACCCACCTTAACCCCAGGATGCTCTTGAACAGTGTGACTTGGAGAAGCCACATCTCCCACGATAAACCAGACCCACAGGCAACCTTGTGTGTTTTCCAGCTGGAATCTAGCCCTGAGGATGGGAGATGTGTTGGCTTCCCAGCAGCAACAACAAAGCAGCCCTTAGACCCCAGCCCTAGCTGAGGCAGGGGCAAGATGATTTTCCAACCCTCTCACTTTGCAATACAAAGGACAGGCTGCAGAGAAAATTTAAGCCCCTGAAAAAGGAGGTTTGGTGCTTAAGAGACTGATGGCATAAGCTGGGGCTGGACCTCATTTTGGGGAGCCTGTCCCAGTCTGGCATTTCCAGGAGATGGGCTTGGGGAGTTTTTGAAGCTCCAAGACCTGCTCAACCCACCAGCTCATGGAAAAGTGCAGCTCTGCAGCCCTGGCTCTGCTCTGATGGACACACTGATGCCTGTATTGTGAGAGAGAAAGCAAAGAGGAGCCCACTGGGAAAGTTGCCTTAGTGTACTGTCAGTTCTCACTTCCAGCAAAAGCTGTGGCTCTACTGGCTCCAAGCGCTCTGCTGGCTGCAGCATCCTGAGCCCCTTTGTGCTGGTAGAGCCTGTAATTCATCTGCCATCACAAGAGCAAAGGGCCCGAGTTAGCATGAACTCACAGCTAGGATGGCTTTGAATTCAGCTGGGGAAACAGTGCCCATAAAACCACTGTGGCCAACAGCGATGAGCACCCACAACTACAGCTAAAATCAGTGGCAGCAATGAGGTCTAACATGAAAAAAACCCTTCAGATCCTGGGCAAGGAGGAGTCACGTTAGTGTGGGCTGGATATTCTCCTGACTGTAATCACTGCTGCTGCTTTGAAATCCACAGGCCCACCTTGGCTTACACCTGATCAAAATACAGCTGCATTCAGGAGAAGTGAAGAAAAATAAATAAATCTACTCATTTTCCAGCCCTGAATTCAGCATTTATCAGCAAGCTGTCCTCTGTGGGCACTGGAAGGTGAAGACCCAGCACTTCAGACCCTGCTGGGCATTTACCTTCAGTTTATTTATGTTATTTCTTGTTAGGCTATATTCACAGTTCCTTCCAGTACTGTAACTGTGGGCACTGAATAAAACCAGCTCACAGAGGCTGGAAACACACCAAGGATGTGTTCTTTCACACTACAAAAAAATTAACAGCAGAACTTGTTGTCGCAGCATATCGTGGAGATGAAATACATCAGTGTTCAGAAAGAGATGAGGCCAACACCACTGGGAAAAGCCCATCAAAGGTCATTAAACACTCATTTGAGGACACATAGACTGGCCCAGGATGGTTCTAAGTGGCTGCCAGCAGGAAGGATGAGCAAGTATGAAAATGAGGGATGCTTGTCGTTCTCTTTCTCTTCCCCTAGTGAACATGTCAAGAGATGCTGTCTCTACACCAATGGACCTTGGTCCCATCTCACCATCCCGACGTTCCCAAAATGAGGAGCAGAACCGGACCATACCTGAAAGTCATCTGGAACACCTGCCCTTGGTTGACATGCTGGCTCCTGTTGTTGTAGCCGTGAAGCATCTCCCCAAAGAGGGTATCGTTGAACTTGGCATCCGACTTCAGGCACTTGGGGCCCTCGCAGATGTCAGACAGCATCAGGCAGGACTTCCCATCCGGGGCCAGCTTGTACTCCTCCACACACCTGTGGATCACAAGCTACGTCTGATGGGCCAGGCACAGGCACAGACACTTCCCAGGCAAAGCAGAAATCCAGCTCCCACCCTTATTCCCACTCAGCAGTGCCCTCTGGCAAGGGAGCAGCTCCACCGTGGCTGCTCCTTTGCTCTTTGCTTGCATTTCCCAGCATACTGTGGGTAAGATGCACATGCTCATCTTCAAAAGACAGTAAGGGAAACTGAGGCAAGCAGCAGGGATGTGATTTAAACTCCAGACACTGGAAACATCAGTGGCATCTTTTGAACCCAAGTCCTTTGAGAGGTGGGGAATGAGTCAAGTTACAGAGTATAAGTAACCACACCTGGCCCTGGTTCAGAGAGCATCCAAGTAGAGTTCCTGGCATGAAACGCGGTCAATAATAAGCCAATGAATTAGAGGGAATAGAGCACAAGTGTGATGGGAGCAGCTGAGGAACCTGGGGGGTTCAGCTGGAGAGCAGGAGCTGAGGGGAGACCTTCTGATCTCTGAACTGCCTGAAAGGAGCTTGAAGCCAGGGGAGGTCGGGCTCTGCTCCCCAGGAACAAGTGCCAGGACCAGAGGACCAGTTGCACCAGGGGAGGTTGAGGTTGGATGTGGGGAACAATTTCTTCCCCAAAGGGCTGTGGGGCATTGGAACAGGCTGCCCAGGGCAGTGCTGGAGTCACCATCCCTGGAGGGGTTGAACAGATGGAGATGAGGTTCTCAGGGACATGGGGCAGTGCCAGGAGTGGGTTAATGGTTGGACTCAATGATCTTGAGGGTCTTTTCCAACCAAAAGTATTCTCTGATTCTATGTGTGCTCATCCTGCCTCCCCTCCTCCTTTTCTCCTTCCTCTGGTCTTTTCCCCAGCGTTTGTTCTCCCAGCTGCCTCATCCCCCACACCCGCAGTGCTCTGCTCATCCCAGCCCCGCTCCCTGGGCTCTCTCCCCTCTCCCATTCCTCTGCTGCGTTTTACTGCTGCACGCCAAACTCCCACCCGTCTGTCGCACTTTTGCTTTGTCTGTTCCCAAAAAGGAAAAAAGGGAAATATTCTCTGTCCTTGGGGTTGAAAGATTGAAATGCAGATCCCCCATGTGGGTGTGGATGGAGAATACGTAATTTCCCAATATTTTCTAGACCCTCCCCAGAAAGGCTGCTTGTGCCTTGGTGGATTCCTAACCCGTTTTGGAGGCAAGGTGGAGGAAACATGCTGTCTCCTAGTGACTAAAACACTCTGTGCTGCTAAACAATAATAAGAAAAGAAGGTGGGGGAAAACAACAACAAAAACAAACACAAAAACCAGCAAAAGGGGATTAAAAAAGAACAAGAGAGAAGCTGACACGGGCAGAGCTCTGTGGGCTGAATGAGGTCTCTGCTGCATCTGCAGCATCGGGACATGAGGGATGCTCTTCAGAGTTACCACAAGGAATTTGTGGGCATTTCCTTCCCCAGACGGCTCCTCTCTCCCCTCCTTCACCCTTATCCTTCCCACAGGGATGTGAAGGAGGTTCCTGCATGTGCCCCAGAGCATGAACCAGCCAAGAGATGGGATCTGCAGAGCACAGGGCTGGGGTGGGCAATGCCCGGCTGCAGCTGTGCAGCATAAAGCCAGATAATCACTGAGCTCCTTTTAGAACATACTGCAGCCAGGGAGATTTTCCTGAGAGAAAATGCTAAATTGTGTAGGATTATAGGATCCTGGCCAAAATCAGGGATGAAACTCTATTTTAAGAGAGGCACAGGGGAGGAAAAAAAAATTAAAAGTAGTATTTTTTAAACAAATCCTCCACTTTCCCCCTCCAACATGGAATGTACGATTTTTGGGTACCTTTTGGTGAATCACAGATCAAGCTGTACCATCACACGGTGGGAGAGAGGAGGAAGGTGCATCTGCTCACATTCCTCCTCGCGTTCCCATACGTTTTTGCCCGCAGGCAAACCAGATGCCTCTATTCCCTGCTGGAAGTCAGCTCCATAAATAGAATTTTCCTTGGGCGTTCAGCTCCCTTGCTGGGCACACCGGTTTGGGGACAGGTGGCAGAGGAAGGTTGGCAAGGATGGAAAAGGGCATGGGTTATTGTATGACATAAGGAAGACATTCTTTATGCTGAGGGTGGTGAGAGCCTGGCCCAGGTTGGGCAGAGAGGTGGTGGCTGAACCATCCCTGGAGACATCCCAGGCCAGGCTGGACGGGGCTCTGAGCAACCTGAGCTGGTGAAGATGTCCCTGCTTATGACAGGGGTGGCACTGGGGGAGCTGGGAAGGTCCCTTCGACCCAAACCGTTCTGTGATTCTCTGATTTACTGCCAGTGAGAGCGTTGAGGCGACTCACCCGCAGAACATGAAGATGGTGCTGGACGAGGGGTCGTGGGGCAGAGGGAGGGTCTGCTGGAGACAGAGCTGCTCACAGCCGCCGTTGAAGCCATCTGAGCAGTCGATCCCTTTGGAGTAGTCGTAACAACCGGTGCCATCCTTCATAGGCCGGAGGTCCTCAGGGCACTGCAAAGAGAGAGGGGACATGGTAAGGTCACCCATGGGTCCCCACCTGTCCTGGAGCCACAGCCCAGGAGTGCCCTCCCAGGGCAGAACCCACCCATGAGCCAGAGGGATTTGCATGTTGTGCTGCTGAACTCTGCTACAGGAGATGAGTGCATCCCAAGTGATGGATGGGGCAGTCCAGAGGTTGGGGAAGGGACAAGGACCACAGAGCAAGGAGCTGATCTGCTGCAAAAGCCACACTCCCCATCCTCCCTCTGGAGGAGAGTGAAACCCTCAAGGCTGCAAAATTACACAGTGAGAAAGCCTCAAGCCAGCGTGGGGCAAAGCACAACAACCCACTCCATAACGTGCTGGAGAAACCCTCTGCATTTGTTCCCCGTTTCTCTTGAGATGCTGAGAAATCTGGTGTAACCCAAAACCAACGAACTCGACACCTGAGACCAGCCCAGAAAACCACCTCAACCCGGGCCAGTGAGCGTGGCCTCGGCATCATCTCCAAAAGCATCTCGCTGTCCCCCTGGGGAGGAGGCAGCTGTGGGCAGGACCAGCCCGTGGTGCAGGCAGGACCTGGGGAGGAGAGAATCCCAGTCCCGAGCTCATCAGAACAGCTTTCCACAGCTGAGGGAACCATGCTGATCCACACAAGCTGGAGATCTGGCTCTGGGTTTTAATTTCAGTTCCCCAGCTGGCTTTCCTTGTCCCAAAAGATAAAAGCCAGCAGGCGGCAAATGCCATCAATAAATTGTCACCCAGATTAAAGCGCTCTTCTATTCCACTTGCGTTATTTATCCCTTTTCGCCAAACATGCATGCACACAAACAACAACAAAAAGGCCAGTCCTTGAAAAAATAAATAAATCTTGCCTAGCAGCAGCTCGCAATTAAAAATGCATTATGGAATTTCTTGAAGATGAGTCAGACTGGAGCTTGTACAGGTAGTGATGAAGGCAGATTATAAATGGTCTCTGTCAAGCAGAAGAAAGGTTATAAAACTGCTATACCTCGTGCTTAAAAAAGAAAATCAATTTTTCCCTGTGAGCAAAATGCTGTACATATTAATAAAAGTTCAGGAGATCCTGGACCCCTGTCACATGCAGGGTCCCGATGGGTGGCCAAGCCTTGCTCACTCTTGGCTACTCAAAAAGCAACTTGCCCACCGGGGACATCAGGAAGATGCTCCAGGGAGTCCCAGCCCATCCGAGTTTCTCCCCACTTTTTAGAAACCCATTTTCCAGCATCAAAGCTGTTTCTGCCCCACCTGATGTCCCTCAGACACCTCGCTGGCTCTGATGCCCTCATCTCCACAGCTCAGGTTGACCTTGCAAAGCTCAGCACCTTCCTTGCAGGCACTGGGTAAGGCGAGAAGGGGAGGTAAGGATAGACTGTGGGGCACACGGCTTTTCTAGCCAAAGGATATTAGCAGCAAAGGGCTCTGGAATAAGATGCTGCCTGTCTCTGTAGAGCAGGCAGGGCGCAGGCAGGACCTGGACACGAAGCAGCAGAAGACACAGGAGCAGGAAGCTTTCTAGCTGCATATACAGAATAAATATGAAGGAGAAGAGGACACTTAGAACAATCTGTGCTTTTCACTGCCGAGCTGCCTGGGAAACAGGATCAGGATAAGCGTGTTTGTGAATCCGCAGATACAACACTTGTCTCCTGCGGTCTCCTCCACGTCTGCTGGCCCCGCTGTAAGAATAAGAGCTGTGCAAATTGGCAGAAAGGCATCTCTCTGGAGGACAGGGAGAGCTGACTGCAAACAGCATCCTCCGCTCCACGGCACCGCACCCGCACACCGAGGGGATGGGGAGGTCTGGGACTCTGCCCAAGTCCCCTCTGGAGCTCCCCAGGACCTTTCAGGGTGCTGAAGGCAACTGGATGGGACCTTCAGCCAGCAGAAGCTACAGAATCCCAGCCAGGGGATCAGTCACGGCTTTTCTGAGCTGTCACTTGGGACTCTCATCCTGGCACTGATCTGTGTGCTGAGCTCAGCATCTTCCCCAGCCCCAGCTCTTTCCCCAGGACTGGGTTAGTGGGTCACCAAAGCCTTGCCTCCCTTAGCCCCACTCTGCTCCAGGCCACCCTTGGGATACTCCTCCAGTTTGGCTTTGATCACCAGAAAACATATTTCTTTTCCATTTGTCATTAGGCATCCTAACATGGGTTAATTACGACAGGCAAATAGCTCAGCACAAAACCTGCACAAGTAAAGCACTCCCTCCCTCCGCAGCCCCCGGCTCTCCAGCCGCCTGTAGTGCTGCAGCAAGGAGCTCCCCAGGGACAGAAAGCTTCGGTAGCCAACACACAAACACGGGAGATGACCCCACTTCGGGGGGGATGAAGACGCCAGGGACAGCGAGTGCTGCAATTAGTGCCAGGCAGCAAAACGAACAGGCAGAAGCAATGCCAGCCTCGCTGAGCTGGGCAGTTTGCAGGGATGAAGAGCTAAATGGAGCAAATACCGAGCACAATAAAACTTTACTACAGATTTCGCTGCCCCTGGAGCAGAGGATTTGCAATCGGGATGTCCCATCCACAGATCAGAGCAAGGGGAAAACTAAAGCCCATTTGGGTGCAACAAAGTCATTATAGTTCTTCTCATAGTTCAGAAACACCCCAGGAAAAAGCCGGCTCATGCTAATCCTGACTCCCTGGGCTGGGTTGAAGGGTTGGTCTGGGCTCCTGGGTGGGCTCGCAAACCCATTGCTTGCTCTGCACTTGCTGGGATTTTATAAAGGTCCAGATCTGTTATTGCTGACATTGATTTGTCTGGCTCGGGCAGCAGAGAACCAATAATTACGGTGAGTTTTAATCAATCCCCCATCAATTCAGCTGCAGTTCAATTTGCGATCTGCCTTGGCAGTGACACAGGATGGGGGCTGTGTCAGAAAATGATTAGAAAATCAATAAGCAACTCAGCCAATAACTCTGTCTGGGCAATCACGGGTGACAGGTCCCTCCCCGATGGGAGGAAAGCTGGTGAGACGAGGTGTCCCCGCAGCCCCCAGCCAACCCCCTCTGCACACCCCTCATCCAGATATGGGATGGATCCATTTATCCAGGGAGGCATAGGGATCCTACAAACTGTTAGTCAGCTCTTCAAAAGAAAAAGCTGTTTGTGCTTTGCCATGGTAGACCTACACAGCTTGGGAAGTCACTTCGAACTCCCCGACCATCCTTCATCCATGGATCTGACAAGCAAAAATATCTCAGAGCTTGGGAAGAGCGTTTAGTACTCAATCCACACTATGGAGAGGAAGAGGAAGGTAGGGGGAGATTCTTAAGCCCTTGGTCTGCTCTGAAAAGCCAGCGAGAAGCCGTTACAATACAAATGTAATTCCACTGCCTTGCAAATCCACTCCATCTACGCAGGAGTGAATCGGTTTCTCTGTGATGACGGCCAGCCCTGAAAATTGCTCTTGGGATTGGAAAAGAAAACTTACTCCCTTTATCTTCTTCTGCATTAGCACTGATAATACAGATCCTGCGGGCTAAAGGTGACCCACAGCCACACCATCCCAGCCCTGCTGCTGCCGATGGGTTTGCGAAGGGGGAACAGCCGGCAGCTATGTGAGGTTTGGCTGTCGGCACAGACAGGCACCGGCTCATCCCCTCCCTGTCACACCGGGCGGAACACCTAGGGCTTTAATTTTGTCATTGCAGTCAGCAAACAGACTCCAAGTACGCACAGGGAATGGATATGCTGAATAAGAAAGTGCTATTTTTACCTGATTTTTGGAGAGACTTTTTTTTTTTTTTTTTTTCGCCTTTTAAATGACATCTCCAAGGTGACACAGAGTGGCAGAGCTGATGGGAGATGGTGCCATGTGCCAGCTGCCACCCCTGGGAGGTCACCAGAGCCCACCTTGCCGATGCGCGGGGCTGTGATTTGGGATTAAATGGGATGCTCATGCCCACCACTGTCACCCCAGCACAGTGTGTGACAGCAGGTGGCCTCCTGTCACCAGGACATGGCACAGCTCCTCCACCCATCGCCACCATCCTCAGCACAGCCAGAACAAACGCAATAGGAGGAGGATCGTCACCATGGGGAAAGAAAGCATCCCCCAAAACCCGTACAAGACAGTGTCTTTGGAAAATAAGTATCTGCACAAGTCCCTGTTCGCATTAGTGAGCAAAGGGTTCTTTTCTTTCCTTTCCCCTTCACAAAGCTCATTAGCAGGGAGATGGGTGAGGGGTCACTGGAAACAAAATCTGAGTCTCGTTACAGACACGGATCCCCCAGACGAAAGGACATCAGCTCTGCATCCAAGCTGCCTGCCCGGGCTTCTCCATTCAGTTCCTCTCTTCTGTTATTAGGTTTAAAAAAAGAATATTTAATAAAGTGTTTCTGTAGAGAGTAAACTGCCCTTTTTATTATTCTGGTCTGTTTTCTCAACAATAGCAGCCTTTCTGTCAGAGATAAAAGCCCAGACTTCTCCTGTGCTGGGGTGTCAGAGGCGATGCTATGGGCTCCTCAAAACCACACAGGGAAGCTGCCAGGAACCCCCAGCTCCTGGTACCACTTGGGTACCACACACCCATGGCTGGATGAGACCCTGTCCCCATCCTTAGTGCATGCCCAACAGAAAGGGCTGGGGGCTCAGCCCCTCAGAGGCACCGAGTGCAGCATCCAAAGGCCCTAATGACCGCGCTTTGTTCAGAGACATCCTCACTCCTCACCAAGGAACCTCTTCAGCTTGAGACAAAAACATTAATCCGAGGCACTGCTGAGGTACAAGCAAGTGCCAGCATTTTAATGAGCTCTGAACTATGCACTGGCATGGATTTGATTTGCTCGTTGGAGCTCAGAAATTATACAAATGCAGTAAACTCCTCTGTGTTCTTATACACACATATATTTGGATAACTTTGGCTTATTCTGCCTTCACTTTCTAAGTCCAGTAGGGCCCCAACGAGCAATGCTCCTCATCAGCTGCAGGACCAGAGTCTGGCTGCACACAGCCCTGTCTCTACAGGTGAGATTTATCCCCCCTGTCCTATTATTCTGGTAAAATGGGCCAAAAAGCCACTTGCTAAAGCACCTACTGGCTCCAGGCAGTCTCCTCCCACCCCTATCTCATCTCCTCAGGCCAATGATGTCCACACCACCACCCCAGCAGACCCCCCCTCGACATCCCATTGCGGGGGAGCATCCTTCCCACAGGAATATCACAACTGTTTGCTGAAATAACAGTCATTATCTTCCCATTTCAGCCCCCCCCATCCCTTTCCCCTGCTTCCTTTTCCCTTTCAAGATCATCAATCATTATTTTAGTCTCAGAAAATCAAACCCATCTGTCTTCCAGGCTCCTGAGCACGTGATGCAATAGCTCACGCTCCTCGGCTCGGTCCCCCCGTGACAGTGGGGCTGGGGGCTCCACGGAGGAGTCTGAAGCTCTGGGCAATGAGGCAGCATCTCCTCACCTCTGGCCACCGCACAGCTCTCATGTGGACCCTCTGAGGCAAGTCACTACGTATATTTTTTTTGCACCTCAATTCAAAGTGGAATGGACTTGTTTCAAGCAGCTGCTGGGATGCTACGTACACAGATGTAACCGTTCAGAGCCCCTGGAGCAAGGAAATCAAGCTAGTGGAAACCCTCCAGCTGCTTTCCTTCCAGAAGCCACCAACAGCCCATTTTGGGGTGCGTCGGCATCTCCTGCCCATCAGCTGCAGCGGAGGCTGGAACCCCCATAAACCTTTGGGAGACCAGAAATTCAACTCCTGCCCCACCTGATACCCAGGGTACAGCCCAGCCACAACGCTCTACACCAAATCCTACGACCCACACCAAACCCAACACAGCTGCGACCAGTACAAACAAGGCATCCCAGTTTGCTGGGGAGGACAGGAGCAAGGGCTGGTGCCCACCAAGCCCTACAAGGAACACCACTGAAAAAGCCAACACTGGAGAAAATGGGGCTTTTAACACCCAAACTACTTCTGGCAGAGACCTCCAGCTCACCTCGGTACTTCCCGAGCTGTTCCACTTGCTTTTAAACTTGCCCATCAATCACTGACATGGTGCAAACCCATTTTTGCAGCACTGAAAGCAAAGGCGGGTGAGGGGCTCCCACCTGCCCCCCGCTCCCTGCCACAGCCAGCTACTGACCCCAGCGGCTTCTGCCACCCTTTGCCCATCTCTCTTCCTTAAATCCCACTTTTATCACACATCGTTACCTGGCTTAATGAGATAAACCCGAAACCACAGGCTCCCTGGGAGGGGGTTTGCTGCTGAGCTCGGAGGCTTCTGCTTCGAACCATGACCTGCAGAAGGAGTCATCTTCTGCTTCAAGGAGCCAGCTAAACTTTAAAGGGATTAGAAGAGAGTGGTTTCCTCCTCATCGCCCTCCCTTGCGTGTGCATGTAACATAATTAGCTAGGTGCCTCATAAGGCAGGGACGGATGAGTTTTTATTTTTCAATGAACAATTGTCTGTCAGGGAAAAAAATGCAGATTTGATGAAGCTTAAGTGCTTTGTGGGATTCCATCAATTACATCTCAAAATTCATCAGGAAATTAGAAGAGCATTTAGTTTTGACAAGGTTGAAATGTTTTGGTTTCCAATGCCTCATTTTGTTTTTATTTCAGGCTGTACATTGGGATAGCACAATATACAACATAAAGCTCCAGATGATAATGTTGGCACTAAACATTTCCCCCTCCTTCACGGAAAGGAGATGTTCTGAACCAAAATATTTTGGAACTTGCAAATACGTGGGGGATTTCTGCACAGCATTTTGGTTTGGGCTGAAAGTCCCAAACACCCAATTTCCACTTTCCCCCCCGGCAAGAATATCAGTTCTCAGCTTCATCTGCTTCATTTGGAAGCACCTACCCACCACCCACCCATGGGTGACACATGCTGGAAGGAGGAGACTAGAGTGGCAGCCACTGCCCTGCTCCTTCATTTCTAATCCCATTTCTCCTCGAAACGGTTACCCTCTTAAATCAAGCCATTTCTGAGCCCCGCTTTGCAGCGAAGGAATAGCCCATCATTTTGATGTGGGAGAGAGCAAAACAGAAGGATTAGCTCCAGACAGGCTACACTGAGGCTTATATGCCTGTGTGGACCATGCCAAATTCCTCTTTCTTCTCTCTGTAAATAGTGTGGGACTGACATCACACCAGTGTCACTGTGGGCCACAACTTCATTGAGAAACTCTGTGGTGGCTGCTCTACCTTCTCCACACTGAGCCAAACTCCTCCTACCCGATGGGCTGATGCCGTGATCGAGCAGAGGAACAGTTCACTATTCTGCCAAACTATATGTTTTTCTTGCTCAAATTAGTCATAAAACTATGCCATAGGAACTCCAGTCTGTGAGCAGGGAGATGGTGATGACCAGCAGGATTTCACATCTGTGCAGAACACCCAGGGCTCTCCTGCCTCTTGCCAACACCTCTCCAGAGCTGGGACAGACCCTGGAGCTCAGCTGTGCTGTGAGCCCTTCCACACACACCTGCGACACCTCTGGCCTCCATGGCACAAGCCACTGTCTTCTGACTTAACAAGACTAACTCACCAACATCTACAGATGTTGCATAACCATCAGACCACACCACCTGCAGCAGATAAGTTGTTCACTCAGCAGGGTACAAGGGGCCTAATTCTGCTCCTACCTCGCTGTGGGACACCGAGCTGCCTTCCCCACCACCATCTGGGCAGCTCTTGCTCTCCTGCATCTCCATGAGGTCCTCAAGGTGGTGAGACCCCATCACCTTCACCTCTGTACCACACTCCCATACCTGCTGCTGCCTCCTCTTGCGGAGATGCTGAGGATGCCCAACATGCACCAGAGAGGGACCATCCACTTCCTCACCCAGCTCAGGTACTAAGGACAAAGCTCATTTTCCTCGTGGGAAAAACATCCTCACCCCTCTTATTCCCTGGGGCTGCAATCCTGCCTCTCTGGGGAGGCAGACACAAGTGACCCCCTTCTCCTTGAGCAGACAAGAGCACTGGCACCCATGACTAAAGCCAAGCCAAGAGACACGTGGAAAAACCTGAATTTAAGCCACCTTACAGGTATTTCCTTCAGTCCCTTAAGGGACAATTCATAGGTTTTCATCTCAAATTACAAATTGCCAACAAATGAGGTTCAACCACTTTCCCTTCTTCAGCATCCTCCCTCCTGGCCGAGCAGCTACAATCATGCTGGGAGAAGGGATCAGCAATATATATTCTTCTCCTAGCAATAATCTGACGTATTCCTCCAGCTTCTCCTGTTTTGCTGTGATCCCTGCAAGATGGTATAAAACGCACACTGCACTCAATGTGCAGAGAAGCTCACTGGGATTTTGTTTTCTAGCGAAATGTCCATGTTTTCCCCAGACCTGACAGCAATTCTAGGATGCGACAGGGAGAAGTTGCACAGAAACAGGTTTTCTAGAGCTTGAGGATTGTTTTGTTGTGTTACAAGGTAGGGCACAAAGGCAAAGCTCCAGTTAGCGATGTCAGGGTCTCAGCAAGGTCGCAGCTCATACTTCTTAAAATTACCCAAACAAAAAAAGCCTCCGACAAGAAAAGAACCACAGAAAACCTTTATGTGCTAATGCCATCTACTGGGTACACGTAAAAATAACAGAAAAACCATGAGAAGAGGGGAAAAAAGGGCGCCATGGGATGTGTGGGATGGAAACTGGGGACCCCACTGCAGAGCCCTTGGGGTCTTCCAGGTCATCTCGCACACAGGGTTTTAACTGAGCAAAGTGACGTCCCCGTTTCTCCTTCGTAAGCCCAAGGGGACTGTCCCTCAGAGAGATCCCACCACAAACTGCCCTCGATGTTTTACCCAAGTCCTTTTAAGGCCGAACAATTAGGTAATGGCAGAGCCCACGCCACTAAAAAGCCCGAAGATAAATGCATCCCCGGTCCCTGCAGAATTACTGGAAGCCGTATTAAGGGCACGAAGGAACTGGTAACAGATGATGATTATATATAAAAGGAATAAGAAATCTTTGAGATTTGTGCTGTTCCCTGGTTGAGCTGCTAGGCTCTGGCTCTGCTGTGTATTAATTGCTTACAAGGCTGCATGTATATTTTATGCTCAGTACCTGCCTGGAACATTTGTTGGATTTAGCCTTGATTGATGAACCACTGATTATATACTTCTGTGGCCTTCGCAAATTAATAAACTGTTGACTGGTAAAGATTAACAACATGTCATGATTTGCGAAACGGCGTCCAGAGTCAAGCTGAAGGAAGCCTAGTGCTAAAATTAGCACGTGAATGCTCCCTGAACTCTATAAAAAGGGGATAGCTTAATTAAATTACATCCCGATATTGCCCATAGCACTTACCAAATTGGCAAATTGAGTTCGCAGCAGTTCAGCTTTAACTGACATCCCTATAAATTTGCGGCAAATGACCCCATCCCTGCTCACGAGGGAAGCCCAGCTCGCACCTGGCAGACTCGGGGAGCAGGGTGGGATGAGGAGGGGACATATTGTATTGCCCAGTGCACGGACCAGTGCAGAAGATGCCATGAGGTCTCACGCTGGGGCTGTCGTGAGCTCCGAAACTCAGCTCCCATCACCTGCAACCCACTCAGTGGCACGAGCACAACTTGGGGCAGGGACAGACTTTTCCCCAGACAACAGCCATGGACCACGGTAAGAAAGACAGGACAGTGTCCCACAGACCTCTGCTCATACCCCAGCCATTGCAGGGGACCTGCAAGTATAAAGTGCCACGTGGGGTTGGGACACCTCGGGGGGATGAAGCTCTGTGTCCCTGGTGGCAGCCTGATGGGAAGCAGGGAGAGACGTGGATGGGACAGGGGATACAGCTGCTGTCCCCAAACTGCCCCATGGAGCTCAGCTCTGCTGTCCTCATGCTGCAGCTGGGATGAGGAGCTGGGGGGGCTTCATCCCATGAGTCAGGGCTGTGGAGAGGTCAGAGCAGCCCCACACTCCTGCAGTGGGGAGAAAAGGAGGAGAAGAGGAGAAGGATGAGGCCTCAAGATCCCCATGTGTCACCTCTCGGGTAGGGGATGCTCCCCAGGGCAGTTGCTCCCACCCTCCCCCCTGCCAGCCGCTGTACACAGTTTGTTCTCTTTCCATAAAGCCCCGAGTGACAGAGTTTTCAATTTCTGCCTCTCCACATGCCAGCGTGGTGAGCGCTAGGCCTGTAATTAATTGATAATTTCTATCCTAATATATCCTGACTTTTTAAAAAAGGCACGTCTTCCCAGCGGCACGGGATGACTGGAGTCTCGATTGCTTCTGACAGTGTCTGGGAGGCATGTTTGTGTTCAGAGCAAAATAATACCCAAAAAAATGAGGAAAAACCCCTAAAAGATGAGAACTCACTGAAAAAAGGAACAAAAGAAAATGACAGTGGGAAAGGAAAGGAGGAAACAGAGAGGAGCGGCAAGGGGGGGTGGCACCAGGTGCTGCTGGTGACACATCAGGCTGTCGCGCTAAATGGCCTTAACAAGCAACTGGAGAAAGGGATAATGAAAACGCCACCCCCGGGACGGCACCGCTCCAGCCTGACCTTTCCTGCTGCCGCGTATAAACATCTTCAATAAATAAAGAGACACTTAACTCCCTCCTCTGCGGAGATGGGAGGGGTGGGGTGACGGGGGCTCTGCCTGCGGCAAGAGGGAAGGGGCAGAGCGGTTTGGGGAGCTTCAGGTGTGTGTTTGCAGGGCAAGAGGAGCAGGTGAGGAGCTCTAGACCGCCTCAGGGTAACCAACTACTGCCCAGCTCCTACAACAGACAGATAAGAAGCGGTGCTCCAGGTTACCCCAGTTTCCCAAGGCTGTGCCCCCGCATCTCTGCGTGGTACCAGACTTGCACAAGCTCCACACACAGGGAAGTGGTGACTTCGCTGTCAAGGGGAGATGTGTCAGAGCTGGGAGAGGTGCTGAGCTCCACTGCAGCCCATGTGGATAAACAGCAAAACCCCTCTGTGCATCAATAGCTGGCAGTGATTCAGAGCCTCTGTCCACAACTGGGGTCAGAGTCTCCTGGAGGGGAGATGGCAAACCTGGGATTCTGGTTTTCTGGCAAGATGTGAGCACATTGAGAAACAAATAAAAACTCTGAGGGGTGCAGAGCAGGAGAGGATGGGGAGACGTTTCATCTTTATCCCACGCTGAGAGGCACAAGACAGGAGAAAAAGTGCAGCTGCTGTAGCCCAGGCTTTCCTGACAAGCAGGAAAACAACCATCAGCCTCAAGCATTTTTCTTTTGCTCATCTGAGCCCCCGGGCTCCTTCCCCGCGGTCCCTACGGCATTTGTGATCTGCCATGAGGGCCCCAGGGTTGGGAGGAACCCACCGCCAGCACACACATCCCTGTGGCCACTTCCCCAGAGAGGTAGTGGGCAATGTCCCCTCTGGCTTGTCCCCAAAACACACACCAGCCCCGGGAGACCTACCACGCAGCCCGTCGAGTCCACCTTGCGATCCGAAACGCACTTGAAGTTGCGGGTGCAGCCACCATTGTTGCGGGAGCAATCTCGGACCGGCCCGAAGGAGGAGAGCAAGTCATTGATGGTTTCAAAGTAGGTGGACAGCATCGCTTCTTCCCTTGGAGAGAAAAGGCACCGTTAGGGCTGGCAGGGAGCTGGTGGCACATGGTATGGGCAGGACGATCCACGAAGAAAGCTGCTCAGGCAAAATCACAGCGTTTTGGTTAGCAAAAGTGAGGCAAAGGAGGCCTCCCTAGAAAATTAAGGCTTTGTGATCAAGCTACATAAAGTAAATCTGCTGCATAACATCTGATCCTTGATGAAAATGAACCACTTATGGGGTTTCAAAGATACTATATACCATTTTCCTCAAACTGGCAACTAAAAGATACTTTATTAGCAGCATGCAGTTGTGTGTCAATCCAAGCTTCTACTGGACAACAGCGAATCCACAACAGTGAAACTCCTGAACATTTCACAGCTGGGACAAACACCTTGTCCATCGCCTGGGGACACTGCCACAGCTTCAAAGCCATGTGGAACTTGGCTTTGCTTGCTGGGATGCAGATGCAGAGGCTCATCCCTGTGCTTGGTGACAGGGGACCAGGAGCAGGGGACACACCGCTCCAGCTCGCAAAGCCTCAGGCACGGCCGCACTGTGACATCCCTCTCTTAAGCAAGTAAAGCAGCATAAATGCCCCCAAATCCAACAGCAACAGAAAGCCTGGAGAAGCTCCCAGTGCTGCCTCTCCGAGCTGCGCACACAGCGGATTTGGGCTGTGACAAAGTATTCAGGCACTTTGCTTTCTGCTGGGTTCCGTCAAAGGGAACACAGATGCTCGTCAAAAGCTTTAAGCATCTCCAAGGTACTACTCATCTTCAAAGCACACTTTATAATATTAACTGATACCTGCAACCCATCCTGGGCAACAGATCCGGTCACCCTCTCATCGACAGGAGAGAGACAAAGTGATTTACCCAAGGTCACAGAACAAGTCACTGATGGCAACGGACTTGACCTCCACGGGCTGTTTATTAGATCTTTATCCACAGGGGGCTGCAAATAAATGCTGACCCCTCTGACCTTAAAATATCCCCCGAGGCAATGCCAGCAGTCACAGGGTGGTTTATTCCCCTTTAGCATCTCCCCCACACTTCCATCAGCACCTAAAAAGCCACGTAACAACTCAAATTCCAGGTTAGTCTCCCTTTTTTGGAGGGTTTTTAATTTGAAAACCGTGTGCTTGGCAATGAAACAGCATTAGAGGAATATTCGCCAGCCCTTGAGGACCACAGCATCGCGTTATCTGTCAGCGAGGCCCCTGCGCACACACGGTGTCGCACTCACAGCCCTGCCAGCACCAAACGCTCGGAAAAATCATGAGTCAGGCATTAAAAAAACCTATAGAATGAGATTGGCATAAAAATTATGAGATTTTAAAAATAAATCAGTCACTGGGTTGTTCCCCCTCCCCGTAAATTTGCCTTCTGCTTTCTGAGCCTTTAGGGTGTAATCGAGCT
Source organism: Patagioenas fasciata (assembly GCF_037038585.1). Taxonomy (NCBI): domain Eukaryota; kingdom Metazoa; phylum Chordata; class Aves; order Columbiformes; family Columbidae; genus Patagioenas; species Patagioenas fasciata. The sequence goes on from NC_092539.1 coordinate 4,593,933, forward strand.
TTTCCCTGCAGACCTGAGAGCCAGAAACTACTTAGAGACCAAATCCAAAGAAATAAAGCCCTATGCAGTAGTGAAGTCGTGATTTTGCAGATTTCAGATTTCCAGGCGATCACAGGATTCCAGAAGCTGGAACTTTCAACAAGGAAAACACCCTAAAACCAGCAAGAACTGGTAAATTGGCAGGTCCCGTGGGTTGGGATGGACAAGTCCCCAGCCCCGGGGCAGCTCCGTGCCCATCAGTGTCCTCAGCTGCATCACCGTCCCGTGTCACAAATTCATGTTTGTGCTGCCCCTTTCCCCCCCAATTAATGCTTCCCAATTAGCTTTTCCCTCTTGGCAATCACACTTCTGATATTCCCCCTTCTCTTGGCCCCTCTCCTAGATTTTCCAGCATATTTGGAGCTAAATCTCCCTCTGTCCTTTCTTGGTCATGTTTCAAACATCTTTAGAGCCCCTTTTCTATTAGCACTCTGTTCCCACCAGAATTTGCAGCTCCTCTGCAGTGAGGGAGTGAGAAAGGCAGAATATATTAGATCAGAGCACATATTTCTGCTGGAGAGATACGAGGAGAGAAAGGGCATGTTATTTACTAACCAAAACTACTGTTTATTAACGTAGGGAGAATTATTAAAAAAAAAAAAAAAGAAGAAACAAATGATGACAACTCCTCCACCACCCACCAGAAAGCTCAGCCCCATCTGCTCCTCCCAAGGGGTTTCTCATCGTAGGTGGACTGCAAGGAGAACCGTGTCCCCATCCTCCCTCTTGGCTTTTCTGTTTGGCCACCAACCAACCAGCCTCTCCCACAGCTCCCGTGTCCCTGGGGGGAGAAGGTGAGGAGCTACAGCTGCCCTGGGTGGTGGACAGGAGACCCTGGGGCTGCAGCCTAGGTTGGGCAGCTCTGGAGAGATGCTGGGAGAAGCCGTCTCATCCCACAGCCACGCTCCAGGACTGGGGTTGGCAAGGGCAGCTCGTCATGGTTTTAATTAAAAGCTGGAAGCACAAGGCGACCTTCTGCCCTCGAGAGTGCAGAGGATGGGAGCAGGAACCTCGCTCTCCGAAATCATGCCTGGCGTAATGGATGACCCTCGACAAAGCACGGGCAGGGGCTGCCGAGCCGGAATGAGCCATTAAGCATATTAAAATATTAACCTCGCTTGAAGGTGGGGAAGCAGAGCCAGAGCAAAGTGTTCAAATGTCACCTGCGAGAGGAGCGGGGTGACACTGCTGCCTGCAGACAGAGAGAGGCTGCTCAGCCAGATCACTTCTGAACTGGCCGTCGTGAGACTAGAGCAGCATCACTTCAACACGGCGCCCTGACGGGAGGATGTCAGCAGATGAGAGGGCTGGCGGAGTGCTCGGAGCGAGCTAGGAGCAAATTTGGCTTTCGTCTGCCTCCGGAGGGGCCAGCAGAGCCGAGCTCAGCGCAGGCAGAGCTGAGCCTTTGGCACTGCCAGCCCCAGCAGCTCCATTTAATTTTAGGGGGTAAAGAGCAATAATTAATTACTTGCCTCCCACAGTGACAATGGGATGGAGCAGATGATTTTCAAGCCACACGGCTCCGGCGGTGACCCCTGCTCATCCCTCCCTGCCTGCTGTATGGGACTGCAGCTCCGAATCCCAGAGCCAGCCCTGGAGAGCCTGCAGTGCCAACAAGGCAGGGGACACTAGAGAAGCGATGACAGCATCTGGGTCACCACCGCACGGTGCCCGCAGGGGACAGCTGTCGCCCCTCACTGCCTGAGCACGCCAGGTTAGACCAGCCCTGATGGATGAATCACGTTCCCTGCAGTAATGACCTGTCTGCAAAAGAACAGCTCTTTTCTCCTCTTCTCCATCTATCTGTGTTGAAATTCTCTGAGTGACCCGAGGTCCCTGCTGACACAGCAGGATGAAGAAGAAGGGCTCTGCAGTGAGACCCATGAGTTGGGAGAAGCTGCCGGTGGCCCTGGATGGACCCAGGGACCGAAACCACAGGGATCAAACAGGGCAATTCCTCACCACCTTGAAACAGATGCTAGGTCCTCTCAAAAAGGGCATTTTGGAGCAAGGGACCTGACTTCTGGTGTCCGATTCTCTCCATAAGCACAGGCATGCCTATGAACACACACGCAGGCTCTTTCTATAACTCTCCAGCCCTCCCAAAGACACACGCAGACACACAGATGATACGCTTATGAATGAAATGCACTCCCCTCTCCACCAGCACCCACTGATGACACACAGCTTCAGCAAAAGCCCAGTTTTTAACGTTTTCTATTGCCACAAACAGTCAGTGCAATGCACAACAGCAGGGCTCTCCACCAGCCTGGGTGCAGACCAGCACCCATCCTCACCCAGCCACCTCCCATCACCCACATTCGCCTCAATTCCCTTGAAAATACTTCTTTCCATCCTCCCACTTTGTTCTAGGCCCTCATTAATGAAACAGATTCAGTGACAAATATCACTGGGGGTTATTTATTCATGAAATACCAACACCAGGCAATTCTCAAAGCCTCCAAAGCACTCAGCTCAGCATAAGCTCCTGAGCTTTGCAGTGGCTCTTCTCTCCAGCTCATCCTGGAAGGGGATTAGCGGGTGTTATCCAACTCAGCTGCCCCTTCTTATTGCCTGCTAATGGTTAAAGACTTCAGTGTCTTACAAAGTTAACCATTGCTGAGCAAAACAAAGAAAAATATGCGAGCTGGGGACTAAGCCAGTGCAGCTCCACCATCTGCTCCCCAAACTGTGTTTGGAGAGGGATCAGAGTGAAGATTTGAGGTTCATGAGTTTCTAGAGTCAGGGCACACCAGCAGCAGAAGGCGTGATGCTGTGTCACCTGCAGCTTCACCCCAAGGGAGGGACCAGTACAGAACAGGAACCCAAAACGCCCCAACACAGCCCAGCCAGGATGTCTTGTGTCCAGCACCTCACGCTGCTTCCCACTCCCATCAGCAAAACCCCGGTCAACAGGGATCTTTGCAGCTGATGCACTTGTGAAACAGTGCAGAGCAACACCCACATTCTGCATTTTTGGCCCAACAGCTGCTTGCCTGAGCAATTTTGACCAGCTCTGGCCACAAATCTTCTACTGTGCTGCGAGGCTTGAGAAAGGGTTGGTCTCCCCATTGCTGAGAGCCCAGCAGAGAGGTGTCCCCTGTGCAGAATTTGCTCCCTTTTCCCATTATGCCCAGCCAGGTGTTAAACCTGGACATCCCCTGCCTTTCACCCTTCTTCTCTGTCCCATCAGGTCATCTCACCCAGAGCTGGCTCTACCCAGAGGGACACTCACCCTCTGCCCCGTGGATGCTCACGTGGGAGCTGTGACTGCCCCTTCCAGTCCCTGTTACAGCCCCAAAAGCTCAAGCCGAGCACCCATCCCTCCAGGGCAGTTTCCAGGAGGAGCTGGATGCTCAGTTTGGGGAATAATACCTCTGAGGAGTCCCCAGACTTGTTACAGTTGGTTGTTTCCTCCCCAGTAAATGCTCCGAGCATCACCTGTGTTCTCACCTATTCCACTCCTATCTTCCTCCGCTCCTTTTCTCTTCTCCCTCACATCTTTTCCTCCACTAAACCCCCACCTTCCTCCGCTAATCCCGCCAGCACTGAAATCATTAGCGAGGTTGCCGAACTCTTCCTCGAGTTGCAGAGTAAACGCCTCAAAGATATTAATGGAATCGGTGGAAGTGGGACCTGCATGAGCTTTTTTTGCTGTGCAAACGATTCTGCCCCTGCTCTGCCTGGAAACTTCTTCACCAGCCAGAAATTGCAAATGCTGGGTGGAAGACGGCGGGTCGGGAGGGGTAGGTGCTCTCAGCTGCAAGCTTGAATACCAAATTGGACAGGGAATTACAGATCGCAGCAGAAGCAAAGTTAACCCAGTCCTTCGTCCCCGGCTTCCTACACTGCAGCACTTGGCTGTGGTAAGGCTGGGAATTGCTCAGCGTGTTCGTGCAATGCCCAGCAAAATTCATCACAGAAATGGGCACAAGGGCCCTGCCTGCCCGATCGACACGTGCATCCCAGCTGAGGGTGTGTGCAAAGTGCATAAGCACATTTTTATACAGGCATTACATATGGCCAATAAAATACAAATGACATCTGCAAAGCCCAGCGGTCAGTGAATTGTCGGGATCTGACCAGCACGCAGGGATGTGACCCCAGCTGCAGGTCCCTGGGGACCTCGAGGTGCCATCAACCATGACCCAGACCTGCTCCCAGCATGTGCCATTCCCTGGCAGAGCCAGCCCTTCCCCTGGGAACCCACACTCAGCACCCCCAGCATCTCACAAACCTTCATTTATTCTCACAGTTTCTCTACACCAGGTATTTTTTTTAACGCTTAAGATGGGAAGCCAAGGCAACAAGAGATCAGGAATAAAGGTGCTCACCACTGTTGGATGTCCAACAGGAGACGCTTTCAAAATTATTTTTAGTACTTTTAGCACTTCCCACGCTCAGCACAATTCCAACCTGGTTTGATTGCACCACCGGCTCAGCTTTTCTGCTCACAGGACCATGCCGCTATACTCCCAAATTACGATGAATCTATGGTCATTTCAGAAAAGTGGTCTCCAATTTAAAGACCGAGGGGTATATTTTTTCCAGGATTTCAACTGTTTTCTTCTTTATTCTGCCTGCAACAAGAGACTGTTTCCTCCTCCTGCACCCGCTACAGCATTTACTGCATCTGTAGTTAATGCAGCACCGAGCCCTGAGCAGTTTCCCAAGCAAGTACCTCCATGCACTGACCAAGCTGGGATGCTCTGGAAAAGTTAATTTCCAGCCCCAACATTGGAGGACCCAACAAGTTGATGGCAGCTTCTAACCAAGGGACTTCACAATCTGAAACTTTGGTATGCTGAAGACCATATCTTCAAACAGGTTTCTTAGTGTGGTGCCTGAAGATGTGTGTGTATGGCACGCATTTGTTATTTTATGCAGAAAAATGAGTTTCCGTCCCAGTGCACCCACAAACACTTTTCAGCCAACGTAACAGTGCTGGAAGGTTTCAAGAAAAACCATCACGCAGGTCCTAAATTGGGAGAAATCACCCTTAAAGTGATGACGGCGAAGGCATTTCAATGGAGTTACGCTGACACACCACTGCTGATGAGCTGCTTACTATATATTTTCCAGGTAGTCTCACTTCTTGTGGTAATACTACAATAAACACTTGCAAAAACTCTCTCCCAAAAACCCTGAGGTTGAAAGTGTGAAAAATTCCCCACCACGCTTCAATAATTTGCTAGAGATTGAATAAAACCATCGCTCTGCCGGAGTGTTTTGAAGCTCACACCTCAGCAACCAGAAGGGCCAGAGATTTAATTACAGCAAAGCAAAACGGACCATGCTGGAATAAAAGCGAGCTGGGAAAGCCCATCACATGCATACATGTCCTGGGGGATGTGGGGGCTCACTGGGACCCCCCACCCCACTGCATCCCCGCTCATGTCCCCACCATCCCGTTCTGCAGTTATTTAAGACAAGCAGAACATCGTCTCCCTGTTGCTATTACCACAACCGCTCCTAATGTCCCAGCTAATGTTTTCAGCTTCAAAGGAATCCATTTCCCTCTGCCAACCATATCACCAGCCAGAGCCAGACATACCTAATTCACTTTTATTAACTCTAGTTAAGTTATTTACCCATGAAGCATGCAAAGTTATGAGATGAGCCTGACCTGTCCCCTTCCCTACACTGCTCCTCCAAACTTCAGCTGCACAGAAAAGCTTTAGAATGTGAATTCTTATAAGTTCAAAAAACTGCAGCAAACAAGAAGCACGGGAAAAGCACAGTTTCAACATCTTAATAATTTAAAGAATTTAAAAAGTAACTTTTAGACCACCAGGAACAGAAAGCTCCAGGCTCACTGAGGAGCCACCTTGGACCTTCACACCCCTGGAATTACCAATAAAGCCTTTTGATGAGGGGTTCTAGGCAGCTCCAAATATTAATAATTTAAACAGTTAATAGCAGTGGAATCTGCTTGTTCAACACGGAATCAGTAGTAGTAGTATGTATTAATTGAGAGTAATTGTGCACTAATTAACTCACAAAGTCGTATGTTTATCTAGCAAAACGGATCACACTATTGGCGCCGGGGTTATCAGTAAAGGCAGCAAAGCATAATTAAAAAATACATAAATGAAAATTATCAAATGATTTCTCTATGCTAATTAGTATTTTTACTAGCTCCGTTTGCCCAGCAATTCCTTTCACCCCATCCTCTCAAAACATTCATTTCAAAATAGTGAAGTTATAAATGCATTTCTGGCTTAAATTTAGAAGTGAAAACCAGCCACTGGAGGGGTGTTTGATATGCCCAGAGGTAACACGGTGATAACAACCAGCCCATCCGCTGGTGCTGCTGGAGAGACCTTCTGCAGGGTGCTGGGATAGAGCACCCAAAATACTTCTAAGGCCATGTCCAGGCTGTCTCTGCTTGGATGGTGGGATCTCCACCGGCAAAGGGATCCTGCAGAACATCAGCTGTGCAACACGGACCCAGAGCAAGTGTCTGAGGAAAGCCCACAGCAGCAAACGGGCGCTACAGAGCTGATGGGACATCAAAGTCTGTCAGGCATCCGCTGCCACCCAACGTGGGGACACACAGGTCTGAGCACTCAGAAAAAGTATATTAAAGGAAATTAGAAAGGCTACAATGTCACACACACAAAACTTAAAAAAAATGTGAGAACTAAAGTTGCCAAGGCAACCTTAATTCAGTGTCTGGAAATTATGCACTTTGATTGAAGGTGTTGATTGCAAGACCACACACAGGAGGGTTATCTGCAGGACCTGTCTCCCCCTGACACCAAAGGTGATGGTGCTGAGCTGTAACCAGGTGTCCGGGTGCCTGAAACAATCTGGAGCTCAGCATGCAGGCATCCCAAACCCCACCCCTAGGTACCTATCAACATCCGCAGACTTCTCTGCACCCTAAAAACAACTTCACCTGCAGCTTCTCAGTATCTTGTTTTCCCTTTGTTGGAGGATGTGTATCTCCTACTCTATTGTACTCAGACACTGCTGTGTATGTACAATTACTCAGTTCCTCATGGGTTTCTGATTCTTTGCTCAACACCAGAAATCAGCAATGTTTTACAACCAATAAATGGATTAAGTTCCCAGTCTCCTTGTTACCATCCCCGTTTTACAGATGGGGAGCTAAGGCCCAGAAACGGTAATGTAAAAAACATCCACTACATTACATGAACCAAATTTGAGACATTTGGACTTGATTTTTCAGAGTGCTTAGCATTAAATGGCACTTCCCCTGCTCAAAGCACAGCTCTCATTGACTTCGGTTGAAGTTTTTACAGCTCCATATTAATGCAGATCGTTCCCAGAGCAGGTACATCAGCTGTGCTGAGCGAGGCAAAGGTGAAAAACTTGGATATGATCACACCATTAAAGACAGTTTCATAATGCATATGCACAGAGGGGCTGCCTGAAGGCTGCACAGCAAACTAACCCTGGCACCTCGCGGCTTTAGAGTTTTACAAACTTGGTAATATTTGCTAAAGAGAAGCCTCATGGGGGTTTTATTCAGGGCAGGGAGGAAGGGAAAGGTGTTCAGACTGGAAAATACGACATTTTTTAACGGCAGTTGCAGGACGCAGCACCGTTCAGCCTTTGGAGGGCAGAGCAATCCTTGGGGCAAAACTGCCTGGGCAGTCGCCTTCATGCCTGCTCACTATCCTCATCCTCTCTTATAACCCATTCCTCTCCTCTATTTCCACAGTTTCCCTCCCCCGCTAGACCCAGACTCGCCCTCGGTCAATGCTGTGGAGCAGGGATGCTCGGCCGTGCTCGGGCACGGAGGATTGCTACCGGCTCTCGCTGCTAAAATCAAACAAGACTTCACGCCACGTGCAGCGATTCATGTTTTTCAAAAGCGCTTTTAAGTTGGCCAAATTAAGGCAGTTCTGCACCTGTAAAAGAGAGACCCTCTGCAAAACGCCTGCCTCAATCCTCCGCAACAGTTTTGCCTGGGGGAGAAAAAGAAATCGTAGAAAAAACAAGCAATCGAGCAAAAGCCTCGACAGAAGGTTTGGGATCTCTCATCTTAAATTATTAAAGGCTGAAAACATCATGAGATGGGTCAGACCACCCCGGTACCAGGCAGAGACTGCAGCCCTGCCTGGGTTGATTGAAATATAACACAGATTCACATAGACACTATGTGGCATGACGAAAAACGTCATTAATTTCACCGCCGTGATGAGCTCTGGCCACGTCCTCACTACCTCACCCGTATCCGCTCCTGACACACAGACCCGATCAGATGCCAGGGAGGAACTGAGCATCCAGCCACCTCGCCCTTGTCTTCACCTTTCAAAATAATCAGCAAACCAAGATGTCAGGTCACCGCTCGTTCGTCATCCCAAAGGGACGAGCCTGGGATGAGCTAAAGGATGTTTCCCATTTAAAACATACATGCATTCTAGCTCAAAAGAGAGCTTGGCTGTGGCAGTTCCCATCTCTCCACCCTGCTTTCCCTGCCTACAAATTGGGAATTTCCTTGCTGGGGGGACCTCGGAGGGGCCAGAAAAGCAGAGAGAAGCTGAAAGGACCCCAGCACATATCCCCGGGGTGGCACAGCTCCCCATGAACAGCTTGTCCCCAGCCCCAGGGAGGGAAAGGTGACCCGCAGTGTCCCACAGGCACTGAGGATGTAGCCAGCACAGGGAGCTGCATCTGCCCATGGTGATCATGAGCATTTTGCAATGGCGAGCTGGAAAATCCCAGTTGGGGGCTCAGCCTTCAGCATCTGCTTAGGTATGAATGAGTCACTAGGGTTTTCCTTCTCTTCTACGGCTTTCGAGTGTATTTTGGGCAAGTTTTCTGTTCTAGTGGTCTCTTACGGATCTGACTTTGTAGCAATTCAAGAGGAATTTCAGGAAAAGTTGCACTTTGCAGGGAAACTGGGAGAGGCGGGATGATCCTTCAGCCTGTTGTTTGGCTGCGCCCAGGCACCAGCACCAGCCACATCCCAGACTCGACCGCTCTCATTACCCAGCAATTGGGGTTTTTTCAAGATACGTATAAAGCACTTAAATGCGGTGGTGATAAGCGCTTTAGAAACGCCAATAGAATTAGATTAGCTAAATAGGAAACGGCGAGGGTTGCAGGATCAGACATCTATGTGCTGATTTTTCACAGATGCTCCTATCGATCCACTGGGAACAGTGTCAAGCCCTTGGGAAACCAGGTGCCGGGAATCAGGCATCTCTGCATGAGCAGGGATAAGTGTCAGGGCTGGAGATCCCTGTCCTGATGAGATGCTCAGATACTCACCAGAGACACGACAGCCCATGGAGAAGGGAGTCCCGTAACACTGCAACAGCTCAGCATTGCTGTGCAGCTCCAGGAGCAACACCAGGCTCTGCAATAAAGCTCCAACCCAGCTGAACCTCCCTGAAAGCCACACAGCTGGGTGACCTTCAGCAACCTCCCCACATCGCAGGGACCACAAGGTCCCCAAAGACCTGGGGAACTGAGCACGTTGCGTCCCAGCCATGGCACCAGGCGAGCAGCATCCTCCAGCATGGGGATACATACGGCTGCATAGAGAGAGGGATAAGAGCCCCTGTGAAGCAAAACTAGAGCTTTCTGAAAAACCAAACCCATAAGATGTATTTTAGAAAACACCACACACCTGAGTCCATTACTAGGGATGCATTTAGCATACGTATACATATATGCATAGCTTTGCTGCTATATATAGCACCTTCTATCAGCAATGCTCGTTGGCTTTGAAAAAGCCAGGTGAATGTCCGCAGACAGAGGAACTGAGGCACAACTAGATTATTTACAGCTCATTTCCAAAAGTAGTCTTTGAAGCTGGAATCCAATTAATTTTACACCTGGGGAGAGATTTGCATAAGTATTTTCTGTCCATGTGGGCAGGTTTTTTAAAAGGACTCAGCTCTTATCTAGGCACCCAATGCAGATTGTGTTTTCCAAGGTGCCCAACATCCATTAGCAACCCCTTGGAGCATAGCCAGGTTTGTCACAGGGCAGCACCCTCCTTGGTAACCCGGATAGTCACTGAGCCCTTCGAGTATGCCACCTCCATGAGTTGGTCTCCAGAGGTGAGGAGCACCCCTGTTCTGCCACCGCCTTTGGTAGGGACCCATTTCACTGGAGATGTGGGCATCGGAGAACAAATTATTTCCTACCACAGAGAAAGAGAGGGGTTTCTGCTGGTTTAAATCCCTGAACAAGCTCAGCCCAGGATCAGAGAGATGCCTCCGTTGGCACAGGGTGACTGATGGAACGCCAGGACCACCCTGCGTGGTGACCACAACCCATTAGATCACCTTGGTTGTGGCCTAAAACTGCTCCCACACTGCCCAAAGGGGTTGTTTTGTATCTCCCCTGAAAAGATGCCACATGCTCCATACCCCGCTTGCCACCACATCAGCAGGTGCTGCCTGGACAGACCTCCAAGCAGCCACACGCCGTCCTCAACGTGCAAACTCTTTGGGGCAGAAGCTGTATTTAGATCTGTGGGGGTATCCTTCTTCAGTGCACTTCAATGACCTTTTCCTGCTTTGCAGTCACACAAATACTCCAGTGGAGACACGAGCAAGCCGGTGTCACCCCCACATTGCAAACCACAGCCCCTGCGAGCCCATGGCATGGTGACAAAAATCTCTGATCCACGTGACGGCTGCAAAGCATCGCTTTCGAACTTCTGAGGAAGAGACAGAGCTTCAAATGCACATGAAACCTCCCAAGGCCAAGGTTTCACAAACAAACAGCACCCAGGAGGAGGGAGCTGGCAGCCCCGGCCGCAGCAACACCCGCCTGTAATGAGCTGACCCCCAAGCTTCCCCCCGGCTCTTCTATTTGCGGGGTAATTGCTGTACAATTTTAGCCTTGCCCTGCAGCCATAACACATGCCAAGCTGTGTCCAGGGCCAGGTGTGTTCAGAAAAAAAAAAAAAAAGGATAATCAGCTTTTATTTTTAAAGAAAAAGGGAGAAAAATCCAGCACTGAACCCCGGTGCATACATTTTTGTTCCAGCTGAACCAAACTGGCTGCCATCTACGCAAATGGCAGATGAAGAAAACATTGACTTTCTGCTTGAGTCAATAAAAAAGATGAATTGAGTGGGGAGTTGAACATGGAACAGGGAACATCATCATTTACCCAAGGAAGAGAGAGGGTTAAAAGACAGAGAGACTGGCGCATGTTGCATCCGTATCTCACCTACGGGTGTTTCACCTGGGGACTCAGCAGCAAACACAAACACACGCTGACGTGGAAGTTTCATCAGAGCTCCTCCACCTTCTCTAATATCAAACATCCCAGAACAGACACCCTCCCTTTATATATAAACCTTCGCACTATTGCATTATTAAGCGAAACAAAGATTATATGCATTTATTAAAGGCATAAGAGACTATGCCTCCTGGCAGATTCTTCCCTGAGCTCAGTTATTGGCACTAAGTGTCCCACATCACAGGTATTTAGAAGAGCAGAGGTGGCAGAGGTTGCAAAGGATGAATTGGAGGCCCAAGCCCATGGGTGATGATGGGAGAGGCAGGTACATGGGATGGGAGCATGCAGCATCCCCCCCTCGGGCCAGCCAGATCTCAACCATCAGGTTCGTTTCAGTTGTCAATGTCATGGTGAAGGATATTCAGTTGGAACTGCAATGCACAGGAGTGCGGGACATGGTCATCACTACTCCTGCTTAATTAGGTCTGTCAAAGCCGATCAGAGGGACGTTTGCCTGGGAACCCGCTCTGCGGCTGCACATTTAGCAACAGGAGATTGATGACAGGAGAACAGGAGGCATGGGGGGGCGGAAAAAGAAAGACGAGTATTTGCACACTGCAGGACCAGCCTCCTCCTGTCCATCACATTCCACCCGCCGCCTTTAGTTGAGTGTCTATCTTAATTACAGGGACTAAATGGAAAGGCTTCCGTGCTAATCCCAGTTCTGCCTGCGGGGACGAGGAGGACACGATTTGCTTCCAGAGCCCAGAACACAATTTGCTTCCTCTAAAAGGAGCCAGAGACAGATGTGCAGAGATGTGTGGGGCCCCGGCTCCCCCCTCCCGGACCCCCAACCCCCTTGCCAGGGCAGGAAGCAGAGGGTCAAGATCCAATGGATCAATGCCAGGAGCCTCCTGTAAGCATCATGTGGGCTCTCAGAGGTTTCCCCCCGACATCCCGCTCCTTGTCCCCGGGTGACTCTGCAGCCTGACCTGCTTCACCCCGCGGCTGCACCGAGGGCGATGCCGACCCGATGCTGTGTTTGAGGAGAGGTGAAGGTTACCCAAAAGCTCTCAGACAAACACTTCCCCAAAATACAGGCCAAGACTCCTCTTTGATTACATACGCGAGGGCCAAAACATTGATTTTTCAGCCAATAAGCAGCAGCAGAATCAAGCCTCTGTGAATGTAACCTTTGGAAAGAGAGTCAAGTAGGAGGTTTGTGGAGGTAGAGCTCACTGGAGAGGCAAATCTGGGGATTTACATGCAAGAAAACAGCTGGCTTTTGTATTTTTACCATTTCACCCAAACAAGTTTTTCCATACATATTTGTAAAAAGCAGAAATCACAGCAAAGACTAAGTTCAACTTGTTTCTCCAAGTTTTTCCTCTTGATGGAAGGAGCACTGCAAAGCTGAAACGCTGCCTGACGGCTGGCCTGAGGGCAATGAACTCGCTTTCAGCATTTGCCCTAATTCACATTAGAAGACTCAAATATAACTTCTGCAATATTCACCCACTATCTATCCAAAACCAAACTCGGTTTAAAGAAATGAAGATGACCTCAAAACTCCCAGGGGGCTGCTCTGCCACTGGAGACGAGCAGAGAGCGTCTCCAGGAATAAAGCCCCGAGCAAGAGCCAGCATTTTGGAATCGGCTGCAGACTCGGATGGCGAATTATCGCACAACCGTGGGCAACTCACAGGATGCGTCAACGCTCCCGACTCCTCATCTGTAAAACAGGGACAACTGCAGCTACCTGCCTCCCACCGTGCTGCGCAGTTAATTAATGCTCCTTTGAGTCGCGAAGATAAAAAGCAGCCTATAACTGCAAAGTAGTGTTTTATTATTATTATGAATGAAGCCTCCGCTTGTTTCTACAGCAGTGCACCTTAAAGCAGCACTGCTGTAGACGCTATGAATTGTTCTCAGTTGCTGTACTACCGCTGGCATTCGCACCAGTTCGACTGTAGACTTGCACATAAGATCTTTGAATGTGTTGGGGAAGGAAAAATGAGAGGGAGAACAACCAAATAGAAATTCCACCACATGTTTGTGCTTAGCACCTGGACACGATGCTCCCACCCTCCTAGGAGCCGGAACAAAACAAACCAGAGACAACAGCAGCTCTTCGCCTCCCGTTCTTGCCTGTGCTTTACGTTCACGGGCTGCCGTAGCCCTGCGTGTGTAGCATCAGGACAGATAGCACTGCAAGGACACTTAAAACAGCAAATACAGATCACACGGCCACTTAAGGAAGTGATTAATATATTGTCTCTATTTGACAGGTGGGAAAAAGGTAGCACAGGACGCTGAAATCGCCTGCTTACAGGCACACAGTGAGCTGGGGGCAGAAGGGGTGCCTGGGCTGTGCAACGGAAGGGACAGACCCCCTGCTCCAGCCAGGGCAGTGCCAGCTGTGCCCAGCTGTTGGCATCACCCAAACCGTGTCCCCATCCTCCTGGGTGTGCTGGCGGGAGGGACAGTGGGAGCACCCTGGGGGCTCTCAGACCTGCAGCCCCCCACACTCTGCCCTGAGCATCAAAACTGGGGAGCAGTTCCAGAGCCCCCAGTGGCAGCCACAACTCCCAGACTGTACCCAGGCTCCATCCCCCTCCTGCCACTGATACTTTTGAGTTGGCAACACCAGACCAGCACACAGCAAAAGAAGTTCAGTTCCTGGCCTAACTGCTTCCAACAAGCCACCTTTTTGCACCCAGGTTTCCTGCATTATTTAACAGAAGTCCAACATTATCTCCTTTGCTCCATCCATTTTGGAGCACAAGTGTGATGGGAGCAGCAGAGGGACCTGGGGGGTTCAGCTGGAGAACAGAAGCTGAGGGGAGACCTTCTGATCTCTGAACTGCCTGAAAGGAGCTTGGAGCCAGGGGGGGTCGGACTCTGCTCCCCAGGAACAAGCGCCAGGAGCAGAGGAAACGGCCTCAAGTTGCACCAGGGGAGGTTGAGGTTGGATTTGGGGAACAATTTCTTCCCCAAAGGGCTGTGGGGCATTGGAACAGGCTGCCCAGGGCAGTGCTGGAGTCACCATCCCTGGAGGGTTGGACAGATGGAGATGAGGTTCTCAGGGACATGGGTTAGTGCCAGGGTTGGGTTAACAGTTGTACTCGATGATCTTGAGGGTCTCTTCCAACCAAAATGATTCTACGATTATGTGATCTCATGTATCCAGTCTGCAAATCTCCAAGGCAGAAACCTCCCCTTCAATGCCTGTGCAGCCCCTGACTCTCTGCTCTCTCAACTCCCCCCCCCATATCTTGACAATGCAAGCCCAACCTGCAGGAGCAGCCCATGGTTCTCCATCCCCAGCACCGTCTCTCTCCCAGCCCCCTCCGCCATGCCCTCTGCAGGACTCAGATGCTGCAGCACACGCTGGCCACGTCGCTCCCGACAGGTACCTTTCATGTTTAATTCAGAGGCTAGTTTAGTTAATCTATTTTTTAATAATTCATCCCTTCCATCTTAATTTTAGTAGTTGTTGAAAATCCCTAATAAAACATTTAGGGTCTCTTTTACTGAAGCAATGGCATGATTTACTTGAAGGAATCCAGTCTTTGATGTCCTGTCTTAATTCCCTCCCTCCCACCGTGCCTCAATCCTGTTTATTGCCGTGCCGGAGGTAAGAGGTTCTTGTTGAGTTTTGTAACACTTAGATGCTTGGTCAGCGTTAATAATTCAGCTGCCCTGCACAGTTTAGACGAGCCATGTATCACACCAGCCTCTTCATTTTATCAACATCTCCCTTTACCACCACCACGGATCCAGACATTGGCTGGGAGTGATGCAGAGGGACCAGGTGGAGCATCCCGACCGAGGCAGGTCGGAAGCGTGAACAAAATATCGTAGGCGCCAACTACATTGTTGAAAGAATATACACCCTTTTACGGCACTTATATTTCATTCTCTACTGCCGGAATGGAGAAACATGCTGCGTTTTTGCATCCGTAATTGGGGAAGAACAGATGGTGGAGGCACAGTTGGAAGTCATACAGCCATTAAAATAATCTATACAGCTTGTAATTCTCCAACATGTGAGGAAGAGGAGGGTCTGCCTTCACCCAAGCACCCAGCCTGGCCGCCTACCCCGCTGCAATACGGGCAGGAACATTTGTCTTGCACTTATTGGGGTGTTTTGGTGGGTTTGATGGGTTTTACCATTTCCCTTCTCCCAGGATTCTCCCCTTGAAATAACCTGAAAAGCCAACAGCTGCACCAGAGCTGCTTCCACTGGGTATTTACTTGACCCCTGTGTGCCATGAGGGACATATTTTCCCCCAAAATCACTCAGTTAAGGCAATGGCTACCTTTGTATCTATCTTAATGATATTGAAAGAAGAGCAGAAAGTCCTCTTCAGGTAGGTAAGGTTTTCTCTATAGTTAACTTAAATTTTAAATGGGGGTGACAGGAGAAAGAATTACGCCAAAAGAAAGAAAAAAGCATTGATTCATGAAAATTGAAACTTCTCACGGGAGTGCACAGGCTTTGCCATCACCTCTATCTATTTCAAATCTCGAGAGCACTTCTCTGTAAAATCAGAGCAAGAGAATTGCCCAAAAAATAGCCCAGACATTTAGCTGATATATGGAAATGTATGTCCTCGTTCTGCATGATTTAGGCCATGGTTTCAGAGACCGCTACACCCTTCAACACCCCAACAACCACGGTGTTTGGTTCCTCTTAATGGGTGAAGGGTTTTTCTCTGGGACTGGGTTACTGCTTTGTGTTGGCTTTTTTCACTTGAACGTACTATAGAAAGGGTCCTACTCCATCGATATAAAATGGAGAAAAATATCTCAAAAAAACACACTGGAAGGAGTAATCCTTTCCCACTCATACTCAGCAGCCAGCATCCCCACGCTGATTCAGGGAGCAGAGAAGGATGGGGTATCGCAGCAGCATCCCCTGGCTGGGAAGCTGAACACCCCAAGTCCTACAAGCACCGTGCTTCCCACAAACACCTCCCCGGGCTGGACAGGGTGATTTCCGCAGCCAGAAACCTCTCCGTTGGGCTTAAAATCTTCCCTGCAATCACGCAAGCGAGTACCTCCCTAAATCCTTACCCTCTGTCCTGAACACAGGGTAGCCAGCAGGACGTTACCTTGACAGCTGGCTTTGCTTTATGGAGCTGTAAATATATTTTTTAATAGACTGGAGGCAAGAAAGATGTGTTTTCAGGCTCGACAACATCCAAAATTAACTGTGATTCATTTCAAGAGGGGCAAAGGGTTGGAGAAGGCGGGGGGAGCACAAGCCTGAAACTCATGGAATATAAAAGCCTTGAAAGCAACTGCCAAAAAGCCCCTGCACAGCTGCCTTCTGGCTCTTGGAAAGAGATTAAAAACTGAGCAGCATCAGGCTGAAGCAGACGTCATGGAGGCCACCCTGGGCCACGCTCATGCTCAGATAAGACACTTTCTTCTTATTATTTTCCTAGTGACTACCCAGCCTTTGCCAACACATAGCTCTGCCCTGATCCTTGCAGCAATCGGCACAACAGGTTCATCTAAACCAACAAGATGGGAGATGTTGGTGTCTGGGGTGACCAGGGGCTCCCCCTGCCTGGTCCCTGGGGATCTCGGAAGGATCCTGCATGATCGGCAGGATCCCATCCTCCTTCAGCATCCCATCCTCCTTCAGCATCCCATCCTCCTTCATGTGCCAGAGCATTAAGCCTGACGCACCTTCGTTAGCCCCAGTGCTGCTCTCCGACACCTAATTTTACTAACCCTTTAGTGACTAATTTAATTACTCCGGCCCACAAACTGACAGACAGCTGTTAAAAATGGTTATTGCATTATTAATACGCTCCAGTAATTTCCCATTAAAACTATACTGTTAATAATTTTTTCCCTGTATTTCTTCCCTCTTAATTAGTCTATTTAAAACTTTGAAGGAATATTCTCTTTATGGTAAATGGGAGCGTCAAGCAAATTACATTTTTGATTGAATACTTCTGTGATAGGCCAGCAAATAAGACCGTTGAGTTGTTAATTATTGTCAGAGTTTCACACGATGCCTGCTAATGAGGCAGTCAATCTTCTCTGCCATTCCTACAATACTAATGGAGGCCTTCGGTATTGATTCTGTCACCAGGAGAAGGCAGGAACCCCTCTGTCTCTGGTGGCTCTGGGGGGACTTTGTGCTGGGAGGGGACAGGAAAGAGAAATACCTGGTCCATCTGGACATCAACATATAACTTGAGAGACTGATGTAGGGAATTCATTAGTAAAGTGACCATGGATAGGGATTGACGTGAAACTACAAGGTGGCTTGGAAACTGGACCACAGCAGCCTTGGGGTTCTGCTGGAAGATGTGACAGGGAACTTTCAGTATCATTTCTCAAGACCTTTGGGGATTGATCCTATTTGATATTTGCATCGGTGCTCTCATTGCAGGACGGAGGCTGTAACTCTCCACAAGCTGCAAGTGAGATGCCATGAAAAGCCCTTCAGGTCAATGGCAGTCACTCTTGACTATCAGTATCAAGTATTAACTATGTTTGGACTTAAATTATGGCTTTCACCCCCAAAAAAACATGTCATCGCACTGGTCTGGCACCAAGTCAAACTAACACAAGCACAGGAGGGCCCTTCACCTGAGTCCAGCTCCCACCGCCCAGGCAGAAGGGTGGGAGGGATGGACTCCTGTTTGCCTACGGTCACATCAGGCAGGGATGATGTGAGACGGATGACCAGAGAGGTGGTGGATGCCCCATCCCTGGAGACATCCCAGGCCAGGCTGGACGGGACTCTGAGCAACCTGAGCTGGTGAAGATGTCCCTGCTCATGGCAGGGGCGGAACTGGGGGAGCTGGGAAGATCCCTTCAACCCAAACTGTTCTATGATTTTATCAAACCACCCACAACTTTATCATTAATCCCAAGTTCTGCCCAACTCCAGACGACCCACACTTCAGAGCCAACATCTCCAGCCCTGGTCCATCTCTGTTTGATAGGCACTGAATAAAAAAAAAAAAAAAAAAAGAAATGTGGACTGAACAAAGAGAGTTCTCACTGCAAAAGCTCAGCACATATTTACACAGTATCCTGCCGTAATTCTCAGCTTCATCATTTATGTCATTTTAAGCCCTTCGCAGTAGTAGGCAAGTATTAGCTGGTGTTTAATTGTGTGCTGTGGGGTTC
This sequence comes from Patagioenas fasciata, assembly GCF_037038585.1. Lineage (NCBI taxonomy): Eukaryota > Metazoa > Chordata > Aves > Columbiformes > Columbidae > Patagioenas > Patagioenas fasciata. The sequence continues at coordinate 4,612,311 of NC_092539.1, forward strand.
AGCGTGGCTCCCGATGAGCTGCTGCTGGGAGAGACCTCGTGGTGCCAGGGCTGGGTGGTCGTAGCGAGACAGTGACAGTGGGACAACCTGTGGCACAGCCACCAGCTGGGATGGTGAGCAGCATCAGGGGACACTTCTCCAGCCTGAGACAGTTTTGCCTTATGTATAAGGGGTGATGGTTTTAAACTAAAAGAGGGAGATTCAGGCTGGACATGAGGAAGAAATTGTTGGCCCTGAGGGTGGTGAGAGCCTGGCCCAGGTTGGCCAGAGAGGTGGTGGATGAACCATCCCTGGAGACATCCCAGGCCAGGCTGGACGGAGCTCTGAGCAACCTGAGCTGGTGAAGATGTCCCTGCTCATGGCAGGGGTGGCACTGGGGGAGCTTTGAAGATCCCTTCCAACCAAACTCTTCTGTGATTCTGTGATAGGGCGAAACAACATCAGTCTGCACCGAGTGACCTGGTTGCGTGATACCCGAGACAAACCCCCGCATGCAACACCTGGACCTACTGTTTGCAGGAGACATGAACACGTTCTCCTCCCAAAACTCACCCAGCCGTGATGCCAGCAGACCTGAATGTGCCCAAGTTGTAACTGGGGGCACTTCGCCCCTCACCTCCCTCCTCTCCAAAGCCTGCTCAATACCAGTCACTTTTCTCCAGTGCAGGAGAAATGTGCTAGACAAATTACATATGGACAGTGTGGTCCATCACATCTTCATCCGCATCCCTCCGTCCCGGCGCTGCCCTCCCTGCCTCCACCCGGCCCCACATGGCACAGCCCCTGGCAGGCAGCGCATCCCCAACCGCACCTCTGCGTTATGATAAAAGGCACTTGGTTGCAGCCAATAACACCTCATTATATCAAAAACACCGCAGGAAACGTCTAGAGCTGAATTGATTATGGCACAGTAATTCTTCAGGCAGTGAAAGCAGGGCAATTCCCAAGATGGGATTATTTTTTTGCAAGGCTTCACCTAATTTTCTTGATTTTTTTTTCCCCCTCTCTGCTCACTCCCCAGCCCTCCCTCCAAACCTCTCCAGCTTTGCAATACTCTTTGCTTTAGTCCCTAAAAACAATATTCTGCTTAAAACACTCCAGCAAATCGCTCAGGAAGGAACCACTGCCCACCGGACCTCTGGGCTTTAAACACGGAGCAGCAGGAGAAATCCAAAGAAGGTTTTGCTTTTTGCTCTGTAGCCAGCAGCCAGCTTTGGGGAGAGTGAAGAAAGACCTGACAGGTACTTATAAACATCTAAATCAGAAAAGGAGAAGCCAAGTAAGCAGCAAATAAACAAACAAAAAGGAACAATGATGCAAAACGCGGGCACAGCGAAGGCAAAGGACCAACGATTTGCAGCTGACGCTCGGTCCAGCTGTGGCAAAGCACGGAAAGGTTTTCTGAGCCAACGGGCAATGCCAGACAGGGAGCACCGTCTGTAAGAGGCTGATGCTGCCTCTAAACCGTGTCCTAATTTTGAGCTGCTTTTTCTCCTGTGCCTGGAAGTCAGGGGACCAGGGAGACCCTGCAGAGCATCTCTCCTCCATCTGGAAACTGCCTGGAAGGAGAAGGACCAGCATGGCAGGAGGAAATTTACTATGAACTGCCTGGAAAGTGCTGCACCGATGGCTCCCCCGCTGCCCCAATGCTGGCAGGACGAACGGAGGGCATTTTGGCTTAATAAATCACACCGTGAACTGGGGTGACATCCCAGAGTGGAGCAAATCCCTCGGGGGCAGCAGCTGTGGCGTCAGGGCACTGCACTGAGTCCAGTGGAGCCAATGGAAACATCACCCTGGCCCCAGCTGCTCAGGAGCAAGAGCTGAAACTAATTAACATCATTCATCTTCAGAGAGCGCAGCCATCCCGGTTCACTGGCTGTGACCGTGGCTGCCCCATGTCCCCGGTGCTTGCCCTGGGGTGAGGCTGAACCAGATCTTTGCCCCTCACTTGTGCCTGGTTTGCACAGAGCTGCCTTCCCCCATCCCTCCACAGCAAGAATGACATTCCGCTACAGCAACATGTGCATCCCCCCTTCCCTTCAGCAATTAAAAAACCCCCATACAAATAAATCTTAATCTTCCTCAAGACTCCTTTCCAAGCCTGCAAGGGACAGTGTCTTCTCATGGTGCCCTTAAAGCAGAAGGACAAAGCTCTCCTGTTCATGTCCACCTCCATTCCCATCATCTCCACCGAGATAATTTCTCTTTCCCGCACCGGCTGCAGAGCCTGTCGCAGGTCCCTGGCACGCTCCCAGGAACATTTCGGCTTGGCTGAATTTTATCAGTTTTGTCCTTTGGATTTAGTGACCCAATGGTAGTTACGGGAGATGAAAACAAGAAAGGAGGAGCAGACACGGTCCACGTCAGGCAAGTTTAAGGCACCTGAAGTCTCATTAGAACTGGCTGGTGGAAGGTGCCAGCTCTTTCTACTAAGTTGCATCAAGAAATAGGTGAAGAAAATGTGTTAACCCATTCCCAATGCCACTGCCCCACCTGGGACTGTATCACCCACTAACACAGTTAAGCTGAAGGAGACCTGAACGTCCAGACGGCACCATGGCCACCATCCCACCCTGCCCTGAAACATCTGGGGGCCTTATGGACAAAACTGTCCATTGTCAGAGAGGGCAGGGGGTCAGAGCATCCTTCCCCAGGCACCCAGGGAACCCTGTCCCTCCTGCTGCTGCCACCATCCTCATTCCACCGCTGTCCCTCTCCTGTCCCCAGCAACCCATGCATGCAACTCCAAATGCCAGCCCACCAGCTGGGCAGCCACATGCTCTCGGCTGGCACCGGGTGAAGGAGATGTGGGTCGGTTTGATCCGAAATGGGAGAGTGCAGAGCTGACCCCAAATATCTGTGCTGGTTGGCACTGCTGTGTCCATCCCCAGGGGTCTGATGCTTTCCAAAACCACTACAGATCCCTCCCCAGCACAGGAGGAGGAGAGCAGAAGTTCCCTGTCCCAAGCCTGGTGCAGGTTCCTGCTGCCTCAGATGGACAAACTGCTTGGTCCCCCTCCCACCTGCAAACCTTCCAGTCCCATTCACAGGCGAGAGATGCATTTAAAGGTAAAGGTAAAAACTCAGATGGGGAAAAAGAAAAAAATGTAATTTAGGAAAAATAGTACAGACAGGCTGTATAAACACAGAGGCCACAGGGCTGCACTTTGAAAAGGCAGCTACAAAGCATGCTCTGGCTGATGTTTAACAAGAAGCAAAGAAAAGGACATAAAAACAAACACCACCATCAAAGAGGGACGGGAGAACTCCTTTCACTGAAGAAACCCAAGGTTTGATTTCACTGCCTTGCATCTCCCTTTCTGCTAAGCACACACATTAGCACAGTAGTTTAGAGCCCATCTCTCCCTCCAAGCCCTCTGAGCATCCTGCTCCACCACGGACACTGCTCCAGGCAGCTGGACAGACGGACACACGGCTACAGCAGCACATCTGCCCTAAGGGGCAGCTGCAGAGTCCAATGCCAAACCCCACTCTGTGCTGGGAGATCCCAGAAACATTACAGGGAATAATTCTGGTGCGAGACAACATTTGCATATTTGGCGGGTATCACAGTTTTTTAATTGTTTCAATAAATATATAAACAAAATCTGTTCGCTCATTGGGTTGTTTATCCCTCCTGGGCTCTGTGGACGAGAGGAACAGCAATCGCTCAGCTGCCAAACCCATAGCTGTTGCTGGGGCTCCCTATGAGGGATTTGCCTACGAGCCAAGTCCAAATTTAAATCCACTACCCCTAAGAGGTTTGATCATTCTCTGTGCAGTTTTACAGCCCAGCACCAAGTCCTCAAAAATGCAGCAGGACTGCACAAAGGATGGGAGCACAGAGAGAGAGTCAAACTCAGCATTACCATAGCAGGAATTAATAAAAGCCCTTGAAGAGGGAGGGTTGAAATGTCCCCTGGATTCTGGGCATGAAAGATCACCCACAGCTGGTGATGGATCAGAGACCAGCGAGGTCCCTGCACCCTCTAAGAGCTGCTGGGTGACCCGTGTTTCAATTCTGACCTACTCTAGATATTCCCTGGGCAATTTCAGCTCAACTTTTGTGTTTTTCCTTCCCCCTTTCCCCTCTGCCCCTATTTCCCCATCACACCCCTCCCGTAATTCATCTCTCATTTTGCTGTTTGCACCCTTGGTGGCTGCCGCAAGGTTACATCTCCATTTAGTCACCCCATAGCCAAGTGAGATGTACCCAACTCTTCTAACCTGCTCTCATAAATCAAAGCGGGCGGCAGGGAGCAGGAAAAATCCCGGTAAGCAGGCTGGATGATGCTAAGTTGACAGATGCAGGGCAAGGGCTGGTGGCTGCCTCTATGTAAAGCATCCCTGCAGAGGTTGAGGCCAAAGGCCGCCTTTATCCCTGTGTTCAGCAATGCAAGCTGCTTCTCCACACCTTTCTCGAGACGACGGCACGTTGGGGTGATAAGAGGCCCAGGCCAGAGCGCTGGGGACATTATCTGCAGGGATGACGGTGTCCCTGTGATGTGCACGGTAATGAATTGCCCTCTTTGCAGAAATGAGTAAGTTGTGCCTGGTGATGCAATGATCAATTCACTCCATCACGTGAAGCCATCCATCCATCACGGGCACCAGCTGCCAGCCGCTTTATTGGCACTAACAGAGCAAGAGCCTCTGCAGGCAAATCCCTGGGGTCCTTGCTGATGAACAGCCCCAAAATGAGGCTTCCCCTGTCCCCCGACCTCCTGGCTGAGGGTCCCTCCAGCATCGAGCACCCAGAAATCACAGCCCATTCTCTTCCAGGAGACAGAAAAGAGGCACGAGGCTCAGCCATGGCCTTTGCCACGGTAAAGCTGTTCCCCCACTCCTGGCCCAGATTCCCTTTGCCTTTCTCATCCACTTTGCTTTTCATCTTCCCCCACTCCCAGGGAGCCTCATGCCACGGTGCTCGACACTGACTTGCAAAATCACAAGTGCCCAAATCACCACAAAAAATCACTGTAAAAGCCCTGTAAACTGAGGCAGGGGTGGTGTCACAAGGGCATGGCAAGGCTGAACCAAGGAAAGCCACAAGCAAGGAGCGAAAGCCCAGCTCCCGTCCTCGACACGAGATGGGGTGCGTGCAGGTGCAGAGCTGCAGAGCAGAGCTCTCTGCCGCCGAGAGAACTGGAAATGAAACAGCAAACAAATAAAGAAGGAAAAAAATCCAGTTGATTGTACTTTGGTAAAGAATTCAGAGAGCAAAGGCGCTCACTTGGGAGCAAAACGAAGATGAATCGACAGCGAGTTCAAGAGAATTCATTCTGCTGCTGAACACTTGTCTCTCCATCAGGACATCTCAAAGGCTTGTCAAGCGAAGGCAAGGCTTTTATTTGTTTCTATGGTTGCCATAACGATAGAGCTATATGTCATGTCAGGTGGCAGCTGAGGCTCGCGCCTCTGATTTATAGCTGTTCACCAGAAATTATCAACTTTTCTGCAGAGCGGGTGGCACAGTGAACCGGGACCACCAGGCGTTTGCCAGTGCCACGCTCTGCCCCCCAGGTTATCTCCCCTCTCGGTCCCCCCACAACCAGCTGCACCCCAAGGGATGCTTTTATTATTCCCCACAGGGATGCATTTGTTATCCCCTACAGGGATGTTTTTATTACTTTTATCACCACCTGTGGGGATGTGCTTGGAGCTGATGGTGGTGGGACCAGACTTTGGGGGTGTGGGTCCTCCCTGTGAGCTGCCCATGGGGCAGAGCAGGGTACATTGCCACAATTACAGCGAGTCCTGGTCCCAAGGGACGAGTGGTATCTCCTAAAGGGCCAAAAACAAACAGCAAGGTGTCCAGGGAAGGTCGGCAGAAGGATTAAACACTTACTAGCAATTTACTTAAAGAAAAAAAAAAAAATATATATATATATATAGATTACTGCATTCATCACCAGGTTATGGGAGAAAAACAGATGAGAGTAAGGGATGGGAGCAATGGGGAGAGGAAAACTAAAGAGAAGTCTTAAAAACAAGTGAGACAAGGTGGGACTGGGAGGTATTTCTTGTCCTGGCAGGGGATGCGCTGCTGGGACAGTGCCCAACCTGGGACCCAGCCCAACCTGGGACCCAGCCCAACCTGGGACCCAGCCCAACCTCACACAAGCAAAGATGATCCCAGACGTGTGACCGACACGATCATCATGTGGAGGACCAGATTCCAGGGTCGATGAGAGGATGCTCAATGTGGTTACTTATGAATTATACATATTAGTTTCATTAACTCTAAGCAACCTCGTGCTTAATTTATGGCGCGCAGCCCTAAAATCTTCACCACTGAGTTCTGAATGCAAAGTCCTGTCCCCACTCAAACCCCAGTACATGTGACAGCATCCCCAGTGGGATGTTCGCTCCTTTGGCTCCTGTCTATAGGAAGTTTCTCTAATGACTTGGTTGCAGCCGCGAATGGAAGATTGGACCCTTCGTTTCCACCTGCCAAAGCACCACATGCAGTTTGTTGCTCTGCTCAGCAGCGCAGCACACAGAGAACAGCATCCCACAGAATCCCTCCAGAAACACAGCGGGGAGTCAGCATTTCCCGGAGAGCTGCTGAAAGGCAGCTCCTCACCCATCCCTGCCGCAGTTTCAGACATCTTCATAAAAACACTAGGCAACATTTGAACCTTTAACCCTCAGAGTTGTAAAGACTTCATCACTTGTTTTCTCCAAACCAGGCTTTCTGCAATTTCCCTCCATTAAACTCTTCAAGACAAGTGACCCTGGAGGCAAAAGGTGTCAGACTAATGAAAGGTCTGGAGGAATGCAGCACGCTCCTTATTAAAGACACAGAAGACATAGTTCTGAGCTACCATCACAGCATCGCAGGACAGCACGCGGGGCACTCCAGGCGCTGAGACGCGGCCGTGTCACAGCTGGTGTGATACAGCCCTGGATCTGCCCCTTGGCACAGGGACATGACAGCATCACAGCCCCCGCGCTGCACGACCAGCTGCAGGAGCTGCCAGCGTGGAGGGACAGCAGTGTCACCGCGGTCCCCCCTCCCCATCCTGTGCAGCCGGATGGCTGCGTTTGAACACCTACATGTTGGACAACACGTGTTCACCTCCCATGGTAGGTCTGACATTACAGATCATCTGGACACGTGAACCACCCAAACTGCTGCGCTACTGCTCCCTTGAGAAGCTACCAACACTTCTCTCAGTCCAGAGGGACAAAGTGAAGAGGCTCCAAGATAAAGAGCTCTAAAAGCACTTTTCTCACTGCCTGAAAGCACACAAGAACCTCAGAGGAGTTTCTTGGAGACAGGCAACAATGCCTGTGAGCACCTGACACAACAACATCCCTGCTCACCCAGTGCAGTGGACCCGGACAGCTCCGGCGATAGCTCCTCTGCAACCATCACACTCCGCTCAGGTGGCATCATCTTGGTTTCCACTCACCCCAGGGTGCTCTGGACCCTGCAGCCCGATGCCCGTTTGAGAAATGTTTAAGTTCTAACGCAGAAATCGCTTTTTGGTTTTCACTGTATCTGTGAAACCCTCCATAATTCAGCATCAAATATTTATCATTACGTTTATTAAAGTTTTAATAATTTAGCATCTCTTGTACATAAGATCCAAGTGCTGTGAACTCGCCTCCCTTATTCTGCCTGGGTCACTCCAGTATTTATACCTGAAATTCTCACTTCGGGTTTCATTTACGAGGGAGCAGGCAACAATCTGTTTGCCAGTAACCCACATCCTCCTACCTGGCATTCATCCATCCCGAGACTCCTGAATGAGGACCAGTGCCCGGAGACAATCACTGCACAGGAGCTGAAAACAAGCTCCCTAGCTTCTGCTTTCACTAAGGTACTTTGAACAAAGATGCGAAGAGGCAAGAAATAATGTTCTCCTGGCATCTTGGCTTGGAAAATGTTAATATACAACAAGGCGACCCTTTGCAAATGAAAAGCAGTACTCTTCTGCACACAGGAAAAACAATGCCCCTAAGAGAGCCAAATTGTGATAGATATGTACCATCAGTCTCTTTTTGCAGGAAAAGGATCAAGCTCTAATTAGCCACAAAAACACACTTGGAAGTGAGGACTCTTGGATGCCAGTCCTGGCTCTGCCATAGTTTTTGCAGGCATAGTGAATACAAGGAAAGAAAAAAACTCTCTAATTGTATAATAATTGGACAAGCAACATGGCCTTTCACCAGGGTCTGACCTCAACCCTTCATGAACACCAAGGCAAACTATCAAAGGCTGGGTGGATGTGATATACACACGAATTTCTGAAAGATAACAGCACAACCATACTGGTAAATACATCAATTTAAGCTATGCAATCTAACATTACATTTAAGCCACTTTAAAACTGCCTTGTCAAAGGTTCGTAATGATTTACCAGACTGGACTGGCCAGCTGTGGAGCTACAGACACAGGCCTGGCCTAGACTTATCAGGACCAAAAGAGCCTGGAGAGTTATCCCATCAGATTTCTTATTGGAAGAAAATAAATCAAACTTATTATCATAGAAATCATTGCATCCTCAATAACAATTTAAAGAGCAGCATAGTCACTCAAGCATGAGAAAAACAGAAATTTGCTTCCTACCTGACATCTGCAGGATCTTCTGTCACCAGAACATCTGTTTTGCAGCTGGCAAGAGGATTGATGGAAAGCTCCACGGGGGGCACCACGAAGCTCTTACTGACAGGCAGCCACAGGCCTTGACCCAAACTGTAGGTGGACCTGAAATAAGGACAAACACGTCACACAGGAACAGAGTGTCCACAGTGAATGGTGGCCTTCTACTGCACCTGGCCACTTGGACATCAAGGCAGCGGTGGCACCTTGGGATAAGTTAGTCATTTAGTCTTGTCCTGAAATCCAAATGAGAGAGGAATAGCTAGAGATGTGACAAGGAGAACTTGGGGATGGTCAAGTTCTTCTTTGTAGTCCAGAGAGACCTTCTGTGTGCGCACCATCCTCCCTTTTGCTGAGCCATGTCTGGCCAAGGGGACAAGAGGGAAACCCTTCCCCATCTGCAGAATACAGACAAACCTTTCAGGTTATGGTTGGACTCGATGATCTTAAGGGTCTCTTCCAACCCAAAATGATTCTATGATTCTAAAAACAAATAATAAGCATGTCCCCCAGCCCGCACAAGATGGAGCTGGGAGCGACCAAGATGTAGCATCTGCTGGGATGTCCTCACCAGCTCTCCTCTCCCAAAAGTCCAAGCTGGATACTCCTTTGACTCACCTGAGTATCTTCTCCGGCGCCTGCTCTCCTGTGACCAAGTCGTATCCCCGCTCCAGTGTTGTGTAGGGCCATGGCCTGGGACACAGAGAGAGAAAGAGGAGCTGTGGCACATCACCCAGCAGGGAACACAGCCCAGCCCCGGAGCTTTGGTGCTGGCAATGGCCCGTGGGGAGAAGATCTGGGCTCCTCACCAATGCGGGCGCCAGAACAGAGCGAGAGCAGCACCGTGTCACCACTCACCCTTCACTGTGTCCCCAGTCACTGCGCACACACAGGTGGCGATGGACGGGGTCCGGGGCATAGCCTTCATGGCAGCTGCACTCTCCTGGAAGAGAAGAGGGGAAAGTAAGACCTTTCTGCCCCTGACACACGTCAGCAACCGCAGCATCAGGCCCTTCTCCCCTGCTGTCCATCTCTGTTGGTTCACGGCCATTCCTCGTCCCCACCGTGGATCTAGAGCACTTTGGACTCTTTTGAAACCTCCAGGAGATGCAGAGGTGACAGGTAAAGCTGAAAGAAATTTGCAGGTCTTCTGGATGGGGTTAAGTGATGTAGTTCACACTGCAGCTGGGGATGGGATTTCATGATGCAAATGATCTGTCCTTAACTTGTGCTCCTATGCAGCCCTGCAGCTCCACCAGCTCAGCAAACCTCCACCTGAAGGCCTCCAAGAACAGTTCGGTGGCCAGCAGTTCCCTCCTTACAAGGGTTCGTCATCTTGCTCGAGGAGAGCCAGCATCCACCCCCACACACCTGCTGAGCAAGGGGACGCTCCTGACCCATCCTGACCATGTCCCCTGCCCACCTCTGCTCCTGCCACATTGCACAGTGATGGGACGGCAGAGTCTCCACAGCCCAAACTCCCGCAGGAGGATGCAGAAGTCCCCGATCTCCATCCTCTACAGGCAGCACCCAGACATGTCCCCACCCACAGCCAAGGGGGTCTCATCCCCACTCCCCTTCACTCTCCAGGTACAGGCTCACCCTGTTACAGCCTTTTGACAGCAGGAGAAGACATTTCCCACACCAGAAACCCAGCTGTGCTTGGCCCAGATTGATTCCGTGTTTGCTAGAAATACATAACCCGGAGCAAGAAACAGCAAAATCAGAAGATTAATTGGATTTGCAGGTGGAGTTTCTGTTATGAGCTCCTGACGACGCTTTTCCTCCCCCTCTTCCCTCCTCATTGGTGCAGCAGGTTGAGCTGTAAACACCAGTAAAAATGGGGACCTGGAGAAGATGCTGGGAGGGACCCATCGTGGCATTAATGCAGACTGACAGGTACCTGCGTGCTCATCTGGATCCTAAGCAAGTTCTTAAAATGCCTTGCAGGGATTACAGTAAAGAGCTTTATTGTCAAGACAGAGCAAGACAGTGGTTCAACTGTTGAGATTTTGAGGAAGGAAAGGGGGAGGCAGCAAAAAAAGAAAAGGCGGGGGGGGAAGAGCTAATGATGTGCTAAAATGCAACAGCACCTTCATGAAATATTCACTGTCTTAAACACGTCTAATATTAAAGATTAAATGTCCTGGGATTTGTCCTAGCGACTTCGAAGCACTGATTTATGATCTGTCAAAAGCTGCTAACCTCATGATTCATAACGGGAGCGGCAGGAACATTGCTGCTCCGAAGGGAAGGAGTTGGGAAGGAGACGGCAGCATTAGCCCCTGCTCCGGCTCAGCCGTGCCCGGGGGCTGGGGCGGTCTCACTGCAAGAAAATGCGGGTCCTAATGGCTCCATCAGTGATTTTAAAAAAAGAAAAGTTATTTTTTCCTTGGGTGCTTAGTACGCAAGTTTCCCCAAGCTGCGCCGCGGATCATTAATTCCTGCCGCTTATTACATAACAAATATGTGCTCTGCAAATGAGAGACATCTCAAAGTGCTTGCGAAGCAGAGCTGGGAGTCTTGGGGCACCGGCTCACACTCTGCTTCTGCCACAGAAATTAGAGCAAGTAGGGAAAAACCACCTACAGAGGTTGGCATTAAACAGCCCAAACACCTCCCTCCTTATCGATGGCTGGAGGTGCCTGGACAGTGAACCCCTCTCCCGTGGCACAGGAGGGTTTGTTTTGTCTGCTGGTTTGTTTACTGCTCCATCAGTTTGGCGTCAGGAGGAGAAACTCTATCAACCTGCAGAAATATTGATTTTATCGACTCCAATCCTGGAGTTTCAACAGCTACAGGCGGCGCTGGAGGCTTTACTGGGAGGTTTATTGGGAGGTTTATTTCAATAAGTGAGAGGACAAACGGTGGCACCAGCTGGGGAAGAGATCCGGGGTGGCAGAGAGATGGGACACTGGGAAAGCCACCGAGGGCACAGGGGCTGCGGGTGCCTGCCCTTCACCAGGACCACTCAGGACCAGCTTTTCCCAGGGAGATCTGCACACTTTTGGCAGAGTTTTAGAAATGGGATGGGAGGCTCCAGCATTGCAGTCTGCTGGGGGAGCAGGGACTCCATCTCCTCAGGCCAGATGCTTTAGGATCTATTTCTGTATCTAGAACCACAACAGGCAATTTGTGGGGTTTCAAAAAAAAAAAAAAACTCAGCAGAATCTGCTGTGCTCCTTCAGGTTTTCATGAGTTTTTGCTCTCTCCTCATCAGCATCCAACCTTTTCCTTTGTCCCCCCACCCCTTATTTTCTGTCTGTCCCCATTCTCCCCAGGCGCGATGCTGAGCCAGCCCCAGCCAGGGGACCAAGGTTAATCACAGACCAACAAACACCCGGTAAAGTCCCTGGAGTGGCAGGAATAGGGTTTCCCATACCTTTAACTCCTCTTCAGGGTAAGTGCGTTTTCTAAACACGCTGCTAAAATAAACCAAACCACCAGAAGCCAAAACAATAGCGCCTTTGTTCAGAGCTCCTAAAGCCCGTGTGCTTTGGAGAGGAGTGAGGTTATCCGCTCAGCATCGCTCGGGCTAAGTTCAGATTCAACCTGAGCTTAAAGCCAAAGTCAACCAAAATAACCCAGTTTGACAAATAACCGCACCTGAAGCCGGATGCAATTTCCACGGGTCCTGCACATGTCCCCGTGCAGCATTTGGCTGTTGTGGGAGGACAAATGAATCAGGATCTACAAACTGCTGGGACAAGCATCCTATTTCCACAGCCATCACCCTGCACCTGCCCACAGTTAAAACACAGGCATGCGTGAGCCCTTCTCTTCCTTCAGATTCATAACCTGCAAATCGGGTCAGATAATCCATGGCAAATTTTGAGCTATTGTAGCAAAACAAAGGATTGCTGCTGACTCAGTTTTAGCAAGAGCAGATGCCAGTGCTCAGCTCTGGAGATCCCAAGTTATATGTTCAGCGTGTTATTTAACAAAACACCTCTGCCACTGCAGAGAAAAGATGCATAAAACAAGAAATGCCACATTGTAGCTATAGCAAGAAACTCAGAAAACATATATATTATTCACATGACACATGCAGCTACATGGAAGAGCAAGGGGAGTGCTGAGGCCATGGGAACACAGCAGCCCTCCCAGCACCGCTCTCCATCCTGCCCTGCTCCCCTCTTCCCGCTTACACAAAATCTCATCGCAGACCTCGCTGCCTTGGCTAATCACAGGTGACAGGGATTCTCTGTGCCAGTTTCTGCTCGGGAAGAGTGAACAGGACACATCCCTGGACACTGCAGTCACATCTTGTCTGCAACTTCCCTCCTGCCGTGCCTCATCCCCATGGATGCTGGTGGAAGAGGCTGCTATCAGCTCAGCCCCAAGTGTCACAGCAAGGTGACAAGCTGCTGTGGGGTGGGAGTGGGAGCCCAGCCCATGGCACCCGGAGAAGCGCCCATGCAGCTTGAGCTCCCTTTGGTCCCACAACACTGCAGACATCGCTCCTGCCCTCAGCTGGGAAGGTGAGAAGGAGCCTGACCTGGAGGAACAAGGCAAACTAAGGACACATCAACTCGGTTTCCATATGCAGACGTGAGTTTCCTCTGCCCGTTTCTGAGCATGAGGCTCCTCGCACTGCCTGTGCTTCACACTGGCTTTAGTCCTGGAGCTGCAGAAGAGCAGGGCTGGAGCAGCCTGCAACCATCATTAGCATCCTCAGCACTCATGGCTTTTGGCTCAGGCTTGGTACATGCTGAGGGTCACCCATGCCTGAAGGAAACAAATCTAACATGAGCCACATCCAAGCTCATCCCCTCCAGTGGCACAGGCATGGTGCAAAGGCAACTGCGTAGAGGAAAACAGCCCTCCAGCTCCTTCTGCATCTCAACTAGCACAGCTAGAGGCTTCATCTCTATTTTTTAAGATACAAACTGGAAGTTGCAGAACTACTCTTCCATTTCGCTCATCGCACCATCTTGCTGCTCCTCCTGAAAGGGGAAACAGGGTCTTGTGCTGCACCTGCACCACTCCTGGCTGTCCCTGCACTCTGCCTGGGAGCAGCAGGGCAGAGCTGTACCCCAGTGCGCCAGCGCAACCCCATCAGCATCATTACGGTGTGAGATAATCTGCAGTGATAATGCTGCAAGATTCCCCATATCGACCCAGGCAGCACCAAGTGGAGGCTCCCAGAGTCCCTGTGCTCCTGGGAAAGCTGCTCTTTGCTGTCACTCCCATTTTAATGTAAGGGGTCGGAGGGGCTTGAGCAGTGATGGAGCCAACCTGTGGCACATCAGCCTTCTCCTGGCACTGCTGGTGTCTGTGATTCCCAACCCCAGGGCAGCACCTCCATCCCTGGTCTCGGAGAGATGCCCTGCTGTGCCAAGCTCCAAAGGCACCATCCTGGGGACAAGCCCAGACCCCAGCCAGGGTAGCAGCCTGTTCCCAGAGGCTTCACAGCTACAAACATGTCGTTCGACCTGTGTGAGCATTGCATGTACACACTCACACCTACTTCAGGGCTGCCTCTCCCACCCAAAGTGGTGCACAGCCTGGCCCCAGCATTTTGGGTCCCCTCCTCTTTGGACACACACACAACCCCAGTTCCAGCAAAGCACCCTCGGTGCCAGCAAGCCGGGAAGCTGCAGCACCATTTCCCCAGCCACCCTTGGCTCCACAGCCCACCTGGGTCATCCTCCCCCCCAGAACCCCCATATCCAGCCATGGGGCCAGTACCAGCACAGCTGTAACCCCAACGCTGCCCCTCGCTTCTCCTCCTTCCACCCACTGCTGCATGGGAGGAGAAAAGCTCAGCTGAGGGAGGTGGGCGCTGGGTGGAAAACCGAGGCCAAGCATTTTTCGGCAAACAGAGGTGGCCGTTGAGCGCAGCGACTGCCTGCCCCGCCGGCCCTGACTGCACCAGTGTTTGCTGCGGCACAAAGCCCCTCTCTTCTGGGCCAGCGCAGAGACATCTCCAGGGTTACCAGCCTGCTCCGAGGCGGGAGGGCTGGAGGGTCCCCCCCCACCTCCTTCCCTGCTCAGGGAGTCAAAGCCTTCACCCCCATCCGCAGCTCCAGCTGCATTCCCTGAACCCCCTCACCAGGAGCAAAGGCGGCTGTAAAAGGCATGGAGATCTCGCCCAGGAGCAGCCCAAGGCCGTTGCTGCTCCAGTCGCAGCAGCAGCAATGCTGCTTCCCAGTGAAGCTCAGCGAAAACCTTTTCTTGCCCTTGCTATCTGCTGTCCTTGGCCTTCAGGGATGGCACTTTCCAAACTTGATCTCTGCTTAGTCCTGACCAGAAATGCAATTTCAGTAAAAGCAGTCTTGAGGAATAAGACAGGGAAGGTGGCTCCTGCCCAGCTGACCTGGCACGGAGTACAGAGGGAAAACCTGGAGATAATTTGACATTCATCCCTTGTCTCCCTCCTCTGCAATCCCTCTCTTCACCCAGATACATCATAGCCCATAAGCACAAGCTTAGCTTCCAAGGACTGCGTCTGGGTTTACGCTCTGCATGGATTTTATTCTCATTATCATCCGCTCAACTGCTAAGGAAGCTCTCCCTGGGCACACGTGTGCAGCTGACACAAAGCAGCAGCCAGACACCCCGAGGCTGGACCAAGGGTGGTCCACCATGGCACGGCTGTCATCTACTGGGGTGACCACTGTCCCAGAGTTGACCACGGTGGGTGACAAGCCACCTCCTGCAGCACTGGTGGGACAGGTCACGTTGGTGAGATGGCCCCAGAAGTGGCTCTGCACCACAAAACTCATTTCTCCTTCGTGCTCTCCGTGGTCTTTTGACAAGCGCAGAAATGCCATTACAAGAACATTAGCAGCTGCAGGATTAAACACTCTAATGGCAGAAAATGAGAGTGTAAAGACAGCACAGATAACCTTAACTCAGCCCCCTCCAAGGCATGCATTTTGATTGCTGTTTATGTATAACACTTCAGCCCGAAGCTAAATTAGCTTGGGAGTTAACTGCCTCCTGCCCTGCTTGGTGCACGAGGCAAGCTGTGCCGCCACACGAAAAGAAATCCTATATTACATGGTTTTTGACCAAGTTATTAAACTACATACCTTAGAGAGACAGAACCTCATCTTATAAAAGTCTAAGTCAATAAAGACACTATGATCCTCCAACAGCGAAAATAGCAGAAGTGCACCAGAACAAACAAATTCTACTTGATGTGCACAAAAACTGCATGATATTAAATTGAACTATCAGAGAAAACGGCTGTTTTCATAAACAAAAATACACCCTCACCAAGGTTGGTCATCTCCGGATTTACATGCTCAGCTCTGCAACCTCCAAATCCCCTTAACAGGTTGCCTTTAAAAAATGACTCTGTTTAAAAATGACTTTCATCTGTCTCCTGCCCACAAGGCCCCTGTCCTACCTGGACAGGAACACCATCTGCGGCTCCGGTGACAAACTAGCCCATCTGGAAGATGATGGAAACCTTCTTTTTCCCCTCCTGCCAATTTCCAGAAAAGATCCTTCGCTACCACATCTCATTTGGCCCTTACAAGGGTGTACCAAATGTTTTGGGGGCTGCCATCAATTGTGGATGCAAAAGAAAGAATTTCTATGGAGAAGTGCCTGATTTATAGATAGGGAGGAAAAAAATCCAATGCATTTGCACCTGCTAATCAAGGTAGCTATCCATCTCATTTATGCCACTGCTCCAGCAAGCCTGACAGCACAAAATCAGAGGCTGTTTTTTCCAGCATTTGGCCCTAAGGGACCGATTCTCCAGCATGTCTCTTAAGCGATGCCCGCAGAATGTGCAAGTGAATCAGTTTTGTGCATACAAAGCAGGTAATTGTGCTCACAAATCAGGATTTGCATATGCTGCCGAGAACGTATGCTCTCCCAAATGTTAGCAGTGCTGGCAAAGGAGGACAGTGCAAAAGCAGCACTCCTGGATTTTACACAGAGGTTTCCCAGTGCGCGGTGTGAGCGGCGGTACTGGCAACATACTCCACATCTGTCCAAAACACAGAGAGCGAAGAGAGCTGATTGCAACTCCCAGAAGATGATAAACCTTCCCCATTCTCGCTTCGAGCAGCACAGTCAGCACCTGCCAAGAGGATGGGGCGTTTCAGCTGAACCTCATCAGCCAAGGATCACGTCCTGACCCAGTGAAACATCTGTCCCATCTGAGGTGGCAGCTGGGGCATGGCCACCGTGTCACATCTGCAGGGGGAAGACCCACAGTGGCATCCATTTATTTCTGTATTTGCAGTCATGTCAGACCAACCGGCTTGCCCGTTTCCAAGTGGGGGGGGAAGGAGAAAGATGATATTTTGCTCGTGTGCAGATGTCGGTGCTCCCTCTGAAAAGCTCTGATGAGCTGGTGCTTTGCAACGTGGGTTTGATATTTGTCAGGGGGGCAGCAATCATTTAATTAAAGAGTGAGTCACACAGTAAAGGCACAAGGGAAGGCAAATTAAGGTCAGGCAAGCAAAATGTATTTTGCCATTTCCTAGTGTTTCAGGGCCTCTGTTTCCAGTGTGGATTATTATTCATCCTGAAGTAGCACTTGGTGGCTGCAGTCATGAGTCAGCATGTTGTATGGACATATACATAAAACTCCAACCCAAAATAAGTGCTGGGAAGGGGTGAGAGCTTGAGCCTCACCAGACAGAGCATATATGACCTGGGGACTTCTGTCCAACATCTGTGCATGGAGCCCATGGCACTGCCACCGAGGACAAGTCCTGCCTAGAAACCTAGGCTTCCATCCTCCAGACAGGACCACCTCACAGATGCTTTGTCCAGCCCAAGAGGACAGAGGGCAGGGGAAACCCCCAGCACCCATTGCTTGGGATGCTCACAGAACTGATAAAATCCCTGACCTGAAAAGGTTGAATTCTAGGCAGGATTTATGTCTTGTAGTAAAAGCAGCGACCTGCCTCTCTCACGGTGATAAAAATAAATCACCCTTAAAAATAGAATGACATTAATAAAAATAAACCTAAAAATACATGCAGTGCATCACGGAGTTATGGTCTGCTCCCAGCCTGGCATGAAAACTTCTCGCTAGCTAAAGGCTGGTCAACAGTGATGAATGTAAGCAGTACTTAGGGCTCCACACTGGGGCAGGGTGTCAAATTGGTACTTCCACAGGCCTAATTTTCAGTGGGTGGTTGCTCAGTTTTTGTAAAGTTTGGAGCTCCTAAGTGAGTTCTAGATTTAGGCTCTGAAAACCAGCAGCCCCAGCAGCAAGTCCTGCTCTACCCCTAAGGATCCAACCAGCACAGATAGGAGAATGCTTTTGCTTTACCCACAAGCAAACTACCAGGCTGGTGAGATGGGGAAGAGACTGATCGACAGATTTTGGGAGAGGAACCTGAAGGTTGAGGTCAAGGCTGCTCTGCCCTCACCTCCCATCACTGGTAAACAGGGAGGATGGGAACAGGGACAGAAGCCACAGAGCAGCTGGCGAGGTTCAGATCCAGCGCAGTGGCAGAGCAGAGCACCTCCCGGGCTAACGAGCATCGCTCCCGTCCCCGCAAACCAGATCTGACACATCCTGCTCAAGCGTGGGGCAGCCAGCAAGAGCGACAAGCTGCTCCGGAGAGCTGGGGACACGGGGGGAGCAGCAGCTGGGCCAGCTCAGGAGAACAGCCGCTCCTCGCAGCAGAGGCCATGCGAGGATTAAACCAGCCCTGCTCCGTGCCAAGGACGGCGTGGGGCTGGCGACTGGAGCCACGAGGCTCTTCCAGTGGGGAAGTTATGGTCTCTCTCCATATGATGTTTCTGCTGGAGGCAGAGGTTTTTCCCTTCTCCTGCCCTGAACAGCTGAATGCATCTTCCCTCTCCCGCAGAGGTGGCTGCATGTCGCCAATGCCTGAAATCATCCTTCTGCTCTGCGACATCTGGATGAGAAGAGCCTCCTCCTGCATCATCTCCATCTGCCGAGGTGACTGCTGTCACCTCCCAGCCCTCCTTGGGACT
The DNA here is from genome assembly GCF_037038585.1 of Patagioenas fasciata. Lineage (NCBI taxonomy): Eukaryota > Metazoa > Chordata > Aves > Columbiformes > Columbidae > Patagioenas > Patagioenas fasciata. The sequence goes on from NC_092539.1 coordinate 4,630,846, forward strand.
GTAGGTGATGCCTAGGGCTCATCTACACGGGGAATTCATCCAGAGTAACTATTCTGCTGCAGCAATGCCTGCCAGTGCCTCCGTGCAGACAAGCCGTGAGAAATATAAGTACTAAGAAGAGAACATTGTCTTGACCAGGAAAATGGATTTATGAGACCAAGTTCAGTATTTGCACTTCAGGTGAGCAGGGAGGGATGAGAACAGGGTCATCCTTGCCAGCTCATGGTGCGTTCATGAGTCTGGAGGATTTCTTCCTCGCGAGATGCTGCATATCAACGGCACAGTCCGTGGCAGCGGGAGGCTTAGAAAAAGCCGTGAGCCGTACCTCTTCACACCCCCTGGCAAAACCCGCAACCAGCATCCCTGCTCACAGCCACAAATTTCATCCACAAACACACAGCGAAGTAACTCTGTGATTCTGTGAACTCTCTTTGTTCAGAGGAGGGAAGGGGCTCACAAGAGCCGGAGACAGCCTGGGAACAGAACTTCTCTGCAAGGAGACGGGGGGTTTGCACATTCTTTAGATGCAGAGCACACCAGGAGCAACAGACCGCTTGTCCCCACGCCACCAAGAGCATCCCACCTGTGGCAAGGCACCAGGGAGCAGGAGCAACGTTCACCGCTACAGAGGGCACAGCACACCCCATGTTACGAAAAACCAGAACAGCCCCCGAGCCACCTTCCCATGCGAGGCTGTGTCACCCCCAGCAGCTGAGGAGATGTCACTTCCCGAGGGCCAGCTGTTGGTGAGGGTCACATATTTATATCCCTCCACCTTCATTCACTAATTGCACGGTTGCTGTTTTCTGTATTCCTTGCTCACTGTGGATGCCAGGATCCCTGTTTGTCACCCAGGAGCATGTTACCCAGAAGGAAAGGTGACACTTCTCCTTTGTCAGCCCCACATCTCAGAGTCCCAGCAGGGCTGGCTGCTGCTTCACAAGGGCAGCCTTTGTGTGCAAGCAGAACATGGTCAGCAAAAAGGTCATTAACCAAAGAGGAAAGGTGAGAGAAATCACAACTTCCTAAGGAAAAGCTGCAGGAGAGATCCAACCTAGGTGACCATCAGGCAGAAGCACTAATGGGAAATGTGGTGCTGAGCGGTGGCATGGTCAAAAAGGAAAAGGGATGGACATGGAGCAAACTCATAAGCAGGATTTTCAGACTAGACAGCAAAATAGCACAACTTAGAAGCAGATAAACTCCACGTGCCTGCACCTGCCACACCAAATAACTGATAGGTCCATAATTTCAAATTGCCGTCCTTGTTCCCACCTTCTTTATACTTTCCTGATAAGGGTCACCCCTGTGTGATCTGGTCGGTACCTCTTGGTCCTTTGTGCCCAACACCAGGCTAACATAGAGGTGAGCTGAGCGAGCATCGAGGTACTCAGAGACCAACCTTCTCCCTCACATCTCCAAGGTATTCACTCCTCCCCGGCTGCCCTTACCTGTCTCTTGGTCACACAGTTGTTCACAGGCATCAGTGGTCCTCTGCCCACAGAGGTCTCTCACCCAGGGGGACGTGGCATTGATCTGATAGTACAGGGACAGCTTGGCTGGATTAAGCCAGTCGGAGATGTCCAAGTAGCTTCCCTCACTCACAACAAAGCTGCTGCCTGGAGGGTGGGAAAAAAGCATGTTAGAGGAGTTGTAGAACAGAAAAACACATGCATTTTGGCCCAATACCAGAACAATCTACTCTTCAGGAGCTGCTGCGATGCTGACATCAGCAAAATAATACCCAAATTCACAAACACTTGGATCCAAAGCACTTCATTTGGCCATTCCTCTCCATACGAATGCACCCCAAGCAATGGTCCACCAGCTGGGACGCTCCTCTGCCCAGACACACCCCTACCCTGCTCAGCATCACGAGATACTAGACCTGATTCCCAGATCTCTGCAGAAACATGGACCAATGTAATTATCCTGATCCAACAGCATCGCTTCCCCAGCTCATGCAGGTGGTGTCGACCAGAGACCTGTGTGCCCAGCTCAGGGCACAGATGGGCAGTGGCACCATGGGCTGTTCCCACTTCAGCTCTTTACTTAAAGGTGAGCAAAGTGGCCCAACACACAACTCCTCATCTGAGCGGTGCCGTATCACAGACACTCCCTCACTCTCTCCCTCCGGAGAGTCAAAAGTGAATTCCTGCCAAAAATCTTTTCTTACAAAATCTTACGTTTCTTTATTTTGCGAAATGTATTTTTCCCCACTGGCATCTGGGAATATGCATCATCTAATTAGCCAAATAGATTTTCAGTTCAGCCCAATCATTTCCTTATCTAACATCTGAGGCCCAGCCTCGCTTGGGGGATTTTGCAGGCGCAGAGGTCCTCATTAACTCTGATCTTCAATTACATTGATTATAAGACTGCCTCCATAACAGTGCTGCACAGATCAGAGGGGAGCCAGAAAACCTCTGCCATTAAGTGGTGTTTTGCAAAAGTTACCAGGGTAAAAGCCTCTAAAAACAGGGGAGAAGAAACCTTCAAAGAGAAGTGGGCAAGGGGAGCCCAGGAACTCACAGCCATCCTTCTACTGAGCTCTAGGACTTGCAAACTTGAGCAAAATCCACAACCACTATGTGAAGATTCAAGTCCTTCTTAGTGATCACCCAAAAATAACAAGTATATAGCTCCAAGGTGTATTTATCACTCAGCAAAGGACTGGGACAGTATTTTTCTAAACACTTCATAAGACCTTAGCTGAAGGAAAGCCAAGTGACTAAAAAAAGCAGGACAAGAAAAGCCATAGCAGCAACCACCCCACATGAACCTGCTTGAACGTGAACTCTTGATTTCCTTTTGAAGAGAATCACTGATGCTTTAGCAAGAAGGAGCCCTTCTAAACCTCATCCCGTGCCATGTTATCCATGTAGAAGATACAAAAAGCAAAGCTTGAAGTGAAGCACCCCAGCAAGTGACCCCAGTTTCAGCATCCTGAGATCTCAGCACCATCCAAATCTGGGCCCTAATTTCACATGAATTCCAATCTCCTCCACTTATGCTGTTTATATACCGTAAACATATTCACAGACACATCCCTACACTCAAAGGCAATGGAGGTTGCCAAGCTACTGACCGTTCCAGTAAATGAAAATTAGACACCCAGGATCCAGCAGCTCTGGACACACAATGAGGCAGGAGCCTGCACCACCACGGCTGCGGGACACGGCTCCATCAGACCCACAGCAGCAGCAAATTGCTGGGTAAACTCCACCACACCAGTGGAAATCATTGAAACGCTAAGCACAAAGAAGTACCTGATTTTATTTTCTAATTATCATTCTATTCCATGAATACCTGAAGATAGCTTTAAATACCAGTAATAAATATTGCTGGTTTATTTTACCAAACAGAAATGCATCATGAACCCACTGGGAGTATTTTACTATTTACGTGTACGCATCTATGTAGCAACCTGTCAATCTTGCTTTCTTCCTTATATTTGTGTTTCCCTAATAAAGAGTGAGGCTTGGGAGACATGTAAGCACATTTTGAGGCTCAGCTATAGACAAGTCCCTCTGCACCCAAAGTCTGAAGAGCAAAACCACCAGCTCTTAATTAAATCCCAACTTAGTGAACCCCACTTCTAGTTAAAACACAGCCAGCTTGACAGTAACAGAAGCAAATCAGACATAAAATAGTCATATATCACTGGTATTCATAAAGACAAAGGTGATTTGAGCTGGCAGAGCATCTTGACCCAGGAGCTGCTACATGGAAGGGACCCATGGGTGGGGTGGACAATGGAGAAGTGACCCCTGGAGCTCCCAATCAGCCCCATGTGCTGAAGCACATTCATGGCCTTGCTGCCAAGTTTTTATCTTTAAATAACCCAGCCTGTTTGCTGCTGAAAGTATAAAAACCCCAAAACTATCTATTTATGGAAGTACTTCCTAAATCAAGACCAACATGTGACACCCGGCCAGGAGGCAACAGCTTCTCTTTCAGTAAAAGTTTGGTATCCAGGTAAAACCACAAATTTGGGAAGCTTGAAATAATTTGCAAATCTATCAAGCTTTGCCATATTCTGTACAGAGAAAGACCTTCCCAAATATAATGCAATTATAAGGTAAATAAAAAAGTCGTGGCATATTCAAGATTAAGTATTTATTTTGATTTTAGTAAGCCTGACTGAGAAATCATTCTCAATATCAAAAATTTGAAAAGAAAATTTAAAAAAAGGCAGTAGTGAAAACATTGGAACACAAATTCCCTAAATTCAAGTTCAGTCTAAAGTGGAGGCTTTTCTACTTCAATCTAAGAAAAAAAGGGGGGTGGAAATTAAAGGTTTTAGTTAATTGTAAACACTTTGCTTCCTTCCTAGGAGAAAGGAGGTGACACCTTGCAGCAAGGAAACTTCTCACACCTTTGAAGCTGAGGGTGTCGCAGCTCAGTGGGGTAAGATTTTGAGAGATGTTCACAGTCACTCTCATCACCTTCACTCCCACAAACAAACATCCCAACCTTGATCCCTTTATGGCTTGCCTGAGAAAGAAATAACAGGAAAACGCATTTCACAAATATTTTGAAAGCTAAAATTCTGAAGATTTCAAAGCCTTTCCACACAATTTTTCCTCTTTGTTTTCAAAGAATCCACACATAGAAAACAGTTTTCAAAAGTCACCAGCACCCACTTATTCAAAACCACCTTGAAAAGCTCAGAAAGGGCATGTTGACCATCAAATCCTTTCAGAAACTACCAAGAACAAACACTTCCTAAGCAAGAACCATTTCAAGTATCTTTAGTTTACCAAGAACATCAGCCAGGTTGGTTTTCAGCCATGTGCTGTCTCTCAAGGGATAGAGACGGAGGAGGAAAGGGGGTGATAGGGAACCCCAGGGGCTCACAGCACCAGGACAGTGGCGGGAAGACCCTGCTCCAAACCACCCTCTGAGAACCTGCCCTGAGGACCCCAGGCCTCACCAAATCACCCCAACACCTGCACCCAGTTTGATTCACACCTACTGTCGCTGCCTGTGCACCCCGAGCAGCTGATCCCAGCATAGACACTGTCCAAAGACACCCGGGGAGACCGTCGACGGTGATGTCATAGAATCACGGAATTGCTTGGGTTGGGAGGGACCTTCAAAGCTCCCCTGGTGCCTCCCGGGGGGGCACACCAGCTCAGGTTGCTCAGAGCCCCGTCCAGCCTGGCCTGGGATGTCTCCAGGGATGGTTCATCCACCACCTCTCTGGCCAACCTGTTCCCTGCTGCCAACCCCACTCTCTCCCAGGTGTCCTCCTGGACCCAAATTTTGAGCCTCTCACTCAAAAGCTCAGTGAAATTCCCCTTAAATTGAGACACTTAAGCGGCAGGGTAAAACAACCGTTACCCAAACAAGGGAATACAATAACAAAACAGCAGCTCTCCACTCACCACCACCTCCTCCTCCTCCCAGGAACCCCTATTGTAGGACACGTCCCTTGAGCACTGTCAACTTTGTGAGCCAGTCTACGTGGTAGAGCAGCATTGTGATGCCATGGAGAACATCAGTACACAGCTACATAAGCACCACCCAGCTCCATAAGGTCCACCAGTGCTTCGGGGGATTGATTTGTTTGCGTTTTTTTGTATGTATGTGTTTTCCCCCTCCCTCCCTTCTCCAACACTGATCAAAGCCGGATCAGTTAAGGTATCATCAAATGTTCATGTCTCTCATGCTGGGGTCTCCTTCAAAATTCAGTGGAACTGTTTAAGCCTTGACAAAAGAGGTTTGAAGTTTTGACATTTCAAAAATCATTTTCCAGAACACAACAGGATAAAACAGCTCAGAAGATATATCTAACGAGGGAAAAGAACAAAGTGCTCAAAAGGCAGCCCAAAGGGTTTGGCTTTTCCTTTCTCTCTCTTTTTATTTCAAGGGAAGAGATTAAATAATAATTTTTTTTTTTTTTTTTTTTTAAGAATTTCTATTTCTTCCTCCCCGTGCTCTTTTTGTCATCTTTGGTCCATGTGCTGTTTCTTGGCCAACGAAACTCCTTTTCATCTAAAATTAGTATTTTGTGTTGTAAGGCTACACGAGGTCATACACAGGTTGCTATTAATGTATCCATCCCTATACTATCATGCAATTATAATCCTGTCACAGATTTTTTTTTCTAGACACTAAGGGAAGGATTATCCCTCTTGCTTCATTCTATAGATATAAAGAATAACCCTCTTTGGTTTCTTTACAAACCTTTTCTTTCTTTCTTTGTTAAGCCTAGAAGAACATTTCCCAAAGCGACAGCTCCTCCCCTCTCAGCTCTTCCCATTGATCAGCTCTCGCTCTCCTGTTTTGGTCCCATGGAATGAAAACTTCTGCTCCTTAAATTCATTTCAGAAAATGCAGAAGAACCAGACAGACATTGGATGTTCAGGACACACGTACACTGATCTAAGCAAGTAAAAGTGCTCAGTTTTACCACTCCTCCCTCTGCTGCTCCGGGCAAAACTAGGTCATTTTGAAATAATTTAAGTCAAACTCATAATTCTAGATTCAAATTTGAATCCAGGGATAGTATCACACCAGGTTAATACCCAAGCTATCAGCTTCATCTTGCTTTTCAAATGGTTTCTCTCTTGAACAAGATGAAATGCCTAACCAGAAAACTATGACAGCAAGTTTTCAAAACAACAAAAGCCTATAGACACACCTTTCATCTACGGTTCCATGAGCCGAAGCACATACACAGTTTATATCGCACGCAGTGCTTGACTCAAGGATGGAATTTCAGCACATGAACTCTTTGCACAGCCATGGGCTGCTCACACCAACATTCCCCAACTCGCTGATGACCCAACCCAGAGACCCCCATCCCTTGGAAATACCATCAGTCCTGCTGGAGCCTTCTCACTCTGGCAGAGCAGAAGCAAATCAGGGATACAAGTCTGCGTGCAATTATAGCTTAGACTGGAAGCATCTTTCCCATGGGAGGAAGGGGTTACATTTCAATTGTTAAACTGCACTTTCTTGGTAATTCTGACAGACTCTTTATTTGGGTTTTCGTGGCAGTCAGTCTTGATTTCGCCAGGGCTGAACTTTTGATTTAAATTCATGGATGTAGCTTTGTTCAGCAGGTGACGACTTGGCCAACTTTTCCCAAACCCAAGTGAGACGGCATCTTCCCATTCTGTGGTCAAGCTCACTTTGCAACACCATCTCCCACAGCATTATTAGACAATAAAATTGCGCAAATGTTAGTAACAGCACTTCTCTGTCCTCAGTAGGCATCTGGGCCAGCAATGGCTGAGACGGAAATTAAGACTCCCAAAGAAAAGCTTCTCCTTAATGCTCTGTATCTCCTAACTCCCACGCTCCAGCCTGGGGCTCTTTCTTAGTGATGCTCTCTAGATACTGAACAAGGGTTTGGGGAAATCCAGCCTAAATCTAATCGCATCACAAAGTATGTGACAGATGAGTTATGATAAGTTTTAAAAAACATTAAGTGTGTGTGAATGGAGATTTTTCAGACAGCACCAAGACCAAACATCCTCCCAGGATGGCAGAAAACCAAGAGGCAGCACGTGCAAAGATAACGCACCATAGAACCGAGACACGCTATCACGTACCCACTGAGAGATCGCACACCAGCAATGCTTCTTGTTGGCAGAACAATAAAGTGCAGTAGCACATTTCTAGCTATGCAGCCTCCAAAAATTCTCACTGTGCCTTTCTGCAGCCTTCCCCCATCATCCATCCCAAATTGTAGGGTAACCAGTGTCGGTAGGAGCTCAGGATGCAACAGCTTCTGTCTCTGAACCGGCCCCAGCTGACACCATCTAAATATTAACACCGATTCCCCTGCTTTGCTCCAATAAACCCTGCAAAGGAGAAAACATGAGGCATTTGCCTTCTCTTGCAAACCAAGCTGCCCTGGCAGCTGGGCTGGCACGGAAAGAGCCAAGCACAGGATCACAAGCCTGTCAGCGGCACGATAAAAACATGATGTACTTCAGCCCCTGGAATCTTATTATTTCTTCATGCGAAGAGCGTTCGCGCCTTGAAACCGTCTTGGAATCCCTTTGATCCATGCTGATACAGTTTATAAATTGATGTTAATATTTAGAGTTCATGTCTGGTAACGCTGTAGCCATTTGCTCACATTTTCTTGCCAGCTAAGCAGGCGTGGGAACAGGATTGAGCTGTGATGCAGACACAGAGGTGACCTGGTGATTAAGAACTGATGGAATGAAATGCTATCGGTAAAGCTGTCCCCCAAACACAGCCACCTTACCAGAAACACATGGGGTGCCAGACCTGGCACTGAATCTGCAATGGGAAAGTATTGCTTCTGCCGAAAACCTGACCCAGGTCTCTGTAGAGTGAAACAGGCACCTCTGCAGCAGAACTCCAGAGGGAGAAAACAGCGCAAGAAAAATGTGATTTAAAGCCAGCAAATTCCCTCTGCTGATTTCAGATGGGGCTGGGGCCAGCTGGAGAAAAGGGGAGACCCCAGTGTCAGCATCTCTCTGAAAGCTCAGGTACCTTTGAGATCAGACCCCTTTCTCCATCATTCTGGCTTAAACCTGGGGTGTTTCATGTGTAAATCAAAGAGCATCTGCAGCTTTTCCTTGCTGTAAGAAGGAACAGGGAGGCAGCCGGTCCCCCACCTCCCGCTGCTCATTTCTCTGCGGCCACATGCGCAGCACGTGCTGAGCACACGTGTGAGCCGGCACCTGACGACACAGACTAATGCCTGGTCAGCTCTGAAGCCTGCAGAAGATTGAGCAGGAGATGTCAAAAGCAAACAATTTAAAGCAACACATTTAATTAAAACCAGAATGAGAAGTTGTTGAGAGCCCAACAATTGCAATCTGCAGAGCTCTGGCAATCTTGGGGGAAAATTAACACAAGCTGCTAATAGCAGCATCCAATTCCATCGGTGTCTTGGAGGAAATAGTGGTGGGGGAAGGTAGGAAATAATCTTCAGATGAAACAATTACTGATCAGCTGCATGACAATCCCAGAACATCATAATTCAAACAGGCAGACACAGATCGCAGGATCACAGAACAGTTTGGGCTGAAGGGACCTTCCCAGCTCCCCCAGTGCCCCCCCTGCCATGAGCAGGGACATCTTCACCAGCTCAGGTTGCTCAGAGCCCCATCCAGCCTGGCCTGGGATGTCTCCAGGGATGGAGACAGGTTCTCTGGGCAGCCTGTTCCAGGGTCTCACCACCCTCATGGGGAAGAATTTCTATCTTATAGCCAATCTAAATCTCTTTCAATTTAAAGCCATTACCCCTTGTAAAAAGTCCCTCTCCAGCTTTCCTGTGGGTTCCCTTTAGATATCAGAAAGTTGCTATGAGGTCTCCCCAGAAGCTTAAAAGAGGGGTGAAAAAAAAAAAGCAAGCCGCAAAGAGGCTTCCTCCAGCTCTGCCACCTTACCAGACCCTCAACTGCGGCAGTTCCAGATGGAGGGAGGGATTACCATGTCTCCTCTGGTACACGTCTGAGAAGAGGAAGGAAGGAGGTTGTAAATGCCCCAAGATGTCTTTGAAGTGACAGAAACCTGCTTTATGCCCTTTGCTTTACTTCCACTCACAAAGCCCTACAAGCCCCCAGCTAAATGTAGCTCTTGCCTCCTTCTGTACACGCCGGAGGATCTCACCTACCTCTCCCACTAAAGTATCTGGATGCAAACATCCACCCACACCATATATAACCTCTTTGCAGGCTGTAAAAACGGGAAGCTTTAATTGATACTATATTTCAAACTGTTGTGCAGCAAGGACACACTCCAGGCTGAGTCCTCTGGGGTATCTTTTCTCCAGCCCTGCCTTCCCTGCAAGCCGCTCCCATTGCTGTATCTCTACTTTTTGAATCATTACTTAGAAGAAAGAAAGAAAAACAACTATTGATTGTATAGAGCTGAGTAGCTCACATATTCATAAGGGGTTTTATTGCCCAGATGGAGGGGTTCTCTTTCCTTTCTTCCCCCTTTGACACTGCTAAAGGGTCCTCTAAATAATGCTTTACATTTCCAGAGCCTCATAAAAGCCTCTACGAGTCCTTCTATAAATCCAAGCCACCTCCAAAACCAGAACGATGCCTTCTGCTCAGCGCAGGCTGATGCTGCCCCAAAACATGATGCCCTGGAGAGAACAGAGGCAGGAGGGAGGAGAAGATGCTCCCACCATCGCATCCTAAGCGAAGATGTGGAGGCACTGACCAGGTAAGATGACAGCTATACAAACCAGGCAGTAACTGCTCCAAGCAGAGAGAAGCTGGGGGGACACCATCAAATGAACAAAAGGAAGAAAATGAACCAAGAGAGAGAAATAAGGGCAATAGAGATGGGTTGGTTATTAATACCACCGCTTGGAATGTATCCTCCCAGCCTTTGCTGCCAGCTGGCTTCTGGTCCAGTCCTTCCATTTCCCATCCTGCCATTCCAGCGGGATCGGCAGCTTCTTCCTCGAACGGTGCAGAGAGGGAAAGCTGCTTTCCTCTGAGGCTGGAGGCATTTGGTGGGGTTTCCCCTCCCCATTCCTTTTCCCAACTTGGCTTTGGCTCCTGGTGCACTGGAGCTGGCTGGCGTCTACTTAAAAGTTTCCTTCAAAGACGAGTTTTCATCTCCTACATGAGGGATTTCTTTCAGCCTCTGTCTTTGTTTGGCTTTTCCTGCAGAGGTATCGGCAGCTGTTCCGCTGTAAGACTTTCCTTGGCTACCGACATCTATTGAAATACTGCATTTCAAAAAGAAATGAGAGGGCACCCTTCTCTAGCACGGGAACATCTCCACTGCATGCACCATCCCTGCCTTATCATCATGTGAAATACAAACGAGAGCAGCTTCAGGAACCAGATTATTTAAGCGCGTGACAGAATTCAGAAGACATGGCGTGTGCTATCAGGTGCCAGGTCAGAGGTTGGTTTAAGACTGATCAAAGTTGCCAAAGACATCAGCTCTACCATCGCTTTGCTTGCATGGGGATGCCCACACCAACCCCCTTTTGTACCCGAGCAAAAAGCAGATTTAAACCCACACAGATCACCAGGGAGTAACAAGTCTCCTATTTTCCATCAGCGTAAGGCTCTGGGTGCCAAGCCTCTGCAAACACAGCCAGGCACGTTTTCCTGGGTATCATTAAAATTTCCCAAGCCGTCTGAGTTCTGTGATGTCTCTAAATGTTTTAGAATATTTTGCTACCAGTTGGGCACTGCCTTGGGATTTGTTGTTATTCAAAAAGAAGGGACATCTTTAAGAGCTTTCCTCTTCCCAGGCAAGGGACTGCCATCGCATAAAATGATGAGATTTCAGTAAAAATGATGGCCACTGCAAAATATCTTGGCTGCTTCTATGTGAAGAATTTGACTGTTTCTCATAAAAAATATTAAAAAACTTTTTGCAGTTTGTAATTATATTTTACAGTTTCATTACAAAGCTCATTTTAATTCTTCACCAAACCGTTTTTACCAGTCCTCTTGCCACTTTCTCTTTAGAAAAGTCATTAAGTCGGGACTGGAGATCATCCCATTTTCCCCAGTTTCAAGGATATTAATCTGTTTTATTGGTATTTCACTGTCATTTCCACTCGAGTGTTCTCCGTATTTGCATAATTTGCATTGCCGCCCCCTTCCCGGTGACAACCACAGGCTCGGCTTTTCATTTTAGTTCTACGAAGTCACATTGCATTTTGGTTTATTTTCTTTTCCGAGGACACGCTGTCTTCCCTGGCCCAGAACCGCAGATGGGGAGCAGAATGGGGGTCCTGTGTCCATCGCTGCCTCCCTGACCTTCGGCAAGTACCAAAACCAGCTGCGAGCTCCCAGTCCCAGTGATGAACTGGTTGGTGCCTGTCTCAACAGGACACGAGTTCACACTGGAGCAACCTCATTTCCCAAGTGCAAAATGAGTTTCTGTTCACCAGCTACAGTCTGTGAAGAGTTCAGAATATTTATGTGCAGCCTGGAAAATCCTTAGAGCCTTTTAGAAACAGGTCAAGGGGTAGTGAAGTCCCTTGTTCAAAATTATGCCTTTTTCATGTCTCCACTGATGCTCAGTTCCTACAACCTGAGACCACAAAGTAAACGCTCTCCTCCTCTTTCCTCTAAGGAGCAAGCTTTGACCATCTCTTTAACCATCTCCCCAAAATATTAATCCCCCCAAGACCTGCCCTCCATCCCAGCCCCCAAAGTGAGGGGGCTCTACAGGATCTGGCCACGCTGGGACATCCCAGCAACAAACCAGCTCTGTCTCTCACATTTTTGGCGGAGAAAAAGTGCCCCCTCCACATGCTCTGAGCAGCGAGATGAGCGTAGGAGCTGAGGAATTGGAACCGACTGAATAATGGGTCCCGTCTGCTGGAAGAAAATGAAATTTGCCCTCGTGTTACCGAAAACTTGCACTCGACGCTCGCTGCACATTATAAAGAAAAGGTCAGTGAAACACAACAAACGCAAGGAGCCCAGCTGGAGAAAGCAATAAACAGTGACAGCAGCCCTAGTCTAATTTTTCAAAGCATCTCTGCCTTTGCTCAAACCCCAGCAATTTCACTCCGCGCTGCTGCAAGGGGCTGGGGATGAGCAGCTTTGGTGCTGCAGGACAGGCGGCTGTTTGTCTGTACAGGCTCCCAGGGAAGAAAACAGGAATATCCTTCAGATGCAATTAGTAGTAGTAGTAATAATAATAATAAGACACGATTGAGAAGATTTCAGCCTCGGGCACGCAGATGTGCTTCGCTCCTCTGGGAAGGGGGATCCCTGCAGCCGAGTGCAGCCACGGCAATTCCCAAAAAGAGGGACACCCATGTCCCAAACACACCCGGTGGGGCAGAGGGGTCCGAGTCCCCAGAGGGTCTTACCATCTGCAATGAAGTGTTCGGGTACGTGAAGCGTCACCTTGACAGTGAGCGGGCAGGAGAGCTGGGAGCCGCACACCATGGCCAGGACGCAGGAGCTGACGGCGATCAGGGTCAGCGCCGTCTTGTTGACCGGGCTCTTCATTGAACCTGCAAAAGGCAGAGAGAGGGGTGGGTGGCCAAAAGGTAAAGTGGTATCATGGGCTTGCAGGGATGCAGGAAAGCCCCAGCCCCGGGGAAGGGCAGGTGTTGGAAATCAAGACAGCTCAGCAGCATTGGAAGAGCTCCTGAGGTCTGCAAACCCCATCGTTCCCATCAGTCCTCATTTGGTTGCGGTTTTAACATTCATGTTGTCTCACTCCCTGAGTTATATCCATCCTGGGGACTGTATTTTCCTAGAGGAGGGAGAAAACCACTGCACAGACAATGACAGTGCCACCGAAGTGACCGAGCTCCCAGCAGACCTGACTGCATCTCTGCTCAGGATGCAGGTGAGGATGCTTATTTATTTTCAGAAGCCAATCCAGCCTCTCCTCCCAGCCCTCACCATCTCATCAGCAAGGTGAGATTTAAAAAGCATCAGTTTGCAAATTGAACGGAAAATACATCCAGCAAGTTAGCACTTGCTCACCCTGGAATTTGACCAAAGCCACTGTTGGAGCTGAGGGTGCCAGGACAGGGATCTCGTGCTCTGGCTGAGCCCATGGCACAACCTGAATTTTCCAGCTCCACTAAAGCATCCAGGATGAAATCTCCACAGTGAATGCTCCAACCTGCACCTGCAGGACAGAAGTGGCTGATGTGCTGGAAAATACCCCAATCACTACAACCAAGAGGAGTATGCAAATTGATTATTTATGAAGCATCTTTTACTATCCTTACAAATGCACCATCTCAACAGCCTTCCCACCCCGACTTCACAGCTTCATCGCCAAACTCCTGCGCCATTCACCTTGTGATCCCCTTTTTTTGCTTCTCAATCTTTATTCATACCATCCGCATAAGTTAGCACCTCCTTGGGAGACAAACGCATCCTCTCGCAGGGCATTACTGTGCCTGCCACAAACCCTGCGTATGGTTGAGGTTACTACACAAATGTAGGAGGAGAAAAAAAAAAAAGAAAAAAAGAAGGAAAAAAAGCCCCCATCAGGATAATTGGACACAGCCAAGCACACAATAGGCCAGAGAACACTGAATTTTACCATTATAAATCACCTTTCAATCCAGGGTCTTAAAGCGCTTTGCAAACATTAAATCACAAATCCCTTCTGAGTTAGACAAGTATTATCCCTGTTTCACAAAGCGCCTGAATCACAGGTACGACGGCAGCTCTCACCATCCTGCAGCCAGACAGGAATTAGGATCTGGGAGATCCCATCCTCATTGGTCCACGTGGCTTCATCCTTCCCCATGACCCAGAGGATGGGGCACAGGAGCTTTGAAACAGCAAGAAGCCCATAACAGTTCAATGAGTTTGAGCTTGGCTGCCCAAGGAAAGGGTCAATGTACTATGCATCTCCTGTAACTACCTTCCCCACTCCCATAACTCTTGCTCCCTGCTCGTTTCCATCACGGCGCTAATTATTGACCTCTAGAACCGCCTGACGTCGCTTTTGACCAACTGAACCAAACCAAAGGGTCTTCTGCTTGAGCAGAAATTGGATTTCCAGCTCAGCTCTTTATTGCTCACAACCAGTTTGCTGCCAGGTTGAAGAGAGGCTGGTAGAAAAGCAGATTCTTCCCTCATTCTTTAAAGAGAGGGACATGGCTCCTGCTCTCTGTCCCATCGCCTGCTCTTCAGACCACCGATGCTCCAGCAGAAGCGTTCTTGTCCTGCTTTTAAACACCCATCTGGAGGTGAACAGCTTTGTTCCAGGCCTCTAAAACCACAAGCAAATGTCCTCTTAGCAAGCCCCTGCTACCCAAACCAACCTCAGTGGGTTCACTGAGGCTTCATGCTCCTCTTCAAGAAGCTGGACAACATGATCCATTCCTTCCTTGGTCTGGGAAGGGGATACAGATCCAGCTCAGTAACTCAGGTGGAACCACATACACCACAGCACCACAGACAAAAGCTGTACCTGGCTGAACCCTGCTCGTTCTCTCCTCTCTGTGTCATCTCCAGGCTTTCAGGGAGGTGTTTAATGTACAGATTTGCAAAGCCAGGTCCAGCAAACAAGCTGGTATCAACCTCCTTTACCAAGAGTAGGGAGCTCCAGGGGAATGCAAGACCTCCATGGATGGCTGATGGGACTCAGGAGCCCCAAGAGCTTCAGCACCCATCGTAGCCTTCACACACATCTTCATTTGGGTCTTGTGGGGTCCAAAAAGCCCAAGAAGGTGGTGACCAGGCACAGCTGAGACCAAATTCACTCTCCAGCTTCCTCTGCCATACTAAATCCTTCACGTGTTGAGAGGATGTCTTTATATTCTTAATCGAAGATGTTTCTGTTGCATTTTGGATGGTTGCAGTAGCACAAACATGTGCCCAAGCGTTCAGACAGGCTGTTTTGGGGGGAAAACAATGGTTCGTGGGAGCTCCTGGAGGAGACAGACCTGGGAAGGGGCAGAGGAGCGGGCAGGACATATGATGAGGATGAAGAAATTACTTCTCTCCAAATGGGGAGAACTAACATCCCACTGCAGACTGCAAGAGCAAAGGAGAGAGATAAAGGAAAGACAAACTGGTCCAGTTTAGGGCACAATCATACCTGAGATGCGTACTGCTAGCAATCCAATCAATGACAGCTTAATTAGACTGGAAGACAAGAGGAGCAGCTAGGACTGCGGTGAAGAGGAGCCACCACCACCCTTCCCAATGGCGACTTTTTCCACCTTGAACACCGGTGCCCATCGGCCCAGCTTCTGCCTCCTGGAGAGGACACGGGTCCCTCTGCAAACAGCTCAGAAACAGCTTGCAAAGCACCACATTCCCCTCAAGATTTTGCACCTGCTGCAAGATGAAGATAAATTCAAAGCCACTGGTGTAAACACTCTGCAAACAGCCCCTCCAAATGCACTGTGTCTCCTTTGAAATATCATTTCCTCCTGCAGTCAATTACTCACTGCTTTGTACACTTTCCCTTGCCCACCTAAAGGATAAGAGAGGAAAAAAACACTCAAGAAAACTCTGAGCTCGTTCCTTTTAATATAGGCAGTGCTGCCTAAATTTAAGGGGGAAAAAAAAGAAGAGTATGTTCAGAACACATATGGATTTACAAGCAACACAAATATCCCGCACGCTTGGTAATATGATGTTTCTAAATCAGGCTCATGAATACATGCTTGGGAGATTACTCTATAAAAAAAAATAAACTTTAATTACCCCATCTTTATCAGCACACAGCCCATGGTGTTAGCCATATGTGGGTGTTAAACGCCAAGTGCTTTGCAATCTTCCCCACCCCCCGGAGATAATAGCATAATACAGAATGTTTTGCGGCTACTCAGATATTAAAATGTATTTCTATCACCCGAGGAACACGGGGATGGGGAAACTGAGCGGGAGAACAGCGAGTGCCTGAACTGCTTAGCAACGCTTGGCGCAGCCGCACGGAGAAGAGCCCGGGATGGGGCGAGCAGCTCCCCCAGCACCCCCGGCAGCAGCAAATCCCCCCCCGCAGCCCGTCCCACATCCCAGCGCTGCTCCCAACACACAGAGGCTGCCAGCGGGTCGGAGGAGCCGGGCGCTCCTAATGATGCTTCTTTATGTTCCAGCAGAAGCTCATTAATACGGCACAACAGCGTTTCCAGGACACTCTCGCACGCAGAAACATCTCAAGGTGGTTTTACAAGCAGGCGATCATGTCGAATCAAATCAAATGCCAATTAAGACGAGCGGCGGTGTTGGCAGGAGGCTATTGCCACAGAGTGGCCCCGTGCCGGGGAGCAGCGCTGCCCATCTGCCCCCCTGCCCTGCCACTTCGGGATGGTCCCGCTTCCTCCAGCACAACAGACACATGGAATGGAATAGGATGGGATATAACATCCTCCTTCCAGCCAGACACAGCTCCTCTCCCACCTCATGGTCCCCACCAAGCCTCATGGACCACCCTGCCCCAGTGCTGCTTCCCTCAAAAGGGGATCATAGAATCATTTAAGATCTTCGAGTCCCACGATAGCCTAACTCTGGGATTAAACCACATCCCTAAGAACATCATCTCTGCCTCTTTTAAACCCCCCTCCAGGGATGGTGACTCCACCATTTATCTGGGCAGCCTGTTCCAGTGCTTCACAACCCTTTCTGTTAAGAAATGTTTCCTAATATCCAATATATGGATGTTGATGCAACAACCCCCCCCACCCCGGCCCCAAGGCAGCATATGAGCAGCAGGGTGAGAACAGGAGCAGGCAGTTCATTGCACACCCTCTCTATAAAACCCGGGCTCAGCTTCTCCTTGAGCTGGCATCTTCTCCATCCCTGCCTTGGACAAAGCCCATGGGAAGGTGCTCACATCTACAGTCTGGATCTGGGCCAGGGTTTGGGCACAGGGCTGTCCCCAGGTTCATGGCAAGAACAGTAGGACAGGGATCATCCCCAAAGTGGTGGCTTTGCTCCCCCTTGTGCTGGTGGACACCCCTGGCGAGACCCCTCTCCCTCCCCAAGAAGGTAGAGGGGGCGCAAAAAAAAAGGGACAGAGGAGTGGAAAGGAGGAATGACGGCTGCGTTGTGCAGCAGCAGGGTGACATCAGGCACTTCTGGATTTATAGAGGATTTGATCTTGCTAAGCGCATGCTGGATCAGATTAATACTATTAACATTTATGAATTACCCACTAGCAATTAGCCAAGGTGTCCTCCAGTTCGGCAGCAAAGGCAGCCCTGGGGCGGGGGTGAGGGAGAGGAGGATGCTGAGGGATGGCACGGCCACCATGGGGAGGTCAGGGACAGGCTGCTAGACCCCATGGCAAGGTCAAGGAGATGCCATCAGCAAATTTCAATCGTGAGGAGCAGGAAGAATGGGGAAAGCAGAGGGAAAGGCAAAGCCCTGAAAGGCAAGGAAGGGGCAGCAGAGGAGTAAATGGAGAAAGCCGAGGTGGCACAGGTGGACATGCTGGTCTCTGCTGACCCACCAACTCCTTCACCACTGGGGTCACCACTCCAGCTCCATCATGTCCAGCCCCACTCCAGCTCCATCACATCCAGCCTCATCACCACCAACCCCATCCCCACCTTGAGCAGGTTCTCCTGCCCGCACGCCTTAGATCTCCCCTGGCACAGCGATGGGGGTTGAATTTATGCAAACCAAATTTGCTCTTCTGGCTCTGATACATTTTTTTTCATTTCTCTGGGCATGGACAATTAAAATCAATGAAGTCAGTTTTGCTTTCATGTTCTCAGTGCTGAATTGGTTGAGATAAAATCACATTAAAGACACAGTTACACATTTCAAGGCAGAGATTGCCTGCACTGGAATTTTCTTTCATGCAAACCAATGGAAACACTTCTCCTGGAATCAAGGTCTGATTTTTTCTTTTGTTTTAAACTCCAATTGAGTCCCAATTTTACAATATACAAACACAAAGGCAAATCTAAGTGGAAGGCTTCATTTCAGAGGAGGAGGAAAAGCAATTTTCAACACAGTGTAACGAAAACATTATTCCTACAGGAAAAAAAGAGGAAAAAAAGTAATCATTATCTACGAAACAGCTCATGTTGAGTCAGCCCAGGGAGGATTGTGCTCGGCGAGTGAAGGGCTGGTCAGATGGCTGAATTGATTTTGGAGCTGGCGAGGGAGAGGTGATGGAGCCCAGGCTGACAAGGGGCTCAGGACCTGGCAGGAGATGCCCCAGCACCTGGTGAGCTGCCCATCGCAGCTGGACCTCCACTGTGCTGCCCATTCAACATACCAAAACCGTCTTTCCCCTCCCTCTGTTATGTTTGGAATGGATGCAGGACGGGAACAAAAATCTCTGCTGTTCAACAGCTCCCCAGGGTTGGCGCACGTCCCCTCCGTGCCTCAGTTTCCCTTGCAGCCAAGCACGGTGCAAAGTGAGCTTCACCAGCGCAGTGTGACGTCCTCCACTCTGCCTCCTCCCTCTCTTCCCCCTGCTCCAACCAGGGGACAAATCCACCGCGCCACAGGCACGTCAAACATCGGTGCCGAAACACATCTTAATTTTCCAGCCGGCCCCAACCCTCGCCCTCCTCCCACCCGCATCCAGCACCATGTTTATGTTCCACTTCCCGGGAAACAAGAGACTCGTTACCATGCGGAGGGCGACAGCAGAGCGATTAGTGAAATTTGTTACCCACATGCTCTGAACAAAATTAAATTAAAAGTGCTGCTTTGCTGTCAAGATAAGGGCCAAGCCGGAGAGATAATTTTTCACTCTCAAACACTCAATTACTCACTGAGGCTGTATCAGATACAATCTAAATAAATAAATAAATAAGCAGAAAGACCCACACTGCCTCCAGGAACAGATGTAAAATCCGTTATCTCTAGCGCAGTCCGGGGAAGTTAAAGAGCCTGCGGCTGCCGCAGCACCACGACCGCTTTAATTGCGGATCCCTCTGCTCCCCCGCTCACGCTCTGCAACCAGCGTCCGGCAGCGGCTCCTTTCCCCAAAACCTCCGTATCCCACAAATGTACCCAGGCATGGGTAGGAGCACGTGTGCACCCCGGGGACTTACAAGACCAAAGTGTCTGCTGGAGGAAGCCCAGCCCAGCACAGACAGGGTCTAACGGGGATGGAGAGGGCTGCTGGAGGGGTCTGATGTGCTGATGCAGTACCTGCTTGCTCCACGAGCAAAATAAGCCATCATGCAAAACCACCACGTTTGTTTGCTCACTAGAAAAGCAGTACCACCACCAGAGCTTTTAAAAGTCAGGAAAGGTTGGGAAGTAACAGCATTGCCCATCGGCACCATAGACTTGTATTGGGAAAGCATCTCATCCTCAGAGATTTGGGGATGTCCAGGTGATATGGGGACCCCGGCTGTCCCCTCTGGGGTGTTCCCCCCTGGCCTCACAGAGAGCAGCACATACCCCAAACCAGTCAAGTGTGCACCAGACACCAGCACCATCCTGTCCATCTGTCCCTGCAGCGAGTGGCTGTGTGTCCCCTTCCCAGGGAAGCTGAGGCACAGCTGGATGGATCGCATGAGGGGACAGGCAGCAGCTGAGCCAACACAGGGCTGCCAGTGCCAGCAAGGAAGAACAGTCCCCAAGGACAGACAGACAGCACGAGGCATGGACAGGCCCATTACTCCCTCTTACTAGCGTAAGCAACCAAAACCACGTTTGCTTTAGCGCCTTTTGTCTCCCATTTGATTTTCTGACTGCATCTCCCCCAGTCTCAAGGCTGCCGGCATGGTGAGCTGAACCCAGGGGGGCAACTCCCCAAGGACCACAGCAAAGACGGGGCGATGTGCTGCCCACGGTGTTCGCTCAGCCCCAGTGGGGCCAGGGGTACTGGCAGAGCACAGAGATGGCACCCAAATTTCATTCTGCATTTCGTTTAGTTCCCCATGAAATAATAAGTGTTTCCTGCCTCCGGAGACAGGAGAGGATCAAAGCAAAGCTTCCTCATATGTAACAGACTCCGAATACCTAATATTCCCTTATAAAAGGCCTTGTTTTAAACACCAAATACAGAGGCAGATCAAAGCTCAGCTTCTCATTTCTCTAACAGCCCTCAGAAGACTTCACCAGCCAGCAAGGCACGCTCAAGCACACACACACGGGCGGCTGACACCAATCCAAGGAACATAATTGGACTCTGCTAATTTGTCTAAACCATCACTCTGCGCTATAAAAACAGCTGGGTGCCTTGTTCATGGAGACCTCAGCCGAAGAGCATCCCAAAACTATGTCCTCCCTTCCCTGGGGTGCTGGGGATCTCTCCTGGGATGACAAGGCACCACCTGAATAAAAGCTGTGAATGAAAACGGGGATATATTTCCCCATCCCTTTTTAACAGGCTGCAGAAGAGGTGAAGCTGACAGGGGTGAAGCCATCCAAAACTCAGCTGAGGATGTTGGATGAGAATCCAGCTGGGTCTCTGTGCTGGATGCCCTCCACATCTCAACCATCATTGTGTCCACAGCATCGCTTTGTGCTTGAACCCAGCGTTCTGCTTTGTATCAAGGATTGCAGCAATACTCTGTACCTGACCCTTCTGCCTGATACAGGGAATAAAATCAACCCCAGGGGCTCATCAGCGGACTTGGGGACCCTCGGCAGGTCCCAGGGGCTCAGACATGGGGTCCCTGACAGGTCCCAAGGGCTCAGACAACAGCCAGGTTGCAGGAGGGACCAGAGGATCTCCAGGATTCCAAGACAAACAGTGTCGCAATGCCCAGCTCCTCGCAGGGTCTCCGCATGACACCATCACTTTCCCTGCCTCAGTTTCCCCTGGGCCGGGCAGCTGCACAGCATCCGCCCTTCAGACCTGATGTGATGCCGATTTGCTCATCATTCACTCCTCAGAAACCTCCTAGCAGGGCCTTTAAAAGAGCAGGAACATTTCTGTGTTACAGAGCAGCTGCTCCAGGGCCCAGGGAAGCAGACGGAGGTGGGGGAGGCTCGTTAGACTTCTTGAGTCCTTGACGAGCCGGGCAGCGCAGAGCACGGGGGCCAGCCCACCACTGCAGTGAGCCTGGTATGGCCTTGGAATTATGATAATGCTTCTTTTCTCCACCCCCACGCCTTCTCTCCATTTGAGCAGCCACCGGGCAGGCGCTGCCTGCGACCTGTGGGGCTCAGCGCTGCAAATCAGACCTGGAGCTGAATATATTTTGCTGGGCAGGAGCCAAGCACCACCCTGGAGCAAGGGGATGGAGCAGGAGCGATGCACCATGCAAGCAAAGTTTGTGCACGAGGCTCTGCCTCCCTGGTTTGGGGTTTTTTTTTTGCTGTGAATATTTTCCTCTCGAACTCAGAGGGGGACCTGAGTGAACACATCCCATGCTGTTCAGGAGAAGAGAGGAACTGAGTGAATATCAAAGCTTGGTCTAGGATGCGATGGGCAGCTGGGGATGTGGATTAGCATCTCCACAACACTAGCAGTTCTCTCTCACAGAGACTTTAGTACTGGTGAAAAGTGCAGTGACTGACAAGAGCCACAGCCAGCACAAGAGGAGGTTCTCAGTTCTCCCAGGGCAGTGGTAAAGGGGAGAGCCACCCCCACCAGCAAGCAAAACCCTGGAGTGCAC
This sequence comes from Patagioenas fasciata, assembly GCF_037038585.1. Lineage (NCBI taxonomy): Eukaryota > Metazoa > Chordata > Aves > Columbiformes > Columbidae > Patagioenas > Patagioenas fasciata. The sequence continues at coordinate 4,652,804 of NC_092539.1, forward strand.
AAATCTGTTGCAAACAGGTTGCAAGGAAATCTAATTTCTGGAAAATCTTGTGCAATCAGAAATTAAGGTTAGCAGGAAGAAGCAAACCAACCATCCCCAGCTGAGGGTCCCTCCAGCCTCCCAGCACTTGAGACTGCATGCCAGCACTGCCATCCAGAGCAGAGCTCACACTGATGCACCAAAAGCAGAGAGTGAAGAGCTGGTGTGAGCACATGGTCATGGCGAAGAAAAGGGACCCTCGCTGAAGCTGGGCATGAACAGAGCCCTTCATGGCAGAAGCCACCTCCCCAGTGACACCAGAGACCAGCACCACCTCTCTCAGCCCAAACCCCAGAGATGGGGCTGAGCCCAACAGCAAACAAGGACCAACACTCCACAGAAAAGTCTCCTCTGCGTTATTTGTTACTCTCCCCTCCTCATAACTTCTCTGGAGACTTTTCAAAGACAAGGGAACATAAGGTTAAGGGGATATCACAGACCTAGAAGCTGGGAAGATGTGTGGTGCAGTGTGCTGGGATCACAGAAGGTGATGCCTCAGCTGTCCCTGCCTCTGTGGCTGGACTGGTCAGATTTACTTCTCCACATATTCCAGCACTGAAAACCAGGTATTAACGGGTCTGCTGCTTCTAAGCTACCAGAACAAGCTTTCCCTCGCTCGATTTTTACCTACAGGAATGTCCCTCTAAAATATCTTGCCAAAACACTACAATACCTACAGTCTTTCTTCTACAGGAGACAAATGAAGCCCATGACCACTTAACCAGCTGGCTTCAACAAAGCTCCAAACAAAACTGATCCTACGCATCACCTAAGTGGAAACTTCCCATTGCATCAGCTGAGATCAATGCCTCGACAGTATCAGTAATTAGGTTGAATCCTGCAAAACCTAATCCAAGAAGAGAAACCCTGAGGAACTTCTCTCCTTAGACCTGATAACTACCTCACGGCACCTGCAATGACACACAACCATGGCAAAATCAATACAGGAACATCACTGCAAGAATTAACCGTATCTGACGACGCATCCTTCTCTATTAGAGTTATGATCTTGTCCAATTATGGATCTTTGCTGAGCTTGTAATTATGAGTTTGGTACTGTGACTTCCCACTAAGCTATTGCTTTCCTTCCACGAGGGAGAGAAGAGTCAATGAAAGGATAATGGAAAATTCTTTTCAAGGACGCAGCGATGGCAAAAATTAGCTAGACAGGAGGGGGAATACAATGGGGACTTTATGCAAGACAATTCCCTTGTTTCGCCACCGCCGAACACGAACAAACCAGGCTCTCGCAGCATCACTCAAACGCTAACGTAGATCTAACAGCCGGCTCTGTGCAGCCGTGCCAGGCAGCTCTTCCTCCCGAACTCCCTTCAAACCCGGCCATCAAAGCAGCCAAACGAACAACAGCTTATTCAAAAGAAAAGAAAGGAATTCTTCCTGTTTATCTATTCCTTTATATTTGCCCTACAAGGAAGCTTAAACAAACAGCCCAAAGCCAACGTTTACGTCAATAAGAATATCTTTATACCTGGTATACAGCAGGAGAGGGTTTTGAGAGATTGACAGAACACTTGACCACACGGTGAATGGCATCAAGCAGCGGGAAAGCAAAGATTTATCTGCTTTTCATTAAAACACAGTTTTCCACACCTTGCTCACGCACCATCTCCCAGTTCCCTTGTGGGAGCTGAAAAACACCCAAACTTCAGCAACTTGTCCAAAGTACTTTCACCCAGCCCAGTATTTCAGAATAAGCTACTGAAAAAAATCACTCCAGCACATAGGAAATTTTCCCCCTGTGCCACCAACTTCTTGGGACCATTTTTGCTCCTGCTTGCAATACAATCAATTTCTCCATTCTCTTGCAAATCGCTTTCTCCTTAACACAGCTACGTTTGTACTGCAACAGATAACTTTAACACACAAATTCTCCCCCTGCTTCTCATCAAAAGCTCATTTGAAACTCGGTGAGAATTTCTGGTGGTTCTAAAACACATGGAAAATCAAAAAAAAAAAAAACAAACACACAGAATGCCCTGCCTTTCAGCAGGAACAAATGCAATACACCCCTGTGTATCTGTGTGTTTATTCCCACATGCAATCATCAAGCTGATCAGAGGTGTTGAGGTAATTTCACATTCAAATAAACACGTTGCGAGCGTTTATCGGAATGTCTAATCATTGAAACAAATGGGGCCGCGTTTGCCGCGGTGGGCGCAGGCATCTCTTGGCGTGCTGCGCTCTGCCGATGCCGCCTTAATGCACGGAACAAATGGAGGGAACAGACCCACTGTGCAATTTCAAAATTGCTTCTTCCCAGTGTAGTTGTTTCCTGACAGGGATTTTTCAAATGCAGCAGCGAGGATCGCCCTGGCATCCACCAAAGAGCTTGGTCCGAGGGTCCTGAACAAAAGCGATCCAGCGGGATGTGACCGGAGGAAACGTAGACACTAATTTCAAACTGCTGATGATATTTCAGTTTCTCAGCTCCTCTAACTCACAAAAAAGCCTGAAGGGATGCTGGTCAACAAATCCCTGCCCCAGCCATCATTTTGAATTTGTTCCTTTTAATTGCCTTTGTGCCGAGAGGAAGGCTGGGAAATTTGCTTTGCATGGGAAATAAAGGGCAGGAAACAGGAGTTTGGTACAACAAACCACCAAGGTGAGCATCCCCGAGAGCTGCGCTGGTGCCAGGACAGCGACAGACACAGTGACCACAGGCCAGCACAGCTTTAGGGAAATGCCAATGCATGTGTAATGTAAATGATACCAGAAACCATCAAAGAAACCCAGAACCTCAGCAACATCACTTCTTATGGCTGGTGCCGCATCACACAAACAGCACATCTTGGGATGTCCTTACCACTACAGAATGGTGCCGCAGTCCTCACCTGGACTCACATGGCATCAGACAGCATCACCCATTGGAACAGTCAAGGTGCTCAACCATTTTTTTCCTCTTACACCCATGTGCATCAGCAGCACCTATATCATGTTGTACCTTTGCTTCGTCTCCGGCTCCGATACTGCTCAGTGTAGAAAGTTAGCTGGGTTTCATCATCTGCTTCTGAGCCAGAATTTCCTTTGGCACGTCCGAACCCGATCCCACCTGCAAGCAACAGAGAGGAAAAAATCAGCCGTGTCGGCTGGGATGCAGTGCAGCACAGGGAGCCAGGAGCTCCTGCGCAGAGGTGATGGATTTGGCCAATATCCACCCCTCCTGGTCCAAGGACTCTGCTGGGGGTCACCAGAAAAAATGGGGGACTTCTGCCACTTGTGATTTCACTGATTCCTCATTGCCCTCATCAGGAATCAATACCCCATGGTGCCAATTGTGAAGTGAATATAAGAAGATGCTTTCTTCCCCCAGGAACATATTTTACAAATGCATTGCAATGTATTTACAAAGAAAATCACTGAGTGGAGAAGCTGCTCTCCCCAACGACACCTATGTGGTCAAGTACAGTGAGTTTTAGGTGTTTGCTTCAAAGCAAACCCAGCAGAGACAAGCAGTGCAGGGGGAATGCAGCACTCAGGGTGGGGGGAGCACTCAGGACCCCACTGCCTGGCGAGGGTCCATCTTCCCTCCTTCAGCACCCAGTTTGGCCCATCTGCTCCCCAGCTCGCTGTGACAGCCAGCAGCATCCATCCCCGCAGCAGCTGGTACCAACAGCCATGGCCAGGAGCAGGGCTGGCCCCCAGTTTACCCAGCATCTTCCTCCCAGACCTGGAGCTGGTGTGGGATGCTCGAGCTGGTGCAGGATGCTGGAGGAGTCACCAGACCCACCAAGGAGTGATGGATGCTTAAAAAGCAACACAGACTCTAACTGGCAGAAGTTGTTCAATCCTTGCAGAGTTTAAAGTAAAGAGGCCTCTAGGGGTTGACAGCGGCCCTTTAAACTGCCATTAAAATATTTTACTGTTTTTAAAAAATCCTTTATTCTAGGCAGAAGTACAATTTCCCCATTTCTTGGCAGGAGAACAGAAAACGAGCAGTGCCTTCTGCCCTCTGAAATCCTTAATCACCGCGATGAGAGGCGGCTGGCAGGAGCCGCAGGGACGCCGGGAGCTCGGCACGTGGCTCCTGCCCTGTCCATGCCCTGACCCGTCCCTGCAGCACCTCTGGGGGGGTCTCAATATGGGGGTAGGAAAAGGCTCCAACTGCTGCTTTCCTCCTGAAAGCAGCAGGAGGGTTCAGGGCTTGCACAAAGCAGCGTTTAGTGTTTGGACATGGGGTCTTGGGGGGCATTATAGACTTGCAACCCCAAACCACAACCCACCATCAGCTACTCTTCAGACCCCTATACTGCAGCAAATATCCAACCTCAGGATAAGCCCAGGGACTGGGGTTTGGAAGGGCACAGCCCAGTGGTAAAACCAATAAAGCTTATTCACATCAGCAAGGAAAATCTTAATTAACCTGCGCTTCTTATGCAGGCCCTTGGGCAACCAGCCAGGGCAGCAGCTCTGCAGCACGTCCCTTGTCCTGCCGAGCAGAGAACACCAGGGACGGGAGAGACACCAGCTACGGGAGCTCAGCAGAACCAGCTCCTCTGGCCACACAGGCAGCACAATTGGGGGTGTTCAACCTGGAGAACAAGAGCTGAGGGGAGACCTTCTGATCTCTGAACTGCCTGAAAGGAGCTTGGAGGTGGGGCGGGTCAGGCTCTGCTCTCCAGGAACAAGCGCCAGAAGCAGAGGAAACGGCCTCAAGTTGCACCAGGGGAGGTTGAGGTTGGATCTGGGGAACAATTTCTTCCCCAAAGGGCTGTGGAGCATTGGAACAGGCTGCCCAGGGCAGTGCTGGAGTCACCACCCCTGAAGGGGTTGAACAGATGTGGAGATGAGGTTCTCAGGGACACGGGTTAGCGCCAGGGCTGGGTAAACCATCAGACTCAATGATCTTGAGGGTCTTTTCCAACCAAATGATCCTGTGATTCTATCACACTGTCCCTCTCCCACCTTCCCATGAGCCAGACCTGGTGGCTTTGGGCAGGCAGGTGGCTGGGGGTGGACAGGGGCAGCGATCTCCAGAGTTCGCTCCCCTCTCGCACCGCACTGACGTGACCAGGCAGCAGCTGCTCCACCAGCCGCCATCCCAGCCCCCTCCGGCCGCTCCGCGTTTGTGTGCTGGCTGCGTCTGGGTGATGGATGGCGCTGACATGTTAAATTACTCAGGCTGGATGTCTTCAGAGAGCTGGTGACAGCGATATTGCATTTTCTGATTACCCAGCACTGCGCAGGACGTATGAATACAGGACTTGGGAGACCCAGTGCAGGTCCCCAGCCCACAGCGGAAACGTCTCCTCTGACCCAACACGCAGTGGCAGAGGTCAGCATGGAAACACGAGTCCAGGCATGGAAACACGAGTCCAGGCTGAGAAACGGCTGTGAGGGATGTGCTTTTAGCCCTTCACACTATAGAGGATGCCAGAACGCATGTTGGCGGTGGTTTTGGGGGTCCCAAAGGCCAGTTGAGTCAGCCTGTCAGATGCAGGAGTGCTAATCCTTGACTGATCTTGCCGTGAGCCTGATTTCATGTTTAACTGTGCCCAAAATCTTGCAAAGCATCTCTGTGAGATGCTCACACTTGGGGCAATGCCTCCTGCATCAGCTCCACCAGCAGGTTACTTGCCAGGGCACAGTGACAAGGATGCTTATGGAGAGGATGAGGATGCTCACAGCAAAGAGCACCCACATGCAGCTACCAATGAGGATTAACAGGGAGACCACTCCAATAAAGCCAAGCAGGCCTGCCTGGTCAGCACTCCTTTTCTCTTTAAAAAGAGGGAGAAAACCACCAAGTAACAGACAAAAAGATCCTCGTTGCCACGACCGATTACAGAGCAGAATAAGATGCTTAAAGAGAGAGGACGGGAAAACAGCAGCTTCACAGCACTGGGTACACATAACACACCTGCAGTCCTCTGCAGTGACTCCCCCAGGGAGCTACATGCCCTTTACACTCAGTTTACTTCCGGTATTTAAAAAACCAAAGCTCCCCTTCCTCATCCACACCCCCACCTCCTGCCCCAGGGGGACCAGGCAGTGGGGGCGAGGAGGGGGAGCTCAAGGAAGATGCTCTTGCCTCTAATCCTGTTTGCAGATTTACAGACTCGTTAATCCGTTCAAATAGATCGCAGCTCAGCCGCGTGCTGGAGCAGGGCGCTGGTTTGGAGCCCGACACTAATTTAGCCGGGAGCAAGGGCGGGGTGCCAAGGCAAATACCTCTCATTAAGCTGTAATTAAAGATGGTAGAGTTAATGCTGAATAGGGACTAAAGAAATAAAATTCAGAAATTAGAGGCTCTGTGATCCCCAAAGACTTCCCGTTAGCTAAAGCCATGTGTATTTTTTAAAAGGTGCATTTCCATCATCCAAAAATTAAAAGCAAACCTGACATTTTAAATGCCTTTCCCAAAGCCACGAGGTTACCGAGCTTCTCAGAAAAGCCAAATGGATGCAAAACAAATCAACACAGAGTTAAAATAAAGAAATAAGTAATGGGAACTTTTTGGATAGCTCCTGTCTGAGGTCAGACTGATCCTCCAAGTTGAATGTTATAACAGAAGTGGGAGCTCGTACATGTCCCCATAGCGTCACTCAGCATGTCCATGTATCCCCCTGTCCCACAGTCAATGCAAAGGCATTTTCTGCATCACACCCCTCCAGAAATGGGCCCGACCCTGTACAACCACAGCATTAAAGACCCACAACCTCCCTACTCGACTGCGTTCGGTTCTCTCCACCTGCACACTTGCTTGCCCTGTGCACCGCAGTCTGCTGGGCACTCTACAAACCCCTTTGTTCCCAGGCTCCCCAGTATAAACCAGATGAAGAGTTCCCCTCCCCATCCTCCCAGTAAGGTCCATGCACCAAGGGCTGGCCAGGCAATGCAGAGCTATACAATCAGCTAAGTGGAAATTTTCAGTTTAATTAAATTTACCCCCAAAAGAGCACCAGTCAACTAAAAAAAAACCAAATGTGGCCAGAGAATGGTAAATCAGATGCAATTTTAGGGAAGGGGAAAAAAAATGCAAACATTTTACTTGGAAATCTATCCAGCGAACAACAACAAAAAGGGAAAAAGAAATAAAAGCCCTTTTCAAAATGAAGCATTCTGCTCTGGTTTGTCATTGCAGCAGGGACACACACACACTGGCTTTGGCCAACAAAAATTCTTCCTCCTCCTTGATCTTCCCTTTTCCTTCCGGCAACACCAAAAAACCCACATCAGGGTGGGTGGTTCAACAACCAGGTGATGGTCTCATGGTGCCCACCATGGAAAACTGGGGGCACTCTGATCCCAGCCTTTGCATAGCGGTGAAGGGTTTTATTTTCACCAAGGACCAACTCAAGGAGCTGGATGTGATGCTTTGACTCGAATGAAGCGAAGGCTCCCGGCTGAAGTCCAAAACAGCCTCACCAGCAAAATGTGATGCTCCATGGGGGATGGACAAATGGGTGAGGTGGAACAAAAAGCAAAGCAGGGACCGCGGGTAAGCCCAGCCAGCCTGAGGCTCCTCTACCTGGGCTAACTTTGGGTGAGTTATAGCACAGCCAAGACCTCCAAAACACAAGAAATCTCAGCCCTGACTGACACTAGACCCCAACTCAGGCAGAAGGACCTATTAACAGCTCGTTTATCCTCAAAGCCAGGGTGCTTTTAAAGGTCTGCCCCAGGAGAGGGCACCAGACCCCCTCTCTGCACAAACTGACCACCCTCAAAGGCTCCAACATCCCACCCAGCCCCTGGGGTGGGTGCATCGGGTGCTCCATCAGCCAAACCCGCATCTTCGCTCCCTCCACCAACACGTCCCCTGGGCATCACTTCCCAGGTTAAGCCCCGCTCCCACACAGTTGGGTTGGGATGCTTCAGCTACCAGCCTGGCTGCATTTTTGGGAAGCAGTAAATCCAGACCTTCTGGGACTCAGCATCCTTCCCAGCCCTCAACAGAGACATCCTCCTTCCCGCCCTCCCCTCCTGCACCTCGGCTCTTCTCATCCTCCCTCTCCCTCTATTATTCATAAGCTCTAAATGCGCTTCACTGGATAAAAGTGTTTGGGGAGAAAGTTTGTATGAAAAAGGCATTAGACAAAATAAAGTTATATGGTACTGTAAATGGACAGGGTGGTGTGTGGTTTGTGTGTTTTTTAAGTCGATCTTCTCAGCAATATACGACCTTTCCCAGAGCTGCTAGAAACACTTAGTGCAGAATCAGATTTAATGACAAGCAATAGGCAGCAGTTTAAACACACTTAGTGCGGGGAAGCGAAGCAAAGCAAAGTTTATCCCAGATTTGGTTTTGTTGGGCTGGGGTGGTGGCTTGTTCAGATTCGGGTTTGGTTTATCCCATGCAGGATAGTGGGAGCCTTTCCATAAAGGAGAAAACCCTCGAGTTGTGCACGGTTCTTTCAGGGATAGTGCTCCAGCTGCAGGGCTCTGATGAGGTTAAACATTAATTAAATCGAACCACGAGAAAATAATTACACACATGCATCCGTCAGGCTGACTTGTCGCTACCCAGTAACAAAGTTGGATGCAAACTCCATCAGTGGAACTGTCACACGGCTGTTAGGAGGAAATAAATGCATCCCAAATGGATAATTTCATTTAGGAGGAAAGAAAAAAAAAATCCCACGGATTGCAAAGGATTAATGAGGCGAAGGGTTTATGTTTGCAATTGGATGTAAAATGCAAACATCGTGAGTTGTGATATCATCGTTTAACCTTCATGTTGGATAGCACTCCAACCGCTCGCCCGCCGGAGGGACAATTAACCGCGGGCTGTAAAAACAGAACCTCCGACACGGGAGAGGACCAGGGAGAGATGTGGATGGGGCCTCAGCACCACGGCTTTCACAAGCAAAATGTAATTTCAATTAAAAGGAGATGAGGCTGGGATCGGGCTGTGGGGAGTGAGATGGCCACTGGAGATGCTGGACCTAGCTTGCTTTTGAGGGGCTGCTCATTCATTTCTCATAATTAAGACCTGAAAACATTTTTCTAGGGTGTGTCAGCGAGGGGTCCTGTAAGCAGAGACTCCTGAAGGAGAGATGCCTCACTGAGCACCATCAGTGGTTTGCCAAGCAGAGAAGAAATTCAGCTCCCCATCCCCAGCAGAGATGTTGGGCACGAGCTGGTCTCCAACCCTCATAGGGAGCAAACAAAAACCTGGGCAGAAATGGAGGGTAACAAAGGGCTCTCTTGTCCTGGCGTCCACTGACTGTTCCCACTGATGGGCAGAGGGATCCTGGGGGATGGTGGTGATGTGGTGAGGGTGGGGAAGATCTCCTCCTGCTTTACGGTATGCTCTGGCACAGTGCAGATGAGGATTTGCAGGGAGGTGGACAAGCTCCAGCCCAGGGAGGTGGGAGATGGAGGGTACGTGTCCCCAGAGACTGGGGACAAGCCGGGCTGGTTCAAGGCCACACTCTGCTCCCATGCAGCCAGAGGCTCTGCCTGCAGCTGGGCATCACGTCTCCTCCTAAGCTGGGCTGTGAGGATTAATTGACTTACTCCATTAGTGACCAGAAAACCTCTTGCCTTCAGGTGATTTAAAAGTGAAATAAAAACTAGAAAAAAGAAATGAGGCGGGAGCAGGGAGTCAAGGAACTTCATCAAGGCAGTCGCTGTGGACCTCAGAGCACCCACACGCATGCACAATCCAGATATATGTATTTGAATAACTACTAGAAAACAAACCAAATAATTTAAACCAGTTAAGGAGTCAGAACATTTTCTTCACACTAAATGAATAATTTATGGGCAGAGCTATAATAAAAAAAAGCCCTCTCCAGGCCTGTATTGCAGGAAAATGTATCCAGAATAAAAGATCACATTTCAGACTCATAAATAAATGAAAAACAAAACCAAGAGTAAACAGCGAGAAAAGTATTTCCTTCCCGGTTCCTGGCACTGCCACAGAGACCCACAGTGCCCAGGGTGGACCACGGCCAAGGGACCCCCTGTCCATCATCCCTGGAGGGACCCTGACGCCTCCTCCTCCTCCCCAGCTGGAAATCTGGACCCAAACCCTATGCAGACCCTCGGCACTCATTGCTTAACCCTCAGCCATTACTGATTTAAGCAGTAACAGCAATAGGAGGAGATAGTTGCCCTTCCTGAGATACAACATAAGGACCATTCCTTCTCCCAGGGCTGCTCCAGCCAAACTCCTCCGGTTGCCCCAGTGCAGGTGACAATGGGCATCACGGCTACAAATAAAACCGGGATCCCTTCAGCTCACTTTTGCACAGTGCAGGCTTTAGAGCCATGAAACGCTGCTCCCACCCTCCACGGGGCGCCTAAAAAAATAGCCCAAAATACCCCAAGCACTGGGAAAGCACAATGAAGAGAGGTCTCAGTGATGTGAGTTACACCCAAAATGAACTTCACTCCTTCCTCCAATATAAAAACTTGCCAAGAAGGTGCATCTCACTCATACCAAACCACAGTTAATCAGGGGAGCTGGCAGGGACCCCTGATAAACCCCCAGCGGGATGCAGTCCCCAGCATCTCCCTCAGATCACCCAGAGGATGCTGATGGGGGCTCAATTCCTCTTCACCCCATCACAGCAGAGCTCTGGCATCCCAACGCTCCACAGTGACGGTGAGGAGCTCCTGCCTTCATCCCCAGCCAAACCCAGGGTGTCAGTGGAGCAGCCGGTGACCGCGGCACAACCTACCTCGGGGCCGGCTGCGGCGTTTCCGTCTCCCCATGGACGTGCTGCGCAGCGCGGGCTGGAGCTGCCCGATCTCGATGGGCGTGTTGGTGCGGAAGCTCTCCTTGAACTTCTGCATCAGGGACTCCACCGTCTCCTGTGTCACTTCGGGAGCTGCAACACCAGCAAAGGGACTGTGGTTAAGAGAGGACCGGGCCACCACGTCCCCACTGCCCACACAACCCGCTCCAAGCAAAGAACAGTGTGAGTCGGAGGTTCCTGGTGCAAGAGCTCTGCCAAGACCCCTCAATGTCATCCACGGGGACCCATCCAGAACTTTCCAAACCCATAGAGCTCAGAAAATTGAGTTTACAGAAACTGCATTTTTCACACTGCTTTCCAGCATTTTGGATTATTCCCTGCCTCTTCCCCCATGGGCACATGGAAGTGTCCTGTCCAAGTTACAGCCTGAAGGGTTCAAAACAGAACCCCCCAGATACTCAGCTGCCTTTGGGTCAAGTTTAACTCTACCCCAGGAGCTCAGAGTTGTACCCAAGGCTTGGTAGGTTTTTGGGCAGTCAGGTACTTTCTGCCAGGCAAGTTTGGGGTTATAGAGCAGTGGACAAGGTTGGAGTGAGACCAGGTCAAGGATGTACAGCCTGTCCGGGCAGGCTCTGAGCTGCTGCACGAATCCCCGGGGTCTTCCAGGGGCTGCACCCACATGCTGGGCAACAGCTTCTGAGCTCAGGAAACAGCTTTCTGCACCACCCCACAGCACACCACAGCCAGCTGATGTTTAAGCAACTCCCCTCCTTGCTCTCACACACCCCCTTAATCCAGTACTGCCAGAAAAACCCCCAGCAGACCAGAATTGTTCTAAGAAACTCACCACCCAGCCACAAAACAGGCAGTTATGGGAGATCATGAAACAACTCACAAAGAGCAAAGATGAAATTCAGGATCAAAAGGTTGTCCTCTGGCAGACCACAGAGGTCTCCCAGGTTTAACAAATAGTTTGGCCTCTGTCAGCTCCTTGAATAAACTCATTAGCAGAACATAACCTCTATCCTTGTCTCCATTTCAAGAGTCCCAAAGTCGCCCTGATTAGCTCCCAAAGCTGACCCTGCCCCGCAGTGTGTCCATGTAGGGCTGGAAGGGACCACCGGCGACAGGCACCCCACATCCCACTCAGATAAGCGATAAGTGACCACCTTGGAGCTGCCCAGTCTGCCAGGGAGATTTATCACCCCACCGCCCTGCTCCAGAGACACATCAGATCTGTACGGAGCACCCGGTGAGCTTGGGATGCATAACTGCTCTAAATCATGGACTTTGCAGCATGTAGCAGGGGCCACTTGAGTGCGAAATGAGAAGGTGACCATGCAGGACGAGGCATTTGTAATCCTAGACAAGGATTTAACTTAAATGCAGAGTCTGCAGCAGACTCCTCCACCAGCCACCCACACTGCAGGGAGGGGAGCGCAGACGCATAGGGAGAGGATCCATCACACCGGGTGATGGGGAGATGAGGATCCAACCCACTGCCTGAGTAAGCACCAAAGGTGGGAACTATTTCAGGAGAGCTCCAGAGAGAGGGTGGCCTAAGAGACCACCTATGTTACATTTTCCATTTCTTCCACACCAGGAGCACCACAGATCAAAAGCAGAGCTCCCCAAAGCTCTCTGCATTTACAGCAGGTACAGCCAGATCCTGCAGCATTGCAGAGGGGAAAAAAATATATCAAGAGCAGGGAAAGGTCTCCAAAGAGCACCCAGTCCCACCCCAACAGCACAGATCCAGCCCCTCTCACAGGGCTCCCCTGAGGTGCTGGGGAACGATGCTGCGGCAGCACCAGCACAGCTCAGCATCCCCCTGCGTCTGCGGGGGGAAGCCCGTCCCTGCAGCTCCTTCACCCGGGAGCAAGCGTAGCAGGGCCTCCCTGCGAACAGATGGCAAGTTATTTGAACCCCGGGGCTGTGCGATATATAACGTGTGCAAGTGGAGCAGGGAGCTCAGGAACCGCGCGGCTGAGGCTTATTTACCGAAAGGAGGCCAGAAGGAGAGCGCGGGAGGGGAGAGAGAGGGGGCCATGCAGTCAGCCAGTGATGAAACGCGGAGAGGTCGCAGCTCTCTTGTGGTCCCTGCTCGGCTGATGGGAGTAATCAGTACCACAGTGATTGTACCCATCTGGCCACCGCGCTCAGCACATCCATCCAGAGGCATCTGCTCCTGCACTCAACACTGGAGCGAAAGCCAAAAGCTGCGGGGGAGCATTGCCTTGGTGGGGAGAGGGTCCCTGCAGTTGCTGGTTATTTGTGGTGATGTTAGAAGTACTTATTTTCCAGGAATGGGAGCAAAAAAGCTCTCTCTGCTCTGCACAACTCGTGTGCGTCAGCACATCATTAGTTTCTTCATGCCCCTGAGCTCAGGGGTTTCAGGCCAAGAAAGAAAAACAAACAAACATAACCAACCAAACAAAAAAAGCCCACAAACAAGCAAACAAACTCATGGAACTCAACATGGTCACCGTGGAGAAAACTCTCACTGACAAACAAAAGGTAGCGGGGCTTTAATTGATGAGTACCAGGGATCAAGGATGAAGGAAGGACTGAGCCTTCCTGCGTAAAATAGGGAGAAGAAACCACTGCACCGTAATGCAACGATCACAGGACACACCAGGATTGCTGGGACCCTGCTGACTATTGGGGTGTCCATCACATCCATAAAAGAGAAACAGTCCTCTGCAAACTGCCACCTGGGCTTTGCCCCCTGGGGTGCTCTACCATCTGAGCCTGGAAAGCCCAGTGCAGGAAAACACTGCTGGACCGATGCCTCTGTGGGCATAGAATCACAGAATCATTTTGTTTGGAAGAGACCAAGATCATCCAGTCCAACCATAACTGACCTCTAGCACTAAACCACGTCCCTAAGAACCTCATCTATATGCCTTTTCAACACCCCCAGAGTCACACAACTGCACAGCAAACACGAGTGCACGCGTGCGCACTGCTGTACGCTACATGTGTGCTTGGCATTCTCCTCTCCCACTGAGGTTTTAATAGTTCAGAAAAGGAGCAGAACACACACTAAGATGCCTCAGCACCCCAGCTCTGCCCTGCGGCCCCTTCCTGTGCCAAACACCAGCTCAGCCAGTGGCTCCCAGTGCTGCCACAGGACCTGCACAGTGCAGCCACATCACCCGACGATGCAGTCAAACACAATGCAGATTTAGAGGGGATGGGACCATCCCTTTCTTGAGCAAAGCTTGCCAAACTGCCTTCTCTCCCATCCCTGGTTTCCAGGAGATAAATCCATCCGGGCTATTGAGCTCACATCTTCGTCACCACGCTGAGAGTTTCTCCAGCCTGGCAGAGGTGGTGAGATCCACCCCAGGGTTTGGCACAACATGATGATCTCAATCTCACCCCACCCTATATCAAGGGCCTTTGACAGCGTAACAACCACAGGAACAAACTGAAGCAGAGGAAGCACGAGGATCTCCAGCCTCTGCAAAATCAGCTTCCAACTCCAGCAGCAATTTAAGGACGCAGCTGAAGGTCACTGTACCTTTGTAAAGCATATTACATGTTCCCTTCATACACCTCCCTCCTGTCCACCCCCATACGTTATTTTGAAAGTGATTTGCTCTCCTTATGGCTCCCCTATTCATTTGCACATCTCCCACAAAACAATTCATACCAATAGCCTTTCTTCCTCCCTTCCTTCCTTTTTGCTGGTACAAACTGCAGTGAGAAAATATGTTGCTTGGCTTAAAAATTACAAAAGGAAAAAAAAGGCATCAACTGAACAATATGAGCGATACTTGGGTAAAAATACATTGCAACAGAGATGGGAAGTGGCAACACTCGTTCCAGCCCTCACAGGAATCCCAGCACAACCAGCAGAGTCGTGCCTGTCCTGACACACAGGCTGGCTGTGGGGGTTGTTTTGGGAGGATACTAAAACCAGTATCTCACCAGCTTCAGTGGTCAGGAGGGATTCTCCAAAACGCAGTCCCAGGTTTGGATCAGTGCAACCACCCACAAGCCCATACCTGCATCCCATATCTGAGAGATACACCAGTTGTGTTCCTTCACTGGTTACAGTTGGATGGTGCCTCTGTCATCCCAGGACATCACCAAGGGTTTGGCACAAGGGACAAGGAACTGCCAAACCCCTTGGACTGTGCGCCATTTTCTGCCAGCAGAGTCTGGGAAGCTGGGACGAAGACAGTGACAACAAAAGTATCCCGCAGCCCTTGGGAACAAGCCCTCAACCTCACTGAGATATAAAATCATTTTGGTTGGAAGAGACCCTCATGATCATCGAGTCCAATCATTGCCCCAACCCTGGCACTACCCCATGTCCCTGAGAACCTCATCTCCATGTCTGTTCAACCCCTCCAAGGATGGTGACTCCACCACTGCCCTGGGCAGCCTGTTCCAATGCCTTCCCTTTCCAGGAAGAAATTACTCCCAAGACCCAACCTTAACCTCCTCTGGTCCAATTTGAGGCCGTTTCCTCTCATCCTATCACTTGTTACATGGGAAAAATATTCAAGGGTCTTCAGATGTGGCCTTGAAGGACCCCAATGGAGCAGCTGTAGCATGTGCTGGAGAGCTACCCTCAGCCTCAGCCAACGCTCCTGCAGCCCACAGAGTCCCCACAGTCACCCCAGGACCTGACAGCCCCCTCGATGCCACACAGCTCCTCCCCAAACCAGGCTCAGCGCCTTGCAATGAGCTGGATGGTCCCACAGCCTGGAATTTGCAGCTTGTTACAACAGAACGGTGAGGCTTAGGGTCTGCAAAGGTGCCAGCTCCCCCGCGTCTCCCAGTGTTTGGCTTAAAGTTTCAGTCCCTGCAGCCACAACCATCCCTCTCCTCCAGCCACAACATCTGCACTCCTGACAGTGGAGGGAGAGGGCTGGAAAGGCAACAGCAGCTTCTATTAGAGTTTCCCATGCTACGTATTGAGCAAAAAAAGAGTTAAAGAAAAAAACAGTTCTTTAAGCAACTGATTTTCACATCCCTCTCCGATTTCTGAGCGCCAGAGAGCGAGTTATCGATTCCTCAACATTACCAGTGGTTAAAATGCTCCTGGAGTTTTGGAGAGAGGAGCAACTCGCAGAGCAGCTCAAGAGCTGCTCGACTGCGCAAGCTGCTTTGCTGGAATCAAAGTGTTTCACCAGAACACGTCAAACTCAATCAAGGATTAAATGGAAAAGTTTGGGCGCAATTAGAAGTCGAGGCTGGTGGAATTTTTACCCCCTGATTGGTGCACGGATTCATGACGGCACCCAGGGCCACAGCTCCGTCATCTCAGACACCAGTTCCATCTCCTGCTCCGTCACTCACCGCTGCCAGGATTTCTCCAATAATCAGCTTTTTCCAGGCACCTGGGGATCACTGACGCTGGCTCAAAAAATCTAACGCAACGTCGCATCCATAATGCACCCCGTAAACGTCAGCTATGCGTAACACAGTTTAATAACATTATAATTGACTCCTCCAAATCAAACCCCTGAGTTTCAATTAGCACATTTTGATGTTTCTGGATGAGCATTTTGGAAATTTCTATTCTACAAAGTATTTCAAGAAATTAACTTTCCAGTTCTACTTGGGATGAGCATAGATTTCACAACACTGGAAGTTTTTCACATGGTAGAAACCCTGTTTTCTCACCGGCTCTAAATAACGGGTGCTTGTTGCTTTTTGAAGCATGAAATAAGCAACGGCGTTTGTTGTGAACCAGGGATGCGGACAGATTTTCAACAGTGCCACCCTGAAGGTGCTAAGCTCCAGGAAGGAGAAAGCTTTACTAGCATAAAATTAAGTCATTACACCAATGCCTCTGTGATGACGGCGAGACAGATTTGGACAACAGCTTCACACATATCGGGAAGAAAGTGCATCTGGACAGCGACGTCCTGCCACAGAGAATGGTGGATACGGCAATGACGTGAGAAATACTGAGAACTTTACCTCTCCATCACCTTCTCCAGCCACCAAACCCCTCTACCATCTCTCAAGCAAGACTGTCCCCATCGGTCCCCTGCTCTCCACTTGTTTGGGCCATATGGTACATGCAGGCACAGCCTGGCCAAGAACACCGGGAGACTATTGCCTGCACTACACAAGCAACTCAGGGGAGATAGATATATATACATTAAAAAAAAAAAAATCAAAACAAAGCACAAATAACCCACATACCCGTACATCAGGGCACCAAGCGCCTCCTGCAACACATACATCTCCAAAGCATCCTCAGGCGAACCCACCAGGGGAAATGATTTACGCGGCACGGCGCGCTCCGCCGGCGCTGGCCCCCAGCCCAGCCTGCCAGCGCGGTGCGAGGGAGGATCAATCTCGCTCCCAGAAGCTCTTCTACACAGAGGGGTTTTCAGATGCAGCAACAGTGCGATATGGGAACCCGGGAGCATTTTTGAAAACAGGCTTGTATTCCATCTTGATGTTTTTTCTTTTCTCTCCCGGTCCTTTTTGTTGGGTTTTAAAATAGAAAATATACTTCTTTTTTTTTTTTAACGTGGGTATTAATACATTAGTAGATTATTATATATGTTAATAAATCTCTCACTACAAAAATAGATTTTTATACGTAAAAATCTGATTTCAATTGCAAATTGGAGGGGGAGGGTAGCAGAAGAGATAAAGTTTTATTCAAGATGTCTCCTTCGAAAGAAACTGAACAAATGTATTTTCCTCCTTCATATATTCATGAGATGACTGTTTCCCTACCCCGTTCCCCACCACCCTCAGCTCTGGGCTTGGAGCCAGCACAGTCCTTATCTGGCATGAGGCAGGGGAAAAAAATACCCTGATAGGATCAGAAGTTTTCAGTAGTTTAACAAATTTGAAAGAAAGAAGTCTCCATTGGTTTTTAATAAAGCTTGAGGTGTGGGATGGGGAAGAGGGGGTGCAGGAAAGGCTGGGGTGCAACATGGGAGGGGGATGGAGACCTATGGAGGTTTGGGGTCCCACAGTGGGGGGGAGGAACCCGGGAGCACCAGTGCACCCCACAACCCTCTGGCCCCGCATTCACTCTTTGCTTTTCCATTCCCCTCATGTATAGAAAGCAGGAGATAACATCTGCAGCTCTGGCCCTTGCTGCAGCCAGGTGAGCTGCTCCTAAAACCAGCAGGACCTGGTGGAACCCCCAGCCCCCCAGGAAGGAGCATCAGGGGCCAGAGCCCATGGCAGGTCCCTCCCAGCAACAGCTGCCCTGACCCTTCTTCATCCTCTCTCCAGTCACGGCGCTCAACCGCTTCCCAGCTAATTGCCTCCACTCATGTGTGCAAACTAACCATTTACTGGAAAATGCCACGGAATGTTAATTTCATTCGGAATTGGGTAATTGCAAAGCACTTCCATTTTTTTTTTTATTATAGGAAATGAATAAGCATTGTATTAATAGCATCGCTTCCAACTCCGACCACAATCGCGTCCCCGTTGACAGAGGCAGTGAGTTATTCGTCACCCTTTCCCTGCCTTTCTACCTGCCTTCGCTTCCTCCAGCCACGGTCCCGACTTCCAATGTTGATAATTAAGATAATGCAATAGAATTATAAACACATCACAAAAGATCAAACATTTACGAGCTGCGGTCCAACGGTCCCTGGCTCTGCCTGCCAGCTCTGCATCATGAGCATCTTTCAAAAGCAGACGGGTCTTTGCGCTCCCTGGTCTGCTGCCAGCTGGGTTCGACCTTCCCAGGAGCTGTTTCTGACCAGGGAAGCCTCAGCTCTTCCATGAAGGAAAAACTTCTCCAGCACAGCCCTCCCCTAATGTGTACGCAGCATTCCTCTCTTTATCCCATTTATTTTGGAAGAAAAAGCCTTTGGCCATGGGATGATGCCTGCTCCATTGCTCCCTGCCCCAGCACTAAGAAGGTGCAAACCTCCAGAGACTCTGCTTCCCACCTTCTCCACTCCAATAAAACCTTTAACGTACTTTTTTATGAGATATCATAACTTTTTCACTTATGCAGAGCGGAATGGGGAAGATAGGTATACCCTCAGAAGCAGCTAATGCTCCTCAAGTTATAAAGTAATTGGAAAGTTAAATAAGAACACTCAAGAGGAAGCTTCTCGATTTGGTGGTAATGAGCACATGGAGCAGCCTGGGCTAATGGTGCGTGGAGGAGAGCACAGAGAAAGCACAGCACTGACCTGGGCATATCTCCAAAACTCTGCAAAAACAGGAGAAAACCTGCTCCGGGGATCCAGCTGGGATGGGGACCCACCAAGGGTAGGAGGAAGCCTCATCTTGCTCCTGCCTGAGGAGCCTGCACTGGATGATGGACCTGGAGGTAACAACACTTTGCCATATATAAAGCAGGAGGGGGGTGAGTACGAGTGAGTCCCAGCACCCCAGGGATGGGCACAGGCTCTGGGAACAGCAAATGTGGGTGGGAAACACAGCATCATGGCCCCTTCTCCAGCCTCAACCACAACAAATCTCACAGCTCAGCAGAATGAATTTGTCAGTTAGAAACAGCATTTCCTTTGCCCCTCAGGCACGGTGACACCTCTCCCGGTATCAGCAACTCCGTGCCATGTGCCGGAGAGAACAAGGAAGCAAAGTTAACCTGGAGGCAAGCCACCAAAAGCCCATATTGCAATGCGGCCAAGAAGCTCCAGCCAGACATGCATGGCCCAAATGCCACCAAAACAACCCCATCTGCAGTAGCAGGGACCAACCACCTCCCACAGTAAGAAGCACACGGGTGCAGACAACGAAGGAGCCGAACAGCAGCTTTTTGGCTCAGAAGAAGACCTGGAGCTGATAGAACTGCCTGAAGAGCCCAGGTTATCAGCAGCAAACCAATGCCAAGCCATGCAGGCGAAGGAGTGAGGCTGAGTACAGACCCACAGGACGAGTCACAGCAAACGCTGTAACTCAGCGGGGCCGTCAGAAAGGATTGATTTGAAGCACCTTGTTAATAAGTTTCTTCTCCCGCTGGCCCTTTGGGTAGGTCGCTGCCTAATGATAAATGGGGCTGAAAGGTGCCTGCAGACCTAATATCAGTGCAGGTGCCCAGCCTCAATCCATCTTTCTTAGGAGCCAGCTGACAAAACGAACTGTCTTGGTGCCGTAGCCAGGTAAAACACGACCGGTACGAAGAGGACATGCAAAGAGCTGGTGAAGGAGCTGCCTGCCCATTCCCCTCCCCATAAAACGCATCAGCCCAAGACAGAGGGACACTCACACGTGGAGCCACAATGCCACTAAAAGCCAAGGTGAGATGTACGGAGAGTATCATGTACAA
Source organism: Patagioenas fasciata (assembly GCF_037038585.1). Taxonomy (NCBI): domain Eukaryota; kingdom Metazoa; phylum Chordata; class Aves; order Columbiformes; family Columbidae; genus Patagioenas; species Patagioenas fasciata. Next base: position 4,672,757 of record NC_092539.1, read on the forward strand.
GAAAAACCCATTGCTCTCATGCAGGCAACAGGACCTGAAGCAGCTTCAGCTCCGAGCCACACATCCTGAGCACCCACATCTCTGTATTTCCAGCAGAAATGGAGAATGTTGGGATGTTCTCCTTCATCCCACACCATCTTCTGGTCAACCTGACTTCAGGAACCGGTGGCAGGGTTTTGGTCCATGGTGACAGCATGGAGCTGAAGCTCTACCATGTCCTCTGCACTTCACACAAGGTAGCTGCAAGATGCAATCCAGCATGGAAACTTCGGAAAGAGGAGAACATCTGAGATCCCTCTAGGTCTCCCAAGGGGAATAAACAGCCACCATATTATTTTTTACGTTTTGCATCAGGAAAGAAAAAAAAAAGAAGTTAAAAAAAACATATCAAAGTTAATCCCGGTCAACAACTGGCCTACAACCCAGCTAGGCCTTAAATAATGTAGTACTTTATCAATCATTCATAGTGATGCACAAAGCGATCAACAATGTGCACCTGGCATTTATATAAATATAGTTCCTGATGGCTTGTTTTCCTTGGACAGCCAAAACTTCACAGCCTATCTTCTGTTAGCTTGTGATTTTTGCCTGGATGAAAAGCACTTTGGACACCTGGGGAATCAGGACACCTGCACACAAATCTGCCAGGACATCTCCACAGGGCACCAGCAGCCCACACGACCCAGCAAAAGCCCAGGCTGAAAGAGCTGTTGCTGAGTTGAGGAGCCACAAGTCACCCAGCAGGGGCTGGTAAAGGGCATTGCTTCTTGCATGGGATGTCACACAGCATTGCCATGAGACCAGCCCAAGTCTTGCAACGTGGGGACAAATCAGCAGGACTCCAGGGAACCACCATCCCTATGGGATGCTCAGCAAAACGCTGGCATGTTACAACACCCCTTCTTTCTTCCACTCCCTACAGCACCATCAGAAGCAGTTTTTCCATCTGCTTCTTCCCTCCTCTGTCTCACGAAATTATCAGTGCAATGCTGCAAAGGGTGGGGAGAAAACCAAGAAAACCACATCAAGAAATCCAACCTACCAGCCTTTTCTCAACAGCCAAGAAGAGCCCTGACCAGCCTGGGAGGTGTTTAAATCTTAATCAGTCGTTAAGCACATGACAACACAGCACCTCCCTTGTCCAGGGAGACGCAGGACCAGAGGAGACCACCAGCTTCCCCATCCCTTCTGACCGGTCACTGGAGGCACGTTGGATGTGGGTCTCACCTCCTGAGCAGACTCACATACATCTATGGTGCTGCCTTAGGCCACTTTCTTTTTGGGTGTAATGGAGGGGGAGTGTGTCCCACAGGACCATCAGGCCAAGAGACCATCATTCATCATTCCCTTGCCTCATGTTGATGGGGACAACCCAAATTTTGGATGGAAGCAACCAGTCCGGTGTGATAAGATGATCAAAAACAAACCTAAAACTCCAGCCTGGCAGCTCTCCAGAGCTCAAAAAGCAATTAATATATTAATTATGCCTGTGTTTATCTCTCTGGAAAGCAAAGCATTTCCCAGGCAGGTGTGGACATCTCCAAATCAATACTGAAGTCAGAGTTGGCATCACTATAGAACTGAAAGACCCAGTGGCATATCCATTGTAGCCTCTGCAACTGGGGCCCCTATTCTCTCCATTAATGCACTCAAATCAGTTGGGATTAAGCATGTTGGACTTAAAGACATGTTTAATTTCTCTGATAACTAGAGACACCAGCTATGCATATGATTAAATGCTTTCCTGAACTGGGACTTGATTCCTACCCTGTTGGGCCTCTTTTTTTTATTTTTCTATTTCTTTAAAGCTGAAATTTGCAGCTGAGTTTTTCAGCCAGGAATAGCAGACTGCTAAAAACCACTTTCCAAGAGCAAGCAACGTGAACATACATTTTCAAAGGTCTCTGTAAATTACGCAAGGAGTTCGAGGGGATTAGAGCTGGAAAAAGCTGATCATGGACAAAGAGGGTCACGATCCCATCGAATCACTGAAAAGAAGACAAGAGCCCTAAGACACATCAGATGCCGTCCTGACGTATTGTCCCATTTTAGCTTCCAGCCCCAGCGAACGTTAAGCCATCGTTTTATTTATTAAAGGCTCAGAAAGCCTCTGGTTAATGCTCAGATTCAGGGTGGCACTGCATCCATCTACCCGGGATGAAGGTAGCGGCTCCAGCATTGGCACAGTGGTGTGGGCACCAGGGAGGGGACATGTCCCTGTCACAGCCAGCCATGTGCCCAGCCAGGTGGGGACATCCCTTCAAGGATGGCAATATCAGGCTGGTTATCTCTCTCCTGCTGCCCATGGGCTCTCCTGTCTCTGTCATGGAGGAGAACACCATCACTTTGCACCTTACAAAGGCATCGTCTCTGGCCCTGTCTTTACATCTCACCTCCAAGATAGAGCAAGCCTCATGCATTTGTTACAAATAACACCTCTAGAATGCTGCTTGGCTCCCCTCTCCAACTCACAGATGATGACTGGACCATTAAGTGACATGACCAGGATTACCAAAGCAGACAGTGGCAGAGGAGAGCTGGATCTACATCTCCAGGTTCTCCTGAGGTGCTGGTCCATTTTTCAGGCCTGCTCAAAAGCCTCTCGCTATCACTGCAGAGAAAAGCATCTATGGATTAAGTAAGAAAAACTTCAGAGGTTTACCGAAGTTAACACAGCAGGTAAGAAGAAAGTCCAGGAGATATGAATTCAAGATGACTGCACAAGCACACCTTTGATATGCCTACGGTATTAATCATCGGTATCATCGATAATAAGTCCTGTCTCCTGTCTAGACTTGGAGGCCATACCCAGACTGCAGAGTCTGTGAAGCCAGCACGAAGGCTCGCTTGAAAAGTCCTTTTTTTGAACATGAAAGAAACTGAGAAAATAAAGATGGATCCTTTGTTGCGGGACTGGAATTGCAGATACTCGATTTTCAAGTCTGACACCTATTTTCTGCTTCTCACCAATCCTTAGGAGACTTGGATTGGCAAAGTCTTCTTGCCAGGGAACTTGTGGGTAACCCCACAATGATGCTTGCTGGACTTTTATCTGCTTTCATGTACTGACTTCATCTCTGTGCAGCTAACATGTCTCACCTGGGGATGCAGCGGTGCTTCATGCGATGGACCAGGGGCCAAACCCCCTCAAATAGCACCTGACGGACAGAGACACAGGGCTCCTGCTGCTGCAGGATGGAACCACATTGGGAAAAATGAGAGCCAGGTATATTAAAGGAGAAAAGTAAGTTAAGAATTCCCAAAGGGCTGGAGCTTGAGGCCATCTGCTCGGGAAAGTCAGAGGAGCAGAAATCATCAGGAGCATGGACCGGAAACTACCTGGAGAAGTGAGAACAGAGGCAACGAGGGGATGGACACCACCTGCATGAATTTACCCAAATCCCGCTAACCGCAGAACACTATGTAAGCACAGGGGGTGGGTTTGGACACAGGGATCTCCCCAGCAAAGGCCAAAGCCCAGGAACTGCACCCCACGTCTGCAGACCCTGCTTGGCACCACACACACCCACAGGCACCAAACCCCCAGAGACCTCAAAACTGCCAGGGATAACCCAAAACTGGGAGGAGATGGCACAGCCCCCTTTCCACTCCAGCACAAAGGGACCCTTTTGGCTAATTAGGACTGCCTGGCTCTTGCCTCCTTCCTCGCTCCATTGCATTTTATGATATTAATTAAAAAAAAAAAGACTACTTTTCTTCAGAAACTGCCTCAGATTCTTCTTCTGTCTAAATTCATCTGGGCTCTGCGCAATGTCATCAGGTCAGTCTGTGCTCCTGCTGCAATTCTAATTCTGTCAGCTTTCCATTTTCTAGGTAGTTGAGGGATTTTTCTTTTTTTTTTTCCTTTCCCCCAAGTCAAAAATGATTTTGCATAAGAGTAATAATGTTAATGGCCCTGCACAGCGCATCCAGATTACAGCTGCAACTAGGGAGAAATAAACATCTCATCTTTGCCCTGCTGTTTATCTACCCACAGCAGAGCCCAGTATCAGGTCAGAACCTGTAATTTCATTAACTTTATCACTCAGACGCGTTTGTTGCTAGGTGTCATTATTCAGCACATTGCTCCCGTGTTTTGTTTGCGCTGGGCTTCACTTCCGATGCTCCGGCACCGTGTGGGAGCAGCCCTCCCATCTGCATCGCTGCAGAACCCTGCCGGAGACCTGGGAGGAAAGTCTGGCTCACTGATCCATGCTCTGCTCGCCTGTGATTTGTAAAATATTTGTGCTGTTTGACCTCTCGGGTAGGGATTTCTCTCCCATTTTGCAGGGTTGTACATAGCAGAGTCACCCAGTGCAATTCCCTGCCTGACTTGATACATCCAGAAGCTCCACGTGGGGAATAAAATAACCATATTCTTTATTGTGGAAAGGGCGATTGAACCCAACAGCTGCACAGCGTGGGGTGCAGGAATCCCAAATGATGGGAAGCGCCTGCCGTCAGCACGACCCGGCACCTGCAAATCAATCACTGCTTGGCACATAGGGGAAAGCGAACAGCGCAGGCAGGTGGAGGGCGAGCCGAAATGCTCCATCTTCATCGAATTTGCCATCCCTGGTAATTAATGCTGGGAAGTGACACTTGAAAGAGCTTCTAGTGACAGCCCCAGCGATGATACCTTTTGGAGCCCGCTGACAAGTCCCAGCTGATGCCTTATCACAATGCTACACTGCAAGAGCAGCAAGGAGAGCTTTTCCCTTGGGTGCTGACGGACTCCCCAGGATGCTGACACAGCTCCTCAAACAGCCCTGGTGATGGCACCAAAACTTGGCGGCTCTGGCCAAGGCAGCCAGGCACGGGAAGGTTGACCCTATCATCAAGCTAAGACCATGCTCCAGCTGGGTCTTCCCTGCTGCATCCATCTTCAACCTGCCTGTAAAACCGCACCTGAGCAGAACTGATTTCCAGCCCCCGGGGATCTCCAGGTACACAGTGTCTGCTCACACCAACTGTGGAGTTTCTCCATCCCACCTGCCGCATCCCCGCGGGAATCCCGGCTGCAGCTGCTGCTCGCGGGCACATCCACCACCTCCCAAATCACCGCGTTATCCATGCGTGGGCAAACCAGGTGGAAGTGCAAAGCCCACAGCACGTATATTCACATCTCTGCTGTAGAAATCCTAGATCTGAAGTATAGTCACTTCGTTCTTCAGCAGAGAGGAGCAACTAGTGCATACCACAGCTTGACTCTTTAAGCAAAGCCTCATCCAGGAAGGAAAAGTGCCCATCCGGGAGGAAACACACAGTGAACAGCACGGTTTGGAAGGATCAGACCAGGCAAGGCACAAACCTGCTTTGATCCAAGGTGCAAAGCCCAACAGCATCACGAGCTGAACTGGTGGGAGCATTTGTGAACATATCTCCCAGGCTGGGGTAGCCCTGGCCCCACAGGCAGCTTGTAGCCCTGGCTTGGGGGGATTTTTCAGTCAGTAAAAGAAATTCTTTATTGCTAATTCCTGAAGCCCTCAGATAGTTTAATATTCTGCCCTAGATCTTGTTTACTACCATGTGTTGAAGAGGACTGAAATGCAGTTACTGCTGTCTTCCCCACGCACACAACTGTAAATAATTTATAGAAAGGCAAAACAAAGAAGAGAATATGAAAGAATAAAAAAAGGCAGCGATATGTTACGATATATGAAAGGTTTCATTTGTTCATTCTCACCAAACAGAGGGTTGGGGAAACATCTCTTAACACCAGGGGCCAGTAACAGCCAGGCGTACAAAAAGGGGGATGCCAACAGGGATGATCAGACCAGCGCTCAAGGACGGCAGATGGACCCTTGGGCACCTCTGTGTTTGTTTGAGCAATGATAACTATCACCATTGTAATAACCTTGTTTAAAAAGGGAAAGAATAAAAAGCACTTCAAGGGTGGAAGAAACACAACCTCAGCCAGCACTTAGAGCAGTCGCAGACGCAGGCACCTGCCTCCCAGGCACGGTGCACTGTGGGGGCTCTTGCTGGCTCCGATGCTCAGAGCTGCACAGTCTCCCCCCGCAGAGCCAAGAAGAGTCCCTGTCTCCACCCCTGCCCCCCAGCACTGTCACCCTGGCTGCTCCGACAGGGACTGGTCAATCTTTATGCAAATCCCTCATGGGAAGAAGGGGGGATAGTCCAGCATCACCCCACAAGCCCCTTCTCTGCATGGAGGGAGCGGGTGCATCCCTTCCTCGCTCCTGCTGGAGTCACTCAGCAATTAGCACTAATGTACTTTGCTTTTGTTTATTGAAATGCATTTTGCTGTGCATTGCAGGCGAACAATATTAAATGCTTTCTAATGACATTTCAATAAGCAAAGGTAGTTTTTGCAGCTTCTGAAAGACAGACTTTACAAATGTACGCAATCAAGTGCGCATTAGCCAAAACACCCCGGGGAAAGTGCTGCTCTTCTCTGTGCAGCAGACAAGTCCCCGAGATCTCCCCAGGTCCCGCGGTTGTACCTATGAAGCCTGCGGTCCCTCCATCCTTGCACACAGACTGGGGCAGCACCCAGAGCCAACCCTCACAATGACAGTTCCCCAACTGCACAGAGCAGAACACCATGGTCCAGCAGCACAACTTGGATCTGCAGTTAAAGAATAACTAAACTGTGCCTCAGTTTCCCCAACACCATCCAAAGGTGATTCCGTTCTCAGGAAGGGCAGCTCCAAGACAAGATCTGCAAACCACTCTGCCGATGACAGCTCAGGACCAAAGCCCAGAGAGCCAAGCACTAGTCACAGGGCTACCCTATTTCCCTGAAAATAAGACAGGGTCTTATATTAATCTTTGTGCCAAAAGATGCTTGCGTTTTTACATGTATAACTACCTGGACACCATTTAAATTGATTTTTTTACTGAACTGTAACTAGGGCTTATTTTTGAAGTAGGGCTTGTATTTCAAGCATCCTGAAAAATCATGCTAAGGCTTATTTTTGGGGAAACAGGGCATGTATGGATGAGCACCCTCTCTAGGTGACACCACACCGGACAGACATCCTGCTGAAGGACAGGGAGAAGGTAAAGAGGAGAGAGAAAAGCCACAAACCTTTCTTTTCATAGTCGGGCTTCTCCTCCCCACCCCGTCCCAGGCTCTCCAGTGTCCGCGTCACCTGGCTGCCAAATTCATCCTCCCTGGTGCTGGGCTCTGCCCGCCGCGGCGTCTCCTCCTCCTCCTCGTCCTCGTAGTCATCCAGGATGGGGGTCTCACGGATGGGCACCCCGATGACCGAGTTGTGGGCCTGGAGGCGTGAGTTGCGGAAGCTCTCGCGGGCCTGGGGGCCCAGCAGCACCGAGGGGATGTAGTGGATCTCGTGGGTGGCCTCGGTGCTGGCGCTCTTCTGCGGGATGCGGCGGCGCTTGTGCCAGCGCCGCTGGGCGTACAGGGCCACCGTGAAGACCAGGAGGAGCAGCAGCAGTGCAATCAGCCCACCCTGTGGAGGAGAGCAAAGGGAACGGGTCAGGAGATGCACAGGGATGGGTCAGGAGATGCACAGTGCACAAGCATGCCGAGATGGGACCGGACTCTTTTGAGTCATGCCCAACAACAGGATGAGGGGCAACAGGCACAGATTGAAGCACTGGAGGTTCCATCTAAACACGAGGAGAAACTTCTTCAACTTCGATGGTGCCAGAGCACTGGACCAGGCTGCCCAGAGAGTTTGTGGAGTCTCCTTCTCTGGAGACACTCAAACCCACCTGGACACCTTCCTGTGAGATCTGCTCGGGGTGAACCTGTGTTAGCAGGTGGGTTGGACTAGACGATGCCCAGAGATCCCTTCAGCCCCAACTAGTCTGTGATTCTGTGTAACCACCACTCCCCAGGGTGCAGTTGCCCCTGCTCTGTTGTTTCTGGTTGTGATATGCCTGTGATTTCAACAAGATTTCAGCTGCAGCCCTGGGGGCACAGCACAACATATTCTACACCAAGACCTTCTCTGCAAAGCTCCCCTCTTCCCTCGCCTCCGAAGTTTCTTCAAGGCAGCTCTAAACTACAGTACCATCCAAATTAATACAGCCTTTACCAAAAAAAATAAACTTCTTAAATATCTGTACGTCCATGGAAGCGGCCTCTCCTCCCAAGGGAGCCAGCCCTGCCTCTGGCTGCTCTGGAGGTTAATTCAGCCCTGGACCAGCAGGAGCTGTGCCTGTGCCAGCTGCCAGCCTCTTCATCTGCGCAGCACCGGAGCAATTTTATCCCATGGCAGATAAGTAAAGACGGGCATGTAAACCAGCAGCATCGTGAGCAATTGGGGTTTTGCAGCACGATGTGGAACAGCCACGGCAGGGCAGGCGTTTCTTTGGCACAGGGGATGCCACAGCCCAGAGTGTTATAGAGCACGCAAAAAACAAAGTGGAGACGTGCAAATATTTCATCTGCATTTGATACGAAGCACTGTTCTGTACCCAGAGAACGGCTCCGACTCCTAAACAGGACAAGTGGTAAAGAGGTGGCATAGAAAATTGCAGCTCATGGAATGAGCTGGCTGGGGAGAGGCATCCCAGGACCACCCCAGCACCATGACCTGCTGCAAGAGGAGCCCAGCCCAGCATCTCCCATTGGGACCTTCCCACCTCTCCCTCAAAACTGGTACGAGTGAGAGAAGGGCTCAGGGATTCAGGAAAACATTGCTCAGCTTGACTTCTCCAATTTAGGGGATAAGGGCCATCAGGAAAGGTGGTTTAACATTCAAGAGATGCTTCGGGATGTCTGTGTGGGAGAAGGATGAAGCTAGCTGAGCCGGTCAGGTTCATACCCTGCAGTACTGGAGCACATGAAGGACCAGTGGGATGAGGATCCTACCTGCCCTTCCATGCTCAGAAGCAAGAAACAGAGTGGACACCTCAACCTGGAAGAGCAGAAACATGTTTCCTCGGGTTTGCACAGCACTTGATGCACAGAGACCCCAGAGCATCACAGGAGCCCCCCAGCGTGAGCCACCTGCACCCCCCACCACCAAATTGGGACCATTTTCTTAGAAAGTCCAGTTTGCTGGAGAGAAATGACAGTACATCCAACCCTCCAAAAGGGAGGCCTGGTGACAAGGACACAGCAGGGCCATAAACTTCAACATGATGAACCACACTACAAAATCAAGTCCAGTTTGAATGCTGGCATCCTTCTAGCAAAGCAAGGGCTCTCCCATTACAGGAGGGTTTCAGAATAACATGGACCTGACTCCTAGGAAAAGCCTTCTTCAGGGCATCACCACCTAGCTCCCGAGTTGCCCAGATGGACATCATTCAGACCTGGGTGCTCTCTGTGACTGCAAAGGGTCCCTGGGCAGAGCAGGGCTGCTCCTGCCGCTCTGCACCCACAGGCACACAGGCACTTGCCCTCCTTGGAAAAGCACAACTGGAGACAAGCCAGAAAAAACTCGGAAAAGGCCAGGGTGACCAAGAAAACCACGCATAAGGAGCAGCTTTGCTGGCTGGACCCAGGGAAGGGGTCTGGGTATCTGCGGCAGCGCCGGGGCCGGGTCCCTGCCTGGTTGAGCTCACCTCGCATCTGCTCCTGGGAAATGTCTTGGAGCGCATAAACCTGTCAGTGTGTTAAATTAAAGATCTCTGTGCTTGGGAGAAATTACAAAAAGGCACATGTTATTCACATGTTGCTCCCCGCTCAGTTCAAGGCTGGGCTCAAGCAAGTCAAGGGCTCCCAGTCAAGCTGTGGTTCCCGAATCCCCTGGGGACAAGCCACAGGTCTCTGCTCCACCAGCCACTGAAACAAACAGCCCCTTCTCTGCCTGAACAGTTGGGGGTACCCATGCCAGCCCCCCGGGTGAGCTCACAGTCAGCGGCTCAGCTCCGACCTGCTCCCTTCGTCCCGACCCTGTGCCGGCAGCTGCTGGTTTGACCACAATTCACACACTGGGAGAGCTTCCTGGGGAAAAGAAAAAGTGTTGAACTTCGGAGGCATTCAAGCCAGCCTCATTTTAATGTATTTTTCATGTTAAATTATCCAACTGAGGGAGCAGGAGAGAGAAAGGAGAAGGAAGGGATAATATGAGAAATGTTTTATTTGACAATGTGTCATTCGGAAACTGATTATTTCTGTCTCCGAGCTTTTTAATATTCCCAAACAATGGCCGAGCCGCACGGGGATTTGGTATTCTAAGGCTGGATTTATAATACTCTGTTCTGCAGTGATAAGAACACGGGCCTTTAATCCTCTGAGCTGTGAACATGCATATTCTCCCACGTAATGTCCTTCCTGCCGTGCTCCCACGTGCCCCGCGCCAGTCGAGCAGCAGCCGTGGGGCACCAGAGGGTCGCTGAGACCACAGGAGAGGAGGAGGGACAGGAGGAGGAGGAAGAGGACGAGAAGAAGGCTGGTGGGGCAACCCATGCATGTGCAGAACTGCAGGGCTTGTGGCACAGGTGCAAACTGCAGAAGGACAGCAGCAAGAACTTACTTGGAGCATGAAGGAAAACCGATGGAAGAAGCCACCTCAAAGCCCAAGAGATTGGATGCTCATGTAAATGATGAAGGCTGATGACTTGGAGGGAAATCACTGTTCGGGCATCTGTCTGAGATGCTGAACAATTTCTGAGCAGCAAGAGGATGCAAGTGCTGCTTCTGACACAAACCAACATCCCTCTCTATCAAAGTGGTGGAAGATGAGGGAGTCCTGCTGCTCCTCTGGGGTCTGGACAAACTTTCTTGCAACAGGCTCTGGCCCTTCCCAGCTCTGCCCGGGCTCCTCAGTCAGCAATGGTCCCTGGAGCAGGGTGGACCTGGCACAGCCGTTCAAAGCAAAATCGGTGTAAATCAGCACAGGGTTCAGCCTGGTGCTGACCTGAACACCAGTGCAAAGTTTTGCCTTGGGGGGAAACATATCCCTATTTCTTTTCTAACTTTGAAGCCACTATTGCTCCCACACAACATCCAAACCCAATTATCCTCCATCACTGTGCTGACAACCAGCCTCATCACAACCAACCTGTTGCTGGGTGAAAACGGGGCTCTCACAACCCAGGGCCATCACTCCAAGGACAGTCCTTGGGAGCAGCCAGGCTTAGCCCATCACAAACCTCGCACAAAAACCACATCGCACCCCACACCTTCAGAGAGGTGGAGCGAGCTGCACCCTGATGCCAGAGCATCACATTGCCCAGGGGCGAGCCATGGTAAGCAAACAGGTATCGGCAATAACCACACAATCCTCAGAGCTCTTCACACTGTGTACTTTTTTCTTTTCTCTCCTTTTTGGCCGTGAAGGTAATTAAACACTAGAACAATTTACCAAGGGTTGTAATGGATTATCCATCACTGTTGATTTTTTTTTTTTTTAAATCAAGCCTGGATGCTTTTAGAAAAGTTATGCTTTATTTCAAACGAGAAATAAAGAAGGCTTCAGGGAATTCTTGCAACCTGCGCAGAACTGCAGGGCACAGCAGATGACCCCACAGTCCCTTCTGGTCCCCTAATTTTGTCCTCCCCACACTTCTCCATGAGGCACAGCATTCAGCTCTAGAGCATCTTATCTTTTTCAAACATTTCACCCCATCCCAGGTCAGCCCAGACACAGAAAGCACCACCAGACTGTGGACACAAACTGGCAGGTAAAGGCACGTTCAGCTACCACAGACCAAAGAGGGAGATGCCACCAGCAAGGACCAAGCCTCAGACTCCACAGCTCAGCACAAAAACCTCTCCCGGCTCGTCCCTGCCATTGCCGAGGGCTGTAATAAAGCAGTGCTCAATGAGCAGGTGTAGCAAACATTTGCATTAGGTTTTAGCCATGCTGTAATTTGAGCTAAAAGATTTCTAATTAATTTAACTAAAAGCGATGGCGAATGGCAGCATAGAGACCCTATAAATGTCACTTCACCAGGAGGCAGCTTGTTCTCAGACACAAATCTCTCCAGGCCATGTCCTGGGGTGAACCACAAACAGAAGTGGGATCATCTGATTTAGCCGTTATATTAATAACAGTGTCTGTTAATTGGCCATCAAACCTCTTGGCCATACTCAGAGAAGACACCTAATAGTGCCCAGGTTGGCAGGGGGCAGCCCCAGCCCTGTCCATCCTGTCCCTCCTAGCTCTGTCCATCCCGTCCCTCCCAGCTCTGCCAGCACGTCACTTTGCCAGGTCAAACCCTGTACCAGGATCCCGTGCCCACACGCCAACCAAGCTACACTCAGGACAACTTTGGAAGCAAAATACCACATTTAACATGCTGATTTGCATGGCATCTGCTTCTTCCCTTTCCACATCAAACCTCCCCACCCATCTCTCCCTAGGACTCCTTTGCCTTATTCTCTTTCTTGGCTGTACCTCTCAATTTAAATATTTCTTCTGCAAATCTTAATTAACATGCTGTTTGCACCTTCTTTCAGATCATTAACGATGAAAAATAAGGCTGATCTCTGCAGACATCTCCGCAGAGTCTTCCCTCTCCTGCCCGATGCCATTTATCACAACCTGCTCTGCACCCTGCTGCCTCCTCACCTCCCGGGGCACAGGACATACCCGCAGATGGCACACGATTCCTCCAGCTTTAAACAAATAGCAGGGCAGGGGAAAATATGCTGTAAAGGTGTTAGATAGCATGTTCTTCCCTAGAGCAGGGATAACATCAGCCTCTGGCTTTTGTCCCCATCATGAGGACGTGTCTGTACACTGTCCCATCGCAATCAATAAAAAGGGAGAAGAGGTCCCAGAAATCCCAACATCCCTTCAGCTTCATGATGAGAGAAAACGAGCAGAAGAAAGAGGCCCCAGATCACCCCATCCACTAACACACATCACACACAAGGGCAGGGACATGTTACTGGAGCCTCCCAAGGGCATGTGAGGACATGAGGACAGGAGAGAAAGAGGGTTGTGGGGACCAGGTTTTGCAGGAAGTAGCTTTATCTCCTGCAAGAGGAAAGCAGGGTTCATGGATAGAAATGGAGCAGCAGCGTGTGGAATTTGGGAAGGTGCTGGATCCTGTCTCAGGAGATGCTCACACAGGCAGGGACCTGACCCAGCCTCCTCAGTCCTCACACAGCCTCTGCCAGCAGAAGGGATGTGCCAACGTCAACTAGGGATGGAAAGATGCTCATGCTCTTCCTGCACGAATGGCATGAGAAGTTGGGAGCTTGACTTGCAGCAAGGATCATTCAAGAAGTAACACCATGGCAAAATGCATGATGCTCCTGGGAGAGCTGGGACATCTCTGGAGATCACCTGTCCAACACATGGTGCAGTGCTGGCAAGTCTTGTGGATGGGGGTGATTCCAACTGTGCTGCCCAAGCAGGGGACACATTGCCCATCCCTGTCCATCAATCACAGCCACCCTCTGGCAGCCGGTACCCCCACAGGTCAGTAAATGAGCGCATGGACAGGGGAGCATCGGGCAGGGAAAGTGAGGCAGAGCATGAGGATGAGACCAAGGACAGACAGCAAGCCCCCATGAAGACTTGTGAGGAAGAGCTGAACACCAAGATAAAGAAAAAATAAAAACATTCCAGAGAGATCTGGTCCTGATCTCAAAACCACTCAACCCCACCTCTCCATAAGACAGTAATGACACAAGGCAAATCTACTAAAAAATACAACATTTTCTCCCTGCACGCTTCAAATCCCTGTTCAAGCATCTCTTCACCAAGGTGCTTAACCACGCGCTTAACTTTAAATATGTGTTTAATTCCCATTACAGTCCATGAGACTGTAGCACACGCCTCAGCGCTTTGCTGAGCGGGGATGGCTGCTTAAATTGTGGCCTGAAGAGAAACGTTTTATGTCTTTTTATTCCCTTTTTCCATAGTTCTTACATCACTGAGCTCTGGAGATGATAGGACACAATTTTCTGTTGTTATCATCACAACCGTGTCACCCAACTCTGCCCAGAGCTGGCAGCGCCTACAAACCACCCTCTCTGAATGGGTTCATACTGGTGAAAAGGAGAGCAGGATCCGGCCCAGGGGTTCCAAAGGAAGAGTTCCCACAGGATTACTCCATCAGTTCCACGCAGACCCATCATATGCGTCTGTTCTGCTTGCTATGCCGTACGTACACACACTGGGCATAAATTTAATAGCATATACAGTCCTGCAATGTATAACGCATGCACATGAGACGAGAGTTACAGTTGCTGTGGGAACCATAACTTTAAAATCTCTGACTCTTCCACGTTAAAAAAAAAATAACTAGTCAGACAAAAAGTCACATTTCCATATAATTTTATATTTTTTTAAGCCACGCTGAATTTTGTTTTGCCGTTTCGGCCAAGAACAGAAACAAAAAGGAGGAGAGAACCTGCCAATCAGCATTTCTGTGCCATTTAGACATGCAATGTGATGTTCCAGTAAATGTTTTATTTGAATGGTCTCCCAGACGCAGGCTGTATGCGAGCACCAAAATACACAACCCTCAATCACACCGAACACGCCTGCACATCCCGAGCTGCACATCTTGCTGGGATAACAATTCAAAATGACTTCTAATCCATTTTTATGATGTAAAAAAAAAGGCATTTATTTGCAGTGAACTGAAAGAGGAGGGCTGGAGGTGATTTTATTAAGCACCTGATTGCTAGCTCGTTTTAAAGCCAGAGCGCAGATTGCATAAATTGTGATTTTAATGTGCACTAAACGGTTCACCTAAATCGGCTGACCCGCTAGCCCGGAGCTCACCCTCAGAGAGGGAAGATTTTAAAATGCATAAGGTCTTGTGTGTTCGCGCTTGTGTTTCCCTAATGCGGGCAGACTGGCTGAGCGCAAAGCTGAGACAAAAACAAAAAGCTTTTCTATTTTCTGAAGGAGTTGCAGTTACCGAGCCCCATCCCTCCTCCCCGCCGAGCTGCTAGGGACACCTCCACGTGTTCCTACCGCTCAGCTCATTTTCACCCAATACCCGAATTGCGTTTTAGCCGTATTCCAAAGGAGAGGAAAAATCCATTTAAGAACAATCAGTCCCCACACCCCCAGCAAGTCTCATCCCCAGGTCTCAGAAGGGCTGCCACACGATGCAGGTTGAGAGTGCCCAGGGTTGTGCCAACACACAAAGCACCCTCCAATTAAATGCGGGGCTAAAGGAAAGTCCCTCAAAACCAGCAAATGCAGAACCACCACCTATAAAACGTCCTTTTCTGCACCATCTTCAGAGCAGAGCCCAAATCAGGTGAGGAGCATCCCAACGCCAGTGGAGATGCCCTGCGGTCACATCCCAGCAGAGGGGAAGGGGAAAATGGGAATCCATCCGATATCAAAGAGACTGCAGGAGCCTAAACCAGCTTCAGCCCTCCTGTTTCAGGGACAGAGGGGAACATCTCATGGGGTTTTTCCAGACCTTCTTGCCCTGAGCTGCAGACTAAGCTCTGCTCATGCAGGTACCCCATCAAACACCAGAGCATCTGGTGTATCACGCTTTGCTGTGCTGGCCAAGCCACACCGCTCTGTGTTTTTCTGAAAGCACTTTTATCACATTCACGCTTTACCCACTGCCCAGAGAAGGTCACAAACACCTCCACAACTTCTGCCCAAGCTGATGCCTTCTCCTCCAGAAAAAAATGCAGAATATTCATTTTAGCATCTAATGGAGAAGTCAACCTGCTGATCAGCTGGACCCAACAGACAGAGCAGCACAGTGTTAAGCCCAGAAAAAGATGCGTAGAGGTGTCACAATGAAAGAAAGATGTGGTTAAACTTGATAATTTAAAAAAAGGAATAAAACTCAGAGAAGCTGCACATCTTTTAGGAGCCTTTGCAGCAAGGCTGGGCTGATTTCAGTCCCCTTGAGTGATCAACCCACTGATTTCAGCGTTGCCATCACTCAGAGCCCCCACAAAACACAGTGCAGGTCCTGCCTTTGCTCCTGCCCTGTGTTCACCTGCTTTGTTTGGACAGAGAGCGCACAAGAGCATCTCCCAGCACGCGTATGTACACAGCTTATCTCTGCGGTACCCCAGCATCAGCCGGGGCCATCGGGAGCCGCTGTAGATTCAAGTGGCAATTACCACGGGGTCCCTTGAAATCAGCATCACTGCGGGACAGTTGAACTACCCAGCTGCTTCTCCTCACTTCCAAACAAAGGCTTAAATGCTAAAGCAAAGGCTCAAATTACTAAGATTATTACGATATTACCAGCAGAGCATTTGCTAGCGAGTGATGAAATATAATTAAAAGTAAAGAACACTTGTCAGATAAATGAGTAACATGTACTGCTGTTGCAAAAGTACCTTTCTTGTTTTTTTAATAAGTGTGTTTATCCGCTTCCTCACCAATTTACAAAAAATGCAGTTAATTCTCAGTGGATCTCACAACCATTAGTGCGAATTAATGCTGTTCCCACTGTATATTCTGCATATATTAGAAAAAAATTAATCTAATAAGAGAGGCACATCTCCGGATGAGGGAACACGAACACAATTCACATTGTGCCTCCAGCTTCCAAGAGCTGGTGAGTGACACGGTACAACATCCTTTCTGCTCAATTAACCACCCAGTTCTGGGAGCTGCCAGATCTTGGACAGTTGTCCAGAAAAGGTGGCAAAGCATGGAGTAAAATTCACCGCGGCATTAAGTAACGGGAACTTCTTGGAGTAACCCGACATCTCTAAGCCTCATTGATGGGTCAGGTCTCTCCACTGTGTGTGCTGCTGTTCTACACAGGGTGGAGCAAAGACAAGTGAGAGACTGAGAAAGGGGGTTAGAGTTTATTTATGGGCATCTCAAAGCAATTAGTGGAGCAAGGAGCTGATGAGAAGGTGCTGTTGTGCATGCAGGAATGGAGGGAAAGGGTTCTTTGGGTTGGTGGGGTTTTCCAAAGGTTTATTACAAAAAACCACCAAACCTGCCTTACCATATTTAAAGTGTAAGTATTTCAGCATACTTAACATCTTTTTGAACAGCAGAAACACAAACCACTGATTTACAGAGGGAAAGTGAGGGTATTCAAACACAATAACAGGGAGAAAAGCTCCACGCACATGTCTATGTGGCATTTGGCATCTTTGCAATGCTGGTGTTGTAACTCCCACCACAGGAGCCCCCCTGCACCAAAGAAGAGCCTCTACTGGTACCTGTGGCATTGCACACCAGGAAAAGGAAAAAAGGATTTAACAATTTCCACACATGCAATATGAAAAAGGCACCAACCCCCCAGTGCATCACAGAGCAGGCAAATCCAAGACTTTGATTTAAAGAAAAGATCAAAACACTCAGCAAGTCCACAAACCCTCTCCTCTCCCCAACCACCACAGCTATTCCCAGCAGCTTATTAAGAGTCCAGTTAAGTACAGCACTTAACCACACACTTAACTCCCATTACATTCACCAGAACTTTGCACATACATAAAATCTATCAAGTGTTTCAGAGCTTTTCTGTCTTCCTGCTCCAGAACGCAGAGTTCCTGTTACCCAACCCTCGGTGTGACGCCTCCAAACAAACTCAGGGCTCAGCGCAGCAGAAAAGCAAATCTACAGGGACAGATTTCCTGCCGTACAGCTCCCACATTCATCGCTTACACACCCGCAGGTCCACAGAAACCTTTTTGTTTCGTGGCATGACAGACCACGTCAAACCGTCTCACTGAAACCCTGCTCCTCGTTCGCCCAGCCCTCTTGTTGTATTGATTGAGAGCCGAGAATATCAAAAGATGGGAACACACTGGCTCTGTTTTCTCACTTGTTCTCGAGTGGCTTCGAAGGGCAGGAGGGCAGAGATCTCCTTGCTGGGGAGGCAGAGCCCAAATGGGGAACACGGAGCATCCTGCACCTGAGCTGGGAGGGGATAAGCCAAGTTTGCATCTACCAAGGGGTCCTTTGCACCCCCAGGGTGTAGTCAGAGCAGCTCCAGCTCTGGAGAGCTCTGCACAGCCAAGGGACAGTCCCAAAGCACTTGCAGCTCAAGGCATCTGCGATTCAAACACCTGTTTTTTCTTGTATGGATACAGGACATCAAAGATGATGGGAACAGAGCAAAGGAGGAAGAAACCAGGGCTCCTACTTGCATTTCTCCACTGTAGAATATTACAGGAGGCTCTGGACAGGTACGAAGATGCTGACGCTTCCAAAAGGATGTTTACCTGTGTGTTTTGAGGAAGGACCAGAGATTTGGGATAGTCCAGTTCTCTTCAACAGCTTCAATTTAGAGCCTCTGGCTATTTCTGAGTCCCCCACCAGGATAACCGCACCCTGGCTAGAGCAGGACATGGATGAGGGGACCTGAAGGGACCCCCAAGGACCTGCCCAGGGCCGAGCTCAGAGCTGCATCCCCGCTACTCAAAGGGGCCTTTGCAGAGCCACAAGCTTTCACTTGTGCTCTCACAAAGTGAGAACCCATCCCTGCACTCAGCTCTAATCACAGCCATGTTCTTACAAGGAGACAGACCTTTAATTAAGAGACGCTGGCACCAGAGCAGGAATAGGCTGGTGGGCAGCAGCAATGCCTCAGAGGGTCAGGAGGGTTTGGAGGGGCTGGTGAGCTCACTCAGTGCCACACAGAGCTGGATTTGCTTTCCCTGCATCCTTGCAAGCAGGATTGATGCATGCCCTGCAGGACACGTCACTAGTTGTCCCCCCTTCCACCTCTGCTATGGCTTCAGGGACGCTCAGCCTCTCCCAAATGTAAGCGCACCCAACACAGACATCTCCTTCCACATAGCCAGCTCAGCAGCCTGGCTGATGCTGCACCAAAGCCTGGGTGGGCAGCAGCAAGGGCATAAGGTGGTTTTATCCCAGGCACACAGCTTGCAACAGCCCTGAGCATCCTGCACACAGACCAGACATGCCCACCCAGCCCTGGGAACCCTCATTTCCTGACTCCATCACCCAGCTGCACCCCTTGCCCACAGAAAGCAACAAGCATCACAGCAACGTCACCTGTGTGCCACCAACATGACCTGCCAAGCTTGCCAGCACACATCACTCCACACGCTTCGAGGGACTGAGACACTTCAGGACTTGCGCTCCCCTGCCTTGCTACAAGCAGAGGGTTTGGAACGTATCGGAGTGGGGTGCGTGCACAGAAAAATAAGAGCCCTTCCCAGATGGAGGGAGGATGGCAGGGTGCTGCTATCACCATAGTTCACCACAGTCCAGCTGCAGCGCCGTGAGGGTCCGCAATGGGAACACTGCAGCCCCCCCTTCCCCATCCAACAGCGGCTGAGCAAGTGCCCTTTTAGAAAGGGGAAATAATTCATTTCAATTAAATGTGCCTGGTGCTCCAAACGAAACCAATTAATTCTCCCCATCTGAAAGCTGATTAGCCGGGATATCTGGGTAAATGGATAATAACAGGCTAATAACCCCCTCCTGTCCCCACGCACATGCTGGTGCCGCCGTGAGGTTTTTGACACGGCGTCGCCGGCGTAATTGCAGCATCTGTGAATAATCACGGAGTGAATTCAGCCACCGATGGCAGGTGGCACTGTCCCCAGGAGCAGGGAGGGACTGGACAAGGATGGCCACTTTGGAGCCAGTCCATGTCACAGTTACCCCCTCTGCCCCCACGGCAGCATCGACTGTGGCACTGGGACCATCCCCTGCAGCAGCTCTGGACCCCAGCTCGACCCTCCAGGTCCCTGCTGAGGGGCAGCCACTGGCAAGAACTTTCCATCTCTGCTCTCTCTTTTTTTTTCCCCCCCACTTGGAACGTGTTGATTAACTAAAAAACACCTTCCAATGGGGTATTTTTGGTTAAGAACCATCTCCAAGCCAGATCGCACACAGAGGAAAACAAAGCCCTCAATCCCGCTGCCATTTCCAAATCAAATTTCCTTTTACTAATTTGACAGGCCTGTTTTGAAAATCTAAATTTAAAGCTAAAATAAAGTTAGATTCCACAGCTAAATGGGAATCAGGATGAAGTATTTCAAACGGAGCTAATAAAGCCCTTCTACCTACACCTTTCGACTCACAAAGCACCGCTCTGCTCCTTATTTGCTGCCCCTGATGCAGACGATGGGTACTGAGCTTTGCTTTGCTTCCCCCCACAGTGCACACACACACCCCAACAGTGTACTTTTAGCTTCTGAGAGGCAGGAAAACCACCTCCCGCCCGGCTTCAGCTCCATGGCAGCTCACCCCAGTGCGGTGCCCGTCCAGCCAGCTGAGCTGAGTTCACAAGGGCACGTCTAATCTCAACTAAGCCCAGCCCATGCAACGCTCCCATCTTCAGAGGAGACCTGGCCTCCTGCAGAAGAAACAGCTTTGCCTGAGGGGAGAGCACGAAAGGGAGATGAAGATACAGCTGTGTGTTTGTGGAGAAGCTTGCCTGGAAGGTGAAGGGGGGAGGCGAGGAGAGAGAAACATCCATTTGACAGGCAGCACATGGGTTCCTCCATCTTTCAAACCCCCCGCTTGCTCCAACTAAAAAGAACCTCTTGGTCCCCAGGTGTTCAGCTGATGTCCTCAGCATCCAGCCTCCTTTCAGGCTTTCATCGTAAAAGATTAATTTCCCACAGGACAAAGGGCACCAAAAAAATAACAGCATCCCCAGTACACTGTATAGACAGAGCACCGGAAACTTGGTTCAACCTTTCTGGTCCGTGCCTGCGTGGTCCTTGTCCAAGCTCCCAAAACAGGGAGCCCAGCACACCCAGTCGATGTGCAAAACACCAAGGTGAAGACAACGTTCCAGCCCATGGCTGGAGAGCACCTGGATGTGGGACCTGGTGAAATCAGTGCCCCACATGCCACCCAGAGTGGTACCCAGGAGGAGCAGACACAGTCATGTGGAGCATAAGCAAGTCCCATTTTTCAAGGAACACCCTGGAAAAAAGCCATATGAGTGCTTAGACCACTCTTCTTAAAAAGCAGATAGTTGTCCACACACGTGTCTGCAACCTCTGGCCGAGGAGCCCTGGGCAATGCCAGGGCAAGAGGAGGATGCCAACCTGCATTCCAGCTTGATACCAGGAGCAAGGTACTCAAAGCTAAATCCTCAGAGTGAAACATTTACAGGGAAAAGATTTCCATCAATCACTTCAAACCACCTGCTTATTTAAATCAGATCAAACATTGTAAAATTTATTTGAAATATTAGGCTGTTGCAAAGCCAGGCTGAAGGCAGCGTGCTGGCAGGGACACATGTTTTGGGGGGTTTGTAAGGCTGCTCCCCCTCAGGGCAGCCACGATCCAACCCCAAATCTTCATCAGATAGGGCAGGTTGGAACAGCCACCTGGGGGAACTAGGAAGTCTTGCAGAACAGGATAGAGAAACATCCATCACCAGTGACAAAGGGTTATTGATCCTGCCCAGAGGCACAGAGATGGATTTAATGACCTCTCCAAATCCCTTCCACCCTGGAGATCCTAAAGAAAAGTAACCCTCATCCTGCAAAACCTTCAAGCAAGGCACTAGCTCTGGAGTATCCCAACTGATGCAAGTGCTGTCAACATTGTGGGCAAGTGTGGGAGGTTTGGGATACCAAAAAATAACAACTCCCCCACTCAAAAAATACAAACCACAACACAACCCTGCAGTCGTAAACCACACCTTCCAAAGCAAAACCACTTCAGCATTAACCTGAAAAACTTGTTTAAGCAAATGACAATGAAAAATTAGCACGGCTGCACTCGCGCAGCCTGGGGCGTGCAGGTGGAACTTCCATTCGCACCCGCGTCCCACCAACCCCCAGAGCTTGGGGACCGAAGGGACCGAAAGCAGCGTTCCAGGGAGGTGCAGCGCACTGAGACATTGACGGGTGCAAAGACAGCAAGGGTCATTTGCTGATCCACTCCATGTTTGACTTTTCAATATTTGCACTGTCAGGATGTTTTCCAGCACAAATAATCGTTTAAACCTGAAACTTCCCAGAACAAAACCATACAATTAGCAATTCCCTCACCAACTGGGAAAGGAAGAAAGAAGTTCGAAGCACAATTTAAGTCTGTATGAAACAGAAAAGAGCAAAAAAAAAAAAATAGCTACAGATGAATGCAGTTAAATTAAAAAAAATAAATAAGGCATGATTCCTATTTCTGTACATTACACCCTACAGATCCCAGCTCAGTGAAAACTATATATACACACATACATATGAAGTTTATATTTCAAATATATATATGGACACACACATAGAGAGACACATAATATGCATGAAGGCGTACTTTTGGTCATATATCAGCTTTGCGTATGTGCCTGCTGAAGCGTCCCGGTGCGACGCCCAGCCCTGCGATGCCGAGGGGCTGGTGGGACCTCATGAGCAGCCACTGGCACCAGTGGGACCCCACCAGCAGCCCCCGGCACCAGTCCGAGAGCTGCGATGCTGAACATACACACACAGGAGCTCACATCATCTGTGCTACGGAAAAGGTCGGGGAAGCATATGGCATGCACACCGGGTGCTGGAAGGATGATGACCTCCTCTTCCTCTTCCTCAGCAATTTTTAGAGCCTCGTGCAATGTGAGCCAGGTCTCCAGCTGCCCTCGATCAAGGGGACAAGAGGAACAAGGGCATTTTTCTCTGCTGACAAACGAGACACAAGACTTGTGTGCATCCTACGATGCAGCTTCAAGCCTTGAGCCTCAGCCCACTTCTCTGGGATGGTCACACCACTGTCACCCCACACACAGCTTCACACTGGCCACAAGCCTTTTAGCTGGGAACAGACGTACTGGGACACACAAGCAGTGACTGGAGAGACAACCCACCTTTCAAATCCAGTTTACTCACATAGAAGACCAAGCTGTTTCCAAAATCAGGGGGGTTCTTGCACTCAGTGCTCCATGTAGTCACCCTCCTCATGCCATACCCCTTCTCCTGCACCCAGCTCTCTTTCTCTTGCCCATTAACAGAGAGCATAAAATCCCTCCCCAAGGTGAGCTCTCATTTCTCTTGAGCATTAACATGATCCATGAGATGGGGCTTGCCCCTTTTCACCTCCCTTCTCTGCAGAAACCCCCCCCGTATCTTTAAGTCTCTTCCTTTTCCATTCATCCCTCCTCATGTGAAACAAGGATGCTCCACAACCTTGCCAAGTGCATTGAGAAAAACCTGAATGACATAAGAACTACTCGTGAAGAGTGACTTAGTACCGATTACCGCATCAGCTGCTTTCCTGACCGACATCCCAGTGCTGCTGCCCATCACCTAAAGGACGTGAGAAGCCACAAACCAGACATGGAGGACAGAAGGAGAAATATCTGCCCATCCCCAGCTTCTCAGCCCTGGGAAGCAGCAGAGCTCAGGGACAGCAACAGCTACAGCGCCCCAGGGTCATCTCTCAAAAGGGTGAGCAGAGGGTGAGCAGAACCACCCCAATAACACAGGAGATCTCCCCACTCCTGGAAAGGACCAGCTTTTTGAAGACATACGGCTCCTCTCCATACTTCGACCAATGACTCCACCACGCTTCCAAATTCCAGCTGCCTAAGTGGTTTTTGCAGATATTTCCTCTTTCTTTGCAATCATTTGGTTAATAAGATGAGCAGGTTGGGCTCATTTATTTTGGACGCTGTTCTTGGGTCATTAGCAGAACGGCTAATCATTGCATTGGCAGAAAATATCCCTTCTGCTTCAGAGCTGGCTGCATAGCACAGGGAGGGGGAGAAAGAGCTTGATAGAGCCTTTTAAAAGAAATAACACCAAAAAAACCAAGTTCCACGCCTCTAGAAGTGGAATTTTCCTCTGCCATCTCCCAAGGTACCCATGGGCAGGATGAAGCGGGCAGACTTAGCGCCCGAGGCTGCACTGCAGAGCTCACACTCTCTCCCACGCACTTGCCACCTCCGAGGGCCTGGAGAGGAGCGATGCTGAACTGCAGCAACGCGTCCCAGCGATGCTCAGCCCTCTGGGAAACAATCCCCTTCCTCACCCACAAGCAAAGCCAGGCGGGACACCGAGAACCCCAAAGTAGAATGTGCAGAAGCCCCTTCCTGGGATGGTTTAGGAGAGTATATTGGATGTGATGCCTGCACTTGGTTTGCAGCACCTGAGCACCGAGAGCTACCAGCAGAGAGCTGTTGGAGACATTTAAAGAACAATTTGTACTTGGTGGTGAAGGCTGGAGTGCCAGTGGGGATGCTGAGCCGCCAGGCATTTGCAGAGCCCTTTCCACTTCGCCCTCAAGAGAAAAAAGCAGAGGTAGAAGACAAAGCCTCACAACACAGCCGTGCAGAAACACAACAGCAAAGCTGCTCCCCAGGCTCAGCTGCTGCAAAACCACCTCTCGCCAAGGGGCCCGGGAAAAAAGTTCCCCTGCAGACAGACATTCTCCATCCTGCTACCGCCAGGCGTAGAGATGCAGAACTGCTGCCTGCACCCACTGATCTGGCAAGGGCAGAAACGAGGTGCTGGGGGGGGCGGGATGCAACAGCTGGACACTGCACAGGTTGTCCCATCGCCTACCAGATCTGTGGCCAGCACATCTCCTGCTCCCATCCTCCCACTTCATCTGGTCCCTCCTGCTCCCTCCAGCGCCACAGCTGAGAGCCCCAATGCACTTGTCAAGCGAGTGATGCAAAGCTGTCAGATGGGAAGGGAGCTGGGCAAGGGGACAGGGCAGCAAAGGCTGGGAGGAGGCTGTGAGGTGGGACGATGACAGAAATTTGTCCCCCACCTCTCCCCAGGGTGCTCTAGCTTGCCTCAAGCCACATCATGCCAAGGATCTTTCCCATATCCCCATGGGACCATCACACAATGCTCTCCAGGCAAAGCACCCCCAGCATGATTGCAAAGCCAGTGGCTCACCAGGGAGCCCAGTGACAAAAGGAGAGCTGGGAGCTCTGCAGGGCTCTTTAACCAGAGAAAGGGAAGAAGAAGATTTGGGAGCTAATTTAGAGCTTGGATTTCCTAAGCCTTTTCAGCCATTGAGGCTATTGGCAGGCAGCGTTACAGCCCCTGCCAGTCTCAGTGGCTATACAATGTCCTTCCCTTGGCAAGGGCAGCGACGGGGAAAAAATAACTCACAAAAAACAAGGGACATGTGATGGAGAGCTCGGTTGAAGCCTCCCTCCCCCCACCAACCTGCATGCCAAGGAGGAAGAGCACGAAAAAAAGTGAAAAGTGGCCATTTAAAAAGATTTTAAAAACCCACACCACTTGTTTTGCTAAGGGGAACATGGCAGAGCTGAGGGGACAGAGCTGTGGCAGGAGGCGACTGGACACATCCCATGGCCATCGCTTTGCTTGGTGGCCAAGGTAAAGGCATCACCCTTTCCACATCCTCCAGTCAGCACGGTCCCACCGCCTCCTTTACACACAAGAGGGAGCAGCTGCGCTTTGCACAGCCCCCCACACCCCATGCTGCTGTACCAAGCCCCAAAAAGCAACACCAAGGTCTCCCAAGGAGGCATCACACCCACCCCAGCAAGCCTGCAGAGGTGCAGGGTGCACCGCTCTGACAACAGGCCTGAGTGCATGGGGGAGAAACAGAGGGATTTTGCCTCAAAATGTCATGACCCAAAAGGGAGGGTGGCTGGCACAGAGGCTGCGCGCCTGCTCCCTGGTGCACACAGCTGTCCCAAAACAGGGGACCCCTCTGCTGAGGGTGCTGCAGCAGGACGGAGCTCACCAGCACCCAGAGGGTGGAACCCTCTGCAGCCAGAACATCGCAGCTCGGAGCAACAGCTTCCCAGAGAAGGACAGGATGAGTCCATTGTTTATTTTTTTAATATATATATTATATTTTTTTTCAAGGGAGAAGAAAGGAAGGAGACTTTCTGGGAGAGCCATCCAGCCCAGGAACAATCCGAGTGCAGCACATGCACAGGGACACCCCGTCTGGGTGACAGCTCCCAACCACATGAGACTGTGCACAGCTGAAGGACCATTTTCCAAGGGGACTGCAGACACACCTGAACCCACAGGATCCTGAGAGGATGCAGAGGACAGAAGCCAAACAGCTACACATCCCAAGCCTCCACCACAAGGAAGAGCAGTGGGAGAAGTGGATGCTGTGCCCTCACCATCTCTGAGGTCCCAGCATCCCAAGGATGCAGTATGGGATCAGGTCCCCAGTGCCCCACTCCATTGTCACCCCCCAGAGTCCTCGCCCACATCACCGATCTGCATCCTGGCATGCGAGCTGGTCGGCAAGTTCAAACCATTAATTTCTGCGGCAGAGGGAATCTGACAGGCCCAGTGCTGATGTGAATAATGATGGATCTCTGGGAGAAGCCAAGCAAAACCTGCAGCTTAATCATAGCGAGAGACTCCTTTTGGGGCATTAACCTACAGTCTCCATCCAGTCATCGCCCCATTGCAATCTCACACTGCTGATGGCTGCAATGCTGCTCACAGCACCCACACAGGACTGCCCATCCGTTTACTTCTGCTTTATTAAACCCACCCTCCAAAGCAGACCCCTGCAGAAAGATGCTCCCAAAATGCTCCAACATTTGTAAAATCGGCAGCAAATCCAACTCTGGGGCTGTTTTCTTCTCCCCCTGCAATCACTGCCATCACCTCTTTGGTTAAACCCTGAGCTCCCAAGTTTGATGCAATGACAAAAACCATGCCCAGGACAGCAGGGAAGCTCAAGCTTGCCTAACAGGTGGCTGGCGAGACATTCCTAACCAGACATGCCTCTAGGAAGGGAAACAGAGATACTTGACATTGCTAAACCATCAGCCAGCTTTGCTGCCATCCTCCTGCACTTTTCTTGCCTCCCCATCCAAAAATAAAAAAGGGGGCTCCCCTTCCCTGAGGAGCTAGAAAGAAGGACACTAGAAGGGAAACCAACCCATTTCCCTGTTGGATAAAGAGCAAGACAACTAATAAAGTACCAAATCCCTGAAAGCCAAGCGCTCCGCAGCAGCGCTGGGGCTGATGCTCCCGCTCGCTCCCTCTCCAGCTGCTGCCATAAGGACCCAGTCCAGCGCTCAGGGCAAAGCCCAGCCAGTCCGAACAGCTCCCTGCAAAAATAATCATTTTCCTGCAGTTTTAGATAATTGGATTTTAAAAATAAGCACAATTAGGGTTTGGTTTTTTTTCTTTTCCTCGCTTTTCCTTTGCTGCACATCATGAACGCAAGGCAGCTTCTTGGAGCTGTTGGAGACCTTTTGAAGGCTGAAATGGAGCTCACTCTTTCTTTTCTGGGGGGATGGAGGTGGGAGGCAGAGTGGGAACAGTGACAGGTAAAAATAACCACACTTGGCTCGATGTTGCTCCCAATTAAGCCAGTGGGAATTTTGCCCAACTTCCTACTGTAGCATGATCCGGACACACACATAAAAAATAATCCTTTGCTGTATTAGCAGCATATGATGACCACAGAAAGTCACATCTGCATGATTTTCTTGTCCCTGTTTCATGGTGGCAGGTAGCTGAGCATCCCCTTTCACCAGCGCCAGGGATTGCAGAGGCTGGAGAAACCTGGGGGGTGATCAGACCCACATTGTCACCCCCAACAGCACCTCATCTCCTCTGGTTCAGGCACAGTTACTCCACAAACAGCCTGGCAAGGTTTTTCAAGGAATGGTTTATCTGCTCAGACAGTTTCACATCAGCTGAAACTAAAGTGTAAGCAGTTTCAGGGAGGGTATGGAAAGTGTTGAAAGAATAGAAACATTTCTTTCTGACACCTTCCTGAACAAAAAGCGCTCTGCCTTTTCACAGCATAACATTGCCTCATGAAACTAAGTCAAATTTATTTTTAAATGGAAAAAAAAAAAAGCCCAAACTGAAAGCAAACATCCTATTTCTGGGGACAAATATGATATTGCATTTCATCCTGTCATTAGCACTTACTCCCATCTTCAGAATTTGCCAATCTAACGAAAATCTAGTCTTTTGTAGCGCTGTAACGTAAAATCTTTCACAGCCTCCTTCAAGCTATTCTGCATCAGGTTCATCACAGTTCACCCTTACGCGAGTCAGCGCCCGATACCGATAATATATTAACTGATGCAAACATTTCTACCTTGCATTCAAACAAGGGTAACTACTGAGAGAAGTGAGATCTGCAGATAGCACAAAGTTGGAAGGAAAAAAGGTATTTCACTCCTTGTCTGCAGAGCTGTCCCTCTGTCAAGCCTGCAGGTTCTCCCTTGCAGCTGAAACAGAACGAGTAAGGGGTCAGCACCCTGCCAGCATCGCTGCCACCAGGAGCACCCAAGGCAGCCCTGGAAAACACTCTCCATCACATGCAATTACCTTGGAGGCAGGGAGCATCCACCCCCAGACACCCCCATACCTCCCTGAGAGCTCAGCATCCACCAGAGTTTTCCCGGATTAATGCTTCATGACAATTTTAATACCACATGTAGTTGCGAGCCCGGCAGTTTAAAGCAATTAGATCTAGGCTGGTAGCTGCAAAGCATTTCTGTGTTGACATCAAAATTGTAAAGGTACCTATTGAATATTCCCAGCACTTTACACACAGGATTAGCGCAGGGCTCCCGCGCGGAATTGCTCTTGTCTCCAGGAGCCCTGCAGCCTAGCAAGACCCACCCTGTGCAGGACAGGGATGCTCCTTGCTCTCCGATCGCCCTGCAAACCCGGAGCCCAAGCAGAGGAACCCCCCTAAAGCCTGGCTTTTCCATCTGCTACACCCAGGAGGAGAGAAAAAGCACCGAGGAAAGGTCAAGCTACCAGCTACGTCCCACAGTGCTGTAGATGCACAAGTGTTTCTCCCAGACAGATGGTGGGAAGGGGAAGAGCGAGGAGGAGGAAGGAAAGGAACAAGTTCAAGACAAGAATCTGCAACCAGCAACTCCCTGCGCAGCCCAGTGTGATAAAAATACAGGGTTTGCTGTCAGCAGCAGCGCGGAGGGACCCGCCACGGGGGCGAAGGCAGACGCAGACGCTGCCTTGCTGCGTGTCCCACCTCAAGCCGGGAGCTAACGCTGCTCCGACGCTCCTCACCCCACTTCCAAAACCTTCTGCGTTTTTTCTCCATCTCCTCACCACTTCAGCTTCCCCCTTTGCAGCTCCATCGCCCCCTGACTACACCAGCCACCTTTCCAACAAGAGCTCTTACTTTTTCCCCTCCTTTCTCTTATCTCAGGTTGGGAATTTTCTAAGGCTGCAGATCCCTCCCACGCGTTCGATGCCATCTGCAAAAAGCAAACCCCTCCCCAGCGCTTCCTATAGCGGCTTTTCCCCCAGTACCAACTTAGATGGCTCTGGGGATGACACAGGAAAGTTAGTTTGCTACTCAGTTTGGATGAACTAAGAGTATTTATTCAGCCTCGCTTTATCAGAGATGCAAATCAAGCACTCCAGTTACATATTTTAACACAGTGGGGGGAAAAAATCCACTAGATACAAAGCCATAAAGTGTCTAATGTATTCACAGTAGCTAAGGTAGAAAACAGAGAGAGATTAGTGGAAAATTATTAACATAACAGGTGTCATTGTCACAGAAGTGACACTTTGAAGACAAATCCCCCCCAAAATTAATTCCCTAAATACAAGAACACATTGTTAGCTACATTTACTCCCTGTTTTATACCGTCTCTGCAAAGCAGGAGAGAAGAGGGGGAGGGTGAATGAAAGAGCCTACAAAAAAAGCCTACAAAATGTTGGTTAATGGGACATGATGGAAATGAAACTTGAAGGCAAAGAATGTCCTTATCCCGGGAAAGAGTAGATGCCACTGACAGCATTGGGACAAGAGGACCGGGAGGTTTGCTTCCAGCTTCACCCACTGGCAACCCCTCACATATCAGCTCAAGTGCACGTGTGTGATTTCCTGGTTGTCCCCAAGCTGCCCCAGACAGCAGAGGGCAGGTCAAGCTTACCAGGGTGAAGTTCGGCTTACAGCTGTGCTGAGCTCCAGTCCCCAAATTGACAAGGTCTGCAAGAGCTCAGCCCCACTGCCTTGGACCAGTAGAGCCAGCAAAGGTCCCACCAGCCCCTTGGCCACCCCAGAGCAGCTCAAGGAAGAGCTCAGGGCCACCTTCAGCAGATCCAGGAGGACTGCTGATGGGACATTGCCCTGGACAAGGTGCTAACAGCTCGGTCTGTGACCAGCACAGAGCCTGTGGCTCCATCTGCCTCCCGGGGACCTGGGGATGTTCAGTCCATATGCACGTTGGGGTGGACACCTTCTCTGCTCCCCACACATGAGGAGAGGGGATAGTATTGTCACAAAGGGACACACCAAGCCCAGCTCCTGAGGTTTTGGGGCTTTTCTTTGTGTTTTTTAATAAAAACAGCTCATTGGAGATCAATTTAGCTTTTTAATATCTTTCAGATAAGGAAATCTGCTGCAGCAGCAATTCTCTCCCTCCCTTAATTAATTCCTAAACATATCACAAGCTGGAAGTGCATGTTTTATGAATCTGGTTGACCTCCTGGTGCAGAAATGATGACACAGATGTTGTGCCTTCTTCACTACCTCATTACTCATGTTACACTATTCCGCAATTGCGCTGGCTGACAGGAGCTCCAATGCTGCCATCAGCAAGACACACTGCAAGGAGCCAGGGTAATGCTCAAGCGACGCTTTGCATCAACCGGAGCATCCAGCTCCACCGGAGCAGCCAGATATCCCACAGGACACACCACCATGCAAGCTGCAAGCACATGGTCAGGAGGGAAATAAATCCATTGGGAGGTCTTATATCAAGAAGGACAAAATACCGTCGAGTAGGACAACAAGGCACCACTCAAATGATGGCCAAGCAGATGGGAACACCAGAGCTGAAGGAGCCCACACGTGGATGTGTACAAAGCCTACACGATCTGGAGCAATCCCTGGGAGAGTTGTTTGCTGGGGAAGGTGAAAATCATTCAGCTCTTCAAATGGTTTCAGCCTCCCCTCCCGTGCACACCAAGATAAGCCCAGTTGCACTGGCCACTCTTCAGTGAGCAGCAATAGAACTCAAAGGTTCAGGTTGGACATTAGGAAAAGGTTCTTCAATCCAGAGGGTGCTGGAGCACTGGAATGGGCTCCCCAGGGAGGTGTCACAGCCCCAAGCCTAACAATGTTCAAGAAGAGACTGGACAACATCCTTAGACACACAGTGTGAACTGTGGAGTTATCCTGTGCAGGGACAGGAGTTGGACTCCATGATCCTTGTGGGTCCCTTCCAAATCAGGACATTCTATGATATGTGAAGGATAACAACCACTGCTGGAACAGGGACATAGAAAGGCAACTGGGCTCACACAACTGGTTGAAGAAGACCTCACCACCCTGTCCAACACGCTGGATGGATTTTGTGTTCAGGGCTCGTCCCGCCAGGGTACAGCTGCCATCGCAACCTGACAACTGTGCAGGGGAAGCACGATGCCACACACGTAAGGTGCTCTGTGCAGCCAAGGTGAAACCAAGACCCTGATGAGACACAAGCTCCTCGAGGAAACACGGGCAGCAGAGCATGGAGAGAAGGAGAGTTACAAGATGGGTCACAGGGAAGGGGAAAAATAAATTCAAAAAGGCAAATGAATGCCCTTATTGGGCAACTGCAGGTTCAGCAAGGAGACAGCAGCAGCTCCTAAACCCCCACTCATGTTCAGATATTCCTGCAGTGATTAAGAAACTGAAGAGCTGCCCCAGCCAAAGAAACCTCTCTCCAGGACCCACCTGCATGGAGCATCGGGCCCCAGGACCCTCCCCAGCTCCACTTGAGAGCAGGATGCTAAATCAGAGCAAAGCGTTGAAGAGCACACTTTACACCCAGCTCAGAGCCTGGTGGAGCACAGCACCAATGGCTGATCATTAAGGAAACATCAGGATGCACAAGAACAAAAAGAAAAAAGGAAACTTGTATAAATAAGAGCTAAAAAAATCCGCTGGGAGACCTAGAAACCAGCAGCTAACCCGTCTACTGCCAGTAACAGCCTGCAGAAAGTAGGTATTAAAAATAAAAAATATAGAGAAAAAGAAGCCAGCCTGATGAGGTCTGGTCACCTTGTACTCCAGACACTGAAATGCTCCCTTGCAGGGCGACAGTATGAGATGAAACAAGGCTTTTGCTTGTTATCATTCTCAAAAAAGCCCACGGTGTTTCTGCTGGAGCAGAGGCAGCACACAGCTTGTTTGCAGACCTGCACACCATGTGGGCACGGTCCCAGCTTCGATCTCCCATAGATGGACTTCTACCAGTGTCACTAACACAGGTTTAAGGGTGGCAAAACCACCCCTTCACCAGCAGGATGGGACACAGGTTTGCAACCTCTTTCCAAATTTTGATTGGAAGAGAATCTAAAGATCATCAAGTCCAACCGTTAACCCACTCCTGGCACTACCCCATGTCCCTGAAAACCTCATCTCCATCTGTTCAACCCCTCCAGGGATGGTGACTCCAGCACTGCCCTGGGCAGCCTGTTCCAATGCCCCACAGCCCTTTGGGGAAGAAATTGTTCCCCAGATCCAACCTCAACCTCCCTTGGCGCAACTTGAGGCCGTTTCCTCTGCTCCTGGCGCTTGTTCCTGGGGAGCAGAGCCCGACCCCCCCTGGCTCCAAGCTCCTTTCAAGCAGTTCAGAGGTCAGAAGGTCTCCCCTCAGCTCCTGTTCTCCAGCTGAAGCCCCAGGTCCCAGCATCTCACAGGGTCAGGAGGAGTTTTGAGATACAATGGCTCTTCCAAACATCTGCAAGATGGGTCAATGCAGAGATATAACATGAGATAAAACACTCCTGTCCTACCTATCCCTCCCCAAGAGCCCAGCAAATCAGCCCCCACCCACATCAAACGCTGCTGGACGTGGCCTCGGGTCTGAATTTACAACAACGCAGAGCAATAATTAAACAGGGACGCAAAATGGCATGGAACAACAGAAAAATAAATATCTCTGATGTTTTGTTAAATTCAGCAATTTACAAGGCTGGAATAATTAGTGGTTTAAAATGTTTTGACACAAGCAGCCCCAATAATCATGATAAATCATATCAGGCATATGCCCAGATCCTTGAAGTGACAGATGACAAACAGAGCAGTGGCAAGACGCTCCATCACGCGGGGAATCATTGAGTTAATGGAAGAATTATTGCTTCTGAAATCCACTCCAGTCCTGTTGTGGGGAACATTCCAATTTATCAAAGCCAAATGAACATTAATTGCTGCAGCCTGGTAAGTTTTCGAGCTGCTGTGACCTTCATTGAATTTTAATCCAAAACAGATAAGATTTACTTCCACACGAGAGGAAACAACACAATTAAACCCAAATGACAGCTAAGATTATGGGGAAAAAGCACAACAGGAGTAATGACAAAAATATTGATTCCTTTCTACTTGACATTGCGTGAAAAAAAAAAAAAGGTAAATAAATAAAATCTAGTATTTGCATATTTGTTTTTTTCCCCTTTCTCCCTTCTTTTCATTTGGGAGACAAATTTCAGGTGCTCAAGCCAAGAGGAGAGGGGTGGCAGACAGTAATGGAGACTGAATTCCCTTTAACTGCAGTAATTAATGTTATGTCTCATTGGGGAGAGATTAAGAAAAAACAGTGAGGAAAGGAAAAAAAATTAAAATCAAGTATTATTCTGCTCTTAAAGATGCCCTTGAGCTCAGGAAGGGAGGTGTGAAGCGGGTCATGGTTGCCCAGGGCTTTTGCAGGGGCAGATGGTGGCCCCGGGGACACAGACACCGGTGGCCTTTTTGCTGCCACGCTGGAAGCAAATCCACTCCCCGAAGAAAACCACGTACCGACCGTCAAAATCACTGGAAGGAGTAAACCCAGGATTTACACCCTCCCAAAGCCCACACACAGTGCAGAGGAGAGGTCTTGGTTGTAGAGGCACAGGAAGAGCGACCAGCCAAGTCATTACCATCTACACAAATCCAAAACAACGTTCCCATCAGAGGGAGCTCAGCTCAGAGATGTCGCGCTGCCCAATAAAGCTTTGCCACAGTCCTCCCTAAGCGCAGGATTAGCAAGATTCCCCCAGGCAAACCTTCCCTGGCTTTCCATAACTCAGCTGGAGGATGAGGAGACAGGTAAAAGTCAGTGTTACAGCCACTTACAGGAGATGGAAAGAAGCACTTTCCCATGTCGCCTCCCGTCCCCCACAGCGAGATGCTGGGCTGATGATGAATGGGGCACACAGACCCTGAATGCCAAGGCAGCACTGGGGTGGGCTGGAATGCCTCCTGCATAGCAGGAATGGTGTTTTAGTCTATATAGAGCATGTAAGAGACATCAAGCTCTATGGCAGGAAGCAGGAGAAAAGGTATTTATCATTGAGTCAGAATCATTTTGGTTGGAAGAGATCCTCAAGATCATTGAGTCCAACCATAATCCAACACTGGCACTACCCCATGTCCTGAGAACCTCATCGCTGCGTCTGTCTAACCCCTCCAGGGATGGTGACTCCAGCACTGCCCTGGGCAGCCTGTTCCAATGCCCCACAGCCCTTTGGGGAAGAAATTGTCCCCAAGATCCAACCTCAACCACCTCTGACGCAACTTGAGACCATTTCCTCTCATCCTATCGCTTGTTACTTGGGGAGAAGATGCCAACACTCTCCATGGTACAATCTCCTGAATTTGAGAAGCTGGACAAGAGTACCTGGGATGTCCAGCTGCATCTTGAGGTAGGAAGAGGGATACGGATGTGGCAGGTGATCGGAAGACAGGAGCAGGGTACCACGGATGCGATAGTTGGGAACCCCGCTGCTGGGGAGGCAGGAGGGCTCAAGGGATGAGGGCTCTCTGGGATGCGATGTAGTCAGGGTCAAGGAAGAAAGTAAAGGCATAGGAAAGCAGTCTGAGCACAGCCCAGGGTCTTAGATGAAATATTTCCCCCAGGAAACAAAGATTTTTGTGCTGTTTTACTTTAGCTACATAACTCCATGTAGTCTTGAAGCAGGTTTAAAAAAAAAAAAAACACAAAAACCAAACCACAAACACAATAAAATATACGTTTATCTTCTACTAGTAACTCAAAACTTGGCCTGGGTTCTCTCAAAAAGTTAATGAATTTTCTAAAAAAACTGGGAAAAGTTCCAAGCCTGTGCTGCAATCCTGACCCAGGGCAGAGACACCCAGGGTTTTCGTCTCCCCAGGGACACACGCGCAGTCCAGATCCCATCCCAGACCACATCCCCACCTGGGACCTCCGCTCCCATTGAGAGGAGTATCAGGATTCATAAAGCAATTGGAACCACGTCTCATTGTGTGCTGGAGGAGGATTGTTTGTCTCCCATCCTCCCCCTGCTTTTGCAGAAGGGCAAGAGAAGCTCAGGGTTAACTCTCACAACAAAGCCACGCCATCGGCTCCAGCGTGATGTGGCCAAGCATACTTCACTGGCTAACTCAGAATTAGACTACAAAAACATTTCTTTTGTGATATGCATAGTGACACCTTCAGCTCCAGTCCACCAGCATTGCTCCTACCATGCTCCGAGGTACAGAACGGGAAGGCTCTGGGCAGGAATTTCTCAAAGACACTCATTTCTCCCCCCGAAGCATCAACTGATTTCAATCATCATGTTTTTTAGAACAACCAGCTTCAGCAAGGTCTGAGGTCCAGGACTGAATCTCTCCCAGCTGAAAAAAATTCGCATTTCAAGCAATTGCACTAATTGCCAGGGTCCAGAGCCAGCGTGCCCCCGCAGCCACCAGTCTCTTTTCCAAGGCACAGGTTTGCCCATGATAACAAAGCAATCCCACACCCAAACCAGAAATTGAGCTTTTCACACCCCAGACTCAGGGTTTGCTGTCGTTATTCCTTGCTCCGTCTCTCGCTTATTTTTTCAGGCTCCTTTTCTAGATATGCCAGTGTTACCCTTTTTCCCCCACAATACTCCATATCACACTGACATTTTTAGCAGGACATAAGAAACATTTCCAGTCCAACCCAGTAAGCTGCAGTCCCCAACTCCTCTCCCTCAAAAAAAATACATTTAAGTTGTAAAAGAGAAACAGCTGATTGCTCCAATGGGGAAGAAAAAAAGGCTTTGTGCAGTCATCGTCTCCGCTCCTCCTTCCAAAACAAGGAGCAGAAGGTGTGGAGATGACGCATGGCTTGCGAGATCTGAACAGATGCACCTTTTGCAGAGGGTTGCTGCAATGGGAACCTCCATCCCATAAAACACTTTCTTTGGGCAAATAGGCGTCATGCATATACACAGAAGCTACAAGCCTAACTTTTTTTTTTTTTTTCTTTTATTGGCACGATGATTTGCCCAACAGGAGTTAAAGGACAATAAATTTAGTCCCATTTTACCGATGGAGCGCTAAAGCACAGAGGAACGATGGATCAGATCCAAATACATAAGCAACCACCTCATAAGATACTGATATAAGCATTTTGAAAGGCAACAGAGCACATACACGATATGTTAACAAAAGGTCACATCAACACCTGAGATGGAGACATTCAAAGCGTCTGGATCATCCTTGTAGATCAGACTCATCCTTCACAAGAGAAGGAACATGCTGCGGCCCATGTTCACTTGATAGGTAGAATTCAGTTTCAGAAAGCTTCAAGAAGAAATGACCAAGCCCAAAACTTTGCCTTTGCACATGCACAAATGCAAGACTAAGGAGAAATACTCCATTAACCCCTTGTCAGTTGCCAGCAAAGGCAGGAGGAACCATGAGCTTCCTTGTCTCCCCCCCAACAACTTCTTCTCTATAGTCTGTTTTTTTATTTTATTTCAATTTCTTAAAAGACCAACCAACTTCTTTTGTTTTGTTCTGGTTCATTCAAACACATCTCTCCCTCTCTAGAGACCCAAACCAGAAGGGACATGCACATTTGCAAATCAGACTCACCACCCAGCTCCTTATCACCACCCTCCCACCCACCACCATCCAGCTGCCAACCACTGTCCCCTCCCAGACGATCCTCTGTCCCCGCAGATGCCACCAGCAGCTTCCACTCACCATGACCGAGATATGAAGAATGTGCATCTGCTCCTCCACGATCTCCGAGGGCTCCTGGAGGCTGGGGGGGGTGGCCCGGGAGAGATGCTCGGCGCTGCTCATGGAGACATGGAAGTACAAGGTGCCGTTCTCCAGCCACTGCTGCTTCCAGTGCACCAGCGAGATGTCAGCCACGGTTCCCGACATCTCTGCAGGGACACAACACGCAACTGAGGATCAGTGTTTTCATCCATGATGCTAAAAGGCAATATTCTTAGCAGTCCTGGGAATGAGGACTTTACAGTCTGACCCCTCGTACTGCCTCTGGAGGAACCTGAGCATCGGGGTTTTTTGGCCTTCGCCTGCCATTTTCACAAAGTATAAACAGTAACAGTTGTCTTCCTTAATAAAAAGCAAGGGGTTCTGAAGTGCCTTGGGATTTCTGGACTACAAAGACAACAACAACTGTAAATAACACACTGCACAGGGTGCCTTTAACCTCCCATAGCTCTCCCAGCAAAAAGGCTGGAAGAAGCTCCCAGAGCTTTGCAGTCAAGCCTAGGGGAGCTTCGCTGCTTGGCACAGGGAGGACTCTTGGTGCCAAGCAAGCCAAAATGCAGATATCAGTACATATTCTGCTGGTGTTCGCAACAAAACCTTCTTCCAGGCAGCAACGTTAACACCAGAGCCCACTTTAGCAGGGACAGTCCCAGCACAGACTAACAAGCACCAGTGAGACAACCAGCAGGTCCTGGGGTTGCATGTCTGCCGGTCTTCCTCTGCCTCCTCCTGTTAGTTTTATATCCCATCCAATCCCAATTTACAGCGTAAGCATCCTGGGGACCGGGATCACAGCATCCCGGCGCACACATCCACTGCGGCAGCTTTCCCCGACTTCGGGTACCACATCTGATTCACCAGGGGCTTGGACGATCCAGGCACCGTGGACCCAAAAGCCGCAGATCCTCAGGCTCCGGCACAGTGGGAGCCGGCAGCTCGGAGCCTCAGCTGCAGCAGACACGGGCACGAGCGCTGACAGCTCCACAGCTGCCCATCAAGTTTTAAACCCATCTCCGCAAAGAACTGATTTGGCAGTTTGGCAGTAAAATCAAAGCGGAATAAAAAACACTAGTGCAAAATGAGCCAAAATATTTCTCCTTCCACCACCTCTCTTTTTTTGTGTTTGTTTTTCCATTTGCAATATAAGCAATGGGAAGCAAGTCAGGTCCTCTTAGTCACCAGGCCCACGGCTTTGGCAATCACCTGCTTTGTGGGAGACCCAAATTCAATTCCCTCCTATTTGGAAAGAACAACCGGCTATAACAGACCACGACCTACATTCCATACAGCGTGTCTGCTCCAGAAAGGCTGGCAGCCGTGGTGGGAACACAGATGAGATCCTTCTCCTCACCTTGGCCGGGGAA
This sequence comes from Patagioenas fasciata, assembly GCF_037038585.1. Taxonomy (NCBI): domain Eukaryota; kingdom Metazoa; phylum Chordata; class Aves; order Columbiformes; family Columbidae; genus Patagioenas; species Patagioenas fasciata. The sequence continues at coordinate 4,710,822 of NC_092539.1, forward strand.
CATCACCCAGGAGAAGGTCTGTGCAGAGGACAGGGCTTGTCCTCCTGCAGGCAAAGTGGCCGGCAAATGGCAGCGGCATTCTGCATTTTATTTCCCTAAACCCAGCTGTGAAAAAGCCCATTCATGTCAAGGAACAAGCCCAGCGAGGCTGTTTGAGGAGTAACCCACACATTTTGAGCCAAGACACTTCAAGACACCCAAGTTGTGGCTCATGAGCAGCCACACAGGCTACAAGACCAGACCCACCTCCCCACCCAGAAAAAAAACCTTTTGATTCATCAAGAACAGTTTTTCTTACCCCTGAAATCAATACATTCGCCAGCAGCAATCTTCTGGCTTTCCATCAGAGACTAAAACAAAGCCAACCACCCCCTGCTCCCCAAGAAACCCCCATCAGATCCCTGGTCCTGCAGGATCCCCCTTGTCAAGGGCTGGGACAAGGTTACCCCGTCACTGCCAACTCTGTGATTCAGCACCTCGCTAATTATACTCCTGACATAACCTGAGCTGGTTGCACTGCCACCTGAATCTAATCAGAGGGCTGTGCTCATTATCTCTGCCTCCCGAGCACAGCGCTGGTCGTTATCCCCCATCTCGATGCACATCTGAGCACTCAAAGGAGAAAAACTAAACAGCTCCTGACCATGCATGGGATCCATCAAGAGCCCACGTTTGCACTTTGGAAGGGACACGTGAACTCCCTGTCATATTTCTGAGGTTGCAATGAGATCGCTCCTAATAATCCCTTCTCTCCTTTAATATAAATAGCTGTTTGCTGGAGCAAATCAGCAGCAAGAGGTGTTGCTTGCACTCTTTACCCTGTAAATCAAGCCAGCTCTGCGGCTCGCGCTGCAGGACGGCAGCTTGTGCAAGACCTGGGAATCTAACGAAATGAGGGTTTTGTGCTTCTCACCTCCAAAAAGGTTAAAGCAGAGAAGGTTTGTTACAGTGGTAAAAGTAAGAACAAAATGAAGAACATCAGGGCTGCCTAATTGCAGTTGTCTTCCTAGCAATACTTGAGAGATCTGTACTGAAAAGCATCTCTTTGTCTAATTAAAATTGCAATAAAGGCTGCTTTCAGGAGCAAAAGCACTCACTGAGCTTTGGGACGGATGTCACAAACTCTTCCACAGAGGCAAACAGACCACAGGGCAGCACAGAAGCATCAAGACACAGGACTCTGGTTACACAAAACCATCTTAATTCTGTTCAGAGAAACAATCACCCACAGGAGAGGATGATTTACAGTATTAACGCACATCCCTGTAGCAGAACTTTCCAAAAGAGTTCAGGAAAGGAGATTATAGCACCCAGACACGATGCCACCAGGACCCCACCGCTGCAGTTCCCAAAGGCTACATCACATCAGAGAAACGGGGAAAAAACCTGCAGGGTCAACCTTTCTCCAAATTTTTTCCCTTGGGCACACATTTTTGCATGGGATATTTAAAAGGATCACAGAGAACATTTCTGGGGAGTTCTGAGATACAGGCAATTTTTTGGATTTTAGCCTAGACTGAAGATAAGCCTGTTTCATTTTCAAAAGGTCTCTTCCAAAAGTAGAAACTTCAATTTAACATTCATTTCACAATTTTAAGCAAACCCAGCAGCAAGGCAATTTCTGACGAAAGTTGACTTGCCAAGCCTGGGTACCATTTACCATACATTTATAAATAACTATACATTCCTCACCCCTGCAGCCTGCGTTGCAGAAACCTGGCCATTCCCACTGCCAGGACATCGTGAGCCTTCAATCACATTCGCCGCTTACAAAGAAAGAAAAGCCTTTTCAAGCCCCGTTAGCTGCTGAACTCTTCAATATCCAAACACGGGGAAGTTTCTTGGCCTCATATACTTGACATGAATATTACGCTGGCTGTGTTTCACTGGACACACATCGTCACCCCACTATCTACACGGTAGTTACAGCAGCGATAGCCCATCCATCAGAAAGGATGCAATAGTCTGCAGCAAGATTGCCTGTTATCAGAGCTTTCAAATGCTTTTGGAACAAATTAAGGGCATTCCTGCACCAAAATAGAATGAGATACAGTTAAGGTTTTAAATGGGCAACAATGGAAAAGCACTTGTAGTCTATAGCCATTTAAAATCTCAGCATCTTGCAGACAGGGAGCTCTCAGCCTGGCTTCAAACACAGCTTTGTGAGTAAAACACCGAGTAAAACAGCCAAACAGACCATAAAACATCTGCCATGTCACCTTCCTACCTTCTCCCTGTGCCCAATGGAGAGTGGCAGGGAAGGGACGACAAAGGTCCCAGCAGCACCCAGCCAGACCCCTGCTCATCATCATCCTCATCATCTTTCAAAGCCTACAAATACTCACATTTCTCCATCCCACAGCAGAGGACCTGAGGAGCCCATTCCTCCTGTGACCAGAGCAGAGCAGAGATGTCTCTGTCTCCTCCCCAGCCCCACCTGCCCCTCATGTCCACATCTTCCACATCACCTAACGATCACCTGAATTTAATACAAGCGCACACAGAGCACCTCCTTCTTTTTTTGCCCTTCCTTGGGCTCTGGGTCCCATGAAACTACAATTTCCACGTGTTTCTCAGAAAAACAAACAAGCAATCCAAGCAAAACCCTTCATAGAGCTCAGGACCCAGGCTCATGCCCTTCAGAAGGTCACCTGCCCAGGGGGAGGTAGGGGACATCAGCAACCACAGCAAGATCTCTTCCAACTCATTCCCTAATGCCACTTTTCCCTTTGCCATTGCTACAAACCTTACACATAAACATTTCACTGGAGTCTTCAACTCGTATTACAATCAAACTTAAAAAGCAAAAGGGCCTAAATGCATTTGGTTGGGAACCAAGACGATTCCCATAAAAGCAGATTATGCTGACATGATGAATATAAAATGAAACAGCAGATATTAAAGTTGGAGGATTGTTACTTCATGCCTTCGGGCTCCTGGCCGCCCTACCCACCTCCTCCCGCCTCTCCGCCCCCTCCCGCGCTGTTTTACTGAAGGCAGAGATGGATGGATCGCCTTTTCACCTCTGCCTTCTCCAAGGCAGACTGCCAGGCTTCAATTCAAATATTCACTAGCTCCCCCAACCCCCCCAACCTTATGCAATGCTTCAACATTCATCAGCGATTCGGGAGGTTGCAGCCCTGCCTTATCTGTCACGGCGTTTTGCAAAGGCTGCTTTGTATTTAATTGGCTTGTTCTCGCTAATCTACCATGATTATTGTATTTTTATTTAATTCTTGAAGGTCATTATTAAAATAAGCCATTTTTGCTTATGGCACTTCATCCCTGCACAGTTCCCCACCCCTAGATAACCAACCCCTCCTTGCGCTTTCTCTTCTCTGTTCCCCAGTGCTGCTCAGACCCTGGGACCTGCCGGACACCTTTGGAACAAGGACCAAACCCTTGGTGTGACGGGTGAGAAGCCTGTGAGTAATTCCAGTGCGTGGATCCAGGTTCCTGCTGCCTTTTTCCTCACCACCTGCTACATCCCCGCAGGATCTGCACCCTGCAGCCAGACTCCATGAGCTCACCTGCACACCTCATCCTCCTAATCTGTTGGCAGGGAAGAAGCCAGAGATCTGGTTAGTGATTATATTTCCTTTTACGGCAGGCTCAGAAACACGATCCCATCTCGCACAAAACACCAGCACTGACAACAGCATCATTGTTGTCTTCCCCGTGCGTCACCCCTAATCCTGCAACCCTGTTTCTCCCGCTATTAGTCCGGGGGCTCTTCTGACTTAATGTTCTCCAGAGGCACCAACCTCCGGTGAAGTGTTAGTTTATAGATTCTTCGGTGCTAGCTACCACTTATGCTAATAACCCAAATTTATGCAGAAAGTCATAAACACAGAGCTCTCCCCAGTGCCCTTGCCAGCACAGGATTGCTCCCTGTGGAATAGATTATCGCTCTCTGTGCAGACTGGCTCCAAAACGACTCTAGTAATGGGGCTTCCCCCATGCTCCCCGGGGGACTATTTCGCAGTCAAACAGGCCCTAATAGTTCTAAGGACTTGGGTCTTTTGGTGGCAATGTGGTGGGTTGTTTTTATCCCCATCATTAGCTCAGTTCATTACTTTTTTTTCCCTTCTGCTCATTTTTTAACATGTTCCTTCCCTTCTACCTCTACTCCCCCCACAGTACTCCCTAGGGCAAGACACAAACGCAGCTGCAGATCGTAAAAAGTAATAGAGAAGCTCAGAAGTTTAATAAGGGAAAAAGAAAGAAAAGACTACAAGCTCCCTCTGATCATCTCTTTCCAAAGCCCCTGTCTCTGAGGAACACAGGGCTGCACCTCCAGAGCATTTCAGGGACGGCTTCGGCACCGTGCGTGTCTGCTGGGACACGGTGCGTGTCCAGGGATGGAGCTGGAAGGGGGAGAGCTTGAGGGAGCCTGGGTCTTGGGGTGGTCCATGGGCAGCCCCACCAGCACTGTGGGAAGGCTGGGGTGCTCTCTCTGCATCTCATTTGCTCCACCAGCAGCACCGTGCGTCAGACGTTGGACAGGCAAAACGTCAAGTCTCCCAGGACAAGCTGGCATTTGTGGTAAAGTTTTTAGGCTTTGCTCGAATCGCCTGGAAGGAGAAGAACAAGAAGTCTGGGGCATGTTCCTGCAACCAGCCACCTCAAAGATCACCTAGATGCGATAAGAGCTGAGTTGCCACTGAAGGATCCCTGACAATCAGAGCAATGCAACTGAAGGGGAGGACATCTGGATCTTCCCATCCTCCCACCATTATTCATAAACATGCTTTTTTCTTTTTAACAGATAAATTTGAGGTAGATGTAATTATTTTGAAATGCAGCAAGAGGTCAGCAGACTGCATCATCACACAGGTGGTCCAGGAGATCTGGTGGTGAACCAGGAGGACAGAAACAGCATCTTCCAGGACTCAGGCCCTGGAAACTCTTGGAGACAACTGGAGGGTTAGTTCACTCCACACAGCTCTTCTCGCTCCAGTTCTCAAGCCCTCTGCGCTGGCTCCAAAACCCTTCAGACTTTCTAATCGCAGGCTTTAGGGTCCGTAGATACGTCAGTGAGCAGATATTGATTTGCCTGCACTGCTTACAGATCATATCTGACTTCACACACCTTAAAGAAGCTCAGCGCACGCTCCACATTCTTACGGCTGCTTTGATTGCAATTCAGTCACTAGTACATTACCCTTATTTATAATGCCACGGCTTCAGCGTGGCGCCTCAGGCACTCTAAAATTATTACAGGGCCCTTTTGACTTTCAATTCCCTTCCATCCAATTCCATTTTTATTTGTCAGCAGAGACTCCCATTGACCAGCAGTGGAAGCCAAGTGCGTGCAGACAGACGGTGCTACTGCATATTAAACCAACCCCATAGAAAATTAGTCGCGGGCAGCTCAACACGACGGGCCTTCTTGGTTTGAGTGAGAAATGGCAGGTTTGGGAGAGCAGCTGGCAGAGCTCCTGGGTGCAGCTTTCTTGGGGAGATGAGATGTCCAGGCTTGGAGCAGCACTGGGGGGCTCAGCCGCAGCCCCTCCACAGTGCGCTCCAACTGGCTGATGCAGCCATCGTTAAAAAAAAGGCAAAGGAAAGCAAATTTAAGCATTTGAGCCCCTCCTGTGTATCCTTCAGAGATGATGGGGCAGGCTTGCAAGAGCCAAGAGTGTGACCGCAGTGCCTTGATGCACAAATTTTGCTTAGCAGTCCTGTCGCCTTCCTCCATCCCCACCACTCAAGTAAGGTACCAGAGTTTGCTTTGGAGGTGCTTTGGGGTTTTATTGAAAGCTCCAGCTTCGCCACTTCCCTCAAGACTCCTGGCTCACTCAAAAGAGCCACAGCGTTCACTTCTGAAGGAGCACTAAAAGGTGCAAGTGCGAGCTGAGTCTTTCCTCTTGTCACAGGAGAAAGAGCTGCCAGTCCATGAAACCTGCAGGAGGAAAGCTGCAGCAGTCTTCTGTTCCCCACTTACACCAGATCCTCAAAACCAACAAGAGACAGAGCTGATAAATGGGGGAAAAGACTACTTGAAAAATCACAACTATTAATCCCTATTAAAGAAACCAATATCTTCGACAAGGAAGCAGCTGAGGGACCTGGGGGTTCAGGTAGAGAACAGGAGCTGAGAGGATACCTTCTCTGAACTGCCTAAAGGAGCTTGGAGCATGGATGGTGTTGGTCTCTTCTCCCAAGTAACAGCACGCGTTGGCATGTGCAGATGGGGCCGGGTGGGTTCTGCTTATATTTTAACTGAACTCCCACCACATTCCTCCTGCTTTCCTTGCCCCGACACAGACATTTACCGGTGGGACAGTGATGCCTTTCTCCAGGGCAGCCAGCAGCACCTCAAACACAGAAGCCACAGCAGTAGAGCAGCCCCGGGTGTCATGAACGGAATTAGGCAAGGCTTGTGGAATGAGAAAACATTCTATTTTTGGCAAAATATCCCCATGGTCTCTTCCTTGTGCAGGTGACAGCAACAACTACAAGGGATTTGAGTTTCTTCAGGGCAGAGGGCAGCAGCACAGCAGGATGGACACCGAGGGTCAAGGGGGCTGTCACACAAAAGGGACAAGCCAGGCATCTGAGACCGCGCTTCTCTTCCCTGCGAGCAGCAGCAGCAGCACAAGGGCAAGGTGACCTATTCAGGTGACTTCAAGAGCGCTGCAAAGCCAGGCAGACTTCACAACAAAGCAGAGCACGCCGTTCGGTTTTATAGCATCTGCCGGTGGGCACAGCGCACGCCGGGGAGCGAGCAAACAGTGCGGCCTCGAGGGGCGAGCATCGCTCAGAGCTCGATTAGAACTACCCAAGTGCTTCACAACCTCTATGCATTTTTAAATGCCTCTCGTTGGGAAACATACCTCTTAAAATGATAAGGTAGTTTGATAGCTCAGGGCGATGCTCAAATTGTGAAGCGAAGTAATTTTTTCGAGCACGGTTCCTCCACAGATCTCCCCTCCCAATAAGCTCTTGAGCACTGGGGGTCCCAGTAGAAATTCCCCACGCACCGGGGTGGGATGGGGAGAGGAGGAGAGAAAGCGAGGAAGGAAAGAGAAGGTCTCACCGCTTTTTAGAGGGACAAACACTAGGACTGTTCACCCTCCTGAGAGACAGATGTCCTTTTCCAAGGAGAAGGACAGGAAAGGAGCTGGCTGCTGGCTGCTGGCTGGGAATTTTCAAGGAAACAAAATAAAACAACAGGTAGTGGATAATCTGGACTCTTCAGCCTATGTGTTACCTGGAGCACCAAGTGGGTGCATCAAAAGCCAAGTAGCCTGGGCATACTCTTGCCCAAAAGGGCAAAAATACCAGTTACCAGGAATGAACATCTGCTGGAGCCTTTCATGTGCATCACGATAGGAGAGTCCCCTCCCTTGCTGTCAAGGCAGAGAACCACCACGGTTCAAAAGGATCAAGGGTCTTATCTCCTACCTGGGAGAGGCTTTTGATGGCTCGCTCCCTGGAAAGCCTCCCAGATACCCAAGGTACCACCCAAGCACCCGCATTCTGTCTTGGCTATTCACAAACCCCAAATTCTGCTCTTCCTTGTAGAAGAGAGTTCTTGCAACCTCACAGAAAATTCACTTCTCCCTAAGAATCCAGTATTACACCTTCATCCAGGAGCAACCTGCACATTTATCTACTCCAGAAGGATGCCACCAGCCCGGGACACACCAACAGCCTCCCGGTGGTGAAACACCACCAGGTTTCTGCAGGAAAGAAGAACAGCAAGAGCTATGCAAGAGCACAAGGATGCTATCCCGGGGTGCCAGACCCCCCTGAACAGGACCAACCACCTGGGCAGCCCCGGTGCTGGAGCAAAGAGCTGCGGGGAGGGGGGGACTGCAAACCACCAGGCTGCCAGAAGCAAAAGGACTTTACTGAGACACATCGCTGTGAAAATCCTCAGCTCCCACTGGACTGACTCGTGCTGAAATGAACTGGACTCAAAGCAGCTGATCTAAGAGCACAGAGAAGTCGCTGGAGGGCTCGGGAAGTGGCATCGCAAGATGAGGAGACATTAAAATCCAAAATAATAAAAGCAACCGAATTTATTAAGACTTCTCGAAGCCTGTGGGCAAAATAATTTTTCCCCCATTTAAAAGTGGATAAGGCAAAAGAGAAGCTAAGCAATTTGTCAGAGATCAGAAGTGACAAAGTGGCAGAGACTGAAGCCCGAAGCAGCAATGTCCTCACAAACACGATCACCACCCCAGCTTGGCACATGCAGGGTCCCTTTCCCCAGCAGTGCAAGAGGTGACACAGGCGTGTTACCCGCATCCCACGTGCTTCACCTCCCCAAATACAGGAGCAATCCTCCCATATTTCCAAACCAGTGGAAATACTCCCCCATCCTTCCCTCCCATCGTAACAGCAGGGCTACCACCCCATTCCAGTCCTTCATCCTTATTTTCCCCTTCCCATCAAGTTCATATTGCTTCTCAACCCCTACCGCATTAGGAGAGACTAATCCATGTCCCCATTAACACAGGGCCTGGTGTGCCCATCATTACCACACCATTACATCCAACAGCAGCATGGTTTCATGGTTGTACCCTCATTTGCTGTTCTAGCAGAGTCTCAGGGAAAGGTGTCCAGCAGCTGCCCAAAAAGGGCCACCCACACAGAGAAAGAAGAGACACAGAGCATTTCCACCCTTGATCTGCATACGCAAAGGTCATGGAAGAGAGGCAGAGGGGGCTGAATCCTTGCAGCCTCATTAGAGGGAAAGAAACTGTTTCTGCAAATAATAATTGATTTCTAAATTTATCCCCTAATTAAATAGGTTCCCTGGATGAATCCGCACGCAAGCTGCAATGTGATGATTTAGTGCCTGGCTTCCTACAGGAACGTATCAACACATGTTTGCAAATTGTCTCTTTCCCAGATCCAAAACTAGGGTGATCATCTCCCCACGCCAGCACACCCAGAGCAGACGGGTCCCTCCTGCCGCCCAGAGCTCTCAGCAAGCCAAGCCAAGCTTTCCTCTGGGCAAGGCTTAACAGAGACACATGCAGGGAAAAAGGGTGTTTGTCACCCGGCTTGTCCCTGGTCCCTGTGCTCCAGCCCAGCAGGGACTCTCCCATGGACCAGAGCAGGGAACCCATCACAACCAGAGCATTCACCTCACTCCCTGCCATAGCAGGAGGATTTTTTTGGCTCGTAGCAGCTGTAAACCTACAACAAAACTGGAAAACCACTGCCTGAACTCAGCACGTAGCAACGGCGAGAATGAGAAACATTATCTCCAAAACATGCTCTTGCTTCCTACATCAATTCCACGGCTGTTCCTGTCTAGTCACTTTGACTTTTTCCTACAGACACCGTCAGCTAATAAAACCTCAAGAGACGGATCCTGGGATAAAACCAGGCTACAAGCTCTGCAAAAATTAAACACATTTATCACTCTTTTGCTGAGAGCTCCTTTTGGAAACCAGAGAGCCCCGATACTCTCACACAAGCATCAAAGGACTCTGGACGAGAGAAATCCATGTTAGTTTGAAAAGGCAACAGCACAGAGCAGCCCTGCCGTGTTAAAGCCCATGCTAATTAACTCCTGACACCCATTAACTGCCTGTCCAGACCCAGCACTGGCTCAAAGCTCTCCTCTCCCAAGAAGAGAGGGACTTGCCAGCATCTCCACACCATCTTCTGCATGAAAACAGCAACCTCTTTCATCTCCTCTTCCCTCCCTGCCAACTTTCCAACCCCACAGCATCATTTGGGCACCAGGCACACAGGTTCACTTTCCTCTGGGCTCCAGCCCTTTGGTTTGGGATCTACAGATGTAGATCATCCCTCCTGAAGCCACACACATTAAGGTCCTGCTCCTGGCACATGGTGCTTGTAAGGATGAGCTGTAAGTGCAGCCTGGAGATCCTCACAGTGTCCATCTCTGCCACTATGTGCAGACACTGAGGAGCCCGCTGCTCGACCCTTGGCTCTGCCACTCGAGCCAGCAAAATTCATAAATATCAAAGATATTTATGCCTCTGCTTGGCCCTGTTGAGGCTTTTGGAAGGCAGAGACACAGCCAGCATTCCCAGCTCGCCCCGCACTGAAATCAAACAAAGAGAGAAGCTGTTCCCATCAAGATCTAAGCGGCTTTTCTGAGGTTTCAAACCTTATTCTGGTTTGTGGTAGGATGAAAACAAACCATTTGGAAGTTTCCCCAAGAGGGAGAGGGGGAAATAACCTCTCCATCTATCCCTTCCAGAAATACTGAATGTAGGTTGCAACCAAAGGGTGAAAGACAAGCACCAGGCATGACCCAGCCAAGCCAGCGGCCATTTGCTGTCCCAGGGTGACTACAGCACATGTGGACATGTACCCATCCAGTCACATGCTCTTCTTTGACAAAATGGCAAAAGGATGGGATTTTCTGTGCCCTGCACCCCTCAAAGTGTTCAAAACTAGAGCACCTTCATGGTATTTTGGATCTCTCAACACTTCTGGATGAAAACTACCCCATTAAGTGAGCTCACAATCAAAAAAAAAAATCACTATCACAGACAGAGCTCAGGTGTCAACCTAGTTTTGCACTGAAAAATTAAAAGAAATCCATTAGGTGGCTAAATATGTTAGGAACTGCTTCCCTTCATCTCCCTGCTTTGGTTCTCCAGCTGTAGCAGAGCATCCTCCTTTATAAATTGCCTCTGAGAGCCTCAGATCTCTTCTAAAAGAAAACAGTATTATTCACAGGATAGGAAAGAGATGCAAGAAAGCTAATTAGTCCTTGTACAGAGGAGTTTGCAACATACAGCATTTAAATGAAGCCTGATTTTCGGATCGCAGTGCTAAAATCTTTGCATTGCGTCACCGGCTTTCTCTTCCAGAGGTGCCTTTTTTGCCCACCTTGAGCATTTTTAAAGGAAGAGAAAATTCCTTTAGGTACCAAAGCAAATTCATAATCTGGCTCTCCACCACTTACCAACTTGAGCACATTAAAACTCTGTTAAAAGCAGAGCACGATGAGTCCTTGAGGCCCTGTTCCCCAAGGATGTGTGCACATAAAGCAAGGAAAATGTGTGGTTATTAGAGTTTAGCTTTATTGTTTTCATAAAACACACTGAAGATTGTGTTTATGATTCTGGAGAAAATAAAACCCTCTCTCCAATTGTTAAAATAATGAACACAGGATACTCCAGTGACTTCTAAACAATCAAACACTTTGGACTTGCACAGCACCCTCTACTCAGATTTCAGGAAAGTCTGTACAAGAATGAAAATAAGCCTGGATGGGAAGAGGATAAATCCAGCACCTCACCTTAGAGCCAAAGGAAGCTGCACGATTTATACAGTCATTGGATGAGGATAAGTTCCATGGCCAGGAAGGGAACTATTCAAAACTTATCAAAAATAGCCCAAGAGCCTGCCTTGCAGGTTTTCAGTAACATGCTGGTTTCCAAATGATCAAATCCCATTTGAAAGCCAGACTCCAGCATGTCAGGAATTTGAACATACTCAAACAAAAAAGTTAAATCTTTGCCAGCACTTTCCCTCTGACCCCTGCACAGGTCACTCGCAAATCTTCTCCAATACAACATTCACACCTTCAGAGGGCTTTTACCTGGCCTGTGTCCCTACCAGTCTGAAGGTCTTCTGCATCCGGCTGCAAGGAGGTGTTTCTGTCCATCACTGTATTGCCCATGGAACCCAACAGCCTCCATCACTCCTGCTCCTCTACCTCCAGCCTGGAGGAAGGACAAACCACATGGATTCTTTTTTCCTCCTTTAAATATTATGAAAACTATGTGAGGTTATGAATTATTGAATGGAGCTGTCTCTTCAATTTAGCACGATGATGATGGAAGGGAAACGTATACTGTAGAAGACGGGAACAGGGCAAGGAACCAAGGGGCACGACCAAAAGGGATCCTTACCCAACCGCTTAAGTGTCTGTCTGTCCATACATCAGAGCCTGACACCCGCCTGGCACCCCTTGCACGGCGGGGACCAAATTCATCTCTGAAGAAGCCAAGGGAAATATATCATCCACAGCAATGGCACGGTAAGGGACGGAAACTCTTCGGACAGGTGACCCCCTCCATATCCCTGCATCCATACTTGAAAACCTGAGCTAAACCAGGACCTGAGACCCTTTTGGCCATGGCCGATGGTTAACGTGGATGGGCTGACCTGGCAGAAGCAGGTCGTCTTCAGAGCTCCAGCACAAGGGAACAGACCACAACTAAGGATGGAAAAAGCCAACAAGGATGGAGATACTGAGAAGGTGGTGGCAGAGTCCAGCCTTCAAATAGTTTTGCAGACACTTTCTGGAAGGTATTACTGCCAGCTCTAAAGCAACCTATTAGTATGAGCTTTGGGGCTTGTAATAAAAACCAAGATGTTTTTCTTTTCTCAGATCCAGGTTAGGCAGAAAATGTCTGAAAATTAAAGGAGCAGCCTAAAAAAAGATTTCAATTCCATCCCTCCCTTTACGTACATTTACTCACAGGCTCCTCGGAGACCGAGGTCAGCTCCAGAGCATCGCCGCCCCGGCTGCATTCATTCCTGGAACGGGCATTGCATGCAAAAGCAATTTCTGCTCCTCAGACCCACCTTGCTGATTAACAGCTTCGATCCAAAAAGCACAAAACAAGACTGAATTAAGACTTAGCTGACTGCAAAGCCAAATTCGATACACACAGACAGATCTTCAAGTTTAGACAACATGGGGTGTTCAAACTAACAACGCAGTCCTTGCGCACCCTGCCCCAATATGTCCTAAAATTGATGTGAATGGAGTTCTTTCCAGTGCCCCACTCTTCCCTCTCCTGCAAACTTCTTCTGTGGGCCTCCTTCTCAAAGAGAACATACCCAAAACCAACATACTGCCCTAAGGAGATTTGAGTTTTGTGAACCAAAGCCCTTCTGCTTGGAAAAAGCTGAGAATCAAGTTCTGCAAGAGATGTGCCACTGTGGATGGCCCTGATGCTCCCATCACGCACTATATTGCTATCTGTACTCAGAATTAAGATCCTTATTTAAACACCAGATATTAAAAATCGGTGTCTTCCCAGAGAAGCACAGAGGAGTCCCAGTAGGTCCAATCCTGCCCTTTTCCTCCATAAAATACAACTGATTCCCTGCCTGCAATGACTGTCGGGCTCATCACTGCCTGGCCCTCGAATCCTGCCCACATGCTCGTTTTTTTGCTCTGGATGTTAATGGAAAGAAATCTCTGGATCCATTTGAAATGAATTATACTCTAGTAATTGCAGCTGCTATAGGGCAGTATTAGGTCAAACTGCCCTTTTTGTGCTGTGTCTCCAACACTAGAGATGATGAATAGGCTCATTTTCAGCAGAGCTGGATGCTCGCAGCTCCAGGTGAAGCCCATGCAAACCGCAGATGCTCACCACTCCGATACTGCATCACCGGCGCCTGCCAACCGCTTCCTTTAATAAAACATCCAAACTCACACTATATAAACACCATTTGGGCTCGCATTGCTCGCTACTTGCTGTCACCATCCCGCAGGTCCTCAACAGGCAGCCTCCCCGGGCCATCCCCAAAGCTGTCCTCTCCAAGCTGCATTTGATTGCTTAAGAAATCTATGACGTTCTCCCCCCAGAAGGACCTTTCCAGCCCAAAACAGAGATTCTGTCCCTCCCTCCCCTCCCATTCTAACTCTGTGTTAATTACTAAGATAGGGTGGGATTGAAGAGACTAATTATCACTGTAAAGTTACTCTCCTGAAGGCTGATAAGGGAAGTAATTAGGATGGACAAGCATGGATTACAAAGCTCTAAATCTCTCTCTCTTGTCAAGATAATGCTGCTGCCCAACCTCACAAACGACAAACGAGTCTGTAGGCAAACACAAATCAGTCATGGAGACCAAAAAGCAGGCTGGACCATCACAAGGCACAGATACTTCATGCTGCATCACAAGGGGATCCCATCTCGAGCAGCTCCAGACTGGGACCAGTCTCCAACACACAACCACAAGGACCCCAACACAGGCACCCTGCCCTGGGTCACAGCTCATTCCTGCACCCACATTGCTTGTGGTGGGTGAACCTTGGCTGGTGGCCACACACCCACCAAGCCACTTTCACACTGCGTTCCCAAGTCTCCTACCTCCTCTCAAAGGAGCAATGCAGGAGGGATGGGGAATGGAGGTTCCCACATGAGGTTCTTATGGACATGGTTTAGTGCTAGAGTTAGGTTATGGTTGGACTTGATGATAATTAAGGGTCTCTTCCAACCAAAACGATTCTATGATTCTATAACTCCAGTGTACCTGTTAATGAAATGTTCATTCAAGTCAACACACCCAGCACCTTTCCGCCTCTGGACACCATGCTTTTGGGCTGCTTTACCTTCATCTACTCTCTTTTCATCTCCCCAGATACCATCTAAGATAAGGACCATGCCCAGGCAGTAGATAGAAGATGACAGCTATTTCATCAGGCTGTCACGGGACACACGTCCCCTCGACATGAGGGCAAGGGTGACATTTCGCGGTGTCACAGCAACATATGACTACCCTGGGAATACGGTTGCTCAAAGCAAAAGCCCAGAGCCTGAGAAATCCCAAGGGGACCAACCCCATGCACATCTCCAACCTCCTCCATCTCATGTCCGCCAGCTTGTTTGTCCATATAGAAGAGACCTCATGGGTGAGATACAGCTGTGGCAGCTCAGGGGACGTGGACCTGCAGCAGGACCAGCCTACATGACCTTCTGTGAGCCCCTTCATGCTCCACAGCCACCAGAACAGACGCCCGGACACCACGTCCCCGCACTCATCTGCCGCAGACCCCCGCAGCTCTCTGCGTTTGTGCAACACACAGCAAAAGTGAGGGTCGAGCTCGGGCAGAGCTGCCAGCACCACTGAAATAAATCATCGTATGGACAGCAAAGTGCACGAAGTGAGTTTGCCCGCCCGAGCTGCACAGCAAGCGAGCGCGGACGCTCCGTCCCAGCTCCAGGGTCACGTTCCTGCTGCAGCCCTGAGCATCTCACTCATGTTCCTCATGCATACACGCAGACTATTTCCCTCATACATACACGGAGATCATTTCCCTTATGCACACACGCAGATTATTTCCCTACAACAATTTCAGGCACCCTACACCAGAGTATTTATAACTAATACATATTCTAATGTTCCCGTTCACCTGAGACACTGGAAACTTTCCTGGCTCATTTGTTAGATTTTTTTATTTTTTAAATACCTTCCTCCCCTCGGGCCAGGCAAATCAGTCTCGTTAATTTTAATTTCCACGGACATGGAAAGTCATCTCAAGGTCATTTTCAGGTTATTTTCTAGTTTTGAGTCTGGAGGATTTTGCAGGATTTGCAATTGAGGCTTCTGATTATCTGCTGCATATTGAAACGAAAAGGAACCAGCTGAGGAGAGACAGTGATGAAGTACCCCATCGACACCCAGGTAATTAAGGAGAAACAAATATGTTTGTTGGCTGAAACAAGGGGAAAAACTACGTAAACCACTTCATTCTAGCAAGGAAAAGAGAAGGGAGGAAAGAAAAAGCAGCAGCTAATGGGTTTCCATCAGAAGGGAGCACTTTGCTCAAGCCAAAACCTTCCCAAGGTGCTCACATTTCAGTGGAAAGGCTGTTGGGTGCCACAGGGAGTCTTTTGTCACTTCTGATCGGAAAGACAACAACAAAAAAGAAAACCACTAAACTGCAAAGTACAACCTTTGTGATACACGAGACAGGCAAAGCAACACACCCCATTTTAAAGTGTGTGGGGGAATATATATATACACACACACATATATGTGACCTCAGGGCTCAGACGCATCGAAGCCTGGAGGTTTGCTATGGGACAGTCTGGTCTCCTCTTGGCCAGCCTTAGCATTAAGATCCAAGACATTACTCCCTTGGGAAATCAGTGACTCCCAGTGTTAAGCCCAGCTCAAGGACCAGACGATACACAGCCACAAACAGTGTTCCCAGCGAACTTCAGCACTCGGTTCCCAAAGCAAACGTAGCACAAACACGTCAATCGGCGCTCCAAATGTGTTTATTAAATGTTTTTAATATCACGGCGGCAGACAGAGTAACGCAATCAAGCCTGAGTCGCACATCTTCCAGAGTCCGTTGGGACCACGGGTACAAGCCTGTTTTTGTTTCTTCCCCAGGAAACGATCAAGATACAGGACTCACAGCTCAAATCACATGCATTCTCCAGGGGCAGGCGACAGTAATTAGTTTGTGTGCATTGGAGGCATTTTCAGTTTCAAGCCCTGCTCTGGGAACCTGGCAGGAATACTTGAGCTGCCGGGCAGTGAGGGCTCTGCAGAGATCCAGTTCTGATGGTGGGTGCTGAGCGGGTACAACGCTGGCCTCAAGCTCTCGAAAACTGGCTTTGTCCCACCAATTATTTGCTATCTAAAAAGCGCTGCACTCCAGGCTGGTTTTTTTCCCATGGGCAAAGCATCTTACAGAGAGAAGCAGCTATGAGAAATAGCTTCTTTTAGTCTCCTTAAAACAAAATAAATCCTATTATTCTGGGAGTGCTTCATCCCACTCTCTCAGCTCCAGGAGATGATGTCCCACCCCAGGCAGAGCTCACTTGGTCTGAGGTACCACCACCACCTCCCCAGGCTCACGAGAACCTGGGGACATGGGGAGAGGACAAATACACAGCTCCCAAGAGCCCCAGGAAGAGGATGGGGAACATCAGCAAGGGCAGCGCTGGACCACAGGATCCTTAAGCTCAGCTTTAGCTCTCCTCCAAGCTAGACTCAAGATTGTATCAGAGTGGTTTGGACACGGTGGTCCGGTGCTACAGAGCCTTCCTTCACCAGCAGGTCCTTCTCCCAGGTTGGGCAGGAAACCTCGAGAACCATGAGATGTGCTCAGATGTGAGTGCACGGGCAGGTCCTTGCAAGAAGCTAATCCTGTAAGACTACAGCTCAAGTCAGGACTATTTTCCTGCTGACTGTGAAATCAGTGGGGGAAAAAAAAAAAGGAATGTATTGCCATGTACATTTGTCCAGATATAGCACTACCAAAGGCAGATTGGACATCGAGATACAGGCATCAGATTGAGTCATTTTTCTGTTTGCTGAAAGCGTTAAGGAAAAAATAAACTCAAAATGTTTTGTTTGACAATTAGTTCTGAAACCATGAATGCCTGAAACAAAGCCAAAAACCCCAATTTTTTTAGAAAAATATCATTAAATCACTGTTAGGCCAAACCTATTTAAAAAGTCAGAAAAATCCCAGCTCTACACTGGGATCAGCTTAGTCCCTGTTATGACCCTGGGGCACTGCAAAGGAAAGCAAGACAGAAACCCACTCGAGCTCGGCCGGTGGAAGGAATGGTGCTGCCCTATTTAGCAGTTTATTTTCCGAGTCGATGCATCTAAGGACTTGGTTATTTAACACTGGGACAAAGCTCCTGTCACCTGTGGGTCAGGAGGCAGTAGGTGTGTGGCCGTGCACAGGGGTCCCTACCATTGAGCACAAGATTAGCTGCAGTGATTAGCAATCAAAATTAAACCACGAAACAGCACCCTGCAAATCCAGGGGAGAGACACGGCTGGTGGATAATATTAAAAGGAAAAATAAAAAGTTATGTTTACAGCTGAATCCACATTCTATGTGTTGTTTAACAGGGCTCATCATTGCCACCCCTGCAACATTCCGCTGGGAGGGGTCTCCTATCTCCCCCACCACTGCCAAGCTGGAGAGGCAAAGCAAGGTGGTCACCCCAAAGCAGCGAACAGCCCTCACCAAACCCCCAGTTCTAAGCCAGAATTAGCTCCTTCTCTTCACATCAGTAACACCAGAAACCCTAAAGCTGCTGGTGGCTGCATTCACCAACCCACTGAGAAGCAGAGAACCCCTCCAGGCACTCCCTTCTGCCCTGCTTAAGGCAAAGCCACAAAATAACCCCAAACTGAGAGACAGGACTTTCACTCGCAGCAACCCCCAGCTCGGTGCAAAGGCTGCAGGAACAGATGTGCTGTGACATGAGGGGTTTGAGAGGCTCCTTGTGCACAGGGAGCTGCGCTGCTGCGGGGAAGAGGGAGCAGCGGGGAGATAAGTACTCACTTCTGCACACGGAGCAGAGAAGGATTAGATACTTACAAATATTTTATCCTAGCTAAAGTAATTGCACCACTTGTTCTTATGAGTCAGAGCTATTTATTTTCATGCTTCAGGGCATCAGTTGATCACACCAGCTGAGGTCAGGCAGAAATTCCCATTGCTCCTGTAAGCGTTTTGCATATTGCAGGGAAATGCGTTAGCGCTAGTTACTGCAGCCTGGCACTCCCCTCGTCCCAGTCCACGTCGGTCCCCGCCAGCTGCAGAGGACATTCCAGCAGGAACAAGTTCTCCGCCTTAATCCCCCCAGTACGACACAGGACACAGTCCTTAATCATAGAATCATAGAATGCTAGGGATTAGAAGGGACCTCGAAAGCTCATCCAGTGCAATCCCCCCATGGAGCAGGAACACCCAGCTGAGGTTCCACAGGAAGGTGTCCAGGCGGGTTTGAATGTCTGCAGAGAAGGAGACTCCACAACCCCCCTGGGCAGCCTGTTCCAGTGCTCTGTTACCCTCACTGAGAAGAAGTTTCTTCTCAAGTTTAAGTGGAACCTCTTGCTCTCATCAGTTTGTTTTCTGCTGGTGGAGAAGCACATCCCGTGCTCCTGCCCTGGGAGGAGGATGCTGAGGCTTTCCGTACCTTTTGGTACCGCAGCCACATCCAGCTGCGCTCCATCCTCATCCAGCTGCACTCCATCCTCCAGGCAGAAAGAGCATCCAGATGAGAAGAGATGGTATCGGAGGCGAAAATAAAAACAATTCCTTTCGACCCTGAGCATGAGAGCCAAACCAGGGTCACCCAAACTCATTTTGGCGGGCAGTGACTCCGTGGCCTCTGCTGGGAGCCGACACAGATAACTGCTCATTTCTGAGCGCTTATGGATGCGCAGCTCTAATTGTGTCACCACCGAGAATCCTCCCTAAAACCAACACTTGGCTAACATTAATAAATAAAAATCAGATAGCATGGAAGGGGTAGATGAATGCGAAGGAAACAGCCACAAGTATCAAACCAGGAAAAAAACACCTCCTCATCCTTCCTCCGAGCACTAACTCTCCAGTTCCACTAACTCAGGAGCACTTAGAAAAGGTCTTGGAAAGAAACAGCCCTTGATCTCCAAGCACCAAGCATTAAACGAAGCAGCAGAGGCCAACGCTCACCAAATAGAAGGCTCCCTTCACACAAACAACAGGTTGGCTGCTCTTGGAGCAAAGCACACGTTTCGGTGGCCCTGCAGCTGCAGGCAGGAAGGACCACAACGTGCTTCCCCACACCTGATGGTGGGCACACAAACCCAGCCAAAGAGAACCTCAAAACAACACATCCAGCTTGAAATACCTCTGGGAGCTGTGGCAGCACAGGATGCTGCTCTATCCCTTTCCTTTCACCCTGGTCATCTTCTATCTCCATCCCCAGTTGTCCTCCTATACAGCATCACTTTGCCTCCTCACCCCTGCTCAGGTGCACACCACAATCCAGGTATCTTCCCTTTTCTCATCTGCACCTCACTGATCCCCATTGGTAATTAGGCTGCTGCAGCATCAGCTCTAACTTTAATTACAAGACAATTTCTGTTCTAATCCCTGGTTTTGACTCACTACAGCAGACCCCCCCTCCTTTCTCTCCCCCATCCTCTCATTTGGTCATTTCAGAAGTGAAGTCATGCAGATAAGAAGTTGTTTGAACAATTAGGTATAATGATAATACGGGCATCACTTTCATGCAGATGTCTGAATACTGCTTCAAGGGCAGGACTGCAAAACCGGCTCGTTCTCTGAAGCTTTGCAATTTCTTATGTCATCAGAAACTGCATCAAGACCCGTTTTGGAACATTGCACTTGTTTAATTTTCAAACAAATAATTTGATGTCCATCATTTCCAAAGCTCTGGAACACCCTCCCCACACTACTGGCATCTCACCTTCCAGCAGACCGCACCACAGAGACCATGTACCAGCAAACTGCACAGAGAGATGCAAACTCACTAATCTCTCTGCACCCAGAGCATCCCATCAGCATCCTCTGGGCGACCTGGGTTCCCCAGGTTCCCCTGCGAGGCATCCAGGGTACAGGGAAAGCATCAGGAAAGTAAAACCCTCCAACTCAGAAACCCCACTTTCACACCCAGATCTTCAGCTCAACTCACTCAACTTCACCTCTCATCCCCCCACCTGTCACCGGGGATAATATTTTTTTCCTGACATGCTTTGTTATTCAGAGATAGAAGATTCTGTAAATGCTGAATTATTATCATCAAATTATAATACTCAGAACATTGTCTCCCTTTGGGATTTGTGCTGCAGGAGGAGAGAGCACAGCACCGGCACCCGGAGCTGAAATGTACCACGTTTAGTTCCATTAGAGATAGCGGGGATGGATGCTGCTTCAGTATTTTCTCTCTTCCTCAGCTGCCCCAGCAGAGTCTCTCCCTGACAGGTCTTCCGCTAGAGAGAAGTGAACTATATTTGCAAGGTAATTTTGGAGCAAATGGGAACAGAAGTGTCAGTGTTGTCACGATGAGATTTTTTTTTTTTTTTTTTGAATTTCCTTCCCGTTTTAGAAGAAGGGACCGGAGGAAATACATTTTGCATTTCATTTTTTTCAAAATGAGATGGCTCCTGCTACCACCTCCAGCTTACCTGGGCTCACTTCCACATCTTCAAGCCTCTCAAATGACATCTAAACAAAAGGAGGGGAGATTCAGGCTAGACATAAAGAAGAAATATTTTACACTGAGGGTGGTGAGAGCCTGGCCCAGGTTGCCCAGAGAGGTGGTGGATGAACCATCCCTGGAGACATCCCAGGCCAGGCTGGACGGGGCTCTGAGCAACCTGAGCTGGTGAAGATGTCCCTGCTCATGGCAGGGGTGGCACTGGGGGAGCTGGGAAGGTCCCTGCAATCCAAACTATTCAATTCTTTCATCTTTTCAGGAAAGGAGGCAAAGACAGCCACACCTCCGGAGATTGGCAACGTTAACTAATGGCTCAGCGTTGAGTCAGGAGGATGAGGTTCCCCAGGACGCAGCAGCCTGCACCCAGCATGGCTGAGCCCCGGTATCACCACCTACACAGCTGCTCCAACACCCACCTCTTCCCACAACTCGGGTCAACAGCCCCAGAAATCCTCCAAACAAGCACCAAGGAGAACACGAACACCACTGGCACGCAGCAGCACAGCAAGATGCCATCAGGCTTATGAGCAGGGAGAAGAGAGGGCAAAGGTTCTTGCAAACAACAGCCTGCAGCTCAGGCTGGGAGGTTTCGCTCCTTCTCTGCTACAAAACTTGCTATCTGCTTTTGCCTAAATGTTCTTTTTTCCCCATGAAACTTGCCCTCCCAGCTCCCACAGCCTGGGTGCAGCCTGGTTCCCTCCCCACAACACGCTCCTGCCGTCACATCCACCGCTTCTCCTGGGGAACAATGACAGCAGATGATACAAGACCTTGAATTTAATTGCAGTGGTGAAAATAAATAAATAAATAAAAATGTTCAAAGTGATAAAGAACCCCTTTCATACGCCACATTATTTGTGTGTGCTTTTTGGAGAATTTTACAGTTTGTTTGGGGGGGGGGGTGGTTTGCATTTTGCAACACAGGGCCACAGCTGGCACAGAAATAGGCGTTCGCCTGGGCAGTCAGTTGCCCATGGGCATCCTCATGGCACGGGGCGTCCAGCTTCACAACCAGGGGCAAATATCCCACCTTCTCAACAAAGCGCTGGCCCCCACTTCCCAATGTCACACACGCAGCCCCTCCTGCTTCCCCTGGAGACAGGGAGGAGCAGTTTTAAAACCACGCACACACAACCGACCACTGGCAGAAGCTCCACAGTGTTAGGAGAACATTTGAAAACAAGAATCCCACACCCTTACAAGCCGTATAGCTCAACCTGCCATTGAACTTGAGGGCTTGCTTATAGCAGAAAACTCAGCCAGGGTTTTTCCCATGATCTTTGGTAGCTGCTTCCTCTACGGACCTCATGCTAGCAGAGAAGAAGGGGCATGGCCGCGCAGCAGTCATCAGCAAACAGATTATCCAGGCTTTGCAGGGTGGCAGGGGAGCAGAGAGGGAAAGAGGAGCAAGGCCAGACTCACTGGAGAGCAAACAGCGATTAAATATTTAGAGATTTTAATGCATTGATTTGTTAAGTCGGGAAGCAGTCCTTTTAGAGTTTGAAGATGCTTTTCAAGGTAATTCTTAATCAGCAACCCAGGTGCAGCAAAGAGGAGCTCAACAAGAGGCAGAAACCACTCTGGGGAAGGTGTTGGAAAAGGGGCTCCCCCCTCCTCATCACGCATGGCCAGGATGAGATTGGGCCAGCTCAAGGAGCCCTACACGAGATTTATGTCCAAGGCTTTCTCAATTAAGTTTCTCCTGCAAGGGATTTATTTTTGGACAGCATTTTTGCAGGAGAAAATTAAATTACGCTGCTTAAGGAGAAACAAACGGCAGTATTTCATGCAAAGACTCCAAAACCCTACCATAATCTGCACAGTTCGATCGAGCAAAGAAGATGCCCACACCAACCTCTGCATCACCATCCCTACACCAGCTCCTTCCCTTGCTTTGGAAAAATCTCCAATAATTATTAAGTAACCTAAAATAGGGGGGGTGCCTAGCACATGCTGACCCAGGTGAGCCACCACTTGGTCATTGTCCCCAGAAGCACTAACTGGTTTAGCACAAAGTCCCCCATTACGGGGAGACAGGAGGACACAGCTCTGTGCTGCTCTCCATCTGCATTAAGTTCGCACCTACCCCTGCCTGAGCTGGGACAGATGTCTCAGCACCATCATTTGGCTTCTGGAAATATTTCAGAGCTACCAAAGCAAAGCTGTTCCAACAGGCAACGCTCTGAGCAAGCGCTGCACGTCATTGGGTTTATGTCGAAGCTGATGGCAAACCAGCCTCCCCCATCACTCATTTATAATGTTACGGAGCTGGAAGCAAGACATCTACCCAGCAGAACCCTAAACCTCCTGCAATTCAGCCATTAAAAACAATACATCAAAGTAAAACAGCAGTTTTAATTCTAATTCAGCCAACTGGAGGGTACAAATTAAGTGCTCTCCCCTTTACCCACCCCGTTTTCTTCAGTGAAATTCTATTTTCTGAAAGAAAAACTGCGAGCGAAGTTGTGGATGCTCCTCTCTGGCTAAGAAGCATCAAGCAGCCCCAGGGCTGCAAATACAACATCCCATAGTCCATTGAATCCATTAGCTTACTTATCAATATGAGATTAATTATTCCAGTTCACAGGATATTTGGTTATTTCTTAATGCTCCAACTACTACATTCAAAAGAGCTGAGATGCTCTTGCCTTGGCTCACTGGCTTAGCCAGTCCTCAGGGTCAATGCCAGCTTTTAAGACACATGAAAATGTCTCCTCCGGGCTCACAAACAAAACTGCAAACAAAATCCCATTTCAGGAGCATCTGCGGATGCCAGAGTCAACGCCACCCTCTCCTGCTGCCCCGTCCGGGCAGACAGGGGACTTCAGTCCAACTTCCACCAATGACTCCAAGAAATAAGTGCGTGCATCCTGGGTTTGGGTTTCTGCTGCCAAATTTCAGCAGGAAAGGGAGAAGGGGGACAGAAAAGGGAGGGAGCACACAAACAGGGGGATACAAAAAACTGCACACATTTTGTTCCCAAATCCTCCAAACGTGACTCACTTTGCTCTATTGTGACAAACTGAGACACCTCTCAGGAGTTCATTTCACGTCTCATCCATTCTCTGAATAATGGGAAAATCCCTCTTTGTTTCTCTAAGTTATCAGCACACGCGATGCGCCACATACACCCGGTTCCATTAGATGTAATGGAACGAGACTGTCCCCAAAGTTGTTTTCAATAGCCTGAGTGCATCCTTCATTTAGGGAAACAAGAATGTACGAGCTGCTCTACCCCAGCTCATGGGAGGACACAATCTTTAAGCTGAGGTCAGGGCCATTTGTTCCCCAGCTTTGGCACGGCAAGAGGGTTGGTCCATCCTCTCCCCTGTTTCAGTACTGGGTTAACCATCCTTCTGGGGAAATCCAGGTTCCCACCAGCACAAAGCCATGTGTGAAGCTGGAGATCAAGCTGTCCTACAGCAAGGGATCCCCTCTACTTACCCTTCCAGCTCCAGTGATCCTACAGAATCATAGAATCATTTTGGTTGAGAGAGACCCTCAAGATCATCAAATCCAATCCTCAACCTAACTCTAACACTACCCCATGTCCCTGAGAACCTCATCACCACGTCTGTTCAACCCCTCCGGGGATGGTGACTCCACCACTGCCCTGAGCAGCCTGTTCCAATGTCTGACAACCCTTTCCAGGAAGAAACTTTTCCTAATATCCAATTTAAATCTCCCCTGGTGCAACTTGAGGCATCGAAGCCTTGAAATGCTGCACCAGGTGTCACGCGATGCTGAGCAGGACGCTGCGGGAAGCACCAGGGATGCCTGAATGTCCCCAGATGTTGACCTGGTTTCCCAGTCCATCCTACTGGGTCATTATACAGCACATAACGGTGACAGTTGTAGTCAGAGGGCTCAGGAACACAGCGAAACCTCGATTCATAACAAAAAGCCTGCTTATCTGCCAAGAAGAGCAGCTCCCCCAGGAATTCATGTTCTAGCTGGCTGCCTACAATTTACTTTGACTTCTTGGGACAAAAGAAACTTTGAAAGCCTTGGAGACAACCCGGGCTGCCTAAAGACGCCGTCGGTGATAACGATGTTGTTGGCATTGCTAACGTTAATTCTGTATTCAAAAGAAACCAATGGGGTTTAGTTGGAAGGAGAAGGATGGATCACAGCAGCCAGGTTTTGAGTTTTGTTTTTTTTAATTGACTGCCACCTTGAGATACTTTCTCTTCCCAACACACACACAAAAAGCACAACAAAGCAAACAGCATCTTGAGCCTATACGATCCTTTTCAGCAAAACATTCCCTCGAAGCCGACGCGACACGGGTTTTTAAAGCAAAGCACGTGCCTGAGCTGCATTGCTGAATCAAGATCGATGCTCCCAGAACAAATTCACACGAATACTTGGCCTGTCTTTACAGGACATGACAGCGATTACCCCCCGGCCATGCTGCACACTGGGGACTTCAGGCCTTTCAAGCTGAACAAGTTTCAGGTTTTCCCCTTGGAGAAAGCACAGGATGTGAGCAACAGCCAAACAACTAAACCTGCCCAAACCCCCGCACCACTTTCAAGCTTTTCTCTCCCACTAAATACTTATTTTCTTTCCAGATTTACCTCCTCAGCATTACGGTGAAGGAACAGGACAACTCCTGACAGCAGCCAGACCAGTAAACACCATCAGTAGACACTGGTCCCTGTGGGGAGAGGAGCGGGGCTGAGCAGTCCTGGGGCTCTGCCACAGCCGGATCAGCCCCCTGATATTGCCAAAACCTCACCTCAGCCCCATCCTAACCACCAGATAAGCTCAGGTCCATGTGGAATTGCACTTTTTCCCCCCTCCCCCCTACAGTTGGCACCCAGCCCTCCCTCTATAGCTTCTCCTGGCTTGGTTTCAACAGCAATAGGTTTTATTATTACGCCTTGCTGCCTTAATTCTCTCTGCACTCAATTTTCCATTGACACATTGACCCTTGGGTGCCTTTGGTGGCCCTGGGCGGGTGGGAGGCAGCACTCGGTCACCTGCCCCCATGAAATGGGAGTCGAGGGGCAGAAGAAGGACCCTCCTGGTCCTGCCAGCATCTGCATGGACACAGCCCCAATGGAGAAGGAATCATAGAATCATTTTGGTTGGAAAAGACATTTAAGTTTCTGAAGGGAGCAGAAAGACACAGTGTGGGAGATGGTGAACAAAAGGAAAGCTAAAACAGATGGAGCACAAAGAAAATGAAGGGTCAGGGGAAGAGAAATAAGAAAGCAAAACCAGCAGAAATTTGGTTGACGGGGTAAGAAACTCGATGTGGAGACACAGCAATAAAACAGACACATGGCACCAGGACGAGGCACCGGCAGGGCTGTCCCTGCCTCACCCCGGGGGAACATTCCTAGTGTCACCAGTCCAGCCCTGCCTGGGCACTTTCCACAGCCCCAGGGGTCACCCAGCAGAGCAGTAGGGGAATATGCAGATGGTTTTACACCTAGGACTGCGCTGGCTCGTTTCTGCTTTCTACTGGTCAGACAGGCTGGGCAGAGGGAAGTGGTGGCCCCCAGCTCATGCCTGGGGTTCCCCTAAAAAAAGTGGATTATTCCTAGGAGAAGACCTACCTCGAAGCCAGCGTTACAGTTACTACATCCATCTGCTTTGGATAACATGGCAGGTGGGACCGGCATCTGGCAGCATCCTCCTTTTGCCCTCAGCCCAGGAGTTTCCACCCCTCTATCTCGGAAAGAGATACAGATGCGCAAGTGCAGCATCCCTAACCCACAGCATCCCTGACCTGTCTGGTCCTGGCTGTCCCCAGAAGCCACCTCACCTGTTCCCGCTGGCTTTGTCACACCATCCCAGCCCACTCCATCACAATTTTTTATTCATGGGGGAATGCAAATACCCACTGAGGAGCAACCCTGGCAGGGGTGAGAGTGAGGGTATCAGCATCGGCACAGCTCAGGGGGCTCTGGGGAGGGGGAAGAGGAGGAGGAGGAGAAAAGCACTGGTTGGCAGCTGCCTACTGAACACAATGCGGAGACGGAGAATGGCCTGTGATTACAATTTAAAGGGCTTCTATGCGCTGAAAGGGAACTGATTCAATTGTGCCGCAACTCCTGAGAAGCTGTCAGCAATCAAGGCGTTCTCCCCGCTACAATCATCAGGCAGGGTGCGAGCGAGAGCAGGACAAAGTACAGCTTAGGTGATGGCAAGGTACGGCAGCGTGGCTCATCCCACAGCTGTGATTTCCTTGCCCATCAGCATCTGTTGTAGGAAAGAGGGAGCATCAGGGGGACCAAGGGGACAGAGAAGATGCTGGTTTGTGAAACGCTTCTCTTGTGAATGCTGGGTGCTCCTGAGACCCGCCAAGCTGGGGACCTCCAAGACTGGAGAAGCAGGGGATGCTGCAGCTGATCAATTTGTGATGCAGGTTTTGTGACCGCTCACCATCCCACACACAGGCAGCACCTCCATCCCAGGCACCTTCTGCATCCCTCCCTTCCCTGGCCACAGGTAACTCGGATAGAAATTTAACCGAGCTACCCCTTGCCACGTGCACCCCAAGGGCAGCAGCTCCCACAGCCAAGCCAAGTGCCCATCCCTTTGATTTGAAATCAGAACAAATGCAGAGCTGCCAGATTTCACTCTGCCAATTCAAGATCCAAGCCACTGAACACCACTTTCAGCACCTTGCCAGAAACACTTGCTTCACCACAAGTTCCTTGTGCTCGGAGCAAGGCTGAAGTCTGCACATTAGTTCAGATTTTATCCCCAGCCATGGATAAACTCTTCCCAGACAAAAGCAACCCTGTAAAAGCTTAAGCAGGAAGGATGGCACCAGGTGCACATTGGTAGGTAGAATCTATCCTATTATCCAAGGAGATTATAATTACCTCATTTGCCTATTAAAAGGATACTGTGACAATATTTAAGTTAGAACGCTTTGATTATTTGCTAAAAATTATGTGGTAGCAATCAAGCGAAAATTTAGGCTGTAATACAGCCATAGCAATATTGCCAGTAATTTGTGGAACCAATAACAATTATTTTTAATACATTGGCCAACATGTTTAAATAGGCTTTTATATACACACACACATATGTGTGTATACACATGCCTTGATGGGCAACATGGGCTCAATTTTCCTCTTGTTAAAACTGAGACCTTTGATGCATCTTTCTTCATTAGCACAGCATGAGATGTAACGCTTCAGCAGGAGGAAATGTCCCAGAGAGCCTGACCCACAGCCCGACACGATGCAGAAGATAAAGTCTCCCATGGGCTGATGGCAACGTGCCCGGTCAGAGAAGAATTCACTGAGTCCTGCGGGAAAGGAGACTGGGGGTGAGAGGACGGGGGACACCACAGTTCTCCCTTTTCTCCAAGCCCATCTTGGGGTCAACAGCTCTTCCACCCTGAGATTACTGGGGAAAATGTCCTGGACTCTTTCTTACAAGGTTTCTGTAGCTTTGCCCCGAGACTTTAACCTCAATTTTTAATATACAGCCCACCCCGTTGTGTAGGGTGTGAGGACTCTTTTCTTCTAAACAATAAAAAAGAAATAGACTCATACATTTTTACTTGGCATTGCCCTCAGAAAATGAAAATCTGATTACTTACTCCTTGCAATCCCAAATTACCCCTGCCAGGCCAGACACAGTGAATAAATCCTTGCTCCTAGAGATCTCTCCATTATAAGTGTATGATGGGACCAGCATCCCATTGACCTGAGGACATCGGCTGTAACCCCTTTGGTCTGTGCCACTGCCTACCAACCAGCACGCAATCCCAGGAGGGATCAGCCCAGTGGGATGATAATGCACTTCCCCAGCTGCGAGGAGCCTTTGGGAGCACAGACACCAAAACTCGATTTCCATCTCTGCCACGGCGTTTAACCTTGTGGAAAAGAGTGAGGGAGATGGCGGGGAAGGAGGGATGCAGGGGAGGATGGATGTTTCTATTCAACAACATCCCTCCCATGTCCTGCCTTTCCTGAGAAACCTGGGAAGAAGCTTAGTTTATTTGTAGGAAGAAGAAATAAAACAACAACAAAAAAGCAATATGATGGTTGTTGTAGCCTCCCAGCAGTTGGAGTACGGGAGAGAGCCACCACGTGAGCAGCTATTCCCGAAATTGGTCGTTCCCGAGGACACGGGCAGGAGAGATCATGGCAATCACACAGCACGACCCCCCACCCGACACCGGCCAGCTAATTCCATTTGGAGATTTGTGCTTCACTTTCAGCCTGGATTTATCTAATCACAGCATCCAACTGCTGGATACAGTTATGCCCAAGCCTGCGGTGTGGGGGGCTTTGCTCTGAATAGCATTTATTTCCCCAAATACAGAGAGCTGGTCAGCCAAGGTTATTTTTCCCCACGCTTTCTCACCGGGGAAAGACCACAGGCATGTGCCTCGAGAATGGGCTTTTTTTACCATACGAGGAAAAACAATTATAATTCCCAGCACAGCGTTGGGCTGTGCACCAGGCTCGCTCCTCCGTGCGCATAGGACTGACCCTGCCCACTGCCTGTGGGCTCATCCACAGCCCTCCCCACATCAGCATCTCCAGGAAAAAATGCTTCCCCGACATGAAACGAGGCACAAACCACCAGAAAAGCTATTGCAGAGGTATACAATGAGGTTTCTCAGAAGTTATCCCAGCTGCCAAGCTAATTTCAGCCCTTTACACCTGAAAAGGCTTCTGAGCTCAGGTACAGAGTTTGTACCAAACACCAATATAATTCTCACAACATCCAGCAAGCTCTGGATGCTTTTCCTAAAAGCAGTGCAAACAGTAAAACAGCTGCAGTATTTTTTATTATTATTATTTTTAAAAAGCAGAAGACCACGGTTCCAAGATTGCAGAGTTAAATACCAAACTGCAGGAGAGCAGGAACTTCACTCAGACTCTAATTAGGGGTCAGCTAATATAGAAACCAGCAAAGTATAATCTGAACAGGTCAAGGTAACGCAACTTCCTTAAGGGATGGTGGAAAAGAGGCATGCTAAGCAACCTGGCAGTATTATCTGCAAAAGCCTTTAAAATAGATGAAGGAGATTTAGATGGTCTAATTTCAGTGGATTTTCAGAAAGCTTATGATAAAAGTGCTTCATAAAAGATTAAGGAAAATAAATGGCTACCTAGTAAGGGGCACAGCCAGGCAGGGATTACAGCTGGTGAGGCAAAGGGAAACAAAGACAGCACTTCCCAAATTGAAATAAGGTTCACGGGGGCCAACTGCATTAGGGAAACGTTTTGGTTTGCTGCAGCTTCCGGGGTCGAGCACCTTTGTCCGAATTCCTTAGGCACCATGGGAGGTAGATGATGAAATTCTGTTTAGGTGAGTAAATGAACATGTTCTGCACCCTAAGCCGCTCGCCAGAGGAAGGTGAATGTCTGAAAAACCATACTGATCCTAATATTTTAGTTGATTTGTCTCCAACATTGCCAATAGAGGAGACTCCAAAGGAAGATGACAAAGCCGCATCCCTGCGGCAGGATGCAGAGAACCCTGGCTGCTGCTGGACTGGGAGGGAAGAGCCAGATGTGCCACAGCTGGCAAAGAGATGGCAACGGAGATTGCGAAGTCTGATCACGTCCCTGCTCCTGCTAACAGCTAAGCCAGCTCGGCAGTACCCACGGGGAGCAGGGTTGTTTTTCCCAGCTCCAAATCCAGTGGCGGTGCCACCCGATGGCAGCAGAGATTCTGACAGTGGGGCTGCCCACATGCATATTGGGAGAAAAAAGCTACTTGGGGAACACTCGAAATTTAATTAACAGCCTGTAAGACCTTTCCAAAGAAAGGCATGAGGACACAGAAAGGAATAGACTTCATATTTTTTTCTGAATTGGCAAACCAGGCACTCGCAGTGCTGAGATCTTGCCCACCCAGACCCTTTATCTCTTCTAGCCTGAGACCCATCACCAGCCAACCCTCCCCTCCCCATGCCCTGGAGAGGTCTGAAATACAGCTTTTCAATGCTTTTCCTCCTCCACCTGCTGCCTCGGCAGAGAAATATGGTTCATGCCAACTCCAAGGGATGCTTTCCCCAAAAATCCCCCCTGTGAGCGGCCCATGAGGACACCGCACACACACACACGCTCCTTCTCCAAACTGGACATGGGGACTCCAGCCACACAGACCAAGATGCAAAGTTTATGGAGGACATCTGCAGGCAGGATGGTGTGTGCAGCCCATCTCAGAGGCAGCCCTGGAAGCCTCTCAGCAAATATTTGACATATATTTTTGGAAGGTGTTTGCTGGGGGGGCTGCCAGCTCACGCTAGTACATTAAACTGAAGAGAAGCTGGTTCAGTGCTTTTCATTAACAAACCTCCATGAGGGGGAAAAAATAAATGCAATTCCCCAGTCTAAGGTAAAAAGAAAAAAAAAAATAACCAACAGTTTTCTTCATGCGAAGCTAACATAGAGTAAATCAATCAAACCCTGCTCCCCCATGACAGGGGCGGACGCATCATTGAACAACGCTCATCGCTCCCCGCTGGTGATTTCTCATCCCACCCATGCCAGGAAAACCTCACCAAGCAGTGGCCCCAGCGCCGTGGCAAGAGATGCAGCCACCCTGTCCCATCCTACAGGCTTCCAGGCATTGCAAAATACTTGAGTGATGCACTTTGTTAACAACACCACGAGAGAGACGAATCAGTTCTTGGGCAATTTAAGACCTTGCAATTTTTTTCAGGGACCCAGGAGGGTGCCACATTAGCAGCCTCTACGCACCTAATGAGATGCTGTTCAGCTAAAACTTCTGGAGAAATCCGGAGACAGAAAGCGTCCAGCTTCCCAGGGATTTTTCAGTAGGGAGCACTAATGACATCAATCAGAAAACCAGTTGAGCTTCATACACCCGCTATCTTGTGGCACTTCTTCGTCAGCATCTCTAGCAGCATCTAACAGCGGGAGCGCGCTTCCAACAAATCCCAAGCACCGCATTTCATTCCTACGCACAGAACAACATTGGGGCTGAGATGCCTTGTGCCTCGGCACAGCCTTTCACCGTACACACAGCAACAGCCACCTGCACAACCCTCCTCCGTGAGCCCTGCGCTCCACCTTGCTTAAACACCACAACGCCAGGAGGAACAGTGAACCTATTTGGGTTTGGACTGGAGACTAAGCATGTAAAACCAGCAACGCCACATCTCCACATATCATATGAGTCGCTCTTTAGAAGCACTTGCAAATAAATTCAAATAAATTCCCAGGTAACCCTCTCAAATCGGACAAAGTGGTGCAGAGACAAGGAGATTTCACCCCATGCACTATCCTGGCTGCAGGTGCATCCTCGAGGCTCTGCGGCAGAAATGCTTCTAAAAAAGCATAGAGGTTATATGGGACAAAAGTGTTAGCGTTCAGTCTGAGTGTGGACTTGAGAGTCTGCTTTACATCCCAGAAGCATCACTAGGTACCAGCAGGGAGCCTGATGTTGTGGACCAGGAAGAGACAAATCACTAAGTGGGAGAGGGATGAAAAAGTCAACATTGCGCTGGGCCCCATCACCAGGAACAGCCCAGCAGCAAGAGGGTCACAGCACATCCCCAGCCCACGCTTCACCCTAACAAAGACATAAGTGACATTCAAAAGTGAACGTGCTTGACATCTCCCTGCATCCCCCTCTCAGCCAGAGCCCGCAAACTACAGATTGGGCAAATTTATGCTTCCATGCATGTCCAGCATCTCTGCAAACACTGCTTGGGAAAGCCCCTTCAAATGGGATTTCTCCCCACTGGGGGTTTTTTCTCCGGTACAAATCTATTTGAAAAGAAGATAAAACATCTGCAGTTTGACTGAGGTTTTATTCAGAGAAAGCTCTGGCTCAGAAATAATTGCCGTTTGCTATAATTGGTGAGATGCAGGAAGGGACTAGATACAAGTGGAGTCTGGTGCAATTTTGGGAGATTTGTTACGCTTAGCTCACTTCTATCAATTTCAGTAGCTCAGACACTTATGACCTGTTGCTCGGCTTATTGTGAAAATGGCTTTTATTTACTGCACTTCCATTAAAAGATGAAATCCATGCATAGGGCTCACAGGGCAGAAAATCACAGTTTACGTCTCAGCTTATCTCCCTTCAGCGGCCTCAGCTCATTTTCGCCCTGGCTTGCTCCCAGCTGCTATAAAAAAAGTATTTCCGAGCACTGTTTCGAGTAGCCAAAGCCCCTTTCAGGCCACAGGGCAGGCAGCACATTGAGATTTTAAGGGAGCGCACAGTGCTGCAGCCGCTGAGTCGGGATGGAGGGACGGCGAGGGTGGAGGGATGGAGATGTTGCAGCGCAGGCTCTCAGCTCACATGGCACAGGACACCAGCGGTTGTTTTGCAGCAAATACAGACTCCACTGTGCTTGCAGTCACCCTCCAAACCTCAGCCAGCACCAGCTATCAGCTGCAACGTAAGGAGATGAGACAAACCAAGCTCTGTGCTCCTGGACAGCAGGTTCCTGCTCTCCTGGATCTTCAGAGCTGCCCTCAATGCAGCCCCAAGCCCCACACACACAGCACAGGGGGCATCACCACTGCAGAAGTAAACTCAGAACCTCTTTCCACACCAGTTCCCTCCCAGTTCTGCCCACAGACACCACAGGGCTTCTCCCCAGTGCTGCGGCAGGTATCGCACCCAGCCTGCGCATCAGCAGGAAGACCAGCAGCGACGGGACGTGGGTGCTTCCTCCTGTACCCGCTCTAACGGAATCACAGAATCATTTTGGTTGGAAAAGATCTTTAAGATCATCAAGGCAAACCTTTAACCCAGCACTGCCAAGTCTTGCTTGTGTGTGGTGGAGACACCACCAGCCATAAAAAAAGGTGTCGGGGGAAGATGCACATGCAGGCAGCCTGAGCTCTGCCGTCCTCGTGAGAGGCCATTGGAACACCAGACACACCACCTCCGAGGGCAGCCAGAAATGGTCCCCAGCACTGGTGTGGAGTTGCTAAGGTTACCTCCTCGGCTGCCTAATTAAAGAAGCTGCCACTCTCCTGCAGAGATCGGGAGCCGTGTGTGCACGTGGGAGAGAGGAGGAGAACTCTCAATCGCACAGATCATTTTTAGCACACTAAAGTGGAGAAAAAACCCAAACCCCAAACGGGACATTGCATTACAGACATCAGCCACTACAGCGGCACCCTGCTGTCCTGCTGCCACCCCTCTGGGCAACTTGTGCCAGTGTTTCACCACCGTCATTGTAAAAAACGGCTTCCTGATGTCTGGGAAGGAGGTATAGGTAGAGGTACAGGGAGGTGCGCTCACTCAGTCGAGGTCATTTCATGAGTCAGCAGCAAAGCCAAGACAACAATTCCAGAACAACTCAAAAATCCTGTATTTTCCACCAGCTGAATACGCACACTCCTGTACACCTCCTTTTACTGCAGTGCAGTACAGACCATGGAGGGAAGCTCTTCCCCTGACCTCCAACACAGTTAAGAGATGGCTTTCACCTACTGAGACCAGATCCCAAATCCCATAGCTAAGGCCAGGAACCAAGCTGGGAGCATGGAACAAGACACGACATGAAATACAGCACCTCAAAGAGGCTCAGAAGAGCCTCTCCTTTTGGGAAGAAATCAAACATCACATGCATGTACAGTTGTCCCCTTGTGCAGCCAACTTTGAGCACCTTCCTGCCCATCTCCATCCCAGTCTCCAAGAGCGGAGGACCTTCCTCCACGAGGTAGAGAAGGCAAGACCATCCCCAACCATGGTTAACACTCAGATTTGGGAGCACTGGGCAGAGGGGGGCCAGGACTGTCCCATCCAGCAGCTAAAAACCTTAGGAGAAACCACAGAAACCACCTAGTCTCCATGGCCAGACCTTCGAGGAACAGGAGCGGTGTTATTCCTGGATGGCAGCGCTGCCGGGATGTGACTTTGCTGGTTCAAAAAAGTTTAAGAGCAGCAGGATAAAAAAAGCAGATGCAGCCAAAAATGCAAAGAGATCCCTGGAGCTGAAGCACTTGCCAAGTTTCTCCTTAACGCTTCAAGACACCCACTCATCCTCCCCAAGGGCTTGTCAGACTCACATGGCAAAAAATACATGCTCCACACCCACCCGAGCCCAAAAGAAAAGACCCTGAAATAAATCTGGAATCCAGGGCTGGCAGGAAGACAAAGCTGGGGGCTGAAGAGGAATTTTTGGTGCGTAACGAAGGAACTGCCTGACAGCTCTTCTGCAGCAGACCAGGGCTCGTGGCCCTGTAACTCACCCAGCCCCCTCAGCCACCGCAATAGATTGCTGTTAATTACAGGGCACCTGCTCCGAGGCCCCTGGGTATCTGAGAGAGTGTAATGGAAACTAGAGCTTAATGGGAATTTAGAAAACCCATCACCACAAGTCAGTGCATTTAGGTGGTTGGGAAAAGACAATCCCAAGAAAAGGTGGTGGGTGAGCAATCAATGATGCTGTTTTTCATCCTGGCTGAGAGGAGCTGCAGGCAGCCAACAAAGCAGGGGTTCACTTTGCAGAACCCCGTTAGATACCCCAGACACCTTCGTGTTTGGGCTGGGTGAAGGGATTGCAGCTTAAACTGACAAAATGCAACGTGGGGATGGAGGAGCCAGGCATTGGAAGAAGCTGTGACAGAGCCCACAGTGCTGGAAGTGCCCAGACCCACCAGCCCTTCACCCTCCCAATCCTGGTGCAGCCCAAGAACAGCCCTGAGATGACTCTGTTGATAAGGGGGATAGCCAGGTCCAGCCAGGTTCACAGCTGTGAAATATTCATTTTCACAGACCAACACCAACTGCAGCAAGCACTGCAAGGGTCAGAATCGGCGAGGGCATCGCTCAGGCAGCAAGGACGGGACCAGCATATGGCCATGATCCATCAGCATCCTATCTCACACCCTCCTCCTGCTGCTCCGTCAGCTGCCTGCAGAAAAATAAGTGCCCGGGTGACAAGGGACACCCAGTGCTCCCTCCGTCAGGGCTGTGCGGGGCTCATCCTGCCCAGTAACACCAGCAGGAGCTGTTCACTTCGCCATACTGGACACAGGGTCACCCGCATGACAGTCAAAGCCAGCAGCACCTCAAAGGGCCTTCATCGATCTTCAGGCATGGTCGCACTTGATTCTGGCCAGGGAAATCGTGCTGAGAGCTGTCTTTAGTGCAAACTTTCTTTTTCTTGCCTCTTTTTTTTTCTCTTTCCTTCTAAATGTGTCAGTTTAAGATCGTAAAAATACTTTCATCTTCAAAACAGTGTCACAACTCCCCTTCAGCATTTTGATAACAATGCTGCCATTTCGGCTTCAAAACATCTTTCCAAACTTATTGTTCACACATACGCCCAACTTTAAAGCTCAGAACTGAGGGGCTGCGATGAAACTGGAACAAGCCACTCTTTGAATAAAGACAAGTTTTCCTTTCATCTAGCGCTAATTAACAGAAGCATCCCTCCCTCTGAGCTGGCCCCTGGTCAGCGCTCGGCGTGTCCGTGAGACCTCAAAGAACAACCTCCCTCTCCCCTCACCCAAGCCCATCTGTGCGCAGCACAATGCAGCATCTCCATCAACACTTTACAGAGATGCAAGAGCCCCTTGGGAGCTGCTGTGGGACCCTTTCAGCTGGGACAGGACACACAGACACTTATTGCAGCTATGTGCAACCAAGCATCCTGCAGGAGCGAACCTCCACGGGATGCTCCAGGGACCCGTGACCTGATCCTCACCCTCAGCTGGCCACTGCAGAGGCTGCTGGTGGATCTCAGTGCCCATCGTGAGACCATTCTCCTGGCCAAACCTTTCCCTTTAACTCAGTTCATGCCAGGAATAAAAATCTCCCCGAGCAGCTCCCTAACTGCTGCAAATATTTGCACTGAGTTGGAAGAACAAGAGCGTGGAGAAGACTGGGGAAACGCTACACAGCCATTACCGGCCAAATTAAAGCTGCAGCTTGTTCCCCAGCCAGGTCCAGAGCATCTCTCCTCTCACCCAGGTCTCACCTGCCCTCCAGCTGCCACAGCCGAGGCGAGAAGCATCGTCTTCAAGTAACAGCTTTTCTTGATTCTAAATTCTTCCCCCACTCAACAACAGCAAAGGGAGAAGAATATTAACACCTGCTGGTTTGCCCTTAGGTGTCTTTGGAGGAGTTTTGTAGAGAAAACAAGCAGTGATTAAAAAATGCAGCCCCACATCCACAGAACACCCTCACCTTTTGAGTCACGGCAAAAATGTCACCTTCCTTCACAGCCCAAACCCTTCCAGTAGCAGGGGGGATGCTGTCCCACACCAGCTCCCTGCAGAGAGGGACATGGGGACATTTGGGACACACTTCCCAAGGAGGTGACCACAGACCTGCTTCAGATGTGGGCCAGGTATCCGCGAACAAATCCGCACTGTTCCTGCAGAAAAGAGGCTTTGGAGACCAAGGTCTACAAAAATATTCAGTTTACATGACTCTGGGCACATCCCAAACTGGCAGAGAAGCCTAATGAGCAGCGGGTAACATGGTTTTGGGGAGGCAATGCAGCTGGGAAAGGCCATAGGAGAAACACAGACATGTTGTTCTGCAAAGGGAAGGCTCTCATGAGGCTCAACCTTCCTTCAGCATCCCCTGCAAACACCCTGTATCTCACCCCAGCGCCGCCACGCCGGCTCAGCTGGGAGGAGTGCTGCAAACAGGATTTTTTCCTCCTGTTTTGCGTTTAAGTGGCTCATTGCAACACACTGTAAAACCCTTCATCAGCACGGAGGGAAAAGGTTTTACAAGAGCCTTTACAATGAGCCTAGGCAACAGAGAAAACCTCCCTCGGCACACACAATTTTGGGCAGCAAACATGATTCCGGGGAGCAAAGCAGAGTCCAGCAGCATCCCCATACCTCGCAGAGCTTGCATCCCAAATCCCAGCTCGCATCCCTGTTCTAACACGCCGCTGGGCCACGGTACGTTAAGGAGCAGCTTGTCGGTTAAGCGGCAAAGGCAGCTGCTACAAAAGCAGAATAAAATTGAGTACAAGGAGGAGCAGCAGCGTGTCTGTCGTGCAAACTGCTGCTCCGGTGAGACCCCAAGCTGGCGACGAGCAGCCCCTACAGGCAGCGTCCCCGACCTCCCTCCCAGCTGCCATCCCACCGGATCATGGATTTCCTCCTCCGACACAGCAGAAGCCAGGAACACAGTAAGGACAACGGTGCTGCTTGTCTGGGGAGAGCGAAGAACAGAAGAGGAGGGAACAGCAAGCACTGGGTTGTGACAAGATGCAAAGCGATGTAATGGAGTTTGTGTCTTCAAGCAGCTCCAGTTTCTTGAATTGTGTTAAAAGGCAAGGCTGTTGCTACTTAATTAAATACACTTCTGCCCCTCTGATCGCACTCAGAAAGATTAAAGCAAGAAACACATGGTTGTTGATCCAATACAAGGCATGCAACTGCAACAACAACAGTAAAAACAACCACAAACCTCTATTGCCTTTTTGAAATTCAATCGATATTGAAGGCTCTTAATGTCCAGGATCCATGAACTACACTGGCAACACCGCGTCCCATTTCTGGTGGCCTGAGGAACAATCTCAATGGGTTCCAGGGAAGGAGGCAAAGCTAAAGGAGCTGCAGGTGACACCACCTGCGCTCCTCGGGTATGGGCACAAGAAGGTTTGGAGCTTGCAATTCAAGAACAAATGGATGAAGATGCTTTTGAGTGTCCCTGCTCCATTCCAGGGCACCCACAGTAATTCCCACACTCAAACATGACAAAATAACCTCCCTTGCTGGTGTGTTGTCCGCTCTTTAATCGAGGACCCAAGGCTGGCAGGCACCTCAGCCCTGTACACACCACACACCCTGGATCTCCTGGATGCATTTAATGGGAACACGTACAGGCTGCTTTTCATTTTACTGTTTGTTTATAGCACACATTTGAGGAGCTACACAGGATGGGAAAATACATCCCATAAACAAACCGCTAAACAAAACATGCTGAGCATGTACCACTCCAAACAAAAATAGACTCCAGCTAACCTCTGCTTTCCAAGCATATGCCTCTGACGACGGCTTTATTTAGTGCCCCTTCTCCCACTTTCAGTTTTGATTTTCAGGCTCTGCCACCCTCAGTAGCAGCTTCAGGCGCCTCCCACCACCCCCACAGCTCCAGGGAAGCCAGGAGCAGATGAAAATAAACCAAATTGGAGCTGGTGACCATCCTGGGTGCCTGAGGCTGCATCGCCCTTCCCTGCGCCCACCCTGCGGGCGGTGGGACCACCAGCAGCCCAGATGCTGCCAAAGGATGCAGGACATGGACATGACATCATCTGGCTCAGGGACTGTCTCTGTGGTGGCAGACGGGGACACTGGGTGACAAAAGACATGCACACCAAGTATTTCAGGCAGACATGTACAGCCTGCCCTGGCAGCAGCCCCTGTGCCCATCAGCTCAACTTTGCCACTCTACTTATGCCCAGAAGCAATTTTTCAAGCGCTCAAACTTTATTACCCCCTTTCTTGGGGCTGCACAGAGGGCACGTTACCCTGCAAACGCTTTTTCTACCAATATCCAAAGCTGTTGAAGCTGCTCTCAAGTAATTCCCACCCACACCTACTGCCCCAGGAAGATATTTCTTTCCCGTTTTTGCATAACAAACAGCTACATGGTTTTACTTTTTCTCCTGAGAAACTCAGGCTTAGAGGAAAACACCCGGCGCGGTGTTAGTCCGAGATCAGACTTGATAAAGTTCCCCCTGCGAGGGGGACGCGCTACCGCAGAGATTAGACCTCAGCGTTCCCGAGAGCATTCAGTCACCCCGGCAGGCTGCGGCACAGCGAGTTTGTAAAGCTCCTCGGGAATCCTTCAAGATGAAAGGTACAGTATGATACGGATGTATTATATCCATGGGTTTTGTTACAGCACACGTTTCCTAGCACGGTTTTATTGGTAGAACACAAAAGTTCAGCTGAAGCCCAGGGGCTCTTTGGGTGACAAATATGCCCCTCCAGCTGTCCCTCTGCTCTGCAGGGGATGAAAAATGCTGAAGCACCTGATGTGAACACAGGAGATGGAGCAGTCGGTGCCCTTCCAGCCACAGCAAGGACCTGCCTGCACAGTTAAGGCCAACATCATCACTGCAAGACATCTCACTCACAAACGCACCTGTCGGGTCCCCAAAATGCCACTGCTGTGACTGGCAACTCGACAGCATCCCTCCTCTTCAGCTGGACCTACCACAGAGCCTCCTGTCCCAAAGGCCACCCCCAGAACGGGCCAGGAGGCTCCTGTGTGTTGAGCCCACCTTAATGGACTGGTACCCAATGCTGGCATCTCTTGGGGACCCCACGATGCCCATGTCAAGCACCTCCTCCAGAAAATGATGGGAGACATTTGCTGCATTCAGTGGGTGGCCATGGGGCTGGGGGATACCAGACCACACCAGAGCCTGGACCAGCAAAGCCCCAGGCACAGGGAGGTAAAGCCCAGCATGCTGCTTTGGCTCAAACTGCTGCCTGTCCCTGAGAGGGGAGGAAGGAAATGGTTTCTATGTTTTTTGGAAGTCTAATTGATGCTTGAATTGCTACAAATGAGTCTGTGGACACAGCCTGATCATGGGCTGCCCAGTTTGGATGGCATAGAAGAGAGGGAGTGGAATGTGCGTCCACTTTTTGGATCACCTTCCCAATACCTCACTGCTCCTGGGCACCTCTCTCTGTCCAGATTTCCCAAGACATTAGAGGTGAAGGAACAAGGAGTGTGAGCCAGCAGCAGGGCTGCGGGCAAACCTGAGGTCTCCCCGCACCCCAGTTCTGCAGTCCTGGGGCCACTGGCTTTTGGAAGGGAGGTTTCACATTCCCAGTTAGTCCATTGGGTCTTTGCTGCCAGGGTAGAGCCCCTCCGTATACATATCTCATCAGACCCAGAGAAAGAAAGGTATTGGGCATGAAAACCACCAGCATGTCCCAAATTTCTTCCCAGAAAGCGTTGTTGGGCATTGGAACAGGCTGCCCAGGGAAGTGGTTGAGTCACCATCCCTGGAGGGGTTCAAAAGGGGCAGAGATGAGGTTCTTAGGCCCACGGTTTAGTGCTAGAGTTAGGTTAATGGTTGGACTCGATCTTTTCCAACCAAAATGATTCTGTGACCCCCTCTGCCCCAGAGAACCACACTCCACTCCCCCACTGCAGCTCAGCAGTGCAGTTGGCAATGCAATTTCCATTTCATTTTCATGCACTGTAAGAGCAGACAAGGGTGCACAGGAGGTGCTGGGCCCAGCGGGCCCCTTCTCCCTGCAGAGCGATGCACAACTAACCTCCACCACCCCACCTCCCTGCGCACGCCAGCCCCAGCTCCCCTCTGCACAGGATCACTCCCGTGCACATGCCTGGGAGCAACACCATCAGCTCAGTAATCTTCCTAAATACAGCAGTTACCAGGTGACTGGGAAAAAAAATCTCTTTTACTGCTGATGCTGCTAATGGAAAATTTCTCCCCTTTTGCTGCTGCTTTCAAAGCCAGTGGCGGTTTCACACAGACTTTGTCTTGCACGGAGATGGGAGAGGTGGAAGCACAGAGGGAGAGGTGCAAGACTGGTAGGGAGCAGATAATGAGAAACAGAGGGGAACTCGTAAGTCTGTCTTCCTCCCCACCAGTCGCCTCTGCCCAAGGCCACAGCCCTGGCTCCAAATCTTATCTGCCCCATCTTCT
This sequence comes from Patagioenas fasciata, assembly GCF_037038585.1. Taxonomy (NCBI): domain Eukaryota; kingdom Metazoa; phylum Chordata; class Aves; order Columbiformes; family Columbidae; genus Patagioenas; species Patagioenas fasciata. The sequence goes on from NC_092539.1 coordinate 4,752,090, forward strand.
CGCAGGCAGTTGCAGCCCAACCTCCTCCTGCAAGGAATCCCTCCCTCCTCCCCGATGGCAGCGGGATAAGTATGCTGGATGTAGTGCTTCTTGCACGCCATACGGGGAAGATGCCCAAAGGGACTGATAGGCCAAAATCATTTATTCTGTGATTTTTTTCCCCCAGCTGTCTCCTTCCCAAGGGACACCCTGACAGCCTCACCCAGCCAGTGCAGATGCAGGCAGCCAAGATCGCTGCTCATCCCCTCCACATGCCATCCTCCTTCTTCAATACCATTAAGTGTCTCCATACTGTCTGGACACTGGAAACCTTAACCACATTAGCTGAGACCCGAGCAGCAGCACAAGCATTCAATTCTTTTAAATGGCACCATTTCTTAAGCTGGTTACAAGCAAGAATCATCTCTGCTCGATGCCAGCACTGACCCCACCAGAGTAGGACTGCGGAGCAGCAAGGGAAGACTGGCTAAAGCTCCTCATTCCCCATTTTAGATGGTTGCAACCACAGGAGGACGGTCCCAACACAAGCCGTACTGTGGGTATTACAGATGACAAAAGGCGTAAATCACAGCATTTCTATTTTCTTCATCTCTCCTTTCCAAACCCAGCCTACCCCCACACTCTACAAAGCATTTTGGTGCGATGGTAGGTGTTTCTCAAGCCACCTGCACCTGCTAACATATGTGTCGAGGTAGCATAAGATCAATCCCTCATCATTCCCACAAGTGGCATCAATCTGTTCTCCTCCTGTCCCAGCCAGTCCTGTGCCTGAACTCCTGTTACACCAGGAAAGCCCGCGGGCTCAGCGTGGTTTCACAGCCAGTCAACACTGCACACCAGCACCGTATCACCGAGGCAGTACCAAGGCTTGTCCATCACACAGCCAGGGTTTACACTTTTAGGGCTTAGAAAGGAAAAGGCTGCAAGTTTTGGAGATAACATCTATCTGCGTGGTGGCACTCAAAGGTCACTCACCGCCCCAGCCCCAATAGAAAAATGCAAGCTCCCCACTTAATTCTGAAGAAAAGTACGTTTTTTTCCTCCAACAGAAGAGCTATAAAGGTGTCTGGCACACCAGCATCATGGAAACACCGCTGCCATCACATGGGAAGAAGAGGGGAGCAGGGGGGATCCGCAGCCGCCAGCCTCCTTAGTCACTCCAGCCCTCACTCCAGCCGACAGCTCAGCTGCAGCGAGCGGCTCCTCTCTCCATAGCTAATCTTCTGTTGCCACTAGCTGGTCAACGCAGGTACTCTTGGAAAGCAGCAACTCCCTGAGCACAGCCTGCCACACTCACTCACAGACTGCCGGTTTTAACTGAGATTTTCACCCCAGAAAATACCTGATATGAAGCAAAATCCCTGCAAGTCCACATCCCACAGTGCTGGACAAGCCATGTTCAAACTTGCCTTTGCAGGGGGACGCGGTCATTTGAGGACTGACCCATTTTCATGGGTATTTTGTGCCTCCTGCCTTTCCGGGTGCTACAGAGCTCACCTCTCCTGCCACCACAGCGGGCAGATCTCGAGCTCAGGACCCACATCTTCGGCACAACCCCAACCCCAGCCAGGCTCTGCCTCCTTCCCTTTCCAATTACAAAAACCCAACAGCCTGGAAAACTTCAATAATCATATGGCTTCATACAAAAAGGGAAGGAAAATGTTATCAGAAGGTTTTTGTTCTTCCCTGTGGCCCCCATCACCAGACCACAGGGTGAGCATGAAGCGGGAGGGAACAGCCCCTGCTCTTGGGTCTACATTCCCCCGCTCCTCATCACAAAGAGCCCAACACCACATCTCATCTTCACTGTATCACCTTGTTGGGGATTTTTGGCTCCTTCCACTTGCCTCATGGAAGATCTGACTCTTTACGCCTTGGATCACCTTGATTAACCAAACCTCTGGCCAGACCCACAGCACAGTTCAAGTCTTGTGGTAGGGAGTTAACAGAAAAGGGAGGTGTCGAAACCAAACTTTGCTCATCGGCTTCTCTCTACACAGACAACCCAGTTCTTAGAAACCGTGCCCTGATGAGCAGGGTCTCATTCTGGGCACCCACATGATGCTGCTCCAGATCTCACAGCCCAACTCAAAGCAGAGAACGGTGCTTCTCAACAGCAGCACTGAAAAGCTTCAGTCCTGCCGGTGCTCCCCAGGCAACCTCCCCAGCTTCACCACCTCACTCTGCAAAAACAGGAGCTGTTGGCAAAAGCAAGGGTGGCAAAACCCTGTTCATGTATTTGCAGAAAAAGCAGTAAATTCAAACAATCTGCAGGGAACTAAGAACCATCCCTTATTTCAATGCGTTCTTACCCTAAAGAGGTGGTGTTCAAGTTAGAAGACAGCATCAGGAAAAGTTGAGAAAGAAGAGAGGCACCAAACAGCTGAGGAGGTGGAGGAGCTACACAGCTTTGATTAGGAGGGGACAGTCACCCATCACACACAGGGGCCATGGTGGGACACCGGTAAAGTAGATGCACGAGCAACTTTTCTGACAACCACCGAAACAAAGTAGCTAGTAGAGCTGCAGACACCCGTCAAACAGCATCCATTAAAGCCACTTATGAGAAGCGTGTAGTAAACTGTTCTTACATAAGCCACTACTGGGTAAGAGCACTGGTGAAAATTTGTCTGCCTCTTTCCTCTCTCTCTATATATATCTGCACACACATAGACAGAGCTCATCTAAATTAGCTCGGAAGCTAACTGCTTCATTCCCTGAATTGCACTTCAAGCAGGCTACACTGCTTGTGGAGCAGCTATTGTACAGAGCACATGGCTGCTGACTAAATCAAGATACATACCTTAGAGAGACCTCATTGTACAAGAATAAAGTCAATGATAGGCTGCACCATTTGCCAGCGAAACACTAGAAGAATTAGAGGGGGGGAAAAAAATACCGCAAAGCATCAGTTGTATCCAAGGTTAAGGAAAGGGCAGGATGCTTTTTCAGGAAAGGGGACGCACAGCAATTCATAATGCATTGGTGGCAAAGTTACATTTGTCATTTCCTGCCACCACTGTGCTTTGCTGGGTAATTTTATAGTAATGTAACTGAGGAGTAGGGGGGGAAACATCCTTCTTGTCTACAACACAAGAGAGAAAAAAAATGAACCGAGGTATAGGAAATATAGAAACTCAGAGACCCCGCTGAAGAAGTGGAAAAGAGCAAACCAGAGCTGCCGACTGGCGTTTCAGCGGCAGGTCCCCTGCTGCAGCCTGGAAAGGATGCAACAGGGAAACTAAGTTTTCTACCTCTGTTGGGAGAAGATGAAACCATTCCCTCCCGGGCTCCTCTCCTGCTTGCCGGAGGCTGCGTGCAGTCTGTACCCACTGCAGAGCCGGCTCCCGGCAGGCAGGGATGCAACCCTGGAAACTCTCGCTTTAGGCACTTAGACTAAGGAAATAAAACCTCATATTGTCAGGGAACAGAAAAAGTTGTCTTTCTCCCTTGAAGGAGGAATCCTGTAAAGAAAACTGACACACAGCACTGCAAGCACTTTGTACCAGCCACCGACTCAGAGCATCTCTCTCCTCAGCCCATTTTAACTTGGTCAGCCCTTAAGCCCGGCAGAAGATGAGGTGCTTTTACATGGTTTAGTGGTGGACTTTGCAGTGTTAAGTTTACAGCTGGACTCTATGATCTCAAAGGTCTTTTCCAGCCTTAGCAATTTGATGACTCTAAGTTTCCCACCGGTGCAGACAAGGCTCTGACACCTGCCAGCCTTTAGCTACAGATTCCCCACCCTCCTTTAATGCAAAGGAGCGCTGAGAGGCACAGGAACCACTCCAGTGCCAGGAGACTTATTAAGCTGGGAGCTGCTGAGCAGACCCAGGACTACAGATTGCCTGCTTAAACACAGGCTTAAACAAACGCATCGCCGCCAAGCAAGGCAATAAGCAAGGCAATGTTTTATTTTGTGCTTCCTGGTCTGGAAAGACTTTTGAGCCCTGAAGAACAGGGTGGCCTCAATTTATTCTCAACTTATTTCACTTCAGAGACTGTAGTATTAGCGCCAGGATTCCGCTCTGCCTGCTTTATGGTTTGCGGGTTTTTTTGTTTGTTTGGGTTTTGGGGATTTTGTTTGTTTGTTTGGGGGTTTTTGTTTCATTGTGTTGGGTTCTTTGTCTTTTTTCTCTCTCCCCAAAGTCCCTCCAGGATGTCAGTCAGGGCGGCTGTCCCAAGCTGTGTGTTTTAGGAGGTCTTCCTACCACATCCTTACCCCCACGAGGCCAGAAAGCAGTCTGCCAGCAGCAAGAGCCTCGACTCCAAGACATTTAGGAGCCTTCAAGACATTTGCAATCAGCAGAATATCAGCTCTTAACGTGTCTTCCTAAACTCAGGCCCAAACAGCCACTAAAAACATATTCAGCAACACACATAAGTACACATAAGCATCAGAAATCAGCTAACAATAAGGGCTATCAAAGGTTTTGGCAAAGAGAAGCCACTGTTTAAAGCAATCCCTGCCCTCAAATCACAGCAAAGCCATTCGCCTGACCTCCCACGTGTAATGTGATTTTCACCTCCAAGAGCCCATTACGAGGCAGCAGCAGCTCCCAGGTTCCCAGTCACCGATGAACTCAGAAAATGAGGCAGTGGGGAAAAACACACAATAGAAAACTCCAGCCTTACTTCCTGTACTAGAAAAACAAGCCGGCAGAAATCCTCTACAGCACTCACCCAGAAAAGAGTTAACTGTGAGTGAGACTCAGTTGCCACACCAGGAGACGGGAAGAAATGCAACAAATTTGAAATATCAGAGCATCCACAGCAATTCATGAGCTAGACCTTGGGGAAGGACAAGTGTTTTACCTTCTCTGGAGGTAACGTGCTGATTAATCTCAGGACGGTGATGAAGCCATCCCACCATGGGCAAAGCTCCCATTTATCTTCTGATCCACTTGATGCCTGCGGGTTCAGGGGAAAAGGAGGGGACGTCTGGGGGTCTTTTGGCTGTGAAGGGGCATCAACAAAAACACAGCTTTGCACAGAATGTACTACATATTGAAGAGTAGACACATAACCAATATACCAGGAAAGCAAAAGAGAATTGCTCAGACCCAAGACATGGTCTCTTTACTGGCAGTCACTCACAGAAATAGGATTTACTATACAAGATCATGTCTCTGATCTATCAAGACAAATTTCTCTCCTGCAACTTGAGCTATTACCTAAGCTACACACAGAGGGGTTTCTTTGCCTTCTGATATATTTAGATCAGTGTGCAATTCACACCCAGTCCCTGAAGAAACTATACTCCAATCTGAAAATTCAGCTCGGTGAACCATGAAACTTCTTGTTACTTTTAATCACTGTAAGGTAAATGTCATTCCTACTGCATCGAGCCTTTGATTTTTCACTTTTATTACTTGAAATAGAGTATCTGCTTTGTTTGGGATTTTTGTGGTTGACCAACCGTGTCTAAGGAAGCCACACTGCAAAGCCAGAACCCAAGAGGCTCAAGAAGTACCATCAACTTATTTATTACACTTTCTTGCTACACAGAAGCCTCACAGAAGGTAAAATGACAGGACCGGGAGACACAATCAGTCATTTTCCTCCCCTGACACATCGCACCCAGTGAACGGCAATCACTTCCACAAGGTCTGGGAAGGGAATTGCGGTAGATGTCCACCGGGTCCCTGAGGACACCACAACATGCCTGATGCACACAGGGCAACGTGCTGGAAATCACAACCCCACGGTGCCAAGCAGTATCTCAGACCCAAAGTTAAGCAGGTACTTGAATTATCCTTGGTTGAGACACCAAAAAGCAAGCAAGCTAGTAGATAAAGATCAACAAAAAACCTTCGATGACCTGGCAGAGTGAATACCACACTGTCCATACGGCATCCTCAACAGTTCCCTTGGAGGATCCCCAGGCTGATTAAGGCACACGAAAAGGATAAAAGTGACAAGAGGCAGCTCGGGCACCCCATCTGTGACAACAGCATCCGGCATCAAGATGAAAGCACGACAACAGAATTATTTCTAGTCCCATCCCCCTCCCCACAAAAGCTGAGACAGGAGGAAAGTCTGCAGGCGTTCGCCACAGACCCAGGCACTGGAGTTGCGTGTGAAGCAAGAGCAAGCTTCAAGAATTAAGACGAAGCATTTATAAAATTAGGCTCTTGTTAGGAAAACAGCCTCTCCCGTTCTCCCAGGCTCAGCGGTTCCTCCTCCAGGGCGAAGCCTTTAAGTTGGAGCACAAGAAGCAGCACCCATCACTTTATAACCTGAGCGGAGACGCTTTACTCCCAGGGATTTTAAAAAGCAGGAGCCCTCAGGCCCTGCTAAAAAATCCGTCCCCCCCCCCCAAAAAAAAAAAAAATACAGGGTGCAGCAAGGGCAGCGTTAGAAAGCTCCAAACACAACCCGACTGTCCATGATATGGGGGTGGCGGGTGAACAAATATCCCGGCGCAGCAGCGAGACAACCCGCACCGGGCTGCTCCGCGACCCCGGGAGGTGCGGGCTGGGGTGGGGGGTACCGGCGGGACGGGACGCGGCGGGGGATGCGCTGCGGGCTCCTACCGAGGGTGAAGAAGGGCAGCTCGGTGTTGTCCAGGTCGTCCTGCACGGCGACGCGGCCGGGCAGCTCGCTGCGGACGAAGAGCAGCAAGCGGGAGTCGGCGGAGGCAGCGGCGGCGGGCGGCGGGGCGCCGCTCCAGCTGATGTCGTTCTCGCGGAGCACCGGCAGCGTGGACACCGTGACCGTTTTCACGCGGCAGGGACCGGGGGGCTCCCGCGACGCCGCCGCCGCACTGGGCCCGCCGCCCAACATCACCGGCGGCAGCAGCAGCAGCAGCAGCGGGGACGGCGGCGCGGCGGAGAGGAGGCGGCGGCGCGGCGGGGCGGCCATGCCGGGCCGGAGCCAGGCGCAGGAGAGCCGAGGCGAGCGGAGCCGGGAGCACTGAGCCGCCCCAGCCCGCTGCCGCCGCCACCGCCCGGCTCCGCCTCCCGGCCCGCCCCGCCGCCGCCCCCTCGCCGCCGAATCGCGGTTCCGGGGACCCTCTGCCGCTCCCCGGCGGCCGACGGACCCTGCCCGTGGGTTGCGGGAGGAGCGGCCGGGCAGCGCCCCCGGTGGAACCCGCCCCGCTCTACCCGGCTCTTGCCCCGGCACTTTGACGCCGTTACCTCCCCCGGCTCCGCGGTACCTGTGGCCCCGGCGCTTCCCCGCCGTCCGGCTCGGTTTGGCCCCGTCCATCGGCCCCTTCCACCCGCCGGCGCTCTCCTGCTGCTACATTGCTCCCACCTGGGCACCTCACCTCTTCCTAATTAACAAAATCCAGGTTTCCCGTGCACACCTCCCCCCTCGCATCGCCACGCGTACCTGCAGCCTACTCCTTGCTTTTGGGCAAGTGCCAGGGTGCAATAGCACAGATATGTGCTTCCCGTGAGCTTTTACTAGTTATTAGCCATTTATAAGTGAATAAACATCTCCAGCATGCAGGGCACATGAAAACGGCTTGCAATGACAAGCCTAGAGGAGACAAACTGGTGGCTTCTGGCAAAGATTTTTGATCTGGTCTTTAAGAGCCAGTGTTTAAATGGGAACCAGAGGAATGAAATGATGCCGAGGTCTGATCACAGATTCCTACATCCGTCCGCCCCACGGATGTCCTGGTGTCACCCGAGGGCTGGAGTTTGTGTCTGAAGACAAACCAGGTGAGTTCCATTGCTGTGGTTTTGGCTCACGCTCTGCCTTGAGCCACAAGACAGACAGCTGGCTCTTCCAGCAAGGAAGCTGGAATGATGGGGATTAGCTGGGAGGCAAACCCTGTCCCTATGGGCAAAATGGACACAGTTAACCCCAGCACCGCATGAACTTCTGCCCACGGTCAGGCGTGACTAACTGAGATGAGGAGAGGCAGCCTACAGTAGTTATGAGTCAGTGACTCACAACAACAATTTCCTAGTGACTGCTAATCTACCTGATTTTTATTTGTAGATGTACATATAAAAGAAGATGTCAAAACCCTAACAAAGCACACTTAACGCTCAGGCTTATATTATTTCCACAAGCTAATTAAGATCAATTCATCACATGCCTATTGAGGCAAAACAGCCTTCTGAGATACCTAGGTCATCAAATGTTAAAACCACAATAAGGGCAGAATGGCAAAGAATGTGAAATCCAGCAAACAAACAGCTCAAGCACCATTCCCAGGGGCCAGTCCCTGCTCCAGCAGCCGCTGCAGCTCCAGCTCACAACCCTAACAAGCTGGAGCCCCCACTAAAGGGTGTCAGTGTGAGTACGGTGCCTGTTTCCAGCTTCACAAATAGAGAGAAAACAAAAACTATTCACCAGCAAACAGGCAACTAGTTACAAATGGTTTAATGTGGGACCCCAGCTCTGTCTAAATGGGAGGGATAAAGTTTCCAGGCATGCAGGAAAAAAAAGAATAAATCAAGCAAAAATGCAGCCCTAAATGACAGCTATTGGTTGGGAAAACTGCAATAGTAGGGGAAAAAACACATCCCTCTTTTTGTAATTTTTTTTTAAAGGGTGGAAGGATAGATTTTGGACTGGCTTAGGCTGTTGTCAGTACTAATTTCCAGGCACCAGCAGGGTATGTGCTCATTTATTTTCCCTAGTTTTGAAAATTCTTCTAGGAAAAAAGAGCAAAGAAACAATCCTGCATAGATACGCCAAATGACACCCTAGCAGGCAGTATGTCTAAAAAATGAAGTACATTTTTTGTATGCTTTTAGAACTGGAAACCCTGAAAAAATATCTATTTCTGGATAAAGCACCATCCCTGTGACTCCGATGTTGTAGCCGCTTGTGGTACAACTCTGTGTGCACGTGTGCCGTAAGTAGAGACATTTTTGCTCTTGAATACCAGAGGATTTTGGCAAGGGGCTGTCCTTGGGGTGGGAATGGGATCCAGAGATACCTGCTGCTGTCACAGCTCTGGGCAGTGGGTTTTCAGGTGGGGGCATTTCTTCTTTAGCTTTGTCATGGGTCTGGCTGAATTGAAGAGGAGGACACACGGTTTAGGTGTTCTCAGATTTTCTCTGATCTAGCACGTGCCATTGAGCAATGAGGTGAATGCGTGTCAGGGTTTAGAGCTAGAAAGCAACGATCAGGAGACAGGGGTTCAAATGTCCCCTTTGCTATTGTCTGGCTCCGGGCAGGTCCTGAGATATTAGAAATAAAGCTGGGAGGGACCTTAGGGTTTTTTTTTTGGTCTATGCCCCTGCCTAAAGATGTGAGCAGCTCTACAGAAATCATTCAATCCTATTTTGCCTTGTTGTCTGTATTCGTAAAGTACTGCTGACAACTGTCTTCTGAGTAGCACGCTGAGATTTTTCCTGTACAAACATGGGCACAACGATAAAGGGGAACATTCCACTGCCTTTAAATGGATGCATTCAGCTTCAATTTAGCCTAGATCCTTCCCAGTGTAAATGCAAATATCTTCTTATGATGGGGAGAAAAGAATTCCACCTGATTTTTAGTTCAGAAAAGTTAAGCTAAACTCAAAACTTCACTATTTGAAAGCCACCAATAATATTTCCAAAGGGAATTATGTTAGTCCTGGTTTACAACTGAGGTAACGATTTCCATTACCCACCCTGAGCAGCATTCAACAGAAAAGTAAATGGTACTGAGAGGGTAAAGCACATCGCACTGAGAAAGTTTCACTTGTTAGCAAAATATTCTAGGAACACTTACAGAAGTGTGTTTCAACTTGCTAATTTTTAGTTACTTTAAGTCCATGCAAGCGGTGGATTTTTAAGCCAATTGCATACTCCATAATTCAGGTTTCTATTTCAACACGAGGTCCATTTTAAATATCTTTTTCTCATGCTTCACAGATCAGCCTTTCCTCAGGGAAGGCAGCGACTGCCTGACCATCGATTGCAGCAGCATCGGGGCCAAGAAACCAGCAAAAACTGCCATTCCGAGCAAAAACTCCAGGATGAAAATGGAAATAGTCTTACAAGTGAAAACACATTACACTGACAAGACCCATCTGGGTTGGGTGTGAAGGGGCGGGTAGGGGATCTGACGGGTTGTCAGGAGACGCCAGCTCCGTTCTCACCTTGGCTGCTGACTGTGCAGTTTGGGGGCAAATCCCTTCTATTTTCCACCCTTGTGGTTTGTATCCTCTCCTACAGAAACTCAAGAAAATAATTAGCTGTTACCATAAGAGATAAAAAGAGATCTTGAGGGCTGTGGAAATTCTATCTGTACCAGTCCCAAGCGTGGGGTTTTCAGCACAAAATGCACAGACTTTCTCGGCATGAGCTGGGAGTTTCTCCGCTATTGAGCGGCGACAGTGGGTTGTTATCAGGTGGAGCAGCCTCTACAAGTAGGCAGAGCATATGTTGTGTGTCATATGAACTGGGAACCTTGGCTACGCCAAACCATGCCTACCTTATGTCTGCATCTGCCTACGTTCATGTCCAATTTTCACCTGAGCAGATTTTTTTATTAGCAGGAACTTCGAGATGCTCTTCAGTTTATTGCTTATTCCCAAGCAGAGCAGCTCAGCCCCAGGGTTGTTTTCTTCTAATAGCCCAAGAGGGATTCAGGCAAACTCATGATTTTGTGCCTTTGTGGAGAACTTTGTGCAGACATTTCACTGGAAAATGCTTAAAATATCTACACCATCTAAGTTTAAAAAGGATGGGGGGCCAGGGGGAAGTCATTCTCTTTTAAAGGGTCACAGATGAAGCAGTCTTTGACTTTCAGTCCTGTGAGCCGTATTTCTGGACACCCAGAACTAATGCATCTTTTATCAGCTGGCGCAGAGAAGGTTATTGCAAAGATATCAATAGCAGCTTTCTGAAGTGGTTTTCAATTGGCCCTATTACTAAAGATATGTATGTACAGCAGCAATCATTAAAATGCACTATGTATTTACAATATAGAGAGCAATTTATGTCTGTAATGCATACTGCAAATTGTACCGCTAGCGAGCAGAGGAGAAAGTCAGTCATACAGCTATGATGTAATCACAGGCTTATATTTTACCCTGCAAGAGTCACATCAGCATCAATAACTCCAGTAAAGAAGTGAGGAAGTTTTTTTTAATATTCTGAAGAAAACACCACTAAACTAATTTTGTTTCTAAGCTGCGGTGCACAAATGCCGGTCCACAACCATATGGCATCTGCCTGTGGTCGACGACCACATTGCTTTTGTCAGCTCTTGCAAGCAAAGCCAGAGACAGGCTGGGTCAGCAATCCCGAGAAACACTCCTGGGAGAGGAACAAGGGGATGCAGAAAGTGCCCTTTGCAATTCAGGAGGTGAGGTTCTTGCTTCTAGGTTAATGGTGAGCCAACAGCCCCCTCGCTGTGCTCGGAGCCACAGGAGATGTTGTCTTTCTGACAGGGCATCAAACTCGGAGCTTCCTGACCACTTCCAGAGAAGCACCCTGAGGGGACACTCTGCAAAAGCAGGGAAGCTAAAGCCAACAGCCAGAAGCAACTGAATTTCCTCTTCCCTTCTAAAATACAAGTAGTTGATTCCTCCGTTTTACCAGAAACACTACTGTGCATTGGGAAACAGCCCCTGGGCTCAGTTCAGGAGGGCCTGGAGCGGTAACAGCGGGCTGCGCAATTTGTACAGCGAGGAAAGGCTGTTGAGCATTTTGGGTTGAGGTACGGACTAAACGGTCACTTTACAAATAACAGCCTTGACTTACCCAGGTGGGATGTTGTGCTCAGGTGCCCATCACTATGGCGTCAGGGCATTTTCTAGTTTCTTTCCTCTGCGTGATGCCATCCTGCAGCACGTATATCTATAACTCACCCTGGAGCACACAGGGGTTTTAGCCAGAGCTTACTCATGCAGGGTATCAGCCATGTGCCGGGCATGTCCAGGAGCAAAGTCACACTGAAAAGTGACCTTGCAGACCCCAGGCAAGTCCTTCCTTAGGCACCTGGAGTCAGGCAGGTTGCTACACATCCCCATTGCCAGAAGGAGGCATGGGCCAGTCTGGTGAGCGAGTACACTCACAGAGGAAGGGAGAAGCCAGGGACAATGGAAAGCAGCCTGTTGCTTGAGCCAAAAATGCAGGGAATGAGGCTGTCCCTTCCCCTCCGTCACTACCACACAACCACTCCATCACTACTGCCCTTCGACACCCTTTCATGAGCAATAACAGCCTCCAGCAGCTCCTCTCCTTCCCGAGATGAAAGAAACTTTAAATGCATGTAACTCTTGCACTCAATTTAATTAATCAGTTTTTGCATTACAAGTGAAACTTCTTTGATGCATGAAATATTAAGGAGCAGCGAAGGGAGGGGAAGGAGAGGGGGGAGGTGTTGGCTTTCATTGCTTAAGAGATGGATGGGCTGAGGGACCCGGCGGCTGAACTGCTGGTGGAGCATCTGCAGCAGGACAGCTTGCCCGGATAGATAAATACCAGCAAGCAAAGGATTTTCCCTGCACTTCTTGCCTCTCAAGCAGATGGTTTTTACTCTGTGTTCAAGCCCTACATGCTCATCAAGGTTTGCTCACACAGGTGCAGGAAGGGGACAGTGCCTGATTAAACTTTCATGAAAAATAATCTCTAGTTGATTCTTTGTTGTTTTTTATCTAGTGGTGGCTGCAAGAAAGTAAAGCAAAATGAGTCTTTGGTGAAAAGAAACAGCTCCTTTCTGGAAAAGCCAGCCGAGCTTTTAGTCAGATGAGGCTCTCCCAAAGGATGTGTGAGTAGTTATCTGTGTTCTGGGTTCGCAAGTGCCATTTCCACAGTGAACTATGAAGGAGAGAAAGCAGAAATCCATCCACACACATCAGCGTGAATATTACAGCAGCCTTCGACAGTGTACAGTAAGAATTCAGTGCCATAGTATCAGGTGTGTATGACACCAGAGAGCCAGCTGCTAAAAAAAAAGAACAAACCCCCCCTTTTTTTCCCCAAAGCACCACACTTGATCAAAGCCACCTGTCAGCTCTGCCCAGGAGTCCAAAACAGAACCCAGAGTCTCTCTGCTTTCCACCCCGTTCCTTCTGAGCTGACTCATTCCAGAGCTGGGTTGGCTCCTGAAAAAGCATCCATCAGCTCAGACCTGCTTGTACAGAACCACCAACCCCTCCGGAGCATCGCCACACCAAGCAGCCAGGTAACAGGTTCTTTACAAACAAATGGTGATGGTGTAGCCTGCATTAGCTGGACAAAGGGTAATAAATGAATAAATGGGTTAATTATATCCACCACAGAATTTAATTAGACCATCTCTGTTCACTTTGCTTCAGCCAGAATCTCAATTATAAATCTTTATTTTCAAGGTTTTACAGCTTGGACATAAAAATTTGCTCTGGGCTTAAATATGAAACACAAGGTCTTCTGTTCGGGGACCGCTCCTGTTTTTTTTAACCAATCTTTTCTAAAAAGGTCAGGTTGGGGAACCAGATGGCTCGAGGGGAAGGTAATGAAGATGCAGGGCTTTTCTGAAAGGGGTGGCTGGCTGGGATTGTGGGCAGCCCAACAGAGCTGAGACATCATTAAAGGCTCAACTCTAACCAGTCCTGAAGTCCTCATTGCAAAATGCAACTGGGGCTTCTGCTAATTGGCATCTCCACTCCCCATCAGCAGAGACCAGGGGCTGTGAGGGGTCCCCAAGCCCCCTCGGGCAGGGGAATCTCAGACACCTGGATCCTGCACAGGGAATGTGCTCCAGGGCTGCCAGGTGTACGACCAGAATCACCCCTCTCCTCCTCCTCCATGTCCCAGGGGAGGAGGTGAGCTGGGAGAACTAGAGCAGCTGGAAAAAACAGAAGGAAAATGAGAAACTACTCCACTTTTTAAATTGTTATGATTTTGAAAGTAATTTAGGACCTGCCTTCTGCTTTCTGGAGTTGACTGTATTGAAATCCAGTACTTCTGTCTTGTTAAACGCACTCTGAAATATTCTGATCATTTTAAAATGTCGATAGTGTTACAGAAGAAAAAAAAAAACAAAAACAAAACACAAACAGAAAACATGTTTACCAGCAGCAGAAGCATCTACAGTCTCAGGTCACATCCTCATTCAAGCCGAGGTATGTTATGTTTTTATCCCTCATTGAGTTAATTAGTAGATTTGCTTTTCCTGCCCTATGCCAAACACCCCCCTCCCTCTGAGTGGAAACAAAGATTGCCAGCAGGGACCAGTTCTCAGCAGGCAGCCCCTGCCAAGGCTCCTCGCCCTGCTTGAAAAGCTGTCACCAGGCAGCCCCCTGCACGACAAGCACTGGGCATCCTGGCTATATGCTTGGCATATATTTCTAGGAGCATTACAGATGCCTGTTCATTTTCCACAAGCTTTAGCCACCGGGGCACAGTGTGTTTTGCAAAGAATTTTTCCAGCCACCCCCCACCCCGTACGTTCTTCTGCACATACTACGTGTCCTAAATACATACTCGCTTGGTAAACCGGGACAAATCTATTGGGTAAGTCAGACTCCAGGACTGCTGAATACATATTTAACCAGCAGATCACAACAGTTTATTGTCTGGTCGGTGCACTGTAGAATTTAACCCTTAGGAAGCATTGGCATGCACCAGGCAGCCAAATTAGTGCCCAGAAGGCTGTGATATATCGCACGAATTACCGGTAATAAAGAAAAAGATATATGGGATGGATTAATCAAATCATAAATTTCTTAAATCTTTATGGCAGTCCATAAATCAAATTTGGCTGTATGTTTCTGGCCCTTATTCAATGTATAATGTGAAGTAGAGATGACCTACATGTACAGAGCAGATTTTTTTGGGAGTGGCCAGTTAGGAAGCCCTGGTAAATAACCAAAGCAAACACTATTCCTGAAAAGATCATGTTCATGTATTTCAAGCTGCAGCACTGAAAATGTGTACAATTTTGACAGGTAAAAGGTGTATGTTCCCACACCAGGAGTTAAACCAGGCTCAGAACAGGTATTACTGGACCAGGCTAGACATGGCACAGCTTGGATCAGCTTTAGCTTCGTGAGGCAGAGCCAGGTCTTTCCCAAGCACAGATGACTATCCTAGCCAGGCCTACCAGCCATTCTGATTAAGGTGTTTACACAAATTTGTGTGCAAAGCAGCTGGAAACCTCAGAACAGAATATATTTCTAGGAGCCCAGCAATCACCAGCTCCTGCACCTATTAGCCTCCTACTGGTTTTGCGTGCAGGGAGGAAACCTCTGGGAAGACTTCTTCCATCCTTAACCCTCACATGAGCCCTGTCTAACACCAGTCCTTCCCTCAAGATCTTCACTGCCCTGGTAAAAACTGGATTAACAAGCTTGTCATGGGACGAGCTGCCTGGCCTTTGAACATCTTGGATGCTTTGGTGTGAGATCTTAAAATAAGAATGACAACGTGTCTAGAGTGAGGCTGCTCCACAGCCCAAACATCAATGTGTATTTACCACAGGGCGCAGCAGGCTTTAGAAGTTCGATTTCTTTTTGACTGTCCACAAGAGACATGAAACAAAGAGATTAAATGCCAGGAATAAACACCTATAAATAAAACTGACTATTTAAATCCACCAAAGCCAGGACATTTGTCATGAAATCTCCTGCTCTCCTCCAGCACCAGCACAGCAGCGCTTCTGATTTTGTTTACAGCTGCACAGGATAACAAAGCATCCACCTTCACTTTGAACCTGGCTGTTGCTCTGCTAATTACCAAAATCCTGCCTTGACCAAGAGACTGCAACTGTGGGTTATTGTTCCCCCCACCTTCTCCTTTCTCCAAAGGAAAAACACCCACTGAAAAAGCCCATCTGCTTAAAATCTCTGACAAAGCTTAACCTGAGCCTAAGTGGGAGAGGGTTAAAAAAAAAACCCTGAGATGCTCTTTATCCAAAGCCAGGCAGAGGGGTTGCAGCAGGGACTTTGCAGGCTGCGTGTCTGGCAGCGGATGCCCTCTGTTGGCATATTTTAGAAATATGATTAGATACACAAGCTGGTAGCTCAAATCTGTGCAATCCGTTCACGCTTTATCCTACACCCTGTGGAACAGCCCTTAGTGCTGGGTCTAATTTATGAGCACGAAGTAAACGGCATCCCCTACGCCAGCGTACCCACTTGCTTGGTCACTAGCAATGTCCCTGCACAAAGGGAACATTTGCACGCCCTTTGCAGCGCAGCAATGCGAACAGCACAGAGCTGCAGTCTCCCTGTCTCACTCCTGCTCTGCTAGGAGCTGTAGGGAGATGCTTGTGGCTCACTTTGCCAGGGTACGTATGGTCCTTCTTGGTGAATGCAGGGGCAGAGGGCTGTGTGGTGCTGGAGCAGCAGCTTTCTGCAAGGATCAGCTCCAGATAGAGCATCTGAGTCACAGGCGATCAAAGGGAGCACAAGGGGAGATGAAAGCAGTGATGCACAAGCAGAGTCTTGCAGCAAGTGTAAACACTGGGTTTGCATGCTACGGTTTTCTCATCTAAATCCCTCCAAGCACATATGTAAAAACCCAAAACATAGAGCAATCACCTTTCACAGCTGTTGTCACAGGCCAGTGTGCTGTGAAACTGCTCTCCCGGGACCAAGCTTTCCCCCACCCCATGCACTTCAGAAAGGGAGCTGATACCTCCTGGTAGATGTCATGGCCTGAGGATGCTGGGCACAGCAGAAGGGTCCTGGCCAGACAAGCAACTTGCTCATGGCACTGGGATAAACCTTCTCATGCATCTGAAGGTCACAGGGGCACATTCTTCCATGGAAAAAGGCTGTGCATGAAGAGGTGGTCAAGAGGGTTTGGTTCCACCATGCAGCATTGACCTGCAAGGAAAGACCCACCTGGGGATCCCTCACACAGCTCTGCTTCATGGCTTGCAATGCTGCTGATCCGGCCTTGCCTGCTGCCTCCCTGGCCACTCCAGCCATCTGAGTTGCTCTGGTCAGTGACCACTGAGGTAAGCAGCACTTCCGACACCCACATTCAGGTGCCACGAGGGCTGGTCCTCCCTCAGGGCCAGGAGCTGAGGGGCTGTTGGGGCCCCCAACCCATCCCAGCATACCTGAGCAGGGCAGCGGGCCCAGCTGCTGAGAACCCACAATGTCAGAGGGGCTTGTAGGGACAAGGCAGGTCCACTGTCCATCCAGGAGACCAGTTAGTGGAGCAGGACATGGAGAAACAACATGGCCATGAAAGGTCTAGAGACAGCCATATACACAGCCTAAGAGAGGCCTAACTCCTGGGTCTGGGCTTAAATAGAGGCCAGGATGGGTAGGGCAGGAGGAGCTGTTAGAGCCCATTAGATCCCATTAAGAGCCCATTAGTATCCATTAGTGCCCATTAGCATCCATTAGCTCTCCCAGCCCTGACACCATGGGAGAGGGCACACAATCACCTCTTTGGCAGCTGATGTCTATAATTCAATCTCCAGGGAAGAAGAAGACCAGCATTCCCAAGGACCCATCATTCCCTTAACAGGGCCAGGCTTTGGAAGTGTCCGCTGTGGCTTTGCATAGTGCTGGGGCTCTGGGTAGCACTGTGCTCTGAATTTGGGGGTTCCACCAACACGACAAGGGGTGTCACATCTTGACAGTCACCCCAACAGATGGGTTTTTTAAGCTGTAGGTGCTGAAAGTCCCCTTCTCCCAAGTGCAGGAGGAAAGGACCTTTCAGGTTAGTCGGGACTAGAGATGATGTCTCCAGTCGCTGGACTTTACCTCGGCATCTGCTGAAAGCTAAAAGCAAGATGTGCAAGGAAGGCCCATCTTTAAAATCGCCTTTCATGGCAGTTCAAAGGTGCGATGCCCCATCCTCAAAAGTTGTCTCCATAAAGAACAAACACAACAGTTTCTGTCAATTACTTTTGACTGTTTTATTGACAAAGAAAGCAGAAGCAAACTCTGAACCAAAGGCGATCATAAGCAATAAATGTTGATTATTCCAGTTACAGTCTCCTCTGTACTTCTCTCTGAGGAGACTTTGTAACAGAGATTATATATGGCAAGAGTGGATTTACCCTTGGAGAGGATCTAAGTACCTTTTTTCCTAAAATGAGTTGTAATCTTGTTTTAATGGCAGATAAAAAACAAGGCACAGACCTGGCTTGTCTATATGTATGGGGGGAGTCTTGTAAATCCTGTTTTAGTATATCATGGATCACCTAAACAGCTAGTAATAAGAAATGTGAATAATCTTAAGTAAACCCTGTGAAGCCAGTGCAAATATTTAAGTTACTTAGTCGAAAGAAACCATAGCAAGATCTACCTTAAGAAAGGAATATCAAAGAATATCAAAATTCTTACATCTGAATAAAATCACGCTATCATGCCCCATGTCACAAATCTAGCTGGTCTCTCAGTTGCAAGAAAACATTTCTAACCAATTTGGTGTTTACCAGAGAAGCTCTCAATATTGTGAATTATGAAAGCATTCTGACATCCCCTTAAATCAGCTCAAAAATGGAAATAAAATTTTGCAGTCTTATTTTATGGCTTCATCCCATCTGTGAAAATACAGCTCAGCACAGACCACGCTGCGGCTGCCCCTTGTGCAGAACTGTCCTGTTCGCAAAGGACGGGACAAAAACGCGGCTTTTAGTTCAGAGTTTTCAGACCCTGCTTGATCCGATTGCTTTGTGGAAAGGGTAACATGACATTCAATATAAAATTGGCTGCTGTCATCCCTTCATTGGGGGAAGGACCTGGTACATTTTCAGCTCATGAATATGTAATCCACTGAATGCCAATGTCGTGCACTTCTAATTGCCTTTGTTCTTGTGATGGGAAATTCTCAGAGCATCTTAATTCTCTTATTCAGTCAATTTTCTGAGTCATTCTTCTAGTTTCATCAGGGTTTAATAGTAACTGAAATTCTGTTTCCAATAAGTCCAAACACCCTTACTTTCATGTATAAAAGTCTTCCAGCTCTCAAAACAGTCTTCTTAATTTAATTAATTCTCAAAGAGTGCCTTTAAACTTGAGCAGTCATTAAAGAACTTATTGTCCTTTTTCCTTAACAACCTTTAGTGAGGTGCCTCTTGGCAGATAACTAATTCCCCAATTAATACAAATACTCTATGCTTCAGCTACTGCCATAGTAGTAACCAACTGCGGCATCATCTGACCTTGCTGTGTTGTACATAAAGCATCTCACCAGTCATGTAGCAAATGCAGCAGGGAAGTTATTTTGTGGATGTCTGTACACAGACACACAATACTTGCAACTGCACATCTCAGGAGAAGCTTGTCATTTCAGACAGTTAAGGAATCAACCAAGCTTCACAGCAACAAGAGGAAACACGAGTTGAACAGGAGTAACTAACGTCTTCCAGAGACTGTTTTCCAGCCCTCCGTTTGTTTTTGTCTGAAGTCTTGAAAGTGTTTATAGACAAAATGACTTTCAGTAAGAACAATGTATCACTTCTGTTGGCTGATTTAAAGTAGACATTTTTTCCCTACATAAATTAAATAAAAAATAAAAAAGAAGTCTGATTTTTCTCATATGCCTTATGGATCTGATAACACATTCTTCTTTTCCCTAAATTTTCTGAAGGGTTTATTTTCTTGCAATAAAGCTCATGTCTGTGCTAAAATACTGTCCTGTACGCTTCTCTTTTTTTCCTCTTTGGGGAAACAGTCTTGTCAGCTGTTTTGTGTTGACCAAATGGTTTCTGGCTTTACAATCTGTCCCCAGTACTACATTTACAGCTTGCAATTAAGGGCTTCAATTAAATATTTTGCACAAAGCTGCATGTTCCAATAGCCAATCCTTATATATTTTCCAAAACATGGCAAATAGATAAGACTATTGAAAAGTAAACCAAGATTGAAGTTATAAAAATGGCCTTTAGAGTCTGGATAAATATATACACATTTTATAGCCACGGATGTTATCTCTTTTGATACCAAGGCTTGCCCTTGGGTGACAGAAAGCAGAATCTTCCCTGGATTTCTTCAAAAGAGACTGAAAGTCTTTTTTGGTAAAGCGTGTATATAACATGGGCTGATATTCACTGCAAGCATGCTGGATATTTTTAAAAACAGCGTGTTTTTGATGACTTCGCATATGTTAGGATAACATATATTGGTGGTGCTATAAGCCATTTTCTTCATCCATATGGATATGATCCCCTTAATTAATGTAGAAGCTTCCATGCTTTTCTCTCCCTTACAGGGGCTCTGGGTTTTGCCGGAGGTTTCTCCTGGTTTCCACTGTACAATCAGGTAAGGTCAAGGTCTCTCTCATGCTCGGCAGCCAATGGCCATCAGAGAAGGTCTCCACAAGCCATAACATCTTTCTGCATTTCCCACCACCGTAAAGCTGGTGAAGGGGCTGGAGCACAAGTGTGATGGGATCGGCTGAGGGACCTGGGGGGGTTCAGCCTGGAGAACAGGAGCTGGGGGTAGACCCTCTCACTCTCTGCAACTGCCTGAAAGTAGGTTGTAGCATGGAGGGTGTTGGTCTCTTCTCCCAAGGAACAAACCATAGGACAAGAGGAAATGGCCTCAAGTTGCACCATGGCAGATTTAGATTGGATATTGGGCAGTGGTGGAGTCACATCCCTGGAGGGGTTGAACAGATGCGGAGATAAGGTTCTCAGGGACATAGATTAGTGCCAGGGTTGGGTTAATGGTTGGACTTGATGATCCTGAGGATCTCTTCCAACCCAAATTATTCTATGATGAGATTTAGCATGGTCCAATCTGCCCAATGACTGGAGATGGCCATTTGCCACAGAGGCCAGAGCTTCTCAGGACAAAGGGAGGAGCTTGCTGACATCTCCAGCACAACTACGGGTGGGAGGGAAAGAGAATTAGCACGTTGCCCTGTAGCCTCTTTCTCTACTGTAGCTTGAGCAGAGCAGATGTCAACCAACCCGGGCTCCTTCCCCTGCCTTTGCCAAGGCACCGGGGCTTGGCCACCATCCGAGGACACAGACAATGGGAGGCTGACTGTCTGCACACCATTTCACGCTCACTTGACAGGACTCATTTTCTGCTGCCTGGCTCCTGGAAGCAGCGCGGGGCTGTCTGGCGCTGGTCCTGCCAGAGGAGCGAGGAGCTGGAGAAGGCTGGGCCCTCTCTCTGCTCCTCTCCTGGGCTGCTGCCCATATCTCTGTAGCTGGTATACACTCCTGTTTCTCTACCAAACTGCACTTCTGCAAAGGAAAAAGAAGGTATTTCCCCCCAAACACTCATCAAAGGGGGTCTCCAAGATGGATCAGCTCTATGCAGACTGGAGTTGAAGGCTCCTCTGCTCACATTTTGAGGGTCCATTTGAGATTGTCCATCAGGACTTTCTGCTGCTATCGGCCACTCTCTGGGGGAGATGCTGCATTAGGGCTTGCTGCCAGGCTGTTGAGTGCCTTCTCTAGTGCCTCTTCACCTCCTGACACAGACAACCAGGGAGATGTGGCAGTCATGAGTGGTGCTGGAGGATCGTTTTGCTTAAAATTAAAAAAAAAACCAAAAACAAAAAAAGGACCCCAGGTGAACCTGAGGGCAAGGGTTCTTTCTTCTCCACATTACCCAAACTGATGTTCCACTTTCCTTCTTTTCTAGGCTGCTTTTTTGCCTTGGAACTAATTTATTCCAGCTCTCATCATTCCTGTTGCTTCCACCTGATCTCTCTCCTGTTCTCCCACCTCTTCCTTCCCATTGGGTAACCCCTCTGGCCATTGAGCTCTGCTGTGGCGTCACCAGTCCCTAGAATTCATGCACATCTCCTGTATTATCTGCCTTTTTATACCAACTGGGGTGATACTTCCCATTTTTGTAGCAGCTTGATATCCCAGACTCATGTTCACTTAGCGGAACATAATAAACCTTAGATCTTTTTCTGCTGAACCGAAGCCTAGCTCACCTGCGCACTCCATCATCCATATTACTTTCTGCCTGCCCCAGCTGAATCTCAACCTCTTCTTTTTTTCAGTCAATTTCTCCAGTTTGTCACAGCGGTGTTTGAAGAAGGGTGTCCTTGACAAATCCATGGTCACTGAAACTCCTTTACACTTCCCAGATACCTGCAAATACTGTATTCATATCTCTCTATCATGATTTTTCATGGACTGAAGTCAAACTGCTGGGTCTATAGTTCCCTACTTCTGCTCACATTCCCAAAACTTTTCAAAAGTTTGGCATTTTTTGTCACTTTCCAATCTTCTGGTGCTTCCAGAGATAACCACTAATGCCTCTGAGATTGCCACAGCCAGTTGTGCAAGTATCCATGGCTTCAATTCACCAGGTTTGGAATTATCTTCCCAGAAGGGTTTTCCTTCATGCCTCTCAGTCAGCAGCTGGCTTATCACCAGGAACAGAAGGGATTATATCCCTTGTAAGCGTTTTATTCGCTTATCTATGGATGTTCATTATCTGTCTATCACTCTCTGAATCCTCCAGAGCCCTTGCCCTCTGTGGTTGTTTTGTAGCACCAAGTTCCACAAGTTGGACCCTTCCTCCCACCCAAATTTCAGAGCAATCAGAGTCAGATTCTTCTGAGAACAAAGGATGAGCAGTATTGGTCACAAGTACCAATGAAGGAAATTTCAACTAGATACGAGGAAAAACTTTCACAACAAGAGTGGTTGAATAGAGCTTGGATGAAGCTCCAACCCTGGAAGTGTTCGGGGTTCATCTGGACCAGTCCTGAGCAGCCGGACACATCCCGTTCTGATCCTGAGATCGCTGACAAGCTTGTCCTCACCAATTGCTTGGTCATTGGGGTCTCTAGGGGCATGTGAGGGACAGAAAATCAAATCTCTGCTCTTGATTGACCTGACAGAGACTTGGCCTTTGCAGAATTCGTGTCACCAGGGTGCTTTGGGCACCCAGCGCTCGATAGTCCTGGATAATCTCCTGCTCTTCTGAGGTCTCTTTTCCCTTGTAAGAGGGTTTAACCATATATCCCTCTTGGCCAGGCTAAACCACCTCTCAGAGTGGAAATGTACTTTGGGAAGGTTTGTTTTTTGAGAAGTTTTCTTACCTCTAATAAAAAAAAAGGGGGGGAACGGACGGTCAGAAAGTGAAAGAGAAAAGAAAACCCTGTTTTATTGAAAACAGTCTGGCTATTGCTGGAAAGGGATCTTACACAATGGAACCTCCTTTCTCCTGAAGTGAACTGCTTTCAGCTTGCTCAACAATAGGACATC
Organism: Patagioenas fasciata; assembly: GCF_037038585.1. Taxonomy (NCBI): domain Eukaryota; kingdom Metazoa; phylum Chordata; class Aves; order Columbiformes; family Columbidae; genus Patagioenas; species Patagioenas fasciata. The sequence goes on from NC_092539.1 coordinate 4,775,127, forward strand.
AAAACGAAAGTAAGAAGCCATTTCTAAGCATCCGAGTACCTTAATCGGATATTCGCCAGCAATTGCTAATCTACTTTCATCTACAATTAGATATTAACATTCCAGACCAGAGCATTTTCCAGGTGCAAATGTGAAATAGTGCAAGGTTTTGTCATCTAGTTTTGCTATTCTCCCTCACATTTTCTCTTTTTTTTTCTCCCCCCTCTTATCAATATGATCAGGGACCTGATGAGGAACACAAGGGAGAGAAATGCCCAAGAAGGGCTGCGAAGGGAGATAATAAAAGGATCTTTGCACTCCATTGCTACTTGCCTGGCCGCTTATTGACAGAGCCTCCAAGATGCTCAAAGATAGTGGTTCTGCAAGTCACATTACCTTGAGATTTATTTCAGTGCCAGGAAAAAATGAGGGGGGGGTGAAGGCAGAGTGGGGGGACGACTGAAAATGTTGTTGTAGGTAGAGTGATTATAACCAGAATTTCTTTTTAATGCAAAAATCTTTAGCTCGACAAAGGATCCATCTCCAGGAGAGGTTTTTCACCATCCAGTCCCCCACCCCTTTGCAAAATGTACTTGGAATAGCAGCGAGTTCGTTTTAACCGATAGCATTCAGTGCTTTTTACTGTGCTATTCATCCATATGACAAAGCTGAGAGGGGAGCCCATACTTCTTCCTGACTTTTTATTGCTTTTCAGCCCAGTGGGAACCAGCTGACATGAAAAAAGTGGTTTAACCGCAAAATATGTTTAAGCTCTTTTTTTTTTTCCTGCATGTCAGAAAAAAAAGCGGGGGGGAGTGAGGGAGGTGAATAGCAGGGGTAAAACGATCACAAAATAACAGTCATGAAATTAAACCAAAACCAGCCAAAACAGTAGTGCATGTGAACCTGATCCTACACACCAAGGGCGAGGTTTGGAGATGGTGACTGGTGACAGCGACAGGCTTTGAGTGCTGGGAACACCATGTTATGTGATGAGAGATGAGACAGGGTCATTTGGGGGTGACTAAATAGAAGCTGCAAGTGGGACTGGGGGGTCTCTGGCAGAAAGTTCACGGATCTGGGAAATGATCGTATGTGTGTGTGTGTGTGTTAAGGTTCTTCATGAAGGACCAGGGTTTTCCAGCTGGATGGAATTCTGGACTGCGCAGCCTTGCTCTTGCTCAGTGTGACTCCTTTTCTCAAGTCCAAAAAGGATTTTTTTTAACCTATATTTAAACTTTCAATTTTTCTAAATTAGAAAAGGAAAAGAACCCTCTGCTTAGCAGAAATTTTGCTCATGCGTATCACACCAGAAAGGATATTTACGTGATACCAGATGTTTCCTTTTTTTTGTTGATTTGAAATGAAACCTGCAGATTGACCTGAAACACAAGCATTTAATTAACTCTTTGAAAAAATCTTTACATTTTATCAAATAATTAAAAAAAAAAAAGTCACTTCTGATTTGGGAATACTGCTGTGTGAAGAACATGGGGGGATTTCATCTATTCCCGATCAGAACAACATCAAAAGTTTCACACGACTGTAATGTCCTTTCTCCGTGCCGCTCTGCTCCCGCCTGCCACCACCTCCACAAACCCAGTTTTAATGGTGAACACCACGCACAGAAATCCACCCCTAACAGAGATCAACAGAGGCTCTCACAACACGCGCCTGCTCCCCGGTCCAAGCAACACAACACCGCCAGCTCCACACTCTGCTAGAGAGTCTTTTAAGAGTTTCTTTTTCTCATAACCTCTCCTGATAAAGTGATTCTCTCCAGCTGAGCCCAGTCTGGCTTCAGTCTCGCTTGTGCAAGACAAACATATTAACTCCTTCCCCACCAAGAACACAGACAGGGTCTCCTGGGGATGCAGGTCAGGGTTTGCTAACATGTGAGCCGTCGGTGCTGTGTTCATTTAGATGTGACTAGTGAAACGTACTGAAATGCAGCAAAAGATGATGCTCCTGCCACCTCCGACTCCTGTAATTTGCAAATTATTGTAAAGCAGCCTAGAGATGGTGGGAAAGAGGATAGAAATAACTACAAGGGCAGATGCAGGAACTGAAAACAAAACACCTAGAAAGAAAATTGGTTGTATTTAAAATACAGCAAAGGCATTGTCTGAAAACACAGCTTAACAATTAGCTGCACCGATGTGGGGTATCAAATCCTGGTGCAATGCAAGGAGACAGCCCCAGAACCTCACCTGTTGTGGGCAGTGACATAAAGTCTGTCTGTACCCCACTGTCACAAAGGCTTTATATTTGGTAACATGAGGAGTGTAACCAGGGCATTAGGGCACTTCGGTCCTCAGCAAAGGTTAGTCATCTTCCTCATTGTCTTCATCGCTGGCTTCCACAGCTCCTCCTCAAACTCCTGCTCCAGCTGCACCGATGCCCAGGCTGGATGGTTTAAAACCAGCTCAGATGGATCTGCAATAGCTGTGGTCCTCCCCATGAGCTCCAGTACAGACCATTGCTGGGCTTCTCCATGGTCACTGTCCTCTAACCAACTGGTTGCTCTTGGCTCTAGAGACTGAACAACAGGCAACAACCGCTGAGTGCCTGCTGCTCTGTGAAGGTGTTGGGATTTAACGTTGGACGGGAAGGTCTATCAGCACCACACAGATCCCTCTTTCCTTGGGAGGTGGGTGGGCAAGAGGGTCTTGTCTGCTGAGGCTGTCATGAGGAAAGGCTCACCCAGTTTAAAGCGAGATCTCCCTATACTGGTCAAATAGAGCCGTGCAAAGCGTGGGAGCTGGTGGAAGCCCTGGCAGAGGAAAAGGATGGATGTCTTTGGCTCAGAATATAGGAGGGGCTGGGCAGGGGAAGAGATGTGCTTGTCCAGTCTGCCAGTCTATGAACCAGCTCTAGCAGAAAGTCCCACTTGTTGGGTTTCTTTTTTTTGGCAAAAGTCCAGATTATCATTCCCTGGAGCTGCCTGCAAAAGTGCTATGGGATTTAATGTGAATACAGTTGCCGTGGTTTTATAGGAAATTAACAGAGTTTTTTGAAATCTCGTTCTAAAGCCCATGGAGAGCAACAGCAGGGAGTGGTTTTCTAACAGTCCTAAAGAGAACGACAGACTCTTCCCCAAGGCTCTTGCTTCTAAGACCTTCCACCCTGTAGCCTCTTTCCCCTGAGCCCTTGTCCTGCTGAAGAGACCTCAAAACAAGCAGACATTTCCGCAAAAGCCATTTCAGTCCAGTAATGAGACATCATCTGGCTTCATTAGCCATGAGTAGCTGAAGCAGGAGGAGACAAAAGATGCTCTTTGCATGTCACTCACAGGTTCCTACAGCAGGTTGATATTTTGAGACTTACAGAAAGTTTTCATCCTGATTCAGGAAAGCAAAAAAATCATGCTGAGTAATTTCAGCCAGAAAAGGCTCCCAATTTTTGTCAACTGGAGTGCCCTTGAGCTGGGGGTCCTTGGGGCCCTTGGGACCCACAGGAGGGCTTCAGGCATCCTAATTATGGGTGACTCACCCTATGAAGATGTCTCTGGAGACCCTGAAGGTTGCTGAAGGAATTTGGCAGTTTCCATCACAGGATGATCTGTGTTTTGGCAAAAGTTTTGCAAAATCCCGTCAGCATTTTCCAGTGATTTTTATTCTTTCCCCTCAAGGCTCCCAGCCACCTTGTGACGCCAGACTGCAGATCTTCCCAGCCATTCCTGATCCCACCACGAATAGAAGTTTGGCTGGGAAGAGGCCATTTTCCTACAACTTCATTTCTTTTTCCTGTCAGACTTTGGTGTATGATGTGATATGAAAACTGATGCCCATTACCAAGTGCTAAGAAACAAAGTATGAGACAGCAAATGTTGAAAAACATTTGGAAACGGCCTTGATGCTGAAGCCATTTTGAATAATCGAAGGGGCTGTTTGGGGGGGAAGACAGGTTATTTCTGAAAGATAACTTTTTAATTGCATGGTGTCCCTTCAGCCGTGCTGCTGCCTTCCATTAGCAGCCAGGAGGGTGAGGAGAACTCATCCAAGGTCTGCAGCTGAGAGGGAATTATTGATTTGTTTATTTTTTGCAAACGGTCATCAAAAAGCAGTTGGTTCTTGTTAAACCACCCCTGTGGCAGCCGTGTTTGTGGGGAGGGGGGCTGTGGTCACTGCCAGTCATGCTCTGTTTAATGGAAATGCATAAACCCAATTACAGATATTACCCTTGATGCATGCACGGAGGGAAAGGCTCCTCCGCTTTTAAGTGATTCTGAGTGACTGGGCCTTTTGCTGACAGCCACAAACATCTCTTTCTGCCCAACATTGCTGAAAAGCTGGCCACAGTACAAGTGATACCACCCTGGAGTACTTTTTCTTCATGGGGAAAGAAAAACCAAACAAACAACAACCCTCCCTTCCCCAGGTTTGAGAACTATGGTAAATGAAGAGTAAATTGTTCAGAGATGATCTATTTTGGCTTAGAAACCTGCTCAGAAACTTTTTTCCTAATGTCTTTTCCCCGATGCGGGCAGCGCTATTCTAGCCTGCTTCCTAATGACCAGCATTAGTTTGCATTAGATGGATTTGCGATGATTTCTTTCTGCCTGGCTGCTAAGCCTGCAAGCAATTCAAATTAAGTTGGGCTCCCCGTGCCCCATCTGGCAATAGCAGCTCCCCCGTTTATGTTTGCTGCCTTCTCAGCTGTTCTCCCTCTCTCGCATCCTACGGTGGTTTGATCTGCCTGAATTTTGCTGGCCCATGGTGCTCCACAGACACCTGCCGAGGCTCATTGCTCCCCAGCCCCAGCCAATTCAAACAACTTGCTCCTGGATGCAAGATGGGGACTAGTGGGAGAGTGCTGGGGGAGAAGGAGATCTGGATTAAATTGCTTTGCAGGAGGGGCAGAAAGCGGTGGGGATGCGGTTCCTCGCTGATGTGCAGTATGGAAGTGGTACCCATGGCATCAGTCCAAGAGGGACGGGCTGGGCACCCACTTGGGGATAACGAGGAAGATGTGGCTGTGGTACTGGAGAGGTGTCCCTGAGATGGGAGCTGAAGCCCAAACCTTGGCCTCCACCCTCACCATCTCTGACACCTCACTGAGGTTATCACCTGGATTAAGACAGAACGAAGGGAAGCTAGAGGATTTTGGGAATATGAGCTATGGTGAGGTCTGCCCATTCTCCTGGCCAGCACAGGGTCACAGTAACCTTACAAGTGGTAGAAGGTGGAGCCTTTTCTTTAGCTTTCTAGAGATACTGAAAATACGAGAAATAAGGTGAGTTGGAACATCGTTCCCCTCTCTCTGCCCTCAGCTCCTGCATGGGAGAGAAGTTAATGGGGAGGAGGGGAAAGGAACCTTTTGGGATGCCAAAAACAGAGAGACTGTGACTATACAGGGGAAAAAATGCAGTTTATCACATTTACCCAGTGGCTAACTCACATGTTAAAATCCTAATTTAGGAACAATATCAGAGGAAACATCAGGGTTCATCCTGACCATCCACCAAGCTATTCTGTCACCACCAGGATCTTAAAACATGTCAGGTAATGCATATTTCAAATCACCCTTTCTTTTTCTGGCAGTGGAGACAAGGCCAGAGGGTCTGGGAGAGAAATGGCATCAGTTTTATGTCCTTCTCAGCACTTCTTCGGAAACATTTGGTTTCCGCATCCTCGAGGTGACTCTCGGTTTCTGTCAGATACGAATGACGGCTGAGGACAGCATGGATGGCTGTAAAGAGGTGCCACATCAGAGCAGCAGTTATTCTTCTTTCTTCCCATTCCCCCTCCTCATCCTCAGCACCAGGCTAATGACACCGCCAGGTACCGAGCAATAGAGAATTGAGCCTGTTGTTTTTACAGTGAAAATGAATGAAAAATGCCTGCTGGGTCACATAAACCTGTCAAAAGAACAGCCGGGGCTTCCTGTGAGAGGGATAATAGTTAAGAAACCTGAAATTCTGAGAAAAAGGGATTATGAATCATTAGTAATATTTACAGCGCAAATCCTTATTCCCTATATTTCCACTGTTTCTCTCCCTTTTCCAGGACAATTATTCCCAGGAGTAGAGGGGCAGAGCACCGAGTGCATCCCCATGGCAGGTGAACAAGCCAAGCCCAAAGTGTGGGTCTGACAGAGCCCATGGATACCTTGCAACCCTCACCCTGCCACCCCCTCCAAACAAGGGGGGTGATGGCAAACAGGGGGTGGGCAGGGTGTCCCCCATGCTGTGCAGTGGAGCTGCATCCTCACGGCTCAGCAATGCATCCTACATCAAATTATGTGAAGCGAGCAGAACATATGGGCAGCTGTGCTCCAGCAGTGCAGGCCTGAATGATATTTAAGCTTTATATCATGGGGTTATTAGACCTCAGGTGGTGCATAGACAAAAGCTGGCTGAGAGCTTGCAGCCCAAAAGCAGTCTCCCTGTAGATGCTCATCAGCATCACTTCTCCCTTGGAGGGATTCCTTGCAAAGACATAGATGTGCAACTGCCATTGGAGAGCAGCAAGTTCCTGGATAAAAGTGGGGCTGTGATGTGGGGAAGGGAATATGCAGAGAGGGGGGAAAAAGCAAATAGTCGCTTGTGCTGGGCAGATGCCAAGTGAAAATGTAAGAGCAGATCAAACACAGTCAGGTTAATGAGAGTACTACTCCTCAGGACTCACCAAAGTGGGGAGAGCAGGGACGGGCTGGACGGCAGGCGCTGAATGATATTCTGTAATTAGCTGGCAAATAGAATATGATATTTAGTGTAATTGGTCGGAAGAACGTCTCGTAGCTCTGATACATGCATTAAGCGCTGAGCGCTGCATCCCAGCTGCCACAGCAACTTTGCTTCCCTTTGTTTCCCCTTGCCTGTCATTTCTAATCATGTTCCCAAATTTGATTGCATCATCTCCGAGCTTTAGTTGCTAGGGTAACACCACAAAGTCATTACATGCATGAGACAAACACGTAACCCCCTTGGAGGACTGGCTATTTGACCGTCCCTTTGTGACTCCCAACTCAGATGCCTTTGTCCCTTTTAAACCGGATCCCACAAGGTAAAAAATGGAGAGAGGCTCAACACTCATTTCTGTGGGAGCAGGAGTGATATGGGGAACTGTCATTCAAATGTTAGACAAAGAGGCCTAACAAATCGAGCAATTCAACATATGAAGTGGGGCCACCAAGCAAAAACCATCCTGCTTTTTAAAGCACAGATCTGGAGTGACAACGACAGCACAAACCACCTGCCCCAGACCTTACCATGGCCTTTAAGTTGAATAAACACAGCCCAACCTGTGGTCTGTGTGTGATCTGTGTAGGCAAGTGGGATATATATGTTTTCTATATATGTATTTGTGAGCAGGCATTTGAGCCCTGCAGGTTGGCTCTGCTGTGGCCAGGTGTGCATTCGCGATGTCTCTGCAGCAACATGATGCTGTAGCATTTTGGTAGGTGACAGCATACGTTGTCTCATGCAAACTGTCCTGACACAAGTGACAATTGAGGTGAAGATGTCATGGATGAGGCTACCAGAGCGTGCAGCCAGCGCTGGTGCAGCAGCTGTGCACTGGTTGGCAGAGCAACTCCAGCATCTCCCTCTCCTTTGCCATCGATATGATGAGAGGAAATGACCTCAAGTTGTGCCAGGGGAGGTTTAGATTGGATATTAGGAAAGATTTTTTCCCAGAAAGGACTGTTGGGCATTGGAACAGTCTGCCCAGGGCAGCGGTGGAATCACCATCCCTGGAGAGGTTTAAAAGATGCAGAGATGCGGTTCTTAGGGACATGGGTTAGTGACAGGGTTGGGTTAAGGATTGGACTTGATGATCTTGAGGGTCTCTTCCAACCAAAAGTGATTCCCAGCCATAGGGAGACAGGCTGCAGCGAGGACCATCCTTGCGGCACAGCCAGCCTTGCTCTTTTCCACCCCACCACCTCCCCAGTGTCTGCTCCGTGTGCTCCCAGCCCCCAACAGTGCAAGGCAGAGAGATGAAAGATATTGTTTTTCAGGTGGAATAGCTTCCAAAATGGTACATTTGCAGTCAAAGTGCTGTTTGGAATGCATATGAACCGCTGCTTGCAGCAATGAGAAACAAAGCCATTAAAGTTTAGATAGCAGTGTTTTTATTTTTAACCAAATGAGTCAGTCTCCCCTCTAGCTCTGAGCAGGAGAGGGGGAAAAAGTTTGGCATGGCAAGTTCAGAAATCCCTAACCCCACCGGGACGCTGCTGCAGGGAAAGTTCAAGCAGCCTGCTCAGTTTAATTGTGCTTAGAAAAGGTATTTAAACGAAAGTTGCTGCTTTGCTAGTGCCTTGCTTGAGTGGAATTTCTGCTCGAATCCCTGGATTTTAATTTTTAAAAATTAATAATAATAGATTTCATGACATTTATTTCAGCTTTCTTTCCTCCCAACGTCCAGAAGGCCTGATGTTGCCTTTTCTTCCTCTGCATCCCTGCCTAGGGGAGGTTGAGGACCAACCTGCTTCCCAATCTGGAAGGTGGGCTTAAGATACTGCAAGTTTTCCTTCAAGCTCCCCTGTTAATGAAAACAGGCTGAGGGAAGAGGATGACCCAGGGGACCAGCCAGATGTGTGTGTTGAGTGTACGTGGTGGGTACGTGTATGCACAGGGATGTATTCCCTACCAGACCACGGGAAGGCTGCAGCCGCCTCGTTGTGCACGTCCAGGCACAACCTGCATTTCAACATCTACCAGCTTCTGTACTTTGGCCAAGTCTGTTCCTCTAGCAGTTTCTCTCTTCATCCCAGCCTGTTTCCAAGGTTCCTGTCCCTGGAGCATCTATAAGAAGACGTATCCAGCTGTTAAAAAAAATGCCTGTGTTCTTGCCGTCATCCTGGGCTGCTTCTCTGAGAGCGCAGAGGGCTCAGCACTCCAGCCCCAGACACCTGAGCACATACTTAATTTAAAGCTAAGGCTTAGGCCCTTGTGCTGAATCAGGCAATGAGTGCTCAGCCACTTGCAGGAAAAAAACCCTCAAATACATGGAAAATTACAGAATTACATTCCTATCTCTATTTTTTTTTTTTTTCCATGCCATATGGAAATTTATGTAAATACACAAATGAGAAACAGGCCCTGGAGCTCTGGTGAATTCGCCAATGTGCCACTAGTGCTTGAAACGTTGGCCATTGTTGATGCTTTAGGAGAACAGCGAGAGAAACGAATTCTGGCTCACAGAGTTGTCCAGAGACATGGTTTCATTTCATTTTCAACACAATGCCTACTGTTCTCATGAAAAACCAGCCCAGGCTCCCCCAGCAGCTCCAGTGAGAGCTGCATGTTCAGCCCAGTCCCAGTCAGGCTCAGCAAACCAAGGGCTCATCGTTCGGCTGCGGAGCAGACTCTTTGCAAGCAAATTCCCTTTTACCAAATTTTGCACGTAAAGGATGAGGATTTGCAGACAAGCTGTGCACAGCCAGGTTAAACCTCATGGTATCCTGAGGAGTGTGTCCATTTTGACCAGCTGACCAGAGTTTGGCACTTTACCATTCCCACTCCCCACAAGTATAAGGTTTGATCCCATATATGCTTCTCAAATGACACTGAGGCTTTTCTGAAAGCAAAGCTGGTAGCAGGAGGAAGAAAGGGAAGATTAGCAACACATATAGATTATAGCCATCTCCATGTGGTTTTGAAGTTGTGGAGTGATGTAACTTGTTCCTTTCTGGATCCCACATCTGGGGAAATTAGAGACGTCACCGTGAGCTATGAACCATTATCTGAGCAGGATGGAGCTGGACTAGATCAAAGGTTCATATCCAAAGTCTGAGCTTTTCTGGTTTTTTTCTACATGTATATACATTTATATGTATGTATAAAATATATGTGTAGGTGAGTATGTGTGTGTCTAATTTATTTATAGCCATTTAGTTTTAAGAAGTGGTCCACTTATAGAATCGCATTTTCATTTCATTTCCTGTGTTTTTCTAAGATTCAGCAGGTTTTTTTTTTTTATATTGGATGGGGATTTTTCTTTTTTTAAAATTATTTCTTGGCACAGCTTTGGGAGGAAAGTTGGGATCTGCAGAAGACAGGCTGAAGTTTGAGCAAAGTTTCCCTGGGAAAAAAATAAATGCTGCTCCTGTGAATTAAAGCTGGAAGAAAAACCCTCCATCTATGCAATTTCCTTGCTTGTTATTAATTATTGGAAGGTCAAACATTTTTGGCATGAGCATTTGTGCTTTGAACATGTATCATGTTTTATACATGCTAAATGTTATTATTTCAAAGGATTTATGGCTTGCGTCAATTATGATTTGGATAATTGCATTCTATCCATCAAAACCCATCCCACAGCTTCACCACAGTGTGGAATCCACCTTCGGTCCCTGGCCTGCACCACTTTGTCGTGCTGCGATGTGTGATTCCACATCTGCTCCCCGTTCCCTGTGGGAGCAGGGATGTGTTTCAGTGGAAGGGTCAGAGCTGCTGAGGTGATGCCACTCAACAGAGGTCTGCTCACCGCAGGGAAAGGCAAGAGTCTGGAGGCCACGGTGGATGGAGTAGGTAGAAAAGGATTTGCTTTTCTGTGGTTTCTTGGGGTAATGGTTTTAAAATAAAGGAGGGGAGATTAAGGCAGACATGAGGAAGAAATTGTTTACACTGAAGGTGGTGAGAGCCTGGCCCAGGTTGGCCAGAGAGGTGGTGGATGAACCATCCCTGGAGACATTCCAGGTCAAATTGGACGGGGCTCTGAGCAACCTGAGCTGGTGAAGATGTCCCTGCTCATGGCAGGGGGTTCTAGTAGATGAGCTTTGAAGGTCCCTTCCCACCCAAACTGTTCTATGACTCTCTGGGCACTTGCTGCTTTGGAAGTTCAAGCCAGTTTTGCATTGGGCAAGGCAACTGTTTCAAAAGATGCTCCAGATTTTTTGTGCCCAACATTTGGCTCCTCAGCAGCCTTTGTCATGCCCAGACTGCAGAGAAATCCCACCCTCACGTTGGTTGATAAGGGGAATATTGATGCTGGGGTGCAGAATGGGCTGTGAAGTTGCATGATGGTTGTGGCTTCCCATCATGTGCTAACAGACACTGAGGTTAACAAGGGAAATCAGATTCCTCATGGTATTTTTCTTTAAGATCCCTATCTCTGCCACTAAAGTCAGTACTTTGCAATATAATGTGTATATATATGTAGGATGGTCATGGTTTGCTGGCCCAGATGTCATGCTCTGGTCCAAACCTTTCCTGTGTTTCTCTGTCAGCAACAAAGCAATGGGGGCCCACCAGTGCATCTGAAGGATGCCCTGAAGTGCCTGAAAAAAACAGTGCAGCTGGTGTAAAAACAGACAGACAAGTTTCCATTGAGAAAGATTTCTTTCCCCGGGGTTATTTCACTTGCAATATTAGTGGAAACAGCAAGTTCCCACTTCAGTCAACAGCTCTTGGGAGGGTTCTGATGTTCAGCAAATGCTGAGGCACCTTCAACTTCTCCAGCATTTTCAGCAGAAACAATGAGTGTTGCTCAGCGCTGCGCTGAGAACCCTGAGCTCTCTTAAGCAGAGAGATTAAAGTAAGGAGAACAATTACGTGTTTGTCCTTTAGCTCAGAGTAGGTTGGGAGCAGGAGCAGGTAGGTGGAAAATGGAATTTTTTTTTTCTTTTATTTGTACCATAGTTGCTTGGGTCCAGAGCTGGGGCTGTAAGAGGAGAGACATGATTCTACTGACAAAAGCAAGAGAATCAGCCTTCAAGGGCTCTCCAGTGGGACAGGACTAGCATGAGTCATCAGTCATGGTAGTGAATAGGGATATTACCATACTTTTGACTAGCATTTGCTAGCATGAATACAAACTAGAATGAATCTGACAAACCCAGGAGTCATCAAGCCTCCTGTGCTCCAATGCATTACCAATACGCATAACTCAATAGCTCTGCCGTGGCATATTTCTTGTTCATATGCAGAGTATGTGCAGATCAGTGTATTCTGTATACACTGGGCTCATCAGGCAGGACTTTTTTTTTTGCAGAGCTACATTGTTTCACAAACAATGGGCATTTTTCCAGCTTCCATAATTTTTCAGCTTGGTGTGACAGACACAACCAGGCTGTTGATGTGTTGAAGCAGTGGCCACAGTGCGTTGCAGCAGGCATCTGGATAGCACAGAACTGAAAGGGGTGATGTGTCCAGATGTGCAGGAATCACTGGACACGTGCTGTGGAGGTGATCTGTGCATTTGGACTTGTGTTGTCACTACTCCAAGTGAGTGACCAGCCAGAAAAGCAGTCCTCAAACTCACTCCAGATCATGTTCTCAGGTGGGGAAAGAAGACACATCCTACCATTCTCAAATAAATAGTAACCCTAGAATGAGCCAGTCTTGGGGTGCAGATTATCTGGCGCATGGTTGTATTCTTGGGTGCTATGGAAGGCCTATGGAATCAGGAATAAAAGAAGTAAATGTGGGTAATTGAACCACACAGAGGCATCCTCTGCTGAAAGCTGGCTTGTCAGCCCTTCAAATAACAGTTTTTCTTGGTAAGTTCAGCAGTTTTTCGGAGTAGGAAACACAACCTCACTATACACACAGAAACTTGCTATTTTATACCTTACTGCCAGCATGGATCTTAATCAACCAGAAAAACTCAAAATGACAAACAAACAAGAGACAGCTTTGCTATCTGAGGTTCATTAGCTCCTAGCGACCTCCGAAATCTGCAAGAAACCAAAAAGAAATGTTCAGAAAACAGGAGGGCTTTCAAGTCATTTCGCCAGTAATTTCCACCTATTCCCCAGTTCCTCCTCAATAATGAATGGCATTTCTTGATTGTTTTCCTGAAGTCTGCATGTATCTGAGCAAATATAGACTGGAGCTTTGACCCACAATATATAAGGGGATGGGAGGTAGAGTCTCCCTGGAATGACGCATACTTGGTGTCTTGCAAGGTTATTTGAAGTTGAGTCTCAAGGGCCTCGTCATCCTCATCTGGGAGGATGGAAGTGTAAGCAAAGGGCAGCCTATTTCATGCTTGGCACAACCACACACCAGGGAGCCATCAGCCCTGTGAGCTGCAGAGGGTTAGATGTAGGTCCATGAGGAGGAGCTAACAGCCAGTATGGACCTGGGCTCTGGGATGCAGCCAGCACTGGGAAAGGGAAGACAAATAAAAGCTGAATGTGGATGACACATTCTTTAGCATGCTGACACTTTGCTCCTGGGCCATGGGTACCAACAAGTAGAAAGTAACGACTGAGAGCATCACTTCATGGGTACAGACAGGCCAGGCTTTGGGTTGCTTCTCCATAGCAGCTGTCAGGGCTGTGTAACTCATTTTGGCATGACGCTACCTCTCTGCACCTTTACCTGGAGTTTTCTTTCCTGGGGAACTGAAATGTTGGGTTCTCTTACCCAACTGGAACAGAGGCAGCAGATGGATCCCTTCATGAAGCGGAGCATCTGTCCTCTCATCAGTCTTCTTCGACTTGAGATCTGGGCACCTTCTCCAAGTAGAACGATGGCAAGAGGAGCATTGCTGGAGTGGAAAGGGAATGGTTGTTTTAACTCTAAGTAAAACTCTTTGAGACCATCTTGTAGAAAACATTTTTCTGTTGGGACCATTGCTGAGGAGCTACCGATTATAGATGGAGAACAGAGAAAGGCAGACAAAGCATCAGCAAAAGATGAAACATTCAGAGTAGGCAGAATAAGGGGGCCCTGAGGGCATCTGTGGAAGATGTTTCCCGTGTTTTACTGACTTGTTTTGATGGGGGAAAAAGAAAAAAAAAGATTTTTCAAAGAAGATATATAAGATGTCACACTTGTATTTACAAGACTGTAGTCCTCCCTGACAACCCCTGTGAACTCTCTCCATTGAAGAAAGAAGTTGAAGAACTTCTGAAAAGGGAGATAAACTAAAAGATGAAAGCATAGGCACTGATGTCCACTGGCAGCACGGAGGAAGAGGAGCCCAGGGCTGAAGAGCAACGAAGCTAGAAAAGGTCTACGTCACATAGGAGCAGCTGAGATGGATAATTTGCCATCTGTGCTAAGTGGTTTCACCCCGGTGCTGACGGTCACACCAGAATGCAGAATCACAAAGAGACCTCGTATTTATTATGGGGAGGGAAGGAAAGGAGGGGGACAAAACATCTGTGAAAGGGAATCAGACCAGTATGTGGCCTTGGAGAGTCACATCCACAGGTAGCTGAGCTAGAAGGCACCTGACATGTATCTGGCACTTACGAGAGTGTGCAACAGAGATGCTGGGAGCAGCTGTGGGAAGCACATGGCTCAGGGTGCGAAGGGACAGCAGGTACAGAATCACAGAATCATAGAATCATTCTGGTTGGAAGAGACCCTTAAATCATCAAATCCCACTATAGCCTAACTCTAGCACTAAACCACGTCCCTAAGAACCTCATCTCTGCCCCTTTTGAATTCTTCCAGGTATGGTGACTCCACCACTGCCCTGGGCAGCCTATTCCAGTGCTTCACAATCCTTTCCGGGAATAAATTTTTCCTAACATCCAATCCAAACCTTCCCTGGCACCATGAGCTACCATAGCAGAAAGAGAAGGAGAAAGCTCTGTGGTCTAGAAAAGGATAAAGAGTTTGCTGAAAGGTATGTAGGAGCTGGAAAGGAAAAGGGTGCATAGAAACAGCTCCTGTGTCCCATCACAAAATAGGTCAGATCCCTGCTGTGTGAGATGCTGACTCAGGTGTGTGCCAGAGGAGTTCACAGGGAATGGGCTCCATTGCATGTTCATCTATCACTGACATTTGCACAGGCTGTCCTGCATACTTGGTGGGTAATTGCATTGCTTTCAGTTTGAGTAATTTAAATGGGGAGGATAAAGTAGAACCTGCTTTCAGTCTGAGTCACTCGTATTTCTTTGTGATATAATGAGCTTTTAAGTTGCTTGTAAATTCATAAGGGAAGCCCTTATAGTCTTTAATTTTTAGGTCCACTATTCAGTTCCTCTATTCATTACTGTCCTGGCCTAGAAGATCAGTGAGCAGAGGGTCTCCCCAGCAGAGGTTAATGCACTGCAGTGTTGGGGACAGAATCCTTGACGGGATAAGCCACCTTCTTCTCCCAACTTTCTGACAGCACCGCAGTCCTATAGCAAACCAAAGGGGAAACTAAGAAGTGTTGATAGGCTTCTTTTCTCCTGGGTTGTTAATTCAAATCTGGCTCTGAGCCATTAGTGTTTTCACACTATTACCTTCTAATGGCTTCTTGCTCTTGGCTCAGCTCTTACTTGGTAAGTCCCAGCTGTGTGCATTGTTAGCTATAGCCTCCCAGTTAGCCTCTTGCTGGGAATCTCAGTCAAGATTATGACTTGTGTCCGTGTTATGAAAATAGCCCGTGTGTAGCAGCTGCTGTCAAACGCTGCTCCTTCCAGCACTCGCTCAACAGGTGTTATGAGCTGTTTCCCTGCTGCCACGGATGGGATCAGCTGTTCCAACAGAAGGTGCACTTGTAATCCATCCCCCCTTGCTGTGCCGTCTGGGTCACATGGAGCTGCTGATCAACCCGTCACAGCTTTTGCTAAAGGAGCTGCATCTTTTAGCTCAAATGCTGGAGACTTGCAACGCAGAGCTCTGCAGTACATTGGCATTACAGACGGAGCTGCAGTTTTGTCTCTGGATTGTGACTGTGCCCATGATTCCTGGTCAGATACAGGAGTGTTGCTGAGATAGATGCCATACAAAGCCATTTTAGATACCTGTTGCAAAGTTTGACTCCTTTCCATGGTGCTGGAGTAGAAGACAATGCTCCCCAGTCCTTTTTCTACCCCTGTCCATCAAGACTGTTCTTTTTTTCCCCCTAAATTTATACTCCAAACAGATATGGATGAAGGAAAACACCATGGCCTCTCATACCACAGGTCAAAATATGTTGTCCCTTTGGTCTTAGGACCTATGCTTCCATAAGAAGATCACATCAAAGACCTACATAGGGCAGTATGGCCTAACCATTTCTAGGATCAGATACATGAGAATGGATAAGCATCAATATTTACACAGCATGGAGTGGGATTCAGGTGTAGCTTTAAGACAGGTGGATTAAGAATCAGCCCTGCTGTCTCTCCTCTATGCTTATTTTGAGGATAACACAGGGGATTTCAATGTGCAGGTCCATCTGAATTGTGTGAAATTAATCTACAATTCAAAAACTAAATCAGAAATAAAAAAGCCTCTAAGAGTTCCATGGAAAATCAATTACCCAGCATGCGAAGGTGATGCTGAGAACACTGCTCCAAAAAAAGGGCAAAATTCCCTGCAATTTTCATCTATTCTTCCTGCAATTTCCCTCCCATCCCTTGTGATGTTTTAAGAGATGGATGACTTACTTTCTCTAGTTTTAGACATGCTTATTGGGGCTGGAGGGTGGAGAGACCAAGAGAGAAAAGACTGTTCCAAAATATGTAATTAAGGTGATATTACTATGTGAATTACACATTATATTTTGTTTAGAGCCATTATTGGCTGGAATGGCTCTGAAATTGAATTGTGCTTCAGATCCTTAGCAGGTTTTACCCACACTTGCTCCTGGTCAGGGATTGCGTTAGACTTGGGGAAGAGGAAAGTGTGGATGGAGGAGGGGATCCAGCTGGCGAGAAGGGGCTCTGTAAATAATTTCATCCCATGCAGAAGCTTCCATCAGACAGACGAAGAATGCGCATTAAAAATTACTCTTCACCCCTTTGAGTCAAATTGTCTTGATGCATGCACTGCTAGCTGGTATTCGGCTGTGGGGACAGTGAGGACGTCTTGCTGCCCATAATCATATCTCCCCCGCTAAAATGGTCGTTTGTGGTGGAGGAGTTCAATGTTATTTGCTCGCCACAGACTGGCTGAGGAAGGGAGAGCTGCTGTGCAGCCATTAAAAGCACTGACTTTCCTCTGCTTTCAGTCAATACTGCTCGGAGATGGGTTTGAACCTGTGACTGAGGAGCAAACAGCTCATCAATCTCATCTATCCTCACTTCCATGCCCCGATGTCCTTCTGGAGCCACAGTGATGGGCCAAAGGGTAACAGCATCCCCACCGACATCGCACTTTCCTCCAAGTGTGCTCCCAGGCCTCTCAGCTTTGCTCTTTTGGGATCTGAGACTTTCACACCCCTGCCTGTGGCTGCTTGGAAGATGCGCAGTGGTGGGAAGGAGACAGTATCTGACAGGGCCACTGTAGGGTGTAGGGACAATGAGGCATGAGCGACTCGAGCGAGACTGATGGGGAAGAACAAGGCCATGGAGGAAACTGGGAGAAATAAGGGCTACTGTGAACATCTGCAGCCTCTCTGCAAGGCAACAGAGAAAGGGAAAAGATGGGACGACAGAAACAGTTTCTCATGAGGAAGAGCATGAAGGGGCTCAAAGGTCAAAACATCAATAGGGGGTTGGACTAGATGACCTTTGAAGGTCCCTTCCAATGCAAGCTATTGTATGATTCTATTCTATGATCTTGCTAGAGCTCCTGTGAGGACGCACAGCTGCTTGGAGACAGCGAAGGTTCACGTGTTGCTTCTCAAGGATGGTGTGAAGAGCACAGGGGCCACCTCACCATGGTGTTGTCACCTACACAAGGTGGCAATCACCAGTGGAGCATGGGGTGGGCAGATGGCTGCCACCCCTGTGCTTGGGAACTTGCAGGAGTCAGCGCTTCGATCTGTCCTTTGCAAACCCTTGAGTCTTTTGGTGCCTTGAGTTCACAGCTGCTAATGGAGATAAAAATACTCTGCACAGGGATGTTGTGAGCGATTCACCACATGGGGAGCAGGACAGAGGATGCCAGGTTTCCTGTGGTGCTGCCGTTTGTGTCCTCTCTGATGGCTAATCATGCTCCTGTTTCTTGGCCACCTATTTCTTATGCAACCTGCAGGGATGTGATAGCTTTGCATTAGCTACTCTGTTAAATTGGTTGAAACTGGCATGCTGGTTCAGAAATTGTGGGGAAGGGAGGGACAAGAGACAGAACCGCTCCAGCCAGCACAGTCACAGCAATTCAGAAAATGAAATAATTATGAGGCGCTGCTGTGCGAGAGAGACCCACAGGTGGGGAAAGGTAGGTAAGAAGAGATGCAGCTGTTGGGCGTTTACGTTTGTGTCCTCATTCCACGATTCTTTGTTCCAATATTCAGATTTTCATTCCTTTGTTCCCTTTTGCACCAAGGCATCACCCCTTTGCATGCTGCACTCTCAGTTCCTCTGCTTTGGTCTCCAGATGGGCTGTATGGGTGCACGGTGGGGATGAGGGTGCTGCTCATTGTGGGGAGAACTTTGCTGGGAGATCTGACGTGGTGTGGCAGTGCCAGGGAGAGGCTTTGGAAGAGCTGCAAACAGGGAAAGGGAAAATATTTCTCACCTCTTCTTTCCTTAAACCATCTCCCATCTGAATAAAGTGGGGGAATTAGAAGGGGATTATCTACCGACAGGAGAGGTGTAATTCATTTCTGCCACTGTCCGCATGTCAGGTTCGATTTTAATTTCAGATAACGTCAAAGCCAGATTAAAGCCCTATCGCCTAGGTAGGAAAACAGACCCATCCTTCCCACCCAGCTCCCTGAGCCGCCAGGACAGTGATGCCATCGCTCCCTCCTTTCTCTGCAAACACACTTGGGTCTGGGCACTCTGCTGAGGCTCCTGTATGAAAGGCTGGGCCCCCGTCCCCATCTCCTGTCACTGGGCAGCAGAGCCCCCCTATCCTCCATATATCATGCCCAGGATGCTTGCATGGTGCCAGGGTGCTTTATCTAGGGACAAGGACAGGGGCCTGGAAGGCGCAGATGAGCTGTCATTCATGGACACCTGGGAAATAAGCTTCCAGTGAGGGAAAACGCATGAAAAGCAGGGAGAGGGGAGAAATTGTTGAGCCAACCATTAAAGAAAAAGGTGGAAACAGCATTGGTAGAGCTCTCCATTATGCTTGGCTGTGCCCCAGTCCCCTTCCCGGGATGCCTGCAGGATAAAAAAAGGGTTATTGATTTTTGAAGTTTATTCATGGCTCTGCCAGAGACATACAGAAATCAGCAACATCACTTAGAATAGCACCATCGAATGAAAAAGTCATCTAAATTAGATGCCTATATCTGTAATTGAGAGCTAATGAGATGCACCGTGCATGGAGGATGTTTCACCTTTCTTGCAAGTCATTGCTTTGGTGGTTTAAAGTTATTCCACCCTCCATCTCTCCCTTGCACTTGTGGGGTCAGAGTCAGATCTGTTGAGTTCCAAGAGTCGTCTCCAACTTGTGCTCCTGTAGGTCTGTGGGTTTGCAGATTGATGGTTTGTGGCCCACAAAAATGGAGCCATTTGGCTGGAGTAAGGATGCTCTTAACTGCTTCGAGATCTTTGGATGGAAGGAGTGGAAGTGCCTGGCTATGTCTTCTTCCCAGAATGAATGCAGACACAGGTAATTCCTGCTTCTGCTCACACAACACTTACAGCAAAGTGCTTCTGACAAACAAGGGGGAAGATGGACTTTATTTAAACTAAACAAAAACCAACCAAACAAAAAACCTCTTGAGATCTGATCAGGCACTGATAACTCCTTCTGGGTTTTACTAGCATTTTGTTCTATTTCTCAGTTATTGCAAACGGCAGTGAAGAAATGCTGGTCTGATATTGCTACAATGGGCCTGCTATAGAGCTGTGTGTATGCGGGCGATGGCTGATTTTGATGTTTATCATGGCAATTAATGTGTGAGTGGACTCTCTTCATTGCAACTGTACTGAACCAGAGGCAGAGTCAATCCAAGGAACCAGCTGGGTTTTCCATTGAAAAAAAAATATTGGAAATATGATTAAAGAATAATAAAAACAAAGAAACAGACCTGATGCTTGACATGCCTCGGTCACTGCTGGTCAAATGTCCGGGATGCACAGTTTGGTCAAGAAGAAGAGCCTGATGTCAGCTGAGTTAGTCCAGTGATGCACAGAAAACTGCCATGGGCCAATAATATATATCTGATTCTGTGTCTGAAAAAAAATCCCTCATCTGCCATAAATCTGGCAGCTCCCGGGGAGACAAAACACAACTAAATAAATCCCCTGCTTAGTTTGCATTTAAACCTAGGCTTGCTTCTCAAATAAAGCCGTTCTGTCTCACAGGCGTGGATAATGAGGGGAAACTGAGGCACAGCCAAGGCCCAACCTCCAGCCCTACCCTCCGTTATCATTACCTCACACAGCTCAGCTGCGAGAGCAGCGATACACACAGGAGCGCTGGGAAATGTTCGTATTGATCGGAAATGAATAATTATCACCCGCTCCCTGTTCCAGGGCCTCGCGGTGAGCGGAAGAGCGGAAGCACTAAGCGGGATTAATAACTACTTTTCATTACTTTTAATGCAAACTATTGATTTTAAAGTGTTGTAGGGTATGACAGTTTATTACAATAAGACAATAAAACAGACTATATGAAATAATTGAGAATAATCTCTTCCCTTTTCCTGCACGATGCGAGGACATTATGTTCTGTGCATGTGGAGACATTTATGGCAAACTCTATCCAGCAATGGCAGCTTAAGCACTCTATAAAACAGCACTTTGGAGCTGGAGTATTATAAATAATAGGCAATAAAACTGGTAAATGGGGCTTTAATTTGATTCCATTATGTCACCGAGTGACAGGAAGGAGGGGGCAGAGCAGCAGCGAGGGGATGTGACGCCGAGCACGGTTTGGGAGCCCTGGGTGTGCGGATCACAGCGGTGCCAGCGGGTCAGGTCCTGCCAAAGCCCAGCCCAGGCATGGGTTCAATCCTGGCAGGGGACAGGCAGGGGATCCCTGCAGGGCTCCTCACTGCAGCCAGCGCAGGAGGCGGCAGCAGGGACAGGGCTGTCTAGGTACTTAAGGCTCCCGGAGGATGGTCAGGTCCTCACTGTGCCAGGTACAGCCCAAATGTTTGAGGTATCGTACTACCCCAAAACCTCCATGCTGCTGCCTGATCTCTGACTGCTGGCGCTCTTTTTTTCCATGCTTCTTGCCCCAAACTGACCGGTGTCCCCCAGCCAGTGCTGGCCTTCCCTTCCCCATTTTCAGTGAGTAATGCACAGCCCCAGCTGGCAGCAAACACCAGCCCTTGCAGGAGATACCTGCACACCTTTAACTAGGCAGCAGAAACTCTCCTGATTAAGCGCCACTGCCTGCTGAGGACCGAGGGTCCACCTGATTATCATGGCTCAAATCAAATATACCCCAAAGAGTGCCCAGCCAAAATGACCGCTATGAAGAGATGGGCTTTATTTTCAGCACTGACTCCTTGCTGGGTGCTCTGTGCAAGGGGCATCCCTGCAAACTGCCGGAGAAACCACCGTGCACCATCACTGTGTCCCAGCAGGGATGCCCACAGCACAGAGGGGTGGTACGTGGGAGGGGGTGGGTGGGAAAGGGGACCATAACAGACCACACAGCCTTTGGCTCACGGCTACCAGCTCCCGTCCAAAAGAAAGCCATTACCAACTGATGGCTTTGCAGGGCCCAGTGATATGTGAAATGAGCTGAGAGTCTCAGCCCAGTGGTTTCTGCTGTAAAGCTGTTTCCAATAATTGGGCCCCTCCTCATCAAGGCTGTGGAGTGAATGTACCAAAGAGGCCAAGGGCCAAATGCGGATAAGATGCTGAGGAAGCCCTGGAGATGTTTGTGTGCCACAATGCATGCTGTCCTCCAGCCCCTCAGTCCATGTACCCAGCTCTCATGCTGTCCAGACACCCTCTGCCCATCCTCACCCATTTACACTCTGCCTAAAAACACCTCCTGAGCCCCAGAAAACGGGATCAAAGGCTCTGGTTCAAGTAAGCACCTGGGCAGGGGCTTATCTGGATGCATGGGTGGGTCTTTTCCCGCAGAAGTGTCTCAAAGGTTGGTCCTGAGAGAAAGGATGTGAAGGCAAGTTCATCATATCCCTGTGGATTAGTCCTGAGACTGGAGCGTGAAGTGAGGTGGGTCAGGACCCACACGGACCTTCCATGGCCCTGTGGGTTCATGCTAAATTGCTGTGCACTGGCCCAGTTCATGTGAAATTGGAAAGGACTGGAGAGGAGCCAACAGCCAGGACCTCCACACCACCAATGGGGTTGTCACATCTCTCCCAGACTCCCTTGTGTGGACTTGGTGCTGGGGTGCTGCCAGTTGCATTTTGCAGCCCTGAGGAGCCTCCACCAGGAAAGTCCTCCCCTGGAGATGTGCTGTACAAGCTCCTCTGCTTCTCCCCCCTTGCTTACCAGACAGGATGTCTCGCAGACATGTCTGCAGTGGCCCCAGACCCCTGCATGCATCATTACTGCTGTGAAGATATTTGCAAAGCTGGGGAGAAACTAATCAGTAGCACTTCTTCACTTTGTTTTCCGTTCCAAAAGCCCAGCTCTTCCCAGATTCTTCTGCAGAGAATCTTAGTGTCCCAGGGAGTTTTCAAGCCTCTTGCCTAAGTATAGAATCAGGCAGGACTGGCTTTTAGAGAGAGGATTACACACAAAATAGAGCAGAAGGGCCCCATCGGAGCTATTGCAATCTATTAGGAACCGTACTCTACCCAAATTAAGCAGCAAAAGGGGAACCACTGGACTAACTTTGCTGCACGTGCTGTGCAGGCAAGGAGGTTTGGGCTCTGGACTTTAATGGGCTTGTCTTTTGATCCATGCATTCATATTGCATCGGGAGAGATGGGAGATGCACAGCAGGGCAGCATAAACCCACAGGGAGCGTGGGGAGCCCAGGCACATGGTGAACAACAACCTCATTTTAAGTTTAATTAGACCCAAACATCTTCATATTCCTAGGAGTGGTGCATTTTCCTGCTCCATGGGGGTGTCTGTGAAAAATTAACATTTGGAGGCATTTGAGCACTGTGAGAGCTGGTGATGAAGAAGCACCCTGCTTTGGGTTATTGCATTTTACTCTTTTTCTTCAAGTACTCAAGAAAGAGTTACAGTAAGGATACAACTTTCTTCACACCTTTTTGGCTCTGCAGTATATCTACCAACTAAAGTATTTCAAGAAATAAAGGGTGGTCTGTTCTGAACACACAAGGTCCTGCACAAATGCAAGCAGTAACACATGTACACAGATGCAACTATTCATTTCAGTGCATAGGGAAATTGGTTTAAGCTGTTAATGGAGAAATCTATTTAGGCCCAGAATGGCTTTCCACACGTTTTTGCTCATGCAGCCCTCACCATACACCAGAAGGAAATAAGCACTTGTCTGTAATTACATGGTTAATGAGGGGTGTTGATTAATGGGGCAGGGTCAGGAAGGGGCTGAGCACAGACCCCTGCATGTGACCCAGAGAGGACCCTGGCTGGACAAGAGGAGTTTTGCAGAATGGATGAGTGGAAAGCGAGCAAAGCAAGAGGACTTTGCCAGGAGACTCAGCCAGCCTTTGCATCTGAGAAATCGGGCTGTGAAAGCAGTGAGAAGCAGGTGTGAAAGTTTTTCTGCCTGCCTCAGGAAGGGGCTGGGAAGTTGTGGAGGAAGGGATATTTCTACGTTTAATGTCTCTTCCCTGCGTGCTGGCTCCAGGCCACCCAGGCTGCATGCTCACAGTTTGTGCTCAAGTGTTGGAGAACTGAAAGGGCCTGAGGCTGTGCTGGCTGGTCCCTGGCATCTTGCGTTTCAAATGCCCTCAAAATGATGGATTTGATGCTTCCCTTTTTATTTATTTCATTTCAAGCAATTTTGCCAGGGGGGAAGCTCAAAGGAACAGGCAGCTGATTTTTTCTGAGGATCCCAGGAGCCAGGCTGTTGCACAGCTGTGTGCAAGGTAAAAGACAGGACCCCCCCCAGCAGCCAGCTGTGCAGTTATCTGCTCTTTATTGCAAGCAAAGAGGGGCTGGGGGAAGGCAGGGATGATGGGGGAAAGGTCTGCCTACCTCTGACCTGGCCAAGGAGCAGGAGACATCAGCAGGCAGAGAGTTACTTGCTGCACTTTCCTGCTGACCGCCAGGCAGTTATTATCAACACGACGCAGCTGTAAATGTTCTCTCAGCAGCGGGGACCTGGGAGCTGAGAGTGCAGCTCAGCTGAGTGTGTTATTGGATTATCAGCTGATTAGAGCTGTTAAGAGTCCACTCTTGAATAATCAACATGGTGCTTTTTGGCTGCTGTGTAGCAGTGGGAGGGGGAAGGAGGCAGAGCAGCCAGCATGAGGGAGCCTTTGGTGTTGCCACCAGCTAGCCCTGCTCAGCAGGGAGTTGTGGTACCCACCATCCCCAGCTCCAGGCTGTGCAAGCTTTGTGGTGATGGGATGTGGAACTGCAGGGGTTCCTCCTCTTTCTCTGGCATAGGTTTCAGGCCATAGGGTTTCCTGGTAGAAGGGGTAGGATCTGGAGAGTCTTGAACATGCGGGGAGATACCCGTGCAGCCTGGTGACGTGTGATGGATGCTTGTGATGGGCTTGATTCACCATGGTCCAGGGCAAATATGTGGTGTGTTTGGGACTATGGCTGTTTATGACCTTGGAGAAGGAATGTGGGGATAGAAGAGCTGAATCCCTCTACTGAGCTAATACAGTGGGTGGAGGTAGTGTGGGGATGTGGGTGTCCCACTGCTTGCAAAAAGGACACACTAGGCAGGGTAAAGGGCAGGGAGACGTTTCTGGTGGTGCAAGTGTCAATGAGATCAAAAGCTTAGCAGGAACTTGTGGTTATGCACTCTAGTGGATTCCTGTTGAGATAAGGCAAGACAGAGGCCCAGGGTTGGAGCTGACTTAGCAAAGATTGGACAGGGAGCATTTTAAATGAAGATGACACAGTGTTCCCTTTCCTCTGCCTTGCCTTTGTACTGACGCACAGCAGCATTCAGGTGATGGATGGGGCAACAGCGATGTGCCTTCTGGCCTTTGTCTTTCTTTTTCACTTTCAAGTTTTCAAGGTTGGTTTGGGCTGTTGCTGAGTCACAATTTCCCCCAGAGAAGCTTCCCACAGATGCCTTGCAGTAAGAGTCATCCTGGTCTCCTTTGATGTGTGTTTTCACTCCCTGGAGCTGAATCCTTGTGGTGTTCTTTGGCCTGGAGAGCACGATTCACCAGCAACTTCATGGACTGTGTTTTTTCCCTTCATTCACGGTGTTCCTATCCCCACTAAAATCGATGGCATGGCACCTGTGTGAACAAGGGGAGAATTTGATATTACAGGGAATAATGAATCACAGGCATATCAACTGTGTGCTGCCTCTGAGGAGCTCAGTATTCTCTTTTCAGAGACCTGTAGGGGTCACAGTTGGGTTGTACAATGGCCTGCAATCCCATCCTTGGGAAAGGCAATCACATCATCACACTGCCCACCTCCTCCTGTACCGGGGCTCAGAGCCAGCAAAAGGACCAGTGTCTGCTGCCCCTAGGATGCTGCCCCAAATCCCACTGGGGTGGACTCCAAACCCTCCTCTGCTCTCTCTGCCGCTAAGCTCTGGGAGATGTTTCTGTTGGGAAATACATCTTTACTTAACAGAACAGTGAAAGCAAACATGTTCCAGGCTGGAAAAAGCTGGTCTCAAGTTCATGTACAAAAGGATGTGAAGAACAAAGATTTCAACAAGAGGGTGGGATAAGGGAGAAGGAGAAGCCATGCATTAGAGATGATTTATACATGTGCAATGCAATCAGGGGAAGGGAGAGTGTCCTAATTTGCAACCTGTCAGAGAAGGCTCAGGCTAAAGACTTCTGCATCCAGGTTTTTTGTTCATGTAAATGTTAGTGGTCCATCAAGGTTGGTGCAAAGGGGCTTTGCTTCCTGTTTGTCTAACTTGATCTTGCTCAAAGTTGTGTAGCACAGACCTCAAAAAGCAAAATCCAGATGACAGAACTGGAGGAACTTCAAGATATGGGCTTTGGGTCTTGGTGGAGCTCCAGTGAAGTGATGGGGCAGCTCTTGAAACTCTGACCTGGTTTCCTTTGGGATCAGTACTTATGTCAGTAGCTCGCTTATAGGCCTGTGCTTATCCATCTTGGCTGCCACATTCAGCTGGGTCTCCCCATAACAGAGAAGTCACAGGAGACATGCAGGACCAAACAGACAGCTGTGTGCTAGCAAGAGGCTCTGTGCTGGGTAAATCTGTACTTCCCATGTGAAAACAGTTCTCTCTGTTGTTCTGAACAGCCTGATCCTTCTTTCTTCTACTGGACAACTGGAAATCTCCTTCAGATGAGCCCCATCTAGTCTCTAACATGAGCAGCAGCAGAAACAACATCACCCATCTTCATCCTCCGGGGTCCCATTGCAGATGCTCACCCACAGGAACCGCGGTCACTGTCAGAGTCCTGTCCGACCCCTGCACTGCACAGTGCCCAGGGAGGCAAGGTAGGATCTGTCCGTGGTGCTCAGGAAGATGGACCCTTTCCATTAGACGATAATTAAATTACCTGTAATTATGTTTTTGACAGTGAAACGCAGGCAGTAAATGATCCTAACGTTCTGCACTCCCTCCCTCTTCCCAGGTCCCCCCCCAGCTGCCCCTCCCCTCTAAATGCTGAATTATTTTACAGTTGATAGTTCCTTAGATTTGCCGACCTTTAAAAGCTGAACACTACATGCCTGTTGAATTTTAATCAATTTATTTTTTTCAACTGGAAATGTCAGACTTCTGTACAGAATTACTTGGTGCTGGCTGATGTGACAAAGACTCAAAGTTCAGCATCTGAAGCCGTGGAGGAGCAGAGAGTTGCGTGCATTAGCACAGATAATTTGCAGGATGTGAAAATGAGAGCGGGAGCGAGGGACCATATATTTTTCATTAGCTTTGGTTTAGAGGGTTCGGGGACCTGCATTTATTTCATCCAGTGAACTCTGGCCTCATTAAACCCAGACCGTGGCTGGTAATGACTGGAAGTAAGAAGCTGTGGAGGCCACTAAAGGGCGAGTTCTTTGTTGGAGCATGGAGTGAACCTGGTGCACACCAGGACAGCAGCAACATCTGCTGTGCCCGCTCAGAGGTACCGAGCACAGCAGAGGAGGTGCGAGATGCCTAAACCATTTGCCAACTGGTCCAGTTCATTATTTCATGTTATATCACCCGCATCATTCTGATCCTGAAGGTTGTAACCTGAAGAACTCAGTGAAGGTTTCACCTGCCGTATTAGCCTTTTCTTGCCCAGGTGAGGAGATTATTAACCTTCTCATTAGCATTGAGCTCAGCTGGTGCTATCTAGAAGGATTAAACATTCCTCAAATGGAGCAAAGCCCATCTGCAAAGAAGGGAAGAGGCTTCTTTGAAACATAGTCCTGCTGCTGGGGAGGTCTGTGGCAGTGATTACACATCAGTGAGGAACCTTGTTGTCCACACTGGGATTTTCTGGCTTTCGTTTTAACTTTGGTATCACGTTTCTGAGAAGCAGCCACAACCAGGGCAATACTGGGGGCTGCTCTGCTTCCTTTCTGAGCAGGCAATTTCTCTGCCATCACTGGCCAAGACACTTGACATCAGTCCTGTCTTACATCACGTACTTCCTGACTATCAGCAGGTTGAAACATAAGTTATCACCTCCTGGTTTTCTTCTGTCAGCAGCGTCTGGTGTTTCCCTGCAGTGCTGTAGTCTGTTCCAGTCCTGGGCCGTGACAGCCCTACGAACATGTTGCTGTCGTATTAAAATTTAATTCCTTCTTTGGAATAGAGACTTCCCATCACACACAACCGGATGGATAAATGTTTGCTAAGGTGACAAGGATTGAGTATATTTAATCTTCTTTCCTTCTCTTTAAAAAACTGTGCCTGTCGTTGCCTCTTGGCACAGGTACATTGAAATCAATAATGAGCCTTACCAGTGGATATGTGATAAAATATGGTATATCCTTCTCCATTGAACTGTTAATGAGCAGCTTTTTCAAAATCGTGCACATACCTATGTGCAGCAAAAATAATGTGATGACTGTGTGTTGGTTCAAGGAAAGTTCCAGGAGACTTATGTTGAGGTGCATCTCAAACCCAAGTATTCCTCCCGTAGCACAAACTATGTGTAGTTAAAGATGTAGCTTTTGGAAACTTGCCAATGGAAGGGGTCGTTCTTTATCTGTTCTGATCATAGACCCTCTCTGGAACTTTGCGGTCTGCTCTCTGAGGCAGGGGTCAAGGAACCTTTGATCTGCCACAGCACCGCAGATCCTCTATTATGCCCTTATTTCCCCAAAATGGATTTTAATTGGAAGATGTTCATGGCTTGACATCAGTTCTTTCTGAGGGAATGAACCAGGTTATGTGAGTTCCGAACTGGGACAAGTCTAATGGGCAGAGAGCTGCAGAACTGAGTTGTGGTGGTGAGGTGCACAGGACTGTCACCCAAAGAGTGACTGAGCTGTGATTTACATAGTTTTGCTCTGAACCAGACTGAGGCGAAGACTTGAATCTGCCCTTACCATGTCCTAGGTGACTGTGCTGATCCTCAATATATTGACTCGTCTGAGGGAACCTGTTTGCTGTGCTTCCCCTTCTCAGTTCAGCCCATAAAATTTTGAGATATAATATTTACCCTGAGGAGGATGAAAAATTTATTTGATTCTTGACTTTTGCAGGAAAGGGAGTCATTCCTGCTGCATAGCTTTTTTAATTTAGCTTAGGGGTCCTGCTTCTCCCAGTCGAAAAGCTCTCAGAGAAGATAGTGAGCCTATGGAAAGCAGCCCAGGCTTACTAACTATTCATCAGTATTCCCTTTAAAGAAGGCAAATGTTATTATCCTCTTTGCCAAAAGGGAGTGTGAACACATCTGCTCCTCCACCCACCCTCTTGGCACCCCCTCCTGATGCAAACTCCCACCACTCACCCTCCGTCACAGCTCAACAGCCCATTACAAATGGCTGTGGTTAAGCAAGGTCTTGCTCTTCATTTACAGCCCTCTCAGTCCCTCTCTGGGTTCCTTCCCTGGCCTTTCACAAGCCTCTGTTTGTGTCAGGTTAAGAAAATGTCAGGCTCATTTGGAAGTTCCTTGCCCACCCCCGCCCCCCCTTGCAGCCATTAGTGGTCCTCTCCCTGCTGCAGGAAGCTGACATTTACATCGTGAGCTGGGGAGGAGATAATAGCGGTTAAGTCCGACTTTGCTAATCAGCAGTTATGTCCACCTTCAGAAATGAGCTCAGATGGCCTGAGCTTATTTTCCTCATTTCCTCTCTCACATTCTTATATCCCCATCTACCCCTGCCTGGACCTTCACCCTCCCACCCCATCACTGTTTATTTATTGACTGTGGCAGTAAGGCGTCATTTGATGACATACAGGTTAAAAACCAACTAAACAAACAACACTAATTTTGGAGATGAGAATAGACTTGTCTGAATTTATTCCTCCTCCATACACAATCATCCCTCTCAGCTCGCCCCACCCCTTTCGAACCCAGTGAGGAAGATGCTAAAGCCCATTGGCAGAGCAGACGATGAGGAGGGTCTGAGTATGTGATCAGTTGGTGTTGGAGATCCTGGGACCTGCTGGCCTTCAGGAATGAGGTAAATTTGGTATAGAAAGCAGGTTCTGCCCATTGCGTTTCTCTAGTCCAAGCACAGCACCAAGCCATAAAAAAAGGATGGTGTTTCCTGACACTGGTGAATCTCATGCATGTGGGGCTGTTCGACAAGGGGATGGATTAGGTGGCATCTGGGAGTCCTGCTCACCCCTAATTTTCTGTGATTCTGCAAGGTTGACATTTAAGGATCAGATCAAGGCTGGCAACAGTGGCTTCTGTGGGGCTATACTAATCACAAGCTTTGTTCAGATTTGAAAATGAGTTTTGACCAGGGCTATTGATTTCCCTCCTTGCTTTGCTTTTCCAGTGCATATACATATGTGTGTGTTTGCAATTTTAACCTGAAAGACTGGAAGGCACCACTCCCTCCTCTTCCTGGCTCCTATGCACCTCCCCTTTGAAGCCCCCATAAGGGACTTCATTAAAAAAGGCAAACTACAGCAGTCAGGAAGTGCAAGGGGAGGAGAAGTGAGAAGAACTGATGAGGACAGCAAGTGTTTGAAAGCTGAAGAAGAGGAGGAGCCGTGGCAGATGTTGCCAGCTGTGGCTCGGTGCGTGGGTGTCACATCAGCCCACCCCTACAGAGCAGAACAAACCCACAAATTAAGTCATTGTGCTGTAGCCCTGGTGCTGTCCTTTTCTATTTTAGATGATATCTCTCCCCAGGCCTCTCTCTGTCCTGTTCTCATAGTCTTCATCCATCACTGTTGGTTCTGGCCGCTCTGTTCGGTGCTCTGGCCCTTGCTGCTGTGCTGGATGGCTGTCAGCCAGCTGTGAACAACAGGGAGAGGGGAGCTGGGGAAAGCCATCTTTATTCATGTGACTGAAGTCCTCTGAAAACATGAAATCAATCCAGTCTGTGTATTTTGTATTTAACAGCAACAAAAAAAAAATCTGCTTGTTTTACAGCCTTACTCCCTTCCCTCGTTGAAATGTGCTTGTTTTCCTGGAATGACACTTTGCTCTGTCATCAGAAAGGGAATGCTGACGTATATTCTTCATTCTCCATATTACTCTGCTCCTTGTGTAGAGTTGTCTTCTGCCAACCTACGGAAGGTTTTCTCTGAGGTGTCAGAAGCTCCCCCAGGCAGAAACAGCTTGGCTCCCCCAGCCCTGCCTATCATACCAAAAATCACATTAATCCCTCCAATACCTGTCTTCTCCTTCTTTTTGATTTGCCCAAATAATTTTAGTAAGGGTGTAAAAACTAAGTATTTTTGTGGCCAAAAATAAAAGGTTAGTTGTCCATCTAACCTTAAACATAACCCTTATTTAAGTTCATTATGGTGTCTTTATTCTTCTCATCACCTGGTATTTGCCCCCCAGGACCTCTGCCTTATTCTGCATCTAACACTGGTGCCTTTTGAGAGTGGGCTAGTGAAATGTAATGTAAGAAACTTGTCTGTAGAACAGTCTCTTCATTTTGTGCAGTGATCTTTTCTGTTTTTATCTGTGCTGGTTTCTCTGTGACCCCTCTGCCCCAATCTTTATTTCTACTTCTGCTCCTAAAAGTCAGAAGAAGAAAGTGAAATCCCCTCAGCCCGTGTATCTGGAAAGGTGTGACCCTCCCACCCCAAGCTTTCCAGCAACCTTTCCACCGCATGCAAATTTTTATAGCACATCAATAAAAGGATCTTGAGGCCAAATGGAAATCGAGCCACTGCTTGAGTTGCTTGAGGGGAAAGAAACCCATCCAAAGAGAAGTTTTTTTTTTATTATTATTATTTTAAACATTCAAATGAATGACCCAATCAATTCGAAGCCTCTTTGTTCTGTGAACCCTTCCCAAGAATCCCATTGTGCTCTGGCAGCTCTGCCCTGCAGAAAGCAGAGCCCTGCTGCAAACACGGTTTGTCACCCCCTGGGGTTGTCACCTCCCTGCTCTGCTGTCCCTCCCAGGCCATGGCGTGCAGAGGGTTCAGCACCTGATGCAAGAGGAGCATCTCCCTGGAAATCACCCTGTGCTGGGTGCAGAGGAAAGAGTGCTCGAAAATTTGGTTTCCCTCTTGGGAGAGCTGAGAAGAGAGTGAGTCCTTATCACACTCATGAGGCTCCTTTTTAAAAAACAAACACACACGTTTATGGGGAGGGCAGAAACAAGCGTGTCGCCAGAGAGCTTTTTCCTCAGCCCATGCATAACACAGTGAGCCCATGCAGTATTTGAGTGTTGCTGCGTCTAATATTGGTTTTGCATAATGTGATTAATTGATGGATTTTCAGAGTGTGTGACTACTGCTGGACTGAATTTAAGTACGTTTCCACTTTGAAGACTCTAACTAGAGACCCTCAGCTTAATTTTAGTGATCAATACTCTGACTAGAGCGAGGCTAAGCCAGCTGCACACCTCTTGCAAAGCCACATGTGCCATGCTTCATCGTTACTCTCCTCCTTAGTTCCTTGACCGCTGACCTCTCCAGCAGCAATCAGCCTCTCTGGCCCTGTCATTATGCTCACTGTAATGATGAAATAATAGCTTGCTGCTTCCAGCTTGCCATCAGGATTGTCCTGAGTGCAGATGGCCTGGTACGCTATCCAAGTGAGGGAAAGTACCAGGGGATGTATCCACTGGCTGCAAGAGCATCCGCTGTTTCAGTGGTCCAGCTCCAATGTCCTTCTTCAATGGCATTTCTGCACAGCTCAGCTGCAAGCTGGCTGGGTTGCAGATGCCATTGCCAGTGCGGGTTCATTTGCTTCCTCACTACTACACAAAAAGTCACCCTGAGTGTGTTTATTGAGGCTTTTTTGATGTGGAGCTAGATCCTCATCAGGAGACAGTCCTCCTTTGGGACACATGCACTGCCCGTGGAAAAACTACTTTTTCTCTCTGTGCATGCGTTTACCTCTCTTATCATTTTTATTTGTCTGTCTTATCAGTGCTGACTGCAAACTTCGTAAGACTGAGGCTGAATCCTAGAAGTATTTGCACAGCACTTTGCATGAAGAGATATCCAGGTCCTACTTCAGCGGTGTGAGTGTCCGAATGCATTAGCTGAAAGAACTGGGCATTGCAGGGCATCACACACTGTCCCCCATTCTGGACAGGGCCTTTCTACAGAATTTAATGTGTAGAGAGACCTTGTTTCCACCTTTTTCCAGTCTCTTAACAGCTTGCATCCGCAGTGAAATTCAGACTAACTTCCCTGCCCATCCACCTCTTGTTTGTTTGTTATTTTAATCTTCCTCCCTGGCCCACAGTGTGAAGAGAAAGGGCTGATTGACAGCTTAACTGTTTCAAATCAATAGAAAGAGCACTTGAAGATTAAAGCAATTTAAACAAGGTGTTTATGTGGTTTGGAGCTAAAACTGCACTTGAAGGAAACAAGCAAAGAGCTGAAGGAAGTGGGTCAGCCATGAGGCATGGGGAAAATGCACGAGCAGAGGTAAGATTACAGCAATAGGCTGGGATGGCTTTTTCATCAAAAAGAGATCACTGCTTTCCATAAAGGAGGCCTAATCTCGAAATTGCTTTAGCCTCCGACTGATTGTTCCATCGATTTAAACATGCTGGCCCGGCCCCTCTTTCTGTCCCAATGCTTGTTAATCTCCAGCCCATCTCTCTCTGACCCACTGTTGGTGTAACCGGCTTGTAGGGAAAATCACCCCCAGCGAAGATCTGTCTTTACCTAAAATTGTTCCTCTGACTACATTTGTTTTGTTGGGCTGGAAGAAAAAAAGAGGCAAAGCCCCAGCAGTGCTGTCATTTCTGATGAAGTACCTCAGGGGCAACTTCGAAGCCATCTCAAAGAGCCCATTACATTTTTTGAATCAATGCAAAGGCCCTGTCCCCTTGCTAAATTACTCGATCTCCTCCCCTTCGCAGGCTTTTAGGTAATTGCTGTAGATGAACTCTACTGCATATCAAGGATAGCTGAGCCAGGGCTATTGATCAATCCAAACGTGCTGTTGGCATAGTTTGGAAGAGTTTTACTAATTTGCCCCAGGGGCTAATCGGGTTTTTTTAGCCAAATCAAGCAAATTTCATATTCTTTCTGGTCTGCATAGACCTAACAAGGTGGTAATTCAACCCTTCCTTCCCTAGACACCTAGTGTGTGATGGCGATAATTTCTCCTGGGACATGCTAGTCTTTCTCCAGTGACTATAGAAAAAGTCCAGGCAATTGGTTTATATGAAGTGCTTGATTTCTGGCCAGCTGAAATGAGGAGGGAGGGATCCCACTAACTCTCCCATGAGGGAGCATCACCCCACTGAGCAGATGGGTCATTTCTCTCTGTGCCACCTGAGGATCTAACCCTGCATTGGAGGCAACCCTGCAGAAGACGTACAGACAACCTGCTCCAAAGAGCTGGGACTGGAGAGGGAGCAGGTGCATGGGGAAGCTCAGTGTAAAGGACAGGAAAATTTGGCTTCTCTCTAACTACCATATTAAAATCTACTATAAATCTGCAGGTGGACATAACGTTTGACAGCTTTTGGGGCCATCACAGAAGAGATTAAGTCCTCAGGCCAGCTTTATGGCAACCAGACTGCCATAGAGTAATTCCCGATGTATATTGATCTCAGAGAGGTAATGTCAGGTCCCAATTCTTTAGCAAGGACTTGAGAGCAAGAGTGAGTGGTAAATTACTGTTTATTTTCTGTGTCACCAGAAACATGCAGGGGGATTCTGCCTCTCTGGCTTCACAAGAAGAGCATCAAGTAGAAACACCTGCTCCTTTGGGGCGGGAACCGAGCGTGTTTCAAAGGCCAATGAGGGCATCGATGCACCTTGTTTCTAAGTGTTTATTATTTTCTTGGTGATAAGTGTCCAGCTGACACAGTAATTCAGATGGCACCACAAGAGCTGTCACAGCTCTGTGCAATTAGAGTGTGCCTTACAAAGGCATGTTCTGTCTTCCTGGGCGACACGGTGCTTGCAGGGATGCTGCATGTTGTTTGGTTCATCAGCTCGATGTCAAAGCCTTTCAGCTGTCCTGCTCCACCACACAGCCAGCAAAGTTCCTGGGATTTCAAGGAGCATGTGGGTTCTTGTATCTTGGTATGGGACGTGAGCCAGGTAGCTGAACAAGAGGTCAGATTGGTCCTGCCACTGACACAAAGAGATCAACCGTACTGCTTTGTGAGTCTGGTCGCTGATCTCCAAGGCAGGAATTGTCCTAATTACTTGCCATAGCATCATTTTGATTATGTTTTTCTGAAAATCCTGCCTGGTGTTTGACCTATGTCTTCTGAAATGGACAGCTTGCTCTGCAGGGAGGGGATGGTGCCCTGCATGTGAAGGGGCAGGACTTTGGGAGGGGTTTAATTAGAAGGAGCTTTGTTTAACGGAGAGGCTAGAGGTCTGAGCAGGGTGTTGGTAGCCATGTGGAGTCCAAAGACACCCAGGCACTGGCAGTGCCTCACAAGCTGTGGAACAGCCTTCACACAGGCTGTTGCTGGTGGATGGTCTCCAGCTGACGTGGTGCCAACCTGGGCTCCTGCCACGCAGGGTCCAGCCTCGCAGCTCCTGCACTGCGCAGATGGGGTGTAGCTGGGGATGTGGGGTGCACCACGCACAGCTTGTGGGTGTACAACACTGGATCGATCTGACGAGGGGACTCTGTGACTGCAGATCTGCTCAGATGGAACTGCTATCCAAATTAACCTAGAAGGGCATGAGGTACACTCCTGAAAAGCTGCCTTTGCCCTAAACACCCTACTTTTAATTTTCTGGCAGGTGTCAGCCATGCAGGTTGCTCAGAGGGCTGGTGAACTTTGCAGGGAGAAAGCGAAAAATTGGTATTAATTCAATATCAGCAAAAGCTGCTACAAAACCATCAGCTACTCCTCCAAAATGGGCTGGGCACCTGCTATAAATGGGGAGAGAAAAGCATCACGTTGGCAGCTTGTACCTCCCCTTCCCTGGACACAGGCATTGTAAATCCTGGGCCCTTGCTGTTCCTCCCTGCCCACTTCAGAGCTCGGGCACATAAATTATCTGCCAGATGACAGATGCAGCACTGACAGATTAGTTGAGCTGGAGAAAGGCCATTTGGACTGTTGGATGCTGGTGACGCTGGTGGAAGAGTCCAACAGTGGGAACACCCGGAGCAGAGGTTTGTGTTCCTCCTGTAATCTCAGCAGAGCCAGAACGCCTAGGGAAGCACGAATGGAAGTTTAAGCCATGAAGCTGGATAAAACACATTTTACTTCAGGTCCTGAGCAGGCTGCTCCTGCCTAAGGCCTTTTTGGCAGCTTGAAGGCAAATCTCTCACCTAAGACCAGGAAATGCTCTCCAGCACATTTCCACTACTTAGCATCCAGCTTTGTTTCCCCAGGAATACAGGCACTAGGGTGGCACAGCAAGTTTTCAGCCATGCAGGGAAGAAAATAACTCAAACTTTGCTACTGCAGTGTTGTGAGCCCTTTTTCCCCACCTCCAGCACGCTGGCAGGAAGGCTTCCAGGCGGAGACGGGAAAGCTGTGGGGAGATGGAAGTGTGACTGCACAAGTCGGGAACAGTGTTAGAGAGATGTGTGAGAGCAAAGCAAGGTCAGCTCTGCCGCCTCTTTGTGCAGTATTGGCGGATGCATTTGCACTGCCAGCCACTAATCCATGCCAGTTCGCACCAGCTGAGCACTTGGGCCATGAGTTTTGTGTGCTGAGGGCATACAAAATGTTTTGTGTTTAGCTGTGTTCTGCATGTAAAAAGAAAGAGGATTGTATTGGAGCTATAATAAGGACGTCTTCATCAAACATGCTGAATAAATACCGTGCCTTATTTATGAGGCTCTAATTCTCCACCAAATTATAACCTGACTAAAACATGAATCTGTTCCCTAGTTCCTCACACAACACAGAAAATAGTGCAAATTTAAATCCAGATTAATTCAGTTTTTGAAGGTAAAGGCAGGTAGGAAAGCCACTGAATTCCCACAGGTGGCTCCATTTAGCTGTTGGGGAGGAAGGTGCAGCTTGGCACCTGAAGGTGTAGATAAACCATAAACTAAGGAGATATGTCACCCAAGAAAGCATCCCATTTGCTCACAGTGTGCTTGCCACTTCCATGACATCTTTCGTGACCTGGGATGCCCCCTATGCCAGCCTTCCTCACCCCAACATGAGGAGCTGCTTGTGTAGGCCGTAGGGGCATGACAGTGAGAACCAAATGCGACAGTTCTCCCGGGAGCTCCAGATTTCTCATCTCATCTGATCTCATGGATCTGTGACTATTTAGAGGGTGAAATGACTTCCATGGAGGTCTCTAGCTGCTCCTGATGCTGTTTGCCTCAATGGAAATCCAGTTCCCTCCAGTTTGCTTTTAGGAAGCCCAGTAAGTTTTGCCTTATGCAGAGTTGACTCCCCATGGGGAACATGCCACGCTGAATACTCATCACCTTCCTCTCAAACTATGAGGTCTTTGATGTCAACCACAAAAGAGCCTCTACAGGAAGAGAGGCTATCAGTTGAAGGGCACCAAATGCCACCAAAACTGCACTGCCTTTCTTCTTGTTTGCTCCTGGCCAGGTACTTGTATTCCCTCGAACCAAGAGGCAAGTGAGCTCTCAGATCCTGTGAGGAAAAACATAACGTTGTTCAGTAAATGGAATGAGCTGGTGTTCGTTGATGTGCCTCACTGCACCGGCGCACACCTGCCTGCGTTCTGATGGCTGCCAGCAGGCAGTTCCCAGGGTAATGGCAATAACCCAGCCTCATACAAGTCCCCAGTAGTATGAAAGGTGATGGGAAAAGATGGGGAGATTTCTTTCCTGAGGCTATTCTTTCCCTGCATTCTGAAGTTTGAGATTTCCATTCCCCCATTCACAGGTATAATGACATGCTCTTAATGGCTGTAAAATTACAGAGCTCTTTTTTAACTCCAGCTACAGCACATCACTCTCTGACCTCCTGCAGTAGCGAATTACAGGAACTGACTGCACAGTACCTCAGGTGTGGTGCTTTGCTTTTTTTTTTTTTCTTTTAACCTGTATTATATTTGCCTAGCCATCAATCTAATGGAATAAAAACATAGTTTTCATATTGCAAGGTAAGGCAAGAAAAGCAATAAATTCCTTTTCACTATAACTTGTATAATTCTAAAATACTTCTACCATTAACATTCCTCCCCAGACAAAATACCTTTGAGAATTCTGGCCACATGGGGTAGTCATAGACAAACCCTCATTTAGGGCTTCAGTCACCTTTGTTTCCTTTCAGTTTTTCAATCTCAATTAAACATTGACATCTTCCCCAGTGTGAAATGACCCAGAACATACTGTGCTAGAGTCTAAGTATATCCAGGCTAAATTGGGCCAAATCTTTTCTTCAGCAGCTGGGAGACATGGGCAGCAGCTCTTTACCTAATGCAGAAAATCTGAATCCAGATTCTCAAAGATCAAATTTATTTCTGTTCCCTGAAGTGGTAGAGCTGTACTATGCCGGTCTACTCAGTCTCCTCATGCCTCGAGAAACATCTGAAAGCCCCTTTGCTGTCATAATTTTGATGATCTAATGTGATCCAATCAGTAAAGATTTACTTTGAGTTGAATAAGTTGCTAGACTGTCTTTACCAACCAAGAGTCCAGGTACTATTCTGAATGTTTCACCCTCTGGAGTATCAAAACCAGATCTCCCAACAGGATTCAGGAAGCAAAAAATTATCCCATCCCCTTCTTGGTGAATAACACATTGGAAAGCATATTCCTGACATAATATTGACCAAGTTGGATCTTTTCTTTTTTTTTTTCATCGTACCCTTATTGGATGGTATAATCTTTGCTGATCCCAGACCTCTCGTATCCTCTCTCTTGATCTTTTCCCCTCTGTCCACAGCTCTGCCTTAGATCAGCAAACACCAGCCTTCAACAGAATCTGATCTCAGAAAAACATTTTTGAGCAGGGAAAGCCCAGGATGATTGCTGCAGAGAATCTCAGAGCAATCGTAAAAGGTAGGAGAGTATCATTAGCTACGTTTCACTGATAGCGAGCACAGGGAAGGGAAATGATTTATTTGAAGTCATACCTTAAGGTGGGGATAGAGGCAGGAAAGCAAGCCAGGAGTCCTGACTTCCAGGTCCATTATAGAGGGTCAGTGGAAGCCAAGGGAGCACGTGCAAAGCTCTCCAGGTGAGCAAACATCAAAGCTGCTCTCACAGACCTGGCCAGCTGGGGACAACAGAGCACATATAGGGTCCAGCTGAAATAAATGACATCCTGTCACGGGGGTTTCAGTCTTAATTGGTTGGTTTATGACCCAGTACACTAACAGAAATCTTGGGCCGTATCCTTTCTGTGCAGCAGAGCAGGCTGTGAAGTTCAAACGAAGTCCCATAAACACTGTTTGGCCTCCAGAGACCCTTTCTCTGGTTTGTGCTTAGCAAAACTTGCCCCTTATTGCATGAGATTAGCCTTTTTAATTTTTTTTTCATATCAACTGATTTTGTGGCATTGACAAGGAAAACCACCAGGATGAGATTTGTTGGGGTTGCAAGTTGTCTGCATCCCCCTGCATACACCTTCCGCTTCAGTACAGTCAGCTCCAGCACCAAAAATGAGGCTCCCTAGAGACCTGCACACCAGGCAGGCTCTGAGAAGCTCCACCAAGAAACCTGCTGTCCCCTAATGGATGTGACTGAGAACATGGCAGATGCCCACGGTTTGCTTCTCTTTGCCTGTATCTCCCATTTGCTTTTCAGTACCAGAATAACTTTATTAATTTTCTCTTTCAATTTCCCTTTTTCTCCCTCTGTTTTACACTCTCCCCTCCTCTCCTGGGCTAAGCCATAACACCACTTTGCCCAGGTAGTTTGGCAAAGGCAATCATATAAATGGAATAAGGTGAGGTCACGGAATTTGGGCCGTTGTTAAGTGGCATCATAAGTGGCCTTAGGGACCTGGGTTGAATACAGGGGTCCATCACCAAGCAGAGCAGCCGCTCCAGTTCAGGAGAAGGCTGTGGATACCAGAGTGACACAGATGACAATAGAGTCATGATAAGATCCAGAAAAACAGCAGGCAGATAGAGAAGATCTCCCTAGAACCAGTTGCTCCCACAAATATGTGTCAGTTGCTTAATGAGGAACCCAGTGGCCTATATTTGCAAAAGGTGGTGGCAAAAAGGGCAAGGAAGCTCTCATCATTTCAGAGGAGGCACAAGGCTTCATGATAGACATGGAGAGAGGTAGGAAACGCTGCACACAGCAGAAGGCTGTGAAGCATGGGCAGGAGCTACAATATGACCGGAGGAAAGCAGATATCCAACATGTAACATGCTTGGGGATCAGTCTGCCCTTCTAGCATAATGATGACTGAAACTCAGTGCTCCTGTCACTAGCCTGGAAGATAACCTCTTGCCATCCTCCCTTCTAGTATGTCTTAGCTAAAGGCAAGATGTAACCCTGGCAGTGGAAATGCATTGCACTTGGAAAGGAGATGCTATGATGCAACTCCTGGTATAAAAATCCTGCTGAAGACAGACCTCCAACAGGCAATGAAGACATGCCCTCAATCTTTTTTCTTTCACCATTTTCAGGGCTGCAAGTAACAAATCAAACCTTTGCCTGAGTGCAGAAATGCAACCTGCAAAGTTTGGTGATGGAAAGGGCAGAGCTGGGCCCTGCTCCCACAGTTTGTTTCTAGTTTGTTTCTCTGAAAATGCCTTGAGTGTTTTATACTTACGCTGTTGTCAAAGGTGGCAGACAAGCCAGTGCTGTTATTCTGCTGAGAGAGAGAGAAATAGAAATAGTCACTTCACCGTGACTTGGAGTCATGGAAGGGAGTACAGAATAAAGAAGGACCTGGGACCTGGTCTGCTGCCACCCTGTGTGAATTCATTTTAAATACCAAATACAGCCTCAAGTAGTCAGATGAAGCCTGACACTTCCCCTGTCAAACACCCAGATATCAGGAGACAAAGTCCTCCCTCTGCACAGGTTCAGGCTGTGTTTTGGAAACGGGTAATCACTTAGTGTTACTGATTTATTTTTTTTTTTCCAGGTCCCTAATCCAAATGCTTTGGCACCTCTGGAAACAATACACTGAGAATTTGCTTCATCTGGCAAACCAGATTAACAACCCAATAGTGGTGAGATATTTTGTCTTCTTTTGTAGACAGGGGAGGGAAACAGATACCTCTGGGTCGCAGTTTATCCTGTGCTGATGTCTGAAGCAGGTGGAATGAATCATGCCCTTGGCACACCTCTCGCCTCCCTGGACTGGAAAGGAGCCTGGTGTGAGCAAGCCAGACAAACAGCACTATGGACATCCAGAGTAAGGAGAGGAGATACCCTGGGCGTTTCGTGGAAGACACTCCAAAATGAAAGCAACCAGAAGGGATTATTTGGGAACCTTTACCCATCTTTGTACACATAGTCTGGGCCATTCCCCTCTTCTTTAGCTATAAAACAACACTTGTGGTGCTGGCGATAGAGGACCAGGCTCCCATCACCTTTTCTGTGGGGAGCAGTGTTGCCTCAAATGGTACCACTTTTGGCTTGGGCTCCAGGTCTCCTCCACCCTGTCCTCACAGGGACCTTGACAGAGACACTTGGCTGCTCTTCCAGTGGCCTCACGATGGAGCCCGAGCAACGTGCAGACGTGGCACCGTGTGTCTACCTGCTGGGGACCTGAGCATCCATGCAGCTTGCTGTAATTTCTCTAATGGCTTTCTTTGGCTTGATAGATATTGAAGAAAGCTTGTTGCTGGGGCAATTTCCATGGAGAGATAATAAGAGATCATTTTCAACTGAGTGAAACTTTAATGGCACATTCTGGTAATGAGGCAGCAAGGAGAGTAATGACCGGAGACCTCAGAGTGCGAGCACATCATGAGGGAGGGGGGAGAACTCTTAGTTCACTGCTCCAGGCAGGCAGTTGAAGCCTGATCTTTGTCCACTTGAAGTCAGCCTGGAGTTTTGCTGCTGACTACTAGGAGAAGATTTAAGACCTGCGTGCTGGTGAGGTGGCTCCATAGAGATGCCCCAGTGAATTCACTGGGGAAGCAGGAGGACCTTCGTAGGGCTCAGGTGCCAAATACTCTGGCCTTTTCTTTCAGCAGAAGGTAAGTTTGAAACTAAAGCTGAAGGAGAGCTGTATACGCAATGATGTTCTTCCCCTCTGAAACCAACAGGAAATATTTTAACCTGTGTGTGTTGAGGGACTGTGTTCCTAGATGGGAGGGAAGGGTATAGTGAAGGTCCTGTCTGCTTTAAGCTCTGTGTCCTGTGATGGGCTTCTTCAGAAATCCATAGGAAACGGATCTGAAATTCAAGGAGGGTGGTAACACCAGAGGCTTGGTAGGCAGAGATGAAGGCTCCATGGATAGGGAAAGCCAATGATAAAGACAGACTAAGAAAAGCACTCATCCCCTTCAGCTCTTCTGTCCAATGAGGAACTACACCTGTTCTCCAGCCAACTGTGTGGGTGTAAATGTGGAACCCAGCTGCCAGTACAAAGCTGCTTCTGCATCAGGAGAGCAAACTGTGCCCATGCTAGACCAGTGCAAAGGCACAGAGTGCAAAAGACTGGAGAAATCTGTGTGGGACTAAAGATACCTAAGGTCCAGGATTGTGTTTTCTAGTCAGTTCTGAATGTCAGCTAAACCTAGGAAGAGCCCAGGAATTAAACTTCAGAAGAGGCTGTGGGTGTCCTGCCTCCACCTGAAGGCAGGAAGGACCTTCATGCATCTCAGTTCCTTGAATTCATCTCTGCAGCTTGGTTCTGGCCTTGCTTTTAAGGAGGGTCCTGCGTCAGCTACTTCTTAAGGGCAGGCAAAGCCAGTTGTTGTTTACCTCCTCTCAAAAGCAGGAAGGTGAAGGGTCGGCTCTCCTCCAGCCTCGTTAACAGCTGTTTCGTTAATCACAGCTTTCTCTTCAAAACTGGAGACAATCTGTCCAATTAACATTAAAGCTCTGGCAGTCGCTTGTGACAGTGGGGAACTTTGCAAGCAGCACTTTGACAACCGTCGCTAATAAGTCTAACATTTTTAAAGCTGCTCACAAACAAAACAGCCCGCTCTCACCTCGTTAATACCCTGTGCTCCCTGTTTGCATGAGCCAGCCTCCTTTCTGTTCACTTTTATGATGAATCTCAGCAGAGCCCTGCTCCCAAAATATGAATACTTCTCCCATAGACTGGCTGAGGCCATCACATCCCACCACTCCCCTGGGTTTACTTAGGCAAAGCTTTTCTGCTGCAACCCCAATCAGGCTTAAACACTGGTCTGCACTTGAGTGAACTGGGCTCCATGGAGCTATAGGTCAGAAAGAATCAACACATTAAGATGTAGGTTCAGCAGAAAAGGTGATTAATAATGGCTTCTATCTTCAGCAGAGACAGTGGAAGTAGTAATGTGTGGAGAAAAAGTTATCCAGTTAACCACAAACCTCTTAGTCTAACCTTTACACAAGATTTCCAAGTGAGTTGTGAAGGAAAGAACAATTAAATACCCAGAGATAAAGGTGAAATGAGATAAGATGCAACATGGGTTTACGAAATGTAGATTGTGTCAGATGAGCATGATAGCTTTGTTTTGAT
The DNA here is from genome assembly GCF_037038585.1 of Patagioenas fasciata. NCBI lineage: Eukaryota > Metazoa > Chordata > Aves > Columbiformes > Columbidae > Patagioenas > Patagioenas fasciata. Next base: position 4,817,934 of record NC_092539.1, read on the forward strand.
AAGATACCTGATTTTCTGGACAAAGGAAATGCTGCTGATCTCCTTTATCTAGACTTCAGTAAGGTATCTGATAGGTGCCATGTGGGAAATTATTAGTGAAGCTGGAGGAAAAGAGGATTAGTAAACTGTAAGGTGAGGTGCGACTCTCTGGATGGAATTTACCAAAAGAGTTTCTCACAGAACAGTTTTGGAACCAATTTTTTCTTCTTGTGGGTGATCTTGGCAGTGACAGCAGGATCCTGAGGCTAAAATAATCTAGCAACACAGAACTGGAAATTTTGGTAATGCAGAGGAGAACGAGGAGACAAGTCTGAAAGAACTAAGTGACCTTGAGAACAAGAATAATTGAAATGAGATGAAAAACAAAAAGTTTGAGAAGACAGGTCATGAATCTGATGACTTGCGATAACCTCAGATACAGCGTAGGAGATGATGAGCTGCAAATTATCAAGATCTATGTGGTCTAAGTGACTGCGGACTGACTGAGATGTCAGACGCAGGGAGGCAAATGCTATTCTTGGATGTATCAGGAGGGATATTTCAGCAAATATAGACAAAAAATAATGTCATTGACTGTGAGTTTGACTTCCTAAGGTCAAGATGGATAAGCTTAACCTTGCGTGAATGCAGAGGAGGGCTCAAAGATTATATAGAAGGTGGGGAACAGATCACAGACAGGAGAGCCGAGGAGTCAGGAACAGTGTGTTTAGTTTGGTAAAACACAGGCTGACATGGGAGAAGTTTCAGAGAGGTAAAATAGCCCCATAAGCTGACATGTTACAGCTCCTGAAGCAACTAGGGTATGGACATAGGAATACCAGTTAGGAGAAAAGGTTTCCTGCCTGCTGATGGAAGCTACAGGTACAAAAAAGAAGGTTTTGAGGTCTGAGCTTTTCTTTTTACACCTGCAGTGACAAGGACTGGCCTGGCTAACCCAGGAGGTCCCTGACATTCATGTGCTCCTGGGCAGGGCACTTCTCCCTCGAGACTTCCCTGGAATTACGGACAGATTTCTCATTCCTGATGCTCCTGAGAATCCCTTCAGGCTCCTGCCAGAGAGTCAGTACCTCTGCGTGGGAAACTGAAGTGATGATGGCAGCACACGTAGGAAAATCTCACGTCTAATGCAGCCAGAACAGTTAACAAAATCAGGAAAAAGAGGTAAGCAGAAGAGTTAGAGTGGTGTAAGAACACAAGTTATCTGCCAGGGGTCCTGGTGATCTGCTTGCTATCCTGTGCTATCGCATTTTTACTGCTTTGGGTTAGCATTTCTTGCCACTTTCTTCCTAACTTGTATCAACATATGAGACAATCACCTCTGCGTTTTGCTGTCTAAAGATGCCTAAATAGGGTAAGCTGGCATTTGGAATCAGACGTGCTGCTACAATTTGCGTAAGTGCATGTTTTCTCCTCCTTTCTCTTGCTCCTGCATTAGAGTAATTTTAACCAGCGTTTGCTTTTTTTTCTTTTCCTTTATATTTACCTCATTTTCAAACCTTTTGTGAAACTGGGACAAGTGTTTTCTGAGGAACCAACTATAGATTTGAGGAGCTCGCTGGGAAGGCTATTTACTGGGTGGGTATGAACTGGGCTTAAATCTAAAAGAACTGTTAATGCCTTGTCTGGCACAGGGCAATCACATGTGTCACAGCTTTGATTATTGCTGCCTGCCATGCTGGGAGGTCAATGCAAGATGAAAAAAGATTGGGAAACAGTCAGATTTGAGCAATCAAGGTGAAATGTCCCTGGAAGGGGCTTGGAAAGAGAGAGGGGAGGGATTTGGTTGGCCTGCAGGTTTTCTTCTCAGCTTTGGACCAGCAGCACACATGTAATTACATGTAGATGCTGGCACGCTGGGGAGGAAGCTATTTAAGGAAAAGTTTACAAAGTTTTTTTTCCCCTGCTGTGATGATGAGATTAGCAGGTGCTAATTGGGGAACCTGTTGGACCCTGAGGAAAGAAGAAGCAGGAGTTGTGGATTAGGTACTGTCAGTGACTTGTTGCCTCTTAAAAAGTGCTAATCCCCCTCATATGCAAAGAGGTGCAGGAGTGCCCTGTGTCTTGCTCATGGGCTCTGCCAGTTTGCCCACCCCATCTCTATAACATACATGCGGAGGCAGCTTATCCTTTTGACATACATGCTCCCCTGTGTATTAGGAACCCTGCTAAGTTGTAATTGTCCTTGTTATTTTCCCTGTCTGCAGCTCCTGTCTCCTTTAACCCAAGTTCTTTTCACACACAGCATAGGAGGGAGGCTGATGGAGAGGATTCGCCTTGTGGGGGTGATGGTTTGGCTTCAGAGCGGATGGGACAAGCAGTTGGGGCAGCAAGTGGCACCTTCACTCCTATGCTACGTGCTCATGCCTGGCTGGTTGCCCCATCTGGTGATACTTTTGCCCACAGAGTGACTCACGTGCTCTCCTGGATCCACCCTTGCCATACCCCCTAGAAAATGGCATAATCTGTATTTGTCAGAGCAGGAAACTGAGACACAGGGAGTGAAAAGTGCTCCAAAGCCAAGATTTACAGCTGTAAAGAAGTATTCAGGAGATTTTAACACTTGGTGCTTCATTCAATATGACATGAGATTGGGGTTATCTGATCCCTGTGTCTGAATGCCAGGAGCATCCTTCACCACTCCATCAGAACCCAGCACACAGGTATGTGCCTGATGGCTTCTGTGTCACCCGCTCCTGCCCCTCTCCTTGCCCTGGCAGCTCAGGAGCTCCCTGGAGCAGCTCTCTGTGGGGAAGACAGCTCGGCCAAGGCCCCTGTCCTCTTCCAGATACATATGTAGAGTGTCAGGCTTAATCTCCCTGTCTGTGTTGAGCTACTCGATTAGGAAGCCCTCCTCCCGCTCCTGCAGGATCACTGTGTTGGCAGGTTGATGGTGAACCTCAGAGTGTCACTATTTGTTCCCTCCAGAAAAGGTCAACCCCCAGCACTTTGGGGCCGTGACACCACGACCTTTTCAAAGCACGGACAGATGGAAGTGGCTCTATGGAAAAAGGCCAGGGCAGGAGGGTGGCTGGCAGCCTTTCTGGGAGTCTGGTTTTGTGGTAGAACACACAAGTCTCCCAAACACATACACATTTATGGCCAGCTCTGAATTGGTTTACAGCCAGTGGCTCCAGTGCTGTAGTGCTTGAACCAGCATTCAGTCAGCCCACTCCTCCTATTCACATGGTGCTTCTCTGTTCCTTTTCACACCACAAGGCCACTTGACTTATTTTCTCATCGTGCTTCGAGGGTCTGGCTTTCCTCTCTCTGATGTTTGGAGACTTCTTTACATCCATGTGGGAGGTGTAAGAAATGGACCCACATCTGACTGCTCCCTCCAATTTTATTATCCAACCTGCACAGTAGCCAACCTGGACACAAGGCTCAAAGCAGAGGGGACAGGGGACAAGCTTTATCTACCATCCATGGGACCACTGCTGGGGGGTATGAAGGGAGGTCAGAACTGAGCTTGCAGGTGATGCACAGTGCCACCCCACTCAAAATGATGCTTTGCCAGCGTATTTCCATGAAATGAAGCTAAATTATATTTGCATTTCAGAGCCTGTATACATCTCACTCTGTGTCAGGATAAAAATTACCTCGCCCTTATATCTGTATTGCAAAACCAGGTTGCAGGTGTATGACTCAGAAAAAAGAATTCTTTAGTCCAGGGTCCTAGCAGCCACATTTTACATATGATTTTGGATGTCTTGGTTTCAGGTTGAGACACAGAAGTCTTTGCTAACTATTTGAACCCAGTGAAACACCAATTTCACCATCCTGCATATTTAGAGCAAAGCTCATGCTCAAATGCCCAGCAGAATTGAGGCCCAGATCTGGAGCTGTTTGAGAGATGAGGAGAATAGATAAAGCAGACCCCACGCCCTCTAGAGAACACACTTGGGTAAAATTACCTTGCTGGCCAGATGAGATGAAGCATGGAATAGGTCTAATTTGTGTGTTATGTTCTTGTTAATAACAATATCTAATTAAGGTATCTGGTGACAACTTAATGGGCAGAAAAGGAGAAAATCAAGAAGGCTTTATTGAATTTTTCTTTCAAATCCAGCTCTCTGGATTTGAATGAATCCGTCATTGGAGACAGAGCCTTGTTTGTCTGAAATCTGTCTTCAGCCCAGCAGTGTAAGTTGTAGCTTTATTGTCTAGGACCTATCTCTTAAAAGTAAACTCATCATTCTTAGGAAGATCATTGCTTGAAGGGGAGATTAACCTTTACGATGTGATGATGGAAGTTATTGTTCATTTCAAGAGCCCGTGAAGATTGTTGAGAGCTGGAAGTGATGGAAACTGGACTAGGATTTGGTGACACAGATGAGAGGTGGAAATGGAGTCTTTCATGAGGCTCCTCTCATCTGCTTTTTCACAGCTGATTTCATTGTGGAGTTATTATTTATATTAAAAAAAAATAGAAGGACCTAAGAACCTGAAGTCTAATTTGTATGTCCATGCAGCATCTCATGCAACACGATCCGTATCCCTGCCTAGGAACTTTAAGTAATCCTAATTAAAAGACGGGTGATTTTTTAATAGCAGAGTGATTAGTTTTGTTTGTTGTCTGCTGCACATTCCCTTTCCTCCTCCTGCTGCTGGCTTACAGGAGAGAACCATGTTGTCTGCAGCCTCTTGCACAGGAAAAGCCCTTTGGCTTTTTCTTCCTGTTCTTTTGATATAAAAGATTTCAAGGCTGTGCATATCAGTGTTGCAAGCCCAGTCTCCTCAGATTGTGTCTACACTACAACCCAAAAGTATAATGCCAGCTTGTGCAGACAGACAAGAATTAGCTGTAAATTCAAGGAGGGAAGCAATGTTTCTAGGACAGGTCACCCGCAAAAGGTTGTACAAGGCCAGCAAGGACATGAGCATAGCCCTGACTAAACAGTTCTGTGTAAAATGACACTAAGTTGTTTTCCAGTTCTTCTCTATGTGATTGATCTCCTGTAACAGGACACGTACAATTAACCAGCAGTTCTGCTATTAATAACTATCCCTGAGTATGGAGATAAAATGAATTGGGGTCTCTGTGGATTATTGTCTTTCTCCATCTGACACTTCTTTAGATGGATGACATGGAACAAAAAGGGGATCTTAAGAGTATATAATTGAGTGTGTATTAGGGTTTATGAAGAGATTCCTACAATAACTGTCATGTTCCACCTGACGAAGTAGCTGTTATGTGAACATGCCAAACTACCACTTTTCTTGCTGTGATCTTTGTTCTCACTTGCTTTCTCTGCATTAGCTTAAAATCTCCTTTAGCTGAAGCCACTGAAGGCAGCCTGAGTAATGACTTGAGTGCAAAATAAGGACGGGAATAAAGAATGAGGTGAACACTTAACTGTCAGAGGCCTCAAATTGGGCACCAAAGTGAAAGGAGACCCACAGTCTCAGTGGCAGAGATCAGCTGCTGTTTCCACCAGTGACAGCTTCTCTGGAAATCAGGACACATCGATTTATATCCTGTTGGAAACCAAAGATCCAGGCACCACTGTGCGAGGCACTGTTGAAGCTCAGCTCCAAAGGGAACAGCTACTTCGGGCAGATGAAACACCAGAAAGAAAAGGAAGATGTGAAGAGGTGAAATGACTTGTTTGCTGTGTCACATTGGGTTGGTGGCAGAGCCGGGAAAGGGGACTGTCTGCTTCAGACCACTGTGTTGGGCATCCCAGATCCTTGGCTGGAGAGTCCTGGCAGGGTTGTCCTGTTGTGTGAATGTTGTGTGAGGAAATGTGATTTCTCAGGAATGAAAACTTACCTACGGTCTTAAACACAGTTTTGTGGTGGATGTAGCAAGATGAAAACTGAACCTGGATGTGCTGGTTATTTGCTTTTGCTGAGGGTATTCTGGGAGACCTGTGACACCAGGACAGGTTACCAGGACAGGATGCATTACCAAAATACCTTCGCTTTGATGAGCTGAAGTCCTGTTGGGATTTATTGGTGTTGGGGTGCTCTCATTAAAGAAAAGGTGCAGCTCAGAGTTGGTCAGGGTCCCCAGCACCTGGGGAGCAGGGACCATGAACATGGGCACAAATCCATCCCCTGGCCCAGCGGTGGCTGGTGCAAGGCTGGCGGGGGGCACGGTGGGTGTGCAGCTGCCTGTGGACATGTGTTCTGAGATGGTTTACAAAAGGATGCTCTGCCTTTGCAGCAGCAGCCAGCCCTCATGTCCTTTCACACTCAACAGCACGGAGAAATCTCCCTTTGCATCCCAGCCCTCCTCTCCCCATCAGCAGCTCAGCACTTTTTCCATTGCTGCCCTGAATCTTTCCATCCTATTTTTCTTCCTCTCACCTCCCTTTATTTTTTCCCCCCTCCATCTTTCAGTTTGACGTGTCACACACACACAGAGTCACAAACTCGATCCTCCCAGAGCCGCAGACCTGCCAGCAGAGCTCGAATGCGGTGGGGCTGAGGGATGCTCTGTCACCTCCTGCCCCTCCACGTCCCCCCCGCCCTATTCCCTGCTGATCTATTGCAAAGGACAGGTAACCTCAGCCAGAAAGATGGATGCCACAATTACATTCCCCTTTTCAGCAGCTCTTTCCCCTTGCTTCTTCCTGATGGAAATCGCGGGCAAGAAAAATCTATTATTACTCTCCAAATCATATCAAATATTTATCAGGGTAATTCCCTAGTTATCACCACCAATTGCAAGCCTTAGTCACGTAGTAAATCTTGTTAGTGTCATCTCTGGGAACGTGTCTCGTCTGTCTGCTCAGCCGAGTGCTGCAGAAACCAGGTTGCCCCAGGGGAACTTGGCTTATGGGAAAGGCAGTGGAGAAGGAGGAGGTGAATGCGGTCAAAGATGGGCTCAGATTTACCCAATCCTCTTTCTCCCAGGACAGGAGATGGGGTCCGTTCAGGATGGGGCTAAGGGGAGAGCAGGCATGTAGCATGTGGGGTGGGGACATCTGTTAGGCCACACCAGCTGATGCTTCCTTGATGTGCCAGGTGCTGTACAGATAAACTCATTCCTAATCAGAAACTGTCTAAAATGGGCCAGGCTCAAAAACAGAGGTGGATTAACTTCCCTGGGACAGAGATTAAGTGAGTTGCCCAGGGTCGTATGGTAAGTCAGAGGCAGAGACCAGAACCGAAATCAAGGTCTCTGGCTCTAAGTTTAGTGTCTCAATGACATGATTATTCCTTTTGGAGCACTGTGGCTGGTTTGACACAGCACTGTCCTGAGGGTCCTGTAAGTCAGGGCAACGTGACATCTCTGCTGGCTGTGCCAAGGACTCTCCCCTTCCACCTGCTGTGTAAAGGACTCACAAATGCAGCCACTCTAGCTGGGCTTTTGTTGTTGTTGTTGGCACCAAAATGTTTCCAGATTGTACCTATTTTTAAACTCTTTATTGGGTCAGATCTGGACAGCTTGGAGACTTCAGCTCTTCTCTCTTTCTACCCCTGTGCACGTAACTTATTGCTGCAAAGGGAAAAAATGAGCAGCAAATTTCCTCTGCCAGAACCAATCAATCTGGCACCTGTCATCAGCATCACAGCAGCTATAAAATATTTAATTTCTTAATGATGAATTGGCAGATTGTTTAAAAAAGACAACAAGGAAACAAAGAAAAGGAAACAGACACTCACAATCTGCAGTCACACTCTTTGCCAGGCTGAGCCTTTGGAACCGATAGCAGGAATGTGTTTTTCCATCCAAGCTACCTGATAGTGCTGTCTGTTAATAAAGGTAGTTATTTTGGGGATGTTCCTGCTCAGACAGTCACCAGACCCTTGACTTGCCATCCTAGGCTTCTACCACTGATGAGACAGCCTTCAGAGAAATTTCTATGCAGAAAACAGGAAAACAGCTTCTCAAAGGCATAGATCTTCCCTCCCTCAAGTGCTGATACACTGGGATAAATAAGGAAAGAAATGACCAGGCTGGGTCAGAGCACAAGTGCCTCCAGCCAAGTGTTCTGTCTCCAGCAGTAACCAACATCGTGTCCTCTGGGAAATGTATTGGAATGGGTCAATAAGACAGTGCTATTTCTCTAGCAGGCTCCAGCAGTCTGCAGCCTACGGAGATCTTTGTGCTTTCTAGCTCCAACTGGAATTTTCTTCCACGAGCTTTGCTTAGTCATTTTTTTTAAGTTATGCAAACTTTCAGCATCCACAAAATCTTCGCTCAAATAGTCCCATAGTTCTCCTGTGTGAAGCTCTATATCTTATTTTGTTTTCAGCATATCACCTACTAATTTAACTCGATGTTCCCAGTTCTTGCATTAAAAAGACAGTGAAAAATCATTCTCTCTTCACCTCCCATCCCTCGGACATGTTTGGCTCACAAAACAAGGAGCGGCACAGAGATGCTTGGGCTAATGGGGACCAGAATTGGGAATTCTGCAGTGGACAGTCTGATTTCACAGGACATGTCGCCTTGCATGTGTCCACAGGTTCCTACTGCCCCTACAGTTGTGGGTTCAGAGCAGGGCCAGGTTCCTGACCTGTATTATGGGCTGTTTGTAAATGCATTAAGGTGATGCTGGTGATAGTCCCCGATTCAGCTGGTGCAGCGGCTGTGGAAAGGGGGATGGCACAGAAAGCAAGACTCACCGCTCAAATTGTATGAATTCCTTATGGAACTTAAAACACACATCCCTGTCCTCATGTCAATTGATATCTGTTCATCTTGCACCTCGGTAAATCTTTTAAATACACAGACAAGCAAATTACCTGACCGAAGAGCTCCTTTTGCTGGACCCTGCTCTGGTGGGCTTTATTGCAAATACAGGGATATTTGGGTCTTTCTTTTTCACTTGATTAATTTCTAAGTCTTGTTCTTGGGACGTTTTAGTTACAAGAAAGTCATAAGATTTCACTCAAGCAAATGCAAACTTTTAGCCGTCACAGAAAAACCTGAAAACCAGAGTTTTAAAGTCTTACAAACGCCCCCTCCCCGCTTAAACCTCAGGGAAATGAAGAGGAAGTGAGCATTTTTCACTCATTGCCATTTATTATTTTTAAGTCGGTCTCATGATTCGCGGCAGTGACGCTCCTTGGTGGCGTGACCAAGCCTACACTGTTCAGCTGGGCGCTGGGAGGTTTGGCAGACACCGGTGGGTGGCTGGCAGCTCCTGCGCGGAGCCTTCGTGCCTCCTCCTCTGCCTCTCCCGGCAGCGTGTGGGGAGCGAGGGGACCCACAGATGTCTGTGGTGGGATCGACCGGTTGTGGTGGGACGGCAGCATCCAGGAGATAGCGAGGGTGGTGCAGCATCTTAGCTCAGTTTCCCAGGAGATACCTGGCAAAGCCTTCAAGCTCTGTCTGCTCTGGTGATTTGTTTTAGCTCTCCTGCAGCCATCCTGTGTAAATAGGCGAAACAAAAGCTCCTGCTTGTACAGGAAGGGCTTATCCTCCTTTCAAGATGGGTCAGTGCAATTAGGAGCAGCACCCGTCACCACCAGGAGTTGGTTGGTGGTGGCAAAGTGCTGCTTCAGGGTCTGCTCCAGGGAAAACCAGGGTTTTCCCCCAGCTCCTGTGTCTCTAAACCAAAGAAGGATGTTTCCAAAGCACATTTTGCTCCCAAGGGCTGGTTGCTTTGGCACAGGGTAAGAGGAAATCAAAGGACAATAATTTTGTGTCAGATAGCTCATTTCCCGTTAACTCCGCATGTCTGTCTTCTGCAGATGGTGTTTAAAGAGAAGTTTGCTCCATTGATCCTGTCTAAAATCTCCTTGGAAGTACTGAATGGAAAACATCCTGCTTATCTCTAATCAAAGCTGGTTTTTCTCTGCCTCTGGGCCAAAACACTGCAACAGGCTTGGTCCTTGCAGGAATAGTGGATGCTGAGCAGAGACGGGAGAACCTGAAAACCATCAGCCTGTTCCCACTGTGCCACCAGCTGCAGGTTTTTTGGGTATTCAAGGGTAATTAGAAAGCAGTGATCCAACAGCTCCTAACTAGGTGCTTGCTGGTTGCAGCATAGTAAGTCCGAACAGGCATATCTTTCCTGTCTATTAAAATAGACACCAACACCAGTAGAAGGAAAGAAAAATAAAATTGGGAAGTGTGACTCAAAGTGGGGGAAGGAAAAGGGCCAGGGCTGATTGGTAGCTAGACACCCACATCAGGAGAGCATCTCAGTAAAACCGCCTGCATCCCACCGTTGTCAACGTGATTTCAAATTAAACATATGCTTAAGTAGAGAAGGGACTGAGAAAATAGTTGGCTGTAGGAAGTTTTTGGCTTGCAGCGGCAGAAGGCACATGTTAAGGGTGTTCATGGGATGGACACTGTCAGAATCCTCTCTACCACAGTGCTTTTCTATAATGCCTTACAAAAGAGCTTGAGGTTAAATAGATCCTGCTTTTCTTTCTCCCTTATTCCCTGAAATCCGCCCTGGACGCTGGTCTGAGGGCGTCCCTCTGCCCTTGACTCCTTGCCAGGCTTGCTTGGCTGGAAATCTTCCTCCAGATGGAGCAGGCAAGGAAAGGTGAGGACATGCAAAGAGGAGAGAAATGAAAATGTATGAACACCCCTAATTTTGCTTATGTTTTTGCTGTCATTTAGACCGCTATAAAATGAATGTAAAATATTATGATTCCACTCTAATAACTCTTTTCATCCATTTACGCTGGCGTAATTTTCCTCTGAGTAGAAATTTTTGTCAGAAGCTGGTTGGGGCAGATCCTTCATTTTATTATTTGATTGCAAAAAACCTACTTTCTCCCAAATATCTTTTTTTTTCATTAAAATGTAATAACTGAGCATGGCCAACCAAATCCATGTATTGCACTGAAGGCAGACCAGCTAGAGAGCTGGAGAGTGAGAGGGACGCAGGAATATGTCGAGCACTGAGGTGGGAGCATCATCCAAGCTAATTATAACACTTGCAGCTTAAATAGTTCAGTTCCTTGTTAGTTGGATTAAGAAATCAAAATTCCTGTGAAAAAAAGCTTTGACAGAGGAAGGTTGCTGGCTGAGTTTCTCCACGGGAACACCACCCCCTTCACCAGGCAGTGGGGCAGCGATTCACCCCTGTGCCCTCCCCTGTACTCCTGCCTGCCCTCACCTGACATCAGCCCTGTTTGCTACCTTTCCACACCAAAAACGCTATTTCAGACCGTGGCTATTTTAGTGATATCACAACCCAGAGCCCCGTTGCGGCTGACCAGATGTATACCTGGCGTTGTGCATCCCGGCTGCTATCACACTGCCTTCCCCCTTCTTAAATTTTACTTTATTTAATTTTTCTTTTCATTTCTTGGTGAGCGCAAGAGCCAGGAACAAGGGCCGTGAAGCCAGGAGTGCCCCGTGTTGTCACTGTGCCTGTCCCCACCACAGCATCTCCTTTTTGTCCCCAAGCGTGCAGGGCTGGACCCGCTGCAGCCTCTTTTGCGAGGCACAAGCAGAACAAGCCCTGAGGGGTTTTTCCTCTCATCACTCTCTAGACATTTTCTTCTGCTCTGTCCTCCCAGGGGCTTGGTGCTCACTGGCACAGTCTCTGCCCCAGGATGTGGCATGGACAGGCAGTTCGGGAGAGCTGCAAGGGCTTTGGGCTCCAGCTCCTGAACACGAAGCACCAGGGGATAAATTGGGGCCTTGTGATGTGCACATCTTGCCCTCTGCTTGTGTCAGGCTGGACCACAAGCCAGGGAGATGTGGGAAAGTGTGTGTGTACCCCAGGGCTGTAAGAGCCATCATCTCTCCCCGAGCCTGACAGTGCATGTGGATCCATCCCCTTCTTAACTGCCCTGCAGGGCTTCTGCCCCAAATGGTTGGGGTTTTCTTGCATTAGCTCATTTTTCTCTTGCAATCACTCATTTTTACCATACCATAGCTCATTTTTTTCCTTGCAGAATAGGTTAGGGCTTGGTTAGGCTCCAGGGCTTGCTTGCATGTTTTGTTGCTTTGTCTGAGGCTCAGGGGAAAGAAAGGCTGGAGCTGCAGGGGTGCAGGATGAATTGCTGAAGCTTTGGGCTGGAAAGCTGGCATCAGGGCAAGGAGAGAAAACAAGAGAACTGAAGGAGGGTTTCCTTTGGACTAGAGGAATGGGGAGAGGCAACAGGTCATGCAATGCAGAGTTTATTAAGCAGCAAGTAGGGCCTGCTGGGAAACATCCGGGATGGGGAATTTTCCAGGTGAAATACAGGGCAAAATCCCCATTTCCCACTCCATGGCTCCTTTATTGGGGCATCCTTTGCTATTTCCCTCTGAGATCTCCATAGCCTGCAGCAGCCCTGTGGGATGCAGGGCTGATTTCAATCCTGTGCTGAGGGGCCTCAGAATTGCTGAAATATTTGGTCGCTCAGTGAGCACCATGGCATGAGCTCCCCTGCATCCACTTCTTGGTGTGTGTGGGCATGTGGTGGTGATGGCCACAGGACTTTCTACTCCTGGGTGGTCAGTGCTGGCACATACCACCTCCAGGGTCACCCAGGGACACCGAGGTTTTGCTTGCCAGTTCCTCTGCCTCCTCGGCCCCTGCAAATTTCCTCAGCCAGGAGTGCCTGTGCAGTGCGTACCTAAAGCACATGATGGCACTGCAGGAGCGCAAAACCGCCTCAGCCTCCTCTGCAGCTCAACTGGATCTTTAACCCCTCGGTGGAGGTGAAGCTGCTGCAGGTGAGGTGGCTTAACGGGGACAAGGTGTGGAGGGAGGTTTGGGGACAGTGATGCCCAGTGCTCTGCTGTCCCAAACTAGGGCAAAGCGTTGAGTCCGAGCTGCTGGCTACTGCTGTGGGATTGTTACATCTCCTGGGGACCGGAGGGGACTCAAATACAGGTAGTGCTGCAATGTGGGCCTGAGCGGGTGTTCATGAGTCTTCCAAAATGCACAGAGGATGCTCTGTGGTTCCTCAAAGCTGGGTGTGAGGCATCCTTGGTCTTGTTATACCTGAGACCATTCCCCTCTCTGCACAAACCCAAGCAAACCTTCCCAAAAGAGACCAGGCACCAAGATGGGCAGGTCTAAGGCTGATTTGGGCAGTAGCACTTGCAAACCAACGTGCACCAAAAAGCACTGAGAAACCTGCCCCGGGCTCCCGTTGCTGCTGCATTGTCTGGAATCACCTCCTGAGCTCACACAGGCAGAGAGATGGTTTCAAATACCCGCTGGTCGGGATCGAGCCCTGGTGCACGTCTTGTATGATAATGTCCTGCTGGCTGGCCGATGGGATGTGGTGGAAGTTTGTTGGTTTGCTGATTGCCGAAGTTACTGATCCTCTTAGTCAAAAACCAGAGAGAGCTGCAGAGACGAACAGAAAGGCTGCAACAACATTCCCATACAGCACATGCTTTCTCCTGAAATAATCCCTGCAGGAGAGAAACTGTAAAAATATCTGGGTGTGACAATCCTGCTGTTGATCTGTTCTTATCTACAAAGAATTGAAGAGGTATAAAGCCAGCAAGTTCTGCCCAAATTCTCGCCAGGTCCTGTAGGTATTAAAACCAGCGTGATCCCAATCACAGAGGTTGTCTTGATTTATCTGGTGGACACAAGGTGTGTGGCTTTGCTTTTTCTCCTCCTTTTGTCCCTGTAGGAAAAAGTTCTCTCCGGGACTTTTCCATAAGCAACAAGACATATATCCAGGAGAGAAAGCACAGAATCAGGAGAGAAGGGAAAAAACTCTTCCAGGAGAAAAACAGAGGGGATCTGGTTCCTGTAGCTCTCGTTTGTCTCTCTGGATGGAGCACTCTGTGCTTGAAACCCCCCTGTTATAAATGCAGCTGATTGATTTTCTCTCTCTTTCTTCTTTTGCACTTGTTTATTTTAATAAAGATAGAAATTTTCTTTTTGGAAACCTGAAGCAAAATGTTCCAATGTCTCCACCCACTCTCCTGGCACTAAGCGCTGATGGTTATTTCAGTGGTTGTAATTTGATTTCTGCCTCTCCTGCTGGGCTGATGTGGGAGAAACAATATTTAGGGAAGTTGATTTTTAATTTGTTTTCTGTTGTGTTTGGGTTTATTTATTTATTACCTTTATTTTTCTGAAGCACGGAAGGCAGAGGCTGGGAATGGTGCGGGAAGGGGGAAAGGGAATCAGTAAGAACACACTCTCATTTTCTAGGCCATTTTTTTTCAAGTTTGCAGTCTGATGGACAAAAATCACAGTATAACTCAACTAATCGCTTACTCTGGAGAATGGAGAGCGTCTCATCTCTTTAGGTATTTTTGGGTTATTCTGATTCTGCTGCAGTGACTCATTAGCTGCTCTGTGCCAATGATTTTAGGTTTGTAGCTTGAACTGTGATGATCTCAGTTTTGCAAGTGGGGAAACTGAGGCACAGAATAGCACATTCGCTCCTTGCCCTTCAGTAAACCTATGCAGCCGAGCTCAGCTCACACAACAGGCACTAAAGCTCCCAATTAAACTGAGACAAAATGAGGGTTTCACCAGTACTCAGCAGTCAGTCCTTCAGTGATAATACCGAGCAGCAGATTTTCAAAGAATTCAGCTACTCCTCAGCTCTTGCAGTTTCTTAGGGAAAAACTCCTGCATTTTGCTAAAAGGAATGGCCTTTTCTTTGCCAGAAATCTGCCACTTCATTTCTAGGCACAGAATTAAAAACTTGTTCGTCACTTTGTTGTGTAGTGTTTAAAGGGGTAGCATCCCTCTTTTCCCGTTTTTCTTTCATTTTTTTCTGGTTTCTAGGAACAGGGCTAGTGATTGCTTCTGTGCGCATCTGAAGATAATAGCTTTGCTAAATAATTTTTCCTCTTTTAAAATAGATACCAAGATTGCCTGCTGCATAGTTTACATTGCCTGCTGCGGAGACAAATACTTCAATTAAAATGGAAGGGAGAAAAAGAAAAGAAAACACACAGAAAAAGAAAAAGCCTCTACAAAAAAAAAGAATCCTAGTAAGTAGAAAAGACGTAGAAATGGGCAAATTAAGCCCTTTGGCAGCCAGGATGCATTTTGCATATATGCACTCAGGCTTTTGGGATTATTTTGCTCAATGCATGGAGGGAGGTGCTGGTGAAAGCCCCAGCTACATGAAGAGTCGCAGTTGTATTTCTGTCAAGCGACAAGCGGTATCTTCTCAAACCACTTGTCCTCCACCTCCTGGTCCAGTCTGTGTGCAGGACACATGGAATGGTTTGGTTTCAGATGATCAAGTCTTGAGAATAAGAAGGAAACAGGATCGTCTACCTACCTTGGCTGTGCCTCTTTCCTTCACTTAAGAGCAAAATGTTACATTAATCCCCTGTGGTTGCTGTATTTGATTATGGGACTGCTTGTGCCTGCTCTCCCTCCCTTGGCTTTAGCTTCCCCCTGGGGAAAGCACAGCAGCAGTAAACAGCAAGAAATGTTCCAGGCTGGTATTAACTCCAGGGACAGATGAGAGGGATGAGAAGTTGCAAGTACAAAATTGATGCTCAGACCCGAAGATTTTCTCCCGAAGTCCAGTTGGGGACTGAAAGCATTGCATCCAGTTTTGACTGCAAAGTTGGATAGAGCAGGAGAGAGGGAGACCCTGCTTATAAGCAAAAGTGCAGTGTGAGTCTGCAAGACTTTCCTGCCAGAAAATAAGAGAACTCTGTCCTTCCTTTCGTTTGGAAGCAAAGGAAGCACCCACCCAACCCACTCCCATGCCCACAGTAGGTCTGAAGCCAGAAGACAAACTAGCTTTTTCTACACCCCTGTACACTTAAGATCTTTCTGGGAAGCACTCCCGGTACCTTTGCCCTGAAGTTTATCCATCCACCCCAAAATCCACCCTACCTTCCCAAAGCACACCAGGCTACCAGGGCTTCCCAGTAAAGACCAGCCTTGATGCACTGGGGGTGCTGCCCACAGCTGGGGAGTCACTGGGGCTGCCTGGCATGGCCAGCCCTGCGTTTCGGAGGGCAATGGTGCTCTGGTGGGGTGGCAGTGAGTCAAAAGATCTGCTTGGATGGATTAATCAGCCTTGCAAAGGTCTTTTTCCAGGCCAGGGTATAGAGGGAAGAGGGTTGGACTGAGAACATTGCAGAGCACTTGCCCCCACTGAGCTGGGATTTGGATCTAGCTTGTTGAGGATAATTAGATGATCATCATCAGATGGGTAAGCTGAGCTCTCACTTTCTGCACCATCCCTCTAAAAATGGAGCATATTATTCCTGTTTTTCACCAGCCTGAACCAGCAATTGTCTCTTTGAGCTGTGATGCTGTCCCCATATAATTAAGGCTGTCAGTCAAACTCAGATACCTAAACACTACAAACTCCATGGCTTACGAAGACTGATCACAGGACTTTTATTGCTTGACAGTCAAAGCAGCACTTTGTGGGCTCTCTTTTTTTCATGTTGGAGGAATAAATTGAGGGGCTGTGAGAATGAAACATCCTTGGGAAGGTGAGGAGGTGCTTCCATTGCTTACTGGATATGTCCCTCTCATGGTGTCCCCTCTACCCATATATTGATTTTTCCAGTAATTGTGTGTCCCTAAGGCTGAGATCCCATCTGCTGTTCCGTGCACAGGCTTTGCACTTGTGTTTGTCAGTAGCAAAGCTGGACTTCTCCAGAGAGGCTTTAACTGTGCCTGTTTTGGGTGTATTTTTAGAAAATCAAGTCCTCTTAGGTGCCTTTGGGGGTGTGGAGGGTGGAAAAGTGTCTAAAAGGTGACTTGTTTCCCAAAGTGTAAAAATCTTTTTTGTTTTGTACAACCGCAAAGTGAATTTTCCCCTATGCCCACCCAATATGCTGCAGCTGCAGCAAGGGCAAATGACAAATAACTTCTTTCAAAAGCGTTAATATTTGCAAACACCCGTGCAAGACCTGTATCCTGTGTGATTTGTGTGCACAGGGCTGTGGGAGGGTAGAGCGGGGTTAATGTGCTTCTGTGATACACAAATTAAATTCCTCTGTGTGCGTGGGTGGTCTAGCAGTCACCTTCCGATAAATGCTGCTGCGATCTTTGCAGGATCAGGGTCCAGAGGTGGGTGTTTACCTGTGTTGTGTGTATGTGTGTAGCGGCCCAGAAGTAATCGGTGATGAAAGCTTCTGTGCGGTGTGTGTAGGAGGTCCAAGAGAGACCTACTGATACAGCGCCTGCATGAGCGTGTGTAACCGCTTGTGAGCTCCCTCCCAGAGGAATAAAAACAATTCTGATTTTATACCATTACTGAAAGGCTGGTTGTTGGTCAAAGAGAAAGTTACTGCCGCTTAATGACCAAGATGTGAGAAGTGTCATTTTATTTAGATGGGTGCAGATGATGGAGGAGCTTTTCCTCTCTGCATCCGCAGTCCCAGATTCACAGTGTGGAGCAGGACACTCAGGGCGAGTTGAGCTCCTGCTCCGAATCAGCATAGCGCCTTGCTCAAGGTGAAGAGACGCTCAAACAAGCTATTGTCCACGCGACAGAGCTGCTTTTGGCTAATCTCTTCTCTGGCGTGAACTTCTTGATTCCAGCCTGGTTTAGCAGGCCTGGTCAGGATTTCTCCTGCGTGTGGATTTACTCTCATTGCTGTGAGTTTTGCTGTCCTCAGCAACGGCTTCTGTCCTCTGGGCATGTACCCAAGCACCTTGGTGTGGGTTGCAGTGGCATCGCACTGCCCGTCTGTGGGATAACAGATCACTTCATGCAACAGGAGCTGTTTGAAGGCCCTTGTGGTCCCCTGTGACATCCCAAGGAGCAGCCAGATGACAACTATGGGTAAAAAGGAGCAAGGGAGCCCACGTCATTGATGTGGGACTCCACAGCTCAGCCCAGCAGCGAGCATGGCCAGGAAGGCTGTGGGTGCAGAGAAGGGGAGACACGGTCAGTCCCCACCCCTCTGCACTGTCACCGTGTCACTTCACAGATTGATGTGAGTGATTGCTGGAGGGCTGTGAGGCTTGAGTTTACAAGCGAGTGTCCTCAGCTGCTGGGGAAAAGGATGTGCATTTACTAAGGTTCATCACCAGAGGCCGAGTGTAATTTTGTCTTGCCAGGTTTAACGCGAATACAGCCACTTGGAGGCTCCAGACTCTGCCACAGGGTCTGCTCCTCTGCAGGTCTGATGGCTGCAGGGGCTGAAGAGATGCTGGCAGGGGGACAGGTCCTGGGGGTGGCCCTGTCCTGCTGTGCCCATGTCAGTCTCCCCATGGCCTTTGGCAGGGCTGTGTGTGCAGAGCTGTACCGCTCCCTCCTAACTCATATGAAAGTCACATCCTTCCCTTCTTCCCTTTTCTGACCTCAGTGCTACTGTGATCTGGGTTAGAGGTGGGGCACGATTCATATTTGTGGGAAGAAGAGGCAACCACCCTCCTGGGATAAAACCTGGGTGAGAAAAGGATCACTCAATAACATGAATCCTTGGGGCCCTGGAGGACCGTTCTGCCTGGCAGTGGCTTGAGGACAGGGCAGACAGAAAAGCAGCGGAATGAAGAAGCATGGGTGAGCCTGGGGATGCCCTCGCTAGACTGTGGCAGAGATTCCCCCGTGCTGATGGTCACTTCCAGAGCGCCCAGTGGACAAACCCCAGTGCTGCTTGCTGCCTGTTTCTATCTGGAGGAACAAATGAGTCTTACCTGAGCCAATGATTTTCAAAAACTCAAGCTGTTCAAGGTCCCAAACAGCTTGACAGAACTTTGGCATTAGCTCCTCATCTGTTTCTGCCTAGATTCCTCTGTGTAAAGGAGCCGGCTATGTGTGTGATGGGGAGTTCTGGGGCTGGCTGTGCATGGGAATGAAGTGGTCAGGAGCTGGGAGACAGGACAACATGGTCACAAGCTCAAAACCCTGCATTTGTAGACCTCTTTAAGAGACCTCCTGAACTATCAGAGATTCTCAGGTCACAATCTGGAAGTTCTTAGGAAGGGATACTTGGAAATGAACCTTATTTCTTTCACAGCAAGCATCTTGGTGCTTGCCAGAGATGCTTTGTGTAGATAATGCGTTTTCTTGTAAGGTTTGTTAGCCATCTCACATCTGTTTGGGGAATTTTGTTGAGAGATGAATCAGTGAGTGTCTCAGTGGCTGCTGATGGGTGCAGACTGGCAGCCTGGGGTTTGTGTGTGAATGTGCAGGAAGGGAAATAGTTCAGCTAATGGTTGCACAATGGTGCCTTCTCACCATTACAAGTGAGTCAACAGGCTAGCAGAATGACGCAATACAGATGTGTGTGTAAAATGTCCTGTGAAAGACAATCAGAGGGGAGAAGATGTGCTGTTGGACTGATCAATGTGCTGCGAGGCTTTATCATGGGTGTCCTGAGCTTTGTCATTAAATGAGTGGATAAATGAAATTGGAAATATAGGTGGAATTCTGCCCGTTTCTTGTGGGTAAACAATGACCGGATGAATAAGTGTTCCTCAAACATGTACAGAAAGAGGAATGACCAAAAAGGGAGAGGAACTAGGGGGGCAGAACTGGAGGTAAATGAGATTTTTCTGTCACTGCTGCTCAGAAGGTGGATTAGAAACAGCAGTAAGGACTGAATTAAAAATATGTGGGTCATTTATGGGAAGTACTTCAGGATAACTCAGTATCCTTCCAAAGCTCTTCATTATGTAGCCTGCTTCATCTGCCCTGGTCCTTGTGTCTGATACTGATGTGACTGCTCCACTCATCCCTGAGCTGCTGCCTCTCTCAATCTCTGTAGATTTGAATCTCCCTGGAAGCCTTTCCTGACCAGCAAATACTTATGCTTGCTCATGGACAGACCTTTTAGAAGAGAACTTGAAAAAGTTCTTGGTTTTGTGAACTGCCTGTCAGGCTCTGCATAGCTCAGGTATTGCAACACTCTTCTCTCACCATCACCATGTCTTGGATGGACATGGTGCAGCTGGAGAGGCCCCCACTTATAAGGCAGCCTTGAGTGCTGCAGAGGAGATGGAAGTACCGCTGGGGAAAACTGGATGGACTGGATGGCATGGCTTTGAGAAAAGGTCATGGGCCATGGTGGTGGTGGAGGAGGAAGAGGGAAGGGCTTGAACACCAGGCTCTGACTGTGCCAGGAGGGATGAAAAGGGGAAGGCTGACAGCAATGCTCTTGTGGATGGAGCAGGAACCATCAAATTCAGCAAATGCCAACAGAGAGAAGATTCTGAGCGGGGCAGTGCCTTTTACCTTTTTCAGCGCGAGGTACTGCAGACCTGTTTTGGTTGCTGGTAGCACTGGTCATAAAGTGCATGCCCTTTATGTGGAAAAATGACCCAGTTTGGACAGAGCTGGCCCACTGGCAGTGGTGGGGCCATGTTTCTTCTCTGAAGATGACTCTTCAATTTCTTGCCTTCCAGTTCTCTCTGTTTTTACCACATTGCAGCTTCTTCCACAGCAGGACTTGCCTGGATCCTTTGTCCAGTATGAGGCTGGGCTGGAGATGGATGTTGGGAGAAAAAATGTGTGAGGGAAGCAATAGTTGGGTTGGGAGCCCTGGTTTCTGCAGCAACTCCAGGTTCTCTGTCTCAGTGCTCAACTTCACAGCCCTCTCCGCGTCTCGCTCCTGTCACTGTTCATCTTCTCTCTCAGTAGGTTTCTCTTTCTCTCCCTTTTAAACATGCGCTTTCAAGCAGCTCTCGCACTGATGAACTTAAGCTGCTAGATCATAGCTCCCTACCTTTAACTTGTCATACCCTGATTTCTGTTCTCAGTATTGCCCCGTCCCATCTATTTTCTCATGCTCTAACTCCATCCCAGGTGTGACAGTCTGGGGCTGAATCTAATCTTACTTTGTCTTTGGTCCTGACCATCTTTGTGATGGGTCTATGAATCTTTAATTAACTTGAAACCTGCCAGGTGCTACAAGGATGTTTTTAATCTGCAACAAGTGCATGAGAAGCTTGAAGGCCTGGTATGGTAAAGTAATCTTGTCGAAGGTCATGCACTGACTCTTGGCTGGGGCTGAGATTAGATGCTGAGTCTCTGACTGCTGAAGAAATGTTGTAGAAAAAAAAAAAATTCACATTTCCCTGCTAAAATGTTTGGAAAGTGCAAAGCGGAACAATCCAGGCAAGGAGTGCAAAGTGCTGGGTTAGGCTTGGGGGACCAGGGAGCATGTTCAGCTGCTGTGAGTGTGGTGGCCGTGATTCTCAGGCACGAAGCTTTTAAGGCAGCGTTTGATTTGTTACCCGGCCGTGTTTGCTTTACGTGAGCAGAAGGCGGTGTTGTAGCACACAGGCCAGGGACAGGAATTTAATGCGTGGATTAAAAGTGAGGTGTCACACGAGGGAATACACACAAAGAGGCACATGGAAAAGAAAGAGGTGCAGGAGGCTCTGTCCTGGATGTGGGTTTGTTTAAAAGCATGGTGATTTCTTCTATTTGAAGCTTTTCGATTTCCATGGAGCTGTTACGTTGTATCAACCCAGAGGTTGCCTGTTCTGCAGCACCTTTTCATTGCTACTTTCTTACTGGCCTGGGTTCACTTCAGTTGCTCCTTCACCAAAATGCTGCCTCTACCAGCAGAAATAACCTACAGGGACGAACCTACAAGCTG
Source organism: Patagioenas fasciata (assembly GCF_037038585.1). Classification (NCBI taxonomy): domain Eukaryota; kingdom Metazoa; phylum Chordata; class Aves; order Columbiformes; family Columbidae; genus Patagioenas; species Patagioenas fasciata. The sequence continues at coordinate 4,839,307 of NC_092539.1, forward strand.
ATGGCTGTGTTGGTACCGGCACTTTGCAGCAGCGGGTGCTCACTGGGAGGAAGGTCCCTCCTGCAGAGCGATTTTGAGGGCAGAATCTAAGAGTGGGGTTGGCTTAGATCAGGCTGCATCTGTCTTACAGCAGCAGCATTTGGGGTGTGGGAGCATTAGTACGGGTACTCATGTAACTGCAAACTATTTCTAGGGGAGATGAAACTTCTGCTTCTCCCTCCCATTTCCTTCCTCCCTCCCCATTGCTGTGGTCAGGCTTTCAGGGCACTGCCTGTGTTATTTGTGTCACTCCTTTTCCTGGGTAACTTCTCTTTTAGAATCTCAACACCCCCCCCACCCCACCCCCCCCCCGAAAGCTTTCCATGAAACTCTGCCTCTCATGATCTGCAAAGTGTTTATGCCTTTCACACTGCTCCCACTGCTATTCCCTTTCTGGCCAGCCTGGTTCCTCCTCTATTAGAATTGAAATGGTTTTGTTCTGGTTGGTGCATGCAATTAATGGCTAACGAAATGTTGCAAAACTCCCCCAAACTGCCATGCCCTGCGAGACTGGTGGAAGAACTGGAGGCACTGGTCCAGCTCAGTCTGAGAGAAATCACTCGAAGGCTGAAAGGGGATGACCTGATCTTGCACATGCAAACAGAACTGGACTCAGCCTGGGGGAAAAAGGGTATTTTAACAAATTCCTCTTTATCAGTTCAACACTGGCTTCAAGTTTTACTCTGTACACATAACAGTCAGACAGGTTCTGCAGATTCAAAAAATACAATGTTCCAAATGCATGCAAAATGCATTTGGATTTGGCTTAACCACTCTTTTGGAATTTATGGCTTTGTAAGTAATGGAACTGGGCTCTCAACTATGTGGACAATTAATATTCTATGTTCTTCTCCTGGTAGAGTAAAATGGCATAAAAACCTTAATCTCTGAAAACTGATGTATAAAGCATGCTATGAGCTAACCCCAGGAGATGGTTTACATTTTCTCTAGGTAATGTGTATACAAGAACTTTGCCACAGCTCTCAGGAGCTGCACTTTCTGCCACAGTTGGTGCAACATTTTCTTGTCATGCAGCGTCAAGCCACGATACTGAAACCATAAACATGAGGCTCAAGGGCTTCAGCATTGGTCACTGCCTGTGGCAGCACTCTCAGTGCTTGCAGCAAGCATATCTGCTACACAGGTTTTTGCTATTTTGTTTAAAAGCTGGGTGGTTTTAACTCAAAACAGGGTTCTGTAATCTCTCCAGGTAACCACGATTCATTAGAGCTGCCTCTTGTTTCAGACTTGCCCAGCGTGTCAAAGCAGTGCGGTAGGGGCTTAGTATTTAACCATGTTTCGGTGGAGTCACAGAATCCTGAAATCAACCTTTCTTGTGTCCAGTTTAAAAAAACCTGAGATCTGCAGTCCTCCGTGCCCTGCACACCTCTCATGTTTGATAGTCTGAATGAATCCTTGCCCTACAGCAGACTCATTATTATCAAGAGAGCTGGGGAAAAGGAGATGGAATAAGTAGGATAAGGCAAAGCCACAGTAATACAAAATGTATGTAAATTAGGCTACGAGATACCATAATAAGGATGTAATGGAGAGGGAAAGAAAAAGAAAATGAGTCCTATTGTTGCTTCAGTAACAAAATCAAGCATTGGTCTGAGACGGTAAATCCAGCTTTCTCAAGGCTGCGTAACAGCATTTACACTGCTTCTAAGCACAACGCATTTCAGGCCAAGGCACCGTGAACATCCTCACGTCGATGGTGACAGTGAAACCCTGGCTCTGTGGCCAGCGCAGGTGTGACCGCAGTTCATCCCAGCCAGAAAGGCAGGGCGATGCTGGACTGTTCTGTGCCAACCTGCATCTCTCCAGGGGACAAGGATGCTCCACCGTCACTCCCTGTTGGTCCATGAACACTTGGCAAGAGAGTCTGGATGCCTCCACCATCTGTGTGAAATCCTTCCAACTGTTTAGATTAAACATTGACTTCAGTAAAATGTAGGGCTCCTCACTGACCTGATGTAGTCCATATGGAGTAGCTGCCACAGATAGTGACTATCTTGACACTGATTAATCACTTTTTCTAGTTGTGTATTTGTCCCTCGTTACTTGACACAGTTCTTCCCTAATAGCTTTTGAGTAGTTCTGGGGTATGTGTATGACCTTGACTTTGGGGAATAGCCCATCTGATGGCACACATTACCTACTCCAGTGTAGGCTTGGTTGCTTTTCATCAAACTAACTTGGACATGAGCTTTTGGGGTTTTTTTCTTTCCCCAGCATACACCAGTATCTGTCCTTTTCTGCAATGGGAATCACCTTAGTGATGCTGAATTGTTTGGTTTAGGTGTCACCATTTGCAGCAGGGGTTGGTCTGTGCTGTATATATGTGTATATATATATATATATATGTAGAGACTGTCTCTGATTCCACCTCCACATCCTTACCTGTCACTTACAGTCACAGGCATGACAAGCAATCTGCATTACTGATGTTCCTTGCTTTGAAACTAGCAGGTAAATGATCTGTAACTGGAGTCAATCACTGCTCAGACAGACGGCAGCCAAGCCGTCTAACACCCCAAACTAAACACAGAGTTTCTCAGTCTGAATCTTGTTCTCTTCTTCAAAGGTACGAGATCCAGAAGCAAAGGCAATAGGTCTTGCAGGCTGATCTTCCATCAAGTGTGAGATTATTACACCCACTTCATATGGGGAAGCATCACAAATGAGAGTTTTAGGCATCAGGATGCCCCAGTAAGGACCTGTTGTGATGGTACCAGTTTCTCAGCTCTTTCACCAGCCCTGGTGCAGGGTGTGCGTGGATCAGTGCTCTCTATCCTGTGTCTGCCAAGTCAGCCAGGGTTTGCTGTGTGAAGGTGACTCACCAGTTCCAGGAAGCAATGTATGTGCCAGCATCTCAGGTATGCTCTCTCCCATCTGATCCATGAATCACAACCAAATAGTTGTCATGGATGGTCCTTTCACTTATAGTAAGACTGGTTTGCTTAAACTCCAACTAGTTCTTGCCATGTTCCTCAGCCTCCATTTGCAGATAGACTTGGGGAACTGCTTCGGATGACTACTGAAGCAAAAATATCCTTTTTTTCTGGGAAATAGCTGGTGATCCATATGTGATACTGGGTTAGCTATGACCTTGAAATCACCAGAGATAGACAACCCTATCTGTTTGCGTGGCTGTGACCAGTTGTTTCATTCAAGAGTTTCACTAACTTTTCTTTTTGGCTGGAGTTCACAAATTATTGTCCTTTATGTAAACAAGTACGAGATGTTTTGTCAGTCCAGCTATATTGTGGCCATCTTATGCTGCGTAATAACTTGCTTGAGATCAGAGAGGTTGAATATATGCTCTCTGCTGTTTTGTTACTTATATTATGATAATGTTCAGGAGAACAAAGATTACTTGGGCATGTGTTTTTTAGAAACACAGATTTTCTGTAATACCTCCTTTCTAAGAGATCTTTTATGATCCCCCCCAGTAAATTGCCAGCACAGTGAATCATATTTCATTTTAGATGTTATTCTTGTCACTTTAAAGGATTCCAAATAATACTTTTGTTTCTTGTGAACTGAAAGAGGCAATTACATAGACATTATGACTTTCTGCAGTCATTGCACATTGTTGTATGCAAGCTGAAGGATATGAAGTTAACCAGCATCGACTTTCTAAACTGGTGGCTGGGTTTGATTTGCTAGCTTGCATGTTTTCCGCTGGTGTCCCATCCCTTGCAGTTTCTATATGATTTGTCCTTGAACAAATAACAATGTGTGTTGTGAAACTGTCCCTTGTGATAGAGGCAGCACGTTCTCTGAACGTCCTTCAAGCTGTACTTCCCACTTGACCCCTAAGTGTGGCTGTTGGGTGGATTTTGTGATGCTCCCAAACTCTCCAGCATCTTCAGTGAGTCTCCATTGAAATGGTAATTTCTAGAGCATACTTCAGGCTCATCTCAGCTTTAGATAAAATTAAATGTGGATTGCTTCATTCTGCATATCGAATACTAAAAGATGCACTCATTTGTCCTCTCTACAGACACAGGATGCTCTGCCAATTTCCTTAATCCAGGCACAGACGCAGTCAGCAATTGTTTCCATTCACTTTTGATTCCATCTGTAAAAGGAAATACCTGCAATCACGACAGTCTTTTCAGAACAAGAATTTTGTAGAACTTGCCCAGTTTCAACGAACTTTTTGTCCTCTGACTTAATGGGCACCACCTGGCTGCACATGAGGGTGTCGGGTTTAGCTCCCATTGTGCCGCCCTGTGTTTTCATCACAGCGATCATCCATTATTTTAGGATTTCCCCATCTCTCTGCTGAGCTGCCGAAGGAGTCCAACTCTCACCCCTTGCCATATTTTAAACTTTTCATTGCAGCTTATATTTAATATCAGTTTTCACAGGTATTCATGAGTAGTCATTCCCTATTCCATCAACTTTTAGACTAGTATCCCATCCTTGTCTCACATTTTTCCAACTTCTCCGTCTGCGTGGTGTTAATAATACCAGCAACACTGTGGCTGGATCCCCAGTAACACTTCTTAGTTATCTACAGCAAGACAGGAGCAGATACATGAATGCACTACCATTTATCAGAGTAAATGAAGGCAGGGAGCTTTATTAGAAGGCTCAGAGCTGATTTAAATTAATATTGCCAACTGTGAGGTTTTACAAAGCCTCTTCCAGAAACAATAGCTGTGTCTGCACTGTAAATTAAGGATGGTATTGAGATGTAGTCACTTTTGTAGCGAGGCATCAAACACTGATTCAGGCATGACCCAGCACCCTCCCATCCAAAGACAGGGTGGGGAGGGCTGTAAAGTCCTGGACTTCGCCCACTCTGTGAGTCTCCAGCATTTATTCCTCGTGCCTGGCCATGTGCAACTTGTTCCTGTGATAATGACAATCCTGTGGTCCAGCCAGCTGGATAAAACCAAGATGCATGTTCATGAGAGCTCGGCCATAGATAAACCTGCTGTTACCTCAAGAAAACATCTGCCACAGCTGAGCACATCTCCATGACTTGCTGGCGTGGTGTAGCTGGGAGCATGGCAGAGGTACAAAGGCAAAGTCATTCGCTCCATCCAGTGCATTTGAATTACGGGATGTGAAGCATGATCTTCCAGAAATCAGACTCAGAATTTCACTACAGTTTCCCTTCATTTTATTTTTTTTTCCAGTTTGACTTGAGCTAGTCTGAGGCAACCAAATCAAGTGACACACTGATACGAGTCATATTCCTCTTTAATTTCTAGTCCAAACTATACTTTTCATTACTTCATTTTTACTGAAAAAAAAAAAAAAATACCCTAACTTTTTATTTTCTTCTAAACAATTGCAAGGAGAACCATTCACTCAGGGCACGTCCAGCCAGCTACCAGTTTCACTTCCCTCCTTGTTTTCTGCAGCTCTCAGTGACGTGGGTAGTGAAACACAACGCTTGGCATTTCAGGACGTTTCTCGCTCCAGGTCCTTGAGTGATACCCATGCTGCTTTCTCCTGCACGTTTGGCCTCCTGAAGATGCCCAGGAGAGGAGCTTTTCCTCCGGGGACACTCATGGTGCTGCTGGTGCTTGTCCCACCACAGCTGGCAAACTGCCTCCGCAACCCCTGCCTGGAGGTACGTGGTCTCTAAACGAGCACAAAATCTTTCTGTTTCTCTGGTGCAACTTTTCCTTCTGCTTGGGAGATTTGTGCATAGTCTACTGTTTGTTAGTTGTCTTATGAAAGCCCATCTTTTTCTTTTCTAAGGCTGTTACCAAGGCAATTGAAGTATTTGAAGTAAATGCAGGTCTCAAAAACATCTGAGAACCAGAACCAGCAGCATGAACCATTGCTTCTTGTTGGCTTTCTGTACCTCTGAGGTTAATGCAGTACGGTTAATCTAATGGATTGTTTCTCTTCAGGAAGATATCCAAGCCTTGTCTATATTTTTTTGCAAAATACACTATTTTCATCTGATTTGTACCATAGAGTGATTTCACCAGTAACCCAAGTACCTGGCACTGATAAACTGCCTTTTGCAAACTTTTGCTGACAATTATTACTTACAGAATAACTGTGGTTAGAACTGCTTGCTAATCTGCAGTGGAGCAAAGCTGAGAGCTGATCCTGGACACTCAGTGCATCCTCGTCTGCTTGTTTTGCTGCATCCTCGTGTGCTTGTTTTGCTGGCTCTCTCAAAGGTTGCTGCTGGTTCATCCATAGCCTCACGGAACACTATCCTGTAGTTTTGCACCTGCTTCAATCAAAAAGAAATGTAGCTCTTTGTGGGGAGCGGAACCAGCTCTTTTAGATGTGGGGAAGATGCTTAAGATACATAAGATTATTTACCAAAAGTCAGGGTAGCTCATTTAGAATTTAACTACAAGGTTAGTTGTTCTGCTCCCGCTTTCCTGATGGTGTAATTTTCTGGCACTTCATGAAGTGCAGATGTTGACCATGATTAAATCTGCCACTGTTTCAGGTCATTCCTGACAGAGCTTTCACGTGCATGGGACTGAACATCTCTGGAGTTCCTGCTGAGGTCCCAAATACCACCCGGAACTTGGATCTTAGTTTCAGCAATCTGAAATCACTGGGGTCAAATTATTTTTCATCAGTTCCTGAACTGCATCATCTGGATCTTACAAGGTAATGAGCTCTTTTGTGTGGATACTGGATAATCTCGCTTCACCAGCTGGGCCACTATGGCTGCTTATTTTGGAGTCTGTTGGTTTGGGGGTCTCTTGGTCTTGGCTGTTCACTGTTGTTTGTTTGTTTTCTTTTGACTTTATCCCTGTGTCTGTTGCTCTGCACATCCCCATGGTCAAATGATATTCAGCTTTTAGTCCAGTTAGTGGGTGAGCACTCTCTAGGTGTGTCAGTCTGATCTGGTAGGTTGGGATGTGAGAAGGAGGAGGAAGATGTTTTACTTCTCTCTGAACATGAGAAATGTCAGACTTTTCACTGTTACAAAAACTCTGAAGTGGAACATCTTGGGTAAGCTATTTTTCTAATCACAGTTAAAAAAAAAAAATAAGAGGAAGGTACATTCATTTTCTAAAAGGCAGTTTTAAAATATCAACATATTCTCTTTTCCCTTCTTCTCGCATATCTGGGGGAGGAGATGGGGGAGGCTTATTAGCAAATTTGAATTGATGTATAATTTCCACTGACTTGAGACAACAGTTTCTCTGGGTAAATTGTTTCACTGAAAAATGTCACTCAGTCCCATCACAGTTACAGCTGCAAAGTGGCTGAGTGGCAGAGCAGCTTTGCTGTAAGGCACTGGCTGGATTATAAAACTAATTTTGCTTAAATTCACTGTGGAATGGATTTGGGTCTCAAATTTGGGATCTTCCCATGTGAAACCATCTTTAGGTGGCCACCTTCTTTTTCCCCTCTCCCTTTTCTCCTTTGGAGCCATAATTGCCTGGGGCCTCTTGCCTGTCAGCAGTTTTGCTGATGACATCCGAGCGAGTTGTGAGCTTTGCCACTGCTACATCCTGCTGGTGCCATGGGACTGCCCAGCTGTGACTGAAGTGACAGCCTGAAGGTGCAGAGTGGAAGAGAGTGCAGTATCCGCTTGGCTCTGCCATCAGTGATGATCGTTAAGATGTTAGTTCAGCCTAAACAGAAAGCCAAAATGCTTCTTTCCTGCTGCCTGCATGAATTTTTGACCTTCGCTGTGGCTCAAGGTCGCTTTGCTTTGCAATTGAACTTCGGATTTAGAGAGGGAGGAGGAGGTGAGAGAAGGTCTCCTGCTGTGGGACAGTTCACTTTGCACATTCAGGAGTGCTTAGTGCAGTACTATTAGTGAACACGTAATGAAAGGGACAGTGTTTCATGCACATTTTTTCTCTTTTCCTGCTCAACAGGTGCCAGCTCCATACAATAGAAGATAACTCTTTTAAGGATCTTCATAAGCTTTCCACCTTAATTTTAACTGCCAATTCCCTCCAGTACCTGGGGCCTGCAGCCTTTGATGGCTTAACATTGCTGAAAAAACTAGTATTGGTGGAAACCAACATAACATCTCTGGCTGACCTACCCATTGGACACTTGCATTCCCTGCAGGAACTGAATTTGGGCCACAACAACATCGCCTCATTGAAGCTTCCCGAGTATTTCACCAATCTGACCTCTCTCAGATACCTGAGCTTTTTCTCCAATAAGATCACACATATCTCCAAAGGAGACCTTGATGTCCTGAGGGAAGGGAACAGGCTCAACCTCACACTGGTGCTTTCCTTGAATGATATAAAGTACATAGAGCCAGGGTCCTTTGAGAAGATTCACCTTGGTGAGCTGGTTCTAAGGTCCTCTTTTGAGAACTTCAGTGTGATGCACAGTTCTCTTCAAGGTCTGACTGGTTTACAGGTCAACAGACTAATAGTTGGAGAATTCAACAACAACCAGAGACTGGTAAACTTTCAGAGCGGACTCTTGAGTGGACTGTGTCAGGTACGAATGCAAGAGTTTGTCTTAATCTGTTTCAGGGATTTTGAGGATGACACAGACACTCTTTTTAACTGCATAGGCAACGTCTCCAGTATTCGGTTGGTGGACCTCCAACTTGAAGAGGTGTCAGAGGTTCCAATGTTCTCTCAAGTGAAACAGCTGGAATGTAAGAAATGCAAGTTTAAGGAAGTGCCTGCCGTGAAACTGTCTCTTTTCAAGGAGCTGAGAGTTCTTCGTATTACCAAAAGCAAATACCTCAATAGCTTCCGGGAGAAATTTCACACTCTAAGTAACCTGGAGGTTGTAGATCTGAGTGAGAATCGCCTCTCCTTCACTGGTTGCTGTTCCCTCCAGTTTCCCAAGTGTCCAAATTTGAAACACTTGAACCTCAGCTTCAATTCTGACATCAGTGTGACTGGTGATTTTGCTACTGTGAAGAATTTGTTATATTTGGACTTTCAGCACACAAAGTTATTTGGTCCTGGTTCCTACCCTGTCTTTCTGTCCCTTCAGAAACTCATTTATCTCGATATTTCCTATACCAGAACTCATGTCAAAGCCCAGTGTGCGTTTTGTGGCTTGAACTCTTTGCAAGTGCTCAAGATGGCTGGCAACTCCTTTGAGACTAATAAACTGGTGGATAGCTTCAAAAACCTCAGTCACCTGCACACCTTGGATATTTCAAATTGCAAATTAGTACAGGTGGATCAAAGTACATTTGGTGCCCTCACTGAACTAAAGGAGCTAAACATCAGCAACAATAAGCTACTGCTATTTGATCCTGGAGTCTACAAGCCGCTCCGAGCCCTCACAGCCCTGGATTTCAGCAACAATCAGCTCAGCGTCCTGTTGGACTCAGCTCTAGAAATCCTGCCTGATAGTCTAGTCCTGTTAGACATCTCTCAAAACCTGTTTGATTGCTCTTGCATACATGTGAACTTTCTGAAATGGGTCAAGGAACAGCAGGAGCTACTGCAGCACGAGGAGTTGATGATATGCCATATGCCCACGTACGTGAAGAATGTGAGCCTGCTGAACTTTGATCTGTCCTCCTGCCAACTCAATGCAAGCATGGTGGCATCCTCGGTGATTGTGGTGCTCGCTGCAGTGGTGTTCCTCTTCCTGGTTTACAAATACTACTTCCAGCTATACTACTCACTGGTGCTGCTCAGTGGGTGTAAACACTCTGCAGAAAGGGGCAACACCTATGATGCTTTTGTCATCCACTCCAGCAAAGACCAAGAATGGGTGATGAAAGAGCTGGTGGAACCCTTAGAAGGAGGGACACCTCCCTTCCATCTCTGTCTTTACTACAGGGATTTCATACCAGGGGTACCCATTATCACCAATATCATCCAAGAAGGTTTTCTGAGTAGCAGAAATGTCATCGCAGTCATCTCTACAGACTTTCTGGAGAGCAAGTGGTGTAGCTTTGAGTTTGACATTGCCCAGTCCTGGCAACTTGTTGAAGGAAAGGCTGGAATCATCATGATTGTACTGGAAGAAGTGAACAAAGTCTTGCTGAGGCAGAGGCTGGGGCTGTCCCGATACCTAAGGAGGAACACGTATCTGGAGTGGAAAAACAAGGAGATCAGCAGGCACATCTTCTGGAGGCAGCTGACAGGGGTCCTGCTAGAAGGCAAAAGGTGGAATCATGAGGAGGTAAAGCTCATGTGAGAGAAAGACAAATCACATCACTTCTGTCCTGTCTCCCATCCTGGCCCTGGTTGAGGGCTGCTGCTTAGAAGCTGGTTCTTCTGTGGCTGTTCAGAGTTGGAGGAGGTGAAGACAGTGTAAAATCACTACAGAAATACGTGCCTTGCTGGTCACCCTTTCTCAAGGGAACGTGCAGGCTAATGAGTGACAACAGCTGGAAGATCTGCACATACCTGAGCTCCGTGTCTGTCTGCAGATGTCCATCATGCCGGTCCAGTTACCCACGCAGGTCTGGTGGGTTGGTGAATAGATGGACTCTTCTTGTCATTTGTCTGCCCTGAAACTGGATTTGGGTCTGGGCACCATTTACTTGGTGGAACTTCAGGGTCTGTTGCTTTGAGTGAAGCCCAGGATCTCCAGGGAAGTGCAAAAATACAGGATTCTTCATTCTAAAAAGGGTGGGAAACAGAAACAGGGTTTGGATCCTGAAAGGCTTGGGTCAGACTTCTTAGGCACCACGACTTAGGGGAAAAAGCCCTACAAAGGGAAAAGGAGTGTCCTGTAGTCACAGCTACTTGGTGATGCTGAACAGTTATGTTGTCAGTGGAGGGGAGGTTGCCATTGATGGGAAATTTCCCTAACATATTTATTTTAATTTTCTTTAGACCAAATATTGAAACCTCCAAATATTTCCATCACCTGAAACTGTTATTTGTATCCAGATTATATAGCATGAGAGAGTTGTTTGAGATTTTCTCGGGGGATCCAGGGATCAGTGAGACGAGAAAAAAACATTGAAATGATTAACACCTTTAAAATCAAGCTATTTCTTTGCTCCACCTGCTTCTCCTCATCCCGTGTTTCTGTATATACTGTGTGGGACTACCATATGTGAGTAAGACTGAGCCTGAACAAAGTGCTTTGATGTTTACAGCCAACCAGTTCTAGAATAAGCTTTTCCAGTCTCTGGACCAGCCTTAATTCACTGTTGGAAAGTGCTGTAGGACCCTCCAGCCCGTGGATTGAAATGGATTTTAGAGATGTTTGGAGCTAGCAATGAGGCTGAGTCCATCTGTCTTCTCCCCATCACACCATGGCAGGCTCTGGTCCCAGTTGGCATCCCACCGACAGTCACAGGATGTGGAAGTTTTGCCTTCGTTTCACCGAGACCGTGCCTGCATTTTGCAGGGAGAAGAGACAGAGGAGAAAAGTCTGGGTTAGCTAAACTGAATGTATCCCAGCACTGCCCTGGATAAAGGGAAGGAAAACATAAATGCCATTGAATCACATTACAGAGTGCTTCATTGATGTGTCGAATATTGAACACTGCTAGAGTATTGCTCTCTATTTACAGAAGGCTTTGGTTGGGATTAATAACTGAATTAGTTGAGTTTTAAACTTGCAAATCCTTCTATAATCAGTGATGTTCTACAGAGGTAAAACAGAAGCAATTGGGTGGTGAATCAGGTCTGATATTTATTCAGAATAAAGGGCCTGATCCATCTCGCTTTTCTAAGCACCAGTCAGCGACATCTCTGTGGAAGCCGGTGATGAGTGAGACCGACATCAGACACTATTTAAAAAAGAGGGAGAGCTTGTTCCAGGGCTTATGCTGGCAAAAGCTGAATCACAGCTCCCTCTCTCTGTGCTGTCAGCAGTACATTGGGATAACACTACCAAAAACCACCACCAAAAAAAAATGAGGTTTTTTGTGACCCGCAAGATGAAGCTTCAATAAAACTAAGCTTGATGCTGCGCTCACTTGCCCAGAGAGTTTGTTTTGCATCTGCTAAGTGCCATTACAGTGATTTCTGAAGTGCCGAGCTCCCCACCTCTGCTGTGAACAATGGGTCCTGAGTTCTGCATCTTCCCAATGTAGAGGCTGCTGGAGCTGAGGAGGGGGTACAGCAAACCAGGGCAGAGTTCAGGGTTCCCTGCACTGAGGCTAAAGAAGGGCACAGAGGACAAAGCAATTATTAGCCTGGATTTCAGCAGCTACAAGTTAAATTAGAAAACAAAAAGAGGAAAAATTAAATGGGGTGGGAGTTCCTACTCCTGAATTGAGCAATGCTGAAGATGTGTTTCTCCATCGCTCTTCTCTCTGTGGCTCTTCTACAAACAATTGAGTATGTGTGTGTTTCTGGCACAAAGCAGAGACTTCTATGATTCTTGATTGTAATTATAATAATGAGTTTCAGAAAGCCTGCAAGTGTTTGTGGGCATTATAGTAAGTGTTTAGGGCAGCATTGTTCAAAAAGCATTTGTTGAATATCAAAGCAGCTTTTGGAGGAGAGCTGGGGCGATGCTGCGTGGAGGCTCCCCTCCGTACAATTGAAAAAGAAGCCAGTCACTCGTTCTCCTCTTCCTAATCACAGCAGAAATGGATATGGGAGTTGCCCCAGGATTTCTTACCATCTAAGAGAAAGCACAAAACCCATTGTAGATTCTAGAAGGGGTGAGAGGAGGGAGACAGAGACTGGAGCATTCAGAAAATAAGGGAGTTTGGCAGAGGTTCATGCTCCGCAAGCCCTGCAGGCACTGTTACTCCTGCTCCCCTTGTGCATTTAGAGATTTCACTTGGTCTCACCAATAGCTGGTGCTTTGAAGACACAAACTGATTTCTTTTATGACCGAGACCTTCAGCAACGGAACCAGGATTATTTTCTTTTTGCTGCATTGCACAAGGAGGCTCAGGAGGAGTCTGGCTGGTGACACCAACCCCTGTTCATGGGACCAGGGTGCCAGGCAAGGCCATGTGCTGTGAATGTCCCAGCCCTCCCCGAGGGGTCATTAACCTGCCCTGGCAGTGCCGGCTTCCATACTTTGTGGTTTATGCTTCTAGGAGGAAAAAGCCTGCATGAACAATTTTATTTTCACCGATTACCCAGCAGAGAAAAAGCAGATTTGTTTTTAGGAGACTCAAAGCAACTTTCCACAATGCTATAAATGGGGAAAATATTGTGGTTCAAACAGAAACACACACACATATTTGCCTTTGTTATAGGAAGCAAATTTCTGAAGGAAAACTGAAAATTTTCACGTCTCTGAACAAGTTGGCGTGCATTGTTACTTGGAAGTGTTCACTGTGCAACAGGTAGCTTTGATATATTTACTTGTTTGGATGAATAAATGAGCAACCAACCAAACATCCATGCAGATCTGCATTCATGTCTCATGTAAACAGCTGAACATACTCCAGTTATTAAAGCATCTGTTTTGCTTAGGTCATAAAAACAGGTGGAGATAAAGCTCCAAAGGGCTGCTGCATCCAAACTATTTCATGTCATTTGTGATGGGGACATGCCCCGATTCCACCATGTACTTAATCTGACCCATGCAAAATGCCACTACAGCTGAAGCTCTGGTCTTACGTGCATTGCAGGGGGCGATGTCTTGGAGACCATCACAATGTGCCAGCATCATTGCCAAGATGTGCTTTGCAGCGAGGGCTCTGAACGGAGCAAACCCTCATTAACATGATTGCATTTGCGATCTCCACACTGCAGCAGAGACATTATGTATAAACTAAAAACTAGAGACATTTGCATCACTGCCCACCTGGATCTGTCTGATTGCAGGAACGGCACCGCGTGATGCTCCCTTGACCTCCCCAAGTATTAACGCGGACTTCCCATGTCACTTAAAAAATCAACAAAACAAGGAAAAACAGCTGGTTTCTCTAGACCAGCTGATACTTGACGGGAACAGGTTGAAACTTTTCCTGGAATAGTGTTTGTCCTTTGGGAAATGTTATTTTGTAAGTGGTTTCTGTAATTTAATGAGGTAGCGTAGTGAATCTATGGAACAGAAAATGCCATATCAGGGTTTCCAGTTTCGTATTGCATGGGTTTGTAATCTTGGAACAGACACTTTGTGTGGAAACAGTGATATTTGCAATGTTTTAGAGGGGCTGGGAAAAGGATTTCAAATAAAAGTTAAATTGCTTTACAACATCATTTTTTAAAATGTCAGTTTAGGCTTATGCTGTTGTTTCTCAGAGCACCTTTTCATTTCAAAATTTCTATTTATATAATCTGACTAGCCTCCCAAACCAAAACCAAAATATAAAAATGTTCCCACCCACCCAAATTAAAATTGTGGGAAAATTCACAATTTTTCCTTTTTGTGCCTTACTGAAAAACCAAAATGGAACTTCCATTCCCCTGACCCCTTTGAAAGATAAACCTTCACCTGGCTCTATCACACATGTAGTCTGGGCACTAAAAACCACTGAAGAATCCCCAGAATTAATTTCACTAAGTGCCTTTTGCAAAACATCTCGGGTAGGTGCAGTCAAATCAATGTGACCTGCCTGAGACCGAGAGCAATTGAACATGGTAGGAAAAGAAGCAATTTCTTAACAAGTTGTTCTTTGCCGTCGCAGCTCAGGCTGAGAATTGGGACAAATGACAGCGAAGCGTGATTTGCAGCAGAAGAGCCCATCTGCCAGCAGCACAAACCTGCCTCAGCTCCAAGGTCATGTAGAGGGCAAAGTCAATAATCCACCAGCCTGGACCTCTCTGCGCTGCTGCGAGCACAGAAACATCGCACCATTGAGGACAGCTCAGTTAAAAGCCTTGAAAATCAAGAAAAAAGCAACAAAAAGAATAGGAAAGAGGTCGGTGCAGGTTCTCAAAGCGGCCACAATTCAGCAGCTGGGTGAATCTGGGCTGCTGGAGGTGGCTGGTCCCAGGGTTTCCAGCACTAATAGCCTCAAGCACCTGGAAGGCAGGAGGTTTGTGATGAGTCTGTAACTGCTGCCTTTTGGCATAATGGTGATAAGAAAATGTTTTGAAATTAGTACCTCTGAGAAGTTGCTTTTAAATCATGTTTTTGCATACCGCTGTCTGCTCAGCTAAGGCAGCAGTCGCTGTTTTCCATCACTGCTGAGAAGGGGGTAATTCTGCTCTGGTTGGGAAGTCTTGCTGGGGACAGCCCAGATTTGGGACCTGTGATTTCTCACCCCAGTGCTTCTTTGCTGGGGGAGCCTGGTTGACCCTCTCGAAACGTCATCCTGAGACACTCTGAATGAAAATGGTGCTTTGCATGTTTCTCTCCGTCTTGGCAGCACGAGCAGCTCCCAGAGGCCTCTCAGGCTGGGCAGTCACTGCCTGCATTAGTCCTGTTCCTACCCGTGTGGAAGAGGACTGAATTACCATTTAAACATACTTAAACACAGAGGAAACTCTGGTCTTGAGGTCTGTTATGTGTATGTCTGGTAAAGTGTGGGCTCTGATTCCCAAAAGGCTTTAGGCACCTGCAGCACCCACCATACCCCTTCTTCACCAGCATCTTTCTCCAAACCACAGCTGGGGGGTGCACAGAGAGGAGTGAAAAGACAACGAAAGTCTTGACTATGTCTACAAATCAGATGTGTAGCAGGGAGGTCGTATACAGCCCCCAGGCTTCCAAAATCCTCCCACCATTCGTGTCTCGTAGTGGGGCAGATCCTCAGGAACATCCCTTCTTTAGGACCTGTGACCCTCCAGCCAGAGGATTCCAAACAGCAGCCCAGTGATCAGAGAACAACTGCAGCCCGCCCTGTCTGCAGCTCCTTCCTCCCTTATCGCCACATCTTGAGTACTATGCAAATAACAATGGGGTATTGTTAGGCAAAAGAGATTTAATTGCAGCCTACATTCCCAGAGAGGGTAAGATAGGCTTTTCTCCAGATCTATTGCCAGTCTTTATCTTTTCTTATTTCCCTTTCTCATCCTTTCCTTCTCCTCGAAGTTTCTCTTCACTTTCAGCTCCCAGCCAGCACCCAGTGACCAACCCAAAATGTATGAAAAAAGCGAGAGATGCTCTTTTTTTTCTTTTTAACATTTTTTAAACCATCTTTAAATCCTTTGGAGAGTTTTGGTCTGCAAGAA
Organism: Patagioenas fasciata; assembly: GCF_037038585.1. Lineage (NCBI taxonomy): Eukaryota > Metazoa > Chordata > Aves > Columbiformes > Columbidae > Patagioenas > Patagioenas fasciata. The sequence continues at coordinate 4,855,293 of NC_092539.1, forward strand.
GGATTAGAAGTAATTCCCCTGCCATCTCTTGCTTCAGATGCTCTGACAATTCATTCTTCCGAGATCCCCTAAACTCACTGCGGAATACATTAACCAGAGGACACAGAGCAGGCTTGGGGACACTGTTATCCCGTGTTCCCATTCCCTACAGCCTGACAGTCCAGTTTAACGCATCCACCGGAGTTATCTGGGTGAGCACATCTTCCTCAGAAACCCAAGGCAAACCCAAACTTGCCCAATGTGGCAGCGGCAGGATGCTCGGCAGCGTTTCAGCTCCTGTGGCTGTGGGATTCGTAAAGTGATGCCTGAAAGTCACTTGTCCCAGTGATGGATCTGGTGGGACCTCATGCCACCAAAAGTGTGTCTGAAGCCAGATCCTTCCAACCCCTTTCTGCAACCACTTAATTTTTGCTTTCTTTAAAGGAAATAAGTGCACTGATAGTAGCACAAGGAAAAGCAGTGTTTGGCCCTCAGAATCCTCCTTGCAATTCTGCCTCACCTGTAAAGCCCTCCCGTCCCAAGGTATTTCATTTGCCATCCCTTGGCTGACACGGTAAGTATTAAAATAAGCTGTTAATAAGAAAACCCACAGTTTTTCCTCTCTGTTCTTCCTGAATGGTGGCCCGCGTCTTTCTGACCTGCAAGTTTCAGTTCCCTCTCTCTTGCCCCCTCTATCAGCTCCTGGTGCTGAGCTGGGCCAGCCCCGTTCTCCGCTGGTTTTCCCCCAAATCACACTGCTGACAGCAGCAGGTGGGTGACAAGATTCACCCCTCAGCCTCAGATAGAAACTGCCCAAGCTCTCTTATTCAGAGCCCTGACAGAAAGAAAAGGATGCCTGCCTGCTAGAAAGAGCCACAGCTGGAGAGCAGCCATCTACTCTGACTGGGGAGATGCCCACAGATGTCCCCAGTGTGATGGGGATGTGCCCTCCTGGTATCCCTGGAGCTGCGAGGGGAAGTAAAAAACAAGAAGGTGCTGGGACTGTAGACAAATCTGGGGAGCTGCTTGACCTCTTTCATAGCTGTTCCTCTCGGAAAAAAAAGGGGATATTTTATAAAAGCCTCATGAAAGCCAAGCATATCATGATTTCAGTGAGCAGACAGCAAGCGAGATAGGAGCATCCCCTTAGATTTGCCTGCCAGAGGTTATTTACCTCAGGAAGCTGCTGAATAAAAGATACAAAAATATAGGGAAAAGTAGTATTATTTGTTGCTTTCAAAGCATGATGGGAGGCAGAAAAACATTATGCGGGATATCTTTGAGTCTTGCCAGCCCGGATTTGTCAGGGCAGAGTTTTCACGGAGCACTCTCCGGGTGACCCAGTTTCCCAGACACAGACACACACACGTTCACGCGCACGCACTCCCAGCCGCAATCCACAACTTTAATAACTGTGTGACATACAAAGGCGATTTTGATGCAAAGTGGAGCTGACAGAGAAGTGGAAGGAAGTATCTGGGGTTTTTTGCTTCTTGTTGTTTTTTGAATTTTGCTTGGTTTTGTTGTTTTTTTTTTCTCTCCATCCAGTGCCACACCAGGATTACAGTCAAGGTGGATTCAACCTTCAACAAGGACTGATGTTATTGTGACATTTAACAAGATGCAGTAGCTCAGGGGGAGGGGAAACAAGGGTTTTCTTTTCTTTTCAGAAAGAATTTACTAGGGCTGTCGAGATTAAATGCATGAAGTGAATGCATATGGGGCTGCAATGGGGTTTAATAGCTTTGCTGCTGGTAACCACAGCACAGCTCTGAGCCAGGGTTTGGCAGCCCTGTCTTGCATCTGATGAAATATCTGTGTACGTGGAAGTGTGGATTGGAGGGTATGTCACTGCAATGTGGTCACACTGGGGTGACTTTGCTGTCATCTCTAGTTTTCTGGCTGTGGGTGCGGTGTGGGTGACATGAAGGTATAGTTGTATAGCTGTAATCTCGCTTTGTTTCTCAAAACTTCCCCTCAAGGATGAGGTAGTGGCTGCTCCAGTCCAGGTGACAAATGCCACTTGTCTTGCTGCGATTCTATCAGACTTTTCTATAGGATCCTAGGATCCTGCACTGAGGAAGGGACATATTAACCTGGGTGGGTTTACCAGACTCCTGGAGAGATGCTCCACGTGGTACCCAGCTACCCAGCTCAGGGCTGACCAGATCCTTCCCTAAGTCAGGCCAGGCTGTTGGATAGAGTGCACCCAGCCTTATTCCAGCTGACTCCATGTCCTTAAAGCAAAATGTAGAGACAAGTTGATATAACATTGCAGCAAAAGGTTAAAAATTAAGCATCCTAATAAAATCTGGGGCTTAGGAAAGAACTATACATTGGAGAGTGAGGAACCACAGGTAAAACACCCAAAGGACATGAATGCTGGGCCAATGTGCATCCCTTCTCCAGCTTTCCCAGGATTTGTTCATGGCAGTGGGAGTCCTTGGAGCAACGTTTTGGCTTGGACCTCCATTTAGAAAACATTCTTTAACTGTAAATAAACTGGTAATGCTTTGTGCCCTTCCAGGACATTTTAAATATTCAGACTCAAGCTTCTGAAAACAAAGCAGTGGAGAAATCGGGAAGACAGCACAATTGCAGAACTACCACAGCCCTGAGTGTATGAGCTGGTAGAAGGCAACAGGCAAAGCTCAGTAGAGATGGTGCCAAATAAAGAGAAAAATAAAAGGAGAAGGTGCTATTGCCTTGGGCTGTATGGTGGTGATGCAATTCCCACAGGCATTTCAGTCGTGTGAACTTTGGCAGATGGTAGACATTTGCTGGACTAGGTTGGGAGACCTTGTCAGAAAATCCCCTGTGTCTTGAGGCTTCCGGGCTGGTCTGTGGAAGAGATCCAGATGCTGAGGCTCTGGCAGGGACCTTCTTCTCCTGGGGACTGACAGCTCTTTGGTGAAGGGACCTGGCAGAAGGTCCTCAGTCCATTCAACAGGAGCATCTGCTGGCACCCTGCTGAGATAGCCAGCTCGAGAAAACCATTACTCACATGCCAAGCAGGTCATACACTTGCTGTAGGAGTGGTTTTGACTAATTTGGGGGAAAAACCATTTGTCTTTTGGTGTGGGGAATTTTTAACGAGCAAGCATGGGGCTGTGGTGGGGAAGAGACTGTCCTCAGTGCGGAGCTGTGTCAGTGAGCGGGTAACACACGGCAAGATTTGTGTCTGTTGGGGAAATGCAGCCTTGAGCTCTTATTTCTCTGCCCAGTCCCTGTTTGGATGGGGAACCCTCTCTGGCTGGAGAGTAGAACACCCAGAAGGTCAAGGACCCTCTCCCTCATGGGATGAGCTCCAGCAGATGCACCAGGACACCAAACAGCCTCCTCTCTTCTGGCTTAGTGCAATGGAGCGCTGAGAGCTGCGTGTTTCATTGCTGCTCCTTGCATCTGATATCCAAAGGCAGCACAGGGAAATGACAGCAATATGTGTCCCCCTGACACCCGGAGAACATAACGATATTGCTGTGAAAATGAGGCTGGTGCCGCACAGCTAAACTCTGAACCCTTCCCTCTGTGAAGGAGCTATGATTAGAATCTCATCTCACTCTATATTGCACAGCACCTGCAGAAGAAAATCCCACCCAGCAGCACGTAACTATTTTTAAAGGCCTTTTTCTTTAACAGTCTGGGAGATGGGATGGTGAGAATCCTGCTGGTGCCATGGATTTCTTTCAAACCCCTTGCAGAAGAGGATGGAGCTAGACTTCGGAGGGGGGGGGGGCGGAAAAAAGTGGCAGAATTATTTTGCCAAGTCTGGATTTTGTGCCAGCTCTTCGCCTTGGAAAGCTCAATTTCAGCATCTTCTCCGTCTGCTAATTTTATTTAGGTTTGCTGTCCCTAAGTCAGCGAGATACCTCCAGCTGTTGGAAGCTTACTGTGCGAGACTCGTGTGCTTTGAATACGTGTCCAGACACATGAGAGGGGTTCAGGGGTCTATTTAATGGGACACGTGGGCAGGAGTGTGTTCCAATGATGCTCTGGTGGGGAAAGCCACTGGAAACGGGCAGAAAAGACCAAGAGGATAAAAACGTCATGTCCTTGGAATGTGGGACACAGTAAGCTGTGAATTTTGGGCAGTCAATGCCAGATTGACACTGGACATGCTGTAGGTGAATAAATCTACCGACAAGCCCCAGTAGTGTATGGGGAGGGAGGACAAGTGCGGATGGTCTGAAGCAAAGCCTCACTTTCCACTTGATATGCTGCTCATGGATGGAGTTTTATGCTGTTCAAATATAATTCTCTCTCTCTGAATGGAACCAGAGAAGTGTATTGCGTTTATCTTATTAAAACAAGTTGCTTTGCAAGCAGTAGAATGTAGGAGTCCTGGTTTCCTATGGTCACCTCCCATGTGAGTTCTCTGGTGTCTCATAGAGTGGCTGGGCTCATATCGCATCCTGGGAGTGGGATGGAAAGTGGAAGGATGATGGGAAAAAGTGCTAATTTGAGTATATCTTCCCTTATAAAGCTTGTTAGAACTTCATTCCTCTGAGATCTCTCTTCTTCCTTCACATCTGCAGGTCAGTAGGTTTAGAAAGCTGTTATGAGCTGCCTGTGGGGCAACCAGCCCAATCACATAATCCTTGTTTTCTTGGGAAACTGTGTTAAAAAAACAAACAGACCTGACCTGAAAGACCTACAAATTATTTGTCGTTAGATCCCATAGATTTTGACCCACATACAAGTGCGTTTCATGTCTGACACTCACCACCAGGGCTCTGTAGCTGTGATGGAGATTAGCATTAACCTGAGAAAAAGGTCCTGCTTAGTATGTACTGTTGACCATATAGTTTGCAGATTGGGCATGCATCATTAAATAGATGTACCCAGCCACAAACCACTTCCCATTTTGTATAATACAGGCCAACAGAGATTTGAAAAATGTTCCATTTCTGTATAGAAAGACCTTTTTTTAAATTGAACAGTAAGTTAGTCCTCTATTGACTTTCAATTTCCATGCTCTTACATTTCCATAGCAACTCTGGCCATTTTTGCATTTATCTTTGTATTTAACTTTCCTCTTTCATGTAATTTCAAGTGGACTCAAGTGCTGTGAAAGGGTTAAACTAGTCTTTCAAATATCTCTCAGTTTTTAAGCAACTGCTTGAAAATACATATATATATATATTTTAGGCTAAATTGACAAGTCTGTGGTTTAATGAAAACTGTATCTGGAATATTTGCCCTGAAAAACCCTTCAGGGCGATAACAAGAATGAGTCACAACCTCTCTCCTCTCACCTTGCCTTCTATTATTACTGTGTTCAAAATTCTCATGCAGAATCTAAACTTGCAGCTGCGATAGCTGTGACAGTCAAATGTCTGAGTACAGGGTAAGCTTACACTTTGGCAATATTGGTGCATGTATGGGGAAACATTGAGAAAACAAGTGAAGTTCACAACTTTTTGTGCTTCCAGGCTTGGAGCAGAGATGTGAGTTCACTGTGACCATCTACCGTGGAGGGTTAGAGTTCCCACCAGCGGGCTGGAGGGTGTTTGGTGGGAATGTAGAAGCCCCCATAAGACCTTGGTGTTGAAGAGGGCTTAGGTAGGTGCTGTAAGTCAAGGGGATGGCATTGGACCAAAGGCAAATCTCCATGCATTGGTCATGGTGATGACACTGGAGAGTCCCAGCAAGCAGACATTGTTGAGTGAGCTCCTTGGAGAGTGGATTGATCTTGAAGTTTTGGGGAGTGTCTGCATGGGGACAGGTTCCAAGTCAGTGATCCTCTTCTAAGTCCACACTTGCCATTTCCTCCCTCTAGATTTCATAGCTGGAAACTCTGGCGGGGCTTTCATCCTGGCAACCTCTTGACTTCCAGTTACACTGTCAATGCTGTTTCTCCTTTGACGTCTTCCCACCCCTCCTCCATCCAGTTGATTATTCCTACCACTTACTGACAAACACTGTCTCCTGTCTCCAGGAAACCTCCAGGTGACTTAATGGCAGCACAGAGAAATATGGGACATGTTTCCCTGGAGATCTGTTGACACACTCAAGTGAAGCACAAGGAGAACATGCAGCTTTGGGTAGGCTTTTTACTGTGACTGTGTTCATCTTGGGCACTGATAACCCCCAGTCTCTCTGCAGCAAAGACCTGCCTAACTGACCAAGGTGCTTAAGTGCCAAAGGCATTTTTAAATTTTTATTTTATGGACCTGGGAGTCTAAATCTCATTGACTTTCAAATCGACTGTGCAGATCAATGCACAATGCCCTGACAAGGTAAGGTGGTTTCCTACAAAACGTCCTCCTGCAGATCAGCCAGTCCACTCTCATACTGCTCCAACAGCTTGGGATTCAGCTCTAATCTTCTCCTGTAGGGGAATTTCTGATGAGTCCTAGAGCCAGACCTTCAGGTTGTGTTTTGCAAAGATGTAAGTAAGTAACTGACGGAACTGATGAAACTATTTAAGTCCTTTACTCCCCTGGAAATCTGTTGCCTAACCTGCTTAGATGCATCTGAAAATCCTATTAAACCACTTCCCTGCACCTTTAAGAACATAAACACCTTCGAAAATGGATTCTTTGATCACTTAGGGATGGAAAGCCAGAGCATTTCCAGAGCATTTGTGCTCCTAACTCACTGCTGCCTAAAGAAATCTGGTTTTGTCCGTATTGTGCCAATGTCCTATATCACCTTCCCCCTTCCTTCCATCACTTGTGTTGGTCCTCCGTGAAGGACTCTAAATAATTCCTCCCCCTTCCTTACTGTTGACACCTTCCTGAGTATTTGCAAGCTGTTATTAAATCACCTCTTTACTCATCCTTTATCTGAGCTGTACATAATTAGTTCCTTTAATCTTTCCTCATAGGTCAATCCTTCTAAACCCTTAATCATCTTTATCTTCTTTTTCTGGAGCCCCTCCAATTTACTGACACTTTTTTTTTTTTCCTTTTGCATTATATTTTACATCAAGAAACAGCAAAACCCACAAGTTTCGAGTGGTTTTCAGACTGACTGAAGGCAACGTGGGGCTCTGGGTTTCCCTGTGGGATTACCCCAGTTTGCTTCTGACACGGTCTGGTGAACAAAGCTGGTGCTGAAAAGGAGCGAGTTACCTCCTGATAATAGCGATTTGGCTCTGCTAAGCAAGTATTGGCTCTCCACACCCTGTTCTTTGCTGTCATAAATTCTGCATCCCTTTCCAGCTTGGTGTTTTGGGTGACAAAAAGAGGAGTAAGATTTCCAAGAGTCTCAAGTTCACTGTCCAAGCACAGAAGTTGAGCTGCTTCATAGCACAACTGGTCTTGGATGTATCCAGCTCCTCCTGCTGAGGATGCTCAGGGGCTGGCAGGTGGGTGCCCTGCAAGAGGGACAAGGAACGGCTGTGTTGGATGTGCTGGGCGATGAGGATGGGGGAAAACAAGGACCAGCACTGGCAGCTGGTAGGAAAGACTCTTTTACTCTTTACAACAGTGCCAGGCACAGAAAAGAGGTGATATGTCGTGCATTTCACCAAAAGCAGCTCTTTTTTACCACGTTTTGTGTCTCTACTAGGCAGGTTATCAGCACTGTTATCCAGAGAGCCCTTTGCAATGCAGATGAGCTGTACCAGTCTGGCACTTCCATCCACGTGGGCCACAACCCCTGGCTGTTTCCCTTGGCTGTGAGTCCCAAACCCTGCGGCTTCCCACCTGCGGGAGCTCCAATCCACCTGCTCTTGCCAGGGAAGGATGCTGCTGGTACCCACCCCTGGTCCTGCATCCCAAACATTGGGATACTCTGCCAGCTCCTGCCCAGCTCCATATTCCTGCCCAGAACAGCATGGCCTCTTTTGTTTTGCTCATAAGAACACTATCTCTGACCTTTTATATATATATATATATATATATGTATATAAAACATTGTGTTTGTCCTCAGTCCTTCCCTCTAAGGATCTGTGAACCCTTCTCAGCTGATATTGCATTCACCTTCACAATATCCTTGGCTGGTAACAGCAGGATGGGGAAACTGAGGCAGCACAGAGCCACAGTCCCACAACCTGTCAGTGGTCCTGGCTCCTCTGCTGTCTGACAGCACATGACAAGAGACCCAGGAGAAAAACCAGGATTTCTGGGGGAGCACGGTCGAGTAGTGACCACTTGGAGACTGTTTAGGCAGTGCTTTGCTTGGCTGTCTTATCCTAAATGAACACTTGCAATTTTCTCTTTGGGAAGCACAGCTTCTTCTTTCTCCTCAGTGGGCACACCAGGGTGCTCCCTGTCATGTACTTTGCTGAAAAGCAAAGGCCAACTTCATCTCCTTCCTTTTATTAATCAGAATTTGCTTCTGGATTGGACTGATTGCAGAACAAAATAAAACTGTGAGAGGGTGGTAGAAATTTTGAGCTCAAACCTGTCTGGCTCCTAAAACATTGAATGCATAAGCCTGTTCTGCACAACTGGGAGCTGTAGAGTGACCATGACCAGCCCTGGGGACCAGTCCCCAATGTGAAAGTCTGGAGGGACTCGAGAAGATGTGATGCAGCTGTGCTGCCCAAGAGGGGGTTCTGCACACACAAAAATACATACACACATGTGCAGGGGAAGAGCACATCAACTCTGCCCCCAAGCACCATGCAGGCACTCCATGTGCTCCTGCTCTTCCAGGAGCCATGCTGAGTCCTCCCCCGGCTTCTGCTGCAAGGGGAGATGAGGACTGTCTGGGTCATATCCTTGTGATGCCTTTTATGAAGCCACATACACCCACCTCCTGCTGCTTCAAATTGCCACAACCACTTCTAGTCCCCTCTGAGCTCTGATGGTTCCAGATGGGACTATTAGACTCCCTAGGAGTGCAACTGTAAATATCTGCAGAAATGCCACCCGAGCGCTGCAGTGCAGGAGTGTCGCTAACACCAGCACTGCTTTGCTTCTGTGCAGTTGTCTTTATTCATGAAAGGGGCTGGCGACTCCCTGAGGGCTCACAATCAGCAGTGTTTTTGCAGCAGTTCTATTGTCAAGCATCATGCTCCATAGCAAGAAACGGTGGATGAAATTAACGCATGGCTGGAGTGGGACAGAGCCATTCTGTCTCCGCCACTGATTTCTCAGGTAGCCATGGTCACATCACTGGACCCACTTGTTTTGCAGCTGCATGCAGGTGAGTCCTTGGGAGCTAGGAATGTCTCCTGTGATGCAAACAGCATTCACCACTGGAAATAATCTAATTTTCAGTAGAACTTTTGCCACAATGGTAATAATAAACTTATCAGTGTCTCTTTTCTGACAATAGAAGTAGCATCGTTGTGCCCTTCCTGAGATGCTCTTTCTGCATATTTCCTTCTGGAGAAGAAGTATAGTTGTGTTGCTTCTTCCACACGAAAAGGTTTCTAATGCCAGTGCTGTGTGTCTGGAGGTAGCTCGTTGAAAGTAAATCCACTTTTTACCCAGCAAAAGCAGCCGTACCATTAACTGACTTCCTACGCCGCTGAGCAAGCATGCCCTGCGGTTTCCCTTCTCCTCACACTCTCCTCACCACCGCAATGGCTGGCTATTGCAAAGAGCTTCTCAGAAGGGGTGAAATCACAGACTGTAGCCTGTTGCAAAACTCCCAGTAACTTCAAATCTGCATACTGCGTCGCCAGCATTTCAACGAACTCAGCAGGGAGAGCCAGAGGCAGATGCCTCACTCTGGGAGCCATTTCTTTGGAAGCATCCAAATTATCTTGTTAAGTTTCATTTGTGGTGCTGTTTCGGAGAGCTCTTCCGACACAGCATGAGACCTTGACACCCTCCCCTGTCCTCCGTGCAGCATGGCACAAGGTGGGGCGACCACGACATTCTCTTGACATGCAGATGGGGTCTTCTCCCAGGCTGGTAATGCAGCATCCTTGTAGCAAATGTTACTTTCCAGTAGACCATCTGCTGGTGCTCAAATCGTTGCTACCTAAATCTTCTTTAAATGCCAGTGACCAGCCCTGCAGAATAGGGATCCCAGACATGGTTGTTACTGTGATGCGAGCCCACACGTCACTTGGGAAAGACTCTGGTCTACCAGGGCACTTGTTACAGGATCCTCTTTATTGTGAGTGGGTTTTTTAATAAGAATGGATAGAGAAAAATAGAATGAGAGTTCTCACGTTTGATTGTGGGTTTTTTTGCAGCCTTCCCAGGTTGACATTCAAATGGATCGCATGACTGGCAGAAATTTAAAACTGCTTTAAAAATTATATGCTCTCATCAGAAGTCTGTTAGGGGCTCAGTCCTGAAGAAATCTGATACATGGGCACTCCAAATCACATGAGTGTTATGAAAGGTCAGCTTTTTCTATGTGGACTGGTTCACCTTCCCACAAGAAACTGAGAGTCCCAAAGGAGAACTCCTCACACGACTTCATTTACAGACCACACTTCTCAAAATAGCCTTTTTTCCAAATAAGCTTCCATGCAACAGCGGCTCCTGTAGAGCTCCAAGTTCAATCACTGTGGCCTTGACAGCAAAGCTTTAAGTAAAAATATCAGCAGCAGCTCTGGTTTTATAAAAGAAAAATCACCAGTGAGTTCCCCAAATCCCTGATCCCTTCAGTAAGGGACAGCAGTGATGACCCTGGGATGTACCTAAACAACTCCCCCTCCTAAATACTTTCAAATAAATAGCCAAGTAGCAAGAAACTCAAAGCCTGGGAGATCTGCTAAGCAAGTATTTGTCCCCTCCTTCTGGGTATTGATGTGCAAATAGTGTCTGAGATTTCCAGCCAATGCAGATCTGGGCTGTTTTCCCCCAGACTCTCACAAAATCCGAATAAGAAGAGCTGACGGGATCTCTGCAGGGAGCACCGCATTTGCACCAACCCCTGTGAACCGCTCCGCCTTAGCAAAACGACATTGGAGACGGGCTTTCAAGCCACCCGGCCCTTTCAAAATGCGACTTTGAAAACCCAGACTCCCTTGACTCTGTGGGCTGAAGCGAGACACTTTCACGCCTTTGAGAAAATGGTTTATAATACATATATGAGAGAAAAATAAAGGATAAAGACTATTCTCTTGTCTGTCTCTTTTTTTCCCCCCTTTTCTTTATTTACCAAAAGTACCTCCAAGGCTAATGGCATTTTCTTTGGCCGCTGGGAGCAGAGAAGGATTGAAGTATGAAATATGAAAGCTTATCTCTTGGTTTTTAACAACTTTGGATCACTCTGGTTAACTCTCAGTCTCCGTTCAAAGCAGAACAGGAAACTGAAAGGCTGGTTCTGTTTTTCTATTAGAAATGAGCAGTAAATGATTTCTCATCCCGGAAAGAAACATAGAGGCTTAAAATTCCTTGTCCTGCATGAAAAGTCAGTAAGACTTACGTGAGCAGACAAAAACTAAAAAAAATGTCTGCAGTACCTCATTTTGATGATATCAAAGTGTTTCATGTGTGACCTCTTTTTCATTAAAAAAAAAAATGTTTTTATTATAATCAGCTTAAATTTCAAAACAAAGTGACTTTGAATAAAAAGTTAAAACAGGTTGTCTCAGTCGCAATTTTTTTCCCGACAGAAGAAATTCATCAAACTGACTCCCTTTCTGTGAAGCATTTCAATTGAGATGAATCAGCCTTTTTCAAACCCTAATAGATGTCTTAACAAGATATTCCTGCCCAGCTCTTGTTGTTCCAGAAATAGCGAGTTTCTTGGGACAGGCATGCATGATGACAGGCAGAGGACAGTTTTGGGACAATATTAGGCTGGGGTTTAGAAAGGAGAATATAGGTCTTAAGGAGCCATGTCCAAGGGTGACAAAGATTTCAGGCTTTCCCAAACTTTGAGGATTTGGAGGTCTTAATCAGTCCGAAAACTGAGAGACCAATGCTGCTGATCATACAAAAGCTCTGGGATTCCCTGCTCTGGTGCAAGCGGAAAATTTGTTGTGAACGGCCTTTGATGTGTTATTTTGGTGATTCCTCTCAGGATATGAAAGTCCAGAAACAGCAATGTTGTGCAAACTAACCAAATTCCTTTTAGCCTTTGAAAAATTCTGATATTTCTATTTGAGCTGTCTGGATTTCACCCTGGCTTTCTCAAAACTGGTTTGCTTGGCTCAGGCAGCAGCTGCTGATGGAAAATGCCAATATTTGATAGAAGGAAGGAGCAGCTTCCTAAACCTCGGTGCTTTTGTGAGGCATCACTCTGCTCCTGAGCCTTACTCACCTTTTCAACAACAGAGGGTGAAAGGGATGTATAGGTAAAATTATATGCTCGGTGTTAGGAGGATCATAGAAATTCTCTTGCCTACCAGATGACTGTATCACCACTTTATTTTTGAAAGTTTTAAGCACAGAGCAACTTGTCTAGGAGCCACTCCAAGGATGCAGTGCTAGACAGAGAGATGATTTGATACTCTAATCTTTGCTCTTCTTCTGACCTTAATTTGCTCTGTGATCGGGAACTGCGTAATCTCCTTTGGGTTCTCCAGGAGTGAAAGGAGTATTTAGCTGTAAAGGAGAACTAGAACAACTATCCCTGAAGTCAACCTGTCCAGCCAAATACTGGCCAAAGATGAATGACATTTATCACTCCCAAACCAAGCATCCTTGGGATGTGTAGCTTGAACTGCCCGTAGGAACTGACACATTTCCATATTACCCTCTTCTTCCAAGATTCAGATGTCCCAGAATTTCCTAGATCTGGTGGATCAGCTTTAGCTTTTCCTAAGCTTGAGCCCCGTCAAAGTGGACAAGTAGAGTGAATGACTCTTTGCCAAATGGGTTATTTCATCCAAATATTTCATCCTGCCCAGTGCAGGGTGCTCTTCTTCAAGCGGAAGCTGTGTCTGGAGTCAATACATTTGTTTTCAGCTCTGGTTGGATTTGTGGATGATCTAGGTGAAGTGATTAAAAATAACAAAAGGATGAAAGAACTCCAAAAGAGTTGACAAAGAATCAGTTTCCAGTCGAAAGAAGAGCTATGCTAGGAATAGTACAGAGAGTGGTCTCTGGGGGGGTAAGAAAATAGAAGAGGAAAAATGACGTTCTTTAAGGAGATGAAGCCTTATCCTCAGCTATGGAAAAGGGTAATTTCCCAGTATAGACAGATAATAGGGATGAGGATCCTGGGAACGTGGCAGCTGGGTCTGGGGAGATTCAGTCTGACAAGCTGACACCAGCAAAGAAATCACAAATGCTTTCCCTCTCCTCCTTCCCCAAAGTTTGAAGTTTACCTGTTAATTCCCTTATCAGAAGTTTGTGCTGAGAACTCTTATCTGGATTTTACAGGCAGCTCCTGGCACCAAACCAAAATCGGAGGAGAGCATTTCATTCTTCTCCAGTTTTTAAATGAAAGCAACATTATAAGCCAACAATATTATCCTCATTAATGGGAAGGGACTGCTAATGGTGGGAACATGTGTATTTGGCTTTCAGATGAGACTTGCCATTTATCCTTCCTTTTGACCCGCTGCAGCTTAGCAGGGCTAAAGCACTTTTTAAAGCTGAACAGAATGAACTTTAATTGAGGCATTAAAACCACGTTCATTTGATCTGCCCGGGACCCGCAGCCCGGCTGTTGCTGCCTTGGGCAGGTGAGAGGAGCATCCTGCAATACAAGTGCAATGCCCGAGGTTTGTCTGTGTTTTTTTTTTCTGTCGTTCCCCCCCAGCTCTCCCCATTTTTCTCTTTCAAATGTAATTGAAAGTCATTCTTTTAACTTTATTTATTTATCAGCTTGATACATTTGAAATTGCAGGCGCCTTCATCTCAGCATTCATTTCCTTGCCCTTTAATGTGGACCTGACTCAATTCCCCATCTCCTTCAAAGCTGTTTATTAGTTCTGTGGCATTTTCCCCCCCTACCTTCCCTTTCTCTAATTTCTCCTTCATCTTCAGCCTCAGTGGAGCCAAGCAGCTCAGGACCAGGCTGGGCTGGCGATGCTGCTGGGGCACATCAGCTGCAAAAGTGGTGGCATCACCCTGAACCTGTCCTGATGTACCTGGGGACAAATGCAGCACCCCAAACCACCTCTCCCCAGGTCCTTCACAAGGTTTTGGGGGCTCTCTCCTCCCAGGTTAGGGGGCAGCTGGGTCATTTTCCCCCTCCCATGAGTTATGATGTGCTTGCCTCCAAAATCAGTCCATTTTGTGCTCTTTTTTAATCTTTGACAATAGCCCTTCAGTGCCTGAACCCACTAAGCTTCTGCTGCAAAGTGCAGGGAATTCAGCAGGCAGGGAGCAAGCCCCCAAAGGTCCTTTATCCCCAGTTTCCTTTGCATGGAAAAAGAATGTTAATTCTCTCCCCTACCAAGTGGGGAAACTGAGGCTTGGAGAAAGAAGGTAATCTGCTCGGTGAGGCTGGGATTATAACCCAGGTGTGTTTTCCAGGCCCAGCTACAGAGCACCAAGGGGTTGTTTCTGCAAAGCTCCAGCTTGGCCCCGCTCGGCTCTTCCCAGGCGCTGAGCTGAATATGCCTGCAGAGAAAACAAACAACCTGCTTGGGATTTGTCTTGCTGGGAGTTGAGTTGTTTTTTTTTGCCTTGTCACTGAGATGTGGCGATTAGAGGGATCAAGTGTGGGGCTTGGGGCACAGTGAGGGGACCTGGACACTTAGTGAGCTGTCACCTCACACTGTCGGGGTGAGACTGGTGCAGAGGAGAGCTGTGATAAGGCAGCTGCGTGATGGGACATTGTGCCTAAGGCACTGAGAAGGAGCCCATGATCTTTTACTGAGGAAAATGGCTATTTTATTATATTTTATTTTTTAATTTGATTTTATTTTTTTTTTTTCCCTCCCCCCAAGCCTCTTTTCATCCCCTTATCTTCACCGGTAGTTAATAGATTAATGCATGTCTCAGGAAGATAAATGCACTTTCAGATCTTCAAAAGGCAAGGCAGCCTCTGAAACCAGTGTTTACAACCTCTTTGGCTGGTGACAAGGCAGACAGGCAGTGTGACATGACCTTCGTCTCAGCCTCCAAAGTCAAGCTGAGATGTAAATCCTGGTCTCCAGGAGCAGTGCGGGTACCAGAGCTCCCAGTAGCATAGCTGGACCAGTCAGTCATGCAGTGTATGGGTTCACATCTATTCTCTGCCAGTCAAACTCCCTCACCTCTCCATACTCACTTTCTTCAGGTATTGAATGAGCTTTTTGGGATGGAGAAGGAAAGAGAAAGGGATGATGGAGCAAAGGAGAGCAAGCCAAAACTCTCCAGGATTCAGGACTATACAGATATTAAAACTCAGGATTGTACAGATATTGAGACTTAACCCTAAATCCTGGATCTGGACATACCACTCAGAAGATGTTCAGCTCCCAGTGTGCAGCATCACTGTTGTTCTCCCCTGAAGAACAGATCACACCTGTTATTGCACTCCTTGAAGTCCCATATACAACTGTCTCAGCCATCCCTGAACAACCCATTATGCACCAGGGTAGTCACCCACAGGTCCATGATTCTGACTCTAGCCTGACGTTTCCAGGCATGCTTCAGCTATGTGGCTAAGTCACATTCAAAATATGGAACCTGAGTCCCAAGGTGGCTTGGAAATATCCATCCCTATGTTTACACTTCACTCTGCTCTGGCCATCAGGAGCCACAGTTTGGCATCCCTGGTGCTGCAGAGGAGCACTGGGGGTGGCAGGTTAGGCATGGTCCAGAGGAACAGGGCTTGTGTGTACAGAGCTTAAGTGGTGGCTCCAGAGCCGGGGGGGGGGGGTGTTGGGGGGGGGGGGGGGTGGAGGGGTGGGAAATGTAATTCTGTCTGAGAAGTTTGCAGGCATTTTGAAACTCCCTGTGAATTAGGGGCCGAGTGAAGTCATTAAACCCTAATCAAAAGCAGCTAATCAGGAATCAGTGGGAGATTTTCCAATTAATCGCGGCTGGAGCCAGCGGAGCTTGTGGCTGGGAAAGGAGGATGGCAGCACAGAATTAGCAGCAGTGCAGCATCGTCTGCCACCAACACACCTCAAGGGGTCTTTGCCAGTGCAGAGGGGCACATGATCGGCCTGGAGACCTCAGAAGTATTTAGAGGACCTCGGGAGATACTTTGCTACCTCCAAGTTCTCTATAATTTCAGACAGCTGTGGCTTTGCAGATATTCTGCCGACCCACCACGATGGAGAGCTTGCAAGGTTGCTTTGCCTTTTGGAGGGGGAGAGCAGCCCTCACGTACAGTTGTTAGTAGAGATCCATTACCCCACACATCTTTACATCCAAGAGTCTCCAAATGCTTTACGGATTTCCTAGGTAAATACCAGCATCTTGACTTTACAGGAAACTGAGTGACATGCAAGAAGCACCGTGACATCCCAGAATTCGCACAGAATTTGTCTGCAGTCTGGTGAAGATTTACCTGCAGTTAAAATAACAGTTTATCATTCTTGGCTGTATTGTGATGCCCTGCAAGAGAATGCACACTCAGCTGACGTTTTCCTCTTCTGCTAACTTATGTTACTTGCAAAGATGACAACCAGTCTCTGTGGTCAGTCATTGATAGACATTTAATAACTTCCCACAACCCCATGCTACTAATCTTCTAATGGGACAATTAATGGGAGCAGCAACATTTGCATTGCATGGTCTCCTGAATTTAGCCATGGTTTCCCACCATACCCTTCTAGACCTGAAGTCCTCGTCATCATCCCTGAAGTTATCAGGTAGTTGTATCCCATGAAAGCAGCGCAAGTGGTGTGGAGAACTGGGGTGTATGAAGGTGCCTGGATACCTCTTGTGCCATTGAGTCACTGGAACACAATGCCATTTTGTGCTCCTTTCTATTTTATGTTATAAAACCTCAAGGATATGGTAGACTCCTCTCATGGTTAAAAGCATCTGGGGAAGAGCAGAGGTATTCTGCTACTTTTGGAAATTCCCTCGCTTGCTGCTCCAGAGAAACGTCTCTCTTCATAAATCTTATTGTATCTATAAAATCCCTTCCTGTTCTTCAGCTTCTGCTCGACTCCCTCTAACGTGACTGTTACACTATTGCATTCAGGCTGCACTATAAAAAGAATAAAGTGCATTGTGTCAGATCGAGCACAGCTGTAAATCCTTGCCAGGTTGGAGTCGACACAAATTGAATTCTATCAGGGCTTTTTTTTTGGAGGGTTTGCCGACTACCTTTTAAATTTGCCAGGAATGAGATGCAATTTAGTTCGAGTAACTAAAGTGAAAAGGTGCACAACATTGTTGTAGGGCATTAGCTGCTGAGGGTCAGATCTGCAGGAGAAGAGGCACTTCTCTGCCCAAAAAACATTACTCAGGAACACAGATGACTGTGATCAGCAAGCCTGAGTTCACATTTGCAGATACAATCTTAATATTTAAACCCCAAGAGACAGTTTTTCTGGAAAGCCCACCTCTTCGCTAGACAGCAAAGTGACAGCAAAGTCTGATACAATTCCCCGGTGTCTGAAATATTGCTGCTCATCCGCTCATCCCCTTTGTGTGCGGGCTGCAGGGGGAAGAGGTGTTCACCAAGCTTTTTCATCTAGGTTGAGATAAAGATTTTTTAATGCAAGTCATGATCTAAACCAATTTATTGCATAGCTCTACAAATTAACGTGTTTGAGTAATCAAGGAGGGTGGTAAATCAGGGACGAGGAGTGTCTGAGGGTCTCTTGTATTCACTTTGTGACTTTGCTGTGGAGCAGCTGTGTGAGAAACCTCCCGAGACTGGACCTGGGCTGACATCTTCCTGGCAATCTGTGATGTTGGGCCATTTGGGACTCACAAATATCCACACAGACCTGGCCTGTTCTCATCCAAACCAAATCTTCATCCTTACTGGTTGGGCTGGGGGATTTCCAGAGGTCTGAGGACTTTATCAAATGGCATCACTTGCCCTGTGCCCTCCGGGCTGATGCAGGGCTCTGAAAACCAGCACATCAAGCAGCATGAGCGAGGAGGTTCAGCATTACCTAAGTCCTCCCAAGGCTTTTCTTTCTTTCTCGGACACATCTTCCCTTCCCTTCCCTTCCCTTCCCTTCCCTTCCCTTCCCTTCCCTTCCCTTCCCTTCCCTTCCCTTCCCTTCCCTTCCCTTCCCTTCCCTTCCCTTCCCTTCCCTTCCCTTCCCTTCCCTGTGTGTTGGTTTCCAACAGCCAGAGCATGATCCACCACCCCGTGCACAGAAATCTTCTGCTTTAAAATTATCCAGGTGCTGTCAAAAGGATGTGACATTTGATATCACTCTCTTACCTCCTGTTGTTGCCCTGCAAAGTTTTCCTTCCCGATCTACCATCCTGTCCATCCGCTGCTTTCCTCATTGTCCCTGTGACTGTGTTGAGCTATTGATTTCTGCATTGCTCATTTCGTAGATTTGGGGAAGGGGGAGGGATGCCTCAAGGGAAGGTCATGATAAATTGGCAATTTGTTTCTACCTTGGCTTCTGCATCCCTTACACGAAGTCTCCATTGCAGCCTTGTCCTTGTTGCAATTTTTCTGCCAAATGCCATTTTTACCCTCCTCGCAAGTCCCAGGAGGGCTGTTATTTATGGCTGGTGGAACAAAATCAAATGACACAAGCCTGCAGGAGGAGATCCATTAGCGGGGACTTTAGAGAAAGCCTTTTGTTTAATTAGGGGATCACCCATGTTCTCTCCACTCTCTCACCCTCCCTGGCCTCCCCTTGCATCATATCCGTGAGAAGTCCGGCAGGTACTTCATTCTCTGCTGTTCATTCTAGATGTTCTCTGTTCATATTCCTGCTGGTGCAAACCCCTCTTCATTGCTCAGAATACTTGACACTTGGGAGGAGAGGGCAAAGGGTCATCCACTGCACAGAAGGTTTGGGAATGTTAAATATTATTTTCTGAATATTTTTGCAAAACGACATGCAGTGGTCCCTGATTTCTGTCTTCTTCCCCTCCTATGTAATCATGTATTTCTTTCACTGAAAAGCAAAACAAAGACACTGAGGATTTCACTGAATGAGCATGAGAATAAATTTTAACAAATCCTTTCCTACTCACTCTGTTTCTTCAGATGCCTTGAGCCTTTTTTTCCAGAACCCAGATGATACAGTCTGGAAATGCATCTTGAAGTAGACGAAGTTTGTCCTTCCTATCTCTGACCCAGCTAAGTCACCTACCAGTGACAACGTGCAGGTAGAAACAACCTTTGGGTGAGTCCCTGCACAGGACTGAATCCTGGCAGACCTTGTTTAATAAAGTCTGGTATTAATAGTTATGAAAAGCAGGTATCTCTTGTCTGGACCTCTCAGAGCCAGAAAAATGGAGATGTAGCAAGGACACTTGGTTTCTCCGAAGCACTGACATCTCCTAGGTGGTGACACGAGGCATCAGGAATGGAAATGCATTTCTTTAGGAGCGGGAAAAGCCTGTGAGCTCAGACTCTACAATAATTCACCTGGTTGTACCTCTGACCCTGAGCCCCAGGACCCCTTCCCAGCTCTGCTTTGCATTGTGCGAATTGTTTCTAGAAATGACCGGTTTTCATGGGCATGTCGCAGCTTGATGGATGACCGAGGACGAGCAGCGAGGATCTCTGTCTCCAGCGAGGCTCTGTGAGTCAGCTACCCCATGTCTAGCTGCTACTTTTCTGCCTTAAAAGCCTCAATATTCTCCACTCAGCTCACCTTCCTGCTCTTTCCTGGTCTCCAGATCCATTAGTCTGTCTGGGCTGGTACCCATTAAACTGCTGAACATGGGCTACTCCACGCAATCTAATCAGTGCTGGGGCTATTAAAGGCAGAAATAGTAAGAACCCGAGTCACCAGTGCAGGCAGTCTGGCACTTGGATTAAGAGAGGAGTTTTGCAAGGGGTTGTCATCGTTTGTGGAAAACCACAGAAACTGCTGTGGACAATATTTGATTGCTGCGACAGTGGTTATCAATAAACAGTGGTTATTAATAAACAGTTTGTTAATGCAAATCAAATGTTCCTGGATCAAATAATCTGGGTTTTGCAATGTTTCCAGTACCAGTGGTCCCTGTGCCACTTCCCAAACGCAGAGAGGTTTGTGCAATAGGGGAACATTGCCTCCTCCCACCCAAAAGTGAGGAAACTGAGGCACGGGGCTTCAAACCAGTGGTGTAAGGCCACTTGGATCTGCAGATGCACCAGGAACATTGTCCCTTGACTGACATGTGTTTTATACTCTGAGCCAACCATGATTAGAAACGTGCTTGTGCAGCTCAGCACAAGCAGAGCCCAGCGAGGCTTCCAGGGATAAGGGAAAGAATTTTATAATTACTAAATCTGGTGGCAAGGCAGGGTGGAATTTACCTTTTATGCTGAATTTTCACCCATATTCAGAAGTTTACACTTAAGACCCAGCTGGATAGTTTTAGCCCTGAATCTCCTGGTTCCATGCCACCTTTATTCCTGTTTGGACACAGATTTATCTTATATTAGAACCCACCTTTTCTTAACTGTCTTTCCGTCCTTATTTGTTCAGATCATCTGTTAAATTCCTTGGAATGAGATTTTTCGCAGAGCGATGTCTTTTTCTTTACATTGTGTGAAACAGCGAATCTTAGCTGACGTCTCTCTGAAGACAAGAAAAGCAGTTTCACAAATCCCAGCTCTACCGCTGGATAAAGTTCAAAGGTTTGCCTGGACAGCTATCCTAGAAAGCAGCTCTTTTACCAACTTCTACCCCTGGAAAAAACCTGCTTTTTCAGTTTAATTTGCTCTCGCTTCAGCAAGCAAGCTGTGAAAATCCAGCCAAGAGTTTTATTGGCACGTCTAAGTCATAAAAAAATATAAAAATTAAAAAGTCTATTCACCCTTTTAACTGATATAACTCATGCTGGTCAAACTTTTAAGTGTACACTTGGCCTTTATAAGGAGTGCTTTAAAAATACAACAATGGAGTGTTGAAATGAAGATGTTGGGCAATAGGTGTGTTCCTCGCTTCAAAACTCCCAGGGAAGAATTTGCTCACTGGTGACATCCCATCCATCATAGATGCTGAAGTTTTGTCACTGTTCCCAATAGACCAAATTATCACATAAATCAGAAAAGGTGGAACCAGTTGAGACATGGGATCCAGCAGCATTTATTTTAAAACTAGGAGCTGCATGCTAAAAATGTCCAGTTTCTGCCCCCTCATGTTAATTTGAAAGAAAATAAGTCAGTTAATTCTCATTTTGGATGGGAAAAAATCTGTTCAGTGGATTGAAATGACGGCAGATTTTTTTCCCCCCTATTTGGCATGTGCACATGATTTAGTAATTTCACACTTGGCCTTTGGGAATTATTGCTATAAATCCCTTTGCACCGTGTGGAAATACATAACCCTTGAAGCCTGAAGACACATTTTGCTCCCCTCGCTGCTGGTGCCTGGGTTACCTCCCTGGCTGGCTTCTTCCACAGCATAAAGCCACAGCCCTAAGAGACTCTTACTGGCAAGGATGCTAATTGCTGTGACTGATTATTTTTTGTTTTCAAGCACAGGGGCTTTTTTTGGTATTCAGTGCTTTTCATAAACCCCTGTGAAGAGGCTGCTTACAGCTAATGGGCCGCTAAGAGCCCTCACCTCCACCCAGTAAAGGAGTTTGGAAAGATGTGCTGAGGGCTGTGGGATCAGATGTGCCTGGAGAACCTGGGGCTGGATTTCCAGGCACTTAAAACCCACCAGTAAAGCAAGTTCTCAGACGTGATCAGTCTGAATCCAGCATGAAAATGAGCTGCTATAATAGTTATAGAAGCCTTAATGAAGGCTGGAAACCTGCCTAAAAAGGCGCCTGTTTGGTGAGTGGTCCTGGACTTTTAATTAGTGTTCCTTCAAGACCTTGTCACTCTTTGGGGAGTTTCTTTGAATGCGTATGAGATGCTGAAATTTGGAACTTTTCTATGGAACAGAAGTTGTCACATTTTTCAGATTCAGAACAGCCAAGAGTTTCATCCAGCCCATTTGTAATCCCTTCATTTAGATGGAATGAAGCGTTTCGTTCTGATAAGGTCAAAGCATGAAAATATGAATATATTAAAATACGTGTCAAAATGAAGGTAATCAAAATGAGAACTGGAGCAAACACTGTTGAAATAATTCACTAGGCTTTTTTTTTCCCCCACTATAAATTTCAGCGCTGTGGACATATCCTCATGAAATGTTTTCATGGGAAAACTCGATTTTGCTAGGAGATAGTTACCCTGACTGAAATAATAAGATTTTGATCAACTCTTGGAAAAATACAGGCTTTAGGAGGGTAGTGCTGAGATTCCCTAGCTCTACCATCAATCACATCCTGCAAACCCTGGCATCGCTCTTGCTGCTGATGTGACTCAGAAGCCCCTGCTGACCCTTAAGCTTTGGGTTTCTGCTAAAAGCTGCACAGGGGCTGCCTGAGATACTGTGATTTAATCCATAACTTTCCTCTGGCATCTCCATCCTTCTGGCATCCTTAGACTCCGTCCCCAAAGCCGTGGTTGCTTCCCTATCCCCTGTTGAAGAAGTTGGTTGTTCAAAAGGAGGGGATGTAGTTGCCAATGAACACCTGAAAATTGATCCAGGCCATAATCATCTTATAGTATTTTAATTGTGGGTCTTTCCTTCCCGATTCCACCACAGTCAATCATTCCTCATTGAGTCAGCTGCCTCTTCTCGCCATTTTGCCCCTCTTGCTTTGAATTCGATCTATATATGCGTTTCCTAGCAAAAATACAAGCACTGTCTCCTCTTCCATGTGTGTTCCCTGGCTGCTCTTCCCCAATCACTACCGGCATTTCTGTGCTGCTGCCGCCTTTCATTGTGGAGGGGGATCTATAAAACTTGACTCATAAAGGGAAAGAGATGGGATTTGACTCATGAAGGGAAAGAGATGGTGGAGAGGTGGAAAAAAAAAACACCCCCCTCCCTGAAAAATAAAGAAATATGGGCAGAAAATGAAAGAGATTTAAAGCAGCTATCAATCGGTCGCTGTTCCAGCTTTAAGAGCTGTTGAAACAACATAATAAAGGGCAATAAACAAGGGATTTATGACCTACCTGCTGGAAATAGCTTGCTGCATCTATTGTGTGGGGTGAACACAGTGTGCAAGGCTGGGGGGATCAGTGTCTGCCTGGGCCATATGCATGCCCATGGCTCTGTCTCCAGCTTCTCGCCCCGTCTTCATCTCCTCCCCTGCCCCTCAGCCCTCTGAAGCCCCATATTTACGGGTTTGGCATTTTTGTGTCCTAAGGACTCGATTTTGTTCAGTTTGACTAGTAAGCCCAAGACGATTTGATGCAATCAGTGGCAGCAGGCTGGAATTTTAAGGGCCAGGTATTTTACCACAGGGGCTGGACCCTCGAGCTAAATCTTGAAGGCAGAAGAGGTAAAAACATAGAATACTGCCTACGGCAGCGTTGAGAAAGGCTTGTAAACTGCTGGCACATATTTAAATTGCAGGAAAATCACCAGGGGGGGAATAAATCACAAAAAAACCAAAACCAAACTGAGAAGAAAGTGAGCGACTAAACATGGAGATTTCTAATGCATTCTTCAAGGCTGAAACTGTCCTTTTAAAGAAAATACAATCTTCCTTCCTGCCCAAAACCCGCAGAGGGTTGAAACTGCAGACTTTAGCACAAAAACGTAGTTAGGCAGCACATGTCTGGTGTGGTTTAAGGATCAGCGACACAGGAGAGCTACAGCTGAGGAGATCTGAGGAGACAAAATAGCTGGAAAATGGTCCTCTGGGTATGTCGAATGGTCACCTACCCAAGAAACACACCTGCAGGAGAAAGTGTCCCGTCTGTCCCAGTCCTGGATGCAATAGCAGGGTGTGCTGGGTGTTCCTCTGCTTGGTTTCGAAGCCTTGACTCAAAGCCTTCCCTTGTAATTCATTTTCCCCTCTTTCTTCCTCAGAAAGAGTTTTAACCTCCCGCCTGTCACTCTTGCTTTCCGGCCACAAGTTGCATGCTTTTGTTTTGCAAAGCGCAGTAAATCTTAGTGGTGACATGAGGAGCTCTGGCATATCTGATGGTGTTTGTTCTTTCGGAGGAAGGTGGGGAGAAAAGTGAGCGGGCTGAGAGGGGTAAATCAATCCACTTTATAAAAAGGGAGATGCAGGATGGCACAAAGCCGTAATCCAATCGAGCCAGTGTGTACCGGAGAGACAGATCTGGGACGGGGAGGGGAGGGGTGGTGGGGATGCACTAATCCTGTGTCCCTCTTAAATCCCCAGCATGGAACGGAGCCCTTGTTAGCAAATAAAGATGGTGGAGTGGTAGCAGTGAGCTAAATAAATGCCCTTAAATTCAATTGTAATAAAATTTGGGAGCCTGCACTGCAGCCCTTTCGTAAACACTTGGGGACAAGATTGTTCTAATTATAAAAGCCCAATCAGAGGGACCAGCAGGCATGAAACCGTGGATTAATTCAGCTGCTTGAATGCCAATTTGTGGCACAGAGGCAGCAACAGCCTTCTCCATCCCCTGCCCTGAAAGGTTTTGGATGCTCTTCATCTGGCCATGCTTTGGAAATGGCTCCTGAGAAGCAAAGGGGAAAGAGGCACAAAGACCAAGAGAAAACATGGTTTCGGTGAAGCCGACAGCCCCAGGGCTTCACTCATATGCTGAGAAACTTCTTCTTGGTAGTTTGGACCATGGGGACATGCAGGAGCTTGTCTGTGCAGGTTCCCTTCCCATGTCCGTGTGTCCATCTCCAGCAGCTCCTGCGCATCTCAGCAGGGTCATCAACCATGTCCATCCATTCTCCTCCCTGTCATCCCCTGCTCCCTTGAAATAGTGCCTGTCCCTGTAAATGCAGTGAAAAGTTAAAAGGTTTGAGAGCTGCCGACTTGAAAACTGTCAGGAGAGGATCTGGAAACCTCAAAAGAAAAAACAGCAGTTTTTCTTCATTGCAAATTCAAGGGTGAGATCCTTCCTAAGCTATGCCTCTATCGCAAAGTATTTAAGATTGATTAAATAATAAACCATGGCTTCTTTCATACTGTTGTAATTTTGGGGTTGGCTTTCTACAACTTCTCTTCGAGACTCCAAAGGTTTCTTCTTCCTAAGAACCTTAAAGAAATCAAGAACCATAAGGAAATGTCACAGTGTGAGCGGTTAGAAACTGCAAGAAAATTCCCTTTTTCTCATCAAATCACAAGATGATCAAAAAGATGTTCGGAGTGGGCAAGAGTCTTCGAAAACATGTTTTGGAAATTTAAGTGGGAAGCTGTTTCAGACCTGTGGACACCTTATTCTTGGAGAAAGTCATGCTGATGGAAAAGAGGGTCAATATTTCTGCCTCCAGTTCCTCCCAGTGTTTCCTCCTCTGCTGCCACCTCTGGGGATTTCCCTTGTTTCAACTTTTCGCTTCACATGCAAAAAATAAAAGCAAACCAAATACCTATTCCTTTCCCAACACTTTCGGCTGGTCCACCTGCAGCAGACCAATTTTGAAGCAAGAAGCTTGGAGTTAATGGAAATTCTGTGAATTTACAAACAAGCCTTCAGAGGGGACAATGTGCCTATTTATCTCCTAATACAATGGTTAAAAAAAGTCTTTCTTTAATTGCGTTTAGAATCTATTCTAACGATTTACTCAGGAGAGTGTTAAGATGTCAAGGCTTTTCCATTAGTAATATATCCCCAAACAAAATCTTCGTTAAGATAGGTTAAGGCAGTAAATAGACCATTAATTTACAGGAACATAATTAGTACCTTGCAGTTATGCATGAAAACGGTAGGATTTCTTTTGTTGTTATTCAATGGCAAGATTTAAAATAAATATAGAATCAGCAGGTCAAAAACCACACAGGCCAAAAAGCATCAACGTTATTGATTGAAGTTTCAACAATAACCTTAATTCTGCCCCAGTACCTAAAACAATGTAATTTATGCAAAGAAAATACATTCTCCAAGTGGTAAATAATGAACACAGAAAGCAGCACCTAGAGTTTTGAGTAAATATCAATAAATAGCTGTAGAATAGCTTGTTTTAAGGCCAAAGACTGTATCCCATATATAAAATTGGAAACAGTATTTGAGTCATTTCTTCTCCTAAGAGATTGTTGATAATATTCAGATTTCCAATGGAAGTATTTTGTTTATTATTATTATTTATTTAATTGACACGATTGTCTTTGCAACCTTGGCGTAATTTTGTTTAGAGGAACTGAAATAAAATGTTTTGTACATTCAAGGTCCTCTACTTTAGATTCTCACAACTTAAAAAACCCCAAAAGTTCTAATTTGAAAATTAAGTTTGAGCTAATTCCGGCTTTTTCATGTGTATTACTGCACCTTGCAAAGCAAAAAGGAATTTTCAAGGGTCAGGAGCTGTACCCATAGAATAGTAAGGCTATAAATCATGGGCTTTGCTCAAGTTAAAGTATCAAAATATATTAGACAGCAGTTAAGGTTGCAGTTATAAATAACAGTGAATTATCAGATGGAAAAAGAAGCCGTGCTGGATCAAGAAGTTCAAAGTTCAGCTGCATCATGAGATGAATGTACTGTTGCTTCCCAGCTTAGACCTTTCTGCAGCAGCTAAGGTGAAAACAGAAGAAATGAAGTCTCACGGAACAGAAGGTAACAAGAGCCATTTTAATTCTTTAAATTAACTCCCCTTACTTGTTTGTTACTGATAAAAATTTGAGGTGCTGTACAGGTGGGTAGAAAATACTGTGTTTTCTTTATGGGAGTTTTAACAGGGAGTTTTACTTCTAAATATCTTTTTTTTTTTTTTTTTAAATTGGAAAAATGTCTGGTAGAACAATTTCTAGAAGAAGGTCTTGGGAAACTAAGAAAGAAATGGAATCATTTCGCCATTATTCACTTGGATTGCTCTTCCAATAACATGTAAAAGGAGCCCAAACTTAATTTTCTCCCATTAAGGCTTGTGCCTCCCCATTTCACTATTGAATGAGAGACCAAAAGCAGGACATACGAACTCGGGAAACTGAGGCAGGGGCGATTTCTTACTCGCTGAAGGCTGCAGATGGAGGCAGCACTGTCACAGCTGGGTGCTCCCAGGTCCCTGATGGCATCAGTGGTGGCATTTGCCAGTGACCGCCCTTTCACCACCATGAGACCGGCTTGGGGATCCATCCAGCATCAGTCAGTGCAGATGGGGGGATGCAGATCTTGGTTCTGCCTTCATTACCTCTAATCCAGACATGCTGACAACAGGACAAACTCCTACTGGGACAGTGCTACAGCCTGACCCTGCAGATGGTAAAGTCTCCATGTCGTAAAGCTCTGCTGCAGGGTGGAGAATTTTAATAAGGACAGGAAAAAACAGCAAGAGACAGGGAGAAAGGGATACATTGCACAGAGCCTGACCTTATTTCCTCAGAGTGTGTGACTAAATCACACGGCTAAAAATAGGTAAGTGATTTGCTTTGATGCTGTAGGATTTTGCTGATACTACTTTTGTTACACATATAAATATAGAGATTTAATATAATATTTTCCTTACTGCAGTGTCTTCTATTAAGACAGTGCTAAAGTCTCGAGAGCTGCTGCCTCTGTCTGCTGCTTTAAACCATGAGCTACAAGCAGAGGCTTCTTGGCTCTGCAGCTAATGTGCTGCTGGCCTTTGGGAAAATGCAGGAGAAATTTCTTCCAGGAGGGGTGTTTAGTGTCAAGCATTGTCTGTTCCTGGTTCTCTGAGACAGTAACTCCATGACCGGTGGGAACTTCCCTCTTTCTTTGTTATGAGCAATTGCTTTGGGAAGTTTTGGTCCCAGTCTCCCCCACCTTTATAAGGCGGAGGATAAAACCCAGCTGCCGCTGAAGGGTCTCAAGCAAATTGGCCAGCTGGTGCCTCCTGGAACAGGTTGCCCAGAGAGGTGGTGGGTGCCCCATCCCTGGAGACATTCCAGGCCAGGCTGGATGGGGCTCTGAGCAACCTGAGCTGGTGAAGATGTCCCTGCTCATGGCAGGGGTGGCACTGGATAAGCTGGGAATGTCCCTTCAACACAAACCGTTCTGTGATTCTCCAATTCTATGCACTGGAGCAGCTGTGAGATGCCCAGGGGTGGGCACTATGAGCCCACGCAGGTGATTCAGGGGAGGCCAGTCAGAGGATGGTGCACCCCAGAGGTTGATACCAGGGCCAACAGCGTTTCACATCTTCATTAATGACCAGGACAATGGCACAGAGTGCACCTCAGTGAGGCTGCAGACAATACAAAACTGCAAGGAGCTGTTGATTAACCAGATGGTGGCAGCAGCATTTAGAGGAACCTTGATGGGCTGGAGAAATGGTCCAACAGGAATCCCATGAAGTCAACTGGAGGAGGAATAACTCCTCACCTGGGGACGAATGACCTCAGGTGCCAGCACATGCTGGAGAGCAGCTTTGTGAAGAAGGACATGGAACTCCTAGTGGGTACCAGGCTGACCATGAGCCACCAATGTGCCCTTGTGACAAAGCCAACAGGCACCTGGGGACATCCAGGTGAGGGGAGGAGGTCCTGTCCCTCTACCCAGCCCTGGTGGCACATGTCTGGGTGGTGGCCCCAGGGCAGCCTGCTGGTGCAGGGAATGGACACGGCAATGTGCAGATCTACCTGCCAGCCTCGGGGGTTCAGTGGGTCTATTATACGGGAATCAGAGAGAAAGCAAAGCCCTGGACTCTGCCATGAGCTCCTCCCCAGGGCTTTAGCTCAGCTAAATGTTTTTTTCCTTCTCTGACTGAGCTGAGTGTCAGCTCTGCTAGGTGTCTGAGGCTTGAAGTGTACAAATGGAGAGAATTATTTAATACCAAACAATTATTCTGTTGCATAAAACTCTAGTATTTGTTTACTGAGGAGCCTATGCTGAATGCAAACCTTCAGACAGAACTGTCAGGAAGCAGGAGAAAAGAAATGGGGATTTATTTACATTCGGAGAGGAGTGTCTCAGTGCCCATCCACTTTTGCTTTTCTTTGGTAAATTCCCTGTTTGCACACAGAGGTACCTCCACCTTCTGGATGGACTCAGGGTTAGCTTTAGATGGGGAAACTGAGGAAATGAAGACTTCTGTTTTTCCTCCTGGCTATCTGGGAAAATCTGAGGGGATGCTGCTGCTCTCCCACATCTCCTACCGACTCCTCGCCTTTGGGAAAGAGCAACACATGCTCAGATGCGCAGTGCTCCTTGCAGAGAGCTGTGTAAATAAAGGCTCCAGCTGGGGGATGCCAAGAGCTGGCACGGCAGGGACTGCCACTCTGTCAACATAACCCCGCTCCTGACAGGCCCCATTTTGTTGAAACAGTTCCTTACGATGGACCGAGTTTATCTCTGAGTCACTGGATTTACACTGGAGATCTAAACAGCCTGGTAAATCTGCCACAGAAGCACGGGGGTAGCATTTATCTGAGTGTCCCTTTGCGCGGCTGGGGATTCTCCGTGCTCGGCTCAGCCTGGACGTGACTCTGCCCGTGCAGCAGGCAGCCTGTCTGGCTCAGGGGGACTCTTAGCAATCATAAAATGTGCAATTAACCCCCCCTTCCTACTTCAAACTGTCTCATCAGGCTCCCAAGCCAGGCAAACGTTACAGCTGGGAAGAGATGAGCATGCTGTGTTCAGCCTGCAGCTGCAAGCCAGCTACCCGAGGAAAAGCGGTGTTTAAAAATCAGAGCTCTTCCCTCCTCGCCGCGGTCAGCCCGTGCCCGCCGGCCACCCTGTGCCGGCAGATAAACCGCCTGTTGCATCCCCTCACCTGCCGTCAGCCTCCTCGGACCTGTTCTTGGAGCATCTTTTTGTGGTCCTGGTGCTGAGCAGATATAAAAGCACTAAATTAATTTTCATAGAGCTTTTCGGTCAAGCAGCTCAAAGCTTTTTAGAGACTTTAATTGAGCCTCGGAGTTAATGAAGCCTCACTAACATGCCTGCTGGATAAAGGAGTGTTTATAATCCCCTGTTTTACAGAGGTTGTGCAGAAAGCTGGCCAGGCTGCTCTGTGGGTTGGGTTAAGGTTGTTTCCCCCTTCAAAACTAACCATGAAGCACAAAATGGCTTGTCTTATTGAAACAAATATTTTCAACAAGTTGCTCTGAACTTAGAATCCTGGTTTCCTGAAGAAATAGCAAACAAACTTTGGGATTTAAATCAGTCTTTCGCCTCTGCAGAAATTTTTAATGCAAACTAAGCCAACTATTCTAACTCCCTTGAAAGTAGCAGCACCCTGAGAGGAGGGGCTGTGGGTGTTCAGAGGTTCCTGATCAGCCTCTCAGCGCTATCAAGTCGATGCTGCATCAAATATGAGAACTAGATGACTTCCAAAAGCCATGCAGTGAGCTGATGGGCCCCCTAACCCCCAAACAGGCCTCACGTCCCAGGTTGGTCCTTCTCCAGTATAGCCAGGGTGTCCGGGGGCAACATGTGTCTCAGGGCCTGATCCTGCAAAGTGTGTCACACTGATGGTGGTGAAGATGTAATCTCTTGGTACGTATTGCCAGGACTGTGCTGTGGCTGCCTAGCCCGATACCTGGCCAAACGCAAACTTTCTGTGCTTTGCTGCTTTCCGCCAGCCCTTGCCAGAGCGAGAGATGCCACGGAGCAGCAAGTTCTCCCCGAGCAGCACTGCTGCTCAGACACGCTGACCTCAAACCATTTCAATCAGTGCCTTTCCAAAGAGCCCTTGTTCTTTGCAGTTAAAGCTTGGAAAGCTTGTTTAAAACTCATCCTCTCTGTATTTTTAACTCCGGCTGCTCCAGCGTGACCCCTGCCCGGACCTCACCAGGGCTGAGCAGCTCCCTGAGCCCTCCCTGCCTGGCTCCTGCCTCCATCCCTGCCTCTCCCTAGGATTTTGCTTAAAAATTTCTTCCCCTTGCAGTCCTGTAGCTCTGCTGCCTGTGTCTACTGTGCCTGGGGTGCAGGGAGCTCAGGCTGCCCAGCATTTTTCAGGTAGGAACCCATGCTGTCCTATATTGAATCAATAAAATGGATAAAGTGGGTAAGACTTGTAACCTGCTGCTCTGTTTTTCCCTGCCTGATTTAAAGAGCGACCCTTGCCAGGCTCCTGCGGGCTCGTTTTTCGCTGTGGGCATGAGCAGAAGACAGCAGTGGGATGTCATGGGGTGGGCTGGTCCAAGCTGAAGGCTTCGCAATAAAGTTTAGAGAAGTGTGCTAACTGCCGTGGGCTAGAAAATACACAGAAATCACAGGGAAAGACCTCCTTGTTTCCCATGAAACACCAGCACAGACACCACTCCTCTGGTGCTCCCTGTTGGGCTCCCCCAGCCCCAGGACCAACTCCATGAGCGGTGCAGGGATAACCCTGAGCGTCATGGGATGGAGGGCCTGGCAGAACCAGACAGCACCATGCAAAATGGGTTTCCCCGCAGTTAAGCCGGAGCTTTGCCTTTGGGGACACGCGTTGGGATCAGCCCTCTCATCTCCATCTGCTCTTCCCGCTGCAGATTTCCTGGAGGATTTTGAAGAAATAATTCAGATTTGTTAAAAAAAAAAAAAAAAAAAAATTATATATACATAGAGAGAGGTATGCACAAATACAGGTGGCTTTAAGGCTCCGTTTCCAGCCGAGCCCCGTGCGCGGCAGGTGGCGTCCCCGCTCCACCGGCGACAAGCGGCCGCGGGGACGCGCAGGCGGCGCCGGAGCGGCGGGAAAGCGGGGGACGGAGCCGGGTTCCGGCAGCACCGGGGCTTTGTGGTGCTGCCCGGGGCTTTGGGGTGCTGCCTCGGGTTTGGCAGCGCTGAGGGTTGTTGTTGGGGGGCGATGTCCGGCTGCTCGATCCCGTCGGGCAGACAAAGTTGGTTGGGGTTATTGGAGCTAAATCTGTCTGTATTCTGGCAAATCATCGCTCCTCGATGGAGAAAACACGTTGCTTCTAAAACACAGAAGCCTCCTTCCGGCACAGTTCCCCCCTATTTCGCCCCCCCAACCTTAACTGTCTGTGTTTCAGTCCTGACTGTGCAGCATTTGCACATCGAGGGTGCCTGGCGCATTCTAGTGATATTATAGAATTATATAAATCATTTTGGTTGGAAGAGAACTTTAGGATCATCGAGTCCAACCATAACCTAAATCCAGCACTAATCCATGTCCCTAAGAACCTCATCTCCACGTATTTTCAACCCCTCCAGGTATGGTGACTCCACCACTGCCCTGGACACCGCTGGTCTTTTTTTTCAATTTTCTGGTGCTTTTAAACACTGCTCAGTTTTCAACTTCAGAAAAGCTGCAGGGACTTTGCCAGAACCGCTGCAGTAAAAATTGCACTACAACTAAATATAGAAAGGAAATTTTGGATGAAATACAGGCTTGGGTGCATTTTGGCAGAAGTCTCAGTGTTTTCCTCCCAGCGCTGGCTCTGTGTGGAGGAGAATATTCCCAGGAATAGATGCAGATGGCACCCGGGGCTGGTGTTTCAAAATGTGTAGGGTAAGTTTGCATCAGCATGTGGTGAGTTAGCAAGTAGAACTGAGTTGAACTCAGATTTTATATCCTGTGAAATTCCCAGTGCTTTTTCATTCCAAAGTAGAATAAGCCTTTTAATTTTGCTCTGTAAAAATAGAATAATCTGGAGAGAAATCTTTGCATTTAGAATGATTATCATCAGCATTGAACTGTTTTGGCTTTGGTAGTTGATAAGTTCACTCTGACACTTCCATCTTGACTTTTAGAGTCTTTTACAAGTGATAATGTGGTAAGAGTCCAAAAAAAGAAAGGCAAAATAAATGGCAAAGTAGAACTGTATCACTTAGATTTTTTTTTTCTTTTTAAAAAAGCAATAAATGTAAGTGGAATTGTCATACTCCTGCAAGCCACTTTGCATTCATTGAATAGCATCCGCTGCCTGAAGAATCTTCTGTGCGGTAACTTTTGACCCAGATGTGCTCAGATTTTCATTTACAATAGAAAGAACAGTGTGCATATGCAATCATCAGGTCAGGATGAATTGTAATTTGTAATACTACTTATAAATTGAAGTAAGAATATTCATGTAAACATGTATGTCTTTATAGATGAATTTATAGTTTATTATTTTCAGCTGCTCGGTTATGATTTAACAGATGTAACGTCTGCGGGGTATCCTGCTGGTCAGTTATTGTGGGTCCATTTGATGCATTCCCTCCCCTGGAATACAGCTGTGCTGGATGAAGTGGAGAACTGAGAAGCAGTTTGGTGCATCCTTAGCATACTGAGTTTTTGTAGGCTCAGCGTGCTTATTTCTTTATTTACCCATTTTAAACCCCAGCTCCTTGGCCCGGGGGGTGTGATGAGCTGTGGGTGAGGCTGCCAAGGGGACCTTTATCATGTATTTGTGATTCTGGGGGGGTATCCTTGTGAATACCTCAATCTGCTTGAGAAGAAGGTATTCCCTTTTTCACTCAATGCTCTGCTTTTCACCTTACAATGCTGTTGGTTCACAGGGAGGCTGTTGCTGCTGGCTGGTTCCCCAGGGAGGGCTGATGGGGACCTCAGTGCTGTCACCAGCAGCAACGCCACCAACTGCATGGGGACTTCCCTGGGACTGCAACTCCCTCCTCTCCTCCTTTCTCTGCTCTCTGCTGTACTTCTCATGTTCAAAAAAACTGTGACCCAGCTGAACTCACCAGGGCTTTGATATTGAGAAACCTGGAATTCAGCACCTCACCCATTCCCTGACTTTCCAGTGAGCCGGGAAAATGAACTCAAATGGAATAAAACTGCCGAGTATTCATTTCTTGTGAGCTGCAAATGAGGAGCAGGATGGGGAGGGAGGAGATAAAATCTGGGCTGAGAAGTGAGTTTGGGGTTTGCTGGGCTTCTGTCGCACAAAGATGAATTCCTGCAGTACCTGCTGATAACTTTTTAGCTCATGTGCCTTGGTTTCATATCGCTGCTTTTCCTAAGCGCCTTCACAGCCAATGGGCCTGGTGAAATTTGAGGTTTCTGCTCATTTTAGGCTGCCTCTGAATTAATTGAGCACTTGTGAAATAAGCTACTGTCTTGTAGTGTTATTTTCAGTTCCTCCAGGATGAGTAACGTGGGGCCTGATTAGAAGGAATAGCTGAGAAGGACTCAATGCTTCTGTGCTGGTGTGAAATGTGTCCAAAGCTTGTGGGGAACTAACTGATAGGATGACTTTTTATTGGAAAAGGTTTCTCAGGTCTAGGGTCAAATTTCTGCTAAAGCAGAGAGAAAGAGGGAGCAGAACAGCTGAGAAGCTCTGGAGGGAGATGTTCGCCTGGTACGTAAGAGAACCTGCTTCAAATCCGTGGTCTTAATGAGGAGGGGAAACGAATCAGAATCTTTCACAACTCAGCCTATCCCTCTTTATCACCAGGGCGCTGGATCAGAAGCATGGATAACTCTCCTTTAAGTGTTGCAAGAAAATTAGAAAGGTCTCATCCCACTCTAGAAACTATTATTATTATTATTACTACTATTACTTTATGCATCTCTCACAAGAGAAATGTTTCCAACTGTAGCCAAGGCTTCTTTTGCTGGAATTGGGAGTCTCAGGGTCATCCCAGCCTCAGCTCGTGATGCTTTGCTGCTCTCCAGAGCCCCTCAGGGTCTCTGCTTGGTTCTACATCCTTCATCTCAGCCTGTGCTGGAGGGATGGGCAGCTCTGAGCTGCTCACACATTCTCTTTGCTTCCACCAGAGGTGGAAACAGCCCCTAATTGTCCTTGACCTACCTCGAGAGGGGGGTTATGAAGCATAATTAATTTCAGTTTCAAAAGAACTTTGGGTTCCCAAGAAGAAAAATGCTCGAGAAGTGCAAATCATGATTAATCATTATTATTATTTCCATAAATTCCCACTTCGGCTTGGTTGGAAAACAGAGGATATTTAGCGCTGCCTGTGAAGGTAGAAAGGATAGAGTGCCCCCTTAGCCCATGGGGCTGCAGTCACGTCTGTGGAGTTACACCTGATCAGCATCACTGCAGTGGGAAGAGAATCAGACCCCACCGTCGCTTTTCTCTGCACTAATGGATAAATTGCTGCTGGTCTCTCCCTGCAGAATGCGGGAGGCAGATCACTACTTGCTGTTCCTCTTTTTCTCCCTTGTGGAGGGGCTGGAAGGTTTAATTCAATCATATTCCTAAATAGAAAATAAAAGTGCAATGAAAAGAATGCACAGATGCCTGTGAAAAGAATTTTGTCTTCGGCGTGTTTTGATCTGGATGTCAGAAGAGCAAGACGAAACCCCGTGATTGACACCTTTGTTCTGCACAAGGTGCCTTGGAGGAAGCTTTCAGAGCAAAAGGTTTTCTTTGCTGGAGGGGGTGTGGAGAAAGTCCAGGTTTCACAGCTTTTTGGGTTTTGGGGGTTTTTATTCCCCTATCCACTGTGTAAAGATGAGAGACCTTCTGAAGTTTTATTTTTCTGGAGAGAGCGACTCACTTCAGCAGCAAAACAAGGATTTACAAATCAATGCTGTTCTCCCTCCTGACCACTGATTCCCTTCTCGGAAAGACGCTCCTACCCAGAGACCCCTCTCACCTGAGAGATCCCGAAACACCCAAACCCCTCTCAGCCCCTGGGGGTGTGTGAGCCTGAAAAATGACGGCAGGATGAGTCCAAGTGACTTTCCCAAGGTCTGCCAGGAGTCACCCACACCCCGGGATGCTCCTCCAAGCATCAGCCTTGTGCAGATGCTGGGAGATTTTTAGCAAATAAAAAAGTGCAATCACAAACACTTTGACTTTTGCTATAAATCAGGGATGTCTCGTTTCAGTGATGACAACACTTCGCTGGCTGGGTACGTCACACCTGCTCGGGCTGGCCTGGCTGCTGGGACAGCAGCGCTGAACTTTGTAAAACACTCCATCTCCAGCTTGAGTTTGCATCTTTGGATGGTTTTATTCAGTCCCATTCTCTGGCATGGTGGGAACACTGGAAATCCCGTGATATTCCCTCTCCCTTTGCACCAAACACTGACTCAGAGCGGGAGAAGGCAGGGATGCTGTGCTGGGAGCTCACCCTGTTCATAGATCACTGAGAAAGCTCCACCGACAAACAACGAGATTCATTTTGGTGCCAGCCAACCATAAATTTATTTGCTTGTTAATGCAGCTTCTCCCAGTTCATGTTTTCCCTAACTAGGAGCATCAAAATGTCAACCTGTCCTCAGGGGTATATCAGCCTCCTGAACTGAAGCCAGTAACGAGATTAGAGTCCGTTCAGAAGTGCCACCTCTCCCTCATGTGCTCTCTCAGTCACTCGCACTTATTTTTTTATTATCTTCTTCTTTTTTTCTCCTCCCACTGATGTATTTTTTCCCTTCTCTTCAATTCCTCTCTTCCTCAGTTCTCAATGAAACAAATGTGAGCTGACACACACACACGGTGTCACCTCCCCTGTCCCCATTTGTCATCTTGCACCTTCTCTTTCTGCAGGCTGCCCAGCCCGGCAGCATCAGCCAGGGAACAGGGACAGGGACAGGGACAGGGATGGCTCCTGCTGGGGTCATGCTCCCCATGGACCATCTCTGATTTTCCATATGGATGTGAAATAAGAAGAGCTGCTTGAAATGGAATAAATACGCAAACATGAGGTAGGTGGGAGAAGGGCAGGTTTGTGGCTGGAGGGGGAGGCAGAGAGGACACCCCAGACGCAACTGCAGCCTGTGCGGCTGGAGGATCTTAAACACTAGAAGATCTTCTGAATGGAGAGCTATGGCCATGGTAAGGCAGGGAAGCATAAAACAGGCCCCAGGTCATGTGAAACACCTACAAAACTCAAAGAGGGAGCCTTCGTGCTAGGGGAGATAGCTTCTTTTGATGCAAAGAGGTTTGAGCAAAGGGTGCTCAGGACACAATGACAGCCCCATCCAGCTTGGCAGAAGGGCACAGGAGATAGGATGGACTTTTATTCGAGGAATAAATCTCCCTGATCTGCCCCAACAAAACTGCTCAGTTCCTGCCGCCCAAGGAGGAGAGTGAGTGTTTGCTTCTCATCACACTTCACTTTTAGGTTTGATTTCAAGCCCCTTTTTATTAACGTGTAGTCACCTGCTGCAGCAGGGAGCTGTGTGTGTGATTAATGGGCCCTGAAATATTATCGAGTTTGAAAGGCTGCTTGTTGGAAATTTGCACTGAATGTAGTTAGCTGGGTTTTTTGTGCATCTGGGCAGCCATTTCACACCACAACTGCCACCAACAGATCAAAAGGGTGCAAGTGGAAGTGACTGGTGTGGGAGCAGGATTCCTACACCATGGACAAGAGCTTGCAACTATCTAGACCTTAATCTTAGCAACGTTCACTCTTGCTAAACATCTGCAAATCCACCTTGGGTACGTGTGTTTGGAGTGACTCACCAAGCCCAGACCCATTCAGAGGGA
The DNA here is from genome assembly GCF_037038585.1 of Patagioenas fasciata. Lineage (NCBI taxonomy): Eukaryota > Metazoa > Chordata > Aves > Columbiformes > Columbidae > Patagioenas > Patagioenas fasciata. The sequence goes on from NC_092539.1 coordinate 4,892,363, forward strand.
CAGACAGTGGGCCTGGGGACACATGGACTCTGGTCTCTGAACAGGTGACTCAGACGGATGGGAGAAGAGTGTGGCTAGAAAGTTATTAAACTTTTCTTGAAGTAGGAGCATAAAAACATTCTTTTTCTGAGAATTTATTTTCCTGACTTTTTAATAAAATATTTGACCTTCCAGGATGAAGGAATGAAGGGTTTTTTTCCCCTTAAAATTTTAAAAATAACTTTACATTTTTCATGGAAGAAGGTGTCTTCCATCCAGATTTCATTTGGTCTCATACTTGCAAAGCACACTCATACCACTAATTCTTTGCTTTTCTACGCATGAAATTCACCCATGAAATGAGGGAATTATGAAATTAACTGTCTTGAGAGCTCAGCTTGCCTTGGCTCAGTCTAATAAGATGAAGGCACACGGTAGGCACCTATACATATATTTTAAAACTATCTGTGCGGTACAGCTGGACTCAAACCTGGAGAACCCTTACGTTGCATCTCTTACTTCTCCAGCTCCTCCCCGAGTAGCAGTTCTGATGAAAGGGGACATGTTTCACAGCAACTCCTTTTTTTGTAAGCCCAAATCTCTGGCTCGGAAAAGCAGCAAGGCCCAGGCATTAACGCATGAAAGCAGGATCCAGCGTTCCCAACTGGCTGTGCTCTGAAGATTGATTTTTGGTGTCTGGTCCCCAGGCAATACATGCCTGTTACAGCTCCTCACCGTGAGATATCCAGTGGAAGCTACAGTTGCTGCTCCATTAGGATTTTTCTGGGCCACTTTACAAGCTTTATCAGTGATGTGCATCGTCCTGGACGAGCCTTTAGCATTTCTATTTGTTTCCTCTTGCCCTTTCTGCCTGTTGAAGCTGTAATCTCCCCTGGACGGATGTGATCTTTGCCCGATATTTGGCAAAAGGTGGCCTTTAATTCCTAATCTTGTCTGGTCAGGCCACATTTTTTTTTTCTCCCTTCTTATCTCCAAAAGACTCCGACTACACTGGCTCCCATCCCATCCCATCCCATCCCATCCCATCCCATCCCATCCCATCCCATCCCATCCCATCCCATCCCACCCTCCCTAAACACAGACAGTTCCTATGTCCACCAGGTACCATCACCTTCCTCATGGCTTCCTCAGTTTGACAACCCTAAAGGCAATATAATGCAAAGAAATGACATTAAAGTAACCTTGGAAATGGGGTCTTACAAGCTGTTGGTGATTTTGGCTACGCTATGACCTTAGGAGCATTGTCTGGCTTTCTTCTAGCTTATAACTAGAAATTGAGTAAGAAACAAGAAGAGTTTTCTGCACTGGGGTTTGCTGAGAGAGGGAAAAAGAAAACAGATGCCACATCCAAGCTGGGATTTCCCTGAGTAAATAAATTATAAAATTATATTAAAGCATCTTTTTAGTTGCATATAAAAGCTAGAAAATGAATGTCTCTTCCATAATTGCTGCAAAGGGCCTAAAACAGCCATTTCTATTTGCAGTTTCATATTTCAATAAACTTTTATTTATTTCCATTTGAGTGAATGCTCCTGTTCATGAATATTTTGAGGGATTCAGTGCACTGTCCGAAACTAATGCTGATTTTCACTAAAGCCACATTCGCCTTCAGTCTGTACTGATATTCCTCCCTCCATACCCATGGGAAAGCAGCAAGATGACTGTAATAAATATTTTCAGACACAGTTGCTTTAGCTCAAGCACAAAATTAACTTTTCTGATAGGTTTAAAAACAAACAAACAAACAAACAAGTGAGCAAGCAAACCAAATCCTTAGATCTCTCCTTAGGACATTATTCGAGCTGTATTTTTTCCTTCTTTTCTAGGGGAAACCATGTCATTTGTGGATGCAGCCATACCTTCTGTGTTTAAATTGAACCCAGGTTTCGTAATTTACTTAACTAAATTAGGAAATGAAGGAAATCTCTCGCACACCTTTTCTTAAAGCTCAAAGCCAGGAAATGAGAAGGCTACACTGCCTTCTTTTTTTTTTTTTCTTCAGAGCTGAAATAAGAAACAAGAACTTGTTCTTTCAGGTTTTGCAGAGGGAAAGAGTTTGGTCTAGCAAGAAATCAGCTCAGCTGGGGGTGTGAGAGAGACCCAGTTTTAGATTCCTACTGTGAATCACGCAGTGGATGTTACCTCGCTTCCCTTATCCTAAAACATTTCTGGTCCTTCTTCCGAGTTTTGAGCAATAATTCCACCTTGAGAACATTTACTCTTGAACCAGAAAGATGACTGCAGAAAAATCTCAGTTTAATAAGTTTTTCAATAAACAGAAGTAATTACAGACTGACCTATTTGACGGTTCGGGATATACCGTGAAATGCTGTACCCATGAACTTTGTTTCCCTTCAGACTGGTTACATACACACCATCGAATGCCTTTCACGCACAAGAAACTCCCTCTGCCAATGCCTTTGGTGATGGTCCCTTTTTTCCCTTTCTTTTTTAAGATCAGCACTTCTGGGGTTGGGATTTTGTCCTGAGCTGAGGCACTTTAGTAGTGAGAGGGTAAATCTGTGGTCCAATTCCCATCAGCCAGCTCTGCCTGGCATCATCCCACTGCAGCTACGGAGCAGCTCTTGTTCCTTCACAGGGCTTAGCCCAGCTTTCCTTGCTAATTAAGCTAATGCATTACACTTTGCAGGAGAGCAGGATTACCAGCAAGCGACTGTCTGTGCAGGCTCATAACATGATTGCTTCAGAGAATATGCCCCGTGTTGCTGACTTGTGATGGAGGGTCGATGTTTTTGGTGGGGTGGAGACCTGTTTTTTGGGAATCCAAAGCACAACTGGCTCAGAAGCAATAGGAGGGGAAAGTGCTCAGAGATGGGACTCCAAGGGGAGCTATTCTCTGTACTTTGGGGTTTTTTTGGGAGAGATGGTGCACGGCTGCCTGATGGTCGCTCCTGTTTTCGTGAGGCCGAGGTTCATTGCCGGGGTGCAGGGGGGAGCGGGGGCTGCTGGAGCCAGCTCAGTCCATATGTCCGCAGGCATCCTGGAGACCGGTGCAATATGGAGCGGTTCAGCATTTGATGAATGTTGTCATTAGTGTTCGTGGCACTTACGGGCTTCCATTTATCCTGAGCAACAGTGATTTATGTCTGGAGCATATAACCAGGTAAAAAGTATTTTAAAAGCTAGGGGAGGGGCTCTCAAAGAGCTTTAGCCTCTTCCCCTCCTCTCCTTCCCCATAAACTAATCACAGTTGAAAATATGCAGGAGTGACACAGCCTTCACTCTTCTCCACAGTTGTCCTCACTGCTCCGATGCTACAACAGGCAGTTCCTTCATTTGAGAAGAACCTTTATCCCTAAAAAAGTGGCTTTAAAAGGTTCTCGACATCTCTCCTTTTCCTCAGCTTCTCACTCCATCCCTCCACCCTACTTTGCTTGCTGATAAGGGTGCATCTTCAGAGCTGCCTGCTCGTGCCACGATGATGCTGCAGGGCTGGGCTTGCAAAGGGCTTGAGAAAGAGCTTACAAAGCCTGGCTGGAGCAGAAACCGGCTTGGAAACTTCACTGGTACAGCTTGACAGTGGAAAATGCAGGAGGCAAAAAGGGGTGGGGAGCAGAAATAATTGTTTGGTAAAAGCCAGCTTTCTGTCCTCACTAGTTCCAATTAGGTTTTAGCTGGGCAAAAAGAAAACTCAAAGCAAATAGTTTCATTATGACACTAGGAAAAGTTGGCTTACCTACTTTTATTATATATGAATAACATTTTGCAGAGTCAAACTGATAAATGCCACGTATTCAAAACCAAAGTTTTTTTGAACCCAAATGGCTTTTTTTTTCACCCTCTTTCTGTTCCATTTTAAGAAAAATAGACCATTTTTTTCCTGATTTGGATGGGGAAGCTGATCTGAAGCTTTCACAGAATGGGAACACGGCTTTCTGATGAGCTCTGCCTGCGCATGGACTCCCCAGTCAGCAGTTTAATGCCATTCCATTCATTTACACCAGTGTAAATCAGGAGTAATTGTCCTGAAATCAATGTCACCGTGATTGACCAGATTTTCAGAATAGCTCAACTCCCAGCTAAACCCCTGCAATACGTGGCCAGATGTATTTATTTATTTCATTTAAAGAGCTCTGTGGATACCTATCTTCTGTGAAATTGGGCACTGAGCAACAATATTGAATGCTGATTACAGCTTGTCAAAAAATGAGGGAGGGGAGAAAAAGCAATATTTGCAAAAAGCTTTGAAAAAGATTTACGGTTTTATTTTTTCCTTTTCCTTTTCCAAGAGCATTCTGTTTTTCTCAGTTAACTTCCATCCTCCTCCTCCTTCCAAGAATGTGTGCGCACATCCTGCTTTCTATTCTTGATCCTCTCTCCCTGCCTCTGACTGTGAGGTTACATCTCAGCACAAAACATACATGAGACACCCCACAGACCAAAGAGGCTGCAGGAATAGGAGAACTCCAAAGGAGACGTGTTGCCCCTCACCTCTACTAGGGTAACAATTGACCTCTTTGGGTGCAAGCTTGTCTCCCTAGCTCAAGGTTGAAGCACATCTCAAGACATAATAGTGCACCTTTAAAGGTTTTGAGCTTCTTTCCCTCAAACCAGCCCATCAGGTGTGGCTCTGAGCAACCTGATCTGGGTGTAGATGTCCCTGCTCGTGGCAGAGGTTGGACTGTATGACTTTCGAAGGTCCCTTCCAACCCAAACCATTCTATGATTCCCACGCTGGTTGCGTGAAGGAGCAGTTTGCTAACAGCCTTGCCTGTGCAGAAGAGCCGCTTGCAGGCCTGAGGGTCCATCCTGATTAAGAAAGGTGTTAATTGCTTATTTGCTAACCTCCTTGCTATTTTCTCCTCTCTCCCACTTTGGTTTGTGAATGAACGGTATAAACAGCTCCACCATTCAGGCTCTCTGGGTGAGGACATGCAGGGAGCGGGCAGGGAGGGGAGCATCCTCTGGGAAGGAGGATGAAACGTGTGTGTTGAACCACATGTTCTCATTTTGATTCACATTGAATATGAAAGGCAAGCAGAAACCCAATTAGTAACCTCTGAACTAGCCCCGTGTTATCTCCGGGAACACATGCCATCTGCCAGATCCTCTGCCACCCAACAGCCCCCTCCCTCTTCCCAGCTAAATGAAACAGGTGGTGGAGCCGATTTCTGCGCTGGAGACACCACACAGGGATCAATATTTAATAAAACAAAACACAGACACCTCCCGCTCCCCCAAATCAGCCCCCAGCCCATGGTTATTTGCTGCCTCCTCTCTTCCCATCAGTCTTCATGCTTCACTCGCTCGTCCTGTGGACCAGCTCCACTCAGCAGCTCTTTTGGATTTGCTGCTCCTGGAGGGGATGGGAGTCACCCAGGGCACCGATGAGATCTTTTGATGGCTGGGCTGGCAGGACTCAGCTCGTGCCACGGGCTGCTGTCGGCGCTTTGCTGTCTGCTGCGGTCACAGAAAGCTGCTCCCAGCCCCCAGCCAGAAAGAGGGAGATTTCCAGGGAGAATGCACAAAAAAACCCTTGCAGTTCTGACATCTAAGCTGGCAGGATCTGGGCATTGCTGTGATGAAACCCAGGGGTGAGGGACAGGTAAAGCTGGTCACAAATATGCTGCTGACATAAACTGGCAAGAAAGGGCTTTTTCTCCAGTGCTGACCTTGGCTTTGGGGTGGATGCTGTCACTGGATGCACAACTGATATTTTGTATAGCATGGATCTGGATGGGGGTTATAGGTGGCTGTGCCACAGCTGTCATTTCTGATGTGACATGGCAGAAAAGGAAGAAAGTGGAAACAACACAACTTTGCTGCAATGACCTGGGTGCTGCAAGCTCCCCACCAGCTTCTGGTTGAGCTCCAGGTTTGCATCCTGCTCCTCAGAGGCCCAGAGCACAGATGACATGGTTGGTGGCATCAACAGCTCATCCATCACTGGAAACAGGGAGTCACCACTGCAGATGCAGTGCTGGAAAGGAAAAGACACAGCTCCCTTCACCAAGCTGCCTGGTGGGACAATGACAGGGCCACACATCCCAACTTGTCCCTTTCCATGAACGGCCAAGGTTTGGCCATGCTGCTTTTCTTCCCCAGCAGCCTGGATAATTGTGTGTTTATAGTAAAATTGACAGATGGGAGTTTCAGTGTTTCAGGGAGGCAGATGGTATCAGAGGAGGGTGGGAAAAGTCTGGCAAGGAAATGCCAACCGGCTCTCCTTGTGCCAAAGCTGCAACATATGCCTGCCTTATGCAAAGCAGCCCCGTTTTCCTCCAGAAAAGTTCAGGGAAGTAGAACTGCGAATCAATAACCTGGGTCTCCTGTCAAATGCTGCACGTGCTGATGGCCTCTGTCTTTCTCAACTAGAGAGAAGCCTGTATGTGAACACGAGAAAGTCATTTAAAATCCAGACCCTGGCTCCAGCTGTGCTGACCCCTTGGTAGATTTGCGATGGTTAATGACAATCCCCAAAGTCTTCTTTCTCTCCTCCTCCCTTCTACTCGTGACTTCAGTGATGGAGCAAGGACCCTGACTACCCTGAGCTGTGGATTTTTCCTGAGCGTAACAAGTGGTGAGGAGAGAAGAGGAAAAAATGTCTCTGTACCCTGAGGTTTGATTATTGAAAGGAGAGACAAAACAGGTTTGCTTTGGATGTGGTTTAGGGTCATGCTTACCTACCAGTATCCCTGTCCTGTACCCTCACGCTCTTGTTGCAGGGGTTGGGCTGTGTCAGGGAGACCATGAACATGTCTCAGTCGTAGCTATGGCCTCTACTCAATTTGTAGACCTATAGATTTTCTCCTTTACTCCTGTAGTAGCCACTACCATTCCCTCTCCTTCCCGCTCTCCTTGCCCCTGTAAAGTGAAAATCTCTAAGTGCTCTGGAACTTACAGGCTTAGTTTTGCATTTTGTATTATGCTCTAGTGCATGTGAGGGATATCAGTTAAATACTGGCATAGCTATTTCTAGGTTATGGTCAGGGCAAAGCGTCAGGCAAAGGACATTTTGTGTGAAGCACCCTGCAAATTCAAATTGCTGGGCCCTTCTTGCCACCAAAAAGGTAGTAGAGGAAGTCAGAAACTTTACTGGGACACAGACATCAACATCAGCTTCTTAAAAACTACAAAGAGAGATTTATTAGCCCAGAGTGGCCAGGACTGGGTTTTAAACCTCCTCTGAAAGCAGTTTTCTCCACTCCAGCTGCTGGCACAGTGTTCAGCTTGCCGTGAGACTCCAGGTTTTCCGGATCTTTCCAGGTTTTCAATATCTTCTGATACTAAGTTGTCAATAAAGAGGCTGGTAAGTGAGGAGGACTCCACATTTATGAGAAAGAATAGTAGATCTGGGAATTATCAGGCTATTCAAACAGCAGATAAATCATAGAAAGTGGCAGATATTTCTCTATCAGGGACAGACCAGAGTTCCCAGTAGCTGTGTCTGCATACTGGGGGAATGATGGGTATAATGCCGCACCAGGGCTTCCAGCCTGATCCTGCACCATGCAGGGGGAGCAGCACAAGGTGTTGGGTTCTCTCAGCACCCACCAGGTCCAGGGGAGAGATGGTGTCTCTGTGCATCACACTGAAGTGATCGCACACTCTGCTGTGCTGAAAGCCTGGGGTTTCTTACCCAGCTTGCCGGATGCAGCTGAGTTTCTGCATCCCATCTAGATGGCAGGCATTGGAAACAGAGAGAAAAACGGCCAACCTGAACATGCCCCTTTTTCTTGCAAAGTATAATTAATGGCAGTTAAATGAGTCGCCTGTGTTGATGCATCACACGCAGCGAGGAGGCTGAGAGCCCATTTGTTACAGATCTGGGCCACCTCTAATGCAAGATGTGCAGAGGTCTTGATGGTTCCATGGTGCTGGCAGCTCAGGGGAGCTTTGGAGGTGGAAGGAGAGGAGGAAGAGGATGATGTTGCAGGTTTGCTCTTCCTTCTTTTCTTCCCCAGTAACCCATTTTTATTCGGAGGAGTTCACGTGGGAGCCCTGGCAGGCGGGTGTTTGGGATGCAACCTTTGGATGCTGCAAACAGCACGGTGATGCCAGGGGAGCGGCTGAGTGTCCTTGTCCTTTCTTCACAAGGGGAGGTAGATCTTGCAAAGCCATGGCAGGCTGACACCTCTTTCCCAAGCTTCTGGTCATAGTTGTGGGGTTTTAACAAAGTAAGAGCATCAAGATCCCCTCTACAGAGGAAAACAGGAATCAGTTTTTTTCTACGGAGACCCTCTGGTGTAGAATGGGATGGGGGGGTGATTCATCACTACAAACAGCCTAGGGAATGGTGATGTATCAAAAATACCATTAAGGCTTTCAATAGAACATCTCCAACAAAAGAATACAGGCTTCTGAGGGACAGCAATGCTGTAGCGTTACCCACTGCCCGTGTTCCTGCTGTACAGCAAATTCCCTCAGGCGTTTCAGCTGCCCTTAGGTGCTGATCACAGCTTCTGAAACTCAAAGCTGTTTTACTGCCTGGCAGTGCACACCAGCAGCGTTTACTCTGCACAGAGCAAGCCGGGGCTATGAAGAGCAAGGGGACAGACAGGAGCAGAGGGGAGTTGGAGGAGAGCAAGAAACTCATTAGATCACACTTGACTTATAAAGCCAGAGTCACCCTTGATGAAACTCTGCTGCAGTCAGTGCAGAACAACACCGTTGACTGATGGCTGTTTCTCCATGGTGAGGAGATGGATGTCTCCCAGCCAAACAGCTACAGCCCAGACACTTCTTTCTCTCTGGCTGCTTTTGGCATCCATTGCTTACACCAGTTCCAGTCTGGCCAGCATGCTGGGCCATCTGGGAAGGGTGACCACCCAGAAACAGTGACGCTTCTTCATGTTACTTATCAGGACAGCAGCAATCAGGAATTTGCTGGGGATGCCATGTGCATCCCATGCTGGAGTAGCACGGGTGGAAGTCACAGCAGGACAAGCACCCAGTGCCAGCGGCTGTGGGAAGCAGGGCATGTCCCTGCAGGGTAGCAGGTGTCTCTGCTCAGCTCCTGGGTCCAAAGCCCTGGTTCCCCACAGCCCCAGTGACAGATCTGTCTGATCTGCTGCTTTCCATCCTGCTGCCTGTCCTTTCACCTCTGGCTTTTTTTCCCCCTCTCTTTTATTCCCTGCTTATTGTCCTTATCTAGTAAGGCCCTATTACCTGCTTTTATCTGCAAAAGCGTCTAATCTCTGACAGCACCTGGTGTTTGGCTGGACGTGGACAGAACACATCAGCTTTATTTTTTGTATTTTTTTCAAAGTGAAATTTCAAACTGCCTTTCGGCCCATGGGATCCCTCCCGCTCCTTTTTTTCAACTTTGCAGCGATGCCTTTGCAGCTCCTTTCTTGCAGGAAGAGTGCTGTGCATGGAGGACGAAGGACCAGACTGTACATGTGTTGGTCGCACTCCCGGTTTGTTTAAATAAGTGTCAGCCCTCTGAGTCTGGATTAGCTACCCAAGGGGCTCAGGAGGCTGCTGAGCACCTCACATCTGAAGGGAGGTAATGGAGAGGGACAGTGGGTGAATCCTTTCTCCGCACTGTCTGAAACCAGGATGCCTGTCCCTGTTACTCAGTGACCTTGGTGAAGTTACTCACATTTCTCCTTCAGGCTGTCATTGCTTTGGGAACGAGAACAATCTCTCGTTACATACGTACATATAAATAAACCATTTAGCACAGTGGTGGGCGTCTTTACTGCTGTTATAGTAACAACCTGTCTCCTCCTGTCCTATCTCCATCTGAGAAGAAATAAGTGTTTCTCTGTCTCCGGGTATGAATAGCAGGATGGGGTTTTCTGCTGGATATCAGTCTGAGAAAGGACTCAGTCTTTTTCTTTTTTCTTTGAAAATGAGTTCGGCACTTGTTGCCGATTGCAGACTGAACCCTGGTGAGTGGTGGTTGCTCTCTGTTCATACGTAGATACCTGTCAAGCGTGACCAGCCCAGACTATCCTCATGAACTGCCCGCTCACCCTTCTCAGCCTTTCACCCCCTTTAGTAAAGACATCTCTAATGCATGAGCCAGGGGGAGGGGGAGTGACCTGAGGGACTTTTTTCCACCTCTTGTGCCACTTGTTGCTCACTTCTTGTGCCACCATGTCTGGGTCCTCCGACCAAGGTGTTCCCCAGTTTCCCTGCATAGAAAATGATAATATTAATCTATTATCAAGCTTGCACAGGAGCGCACTTGCTGCTCTTCATTTGGCTTTAAGTCCTCAGAGCTGCACAGGAGGACCTGAAAACCTGCTCCTCTGTTTGTGACCCCACTGGGAAGCAGCACAGTGAGAATGGGACCGAACGATGCTGGAGCCCCCGCTCAGGGCTGCAGCTGCAGCAGCTGCAGGAAGCCAGGCAGGAGTAAATCTGTCACCGGCAGAGGTGAAGGGTGCATGAGAGAAGGACACTGTTGTTTCTGCCCCAGAATGGGAGGAGAAAGGAGATGGAAAATTCATTTAGTGGCTCCTAACAGCTGGAAGCTGAGTTCTGTACAGTGTATAACACGGGAGCAATAAGAGTGGAGCGAGGAGGGGACAAAAAGGATCTGAAAATTGCAGGGTGACTGAGTCTGTGATCAGGAAACCTTTCCCTGGACCTACTCTGACAAGGCAGAAATTCTGTCCTGATGCACATAGGACTGAGAGGTCCATGTGTCAGAAGCACTGGAAACACCAAAATGCAGGAAGGGTAAGCGAAGAGGTAGGGAAGGAGAAATAAGTGAGCTACGGAGGTGGGCAGGCAGGCCCTGCTGTGGAGGAAGGTTAAAGTCATATTGATCTGTACAAGGAAAACATATTCTTGCTGCTTCTCATCCTCCTTTCAGATGATCCTGCACCAAATAAAAAGAAGGGCTGTTTTTCAAGCCTGGCTTTAGAGATCTTTCCAGTGATACAGCAGATAAACAGCTGCTTGCTGACAGTGAAGGTGCCAAAGTGATTTTTCTGATGATATAAGCTGGGCTGGGAGGGAGGAGGGAGAGGAGAGGTTGCTGAAGGTGATAAAGTGCGGAGGAAGGTGGCAGTCAGGGCTGGAGCCAGGGACATGGGGCTGGTGGGTGATGTGGCAGCCCAGCACAAGGAGAGCACTGGAAGGGAATGGTCGATACCAGGAGCTGGATGAAACAGGGCATAGGCATCCAGGCTGCTGTGCCTCCGAAGGGTTAGTTATTTAGGAGCTTGCTGAGTAGTCATCAGGCACCCTTAAAAATAACCAGGACCCTAGTGCGTTGCTGTTGGTTTGCTTCCCATCACGTATTGCAAGAAGACATTATTTGGCTGGAAGTTCAGCCCAGAGGAGGATAATGCTCATTGTTATTCATGGATCTCCTGCTTTCTGGGGACTTGTCATCCAGCCAGAGGGGGAAGCAAAGGGGGAGGTGTGTGTGCAATGGCTCACAACAATGGAGGAAAGTACCAGTAGTGCCCATACTCCATGGGGACTGGAGCAGGGGCTCCTTTGATGGCAAGGAATAGTTCTATCATCACTCCAACCCCAGATTTGGGAATAGAAGATGCTTCTGATGGGGCCTGAATATGTGTGGCAGCATCTGTGTCTGTGGCCATTGCATGCTGAGTGGTGGAAGGGAGAAGATTCAAGCCTTGTGGCTTGACACCAAATCCAGCAGCCCATCAGCAATCCAGCTGTGTGATGTCCCCCAGAAGAGTAACTGCTTTCTAATTGCAGCTCAATCTCAAACAAACAAGGAAAAGCACCAGAGGAAGGAAAAGCTTCCAGCAGAAAGGTAGAAGAAGGTGGAATGTTTCCAAAGTGAAGTGGAAGAGCTCAGGTAGGAACAAATACAGTTTGAAGAACATTTGTGCTCCACAATTTAGGATCACTGCTTAAGAATTAAAAGCACCTCTGAAGATGCAAAGGGATGTATCTGCTATGCACCTCTGGCTAGTTCTCTGAGGAAACACCAGTCCTATAGAGACGGCAGTAGCATTCAGAGCTCTGTCCCACAGAGAAAACAGGGTCTATACTCGGCGCTGGTCCAGGACAGGATCCTCAGCTGAGCTCAGATATTTTCATTTCAGGAATAGGCACAAAGCACATTACAAAGCTTCTACCATTTGTGGATTTGGAGTGGTTTATTGCTTACATAACACAGATGTGTTTGGTGTAGGGTAAATGGGATAAACAGAGTTGAGTCCCCATCCCATGGTGAGAGGACAAGGCTGTATCTCCTTCCTGTGGTGTGGCTGGCTCCCAAGGCTGGCGTCATGGGCAATGAACTTGTGAGAAGCACATTTGGAGCAAAGGAAGGGGTTTCTGTGGGGTCCTGGGCTCCACCACAAGCCCTACATTTTCCAAATACATTTGAGCAATTCTCTGCATCCCTTGCCTCAGCACTCCTGACTCTTTGATGGAGCTGAGTGCTTCTCTCCATACAGCACTCTGAGATATTCCCATGAAAGGCTGTGTATAACTGTGAAGTATTATTATTGCACACCTTTTGGAAAGTGCCTTGAGACGTCTTGGAATGATAAGGTGCTATAAGGCGGAGAAGTTGTGCAGAGATAAATTCACTGTGAAATGTGTTTTGCTAGAGACATTTGTGTAGCATATCATCTTATCAAGGAACTTTGCCCAAGAAACAAATTCTCATGCCTGTATAAAGAGACTATAATTGAACTGTTGACTCATAGTTTTGGGAAAAGACAGGGTGGGGGAAAATTTCCAGGGCCTCTAGGACCCCAAGGAAGAATATAATTAAGACAGACATAATTTGAAACCTAAAGCAACCCCATCCACTCGGAGTGAGTGCTGAAACAGCAAGCCAAAAGAGCTGGGCTGAGCCTGAATTGCAAAGCAGATGGCTGAGGATTTGTAGGTCAGTAGCTCTTGGATCTGTTGGGCCAAGCTGGGGTCAGGGTACCATATGGATGAAGGGCAAAAAACACAGTGTATCCAGGCAGGCCATGCACTCTGCTTACCCAGAAAGGCTCTGATCGCTCAGAAACAGGACAAACTCTCATACAATTTTTTGCATATTCTCAAGAAGACACTGAGTCCCAGGCTTCTTCAGTGACACTGGCACCAGTGTAAGCTTGGGATATTAGAGATCACACAGCCAAGAAGGAAACAGAGTCAATGAGCAATATTTAACGGGCTTTAACCCTGCTCCTGCTTTTGGTTAGCCCCTGTTTGGTCCTGCCAGCTTTTGTAATAGATCTGGTTTATAAACTGATTTTCCTCCTTGATGAGGATCTTTATGAGCTTCAATTTATGTTTTCCCACCGCTGTCATTGAGACTAACAAATCTTGAAAGGAATTATCAGGAAGCAGGAGGGAAAAGCTTCTCTTTAACTCCAGATTTATGACTCACTGGTTAGGACGTAGCCTTAGGATGGGGTAAATGCCGTGCTGAGGACCCTGTTGTGGATTGCTTAGGCTGGGCTTCTTGTTCTTGGTACCCAAACCCAGGAGATTATCAGAACTTAAGCAACCCCCTGTGAGCAGTTGTAGCTCTGTACCCTAAGCCAGAGGAGGTGGCAGAGCAGGTGCAAGTCTCCTGCCTAGAAGTTGAGCCCACGATCCCGTGTTGCTGCAGCTGATCTCTATTTTCCTTAAACTCTACAGACAGTGTCTTCAGAACTTAATTTGATTTTGATTGATTTTTCGAAACTTGAAACACTTCTAAACTAATTTTCAGTATATTACTCTTGTCAACTCTTAAAGATTTTGTCAGTAAGAATTTGCTGAACAGACACAGTAATTTTGTTTCTCATTTTGGCAGATCACCCCTAAAGAGGAAAGTGGGGAGGAGGGGGTGTTATTATTGCTGCAGTTACTAGAATATACATTGCAATTACTCTGCTGCTATTTATGGGTTGTTTCAGAGCAATTTCTGTGAGCTGCCACTAGGAGCTCAAGGTGTATGTGTGCATGTAAAACTAACTATATCAAGCTCTGTAATTTCCTGAGATCCTTCAGACCCAAGATCCAGCTCACACTGGCTGCTCCAGCACTTTCTAGGACTAAGCCCCACACCAGGGCTAAGGAAGAGCTTGTACCACAGTCTGGAACAGCACTATCTGGGGACTCCTGCAAATGCCATTCTCACACTGCTAACCATGTGTGAAATGCTACCAAGTGACTTGGTTGTTTTTCCCAGGGTGGGTGACAACACAAAAAGGAAGTCAAGGTGAAATGGGACACATGTTCTATAGGTAGCAAGAGAAGAGAAGAGGAGGTTGTTACATGGGAAATTTTTATCTATTAAAATGGTGAGTGATACCATATTAAATAAGGGAAATTAACACATTTTTAGGAGCTGGATTAGTCTTCTGCTGGGTTAGAGAGCTGAGCTGGCTCGTTGAACACTCTGGTGGGCTCCAGAGCTAAGCAAAGGGATGTGCACAGCCAGGACAGAGGCAGGATGGCCTGGACAGCACGAGAAGGGGTTTATAACCATCCCTTTTTGACATCAGTTAGTGCGGCTCGACTTTCTTTATGAAGCCTGTCCCAAGGAGGAGAAGCAGAGACATCACCTCATCGAACGGCAGCCATTTCTGGGGTGGAACCTGACAGCTCCCTACCCACGGACCACTTGTAACACCAGATGTAAAGCATGTCACTGCTGTCCCTGACACGATAATTAGGTTTTCTTTGATTTCTATTTTCCCTCTTTCGCCTTTTTTTTTTTTTTTTCCCTCTATATGGATGTTCTCCCTTGTTTATGAGCTTAATTGCACAACAGAGGCAAGCATGAGAATCCTGATTCACCCAGTGACCCCCATGCCACGGTCTGCATTAGTGTGCAGATGTTCTGCGCTGTTACGGTTGCTGGTTGCTCACCACTTGGTCCTGTGCCTGGAGCACCTCAGGACCTGTACCTCTCAGGCTCTATTAGATGGTGATATTAAATTCCATCACCAAGCAGCTAGAGAGGAGCAGTGTTAGGGATATAAAGTGATGTGTCCACTGTGGGCTGGGGTGTTAAAATTGAGCGAGGGGAATAAGTCAGTGCTGAGAGTCTGGATGGGCACAAGTAGCAGCTGTGCGGCAACAATCCCTGTTTGACAGAGAGCTTAATGACGGTGGCTTTTCAGGGAGGCTTATTCCTCCTGGATGTCTTGGTGCAACCTTTGCTTCCTCTAGCCTGTTGCTGTTTGAGCTGGGGAGTTTAACTTTTAACCTTTTGTCTCTCATGTTTTTCAGATTACTCACACCAGTAGGATGTCTAGGGGAGAGATTTATATTTAAAAAATGGACAAAATCCCTCAAGGTATTAAGCTCGGCTGTTCAGGTTTTTTATCATCAATGACATGTTCATCCTGTCTTGTTCCCTCCCGCCCGTCATTGTTTTGCTTTATTCTCTCTCAAGGAAAGACTGTTTGACACAGTCAAATACACTGATTGGCTTGGACCATTCATGCAAACTGGAATATTGAAAACTGCAATGTCCTTTTCCTAAAACAAAACAAAACAAAAAGGAAAGAAAAGTATTTTTCTTTTTTTTTTTTCCCTTTTGATATACTAAATGGGATGGGGATGAAGCACAGCGAGGGGCTTCCTACCATCTGGGCTGGAAGATGCTCAGCACTACTCTCTTCACTCTTCCATCACTTGCATCTCTCATCAATTACCATCATGAAGCTGGTCGATATTGAAATGAAACTGCTGGGGATCAATAGCAGAATCGCTGAAGATCATTCTGTGTGAATGACATTTTCCTCATTTCGCGGGCAGGGAGGATGAGTTGGGATGGGAGGAGGCAGAAAGGGATGGAGGCTGGGAAAAGATGCATGATAAGATCTTTGCCTTATCATAGAACTTTACAAAATGTCCAAACCTAACAAGCTGCCATGTGTATCAAGAATGCACTTGTGGGGGGTATTTTTTGCTGGTAATGGAGTATTTCTCCGAGCAGTTTGCAGTTTGCAAGCCCTCTAAATTTCTCCCCAAGGGAGGCATAGACCCTGTGTAGCAGATGTGAGCTCTGCCACAACAGACTTGCTCTCTGTAGTTACCACTCGTGGATCTGTTAGCAAAATAACAGAGGGCCTCCAAGGATTCACAAACTCCAGATTGAAAACCACCAGACTACGGATTTATAGGCACATCGCTGTCCTGTGGCAGCCTCTTCACAGAGAGGTGAAAGGGGGAATTTCTTGGGCTGAGGGCAGCTCTGAAGCAGTGAAATCTTGCCCATCACGGGCAGGTCCAGGTGGGCTTTACAGTGATGGTCCCAAAGCTCAGCAAAATGTGGACCCTAAAGCTACACTACATATGGTTACATCCTATAAACCATCTCCCCCACCAAATGGAAGTGAAATAAATATAAGTGGAACATTTTCAGGACAGAAGCTGGAATTTATTTTTCCTCTAAAAACATACTCATCTTTACAGGGCAAGACCAAGATGTTCCCACTTAAAAAACACAAACATTTATAATATTTTAAAAATTAAAAATGTAAACATAGAATGTACAGGGCTCTCAGAAACAAAGCCACAAAAGCATTTGTCAGGCTTTTCCAAACAGCAACAAAAAACAACCACAACCAGAACACTGGCCTGATTCAGCCTTGCTTTCCAAACCGGGTGTGCTGCCAGCACAGCCCCAGCAATACAGAGTTTCTGATGCAACTGTTTTCAACTGTTTTACAAGGTATCGACTCCTAACTTTTATTTTGTTGGAAAGTTACAACTTAAATACAGTGATGTTGATCCCTAGGAAGCAAGCTGCAGAGCCCCCTGTGCTCAGTGCTGTATGAACGGGGACCAAACCTCTGATCTCAGTTGTACAATTAAATGTCATTTCTCAGCTCCCCACGTATCTTTGCAGAGCTGAGCAGCCTCACAGCTCTTAGCAGGGGCACTGAGTGACGTACCCCTATCTCACCCATACTAAATGACAGCCCGTGACCCAAATATCTGTTATAATATTAGCCCCTTGCCTGCTGCTCGTTACCAGGTGCTATTGGCAATGGAAGGAAGGGATTTTTTTGTCTTAAGCACAAGGATATTTTCATCCCTTGGCATCATTAGGCTGAGCTCATGGGAGCTGGAGCTGCTCTCAACTTGGCCTGGCGTGTGTCGCTTTGAAGCTGCCGGTTTTCCTGAGCACCCTCCTGCCTGCGGATCCTGTGTCCCCAGCGAGGGCTCCTCCAGCATATGCTGCTTCCCAGTGGGATGCTTCCACAATGTAATTACTTGAAGCTGTCTCCTCCAGTGCTTAGTTTTCCATTGTTCTGACTTTATTTTGCTTCCTCTTCTTTTTTTGTTTTGTTTTCTCTTCTCAAGAAATCAGGGGTATACAATGATTCGATCGCCTCCCTAGGCTGCATTTGAAGGATATTGTCTGTTTTCAGAATCCTCAGCTGTGTTTATGCTCCAGGCTCCAAACCTCTCTTTCCCTTCCAAAAGAGGGAGCAAATCCTCCCTTTGCCTCCTGCCCCGCACAGCCGCTGGCTTGGGGATGCGTTGTTCTAAATAACCATTAACCTCCCCAAAATGAGGGTCACTTTCTATTGCAATGACAGCTCTTTCACTCCATCTCGTCTGCGGCCCATTTCTATGTTCGTGCTTGTTACAAACACACCTGTACACAAGACCTTGTGAGTGGGCACTGCTGTTGGGCAAACAAGTTCACCATGAGAGAGGAGGTGCTTTGCAGACCACAGAAAACAAAAATAGACTGATTGTGGCCACCAGAAAATCTCCATATTGCTGCGAAAGTCCTTGTCAGCCACATTGGAATGGGAGAGGACACAGGTCTATAACCTCTCCTGGCAGACCACATGTAGGCAAAAAGCTGTAGATTGGCCTTCTATGATTCAAAGGCTGAGATAAATCATGTAAGGACATCTGATGCTGTTTTATTCGAGGATGAGGGTTTATGGGAGAAGCCCTGCTATTGGATAACCAGCAGCTTCTGCACACAAAACCATTTTTTGTCACCCACATGTGGGGTTTTGTTCTCCTTTCCTAGATAAACATGCCCTCTTCGTGCCTGTACAGAGTCAGTGATTGGGGAGCCCCTTGGGTTCAACTCCTCCAATTGTCTAAAGGCATTTAAAGACGGGTTCCAGTGGCTCTGAGGGTACCTTGTCCCCTGGCTGACTTGCTGATGGGAGATCAGAGCGTTGCTACACTTTTCCATGACATTCCTGTCATGGAGCAAGAAGATTCTGCGCCAAGTGGTTGTTTATTTGAGGTTAAACCAACCCTCGGTCATCTGCACTGGTGGATTTTGGTTCAGACAATTAACCGATAGCCCAGGAGGTCATCAGGAGCTGCGGGACCTTCTCATCTGCCCCCTGGGGTACCTTCAGGCTCCAGAGCAAACCCATCCCCTGAGGAGGACAGGCAGATATCACAGCACTCAGCGAATCCCAGCCCCTCGCATTAATTCCCTCTCACATCTCGAGAGGAGTATGACAGACAGCAAACCCTCTGAGTGAATCCTAGCCCTATATTAATTCGCTCCCAGGTCCAGCTCTCTGATCTGCTGTCATCTGAAAGTGATACTAATGCCAGGTTTCCATATCCAGCATCCCGCTGTGCCTCCCGCTGCAGTCAGAGTCATGCTGGGAGAGATCAGCTCTGCTTGAGAAGGGTAAACCAAGTGCTTGATTTCAAACAGCATCAAATAAGTCAAGAGAGAAGAGGGGGAAGAGGGAGGGAGCGAAGGAATGAATGGTTGAGAACACATTTGCTCGAAAGGGGTGAGTGGAGAAGAGCTCAGATGGGATTATTTCTGTCTCCAATCTCTGTCCATCTTTGCTACCCACACCCCCAGTTTTATTCCTCCAGTTGTTCCCATTCTCTCTTGCAAGACCAATTTCCTTGCCCTACTTGAACCTAACTAGGCTCTTTGCACTGCAAACACAGTCTAATAACCCCGATGTAGATGACTGCCCAGTTTCAGAGGAATAAGGCCAACACTACTTGCCGCAAAGCTTAATGTGCTTCAGCTGCTGAGCCAGTTTTGTGCTCACCTGCCCACAACACTGCCAGGCACAGGACTTACTAGGGAGATGAAAGGTCCAGTTCACCGTCAAAATAATGGGCAGTGGACAGGTTGGAGTGGGCTGTCCAGCTCTTTCACCAGTTGACAGCTTCTGACAGCTGAATTTTCTTCCTCTTCACCATGTACAGCCCGTCCAGGCAAGGGGGAGGAAGGTGAATGCTGATTTAATTCGGCACTCCAAGAAAAGCAGAAAGAAACCTCAATATAGACATCATCCTTCCTTCAGAAACTTCCCTGTATATTTTACTGGCCAGCAATGCTGCAATATTTTTGTGAAGGTCAGTAAAAATTACTTAAGAAAGCCAAGGAAAAACATTCGTCACAAGCAACAGTCACTTCTGAAAAGAGTGGGAAAGAGCTTTCAACAGATCCCAAGTTATTTGTAAAAATGTTTGTTTGGGGCTAGGTTTGGGGGTTTTTTTTGTTTTGTTTTCATTTTTTCCCAGCATTTTTGGACAATCAAGCTCTTGAAGGGGTCTCAGATTGGGAAATCTTAGAATAATAGCCTCCAAACCCTCTTGTCATTCCTGACAGCGCTGGCTGCAGACACCCAACACACCCCACCGCAAAGGTGAACTGCCGAGTCAGGAACAGGACGTGGGGTCCCAAAGGGTCTGTCAAATAGAGACTGGAGATCTCTACCAGGTGGACCTGGAGTGTCTCCCTCCCCTTGTCGTGTCTTGGCAATTACCACCACAACCGAGTGGGAAATGTGGTTGTGTGTGAGCATTTCATCTGTTTCAGTGAGAGGTCCGAGGCTCAGTGTTGCTCATGGTTAAGTCTCCAGTTGCTCATGGAAATGGTCACAGCATGTACATGCTTTACATTCATCCATCTTTCTGGGAAAAATGAGAACCTGCAGGACAGGAGTAGTGAAAAAGAAACAATGGGGAGACAATATCTTATATCTCCAGTGTTACTTCTGATGTTGACCTTGCCTTAGACCTCAATTTCTGAAGTGCTTGGGGCTTCAGTCTGCCAGAATCCCCACTGAACACCCCTTTATTTCTGGAGGAAACTTCCCGCAATCCTCCCCAAAGGCAGTCCGTGACAAGGGAGCGATCTGTTCCCCAAAGGCAGTCCGTGACAAGGGAGCGATCTGTTCCCCAAAGGCAGTCTGTGACAAGGGAGCGATCTGTCCCCACTTGGTTCGCTGTTGATGGCAGCGTGGCTCTCTCCGCCACTGCTGCCTTATGCTGTGCCACTTCATTTCCCACGATGTTCCTTTTTCTAAATGGTAGGAAATCAGTACTTACCAAGTGCTGGCCCAGAATTTATTTGACTTTAATTTCCCTTTATGACCCCGTTTGCTAATCTCTATTGCACAGATAAAGAGAGGTAACCCAGGCACCATTACCCGCGATGTGGAGAATTTTCTGCAGTTCAATTATAATCTCTTTTTTTCCCCTTGAGCAATAAAATCTCTCTGTCTCCCTCTCCTTCTTTTCCTTTAAACTTGTTCTCATAATTCTCCCTCTCCCGCTCTCAAGATGAGGTTAGGTACTTTTGTGATGTGTTCTTGGCCAGTGTGTTTGTGGAAGTCAAAGCAGTTAACGTCGGAGCAGGAGGTTCAGCAACGTGCACATGTTGTTTAATGCATTGCTGGGAAGTGCATGGTGCAGGTGAGACACAAACAGTGAATGGAACAGGCTAGCACACGGAAAGGACTTAGAATTCTGCACAGACATCTCTTTCTGGATTGTTTGCAACCTTTCTTTCTCTAGAAATGCCAGCGTAATGAGTAGAAAAGATGCTGCTGAATTGATGGTTTAATTTGACTTCTCCTCCCTGTTTCCTTTAGGGGCATTTTAAGGAAGGCATCCAGTTGTAATCGTGCCACCCCTTCAAAAGGCTGTACTCATCTGTCTGCAACTTCTTTGAAAAGTGGGTCATTCTCAGTGCATTTTTCTTGGGCACCACTTACCCTGGCAAGGAGATCTTTCATGTGTGTTTGTGACCTTTCAGACAGCAGGACCCTCGATATATCTTCAGTGCATGTGCTGTCTTCGTCATGTAGTGATTATCTGCAAGGCTGAAAAAACTTCAATTTCAAAGTTCAAAGAATTTCTCTTTTTCTTCTTTATTTTTTTTTCTTTTATTTATTTTTTTAAATCAGGGTATTTCGAATTTTTTTTTTTTTCATTTTGTAGTTTAAATTTACTTGAATTTAAACCAATAATGATAGAAAGTGAACAACAACAAAAAAAGGTAGATCTCTGAGTAATAGTGAAGCTGGCCTCAAAAAGGACATCAAAACCGAAGGGCCCTGACTTGTGGATATTATGAATAATAATAGTCACTGTTAAAACAGATCATCATTACTTGGAAATGCTAACTAGACCTCCTTAGAGCACAATCTTCCCAAGTCTGTGTTTATAATGAAAAGATGGCCTGACTATTAGCAAAGATTGGTTGCACCTGAACTCAATTAGGCAATTAATAGCTGACGGGAGATGGGGTTAAATCTGTGCCTCCAAATTTAGGTGAAGTCTATCAGAAACCCATTTGAATGGCTGCTGCATGTCTCTGTTGTGTTATGGGTCTGAATCCAAAGCCAGCATCTCTACAACTTCAGACTTGTGGAAATACAGTCTGAATCCAAAAGGTCCTGTTGCATATGTAGGAAGACAGATGGTTGTTGAGCTTTCCTCCTTCTGGTAAGATAAAATGATTTATCGCTAAGCTATTTCTAATGAAAAAAACCATCCGAGGGCAGTCAGAAATGCAAGCACTATGTGACTGACCGCTTACAGAGACTAGGCTGGCTTTATTTTCCCATGAGTGTGGCTAGAAATAAAATGCATGTGTATTTCTGCAGTTGTCCTACAAGTCTGCTTTATAAAGCAGCAACTTTTTAGCATAGACAGGACACCCACATACTGATCCCTATCCTTAGGCATTTCATCCAATTTCATTGTAGGACTAACTTCTTTGCTCTAAGATTGACCTATAGCATTTATTTCTTCAGTGCTACTGTGAGATTTTTTCCTAGCAAAAGCAGCAAAACAATGACTTGCTGTGTATTCTCAGGGTATTTTAATGATCCTATCTCCATATCTGTTAAAATTTACAATACAGCAGAGCTCTGACTGGCATATGGTTGTCAGCGGAGAGAAAACCGTGCGCCTAGGAAGCAGATCAATGTTGACATTGAGGAGGCACCTCTGGAAAGAATTAATCGAGTCTGATCTTTGCATACCCTCTCAGTATGGATTTTCATTAGACGTGGTGCTGTTTCCACACAGAGAGAGTCCAAGGTGCTCTCCTCAAGGTCAGCCCACTGAAGTTGATGAACGTGGCTTCTTTAGCCAGAGAACTTGGTCGTCTCAGTGTTGCAGAAGGATGCTCTGTTGGAGCGGGGACATTTGGGCAGGGCTTCGTAGCACCCAGCCTAGGTGTGAAAGTTTAAGAGCCTTTGAATGAGTGAGAAATGGTTGTGTGGAGGGAGAAGGATTGGGATTTGGACTTGTGAATAAATTCTTCTTTTAATCAGAAGATAAAGGGAACTGTCAGGCCCCTGGTTTAACTTTAATTCAGTTCCACTGGTGGACTTGGACTCCAGTAAATCACCTGAGCTAAGACCTAGGTTGCCTTCAGCTAACTCAGGCTAGCCACGCTGTGCCACCACTTGTCACCCTTTATTTTGGCACAGATAAATGCAAGGGCACTGTGTGTCTACAGTTCCATTGATCCCGAAGGTAAAACGAAGCCCCCCGTTAGTGTTTGTTATTAGAAGCTGTTAGTTGTAATCAGGCTTAATGATATGTCCACAGTGGAGCACCAAGCAGTCATAGTTCTTACACAGAACTTAAAACACTCTAATAGGAGAATGCACAGCGCATCATGTTTTACACGTGTTGTATTTCAAGACAATGCCAGAATAGACATAACGAGTTTGGGATCTAAGAGGTAATCTTATTAATTAACAAAACTAATGCTATCTAGTAAACAGATTCTGAATTTGTAATAAATAATTAGTCATCACAACAATTTCTTAATGGGCTATTAAGTGACTTAGGGTGGAATTCTCAGCAGCTGACATGTAAGTAGCTAAACCAAAAAATTTTATTTTCCAGATAAATAATGGTCTAATTAATATTGGAAAGAACAGCCTGCTTTCGCTATTTCTTGTGTCTTTAAGAACAGAACAGGCTTATAAAATAGAAACCTATCCAGCATATGCTGATTGCTGCCAGAGACCAATTTTTCAAGAACTGTCATTGAGAGTCATTAATTATCTGTAGGTCCCATTTGCTCTGACTCAGTGACAAACTTTGTGAGATTTTGTGTGGTTTTAATTAATGGATGACTATGAGATGTAATATGCTTCTTGTTTGAACAATTGTTGTCCTAGCACAACCCTTGAATTAAAGGATTGTGGGAAAAAAATAAAAGTATAAATGGGATGCTATAGACTTCTGAGCAGAACCCACCTGGGGAGGAACATGTGAGTTGTGCAGGATCACAGGATCCTGCCCTGATTCTACAGCGTGAACCTGCACACACCTCACAGCGCAAAGGCCAACGGAGGAGACGTTGCAGCTGTGCAGGGACAACAGTGACACTAAGATGCAACGTACATTTTTTAGACTAATGAGACCAGTAGCTTACGCTTCCATTTCAAATCTAATCAAGATGCTTGTAGGGTTGTTTTTTTCCATTTTAATTCAACACGAGCTGGGTTTGGGTTTTGCTTTGTTTTGTTTTGTTTTTTAATGCTTCACTGATGCAACTAAAAACCAAATGTATTGGATGGGTGAGCAGGACAACTAGAAAAATCCAAATATCATTGACCAGTCTAGTTCTATCACACATGCTGAATGAAACGTCTAAGGCCATGAGCCTATGAACAGATCTCTCAGTGGCGATTTTATGTTTACAGCTCTGTCCTGGTACAGCTACCTGGCATCCAGATGGGAGATATCTTATTTCTAGCCTGCTCAAGCAGACGAAAAGGAATTTGGGTCTTACATGTCACTGGTTACAATGGGTGGGGTTTCTTATCTCTCTCAAACAAGGCATACACAGCTGCTCCAAGCAGAATTTGTTCTGTATTTAACAGGCACAAGCTGCACAGCGGAACAGACAGCAAACACTGAGCAGCGTGTTGCGTGTAGAGAGGCAGATCAGGAGGGTGCTGAGTCCATTAGAGTTGTGCTTTTATACTGACACAGTATATGTTGGTCAGGGAAGCAGCTGGTTTTTAATTTGCATAGTTCCTTTGCCTTCACAGTGATGTAAAAAAAGGTGTTTGGGTGTTTGCCTTTGATTTCACAAGCACTTTCACTCATAATTTCACTCAAAAGAGCAATGTTATTCTGCTCCAGTAGGATGCTGGATCCTACTTAACTTTCAGACCTTGTCTTAAGCTGCCACATTTTCATGAGTATACTGGTGCCATCTGAATGCTCACAAATAAGGAATAACATGACTATGCATAGCAGACAAGTCAAAAAGCTGGAGCTTTTGCCTATGATTTTTTTTTGTTATTATTTTTGCATCCTGCCAGCTGTTGATCTTGCTAATGTGCCGCTTAGCAGCCAAGCTTTGTTCCCTCTTGGTTAATGAACTATGCAAGAAATCATGGGCCAGTGGCTGTTTTTAAAGCTAATAGCGATGGTCCATAAAAGAGAAATGCCCTAGACCACTAGATCTGGAGACTGAGCAGTGCTGTTGTCAAAGATGATGGAGAGCAAAAGGTGATGAAAGTCTTGTTTCACCATTGATACACTTATATCTCTTGGACATGTGCTGAAGTTAAGAGTTATTGCATATGCTGTGGGACTGACAAGGATTTGTGGCCTGGTTAAACGTGCCTCTCTTCACCCAGAAAAACTTGTATCCCATAAGAGGTCACCTGTTTCACTTGACAGAGCACAGCTACAGGCACATGGAAACACTCTCCACGTCCTCTTGTAGATGATCCTCAACCACGGAGTATGGTTAACATGGTTTCAAATCCAGGAAAAGTGTGTTGGTTTTGGGAGCTACCTTTCTTACTAATATCTTGGAGAAAGGGCAGTGTGAGCTGCCCTCAGTACTACACACAAATGTGTCCATCGAGGGGTTTATGCACAGTCAACATGAGTCTGTACTGGCTGCTGCAAGGAGTGGTCGCTGGGAATCACAGAATCAGAACAGTTTGGGTTGAAGGGACCTTCCCAGCTCCCCCAGTACCCCCCCTGCCATGAGCAGGGACATCTTCACCAGCTCAGGTTGCTCAGAGCCCCGTCCAGCCTGACCTGGGATGTCTCCGGGGATGGGGCATCCACCACCTCTCTGGGCAACCTGTGCCGGTATTTTACCACCCTCATTATAAAGAGGGATGGCTGGGTACGTGCTGGATGGTGTCTTTTCCTCTGATGGGGAGCTCCAGCTCTGCAGCAGCCGGCACTTTGCTGCCAGCAGACTGTCTCATTCGCATGCACGAGCTGAAACCAAGATCGCTGCCAACTGACTCCTCTTGCAGGGGCTTCAGGAAGAGATGCCATTTCCCCCGAAACCCCTTCTCAAACACGTTAGCCCTTTGCTTTGTGGAGCCAGCTCACTCTATCCTCTGCCTCTTGCTTCTTTTTTTTGTTGGCTTTGGGATTTCTCATGGACCCTCCGCTCCCCCTTCCAAACACCTCTTGGTTATTAAAATGCAGCTCAGGATAGTTCACTTTGCCTGGTACATTATCATTCCTCGTTAGAGACCCCTCCAGGGCCTGTGATATGCCTGCACCGACTTTATAATTACAAAGTCAATTTCTAAACAGACATTTGCAAATAAGTCAATTTAAATACCGAGATTTGCAAACAATAATTAAGCAGTAGCTTCTTTTTTAATATCTATATATATAATTAATGCCCATGGGCTTTTCATTTTACCTTGCGACTGTGTAGCTTGCAATTGTTTGTTGAGCTAAACCATTCTCAGAAAGCAAATCAAATCACTGATGGGTTTTAAAGCTGTTTAAGAAAATGCCCTATTTCCCACTACCTCATTCCACCCCAGCTCCACGAGCCATTTCTTATGCAGCCCCAGCCCAGCCAGCAGCTACAGGGAAGTAGCGTCAGGTCCCTCATCCAAGAGCAGCTGAGCTGGGGAGCATCGTGTCTGAGCATCACATCCCCCTGAGGGGCTTCTGGAGAAGAAGAAATGTCTGAGCGCAAACTTTTTGCATGTGTGTCATAGTGCATTAAAGATGGATTGTTTCCTGGTTTGCACTTGTGCTCAATAATTTCAAAGGGCTTACTCATTATTTTTTGTGTTGGTTCCTCATTTTTTGAGCGTGCTCATCTCAGCTCATCAAACTTTAGCCAGCTGGGGCCAAAAATATCCCTGGCATAATCAGTTGGTTCATCCAAGCCCAAAACCTTCATTTCCCAAATTCAAATAGACATTCACGATCAGCGTATTTGAAGGGAACAAGGTCCTCAGTATCATCTTGGGTGACATTGCTGAAAGCAGACTTCCTTGCACCCTGGCACTCTGCATCCAATTGCTATAAATACGAACAACAATTATACATCCCTTCTTTTCCCTTTTTATGGGTGTGCGAGGACAATAACTTAAAGCGCTTGCTGCTATTCAGCACAAAAACAAATAACAGAACAACTCGGGCTGTGATGCATTTCAACAGCATAACTTAGACATGCCACTGTTATATTAAGTTATAAATATCTATCACTTGACAATGCCAGTGCTTTTCGGTAGGGAAAGGAGTATTAAAAACAAAAGAAAAAAGAAGCCCAAACCTGACTTGTGGTTGCCATAGCAATTAACAATGGGCGTCCTTCTTCAGGAGCCAGAGATGCTGACGCAGCTAAAACAAATGTTTGTGTATGGCCGTGGCGGGGACGGTGACGGATTAGGGAGTGCTGGCCCTGAGCCTCGCTGTAATCCAATTCTAAATAAATCATAAATCTAAGCGCAGATTGGCAAACTGGAGGGAATATCAATGTGAGGAGGGTGACAGCAGGGTAGTTTCAGTTTCTGTCAGGGGCAGAGGTGAGCAGGGAGCAATAGCAGGATGGGTGTAAGAATCCAGCTGGAGAGGTTTGTGATTTGGGGTTTTTTTTGGTAAAAAGGACACAGCGAGCCTGCAGCCACAGCCTCTCACTGGTCCATGGTGGGAGGCACTCCTTTAGGAGCCCTTGTATCCTCTAAGCATCATGGTCTTCTCCATCTCAGGGCTGAATATAAACCTTAAAGCTGAAGAAGGAGAAGAGATGTGTTCAAGGAGTTCATAGCTTCCTTTCCATCACTGGGTATAGCCTGTGTGATCCATCACCTTCCACCTTAGCCCAGTCTACGCTGTTACCAGAAGGTTTGTGAGTCCTCTGGGTCCAGGCCCTAAGGAAATTATGCCAAGATCCCCATGGGAGCTCTTGTCATGCAATGCAGGGCAGGACCACATGCTCTGTGGTTATTCTTGGCCTAAAGAAAAACCTCTGCTCTGTGGAAAATAAAACAAACAGAAGACTACCAGTGATCTGGTGTCTTCCAGCCTCCCCAACACACAGATTCAGCCTTGATATTGAGTGAAAAATGAAAATGAGGACAGCTCAGTCAACAGCATGTCTCAGAAATTAATGAGCCCCTTTGCCTTCAACACCTGATAATTACATCTTTCAATTAAATGAACTCTCTCCCGTCCAAGTTCTTATAAATTAACTCAAAGTGATGCATCTTAGCGGGCTGCCAAAGCTTCCTTATGCCAAAATCTGTGCAAGCTTCCAGGCTCTTGCAATGATGGAGAGTCTTAGGCCCAGATATAACTAAAGGATTTAGTCCTGGTATCACAGCAGCCCAGCTCCCAGGTTACTGGCACAAGCAGAGTCCATGGGCCTGAGTTCCGCACCTCATCTCCCTGTGAAATGAGGGAGAACAAAAGACCTTGGAGGATCCCAGACAGACAGTTGCCAGTATGGGAATGCTATGCACAGAGATGTTCCTCGAGTCCTACCCTTTGATGAGCTTCTCACTGAAAAGTATGGGACTTCTTCGACTCAAGTCACAGCTTTCATATGACTTCTTAGAAATGAGAGCCTTCAGCAAGGTGGTAGAGTGATGGGCTCTGCTCTTGGGGGAGATTCATGCCATTATAGACAATTGGTTATGGTAAAAAACACTTGCTAGCGAGAAGAGACACCTGTCACCATGCTAAGGGCTGTTACCATATTTTGCAATTACAGTTTGGGGGCAGAGGTGCGCTGAGTGATATGTTAAATTTCTTGATGAGAACACGCGTGCTCAGAGGTAGGGAAGACACAGGAGTTTCTGTCTCCTCCTCCACTCAAATGTCTCTTGTGATATTTCTAAGGCTCCCACTACCACCCTGTCACATTGCTTACAGACTGGAGGAAACGCATGCACAGAATGGGGGCTCCTGGTCTAATTCAGTTTGCTGCATGTACAAAGCTCAATCAGCTGAAGGCGACATGCTGAGGGTACGGAGAAGGAGTACAGGTAGAGATCCCACACCAGCAGTGTTACAAAAACAGACAACTGCTCCATTCTTCTTCTATTCTCCCCTTCCCTCAAGTAGCCAAGTGCAACCAATGCAGTCTAAATCTGGGGTTTTATAAGCTTGCAATAAATCCAACCAGCTTTTCTAAAGCACAGTAGGCAGCTGATGCAATCACATAATTCAGCCCAGACTCATCGGACAATGGCTGGGAACGCTGAAGATGTATTTTCCTCTTAAACCCACACAGGCATGTATTCCCACTTGCGCAGACACATGCCATTTCAATTAAGGCAATTAGCAGTGACCAAGGGCAACTGCAAAGCTCCAATTAAACCAGCACAAAGGCTAACATGATCTACAGTGTCATGGAGCAGGCTGGAACAAGTATCCCTGACAGCCGCTATCTGCCAGATTAAAGGGTTTGTACACCCTCTGTTGTCCCCTTCTAGACCTCCCACAATTTCTTCTCCATCAATAAGACCAAATACTAATCTCCAGTCTTTGTATCTCCTCACTAATTTACCCCTTGTCAGGGGCCTTGGTGGAAGATGCCAGCTTTTCTCCTGTCTTTCTGTCTTGTTTAAACTGTAGCCTGCAGTCACTGTGCCCCATTCCCCTTCATCTCCCTAGGGATGGCCTAGGAGTGTGATTTAGGCTTCAGTGACCTTTTCCGAGCTGTGACCAGTGCTAGACTGTGCATTTGCTGTTTGCACTGACAGGCTGTGTTGGAAAGGAATGGAAACAGGCTGCAGAAGAACTGCCAGGGAGGGAACTGATTCTCTTCCCAGGCGCAGTGGTTTCCTGCTGGGATGATGTGGGATGGCTCCTGCTTTGGGGGAATTCTGGAGAGAGCCCTCCAGCAGAGATACATGGCTATCGGGGAGAGAAAGGATTGCTTTTTGTGAAATCTGCTCTGGATTTTCACACCCATGAAGTGTAGGGAACTCCTTTGGCTGGAGACAGGCCTGAGCTTGGATTTGCTTTCAGATGGTGGTTTAGACTCTGCTAGAAAATACCCAAGAGGATGGCGTGTATGTTCAGATGAACCATTTGCTGTTGAGAGACAGACTAGGGGCAGGTTTCTAGCAGTGGTGTCTGAGTCTGAGCTCTGCTCATGACTAACATCCTATTCCATTGTCTTAGACTGCCTAGATACAGGCAAGTCTCTCCCAACCCCTTCTCAGTGGCTTGATCCATAGATTTGGGCTCTATCCCATCATTACATAGTAGCTGTCAGCTCTGAAACACTCCAGACAAGCTGTTGCTTGCAGCCTACAAGCCATTGTTATCGGGATATGTCATTAACAGGACATCGCATCAAAGCAAGGACAGAGACTGGCACAGATCGCCTCCTTCAGACAGAGATTGGAGCGAGGTTGTGGAAAGAGGGACAGCTAATGACAGCGGGGAGGACTGCAGTGGGGACAGGACTGCACCCAGATGTCACAGCCAGTGGTCCAGATCCAGCAGAGGCTGGTAACGAGTCCCAGTGATTAGCCTCTGGCAGCTGTTCAGTGGCCTGAGCTAAATGGTCAGGTCAGATCCTGAGACAGTTGCACTTTGGTGCATGGTGGACACTTGCTTATAGAGGAGTACAGTTAGTGCTAATTGGTGTCCTCGTTAGCAGTTACTGCTGAAAAACCACTTGTTGAATAGGCCCAAAGGGTGAACTCTTTTCCTTAAAGGTGAGTGTTCCAATTAAGGGTTGATAGGCAGGTGGGGTAAGACGCTTGTGACCTGCTTGGAGGATATGTAGGAATTTCAGGGTTAGAGCACAGAAACCTTCCACATATTGTCTTAAAAACAACATCCTTTGGTTTGGGTATGGTTGTGAAGGGACAACATCAGAGAATGTGTTTGGTACAGAAGAAACATTTTTAATATGTCTTTCTGTGGCTCTTGCACCTTTTGACTGTGCTTAGTTTTTTCCTTAGCTTTTGGGTTTTCTAGTGTGTTAACACTGAGGATAAAACCCATGAAATCCCTTTCTTAATTTTTTTACTTTGTCCCGAGTAACACAGACAAAGGGGCTGCCATGAGCTGCTAGAATGGAAATTAATTTTAAAAGCATAATCATTTATCACTTCTATAGTAAAAAATGAGAAACTACGAAGATTAGAGCAATTGTGGCAGAAACTTCCTGCGCAAGAATTATCAGAAGATACTTGCAAAAGGCTAATGATATCAAAGTGCTCAAAGAAATCCCAGGGGAAATAACCCAGAGCTCTACTGTAAAAACTGGAGTTTTTGCTTTTGGTGGGGGATTTTACTCTCACAGTTTTAGCCACCCAAAAGTCAGGGATTAAGAGTATGATGGTTATCTGACTTCCAGTGTTAGTCAACTGAGACGGGTATGTTAAAAGGGCAACTCTCCACATAAGCGTGTGGTATCTGAGATAGTCCCTTTCCCCAAAAATAAGACAGGGTCTTATACAATTTTTGCTCCAAAAGTTGCTTACTTTTTTACATGTATAGCTGTCTGGACACTATTTAAATTGACTTTTCCTTAATTGAAGTGTAACTAGGGCTTACTTCCGGAGTAGGACTTATATTTTGAGCATCCTGAAAAATCATGCTAGGGCTTATTTTTTTGGGTAGGTCTTATTTTTGGGGCAGGTCTTATTTTTGGGAAAACGGGGTAGATGGGATGGGTAGTTCCTCTCACGGGAGCTGGAAGGGCCATTCCTACAGAAATGTTTTCATTCAAAACAGCATTGATAATGGTAGTAATAATACTGTTGACAAATTTGTCTTTCCCTGATCAAAATGGGGATCAACACAGAAGCTTCGTGGGTCCAACCTAACAATTGTAGCAAAACCATGCCAGAGGCTTCAGCTGGGGACATTTGAATGACATTACTATGAACTGGGAAGAGCAAACATTCCCTACCATACGTGCACCATCTGCAGGGATCAGGAGCAGCCCATGGGTCACTTTGTTCTGCAACAAGCGGCCGCCCGCCAGGATGATGCTGTGAGTTGGGGAAGGTTTATCTCCAACTGAGCCAAGAGCCTCATTTCATGCATCTGATCTAGACTGCCACTCCAGAGGAGCTCATTAAATTGAGCATAACAGATCTTCTTCTTCCTTTACTTACTCGCTCACTTTTTTCCCCCTGTGTGGAATGAGTTAAAGGCCCCTCATTCCTCATCCATTCTTTCTATTAGG
Organism: Patagioenas fasciata; assembly: GCF_037038585.1. Lineage (NCBI taxonomy): Eukaryota > Metazoa > Chordata > Aves > Columbiformes > Columbidae > Patagioenas > Patagioenas fasciata. The sequence continues at coordinate 4,923,930 of NC_092539.1, forward strand.
ATCTTATCTCATTCCAGTCCTCCCCCTCCTCACACACATCTACTTGCTCCCTCCAGGAAGCCAGCTAATTATTTCCTGAATGCCCCCAGTGTTATTTTGCCTTGAGAACCTCTCCTGCTGGGACTTCTCACAAGCTTATGATTCTCTGTGTGACAAAAGGTTTCTCAGTTTAGCTTTGAATGGGTATTTCTTTAATTTCTACATTTAGTCCTTTTGCCTCATCATCTGCACTAGGGCTGAGAATAGAAACTTCACTTGACATTATCTAAACCATTATCAATTAAGTCCCTTCTTAACTGCCCTTTTTTCCCTAAGCTGTAAGTTTTTGGGTTTTTCCTCTCCTCCTTCATTCCTGCATACCTTTCATTTGTAGATAAAGCCCTTTGCCCTTCTGCATTAACTTTCCAAACAGAACACACTTCTTTGCTGTTTTTTGTTGTTGTTTAATAACACTGAAGTGATCAGTAAAGAATGCAGAATTCCAGGGTTTTTCCACACTTGAAGTCAGTGCACCCTCTCTGAACTCGCGCAGACAATGGTATATTTGCTGTAACAGAGGTTCTCCAGTTGGGCATGGAGCTTGTACTGGTGCTGAGTCAGGAGCAGAGTAGCACTGGGAAACTGGTAAATCTGGGTCCCACGGCTTTAAGTGACCTACAGGCACACATGGAGTGTACAATCTGCAAAGAGGCCAATAAAACCAGCACAGCTGTGCTCCTCTGTACAGAGAAATCAAAGCAGTCATTTGTCCACAGCCACTGTGCTAGAGCAGTTTTGAACCCAGGCTGATGAAGGATGACTCATGAGTTTATCCAAATATCTTCAGATGGTGTTTCACATATTCCCTGGGATGCAGTGGCTGCACCTAGAAGGCATGTGAAAATGGCAAAGAAAAGCAAAGCTATCTCCAGTGTGTTTTCATCTGCTGCCCAAAAGCCTGCACCTCCACTGCGTTAACATAAAGGTTAAACATAGCATGGACCATGAGGGAATGCGATCCCCTGAACGAGAAGATGATCCACTGCAGTGGACTGTAGTGGGGAAGCCTTTGGTTGTTTTGCATGCATGGGCCAGCCAGTCATGGTAGCTATAGCTCCAACATAACACATCCCAGCTGACGGGGAAAGCATCCAGCTCACAGTAAAGAGCTGATGTGGGTGGAGGAATGCCAGAGGTAATGCAGAGTGGGTGATTAAGATCATAAATGCCTCCAGCAAGGTGTCTCTAAGGGGAAAATGTTGGGGGTGAAACAGTGACACGAAAGCATCGAAACTGCGATTTATTAATTCTTACAGAACAATTTGTCTCCTCTTCTGACTTTCTTAGGATTTTTTTCCCCCTACTGGAATAGAACTCATGCAGAATTATAGTCCTGTGAATAAAAGACAAAGGTCACATCCTTTTGACCCACACACACTTGTCACAACTGGAGGCATGCCAAGTTAAAAGCATAAGCCACTGAGACTTAACCTAATCATAATAATTCTGCAACAGTTCATAAACTATCAAATAAACACAGAGGGGTTAAGAAGTACTAGGAATGTATGACTTGGCAGATTTTTTAATATGAACCAGCCCCATCTTTGCAGAACCAAAGAACAGAGGAAAATGCAGGTAAGCAGCTGAAATCCCAACCTGCAGCTCTCTGGAAGTTCATCTTTTGGAGATGGCACAAGAAGAAACATTAATTGGTTGCTGTTTCACCTCTTCTCTTTGTTGCATCAGCAGTTAATTCAAAGCCTGTGGGCCATGTCATAACCACTTTCATTGAGCTGTTTCAAAACCAGGTCCCAATGAACATTTTTGTCATTCAAGCAACGAAGGAGACTGCCTCCCAGCTCTGCAAAGGCTGCTCAACCTAGCGCAGAGCACCCTGAAATCATTCAGTGCTAATTAGGACCTGCTTAAAGGCTCCCAGGCTGCCATTACTGGTTCAAAATGCAGAGTGGCATGTGAAAGCCCTTATGCTTGGCTCCTGACAGGAGCAAAAGCAAACAACAGGCCCTGCTGTGACCTCCATTTACAAGTCTCATTTACTGCACTGAAGGCATCAACTTCTTGGAAATCAAATGGACAAATTAGTTTTGAACCCCTGCTGGTTAAGATGGACTTCTCACTGGGACAGTGCTCCTGCCTGGCTGGCTAAATGTTTCCTTAATCTTTGTTTCTGTGGAGTTTCCTCAGGGAGCTTGGGGAGATGAATTTGCTGCCAGGAAGAGACCTGGGAGCAGGGAGGCAGCACACGGCAGGTCTTTGACACCAGGTGGGTACCAGCTGTCGTGTAACTAAAAAACACATCACTATCTTTAGCTAGTATCAACCATGTTCTTTAAATAAAGGCAGAATTCTGTGCTCTGACCCATTAGTGTGCTGCGTTTTTCACCACAACGTGAAAACTCCATCCAGTGATGCTCTAAGTTGATGCTCTAAGTGATGTACCTGACGTCTCTTCCCATGCTTCATGCTCATCTCCATAAACTCAGCTTTGTCGCTGCCTTTGGGGGTCTCTAATTCATCCCTGTTCTTGGCTCCATAGGACTGCAAGGCCATCTGTCTATTTTCAGTCAAATCTACCCAAATTCCCTGCCCAGTGGGTATGAAGCCACCCGAGGATCCTTACCTCTCAAAGCTCAGCCCAGCCATAATTGCTCCCCATGTAGGCCAGTGATTGGAAAATGTGGGAAGAGAACTGGGAGCCTTAGCAAACAAAGACAATAGCATCTTGCTCAGGAATAATAACATGTTTAATTTGTCACCCATGGGATCTTTTTGTCCTTATGGCAGAAATACCCAAGAAATACTTCCTCTTCCCCATCTGCCCCACTGCCAACCGTTCTTTTCTCTGCATTTCTCTCTTAATCTTCCTGAGACTCAAGTGCCTATCTCATTATGAGATATTTATATTTTCCATTCCACTGGCATATGGTTCTGTGAGCCTTCTCAAGTCTTTCAAGGGGAATCTGAATTTATTGAACGCTCCTCTGCTCTTGCCGGTCTGTGTCCAACTTCTGGCACTGGAGGAACAGCCTGTCCTCTGGGACCTCTCTCCCGTCTCTTGGGGACACACAGGTCACTCGGGGCAATGCCAATGGGGAGAAGCAAAGAAGACATTAAGCCATTTAGCACAGGTCAGCCTTCCCCTTGCTTACCAGCAAACAGGGTGGCTGGACAGCCCCGTATTTGCTTGAGAAATAAATGAGCGTTTACCATTAGTAAAGGCAGCTAAATATCACCATACCTGACCTCAAAGAGAATACAGGGAGGAGGTGTGCCAAGAGGAGCCAAGAGCTGAAAGATAAGCAGAGATGAAAGTTTTTCCTCAGTGTGTATGTCTGAGATATTACTTGTCTTTAATTCTCACGACTTTCATAAAACAGCACAACGTGGCTACGTCCAGAGATGCTCTGAGGCTGTGCAGCAACGTCGCTCACAGCTCATGACTGAGAGTTGAGGGAACCTCACCCAGACTGCGCTGTAAATGTGTTTAGTGCAGTGAATCTCTTAGAAAAAACGGACTTCTCAGTTGCCTCTTGGTGAGCTCCACAAAGCTGGGAGCTCTGCGAGCTGGCAGAGCTGGAGGGCGGCTGTTCAGTTGTGACCTTCTGGCTCACTCCAGGATGGTGGAGCAGCCTCGTATTGCCTGGCCGAAGGGACTGTGAGCTGTGAGACTCCTGAGCTCGCTCTGTCCTCCCAGGATTTGACACACATGGTGGCAGTGCCATCATGTCATCACAGTCACAACTAGGACTCCCTGTATCAGATCAGGATGCTGCTGTGTAAGATACTGTACAAAGAATGAAAAAAAACCCTTCTCAAATATGATAAATGCTCATTAAAAAATAGCTCTTCATTTTGTTCATTGTTTCCTCTAGCTCCTTTGTTTTGGAGGGATCTGAAATCCTCATGTGCCGATGGAGATAAGGAAGCATTAGGTGAGTACTGCTTAAGTTTTGTTTATTGTTCGTGTTAATATTTATTGAGTGAAAAAGTAGACTTACTAATTTTCTTTTATATTGAAAAACATCTACTGCCCAGATGCTATTGGGTCACATAATAACAGGGAGAGCCCAGACCCTGGATGTATTACTTAAGTACACTAGACAGATTCATGATGGCATCTTACAGGCAAGGAACAGAGGGGGTGACAAACAAAACCCACATCCTCATATGCACTTGCAGTCCTCTATAGGTGCCTGTGATGTTCTACAGGACCTACATACCTAAATAAAACCCAAACCTTTTGCAGATCCCCAGATCCATTGGGGATACAGCATCTCTTCCACTGAGCTAAAAATGGGAGAACAGGCCACACAGCCACATCCTTCCCTGAGGATTATTTTTAGAACAGATCAACCTTCCCAACTAAATGTTTGTCAAATCCGACGCCTTTCTTCAAAAACTCCAGGTGCCAACAAAAGCGTTGGGAGTTTTTTTGGCTGGGAACAAGCCCAGAAAGCTTAGATGGCTGTTTTGAGGCCAGCTGTGCTGTTTTTTCCATTCATTCATAACTACTGCGAACAGTGAGACCAGTTGGAGAATACGAGAGGAACCAGAGCCTGGGTCCATTCCCTGCACCCCAGCTGCAAGTCCAGGGAAAGCTCGGGAAAGTTTCCATGCTGTGGTTATTTATATTTGCCACCCCTGGGCTCTGAACTTTTGTGTGTGTTGGTAATAATATCCCATTACTAAACTGTAATTTATGTATGCATCATTTGCATTATTGAACAGCTGTTAGCCTCTCTAAACTGCTTGCCTGCCATATTGCATAGATAATAATATCTAATCCATATTAATTATAAATACACAAATCGTCTCCTAAATAAGGCAAAGTTTTGTGAGCAACACAAACCAATGGGTGCCAAGAAACGTTAGCGTTACGCCTGACACCTCATCCTCTGGTTGCCATGTCATGAATAAAGAAAGAGCCTGCAGCACAAGTTGAGGATGGCATCTGAGCTTTAACAGCCTGCAGCCACTGCCATAAACCCTCCGGCTACGATTTCATCACATCTCACAAACTAAACTGCACTGGGTCAATAAGAAACCCCCACGGAGAAATTGCTGCAGGAAGTGGGCCTGCAATTATTATTCACTACCTGGCGTTTGTCGGCAGCGGATCGACGCTGGACTAACCCCACCTTGTGGTGTTGACGGGGTCTGGCTGGTCTGATTTGGAAGAAAACACTGATTTCCACCCTGTTTTTGGTTTGAAGCCCCCCAAGCTTTGCCTGCTGGAGGTGGAAGTCTAAAATAAGCCCTTGTAGTTGGCTCACTTCCCTCTGTTGGCTTTCTCAGATCTCTCGGAAAAAAGCCTATGGGTGTCCCAGCTTCTGTGATCCAAGCTGAAAATTTCTTGTATAAAACGTAACATGCACCTTCTATCCGTGCATGGTCATTCATTCCCTTCGCCTCCTTTTTGAGGAATTAGCTGTTTCTCCTACTATTTTCCATTCTGTGTATTTACTCTCTTCTCCCCAGTCTCCCCTTTGCAATTTCAGATGGGTGCGTTTTTTTCTTTCCCCCGCTCTGTGCTATATTGCTGTATAATACAGCTGTCAAAAAAGTCCCATGTTTCTTTCCAGAGGTGGTTGCTTTTCCATTTAATGGCTGAAAACTTTGCAGGGCAGTTTCTGTTCCTTTTGGACAGCACATGAACGGGACAGTATCTGAAAACCAAAAGCAACATAAATGGCAAATTTCTCAGCTTCTTTCTGCAGAGTTAAAAAGATAATATAAGGACTCTATACTGCTTCCCCTCCAGGCGTATTAGTATAAATGTCAATGAGATCTTATCTGCGGGTAAACCAGTATACTTGTAAAGTATCCAGCACAAATGGGGCTCTGATTGGAAAAACAACTTCATCACAATAATACTTAAGCTGGGGATAGCAATTTTTGTTTTCATGATGGCTAAAAATGACCATGTTTGCCCTTCCCCCTGCAAATTATGATGTCTTTTTCTTAACAGCATTGATTTCCTTTAACATTTCAACCAAAAAAAAAAAAAAAAGAAGAAGAAGAGTAATTTCTGGAGTGCCAAGCCACTGAAAGACCTTAATTGTTTGCAATACAGATGATCACAGGACTCAGGGAACATTCTTACAGATTTCATTTCATTATAGATGCTCATTCTTACACATTTCAAGAGGCAGATTATCAAGAAGAAAGAAACCATCACAGAGACTTAGAAAATGTTTAAGATCTAGGCAGTTCAGCCAGGACCAAAGAACCCCAAACCCACGGTTGCTCTGTAGGAATAATTATGAGCAGCATAATGCAACCTCAGTTCCTCAAAAAATCACAAGGACAGGGATAATAATAGCAGATTGTCTCAGACCCTGATGCAGACTGTGGCAAGCCTAGAGTTTTAAACTACTCTCATGCAAATTTGTAGTTAATAAATTCCAACTCTTCCCTCACCCCACGCATACATGGTGAAGGCACAAGGCAGAGAATTCATTTGGGAATGAGATATTAGAGAGAGAGGTGGTGGCTACGCTTCTAGGGCTCCATCCTGAAATCAGAAAATTGAAATGCCTCTCCTTTCCTCCTCCTCATCCCCCCAAAAAACCCACATGAAAGCTCAGCAGAGCCTACTCTGCCGAAATGTCTGTTCCAGGGATCCTGAAGCCTGTGCTGGGGTTTTGGAGGGGAACAGGGCAGCAATGCTGAGAGCTGAACTGAAGCAGGTCTGTGGGAAAGCTGTGGGTTCAGTTACAGATTGATCAGCTCAGAGGGAAATCTACAGCTGGGACTTTGAAAATTACATCAGGAGAATCGCTAGGAAATATGCAGCAGGGAACAACCTTACCTTGGGAAAAAAGAGAAGGAAAAAAGAGTTAGGTGGATTCTGGTGCTGGTTCCTGGGCTGCACATGCAATCATCAGTCCTTTGTGAACAAGAGACACTTTCTTTAGAAGCTTCTGCAGATTGTCCCTGCTTCTCTCAGAGGTGTGTGCATGACTACACAGAGAGTACCAAAAAAAAAGGCGGGATGGCAGCTGTTTGGTGCTGTATTATTCTCTTTAGAAAAGAGTTTGACTCCGGTCTGCTTGTCTGGGGGCCGGTAGAGGGAGACAAGCTGCTGAGCTTAATTCACGTGTGTTCTCGCCTCTCCAACAAGTTCTCAGGTTATTTTTTTTTCCTTCCCTCCTCTGCATTATTATTATTTGGTTTGAAATATTGTTTTTATGAAGAATAGCTATAAATGACCCTCACCTTGCAGTTAGAGAGAAGATTAGATTAAAAATGCTGCAGGGAGATTTGGGTGAGCGAACACATGGCAACAAACCTCCCGTGGCAATAATACAAGGAGCAAATTGGCCCAGGTAGGCACTCTGGATGCTGCAGAATATGCGATTTTCTGTGCGAGAAAGCCTCTTCATCACCGCTTGCATCCCTGCGTGTCTGTAGGTTTACCAGAAGCCTGAGTTTGACGGCAGATACACAAGCATCAAGTTTCTCAGGATCTGGTGTAAAACTGCAAACTGATCCGTGAAACACCATTTTTTCCTGGCTCACAGCAGCTATAGAACAGTTGGGGCGAGAGTAGGGTGCTGTGAAGGGGCACATTCCTGCAGCAAATTTGCCAGGAGCTGGGCAATAACTACAAAGCTGGGGATAACCCTGGGGAGAGATGGGATGTCCTGGCCCAATTTCAGAGCAAAGCTACGTCGTGTGCATTTTACTTTGTTTGTTTGTTGTTTGTGTTGTTTTGTTCGTTGTGTGGGTTTTGTCATTGTTTGGCTTTGACTTTTTTCTTTTTTTCTTTTTTTCTTTTCCTTTTTCTTCTTCTTTTTCTTCTTTTCCTTCTTTTCCTTTTTCTCAATTTCTTTTTCCTTTTCCTTTTCCTTTTCCTTTTCCTTTTTCCTTTTCTTTTTATTCTTTACTTTTCTTTTTCTGCTTTTCTGTTCTCCTAAAGAAATGGAGGTGTGCATCCAGGAGGAAATGCACAGCGTTGTGTGCATGGGCATTGGACTTTTTTGCAGGGTGCTATGGGGAGGCGAGTGACTCATCTGCAAGGACAGACAGACAGTGCTAAAGCCTCATACTAAAGTCTCACACACGCAGGCTGAAAGTGGGACTTGGAGAAAGAAAGTGCTTTGCAGTATGGCCAAGCGCTCTCTGCCTTTGTTAGCGATGCAGAGATGGTTGTTAATGGCCAGTATCCCCAAAAGAGCCTTCTCTCTGTTGGCCAGGGTGGCCACAAGCAGCTGAAAGCCTTGGAGTGTGTGCATGTGGGATGTGCATCCTCTGCGTGTCCACGAACACATCATCCTCCTCCTGTATCTTCAAATGAAACTCTTTCGGAGCGTGTGACGGTGGCATCCACGATGCACATGAAGTCTCTTTGAGCTTCTGTTCATTTGTGTGAGCTGGGGAGCAGCAGTTTTCAGATTGGGTATCACATGTGGATTTTGACTGTGTTGCCTCCAAGTCCTCTGCAGAAATTTGAGCAGATAAGGCTGGGTAGCAGTTGGGAGTCCAACACAACCAGGGACAACAAAGGATGAAAGAAGCCAAGTAAATGAAACAAGCTTTTTGAAGTCCTTGCAGAAACAACCCTTCACTATATTTAGTGAACCTCACGGCTCCATCAGAACAAAACTGTCGTCACTGGAGGGAAAAGAGAAGTTGCCCTGAATGAAAATAATTCAGAGAACAGTGCAGAGGAAGAGAGAGTGGGAACGCGGACGGAGAGGACAACAGTGAAAAGATCTCTGTGCCTGCTATTACAAACTGAACTCAGCCCAAGTTTTGCCATCTCAGAAGGGGTGTTTGATGTGTCCCTGTGCCCTGCACGGGCTGATGGCTGCATGTCCCTGCCAGCTGTGGGTGCACAGAGCAGCTGCATACAAGGACTGTACCTTCACCATACGTCACTATAGGTGACAGGTCACAGGACCTGTAGCTCAGAGAGGTTTTATATTTGTGTGGCTTTGGCCTCTGAGGATGCTGCCCTCACCCTGCCATTCCTGGAGGGTGCTCAGGGGATGCTGGCAGGAATAAATACACCCTAGCTATAGGCTGGAGGATGAAATCCAGCTGTGGGTTTGGCAGCTTTAAGGGTGTAAATTTGATGAGATGAACCTAGGCAAATGCCTTTTTCATCTTTATCTCCTCTTTAGGGGTGTTTGCATAGCAGCCTTAGGGCTTCTGCTACCTTGGAACATTGTATTATCAATTACCCTAATTAGGGGTTGGCACCTGCCTGACACCAAGTATTTTTCATTTGCTTTTAACCCTTTCCTTGCTAGTTCCTACAGGCAACACTCACAGAACCTTTCCTCTAAAACACAGCGAAACAGGGTGAAAAAAAATTAAAAATAAAAAAGGAAAAAGCAAGCAAGGTTAATGCCAGTTTGATTGGTGGCTGGCTGCAGCATCTGAAGGCTGTTCTCCATCAGTGCATCCACCGTGAGGGCCTGTGTTTGCATGGATGTTATTAAGTATAAAAGGAGGTGGTCAGGCCCTCACCTTATGATTTAATCACTTTTGTACCCAAGTGCCTTGCAGGGCCTTGGCAGCCCGATTCCCCTCCTTCAGCAGCACACAGCATCTCATCCATTTAATACCACTTGCAGCATGATATACAAAATGAGCTAGAAGTAGCACAAATAAGCAGGTAACCATAAGCTTGAATTTGTTCTCCATAAGCACGGAGACAGCCAGCTTCAATCATGCCAGTGTTTGCGGAGAGTTAAAACAAAAGGGGCAGCAACGCTGTCAAAGGAAGCTCATTTCAAAATGGCTAATAATGACAATAAGCCTTTCAATTTATCTATCATCTTTTCAGTAGCCGTTATTGTTGTGGTATCTTGCCACCTCCCACACATTAATGGGTTTATCTGTACAAGCCCACTATGAATGGGGAGGATTATCATCCCTCCTGACAGACAGGAAGATCAGGCATTGCAACCACAGCCGGGTAGGGGGGGAAGACTCGCAAGTCCTGACTCAACACTGAGTTTCTCAATGCTTTCCAGGTGAAATACAGCTTATTCAAAGCACAACAGTTTCACTGCCCCTCCTCAGCTGCAAACGGGAGTAAAAAATTCACCCGTGATAAGCTTATATACATGCAGAGCGTGTACCTGTTTGCATTGAGGCGGATGTGTTCCGGAGCATGTTTGCTCGTGTGTGTGTGCATTTGGAGGAGCTGATGAAGATTACTCTGGAGCATTAGGTTGTTTTCTCTGCTCTAGATTGTAATCATATTTTCTGCACTTTCGGAGGCCCCCGACTGTTTATCGGGACCCTCCTGGGGCTTATGATGTACCGACGGAGAAAACTGATCCGATCTCTGCATCGCACGGGGAAACTATGTGTAGCTGTTCCTGAAGACCGTGGCTGAGCCGGCTGCCTTAGAGTAGAAATCAGGAGGCATTTTTTAACACTTTCTCCAGATATTTGAGGCTTTTGATATATTAGCCACATAGAGCAAAGTCTAAACTTCAGCCCTAGCATCTTGGGAAGCTGCTTGTCTTTGCCATGCTGCGATTGTCTTGGGTACGTATGATGCAGCCCTGCAAAGACATACAGACCTCTGAAAATATCTGTTCGGGAAGAGGTTTTCCACAGAAGCTATAAAACATTCATAACACCTCCATTGTGCTGTAAATCCTTAGCAGGAGTTGATAACAGTGCATGAATTTTTAATGTAACATTTATAAATGGTTATTAAAACTATCCTTAAAGTAAAGTGTCAGTTTATTTTTAATTAACTGTTGGCTATTTAAGCTCCCGATGGCCCCAGGGCAGATCAACAGTCTAACAAGTTAATATACCAGATTAACCCTTCAGTTGCTGCCTCTTCGTGTGAGGAGGATGAAGATGTGTACACAGAATCAACAACACATGGTTATTTCTCACTCACTCACTGAAGAGAAGTGTCATAATTTCAGGGAATTCGCTTTCTTAGTGCTTGGTTTAAGAAGTTTTAGAAGCTGTGGTGGGATTTATTTCCTGAATATTGAACAGATACAGATAAATAGCAGAGCTGGGTGATTTTTCTTGGGAAAAAAAAACAAATTGCGTGGCACTGGTGAGAAGAAATTTCCATTGAAGTCAATGAGCTCAGATCGAAATTTTCAAATTGCACCAATTGCAATTTCAGGCAACCCAAGTACAAAAAGCAGCAACACTGTGTGATTTGCGAATACACGTTCAGTTACAAGTGTGGCAATTGACTTAAAATTTGGCTTCACAAAGCCTAGAACTGTTTATTTAGTAAAGCATGCTTCTTGGTAGGTTTCATCCTCAATGGGCGATGTGGAAAGGATGAGGAGGAAACAGATGTCAATGTTTAATTAATTCATATAATGTATTTTTTTAACTGACCATTTTTTAAGGTTTCAAATTAAATTATTTTTCAGCGTGCAACATACATTTTGCATTTGCTGTTGTCATTGAAATTAGTCATGGGGCGACAGATTTTACAGATATTATCTTTTCTGTAATTGTTGATATTATCCGTGAGAAGGTTCCTGTGGTTATTCTTTGAAAATGAAGGTCAAGCCAATGCATCCCCACAAGGCAGTTTAGTTTCAGTGGTTTTAACATCCAAAAAAGATTCAGTTCATAGCATTTTTGTCATTTAACTGACAATTTTCAGCCCAAGTCTGCCACACAGGGACATTGGTGGTGGCAACAAGAGGAGGTTGGTGTTTGACTGGTGGAGTTTGGGTCATTGTGCTCCAGAATAGTGAAATCCCCTGCTCAGTTATAGCCACAGCACCTCAGGGCAAAGAGCCAAAGTCTTTCTCTAGATGGGAATTCATGAAGCTACACTTTGTATTCCAAGCATCCCCAGAATCAACAGCAAAAGGTTGGTGCCCACAGACAGCACTTTAGAGCTTGTTTCTCATGGATTTGTCAAGATCTGCATGTGGGTGACACCAGGGTTAGGTCCCAGAAGCTGAAGAGTGTGAATATCCTGTGCTTGGGCTCAGCTCTCCCTTCGTTCCCCAGTTTGTAAAGCTTGTTCTTATCATTATTGCTGCCTCTGCCACCTCTCACCACCAACTAATCCCTTCCATGAGTGTTGATTGAAGGCTGAGTCTCCCTGGGCCAATAATTGTTATTTAAAGTTATAGTTTCTTTTCCAGATGCTTTGTTTCCTTCCTTTCCCAGATGATCAGCCTGTGCTTTGGGAAAGCCTGAACTTCAGATCTTTGGAGCACACAAAGCAACAAGGCATCAAGGCAGCGGAGTGACACAAGCAGCAATATCCTTCGGTAAATGCCGCTCTACGCAGCAGAGCTTCCTAGCGATTAAAGGAGTCTTGGAAATGTCATTGCCCTGACCAAATGAGATAATTTGTATCTTCTGTCACTGGAATAAAATCCTCTTTTTTTTTCTTTATAATTAACTCGCAACTGTGGGAAGGTGGGAGCAAAGATGGGGGTTGGGAAGGGAATTTCATGGGTAATCCAGCTGCAGTATGGAAATGATGGTTGGGTAATTGTGCTCTCTAAATGAACTTGACTTGATGGTTGGTGTCAGGTTTTGTTAAGTGCCCTGGGCCAACAGAGACTAATTAGGAATGCATTAAATATTAAAGCTCTCTGACACTGGGGCATTGACGGTGACAGAAGAAAAGAAATCCCGTAACCTAATCTGCACCCAACAGGAGTAATTTATGTTCCCTTCTTTTAACAAAGAAAAATCCAATTATTTGGCCTGCTGGAAAAAAATGTATTTAAAGGAAAAGTTAATTTAGAGGAGGAAAAAGTATATATGAAAAAATAATACAGATGCTGTCAACACAGCCTGTGAGTGTCGGTTCCCCTGCGGTTCTGACTTCACCAATAGCTTCGGTTTATGAACAGGGAGAGTATTTCCCTGTTCTGAGGCTGTTTTCTGGATTTCCTATCCCAGAAAACAGCCTGTTGTTCCCTCCCCTGTGGCTCAGGTGAGCTGGATATGTGGAGGGATGGTCAGCAGGGGCTCCTGTGGCCGTACAGTGAGGGTTGGGGTGTTGGTGGCTGCGCATTGAGGATTCGGGGTGCTGGCTGCACGGGGAGCGCTGTGCTGTGCATGCTGCAGCGATGCTGTGCTTACACAGGGCATTTCAGAGGTGAGGCATGTACAAAGCTTCTGAAAATTCCAGCAATTAAAACTCCCTTCCTGTCTCTCTACCAGAAACCAGCTCTAACAGCTCCACCTCCACACTTTGCTGTATCTACCAGTTTCCAGGGCAATTTTGCCTGACCTTTAGTTAAATGTCCTGCTCTACCAGGCAGCTCATTTCTGCCTCTCTGTCTACTTATGCAACCTAATCAAACCCAGAATGGAATATAATCAGCCTCATCTTGTAACAGCAACTTGCACAAATATCCGTCTCACTGTCTGCCGTCCTGTCTATACATTTATCTAATCTCATCTGCTGGTCTGATGCTGTAACTGGGGTTTTAGCAGCTGCCTGCCACCGCTATGGTGAGATCTGGAAGAAATTGCTGGTGGGATATCCAAACTGCTGGGCCCTGGGTGGAGTGGCGGGGTGGAAAGAGTAAGGCAGCTACAGGTGTGTTGCTTAAGCCAAGGGTGCAGCCGAGCATCCCTCTTTCTAGGGGAGGGACCTATCTGCTCACATGGACACACATGTGTACACAAACACACCTGGTGCCTTTCTCTTTTCTCGTCTCCTCTTCTACCCACCCCCCCCCCGCCCCCATTTCCAACAACAACAACAAAAAGCCTGTTCTTTTATGAAATTACCGGAAGACCATTTTCTAAAGGGACTTGGTTGCCATGGGTTACCAGATGCTTATCTGCCACCGGTGTGTTATTTTGCTAACTGCAGCCATTACAGGGAGAGGCTGAAGCAGGAAAGCTGGGAGAGCTGTGAACATCAAAGCCCTCCCTGCCTGGGTAACCCTGGCTGCCATCCACGGAATAGCAGGGACTGTGTTCCCCAGGGGGAGCTGGAAACCAACTTTTCCAGGCTCTGGAGTTTCTTGTGCCATTGGGTTTCAGAGTCTCCACAGCAGCCAGGGCTTACAGCAAGCCTGGCACTGAATGTAAAGTTGGTTTGAAACTTGAAACAGAGGAGACTGGGCTGGGGAAGAGGAGGCAGATAGAGTATCTGAGGTGCCCAGAGAAAGAATTCAAGGATTTTATTCAGATAGTAGGATTACTCTGAAATGGTCGGGGCATGTGCGAAATAAAAACAGCCATACAGAGCAATGCTGGTTTGTGACTGTGCTGCAGTTTGTATTCATTCACGTGATGCTTCCAGGCGACACTGGTGAAGAGAAGGGAACTTCACCCAGGAGTTTTCTGGGAAGGGGAATAGCTGGCACAGCACTAAAGAAATACAGTCTTGGAGGCCTGGGAGGGGGGCAGACAGAGAGGACTCAGATAAAAGGGGAACACATGGCACCTTGTGATGGGCAAATGCTTGGTGCACTGATATCCTTCATCTGAGCATCTTCTGATGGTTCCTTATCTGTGCAGCCCCCACATCCTTAGGGGATCCTGGATGCTGAGCTGTGCCACTCACCACCCCGCTGCTCTGTACCCCCGCAGGACTTCTTGAGTCGATCAGCACGACAGAGCTACTGACTATTCCCGTTTCCCCTCATTCCTGTTACAAACCTACTCCTTCACCCCAAGTCTTCAATACTGTGGGTCCCAAAATTCCTCTTTTCTCCGTGGCCTGTGCCAGCCCTGGGAATTTCTGAGCCCCGGGGGTCCTGCAGCCCTCCTTAACTGCTGCAATTTCAGCCTCTCCATCAGCACACAGAGAGTACTTTGCTACTACAATAATGAGAGAAAAAGAAGCTAAAAACAATACTTTACATTTCAAATAACTCCTGACACATCCCTTGTCTTTTTCTAACAGAATGACAAGTGACTTCGTCTTGAAAGAGAAGGCAGCCTCCTAGAGCTGTCTACATTGTCAGAAAGAATAATTTGTAAATTCTCTGATTACCTCTGTCACTGCTTGACTTTTCCATCCTTTTTCATTCCTCCCTCCCGCTAAAGTCCCTTTATGTGCGATTTCCCAAAGTGCTGCACTTACTTTGAATGTTTCCAGCCAAAAGAAAACTCCCTCGCATCCAGAGATAGGAAGAAAAAAATCCCTGCCCAGGATGAATTAACATGCTGTTATTTCTCTCTCTCTGGTCTCTGCATCTGGATCTTATATAGGATGTGAACTGTAAAAATAACTAGGTCTTTATGGCTTGTTAAAGTAATAAAAAAAAATAATGTTAATGAGAGAGGAAGACACACAGAGGCCCTGAAACTGGGATTTGTTCAACGCAAGAATAACTGAAATATTTACTAATGAGAGGGAGAAGAGAAAGGAATTTAAAAGATTTAAAATAGTTGTATGTGTTTTTTTTTAATTCATGCCTCCTTTCGTTTTCATCACATATTTCAATATTTGCCTACCTTTCCAGCAAAAGATTTACCTCAAGTGCGTACAAATTATCTGGCATTTGGTTAAGGACAATATGTCTAATTATGGCTCTAAAGACCTGAAATATTTTTGACTTAAGCTAAAAGTCAAACTCAAAAAAAAAAAAAAGAAAGAAAGAGTAAAATTAATAATCTTTTTAAAATTCATTCCCATGATCATTGTTGTACAGAACACTTCACTGCAAAAGATTAAAACAAGGGAAATGTGAAAGTGGAGAAGCAAAAGAGAGAAAAATGGAATATCTCACATTACGCCTTGATTTTAACCACACTGAAGACACGGGGAAACTTTTGTATCATTGGCTGGGTTTGGGTTGTGTCCATCCCACCCCTCTCTGATGTGAGATGAGAAAACCCTGCATGGGGAGTGCTGGGGGCAGCCTGGGCAGAGGGACAACACCAGGGTGACCTCCTGCCCCACGAGTCCCGCTTGGGTCCCCATCACCAAGTCTGCTGCTCATTCCACGGGTCCCTCAGCTCCTGCAAACACCCGTTGATGCTCTTGCTCTGTAAGGATGAAGCCCCCGGAGTCAAACCCTCCACCCTGCGCACCGATAATGAGGTTCAAACCACGGTGATAAACAACTATTTACTCCTGCACCTCCTAGTCACTGCTTCTCCTCAGCCTGAATAACTAATGAAACTCAATTGAGTATATTAATTATTTTCGCCTGGGGGTGAGGAGAAGGAGGATAAGCAGGAACATCTCCATAGGGTTGCCTGAGCTCCAGCAATTCATCTGTGGTTTAGAGGGCAGAGTGACCCATCCCAAGGAAGATGCGCGGGTTGCAGGTGTGCTAATTTCATGAAGAAGGAAAGGCATTGCCAAATAAAGAACAGATGGCTCCAGTCACTAGTTATTTATTTCTATAATTAGTTGCAAGCTGTGATCTCAGACCTTAAAGAAATGGTTGATTTCTATGAAATTCCTTCTGGCGTCGGAAGCGTGCACTGCACGGGCTGGGCTGCGGCAATGGCAACGTGCTGGCTTGGACATACCCAGCTGGGGCACACGCTGCTTTTGGCTCCTTAAGAACTGCAGCGTGTTAAAAAGACATTCCAGGCACTTCCTTCTAGCTGGTGGAGCCCATATGAACATCAAGGACAGTTTAGTCTTGTTATGTAGGAAAGCATTCAAGCCTGAGTTGAATTCAGCTCTGTCATCACCTTGTGTTGTTTTTTCGCCATCACCTTATTTCTCCTCTGGTTCTTTCCCCAGTGTGTCCTCTTCTGATCTCCCTGTCTCTTCTTTTTTCTTTTGGCTTCCTTTTTCTTTTATTACATCTTGGCACTCAGACTCCTTTTAAGCCAGGGTAACATGATCAAGAGCAGTGAGGACTCTGATGTAGCAGCAGGAGGAATCAGACCACACATGTTTAACAAAGACTGGGTGCAGGTTATTGCTCTGACAACATGACGTGTGTTATTCGAGCCCCTGGTATTTGCCCTTGCAAAACCTGGGTTTGCTAAGTCCCAGTCCTATCCTTAAGTCTATCTGTTCTCAAAGGTAGGCTCAACAGAGCAAGGGGGAATATTTTATTTCCTGCTGGAAGGATCAGGTAGGACAGGTTTTTGCCAGCCCATCTAGGCATGTCTAATCTATTTTATTTTTAAATGATAGCTGCTAAGCTGGAATTGTTAAGTAAATGCAGGCCTGCGAGTATCTAGGTGGGTAAATAATTTGCTAGTTCTATTACAAAGATGCCGAAAACATCTCATGACAATACCTTTTAATGACACAAGATAATAAATAGCGAGAGTAAAGGGAAAGGACTACAGAACGGCTTCATCTGTGCAAAACTTGTGCTTTTGACTTTAAAAAGGCATGGTCTTTACTTTTATTTGAATAGCTTCATACAAACAAATATATGAATGCATTTTTCAGCTATTTAACAGCAATAGCAAAATAACCCCAAACCCCAGATAAACCCAGAAACACTCAGACTTAGACCCTAAGAAAATGATCTGTCTCTATAAGAAAGAATTTGATGAAATCCAATCAAATCTCAGCTGGAAGAACACAAAATGGTGGCTTTGGGCATAAATCAGACATGGAATTAATTTTGTGCTTTATTACATGCCTTAAAAATGAAAAGAGGGGACCCTGCGCCTGGGAGTGCTGAACAGATTGAAATGATGTCCAGACCGCCAGCTTTAGAGTTCAAACAAGACTGGTTAAAATTAGTATGTATCCTACTGGTGATAAAAATGCCCAGGAAAGCTCTGATGATAGTGAAGAGTCTTCATAATAGTTCCCAGAGTGGGAAGATGGAAGGTGCCATAAGGTGATACATGAGGGACCAGGTGACAAGACCTGTGAAGATGGGGGTGTCTGAGGTTTCCCTGGAATCATCGAGTGCTGTGGAGACAATGAGAAGCATCTTGCTAAGCACAGCTTAAAAATACTGCTCACAGGAATCACTGGAGTGGGACAGACTTTTATCCCACCACCATGGACTTCTGATGGAGACACCAAAACCTCTGTAAAGACACAGACGGAACCTGAACACAGTTAGAATTTCATGCCGGTTTTCACTCAGCAGAACTATCTTTGTGATTCTTTTGTTCTCAAACTAAACAGTGATGATCTCTTCTTTGTACCTGCCCAAAATTGCTCTAAAGATCACTAGAATAAGCCCAATGTGATCAATATGTGGGAAGAGAGTCTCACTCTAATTCCTGGTTTTGATTGCTCTTCATTTTCTGTCACCATAAAAGGCAGCACAGAGTTGACTTTGGAATTTCTACCCAGGTTTTTATCCTAGCTTGCAATGAAAACTTGAATTAGAGATGTATTATGGACAAGCAAACCTGAAATAAAACCAAAAAACAGCAGCTCCAACATTTTACCTTGGGTATGTCCATTGCAATTAGTTCCACTTTTGAAAAATAATTAAAAACAAAAACAACAATGAAACAAAACATTTTGATTTGATTTCCCTGAAATTTTTCAGACCGGTTCAGTATTGGACAACTGTTTGTCTTTAGTGACGCGCTCCTCGCTGGAGTTGTAGAAGCACCAGCTTGCTGCAAAAATAGGGATAAGAGAATTCCAAAGAGCATCTCCAAAAATATCCTGGACTCCTGTAATGAGCCTGATACACCATGAATCAAAAATACAAGAGGACTTCTTCTTCAGAGAGCCTAGCTGTTAAAAGAGAATAGGTGTACAGATTATGATTTTTATGAGGCAGTGTTCAGTGTGTCATAAGTAAAATATGCTTAGTATTTTGTTGCATTGTTTTCGAGCAAAACATTTAGAAAACTGAAATATTTGGGCCATGTTTCTATTTTTAATTAGTCTTATTCTGGCCAAAAGTATATATTGCATGTTGGTTTTTAAAATAAACAAACAAACTTCAGCAAATGTAAATTTCTCCTTTGAGAAACTGCATTTTCCATTGTGTATTTCCAATTCATCCCAGTGGAAAGTGCCTGAATAACTCAATAATACATAAAGAACTGAAGGTAAAGGAAAAGAAGTGAAGACTGAATGCTATTTGGCCAAATCCCAGAACTAGGCTATGATTAGAAAGATGAGCATGGAGTGATGCAAACCCTCTTAAGTGAGGTCTAATGATTCACAAATGACACGAGATGCACGGGTTGAGTCATTTGTATCCTACATTCAGACAGCGAGGGATTTGAAAAGTGTAGAAAAAGAATTATTTGCCTAATAAGAAAAAGGGCCAAAATCAGTTCTGTTTTACTTTGCATCAATCTGAAGGAACCGTGCAGGATCTGGGCAGAGATCTCAGCCCTGGAGGGACCTGGAGTGAGGATGGTGGGTGCAGGTCTGTGATCCCGGTTGGGTTCTCATGGAATGGAGAGGTTGGGTTTCTGCCTGAGGAGGGGCCAGTGACTCAGTACAGAAAGTGATTTAAAGGTAAAATCTCATCCCATCAACTTTGGGAGCTTTTAATTGGGCTTTAAGGCATAACACATATATTTTGCTTCCAGAAAAAAAGAGCTATACCATAGCCCCATTGCAATGCAAAGGCATGAGGGGCAGGGAGTAAAGGCCATGCACAGGAACGGTTTTCTCCCTCTTTCTCTCCGCTATTGAATTTTCCACATTTTTTATTTCAAATTAATTTTCAGAGACAAGAAGAAGATGCTGCATTAGCTTTGTCCTTGTGAACAGATCTTTTTCTTGATTGAAGAAATATTTCTATAGTCTAACTGTGCAGGTTAAAGTCATTTTTTGATGGGTAAGATACTTACCAGTGGCCCACAGTCAATTTGTCCCCCTCTCCTCTCCACCCTCTAATTGTGCCCTGCTAACATCTCTGCTTTCCCCAGGAGCTCAGAGCTGCTCTGCAGCCACCTCACCTGTCAGAAACCAACACTCCCAGCTCTGCATTCCATCAAAATAATGAAAGGAGGAGAGGAGAACTTGGGGAAACTTCTTCAAAGCTGCCGCATGGGAGGCAGCAAGAACAGAGCAAGACCAGACATGAGCCACCAGCAGCTCCTGGACACTTTCTCCTACCAATGGTCTCAAGAACAATCTCTGCAAACACCACTGCCATAAGGACCTCTCCCAGCCCCATCCCCAAAAACCTCTCCAAAACACAAAGAGAAAACTGGAGAATGAAATGACTGTGACCTTCACTTGTAGGCAAAGCACAGAAGCAAAAATATATTATTTATTGCAAATAAAACTTAGCTCCTTGACTAATACTTGAGGAGATGAGAGGGATCCCGGTCTGAAGTGGCTTGTCCTGTGCCACAGAGAGAATCTGCTCTTGTGGGATGGAATGTAAAGGACAAGACCAACATGTCACCAGTATAACTGCCACGAATTCAGAGCCCTCCAAATTACTTCAGGCAAGACCCGAAGATGTGACATCAGCCTTGTCACCTGCTTAGTCCAAGACAAAGCAGGTGGAGGTAAGACCAAGGTCATAATTTATCTTACCCTGTGCTATCTTTCCACCAGCACTAAAAGTGATGTGTCAGTGGCTGGAAGAACACTGCTATCTTCTTATCAGGAGATAAGATGACAACCACAAATACCTTGGCCTCAAAGACTCCTCTTCTATCACTGGGGTGAACAGGAACATGCTTCACAAATAATCTAATTTAGGTGGATAACAGAGGACTTGAACGTGGGAGGTAAAACTCAGAGCTCTGCTCCATTACAAACAGGACAGAAATTTCTTCTGTGAATGCAACACGGGTACAGCAAAAACATACAAACTTTTCTTCTCTACCAGCACATCTGATGTGGTTGAGACAGGGAGTGAATAGGTCAGCAAGCAGGTTCCTCTGCAATAGATACATTAATCATTAATAGGATATAAGTATTTGAAGTCCCCAAATCTTCCTCTAACATGCAAAACAATCCCTCCTGCCATGGATGGATGGTTTCACCGAGTAATCCACTCATCCTCTGGTATGATCACAGCAGGTGTGACTTCCACAGGGACATCTCAGTGTCAACATATTTTGGACTGTGATGTCTTTGAGACATTTTCTTTTTAATATGTTTGTGCACCTCCGGATAAGTAGCAGTGGGGCGGGGGGGGGGAGTCTTTTAGAAATACCATGTAATGACTAACTGCAATCAGTCACTCCTCCATCCTTCTCTCCCCCTGGAGTATTCAATGTCCTTGTGCCTCTCCCAGACACATTTAAAAGAACAATTTTTCATGTGACAAGTAAGGCAAGAAGTGTGAGTTTGCGTCTGACAGGTTCGGGGAGAAGCTTGCAATGAGGCAATTAGAAAAGGAAAGTGCTGATTAGAAGCATCGTCACCCATAGCAAGGAAAGAAACAAATTTTAAGTAGCAGGAGGAAAAGGCTGGGAAGGGGGGGGTGAAAAACAGATAAAACGAAGCATTTGATAAAGCAGCAGGTTGTAATAAAAGGTTTGTGACTGACAAGGTCTGGTACCAGGCTCTAGGGCTGCTCAAAGTTTCTCTGGAGGCAGGAGGTTGCCTGTGATGGGATCCTCGAGCTTAACAGCTTTTCATCCCCACGCTGGGGCTGCCAGTCACCAGCTCCTTGGGGAGTTCCCCTCTGTAGACCAGACCAAAGATCTTTCTGTAGACCTGTCTATCCCTCCCTCTGGCAGGAGAAACACGACTTCTCCGCTTGCCGGATGCCTGTGGTCCGAGCAAGCCAAGGATGCTCCGTTTTCTCACCGTTGAGATGCTCTTGGAGGATTGTCGGAAAGTCAGGAAAGAAAGACACTTTATGCAAATCCCCTCCGTGTCTATTTGGCTGCCTTGGGTTGGGCAAAAGGAAACCTGTGGCCCTTCTGTCACTGCGGCCATCAGCTGCATGGTGAGAGGTCGTCAAAGAGCAGAGATGAGCCACTGAGAAAAGGCAGATTGCTGGGGCGTGCAGACAGGGCTGTCCAGACAGCCTAATTTCAAGGAGGGTTTTTTAAAAGTGTTCTTGTACACCCTGTAATTCACCCTGAGCTGATGAGGCAGGGAGGGAGGGAAGGAAATTACTTAGCCCAAACCTTCACTAAATCACTCTTTTAAAAATATATATTCTCCACTTTTGCCTTTCTGGTAATTCTATGCAGTGTCAGATATATATAACATGAGCCTGGTGTAACTGTTCCAGGGAACATACAAAGGGCTGTAGACCACCCAGATCAGATATATGTATAACTGGATCTGCCTCACGGAGTGGTGACAACAAGCAGTAAAATATTAACAACAACACAGTAATAATAACATTATAAAATGCATTCATCTCTAGAGCTGCCACTGCGCTGGAGAGCCTGGCTACAGAAAATTTCAGCAAATGCTTGTTCCAGGTCCCCTGATAGATTGGATTTCAGGAAAAAATTCTTCATGGAAAGGGCTGTGGGGCATTGGAACAGGCTGCCCAGGGCAATGGTGGAGTCACCATCCCTGAAGGGGTTTGAAAGGCGTTTAGACGAGGTTCTTAGGGACATGGTTTAGTGCTAGAGTTAGGTTAGGTTGTGGTGGGACTTGATGATCCTGAGGGTCTCTTCCATGTGAAATGATTCTATGATTCTATGATCTCCGTGTCACAGAGGTAGCTGCAGTGTGGTCCTGGTGACCCATGATACAGCATTAGACAAAAGGCACCGGCTCTATATGTACCATGTATAAAGCAGTACAGTATCTTATTTACTATTCATTGTACAGCTTTTCATCCTTTTGCTATGAAATGTTCCCAGCCTTTGCCAACTATGAACAGTCGAATTCACACTACTGGAAACCGACCATTGAAGGGGGATCGGGTGCTTACGGCAACACGCAGGCAGCAAACAGCAACACGTGGCAGCTCTTTAAGGAAACGACATGAGAAAGTGCTCTGCCTCTTACGGAATTTAGGTGAACGGACTGTAATTACCCAAATATTTATGGGTTCTCTTTATTGTATGAGTCACTGAGGGCTTGTGAGGGGGCAGACAATTTCCACTTTGTTTAGGGCAGAAATATCCCCGGAGACCAGGCTGATCTATGGAGCTGCCATATCAAACCCTCCTAGGAAAGGGGGAAGAAAAAGATAACGCATTTATTAGTCAGCTCACATTGGACTGTTCTGTGTAGGAAAGGAAAGAACTCAACTGAAAAATGCTTTTAAAACCACAATTCCATAAGCATCTGTCTCATTTCAAGTATGGCTGGGGCCTTTCTGTCTCCTGAAAGGGAAGGAGAGCTTGAATTCAAATGATCTGTAGCTCTGGAGTGCTGAAGGGGAAAAAAAGTCATTTCCAAATAGCACAGCATCCCTGCAGACAGTGACCTGGCACAGATAACCTCCCTCGAGGAGCTTCGCTTCCCCCCAACGCTCCAGCCCTTCCCCAAACAACTTGCTCTGCCATCCTCCTGCTCTCCCTGAGGCTGAGAGCAAAAATGTAAGAAGTAATCAGAAGAGAAACAAACATTTCTGGACATCGGACAAATGGAGAAAGAAGAGGAAAGGAGAAGGTGGGTAAATTCTGTTAGTCCACATCCATCTCCTGTTGGTTTATTTTTAGGTACCAGTCGTGTTTCCCGTAACTGCCACAGTTTCTGCAGGAGTCCCTGACCCCCACAGCAGGTTTGGGGAGCTGCAATGGGTCCCAGCATTGTCAGGCTGTGAAGAAAGTGGGACGCAGGATGTGGAGATGCTTCTTCCCACACTGCAGCCCCTTGTATGATGGACACTGTATGAGATGTGCAGCCCTCCTGTGCCCACTGGGCTTGTGTCCACTCCATACTTCATGGCCCCTGTGCCTGTAAATTTGTGAAAAGGAAGGGAATGAGGCAAAAGAGGAGCCAAAGAGAAAGCAGGAGCAGAAACTGCTTCTTTGGATCACCACAGCAGCCTAGAGGCTTTGTCCAAAAGCAAAGGTAGAGCAGAACAGTCCCATTTCACTCTCAGTGCATGGCTGTAGCGATGTCCTTAAGTGAGTTCAGCTGCAGAGCAGGCACAGTCTCACTGCGGGTGCGACCAAAGCTCAGTCCAGGCTCGTTCACCTGCCCAGGAGCATCCCCAGGTGGGGATCAGCCCCCACCCTGGCTGGCATGGGGCAGGGAGGGCACAGGAGTACACGGGCACATCACCGTGCCAGCAGGACCCTGTATGTGCGAGGTGCGGGGAACTAAGGGTCTGGAGTTCTTGAATCTGAGGATCAACATGAGAGGGAAATGGAGAATAAAGAGCAGTAAATGAGCTGGATTAGAGGAGCTGTTTTACATAGCCCTTCATTTAATCCTTTGCTTTCCTTTCATTGTTTAATTGGTTTAGCTCTTGTACTTTTAATGCTGCAGGCAGAGAAAGCCAACCTCCTCTTTTCCTTCCCTTCCCTTTTCCTGCCTTTTCTCTTTGCATCTCACTATCTAATCCCCTTTCTCTCTTTCTCTCTCAATTTCTGTCCCTATCCCTCGTTCTCATTCTCTCCTCCTGCTTCTCTCTCTCTTCAGGCCCCATATTACTCAAGCAGCTTTTGTTAGCGCTGTCAACTGCATCAGCGTGTAAGTGAAATTGTACTGTAAGTGAAGTTAAAAGTATTTCTATGGTGGGATATTTAATCATTTGAATCCTTGATAGGAGCAGCTCTTTTTATTTTCACTAGCTATAAATCCAGGCTCTATCTAATCTCTGATCTCGACGAGGAGAGAATTAACCGACTGAGTGTGTGACTAGAAAGGAGAAGGCTGGAGAGAAGGGACCACTTTATCTGAGTGTGGAGTGGAGCAGCATAGGAATAAGGTGAGGAGCCGTTCCCAGCTCCCTGCCATTCTTCTCATTGCCTTTCCCTGACTCAACCTTTGTTCCCTCTCCCCAGATTCTCCAGCAGATTGAAAATGCCATTTTCCATTTGCAGTTCTTTCTTTCTCCTCTTCAGCGATTAACCCAGCCCATGATGCTGGGGAGGAGATGTGTTTCAGACCACAGAGCCCTGATTCTTAGTCCATCTCCAGCTTGTGCTGGGCTGGATTGCACTGTACCCAGCACACACATCTCCATCCTATAAGCAGTATAATGGAGAGCAAATCACAAATGTTCTCCTGATTCAGGAGTCTCATGTTTTTCCTCTTAGAATATGTTGATTAGAGGAAAGTGAAGCATTCTGCTGGAATGTATTAATTGCAATGAAGTCCCTCACAGGTCATGGTCGCCTCTGAACACTTTCATACTGGCTTACAGGTCAGTGGCAGGATTGCATAGAGATTTGGTAGAAGAACAAAATATTTCCTTCTACCTAGGGCTGAAATTCAGCAGCCAACAGCGTAGATCAAGGCATGCATGAAACAGTGGGAAGGAGATGGGAAGCCTGTATTGGTTATTCATGCGTTGCTTAAGTCTTGCGAACATTTTAAGTTCATCTTAAACCCCACAGTCCAAGAGCTGTATGCAGAGAGCTGCAGTCTGATTACACAGCGCACACTGGCATCAATATTTACCTTGAGCGTTTGTCTGAAGGACAAAAAGTGCTCCAGCAGCTCAACATCTTGGACGCAGTTCCTTGCAAGAAACAGCCAGGCTACCCTTTCTCCTTCCCCCTCTCGCTTCCAATTCACCAGCACTTCTCTTTTATTTCTGTGGCCTGTTTGCAAAGCCATTGCAGGAAATAAGACTCAGAAAAACAGCAACTGTGATGACTTGAGGGTTATGTACCCCCCCTCCTCACTTTGAAGAGGTGCTGGGAGTCACGTGTGATGCTGGGCAGTGCTCTGCAAAAGTGGACAATCTGTCACTGTCACCGGTGGTGGGGGAGGAAGCAAGGGGGTGCCGAGTTTGCAGAGAGTACTCATTGCACAGTGAGATTCACACAGCTGTTCTGCTCCCAATGTAAATACGGACAGCCCCATTCATCACTGGCCTTCCTTCCTCAGCACACGTCCAGGGGAGAGGGATGATTTAGTGCCTGCAGCTGGAATGAGCACTGTGTTCCCCTAAAACAGGAACATTTAAAAATTGGGGATGTTTTACATGTGTGTTTTGTGATTCTGTGGAGAACGGAGGAGGCAATGTCAGAAGCTGTGAGCTGCAGAAGAGGCAAGGCCTTACAGGAATCATTACCCTTCTCTGCTTTCTCTGCTCACACCCTCCATTCACAGGAATCTGCATGGCAGTAGCACTAAAGATCTTCCCTCACCCAGCAGGGTGGCCCCAGGCTGTTTGCAATCTGTGTGACAAGGGAGATGCAACAAGAGAACCTAATAGATGAAGTGGAAGGAAGAAGAGGAACCAGCACGGATGGAGTTGATCAACAGGCATGGAAGGATCCACTGAGACTGGGGAGCGAGGGACAAATGGTCCCATGAAATGAGCTGTGTGAACAATGCCGAACACCTTCTCCTGGATCCTTGCAGACCTTCCCTCAGGCAATGCAGTTTCCCTGTCAGTGAAACGCCCTGGGGCTCCACCTCAGTCTTCCCTGCCAAGGGAAGAAAGTTGTGTCCTCCGAGCACCAAGAAGCTGGAAATGTTGAAGGTTTGAGTACACTGGGTGCATTGAACAGGAACTGAGGAAGACTTTCCACCATCACCAAGCTGCTACTACCCCTTGTCATCTCCCCAGGGAGCAAATCTGCTCTCCTTTGGTGGTACAGACTCTTATCCATGCCCTGAAACCTCAGACACCCGACAGAGGGAATGGAAAAGGGGCAGCCCTTGTGTTTCCCTCCAACAGCTCAGGTTCGCTCCTGCCGTGCTTTGTCAGCTGTGGGTACCGATGCCTGCCTTTCACTTGTGTCCATCTTGTAGGCACGCTTCCATCCTGTGTGTGTGGTTTGCTCAGCCTGTGCTAATTACGCCCTTGACATATGCAGCAGAGCTGCTTGTGTCTATAACAGCACGGAGGGGAAGGAGGTTAATTAACTCGAAGGCAGGAAGCTGAGTGTCCCTACATAACACCCCCTTCCATATGCATTAGTTTTGAAGCCCAAAGACACTGTTTAACCAAACACAGCCCACGACTTACTAACTTTCCTGTTTCCTGCCTTTCTTCCCCTATATTAATAATGCTGCCTGGGATGGACGTCACTGAAGCTAACAAACAGCCTCACAGAAGCAATGGCCTCTACAGAGAAGATACCACCTCATTACAGAGTGATGGGGATCGGCCTTTTCCCAGGGAACGCGGGCAGGATGCTGCAGTGAACAAGGAGCTGCCATGCTGTCCCAGCTGCTCCACTGTGACCAATCCTCACTGCACCCGCAGCAATGGGATTTGTGTTACAAGATGCCCATCAGCCTGCTGAGTTGCTCCTCTCCAGTGCTCCCAGTGTGTCAGCATCCTTTAGTGCTGCCCTGCGCTTGCATGAGCCACAGATGTCCCAAATTTGCCTCTGATTTGCTGGTCAGGAGCAGGACGTGCGTTGCAGGCGATGGCAGCGCAGAGGAGCTGCCCAGCCCTAGCGCACTGCGCAGCCTCGGAGATGCACGTGGTGCACAGGAGTTTCCAAAAGCAGAGTCTGCTCTAAATGTGCATCGCTTTGGGGATTCCTACAGTCACATGGGACCTGATAGGTTACCAAAAACCTCAGCTGCAACTCAGAGGCATCACTTCTGCCCTGTAGTGTGATGCACATGCACAAATATAACATGGATGTGCCTGGGTCAAGCCGTATGAGTGTTTCTTGAAATCTAAATTTGAGATGCAGCATGGCCTGGTAGAGAGTGGCAGCTGCTTGGCAGTCACCCCCCTGACTTCTGTTTTCTGTTAACACACAACCTTGAAAGACTCACTGTCCTTCTTCCTTCTCTCCACAGCCACCCCCCCAGCACACTTTATCTGTTATGGTTGTAAATCCTTTGCAGCGAGCCTGCTGCCTCTCTTCTTTGCACAGCACCTTGTGCAGTGGGTCTTACAGGTGCTGCTGGAATATAAACAGCAACACAGCTTTAATTATAAACCCTGCCGGGAGATGGACAGCACAAACCCACAGGTTTGTGTCTCAATCAAGAGACTCCACAGGGGCCACCTTCTCGGTGCAGCCCCGTCTTAGAGTCTGTTGGGCAGCTGGTAAGAGAGGCTAGTTATATTCCTTTCTTTCCATTCTCAATAATTATAGGTCTCCCAGGAAAACTGGCCTTAGAGTGGAAATTTTATAAAGGTTTTAAAAGATTTTATTAGAAAGGATTTGGTTCCTGTGCAATTATTAGTTTAACAAGGCACTTTGCTCACCTTCTGCACCAGAACTGTTATTGATCACACTGCAAAAGGAAGACCAAGCAAAAATTTATATAGAGAGCAGCACATTGTCTGTATATTTGTATATAATAGGTACATTGGCACATGTTTATATATAGCCACTGAAAAGGTCCTGAATGCGTGCACAGATGTGTCTAGCTCTATATATGCATACGTACACACAACCCAGGGGTGGAAAAACTAACAGGTATTGATTATATAGCTGTACCTGTCCTGTCAGAGAGTATTCATCTTATTCACTGATGGCAATTGAGTAACATGGTCAGACAGTTTGGGGATCAAGTGAACCCACAGACAACAGACAGGCCTTGCTTCAAACAGCAAATAATTGCAGCTTTATATCCTGTTTGCAGTTTTGGCCATTTCTGCCCCAGAAAGGTTGAGTGACACAGTTTGGAGTCAGGTCTGAAATGCTACAAATGGAAAGGCTCAAGTTTGTAGCCAAAGGCTGTTATTAGCCCAGAAGCAGGGAGAGCAGAGCTGTAAAGATTCAGAGGGTGAGGTGCTTGAAACCTTCCAGTCACAAGTGTCACGTACAGAAATTGTTATTTCTTTTCATTTGCAAACTTTTCTGCTGCTTCTTGTGATCTGGAAATTCACCAGAAAGGATTCCTGAGCAAGAGTTTGGTTCAATCTGACTTTAAACATCTAAGCTCTTTCAAAATTCCTCCTTGCCCAAGATGTAAAGCATTGCTCTGATTTCCTGACCAGAACTATCCCTTTTGTACATCCTCCCTATCCAGTAAGTGCCTGGTACTCCCGGCACCGCATCTTTCCCCTCTGGATGGCAGCCTGGTACAAGCAGCACATCTCAACAGCTCTGACTTGTGGTGGTGAAGGCAGAAGGGAAAAAAGCAACTTGGGAAGCAAACGACAAAAATCTCAGCTGCTTGCTGATGCCAAACCAGCTCCATTTGCAAAACAGCAGGACCGGTCTGAGTAGACTATATGAGCACCATATCCCTTCTCAGATGAAAACTGGAGTAATGGAAAGATGGAAGGGGCAAAACTCTTTAAAACCAGGCTGTCTCCGGCCCAGCACCAGGACGTGTTTGTGCAGAGTGGGGACAGTAAGGCTGCAGCCTCCTCCTCTAACCAGGTTAATCTCCCTTTCCACATATCCCAGAAGTTCTCAGGAGGCACAGGCAGCTCTAATTTTGCACCTCCCAGCCCTGCTGCACTCCAAAAACTGGCCTAAAGTTTATGACATGTAGGGCGATCTTAGCAAATACAGAGAAAAACACAATGGAGAACAACAAACTGCAGTCACCGGTGTCCTGATACACAAACAAGCTTTGGAGATGTGCTGAATTTAAAGGCTTACTGCCTTTGACTGATATGATTGCCTGGGTCCAGAGGCTCCCTAGTGCCAGAGTCACACACAGGATCCCTGGCACTGTCCCTGCAGTACTGGAGAATACTCACCTCCTGCCCCTCCTGAAGTTTGTACCTTGGAGGCTTCATGGTGTGTGTATAGCTCACAAAGTCCATGGGGAACCCATCACACCCCAATAACCATAATGTCTTTCAACTGGGAACGGGTTGGGTTTCAACCAAGCTGATATTAAAGCTCTTTCTCATTCAAATTTCACCAATATAAGATTTCCCCTTGAGGGGGCTCTGGATCCCTGTTTTGCTCTATGGGAGGTTAGTCAGGGTGTCCCTTCATAATTCTTTTTAGCAGTGCCTTGCGCCTTTCAAATTTGTGACACTATTGGGCTGAAAACTGCAGCTAAACTTGGCTGTTCAGACCCAGCAACACATCATGAGAAATGAAGACGGAGGCAGCACTTAGCACAGAAAATCCATTTCCTCCCATTTGCATGGCTGTGGTGGTTTTTTTCCTTTTTACCCGTGTGTCTTTCCCTCCCTGTGCTCACACACCTCTCCTGCAGCAAATGACTCAGTCTGTTTACAGAGAAGGAAAGCTAATAGAAACCAGGCAGAATTCGAGCCTCTCTGGGACTGCTTTACACACTGACAAAATCATTCTTGCCTCCCCACGTTAAATATTCATGACACTCAGATTTTTAGATACAAAGGTACATTTTGTTTCTAAATGCGTTGATCCAGAATAGGCTTCTCGGCACCGGAGTTCTCTTTTCCACCCAGTTTCAGAGGAAAAATAATTTTAAAAAGGGTGTGTGCCCCGAAAATAAGGCAGTCTGACTTCATTTGCATCGTGTCTCTTTCGGAGGTTATTTTGATCTGGGAGCAATTTTGCCACAATATTTATGGCCTGAACTGCTATTTGTACAATGTCGGGCTTTTGTGTACATGTGAGTGTGTGTCCCTTGTACAAATAACACGTCAACATCTCCATGCTTCCCAGCCTGTAGTTAAGCCCATAAAACAAGATGCTTTAACAAAAGCCCCGTATATTACTGCCATTCTGAATATTTGTAATTTTGAGACAATATTTACATAGACTGTTAAGGCTAAGCTCCTGGGCCCGCTGACAGATCACAGGCAACTGAAAGTACAACGTGTGTGCTGCAGTTTAGTACTAAGCAGGGAAAGGAAGAAAAAGGGAATAATACAAGCAAGATAAAAAAAACCAGGCTTATGTATTAACAGACATAAAGCAAGCAGCAGAGAGAGAATCAAGTGGAAAATTGTACTGTACAAAGCAATGCTGGGAGAGAACTGGATTTGGACTGGAGCATCCAGAGAGGTGTTTGGAAGTCAGGCATCACCTGTGGCTATCTCTCCACCTTTTTATGGCACGCTAAAAGCTGTTTTTTCAAAGAGTTCAACTCCAAAGCTGGTATGATAAATTCTTGAAAATGTCAATAAAAATAAAATAAAATACCCAGAAATTTGGTTTGCTGCTAAGATTTTTTGCCAATATTTTTTCTTGTTTAAAGGCACAGCAATGTTACAAGTACCCAGAGCTGTGCTGCATCACCCCTAAGTCACAGGTCTCCACTAAGCGTCCCTTACTGTTTCAAGGGGTTTGGCCTTGCTGCTAACTCTCCTACTTTCTTTTGTGCCAATTTATAGGTTTTGTGGCATTATTTCTGTGGTATCTGACACGCATAGTGAACATATGGCATACGAAGCCATGAATTAGGATGTGGCTTTGGGGTACGGAAACAGAAATGATGAGGGAACAGGTGTTAGCCTGAACGTCTTCAGAACCAGCCTGAAAGTCTTCAGAACCAGCCTGAACATCTTCAGGACCAGCCTGGACATCTTCAGAACCAGTCTAACCAGGAGCTGGGTCTGAGCAAACATTTAAATTGGGGTAATATGGTGGTGACACAGTCTCAAATTAGCTACTGTCCACTGGGAAAGATCCACCAAATTGCAGTGCCAGATCAGCTGGGTATAAAAGGTCATCATGATCCACACCACAGAAACCACAATCAAATTAGCGCTAATTGGAAATTGCAGCTGAGAGACTGAATGGGGCATGAAGACCGAGCTCCATGTTCTCCTCAGGGTTCTCAAATCAGTACTAAAATCACTTGCGTTAAAAAGAGAATAACTGTTCTCTCAAATTTCTTACATATTTTAAAGTCTGTGATTCAGTCACATCATATTCCCATGCAGGAGCATCAATATTATGCATTTGTGGTGTGGTGGAAAGCCCCAGTCTGAAGTTTTATTGAAGCAGATGCTGTACAAAGTCATGATTTCGTTCAAAATAAGCTCACAACCCACACTTGAATTGTACTGCACATTAGCAATGGGGTTTTTTACGGTTTCCATCAAATGTGGTTTAAAGTAAAGTGTCCCCAATGTGCAAGGCTACAAAAAGAGTTCCCCAGCTTCCAGTACATGTCTGACCTCCTCTTCACAGTCCCCAAGCTTATAAAAGGAGGGTATGACCCCTATTAAAGAGAAACCATTCCAGAGACAAAAGACTTCTGCAGACATAGCTATTTGATTTAAGCTGACTTCCTGCTCAGTAGAGTCCACACCATTTTACTGGGTTATTTATTGGCAGTAAACCATGACCCAGTGTTTGAGGCACCTTTCATGAGGCTTTGAGTCTTGGTGTGATTTCCACCTACGCATAACTTTGTTGAAAGCCCTGTTGAGTATTTTCTTTCTGTGGGTTGCCATCACTGGCAAAAAAAGTGGATCTTATTTCTACGTTGACTTTCTCTGGCTTTGTCTTCTATCCTTTCATTCTTCATGCACCTTTTTCTGATACAACAAGGATGCTGGCCATTTACCAGGCTGGATTTGCTCCCTATGACTATGCTTACATACCAAAATCTACAATTTCACTTTCTTCACATTTCAGATCTGCCCTGTAGGAGACCATATCCCCTCTAATGTGCACAGCTTCCATGGCCCTCATCCCAGACTATCTTGCCAACTTTTTCCCTAACACCAACTCATCTCAAACCTCAGGAGAGGTTTCTAGTCCTGTTTCTTTCCTTCTTTGACCTGATAAACGGTCGGTTCTGCAATAGCACCACACTCATGCTTCTTTTGAATATTCTGCAGGTATTCTCACGTCCTGGGAACTGCCTTTATATACTCATGTCAGAGCTGCAAAGCTGCAGGTTACTCCCATTAACAGCATTGATGGGTCCATTTCCAGAGGGAAAAGTGGTAGATCTGTTCTAACTTACAGAGATAGCAATAAAACTGGCTTCTGGATGAGGAAGGTTTCACTGTAAGAGGGAGCAGAGACAAAATGAACTCATTACTGGTTTCACCCACTGCCAGGTATTTAAAAGATTTTAACTGGTTTAGTGCAATTGGCCTTTTTTGTTATGTATACGGGCTTCATGATGGACGAGTCGTTAAAAAATAAATACAGAAGTAATGATGGCAGCAATCACAGAAAGCAATTTTCAGATATAATAAAGAGTCTCCTGGATGTGTACAGCCTGTGCTACACTATTGATTTCTTCCTTTCTTTATTGCACTTCACTCCTCTCAGTTCACCGAAACCCCAGCCCTGGTGTTGCCTGGCCTGCCAGCCAACAGCTCTGACGAGCAGCCATGAATTATTAACATGCAGGAGCCCTTTAATTGGATGAGTTGCAATTAATAATTCATCGGAGGTGCTTGCAGAGAGAAGGAAGGAGGGAAAGCAGGGGAGGTGTTCTTGCTGAGAATTCAGGCCACAGTATGGGAGCACAAAGGAACATGAGATGCTCCAGTTGGAGCCTCCAAGACAATTGCCGTGTGCTCAGCTGCAAGAAGAATGAAGTGCAGCGAGACGAAACCTGCCCAGGAGAATGAGAGAGGCTTTTGGAAGTGTGACCCACCACTTGCAGACCGTGTTCCCAGCACGTCAAATATATGGCACCATGCCTAGAGCTTGCAACATGAGGAGCTCGTGGTACAGTACAGAGCTCAACAATGAGCCTGTGTCCCACCTGTGTCCCACCTGTGTCCCATCTATGTCCCCAGGGCTCCTCAAACCAGTCACACAGCTCATCCCATAGGTGGTTTTGCTCCCTGTGAATGACCCAGCAGCAGTGCGGGGTGGGCACATAGGAGTGAAGCTGCTGTGCTCATCATGTCACCAGACTCTGCTTTCAAGGCTCCAACAACAAATTAATACTACTTGGCCATGCACAGTCATGTTGGCTTCCAGCTGTCAGGCAAGGCCACAGACCATTAATGTTAATTAATATTTATATTACAGTTGTGCCTGGAGGGCTCAATCCAGGTCTGTATTGTATGATGCATCCTACAAACATATTGAGGATCAGGTCCCCTCTTGTGCTACTCAGTCAACAAACATACAGAGACACGTTCCTCTGCCTAGAAATAGCCTTTTTCTCTTGCTTTTCATAACTTGTATTTTTTATGGCTTCAGTAAAGAAGCCTGGATGGCTATTAAAAAAAAATGAAGAAAAGAAAATAGGAAAAACAAAGCAAGATTTAGTGACTGTAGAAGCAGCAAGAAT
This sequence comes from Patagioenas fasciata, assembly GCF_037038585.1. Taxonomy (NCBI): domain Eukaryota; kingdom Metazoa; phylum Chordata; class Aves; order Columbiformes; family Columbidae; genus Patagioenas; species Patagioenas fasciata. The sequence continues at coordinate 4,957,879 of NC_092539.1, forward strand.
GACAATTTCATACCAATTTCTTTGCTGTGTCCCTAACGTGTGCATAAAAGAGGTGTAACAGTCCTGGCATACAAACACCACTAATATATTTGAGACATGGACAAGTTCTTGGGTTATTTAGACTGACTCCTTCCTTACTATACACTGATACATTGCTGAATTTCCAGCATTTGTCCCTGTTCCGACCCTAGAAACAGAAGGTGTGTGACTGAAGCCTGTCTTCCAGAAAAACAAGCCATGCCTTCATGATTTCAATATGTCAAAAGACTGGAAAACCTGCTACATCATTAGCGGAGAATGAGCCTCTTTACTCCGTAAGACTCATTAGCAAACTGTGCATGGCTGAATAGGGAGACGTGATTTTTGGGAAAGCTCACACAGAAATTTGTCTCAGTGTTACCGTGGTACTGAAGTAATGGGGATGACCAACATCAGCAGTGACCATTTGCTTTTTGCACCAGCTCTGCTTGGTGTTTCAGTGCTGTGCTTTTCCTCACCCCAAAAAAAACCAAAAACAAAAGGCAAAGCTGGTTTGTGGCACCAATTTTCTCTCCAGGAATTGACTTGGGACTTCTTCCCTCAGTCTTTGCTGTGCCACTGTTGCTTCATCCAATCTGTGCATCTTCCCCATAATCTCCTGTGTCTTTAATTAACCTATATTGTACCTCCAAGTGCAGGCTTGAAGCCAGAGTAATAAGTAATTTGCATTGAGTATAGATATGCTCTAAATCTCAAACCTCCTTCTACTCCTGCAGTTCTCTGTGAAATAGAGGTAAACGTGGCAACATCTGTATTCTGGCTCCACTGCTCCATTAGCAAGCTGGGCAGAAGGGGCCAGGCTCTCACCTCTCCCATCTGCTACAGGGACGTGTCGAGGCTTTGAGTCACTGAAGGGTTCGTTCTTTGGTGCAGAATACCTGAAATTTCATCCATCTGTGAGGAGCCTTAAAGATAAACAGGGACTTAAATCCTTTTCTGAACTAAAATGTAAACAAATGCATGGCCCTGCCAGGTTCTAAAGATCAGACTTGGCAGAGAGTTTCGAGGGAGCTTAGTTCTTATCTGTCCCAAACGGGTTAACTAATAATACAGCTCTTATTTTATAAGCTGCTCCCAAGGGTAGGCCAGCCTTTATTATATGAATATGAGACATGAGAAACACCTTGCTTTTGCATTGCCTCAGATTTTTGTATTCCTTCAAGTATCACTGCATAAAAAGGCATTTTCATTTTAATTTAGAATTACTGAGTTGTTTTAGAATTGGTGAACAATTTCATTGGAAGAGATCCACATTCTTGAGAGTTTCCGAATTCCATGACTTTTTGAGCATTTAATCCCACAAACTCTACCGTGTGGAAACCTGCCTGAAGATCAGAGTGAGAAGCTGAGAATAAGGAATTTGATACTCATGTTTGTGTGTTGTTTTTTTTCTTGAAATAATTTAATCGCCTTGTGTCTCAGTTTCCCCGGTTGTTCAAGTGCAATAAGAAAGTCAACTCCCATCTTCACAGTGGGAGTTTTGAGTCTTAATGAAGAGGTTCCATGCACTGCAAATGAGAGCCGCTATACGACCACTCGGAGCATTAATGTTATTATAGGAGGACCACGGGGACCCATTCAGAACGGACTATCATCTTTAAGAGAGAGATGTGGAGTCTCTTTGCTTCTGCAGGTTAACAGCTGACCTTTTAATGCTACATCTGCACAGTTTGATACAGTGCAAATGTGTTGATCATTTAATATGGTAAACATAGAAAGACTTTGGTGGAAAATGATATTCTTTTAGCTGTGACCTGATGTTTATTTCCCCTGTTTGACTTAAGTCCTTTTCCTTTTTGCGGTAAGGAGGCTGAGGCTATGCAAGGCTGGGTTAAGGATTCCCCTGAGCTAAAAGTGTGGCCACACAACACTTTTTCCAGTGTAAAAGCTAATTAAAAAATCCTTGCCTCTGGCTGCCCTTGTGTTGCAGCTCTTCACCCCCTCACCTGTGCATTTATCTGGAGGTTATGCTGCAAACCACCTCACAGAAAATATCCATGTTTAAAAACCAAACACCTGCCACTCATCTCCTGCTTGATCATTTCAGGAAAGGTACCCTTTTTAGTAAGGACCCTGTTGATGCACAGCATGGATCTAAACACCATCACATGCACTTGTCTAGAGTCCTGTTCACCCCTTGTTCTGCTCCTGGTAGGGAAATTTGCTCCGACAAAGCAGATCTTCTTGATACGTTTGTGTGCAGAAAAGGAACATGCCTCCAGAAGTACATTATAGGCAGCTCATGGAAAAAGATGGTCCTGCAGGCACCTGCAAATGAACAGCAGGAGATGAGTGCCCCAGGAGTGCCTTTGCTCTGCGGGGTGGTACGTTATCTGTCACACAGACTTCTTCCAGGGACATTTTCCCCATCCGTATAGAGTGTTGATGTTAGTCGTTAGCTTATGACGATGAGGGATGCACTGGAAGATAAAAGACGGAGTTTTCCTCTGGGTGAGAGTGTACAGGATCTATTCCTGCTATCATAAGATATGAGCTGTAATGAATGGGTCTGGCATGGCTGATCCATCACTGGACAGTGTGACCCTGGCTCTGGGGCAGCCGTCAGTCTAATGCAGGTGAGCTTGAGTGGCTCTAGGCTTTGCTGCTGCCTGCTAAGACAGACCTCATCAGTTATGTTTAGCCTATGAATGGAATCCCAGTACATCCCAAGAAGATAAGGTGAATTGTCCTCTAGACAAAAGCTGCAATCCCTGAATTGCAAGTTCAAGGGGACAAACCTGAAGCACAGACTTGCACAAGACTTCTCTTTTCTTAAGCAGACCTAACTGTGAGCTTGGGCTGCCCTTAAATCACACAGGTTCTTGCAGCACATGGTTCTAGGAACCTTCTGGGTTCTCCTTTCTATGGACCACCAGTTCCTGGAGCCAGATGCTATTGAGATGGACAGATGGATGGATGGATGAATGATCAACTTGTCCTCAAAGCAGACCTTGGAGTCACCTCTACATGAATAAGCCCATGAACTTAAGATGAACAAGCAACTCAGTTCCAAGGAGGATGGTGCTCCCTACCACACACCTCCTCTAATTTGTAATGCCCATAGCATATCTGTGCTCCATTGCAACTAGAATTAGGTAAGCAGGGCATGAAGAAAGCTGCAGCAATTAGTGGACAGAGAGAGAAAGAGACAGAGTGCCAAACCTTCCAGATAGATCCCTTTCCTGGTCCGAAACTGTAGACACCAGTAGAGAAATGGGACCATGGGAGAGGTCTCCCAGCCCATTGTAAAGGACAGCAAGAAATAAGAGTCTACAGATTATACCGTCGTCCCTTAACCAGGTTGAACCAAGTCAAATGGAACATACCTTAAGGAAAACCATTTGTCTCAGCTTTGCTCTAGATCTCCCATGATCAAAGGTCCAACTTGCTTGATTCTCATCCCTGGGAACCACTTTCAAAGGGAAGTGAAGTAGTCCCAAAACTCCCCCTGGAAATGGAGTGGGAATTGCACATATGAATGGATTTGAGGAAGAAGTTTCAACAGCTCATCGTAATGCTGAATATGGGAAAGAAAAAAAAAATGAAAAAGAATTCTATCCAGTGAAGCTTCTGCAGCAGGAACAGAGTTCATTACTCTCTGGCTCCGGGGAGTGAAATGTATTCAGCTCACACAGGCCACTTCAGCATCTTTTTTTGTTTTTTATCTTTCCAATGTAGGAGAACAAATTTAACAATGAGATTCCGTTTCTGTTTCCTACATGTGGAATAATTAAATTTGCATCACACTCTGTAGTTGGATCTGCTGTTTGAAGAGGAATGTATCAATTGGACATGAGCCCAATGCATTCTGCTCTGCAAATAAGGCAGTTTGCAAAAAAACAAGGCATAATCTCTCACCCAGGCAATAATCACAGGAAAATCATCCCTTACTGACAGCTCTCTTCAGGGTTGATTCAAATTCTTGCTGGTGAAAGAGCACGAGGGAGGGGGTGTAAGGGGAGCAGACTTTTGGCATCTCCTTGTGGCAACCTTCATCAGAAAATATGCAGGTTCTGGGTACAGGACCTACTTTTACTGCTGCGATCTGTAGCAGCAGAGCTCTTGGATTTTCTACAGGCAGGTTTCACAACAAGAAATTGTTGACTTAAGCTGACTTAAGACCTTTCCAAAACCCGCTGAAACCATGGGAAACATTCTTGATGACTTCAATCAGCTTTGCATAAGGCCAACGGAGAAGGATTGTCAGTGAAATTACAGGTCCTGTGTTCAGGGGTTTTGTTACCTGCAACAAGACTAGATGCTCAGCAATCCATAGGCTAAATCTGTCAGAAAAATCCTTCCCTTCCAGTTTCCCCGATCAACAAGATGGTTCAGATAACTTTTAGGGAAGAGTCTCCTGTCACTGCCTTTCTTGTCCCTAAGTAGTGCAATTCCTTTGCGTTCTCCACATTGAGCATCTTCACTCTGGTACTCCCTACCTGTGACATTTACTTCAACCATTTTCAGAAACTGTTGACCCTTTTGAATCCCATCCACCATTCTTATTTCCAGAAGGAGGGAAAGAAAATGTGCCAGGCAGAAGGAACAGAAGACAGAAACTGTTGTGAAATTTTTGGATCTGGCATGGCTAGAAATGAATAGAAGTTTAATTCAATCAATCAGAGAGTCAAACTGCACCTGCCCCAGTTCATCTGAAACTCTTCAGATTAAATACCTTATTCTAAGTGGAAATTAATTGAGTTTGTCAAATGGTTCCTACTGCATTAAACACACTCTAGGTCAGGAAAAGAGCAGAAATAAAGACAATAACAATTTTTTATAATTGAAAGGCTTTTAGTGGAGCTGGCTGAAGCTTTTTATTTTTCCGTGTCGAATGCCCCTTCCATATAAGCCTCCTTTTGAAAGACATCTCACTTTGATTTGCATGTCCAGGGGACAACTCAGACATACAGCCGCAGTCACCTCCTGGTCCACTGCACTTCAGCCAGCTCAGCATATTCTCTTACTGGCCTGTCGAGTGGCATTTGCTGTCTAAGGGTAGAAGCACATGTTTCTCCAAACAGACCCATGCCACAAGAAAGGATTATTTTCTAACTCAACCCATCTTACTGATCATGGATCCTATGGGAGGCACTTCAGACCAGAGACTTCAGCTGCTTATGGGAGAGTCTCTCTTTTCAGTTTAGCAAGAATCTTCTCTTTAATTCTTCAATTAAGTCAGCTTAGATGCAAAGTAACTGGGTCCAGAGTACTCTGTTGGGTGGAAAAACTCTTCCCATGGCACAAGTATAGCCCTAAAAAGCCATATCAGGGTGTTTGGATGGAATGACAGACGTATCAAGAGCTGAGATGAGGAAGAGCTTTCTAGTTATCATGGATAAGGAGAGAAGGGTTGGGGAGGAGAGCTGGTAGGGTGTGGAGAAGGGACCCTCTCTGATAAAGAGACCTTGAGTTTGCATAAGATTTCTGCTTGACATCTGTTGGAAGTGCCACCAAGCATGCCTGTCGGTACATGGGAGCAACATGAACATGGGCTCTGAACACACAAAGTCACTGAAAGATGATTTCCGTTACTCTCAAGATTGAGTTCTCTGTCCTGTGCTTCCCCCCTCGTGCTCTTGCACACTTGTTCTTCCCTCTCCCTCCTTTCTCCTCACTTTCCCCCCTGCTTTCCTTTGCATACCTGAGCTGAATCTAATGAAGATACATAAAAAAATGTTTCCATTCCGTGAAATGCAATCCATCAACCCACACTTCATATATATTGTGCAGAAATGAATCCATTTCAGCCGGGAAGGCTGATAAATCAATTTAAGTGGAAGATTTTTGACAGTTTAATTCAAATTAAGTCCACTTTGTTCAATTAGATGGTAGCTGGAGGGGTGGTGGCAGGAAACAAACAGGATTGCTAGAGCAAAAACTGCATTTTTTTCTCAGTCTGAAGCCATCTGTGGACCATTTTTCTTAAAGCAGGGACAGAATGATACTAATTAACACACGATCAGTGACCAGCAAATTACTTGTTTTTAAAGCCTAACCCTTATTTTGCACAACATTCTTGCCTACCTTGGAGTGAGCTGACACGGTGCTGAGAATATTTTAAGGTGAATGTTGAGGAGGAGATGGAAGAGGTGGCCAAGGTCTTCCTGCATCCAAGGGTGGTGTTTGCTGCAAAACCTCTGAAGTTCTGCTGTGGGTGTCAAGGACCTTGGAACAACAACAGTAAAATGAACTTTGAAATAGCCCTGTCCCCAGTGTCAGACCACATTGTGTGTCTAAGAGACACATACCTGGGGGTCAAACTTCGGCGCAGCTTTTGTTTGGCTGCCACACAGAGTTGGTACAGACAATAACTGCTGAGTACCAATTATTCTTACATTGCCCACCCAGTTCCATCCTCCACTGCCACAGACAAATGTGTAAACACAGTTTGTTTGGATATTCAGTCTGTCCTATGGCATGTTCCTGCAAAACATCGACTTTCTTTGTGCAGACAGAAGAGATGCTTCCTGACAGTTCAGATCTAGGAGTTAAAGCTGGTGAAATGTGGACGCTCAGCTAATGGGATTAAAGTCAGACAAGTTACCCATTGTGTTCTGTGCAACTTGGTGAATCAATTCAGAATTGCCAGCGATCTGGGTTAAGAGAGATGTCAAATCCCAGATGTTTTAACACCTGAGAAAGCTGTATTTTAGTGATTATTGAGCAATAAATTTAAAAAGTGAATGACAGACCTGGAAAGCAGCATCTGCTTTTTCACTTCCTAACATATTTTCTCAGCCAAACTGAGGTTTTCAAGTTCACAGTGCAAAATGTAACTGAATTTCATCCAAATTTGCAGACTCACTAACGCCTTCCACATTCAGATTGGCAAAAAACTTCCAATTCTTTTTTTTTTTCCAACAGTTTTACAAAACTGAGTCCCTGTCACTGGCAGATGGAAAAACAAAGACTTTTGCATTTAGAAGGATACAGTAATTCATGTGATTTGGATGAGTTTTTCTTCCACTTTCTCAGAGATGGCAAGCAGCACAGAAAATGTGCTTTTTCTTTTCCTTCTGACAGGCAGATCTCTTTAAAAAAATGGGAATCCTTTGTTCAGGTAGCAGAAATTGAATCCAGAAAGAACATTCCGTACCGCACAAAAATTATCAGATTTTTTTACTGAGCAATTGAGCAAATGCTTTAACAGATATGATGGAACTTTGCTTCGTTGTTACCAGCTGACTGATACCTGACTAATCCAGGCCTGAGAAAAGCCAAGCTTCTCATTTAGGCTTGTGTAAGAACAAAGGTATGTGTGAAACCAAAGATTTTAGCTTGAAATCACTGCAGCGACAAGATCTTTTCCCTGGACGGTGTCTGCCCTGTGAAACTCATGAGTCTAACAAACCCCATCGGCATTTCTGAGTGTTGCACGGCAATTTTATAAAATCTGCTTCTACCAGCTGCCAAGGGAACAAAAGCTGGAGAAAACAAGAGGATGTCCAAAATGTTTGTGATGAAGTATTTTTCCCCACTATTTTTTTTCCCCAAAAAAACTAGGTTGCTTGCAAAATAGATCCTATTTTCAATGGAACTGTTTTTATTTTTCTTGTCTGTGTGTGCAGAGGGGAAATAGGTGATCAAAGCATGGTAATTTAAACCATGGCCCAGAAGGGCAAACAAACTAACAACTACTCTAAATGAATCCTTGGTAAAGAACTACTTTAAGAAAATAAAATACATTGTCAGATGGAGAACTAACTTGGTGGACCGACACTCCAGAGAAGATGGCTGAGAGAGTAGGGAAGAGAGTGACGTGAAAAAGAACAGAGAGACTTCTGGCACGTGGGCCAAGTCTTTATTTCCCTGTACACGTGTCTTCCATCCCTTTTCAGCCCAGGGTGGGTGGCAAAGCGCCGAGCGGCTGCGCCACAGGTCACAAATCACCAGCTGCCATCAACGGGTCAGAGGAGCTTCACGCCTCGGGCCCTTGGAGAGGAGCCAGTCTTGGGCTTCACTTCCAAACCTCGGCTCTATGGCCTCCGCCTGGATGTGCTACACCTCCTCCAGATGAATTTATAGCCCTATAAATGGTGAATCATTGTGTATAATAAAGAGCTGAACAGATTTGAGTGGTATCCAATTTAATAATTACTTGAGTAACTCAATCATTTTTAGATATGTGGTTTCAGTGTCTGCAGACCTTGAAGACCTGCCTGGACAGACAAGACAGCACTTTTTACTGCTCTGTTACTAAATCAGACCTTCACAGACCCTGCACACACCTCATCTATGTCTCAAAACTTCACAAAGACAATGTTCAGGTTCGAAGCATTTGTCTGAGCCTGGACTTGGAGAAGGATGTACAGAGGACCAGGTCTGAGGCCCTCTCCTCAGGCCAATTATGAGTAATGTCTGCCTCTGTGCTCTGATCAATGATTAATTTAAAACCTCCAGTTGGCAAAGTTTAAAACCCAACTGCCAGACTTCTTAAGGGCTGTGGTGTTTTTTGTTGGGCCCTGAAAATAGCTCCCCTCCAGTTCCTATTCTTACATTAGATTTTAACAAGTTTGTGCTGAGCTATGGATCCACAGCATTTGTAGATATAAAGCAAGGTTCAGTGTTGGATGAACAAGATGAACAACAGTCAGATCTGTTTAGATTGGATATTAGGAAAATTTCTTCACAGAAAGGGTTATCAGGGCAGTGGTGGAGTCACCATCCCTGGAGGGGTTTAAAAGGTGCTTAGATGAGGTTCTTAGGGACATGGTTTAGTGCTAGAGTTAGGTTAGGTTATGGTTGGACTCAATGATCTTGAGGGTCTCTTCCAACTGAAATTATTCTATGATTCTGTGATCCCACTGGGGTACCCTCATTGGCCACGGTGGATCCCTTCACTAACTAGTGAAATTTCAATGGTGCAACAAAGCTGACTTCAGGCTGACCAAGTGAAGTAGATGACTAGACCCTAAGCACAGTCTTTCCAGAAGTCTTCCTGCCTCAGAATAAAATAGAGGATCATGAGGACTCCATACATCAATATGTTTCCATGATCCCAAGGGAGCAGTGTACTACCCAGGATGGAACACAACCATCATGTTCTCCATCCAAAGGACATCTGAGGCTGCTGAGAAGTCACTGTAAAACCCTGGGAGCAGTGGTGGCTGCCACGTGAGCCAGCCACACCACCTGCCTCAGAGCACCCCTCACACCTGCACCGCAACTTGCACTGCAAATCCCAGTTTCTCATCAAGGGACTGTCAAAATTTGCTCTGTCTTGATATTCATCATGCAGGATATTAGCCTTAGGAGGAGGCTGGGGACTTGGTTTTTCACAGCAGTTTGCAGCCTGCCCAGGGGCATCACCTGAGAAGGGCAATTTCCCCTTTGAAGGCTCAGTTTGGTGGTACAGTATTCACACCTGCCCTGGGTTCTCTGCAGCTGAACAACAGGTATTGAAGTATCTTTTTTTTTCCTAATAAGCTGACAGATGTTAAAAAGTGAGTCACTGAAAACAAACGGGCCACCATTTTTCTCTAGCATCAAGTTAAACCACAGGTTTTGGTGAAATAAATGCTGATTTCCACTGGTCTAAAAGACCATGGGTCCCTGGGCTGATTTGACACACAGATATTTCTGTGATTCAAGAAAGCAAATGTCAGCCTTTGCAAAATTCAGCCTCAGGTATCAAACCCTTCAGTTCCTAGTGCTTCTTCCTATAGCAAGAGAATGCTGCCAGTGTCCCTATAACTCAACCCCTTCTTTTTTTTCAGTGGATACATTATCACTCTTTATTATATAATGCATACTAGTATTTTAGGTGAATAAATTTCAAATAAGATCTTTTTCTTCTGGAAAATGTTGTTTCCTGTATTTATTTACGTGGTCTGTTGAGGGTCAGCATGTGATAAATGACAAAGTGGTTCTGATCTGCCCATGGATCTTCTTGTTGGAAGGATGATTGTGTGATAGTGTCTGGTATCTGTTGTGAATACAATCAGAGATTGCGGTTTTAAATCCTTGTATTAAATCTCTGATCTTCAGTAGCTATATATTTTAATAAAAATAAAATCAGAATATAAAGAACTGTGACCTACTTTTACTCCATGATTCATTTAAGTAAGCATCAGGAAGATTTTTTTCTAGCACATAGACTTAGATTCTCTGTGAGATCTGGGAAAAGCACATGTATAAAATGTTTGAGTAATTGCATTGCAACCAGCCTTGCAAGTCACTGGAAAAAACAACATGAAGTCCTTCTGCTCTGAACTCCTATGAAGCCCAAGGACACTGTGAGTTTCCCACTTACACATGTATAATCACACCAAATTCAGGGCAGACTATGTGCCCATAAGGATGGGCTTAGCAAACAAATGCTGGCATTAGCACCAAAGAGAACTTTGCATGATCAGAGCAAGTGCAAACATTAATTAATGTCTGTGGGGTGTTGGGGCAGTTGAGGATGCAGCTCAAGAGCTCAAGACCATTTTGTAGGGTGGTCTGCCCAGCGAGAACATTTTCTAGTTGGCTCTGCATCACATGAGAACTCCATTGGCTTTCAAAGCGACACCACATGCGCGTGCAGTATAAATCAAGGTAGGCAAGTGGGTTATCAGCACATGCACCGAGCTATTTCACCTTGTCAAAGATACATTGGACACCTGTAGGGCAAGACTTGGTGGGAGGCAGTGATGGTGGAGGTGGGGAGAGGGCTTTCCATTGGGAATATTTTTCACAGCGTAAGGACTTTTGAGAAAATTAATGTGAAACATTAAAAATGTTCCTTTTTAAAAGGGAATCCATTTTTTAGGCACAATGAGACACTTCAGGTGGTGTGGCAGTGTTGAGTAATGCACATTGGAGTTATTTAACTTCATCTCATGCCTCACTCTTCCCTAGGGGCGCCCATTAATCAGCGTTACTAGGCAGTTTGTCATGTCCTTTTGCTTAAATAATATCCATACCAAAATACAAGTAATACATGCACCTGGAAGTCAGCGGGAGATCTGCCTGTGTCAGGACAGAAGGATCTGTACTGGAGGACATAGGAAAGTTGAAGGACTCCAGCTGTCTTCCATGGGCTTTGAATGGTACTGAAGCAGATAGAGTTAGCATGTGTATTACACTGGGAAAACCTACCAACCACCACTGCTGAACTAGGATCGTTCTGAATAATAAAGCTGTAAAAAGGTTCACAGGCAGATGTGACCACAGCCTGCAGACATCACATTGCCACTGGATGCGAGCGTCAATCTTTCTGCCAGACAAAGAGGCATTTCAAATGTGTATGAATGTGTAATTTCACGTGGGACAACAGCAATGCACTCTCCTTGCCTGCACATTTGGCCAAAGCAGCCATGAGGATACTAATTCTTGGGCAGACGATTCATTTTGGCTTTTGGTTCTCATGGCTGAGACCTGCTGACGAGGATGCGGACTCAAACGACTGAGGAGTTCACAAGAGGGATGTGTTGCCTACCCGAAGTCCGAATAGCCATATGACCCACCAGGAACTGAAAAAACATCTTTGGTTTTACAAACAAACTCATATACTACCAAAAGTAATGCATTTCACCTGGGAAACAAAAAGCAATGATTGCCTGCCATCAACCCTTGGCGATGCCATCGGTCATTTCTCATAGCCAAGGATCTGGAGGCATCTCCTGTCCATCTGCACACCCCAACACCTTGGCTACTCCAGAGATCCCAGCTCACAAGAGCAAACACCTGGCAGATCTTCACCCATCTTCCTTTCTCATTTGTCAGATTTGTGTTCAAGCTGGATACCTGAAGGTTAAATCACTGCAGGCCCTCATCAAATCAGTAAATCACCTAATTCCCTGCCTCCCCCAGCCAAAAGTTTTCTCTAACTTGTTAAGCAAAATACAGACAGCATGGCCTGCCGTTCTTGCAGAACTGGCTGGCCTTACGATGCCTGAAATAACTGGCAGACCTGTCAAAAATGACCTTCTTTCGACAATATCTCTCTTTTTTTTTTATTCCCCCCCTTCAGGTAGGGGGTGGGGAGGCTGAAAAACTGTAAAGATCAAGTCACAGCTGCATGTGGTACCTAATTAAACAAGTGTAAGAAAGCACAGAAAGGTCAGGTTGTCAAAAATCATTGCTGTATCTTTACTGGATTGTATTTAGAGACTGATAGCAGCAAAGAAAATAACTCAATAAAGTGAATGAGACCAGAATAACAAACCGACTCCAGGGACAGGCTAGTTTTGAAACGCAAAAGGCTAAGGCTTGAAGATTTATGTATATATATATATGTGTGTGTGTATGTGCGTATATACACACAGAAAGATACAAATTGAAGGAAAACAAGCCCTGGAAATGAAAGGAAAAGTGTTTGCAAAGAGTAAAGTAAACAGATGACATTAACATGGGAAAGGAGATGGAACAGGAGAAGTTCAAACAGGAAATGTGGCAGAAATTAGAGGCTGAAAATACACAGGCACAGGCAGATAAAAGGAGAAAGAACTGAGAAAATAAATTAAGGAGTGGATAGGAAAGGGAAAAGTGTAAGAAAATGGAAAATACTATGACAAAGAAAGAGTAGGAGGCCAATGTCGTGAGGCCAGGGAGGATTCAAACTGGGTACCTGCCGTGCCGTGCAGAAGATATCACATCTGGTGTGGTGGGGACGTGCCCATTTCATCTGGGCTTTGGGAGTGCTGGGGAGCTTTAGGAGCCACCAGCTCATGCAGACGAGACCTCTTGTGTCTCCACCTGCTTCATCTTTCCTGCCACTGTCCCTTTTTTATCAAACTACCCGTGGTGGTGGAGAAGGACCCTGGGAAATCCTGTGCTTGGGGCTCATTGACCATCTTGACACGGTGCCTCGTTCTGTCACTGGAGTGGGTCACTGCCACTACTCAGGCATCGTTCAGGAAGGAGAGAGTTAGGAAGGGAACATGGAAAAAGGAAAGAAAATTGTCTCCTTGTGGAGGAGGAGAACAAAGCAAAACAAATCTCTCCCACTACTGTATTCCTTGGTGATATGGTTTAATATCAGTCTAAACAAGATAACAAAATCAGAAAGGTTTTGAATGCTTTCTGTTATTAAATACGTCTCTTCATTTGTTCTGCCAGGGACAGGCTCCAACCATTTGCTCCTGCTAGTTATGTCTGCCTTCCTAAGACACCATTTAAATTTTTTATAAAGCCTGCTACGATAGCATCTGTAGGCTGGGAGAAGCTGTATAGGGGATGAAGGAGAAGATTTTTCTCCTTCTGACAGATAAGAATTTTTCCTCCTCTCTTTCCCCATAAGCGACCTGGAAACAGACACACATGGTGTCTTGCATTTAACAAATTGACAATACATTTAAATAGTGTACCACTGCAAGTATAATTGCAATTTGTTGTAATTTCTCCTCCAAATTCCACCCTGACACAGTTGATTTATTTTGCAAATCAGTGCATCTGGAGCGTGTGCCGTGTCACATTATGGGCCTTTGATACAGAACCTTTGTTTTATAACAGGGAAAATAATTAGCTTTCGGACAAGCTTGAGCTGTGATGTCAGAAGCTATCCATGGCTGCTGAAAGAAGCTATTAGTGCTGATCTAATGAAGGCTCCCTGGCAAAGCTCTGTCTCTTTACTAATTTGTCTCTCTGGGATTTTAGCAAAATTTAAAAAAAAAAAAAAATAGGTACGTGTAAAAAAATATATTTATTTATATGTTTAAAAGATCTGTATTTGTATAGCATAAACCTCAGTAACACTGCTGCTAAGAACTACAGACAACTGAGAAACACACGAAACAAAAGACATTACTTTGCTCCGGTATAAACAACACTTTCCTCCGAGCAGATAAACGTTTAGACATTTTTTTCAATTAACTTTTTTTCCTCCCTCCTCTTGCCCCCCTCCTCGAAATTCACAGCATTCATTGGCAAGTCTGGAAATTACCAATTACTACCAGTGCCAGCTTTCCTCCAAATGCCATTAGCAGAGCCCTCCTTCAGTGTCACATACATGGGGGGACAGATCCTTCCCTTGCTGTCCTTGGTTGACACCAGGACTAATTTTCCCAAAATCAAAGGTGTTCCTTCCCTCTGAAATGCGAATGTGCCCAGGGAGAATCAGACCCTGTTGCCTCCACCGAAACGCCAAGTCCCTAAAGCGATTGTACGGCACGACGGTAAATATTATGGGAAGATATGGAGTGGGATGAATTAAAAGCGCCTGGCTGGATCTACGGAGGGTTTGATTTCACCCAGGAGGAATGAATGAACGCAGATCACTCTGAGTCTTGAATGTCCGAGGCATAATCTAATTTCTCAATGTAGTCAACCAGTGGAAATTTGCAAAATATGGACTCTACTGGGAATCTGGTTGAGCTGTGTCTGATTAGCATGTGCAACTGTTCAGTGGCAGGTTTTTGTGAGCATTTAGTCTCTGCTTTAAACAGAATCATCACCAGCTGGTTATTTTTTACTGTTATTAGGTTAGAAAATAGCACTGAGGTATACAACAGTAATCACGAAGCTGTGATGCCAGGGAAAAAATAATCACGTTAAATTGACCTTCATGAATAAAGAGTGAGGTTCCATTTCGCCTCATTTCTGTTCATTTTAAAATCAGCATTAGCTTTTCTGGCACATAATTTTTCATTGTTTGCTGAGCATGGCTCGATTAGAATGATTCACTGTCTTTAATATTAGTGATTATGGTCCATTTCAATTACACAATGTGTTATAGTTTGTTGTATTACTCTCCTGCCATCTCTCTGTTCTGACTTCTTGGGGGGAAGTAAAAAGAGAGAAAGAATCAGATGCTGAAAACAGGAGCCTGGGAAATTACTCCCCTTGCCGCAAATGCAATCCCAGTGGACAACTGGCACTGTCTGTGCCTAATGTTTAAAGAAAGAGTTTCAAACCCTGATTAAGTTACTTTCTGCAACCCAGTGCTTGAGGTTCTGCCTGTTGGTCACCTGTCTGCTTGGTGTATTTAAATAGAGAAAGCCAGCCCATGAATTCAGTGTGCTTGGAGCATACAGTTTGGATTAAAGTAGGATTTAGGAGATTTATCCAAGTGACAGATTAAGGGTTGTTCCCTTATTTTGCGGATATCTGTCAAACCGTGGATTTCAGGGCAGACTGCATGTTCACCAGTGTGTTTAGGACGTTGTAGCTCCAGCAGAAGGATTCAGCCCATGAAGGTGTATACCTGGTTATGGGATCAGTGATGGGGCTAAAAATCTAACAGAAGAGGGGTCATACAAGGATGAAGGACCAGTAGGACTTTCTGTGGTGCCCTAGTCCATTGAGGGAGAGGACATCCCTGCTCCTCCACTCCATCAGTGAGCCATGGGTGGCCCATGGCCTGCTCCAGTTCATCCCCATCTGGCTGATCCTGGTGCCCAGATTCAGTGTTCCCCCAGCTTTTGCAAAATGGAGCTGGGAAGCAAAGAGAATACAGTTTAGGCTTTCAAAACTGCTTTTAACTCGAGTTTCACCATGGAGCTTCCAGAAATACAGAGTGATGTGTAAACACAGGACTCGTAGAGTGACCATTCATGTGTTTCAATAGAGCTGGAGCAACAGGGAGAGCTGGATGCTGGAGAAGCTGTAGGAGCTCAGAAGAGAAAGGTCAATAATTGACCTGTGTTAGATGTTCCTCCAGGCTCAAGGACTCACCAGTCATCTAAGCCCTGAAGCATGAAGTATGTCTGTAGATCAAATTCAGAACCTTTTTCATTAAAAGATACAATTATCCCTCTACTATTTAATAATTCTTTATCTATAGAGGTATTTCCAGCCAAAGCCACAACTGAGTCCTCCATGAGATTAAATCAGCGAGGCTCCACTGAAACCAGAAACTACAAAAAAGTGATAAGACTTTGCTTCCACTTTTCAGGGCGGAATCTGTTGCATTTAAAACATCATTACAGAGTGCTTGTGACTCATTCGAGCATGACAATTTGAGTGACGGGGGGAAGCATGCCCTCTTCATATAACATTCTTTTTTTCACCTTTTGATTTGGTTACACTTTCTCACTTGCCAAGGAAATTGCAAGTGTGTGGAGGAAAGGAGGAAGGGATTTGACACATTTAATGGCCGTTTATAAGGGCTGCAAAGCATTTATTATAGTAGTAAACGAATTAACTAATTATAGGTGACCCTTAAATTGTGGCTGCACTCAGAGAAGAAACCCTGTAAAATTAATTCAGTTTCATTTCACTGATCTGCTCTGTTGACCAAACCATGTTCCCAACCCTGATGATGTAAATACAGAGTAACTACTCTGACCTGGTGACATTAGTTTCCTTGTTCTTGGGGGTAACCAAGACCCCAATCTGGCTACTTCCACATCTTCAGATCCCAAATGTTTACTTTCCCAACAAAAACAAGTGGTTGTTCTCTTAATACCACACAGACAATGGAGTTGGGGGCAAAGAGCTGGAGCTAACCTGTCTTTTTAATCAACAATAAAGTCACCAATTAGGTTCTAGCTGTAAAAGCTTAATTACTGAGGATGATGAAAGAGGCAGGGGAGACCCAGTTCAATGAGCACATTCCAGATGGAGAATGTAGCACGGGGCCTAAGGGGAAAAACAATGATGCTTTTAGCTTGGAAATTCTGTCCAAAGACTAAATAGGAGAGCTCACGACACCAGGTATCTTTCCTCAGTTATCACAGTTCTTTACTACAAGTGGTTATAACCCATCCAGACCAGAGCACAAAAGCTGCTACAGATCAGAAAGAGAAAGGAAACTGATGATTCTTAGGCTTTTAGGAAGGTTTGAATCTGGAACTATTACAACTAATACAGTGAGTTTCTCTGCTGCTGAAGTCAAAGAGAGAATTCTGTCTACTGACAGCCATAGTAAGACTACTAGCCTTCTTTACAAAGGAGCTGTAGTAGGAAACACAGGCTCCTACTTCCCTCTCATGGGTTGCAGATGACATAAAAAGCCAGTGATGAACAAAAATAACATGGTATGGTTGCTGGAAACAAGTAGGGAGTTTAGTGGGGAGGGGAGAGATCCTTTTGCAGAATCTTTTTTTCTTTGAAGTTTTGCTCGTGTTTGCAGCAAGGCAGCAGAACCTCGCTCATGCAGCGAATCTCCGGGTGCATCCCTCACAATGTGTCTGTGCTCAGCTACACCACTCCTCCACTCAGTGCACACCGAAATGAGGTGAGAAAAATCATTATAGAAGCACATTCTAAAAGAAGACAAAAAAAAATCTGTGAAGAACAACACGACCAAAATGCAAACAGGAAGAACACGCTTTTATCTGAGACAAAGAGTGTCTGAGCAGCAGGTAGAAATGAAAAGAGACAGAAAAAATATGAATGGGAATTAATAAATGTTGGTTTCAAATGAGTTCTTCAGCTCAATAGCAGAATAGACAAACCTATGGCTCTGGCTCGGAACATCTTGCTAAGTCCCCGTCTATGGCCAAATCCCAGTAAAGCACATTAAGTGGTTTCAACGGGAATGACATGGATGCTATGGATGTATAGTGTCGGGTACAATGAGGAAAATGGGCTCTGGCATCAGCAGAGCTCGTGCTTGGTAGAGGGACGTGTGTCTGCCAAAATGCCGTGAAACCATTCCCTTAGAGCAGGGTTCTCTATTCAGAAACAAGAATAAAGAGGGGACCAGTTAGGGGAGGGAAATGCCCACTGTCTCTGATTGAAATCTATTTTCGTCTTGTGAAAAATATCTTAATTTTCACTTATATTCCACGCCGGTAGCTAAGGGCCATTAAAACTAATAAAAGTAAATCATTTGTGACAGATCTTAGAAAACAGTTTCTGCAATGCACCGCACTCTCAAATGCTCATTAGAAATAGTGGTTTTCTTTTCGGAAGAATGCTTGCTGAATGCTTAAAACGTGTTGCTTCCAACTTTTGACAACTAGCACAGGCTATGAGAAGCTTTGAAGCAAATGTTTGACATAAAAAAGATGGTATGATGCTATATGAAATAAGATTGGGGACGAAGCATCAAAGCAGAAAACATTAGGATGAAATGCAGTTGGAGGAAGGAAAATCAACACACTCATTTCTGATTTTACATTTTCTGGCATCACTATAAACAACTGATTTGCATTTGCTGAGGACACTAGTTTCAATTCTTAACAAATTAGCATTAAACAGAGCTTCCTCCTCAAAATCCTTTCTGACAGCACAGGGCAAGGCCAGAAAAAATTGTTGCTTACACAGTGGTAGTTCCCAGGAAGAAAAGTCAATATCACAGATAATGGGACAACACCTGTTTCCTTCCTCCAGACACCATCTTGAATGAAAACCAAGGATATGCCTTTATAACATAGTCTCATGGTCCATTCTGAACAAAATCCTTGCTGGAAACGAGCATGGGTGGAAAAAAAATCCACAATACTGTAAAATAACAAGTATGTTAAGCATCTTGGCTTAACTCCTTAGAGGGTCAGTGAAATGAATGTTTCATTTGTTTTACATGGTATTTTTCTTAAATACACTTTGAAGTATCTTGTACATTGATCTAGCTAGAGCACTGAGATCTTAACCTCTAGAACAGAGGGGAGTCACTGTCAATAAAACCTGGATTACCTGAAATACCCCCAAATCACGTGGGCAAGGTTTCACCCAGTAGTTCTGCAAAGGGACAGTCAATGAGTTGGAATAAAAAACATGAAAATAGGGTCCTGTCCAAACACTTCTTCAGACAGAAAGATGTAAGAACAGCATTCACAGCAAGTGTTCCCCAGGGAAGTGCTCCTCAGCTACTTATTTCGGGGTCTACTTTGCTCTGACAGGGCAACATTTGGATATGGCTCAGGAGAAGAACTCCAGATGGCCTTAGGCACTGTACTAACGTTTTAAAGGATTGTTTAGAGTTGGTTCTTAAAGTCAGGATCAGGAAAAATGGGTGGTAGAGTCATCAGTTAAAAAGTTACAAGAGCACACAAGAACTGTCTTGCATAAATGCAGGGAAGAGACTTCTATATAATTAGGTGAGCAGCCTTGTGCAGTTGCAATATGCATTAATTTACCTTGCATTTTAAGTACTAGTTATTCCACTTCAGCTACACTCTGCACGGAGCAACCTAACACAACCAAGCATCTCAGAAGTCCTGCATCTTATGTTTCCCATCCATATTTTATTCCTTCTGCCTCCCCCTTGGCCCACAGTCTCTCTCCATCGCTCGATCAGTTTTCATGGTCGTTCAAGTTGTAGGGGTGATTTGTTCAGGTAAAATGGAAAATTGAAATGGAACGGGTGCTGGATACAATATCATCCGCTTTTTCTATTTTGTCAAAGTGCCATGGCTGTTCATTTTTTCATGGTCATGAGTTGAAATAAATTAAACTTCCCAGAGGCAAAACTTCTCTAAGATCAAATTGGAATATATTGATTAGGCTCTTTGAGGGCTGATGGATTGGACTCTTATGCTTTATAAACACATTTACCAACACGCTCTCAGAAACAGTTGCTTAGCACTGGGCAAACTGATCGTGTTTATTTAAAACTGTGACACTGGTGTACACCTGTAGCCCTCATTTTGGCCAATAAAGTCTCACTCTCTGATTGATGGAGACAAGTTGAGCTGTCTGGCTGCCTGACTCCTAAGACTGGTCCCAAAGGTTGCTAAGCTGATGGAGTCCAGCATCATGCATCAATGTCAGTAAAACAACTTAGCATGTCATTGAGAAGATCTGATCAGCAAGCACCCAGGAGGGAGGATGAAAGCACTAAACTGGAAGAATTTTTGAGTGCTTATGATGGCAAAGGGGACAGGGATTCCCAGAGCAAGAGAGTTTTGAAAGAGTATGTATACTAAATAGCTTTAGATGCATGGCACTAGAGATGAACGTATGCAGTCGCTGGCCAAAAGCATCCAGATGAAAACAATCCCAGAAAGCAAAGCTTGGATGTGACTCACTCATATGAAT
This sequence comes from Patagioenas fasciata, assembly GCF_037038585.1. NCBI lineage: Eukaryota > Metazoa > Chordata > Aves > Columbiformes > Columbidae > Patagioenas > Patagioenas fasciata. The sequence goes on from NC_092539.1 coordinate 4,977,769, forward strand.
AACTGGAAATAGAATCACGGACTTCACACGATTAGAGAGAAACGCAGAATCGAAAGTTACGTCCCATTAGCTGGGTCCAAGTCATGAGCAATGCATGATCCAGAACAACCTCAGCCTGCCTTTCATTTTCCAATCTCAATCTGCAGCTGTGATTTAGGAATTGTCTTTGGAATAAGAAATCTAAGAGAAACATAAGGAGAGGTTGGCAGTGAAGGACAAAGACACGGAGGTAAGAACTGTGAACCGGAACTTCACCAGATGGAGATGAAGATTTAGACACTGGATTTGTGGAGACCATGTCAGGAAGTCTAATAGTCCAAGGAGAAAAATCAGTTTTCAATTTTCTTCTGAGAAAAAAAAAAAATGCAGGCTTTTAAACATAAAAATATGGTCTACTGCTATATCAAGAAGAAGTAGTAAGGAGAATCAAAGCAAAAACCTTTAAATGAAAGAAGGCATCTTGCTCCCATCACTTGCTAAAGGTATCTGTAGTGTTTCCAATCTCAGTTGCTAGTCAGAATCAGAGCGTGTGGGTGGCACTTGAGCACTTTTCTTCCAGTCTCTCATTGAATCTGCGTGGATTGGACCATGTGGGATGCCAACCTGCTCAGGCACGTCTCGGTGACATCTAACAGGCTGTTTTATGCCACAGCCCAGAGCAGCGTGGGAGATAACATTAAAGGAACATAAGTCAAAGAGCAGAATCTTGTCTCCAGGTTCCTGCCGACAAACAACTTGTCAGGGTGTGTGCTTCCCACCACGGAATAAGCAACCACTCCGGGGAGATAGTGGTGTGTGTAATTTCCCCCACTTTATCTTGGGTAACAACCAGGATTTGTGGTCTGCTCAGCTATACCTCGGCTGGCAGCCAGTGTGCAGATACACTGGGTAAGTGTACAGGGAGCAATTCTCCAAATTATCAAGGCACAAGGAGTCAACGTGGAAGATTTTCAGTAAGTCAGCATCTTCCACAGCCTAACAAAGTGTTCTTTACTGCATTATGGTCTGAAGTGCTCCATTTCAGTCTAGCTTAAAATGACTCAAAGCCATACATTTTTCACCACTGTCTTTATAGACCGTCTCCCTAAATCATACATTTTGCTCTTTAAAGTTTGCACCATCTTCCTTTGAGACTATTCCCCAGGCTAATAGCTTCGGAGACAACTTCTCAGCCTAACAGCCTTTGCTCTTTTATTCCTGTTAGTTGGCCTAAATTTTCCCTTCGCTTAATTCAACCCAATTATTTCCAGAGATACCCACTGGAGCACCCTTAACATTTTCTTTTTCCTTTATGGTGTTTTAGCTCTTCAAAGGCTTGCAGACATTTGTCCTAATGGAGAGCGGATAGAGAGTTATCTGACATGTCGGGGAGGAGAGGTTGCTCTGTTCCGATTCCATTACAGCAGGAAACATGCTGGATATCAAAGAGAAATTTATGTAATGTATTCCTGCATTGTTCACAATACAGCATCATGTTTTATGCAAGCAAAAGGAGCGTGAGGAGAGAGCGGAAGAAAACTCTGTTTAACTGGCAGTGAAGTGACAATAAAACAACAAATGGGGAAACTGGCAGGAGATAAACTTCAGCATTTATGGGCAGATTCCTCAATCGTTATCATGCGTAGAAGGCTGTTGAGCACATCTGAGGGTGATGAGGAGGAAGAGAGGACCAGGATGATCCCTTGCACCGCAGAACTCCAGCACAACCCCATCCATGCAGAGTTCTCAATAATAACCTGGGTAAGGGTCGGAACGGGCCACATGAGATGGAGAAGCACATACAAATGCTGTGCCAGTTGTGGCAATTGTTTGTGGCACTTTGGTCCTGGTATTTCTGATCACAGGCATCGACTGAACAGAACAATGCCTGCAAAAATGGGAAGTCCATACTCTCGAGACCCCGAGTTCTACTCAGCACCTCCCCACATCTCTCCTCTTTTCCTGCTCCAAAATAACTTAATCATCACAAAGGGAAAATTCAGGTATTTTCATCTGAAGGTTAGGGTCCATTTTCAGTGTGCCCAAATAGCCATCTCCATATCTAAATGAAGAAAAAAGTGTTTACTCTCCAGAAAAGTGACCGTTTCGGGGGAGCCTAGGGGCTTTATTGCATCATTGATTTTCAAGTAAACTCTGATCAGTGGTGACAAAGTAATAGGATGGAACAACAGATACAAAGATATTCAGCACAGTAGGATGGAAGAGGTGAGAGTCACAGCCATAGGGAGACATTTGATTTACTCCTTTGGGTCGAGAGATCACCTTCTGTTCAGCACGTTCCCAGTCTACTGGGACAATTAAATGTTAGTACCCTCTGCTAAAATGCTGTTAATCTGATGGCCCAAATACTAATATTCACTTAAATCAAACCCTTGTGAAGTTTTTGCTTTGATGCAGGAATTTAAAGAACTAAGAAAAACTTCACAGGGTGAGAAGGTGACTCAGTTTAGGGCACCTGCCATGAGATCTAATTCCTATTTTTTGTCACTGAAAGAAATACACACGCACATACACATATATAAATAAGTGAACAGACTTTCAGAGACAAAAGAACATTTCCATTTTGCAGCAATGATCACAATGTAAAAAGGCTCCATCGCCATGGAAACGGCCCTAAGCCTCATCATATCTAATGGTGATTTTCCAAAGAAGTCCTTGAAACATCTTTTGTTTCTTGCTTTGAAGTCAAAAGAAATGGTTGAGTGCCAAGAAGAGGGCTATCAGCTCCACATCTCCAGCCACAAGACCGGTCTCAGCTCTGCAGGCAATTCGCCTGCTCCGCATGCTGCGGAAGGCTCACTTAAAATAATTGTCACAAGCAAGTTAGCGGGAGGAAAGCAAGAGGAAAACAGGAAAAAAAAAAAATACATAAATATATATATATATATATATATATAAAACGCAGGTGGCTTATGGAGAAAAATTTTCTCAACAAGTGGCAAACAGTAGATTGCCATTCGCCAGACAGCATCCTCTGCGGAGGGCTGTAATATTAACACACCACGCAGCTGAGGAGCGAGCGGGTGCTGGCATTCCACGCTGAGCCCGCTTCTCCCTCATGGCAGGGACGCTTACGCTGCCGTGGCAGCAGCTTTGGTGTGCCTGATTTAGGAATTAATGACCTAATTAGGAGCCCTGGAGACAGGGAAAGGGAGGAGGAAAGGAAAAGGAGACACCACAGAGTATGTTGAAGAGCTTTGGAACTGTTAATGGAGTTCCTTGCTGTTTGCAGAGGGACTCACCATGGGATTTGAGCGAATGGTTCACAGCCTGTTTTAAAAGCTGGTGGGGGTTGCAACTGCACCATGTGGGTAAACAAGCAGTATTTTAAAAATGTGCCCACCTCAACACTTTACAACCATTATACTGACTATCTGCCAACCTTCAGTCATGTCTCAGATGACTTGTTGTCATGGATGACAATGCAAGAATGGGGGAAGAAGAACCAGGACCAGTGGAACAATAAGGGCAGGAGACGGTGGCTCTTCAACACTGGTGGCTTGAGACAAAGGCTCTTGGATGGAAAAAAATGAGAGTAACAGGCAATAAGCTGAAAAGGGTAGCAGTGGTCCCAGAAATATGGCTTGTTTTGGTGGACAAAGATAAAAAGAGAGCAGTGCGCATGGTCAGGAGTGACTGTCAACCTCAGCTCACACCCACATGCCCTCACCCCTTCATGGAGGGGAGGATAGTGTGATATGGCCACATTAAACCTATCAAATACAGTGCTGTCATTAATGTGATGGGATATTTCCAGGTGCTGCACATACAGAAATAACTAGAACCACTGGAAATGGAAACAGCTCATCTACACTCAAAATGCGACCCCGTGAGCCCTACTTTATAGGACTCTACAGAAATGGCAGATGACTATAAAAAACTGGCCTAGACTCTATTTCTACTTTGTATGAAAACAGCTTCTCAGAAAGGCTGTGGGGTTGAACGCTCTGGTGCCCAAAAGAGCTGGAGGAGCCTCTGCAAATCACTGGGACTAGTGCATCTCAGTCTTGACCTCCGGTTATTCAGTCAGGACTGTGCAAAGAATTTGCTTTCTGTGCCCTTAGTCACTTCTCCTGTGGTAAAACAGAATTTGCCATTGAAGGAGCTGGCTGAGAAGTGGGTGCCTTTTCCAGACAAAACTGGTGTAATACTATCATCAACTCCATCACGACCACCAACCCATTCTTCATCTTATGCTGGTTTTGAACCATTGACCTGGAGGTGAAGTATTTTTGGTTTCATTGCTCACCCCCTGAGACCTCCAAGCACCCTTCCTGTCTCCTGAGGCCACGTGCTTTGCCTGTTTTCATTGCTAAAATAGCAATCGGTCCCCTTTCTCACCTGTTCCCTTCCCCTGGTTTATTTCCTTGTGGAAATTAATTTTCCTTTAGACATTCAAGTGCAAAGGATCCTGACCTAAGACATTTGTCACTAATAACTTCTTCTAAACCAGCTCTCAGGAAAGTGAGAGCTTTTTTTTGTCTTTATTTCTTTCTCCTCCTTTAAAAAAAATAGGGAGGGGTATTGTCTACAACCACATGAAGAACAGTAAGATCAGCTCTTTTAGACACATGTATCTATAGAATGTAAGTATGCACATTATTTTTTTTAACAGGTTCTAACATCCTCAAATCCAAATATTAAATGTCCCTCTGCTGCTTAGAAAAGTGCAAAAGAACTCCATCCGTTAAACAAATCCCAGTTGCCAACTCTTAGCTGAGATCCATGAAGGCTTTTTCATTCAAGACAAGGACTGCAAATCTCAGAGCCAGCAACTTTACAGGGAACAAATAATAATAATAGTAATACAGAAATAAAAGATGGCAAAGTGCAAAGCAGCAGGAATCCTACAGACAGTTCCCAGGATGCTTTTCTTTCAAGAAATCAACAGATGCAGCAAGATGCACCCGTATGAAAGTGTATGCCGATACCACTGTTTTTCATTAGCTGAACAAGAACATTCTTCACCTGTGACTTGGGATGCAGGGACTAGGCTTTTGCATTGCTTCCATCCTTGAGATACAATCTCGCATGTAGTGTTTTGAAGTCTTCAAACACTTGGCAGGCAGTCCTAGCCCTTTCACTTCACAGGGAGAACAGACCGTTTGCCAAGAAAAGGATTCAGAACTGGATAAACATGAAACAAATACTTCAGGGAGCTTTATTTTGTTTGTGATACATCGTTAGATTTTGCATTTGAACTCTTTGTGGAGGATTAAACTTTTGATGTGCTTGCCCCTTCTTCTCCCTCTCCCTCCTTCTCCTCCCCAGTAACTCGGGTACCAGTTGTGAGCCAGGAAGGCAGGATCGGCTTGATGGGGAAGTTACAGGAGGTTTCAACCCTTGGGGACTCCCCTGGGACCAGAAGGTTAGTCACCATGGGTGGCTGAGTGACCTTCATTCCCAGTGGGACGGAAGTACTATACCCAGTCATCCAGAAACATCAGAGACCTGCTATTTTACCTTGTCATAGGAGAGGATTGAAGGGTCAAAAGAAAGCTTAGCCTTGTTTGACCCATAGGCAATGCTGAAGCATCCTCTTACTCTTTTTCCAGATATTCCCACATACAAATTGCACAATATCAAAATTCCAAACTGCCCTAAAGAAAGCAAATCACTCCATCTACTCATCTACTATATAACTACTCACAGCCTGGCATAGCTCCTCATCTCCAAAGGTGCATGTGCCACCTTTGCGCAGGTCCATGCCTACTACACTTTTGGTCATCCATCCATCCTTGCCTGCTCCCAAGCCTGCACAACACATGCCAGTGGTGTGGGCTGTTGTCACTGCATGTAGTCAGTAAGAGACCACACAAGTTCCTACAGATATCCCCAGTCCTCCATTATGTACTTTCCATTTGGGCTCTTGCCCTACAACAAGAGTGGAAGAGAAGGGTAAACTTCCTAGTACAACCTGGGTAGATGTCCGCACAAGGACAAGTCCAGCGGAGTGCTGAGAACACAGGTACGTGACATGGGATGGTGAGAAGAACTAAGCCCATTTGTGCCTTAGGTTGGACCAGGTAGCATAGACAGATACATATCGTTCTTAGCCAACACAGAAATAATCCTTTAGATAGGGGAAGAAAAACCACGACCAGTTTTCTGCAACAGATACAAAACAAAACAACAGTGCTGTGGGATAGAAGCAGATTCAGGGGTGAGGAGTATTCCTTAAGGAAGTAAGATTAAGTAATCATCTGTTTCCTAACAGATGTATGACTCTTTCTCTTTTTTTTTTTTTTTTTTTTTGCCTCAAATTTCATCCATTTAGATGGAAAGGCAGAGTAACCAAACATATATTCCCAGCAGTTGCATGACAAAGCAGCAGCTGGATAGAGGAGGGATAGGAAAAGGTTTGGTTGCTGAGGGACAGGAGTAATTGCTACTCTTAATAGACATCAGAGACTCCACACTGGCTCCCATAACCAAGATGCAAGTCCATAGGAAGACCAGCCTTTTAAATACTAATTATTCAGGGTCACAAGCCTTTCCTGGTTTCTAATGCAGGACCCGATTTTCTGACATGTAGGTGGTTTCTCTTGCTCATGGAGGATATTCTGGGGCATCTCACCAGTTGTGTGCAAAAGAGCACAGCTGCCTATGGGGCTGCTTGTTATTCACATCACATTTGCAAAAAGCCCAGGCAGCAGTAGGGGGAAGACGGACATGAATAGAGAGTGTGGGAAAAGGGGAAAATACTAATGCATTTTCAGCTGGTGTGTTTTTTTTTTTTTTCTGTAGATGTTCTGTTCTCTCTCACCTTGATGCCTCATTTCACCTGCTTGCTGCCACAGGCGATTGGCCAGCGTGGTTGTGCTCCGCAGGAAACAATGAACAAGAAATTACAATAATAAAGTACGTCAGCAGCTTCCAGGCTTGGATCAGCTGTGGGATCTTTGGCAGCTGCTCACACTCCCATCTACACAGGAGATGCTGTACAAAAGGTGCTTCTCTCATTGCCCTTGACCAGTGAAAGAGCTAGAAACCAGTAAGAGCTAGGCTTGTTTATCTTGGGATGTGCCCTATCTGGTTCAGTTTTTTAAGCTCCCTGTGTTCTTTGGCTGAGCATGAAACAGGAGGATTGTGCAGGCAGCGTGTGTGCTGTTCTGCAGCGGTTTCAGCGAGAAGGGAATTGTGGCATCTGGAGCCCAGCTGAGTGTGTGTGATGGAATTTACACGCTATGTTCTGGAGTTCAGTTACTTCTGAAACAGCAGCAGCCTGACATTCACATCTCTGTGTTACTCAGGAAATGAAACCAGCACCCTTCTGCAGCAGAGCTCTGACACCAACAGAACATCAGGACACCCAGTTCTGAGATGGGGCAAATCCGAGTAGCTCCAGGGAATGACCAGATCCTGTCTACATCTGATACACACCTGCTTCCTCCATCTTTAGGTATTTTTCTGTTCTGAGAAATGGGAGATGAACAAGCTAGGATCTATCTCAGCCCTTCATCTTCTTCCTTGTCATAACGGTGATAAATATTTCCTGCACCAGCCATCTTAAACTTCACAACTGATGGAGCAATGCTTCCTCCTTCCATGGGAGGTCAGCTTTTTGTTCAATCATTTTCTTTTCCCCTCCCCTCACAGTGGCAGCTAACTGAAGCATATATCACTTCCACTTCTGCTGTGATTTCCTGCCACAGCCCACCTCCTCTTGATCATGATTATTAGCATGGGATAGGTCACTTTGGAGTGCACAATTATGGTATGTGAGAAGTCAGTCTTACAAGATCAGGCTGCTTCTGAGATTTCTAACTGGCTTCTTTTCCACTATCTAGAAATCCTTGGTCTTACCTAAAGTGCGTTGTCTTCCAGGCAACAAACACATCATGATCCCAAGAGATAACTCGGTACTGTTGGGCAGTAGAGCATCTCTGGCTGCAGTTCAAAGCGGAGCATGACAAATGTTCAGACCTTTAACATCTCCTGGCACCAATTTGTCCCTGCACATGCAGAATCTTTCTAGCTGCAGTTAAAAGACCATGCTAACTTGCAATTTACCTGTCTCAGGAAGACAAATGAAAACAAAATCAAAAAGAGACCAAGGAGAGCAAAGGTGTTAATGTTGCTGTAAGTACATACTACCTCCCAGAGGGCTTTGGAGCCTGCCCACTTCCACAGCACCAAGGGTCTGTGTTAGATGATTGTAACCCAGGACTTAGTATTGATGGTGGAAGTGTGATAAAGCGACAGCAGGAAGATGTCTAATCACTCATTTGAGCTCTTTAAGACACCTCTGTAGAGATGGATTAGAAGAGGGACCCTTATAATGAACAGGAAGCTACATCCCACTGGGGCAAACTGACACCGTTAGTACCATGTGGAGGATCACGTCTCAGAAACAGTGGTTTTGATCTCTGCGGGAAGTTTGTAAAATCAAACCCACAGGAACCATGATTCATCTGCAAAGGTAAAACGAGCATTACCTAACATAAAGTCTGAACTAACTCCCATTGGGAATATTTCTGTTGCTTTTGATGGGGTTCAGAGCAAGCTGTCGTTTAACATCGTATTAATTCAGAAATTGAGCTCTTTGGGCCCAATCCTCGTGCTCTTCCTCAGACAAGTATTCACATTGAGGTTACGGGGCCTTTTTGTCATCATTTCCAAAGGCAAGGGGATAACAGGTATAAAAGAAGAACAACATCTTGGCAACCTGATCTGGAAGGAGGAAAGGAACTGGATTTACATATTTCATGACACCCGAACCTGGCCCAGGGCTCACTTGGGTCAACAGGAAGATTCCTGTTTATTCCAATAGGCTCTGAGTCAAACTGCTCAAAGGATGAATTTAATCATACTTGACATGAGCTGTCTAAAACCTGGTCAGCTTAAATCCAGGCTGAGCAGCTGGACTCCTTCTATAAAAGCAGCTGCAAAGACAGGCACTTCTGGAACAATCCTTCTGATCTATCTTGAACATGCATCGTCAAGTGGGATGCAATACCGAGCCCTCTGCGCTGGCCACAGGAAGAGTTTGTCTCAGACTAAGTACCTAACTTTCAGATGGACTAAGTCTGATCAGATCAATACTACCAAAATTTTTATATGTGGCCCTTGACAGTGCAGCAGAAAGCCCATCGACATTCATCTTTGACAGGAGAACTAATAAATGCAGAATTCGATCCCTTATTATTTCTTTTTCTTTAGGAAGAACATTGCTGTTTCTGCAGCTCTAACCACAGCCTTGGTTTAATAAGACATGCTAATGTGTTATGACTTCTGGGAGCTCCAGAGCGAACCCATGTTGATAACAGGCTTAGCCTCAGAAATGATAAATCACAAGGGGGAGAACAGATATGAAAATTCTTTTCAGCCCTTGCAAATGAAAAGAAGATGTGATTGTAGAATATGTTTGGGATGTATGAGTGGCTTTCCTATAATCAATCATCCTAAATAAACCATATTACTTAGCATCTGCTTGAAGGCAGACAATCAGGCTATGTATATGTTTTCTCCATATAAATATGCTTACAGAACCTTATATCGGAATTTCTCTATCATGAGTATTTTATAGGAACCCTCACTTTACAGCATGGGAGTCCCTGGTAGATTTCAGAGAGGCTTTAGGCATGATATCCAAACCAGAAAGTAATACTAGTTACACGTTACTGATTGAGCAAACAGACTTGTTCAAAAGCAAGCAAAACATGTATGGCAGGACCACAGAAATAAACCCCAGCACTCTCATATCCTTGCTAGCAGCCCAGCCACGGGAGCAGCTTCCCTGTACCAGCTCCCTAGATGGCTTTTGTTATCCTCATAAACTACATTGAGTGTCCTACTTAAGGATGTTTTTTGAAAGCAAATTCCTCAATTTAGTAAACTTCTCCTGACACTGTAGGGTGATTATCAGTGTTTTACTTTGAGTTAATGTCTTCCAGTAAATAATCAACCAAGCAAAACAACTCCAACAACAACAAAATTCAATAGCATTACTTCTGTAGTCCCAGAATCACAGGGTAGGAACAGGCTGCTGTTGTCTTGTCCCTGTCCCTGTGACAAGGCAGAAGCTGTCACACTTGTGTCATTTCTGCTATTTGACAAACGCACCCATGGCTCTCCTGAAAGGGACATCCCATGTCTGTGCGTTCTTTATTCACAAGGCCTGTTGTCCCACCACAGAGGAAAATTAGATTGGCTTTCAGGTGATTTGTGCATGACAAATCTATGATGGATGTTACTGATTTCCCCGCTTGCTTCTAAGTGATTTGGAATTGTTTATTTGACTGGGTGTGTCCCTTGGACATGTGAGCAGGACCGCTCATACAAGATGTGCTGGAGTCCTGATTTCTGGGGCTTCTGGTTACTAAGTGGGGTATTAGGCTTGTGTTCCTATCAATTAATTTGCCTTTTTCCACCATCAGTGGGAAACTGTCACCTCAGCTCATCTCAGCTTCTGATTGGATACACAGGTATAAATGATGCACAAATGAGCAGAATCAGGCCCAAGATGCCCTGGATGGGAAGACCCCCAGAGTTCCCATGTATTTTATGAAGTGCTGAGTCTGATACAACAACATTCCCCCTTCATTGCTCTGCACAGCTGAGTTCCACTTTTCTTTTTCTTTTTTTTTTTCTCCTCCTCTTACTCATTAACGGTGCAAGCACTTGCTTTTAATATGTATAATACACATGAGGAACATATAGGTGTATATTCCTTGTAATTCCTGCCATGCACAGTAATGTCATAAAGACTCACCAGAGTCATCTTTATTTTGTGCCAAGGAGACTTTGTTCATCTACAGGTATTTGCCTGGAAAGCTCTCACAGTCATTTTGTAGAGTGTCTGTGTTTTTCCTCTGCACTTTCTCTCCCTGAGGTATCATCAGTTTCTGGCAACCTTCAGTCTTCTTTATTTCCTTTTAAGTCCTGGACAGAATCTGTAAGAGCCTGGAAAATTCAGTCTTGCTAAAGGGCTGATGTAGGGTCACTCTGGACCATTTGCACTTTCTGACAGAAGCACCCCACCACCCATGGGTGCAATGACACTGCCTCAATATGAATTCGGTCATGCAGATATTCACCCAAATTTTGGAGCACCTTTGATTACAAGGCGTTAAATTAAGCTGTATGCGTGCACATAGAATTTTATTTTCAAGTTCTTTCACTGCCCTAGCTGTAACTTCACACCCTATAACTTCACAGTTCACAGCCCCCGGGCTGTTTTATTTGTTGTGTTTGTTCACATTTAGCACAATCCCTACACTCAGCTACACGTCAGGAGTGTGAAGACATTCGGGCACATGCTCTTATGAATAGACACCCAGGGCCTGACCCTGCTCAGTCCCGAGACAGCCAAAGTCATCACACCAGTGGAAAGGAGCGAAAAGCTGCCAGGAGGCTCCACAAGATGTTGCTCATGAGTCCAAGTTCCTCCTACGTGAAGCTTTGAAGGTGACTTTTTGCTTCCCACGTTTCACTCGCTATATCCTCTTTCCCAGGCCATACGATGCTATTGTGGACACAACACATCCCCTCATTCCTCCAGACCAACTGCTGTCCTGCTTGTCTCTGCTTGCAAACAGCAAATGTCTCACTGCTACTTGGCAAATACAAGGATTTCCATGTGTCACCGACATTTTCTAGTTACAAAGCATATGTAAAACTGAGCCTGTGAATTACACAAAACAGGCTAGAACTTGATCACAAAACCTGATTAAAGGAGTTGCATGAAAGAAGATCATATATTGCATGCAAACAGGAAAAGCATCTTCCTGCTCAGTCTTAATACTGAAGAGAGATTATCATCTGACATCTCTGCAGTCTCCTCCTTTCTTTTGTGCAACAGGAAGAGCAATATAAACATATCCTGAAAATAGTTATTATTTTTCAAGGGAAGAAAACTTTTCCTAGGCTTCAAGTCCAACCAGAATTGTCTCCAAAATAGTAGTGAACAAGAAAATCACCAATGAAAGAGAAGTGTAGTATATTTAAAACTGTTATGAAAGGCATGTGGAATGGAGTGCCGAAGATGAGAATGAGCAAGATTCAGATAAGAAACAGATATTGGTGAGAACAGAAACAGCTCTTCAGCATCCAACCCTCTCCACAATCTTCAGAGAGATTCATTCAAGAGAACAAACCAGCTTCTCACTGACAGGGAGGTGTGAGAATCGCTCACTGATGGTGGCTTGTTCTATAATCATCTGTGAGGTTTGCTATCCTGCTTCTGCTGGTGAGGTCATAGAACCATAGAATAGTTTGGGTTGAAGGGATGTTCCCAGCTCCCCCAGGACCACCCCTGCCATGAGCAGGGACATCTTCACCAGCTCAGGTTGCTCAGAGCCCCGTCCAGCCTGGCCTGGGATGTCTCCAGGGATGGTTCATCCACCACCTCTCTGGCCAACCTGGGCCAGGCTCTCACCACCCTCAGGGGCAACTGTTTCTTCCTTATGTCCAGCCTTCCCTGGGATGGCAAAAGATGGTCCTGACATGAGCAGGGCTCTGCTTTGTCACATGTGCTCCCATGTGCCTCGTCCTTCCCAGCCCTGAGAGCATGAAACAGGGAGTTACCCCCAGCAGAAATCCCACTATGCAAGCTCCAGAGCAGATGATGCTCTGATACAGAAGTCAGATTTTCTTTGTTGGCAGACCCTAGCATCTTCCTTTTTTCTTTAGAAGTGAAGCTGACTCCTTCCCTCGGAGGGATCACAGGAACCCACCCCTCTGCCGAGCCGGGGCTCCCCCCTGCAGCGGGTGGCAGGGTTGGTGTCTTCCCCGGGCTCCATCTGGCTGGTGCTGCACAGACTGAGCTGAAAAGCACCGCGGGGAGCCCAGCCACACACTGCAGAGCCTTCAGCTCCGCACTTCATCCAGCAGAGTACTGCACGGAGGCAGTTCCACCCAACAGCTTCAAATTAGGGTCAGGTTTATTTTACATCTCCTTCTCTCTCACTCCTAAGTCTACGGCTGCTGTAAAGATGTTTCTCATTGTCCTCTCACTATGAAATGAGGCTATGGAGATCCCCCCAGGCTGCTTTTCTCTTCTGCAGGCTCCATGCACTGAGTTCTGAGCTGCCAGGGGAAGGTGCAATTCTGGGGATGGGTTGCTCTGGTTTACAGCAGGTGTGATAAGACACAACCAGTCCAGGAGTGGCAAAAGGCAGGAATATACGGGCCAGCTTCCTTCCCTGACATTGCAGCTTGTGTAAATGTTTCTTGGACTCAGGTACAACTCTGGGCACTGGTTTTAAAGGATGGTCGAGCATTCACCGACATCCTCCATGGGCTGTATGGGGGGTAAAGCTTCAGTGCCTTCCCCTTCTGTGGATTTTTTTTTTCACATTTACACTAATAACCCAATCTATCTGTTCTATTTACAAGGCATCTGTCACCTCAGTATCTAAGTGCTGCTACTAAATTACCCATCATACGAGGCAAGCACAGAGACAAACTGAGCACTGGATCCCCAACAAACAGCCTACGACATGTTCTGAGCTGTTTCAGGTTTTATTTCACCGTGTATAGTTCCCATGAGCTGGAACCCCAGATCTTCTGTCAGCCCCAATCTGGCTCCCCCACAGTGTCCAGTGGTGACTGCACATCTGGGGAACTACCATGTTCAGTGCGACTGGGAGGAGGGATAGAAAAGAGCTCGCTGTATAAAGTCATTTCTCAAAAAATAAGAAAAAAAAGCCAATCTCAAGGTTATATTTGTTTAGCAGTCTTGTTCTTCAAGTTATATCACAGCAGAAACTGTTTACACATAAGTGCATGTGTGCACATGCAAAACGATCAGCTAGCCAGAGCTTGTCCGGCCTCATTTTTCCAAATACTTATATAATAAATGGGTGGGAAATATGAACCAATTCCAGAAAGCAATGCCAAATCCAGCTCCTTGGGAGGAAAGCTGCCTCAGAAACAGTCTCTGGAGTTTCTTCATAAACCAGTGTCCCACTGGAGTGCAAATGCCATGGAATCCAGCAACAGCAAAGTTTCAGCTGAAGTGGGTTTTTTCCCTTAAATAATCTTGGCTGTCAGCTGTAAGTCTTTTCGAGAAGCCATTTCCAGGCAACTAAGCCCACTCCTAGGTCTGCTTCTAAGCTTTGCTTCGAGACGCCTTACAGTCAGCATATAATGGAAAAAATCTCTCCTGGGTATCAGAATCACCACTAATTTGGTCACCGTTTCTGGAATGGCGTCAGATCTGTCGCCTGTCAAAAGGACAATGAAGACATTGATGCACATGGGAGCTGTGCATCGGCATCCAGGCCAGATCCAATGCCCCTTCAAGACAATGTTCAGTGGCCACATATATGGGATTTCTGGACACCACCCGCAGCTTGAATTATGAGAAATACAGAATTTTGATAGCGTACTGTTTTAGTGTGTAGGGGTTTTGTGGGGAAGGGGAATACATCCTAGTTAAAACAACAGGCCACTGCCCTGCTCAGTATGCCCAGCAGAACAAAACAAAAGGGTGGCTTGATTTTTATATCTTAAATAAATAAAGCTTTCTGATCCTTCAGGCAGAGTCTACAATTCTGCAATGTATTCTTGTGAGCTGTTGTTTTACTGTAAATATCCTTTGCTATATTAAATCATACATCACTACCCAGCATAGCTGATTTTCCATTCACATTGACACTTGTGGGCAATATCCTGATGTCCCATAAAGCACCCAAGCAGCATCTCTCAGTCGTGTCTCATCTGAATACTCCCAGATGCTCTGGGTGAAAGAAAGGAAAATGAAATATTTACTTTTTGTTTTAAACACGCCAGTAGTGAAAAGATATTGATGTGGTAAGGATGGGACATTAAAATCAAAATTATGTTGGGAATAAAAAGCAAGGCATAAATTAGCACTGTTTGCTTCATCTATGTTTTAAGAGAGTTAGCATTACCGCAGCACCATATAACATGCCAAGGATATTTGGGGAAATCTGCAGCACTGTATTTCAAGAAAGCATTTGAGCCAAGATGACATTACTAAAGGCCACAGCAGAATTAATAAATGGCCACCAAAACGCCTTTGCCAAGGGCTGGCTGTGAAGACGCCACGTGAGAAAGTGGCAAGTAAGGGAGAAAAGCAGTTCCTGACAGTCTGTCAAGGCAAAAGGATGAAGAGGAAACAAGACTCATGCTTCTCTTCTTGACATCCTTCAGCTGTTCGTTTTCTCTGTAACACACTATCTTACTCTTTGCATTCTTTCCAGGTGATACACACCACTGCCTTGGAGACCTGGTGCTTGGTGTGACACAAAGATGCTCAAGGCTTGGGTTGTCTGCATCCATCCTAAATCATAAACTGAAGGGGACTGTCCACATCCCTGGTTAATCACTCAGTCCAGCTGAATGAAGCGATAATACCACAGGAGTTAATTACACCGTCTGTCTTCCAGATACGCTGCTTTAGCCATGGTCTACATGAGCTGCCGCTCAGGGCATCATCCTTACCTAACTCTCAGAAACACTGGGATAAAAAGGTGAAAGAAGTCTCTTGTGTTGTCAAATCCAGTTCTCTGCATCTCAGGCAATCACACAAACAGCGTTGATCTGAAACGCATCAAACACCAACTTATGGACAGCTCGATTTCAGTCCCTTTTCCATTATTTGAAGAGTTATTCCACTTATTGTTATAATATTTCTTTTAGTGTTTGGTCTACCTGTGACATTTTATATCCAAGAACTACTGTGCTACTAGTATTGCTTAACCTAAATAGCTTTTCACCCTCCTGTATTTTTATACCTTTCCTGTTTTATACTGAGAATGCAATCGCATTTACTTTCTGGATCACTGAATTCCCTCAATCCTCAATCCCTATGAGGAAACATAACAGACAAAACTGAAAAAGTAGTTTTTTTTAAAAAAACATATATGTCTCCATGGGGAAGACCAAAAAGTCTCCATTTCATAGTTCCTTCAAGATAATGAAGGTGAAATACTGCCAGGGAGGGACAAGGCTGTGTGCTGGAAGTCTATGGTTCATACAAGGGCACTGACACCCGCTGTAGTACAGACCACATACACGTGCAATAAAAAATCACCCATGCCCAAATCTCAGCATACAATGACAAGAAAAGGGGAAGAAGTGAAAAGAAAACCCGCTCGAAATCCAACAATTCCTGAGGCAGAAGATGGCATGGAAGCATTCACACTTAGTGTGACAGACGGAGGAACAAGACCTGATCCAAGAGCTCTCATTTCTGCAGACACGCTCTTTGAAGTTAAAGAGGGGCTGCTGAAGTTAATGGACCTACTCGCACATGTAAAGACTACTGGATGAGACCATCAATTTTCTATAGGTCACTGGGACCAGACACAAATTCAGAAGGAATGAGAGAGCAAAGAAGTGGAGCTATTAGCAGAGAGCCTGTCACTTTTTTCATTAAAATCAGAACTCATGCCAGAGGGCTGAAAAGTGGCCAGTGCTGTATCCATCTTTAAATAAAGGTGTGAAAGGAGATGAAGGAATTACAGGCTGGCGAGCCTTACTTCAATTGAAGGAAAGATAAGAGAGAAACCATTGAAGACAGAGTTACAATGCCCCCAGATGCTTGGGACAAACCAGCATGGAGGCTGTCACAGTAAATCGTCGTGCCTCTCCATCTATTTTAATGCATTTCAAAATGTTAACAAAAATAATGGATACCTCTGAACAAGAAGAGGCGATTTATTTGGGTTTTCAAAAGATTTTTTTTTGAGAAAAGCCCTCACAAGGAGCTATTAAGGAAAGCTTAGTGGGTTACCTTGAGGTGAGAGGTAGAAGTTCTTTCATGGATTGAAAACAAGCTATGACATAAAAATCAAAGAGCTGTAATAAAAAGCCCAATTCTCAGCATGGAAAGAGGTTAATAGTGGGAGGTGCTCCAGGGACTACTCCCAGGACAAGCATTGTTACAGATCCCTATTAAGAGCCTGAGGATGGGGTGGTATAGTGAAAAAGGGCAACTTTTGTTCAAAGAACAAAATTTCCTCCCTCCCCCATCTTCTCCTTAGGTCACTGCGGTCTGGAGAAGATGACAAGAAATTAATTTACAACAGACCTCTGAGAAGGATGTAAGTGGGCCATACAAAGACAAATAAAATCCTGCTGAGGCCATCGCACACATTACATGCTTTGGGAAGAACAATTGAAAACTATTCATATACAAATGAATCACATCCTCTCGGGGACAAAAGAAGCTGTAGGATCCTGTGGGGAGCTCAGTGTCAGACATATGTTCAACACACAGTGGTCATCAAAGACCTGAATGAAATGCAAAGCTGTTTTGAGAGATATTACATTTCCTCCCTTGTTTTCTAACACCAGCTGCATGGTTTTGC
Source organism: Patagioenas fasciata (assembly GCF_037038585.1). Taxonomy (NCBI): domain Eukaryota; kingdom Metazoa; phylum Chordata; class Aves; order Columbiformes; family Columbidae; genus Patagioenas; species Patagioenas fasciata. Next base: position 4,995,051 of record NC_092539.1, read on the forward strand.
CCTGGAAAACATGATCATTTGGGAGCAGCAACATAAGGAAAGAATTGCAGAAATAGATAGGGGGCAAAGGAGGTAAGGAAAAGAATGAGAATCTCTGCAGATATGGAGGCATTCTTGCAACACACAGAAAAACTGTCGATGCTGTTGTGTCACCATCTTGCAGGTGTGCCAAGGTGGCTGGCGTGCAACAAGAAGAAAAGGTAAAGAAATGAACAGTGTATTGGTTTTTTTTGAATTTTTTATGCTGAAGTAAATGGGTTGAATCCCAGAGAATCCAGTTGAACTGTGTGTGAGTATCTGGCATCCAACAACCAAGAATAAAAGATATTCAGGTGACCAAGATATCAGCTGTTCTGTTTGCTCTTTTCAGCATTAAATGGAGAAAAGGTCACTTGAGCAAATTAAGAAGAAAACAGAGTAAATAAAAGGAAACAATTTCTCTCTTTAAACGTAACTAACCTGTGCCATTTCCAACTGCTTGTTTGCTTTGAGGCAAATAACAACAAGAGTTTCCTGAATTTCTCTGAGGAAGAAAGCACGGTCAGTAATGACACCCTTAAACCTCAGAAAAGTGCTTAACTAAAGTCATTTCTCATTGTGTTAGCTCTGTACCCATAGCATGGAAATGGGACAATACTTTCCTTAAAGAGGACGCATCTGAGTCTGAGAAATTGGGAAGGAACTTGCCCAGGTCATTCAAAGAGATGAAGTTCCTTGAGCAGCACTTCTACAGCAGCCTGAATTATCCTGGAGCTGGTGCAAGTGGAATGAAACCCAAATACTCTCACTGATCCTAACTTCCTCTATATGCTTCAGAATACCACTTTAACATTAGATATTGTCATAAGGGACATATATCCATGAAGGAGTACTTGTTAAGTGAGCTATTAGAATTAACTTATCAGCCAAGTGATTTAAGGGCTTCCTTCCAAGCCTGTAGGAGACACTGGTACACCCCGTGCCCGGTGTGCTTAGAAATCAGATCTCAGAGATTATTTTAAACCTTTGTTTGCTGAAAGTTTCCAAGCTGATGGTGGGGAAAGCACAAATCAATTAACCCAATTCCAATCTCACACGGACTCAAACAGGTACAAGAGGAGGATTACGCAAGTAAAAAAGGTACCAGAATCAGGCCAAATATATGAAATATACATCAGTTGCCATGGTAGACTCCCTTCTGTTTATCACATGCGCTGTGTATTGATTGTAGATACTAGTGCAATATGCTTGCTAGAATTATAAACGCATGAGGACCTATTCACTGTTTTCTGTTTGTGGGAGGGATGCAAATCCATATGAATCCTCATGTGAACAGACCTGATGGGATACAGCCCTCTGCTCACATCAGTGGGTGCTGTTTTGTGACTCGCATCAAAACCTGGCCCTGGGGACAGTCACTCGATTTCTGCTGTAGCAGGGAAATGTTGGTAAATGAAGTTTCCGTGTGTTTTTTTTCATTAGGATGCAATATTGGATATTATTTCCCCACTGCTGTGATGCTGACAGGACAAAGTTTCATTCGCTCTCTCAAACCTGCTGGTTTTCTTTTCCATCTCCACTATTCCCCAGGATCACTGCCTGCACACCATCAGGCTCCAAATCACCCTTTCGGTAGCAAAAGTGTTACCCACCTTTCAGACACTGATTTTGGATGAATTTCTGCACATTCGTAGCCTGTATCAGAGATAATTAATCTTCAACTTCTTCCACAAAAACCCACAAGCTTTTTACAAATATTAAAGGTTGGATTCTTAGCACCTTACTCATGATGATTAATACTTTGTTCAATGTGACTGCACTCAAGTCGATGGGATTACTCATGAAAGAAATGCTACTGACTGTAAGTGTAGATATCCCAATACAATTTATTAATTTTGCTTTACAGCATCTTTGTGAGGCTTAACAGATGGGAATATTGACATTAGAAGTTCATGTGATTGGCTCAAGGTCAGAAAGTGACAGGGCTGGGAACTTAGCCAAAGATTTGATTTTCTTTTCTCTCGTTTCAGTCATGAGATCAAAGATTTAAAATATAGAAACCAGCAGCACCAGCAACTCAGAAACTCTTCAGTTTGCAAAAAGGAACCGTCAGCTTGAAGGAACAGCCCCTCACATGGCAGTGCAGGCACCAATCTGAGGATGTGGAGGAAGGGGAGAAAAGATAAATATATTGAGGAGTTGGGAAGACAGAGGAGAGAAAGTCAGGTGCTGATTTTTTTTTTTCCTATATTTCCACACCAACACTTGAAAAAGGCTGAAAACATGCTTGGGATGATGGTCAGGGTACTGCATCCTTTTGTCTGCTTGCTTAAAAATAGTATTTTAGAACAAATGCTATTTTTTAAAGCCCCTAAAGGGACTGAGGATAGAATCCTCTTTACTCTTACCAGGAGACATCACACTCTCACGTTTGACGCTTTTACCCTGAAAAGAAACTCCCTGAAGCGACAAACCCTGGTTTGAGTCTGTATGGGTGATCATCCGATTGTGGAGCCCTGCACAAGTCTAAGACTCCCCTATGATCACGCACAGAGATTCCTACAATATCTTCTGGTTCAAGAAGGCATCACTTGTGCTCACTCCTCCCTCATCCCTCACCTCTCCCTCTTCATTTCTTGCTTCTAACCAGATAAAAATCTAATCTCTCCAACAGCACATTTCTTTCCACCCCTTGAAGGCTTTTTTGCACACACATTGATGTTCCCACCACCACTTGCATTCTGCAACGCCTCCATCCTGAATGTTTTTGAAACTCTATGGCACCTGCTCAAACCCAGTCGCTTCCGGGGGAAGCAGCCAAATCATTAGCACCATTTTTCTAATGACCAATTTGTAGCTGCTGAGGCAAAGCAAACAGAGCAGGGACGGCGTCCACGAGCTCTCGCTGGAGCCACGGCTGCAGGATTTGCCCCTAGCTGAATAATCCATTCATTTCTAAATCACCCGTCTTCTGGTAAGACTTTCATCCTCCCCACGCGAGACCTGGAAGATCCCCCGTTCCATCCCGTGCCAGGCGTTTCACTCGCCTCTGGCGGCACAAGGTCCAGGTTGTCATTTCACTAAGCGGCAGCGAACAGAAGGATCCGAACGTAGCTCCAAAAAAAATCCTCAGTCTGGCATTAATCACCTGCTTGGAGCTGCCGGCAGGCAGTGACATTTTCCGAGTGGCACACAACCAGACATCTGCTGAAGGATCCAACAGCTCCATCCAAGGGGAGGTGGCTGCCTTTCTGTCTCCTCCCTGCAGGCAAGGAAAGGTCATGGCATTCCCAGGGAAGTCGGGTTTGTGTTGGAAAAGAAAGGTTATTTGCAGAGTCAGAGTCCCTGGGCAGCAAGGGGTCACTTTGTGGGGAGCCCGGTATATATGCGTACAGCGCTCGCTGCACTGGGATGTCAATCAGCGTCACCTCTGAAGTTGTAAATCAATTTCACTTCACAAGGTGTTGCGAGAATCAGATTTAAATAAAGAAATTCAGAAAAGCAAATAACTTTCTTACAGGAATGAATGTGGGAAATCATGGGCACCAGAATTACTAAGACCACAGCGTTCATGAGACTGTTCAGGATGGTTCAGGCACATCACGTCTGTCCAACATGGGCTGGGGACAAAATTCACCCCGAGCAGGTAACTCCATTCCTGTGCTTCTTGCCGTGGATTCTGAAATGACCTCTCTGCTGTACTGTCAAATGCAAAATATGAATCTAATCGAACTATGGATCTGAGCCAGCACAGTAATTTACCTGTTTCTGAGGCTGCACTGCAAAATACATTTCTCTGAAATATAACACTGATCAAAAATAAAATAAGAATAGGCAGACAGATTTTCTATTGGAAAATGCTGATTTATTGAAACCAAGACGTTTAATAGGGATATATTGATTTCTTAAAAAATTTTGAGGACTTTCAGTAAAAGTTACAAGATGCATTTTGGGCCAAAACAAGAAGCCAAATTTAACTCCTTAGTATCGTTTAAGTCGAGCTTGAAGAGTAATGTCTAAAGTATAGTTTTGAAGGAGGTTTGAAAAGTTGACTTTTCATTTCAGATCCAGCTTATTGCATCTCACTTGCACACTGGCAAACTCGTGATCACATCAACATTTAGCACTTCTGTACTATCTTCAGCTGAAGACACGGAAGGCTTCCTACCCAAAAAAAACCCCTACAAAACAGCATTATAAATGCTGTTTGCCAGGGCTGGCTGAAGGATTGCTGTTGCTTTAGAGGTGCTGGTGCTACGTGGGTTCCTTAAGACAAGAGTGGAGGTGGCATGTAATGACATGAAGCCTTTCCATCATTGACTTTTCCCGAAATCAGTATGGTATGTCAGCTGCCCTGACACCCCTTCTAAAAAACACTGATTTATGTCAGCTCATGTTTTTATATCATCCAATCTTTAGTCTTGGTTTTTGAGGGGCACATTCTTGTTGGTTATTTTTCTAAATCACTTTCACATACAGATAAAGATCGTGCCAAATACCAGCCCAAGCCAAAACAAACCTTTTTATTGGCAGGGTTTGTGGATTTCTATCACTCTTGCTCTGCTGAACGGATCAGATTAGATAGGATAGGGCCAAGATTTCTCTTGGCTGCAGGACTTCCACATCACTCAGTGCACCGCTGGGGAAGGCAGCGGAAGGGACAGAATGCAGAGCGTGCCAGATGAGAGCTGTTGCCTCCAGAATGACCTGAGATGGCTTTAATGAAAAGCAGTAACCATGTCCCACATGCTGGGTGCAAACCTACCAACCTCTAGAAGAGGATTTTTGTATTTTTCAGCATTCCTGACTTCCTCAAGGGACTTTGCAAAGTGTAGAGTATGGACAGTAAAGCAAAGGGCAATCTTCATGTGCAGCCACTTTCAAGGGGCAGAAGAGGGATGATGCTAGAGACACCATGTCGGGCAGTTGGGGACAAAAGGAAGAGTGATAAATGTCTTTATCTGTGCAAACTGCACGAGGAGTTTAGGGATCTAGAAGGTTGTAAGACATGTTAAAATTTGCATTTTCAATGGCTGTTCTTGGGAGCATTTCCTTGGTAGCTACAGTCGGTCAGGACTTTCGTGTTCTCTCTCATTTTGAAAAGGGCAAATGGAGAGTCAGGTGACATTTAAAACAAGGTGAACCACAAACACGTGAGATTGAAACCTCATATGCCTACCCATGAGAAATATGAATAAATAAGTGTGTGTATATATACTTATATATATAGATATAAAGATATATATAGCTGAATCAGAGAGGTGAAAACCTTGGATAGGTTTCAGACTCCTGGCTGCTTTCCAGCAACACTTTAGAAATACCGTACTAAATTTACATTGGTTTCAGTAATTCAAGCCTAGAATTTCCCCCTGGAGATCCCATCTGCTCCTCACTTACATGAATCCCCCAAACTGGAGAACAGCAGGGCAGACATCATATTAAATCACTGGTTTTATCATACTCATTCAGTTTTTTCCCTGGATCTGATGATCTGCCAGGGCAGAATGCTGCATCATTTGCTTCATCAAAATATAGAACGTGGCATGCAGAGATTGGGGCGGCAGTGAGGTACCAGACTCAACGGCTGGTTTCTGGAGGATGCAACCCCTGTAAACTCAGAAATGCTGAGTTCCTGGGAGCTGACACCCTGGGTTCTCTGTGATAGCCGAGCATCAGCAAATTAACTATTTGGACTCACTGGAGTAGCAGTGGAAGTAAGTCTGAAGTTTTAGTGGAAGTTTGTGGAGTGAGAATGAACTCATGAAAAAACAAGAGAATCACAGGCAGCCTTTCACAGAAACTGGAGAAAAAGCGGAGGCCAAGCTGATGTGAGTTGTATGAGGCTTAGGTGACAGGCGTTGTTCATGCCCCACACAGTTGATAACAGACTCGTTCTAAAGATTTATTTTTTTCCGAAAACGTTTTTTAACACAAGCTGCATTTAAGCTGCCACTAAAATATTGTGTGTATGGCACTGTGCACAGCTAGGAGCAAAGAAGAAAGGATCAGAAAATGGAAAATGGTTTTCTGTGCATGCCCTGGTAAGGAGACCACAGCAGGGCAGGGATGCGCGGGGTGGTGGAGACAGAAACCACGGTGCCTTCCTCTGCTCTGCGAAACAGCGCTGCACCCAGAGAAGGGAGGATGGAAAGAACTGGAATATCTCTTAAAATCCTGCCACAAAGGGATCTTTTTCATTCACCAGAAGGCTGGAGGAAGGTGGAAGGATAGCAGAGGACATCTGCGTGCACAATCCCTTCCCTGGGCTCAAGGGGGCATTTGTGATCTACAGCAGCTCTGAAGGCAGCGGCTGTGCAGATGGTCACAGCGTCAGCTCCGTCCTGCATGGAGAAGCTCTGCTCTTACCTGCGTCTCCCCTGTCAGCGGGAGGAAAAGGAATTCATTCTCTAGGCAAGGTTTTACCAGAGGATAAAAGGAGATAAATTCCTTTCCGTGGATGCCCACAGCTCCCCAGCCCTCCGATAGCTCCGCACGGTTCATGAGCAGCTGCCTGGCCAGACTGCTCATAAGCAATTGCATTTTCTTCCAGCTTCTGTCTCTTTGACATTTTGATCCCTCACGTCAGCTGAGGACCCTCCTCGGCTGTCCAGGGAACACCGTGGAGGCAGGGGACATACAATCATAGAACAGTTCGGGTTGAAGGGACCTTCCCAGCTCCCCCAGTGCCACCTCTGCCATGAGCAGGGACATCTTCACCAGCTCAGGTTGCTCAGAGCCCCGTCCAGCCTGGCCTGGGATGTCTCCAGGGATGGGGCATCCACCACCTCTCTGGCAAACCCAGGCCAGTATTTTGGAAGGGACATCAGGCCATTTTCCACCCAGACACAGCAGCAAATCTGACAGGAGAAGGAGGGCAGGAGAGAACAAGTGACGTGGCAATGGCACAGGGCTGGGCCACAAGGCTGCAGAACCTGTCCCCACCACGGGAACATGCATCAGCTCCATGGCCAGGCTGCCAGTAACTTCTGGCCCCGTAATTTCCAGTTCAAAGAAGTTCCATCACTCTTGTATCACCACAGACATTCTTGGACATATTAATCACTGCGGCACAGCTAAATGTCACAAATACTCCCATTTTACAGGTGGAAAGCTGAGGCACAGAGAGCAATAGTAACCCATGCAAGGTCAGAGGTAAAATAAGGATTTTTAGGCACATGTAAGTCCTAGACATTATCCCAGCTCTGAATCTTCCCCTCCCCACCTCAGAAGCTCTCAGTAGATCCTGCCATTATCAATGGAGCATTCACATCACTGATGTTAAAACTACCAAAGAGAGTCAAGACAGACAGCGTGAGTGCTATATAAATCACACACACACAAAAAGGAGAAATAGATCACAGAAATCCTGCCAGGCAGTTGCTACCTTGAATTGCCATAACACATTTCTGTGCAATTATTTTTCTGTGTATGCAAATTTATTTCCCTTGTCATATCTGTTAGTAAAATCCATAACATTGCCCGAAATAATCCAAAGGCACAATAATTACAAGTACTGTATTATAAGATGTATCTGAAGAGCACTGTGTGCCTACACGTGAGTCCAGCTCTGCTCCCTGTCCTACCACATGTTGATGTCTGACCTTGAGCTACTTGCTTAATTTCTCCATGTCTTCAATAAAACCTGTCTCGTAAAACCTGGATAATAGCATTAAACTTATCTACATCAGATGAAGGTTTTGATGCTTAATCAATAAAGATTTGTAAAAAGCTCTGCGTTCCTCTTAAGAAAGGAAATGTCCACAAAAGGTTTCAGCATCGTCCAAGACTAATGAGCGAGAAGAGGACAAGCTGCCCCATTGATGTGCAAGCCTTACATTAAGCAAGGACTTCTACTTCTAACAGGTTTTGGATCAGTTGCTTCTAATCTCAGAGACACCAAAAACTGTTTATTTCTGAATTCACATTTCACCCCTTTTTTCATCCCCTCAGGTTCTGGCGATTTGTTATTGCCCAGTAGGATGGAAGGAATTATTTCTTTGGCAGCACGTTAGCACCACCAAAGCTTAATGCACTTCTGGGTAATCAATGTAATATATTGTATATAAGAATGTATTAATATTGTGTTTACCCAAGCACACTCTGAGAGTTATCTCTAACATTTTAGCTTTGAATATAACAAGAAACTGAAGAAATTGAAGCATTTTCAAATCTCAAATCTAAGCAGAAAAACAACGTGTCTGCAGAGAGGGGAAAAAGTCTATTCTTATGGTGTCTCTTGTCTGAGCAGAATTAGGAGATCTCAGGGTAGATACCATCCTGCTGAGAGCTTTTTCAAGTCATTCCAAGGTACTCTGCTCAATTCATAGTGCAGAGAGCTTCTGATAAGATAATCTGAATTAAACTTAGTCTTCTAAACCTTCCTTTGAGATGCACATGTCGCCTGTATCAGTGTGTCATCTCTGGAAAGGCCGTGGCCACTGGTCAGTTGTCTGCCTTGGTCTGATCTTCAGCCAGGTCACCTCAGAGCTCTACCTCTTCTAGTTTAAGAACTAACAATTTCTTTCTGCGATATTTAATTCCCATATTTTCTTGGAGATGTAGGAAATAGGCAGGTGATGTCCTCTTATTCTTCAAACAAATGAGTCCCAGGTCTGTGTAACCTTCCTGACAGCAGCCGAGTAAGCTCTGCACACTTTAATTCCCAAAGATGAGCTGGGGATTCGCATGTTACTTACTGAGGTATTACATGGAATTTTAATAGGCCTTTAACAGGACTCCTGTGAGTTCAACAGCTGATCCAAACAAGATCTCCGCTCCAAGGCCTAATCCCATTATAGCCTGGAAAGATCTCCTTCAGAGAAATTGTTTTGTCTTCAGGCAGTGCAGAAAAGAAGATGGACAGAAAGAAGAGAATGAGAGACAAGTTCAAAGAAAAAGTTATCTGAAAAGTGATGCTAATGCAGGTAGAAAATTCTTTAGAAAATGGAAAAAGAAGTATACAGCTTTTTTTTTTTTTTTTCTAATCTCCCTAGTTAGCACTTTATGTCAAAATCCCCTCATCTTAACAATCACTAGAACTGAGTGAATAATTTAAAAGGAATAATTTATTCAAAGAACGTGGCATACTGATGCATATTCACATATTGTCTGAAGAGATCACAAAGTTCTCCAAATTTCATATGTTATTCAGGTCTATTTGCCAGTTCCCTCAACTGACAACTCTCTGCTTCCAGATACTTTACAACTTAACCCATGAAAGGAAATAATTTATTCTAAGCACAGACTTCTTTTGTTTGTATACAAAACCTCCAAAATAAATCATTATTTCAATAACCACTCAAGCGATGCCACTGTACAGTCATGAGTTTCTCACAAGTACCCTAGTCCCTTTTTTCGCATCCAGAGGTTAAATATCTGAATTCTGTGCGAGTAAATGCATGCACTTACTTGCCCACATGCTCCTATTCGTTGAGCCCTATAGGAATGGACAGAGCAATTACATTTCTCACCCACAGAGCTCCCAAATCCAGCCAAGGATTTGGACAAAATCCTGTTCACAGGTGATTAAAGATTGCATAAGCATATATATGCATTAGGAGATGTGAATGAGCAGGCACCTTCTACAAGAACTCGGGCTGCCTGCACAAGCCTGGGTGTCAGCGCTGTAGAAAGGAGAGCTGGAAAGATCTTCAAGGGGTCATCTAAAGCAGGATCACCTCCACCTCTATCACACCTGGCACATACTCATTCATTTAAAGGCCACCGATGAAGGAGGCCATTTCAATCTCCCTGTATACACGGTCAGACTGCACGCTGGGAATGGACATTAGAAAGCATAAGAAATGTCACCTTCGCTTGCAAGTGCATTTGCTATTCTTAGGATATAGTTAAAACTCCCTTAGGGATCATTCCATATATTCACAGATTAAAATAAACTGGGATATCTTGGCTTGCTGGATTAACTCATTCATGAGAACAGGAGGCTGAGGGGAGACCTTATCGCTGTCTACAACTACCTGAAAGGAGATTGGAGCATGGAGCGGGTTGGTCTCTTCTCTCAAGTAGCAAGCATAGGATAAGAGGAAATGGCCTCAAGTTGTTCCAGGAGAGGTTTTGATTGGATATTAGGAAAAAATTCCTCCCAGAAAGGGCTGACAGGCATTGGAACAGGCTGCCCAGGGCAGTGGTGGAGTCACCATCCCTGGAGGGGTTCAAAAGGAGTTTAGATGAGATTCTTCAGGACATGGTTTATTGCTGGAGTTAGGTTAGGTTATGGTGGGACTCGATGATCCTGAGGGTCTCTTCCAACCAAAATGATTCTATGATTCTGTGAGTCTGTGACTGAAGGTTTAAGCCTTAAGGGACCAATAACCAAATCAAGTACATTTGTCCAGATTTCTGTCTACTGTAAGAAACCTGCAATCCCCCCCAAATGAACCCCACTATGATGATTCAGGTTGCATACTACAGTATTCCTAGTCAAAAACAAGCTGAGAAGTTCACTGGTGTCATGAGAGGAATGATTTTGTTTTGCAAGTAGAGGAAGAGGAGAGATTCAGGAGCCTGTGAACTGAGTAGCAGATGGGCTTTTCATTAAGAGGAACTCCAAAACCTAATGAAATCAGTCAGAGCCTTTTTTACTGGCTTGGGTGGACTTTGGAGGAGGCCCTAATTTAGGCACCTAGCTGCAGGGATACAATTACAGCCCTTGATCTCGGCGATGGATGTTAACAAGCGCTTCTGTCACATTCGCAGGCACTGACAGAAATTTGGGCATCATTTCTGAGTCGATTTTTGTTCTGAGATTGGCTCCAGCTTTGAACTCCAGCCTCGGGGCAATGCATACAGATAATGGATTTCCCTTCATCTGATATATAGATATTGCTGCTCATTTACTAGCTGCTGTGGTATTTGGTTGCTACAGTGTCCAACCATAATGTTTACAGATTGCAGCTGTACTGAACATGACCAAAAATATGCTGTCTAAGGCTGTTTCAGAGTGCTACTATGATCCGTGGGCTTTATTTTGTTTTGCTGGAGCTAAAACCAGTAGTAAAACTAGCCTAGCTTCCTAAATAACCACATTTAAATATAACTGAATTTAAGAAAGTGCAGAAAAAGCTCCACTGGCATTTCTGAACAAAAATGGATTTACACTTTCAGATTTGAAATTCTAGCTTATAATGCAAAAAGAGGGTACAAAGGTCAACACTGACGTGAAATGCAAAGCATCATATATCTTGATCATCTATAACCTATCTCCTCAACCACTGCAGATTTTTTTGTCATGACAGTGGTTAAAATGTTCAATTTTCAATTGCTAATATTGTTTTCTTCAGAAGAATTTCCTAGAAATACACAAACAATTTCTCTGCTATTCTAATGCAGATAACCACTTGACCTTTTCATACCTTCACATCCTGAAAGCCTCAAACTAAAATTCTGTTAGAAGAACAACAGCCACTCCGGAGATGATGATGGCCACCTGAATAGTGAGGGAAGGAAGCTAACAGGAGAAGGAGGCTGAAAATAGCCTGAGATGTCCCTGTTGCCGCAAGCAAACAATGTGTTTTGTCAGGAACATGGAGTTGTGCTATATTTTCATAAAAGCCACAACCATTGTAGACTCTAGACTTCATTTTTTTCTTGACTTGCAGGAAGACTAGAAAACAAAGCAAGACCAACACCTGCCACACCACAGCAACACAGTAATTGGTTGGTGTAAAATATTGTTTGAGAAGAAAATCAGCAATAGCAAGAGAGAGAAGTTGTCTATAGTCCCTCCTGTTCACCCATCCACTGAAAAGACAAAAAAGAAAAATAAACTAGCAAAAAGCCAATTAAATATCCCCAAACTGCCAACACATTCCACTAAGCACAATTTTTTGCCTGAAGTGAACACAAGATGGATATTCGCTGTGTGTCATCACCTCCCCATCAGCCCTTCCTCCATCTGGCATAATATCTCAGGGCCTAGGGACCAGGAGTGACACGTTCCAACAGTTGTTCTATTGATTTTAATTCCAAGTCAAGCTCTCCGTTACATACCTGGTTCTTCTGTAATATTAATTACAAAGGCTCCCTCTGCTCCGTCCCCGGTATGTCGTTTGTTATCAAAATGCAGCCACGCAAGTGACTGTTGCCGCAAATCCATTTTTCATTAACACGAGTGACCAGTCCTATGTTAAGCATCTCTGGGTTGTGGATGACATTCGTTAAACAGTGTCTGGTAGATCGTAAATCACTGTAGTGTTAAAAGAATTCCTACAATGAGCAGCAGGGAGCTAATCTGTGTCTGCAGGTTTTTAATTGAGTAAAACAAACGACGATGAAACCCTCTTTAGATGCACTCGAGCCCTTTCCATTGGATTAAAATGAGCTGAAACCTTACTCTTTGGAACCGTGTGCTGGCTAGTGAGGGAGGGGGAGATCATAAGAAGGGGCACATTGCAATAATCCTCTTTTTCTTTCCATCACCTCTGCCTGCTCAAAGGAGCAGCAGATGGTTAGGGATTGAGTAGGAATGGTACCAAGAAACTTAACAGACACCTCTGAGGTGTCAGTCCTCACCGGCACCAAGCTCCAGTGCGGTCCACATGATGGATCCCCTGCTCTTTCTGAGAGTTCTTGTCCCTATAGCTTAGCATCCCTTAAGAACATACGGTCGTTATTCTTTCTGAAGCACTATGTGATAGCAGTGCATAGGAATTTTCATGTTAGTAACAAAAAACCTGTGCCTACACCAGGTTACATCACTGTTGAGAAAATGAAGAATTAAAGGAGTTTTGTAAGTGTCCAACAGTGCAAACAACTGGGACAATGGGGCCACCCAGCTCCTTTTGTGCCTTTGAATCATAGAGCCATTTTGGTTGGAAGAGATCCTCAGGATCATCGAGTCCAACCATAACCTCACTCTAGCACTAAACCATGTCCCTGAGAACCTCATCTAAATGCCTTTTAAATCCCTTCAGGGATGGTGACTCCACCACTGCCCTGGGAAGCCTGTTGAGTGGTCAACCTGGACCCCTGTAGACACCCAACACTCCTCACCTTGACTTCCCTCTGGTCCAGTTTATGCTCAGGTCTACACTTCCATGCCCATGCTGAAAAAAAGACATTGCTGCAGAGTAGTATAGGCTGAAGTAGGACAAGGTTTAGATGAGGAGAAGTAGGCAGAGCCTGGTTAAGTAAGGATAGAGATGAAGCCCTTATTTAGGTAAAACATGACCAACTAAGTTGTTCTGTTCTACACTTTCAAGCTGATATTTAAAGCAGAAATTAAAACTACATCCCTCACTGTCATTCTGCATTCCCATGTTACTAGCCATAACATGTCCTGAAAGATTCAGAATCTTTCAAAGTCAGATATAAAAAGAAAATCATTGAGGCCAGTAGGCAAAAAATATCTTCTATGTACTAGGAGAAACACACAGAAGAAAAGGAGTTAGATGTCTCCAAGACTATCAATTATGAAGCTGAATAGACTGTAAAACTTAAGTTTGTCGTGCAGGGAGGCCAATATCACCACAGAAACTCAGATGACAATCCAGTTCCTGGGAAGAGGAGTTGATGGAATAAACTCAGAACAAGGATTTCAAAAAGTAGTCTCAGTGCAGTTCCTCGCTCTGTGTAAAATGTCCTGGAGACACGCAGTTCTTCTCTTTATTTTGCCATTTTCCATTTGCTCAGCACTGATTGCTTTTCCCTCCTGTGTTTCTTGTTATGGTGCTGGCTGATTCATCTTCCTTTTTGTGTGCTACACTCATCAGTGATGCTATCAGCACATCATTGGCACCAGGTGTGGGAATAAGGCTTGAGTTTAACTTGTGTTCAATGCGAAAAGATGGTTCCCAACCTTTCCATAGATCCAGGGACCCCCTTGCTGTGAGATCCCCCTGAAAATCTCAAACACACAAGAAGAGCAGAAGGTGGTTTTCAAGAACTTAAAACCAACATAGACGGCAAAACCCTCTTTCCTTCACTCTGAAAAGAGAAAATCATAGTAATGAAATCATATGCATGAGCCAAGTTTGCTAGATGTTGCTTCTGAACAATACACAGTAATAGGTCCTACCAAAAATAAAGAATGTTTGGCTTTCTAAATATCTTCTTGATATAAATGTGGACAAGAACAATTCCATGTGGGGAACCTGAGCATACTTCCCAACTGGATAAGATGAAGTTTTAAGGCAGGAAATGATGATGGTACGTTGTTGTTTTATTTTAAGCTTCAAATCCCATGTTCAGAGATGTGTAGCACGGCTCCTTTTTATGATATAATTAATCATCATTCCATTCAATGTAGTAAGAGGATCTAATGGGATATATTGTCCCATTTTAATGATAAGCACGTCAGATAACATAAATAGGTCAATTGACGTAATTGCAGTAAATACAGAAAAAACCCTCAATATTTCAAGATGAATTATGTAATTTACATAATTACATCTAAAAATGGCATGTCACCACTAAGTGTACCCATCCTGCCCTACCCTCTGCTTTCCTCCCTCCCGTTCGGCAGGAACGCGTTGCCAGACACTGTCATACATGACTGGAAATTTGTCCGGGTTCTCTGGCTTTTGTCAGAGATGTTTAATGCTGTTTAGACAAGAGCATTAGCTCGATTCGCCCAGTGCAGGAACATGGCAGCTGAGCTCTTGGTCACCCTGTGTTGCATCAAGGCTCTGCACGCAGGCAGTGGCTGTCCGAAAGGTGACGGTGGCATGGTGGAGGACGGTAATGAGGGACATCACGGGGCTCAGCCAAGAGCTGGATCTCCTCATAGCACCTGGAACTGCAGAGTGCTTGTAACATCTTATTTTTTCCAAGTCGTGTCGCTCACGCTGACGGGGGATGAAGGAAGGTGATGCCAGAGCCCTGCACAGTGGGACCCGCTGTCTTCTCCAGCAAGTGCCACCACAGCAGCTCTGGGCAGGGGAGTCCCCTTTAACAGGGAAAAGGTTTCTGAATGTAAAATAACGCTAAAACTAAAACATTAATTTGCCATAAAGAAAAAAAAAAATCAAAATTACTGATTGCAAGGTTCTCAGCAGGAAATATTTAATTAAATCCACTTTGTGGACAACATTCAGGCAGCTGTCGACAAGCTTGGGGTGCTGCCAGCCTGGTCCTCCCCACAAGCCCTGTTAGTTCCTGCATGCTCTGTGATTTCGATGATCTTAAGAGTCTTTTCCAACCTAAATGATTCTATGATTTGCAGCTGGTTATAGACCCAAAATCCCACAGAAGAAACAGGAAAAATCTGCTCCAGACTTTAGTGTGTCTCTATCCGGATGAAAGACTCACAAAGAACAAAGAGAAAAAGGTTGGTGAGTCTCCCCGTGTCTACTTTTATTAGGACAAATATTTCAGTAGGATAACTTCCCCCACGCTATTCCACACTTCAGTTGAATAGTACCAGATGTAACACCTCTAATACCCCACTAAGCCTGGGTTTGTCTCCTTCTCCTGCCTGAGTTATATAAAGAGGACTGACCCTCATAGATGTATTTTAGCTGAAGTACATCCTTACATCCCGAAATGCAGGTTTTGGTCTAATAAGATACTCTAATGGGGGAAAAGGGAAATTTATTACATGTGTCAGAATGAGGATAACATGATCCAGATCGCAAACTATTTAAAGAATTAGTAGTTTTTGGGAAAAAAAAAAAAGGTATCTAAATCATGTTGAAAGTTTAGGCAGATAGGCTGGCACAGGCTCGCTCTTGTAGCATGTACAGCTGAAGTCTCATTGCTGGGGAGGATGGGGGGGTAAATCAACCAGCAACCATTGCCATTCCCCTCTCTATTTACTGTTCCTTTTCACGTTCTCTTTCTCCTGACAGTCTCTGGGCTTGTCCTTGTTCAGTTAGCTGTGCAGAGAAAGCCATTTCCATTGCCCCTGTACATTTTACCCAGCCACGTCTGAAAATCAGGAGAGAGAACTCCAGCTGCTGAAGTGCACAATTTGCTCTTAGCTACAGTCCAGTAATTGAAAACTGTCATTCTGCGGGAAAATGGCAATGCCGAGCGAGAGCAGGGGCAGGCTGGAGTTTGTCACACGGCAGCTGGAGGTTCTGTAACTAGTTTCGGCTGAACTTTTTCCCCTCTGGGCTCCAATAGCTTGCCTGCTATTTACCAGCCCCTAGGAGAATTGCTTTAGTTATTTTGCTATTGAAATACTTTGGAGGTTGTTATGTTTGTTTACACTTCCTCTTGTTTCCAGGACCAAAAAAGGGGGAGATGAAGCTGGGTTTGAAGACAGGGAATTTGGGCTAGTTCAAGATTCCTGTGACCTTTCTTATTTGTTTTTAAGCACAGAGGGATGCTGGAGGGATCAATAGCTTATAATATAGATTTCAATTGTATTAATCATCTTTGTTTTCTTGTTTGCACAACAAAGGTTGTATAACAATAATACAGTATAATAAGGTTAAGGAAGCAGAGAGTCCTGGGAAGTTCCACAGCACCATGGAATGTGAGGGATGGAGACCTGGGTTCTGCACATTCAATTTCAATTTGAGCTGGAGCAGCTTTGTGTTTTTTTAATAACTTTGGTGGGGGTTTGTGGCTTGGCTTTGTTTGTAATTTTGTTTCACAGCAAAGTTTGACTTTGATAATTTATTTTTTCAAAGTAGGGGGAAAAAATGAGAACTTTGGAACTGAAACATCTTTTCTGCCTTTGAAGATAAGTGGCCACCTCTCTGAATAGCTGCAGAGCTCTGATGGCAAGTGCCAGGTGATGCCTGTTCAATTCCATGCAACACTCATGATAATGTCATTTCTCCTGGTTGAAATATTGATCAGAATTTACATTTCTTACAACTTTTCTTCTTTTTTTTTTTTCAATTAAAAACTATAAATTTATTATCTGATCCCAATTTTTATACAGACACTTTTTTTTGGAACTCTGACAAAGAAGTGGATGAATAATTTTCTCTCCTCTATTTTTCTGAAACTGGCTCAGTCCTTGTTTATGATAACATCGTGTTTCTTAGTCAAATAGTGTGGCTGGTCACCTCTGTCACGGGAATTTGTCTCAGTCCTAAATTGCATGGCAAATATTTTAAGTGAATAATGAATAGTCAATATTGACCTTCTGGGATCTCTTCTCACATGAATACTCATTGTGCTCTCCACAGCCTGTCCATAGTGGGGCTGCCTGTTCGACTCAAACCCCCTTTGAGACAGAACCATCTGCTTTGCTTCTGGCAGTGGCACCCTTGCAAAATGCACGGAAGCAACCCAAAAAGCCCCCCAAAACAAGATGACATGAACTACCATCTGCAGGACTGGTGGACTGTGAACATCACTGTGTCACCTTGAAAATATGTATGGTTTTCTGTAAAAAAAAAAAAAAAAGAGCAGAAAACTCTTGCCAATAAATATTCAGATTGAAGGGAAGCGCTTAGCTAGTTGTGCAAAAGGGAGCAGCCTTAGCAGGGGCCTCATGTCTTGCTAAGCTAGTTATCTGAATTTATATCAGAGCTACTCAGTTTAGGATCGCTGGTCTAGATTGAGTTTTGATGCAATGCGAGAATGTACCTTCCTGTGGATCTGATACCTTCATGTGTAAGCCAAGCCTACACCAAAGAGGATTAATGAAGGAGCTACAGACCTATTAGGTCCTCCCATTAACAGCCCAAAGCCTGGTTGGAGATAACTGCTGGGATGCTTTGGGCTGAAACTCTCATCTTAAATCCCCTTAAATCCCTTCAGCACCATTTGGATAGGGGGTGGAAGAAGGGAACTGGAGATGTGTTCCCGCTGATGACACCAGGGTTAGATCCAAGAAAGAAGATAAACAAGACATATTAAGCTCCATGGACACAAACTCCTCAAAACCCTGCAATTTGTCACGTCATTACCGGTGACACATGAGGGCTGAAGCTTCTGGCCCACAGAAGGAACAGATCTAAGACTGAGCTTGGCTACATGGTGCCTTGGTGGAGGACTGGGAAACTGGGGTTGCAAAGCAGATTTTTAGATTATATCCCTTCTAGGCCAGCCACATCAAAATCAGGGCTGCTGCAGTTCCTCCCCTTTTTTTTTTTCCCTAACCCTCAGCTAGTTTGCACTTGTTTTAGTCAAAATAAGCGTCTCAGGGCACACTCATGGCAGACAGGACTAGGGCCACAGGTTGCCTTCTGAAGTGTCACTCACTGTGAAGGGGAGATGTGGCTGCCTGACATGCGATAGCTCTTCTCTGATAGAAGAAAAAGGCCTCACCAGCTTGCTAATCAAGGATCAGGGATAAGAGGTTTTGTACAGTCTTTAAAAGTTCCCTCTCTCAAGAATTAAAGGGGTCCTGGCTGCCTCCTACACTCTTCTGCCACCCGCACCCCCCAAATCTTGCTGCCATGGGTGAGGATTGCTGTTACTGCTGCAGTTACTGTTCCTCTACAAACATCTTTCCTACAAACCTGAAGCGGCTGTTTTGTTCTCCAGTGGGCCAGTAAGTAAATTCTGTAATTAGGGGAAGGAAGTGAGACAAAGGGAAGGGCTCTGGTGGGAGCCTGAGAGGAACAGAAGGTGATTCATGGTGACAGATGCCTTTTGTGATGCTGTTTGTTAAACACTCTGCCACTTTCTTTTATTAAATTCCCCAACGTGACTGCGAGCTCCCACATCTACATGGCCTAGGCAAGACAACCGCTTTCCAGAGACAAAGAGGAGAAAGGGGCTCCTTGCACTCACCTCTCACCACCCCATCCCAGCAGCTGAGCTAACGCAAGCTTCCAGCACCCCTCCCTTCCTCTTCATTATCTGGTGTGGTCTGTAGCTACATAGATACCCCCAAAATTACACTATAGAGCTTCCCCTCTTCAAAAACGCTCTCCTATAAATGCTGGGCTGTTTAGCTGTACACTTATACCCTTCAGGAGAAGTTATACCCCTGTGTGAGTTTGCCTCTCGCTGTCCCGAACCCCTGCTGCCTGGAGCGGAGGGGCTGGGGAAAGGCACAAGCAGCTGCCTCTGTTTTTCCTTTCCTCCTCCTTCCCACTTTGTGGGACACAGAGGAAAACTGCCATTGTGGCTGGCATCAAGGCAGATACCTGCACTAAGAGTATTAATTATTACTATTATTTTTAACAGAAACATATTATAAGCAGCGTGATTCAGAGCTGTCCAAGCCCCTGCAAAAGGCTGGGCACTCAGAGCCAAGTAGGAGTGGGGAGACAGGAGCGGCTGCTCCTCCAAAACTTTGGGACACCCCCATTTATTTACACTGCACCCTGAAACAGTTTCCAGGAACAGACACACATTCAATCTGAACTCAAAATGGGAAAGGTCTCGCATTCCCCCTGTTAGAAATCAAAGTTCAGGTGGGATCATGCTGTTGCTTTCACCCACACATTTCTGTGGCCATCAGCAACGTCCCTTTAGATGTACAGCTTTGGTGCTCTAAGTGGGAGACAAATCAGCCCGTGTATTTTAATGTCTAACATTTTATTGGCTTCATAAAACATGGTATGAGGTGCTGTATGAACAAGTGAGCAACAGTCTTGGCTTTAAGAATTTACAGCCAGAAAGGCAATGGTTGGAAGGAAAGAATCATTTTACAGCTCAGGAGCTGAGGTAGGCTGGGGATGGTTCAAAGACACCCGTGCAGCTCCTAATCACAGGAAACATGGAAATTGTATGTAATTTGTGCTTCTAACATGTACGTGCTACTGGAAAGGTCAGAAACAGTCAACAGCAGAGATGGTACCTGCAAGTAAATCATTACTGCAACGACTCAAGCACAAGGTTGACCTTACTGCTAAAGCCCACGGTCCAGCAAGATATCTGAGCTAAGATCTAAATGTGGGCTTAAATAAAACACTTGTTCAAGTGCCTTTCTAAAAAGAGATTAAATTTAAAGCTATTGTCAAAAGTATGTTCTTCAAGGGTCTGTTAAACTGAGACAGAGACTTGTTGTTGGAATCAAATAGAGGAGTGAAAGAAACTACTTGTCAAATATATTATTCTGAGAATTCTGTGTTCACTCATTAAATCATTTATTAATGACTCCTGGAGAAATAAAAAAGAAAAAAATCACTAGATAAGTTATTTAACTAAACCCCGCAAAATCAGCATGTAACATATTCATCAAAATCTATTCAAGTAGCTTCAATGCTTGGACAAAACCCTGTTTTTTCATCTAATTTCCCAGGCAGGAAGACTGCCAAAAAGTGCAAATGATGCTGTAAGAATGAAGAGAGGCTTCTCAGCAGCCAAACACCTAAATGATGTTTACACGGACACTTAGCATCTCACTCCTAAAAGGCACATTTCTATGCATCATTTGGACACAGGATTTATTTTTTTTAATGCTTATTTTGGAGTAGTGGGGAGACAGGGTATATTTGTCCACAGGACCAAACATATCACACTGGATTCATTAAAGAGGGATGGACTGGAGGCAGCAGTTGCTCTGCGCTGAGCTATTCAAAGTGAAATGGGATAATTGCCACAGTTACAACCAGACTGATCAAGCTGAGAGAAACAAGTTTCAAATTGTACCAATCAGCCCTAATCCGAAGGAGTTATTAACAGAGCTCTACCCTGGTGAGTCCACATCTGCTAACTTGAGATAATGATTTATATCACCCTTTATGAAAGTTCCAATTTATCCTAATTCAATAAACGAAAGCCAGCAAGCTCGGAGGGAGTCACAGACAAGGATTTGGTGTCAGCATCTCAGCAGCTCTCGTGCACGGTGCCATCCACCAGAGGAAGCCACGGGGACAAAAGGAGAAAGAAATAGAGTTTGGATAAGTTTGGGGTTGGTTTTTTTTGATATTTTCAGGCAACGTAAAATTTACAAGGTGTGTACATAGATCAGCACAATGATTTAGCCTTCAAAACTCTTGAACAGGACCAGCTGTGAGGACGCGGTAGGTGAAGGGCAGATGAAGGGTAGGTGCCTCCATCAGGACAAAATAAACGATCCCAAACACCTGGACAAGGGGAGATTTTCCTCAATCCAGCACACAGAAGCATCCCACATCAAAGGCTGGGGGCTCACTTTACCTCAACATGCACATTTTTATTGACACAAGGCTGCTTTGACTGTGTGGGGGTCTATCCGGGATGTGACCTTTGGAGCCAGAAATAGTATCAGGGACAGAAGCTCCAGTTACAAGTTATTCTCTTGAAATGCTACATGGGGTTTTCTAGGTTTTCAAGTGGATGGTGATAGCATAGACCCAGCTATTACACAACACACTCCAACAATCCCTGGCTCTTTGGTGAAGTTCTTATCACAGCCCAATCAGAGCTGCCATGAGGCTGCTCTAACTCATCCAAGCCAAATGTCACTAACTCCCACATGTCCCTTGCACCCTGCACACAAAACCGTGATCACCCACTCCCTCAGGATTTAAAATGCATACAACAGCAGGACACAACCATTTCCATTCTCTATTGGGTCCCGCACTAATCGAACCAAAGCATCGAGATTTCTGCATATTGTTCATCTCCTGTGGGGAAGCTTTATGTTATTTGCTGTGTTTGCACAGTTCTAGTATCTGCAATGTTTGCTTGGCTTTCCGTTATTCAAGTGCATTTGTTCCAGTTGCATTTCTGACCTATTTTACTGTTACTCTGTGAACGCTTATTGAGTGATAGCTTTTGCCTTTGTTTCAAGAAAGTTCCAACAGAGTTAAAAACACCACAAGCACCTCACAGTGACTATTTGCACAAAGATTCACAGGCAAAAGAGCTTGTGTGTCGTCCCCCCCCCCCTACTTTTTTTAAGGATATCTTAACATTTGATTGACATTCTTCTAATTGTAAAATTTTTGGCCATCCAGCCCAAGCAGAAGCAACACCTGCCAACTGAAATAAGCAGTGATGCTCTGTCAGGAGTGACTGCTGTATAGCTGGATACAGAGAGGTGTTCGCAAGCAGGCTGGAAAATGAGATTTACTTGCTGACCTAGGAGACTTATGCTCCTAAAATGTTCAGTGAACAATGTTCTGATGAGACACATCGCTGATACCCATTTACAGGCCAATCCCAAGGACTTCCTGCCCCTTTCCTTCAACAAAATGCAACATTGGTCATAATTTCATACCTAAGCTCCAGACCTCCCAGGTTTTACTGCGTTACACTACTTGTATGGCTACAGCACCTGCCTTGCACCGCCCTGAGGTTACTGCCTTCATACCACATTAGTTCAGGGAATATGTTGCTTTTCTGGAATAATGCAAGTTTGCAGTACTAGCACATGTCTTCTGAGAAGCCCGTTGAAATATTGGAGTCAAAACCATCACTCTTTCTGTTATGGACTTGAAGCAGCATTTGAGTGAGTCCTCAGCTGCTGTTGATGCTCACCCTGTTCGTGTCAGCCTGTTTGGGAGCACAATACGCTACGACCTCTTAAATTTGTACGTAGAGTCAGTTCTGAATACTGTCTGAACCTGGTTTTCTGCCAGTATTGTGTAGCCTGTAAAACAGGGTGGCAAAGCTTCTACAAAAGGAGAAAAAAAAAAGGCAGCAATGGAGAGGGAAAGGAGTCCCTGTCAAATGTTAATGACATGTTCTTTGCAATGTGAATGAGAAGATTGGCTTGGGGCACGGGGGAGGAGGGAGGCATGAACAGCTCTGAGTAGAGATGAATTTTTAGAGACACAGGTTGAAGGGAAAAAAAAAAAAAGAAGAAAAAAAATCTCATATACCCACTGAAAGAATACAGGGAAGTTATTTGTTCCAAGACCAGTTTCTGCTTAGGACAAAAATAGTATCCTGAAGGGTCTCAGGCCACCAAAACGGGGATTGAAATCCCTGGGCTGTCCTGTGCAAAGCAGGACTGATTGCTCCAGCACAGGAGTGGTTGTGATGCATAGCCAGGCCACTATATTGGCATTTCTCATCTGTTGTACAAAGACTCGAGTCATGCAAAGCAGTGAGTGTGGAGCTGGATTTTCTTCCTTTGCTCACACCGATTCATTTGTTACCCAGGGTCGTTAGTTCTTCCATACGGAGATCCATTACTGCCAGCAATTTCCAAAGCCCAGTGAAATGCTTCATAGAGGATCTCCATAAAGTGAAAATGATATCGAGACCTTGTGCTGTACAGTGTCAGAGAGTTCAAAGTATCTAAAACATGTTCCTCTTTGTCAGGGCACCCCAAGTTTTCTATTGATCACAGTGAATTCATTAATGGACAACTGAAAAACTCCCACAATATATTAAGTCTTCATCTGCTGTGCAAAGATAGATGATTTCTTACCAGCTACTACAAGGAAACGTACTGTTCACTTAATTGCCAAGCAATCCCTTAAAAGCACAGCTTGCATTTGCTCTGCTATAACTACTTCGCCAGTTGATGTGACTCTGAGGTCAACAATGTTATCACCACAAGTCTCATTTAATCTGCTTGTGACTTGCTTCAGCCTGGAACTAGTCCAGCAAGAACCCACCAGGGCAGAAATCTGTCTCCAGTCCTGTGATAAACCCACTGAGCCAAATACCACCTGCACCTCTAGAGAACCAAGGCCCACAGTGACCTCGAAGTCGCTAATCATGGCCACGGCACCACCAATTTACTCGCATGCAGACGCTTCTTAATGAGAATCAACTAAAAGAGGGATGAGGGAAATGGGTCCTTGCTGCTGGTGGAAGCAGTTGATCCTGAGCAAACACCCTGCAGGTTCTGCAGGGCTAATGGAGATGCCCGGGCTGGTGGCATCAGGAGATTGTCCCCTCCGTGCCCAGCTCCCCGCTCCCCCGCACCAGGCGATCTGCTCCCTTCCAGCTCGCTCTGCGCCAGATGTCACCAGCGTCAGACATTCAATCTATAACAATAAGGGAGATGTAAAAACAGTAGCTATTAAATATTTATCAAGATTATCTGTTTGACCTTTATTTTTACAACTATTTGCACGCTAGCAAGGAGCCGCGGAGGCTGACTGCAAAGAGGGAGCTGCGAATACAGCTGCGCTCAGTGCCACATCCCAGCTCTCGCTTTCTGCCTCCCCATCTTCCTCCCCACCTCGTCCTCCTCCTCCTCTCACCTTCCCTCCATCCTCTGGGTGTGCTGGGAACAAGCCCACAGGTCTGATAAAAACCACGGTGGTTGGCACAGAGCAGATGGCAGCAGTAAAGCAAAGGGAGGTTTCATTATTACCAGCTGATTTAGCCAAGGCACATCACAAACCATCCAACAAGGCACCACTTCCCAAGCTCGTTGCATCTTAAGGAGGCAGCACAAGAGCTGAACTAGGACTGAGGAAAGATGTACCCCTTTCCCTGGTGTCTATTCTCCTGCTTTTGTCATTTCCTTGCTGTAATAAGCTTCTCCTGTGCAGGCACCATGCTTATTCCACACAAGATTCCTAAAATGGGGGTGAACTTCTGCATCTCCAGGCTTCAAGATGAAAATAGAGGGGGGAAAAAAAGGAAGAAGAAGAAGATATTTCAATTGACCCTGGGTTTCTGTTTGACCGTCACAGCTAATTGAATTGCCTTCAGTCAGTGCCAGACTTTGATGGCTGCCTTAAGAACGGGGCTGGCAGAGGGACAGAGGATGACAGCTGCTTTCTGCAGCTGGTTCCAAACTGAGGAGCAGGTCAACGAGCTTGGACCAACTGGGGCTTGAAAGCACGGGAGTACAAGCACACCTGCCTCACGACACAGGCTGAGCGATGGGAGAAATCACCATTTCTCCCTCTCTCTTTTTTCCCAGTTTAACATAAAATATCTGGACAAATGTCACTGTGTTATGGTAGCTGTTGAGTTTGACTACTTCTTTTTTTTCTTTCTCTTTCCTTCCTTTTATTTTCCTAAGCCCATTTTACTACCCAATGGCTGGGATGGAATCAGTAATTGAAAAGCGGCGCTCCTGAAATCAATTGAAGAAGTCATTAAGCAGCTGTGGTGTAAAAAAAAGCCTCCCTTGCACTGAACTCGGGAGCTGGCCCCATTCATCCACTTCTCCCCAGCTTGCCCAGTTGGGACACCATATCCTGAAGATCCATCCGTTGGCTGCAGCCAGGCATGGAGGAACCAGCCACCTGTTAAATTTAGATTTCTTGAATCTGCCAACAGCCTGACACATTGATAAACAGCCGCGATTTTTAGCAAAGGTTGGGAACGCTCACTCACTTGCCGTTAATTGCTTTGTTGTACTGAACCATAAAACCTGCCGTGACTCGAACCGGAACCACCACCCAGCGCTGGGAGCGGTGGTGACATCAAGGTCCCTCCATTGCTCTTCAGGTTGTGGGTCCATTTGGTCACTCTCAGAACAAAACCACCCAGATTCACAACTGTTGTGTCTATAGGAACTAGAAGCTGTAGCCACCAGGATGTCACCAGCAGGGATGGAGCTCCCAGCCAGTGGCCACCAGCCCGAGCCATGAGTCATGGTGACAGGGAGCAAAGGTACCCAAGTGCAGGGGAGAAAGAAGGAAAGGAGAGCGCTGCAGGTGGGTTCTGTGCACCGAACAAGAAGGGTTGGATGCTTTGAGAACTTCCTTGCTCTGACATCTCAAAATCATTGTGTCTATTTGAGCTCAGTGATGGAGAGAGAAGGAGAGAGAAGGAGAGAGAAGGAGAGAGAAGGAGAGAGAAGGAGAGAGAAGGAGAGAGAAGGAGAGAGAAGGAGAGAGAAGGAGAGAGAAGGAGAGAGAAGGAGAGAGAAGGAGAGAGAAGGAGAGAGAAGGAGAATAAAGTAGCACTGGTGGTTGGATTTCTCAAAAGAAAATAAAAAACCAAACACTTATCCTCACCCAGATCCTATCTCTGGCCCTGAAGATTCAGAAATCAGACTTTGTTTGATTTCATTCGGTTTTTGTTTGTGTTTTTTTTTTTTTCCCTGTTTTATTTGGGGTTTTTGTTGTTTTATTCTTTTTCTCTTGTGTTTCTATGTTGCTGTGGTTTGTTTTGCTTTTTGTTGTTAGTGTTTTTGACTGGGTTTGTTTGTTTAAATCTGGCCACAGATATTTTGATAGGTTACATGAAGAACATAAAACATCTTGCTATGATCAGCCATTCTACTCTAGGCAAAACAAAGGCACAACATACAGCTAACTGATATCTAAAGGAAAATGACCTCACTTGTCAGTGAAAGTCACCATTGTTTATTTCACCAATGAGTATTTGTTTTTAGCTTTCATTAAGAAAAGGGAACACAAGCAAATCCACTCTTAAAGGAGACAGCTTCCTTTTTTGGCTTTTTTTTTTTTTTAACAGGATAAATACCACAGATTATTTCTGATGGAACCGGTCTAATCCTCAAATAGAAGAAGTCAGTGACTTCTCTATAAATAGCACAATTATCAGGAGAAAAATAAGGTCAGAACATATTTACTACTAATTCAAAATCTTAGTGAGCCACTGAAGAAGTGATTTGCTATAACATGGAAATGTCCTGGGGGTATGAGTTGAGAAGCTGAGCTATACATGCCATTGCCTACAATTTTATAAAGTGGAAGTACTTGAAAAGACTGTCTTTCAAGGCTGTGGGCATAAGGCCAGCTTTCTTTTTTGGCATGTAAATGATATATCTCTTCACAACTCCAAGGTACACCTCTCATCAGGAGATAATTAATGAGAGGATAGAGACTGGGCAACAACAGAAGATACTAATATGAATAGAAGAATCTCTTATACTCCTCTTAAAGTATCCATTATTTTTATTGTCACAAGAAGTGTCACAGGCTGGATGGACCTTGGTCTCCTCAGATGACAGCACTAATACATCTCTCACTAACCCATGTCCACCTGGCCCAACAGTGTAAAAAGACAAATCAAAAGAACCACATTTCACTTATACTCCTCCTGACCTAATACTATTTTTAATTATTCAAGCACTAACACCATCGTCATTCATTCTGTTGGGATTTGCACATAGGGGAGGTTGATCCAAACACAGAGCAGATTTCTTCCATGATAAACACTTATAAGGTTTGTGTTGTACCTGTGTTTATGTCCATGCACACAGATGCTAAGAGTTAGAGAGATGAGCAAGAAGAAACTTGTTATGCCTCCCTCTGACAGTGGAAAGTGCTCCTTTACAAGGCACTGTATTTTTGGGGATCCCCTGAAAGTTTCTACAAAGTTTCAGCAATGAATGGTGTCTGGGAAATATTTAAGATGTTGATGGTGGGTATAGAGTGTCCCTTCTGCTGAATAAAAAGCTGAATTGTCCTTTTTATACCCTTACAGTACGAGACATCCACCTCGAGCATCTCACGGGGCTCTGGAAATGAATTTGTCCGTACTACGGTTTCTATGAGTCTCTGGGACTGGAGGGTACCTGAGCCCTTGGGGACACCGCTGGTCTGTCACCTCGTGCTCAGGACCAGGACCCTGCAGTTCCAGCCCCCTGGTCACACTTTGCCTTCCCTCTGTCCTCGCTGTCACCGTGCCAGGTCAGAGACTGCACGCAGCCCCAGTAATTAAGCCAGATAAATAAAAATCACATTGCTCATAATTACTGTGGACAATTTTGTGTAATTAGATGTTAAGTGTGGTAGCCACTCTCCTTTATAGCCCTAGATAAGTACCTGCACCTTGACTTGGAAGAAGCCTGGTAGGAAATATAACTGCTTTGTTGCTCTCTGTGTAATTAACTACCATTAAAGCCACTAATTAGATCGTAAGTTTTAAATAAGATGCCCTAATTATCTTTGGTACACGGTGAACTGATTTGCTGGGGCAAAGCCTTCCAAAATGAAAAAATATCTTCTGGCAGCTCTCAGGGTTATTTTCATTGTATTATTGTTCTGTATCTCAGAGTCTGCATAAGAATGTGTCACAGGTCCACTACGCACTCGCCAAAGAGGTAAATTTGGTGCTCACTAGTTCCTATTGCACTGGAAGACCCAGCCTTGGGTCAGGAAGAAAAAGGAGTAGGTGCCCCCAGCACACATAGGGGATGAGCTACAAATAGGTGCAAATGTGGGAGTTTTTCTTTCCAGAAAGGAATGCAATTTTGTTGTGAAGATGATGTTCTTCATCTGTCTCCTATTAGAGGAAAAATTTCTATTTTACTTTTGTTGGTAATACAGAAAGCTTAGATTTTAGTAAAACAATTTGTTTCTTCTTAATTCTTGATTTGTTTTAGGCAGCTTTCTGTGAAGCTACCAGCCAGCAAGCTTTCTGACCTTTCAGGCCCGAGAAGCAGAGAACAGTGTGCACAGTAAAGAGAATATTATCTAGCAAACACCTGCATCTGAACCCTGATTATAAAAGAAGTTTTGTCCAGTCGAAGAACAAATATTCCAGATGGTTTAACATTCAAAGCTATCTGACTTTGCATTTCATGAGTTTCTGATGTTTGAGCAAAGGTGAGCCCAAGCCACAGCGATTCGTGGGGTGAAGATCTGCACAGAGATTTCGTGGGGTAAATACAAGCGATACAGACCCAATGAATATTCTTGCTGAGCTTTTCATCCATTCTAATTGGGAGAAAAATGTATGCTCATCTGACACTCCACTGTTAGCACAAGATTTTAGTTCAATCCTATCTTGGATTTTGAAGAATAACTGCAAAAAGCCAGAAAAAACCCCCAAACAACTAAAGAATGAGACCGAAAAGGCATGGAAGGGCAGAACTTAGCAGCAGGAATCAGTGAAGGCCCATAAAAGGGCAACCACATATTTCTCGCAGCCCATTTTCTGTTTCCCAGGGCCAGGTGAAGCTGGAAACTCCTCAGGGTGGGATGGACCCAGTGCAGAGGACATAAAATAGCACTGAGAAAAACCGCCCCATGTGGCAGCAGAATCTTTACTAGAAACTAAGATACAACTTTAAATTATTGCATTGTTTTGTGCTTGTAATACCAATGCTCTGCTTGGACACACGTTATAAGAAATACGGTTTGATACCAGCAGTTTCTCTATGGCAGAAATACAGGATGTCGTTACGCCTTTGTTCTAGCCGTTCAGCAAAGGAGTCAAAGAGCTGGGTTTTTCCAAAATCCCTTAAGTAATCCAAAATTTTACAGTCGTCAGACCACTGACCCTTTCCCAAGGCAACAGCCCTCTCCCAGCCTCCCTCAGCAAGTCTCTAATGAGAAGTGATGCTCCAATGCAGAATTAAAACCCATTATTTACATGATATTTCCCTCCTGCCATAACTTGAAGTTTCCTTGTTTTCCCTTATCTGATCCATTGTCTGATTCCTTCACGGGTCTGACACCGTCAATATATGAACCTTCAGGTTTTGCAACATTATTTATAAAGATGGAAGCATTTTAAGATAAAACAGCCTTTCTTTTACTTCCAGATTTGTACGTGGTGGAGGACTTGTTTGGATCTAATCTGTATATCTTGCATTAAAAGGCGTGTTTTAGCTTCCAGAAAGGTCTTGAGATCCAGGGTATTATTTGGAATTGGTTCCTGTAGCTGCCAGATCCTTCCAGAAGTCTGAACCATGACATCTAGGCTGTAATTCCATGTTTCATTCCCACAAACACCTTTGGCTCCCAGGATCGCCTTGAAAGGTCAAACAAAACTTTAAGCACTCTGTTGCCGCATCCAAAAATAAAAATATGAACAAAAGTACAAAACAGTCCCTAGATGAAAATACAGAGACAGCCCAAAACAACTCCAAGCAAACTGAAGCTTAAACCAACTGTAATTCGGTACCAAAACCAAACAACAGACCGAAATCAAACACAGACCCCAGTGCAAGCGGGGGTTAACCCGAAATCAACCCCGCATCCCAGGAACAGCCGCTCTCACTCGGGAGGACCCGGCAGAAACAATCGCTGGTGGGGGGCGAGGGCTCCCTCGGGACAGACCCGGGAGAAAGAATCACTCACCAGGGAGGGCTCTCAGTGCCGGGAAGGTTCCTTAGACACGGCCCTGAGCTCAGGAAAGGCTCCGTTTGCAGCCCCGCTGCTCCCAGACCCCCCCGGGTCCCGCCCCTCCTGCCCCCCAGCCGAGGGGTGTCCGGGGCTGCAGTCACCCTGCCCGGGGGACACAAGGGGATAAAGAGCCGCTAACTGCCCTGTTAAAGCTCCGGACCTCTCTGGGGGTCTGCAACTGCCACTCGCGGTCGCTTCCCATCACACAGCACGTTGTATTTACCGGGGCAGCTGCAGCGCTCCTGCTCCCGTTTTGCTGCCTCTATAGATGTCTAAGGCAGCGCTGATCTTCTACTCTTTAATGCAGCTGCAATATAAGTCAAAGCAAAGTGAGTGTCACCCACTCCAGAGTGGAGCAACAGCGGAAAGATAAAAGAACGACCCACACACAAACCACACAAACGCCCAAACTTGGCTGTTCAGTTTTTCTTCTCAGCTGCCCCACTCCTTCTCTCCTGCTTTTTCTCCCACAAATTTTGACTGCAAAGGAAGGAATACATGTTGTTTCAGAAAGATGGACCCAATTTGAAATCACTGTATCTTCAATAGGCATCACATAATTAGCACACTTGTTTGGATGGGATGTTCAATGCAACTGGCATTCACAGGGACAGAAATCAGGAAGAAGCCTCAGAAATATTATTAACTTTCAGGAAACTACCTATTAAAGCATTTTCTTAAAATAGATGGGGCAGAGCTTCACTGGAACCTTGACTTTGAAACCGAGTCCATCTTTTTGAAATACGCTGTATCTCAATCTCAGTAGTTAGATCTGGTGAGCGGAGCAGCAGCACGTGGTACTGGACCCACTGGACTCTGGGTGAGCTAAAAGAGATGGGAGTCACCACAACTGCTGCAGCAAGGTTGGACGTTATAAATCCAGCTAAAAGCACTGTGGAGGTGAGTGTGATTGTAGACTTATTCACCCTGTAATAGCACTGACATGCTCATGTGCTCATACATCTCCCTGATCCCCACTGAGCAGAAGGGAAGGCTGCGTTCTGTAACAAAGCAGTGGCCTTGACTCTTTGAAGGGAGCAAGCATCCGTGCCTCTCCTTTTACCTGTTGGCTGAGCACAGAACAAGCAGGAACAAGAGAAATGCAGATGGAGTGGAACACTGTGCATATAGGTAGTTAAAAGAAATTACTTTGTGGTACAACCTGAAGTCTCGAGAGTCATTTGTTACACCTTTAGTTCCTAAGCGAATCAAGAGATAAAAATAGTCCTATGTTCTTATCCTCTGGTGTTGTGGTACTGCTCAGCCACTCAACTGCAGGAGCTAATCTCTTTCATACAGAGCCAAAATAATGCAAGTGATAATGTTTTTTTCTATGAATAACCAACAGGTTGCTGTACCCAAGCACGCAAAACAACAGCAGCAATTACGGCCCCTTCTTCATGATTCACGGCAGGAACTTCTAAGTGCTGCTAAAGCAAGCTTTTGACACCCTCTCGCCATTCAATTCCCACACATATACCTCCTAGAATTTCAATTTAAGATTAAATGTGAAATGTGTAATTACTTGGCTAAAAAATTCCCTTCCTCTGCAATAAACACCAGTCAGCTCCAGGTCCTCACTGGTTGTACCTTTTCTGTAATTGCTGCTGTAGCTCTTCTGCCTTTATTTTGGGATAGGTTTTACGATCTTTTAAATAGATACTTTTCCTTTATCCCTATGTGCTAATAATAGGCATCACATTATTAGCACACCTGTTTGGATGGGATGTTCAATGAAACCGGCGTTCACAGGGACAGAAATCAGGAAGAAGCCTCAGAAATATTATTAACTTTCAGGAAACTACCTATTAAAGCATTTTCTTAAAATAGACGGGTCAGAGCTTCACTGGAACCTTGACTTGTAACACACAAGTTAAGCCTTGTATTTTAAATCCAGCTTAATCTTTTGCAAAAATGTGCCACTTTGCAAGATTCCCATGCAAAACCAACCGTTTAATTTTTGTTGCAAATCAGGTGAAAATCAGAACAGAAATGTCAAGTTTTTCTGGAGAAATCAGTCTGAATTTTAGGCAGGTTTACCCCTGGCCCCGGATGTCACCAAGCCACCTGCACAGTCACCTGCTGTCTCCCACCATCCATTCCTCTCCTACCCACATCAGTGCTCGTTGCACATTTTGGGGGTTAAACTAATCCCTTTCAAGTTTACTTAAAAGACTCCTATTGAGTTCAAATGGGTATCAGCTCAGGCTCCACTGACTCCTGCTGTCACCCAGGCAATCACTCAGCAGGGATGAAGGGAGCTGAGCCTTGTACATCTGGTTTATAACTCTCCAAGGGACAGGGAGAGCAATTACACACAGTCCAGCCTGGGCAGTGAACCCACTACAAAGTGCTTGGGTCTGGATATCCTCAAACAATTGCTCCTGTGCTATTAAATATACACCTTCCCCACTGCCCAAGGTAGACAGGGATGTGGATTTTGCCTCTCCAGCACGCTCTGTTGTTAGACAGTTTGTCAGCTCCAGAGCACGTTCACTGGAGCGGCCCATGTAATTATAAAGGAAGGGTAATTGAAATAAGGAGAAAGTAACACTTGAAAAGGAAGCAAATGATTCAGAACATGCAGAGTCATCCACCCACATCAGTAGGGTCAGGAGGTCTATCAAGCTTGGAGGCAGAAATGCTTTTGTCTGGAAGGAAAGAAAAAGGAGCCCTAATAGGATGTATTTCTAATCTTGCATACTGGAACTGCTTGTTTTTTTCTTAAAGCAATCCCTCTCACTTTGCAAGATGAGAAGCAAGGAATCTATTTGAAGGAGGAACAACCCTTATCAGCAATTGAGAGCCAACATTGGACAACATGCAAGGGACTTGGAAAGAGGGTCTGGTGTAAACCACCTCAAACAGCCCTGCTTCTGGATTTAAATGGGAACTTAATCCCAGTCTTTCTCCCTCCAACCTTGTAAAGCCTGGTCAAGAAGATATATTTCCTTCTCTCTCAATCCTAACTAGCAAGAACTTACAACGAAACCTGTTCCTTCAGGATTTGCAAGCCAGGTGTTTCATCTCCAGTGCTTTGATTTCTGGCCCAGGTCTGCAGACTAAGCAAGAGCCTCCGAAGCTGTAAATTGACATTGCTCCATTGACTTCAGCAGAACTAAAAGCATTCGCACTTGCAGATGATCTGGTCCACTGTTTTATATACCCATTTTTTCCCCTCAATTGCTTTGTAATCACACCCATGCCAAAAATATTTTAGTCTCCCGGTCTATCTTTGTAAATTTTGAGAGCACCAACCCTCCTCCATTTTACACATTTCAAGCACAGGGTCAGAAGCAGGTTACACAGAGGAATCTGTGGCAATGCCACAAAGGAGAGACCTTCCAGGTCCTAGTGGGCGTGTGCTTCACAAACACTGGTATATTCTCATGTTTATTTGAGAAATAGCTTGCATTTATATTTACATTTGACAAAGCTTCTAATGTTGGTCTGTTATTAGCTGCAGATTTAACCAGAAGAACCAGCTATGACTCTGATTTACTTTGTTTTGACTCTAGGAGTGAATCCAGGTTTCCCAGAACACAGAGAAAAGGCTTTCACAACCGAAGTAGAAGCCTCTGAAATAGAAATGTCTCTTACGAGACAAATCTATAGAATGTGAACCATGGATTAGAAATAATCTCCTCCCTGATTTTTAATGGCTTAGTTCAGACATTTCATTCCAAACATAGGCTTCCCAGGCAACCTTGGATGAATAGGATCAGGGTGTATGCTTACCTGTAAATTATGCTCTCCTCTCTCTTTAGGGGAATCTTCACATAGATCAGTTTCCTATTACAAACAAATACAGAACCTATTACAAAATATTTTTCTGAGATGCTGTTTCTAGAAGGCACCAACTTAAGGAAGTGTTAGCAAGTATTTGTCATGCTTTGTAAAGTATTTTATGCATTCCAGAAGTCTCCTAGTTTTCCAATCACACCTTTTTCATAGTCTGATAGTTTTCACTTTTAAAAAGATCTCATATTCTAGTAACATTTTTTTTCTTTTCCTCACTTCAGCAGTTTTAAATACATCTTGTCACAGCCCAAATATTTCCACCATTCTACTTCTTCAGCAGTTTGACAGATCTGTTGGGAATTTCTCCCCTGAAGTTAGCTTATTTGTCCTAGGAATGAGAAAGATAAGTAGAACACACCTTTAAACAAAGTTATTCTTTTTCCTGGTTCATGAAGGCTCACTATACTGAAGTACTTCAAGCCTCATTTCTAACCACACGTCTAAGACTAGCCTTACACCATATTAACAGTATCAAAACCACTATAGAAAACACCTAATGCACATTTACCATTATATTTCTTGATAGCATTACTTATGTCCTAGACTACAAAAATTACTAACCTAGTTCTCAAATAATAACCTGCCTAGAATACCATTATAGAACTTTCCACTAGCAAATGCTAATAATAGCCTATATAAACTGCCTACACAAGAGATCACCTAACTTGAGGATGGATAACTACTTTCTGCCCTGCATCAATTGCAAGGAGCGAGCCTGACCTCCCACCAGCCATGCACTGGTCCCAGTAAGGAACACAGCTGCTCTCAATAAGGAAAACAGCTGCTCCCAGTAAGGAACACAGCTGTTCCTTGTTGATGCATTTATTGGGAGCAGAAACTCCCAGCAGACACTTCATTGTCAGCCCCTTAAATTCAGGTGGGATGGGCAGCATTCTCACATATAGCCTTTATGCTGAAGAGGTAGGGAGTAGCTGTCTCCTTTGTTCTCTTTGGTTTAGTGTTTGTTAATTTTTATTTATTTTGTGTGTCTGTTTTCTACAAATGGTGGATTTTTAAGGCCTTGTTAAAGCTGTTTCTGTATCATTTAAGGTGAATGAGGCTTCTTGTTATTAAGTTTATTTCTCTTTTGCTGAATCACCTTTTCCCTTCTCAGGTTTTAGTCTGGAACTATGAGGTGTTTAATACAAGTTTTGCTTTTTAAGGCCATAAAAACATAGGCTTCCCTAAAAGGAGCTGCTGGGCAGCAGTGAAAAGCAACTCATGTTTGTTCTTGTTTTCTTTATCTTAAGTGAAGAGTGTAGGGGATATAGTAAGATGAATGGAGATTTGTTACTGCCTTAATAGATAACTCCTTTAAACAGTGATGTTAGACTAAGTACTTTATTAGTCTTTGCTCTGAGCCCATCACTAGTAGAGGCTGCTGTTTTTCTTAGAATTCAGGATACTTTTAGTAACTGTTACCTCTTCTTTACGTTCCTTCTATGTGGACTGTAAGCACTTCCCAAAATGCAGCAGCTCCTCTTCTTCAGTCTGCTTCCAGATAGAAACATAGGTGTATGACTCCAGAGTTGTGCTTCAGTGTTGTGGTTTATTTATTTTCTGAGGCTCTTTGAGAAGGGTCAAAACTATTTTGAGATGGCTGGCACACAATGTCTGCCCCAAAACCTGATGTTTAAGAAAACCCTTTCAAAACAGTCATGAAGAGAGGAGGCGGCTGTGGCACAATCTAGCCAAATTATATTGATAATATGTAGTAATTATATAGCACTTCACATGATCAGAGCACTTTACAAACATTAACTAATTTACAGCATTTACTGAAAACAGATGTGTTTTTTTTTTTCTGGGAAAAGAGTGAAGCACTGGCTGTGCTGGGAGGAGGGAGCAGCGGTCAGGCTGTAGTCTCCAGTTTGAGAAGAAGCTGGAAGGTGGCGCGGGGCTCACTGGAGGGACCTGCAAGAGGTCTTGCAACTGCTTGCACCTCCAGCTAAGCCATGTGAAAAGGGATAAGTGCCTCTATGGCAGCTTCTGAATCTGAAGGGTGACCTTAATTTTTCAGATGATGCTTCAATGTTCAAGAAGAGCATGAGCTGCAGGTGAAGGCCAGGGAAACTGCTCTGATGTTGTGATCACCAACCTCTGATAACAGCTGGAGGAAGATGAGCTGATGGTGGCAGCAACCTGTCCTCTGTGGAGCGACAAAACAGGTATGATTGCCTTGGTAGACCTGGAGCTGTAGTCTGACTCCTGAGTCTTGCTTTTTCTTCTTGGCTTTGTGTGTAAACATCCTCTGCATATCTAGTTAGCCTGAGTGCTTGTAACAGCACCAGTTCATCTCCTGTGGTACCCTGTATCAAATGCCATTAAGCAGTATGCAGCTATAAATTGTATTATGGTAGATGTCCTTTAGAGGCACAATAAGGATGCAGTTTGACCCTTTGTGATGTTTAGTCACTAAAATAAGCAGCTTCTAAAGTGAATATAGAAGCTTCTTAGAAGGTGCTGGAAGAAAAGTGCCTGTAAGACAGGGGTGTGAGACCACAAATACCTGTTCCTGTGATAATTTCTTTTTGCCCTTCCTGTGATCAGCCACTGTTCCTTTGCCTCCTACTTTCTTTGCAGGGTAATTAAAAGAAAAAAAATGTTTACTTGGCTAAGTATTTTGCTATCAATATCATACATATTAACCTTATAAATTAGCCTTTTATGTGGTACTGTATCAAAAGGCTCTTGAAGTCCAATTGAATTATGGTTTACTTCTTCACCCTGTCCCTTGTCATTGTCACTGCCTCAAAGAAATTAATCACGTTTGTTAGGCATGATCTCCCTTTAGTAAATCCAGGATGACTCTCTAAACATTCTGTACTTGCCAAGTGTGCTCTGATATTGTCCCTGAGCGGTGAATGTAGACTTCTGCACAAATATGGAGATTATAAAGCTGTGCTTAAGTGATGGAGGGTTCAGTGTTATGGGATTGCAAAGCAGGATCTGGCTGAGGATGAGGGGTGTGCTGGGGTAGGAGGGGAATTCTTGTAACACCATAGGTGTGGATTAAAGAGCATAAAAGATGGTCAGAAAAAAAGCTGGGGGATGCTGCAGCAGTGTTGCAGCCTGGTATTGAATTTTGACCTGGGGGATGATTTAGTGGTGGTACAGCCTGGTTTGAATGAAGGGAACAGAGGGGAAAATGTGAGATTTGGTGCTCCAGGGTTGGGCTGTGCCACAAATCACTGGAGGGAGGTGGCAGAGCCGGAGGATTTCTGCAGTGCTGCAGTGAAAAGGCTGAAGCCTTGAGCAGAGCTGGGGAGACCAGGGAGGCTGTGGAGCTGCTGCAGTAGAGCGGTGCGGGCGGTGATGCTGCAGCGGGGAAAAGAGCCGGGAAAGGGGGCTTCTGGTAACGCTGGTTTCTGGTAATGCTGCAGTGCAGAGGAGTTGTGCAGAGCCGGGGGAGGGAATGCAGGGAGCTGTGTGCAATGATGCGGTGCAGAGCAAGGAAGAGGGAAAGCTGTGCTGCAGATCCTAGAGCCCAGGTAGGATTCAGGGAAGGAGCAAGGACTGTCGGGATGCTGTGATGCAACAGCGCTGGGCATTCACTTGCCTCTACTGTTCACAGCAGGAGGGAAGCAACATCCTTCAGGGCAGGCTCAAAAATAATTCATTTTATAAACTGCTTTTTTATCTGAGTCTTTTAATACTTTTTCCAAGCTTTTTGTCCTCCCTGAGAAGGTGGAATTTGATTTGACAGGTGATTCTTGTGTCATCAGATGACTCCAGGAGCTGGGGCTTTAGGAAGAAGATCAATGATGGGATCTGCAGATCTGAGCTTAGGAAACAGTCACTGTGATGGCAGAAGCAGAACTGTGGTCATTTGATACTTGAGCAATTGCTTTCTTTTAATCTCGGTTTTCACTTGCATTGCATGTTTTGCTCAAGGAGCTCATTTTTTTGCTTAAAATTGCTTTCACTCAGTCTTGCATAAAAGTCATCTTAGTGTGCTGATATAATGGATTTACTGTACAAGGAAATGCACACAGTTTTGCTACAACAATACGTGAGTCCCATATCAAGCAGATTCTTTTTCCAATTAAATATGTATTTGTTTTGTTTGTTATGTGTCTGCTGGTGCTAATAATGCTTGTGAGGAACTCCAGCAGAACTTGCAGTAAACCTACTTGTAGTTGGGAGAACATAACTATTGTTTTTCACTTGGTCTTTCCTTTCAAGTCTATACCATTTGGCTGGGGGTTTTATTTTGTTTTGGGTTGTTTTTCTGCATTAAAGACTAATGGGTTACAACTTCCAGTTTAGGAGAGGAAGGTTGTACTTGAGGGACAAGAACAGAAGAAGCACAAAGGTGTTGTTTCCCCTCCTATAGCACTTTTCACAAATCCAGAAATTCACTCTACAAAAAAAAATGCTGAGGCTTGGAAGTTACATTTCTCTTTGAAATTTAAAGTGAAATGAGGAGTGTGTTTAAAAAATATGGCATGAGAGATCAGTGTGAGGATCTCTAGTTGTGTGGTGAGCAGGAGCTCTGTTGAGGATGCAGGAAGACAAGAACTGGTGGAGCTGGGATTGTGGGCTTCACCTCCAGAGTGGCAGGTGAATCCATAGCACTGAAAGGACCGTGTTCTTATCCATGTGTACCAACAGATGTTGACCCATTCCAGCCTGCACTTGGAACATGCTGTAAAATTTTCAGTGGGAGTGTGTAGGCTTCCTCAATGTATTTCTGGAAGTGAAAGGGCATTTCCCTTAATTAATTCTTCAAGTTCTAGTTTACAGTATGCTCATGGCTGAGGTTCTTTCATCAGGAATCAATGCAGGTGTAACTCAAAAAACATTCTCAGAAACAAACCTACATGTTGCCTGAGAGCAGGTCTACATAACCAGCTGGGAAAAACGCTGTTATTTGCTATCACCTCCTTGACATTGCTGCTGGAAGTGTTATTACTCCCCAGTACAAGGTCCTTGATTGCCAAAGAGGGACTTGTTCAACAGGCTGTAGTGTCAATCACAGTCATCTTACTCAGCCCCTCCTGAAAGGGGAGCAAAATGTGAGAGGAAATGTGTAGCTGATTATCTGGCTGGATCTGGAAAAACCAGGGAGGCTGATCTCTCCTTTTGGTTGATTATTCACTGTTTCAATGTTACCTGGGTCTTTCCTCTGCTCAGCTGCTTGCCTTTTCTTATTTTCTCCTCACCAGGATTAACAGATAAGAAGATGGAGTGCTTAGTGAAAAGTGAGAGGTTTTGTTAGTAGATCTGTTCATCTATCAAAGTCCAGACTGCAGCCTTTTGTAAATTGACTCTGTTACTTTTGTTCTTTCATAAATTACTTTAAAAAATAGAGACAAAAGGCTGCCAACTGTGTTACTTCCTGGAAAGATCTGTCTTCTGCTTAATATACAACTCTTGAGAGACATTTAAAAGTGAGATGCAGCCGTGTGTGAATGTCTCTGTATATACTGAAGTGCCATATCACACTGAAGGATTTCAACATCCCACACGGTGACTTTGCAGATTCCATTTTTCCCAAAAGAAGCCTGTTTCAGGCATGGGGAGACATCTGTGGTCAGCCTTTCAGAGCCAAGGGCATCATCTAGGGTGATGCTGGTACCCAAATTGACTGTCTCTTCCCAGCTGTTTCAGCTTGGTTGGGCACAGGACATGTGCAAATGCATTGCCACATCTACAGCCCTTTCTTTATACCTGTGTTTTGCGGGCTTTGCTATAAAGACCAAGATTCTGAATTCCTTTTCATATTTATCTATTGGCATTTCCGAGATCGTAGGAGCTCTTCAGAAGAAAAGTCACCCATTCTTGTATTTCTAAGCACACGCGTGTCTCTGCAAGTCCTGATGCAATGGGCAGATGCATGACAAATGCTTGTGGTTATGGCACTTTGTGTTTGCCATACTTTGGGTCATTTAGCAAGTGTGATGGCAGGAAATTGAGCCTGTAGTTCATGTGGCAAACCCAGAGGCAGATGTTGAATGGAGCATGAGAAGTCTCGAGGTTCATTGATAAAAATTGCACCGCCCGCATGTTCATGTGAACCACTCTAACCTCCAAAATATGACTAAAACTTGTATCTTTTCACAGGAATGTGTTTTCCTGATATTTGCTCTCTGCCTTTCCTCCCTAGTAAGTCACCGCTGCTGTCAAAGCATCCACAGGGAAATCAGAGTACTGAATAGCTCATCCCTTTTCTGAAACAGGTGATGATTCATATCTTCTTTAAAAATGACTTATTTTTGTCGGGAATTTGAGGTTTTAACTTCAAGTCACTATTTCTGTTTTGCCTTTTGCTGCCAGAGAAGTTTTTTCACACCTGATATTTTCCTGTTATGAATCTTCATTCACTGTCATGGCATCACCTCTTAATCTTTTAGGCTTAACATATTAAGTGTCTTTAGCTGCTATGAAAATAGTCCTTTAAGTGAGCACTATGACCCCTCTGTGCCTTCTCTGTTTGCTGCTGGGCATTAACATGATGCCAGAATGTGTCAGTGGTGAAGCATCTCTGATACAAGGCTGAAAACCTCTGATGAGGGCAGGGGTGAAGCAAAACTAAAGGTCAAGCCAGTGTATTTTAAATTATTGATTTCTAATGACACATGGACTATAGGAAACCGCTAACTAGGGCGAAGCAGAAGCAAGTATTCTTGGTGCAAGCAAACACTTAACATTTCTGCAGTGTCTGGCAGGACTGGTCCTAGGACATCAGTTTGGACTCTTGCTGTGCACGAGAACAGTGCCCTCAGTTGAGATACTGGTAGATGTGAATTCAGAAACTCTTCAAAATTTGAGGGATGGGAGCAGAATGTGAAGAGAGACAGATGATCCAGGGCTTCAGCCCCTTTTCCCAGGCAGTGGTGAAAGGATCTGGCTGAGTTTAATTTTTGTTGTGTTGCCTGTGGGACGCACAGCCCTGCTCAGCTGCTGGACTCAGAATTTGTTCTGATTTGGGATTGCAGGGCTGAAAGAATAAAATGGGCAAAAGGATATAAAATATCAAAGGTGGTCAAATGAGTGGAAATGAGTCAATGAAAAAGCAACAAATGGGAAAAGAGAATTTAAGACAGCATCTTTTTACTTGCAGGTTAATAACTTGAGAGAACTGAGTGTTAGTTTCGTCAACTCTGCTTTCATTAGAAACCACTCTTTGTGAGAGAACAAAACAAAAATTAAATCTGCAATAGATGTACAAGAAAATGTTGACATTCAAGCTGACTGGAGAGCTGGCAACTGTTTGACACCCAACTCTTGCGGATTGTACTTGTGAACATTAACAGCCTAAGGTTTTCCTCTTTGTAAAATAGTTTTATCCTTCAAAGCTGGTCTGTGCACTTGGAGTCAGGTCCCTCTGCCATCACTTGGCGAGATTGGTCCCCTCAATCACCCGCTGCCACTTCACCCCATCGCCGCTGAGGAGTGACGTCTGCCTGGGATGGATTTTGTCACAAATCTTGATTGTATTTTATGCTCCAATGCATTCTGTTTACAAGGGCAAAAAACCTCCTCTCTTGGCACTTTACGCCAGGCAACTTTCCCTTACACAAATGTTTTTTTCCAACAGGAATAAACAGATGCAAAGCCAAAGTTGTTCCAGGGACTCTTGCATAGAAAACACAAGTAAACATCTTTTTTGCCTTGCTATTTGACCAGCCCAAGGTGACAGACCAGCAGACCTGTGAAAATGTTTGTCAGACTGTTTTGCAGAATATTTCCTTTCACTGAGCATTGAAAAAAATTGTAAAGGTGAGCACCGGAGTGAGAAATTCATCTGTGTTACCAATGAGGAAGATTCATACTTATTTCTAGTTGTCATGAAGTTTGCGAAGTTGCTTATGTCGGCTTTGGTTTCATTGTCAGATGACTTAGTTCCAGTTGAGCTCTTCCATTTAAGCTGTTAAACAAATGAAAAGCAAAATTGTCACTTTTAAATAGAGTCTGCACATAATCATATTTTGAAATGGTCCTCTGTGGTAGGAACAGAAGTTGTGTGCATTATAATATTGAATTTTAAATAATATATTACACAAAATAGCTTCCAATTTGATTTGGGGGGGGATATATTTTCATGAATTATTGAGTATTTTATTATTGTAGAAAGCCTTTGCTGTTATGTATTGAAACTGTCACTCTCCCAGGCCTATGATATATGAGTTTGGTTATCAATATTTAAAGTTATGGTCAGCCTGTGTGCGTGGCTGCTGATACTGGAGACACAGACTAATCAGTAGTAATGTGTGTGTGTCTCCTGTCTCTTGTTTGCCAGGCAGAGCTGGAGCAAATTGTGTGTCGAAGATTCCCAAGTGATTTGTCGGCTGGTTTGTCATTCTCAGCAGAAACCCCTTTGACACCGCTGCATAGAAATAAGGTGAAGAAAAGTTTGCTCCGCTCTTGCGAGCGGGGGTGTATGAGGCTCAGCATGCAGAAGATATGGGGCTTCTCCTTTTCTTTGCTTTCTTCTGTGGTGATAAGGGCCTGACTGAGTAGCAGCTTACAGATATGAGTATTTAATGTGAAAAAGAGAAATAAGCAAACATTGAAGGAGTCTGTGACTGGGGAGTGAAAATTACCAGCATCTACCACACTGTTTGGGGTAGTTGCATATGAGCACAAGCCTCTTGGAGAATTGTGAACCCCAGAGACACCTTGGAGACTTGTGTATGAGTAGGATATGGGCTGGGAAGACTCTTGTCCTTGAAAGAAAACCTGTATCTTTATGTGGAGAGGCAACCTGAGTGCCCAGGACTTGCATTTTTAGTGTGCCCACATGCAGTGTGTTGAGTGGAAGCGGTCACCAGTAGAAATGCAACATGCTTTTACAGCATTATGCAAAGCAAAGATTACACTGACATGAAGTTATTAATCTGCTGCCTAAAACACAGGAAAGCAGATCTCAGTGTGGAGTGACCTCCGTCTCTTGTTCTAGCTGCTGTGGAAATGAAGATGTTTGCACACAGGTTAATTAGAGCAGACCCAAACTGACGGGACCTGGTGGGACTGCTGCAGGGTAAATTTGCACCCACAAGTTTGCAGTGTTGTGCTGTGATTGCAGACATGAGAGAGTCAAAATAAAAGAAGCACTGTTGCAGCTAATGTGCTGACTTGTACTTGTCTAATTGAGGCTGGATGTGCCAGTGGGTAACAACAAAGCAGATGACAAATATTGTCCTAGCTGTCACTCTGTGGAAACCCTTTATTAATTGAGGAGTGCTGTGGTTTGGCTACCTGCTTTGCAAACTGGGTATTTAGCTTTAATGCAATGATTTGGCTGAGATCAGAGGCCAGAGGAGAACCCAATAATTCAATTTGCTGTAGCTCGTATAAGATTGGCTCACAGTTTTGTTTTCAAAAAAGGTTAGAGGTAGGAGGGAGAAGGAGCTGCTATGCAAGTATTTAAAAAGGCGAAAAGAACAAAGAAACTGTTTCTTAAAGCAGGAAACAAGTCTTATGGTATGGAACAGAGGAAGCTGAAGAAGACTGCTTGCTTGTCCTTACATTGCTCATGTATTTAGTAGGTGTGTATTAATCATAATCAAGGATATACTGCAGCACACATAACCACCCATCCCAAGGCCTGTGTGTCCTTGACAAACTGTTAAATATAGCCTAATCAAAAAGGCAGACTCCAGTAATTACTGGAGAAGTTGCATCTTGGCAGCTGCTGAAAGGTGGCAAAGATGTCAGAGACCACAGCAAAATCATAATTGCCACTTTTGTCCCCTGGAGCCTCTTTGAACATGGTCTTTCATTCCCCAGCACAGGTAGGGAGAAAGGAAAGATCCCCAAGAAGTTTGTGCTCCTGCATTTGTGGACAAGCAGGAAATACAGTCATATTGTTGTCTGCATTTCCCAATTCCTTTCTCTCATTCTCCTTTTGTCTGATCTCTCCTGGCCTCTCCCTTGGCAAAGGGAATACTGGTTGGTAGAGCTGTAAGAGCTTTATCCTTTCTGCTGACTCTGTGCCTTTCCCCAGGGATGTTTTCCCTCTCACCATTGATTGCAGTGAAGTTCACAAAAGTTAAACATGATGCAGATTGGGAGGTTTAATGAATCAGAAGAGCCTGGTGTGGACAGAGGAAAGATTCTCAGGGCATGCTGTACTATAAATGCTTCTCTATAAACTGCACACCTCCTTCTTAGTCCAGATCTTTCCCCTACCTCCCCCTCCTTCCTAATAGAAGATGGATTTATTCTGTGACTGGGGTCAGTGCTGCTGGCTTTTATTTGGTCAATTTGCATAAGCCTGCAGTAAGTGAAGAAGCTGACAGGGAGGTTTTCTTTTCTGTTGCTCTTTCTCTCATAATTCAGCTCATAGCTGTGCTTGGCCTTTGTGGATGGCAGATTTCCAGCCGATGTTCTGTAATAACATATACACAGGTTTCATATTTAAGCATTCACAGAAGCTGAATAATTATAGCATCCAGCCTAGCAGTATGTTTGGTGATATGTCCTGAAGAGCCTTGCTGACCTGAGATGCTTTAGAGACCAAGGAAGGGCAAATATGCTGTGAGCCTCTGTTTCTTATTAACTTTGCGGACTCAGAAAAGGCAAGGTTGTGTCCCTAGGTGACTAGCACAGGCACAATAAAACCTAGCATTTCCCAGTTTTCCTTCCTTGTACCCCTTCACAAAGGTTTTAAGACCGCCCACATTTATAACCTGTTGTGGTTTCTGCATGGCTCCATCAATAACACATTTTTTGTGACTTTGGGAAATGTGAGACTTGCCCCTCGAATATCTGAGATTGGACTCATATCTGGTTCCTAGAAAAGTTCCAGGACAGCTTTTATCTTCATTACAAGGGTTGTCATTCATGCCTGAAAAGTGACAGAGCTATCTCTTTCACTTTAGTTGGCCTCTGCTGTCAGAGTTTGCCCTGAGTAAATCAGCAACTTATGTTAGGAGACGCTTTCCTCCCATGTTGCTCTAAATATGTTTGTCTTTCTCCCCTGCTGCAGTTTCTTAGGTTGTGCTGGGATTACTGAGACTGTTGATGTTTCAAGAACCTTTGAGCAGAACCGTAGTCCTAAAGTCACATGCAAGGACACCTGAGAGCACCTAGAGCATCTAGGGACTCAGCTGTCTTAATTAGAAACAGCCATGTTAAAAGGGCATCCCATGATGTATC
Organism: Patagioenas fasciata; assembly: GCF_037038585.1. NCBI lineage: Eukaryota > Metazoa > Chordata > Aves > Columbiformes > Columbidae > Patagioenas > Patagioenas fasciata. The sequence goes on from NC_092539.1 coordinate 5,039,702, forward strand.
CTGAAAGGAGACCTCATGAAGTCCTGTCAGAAGCATAAATCCATTAAGAATTTGAATACATACACATACTGTTCTGTAATGTGCTGATGCTGCTAGATATTATGCTTTGTCTTGGAATATGAGAGAACTTGGGCAGTGACTTTCTGCAAATGATGTCTTCTAGTATTGTTCTAATCACTCATGTGCATTCAGCTTACTCAGTCCTGTATCTAGAAATATTTTAGCCCTGTTACTCTTACCTAGGTTCATTAAGTGCTTAAAGGCTCATAACTGAAGCAGCAGAGATGGAAACAGACCCCAATGCTCTACAGAGCACTGGAGCTTCTGTGCCGTACTACAGCATTTATAAAATGTTTTGCCTGGGTGTGGAGAATGGTGGTGGTTGAGGAGTGTTCAGAACATCTTTAACTCAATTTGTGTTTTAATAGATCTTGCTTTAGTGAATGATTCCTTTCTGCCTTAAGAGGATTTTCTGCTGTTCATTTTTTCTCTTGACTTATCTGACGTATGTGCAACCTCAACTACAGCTTAACAAAGGCTTTTGGGCTATCTGGCTGGGTACCCAGCTCTGTTCTTTTTCTGCACATGATAGCTCTATAGAGATTTAACCACAGAAGTATCAGACATGTTTTAATACTCGAGGACCATTTCCTAGCAATTAAGGGAAAGAACTGAAGGCATGAGACTTTTCCTATGGGCTGCTAACCACAGCTGTCCTTTGGCTATTTGGGAACCAGGCTGAGGTTGATGCTGTTCCTATTTTAACACAGCTGCAAAGGACAGATGTGCTAAAACAGTTAGAATAAAGACTTGTGTCTCCTAAGATGTGTGTAGTGTGTTGTGTGGTGTGTTTTTTATTTGTTGAATGTGGGGTGATGTTCTCTTATGTAGGGTGAAGCATAGGTGTTATCACAGACCCATCCTGGTAGAGGAATTACCCAGGATGGTCTGGGGGGTGAGGCTGTTCCTGAATAAATCATTCTTGTTAGTAGCTCACTGGTGGTGGTTCTAATGAATGAGAAATAAACCCCAAAAAACCAACTCTGGTGATAAATCACAGTCAAAACCTCTAGCTGTGTTGCAGAAATCGCATGGGATCTTCTCCAGTGAAGAGGCTCCTGTAGAATCTCTTCTTGGCACTGGATCTGCCTTAGAGATCAGGAGCATGCCTGGTGTTTTCTCTTTGAGAAGAGACAGTGTACTGATGGTGCAAAGTAAGGAGAGCTTTATTTGCTGGGAAAGTGCTGACTGTGCTATCCATCAGCCCTCGTATGAGCCTTGAGTTATTAATAAATAGCCTGGTAATCTAACACCTGCTTTCAGTCTTCCTTTCTGAGGGTATAAAAAGCCACAAGATCAGCCTCAGCAGTTTTGTGCATCTCCAGGACTTGTTAAATCTCTCTTACTTCCTTAAACCCACTTCCTGAAGTCTTAAGCATCCATGCTTTATGCTCTGGCTTGTAAATGAAGCCTGTTATTATCATCGAGATAGTGTTTTTTATGGCATAAATAATGAGCTGAAACAGGGGAAGAGGCATTGTATGGAATTACTGCCTGAACTGAGATGGAAATAATCAATATGTCCTCACTTACAAATCTCATCTGCATGTCGACTCCATCTCCCTGGCTGTCTCACTACCAATTCATTGCACAGGAGGCCCAATAAAACATGCTGGTGGCATTGATCTGTTTTATTCATAGCTGAAGATAGAAATGCATCATTCAAAATTAATGGAAGGGCTTCTACTTAGTGCCCCATCCAGATGGAAGCCTTGTGCAGTCCAGCATGGTTGGAAGGTAGAGGTGGAATTCAAGCAAGCAGCAGCATGGCCAGATCTATCAGAAGATGAGTGTTCTTCAGGGTTAACCTCTGGTGTTTGCAAACTGTATTGTCACCACATTGGACCATATCACCTGTGACTGAGCAAAAGCAAAAAGGCTTTTTTTCTTGGGTTCCTTAATCATACTTGTTACTCCACATGACTGAGAAGTTTGCAGTTGAACCTGTGTCTGCAGTTTCAGTAGTTCTGTCTGGAGGCACTGGAGGAGTTAATGAAGGGCAAGACAATAATTAAGGTATTTGTGGCATCTGTTGGGAAGAACTGGTTTATGATATATTGATCCTATAAAAAAGGATGAACAATGGAGCATGGTATTAGAGAAAGTGTTGACCAAAGAGCAGAAATTGTGTTTTACATTAAGAAAAAGAGGGAAAATCAGCACTAAATGATACCTAGGGAGAAACTCTTTCATCTCTGCACACTTGCAACTACTTCTCTGCCCAATAGAAGGTTCTTGTTCTACATATGTATGAACACCTGGAAAAAGTCAGTAGTCTGTCTACCTCTATGGATAATGAGAAAAGCAGAAAAGGAGTATGGAAATGGTAATGTACTCTGCATGACCTAATGATACTGGCAAAAATCCTTCCATGAGACCTCAGAGGAACTTTTCTTGATGCTATGTAAGTGTCTTGAAGAGGAAGGATGTGTCTGATTCAGTTCAGTTGGATGAAAAGAATTATTTGTTTTTTTTTTTTGTTTTCCAATGGTCACTTAAAAATGAATTTAGGGAACAGTGTAATTAAAAGGAAAATAAACTAAGCTAGTTTTCCATTCCTTACCCAGTCAAAATGACTGATCAACCTGCAGCACTGCTTCTTGTCCTGTTTAGGTTCCTTGCCAATGAAATTGCCAATTATTTTCTGAGGTGAAAATATTCTTTAGAAAGCAGCTTCCTTTTCCAGGTATCTCATTTGTGACCTAGTTAAAGCTTGCCTATCGATCTCGGAGGTGAAAAGCAAAGGCAATAATCTATTGCATCAGCTGCCGCTGAGGGGAGGAAAGTTTGGTTATAAGCACGGCTCTAGAAGAGTTTCCACTCATTTGCTTTGTCATCCCTTTTTCTGTCCTCAGCTCTAATCAATATGAATGCTGAATCCCAGGGAGTCTTTTTACTGTGATAATCCAATATTTATGCAGAGAAAACATGGTCCTGCAGTATACAAGATCTTTACTCTGTACTTTGTCCTTTGCAGCTGCTCCTGAGACGTTGCAAGACTGAGTCTGTTCGTAATATTTTCACAAGTGGAGTAAAGGAAAAATGAGATCAAGGGAAAATAGCTGAGGGAAATGCCAGTTACTACTTAGTGATATGGGTGCTGGAGATTGTTCAAGTCACTCTTCCAGCTGGGAGAGAGCAAGACCTGAAAATGGTACATGGAACTGAAGACTTAAGTCTAATTTATAGGACTAAGCTGGCTTCCACACTGTCATAGAGTGAAGTCTAATTGCATCTGCAAATGAATGTAGCCCATTGATGAGCACCAAGAGAACCCATGTTTTCCATTCCCAGATTGAAGCCCAGCTTGACCTGCTGCCACAGAGCTGCTCCCAGGTTCAGATTTTCTGTGGCTCAGTGCAGAGAAGTGAGGCAAACCCTCCAGCTTATTGGAAAAATCCACTTTTGGACTCAAACTGAGTTTAATGATTGCTCAACCAATTTTTTTCTTGAATTTACTGCATCCAGTACATACATAGAGTATTCTAAGAGTGTATCTCTATAATCTGTCAAAGCATTGGAGTATGTGGTAGATGTTAAGCTGGAGTAAAGCAAGTGACACCATTCTGCTGGTCATGGAGGACTCAGTATGTGAAGCTGATAAAACACTTCGGCATGCAGGCTAGTTCTTGTTTCTTAGATTTCGGAACATTTTCTGGTTTAAGCTCATCTCCTTCAAGCTCCACTGACTTTGATTTCCACTGAACTTTAAAATAAAATTAAAGCTGAAAACTAAGGTTGAGGACTAGCACTGAGGACAATTTCCCCATCTCCATTGTCTGAGAGCTTGAATACAGCAATGCAGGAGGAAGGTGGAGCGGAGAAGGGCAGGAAAATAACTGTTAATCGCAAAGTTTGTTCTTTGCCTGTTTTTATTTTAGTGCTTGTCAGAGTGAATCAGTGCCTTTGCTAGGTCTGCTGGAAGGCAGCTCTCCTGGTTAGAGCTTGTGGGGTCCATTAAGGAACTGAAGGACATGTTTTGAGGGAAACTTCATCCTTTTACATGTTTAATATTGTTGCAAGTCCGATAGGGAAGCTGAATTGAAAATCTTGCTTGTGTTCCTTTCTGAGCAATTTCTTCCCCCATTCTCTTATTCAGATTAATCTGTTGTCTGGAATGTGGCCCACTACAAGCTGTGACTCTACCACATACCAAGCATGTATGCCCTGTGTTTTTGAGTTTTAGCAGAGGTGAGGTGTGACTAGGCACCACCTTTAGTCTATCTCAAAAGCCTGGCTTTGCATTACAGCTTATCCTGCACCATAGACCTTCAGTCCAAGACTATTTTGTAGGAATGATGGCTCTTGAAACACTTAATTTTCCCGTTTTGTTGTTGAGGTTGCAGTTAACAAAATGTAGATATTTCATTTCAACCAATCCTGTATTTATTTTTTACAAATTCCAAGTTTCTCTAAAGTATTTGGAAAAAATGAAAACTGGCAGGTGATAATGTTAGATACTAGTTTGGATAGAACAATTAATCCTGTGTATTTTAGCATTCCTCTTATGATTCAGTGTGAGGAAATAACTTTTGAAGCAAATATTTTTCAATCATCTCCCACTTTCCTCTGAGTTCATTTTTACTATTAAGAGACCTGCGTTTATAAATGTTTAAGCACCAGAAAACATCAGGTGGCGTTGTGCAGATATTTTAAGTATAATCCTTTGGGTTGTATTTTGCTTCCATGAAGCTATCATAACCCCTGTAAATGTCAGTGGAAATTAAGCATTTATATTAATGGAAACTCCCCCCCTTCTCTCTTCATTCTTAAAGGTGAGATTTTTGCATTGCATCGGTGATTCAGAAGCAAGACTGAATTTCATCAGCATTTCCTCTGAAGGAGGTTTTGCTTGTTTGAGACATCTGCTGGCAAGCAGCGATTGTTTGGAGGGGCTCTTTAGAATCTAATTTACAATGAAACAAATTCAAATAATATGCAAAAGTAAAATTAAAAAGTGTATCAATTAACATACAAAAGTAGAACTACAACACACGTTCAGCTTAACAACTCCTCAGAGGGTACAGCAGCCCATGCAAGGTGAGGAACGTTAAGCATGCAAAGTTAACAGCTCCTGGGGGGGTAGGGAATGGGAAAATAAGCTCAGGGTTCCTATTAGAGAATCAAAAGCAAATATGATTTTGAGAGTGAACTTTGTGGGTGAGGGGCAAAACCAGCCTGATAGTCTTTTGAAACTTTCCTTTGTCTGAAAAAGAGCTTGGCTTTGGGTTGGGTGAACAGAGTGTGGTATCAGAAGCCTGGGGTTGTTCCTCAGGATCCTATTAGCAGCTGCAGGTCATAGCTGGGTGTGGATCCCATTCTGCTTGCTGTTGTACATCCTCAAATATATGACTATTGCACTGAGCAACCGATGGCTTGAATTTTTTCTATATTTTCTAAAAGCCAATATGAGAAAGGAGAAACTATTATGCTATTGCCCCACTGTACAGAGTAAGGCAAATGAAGTGGCTTTACCCAGAGCACAGACTCCAACCCATCTCTCCCCAGTCCTGAATTAGAAGCTGTCACTTATCTAAACCTCCGCCTTAGCGTGGTGCACACAGCAGGAACACTGCATTCTTCTGCAGCCCTAGGAAAGTAAGGAAGATCTCTGCTTCTGGGTATACTCCCGCAGAAAACATGGTGATGTTGACTATGGCTGTGTCTATAAAGCACAGAGGTAACATCGACTTGGCACAGCCTCAGGGCTATGGAGGGCACCCTGGACAGGAGGGAGGATTTTGGTTGCAGTCTAAATGCCGGTGGAAGGGTTGTCATCTCAGTGTGAGTTCAGCTCTCCGCACCACCTCATTCCAAAATAAACTGAATCCACCTCTGGGGTGGTTCATCCAATTAGTGGAAAAAAAACAGCTGCTGAATTCAGAAGGATTACAAGCATGGGAGCACAGGGTGTTTGGCTTTGTAAAACTGGGGGGGAAAGGAAGAGGGGAAATAATTTCTCTGTTGTGTAGCCAAGCCCCAAAGGATGTGCATCAGTGCTTGTCCATGTTAAGCATGTGATTAAGCACTTTGCTGAATCAAAGCTTAAATCATTACTGTAGGCAAGGATTGTGACCGTATTTTTATCTCTACATGATAGATTAATACATTCACGTGTTCTCTCAAACAAATTTCAATGTGTTTTTATTGGGTGTTTTTGAGTTACAGTATAGTTGCTAGGGATCTTGAAATGTCCCTTATGCCAGTAATGATGTCACCATGGAATATATATACAACTTTAAGGAAGTGATAATTAAAAATGACAATAGGTTTATATTTCTGCAGACCCCGTGGACTGTCCTGCTGTCAGAGCAAGGTCAGCATTGAGGAGAGGGACCCAAAGGGGTTTGCAGGCAGGGGAGGGGGAAATAGAGGTTTTGGGGTCATTTTTCCCCCTGGAGTAGTGCTTATTGACTGTGTGACTGCATGGCAGGAGTTAACATGTCCTTGTTGGTGAGACGCTGACTGGTGTAAGGTGGTTTTGAGCCCATTCTGTGGCTACCAGATGCAAACCAGGGTTTGGGGAGCTATGGTGACTTGTGCACAGTGGGTTGCAATAGCTACTCCAAGAGCAAGGACCACGTCCAGCAAATTCAACAGAAAATTCTCTTTGCGTTAATCACTGCTCAGCCCTGTTTCTGCTCAGCCTTGACAGACCCTATGCTGACCACTTTGGATGGTTAATGATCCAATGCTTTTTTTTTTTTTAAGGCTGTGGGAGCATCATACTCAATGTCAAGTTTCAACTTGGGCCATTTGTTTTATTCATTTCTCCCACTTCTATTAGTATTTCAACTCCAATCACACTTTCCTGTTCCCTTTTGCTGTATTTTGTGCATTGTGGCTGGTGTGGAAATGGGGTTCCTGTTCTACTGACGGGTACCTGCAATTCACTGAATGACTGAAGTGGTCCTTACATAAAAGGTTTGCCGTGAGCTCTAGGATCTGTCTGCTTGAGAAGCACTACGTATAATGTGTTGTTATTAATATTGCTCATCGTGCTGAAATAGTTACCTTTTCCAGATGAATCATCACTGGCATAGCATTATTCAGTATATTGAAACTACCAGAAAATAGTGTTTTTCTAAGAGTAATATTCCCTCAGCACATTAGTTAGTAAATGTCACACACAAATTGCTCATGATTTCCCTTAGATCAAAGGCATATTTCATAACAGGTGCAATATGATTTTTTTTGCCTTCAAAAGAGAATGTGAGAGTCAGCATGAGCTACATCCTATGGAAGAAGCTGTCTGGGATAAATCAGATTATGATGAGGGATGTGTGAAAGAAAGGACAGTTTCTATTTGAGATCACGTGTGTTGTCCATGGTCTTGAAAGATGAAATATTCTGCTCTGGTGTACAGGGTTTGAAGGACAGGCTGAACGCAGTGACTGCACGTGTTCTCACTAGCAACTCGGGAAAACTATATTTTGTATCCCGTCACACAGAGCAACATATAACAGTTTATGCTCTTGCCTTTTTCTTTTCCTTTTCTTCCTTCTACCCCATCAACGAGCAATGCTAAATTGCTTCCCACACTGTATTGTGGTGTGTAACTGAAATGGGAGAATAAAAAAGAATGTCGTGGTTCTAATAGCGGAAGCAGAGTGAGTACTGCTGTGTCAAATGGTCTTTGAAGCTGAGGATTTGTGACATGGTTCTAGCTTCAGTGTTAAATCCTGGAATACTTCAACACAAGGGTAGGAGAGAAAGAAGAACATGGTGTCTGGGTCAAGCTACCAGATGTTTGGATGTGGAACAAGGGTAGGTATTCCCATGTATAAAGAGTTCAGCAGTGCATTTCATAGGCTGAAAAATTAAAGATTTAAAATTGCTGTAGGTGATACAACCTGGCCCAGGACCCAGCAGGAGGACATGTCCACCTTGAGCAGGTTTTCTTGGCATTTGCTCTAGATGAGAATTTTGACATTTCAGAAGTTTGGGGTTATTGCTGCGGAGAAGTGAGAATCCAGGTTAGAGTGTCTGCAACCCAGCATGGCAATTTGTGTCCTTATGAACAAACAGGAGTGGAAGTAAGAAATCTGATCATCTGGGTTTCACAGGTAGAGAAATGTAAATACTAGAAGTAAGATGTATTCCAGGTTGCACAGGGAATGCCTGGCAGGGTGAAATGGAGCCAGCAGCTTCTGAGACCCAGATCAGCTCCCTCTTCCCCCAGCGAAAATCTTCTTCCTGCACAGGTCTTGAAGTTATTAGCAGCTGTTCCTAAACTGAAAGCTGCTTTCTGAAATTGGAGCATAAAAATAATCTTTCTCCTTCTACTCAAGCCTAGCACAAAACTCCACAGATAGAAGGGAATGGAGAATTAGGGAAAGTAAAATATTCCTTTTTACTTAATCCGCTAGCAAGAAAAAAATCCTTCTTAAAACCATACAACAAACAGAAAACCTGTGCTGCTATAGATCTTGTTACTAAAAGGAGTCTATCCAAGCAATCTGTCCGCCTGCCTTTCTTGCTGTGCTGGTACTTTTCTGAAACTGCTGAGTCTGCATTTTTATTCCTCCTCACACTCTTATATCCAGAGTAAATGATGCCAGACTCCATCAGCTATCTGGACATCTTTCCCATACAATTTTCAGTCTTGGCTGGGGGGAGAGGAGGGGGAAGTTTATCTGCTTCAGTTTAAACATGATGAAACAAAACAATTCCCTACAAGAAAGTAGTAGAGAGAAACTGAATTTTACATACCTCGGATGGAGGAAGCATAACTTTACTGTCATTGAGGTTGCTTATTCTCCCTTGGTGCTTACATTTGTTGTCAAAGGATCATTTACCAGCCTAAAATGCAGGTAAAGCATTGAAACTTCATCTGCAAGCCTGGCAGGGAGGAAGCAAGCATGATTGCTTTGCTTATGTCTTAGGGTCTTCCGCATCCCCCTTCCTTATGGCTTTGCTTTGACTTTGAGGTCCTGACAATGAGCCTGTTCATAGCATCTGTTTTAATACGAAAAAGTTGATCCTGAGCAGGGCCTGGGAGGTGTGACTATTATAAGTAGCAATGAGATGCCAGTTGGACAGGTCATAGAAAGCAGAATTTATCTTTATCTCTCCAGGGTATTCTCTAGCCATGATAGAGCAAATAAGACATCCTTAAAAAGTAAAGTTTAACTCGCTTGATTTCTTAGCAGACAGAATTAGAGGGTGAAGTTCTGTGCACTGTGTGAAGTATTATTGAACTATTGGGTATAAATAGGGATTTATGTTCACCTAGTATCATGACATCCCTGGAACTCCTGCCATCTGATCAGCTATAGATGTCTTAAACCCTTGGGAGAGCAGAAACCCTTTTTCTAGCACCAAAAGATAAGACCCTGATATTTTACTGAAAGGAGAAAAGATACTGTGCTTGCCTTTATTTGAAGGTAACTTTAGAAAAAGTTGCTTTCCTTGAAGAGGAAAGGTTCTTGCGCATGCCTTTCTCAGAGCACAGCGTGCTTTTATAGCAATCCGAGCCCGTTTGTCCGTGTCACCTTAACATTTAGTTTTTACTTTGCTGATATCAATTAAGGAGGAAATTCAGAAAGGTCAGTTAGTGGCCTATTACTCACACACAGCCCCAGAAGTTAAGAAATTATGGGTAACTCCCAGCTAGAACAGCTTGTTTCTTAGCTCATATTATAGCTGTTTGGGCTTTGAACTCTATTGCTTTTAGTTCAGTCCCTGGGATTTTAGCCAAGGTGCCTTCTGTCTCATCTCCATGTGCAAGACCCAGATGGCATCCTCCTGGAAATGTCCATTTTCCCCTTTCCTTTCACACTGGGGAATGTTGCACATGCTGCCTCAGGTCTTTGATCAACTTATGTATCAATCCAAACAAACCAGAAATATCCGCATACTCTTTCCCCACATGCTAGTGGGCAGGTGGCACAATCTTAAGGAGATTAAAGGCTTTTCACCCCCCTCTTTAGAAATAGTAATTTCATTCTATTTTTAGAGGTTGGACACTGTCTATATCTACCCAGAGAGTTGTCCTTTACCCAACACATGTAAATAACAACCAGCATTACTGTGAAAATAAGACAAAGCATCCTAAGTCCTGCATGACCAGGGTGTTTCCCCAGCAGTGACAAAGCCCTGTGGTGATGAGTGTGGTTTTTTCCCCCCACAAAAGGATGGTTTGGTGCCATGCAAGGCCCTCGGTGTGTCCACTATCAGCTCGGTTTTCTCACCCGCGCCCCAGCGAACGGGCAGCGCTCGTCGTCATTCGGCTCACGCCGCTTCGCTGTCTGGGAGTCCCTCATTTAGCGATTTATGGGCCGTGTCAACGTAATTTAGTGTCTTAATACTGTTGGTCAAGGACCATCAGCGTCTTCTAAACCTCCGTTGTCCTTGGTAGGGAAGGGAAGCAGAACGCAGCTTTCTGGGCAGCCGAGGGACAGTCGTTGGAGGCAGAGCCGATATATATCCTCAGAAATAAAGTTATTTCTCTGCTGACAAAATGGGCTGAAAAAGCAGCATTGAAACAAGTAGTGGGAGAGAATGAGGTTTGAAATATTCACTTTGGGTCTGCTATTCCCTGAAGGCAGCAGCGCTCAGGTGTGGTGTAGGTGGCAGCTCTTGAGCAGGGTTGTCCTCAGACCTTGTTCACTGGCCAGTCCTCCTAGCTGGGCAATCACCTCCATCCTCAAGAACAGGGAGAGAAATCAGTGCTGAAGTGCTTTTAGCAACGCCTGCAGTTTGGGGTAAAATACTCATAGTTATATACTTGGTATGAACCCTACTTCCAAGGTGAGAAGTTGTATAAATGATACCAGCTTTCTTAATTTGCAAACGAGGTTTTCATGACTTGCTCTAATCTAGTCTGCTTTGTGTAGTATAGCAATGAAAAAATATTCCCCTGTAATTCAAAGGTCCACTCACCAGGAACAATGTAAGAGGTGGCTTTGTGCTGATACAAATGGAGAAAATAAGGAGCTGTCAAAAACAAACAAACAAAACCAATACACACACAAAAAAAACACAAAAAAACCCTGTATTAGAAGAGAATAGTAGTTCAAGTAGGAGAATTGTAAGCAAAAAGGACACACAGTGGACTGGGGATTACCTGAGCGTATATCTTCTCTGGAGTACTGCAAGGAGAAATTGTTCTCTTTCTGAAGGATTTGGGGGAAGGTTTATACCCATTTTCTCTCATGGAAAGAATTGTGCAGATCCTGATGTTAGGGGGGTCCATCCATGCTGCTGGACTCAGGTCCTCCAACCCTTTCTGCTGAGTTCCCAACAGGACACTCTTCTCTCTCACTGAGAATTTGTTTATTTTTTCGTAGTGGGCTTTTATTCCATTTAGATGCTGTGTGAGTTTTTAGCACAGTTGAGGTTCACATGTGGTTGCTCTTAGTCACTTTTATTATAAAAATATAGTAATTATGGTCTTTATTTACAGCAACATTCTACGGTGAAGCCTTTTTCTGTCTAATTCTACTCCTTACTCCTCTGGTCCTGTCCCTGGTCATTGTTCATAAAAGGCCCCAGAAGGAATTGCTTTGCAGGTATTCAGAGCAGCTTTTTTCTGTTGAGCCTTGCTCATCTTGTTGGCTCTTTGCAGGGAGTCCTGGCCAAGGACACGCAGTGAAATGGGTTGTTCTGCAACCAGTCTGCTCAACTGGGGAGGCAGGGAGAAATAAACCCAACACCTCTGGCTTTGAAATTCCTCGTGCAGTTAGAGCAAGGTGCTTTTGTGTGTGTGTGTTTTTCTTCCAATAAGAAATTTTCAAGGAAAGGAGTGAGAAGCATTTTATCTTGCTGATAGGAGAATATTAAAAACACAGGAGGATGCTGTGAGAATGTGTAACCTTCATTGCTGTGTTTCCAAAGAGAGGCAAGAGATAAAGTGCCAGTGCCTTTGTCCTATTAGCTGGTCCTGTTTACTGTGCAAATCTGTTGAGGTGTTTAATGACTTTTCACATCACCATGGGGACACTGAGACAAGAGAAGCACTCATTTCCAGTCTGCTCTCTTTCTCCTCCTTTTTTTCACTCCTTTGCCTCACTCTTTGATATTCTCCTGTGATGTCTTGGCTGTCCTTGTTCACATGTAGTGTTTCTATTTGCTGTGGGTTTGTCACAGGCACGATCTCTGGGGCAATGGCGCAGGTAGCACTAAGCAAGCAAGGGAATTGGCTCTGTTTTGTGGCAAAAGATTACAGGGAAAGCATCAGTGAGTGTTGCTGCAGCAGAAACATGGGAGAGAGATGTACAGGTGGCACATCCCCAGTTTCCGAGGACTTCTCCAGTCTGTGATCCTCTCAAGCTGTCTGTGTTTGCTGGTGAGAGCCCCAGGCCGGCTGAGCTGCTTTGCAGTTTACGAACAGCTCTGCGTTCAAAAGTTCACCAGGATTTATAACATGATGGTGCCGTGTGAGTCATCAGCGCTGGGGACTGAACTCGCAGACCTCTCCATCTAAATCCAAGAGCTGCTACAGCCTGAGGTAAAAGGCCACTGCTGTGAGACAAAGGTTGCAGGAGAGCCATAAAACACTCTGTGGCCCCCTACTCTTTGGTGGGGGATGCTGTTGGCTCTGCCCTTGCTGCAGTGACCATGGGGAGATGCGGGTGGCTCTGCCCACCTTGTAGAACAGTGGCTGCTGCATCACCTGTGGTTGGTCCCCTGTGCTGTGCAGCAAAGCAGTGACCAGAAGTGAGGAGAAGCGGGGAAAGAAGGTACTCTAGAGGGAAACTGGAGGTGAGGTGCAAAGTTCAGCACTGTGGGAGGTCCTGTGTTGGATATGGTGGCTGGTGATGTCTCAGCAGCATCAGCTGCGCCCAGACAGGGCTGGTTCTCAGTGCTACATGCAGGTCAGTACCCAGGGGCAGAAGGTCTGTAACAGAGATGAAAAGTGGCTTTAACTGCTTTCTTGCTACTGACTGTTTAGCAGATACAGGCAAAATGGATGTGTGCGCTTGCTCTATCTATCCACAGGCCCCTTGCCTTCTGTCTGCAGATGAGGCTTTAATAGCAAATACTGAGGAGATTTTTTACTACAAAGGTTATTTTCTCCTGATAGCTCCCTGCTCACCCTTGCTCAAAACAAACAGCACTAGGGGCACAGAGGCAGACTACTCCCAAGTTAATCAGCAGCAGACTGTAGCCTTGGAGGGCTGTGGATATGACTTATTTTTCTGCCTTCTGGATTCTGGATGGAGATGCTGAGGAGGGGAGGGTGTGGGAAGTGAATGGCCCCTTCTGCTCTGTTCCATGTAACTAAACCAACCAGCGGACATCACCGGGACAGCAAGTCACAATGTGTTACTTAGAGAAGGTGTGAATTTTAATGGTTCTTGACCCTGCTTAGCAGAGGTATCGTGCTTGGCTTCTCCAGACTGCTATTATATATGAACATTAACTGATCAGGTGTAAAACGGCACTGACTTAGGTCTGGTCCTGCAGTGTGAGACTGTGGTGGCAGCAACCTGTTAGTGTCACGTAGCTGCACTGTGACCCCAGGGATTTCACTTTGAAAGATGGTGTGTGGCTGCTTCAGGCAAACCAAGGACAGCAAATTCCTGCCTGAGAGAAGTTTCTCTAGGCACTGTCTTTTCCATCCTGATTTTAAACCTTCTGTGTAAGTGGGGCTATTGGGGCATACAAAATCATGTATGTATGCATCTTCTGGAGTCAAGCACATATACCCATCTACGTTCATACCTAGGAGATTCAGTCTAAATGTCTACACAGTAAGTGAGGCTGCAGAGTCCAGCTGCCCTACAGGTTGCTAAATGGCTATGGTGGTGGGAAGTGCCTTGAGAAAGGTCTTCTAGCTGAGAACTTAATCTTCTCTTTGGTGCTTGATTCCCAGGAGCATGGTGATGACAGTTCTGTGCAGGACATTGCAGACATCTCTGCAGAGCAAGAAGGGCTTTAGTTTGAAATAAGGCTTCTGGTAAAACAAGAAGAGCTTTCTGTTTCTCCTCTCTACCCCCAAAATATCAAACTTTGGAGCTTTGTTTTCGTTCTCATGCAATGGGAAGTGGGTGAGTTGCTTGGTAGAGCAATGTGAACTGTGCCTGTTTACTGCCCAGGGGTGAATCATCTCCAGAGCTGCATGTATTTGTGTTCCTGATGCTGGCTGCATCCCGCATGTTTCTGATGACCACTTAGTCTGCCCAGGCTGTTGTTGGCTCTAGAAATCCAACCTCTAATTTGATGAACCAGAGTTTTCCACTGGGTAATCAATGAAGTCTGTAAGAATGAAATCTTGGGAGAGTTTCCCAAGGTTTCACATCCCATAGAACAGAATCTCATGGAAGTGTTGATATTCCCAGCCTTTGTTCCAACTGTCTCACAGTAACTGAAGCTAAAAAAACCTATGGATTTGACCTCATTTGTTTTTTAATCAGAGCTTCAGACCATGGCAAATCTTAGAGATACAGGGTAGAAGACACCAGAATCATCTTGAGAAAATAGCACGTATTCAAAAAATTGTGGTTTTGTCAAAACCTAAATATTTTCCTGGAAGGAGGCTGTTTCAATGATAGTTCCAGCTGGGAATAGTTGAAACAAATCATTTAGATTGTTTTGATATCACTTCGCTATTTTGATAAAATAAAAAGTACCAGCTACATTTATTATGACAGATCATACTATAATAAATACAAATCTCTATGGTCACTGTTTTGTAATATATTATGGCACTTTGATATAACCAAAATGGACCATGTTACTATTAAAATACAGTGTTTCAGCACAATTGAAATAAAATATTTTAAGTAACAAATCAGCTCTAAAATTTTAATTTTATGAGAAATACAAAAATCTCAACTTTTTTCCTGAGTCAGATGTAAAAAGGCAGAGAGTTTTCTATATAAATTCATTCTCCCACCCAAGTAATTTTGATTCAGAGAAAGAGGTGAGAAATAACCTACTTGACAATACTGAAATAACTTATTCAACAGATTAGAAACTGATGGAACATGTCCTTCTGCAAAATTAGGTGATAGGAAGGCCACATGTGCATGTGAATATGGGAATGAATGCATTTATTATCACTTATGGTATTTGACATTGGGATCAACCCCCTTCTGTGCTAAATATTGCACTTTCCCACAACTTAAGATCTCAGTGGCTGAGGCAGAAATAGCTGCATGACCACACGCAGTTGTGTTTGTGATGTGCTCCATGGAACCTTTGCTAATGTGGGGTTGCTATCACAGATAGCAGCAGTGAAGATGTGAAAGCTTTGACTTTAACCAATGTGCTGGTACTGAAAAGAATAAACTTCTTGGGGCTGCTAGGGACATGTATCCTTGGCCCTTTTAACAGGTGTAACAGCAATGTGTAGAGGTCTCAGAGCTTTGCAGCAGAACAAGAATTGTCCTTGTGTCGCCCAAGTCGTTGTTGGCCATGACAGCCCTCAAGCACGCACAGTCAGAGGCTGCTGCTCTTTAAAATGAGATGGGATTTGAGAGCTGGTTTCAAAACGTACTGAAGACTCTGCTTATTTTAAATATCCTGATGTTTTTTCAATGGCAGGATTGGGAACGGAGGAAGTTACAAAGTTATTCTCAAAGAATAACTCCAGCAGTGGTGGAGTTACAAAGATTTCATAGCAGAAGAAGAGGATGTTAGTACTTCCACACTTTCGTATAAACACGAATGTTGGGTGTGTGTATATACACTAGCTGAGCTGATGTTATTCAAACACAAGTGTGTTTTGTCAAGTACATTTCTTGAAAGAGTCTGAGTCAAAATATGGGTTATTTATGCATACATAAAAATAATCCTCAAATGATGAGCTTAAGATTGCATCAGTCCTGCAAGTGATTGCTGGTAGTATTTTAATAACAAGAAGCAAAATCGGGAGAAAATTCTGCTTTTAGTTAATCTATTAGAGAATGTGGTTGCTAGTAATGAAGTAATAATTAATTCACTGAGTTAAAGTTTGCTTTATTTATGGATGTGCTAGTTACTTATACATATTTTTATTAGTTAATATTTAAATTGCACTAAGGGCATGTAAGATGCAGCAGCAGAGCCTTTGTGCCGTGATGCTGTGGAAAAACTTGAGCAGCTCGATTTGCAGAAGGGATCAGATCCCCGGAGTCTAATACCTGCTCAGCAGTTGCTTGGGAACTGTCTGGGTGCGAATGATGAAGTTTTGGATCCTGCTGGAGTCAGGAAAGGGCTGGAATATGATCCAAAGCAAGACTGCTTGTCTGGGTTGCTGATGATGCATCCCCCACAACACTGCCAGTCCTGAGCATATGAAAATCGTGGTGTAAAGCATAAAAATCATGAAATGTACCAAAGAAAATAACAGCATATGGAAGATTGCTTTTATTTGGCATGCTTGCTTTTGAAAATTTAGGAGTTATATTTTTAAACCTTATCCCCCTCCTCTTATTGAAGCAAGGAGGGTTAGAAATTTACACTTAATTATTTTTGCAAACGATGTAGCCAGGAAATCCTTGAACACTGTAGCTTAAATGTACCAGGTTATTACAAAATGTATGACACAATGAGATCTTTGGTGTTGCTTGCTCACATTTGCACCTAGATGTACCCAAGTCTATTTGTACAAGTAAGGGATTTTTTTTTTTCCTGAGGAAAAAAGGAGAAAGAAATCTATCTGCAAAAATTGATAGAAAACAGCCTTTTTTCCCCCACATTTTTTTCAATTCCCTCTAGAGGCTTACAGTCTGGTCTCTGTGTGAAAATGAATGGGTGAGGCCAATAGCCTGAAAGCACTGCTGAATGATGCAATGATATGTCTTAAAGTAGCAATATTTCATGGCAAATAATCTTGCTCTAAAACAGACACAAGATGCTGCCATTTTTCTCCTAACTGCATCTGTTCTCTACTTTTCTCACCTTTCTCTCCTGGAAACCTGGTTCAAATCCAACCTAGTGCTTGGTGGCTGATTTTGGAAAGTGATTTTTGTCTTGGTAGCACAAGCCAACCAGTTGCAGTTTACTTGCTCCATGGAAAGTTGCTTATGGTAAAGAAGAGCAAAAAACTTGAGGTTTTGAAGCCCAAGCAGCCTCCCAGCGGTGGACACGGTCTCAAGAGCTGATGCTGGAGAGATCTGTGATGCACAGAACAGCAGCTCTGCTGTAGGAAAAGCTGTGCGACTGGATGGCATGGGGCAAAGACAACCCAATATTTGTAAACTTAAGAATTTCCCCGGAACAATTCAGTTTAGGATGGGGAGAAGGGAACTGTAAATAGTATCACTGATTCTCCTCCCTTTTCTTCTTCCTCCAGTTTATTCTTTCAAACCTTTCTGTGGCAAAAATATTGTTTCAGATGCTTCTTCTGAAAACACCTGTAAGGTTTTTTGTTTGGTTGGTTTTAATTTCTCTTCAATAGTCAATCTCATTTTGAGATATTTCCTTTGCAAAATTATCCAACGAAAAGGATTGGAAGGAGAAAAAGCATTAGCAATGACTTTTTCTTTCGTAAAGTCATTTTGCACACAGACACTGTGGCAGTTGCAGACCCCCAGGGAGGTCCGGAGCTTTAACAGGGCAGTTAGCGGCTCTTTGTCCCTTTGTGTCCCCCGGGCAGGGTGACTGCAGCCCCGGACACCCCTCGGCTGGGGGGCAGGAGGAGCGGGACCCGGAGGGGTCTGGGAGCAGCGGGGCTGCGGACGGAGCCTCCCCTGAGCTTAGGGCCGTGTCTGAGGAGCCCTCCCGGCACCGAGAGCCCTTCCTGCTCCCTGGTGAGTGATTCTTTCTCCCGGGTCTGTCCCGAGGGAGCCCTCGCCCCCCACCAGCGATTGTTTCTGCCGGGTCCCCCCGAGTGAGAGCGGCTGCTCCTGGGATGCGGGGTTGATTTCGGGTTAACCCCCCGCTTGCACTGGGGTCTGTGTTTGGTCTTTGTTGTTTGGTTTTGGTACCGAGTTACAGTTGGTTTAAACTTCCATTTGCTTGGAATCGTTTTGGGGAGATTTTAAGAAATCATTGCGTTAATCTCCACGATAGGGGTGCGACAAAGAAAAAGTCATTATCTGCAAATATCCGCTGGTGGGCTTCTCAGTGAGTGCAGGTGGACGGTGTGTTCGGTGCGCTCAGAAAGGAGATAGCGGCTGCTCTTACCGCAGGTTTGTTTCCCTCCGGCTGTGATTCTTGCGAGGACATTACCAGAGACAAATCTTCCAACCCAAGTACAGCATCACACAGCTGACTTAAGTGCATTATGGGTTTATTTGCACTTCCCTCTGCAGTGTTAGACGTTGGCCATTGCCCAGGGCAGAAAACCAGACACCGTGTACCGATGACCTTACCCAGCACTGAAAATCCCGCGAGCTGAAAGCACGGCTGTTTTCTAGCTCGGGAATTGTATTGAATTGCTCCAAACCTTCTCCTTTTATTATTATTGGTTTTAGATTAACACCAGGTAGGTGTGTTAGGAGCAATAAATCCATGGGCAGCAGCTGGGGAGGGGAAGGGGGAGACAGGGTCTGACAAGGGAGCGCAGCCCCTTTGCATCCAGTGGTTTTGCTGCAGGTGGATTCGGCACCAAAGGATAATTTGTGTGCATATGAAACGTTTGCAGTAATGTGTAAATATGATTGGCAGGCTCCTCGTGGGTGTACCTAGTGCTGTGACACCACTGAAAACTATTGGTGCTCTTTTTAAAATTACTTTCCTCACCTTTCAGTGGGTTTACTCCTCTGATACAGCTGGTCTAGGGGCTTTCACCATCCTGCCTGCTCCGAGCAAATTGCCATTGCGCCTTTTACTACCCCATTGCCTCTGTGTAACTGCTTGATATTTATCATATTTATCAACTTCGGAAGGGATTGAAAAGAACACAGCCCATCCCAGCGTTGCTCTGGCACTGTGAGCTTTACCACATCCCCCTAACGCTATTCATTAGCCTGAATATTTGCAGCGTGTTTGGCAGGCTGGGCAGAATGCATTGAGGCTTTTGCTTTTTGTTAAGGGGAAGGGAGAAAAGAAGCAGCAAGTGAGGAAGAGACATGGCCTGGCTGCAGTGGTGACTCAGCTGGAACTGCTTGCAGGGCTGTTTACGTGCTCGGAGAAGCAAATTGCAAAGCATGTTTTCAAATGAAATTTGCAGGAGGGCTTCCTTTCAGCCTGGCAGAGCTGCTGCTGTGTTGATTGTTGTGGGTTTTGTGTTGTAGCTTTTGCAAATCTGGCTGGTCTCGAAATAGTCCAAAAGGTTTATTTCACCTCCTGCTCCAGCCAGAAGGGGTCTGAATATTTGTGTGCGTGTTTTTTATCTCCAACCCTGCAGCAGTTTCAAAAGCCAAGCAAATGTTAAACATAAATGCTTAAAAGATGTTGAGGTTTTTTTGATGCCCCTCTGGTTAAAAAAGAAAAAGGTAAATGGGAGCAAAGCAGAACAGAAGAAAACTGTTTTGTGTGCTAGGGAAAGAGAAAATGTAAAGGAACAGGATGTTGAAAATGAAATGTCCCAAAACAGCTCCTGTGCAGACAGAAAGGTGTCTACACCATCAGTGTCTTTTCTTTTCTTCCTCTTTTTCCTTTCCTTTATGAAGATGTTTAGTTTGTAGCCAATAGATTGATGGTGAATTGTACTTATTTACACTCTGGCAGAAGGCAGTCAGGGTCACTTACAATAATACTCCCATTAAAGGCTCTTTATAAAACTAGAGCAGTGTAAAAGGGATGTGGTGATACAGAGAGCAGGCTGGTTCGCAGCCCCTGTGAGAAGTGGTATTGCCACCATAACACTCTCCTAAAATGTCTGGCAGGCCTCTTTTGATAGCTTATTCCTGCAAGTTAGTGCTGCTCCTTCCTGTAGCCCTTGCAGTCCTTGAGGTTTATAGATTTGAATAAGCTTTGGGTCCTGAAGCCCTTGAGTGGGAGAAGGACCATCCACCTCTGGCTCCACAGGTTCTTGCTTTGTCTTCCCTCTCCTGTGGGTCTGTGGGGTTTTTTCCACCTGCCCAGGCAAGCCCAAAGGGAGTAATCTCATCAGATGTCACCCTGTTGTTTCCTTCCTTTGGTTTATATGATGAGACAAGGCTCTGATTTCACAGTGCTGTGTGCTGACGTTACCTTGCAGGCAGACTTGGCCGTGTTTCTTGGAGTTCCTTCAGGCAGTTATGATACACACAACCAGGACTGGACTCATGACCTGTCCGTACGAGTTAACAGAAAAAAACCTCTAGGATTTCACCTCTGGAGTTGAAGAGCTCCATATAAAGCTATTGCACCTTTGAAACACCTGTTTTTCATCACCTTGCAGGCTACAAATGGCCTCTTTAATGCTACCATTGAAAAGAATTTCTACTGCAGGGCTATTTTAAAACACTATGGGGCAAATTGCTCACCCATCTGAGCTGTGCTGGCTCTGAGCTGAGGGATGGAGCAGTGGCATTAAGTATCTCAGGGCAAATTTTACATGTGGATGTTTGGTTGCAGCAGCAGCAGGTGCTGGCTGGGTCGGGCTGTGATTTGAGCTGCTGAGCCTTGACTGGGCTGGTGGCTGCAGGGAGGTTCGTCCAGTAGCCAGGGCCATGGAGAGTGGAGCAACTGCAGCAATGTTGTCTTTTCTCTCCGGGTTAGAGTCCCCTACAAGCACTGCAGAAGCCATTTACCATTGAAGGATTCTCCACTATAGGGAAATCCCTCTGAGACCACTTTGGATGGGGTTACAGCTCCTCCGCATTGCCAAGAGCATTGCCAAGTGACCAGATGGCACTACAGAACCAGGCCTCAAATATTAGTCAAAAAACCCATTGCCTCCTCCCCTTCGATTCCTTATTTGGCTGCTGGCACTGAGAAGATTTCATGTTCCTGGAGCTGGACGCTTGTCAGCATCCTCGCCGCTTGTCCATCCGCCCACATCCACCCCCCACCTCCTGAACAAGCTGCTCAGACTACAGATGTGATGTGTCTTTAGCCATCGAGTACCCATTACTAAGGGATTTGTATTCAAGAGGGGTTAGGTTATGTATTTGTATTGCCTTTTTTTCTTTAGTGTACCTTGTATTTAATTTGGCAGAAAGCTCTGAAGCTGCTTTACCTTTACTACATTATTATTCAATTGTATTTCCCTTGATGAAAAACCTGGCAGTCTGTTGCTCAGTGACAGATGTGCTAGCTTTGGTTGAATCACCACCACTAGGCTTATTATCAGTTTTACTAATGTTTGCTGTTTTACAGTGTAACAGGTAGGGTGATTCATTGAATCAAGTCAAACACACAGACACACATATGCATACACAGATTTAGATACACCCTGCCACATACACAGAGGTGAGTCAGCCTAAAATGATCCTTCCTTCATGCATTTCTCTGACAAAATGTTCCTGGATCCCCTGCCTGTTTGTGCCTTGCTGAGCAGGTTCCACGATGAAATGTCCCTTGGCAGAGGGGCAGGGCTGCAGGGTGTCTGCCACAATTACAGTCACCAGCACTTAAAGTCCTTGCTAACTGCAAACAGCTTTGACTAGTGGGTAGGGCACACCTGTAAGATTGATGGAATGCTTCTTTGGTTGTTCAGGTTGTAGAAATTCATATCCAGAAGTCCAGAATTTGTTTTGTGCAGATGACTTACCCAGTGTACCTGCTTCACATGGGGAGCTTCCCCACTCTGGTGTGTGCAACAGGGATTTGTAACTCCTGAAATTAATTGCATGGGTTAAGATAAGCCTGAGCTCAAGCACGTTTTAAAATACTGGGTTCCCTGCTGTGTAAATCCAAATGTTTCTGCAAAAGTGTTGGAATGTCGAGGCTTCTGGGGAAAGCGATGCTACCTGCACATGGAACCCCATCATCCGTCCAAGCTTTCCCAGTCACCAGTGTAATGAGTGTGCAGGTCACAGTGCTCAGGGTGGGTGACCCTGCTCTGCATCTTGCTCTCCACAGATGTTTTGTTGCAAGTTTTCCTTCCATAGGGACAAATCTCATTCTTGGATCCCATAACAAGAACTTCATATGGTCATCATTGACACTCCTAGGTCTTTGCGATATCCCTAGTACCTCTAAAATGTAAGTGTCCCAGCTTCAGAGGAGCTCTTGCGAGTCCATGGAGTTCTTCCTGCAGGAGATGCAGTTGGTGGTGGGTCTGGGAGGAAGATCAATCCAAACACTTCAGAAATTGCCATTTGTGTTGCAATCCACTTCAGTGCTCCAGAGAGCTGCTTTATTCATCGTGATTTTCTCAGCTCGCAATGTCAGGGAGCCTGAAGTGTTTGCAGATTTAATTCTGTACATCCACACACTGAAAACTCTGGTTGCTCTGAATTATGTAAATCTCCAGAGGCTGCAGAGCTGGGCCAGGAGTCTCCCAAGAACAGGTTTTCTTGTGGCTCTGCACCCTCCTCTGTCTCCCAGCTTTCAAGGGGGAATTGCCCATGTGGTGGAGTATAGCAACAGGAAAAAAATGTTTAGGAAAACTTTGGCTTCGTATTTAGTCTGATTTTAAGGCACAATAATGGGCAGTTTATGTTATATACAAACTGCTTGGTCTCTTTAATTAAAACTTACAGGGACTGGCTGTAAAATAATGAATGTCTCACTGTGTCGTATTGAAACTTTGTCTAATGAATTCTTTACCTTGTCTGCTTCTGTCTCCATCTGACATCCTGTATTCATTCAGAAGGTGTTCCTCATAATGAAAACAAGGTCACTCTTTCAGCATTTGATGGCCAAGAAAGGAAAAGGTGATAGAACTGCAGCCTTACAGAATGTGTTATTTTATTTTTTTTTCTTCCTTCCATAATTGCAAAGAACTTCCATTGATGTCAACAGGACTTAGACTTGAATAGCAGGACAAGAATAGGTGCCAGATCGGACCATAGGACAAATTGGAGTTCAGTCCAGATATTCAGTTTCTTACATTGACTTTCCACTTTTGCCTGTCGTTGCCTGATGGGATAATAATACCAATTCATAAGAAAGAAGGATTTGTTCTTCTCTGCTCATAGGCCAATGTCTCATACTTATTAGTCATATTGATGTTGCATACAGAACTAAATTTGAGATCTGAGCCTTGCAGCATTGCCCTCTGTATAGGAGCATAATAGCAGAAGCTGCCTGCCCTGGCAGATGTAGCAGCCAAAGAATGCAGGAAGGAAAGTTTTATTAAATTCCCTTACAGACAGGGAACTGAGGAAGAAAGGCAAAGTATTCTTTTGCACTCTCAATGGGTCTGGTGACACTAATAGAGCCTAAACCCCATCCCCTTGTGTCTGACGGTACACAGGGAGTGCTGGACCAGCTCCCATTGCAGTGGCTGCACCGTCTCATGAAGTGATGGGAGTTTGTGTTCCCCTTCATAGAAATTATAGGTTTTAGGTTGGAAAAGGCCTTTAAGATGGTCGATTCCAACCAAAAGCTAACACTGCCAAAATGGGAAGTTTCCCAAAATGGTTAAATTTGCTGTCAGTTTGAGCTATCCTTCTCCTTTAATACTTGCTAAGATGCTAAGGTAGTCCTGGAAAGACCTTTTAGGTTTGTTTCAAGATTAAGATTCTAAAATGTCTATGGAAAAAAACACATTAAATATATTTCTTTGGAAATGTAGTAGGCTATAAAATATTTGACCTCAAAATGACTGATCATATTGTTTTTATGAAAACTTGTACTTCCATAGAAATTAAACAGGTAGCTTACAGCAATTTTGCCTCCTTTTGCCTCATGTTAAAAGGAAAAAAAAAAGGCCAAAACCAGTGAGGGAACAAATACTGCATATAACCACAATTTTA
Organism: Patagioenas fasciata; assembly: GCF_037038585.1. NCBI lineage: Eukaryota > Metazoa > Chordata > Aves > Columbiformes > Columbidae > Patagioenas > Patagioenas fasciata. Next base: position 5,063,428 of record NC_092539.1, read on the forward strand.
AGGTAATATGTCAACAGAATTCTTCTGTGTGAAATAAATAAAGCAAAGCAGCATTTTATTATGTTAAGAAACACAGGAGCCAGATCTGCTCCTGTGCAGTGGCAAGCTTAAACTTAAATTTAGTTAATTACATGTGTTCTCTATTTTTTTTTTTTCCTAACTTCCCTTAATGTCACAGGTTATTCTCGACTTCCCACCACATGGCACTACCCCGGTGTGGTTTCCCATTTGAACACGTTAGGATATAGTGAGAGCCCCATCATTTTTCATTATAGATCCTGTCTACCAAAGTGTGTGTTTGGGTCTGAAATACCAGCGTGGGGTGCAGAACAACCCCTGCTCTGGTGTCCCCAAGGGAAACCTTTGCTGGGGGTTGGTTGCTAATGTGACACAGGCAGCTGTGGCAGAGATGGGCTGGGGAGAGGATGGACATGCAGATGGTCATTTAATGTAATTTAGGCAAGAGCCAGTGATTAGTAATATTCCAGAAGGTGATGGCTTCTCTCCCCTAATCATCTGTAGCTGAACTATCAGATCACGCTCCTTCAATGACAGAATAACAGATCCATGAGTTTTTCTCTCCCTCTGGCCTGTTTGTGAGAGCTTGAGGCTTTTTTCCCCTAGATCCCTGGGATTCTGTGGTTGGAAAAGATTATTACCTGGCATAAATCAGCATAGTTCCCTGATCCAGTCCTAAGAAAAGTCAATGGCCCAGAACATCTGACAGCTGTGGGAAGAGTGGACCTGCACTGCAAGGTTTTTTTTACCCCCAAACCAACCTGGCAAATAACTTTGAGCAGCACATGATATGGGGCGGGGGGGAAGAGGGAAATCACAATCTACTCACAGGCAGCTGGCAGATATTACCAAAAAAAGAGGTAGAATTCAAAAAATTATTCATTATGAATTATTTCCTGTAATCTATGGAAAAATACAAACGCTCCAACACATCCAGGAAGCCCCAACATGTGGCCTCTGTCAACTGTAATGAGTCTGGGAGATAATCTGTCCGGGAGGTGAGTGTTGGTGACAAGAGTGACACATTAGACTTCAGCTCCTAGTGACATCCACCTCCTGGGGACGCTAAGCCAATTTACTTAATTCCGACGAAATTTCAGTAATAGAAGTAAAGGTGGCTTGCTGAGTGGAGGCTGGGGAAGGATTAAAGGCATTTGCATTAATAAATATAGATGTTATCATGGAGAATTAATGTTCTTTGATATAGATCTTGGCAGCATTAGACGACGCTAGGTACAGTGCCTCATTATCTCTGAGAGGTTAAGGGGTCAGCCTGGGACAAGGGGAAGTGATTTATGCAGCATCTTTGTCAGATATATGAGAATATGTATGAAATAATCAGACTTGCAGAGACCATTAGTAAAAATCTCCCAGGATCCCAAGGTCTCACATTGCACTAGATTCGCTGTGTCTATATGGCACGTCATTCAAGCACTTTCTTCCTCTGTTGTGTCCCATCTCTCACTCATCCTTTTATATGTTATGTTAGGGTTGTTCCTTCCCCTTCCAGCATCTGATAGACAAATGTTATTTAAAAGGGGTGCTTAATCCAGAAGAGAAGGAAGATTTCTTTCATTTGCTATTTCTCCCTCTTTCTGTAACTCCTTAGGAAATACTGACTCGGGAGGTGACATTTAAATGAAAAGGACAAGTGGAGAGATGACTGTTGAATGGTTTGGGTATTAATTGAAGCATCGAGGACAAATGAATGGATTTGTGGGCCTCTTTGCATGTGTGGGAATGGAGAATCATGCAGGTGCACAATGCATGGAAGGCTCAAACCTGCAAAAACACTTGGATATATGTGGCACAGTAATCTACCATGAGCAACGGTCAGTCCTGGGTGTGTTAGAGAGCTCCACTCTGTAAATACCACGATCCCCACATATTTGTGATGTTTTATGTCACCTGAAGGACTTGCCAATAGAGGGAAGGAAGGACCCCAAGCAGTGCTCAGTCTCACAGGGGCATGATACCGCCCAGTTCCCTAACACTGTATACACTATAATACAATATAATATATCTAATGTGCTATAATATTTTATAATTGCTGACAGTTAGAATGTGAATCCTTCCAAGCAGCAGTGAAGACCCAGATGTGCACGCAGTTGACTCCCAATATTGCCTGAAGCTGAGCATCTCGGGCTGCCAAGTAGAAAATCCTTTGCCAGACGTTCCTTTCTCGTGCAAGTCAACAGTATCTTCAAACACTCATTAGCAGGGATTTTCTGATTGCTTTTGATTATTACTTCTCTCCTCTGGATTGTTGCAGAGAGGGTCGCTCCTGTGAAGCAGGAATTATTTATCATTTGTCTGTGATGGGAGCAAAGTCGTGGGACAAGTAGCGTAGTTGTTGGTGAGTTGTAGGTAGGCGATAGACCAAAGAGGAGTGATGAGGATGGCACTGCAGATTATGTTTAAGAAATGGTTGCAGATCAGCATTTCTGACAGTAAATTCATCTTGGGAATCCTTGAGAAGGGACTCAAATTAACCTCCTCATTGCAAACAGCTTTTGGCCAGGATGGGCAGAACACAACAGTTCTAATTCCTGTATTCTAGAAAAAAAAAGACAACGTAATAAGCCAGGACTTTTAAAAGCTTGGAGTTCACTTGAGAGTACCATGTGGCTCTGTGTTTTTCCTGATTATCATTTGAAAGTGTCCTAAAAGCTATTGATTTTTTTTTTTTACACATTTTCTAAAAAGAAACAAGTGAGTAGCAGAGAGAGATCTAAATAAATGAGGGAATCTATTGATGGAGAGGCTGAGACTGAGGGGAAAAAAACCAAGTTTGTCATCAGTTCTACTGCTCTGGGACTACTTGTGTGACATGGGTTTCCCTGAAGTGCACAGAGCTAAGGATGCCCATTAAGGAAACATTCAAATAATCTCCACTTCTGTACTCAAGAGGTATTAGTGCAGCACAGGCCCATTGCAATCTTTGCAATCTTTCCTCCTCTGCGTTACAACAAGAAGCCACCACGGACTTCAAGCACCACCATCAGGAATTCAACATTTAATTCCTATTTATATTCTAAGGGAACTGGGCCTGGACTGCGCCAGCTGCTTTAAAACCTTCCCATCTCCTCTCTACAGCACTAGACTCATCAATGTCTTTTGTTATCCAGAATCAGGGTAACAGGTAAAGCTAAAAATAAATTGAAGTGTAAGGGAAATGGACAGAAGGAACTGGATCAGATCAGACAAAATAGTCTCTTTGCACCTTTACATATTTTGTTCTATTTCCTTTCTCTACTTTTCCTTTCCATTTCAAGACGAATGTAATACTTCTGAACAAAAACACTTGAACTTTTCATTTTAAAAAATATCATTCACTGTAATCATGCCCCATTCAGTGGTATTTGCCTATAAAAAGGTGATATTGAAAAGTTTCTGTCCAGCACTGTGACAATTATCATTTCTGTTCAAGACTGTCCTGGGTCTGTCTTGAGCCTTATTTATGGACTCCTTGATTTTCAAAACCGAATGCTGTCAAGTTGAGTGTCTTTTACAGTCAGTCAGTGAAGAAAAGGATCATAAAGGAAAATAAGAATGGAGACTATTATAAAGTAAGAAAAGCAGAAGGAAAATATGGGACTGTATAGGAGACAGGAGACAGAAAAAAATATAACAGGAGATTTTGTTATAATATAATGTAATGAATGTCTTCAACTCATTTGGGCCAACCCATTTCATATATAAGCGGGTGTGTGGAGGCTGGGATTGCTTTGCTTTTTGTACTAGTCCAGTCCATAGGAGATAACAGGGTGCTAGAGTGAATGAAATTATATTCTTATACCTGTTTTCAGCATAACTTAGTGCAGGAATGAGCACAAGATCAACAAAAAATGTGTATAATGAGGAACCTTTATCACCTGAGCAGAACAACCCTATTATCCCAAAAGAGAGAGTATTAGAGGGTTTTTACTCTATGGATAGTCTGGGTACTGAGGGTGAAGGGGAGGGAATTTCACCAGTTGGTATTAATAATTCTCCAGTATGTCCCCTCTCCAAACTGGTTTGCTGACTGGTGAAGGGTATTAATAACTCCACTGGGGCTATTTGCTGCTTGGCTGCAGAGCTCTGAGAAAGAAAACAGGCCTGAGGAGAAACTGCAAGTCTGTTTTCAGAGGTCCTTTGAATATTTGGGTTCTTTAGGAGTTAAGAACTTCTTCTTTTAACATTTTTTTGGTCTGTTATGTTTATATATATGATGAGCTTGTGACAAGGACCCAATTATAGGGTTTTTTTAATCTCCCCCTTTCTTCTCCACTTCTTCCTCCAACCATAATCAGGGACACCTGGAAAGAATAAAGAGTTGTTTGTTTGGCTTGTCCTTCTCCCCCTTATTTTCTTGTATATTTGATGTTGTGAAAGCAAGGCTGTTAGAGATCCATTAAGCAGTGTTTGTAACGGAAGGAAAGTGTTCTATCTGGTTTCAGGAAGATAAGGCACATAAATCGAACTCTCGCTACATCTAAACATTTCTGCAAATAGCTGAGAAGCAGACAAACATGTAGTCGCTTTTACAACGTGCTGCATGCTCCATCTTGCCACCACCGGCAGCCAGGAGAGCTTGAGAATTGAGATCAGAAGCTCCAGACAAGACTGATGAACAGTTTTCCAGGCTGGAAATAGATATTTACAATAAGATAATTCATTTGCTTGCTACTGTATTGCTTATGCAAGGACCATCCAGCATGTCCACTCAGGCAATGAGACCACTCTGCAATGATGATCCATTTGATAATTAGAGCTGGTTTATCCTGGCTCCTATGGCTTAAAAGATACTTTTCTCCTTTCAACGAACTTAATATGGATTGGGAAGACTCCTGGTTATAGAATGTCTGAATTAAAACTCTCCTGGAATTATGAGGAATGAGAATATTTATTCTTTTGTCCCAGTGTCTCAGAAACCAGGGTCAAAAAATTATTCCTGGCTACTGAAGGAATGGATGAAGTGTGTGCAACAGCCCTTGACAGACAGCATCCCCGTGATTTGTGCTCAGAACTGAGTCCCCAGGTGGATAAATCAGTCCTCTGTTAGATGATAAATAGTCCTTGGATTTAATCTGTACTGAAAGGGGCTTGTAGGTAGTTAACAGGTCAGAGCCTCTCACTGACTACTCAAGACATATCTGTCTTCGGACATCTGGCAAGGTTGTTTAAGGAGTATATTGCTATTGGGTGGGCAGTCAGGTTTAACCCTAGCTTAATTATTAGGTGTGCAGTCCCTAATTATGGAAAGCAAGGGTGCATCTGTGGCACAGAAGAGCTGGAGGGACCGGAGAAAAAGTACCCAAACTAACAGGAGTCCTGAGTGTTTTTCCTGTTCCCACCCCATGACACTAAAGACTGTGTTTTCAAATGTCCACCTGTAAGTTATTCTGTGTTTCCTTCTTAATATACGATCTCTAATGGACTTTTACAGCCCTAATCTGATCCCCATGAGCCAGAGGCAGAAGCCACATCTTCGCAGACTCCACCTTTCCAACTGGTGTGTTTTATTATTATGTGGGAAAAGATTTTGGAGGGGCAGGGGGGAGTTTGAAGGATATTCAAGAAGTATCTCAGCAAAAGAAGAGCTTGAAAAGTCAAAACAGCCCATTAATTCCTTCCCAAAGACAGTTTAATACCCATTAGGAGGGAGACACAGGATGTATTTCCCAGTTGGCTGTGGAGTCAGAGATGCCAACTTCGTGTTTCAGGGGCTGACACAAAACTGAGGAATCTATTCCCCTTTGGGGTGTAATTTCTTAATATATTAAAAACAAAAGACACAAAATGTTAAAGATGACTTAAGAAAATGTTACTAACAACTCCCTGGGGTCAAGAGATCTAGAAGAACTCAGCTATTTCTGACTTTGAGCCAGAACTACTGGGGTTTTTCTCTTTAATATCTCTGGTCTCTGTGGCTGTGATGCGCTGCCTATATTTTAACAAGAGATTCAGACAATTTTGCCCTCTGAGTCTTAGAGAAATGTGCTGTCCCGGGGGAGCATGCCCTTGCAGAAGGTTTATTCTTAATTTGTTTTTCTCCTTAAACAGAAACGTTTTCTCACAGACATTTGCTAGGCAACAACAGCACAACTGTGCTTTCCTACAGAATGTTTCTGCTAGGCCTGGTTTAAGAAAACTTCAAAATCCTGTGAAGAGTCACGTTGTGCTGCTGTTCCATAGTTAATGTGGTGTAGGTATGTAAAAATCAAAATGTTGCATAACACTTTGAAAAGGGAACCAGGGAAAGTTCCAAACATCGTGTTCCCAGGATATTTTCTCTAGTTTTGATATCGTTTAATTGGTCTTGTGCTTTTATTTTTGATAGCTGCATGAAAATTTTGTTTAAGGTTTCTATCAAAATTTGGGATACAATCTGGGAGTTTATTTTACACTGCCCTTCAGTTTTCGATACCAGCTCCAAATTCTCACTCTGCTACTTCTAAATCCGCATCATACAGATATGATGCATTTTCATTTCACAATCATTTTGCCTGCTGTTTTAGAATCCATCTCTCTATACTTCATGTCTGCTTGTGTGATTCCATGGAGCTCAAGACACGGTGAAATTGCACATTTTAAACCAAATCTGTTATTCTGATGCAACTTGGTCGATTTTAATGCTTGCATTAAACTAATTTTTTTAGAATGAAAGATCAGTCACATTCTCCAAAGAAAAGAAATTTCCCAAAAGACTATGAGTTGGAGAGAAAAACTATAATACAAAATGTAGGGGTTTTACACTTCTTGGCCAATTTATATGTCAATGAAGGAGATTATTGTTAAGGCACCTTGATGGACTTTGTCCTCTTAAAATCTTGTTCTGGACATCCTGTATCCTGAAAACATGGATGTATGGACTTAGTGGGTACTGGAGATGTGAAAATGCTCAAAGTTGTATCAATCTTAAGGACCAAGGGCTTTGTTTCAGATGTTGTCCTCAGGGTGGTGGTCCAGCTCTGGATTTCCATGGTTATCCTTGATCAGCAAGGATAAGTTTGCTTTAATTGCTGCCTCTAAGAGGGATTGAGCAAACTAGATGCCCATCAGCAGACCCCCTGCATCATGTCTCCATTTTCCTGAGTGCTTTGCTCAAAGGGTCAGGGTTACACTGTCCAACAAGGTCCCTTGAATCCTGGGCAGCTCTTCTTCTCCAGTGTGAAGGTTATTAATGGGTATAATCCATCAAGTAAGAGACTTGAGGAAATGAGACTGCAGAAATGCACCTTTACGACTTGTGAAAGCTAAGTTGGCTGTTGACAGGGCTGAGGAGTCTTAATAAGAGGGGTAGGAAAAAAAAAACCACACATTTTTATGAGGAATTAATTTCCTCTCTCCATTATGAAGTGCTGGGATGTTCATTTAGCATGCAGTAGGTGGGTGTTAAGATTAGAGCTGTGGAGGAAATGGATATGTGAACGTGCTAAATCTTCCTCAATGCCAAAGCAAGAAGCTCTGAGAACATGCTGCTGATCCTTCTTCATTTGAGCCAACCCTAACAATGTCTTCACAGAAGCAGGAGACCAGTGATTCCCATTTAAACCCATTCTTCCCCTGTTCCACGCCCTCAAAATATAGGTAAAATATGTCAAGACCCAGGAGGAAAGATACCCCAATGTTACTGATGTGAAAACTTTTAAAGAAGTCTTTACAAATCCCTCCTTAGCGCTTTGGGATTCACTCTATTAGGTTAAACCTGTATTTATAGCTTCCTTTACGCTCTTTATTGTATCTGATGCATTTAGTCTTCAGTAAGAAAAGGAAGAATGTGTTGGAGAACTTCACATGTGCAGCCCTGGGAGCACTTGAACACAGCTCTGTTCATCTGGTCAACAGACCAAAAGCTGATCTGATGTAACAACCTTAGTCACAATGTACTTGGAAAAATCTTACTCTAGATCTGATTTCAAATAGAAAAAGTGTCCTTGTTTTCCTCAGGCGACAAGAAAACAAGTTTTGGGTCAGCTTATGGAAAGCCATAGGTAAGCTTAGCACTTTGGTTTCTTTCTATGTGCTGGAAGAAAGTCAAACCTATCCTGGTGGGGTGTGAAATGGGGAAAAAGACAACGAAGAGTCACACATGAAGTGGATCTTTGTGCAGATGGCCAGCATGCAGCCTTTCACACCACTTAAATCACACTCTCTTTTTTTTTGAATAAAACAGTATGCAGGGTTCATGCACTGCATGAAGACAAATATCACCTTCCGTGGGTGTGGAGACAGCATTTTCAGGGATGCTGAGAGCACTCTGTACTGGACCGAATGCTCTGCACTCTGTATTAACAAGAGACTCCTCTCCCTCCATAGTCAGGCTACTTTCTGCTTTGACTTTTTCAGGAATCAGTTATCCAACAACTTTGATGTCTTCACACTGTTGCCTTGGACTGTCTTGCTTGCTAATATTCACCTGCTTGGAGACATTAATATTTGGGGTGAAAGCTCTTTGGAGCACATTTCTTCCAGAGTGTCTGTATCCAGCACCTGGCACAGCTCCGGGTCTGAGCTGTCACCCCAACGGAGATGACAATCAAGGACATCCACCTCTATGGCCACGGTAACATCTTGTTTTCATCAAAGCTTCATCCCTCACGTCTCATGCAGTACATTCGCTCTCATGTTCTCCCCTTGCAAAGAAAGACATTGTGTTTGGTGTGATAATGGAACTTAAGGTCATATTTTGCCTTCAGCCATCAACATGTGCAAATGCTGTATGACTAATGAGGCAGTCTCAAATTACTATCCCACACTGTTTTTCTACAAGGTAACTTTTGTTGTGTTTGCAATCCCTCCTGACAGGTGGTGAAGAGCTTGTCTTTCCCTTGGGCTTCTGTCTTGAACTGGAAATCCAACAGCAGCACGGGTTCCTGGCCATAAGGGACTTCTCTCCTCTTCCGTAAATGTGCTAAAAGGAAAATCTGCCTTTTGGTTTGTCTGACTTGCTTTCAATTTGTTTTCAGCCTTTTTTTCTTTTCCTTAGGGGGCTCTTTTGCCAGCTCGGGGAAGCTTTGTTCTTTCTGCAGTGTCAGATGGCAGCTTGGCCAATTCACATGCCAGGGACAGACAGATGTGGACAAAGTGGGACAGTAGTGGGATTGGTGCATGGCCACAGTGCTTAGAGATGAAATAAGGTTTCTGCTCCCTAGCCTTCTCTTTTGCCAGCAAAAATGACTCAGCTTGACAACAGAGAAGGCTTTCAGGTTTAAAAGTGATAGATTATAGCAAGCAACTCATCAATGACTCCGCTTGTCAGCATTCATCACTTGAACCCTGACCCTTCCTCCCTTCCTCCCAAGCCTGCCAGAGGTTTTCTAGCCCTGGATCATTGCCAAGGATTAAAGGGGACAAATGGACAACGTTTTCAGACACTGCACACTTTTGGAGTGTGCTTTCCAAGTGTGCACTTTAACAAAGATGCTTTTAAAAGAGACCTGCTTTTCAGGAAGCACCGAGTGTCTTCTGATCTGAAAAATCAGGTCTCATTAAGGTTGTCCATATTGGGCATCTTCAAAATACGAAAGCTCAGGATAAAAACCTAACTCCTGACTCAGCTTCCTTTGGAAAAATACCCTAAGGAGCTGCAAGGGACTTTTCACTCTTAGAGGACAAGTCCCTGCTGGGTCAACCTGATGCTCCTGGTATATCCATTGACCCAAACATGCAGGTAAATTTTCCCTTTCTCCTGTTACGATGTAGCTTGCAAACTTTCTTTCTCATTCCAACTTGGATTTCCACAATTTGTTCCTTCCCTGACATCCAAATCCACATTTCTGCTTTGCTCTGAACTAGAGAGAGGAAAAAAAGCAATGATGTGATTTTGTTTTGATCGGACGCCTGACCCTCTCTCCTCATCTCTTCATTTTTTTTTTTACATGCTGAAGGGGATCCATCAAGATAATTTCCTGTTATTAGGTTTGAAGTGTTTTGAATTTGAAATGCCTTTTCACTTAGAAAGAATTGATGCCTATAACTTGTAATGTGTTAGCAGTTTCGTACAGTGCCTGACAGCCCAAACTACATTACAGGTAGCTAATCCCAGTTGCTGAGCTCCATTAAAGACTAGATCGTATCTGTTAATACAGCCATACTGTTTGGGTCATTGTGCTGATGTAAGGAGCACAGCTGCCTGGTGAAAGATTATGATGTGAGAGTACATCTTTATTGTTTTCAACTGGAAAACTGTATGGGAGATACACTAGTCATGACTGATTGAAGATATGAAAAGGATTTTGAGCTTTCTTGCACACTCTGTGTTTCTCATTCTGTTTGTCATTCCTCCATGTTTGGTAAATAAATAAATACATAAACCCAAACCTTGAGGATAATAGGAAAGGCAGAGACTCATAGGTGTTCCTCTTATTTTCAGTGGTTTTGTTGTAATGGACTGAGGATTGCAAGTCTCAGGAATCATTTCCCAGCTCTGACACTGATCTGCTACCTAGTCCTGGGCCACTTTTCCCCCTGATATTCCCCCAATATTTTTTCATCCTATCTGTTTTAGTATTAGAAGTACAATATGGCAGTGGCTTCTCTGTCCTCTTTGTGTGCATCATACTGGCAGCCTTGTCCCATTTGCCTTCTCTGTACACCATCCTCGTATTCTCCAATTCCCCATCTGCTGGTTTGCAGAACCACATGCCATTTTGCCAAGTAAATATCGGTACCTCATTTCCCAGTACTGGCTGTTCAAGGGACACTCTCACCTAAAGCCTTCAATCTCCTTATCTTCCTTTTCCTTACGTTATCAGTAACATCTCGGGTTTGAGATCCTCAGCACCTAGAATAACACTTTGGTTCCTCATCTTGCCGGATGTCAAGAGGTTTCTGTGTGTTGTGCTGTAGCCGGTGTTCATCTGACTCCTTTATCTAGGCAGAAGCATAAACCGTGCTGTCTCTGGCTCTGTATCCATCTTACCGCTCTTGCCACGGCTGTTCATATCTCAGGTTGTACTCTGTCAGCGCGACGGATTGCTCGGCAGGCTTGGAAAGGAAGCAGTCTTATTAAAAAAAAAAATCACATTAAGCATAGCGTGTGTTTCACGCTCCTTTAGCATCTGATCCTGCTGCAGAGTGTTGTAATTCCCCCGGCTGCTTTTGAGTTTCCTGTCACACTTTTAAATGTGGTTTGGTACATTCTCTGCATGCTCTGTCAGTAGAGTTCTCCAATAACCTCAGCACACGAGCGGTAGGAAAGCAACTACCAACTCTGCTTTCTTGTGTGCTGAAGTGTGTGGATCACAAATGGAGATAAGTTCTGCATGGGAAGAAATTTCCTACTGCTGAAGCCTCTTCTCAACAAGGCAGGGTTTGTTTTTTAACTGGACCGCTCATTCGCAATTCTGTCTTGAGCAACAAGTAGCAATAGGATGTGCCTACGAAGAGATGTTTCAGTATGTTTGAATTAACTTCTAAAGCAAATGAGTCAAAGCTTCTTGTAATGGTTTTAAATATTCTCAGCATGAATTAGATAAAATTATCTTGAACTTGAACAAGGTTTGACAAATCCACTTTGAAAGTTCCTTCAAAGGAATATTCAGGAGTGTCTTCTAGGAAGACACAACACCCCTGGCTGTCCTTAAATCAAGTCAAATCTTGACCATTGTGTCTTTACTAGGAAACCAGAGAATGTATGACTGTGGAAACCAACATCTGAAAAACTTAATGATGGAGTCAGCTTCTGAAAACACAGAAAACAGCTAGAATCTTTGGGAAAAGGTGGCAAGGAAATGGCTAAACAAAACTCTTAGTGAAAGTTGAGGGTAACACAGATCTTGTAAAATAGTTGTGTATATTGAACATCAGCCCCTTAATAAAGGGTGGTATTTCTGCCAGTTGTCTAACAGCCCATTTATTTTGTCTTCCCACAGTCCCTTTGAAACTTATTCACCGTTTATAAATGCACCCAGTGTGCCAACATGCTGCCTCTGTGTTGGTTGCACAGGTGTAAAGGAGCCAAATTCAGCATCTCCCAGGCACTTAAGTGTAAGTTTGGTTTGAAGACAAGGTAAAGGCAAGATGTTGGAGCAGTTTTTCAGAGGTGTATTGGTTCTTTAAGCCAAGAAACAACAATCAGAAATAGTTTGCCTAGAAAGCCAGCAGATACTATTCTGAAGAGAGATTAAATGGATTTTCAAATGGAGGAGCTTTTGTTTAGCCATTCTTCAGGGCAATGTCGCAGCTGCAGCTGCAGTTTAGATACTTTGAGGTGTTTGCAAAGATTAATTAACTGCCTAAATGGGAACTGAGCTCTGATGAAAGTCTGGCCCTTGCAGGCACTCAGCCTTGGGCTGGGTACGCTTTTGAAAAATCTCACCCCAGAGGACTCACGGATACACTTTTCTGGCCTTAGCTCATGCATTAGAGAAGAACCTTAGAGTTATTTCTGTACTTCCAGGGGTTTAGTCTCGTTCTTTAAGCGAACAACCCAACGCTTTCCTGGTTCTCTAAGAAAGTGGCGAAAATCCCTGGAGAACTCCCTTTTTTTGGAGGAAGTTCACATCAGGTAACAAGTCTGGATAGGCAGCAGGCTGTCTGGATGTAGATGTTTATTTTAATAAGCAGAACTCAATAGTGGGAACCCAAGCAGCAACTCCTTCCATTTCCCGATGCCCTCCCGCCCCTGCCCATCCCTCTGTGGGCAGTGTGGGGTCCAGGCTCCCTCCTCGCTCCCCACCTGCCTTCCCTTTGCCAGAACCCTGCTCTTACCACGCTGCTGACTTGGTGCCTTTTGCAGGCTCGCAATTTCACGCTGCATTTGTTGCCATGGCAACATTAAAAGGAGGGGAGTTCAAAGTAGAGAAAAAAGTTTCTTTTAAAAACAAAACAAAAAACCCTCATGAATCAACCCCTTATTTTGTGCGTTCCCTGTACAAAGTTGGACTTGTAGCTACATTAGCAGAGTCTGGAAGGAGCCTTTTTAATATCCTCAGGCACTTTGGTGACCTTGCTGGAGGTCTAAACTACTTCCCCCTTAGAGTTGCCTTCTCCCAACCCTCTTTTAGAGGACAACCAAGAGACTGATACCTCCAATGGTACCCCTTGATGTACCCATGGTAGCCCCAGATGTACCTGTGCACCCTCAGGTGTACCTGTAGCAATCTCAGACATACCTGTGGTACCCCAGATGTACCCTGATTCGGTGGCATCTTTTGCAGCCGGTCCTGCTGTCTTTGCAGGGACCAGCCCATCGCTCAGGAAATCAGTACCAGCCTCCAATAGGGATGATGGTACCGTAGGCAGCGCTTGATGGCAGCTTTATTTTACCTTTATCTTTCATCCCAGCAAGAGATTCATCAGCAAGGATGTTGGCACACGGGCTTAAGCTTGCTCACATCTCTTCACCCCCCCTCCTCTTCCCTATCACTGTGGCTAAAGGAGCAGCAGCCCTTAAATGAAAACTTTATGGCAAAGAGCTGCTGACACTTTTTCATTATGAAGATACATGGGGTGGCTGGTAGCTAATGAATGTCAGTGCTCAAAAGGATAATCTCTGCTTCTCTCTGATACAATTTAACATCGTATTTTCCTAATTTGAGGCTGATTTAGTCGCTGGGGTATTTGGATGCCTCTTCTATGGTGCCGATAGTTAATTAAACAGATGTTGCAGAGGGAATCATTAATTTTAGTGCTGCAGATGGGAGCGGAATGACTTTGTGAAGTTAATGTTTCAGCAAAACAATAGGCTTCTGTCATCAGTTGGTATAAACCAAGTAAATTAAGAGAACAAGTAGACTAAAGGAGATAGCTGTGAAAGAATATCAATTATTCATTTTAGAATTACATTTTTTTTACCCCATAAATCATCATGGGAGGAGGGGGGGCGGAATCTACAAAATCTGGGAAGAGGGTGAGAGGAATCCTCAAGTTGGCAGCCTGAAAGAGAGTTTATTGCTGGTTCTACAGGAGGATGAAGAGCCAGGGGCTGCAGGGAAGCCTTGGGGAGAACATTTGGTTCTTACCCACTCTGTGGCTTTGGGCAAGTCCAAGAAATACTTTCAAGAGCATTTGAAATCGTGTCAGTAAGGACAGAAGTGGTTTTCCATGCTGAAAAAGCAGCTGGGCGCAAGCATCATCCATTTTTCTTTGAAGGCTGTGCAGCTTCCTTCACTCAGGTCTGGGTGTCCTGCACCCACTGACAAGGTTTCCTACAGCAGCTGCCTGGGTTTTCAAAAGCATTTGGGTATGGTGACGGTTTTCTAACGGGAAGCTCATATGTTTTATAACTTTTAGAAAACCTCAGGGCCACTGTAAAAATCCCCTAAACGCTTATGAAAAAAACTGCTGTAGGGTTGCACCTGTGCATCGGTTGTAGTTATTCTGCCATGGAAGTGGAAAAACTTCAAAAGTTCGAGGTCTTTTCAAGTTTCTTGCTGACATTAAATGTCACCGACTTCTACTGAGCAGAGGTTCCTATTTGTGAACTGAAAACAAGAGAGGGAAAATCCAGCTGCCTCTGAACCATAAAACAGCAGTGGCAGAAGAGAATCGGGGAAACAAATGAAGTCCATTCATCGTGTTGGAGTAAAAGTGCCACTGACTTGCTTGAGTGCCTCATAATATGGAAATTATGTTTCTTTTTTAGGACAGATGACTCATTTGACCACTGAGATATCCATATGAACACATCTATGTACATTTATATTATCTTTCTCTTTCTCATATGTGTTTTTTCCTTATTACCAGCTACTCCTTCCTCCAAAAACAATAATCAGTGGTTATTCTCATTTATTTGTAAGGCCAAACAATTTCAGTGCCCAGAAAGTAATTATGAATTTGGCAGTTCTGATTAATAAATCTTTCATGAAACATGCTCCATTTTGTCCATAAAAAGCATCTTCCAGAGATTCATTGAGAAAATACGAAAGAGAAAAGACGCAAAGTGGACAAAACCTCACATTCTTCCTGACAGTAAAGTTGTCATCTCAGTCTTACATGTGTAAAGTGAATTTCACCAGTGGATGTATTTCTTTAGCACTCAGTCTGTACTTGCCATTTTATTTGAATGGATACTGTTCTTGTTTTACTTTTTCTGGCTTTATAACGCTCTATACCAAGTGAGCTCCAGCCTCACAATGAAAATGTCTCAAATTATTTTTAGGAGCTAATTTCTGTTCTCAGCTCAAAGACTTTGTGCTGAGTTACAACTAAATGAGTTTTTGCCTCAAACACTCACTAAACTGGCCAAACTCTGCCTGCTTTGCGCTGGCTAAAAGGAGGTGTTTAGTACATTGAGAAACCATCAAGTATCCCACCTTGCTGCCAGGATGCTCATGGTCCTGTGCTGTTTTGGCCACCCCCACGCAGATGTTTAAGATGCTGTAGAGTCCCTCAGATGGTGATACCTTCTTTTCAGCCAACTGAATTGGTCCTCTTAAGCCTTGCAAAGAAACCTCTATGGTATCGACTTCAGTAACAGAGGCTGAAGTTGCTCATTACCAAAGAGAATAAATTCAACACAAAGTGTCCTGTTGAAAGACATGAAAAAGGCTGTGATTTTTGCCTGGCAAAGACTGAATAAGAGTGTACTGAGAACCTGTCTGCTGTTCCAATATATTACACTGAACTGAAGGACTTTGGCTTCCTCCTTTAGGAAATATAATTCTCATTAAAGGCATGAAATTGAGCTCCTTGGAGACTTACGCTTTGGTCTGCTGAGCAATCCGAACATAAGTTTTCAGTAATACCAACTCTCACTGTATATGCTAGTGTCTCAACAGCATGCTATAGGGATTTGCTGCTTATAGTGAGTCCTTGGATTTGCTGTGTTTGTTTGCTGGTGTCTCTTCAACACCAGCTTGGTGGGATGGCTTTTCTAGCACAGAATTCTCTAGAGATCCGGATCCCAACCATAAGAATGCCTTTGTTTCCCTCTTCCCCAGCACAGGTCACCAAGCACCTATCAAACTATGGTTGTTGGGCTATCAAGTCCTGCTGAAATAAGGAGTAGGATGTCTTGAAGGGGACTACATCTCACCGCAGTTCTGGGAAGGGATGTTCACGGTGTACTCTGTCAGATGTCTTTTATCTCCTCCTCAGGTCTTGGAGACCAGATGCTTTTCAGGGGTTATAAAGACTCCTCAGCCACAAGAGCACCTCCAGAGTGGGGTGGTTTAACAGCATTTTCCTTGTCCTCTTGGATGGTGTCACAGTGCCACTTCGTGGCAAGCTTCCTTGGAGCCACCAAGAGTATCTGAGGCACAGGGCTCCCCAAAGAGCACACTGGTCCTCTCCTCATCAGGGAGCCCCAGCATCCTCCTGCAATTCCTTTTCCCTGCACGGCATCACTTGCCCGTGGCGTGTGCCTCTGCGAGAGGTAATTGATTCCCTTCCTCTTTAGAGTCCTAATTAAAAAAGCACCGTATTAAACTTGAATGCATTGGAAACAATTACCTTCCTCTTTTGTCTCCTCATTTGAGTCGGCAGCGCAAGGCAGCCAGGTGTCACGTTCAACAAATCTCCATCAAGTGATTGCTGTGGAAGGAAATGAAGTTTGAAGAACTCCTTTGCTGCTTCTGATGCTTTGGCTCTGACCTTCTCGAGCTCTCAGCTTATCTCCATGGAGATGCTCATTTTGCAGATTGGCACCATCTTCTGCCAGCAACCGCATCGCATGGAGGCGGAAGGCAGGGGCCTAGGCAGGGAAGCCAGGCTGTTTCAAGGATTTGATGCTGTTCTTTTCAACACAACAGCACTTTTAAATGGACAGGGGTATCTGATTCTTCAAAGTGCATCTATTTTAAGGCACTCCAAGCTCAAATAGTTAGCCAAGACTTCAAAAGAGAACTTTCGTGTGATGTTTGCTTCAGAATTGTAGAATAGTTTGAATTGGAAGGGACCTTCAAAGGTCCAAACACCCTGCCATGAGTAGAGACATCTTCACCAGCTCAGGTTGCCCATCCAGCCTGGCCTGGGATGTCTCCAGGGATGGGGCATCCACCACCTCTCTGGCCAACCTGTGCTGGCATTTTACCACCCTCGTTGTCCTACAACCAAGAGAATAACACCTCTCTACAACAAAACGTGTTGCTGGAGGCACAGTGCCGCATTGCTGCTTGGATTTCGGACGCAGGACCACCTTCATTAGTAGAGCTAATTGTGACCTGTAGATTGAAAATCAGTATTTGGGGCAGGGGGAAAAGCTGAAAATGTCAGAATAAGTCTATATCTGCAGAAATACCCCTGAAATGGGAAGCCCAAGATGACTGACTGCTCTGATCACCCAGCTCCAAATCCCGTGTAGCGTTCAGCTGACATCCACAATCTCTCAGTCCCTGTGGTCTGCAGGGTGATGAGCACCATCCGCAGGGAAGGGAGGTGTTAGCAGGACCATGCTCAGCGCACGCAGTGAAAGCTCTGCTTGGGAAATGTCAACAAACCATTTTTCATCAGAAAATGCTGATTCCTTGAAACAGGCTTTCTGTGAAAATAAAAGGGCAATTTTTCCTCATTTTTAGCAACTCTAAATATTGTGGCAGCTTTAAGTGAAAAAAGAAACCAAGAAAGGCCCTGCTTGAAAGTTGTTTTTTTTTTTTTCCTTTTGTTTCAGGTTGTAACTTTATTATGATGAAAAACAAAAAATCAAAACAGATGGCGTAAAAGTGAAATGAAACTTTCAAGACTGACGTAAAACTAAAATCCATTGACCTGAATAGAGGCATTATATTTTCAACAATGTTTGTTCCTACCCTTTTTTATTTCTGTTTTTAAACTTCAAGTACTAGAGAGAGGACAGGGATGGCAAGATCCCAAAAGAAGGGGAGAAGGTTTGCAGCTTGGGATGAGCCTGTGGGCCAAGCTGTGTCTGCAGCAAGCAGCGGTGGTGAATGACAAATTACAGCCTCTCCCCACTTATAAGATCAGAGACAGAATCCATTTTAGGGCCAAACCACCTGCCAGGAGGAGCTGGAGGAGTTACCCGTGCACAGAGTCCCTATGCCAGGCTCAGCTATGATGTGTTGTGCAAGGTGCAGGTGGGAGGAGGGAGAAGGTGATGCCTGAGAATTTGCCCAAGTTTCCTCTGAATTTAAATGCAACTCAAGCTGAAGCCAAGGCTCTGCCCAGTGCCAGCTTGCTGGCTGGGCAGATGGTACCTTCTGAAGCTCTTCCACCTTCATCCAGGCTTCAGGGGATGCAGTGAATATGTTTGGAGGCGAGTATCTCTTCCTTCTTTCTTCAGTGGTTTCACAGCCCTGCCTGCAGATTCACACTGGTGTAAGCTGGGAGCAGAACATGCTCTGAACTCCAGGGTTCCAGCATCTCTTTTGCTGTGGCAGGAACAAGTCTGAATATTGACATCAGGCTTCCTACTAGATGTAAAACCTCTGTCCTTTTTCCAATGCTGCTTATACTTTTTTCTGCCTTGCTTGTACTCCCACATCAGATATCCCTTAGGGAGCTACAGCACTGTTTCATCTCTCCATTGGTCCTGTGCAGTTGTTGGTGGAAGCAACATGGATTTTTCTTGTTTGTTCTGCAGAGTTGAGTTTCTTTTGGAGATGGATTTGATTTTTTTTTTTTTTTTTAAGAGTTATTGAAGAAAGTAAATTAGAGTTGGAAATATGCACAGCAAGGGAGAAATTTCATCTTCAATGCAGCTGACATTTGGTGGAATTAGGGCGATGAGTAGTAAAATAAAAGTGGAACATGTCTGAATCTTTAGGATGCATAAGGACTTGAATGGTGAGTGAGGAATGGAGCAAAATGACTGTACCAGAGCCCTCAGGCTGGAGCTCTGAGAGTGGATGGAGGGTTTTTTGTGCCTGTGCATTGGTGCTTCCCCCTCCCAGCCGGGGGAGTGGACAACAGCCACTCGCGCTCAGCAAGGGGACTGTCTGTGTGTGTGAATACGTATGGATTGTGTGTGGGCATATGTGTATGTTCTTAGGGTTTCCACACATGGATGAGCTAGAGATAGCAGCTTCTCTGAGCAGTAAATAGGCTGTAGGTTGAAGTAGGGCCCTTTTTCAACCCTTTTTTGGCCACCTTCATCTGTCAGTTTATCTCCAAAAATGGGTCTTGCTGCCCAGTGTGATTAGTGCCTATAGGGAACAGTGAGAAGGGCTCTCATTCGGTACAATGAAATAAAATTTGTTGCTGTTGTGCCAGAAATGGGAAGCTTTGTCTGCTGCCAGACAGCTATAGCTCTTATAACTTCTGATATTCCGATGATTTCTGATCCCACATAAAGCTGAGAACACGGCTGCAGCCTTCAGTCCCCACTGAAGAAACAGTTGTCTCCCTTCTTAATTACCTATCCACATCAGGACAGCATAGGCTGGCAGTAAGAAGCACAGGAGAGATTCTCCTGGTTGAAAATGTGCTGGTGATGGAGTAAGTTGAAAGATGGGAGAGGACTGAGTAAGAAGCAGAAAGATCAGACATGAGGAGGTAGAAAGATGCAGAATTACAGCTCTGACACTGAAGAAATGGTGGATGGATGGAGAACCAGCAGAGGGGACAAGCCAGCCCTTGTTAAAGGTCTCTTTGCCTCTTTGTAGGGGTGATAATTTGGAAGATCAGAGCCTGGCAGCAGAGTGGGTCTGGATGGGAGTGAGAACACGTCTTCCTTCCCTTTTAAAGTGCAGAGGGAGCCACAGAGCAACCATATGGAGTTGCAGCAGAGTTTGCCAACACCTTCTGTTTTTCGAGGGCCAGATCCAATAAAGGACATAGTTGGGCACAGCTTTGCTTTCTTTTTAAGCACCTGAAGCGAACTACATGTTTCAGAAGGTGGATATGAAATCTCAGTGCTAAAATGGAAAATCTGTGAGGAATGCTAAAGAAAGTGAATTTCTGATCAAGTTTAGAAACATAAAATCATAGATAAATGATTAAAAACTATGTCATTCCACTGATGGAGGGGAAAGAAGTCCCAAATCCCCCCTCCACCCGCCTTCCCCTCGTGCAATATTACTGTTGGTGTCGGGAGGAACTTGCGGTTATTTCACAGAAGCTGCACTGAAACAAAGAGGGCTCTGTAATCCATTTATCACAAACTACTCCAATTCCTATCTTGAGTAAGAAAGGAATCAATTAACAAATGAAATCAGAGTACCAAGCCACTCTCTCCATTTAGATTACAACAGATTAGTAAAACTGTAGCAGCACGAGCTTTGTTTTACTGGATGTAGCTTCGGAGATCACAGGAGCAAGTAGCACAGTCTGGGATTCAAAGTTTGCAAATGGACCGTTAACTTTATGATGAGGCCTCTCTGCTTTTATAGCTCCATCACCAAAGCTTTCCAGCTTTGTGGCTTTGTCTGCCCAACAGATGTGATGGAAAGAAACATTAGCTTTACAAATAGGGCTAAAAATGACATAGACTGAAAGCCAAAGCCGGTTAATGAGAAAGGATTTTCAAAATGTCACTCATCCAGTTTCCCAATATAATTTATATTTCCAAGAACTGGTATCTCTCTTCTTCCCATGAAAAGTCCATTTTCAACTAAACTTCCTTCAACCTACTTCTAACCAAATAATTATTAGTTTCCAAATTAATTAAATTTGTTAGTCAAATTACTACACAGCAAAAAGGAAACTGCGAAAGTATTTATGGCTTTATCTTTATTAAGACTAACAGGGTTTGAGCAGAAATGATCTCTTGACAAAGCCACTAAGAGCACAGACAAGATCACAGTCTGTAACGTATCTGAAAGGGCACAGCAGAAAAGTCAAACGCTCATCTTCTGGGAGACAGAGCGAAAATTATGCTAGAATTAAAGAAAAATATAGCAACAGAAGAACCAATCCTGCAGAAGTATTCATAATTATTCATTGCTTTTTTTAAAAAAAAAGCAACAGATCTTAAAGGGGAATTTTTTGGTGTGGTTTGGTTTTGGTGGGGTTTTTTTTGTGCTTTTTTTAAGGATCTGATGGCCATGACCATGTCAGGGCACAGAGGAATGGTATAAATGCTCAGGGTAAGGGGTCGGTGGATACTTTACTGCAGTGCACATGGATGTGTCAGGGTCTCAAACCACTGTTTTATTTCCACTGCAGGGATTTCCCAGCCCTGTGCTCTTCCCCTGTCCCTTTGTTGCCCTGTGTAAATTCGGGAGGTGACTTGAGTGATGTCACCGACTGAATGAGGCATGGTCATAAAACCTACTGATGCGAGCACATTCCTGGGCTCTGAGATGCCATCTACTTAGTCAACCTGTCTTCAGGGAAAAATTAAAACAGCCTGAGGGCTTCCCTGCTTCTTACCCTGTCCTCTGCACATAAACACACCCTTTGGGCATCTGTCTGCTGCCTAAGTGTAAAATGGACCAGAATCCAGAATGCAATTGGAATGGAAATCGAGCAGAAGTATGCAAGCCTCCACTTCAAGTGAATCTAAATCTCTACAGAGCTCAGAGAGCCTCAGATCATCTGCCTGACAAAATAACCTGCGGGTTATTGCCTTTGTAATCCCAGGGGTTCATCCTTTCTGCTGGCTCTGGGTGCTGGGGGTGCCAGCCAGGGAGGATGGGGAGTTTTTGGGGAGCATGTAAGGGATCTGCAGACCCATGGGGAGAGCTGGAGATGAGAAGGGATTTGGGGAGAGGCCAGACATGGGCACAGGGGAAGGTTTGTGGCTCGGGGTGGCAGGACTGAGCTCAGGCAGAGCAGCCCCTTGTGTGTCTGTCTCCTTTTTGCTCCCTCACCATCTCTGCTGACTTTCACCCCGAAAGCCCCAGCTTTGCCAGCTATTCAGCAGCCTAATCTTTTTCCAGTCTCAGCTCTTGCCTACTAATGTGTTTCAGGCACAGAAATTTCATTAAGGCTGCACTGATGTCCACAGGCTTGGGCCATGGACTTCATCATTAAGTGGGTTTTATTTCAGCCAGCGCACAAATTACCCTCTGGTCTAAGGTGGGAGAAGGGAGGGTGGAGAAGGTGTTCAAAGAAGGAAAAGAAGCAAAGAAAAATCCTTTCCACCCACCCAGGGTTGTCACTGAATAGCTACCCCTATTGTCGTGAAAACAGATGCACGGAGGTGAAAATGAACTAATAAAGAGCACATTTCACGAATGCTGTGGAAGTGCTTAGTGCTGCCAGACAGGAGAGTCAGAAACTGCCTTGGAAAAGCCGCTGGTCCCGGCTGCCCCCAAATCCCCCAGCCCTGTCCCCTCTGCAGACCTTAGTGTTTCATTTAATTGGGTGCATTTGGAAACCCGGTTCTCTTTTTCAGCTTAGTGGAAGGTTTTAATGTGGGGATTATTTAGCCATTAACTCGGGCTCTCGGTTTTTCTGGATTAGGATTCCAACAAGCTACTTTTCTGATTATCCTTGGTGACACGGATGGACCTGAGCAGCAGAGTTTTGAGCTGGAGCCAAGCTGCTCTCTCATTTGGGGATGTGGCTGAGTTCTTTCATTCTGATCCTTGTTCAGAACCCCTGGCACCAAAAAGCGATCTGTAGTTCTCATCAGTGGCCTCATCTGCCCAGGAAAGGGAACTCAGAGAGAAAGTTTGCAGTGCCTGGAAGCAGCTAAGAGAGGATTTTATGTTCCCTCAATGACAGAAAAATCCTTCCAAACATCTGAATCCCAAAGATTCAGGTGAATCTACAGTTCATGTCATAAAAATATCAAATAGGTGTGCGAACTTGTTCTTAGGTATAGTCTTAGAAAAAGCTTTCTTCACTTTCACACAGAACCTACTGTGATACAGTCATTAATTCAGGTGGGGACACTGCTGGATTTTGGTGGTTGCGGCTCTCTGCTTGGCACAGCTTTTTTATATGGGACAGGAATATAAATCATTTCCTCAGAAACAATGCTGAGCTGGTCAATAACCCTGATGCAGATAGAGGGTAAAAGGGTGTTGGATGCAGCGAAACCAGAAACTCCCCAGTTCCTTCTTGTGTGGATGCTCCTGATTCTGCTCCCAGAAAAGCCAGTGCTGATCCACACTGCAGACTAAAGCTAACTTTCAGCACTTTTGGAAAGACTTCATTCTCTAAACTTCTATTATTGTTATTCTGAATTTAAGTCAAATCATGGTTCTCCAGACAGTCCTGGGCAAAAAAAAGAAAATTGTCTTTTCTTTCTAGCAGATCTGCTCCAGCATCAGGTGTGTTCAGCAGAGCCCACAGAGCTCTGTGTGTCCACCGCTCGGAGGGCCATGGGTGACAGGGAGATTCTGATTTGAGGCTAATCAGAACAGCACGCAACAAAAGGAGCAGCTGTCACCTTTTCCTTACCCTGAGCCACCGCTTTGATGGATCAATCAGATCAAAACGTTTTCAGAAGGATTTTTTCTTTTCCGGTAAGGATTTTTGGAAGCAATTTCTTTTTTCTCTAAAATGCTTCCGTTTAGAAAGGAAATTTGCAAACTGAAACAAGTCCTGTAGGTTCGTAACAGAAATGAAATGAATTCTTTTCTTCTGAGAGGACATTTGGCAATCCATGAAGCTCATCTGCGAGAGACAGAAGCTTTCTAAACATCCAGCACAATTTTTTTCCCGAAATTCAGACACCATCAAACCAGCTAATTCAATTTGTTCTTTGTTAGTATGATCCCGGTTGCTTTTGCTCAAGGATTCGAACTGCAGAGCCCTGTTTGTGACCAGTTCCAAACGGATTTCAGCTGATGGTTGTGAGCAGGACACCCCACCGTGGCCGTGGTCCCTCTTGCGGGAGGTCCTGAGATCCCTGTCTGATTTTCCACCGGAGAGTCTGGCTGCTCAGGCGAGGGAGCTGATATTGGGGCGTTTGCTGACAGCTGCTGGCTCTGGGCTTGCTTTCTCCTGTTGCTCTGTTTAAGCTCTTTAAATATGCTCGCGATGACCCTCCGTTTATCGGGGATGCAGTAGGGCTCCGTTGTGCTGCAGCCGCAGTGCCTTGGCAGGGAGCAGAGACTGGCGTTATCGCATGAGCTCTGTGGGGTACCCAGCAAAGAGCAAAAAAAAATGTCCTGTCGCCTTTTTCCAGCCAAACAGCCTTTGCCAATTATAACTTGATGTCTGGGCCAGCTTACTATCCGATGCTTATATTTTGTTATCTGATCGTACACATTTTGCTTTATCTGACCAGAGCATGGGCTGAGGGGTGCCTGCTGCTAATTTCTAAACTGAAGCAAGTAACTAAATTTAAGTAACGTTCATTCTGTCTCTCTGAGCTTGCTGGTGGGGTGCAACATCCCTGCAGTGTTACAGCCTTAAGTTGCCTGAAGGTGCCACTGTGCTAATGGCTTCCAGTTGGAAAACAAACAAGGAATCTGGGTGTCCTGGGTCAGATATCTCATTAGGTCATCATCCCAGTCTCACTGGAACAGTGGGAGGTGATGCTGGAGCTGGGAGTCCATAGGGTGCGCTTGGCAAGGAGCATCCTTCAAGCATGAGGACAGGCAGCATCCCGACTGGGATGTCCCTGGGCACCCCCCTTGGCATAGGCAGCAGAGGACCCGTCATGTCTGTCCAGCAGCTCTGGAGAACAGCAAATAAAATCCTTCAGGCTGTTCCAGAGCCTGATACCTGTCATTTAAATGATGCTTGACCTTGTGTTGTAGTCCTTATGCTGTGGTTCTGCTCCCTGGGGGGCCCACAGGGCTCCATCCCTGCATGAGGCTGACTTGCTCTGTTCAATTCCATCATGATTTTGCCCATTGATGCTTCCTTGCCAGGATAAGCTGCTGTCTGTAGTCATGGACCATGTTAGCATTGATTCTTCCAGCTGCCAAAGCAGAACACAGATGTTGCTTGAGATGTTTCCCCTTCACAGAGATCCCTTTTCACAGACTTTTAGCAATGGAAGGAGAGGAAAGGAAAGGAAAGGAAAGGAAAGGAAAGGAAAGGAAAGGAAAGGAAAGGAAAGGAAAGGAAAGGAAAGGAAAGGAGTAGAGCAGTGCTTGCTGCTGATGGGAAAGCGTCAGACAGACTCTCCAAAGCGCTGTCTAATGTGACCTACTTCAGTCATCATGAGAGAGGTATTTGTCTTGCAACAGTTCTTTTTGGAGGAAAACAAACTATGATCTCAAGTAGCTCCAGGGTAGGAACCTGATTTCAGATGGAGATTCTGGCTGATGCTCTGTGTTCAGTGGGGAAGAGAAGAATCTCAAGGCCTGTCCTGGCACTGGAGGCTGTGACACCCTTCAGCATTGCTCAGCACCGCAGTGACACAGACTGGGATGCAGGATGTCTCTGGCCTGTGAATAAATCCCAGTTGCATGTCAGCAGGATGAGCAAAGTGAGGCAAAGGTGTTGCAGGGTACAGAACACCAGTGTTAAACGTGTTTTCCATGCATCTGTTCTCCATCATGTGTCCCCTGAGTCCTGTCCCGGCCAGTTTTCCACTGGGAGTCTGTACTGGAGACATCTAGAAGACAGGCTGGGTAGGGAGCAAAGCAACAGCAGAAGACTAGAAGTGCATGGCCCTTACAAATACTACTTTTTGAGTCGCTGATGTTTCGTAATCAATACGCTATGTGTGCATAAAGGTCTCATCCATAGAGGGTTTCCCAGGCTAAGAACTGGTTTAGGCTCTGGGTGGCTGGGTCAGTGAAATGTTCTTTTGTGTATCAAGGAGACAGAGCACTCTGGAGACCTGAATTCACCTGGGATTTTAGCAAGATCACTGTCTTTCTGTCCTCTTTCTGAAAAATATAGAGACGGTGAAGTAGTTTTTCCATGACCCACAATTCCAGGGAGATGTGAAAAGCACCCAGGACTATGGGGCTTGTATTTCAGTGTGGAGAACCCCGTGTGGCTGCTGGAACACCAGTGAGGATCTAGATGCTCCTCAGTCAGGCAAAGACCCGTGGCAGATGTCCTGGATGCAGCAGGATACGCATCCCTTCAGCTGCCAAGTCATTTTGTCATTGCCCCTGGCCAGAGATTTATCTTAGCCTTTTAATATTTTTGCATAATGTTTTGTTACCCTTCTTCCTCTCTACCTCTTTCTCTGTCTCTTTTTATTTTTTTTTAATTCTCCTTTCCCGGAGCACTTTGATGTGCTTACTGAATATAGCTACATGAAGTAAATGGTAATACCAGACTGATAAATTAGCAATGTATTAGAGCCTTGTATTAGCTCAGGCTAGTAATGTAACCTGATGCAGGAGATGCTTGCATTTGTTATATTCATGGACCAATAGATAGTAACTATCCCAGAAAGCTGACATTGGTGGGCAGTGCCCTTCCCATAAAGCATCCCTGCGGCAGACCACAGTCGCTTCCCATTTGTCTAACCTCAGGGCATGCCGGGTGAGCTGGTTCTAGGCAAAACCTTTTAAGAGGGAAAGAATGGGAAATGAAATATTTACTTTTTGTTTTTACTCGCTAGCGGTGAAAAGATATTGATGTGGTGTAGATGGAGCATTAAAATCAGAATTATGCTGGGGAATAAAAAAAAAAGCCAGGCATAAATTAGCACTGTTTGCTTCCTCTGTGGTTTAAGAGTTAGCATTACGCCAGCGCCATATAACATGCCGGAGATGTGTTTGGGGAGCTGCTGGGCCATAAATCACAGGCAGCATTTAAACCGACAAGAAGAAAGGCCACATGGAGATGGATGGATGCCCAGTGAGGGGACTGTCCGGGGGGCGATCATAAACAAGTCAGGAGACGAGGCAGCGGGAGGGGAAAATAGGATTTGAGGGTTGGAGTCTGAGCACCGAGGGCAGAGCCGAACGCTCACGGAGTGCGTCAGAGGAGATGCTGACCTGGAAACACATGGGGTTTGAGAAATACTGGCCATGGGATGGCAATCCTGCTTTGCCACACTTCAGGATTTCTCAATTATTTTACATATTTTTTTTTTCCCCTGGTGCAACAGTATTCATTTTTCACTAAAAAGGTCAAGTTTTTCAATTCTGCTTTCTCCTCCTGATAAGCATTGACCAGAAACCCCAAGACCTTATATGCTTTCTGCAGGATGTCTTCATCCTGTCTGAGGTGTCTATACAAAATCCCTCACTTAAAATACTCTGTGCCAAAAACACTCAGCAGTGAAGTTCCTTACTTTGTGATAAAACAGAATGATGGTCTGTGATCTCGAGGGGTGCTGCATTTACCCTAAAGAGAAGAGGTGCCTTTTCTTCTCCTTAACCTGTCCGTGGGACTCTACCTGGAGATGTTGCTGTGATTCTGAGCTCTGTAGAACTCTCAGAAGGCTCCGTTCAAGGACCCTTGTTGACTTTACTGGGATTATTTCAGGCACAGTGTTGTGAAATCTCTCTCAGCTTTCCATCCCCTGGAAATCACAGTTCAAATGTGCCTGCAGCCAAGGGAGCGAGTTCTTGTGTGACAGCAGCTCTTTTCAGTGTTTCATTGAGCTGTATAAACAACCATGGAAAGGTTAGCGATTTTTTTTTGGCATGGTCGTCATGCACTTTCTCACACTTCCGATAACAAGAAAACAACGAGGGCATTTACTCTTTAGTGAAGTGCTTCAGTAATGCTCTTTAGAAATAGGACCTGAAAAAAAAGAGTGTGATTCAAGTCAGGCTTGGGATCAATACACAGACTTGGGGTCAGGGCTGGAGTAACATTGGGGGGTGGAGAAGGCAGGAAAAGCATCAAGGAGAAGGAATTGAAGGACAAGGATAGATGGTTCTTCAGAGGAAAAGTGAGCTGGGTGGGTGGTGGGTGAAATGGGCTCAGGATGGAGACAGCCAAGGTGGCCCCAAGTCAGAACTGGAAGTGTTAGTACAGTTTGGGAAAAAAAAGAAAAGAAAAAGAAAAGCTTAATCCTAGCAGCTGGCAGCCTGGAGTCTCTCAAACTCCAGCACAGCTCTTGGCTTTGAGATTTTTCCCTCCCGCAGGAAAGCAACTCCCCTGCTGCAAAGGCAGATGCACGGGAACCTGTTCCAAAAGCAGGCGGCTGTCAGGACAAGGTAGCTGCCTTAGCAAGGGATGTGTTAGATCTCCAGAGAGCCCTGCCTCTCTGCACAGCGAAAGGCAGAAACTGCTTGAGAGGGTGATTAATTCATCAGTAAAACATTAATTATCCTAATGACTCCATTCATTAACCTCCGAAGTGAGAGGAACTGGCCCCTCTCCATCTCCAGAGAAATTTAGCCCCTTCCAGCTTCAGCGCTGGAGTTCCAGGTGCGGAAAAATAGGTACACGAACCTGTTAAAAATGAGGCAATCTGGGGAGCAAATATCCCACAGGAAATATCATACACAGGGCTGAAATCACGCACAGGCGCCAGTGTAACACCGCTAATGTCAGCAGAACTTCTGGCTTACCCAAACACCTTTCACTGCAGATCTGCACATCATACTTGATCTCCAGCATGTTTGTTCCCACAGAGTGATTGTGGTTGTGATTCCTCAATTCTACACAAACAAGAGAATATCCTGACTTTGGCCAGCAGAGTATATGGTTCAGGACCACTGGGACTGCAAATAACACTCTGTTTAAGAGTCGGTCTGAAGAAAGATAGGCTTAAGCATGTGCGTGCATATTTTTGTGACAAGGAGCTTTACTATGAGGGCAGTTCACATGTATGAATGGGTCCTATGGTTCCCTCTGTGTTTCTAAAGGCCTGCATCTGTTAGATTAAAATAGCTATGGAGCTTGGAAAAGGATGGAAAGTGTTCTTCAGAGAGGCTGTGGTTCTGGTCCTGGTTCTGGCCCTGGCTGGCTCTCAGCTAGCCCTGCTCCCTCTCTGCACCTGGCTTTTCTTTCATGCAAACTACTTTACAATCTATTAATTAAAAGTGCTGCATGAGAGCTGAAAACTAACATTATTTCTGGGATGCAGCACACTTTGGCCCTTGGGAGACATAACAGTTGCTTCTGAAGTTGCATGCTGGTTAAATTGAGCTTCACGATGTGCTCGAGTCATGAACAAATGCAGCTTGTGGCTTCCAGGGACCTCAGTAATGCATTTTCAGGTGGGGTTAACACTTCACACCTTGCTTTTCTCTTAGTTCTTGGTGCCTTTATGTAGGTATATGAGCCTTTCCCAGGTTCTGCCAGCACAGCAGGGGACACACGATCCTTCCTCGTGCTTCAGCTTGGCCAAAGACACCGCAGTAGAAGTCACCTTGCTGTGTTTCCCCCCATTCATGTTCCTTCTCGGCACTACTGTCACAGTGGTATCTCCTGCCAACCGTGTCTGTGCTACCTGTGATCTCTTGGGCTGGGTTTTGTGTGTTGAGTGGCAGCATTCCCTGCCATCCCAACCTGCATGCTGGGTTGCCTTTGGGTTACTGGAGCTGTGACAGATCCTCTCCCAAGTGCTGTATCTGCACTGGATCCATCCTGATCTCAAGATCCTCTCCAGAAGCCTTAGCAGAGCCATTCCAGAGGTCAATAATTTCATTTTTAAAAAGCTTTCAATTTCTGTTGACAGGGCTGGAGTGTTTAAAGATGGCAAAGTGAAGGAGATAAATAGATTATTGATCGGACAGACTTGTAATTCCTTAGTGAATTGGATTTAGCTTCTTCACTGAGATCAGGTCTCTGCCATAAATCTCCCGAGGAATCAATGAGATGGAGAGTGCCTGGTGAGGTGGACTTTTGCTTGTTACCATGGCCACAGGTGGGGACTGGGAGCAAGTCTCCCATAGGAGTGGAGGGCTGGAACTCTGAGCCAGACATCTCTGCTGGGCCAACCTTGGCAAGTCCCGATGGCATTGAGGTGTTAACTGCACCAGGGCTTGCAGTCCAGGGCTGCAGGGGCTTTGCACACAGTCTGCAGTTGTCACGCTGAGATGGTGCCCTGTGCAGTCATGGCTATAATGAGATACCCTGGCATTAAAAGACAGTTCAGCTGCAGAGGCTGGAGATGGGAGGATGTCACCTGGCTTCCTGGTGACACCGTGTCAGGGTGGAGAACTCCCATCCGTGCCTGGTCATCTCCAGGCTCTGAATCCAAATGGTGGCCGTGTGCTCGTGTCCCATCTGACTGCAAACTGGAAGCTGCCCTGGCTGGGCTGGGCAAGGATTTCAACCATGATTAGAGAGACAGCGGGAGCTGCCAGCAGCAAAAGATGCCAAAACCCCAAACTTCTGTTAACTCCTCGGTCTAGCTAGCAGTGCCAGAGAATAAAAACTCACTGCAGCCTTTTCAGCATACCTCAAGGGTCCATGCATGCTCTGTGATCCTGGCACCAGCACAATGTCTGTGGCTGCTGAGATTTTTAAGTCAGAAAGTGGTTTGTTACTTGGCACGGTGGTAGGGTGAGAGCTTGGAGCCTGGTGTCCATAAAAACCTTCATGGTCAAACATCTTGAGCTAATTGGAGTTCAATGTCTGAAGATTTGTGGATATCCAGTGCGAGGATGTATAAATGTCCAGTGTGCTGTGTTGGTGTATAGGTCAGTCTACTGTTCCTCATGCATTCTGTTGCTCCTCATCAGCAAATTCAGAGCAGAGAGATAACCTTGACTTCCACAAAATTATTCATGAGCAAACCTGCAATCAAGTTAATTAACAGTCATATAAATGAGCATAAACCTAGGAGAACATATAAACACAGACTTTCCAGACTAAATTTTTTCCAGGCAAGTGTATTGACTCCCCCAGCTCCACATCAGCCCTGCTTTACTCACACAGCTGAAGTCTTCGGGTTGTATGTGACATTTCCCAGAAGTTCAGCCACTTTGAAGAACCCCTGGAGCCTCAGGCCTCGACTAAGTGGGCTGGAGGTTTTCCAAAGCTGAGCTTAGTTGGGAGGTTTCCAGTACTTCCTGTTTCCAACTGAGATGGCAAGAGACAAAATAGCTTTTTTCACTCTATTTCATTCTCCTTCTGGTGCTGGCTACACCCCAAAATGCAGAGAGACAATGAATGGGGCGAGAGGAGGAAATGAACTGAATCTCTCCAGTGTTGAGGAAAGAACCTGTGGGTCCTCAAGTTTGGATCCAGTATGGGGAGTGTATGTTAGGGGTGATATCCACCCACCCTGTTCTAAGAGGCATTTTCTTTATAGCCAGGGAGGAAAAACTTGTTAGTTTCCCATCTTCCATGGAAAACCATGAGCTGGGGGAGTTCTGATGAAAAAGTGCCTTGCAGCTTGGGTTGAACTTTGTATTGATTTTTTTTTTTTTTTAGAACAGCTGCAATCTAGGAAGAGATTTCCAGGAGAACAGATCTGTTTCCAAACTTTGTATCTAGTCAGGAAATCCACAACCAATGAATCACATTTTCTATCAAGAAAACTTTTAGAAAACATAAGCTACTCAACCGAAACTCATCTTGTCTGACCATTCCCAGAAGTGAGCGATGCAGAAGAATCTGAGCTACCTATAGCTGCAAATCCAAACCCTGTCCAATTTTCTCATTGTGTACAAATCACAAAGCTGTTGTGTGGTGTAATCCAAGCAGTCATTGCTTCCAGCTCTTTTAGCTCACCCAGCGGAAAGTCAATGTTTGCATCTACCACGTGCAAGCCTTGCGGAGGGGGTACGGTCAGGATCAGTCAAACTCTTCCTGCTTTCTGATAGATGAGATGGACTCCAGAAATGAATGGTTCCCTCTCAGAGTTAGTCAAGGGTTAGTTATCGTTGGCTTCAGGAAGCCTTTTCCTAGCCCAGATTCCCATATCAGCAGCAAAAACTCGCAGTGGGAACAATGCAGAAGCTGGCTGAGGAGGCTGGTGCCTGTGAGAAGCCAAGAGGGAAAGTGTGAAAGGGGCCAGCTGAGATCTTCTGCTTGCTTTGGGCAAACGAGGTGGAGACTGGGATGCTCTGAAGCAGGGATTCAGGTACAGACACGGGTTGCGTACACTGGCATTGATTGGTACATGGGCATTGACTGGCAGAAAGGGAAACCATTTTGCCCTTCCAGGTTTAATGGCATTTTCTAAAGCCATGACCAAGGGGTCTAAAAGACACCCCGACTGCCACAGGCTCTGTACAAGTTCCACGACACCAAATGTCAGCGTGACATGAGCTCTGGGTCCTGACTCAGTTGTGACTGAGGTGGATATCGCATGTGGGTGATGGAGGTGGGAATGCAGAGTGACACATGGCGATGGTGGGGGCAAAATTGCACACGTGAAACAGTGTGAGACCTTCTGCACCCTCCGGAGTGATTTGTAAGCAGAGCTGCAGTGAGAGGGATTCCTGCCAGGCTCAGTCCCTTTCCCTGCAGGGGATAAACCATCCCCAACTCCATCCAAGCTGTTAGCCCCCACCACCATTCCTCAACATGGGTGCCAAAGCAAACACTTCCTTGGCTAATGAGACATGTTTCTCAGTGTCTGACAATGCCGGGCTCTCCCTAGCTTGGAGCCGCCATCCCTCACCTTGTTTACATATCTTCATTTGTCAAGCAACCTCTGAACACTTGGTAGGCTGCCTTCTCCCGTGCCCTCCAGAGCTGTGAAAAGGTCACCCATCTAACGGGGAGAAGAGCTGGAAATAAACTCGTGTGGTTTTTTTCCTCTATTCAAACATCAGATGTGACACGGGATAGATGAACCAGCTGCCAGGAACCTGCTTGGCATGTACATTGCTGTGTTTGTCTGGGCCCTGTCTGTCTGCCACAGATCATTAGTTGTTCCTGTTTCAAGGCTGTACCTCTCCGTGCTGTCTCGATGCTACGGGTGCGTTATTTCTCCTCGGAAACAATCTGTGGGTGCATGCTAAAAATCCCAACAAACTGTGCAGACACCCAGCTCTCAGGTTACCTGAGAGGTCTGAGAGATGTGTGTTAACAGAGGTGTGCAGGTAGAAGGAAAAGGGCTCATGAGATCTGTTCTTCCCCATGGAGAGTCGGGATGCTGAGCAGTGATGCTGTCTGGAGAGAAACCGCCGTGACACGGAGTAGCAGCTCCTGCCTGCATGGAGGGCAGCAAACCCAACCTGAACTGTTATCTCTGTGTGTGCTGTCGTAGCTCCAGGGACTATGACCTCGCTTTGAAAGGTATTTAATGTCTACAAGGAAGATACAGTCAAAACAATTCTCCTCTACCCAAGTGAAACATGGCATAAAAAGAAGTGAGGAGAAAGAGTGAGAGGAGGCTGGGCGGCATTTCAGTTACGCTGAGGAGCAGCTCCTTCCTATGTGGAAGCAGATGTCTGTCCAGGGCAGCCCTGTGTGCTCGGTTCTGGAGGTGGAGTTGAACCATCTCCGGGGATGGCACAGCTGGAAATGGGTCAGGAGATAGAGTTTAGAGGGGCTGTGGGCAGGTTAGGGGTGGTTCTGCATCCCCTGTCCCTCATTCACAAGGATGTCCCATTTACTGTTTTCATAGTCCCTGTTTAACACTGGCACAAAGCCGTTTTCCGCTATAGCAGCTATAGTGATGATGCAGCCCATCCAGATGACTTAGGGTAGAAACAGGACAAGGGAAAAAATGCGAGTGAAGACAGATCTGAGACACAGTGAGCAGGTGGCCAAAGGCATCTTGAAGCTTCCTTACAAAGTTCTCCCTAAGATTCATCTATTCCTCCCTTGGGGATGGAGTCTGGGGTTGATTCCTCTTCGGTGTCCAGAGTATGTTTGCACATGTGACATCTTCCTCCACCTCAACCCCTTGCTCCTGGGTGCCCCATTCAGCCTCTTGCTCATGGCATCTGCTGCTGGGGACACCAGGACACTTGGTGGGTCCTTGAACCAAAGGAGGGGGCTGAGGGCAAATCTATGAGCTGGACCAAGCACACTTTGCTGTGTCCTTTCCTGACCTCTGTAAATCCATCCTTGTGTCCCCTTGTGCTGTATTTACTCTACAAGCGCTTTGACTTTTTGCTTTGTCTTTTCACAATGAGCAATACCAGTGAAATCTCATCCACACCTGCGGTTCTCAGATGTCGCCACAATGAAAACGATTACAATACAGCTGTGTCTGTCTGCTTTAAACATTGTGTCCTGAGGCAGGTAGCATCTACTAATAAGGGATGGATTTAATCCTTTGTTACTGGCTCACCCAGAAGTCCTACATAATAGGGTAGCTGCTAAACAGGGATTCAGGATCATGTGCAATCATACTTAACTATTTCGTGATGCTGCTGGTGGCACTCAGAAATTAACACTTCAGATGTCTTACCCAGGAGAAAAATTTCGCTTTTCGATATCTATTTTCATCCCCAAATTGAGAAGAAAGATCTTAACTTCCACAAAAATATGAAATTCTGCTAAGTGTCCATGTCCCCTTGGCAAAATCAAGAATCTCAACCCTTTCATTAAAGGTGGAACCGCACCATTTTGAACATTCAAATATTTCGAACATTCCCTTGAAAAACTGATTTCAAATATTCCATATTTAAATTTAAAACCAATGTAATAGAAGCAATATTTTCCAGAAGAGGGGTAATATTTGAGACCATATATTTTGCAGTGGACAGAGAAATCTGATTAGAACTGGAGAACACAACAGGGAAACTGAGGCCCAGCAGAAACCACACGGCTTACTTGAGGGAACAGAAGAGTCACTGGTTAAAAATCATGAGGCCGTAACTTCTAGAGCTGCTCTCTGTCAGCTGGAACACACCAAGTGGAAGCTGTCTTGATGCCCTATACAGTGACCTGGGTCCCATAGGCTTTTTCTGTAGCTGTTTAATTGCTTGGTTATCCCTGAGCAACCTCGGGGAAGTACCCTGAGATGATACCCTCAGGCAACGACTCGAGGGGGAGCTGTTTGCCTGTAAATGAGAAGAGAACCCATTATTTTCAGACACTGATGGTTCATTTCACCTTTTTTTTTTTTTTTCCCTGAATTCTTATGCACCGTGCTACCATTTCCCAGGTTAGATGTTGATGTGCACCCTGTCCATGTGGTGTCTAAGGTCGCCTTCCTGGTGACAGAGATTGGAAGAGCTGGACATATCATGCTTTTAAAGACGGAAAGGAGTTAGATAGATGTGTGAGTCCTAGACTGTTTTCCTAGGAGATACTTTGGGTTGAGAAGCAAGGGGAGAACTGGGGCTGCCTTGTGTCCACACAAGCTCCTTCAACAGTCATGCAGACAATCATAGAATCATTTTGGTTGGAAGAGACCCTCAAGATCATGGAGTTTAACCCAAACCTAACTCTGGCACTAAACCATGTCTCTAAGAACCATATACAATATGCAGATGGAGTTGGACGTACTGTTAGGACATCAGACTGTGCAGACCCATTTTCCATCTGTAATGGAGACCCTGGCAATGGTTGAGAGATGCAAGTTCCTCATCCTTCCATCCATACCCAGCGTGGAGCTTGCGGATCCATCCAGCTACCATCCGGAGCTGTGGTTTTGGGATTCCCAACCTCAGCCCTGAAGCCGTTTCATCTGCCTTTAAGTAGAACAAGGTTTTGAGGGAAACTGGAACTGGAACAAAGCTCCTTCCCCACTGCGGGGCCAGCGGGGTCAGTGAAGAAGCAGCTGAGGGTGAAATCAATTAATTCATTCATTACAGAGCTGCTGCAGTCACAAAGATATTTCAATTGCACTTGCTGGGAGGTCCTCATGAGAGATACATCTCATTTTCAGTGAGGTCCCCAAGGGGAGGGCAGAGTCAGACAATTTCATTCCTGCTGACTACAGAGTAATGCAGACGTCCCAGGGAAAACACACCCTCTTGTCACCTGAAATTTCACTCCAGAATAGGCAACAGTTTGAGTGAAATCAGACCCCGCTTCAACCACAAGAGATACATGACAGAATAATCCAAAAACCTGGGGAGCGAGGGGGTGGCAAATGTTATTTTTAAGGCTTATAGAATGAGAGAGCGAGGCTGGAAGTACATTTCCCATGGGCAGAAAAGTTTGCTGTCAAGCTTGTGTTGCTGGGAAGGATCTCTGAAATGGTTCGGTGCTCACAGGGAAGCCTTGTAAGCCCCTTGGTCACGATTCCACCAGAAAACACCTGCTTTGGACTGTAACCTTCTGCCCCAAATCCGTCATGGTGGCTTGATAGACATAGAATGTCCATATCATCTTTGTATTCATGCCTCCCTCTGCTGCATGCACCCCTTTACTGTCTGGTCTCATAAGTGAAGTTTGCTGCATTTAAATATAAATCCAGGTAATTTTCAAAAGGCTGCAGAGGTCTGATCACCGAACAACTCTTATTCCAAGGTATGGTGCTTTCTTCATGCATCTTTGTACCCCAAAGCAGAGAGCAGGATGTTGTTTGCTTAATCGCAGTGATGATTTCAAACCCTTTGCTCTTTACAGGGAGATTTTTCAAGAGTCGTACAATCAGTATCTCAAAATCTTCTGAAGATAGAGCCATTTATTGCAGGATTTGGCTGGGTGATGTTTCAGGGAAAAAAATGTCATCCTGTCTCAATATACCATGTTAGCAAGAGAGAAAATGTACCTATCGACAGATGAATAGACAGAAAGAGCCCGCAATTCTTGAGAAAAAAACCAGGACTTTTCAATCATTTCTATCTACCTGACAGCAAAGTTCACCTGTGAAGCAAGGGCAAAATCTAAACAGCTACAGCATAATCTGAAAAACACTGAAGTGAACAGTGCTATGGAGTAAAAGCACTAAAGTGCTGATGAATCTAGTCCATTCCTTTTATATATAGAGGATACAGATTGCACAAATAGTCCCTTCCTGGGCTGGGCTGAGATCTCAAGAGGAGCAATATATCGTAGGAGGAAAAGACTGAACTTCATGGAAGGTTCAGTGGCAGCAAAGGAGCAAAGTAATAACTGCTTTTCCTTTCTTGTCTTTCCAGACAGGGATCATTCATAAAATGGAATAAGCTTTCTTAGTTTTGGGGAAATAAGGATGTATGGAAACATTGTTTTTACAGTTCTGTGTTAAGAAAAAAAAAAGTTCTTGTACTTGATGCCAACATAATGTAAAACTTCATTAGGAGCTTAGTTAAGTAGGAGCAGTCATGAGTACCTAAATTGAGGGTGAATTAATTCAGGTTTGATTCCAGACTTTCCATTAATGCCTCATGCCCCTGTTTTCTATGGTGCATGTGCTGGGGGTGTTGTATGAGCCCTGCCTGGGAAATTACTTGGGCTTCTGAGCAGTGAGGGAAGAGAGGGGCTGAAGACTTAGCAGAGTCTGTCAGAAACTGCAAGTTTCATGTTTCCATGTTCCATATTCAATGCCTTATTTTTTTTTTCCAAAGCTCTGATACATATATAGAGAGATTTTCTTTCTTCCATCCCCATTTTCCGTACCCAGCCAGGAACCAAAAGTGCTAGAAATACTTCTAAGGGATGTCTGCATAGCCAATTGTCCAATTTCACCAACTTTAATGGCTTCTAGTAAAACTTGCACATCCCTCTCTGTCTGCAATGCTCCAAACCAGACACAGCAAATGACAGTGACAGAAAACCAAGATAAGTGGCCAAAACAAACCCTTTGATATACAGAAGACTGAAAGGGATTATTTTTTACTATTTCAATGTTTTGTTTTGTTTTTTTTTTTTTTTCATTTTTGAGATCTTTTATTCTTAATATAACTACTTTTTAGTGATAGAAGAAAAGACATCAAAAGTATGACACACAGCTAACTTCGGGGCTGCATGGAATAACTTTTTAATGACATATGGCTTTCCATAGAAATCCCGTATGGTCATTCCACCAAATTTACTATATTCAGCAAAATAACTACAGAAGGAACAAAGCCTCCCCCTGCAAGCTTCCCTCATTTGAATCTCTCTATGGCCTGATTGCCTCAGCTATTCAGACACTGGTGTCCCCACAGGAGAAGGCAGAGCCCCTCTTTGCCCCTCCATATATCTGCCTGCTCAAGAAAACAGCCCTGAGCTGGATCTGCTGTACCAACCCACGTCTTACCACTGATCGCTGTGACATTTCTGATAATGCACCTTTTGCCCAGAAAGGTTTTGCCCTGTTTAAAGCGAGGTGGCCCTGCAGACAGCCCTACAAGCATCAAGGTGCTGAGCAGTTGGGAAATAATAACCTTGCTGGTCAGAGGAAGGTGAGCCAGGGATGGAGGCAGCACAGAATTCATCGGGCACGGGTGTCCGTGGTCCGTCCTGCTGCACAAACACGGCCTGTGCAGGGGTAGCTACAAAAAGGAGGGATGCAACACCTTTCTCTCAGCAGCCAGAGTGACAAGAGTTGAGACCCTTTGGTCATTTGGTTGACTGTGACACTGACTTTATGACCTTGGGTACAAGCATCTTTCCCAGCTTTAGTTTCTCCGGCTGTAGTTTCTCAAGTACTATAATTTATTTTCTCGCAACTCTTTTATAATGAAGAAAAGTGTGGTTTGCCTCTCAAACCTCCCCATCCTGCTTTGCTGAGCAGCATATGCATCTAAGATTTGTACCAGGTTGTTAGGAGGGGCACAGAAAGAAACTTCGTGGCTCTGACAGTTGGTCTTTCCCCTGAGCCTGGCTTATTACCTAACTTCCCTGGTTTGACTTCTAATTCTCCAAAAATATACAGAAGAAAAGCAAAAGAGCCAATTAACGAGCAAACCTGAGAATAAGAGGGGCTGATTCTCCTCCACCCTGTGCCGAGCCCTCCCCGAGCTCCCCCCTGTCCTGCTGCCGGGCTCTGCCTCTGAAAGCCTCGGTCCCTGTGTTTATTTAAGTAAAGCTTGGAGTAGCTGGCAGGGATCAGTGTAAAAGGAATGATTCCACATGGCAGCGCGGTCCTATCCCCCTCCTTCCTTGGCTTTTTTTCTTCTTCTACAAGAAAAATGAAATCCCCAAAGTCTGTCTGCCTGCTGCTTTCAGGGGGTGGGTGGCTGCTCTGCTTAATTGAACTCTGATGTTCTCAAACTCCAGAAAGAAAAAAAAAATTAAATTAACCTGGAAAGGCCTTTTAATTCCAATGTGTCGAGATGTTTTCTTAAGGGAAGGGGTTACAAAAGGACTCAATTCTTGTGTTTCTGCTGCAAGATTTAAACCCTCTTTCCTGGTGGGATTGCGCTATGCCCTAAAATCCAGACTGATGTTCATGACATATTCACCAACTCTGTGCTGCATTGTCATTGCCTTGCTTGGCTGTGCAGGAGTATAAGCTACAGGAATATGAAATATTCCTCCTAATTTTCTTTATTCCCACTTTCAGCTGCGGGTCCTTTACCTGGGATAAATTTATGCAAGCTTAAGGAGGAATGGAAAAAAAAAAGAGGCGGAATTTTCCTAAGCATTTAAGAGAGTTTATCCTATGTATTTAGGACTGCCCTGGGTAAGGCAGAATGGTAGCAATGCAATGGCTTGTTATGGGTTACACTTGCAACTTTTCCCACTGAAATACTCTGCTTTTAACTGCTTTTAATTATCTGGTCTCTGGTTTGTCATGCTGAACATCTGTTGCAAGATAGATTTTGCAGGAGCAGTGAAGCTGAGTACTTCCCCTGTCTCCCCCACACACCTTGGAGATCAGTCTCATGTTCTATCCATTAAAAAAAAGAAAAGGTGATAAAAATAGCATGAAATGATGTCATTAAAAATTATCATAATGCATCGGGAAAGCAAAACCATTGGGGATACCTAGGTGATCTTAAATCTGACACTTTCCTTTTTTTTTAATCCCTGATTTAGTAATTTTAACCTGCTTCTAACAGTAATGATTCGTATTTGCAGGGGTCTGGCTCTGATCGGAATAGTTTAAATGCAGGAGAAGAGATGGGGGAAAGGT
This sequence comes from Patagioenas fasciata, assembly GCF_037038585.1. Classification (NCBI taxonomy): domain Eukaryota; kingdom Metazoa; phylum Chordata; class Aves; order Columbiformes; family Columbidae; genus Patagioenas; species Patagioenas fasciata. The sequence goes on from NC_092539.1 coordinate 5,102,894, forward strand.
GTGTGGTTATATGTGAGCATTTCTTGTCCCCTTTCCTGTACAGGGTTCTGCACAGGTTAGTGTGTTGTCAGGGGTGCAGTTCGCCCTCCTCAAGGTGGAAAGTAGAAGCAACCAAAAGATTCAAACTCTGTGCCATCCCACTTAATATTACACAAATTGAATGGAAGGACTAGCAGAAATGAGGACAGGACGTCCAGGCAGTTTATATCCATCCTCACACTGATAGCATCTCTCCTTCCTTGAGAAGGTCGCATTTCTGTGCTAAGAAATAGCCTAAGCTGGTTACTGTGCAGCATCTTTTCATAGTGACTCGCTGGGGCCATTCCAATTGAGAATAATAAACGATATAAGGAACAATATAAGCGGTGCTATAAATAATAATGCTGTAATTCCACTGATGGCTTATGGTGGCATTATAAATGATCGGAGCAAAGTCAGGAGGTCTCTTCACACCACCAGAGCCTCCTGGTGAAATTATAGATCTAATTTAAGTGCATTTTGGGGGTAAATTATTTATTAAAGTGTAAAGCTTATGGAGATAAATGTTCAAGTAGTCAGACTCCTGGACTAGGTGAGCATTCCTCACCTAGGTCCTAATAATTACAGGTAGAATTTGCCCACAAGCAAAAGGGCTACATCAAGATTTCAGCAACATTTTAGGTATCCAGAAGCCTTGGAGGACACTTCTTGGCACAGGGCTGCAATCTCTAGACTTACAATGAAATGACCTCCTTGTACAGGTGATCAATCCTTAACACCAATTGCTCGCGCATCCATTTTAATCATTGAACTGGAGTTAGGAGATGAAAGCAAGAAGTAACATTTCTCGGGCTGATGAAGAAACATAGATATTAGTTGTTATCTTACAACTGTTAAGTTTTCCTTCATTGCAACCCTGAAATGGAGTCCTGATGCTGGTGTTTTCACCTCTTCCTGCATATGTAATTCTAATCTCAGTCAGAATTTGTCACTTGCTAAACTAGGAAAGTGCTCATGGGACCGTGGTGAAATTCTCTCTGTCACATACTTGGTGAATGACCTCAGGCAAGTCACTTAACCCGAACGTGCAAAAATGTTTGTTAATACCTGGATATATCTAATCTGCAGGTTGTCAGGACCTCTCCACACCAGCCTTGCTCATGTCAGTGTGGCCAGAGGACACACATCACAAAAGACCAAGCTCATGGAGGCCTTACCAGGTGTAACCTGAAATCTATCTTTGTGGGGGAAGTAGAGGAAGACTCAGCTTATAAAAATTGCCCGTGGAGCAGGAGTCTCAACGCCGCCTTGTACCACTGGGCTGCAGTAAGGATAAATGCATTAAGATGAGGCATTAAGATACTGCAGTAATTAGGAGCCATACAAGTAACTTAGATATAGAATGAAGCTACTAATAATGTATGAATGCAAAGCCTTAAGAGGTTTGCTTCGTATAAAGCACCCAGCCATTTGGTGGCTTAGCTCAATTCTCTGAAGCTGCAAATTCAGGCTGAAAATCTTATGAGGATATGCTAATTCAGTGAGTTGGTTTCTATATACTTAAAATATTGCTGAGGTCAACTTTTTGTCTATAGGCAGCGTTTTTCCCATGGCTTCCAGCAAGACTTGAAAATGTTGAAAGGCAGGGGAAAATGTATTTAACAAAAAAAAAGGCAGAAGGTTTAGGGGAAGATGGTGATTGGGGGAGTGTATCTAATGGTCGAACCGGGGAGATGAAGATGGAATTGGTATTCCTGCCACCAATTCACTGTGTAACCTTGTGTCTGTCTCTAAGCTTTTTTGTGCTCTATTTTCCTTGTCAGTAAAATGAGTTTTATAATAGTTACCTTCCTGATAAGGGTTTCAGTTAATCAATTTCTAAAGCCCTTAAGTACAGCGAGACACAAGATATCATATCAACAAAGTCCAGCATTTATCTGTGGCTGGATGTTCTCTGAACTGCACCATCTGTAAATGAATAGGACCCGATCTATATGAACCAGAAAAATTCCTATTGACTTGATGAATAAACACTATTTCTTACAAATAATACCTGTGTATTTTTGGTACAGGCAGGATTTGCTTCTTAAAAATGTGTTTGAAAAGCAAATTAAAAAGGTTTCAGGTGGGTTGGTAGAATTAATCTCCCCTGATGACTGAATTACTTGCACAGTTCGCCTGTGTGGTTCCTTGTAGGAACTTGAGTCAGTTTTTGTGCTGCTGGTGGTAGCAGTAGACGGAAAAAGCACTATATGTTTTAGCTCAAAATACTGAAGTTTTGCCAAGGAAAAAAGAGAAGGAAATAATGAACTTTTGACAGGCGTTTTTCAAACAAGAGAATACTAAATTATGGTCTGGGAATGAAGATCCTTTCTTACAAGAGACAACTAAGGAGCTTAGCTTTTTTTAGCCAAGCAAAACTGAAGACTGAAAAAGAGGAGGTAATTGTTGCGTGTAAGTAGATTGGGGCATAACAGCAGGGAGGAAAAAGAGCTATTAAATCAAAGGGACAATGCTGAAAGAAGAACAAATAGGTATAAACAGACCATTAATAAATTCATGCTGTTGATTAGTAGCGTATGTCTAAACATCAGAAGTGCTGGATTACCCACAGCCTTCAGGCAGAACCAGACATCGGTCCTGGCTGTGGATTGAGCCGCTGTCACACCACAGCCAAGTGACATGGGCAGAGGAGGGGACCTGACTGTGATTCCATGCCATTCTCATGTGCGGGAAATTCATTAATTTTAGTATTTCTTTCAGTTTACTGAATAAATATCTCTGCTGGTCTACATTTCTAGGAAAATGTAGGGGATAGCTTCCTTTCTTAACAGTTTCTTTCTGCATATGTCGTGGCTGGATGTCAAATTGAGGAGCTGGCTATCACATCACCATGGCATCACATATATCTTTTGTCTATTCCATAGTCAAGTATTTTTAGTCTTCCCTCCCTTCTCTGCTGTTACTGTCCAATCTTTATTTTCTCCTCTTCCTCCACCTTGTACCCCAAACTGTTTCAGCCCTGTTCGTCATTAGGTAAAGACATACAGCTGTGGTTGATGGTTACAAGCTACAGCACAAGTGGAGCAGCTTGAATTAAAAATGTGCTTGTTTCCTTTCCTGCCCTGCTCGCTTTGGGCTGCACCAGCTTTTGTTGCAGCAGCTCTCAACCTGCCTGAGTCCCAACAGCTCGACACTTTAATAATTTAAGTGATTTACATTCCCCAAAGTGCATCTGAACAGATTTATTATGAGCGTTTGCGACCCGTTCTTCTAAAGCGCTTCTCTCACGTCTGTTCTTCATTAGAGTTCACCACGCAAGTCGGTTTGGAGTGGTAATAGGCAGGTAAGTGCTGTTTCTTGAAGCTTATTGTGGGAGCCAATGATGTTGGGGGGTCTCTTGTGTTTAGTTAGGCTGCAGAATGTGCAGGTATGATTAAAACAAAACACTTGGAAAAAAAATTCTCCCATGTTGAATTTCTGTCCCTCTAAGAAGAAATAGAGCGTGCTAACTCATGAGCTTTTTCTCACTTGTACAATAGTATAATCCTCTTCTTTCTCTGCTGGTCTGCATATGTCAGCCCATCTCTTTGGATGAAGAAATCATCCCCTTTTTCCTTGGACTGTTCTGGTCTCACAGAAGATGGTGTCCCTTTCTCCAGGCCACCAGCAGCCCCCTTGGTAAAGCTTCTCCTGCTCCAGCCCAGGTTCATTCTCCAGGGTTGTCCTCTACTCTCCTTCCCACCAACGTGGGGTTTCCTGAAGATGTCTGACCCATTTCAACTGGCCTTAAACATATGAATTTTACTCTGTTGTTGGACCATCTTATCTCTTTCATTTATGATGAAGGTATCCAGTGCTCCCTCTAGATACATGCCTCAGAGACTGTATTGTTGCAGTAGACAAGGAAAACTATGGCACTGAGAAAGTTAAAGGGACTTTATCCAAGGCCATATGAGCAGTTTGCAGAAGAAACTGATACAAAATTGGTACTACAGGCTCTCTGCCCTGTGGATTCATCCCAAAATGGTCCTTCCTTTTGAGTTTATACAATACCTGTCTTGCTTTGAGTTGCCCCAGTTCACTTTGTCATGTCTTAGCACTTTGTAGTCAAAACTTCCACCTTCTTCTTTTTCACCATTTTACTGCCTGGCTCAAAATTTCCTTGTGTTGCTGGGTGCACATCTCTTTCTGCTCTGGTTTGTCCACTGCTCTTTAACTCCTCTCCCTTTCTGAGCAGTCTGTCCTTTCGCATTTGAACACACACCACTCATGTTGAGCAGCAAATCAATCCTCCCATTCCCTGTCCTGATGTGTCGTACGGGAATCTCTCTGGAGCCCACGGTGAGGGCTGCAGCTTCCCCCTGACCTGTGAATTCTCTTCTGCTATGGGGACTGAGCACTGGTCCCTCATCCCCTAAAAGAAGATTTTTGGCCTCATTTTTCACTGGCAGTGACTAAAATGACCAATCTTCTGCTAGCTGAGGAGTAAAAGGTCAGGCCAGGTCCACTCTGTGGCCACTTGTTTTTCTCCACAGTGACCAATTTCAGACAGTAATAGAAGCATCAATAATGTCTCTGTCTTGTCTGACTGCTGAGTTTCTTTTTTTTTCTTTCTTTCTTTCCCTCCATTGATTGAAATATTGCAGCCTCGATTTGTTAGCTCAGCCCCTGTGAGGCAGACCGAAGCATTCGCTCACAACACGTGTCTTCCCCGTGAGCAAGATGTGAGGAGCCAAACTAATTTGGGATCACGGAGGTGTTGACCACAGATTGCAATTTGTGATCTCCGTGGCTTGTGCTCCTTTGTGGCCGAATTTTCAGGGCTCTGGGGAGTCATCTGGCAGCTGAAATTCTGCAGACGTGTTTGCGTGCTCAGAAGCAGCAGATGGACGACCCTCTCTGAGGACTGATCGCTGTCCTGGTTCAACAGGCTCAGCTCGGGCTGACAGAGCTGCAGGTGATGCTGAGAGCTGGATGGAGCCGTAAGGACAAGGGCTGTGTGGCACACGTGTGCTCAGAGCCACCCCAGATGTGTCCCCGCTCAGCTCCGTGTAGAGCATGATCCAGACTTGTAGGAGTTCAGTGGAAACCAAGCCTTCCTTCCATCTTGTGCTAGGGGGGAAGCCAAACCACCACCACCACCACAAAAAAAACAAACTAAACTCCACAACAAACAAAATACCAACCAAATAAAACAACCAACTAGCCAAAACAAACAAAACCCCTACAAGCAAACCAACCCATCTGTCAGTTTCATCACAGGTCACACTTCTTCCCTGTGGCTGGGTCAGGCCTGAGCACGTACCCTCAGCCATGAACTCTAGCAGTTGAACTTCATGGTTCACTTTCCTCAGGGTAAATTCAAGTTCATAGTTGCATTTCTGGGTGAGTTGCGTCTCCAGTCTTGGACTCGGGGTTTTTGAGCTGTCACCTATGAGCCGTCATTTCTCCTTACACAGAGACAAAGGAATTAAAGGTGATGCAATCTGTCTCTTTTTGTTTCCACCAGATACTGTGTTTAGCAAGAGGCAGACCTTATTTCTCACTGTTTGCTTGAACTGCTGGCTAATTCTAATATCTGCAGCCTCTCAGCCTCTGACATACTGCAGAACACCTTATTACTGCTCCCACAGCTGGTCCTGCCTCATCAGGGGCTTTGATGGCATCTAATTGTCGTCTTGGTCGCATTTAGAGTGGAAGTGAGATGTGATACTGGCTCCTTGTGAGTTACTGCTCTGTAGACCACACATAGCCCATCAGAGTCCTCCTTTCTAGAACGCAGCTAGCTCTCCTTGCAAATACCAATTTCAGTTGGCAGCTGAAAACCTGATGAAATTCGGTTGTTTTAAACAAATCTGTTTCTGCAAGCGCATGCTTCTGACTCAAAGGGCTTTGTAGTTTAGAATTGCTTAAGTTAATTGATATTCAAGCGAGGTTATTCAATGGTAATGCATTCATAAACAATGTCACTGTTTGTTTGAAAAATTAAAACATTAATTTAAATTAAAATGTAAACAAGGGAAAGATGTTGTATGAGTTAGGGCTGAGATGGCACTGTGGAACATATTCTGACTGGAGAAATGTTGTACCTATATCTGTATGGGACATGCATATTTTAAAATGAGGAGGATCAAAACCGTTACAGGCTCAGACTTGTAGCTCTTCTCAGAGTCTTTCTTCAGCAGGAGCAGAGGACAGTTCAGTGGTCACCTGAGTCTTCAGAAGCCTCTGTCAACTCTTCTCCATCAGCCACCTCTTGTGACTGTGGCTGGGTCTCACCGGGGCATTTGACTATCTGAGCCTGCAAGGTGACGGCACTTCTACACCATGTAATGCTTGCTGGGATTAAAATCAACCCATTCTAGCTGAAAATGCAACTGACCATTTTAAAAACACTAAATATAAAACTTCCAGCAGAAATGGTTTCTTGGGTAGAGAGTGGCATTTCCAGATATGTTTCTCTTTACTAATAAAGCCCTGCTTTATAGATGGACTAAATGGGTTGTAAGCTTGGGTCAATAAGGCAGGCTACAGCAGTAAATAGAGCAATATGTTAAAACTTGGGTGACCTGGGTTCAAGTTTCTGTAGTGCTACACATTTCTGCAGTCTCGAATAAGTCACCTCTTCTCTTTGTCTCTGTTCTTTCTTGTAACATAGGGCTGTCATCACTTTCTTGCTTCATAAGATTTTCAGAGTATAAATACACTGAATGTGTGGAGACACTCAAATACGGCGGTAATGAGGGTCATCTAAATACTGTACTTAGATAAGTAAGGATGATTATTTCCCATCTCCTTTATACGTGCATGATAAAAATGTTTCCAGAAACCATTATATACAACACATAAGCCAGAAGCAGTGGGAAAGTAATTCCCTGTCCTCAGCTATTTTTTGATGTGGATGAGGTGTATATTTGTGGTAGGAGTGGTTATTTTATCACAAAGCCTTTCTCTCCGTATTGGTAAGTAGGATATATTTTGCATGAGTTTGTTCACCACACCACCCCAATAATATTAGCAAGTAAAATACATAAAGTTATTTATGGTGAGGGAAAATCAAATTTCCTCTCAGAGATTATTGGCAATAGAAGAGTCAGAATGACTTTAATCCTGTCCAGTACAGAGAATTCCCTGTAGTTTCAACATGTTAGTCTTCTGTTCTTCAGAAATTTATCTTTACTCCCCAGTGGGTCACAGTAAACTTGATTTGGCAGAATATGATCCCTGACATTTCTTCTAACACAGCCTCTGTATTAGATGGGAGTGCCATGGTTTTTTCCTTATGAGTGCAAGGCAATGAGATTATTCCTTAAAATGAACATGAAAACCTGAGATGTCTAAATCAGCTTTCAGTATATGGGACTTTTTTTGTTATTATTTGTAGAGAGAATATAACAAGCAGAAATCCTAGATTCTATCTTTATGTCTAGTAGCAAATGATCAATTGTATGTTGTATCCTTTACACCTCAGTTTCCCAGTGTTCAAGAAAACCATACAAGGCAAGATATGCCCTGTCTATGCAATTCTATATTCTATTATGGTGTATTTAACTTTTTTATAAGCAAATGATTTAAAGCTGATAGTAAGAAATACTTTCTTACGTAGCATATAATTAACATGTGGCGCTCAATGCCACAGACATTATTGAATCCAAGAGCTTTGGAGGATTCACAAAAGGATTAGACATTCATATGAATAATGAGAAATTCTATTAGAGAAAACAAAAAAATCTATGAGGGCTGGAGAATTTAATGCTTTGGGGTATAAAGCAGCTGCTAATTGATGAGGTCCAGGAAAGAAACGTGGGTAGGATGTCCTGTGATGGTTTGTTACAGGGCTTCTTGAAACTGGGGTGCTGGATGGTGAAGGGATGCTGAGCCTCTGCCCTGTTCCAGTAACTCCCATCTCAAGGTAACAACTAAAATAAAAAATAAAGGTCCAATCAAGCCAACTATGGCTGAACCAGAGTGGTATGGTAGCCCATAGCATGGTGAAACTGCGATATTTGGCATCGCATCCAACTGATTCTGCCTTCCCAGCTATGGAAGGAGATGTTGGTGGCACCAGGAGCTCCCAGTACAAGGAGATGGTGCAGGCAGGGTGTCCCAGGCACTGGGGCAGGCTGTTCCATCCTCCTCATGTGTAACCCCAGAAAAACAAATAAAATAGAAGAGGTAAAAAGGAAAAAAAAGAAGCCACAAAGGTGAATTGCACCTGATGGCTCCATTGGTTTGAATCACTCCTGTCCAGTCTCTGTTTATCCAGGACTGTCCACAGCTGTGTTTGCGGAGGCACACAGCCATTTAACAAACACGTCAGGTAGCCACCCATGTTTGCAGCTATTGAGCAAGCAATTATAGCTCATTCAATCACAGGCTTTCGTTTGATCTAGCCTCAATTAACGGGGAAGGTATTGCCACAGCTGCCCACAAGTTCAGAAGTGTTCACAATTCAACTTAGATTATTGCTATATTTCTGCAGCCTTTGATAGACTAAGACTGATTACATGAAATAAGAAAAAAGAGTGACCTTCCCTGGACTTTTCCAATGGTATTTCAGTTAGTATTTTATAATCACTGTTTAACAGAGAAATTGCTCTCTGGTTATTAATATAAAAATTATCACCTTCTATGACTAATAAAATCAATAAAGGCTCCTATCCTTTGAAAAGGCCAAAAACCTTCTCTTTGTTCATAATTAAACATTTCAACCCAATCTGGAGCAATAATAACCTTCAAAGTTTTTTAAAATTCCTAATAATAATATCTTGCAGAACACCTTTCCACTCAGCAGGTTTCACAAACTGTGGCCCAGATATGAAAAGTGTCTTTATGCCCGGCTGGACTCGGATATGCATGTTACTTTTTAAGGAGCTTTTCATAGTATTTCATCATCAGTGATAAACAAATGCCTATAAGAAGTATATATGTTGCATTGGTAACACAATTAAAATACTGTTGCTTCTGAGTTTGCAATTTGGTGGCCAGGTGACTTAATTTTTAATTGTCGGTGCCTGCATTAAGGTATCTGTATTCACTCAGAGACCTCTAAGGAAAGGATCAGATTTTTGAAGGTCCTGAGCTAACTTTTATTAAAAAACAGACTTAAATGTTTTATTTCTTATGTTTGTGTTGGAACATAGTGGCAGAAAGTACTTTATGTCCCATTGCTGCAACAAGGTTGGCTGTGAACACTGAGAGTCAATGTTCATACAGTTGATGGTGATGGAAGCACCAAATATGGCTCGTCCAACCTGCAGTCCAGCCAGGGTGTCCATGTTAACTCACATGATGGTAGAAGTGGGATCAAAATTCATAATCTTAATTTGAGATACTGCTTTTGTCTCTCTAATTTCTACTGCCCTTTTCTGGCGTTACATTTACCAGGATTACTCGTTTCTCAGACAAGTTATCTCTTCTCAAGCTTGAATGGCTATTCTCATGGGGTACCGAGACACAAGCGAGCTAATTAACTATCATCCTGCATTTGACGATGACGAGCATCCATTGAGAACCTTCCATCCCAGTGGATCTCATGGAGCTTCACGTATTAAGCAAACCTGCATATGCCAAGCACAGGGATTACCTCTTCATAAATGACTGGCAACCAGTTTTGAGTCGAATCACTCGACAGTTTAAGAGCAGGCAGCGGAGCCACGCAACAGTTCACAGCAGGGAGTAAGGAGTAGCTTTATGGAATGATTAACTTGTCTAAGAAAATGATGTCTCTGCAGGGCTTTCATTTCACATGTAGCTGCCACCAGGAACCCTGTAACAGAGCAGGCATGAAATATGGGTTTGGGATCCCCTTTCACTGTTGCCCATGTATAGAATTTCTGCAGGCAGGTATATATGTCAACTTAGATTTAGGTAACGATAACTCAAAATTGACCCTTCTGATCTAATCCAACCCCTTCTTAGGCATAAACATTTCCAAACGTGGGTGTTTTCTTACCGAAGAATGTCCTTTCAGTGTTTGTCCTTGAAGCCTGTGAAGCAGTCCCAATGGACAACTGAGCTAATGCAGTACTTTTTTTTATCCCTATATTCAAGCCATCTCAATGAGCGATCTTACGTATGTTATGTAGCCCTGAGTTGTGTGGACGTGTCCTTTGACTCCCTTAGGCATTTTGGAAGCATCTGTTTGGGGGCGAATCATTTAATGTTATCTTCAGAAGTTTCAGGTGTGTGGTTTTGTTTGGAGATGACTTGGCTTTGGCTTTACAATAAGGTCCTTGAATCTGCTAGCAATCAAAATGCACAACTGTAGTTAGGAATGAAAATGAAAAGTCCCAAGGCCTTTGTACCCACCTCCCTTTCTCTGTATGTGGGTGAAGATAATAGTTTGTGCACAATATCAATAGATGAAAGAATTACCTAAATAGTGAGTGCTATTGTAGGATGAGACTCGGTGGGTGTGAATCTGTGCAGCCCCACTGAAGATGAAGAAACTGTGCTGATTTCTACCTGCTATGGATAAGGCCCTTTGGTATTTCTTACTATTATCATCTGAACCTCTGTCGCAGCTCTCCCCCATGTTTACTCATCACTGACTTTATCACATCCCCTTTCATTTGTTTCCTTTCTGAACAATTTACATTTCACCCCCTTGGAGCTTTTTTGGATGAGACTCCTTTCATCTCTCATCATAATGTTCAATAATGACATTTCCATTTGCTTCCCTTTTCATGAGGCTTCTTTTTGAAAACAGGATTTGACCTCTCTCTTTGTATTCTCCTGTCAGCCAAGAAGCACATTGTGCATTAATTTAATTGACTTATTACATCTTAACAGAATGTAGTTACTTTAGTTTTGTGTGTGTTTTGTTTGTTTGTTAATTTCTGGGTCTTTGAGAACTAGATTATGCAATTTCCAGAGCCTATTTCCAATTACTATTGAATCTTTCAATTGAACTGAATTTCATTGTGAGAGTGGAAAATGGAATGAACTGAAAACTCAACTGAAAACACGTCAGTATTGTTGATACACATGTTAGTGCTAATATAGAATTTATCAGCTTATTTTCTCTTCTGGGGCAATGTAGGGAGGGGAAACATCAAATAAACAAAAGCAAGTACAGTTTTTTTCTTTCTGTTTCACTGAAAGAAACATCTGTGTTGCACTGAACAAAACCTTATTTGTCCTGTTTTGATGAGCATGAAACCCATCCGATCCCATTCTTCAGTCCTCAAATGTAATGAAAAACTCCTACTCTTTTCAAGAAATCTCCAGCGTTACTCCTGATCTGGTGAAAACTGGCCTATCACTATTGATTTAGAGGGAATGAGATTGATTTACAGGTGTAGAGAATCTGGTCCGTGATTATGAGAAGTGACATAGGTGCTCATGGCACCTCATGGAGAATGAAAGCACACAGAACATACAGTTGGTACAAAACCTGTACAAAGTGTTTAGGTTGCATAAACAAATGTTGCTTTATTGCTTGATTCATGGCAAGGTACAATATTTCTTGGAAAGGTAAGGGGACTCGGATCACTCTCTCCTATGAACTTGTCAGATACCACGTGTGCTGTGACATTGTCCCCCAGCTCTGCTGGGCCCATCCTTGACCAGGTGCATCTGATCCAGGTGCTCTGACTCTACAGTAGTGTCATGGCTCCCAAGAGGGCTAAAGACATATTGGTTTGAGAGAGAATGTGACTCAGGGCTTTTCCCTGTAGGAAGAGACCTGCAAGTAACTCTTTCCCCTTCTAACTTCTTTGAGGGAGCGGTGACCAAACCATCGAGCTCGGTCAGATCAAAACTCTCCATAAGAGCAAATGCTCCATGCAAAAATGATTAGCACACGTCATTGCGATCTGTTGCATGGAGTGAGTACTTTGTCACGTTCTGGCAGCTGATCGTTGGAGAGCTGCCTGAGTGTCTGTTTTTTCATTATTGTTATTATTTTATTATTTTTTTAAACAGGAACGCAAACCCACTAAGCCCACAGATGTTCAAACCCTCTGAGTTTTCTTGTACCTCTTTTTAAGCTACAAGACCTCCCATAGCATCCTGACTAAAATGTATGTGGTTTCAAAAGGGGCTTGTTTCATTTATTTGAAACTGCTTGCATAATGACTGTGTAGAGTGCCCCATAATTATTCTGATATAAGACAGTCTTGGGCCCCATTCTGCACTCCCTTTTCTCCACCCAGAACTTTGCAGACCTCTCTTCTAACCTCTTGATTTCTCTATTTCCTGAGCCCTTGGTTAGTAAGGTTCTCCTTTTACACCATTACTTGTTCTGTTTCTCTGCACATTTTCCGTTTTTAGTTCTCCTTTTTTTATTTTCCTTGAAATGGGCAGACTTAAATTACATGCACAATTGGAGCTTCAGCTGAACTGTAGATTTATACAGTGGCAGAACTGTGCTTCATGTTTTCTTCTCTGACATTTCATCAGTTCCTGCTATTTTATTTGCCTTTTTGAGCATTTCTGAACACTACACTAACGTTTTAATAGAACTATCCACAATGACTCCAAGATCCCATTCCTGACTGGAAATATAGAGTTAGGCTTATTTTCCCCATGTATATTGCTTTAGCACTCATCAGTGTTGAATTTAATCTGTCGTTTTATCACTGAATCATTCTGTATCTTGAGAGTCTCCTGTGATTCTCTATAGTGAGCTTCACATTTGACTATGTTCAGTTATTTTGTGCCTTCGACTAACTTCATCTTCTTCTTATGAATCCCTTTTTCCAGCCCATTTATGAATGTGTTGAATATTTTTGCTTCTTTTAAGCAGTCAACAAGAAAACTTTTCCTGTCATCCCATTAGGTTAGAGCTGTTTTAAGAGCTTTCGGATGTTTTTTTATGAGGGTCGTTTTTGGTTCCCCAGTCTGAGGGGAATGAAAAAAGATTTCAAGGCCTTGGGACAGATGGTAGAAGAGTCTGGGGCTCAAGTGATTTTTCTCTTCCCTGATGAAGGGAGTGGAGCATCTCCCTTATGAGGAAAGGCTGGGGGAATCTCTTGAGCTTGGAAAAGAGGAGAATGAGGGGTGACCTCATTAATGTTTACAGATATCTAAAGGGTGAGTGTCAGGAGGATGGAGCCAGGCTCTTCTCGGTGACAACCAATGATAGGACAACGGGTAATGGGTTCAAACTGGAACACAAGAGGTTCCACTTAAATATGAGAAGAAACTTCATCTCAGTGAGGGTGGCAGAGCCTGGCCCAGGCTGCCCAGGGAGGTTGTGGAGTCTCCTTCTCTGCAGACATTCAAACCCGCCTGGACACCTTCCTGTGGAACCTCAGCTGGGTGTTCCTGCTCCATGGGGGGATTGCGCTGGATGAGCTTTCCAGGTCCCTTCCAACCCCTGACATTCTGGGATTCTGTGACTATGTCATTCTTATTGATACATCTCTTAAGTAATTAAATATGTTTCTTAATTAGAAATATTTCTTAATTACTTAGAAGACCCCAGAATGGCCTGCACTTTAGGATACCTTTTCAGCCCATATGTGGCGGTTTGTTGCTGCACCAGGCACAAGTTTTATTTACAGAGATACAGGAAAATTGAGATTTTGTGCTTTGTAAGGATAAGGTTTTACCTGCCCTTTGTTTTTGTCTGACAACTTAGAGTCTGAACAAGTAACATTTTTGCTCGAGTTTTTCTGATGGGGAGTGAAGCGGAGCTGTGAGCAGCAGGAGCTGTAAAGGGTCCTTCAAGTTGCAGACCCACTTCACTCCCTCTTCTTCCTGAAGCATTTGTCCAGCACACTCGAGAACCAAAGAAATGTGGATTATCCGCCAGCTGAAGAGGATTTTACCTCTAGCTGGTATAAATCAGAACAAGTCCAGAGAAGGGTTTTTTTGAGCTAAGGGTCTGGGCATTTTCACACAGTCCACTTTTATCTGCAGATCAATAAAAAAAAAAATTGAAATTGTATTGTTTTTTTCTTAATGACACAAATCCCAGAGCTCTGTCAGAAAGTTTTGTATCCCCCTGGCAATCCCAGCCAGCCTTGAACTCACGCTGTCCATCTGTCTTTAGGAGAGGTTTCTGTGGTTTTGTTTCAGAGGTTTGTTTAAAGGCTGCTTGTCTCAGTAAAATGGCCAAGTGAATCAAGATATGGCCAAAACCCAAGCAAAAGTAATGGCCGTTCAAATTGGAATGATGATGTTCGTGTCTATAAAATTCCCACTTCTCACCCTTATGCTTTTTTCTAGTCATTCCACACCCTGTACATTCTGTCACGTAAATTTTGGTTTTAGGAGATCTGAACAAATATCAACATCTTCAAATCATTCATGAAACAGACCCTTTATGTTTTCTAATGGATATTTCATTCAATACTTTGATCCAAGGCCATCTCTATGCTTTGTTCAGTGAAATCAGATCTCTTTGAAAGGATATTTACAGATTTGGGTATGACTTATCAGCTCCTTTCCATCCACCTGTCTTGATATTGGCACATTGGTATTTTAGAGAGTTCACTTTGCAAGCTGAGAAAAGATATTCTGTACTGCCAGGGCTTCATTCTTAAACAAGACATTCATGACTTTTCCGTCAGGCTTTAAAACCAGTGTTGCAACAAAACCCTCCCATTCAGGTTTATTTTTACCTTTCCTTTCTATGTAATCTCCAAAATCACCTTAGAAAAGTATTGTATCAAAAGCTGATATTAAACTCTAGAGTGCCTGGCAAATGATTTGAAGCAACGAACGGCTCACACTGGGGTAAGCCCCAGAGATTTCTTTTGTAAAGTTTCACCTACGGAATCTCTTGGAGATAGATTTTTAGAGCTTACTATTTACTTCAGTCTGGAGATAGTTCTTTGCTTTTATGGCTTGTTTACTTTCTGTCCACCAGCTCTTTTAGACAGGAATGTTGCTGTTTCCCTACTGTTTAATCTTTTTCTCTTGCTTAGTGGTTTCTTTTGCATCATCGCATGCACACACAAAGGATGAGCAACCCACCAGCTCCATAGCTGCTCACTGGAGTAAAGACGGTGATTTACACCCTGTAGTGAATTACAACAGCGCTGGGAAGGGCATGTTGTGCAAGTCTGGCTTTGCTGCAGGACCTTTTCTGTAGCCCAGGACCAACAGGCTGGTCTGATCCTTGGCTGATGTGGAGTGATAAAATGCCAGGGGGTTTACTTGCTGAGATCTCATTTTTTTGAGCATTAAAACATTCTGACTTTGAAAAACTGTCTGGCAGAAGTTGCCTGCTGTGATCTGTGTTATTCTCTTCCTCCTTGTCTGTCGTCTTCTCTCTCCCAAGGGACCGAGTGTTCTTCTCTCCCCAGCAGCCAAAGGAAGCATCTCAGGCCAGGGCTCCAGCAGCATCTCAGACACGTGTTCTCTCAAGCCTGCAGCAAACGCTTCTTTATAATTCATGGGATAACCGAGGGTAAAGAAAATGTCATGTGTAGCCCCATGAAGGAGCTGCAAACCGAACATCTGGACATTTTCGCATGCAAGAGCAAGCACATGTTTAGTAAGCATCACAAACCCCAATTGCTACTGCAGAGTTCTGCTCAAAACCAGGTGCTCTTGGGGAGTTAGGGAGGCAGTAACATCAGTCTGGGTAATGGAAGTGGGGCATAATATTTCCTAAAGCATTTATACAATAGGCGTCAGTAATATCTGTATCTATATAGGACAGTGTTAACAGTTATCTCAGTTGAGCTATAGTGGGCTAAAATATAAAAGCTCCTCTAACTTTCTGTCTGAAATGAGTTTTTTTTCTTATCTCCTCATGAAAAGCTATAGTGGTCTCTCTGCCTTCTGCACGAGTCTTCTCCTGACTTAAGCACTAACCTCCATGTCACTGCAGTAAGTTATCATTTACAATGTCTGACTTGATACTTCTTAGTCCTCGTCACCTCAAAATACGACTTGGACCATATGATTTCAGGAAGGAGAGAGAAGAGGGAGTGTCTTAAATTTATTCTTTTGTTTTTGTTTATGGAGAGATCAGAGAGTGGGTTTTGGTTTGGTTTAGTTTTTCTCCATTTGTCTTAAAACTCCTTTTCTAGTGACAAAACTGACGTTAAAACAGAAGTCCACTTCTGCCAAAGGAATTTAGGTTTACATCTTTAAAAATACTCTGCATTTAAATGCATGCCTTATGTTGCATTGGAAAAAAAAAAAAAATCACTCTTTAGCAGGAAATTCTCATTTATTTTTAATGCTGTGTCCCTGAAAAGCCAGATTTTGAGAGGAACATAGAGCTGAGTGGAAGTGAAGTGATATGCATTCTTTTTGAATCATTCCGACGCAAACATCAAGAAATCCCATAGCCAGTTTCGAACAAAACCTTTCCTTTTCACACCACATGTTCTCTGGGAGGTATTTTAATCGCTTTTGCCTTGCTCAGAGGAGTGCAGGGAGGCAGAGGTACCTCCCCTTCGTGCGGTGCTCTGATGCTGCGGGATGTTTGTGACCCCTGGCAATCTCACCTTTTCTTTCCTGCTGTACAGTCTTTTCCCAGCACACCTCTACCCTTTCACCATACCTCATCTAGTCCATTTCTTTGTTTTTTCTTTAGAAGCTTTTTGTTCTCTGAAGAATAAGTATTGTGCATATAAATCCTTTATCATACATGCAAAGTGTAAGTGATTTTTCACCCCGTCTCTTGCTCAAATACACAAACACGCACACAATTCAGCCACGGAAGTGCATCACCCCCTTCCTGCTCATTTTACACACAGACTCCTTCCACAGCCATGCACTACGTGTAGTTTTTCCACCTCATACAGGTGATGTATGCCTCCACCATTCTGGAAAACCATCCATCTCCAGGTTTCCCCCATGTGCAACGGGGAGTTGCAATCTCCCCGAACAAATCAGTGCTGTTACCTGCAATGCACCTGCAACCCCCATCCACACGCACTCACACTTCCCTGTCTCCCTGTTTCTCTTCACCTACTCCTACTTGTTACTATTCCTTACTTGTTGAGGTAAAGTTTACCTTAACATAAACCTGGAGCAGGGCAATTGCTGTCCCCAGTATATTTTTCTATGCACGATAGTAATAAAACATAGGGTTGCAACGTCCAGGTCACTCACCTGTCCTCACCCATGGAGCAGGAAAATCTTATGCTGGAAAGCAGCAAAAGCATCCAAGTAACATTCAGCTTCAAACTCAGCTACTTGGATTTTGGAGTCTTTAAGGATGCATATGCCTAAAATCCCCTTATAGAGTTCAGGTACCTTGTATGGACACCTATGTGCAGAAGCCTGAATCTTTCAGCTGCCATCTATCTGAGCAACCTGATCTGGGTGAAGATGTCCCTGCTTGTGGCAGGGCGTTGGACTGGATGAACTTTGAAGGTCCCTTCCAACCCAAACTATTATGTGATTTGATACTCTTCAGTCTCCTAGACATCCCAGTGGCCCATTGAAGTGATGTTGATGTCCAGCTAATACTCCGTTACCTTTTCAAACCCATCACTGTGACCCAAGGTTGGGTGCTGGTGTTTGAGTACATAATGGATGCTGCATTTGCCCACGTGTACTTTACTTCCAGTATCCACATCAGCGCTTTGTAAAGCCCTTTGGGACACTGTGAACATGAAAGACGCTATATAAAACCCAAACCCTATTCTATTCTAGAACCATGCTTTTAAGTCCTTTTATCGCAGAATGAGGCAAGGGTTGAACTGAGCCCAGAAATAGCAATTTAAAGTTTTCATGAAAAGACTAGAACAGTGCATGTTTGGTATATTTTAACATAATCCGAGAACAGTAAGTGCACTAAAAGCATGCCACTTATTTGTGGGTGGGGAAGTGGAGAGGAGAGGGAGAAATGTAAGTGCTTGTTTTTCTTTGGGATTTGATTTATTACAGGCTCTATCAGGATGACAAAGGGGTGGGGGAGAAGAACACCCTCGCAAAGGTCTCCAATTGTTTGAGTTCAGGAAAAAAACAGCTCGCTTCCATTGTTTCAGTGTGGAGAGATATTTGGGATGTGATCGGAAGCTATCTATGGAGCTGAAGAACATAAGGAGAAGGCTCCAAGTTTTAATAGCATATAGCAAAGCTATAAGGTTATGAGTTAAACGCAATTGCTGGCAGGATGGCTGCAAAGAAGTGTCTGTCCGCAGATGGCAGGGATTTGAGCCAGGGCCTTGGGATAGCAGAAGATGACATCGGAAAGTAAAAAAAGAGGAGGTGTCAGGTGATTTAGAATTCAGGCAGTCACCTCCAACAGTGTGTTGGACATTGCAGTGGGATGCACAGAAGAAAAGGGGGTCCAGGGTGTCTGGGGTTATGTGTCCCAGATCCTTTTGTGTCTCCTCGCAGGTTGTCCAAGGTCAGCTCTGCATGGGGGCACCAGAACAGCATCGTGTGCTCAGGCTTCAGTGTACAGCCCCCAAACATGGCTGTACATCTGAATGGACCCAAATATCAGACAAATTCTGAGTACTTTCTGAAAGTACCCAGAAGTATTTTCACTCACTACTTTATCAAACTTTGCTGCGCTGACGCATTTTGGCAACACTGATTGTATATTGTATATTAATTTGGGATTCCTTGCCGGAGGTCTTGCATAGCACTGACTTTAGATACATTTATCTATGGGAATTCCCGAAGGAAAAAAAATATGTGTGCTAAAGCCCCATAAATTAGTACTTACTGAACTCACCAAGTTAGTTTTTAAGTTACTAGTGTATTTTGTATTAGTGCAGCTCTAACTTTTGAAATCAAAACCTTTTACGATACTGAGTCGAAGGCTTTACTAAAGCCAAGTCCATCAGTGTGATTATCAGTCCAACTTGGAATCTCCCCAAATAATTAGATCAGGTTTATTTGATAAAACCTATTTTCCATAAAATCATGTTGACAGTCATTAATTCTATTCCTATCCCTTAATTCTTTATTAATTGGTTCCTCTGTTAGCTCTTCCATTCTTTTCAGTGCATTTATGTCAGGATATATTATCAATCCAGAGTAACTAGTAATCCTATATAGCATTTTTTTAAAATGTGACATTGCTATCAGAGCGTTCTGTGGCATGTAACTCTCGTATTATTTATGTCTTCTATTAGGATTTGTGGGATAGATATCTTCCAAACCATATCTTGATTTAGAGTATCCAGACTGGTCTATAATACTCATTCAACTCTTGGTGAATTTAAATGACCCCCTTACCTTCCTTGCCATCAGTTCAAAGATTGGGGTTGCAGTAAAATTAACTTCTCTGTTGGTCATTTATGCAAGTCTTAGAACTGATTTTTCTCACTCTCTTCACATCTCCTTCCCTTATAAGTGTGGTCTTCACACCCTTCCCCTCCTTTTCCATTCCACTCTTCCTCAAAAGATTTTATTCTTCAGTTATTACCCACCATCCACAGAGCTACCTTGCAGCAATGTGCTTTTTTGCTTGAGTTTTGATCCCTCTTACCTTCCAGCTCTGTGTTGCGATGGACACGGTGGTTCTTGTGTCTGACTTCTCCACACACTCTCAGCACATTAGCTGTCTTGATTTATTTCTAAACCTAGGCATAGAAAACTCTGAAACCTGCTCAGGTCCTCTCCCTTCTTCCAAAATCACCAACTTTTTTTGCTGTTGTGGACATTATTTTTGTCTTAGAGATAAAAGTGAAGGGGTAATAGCTCTTCCCTACTACAGCATGTGACCTATTGTTAGAATTCTGTGATTCCAGTAGTGAGGACTATATCATCTTCATACTTCAAATTACAAATCAACCTGAAACTTACTTCAGGCAGGCTCTAAAATCTTTTCCTTGGAGCCTTCTCTTTCCATAGCAGCATATAGACTGTTATTGAATAGAATTGCCTTTTTTTTCCTATCATTATTATTATTAACAGTTTGTCATCTCGGCTTTATCATCACCAGATGTAGCATGTTGTAATAGGCTGATACTGTTGTTAGGTTTTCCTATATCCCTAATGTACTTTAAAAACTCCCTTTGTTTTCTTTGGCTCTGCCAAAGATGGATTTTCCCCTGATGTTTTTTGTCTGTATTAAAAACGTGTTATGTTTAAAAGGGCCAATAAGAAGTTAATTTTAGACATGGATTTCTCCTTTCATATAACAGTAATCATCATAATAATAAAAATGTGGGAAAATAGCACTTCTGTATTTTTATTTCCCTTGTCACTGCAGGTCTCTGTTTAATATTATACAATACTATTATCTTGGTTAATTTTAAATGTCACAAGCACTGGAATTTCTACAGTTTCTCGACAGAGATATATCCGGATTATAATAGATATTCCTTCCAGATCTTTTTTTTTTTTTTTTTGCCTAATGATGACCTTACATTTTTACTCCAGTGAAGTTTCTCCACATCGACACCATTGTAATTGAGGGCAAAAATTGGCCCTTTGACATCAATGGAATTATAGTAGAGATGAATCTATTCCACTTAGATCATAAAACCTTTCCTTGTAAATCAATCCTTCCAGTCCCTAAATCATCTTTGCAGATGTTCTTTGAGTTCCCTCCAAGCTGTCAATATGTTGTTGATGCTGAGATACTCAGAACTGACTGAATGTTTGTCTCGCTGAGCCCAGAGAGAGGAAAAAAATGACCTCTCTAGACAAGAATTTATATATATCCTAAAGAACCCTGTTCTGTTATTTGCTGCCATATTAACCTGATGTGCTAATGTGTGATTTATTCTTATCCTTCAGTCTTTCTGAATAATTCACTTCCTGAATAGCTGCAATTCAGGTAGTTTATATTTGTTCGTTTTGTTGTGCAACTGCGATGTTTTCTACCTGTTTCTATGCCAGTTTCACCAGCTGCTTAATATTTTTGCACTTGGGCACTTTGCTGATTTTTTTTTGCCTCTTCGAGGTACAGAGAAGCCTTTTTTTGGGGTTTTTTTTCCTCTCAATTGGGCACTTTTGTTCTCGAGAGACCCGGCAGCTGATGTGGAGTGGGTGTTAGGCAGCGAGGGCGACCACACCCCTGCCCCTCTCTCGCTGCCCATCAGATGCTGGAAGGGGTAATCGGCTTGGGGATGTAGCTGGGCTTGCATCAGTAGGGCATCACTCTAGAGTTCATGAAGGCTGGGAGGCCTCCCATACCCCCGGGGTGAAATCGGTGTGCTCAGCTTGCTCTCTGAAATGCCTGCACACCAATGCCTGCAGCATGGGGAATAAGCCAGAGAGTTGTGGTCAATGGGGTGGAGTCCAGTTGGAGGCCGGTATCTAGTGCAGTGCCTCAAGGGTCATTACTGGGGCCTATGTTATTGAATATATTCATCAATGAATTGAACGAGGGAATAGAGTGTACTATCAGCAAGTTTGCTGATGACATGAAGCTGGAGGAGTGGCTGACACGCCAGAGGCTGTGCTACCAGCCAGAGAACTGGACAGGCTGGAGAGTTGGGCAGGGAAAAAATTAATGAAATATAACATGGGAAAGCGTAGAGTCTTGAATCTGGGTAGGAGCAACCCCAGGTTCCAGTATAAGTTGGGGAATGACCTATTAGAGAGCAGCATAGGGGAAAGGGACATAGAGGTCCTGGTGGACAGCAGGATGACCATGAGCCAGCACTGGGCCCTTGTGGCCAGGAAGGCCAATGGTACCTGGGGTGGATTAGAAGGGGGTGGTCAGTAGGTCAGAGAGGTTCTCCTGCCCCTCTGCTCTGCCCTGGGGAGACCACACCTGGAATATTGTGTCCAGTTGTGGCCCCTCAGCTCCAGAAGGACAGGGAACTGCTGCAGAGAGTCCAGCGCAGCCACCAAGATGCTGAAGGGAGTGGAGCATCTCCCGTGTGAGGAAAGGCTGAGGGAGCTGGGGCTCTGGAGCTGGAGAAGTGGAGAATGAGGGGTGACCTCATTCATGTTTACAGATATCTAAAGGGTGAGTGTCAGGAGGATGGAGCCAGGCTCTTCTCAGTGACAACCAATGGTAGGACAAGGGGCAATGGGTGTAAACTGAAAGACAAAAGGTTCCACTTAAAGATGAGAAGAAACTTCTTCATGGTGAGGGTGGCAGAGCCTGGCCCAGGCTGCCCAGGGAGGCTGTGGAGTCTCCTTCTCTGCAGACATTCAAACCCGCCTGGACACCTTCCTGTGGAACCTCAGCTGGGTGTTCCTGCTCCATGGGGGGATTGCACTGGATGAGCTTTCCAGGTCCCTTCCAATCCCTGACATTCTGGGATTCTGTGAAGTAACTGTCTCGTTTTAGTCTATTCTCTAAAATGAAGCTAACAATGTGGCCAGCCTGCATTTTCCAGTTATGGCTACAAACCTTGTAATATGTTTGCGTTTTAAACGATATTTTGGCCTTCTCATGCAAAGTGTTACACCTCTATACTTCCCAGTGCTCTCAGAGCCAAATCCAAAGTATATTTATGTATAAAATGATACTTCTATTGATCTGATCTTTCAGCGCCTTTGGTACCATGTCCCTCTGTCCTTGTGGATATGTGAGACATGGGGCTAAATCCTTTGGGCATAAATCAGCACACTTCTTCTAATGTTGGCTGAGGAATTGCCTGGCACAATGACTCATTAGCTGCAAGTGTAGTTTGAAGGGTGAGATTTTGTCTTTTTTCCTTATTGTTTTCATATTCCCATGATTTTTCTATGCCTTCCATCCTACTTGAGAGCCTTGCTTGGGTGAGTCCAGCCCCAGACTGTCTCTCCTTGGCTGTCTAAGTCAGACAGTTTTATTTCTGCTGTTCGTGGTCTTTTGTTTTTAAGACCATGTGCCAGAAAGCCCTGGGGTGAGCAGGGTGAACGTGCTGGGAAGAGGGGAAGCATCTCCAAAGAGGGACTGGTGAAACAGAGGAAAATTCTGGGACTTCTCTTTGAAAAAGCAGTGATGAAGGTTAAGCTGGAGCCAGCTGGCCCCGCTGGCTGGCACCACTGATAGACAGAACCTTTATCAAGTGTCAGCAAAGACATATGACATTTATCACTGCGGAAAGCCGGGTGCTGCTGCACTGACAGAGAATATTCAATACACGCCATCTCCACTGTACTGAGATCCCTTAATGGCGTGATTGCTCTCTGAGACCAGGACAGCTCTTCCTTCTGCCTCATCTCTGCTTCCTTCAGCTGCTTTTTGCTTCTTTTTCTAGCTCTCCCTCATTACGTTTTTCTTTCCTTTTTTCCTCCTTTCTTTTTTAGTGTAACTGCAGAAGAATAATTTCCAGATTTGGGTTATAAAAGATTTCAAATCACTTCAGGTCACAAGGAAGGTAAACAGCTGCAGTTTGAAGAAATTCCAGCCTTTTAGCCTGAATTTCACATCAACGGAGCTAAACCCTTTTCAGGTTTATTAGGAGTGTGAGCCAAGCTTACGGACATGCTGCTTGCTGCACAGAGTGCTGATCAATGCAAAGAAAAGAGATGTCAGGCACTGCAATTAAGTGATTATGCAAATCTAAACAGGGATTTTGTTTTAAAGTATTTTCCGGTGTGACAATGATGTGATTGCAAGAGACACGAGCCACTCTTAGAGTCCAGAAACAGGGGTGATCTGCCCCGGCAGAACACACACCTGGGAATAACTGAGCCAGTCACTGGATGTCACCATTGAGCTGCAGAAATCTGGCTTAAAGTTCATTATTCATCTACTTTTAAAAGTACTAGTTTTTAAGGAAAGCATCTGTCACTGGGAAGCCTTGGGTGAGTCAGCACCTCACTGTGGACTGGACCTTGTGTTTTGCTGGGGGTTCGAGTTGGTGTTTTGCTTCTGTGGGATGAAGTCAAATGTGCTCGTCCTCAAAACGAACACAGTGAGCAAGGACCTCTCTGAAGTGACTGGATGATTTGGTGGTAGTTGGATAAACGTCCTGAGAACATGATGACACGGGATCTGGCAAACATCAGAAATGGTTTCCCTTCTTTGGTGCATATATATTGGGGTGCTGTGGGGAGGGAGATGCTCTGCTAATGAAATATTAATGCAAATCATAGTAATATTGCACAAATTTGAGCTTAGCAGAAGAGCTGAGACCAGCGTTGCCCTGTCAGACATTCAGTAGCCACCAGCACCAAAAGGACTCGTGTCATGAGAATGAAAGCCCCGAACAGAAGGAAAACAGAATAATTTTCACTTAACTGGAAATGTTCGGTTGTTTCTAGTCTCTTAGGCTGTTATGTAGGAAATTATCTCTGATGATCCAATTAGTAGAAGGGAATAGGGATCTACATGGGATTGAGAATGTACTCGTAGCATAGATTAAAATAAAATTGTGTATGTCTATTCAAAAAAGAAAAAGGGGGTGGAGAGGAAGAAAAAGCCAACAGCCAAAGAGAAAAGACATCCTTTCTCAGATTCTCTCTTTTAAGAAATGTGAGACTGTCCAATGATGTGCTGATTTGGTCATTCTTGAGCAAAACAAACAAAAAAATTAGGCAAGAACTCGATAAGATTCTTGAACATGTTAGACAAGTTTTTGATAAGAGCGATGTGTCTTAGTGTAACTCATCTGTAACAGGTGAGGTTCTGTATAAAGCTAGGTCTGAATGCACATTCAGGTCAAAAGAGGCAGCTGAAGAACAGGCAAGCCCAAGTAACCTTCTTGGGCAGCCTTCTTCCCCTTAAAGTGAGACCGAAGACAGAAAATTCTGGAAGTGAAATTATAGCAGAATTGTATCGGTTAGAAGATGTTATTTCTTTGGAATATTGGTCATCCTCTGTGAACACGAGGCTGTGCTGTTGGGAGATAATCTATTTGGGTAGAAGAGAATCCAGTGGAAGAGGAGGGGTGTGCAGAGCAGGTGAGGTGCAGGAGAATTGCACTGATAGCAAAGGGAGGATGGAGAGAAGGGACAGGGAGCCCTAATTTAGCACAAAATCAAGATGTTGAGAACCAGATTAACTGAAGTACCAAGAGACCTAAAGGAACAGAAAAATCTTTAATTGCCTGTACGCTAATGTGAAGATTCTGGGTAGTGAAGGAGGAGTAGGAATTGCTCACATATGAGCATAAATTCGACCTACTTTGGTGTTGCTGAAACCTGATGGGAAGATTTGTATGACTGGAATGTTAAAAGCAATGGTTACAGTTTGTTTAGCAAGCAAAACTGGGCAAATAAAAGCGGGAGGGCTGTATTCTTACGTCAGAAATGGCATTGCATGTTTCTGAGTCTCTGAGAACTTGAAAGCAACTGATCTGAACTAATGTTCTGCAAATAAAGACCAAATTGGGTCCTGAGTGCTGTGCGTTGCAGAGCAGAGAGTGACTTGATTTCTTGTCTGGCTCTTTAAACACCCCCCTATTATAGGTAGGAAGAAAAAGACTTTAATCTGAATGGTGTATAAAGGAGATCTCATGCTGTTAGAACTAAAATATCCTTGATTTTTTTTTTTTTTTTTTTTTTAATGAAGATGACAATTTCCTAACTTTAAAAATGTTTTATCTAGCAGAAGGGAAAATGGTGCTAGACCTCATCATCTTGACAGATAAAGAGAATTCACTCACAGAATTAAAAGCCAGAGAGTTGTTTAGATGCAAGTGACATAGACTTGATTACACTTGCTACATGCGAATGGCATAATGTCCAAACCACACAGATACACATGTGCACAGGGCTGATTTCACAAAGATGAAAGCTGTTATGAACCCAATCATTTGACTAAAGGGGAGAAAAGTAAATAACTGGGAACTCTATGACAGCATTTTATATGCTTCAAAAATACTATTAGCACTAGCAAGGGAAAAAAGATTTTAAAAAAACCCAAAAGAAGCAAAAAGAATACTTAAAAAAAGGCTAGACTGATAGTTAGAGGACAACTGATAACTTGCTGTATAAAACATGACCTAGGAAACATGTGCAGGTACCAGATTCAAGCCAGACTCTGTTCAGGTTTGCCCAAAGTAAGAGTGCAAAATGTGCAGCCATCTCGAAGCCACAGAAGTAGTTCTGTGCTAAGTGTTCGTGACGGTTCAGTTTAGGTGTCTTCAGAGCAGTGAATAAACTGCGAATGTGGATGAGCCCTCAGTCATTTAGCTGCTCATTGACATTGAAATTGCACTTTGTGTACCCTGCCAGCCCAAGAGCGACGCACCATCTGGTTCCCTCTGTTGAAGGGACACCGATAATTCCTTGGCTTGACTTGTGCCAGTTTAGGAGTGAACTTCAGAAGGAATGGGAAGTGAAAGGCCAGCAAACAAGAACGTTTCATAAAATACACAAGGAATTGATAGGAGGTGGAGACAGGCCTTAGACAAACCTTTCTCTGGCCCATAAATGACATTTCTGGAGCTTCTGATTTCCTGTATCTGTGTTCCTCACTGGAATAATTTTAACGGGGACTTAAGAACCTAAACATATCTCATGTCTGAGCCCAAATCTCGCTGTGTCTCTTCTTTCTTATAGGATTGAGAAGTGTTCAGTGGAGACGACATTGTGGAAACTAGAAATAACATATAATGGTGTTTTTCTGCCTGTGCTTTAAAACACCCCAGGCTTTAATTAGGATAGCAGCTGTGCTGGAAATGTTAGCTACACTTTGTGATAGGGAAAATTGGAGGAGTACTTTGGTCTCTTACAATTCCTGTCTTTTTTTTGAATAGGTTGATCTGAAATACAGTTCTCAGAGTACTTGTGTAAACTAGCATGTCTTTAAAAAGACTCTGCCATCCATCTTCTCTATGCCAGAGTGATGGATTGTGAACCTCTGAGTAATATCTCTTGACTGAGTGAGCCATCTTAGCACCTCCATGGAGAACAGAGACGTTGCTGGGTGAAACAAAACGGATTGATATATGTATGTATTATTTTTTTTTGCTAGTAGCAGAAGTGGGAATATGGCTTTTGGAATTTTCAGATAATGCCTAATTACAGAATTTGGATTATATTTAGTGAAAAAATGGACAATTTAAGAAATATCTTTCTGATTCTTTATTGTCTGATAAAACATGTCTCCTTATATGAAGGTCTTGTTATGAACAAGGCAGAACTATTTGCCATTGTCACGTGTGATTTAGTCTCAGACCTGCCCTGTACCAAGCTCTCGGTGAGGAAGGGCATCAGTGGGTACTGGTGAAGCTTATGAAATGCAACCCCCTTTCCCAAGCACTGCTTTAAACGTTCTGCTTGAGCTGTGCAACCAGAATTTTCACAGTGGTAACTTGGACTGAGCCCAAGTTTGAATGTGGATTATTCAGCTCTGCTGCTCCTGTCCGCGGGTCCATGCTCCAGCAGGCACAAGCGCTATTTAAAATAAGGGCACAGATGCCTAAACTCTCTTTCAAACTCCAAGATGCAGAACCATGCGTCTGTGTTTGCAAAAATGTTTTCTGCTTAGGAGAGGGGAAGGTTTACAACGCTGAAGTTTAGGTGGCTTGTGTTGGAGGTGTTCTTGAGACTTCAGAGGAAGAAGCTTGTGCGAGGGCTTCAGGTCTCCTCTCAAACTGGCTCCTGGAAAAGGCTTTTTCTTCGCTAACTGTACGACATGTAAAGGCTGAGCAACCAACCTAAACGCTTCAAGTTAGAGGGCTAAAACTTAACAGAATAAATGCCCCATGGAAAGTCAGTTTGGCTTCTGTCACACCAAGAGTTAAAATCTCTACATGTTTTTCCTTGGCTGAGCCAGAGGAACAAAATAACAGGGAAATGAAAAACAAACAAACAAAAAAAAAAAGGCAAAAGCAGAGCTAGGGAAAAGAAAAAACAGCAAAAACAAACCCAAACAACCCAAGCCTGAAACAAAACTCTGGAAACAGAGAAATAAATATGGCTTAATAAGTGGGACACAATCTACAGTCTGTGGAATTAATGCCCTGTTTTCTACTGGCCAGCTGCCAAAGCGCCGCACAAACAAATCCAGAGAAAAGCAGGTTAATGAGAGACAGCCCAAACAAAAAAAAATAGTTAAAAAAAAGAAAAAGTGAAAGCAACAAACTCACAGAGCTGCTGCTGATGAGATAAATAAGATTTGAACTGACATTATCTGATCCGCTTGCTGTGCATACTACGTTTGCTAGAGCCAGTCTTTTAATCTCCGAGACGCAGGTTTCAGGCTCATCCTCTCAGCGGCCATCGCTGCGTCTATCTTATCCATCCTTCAACTTGTCCAGCCCTGATCGCAGCGGGACTTGGTTGCATCCTGAGCCTGTTGCTAGGACAGAGGCAGATTCACTGGGAAGGCATTTGCTGTGCTCTGCATCTGTCAGCAGTCCGAAGAGTCAGAAGAATTCCTGACACGATAGACCAGGTGTCAAAATCAATACGTAAAAAAGATAGCGAGAATCCCTGATGAAGAACGCAGCTTTTCAGAACTGCCAGCCTGTAGTTGTCTTTGCAGAAGATATTTTAAACTTGTTTTGATTTTTCTTCCCCCCTTCCTTCATTTGATGCCCCAGCTCTGCAGTTCTCCCACAATTATTTCTCCCCTGCTGCACGCTTGTTTGAAATTTCCAGACGAAAGGGATGGCTTGAGGGACCAAATCGCAGGGTCTGTAAATTCCACCAGGTTTTCTGAAGTTGTGGGTTTGAGTCCCAGCTGGCCTGATTCAGGAGTTAGATAAAGCTCACTGGGGTTACAGCTGGGCTGCTGCAAACAACCCTCTCTTCTGGAGCTGTTGACCCCCAAAACTGGAGAACGAAACAAAAATCCAAACTGGTTCTTTTACATGGTGCACACACTTGTGCTTGAGTGAAAAGAGCATGCGGGTGCTTTGGTAAGCAGGCAGAGCGGATTACAAACAAATGGAGAGGCTGCTATAAAAGTCTTTAACAATACACTTTCTTCTTTTGCGATGCTGCAAGGCCCTTGTTCCTCACTAAGACTTGAGTGAGCAGAGTCATAATGAAGACAGGCTGGGTGCTTTTCCCAGTTTTTAGAGGAATCTGTCTGGAGAGAGGTCTGTGACCTCACACAGAATAAAATCCCAGAGCCGCTAAAAATCTTCTTTGACTTCACAGACAGAACGTTAATATTTTGGTTTCCATGTTCACAAGTTCCATCTTCTGATTCTTAACGAATTGTACCGAGCAGCTTTTTCCTCATGTCCACTGGGCTGAAGGTTTGGTATAAAATGTACATTTAACAAGGCTGAGAACGCAAGCCAAAGCACAGAGTGGTTAAAAGAGTCTTCCCGGGGAACAACCTGGAGCTTTCCTTCTTCAGCTGCGCGCATTTACTAGTATTTATCTGTTAGTCAAGCTTCATTCCAGAAGCATATACATCTTTGTCTTTGGGCTTGAGTGTGAAAACAGCTTCAGCAATGCGTTCATTTACTGTGCTTAAAAGCAACTGGCTTTTAAGGCCCTGAGAAATTAAAGCCTAGCTGAAGAATTTTCCTAAAAAAGGGATTATTTTTTTTTCCCTTGAACTGGGACTGTATTTCTTTCCCTCTCCAACAACTGCCCTTGAACAATAAAGGTTGTCCAAGATGTCTAGTCTATGTTCATATAATATCTAGTCTATTTTTATATATATGCAACATACAGAAAAATTCCAAGATGACATTTTACCCACCTATTTTGATAACTATTTAGTCTGGGATAACTGAGCTTGGGCTAGATTTGATTCAGTGCCTGACCGTTAGGCTGCTAAATGTAGGGAAAGTAAGTCCAATTTTCTTGGACAAAGCCCTTTGAAAACCCTTTGCATTTCGGAAAATCCAGCTATCAACCCAACAGAACAGATTTCAATGAAGAGTTGCAGCTTTATACAATCAAAAGATCTCTCTCTAACAATTCACTTATTTAAAAATTGTCTTAATTGACATCATCCCACAGTGCTTGTCCACTTTCTGTGCTGGTGGATCACAACAATCCCATATGCAGAAATAAATAAAAGCATATTTTTTCCTTTCATTTTCTTCAAGTTGCGTGCACTGGGGGAGAAAAGGTTTCTCTGAGCAATGTAATTCTGTTTTAGTTAAGATAGATACACAAGGAAATATGCCACTGAAAAGCTAGAGGGGGTTTTGAACATCTTCCTGCTGACAGGACAGTTAGATAGCCACTGATGTGCTATTAATTAGCAGAAAGAATAATCAGAGATTGAAAAAATCTTTTTCTTTGATGTCTTTAAGGCCTTAGTCTTGGAGCCCCAGAGAGCTTTCATCACAATAACAACAGTACCCTTTATGATGATGCCAAAGCCTAAATTACATGTAGAGACAAATGCTTTTGATAAGTACAAGACAAGATGCACACAACACAGAACCCGACCTCAAAATTACAATATAAAATCACAACATAAAACCCGAGAAACGCAAGGGCAAAGAATAAGCAGATGAACCAAGATCAGGGAAAAAAAGAAAAATGTAATAGTGAGTGTAAAGACATTCACTGGTCGTACGAAGTCATTGCAAGTCTTCACATGTCCGATTGCAGTTTGTTGAGAGCGCTGGATAAGAGATGAAGGAAGCGTGATGTGAAGGAAGGCAAACATAGTGGTGGGTGATAAGAAATTACCTCAAAACAGACTTAAAAAAAAATCATTTAAAAGGTGACATTAAGTTATTTAATTTGGGGGAACGGCTATTTTTAACATGATGAAAAAAATTAATATGCTGAATGCTGGACTCTGATATTTTCCTCTCTGTGCACTTTGGTTACCTTGAGCCACAAGACACAGAGATGCAGTGATTAGCTGAGAACTCCAGTACGTAGATTTGTACATAATTCATAGTTTGACTTCTCTAAGTTTGCATAATAAATAGTTTAAACACCGCAGAAAATGTCTGAGAGAGGAAATTAGGATTCTGGATGAAAAAGTTAATTATACCTCGAAGGATATTTTTTTCAGATATATATGGGCTAGAAAAAAGCCTAGAAGTGGATAATTTAGGAGATGGAAATGCAGAAAATTATGGGAGTGTTAGCAACAGGAGAGTTATCTCCTTAAATAGGATAATTAGACTAATTTAATTTTTTAAACTGTGGCATTGCATTATAGATAAACAATTCAATAAATAGCAGCCTGGACAGTGCTGCTACAGATACTTCTTGGGTCTGTGTATAATTTTGTTTTTCATTTTCAGCATAGTTTTCTGCAGTAGGAATACAGAATTAGCATAATGGGTTGCTTCCTATAGTAAGTCATAAAGGGCAGGGACAGGAAATTACGAAGGAGTGGAAATGAATATTGACATCATTAAATCAATCACTGCTGATTGGATCCAGAGCCTGATGAGTCAGTGATTGGATCCTGTAGCTGGAAGACGCTGGGGACCAGCTCTTCAAAGATATTTAAGTACCTGCCTTCTGCTGATTAAAATAGGAGTTAGTTGCCTAAATAGGAGTTAGATGATTGATATATTGAGGAAACCAAAATATCTAAGGCCTAAATATCCTGAAGGAAAGCACATTTCTTCTAGTTCTCAGCTTTTTTTACAGAGTGATTGCACCAAACCATGGTGTTCTGACCATGCATGATGGTGTTCCTACACCCTATGGGAGTGAGAGAGGGGAAAAAGAAAATAAATAAGGAAAAGAACAAGTATATGAACTAAAGGAGGCATTAGAGCAACACAGGGACATGGAGGTGCATGTCACAGGAGTTTGTTTCAGTTGTTTTTCTTGTCCATGTAGTGGAAATCCTACATACACCAGGTTCCTTCCAGACACTGAGAGTGATGAGACAGGACCAGGCAGTGACTGGGAGCTTCTCCGAGGTCAGAAAACCACCTTGATGCACCTCTGAGATGTGTTTCAACACCAGCTGTCACCCAGACACCACTCTGGGGCAAGATAAACTTCTGCATTCTTCTCTTTCCCCTTTGTAGGTCCCACTTCAGGCTGGCATTTATTCCCCAACACATTGCAGCAACGAGGGTCAGGGATGCATCAGGAAAAGCTGCATTTGATTCGGTGATGATGAGCTGACACCTGCCAGGTCTCTCACACAGCATCCGATCAGCAATTAAAGGGATGATTTATGGTTTAAAGAGGGGATGCCCTTCCTCTCTTGCAGCTTGGATGTTGGGGAAGAGAATAATTCACAGGCAACAATAAGAAACTGGGGTCTCTTGGCAAACTGAGGTTTTTGCATGCAAACTTCACTCATTGGCTCATTAGCACCAAACATGGGGTAAGGAACCTTCCAAGTGTTTTGCTTAAATGTAATTTACCTTTTTGGTAAGTTCTGCCCTGACTCAAGCAGCCTCTTTTGATCAAGTTTATAATTCTCTTATCTTTCTCTTTTAATGTTACTATTATTTTCCTGTCTGTATTAATTGAGGTGTAGTAGAAAAAGGTTTCAAGAGACCCTGGAGTGCTTAACCACAGGAGTTTGTTGTTTTTCTTGCGAAGTTTGTTGTTTTTTTGCAAAGTTTGTTGTTTTTTGCTTAATGTGATGTGTGATTCTTACGAAACATAAACTAACAGCTTCCCATAGAGTTGCCAACCTATAGTCCATACTACTGCAGATGTAGATGAAGTAAAATATCACAGATGGATGAAAACATGGAAAAGCTGAATTATTCACCTGCCAGACTTGAAGGATCTAATTATACAAGTCCTAATTTTTATGGCATATCCAATTAAAATCAGTTCCTGATGGCCTGATAGGGAATAATGGTTGGTAGCAAT
Source organism: Patagioenas fasciata (assembly GCF_037038585.1). Taxonomy (NCBI): domain Eukaryota; kingdom Metazoa; phylum Chordata; class Aves; order Columbiformes; family Columbidae; genus Patagioenas; species Patagioenas fasciata. The sequence continues at coordinate 5,135,321 of NC_092539.1, forward strand.
CATATGGGGAGAGAAAGGCTTATGATGTTGGTGTCTTCACTCAGGATTGTGTATTCGACAAATTACTATTTAATGTAGTCCTAAGCTGAAGTACTTGGTCAGAATTAGATGGTGGAGATAAGCCTCTGTGAAAACGATGACCACAAATTTATTGGATTCAGAATCCAAGGAGAAGGTAGAAAAATAGGGGGAGCGGAGTGGAGTAAATGCAGAAAACAGACAAATGAACTTCACAGAAGGGAAGAGATGCAGGATAGTTGGTGGCTGCTAAAAGCAACCATGTTAAAGCCACAGCAGGAGGAAATCAAGAAACCAATATAGACACACAGAGATGTCATTGAAGACTTGTAAAGTTAATACAAAATATTAATAAACCAAAAATTCCTTGATATATGACTGAGCTGGATACAAAATAGTGTAAGCAAGCCAGGAGAGAACTGGAGAAGTTCAGCCTCCAAATGAGAGGGCTACAGATGGATGGAGAAATATAGACTTGTAAGTGTGTAGGTCATCAAGGAAAAATAAGAGGGATCCTGTGAAGCATGAGAATTTTTGACAATGGGAGACAAATGGGTTAAAGAGCATATAGGTGACTTGTGCGTGAGTCAGAGTAACCACACAAAGCTCTCAAGGAAACTGCTACTGCAGTCTCTGCAGGATTAATAATTATCTTCAACTACTTACCAGCACTGGGGAGGGCCCAGAGGAGGACAAACATAGTTCCTACACTTGGAGAGGGGAAAGGTAGACCCCAGGAGTTATAGACTAGCCTTTTTAACCCAGAAAAATAATAGAATAAATTATTAAACAATCAATTTATAAGCATATGGAGGATAATAAAATGATAAAAGGTGCAGTCAACACAGGATTGCAAAAGATAAATCTTGTCACATCAGTCTAATTTTCTTCTTACATAGAGTCCCCTGCTGTAGTGGTTTAAGTGGATGCAGTACTTGTGATGTATCTTGGTTTAATATGATCTAGCTTCATTTTCTTATAAGCGAACTAGGAAAAAATGATCTAGAGGAAGTCCTGTAGATCAGGATGGGTCCACAATGGGCTGGGAAGTCACACATGAATAGTTCTCCTTTGAAGTGGAAGGACATTAGGATTGGAGTCCCACACTTCAATATTTTCATTATCCGTGTGGATGATGTACTAAGGTGCACATCTCTAAAATTTACAAATGACACTTTGCTGGGAGAGACTGCAGGCAGTTTGGGAGACAGGATTAGAATTTAAAATGATGCTGATGTGCTGGAGGAGCAGTAGGGAGTCAACAGGATGAAATTCAATAGGAAGATGGCGCAAATGACTCTTCAGGAAGGAGAAGTCATGGCTGTGGCCATGAAAACAGAGAATAACTGCCTTGTTGGGAGTACAGTGGAAAAGGATCAAGGGGTTATAATACTGCACAGGATGAATATGAATGAACAGTGAGAAGAGGTAAATCTGGCTCTGGACAGGAACAGCAGGCGGGTTGTATATTCTGCTTGGCTGGGCACTGAGGAGGCTACAGCTGGAGTATCAGGGTTTGGGTATCCAGTTCTATAATGCGGACAAATCAGAGAGATTCGAACATACCAGCAAGGAGGAGAAAAGTTTCAGAAAACAAGACCTGCGAGAAAAGTTGCAGCATTGAAGCCTTAATAAGAAAAGACTGAGAGAGGACACAACGCAGCCCTCTAATATGCTAAAGGATGTTTTAACAGAGGATCAATTGTTCTCTGAGGATGTAAGGCAATGAGTACTAGGTTTAATTTCCAGCAGAAAGAAGGTCTGTGTTAGATGAAGAAATTTTAGCTCCTAAATCAAGTAGCAAGGGCAGCCATGGACTTTTACTGGGTGCTGTTAAGAATACTTTAACAAACTTTCTGTTGATGGACATCTAGATCAGGGATGTTACATTTCTTGAGGCTGAGGAGTGACTTCCATTTCAATTGGGATCACAATCTCTATCTTTGGAAGTGATCAGAAAACCATCCTGCAGATAAATCTCTCTGCTAGAAGCTCCATCAAAATCGATGCAGCTCCATACAATACCGAAATAGATTAAAAAAAGAAATAGCGCTCAGGAGAGCTGTGGGTACATACAAGGATGTTAACAACAGATGCTAATCCATTCCTTTCAGTCCAATGATAAAATAAAGCATCAAAAAGCAACTTTTGCTGCTCCTATTTCGATTTTGAAGGAGAGTTCAGTGTCTGAAAGCTTTTCTGACCTTTCCCCATCCCCCTCCTCAATTATATCATTTGGGATAATAAGAAATAATACTTCTCACAAGGTTTTCCTCACTTGAATGAGGGTAGCTACAATATTCTTCCTATCCACAGCATATTTCTTCATAAATAAAGTCCGTGGGACTCCAATATTTCACATGTGAAAAAAATGATGGAAATGTCCTGTCTTTCTCAATGCTTTTCACAATAATAGTTTCTGCTATAGTTATTATTAATTTAAAGAGTAATGAATAATAACAATAAATAATATAGGTGATTGCTGAGGTGTGATTAATGAAAAACGATAAATAAGGGGGGGGAACATTATGGCTTGTCATATAACATGTATTTGTTACAAAATCTGAAGTAGGGCAGGAAAGCCTCGTGCAGTGATAAAATAACTGCGTTTTGTCACCATTTTCAGAAGGGATCAGGGCTCACAGTAGGAGTCAGATTTTCTCAAAAATGCTCCATTTTCTGTGCATTGATTTCTTTTGATTATATGCACCATGGTAAAAACTGCTAGAGGCAGAGAATGGCCAAAGATTTACCCCTTCTTTGGGGTGGTTAAATAAGAAACAAACTCTTCTGAAAATCACATCTCTATTTCAGATGCTGAGGTCTTGGGAACTTGGTTCTGAGGGTTTGGTTTTAGTGTATTTTAAGATTAGCCCCATATAGCCATCTACATAAAACCCCCAAACCACTGTAGTGGTAGAAAGGTCATGATCTGGAAGAGAAAGAATAAAAAATGAGGAAGTAAACCCTGGGTTTGATTTTGATCTTGGTGGTAATGAGTAAAAATTGTGACTAATTATAGTGGGTTAATTGGCATTTGCACAGGTGCAGATGTGACATGTGAGCACACCCTCTGCTACAGATGTTAAAACCTCATTTTGATTTCATAAATAATTATTTTATCGAATGCAAAGATCTGATTTAACAAAGCCTGGCACCTGAGCTGAATGCAAATTTGACACAGTGGCTTAGAGAAGCCAAAACTCTGTCCCCTGCATCCAGGTCTTGCCCTAAAACCCAAAATCACCTTACTGATGAGGAAACTGAGTTTGTTTCTCACTTACTGGTGAAAAATCTGGAAAAAGAGTAAGGAAACAAATGCGGTTTCTCAAGCCTCATACCTGGTCTAAGCAAAGCTGGACTTTCAGCTGGTTATTACTAAGCTACTTGCCTCGTGGCAGCTGAGAGCGGTTTGTGTCTGACAATACATATGGCGGTAATAAAAGAACACTTATAATTTTATTGAGGTGTGAACAAGACTTAAAGACTGATACTACACACGGGGAGAAGGGGAGAGAAGCATTCACAATGCAAGGGATGCGCATCCGAGCAGGAGCTCCAGCTCGGAGGGGTCTCTATTTCTCCTGTGGGGTCAGCACACCCAGCTCTGAAACCTAATGAGCCCTGACTGATGCTCAGCCACAGATCGTGTACTTGCGGTGAGGTGTGAATGCTTTTGAGAGGTGATAAGGATCTTGGAAAGCCACTGTCAGATGGAAGTTGCCTCCCTATGTTGTTCTAGCAGAAGAACAGAACCTTTGGCTTCATGCTGGTCAGAACTGGGGAAGTGGCCAGCTTGTTTCCTTTGCATCGACTCCTGGTTGACATCAGCATAGTGAAAGCTGGCACCTAAAAAAATAGATTGCAGAAAGAAGGGTCTCTCAAGAGAGGTGCATCTCCTTTCCATATCCTTCATCCATTGCCAGTGGACACGTAAGAAGCTGCAGGTAGAAATATTTGGGTATTGCACCCCATACCCTATTTAAATCCTAGTATTACCAGGTTACCATGCATACCTTTCTTTTCAGGCTTGGTTCCAGACACTTCTTCCTCGGTTTCAACCTCTCTTGTGGTGTAATTCTGCATATCACCTGCTCCATGCCCAGGGCAGCCCTAGAGGTGTTTTCTTTCAAGAATCCTCAGGTCCCAAATTAACTTCTGACTCTCATCCTTTATGCTCTCATCCAGGGTGGATGAAGTGTATATAGGATAAAGAAGAAAGCTCTGGGAGGGGAGACTGGCAGACATATTTTTCTTTGCTAGATTCGTGTTGAAATTTCTGATGAATTACCCATCCCTGCACAGGGGGAAGCCTTTATGGCTTTCACAACTGTCTCTGTCAGATGTTATGTTCTAACCCAACACATGCACTTGCCTGTCTGACTTATCTCGACTCTCCTTTCTTCAAGCTACTCTTCACAGCAACACAATAAATAAATAAATAAAGAGAAACCCAAACAGTAGGTGCAATTAGAGCCGTTGCTGATCCAACTATTTTGAAGCTAACTCCACGGAGGTGAAGTTATACTTCTTGTCATTTTACTTTTCTTGTTCAGCTCTTCGGTGACCTCCTTGAATCTTTCAGTTAACTCCGTGCCTTAGGACAGGTAGCAGTGCGAAACCATCCAGGGAAATCAAGAGACATGTATTGTTCCTAGCAAGAGGAAACATTTTCCCAGCTTTATAACAACATCCTTTCAGTTAACAACCCTGTGACTGTCAGAAAGTTGCTCCTTTCAGCAAGCGCCTTTTTAAACAAGTCCCAGGCTCTGACTTTGAAATGCACTTGGCAGCAAACGCTGAGCCAGCAGAGGAGAGAACGCGTCGGGGCGCAGGGCGAGGAATCAGGCAGCGCCGTGTGGATCCTCTGCACCGGGATGATCAACATCAGGTGGTTGTTTACCGACTTCCAGATTGTACTGAGGGGAACACTGAACAGCTGGGTCAGCAATTACAGCTCCTTTCTTCAGGGGTGCAGCAGAAATCTTTGGAGTATAAACAATCTAGCGAGAATTCAGCAAGAGAGTGGGTTAGGAAGTGGGTTAGGAAGTGGGGGAAGACAACTTCAGGTGACACCAGCAAACCCTGCTGAGATCAGTCTTCATCTGGTGGGATTATTTGATACGTTACCCTGCAATCTGCAGTAGAAAGACATGAGAAAAACATGTAAAGGAGAGGCTGCAGGATACCAGGCGCTCATGGTGCTCTACCAGTGAATTAGTGATTAATAACAGAAAAGCCACTGAACTTCTTGTGGAGCCTGCTTCTTCTCTGTGGTATTGATCTTCTTTGTGGTATTGATCTAATTGACTAGCCTTTAGAACACTGCTTCTGTTTTCATATGGTGAATTGTTAAATATTTTTGGAAAGCAGAACAAAAATATGAAACTCCTGTCACAACGTTAATGTGCAGCCACACAGAAATGGGGATAAATCTTTGAGTATTCGTTCATTAATTTGTTTCCTTGCCATTTTGCTTGTTTACAGCAAGTAGAAGTGCATTTTCACTTTTTAGCTCAATTGCTTTTTGCAATCATTTCGTGCAATGTGCATTTCACGCAAGGTGTTTTGCAAGCCATAGACTGAGAAATCGTTCTTTAGAGAACATACCGTTTGAGAACATGCGTGGTAAACAGAAGTGGACAAATTATTGAATGACCTCTAGTCTACCCTTTTGCTTTCCAGTAGGCTCAGGAAGATCGATGCTTTTCAAGACACAAGTTTGTCTAGTCTGTTTAAAAACCTCCCTGATGGTGGTTTCACGTTCTCCCCAGGCACAGCAGAAAGAGCTCTGAGAGCTTGGCTGCCGTGAAGATGGAGGCTGAGCAAGGCAAAGATTTCCTTCCAGCCATGAGACCTGGAAAAGCAAGCACGAAAAGCCCAAAGAGAGCTATTAATGACCCTCAGGAAAGCCTGCTGCTGGCAGTTCCCTCTAACTCAGTATGGTCTGTGTAGATGAATTGCAGGTGCTTCCGTCCCATAAGTCTGTGAAGTTTCCTTTCGCTTTAATATTTATAGGAAGCCACTATAACATATCAAACGTGTACTCATCTTTACTCCATTACTCATGAGAGAGATAACTCAATATGTCAAATGTGCCCTGATCAAGGGGCAATTTCTCTTCTCCTCATGCCAAATGCAGACCTGGTGTAAATGGATGCATCTCCATGAAAATTGTGTCTTTTTATGCTGGCATGGAGCACAGCCCTCTTGTTCAGTCTACTGGAACATTTCCCAGATACCAATGTCAGCTCCTCAGTTCAATCCCAAACCCTTTTCTTTAACCAGCCCTACAGAAAGAACAGACTTGAATTGTACTTTCACGCCTTAGTACTTTGTTTAAGAGCATGAAATTGTCTCTCGGTGAGTGAGATGGAGTCTTTCAAGCTCACAAAGAAGAGAGACATTTTTAAGCACCCTAACCCACAGGAACGTAATAGCTGCTGAGGCTGGGATTCATCTGCCTCCTCTTTAGAAGCCGAACAGCAAGAGGTCTGAGATAATCACCCCAATCTCTCTCTGTAGTCTGGGGCTGTGGGTATCTCCAGCGGCAATTCATCCGGCCCAGATTAGACCCTGTTCTTGAGAAAGAAACGAGACATCTTCCAAGGGAGCCTGTTTCTCCCTGCTGGCTGTAGAGGAAGCCTGGCGTGACTAGATCAGGCTTAGATGTCGAACACCTAGATGCTTAAATTAAGGAAATGAGGTTTACTCTGCCCAGCATATAAAATTTCAGCAGTTTAGTTGATGTGATTTGTTGTGCATTAAGAACAGCTTATGAAACTTCAACCTTGTGTGGCACTGATTGAATCCAAGCTTTGAGAAACAAAAGTGAGGAGGAAGAATGCTTGTGCAGCCATAATTCTGGGGTTATCCCAGCTCCCACACGTTCTCTGAAAATCCTAGCAGAATTCCATGCTCAAACTAGACTTGGACAAGGCACCCAGAAGAAAATATCTTTCTGAAATACTATTTCATAGGCCACAGAGCAATGAAGATTTACAAACTCCTTTAATTCCTTTTTGTTGTGTTGTGTGTTTTTTTCCCTCCCTTTTGAATCTCAGATCTCTCATTCATGTACAGAATTCCTCTGGCTTCATCATTATCTGTTGTGCTTAGATAGGCTTAGTATGAGTTTTCATTGGTGGGTGGTTGGTTGTTTTGTTTTGGTGTGTGTTTTTTCTTTCTTTCCCTCCTTTATTACAGTCCCCTCTACTCCTGCATCTCCAAGTAAATCCAAGACAGCTTTATTATTTATAGAGAAGCATAAATATCTCTGGTGCTCTATACATCAGCACAAATGCATTACCTGACCTCAAAGTGTCCTTGTCACAAAAGCATCCGGAAGATACCAAAACAAGTGAAGAATTGGGACAATTCAACATGTATTAAGGCAGTGAGGTCGCCACTACAAACATGGTGCGTGTGCTATAGGAGAGGGCTGTTGTGTTTGCTTATGTCTTTTTTCCATAAAGGGAGGACTATACATTTTGTAGCCTTAAAGAAAAGGTATTTGCCATAAAGGTGAAAAGTAAGAAAACAAACCAAACAAACAAAACACACACAAAAATAAAAAAGGAAAAAAAACTCCAAGATGCTAAGCATCAACAGTAATTTTATTTACATTTCATGGAGGGTTACTTCAGACAAGCAGTTTGCACCTGTATAAATTTAACCCAGAAGAAACACAATTTGCAATCCCTCCACAACATGCACCCAAGTTCAGTGGCAATTTTTGTGTTCAGTGGGATCATGAGGAGACCTGAACACTTTAGCGTGATCGTAGAGCTTGTTTGATCCCACCTGGGTCTGTGCAAACCTCATCTGGCATCGGCAGGAGAAATCTTCTCCCTGTTCTGTGGAGGGAACATTTCAAGCATTGCCTGTGTAAAGAGGGACAGACAATCAATGCACTCAAGGACACCTCTTTGAATGGGATGAGTAAATGTAAAGTCATTGAGGAATATTGTCGGGCACTGCTGAAGTACATGCTGTGTAGTCTCGGAGCAATTTTCACAGTGCAGTGTGGGGGAAAGGAAAAGAACAATCTGGAGTTATTGCATTTAAAGCATAGTGGAAAAAAGGAAAAAGTTGGATGTACACAAGTGAGATTGTGTTTATTCAGGTACCATATCAAATATATATGTGGACTCCATGTTAGTAGAATAAGCATTAAAACATCAACGGACACAAAATGCTTTAGTCTGCATATGTCTACAACCCTGCACACACCAGCACATACACACACTGCTCTCATCCTATGTGAATACTGTTGTATTAACAGTTTTCCAGTTCAAAAGCTACTTGCAGTCTCTCCTGACTATGCACAGGCAAAAATATACAGAGGCACAAACCGTGCATTCTGCTCAGTGAGGCAACATTTTGCCACTAAATCATCATCTTCATTATCAGCATCAGTACTGTGATGTGCTCATTTCTGGGATAGATTTCATCTAACTGCTTCCCCCGGTTATACACATGAACATACGTACATCTCAACTTAGAGATATCTTCTCTAGGAAACTCCACCAAGACCTCAGCTGGCATCTCTTTACTCCCACGCACTCCTTTCCGTAGACACAGTTTAAAAAAAAATCACATCACTGTGTTCACTGTTTCCCTGAAGTCAGAACTAAGTCCCGGGAAGCTGCCAGAGGTTTAGAAGCTAAGCCAGCCATGCACAGCTCCGGTGCTGCTGACATTACCAGACGGTATTAATTTAATTCCACTCAGTTATGCTTTTAAATTTGATTTGAAAAATGTGTCATAAAATACCATTGAGAAGTGCAGAGCAGCATTTTGAAGCAGGCTGTGATGTTCCCTGCACTGACAAAGTCGTGGGGAAGGGAGTGTAATTTTCATAGCTGAGTACTGGGGGCATGTTGGGAGAGATTCCTTTGAGAGTGGGTTGAGTGAATCAAGAATCATGGATAAACATTATATCCACTAAATATTTTCATGGTGTAGCGGACCCAGCGAACTCTGATTTAATGTTTCAAGACCAAGGGTTGATGGAGATAGAGAAGATATTATACATATGAAGTCTTCCAGATCTGTGGGCATACTCAGAAAGGAACAAAGGGACGAAGGGGACTGTGGAGCACGGATTTGCAGTGGAGAGATCTGGGGAACCATTAAGATTTATATTAATTGTGTAAAAATGCAGAATGTTAGCAATGAAGAAATATGGTTTTGTCCCCGCCCCACTGTTACTCGAGAAATATCAGCACCTTTTGAAGAGAGAGTGAGCTTTAACTGGTGCCCATTCTACTACAGGCCCCTTCCATTCTTGCTGCTGAATAACAGCCCTCAAAGCAAATATTAGATTCCATTCCCATTCTCATTTTTTCAAAACACAACTTTTTCTCCCACTTCCATAGCCAGCCCATTTGTTCAGACCTGTGCGAGGCATCCTCAGAAGTACCTGCACACAGTGCTGGCTTGTCAGCTCTAGGAGCTGGCACATACATCTACAAACTCATACCTGGTAACAGAGGAGCAGATGGTCTTATGAAAAGAACTGTGCTAGGAACATTTTCTCCAGTCCAAAATCTCAGGTTCCTTTTTCTGTGTCCCAAATCTGAATGTTATTCTGAGAAGGCAAAATTACTAGCGGACATTTTGTAAGAAATAATTGAGTGAACGAAGTTTTGTCAATAATTATTATTGTGTTTTAATACTATTATGAAGTTGTTGTGATTTCAGACAAATTAAAAAAAGCTGGGGGGTTGTGCTTTCCTCAAACACATGTCAAAATTTCTACAAACTTCTTTAAGAACAATTAAGAAGTGGATTTTTACAAAGTTTTGTACAAACCCTAAAGGCTCTTTTCTATGTCTAACAAATCCCATACCCCTGTTGGCAGTAAAACCATCTCACTGTCCAGCGTGGTCTGAACAGCTTCCCCTATTGACTCATCGTGATGGGTTCACCCCCAAGGGAGGGGGCCCATCTCTGTGACACCCGTGAGGAGCTGGGTCAGGGGGCTGCATTTCTCTACTTAGGTCATTTGGTTTCCTCCACCTCCTGTTATGATCCTTTGTGCTTGTGGGCATGAGCTTTTAATCATAGAATCATAGAATAGATCACATAACCTAACACTGACCAGCACCAAAACGCGTGATAATGATTGTATTTGAACAGCTCTGCTGTGGATTCTTAAGTCTGCCTTACAAAGATGGAATTCATTGCCTTCATCCTTCTAATTTAAACCTGAACTGTGGCTCCTGCAAAGTACCTGTGTGAGGGGCTCAAAGGTCTCGCTTTCTAAAGAACTGCCCTTTCATATCTCTCCCTTCTCTTCTTTCCCCAATTTCTCTTTTCCTCTCCTCTCCATTCTAACTTTCTCTTTGACCGCCTCTTTCGTTTCTATTTGTGAAACCTGGGAGGGCAGTGGATTGAATGGAATCGTGCCTCACCCCGGCTAGAGAGCCAGATGTGAATACTGAAAATCTCTCATCCTGGCAAGCGCCCAGGTGCTCCCTCACAGCCTTTAAGCACCTGAAGCACATCCTGGGAATACTGAGCAACCTGCTGGCTACAGTCCTGGGTATGGACTGACACACACCTGGAATACCGAGCAATTCTCTCCTCGCGCTGGAGTGTCGCATGACCCTCAGCCACCAACGCTCCCGGAATACCAAGCAGCTCCGCACCTTTGTAAAGGCAGCTGCGTCTGAAGGGAAATTTTGGGATGTGGTTCAAAAGCAATCCTCCTGCAGGAAAAAAAAAGAATTTGAAAAGATACCCAGAATCAGCCTGAAGCTGTGGAGTGGGGTCCTGAGCTGGGATTTTCCAAAGAAAATGTAGAATACAAAGTGCCTGAACGTTACCGAAGGACGTAGTGGGAGCAAAGCACCTAATTCAGTTTCTTCAGGTACTTTTTAGACATCCAGTCCAAGACTGGCTGTGTTCCCTGGTGAACAGAGAAGGGCTTTGCTATTCCTGCCAGGTCCCAGCGTCAGCACCACAGCGGGGGCCATTTCTGCACTGGGACAGACTGGGTCAGAAATGCTGGGGACCTGGCTGGTGAACTTTGAATGACTTACTCTTGAAGCCAAAACACTTCCTAATTTTTCCTTTCCTAGGGTACTTTAGGCAGGAGATAGACCAAAAAATAAAAGGTTATTTGGAAACTCATTTTTCCCCTCCAGGGTATTAGCACAAGCTTTACAAAGGCTGATAATCCCTTTAGACAACAGCAGCAAGAGCAGCAGCAACTACAAAGCCCTAAGCTTGGAACTCAATCCCCTGGTGATGGGCTGAACCCTCTGCTGAGGTTGCAAAGGAAAAGAGAAAGGTGTGAAGATTTTTACATCAAACATGGAACAAGAGGGGATTTTAATCAAACTTTTCTTTTTCATCTCTTCTTTCTTCTCTTGGAATCTGTTTTTTCTGTATCCTGATGAAATTCGATGCTTGCCTTTTTAATTTTTTTTTCCCCCGTAAAAAGGAGGATTTAAAAAAAAATAATAATAATCACAATCCCCCCTGAAAATTCTGAGTATTAAAACTCCAGGGCAATGCATCTCCAAAATCTATAAGACTGTAAGAAGATAAGAGACAGAAACCCACAGAAATGTTTCCTCTCTGTGTCTTTGGAAGTTACAGACGCGTGTATAATACCCCTAAGCTGGGGTAATCTGCTTGCCTCCTCCTGCCTGTCCTGATGCACGCGGATGTACTTAGCATTAATATTCCTCACACTACAGCAAATGAACACCCAGGAGGCAGCTGACTCAATCAGTGCTTGTTTTACTTACTGTGTATCACCGAGAAAAGACCATAAACTAGAACACGACAGATCTGTAATGCTCATTTCAATATGCTTCCCCTGTTTGTTCCAGCCCTGATGAACTTTCATATTCAGCCAAAATAAAGGAAAAAAAAAAGGAATTAAGAAATATATTATAACAAACACATTAGCAATGTGTGGTAAATTACCATTGGAGATTCCAGTTCCTCATGGTAGGAGCATTTGTGGGTAAACACATTTGTTTACTTCATTTTTCCTGCTGCCTTCTCCCAGCATATGATTATTCACTCAAGGATGTCATGACTCCCAAGTCTGATGTCATGGCTGTTTCCACAGCAACCAAATCAAATCAAAGGCAGATCTGAAACCAGGTAGGTTGGAGTAAAAACAATTTGGAAAAAGCATTTGTCCATCCTCCCCCATAAAATTGGTGGGCTCCTACCACTGCTGCTTGGAGGTTTGAATTTGTATTAATTATGATGGCACAATCACCAAATGCAGAGAAACTATCTGTTATTTTTGGAACAGATACAGCTGCAGGGTAATTGAGAGGAAAGCCTGTACAGACCATACAGATGAGCTTATTTCACGTGTCCAGAATCACATACCCAATCCGATGGGGTATGAGATATTGCCCCTATTTCCCTGATCAATTCCTGCTATCACTGATGGAGATCTATTAGTCTGGTCAGCAGTTTTGAGGATGAGAATGTATTGGCTGGGCCTGTAATGACTATAGTGGGAGCATAGACACCTACCTTAAAAGCAGCCGTCTACTAGTTTCTTAATAACAATACTAGCCGTCCTACAAGTTCCTTACTTATCTACTCACCTTAAACCGCAGTTTAACACATCCTACCATCATTCACTGTATTGACTTGATCATGAGGTTCCCAGAGAGGCTTTAATTAAATCTGCAGCTGAAGAAGCAGATCTGAAGAGACAGAGAGGGAGATGATGCTGGGGCAGTGGAAAAAGCTTCAAGGGGACAACCTTCCTCTGGATGACACGAAGCCATGAAAGTTGCTTTGATTCATGGAAACCACAGGCAGGCTGAGGATGGTGAAACATCTTGTAGACCAGAACATGACTCTAAGATAGTGCAGAAAGCTTTGTGTTTTGAACAATGTCTCAAATCCGAGGCACTAGATTATTTCAGCTGAATATTTCAGTGAATGTTTTGGCAGATACATGGAAGCATTTCAGAGGGAAGGTGGAAAGTGAAGGGCAACTCTTAACAAATCAGAAACTGGGTGCGTGAGTGTGTGGATAGGATGGTATGGCTATCCAGTGATGATTTATGTGTAAGTTTTGGTTGAAAGCTCAATCAACACGACTGCGATGATCAGTTGAGTTGACAGTGAGGCTGATCTCTTTTTGGGCTCCCGGCACTAAGGGCAGGGATGCAGGTAGCCGGCAGTTTCATGGTCAGTGAGTGTTTAGTCAACCCAGGTGCCATCAAACGGGCTTTGCTTGACTCACAAGCAGTCAGAGGAAACTTAATTCAGCTGTAGTTGGAAGGCATGTTTTTCATGCTCTAGTGACTCTCTGTTTATTGCATTCATTAGCTTCAAAGCCAAGATCAGCCTGTGGGATCCCTGCCTCCTGCCTCGTGACCTGGATGCGTCTTTGCCCGTCCGCTCTGTGCTGTTGTTTTCTAACAGCCTGTTGCAGGTTGTTGTTATGGCAGGGCCTGGGTAGCAGAAACCCTCATAGCACCAGCTGTAATCTGAAGACTATATGTGTTCTTTATGTCTGATAAACAAATAATGACTTTTCTTCCTGGTTTTACCTGCTTTGTGTTTTAATTGAGTCAGGCTCAAAAACATGCCGAAGGGCTGAGCTGTCTCGGCAATATGTAATGTGCTTGATTCACAGGAATTTGTGTCTCAGTATGGGGCACGTCATTCAAACGTTTTCGGCTTTGGACTTGGTGACAATTTCGTTCACGCTGGTCTGCTACCCATAACAAAAACAATCACATATTCTGGGGGCCTTGAAACAAGCTCTGTTGTGATAATTCTGTTTTTCTTCCCTTCAAGTTTTGTTTACTCTCCTCAGACTCCTTGCCCAGAGCATGTAAATAATTACAATGCCAATAAGTAACTCAGATTGGTACCTATCTCATCCTTCCTCCGAGAACATCCTTTATTTTTCTTTCTAGGAGTTAAAAGTGGTTCCCAATGACCCAGAGGGGCAAATACTAGATGGTCACACAATGCATGAGTGCCGTGAAACAAGCAATTTGCTCTTCACTGTGCATTAGTTTTAGCACTCCTAACTGGGCACAGGTCTGACTTAACTCTGAGGAGCTGCTTGAGTGCAGTATTTGGAAGGTCAACCACATTCTCATTGCTATGAGTTCTGAATCCTGAATAAAAGAGGGAAAAACGTGGTGGCTTGGTAGCATGACATGCTCTGAAAATGAGGGTAAGGACAGTGTGCACCAACATGCCCCAGAGAGCTTCTCTTCCAGTCTCAGCTCCTGTTTGGATGCAATCTCTGGGTGGAATCTTTGCCCATCTATAGATAACATTTATGATGCAAATATCTGTCTTCCTCCTGAGCAAGATCGGTGGAATTTTTACTCACCTGCTGTTTGCTCCAAAACATGGGGCACATTGCTCCAGTTCAGTCACAGCAGGATCGTGGATGGGGTAGCCATGTTGCTAGCCCAGTCCCAGCTCTTCTTAGCCTGTATGGTGGTGTTTTCTCACAAGTCAAAGACTCAGTGGTGCTCCTCACTAGAGAAAGCCCAAATCATTAATGGGGAAGGATTTGAGGATGTGAGTTTAGCCACAAGGAAAGGCCCATGCTGGGGAAAGAAATCTGACTCTGCTCAGCCAGACTGGGATGTTTCGTGGCACACGGAGCAGGCAGCCCTGCTCATTAGGAGGCCAGGAACAGGCATGCACTTGGCCTGCCTAAAATAGAACGTTTTTTCTGCATCAGCATCTCTCACTCCTTCATCCCCCATGACATTTTCTGATTACATCCTTGAAATGTCACCTGCACATCAGGTTTTTGAGAATGGCAGCTGAGTCCTGAGCTCGGCTGGAGATTGGGAATACTGGGGAGGAAAAGAGAAGCTTCACCAGCAGAGTCTGATAGGGGAAAAAAGAGGAAATTATCTGTCCCAGGCTCCTCCCTTCAACAGTGAGGCTCCTGCCTTATTGCTCAAGGGAGCACATTTGCTCCTGTTGTGAGAAGTGCTTGGGAGACTCTGGGTCAGAATGAAAAGCAAAGAGTGTTATCACAACCTATTCTGGGACAAAATTAAGTGGAGGAGCTGCATTGTAACCCTCAGGACCTGGCAATATGCCGTCAGCAATGCAGAGATTGCTGTTTGAGCTGACACTAGAGGTGGTGCTCACCTGCTACCATTGCTCCTATCACTCTTATTCACAAAAGGTCTGAGAAATCTTTAAGGTCTGAGATGGGTCCCGGGCTCTGACACTGCCCTGCCAGCTCCTAGGGGGACCCCTCCCGACTCCTCAACCCCCAGGCACCCCCCCAGATCTCTTTGCATCCTGATACTCCAATTTGCATCTCATGGTGAGATGTTCATGTTAGATCAGCCAATTCAAAGCACATACTCTTTGGAACAGGGACTCTCTCCCTTGTTGTGTATATACAGCACTCATACTTTAGTTCATCTTAGCTTCCTATATTCCTAAATACTGCTGAAAGAAATTTCCCATCTCCCTTTGAATGCTAAAATTTGTCTGCTTTTGGGATCAGATACCATTTTTTTTTCCCCTGAATGCAAGTTGTTTACCTCACAATCCATAATGGATCATACAAAAATATACTGATTTGTTTTTCTAACAGGCATCTAGCTAATGGATGAAGTAATTCAGGGAGGCTATTGTATTTCATTCAATAGGCTATATGTAGATTTGTTGTGAAGGATAAAATGTTCCCTCTTCAAACGTTAACAATAGGAGTGCAGTCTGCCACTGACCTTGTGCGTCGTTGCTGAGCTGTATGCAGGTAACAATGTGAGCCCAGACTATAGGCGCTCGGAACACCAAAATGTTTAGTTTGAATAGCAGGGACACATCCTCTTCCATAGCGCATGTGCCAGCATCTGCCTGTGTACAATTATGCAAAGTTCTTTTAAGGTTTGAATGAATACCTCTGATTTCTAACTGTTCTGGGGGAAAAAAAAAAAATATTTGTGATTTCCCATGCATGAATCTTTGAGTTTAAAATATTTAAAAACTACAAGCTTCCACTACTCTTCGTGAATGGGTATACGTGCTTTCAACAACAACTCTATTGTAAGGTACATGGGCTGCCTTCTCTCTCCCTGGAAATAATTGTATTTCTAAAGAGTAACAATCAGCATTCATGCAGGCTTTTAAATCCAATGTTTCCTAATTATGGGTGAAGTGAGTTCTGTTGATAACCTGTAAAACATTTTCATAACTTATGAGGTGCAAAGAGATTAGCTGAACTTATGATGGTATTATTCTACACTGTCAGTGTATTAATAGAGAGCGCTAATGGAACTATTCTCCAATGTCAGTGGGATGGGATCCATCTCATTTCATTAACCACCTGTGAGTTAGATATCTTGTCTAGGCTGGTTCAGGATCTTTCTAAAGTCTGTGCACAGCATTATACCTCTCACAGAATTACTATTCTCATACCAACTCTGATATCCAGATAGATGGGATGAATCATCTGTCTTCTACAGATGCCAATCACCCCCTGGATGAACCCTCAGGGGATGGCGAGACTAAACCCCGAAATTTTAGTTGGCTAAAAGTAGCTCAGAAGCTGTACTCCAATTAATTAACAAATTAATGAATGTGTCAGTGGACTGGGGCTAAATGAGGCATATCCTTAGTACTCAGTAGAACATGAATGTTTCCTGAACAGACATCAGTTCTTCTTGTCCTTGCCCGTTCCCCTAAAAGCTGGATCCATCAGAAGGGAACTGCCTGACAAGTTCACTCTCTCTGCTTTGGATACAATGCAAACCAGAGCAGGTTTCACCCAATATAAACACAGTTGGAAAGCACCAGGGATGACAGCATGGCCACATTTTTGTAGATTTCTATACAATCAGAATTTCCTTTTCATTCTGATGTTCCCTTATGTGCCCCTTCCATGAGATTCCTCTGAGGCCAGTGGAGGGTGCCAGCTCAGATGAAAACACACAGGTACAGCAGTAATTCTGTGCCCCCTGGGTCTTCTTGACCCTCAGATAATGTCTAACCACAAGCCATTAACTGCAGCAGTGGAGCCCTGCTGCTTTTCACATGCTTGGGTTTGCAGAGATGAACAAAATCACAGTCCTATAAAGCTATTCACTAAGTTCGGACATCTGACTTGGGTGTCAGAGATAACTGGCCAGAACCCCTAAAGCTCCTTGTGAAATCAGCAGAGAAAGACTTGAAAAAATGGTAATTCTTGCCAGGATCCTAACTTATCTGTTCGAAATCTGGAAGAGCAAATCCTTCTTTGCTGGCTACAGAAGGAGCCTAGGAATCTGACCCACTAAACTTGGATGCCCAAGATGAGTCAGTGTGAATGAGAGATGATGCATTAAGACTTTATTAGTATTTGACAGCCTTTTGATCATGGCTTATACTAGTAGTAAGTGAAGACGTGAGGGTGGGAGAGGTGCCAGCCTGTCTGGCTCTGGGTTTGTTCCAGAACATCTCAGCTCCTGGCTGTCCTGCAGCCGCCTCTCCACAGACCTCGTCCTCTGTTAGCTGACAGACACAACACCGGAACTATTAAAACTATGTATCCCTCTCCTGGAATTTAATTTATCAATTTTCTCTCAAAATAAATAGTTTCTTTTTTTTGTCATTGCTAGAACAAAACTCTTCCACAAACTCCAACCGCTTCCTTTTGTCCCCACTTCTCCCTGAGCAGCAAAAGTCTACCAGGTCTCATGGAAGAGATTTTTGTCCAAATCTGCAATTTCCACACTCAAAATCTTCAGTGTCTTCTTGGTCCTGTGCTGGAAGCCTGCAAGCTTCTGCAAATCACGTTCAACCGAGGCCTTCCACCATGCTTCCCAGAGCATAAATGCAATTTTGGCTGGAGTTCAGGGGACATCCTTTCTACCCTCAGCAGATGGGGGTTGTGACTTTAACTTCTGGCCCCAGAGGTCAAAAAAATCTACCTAAATAACCCTCTGCAAAGAGGTTCCCCTCAAGTAGACACTGATGGCAGCTGCTGTCTACTTCATCCTGATGGGTAATGTCACTCTCCCTTATAATGAGTGAGGATGAGAACCTTGCAATGGTTTTTATTAGTTGTCTCTCATACGGGTTTTCTTTTGTGCGGGGCAGGAATGAGCCTGGGGAGGGAAAACATCCAGGAAAATCTCAGTAAGCGTGTTTAGGGGGATGCTATTCCCACAAGGAGTTCTGTTTGACTGGTGGAAAATGTCTTCTTTGTTGATAGCAGCTAATGCAAAGCGCACCGCCTGCAGCTTTTTATTTTAATGTAGACATCTGAAAGTGACTGTATGATGGAGGGAGAAAGGGAAAGGTTATGTGTCTTCGCAGGCCCAAAATGGCAGTGTAATGAATATAAAAGCTATCCTCTCCTCCTCTAATATATTCACTCACCATTCCACCCTCTTTTCTAGTGACTGTAAACAACATTTGTCATCAGCAATAGGCTACTTTTCATTATAAAACTGATCTGGAAACTACATTTTTATTTCACGTACATCAGCGGCGATGGGAGAAGAAAGAGGCAAAGGGAGAAATAGATGTCGCTGGCAGGAGAGGGACCTGGGACAAGCGTTGCCTGTGCAGTCCTGGGGATCATCCCTAAGTCTGGCCTCCAAGACAGAAGATGGTCTAGTGCCTCATTAAATCCTACTGAGCCAACAATGATGTATCATACCCTTTCAATCTTCAGCTAAGTAATGCAGTAAAAAAACCCTAATTTGCACATGTTTAATGCATTCATTTAGCTATTAGTCTTTCAACAAGAGATTTAATAGCAAATTAACAGTTTTTTATGAAAGAAAAAACAACAACAAAACTCCCCACTTAGTAGAATTACTTTTGTGTCAGAGCACTGTACAGGGTAATGGGCAATTAGGGGTTTCAGAGAGGAGGATGGGAAGATGGGTTTAATTTGTGTTTGGTTTATAATTAGCTGGTGCTTGGTGCTTAGAATGAAATGCAGTGGATCCCCCGGATGGATAAGACACTGACTTGGGCAGAAAGCACAGGGGCTAATAAAAATGAAGAAGATGGTAGGGGCTAAAAGGAGTCAGCGCTCCACACCTACAAAACTGTTCTCACGTTATATGCTTTTCTGTGCTCAAATAAGACTTTCTTGTGGTCGGAAGCTGGAGATTGAGTTTATGGTGTGTTAATGCAGGTCTTGTGGAGTCTGTAGGACTTTTGACACCAGTTAACAGGACAAAATCCTTCAAAGCACAAGCAGCTGCTTTGTACATTTGCTCATCAGAACATTGAAGACTCAGCAGAATTGCTGTCTGTATTTTAAACCCGGGCTTAAAGTTGAGCAAACTCTTAAGCGCACTGCTTAATGAAGAGGGATTGTTTATTTAGGACCAAAGCCTGAATTTCAGCCTGACTTTGTTTTAGCAGATGTGTGGCAGCGCAGACGGCTGGCACAGGGGCTGTTTTGTAACTTTAAGTTTGTATAAGTCTCTTTAAAGAAAAAGTCTTAATAAGAACACTGAATTCCAGGGGAGACTTTGGCGAGAAAGAAGAGTTGCAGAATCAAGTAGTTTTCTGAACTTACTGAAAATAAATACAATACTTTACTTGAAAAGGAAAGAAAGGAGTGGAGCTGTGTTTGTTTACTTGTTTATTTCTAAATGGCATTTCTAAGTTTTCTATCTCTTTGAAAAAACAGTGGATAGAATATTGAACACCAAATCTACAGGATTCTTGGGCTTGCTTTATTTTCTTTTTCTTTTCACACAAACTTTAGGAAAAATATTTATTTTTCTCTATTAGAAAAATTATTTAAGGGAACCTACACTGAGCTTTGATTTTCAGCTGGAGTGAGACACAGAGAGGAAGAATAGTCAGAAATCAATTTCTTAAAGGTCTGAGGAATCATAAATACAGTTCCAATCAATATGCTGTGTGTGAGAGTATGTGTGTGTGTGTGTGTGTCTTCCCTCACACACATCTACTCAAACAACTGCTTTCCCATAACAGAATATTCAAATCCTTGGGGATAATAAATGGGCTTTACAAAATGGAATATTAGCGTGAGGCAGTGGATCCTTTACATCTGCTTTTCCGAAACTTTTCTCCCCATAGAAAATTCTGTTCTCTCACTGTTATGGTTTTGTGTAGCTGTAAGTGCATTGGCATTCAGGACAGGAAAACACCCCTTAGAAAAGCACTTTCTTTGCAACTTTGTGAACATTAAGAAGCAGCCTAAAATTAAACAGGTGCTTTAGCCTTGTCACAAGTAGGCAGTGCAGCCACATCTCAATGTCCTTGAGTCTCTGTAGGTGACGCCAGTTTAACTCCTTGTATCACCATGGACCCAAACAATAGTTTTCCTGCATAAAAATTCAGGAGGATCCTTAGGAATGGAGGCTGAATGTGTTTGCATCCCACGTGTTCTGAATGATGCTCTTCCAATATTTACCCAAGATAATGGATACTGGTAATAAGACTTTGCACTTCAGGAAGGTACGCTTAGAATTAACAAACGGCATGTGCGGCTTGGCTGGGGGAGCTCCTGGCAGAAGATTCTGTAGGTTATTCACAGATATTTCAAAGTCGGAGATTATGGGCTGCTGTTTGGTGATGAAGCAGAGATCAGGGGTAAAGGAGGCTCCTGGATCCTGGAATGCAGCTGTGCTGGTATGGATTTGTATTAGTGCCGGAGGGTCTGTTGCTGCAACATGCTACCACTTCTTGGATGTGCTGCTGAAACATCGCAGAGACTTTGGACGTATATATGTATATGTATCTCTATGTAGAGGCTCCTAACGTCTAGGTCCCACAGCAGCAGAAGTCATGGATACTCTCAGTGTTATCCTGAGCCCAGGCTTGTGCAGCAAAGGCTGTCAGCTCCTTCTCTTCACATCCTGGAAGCCAAGTGCTATTTTCCCCATTATTTCTCCTTTCTCCTTATTCCTCCTTCCCCCATATTCCCCCACAGAACCATTTCAATGCAGCGAAGTGGGGAGGGACCCAGTCGCCTGTGTCCGCTGCTATGGATGGAGGCAATGACATGAGACGCGATGCCTCATTGCTCCTCGGTCCACCCCGGCTCCACGGCTGCCCAGCCTGCAGTTCTGTCGGGAAGACACATCTGAATTTCATCATGTCAAGTTCTTCTTTTCGAGCAGCTTCGTGTGTGGGCTGCTGCCTGCTCTCTAAAAGCTTTTGAGATATTTGTAGCTGCTCTGCTTGTTCTGATTTTGCTGGAACAAAAATAATTACTCAAAGGACAGGGGAAAAAAAATGTATGTATGCGTACATATGTACGTGTGTATTCCGAAAAGAGGAAAAAAAATGTGAAGTGCCACAGGACTGTACAATGTTTGAAAGAAATATCATAAGGGAGACAGCTTTGTTCTTGCTGCACAGTGAAGGTCTCGAATTAGGGAAGTACGACAAGGTTTTGGAAACTACACCAGGATCACAGCTCTGCCCTGGAGTTTCATTATGCTCTCTCATGTATCCTGGCATACATTGGTAAAGAAACGTCCTGTCCGTCTGTAAGGGAGTAGTATATGGTAGGGGGACTGATCAGATCCAGCTAATGAATATTGCTGATATAATATTGAATAATTCTTCTTTCTGGTCTTCAGCTTTCTGAGATTAATTTCACATATGCAGAGAAATATGCACAGAGAACTTGTGACTTTTACTTACTGGGTGTAATGACTGATAAGGCAGTTGTGCAGATTTCTCTACTTGCCCTGGTGTTATGACTGAAGAGATTTAAAATTGTTCCAACGTCAAATCAAATAAATATCTCAAATTTAATCTCTGGACACTTTGAGCTGAGTTTAAGGGTGAAATTTGCCTGATGTAAATCCTCAAAACAAGCTAAGGTGGGACTGACATGATGTTTTAGCTTTTGCAATGGGTCATGCCACAGGAGTTAAATTCTCCCGATCCTGGGCAGACTTCCCATTACTTTGCCTCTGAGAGATCTGCAGCAAAAGTAGTTGCACACGCATGTCTACAAAATCCGTCTCCATGTTATCCCTCCCCCTTTGAAGCGCAGCAAAAGGCTGAGGCTAGCACAGCCAGTTTGTTGTAATTGAATTTCCCTGCCGCGTGTGTTATATTTTATCAGTCTGGGCTCTTTCGGCTTGCAGCAATGACTTGGAGGTATTTGCATTGCACAGAGCTGCTGAGGAGAGTGGTTGAAAAATGGTGTGAAAATGCTGATAAATAGTTCTAAATGAAAGCAATTTTAGCAAGAGAGCCCGTAGGCGGCCTGAGTCTCTTTTTTTGGTGACTATGACACTCCAAAGAGAGATCTTCAAGCAGCAACAGGCACACAGGGACAGAGCCGTATCCTTGAGCACTGAAGGCTGCAGGAACCAAGACTGGCTTTTCTCTGCCCTACTATTGTCCAAGTCCAGCTAGATCAACTTGTTGGCCAGATAAAAGCCCCAAAGCTCTGTTGGGTACCCATTCATGGGTTTCTTTTCCCCTGTAAATGGGAAAGAGATGAAGGACACTGGAGCTAGCAGGAGGACACAGCTTTCCCTCTTAATCTCATCTACCCCTTGGACCAAAGGTGAGGTCAACTCCTCACAGGTGCTCCTGAATGATGATTCATCAGACAAACATCTTAAGGGCCAGATAAGCTCCAGGTATGCTCAGACCTTGGTCTATTTAACTAGGTCTGGTCTCATGTTGTTCTTTTTGAGACCAAAGTAAGGAACTCAAGCTCATAAGAGCAACAGCTCAAGAACCACCACATCAGCTGGTCGCTGCTGGATGGAAACAGAGCAGCTTTCCAGGTTGGTTGTTTTTTTAAATTAGGGTTGAGGCCACTTTTAAAGCTATTTTGAGATGTAATTAATACAAGAATAAAGGGATGGGGGTTTCTAGGATTGGGCTAATGGAAATGAGATATTGAAACATAAAGCTAGAAGTACTTTTCCCCCTCCCACCATCTACCTCCAAGTATATATGGAAATAACTTACTCCGGCCCCTTGTACTTAAGGCTCCATTTGTGCTGCTGCCTCAGCTCCTCCTGCATGGAAGGCAATGAGTTGAAAGAGTGATTTAGACACTGTTAACACAAATGAGAGGAGACAGGCCAGTACTTGGCACGACAGGCTCCTTGGAAAGTTTAGACAGGGAGAAGCTGTTTCTTTTCTCTCTGTCGTTTCCCCTTTGCAGCCTGCAGATGAGAATTTCATAGTAGAATAATTCAAGGAGAAGGAACCCTTAGGTAATTCGGCTCCAGTCATCTGGCAGTCCTTGAAGTACCAAGTCTTCATGGAACAGCTATGTCTACAGCAGCAGATGCTGCGTGTGAGGACATATAATAGGGAACTGTGCAGAATGAGTGAGAATGCATCTTCTAAATACCCAGTACAAGCGTTCAACAGGGGAACTCAGGAAACACAGAAAGGAGAGGGGCTGAATGGTGATGTTGCTGCCCTGTTCAATTCATGCTCTGAAGTACTTGATCCCAAACAAGTGGGTTAGGTGGGAGGTACTGGAGGATAAAGTAAAATGGCTTGTCCAGGCAGTGAGATGACTGAGCACTCAATGATCTGCCTTTAAAACATATTTGAAGTATAAGAGCAAATGGGAAATCAGATCTATAAGGCCCAAATTAAATCTGATATAGATCTCAGGTTTTTCCCAACTGATAACCGCAGTTAAATCTAGTTTTTAGACGTGCATTTCAGTTTAAGACCAAGAGAAATGATTTCAGCTACTAAAGTGAAAGTCATTTTTGTGCAGAACACTATGGGGGAAAAAAAAGAAGCTGTTTTTTGCTCTCTGTGCCACAAACGTATTTTGGGTAAAGTTGTGTAATTCATGGACAAAAGTATTTCTGCTTGCTTCCATTTATAGGAGTGAACCTGACCCCAATATTCCAAACCCATATTTTTCAGATAAACTTGACCTGTGTTACACTGTCGATCCTTTGGGCGTACTGGAGAAATGACTCCAGCCCTATTCAAAACCCTGGGCAGCACGTGGACTTCTAATTAGAGTATCTTTATTTTTCCTGTCTCCCTGGAAGTTCTGAGGAATAAGATCATTCTCCTAAATCTATAAATAAGTCTATTATTGTTTTTTTAATGTAACCAGCTACATTAACACAAGGGCAATGGTTGGAAGTTCTAGGATAAAATAATATCTATTGTGTAATTCTCTAGATTAAAACCTTTAGACAACTAGGTGGATTCAGAAAGTCAAAAGGATAAATGTCCTGTGACAACAGAAAAATCAAAGGTTTCCAGATACCCACTCGGGTTATGAGTAGAGCTATAAAGAAAGGGAGTAATGAGCAGTGAGAACAACATCTCAGATGAGCTGTGGGGATAAAGTGAGAATTGCTAAATGTCAAGTTTTTAATTTCCTCACAAAAGAAATTCTTTGCAGAGGAAATTAAAACAAACGGTAGAAATTCCTTACTGATAGAAATAAGGAGAATATAATGAGAGAAGAAATACTGACACCATGCAGGAAGAATGGGACCAAGCTTAAAAGTAATCTGCATTCATTCGCAAAACAAAATGAATAATTTTGATTCAATTTCAGCAAGGATCTTGATAATGACCATAGCATAAAGGCAGGACATGAATGGGAAGGAGTGTATGGACATTTAAATTACTATAGCTGAGGTAGAAGTAAAATTCACACTGCTTGATATGATGATAATAAGAGGAACAAATTACTTTCATTTCTGATACCTGAAAGAGTTGTTTTACAGAATGTTGCTTCAGTAGCAAGTTAATGTTATATGATAGAAGAAAAATACATGTATTTTAGAAAAAAAAAAGAAAAAAAAAACAAACAAGAAAGATTAATATGGGATCTTGCTTTGAGAAGTCAGCTAATTTATATTTATTTGATATAATTTAGATCTGTACCCAAATAAGCTAGAAACATTTGATACTTGCAAAATGAGAAATATTCATTAAGGCAGTGGTAGGTAAAATGAACTTAAACCCCATCAGAAGCATGTTACAAAAAGAGAAAACTACGCCAAGAAGGGAGGTTTTTCAGTGGGGGTGGTTAGGAGTAAAATTCTTCCAGCACCGGTCCTGTCTGATCTGAATTCACATATTCATTAAAAATAGAAATTAGCACAAAATACTGGTGATAAATGATATTAGAAAAAGCAGGTGAGTGAGTGGAATTTTAGCCTGTGGGCACAGTGCTGATGAGCATTGGATGAGTGAACTGAGAAGTTTGTGTAGGAAAAACTATGTTTATGAGCCTGAGAAATACCTGGATATGTTAGACAACTTAGAAGAGTCTGCTGAGGTATCAGTATGTGATGGAATTGTGGAAAAGGCAAATTCTGAGATGCCTCAGGCAACATGTGTCTAATAAAGCAAGAGAAATGGAAATATTTTTGTATAAAAGCCTGGGAGACATTCATTTGTAATGTTATGTACAGTTCTAGACATCTGTGTCTCATGTAGACTAATTCAGTTAAGAGCAGGTTCAGAGAAGGACTGATGGGATAATCAAGTGGATGGAGAGTCAAAGGCTTGAATTTTTAAGACAGGTAAACAGTTGCTGTTGCTAAACAGAGTGATGAGGGGTATGTGGAGAAAATGAGCCAGGAGAATTAAAAATGTCAGAGAAGGAGATGATTTGTCAAGCTCATGGGTAACATTGACACAAGAAGAAACGAACGTCAACTGGCCTTGATTAAATTCAGGCTGAAAAATATAAGCAGGCTTCTCAAAGTCGGAAGAGAGAGCTCTTCAGCAAAGCCTTTCAAGGGGAGAGAAAACCTGAGATTCATCCCACCTACTGCAGACACTGAATGAACGGACTTACCTGACGGGTTTAGTCACACTGGAGTTCCCTATAGTTAACGTAAAGAGCCTCCTCCAGAGTGTGACTCAGATCTCCAGTGCATTGAATCAGCTTGGAGGGGTCTCCTCGTTGACCTAAGATCTAAGGTAACTGGTACCCACTTCTGATTCCTCGCATCCTTATTGTATGATGGGTGAATCTACAAGTGGAAAGGCCCAATTAATTGTTAGATGAATAACTATTAAGGCTATGATATGGAGTGGCTACCTGCAAGAGCAAATATATGGATTTGAAGACTCGGTTCTGTCTGATGCTTCCAAGTTCCCACATATCAATACCATTTTACATACCCTTATAGCCAGCTTTTTCTTGCATTTAAGCTACCACAGCATTTCAAGAGGCGACTTAGGCTGCCAAGGGTACTTTGTTTTATCTTAACTGTGTGCACCCTCTGGATTCTGCATCAAATTCTAACATGGTCTCAGGTGTCACTGGCAATCATGGGCAATCATTTTGGGAAGAAGGATGAGTTGTTCATAGTTCCGTGGGCAGTAGATTTTGTCTCTGTTGGAGAAGGGCAGAATTATTGACTTCCAGTCCCTTGAAATTGAGTCTGGATTTATTACAACAAATTTTCTTAATATTGCGTGGATTGCTGAGCTGTTCATAGCATGGCTGAAGCTGTACCAATCTTTTGGCAACATGTGATCCTATCACCTCTCTATTTTACAGTGTATAGTGGCCTCTTTTATGAGATATAGCAGTGTGACTACGTTAATGTCTCCTGATGTACACCAGTTGTTATATCCTGATTTTAAAGAAATTACTTTTCATTTTCAGTAGCTTAAGAAGATCAAACATCTATGACTATGTTTTTCAAAGTACAACATTTAAATGTCCCTTTCCAGGCCTCTCACTGATCTCTTTCTCCATTTTATAAAGTGGCACTAATTTGAAGACATTTTAAAGTACGCAAGAAAGAAAGCTGGAAGTAGAGGTTTGAAGGTGATGAGGCCTCCAGTGAGGGTGAGGAGGAGGAAAGGGAAACTCAATAATGCCGCCGTTCCAGGGATTCTGCCATTAACTGATGCATTATTTTTCTAAGCTCATTAAATAACCCTTAGAACTGCGAAAAGGTCAAGAGAGAGGGGATGGAGCTGAAGCTGCCTGTGGATTTCGGTCGTACAGCAATTTCCCAAGAAGTGGAGGAAGGACGGGGGGGCTTGGAGAGACAAGGAATGAGGGAAGTGGAAATGCAGTGTTGTTTTTTCTGTTGATCCTTTTACTTATTTACAGCATTTCCACCTCCCCTCACTCTGAAGTCAGTAGAAAGATCTGCCTGAGATGCTGAAAACTCCAGATGAGGCTTTCAGAAAATGTTATCCTTTTGCTCTTGCTTTTTCTCCATCTCTCCCCAACTTCCTGCCTCTTTCTCCCCACAGATGCATTTCCCAGACTCACTTTTGTGTTGGGGAAAAGCCGGTTATGGGGAAAGACAACAGCCAAGTGAGAGACTCAAAGAGAGAAACAATCACAGTGAAAATTACTGGTTGCTTCTTTGCTCTTCACCTGCCTTGAGTGGTTCACTTAATTAACAATGCATGTGTGAGCTGACAGGTTTGGCAGGGAACAATAATGCAGTGGGAGGCAATGGAAAGTAGTCTTGCTGGGAAAGTTGTTCCAGATTTACAAATACACCTGATTATTACAGAGTTGCCCACTAATGACACTGTAGTTTTATAGCAACATTTCCTGTTCCCAACCATTGTTTTCATGGGGTTATGCCAAGGAGGCAGCGTTTGTCTCTGGGAACTGCAATTCATCTCCCAAACAGCTTTGTTTTCGTCTATTGAACATATGAAAACAAAAACACAGTAAAACCTGCCTGGTTTCCTGTGTGCAAGGGAGTCAGTTAAAGGTAGATTATTTTTTTTAAATTTATTTTTGTTTTCCCAAATATAGGACCTGTCTCAGTTTTATTCTTGCACCGGATGGTGGGTCCCAGGAGCCACTGGGCTCAGGTCCTTTGCACCATTGACTCTGAAAGCCAGCACACTGTACCCCTCAAAAGAGACCTGGTTCTGATCTCCTTCACTCCAACAAAGATCAGGTGCTACTCTATCAAGTCAGGGAATTACACTGGTGGAGTAGATCCAGCAGGAAATCCGATGAGAAACCAGCCAAGCAGTTGGAAATCAAGATATTTAAACTTGAATGTGTGTTATTTTCCCATAAAATTAAAGGCATTATGGATGGAAACATAACCCACCATCTAAATATTAATGCTTTGTAAAGTTTGGATGTAAACTCTGTAATTTGGGCCAATGTCTAGCAGGGAGAGGAATTGAGCTGGCTTTGCTGAGCCAAGGGAGAAACCACATGTAATCAGGCAAAGCGGACTAATGATCTGCAGCTTTCTCCAACACTCTCTACCCAATCTGTTTTTCAAGTTTCATGGCTGATGGGGATTTTTGGCAGCTCTTGTCATGGACTGCATGAAATTTTGCCCCAGGAAAGTCCTCTTATTTGGATCAGACTGTGCTGAGTCCCCAATTCATATCTGCTCCCAGATTTGCTTTGTCTAGAGCTACCAGGAGCCCCTGCAGAAGTGAATGTTTATCCTTAGAGTGTTCCCTACACCAGTCATCTGTCCAAATCCTATTGTAACTTCTTATGTGTAGTAGCTGCTCGCTGCTGTTGTTTACAGCAAACAACAAGTTGTAGTCATATACAGATCAACTCAGACGTGGGGTTGGTGTGTTGGCAGAGGCAGAGTTGTCTCTGCCTGTAACTAAATTATAAGTCTTTTTGTACGGTAGCTGTAGAAAGTCCAGACTCATATTAGAAATGTCGCATGTAGGAAGGTCTAGGTGTGAAGGCCATTTGTTACTTTTAATGGGGTTTATTTTTAAGCAATATTGCAGGACCCAAAGATTTCTTTGCAAGTCATAAACCCTCCAAAGAGATAGTGGGGAAGAAGCACAGAGGCACAAGGTCTTCAAACCCACCGATGTTGTGGGAACCTGGGACGTGAGAAACATGTTTATCTGTTCACAGATCTCTCCCTTAGCTGCTGCAGATTCCCTTCAACAAAGAAAATGTTTCCTTTTAATTCATCCTTGTTTCTAAACTTGTGAAAGATACGAAGAAAAACAAAAAGGAAAGAAAATAAACAAGACAAGTCTTCAAACTGAACTAACGGAAAGAGCAAGGGTAATGCAACCTGATCAAATAAAAATAAGGAATTTCTCCCTTTTGCTAAGAAGTGAATGATATATTAGGTACCCTATGTGATTATATGAGATGAAGGCACAATGTGAACCTGGTACATGGGGTAGTCAAGGGTAGTTCCATGACAAATCAGTGAGCAAAGAACATTGTTTGGGTCTACCACTCAAAGAAACTCCCGAAGAGAGCCCATATCCCTTCACTTTTTTGTGCAATCCAATGAGACTGTCTCTAATCAAGTAAATTGCTGCCCCAAACACAAAACATGCCACAGAGTTTGATGCAATGTTGCCCCTCTTCTTCGAATAGAAGCAACTCAAAACAAAATCTGCACAAATAAGAATTCAGGAAATTAGATTCTATACGAATAAATACACAGTGTTGTGACATTTTAAAAATTTGGTTTTTTCCAGACCCAATGAATATAAAGCACAAATTTCTGCCCTTTACCTTTAGAAAGCTGGGAGAGTGTGTGGCTTTTTAAATCAATGAAGAAATTGTGTGAAAGCTTCATTTGTGTGGGTCAGAAGCAGAACAAGATTGTTTTCTAAGTTCACGACTATTCCCATCTACGACTGAGTTTTAGTTACTGGTGTTTCAGTGCATTAAGGTGAATTCACAGTACTGCTGATAGGGGTCCGAGAGCAATCAGTTCTCATATCTGGATGTCACAGAATCCTATTTTGGCTTTCTTTAAGCTTGTTATCTTGTTACTTTGCTGAGCATACATCAGTGTAGTATTTGGACTCTGAAAATGTAAATCCCAGTGGTATCTTCGTTCAGCTCCACGAAACACTTTTGCATTTGGCAGCCCATGGGTAAGAGTTGTTCTGATGCTATGTCTTAGTCCTGAATTGGGGAAATGGGCACACAAGCCAGATCTCTAGTGCTCCATGACCAGGCCCTGGCTCAGATGGCTGTGGGGCCAAACCCTCAAGCGTTTGCATTTCAAGCCAAATGTATAGCACAGGTAGATGGAGATAACAGAAGGAAAAGGCATAACTTGACAGAGGAGATAGTTGTGTCCACAGGAATTCCAGAAAGTGGCTAACCTGAATTTATATATCACAAGTACTGAAACAGGCTGCCCAGGGAAGTGGTGAAGTCACCATCCCTGGAGGGGTTTTAAAGACATGTAAATGAGGTTCTCAGGGACATGGGTTAGTGCTGGTGTTGGGTTAACAGTTGGACTTGATGATCTTGAGGGTCTCTTCCAAGCAAAATTATTCAATGATTCCAAGTTTGCACATCAGCATTGCAGATTAAGTCCAGGAACACAGAGTTGAGGAAGGATGCTCACCCACAAACAGACTGAGATTAAGGCCAGTGGGATTAGGGTGTTCATCTTTACTAGGCGCACTTGAAAAACCCCAGTTTGCGCTGCTTGCTTCCGAGTTCACAAAGAGCAAAAGAGTGATGTCTCAATGTTAGGATGTGTATTCCCCCACTGACAAGCGTGTGAGGA
Organism: Patagioenas fasciata; assembly: GCF_037038585.1. Taxonomy (NCBI): domain Eukaryota; kingdom Metazoa; phylum Chordata; class Aves; order Columbiformes; family Columbidae; genus Patagioenas; species Patagioenas fasciata. The sequence continues at coordinate 5,165,752 of NC_092539.1, forward strand.
CACATGGAGCCAGGTAACACATCTGTAAAGCAGGGGAAGTGTTTGGTGTGTGTTACCCTTGGGATTAGCACTTCAGCAAAGCCGCGCGTTGAGCCAGAGGAACACATCTTTATTTACCGAGCAGATTTTGCATGTTCAGTTGTGTGAGCGAGTAAGTACAAGACAAGAGATGAGCTTTTCTGGGATCGGAACAGTTTCTTTGTCAGCGCTGTGGCTCCTCCATTTAATTCTACAAATCTGCTGTAATCAGGGTGGCTTCACCCATCAGCTCAGTTGAGCGAGTGCGGGAGGAAAGAAGCATCTCTGACTTTTCAGCTCTCTGCGTTCTCAGGCATTGCATCAAAGTGGCATGGAGCCTCCTGGGAAAGGGATTTGCTATAACTCATGTCAGTCCCAGCCACATTATGTTTATGGATATGATAGACTGAACACTGAAATTACCATTTGCACAAATGATCGCACAATTCCTTCAGGCCTACTGTGTCCCTTTAATAGTCCAATCTTTCAATAATGAAGTGGAGATCAGTCAGGACTCTCTGGAAATCCCATCTTTTTCTTTCATTTCTCTTTTTCTCCCTCCTCCCTTTTTGGGGGCCTTTTTATTGCAGATATTATTTTCATCCTTTCTCTGAGCCAGATCCATTTACCAAGCGGTTTTAAGGGAGATCAGAAATGAGATTCTCAATATTCTGTTAATACCCCAGAAGTAGCAACCTGGCAGACAATTCATTGCTGCTTGGGGCAATGAGTCATGCAGAACTCAGAAGTTAGGGAGCTACACACAGGGAGGAGAGATGCTATTCATGAGGTCTCAGAAACAAATAAAGATACCTTAGAGAGCAGACTTTCCCTCCTTTACTTAATACTAGTCTCGCATGCCCTACTCCATCTCCTTTCAGTTTCCACTCATTTCCATGATACTTCTGAGATTAATATACAGGGCCAAACAGTTGCCTGATAGTGTTAAATCCAATAAATGTATTAATTGCATGGATCAATTGAAGACACGCACCAAGGTCTAAGCAAAACCAGGGAGGGTTCGATCCTCTTGATTCTTCTCTTCGTACATGGTTCTACTGCAGTTTTGTTCAGTATTTGTCAGGGAAAAAAAAAATCTGTGAGAAACAATAGGACTTTATGTGAAGTGAGTTTTTAAAGACTCAGACATAGCTATAAAGTGTAAGGGAGGGTTAATAGAAGTGGGATGTGGAGAGCAGGAGACAATAACATTACATTGGTCTAGAAAAGAACAAGTAGAGGTGAATCTTTCTGAACGGACACCGAGGTGCTGGCTGTGGTGCTTGACATAGGACATGGTTGGGAGAGGTGATGGGAATGGGAAACCTGCTGACAATAACAGAAGTTCCTGCCAGTTATATTTAGCTAATAGCCTGGGGAGTTGGGAGCAATAAAGAGATTGTGCCCTAGAAAGGAGTCCTGCGGTGTACTGTGTGTCCTTGTTTGGACTGCAGCCCATCGTGCCCGAGCCAGATGCTGAGGTGGTGTCAGTCCATGGAGCTCCATGAAAGTCAGTGGCCTGGGCTCTCAGGTGACATAAATCAGTAGGTTTGATGGAGCTGTACCAACGTATTTCAATGAGAAACCCAGGTGTTGCCTTTCTACCTCGTATTTGTGCATTAGTTGATTTCCGCACCTCTCTCCTTAGCATCTCATTCTGTCTCCTAATTTCTCCAGGTTTCTCCTTCATTCTCCTGCTGCTGCGTGCAGTGCTTTTCTTTGTCTCTCTCTTCTCCTGAAATCTCCCTTTCTATTTTCTTTAGCATATATTTTTATTTTCTCTATTTTATATTTGGGTCCCTTCACATTAGTATGCCTTTAAGAGTATTTCCAACCAAAACATGCACAAGATCATGCTGAGAGGAGATCGTGCCCTGGACGTAAAACCCACCAAAGACCAAGGTCAAAGCCATTCAGTTCCAGTGCAAACACAGTCCTGCTCAAACCCCCTTGGTCAGAGGACTGAAGTTTCTGTCATAGTGTCTTGTTCAGGAGCAAATTCTGCCTGGAAATCAGTTTGCTGAGTCCTCTACAGCTGCAGAAATTACTAAGGCATACTCAGAATTTCAGCAGTCTCTTGGTGGGAGATTCCACTCCTGGGTTGGAAGCCCCCATCTCCCTTCTACCTTTCCAGTGGTGTGAAGCTGCTGATGTATTTGTTTTTAATTATTTCCCATGCTACTTTCGCTCCGTTTTCTTGCTTACGTTAACATGGCTCTTCTTACTGCCTGTGCTCAGCTGCCTATTTGTCATTTCTGCTGTTTGATGTGTCGTGTTAATCTATGTGCACCCAGCCTGCTGTGCATCGATATTTACTAATGGAGCTTCTTGTATGCAGAGGCTGTTTGCAATAAAAAGATAATGAAAAAACTCCTTGACCCTGGCCAAGCAGTTAGCAGAAGGCAAAGCTATCGACAGTGGTATATCCACCGTCCCTCCATAGCGAGGGGAGGAAAGAGCCTGTAGAGAAGGGGGAGAGAAGGGATCCTGAAAGAAGGGGGGAATAAGGACCTGGGGAAGATGTAGAGGAAGGGAGGAGGAGGAAAAATACAGGAGAAACAGTAGGCAGAATGGAAGCTATGTGAGAGAGAGCTCATTACAAAAACGAAGAGATGGGCAAAAGGAAAATGAAAAAGACTGGAAAATGCTGTAAATAGAAAGATGAATGTGAGGAGAGGCAGGAGAAAAGGCAGAGACAAAGGAAAAAACACAAATGTGGTAAATTATGGAGAGCGAGAATCCAGTTGGCTGTAGAGTAGATAGATATTGCACTGTCCAGAATCAATAGATGATTAGTGCTGAGAACACAGTGGCCACGAGTGGAGCCAGGCTGCTTTACACCACCAGTGTGTGCAATCCATGAGCTTCCAAAGAGACATTTTGATTTACTGCAGTTGAGGATTTGTCTCCATAACAAAATCTCTGTCTCATAAAGAATACACAGCGTCACCTCTAATTAGAACACAGCTCCTTGTTGCATCCAGGTCCTGAAGCTGCAGCTTCTCTACCAGCCCTGTCATTTCAGATGCTCCTGCCCCTGTTCTTAGTGAATCCACTTTATCAGGGGAAATCAGTTGTGTACAAACTTGCTTTTTGCGATGCATTCGTGGCCTCTGGCTTTTCTTGTGACGTGCCAGCTTATGTGTACACAAAAGACAACAATTCAGCAGCAGAAATCAAGAAAAGCTGATGCCAGAAGAGAGGTGTTTTTCCAGTGGTGCAGGATGACCAGTGCATGCAGCTCCTGCCCAGCCCACCATGAGGGGAAAAACAAATCATCACAGGGACAAATCAGTGCCCAGGGTTGTCTGCAAGGCAGCATCCTGCCTCCTGGGATGGCAAGTGAACTTTGGAGGAGAGCACATCTCAGTTTTCCCTCTCATGACTGTCAGCTGAGTTCTGCAGGGTTTGCTCACTCCTGCCTGCAGTGAACTAAAATGTGAGCTGTTCAGTGCAGCAAATGAAGTGAAACAGGCTAAATTCAGTGCATAATCTTTATCATAGCTCAGTAGTAGTGGGGGTGCCTTTGCATCAACTGGTGGTGGCACTGGTTGCCCAGCCCTCACCGTGTCACCTTTCCTTTCTGCAGGGCCACAGGGCTGGGAGATTATGGGGTTCAGACAGCAGCCAAAGGCGCTTCTTGTGTTATCAGATGATTATTTTTCATCTGGAGCTCTGGTGACTACAGAAATGAAAGCGAAGCCCTCGCAAAGGGACTGGTCAAGAGCTGTGAGCGCAGCCACCAGGGGCTGAGGCACATCCCCTGCTCCTGGGCAGCAGCATAAATGTGTTGAGGAGCATAAGGAGTGGTAAATTGTACAACAAAACCAAATTAAATCTGAGTGCTTAAAGCAAAGCACTGAGAACCATACTTAATGTCTGATTCCTAGGAGAACTTAGTCCTTGGACCCCAAAGACTTGCTCTGGTAAGTTAATTTCACAGAAGTGAAGCACCAGCCAAGGGGTCCAAAGTCCTCCGGGCAGGGGCTGGGTCGCTCGTCAGGTCCCTGCACAGACATCCCCAGTGAAAGGGAAGATGCTCTCCTGTTAACGTGTAATTAGCAGCACGGGGTGGCATTTGATGCCATCTGACGACTGCGTTTTGTTGGCGTTTGGTGATCCTGCTGCAGGATTTCACAGGCGCACGAGGAACGAGGCTGAGCTGAAGGGGATTAGCGGGAGTAATTTACAGGCTGGGATGTTATTCAGAGATATTCCTGACATGAACACCAATCTGTGGGTTTCATCCAATACAAAGGCAATTATCAGGGACCCAGTCCAGACCAAGGGAGCTGCGGTGTCTGTTCCCTTTTACTCATGTTTGGGTAGCCAAGGGATTTTTAAAAACTTATATTTTTCCCCATTGTTTAACTGTTATTAACTTGAGCAGTTTGCTGTTGGAAGCTAAATGTTTCTTTACAAGGTTTCACTGGAACAAGTCAATTGCAATGAAATGTTTGATGGAAAATAGTTAAAATGAATTGTTTTGACTTCCTATTTCATTTGGGTAATGACAAAATGTTTTGCTCTGAGAACAGAAAAACACTTGGTTTCCACATTTTTTCCCAATCTAATTTGTATGGATTTTATACTACATTAAGGCATTAATTTTAAATAGCTTGTAGTAGCATAGAGTGCTTCACATTATGGCATTTTGATGTCTCCATATGATTTTAATTTTTCTTTTTACACAATTTCTCTTTTGTGGGAAGGGTTTAGAATCTCTGCTGCTGCTTCCAATTCACAAGAGGAATTTCCTGTAAAAATTGAAGTTTACTTCTCTAACTACAGCCACTCCCCCAGCAGCTCATCCTTTCCCTTCTCAGAATGTTCACCATCCTCCTTCCCTCTGCCTGTTGTTTAATATGGTGACAGAAGTTTAAATATAAAGTTGATGAAAATCTATGAGAACTAGGTTAGATTAGATTAGATTAGCTTAGAAGTGGAGGAAAAGGGAAAGGAAAGAAAAGGAAAGGGACATTGTTTTAAACAAAACTACTGATGAACTACATATTTAACAGGGCCATTGCATTTTGCAAGGTTGCCTTATTTTTGTAAGTCAAAAGCAGGGGGAATCTTAATGCTCAATCAGTCTGTTGCTTGGGACAACTAAATGTCAGTGGGCAGAACACCTGGAAAATTCTGGTTGTGGAGCTAAAAAGGACTGCAACTAAATTCTTGTCCTGCAAATGGCTTGTTTGCACTTCTTCACAAATATGTTAGATAGCTATTTGAGAAAAAATTCAAATACAAACACACAAAAAAATAAATGTATACACACACACATGCTGTGTACGTTTATTCAAACTGTAAATTGTGTGTTTGTTAGCTTCCAGTGAATTCGTTACTTGCACAGATGCAGCTGGGAGCCTTATAACCTGGCACAGTTCATCATATTTCCTCTAGGAGAATCTCCCCTTGCCAGTGACCTGGGAGCTGATAATACCTTATAAAATTCATACCACTCAGGCCCACTTCATTCCCTGACTCCAGACCCTTCAGTCCCAGCGAAAGGGCCTAATCCCTTTGCTCGTGTGATACCCATCCCAAAGACCTTGTAAGTGTCTCCCATCCTTCAGCAGCAGCCGTGGTGGTTGGGCGGCCGCGCTTCATTTCCTGCAGAATTTCAGCTGCTCCGGTATTTATCAAGAGCATCTGTTAAACAATCTGGAGGGGAGCGGTGATGGTGCCATTAGTGAGCGTGTGAGGAGGGAGGTTCTCAGCAGCACGGAGACCTGAAGGGATGAGTCTGTGCGTTGTGTCTTTGGGGGTGTCGTGACCTTGGCTTCTTGTTGATGAGTGATGCTGTGAGTCTTGGAGCAGAAATGACGGTGATAATGTTTCTCTGAATAGATGTGTTCTGGTCAGCAGGGCTGGAGAGGGATGAAGAGAATGGATCATTAGAGAGACAGAAACTATCGGCATCTCAGCATCGAGTTCTTACAGAGATACTGTCTGTGAGTGTAGTGAAGTAAAAACATGTATGAGTGTTTGTCGCCTTTCCCCTAAAGCTCATCTTTTATATGGAGCGGTTTTTGCCCTCACTGTTGGTACTCTTGGGCTCCACAGAGCAATAGTATGCACAGGAAACTGAAATCTACTGAGAAGATGAGTAACACACACAGAATGTAAATCCCTTTGCAAATAAAACAGCGCAGTTGGACCCACAATGCCCCAGACATGCATCTGTTGGGCCCTAACCCTATTTTTAAGTTTACAGCCACAGCCCTTATGACCTTCCCAAACTTTCAGTCGCTTCCTGCAAAACCAGCATAAAAAATTCAGTGCTTCTAGTTCTGTGTTGGGCTCAATGCACGCTGCAAGCTGCAGTGGCACAGAGGTTGCTGTGTAAGGATCATCTTTGCTGAGGTATCACTATGCAAAAACACTAAGCAGACTAGATCCCTTTTCTTTCCCTAGAAAGGCAGTCCTGATGTGAACATACAGTGCGTATTAATGGTTGAATGGTGTCCAGAGCCCACCAGCAGCACTTCTCTCTTTTTGAAATGGGACTTTGTTCTAACAATAGTCAAACTCTGCCACAGACAAAACTTTTCCTTTCCTTTTGATTTACTCGTCTGCACACTTATATAGTCCTAATTCATTTCTTCAATGGCCCTTCAGCTGTTATATTTGTGCTTGTCAGGGTGCTTTTAAAATTATTTTCCCCTTATAAATATATAAAACATTTAATGAAGAAATAATGATATTTTCTCATGTCACTGACTATTTACCCTGTCATCTTTGATGTGCTTGTAATGTGGGCGGACATATTATTTATGACCAGGGAAATTAAATATTATTTCACTTTTTTTTTTCCCCCTAATGCAATCTGTGTCATCTTCCAGTTCCCAATTTCTTTCCATTAAAGTTATTGTCTTTGCTGTTCCACTCGACCGTTTGCTGTTGGTTTTGTAACAGCGCTGCCAGAAGATACAGAAAAACATAATGGAGAAAAGAAATGGCATAATTTGCAGGAGATACTTTTCTCATCTCATTCAAATGAAGACAGTTTGTTCCCGAGTGTCAAAAACATCAAGAGCAACAAAAATATGGGAATTGGTAATTTCTTGCACTAGGAATACTTCCAAAGGTTTGGAGATTCTGTCTGATTCTAACAGCAACTAAAGATGTGTCCAAGTCAAACTTCCAGCATAAAATAACTTAAAACCTCAAATGCTTGCAATCTGAGCTTGAATGTTTAAAGTTTTTGGTCCCAAATGTTTCTCTCATTTTCTGTTATAATGTCCTCAAAACTGGAGCAGGAAACACAATCCCTAACATTTATCATTTGGGTGTTACACAGATGCAATAGAGCTGGACAAGGTGATAGTGTGGTGTGTATGACACAGCCTTTCACATCCGACCTCTACTTTTGCATTTTCTGGGCCTTCCACAACAGATGCCGTGAGATGAGACCGAGGGACGGGACCCTTTGTGCTTCCAGCACATGCCCCACCAGATGATGGCTCATCAGGGGCTCTTGGGTGGGATTTTTCTCACTCTAGAGTTGATTCATCCCTTCCCTCTGCTTTAGTCACTTCTCTTATGATGGGTGGAATTGCCTTTCACAGGTGATGGTTCCTCTGTGGACTACAGAGGAAGCTCAGACAACTGGCTGAGATGTGTCGATAACCTGAAGTTATATAGACTAATGGGGAAGAACTCTCATCTCTTCTTTCCATCTGTCCTATTCCTATTTTCAGCCACAACAGCTACAATACTAGTTTCCCATAGGAATCGGAGCTGAAGGCTAGCAACCTTGATTGCTGGAGCAATAAAGATCACTCTGACCAGTTTTATCCCAGAATATTCTTTTCCCATAGCTTGAGTCTTTTCATATTTCTTCCCAGTTGTTCTTCATGCTGCCTGTGTATTCAGTAGCGTATTCTGCAGTGAAATTTTTCCCCCGTTTTCTTTTCAGAAATAGCTTTATATCACCTTTCTTTTTCCCTTTTCTCTCCACCCCTGCCCTACCCCCAGTATCTCAGCAAGGCTGCCTGTTAATCTCTTCTTTTGCAAAGATTAGAAATCTAGTTTTTCTTTGACCTTTCTGAACAATTGGGATCTTGGAGTCCCCAAGATGGGTCCCCATTATCTCATCTTTTGGGCTGCTGACAATGATTAAACAGGACAAAGGATGTGCTCAAAGCTATGGAGTTTCAACCTGTCCTTAGGGAGTACCTAGAAATAAAAGCAAGCAGAGGGGGAAAGCTCCAGCAAAAATAAAGGTTCGACCTTTAGAAAACATCCTTGGCTAGTGCTTTCTCACCTTTCCAAATATACATAACCAAGATTTGCAAAAATAGGTCTGTAAGTGCAGATACCTGCCTCTAGACTGGTTCCTCCGAGGACAGGCATGTGCCACTGAAATGAACACTCAGGACTTTTGAAAATGAGGTCACAAACAGAAATGTAATTTTGAACTATTATTTTTGCTTATGATATATCTACCCATCTATCCACCCACCTGTGTGCTATGATCTTTACAAGTTTGTCTTCAGGTTTAGATTACCCTTGTGCAACAGCTCAGAGCAAGGGATCACTGTAACTTCTACCACTCATCTAACAACAGAGCTGTGGCTCTTCAAGGCACAATTTCTTTACCAACTCCTGTTTCCAGCAGTTGCTCATCTTCCTTTCTGAAGGATAAAGAGCAACAGTTGCCCATGCAGGGCCAGGTGAATTACCAGGAGCTGGAAAGTTTCTCCGTCCAGCCCAAGAATTCGTAGTGCAGGGGTTTGTTCTTGTGCACTCAAAAGAGCAGTGTGTATGAAGAACCTCGTGTTTCTCATGTGCTTCTGTCACCTCACAAAGACCAAACAAACCACTAACTGATTTATAATATACTATTATCCTTCCTTACTCCTACTTGCCCACTGAACAGAGGGGGAAACTAAAGTGCAGACAAATTGCATGACAAGACTATGACTATAGGTTATCTTAAACAGCTCAGGTGGCAGAGGGATATGGATAAAGCAAACTGGTTGCATACATACATACACGCTTACATTCACATGTACACACGTGCTGGGATACTCACATGGACAGAGAGATTTTGGCAGTTTGCACAACTGTGTTCTGCTTCTTTACAGCATCTCTGCCACGTGGCTGCAGGGGAAGCAAAGCCAAAGAGGGGAGTCATTAAGAGAAAGTTAAGAAAAGAAAAAGAAGATTTTTTTTTAAAAATGGGCTGAAGTATGAAGAATGGCCTTTGTGAATGATTCAGTCATTTATCATTATTTCATTGGCATTGTATGAATTATAAATTCCAGACTATAATGGAGTAATATCTCATCTCCTTTCCCCCTCAGTGGGCACTGGATGAATGGCCAGGTGAGCTGCACTTGGACCAGCAGCATCCTCCAGAAGAGTCACTGTTCAACTCAGACGGCTCTCCTTGATTTCTTTTCCATAAATGCATGAAGATCTTTTATCAGTCTTTTCCAGATGCTAAAATTAATGAGACCTTAGAAAATATCTTTTATCTCTTTGAAGAAAGCTTCAAAAATGTTTTATTTTCTCTTATTTTTCTTTTCCTCTTGAAAAATAGAAAAGGTAAGGGGCAAAGAAACAGAAAAGGAGAGCTGAAAACAAGTAATGTGGCCTTGCAATTTATCCAAGAGCTGAGGGAGAAGTGTGGACACAAGCTCATATAGTATCTCGGCTGATGGGTGGCAGCATCCGGAACTGATGTAACTCACCGACATTCCCTTGGGTGTTTTCATACTTGCATAGACACACAAAGTTGCCTATAGAAGAATGGGTTCATAGCTGTGGCATAAATGGGATTTGTCCCCTTCAAAACTGGGATTTCAGTTCAGAGAGTTCTGAATTCTGGAATATTCCTGTTGTACCCACAGAAGGAAAAGACTAAAATGCACTAACAGGGTTAAAAAAAGAATATTCCTGCTGCGAGAGATTCAAGGAGCTGTGAAATATGTTTCAAAAGGTAGATAGTGCGGTGTTTACCTAGTAGACTATCAGGATTTATCAGAAAGTAACAGTGGCTGTAAACATGAATGGATCAGCTTCCATCCATTTTGATTTCCAGTTAATATTACACTTTGTGTCACAGCTGAAGAAAGAGGTCCTAGATAGAATAGCTGTTATCTAGATATTATTAATTTTGGGGTAACATCTTTCAGTTTTCTTTGTTACATGTTTATTTCCATCCCTCTTACATAGCAACTTATCTCCTGCTCTCAACTGCCCTCCTTGGGAGATGAGATGGAGCCCTCGAGCATTTGAGGGTTTGGGAGCAGGGGTCTCTGATGCAGTGTATGTGAAAAGGAACACCCTGTCTTAAGAAGAAAATTCCCCAGCATACTGTTAGGAGTTGCTGTAGAATTATTTTTTCCTCTGAGAAGTACACTGAGCCTGATTTTCAGTTATGTCATTCTCTGGCTTGGATCAAGAAAAAGGTGGATAGGGGAGGAAAGCAGGCTAGGAGCCTTAACCCAGCTTTGTGATCCTTGAGCCCTATGGCTTTAAAGAAGCCTAACATGTACATTTGAAGAGGTCATTCTACTAAATCTTTGTTTCTTAAGTACATTGTATTTAGACAGAGGTCCTGAGAACATCCACACAAATGCTGATAAAAGGCTAGCAACAACAGAGAGATTATTCTGTTTGAATTTGAGATTTTCCAATAAATACACCTGAATCCAAATCCTGTCCTTTCAAAAGTCAAAGGGTTAAAACTTTTCATCACGGCAAGGTATTCCCCAAGCAATCCACACTGTGGGCTCTCTGAAGCAAGAGAACATTGTTGACCCAGACGTCACTAACTTCTTTGCTTACAAAAAGTTCTGGCCGATGATGAACCTTTGTCCTTTTTCTTTGATCAGCTTCACTCTAGCTATAAATCCTATTTTGGTTGTCTTTTTTTTTTTTCCTGGGGTCTGGCTGAGGAAGTATTTCTATTAACCTAGAGTATCTGGCTCTTACTGTCAGGGCATTGCAGGGCTGAGTATCCTGTAACAATAGTGGTTTTTTTCCTCTTGAAGCACCATTCTAAAAAAGAAGCAGATCCATGTTTCTTCTGTGGTTATTTTACTAGCCTTGAAGCTGGCAGAGCTGTGTAGACAAGATGTCATTAGCTTAAAGATGGCAGTCATTAGAATTTCCATCTAAAATCTGCTCTCCGCACAGTCTCCATGTCTGTCGTCTTCGCTGTGAGCTTTAATTTATCCATTCATAGAGTGGGAACATACTCCTGCTACTTTCATTACCCAATTGACTTTAATTAAAAAAATCTGTAACACCTCCTGTCTTGGAAGGCTTTGAGATTGGTATCCGAATGTCAGGGGCCCTTGTGACTGACGGGAACAGCAGTCGACCGTGAGAGCTGCAATTTCCACGTATCGAGACTCAATGGGCTACGCCACGTTGGTGTACAACGCTCATTTGCGTTCATTTGGAGCCACCTGCGAGTCCCTGCATCTTCTGGGTGTCCTCCGGCTCAAGGAGGATAGGGAGCCTGCTTTGGGTCCCTGATGCTTTCTGCTCAGTTACAGCATTTATTCTAAGCCTTCCCACCCTGAGGCTGTGGAGACTTGCTAAGTGCATTAGCCTCATTACCAGAGAACCACAGCAAAATCTCTCTCCATCTCTGGCTTTTGCTCGGGGTCTGTGACATTCCTCCACATCTCACAGGTGTAAAATGAGGCCCAACTATGCACAGCGGATGTTAAAACGCCCTGTCCCCAAAGGCAAACTCTGTAGTGACTAATCCCCGGGAGACTCTAGGATTTTAAAATTGGTGTATTTTCTACTTTCTGTTATCTCCATTCCCTCTGAGCCTTTTGCTGTGTATTTACTGTCCCTTTAGCCCTTTCCCTGTGCTAGCTCCCCACTCTGCATAGCCAGTGCCCTCAGCCAGCAGCACTTTATCTGCTTCCAATGTAGCGTGTCCTAGAAAGAATTATAGCATTGCCTTTCTCTCGACAGCTAGGTCATCTCTCAGTAACATACAATAAGCTGTACTTGGGCCAAAGGAAATGGGTTTAGCCTGGCGGGTAATTAATTTTCTTAGGATTCAGTTTCCCACACTGAAATTGGTCTCCATCTGATCAATTAGAAGAAAATTTCGCAAACGAAACTGATTATGAATCATGGGTTGCAGTTCAGTTGTGGAAAACCTGATACATGACTGTTGGAGCAAGAACCAGAGGGAAGCTTCAGCCCATTTATCCCGGTTGCTGAGACTGAAAACATCGTGTGTACCCTCGCTCCTTCAAGGAGAAAAAGGTGCTGAGACTCAACCAGATCACAGCCTGGTTCTGAAAATGGTCCTCGCATCTCCTGGACAGGGTCTCCTTGGATGTCGAAGCTTATCCGCTGGCCTCGTGCTGTCCTGGGGCCACCCTGCTGGGCACTGGAATAGCTTAACTCTGGTAGATCATGTTTCCTTTTGCCTCCAGAGATGCAAATACAAAATCAAAGACTTTTGGGGTAAGGAGCACCCCCAAGATGTCTTTAATTCACATGTAGCTGAAGTTGAGGTCTCTGTATCAGACCCAGCTTCTCCTTTCCATTTTCCTCTGCAGGTGATAGTCACAGAAATTACGGCAGCATTTCCAGTTGCAATTCCATTTTTAAGAGAACAACAAAATTTCCATTTCAGCCAAGAGCAATTGCAGAGGGTTTGCTAACACAGTTGGAATAGATACCACTGGAGTAAGAACACTCCCCATCCTTCCTGCTCTTCTTTCCGCTCCAAGTAGCCCTGACACTGAGCAGCACTGTTAGCTGGTTCAGATGGAGTCCAGTTTAAAACGAGATGTGACTACTGTGTCTTTAAAACATGCCCAACATTTTACTTTAAAGGAAATAAATAACTTCAAGGGTTGAAAGGAAATTTTGCTGAGAACTCTTTTTTTTTTCCTACTGAAAAAGCCGTGACACTAAACTTTACAGTCATCTCAAGCCTCAAATGGTTTTTCATTTGTGTCAGATTAACCAAGTTAAAATTCCCTCTCACGGACTCGGCATTTAGAGGTATTATACTAGAAGTAGCTTAATAACTTTCACTTAAAAAGAAAAAAAGAAAAAAAAAAAGAATAAAAGTGTTTTTTGGCAGCATGCAGAGTGAGCAAAGAAACGCAGTTTCACAAAGCAGGACCTGCTAAAGGGGATGTGCTGCAGCCAGAGATGAGGACCAAGGCTGGATGGACCTTCCAGTGAAACAAGCTTGCATATGAAAAATTCATTACCTGAAAACGCAGGCAGTGATCTCCTCTGTTTTCATACGCTAAACTGGGTCAAGCCCACTTAGTGCTTGGGCAGGACGTGCTCTAGAAAAATAATATATTAATAAAAAGGTGTTGCAGAAGATGGTTCTCAGAGGGTGGGAGTGTTGCACTTTATATATTTCCTACAGTTTTATGTATAATATTAATATTTTATATAGCCCTTTTTTCCTCTGTTTCCCAAGCACAGAGCTCTCACAGAGGGAGAACTGCATTTGCAGCTTTGTCTTAATTTGTAGTTGAAATATGTAATATATTTCCTATCTCATATACTGACCTGTACTCACGCTGGAGAGGCACATTGGGAAGGGAGAACAGGGAGGCTGGTGATGCTGAACAGCTTCTGTAGGAGGAAACGACAACGTTGGGTCACACCTGAGACCCCTTTGTCACCAGCGTGGTTTGTTCTTAATGAATGGAGTCTCATTGTGCCAAGGAAGCGGAAATGTTGATACAGTAAAAAATGTAATACTGTCGTATACCTTCAGACAGAGGAGCAAGAGCCAGGGCACAAAGGCAGACAAACCTGAGCACTGCGCTGCTACAAGTAAGTGCAGAGAAAGGAGAACTGTAACCCCTGCTGCAGAGGAAACATGTACAGATGCTGTTGAGGAATATGTAAAGATGAAATTTCCAAACTGAACAGTCATACCTAAAACAGTATTCTGGCTCCAGGCTCTTAGAGATGTTGCTTTTAAGATGCAGTGGAAAACTGATGTCCTGACCTCTTGTGGTCACTAAATATACAGTGCCAGATTTTCCCAGCATATGGTTATTTTCAGCTCGCTGTCTCCTTCCGGAATTGTTATTTGTTTTACTGAATAATGTTGTCTTCAGCATTCCCTTCACAATTTCACCAGGGCAGAGCCTTACTGAGTGTTTTAATTCTTTTGTAAAAGGTACAATGTGACATGGGTGGATATCACCACCCCTGACAAATTCCGGAACACACTGCAACGCGGCCACAGTCAATGACATAAAATTAGCATGTGATCCGTTGTTCTCTATCGCTGTTTTCAACCATTCCTTGGAAGCAGGACTGACTTTTAGGGCACGTGAAATGATCCTTGAATGTGATTTGACAATCAAAGTTCAGAAGTAAATACAAGACCTCTTAGAATGAGAAGATGCAGGCTAACCGTAAGAATTTATTTTTATCATTGCCTTGAAACGTTTCAGGACATATTCAGCAAAGAAACCATCCTTGAAGAACTGACATAAGTAGTAGGGTGAAGTATCTTTCGCTTGGGTGTTGGCAGTCTAAATTATACAAGATTCAAGTTTCCAATATGTCTTATGGTTACTGTCTGTGTCTAGTGAGTTTTGCTGTAAAGAAATGATGGGTTTTGAGCCAACCATCTGGCATGACCACATGGGAAACCAGACTTTGATTCACACCTCTGTAGGCTAGAGTCAGATGCTGAAAACATTGAGGACCTGACTGCAGGGCTTAAAAAATGTCCATGTTTTCACTCCATCTTTGTATGGTCCTATTGGGGAACTACAGATACAAGCACACTCCAGTATGATGACCATTGAAATTTAAGAAGAGGCTGAAAACTTTGAGGTGGAATAGCTTATATTGCTGAAGGGGGGTTAAAGATGGGCAGAGAGAAAAAAACCAAAACAGATGTTAACATGGTTGACCTACTACATTTTGGGCAGGCTTCTGGTGCTTGTGTAAAGAAGTAGTCCTTAGTGTTAGATATGGTTTTCTTGTTTCTGTAAAGCTGCAGGATTAACTTCTTTGTATGAAGCCGTGAGCTTGGGGAAACAGAATATTACTCATGTAGGTGACTAATTGGTAATGCTTTTTTTCTTGTAAAACCAAAAGCTTGGTGTTTACTATGACCATGATAAAGTGCAGGCACAACCTGAGCTTCCTTCTTCCTACCCTGATAATGCCCCAAATCTCACCACCATCAACATCATCTGTGATTCTTGTCTCATACTCCCCATGCCCTCAAATTCGGAGAGTGGATGGGATAATTCACAACGTGTCTGGTATTTGAGTAAGATACTTGTCTGGATAAGACCGCTGAATGGCTTAGCTAATGCTGCTTAGGTTAAGAGGATGCTGATAACTGAAAATCCAGTCCAGCAGTTTATAGGCTTCAAATAGGGGAAATGTGAGGCAGAGTGGCAGTATCACACTGGTTCCAGCCAGCGAACACATTTCCCGCTGTGCACCAAGCAAACCAAAGCCAACAACATTTCACTTCTGGGCGGCCAGCAAAGAGAGAGAATGATGGTAACACAGCTCCATGGTCATAAAGGTCCATGTTGCTGCTGTGAGGTCATCACGGGATGAGGTGCAAATGCTGTAAATGAGGGAAGAAAAGGCTATTTTGTACCATAATGCATTATGCACAAACAGTAAACAGATACTTACCCCCTGAATGTTCTTTTGCCTGAGATGGGGAATGAAGCAAAAATAGTCTGCAACACAGAAGCAGAAGCCTGTCTCTCCTTTAACAATCTGCGTTCAACCATGTTCAAAATAGCCACTTGGCAACAATTTTTTCAGAGGGAAAGTGGTATGGAGCGCAGAAAATCAGGGCATAGCTGTAACAGAGGAAGGAGAATTGAGCCAGGATGTTGATTTCGTTCAGTTCTGCTCCTGAAGTCGATCCAGGTTGGTTTTTCCACAAGCTTCAGTAGTTGCTTTGAGAACTGAATGTTTTAAAAATGGCAAAGGGTTGCGAGGTGGTGACCTGCCTGCAGTGCACAACCACAGCCAGAAGAGGACTTTAACCACCATTGAAAACTAAGGTAGAGACTCATGGTATTATTT
The DNA here is from genome assembly GCF_037038585.1 of Patagioenas fasciata. NCBI lineage: Eukaryota > Metazoa > Chordata > Aves > Columbiformes > Columbidae > Patagioenas > Patagioenas fasciata. Next base: position 5,181,817 of record NC_092539.1, read on the forward strand.
TATTAGCTGCAGACTCAATGATAGAGATGACACAGGGTAGAGAGGGGGGAACATGAAATAAGCCCCTTTTGGTTGCCAGGACATTGTGGTGATTTGGCATTTTCATCATCATGTGACACGATGCAGGAACAAATGAGATGAGGTTGGGGTTACAGTTCATTAATGCCCCTCGTGTGCCTGGTACGTCCCCATCAGGTTCTGCCGTTCCTCACGCGGTGGGGAGCGACTCCTGACCAGATCATCTGGGTGATATTTCAAGCAAGAATGGAATAATTTCTAGAATGATTATCTCCTTTCCAATCGGTGGTCAGATAACATCCCTGTGGCAACCATTGCAATTGCCTATGTGGAAAAGTAATGTTCAGAAAGTAATTTAATGTAATGGATTGTTTAGCTTTCTTTTAATTAAATGTAGCAGCTGGAAACAAGGAGAAGACAGCTTTGTATCACCAACCAGTTCTCTAATTGCATGCGTTCTCCATAGACCCTGCTTAGCATATTTCACTTTCAGTCCAATTTTAAAACCTGTTAATATTACTTAAACACCCCCAAACATTATTTTATCCACCGATCATAAAATATTGTGCTAAGGTTTTTTTTTGTTTTGCTTTGCTATTTCTCTCTCTCCTCAAAAGTCAAACTGCTGATGAGGAATCTCTGTCAAAGTAGCCCAACCAGCTCCAGAAATGGTCTCTCGGAGGAGTCCAGCAGGCACACGAAGGGAGGACGGTGCTGAAGTTCCTTGGGAAACTGTCCTTTTCAAACCACTAAATGAAGAGCTCCAACTGTTTATTCCCACCAAATGATTCCGGCTTTTTGAAGATGACTGAACACATTGATGGGCCTTTCAGCTGAGCCCCTTTCATGTGAGCACAAAAGGCCGCTTGTAGATTTTATCAATACAATTGTGACTCAGATGGTCATTGAAGTTGTAATGTTGTCAGGCACATTTCTGGGAGTAACAGTGACTTCAAAGCAAGACCATTTAATGGCTCCGTTTGCTCCATAATTTTGAAATGGATGGCTTTGGCAAATGTACCAGCTGGAAGAACTGGGGGTTTTCAGTGTAAAAGGGTCAAAATTCAGCTGGGTTACAAGGGCAGGGTAACCAGGATGTTAAAAGTGCTTGTTTTTCCTATTGCTTATCCAGTGAGTAGCCCAGAGTGACTTGCTCGGATGGAAGTGTCCCCATTGCAGATGCCTAAGGGCAGGTGACATAAATCCAGCCCATGCAAGCCAGTTTCCTCCACATTTGCCTGGCTTTACCAATTTCCTTTTTGTCATTCACACTCCTTTCCTTCCTCTCCATTTTAGAGGGTTTTGTGTGTACATGTAGAGGGAAGAGCTTTTGTGAGATTTCCCTCAAAAAGCTTGGTACCAGGAGGTCACTGGAGGAAATATATTGTCCTCCTGGCTTGCCCCTAAAATTAAATTGCCCAGTGCCCAAGGCCATGAGCAAGAGAGCGGTAGGTCAGGTTAGACGCTTGCACAGCGTTCCTATGGCCATGGAGAACAGCTTGCACTCTCATTCCTGTTTGCGTCCCCATGGATTTATTTCTGGCTGTGCACAAGGCTAAAAACAGGTTTGGAAGCAACATCTGTACTTAATGGGAAGCTGGGCCAAGACACCGAGCATTTGCCAAACCTTTGTCTGATGCGTAAATCTGTACCTATTGCAAAGTGGGAAAAAAAAAGCGATGAGAAAAAGACAATGCTGACTTGCAAATTTGTAAAAAAAGTCTTTTAAGATCTCTAGTGGGGTAACTTGCAACTTCTAAATATACTCAGAGAGAAATACAGGCAGATCATTTCTTTCCTCAGTCTCACTACGGCACTTTATATTTTTCCTCTTGAGAGGAGAAGGGAATGCTGGCGTTGGCAGGAGGAAGACTGGGATAAACAGTGGGTTTAGTCTATTTGCTGTTAACTTCACCACGTGTCTCATCAAGGCTTTTTCAAGTTCTCTTGTCTTGATCCTCAGGGAAACAGAATTGAGAAGGGACAACAGAAGATGTGGAAAACAAAAAGCGAGGGCTTTCTGTGTGTGGAGAGGAGGGTATTTTGACAGAATGGGTGATGGTGGCTTGGGAAAGTGGGGAACAGGCAAGTAGAAAATGAGTTTGTGTTCCTGGCTGCTGAATAGCCCCAGGAGGTTCCCAGCAAGTCTGCCGCTTTTTTATTGGAGTTTTGTGCCAGAGTTATAAACCCTTTAAATGAGTCTAGATCATTAGGGAAGCTTGGCTGATCACTGATGAAAAAATATAGCAATTAAAACAAAGGGCTGGAAGAGGGAAGCAGGGGGAGAGGGAGGTGTGGGTGAGCGATTTTAATACTTAATAACAAATACTAATAATGGTAGTGGGTTGGGGACTAATTAAAAGTTTCTAAAAAGAGAGAGGAAGAGAATGGAATTAATCTGGAGTGTTTTATTTGGTAGCTTCCATGAGCACCTGAATAAACCACCCTGGCTGGGAGCAGGGGACAAGACGCTGGGAGTCGAGCAAAGCTCTGGAGATAGATTCATCTAAGCCCTGGTGATGGATCTAAGCCGTGGTGAAGCATGGCTCGGCAGACTGGTCTGTCACCTCTCCATGGCTGTGTGTTTTCATATCTGCCCCATATTTTGAGACTACAAATGTTCTTTCTCCCACATGGAGCAAAGGGGCTGTGGAGGGGGAGTAAAGAAAGGAGTTTGAAGGGTGGAGAGGGAACAATACTCTGAAAATGCGGCTGCTTTAGGGGGAAGAGTACTGGATGCCAGTAGCATAGAGCTGAAAACTGTTCATGCAGTGACTCCTCCTGCAGAGATAGCCAGGGTAGGAGCCAATGAAAAAATAGCCATGAGGGACTGACAAGTGCAAGCGACTCAGGGAGCCACTTGCCACATGGTTTTCCAGAGACTGGAAGAGCTTTCAAGGAAAGCATCACTATATACTTGCTTCTCCCTATGCTGCTCTTAACTCTTGTCTCATGTCAGGACAGAGAGCAGGTTAGATGGATTTCCATTACTGTTCTTGTTTCGAGCTGTTCTTCTATCAAGTACATCCCTGCCCCTGCAGGACTGGATATTCCCCAAAGCAGCAGTCTTGCATTTCTGCCTCCAGCCATGTCCTCAGGTCTGGAGGTGATGAAAGCTGCAATAACCAAAGCAGCAACTATTGCATTTCACTCACCAGGCCAGCAGCTGCATGAGGGACTGTTCAGGCTGCAGTAAACATCAAGTAAGGTCATTTGTGTGCAATTTCAACTGAACTGTTGTCAGGCACCACCACTGCCATCTTCCATCTTCTATTCCTCTGGATAAAATACCTGGCTGTGGGTGAATGCCAGCTTCAGACACAATGCTCCTTCCAGCACCTAGCTGCTTTTACTTTCTCATCTGTGCAGGCAACTCTTAAGATTTAATTATGGTTTCTTTTTGCTGTTCTTTATCTTAATTAAGTCTGACTTGCTGACTATTTCAAGGGAGATTATGTCTGGGAAATGCCTTCCTGACCTGAGTTCTGAGTAGCGGAAGGAGAGATATGAAAGCCATCATCCCTGGGTGTGCCATCCTTCAGGCAGCAGAAATGCAATGCAGTGGGGGCTGGATGTGCAGCAGGAATGGGGAAAAGCTCAGTTAAAATGGGACCATCCGCCCGGTTTGAGCACAGAGCAAGAAAGCAGAGAGGCTGAGGACCTTGCCGGTAGAACAGATTTAGCAGAAAATTGCTCTGTATTGTCCTATCTGGGATCTGACTTTTTTCCCTTTTCTTCTGCCATGCAGCACCAGGTAAATTCAGATTTATAACGCAAACACCAGCAGAGTCCCCCAGGTCCTTATGCACTCAGAAAAGCCCACAGTGTTCACAGCTTTGCCACAGCTCTCTGCTTTGCATTATTTTAGCCCCGCACAAGAACTGCTGAGGTGTTTACGGTGGGTCTGTGTGCAGTTTGGCTTGAGAACTCTATCTTGGCTCCTGATATAGCCCTGAAGTGTCCAGCTTTACTATTCTGCGCCAGGGCTCACTCTGTAAATACTTCTACTTCAGCAGGCGCTCTCCAACATGACAGATTTGCTATGAGGAACCTGGCAGCAGAGATTTTTTCTCCTCTCTCTCTCTCTCCCTTTGACAAATGTATAAAAAGTATTAGCTTTTCATGTTCTAATTTATGATATAATAAACTCCTCTGTGCCCTGGCCTCTTTCAGGGATTGAAAGCGAAGTGTTCCACTCGCCTGCTTTGGTGAAATCCTACCAAACTGGTGATGAGAAGGAGGGATTGGAGAGAGGGATGGGGCAAGGAGTGGAATGGGAAGGGGTCGTAGGCGAAGCAAAACTACTGGGGCAGAAAAGGGATGGGAGAGGCAGAGAAAATTTCTACCCTTTGGTTTCTCATTTCACCAAGCATCGTGTGCTTCCCTGTGGGATTTGCACAGCTCTGCTGGCACGGGCAGAGCTTCTCCAGGTGACTGAGCAGTGTCCACTTTTTCTTTAGTGGAGCCTGGCAGAATATTTCTTACAACAAGCTACATTCTTTGTACTCATGGTATCAGGTACAACAATCTTGCTGCAGGATTTTCTTGGGTGGGACAAGGGTGTATGAAAACTATAAATAAAAGCCTAAGGGTAATTAATGCTGTAGGATTTTTTTTCCGGGAGAGAAACACAGCCTCGCAGACCAACCCCAGTGAAGTGTGTTACACATTATTCCAGCACATGCTGTCAAACCAAGATGACTTGTTGCTTATGGAGGTTCTTGTGATCATCAAACCAGCTGAAAGTCTGGCTTGAGTAATTAAAATGCTAATTGGAAATTCACCATTCATCAGAGGAAACAGCAATGAGTTTCTTTCTGTCTTTTTTTTTTCCCCCTTTCATTTTCCTCCAGCATTTTCTCTCTAGTGGTGGCAGATGTTGGGGTTGTGAATTCATTGTCTGCCAGAGACACAGCAAAATCCTCTTTCCAAACTAGTTTTCTGTATTTTTGTTGATTGTCTGCCTAAATTAACCTTCTCTAATGAGATGAAGATACGCAGGGTACGCCTGTAATTTACGGGCTGTGAAATTAGTTAGTACGGATATAATACATCCTGGTGGGTGACAGGGATTAGAGAGCTGAGAGTACCCAGGTAGAGGAGAAGACGCTATGTGTCTTTAATGCATGGTTCCTAATGGTGTGGAGGATTATCCTCTCTGGCTCTGTGCATACACACACATTTACAGTCTTTGCTCAGGACCGTTAGAGACAACAGGCTGGAGCTTGCCCTGTCCCCAGAAAGGCATTTACACCAGTAAAAAAAATGAGTATAATGTGGATGTAAAGTGCTGCCACATAACCCGATCTATATCCAGCCTTCAGTGTTGTGAATGGAGAAGCATCACAGATTTCACTGGTGCATATGCCTGGGTGTGCGTATGCCTTTTATATTTTATTTATGCAGGGTAAATGCACAACAGGGCACCTGCACGCAGAAGATAAAGCTGACTTGCTACCAAGCCACTTCTTAAATAAAAGCAAAACATCTTTGGGATGAAGGATTCAAGGAGACATTTCAGGTCCTCGAGCAGCAGCCCTTTCGGTGTCCCCCTTACTGGAGTTACTGGGGGAATGAGTCTGCATTTCTCAGCAAGAGCTGGTTTTGCAGGGGGGTGTCTGGAGCTGCGTGCAGAGCGTGGCTGTGAGCGCCTGTCACTGTCCCCTGCTGGAGAAATCACACTTGTACAAGTGTCACTGATCGCCGTAAAGCCTTGCAGGCTTCTAAAAGGGGCAAAAAGATTTGTCTGAAATTTCTCAGTTGACTAACGAAAGAGCATGTGGCTGAAGTCCCCAAGGAAAAGAGGTTGAGTGCTAACGAAAGGGTTTAAGCTTCAGGTTTGGATATATCCCCCTCTGCACCCCCTGCTCTTCCCAGTCTTGAGACTCGCACTTCAAATATTTGGATCCAAATGTCAGACTTCAGTTTTCTCGCTTGATGAGAAGGTGATGCTTGAGTTCTCCCTCACTCGGGCACAGATCAATGTGCAAACAAACAAACTAAGTCTCCTCTCGAGAAGCTGCACTAAGGCTTCCCCCGGCACAAAACGACACAGTCCGGTGGGGAGCACCAAGTGTCCCCCCCATGTGCCACCTTGGTTTGTAAACTGGGGAAGGGAGGTCAGATAAATGAGTGGCTGCCAGCTTCCAGTATTTGAGGGCTAATTTATGGTAATAGGTGTTTGAAACACTCTCAGCCCTCAAGACATTAGTAAACACCTCCGCTTTCATAAAAAGAATGGAAAAAAACTTCCTTTGTTCTCACGCTGAGCAGATAAACTGGATGTTGTGTATCAGATTCAATTTGAAGGCTGTAACAGAAAAGCAAATAAAAATCTCCCTCCCTGCTATCCACAACAATTTTTTCCTGTGTTTGGGATATTGTAATCACGGTTTTGTGGCTGTAGGACCCGCTGGGGGTTGAGAGCCCCTGGGTTGGTGTTTATGCCAAACATGCTGCCGTTATAATGATGCGAGTCTCAAAGAAAATGAGGTGTGCTAAAGTTCTTTCTAACAATATCCGCTGCTTTAATAGAAGATATTATCACTGTTTGTGAATCTTGTCACATGTTAGGCCTCGAATCTGATGTATTAACTTTAAAAAGGCAGGAGGACAGCACTATTAGTTTGGAGTTTTTGTGGTTTTTTTTTTTAATGCAGTTATTAGAATGAAAAAAAAAATCCATTTATTTGGATTTGAGTTCAGATGGGTCCTGGATCAAAAAGCTGAAGTTATATCCTGAAATTTGGGAAGATTCATATCATCCATATCTCTCTGTATTTACTAGCCCAAATGAAAACAAAACACATAGAAAGGTGAACAAACAAACACATAAACTAAACTGACGCCAGATCCCCGAGTCCACTGCTGAATCTGGAATGAGTGCAGATCTAGGTACCAACTTCTAATCCACTTTCTCATTCCCCCTAATTGTTATTTTTGTTGGACGTGTATCTAACATATGCCAATTATTTGCTTTTTTACAAACACAGTCCTTGCCCAAAGGTAAACAAGACAGACGAAACACAAGGCAAAGGATGGCTCTGCATTACAATTTCTCTGGCAGCAAAGGCAGCTCGAGAGGATTCTGCCCCTCTCTGGCCATTGTCCCTTTCTTCCATCTGCACCCTGCTCTGTCTGCAGATACCTCGGTGCAACTCTGTGCAGGGCCTTGAGTGGATTGGTTTTAAAAGATTTATTCTTAAATGTGGTCTGGTGTCAGTGCAGCCCTCAGGCAGTTGCCTCTGAATATCTGGAGTAGTAAATTGAGTTGCAAAGTGGGAAACTCTGCGAAATTGGTTTTGCCTCCAAGAAATGATGATGTGGTGGTGTCTGCTGCGTTAGTCTGCGCTTATCCGGGCCTGGCACATCAGGGAGGTTCTGTGAGATGAGGGTTTTGAGCTGGTGAAAAGATGGGTGGGATAATAGTTGTGGGGGAGAAACAATAAAAATGTTAGTGGAACGGTGGGAGATGGAAGGGGAACATTGAGATAGTGATTTGGGAAGGAAAGAGGTGGCTTTTGGAGAAACCACAGGGATGCTCAGTGTAGACAGGTAAACATGGAGCTGATTTAGGGTACAGGTCCTTTCTGGATGTGGTCTATTATACCAACCTGCTGTTGGATCTTGCATCTTCTCTATCAAGAACCGGAGATGTGAAAGGAGAGGGGAGATCCCCAAAAGCAGACTCATAACACATAGGGGCAGCTGTGGGTTTTGTGGCAGAAGGTAAGTGATGGTGGAGGAGAAATGGCTCCTCTTAGCAGACTGGAAGGAGGAATGAGTTCTTGGTGCTTGGAACAACTGTGCTGACCATGTCCCAGGAGTGGCCTCTGACTGCCCCTGTCATTCCTATGCTGTTTTGCAGGCCGTGCTTGGAGCAGGTTTCTTTTATCCTGTGAGCTGAGAACTGGAGGGAATCCATGGGAGAGAAGATGATCCATCCCAAGCAAGTGAAATGGCTGCCACCATCTCCTGCCACATGTAAAAGAAGTAAGTCCTTTCCTCCCTTCATGTTTCAGGGCTCATGTTGCTATTTCCTCTTGCTCTGCCAAGTGCAGGCAATCCTCTCGGCTTTTCTACAAGAAACCAGCTCCTCTCCTTCCTCCTCTCACCTGGTGAGGATGCTGCTTTCCTCCACTTTCCTCCACTCAAGTGCCACTATTCTCCTTTTTGTTCTCCAGTAAAAGTTGTCTATAGTTATTTACTAATTGCAAAATGACCTCATATAACCCACATCCACGAGGCATCCAGGCAGCGGCACTCGGAGCCTCCTCACCTCTGGTTTGTGGGTTTTTTTTTTCCATCTTGCTCAGCTCTGATTATTGCTGGTCATAAGCAGATTTGAGAGAGGTTGACACCAATGTAGTCAATTAATTCTGTTTGCCACCTGGCCAATGAGGAATGGGGTTTGCCAACTTGTGCAGTATCCTCTTTGTTCTGCATTTCTAATATAAAGGAGAATGTGATCAAGAAGGGATGCAGGTTCACTTCGGCGTCATGAATAACATGAAGGAAATGCACTTTTTTTCAGCTACGGTTAATCTTTTATTCCCCCAATTTTTTCCCCTTTTCTAATTTTAGCCAATACATGAGTTAATGCTGTTGCTATTTTATTTTATTATTATTTTTTCTGAGTGGGGGGAAAGGAATTAGCTTTTGTTCAAAGCCTTTACCCATGCTAGAAATCTTGAAGGAGGCAGTGGAAGACTGATACTACTGCTAAATAATAATATATTCCTCAGCTGGTATAAACTAGCTTAGTTCTGACAATGTCAAAGTAATTGGCATGAGATGTGAATCAGGTCGCATTCAGCCTGAGAATGATATCAGTGAAAATGTTCTAGTAGGAGGTGAACATCAAAGAGGAAAAAGGAAATCAGAGGAAGGTGCAAAATAGAGTTACTTTACCTGTAACATCAGTGTTCATGTCCTGCAAAATTACTACAAGAAACAGCATGATACCAAACTGCATGAAACAGGACTTCTTGTCCCAGGGAAAATATCTAGATGACAACTTGAAAGCCTTAAGTTTTTCAGCTATATTCTGATTAAGGCAGTAGATTATTTCTGTGTAGTTTTCTTGTGTCCTGCTCTTTCTGGTCATGTGGGTATTTTAGCTTAGTGTTAATTAGTGGAAATGATGTAAGAAAATGCATTTCAATCTGGAGGTAAAAGAAAAAAGAACTAAAAGAAAATTTAGAAAATGACTGCTATTTCTTTTTAAAAAAGAAAACAGAAAAAAGGAGGATTTGTTAAAACTGACCCTTTCCTGCAAACAGTTCTGATTTCAAAGAAATGGACTTTTCCAGAGAATAATAGGCTTATTGAAAAGTACCCAGGCAGCTCTTCTGCTGTCAGCGAGCCGTGTTGTCAGTGCCCCTCTGTTTTCAAGGGAGAACACCTTTTCTGAAGAGCTCTGCTGTCTGCGCAGACAAGGACCCTCTCTGGGCTCCGTCCAACACCAACCTTGAGAGTCAATGCCCTCATTGTGCGGATCCCCTTTCACAGAGACCGGCCTCTGTTCTTGCCTCGTTCTTTCATTCTCCTCGTGCAATGTAAAGGTCACTCCTCATGAAAGTAGGTATTTGCTCTTTGTGTTCGGGGTGGGGGAAAAGTATAACCCTTGCATATTACAGAGGCTTTAGGAGGCATTAGTGGACTCTCTCTGTAAAGTTTCTTGGGCATGAATTCCTTCTTTTTCCCTGGCAAAACATGGTCAGAAATGTTCACTCCTCCCTGCAGGTGGGGCTGGTACAGAGGGGTTATTTTCTGGCAATGGTCCTGTTTTTCTTGTATTGTCCCCATGCTTGAGGCTGGAGTTTTTGCTCTAAAGCTCCAGCATCTCCTAATGCACTTCATTCTTGCACTGAAGAGTTTATAGAAGATGCTTTCCTTGGTCTCACACTGAATTCCCTCTTGGTCTCACTGAGTTCAGGTTGTATTACACGGCCGTTGTAAATTGGGTAGCAGCTGATCAATAGACACTTGTCCCGAAGATGAATGACCCTGTATCAGATACGGGGCCTCTTCGGAGAGGAAGTTAAAGAGCTGAATTTGGGGCATGAAATAAAGTAACATAAATAAGGATGGCCGTTTTGGGTTGGCAGTTTATGGTGTTGCCAGTTACTGTTGAGTCCTGCTTAGTGAACAGACTGTGGGGTAGTTCACACCGACCACGAATGGGCAGACATAACAGGTACGGGAGGAAGGGGCAAAGTGCCTGGAAGACACAATCATTTGGGTGGAGAAAATGGAGAAGTTGAGCTGGGAGCTGCTGTACCAATCACCCTTGGTAGTGGGGGATAAATACTTGCAACCCAATGCCCAAGCGCAGAGCTCTACCACTAAAATGACAGGACCTATCCTGTTAGTTAGCAGTTACAGCAGGATTGTAATTTCTATGTGGGTCAGCCACTTCAGAGGAATATTTTCAAGAACTTGCTTGTCAATGCAGGAAATTATGAATACAGTAGACTAAGTTTCCACCCAGTCTGATCAGTCTTGAGTTTAAATAATAACATTTCATCTTATTTAATGAACTGTCAGCCATCTCCTGAGGAAGACACTTTAATGAGTGGAGAATCATGTCCAATGCTTATTTATCTAAGTCAGGAGCATAGATCTGATAACGATCTCTTTTCATCTATGTGTCTGATTCGTCTATCTGTCAGGCCTCATCCTGATCCATACAAAGGTAATTTGCATAAGAAAGGAGGAACACACTGAATGGTCACCGAGTTTCATTCTTCACAGCTGAGGGAACTTCAACTTCTTTCCAAAGTAGACTGAATGTCAACTCAGAGTGTGCTGAAAGGAAGAAGAAAGTGGAGAAGCTGAAAGGGAAGGAAAGGAAGGAGAGACCAGGGCTGATGCTCCAGCTCAAATTAGTTGGGAAAGACTCATACGGATTGCACAGTGCAAATGTTTCAGCCTGGAGTAACTATCAAAAATGATTTCATCAGTTATCTAGGTCTCCATGCTGGCTAACAAACAAGAAGTGAAAGTTCCATGAGAAAAGAGAATTTTTGTGACTCTCACACCTGAAATCCAGCAGCCTAATCATATAATGTAGAGAAAAAGCTGTAGGTAGAAGTGAGGGAGTTGGAACTGAAAAGATACAGGTTTCAGTGTATTTGATAACACAGAAATCAGGCTTCTTCAAGGGAGAAACATCCAAGCTGCCTTAACTTCAGATACTAATAAAATCTAATTAAAACAATTACTCTCCCCTGGAACTGTGCATAGGCAGTGGCAAGTCAATGTTTTTCTCCATTGCCTAGAAAGGAAGCCAGGACAGACTAGCTTTTAACTAAGGGAGCAAAATTAGCACATACATTTTGTTAGAGGAATATCACTGCTGCTTCAGAGAGTAACTGAGCCCAGATGAAGCATGGGGGTGATCTTCAGCAAAGCTCAACTGTGGTCGGGAGAGCAGACAGGGTTTCTCCATAAATGCTGTTCATGTGCGGTGTTAATATATAGGGAGAGAGGCACAAGAGGTCTTCCTCTGTGAAGCTCTCCTGAAACCTCTATAAAAAAATGTTAGAATAACTTTTAAGAATGCAATTTTCCAACAGCTTCTGTCATGTGTGACACTTCTTGTAGCTCTTCTGCAAAAGGAACTATTACGAGGAATAAAGACAAATTATTCCCTAGACTGGAAGCTGTGTTAAGCGGTGTTCATCAAGTCATAGGAAAAGGAATTTGCAGGGACCTTGAGAGGTTGTCTGGTCTGTGTGTGTGCCCCAAAGCAGGACCTACTTGGCATGTAATTCCCAAGGCAGTGACATGTCCCCTCTGACTTCTGCTCTGCGGGGTAACCAACTCACCTCATCCAGCCTGAGCTGACTTCTAGACTCCGGCACTACCATTAAACTCTCCCCCGCCCATCCATGAACGGCTTCTTGAATGTTTACCAGACCCAGCTGGGCAAAACAGCAGGTCTGAATTCAACAGCCTGGTCTGAATTCAATATTCACTTTGCTCTGAGCAGGAGGATGGATTCAATGAGATTCTAAGGTCCTTTTTGACCTGGATGATTCTGTGACTACAGTTTTTGTAAGGTGGCACCCAACACTCACACATAATATTGAAGCCAAAGAGCTAGGGTGAGTTGAGTGAAGGAGTCATGATACTTGTTGTGGAAGTCAGCTGTGCCACTTTGGTATCAGTCTTTTCTTGCTTTTTTCTGAAGGCATGAAATTACTACCTTAAATTCATTCTAATTCCAAAAGCCCTTTACTAATGAATTGCTTCTTTACCTCTCTGTCTCTCCCCTTCTTTTTTTCTTTTTGGTTAACGTGTTGTAAGAACTTTCTGGACAATTTTCTCTATTCTTTACTTACCAGATGTTTGCATAACTGAGAAAGATTCAATATGGGCAAACAGAGGATCATAACTAGTAATAAGTACATTTGCTGTCTCAAAAGCATTAATTTTCGAAAGTTGAGAAAAATTACAAGCAAAATTGATTAGAAGAGAAATTGCAGACAGAGAAGATGCTGATTGCATAATTGGGGCTTCTGTAAGAGGAGTATATTAGATAGCCAAAACCCAAACCACCACAATTTCATGTGAAATAAGAACGACAACTTTGGCTGGAATCCAAGCCTTGAACTGTTACAAAGGAAGAGAGCAATGGGAAATCTATATCCATATATAAGAATTACATATGAAAATCCAAGATGGGAAATGGAAAGACACTTTGAAGAATTAGCTGAACTTCCTTTTGGTCTGCTGACTTTATTTTCTAATAAACCGTACACCATGGTAAATAATGGTGTATTATATAATAACATTATTTTTAAAAACAGCTAGAAGATTGTTGCTATGTGATAGGTAGCATGGTCTTAGGCAAATCATGCGACCATGTAATCTGAAGCCAATCATTAAAGAATCAAAAGGTAGAAAGAAAATCAAGGTTTGTCAACAATGACTTTGTAGAAAAAGATCTTTTCAAACTGAATTAATTTTATTATTTGAGACTGCAGTTTTATTTGATAAAGGTGTGGAGGAACATAATGGATCGACTTTTGTTTAAATAATTCCCAGTCCCCTGGCACTTTGTGGTGCTAATTAAGAGCACTTATGCATATGATATTTAATAACTGCTGGTCTTAAAGGTATTGCCTAACCTGGAAGAGGAAACAAACAAATCAGAAAACCCCCGCAATAGTATTTCTAAGGGTTTGCACAGAGATCAGTGCCAGAACTGCTCTTTTCCAGTATTTTTCATGAATAATTTGTAAAGTATTATTAAACCCCCAATTGGGGAAGGAGAAGGTACTAGATACTCATAGACTCTTCCATCTGGAAAAGACATAAGGAGAATCAATAGCTGGAAGCAGAAGGCAACTAGTTCAGTTTAAAAACTAGGAGATTTCCTTTTTTTAGTAAACTTATTCATTGATTTTCTTATTTAAATAGTAAGGATGATTAGAGCAAACTATTACATGAAGATGTAAGATCCTAATCACACTGGGAGGGAGGTTTGCAGTGGCCAGAAGTTAATCTCCATGGCCTCCTCTTCTAAACAGTGAAGGGAAACAGACTCCTTTAGGTCACATAAGCCAAATTCCTGCTTTAAATGATCATGTGGAGAGATCTTTTTTCCTCTCCATTGAATATAAGGGAAGCTTCTGCCATCCATCCCCTTTTCTCCTGAGCCTCCCAGGTGCTGGTGGTGCAGTGTCAGGAGAAGGTGATTCCCCTTTCTTGGGGTTTTCTGGGTTAATGAAGAAAATCACAGGGAATGGGCTTGTCAATAGAGATACTCAAAGGGGATCTGCTGGAAATGGCAGAGAGAAACAGCGGGAGAGAGATAAAAAGCATACAGCTGCTAAAAATTCAAAAGACGGGATATAGATCTGATGTCCCTTCCAGGCCAACCTGAAACTTGAATTCCGCGCTGCCACCAGGACAGGTTTAGGACAGTCACTTTTTCTTTTGTACCTGTGGCCAAGACAGCAGTTTGGGAACAGATTAAAAAGGAAACAGAAGGTCGCTTTTCTGCCCTCTTGGACCTAAAAGATTTGTGTCCAGAACATTGCAGAGGTGGGAAAATCGTGTCCATGCTGTGCCTGCTGCCTTTTTGGGGTAAGTGCTAATGATGGGTTGATGGGAATGTGCATGTCTCCTCGTTCTCTGGCTGCACTTGCTGCCTTCCCCACTGAATGGCATTAATCATGTCAGCTCCCCTTTCTACAAGAGTGGCTGGTTTAATGGGAAACTTCAGCCAGCATCAATATCCCGAGGGGAGGAGGAAATGAAGAGGAGAGTGTGTAGCAGGGAGGTAGCTAATGGTGGTGGCAACCACTGTCTGCTGCGGAGCGGGGATTTGATAGGGACAAGTCAGGGAGCAGAGCCTGGCTTGACTGTGGAAGTCCAGAGGCAGGAGGGATGTCAGTCAGATCTGCAGCGCTGGAGCTGGGAGAGGTCTCTGGGAGGCAAAGAGGATGGTGTGGCCTGGCACTTGCCAGAGGAGGTGGAGGGAAAGACAGAACGCAGATGAAGCGTTTGAGCCTGAACCATGGGCTGGAGAGAGACAGAGGCAAATGTGAAAGCAACTGTGTGGGTGTGATGCTCCTGGAAGGGTATAAAGTTAAGGGTTGGTGGGAGAGGGAACCAGCTGGAGCATGCCTGAAGGAACAGCTCGTCTTGGAAGCAGCTGCTGGTGGTCATCAGGTCATTTCCTTCACGTGTTTTGTAGAGCTCCCCAAGCTTTTCTGTGTGTTGTGGCAAAGAGACGTTCCTGCCTAGAGCTGCAGGGCTGCACCATCTGCTGCTCCATCTTTCTGGGATCTCCATGGTCTGGAATTACCTGCCAGCAAGCAGACAGGGGTGGGATGTGCTTCTGTGTTTCCATGGGTGTGCAGGTTGCTTTGGGAGTGCAAGGGAGGGAAGTTCACCATCGACTTGGACTGCTTCTTCTCATGCTTCCTTCCTTCATCCTCCTCCACTTTCTCCCTCCTATCTGTTTTCCTATCTATTCTCGTGCTCCTGTGACAGCTTGTTATTAGAAACATTGCTGCATATTAGCTGAAATTAAGTTAAACACTGCCTTGTAAACCATTATGTGACTGACAGGTTTCTCACCATACCCGAGCAGATGAGATCCATCCTTTCGCTCTGGCTTCCATAGTGCCATCACATTCTACTTTGTATTCGAGTTTCTCCACTTCTTTTTTTTACCCATTTTCCAGCTAAAAGGAACAAGACATTTACTACCCAGGATGCACAGAGAATAAGCTCCCTGCAGTCTCCTCCCTGGGATGTTTGCTCTGCAAACAGAAGGCCATAATGATGAATGGTACTATGAAGAACATGGTCATCTTAGCCCATAAAAATATTCTCCTCTTGAGAAATCCAGCCCCAAAGACCTGGCAGTCTGTCACATGGCGGAGAGAAATGAGGATGACAAAACGTAGGTGGCACAGGCAGCACGGGAATACCTTGCATATATGTAATGAAGTGAATCTGTGGAATTTGTTGTCATGGCATATTACTGAAATGAATAATTTAGGAGGAATCAAAGAGTTTGCAACCTCATTGAGAGCTATGTCCAGACAAAACATGGTACAGGTTGAAATTTATAATGACTAAATCTCTACAACATAATCTAATTATCAGACAGGGTTAGGCAAAAATGACCTCCCATGGGAAGAAATGCACAATTAAATGTGTTAGATCTGAGCTGATGAGCAGGTATGCTAAACCTTCTTCTGAATCACCCAGTACTGAATTTTTTATCAGAATTGCAGTAGCAGATCAGACAATCTTTTTGCTTCTCTTCTTGCCATTATCCTGTGATCTTTTCAGGCACCATATTTTATTCTCTTTCACGTGGGCATTTTTGCAAACAATTTCAGAGGTCTCAGAAATCTGATTTCACATTTGTGTGTGAAAATACAGCCTCAAGCAGGCTCTCTGTCTAGCAGTTTCTAGTTAGCTGATCAACGTGGTATATCATTGCTTGGTTGAATCTTGGGTTCCAAGGGATTTATTTCCCCAGTATGAATTTCGTGGGCACTGTTTGTTGTACTTCAGCATACACAGAGCTCAACTGGAGGGGGAAAAAAATCCCTGTTGACTTCAGATAGATCAGTCAGGTTATGCAGCTGTGACGCAGGTCTTGCATCTGGTGACCCACTTGGGCCAACCTGTGGTTGATGAGTATAATTTGTTCCCTGTCTGCCTGTTTATTTTGAGAATATTATGCTCACCTGTGCTGCAATTGAGAGGTTTGTTAGTGTAAAGAAATCTCCCTGATCTTCCTTTCTCTGTCACTCATCCCCACAAACACTAAGCCCCTGCTAATGATGATATTTTTGCTAAAAGAGTGGTTTACAGCCTGTTTCCTGCCTCTGAGTCATGATGAGCCAAATGAGCATGACAACACAAAGTCCTCCTGTCGTGCAGCCTTATAGCACCCATGAGCATCATGACCCGAAGTTTGGGAGTCACCTGTCCAATGAGTCAATCAAATATTAGCACGTGTACCAGTCATCCCTCTCTCCCTGAGGATCAGAGCTGTATCCCATTCTGTATGTCAGTGCAGAGCCTGACATTGTTTTGCTGTTCATATTACTGTCACAGAAGCCGCATCCAGAAAACACCAAAAATGCCCTGCCCATTAAGAAAAGACCTCATTTTCCCTGGGATGTTTTCCATGCCGGTGGGCTCGGTGCCTTAACATTACTTTCCTCTTCTGTGTTTGTGTGTGGTTACGATCGAAGCAAAGATCCGCACCGGAATGACAATGTGCCGACTAGAGCAGCAGGGAAACGTGCTCCGAAGGAGATATCGCCCATGTTTGCAATCAGCATCAGAACCAGAGGGCCTCGGGCTGACCCTCTGCCTGCTCCTTTGTGCTCAGAGCATTTTCACGAATGCTGCTGATTGCAAACTGTGGCTGTTCTCTCCAGCAGCAGAGGGCCCAGGTGTTGTTTTATTTTTAGGTGTATTCTGGAGTCCGTCACAGGCTGTGAACTGGCGTCAGCAGAAGGATTGAAACACAATGAAGTGCTGCTCTTCACTTAGAGATATTTTCCCCCGCATAACCTCCCTTTCAAGGATTCTGGCCTGCGAGATCCTGGCTGGTCGGTATGTGTGGCACTGCAGCTGTGATGCGCATTAGGAAGCGGGGAGCATTCAGCTGTGTACAGAGCATCGCTCGTGTGCCCATGTCACGAGAGATCTCTGTGGCTCTGATGGGTGGCCACAGGAAAAGGGGGATCACCGGGGTCACTTCCTATAATTTCCTCCCAAATTATTTCTCCCTAGAGACCTGATCCTCACTTTCAATGCTCGGTCCTGCGTGGAGAGGGTGTGTGGGGGTAGGATGCAAGAAAAGGGGTGCAGGAGCTGTGAGCAAGGCACATGGGGTCCTTCGGTGAGGCTGGTTCCCTTTCCGCAGCCCGGTCCCACTCCCTCTCTGACCCCACCCGTTCTTGTTCAACAGATCTAAGAACAGATATGTCTGAGAGCTGGGGTCCCTAAGTCAGGGAGAGGCAAGAGGAATGAACTGCAAAAAAGAGGTGCAGAGTCAGCTCTGAGTCTCCCTCCTCAAATACACGAAGTTTAACCATCTGCCCCTCAGTTAGAGAGGTCAGCGAAGCAAAGCTGAACCTGTCAGGATTGCTAAAAGTCATGCATGGCTTTGGGAGTCACGGAGTGGATGTGACTGCTTTCCCATTTAATTTCCCAGCAGAGCCGGCTCTAGGTGTGAGCAGGGCAGGTACAGCTGGTGACAGCAGGATGCTCACAGCAATAAAATGCTGCTGGCCCTGCCGAGCACATCTGTGCCACAGGCCAGGCTGGCTCTGCTGGGAGGAGACATTCGGGCATGAGTGATTGCTACAGCCTCATAAGGACAAAGGCTGAGTCGTTGCATGCAGTGCTCCTCACTCCCACCTTTCCCTGCTCACCTTCTGTGCTTCTTTCTAATTCTGATCGCAGGTGTGCTTACCGAGAACCAGAAAACTTTTTGGCACTGCCTTTACTCCTAATACATTCTGCAAGAGCTGCATCTGTGCTGGTAGGATTCATAGTCTAATTACCAGAGGTGCATGTAGACACGCTTTGTGTCTCCAGAACGGTGTTAATAATAGCTCTGAGTGATGAGAAACAACACAAAATGTTGCCACTGACTCTGAGACCAAATCCCAAATTGTGCGTAGCCTCAGAAAGTGCCATGAGACAGTCCTGAGTGTTCTCAAAGCATTTTACATGGAGGTCAGTGGTATTCTCCTATTGCAGGCAGGGAAACTGAGGCACGGGGAGCTGGGAGCAGGCTGCCAAAGTGGGCTCAGCCACTGCTGTTCTCTTCTGACAGCCATAACTTGTTCTTTCTGCTTGCTGGGCAATCAGTTGAAAGTACCACCAGGATAACAACCTGTTGTAAACACTGAAGCTGGTGGTTTGTAAGTAGAGAGGAGCATGCTGAGACATAAATGAGCACGGATACACAGTCGCTTGTTTTCTGAAAGTTGGGATGTATGCGCTTGTCTGTGGTCCATCATACGGAGTATCTGAATGAATGGTCCTTAGCACCTCCTTTCAGTCGTTTTTGGTTGCTTGCCACAGAGAGAGCTTTTCCCACATCTGCTATGTGAATTATAGCCATCAGGTTCTACAACTGCTATGTTTTAGGATGGTTTTTTTAGTGTAAAGGTCCCCAGTATCTTATCTGATCTATGTCAGCCAAGGAGATTAGTTTCAGCAAGTAATTACAAAGGTAATTATCTGCTCTAGGTAAACCTAGATGATCTCCAGAGCTCCCTTCAAACTCCAACCAGTCTGTGATTCTGTAATGTTGCAGGACCCCAAATGAACACCATGGCGCTCTTCTGGACTTTCAAAGGGAGACAGCCTTGTTTTCACCAGGCTGCTCTGCTCCATGGATAAAAACAAGCTTCTGTCTCCTTTTACAGGGGTTAATCTCTGTCTACTGCTCCCTTGTACCTGATCACTTTGGATCAGGAGAGGTTCATAGGAGTCATCTGGATGAAAAGTGGGGACATCTATGTAGATGGGATGTCTCAGACAGTGGAGTTGGTGTGGCTGCCAGCAGTGCTGCAGTTGTGTTAGAGCTTCACAAGGGCTCATGTCATGCATGGGAGAAGCTAAAGAAATGAGTAAAGATGTTGGGGAGCAAGGTAGAGGAATGGGTTTAGGGTTGTGAGGAGGGGATTGGCACATCTTTCTTCAGTGTGATTTTGCTGGATCCTGTCACATTCACCTCCTCTCTACAACCACATTCTTAACAGCATCATTTTACATTTTAGAGCTCTATCACTCTTGGTATTATTTTTAATGACCGAGTGGATCAACTTTCATGATAGTGACAATTTTTATGCTTCAATCCACCTCCAAGGTCAATTTACTTTCAATGTTTTCCAAACAAATCACTTTCATTGTTTAGAAACGTGCTCTAGTGAAGTCATGTTGTGAAGAGTTTCAAAAATTTGGCATATCTTCAGGAATCAGATTTGCTTTGAAACAAAATTGCAAGAGCTTCTCCTAGAAATAGAAATTCTGACTCTTGTTCAAATCTAATCTACCTGTGCATGAAAAAAGAAGGAAAAATTAGTGGAATGATTGAAAAAACCCCAACTTTAATCATGAAGGTCAATGCAAAATCTTCACCAAGTGAGATTGAGGGGGGATGGACATAAACCTTGGAAGAAACGCTGTAAATATGTGAAGGCAAATAGCAACAACCACAATAACAGTAGCAGCATGTTGTCTGTTTAAGTCTTATCTGTTGACCACAATACAAGAAGAAAGGGGGTGTGGTAACAAACTTAGAATTAGAACTTGAAGCCTATGAATATTGAAGGTTAGACAATGTTATTAATTACCAAAAAAGTGAAGAGTATATATAAAATATTAGGGAAAAAAAAAAGTGAAAAAAACATGTAAGGGCCTGATCCTGGCTGTGAAAAAGCTGATACTGATGCCAGGAGCAGCAGAGCAAATGGAAATGCAACCCACAGACCTTAGAGGGGAAGGACACGTGGATAACACCTGTAAACCCTCTAATCAAACAAGAAAGGCAACAGCTTACTGAAGATAAAACTACAAGGGAGAAAATCTATGTCAAACAAAGAACAAGGTGGCAACTGGTGTGGGAGGAGAGAATATCTAAACACAGAGATTCGAACACTCAGAAAATGGGCAGAGAAATCCCTGAGTGAAAACCAAAACCTCTCAATAAAAAAGCTGCAAACTCACAGCAATAGCCAGTAAGTGCTTACAAGTAGCCCCTGAATGAAAATTAAGGGGAACTGCAAGGATTAAATCAAATCAGACCTTTGAGGAAAGTCCAGACTTTTAGGAAGGCAAAGATGGAGCTGAAATCTTGGGCAAAGACGGTGGTGCTGGTTGGGCCCACAAGAAACACCTTGGGCAGCTGTGGGAACCACAAGTGAGAGAATTTATTTGAGGAAAGATGATGTTTTGCATAGAGGAGCTGGGGTCATTCCTGAGGAATGGCAGGGTTAAAAGGGAGAAAGGGCTGAATCCCCTTCAGGTCCCCAAAACCAGACAGTTTGCTGCAACCACATGAGAATGAAAGAGATCTCATGGATTTGGGAATGCTGGCATCAGAAATGATCCCACCAAAAGTGACTGCTGTCTGCACAAGTACTCTGATGGGACACAAGGAGCACTCTTGATCCCCTGAGCTAAGCCTGAGTGGTTCAGTCAGGCAAGAAAGACCTAAAGAATGGTAGAAGTGCCACTGGTAACATGTAGCACTTCAAGGGAATTAACTGATTATTCCCTTTACTGATTCCCTGTTGGCAGACTCATATTGTTTAACCCAGGTGGCAGAGTAAATAACAAAGATGAAAGTGGGATGTTCGTGGTCTTACTCACACACCTGCTTACACTTTTCTACCTTGAACTTAATTGCCCTGATGCTTCTAAGTTGCTTCCAACCTCAGCTCCCAGCTGGAGCCAATTTAGGTGTCAGGAGAGGATTGGTCAGTTTATAAACAAGCTGTTCATTCCCCTTTTTTAGGGGGATGAGGAGTGGTGATGGTGGTTTGGGAATGAAGGGACTGTTGGTTTCTGCTGTCCCACTAGGATTTTACAAGGAGTGGAACCCTTGGGACTCTCCAGGTTGAAGACACAGCAGGTGAGTAACCTATAAAATGTGTGAGGATTTAAGAGTGTGAAATGCTGTTTCAGGTATTGTTGCCTAGGATGTCAGAGGAAGCTTTAAAATGGAGCATGGTAAAGTAAAGAGGTGGGATATGGTAACTTCTTTGTGCTCTTTTCCTATTCTGAGGCTCTCTGCTAAGTGATGACTTTGTATAATTAAAATGAACAAAGCAAATGGCAGCAATCCGTCTTCATAATCATTGCATTTTCTCCTTCCCTTTGTTGTAGTGCTTTGTTCATCGCAAATTGGTTTAAAAAAAAAGTAAAAGTAAAAAAATAAATAATAAAAAATACAGAAATAGAAGTTGAATGGGTGCCTGCAGGGGCTGTATTTTTAGCAGCTCATCAGTTTGCAGGCAAGCTCAGAGGTTGCAGATTCCGATTGCTAACCTAGAATGTGGAAAGCAGGATAACTGAGAGTGTGCGTGTTGTGGGGAGAGTGAGGGTTTCAAAGCAGGGAAGGAAGAGATAATTGGTACCTTTGCTACTTACAAAATGTGGTGGGAAATCGCGCGGTGAGGCCATCTGGTTAGTGTTTGTGGCACAAGGGCCTGGTGAAAGACTCTTGTGGAATCCGTCTGCAGGAGGGATTTTACCTTGTCCTTGCCTGGAGCTGTGAATGTTTATATGTCCACTCTGGACAGGCTGGATCGGGATATTTGCAGATGGGGCATGTCAGATCCAACTGAGATACTGGCTGGGAGAAGGAAGTGAGCAAGTAGAAGATGACAAAACAGATCTAGCAAGAAGGTGGAGCAAAGGGTGATCTCTGAGTGCAGATCCAGGTCTCTAAATATGAATGAGGTATGGGCTCTCTGCAGCCTAAAAATGTTATTTATGTCCAGTTCAGCCCTGGATCTATGCACAGGAAAGTCCATAGGCAGAAGGTTACTGTGAGAAGGGGTGGTTGCCATCTTCTGCTGATGGCCTTTCAGAGCAGAACCAGGAGTCCAATGTGGGAAAGAGTCTTGGCCAGGACAGAGGAGGAGGTGCTTGGTCACCATCTGAAATGGATGTGGTTGCTGTCCTCCCCCATTGTGTTCCACACCCTCAAATTTGGCTGTCGTGCTTTGCAGCTCTGGGTCTTGAAATGGGTGTCCTAGAATTGCTGACTGTACTGACAGCTCAGCTGATGGCTTGTGGGATGCTGGAACCCATGGGGTTGGAGTAAGGGAGAAGGCTGTCTTGCATTTTTGCTTGGTATTCTGGCAGGTTTTTGGCTTGCTTTCCTGGTAGACTATTTTCATCTCCCTTGTCCTACTTCCTTCCACACAGGCCTCGTTTTCCCTTAGGGACTATAACTAAACTCACTCTTGTCTATAATTTCAATTGGTTCATCAGCTCTTTGGAGCATTTCCAGGTATACAGAAAAAGATGATTGCATGGGCAGACCATCTGATGCTGTGTACATTAAAAACAAACTATGTAGAGACCAAACCATACTAAACTGGCCTGCTATGGTTGCAGTTATTGTTGTCTGGACTTTGCTAGTGATGTTGTTACGTGCGAACAAATACCACTGTGAAATACATCTTTCTCTGCATGAAAGACCCAATCCTAACACGAGCGGAGCAACAAATATCTGGCAGAAAAGGTGTTGTGGGTAACTGGTAATTTGCTGAGGTTAATGAGTTATGGGGATAGAAATAGGACATATAAACCAAAAAAACATGGGTAAAAACATATGTAAGCAATACTATAAGAACAGGACTTGAGGGTGAAATGGAGAAAAGCATGGCCATGGCTGCTTGCAAATCATATCTGATTTGCAGAGCAAACCCTGAGTGGAGCTGGTAAGGTCAGCCTTCCATATGTATGAGCTTGCTAAAATCCTCGCTGTCTGGTTACCCCCCAACTGGATGTTTCAGAGCCAACATCCCCTGAACCTTAGATTGCAGGACAAAAGGAAGGAATTAAGAGGCAGTTCCCGTACTTGATTCATGTGAGGGCAGAAATGCAATCCCCCTGGCCCATACCCAGCACCCTTTTTTCCCCCAGCAAAGCTGGCTGTGTGAGCGCAACCTTTGGGATGCTACCGACCGCCAGATTAGTCATGCTGCCATGGTTCAGCTGCTTTTGCCTGCCTGCGGGGCTGTCACATTCTGCTTCTTCAAGCAAGAGCCGGTGGGCTGAGGAAGCTCCGGTCCCATCTGCCAGCAAAACCCATAGCAGGGAAAGAGCAGCAGCTAGGGGGAGGTGCTGGAAGCGGGGAGCAGTGGATTCCCTTGATAATTAGGATGGATCACTTAAGCAAATAGGGGAAAGAAGGAGGTGTTTTGCAGCAGGCTGCCTGAGCGGAGGAGAGGATGGGAAGATGGAACTGTTTTCTGTTAAGGAAAATACCTAGTCTGCACAAATGAAGTGTGATCACTTATGTGCTCTCCTCTCCAGAAGAGGGACGAACAGGAGCCCTTCAGGACGAATGGTACCTCGTTAGAGTTTGTCTATTGTCCTGTGTTGTACACTCGTTCAAACACAAGGAGGCTCAGGCAAGTGCAACAGAAATGTATGGCTGGTTACTCCTCATCCCTTCCTGTCCTCCCACATGTCCCAGGTCTGTTTCACTGCTCCCTTGCAACACCAGTATTTTGACATACCCATGGCTATCTATCAGCTTCCGCATTTGC
The DNA here is from genome assembly GCF_037038585.1 of Patagioenas fasciata. Taxonomy (NCBI): domain Eukaryota; kingdom Metazoa; phylum Chordata; class Aves; order Columbiformes; family Columbidae; genus Patagioenas; species Patagioenas fasciata. Next base: position 5,205,630 of record NC_092539.1, read on the forward strand.
TCAGGGAGGCTCTAGCTTGACAGTAAGGCAGGTGGGGGCACTACAGTTATATACAGTTACATACAACCAAGCTATCCCGCAGGCTGCATGGCAATTTTCTTCCCCTCTCTCTCTGCTGATGCTTGGAGGACATAGCTCTATCACTCTTAGTGGGAAGAAGGCTGAGCAATATTGTCATCTTACACCTCTAACATCTTCCTGTGTGTGACACCACCACAGATGTGTTTGTGTTCACCGTTTTCCACTTGTGCTCGCTCAGGCTGGCAAGACATCTGCCTTCCTGGTGCTGAGCAGGAATTCGAAAAGAAGCTGCTCAGCAGCCAGCTGTGGTTGCCCCCTCGCTCTCCGTTCTGTTGGGCTGCCATACAAGATGGAAGCAGGCTTTTTTTGATTGGAAATATGTGATTCAGGGCCTCCTTACCTAGGAGGTACGTCTGGACAGACCTTGAAGAAGCCAGTGACATGGAAGCAGCAGAAGACTCTGATCTTCAGTCCATCTCCACGCTGCTTAGCAGGTGGATGCTGTGATCCTGCAAGACAGCTTTGATGCCAGAGAGAGCATATTGAGAAGCCTAATCAGAAAATATTGTCTTGTTTGCAGGCTCGAAAGGTCTTAATGCAGGGCAAAAATAAAAAAGTGGAAGGCGAAGGCACAGAAAAATCAGTGCTGCCAATTAATGGGGGTTCTCATCAGAATTTGTACATTTCCAGCAATTTCTTAATCTCAGTGGAGCTCTGCCTGCTGAATGAGGAGTTTTTCCTCATCCCAGATCAATTAAACCACACCAAATCATTTTCTTTTCCACCATCCAATGCAGATTAGGAGATGCATTCACAATCTCATATCCCTTCTGTTGATAGCTAAGGATTGGCTCTCTTCTTGCTGTTTCCAAAAGTGGAATCTGTTTTGACTGATGTGAGGGCTGGAACACCTCTCCCATGGGGACAGGCTGAGAGAGTTGGGGTTTCTCAGCCTGGAGAAGGCTCTGGGGAGACCTTATTGTGGCCTTTCAGTACCTAAAGGGTACAAGAAAGCTGGAGAGGGACTTTTTACAAGGGCATGTAGTAACAGGACATGGTGGAACGGCTTCAAACTGAAAGAGAGGAGATTTAGGTTAGATATAAGGAAGAAATCCTTCACTGTGGAGGTGGTGACATTCTGGAACAGGCTGCTCAGGGAAGCTGTGGATGCCCCAACCCTGGGAGTGTTCAAGGGCAGGTTGGACAGGGCTTTGAGCAACCTGACCTGGTTGAAGATGTCCCTGCCCATGGCAAGGGAGTTGAACTGGATGATGTTTAAGGTCCCTTCCAACCCAAACCATTCTTTGGTTCTATAGTAATGTCTTGCCCGTTACTGAGAGTTGGCGTTAATGTGCCACCCAATGGCACAGTTGAACCAGGAATCCTGGCAGTGGTGCAGCTTGGGCTACTTTCCTTCTCTGTAGCTGTTGGGCATAAAATGAATTTTGTGCAAATATTGGTTTCTTGTGTCTGTGTTGCAGTCATTCAGTTGTACTTAGGCTACGTCAGCCAGTGGTTGGTTTAGGTTTATGCCAGTGATGGGCAAACAAAAGTGTGTATCTGCACACAGCAGGGAGTCATGTCTGAGCAGGAAAATAGTTCCTCTGGCAACACTCTTAAACATATCACAACTTATTGTTTCTCCTTTTGTCTTTAGCGTGGTATGGCAAAGGCACATTAAGCCTGGATGGATTCTGTTCACACCAGAGACTTTTTCCTACAAATGAGAAACTCATGGGAGGACTTCAGTTGTGGTAAATGAGTCTTTGTGCCTCCTGTCACCCATCCCAGCAAAGGTGGAGCTGGGGAGGTGGCAGAGGAATCCCAGCAGAGCATTCTGCTTCTTCCTGAGAGCCCCTTTTAGGGGAAGGGGACGCTGATGGTTGCCTTGACTTCCACAACTTGGGAACACCCGTTATCTGCAAACATCATAGAAAAGGTGCATTTATGTAAACATTAAAAAGTGCAGTCTGTGGAGTCCAGGGCAATCCATCTTTTAAATCTTGCTTTTATGGCATTATTATGTGAGACAGTCTCATAAAAAGCTCTCTGTAGATGTTATTACATCGCATTGTGGCTTTGGAGAGTGAGCTGAAGAAGCTGTGAGTTTGTGCAACAGCACATGTTAGCATGAGTTATAGTATGTCAGGGGCCCTGTGTTAACGATCAGAGAACCTATTCAGCTCCTTTAAGGTTAATCAACTTGGCATTTGTGTCAGGTGTAATGTCTAATTAAAATGATGGAAGGGGTGTGAATGCATCCTGGCAGAGGAGGGAAGTGGCACAAAGAGGCAGCATCGGTGCCATATTGGTTTGGAAAATCAATAAGAGGAGCTCATTTTATCCCAGTGTATCTCTGCATTTACCATTCAGTGGCTCATTTGAAAAAATGTCAACTGGCTGCCTGGGAGCCTGGGAACGGCGTTGTTTGAAAACACTTAAAGACAATGCTGGTGGGGAAGGGGAAGGACCATGTTGGTGTTGATCATGGCTTGGGAGGTTGGGAAAGAAGGGGAAGGGTCTGCTGAAAGAGAAGGTCTAGAAATCCAGAGGATAGAAAACCAAGGATGGTTGGGCTGGAAAAGCAGCATTTCTGAAGGAGAGACACACGGAGTGCCAACCTGATGGTGTGAAGAAAATAATCTAATAATCTTGAGCATGTCTGTGTTCCCACAACCTCCTGCTAAGAAGTGTTGGTGATGGTGTAAGTGAATAAATATGGTAAGAGCTGAAAAAAATGGATAAACTAAAAGACTAGAAAGCAATTTTTAATCTGTCAATGTTTTTGTTGGTGACAAGTAACTTTCAGACAAACTGAAACATCGAGGAAAGGTTTGTGGGATTATTTTTCCTGTATTTTCTGTTGTTTGAAAACTCCACAGTAGGAGAAAATGACATAAATGCTGTCTTTATATTTGCTTCTCTTAAAATAATAACTCTACAGGACACTGTAAAAATTAATTGAATTTTCCTCAGGAAATCATGTTTAGTGAGTTGTACCCATTTTTCAGGACGTGACAACTCTTTGCTGGTTGTGCAGCCAGCTGGACAGACATCCATCCAAGTAGCTGCACAAAATGTGTCAAAGCTGTGGATAAATCAATAACTTTCCATCTATGCAGTTACACTTCTCTGCAAATATAAACATTTGCTCATTATCACCACACACAGTTTCATCTCCACTGAATTTTTAATGAAAAAGAATGATAATTTATTCAGTAGCTTTTTTTTAAGAAAAATGTTTTTCTTAATGATTTTACTCCTTCTGGTTTAGTTAAGAGAGCTTACTGCTTCCTCCAGCCTGTATCTTCAGAGCATCATGTTGGAGTTCAGATACACTTTGATTACCTTTAGATACCTTTAAACCACCTTATTTGAGAAGTACAGAAGTGGTGAAGAAAGGCAGGTTCCTCTGGGTGGTAATTTAGGTTTTACAAGGGCTGAAATGTCCTCTGGACAGTTTTCTTTCTCCATTTTAAATGGACACAAGCAGAATACTGTGCTCTTAAATTTGTTGTTTGGCAAAGGTGGGATAAATACAGACCTGAGAAGGGGATTGAAGAAGCACTCAAGTGACTTAGCAGCAGTTTTCACCATGGTTTTGGAAGTCCCACGCTAAGAGTTCGACTTTCTTCCTTCTCTACCCTACCCCAAGCAAAAGGTCTGTGACATTGCTCTGATGACTTATATTTACATGCTCTGAAATCTCAGATTGGAAGGGAAATGTTCAGGGATTACCCTGATTTATGACCTTTAAGTGCTCCGTGCAATGGCAGAATCTCTACCTGAAAGCTCTTTAAGCAGAAATTAATTTATGCCTGACAGTGATTAAAGGAGAAAGTGTGAGGAGATGGAAATTAGCAAATCCATCTCTATTGCTGAGATCCCATTATGATTATAAGGAGAGGGGAAAATCAGCGTTATGGGTGTCAGCTGCAATCTGGTGCATTCATTTAGCAGCCCATCCTACCTGGGAAATGTCCTTGTATGGATGGATATACCTGTCACACTGGCTTGGCCTGAGATGAATCAATTGTCTTGGTGGTGGAATAGAGATGGAAGCCGTTTGGCACAGGGTTAACTCCCATTTTGAGTTTAATGCAAGAACCTGAGGCAGGGCCCATCAAATAAAATCTGGTGGGAAGGCTGATCTTGTAGACCTCTTGCATAGAGATACTGGAAGTGACATGGCCGTAGAAAGAGGTGCATTCTTATGGCCGAGAGACAACCTCAATATTGAGATATGGATCAGACTTTAAAGGTATAACCTGCTCTTCCTTTGACAGTCATGGTAACACATTTTTCTTGATATTTAAAGAACAGATTATAGCAGTTAGAATGTGAGCAAGTGTTAAATACATTTACTTACGTAGAAAAATTGGGCGAAATTTCAAATGCTTAAAACTTTCAGTTTATAGGGAAAATGTCTCATCAAAGAAGCCTCTAGATCATTGGAAAAGCAAAAAATACTCTTTACCTCAATGATATGAACCTGTCCATACAGTAGACATTTCAGTGCTGACACAAAGGTGATCTTGATTCTGTTCCCTGAGGCTGGTAGAAGCTGCAACCACCTTGTTTGAAATGGTTTTAGTGATTCCCTCTGAAAAATTAAAGAAGCAGTATTGCTGGCTGTGAGAAGGGTATTTATAAATACATTTATAAATAGATTTCAGCAGTAGGCATGATTATTACATGCATCAAAGCAAAAAGAACTTTTACTTCTTAACCACAAATACCTGGTTTGTACCACTGGTGCTTAGGGATGCTCACACACCGCAGTGTCACAACTGACCCCTGTTAGAAGAATCTTCTCTTCATAATAAAGAGATTTTCAGCCAAGACAGGAAGTCCCAGGGCTGCCAGAAGGGCAAACCAAAGGGCTGTGTGATCTCCTCTCTAAAATCTTCCTAGAAAACTTCTCACCTGAACCTCCAGTGCTAACTTGGGAACATTTTTTTTTCTCAAAGCACTAGATGGCTTTGAAAAAGTCATGATTCTTCTCCATTGTTTTTTAAATGGGGGAAAAAATATTCTCCTTTTTTTTTTTTAATGGGGATTAAACTTAATTTTGAACAGTAAACAGGAATCACAAAGCTTTAGGCAAAGACAGAATATGATATACAATGAAAGTGGATTTTGCGTTTGGTTGGAGGCTTTGTCTGATACTGTGGTGAAAAAGAAGTGGGGGGTGGCTCTTTTTTCACTGTTCATCCATGGCATACCAACTAATTTCACAGCTCTTTTCCTTGCAAAGTTTACTTAGATTGTGAAAAACCTAGAAAGTACAATAAAAAACCATTTGGGGAGGGCTGTAAGATGCTCGTTCAGTATCTGCCCGCTGCTGGTTTGTGGCCACTGTTATTACTGTTTATTTGTACTTTGCTGCAGACTCCAATTCCCAGTTAAGCAGAATCTCATTAGAAAAGAACTAGTTAATAAAGTAATAAAGGTCTCTGACCTCTTCAGCAGTTTCGTACACCTGTAAAGATTTCTTCCAGCTCCAGAAGGAAGAATAAAATCAATACTCATTAATGTAGCATAATATACTTCAATGGATGTAATACTCCAAACATTCAAAGGACAATTCCTCATTTGGGCTCAGGTGCCAAAATGCCTGATAAAAACACTTTCTTCCATCCCCTTTTAAGATCCACAGTTTGGAAATATGTCTCAGCACATCTCCAGCAATGATTTATCCTCCGGCTCTACTCAGGGAAACAAAGTGACTTCAGCTTCCTTGTTTAACAAAATAAAAGAAAATCAGACGCAAATCCAACCTGGCAGGATAAAAAAATATATGTACATATAAAGAGAGAAGTTCTCCTGCTTTATAGCAGGAATATGAAATTATGTTGTAAATTAAATTACAGAAAGGGAGAATAATATGAACTGAAAAAAAGATTAGTTCCAAGGCTGAGTTTCAATCATTGGCTTTCGTGGATGTTACTGGTCCTGTGAGTTGGGCTGAATTGTCCTCAGACACGGGGGCCTGGTTAATTAATCTCTTCCTTCTTCTATAATAAATAGGACCAGGAAAAACAGGGGAAGAAGAAATCTGCTCTGAATTGAAGCCTGAGAAAGCATGAGAGCAATTCCAGCATTCGCAGGAGGGACATGTGGGGAGGGGCATGGGACACCTGGCTGACTGCTCGTAGTAATGAAGATATAATATTTATAGATTCTTAGAAGCTACATCTTATTGCTTTTAAATACATGTTTGATTTAGTTGGATTTGAATTTCCTTACGGAACAAAGGGATTCCTATGAATACTTGATTTGGGATCATAAATAGAAATACGTGATTTTCAAAGAAGCTGAGCACCTCAGCAGAGATCTGCAGAGTTTTTAGCACCTCCTATGTTCTAGAAATCAGGCCAAACTCTTTCCTAGTGGAGCTGCCAGAATAGAAAAGGAGGAAATAGATGGATAATATTAGAATTAATTCATTGGAGTGTGCTCAGCTCCTAGTAAGAGATGTGAGGGACAGACGGTTCTTCTAGTGCTGGCTTCAGGTTTTGTTGAAGGTACAAATGGATCAGGGTGCTGGTCTGAGTCGCAGAAAATATCAGGGCTGTGAAAAGCTGATGACACTGTTTAGATTAGACAAAGAAAATGTATTTTTTTAAGTGTTCCAATGCTGGAGAACATCCTGCGTTTGTTTCAGTCAGCAGAAATACCTGCTCAGCTGTTCTGTGTGGGATGGACATGGGACTGCAGCCATGGGAGATTCAATCCAGGTGGAAATCCCTGCTTGGAAACCAGTCCTGATTCCCTCCCATCCCTTTGCTGGCAGAGCGGATGGGGGGATCCTTCCCACAGCCTTGATTAGAAGGAAAGTTTTGCCTCAGCTAGTCTTGAGTCTATACTCCTCATTCTTTATTTCAGTCCTTGATAGAAGCTGATATCTGCCCAGAAATTAAATCATCCATTCCCTGTGGTTACCTTTGTGCTGCCTGGCCAGGGGTAGCGGTACAATAGGCTTAAAGGGTTGCAGAACAGCCCAGGGGATGGAAATAAGAGAAATGGCAACCTTTTCCCCAGGGATGTGTCAGGCGAAGGGGCTGGCACTGTAGCTACATCCAGAAGAATAAAATGAAGGAAATAAATAAAGGAGGCACAGTGCGTCCTACAAACAAGAACATGTGTCTGCATTTATTAACATTTCCAACGCGGATTTAATTCTCAGCAAAGTGCTCCTGCCTACACGAAGCCCAGGCGTGTTGCAGGAAACCTCTCGTTAAGTTCCATACAAGCCATCTTTTTAGTGCGTTCTCCAGGGGAATCTTCAAACAGATTCTATAATTTCACTGATAAATGGCTCTTTTGCAAAACACTATTTACATTCCAGCGTCAGAAAGGCTGGTGACTTTTCTTCCCCCCACCCCTTTCAGTCATCTCCTCCCAGCGCCTTCAGGGAAGGATCTCTCGCCCACTCCAGGGAGGTAATAAACCATCTGTAGGTTCTGTAAGGAAGGAGAAAGTGGATGTGCTGGATTTCTCTGGAAAGAAATGCAGCTTTGGGAGGACAGTGACAGCGTCTTAACTGTGATTACCCTGGATTCTTCTGGAAGCGGGGAGATGTATCAGTCTCGGAGATACATCTGAGCATTAGGATTCAGAGGATGTGGTTGTTTTTTTCCCTGACATCACCACAGGTTTTCTGGGTGGCCTCAGGCAGGCCGCGCATTCTCTTTGGGGTCCTGTTTCCATTGGAACGCACCAGATGAGGACAGCAACTTCATTCTGTTTGTTTGTCCTGCCTATCCTGATTACAGATCCCTGGGGGCAAGGATTGTCTCTTATTAAGCAAAGCAGCCTGTACATGGGGATTCCAGCTTTGGTGTGGCCTCTAGGCATACAGAACAACAAAACAACATCTGACAACCAGTCTAGACAGTAAAATAATGTGCCAGAGAAGCACAGTTTGGTCACAGCTTCTGTTTTTCTCTATGGCTCAACTGGGGCTTTCTGCTTTTTCTGGTCACTCGATCTGCTGACTGGTGGTCAGGAAGGACAGAACTTGGGGTTATTTCCATCTTTATCCACCTGCCTGAAAAATTAGAATAAAATAAACTGGGTATATTGGGTGAGCCCTCAACAAAATAAACTATAATGAACACAGTAGAACCATGTACATTTCTGTATACTAGTTTTAACGAGGTATTTCTGAGCTTCTTTCCCAACACAAAGTCTTTTTGTGCTCCTGCAATGTCCTGTGGTTGGTGTAGCATTGATATATCTGATTTACAGTTGGATTAATTGCTCAGTCTGAGTATGTCTGGAGATCCCAGTTTGGAGAGCTGGCTGCACGCCGGTGTTGCCCCCTGGCTGCTCCTAAGGACGGCTCACTTCAGGAATTCGCAATAACCACCATCTTCCCACAAAGCCTTTTATCTTAAGTTTCAAACTTGCATTTACGGAATGGAGTTCCATTTACCAGCTAATGCTCTGAAATGAAAGTGAATCAATGCAGCAAAAATATTTGTTTGCCGCTTGCTCTTTTTCCAGAAACAGAGAAAGCCAGGTCTTCAAGTGGTATAAATCAAGCTCTGCAGATCTCAGCACTGATTTTAATCACCTGATACAATCCAAGAACATCTCAAGTGTTGTGTATTAGTAAATCCTCTCCTTCAGATTATTACTGTTCTTAAACTATGTGAGTTAGGACAACACATCTTCCCCACACCAAAGGAAAAGCTGCAATTACAGAAGTAGAAAGCGCTGGACTCTGAGGATGGCATCACATCCCTGGCAGAAAGCTGGTTTATTTTTAAATTGGTTCCTAGGGAGACCAAGTTTCCACAGTCATGTTCTCTCTTCGTCTGTCAGTCCTTCCCAAGTAACTTCTACATAAATTAGGCAGATTCAAGCACGTTTTACACAGTAGGAGAGGAAATAGTTATGAAACTCCAACCTGTTTTGTGAAGCTAGCAGTGAAAAGAGTCTGAAATTAGTGCTGCTCTTGACCGATGCATGAGTTCAGCAGACTTGTAGCTAATGAACCTGCTGCCTCCTGCCTCATCAGTGCTTAGAAGTCGAGAGGAATTGGGGTCTTTCCAAGTCACTGGTGGGAAAACGGGTAACTGGGCTACAGGAAGAAAAGGAAACTTGGCTTTCTTCCCACTGTTGCTGGAAAAACTTGTTTATATGAAAGATCATAAAGTCACTTTAAATCCTAACCAAGGTTTGTGCTCAGATACAGTAGCTTCTGTCTTTTTCCTCAAGTGGTCAGTACCCAGATGAGAGCTCAGCATATTTCTCACAAGAAGATCCCGTTACACCAAGGCATCACAGCCTGTGTTGTTTCGAGAAAGTTTCCATGACAAGGGTATCTGATGGAGACATCCCAGGCCAGGCTGGACGGGGCTCTGAGCAACCTGAGCTGGTGAAGATGTCCCTGCTCATGGCAGGGGTGGCACTGAGGGAGCTTTGAAGGTCCCTTCAACCCTAACTATTTTATGATTCTGTGGTCTTTGTAACACTAACAAATCACTCCAAACTGGAGAGAAACCAACTCAAAAAGGGAATTCAACCCATTTCTTCCGAAGCAAGAGCTTTCAACCCAGTTACATTTTGTGAAATATGATGGAAATGTTTAGCTTTAGTTCCAGTGCAAAGAAACACCAGGTGTTTGGCACCCTGAAAAGAAGCTGTGAAATTGAATCTGTGTTCTCTGAACTGCTTTACTAAACAGACCAGAGGGGAGGAGGAAAGCATCAGGATCCTGGGCTAGAGCTGGGGAGGGCTTTGAGCTGGTGATGGGAGAGGAACAAGGCTGTGAAACTGCATCTGCAGCTACACCTACCCCTGTACCAGCTCTGTGATGGGCTCCAAGCCTCCTATGACTCTGTTATATTAGAGCCTGCTCTGGGTGGATTTTCTCCCCATCCCAGCAGCCAGTTTGAGAAACCTTCTCTTTCCCTCTATTAGTCTCAGTTTATTGCTTCCCTGACCAAACTGGAAGGATGCGTTAGCCATGAATGAACTCAGGACAGCTGTTCTTTTTCCCTTTCAGGTCAACCATTTGTCCCTGGAGGGGAAAGAGAAGTATGGGAGGGTCACCCTGGCAGGAGGCAGAGCTTGATCATTAGCCATTAATGAGGAAGTCAATTAAAAGCCTGCCATTGCAGAACGCTTTCTGATTACTCTAATTATCCCATAATTGTATTATCTCATTCAGTGGTGTAACACAGTGCAAGGCCCTGTGAAATGATGTGGGTGCTTGAGTCTTTGGCAGGCACCTACAGCTGGTGGTGGGTCTGTGTGGGCAGGTATGGGGGCTACATGGTGATGAGCAGTTGTTGTTCTTCCCAAAATTCTTTCTCCCCCACAAAGCCACCAGCCAGTGCAAGACCTCTGCTTGTATATGAACTGTAAAACTGCCACGTGAACCCATTCTTTGCTGTGAATGTTTTATTTTTTAGAGTCCTTCCTCCACATGGATAGTGGTGGAAGCAGGAGACAACTTAAGAGCCACTGTCCTGCCCCATCTTGTGTGTAGAAGATGAAAATAATGGGCTTCAAAACTTCTTTCCTGCTGCTGATCACACATCACACGTCCTGAGCTTGTCCAAATATGTTTTATGTTCTAACCAAAATCGTGACCAAGGAAGAGAACAACTTCGCCCCTTCATTTTTAGCCAGTAGCTCAATAATTAAAACACCTTCCTGATACACAGAAGATTGCATTCAGTTATTACTTTTCCTTGTGTGAAATCAAGTCTCCTTTGCCTCCTAGGATACGGTTCTGCTAGGGCATAACAGTGATTTTGCTTGCTCCACCTGGAAAAGAAAGAGACGTCCAGCTCACAAGTTTGGCTCTCCTCAAAATCCCACAGCACTAACTTTTGCAGGTGTCACTGAGACTCGTGTTCAGGAGCAGCACGACAATAAAAGAATAAGGACACGGGGTGTATATCTGTGGTGACGAGAACACCTCTGGGAAAGGGGCTGTAGCTTTCTGTTCGTGCTGCAGAGATTATTTTTCTTTTTGGTATTAAACACTCGCTAAAGAAAACATATACCCACCTTTGAGGTGGGATGCACCACCTAGTGCTCCATTTCAGTGCTCTGAAGGAAAGGAATGACTCCTTCCCAGGCTTATTTTTCTGGGACACGATGGTACCTAAATCCAGCCGAGGCTTCTGGGCTGTAAATCGTGAAGGGAGGGGGGGAATTGTTTCCTCACAGCTCAGACTAAAGCTCTAGAGAGCTCCACAGCAGTTATTAGTTCCCAGCTAACGTGGCTCTCAGCACCATGTACTGCCTGTTCTCAATCCCGGCAGCTAATTCCTCCCAGACATTGTATGGGAAACCTACACAGCTACCGTGGTGTCCTGGACGCCACCGCCTTGCTGAAGGCCCTTTGTTAGTGCCAAACCATTAGGCTGTGAACAAAATACAGCTGAAATCTGCCCGCGATAGTAGTAATAACAGTCCTAATAACAGCAGCAATGCCACCACCTTGATCTCCTATAGTGACTTATTGTGGATAATTTCAAAACCTTTAATAAGTATAAAGACATTCTTAAAATGCACCGTGAGACTAGCAGGAATGATTCTTCTCCTACAGATGAGAAAGCAGAAGAAAAGAAGGGTTATTGGGCAGGAGTTAGAATGCAGGAGAATTGTTTTTCCTAGAGACTCGCCTTTTCTCCCTTATCTCCCATGTGTTGCTGGCACCACATTTGCCGGGTCCTCCGTGCTGGAGTTTTTATCATAAATTTATTTTCCAATATAGTAAAAGCAAGTGGATTCCTAAGGAATATTCCTCTCTGTGGATATATGGCTGGTACTCTGCATATGCTCATAGGGAGATTGCAAGAGATGAGGGTTGAGCTGCTTTGCAGTACCAGGGAGGAGATGCAGGAGCATCCAGGCTGTGGTACCTTGCTCTTAACCTCCCCACAGCCCATCTCTTCCCCACCAACCTTGCCGCACAATTCCCTTCCAGTGGCCGCATCAACCCTAACTTTGTATCTGCTAAACCTCAGGTAATTGCTTTTAGATGGGTGTAATTAAGAAGCCATTAGTGTAAAGTTTCATTTTGGTTTATGCTTTGGTCTCCATTTGAGCAGAGAAATATGAAATTAAGGTATTAGCTCCTCTCAGAGAGATGAGTCATGAGCTAATAAGTTTCAAGAGCTGTTTCTCGACTGTAATGATTCTGCTTTTTTCTTTCCAAATCTTCTCCTCCTCCCAAATTCTTGCTTCTGGAGTATTCCTTTTGAAAAGAATAAAAGCAGGAGGGAGACTGAGTCAGAGTGTGGAATTGCTGATAAAATGACAGCCGGAGAGACACCAGCATTATGTGCAGAATTTCCCCAAAGCAGCCAGGGACACATATAGGGACAGCACGTGGGCAGCGGTGTGACATGTGCAGCACTTGGGGACATGAGATGCACAACACCCAGGGCATGGAGGGAAGCAATGAGCAGCCACATGTCCAGAGAGGGAACAGGAGGGGTGCCTGAGCTTTCCAAAGCAGAATAAAGAGGAGGGATGTGAGTTTGTCCAGGAAAACTCAAAGCACCTGCCAGCCAAACCCACCTGGACAGATGTGCGCATCTGGTAAGCAGCTGAAACCCCCCGAGTGGGGATGTCCCACGAGCCAGGTCCCCTCTCTGACAGCACAGCGTTCATATGCAGCGGTACTGTTTCCAGAACTAAATCAGTGACAGTCAGAATTGCGTATACAGTTAATCACAGCTTAATTAAACTGTTCAGTCTCTGAGTGAAGGGTGCTGCATGAGAGGAAGGGAGAAGGGGGAAGTGGTGTCCTTACTCTGAGACAGTGAAATGCTACTGATCATCAATAATGCATCGCAGTAATGTTCCTGTATGAATTGGAAATGCCAAGCAATCAAAGGCCATATGTATTTAGCTTAGATCCACATGATGTCCATGTATTTTTAATAGCGTGGCATCTTTGAAGTGTGTTTATGAAGCACAGCGTTCCTCTCCATCGCTGTGGAGGAAAGAAATTGCCCCCAGCTGGTGGACACAGCCTTCATCCCTTCCGCAGGCTGTGAGGATGACTACGCACCTCTCCTGGGAGGAAGGACAGGAGGGAGGCACAGGGTAAATCCCAGGCAGCGATGATCCTTCTTTCTGTCTTGACAATAAAGTAGTTTGTTACAAGTAGGTGTAAAATCAATAGTCTAGTGGGGAAGAATGGATGATTTCTTAGACTAATCTATTCTCTCTATTAATCTAATCTCCATCTTCTGTTGATTTATCATTTCCAGTACATCTGTAGGGTGGGTTTTCTACACCTGTTTTCTAGTTGGTAAGGAAATGGGAGACTGGGGACCAGAATGTGAGTCTGGCAGCATTTGTCTCCAGGTGAGCATCCTGGGCTGGCTGCTGAAGTTACACATTGTGAAACTGAAAAGGGGAGGGAAAAAAAAAAAGAGGAATAATAATAAAAAAGTAAACCACATGTTTGTTTGGCAGGACTCAAAATGTTCGGACAGCTAACAAGGGAAGTGGTGGGCTGCTGAAGTCTTTAGATCAAGTCTAGAGGCCTTTTCTTAAAGAGATGTATTCTTGCTCAGCTGGGAATTTTTGCACTATTGCCAGCTCATGTCTTTAAAATGAAGAACCAGATGCTTTAGGTTTCTGTGAGAGCTTGAAAGTTTGGTATGAAACTGAAATTCATGTGATTCCTGCAGCTCTTTCTGTTTGTTTGGCTTGTGCTGCTAATGTAACGTTAGGCTTCAGCTTGTAAGCATTGCTGAGGAAAATAGAAACGTTTGCTGAGTTAGGAAACATACATGATTGTACCGGGATCCTTTGACATCTCTCGGTGTTTCTAAAAGCATTTCTGCAGGCTCTAAGGTGCAGGGAGGGTACCGATGTCAGTCTGTCCCAGCTGCTGATCCCAGCCCTGCTCTGTTGCTTCCTGTAGTTCAGCAGAAATCTGGGTTTTGTCAAAGCTCCCAAAAGCTGCAAGTCCCCAATTCTAGAAGAGGCTTTTGAGAAAGTTAACAAAAATATTGCTGCCGTTGTAAAGCATTGGTGGGGACCGTGCTGTCTCACCTCAAGTAAGACATTGGGGATCCCTCCCTGTTTTCTTCCAGCTGCCTCGGAGCGCAGCCCCTTGTCCCGCCTGCTCTGGCCAAGGGGCTGGAAAAGAAAGGCTCCAGTCCTCAGATACTTCCACAGAACCGCTCCAGAACCCAACAAAAACCAAAGAAAGTGGATGGCAGAGAAGCATGGGAAGAGGGGAAAGATGATGTGTTAATCCAGAACTAATTCTCCTCCTGTTCTGGTTATGAACCTGCTCAGTTGCCTGCGTGGTTATGTAAGAGGAGTCACTGTGTTGGTGATGAAAGGGCAGCCTTGTACCAAGAGCTGAGGACACCACTGGAATTTAACTCGCCAGGCCGTGCTGGGGAGAGGGTGTGAGCAAGTCCTCATCTAAATGCCCTGTCTGGCTCCTTCCCCTTTGTCTCACACGTGGTTTGGCTTGTGAACAAGGTTATTTCATGTAGAGACCCATCCCATCCCGGCCAAGGCTGCTGCCATCCCCCTCTGCCTCCTCCTTCCCCTCCTCTCTCTTTTCTTCCATCGCTTCCCCCTGAATCACAAACACCCGTGCTGCTGGCACTACAGGAAAATTAACAAACAGCCTATAAATTTTACATGAGTTCCTGAGACCAGAGAGAAATTAATTTGATGTTGTCTTTTGATAAAGATGTAGCTCCCCCCGCCCAGCTTCAATTTGTTGGCTCCCCCCCTGCTTCACAAACATGTTTTCTTGAAGGTTGCAATTTGGTTCTTGTGATAATAGAAGTGCATAAATAAATAAATAACCCGCTTCAAATAACCCCCTAGCTTGTAAATAGGAACAGATAGAAGAACACCACCCACAGAAGAACAAAAAAAAGCATCAAATTGAGTCAAATCACAGGCCAGTTGCCTCTGGTTCGGATTAGCTGGGTGTATTTGTGCACAAGCTTCGGTTGCTTCCCATGCCAGTCCCCAAAGGCTTTGGTTTTCTAGGCACAGTTTAGAGGGCATGAAGGATGCAGCAAACTCGATAATATCCGGAAAAGCTGTTGCAGCTGGATTTGGAAGCACAGGCTGCCAAAGGAAGAAGCTTGAGGCCATTGCCAGGTAGTCATTTTGTGCACAGAAACGTTACCTGGGGCTTCGTTTCTTTACTACAGAGGCAGTAGGCGGTATTTAAATCTGGGTTGGCATTTAGGGGATTGGGAGGGAGGGAAGATGTGCAGAGAAGATAGAGAATTGAGGAATGTGATGAACCAGTTGCAATGCTCATGGAAGAGTTTGTCCCTGAGCCTTATCCAGTCCCTTTGGCCATTTTCTTAATGGTGTTTTATCAAAACCCTTTCACCTGTTGTACAAACAAGGGTTAGTACCATAATTTTTTGCAGGAGTTATCAGTGATTAGAGCTAAGTTAATAACTTTTTAAAATATATATTTGAAAAAGAAGCTAAAAAAAGCATTGAAAGGCAAAATCCACTTCGAATAACTTAGAGTTTGAAAATACATTTGAAAGGCGAATGAAAGGAAAAGAAACAATTTAAAGTCCCAGCCCATTACTAATCTGGAGCACTGCATTTGCTGAAGAAATGAATATCTCTTCTCAAAGTTATTTAACCTCTTCACCTATTTTTCCTTTAAACAGATTCATAAAATGGAAATGCCGAGGTGAAACAAAGAAAAGCTTAGTGTAAAAAGAAAATAAAATCTTTTAACGAAGTTTTGAAATGTTTAAAGGTTTCCAAAATCCCTTCTGCTTCATTTTTTTTTGGTCCAAAACTCATCACTAAATTTAATCCCAATTCACTATGTTTTTCAATTCTTTGAAACTAAATTTCTGTTATTTTTCAAAGTGTGCTCAGTTCATGCCAAGGCCTTCTCTGGCCAGGAATCAGTGATATTCTGCTTCTGCTCTTTTAACATGCATCTACCTTCCACCAACAGATGTGCTTCTTTGCTTCCCATTGTTTCTACAATTTAGTTATTTGCCAAATAAAAGGTCTCATGTCTTCTGTCTTTACACCCTTTCTTTCTTTTTTCTGTGGTGCATGGGTCATCTCTTTACAGCACCAGAACCAAGTCCATACATCCAGGTTTAAGGGACTCAGTAACGGATGTTGGGTGTGATGATGGACTTTGCAGTCTCTGAGGGTTTCTTCCAAATTTACCTACTGGGGTGGCAGAGGTTTCCATGCCAGAAGTTGTTTGTTCAAATACTACACTCATTATATACCTTCCCTTTTGTCTATAGACAGCAATGTAACTGCTGCAAATTAAGTTTTATATATATATATATATTTTAGAAACAGAGTTTAAAGGCCACTTTGCAAGGCAAAAAGGAATATGTAACAATGTGTGGCATCTGACTCTCTTTTGGAGGCTTTACTTTGATTTTTCTTGAATTGTTTTTTGTCTGAATTTTTAATGTAAAGAGTGAGGCAGCTTGTCACTCTTTATGTATGGGAAACATAATGCTCTTTGATGTTCTCAGTTACTGTGTCATGTTTATGTGCTCTGACAGTCTTTGAACTGCAGCTCACTGCAGACAATGGGAAGGGATCCTCAGAGGGGTGGAAAGGATTTTGAAAGACGCCCATTTTCTAGTCCTGAAATGGCAGCATTTTGCCAACATCCACACTGGTATCCAGTGCCTTCAAAACAAGAGAATATTTGATTGAAAAAGCTGCATGACTGAGCCCAAGGTCTGCGATATCACTCTGTGCTATGGCAACACTTCAAGGATTTTACTCAGCATTAGAGCCCTTCAGAAACTTCCAACAATTTGATGTAAAGAAAGACAAACTTCTGGAGCTTTGTAAAATTATTGTCAGTTATTTTAAAAAGAAAACAAAATTCAATGAAAATAAAAATCCATATTTCACCCAAGCACTGATCACAATGACAGGAACTGCTAGTAAAATAAATACATCCCTTCTGTAAGGGTTTTTACAGGTATCCAAGAACGTAAAAGTGACAGGCAGCTGTTGCAAGGAAATTAGATAGGAATGTTCTCAGACCTATTCTAGCTGAATACTAAATAAACACCTGAGATTGGTGCTGATGCCGCCCAGAAACTGTCCTCTTTACTCCTGATCTGCACAGTGACACTTAAAAAGAAAAATCACAGTGCAGAATTATGTAGACCACTTTGCGTGGTTTCGTGCATTATTTAATGAGCTTCAGGGCACAAGGCAAAGTGTATAAGTTCATGCCGGTCTTTCATTTAAAGGTCTGGCTGTAGTTTTTATTTAGTCATTTAAATGGACTGCTTCTCTTCAGAGATCCTTTAAGGTTTGTTTTAAAAAATGCCCAGATTCAGCTGCAAAGCAAACATATCAAAATGTGCATTATGCTGTTATTGCAAAGAGCTGAAAGACTCCGACCACCACAATCACAGCCCTGTTGTGCTGGATGCCGTAAACAGGGAGCAGCAGAAGGTGTGAAAGCACATTTTTCTGCCTAAAGCACGTGGTTCTGCCTGCACGGGCAACTGAATGGGGTGATGTGCAGCGCAGGATGGGAGCACAGGCAGGATCACCAGCACTGCTGCAGTTGGGTGTTGTTGCGTAGCCATGTTGTCATACAAGGACAGAAAATTTGTCTTTTCCTTCCCCTTATTGTGCATTTGGGATTCTACAAGCACACAGGCTGTTGGCTCCTCAGAGCATCCCTGACCTCACTGATTTGGGAGAAGTGTGAAAGCTGATTTGTGTTCTGAACCCCGGTGTGGTCAGCAGCATTGCCTTCCTCTCCACCCTCATCCTCGCCAGGGTAACCGTCTCTTCGTGCTGTGGGAGACCGTCTTTCAGGTCCTGTTCCAAAGTCAATTTGGAAACCTGGCAGGGAGACTAAGCAGTCAATTCCATTTTCTTCTTCTTCTTCCAAGCACGAAATCTAACAGGCCCCTTCAGAAAAGACTCCCTGTCACAGGAAAGGGCTCCTTTGTATGCGAGTTGCAGCATTTATTTTTCAAGATAACCTTTATTTCATGTACTGAGTGTTAGCTTTGCTGAGAAAGAGAAAAGCCGAGATAACTCCTTCACCTGTGGAACATTATTACGCTTTCTGGAAAAAAAAAGAATGAGTTGTTCTGGTGCATGATAATGGAGGTGGAACGAATCAGGCAGCAGCAGGTGCTGAATTGCACCTCTCTCCCTTTCTCCCCACCTGTATATCTTTGCAATCTCACTCTCTTTTCTCTGTCTGTCTTCCCGTCTCCAACACAGGCTGCTTTTTCTTTCTCCCTTCTCTCATTACCCACAAATTCTCCATTTTTCTTATGCACAATGTAGCATCCTCTGGGACTCGTCAGCGAAAGCCCTGACCAACAGCTCTATTATTTGCGCTTTCTGTCGAGGTGGTGGCTGGAGACCCATCCTGCTGTGCTTGGTGCTGTACAACCAAAGCACAAAGTCCTGGCTTCTGCATTGAGGAGTTCCCAGTCTAAAAACACTTTGTGGTTTGCATTTGGCTGCAAATTGGTCTGTGGGAACATTTTGCCCCTGGGAAAAGGTTGTTCTTTGGATAATAGGTAAAATGTGGATGCCTCATCGGAGTACTCTAGTTCCAATGACGTTTCAAAGGCAAAATATTGAATCAATTTTAAATCAAAATGGATTTTAAATTTTTTATTATTTCGGCTGCTTCCTGCTCCATTTCCCACTTGTTTTCACTTCTATATTAGAATCTTAATTTTATTCTGTTACATATCTCTATACCATCCAGTATTACAGTACTAAACTGCATTTCAATAGTATCAAAATGAAGCATTTCAGTAGGTGGTGGTGTAACTTCTGAAGAGAAATATTTCAAAAACATATTTTCTGAT
Organism: Patagioenas fasciata; assembly: GCF_037038585.1. NCBI lineage: Eukaryota > Metazoa > Chordata > Aves > Columbiformes > Columbidae > Patagioenas > Patagioenas fasciata. Next base: position 5,224,493 of record NC_092539.1, read on the forward strand.
GTGGTCCTGTCTGAGACATAAACAAATGTTGAGTTGCTAGATTTCTCTGGAGACAGAACGCCTGTTTTCTCATCAACTTTAATGATGAGCCTTAAGAAATCCTGAGTTTGATCAGATGGAACAAGGCACTTTCAAATGTATCTTCTGAATTGGATGCTGATATTGCTTCGTGACAGTGATGTATGGAAGAAATTCCCCCTGTCCCTTGGTGTACCCCATCCTTGTGTAACCGTGAATCGTGCCTTCCCCTGCTCCCAGCTGTTTGGTTAATGCCTCGTTCGACAAATTATTTCAGTAAAGGGAATAGGGTGGTTGCTACAATTATGACAGACAGCAAACCTGACCGGACACCAGCTTTTTTTATATACCTCAGTTCTCAGCATCCACAATGGAAAGCCATAAGTCCAGGTATGCAGGAGGTGGCATGGGCTCCTGCATACAGCTTGGAGGGACGCAAGACATCCCGGATGGGATTAGGAGTCTAAATGAAAACCAGAAATAAAATTAATGGTCTGGGAAGAGCATCTCTGCAGTCATTCATGCTATTGCTCTGGAGCAGGGCTGTGGTGAGCTGTGGGAAGCCTGACTGGCTTTATGCTCCGATCACGGCGATGTGTGTTTGCAGAGCTGGCAGTTTCCCATCGACCGGATCCTACTGGCAGGGGAAAAGTTCTGCAGCACATGCATCAGTGAGCTTTGTGCAGATATAATGGCTCTGAAAGTTGCTAAACAGAGTCCGTGCTGCACCATAAATTACAGGGTAGTTATTTCTTAGTTATTTAGCAGTTACAGTGTAATTAGTTCCACTTAATGTCAACTTTTGTCAATACGTCTTCCATTAGCCAGAAAATTACAGCTGGGTTTTGAAGCAATGGCGATGCATGAGCTTTTCTGAGCACAGAGAGGGGAGGAGAAGATGTGCTGTGGGGAGGGGTTGGGGCTGGTAGGTGAATCCCAGGCCTGTCTCATCACTTCAGCATCCCCACAAGCTTGCACGTACTCTCACATGCACATACACAAACCACGCATCTCTTCTCCAGGATCAATATTCCAGCCCAGACTGCAGAGAGGAATCAAACAGGTCCCTGGAGAAGTTTGCTTTGGCTGCTCAGAAACAAACAGACAAACAAACAAACAAGCAAATAAACCCGAAGAGCTGTCTTAAGATAGTGTTTGTTGCCTATATTTTTGCAGAAGAGGCTAATTAAAAAGTATGCCTGGTAGTTTCGGGATCCCAGGTTCCATTCAAAGAGGACTTGATTTTCAATCTCTTGCTGCTTTATTCTCTGTCATCACAGGAAATCTCTGTGCTTTTTTCCCCACTTTTCTTTCCTTTTGAAACTGTAGACATCATTAGGAAAAGGACGTTTCTGATTTTTGCCATTGCTTTGAACAGGGCCAGGATTTTAGTCTCTAGTCTAAAAGTGGTGAAAATCAGGTGACTAGGCTTTAGGAGGAGCCCTGAGAAATATCTCCCTGTGTCCTGGTTCTCTGAGCGGTGAATGACGAGGCAGGCTGGCTTTAAGGGTGCTACCCTTGCCCCTAGACCACCTCATTTTAGGACATCACCAGCCTTTGGGAGCAGTTTGTGTGCAATATCCTTCTACCTGTTTTAAATTTGAAAACCATGTAAAAGCAGATTGCACAAACTGACTATTGACTGAGGCACTAACAATGAAATGATTAGGAAATAGCAAAATAAATACTTTGATTACTTTGTAATGGAGTAGATTCAACTAATTCTTTCTTGGTTTGTGCCACTAGACCAGGTCTAAGTAAATGCCTAGAAGTAGAAAAGAGTCAGCATGGGTCTAAATTTATTTTTTTCATATAGTTTTCGTAATTCCAGCCTCCAGTACTCCCCTGCATATAATTTTTATCTATGAGTACACTGTGTTGATTTCACACAGGGCCCTGCGTATGCTAAAGCTGGTCTTTGAAGAAGAATTAAGTATTCAGTTCAGGAAAAAAATATCGTGGAGAAAGAGTATAATGGTAATGTTGGTATTAATACATCCCCCAAACATATAATGAAGTTCCTTCAGTTGTCTTGCACCCCTCTGTGTCCACCAGGAGGCCAGGGACAATGGAGCTCCTCCTGCTATTATAAAATAAACAATAATAACAACAACAGCAATAAACATGTGCACCACAGAATTCTTCCAGACGAGCACAAATTTCAAAATTAATGTGCATGGCCATTCAGCAATGATTGCAACTTCCTCCTGTTATGAATAATGAGACCAGGGGCATGTGACTCAACTCATCCATTGCAGTTGAAACACTGAGATCAACTAAAACTTCTTCTGAGAAACCTTCAGAGATTTCCTGTATACATATACAAAAATCCCCAACTATGTTTGACTAATGAAGTACTGTAAGAAAAAAATCATTATCTGTGAAATACCATAAGCAAAACTAGAAGATAAATTCCTCTGATAAATAATATATTGTAAGCTACTCAGCTGAGTCCATTCCACCTTACACAGGTTCACATCCATACAGAGTATTCCTTCTCTCTGTAGGCAACCTCCTCCCAAATACACTGAATTAAATATATGCAGAGATTTGTGATTGTACCTCTTGAATATTTCAGACCACGTTAGATAATTCTGCCCCACAAAACTCCCTTGCTTTAGTCATCCAGGAAGAAACAAACAAATGACCCATAATAATTGGCTGTATTAATGCTTTGGATATACGATATCCTAAAATACTGTAGATTGAGCAGAGATTGGAACCCATGGTTCCAATTTTGACTTTTTGGACAGACATCAGTTGGAAAACAGCATGGAGTTTAGTTGAGTCTCAGTCCACATGGGCGTAAAAGTATTTTGAGCACAGAAATGAAGCAAAAGGACTGACTGGTGCATGGTCTGGCTCTAGGGTCAGGACAGGATGTTCCAGCAGAAAAGAGAAACTGGGAAGGAGAGCTGGGAGTTCTCTCTTCATCAGAGCTTTAGAGCCCCCCAGGTTTGACTCTTCGTGGCCCCCCAGCCCAGCTCCTAAGGCTTGCTCCAGATGACCATGTCCCACCCAACCTTTGCCTTGAGGTTCTGTCCAGCTCCCTGCTGGGTTAGGGGCAGCAAAAGATGACAGTGTCACCCATGTCCATCCCTCACATCCACCCCTGTGGCAATTTTAGCTCCTGTAAACCGCTCTTTCTCATTTCCTCTCTCTTTTCCTGGGTAAACACACTTATCGCCTGTGTGGGAGATGGTTATTATGGGTTATCACCATTTCTTCTGCAGAGAAACCTGCTGCCCACGCTGCTTCCTCTCCCTGACTTCTGCTTTATGTCATTTCCCTGGGATGAAGTCTGACTGATTGTCAGTGCTGCCCCAGCCTCCTGCCACCCCGGAGATGCAGATCTCTGCCAGCCAGGCAACAGGAGAGAGGAGGAGGAGGATCGCAGGAGGAGGGAAGTTGAGATGAGCACTTTGACAAGTGTTAAGACAGGAAGGAGAAACCATAAGAACAGGCCCAGGATAATTTCTGCCTCTGGGCAGAGGCTGGAAGGTCCTTGGTGACGTCAGGAGAGAATTTCTAACGGTGTTAAGTGCTTGTCATCTCTTTTTTCCTCTCTCCTACACAAGCCTGTGCCTACTGACACTGAACCTTCATCCAGGCTTTGCTGTTCCAAATCTGGAAGGTGTTGGCTGAGCAAGAGGAGGATGTACTGACTCGTGATCCCCATGCCGCATCTACAACTTCTAGGGCTCAATGATGGAAACTAAAACAAGCTACCACCCACCAAAGCCTTGTGACGGAGGCTGTGGAGTCATAGCCCAGGCCTGTCTGTGAGGGTGGTGGGGTGAGGAACATCTCACAGCCTCCCCGTTCCATGGAGCTGAAGTCTGGCCATAAGAAATTGGAAATCAGTTCAGTGGAAATGGGAATTTCTCGGTTGGTTGGTAGGGAAATCACTGGGGTGGGTCTTCCAGGGTTACTCAGAAACACATTCTGGTGCATCCACACACTTGGACCCAGCAAATTCAGCTGCTGCTCTTTTGGCAAATGCACAGCTGAGTAAGTTTTGCAGGCTGACCAAGTGGGAACTCTCTGGTGACTGCAAGTTGGGGCTGTAATTTGGGACTCTGAGAAATGTAGGAAAGGCCTTCTTATAACAACAGAATAAGGGCAAGAGAAAGAGAGGATGGTATAGGAGAGAGCAAGATGCAGTAGGGAACGTCAGCAAAAAGACAGAGAGAGGAGTGTGTGTTCTTAAAGAATCAACAATTTGCATAGAAAAGGGAATTACCCAGGGGAGCGGAGTCTGTGTGTGGAGCTGTGAGAAACGTTATGGAAGAAAGATATTAAGGTGAAGCTACTGATATTTGAACTGTTATTTGAAAAGAAGTTTTAATCTGATAGGTTGCAGATGGATTTTCAATGAGTTGCACAGCGCTTCAGGACAGTGTGGGGAACAAAGCAGAAGTTCTGCTGGAGGTCAGGGCCGCATCCCCGACACAGAGCAAGACGTCAGAGAAGGAATCAAAAAGAAAAGGCAATTGAGAAATCAACTCTGGTAAATTCCTCAGAGGTGATAGAGAGTTTTAAAAACAAAACTAAAAAACTCCCATAATTGCCATATCTCCTTTCCTTTTAATTACCTAAGAGTTTAGTTTGGATGGCTAGAATCAGGGATGATGCATCAGAAAAGAAAAATGGGTGTCAGTGAGGCATCTCTCAAGTCCCTTAGAAGATGAATGGGTGACAGACTGGCTGTACATGTGTTTGTAGCTGAACACGTGTTGGGGGTGACTGGCTGGGTTTCCTGGGGGAGCAGCATATTTGGGCAAAAACTACTCACAATTCAAAGCTTGCTGGGCAGAATTGGTTGTGAACCATTGTTGTGAACCACCGTTCATCTTGGTGGCCTCTGTGGCTCAGTGGTCCCTCTGGAAAGCGGCAGACCTGATTTTGAAGATATTGCTATTAAACAGCAATGGAAGGGAAAAGAGAAAGAGGAAATGGGGCCAGGGAAAGGGAAGGAGGGAATGTTGTGCTCACATGACAGAGCAAGAAGATCCTTATTCAGATAAACATCAGTGTCTTGGGGATGAACAAAACTCCCTTGGCCATCTAGAAATCCTGTCAGATCTGTTAGCTTGTTTTGTTTTGTTTTTCTCCCATCTGCTTCATTCTGTCTTACTCTCCTTTTCTTATTGTTGTTCTCTTCCTTCTATATGATCAGAGTCTGTAGGTCTCTTGTGTTTCCCAGAATCCCATTTAAGATCTTGTTGGCATCTGGAAGGCAGAAAGTGGCAGGGGTCGTGACAGCAATGAAACAGCCAATTGAATCATTCCTGTTGTTTAAGGCTTTCTGGGAAAGGTAGACCATTTGGGGTTTGTATTTCTGGTTTTTGCCCCTGAAATTTCCTTTCACCTAGGGAAGCAGAGCTTGGCTCAAAAGCCTGCAAGAATAATGGTCATAGATTTTGCTTCTGTTTTGTGGAGTCAGACAGCTGGATGGAACCAGGAGAGACTGTGAAGTTCCTGGTGAACAGGGAAGTAGCAGCATGAGATCCAAGATTTTCAGAAAATTAAGTCTACAGGGAAAGAGCTATTGTAGAAAAGGTCTTCAACTGGTATTTGCAATCAGCCATGAGACAGAAATGTATCCAAAACCAGGCTTCCTGATTTCTTGATTCTTTTTTCATATATTGATACCATCAGTAGTATTGTTTATAGCTAATTAGCAAGAAAAATGTCTCTCAGCAGCAGGTTTAATTCTTCATTACATCTGTTTCGGTATCATACCATTCCAAGAATTCTTCTGAGACTGCATTTCTCCCAGTGTATTAGGGAAACGCAGTGCACCTTTTAATCAAGAGAGACATCTCTATTCAAGTTGCAGACTTCAAAATTTCTTCTATTCAAAATGTTGTATTATTACCGGAATGAAACCAGAGATAACACTCCAGTTGATATCGTGGTTTCAGGAATCAGCAGATAATTCAAAAAACTTGGGACTGAGGAATGCATTTCCTTTGTGTTTTGATTTTTTTAATGCTTTTTATTATAAATGGAACTTTACCCTCCCACTCTCCCTTAATAAGTTGAAACCATGTATGTCTGGAAGAGGATGGCATTAGCACTAAAATACTTTACTGGAGCATTCCACTGGGGACATCTTGGCTCCTGTGCGGTCTCCTGCTGTGGTCAGTTTTGTACAGGATATTCACAGTCACTGTCTCTGGGTCTAGAATTAGGAAGGCAAGATCCATAGAGGTTCAAAGAAATGTCCAGATGCTGCAAGTCAGTGACCTGTCCCTGGGAGCTGAAATGGCAGAGAGGGGCCGCAGCCTCTCAGCATTGACTTGTCCAAATGAAACTATGCGTTTTTCAGGCTTGTCATCTGTGCTAAAGCCTAAAATAGGAAATAGACAGTTGGGATTATCCAGTGACTCAACCATCACCATTCACAGTTGTTACCAGGTTATCTGCTTGCTTTGGAGTCCATAAAAATACAACTTGGAAGTGAAAGAGATGGTATCTTTGTTGAAATGAAGTTGCAATATGAGCACTGACTCCAACATATCTCTGGTCCTTGGTTTCTCACGTGCATAAAACAAGCTCTCTTTTTTTCCTACCTTTTTGGATCAGAGTATATGTTCTCTCAAGGCAGGAATCTCCTCTTTCATTTTGCCCATGTGCAGCATCAGAACAAACACATCTGCGTTATAGCTCGGCCAAAAAGACAGTATTGGTATAAATGACTGATACCAATAAGCTCTTATCACAGTAATACAGAGGAAAAGATGGAGCTCAAGTTTAGATTGTCCTGTCCAAACAAACCATGTAGATTTAATGATGCAGAGCATGGCAGAGTTACCTACACATCATCCCATCAGGAGGAGCTTCACTCTGCTCCTCTGCTGCTTATTCCTGTCTCAGTGAAGGGACTGAATTAAGTGATGGAGGAAGGTGGGTCTGTTCTTCAGTGCAAAGAATGTGCGAAGTCAAAAATCAGTGATAATATTAATGCCCATTCCTGAGTCTCTTCAGGAAAAAAAAATTTACAAGTAGCTTTTCTGGAGCAGTAAAGATTTTTCTCTTTTTCTTTCTCCTTTTTTTTTTTTCCTTTACTACAGTGAAATCTTTAACAAATAATCATTTTACACTGTACAGTTCATCAATAAAGGCAATAACACCAGGTTATGTAATAAATTAAATATGATGTGTAGTTGAAAGTAATTGTGCTTTCAGGCATCAGCTTCTTGTCACATTAAGGGCTCTGGCAAACAGGTTTAATATTCGTGGAATGAACAGAATTATTGACAAGCAGAGGAGGAACTAGACAGCAAGTGAGCATCATATTAATTTTTCAGAGGCTGATATTGCTTTTCCTGCTGACATCGCAACAAACTTTCAGGGCTGGCTTTTGCAGTAGAAGGTTTGGTAGTGATAGTGGTGGCTTGTTTTTTCTTGATCTGTATTCCTGCCATTCTGTCCAGTTCATGTGTTTTTGAATGGAGAAGGAAAGAGAGAGAAAAACAGTGGTGGCTCACAGAGTAAAGGCAAGTTTACCTTTGGGTTATTCTCCTGGATAACTCAATTCAAGGTTAATTCACATTAACTCCAGTTCTACCTTTCACTATGTCAACGGATTTCTTTCAAAAAATGGTTCATAATTGCCTTCATACCTCTAGAATATACAAGGGCTTCCCACTGCCCCTTGACTTAGAGAGAGTCTGGTGGTTGAAATATTGGAGATCCTTTAGGACAGAGTTTCTCAGTATGGACAATTAAATTAAAGACAGAGTTACAAAGAGAGGTCAGCTGGGTTATCTGAGCTTCCTGATATTCAAAATTTCTGGAGGGGGGTCATATAGGAATAGAAAGTGAAAAGCCAAACTTCCTGGGATCCAAGTGGTCTGCTTGCCCAGAGATGAGTGTAGGAAGAGATGACAGTTCAGCTTGGTTCCCAAGCATTTCAAAAGTGCTACAAACACAGCTGAAAAAGGAAAAAAGAGTGTGAATGGCCATTCTGAGGCATGTGTTTTGTCTGAGGCAGAGGTAAAAACAGCCACTGACATTTTTCTTGTCTCACATTTGAACTCTAACCACCACACTCTTCCTCTGTATGTCTCATGCAATTTGTCACCCAAGAAAGATGAAGGGGGTGTGGGAGAAAGGTGTTAAATAAAACGACTACTGTGTCTGTTGATGGGTTATGGAGAGGCAGAGGAGGTTTCTGTGGTGTGGCGATAAGTGGGTACTCAGATCAGAGGTGTCTGATAGAAGTTGTCGTTGGAGATACTCCCTGCTCTGCCTTTTACATTGTGGGTGGGATGGGCTTCAACAAGAGGAAATGGCCTCAAGTGGCACCAGGGGAGGTTTAGATTGGATATTAGGAAAAAATTCTTCATGGAAAGGGCTATCGGGCATTGGAACAAGCTGCCCAGGGCAGTGGTGGAGTCACCATCCCTGAAGGGTTTAAAAGGAGTTTAGATGAGGTTCTTAGGGACACGGTTTAGTGCTAGAGTTAGGTGAGGTTATGGTTGGATTCGATGATCCTGAGGGTCTCTTCCAACTGAAATGATTCTATGATTCTGTTTCTAAGACAGTGGGTGAGATATCGAGTCTTGTAGGCAATTCATGGCAAGAATCCTTGGAGGAGGCAGTTTGGGAGTTTTCTCCCTTATCTACCTCAGGGTGGTCAACTCTGCTTTTGAGGCTTTTTCACAACTCCGGGAACATGGAGAGGAGAAAAATGAGAAGCGGGTAACAGCAAAAGATGGATCAGGGCTGGTCAGTGATGCTTTCATGGGCTCTGTTCAAACCTTTCTTGCTCCTCTCTTATCCTGATCCAAAGCTCTGAGGGTATTAATGTGGCTGGCAAGGCAGACAGGCTTGCAATGAGCTGGGCATGCTTTGGAGCTTGGCAGCATTGTCATTTGTCCTGAAAACAGTTATTGTAGAAGGGGGATTGTTTTGCAGGCCCCATCAAATAACACTCAGATGAAGTTTGTTCATCACAGAGAGCTTTCTCAGGCTGACCTTGGAGCATGTGGCCAGGTTTTTGATAATGACCTTGGGTCTCTGCAAAAACCCATGGCTCCTGGAGGTGGCCCCAGCCATAGCTGCCTTTCAGCAGTGAAATGTGCCACCTATCTCTGTCCAAAATACGCCAGAATCACCCGATTTCTCCAAATAAATGTCAGAGTGTGAGAGAGCCAAAGACAAGTGGGAAGAGAGCAGAGCTCTTAATCTTCATCAGAATCAGACCCAGCCTGCCCACCCACTCCAACAGACAAAAATCAAATAAAAACTCTGATAAGAGCAGGATTTTCTTTTTCAAGAAAGGTGATGGCAAGTGTGGGCTCAGGTTCATCTCTGTTTTATCAGAAAGCTGGTAAACTGATGAATGTTGTCAGCATTAATATTTTCCTGTGTGATCTTCCTTAGTGCTGCCCTGGGATTTTTTTTTAAAGGATTTCTTGTATCTAATTGTGTTCAAGACTGAATCCAGTATAAATATAAATGTGTGGGATGGGCTCAAGAGCAATAGACACGAGATCCATCTGGAGATCTGGGACAAAAGTGTGAGATAGAGGAAAAAGTTACAAGAGAAGTGTCAGCATAGGGACACCCTTTCGGTAATGAGCTGTTCTACAAAATGTAGGAAATATTAGAATTTCAAGCATCAGCTGTGTGTCCTAATGGTGTTTCAGCCACCTAAAACACCTTTGAAAATGTTCTTAGAAGCAAGTAATAGAATAAACGCAGGAGAAGTGTGAAGCTGTTTCCATCCAAGGCAGAACTGAACTGCAAAGAGCTGGAGGGTTGGAAAAGGGATGTGGGCAAGGAACTCCAGCCATGATGAGGACTTGTGCCACATACGGGCCACTCACTACGAGATGTTGGGAAGGAGATTTCTTATGCTTATAGTGAGAGAAAGCTGATTAATGTGTTTAACCTTTGGGGCTATCACAGCAGAGCAAAAGCTAGTAGCTTCAAAAGAGCTCAGTACTCAGAATATGGCTGAAAGAGGCAGAATAGTGGCTGCAGGAAGCGTCTCTGAAATCAAGTCTGAAATACTAATAATGAGAATTGCAAATAAGGTCTTTGAATTGCTTTGGGTGGACACCCTGTTCCAAGAAGCGCCCGTCTCCCTCCCTGCGTGAGTGCCAGCAGGACAAAGTCAAAGGCTGCAGTGCCATGGGTGAAAAGCTAAGAATTACTTTTTGTTTTTAACCAAGCTCTTTCAAAGCTGGTAGTTATACCCGCCTTTAAATCTTCTCTGATTTTCATCAATGCGCTATCTAAGCATTTCACTGTCTTTTTTTCGCGGGAGCTGAGGAAATCCTGCCATCCCCATCACCTGTGGTGCAGAGAGAGAGGAACATGCAAAGAAGTATCTGTGTGCCTGTCAGGCTCTGAAGTGCATCTGAGAATCCCACTAGGTACTTAACTACCTATCAAAAGTGGAGACTATTTGATTCCCCTAGAAGTCAGTTGAAGATCAAGAACATGCACATGGGTTCCTGATATCACCGGGCATCCTCTTTATCTAAAATGTCTTTTCTCTGACTGCTGAAAGGTGCGACAGAATTTCTCTTTTAGTGATTAGAATTAGAAATGGATTTGTTAAAGCACAACAAAACAAAACACAATCTTTTGTGTTAAATCTTGCACAAGTGATACTCCTGGGTTTCTTCCAAATTCAGATATATTATTGTTAAAATAAAATAATATTTACTGTTATCCCCACACTTTGCCTTTTCTATTTAACCAAGTTGCTATTTTTTGAGTTGAAAGCATGCACACAATAAATGTAAATCCCAAATTTCAAAGGCACCTTCCACTTGGAATTAGATCTATTTTTGTCCCTGTGACTATCTTGCACAGCTCTAATTGTCATGCCCCTCTCTGAAATCCACAGTATGCTCCTCTTGCCAGCGTATTTTTGGATTATTGCTCATTGTGATCAGCCTTTTGTGTTCCTTTTGATATGGGCCAAATTTTGACATGAGGTGCTGAGTCATGCATAATGTGGATCTTATTTGTGTCTCAAAGAAATCTTCCTTTTTCTATCCCTCTGTGCCTGGGCCAACACCTGGCACAGTCTCCCCTATTTCCCAGACAGCCAAGGGAAAAAACACCTGAAACACATCAAAGCACTGGGCGGCCCAAACCAATTCATTTAATAATAATTATAAAATGTCATAGAGAGTGCCAGCTTGGTATTGTAGTTTCTGTGTTCATTTGTTTTGTTGAAAAACTGAGCACTCTAAAAAAAGTCCTGGAGAATGAAAGAAAAGAAGGAAAGATCATCTTTTAAAACTGAGGTCGACGGACTTGGGAGTGGAATATTTAATTTCTATAGATCAAAAATACATTCATACCTGAGCAGAGATTCCATTAAAAACAAAACATTTACCAAGAGATGATGTCTGGTGTGGGTGGGTGGGAACAACATCCCCGACTGGTGCATCCAACATGCAGATTGTTAAATGTTGTTGAAGTGCTGAGGGATTTTGGGTTAATTCCCCCCCCCACACCCCGTTTTTATAGGTTTCTATCATTTGGTTTCGATTTTGGTTCTGAAATATAGTTGATTTAAGCTTCCATTTGCTTGGAGTCATTTTGGGGTGGCAGGGAGTTTCACACCTTACATGTGAATGGATCTTTTAAAGTCTCCTGCAGCTGAGATGATTTTGAGGGTCACTATTTTTCCTTTTATTTCAGTTTCTTATCTGATCAACACTTAACATAAGTAAACACCATTTGGTATTTTCTCAAGAGGAAGGATGTATTTTAACCAGGTAATGCAGAAAAAATTGGGGTGGAATCTGTAACAGTCTCCACAATAGCATCCTACATGTGAGGTGTCCTCCTTTCTCTGAATGGCCTCTCTGAGCAGCTCTTCTCCTCCTGAATTTTGGGATGTTAAATGCAAAGTGTCTGTTGCTGCTGGCTAAGGCTCATGGCACCACTGACTCTGTCTCTTCTGCATGCCCAATGTCTCTGAAGTCTTCAAAGATGAGTTATTGGGCTAAAGAGAGGCGATTTGACTGTGGTTTTCAGCCTTTTCATGCAAGAGGTCTGTGGAGGTTGAAGTTGTTATTGTGGGTATAAGAATTCAGAATTCCAAGGAAAATCCTTAAAGCCATGCTAAGGGGCAAATTTATGAAGAAGATGGTCACAGCAGCCTCTTGGCGGGCACTTGGCATAATCAGAACTTAGAATCGTAGAATCATTTTGGCTGGAAGACTAGCACTCTAGCACTAAACCAAGTCCCTAAGAACCTCATCTAAACACCTTTTAAACTCCCCTGGGGATGGTGACTCCACCACTGCTCTGGGCAGCCTGCCTGTTCCAATGTCACACAACTTGGCATTGTTACAGATCCCTTGGTAGTTTCTCCCTAAGTTAGTAAGTGCTGTCTAATGACGGTTTGCTCCCTGCTAGCTGTGAGGGTAATTCCTGCCATCTTTCCCTTCTCCGTGTTTCCTTCATGTGCATCTGGAAAAGGAATGAGCAGCCTGTGCAGACAATGGAAGTGTCTTGGGCTCAGCGTGTGTGTCAGGTTGATTTTATGTCACCGCATCCCCAGTGCCTGTGACGGAGCTGTTTTCCATCAGCACACGTGAGAGGAGAAGTAGGGACTGTCACAGGAGAACTGTTTGGGGGCACAGAGGTGCGGGTCAGTCCCCACATTTCCATCCGGCTGAGGATCTGTCTTTGGCTCCCTCACTGACTGACCTGTGTGGAGTTAACCTTCGTTTACGCTGGGGAAGGAAATGGGAGAATTGAGCACAACAAACTGAATCCTGGAATAGAAAAAGACCACTGGAGAGGGAGACAGAGTGCAAGGAGGAAAAGCTAACACTATGGCCTCTGTGATTCTGCCTTTGCAGGTCCCTCAGGCAACATAACCATAAACAGTCTCTTCAAAAAATGTGAATATTATACTCCTTTCTGACAGTTTTTTCCCCAATTTCCTTCTGCCTTCACAAGTAACTGAGGAAAATAAATATTTAATGACCTATTTCAATATTTTAACGCAGGTTTCTTGGTTAAAACACCACAAATCTCTCTGTGAAAGGACGACAATAGAATTAGAAAGTAATAAGCATTGCAGCAAGTGGGAAGTTGGTTGTAAAAGGGAAGGGAGAGGAAAGAAAATAGGCAAGAGAGATGAGTTTTCACTCATCCTGATCTACTTTTGAAGTTCTTTTGCACAGGAAAGAGAGTTGTATTGTGCACCCAGTATCATATCTTGGTGGTATCCATAGGAAGAGAAGCCAAGGAATCGCACCCTTGCAGCACTACGGACCTCGTGCTGTTCTGTATGTCCTCGCACGGCGATTGTGACAAATAACACACATTCCTGGTGCTGGGCCAAGGCTACTTCATTAAACAAGGCTCCTCACGCGGTCAGGGGTGTGTGCACGGAGTGTCAGCTGTGTTCTTGTGAGACAGAGGTGGCTGCAGCCCAGGAAATGTGGCGGTGACAGTCTTGGACTGGTAGCTGCAGAGAATATTTTACACCGCTCTCTCCCTCCCTTCTGTGTCTGATCTCGGCAGCAGTCTCTAGCCAACATAATTCTTTGTGAGTTACTTTCGTTAGCAAAACCTTTCACCCTATGAAGATGTTCTACTTAATTAGTAAAAGTTCAATTTTTTTTTGTCACTGACAGAACCCCATACATCACCATGTCTGGAGAGTCATTAGCTGTAAAATTAATCAGGGTGGATAACGGCTGAACAGAGTCAGAGCCCTTTGTGTTCCTTCCCACATCTCTGCCTCCAACATGAGAACCTTTTCAAGAAGGAGAATCCAAAACGCATCTCCAAGTATCCAGGAGACTGGTTTCTAGGGTAGCACTGCGGTCAGGGGTGTTCCTGAGCCTGAAGTGAAGGGGACAATCAGGCAAAGGAGGGGACAGCAAACCAGAAGACCGCCGAATTTGTTTCACCCTGGTCAGACCCATGAAGAACTCCATCTGAGGGACTCTGAAGGGATGCCGGATGGCTGGGTTTGGTTGGTAGCAAAGAGAAATAATTGTTGTTAAGGTAGGATTATGCAGGTGACTGCAACCAACTTGATATTGCTAATAATTTTGCATAACTGATGACAGGACCTCATTAAAAGTGAACTCCTCATAGTACACTGCATTTTGGTAAAGAAGACGACCAAACAGGGGGGAGAAAGGTAATATTTTGCCTGCACAGAAGTGTGTCTTCCCACTTAGTAATCTTCCTGCTCAGAAAATGTCTGAAAAGTAGATATCCCCAGAATGCCTTGGCTGGGCTGCTGCAATACCTCCAGGACTTGGCAATTCTCTGCTGATGCTCATAATGCTGCAGCATTCTGGAGGCTTCTGTGACTAACAAGTGGCTTAGGGCCGCGAGCTCTGTCCTCACACTCCTGTCGAGTGGAGTTAAGTAAGTGTCTGAATAAATGGAAAGTGATTTCTCTGCCACATCCCTTCTGGGTACGAGTCCCACCCAGCCAGAATCACAAATGCTGAGGCCTTGTCCCTAAGAATGAAGCATGTGTATCTCGGTAAACAATTTCGTCCTTGGTGTCTGATTGATTTATAAAGCTTGTTTTCAGTGTGCTTGTGAAGGGATAATGTAGAAAAAAATGGAGCCTTGTGCCTCAACACTGAATATGATTCCTTGCAGTAGGACATTCTTTAGGCATAGTGTCTCTGCAAAGCTGCAGAGCTTTTCTTGTTGCTTTCCTGGGCAAAGCAAGGGGGTAAAACAAATGCTTAGTATTCACCCAAATCAATATGGATTATATATTTTCCTCTCCTCGTAATTCCTTGTGAAAATAAAAGGGGCATTTCTTTTAGAGTCAATTGAAAAGTTTCATTTTCCATTAAGCATAAAAGTTATTTAAATCTTTGGGAATCCTTGAGTTTAAGGCAAATACAATTTGGGTAGCAGAAATCCCTGTTTTCATCTGAAGAGAGTCTTCATTTCTAAAATGCCAAAATGGGATATTATCTTCTTATTTGCTCTTGTTTCCAGAGTAGCTATTTGAGGGAGTCAAAACAAATTTGTGTAAAGCTTCCTGCGCCCTGAAATTACTTTTTCTGCGAAGAAGAAATTGACCTCTGACATTATACCCAGCTATATTTATCAAGATTGGTTTCAGGCTTTTCCTAAGCACATTTTAGTCTTAAGCTTTTATTAGCTCGACTTCCAAACAATGTGGACTTTCAGCCCATATTATAGTTTGGCAATGTCTGTAGTGTTGCTAATATCACATATACAGGCAGAAAGGTGCCCCAATCCCACATCAAGATCCCATGTCTAAAGTACTCAACAAGTGGTCCATTAGCATTTTAGATGTGGTACATATCATCACCGCTGATTTAGACACAAGAATGAAATGGTATTGATTCGGGATTATGGTCAGGTAAAGACACCATCACACTGTTTGTTTTGTGCTTGATGTTCAGTAAATGAACTAATTTATAGATAGGATTAGTGTGATCTATAGAACAGAGGGCAGCAATAGAAAGCAGTACCCTGAACTCCATGAACTGGAGACTGGATTAGGATTTAGGGGAAGAAAAGAAACAAGCAGATATGGGTATCCTAAGTGAAAGACGAAATGTATATTTGTCTGAATTCTAGTGTTGTGAGCATAAATACATAAACTCATGCTGCCCGTTTGAGATCGCATAGCTGGAGAGAAGGTTCAGGTACAGAGCTGTAATTTGCTTCCCCTCTGCTCCCATAAATTAACCCCAAATATCACCAGCGTGCATGTTTTACTAATCTAGAACACCAACTGTAACAGCTTTCTCCCAGAGGTGCTCTGTTGCTATTTGGCACTTGAGGTAGTCACGAATTTTCTCTCTTATGAACCAAAATCTAGCAATTTGTTTGATATTTACTTGGGGAGCTGATGAGAACTTTTGCAAATGTCTACATCTCAGTGGAAAAAAGGGATGTTTGCATATAACTATACACAAAAAAGAGTAAAATGATTTACAGATTCTCTTCCTTTCTCCCACCCTTGTGCAGTCAGTGCTGCTCTGATGCATCGCTGTAGGTGGATCTTGACAGCATGAGTGAGGTCTTAAAAATCAGCAAGGGTATCAGGACACACATTTCCAACACCTCTTGTGATAGCAACCCCTGTGACTTTAGGTAAATCCGTCCTCTGCTGCTCTTGGCTTTTCATTTTCCGTCTCACCAGTTCCCTGTTGAGGAAAAATTTTAGGACAGGAATGATCTCAGTGCACAAAGCTGCCTTGATCTCAAGAGAGGTATAAGGGTGCTGATATAATACCAGTAAGGAAAGCAAAGGCTCTGTGTCCCCCCTCCTCTTGTCTGAAGCTGAGAGAGGAGTAAGTTGGTGTCCTTAAGAGGCCTGAAAAACAAATCACTTTTGTTTGTTAAGCGTTGAACTTCACACACTACAAAATAGGCCTGCAAATATGAGAACCTGCTCAGCTAATTAAGATCCAAAAGCCAGAATAACTCAACCGGTTATTAAAAGCTGTTAAGCTTTATCTGGAGGAAAAGTCTCCCTGTCCTCCATCTCACAGCCCAGCATTGCGCAGATAGCACAGAGAGGGCAATCAGGTTTTTCCAAGTGTTTTCCAGCATCATTGTAGCATCTGCCCCAGGCACTGCGTACCCAGACAATTTGATCCAATTTGTTATCACGGTGCATCAGACTTCTCCATAGACTCTTTAGTCTCCCATGTTCCAGGATGAAAATCCTTTAAGTGCAAGACTAGACCAAAAATGGCTCCAAGGCACCCAGGTTAGAATGAATGTGCTTTAAAAGCATCTGTTAACTCTCTATCTGTTTTCAGCAATAAAAATTATTTCATGCACTGTCTGCAATCGCCATTTATATACCTTCAGTACTTTGGTGGATGGAAATAAGGAAGCCTGGAGCATGCAGAAGGGAAGGTACTACGTAGCACATTTTGTAGCAATACATTAATCTGGGCCTCTGGTTTTCAAAGCATCACACAGACCAGGATTCCTGGGAGGATTTGCCATAACCCTTGAGGGATAGACATCGTACGTTCAGCCCAGAGGGAGGTGTGAGGAAGCAAAACAACCAGACCAACTGCGTGCTCTGGTTCCCCAGCTCTCTGAAGGCCTGTCCTTCAGCAAGCAAATATTTCACTGCACATGACCCACCAAGGCTCAATGAGAAGCTGCCCTTTCCTGCTCCTGCTTGTCATGCAAAACAAAACCAAGCAAAAATTTATGCACTAGTGTGTGATTGGTAGCCTTCACCCTCCACCTGTCTCTCCCTCTGCATGGTCGCCTGCAGATGCAGGATGCTCAGGATGCTCATGGTGGGATGGGCATCTCCTGCCAGGCAGGGGCTGGATGCGGTGTGGGTTGAACTGTTGCCGTTGGAGATGGAAACAGATGCTTCCTGGTGGAGGCTGCATTGGCTAATTCAGGGCTTTGTGGTTTGAGACAGAATCCCAATTATTTCCAATTAGGAGATCGTAGTGACAGCTGCTGTGAACAGGCCCTTCTCTGGCAGCTGAGAAACCTACCTCCACTTTCAGCTGGGCTTGGATACCTGCATTTCTAGTGTGGGGCTCTCAACCTTTTATTTTATAACCTCTTTTTCTTTCACTTCTTGCTTAAGCAATTCTTCCTCTCTCTCACCCAACACCACCCTGTCAGGCAGTTTTGGACTGAGCCAGCCAGCCAAAATTGGAGGAAAAACCTGTTTTTATTTTGCCTGGAGAGAACTGATCACAGAAGGTGTGTCATTTAGGGAAGTTAAGGAGAAAGGAAAGGGAGAGCTAGAAATTTATTCTGATTTAGTGTTAAAAATATAACTATCTACTACTGTGTTAAAGACTGATATTTTCTTTCTACTTTTCTTTCTTTATTGTCCAACTATATCACACAGTCCAGAGAGAGAATTTGGGAGAAAGGGGCATAGAGCCCTTTACTGGCTTGAAAATGCTGGCTGTGGTAGAGGAGTGAATAGGACAATAAGATGTTCAACAAGAAAACATGTTTCTCGCCATTCTGTCTCGTAACTACTCACCAGAGGCAAATTTAATCCTAAAAATACAAACTAGACAGATCCTTTGGAAGGAGAAAGGTTAAATTGCGGGTGCTGGCTTTAGTTATGATTCAGCTAAATAGTCGCTTTTTTGGCTACTAAGGATATTGAATCACAGCATGGCTGAGCAAACCAAGAGCAAACCCTGAAGTGCAGAGTCCTGGATAGTCTCTTCCAGATGTTCCAGTGGTTCAGAGCCTACTGTTTCTACCCAGGCATCTTTCCCGATCTCCCTTTTCTATTTCCCTGTCCAGGATGCAGTGAACTTTCATGGTTTCCTCGAGGAGCATTTGTAGAAGGTGCTTTCTCTTACAGGAGAAGGTGCCACTTGGTGGCTGGATGTAAACAGTGATACTGGGCTGGGCACAAACCTTTACTGTGCCAAGGAAGGACACAAAACCCTCTGCTAGTGTCATATCTACTGCTATCAACAAGAATTCGGACATCAGGTTTCAGCCAATAGTGTTTTTCCTGACCCTCACACAACCATGGTCTTCATCGTGGTTTTCATTTTACACGGAACTCGAAAGGAAAGTTTTAAGCTCAGGAGTTCTTTTCAGTTGGTTGCAAAGCACTGAAACAATGAGGTATTTGGATGGCAGTGTTGCCTTTAATCCATGTGGAGCACTTAGATGCTACAGAAGATAAGTGCCTTGTAAATACAGATAAATAGATTAGATTAGACCTTGACAGTGGTTCATGCAAAAGGCATTTTTATGTGCAATTGTAGAGAAATAGCTATTCTGTGAAACCTTGGGCCGGAGCTTCCATAATTGATATTGTTGGAGGAAAGAGGAAGCTAATGGAGTAGAGCTGCTGTGACTGCCCTTTTGTCGTTGACTAATTCTTCCATCAGCCAAAGCGACACTACTGGGCTCCCATTTAGGCCTTAAAGCAAGTGACCGCATTTTTCAAGAGAGCACAGCTCAACGAGCACCGAGTCCTTTCAAAACTCTTCTTTGGAGTTCTGTAATGGTGGGGACGAGGGAAGGAAAGTGCTTTTGAAAATCTTTCACTCTCTTTTACGTGTTGACAGCTCGGAAATCTGGACCCTGGCGTGGCTTGAAGAGCAGCCCATAGAACTGTCACCTGCTAAGGCTTGGGACTAAGTCATGTCCCTGGTGGAAATATTCTCCTCAGCAATTACAAAGACAGTGGTGGGAGAAGGATGTGGGGTTCTTGTTCTGATCAGCTTCACCAGAGCTGGTCATGAGTTTAATTAACTGGTACCTACCCCAGACCATTCAGGTCTAAGGTCCCAGTAAGTGGAAGGTTCCTCCTGAATGATGTAGATTCATGTCTTCCTAAGCTACACAGCTCTGGTCTACAGCAAATGAAGGCAGACCCTGAATCTTAATTTATCCACACAAAAATAAGAGATAGAAAAGCAGAAAATAAACATTTGAGTGATCTAGGAAATCCTGAAACAAACAGCAGTTTAGTTCCTCAAACAAGGTACAATTAAGTAACAGCATTGCTCCCTCAGCACCACTCGTTCCTGTTGCATTAGGTACAAAGCCCAAGTGCTTAAAAGCTAGGAGATAAATAATTAAGAACATCATCTATCTTTTATCGCCTACATAAAGCATACAAAGGGTGAAATCCTGACCCGTCTGAAGGCAGTGTCAAAGTTCTTCTTGACTTTAGATGAACTTGGATTTTACCTAAACTGTTTTGTCAAATATGATAAAAAACATGTGTCTAAATACACCTCAACAATCTCTATTCCAACCCAAATGAGGTACTTTTTTTTTCTATGATCACTTCTAGAATTTTAACAGAAAACAAAACCTTTTTAAAAACTGTGAAAAACACCTACGAAATGAATGTTGAAGAAGAACAGTATTATGGAAATAGTTGTAGTGTGTTTGCTTTAACAATTATTTTTTTAAGTCTAAAAATGAGCACATATTCACCTATTACAAATGCAGTATTACCCAGTAGTAATGGCACTTGGAAGTACTTCAACTAACTAATCATATTTGCCGCTTATGAATATTCCTTAAAAGAAAATGTTTGTACACCAAATTCAGTGAAATAAAAATATCACACTAAAGAGGGCAAACAAAAAAGAAAACAATCCACAGGTTAAGTATGAGGTTGTTTAGCCAAAATAAAAAGTGCAATTCGGTATGCTCAAAAAATATATATTTACTATGTGGGCAGTATAGGGTTTCAGGAGTCCTTAATCATTCATTTCCTTGCTTGTAAGTGTGAGGGTTTTGCAAATGATGTGGTAAGTAAGTACATTGTTGTCACTTAGCAACCTTAACTCATTTCTGAAGTGAGTTGTTTGTTTCTATAATAAATGAGACACTCAGATACCATGGTGATGAGCACAAGGGACCTTGTATGCTTAGGCAGAGTGCTATCTTGATAAATATGATATTGCTCAGAGGTATGAGGCCCTGACAACAGAGGAGCAGCTCTTCCTTCTTGGTCACAGCGTAGAAACATGGTCACTGGCTGTGTTTGTGCTGCCTTATGAGGAGCACCTGAAAGCTCTTCTGAACACAAGACTTCTTGTCCTTTCAGGCAGAAAACCTGGAATTTTTGCCTTAGCTATGACTGGAAGTCACCTCTGCAATGTCCAAGATCCTAGCTGTCTGAGCATACCTGGGATGGGTTTGTAGCGAGCTCGCAGATGCTTTTGTTATCACCAGCCATCAGTGTGAAACTTCATCCTTTGCATCCAGCTCCATACTCCAAAAACAGTCTTTTCATCTCCAGGCAGTCCTGCCAGAGCTGCACTGGGCCCTCTCTTGTCCCCTAATTACTCCTTTATGCACTTCTTCTGATGTAACACAGCTATAAAGCCAGCTTAACCAGCTGGTAGAAGATTGCTGGCCTCTGGGAAGCCTGCTGTGATAAAGAACCTTCAGTGTGGTTCCTGCAGATGGGATCTGATGCCAAACCTTGAGGGCTGTGTCTGGGGAAGAAAAGAAAAAGACAAATAGTACAGCTGAGATAGAGCTCCCTCCCTCAAATTTGAGCTTCTGGTTTCTGGAAGTAAATTAAAGCACAAGAGTTAATAACAAATGTCAAAATAGATTCTAGGCAACTCTGTTCCATCTTAAAACTGCATTTATTGTACAAGACTCCTGTAAATCCCTGTACATAGTCCATCCTGCTTGAGCTCACCTGATTTTTCTAATTTTTCTCTTCCCTCACTCCTTTTCTGTATTTTCTGACTCTACACACAATATATCTTATGTTGCTGTTACTGCTTCTTGAGTTTAAATTAATCTTTTAAAGAAGGATGAACCCCATGAACCTCCTCTTAGTTTTAGAAATCACATCCATATTCATAAAACACTAATCATATTTGATACATCAGAATTCATTGTGAAACATGCTAACCCTTCATGTTGCTTCAGTTTTTAATCTTGTAGGAAAAGCAATCATCTATGCAACGCATTCGAAGGGGTTGGACTGGGCTGTCTTGGGTGTCTCGTTGAGTCAGCTTCCTTGTTTGTACAATACAGCTTATGCTTCTGAATCCAAGCTATCATCTAAAAACATAATTAAGTCTTCAGCACTTCAGTAGCAAGAGGAATCTTCGCAGTGTGAATCAAACACCATCTTCTCAGCAATACTGGCCTGAGTCTGCAGCTTCTCTGGAAGAGCAGCTCTGAGCTTTCCCCTCGTGCCAACAGTGTGGCCACACCGAAACCTCAAGATCTTATTCTTGCGAATCAGCAATGGCAAAAATTTCGCCTGCAGCCAAAGAATAAACAGAGAGATGACTGTTTGTAGAGAGTAGTAGGGTTTATTATTATGTAGTGGCTTGTTTAACCTAGGTACAGTTTGTGGATCGGAGTATTTCTGCCCTTCAGCCATTTGCACGAGTGTGCACAGTTTTCTACCTGTTTGCAGAATGGGATTTTTTTTGGCAACATCTAGATCAATGCAAGATTAGGTATGTCACTTTTTTTGGTTTTCTTTTCTCCCTCCTCTTGTTCCATTAATCCTGATCTCTGCTTTAGAGGAGGAATCTTCACATGAGCCCAGATCCTATAATCTACTCTGCTTCTCTTGCTGCCTACTTCAGGATTATCTCTTCTTTCCCATGGCCGTGTGCCAGCTGGGCTGGGACAGGAGACAAGCGGCTGCAATGGGAAGGACAGTGACAAAGGGACCATGACTCTCACCATGGGCCACCTCCCATGGATGGTGTAAAGGTGACTGGCTCCAGTCCATACACTGGAGTTATTCTGCTTTTCCCACAGCCCCAAGTTTGGGGCTTCCATACTTTTTCAAAGAGATATAGCTGTTATTTGCTGAAGCAGATTCTAAGCGTGCCACACTTAATAATTCAGTGGTGAACTTTAGAGCTGAGTACAGGGTGAAAAATAACTTGCTTTAGTAAGTACAAAATCTCCATTTCTGCTGCCTTTGCTTCTCACTCCTTCTCTCACCCGTGGCCCCAGCAGCCCCCTGCAATCCAAACACTCGCTGTTATTATGTGGCGGAGCGAAAAAGAAAAGCGGACGGGGAGGAAAATTCATTTCCTCTCTGTGGGATGTTTATTGTTTTTCGTGCTCTCAGCAGTCCAAGGTCTCTGTCATTTTACGTGATGTTTTATAATGGGAACGGTTCTCATAGGCACCAATGAGTTCATCTGCGGAGACGCGCGGAGCCCGAAGATTTAAATTTATACCTCCGTGACACCACTGTAATTGGGACTCCCGGGAGAGGGAACCCTGACAAGTGACACAAATAAACCCTGCCAGACCCCTTTCAAGACCTGTAGCAGCAGCAACCCCAGGAGTATTCCCGTGATCAAATTACCCTTAAACAAATGCTTCGGCAGTAAAGTAAGGATGTAACCCATGAAGGTCAGCAAGGTGTTTGTAGGATATGTTTACTGGTTTATTTCCCATTGCCTGCTCCCATTCAAACACCATGAGTTGCAACAGTGGCAAAATGGTACTGGAAGAAGCTGCAAACCTAATTAAAAATCGTTACTCTAGTTGTCTAAGGATACATTTATTTAGGTCTTCCCTACTTCTGTAGCTGTTCAGGCATAATTACACTGTTTCCCTGAATATAAACAAATAATACAAAGTACACATATTTTCCTCTCCTGTGATCTGAAATTTGGCAAAGTATGTGACGTTTGTTTGGGGAACTGATGAAAACGTTTCGAAGATGTCTATATCTCAGCAGAAAAGAGGAGGTTAAGAAAGATAGGCAGGCAGATAGATATGGATATACAGATATATCCATAGATATGGATCAGTTTGCTTCCTTTCTCCAACCTTTTTGCAGTGAGTACCTGTTTTTGGTGGGGAGAACTGCAGCGCATTGCTTGTAATCAGATCTCAACAGCCAAAGCAACAATGATCTTTAAATTCAACCTTATTTTCTGTCCCCCTTGTGATGCCAACCCGCGTGACTCTGGCTCAGCCCCTTCACCGCTTGCTCCTGGGTTTTTATTTCGTTTTTCTTGGTCAGATTGTAAGGTTTTTAGAGAAACTACCTGTTGTATAAGTATATATTATTTTCACCTAGGAGGAAAAATAATTAATACTGATGTAAGTGTTGTTTAAACAGGTGGGAGGGAACACATTTCAGGTGTTGCATTGCTATAACTGTTGGTTACAAGAAGAAAAGTCCCCATAACTGACTCACAAACTGTGCTGGTGTGAAGATTCCGTATTGACCTTGTACAAAGCACAAATAGATCTTTCTGATAAAAATAGTAAGACGGAAATTACAGATGTAATACAAAAATCACAGGATGAAACTCTCAGACTGGATTATGTAGCAAGTTCAAACTTGAAGACTAAAAGAGCTTGTAAATGTCTTTTATTCTGGATTTTCTCCCAGAGGCATCTGCGTTTGAAACATAAACTTCCTTATTGGTTAGCACGGGTCTTTGTTGTAAGCTCAATGCCTGGCAGGATCTGTAAATTTAATAAAAGCTTGATGGGACCCAGGAACTTTAGCAAACTGTTCTTAGAAAGAATTAGTCATGATGTCAAGGGACTCCTTCATTCCTTGATCTTTTTTTATCACTTAGTCATTAACTGAAGTTCACATTCCTGGATCTAGCCTTGTTGACAACTCATCCCTTGGGTTTTTGTTCTAAGACAGGCCATGTCCTGGCCCTGAATCTCCCTGTCGTGTTTTAGTGATGCTCCTGTTTGAGAGCTGAACAATTCCATGCAGGCAGATGAACAGCTTTTGCCAGTGGGTTGGCGTTCCCAGGAGCAGAGCAGGGCCAGCAAATGTCCCTTTCAGGACACAACTCCCTGCAGCTCTTCATTTTCCTGCAATAAAGGAGGAAGCCCAGGGATCTTTTCTTGAATGCTGGTCCTGCATCCGTGCTCCAGGTTGTGTATCTCAGTGCAAGGAGATGCCCAAAGGCACTCTTTCA
This sequence comes from Patagioenas fasciata, assembly GCF_037038585.1. Lineage (NCBI taxonomy): Eukaryota > Metazoa > Chordata > Aves > Columbiformes > Columbidae > Patagioenas > Patagioenas fasciata. The sequence goes on from NC_092539.1 coordinate 5,248,906, forward strand.
GTTTTGGAGCAGTCTAAGCTGCCTCAGTAGGTGTAGCCGTACTACCAGGCAACCCAGTCTGCCCAGTAGCTCACCAACTCAGGCTTCTTAATATCCCAGTTACTCAGCGCCCCTGGGTCATTCTGTGCTGGTGATAAAAACTGCAATCACAGACCTGAACTTTTGTGTGTTTCCCTTAGCTCGCAATCACCAGAAGATGATTTAATTGCATGAGAAAATATTCTCTTTAATCTCTTAGAATTAGTCATCTCTTCCTCAGTCATCTCTCTATATTTTTGGTTAGAGAGACTGAAAATCTTAATATATCAGTGACATTTATAACACATGTTAATATTATAAAACGTCAGCGCTCTATTTGCAGAAATGAATACTGATGTGATGGGAGTGTTTTATTATGTCAATGACTTTTATTATAAATATGATAAAACTGTGTCATCCTTTTTTTTTTTTTTTTTTTTCCAAATAGAAAATAAAACCACCTAATCATTTATCTCAAGGTTACTGCTCTGCTACCTGGTTAATTTATTCAATAGCGTTGTTAGAGAAAAATACACCCTGCAATGGATTTTCACATTGTGTGGTCATTTGATGGATTTTATCATTTACTTGCATGTTCATTTAGGATTAGAGTGTGACAATAAGAGCAGAAATAGGGGTCACATAGTGACTTCCTACGGATGCAAAGCCAGGTGATGAAATGTAGTTTTAACTGAATAATTAACCATTTGCAGAGAATGATAGGTGGCTTGATACCAAGGCATCTTCGTTGCTCTCTCCTGGCTTCTAAAACTGCTGTGTCTCAATCCCACCAGCCCCATCTGTAGATGATGCTCTTGGAAAAGTTCTTTCCCTGGTGCTCCCCTGGCCCTTAAGTTCATTGCCAAACCCACAGAGATATTAGAGGCTTTGGATGGCATCTTGAATGAGTCCATCGTGTGATACCATCCTAACAATTAATCTTTATTACTGCAGCCAGTATTTACTGTTGTGAGCTGAACTGTTAACTATAGGTGGTTGTGTTTCTGACCCCAAAATAAGGAGGCAGATTCACAAAAAATCGAGAGCTTGTTATAAGGATAATGTTATTTTATGGAAAATATTAGTAAATACTAAGTGTTTGTATGTAAATTTCTGCTCTTTCTCTGAGTGTTTATATTTCTTTGCTAATTTTTTAAAATTGCAGACCCATAAGAATCATCTTTACGAGAAATAAAATATTGAAGTATTTAAAGGAGAGCATGAGAACACTTAGCATAGAGTCATAGAATCATAGGTTCATACAAAATATCATGACTCCAAGGGCTGGGATTTTTCAGAATACCAAGAAATATCATGGAAGTCTCCCCAATGTTAGAAGCAGCCACCACACTGAATCGGCACAGTCTTGATCCGCAAGCCAACACACAACATGATGAGGGATCGTTCCCCTGGGGAGGAAGCACGGGGAGGACGGAGATTGCAGCGTTAAGATCATGCTGTTGCTATGGTTAGTTGCATGCAAGGATTCATTTTTAAACTTTCTTCTTCTTCCCTACGTCCCATTCTGTCTATGTGCTGGTGTCATTGTGAAGGGAAACCCAGGATTTCAGTCCTTGTAAGAAAGACATCTGGTTTGGTTATTGACATGAAGGAGGTCAGGAATAGGCTGTTGAGGATGACACTCATACAGCAGATAATAAATCCAGGGTAAAATTTAATGGGTGGGTGTTTTTAATGGTAGGTATCTAAAATCCGGAGACACACTAGGTCTGTTTTTTCAGGAGACCCAGCAGAAACATTGCATGCATAGGAGGAGCTGCCCAAAGGGGTCTGCAGGGATGGAAAAAGGGTTGTGGGGAATTAATGAATGAAAACCTGAGGAGCCAGACCGACGGGAGCATCTTGAGATGCCACCAAACCAAAGAGCAGCGCAGGGCAGCAAAGCTCCCTTAGCTGCTACTTGAATGAAGAATATCTGTAAGCTGACTCCGCTCTAGTGCTCCATAATTTGGTGCTTTGGGGAAAGAGAAATAACTTTCTGCTGGTGTTTAATTCAGAGATTTCCCAAAGGGGAAAACATGAAGTGCCCACCCCTTGGGGCACTGTTGATGGGACATGGGATGGGACCATCCCCTTCCCACGCAGCAGGAGAACCGATGAAATGCTGCCTGTGTCACTTGGCTGTCTCAACAGTGGGTTTGTGATGGTTCCCCAAGGACTCCAGTCTGAAGCAGCATACTCACACAGCCATAGGTTTCTCCCTCCCAGAAGTGAGCTACAGCAGCACTTCAGCTGAGACAGAACAGCAGCTCTTTAAAAGAAAATGCTGCAGCTTCTCTTTTAAATGTTCCACTGGGCTCTTAAGGAGGTTCGCGGACGTCCATGAGGCTCTGAATACTAACGGATACAGTAATGAGCCCTCATAATTCACAGCACTGCACAGGCGGTCTCATATCAGCAGCAAGGGAGTGCGAAGTGTCCTGTGGTTGCAAAGCAGGACGTGGAAATCGGCTCGTCTCGTAGTTTTCTTTACTTTCTTTCCCTGTTCTCAAGCCTTAAGGCAGGAGAGGGCACATATACCTTCCTGCCCTGGGTTGTCAATGGCTATAGGTAAACTCAAAGTAAGGAAATCATGGCAAGTTATTTACCCCCTTGAGGAAATGTCTTGTTTAAGAAACCTAAATCAGGGTTTATTCAGAAGATCTCCTAATTAGACCTACAGGAAAACCTGATCTTCCATTTATACTGCTCTCAAGCTGCTCCTGATATCATATTAGTATGGATGAATTTTTCTCACTTTAGACTTTCTTAGGGGTCTTTTTATTGGTGTTTAACATGTCCTTTAAAGCAAGGTCTGTAGAAACAGTATTCTGTATAGCACTCAGGAGTTGAAAACCTATAGAAAATAAGACTGGAAAGAAGATCTCTTGAGGCACAGGCAGATTTTAAGTCCCCAGAGGTCACTGTCAGTTGGACTGTTGAGATGTGGTTGCACTGCTGGTTTTGGTCCCCAACAAAAAAAAGTATTGATGAGAAGGAGTGGGAAAAAGGAAGATAATCTATAAATAATTTATATGTATCTATATCAATACATCTATAGATCTGTATCTAGTTATCAGTGCATTTCCTTGCAGTCGTCCTCTGGACACTTGTCTGACTTTAGCAGCGATGAAGCATTCACCCTCCTTCCCGGTGCTCACTCATACAACAGCTGGCGAGTGCCGGTTGTGTCCTGACCTGAGCTGGGTTTCGTTGGCATTTCTCCTGCAAGCGAGTTTTTATACCTTCCGTTTCATCTCATCTCACACTTCAGGAGCTGACTGCTGGGAGGGAGATTGCGTGAGGGAGGAAATTCCCTTTGGTGTGTGCTGGGATTTCAAAACACGGTGTGGATGGTGCACTGGAGAGCACAGCTGACTGCAGGTCACCCAGGAGATGCCTTTAGTGAGTACTAGAGGGAAAAGCGTGGTGTGATGGTGCATGTAATACCAGCAAACAAGTGGACCCTGAAGCAGAAGAGTGTCTTTAAGCTGGTGTTACTCTGGAATATAGAAGAGGCTATATGTCTGAATGGCTAAAAGGGGGAAAGCTCTGGTAAGGGGCAGCTCAGGCAGGGAGGTGCATGGGAGCCTGTGTGAGATGACAATGGGCAAGAAACCATTCTAATGACAGAAAAGATCATTATGGTTTTAAAAGAGGGGAATGTCTGAAGGGCCTTAATGCAAAGGCAAAACTGCCAAATCTGTGATGTTGTTGATAAACATGAATAGTGTAAGGAAGAAATGGGGCACGTTGCAAGCTGAGAGAAGGATTAGAACTGAAGATTTTGGAGAAAGAAAAGCTGCACAGAGATGCTAGAGAAAATCAGAAGCATTGGCCGGGGGCAGAGAAGAGGGATAAAGGATGTAGGACCAAAGCACAGAGATGCAAGATTGATTTATGGATAGAGGAGAGCCTGGGAGAGGAGGACAGCCAAAGGGAAACGCTGGCAAGAAGAATTCCCTTGAGGGAGGAGTAATGCCAGGGACAGGGACAGCCTGCCAGATCCTGGTACTCTCTTCATTTGAGTTTGTCACTTCGCTGTAATTTCACCTCCATCTACTTCCACAACTACCTTGCTGAGTTTCTTAAAGATTACTCATTAAAATAAAAGAAAAAAAGAGGGGGAAAATAGCAAAAGAAGAGCAACAGCCATCTCTCTCCATTCTAAAATGAAAGGGCAAGCTGTGTTTTCTGTTTGGGCTAGAAAATGTCTTTCGGAGCTCAGCTGGCATTTAATTTGTTTATTCTTTCTCAGGACTCTCCCTTGCCTCTCTCTGCTCCTGTTTTTCACAGTTGCTCCTAAGTGTAAGGCAAAGCCAATGATGACCAAGTTGGAGGTGAACTTTCAAACCCAAGATATTGGAGCAGGTTAAGAAGGAAATAAATGGAGGCTGCTCAGGCATAATTTAGGAAATGGCTGGAGACAGATGGGCATTTGGACCTGAAACAAGAACAGGCAGACTATGAACTTTGGGGCAGCAGGAGGATTTTATGCTTGTACAAAGAAGCCAACAGTGTTGTTTGGGGGATAAAGAGGGGTGCTAACAACATCCCCAGCTGTGGGATGGAGCCCAGGTGTACTGACCTTCCCCTTCCTGGAGAGGTGACCTCAGCACTATAGTGGCAGCAGGTGGCAATTAATGATGACAGCTTTATGAGTCTATCTGTAACAATGAGGCTTAGCTCCAGAGCAGTTCCAAATGGGACTTTTAAAGGCTATTAAACCAGCTGTGCAGTGTTTTCTGTTTCACAGGAGCAGCAGCGACAATGTCTGTGCCAGTTTTTGGTGCGAGATTGTGCGTGTGGGCACGCACATGTGTGCACAAAACCCATAAGGACTGCGGTGCACTAAAGCTCTCGCTGCTTCCCAGGGCAGCTTTCAGATTTCAGGTCTGATCTGAGGAGGAAGGGAGCTGGAAACACAGTGTCCTTTGAAAGAGGAGCCTAAATCCCACTGGCCTTGTCCATAGAGATGGCGATGCTGAAATAAAAGAAGACAGATGTTGCTGTCTTGCAGCTTGCCATGTACAGCCTCATTCCCTAGTTCATGCTGCCCTTCCGCCATCACAGAAACTCCAACTATGTCCTCCTTACATCCTGGAGGAATATTTTTTTCCCAAGCTCACGCTCTTGGCACTCATGGATTAAATTTTCCTCTGGGATAAGGAGTTTCTGATTATTCAAACTAGAGGTCAACAGATCAGCAGGGCCTTATAGCAGGTAGTAGCGGGGGAAACCAGGCATAGATGAGTGGTTACGAAGACAGGTTAATCAAGAAAGCAGCTAAAAGAAGCAAAAGGACATTAACCTTTGACACTAGGGTAGATCACTTGAAGATGGAAAATAAGTATAAAATATCTTCATGTTTCACCAGGACAAATTTAATTTGAGAGAGGATATGTCTGGAGCAATCAAGGGAGTGCAGTCGGTGTTTGACTCCTGGCACTTAACAAACCAGGCATCCCTGATATCCCATTTGTCTATCTGCATCCCAGCCTGAGATTTGGGAGTCACCCATGGCTTAGCTAAGCTAAGCCTGGCTAAGCCATGCTGTCCATTCTGGCAGAAAACCCGCTGTTCTGTCTCATCCCAGTCTTGCCTCTGCCTGCCTTGCAGCACGAGGCTCTGCAGAATATCCAGCCCACCAGTATCGCTTTCATTTTGGGTTTGCACAGCCCTTTCCTTGGGATCCGGGGGACTTGTTTGTATTAATGTAATTGGCAAACACATTGTTCAAATATTAGCAGTGGCAGCAAACCCATTGTGTGGGACCAGGCAAGGCAAGTGGTCCCTTCATTCACAACAGTTAAACCTGGATGTTGTTGCCAGGCGTGTTCGGTGCTGAATATGATCCAGAAAAGCCGTCCAGCTCTGAAGCTGGCTGAGCCGCTCCGATCTTAGTCATTATTAATTTGACTGGGGAGAAAACTCCATATAAAGGCCTCTTTCTGCAAGTGACAAAGCGTTTGGCATCATGTTGAGCTGCCTCTGGTGCAGGGAGGGGATGGAGCTGTGCTGGAGGAGCCTTAGAGCCAGGTTCATCGCACCCTCCTCTTCTCCAATTCCAGCCATGTCGTCCTAGGAAGAGGTGAAGCAGGAGGGTTGCATAAAACTGGGAAAACAAAGGTTTGAATGAGCAGCTTTGCCACCATGGGAGAGTGTCCTAATGGCACTGGGATTATGTGAGATATGAGTGAAGAGGTTTTCCAGATGCTTTGTGGAATAGGAATTCATGGGAAGTGTTTATAGCAGTGAGCCAAATTCCACAACCTCCCTGAAATCAATGATATTTTATGCCCAGTATGAACTGGGTCAATATTTTTATGATGAGGCCCTGACTGATACACTACTTGCTTAAAAACTGGAATGAAAGTGATCGTAAAGCTCAGTTTATGCTTAGATGTATGGGCGTGTGAATAATGCAGTTCCTATAAGACAAGATGGGAGGAAGATCTTTTAAATTCTTTATTGATGAATTTAATGTAGCAGACAATACCAATTTGATGACATGATGAAGGGGCTGAGGCTGCCAGGTCCATGTCTCTGATTTGGGCTATTCCAACAGTTGATGAAAGCGAGAATTTGGGTCATTAACTATTCATCTCCCTCCTGAGGCTGTGAAAAGAAGTACCAATAAGATCACAGAGATCTCCAGCTTACTTTCATGTAAAATGGAATGCCAATGAGAGGATGCTGGCAAAAGTATCCATGATACTGAGGACTAATAAGAATGTACTTGCACATCACTGTCCTGTATACAAAAATCCCCGACATCTCCTCCTTCATCCTACTGTCCAATAATACCAATGTTCTTTGGTCTTTCAGATAAATCCCTAGTTCTTGGAGATATATATTAAGGAATACTCTTTTTTTTTTGTGTAAGAAAACATGCAATGCTTTTCTCTGTAGATGCAGTCAAAAAAAAAATAAACAAAACCCCACAATTCCCCCCCACCATGATCCCAGCATATCCTAAAGATTTAAAATAGAGAAGACACATAAACAAGAATTCAAAACGTGCTTGTAAAAACCTCATGCATTTTTTCAGCAATTCTCATGCTGTTCGAACACAGAAAGCTGGGCATGCCCTAGATGCAATCGACGTATCTCCTGCTATAACTCTGTTGGAGTTGAGATGAGCTACATAAGCAGACAATTTGGCCCATAATTTTTCTTGCGATCGGCAATTTAAAAAATAATCTCTGAAGGCAGTAGGTGTTTGAACATCGTTATCTCTGCTCATGCTGACACCGTCCCTTACCGCTCCATCCTGAACCAAACTCTCTGCGCTGTCTGGAGCTTTGGCCACAGTCCAGCCTTTTGTCTTGTCAAACCAGCCAGATCACGCTTCTGCTCAACTAGGTTAAGACTAGACTACAATAGGAATAAGCCCCTCCAGGCCTATGCTCTCACTTCCCCAAAAAACCTGACATTTGAAAGAAAAATCCACCCGATGTTGTTTTTACTTCAGGGACGTCACAGCAGTGCTACGTCCTCCCTTCTGTGGGTAAACTGAGGCATGGAGGGGATGCCTGGTTTGCTGTACGTAAAAGAAGATCTGTAATAGCAATACAGATTTCACCCCAAGCCACATCTCCTCACTGGAATAATTTTCTTCTTAAACCGAATCTTACACTTTAACTGAAAGTCTGTCTTTAAATGAGAGGAGAGCAGAACCCGTGGTTTCAGCAAAGTGTTTTTGTTAGAGCTGGAAAACCCTGGAGCTTTTGGTACATTATCGGATTCATTTAAATTTTGTTAAAATTAATGGGAAAAAATAAGAAAAAAGCATTAAAGGAAGCTTTTTCTTTTAATGTGTATAAACTCAGAGAGATTGATGGACTGATTTTTTTTCTACACAACTGTTTTGTTAATGAAGTATTTTGTTGTTTATTTACCTTTACAAATATCCAAGGACAGCTTCACAGCAGGGTTTATGTTATTCCCCAGGAAGCGGAAAGTTTGTGGGTTTAGGGAAAATGTTTTTATTTAACATTTATAACAGAATACAGATCTGATTCGCATGCAGAATTTTGTCCCATTAAGACATTTCAATATATCAATAGGATTGATAGCAGGAAAAAGTTAAACATAAAAGTAACTTTGTTGCAAAATAAAGGATAGTTTGAAGATGCTGAAAATTTTATATTAAGTTAAAATCCTCCAGATATGTCAATTTGCCTCATGATAATGGTATTTTGGGGCACATTATTCTCTCCCATGAGCTTCAGAGTTGGGCTTATACCCATCTACTTCAAGGGAAAATCTGAAGCAGTTTCTATGATGCTGATAGTTTTGAGCTGATTTTGTTTTTTAATTTTAATAGAGACTAAATACTTCTTTGCAAATATTTTGATGGAAAAATCTCTAACAATTCCCTACAATTAAAAGAACTCAATTGGATTCCTTAAGTGGTCTAAATTCCATGGAACTATTGAGACAAGTCATATTCATTGCTAGCAGTTTGCCACTCAACTTTCCAGCCTGTATAAGCTGAAATATCTGTGAATAACACCAAACAGGAGATTTTCAGATGGAGCTGCAGATCCTGGACCATTTGAGATGTTTCCAACAGGCTCCATTTATTATCTCTACAACCTTACTTCTTTGCTATCAAAAGCCAACCAAACATGAAATAGCTGGTTCAGCCACATGAAATTAAACACATCTCACTCTCTTTTTTTTTTTCCTGTGCCCTTGTATGATCCGAAGTTAATAAAATAACAATAAGATCCCAGAAGTACTAATAGGATAGTATATGGGGAGAAAAAATAAGCAAGACGCAATATGAAGAAAAGATGAGGGAAAAAAAGAGGAAAAGGAGGAAAGAAGAAAAGAGAGGCAGGAGCAAAAAGGGAAAAAATGAAAGTAATGCAAAAACAAAAATAGGGGAAAGGATGAACAGAAAAAGTGCAGATGGAGAAGACAAAGCTAAGAAGATGAATGGGTGGGCTGAAGGAAGGGGAAAGCTGAGTAAGGAGCGATGAGAAGCTCCAGAGTGATGGTTTTGCAGGTGCATCTCAGCAGGTTGCTGCTGATCAGCTCTCTCAGGGACACAGCATGTTACCTGGACCAATTTATAAAAGAAATGAAAAGGAAATGGACTTGTTATAATGAACACCATTAATTCACCTCTTCAGACTTCATTGTTTGAACAGAGAGTATCAAACTACTCAATTGTCATTTGTCTATTCCATTCTTCTCTGGTGCCTGTTGGAAATGACTGGTGAGCACATACACCCCTGAATAGCTGCACAGCCACTAATTAGCATATATATTGTTTGTCCTGGTACAAATTTATAGCAAACAGCAATATTTTACACTCCAGTAAAGTTAATAAATGAGGCTTTAGGCTATAAAAATTTCATGTTCTTTTGTGCAAAGGTCAATTATAAATAGTTAAGTACATATTCATTCAAAAGCTCTGGGCTTCAGCACAGGAAGAATAAAATATATTTTGGTCAGTCAGTTTGCCAGCTGGACAAATGCCTCTTGTGCAGCCTCTGAGACACCTCTCTCCAAAAGACCACACAGTTGTAGAGCGCTTTTGGCTGCGAGATGACTAATGTCCGATTTTAGGTTAGAAAAGGTATGATAGGATCACACTTGGCTGGAGTAGGGGGGACTTTAATGATTAGTCTTCTCTGAGGAGTTTTGGGGTTAGAAAATCAGATGCATTCACTCAACAGCTTCAGTGATGCTACTAAGGACAAGAACAGAGGAAGAAGCTACAACTAGGGAATATGAAAGCCTTTCCTCATTTTCAAGATAGAAGGAAATCTAGGTTTAAAGATATCTTGTTATTTGCATTATGGGAACACGTAGGAGCTACATTGTGCTCAACACTATAGATATGTAAAAGAGAGGTGGCCTGTGTTTCAAAGGGCATAATCTGCATATGAGTGATGGAAGGAAAGGTTTGACAGTTGTGTGCATTATTACTGATATTACTCCTTTATAATATACTTACAACAGTAAGACTATATCCTGTTATACAAGGTCATATGTGAACATATAAAGACAGGCATCCCTCCTCAAGACTGAGAGCTTATAAGGCAGAGGATCAATGATATATGGATATATCTTCTTTCTCGTGCAAGGGGAGAGGAAAAGCTTTGATATTTCTCGCAACAGTCTTCTTGAGAATGAAGGCATTAAACCACGGAAACTTTTTTTGAGTGATCCAGGGGAAGTTGGTCTGTGACAAGGTAATTTGATCAGAGGGCATTGGAGATGACAGAACTAAACTCGGTATAGGATGCAGGAGGCTAGTTACTGGAAAGAGACACTGTGAACAAGAGCATCTGAAGGCTTGACACTGCGGGAGGTTAGGAACGGGGAAGGCTGGAGCCCAGATCAGGGAGGAAGCAGTGTTAAACAAACTGTCATCCAGCATTTGCTATCAGTGTTAACCTGGTAACCAGGCAACTGAGAGATATGTAAGAGGCTCACTGCATCATCCAGAGTGAAGGGATGCACTTGGAAGGGATGAGAAAGGGCTTGAGAGCTCTGTGATTCGTGGGATTACCAACCCCTCATCAGGAGCTGTTGGGCTGGTAACGCAGGGGAGACACACGCAAACTTCATAGGATAGATCACAGGTGAAGCAGGAAGGCATGGAAATGAAGGAAAGAAATCTGTGTGGCTGTACTGAAGATCCTACACTAGCCATCACTAGCAACCTCTGAGCAATTCCCGCAGTTGTCCCAATTGCAGTTTTTCACTTCGGTTTTATACTTTCTAGGTTTGTCCATCCCATGTGTCTCTGTGGAGCTTTGTTCTCAGCTGTGGGTCATAACCAGGCACACACATCATCCCTCTGCTGCCCAGAGACCACATCAGACACTACCAACTCTAACAAAGGGCAGGAGAGCCACTGATCTGCAGTGAACTTCCCTACAGCAGCAGGTGAGGATGGAGGAATAAAGTTGTTAAAATAGACCACTGACATCCTGAGATTGGCATGTCTGCAGGTTGGAGCAAGGACACCCTCAGGCTGGGGTGATTTCATACAGGGAATGATTTGAAGTTCCTATTGAAGAAGTTTGGGAGGGAACAGAAAGCTGTGTAGAAGGGAGATGAAATCAGGAATGCTTGGCACATGGAGAGATGCAGAAAAGTTTTGGGACAAAGCAAAGGGTACAGAGAAGGGGTCAGAGGAAAGAGGAGATCATGCCACTGCCTGAATTGTTGATGCTCTATGTACATCCAGATGGGAGAACTCAGTAAGCAAAACTTGGTTTTCCCACTCATCCTGCTTTTTGCTGGGTGAACTGGGATGCTGGACATGTGAGCAGAGAATGTGCAGGGAGCTGGCAGCTCTGGGTTCTCTGGGAGGAGGCATCCTAGATGCCACACGCTTCTGTATTGGGCTTAATGGTAAAGTTGACCGAAGCTAAACTATTTCTATCATAATAACCTGTGAGTGCATTTCCACCCAATCCGTTTTTTCTTCTTGACATTAAGGGAGCTCTGCAGCAGCAGGCAATCCAGCAGAGAGCAATAACAGAACTGGAAAGGAGAAGCAGTCACCCAAGGTCAGCAGAAGCTGTTGGCTGCTAGTGCCAGGGTGGCTCAGCAAAGTTAGCCACAAAGGGACAGGGACATCTGTTTTGCAGAAGTCTGGTTAGCATAGAGCCCAGGCCTGAGCTGGGCTCATAAGCGTGGTTTCAGAGATGCATCTGGTACCCAGAAAGGGAAGGATGCTGATGTCTGCACTTGGTCAGGAGACAGAGCTCAGCAAAGAAGACAATCCAGCTGTGACTGTCATGTTGGCTTTGCTTCATTTACGGCACCTGTTAATTACACAAGGTTTGCGTTGGGAACAGCTGGCAAAGTCCCTCCTTCTGTCCTGCTTCTGCATGAGCTGGTTTGGTTGTGTTCTTCTCCAGGTTCTAGAGGAATTTAGTTGACTTTTTGTCTCAAAGGTGACCTAAATCAGACCCAGGAGGTTCTTGTCTTTGTGTGTCCAGGCTCCCCTTCTCCCTCTGGTTCTTCTTATGTAAGTTCCCAATTTTAAACTGAGTTGTGAAACAATCTCACAATTTCATCTCAGACCATAAAGACTGACCAAAGGTTGGGGGAAAGCATCTCTTCTTCTTGGATGTTTTCAGGGCCCCTGTATTCTTCAAATTACAGGGCCTCCTAGAGCCAGATAATTTCAGATCTCACTGCTCCAAACCTAGATTCTCCATATTGTTACATAAGTGAGGATTTTGCCTTTTAAGCTTCTGGAATTACTAGAGTCAGAATGGAAGAAGCTTCTGAAGGTTAGGAACTTTAGCCATCCTAGATTATACTCAACTCTGCTGCTGTTAATTCCACCTGGGAAGTGGGGCTGGAAGGAGGGCAAGGAGTGTGAGAGGGGGTGTCCTGTGATCCACATCATCTCCTGTAGCTCCAGCTGTTGTGATCAGAGTGGTTGACAAATACAGGTTAGTTGTCCACTCTCTCACCTGGATGTATTAACCCCTCAGGAGTTCAAAAACTCATATAGATTCAGAAATTTGGAAGCTCAGGCTGGTCTCATCAAAGCTTTCAATGTTATTATCTCTGCTAGTCAGAGGTAGATTCCAAACACCCTCAGGAATTCGCCTTTAATAAACAGTCGTGGGGTGAGGGGGTGGAGAGCATCCAGCAAGGCCCCTGTTATTACATTTTTTTCCTTGTTCAGTGCAGCTCTCACTCAAATATCTCTGAGCCATAGGGGGCTGCTGCTGGTGGTGCGGATCTTATTGCAATTCATTTCTCATCCAAATTAAAATCAGCGCATTCGGTTCACCTTGCTGTGCTGGGTGCTTCTGCTGGAGCAGTGGTCAGTCATCCTGGGACAAAGATGGGAGGTGGACCCTCATTTGAGAGACTTGCAGAATTCATTTGACTAAACAGCTGAAGGGCTTTGAGTAGTTGCTCTCAGGCTTATTCCCAAATCTTCTGTCGCCATCATCCTCCATCACAGAGGAATATGGCCTCGGCATCTTCAGTGGGGAAGTAGTGGGGCTCCTCTTCACTGCTGCTCAGAAATCTAAATTACAAATGCTTCCCTTTGAAATCCTCTCTCACTTGGGAGCAGAGGCACGGGCTCCAGGGTTTATTTTATGTTTTACTATTTTATTCTCATTCTTTCTTTCTTGTCTACAAAAGGTGCTTCTCACAATGCGAAGAGAGGATCTGTTTCTTAGTTTAAGAGGGAAAAAAGTAAATGTGGAACAATAGTTGACAAAATAAGCCTATAAGGGAAAATCTTCCAGCAGTTTTGCTTTTACTGCAAGTTATTATGTACACCCCCTGCTCTGGCATTATTTTATAATCTAAAATATTACCACACAGTAGGAAAAATTAAATACAAATATACTATTACCTCTTTGCCTGGCTTAATGACGGACACCTTGGGTAGGGTTACCCACAATGTTGCTTGTAGATGGTGTCCCACTTGCCTTCCACGACTGCTCGTGTCCCCAGCTCTGTCTCCTCATTTCTATATGCTGCGGAGCCTATTTACTTGGCCAAGAACTGGGAGCCTCCCAACTGAGAGAGGAATTTGAGCCTATGCAGCTATTTATCATTGTATATACACAACCTCTGACATCAATTTCATTTCTTGTTTTTATTGACCCATTTTGCGCTTCTGAAGTCAATTTTCCAAGCCTGTTAGGGGCAGGTGTGCTCCCACGTCATTGTTAAATGGCCACATTCTTCCGAGCTCCCAAAGAGCACAACCCAGGAGCATCACCTTAATGTCCAGGGCTCAAAATCCTACAACCTTCTCCTGCATCCTCACTGGAAATCCCTGCTTGCCACCCTTGGTAACTGCTGAAATATTCTCTCCACACCTCCCCTGAGCTCCCCACTGGCAGAAGCCTCTTTGGATTTCCAATTTAACTCCTCCAGGGAGAGTGTGCCTGGAAGGACGGAACATAAGCTTACTAAATGAATCTCTTAATCATTGTCATTTTAGTCTTAAAAAATCCAGCTGAAACAATAGTATATTTTTTTTTGCAGAGAAATGGAAGTCCAGAAGTGAATTCTCCCTTCATCTGATCACATCCCTCTTGAGAAATATTGTTTCTTGAGCTGATTATAAGGGGTTTTTTTATAAAGCATATTTCCTTGTGATATTTTTCATATTTAGCGAGGTGAAAATGCCAGTCAATAATGCTATTTTATTTCTGTGCAAAGAGAAATAGAATGTGTATACCAGGCTTTGAAGCCTTCTTGACTAAACATAACAAGTTTTCTCAGAAGGATCCAAACCCAGGATATGTCTTTATAGACCAGGTTGGAACTTGCTATCAGTTTGGGCTAAGATTGAGATGCCTTTTGTGGTGGGTGCTCCATGTTAAACTATCATAACACATTCAGGTTCAGGGAACAGCACTAATCCATCTTTTTTCAGAAGCTCACAGAATTTAATTATGTTCATATTTGGCCTGGTGAATCTGTGCACCCCTTGTGAGTGAACTGCCTGTAGAGTTATTGTGGTTCACCTGGGATTTTGGACAAAAAACTGGTATAGGTATTTTGTCCCTGCTATTAATTGTCCTGGGGTAAGCCTCACCATGAAAAAAAAGCTCTGCCTAGGAGAAAGTGGTCCTAGAGGAAAAGAGTGAAATGAAATAGCAGAAAGCTCAGCAGCTGCAGGGACATTACCTGCATGGCATGCACGGGAAGGAAGGGTACGGACTGAAAGCTGATCTCCACCTTTCATCCATGCACTGTGCTGCCTACAGCTGGGGAAGGTTATCCCAGATTTGTGAAACAAAAGAAATGCAAAGAAGTCTCCCCATCCTCTGCTTCCTCCCCGAGCTGGATTAAAATTGTGCATTCAGAAGGCAAGCCAGAATGGATTCCATTTAATAAATTCTGTTTGAAAGCTGGCAGCAGGTTTGCAGGCAGCAGAGGAGGGAAGCTCTGGAACAGCCTTCAGCAGGAGGAGTGGGTGGCAAGCAGCAGCCTGGCTGGTTTTATGATGAAGCTTGTTCAGTTTACGAGTGGGATTATGTGGTGCAGTTGCCTGAGATAGCAGGGGACTGGATGCAGTGACCTTTGAGATCTCTTTCCATCACGTGTTCTTCAAGCCACAGGTCATAACAGACATAGTTCAGGTGTTTTTCATGGAAGCTACTTGAGTTTGCACCAGCTGAGAATGTGCCCTAGTGTGGCCAAAGTCAAGCCTGGCAACCTTTAGTCCTTGTGATGTGTGATAACACCTCAGTCCTCTCTGCCCACACCTGGCTTCCTCATAATACCAATGATGTCTTTATTCTGCTATGTCTTTTTCTGTTGCAGAGATGTCAGCAATGGCCAATCTGGTGGCCACATTCAAATATATATTTTTCCCTTTGTCTGGCAATAAAAGATACCTTGAAAGAGCAAGGATGGTGGTGAGAGTGTCAGGTGGGGTCACGAGGCACAAAAGAGAACAAAACAACAATGAGAAAATACCTCAAAACACTTTCCAGAAATAACAGCCTAATTAACACAGCTTTTGTTTGCTCTGTGGCTGAACCTCCTTTTCCAATGACCACTGGGCGATATTAGAGGGAGCTCAACTTTGTTTCTTAGCTTTACCCCTAACAGCCTGCTTTGATAGAGAAATGTGTATGAAATCAGGGGACAGATACACAGCATGTGAACTCTGGGTTGTGTCAGAACTAACCAGCGCAACATGAACATGGGGTACAGAGCACTAACAATGTACAGCCTATTTATATATATATATATCACAGAGGGACAGTGTGCCCCCAGTCAAAGTGCTAGATGGACTACAAACATGGAACAAAAAAAGCAACCTGCCGAAGCTTACGATTCAAGTAAGTTATGACACAGAAAAATAATTCCAGGAAAAAAATATTTGGCAAATAAATTCAAAGAATTAATGATCTCAGTTGTAGGAGGATAACTTACAGAAAGGCGAAATGAGACTAATAAATTAGAAAGAAACAAAATTAGCCTAATAAACCTTTGGCTAGAAGTTAATCATTGCCGTGCACAGGTGTAATGTAAGTTCCCTGTGGGTGACCCCGAGTGCGGAGAGTGATTCAGTGTGGATGTACCAGTCTGGATGTGTCAGAGCTGGTGAGAAAAGTGGGAATCAAGGGTTTGTTTCACTCTTTTATGGAATTCTGGCAACCCTTTGCTGATGAGATAACAGATGTCTCAGTGTGTACCCAGTCCGTTCTTGACGGGAGAGTGACACCAGGTTTGTAGGTCTGGCTGTTAAGCTTTGTAAGATTTCCAGCTTTGTAGGGCTTTTTTCCCGGTTTCTGTGGTCAGCCCAAATGGCATCTGTCGGGCTGTTGTTTCTCTAGAGGTCTCCAGAGATCTGCTGTGCATGCACTGCTGGTGTAAAGTGGCAGTGCTGGACCCATCACTTTGCATGTGAGGATACAAAAGAAGGATCTAGTTTTATAATGTAGCACGATAAAATATATTTGTCCAAGCTGCACAGGAAAGCAAGGACCATTGCACATTTTTTTGGATGAACTGATCCTATGGGCAACAGCTCAAGGGTACAACAGTTTATGGTGTGTCTTAGTGCCTTGTATTACATAGAAGCACCTCTACATCAGCGATGGGAATGGCATCGAGATGCCCCTCCATCGGTCCCTGTGAAAGGGCAGGTTAGGATGGGGAGCATGCCAGGTCAGAGCTCTGTGACCCCAAGCTATAGCCATGGAGCAGGGAATGGTGCACCCAGACTGGTGTTTTGCAGTTGCCAGCGTACACAGCAGCACATTTTCTGTGCATCCCCAGTGCTAGTGAGGAAAGACTTGAAGTGCTGTCTAAAACTCCACTTTTAAGAAACCTCAGCAGCTGCCCAAGGACACTAGTTCGCTTAATTGCTGTATCAGTACATTCAAAGATACTCGCTATCTCACCATCGGCCCTAGCGAAACATGTATTATACATTTGTCCTTGAATCCAGCCATCCCCTTGCGAAGTGATTAAAGTAGTCTTGTGCCGGATGAACCATGCACATCTTTTTTTTCTCCTGCTCCCCTCAAAAGATATCATCCCCGCTGCCTTCATACCAGTCACGACAGAGCTTCTTCCTCGCAATTTATTATGTTTGCACTCGTTTGTTTTCCTTCAGACAGTCTTTGAGGCCCTGCATCCAGTGACCTCTGGCAAAGGAGTGGGAATAGCACACACTTTTATCCTGGCACGAGGCAGCAGTAGTGACAAATTGGTTTAGTTTTCTGCCTGACACTGGGGTTTGTGAGTAGGGAAAGGGGGTTTTATGAACTTGGACTTACTTGTGTATCTGAAATGTACTTTGTAATCTCTCCTCTCTGATGTTATTTGAAATATGTATTTGGGGTTGACCATTACTGTCTGGGAATGCAGAAAGTATTGACTGAATGGATAGAACCTTCTGGTAGGAAATGAACTTGTTATCACGATATGCCAGGATTTTATATTTTTTAACAGCTAAATATACATGTTCAGTTGTGTGTGGATGTATTCAGCTATGCTAGGAAAAGGAACAGCAATAACATCCACCACCACACTTTCCAGCACAAATATATCCAGCCGTTTTCCAGTGAAAGGAGATGAGGAGATGTGCAAAGCCACGCATGCTTCTCAGAGCCTAGGGGAACATTTTGGAAAGAAAGTACTTTTCCCACTTGGCTCCTGCTAAACTGAGCAGAAATATCCCAGCAGAACGGGGGGGACTCTGGGTGACTCTTGAAAGTGCAAACTGGTAATAGTGATGATTTTGGTTTCACCATTGCATGTTTTGTTATCACCTTTCCAGAGCTCATACCTCTTTGTGAGGTGTTCAGCAGAATGTCACAGGAACTAAAGCACTGGAGGTAACTTGAGTGGAACTCAAAATACTGACCCCTTTCGCAGGTGGGTATTGTTGCCTTTGGTGTATTCCTCATTGATTTAAAAATAAGGAAAGGTTGAGGACTTTTCCATAAGAGTCTGCGTAACCATTTCTAAAAGGACACTTGTATATTTGATTATACATCCTCCCTTCTGGCTATGCTAGTTGCTGTTGTTCTGAGGATGATCCGTGCAACTTGCAGTTCATGTCAGTTTTGTGCACTATCAGAATCGTATTTTCACTGTTCCCATGTTGCTGCCTTGTCCTGACCTCAAAGGGATGATCTCAATGCTGCCTCCTCAGAAAACGGCATTTCTGTTCCCTCCTCCGCTCTCGTTTTTGTGGCTGATGTTATCTTATGTTATCTTAATTACATGCTTTAAGGATGCCTGCTGCACAGATCATTGATGGAGTTTGATGTTTGTTAATATCACATTGCGTTATGAAAATCTGGTACATTAAGACCTTGGTGTCTTTCCAAATTATTCTGAAGATATAAAAAACTTAATAAGCAACCCACTTTAACTAATACAGACTAATAGGTTGAGAAAGGAGGGGGTGAGTTTTGGGAACATATTTATTAGAGAGGTTGCAAGTAAAATTATTTAAAGAGCCCTTGCTCAGGACTTGCGATTCAAGGTCAGGATTTAGTGTCAGAATCAGGGTTAGTACTGGTGGGGATAGTGGATATCAATTTGTGGTCAAAGCAAGTCAACCTTCTCGCTTGTATTTAATTTTTCCCCAACCAGCAATTTGTCTTTAAATGCGAACACTTAGCTAAATCAGGTGCAGATGGTTGTTTTTACCAAATGAATGCTGTTTTATCACTTTAAAAGCTTTTGTTTTTAGTCAAGGGAAGGAAGTGGGCAGCACTCCCTTGTTTTTGAAAGAAGAAGAGCATATGCTTTTTAATTTGAAATGTAGCACTAATAGCATTATCCACAGGAGGATAGGCTGTGCTGTTGTGGATTGTGGATAATGCATTTATGCTCAAATATCCTTTATTCCCTCCTGAGTGAAAGAATTTAACAGCATATTGTATTACCATGCCATGGAGAGTGTAGTTTACTCTAAGAGTGAATTTTTTGACAGTATTAACTCTGGGTTTGTTTTTGTTTTGTTAATTTTTAAGGAAATTCTTGATGAATTTTCAGTGTTCTTACAACACTCTTGAAAAAAAAAACCTCTTCAACCTACCATGAACAATGAAAAAATAGTGTTGAGGGGAGATCTGGAGATAACGCAGACAAGAGCCAGAGACAGTTTCAAAAATAGCTTTACTGAAACATCCTGTTTTCCCCTCATTTCCAATCTCTGCTCTCTTCTCACCAAATGCTGGTGCTCATGCTACAATGGCACCAAGCTGGGGATGCAGCAAAATGGAGAGAAGCAGCCTTGAGACAGGCAAACTCAGTCCATTTGTGACTTTCTGTAGCAAACTCGTTTTCCCCAGGGCTGTAAGACAAATGGTTTAATAACCCAGAATGCTGTGCTCTTTGCCTCAGCACAGTTGACTCTCTGCATTCAGCCTTATTCACAGGTATCTCCAACAACCTCCTGGGAAAATGCTGAACAAACAGAGATCACGGCTTGGAGGCCCGGGGCTGGCCTTGCATTGTTTGCTTTTTATTGTAAGGCTTATCTCGCTGTGTCATATGGTTAAAAACTGGAGCCTTGCCTCCAAGATAGCAGTGAAAAAGCAAGAAAAGCTTGTGTGCATTTGTCTTCGGGTCAGTTTTATAAATGAGCGTACTGATGCAGCCCTCAACAGAAATGCAAGGGAGAAACTGTGAGCAAGTAAGAGCAAGAACAAGTCCTAACTTTTTTCCTGTCATGTGTTTTTTTTTTTCTGGAAGTGAAAGATTTGAACACTGCTCTCATGCCTTCTCACCAGAGAACTGGATGTGCTCCAATAATTGTGTGAAACCCTGGACTGCGTATTTCCACTCCAAGGCATCGAGCATGGCCATAGCTGGAGGTACATTTGGAAAATGGAAGCAGGTCTTGTACTCAGTTCAATGGCCCAGTGAGGTGGCAAAGGAAGAGGTTTTTGAAATTGAAGTGGACTTTGATTGCTCACCCACTGCTTAGTAGCAGGAAACGCAAAAAGAATTCCTGCTGTCCCCCAGGAGAATTCAGCTCTGGCTCACTAATGGGCAGCAATTGCTTCAGACCTGTTTAGGACAAGATAGCAGGTCCTTCTAGTGGGTTTACAGAGCAACAGTGGTTTGGTGTCCATCAAAGTGCTTTACTGTGAAGCATGGTAATATTTGTGTCTTCCTCAACAAAATGAGGATGAATTTTACCCTTTTTTAGCCATGTAAAAGTTTAGATGTGTAAGGCAGTGTTCTAGCCCTCCTCTACAGGCTGTGAAGAGAAAGGGAGGCATCTCCAGAGAATGAGTCACCTCTTCATACGTGGAACGTCTAAAGTGGGTGGGATGACTCATCCTCTAAAGGTAACAGTCTCTCTTTCGATGGCTTAAATGACTAGTTTCAACTGAAAGCCTAACTTGTCGGTGGCAGAAATTAGCCATCTTCACTGTTACCTACATTTGTCTCAAGTTATTTTCGAAATCCAGAGTGAGGGAGAAAGCTTACTTCTCAGTAGATGGCCCCTTCAAAGGACGATTTTGTGCTTTCTCCCGAGATCTGCACATCTTTGTCTCAAAAATGCTGCTGAAATGGTTTGCTCAAGTTTCATGGGGTCAGAGAAACTAAAGCCTGTTGGAAACATAAAGAGAAGTCACTTGACCCATCCCCATTCACAGGCAGAAAGCTGCGGTTAAGTTTTGTTATCCTTAACGTTTCCTTCTTTCAACAGTCAGTAAGAAAATTTTAGTTGTCTTCAATGGGCTTTCATCCAAGCCTGCAGAGAGAGCAATAGAGAAAATCCAGTTGCAGAGGCAAATCAACAGAGGGGAAAGGTAATGACATGAAAGAGCTAAAAGATGTAATTGTGAGATGGGGGGAGAGATGGAAACAAAAAGCAGTGGAGAAACAGAGAGGTGATGCTCAGTGGAGAGGAGGCTTGGGCAGGGGGAGAGGGACAAACTTGTACCCTTGAAATACGCATCTCTCCAACACTGCAGCGTTGCTTCTATTTGAAAGTGCTCTTCAGTTTAATCATTGCCGCACTTTTGGGTATAAGATGAATAATTAAGCCTGGGAGTAGAATACACCGAGTGTTAATAGGGCAGAAGGTACTGCAAAGTCCTTACAAAAAGCTGTGCTTGCAGTACAAAGTGGCTGCTGTTCCCTGCATTCCCAATCACAAAGTGAGGAGCACAAAAGTACTGAATTAAATGAGGTGCATCTGTACCTGTTCTGCTGGACCTTTTTTCCCCTGCGTTTGATAGTATTGCCTTCTAAATAATACTCTGTCTCTAGCAAAGGATGAACAACGTAATTCCAAATTGTAGGTCTAAATCATAATTCTAAATCAAACCAGGACACCCTGCACAGCCTTTCCTTCCATGCCTACACCTGCAGACTCTCGCAAGCTCCGTCTTCTGCTTTACGTAAGTTAATGTTTGAAGAAAATATCTGATGCTTTAAAGAGACAATTCAGTCTGAAGTGGCAGCATTAGGGAGTTCATCCTCTTTGATGAGTTCAAGATTGCTTCTTGTTGCTGTTGGAAGATCAAGAATGAATAAATAAATGCCCACTTCAAGCTATGAGAGGCAACAATTAAACAATATTTGAGCAGACCCTGGTCCAGCTCTGCTGCCCAGGACCTTGCAGTGCTGACTCGTACACACAGCAAGAGAAGGTACAGCCAAGAAAAGCTGTCACTGGAATAAAACACAGCCCTTAATCCATGTACAATGCAAGTTATTGCGATTTGCTGCTCTGTATTCTTTTTTCTCCTCAATCTGAGGTGTCTTTTCCCCGAGCACACTTCTTCCTCAGACTGTGGACAAAAAGCAGTAGCTCAAAAGAAAGCAGTTCATATTTAAATCACCCAAAACTTATTCAGGGATGGCGTGTGAAGGGTGTTGTTCCTTCCTGTGGGAGATGAGACCGAGTGTCACTCTAAACAGCAAATGCTCTTCTCTTAGGTCTTTGTTTTCCACATGCACCCAATTAAACAGAGCTGTATAAACTAATCAAATTAGGCTGGGTAGGAAGAAAGATTATTATTTTTAAATACTCAGGAGATGTTTGAGAATGGGAGGTCATAAAGGTAAAGAGGGAGGTCAATAAATAGAAAGAAGGAAATTATTTTTAACCGTTGCAGATAAGGTATTTTTAGAGCAATCACCTGGAAGCTCCCTGAACTACGCAGAATGATAAGCTCTGCTCAGTGCAGCAGTAGTAATGGGAGGGGAGCTGCAGCCTGGCACAGACCCACGTTCCTACCTTCTTGCTAGTGAGTTTTCAGTGTAATTTTTTTTGTTTTGCTCTTTTTCTCCCACCTCCTGTTCCTACTGCTATCGCTGAGGGTACCTCAGAGAGTCTGGGTCTCACATAGATGTTTGAGGAGGTTTTCAGTTGTTGCTACATGGGTATTTTCCCCCCTCTTTGGTTTGTTTTTTTCATCCTTTTCTTTTAGACTGATCTCCTCTCACCTCTGCACCAAGTGGAAGAGATGAAGAGCTGATCTTCCCCAGGCAAGCGTGTGGGAAGAGAAACCAGGGGCTGACTTCCAAAAGGGCTGGAGGACCTTGGGGCCAGGCAGATGCACCTCTGGCTGAAGCATCATCGAAGGATGATGATAAAGGCAGAGCTGTGTCTCTTTCTCTGTGCTGGGAGGGAGGTAGGGACGTCACTGGAATTCTTATTTCACTTTTCAATTTTTACTTTTTGCACACTATCCCTCACAGTTTCCCCAATTATCTATATTACACTTTATCAGCAAAGAGACGCAATCAACACCTTAATTTTCTGTAGTCTGGACAATGATCCAGGCAAGTTTAGGTGAAGAATAACACCTTTGGATGAGGATAAACAGAGACATTACCCACTAATGCTGCAGACAAAAGCATGGGAAGCACTGACCATACTGCCCTTCTTAGAAAAGGCCTGATATTCAAAATGCTTTAGCATAAATCAGGCTGTGCCATAATCTGTAAGCTGTGAATTTAAACCAGATGTTTTCCAAGGTAAGGGAAGACGTCGGAGTGTCTTCCTCAGCCTGAATTAGTTTTTTTACCTCCTGGATACCAAACTCTCGAATGTGTCAGTGTGTTGAAATGTTGCCACAGTTTGGGGAAAACAGCTGTTTTGCAGCCATCTTCCTATCTGCTCTCAAGTTGATCATCTTACTGCATTTTCTTGGCCACTCCATTGAAAATGATGATGCTTCTGCCTTCATGGTTTTCCAGAGAGAGGACAATGAGAAGGGGTTGTTTGTTTTTTTTTTTTTCCTGTCAAGGATCAAAGCAAAACACAGAAGATGCCAAATGATGAATATTTGACTTCGAAAAAAAGAGAAAGAACAGCATCAAGGGAATAAATCTTTTGGGTTGTCCTGCAGTGTGAATGTATATTTGCTAAAATAGGAGTCGTGGATACTGTGTAAAGATGTGGGTTTTACAAGAAAATACAATCAGCCAGGAGACCTCTGGGAAATCACAGAATGTGTGTACACTTTATGGTTTGTATAAAATTAAACGATCTTTTCTTCTTAGAGATATTGATCCTTGCTCTTTTATTATTATTATTGTTATTATTATTTTTTCCACTCTTATTTCATTCTCCATATCCCTGTCTTTCAGGTCCGTTGTTTGAATTGGTCCTATTTATGTGGAACAGGCTGATAACTCTCGTCTCTTCTCTCTTTTGCTCTCAATAATTATAGGTCTCCTAGGAAAGCTGGCCTTCAGTAGAAATATTGCAAAGGTTTTGAAAGATTTCATTAGAAAAGATTTGGATCCTGCACAATTATCAGTTCTGAAAGGTGCTTTGCCCACCTCCTCCAGTGGAAGTGTTATTGATCATCTCACAAAAGGAAGGGATGCACTTAGAGAGAGAAAAGTCAAGGTCTGGTTGCCTTTTCAACATCAATGATAGAATTGCATCTAATGTTCACCTCATTCACCTTAGCTCCACTGGTCTGCACTAATTAAGGTGGAGCAAGCCGTGCCGGCTAATAAAGAACACTGTAATTCAGCTTGTGCTGGCCAGTGATTGCAACAAGAGGAAAAACCCAATAACTGATTCAAAAGATGGGCTTTGATTAACAGAAATATCTGGGGCTTTTGTTCACTGATTGTACAGAACGCACTGTAAAACCCTGCCACTCGAAATACCTTCTCTCCCTTTTAAGTTTGTCTCTAGCTTGTAAAGTCGTGCTTTAAAATATTGCAGATAATTGCTATAATTCTGCCTTCTAGTTTGCAAACACACTCTCCTACTTGGCCATAGGTGCCACCGTCTTGCTCCAAGGTCCTACACCCAGGGCACTCACATCCCACAAGCTGACTCCTTTTGGAGCAACCACCTTGTTCCCTGTAAGTCAAAGACTAGTGTAGTTTACAGAATATTTTGCTACTAGGTCTATTTTAGACATCTATATGTATACCAAGTTTGCTTCTCTCTATCCAGGACAGTTCTTCACCACTATCAGAATAGACTTTGCTCCTTCACATTCCTACCAGCCATCCTCAAGACATGTCCTGCAGTAAGCAGCACGTCCTCTGTGCAACACCATTCCTAGGCCACCTCCAGCACTTTGAGGTGACAAAACATACACACAAAATAATTTTCTGGGGCGGTCAAGAGCCAATTTGGGTGCTGTGTGATATCTCACCATCAGGGCTGATTCTCTCTATGGAGCATCAGTGAAGCAGAAAGTGTGAAGAGCACCAGCTTACACAGATTGGCCTGAAGATCAGGGTGTTGGCTGGAAGCACTTGAGGCTTCTCAGACCCCAACCCTGTCTGGATCAGCACATTACAGCTGTGTAGACAGGAGAGAGAATAATCAGGGATCGCTCCTTCCTCCGAGGCCTCTCAGGAGCAGTAAGAAAGGTCTACATGTACTCAGCAAGGCCAATTTTTCACACCCCATTAGCCCACATGCAATGAATTTCACCACTCATAACCAGCTCTGCTGACAGAGCTGACCCCTTTTTTTCCCCCCAGCTGAATAGTTTTCTCTAATCAAACTGCAAAGTCAGCAAAATATATTTTTTGTTGACATTTTTAATGGGAAATTATTGAAACGCTTCATTTTAATTTTAGCATGTGGCCAGTTCTGTCTCATCTGGCGTGAAGTAATCAAAATCCAGCAGAGAAGTCCTTGCCTCCTTTAATCATTTACCAGAGTTTCCCTGCAAGAAGATGCATCCTGAGACTCCTGAGCTGAAATATGATGGGATGTTGCCTTTCATCCTGAGCTTTGAGAATGGCACTTTCTGTTTAACTTTAGAACTTTCCTCCTCAAAATGAACATATTGTTCCAGAAAGCTGCATTTCTAAGGAGGAAAGGTGTCTTGCACAAGCTGAATCATAGAAAGGATGATTTGAGTCAAGGCTTTTAGAGAATTACCAGTTACCGCAACAGGACTCCCTCATGTACAGCCAAGAGGAGCTGGTACAGGGAGTCCTGCGTGGTTTAGGCTTTTTATAGTGACAGGTTTCTTTGCATAATGCATTTTGGGTGAAGCTTCAGGTTTATTTTGTACTTATCTGATGTCAGAAAAGTACATATTAAGTCTTCAGGAAAAAAAAAAAAAAAGGAAGGTTTATTTAATCAGCTTATTACAGCCTTCCATGTATAATAAAGCAGTTATATGGTAGTAAACCTGGAATCCTACAGGAGTTTGTTGTAAAGTGACAGATTCAGGTCACAGCTGTTAATGAACAGCCAGATTGATGTGTGATGCATAATGATGGCAGAAATGGCATTATTGTCTTGCAGGAGAGTGCAGAAAGGTAGGATATGCCAGCTCCATCAGAACAACTGGGTACCCTGGAGTTTATTACCTCACCTCTAGCCCATGTCTGATATTTCAGAGAAATTAGAGCTATTCTACAACTGGTGAATAAAATAGCCACATGGCAGATGTGGTTTTGGCTCCTTAGCTTCTTTCACCCTGAAAAAAAACAACCCTAAATTTCCCAGTTGACTCTTGCTTCTGTAGACAGAGACTTCAAAGGCAACTCTTTCAACATCTACTGCTCTCCTCTTCCTTGTTTTAAACAAATACTTTTTGGAGCATGAGTTTCTCATGTCCATGTCATCTACTTGGCTTTTATTCTGTTTCTTGTTCTAAATTTTCATTAACTGGATCCTATAATAAATGCACAAGTAATGCTGACCTGGAGGAAATGCTGCTCACCTTAGAAAGAAAACCAGAGAGGTAAAAACTTTGCAAATGGTAATATACGCAGGGTGGCAAAAGCAATGGCTCCTGCTCTGCATTTCCTGGGAAGAGAGGGCAGCAAAAAAAAACACCCTAAAAAACAGGTGAAGTCACAAGTCCACCTTTACAGGACTGACCCTTGAAAGCCCACTGGGAACTTCAGCTGGTGCCACATGCATCTTTCTCTTAATTAGTGCTGTTCTGAGAAGCTTCTTGAAACCCCATCTCCTTTTTCTTATGACTCGGTAAAATGCCAGCTACTCTGGGGTCTGGGTGCATGACTGAGGTCCCCCAGTGCTACATCAGAGATATTAATTCTCATTAAGAAGTGACGTAATTGGTGTTCATTGGACACGTATTGTGCCCTTCTGCTGGCTGCTCCAGGGTGCAGTGTAAGCGTTCATCTGGGTCTAAAAGGCTCTGTGTGTGTGTGCTCCATCACAGCTGCCTGGGCTTACTGAACCCAACTCAGCCACTGAGATTTAAAAACAATTCAGACCAGCAAGTTGATTTTTGATCTTAAAACTCCTGGGCCTTTACAGCCCTGAGATCTGGGATTCCCCCAGAGCTCAACACACATTACTAGTTATTGAGAGCACTGAATTTGACCCAGAAAAATATATGGACATGATCTTAACTCATATGGTTTTGAACAGTCCCTTTGATTTTCATGCATCTGCTCACACATACACAGACACTCAGTATTGAAAATAATTGTGCTCAGCACCTTACAGGACTGAGCCCTTCACTAATCCTTCTAAACCCAAGTCTATTGACTTTCAAAGCAACCCACAAGGGATTCTTATCTACGTTTCCCAAACAAGCTGCTTTCTTAGGCTGAGCCTTCTTGAATTAGTGTTCAACCAGAGTTAGTTGATTTTGAGCAACGAACATGATTAGGTTTTCATGTCAAGAGACAATAAAAGTATGGAGATAGCTCCCAAGTATCCTGGAGCAAATCAGGAGTGAACTCCCTTCATTGCATAGCTTGTAAAAACATAGAAAAAAAGATCACAATTGGTACTTAAATCCAAGCCAGCCAGTATCCAGGTTTTTCTTTCTCATCCTGAAATGAATCTTAATAGAACCCTGAGTGTAAATGTCTTAGGGAAGTTTGAAAACCAGATCTCAGTAGTTAGATGCATGACATTTCTATAATATATTCCTGTCATCACATTGCAGAACAAGATTCAGTCCTAAATTATACCACAGCCCAACTCAGAAGGAGATGCTGCACGCTGTCAAGAAAGCCTGTCCCAGAAAACAGACTGAAATAAGGATTGCTTCATCTCTAGAAAATGTCTGTTACAGGCTTCACTTTGCACCAAAATCAGGCACAGGGAGTACTCTCAGGCTTGGCCTAAGCATTTGAGATATCACAAGTCTGAAACAGAATCCATGTCCTGGTAGCACATCATTATACATCTTTCTCAAGGTCACTATCAACACATGCGAGAGTGGGACACTCAGACACCAGAAACTGTCAGCAGAAATAAAAGCTTATCTGGAATAACCATTCCTGCCCTGTCATCTGCTCCTCTTCATACAATGGTCAGTCTTATGACTGAGGCTCGGGAATGACATTGGTCCCAGTTCTGAGCAGGTTTTGCCATAGCAAGTCAGACTATTTTGGGTTTCCCTTTCCCACCTCTAAAAATCAGGCTAGGCCTAAACCGATAATTTCTATTTAAGTGACAAGCTTGTATTAATTCTGTGCATGCCCAGAACCAAACACAATGAGACTTGGGTTGTAATCAAGATCTCAAAACATAAACTAACAGATACATTTATAGATACGTATTAATAAAAGAGATGTAATATAAATAGATCAAAACTTAACTAAATACATACCTGTATATAGAAATATGAAAGGCATAAGTTGTATTTCTGTCTTCCTGGTGTCACATTAGGTCTTTTGGCTTCCTCACTTGAATTTAGCAGCACCATACTCCAGGTGCTCTTTCCTCTGTTCCTGGCAGCATCTCCAAGACGTCTTGACCTTCAGCTCCCCTTGGCACACCCTGTTCAAGGAAATCTGTGAGCACCTTGGAAAATCATTCAGGTCAAACCTTTTTTTTTCCTATTTAAACAAATCTATGTTCTAGATGACTGACAGTATTAAAAACCAAGTGTAGCTCTGATACTCTAAAAGTAGGATCTATGCTGCATATTTCAAGCAGAAAATCTTGACTTTAAGTTTCTCTTTTTTAAGACCTTCTTTAAAATTTCAGTCAAAATAATTCAGTTGGACATTTTCTACTGGAAGCTGTTGTGCTGTTAAAAACTAAGGCACCTCACAGCAATTTATCACTGGCAAAAGCATCCCTAATAAGCAGAATGAGTCTGTGTGCTTTTCCCGTTTCATTTTGCTTCTTTGTTCAGTTCAATTTGCTTGACTTTTTCAGTGGCATTAAAATATTATTTTAAGCTGCACTGACATGATGCGTGCTATAGGTAATATCTAACGGGCTGGTTTTGTTCAGTACTGAGCCAAAACTGAAAAAAGGAGCTGAAGAGACACAAGATGGGTTTGGGGAGCGAAAGGAGTCCTCCCTGAGTGGTGAGGTCAGTAATCCAATTTCTTTTGTGCCTGCCTGTATCTGTCAGGGTTACCTCACCAGATCTTGCTCCTCCATAGGTTCTACTCCTGTGATTATTTTTACTAGCAATACCATTTGTAGTTCTCTTGCGGAGGGACCGATAGCCTGTTTTTCTGTTGTTGTTATTTATCCTAGCTCTCTACACAAGGTCAAATTTCCTTTTTTTTTTTTGTTTGAAAAGCAAGTACTAGAGACCAGCAGGAACCATCCCATAATTGCATGGGTAAACACTAAAGATGGGGACACAAAATGGTGTACCTGGGGCTGTCCCTGTAGATGTCTTTAATAGCATTGAATGCCATTAAGATGCTTAGCCAGCCACATCCCACCTTATGTGTCCTGCTAAGATTAATCCAGCTCACACAGGAAAGATACTCCTGTTGTGAGACCCACTCTCACCACAGTGTCTGGTGGGTTTTGTCAGTATTTATCTAAGAAGCCATAAAATTAGCAGGCTGAGGAGCACCAGAGCTCACCTGTTTCTTGTGGTCGAGATTAATATGGACAGTCTTGTATATGCGAAGGTTTGTTTTGGATAGCCAAGGGACACAGACTGGTACCATTCGTGTCTTTTTTCTTGTTACACAAAAAGAAAGTCATATTTGGTTGAACAATATATTTGTACCAAGTGCCCATCTTTTGTCAGTTGAAAATTCAGGAGGAAGGACTGAAATTTCCAACGAGTTTTGTATAGAGCTTTTAGTCCTCATTGTTTTCCATATTTATTTAATTTACAGAATAATCCTGATGACAGTAAGAGAAGGTAGTTTTAGATTACGGAAAAAAATATTATTGCAAGAAGTCACAAAGAAAATGTGAGGGATGTTAATTGATAGGTGGATTCGAAAAAGTATCCTGGACAAGAAGAACTAGAGTCAGACTGGGTCCAGCAGGTCTAATGTATCACTTCAAACTTTTCAGGGTAGAAAGAACATGGAAATGTCTCCCTTATGACCTTCTCATGCCTTGTCTCATCTTCTGCCTCTCTTCTAAAACACACCACCGACCACCCTCCTGTCTCTACCTTCAGACAATAAACTGCAGCACCTCATCCTTGTGCCATTATTTTCCGCCCTTTCAACAGCACTGGGATAGATCCACAAAGGAAAGTGCATTAGCTGGAGACAGGAACACATTGCTAGGATTGCGATTTGGCGTTTCTCCTCCAGCACTGGAACTGAGCAGCCAGGCCGGGGATCGTGCTGCACCCTGGTGCAGGAGGTGCTGTCTGCCCAACGTCCTCCTGTGTTCTAGCAAGTGGGCTCAAAAGAACATCCTGTCCGTGGCAGCTGGAGTCCGTCACAGCTGTCACAGGAAC
This sequence comes from Patagioenas fasciata, assembly GCF_037038585.1. Lineage (NCBI taxonomy): Eukaryota > Metazoa > Chordata > Aves > Columbiformes > Columbidae > Patagioenas > Patagioenas fasciata. The sequence goes on from NC_092539.1 coordinate 5,278,992, forward strand.
ATACGCACACAGCCTGGGCTGGAGGTGGATTCTGGCTCTGGAGGGAGGCTGGGCAAGTGGCCAATGAGCCGCTCACACTTGCCCATGTTTCCCTTTGGAGAAAGGGATTGCTGGCTTAGCACAGGCAGAGATGGCTCTGGGGAGCCTTGGTGTTCACTCGTCCCATGTGTAGCCCACCCAAGAAGATTCAAATTCCATACACTGATTTTGCCAGGGCCCTGTGGCCAGTCTTGATTTCTTTGAGGTCACTGGGAGCAGATCTCCAGTGTTCTTTATGCGAGGGCAAACAGGCTCCCTGGGAAGGGGAAATAAGAGGGGAAACTGTCTCCATCCTTTACTTCCCTGCCTTCTGCCCTGTCACCTCCTCCCCCTTACTTGTCCCCTTGTCCCTTCCCTCCAGGATGACATTTCTGCTCCAGGATGTGGTTGTTCTTGGAGCTCTGGAGGCATCAGTGGGTCTGATTGGGAGGTCACAGGGGTCATGCCCTTTGCCTCTGGGGAGGGCAAAGCTGCTGAGGTCCAGATTATTCCTGATAATTTTGTGTGATAGCTAATTAATGGCCTTCCCACGTTTCCATGGCAACCCCAGGCTGTGCTCTTAGCCCTGATCCAAGTGGGCATTCTGTACACTCCTGAAGCTGTAGAATCAGCATATTAATAAGACTTGCTGACGTCTTTTGCTTTTTGCCACATCGGCTGCTAAGTCTAAATTAGAATAACTTTTAAAAAGCACATTTCTTAGTAAGCCCCAAGTACATTCTCTCATGTGACTCGAAGCAACTGATCCCAGAAGTCTTCTGCGTTTAAAGGGAAGAAGCAGGTGGGTTCTGCTCTGCCTGCTGACTTTTGCCATTCTTTGCCTTTGGGACACCTGGCATGTGGCTTTTCTTGTTTTCTCTGGGTTATTTGGAAGCTCCAGCTTTCATGCAGTCCCTAATTTAACTGTAGCAAGAGACAAGTATCTACCATGATTTGGTATGACCATCTCTGTTTCAGCTGAGCTGGACAATCTTATGGATTGGTCTGTAACTCCTTCTTGTACAGAGGGAGGAAGCTGAGTTCCATTCTTGTACATTTAAGAGAATTGTTACTAATATTTTCAACGTCCCTTTCGTCATTAAACTCTATAATAATATCTATTGATCTTGCAGTTTAGTAAATAGGTTAAAGTTTTCTCTGGGACCCACCTCATTCTCCTCTAATAATTACCCTCCATTCTAGTCATTGACTTGTCAAACATCTTTTTCTGACTACCTGGAGGACTTGGACATAATTTCCTCCGAAGCCCATTAAAACCACCATAGCACCCATGTGTCCTCTAGGAGGATCAGAACCACTTTCTTTTATGAAGACAGAAGTATGCCAGATGCCTCCACATCTTCTATTACCTGCAAAACAAATACCCTAAAACAAACCTGCGGGATCTGGTTCTGGACCAGGTCGTCCCCTTATCTGGGGACGGTCATTTGGGATCGAGCAGTGGGAGCAGAGCATGGGTCCTGCTTGTGGCAGACATTTCTAGCATCAAAAGCACAGTGTAGCATGGTCCAGGTCACATTTGATAGGGTTGTTTGGACTTGTTTTTCCTTTTTATCTCTAACATAACCTTTGAGTCCAAAGTGGTGGCTGAGCTGCCAGATAGCTTCATTTTTTCACTGCTCTGAAGGACAAGGGAATTTATTCCTGACACTTTGACTTAATTCCACCACAAAATCTCATCTATGCATGTTGCAATGCGGCTCCAGATTGTTGTGTTGATGTGCCATCATACCCTGGTGCCACATTGCACCATCAGGTACTCCCAAGGTAAGTTACACACACTGACAGAATATCTATGCCAGACTTATTTCCATTTTTCTATGCTTCAGCTTCACCACTCCAGCCATGGTGGATACCCTAGCTCATGTTAGAAAATGCGTCTGTAACTCCATAGCTGTCTGCCATTGCTTTGGTCTGAACAGGACAGCAGTGATTTAATGTTCTGTGGGTGCCCAATATCTTCCTTAATGTTTGCAGTGTTGTCCCCTGTGCTGAGGCCCAGTAATACCAGTGGCTGCTCATCCCAATGCATCATTAAAGACACATGAGAGCAATTAATTTGATCCCTAGCAGTCCCACCAATACAGTGCAAGGTTTAGCTAACATGTTGCTAGTTACCCACGAGATATGAGATTTAATTGCAACTTCTTTGGCTTCTAGACACTAGAGTTGGATACTTTTCTCATAGGAAAGCAACTTATCGAATTAATTTCACTTTGTGCTAGCATATTCACTATTCCCAGCCACGAACAAATCCCATCATTGAATGCAGACTGCATCTCAGGCCATAGGTTGCTCATAAGCAGTATTCAGTATTTTTAGAGCAATAACTATAGTTCTTTTCAGTGTCAGCTCTTTGGGTCATACATGTAAATTAAACAGTACATTGCTATTCCCTGCTTGGATGGATGTAACTGTCAGGAACATTATTTCCACTCGTAATTACATATTTGACATTCATTTCCCATGAATACTCTCTACTATTTGCTTAAAACTAACTTCCATGCATACCATTGCCAGTGAATTTTCCCGTATCAGAAAGCTGACACAGGAATGTCAGACCCATAAAGAAACCTCTTTGAATGGTGGGGTCTGCAAGTATGGATGTCTACTACACAAAGCAAAGACAAATCAAATGAAAAACAAACAAACAAACAAACTGGGGAAAGTAAGCGTGCTTTTGCAATTAGGACTCGTTTTTGTTTCTTACTAACTACCCAGATAGTTTCTCTTATGCCCCTGATTGCTAGTTCAGCAGGTGAGTTCCATGAATGCATATTTTCCTTGAAGTATCTAATTCCTTCTCAGCTTGGATGAATATCAACCAAAACCACACAAATTAAACTAAATCTGAAGCCAAACTTAACTGTCTGAGTCCCTAGTGTCACATGAATTACACCACCATGCATTTAGCTCTTTCCGGAAGAACTGATGTTATTCTCAGAATCTGAGCCAGAGCCTCCAAATAAGAACATCACAATTTCTACAAGACCATTTTGAACTCAGCTGAATCAACACATTAAATCAGAATCTTGGACTTCAGGACTGTCCTCCCTGCTCAGGCCTGGTTTTCCCCTGGATATTCCTCCAGCTCCACAAACTCACAGAATCTGAGATTTACTTCTCCCTTCTTGGATGGCAGAAACTCCAGTCTGTCACTAGCACTTCTCACCATCAACTTTAACTAAAAAACAGTGAGATTAAGATAAGTGCCCCACTACTCATCTCCCACTGCGTTCAGCCTTCATCACCCAGCTCAACTGATCCTACATCCATACACTCCATTCAGTACATTGTTTTTAAAAAACACACACTCCACAAAATTTTATATAGATTTTAGGTATTTTTAGGTGTTGTTTTGGGGTTTTTTTTTTTTGATAACTTGGCCCTTTTAAATTTGGTTTTATCCATACAAATTCAGGGTGGATTTGGGTATTGTGCTCTTCCCTCCCGCTTTTACTACTTTTAATACTCCCTCCTTTTTACTACTTTCATGGAGATTTTAATAAAATCTTCTCATCTGTAAATTTTCTTTGTGAACAAAGAAAGTGTAAGTGTAATAAGGATATTATTCACAGCCACAGAAACATAAGAAAGTGAAAGGGAGATTTCCTTCCCCCCCCCCCCCAAAAAAAAAAATGACATGTACCCTTGTGTCTCCAGCTTTCCTTGGAAATGTATTTTCTTGCATTGTGCTTTGGTTTTTGTGGTGCTGAGGGTTTCCCAGTGTTATTGGAAAACCCAGAACCCGAGGCGGAAAGCCAGACTCGGGTTTGCCTGTAAGCCTAGGTTTATCAAAGTGGCGTATGATTTTAGCTTTGTTCTAGAGACTCTATTGAAGTACCTTAAAGACAAGCGACTCCGAAGATCTAGAGGTGTTGATCCTCATGGGGTTGAGCTCTGACAACACGGAAGGCAACAGCAGTTGTGATGCATGAACTCCAGTTGAGTAAAGCAGCCCAAGGGACCTGATGTATCATTCTTCAGCAAGTGTTGAGACTCTACCTTGGGTGAAAACTCTTCCAAGGTGGAAATATCAAAGTGAAGACACCTGAGACCTGCACCCACCCTCCACCTTTTATGTGTTTTCTCACCAATGAGGCTTTAGTTTTACTCTTAAAGGGCTGACATCACCTTTTGTCCTCCAGCAAAGTTCAGCACAGGCTGTGTGAATAACTCAGTGTAAACCTGGTATAAATCTCAGCAGAAGAAATATCTTTTATGTTTAACCATTTACTCCCACTATAGGAATAATGGCAGCTCTTTTACATTTACATATAACTCTTGTTTGTTTTGATTTTTTTTTTTTTTGTCTCTTTATCTTGGCACCTGCATAGCAGAAAACTTTACAGTTCATTACAGAAGTTTGTCCCTCTCTCTGCTCCTCCCTTTATTTGCTGCCCCCAAGGACTAGCAAGCAAGACCCCCAAGGTCAAGAGAGAGTAAAGTGTCACCCTTTTATGACGGATTATGGAAATAACAAACATGCCTGACAGTTTTATACAGCTGCTAGAACGGGTTTAGTTTTCAACAAATGAAGAATTTCCTCTCATTTTTTTCTTTTGTATATTAATTACATTTTACAAATCTTGGTTTCCCCCTTATAACTTTCCCCCCACTTTTCTTTCTTTTTACATTTTTTTCTTATTTTTTTTTCCTCTTTTATTATTATTTCTTTTTTTTTTTACAGCAAAAGGATCAATCACCAACATGTCCACTGAAAAGTCCGGGTTAGCAGAGTTTGGCTGTCATCTGGTCTGACTGTTTGAGGATCTCAGTGTTGTACAGGTCTAGAGCGTGGTTGACACGGATGATCTCGCTGTTGGTGAGCTTCAGGCGATGCTTGAGCATACAAGAGAACAGATCCAGCTGGGGCTTCCCAGGGGCCACAGGAGGTGCCAGTCTATTGATTCGGTCCCGAATATCCAGCAGCAAGAGCATGACGGAGGAGGAAGAATAGAACTGCCCGCCTTGCGTGTAGGACTGGTTGACCTGCTGCACAGCACTGCGCAGTAGGTCGGCGTTAAAACGCAGGCTGTAGCCATACACCTGCACATCTGAGATCTTGATGTAGAACTGACGCTTGGTGGGGTCAGAAAGGTCCACGGGCCCTTGGCCAGTCTCGTTACGCAGCAGGGAGGGCAGCCGAGTCCGGCTGCGTAGGTAGATGTGGACAGTCTCGAAAAAGGTTTTCCACCGGTTGCCCAGCAGCAGGGTCCAGTTGTAGCACTGGCTGTTTTGGAGGCGGATTTTCTCCCAGCGCGGGTAGCCGTACTCCCCAAAGGGCATGTTCCAGCCCTCAGAGTGACTCCCGCTGAAGGGGTTGACGTAGACAAAGAACATGGGGTCCAGGCTGCTGTTGCGCATCTGGCAGATTCGCATGGAGATCCCGATCACCATGTGGATGAAGTCCATCCGGTTCTTGTTGCTCTTCAAGGTGAGGGACATGCGTTTGCGCCACCTGGGATCAAAGAAGGTGTCCAGGCGGATCTCGTTGCTGATGAAGGTGGTGTGCACATACAAACGAGAGTCCATTTTCTGCAGCAGGTACTTCAGCTCTAGGTCCTGGAAGTCCAAGTCCGTCTCAAAGCTGATGAACTGCTCGCTCCGCTCCGAGTCTACGTTCTGGGGCTCACAGCGACCCCGGTAAAGCTTATAGCCCTTGTTGCATGAGCCGCAGAGAGAGATGTTGGCAAGGCTGCACATGGCACAGCTGTTGTTGCCCCCGATGATGCAGGGGATGGGGCGCTGGCACAGGCTGGTGCCACCATGGCAAACGCAGCTCCTCTGGCTTTCCAGAAAGGTCCCCCAGAACCCATTCTCATTGCAGTAGAGCAGGGACTGGACCCGAGTAAGCCATTCCTGTATTGTCCTGCAGGTGGGAAGAAGAAAGCATTAGCATTGTAGAGTCTCACAGAGCCTTTGGTATTGGCATCTTACTGGAGCCACAGTGTTTTCAGGGATATATCTGAGGCAGAGCTATCAGAACGCTGATGCCCTGCCGTGGCATCTGGGAGCTATTCCAGTCTATTTTGAGACTGAATCTTTCACCTGCTGTTTACTCCTTTGGCGAAGAACAAAAGCCCTCTAAGAAACACCCAGAAGTTAGTATTGATCATCTAAGATATCTCTCTTCACACTGTTTTAGGAGCTGAGGCTGGCACAGTCTCCTGCCAAGAATCCCATCAGTGCCACAGTGACAAAGTTCAGCCACGGGCGTGGAACTGATAAAACCATGCCAGAGGCTGAGGTGTTATCGGATATTACAGGTCAGCATAACTTCTAGGTGAGCAGGAGAAAACTCCTCTCCATGTCATTGGTAACTCCCCCCACTCTCCAAAATCAGACCTGTAATGGGATGAGGTAAAGCCAGCAACAACCTCTGCTTATGGTGCAGAACTCAATAACAGCACAAAAGAGGGTGGAAGTCAGGGTGTGTAGAGACAGAGCTACTAGAACGCTTTCTCATTTTAAAAAATCTGCTGCTAATTAACCTCCTCTTACAGCCTGTGCCTTTAACAAGCATCCACACTTGCCCATTCCCAAGCCCCACCAGTCCCACAACTGCTCTATCATCACCCTCACCTCCCCATCCTTACGAACGACACCATAACCCACGTTTGCTCTTTGTGTAACCCACTCGCAACATTGCCTTGCTGCCCCCTTCTCCCTCCTCCCCGTTGCCCTGGGAAATCTCAGCACAGCAACTCCTTTCTCAGCATCCTTCAGCAGAACCCCTTGTTCAGCCGCCTGCTCCCTCCCCTCCGCCTCCCCCCCCAGCTAATGAATACTTCATTGTCTCCTCTGGGCAAAAAAGTTCTCGGGAGTGCTGCAGTGAGAGGACTGGCTAATGACAAATTAGGATTCAGTCCCTGTAGAACGGGAGGAGTGATTATGGACAGAGGCTCTCAGAGCTGGATTAGTGAAATTCATGGCACCTGCATCGCCTGACCTCCGAATAATCATTAAGCTGTAGGCTGTATCAAAGAAGGCATTAAATGATACAGCAGCGAAGACCAGCAAGATAATTAGGGGGAGGGAGCAAGTGGAGGGATGAGAGTATAAAACAGAGGAAAGTGCTGGAAGGAAAGAAATAATCAAGGAACAGAAGCAGAAACGGTAGGGGAAGAAAGAGGGGGGAAAATGTGCAGGTAAAAGGAAAAATGAGAGAGAAATGCAGTGGGCAGGAGGAACAGGGATGGACAAAAGGGAAAACTGAAACAATGGCAATGACTGAAAGACAGAGGACAGGCAGGAATGAAAAGAAGCGGGAAGAAACTGAATGGAAAGAAAATAAAAATGAGTGAGGAAAAAAGTACATCGACAGGAAAATTCTAAAGTCTTGGATGTGGGAGGAGACAATTTCCATATGCCTCCTGTGGTAGGGAGCTGCCAGGGTCTCTTTCCCCTATTCACAGCAAACAGGAGCTCTCCTGCTAGAGGAAAAGACAAGGTTGGCTGGGGAGCTTGGCAGCAAGGCAGTGACCTCTATAAATAGAGGGAGACGGTGACAGCTCTGGTCCCTGGAAAAGTGCACTGGGCTCCTCCTGGCTCCCAGGACAGCTCTGCTTTGGAGGGGAGGGGACAGCACAGCATGGCATGATTGCAAACCATGCTGCTGACAGCAAAAAACACTCTCAAAACCATCCCCTGGGGACTGAGTTTGCCTTCTGCTCATAGGTGAATTTTTGTTCACTTTTTCAGTAACACAAATATATTTTTTTTACACCATCTGAATCCTTGCAGACCCTGTTTAGAAAGACAGCCACATGCACTTGAATTTATTATAGCAAGGTACCCAGATTCCAGGTTGAATCTCCCTAAGGTGCTGTGAGTGCACCTTGATTCCTCCACACGCCTCTTTGAAAGCTTCTTTCTTTGCCTCTAACCACTGATCCAAGCATGAAGCTGTGGGATGATAAAGTGGAGGACAAGCTAGAACTAAAGCAACCCCCCAATATACAAACACTATTCACTGGCTTGCAGGAACGTGTATTTGTGCCGTGCTGGGTTGGTGCATTACACAGGTTTTACATGTGGATAATGCCACTGAGTTCATGGGACAAGGACTGCCAGGCTGTACAGCGGAGAACGCAATAAACAGTGTCAGGTGACCATATCCTATCTGTCTTAGGAAGAAAAAGAATATATATATATTCTTCTGTCCTTACCTTACACTGACATTCAGCAGAGTAAAATGAGAAAGGAGTTTAGGCTGATATCTTGCAATCAAAAGTAATAATTTTCCTGTTTGCCAGATCAACTTTGTGAAGGGAGGATGGGAGGAGATACGGAGAAAGAGGGTTTTTTGAGAGGTGTGTGTGTATATGTCTTAGCATTCAGCAAAGACACAAATAGGACAAAAAAGAAGAAGAGTCATCTATCCACCATCCGCTGATGGCAGCAATAAAGGACATAATTAAATGAAAATGCAGAATCCAGGGCAGAGCTGGGCATCGGCTACAAACTTGACAATGGGAAGTGTGACAGAGTGAGAGAGGAAAAGTGGATAAATTACCCCGTTTTGTCCTGCAACTGGGACAGGATAAGAATACATGCAGGTCCAGGCACAGCCCTTCAGCTGACAGGAGGTACTTCTGTAAACACAAACCTGTGATGGCTCAGGCTGATGTGAATGGAACCAAGAGATGTCAGGGCACAGGGAGGCTGAAAAGAGCCACTGTTGAAAAGCTGAAAGCCAGTAGAGTAGCCATTGGTTTTAATTTTAATTATTTTCTCTTTCATTAGGAAGTATTCAGTTTACCTTTTTCCCTCTTAATATCATTGCAAGTTATTTTGTCTTGTGTTTGCTACCTCTGGCCATTCAAAGGATAAAGTACTAGAGTACGTGAAATTAAAAAAAGGAAAACTATGTCTTCAAAGGTCACTGTCAGGCAATTTTACACTCAACTTTAATATCTTACATTCCAAACTAGAATGGAAAAATGTGAGATTTATTTTGCTGTGTCTTATTGCTGTTGCTCCCCTGGCAATACTGGGAACTGGTAATGCTGGTAATCATGCAGACCTGGTTCACCATTTCAAAATTACCTCTTGTGACCAAAATAAAAAGTTTTGCAGGGCAGTGTTGGGGTTTCAAATGAGAAGTGGAGGTCAGGTTAGACAGAAAGGTGATGAGTTATTTTCTTCCCTCCTGCTTTGTCATCTTTCAGGATTAATCAGGTCTGGGGAGGGGAAGAAGCTGATGGGTGTCCCTTGAGATGCAGCTTTGTTGTAGATGGTGTCTGAGGTGATTAGAAAACCAAACCTTACCAAAACAAAACAAAAACCAAACAAAGCAAACAAAAAAACCCCACAGTCAAAAACCTGATCCAGCAGGACTGGTTTGGGTTTTTTTGTAATTCCAAGAAAAACTGTAGAGATTTAACAAGATTTCCTTTGCAAACTCACCTTTCACTTTTAAACCAGCACGAGCTGCTGTGGAGGTACTTTTGGGCTTTCTGTATTGGAACAGCGAAGTAAAAAATGCTATTTTTATTCCCAGCAGCTGTGAGATGTATTCTTAACTAATAACAATTTGGCTGGAGCCCAGAACATGTATCAACCCCCTGCTCCAGTGGATGTTATTTATATTTTACATCCAGGGTTTTAAAATATAACTATAGGTAGTCATTCAACATTGAAGCTTTAACAGCTGAGGAGTGGTTTCTTTTTTAAACCAACAAACTTGCCTGCAAAGAGTTGGTTTTTTAAGCAAAAGCAGTGCAGAGCAAAAATATATATATATATATTTATTATTATTCTTCTTAGCTATTGCAAAAGGTCATGGAGAACCAGCCTAATTGCCAAAAATCCCTATTCTTCCTTTCTTTTGGCAACACCACCCCTTCCTTTCCCTGAGGATAATCAACAGCAACCCTATTTCTTTTTTACCTTGCTTTTGAATATATAAAGTAGGCTTACTATTATGTGTATTAAAGAGAGACAGGCTTGCCCTTAATAGAACCTTTCCATCCTTTCAAAGCCCCTGGCATGCTTGATAAGCGTCTGTCGTTCTGTACAGTAACAATTAGAAAATTAGAGTATTTCCAAGCCCTGTGAAAAGAAGGGTGAAATGCATCCCTCTCGCACTACACATCTGCCTGCCGAGCGCCTCCCCTGCCTAACTACAAATGCAGAATGACAAATAAGAAAAGAAATTATAATATGCCTAGTGGTGTTGACTTAAACAAATCAAGCACATCAGTCAGCTAAAAACCCAGCTGCCATCACCCATTTCGTCCTACTTCCCCCAGATTTTTACAATATTCGTTGGAGGCTCCCTTTCTGCGTGGCTGACTTTTTAAAATAGACGAGAAATGCTAAAGACAGATTTCTCTGAATGCTTTACAGCAACATGGTTGGCTGGATATTTGCTTGCTGCTGCTTCACTTCGTCGTTGTTGTGGTACAACTCAAAATGATGCCTGGACATGCCTGTGATTCTTCCACCAGTTGGTTTGTTTATAAAATCTCAGCCATTTGGCAGGAATGGGCCAATTTTGGGAAGTTCTCCAGACTTTTTTCATAAACTTTTAAACTTAACAAATATTTCTCCTCATCCCTAGTAAGTCCATGAAGTCTTTGTCCAGAAACAAAGAGATTTCTTGGTAATTAAAGAATTGTTAAGCCCTGGAGGAGTTTCCTGAGCTGCACAGTGATGAAATGAAAACTCTGTGCTTAGTGGCCAGGGGCTGGATGATAACAGGAGACATCAATCAATCAGTTTATTTTCACGAGACTGAATATTTAGGTAAGGAGGGAGGTGAAAAAAACAGTTCCTATACAAATATTAACTTGACCTGACCCTTTCATGATAAGCACGGAAAAAAAGACACTTGGACTCATTTTTTCCTAGATTTTAACAGTTGCTTCACTCCGGACAACGTAGAAAGAAACAGGAAGAAATGTCTATTCAAACCCATGGATGCAAGTCTCCAAAAATGATTGGAAACTAACTGAAACTCAGCCATAGGTCAGGGCTGGAAGGAGCCAGCAGGAGGTGAATATTGGATATCAATAGTTACTGTAGCTGTAATGGAAAATCTGGTCTCTCCATCTCTAGTAACATTGCCAGGCTTCTGGTCAGTGCAGCTTTGCAGGTTCATTCTGCATTTTGTAGAAGAGATGTGATCTATTCCCAGTGAAATTAAAGCTTCGCTTTGGTGACATTCATTGAGGAACACAGCTGAAGCATCTTGTGCTCCATATGTCTGCTTTAACAGCAAATGGAGGCTGAAAACTTAGCTGTGGTACGTGACACAGGATTGTTTTAAAAGCAGCTTAGTCTGTTTGGCTGTGTGATATCAGCCCTGTAGAACATGATGGAATAAGTGGGTGCCCTCCACCTGGGTGGGTAAGACCACACAGAAGGGATGTGAATACACTTCAGTATGTGATACAGGTTACCTACACCTCCAGAAAATTCAGCCCACTCTCAGACTAATTTTGCCCCAGACCTCCATGTCAGCACATCCTATATCCAAATGCTTCAGCTGCTGTGTTTTGGGTCCAAGCCCAGGCTCAGCTAAATCACCCACCACACCACTCCCACCCCCATGAAGGGTGAAGGTACCTTTCTCTAGGCAGCTGGTGGTTGGGATTGTGCCGACACCGGACACTGAGGCCAAAGAGTTTGCGGGCAGTGCGCTGGATCTTCTGACGCTGGGCTTCCAGGTTGCTCTGCAGCAGCTTGTAGCGGGTCTGCAGGTCCCAGTCGTTCCCCCAGTGCTGGTGGATGCTCCCGATGGTCAGGAAGTGGTTGCTAGGTAGCCTTTTCATGAAGGATTTAAACTCATCTGGAAGACACAAAATTGTGGAGAAATACAGAGTATAACGAAGTTACACAGCTTTTTATTAGGTTGGAGAACCAGCCGTGATGCACGAGGCCGTCGGCGCTCTGCTGAAGGGAGGGGATGTCCATTAACGCACTGGTTTGTTATTCTGCCCCGGGAAGCTCACTAATTCCATGGCTGTTGCTGCTCCCATATGGGAAACAAAACCCAGAGAATGTTTGGTTGAAACAATATGGTTAATATATACAAGGTAGATTTTTTTAAAAAAGCAAAATCCCTGGGGGATGGGATTATAGTCTAGGGGTTATGAACAAAAAGCAGGGAGTTGTAATCATTGTCAGTTAGAGAGTTCTCATTTAAATTGTTGTTCAGCTGCTCCTAAAATGCCGTTTGTTGTTGAAGTCAAATCACTTGGGCAGTGTTGTTAAAAAAAGAGAGAAAAAAGGCTTTAAAAAATCCCCAGAGGAAGGGTTTGAATTGTGTTAAAATATCCTGCTTTCTCATTTTTTAAAAAAGAGCATTCTGATTCTTTTTTTTCTCGTTTAACTTCATTTGAAGTTAAATGAGTTGCTTTATGTAACAATGAAATTAAAATAAAGTAGTTTGCAGGGCTAAAGTCAGAACAAAATGTGTCAATTTTAGCCAAAGGAAAAAATCTAATTGGTCCAAAAATATGTTGTTGAATGTTGTTTTGTGATCACTTTATTTCCATTTGATTTCATTTGACAATGAAAAACACCGTTATGTAGGGCTTGTCTGAGTTTTTTTCATCACAAACCAGAAAATCTGATTCTGTTTCTGACCACCCTTTTCTTCCCTACTGAGAAGTGCAGTTTGCTTAGACTCTGATGACCAGACTGGGACATCCTTGTATGGAAAAAACATGGAAAAAACAAATGATTCCAACTTTCTCAGTGGAAAATAACCTGATTTTGTTTTGAGGGGAAAGGGGGGAACACAGCTGAGGGCTCCCAAGATGGTCAAGGGCCATATCCTATGAGATCAAATGGAGGGAGCCGCACTTGTTTAACGTGGTGAAGAAGAGACCAAGGGGCAATGTAATTACAGCCTAAAACTGCTTAAAAGGTACAAAGGAGAGCTACTCTTTCTCTTAGAGACCAATGATGTAACAAGAAGCAATAGACAGTTTGCAGCCTTAAGAAGTTCAAATTATTTCTTTAAAAACTTCTTCACTTGGAGGCAATGCAGCACTGGATCGTGCTGCCCAGAGATGTAGAAGAATCTCTTGTTTTAGACTCCACTAAACGAAACCATGGCAGACTCAACCTACCCTGTTTCCCCAAAAACAAGACAGGATCGGTATTAATTTTTGCTCCAAAAGATGCTTACTTTTTACATGTATCACTGCCTGGACACTATTTAAATTGTCTTTTTTATGAGCCGTAACTAGGGCATATTTTTGGAGTAGGGTTTATATTTTGAGTATCCTTAAGAATCCTGAAAAATCATGCTAGGGCTTATTTTTGGGGTAGGGCTTATTTTTGGGGAAACAGTGTAGTGCTAGTGGGAGTCCTTCTAGAGGGAGGTGGACTAGAGCCCTTCCATAACCCCCACAATGTGTCCAACAAGAAATGCAGCCATCTCTTCTTGAAAGCTTTCTACATTATTTTTCTTCCTTTCCTAATCCTTTTTTTTTTAAAAATTCCTTCATCCCATTGTCAGAAGGAAAAAAGGACAATAGCCAAAAAAATGAAAGCTTGTAAAGGCTGACATCTTTTCAAAAAAAAGAAATTATCCATAGAATTATTGGAGAAAATCGGGCCAGATAATTTACAACCTATTCTCCAAATCTTATATATATTTTCATAACAGATTTCCTGTTATTCAGTAACTTACAATTCGTGCTTAACTGGCTAACAAATAATATCTATGCATTAGTCAGTACCATCATTATATAGATGGTAAATGGATGTTCATGTCCTACTCATCACATGGTGAAACTGAGCACCTAATAAAAATAATTATCATCATTGCACAATGAAGATCCACGGGACATTTGCTTGTCTTGTTTCTTCCACAAAGATAGCTGAGAGATTCTTTTTTTTTAAATAATCTCTCAGGTTTTCACTCTGTTTGTAATGCTGCTTTCAGTGCCCTTCTCCTCCCCAAAAATGATTCAGTGGTCCTCTGAAACTATCATCATGTATAATTGCTTCTGTTGACCATGCTGATTACTCCTGGTACCTTTCAGCGGTAAAAGCCTTGCATTCGCTTCCCACCCCTTATAAATCAATTTCCTCAAAAGCCTGTTTGTGCACAAGACCAAGCTCTTTTCCCTCTGATGATGAATGTGCTACATTTTTCATAGAGACGGGCAAAGGGAGAAATTTCAGTGCAGTGCGCACATTTTGATACTGCAGTGCAACAGTGAGGGGAAAACAAATGAGCAAAATAAAATCTGGGTGGGGTTGTTATAAAAAAAGGGAAGCAGTGGGTGAAAAAACAATCAAATACTTTCAAAAAATAGTTTCTTCACTATTTAATTGTATTTTAGTTATAACTATCCCTGGAGGCCCCAACCAAGACTATGGCTGCATTGTGCTAAGCCTTGTACCTTTCTGGGAACAGCTCATTCTGAACCCTGAGAATTTCCAGTTAACTAATAATGCTGATTGCATTTGGTTGTGTTTTAGTTCTCTGGACAGAAAATGTTGCTGATGGCCAGGACTACATTGCCCATAATGCAACAGGGCTCCCTATTTTTGCAGAGTCACCCAGTGCCCTGGCAATGACTCAGCATCACAGGTGGCACCACAGCAAAATGGCCATGTCAAACGTCTCTTTCAAAGATGAAACTTTGATTATTCTCAGTGCTTGTCTTTCCAGTTTTTTTAAAAAATAAGCATTATTTTCTCCCAATTTACACATGAGCAATGGACTAAGAACTCCTGAGCTGATTCAAAACAGCGCCAGTTCACTGCAGCCTCCTTGACTTCGAAGCTGCCATCCCAAATCACACCAGCTCTTCGTTTGCCCCACACGATTTTTCCAAATTGACATAGGAATCCAACACAGATCAGAAACAGAATATAGATCTTTTAGGCTATCAGCAGCCTCCTGTGCAAATGGTATTTGCTTTCAGAGCACTCATGTGCTTTTCAGCCCACTTTATTGGAAAAACCTTCAGATGCCATTAGAGATTTTGTTTCTGCTGTTCATTATGAAGAAAATCCTCTAGTCATGGGGAATATTTATTAAAACAAAGGAGCAAAATACTAATATTACATTCTTCTGTGACAGCAACTTTCATCTCAAAGAATAAGTTCACGCATGGTGCAACAAAGTGATGAATGAGATGCAGCAGCTTTAAACATAAAGATAATCACTCCATCCAGCCCCAAAAGGCCTCCAGCCCTGGGTGGAATATGGCTCCAGCACAGCAGAGAATTGCACTGGAACGTGTCACTTTAACATAGCAAATGAAAAACACCTTCCCCCGTTGAAATCTCAAGGGAAGGGAGACTGAATATCATTATCTTTGCTTAGATCAAGTGCAACAAGTACAGAATGTAACAGTAAAACAATCACTCTGTGACTGTAATTTCTCTTTCTCCATAGGGCTCTCGCCATCTAGGTGTCTGGGTGAGATTCCCTGGGAATGTAAAGGGGTTTGATGAGTGGTGGCCAATGTGTGGCTATTGAGCATCTTGGGCGGAGGTCCTGTGCCACAACTAGCAACTAGTAGCGCTTAACTAGTGGCAAAGCTGTGCTGCCAGGCACTGCCAGTGATCCCAATTTGTGTGGTACTGAGCTAGTAGAAGCTTCCAAAATCCATGTTTCACGTTTGCCCTGGTGTACCCACCCCATCCATGAATCTATAGAAACCCATGGACTTCTTCAGCTAGTCACCCACTTCTGGAACTGGCCCAGCCTGGTGGCTCCCCATTAGTCTATGGAGGGCTCTTCTCAAGGTGGTCATCGGCGCTGGGCCATTAATTACTACTCTGACTTTGCTCATCTGAGCACCAAATTGACAGTGTGAGCTGGACATGAAAATCTGTGCAACAGCAGAGATTTCAGCAGGGTTCACATTTTGAACTATGAAGCAGTTCTCAATAGCTCATGGAGGAAACATAGGCTGCGTCACTTCAACCATTAACGAGATTAAGGTGACCTTCAACATCAAGAAAGAAATTGTTGCTGGGAAGACTTCTGAAGAAGAATTCTTCAATGCCTTGAGTAGAGCTAGATGGTCCCTTCCTCATAGTTTTCTTTCCTAACATGGAGACCTGGACAGCTGTGACAATAATCATTAAAGAAAACATATTGGAAGGTAACTGGCTAACACTAAGAGATAAGAGGCAGCACAGGGATAAGAAGCTCGTGATGAAATTCGTGATTAATGTAGTTGCACTGATAATATTGCTCTCTTTCCTACCTCAAGCCCTTGAGAGTGATGTTGCAAACCTACTATGGGTTACCAGCATCAACGTTGAACAAACTCCACTGACACCTCCAGTGTCACACTGGGAAAAAGTGAAGAGAGAAATGTTCACACGAGCAGACATCGGCACTGCAGGAGAGAGAAGTCATTTTCCCTTCTCTCTATCTCAAATGAGGTGTCATCTGGCCTGTGCTCTCTCTCCGTGAATTGCCTTTCACCAAAGCAGAATAAATCATTCATGCAAATCTGAAAAGCAATTTCTGCATCATTCATATTGTGGAAGTTTCTCTGTAGAACTATTAAAGAGAGATTCTGAGCTGGTTTAGTATGAAAAAACAGATTTTTAATCAAACAAACTGTTGCATGGAAAATATCCCCTTATACATACAATTATGTGTGGTGTGTGGTTTTGTCTGTATGTGTATAGATTAAAAAGGCAATCCCTCAAGACTAAGATCATGTTTTTAGGTTCAACATCCTCTATTTTTATCCAAACTGGAACATAAGGGAAGAAAGAAGTATTAACTGGTATAACCTGACATGCTTTGTTTGAAATAAATCAGTTGGAAAACACATTTTGCTCAGTTACCTGAATTCTCCAGATCTTTATAGGCTTCTGTCCAGGTCTTGGCCATGTTTGCCAGCGTGTACTCCATGATCTGGATGTCGGTGATGGGGCAGTTGCACTGCGGGAACTCCTCCGCACACTGGCAGCCGCACTGGCTGTTCCGGCAGATGTACTCGCCCTCGCCATTGCACATGATGTAACTCAAGGCAGACTGGACAAACTTCTCTTGTAAATACTGAGGGAAGATGATCTGGAGACCTGGCACAGAAACAACAGGCAAGGATGTGAAGGGGAAAAAAAACCCAGTCATTTCAGATATCTGTTCTTCTTTTCAAAAACTGTTTCATTAACAGCTTGGGAAAGTGACGCTGAGGAATTAAAAGCTGTTGGGATATTTCTCTCGGAGCTGTCATAAGGAAGGTGGGGTACACATTGTGCAAGCAGCGAGTTACCTGAGAGCAGAGCCCATCTGCTCTACGAGAGAAGGGTGACAAATAACGTCCCCCACCTCAATGCCCAGTGAACCCCTTTCATCCCAGTCCTGGATCCTGGTACAGTACAAAGCACCCGAACGCAAAGCTTCCCTTATTCCCAGGTGCAGGGGTTTTTTATCCTTTGCAAGCAAGTGCTCATTCAGAAGTGATGAGCGTTATGCTGTTCTGCCATGTTTTGAGAGAGACTAAATAGGTTTGGTGCACAGAAACAATGAAACTACACACTGAAAGAGAAAAGAAGAAAAAAAAAAAAGAAAAGAGAAGGAAAATAATACAAGCAAACACTTGCAGAGTTAAGTGCCCAGCTCCCACAGTATAAATACAGGAGTTGGTACCTGACTCTTTTCAGCTCGCTCCCTGCTAGGAAGGCTACTTGCCAAATCCTATTAAAGTGCAAATGGATGTAGTGTCAGTGATTTCAGTGGTGCGCTGAGGATTTACACTGCCTGAGAGATCTGTCCCCACATCTCCTCCACAGCGAGTGTTTGTGCGTCCATCCATCTGTGCAGTGTAGGTGTGTACCCTTGCTCAGGTACCAGAGGACACGGTAACAGTTAAAGTGTTTGTCCGGTGGACAGTGTACATGTTTTTCCATCCTGTCCTTCTCCAGCTTCCATCCCCAGGCTCCCTACAGATGTCCCTGAGGATTCTCACAGCTGTTTCCCCCTACCTGGCAAGTCCTGCTTGTCACACTCAGTCAGCATCTGCCATGCACAAGGCAGAGATGACAATAACTCTCAGCAAGTGTTTCGGAGGAAGCCCAGCCTGCTTTGCCTTCCTTGTAAAAGGCCCAGGGATTTCAGAGTGGCAGATAAAGGAGTTTATGGCTCGAACAGCAGAGCTGAACTCCAGCATAACGAAGGCACGCGGGTCAATTACCCATCTGTTTGTGTTTCTATTGCGCTGAGTTACGGTATCCGTGGCTGACAGCTCATTGGAGTGGAAGGAAAATAAGGCAATAATTCAGAGGATGAGAGTGTGTGGGAAGGGCAGGAAGGGCTGTGACTCCTTTCAGGAGTTCAGACCCATCTCTGTGATAGGTCATGTTCACCTCAGGCAAGAGAAAAGCATCAGGCAGCAACCCCAGGACCCCCATTACCCTTTTGCTTTTGATTCCACAGAGACATCTCAGCCTTGACAAGGTCCCCCTGAAGACCGAGTCTGGGGGGGTTGGGGAGGGTGTTGAAAGCATGGGGACCTCTGTTTCCCCTCCCACATGGCCAGGGCAGGGTTTCTGAGAGCACCATGGCTGGTGGCAGCAAGCTGCCCCTGTGTCTGACCGCATTGGCAGTCGAGCGTGGAGTGGTGGCAACCATCAGGCAGGATGAACACAGAGCAACCTTCAGCTGGAGAAGACACGTGTGACACTTGCACAAGGAAGGATTTCAAGCCTGGCACTTGGAGGCACCGTGTCTGCGTAGATCCTGCTGCCTTTTCTGCAGTGCTGCTGCAGGGAAGGGAAGGGACACGCAAAGAGCTGACCACAGTCTGCAGCATCCCTGGAAACACCTCAAAACCAGTCTAGTGGGGATCAATGTTTTAAGGTCCTTTTGGTCATTTCTGAGATGTTTCTCAATAAGCAGCTCGGCTTTCCTCTTGTTGTCAAGACCTGAGGTTCAGTGCCTTTTAGGGATTTATCTGAAGCAACCACCACAGAGGAATGGTTTCTTTTCAAGCCTTCACAGTGATGTGAGGGATAGTGCCATCTGCCAGGTTCCGAAACTTTCCTTCAGGATGAAAAGAAAGTGCAGTGCTACTGAAGAATGCTATTGAGATCTGTAAAAGGGGCTTGGAGAGCCTGAAGGCTGCTAGACTCACTGACTTTGCGAGCTCACAGGACAGGGGAGCTGAGCTGCTTCATGTGCATTGACTGTTTATTCATGGTCCATGTCCCATGAACAAATCTTTCCACTCTTCGCTTCATGGAGGACCAACCTGCCCTGGTTGCTCCTCCAACCTTTGAATATGAGGCCCAAATGCCCATAGGCTCTTCAGCTCACCATGTTTTCTCTTTGAATTTTATACTCTGATAGCAGCACTGCCATGCTGCCTGCTACCACCTACAAATAATACTAGCTTTGAGAAAAAAAGGCAACTAAAGTTTCAGGGAAAACACTTTGCATTGCAAGGGACATCTGTTTTGTGTCTCAGCATGTGCAGAAACGTCAATACCCTGCCATCTCCAAAACATAACATGGTCCCATCCTACACTGCAGAGTGCCTCCTGTGAATACATGATTTTTGTCCATAAAACTCATGGTTTCTAGAAAAGATGTTTCCAGGATAACCTTCTCTTGTAAGAAATTATCTCATGTTTAAGAGGTAATCAGAGCCCCTGTACACTTAGCACCAATTCAGCAAAACACTTTATATAAACACTTATCTTTTATCAGGTAAGCAGTTCTGCTGGAATCCATGCAGTTAATTGTCACATTTCACAAGCAGCACATTTTCAAATATGTGCTTAGACCAGGAACACACAAATCCAGCTACTCATTGCGACACATGTGTGCATATACTAAATACAAAGCCCTAACTTTATAACTGCAAACATGCTGTAGGAATGACATGTGATGCTGGGATCTTCAGGCCAGGAATTTCCTTGTGGAATAAATCGGTTTTAAGGCTACTGAAAATCAACCATGCCTGCTTTCAGTTGACATGTATACTGGACTATTTTCATGGGCTGAACCCCTCAATTCGAGCCAGCGTGTGCAAGGAATGGGTTCATGCTCCACAGCAGCCTCAGTACATGATAATACACAGAGAAGTTTGCTGGTGAGGAGTGTTAACAAGAATAGCTTAGTTTTGAAGGCAACTTATTGATTGGAAGGAAGAATTCTGTTACTCTGTAAAGCACACACTTCCTCTTTAAACATTAAGAGGAGCACAGATTTGATATGAGTTTGTCTTCGATAAATACAGGCAGAACATGAAGTGTCTGACAAGGGAGCGTGTCCTTAATTCACCTAGAAAAACTATTAGAGAGACATGATTGGCTTTGGACTGTATATAAAAAGCTTCCTGCATTAAAAGAGGTAAATTTCCCCAGCTTTAAATTAGAGCTATTTGAAACATTTTCCACAGAAGAGTTCTCTGTTGAAAATGCAGTTTCATTGAAGCATTTTGTGAGAGCATGTTGACTCCAAAAGCTCTTTTGACAGGGAAAGGTCTAAATGTATTTTTCATACTTCCTCATTTTGTTCCACTGAAAAGCCAAAATGTTTTGTGTTGTCATTAGTGCTCTGTCCATCTTGGCAAATGCTTTAATATTAATTGTAATGTAAATTTTAATACTCTGCCATATTTGTCATAACAAGCTACCTAAGATGCAATATTTTCTGTTTAATATCACAATGTTTAGAATAGCATAGGAAGATTTTACCTTATTGGAATAGTGCCATGTTGCAATATTGATATATAATGTCAAGAGGATATGTCTCTGGAATTTTAATATCCTGAAACTTTTCAAAATTTTTCCTTTTTTTCACTCAAATTTTAGCCTAGAGAGCTGTTAGCATCTTCCCTTCCCATGCTCTGGTTTCCTCCTATTCCAGGCAGCTCGTGCATCAGCCTCGCTGGAGGTGGAGGCAGGAGAAGTGATGGCTTTGTGCTGGTGGCAGGGACAGGAGGACACAAAGTACAAATGAATGCAGCCACCTGTGACATCCTGGCCCACAACAGGATCCCCCCAGTACTGTAAGGGGACACAGCTGTCCCCATGCACAGGACAGGGAACTTGACATGGATGTACGTGCATAGTATCATAGAATTATTTTGGTTGGAAGAAACCAAGTCCAACCATAACCTAACTCCAGCACTAAACCATGTCCCTAAGAACCTCGTCTACATGTGTCTTAAACACCTTCAGGGATGCTGACTCCACCACTTCCCATGCTGGGTCCATGTGGATGCTGGTTTATAAATCAGTCACGCTTTTCTGCCCATGTACCCACAGGTGCAGAACCAGACACCCTGCACTGTGCATGCATCCAGCTTGTATCTCCAGGCTGGCTGACCTTCCCAAACCCTACATGCAGCCATTGCATCGCCTAAAGGACACGTCTTGGAAACCATGACTCTCAGGGCTGGGCGCCAGCAAGCAAGTTCAGAAGCAGAAATTCTCCCTGTCACAAAGATGCTGCTCTTTTATTGAGCTGGCCCCAGACAGACTGACAGGAAGGCGGTAACATGGATTTCTGCCAGCAGCTCATGCTCGGTTGCTAATCAGATCAGAGGAGACTCGGTCACGATCCATTACCTGCAGCCCTGTGACTAATTCCTAATGAGGCCTCTCAGAGCAGAGGTACAATCCTGGGTAATTATCCCAAGAACTGCACTCCAGATTAGGCAGAAAACACTCAGGTGTAGCTTTAGAGGTCACTTTGTTCTATGAGGAAGAGCTCTTGCCTTCCTCCTTTCCCTCTCATCTGCTTTGGCCTCTCTGTGCACTGGGTTATGCCATGAAGCTCCATGAAACCCACGTGTGATTGACCCCTGAGGTCCTGTCTGCTCCCACCAGAAATCTCAGCCTTGTCCACCTTCCATCCCCTATCACTTCTAAATTTTCTCTCTTCCTCCATCTCCTTCCCTCTCTTGGGTATCTTGCTTTTTCTCTTATTTTGTAGGATCAGATAGCCAATAGAGATCTATTGATTTACCTACTTACCAGTTTCTCTGCCTATAAACTGAGCTGTCTGCCTATTTAGCAGTTTACCTAGCTATCTGATGTGTCATCCTTGGGTTTTCATTACCAGCAGCCATCATAACAGTATATAAAAACCCCTCAAATTGTTTATTGCTAATTAGGTAAGAACCACAACTCAGTGACTTAGATAATCACCGAAATAGTGAAAACCACCTGCTTATTATTTTTAAAGGCAAATAATAACAACAATAATAATATATCCACAACATGACTCAGTAAATGAAACTCAGTTTCTGTGAAACCAAGATTAAAACAGCACTTGCCAAATTACACTCAAAGCAGAAGATGTAATGTAGCCCATTCATCTGAAAAATTAAAATTTGTGCAAGTACAAGGATTCCAGAAATAAAACCATCTGGGAAAATGAGCAATTAAATCCCACATTTCCTTATTTTGTCAAAAACTTGGGAATAACCATAGTAAATTACATGCCCAGTGAATTTTCTCCTCCTACTGAAGTTGACTTCTTGCTAACCAGCGTGTATTTATGTATTAATTCAGTCATGACCTCTATCTGTTGACTTCTGGACTAGTTCCCCAACCGGGACCGAAGCCATGGCTTCTGGCATCTAAATAAAACCTCCGTGACTTTTCCCAAAGATTATGGTCAGTAGAGAGCCCCAAAAGCTGATCTGCAAACCTCTTACGTAAATCAGCAATTTGGGAGGGACAAAGAGACATGGGCAGAATGTCACTTCAATATTAATGGAAAAGGTCAAATTTATTTATATCAGTGTGTGTGTAATACATAGAAATCATCAAAATTCAATAGCAGGGGGAGCCAGACACTTTGCTGGGGTCCAGTCTGCAGTTTCTTGTGCTTTAAGCTCAGTCCCTGTCAAGCTCTGGCTTTGCTGTGCTGAGCATCATATGAAGCCACCAGTTCTGCTTCAGGGAACTTGGAGCAAAAGCAATGATCATGGCAAACAGAAGAGTGGACAAGGCTAGGAAAAAAGGCCACCCCTCTCTCATTTCATCCCCCACTCCATACCCTCTATCACCCTCTCCCTCATTTCTGAGCCCTACCTTGCAGGTGGAGTTTGCTCTCAGTGCTTTGCAGAAGGACAGAACTCACAGAGTCCAGATTGTCGTAGCTGTTACAGCCCAGGGGGCCAGTCCGAGTTTCTGTTACCTGTGGAGGAGGTAGAAGAGAGAGAGTGTTCCCATCACATCTTCCCCAAGCAGGTCCAGACCTTGTAATATAACGACCCCTTGTCACCAGCTGATGCAATCCCAAATACATCTTCCCTAATCAGGGAAAAATGCTCCACATTGGACTGACACAGCTAATGTTTGGCACACTCACAAGCTGAAAAACTAGAGTTAATTCTATCTGCTTGCTTTATGGTACTGCATGTTATTCTGAGCTTGGCAAGGAGGTCCTGCAGATTGATGTTTCTCATAGAGGATCTCCACTGGAGAACATCAGAAGCCAGTAGAGGAATTATTCCCTGGCTTCTCTTATTGGAAAGCAAGACACAGAGATGGATTGCCAGCCCACAATGGTGCCTAGAGCTCCCACAGCATATGTGCACACCATCCTTATGCTGAGGATGGATGGAGGCACAGATGACCTGCAGTGCTGTTACTGTGGTCGTTGCTGTTGGTTTCCAGCCATGGAGGAGAGCTGCCCTTCCTGAATTCAGATGGGGTGATTATCTGCTGTCACTGTTTCAAAATCTCAATTCAATTTCCCATCCAGAAGGGAACAGACTCAGCCACGAGACATCACAGAACAATAACAAGAGCTGAAACCTTTCAGAAGTGGCTAACAATGACAACTCCATCCACATCACCTTCCCTGGAGTGAACTCTGCAACAATAAAATCCCTCCCCAGTATAGGATGATTGCTTCCAGAGAAGGCAGCCTTTGTCTGCAGGGCCATTTTCCCTATTTTGTATGCTCTGAGCAGCTCCCCTTCCTTCCTGCTGCAACCCTCAAGCTGTCTCTCAGTCCATTTCATTCCAGATGCCTCAATAATGCCACACTGAGTTTTTCACCTTTTCTTGTAGTAAATTCATCTGAGAGATGTTTAGCAGCCTTACACCTGCAAGAGGAAAATACTTCTGGGTTGCATGGGGTTTCCCTTCCAGCCTTCATCTCTGATCTGGATTATCTGCTCCATCTCTCCCTTCCAGAGGTCACTGCCACATATTGTGGAAGTCTCCTCTCCTGCACAACCATTACACTGAATACCCACCTCTTTCCAGATGTTACTGGCCCTGGGGAAATATATTCTTCAGTAAGGTCCATAAGAGAACAACCTACCCCAGGAAATCAGCCCTACCCAAAATCCCTACAGTATTTGTATGGACATACAATCTTCATTGTCTTCCCAAGGCAAGATACAGTACCTTAATTGCTCCGGTAGAGATCTGGATCTCATGGAGTCTCCTCATGGTGCCATCACGGTCTACGAAGTAGGAGGAAGCAAGCTGGTGCAACGCTTCAACGCTCTGGGTAGCATTTCCCGACTTTCTGTCGAGGCGGCTTTTGTCCATGTACATGGTCAGGGCCTCCTCTCCTGCAGCAGAAAGAAAGGATTTCTGTAAGGCCCAAAAGGATGCCATGTTGGGTCATCTTCACAGGAAGATGATATCACATGTTGCACCTGAAGAAAGAAAAGTCCGACACCTAAAGCACTCTGAAATGAATCCACCTTCCTCACCAGAACCTCGGTGTTGTATATATGAGCCTCTTTCTCTACTCAACCAGAAAGGCCAGGTCCACCACACCTGTAGATCAGCTCCAGTGAAGAGAGTAGATAGCGTTTTGGACATTTGTTATCCAGCACATCTTTACCACAACTGCTGGAAAGCATTCAGACCAGTGTCCCACTTGAGGAACGCTTTTCTCTGTGGGCAGTGCTGCAGGAATGACCCACACCTGACCAAAGGAGATGCCACTTTTATGCAGTTCTCCCTGACCTGATTTCTAGAAGGAGCAATTGATGATTTAAGCTGCAAATAGGACATCGGTACGTAGGTGAGTACAGAGGACAAACAAATGCTAGTTCTACCTCTCTAGCTTGTAGTGACCACATAAAAGGGAAAGGGCAGGGGGCTGAGTGAAGAACAGCAATCAGAGGAAAGAGAAATTGGGAACATTAAGTTAAACCAACCACCCTTACTCCTTTTTTTATTCCCCTCTCCTAGAGTCTCATTTAGTGAGCTTAAGTGGAAAGTGAAAAATACTGTGCAAGATAAGGTATAACAGGTGATTTCAAGCCAGTAATCACAGCAAATCTGGGAGTGAAGTAGTTAAGACCTGATAGCACCAAACATCCTAAACATTAGCAGAAACCTGCATCTAACAAAAGATATATGAAAAGGACACAAAGCTGAGAAGTAATATTTACCTGAAAGTTCAATTTGTGCTGCATGAGCCAGATTAAAATCCTGTTCATTCTTAACATAAAGCTGGCATTATAGGAATAAAAAGGTAGAATATCACCATGGATTCTTAACGTCTGAAGTTCTGATTTTTAAAAATGAAGAAAATATATACTCAGGGTAAGAATGTGCCATTTCTACATAGCTCTTTTAATGAGAAAAATAGTGCTTTTTCTGATTGGATAGATGCATCGCTGATGAATACATTGCCTCCGGCAACGATAGCATGGTCAAAGAAGAAAAAAACCACCACCAGATTTTAGGTCAAGAAATATTTCCCTTTTCAGCATTTTTGCCCTCCCCCCCACCTCGGCTTTTTTAAAAAGAGATCAAGCTCTTTTCTTAAAAATTCATATTAGTTGAAATCATTCAATTTCTCCAAATAATTTATTTTAATGCACACATGCAAAAAACCAAACAAAACCAAATAAAACCACAACAACTCAAAACAAAACAAACAAACAAAGCCCTCCCTTTTGCTTTCCCTGGAAGTTTTCCAGCTTTTATCCGGAAGCCAAATACCTAAAAACAAACCAAAAATATTCTGGCTGAAAATCAAGATAGTTTCATTGGATTTCAGTTTTTCAAGCAATTGATATGCTGAATGTTGAGCCTTTGGCTTTGGTATGAAAGATGGAGGTTTCTGGTAGAAAGAAGATGCTTTTCATCAAAAGAATTGATCAGTTGAAATCTTTTAATTGGCTTCACTGGAGCTAAGTGGAGAAGTTTGGCACGTAAAACTTAGTCGCTTTAATATTTTGTTAAAAATAACATGCTATCTTTTGACAGTGATCAAAGTTACTGTAGTAACAATATCATCATTGTCACTTCTCACAAAAACACCTTCCCCAGAAAATGACCAGCTTTGATTTCCTATATCACCGTTAACATTATTCTGTGTTGAGACCCTAGCAGGGATCAAGGCTCTGTCACATCAAGCTCCATCCACACAAACAGCAGAAAGACGGTTCCGGTCCCCGAGGACTTGAAACCCACGTATCCGATGAGACACAACAGGTGTACACAACAAACAGCCAAAGCACAAGGCAATAAGATGACTGTGATTAGTGCGAGAAAAGCAATCACCGCACACCAGACACCTGGCCGCTGTCACTGCGCTTTCAGGTGTCATCTTCAAGGTGGGTTTTACAGTTTTACAGCTGAAGGAAGGACAGACTTTGGGAATTTTTGCAAGGCAACTCATTCGCCTGCATGGCATTAGCCAAGAGGCTTGGGGTAAATTGGCAAGTGTTTGTTTTGAGCCAAAAGTTTTGTATCTCTCATGTAACAGAAATATTTACCAGCATGGAGACACAGCGAATATAAATGATGTTTTGCCTCCATTTCACAAGGCTGTGAAAGGGGAGGGAAGACCCAAGATAATTCTCCCCTTAGCTGCGGTTCTTAGAGGAACCTGTGGGATCCAGGTATCAACTCTTCAGTTCCACCAGTAACTGGAAGAAACCCCAGCTTTTTGTGGAAAAATATCATGCCACCTTTTAACAGGCAAGGTGCAAAAATCAGAACCTTTTCAGTCCAGACCAGTTAGTTTCAGCAGAGGAATGCTGAGATTGGAGATCACTCGGACAGAGAGCAACAACGCTGGTTTCTTTCACCAGGAGCTCCACCTTTAGCTTTGAGTCCTCAAACATGAAGCAGGCAAAGAGCAGCTGAGATGGCTCCTTGACATCAGACAGAAGAAATCTGTGCTCTAGGGCAATGGAGATCACTGATTTCCCCACAAAAACTGTCATTTTTCCTCCCTGAGATGTTTGGACCCCTCCACTGGGAGGAGGATGAAGAAAACAGGAAAGTAAAGCCCAAGGTATTTGATGATATTGAGGATATTTGATTGTCCCGAGGGACAAATACTGTCCCAATGACTGAAGGGTGCTGAGTAGAAATAATGTAGCTGACAACCTGTTCTGTGTACATGTGTGCAGACCTGGAAAAGCACAGCATCCCCATAGAGAGTGTGCACAAGAAAGCAACTCTTAGATCAAGAGAGGTTAATAGACTTTTGCTGCATTATTAAGTCTTAATTTCTCATTTATTAAGCAGATGCTATATCCAAAGTTGTCTTTCCTTCAGGGCTTTCCCTGCAAATTGGCTCTCAGCTCTGTGTGCTCCATCCTGGAGCATGGATGCCCTCAAAATGACCCTTTGCCAATCCCTTTGTCAGAACTAAACTGGAGCAGAGCTGGTTTTTATTAGGCTCCTGGGGGACCCAGCCGCTCTGTAGGTTGAAAGGCACCAGAGCTGTTCCCCATGTGGCCAGGTGTGAAAATAGCTGCCGCATTCAGGTGGGCTGGCCTGATCCATCACCCGGCCCCTGGGGTCCGTGCAACAGCTGGCATTTAAAAGCCAAACAATTTCCTGTGTGCTTGTCACTTGTTTGCAACCTAATAAGACATCAGGCTAAGTTTACAAACCACTGTAAATCCAAAGCAGAATTCTTGTAACTTTTCTGAGATCTGAGGCCTTGGGAGAGCAAGGATACCAGGACATGTCTGCTTTTATATCCCAGTGGTCTTGTTTAGCCCACAGACCACAATTAGAGTCTGTCCTCCTTGCATAATGCATGCCCAGCTACATCTACATTTTTTCTGGGACTGCCATTACCAAGATAAATCCTTCTTTTCTCCCCCACCATTGCTCACCATGCTCCAGGCTGATGGAGCATTTAGTACTCTTCTCCAACACCGGTTCTCATTACAAGCCTCTGCATATTTAAAATTGTTGCGTTGTAAAATCAGGAGAAGAAACAAGCCACTGTGAATAATTCACAACCTCACCCAGGCAAAATTAAAAATATATTTTACCAAAGGTCCTTCTCATTTTTGATTTCCACAGACATGAGTGGCAAGAAGAAAAAGTCATATCGATGGAAAGAAAAGTAAATCCACAAAACCAACTCTCAACACCTTACTGGACTTTTACTTGGCTGGCTTGGGCTCTGTAAAATATGATCCTGAAAAGTGATTTCCTCAGTAAAAAATGAGTTTCTTTGTGCAGACTTCATTAAGGACTGATGCAGACAGTCACTCCTACCTGCTTTCTCTCACATTTCTTGCTGATGGAGCAGACAGTTTGAATGCCTGGACTGGAATAGCAGCCTGAGGTTCTTTGAAGGACTTTTGCCACACAAGAGGCCATTTGACTTCAATGGAACCATGCCAATTTACCTGCCACCTAATTTGTGCATGAATCATATGCACACATCTAATCTCATCTACATCTCATCCAAGCGTCTGCAGAATGCTTTGAGAACAGACAGATGGCCAGAAATTCCTCAAAGTTCACTACAAACTTCACAATGTGTCAACACTGGAGGTCAGGTACATTAGAAGGAGCAATGACAACAAACTCTACTAAAATTAAAACCCTTTACCACCACACAATCGCTCTTACAGATAATCTTTCTCAAAAGAAAGGCATTTAAATGCATGCTCCAAAGGGGTAAAAGATGGCAAAAATGGTACAAGAAAGGGTGGCAAAAAACAAAAACAAAACAGCAACAAATACCAGAAGAGCTGCTGATTTCCAACTTCCCCCGTGCCCCCATTTTCAATGCTCAGAGTTTGAAATTATGCAGCACCAATAGCAGTGCATGCACATGGATAAATGCCCCTACAGTCCTCTGTCTTATGGCATCACTGACATATTCTGCTTGCACATGCGAACCTCTCTGCAGTCCTTGCAGATACACCTTGAATTTTACTTAACTACTGTTTTTTCAGAAGTCTACTCCATGTTACTGCTTTCACTTTGCATTCAGCACAGGCCTTTCTGTCCATCGCTTCCCCTGCTACCCAGCTCCTTGAACTCCCTTTTCCTGCAGCTCTTTAAAATTCCTCTAGTTCTAGCAAGAAAGGACGGGTTTTTTTCCCCCTCTGCATTTGGTTTCATTCTGAAAAAATAAAAAGAAGGCTCAACACCCTCTAGTGTCAAATCAAGGACAGGGGCACAGAAATGACAGACAGGCTCCCCAACCAAATGGAGCATGTTTATCTTGACGCACACCGGTACCCACATGGTTGTCGGAGAAGAACAGGTGCTCACGTATCACAGACGCCGAACTCACACACCTTGTGCTGTGAATTCATTTGCAAAGGCTATTTGTACTCCGGGGGTTTTCACACCATCTGACAAGGAGATGAGGTTCAGCTGGGGGAGCTGCAGCCTGGCTCTGCACTACCGACCAGCCTCCATGCAACACGACCAGGGTTTGCAGGTGCTCTCCAGCACCTTCACCACCCCACCACCCATACCAAAAACCACCCCAGGTTGCCACCTACCTCCCAGGGTGGCAGAGATGAGGATGTGGGTGCCGTATTTTTTGATGATGGTATCGATGAACTGCTGCGTGGTGGGTCTCCTGCCCAGGAGGCGGATGCTCCTCTGAAACTCAGGCATCAGGGGCAGTGGATTGTGGAGCAGGTCCCTCCGCTCGATGGCTGTGTTCCTCACCTTCCAACGGGCAAACTCCCTGTGAGACAGCACAGGAATACAACAAGGGTGAGGCTTCAAGTCCGAAGGGGCAGAGAGAGCCACCGAGGGCAGGGAAGGAGGCTGGTGAAGGGGACAATCCTGTCGGACATCCCCACATGGATACACATGTGAAGCCACAAGGCTGGACAGAAGGGAAAGGGGAGGAGAAAAGGAAAAGTGAGACATTACTGTACAATAATGACACATGTTAAGGATCAGGGGCTGAGCTGATGAGGCAGCTTGGGAGGCTCCAGATGTGTCTGGCAGAGGCTGCATTTCCCTACAAAGAAATCAGGCTGGTCCTTTCACCCTCACACACACTTCGGGGTCTTACATCTCTCCATAAAGCAGCAAATTCTGGTTTCTGTCAGCAAAAGAGCCAGTCAGTTAGACAAACTGTAGAGCTAGACCAGTCGATCATTGCTGTATCCACCTGTCCGCAATCTTCCTGGAACGCTTTTGCAAAGCGAGGCTGAAGGAAACACACTTTCTCCAAACATATTAATCTTTCAGCATCAGGAGCAAAAGACCCTTTGAAAAAGATCACTTTGAAAAACAATATGCTTGATAAACCATCTAAAAGGATTGATTCAGAGGCCATGATGAAAATGGAGGCTTGGGTTTTTATTTTTTTATTTTCTTTATTTTTTTAAAACCTATGAAGTGATTTCCAAATCCCTTCTTTTAAACTGATAGCAACTGGAAAAAAATAAAGTTAATGTTTGCAAAAGCAGCTCTTTATTGCAGATATCCATTTTGAA
Source organism: Patagioenas fasciata (assembly GCF_037038585.1). Taxonomy (NCBI): domain Eukaryota; kingdom Metazoa; phylum Chordata; class Aves; order Columbiformes; family Columbidae; genus Patagioenas; species Patagioenas fasciata. The sequence goes on from NC_092539.1 coordinate 5,309,645, forward strand.
ATGACACAAAGGGAAATGCCTTGAGAAAAACCTTGCACACCTGCCATCTAAAAATCAGGCCTCTGTAATACATCACTAGTGAAGCACCTAAAAGATGAGAAACCTATTAATGTCCTTTGAAAAATATTGAGCAAGGCCTTCTTAAAAGGAAAGGATATTATTTATAACTGCTCTCCTACAATGCACCTGCACTATCTTAAGGTATCTCTCAGATAATCAAGTCACAATCTTCTCTGTCACTTTCCATTCACTTATTCCTGTAACTTGTGTTTAAGACAAAAATTTCATTTAAATAATAGGAGTGACAATACCTGGCACTGATGCAGCACTTTCTATCAGTGTGTGTCAACCAGCACCGGCAAGCCCACTTTGCTCATAGAGAACCTGATGTGCAGACAGATTTAGGAGATGCTGCAAGTCAGTTGCAAAGCAAGGATCACAAACCAGATTTTGTTTTTCCCCAAGGTTGATTCTACTCCCAGTCCACTTTAAGTGTGTTAGGTTATTTTACTTAATGCAATTATGCTTGCATTTATTTTGATTGCAGCCCATCACAGCACCCCAGGCTGCCTAACAGCACTTGCATTCATTAAAACAGCGAAGTGCCAGCTTTTTACTTCAAAATACCTCCTTACACCTGAGGTAATGCCCCATTTGTCGCTCCTAGGCTTTCACAAGCCAAGTAAAAACGCTAAATCAGAACACCCCTCTAACCACATTCTAAGAGTCATTAGTGTCAAACCTTGAAATCCACAGAAACATTGGTCTTTGCTAGAAAAACCTGTCAAAAGGTCAAACAAACCCAACCCAAAAAAACCCCCATCTTAATACCAGGAGTGGAGGAAACAGACCATTGACTCCAAAGATGTCTGCAGATAAGTCCAATACCAATGTCCATGTATTCCCTGTATGGACTAGAAGAGGTTTTTTGCTCTGCTGTCCCAGAATAACATAAAAGTCCAGTACTTAGTATCTTCGGAGGTACTATGTGAAATGGAGACAAAGCATCATTTATATCTGCTGTGTCACCATTCATTCAGTAGACAAACCCTTGGCAGAACCCACATCTAAAACTTTATAGTGGATGTGGATTTCCACTCAGTTCTTGCCTAAACCATCCCTCCCCAGGGCTTCCTGCTCCTAGGGCGTATCATTGAGGAGAAAGCCCAGTTCTATTATACTCTCCAAACGCTTGGTTGTGTGGCTTTCGTAGCTGATGAGAAAAGCTGAACAAATACGTTATGATGAATAATTTATGCAACTAGCTTAGATGTTTATCTTCTGCTCATAGAATATCCATGAGCCAGTTGCAATTCCCTCTAATTTATGCATTATTTGAATTTACTCAGTGACATTTCTCAAGCTTTTTTTAAGGTTTTGCATAATATTTGGCTGCATTCTTTCTTTGCATGTTGTTGATTGGTTGGGATTGGTCATTAAATGATGTGGTATTGTTAAGCTTCCTGATTAATGACCACAAATACGTTTTAAACTTGGCTTCCCCAGCTCCAGAATATTTTACATTGAAACTAACTCTTTAAATACTAGCAGTCTCCCATGCAACCTATAGAACTGTGTGCTGTAATATGCACCTGAGGCCAAGATTATGGTACAATTTTGGAAAATAGACTCAACACTAATGGACATGCCTAGTGAAATCACTTAGAATTATTGAAGTGATTAAAAAAATAATAAATATATATATATACATATATATTCGCAATGAACAGTATAGCTCCAGCCTTAGGGAATTATCCAACCTGTAACTCCTGAAATTAATGAAGAAACACCTCCAAGGACATGTTTCCTATTAGCTTTCAGTACTAGACTTATTGGCATTTTCCGCAGAAGATGCTATTGACCAAAACTGAATCCACGGCACTGGACTAGATAAGCAAACTCACCACTGAATCTTTGAATCTGTGAGTCTTTGGAGGATCTACAAAGGCCTTGCATTTGTGGATGATGTGTGCAAAAGGGCACTGAAATCTTTTCTCCCAGAAATAATTCTTGGATGCCATTTTACCGACTGTTGCTTCTCAAAAGCATCAGTGACACCACAGTCTCAATGCCACTGCCTGGAAAGCACAGGTGTGGCCTCTCCAGGTCTCAAGTCACTTTATAAAAGAAATATTGTGCTGTTGCTCATTTTCCAAGTGCAAAGACTTGGCCAGGGTTATGGTAGCACCCCATGATACAGCCAGGATTAGTACAGAGTCTTCTGACCCTTGGGGAAATCCTGAGCAAGGACCTGAACTTCTGCCAGTGGGGAAGCTTTTAAGGGATTCGCAAAGAATGATAAACCTCTTAGCAAGGAGGGAGAAGAGCCTGGATCCCTGATGCAGAGACGGGATAAGGAGAAACTATGACCTAACGTCTGAGTAGTGCTGGAGAGGCACTTGTTTGTGCTCTAATGTCTCGCCAGCACAGACAGCCCTAATGTGGAGCATACCCAGGAAAATGCCTGCCAGGTCAGAGGAGGGAATCTGCTCTCTAATGTCTGCTGAAAGCACTGAAGAGCCTCCTCATCTGATGGCTGGAAGGGGTAGGAAGTGCTAATGTCTAAAGGGGGAGGGAGGCGAGAGAAAATAGAACGATGAAGTACCTCCTCGGGGAGGCAGACGCATATTTCAGGCCTTCCACCCTGTCACAGTAAGGGGATGCATTTTATTTGTATGTGGTTATATCTGAGAAAATATTTGCCCCTTCAGAGTTTGCATTAATGAGCTCACCATCAAGGCCACCACGTCAGACAGAGGGAGTCACTGGGGATGTCTCAGTGCTTATTAGCACTATGACCCATCTAGGGAAACAAAAAAAGGGGGAAAAGTGCTGAAATCAGAAGTCTGGAGTGGGTACATTACCCAGACCCCCCACTGCACCAGCAGACAGGATGGGAGAATCCAAGGGCATGAGCATCTCTAGCCTGGCAGAGGAGTCTGAAAGAGAGAGGCCATCAGAACAAATAAAATCCCCCATCTTCAAATGGTCAAGACAAGAAAAAGACATTAAGTGAAGAAAGAAGTTCAGTACAGACCTCAGGGGCTGGTGCTTGAGACCAAAAAGAAATTAAATGCATTAAGCAATGATCGAGACAAAGTCTGTTTGAAAAAGGAAAAAAAGCGGTGCAGGAAGACACTGAACAAAGCTGATAACTATCATGCTAACTAGAATACCCCAACTGGTCCTGCTGCTGGATCTATCGGCTGCAGGGCAGTTGGTCCATCCCACTCGTGGTGCACACGCAACAAACAGGACCAGCCCCACAATCATCAAGACAAACATTTCTGGACACCCCTATGTATGTTGCAAAGAAGTGTTATTAGCTGCTGGAGTGAGTGTGATCCAAAACAGACAGATTTTAGTCCCTGCCCAGGTATAAACAAATTTTGTGTCAGCATCAGGAACATAGCCCAAAGTCCTCCAGAATCCTCTCAGATGCTCCTACACCACAGCAGTTGGTTTGGGGGTTCTGTTTTGTTTTGTGTTTTGTCTCAGCCTAATTGTTCCTATCATGGGCTACCCAAAGTAATAGCTATCTTAAATCCTCAGGGCGATATCTCTTCCAGGTTTCTGTGAGCCCTTGACTCTGCAAACAATGCCATGGGGACGGGATCCGAGCACGACAACAGCACTATAATGCTTATCTTTTACTGTCAGATGTGGCTTAATGTGAGTCTGCAGAGGGTATCTGTGATTATGGTGGGGTCAGTGATGTTTTATTTCTAGTCTGTGCCCTCAAAATGCCAGACAGCCCCAGGCTGGGCAGTGCACTGTTCCTTCAGCCCTTTCCTCTGCAGCTTGGCCTCTTTGTCTAGGCCAGCATGAAGAAGTCACTCTTCAAAGCTGAGCTTTTCAAGGGACCTATAAGAGTTAGTTTCCTGTGAGGGTTTGGCACTCAGCCCCCCTAATCTATTTAAGAAAACTCCAGTCCATACATTCAAACTAGTTTCAAATTAAACAGAGCTCTGCCACTTAAAGAGAAAAAAACCCACAAAAATCTAATACCAAAGGAATATGAAAAAGAAATCACTTAAGCTGAAAGCCTGACAGCATTTTGCATAACAACTAGGCAAGCAGACAGGCTGACATATGACAGCTGGCAGGTGAATATGACAAATAAATTGACTATTGATCTATTGATAAATGCTGTGCTGTCTGCAGCAGTTTTATTCCTAAAGGGGCATTTACCTGGATAGGACTGAACCCAAGGAGAAGACCATCACTGTCTGCATCATTCACAAGAATCATATGGCAGAATTAAAACAGCACTCTTAGACTACTTACTCCTTCACCTGTCTCCACAGGACAGTGGAAGAAGCTTCTGTTGTTTTTCCCTTGGTCTGCATTTTGCCATGTACGTGGTGTTGGTTGAGGTGTCTGAAACCTCAATTAACCCTCCCTTTTTGAGCACCATTTCAGTTTGTTAGATTTTCCTGTTATAAGCAGAGTTTTGTTTTCAATTCTCTGTTATTTTTTCTGAAAAGTTTTAAATTGTTACAGGATTAAAAACTTGGAAGTTTATGGCTTGCCTTTTTTGTTTTTTTGTAGAAGGAGGGTTGGATAAATAATAGGTCCAGAATGACAGGACATTTGCAAGAAGCAAAAAGAAAGAAAATTACTTAGCAGTATTTCATGTGACCTTGAAAGTATCTTGGTAAACACATTGTTCCAGCACCAAATTAAAACCCAGTCAGACAGACATGACTGTGTCTTGTGTTCTCTGTTAGGGTGGGACTACATTTGGGTCACTTTGGAGGCAACATGTAATTGTGGGGTACTGAAAGGATTGATTTGTTTAAAAAAAGATGAAGCTAGGATAAATTTATTACTAGGAAGTCAAAGCAGAGTGATTCAGCAAGGTAAGTACAAGTTAAAAGGTCATTAAATTTGTTCATTATTAAGTTTGCTTATTATTAAATTTGACCATAGACAGGACGTGGCTATGATTCCTAGCTCAGACTTCAAATATAAACATAGCTACCATTACAGTAATATAATCACAAGCAAACACAGCTGAGTAGGTTATTACCCCTTCAACCTGAACAGGGTCACCTTTGAGTTACACACAACTAACAGGTAATAACTTCTAAACTTCTGCAAAGAGTCAGCTCACCAGCTACCTTCATCTATTGATCTGTTCCCATATTTCACCTGAGCCAACTTCTACAATTCCCTTTCATCACACGCATCAGGTTACAGCACAAACTGTTTGTGGGACATTTATTCCCCTCAACTTTCCCCATGATGTCCTTTGCACAGATTTAATGCAAACAGCACCCACCTTGGGCACTTAAACATACCCATTTCAACACCAGCCTACTTAAGCCTCATCCACCCTGGAGACTTGCTTGTAAACAGTTTCCATTACTGTTAACACCATTTCAGCTGTTTTCAGCATTGGGATGATGGCACTTCTAAGCCACTACCATTTACACAGTGGTTGATACTCGCTGCCAGAAGCCAGAGTGACATCTCTGCAAGAGCTCCCAGCGTTGTTAACACTGCAGCTTAAACATTATCAACAATAGAAATGAAACAGCAACTGAGCAGAACACTTCCTAAAAATTTACCTAAACCAGCCATAGTTTATTAAGCTACTGAGGAAGATGTTCTAACAAGCTGTGGGGTCTTGTGTTCCAAGCACTGGAATGTACAATATAGAGACACCCAATCCTTGCTTCATTTCTTGAAGATACAGGTGTGTGGACTATAGGCTTTTTCTCCCCCTTATTTTAGCTGTAGCAAGCTGATCACCTCAGCTCCAAGCTTTGCTCTTTACTTATGATTCACAGTTAACTCATATGAAAAAACACATGAAAAATGTGGACTTGAACCTAAATTTCTCATGCTACCTGGCTGCTGCGCTACTGGCAACTTAAGCACAGCATTTGCCAATACTGGGAAAGTGAGTATTGGGAATTTAGCCTTGTCTTTTTTTCCTCAAAAAGCACAAAATCTTCTCCAACGCAGCATGCAACCATGTTGCAAAACTTGAACTGTTGTCAGAAGATGGACCCATCACCTCCCTCTGGTCAGTTGTGCTATTCACTTGGTAAGGCTCAAGTTCACCTTGTCAGGAGGAGGCGTTTAAATACAAAGCCTCTCCTGCCTTCTACATCCAGCAGCATCCTCAGGACAGTCCTGTCACAGCCACCTGGGCACAGGTACCAGCTTGTGGGCTCAGCAAGAGCAGGTGGTGGTGGGTCAGCTGTCCCCTCTCACCCACCACCTTGTCCCTGAGTCATTCTCAGCTGATGGAGACACCAGTGATGGTGCTGGTGGGCGGCTTGGATGCCTAAAGACAGCCAGTTGGCAAAGCCACCTGTTTCCATCAGAGATCTTTTGCTGCAGGCCAGTTGAGGGGCTTTTGTTCAGGTTTAGTGAAGAGAGTCCATGCCCTTCCTTGCCAGGGAATATCCTTCAGATGGAAGGAGATAGAGATTATGTAGGGAAATCCTGACTTGCAGAGATGCAACAATCACTACTCGGTCCTAAAGGAGTACCTACATCCAACACATGGCCACCAGCCTCAGAGTAACCCAGGAGATTTGATGAGGACTAGCATTCTTCATCACCCACGCCATCGCAAGGGGTCTTGAAGAAAGCATTCACAAGTCCATGGTGGAGGTGCAAGAGCTGGGGCTCAACAGCCCTTTGGTTTCTAAGCTGTGCTGATGCCTTCAGGCCACTTGACAAGGGTTGTTCTTTTAACAGTGACACCCAGCAAGCAGAGACACACACAGTGGCCGCACGCAGAGACTGTCCCCTCTCAGTACAGGATTCAGATGGTAACTGGGCTTGAAATCACTAGCGAAGGGCACAAGGTAAGAGGTGAGGGACTAAAACAAAAAAATAGGCTGCCAGAGCATAGCTGCAGTAAAATTCAAGCCATCCACAATCAGAGACATTAGTGTTTTGTTCAAGATTAAAAAAAAAAAAAAATCCACAACCAACCTGTCCCAAAAAGCCCGTGACATTGCAGAATTACAGTAAAACTGAAGAAATTTTCTCTAGGAAAAAGGTGACCCATTTCCTCAGACTACATCTCTCTTCAGCAAAACATAAATCTGAACACAAACTGAGAAAGCCTTGAACATTCCCTGGTTGCTCCAAAACCTCATTTCATCAAAAATCAGTTTTCATGTATTTAATTTTCATTCCTAGTCATGCCACTTCAAACTCAGACATGTTTTGATGGAGGAAATAAAGAGACTACAATAAAATAAAAATTCACAAACTCCTGAATACAGACCATCTTTCTGCATGCTGCAAAGTGGCCTGCAATAAAAAGACAACTACGCTTTTTCTGCAACATTTCATAAAGGAAAAGCTTTATTTTTGTCCTGCCCTATCCAGGGAACAGGGACTAATGAATCCAAAAGTTTTTGTTTTCTGGGAGCTGTCTGTGAAGCACTTGGTTATTCAGGTATGTGCTTTGCAATTTCCCAATCACGAGCCACATTTCCTTTAGCTGTTATTTGTGACTTTGGTACATAGATCTCAAAGCATTTGTAAAGAAATATGTCACTATAGACAGAGAAACTAAGGCAGCAAGAGATGAACAACTTTTCCAAGGAAAAGATCCAGCACAACCATGACCAAAATTAACCCAGATCTAGAGGCCGGCCAAAGGATTTCACCAGCAAGGGCTAAAGTAGATGGTGGGGTCATCGTCATCTACAAAGTAATAGGACCCCAAAGGCTGTCAAATCAATCTAATGAAACACAAACCATGCTGATTGCCGACTCTCTCGTGTTCAAATCAGCAAAGAAAAATGTGCCAGATGGTTTGCAAGAGAATGTTGAAGACATCTAATGCCTCCAGCAACACCAGGCTGTACCCCTTTGGGTTGTCCCTGTATCCCTTCGGATTGTCCCTGCCTGAAATCCTGCAGTTTTATAAATATACCATAGCCAGATGATACAGGAGACTGTTTTAGTGGAAAAGGCCCAGCAGAGTGCTGCCTTAGCTCACTGAGCATGGTGTAGGGAAGGACTTCACAGAAATACTGGTACATGCAAACTGCCCAGCAGCATACACAGAGCCACATAATCACCTGTTCACACAAATAATTTAATTCAGCTACAAAGCAAAATCCACTCGCATCCTAAGGTCCAGATGTGAGGTTCAGCTCTTGGAGACACTGAGAGCAAAAGCTCCTCAACTTCAGTGTAGGAACCATCCAGCCCCACATACAGGGACAATCTCAAAGCCCAGTGGGTCTCTGGGCTGTGAGCTTCAAAATTCCAGGTTTGGGACAGAGGCTGGAGCTGAGCCCTGTATGCAAAGGACACAGTCCCCGCTCCTGAATGCAAAGCTCTCTCATGTAGGACAGGATAAGCCCAGCTGCAAAGATTTATAGCCTCACCATTCATGATCTGTTTAGGGGGAAATAGAAGTCAGCTGTATGGGGAGGTGTGGATTTTTATTTTCCTCTTTTTCTTTCTTTCTGTTCTTTCATAAGGGCTCTTATATCTCAAATTTTCATTTTGCCTTGGCAAGTATTTGCTATGTGCTTCTATCGTGGCTCGCGAATCCTTTGCTGAGTCTGAGTGGCAGCTTCTACGAGGTTGATTCTTTCCCTTTTGCCTGTGCTGCCTTCTTTCACTATAGTCTTTTTGGATTGTGCTGAGTTAAAGTCAGGCTCTGTCTGAGGCAAGGTATTGGACACTTAGTTTGAGAGGACCAGATGCCACAGAAAAGCTGAAGAGAAAACTGCTCCTCATGGCAGTTTCAGGAGGTGAGGACTGGGCAAAGCAAAAGCACCAGCTCCTATGCCAGCTAAACCAATGCATAGGGGTGAATAAGGGTTTATGTGCTATTGCACAGCTGAGCTTCTGCTCAGAAATAATGAACTGGACTCCAGAATTTCGAAGCACATGTATATGTATATATTTATCTACTGAACAAAATAACAATATCTGCCACGCTTTTTATTTGCCTTCTGGGTTTCGAAATTTAAAGACTCATATTTTCTGACTTTTCTTTGCAATCCTAAAAGGCAGCCTAGTCTTATTTTTTTAAATGGAAGTTGTGAGTTATACAATAATATGACTTGAGCTTGGAGTGCTTAAAGAAGACAGGAAAAAAAACAGTATGAATCCCCCAACTCGTACGAGTACTGGAGGGAACAACTAAAAAAAATCTGTGCAGGCTGGCAGGGAGCTGGTCCCAACCTTTCCTGGTACTGGAAACCTCACAAGTCCCAGTGCCTGAGCAAGTGTCAGGAAGCAAGGGGGCAGGTCAAAGTCTGCTCCTTGTTGTGGGCTGGCCAGTGATGGGCTGGGTAGTTACCCCCTGGGTACAGCCTGACCCTCTCGTGGACCAGGGCAAGCTGCCAGGGGCGTTGAGCTGCTGCTCAGACCAGCAGGATGCTTTTTAGCTCTCCCCTCCACACCAAGGCACCCATTTTCCTTCTTTCTCCTGCTCTTTGGTCTAATTCCTTCCCCTCTTCATGCTTCCCAGCCCTTTTTTTCTTTTTTATTTTCTCTCTCCCAGCTGTTGCATTGTGCTGAGCGGTACAGATTTAGGGTCCTACAGATCGCATTCTTGCGGCAGGACATAGAACCTGATGTAAACTTCAACTCGTTCAGGGAAGGGCTGTTGCAAGGCTGGTGGGGGGGAGAGAGGCATCCTAAAACTGCCTCCGGTGGGAGGAATCAATTATACGGTCCTGTGCAAGAGCATCACCCAGAGGTCTCCACAGTAAGTGCATGTTTATCTCAAACTCCGTCTCTGCAGCAGACCTGTCCCTGTTCCTCTCACTGTTACTCACAAAGCTCAGCTGCTGGCGAATTTGCTGATCTCTGAATAGCAGAAGCAGCAGCACCATAGCGAGGTGTCTTTTTTGCAGCTCTGATATTGCTCCTGTTTTAACTTAACTCCCAGCAGGAGATGTCCTGGGTATTCCCACTTCCCTGTGCCTCATCCCCTTGACTGCCCATCTCCTCCTACCCCCAATATCCTGGTGTTTGGAAGGGCAGGTGGTGCCTGTATTTAAAGCCTCAATCTTCCTGGCCACTGAACCGTTACGAGCCGCGCACTCATCAGCAACGCCGAGTCTCACTGACTGATTGTTTTCTGATTCTGTTTGGCATTTTATCCTGGCTGCATAGAAAACTTATTATAAAATCATGTTTGTGTTCCATAGATTATATCTGTGGCTCACTGCGGCGGGACTACAAAGCATGACAGAGTCGGAGGGGCTCGGCTGATGAACGCCCTGCCAAGGTGACAGGGGCCAAGCTGCAGTGCAGTCACCGTGTTGGCAGAGATGAAAATAGAAGCCCCTTGACTAGCCCCCAGGTTATCCTGGGGGTAGTTTAGCTGTTGCAATTCTCCTGACCACATCTGTGCCACACGCCACAAATAAATGCTCTAAACACAGCTTAGTTTTATATTAGATGACTGCAACAGTCACTGTTGCTATTAAAAATCTGTTAGTCTTTCCCCCAGATAGCCCCAGGCTAGAGCTTGCCATCCAGTCACACCTGTACCAAGCCCAACAGCCTGTGGTAGAACTAGAGAGAATTATTATTAAGGTTTTCTGTTTTTACTTGGGTTCTGGGAGCAGCCAAGGCCTGGGAGATGCAGTCTGCAAAGAGACCACCCGTACTGTAATTCTTCAAATGGCAAAACGCTGTGCCTGGCAGAATCTGTGACCCTGGAGGATCCTTTTAATCCTGTGTTCCTTGGGTTGCAATACCAGATGCTAAAGCCTTTCTGTCCTTCCACCATTATCGATGTGAGCCACAAAAACTGGTGGCCAGTGAGATCGGCTAAGCATGGCAGCACAAGAAGAGACGCTCTGCATTGTGTATGCCACAAAAATAAAGCAAACCCTTTTCTACCTGTGCTTTTCCCACCTTTCTCCTAGCTGCATCTCCTGAATGCCTCCCAGCAATGCACAGGGCAGCATGACCAGGGTCTAACTGGTGACATTCAACCTTTCTCCCCTTGGCCTCTCTCCTGGGTAGAGCTAAACACATGGATTAGTGTTTCATCAACTGCTTCACACAAACAGTCCCAAACCAGGAAAGGTGTCCACAGGAAAAGGTCAAGCACGAAAACAATCACCTCTAGAGAAGCAACTAGACAAGGCTTGTTGGAGAGGTGGAAAAACGTTACAGCCTCCCTCTCTCCAGTGTTGTTTCTGGGTTTTAAAACATGCATTTCAGGAGGGGGCTCCTCTGTTTTCCCCATCGCTGAGCACAGACAGATCTGCTGGATTCTTCCACCCACTTCCACTGTTCATCTAACAGCAAGTGGTCCCACTTCATCCACATGTTGTAGATGCTGGTAGTGCAAGAGGCTTCAAATCAGTGGGGCTGGCCATCTGGAACAGCCTTCATCTATCTCTCCATCTCATCAACACTGTTCCATTTCAGTCTTGGCTGAAATGATATCTTTTTTTCTCTCCTCCCTTGCCCGTGACTCTCTCATTTTCTCCCTCATACTGTCTCTGCTGCTATTTATGATTTATCCTCTGCAACTGTCCTATTTAATGCTGCAAAATGGTTGAGAAGATGGTTTCTGTGGTTGGTGGTATAGAAAGCAGAGGGATCCTGTCATTTACCCATCACAATGGAGCTGATTAAACACATCCCAGCATCGTGGGAGATGGAAATCTCACCCAGCGCCCTGAACTCTCTGTTGCCCAATACAATCAGGGGCATAGTGTGAAATGGCCACAGTGCCTTGGAAGAGCTGTCAAGGAGATCTTACAGGGACTTCTGGCTAAAAGAAACAGCCTTCAGGATCAGACTGAGGGCTTCTCTCCTCGCAGTGAGCTCAGGGTATCACCTTACGGCAAAAGGACCAAATGTCCTTTCCTGGAGAAACATCTTGGGATGTTTCACATGTCATCATATAGTCTTCATCCAGAGTGGAGAACACTCTCAAGAGCTCGCAGGTCCTACGGTCTCACTATTTCTGGAAACCCTGGGATCTGCAAGAGTCAGACCAGCCAAACACGATGAGTCTGTGAGGCTTCTTCCTACATTGGCATTTTTTATCACGCAAATGCCACGCTGCAGCTGGTTCTGGGAAGGCCTCTGCCCACACACTAAATAAATTCTGGTGTGGTGCGCTGCTTCTCTATGGAAACCGTACCCTGCATGTCTCTCTATAGGATTTTTCTCATTTCAGGCTCCATAATAAATTAACGAGAAGATGTTTTCGTTACACCAACCATAGGAGAGACTCTTTTCTGTACTCGATTAATCTTTAGTGATCTATATTAAATATTTATCTGAAGAAACGAGGCCTGTATTGCAGCAACATTTTCTATTATGAGACTTTATCATATCAAAAGATATTTTCCTGGTGCTGACTCCTTTGTATATACCCAGCCAGAATTTCCAATGGAAGGGCACTCTTTTTTTTGTGTGTGTGTCTTTCTCTCCCGGTGACCTTTTTCCTCCATAACAAGCCACTGATATGTTAGAATTTACTGGGTTATAAACATTTTTTATCGAGTAGGAGGAAGCTGAGTGATTTGGCATCAGCTTCTCTAATAAAACCCAGGGGAGAGGCTGGGATGTTTGACACCAATAAAGGCGTGGAAGGAGCTGCAGCCTTCTGGGATGCTGGTCACGGATGACAAGGGGACAGTGAGTGTCAGTCACGTAGCTTCGCTCTGCTGAGGCACTATTGGAAGGAGGCCAGATTGCTGCCATGGGAGAGAGAGCTGGGAGGGACTTGGTGAAGGACTCCTCTGTTCTTTCCCAGTGTTACTGAAATTGTGTGATCTACCACCCGGAGCAGCGAGCTGGGAATTATAAACCCGCTTTTCCTGCAACCAGCACGTGGAGAGACACTGAACGATTGAGATATCTAAGAATGGGCCAGGAGCTTGGTGTTGGGTTCGGGCAATGATCCGACAAGAACATGGAGAACTCATCATAGTTTGATTTTGAATCAGTGGTTGAATTTTCCTGCCTGAGACAGACCTGGCCCCGGCTATAGATGGACAGAATTATAACTATTATTATTGAGGTGGTTTCAAAAAGGAACCCAGACACAGGACCCTGCTTGTGGTGCCAGGTGCTGAACAACAATGCAGCAAAAAAGATGGTGCGAGTTCACCAAGAGCTCACAACCTAATACGTCTCTGCCTCCCAAGGGAGCAGTGATTTAAACTGGTCAATAACTAACTCATTCCACGAAAGCCCGAATAAATCATCCGATGACTAGATATACACACATTATAAATGTTTAGTTCTGATAATATATGATGGCGCTGTTATTTTGACAAATAGCTACTGAATAATATATTTGATGAACTGTATAGTATTTTACTAACGATTAATTTATTCATTTGAAAAAACCAACCAAACAAATCCCAACCTTTTCCTCAGCTATCATAAGGAACCCTAAATAATGGCTGCAAAGAGCTTTGAGATCCCTGAACGAGCTCTGTCTGTTACTCCTCCTTTTATCATTGTGTATTTCTAGTGATTTATTACCAGGAGCAATAAATCCATGGCTTACGTATGGACAGCCTCATTTAAGACTGTGGCAGATCCTGTCCAAAACCTCCTGATTTTACAATGCCCACTAAAATCTACAGGAATTTGGCACTTAGGCAGTTAAGTACCCACACAAAGTGCTTAAATACCTTTTTAAGTCTTTCTAAGCTTATCTGAAACATCATCTGCTGCTTCCAATTGGAGACAGAAGTGATGTGGTTGGTGATAATTTTGGTATGGCTAGTTACTACAAGGCGAGTCTATAAGATTTAGTTGAGGATTGCCCTGGCTGTAGTTCTGCATCTCCCTCGCTCTTAATCCCATTCAGAAATACAATTTCTGTGAGTTCACAGAGAAGATAAAGGACCAAAGAGCAAGAGCGCTTCCTCAGAGCTTCTCTGCAAAGGCGGACTGATTGATTACGGATTGGACGCTGCTCCAACTTCCTTTCCTAAATGAAAAATTGAGAGCTCTTAAAAATTGAATAAAATATGCCGCTCTAAGAAGGATTTCCACTGGCATGAGCACAATAGGAGGTAGTAGTGAGTTGCTCAATATTTCTGTGTGCACTGGCTAATCCTTTACTACTCAGTCCCTTTGCACTGTCCCTGTGGCACCTGATGATAACTCATCTGTAATTGGTAAGGGCTTCAGTTTTGTGTCTCCAGACAAAGCTTAAATCGCTCACATTTGGGAGAGCTCTGACTTCAGTTGCGGCTGGAGCTGTCTAGGAGATTATTACTTTTTGTAGCTACTTTCAGGGCCGCAGAATCTGGCTTTGTTCCACGCTGGAAGAATCTGGAACAGCTTGTAATGTTTTCACTAGACAAAATTTTGTCAAAATAGCTCATTTCTTAGATCTCTCTCTTTCACCATAGTCAATAAGGACCAGAGAGGCCAGGACTTCAAAAATATGTTGAATCCAATTCATCAGCCTAAACCACTATACTACTAACAAAATAAAGCATTTTGGCAAAACCTTACGCTGGAGAAAACATTTTTCTACCTCACTGAGACTATTTGAGACTTTGCCATCTTGTCATTTGCCTGCCATCATCCTTGTAGAACTACCCCAGATCTGCTTGCCTTCCAGTGCACAGTCCCCAACACTACGAGTGAAAATTCCCCCCACCCAGTGTTACAAACGCTTGTAAGACACTGACAGAGAGCTGAGCTACTTCTGTTCCGCTAGCAGAGAGCGGCTGTTTGTATAAAATCTTTATCTTTGGATGCTCACCCACAATTGTACAGGAGACAATCACCGGTGGAATTCATATGTTCAAGTAGGGAGAGAAAGCAGTGTCTTTTTTTAAAAGACATGATGCAAATATCTTAGTCCCTAGGAGCGAAAACAATAAACTTATTTTTATGACTCTTCTGCAGAAGAAAATGAAGTCCAAATACAGTTTGCAATTATCCTGTAATGTTATTATATCGCAGCATTCAGCCTCTTCCACACTCTTGGTTCCTCCTTTCCATGTTAAAAGAGCTGGTAGGACTTTTTTTTGTCCCCTTTTATAGAGCCATTTCACAGGACAGCATCCTCAGATTTCCTTTAATCTGCTATATAAGATGTTTCAGTCTCCCCAATATCTGCGTGCACCTCCGACATCAATGCTCTTGTCTGCACAGAGGCACGTGTGGGGCTCTGTGACCAGGTACGAGCACAGGATGTTCTGCTGCTTTGTACTGCTTCAGCAAGTATGATGCTTAAACTGAACGTGGACAACCTCAATAAACATGTATGTGGAAGGCAAGCCCACCACTTAGAATCATAGAATGGTTTGGGTTGGAAGGGACCATAAACATCATCTAGTTTCAGCATCCTGCCATGGGCAGGGACACCTTCCACTAGACCAGGTTGTTAAAGCCCCGTCCATCCTGTCCTTGAACACTTACAGGGATGGGGCATCCACAGCTTCTCTGGACAGCCTGTTCCAGAACCTCACCACCTCCACAGTGAAGGATTTCTTCCTTATATCCAATATAAATCTCCCCTCTTTCAGTTTAAAGTGATTACACCTTGTTCCATTGCTACATGCTCTTGTAAAATGTCCCTCTCCAGGTTTCTTGTAGGTCTCCTTTAGGTATTTAATGGTAACAGTGGCAATCCCCCTTCATCTTATCACACCAGCATCCCTGTCTTTGTATGTGTGCAAATATTCCAGGAATAAAGTGCCCCTGGGTGGTGAGTACACCTCATAGAAACACTGGAAGAAGTTGTTTCAACATCCAAAGGCTTTTCTCCCCTTTAAGATCAATTAAGTTCACCCCAGATTATCAAATGATTAGCAAAACATCAGTTCTGGCATTGCTAACTTATTCACATGTGCTTGTTCAGTAAGCAATCTTGTGTTATGATGGAAGAATCTAGAATGCATTTCTCTCTGGGTTTGCAATGCTGTTTCTCTGTGGCTTGCTTTCCCTGCTTATGCATGCTGACGAGATTTACTATTATGAATTGCCCCACAAACCTACCTTCAAACTGAAATTTAATAACCTAAGTATTATGAAGATCAATATTACGGCTATTCTCATTCATATGATTAGCACTAATATAATTTTGGGAAATATTTATGCCGCAGTGGTGACTCGAGACCTGGATTAAGAGGAAATCCTCAGCATCTATACAGAAGAAAAGACACTGTTCTCTCCAACTGTGTACTGAAGTGCAATACTCAATCTCTGAGTCTCCAAGGGTTTGGATATTTTATGTAAGTTATCTAATAAGATAACAAACCAGCCTTACAATCCCTACAGCCATATTGCTAACTGTTTGAAAATCATGAGTCAGGCTCCAAAAAAGAATTAAGAGATTGGTTTTAAAATTCATGAGACTTCTAAAATCTGATAAACTTCAGGGTTTTTTTTTCCGCTTCTTTTTTGCCTTCTGCTTTCTGAGTATGTAGGAGTCATATTATCAAGTTTTCCTCTGCAATTATGAGGGCCGTAAACTTACTTTAAAAATTGAGTTGAGACTCTTACATAATCACAGGACTCTGAAAGTGTGGGCTTTGAAGAGACATTAAATAGTCTTGAGATACAGCTCGTCATGTGACTCGGCAACACTCGGCTGCTGAATCGGTACCGCACAGATTTCAAATATCAAATATTCCCAAGAAACAGTCGGGAGCCTGTTATGGGTGGGAGTGGGGGAATCTGAGACTTCCCCAGTCTGCCCATGAACGGGAGGCGAAGGGAGGAAAACAGGGGGAAGAAAGACAAAATAAAGAGAGAACATTTTAGTCTGATGGGGACTATTCATTTAGTCTTAACCAGAGATGGGGCTAACAACCTTCTTTTCTTATTCCTGTCTCTCCTGTTTGCTCTTAACCACGCAACACGCGGTTCTCCCTGTGTACCAAGCTCTCTGATGAGCGTTAGCCAGGCTGCGCGCCTGCATTCCCCAGGGACAGCCCCAGACGTTTGGAGGCGAGTAAAAAGTAATGTTCTTTCTGGTTTTTTGCTCGAGCTGGAAGCTAACACTGAAATATTTAATGCTGAATACTAAATAGACAGGTTTTCCTTTGCTGAGAGGGAAAGAGCAAGTATGAGAGGGAGGAAACGCAAAGTGAGGTTGGATACAGACGCATGGACAACGAAACCTTTGCTCTCCTGACATAATGCTCCGTTTCACCTCATCCTTTCTTCAACCTCCAGATAGTTGTGAGGAGGCAGTGTCCCCCGCTCATCAGTCTTTGCAACCTCATCCAAGCTGAACCCGTTGAGTCCTCCCTCTGCAATAGTCAGCTCCCAAAATCAGTGTTTAGACCCAGCCTATGCTCCAGGAGTCCTGCCAGTCGCTACCAGCCCATGAAACCTTTGTTTCCACTTGCAAAAGGCACTTTTGTTGCAGGAATAACAAGGTCTCCAGCCACATCAGCAGAGGGGTCAGTGTCAGGATACCTGTAAGAGCTATCACTACATCAATAAGAATGCATAGACAGGTCCCAGCTGTAACTTATAGAAGAACAGCTCTTCCACTGTTTTTTTGTGATAATCATTCATGGGAATGAGCGGTTGTTGCAATATCAGGCATATTTGAGCCTCCAGTCCCAACTGGCACAATTCAGCCTGCAGCAACACAGTGGCAGTTTGCTGGCTTTGCCACCCCTAGACCGCATCTGTGCACAAGTAGAGGCTGTGTTAGTAAAGAATTTGGCCCTGCAAGGCTACATGAGAGCCACGTACAGCAAGGGAGTGCATGTTGATGGAGTTCTACCATAGCACAACTTTTAGGGAAACTCCCCTTTCTCCGAGTAAGCTTCTATTGCAAGCAGAAGCACAAGCAGGCCTGACCTGATTGGGAATTTGATGTAATGGCTTCTTCTGGCTGCTCACCCCTCTGCTGGGAGCCGTCTGCACATTAAAGCAGACGCTGGTTGAACTCGGGTCATGTTTCCAAGCTTTCTTTTGCAGTCATAAGGGCTAGAGACTCTTCCTTCCCTCCCCGCACTCATTTCTTAATTAAAGCTTAAATTCTGATGTCATCACATGACTGTAGGAGCAGAGCCCCAGGCAGGCATTTAGTGCTCTGTGTTGTCAGCGGGACTTTGATTTAGCAGCATAGCAGAGAGTTTAGAGAATCCCGTCCCTCCGCTCCAGCCCAGCTCACAGCTGCCGGTGTCAGACCTCGAGGTTTGCCTTTCGGGGCAGGGGATGGAGCAGCTTTGAGGCTTTCCCACACTGCAGAGTATGGGGGCGATGGGGAGGATCTCCGTCCTGCTGGAACACAGAGGTTGGAGAGGCAGCTGCAAGGAGCCTGGCAGGGAGGAGCAGGAGGCAGCATCTGCCTCCAGCCCAGACCACGTGGTGGATGCAAATACCACTGTGACCTGCAGCTACACCTCTGCCCCTCTCCTTCCACCCATTTCAGTCTTTCTCACCTGATGGGATATATTTAACCAGCAAAAAAGACTCCCTGCTGAAGGGAACCTCATTGGAGCTTCCCGTAAGCCCTCCGTGGTCACTGGAGGAATGTGAAATTGGGTCTGATCACCCGAGGCACACATATTCCAGGCTTGGTCACCAGCAAACACTATCCCAAGTGCACAGACCTGGCAGCCTAAATACTGCTCCAACCCCCTTCCCCAGGCACAGGTACCCCCTGCCCAGAGTTCTCTGTACAGGAAACCGAGGCAGCACCGAGCTGCCCGTGTGCTGTGTCAGCTCCTTCACTGGGCACACGTGGTTTGCGGCACACAGAGGAACCGCTGGCTCTGCACAGATATATTTGATTTCATACGGCCTGGAGAGGAGGATCCTGGCACAAAGGACTGACCCAAACCCTTCTCCCTCTCCACTGCAGGCAAAGCTGATCCCTGGGTGGCTCCAGCTGCCCTGGTGGGACTCATCTTGTTCCATTTAGAGAGGCTGGTAGGTGGCAATCAGCAAAAAAGAATGGAAAAACAAACAAACCAACCAACTTTTGGAACCCAAGGGAAACATTAGAAGGATCCAGAAATAGAGAAACCCCTATAATAGATACAGTCATTCCATCTCCCAGTGCTACTGGTGCCAGAACAGAATTATTCCATGCATCTAACAGGATGACTCCTTTTTTTTTTTTTTTAAATGTAACAGCTTCTCTGCTGGAATAAACATGCCTGATTTAAAAGCAGAATTAATAATCTGCTCAACAAAAAGAGTGAAGCCTTCTCCTTGGCTTGTTAGCCTTTAAAATATACCCTCAAGCCACTGGACCATACATAGTGTGCTGGTCTGAAGAAAGCCGAGATGAATGTGCAGAATCATTGCTGTCGCAGCAGGCTGGGAGCAGCCTTGGGAGGCTTGCTGGGCAAATTCCCCTGCTTTTCATGCAAAGGGGAAAAGATCCCCCCACCAAGCAGGGTCTGAGAGGGGACTGTGGAAACAGCTCCTTCCTACGCAGCAGGACGCAGATCTCTTTGGAAAGGTTCAGTGATTCAACATATTTGTCTGTGCTGCTTTTGGGATTCATTGGGAGGATGGCTAAAATGTTTCAGTCTGGATTGAGAAAGGGAATTTTTGTGTTTGAGCGTGCAACTCTGCAGAATTGTGCTAACGCTCAGCTGACCCAGCACGGAGCTTACCCGGGTCAGCAGGCAGGGCAGCCAGTTAGCAATACGTCTTTCTGGAAATCCAGCTCATGTGCACGCTTCTCTCCAGAGGAACCAGGCTGTCCGAACTACAGAATGTGAACTCATCATCTGCGTTGCTTCTGCACCACTCCCTACTTTGAGAGGAGGGTTTGCCCTTCCCCAAAGCTTGGCCAGATGTTCTGTTCCCAGATCTCAGCAGCTCTGAGCATATCAAAGGCTGGTGCCATTCATCCTTCCGTTTGCCCTCTCTTCTCAAGAATATCAAAGAGGAGAGGTGTGTCTTTCTGTCAAACCCTGCAGCTGCCAGCGATGTTCCAAGCCTTCGCCACCTGAATCCAAAGGCGGCTGCAGCAGCTGCTCCTCCAGCCCTGACGCGGGCCAAGCTCAGCCCAGCACTGCCAGGACTAAGCACATCCAGTTCAGCCAGAGCCATTCCCTGCCATCCCCCACTCCTGCCTTTATTTTGCTTATGCAAATATATTAAAAGTTTCCCGTACGCAGGGACGCATTATGCAGGGAATGTAACGACACTGGTCCCTGAGCTGCATGAAGAATGAAGGTTGTGGCTAAAGGAGAGGCTGCGTGATGGAATTGGCTGGTTTGTGCCCATCTCGTGTTTGCCAAGCTGCTGTGTTAGAGCTGGTGAGACAGGAATGCAAATTGTGGGTCTCTTGTAAAGTTGCATAAACTTGTAGTAATGTCGTTTTTAGATTAACATTTACATTGAAGAGAACACTAGAAGTCTTCATTGTTTACATGCACTGTGGAAATAGATTTAAATTTTTGGTTTACACACACTTATTTACAAGGCATTTACTGATTACAAACCAATGTACATCACTCGTTTACATGCATAATGCAAACTATGGAGATTTTGTATTTTTTGCCATGCAATGCTGTGCGGATTTCCATTGCTCATTCCACACAGAGGCAAGAGCCTCCTTTCATCTCTGCTCCCTCTGTCCTTCAATTGCTGCGGTGCCTCTCCTAAAACAGCCTTGCCTACGACTGGAAAACATTAAAGTTGATGTCCCCTTTAAACAGACAGCATAAAAACCTAATAGGAAAACCTTGTCAGCAGAACTTCAGCATAACTAAAAAAGCCAAAGCAAAGATTAAAAAGCCTAACAGTGCCTATCAATTTGTACCGGTGCAAAGCATCACTGTAAAGCTGCTTGAGAAGAACCTTCGCGGCGCATTTTTGGATGCTCCAGGCATCCAAACAACTGGAAGAGGACTGAAAACCTACTGGGATGTGTGTGAGAGAGAAACTGACTGTGCCCATGCTGTACAGCTTGTCTCAGCCAGTAGCACCCAGGTCTCAGCATCCACCTGGGTTTTGAACAAGCAAAGCTGTGATCCCGCTGTTCCCCTTGGTTCTGCCTCCCTTGCCCAGCGGTGCTGGGGAAATCTTATTTTTTTGAATCCTAAAATGCTAAAAGTTGAACCCAAGGGAAAAGTCAAAGCTCAGCCCTGGGGAATTTTGAGATTTCAGGCTCTCAGAGTGAACAATAAGGACAGCAAGTTTTGTTTGTTTGTTTTGTAACCCTTCCTAAGGACATGAAAACTACTTGCAAATTCAACTTAAATTGAATGAGGAAGCTGAAGTGCAAACAGCTAAACAAAATACACTCAAAATCAAAATGTTTCCCTTTTGACATTTTTCTGAGTGGCATTGGTTGACTTTGTGATTTAAGATGAACTTCTATGCCTTAAAAATTGCAAAAACCCCCCACTTTTCACTGGATTAATAAAACAAAAACAAACAGCAAAGCTTTAACCTTTCACTGAGCCTAAAATGAAATGTTTTGCTTTTTTCATTTTACTGAAAAGTTGAACAAACATCCATTTTAGATCAGCCCATTTTTAATGTTATTTTTCTTCCGTGCAACCAGTGAACCACAAAATCAGTTATTTGTAGAGCTCTAGTGACCAGTAGATTAAATTCAATGCAACAGGCAGACAGCAAAAGGAGTCAATGAGGAGTGGAGAGGTGGGAGAAGAATGGACTGAAAAAATGGTAGAAGGAGCTCTAATAGATCTTGTCTCTGCCAAAACTTGGCGTGCATTTTGCATTTTCACAGCCATTTTAATACAATTTTAATCCACGGTGCTGCTGAAAACAGCAGCATCGCCATCCCCTTCATCCCCAACTCCATCCAGAGTCCTGTCCCTTTACTGTCACCTGAGCACAAAATGGATCAGACCAGAAAAGTGATCTAGTTGAAAATTAAATCAATTTTTTCTTTTTTTCTTGCAAGATTACTTTTCTGCTGGATCAGCTCTTCAGCTGTGGAAATCACAGGTTTGCAGAAAACCTGCCTGGGAGGTCTGGTGAGGAAAGGCAAAACTTCCATAGTAGAAGCTGCTAATAACAATCAAAAAAGCCTCACATTCACCGGCCCGATTGTCCAAGTGCTGTGCCTGAATGCAGGATTTGCATTCTGCTTTCGCTTTGAAATAATAAAAGGTCATAATGCTCCCAGACAGACAGACAGACAGGGCAAGCAGCCCTATAAACCATGGTGCTTACAGATATCTAAAGGGTGAGTGTCAGGAGGATGGAGCCAGGCTCTTCTCGGTGACAACCAGTGATAGGACAAGGGGTAATGGGTACAAACTGGAACACAAGAGGTTCCACTTAAATTTGAGAAGAAACTTCTTCACGGTGAGGGTGTCAGAGCCTGGCCCAGGCTGCCCAGGGAGGTTGTGGAGTCTCCTTCTCTGCAGACATTCAAACCCGCCTGGACACCTTCCTGTGGAACCTCAGCTGGGTGTTCCTGCTCCATGGGGGGATTGCACTGGATGAGCTTCCCAGGTCCCTTCCAATCCCTGACATTCTGGGATTCTGTGCTGTGGATGCAGGTGCTGGGGCGATGCTGTATATGCTAGAAGAGATTCTCCAGACAATAAATTGGTGAATTTTCCTTGAACACAACGGCTTCTCATATTTATGTCACAGAGAATCTGGCTCGTTGTTTTTAATTTGTGGTGTGATAGAACTTTGAAAGTTTTGTGAGGCAGTTTTGTGAGGCCAATTTTTTGTCTGCCTTTTTATTTTTTTTCCACTAAGGGAAAATTTAAGCAGCGGAACAGTATATGCATTTCTAAGTCAATTGTAGCCTGTGCTACGCACACAGCAAAGATCCTCGCTTCATGGTAATTCTCTTCCTCTTTGCCAAGGGAATGACACATTTAGAGAGCACATAGCAACTTAGATTTGTGGGTTTTCTAGGACTAAATAAAAACCTCTAGTGTGACCAAATGCATTCAGTAGTGCAAATCCCTTTACGAGCACCCAGTTTACTGTCCACTCTGAATCAGAGAAACAGGGAAATCTCAGAAATGTTGGTTAGATGGGACCCTGGGGGTCCCTAATCCAACCTCCTGCTTGAAGCGGAACCAGCACCAGCTCTTGAGCACATCAGCTCTGGCTTTGCCCAGCCAAGCCTTGAAAACCACCAAGGATGGAGATACCCCTCACCTTTTCATTCAGCTGTCCCAGACCTGCACCACCCTCCTGATGAACCAATTTTTCTCAGGGAAAGAAAAATAAATATCAGGTTTGTTTGTTTGTTTGTTTGTTTGTTTGTTTCTTTTCGCCCCAGGCACCATCCCAATCAATTTATAGCCAGCTTGTGCAGCCAGTTACTCATAACCTTTCCTGTCTCAGGAGCTGTTTTTCCTTTTTACATGTCCAGAGACCTTACAGTAACAAGGATACATGAACAATCTGTTTTGTCCTGTCACTCTGCAGGCGAAGGGATGGAACCGGGACCGGCTGGTTTGCTGTCACATCCCCCACTAAGTTTTGAATCTGTTGGTGCATTTTAACCAGGCTTGGCAGAGGTCTCAGAAGTATTCTGTATTTGCAGGTCTCATGAAATTAAGCAGCCTCTAAATGGTCCCACTGCAGGAAAAGTTGCAAGGTGAGCAGATCTCCCTTTTATACTCCAGGGTTTCCCTGCTCTCTTACACAGAAAGCCAGATCTCTCTGTCCTTACTTTCATTTTCTGAATTCCATTTCAGAAAATGGAATTAAACTCCCACACACGGAAAATCCACATTTCTTCTAGTACACGCGAATTCCCCTTCCAGCCCTGTGCGATCATCCACTTTATATTGCCGTCGTCCCTTACGTCCAAATGTCTTGCAGCATTTAATTAAGTCTGCCCAGCAACACAGAGCAGACAAATGCTGCCATCTCCCATTCTCGGGAGGGCAGGGAGGGAACCGAGGCACAGAGAAGTGAGATTTCCCACAGCCACACCATTTCCTGGGGCAAAAATCAAGATACTGCCTGTGTTACCCCTGTGCCAGTCTAACCGTGAGTCCCTCTTTCCAAGCTGGACGAGATCATCTCACCACTTCCCTCTTTGCCTCCCATGTCACACCTCTGGCACTGAACAACAGTGTCTTATTTTTTTTCTAGAAAATATTCATTTTTCTAGAATTTGCTTAAACTGAGCAGCATCATTAGTAAAATGCCTCTATTTCAGTACTTACGCCTGGCTATTTGCAAAATGTATCTCATTCTACTGTTTCTTTTGCTTTGCCTCATAGCTAAATACTCAGTTTCTTGGAGAAGAAAGAAGGACACCACCACAATATCCTTCAAAGAAGTGGACTGAAGCTGTCAACTACTGTTCTGTAGTAACAGGAATGTTTTCTGTTCTGAGCAATGCCCTAGTCCCAAAGCCAAGCTGAGCTTCATCTGTTTTCCAGCCTTCGTGCCATACCGAGGACCCAAGGCTCTCATGACTAGGAACAACAACAAGGATAGTGATAATGAATATTCAGACATCCCACAAACCACTCTCAGCATCTGCCATCCTATCTGCATTAGCATCAGAGTGCACAGATAATGATCAAAGCAGCATTTTCCTGCCAGAGGCCCCCCCTAAACCAGCCTTATTAGTATGAATCAATGCTGATTAATGTGCTTCCTTAATGCAATTGTATTTATCCCTACTGTCCATGATTTAATATAAAACATCTCCCCTTTGCTTGCCTTCCTACTAATATTGTATGCAAGGTACAAACCTTGACTGAGGGTACCAGGAAAATCAGTGGTCCAAGTTTTGCAAGAAAGACGCCTAAAATCTGCTGAAGTATAATACACAGAAGGAGGGAATGAGCCTTTGGAGACTGTAACAGCAGTGCTATGACGGTATATCTGGAGCCATGTATCCCATGAAGAGATATCAGCAGCTATGCCGTTCTACAGCAATTCTGCTTATGCAGCATATAAAACAGCCTTGCTTACTAAAACCAGCTCTTTGCTGCTGATGGAAGGAGGAGTGTTGCATGTTTTAGTTTGAGGTTACTTCCTTTTTAAAGTCACCTGTAAAAATGAGAAAACGCTGCTTTTTGCCTTACACTGCTGTTTAGTATTGACAGTGACTTTATCTCGGACGGTTTTCAACATAAACGACACGGTCCTAATGCGCTGTGTCCATGCTACCGCACAGCAAGACACTAGGGAAATCACCACTAAACAGGTGACAGTGTTTCAATTAGGGATGGGTAAGGTCCTCTTGCCTGATTTCACATCTGTTCCAAAGCCTTGGTCGCTGTGGCTGGTTTGGGGTTTGCTGCTATTGGCCTTAGGAGAGGAGCAGTCGTCAGGTCAAACCGCATTCAACAAAATCACAAGTGCCCAAAGGAACTGTCTGACTGAGGGACAAAAAACCACAAACCAGCCAACCAAAAAAAAAGTGTGGGAGAGAAGGAACATTGAAAGAGAAGACTACACAGAAAATTCCCATGCTCCAAATCAGCTGCTTTTTCTACGGAAAAGAATGATATCCTTAATGTAGAATATGTACCTCCCTTGGGCTAGTCTGGTGCAAAGAGCAATTGAGAGACATCATTTGGGAGGAAAGAGGCTTCTATGTTGAAATTAAACAGTTGACAAAATCCCAACAGCTTCACAGATTCTCGAAGTCAATTTAAAGAGTCCACAAAAATGAGATTTTACCCCTGTGGGTTTCAGTAAAATGATCTGTTCTGGAGGGTGTGTGCGCTCAGAGCCCAGGTTTTAACTGCTAGAATTGGCTGTGATTCCACTAATTCACCATTGCTGAACTGATTTTAACACTCCTTAAAAAATGCATGGGCCCAGTTTTTAAGAGATCAGTTCTGCCAACAAGGCCAGATATTGAAAACAACCAAACCCTCCAACATCCAACCAGGCTCCTACCTAATGGCTCCATCTGCTCTGCTGGACCACAGGAGGTTTTCCCTCCTCCTCAGCTGACTGCGGTGGGAGCAAAAGTGAGGCCCATAGAGTATGTTGCCTTATGCTCAGCTCCCAGCGGCTCAAACCATGACACACACATGGCTGGATTGTCCCCAAGCTCTCAGCTCCCTCCTTCAGCCTAGTGCATGGTATTTGGCCCTGAGATGCATCCCAAGGTGTCCTTGCCATCTTCCCACATCTCTCTGAACTCTCTACCTATTTCCACCAGAGCTCTGTCTCACCTCCAGTTTCTTTTGCGAATAGTGACTTCTCCAGCCCTATGACCATCTATAAGACCCTTCTCAGACACCTCCCCACACCTCCTGTGCATGCAGAATGCTGCTGCCCATTTTCTCCCATGTTGGAAGAAGGAGGACATTGTCCTCCCCCTGCTAGAAGTGTCATTTGTAAGTGCTTTGGCAATATCCATCAGACAAGGAGAAAAACAGATCCCTTTCTGCTTTGCATCCTGAACTGAGATAAGCTTTCGAATTCTTACCAGTCTCATACAAAACAAAGAGCAATTTATTCCTCACCCCTTAACAGATAAAACTAGAAATCACAGGCTTCGCATACAATGAAGATTTTAGCTCCTTTATAAATGGGGGAAAGCAAAGCCGTGGCGCAGGCTGCCTGCGCTGGGTGTGACTTTTCCGTCATGGGAAATCTTTGAGGAGATGTTGGCCACAAACCTCTGTCAGATGTGACACAGGTATGGCTGAGTCTGCCTTGGGGAAGAGGCAGAGATTAAATGACCTCTCAAGGTCCTTCCAGACCCTTTTCTCCATGATTCTCAGAGACAGGATCCTGGGCTTGATGGATCTCTGGCCTGACCTGCAGTGACAGTTCTTAGATGTGTCTGAACACATCGATTGCAGGCATTTCTCTCCCACTACAGCCGCTGTAGACTGCTGTGATGGCATTCTGGGCTGAACAGCTCTTTAGCAAAGGGCAGAGCCACTGCCAGAGGCATTGCATGGGGCAGAGATTTGCCGTCTTGATCAGAGCGGATGCTGTCAGGCTAGGCAGGCAGAAAGCTGGGGATATGCATCACCAGGAACACAGCATTTTTGAAAAAAACATGTTTTCTCTGCTTCTCTGTGCAAGCAAAGACAGTGAGACGTCCTCAGTGGAAGCGCGGCAGCTAAATTTCTAGTTTTTGGGGCTGTCTTCCCCCCAAGCTGTTTTGAAGGAAGAGGACAAGCCAAGACAATATCTTCAACCCATGCTAACCTGCCCCTGCTCGGCAGGCTGCAGCGAGGGGAGGGGATGCTGCATTCCCTACAGCCCACGGGACAGGCACAACTCATTTTTCTTCCCCGCACAGAGATGATGTCTCACATGTCCCTGTTACTCTGCAAGTGCTTTTGGCTCTCTGCCCATGGGAGAACACCGCCTGTGCACACGTGGTTTCCCTGTGCCCCCCATCCCCGTCATCAGGTATATTATCTCTGTGCAGTAACCAGTTGGCCATTCCCTAGCACTTTCCTACCTACTAGTTTGCATAGTTGTATTTGCAAGTGTCTTTCTGAAACAAAACAGGAATATATAGTTATGTAAATGCACATGTATCTATGAAAGGTTTACAGTCTCTTTGGGCTTTAGCATAAATCTCATGACACTTGTTAGCTTATTGCCTTTCACTCCAAAGTGCCTGCTGCTTTAATAGGAGACTCATGTGAGTACCCCAGCTTTTCATGTTAAAATGAAAAAAGAAAAGTGTGTTTCTGGATATCATAGCTGGCAAGAAAAGCCTGAAACAGGCAACAACAAAGGTTTCAAAACCTAGAAGGCAAAGGAAAATCCAGATTCTGCCTAGTCTCTGTAGTTTTTTAATTGGAACACTTTTAAACCAAGATCAGAGTTCTGGGGGCAAGTTTGACTCATACATGGGGATAATCTGCAGAGGTCTGTGTTAGGTAATACCCAGCTAAGGCTCATGCACAGCAGTGTGAGAACTGCTCTACTGACATGTGTCTTGACGTCTTTATGTCTGTTCTTGCCCATGTGAACCCTAAGCTATCAGCATTTCACCTGTATGAGTTTGGTACAGAGGCCTGGTCTGGCCACAGGCACATTGATTTGAAAAACATGCTTATGAACCTGCCTATGAACTCAACCATAGGAAGCACACATAGACTCTTGGTGCCTTTTTATCTTGATCTATATTGTGCATATTGCCATGATACCACTGTGCCTTTATTTCACTATCATAGCATTACTTCTGAGTCTTTGAAGCAATTTGCATTACCAGCTGACGACCATGAAGAAACAAAGAAGCATTTCCAGGTGTAACAGAAACGATGCATCTCCTAATTGACCACGAACCATAGGAACTGGCTGAGTTCCCACCACCTAACAACTTATCCAACGTAAACCAACATACCTGTATATTTTATATCTGGTTGTAAATCCTTGACGATGTCTTTCCACAAAGGATAAGTAGCTCCGCGAGTGGTGGAAAGGCCCCCTGTCTGAAATAAGCCAATCAAATTCCTTGGAGACATGTTGGTTGGTAGCAGTTGTGTCCTGGTGGGAGGGCTGTACTAGTATATGGTCCCATATAAACAGGAGGTAGAGGAACTCAACAAGCCTCCAGTTCATGCTTTTCTGTCTGCCTTTTTCCTCTCATTCTTGCTCCATTCTGTGGAGTCCTGTTGAAAAAGAGAGGGGAAAGGGAGGAAGGAAAGAGACAGAGAAATAGGGGGGAGGAGAGGAAAGGGAAGAGGGAGAGAAAAAGATAGTTTAAAAACAGGAATTCCTTTGATGCTTTGACAGCCATCTCTCAGGGTGAAAACAGACATGAAAAATCAAGTTTTAAAAGACTTCAGTCTGCCTGTGCTACAGCTTAGAGTATTTGGCAGTGTTTTATTCATGTACCTAAGTGGTGTCTTTAACCTCCTGAGCATATATCACCTTTGAAATAACCGGGTCCTGACCTGAGACATCCTCACCCAGCTTTTCCATCATTTCCCTGGTGAAGTTCTCTGCAGTGCCGCAAAGGCAAGTGAAGGCTGGGCGCAGAAGGTGGCCCACCCTAGGCTACAATTACCCCCTTATTGTCCCTTTAAAGCTGTGCCAGAGAAACGTGTCTTCTGCTTTCATGTCTGTCTGATGATCTGTAATCCATACTCCATGCAACCTGAGCAATCTATAAAGACCCAGCTCTTACTTTCAAGTGCTGCCAGAGAAAGAAATTAAAAAAAAATAATTACCTAGGCTTCAGTGACGAGCACATACAGCTACATGGACACACACACACATATATCACTATGAAATCCTGCCAAATTCTGAAAGATAAAAAAATCACCTCAACTTGCTTTCCTGCCTGGGTGTTTGGGAGGTGTGTCTGTGGAGGGGAAGAGGGTCTGTCACTGTTTTGGACCTCAAGGCTCTTCCCAAGATCAAGGCTCTGTGGGGCGATGTACTGAACATGCATATTCAGGATCGGAGGTTTACTAGGGAGCTTAAGGGGATGCTTCACACCACCTGGTGCAGGGCACACCATCACTCATATGATGAGAGAGTGGCCGTCCTGCTGCACCCCCGTCAAACGATGGCTGCAGACAGCCCTGCTACGAGCCAGCTCCTCTCCCCAATGTGCTTAACGGCTAAACAGACAAGACATATGATGAGTGGGAAGGGAAACAGAGGGGTGAAATGCCTTGCCAAAGGTTACGCAGCAGGCCAGAGATACAGCTGGAAGAGAGCCCTCGCCTCCTGACTTCCATTTCCAGCGTTTCAGCCATTAGATCATCCGCCTCCACAGTCATGCTGTTGGCACGATGCCCCTCTCCGAATGAAGCCATGTGCTCCGTTGGTGGAAGGTGAGCGGCTCGCTTAGCTGGCACCCCGTGTCTGGTGTGGACACCCCCAAACCTTCTGTTTCCCAACCGCGACGTGGCTGCAACAGCAGCCTGGCGTGTTGGGTTGTGCTCCTCATCACTGGGAGCTGCTGATGTTGCTCTGAAATAGTGCTCTCCATCCATATTCTTCCTCCTGCCCACCTTCCGTCCATCTGGCTGCCCTGCTGAGTTTTGGAGGGGATGTGCCAACACAGAGGGCATGCCCAGGCAGGCGGAGTGATCTTGAGGTTGCATCCCCTGCTCTGGGGGCAGAAACCTGGTCAAAAGTTGTCCTCAGGACAGACAACACCCACCTACGTCTGCAGAACACAGTGCAGAGGGACTGTAGCTACTCTTTAAAGCAGGAGAAATTAGGCTATGCAGAGCTTGGAGATCCAGCATAGGGTTTATTCGTACATCTCCAGAAACCTTTCTAGTTTTGAGTCTGAGTCCACCATAAGCACTCTGAAAGTCTGTGATTCCCAGAAAGAAAAGGTTTTGCTAAGAAGATAGGAGAGGCCAAACCGAGGTGTGCCGGGGTGTAGATCTGTGTGTGAACTTGAGACCTTGGCTGGTGTGAGCAGCACAGCGCAGACCAGAGGGCACCAGCATCTGTGGCCACCACGGCCATCTCCTCAGCTCCAAGAGCTTTCACCAGGAGCGTGGTAAAGCTGCAGCCCACAGCAGCGAGCGTTCGTGTCTTCTGCACGGGCAGATGGAACCCGGGAGCACGAGGGAGAACACAAGCGCTGAGTGCGTGTGTGCCGGGGTGCGTGGGAGGCTGCACGTGTGCACAGCATGTGTCGGGGGAGCTGCAGCGAGCTCAGCAGCCCTCGACAAAATGCAGTTTTGTAAGGCTGGTTAAAAATGACAGTCAGCTGTTGCAGTACGTGAAGAAATGGAAAAAGTGAGGTATGGGAAAGCAATGAATGTTCACTTTTCCTGTTGGGCACATGTAAACTTCTTTCCAATTGCAGACAGAATATTACTGTTATTAAACATAATAGTACCTGTAGCTCCTGCCTGAGGAGGTTGTTCCTGTTCTGGAGGCATGTGTTTAATACTAGCCTTCACCACTAACTCCTGCTTTACCCAGAAATGTAGAAGTTCTCAGTGCTTTAGTCCCTCGCCTCCCAGAAAGGTGTGTTTCTACTTCACTGTACAAAACTGGGGTTTGGAGAGTTTCCAGCCCCACATCAAGAGGAGTACAGTATATTCCAAGGGGGCTACAGTGCAGCTCTGCTCCCACTTACAGTGGTCATGAACCCGACGTGATTACTGGGAAATGTTCCCAGCTACAGCCCATTCTCGGCATTTCCAAATTCCAGTTCAGGAGTTCATTTCTCCTGCTTCTCCATCCAGGCTGCTTCTCTGCCTTGCTGCCCTTTGCAGATCCACATTGTCCCATCACAGTAAGCAGCTGCAAACTCAGCGCATTTGCCATTAGACGAGTATGCATATTTGCTGCTGATAATGATCAGTTGTTCTGTACACATCATCCAAACTCGCCTGATGGTCTGTTCATTAAACTCATCCATAACCACTTCCTTCATCAGCAAGCCTGGATCAGTTTTCCTTTAAGCATTTCACTTTCTATTGAATTTCTATTGCAAAGAGGGGAAGGGAGCTTTTACATACCAAAGTGGAGTGATAGCTCAACTAGTTTCCAGCACAGTGCAAAAGAAATGGGTTTCAGAGAAATCCCAGTGTGTCCTCCCACATGTAAGCATCATACATTTGGGAAATATCAGCTTATAAAAGACTGGAGATATTCACTAATTCCCCCATACACACCTCTTCATCCTCCCTTTCTTTCCTTTAGGTCAAAGTCAGGATGATTAGAGTTATGATGGGTCTTAACCAAGGGTAAGACATGGGGAGAACATGCCTTGAGATCACTAGAACAAACGGGTGCATCTCCAGCCTAGTACCCGGCTGTGAGTATCGGTGCTGAGAGCAGGGAACGGTGCCTGCGGCAACCGAGGATGGTAGAACGCAATTGGGTCTAGACAACTATCACACCACCGACTTTAATTTTTTAGTGGTATCTTTTTCCCCCCTGTAGCTGCTGTAGAGATGTTGTTTCGCATTAAAGATTAATACACACCACGGGGCTGGTCCCCATGGAAGCTATAAAGCTTACTAAAGTGGGATTATTTTGTGTCTAAGGCAATATTGTGAGGTGCATTCAATCTAACTCCTAACAAGTTTGAATCTGAAATGAATTTTTTAAGTGTCTTTACGGACCTCCGCTGATGTAAGATATGTTCTGAGGATTTTGTAAAAGGAACAGGAGAAGAAGGGACAGGGAGGCGATGTCTCAAAGTATATAGCCATTGGGTAGGAGACCTAAGACTTCGTAAAAGCTAAATCTGGCACAGAAACAATTTCTGCACTAAAACAGAGGCTTGAGGGAGTCAGACACTGGGTTTTGATCCAGGAATGCAGCATTCTGCTCAGCTCTACCCTACACACCCTCTGTGACCTTCGGCAGTGCCCGTACATGCTTTTTGCCTAATTTTCCAAGTATCAGCATAGAGATATGATAGTATTTTTTGACTGCTTGGACCATGAACTTGTTGGGGAGGCCATCATCTGAGTACAACACCTCACAAAACACAATCCCGCTGCCCATGTGTGTTCCCATCCTATAAGCAATGAATGACAACCATCTCAACATGTAAGCAAGCTTTGTAATACAGTAGTTAAACAGATCCAAGCTACAAAGCCCACTCCCACTCAGGAGCATTACAGAGCAATGCAGCGATCTGGGTCCTTCTGATTCACATTAACAAACATGATCACACAATTGTCACATCTGTTACTAAACACGATCGGCGGGTGAGCTAGGACATATGGTAGAGTTCTTGGTAAATAAGTATCAGGAGAGGAAAATGTTAGATATACTGATTCTGAGTCATGTTCCAGTCATTTTCCAGCATTGTCCATCATGAAGGCGCATCCATCAGTGCAAATGGAGGTTTCTGTCACAATCCCTTTTTGCTTTGTTAGGCAGTTTAAGATGGCCTTATTCTAAGCTGAAATCAGCCTGGAACATTAAATGTTCCTCGTCTTATGAGTCTTTAGGATTCTTGGAGGAAAAATAGGCAAGTGCTTTCTGTAAAGTGCAAGTTGTATTTGAATGTACACTTAATTTCATCGTGATTGATATCTGTGTGTTAATTATATTCTATTTTAGGCAATACCTTTGCTGTCACAAGGCAGCGCCTTTTATCCAAGGAGTTCAAATTGAATTAGAGACATTAATTAAAGCTCTCAGCACTCTAGTAAGGCAGGCAAGTGCTGTTACTCCCATTGTTTCTTGAAATAAGAAGAAAGGAATAAAGCTGGGTGTCTACTTAGCCACGTAAAAGGTAATTTTTATACAGTGGGATAGCTCAGAATGATGGATTTTGCACAAAATTATATTGCAAGGTCTGTTTCATATGAGGGAGGCTGTGTAGCCCCAGATCGCTGCTATGAATGGGAATGCAGGAGCTCTGATGCTCCACCGCTTGTTGTAAACACTCCACTATTCCTCTGCCTCCTGGGATTTTCTACCTTTTTTCTAACCCCTGCACCTTTAATTTATCCCTTATATTAGATTCAAATTGATCTTGCACACATCCCTTCTGTTTTCTCATGCTCATTGTTGTAAAGTATTTTCAACAAAAATGCAGACGCAGGAAAGAGAAATTACCGAACACATTATTTGCAGTAAAGAAATAAGTCCCCTATCTCTTTAAGCTTCATGCACCAATAATTCTTCCTTGTGTCCCACATTTGGTTCTTGGCAGGTTGAGAGAGGTTTCTGCCTGCTGCCATTTACCAGAGGGAAGAGGCTAACAATTGCTATTTGTATCTGAAACACTTCTGTTCTGCAGAAACTTCACACGCCGCTTTAGGATGCTGATAAATTAGTAAAAGACTGAAGCGTCAAGGGAGAGATGAAACAGCTTATGTTAGTTTAGAGCTCGACCCTATAACGTGACAAACGTCTGACCTCATTTCAGCAAACAGCTTAAGTGTATCCTTAATTTTAAATACGGAGACACTCTCCCAGGTTTGATTCAACTATCCCAGATTTGAGTTAACTGCGTACTCACATTCCTGCTCGACAGGTAACTACTGCCATGCACCTTCAGGATTTAACTCGTGTTAGTTGAGTCACTGGGTGCAACTGGAGCAGTAACATTTATGTCCTGCACCTAATCCAGAGACGGCTCATTACAGTCCTGGGAGGCAGTTACTGCCTGTGAAGCAGCTTTAGCTGAACTTTGGAAATGCTGATCAGGAACCCAGCCAAGCTGAGGACATCTTTGGTGTGTCAGGGCCAGGGCAAAGCAGGGGATGTGGATGGAAAAGGATGGGGAATCCAATCTGTTGGGGTTTGTTAAGTCATATGGACTTTTTTGGATAAACCTGAGCCCTGGGAAAACAGAATTTGGCCATTTCTGCTCTAGGTGTCTTTATAGTACAGAGGCTGATATCTGACAGGAGTCAGGGATGGAGCTGCAATTCAGTAGTGGCTCTGATTTTCTGGATGACTGTGGCATGCAATATTGTACTATAAAAACCCAAATAATTGCAAAGTTATTTCTTTATGGAAGTGGGATTTCTCCATTTCAGGCAGTGATGGGTGAATCTCTCCCCAAACTTTGGTAATTCTGCACTAATCAGTGTCTAAATTTGCACTTATTCTTTACCTATTTCATTTACACAAGTGGTTAGACCTGAGGGATATTCATCAGCTGAAACAGTTTGCGGTGAGGAAAGGCACAGAGGGAAAATGAGAAATACCTCTCCAAAAATACCAACACAGTCCATAAATTCACTTCACTTTTGCCAAATTGTTCATGCTGAAAAAGATAAAGATTGGGAGATGTCAAGGTTTTGGTTGTGAGAGCACCAAGGGGAAATATTTCCAAATTTCCATTTGAAGCTACTAGAGCTTTTCCTGTTTTTCATTTGTCTTTCCAGCCTCTTAAGAGAGAACAGTGATAAAAATATTTCTTTTAACCCCGAATGACTTAGAGGAGAAAAAGTTTTTTTCTTTCTGGTTTGTCAGCACTTTGCTTACAACTTGTCAGAATATTCTGCGAACCAAAAACACCCTACAAATCCTTCGTTATTAATGCAGCTCAACCAGCAGCCTGAAGGGAACGGGTTTTGTGTAGAAAGTCTAATTACTCCCTGCCTGTAGCGAGGCGAGAATCACACCGGCAACAACGAGGTACCTGTTTTCGGCTCGTTTGTCCCCGCACTCCAGCTAATTATAAACTACTGGTGTTATCATGATGAGGATGAGAGGCGGCTTGGAACAGAAGAACCGTGGCAGGCGTGCAACCTCCATCAAGTCAGGACATCAGGTGGTGCTGGACAGAGGGAATTAAACTCCATTAGTCCTCATCATAAATCTATAATACTAGCCAAGGTGCTCTGAAATCCAGGATCCACAGACACTTGATTTGGGGATCTACGTAGAAAAAGGATCCATCGAACAGTTCTCAGTAGGTTGGGAATGGAATTAGAAGGATCTTCTGCAAGTGCACACAGATACGTGGTGAAGTATCACATTCTGAAGACAACTCTACTGAATCTGAGACCGGAACGGTACCGTGCTAGGCGGTTTGTGCCCCAAAAAGCTCACAATCTCATTAGAAGACCAAGGACAGCAGATGGCCGGGGACAGATGGGGGAAGGCAAGGGAACAGTGAGATAATGCCGCTCAGCGGGCCGGGGAGCAGCGGTGTCAGCACACCAGCAGCCCTACGCTTGGCAAGATTCTGATAGCTATTGTCAGAAATGAGAGTTCTAAATAGGGAAGCTGGATAATGAGCTAGCTTTTGTAGATATTTGTGAGGAACTCCTCTCATTTGTGAAGTGGCAGAGATAGAATGAATGTAGATGATAATAATAATGATAAATTGCACTTTTCTGAGCTGCTTATTAAAAAAAAATATGGTGGGTGGTGAGCAGTGATTTCTATTAAATACTGCCCTGAACTTGAAATTATTCCTACTATTATTAAATTATTGTCCAAGCTAGTCCACTTCTCCATAATTTCATTCCAAGTTACAGAAAAATGCAGCTCTGTCTTCTGTCTTCCTCAGTATTTATACACCTCATATCAAAGTCTAGTAATCTCATAAGTGTTAATAGGATTTTATCCTCACAGTAGCTTTAGGACATTGGGAAATGCTGTTTTTCCTATTCTGCAGAATAAGAATTGAGACACGGGGTAGATTAATGGCTTGTCCCAGATCATTTTATAACTGCTTGAGGAATTCAACCCAAATCTCTTAAGTTTCAGCTCAATGCCACGTCTCCTTGCAGTACCCTTCCTACGCACCTTCATGCTACTATTCCAGAATTAGCTAAGACTTGCCACAGAGCTGCTAAGAATTTTTTTTGATTGCTCATTTTATGTTAGAAAAATGCCAATTCATCAGAGGCAGAACACTTTGTAGAAATTTGTTGATTTAAGGGAAAAAAAGCATTTTGATAAAGTCAGCTTTTCTTTAGAACAGAATGTGTCGAGTGTTCTGTTTGGAAGGGATTGGTTCAAGATTGTATTTTGGTTTTCATTACATGTTGAGTAATATACATCAAAAATCAAAATGAAGTGTTTTCCTAAACAGTATGTTTTGACTGAGCCAAAACAGATTTTGTAATTTACGCATAAAAAGAAACATCCCAATTCATTTAATACTTTTCTTGCATTTTGTAAGAAGAAACACCTGCAAACCATACACACAATAAACTGAACAAAAATCATATTATTCCTTACAATTTTTACTGGAAATCTGGACAAGAGAGTAATTTGAAAACTAAGTTCACAGAGGCCTGTGTCAGAGTCCAGAAACCCTGGTTTTGCTTTCATGTCTGTTCTCTTCTGTGCACCAGTCTTACCTTTCCAATATTGCAACAATTCGGACCTGTAAGCAGAGAGCTTGAAGGAAAAAACAAAATCGATGCCAAAACTGCCCTGAAGAGCAATAATGCAACGCTCAATCCGAAAGGTCAACTGTTACCCCACACCTGACACTCTCTGCAATATTTTTATTGTTCTGAAGTTCATTCCTGGGCAGGCACTTTGCCACCACGACCACATGGAGTGATCCTGATCCATAGTGTTTGGGAAATACAAACTCAAACTGCTTACTTTGGTCTGCTAGGAAGCTGAGGTTACCTAATGATTCTTGCAAATGAGATGTCTTCCTGTTTCCTTGTCCCTCAGAAAGGAGCGCAGCTCTTGACCTGGGTCTTTCATGTTCCTCAGCCCTTATGGAGGAGCAGAAGGGGTTAAAATCCACAGGCCATTGCTTCTCCTGGTAAAAGCTCCTGTTGTGTGGGTAATGACAGCCCTGCCTGCTGGGATGAAAAGCACCATTTAACTTGGAGCTTCCTATGGGCACCAGGTTCTGCCACCATTCGCGCTGGATGAAGCCAAGGGAACCAGGGGCAGCTGGAGAGGGGAGGGAGAAGGGACCCCAAGTTGTTGGTGGCTGCAAATTCTGGACCCTGGTAAAACTGTGCAGCTACCTGATGGATGCTGCCCACTGACTGAGACGTGTTAAACAAAGGACTGATTTATGTATTTAGGACAGATCCCTTTAGCGAGTAGGACACTGGTCTGAGGCTGAAAACACTCAGGTTTACCTCCTTCTACTGCTCTGCTTCCCCATATAGGGGAAGTTATATGCACATTAATACACAGGAACTTAAATTCAGGCTAGAAATGTGAGCTGGAATGTGTAATAGCCCCAAATAATATTGTTTTATTGGCAGCTTCAGAAACCTTGAGTGTAGGTCTCCTGCTCTAAGCAGCTCTGCAGCCACAGGTTCTGCTGGAAGGTCTATTGAAGTCAATGAGCCTTGGGTTGGATCTCATTGCAAAAAGATAATCAAATATCATATTAACTCTTAATTCGGAAAAGCATATTAAATTAGAAGCTCAAATTAACCTGAAACTGCATTTCTGTAATGAGAAGATTTAAAATCTGCGTATCGTGAAGGTGGAAGAACTCCTGCCCAAAGCCGGTCTCACCAGCCTTGAATCCAATCTACCTGCAGCACTGCTTTTCAGCCCATTCCCTGAAGCCTAAGCCTGGGATTGCCACTAAGACAGAAAGATGTGTGGAAAATAAAGCCATCTCATACATACCAGCATTAATCTGTCCAACACAAAGGGCAGTTACTAGCTAGACCCCAACCAATGCCAAGAGTCAAAAAATCCCAGAGGACACTGAGAATCTGCACTGGCATCTCACCATCACAAATAGTCTCTTCCATCACCGCACCAACACAGATTTGCTAGAAACCGAAGGAACTCAGCCCTTGCTAGGATTAAAGTCCAAAACTACTCAGGTCTGAGCATCTCAAACATTAAAGCAGTTTGGTACCCGAGTTTAAGGCCACCTCTAGCTGTGAGTTTTATTTATTTCCTTCTTCGAGCCTGTTCTGCTCTGTGCTAAATCCATCTTCTGACCACCTGGAGCGTTTGCGAGTCTTGGCTGTGAAGCTTGTCTGTTTAGATAGACTGTAAGTAGAGCTGGTCAAAAAATTTTGACAGAACAGTTTTTCGCAGGAAAACACAGTTCTCCTGAAATTGAAACGTTGCATGGGAACATGTCAATTTTGGCAAACTTTTTTACTTTTAAAATGTCAAAACAAATCAGTCTGATTTTCTCTCTTCATTTCAGTTATACTGAAATGTTTCATTTTGAGGAGATAAACACATTATTTTTATGTTGTTTCAATTAATTTGTTTTGACAATTTTACATATTCTGAATTGTATTGATATATGTTTAAAATACTATATAATGCATAAAATATTTGATGTTGTTTTATTTATTACATATGCTATCATTATACAATGCGAAATATTTCCCAGAGCGTTTTAGTACTTCAGCACCACAGAAACAGAATATATTTACGGTCTCAAATTAGTATTTCTTTTGAATTTTTGGGCCACAAGAGCTCTGTAGGAGCACAGTTCTCATTCAAACTGGAGCTTAAAAAAAAAACAACCACAAATCAAAGGTAAGAATTTCCCAAGGAAATAGCGTGTCCATTTTCCAAGCAGCTCTGTCAGCTCAATGACTGCAATGATAGCACCACTCCCCTCTGCACATCAGAAAATCTACTTCTCTGCTTTTTAAGGGAAAAAAAAAGAAAATGCAGATTTTCCCAGGGTGGAATTTGTGTGTGATGTTTTCATGAACATCAGGGATTTAAAAGTCTGGATGCCACTGACCTTCCGGGGCCTTTGGCTTCCAAACCACTTATATACTTTTAAAAGATATATTCCATCTATTTCTTAGAAGTCTACCTGATTATTATTTTCTTCTTCTTCTCCTTTTAAACCATATTTTTGCTCTTCCATGAATGGCAGAGGGGAATTGCTACCTGCGAATTTGCGCCATCGAGTCGGTAGTAAAAGCAGGTTGAAAAAAAGGACAAGGCGAGCGGCAGAAGGGAAGGCGAGGACGGCAACGCGGAGCAGAGCCCGTAATGAGGCAACCCGATTGATTCTTCATTTCATGGATGAAAATGTCCCCAACGGCTCCTGTACATTCACCGCGGTTTGATCAGGGGCCAAGGGCAGCGGGTTTGGGAACCGAATGCTCTACACCCATTTGCAGCGCTGAACACTGTGAGACAGAGGGTGCATTTTAAATGTATGCAAACTACATATCACAGTATCACAGTATGTTGTATGTATAGGTACACAAAGGCAGGGCCCTAACACAAATCTGTACGTGCTGGTGGATAGAGCAGGATACAGAGCATGGCTGTGCATGACCACCCCTGTTTCCCTTCCCCTCCCTTTCATCAAGCTAAAATAAAGTTTAAATAAGTAGTATGGGCTGCTCCTTCATTGCAAAGCTGCCAGCACGCCTTGGAGAGAGGGGTTAGTCACCCCACCGTGTGTGCTTTGTGCAATAGGAATAAAAAGGAGAAGAATCCTCAATCTTCAGAGGTTTATTTAAAGTGTGTGTGTGGGGTCTTTTCTGTCTGTTTTTCCTCTTAAAGGGACAGACATGCTTCTACCGCCAGGCACTGCAGTTTGAAATCTGAATTCCCCCCCCACAGCTGCTCCAAGTGCACCTCTGCATGCAGATCCGCCTGGTTATCTACTGTTGCTCCAGCTGGCCTGTCACTGTAGATTACAGCTTTTTTGCTAATAGTGGGTACTGCTGGAGTCTAAGACTTCCATTAAAGGCTGACGTTTCCACCTCCCCGCCTCACAAATCGCTCCAGCCCAGACAACGTTTCTCTACGTGCGGCCTCATCTCTGGGGTGGGAAAGGAGCAAAGCGCCTCAATTTGTTTCTGCATCAGGCAACAATGGAACAAGCTGAAGGTAGCAAAAGATGTTTGTGGATGATAAATTTTGAAAACTGGGGATTATTTACTTGAAAATTGATCTTGTCCCTTGTCATTGGCACCTCCATAATATTGTCACGCCCCATCCCTCTGTCAGCAACAATACAATTGAGCATTGAATTGCCCCCTGGAAAAGTCTTGGAGGGAAATGTTTTACTGCTCCAAGCCACACTGTGGAGTCTCTTTGGAAAGGAGGAATGCTCCTGCAGGGATAGATTGCCCATCCATGCCAGACACTGCAAATCATTACCCCTTCATTGCCAGAGGAGCTGAAGGCTGCTGACAGATCAAAAAGAATTGGCATGGACACTTGACCTTTCTCCATCGCCAGGAGGAAATCATTGACCAGGAAGAGCAGCACATGCTCTACTGGGCTCTACAAAGGGAGGGAAGAGGCTCTGGGGGAATTCAGAGCTATTTGTAAAACAAACACTGCTGCTTCAATGCAACCTGTGCAGTTGGCTGGCGTTGCCATCACTCGTGGGCACACTGAAGGGGGGACTTCCAGTTTGGCATGTGCCAGGTACCATTACAACTCCTCATGCTTCAAAGGTGACATGGAGATTGAATGCCCAGGAGATTTCTTTTTGTGGATGCTGAAAGATTCACACCTTTGTGGGCTGGGAACAGGATAGAACATGCTAAACTGTAGTTTACAGTTTCGTTGGCATGATGTCCTGTCAAAGGGAGTGAGCAGTCCCCTCTACCAGCATGGACACTGCTGACTTCTGCTAGATTTTCCCCATTGCTTGATAGAACCTACATGCCTCTGCAGCCTCCCAAAGTGACTCTGTCTGAAAGCAATCCAGAGCAGGCATTCCATTTGTTTCTTCAACAGCCAGACTCCCAGAAAGATCCTATGCAATCAGCTGGCCAAATCCAAATCTGAAAAACACCTCCATCACCGATCATGATTAATTAATTCTCTTCTGACATTCCCCAGGGCACCTAGCAGCTAGTCAGAGCTGCTGGAGAAAGAGACACTGCTGGGAAAGAGGAATAAACAGACTTTCCTCAACTGCAGCCATGGAATTAGATAATAAATAGCTAGCTAGAGAAATAATTTTCTGAGAGTGGTAAATCAAATGCAGAACAGGAATACAGCTAGTTGGCTTATCCCTGTGAAATCAAAGGTGTTTGGAAAGAGTTTCCAAAGAAAAGAGGGTATTTAGAGTCTGCTGTGCTCAGGAAGACATAGCATGAAGTTATCTATCATGTCTAATGTGACTGCTTACAATGACATACAGCTATACTTGGACATTTTATTCTTGGTATAATATTCTTAGACCAAAGCAGCTCAAGGAAGCTTCCTCCTAATTTACATCTCTGTTTTCTCTCTCCTCCTGCCTGGGTTGCAGACTAGACAACACCTTTGTTCCCACAGCACCAATATGGTTTCTCTCCACCAGCTGTTGTGTATTTGGGCTGTGCTCCTCAAGGAGCTATAGATATCAGTCCAATGTATGGATTCTTCAGGCTCTTCTACCTGCCCTCTCTCCTCCCTAAATCTGTGTGCTCTGTCCAGATTTGTCCATTAACCACACAACCAAGGCTCCAGTGACAAAAATGTCATCCCGCAGAACTTGAAGAAGCCAGCAGGAACTCCAGCAACATCCTGGCTCCAGGTATCGACCCTGTGATGTGCATCGTACCAAGCAGATGGTGGTCTAATCCCTGCCAGCATGCAACACCCAGTGTGCGGAGAGCACCCCGTAACCCCTGTCTGATTGAACATGCATATTTGCATTTCATTTTACTCAAGCACTAGAAGTCCCTGTGCACAAATTCATCCAGATGAATCAAGTGCCAGACACCCAGGTTTGAGGTCCTACCACAGCAAAAAGGAGAAATCTGCTGGTTCCCCTTTGCCCACACATCTCCCAACCCTGTAAGTCTTTGCTCTCCTTTTGGCCTGTCTATCCTTCAAGATACAGGTCCTACCTTTCAGAAACCCTTCTCCTCCACTCCTTAGACATTTGGTTTGGACTCTGTTTCCATTGCAGCAAGGGTTTCTGAGCTTGCAGTTGGGTCTCCTGCCTTCCTACACACCTTCACCTGGACACTGAAATCACTGCATTTCACCGCCCCTTTGCTACTCTCCCCCTTCACCCACCTTGCTCCTTCTTCATCCCTCGCAGCGGGCACAGCCAAGACACGTTATTAACACTTGCCACTTCGTTAGTGGTCTTGTGCAGGAGGATCAGAGGAGGAGAAAAGAGGAAAGCATGCAAAAGTGGAAAATAAGGAAAGTCAGATTAAAGGAAGGGTAGCAAAGAATTGAAGGTGTGAATGAGAAAGTGGAGGAGGAGAAGAAGTATGACAAAAACCTAACGGGTGAGAAAGAGACTCATAATTAATCCACAGTCTAGTGAGAGAGCAGAGGAATGGAAGTCAAGACTGTGGGCTGCTCTATACACTTCTGCTACCGATTTACTCTGTGACTTCAGCCAAATCTTTTTATTTTCTCCTTTTATGTCCCACTGCTGTGTATCCTTTGAATATATGTTGTTTGAGGTATGAATTGTCTTTAACTGTGTGTAGCATAAAGGAAACTGCAATCATAGGCACTAAAGATGCCAGACATTATTTTTAACATATACTAAAATTAGGCACAAAAATGTTCTTGGGGATTGACTGACAACGTTTATTAATTCAGGCTGAATCCATTAGATAGTTACTGTCAAAAAATGGGATGGGAAAAAGTGAAAAGAATCAAAGTACATGACTGCATTATTTCTTAACTTAAATGCTTCATATTGAAATGTTTACAAAGCAGATCTAGAGGAAATGAGGAAAAAACCCAAACGAAAGTGAAATAATCCAGTTATGAAAAACGTCATGCATTTCTGCAAGATATAAAGTTTTGAAGTGATTTTTTCTTCTCCTTTCCTTCTAGTCCTGCATATAAAAAGAGTTTTCTCATTCTTCCCTTCACCTTAATTATGTTTGAATAGCTAAAAGTAATTTTTTCTTTTCATTTTGTTTCAGAACCCAATTGACAAAAAAAAAGTCATCATTATTCAGCTATCCCCACTAGGAATTACAATAACTGTCTGTCAGATCTTCGTAACAACACAAGAGGCTGAGATTCTGCAAGTTTCTTAAGCTGATGACTTTCATAGTCCTTTGCTCTCTTCTAGTCTAAACCTGCATTCAACAGAGAACTTATAGTAAAATAATTAGATTCACAGAAAAAAAAAAAAGTGAGCAAATCCTTATATCAAAAAATGAGAGAAAAGTTCCTGGGAAATAATCTGAGACTGGATTTACTTTTTCCATTAGAAACTGTCATCTACTGCTGTTTTATTTTAAGACAGCCAGAGCATCCCTTTTTACCATCTATTTCTCTGAATTCTTCTGAATTTTTTTTAAGCACCACTGTCTCTAATGTGTAACCAAATAGGTATGAGGTCCCTATAGATAACTGGAACATGTCATGCCCAAGTGTATCTAACATTAAGCAAAAAAAACCAACCAACAGAAATAACCAAAAGCAAACAAACACAAACCAGCCTGTCCTGGGGATCCTCAGGCATCTCTGACACCCATTTCTATCTCTGGCTTTTCCAGTACAGGACCCTGCTCACAGCCACCCCCTGGCAATCTCAGCCCCACAGGTATTATATTTGGGGCACCATCACTTACTTAGCTTCCTGCATCCAGTGGATTTCAAGAGAATTAGGCACATATTTAGGAGTTAGGCATCTAAATATTTCTGGGTGCTTCTACATTGGCAAAGAACTCTGCTCCCGCATTCCTTAGCC
Organism: Patagioenas fasciata; assembly: GCF_037038585.1. Taxonomy (NCBI): domain Eukaryota; kingdom Metazoa; phylum Chordata; class Aves; order Columbiformes; family Columbidae; genus Patagioenas; species Patagioenas fasciata. Next base: position 5,353,440 of record NC_092539.1, read on the forward strand.
ATAGACACCGCATTTGTATTAGTTCACTTTTGGGGTTTTCTTCAGGAAGAAACAAGCTTCTACTAAGAAGAAACCTAGTTCTGGGTAAATCTTGCTTTATTAACATCAGTTGTAGCCAATATGAGCAAGCACCAACCCTCCAAAGGCTTATTGTCATCTTCCAGTCCTTCAGCGCTGTCCCAGAAGACTCTGCATAGGGTGTGCAAAAGCATCCTGAGCATCTCACTACAAAAATACCACATTATTGAGCTGGAAATCAGCCCACACACCCTTTCAAGAGCCTGGAATTTTAAAATTACACACAAAAAGATCAAATCCAGAGTGTATCTCAGCTCTCCTGTAGATTTCTTTTTCCCCAGCTTCCAATCCGATTTGCAGCGGTCTGCAGACAAGCAGTAAGGCTGTGCCAGGGCAGCCGCATGTGCGTTTGTCCCCAGCCCTCTGTCCACCTCTATTCTGGCACCCAAGGGAGGGTCATGCCCCCAGCATCAAAGCAGCATCTCTGTTATCTGAGATATGAAGGGTTTGCAGACTGTACTTCACTGGTCTCAAGGCTCTATGGAAGAGCTGCCTTGAAGAAGTAGCAGTGAGAAAAAAAAAATATATGTATATTTATATATATAAAAGCCCTGGACAAAATTTCTGTCTTCAAACTTGAAAACAAACAGTAATGAGAAGCACTGCGGGAGAATCCACTGGTAGGAAGGACTTATCAGCCTCTTTTGCTCTTCTTTTTAATGTAAGCAGCTTTATCATTAATTGCTATTTACTGCAAATGCTGAAGTCGGTAAAAAGTCTAATACGCTGCACGGGAACAGTGGTCTTTATTCAGGCTTCTTAAAGCACAATGCACATGTGTGTATTGTGCACGTGCACACTTCATCGTGCATGTTGTGTAAGTAAAAGCCCTATTTCTCTGAGCAAGGGAGGGAAAGAGATACAGTTAGCATATTCTTCCCTTATATATTCCAGTAAAAGGCCAACTTCATTAGTGGTCTTATGCAATGAGGGATTAATTCAGACCAGTCTTCTAAATGTTGGGCCATTGTGCTGGGTTAGAAGGGGGTCAGATGCAAACCAGTGCTACTTTTGCCCAGCACTGGAAATATAAAGACTGAGTATTGCTGAACATCAGTCTATGGGGGCTACATATCCCGAGGACACAGGTTGCTGTATTCTTAAAAAAACCAAACAGATTGTTTTTCTCATCCCAAACTTGGAGCCGAGTCCCCCGAGTGGTTCCCATCCACTATATGAGCTGGAGGGCTCAGAACCACAGCACTGGCTATAAGAAAGTCAGCTCTTATGCGTGGGAACATGCATTTAAAAAGCTCTTCTGAAAGATATCAGCCGAAGTGACCTGCCCAAGGTCATATATAACACATTGGTGACAGCATTGGGATTGAACTACCTTGCTACAGTGCTGCTTTATTCACCCAGCGCTGTTGCATCCCAAAACAGCTGCTGCTCCCTTCTACTCCTTATTGGAGTCTCCTTAGAGACACATCTGTCCTGTGCTCCGTAAACCATCATATACCTATAGTCTTTTGTTCACTATCCCTCACCATGCAGTTTTATTACAGATCCCTGAATTTTCAGCCTAGTCTACAATCTGCTTATTCCTGCCAGCCATTCCCCTGTTAGACCCTCACCTCACCTTTCAGCCTTGTTGGTGTTCTACATACTTGAAATGCAGGGACAATTCTGATTCTCTGGGGGAAATCCAGCAGAATTTCACTGAGGCCAGTGTGCTGGTCTCTTTCTTTTTTAAATGCAAATGGTTGGAAATCAGAACCTAGCACCAGTTATCTGCAGTCACATTTGAAACAATCCTTCAAAAATACTAACTCACAACTGCCATTTTAAAGCTCTGATCCCTATTCCTGCCACCTGTAAAATTTTATTCCCCTCCCTTCTCTGCTCCTTTCATTAGAAATCAATCTTCCAGTAACACAGGTAAACTGCAGTCCTACCTCATAGCTCTTTTTTCACATGCATCTTTCTCATGCATTTTGCAGAGCAAAACCTCCCTTGTCCATCCTACCCCTTTCCAGCCAAGCCTATGAGCACAATCATCATCACACCAATACAATATCTTGTCGACAGATTTGCACCTGCCCATCACATCTGTCTCTTGTTTGCAATCCAGGAAGCAAAGGAATCATTTGTCCCAGTGTGGTGACTGGTCTCAGCATTCACACTTGCGTTGCCAGTGAACTTTGCATTCCTACCTGCCAACTCTCCGCTCCCTCCCAGCCCCAGCCATGCGCCTGTCTCAGAGCTTTATTCCCTCTGGAGCGTATGCTTTCCTCACAGCCAGTAGCTTTTCATCCTTCCCACCTTTCTGAAGGAAACACAGTTTTGTCATCTGTCTCAGCCCCAGTGCAGCTGACCATAGAAGAGCAGTCTCCTCTCTGCTCAACTGGTGATGCTTATGGCTGCTGGACAAGCGGCCCTCTACAAGTGTCACCTGCTGAAGCTGAGCATCCTTGCCTGTCTACAGCAGCCTGTCCTCCCTCGACCCAAATGTATGTCTTCAGCAACAGGGAAAAGAACGGCCGATATGAGGAGTATGCAGAAAGGCAGGTTGCTGCTTCCTTCCACCAGCACATCCCCAGCTATGGTGGAAGCCCATGGGCAGGATGCAGGACTGTGCCCAGCATATGGCAGACAGGGTGGACCTCTGGCTGGAGAAGGCATCTGGGAACCCTCTGGTGTGTGGGGTTGTAGTGCTGGGGAGAAAATGTGGGAAGAGGTGGGAGACTAATGGGCTCTTTCACTAATGTCCCTCCACTCTCTCACTCCTACCAGGCTGGTTTGATTACATCTCTAGATTTAATGCATCCAGGCGTTTATCTCTGCCGCAGCCTTGGGCAAATTCTTTAAGGTGACATTTTACAAACACCTTGGAGGCTGATTTTCCAAGTGTTCAGCATATCCCACTGAGATATTTAAGGTCCTGTTTCCTCAAATGTTCCGTTTACCTTGCCACCGACTACTCAAAAAAATCTGCCAAGGCCAAGCCCGAGCTCCTGTTCCTGTGAACTGAAATGCTTCCACAGACTCTAATAGGATTTCAATTGATCCTCAAGCCTTGTGCTGCACTTTCTCTGGTTCGGAGCAGAGGTGATGGCATTCCCTGTTTCTTTTCCTCCTCCTCTGTCTGGACTGCAGGGAGCTCACGTCTGAACAGTACCCAGCACCGAGAGACTCCAGGCTCATCTGAGCTCTGCACCATCCAGCAGATAACGGTTGTGATAGAGGAAACAGAAATGTGCAGCTCAGGGTCATTGCAGCTGCTTATAACCACCCATTTTATGTCCTACTTCAATACCTACTGTAATCAGTGGAATTACTTTTGTGGGAGTTGACACAGAAGAGGAGATTGTTGGATTGATATTCTGTCTGGCATTGATGAAAACCTTTTTATAATACCTTAATCCAGCACCCACAGAAGCAATTTGCTAATCTCTTGCTGACTTAGCTTCTAGCAGGATCGACCATATCCAGTCATATTACCTGGCCATCCATATTATCTTCTTTCTGTGCAGAGAAAAATGTCCTTCCTGACCCAAGAAGATGGTCAGCTTTTGCTTTGAAGCATAAGATCTGATTACCATTGTCCTACATTGCAGAGCTGCAAATGCTATTAATTGCTAAAAAGTTATGTAGCCCTTTACACTTCAAATCCATCCAGACTTTTATCTTAGCGACATCCTGCAGCAGGGAATTGCGTAGCTTCACTATACACTGAAGAAAGGACTATTTCCTTTTAATTTGCTTTAAAAGTTGTGCCCTTTAATTTTGATGTGCCCCCTTGTTCTTATATCATCAAAGCATTAAAATGTTTCTGATCACTTTTCATTCTAACCTTCATATACTTTTGTACTGGAACCCAGATGTCCCTTCTAACTCCTAGCTTTCCCAGACTAAATAAACTATTATTTCCAGGCTTTCCTTATTTAACTTGTTAATATTTGTAAAGCAATTTAAAATATATTAATACGGTTCAATTATACTCTCACTTCTATTTTCCGTCCTTCCTTTTAATGTCTCAAGTATCCATCTAATTTGCCATCAATCTCCATTGATTCTCCTTCAGATGATATGTTAGTCTTTATAATATCCTGGGGAATATTTCTTCTGCCTTCCTGACCAGCATTTTGGAACAAAGAAGCTGAACTCCGGCAGATCATAAACATGATTCACTCAGCACGCAGCATGTGTATGGATTTACAGTTGCTTAGACTTTGATCCTGGAAATATGTTTCATTATGTCCGTGGGATTGTAATTAAGAGTTTGTCTGTGTGATTCAAATCACAGGATCAGGCCCTTCACAGTTATCATTGCACTGGGTCAGCAACACTTCAGTACACATTTGAAAACAAGTCTATATTCAATATTCTGTGAGCAATATCTAAGCACTCAGTTACACACCCTGCAGAAGTGGGGCCTGCATACCATTTAGACAAGGGTGTGATTTGATGTCTCCCCCATCACAAGTAGGGGAGAGATGGACAACGAAAAATGGGTATTCACTCCTTCTCTTTCCCACAGAAAGTCTGAAACAGACAAGGATGTTATATGGCACCAGATGTAAAACAAATCCCAAACAAAATATTTTTGCACACAACTCATAACTATTTACATACTGCAGAATATGACGAAAACCAAAAGCATAAGAGGACTCAGCAAAGAAATGGCCATACCCAGGGGAGCTGGGCTTCCTGGTGACACTGCACAGGACAGTCCTGGGACAACTACTGGCTTTGCATGTCCTCAGATAGCTAAACAGTCATCCTGAGAGTGCCAGCACTCATCCATGCCTTTCTGCTCCCCTCAGTGTCCTGCTCTTCTGGTTAGACCACTTCTCAGTTTCTCCAGAGTCCTAAGAAGGTCCAATCTGTCTCCATCATCAAAAGGTATCCCTCCTTCCTCCATGTCACTGGCAAATACCTTGAGCAACACATCCAGTTGTAATCACTGTATTTATAATTAACTCTTGTCCCCCAAGAAAATAAGAGGATTGATACACGTGTATTGCTAAATGCACAAAAAAATATTTTGCCAAAATACTTATGAGAACTCTAATTACCGCTGTTAGGTTACTTTAAGCCAGCACCATATAAACATTGTGGGAGAACCCTAACTGGTGGCTTTTCCCTGGCTGATTAGATTTGTCTATTCACTGCCTAAAACACAGTACAGCAACCCACCATCATTTTCAAATACTTGATATTTCTCTTTTAGGAGAGTGAAAGTAGCAGATAAACACATTATCAGCATTCTCAGGCATAAAACAGCGAAGCCTGGAGTTGTTTTGCAGAAGCAACTCCGAATTCAGATGACATGACATAAGCAATTCTAGAAATAGCTGCTGGTCTTAAGGCTACGTTACATGTATCCTCCCTGCTGCTTTTTTATCTCCATCCACAATTTTAACACAGACATTATGCTGTCTTGGTTAGTTATTGCCTTTGACTTTCTCAGGCATTCTTCAATCTCACCTTATCTCTCCTAAGCTCTCCCTGCTCCCCCAAAACACACCTTCGATTTTGACTGCAAATCTCCCCCAAGAACAGAGCAGTGCAAGAGATGCCTGGAATAACTCCAGCATCCTCATATTCTAGGCAAGGAGGTGGTCCGAGCCAGGAGGGACCCATAGCCACATATGTACCCCAGCATATGTCTGAGGGCTCCACTTACCCGCTCACCATCTGTACCTGCTCGGAGAGCAGTCACACGCTGAAAGCAACCCGGCTGCTCCAGCACTCCCAGCCTGCCTCACTGCTGGTTATGCCACTGATCCCACAGGTCCAGCTAAAGATTCACACCTGCTTGTCCTGGTTCTCTGGCCTCCCCTGCATCGTCAGCCTCCTCCCATCCTTAGAATCTCTCCTTGGTTAGTTTTAGTTTCTTTGTTATTTTCTAACTAATGCTCTAAATTATGGAACAAACTTGGTTTTATTTATTCTTCTGGTCCTGGCTGGCACACCTGGAATATTCTGCCTGCAAAAGCCAATTATTTAAAGCTCGCACTCCCCACCTTCCACCCTGCTTCCCGTATCAGCATCCACAACTGCAAGAATAAGTTACCACCAAGGTCTTCAACGTTAGCAACGTATCTGACAACCTCATAGGCAGCTCCAGCCAGAGTAAAGAGATAGCTAAATGGGATCAGTTGTGCCGACTCAGGACTTCTGGCCAAAACTGCATCCAAAATCATGATGGACACAGAGTCTAGAGCACAGGCCAGGTTCTAAATCACGCTCTAAATCAAACCCTAAGAAATCCTCACTCACCATGGAGCCTGTGAACTCCCCTGGCTTCAACTGGCTGGGATGATTTACAGCAAGTGGTTCCAAGCCTTTCACAGGTACTCACCATACGGTGTATTTCAGCTGTAATATGCATAGATATTAAAGTCGAGGTTATACGACCTGTCATAAGGCTGTAGGCTTTATCTTCTATGAACACCAGGTAGAAGTGCACACTTTATATCAAGATAGCCATGAGACCAGTCCCAAGCACGAAGAGATTGCAAGAACAAAGCTATGCTGCTAGAAATCAGGCAGTACGGGAGAACGGATGGGAGTGAGAGCTCCCTCTGCTCCTATATTCTGTTTTGATTTCCAACAAAAAGCCCTGGAGCCTCTGTTATGTGTGAGAACCTCTCCCAGCTTGGTTTACAAGCTTTTGTGTCATTGTTTTGTATATGTCAACCCAGAGCTGGCTTTGTTGTCATTTGTGAACTTCTGGGACCAAAGATGTCACCGTGATGGCAATACTCCATTGAACAGTGCTCACTGCTAACACACAGACAGAATTTGTTCCTTGGCTTGAAAACTGTACTGGTGCTCCTGGCATCTGAGTTTCTACCTCTGCCCAGCATTTCTATCACCAATATAAACACCGAATAACGACAATATGTGTCTGGCAAAGGCTATTCACTCTGTCCTCCTCTGGAGGCCACCATTTGAAGTCATTTCAGATTATTTGCTCCGATCAGTTGCTACTGCTCTGACTCGCTATTATTTCTATTGCCAGCATAAAACGTGACCCATCAGCAGTACAACTAGCTGGTTTTTTCCTGAAATGGAAGCAGGGAATCATGCATATGAGAGTTCAAGCACTGGGGAACACTATGTCAACACCTAGAGACGTGCCATCATAGGGGCATCGTGCTGCCGTGGGGACCAGTGTCACCAGCACCGTGCTCCACGCGGGCCTGTCACAGACGCAGTAACAGCCTTGTGCACAGCTAAGCTCTGTCAGCTGCTCCTTGTAGGCAATGGTAAAATGGATGTAGAACGCATGACTTCAGAAGAATAAAGAGCAAAAATAAATAAGTGCCTTTCTCTGTCTCCTGTGATGCTGCTTGCAGGTGTTGCCTCAAGGCTGCAAGAAAACAGCTCATCGAGCGTGGGGCTGAGAAGGTACAGACATGTATTAAACTCCCCAACCCAGCCACAGAGGGAATCCTGGGCTTGACTCTGAGCCCCTTTTCAATATAACACGTTTACACCCAATTCACACCACCTTTACTTAGGATCTGATCCAGCACCCCTGCAGCAAACTTGAGGCCTCCAATTGTCTTCAGCTCAGTCTAAACCAGCTGCTCCTCTGATTTCTGCTCTTTCTCCTGTTCCTCTACTCCTAGCACTTTTTCTTTTCTGAAACGGCACAGCTCAGCCTGCCAAGTCAGCAACAGCTATCGCACACCTACTTCTCCAACCCTGGTGAATGTCACGTCGTTTGTCTAGTCCAGCTCTGCCCATGTCTGACTCTCTCCAGACAGAACTCAGCAGATACATCCAGTTTCCTTCCCCTGGCTGCTCTGCTGACTGATGTCTCCCTTTTGCACACACCAATTTCAAGCTGCAGCCCTGTCCAACCGAGCTCTGGTCCCAGCACGTCAGCTGGACATGGCAGTGCAGGGGCACAGTGAGCAGAAACCTCTCCTGGCATCTGAGAACACCCTGGGTATCACATCCAGCCGGAAGAAGATACTCTGCCCTGACTCAGCCCAGCACCATTCAGTAACTCAGCATCCTGCCCCAGGCAGCAGGTATCTCCCAAGCAAGAGGAAGAACCGGGGGATCAGATCGTGGTCCACAGGTCTATTTAGACACCAGATCCCTCCCTGCATGGATATTCTGTCTTTCTGAGAAGCTGCTCTGCGTGGCCTGGAGGGAAATGGGCCAAGGTCCTTATGGTTGTTAAAAATCCCGTGATACTTTTGCAAGAGGGATGGTGTAAATCAAATCACAGGGCACAAGCTACCTAACTCCGGGTAATTTATATTCTGCCTCACTAAGTTCATCTCTGCACTTTCAATGCATGAAGTGATTTTTCACTTCCCCTGTAGTATTTGCTGGCACGGAAAAGCTGCTGGGCTCTGTCCCAGAAGTAGCTGCATTTCATCACCGGGTAAAAAGATTCCTGCGTGTATCGGGTCAGATCCTCAGCAGAACTCCCGTCTCCCCCCCAAAAAAACCAGCGCGTTTGCAGCCAGAAAGGATCCGGCCCAAACCCATTCAGCTGCACCTGGGCCCCTTGGAGAAGAGAGCCCTGTTGTTATTTATCGTTCCCCCGCCCCCGCATTATTATTAGCGCTTGGCTCCGGCTCGGCGGGAACGGGGGGGTGAGGGGCGGGCGATCCCCGCGCTCCGCTCCGCGCCGCTCCGCGCTGCGTGGAGACACAGCGCCCCCTCCTGGGGCCCGGCGGCAGGAGCCGGCACTGGCGCAGCGGGCGCGGAGCTGCGCGGGGGCGGAACAAGGGGGTGTCTTTCCCGCGCTTCCCCCGCTGTGGCGGGGCGGGGGGGTCTCTCCCTGGTTTTCCATTTGCAAACGTCACACCTCGGGGTGATTTTTGGGGCTCATCACCCCCATTTCTGATCTTTAGCTTCCCCCCCATTATTTTTTCCTGCCTTCTTAACGTTTCTGCATCAGCTGTAAATACTGTATCAGCACAGAGCCCTGGATAAACTATAGAAATCCCCCTCCACTTCTGGAGGTGAGCAGGGCTGGAGTCGGTTTCTGCAGCACGTTCCTGAGCGCTGCACTCTGAGCAGGCAGCAGGACTTCTGCCTGAGCAGACTGAAGCACTGGGCTTGGAACTATTTCTGTTACACAGAGAAGAATGATCATTGTCTGCCAGCAGACCCATCCCTGTGTAGTGTTTAGCATCAGCCTTACACACGCTTCTGATGTAGTAAACAGCAGAGGTGAGGAGGGAACACAGACACATTCTCCGTCATCTCTTCTGGGACACCTTTTACCTAGAGCAAGCCAATTCACCATCCGTTCCTCATCTCTAAACTCCTAACACAGACTTTAGTCATCCTCATTATATTCCTGTTCTGGGAGGGCTGGACAGTCTCCTCACTAGGGCCTACAGAAAGAGGTGAAGGGGAGGAAGGTCAGAGGGGAGATGTTGATTAAATACATCTAACACCAGTGACATCATCTCCCTTGCACATACTACACCATTTCTGATCAAAAATGCTTGCAAAAGCATGGGAGTGTTTGTACTCCAAGGATGGGTTTTGCCCTGAAGCAGGGTAAGACTGAAGTGGAGCCTTGTACCATGTATGTTTTAGCTCTAGATACATGTGTGGTTTTGCTCCCATGCGCACTCTCGCAGGGGAAAACGCAGCGTAACTCTAGCAGAGCACTTCCCATACTCACAGACTCCAGCTCTTGATCAGAGAGAGCATGATGGGTACGAGCTTGCCACTGGTCCCCCCACCATCTCCCTGGTCCCCTGTCTGCTGCTTGTCTGCCTTTCCAGTACCAAAATCACGAGTCCTGAGAACATGCGAAGAGCAGTAAAACAGACGTAGATATTTAAGATGTAGTGAGCTTTTTCTGCTGAGTCGCAAAGGGCTTTGGAGTCAGACAAACCCCAAATCAATGCCTGGAACTAACTACAAGGGAGAAGACTATCCTGGAGGAACAAACCACCTACTGAGAGACCTGCAAAGAAGACAGCGTGTGTGTGCTCATGTGAATGTCTCAATGTTTGATTCACATAATGAGAATCTCAGTGCAGTTACTTCTGCACATTACAGTGTGTGTTCGTGTGTAGATCAGGTCTCTGTGTCTGAGTGTAGAGGAACTGTGAGGTTGCGCAGCTCCAATAGATGTTTGCATCCATGTGAGAGCGAGACCAAGATGCTGTATTTAAGCACGGGGTGGACTGTGCGAGTTCGGCAGCATGTGTTTTGTGTGCTTAGTATGTACATGCATGTGAGGGAGACCACGACTGCTTGTCTATGTGGTGTGTGGGAGGGAGAGAGCCCGGGTTTGTCTGTCACTCACAAACAGATCTGGATCAATCCTTTTCCTTTTTAAGGAATTTTTTAAAAAATAATTTAATATTTCTTATACCAAAGCCTCATCTCCTTTTTACTCACTACCTCCTCCTCTCACCATCCCCTGAATACTTTTGTACAACTCTTAGGAAAGCAGCTGTACTGCTATTACCAAATTATTATAATTATGCACCCAGATGAGCAGCCAAAGTAAAGCATGAAGCACCCTTCCATCCTACCTAGTGCAGATGTCAATCACAAGGCTAAATTCACACATTAAGACCGCCAGCACTCCAGCTGCGGCTTGTTTCTGCCCATATAAAGGAGGCTGCACCTAAGAAGTGACACCCCCTCCTCTCCCCACTCCCAAGTAAAAGCACAGAGGGACTCTCCAAAGCCAAAACACGCTCACACCTACAGCCCTCCTCTCTTCTGACTATCACTGGGTCTTCAGACCCAGGCTGTGCTGGACCTCGAAATGATGTAATGGCGTTGAAATGCCCTCTGTCCCCCTATTCCCCATGGACTGGAAAAGGCAAAGTTATGCTCCACATCAGCCTCCTAAGCAGCACTGAGAGCTGAGCTGGAGAAAACCAATCTCCTGCATTATGGGATGCAGCTCCCCCCACCCCCGCCATCACTGCACTCCCCCGGCTCTGCCGCTGTCTCCCAGTCCCCACGAGAAGTCGAGGCAATCAGCCCAGTGTGGGATTGAAGGCGACAGACTTTCCTTTTCCTCCGCGATTTGCTTGTCACTTGTGAAAACGGAGCAGTGGATTAAGTGGAGATGACACCATCTCCTTGGGGACTGTGTGTCGTCGTCCCCCCCCTCCATGAGATGTATCAACACTCCGGAATACAGATGGAGCGTGGCTCCCTCCCGCCCCCACCTCAAGTCGCGGGCTGAAACCCTATTGCCGGGCATCTTCCTGGAGCTACATCTTTCCCCAGTAGGATCCAGTGCTCCCAGTCTCCCCAGTACCATGCTCACCACACACACAACCGCTAATCGGGCTGCAGGACTTCTGCCATCCAGCCCCCCCTCCATCCTCCCTGTAACTCTGTGCCCAAGGTGGGGGGGGCAAGGCAGAGAAAACGTGTGCGCGGCCGGGGACGGAGAGGGACCGCGGGGCGCGTTACACAACGCGGCCGAGGCAGGACGGGGGAGCCCGGTGGGCGCCCGCAGCCGGGGCACCGCCGCAGCCGCAGCGCTCGCCTTACCTGATGCTAACGTCCCTCTCTGGCGGAGATCTGGTCGCCCGTGGGTTTTATTCGGCTCGGTAGGAACTTGTGGGAGAGCTTCTCTGTCCAGCTGGCATACTGGGTGTTGGGCTGATAATGCAGGCGTGAAAATCCTGGGGCTCTAGCAGTCCTTTTCATGCTCAGACAGAAAATCCCCTTCCTTGATCCAGATCGCGGGCATTAAGGGCAGAGGCAAAGAAAAAAAAAAATTCCTTTTTTCTCCCTCGTCCTTTTCCTTGCCTTTTCCACCCCCCCTTCCCTTATTCCTGCGCCCCTCCTCTCTTCTGCTGCTCAGTTCGTAGCCATCGGGGGAAGGAGTAGAGGCAGCAGGGAGAATGGAGAGAGGGTTAGAAATAAAAATGAAAAGGGCTCCAGGAGGGAAGTGAGAGGCTGGGCTTGCCACCGGGGGAGGGGCTTGGAGCGGTCTGGAGAGGATGAATGGGGAAGAGGAAAGTGGGGAGGAGCCCCAGCCTGGCCATTTTATTCTAAGAAGTGTTTTGTACATAATTAGAGAAGGGGGAGGGGCGGAGGCGCAAAAAGGAGGAACTTAAGCTCCGACCAGACGGAGCCTGGGCCGTGGGAAGAGAGGATGAGACCGCGAAGAGCCGCTGGACGGGGCTGTGGAAGATCTAAACTTGTCTGTCCCTCGGATTGGGGGAGGAGGAGGCTGCAACAGGACTGGTTGCGATTCCAGGCAACCCTCACGCGTTGCGTTCTTCTTTTTCTGCCCCCTGATTTTCTGCTCACTGGAGCCAGGCAGCACGGGGCTCGATTCGCCGAGCAGAGAGCTGCTGGGGAGGGAGAGGCGGAATGGAGAGCAGGTTGTTTCCCGGCCTGACACCATACTGGGGGGGTTCCGACCTCGAGGAGTTACAAATAGAAGAGGTGGGAACCCCCCGATGCGGAGTCAGGCTGGGGACACCCCGCTCCCCCCGCCCCGAGCGGGCGCGGTTCAGCACCGCGGACAGCAGCGGGCGAGGACAGGGCCGCAGCGGGCGCGGGGCTGCGCGTTTCTGAGGGGCTGCGCGTCCCTCCGCGCCGCAGCGCGGTGCCTCCGCCGGGCTCAGCGCTCGGCAGCGGCCCGGAGCGGGCCGGGCTGGAGGCGGCCGAGCCGTGTCCTCCCGGCAGGCAACGGGCAGCCGGCTGCTCTCCCAGAGCCCCGGCTGGATTCGCCCGGGAGGGCGGGTAGAAGTCGCACCACGGGGCTCGGGGAAGGTTTGAGATGTGAGCACCTCAAGGGCACGACCCACCCAGGCAAATCTCAGTAGCTCGAAGGCAAGGCAGCACAGGAGCATTTAACGATTCCTGCTGTTATGTGAGGTCTGAGGGGTCCCTGGCTAGAAACAAGTCACTGATGGAAGGAAAATAAATCAGACACCTTGTGCAGGGTATATGGGGCTAGGAGGGCAATGGGAAACACCTTCCTTCCATCCTCTCCTTGTCTGGCCTGCAAGGACACACTGTCCTTCATTCACCCATCCCTGTGGCTACAGAACATTGTCTTAAGCTAAATCTTCAGCAAATCTTTCCTAAGCAGAATTAGAAGCTGTTTGGTTAAACTCCAGGCTGCTCTGATAGGGCTGAAGCTTAGCTTATCTCAGTTACAGCGTACCCAAAGCTCCCGAGTTTTGCTTTTTTCCAAGTGACTGTTCAGCCGCAAAGCACACTTGCTGGTTAGCCACCCCTGATTCTGTCACATTGGCTCATATAAAAGGCTGAAATGATTCTCTCAGATTCCCCTGGTAAAAGACCGCTGAGGAATGGCTTACACCACGCAGTTTGAGGGATCAGGGCTTGTACAGAACATACAGCTGTAAAGCACTCATTTAAACAAATAAGCATCTGGATTTATCACCAGTGTGTTCTTTCATTGGTGCTCTTGACGTTCACCAGAAATGGAAAAGGAATTCTCTCCTCCATGAGGTTGTTTGAAATCAAAGCCAAAGCTCCATGAACAAGTGCTGTAGTCACATGGGATCTACTGATTCAACTAATCCAACAACACCGGCAGTCTTACCTCACTACAACTGGGAAGGCTACTGTGTAATTTGGTCTAGCAGGACATGGCAGCACCCAGTCTGGTATTTCATATTCCGATGAAGAGAGAGCGAGAGAAAACATGTGAGCTGATATTCTCCAGGCATCCAAAGGTCTCACAGACTTAGAGAACAACTCAAATATTCTCTACAAAGTAACACCTTATTCCAGAAAGACAGAGTCAACAAACTTCTTGGAACCAGTGCCCTGCCTGGAAACAAGAATTTCTACCATTATCATGAAAACATAAGAGAAAAATAAAGCAAATATAGTAGTTTTGCTCATTTTCCTGTCCCAAAATGTTTTCTCTCTTTTTTACCCCAATTCACACATGCAGTATTGCTGCCTCTTTCCCAAAAGCTTTTACTCTCTCTGTATCGAAAGAGGATTATTTGGTGCATTGAGTATTCAACATGTTCTCTTACAGTATTGTTGTGTTCAATGAGCTTTGCTCATCTGAATGGACACTCACTGCATAGTCCACTGGTTTAATTTGCTGCTTTGGAAACCTAAGCAGGTTACAGCATATTTAGCCATGTGTCTGTTCTTATGTGTCAAAGATAAGCTTTCTGGATGCCATTTTTAAAAACAAAATTATTTCACTTCAGTAGCTTTCTCTTTTCAGTGGTCTCTTCTTTTTAGTCTTAGATATTTCAACTCAACTTCTCCCTGCAATGAACAAAGCCTGGATCTTCACCCCAAATCAGCAAAGCTCCATTGAACAAGAATTCAAGAATGTCTATTTCTTGTTCCAGTAAGGACTTCTTTTGAACTGTTAACAATTTTAGTATGTCCAATCCTCACTTTTTTGTCCTGTTTCAACAGTTGTCTTACAAGCAATGTTTAGATTATTTTTTAAAAACTATAATATTCTTCCTACAAAGAAAATAGAAACCAGTCAATCAATGGAGGATACAAAGACAAACAAATTCATAACACACATGGTGTAAAAAGACAGTCTCCCTTTTATTACCACTACGTGAAAAAATATAAAATTATAGTGGTGGCAAGGATGGGAAAACAGTAATTTGTGCTATTAGAAGTTTAGGAAGACATCACATGAAACTGAGACATCTAGAACGCAAAGTGTCCACGTTGTTCACATAACGGCTGCCACAAGAATGAGTAAATGGGTTTCCACCATGTGCTCCAATTGTGCTGTGGGTTCATTACAGTATTGAACTAAACGCTGCATAGCTGCTCACTCACTCCCCTCTGCCCCCACTCCAGTGGGATGGGGCAAGAGGAAGCGTAACAGCAAGAAAAATTGGGGGTTGAGACAAAAATTGTTATTAACTGAATGAGCAGTAGGAGAAAAATAAACCAAACCAAATGATGCAATGGTAATCGCTCCCCACCTCCCACAGGTAGACTGACACCCATCTGGTTCCCAATCATAAGATGGCTAACCTAGCTAAAAGCCCCTTTTCTCCCTTTTTATTGCTAAGTGTGATTTTATACGGCATAGAATCTCTCTCTGGTTAGCTCAGGTCACCTGCCTGGTTGTGTCCTCTCCCAGCTTCTCATGTATCCCCCAGCCTGGGTACTGGGGGTGGCAGAGTGAGAAACAGAAAAGGCCTTGATGTGCTGCAAACACTATTCAGCAACAGCTAAAGCATGAGTGTATTATCAGCCTTGTTTTGGTCACAAGTCTAAACCACAGCACCAGATGAGCTGCTATGAAGGAAATTAACTCTATCCCAGACACCACAAAGTGCCATTTCCTTGTGCAAAAGGAGCTGTATGTGCCAGCTGCACACAGGGAATGCTTCATTTCTATTTGTAATTCAGCAGCAAAAACACACTCCAGAGTCCCCTGGGCTGGTGAAGATAATCAAACCCAACTCTGAGTTTTCATGCTACCAACAAACTTCTTCTTTCCATGTACCCTGTTGCACTGCCTTCCTTGAGGATGCAGAATGTATTCTTGTCAAGGTTTTGCAGACTTCATTGTTTATTACAGTCTAAAAATGGATTTAACTTGCTTTGTGAGCGTTGTATTGATATTCTGGTGCTCTCTCAGTCTCTTGTGAAATGTATTTCCTCTTCATACTCTGCAAACAATATCACAGTAAGTAGCGATCTTATTTAGGCTGTGCTTTGTGTTTGTTGTGTAGATATCAAACTCCTAAGCACCAACCATATACATATGCTGTTGGTATCTTTTAATAAGTGGGTGTTTCAGCGTTCACAAAGCAGGATGGGCAATATGAAGGGCTGTGTGGTCAGACAAATATCGGGCTGTTTTGATGGACTGTGGGAAGAAATCTGGGAGTGGGATCAAGGCTAAGAGGCAAGGAGCTAGTAGAGACTGCTTCCACCATCTCCAACACAGAATTAAAGGTTTACAGTCAAGGCCTGAGCAGGGGCTGATGGGAAGGCTGGAACCCCTGATAAACTAACTAAAATGTTGGCAGGTCCCAGCAGAGTGGGAAGAAACAGCTGGGAATATGTTTTTTCTTCCCTCTCTGAAAGCTGTTTCCTCTGTTAAACTGAACCATCCTCAGTGCAGCTCTAGAAGCTTGAAACACTGAAGTTTCCAATCAGGTGCTGCCCCATCTTTGCACTGCTCTTTAATTAACATATCCCAAATTTATCTTTTAACATAAATCCATGTCCAGCATCAGACCAAAGGAAGAAATGTCACAGCTTCAAAATTCTACTTCAGCTGCCCTAGGCACTCAGATTTCAGGACACTTGGAACAAGCACCATGAGCCTCTGGGGGCTGCAAGAATGAGGTTTTCAATTTCCTGAAATTCAGCTTTCTAATGAACTTTTTTGGTATTTTTGCTACTGGTCTTGAGTAGGAAGCCGACTCCTTGTGAAAAAGAATAGTGGTTTGTCTCTCATTGAAGCTTAAAGTAAGACAGCAACCACTACTATAAGGTCAGTTCTAGGAAAACATAGTGAGCAGAAAGCACAGTGATAACTGATTTTTTCCCAGCTCAGAAGATTGTTTCCTGACCATCATTGATATGGGGGTTCCCGGCCAAGGCCAACTGATGCAAAATTAATGATGTGATCCAATGAATTCATGGGAAATTAGAACTGGCCAGGCATTTGATTTTAGGTGTTTGTCTAAACATTCTCTCCAGTTAACAGAAAGGGCTAATTTTAACTCTACAAATGTGGTCTTCTTGTTATCTTAGACACTATCTTCAACATGGTATGAATTTTCTTCTGAAATTAAGTCTCTGTGTTGACTCTAAAGGGAACAAATCAGCAGCTCATACTTAATTCCTACATTTTAGAGATGAAGCTAGATGAGTTGAATACCTTCCTCCAGAGCTTGCTGAGGTGCACAGAAGAGAAAGCAATTGAACCCATATCTGCTGATTTTCCCATCTTACTCACAAATCCATCCTCTTTATTAGCAGTCTTTCATATTCACTATTGTTACTATTGTCTGGTACCAAGTACAAGTCATCAGTATTCATCACCTGCAGCTTAGTTTCCTTCTGAACTTGGAGTAAGGCTTTCAAAAGGGAACTACTTGTAACTCCCAACCCATCATGAGCTGTGCACTGCAGCAAAGGCTTCAAGCCTCACTCTGCCTCTGTCTGCAATCACTCAGCACTTCAGACCACTCGAAAAAATGTTGGTAGGTGAAACCGTACAAGCAGTCAAATGCAGGGACTAGGATGTTCAATTGAGCTTTTTTCGCCCCTTATTCCTTGCTCCAATATATCTGTGTTCTTGCATCTGTTTTGTATCCCAGAGCTGCAAAAAATGTTCATTACAAAGGAGATGGCAAAGCAAAAGGCACTAATATTTCTCTACGTTTGTGAAGCCGGCATGAGAAGAAGATATCTTAGTTTGATTAACAAGGCTTGCTGGAGGAAGTGGACAGCCACTGCCATCTGTAGTTTTTCTAAGTTTATTCTGAAACATGTCAATGGGAGTTAGAGTCAGTGCTTCCTTCCTGATTTACTCAAGAGAAGCCAGAGTACATCTAACATGGCTGCACTAAGTACAGAATAACGATACCACTTCCAGCATAAAACCAAGTCATAACTTGCATACACATCCAACTGGATGACTGTTAAATTTGTGCTGATATGCTGTAACTGTGTGTGCAATTTTTTCAGCTCATGAAACAGATTACACTAGATGTTTCATCGTTGTCTTTTTATCTCTGGATTATAAATAATGACCAAGCCACCTGGCTATCTGCAGCAAAACAAAGGGGGTAAATTCCATTTTCTGGAGCCTAGGGATCCAAACCACCAGTGCAGGGAGTCCAGCACAGATTAGTGCAGCCAAATTGCACTTTTTCATCAACAGTAGTCCGGGTCAGAATGGACTATCACCATTAACTTTGCACAGACCAATATACCTGGCAATTACTGGATATAGGAAGAGGAGTACAAAGTAAATTTTTTTTTTCCCCTTTTCCCCTTGGGTATCATTTATTATATTCAGATTTTTCTCCCAAATAAATAAGTCACTAAGAAATGGCATGTTTGAGAGTGTGCTGCTACTCTGAGATAAGCATGCTTTGCCTCTGGTCTGCAGTGAGTCACCAGGTTGATAGCTGGTACATACAGCACCCTGAGAAGTGAGGTTATTGTTACCACACAGTAACCACATGCCCTGAGAGGGCTATTTCTCAGATACAATAAGGACTTTTCATCGTGTTAAGAAAAACTTGATGTGATCAATGTTCAGGAACTACATTGAAAGGCACACACCTAAGTGCTTTACAAAAACTCTGCATAAACACAGCCTCTCAGGCTATGCTGGTTAGTGGTCAGAGTAGGAAAGGACAAATCAAAATATTCAGGAATCTGATGTATCCTATCCAGGTGTCTAGGACCAAGATCTTAGTGTGCAGTGTGAAAACGCAGCTGCCAGGATATTTAGATCTAGCTTTTATGCTACAGTTTCCCAAGCAGCATGTTAAAGAGTGCGTATAAAAACTCCACCATGTTTATTTTATTTGGATGCTTCCCAAAGCAAAGACAGCTCCTTGCTCTGTGTGTACACACCTCTCCCCGAGCAGCCTGAACTCAGCTGCTGCCTTTCTCTGCTAGTGGTAATATTACTAACAATGAACTTTGCCTACATGCTGCTTCCCCTCCTGCTGTCCAGACACGCTCTGGTAGCAGCGTGTTACAGCTTTCTATAACAAACACTTCATTCACTGCATTTCTTCAGGAGTGGGTTGAACGTCAGGCAGAAATTCAGTGTAGGGGATTCTACAGGTTCTTATTTCCTTTTTCCCCCCTCTTGGTATCAGTTTGTCCATGACAGCTCTGACCCAGCCCAGCACTGTCATCCCCAATGTCCCAGTGCTGGTACAACAGATTCATACCCAAGGTTGAGTTTTTAGAGCCAACACTTTTTTGGTTGTCAGCAATGAATTCTGTACACAGACACTCAAGGCAACTTAAAGGGCTGTGGCTGTCAAGTGTTTCTTTATGTAGTGTTCAACTCCTGTTTTCAAGCTTTTCTTTAGCTTGTGACACCTTCTCCAGAAATAAACATTTCTTCCCCTGCTAGTTTTAGATCATTTCTTTCAAGCCAGTCAGCATTCAACTCTCACGTTTCTTGAGGAAAATCACCCAGCTCACCTCTGGAGGGAGTGATCTATTGCATAAAATGTGCAGGACTAGCTCAGACAGCTGGGTTATATTTTTGGTTCTACTGTTGGATGGTCACAATCTCAAGGGGATCACTCTTCTTCATTTCTGCTTCCATCTATGCAATACAAGTGATAATACACCAGTCTAATGCTCATCTTGTTGGGATTATTGTTGTTTGTATAACTTTCACCTAGAAGCCGGAACTGAACTAACTGCAGTTACCCACCCAGCTTTTTATCTACACAGCAGTATGAAGGCACAATGGTAGCAACATATTAAGGTGTTTATAGGAAACTCTACCACTGAGAGCATCACAGTTTGCACCTGCATCTCCACTCCTGCAGTTCCTCACACCAGCAAGAATAAGATATCACAGGAATGCCAACACTCTATGAAAGCCTCATTTGGCTTAGTAGAACATCCTGATGGAAGTTATAAGGCTTGACTCACAGACCTCAACACCACAACAGGTGAAATCAAAAGGAAGCAGTAGTCACCCTGCTGTTTACAAGAAGGATGTAGAAGGAGTGTGTTCTACACAAAACCAGCGGTAGAACTAGGACAAAAGCTCCAGTTAAATGTCTGTAATCTCCAAATCATTCATCCTGAAGCAGGTGCCAACAAAAGCCACTATATAGGGGCAAAGTAATTATTTTTATTCTCTTTCTTGCCTTGCTGCTTCACCAATAGTCGATCAATATGGTCATTAAAGATCTGAGAACGGGTTCAGTTGGTTAATCTGCACCTCAAGTACAACACAGAGAAAAAGGAAAACAAAAACCCCTCAATCATGTAGTTCTTCCAGAGCCATCACCAGTCCCTTTGTTTGGAAAAAGAGTTGCATCCATGGATGTGTCTCTCACAAAGGAGAAGGCACATGGGCCTGGGTTTTCAATAGGCATTTGGAGCACAGGAGCTGTTTCTCACCAGAGACAATTTGTAGGTAGGTCAGATTTAGAGGATGAACTGACTGAGATATCCTTTAAATAGCTGGCTTATTGTATACTTAGTGTATTCCTCTAACAGGCTTATGCTATCATTAAGTCTTCTATGGAAGAAGGGAGCCATTGTGCCACTGTAACACCGACCTAATTAGCTCTGCTGAGGATTTATTTAACAGGTTTATTCTAACAAGTTTATGCTTTAAACGTCTGATAACTGATTTGTTATAACTCTTTTTAATGAGTCTCTGTCTTCCTCAGAGTTTAATTCTTTTTGCTGCTGCTCAGTAAGCTTTTGCATCTACATAGAAGGCAGAGTATACTGTGTTTAGGCTTTGATAAGCTTTATTCTTATAGTAGATATTCATTTCAGTGTACTGAAGTACATGGATGTACCTGTATCCATGTGAATAGGAATGTGTGAAAGAAGAAACTTTTCTGTAATGCGTTTCAGTACGGTGCTTTTCCTCCCAGTGAGGGCCAAACTATCTTGCAAACGATCACAATCAAATCCTGCTTGCTGAAAGGAAATACTACTATTGATTTGAAGTGGGTTTCTAATCAGACCCATAGACAAAACTTCCAACTGATGCACTCACCAGCAAAATGGTAGGTGGATACTTGTGTACAAGATAACCCTGAATATGGTGTGATGCTGTTTATATCCAGAATCATCATGGAATACCAGGTTCCACAGCACCATGAGGTTCCCTTGGGGTGTCAGGGTGAGATGCTCCTTAGGCTTTTATAAGAGCAAAATGTGAGAACACAGGGTTGTTCTGACCCTGATGCTTAAGGTGATATAGATTCAAATCATCTGACTAGGCAAAGCATTCTGTTACAGCCTCTTTCACAGAAAAAAGAGAAATAGCAGTATATTTCAGAATGTACATAGATAGAGCTATGAAAAGCAACTAAGTGTGCAAACACCCCTCTTCTAAAGACTCTTAACAAATATAGCTTCACTCTAATGAGACACTGTTTCTATCCTACTTCTGCAAGTAGGGAAACTCAAGCAAGAGCTGTCAGAACATTAATTAGAATTGCCCCGTGGATCACAGGAATAGATTTTAGCTTTCCCAGCCCAGCCCTGTAATCTTAGGCTTTGTGTTCTCCACACAGAAACATCAGCTTGTTATAGTCTAAAAGAAGAGCAGAGGTGGGAAATCACCTATGTTTAGGTCAGAAGATATTACAGTGCTCTAGACTCAAATAATAGGAAGGATAATTAATAATACATAATTATTAATATTTGGGCATTATTTATGCATTATACATAACTAACTATGAAAAATGGTTGATGGGTTTTGACCCACATTGCTATATTTTGTACCACTTGTTTCAGACCTTAGTGGACAGAGTCACCTTTTGATGAGCTTATTCACAGTCACATTCAACCAATATGTGCCTCAGCTACAGAAAGCACCATGAAATTGATGTCTGGTGGGAGAATTTTATGTCATCTTTGGAGTGTTATTTTGCACAGCTAAGAGGAAAGGAGATTCAGGGACAAGCCAATGCTTTTGCCTCTTAGAAGCTGTGAGTCTGCTGTAAGAATGAAGTAACATCTCTGTGTAAAGGGAAGAGGGAGCGCAGGTATCCGTCCCCCTGCATGTACACAGACATAAAGCCTCAATCTTCTAGATTTATTTCTTAACACATTTAGGATGAGGTGGAAATAGCCTCATAGATGAGAACCTGACAGACTGAGGGGACTTATCCTTAAAATAACATAGAAAAGATGTGTTCAGACAGGAAATTTAACTGTTACTTCCAAAATAGCAAGCCTGTTTCCTAACTCCTACATCAACCTCCTTCTAATAGAAGCTTTCAGTTCACAGTGCCTCAAAACTTGTAATCAGAAGTGAAGAATTAACTAACATGGTTTTGTGTATAAGTGAAGTTCAGAGGCCCTGGGGACAACTGTTTGTTCCCATTTTCACCATTTCAGATCTGCCAGTGTTTCTTTTGAGGGTCTGCTAGCAAAGGTTTTACAATTTGAGGGAAGAGAAAAATTAAAAATTATTCTCCACCAAAATTTTACTAAAGAGTTCTCAGCATGAAGGGCAATATTTCCACCACATAACAATGTATCTGCTTCCTGCTATTAAAGTTTTCCACTCCTTGGAATCCAAACCGGGAAATATCTCTAATAACAGTGGGCTCTGAGAACAATCCATCAAAAACGTGGTTTCCCCAAACAGGTCATATTCACAGGAGACAAAAAAGTTCCTTCTCAGTACTCGTTATAAACATACAAACTGACCAACAGCTGCAGAAGAGAGATGGATGTACATTCCCTGATGAAATGGTTTTTCATTGAAAAATGTCAGACTTTTGACATCAAACTTTACAGGGAAAAGGTTTTTATCTCGACATAACTTCTCTGTCATGGGATTTTACTTACAGTAAAAACAGAGAAAGAATCAGTCTGGCATCATGGGATGTACAGATGAGCCCAGGAAGTCAGACCCTGGGACTCTGGGTCTTACTTAGTCCTCACATGATGTCCCTGGGCTCTTTGCCCAAGAATTGAGCAGAGTTTGTAGGAAGAGAAACTGTGGGTCAGCCTTATGGGTTTCTCATTCCTCCCATCCACTGAGGTCAACCCTCTCTCCTACTGCAGGATATTGAACATAGGTATAACAAGGCAGGGGAAGAATTTAAAATAACCAACCAAGCAAAACACACCCCACAGTCCCTGTGCTTTTGACACACAAAGGGCAACACTAACAGGGGGACTGCAGTGTGATTTCTGTTTATCTTCTCTCTGTATTAAGGAATGACCATGTTTTGCTTCTGGGAGCATCTCCATAGCTATAGTCATAGCCCCTTCTCTTGAAGATGTTACAGAAGCCACTTGAGACAGGACAAGGAGAGGGGCTCTGAGGACAACAGTCCCAGCCCATCGCCACCAGCTCGCTCAATGCTCTCCAGTTCTGTGACTCAGCTGTGATGATAAAAAGTCACTTCAGTTTCAGCCAAAGCCTGACCTTAGTAACAGCACAGGTTGTGCAGACACTGTTGACCAAGGATTTGTTTTAACACTTCTGATTAAGAGCGAAACCTCATCCCCATGGCTCTCCAGTTTGATTTGTAGTCTATAAGTACAGATCTCTACCATTAAAAAAAAAAAGGTTCTTCCACCACTATGGCTCCTCTAATGTCACCATTTATTTCCATCCCTCTACCTGCAGTTTAGTGTGACCACAGGACAGTGCCTTTGAGCAGTAAATCATGACTGTCTGAGCTGACCTCCGCAGGCTTAGATCTTGTCTATCCATGGCAGCAAGGCTGGCTTCTACTAATCAGCTTCTGTTCTGTTTGCAAGGATAATAAAAAGAAGATATACCTTCGCTCCCCACCAGTTTAACACAGTTGTTTAATACAGTAATTCTGCGAGAATGTGCATGTTGTGAATGACTTACTGTTATTACATGCATCTAGGGCAGACTGCAGATTCAAAAACAGCGATAAAAGTGCTATTATCCAAAGGACCCCTTCGCCCACCACAATGTTTATGAAAATCATTGTTCTCTTGCAATTTGATTTTCCATTTTATTAAACTGTAAAGCATTTTAAAAGGAGAGTGAAAATATATTTGGTTGCTAGAGCCACCTCAATCACATCACAAGAGGGCATGGGATACTCTCTCCAATTTCTCTGCTGCCTTCTGAGAAGAACCACAGTCTTGGAAATTAAGCAGTGGGACTTAACCAATACAACTGTTTTCTGCCAGCTGGTGGTAGGGTACCAAAGAGGTTTAGAAACCAGGCTGTGAAGGTGGAGAACTACTCTGGCAGGTGTTGAACACAGGTACCGGTTTCAATTAACACAACTCCACCACTTGAGCAACCCCCAGCATGACTCTGAACAGCTCCTTCCACTTTTACAAAGCACAGAATGGGGGGAAAAACCTTTCTCCCATATTTCCCCCCTGCTCTATTTCAGAGAAGGGCTCTTATTATGGTCCAGGGTGTCATTGTAAGTATCATACATACGGAAAGCTTCAGCTTGCTGAAGCTCCATAATGTCAAGTCTTAGTCTATTTGCTTCATTTTGATCACAGGAGAATTTCTTCCTTAATTTGGCAAGAAATAGTCCACCTGTACCTCCTTAAACCAGCAGAAAAAAAATAACACAAATCTTACTTCACAGAAGAGCAGGCATACTCTACTGCTCCAAATCCCTATATTATTGTTGACTTTAAAACCTTTGTATTTGTAAGTCATTATTGTTAACTTGGAATAACATTTTTGCCATTATTCTTTTAATTAATGGTTGCCTAACGCTGGATGGCAACTTCTGTATAATTTCTCTGATTACTGCACTTCCAGTGACAGAGCAAAGGAGCTGAAAGGGAAATGTTGTGTACTTGGATTAGAAAACTAGTATACATAGCTGGAAAATACTATCTCCTGCTAGAAAAAGAATGGTGATATAGCACGTCTGTTCACCCTTCAGAAGAGGAAGCTCCAGGAGAAAATCCATGCATTGACACCAGGTCCATGTTGCTCAATACTGATAAGTTCAAGCATTTCAAAAAAACCCCTTCAATCTGTGTAAGGTACTTTCTGCAAAATATAAAACTAGCTTAAAGAGAAAATGATATTTTATTTGACTTCTATTTTCTGATCCTTCAGAATGGTCACAATAGGTATTTTTTTCTACTATGAAAACTGAAAACTTAGTTCATCTTCTTGCTACTTACTTTAAGAAACATCTGAATTATAAAATGACACCTGGATCTGGGCCTTTCAGAAAGTAATTGATATTCTGAGATTTACAATCACCTGGTTAAAGAGTTTTCAGTGCACAGTATTGAGGCCGTAAGAACACCAGGTTAGAAGGGACCATAAGAATCACAGTATTCCTCTCCCAATCCCCCCTATATTTTGTCAGGATGCCTTTTGATAAACCTTGCACTTATCACTTTGAAACAATACAAATTCTCAAGTTTTCCCTTGTAGATGTTCCATCCTCCTTTCTGACTCCATTCTCAGGCTCCAGCAAATGCTGCTAAGCATTCCCAGGAGTCACCTCTTTCCACAGGTGGTGGCTTTTTTCTGCAAGGTTTGTTGAAAGTCCTTTAAGAATCACTGCCATGAGAAACTTTGCACTGCTTTCTCGGGGATATGGCATTACCAATATCCAGAGATCTTTAGTTACTTAAAAATTTTGCAAGAGACTCCTTTTGTAACATGCAAACCTTTCACCCAGAGCCAAATCCAAGTGATTGTCTTCATAACATTAATATGTTCACAGTTCTATGTCATTTCAGTAGTGGGTGAGCAAATTTCTGCTCCTTAGTTAAAACACCACAGAAGGACAGGATGACCTGCCAGCTAAGAAACAAGGATCTGATAATAAAGGTCGTCCTCCCACCACACTGTAAAGTGGCATTAAGCCCCATGCCAGGAAGATGCACAGTTCCTGGAGAGACCCCTCCTACAGAGCCAGATGTAGGAGAACAATCCAGCCCAACTGGCTTTTCTACCCACTGTATTTTCTAAGCCTTGATTAGATTCTGCAATCACAGATCAATTGATAATTTCATAAAACTAAGTGAACGGTTGTCAACACTGTAATCAGCCCAGGATGATGTGTACGCACTGACCTTCAATCCTCTGCCCAGGAGCGTGCATCAAAGATAAAAACGCCTCTTCGCAATGCCTTTCCCTCCCACAGTCCCCAGGCTATTGCTCTTTATGGACTGAGTAAGCTTTTGTTTAATTGGGTACAGCAAACGGAGAAATAAATAATAACAACACTCAGTCTGTCTCTAGTGACTTCCAGATGGCTGCAGTGAGGAGACTTTGCTCTACAGGTGGCCCTCGAGAAAAGTTTATAAACCCACTACAAGGGAAAACACAGACTTTTAGCTCCACAACTGAGTACTCTCTTCAGCTCCTCAGTGTGCACCGTGATGACATGACATGGGCACAAGGTTATTTCCCTTCTCTGTTCTTCATCATTTCCCATCCCCTGAATCTACATCCACCCTTGAATGAGTATCAATATTAGCCAAGACGTGGGAGGTGAGGCAGAGAAGTAACAGCCACTCAGAAACACTGACCTGAAGTCTTTTAAAAACATCCATGTATTTCAGACCTACTTCCATTTGTTCATCATTTCACCCCAAATAAATGCAGCAATTCCTATTTACTCATGTGCCTATGCATGCATCTCTTTTTTTCTTCTGCAAGCAGCTTGTTATTCTTAGAGCTTGGTGAAGAATTTACAAGCCATATATAGACTTTTTGCTGCTGCCAGAATATTCCATGAACAGATTTTAATTTTCTGAAGCATCTTTGCTGTGCAAAACCATTAGCATCACAACCCAGACTCCTCTTCTAACAGATGCTCTGAAATGTTCACAAGCTGATCATTACTATGCAGCTACTGGTCACTTAAATCATAAGGTCCTGCTGAACTTATTTCCATATTAGATGATGGCTCCTAGACACTTGCTACTAGAGGCTCATAGAAAGTTGATGCAAGTCCTCACACAACACAGCATTCAGCAAAACAGCTTCATATAGCCCCAAAACAAACAGAGTTGGCTTCTCAGAAATTCCAGCTGAGGTTCCCAGGAACCATGTGTTGAACAACTGTTCCACAATCACCTCTCTACATTGCTGTCTAATCATGGAGAAATACAAGCCTTTTTGACTTTGGCATAAACACGGCATGAAGTGTGAAATTGGCCCATGTTGTACATAATTTGGAATGACCAGTCACATGCAGAGTCTAAATAATTAGCAAAAAAATTAATAACCTGCTAAATAATTAACACACATAATTAGGTATGGACAAAAATGAGAGCCTAAGTATGTGTGCTCCTCCAGTTTGGGTTGTTGTGAACAAGATGAGAATGTAAACTATGTTTTCAGCCCATAATTGCATACTTCAAAGCCACAGCAGATAGGTTAACTGTTGTAGTGATGTAATGTGGGTCTTGATACTATTGAGATAAAATAGTATCTCTTCTGCCATCCCCTATTGATTAACATTGGAGGCAATCTCCTCTGATTTCTTTTTATGGCATCTCTGTCCCCAACAACTTCTTCACAAGAGATAGCATTTCATGTTCTCTAAACCATCTCTGGAAAGAACTCAACAGTGGGCAGCTAGAACTGCATGTACAGAGAATATGCCCCATTTCTTTTATCATAATATTTCTCCCCCTAGAATCAGAAATTCAGGCCTGAATTTCCCTAGCAGAGTTATCTTTCATCATTCAGGTTACTTTGAATGACACCTTTCACCTTACAGTTGCTGTGGGAGAGGACAGAGGAAGAGCTGTTTTCACCAGATGACCTGGGAGTTTCTTCCCTGAAGAAAATTTTTGACTTCCACCTGAGAGGTGAACAAGAAAGTGTCCATTCTCCAAAATCAGAGGAAGCTGTTCATCTGCATGACCAAGACCAGCAATGAAACAAAGCCATAAGAATCCAGAGACCTTCTTCAAAATATCAGTGGATGGCCACCTGGTAGAAGGACATTTGGTACACATGCCTCAGCTCAAAAAAGGCAATGGACAAACAGGAGCCTTGCACAATTCTTTTGAGCATTCCAATGAACCATTCATCACCGGTGGCATGGCAGTACAGGCTGGATAAATGGCACAATAAGCAAATCCTGTCTCTTTCACTCACTCTCGGCACGTTCTGTGCAGTTTCTAGCACACATGCAGGTCTCCATCTGCAGTTGTGCTGATCCAGGCCTCCCCTGGGTGGGTGTGGGGAGAGAAGCTTTGGCTGCATTATTTTTCTCCCCCTGAGGCTGATGTGATATATTAGGTGCAGGTGACACTCAGGTCAAGTGAGCACCTGTTCTCCTGAGGCCTCAGGGGAGTCTTACTAACATGGGAAGAATTTATTTTAACAGCTAGAAACTGGGGGAAGATTATCACAGTACATTCTCTCCCTGGGAGTTGTAAGCTGCTGGAATTCACTTCTCCACTTTGGGATGCTGCAAAGAAGAGAGGAAAGGTCTCTCTACCAGGACAGGAGGAAGAGCTTTATAGTATAAGTTGGTCTCTGTGTTTGCTTTCAGTTTGGATTGCAATAGTCTATGGATATCCCTGGTCTGCCAACAGTAACAACCCCATCTCTCCACCACAGAGGTTAAAGCACAGGGCTGAGCCCATTTTAGCTGGTCCAGGGGGAGAGTTTTTTTAAGACAGAGATGACTTCCATACAAGGACCTTTTGAAAAGCAGAGGTTAAAACTCTAGTCATGCATATACATAATGAACATCTCATCTTTGTACCTTGCCTGCTGCAAGATTAAAATAACAGATTATTATCCTTGGCAGATAACTGAAAAGTTGAAGCCCCTTTGCTTATTTTATCTGAGCTTACTAAGTCAGGATCCCTACACCATCACCTGCCTAGTCAGTCAAGAGAAATACCCCACATTACACAGAAGGGTTTAGAAAATTGTCCTACAGGTCATTGGTGACCAGCTGATGGTGTTTTAATAGTTTGTGTAAAATGAATTGTTTATCTTTGCCAAATTTCCAGTGCCTAGACATGCAGTACTTAAACCCAGCCTGGGGTTAGCATCCTTACAAAACTGTCAGGTCTAAGCTCTAGCAGTCCTGAAGTCTGGAGAAGGTCTTGGACATAAGTCCCAAGCAGGAGGTTAAAGAGGTGTATTTGACCACATCAGAACACTGCACAAAATCTCTGATCCCTTTGTAGGAAGAGGAAACAGGGAGAAAGGGAGAGGAAAAGTTAACCTTTTCCCCACTTGTAAATGTTTATTTTCATTCCAGTTTAAAAGTCACAAGATTTTGAAACTTCCTTTGAAGTTGTGTCTTACTCAGGCTAGTTTTAACAGTCAAAACAAGCTAAACAAGCAGTTATTCACCAGTCCTGCTGGAATCACTGCCCTTCTCTCACTCCTAGTGCAGGTACTACTGGCATTAATTCAGTAGATGAACAGAGCATTTCTGTCTTCTAAAGCTGCCAATCCTGCACCTTTCAAAAATGCCAACTGCACTTTCTGTGATAGCGACAAATCACTGTGCTAGCGCCGGCAAAGCCTGCAAGCCCACAGGCAGAGCCAGAAGCAGAATCCGGGGTGAGAAGCCTGAGCAGCTCCACGGAAAAATCAATCATGTATGTATCACGTTCCACAGGGTTCAGTTGGACACAACCCAGTCTCTCCTGATCCCCATATATAAGCATGAACCACAAGAGCAGCTCTCCCTTTTCAACAAGAGGATTCAGGATTTGGCCAAAGGACTCTGATGAACAGGCTCACCCAGCTATTAGAACCTGGGGTTCCCTCCTGTCTTGTATGGTCCTGACTGGTCAGCAAAAATAAATCCTTACCCACCTCCAGAGACTTTGCTCAAGGCCATATGTTCCTCCCACGCTCCCATGCACACACCCAACAGTTCCACTGATGCTGAGAAGGGAGAGCTGTGGTAATTAAAAGGTAGCAAAGCTCCATGTCTGCATGGGTAGGGGACAAGTCAATACAGTTCAATCTGCAGCTGAATTGACTGCAATCAATTTCTCTTTCTGCCCATCCAAGGCTGCAGCTGTAAAGCACTCACAGTCTGATCAATGGTGACCTTGAGAGCAATGAAGAGAGACAAAACCACGCAGCAAACAGGGAAGGATGGAGAGGAGCCTTCAGAGCAAGCAGAAATGAAACAGCAGGCAGAGCTTAACCCTCTTCTAGAGGTGCAGTTTGGACAGCTGGTGTCAGCCAACAGGAACGTGCCACATGTGGGTACTTGTCCTGTTTCATCAGCCCTCCGGGAAGAGCAGCAAAGGAACCATCCATCCCACTGCTTAGCTGCTGCATGAGAAGGAGGGGGATTAACCAATGAGTAGGATTGTTCTTGCCCAAAAGATTTTGGAATTGATACTGATGAGATATTACCACTCGCTATCTACTATCTCTATCCTGCAGAAAGGTCAGGGTGAGGAAATACAGACACAGGCAGTGCCAGGCATGAAAGGCAGCCCAACATCTCTACTTAGCTTTAGGATGAGTCTGTCCACCTCACTTAACTCCTGCAAAGTTGTCCAAATAAACAAGATTGTGTCTTAGCACTTTCCCCTCCCTCTCTCACACATACTCCTGACCATCTCCAATCACCAGTAATGAATTAATAATTAATCAATCACCACCTGATTTCATTTTCAGCCTGCAAGATGAGAAAAAAGAAATGAGATCTTAAAATAATACTCCACAATGGGTTGTGCCTGTCTCTGGCAAATGCAATTTAACTGCCTTAATGAAAACGCTAATTGGTAGAAAATATATATAAAAACCATCCTGAATACTACTCTAATTAAATTTCCTTATTCCAGATCTACAAGGCAAAATACTCAGTGCAGAAAGAACAGTAAACAGACTCAAAGGCTGTCCTTTTCAAGATGGGCTAAAATTACAAAGAACTGCATAAGGGGTTCAGTGGGAATAACACCATTGTTGTTTCTAATTGTGCGTATGTTGTGTGTGCATGTGGCATAGCTGAATAAAAAATGATGTTTATAAGAGCTGCCTGCTCCTTTGCTGATGGACTGGAGGCGCTGATCCGACAATTAAAGCATCGTCTCAGTAATAGCCATAAATAAACAGGCAGCATTAGAACAGACTTGCAATAAAGATGATATTAAAGCAGAACAAAATGAGAGGCAGCACTGAATGAGAAAGGGTGAAGCTTAAGTCACATTGATCTACTCTACCTTTCTTGCCAAGGATAAGGAAACAATGAGATGTCCTTACTGAGGACCCCCCAATACTCAGCAAAGGCAGTGAAGGACAGGTCTCTAACAGGGGGTGAGAGGTTTGGAAATGGCTTTTAGTTAGAAAAGGTGAAAAAGAAAATTAAAAAAAGGGAATAAAGTGGACACAACCAGAGGTAACTATAAGTTTTCCATGGGGACTTGTACAGAGAAGCATTGATTTGTTAAAACCTCAGCTTCTTGCAGGTCAGGGTCAGTTCTGACCCATCTTCTATAATACAATTCATAAAAGTTTTGAATGGTCAAAAACGTGACACTGTCTAAGCACCAAGTTCCCAATTTCAGGTTGCAATGGTTTTTCATTCAGAAGTTGTAGACCACTGCACTAAAACAAACAAAAATCTACCCAAACAACACACACAAAGCCAAAACACTCAATTACAAACACAAAACACCAGCTGGCCCAACACAGATACAGGCCAGAGATTACTAACATGGGAACATTTTTGAAGTTAAAGTTTTTGTCCTCTTTTGGAGAGAATAAAAAAAGAGTGCTGACACTGAAAACTCCCCTGAGCTGAGCAGTGCCCTCTCCATAATAGACATGCTTCTGCACAAACTCAACCTTAACATCACCATTGACAAAGCATTACCCACCTCTCTCTCCCATGGCATCAAGTTTCTCAAGCAAGACACTGGTGATGTTGGTAGCTTGAGTCCAGCAGTCCACCCAAACAGCAGCTTCCCAAGCCCTAGCAGCATTACTGTCTTTAAACCCAGCTTGTCAGCACAGCACCTTCCTAGAGACTTTAAATGGCTGTGCAAATAGCCTTTCCAGCTGAGTTTAATTACCTTAATTAAAACCCCACCTCATCCTTCTGACTGGAAAGGTTCACATAATCGCTGTGTTTGTCTTAATGATCTCGTTAGCAACAGGCTCAGAAAGTCCTTCGGCTCCTCGGCAAGTGGGCTGAGACCTGAATACTTATCATGGGGGAGGTCATGTAGGTGTTTCTGCTCCTCTGCTGGGGTGGCCATGTGGGCTTAGATCTTGAGGTAATGGATGGATGACAGAGGTCTCTTTCTGTTTTCTTGTCTGCAAACGACATTAATTTCTGTTTCCTTCTTTCCTTGATGCGATAGGAACCTCCCAAACATCAGAAGGCTGGGCTTGAGTGTGTCCTGGTGCCAAGCCAAGGCAAGGGAATGTCTTGACTGTTGCCTATACCTGGTTGAGGAGCACATAGTGAGATAGCCACAGCAGAAAATACCTTTGCTATGTGGTGTGGAGCAGTTAGAGATGTTCATCTCTGGTCTCAATACGGCAATTCAGTTTTGTCTCTGCTTCCCGAGGAAACCCTTAGGGTTCATAGAAAGCAGGGAATAACTGTTTTTAATAAACACCCTGCTCACCCTTTGTCTACTTCCCATGGCTATGCATATGCAAAACCAACCACTCTTTTCCTCTAACCGTTGTCAAAAGCTTCATGAAGTCCAGAAATAGGTTTGATCATTTATATTGCTCTGTGTTAACTAATGCGACTCCTGGGCAGTAGATTATTCTAAAAAGGCCATTTCTGTTTCCCCATTCCCTAATCCTTGTTCCACTGCTGGAAAAAATTTAATTGTCAAGCAGAAAGGGAACCTCAGTTCTGGGGCCACAGGCTGTTAGAAGCTAAAATGAAGCAGCAGCTCACGGTCTGACTTGAGTGGGTCCAGGAGACAAGATCCTGGCTGCTTCTTTCTCCTTACTGGGTGTGCAGACACCACCACTGCTTCTTTTTCCTTGCTGCCATGAAAATTGCCTTATTGAATTTTTAAATAAACTGTGCTGGTTGGTATATCTAAAGAGCCTTTACACAGACCCTGACGGGATTTTTTTTTTCTAAATTAAAAATCTTGGCCTCAGGCAAAATGGAAATGTCTTCAGATTTGCAATCAGTGCTCATGTAACATATCTGAAATGCAGTTTATAAACTGGTGATTTGATGGGATTTGTTCCTGGGGGCTGTAATGAATGGATTTGCAAAATTTCAGAGCCCAGGACGACATGACACAAATTGCTACCAATGACCATTACAAGTCACGAGGGGAAAACAGGAAAGAACAAGAAAAGGGCAATTCAGTCCTAATCACTGAGGTTCACATGGGAGTCACGTTGTCCTCTCCCCGCAATCTCCTCCTCATGTTTAACCCACCAAGTTGTTGAGTTTGTGCCAAGGGCAACACCTTAAAAAAAAAACCTGTTGCCAAATGGAAAACTTCTATGACCCCCAAGACCAGTCATCCCTGTGCCCCATCCACCTGATGGAAATGGGAAGTTAATAACTGAACACTTGCTGCTAAAGACTGAATGGGAACTGTCAGAAAGAAGCTGTTGAGGAGAAAAAGGCTTGAACTTTGTCCTGAGGCAGCTCTCCCCATCCACTGAGCTGGATCATCTGATTAACTAAGGCCAAAGGGAAATCCTCCTAGAGAAAGGCCTGGGGAAGGAGGGAAATGAGTGAGCAAAATACCTTGCATGCTCTTTCCTCTGTCAAGGATACAACTCCTATGGCCTTAACTAAGGATTAAATAAATAGCCAAGTCACTAAAGTGCTTGGGTTAAATAGGGAGAGAATACTAGAGGAAGAAGCCAGTGAGTTAAGACTGGGGACTGCATGTTGAACAGAAGAGGTGACAAGTGAGATGCAGTGAGGCCAGAGCTGTGTGGAGGAGAAGCGGATGATTGAGACAATTTGCTGAGGCCTCATCCAGAGCATGCAAAGACAATTCATCAGTCTTTGCTAATGCAAGGCTAATGCCAGCTGGGAAATAGAGGTGCAGAGCTGAGTCAGAATTAGACGCTCCAGGGATATTGGAACAGGCTGCCCAGGGCAGTGGTGGAGTCACCATCCCTGGAGGTGCATAAAAGGCATTTAGATGAGTTTCTTAGGGACATGGTTTAGTACTAGAATTAGGTTATGGTTGGACTCGATGATCCTCAGGGCCTCTTCCAACCAAAATGATCCTATGATTCCATGATATTAGCTCTGAGATGGAACCCCTTGATTGCAGCGCTTCCTCCTCTTCACCTCCACACCAGATTTGGTTGTCTCCTTATCCTGGTGAGATCATCTCACCTGGAACAAGCATGGAGGGAGCATTCACTGTCCACATGGGCCACATAGGTCCCAAGTCCTGAAGTGCTTGGGAATTGCACCATGCTACAAATCATGTGTTGCCCTCACAGCCTTGTATTCACACAGATACATCCTAAACACATCATCTTATTTTTTTTTCTACATGGCTAATCCAAAGGTATCACTGATCTCTCTTAGGCCACACTAGTTCAGTGCCAACCTTCTTTCCTCATCCCACCATGTTATGATGCCTTTAGATATCACCTTGTGACACATGGCAGCACCTAACACGATGTGTGTGAGAAGCCGTGCAGAAGGAATGCATCACACCTGAAACCAGGATGAGTAAGAGAAGCGGAGTGAGCAGGTAGAAGTGTCTGTTGGAACTGGTAGAGTCTGCATGCATATCTCAAAAGGTTTGCAGCCTTAAGCCGTAGTCATTTCTTCACAGTTGAGTTCGCCTCAGGCTGATGATGAAGCAGAAGGAGGAACAGGCTCACAGGCAGATTGTGCAACGCTTGCGAGGTCAAAAGTCTAGGAGGTGTTGGGGTATCAGAGATGAGCTGTAGGGCAGGGAGAGGAATGCGCTGTCGGGTTGAGAAGTTGGATGCTGCTCTGGGAACCGGGACATGTCGGTGCAGAACCAGGCTCCACAGTTTGGGGCAGGCCTGGGAAACATTGCTTTTTTGCTCTGCCTCTCGCCCAAAATGGTAAATAATTCTTATCCATCATTATTATGTCACAGCACATGGAGATGGCCTAAGGACTCTGAGGAGGTCAGTGGGTTGATGCATAAAAAGGCACCCAAAGATGAGCTGACTCCTTTCACATGGAAAAGGAGTGGGCGAGATCTTTGAATCTCTGGAGTCAGAAACAGTTTGGAGTCCTGATAGCCTGAAACTCCAGTTTTCAGTATCCATCATTCTTCTAAAAGCTTTGCAGGGTGTGACTGTCTCAGGACTTTCTCAACCCAAACGGAAAATTAATTGAAAACTTTTTAAAATGGACACAGGGCTAGTTTCAATATCTTTTTCACTCAAAGATTCTTTGAGGGGGGGAGTGTGTTGGAAACTGTCCAAGAGTTATCTCCTGTGCAATGTGGAATACAACAGTTCACAATGTCTTTCTCATTCTGTAGCTCAGCAAATTACAGGATCGAATGTCTCTTTGTTTGCTTTGTCAATACATGACAAAATTAAAGAAAAAGGTTTATACACTACTGAAAGAGAAAGTTTCACTTGACCAAAAGACATTTGGCTTATATATTATATTACCCATTTTGACTTTTCAGGGGACTTGAAATTTAAATTTTGCAACTTGCTTCAGGATATGAGCATACAACAGAAAACCCAGTGCAGCTGTGTGACCCTAGAAAATCCTAGACTCTTTCTGATTCCTTATAGCTCCCAAAAATGTTGTGACAAACTGGTAAAAGGTCCCTATGGGCCCTTTGCCACCGTCTCTCACAGCCTCTTTCACTCTGGTTATAATGTCGTGACCTGGTTGCTGCAGGAACATCCTAAAGCTGAACCCCATGAGATGCTGAATGGCAGACATGTCTCTGGCTTTCACGAGAAGAGAAGGAACCCAGTACCAGCCTGGATGGGACTTTTTCTGAAGGGAGGGAGAGAGGAAAGGTAAATACATGTGAGAGAGAATGAAAGGGAGAGAGACTATTGGAGGGCTTCATCATTCCCCTGTTTAGAAGATATTTCTCCATTGACTCTATTTAAAGTCAGCCTCAGGCTTGTGGGCTTGGAGAGCTTTTAGCAGATGAAAGAACTCACTCATCAGGCAGAGGTTTTTTGATTTATTTATTTTTTTTTTTCTCTCCCCAGCTCTCACAGGTCTGTTTTAAAGCCATTTCAGCAATTGTTGAAAACTGTCAGATGCCTTTGACAGATCAGTACTTTACTGTGGAATTTGCATGGCCTCTTAGCCAATCAAAATGCAAATTTGCGATACATTTAAAATACAAACCCCCAATTTGTCTTTGAAACGCTACTGGAAAGTCATGAAAGCAATTTAGCTGTTCCTGGGACTGCACCTTGTCTTCAGTCTCAGTTCTGGCAAGGCTGCTGGTTTTTGCCAGGCAGGAATGTGTGTGTGTGTGTGTGTGTAAGTTTGTGTGTGTGTACCTGTGCTACAGGCGTTGTTTCCAAGCTGTGAGTATAAATCTTCCTCTCTG
This sequence comes from Patagioenas fasciata, assembly GCF_037038585.1. Taxonomy (NCBI): domain Eukaryota; kingdom Metazoa; phylum Chordata; class Aves; order Columbiformes; family Columbidae; genus Patagioenas; species Patagioenas fasciata. The sequence goes on from NC_092539.1 coordinate 5,389,587, forward strand.
ACTGAGTGAGATTTATAGCTCAGCCACGGGGCTCCTGGTACCTCCCAGCACAGCATCTCCCTTTCATATTGGGGCAAGCTCGGGGACGGGCTGTGGGACGAGTGACGGGCGCTCAGGCTCTTTTTCTGCCCTGCTTTTTACTTTTCCTTTTCCCGATGGCATTAGGGATTAGTGGCAGAGGTTTGTGCCAACAGTTCACACTGCGGCAATAATGAGAGCCCTTTAATGAAGGTTGAGTCAACAAAAACACGCTTGCTTTTCAACAAATAAACACTTCTATTCACCCTCCTTGTTTGTCCCACTAGGAGCTTTCTGCTAAGGGAAACTGCCAGAATAACATCGCAACAGATGAGCATCTTCGATTTACCTCCGGAATAGGCACAGTTGGCATCGCAGTGACACAAGCCATTGTGTCGCTGGTTGTTCCTGTCCCTCAGCCTGGGAAAAGAGCGCTTGCTCCCAGTCATAGCGTTATCCATCTATCTCAATCTGAGACCTCAGTCTGAGCCTGCTTAACTGGTTTTCTCTATTTTTCTAGTAGAAAACTTTCTTCCCTCCTCCACGTGCCCCCCAATTCCTTTCAAACTTTCTGGAAGAAAAGGCCTGCTTTTCCTGAAAATAATTTATTTCCCTTGAAAGTACCTCTTCCCCCATAATAATTCTCCAGTTATAATTTAAATCCACTTTGCAAAGGCGATTGTGGGGGACTACGGTGGGTTTGTGGATTCCCTGACGGGTGGTGCAAGGGGCTTTGTTTTTGATGAGAACTTGAAACACTGTACATAAGACAAAAAGCCTGACCAGCCCATTCTTAGGTGGAAATGACATTGTTTCATGCACACTCATGCAGGAAAATTTACCTATATTCTTTTTTAAATGGATCTGGGGGAAAAAGTCCCTGTCACCTGTTGTCTAATTGTGGAGTTATCTATTTATACCAGTTGTACTGAACCCACTGGCATCCCGTTATGAACCTTTTCTTACCCCCAGAGGCCCAGACCTGGGAATTTGCTGATTCTGCTGCACGGGATGTTTCCTGCCATTACTCAAAGCACGAAGATTAAGCTGGAAATGATCTTCCAGCGGACCGAGTTCATTCCAAATAAAATTCTTTCACACTTACCAGATTTGGTTAATAACATGAAATGGGAAAACTTTTACTGCAAGTTATTTGGAGTGATTCTTTAAGCATTCCTCCTCTGCAAATGGTTAGCTTTACATTCCCCTCCTTCCTTTAACGCCTGGATTCTCCCTTTCCCCGCAGTTCGCCTCTTGTCCGGCTCACTGAGGCAGCCAGGTGGTTTAATCTGCAGGTATCTCCACAGCACTTACTTGTCTGACATGCCTGAACTGACTGAAACATGCACAGAAACATTTGAAACCTCATTGAAGGGGTCTGGATAAAGTCCTGGAATGTGATAGATCTGGGAGACAGATCAGGTACTTTCACCGCTGAATACTCCACAGCACAAAAATCCTGAGGAAAGAGTTTGTGCATTCATGTCTGCGTGTGGGGATGAGATTGTATGTGTGTTATTACCATAGATCTTTACATGACTACTTTCCATTAAATAAATATAGTACAGTTACTCATGTAGTGTGTCTCACTGCATTTGTATGTGGGTGTGTGTACTAATCAATATAATTCTTGTGTGTCTCCATGCTATGTGTGTTTGACATATACACATTTCCTATAGAAAGATGAAGCAGCTATAGCAGGACGTGTCTGGCATTACAGACCACGCTTGTTTTTGAAGCCGGGGTGCCTGCAGAGAGCATGCGAGCAGCAAAAATCAGATGCCCATATGTGCAGAGGAGGTTTCTGCTTGCAGGTACATCATAGCTTACCTCACACAGCCTATGGGTGACAGCAGGGAGCTGAACTGCACGACTGATGAGCAGAACTCCTGATGCTGGTTGGTTCTTCCAGTTTGAAGACAGGTACCTGCAAGAAAAGACAAGTTTCAGCCCACTCAGAGTGCACACCGGTGCCCATGGGAGGAAGGTGACTCACACACCTTGAGCTCAACAGCATACAAATACTGTAATTCAATAATTCCACCATTTCCCTTATGGCTCTTTGCCCTCAGTGACGTCTGAGCACCATGGAAGTGTGGACAGAGGTGTGCACAGAAAATGCGCCTCTACCAAAGAACCTTTGAAAATAGTTTCTCTCATCTTGGGCTTCTCCTGCTTCTCTCTTTAGGAGTGTGTTGTCAGATGTCACACAACTCTGGTAAAGGGGTCAGTGTGCATGATACTGGGTCAGCACAGAGGAGACTGCCACCAGTGGGTGATGAGGCTGCTGGGAAGAGCTGTGGTAGAAACTGAGTGGAGTTTGCTCGAGACATGAAGAGTGGGTTGTAGAGAAATGGGCTGAAATGCTTCCTAACACACAAGGACAGCTGGCACTCAGTGTCTGGATCAGTACTTTCCAGAGGAACCCGTCTGCTGCCACTGAGTAAAATCTCCTTTGGAAATACATTTGTGAACAACAATATTTTTGCAGTCAGGCATATGAGAATATAAACACTTGGAAAGAACAGAATTGAATCAAACACTGTTCTAAGTATGATGACCATCAGGGAAAAATATTGCTAAGAAAAAAAGAAAGGAACAAAACAGAAGGCATTCTTATGCTTCAGCTGGGGACAGGAGGAGCTGAGCAAAGGGACAAGACTCTTGTGGGGAAAGAGAAGTGTTTGGCTTGTGCACAGTGCCCTGTTGTTGTGCTGGTACGTGGCGACACCCTGTCAGCACTTCGCAAGAAGGAGCTCCATCTTTCTTTCTTACATGGCTTGACAGCTTTTCAGAAGAGATTTATACAGGGACAGATCGGGATATCTGTCATAGCAAACCACCGTGATCAAGAGAAATGAGGCACCGTGAGCCTCTGAGCTGGGACCTCACACTTGTCAGGGCAGAGGAGATCTTGTTTCAGGAGAAGGCACAACTGTGGCTGTTGCTTGATGCCCCAGAGTGGAGGATCCTTGGGCTACATCAGCACAAGACATGTGGTCTGGGGTTTATCTGGCTGTGTACAGGTACCTAGAGCTTGCAGGTCTACATCCCTGCAGCTTGGCGACCCTCCCTTTACCATCAAGGCAGCAAAACAGTCACTTCTAGGGCCAAATTCATCTTTTTCTAAGGCAGACGTCTAAAACAAGCCAGATGAATTGTGCTGTGAAATTGCTTATTTCTGTTTCTCGGCTATAAGGGGAATCTAGACAGCTGGCTCGGCTGAAGACAGTTGTGCTGGAGCTGCGGGAAGTCAGAAGTGAGGAATCCCAGCCCTGGTGTATATATGGACCAACCTATAGCATCTGCCCTCAGCCCGGCCAGCCCCACGACATCCCTCAGTTACGGCCTGTGGGGCAGCAGTGCCCCGGGAGCAGCAGAGCATCCTTCTTGTGGGAAGCAGGTGGTAGAAAGGTCTGCAAGGGGTTGGGATATAGCCATGTTACAAAGAGCTTTAAACATGCTCGGAGCAACAAAATTCATAATTTTTCCCTGATAGGTTTAAAGGAAAAACATATCCCCATTAGCATTAGGCAGCCGGTCTGTTTGGCTCGCCCCCTGAGCCACTCTGCTGTGACAAAGCCACGGGAGCATTTTACAAGGACAAAGGTTGCTGGCTGGTGAACAGCAGCGTATTAACATGGAAATGACAGCAATCCGTGTCAGAGCGCGGTGCCCATGCAAATCTTGCTCAGGCTATTAGTGGTATGTGGAACACGTCCTCGGATGTGGGACACTTCTTTGCAGGCACCAGGTGACGGGTTTGCAGCCTCATAGTGCTACATTGCTGGTCGCACTGGAGCACACCTACTATACCAAATAACTGGGAGAGAAAAGAGGGGAAAAAAAAAAGCAGATTGCAATTCAGACCCCTGCTTTCTCAGTGAAGCTTCTCCGGACCCCAGCTGCGGTGTAAATTGAGATTCCGCATGAATGCTGTTCCCTGCTTTCACTGCTCGTTGGGTGCAATTTACTTGTCTTATCCGATTTACACTATGCACTCAGGTTTGGAGCATAAATATACAAGCTCATATAACTATACGAGCACCTTTCTTCTGTCTCCCATCTCTCACACCGGCTCAAATCCATCAAATTCAGACAAAGTGATTTTAATTTGTGATCTTCCTTTTCTCACCCAAAGCCTCACTGATTTCTGCAGTGAGGTCTCCTAATCACATCAGCAGAGTTTTTCATTGGATTTCATTTTATCCTCTGATTTGAAGGGTTTAAGGATGAATTAAGTGATACCTAGGTTGTGAGCACAACCCCCCTTCCCAGGGCTGAATTTCAGCCTAAATGAAAAGTGTATGCATTAGGAACGTACTCCTCAAGCATGAATAAATGTTCTCTGGGAGCTCCTTAACAACATACAATCTTCCAAGCAACAGGTTGCTTTACTAGGATTAACAACCTGGAGGAGAAGGATTAATATAATTGCTACTCCTAACCAGAGCTGCGGAAAATAATCACAATGAAGTTAAATAAAACCTTTGAAACCTGTCAGGGTTGGGTGTGGGGGGTTATGGGCTTAAAAAAACTATTTTTTTTTTATTTGTGCAAATCTTGCAGGAAGTTCCCTGATGTCAAACAGGATGTGCAAGTGTTCACATTCTCCTCCCTGTTTTTCCGAAAGGTTTTTAAGCACAAGTCAAAACACAGAATGTTTTTAGAAAGCAATATCCTGACTGACCTTCCTCCAGCTCTGTTCCACATTTCATTCCATAAGAATAAAAGAAGAGCTTTGTCAGATGAAAGGAAAAGTCCACCTAGTCTAGTGAATGGTCAACAGTGGGCAAAAATTGCTACTAGGAAAGACTATATCAACAGGGTGAGTAAGTGACAGCATTTCCTTCTTACTCTTTCTCAGCCTCCAGCGATCTGCAACTCAGGGACTCCCTGAGCCAGAGGTGTTTTGTTATCTTTGGGTTTAATGCCCTTGCTGGATTTTTTTATTCCTCCATGAAGTATGTAATGACTTCATGAAATGCACAGTTCAGCTGTAGAACTCTGGTTTTGTGAAAGCCAGAAGTTTACCTGGGTTCAAAAAATAAAGTGTGAAACCACATTACATTTCCGCCTTCTGGGTGTGCTCTCAAACAAACACACCTTGACAAGGAAATCTCTTCTCAGGAGACATCATGACTTTGATATGTTCTTTTTTTTTTAAATCCATTTCTGGAATAAACATGTTCACAGCAAATCTTGCACGAAAAGTGTTTTTCAGCCCTGCTGAAAACAGCTTGCATCGCTCCTCCAACCCACCCGCAGAAGGGCTGTTGTCAGGGCTGGTACCTGATTAGAAGCAGATCAGATGATCAGATGTTCAAAACAAGGTGTTTGTTCTGCTGCCCAGAAGTGGAACATCAGGAACTGCTGGACTGTGACCAGTTGAATAATTTTCAACAAATACAGGGAAATAAACATAATCATCTTTATCACATTAATCACAGTCTCACAGGAAACCTTCACCTGGATTTCAGTGAGTTCAGAGCCAGTTTGTTCATTATCCCTGATTCCCTGGTGGCCCTGGGCAGCCAGAGTAAAATCCACCTTTGTGTAAGAGCCCACGTGAAGCCAAAGCATCACCTGAATGTTGTTTGCACAGATCTGCAATCCATGCTCTTTGTATTTGTCCTTTGTGCTGGTGAGCTCTAGTAGCATCTGAGGAGCCAGACACTGCTAAGGCCGAGCAGCAAAGCACCAAATCTGCATTTCTTAAGCCTGTTTCACTCTACAGGTGGTTTTTTTTTTACCTTGTCAGGCTGTCAAGACCCTCCACACATTACACAGGCACTAAGGAATAACCCTTTCACTTATATAGGGAGGTTTTCCACTCCCACCAAACCTTCCCGCTCCAGGAAACCTGTTTTAATACTTCTGCCAGTACAGAAACATCAGCGGAACGTCGAGCCTGCTGGTTTCAAGAGGAAGAGCGAGCCCCCACTTATGCAGCAAGCACCATGGGCTCTTTAAAGCCTTCCCAGCACCACGTTTGGTCTCTCTCTTTCCTTGCTCACTTTTGTGCATGTTTTCCAAGAGTCTGAACTTCTACTCTGAATTGCTTTTGAAGCCGAACCTGCTGCAAGTCTCTCCAGGTCAGATCCCCGTCTGTCCCCTCCGATGTCATTTTTTGCTCGTGCTGCTGACAGTGGACACCGTCCCTCCACAACAAACCCACGGGCAGCCCTTCTCTCCCAGCCCCACACATATTTCAGATAACTTCACATCCACATAAACAGCCCTTCTGTACAAGCAGCTGAAACCTTTCCAGACTCAGCTTTGCTGAGAAGAGACAGAGAGATGCCCCCTCAGGCAGAGTGAAAAGGGTCCAAGTAACGCTGTGATGACAGCGCAGTCAAATTCCCTGGGCCCTAAATATTTTATTATCATAAAATAAACATAGATCTTCTCGTCATGAAATATACATTAAAAAATGTTTAAACATGTTAATTATTAAACCAATATTGATTCATATTGGATGAAGCATTAACAGGTGGAGTTTGGAGGAAGAAAATTGGCAGATGTATTTAATGTCGAAAGAGCACTTGCCACATATCAATATTCATCAGGTCTAACCACTAATAACCATAAAAGTGACAGGCTAGATTTATGGCTCCTGTGCGCGAAGACAAGTCTGTGCAAAGGGACAAACTAAAATATTAAGATGGGAGGCACAAAAATGCCTTTTTCCCCCGCCCCAGCTCATCATTGTGATTTTATGGATAAACTGGGGATTTGTGTATAAAAGTCTGAGCAAACAGTGAGACGACTCTTGTGAGTTTATTTCAGAGTAGGTTATCAGAAGAATATAATAAGCGGCTCATGATTACGACCAGGGTAGGGTTGTCTTCTGATGGAGGTGCCACCACAGAGCTCAAGGAGTTAATGGTTGCTCATGTGCCCTCTCTTTGGACATGTACTCAAAGACTCTTAAATGGATTTTCTGCAAGTGGAAGAGTGGGAAATGAATCATGTGCCACCTCTAGCATTTGCAGGGTTGAAGGTGAAGCTTGAGTTGGGAAGTTTTATGGTGCAAGCCAGTTATTTTGATTTTACGTTGTAAATATTCTCCCCAGAGGCGACCACCTTGCTCACTGTGTCTGCAGGAATTCTTTTGCAGCATTTCTTCCATTGGAAGCTCTGGCTTTGATAATCGCTTGGGATCATGGCACAGATAGGAAATGAAGGTATGGGGGACTGAAATTGCCACTAACATGGGAGACTTGATGAAGGTCTTTAATTTGGTTTAGTTTGAAATGCAAATGTGCATCCAAACCACTCTAGAAGGAATCCTGGTGTTAACACAGGCTGTCTCAGTACATTCCTGGTACCATCATCAGGGTATGCTATTAATTTCCTTCCATACCTAGATTTTTTTTCCTTGATTTACCTCAAACTGAATAGATATGCCCAGACCTGGCTCCTCAACCTACAATACTGTGGGACTCTGCGAATTTTACAGTATTTTTGCAGTATGCTGGAATCTGAAAGAACCATAGAGCTGCAGAAGAGTTCATTGTATTTAAAACATTTTCTTGAGAAGAGCGTGTCCTTTTTTAGTCTTTAAACAAAAAGCACAATGAGGTTCAGTGACTGTGCTCAAGGACTCCAGTTTAAATTTGTTCAGTCTACAAATCAAAAAAGAAATTTGTTTTCTTAACAGCCACCTCTGCAAACGCACCATGGTACCAGAAAGTTAACAGGTGCTCTCTGTCTTGCATGCTGAATTAATGTAATACTTTTTATTGCTGTGTTGCTTTGCAGGTGTAATACAAGGTAGAAACAGCAAATGGATAGAAACCTTTTCTTCTGAGGTGGGGCGGGGGGTCATATGGATACTGATGGACAGAGTCACGCCAAGGAAAGTTAAATAAATAGTTCTCCTTGCTGCAGCTTGCTCTCAATGCCAGGGCTGGTACCCAGCTAAGCTGCTAGCGTAATTCACTGCAGATATAGATGTTACACAGAAGAGTGACGAAAAAAAGCAGATGAACAGGACATTGACACTCCATTGACCAACTAGAGGCCTGGAAACTGGGATCTTTTAGGTCTTTCAGGTCCATTCCTTTACTCAACAGCCCTGATTACCTTCAGAATAGAGCTGAAATTCCTTTTTTTCTCACTACAAAATATATGCCAATACAACAGCAAATGTCAACCTTTTTCTCTGGGACAACACGTTCAAAGGCCAAAACCTTTAACATCTGGCAGCTGTAGTATTCTGTTGAACAACAGCTTTATTGTCAATGTTTATCCGCTGGAGAAATGCTTCTGAGTCTATGCATAGAGATGATACACTAAATTGTCCATTTAATTTCCACTTACTGTGAGATTCAGCATACATTAAATAATATTTGATCATTAAAAGCATGTTTATGGACTCCAATATTGCTGTCGGTGATATGTGACTAATACGTAGGAAAGCGCATTTTGTCATGATCGGTTGATTTCAGAGTAATTTGTCATTGGCAATTGTTAATCTGGGGGTTCTGTTCAACTCTCTCCTAATGCAGCTCCTAAAGATGTGTCTGGAGGGACTCTTACTGCTGTTGTGTCCTTGTACAACGTCCCTGCATAGAACAAGGAGGGGACTGATCCATGGGATAGTCTGTGGCACTGGTTTCCTGAGTGTCACTGGGGTCACTGGAAGCATCTGGGAAATAAGGGAGATTTCTACTGTGAAGACCATTCATGTTTCTAGTGTCCGGCTGGAAAACATGACATACCTCAGTCAAAGCAGGGCCAAAATTTACCTTTAAAAGGTGCATTGTTGGCTTAATTTTCTAAGAAAATTGTGCTTTGTGTTTGGATGTGCAAAAGAATTATTGCACGTTTATCCATCTGCTCCGCTACACAGTCCCATCTAATAAATTTTGAACTAATTGAACAGCTTAAATCAAATGTGATCTAGAGATTCACAGCCTCGAAAATATTAAGTTATCACCAGTTGCATGAGAAAGCTGATTCTGTTGGAGTTTCTAATTAACTACACACCCAGGAATTCAACAACAGGATACATATTCATGGAAAACAAGCTTCATTTCCAGTGATCACAGAAGTAGCTGGCATCTTGATGGGATGTTCTCCCACTGGAAAACATCAATTTGTCAAAATCAAAACGTGCTACAGGAACAAATACTGATTTCAGTAAAATTTCAATTGAAGGCAGCTGTTTAGTCTGTGGTAACAGAATATTTTGATTTTTTCAATCTTAAAAAACTGTCCTGCCCCTTAATGTATGTTATCATTCTCATACACACACACACAAAAAGGTTACGTATGTTGGGGGAGGAAACTGTTACAGATTAGTAAAAAATTATTTTCTTGAGAATTTTGCCATCATAGGTCATGGGAAAATGTTGACTTTTCAGCACAGCATAGGGCAAAAAGGTTGAAAGCTGGAATGTGCACTGAAAGACAAATCCCAAGTTTTGACCAGAGCATAAAAAATTCCTTTAGAGTGAAAGCACCACTTAATCAGTAGTTAAATCAAGAGAAAGTCTCTGTCAAAAGACCTCTCCTGTATCCGGCTGTGCTATCCAGAGCAATGAGCAGCTAAGTCTTCAATTATTTATCCACCGTACCCACACAATACCACCAGTAATGCTCATCTAACAAAAGCAGACGGAAGATTTGGCATTCGGGCAGAAAGTAGAGCCAGTTTACAGAACCTGCAGTGGAACTGGTTGATGGCATATGAAGAATCAAGGTCTAGGCTGGTTCAGATTGGGTTTTTCCAGAGGATTGGGATCCCTATGCCTCAGTTTCCCCTGTCCAGTTTGGTGGTGATAACTCCTTTTGTGTGGTCTCCCCATTGAAACTGTTTTTTATGTAGATTGTGTCAGAGCCTTAGTCTACTGACAGCTTGATCTCGGGTGGAATCGCTAGATATTGCAAAAATAAACGCAAAGAGACAGCATTTGGCACTGCATGCCTACTCATGAGCTGGGATATAATGACATGGGACACACTTTGCAAATGCATCTGTCTTCTGGGCCTAACAGCAGCCACATTGTGCGGGATGCAATTAGGAGGTCGCACAAATGCTGTCACTGATGGCTTTCTGGCTGCCTTTGGAAAATGTTCTCAACACAGAGTTAATAAGTAGGTTTCTTTGATACCACTTTGATAGTTAGGGACAGCAGGAGGAAAACAAGCGGAAGACCCAGTTCAGCGCTATTATTCCTTTTAACTTTGCTTAGCAAATGATTCTGAAGTGCTCAACACAATAACTCCCCCTTTTAAGCAGAGGTTTTGCACTCCTCTTCTTTTGCTAGGGTCTAATTTTAAGGGAGCACTTTGGGATTTTAATAACAGAATTATACACTTTGCCCACAGGTCTTTAATCTCTTGATGTTTATCCCATCAGTTGTGTCTCTGGCGAGCCTTTATCCTAGGATGTTTGTCTATTAAATTAACAGTATTTCAGAAGAAGAGAAGCCATTTGCAAGCGGTAAATCACAAGGCAGTAGCATCCACTTAGCTCTCTCACTGTTACATCATTCAGCATATTATACACTGTTCTATATACCCACAGTATATCACCGAGTTCTTCATCTTCCCTGCCACCCTCCATCTCCACACTGTCTGCAAAATGCACAAGCCTTTCAGAGGCAGGTGAATCAAAAGAGACAGATGAGATTCACGCAAACAGAGCACTGGGGAGGTTTTGAGTGTTTGGATGGTACTGCTGGATGTTGGCTGGGCTGCCAGTGGAAAAGAGGGTAGAGCAGAGACCCAGACATCGGAGTATTTCATCATGTGTCAAAAACCTCAGTGGCAGAGGGAACCCAGCAAATGTGGTGCCTCCCACCTCCTCCAACATGAAACCGTCCTGGGATGGAGGCAGCACACACTGAACAACATATAGACAATACCATGGTGCAGCAGGATCAGAAAGAGATACATATATTGTATGGTGAAGGAAGAGAATTAGCTGGAAGGAGGCCAAGAAAATGGAAATAATAATTCTATTTATGCACAATACACAAAAAAAGAGTGCGTGCTTCTTGATTGCCTTTGGTTGCATTAATTCTTGGTCTTAACTGAAGGGGTCCCTTCTTAAGAAAGCAACCTGCAGTGGATGTTTGAAAATATTTTCAGAGCTCAATGCACTGTAACAAAATCAACAACACTGAGAAATGCTCATTTTTGTTCCTTGGATTCTGCCCATCCAGCAAATGGAGTGGGTTCCGTTTCATTTAAACACTGAGAACTGCCAGGTCCCTAGCAGAAAGCAAGCGTGGTGCATCTGCAAGCAGATGGGAACGTCTCCATGTAAGCATTTATGAGATGCTTAACATAGTTTTCCTCTCACAAAAAGGAGCAAACAGATGAAAATCTAAATGTTAAGGGCAGTGTGAACCAATAATTTGGGGAAAAAAAATCAGAACAGGTTGTACAAAGCAAACTGTTGCAATGACTTGCATTTTATTTCCCCGTTGACTTCTTGCTTCCTACCCTCCTTGCTATCACCTTTTACAATATATCCACGCAGAAATGCCATTCTCTGAATCATCTCTTTGAGCCAAACCAGTTTAGAAACAGCGAATTCTGGTCACAGACTCCACAACCTAACACTCTGGAAATTTTTTCTTCCTATGAATTATCACCTATATATATATACACACATATACATATATCTATCTCCTGGTTCCTCAGCTGGAGCATGCCTTTCTCTGCATCCAGCTGCCATACCTTGACTAGTCACTCTCCTGATTTCACAGATTTTAAAGCCCAAAAGCCTCAGCAAGGCACTTGGTCCATCTCCTCTCCTGGCCAGGCCATTTCAGGTCCTCTCGTTATCTCTATATTAAGCAAGATAACCGAGGTCCTGCTAATCCCTTTCAGTCTCTGAAGACCGGCCTGTTGCACACTATGTGCAATGGATAACAGAGATTGAGGTGATGCCCTTGCTGAAGTTATGAGAAGCAGTAAGAGCAGACAGACTCTTTATCCCAGCTGGGGAGAGAATACCAAATACAGAAAATATTTACATTTTTGCTCCAATCTGGAGCAAAACTGATACCATTCAGCATTGCCCGGAGCTGCTGCAGGTGAAGGATCTTCAGTTCAGGCTTTTCCTCTGGTGTCTGGAGATTCAGCCTCGGTCTCCATGCCCCAGGTCTATTCCCTAAACATCCACTTTTAAAATTGGCCTCTGCCACTCTGTTTGTTTGTTTGTTTATTTGTCTCTCTGTCCTGCTTTTGGAAATTTCTCTTTGGATCTCAGAAATCTTCCTTATGGAAATATTTTTGCACTTGGTATATTTCCAATAAATGTTTAGACTTCGATAAAGTAGCTTTTTTTTTTTTTTCCATGGGGAGAAGTTTGTCATGATTTTTCTGAATGGCTTTTCTCCATGAGTCTTGGCAGCTTAGAAGTCCCCTCCAGTAGGATATAATTGGACGTAGCTGCTCTGTCTGATAGCTTGGCCTTCAGAGAGTGGCCTCCAGTTCAGTATCTGCAAATAACCATGGGCAATTTTGCCAATGCTTAATTGCAGCAAAATTGTTTCCTCCAATTTTTAAGTCTTTCATTTTCTGGTAAAAGCAGAGCTGAATGCTCATGTGTCCTCAACTAAAAACCCTTTATGAAAGTGTAAAGAAAATATGCTCTGCCACTCCTAACGGTGTTTTGCCCACAGATCCAGATGATACTGGGATCATCAGCAGAAGACTATTTCTTGGTTAGATTGACTGATAAAGCTCTAGCTCTGCCACAGAGCAAATGCATAACTCATTTCTTATTCAGTCTTTCTCATGGTAAATTTAGCAGTCTTTCAAGCTGGGTTAATTTTAGTATTAGAAAATGTAAGACTACAAAGGAACCCAACCAGCATTTCAAGTCAATCCCACTTGTCCAAGGGAGGACCAGCTCTGACAATACTGTACTCAAAGGGTGTTCTCCAGTCTGTCCTTCAAACTCCTCACATCATTGTGATTCCACCATTTTCTGGGCTATTTTTTCCAGCACTTCACTCTAAATAGTGTCAGAAAGCTAATCTAAATATCCTTTATAATGTAAGACCATCGTTGAGCCACTACAAAATTAAACGGTCTCGTGTTTAGAAGAGCAGAGAAGAACAGAAGATACTAGATCTTCTGGCAGTACCAGCTGTCAGCCCATAGAAACCCTTGCAGGACTAGGAGTAGCCTCAGTGCTACCCCAAAATTCTTAGAGAAATATTTTCCCAGGAAAACAAGCTAGTGCTTTTCCATGCTCTACCATCTGCGCTTGCTGGAGACCAGCTTGGTTACTGACATCCTGCAAATGCATCAATAGGAGACAAAACCATTACGAAACCAGCAGAGATCACTTTAAAATGCAAACAAAGCAGAATAGCACTGCACTTCAGGCCACATCCTGAACTGCCGTAAATCAGTGAAACTCGTGTATTTTGAGCAAACTATGCCAATTTGCTCCAGCTGAGGATTCGGTTCTTCATCATTAACTCCTCCGGCATCACACAGCCAGGTTTCAGAAGCTTTGAATGACTTCCTGCTTTGAGTTTACAGCTGTTCCAGCCAGGCCTTGGGTTTATCCCATTAATTTATCATTAGTCTGTGTAAACAAAAGGAACAAAACAAAAATGGCTGGGGGGAAAAAAATAAAAAAAAAAATAAAAAAGAGACGCAAACAGATGTACTCGCTTCTCCTCCACTTCAGACGGACTTTAGGTAAGAAGCATCGCTAAAGTGGAGACCTACTGGGACATGTCTCCTAGTTAGAATTAGGATGGTTTTTGAGATCTAAGGCTTGAAGAATCTTGGCTTAGATTAAAGAAAAAAATAAAATAAGCTTCCAACTCCTACCCAAGAGCCCTCTCTTTCATTAAAATAATATTTCGCTCCTCATTTCAATGTTTTTCAATCCTTCTGATTCCACCTAGAACCAGATGCAGACGTCCTGAAGTACCAGCAAGGAAGCTAATCACGACAGCTAATCCTGAAGCATAAGCAAAGAGAAAATGACAAAAAATATCAGGAGGAAAAGCTGCTTTCCTGATATTGTCCATCCACATTTTAACTCACATCTAGGTTTTGTTGTTCACATCTGTGGTTGAACACTGTTCTTTTATCTTTCAACAGGGACCTGAAGAAAACCCTTAGTCACCCACTAATGTCTGTCTCTGATTAGAAAGATTCAGGGCCAGAAAGCAGCACCGCTCCTCATGTCCCGTGTGGTTTCTGCTTCATGCTACTGTTGCACGGGATTAACATAGTGATGAAAAGCATCTTCCAGTTTTGAGTTTGGCAGTGATCCTACATTAAAAATACAGGAGATAGAGAGAACTTTGTATATGAAATAAGAAATAAACCCCAAATTCAGTATGTTATTGGTGGAGGAACACCCCAAGTCTGACTTGAATTGTCTCCAACGTACACAGATGAGGAAAAAATTACCCTGGAAATCTCACCATTTCAGGACAGGCCTCCTTTATGGGTTTTCCATATCTCTAGCTGTCAAATATATTTAAAACATAGTATCAGACAGCCTCATCTCATAATATTCTGCTGCTTCTTTCTTTGAGTGATGAAAGAATGAAAAAAGTTAGGAACAAGCATGGAACTGTAAATCAAAAATTACTACTAATAGTAATAATATTCCTATTAATTATTGCAATATAACTCCATCTAGGAACCCTGCCAAGAACTTTGTTTTAGGTCCTGCTCAAGGTGAGGAAGCAGGTGGCAAAATCATTTTTCCATCTCAACAAATTTCCCCATTCCCTGTTTGTAACACACATCAACCTGGCCCTTTGATCTGGTACATGATACTTTGCTTCCCTGGAGAATTTGGGGCCAGATGCTCTGACACAAAGTAGCTCCGTGAAATCTCTTTCGCCTTCCACGGAGTATCACAAATTTAAATTGGCTGAGAACTTTGCTCTTGAGACCATTGGAGTGAACTAGGGAAAAGGAACAAGTTTTATCAGTTTTTGCGAGAGAACAACAAAAGAGGAGCAGAAATAGCAACAGGCTTTCCACTTGCAGGGAGGGGAAACAGGTTAATTATAATGTCCATTTCTGTCCAATCCTGAGGTCTCCATCAAAGATCTGTAAAGGTGCATTTGACTTGCGTTGCCTGCAGTTTTTTCTAAGGGTTGGAGCCTATTTGTACAAGGGGAAAGACGTTGTACATGCACACATGCAACAGTCTTTCTGTGCATGGATAGTGGTACATCCATAAATGACTGAGAATTGCTATGTGTGTTTCTGTGCATAGACACATTTCAATATTCCTAATTTTATACAGGCAGTTAGGTACTGTATATCCATAGGTTTGTGCAGCTCACTTCAGTCTGCACATCACAAATACATTTACTTTCTGTGTTCATGGAGATATATCTTCTCCTACATTTGCATTAGCATATAAGAGCTTCGCCTTAAAAGCCAGCCTACTCAGAAGAATGTATGTTAGCCTTGTTAGCTGGATAAACAGTCAAACAGAGCAGCGTGTATTTGGTCACATATATATAATTTCATACAGCCTGCTTTTGATTGCTGATATATATACACACCCTCACTGTGTGCACTTTACTGCATTGCCTTGGATGCTCATGTTTAAACCCATCTGTATGGATCACATCTGTGCATTTAGCACTTTTCCAAATGCAAGCAGCGCTGAAAAGGCTCCAGCCCAGATCTTCCAGTGCTCCTCCACCAATTCAAGCATGATTTTATAGACATTCAAGTGAGTGTGTAGTTCAATCCTTTCCCCACAGAGTTCAAGTTTTGCCACAGTATTTTTATCCACAAAGGGATAAACAGTGGGGCTCAGCGAGGTATGGGGAGTGTGGATACAATCACTGGGGCAATTCCTGTTGTCCCCTCCAGCTGCCATCAGCATTTTGGTGAAGACATCGCAATGTGCAGCCGTCCTGCTGGGTCCAGCGTCCAAAGCCATTGCTTGTGCATCCCCGTCTGCGTGTGAATGCACTTCCCTCTAGTGGGCAAATCCACCGCAGAGCCCGGGATTTCCTCGGCAGCCGCAGAATATTTTCTTTAGCCCAGGCAGCAAACTCTTCTGTTTTTAGCACTGAAGGTCACAGGTCAGAGCCCGGCTGAGGACATCAGAGCCTGCGTGGGGTATGTCCGAGGGTTGACTCTGTTTCATTGGCACAAAGACACGTGCGAGGCTTTGACGTACGGACTGGGCTGTGCCTCTGCGTGTGATCCCAAGGTGCCACATGGGAGCCCTGGCCAGGGATGGTGGCAGGTGACACGTTTCTCTCCATCACTAACAGCCTCCCCGGCTGCCGAAGCCTGTACAAACCAGAAATTCTCATTCCCTCAAAATCAGTGAATTCTCGAAACATCGTTTTGATGGAGAATTCCAGGATTTTTTATATTATTTTTTGATCTAGAAAGATCAAAACAAGCTTATTGAAAAATTCCATTTCATAATGTCAAAATGTTTCATTTTGAGAATGTCAAAACACTGCAAGCTGAATGTTTAATCAAGTGGCATGTGTGGGGAATATTGCTATTATTTCCATTCAATTTTAGGTGTGGTTTTTTTTTTTTTCCCACTAATATTTTCCTTAAACTGAAGTAACATGAAACAAGAGGGCAAAAATGTCAAATCAAAAGATTTTCTTTTGATTGCTAATTGTTTCAGCATTTTTCTACTCTAAGTGGCTCCATGCTTGAAAATATTTTCAAACACTTTTTAATCAAATTGTCCTTTCTAAAGAAAATTTTAAACCATGATACTCTCAATAGGATTCTCTTCCTCTGTTGTTCTCAGCTGGTTCTATGGGTCGTCCCTTTTCATATGTGCTGGATTAAGATCTCACGTTTCCTGGCTCACAAATTACTGGGCTTGATAGGCCATCATGTTTGGGAGATTTAATCAGAAGGCTGAGAGTCCTCCTTCACCCAGTTCCTCTGCCATTTCAGATGGAGGGAGGTGGGGGTAATGAATGCTGATTGAGCCTCTGCTGGGAATGAGGCAAGAATAAAAAAAAAATAAAAAAAGCCCCATCACTCTTGTGTGATTCAATTACCTCCGAGAACTTTTATTCTCTTGGGGATTTATTCACACGTTCATGATGAATTCAATTTGCGAGGGAATGGAAGGGACAGCGGGACCCGCGTGATGCTGCCGTGATGTGAGGACACAGTGGTGGAGGGGAGAGGGTCAAAGCCCTTCTTGCCGAGGTGACACAAGGGACTTGGGCAGGGGACATGACCAAGGAGGCTCCATGGAGCCTGGGTGTGAGGAGCAGGAGAGCAACACCAAGCAAAGAGGTGTCGGGGATGGAGGAGAAGGGCCAGAGAAGCAGCAGGAAGGAGAGGAGGGCAGGGAACGTAACTGCAAGGGATGCTGCTATTCCCAGATGCTTATTTTAATCTCCAGAATGCAAAGCCTGGTCAAAATATTGTCAGATTTGTGTCAAATTTTATAACAAATCAAAACATAATCCTGGCCTGGAGAAGAAGAGATGAGCAGAGAGACAGGTTCTAATACCGTAATTTAACAAACAAGAGAGAGCTTTGGTTTTAAGAAAAAAAAAAAAAATCTGTATTTTTAGGAAAGCTGAGTGACAGATGTGAGGCTCTTCCCCTGATAGTCATTCACATTTAAACAGAGAGAGAGCTTGTTGAAAATAAAACTGTTTCCCCCCCTCCCCAAAAGATTCTTCTTCTTGCTAAATAAAATCTTCCTGGATTTCTACAGCATTTCTATTTGTATTAATAATTGATTCTTTAACATCACAAATTTAAACTGCCAACCCCAAAAAAATCCTCTTTTACTAGATGAGCTGCAGAAGGGATTCTCAACACAACCACTGTCCAAACACCATCACTAGGAAATCCTCCAGCCCCCTTGGTCAGAACAGGCAGAATTAATTCCCTGAAAATTTAGCATTTGTTTTCGTTATACACCAAAACGCAAATGAAAATTTACCCCCAGACTGAAAATGTCAAAATATTATCGGGAAACATAACACTTCATTTTTATGAGCATCTTCAGCTCCAACTATGTCAAGCTATTATAACAAAAACTGAAAACAACAGAAAACATCAAATAATATTTGTTCATTGTTTCAATAACAGCCATGTGTTTAAAGAGTGTGACTTCAACAATATCATCAAAATGAACATTTTTACCACAGCCAAAAAAAAAAAGTACCACTTCAACAAAATGAAAAGCGAAACTGTGTGTTTATGTTTCCTTCTGCTGAAAATGTGATGGAAATTGAAGCATTACTGAGACACGCTTTTGTTTCAGTAGAATGATATTTTTGTTTCAAGAGAACAATGAAAAACTCATTCTTTTTAATTATAGACCCAACCTATTCTCCTAAACCTCAAATAATCTTACTGGAGACTGCAGAGAGGGGATGATGCAGCAGAGAGCGTGATCCAGTAGAGACGGGGTCTGAACTTTGAGCTCGGCTTTTTATTTCCCGGCAACGTGCGTGACTCCAATGGACGGTCAAAGACAGAAATTATGATATGTTGTCTAAGCAGCTTTGCAGATCCCACTGTTATGAGTATTGAGACTCCAAAGGGGTTCACAAATGGGACAGGAAGGCCCTGTTTCTTACTCTCTGTCTCTGCTGAGAGCTCAGCCCACCTCACCCCATCCCTCACTGCTCCAGCGACACAGTCTACTTGTTGAATTAAATCAAAGCAAAGACTGGCTCACAAAGACAGACAATAAAATATGTATATGTTCTTTCCCTGAGAAATAGGTTGGTCGAGAAAAGAGAGACCAAGGCAATGAGCTGAGTAAACCAGAGAGCGAGCAGCGTGAGGAGCACAATGAGATCTGTTCAGTTCACTCAGGAAAAATGTCACAGAGCAAACTTGACCTTAAAATGACTCCTTTCAAAACATGGTGTTTAGGCAGAGGAAAAATAAGGGTTTCAGGGTAGGAACAGGAGCTTGGTACTGAGTTGAAGGAACATCATTTGAGGGACAAGAGGTTTTGTCCTCTCAGGGTGGCAAGGAAAGGTCTCAAGACACTGATGTTGGATTCGGACTGCTCAGTTTTGCAAAGTCCATCTAGATTTTTAAACTTGATATGGTGCCAAATTGCATGAAAATAACAAGTGTTTGAAAATACTCCGGAGAGTAGAAGCATTTAAATAAACAAACACACACCAAACCCAACAAAAAACTCAAACAAACAAAACCCACAAAAACAAATAAAATCCCCAACTAAATAACATATCTGAAGTTGGACGGATATCTTATTTCCATTAAAAGTTTTGTTTCTATCCTTCAGTCAACAAAACTGTGCACTAATAATGCAATTCAAAGTGGAAAGGTTTTAAAAAAGTGGTATACAGTGAAAATGTGGAAAGAGCTAGTCTGACATACTGATCCGTTTTCCCCAATTTTCCCATGCTATGTTCTCTTTCCAAAACAACATTTTAGCAAAGCAATTTGACTTCAGAAAAGGTTTCAGTTTAATCCAAGATCCAGCAAAGCCTGAGTCCCTCACGTTTGTTCTGGTCAGCTCTGATGAGCATCAATGAGATGCCTTCTGATCAAGTGATGTAGGTTCTACCAGAGTTAAATTTATGGGGACAGGCACCTTCCTGAGTTCTTTTAAAAAAGATAATGTAGCTGTCTTCTTCATGTGCTATTCAGGAGCATCACAAGGAGCTCAGTAGCATCAGGTTTAGACCTTCAGAGGCTCTTTGGGAAAACAAGAGCACAGCGGGGAAGCGCATTTCCATCACCTGTGATTGGAGTGACCAGCTCAAGGCCAAAATGAAAGAAGCACGGATGTCAGGGGGAGGCTGGATAAGATGACAAAGGAACCAGCATGAAAGGCAGGAAGAGAATCCTAAAGAGTGAAAGGGAAAGGAGGAAAAAACCCCACAACCACACTACTAAGATTTGAAAGGTAGATGGAAATTAGTGTGAAAGGAAGAAAAGAACCTGGCCCAGGGATGCTATAAATGCTGGTCCTGAGGCCTCACAGCCCAGCTCAACGTGCCAGTTCAGTTGTTCACTTCTTGCAACCCTGTCTCCAAAAAGACAAACGCTACCCCTCATTAAACTTATACAGACAGAGGAGTTTGATACAAGCAAAGTATTTGCTTTTTTTTTTATTTATTTCAAGTGGTCAAAACACCGTTAAAACGCAAAACTGTATTTTACTGCACTTAATGTTATTATATTTTTTGTTTTTGTTTGGTTGTTTTCCTGAGATTTTTTTATTAGTATTGTGACTACGCACAAACAGAACTGGCAAGGGAGACTGAGCAATTCTCTCAGAACTGCAGATGAAAGTAATGGGCTTCTTAAAGACTTTATTTACATTATTGAACACAGAGAGAACAGAGGGAGCGAGACAGACATGCTCACATATTAAAAGGACAGCTTGCCTATCCCTTCAATATTAACCAGGGGACTGTCAGATCGCCTACAGTTTAGTCCTTTCTCCGGTGTTATCTCCTCGCAGCTTTAGGGATGGAGCACAGGTCAGTCCCACCTGGGTCTCTTCATCTCCTGTGCCTGGACAGACCTTGTCACTGAAAGTTTTTAGGCCTGAATTTCAAAGTTCCAGCAGCTTACCTGGAGATCAGGAGAGTCAGAGAGCCTGCACATCACTCTGTTTTTCCCTCCACCTTTCCAGCTCTTCCTCCATCCTTTCCCAGTTCTGCAACAGGGAGCTGAAATTTTAAGTTCTAAAAATGGCGTCAAACTTTCAATCTCAGAATGATTGTTGAAAAAATGGATTTTTTTTTTTCTTTTTTATATCTCCTAGGACTCCTGCAGCCCCCACAAGCACAGAAAAATCCATAAACTTGTCATCAGAACTTTTTTGAGTGCGGTTTATGATAATCTGGAATTATGGCATTTTAATTTCATTTTAAGTGGTTTTAGCTAGCTCTGTGAACTCTATTTTGGATACCTGTGTAGTGCCTGAAACAGAAGATTTAAAAGCACTTCAGGAAAGTTAATGAATTACACTTGCTGAGAACTACGTCAGGTAGCAAAGTGTTATAATTTATATTCTTCAGATAAGGAAACCAAGACCTGGCTTGGTTCAAATTGTTTTTCAAAGCTATGCTTTGAGACTGTAGCAGAAGAAAGAATAGATTAGATGTCCTGTCCATGGTCAATTTTTTTCTTGCTAGTTCAGAACCAAAAGTGGACCATCTCCTGTGTGAGGAAAGGCTGAGGGAGCTGGGGCTCTGGAGCTGGAGAAGAGGAGACTGAGGGGTGACCTCATTAATGTTTACAGATATCTAAAGGGTGAGTGTCAGGAGGATGGAGCCAGGCTCTTCTCAGTGACGACCAATGGTAGGACAAGGGGTAATGGGTTCAAACTGGAACACAAAAGGTTCCACTTAAATTTGAGAAGAAACATCTCGGTAAGGGTGCCAGAACCTGGCCCAGGCTGCCCAGGGAGGTTGTGGAGTCTCCTTCTCTGCAGACATTCAAACCCGCCTGGACACCTTCCTGTGGAACCTCAGCTGGGTGTTCCTGCTCCATGGGGGGATTGCACTGGATGAGTTTTCCAGGTCCCTTCCAATCTCTAACATTCTGTGATTCTGTGCGATTCTGTGAAAAGTGCTGCTGGATAAAGAAGATATTTTATGTTATAACTGTTTGCCCTTACATTTTTCCGTATTATCCTCTAGCTTGCTTTTCCCTTGCCACATTCTCCTCCTGCAGATATGACCATGAACACGTCACAGGACAGAAAAATAAAAAAAGAAAAACAAAATTCAAAAGACCGGTCTTCTCTGATATGCACTGAAATTCTCAGATGATCTCCTGTCTTTTTAGGACATGGCTCACCGCCCTGAAAATTCACAGATTTTAAGAAGAGCCGATGTCCAGCCGAGAGCCACCCGCCGACTCCTGCCTTATGCTCCAGCAAAAGCCGAATTTGGCTTCCACCCGTGCTGCTGTTGTCACCGGCACTGGGGACAAGGGTGGCCAGATGGCTCGTCCCTGCCAGGGACCCTGCGCTGGCTCATTGCTGGCAGATGGACACGCGAGCTGGAAATACAATTAAAGTGCAAAGAGGGGTGAATAGTTGGGTTGACACAGCGGACTTGATTCAACCCATGGGTGAATCAGCTCAGTTAGGGGTTGATCTCTATGCCCATTATATATTAATATGTGTTTAATATTCAGGGTGTATTTGCTGAATTTGGGTAGCACTGAAAAACTACAACCAGCTGTATGGCCTGACCTCCTGATATGGTGAAAATCTCAAATGAAAACAAAAAATAAACCACGTTTTCTGTGCTCATTATTTAGTCTGAGAGCAGTGCTCAGCAGACATGAAGAAACTCATTTTATATCATAGAAATGTACCTGTCTTTCCTACCACAGAGAAGTTCTTCCCTTCTGTGTTTATTTTCAGATGTTTCTAATAACGTCTTTTGGTTGAAAAATAGCAAACTGTCAAAAATGAAAATATTTTCAGTAAAAGAGACAGTTTTCATGACTTCTTTACATGAAGTAAAAGCATTATTCCTTTTAAGATTGCCAAAATTTCCATTTTCTCTCTTTGAAACAAAGCCTTCAAGATTTCCCCTTTAAAATTACTTGTCTGTTACAAACTGTAATTTTTTAGAAAATATCCAAATCAAAGCAGGATATCTCAAAATTATTTAAATTCTATTTTCCAGAGTTTAGTTTTGTGAACATTTTCACAATTCTGGCTTCTCATTCTGACTCAGGATACGACAGGGTAAGGTAAATAAGAAAGGTTTGCAAGACAAGGAAACTGTTTTCTCCTATTCCACTGAAATGTTATTTCCTATAATACTAAGTGACTGATTAATCCTTCACATACAGGACAGGAACAGCCTCCTTGGGCTCCCAGGCTTAACAAGTCACACCTGATGTTTTTGGAGGTTGGGATGTGCAGCTCTAATTGCAGAGAGCTGGGCTCTCACTACCACCCGCTCCCATGTGAAAAGAGTAACAGGAACCAGCTCTTGCTGTGACTGCGTTCCTTCAGTTAATTCTGTCCTATTAAGCTTAAAAAACACCAAACTGTGGCTCTTTCCTTGGTGGCAACATTAGGGATGCTGAAAGCTGCATCCGAAGAGAGGAGGATGCACTCTGGATGTGGGTGCCTCAGAATGAAAATGTCAGGACTTTCCTGCCCACCAGGACTCAACCCTGTCAACTGGTGACTGCTTTTTCTCTTTTTTTTTTCCAGCAAAAATCTTCCTTCATTAACACTTGCCCTCACTGCTGCACTTTCAGCTTCTTCCTCAGCCGCTGGATATTTAACCCCTGTCTGTTGGAGGATATTGCCTTTTCAGCAAAAAGAGGTTATTGCAATCGAAACATGGGGATTTGTTAAATTGTGGAGATAAGTCTGTAATTCATCATCTGTAATTTCCCTAAACTGGACAGTGGGCCGATGTCCATGTGCTGCCTGCTCAGCCCTTGCAAATAAACTGGCCATTTATTCTCCGAGTTTAACAGAAAACCATTTATGGAGCCTGCAGCCCGCTACACAGTTAAAATGTTCCAGACGGAGAATGTGTTAGCCACATCTATGGCTGAGTTAATTTACAATTTAGGATCCCGGGAAGGACAGACATTGAGCAGAGCTGTACCCTGTCAATCAGCCTGACAGAGCGAGCTCCCTCATCAGAGTGCCCTCCAGAGATGCTTTAAGTGTTTTCAATACCAATAGGCAACGTTCACCTCTCACTTATGTCGGCCACTCCATTGGCATCAAAGGAATTGCTCTTGATTTACACCCGCCTAAGTAAAATCAAGCTCTTCAAGCTCACCACCATGTCCTGATAAAAGCAATGCAAACCTTTTAAAGAGTTTTCCTCTGGCCAGCACTCCAGCAAGATCAAATCCTGCCCAGAAAATTCAGAGAAGCAATACCCAACATTTCCCCACCTGTATAAGCGAGACTTTGCAATTCCCTCACTAGGCTCAGCCCAGCCATGGCGTTACTTTGAAAACCAGTGCACAATTATTTATACACAAACACATTTTATTCTAGCAGAAGCAGCTGCAGTTTCCATCGATGGCATGGGGCTGTCTGGGGCAGGGGATAAATGCTCTGCTCCTAAAATTCGCACATCCATTTGTGTTCCTGCACAGGACTCATGCGTCTTGGCCAGCGTTTGGACACGGGTCCTATGACCCTGGTCTAGCAAATTGTGCTGCCTCCACATCTGCTGGGAACAGTTAGATATTCTGCAGCCTCTTGCTCCTCTTCTGACTTGCTCTCAACCCCATGAAAACGCAAAGCTTTCTCAAGATTTGCAAAAGCCCTTTCCCTGCTCCCACCTCCACCTCCAGCCCCACCAAAAAAAGAAGCACTCAGAGCCAGGAGCCACAGCCTCGCACTCCGAGATTGTTAATGAGCACGTTTTCTGTAGATAATTATAGGGACTGGCATATTGAAAGCACTTAAAACATCTCATTCTTTTTAATTCATTAATTATATTGCAATTACGCAATTCTCAGGCACTCGCTGGCACTTTGGAAATCAGCCATTCTTGGGAGATAGAGCTGGGTTGGGAGCTGGTGAAAGAGGAGAGGAGAAACGTGAGGGAAGGGGCGGTGAGAAAAGTCAGGGGCTCCAGAGAGAATAAATGACTTTGCACAACATGTAACTGGAAACCAGCCCAGCTAAAACACCATTCCTGTGAGTTCCAGTGGTGTCCGTTAGCCTTAAACCTTTGTGCTACCGTTACTGCTAATATTGTTATTCTAGACATGCTGCTGCAGATATCTGCTTAGGATGGATTTCTTTCCCCTTCTTGCACTAAAGTCCCAGCTCTACACACCTGAGGAGCTTTTTCCGAGACCAGTCAATAACATTATTGACTCAGCCTTGCTGGATACTCTATGGACTGGATGCCCTGGCATTTATGGGGACCTTGAAAGGTTATTGCAAAAAGTCAGTGTAGGTGGGCTGCTTAAGATTTGCCTTCTATTTAAAGTTCTTTGCTCCCCTCTACTCGAAGGATGCAATACAGGAAAAGGATATTCCTGAGCAGTCCTGATGTTTCCCCACTGACTGACCACTTCGTGGAGGCCATTACTCCTAGTAGCTATTATCAGTTCCTCCCAAACTAGGAATGGACAAGCAAACAGACTCTCAGTGCAGCATATGTCCTCAAAGCACCAAGCAAATATTAATAAGCTAAAGAGAGCACACCGTTCCCTGTCCCTCAGAGAAGCAAGGTTCTGCTGTGAAGCTCACAGGGATGCAGATCTGCAAATGCAGCCTCATCATGCTTGGGTTACAAGTGTTGCCTCCGTTGCATGGATGGATTTCAGGGTGCATATTGCATCCGGAAGACCCAACATGCTTCCCAGCTCTGGATCGGAATAAAACCTGACTCTGAACTCCACGATTTTCATCATCACTCTCCAGGAGATCCTTAGCATGGGCAGGCTGGAAGCCAGGAGAGCAGGGAGCACCAAAATCACCCTCACGTCACAGACACAACCCAGCATCCCCAGTGCTGAAACCCAGGGGTGACCTCAAATGTTCATCCCACCAGGAATTCAGGCCAAAGTATCCCCCTTAACAGCACAAGCAAGACCTACACACAGCTTAAATGACTGGAATTAGCAGGAGGGGCATCTGCCTGTGTGGCTTGATCCCAGAAAGGTTTGGTCAGACTTGCTAGTTTATATGGAAAAGATAAAAAAATTGCCCTTTTTTCTACAGGGGTTTCAGGAAGGCAGCAGCAGGCAGAAGGCTGCCAGGGATGTAAATGCTCTGTACTGCAGCAGAGCTTGGGCAGAGCTGGAAATGCTGCAGGCAGGAGGGTCACTGGTGGCCAGTCCCTGAATATACTGGGAATTTGCATTCCCTATCATTCTCATTTGTTTCGTGTGATTTTCAGAGAAAGAGAGAAATGCACAGCGGAGTTGAGAGAGCCTATTTGGCAAGGGCTGATCATGTCTCTCTCTCTTTCTCTCCTGCTCTCTCGGGATGTTCGGCCTCTGTCTGAATTGGCTAATTTTGTATTCTCCAACAACTCTGTTGGCTGTAGGGAAAGAAAAAAAAAGATGGGAAGAAGAAAAAAACAAACCCTGATAGGAAAACCTGAATGCAGCAAGCAAAGACAGGGGAGAAAAAGCTCGGCTTCTGTACCATCTTCAAGAGGAGAAAAACAAAACCAGGAGAGAAAAAAGGCACTGGGATTTACCAGCAATGAGGACTTGGATCTACCGTGATTCAAAGCAACTATTTTTCCCCTGCACATCTCCACCCAACCACGCCTGAGTGTGAAATAGAAAGATGCAGATACAGGTGTGACATGTGACATACATGTTTAGGCAACACAGCTTCTGCATTTGAAGCCAGATGAGAATAATCTTAAGGATAGATATATATATAGGTATTTGTGTATTTCTCAGGAGCAGTAGCATTAGGACTCCTGTTAATTGCTATTTTGGCCTCATTAGAGAAAGAAACATTCGCTAAGTATATTCACACTGCAAATGGGATTCATAACAATTTGTTTGAGTCTGAAACCACTTGTACCTCCTCCTGGAGCAGAGCCAATGCCTATATTTAAACCAAAAGGCTGAGAGGAGCTGCCATTGAGGCTGGTGCTGTCTCGGTGTGTTTATTTATAGGCGGCTGTGTGCGGTTTGCGTGCAATAGGAACCTCAGCGCAGCGGGGAAGAGTGAGGTGTTTGTAGGTGGCTGCATGCCGGTGTTTTGCCATGGGTTTGCTACATGTGTGTGTCGGGGTCTATGTGCAAGCTGCATTTCTCCCTGCCCATGAAGCTGCGAGGGGTGGGGGCGTGTTTGTGCATGGGCTGACAGATTTATAGCCAAGCATCTGCATTTTTTGCATGCGCTAGAAGAAGGCACAAGACAGGCAGAGGAATGGACTTGCAGAAGCCTGTTGGGGTTTGCTTTGCTGTTGCCAGCCACGCAGTTTGACGATGGGAGATGCTGGCATCTGCTTGCTGCAACACCACATCAGTCCAGACACTGAGCAGGGACAGTGACACAGCACCCTGGGCTGGGGAAAGCTGCCGCCGGGAGGAAGACCCAGCTCCAAGGATCTGCCTTCAGGTGTCAAAGCTGCCTGAGAGCAGCAAAATACCTGTGATGGCAAAATACCTGCCCTGCAAAGCATTGCTGGTCTCCATGAGCTGCACTTGCCCCTTGCAGCCTGTGTGCCTAATTCCTGGCCAAGTCAGACCGCAGGTCTTTAGGGGATAGTCTGTTTTGCTGGTTTTGTAATTTAATTTTCTTCTTTTTTTTTTTTCCAAAGTCGTGCCCAGGAGTCTGGTGGGGGACCCCACAGGACACCAGGGCAGGCACAAGGCTAAAGCACTGCGGATGCTGCACAAGCCACTTCATTGAAAACACAGAAAGCTCAAAGGCTTCTCTTCTGCTCTTGCACTCTGATCACTCTTACAGAGGGATATTTTCCCTCCAGCCCTTCCGGGGGGTGGGTGATCTACTTTGGGGAACTCAGATGAAGGCATCAAAACGAGAAAGCTGCTAGAGGATGTGGCAAGGAAAAGGAGCGGCATCAATCTGATAAAGTGCATCCGAACCCACGTATGACCCCGGGTGACTTTCCAATGATTGCGACTCATAACATCCGTTACAAAGAATTGCCGCAGCTGAGCCGAGAAAGGGCATCAACTGAGATGGATTTGATCACATCAAACCGCTGGTCTCATATAAGATGCTGCTTTTCCTAAGCTGAGGGTGACACATAAAACTGGCCGCAGTAGCAGAGACTTCAAAATAATTGCGGTGGTGAAACACGGTGCTGCAGGAAGGGTCCGTACAGCGGCCTGAGTGTGGGAGCCGGTCAGCTCATTGCCATCGGAAAGTCTTTAAAAGCTGAGTTTTCACCTAAAGAGATTGCCTCTCTTTTTCAGAGAGTGTTTTGCTCACTTGATGTTTTTAATTATTTCTTTTCCTCAGGCAACCAGAAAGCCTGAGGATCAACAAGTCTCTGTTCTCAGCAGTACTCAGACAAGCACTGGGAGAGCTTCCATTTGTCTTATTTTTTTTATGGAGTCTCTGAACAGATGTATCTCAATCAAATTCAGTTAGCTTTTTCTGACAACAAAAAATTGTTGCTTTTTTTTTTTTCCTCTTTTTCCCCTCTGGAAAGTGATGAAGATTATTTTTCATTGTTGAAATATTTCAGAAGAGAGAAAGAAAGACAGAAAAGGAGGACAGGGGGAAAGCCACAGTATTTTCTTACCATGTCAGTTAGTTTTAAACTGAAATCTATCCTAAGCGGAATCTGGAGGCTACTGCATCTATGGCTGCATCTGCCTCAATGAACTCTACACTGTAGGCAGGATTTAACCAGTTTTATAAAGGAAGAGGTAGAAATGTTAAAAAAACCCTGAAATTTTAAAGAGCTTTGCATTAAAAATTCAAATTTGAATTTATAAATCCACTCACATAAAAGACACACGAATTTTGCCTCCTCTTTACCTACAGCTCTGCTATTGCTGGAATAGATTTTATTCCAGCACTTCTCAGCCAGGGTACGTGGGATGTTCCCCAGGGTGGGACATACAACAACACCTACACCAGCAGAGGAGGTTAATTCAGCATCACGGAGGGATTGTGTGCAGCCCCCATGGGCTGATGGTGCTTTGTTAGAGACCTGGGAGAGCCCTAATGGCTTCAAGGAGAAAGACCATCCAGCAAGGCTGAGTATGGAAAATCGTGGTGATTTCTCCACCTAAAGCAATTTTCAGGAAGCCCAGAGTCAGCTCTTTAAATCCACCCTCTCCACACACACCCATGGCAGTGCAAACCCCAGGCACACGGTGCCTGTTGGGTTTGGAGAGCAGTTCTTCACTTCTGGTTCTGGCTTTCATCGCCTCCCACCACCTCCCCAGCCAGGAGAGCTCTGAGGGATCACCGCCTGGATCTAGGAATGCCGAAACTGCAGGAAACTTCATCAGCCAGCAGCTCCAATGTTGGTCGCCATATCTCTGTAGACAATTAACTGTCAAGTAATTTATATTTGGCCAGATCACAAAGTATTGAGTGAGACCTTATTCACACTCCAATAAACTGGAGACTTGCTATAGAAGGAATTCTGTATGAACCTGAACAATGCAATCCATTCTGTATAATTTCCATCAGAAAGGCATTTTGCTACCAGAAAGTTTTGACCAGGTGTGGCGGGTTGACCACCTGGATGCCAGGTACCCGACCAAGCCGCTCCATCACTCCCCAACTCCTCATCAGGACAAGGGAGAGAAAGTATAACCCAATACACCAAGTCACACTCTGTCCTGGGCATATCCACCTTATAACAGGACTCAAAACACTGAAGATGGAAGAATGCACAGTAACTCCACCTGTAACTGTGCATTTAACTCTGTTAAGCTGTTTCAAAGAGCTTGGTCTCACAGATCGGTAACTCAGTTTCCCCATAAAGAAATATGAAGAGAGAAAAAAGCTTTCAAACACAGACAGCCCTGGGGTAAGGAATAAATACATGTCACAGAGACATGGCCTGGCACAGGAATGATTATTATCATTGCAGATACACAGACGTGCTGTTACTTTAAAACATTATTTTTTTTTACATGCAACTAGCCTGTGGAAATCTGCTGCACTCACTAAAAGAAGGCAACACTTCCAAAGGGGGTAATTCAACACCTCTAGAGTTATAATTGTTTCCAAATGCAACATCTTTATCCTATAACACAAATAAACACTTGCTGGTAATGGTGTGCTTTGTTAATTACAATGATTCTTAAAATCTGCCCTAAATATGCATTATATTACAGCGACAATATTATAAATGAGCATCGAATGACATTCATATCACCTATTAATAGCTGGAGGGTTTTGGCAGGTGGGATTCTGGGATTTATGTAAATGAGGAATGTGTTCTATTAGAATTTCAGTGGATCTCTTCTGTAAACTTCTGCTGTGCTGAATTAATGTCTACAGTGCATTTCCTTTTTTTTTTTTTTAAAAAAGAGAGGAAGCCACTTACATATATTATAGGGGGATAATGAATTATTATTATTCAAAATGTAGGTTTGTTGCACTCATTTGCATATAATGTTTAATTTTCACAGAATATTTCATTCTAATGCATGCAAAAATGATCAAAAAAACTCCCCAAATATGCTAATGTAAATTCTATTGCAACTACATTGCAGCCTTTATTTCTGGGACTTTATTATAAAACATTAAAAAAAGAAAGCTCAACATTAAGATAATCTTTTAAAAATATGGCAATTGTTCTGATTTAAGTGCTGGGTGAAACTCCTCACACATCTCCAATTACTGGAAAGCTGTGGACAAAAATACTTTTGTTCTGGTGCAATAGGAATCCCAATGAAATCAAGAAAAAGTCATCCAGGGATGTAATTGGATTTTTTCTTTTTAAATTTGCAATGGGAGGTGTGTTGAGAGCCACTGATGAGCAGCTCAGCTGGGTTCTCCTGCAGGTGTGGGAGTGCTGAGGGAAAGCCCCAGACCCAACACATCCTGAGGACCATGAGCCTGGTCTCTATTAGGGTCAGTCTTTTCCAATTTGTGTCAAAGGAATTTCATCATATACCTCAAGACAGACAATTCAGACACATTCATTAGCTAAAGATACGTTTCTATGTCCCAGCCTCATCACCAAGTCCTCAGTGGTTCCCCACTTTTCATTCCTGAGCATCTGATAACAAACCTATAATAGATGATGCCGTAAGGTCCCTGTCCACTATTGCTACATCTTCACTGCTGAAGCCAAATCCTATTAAATTAAACCCAGCCCAGGAACAAGCAGTGGAGCAAACCCTACCTGCCCTGCTCAGGGTTGTATCCAGATGCTGTAGCACTTGGCGCAGGTCTCCTCATCTCCTCCGACTTCTGTGGGTTCCCTTGTCACTCTGCAATTCAGAGGTGAGAGCAAAGTTTGGCATTAGCGCTGTGCATCATTCATAGTCCATCCTTCCTGCTCTTATTTAAATCTCCCTATCATTTATAATGATTGCAATTAAGTACCCTGTTCTGGATTTACACACATGGACACACATTAATCTAAGGAAAACTAAAAGAATCCTTGTCAGTCCGTATCTA
Organism: Patagioenas fasciata; assembly: GCF_037038585.1. Classification (NCBI taxonomy): domain Eukaryota; kingdom Metazoa; phylum Chordata; class Aves; order Columbiformes; family Columbidae; genus Patagioenas; species Patagioenas fasciata. Next base: position 5,420,629 of record NC_092539.1, read on the forward strand.
AACGTCATCCTTTTTTTTTCTCTCCATAGAGTTCACTGACAAGTCTGTGTTTTGAGAGCCTATCTTTAGACATCTGCTGCTGAAAACCTTCTTTCTATGTATATAATTAAAGACATTATTTTACAGCATTCACATTTTTACAATCCAGTATCATTTCTGTACATAAAAGCTTCGGTACTTCCATCTCTCCCTTATTGCATTACACTTGTTTAAGTTCAGTAGTTCTTATTCTGGGAATAATACCAGCGGCCATTCTGCAGCCACAATTATTAAACTAGGGCCTATAAAAGGAGATGAGTTTTAGATTGCACCTATAAATGATGATATGTGGGTTTCTAATGCTTTTCACTGACTAGAAGTCCTAGTTTAGAGGAAGTCTACAGAAAACAACCTACACCCCTGGCCTGGGTTGATATTAAAGGCCAGAAAAGCCTTATTCTGGGCACACTTGTAACAGAGAAACGTGAGACAACAGCTCTTCATTACAACAGCCCTCCCTGTTCCAGGCATTAGAGGAGGACTAGGGAACAATACACGGGAAATTAAATATGCTGAGGAGGTCTAACCAGGGAACAATACTCACGTTAAACTTGTAAACAAGAGAGTGGGAGAAGGACTAGAGACTGCCACGCATGACAATGTCTGAGAGCAGAGTGATCATGGATGTTAAACAAACAGCGCATCATAATGATATTTGTTTGAGTTCACAATATGGATTCCATTCATACCACAGCTGTCATGAACTTATATCTGTATTTATTCAGAAAGGGTATATGCCTAAAGCATGCTAAGTACACCTGGGAGTAGTAAAATATAAAGGAAAGATTTAGAAGGGTTGTGGTTTCTCTTCCAATGAAGGGAATGTTTTCAGAGCAGAATACCTTCATATAGATGTGTTTTTCTATAGTTGAGCACGTAAACCAAGAGATGTATGTTGAAAGACACTCAAAAAAAAGCTGAAAATGAACTGATTTCCGACTTCTTTCCTAAGTGAGACTTTCTCCTCCAGATCCCTGAGCCCAGCCCCTGTTGACCCACACTGGACACTGTCATCCCAGAGCCCCCACCTCGCAGACCTGGCATCCCAGGGGAGCGAAGCACCTGGAGAGGAGCCCTGCTCACCACCTGCAGGGTTCCTCCACCCCAGCACTATTCCCTTAATCAATCATTAACGAAGCAGTAGCTGGTGATTGGGTTTCTCCCCAGCTGAGTGCAGCTGAGGCTCCTGCCCTGTCCTTTGTTTTGAGAGCATCAGCACTCTCAAGTGCTTCAAACAGATAATCCTGTTTGCTTTAACCTTGCTGTAAGTGCTTGGTTGCTGCCTTGTTTTTTCCTCCATGCTGACAGGTTCTGGCCTGGTATTCCAGGCCTGTTATTATATCCCTGAACTCTCTGTTCGGGGGCAAACACATGGAAATAGGGGGAGAACAGGGGGTGTCTTGCTGACAGGTGGGGGGATGACTACCAGCCTCACTGTGCCAGGGAGCATCAGTGTTAAAGTGATTAATTTCTCTTCTCCATTACTCTAAATTAGCTAAACAAATCCCTCGCTAGGGCTGTCATATTGATGTTCAGCATGCAAATTGGTTCTAATGAGCAGGGCACCGCGAGCTGGTAAATCGATGGGTTCTGACGCTCAGGTCCTGCACCCAGCACTGTGTGAAAGCAGAGGGACTGCGGGCAGGAGGCAAACACCCTCAGGGAACCCCAGGATAAGATCTACTCAAAACACCTCGGTATGCAAAAGACAGAAAACATCTCCTGGCCAGTGAGACATAAAAAGTTTCATGGTGAGAAGGATGGGGGGGGGTGGGTGTTTTTTTTCCAAATGGAAATGACTCAGCTGTGCTTTGCGAGCTAAACCCAAAGCACAGTGCCCTCGGTTTCATTTGATTTCACCTCCCTGAGTGCAAAATCCTAGCAACAAAAATCTATCCAACCTTCTCCAGAAGATTCAGTGAAAGGGGTTTTTCAGCAAACGCAAACGGCATTTTCAGCTGAACCCATTTCTATGTTTTCTATAGAAAACAGAGATTTCTATATTAATTGGTAGATTGTTCAAACCAAAAGCTTTTCAGCTAAAAAGCAAAACCATCCTGGTGTTTGCATTTTTTGGTTAACAAAATATTACTACTTCACATTGGAAAACAAACAAATAAAACCTTTGCCCTCAAACAGGTCTATTTCCCCACTGACTTCTGAAGAAATCATTTCTCTGACCTCCAGATCACAGCAGCTTCTCTGCCTTCTTCTCCCCCAAGTGGGATCACATACACACTCTTGGTAGAACTTCAACCTCCAGCAGGATTCAAGCATGTGCTTCAGGTCTAACACATGATAAAGCCTTTTGTTTCGTAAGTAATGATTTCAGGAGATGCTTTTGTGGTTTCAAGCTGAGATCACTGGGTGGGGCTGAGCAGAAGATTTTCAGAGGATGCAGATGAGCACTAAGTGGGAATTTCAGATGCTCGTGCTGCACCCTGGGCACACTGCCCGCTTGAGTATCTTTGAAGGTCTTAGTGGGTGTCCACTGGCATTTTTTGGCACTTACTGCCTTTGAGTACCTATCCTGAGTGTATTGGAATGCACTTTCGGGTTAGCAATTATTCAAGTGATATAATTTCTTGAGTATTCAGGCAGCAACAGAGAATTTATGAAAGTGTTTGACAATTTTTAATGTGTCAGCATGGGAAGTACGTTATTCATTATTCATTGATCTTTTTCTTTACCCCCCCCCACCAGATTTCCTGTTCAGAAGCATCGTGTGTTGCACTTGACCAACCATAATGAATAATGAATTAGTAGCAAACAGTCTAAAGCAAACAGTAAAAGCCAATAGGTTGAAAAATTATTTGTCCAACCTATTTGATGAATACTTAGAAATAATAAACCCCTTTGTATAAATCAGGATCAGTCCACAACAAGTTTGCTAACTGGACTAAGGCTCTGGTTCAACAGCGTTAAGCATGTCCTGGAGTCAACAGGATTTTCATTTGTGCGTATAATTAAGTGGTTAAAAAGTTAAGTAACTTGTTGATTCAGAGCCTGGCTTCTTAATGAAATCGCTGACAACAAATAGTCCCATACTTCTTGATGTGGTAAATCCTCAATACTTAATCTTTGGAAGAATAGTAAGAGAAACAAACAAAAGCAACCAAACCAACCACCAAAACAAAACACAACCAAACAAAACAGAACAAACACTTCTGTATGTTTTCCATATAACTCAAAGACACTGCCACTCTAGCGCAGCACTCAGACTGTGTTGGCATCTGGGGCAAACTAGACCACGTTTCCTACCCAGCATATTTGTGATGCTGGTTGAAAAACATCAACTGTCTCTCCGGACTGGTAAAACACAGAACTGATCTTGTTCAGCCCTGGGGCACTGAAGCTGGGATCCTGGTAACAGTAATTCCCTGTTCTTTAGTTACGCGGGCAGCCTGTCCTGGAGAAAGAGCCTGGAAGGCTCCGTGATGAGAAGTCAACACACGAATCCATCAGCCCTGGGGGAGCTGATGGTTCAGAGGAAACGCTCCAGGTGCTTTGTCCAGCGTATCCATCCTGATGTTTGATCTGAGACCCCCAGAGTCTTCTGGCCCTTGAGAATGTGTTTAAGCCCACAGAGTAGCCAGAGCCTTGTAAGGAACTTCTGTTTTACAATGTTACCTAAAAGAGACTTTTGTTGTTTTGAAATTGTCAATGTGCTTTTAAATATAAGAAAAAAAGGACAACAATGAGCTTTACTTTGGTTAAGATACTTCAAACAAGCAGGTGCTGTTTTTTTAAAGCAATCTTTCCTAAATAATTGCTTTTTAAAAAGGTTGAATATTAACTTTTTTTTTTTTAATAGAGAAGGTATGACCAACATTATTTATTAACTGATGTACCTGTTCCTGTGTGATCCTGTTGCCATGAGTACTGCTGTTATATTTATTAATCACTCTGTCAGAAATGGTTATGTCAGCAAAGACAATGCAGATCCCTCTGGACGATACCCATCTCCTGAAGTTTTGAACTATGCTATTCAAATTTTAGAAGAAACAACCAGCCTTCTGGTGCATATATCATAATCATCAGCTAGTCATCTATTAGAAGAACTCCACAGAAAGATCTGACTTCTGTGGATTTCAGCAGACACAGATATAAAATTGTTAGAAATTCCCAATGCAACTCCAGATATTCTTCTGTACTCGGGAACCCAAACAGCTTTCCCTGACAACAGATCAGAAAAAACCTCCTATTTTATTAATTTTTTCTCCTATAAGAAATTTCCATTACAAAAGCATTATTATAAAACCTCTGGGAATATATATATATATATTTTGCTCACACACATGCATGCAGAAGTTTTTCTTGTGAGTACCTGAAGACCTTTCAGCGAACCTTGGCAAGAACAGCCAAGTCTGGACAAAACAAGAGAGTCCTCTGGGACCAGCCTGAATTCTGTTCCTGAGCCAAGATCAGCCACTGCAGCTCAGGGAGGAATCCAAAGAGAAACTCATGTCCTTGTGAAACTGTGATTAAACATTCAGCACCTCCAAGAGGAAAACCAAAACAAAACAGCAAAGCTACATTTCTTTTCTGACTCTGTTCAAATACAGAATCCTTTAGTGGTGAGGTAGAATTCCTTATGGATTCTGTGGGAGTTCTTCTTACATAAGATGCAAGAAGAAGGATTACGTCCACTATAAAATAATGGTTTCACATTTGATTATGGCCAAGCAGGTTCCTGAGGATCCCACAAAAGCTGGAGGGGCCTTGTACGTTCCATTTGTTGCAGATGCGAAGTTACATTTCCCATGGGGAGGCCGTGTTTATCTAGGAAATGTGACTCTGGAAGCCAACAGATGGCATTCGTAGAGCTGCTCTGCCAAGGCAGCCTTGCAAACGCCACAACCTCTGCCAGCTGGTAGCCAGACCTCAGAGGCAGATGTCACCAATTAGCAGAGATCCCACTCCTCAGTCACTGGCTGGATTTGTGATGCATGAGATCAATGCATGACAACAAAGGAAGACCTGCCCAAAGTCCTTCACAGGCCAACAGCAATATTCTCACAGAGTGAAGTGCAAGCTGCTTGAAGAGGTCAGTGCAACTGGACCAAACCTGCTTTTCTTTCAGAACAGGCATTTGTTTAATCCAAGTCTTTTCATTTAAGCATGTCATTTAACTGAAATTTTTGTGTAAAGTGAAACTTCTGGTCAGAAACAGATGATGATTGCCAGAAATGGTCAAGATAAAGAAGTAGGAGATGAAGATCAGAAACCATGCTGCACACCAGGACTCCAGTTTAGGAGCTCGTTCCAACGGTCTTAACAGGTTGTTGACTATTAATGGCAATTTCTATACAATTTTAGTCCTTTCACCAGAGAGAAATTGGTTCACATGGGAAACACAAGATAAACATCCACAGCTTTTAAGGGTGTTTCAGCACTGCATTCGCTTTGGACATTGAGGTTCCTTCAGATATCTCTTTCTACGGCAAGAACGCAGAACTTCCCAAAATTAACTTACAAAAGTCCTCTTTCCTGGCAATGGTTCTGAGGCAGAACCTTTGGAAAACCACGGATATAAACTTGCTAACTTGGCAACTCCTTAAGCAGACACAATTTCATAGCACTTCTCATATATAGGCAGACAGAGATGAGGTGACACTGGACTGTCATCAAAAAGAAAGAGCAGGTTCTCATGCCACACAGAATGACAAAGAGAACTGTGGCTGTGAACTGTGAATTCTTGGGGACAACAGGAGCCCTCACTGTCTTCGTGCATCACGAAGCACAAAATGGAGACTGCTCTCAGTTGGGTCCTTTAGCTGCCACGGTAAAATAACATTCAGACAGGGAACTCAGCAGAGTTTCTGTTAGATGGACTGATGTGGCAAAACACCTGAAAACACTGCAGGAATTAAGGACTTGGCTACAGCTCTTAAAAAAGTTACCATTAGAAATGGTAACCACATGGTGCCCATGGGAAGAGCTTGCTACAGTGGCCACTTCCCTGAACTCCAAAGGACTAAGCTGAAGGACTGCTCAAATAAGAAAATGTATATATATACCATTTCTAAGCATGCTGCTGCCCAAGATGAAAAGAAACCAGAGCCCAAATGAGTTTATAATGGCAAATAATCCCAGGAAAATTCCTTACAGCAACTTCCTCCCCAAAAGTTAGTGGCAAACAAAGCACTAATGGGGTCAAGCAGGGTCTGAAAAATCCCAGCCACCTGGTTTAAGAGGCTTTGCTGATGATGAGCAGCTGGCTCTAATTGGGGTAATAATTGAGAGGAGAGCAGGACAGGCGATGTATGATGGACTTTCTCACCTCTGCTCTGGGATCAGAGGTAGCACTTTGTCTTAGAACATTTATCAGACTGTGGATCGGTAATATCCAAAGAGGAAATTACTTAAAGAAAAAGGGTTTCTAAATACTGCAAGCCATTGAGCTAAGAGATCTTCAGGAAGGATTAGAAAAAATGAAGGATTATCCAGGAAAGCAAGAGAGCCTGCTGAAAGGGTGTATTTTGGGGTGTAAAATAGCTTCTGACTCATTTAGAAGTGAAAGCTGTTTCTCTATGGACTACATTGCAAATGAATCAGGGAGTTTTTGTTCTGTCAGTGTGTGTACACCACCTGGCACAGTGGGCTCTGTGCTGTGTTTGAGAGGGTTAGAGGAATGAACATTTATTTTCCATTATGTTCTATTTTAGAGGGTTTTTAAAGAGACACAAAAAAATCAATTAAATTCGATGTAAGTGGAAGAGATCTACATCTGACCTCTCTCTACTGCAATATAGAATTGGTTAATCCATTGGAGTCAAAGGAAACGACCTTGTGAAGTAAATGGGCTCAAAATATGACCTGATGTTAGTGTGCTGGGGGTTGGGATTGTTCTGGAATGACATCAACGTACTAAAGAAAACAGTGCCAATTAAGTACTCTGAATCAATTTACATACCCATGGCGTTACCTTTGACATATGCTTTCAAAAGTACCCTTGAGATGACTGTTTTCCCTTGTGATGGACAATTTCCAAGCATATTTATTTAGATATGATGAACTTGAATATCATGAGGAGGTGGAGCTGTTGTGTGTTCTGATAGATGCTTTCCAGACAACAAGTTAGATTTTTTCTTTCCCTCTCCCTCTCTTGCTTCCTTACAGTCACAGTAAATGAAATTCCTTGTGTGGCCATTACAATATAAGTTTAAGCCATGAGCCATACGATGTGAATTTACTGAAAAATGGGAGACCTGAGAATTTCACAACAGCCTGTCTGGATTTAGATTAGAGCACACCGCCATCGGTGACATAATATTCCAGTCACACTAAATCATTTCAGCAGGAATGCAGCCTGCTAGATACCTACCGAGATTTTCATAATTTTGTTCTTGTACGGCAATGTACCACTGGTGACATAAGATTCAGCTTTAAGGCAGACCTGGAGTTAACCAGGTAATAGGAGCTATACAAGTGCTTTATTTTGTTCTTTTGCTATATGTTCTACATGTGCCTAACATGGGCCCCTTGCTTCTGCATGGGAGGGAAAGTTGCAAATAGGTAGAGACTGAGAAAATAGAGAGTGAAAGGGAGTTTTGAGGTGTAACATGGGAGGAAAAGGAGAAGCAAAGACTGGGTGAATTTGCTCCCAGATGATGTTGAATGGTTGTCATCTCTATCCCATTTCTGGATTCACTGGGTGGTCAAAGCTGGTATCAGTGAACTGTATCAGGGAAGGGATTTTGGGAGGGTACAACCTCAGCACATCCATGTGTGTGCTCTTGTGGGAAAAGCTCATGTGCTTGTTTGGAAGAGCATGGAAAAAAGATGTCCCAGGTGAGATGCAAGGCTGTGAGGCTCCCTCTTAACATCCCCACTGCAGGCCCCTCAGGAGAGTCATTACCTCCAATTTAGTTCCCTGAATGTCAGCAGAAAGGCTGTAATCATTTGTTTGGCAGAGGCAGGGCAGCCCAGGACGTTGGTGGGACCTGTCAGGGTGTCACTTCATCTCCCGCACACGTTGTTAGAGGCTGACAGCAGCTTGCCGTTACCATTGCAGGGCCAATTATCCCTGCGTTGCAGGAAGAAGCCCCACATGGCACCCCCCTTCCTCATCCACTTGCCCTTCTGCTATGGATCATTAAAATAATTTTACACACACACGTGCAGCTGTTCAGCTCAGTGGATTAAGCCCATCCCAGCTCTGAGTTCCTCAACCCTGTCACCACAAGCAGGAGTACTGTAGGGTGGCAGGGAAAGATGTATTTTTTTATATATATTTTAGAAATCAGGAGATATTAAAGGCTTATGTTTCCCCCTGGGTTTAATTACACTGAATGTATTTAAATTCCTCTAATAGGTAGTAAATCTCTGAAAATCTGCAGAACAGAAGAGGTTTCACCACCTTCAACACAAGCCGGGGGGAACGTAGTTCTTTGTCCCAGATGGATTTCTCCAGTGTATAGAAAGGTGGTTCCTACCAAATTTTGACTCCTGGTCTTCTTCATTCTACATGAGGATGTTGGCAAATGTTTGGAATTCCCTGTCACTGACCATACAGTCCTTTGCCTCTTGGCTACTTGCTCCCAGCCCTGAAGTGTTCAGGCAGGACTCTTCATGGCCATCCCACAATTCACTGCTTTGGGTATCTGGGGTCTGTCACCCACCTACACTTCATATCTGCCCACCAGCCCGAGGGATGAGCTGTGCTCCATGACCAGGTTGCTCTTCTACTTCCGTCTCTCATTCCCACTGTCCACATGTAGCTGATGTCTGTGCTGAGATTGCTATTCAGGACAAACCCTCCTCCACTTATTTATAAACTTCTTGGCCTCTGGGAATCTCAGCCACACTATCTTCTCCTTCACCCTATCCAACTGTACCATCTTTCTCTTCAGTTTTTCCTCTTTTTCATTTTTTTCCTCACCACTTCTGTAAAACAACTTAAATGTCATCTTTCTGCAATTACCCACAGAAGAGAGAAATGAATAGGAACATTCCCACAGGGGTCTCTGTCTTAAATGAGGCTTTTGTTGTTATAAATTGTTACTCAAAGCAGTACAAGCCTTTGGAATCACTCACATGTTCCTGGTAACTTGATGCATGGGGCTTTGAATTCAGAGAGCTTGTTTGGAGTCTGCCAGCTTTTCTGGAGATATGAAATCTGAATGCATTAATTCACAGCAACCACTTTTACTTAATGGTGTGTGCCACCTTGCCAGGCACAGGTGACTTTGCATTGTGCCCACCACAGCCAAATGACTAAATCGGGGAGAAAACACAGTAGTGGGGCTTCAAAATTTCCCCTAGTGCCTTTGAATCCCAACTACCCTGGTTTAGGACAGATGTTTCCCATCCCAAGAGGTGCAGTCTTGTCTAGTAATAAAAGCAAAAGGACTTGGCTTGAGGAAGACCCAGGTGTCCCTTTGCTGTTATGCTGATTTTTAAGCCTCCTTTGGGTGAAGGGCTGCACCACCCCTCCCCATCTCTCAGTTTTCCCATCAGAAGGGTGAGACAGTGGACAGACTTCCCAATGCATGGCAGAGAGATATCAAGAGGATTGATGCAAAATGATTTAAATCCCCCTCTTGAAGGTTGGGAGAAACCTAAGTGCCAGCTGAACTCCACAGTGAGCTGCAATCCTTGCTTACAGCACCTGGACAGAAAGAGTTATGGGAGGACTAAGCTCAGAAAGAGAGCTGCTTGGTTTATTTTTAGCCCCTCCTGCAAGATTTAGGGGTGGGAGGATAAACACTGAGCTTTGAATGGGGTTGTGGAGAGAAACCCCAACAGCTGCACAAAGCTGAGCGGTCACACTCCTGCACGAGCTCCCCCATGCATTGCTCTGGACCTTGGGATGCTCGGTCCAGAAAGCCAAGACCTACAGAGCACATAAGCCCAAAGCAGGACCAGAGGGTCCCTTGGAAATGTGGGCAGCAATCTTTGCCCACTATTGCCAGGTCATATATTTTTTTCTGCTCCTGAGGAAGGAACTGAATGGAGCCTGGGTGCAAAGCACTGATATAGCCAGAGCGGCAATGCCAAGTTAAGCTGCCAGCCTGAATTAAACTGTATAATGAGGGTGTCAGTCACTTTTGTAAAGCTTAGGGAGGTGAGAGGGAAGGAAGACAGCCTGGCTGTCATACCACACAGGCACACACCCATTTCTCCTTCCTCTCCTTGTGCCTCTCTGCACTGCAGAAGGAAAGAAACAAAGCCTACTGCATCTTCCCAAACAGATCACAAAATCAGCATCCTTTGAAAAAAGGGCTAAAAAAGATATTAAACTTTAAATACCATTTCTTTCCACGCTGCTAAGCAGCTTATTTATCACAGCATGAGCCCACCTTAAGAGCTGTGACGACAGAAAGCTCCGCTGGTAATTACTGCAGGGAGCCAGCAGGCATGAATGAGTCACCAGAACAGCAGACAAGGTAAGGGGAGACAGACAGACAGGGAACAAGGGCCAGACAAGCATGGTGCCTTGAAACCCTCTTGGGAAGATATATGTGCTGGTACATCTTCTCTGCCCCTTGCCAGGAACCATCTCGCCCCACAGACTGATGCTGTTGGAGCTTTCTCAAAGGAGCATCCTCAGATATAGGTCAATGCCTTGGGTACGTGGTCCTGACTTGCCAGGGGAAAACGAAGCTCTCTTGTGAAAAGGGTCCTCAGCTGGCTTGGTCTGTGCATGCATCCAAGCTGTGCCCTTCAGAAATGGTGCTGAGCAAAGATACCCTTGGTTTGTTGCTGGCTGTCCTCCCTGCTCGCAGACATGCTGGCTTCATCAGCAAGATCTGTCCTCCCAGTCCCACGCAGTGGGGGGAATGGAGCCACTTCAGTTAAATGAGTGACACTGGAGTGAATCTAAGGCGACAAGCTGGGTCTGCTGGGAAGGAAAGGCAGCTCAGCACCAAGAAACCTTTGCAACTCCTGCCCAGACATTAGAATATGTTCCCTCCTCCCGTGCAATGCTGGAGCTGACAGCAGGGTCAGCCCATGCCTTGCAGCAGAAATAGCAGCTCTGGAAAGAAGGGAGATGATCTCCCCTTGCATCCTGGGAGATGACAGTAGGTGCCATCCTTCCACCATCCTCCCCCCAGGGAAATGATGCCAGATGTCACCCCCCTTTCTTTCTGTAATTGAATGCTGTTCCCAGTACAACTTCCCAGGTGTTTTTAGAAGGACTTTACCATTACAAAAAGAACACAATTAAAACATTATCAGAGTTTGGTGATTAATGCTGCAGAAACATGCACAGTGGTAAAATTTCCTGAGCTAAATTGCTGATCAAAATAGCAAAGACACATTGCAGAGGGGAGAAGAGACACAACATGGAGAACTGAGTCGCCCGCATTCACCTTCTAGTTTGGTGGGAGCAGGACTCAGATCTCCTGTTCCCTGTCCACCAGGTTTCCTGGATCCAGGCACAACCTGTTCCTCAAGATGATAATTAAATGGGACACAGGCCCTGAGCAGTATCTGATTTAGCTTTGCACCTGGTGGGCTTAGTCACCGACATACACTCATCTCCATAAGAACAGTGCCTGTTACCTGTGCTCTGACACATCAAATGTGGTCTTAAAATACCACTGGGTTTCTTACTGAGCTCCTGTGGGATTTCTCCAGATCTGTCTCCCCTGCCAATTGCGCTTAAATGAGTGTATTCTCTGACAGCTGAAAACTTTGTGGTCTTTCATCCCTCCTCGCCTGGGCTTTTGTCCTCCCCACCAGCCCAGATCCATGTTGTACCCTTCTGCAAGTACTGGCAGCATCCTTCTGCTGTGGCTACTCCCAGGAGCAGCTCTTTAGGCTGTAAAGACACAGAGGAGGTCTTTGGCAGCCAACCCAGTAGTAGCAGATGGAAATGTGAAATGCAGGAGGAAAACTACAAATGGCCCAATACAAAAACCTGACACGTTCTGGGCCTGCACATCATGATCTCTTTGGAGCTGTGAGATAGCAGCAAATTCTGAAAAGGGCTTTTTTAGGTGATGCCTCGTGGTGTTGGGCCCTCTCCATATACTGGCCTTCACCTGCATGTGGAGATCACAGTTCATGCAGCAGGAGCTTCATCCCTGCTCCAGTGATGAGTTAACACACAGCATCACGCAGAGCATCAACCTGAGCAGCAGGGAGAGCTGCGGTTGTTGCCTGTGTGCATCTTTTCCCAGTAATGATCCAGAGTAGTTTTCTAGTGTATAAAAATGTTTGAGACCCACAGGTTTCTCCCTGTCCTTTTGCACAGCCATGACCTTCAGGAGGTTCAGACAACTGCAGAGCCATGTGGCTGCTCAGCTGGACTTGTTAATGGCCATCCCGCTTCCAACAGAGAGGCCTGAGGGAAAGATGGCTTTGACTCCAGAAGGGAAACGACTATTTCTATGGACAGCTATCAAGATGGTGGCTCCACGCCATCTCTTCAACCTGAGATCCTGACTGGAAACTTCCAGCAGCCCCAGCAGGAAGAACTTGGACCTGGCAGTGCCAGTAATGAGGTCCAGCTGGCTCCTTGGCCAGCATCTCTCTAATACTATGACAATAATGCTGCCAAGAGCTGGTCAGGGCTGGATGAGCGAGGAGGATGAGAGGTGTGGAGGCATGAATGTGGTGCTCACCAGCCTCAGAGATGTGAGATGTCCCTGTACCATGGGGATGCAAGAAAACTACACCCAGAAGGCTTGGGGGGCAAACACAAGTTCCCCCAGAGCCTTCAGAGTTCTCCTGGCATTTGGAGATGACCTCTTTCAGTCTTTCCAAGTTCAGAGTCTACAGAAACTACAAAGTCCTGGTCCTGAGGGGCACCCACCTAATTTCTGCTGTATCTCACATCTCATATTGTCCATCTCCCTTCCCTGCTTCTGCGTATGATCGACCAGACTAGGATAGTGAGACAGTCCTGTGTTCTGTGCATTACAGATCTTCTTGCTAACCAGCATGTGTAGGTGGCCAAGAACAGGTAAGGAACAGAGTAACATTTATATTTCAGAGGGAACAGACACCTGCGGAGGCTGCATGGGCAGGAGGAAAGGGGGATTTCCCTCTCCCATGTCCCTGGTACCCTCCAGAGAGCTGATGCTGCATTTTGCCCATGTGGCCACCGGAGGGCAGCCCGAGGGAGGGAGCCGATCCCAAACCTCCCAAAAAACGGGGGGATGGAGGTTGTGGGGGGAGGCAGCAGGCGGGGATGGATGCTGGGGGTCTGCAGTGGATCAGGCGGCATCCCCAGTGGGGAGTGGGCAGTTCCATTTGCTGGAGAAAGTTCAGCAGTGAGCTGGAGATGCGCAAGCTGAAATAGTTCGTCTGTCTGCTAGGGAGAGGAATTTTACGTCTGTGCAACGAGGAAAGCAATTAGAGGCATGATTTAATCAGCTTGTTTTAGTGGGAGCATTAAGGGACCTGGATGCAGCATCAATAAGGAGCAGCCAGAACGCAGCAATGGTGTCCAAAGTGGTAAAGCCGCCTCCTAAACGGAGCGTCTCCGAGGAATATCTGGAGCCTCCAGCCAGGGCAGGGTCGAAGTTGTGATGGCAAATTGTAGCTACAGCTGACGAGAGCTGGGTTTTGAAATAAATCAGGGGGATCCGACAAACGCCCCGAGACACCGGGGGAAATCCTTTCCCACTGGAGTTGGCAGGGCCAAGGGATGTCATGTTAGTCACTGCAGGGCCTGCCTATCTCTGCTTGGAAGAGGTTTTGATAAAAGCATCCAGGCCAAAATATTCATCTGTGGTTCATGACCACAACTGCCTCTGCCCTTCACATCGCTGCCATGCCCAGCAGGGACAGGCCAAGCTGCTGCACGGGATGGCGTCACCCCAAAGAATTCATAACCGAACACTTGGGACTGACCTCTTGTGTCGTGTTTACCCCTCGAAGGAGCCCTCAGCATTTCTGCCCTCTTTGGAAATACACAGGGTGGTGTGGCAAGATCTTGTGACTTGGAGACATTACAGACATGGATTTTGAGCAAGGTAGAATATAGTCCCAAACTGCTCGCTTGCAATGCAGACTTCTGTGCTATTTTATTGCTAGGTGGAAAGGCAGTGAGGGTCTCTGGTTAACTGAATTTTCCCTGCTTTGATTCGCAATGCAATTTCACTTGTTCCTCCAATTGCTTCTCTAAAAATCCCAGTGGCAGAGATGCAAACTGTTTGTTTCATTTTTTTAAATGCACCAGACTGTATTTCTGTGGTAGGTGAAACAATGCTTTGCACAGATCATCTGCAAAGTGCTTAAGGACCCAGCAGGAGGAGAGGTGCTGCATGAAAGTAAAATATGGCACCAGGAGAAAAAAAAGGATAAAACGAAAGACTTTGCCATTTGGAAAGAAGTCAATGTGACCTTTATTTTCCCTGGGAGAGACCAAGTCCCAGCTCAGTGGCAGGAAGGTGAGTGCTATGTCTATGGCAGCGTTCAGAACCAAATAGCATTTACTTGTTGTGAACTCACTTTAGCTGAAAAATGTAGGGTGCCCAGGGAAAGAAGTCTAAAAGGAAGATAAATGCTGAGGCAAATGATTTAAAATCCTTGGGCTGGGGTCGCAGCCACTAGAAACTGCTACTTCTGTGAGCAAAGACCTGGATTTAGTTCTGTTGCTGATAGATCTTACGTGGCCTTGAGTATGTTGCCATCACTAAAACAGGCATCATCTCACTTCTTTCAGGAGTCTGTAGAAAATAAATACTTTGCAAGCCATGATGTACTCACATGTTACAACAATATGAACTACGTAAATACCTAAAATAGATCCATTCCTGTCAGCAACTATCCAGACATTCTGAAATCATTCTCATCAGCTCAGTTTCCAAAGATAGATGGTTCCAGACTAACCTCATTTCTCTGAGGAAATGATATTTTTTTTAAAGAGAGAAAGGGACACTGATGTATCTAACCAATCTTGATTTCAGTGTAGTGTTTCAACAGAGCCGTATTAGTTTCATTAGTTTTGCTGAGAACTAAAATAAGACTTGTAGACTAGTCTCTGCTAGTGCTTAAATGAGGGATAATAAAAACTGAATGAGGAGTTGTTGTTTTCTAAGGTAATAAGGATTTCTTAATGAATGACCTTGGTCTGCAGTTTTTCAGCTCTGATCAAGCATTTGCTTATGGGGAGCTGGGAGGCGAAGTTTCACTGACACAGGGAGGTATAGCACAAGGAAGATCTGGATGATCTCAAAGGCTGGAGGAAGGGGCTGGAGTGCAGTGCTGTAATTCACATGGTTACATATGTCAGGACCGGGAACACATTCTCTGCAAATGTCACAGGAGAAGAAACATCAGGGTGTACAAGCTGATCAAAGAAGGACTGTGAATCACCTTTGAGCTTTGTCCATTAAAATGTCAAATGATATCCTAGGATGTATCAGGCAAATAATTCCCCAAAGAAACAAGGGGCATTAGTAGCATTATGCAAAGCCTTAATATTCTTTTTTCGGGAATATAGCATGGCAGCTTTGGCCACCCAAGGTCAGAAAAGATAAATGCAATGTGGATGGATGCAGAGAGACCCTTTCAAGGATCTCCTTCCCTTCACTCAGTTTTAGAAATGTGACTAGAAGAGTTAAGCTTATTTGGGATATAATGGCTGAAAGGGGACGATATCCTTCTCTTGTGCAAGGGAGCTTAGACCCAGGAAACAGTGAGTAGTAAAAATAAAAGTATCAGCATGAAAACCAGTGGGCAAATGTAGACCCAGTAAAGTAAGGAAACTGAAGTAAGGTGCTGATGATCAGACCAGTGATATTAAAAGCAGCAAGCAATCTTGGCCCTCCTTCAGCACCTTATGGGTGACACAGAGTCAGGCTAAGGCTAAACAAAGGTGCCTTTTCCAGTGGGTCCCTTAAGAAAATTAAAATCTCTCATTCAGCTGTGTGATCTCCCATGGTCCCTGACAAGGCAAAAGGAAAATGGGGCTGCTGCCCCTCCAGTGTCAGTCTTCTGCAGCCTAAGGAGCTGAAGCAACTCTGAACATACCCAAGTATCCCTCTTTCCTCAATTTTTCAACCAGTTGGTCTAGACAGCTCTCCTTCATTGTCTGTGTATCCGAATAAGCAACCTTTCTATAAGTCCTTCCATAAACATGTAATCTGTATTGCATCAAAGTCTTCTTTGGTATAATCCCTAAAAGAGACTTGCACATAAGAAAAATATGGTCCATTGTTTTGACATTCAGCACTGCATAGGTAGTCTTCTCAATCTCACTAATGCCCAATAAGTAAAGGATATTTTTGACAAGTCCTGACTAGTCTGGGATACACAGAAAAGTAATAAAACATGTTTCGAAAAGAGATCTGTTATATTTTTCAGATCACAGTAAATCTTAACATAAGCCGTGTACAATACCAAGGAGCTATTACTTCTGTGCCATACAAATGCAGGCGAGCTCATCTCCCACCCAGCAGCTCCCAGTCAGGCTGCATCAGACAGGAGAGAAATTGGGAGAAACCTCCCTCTGGTCGGTGTTTTGGAAAGGAGCGGTCACAAGGAGCTGTGGTCTGTGGCTTGGAAAAACAAGAGGTCTGCAAAGCTGAGTTTGAACTCCGAGAAAAAGGAGCTCAGACCCACGTCAGGGTCTTGGAGGAAGATATTGGTAACAAGGCAGCACGCAGCTGCTGAGCCAAAGGCAGCCACTGTAAATAAGATGCAATATTTGGAAGAAGGTGGCTTGGGCAGTGGGTGAGCACAAGCTCCTTGGAGGCCGGTGTGACCCCAGGGGGGATTTCAGCTGGGGCTTCCCAGATGGAAGCAGAAGTGGTTTTGGTGCAGAATTAGTGCATATTGCTTTTTCTCTGCTGATTCAGCATCCCCAGCCTTGCCAAGCATGTGGGCTTTCAAGCCATTTACATCCAAAGGGATTGTTTGACAAGCTTCAACCCAAGATGTTGGCAGATAGCCAAGACCGACTTTGTTACTCAAAGATTATGTTTACAGTGAAATGATTTAGGGATTGAGGGATTATCCAACATGGGCCTGTAGCCCAACACCTCCAGAAGTACCAAATACCTAATGATTCCTGACAGCAGGAATCAATCTTCAAGAACTGAGATTCTTTTTCTTTCTTTTTTCTTGTCCTGGGATAAAGCAAAACTGTTCAAACAGTGCTGTCTACAAATCATTAATAAAGGCAATTGGCTGATTTACATCTGGCATTAGAGAGGTCAGAACAATAAAACATCACTTTATTTTGCAGTTCACACACACTCTCTGCTATCCTTAATAAGCCTGTCAGAAGCCAGTGCTCGAGGAGAAAGGAACGTGGGGTATTGCAAAGCGCTAGATGGGGAGGACCAAGAATTATTAGTGTCAGGGGAATATTGCAGGATAAATGAAGGGGTTCATTTCTAACAGGGCAGAGGGTTTTTTGCTGTTGTTTTTGTTTGAAAGGTTTATGGCAAAATAAGAACAGGGCTCTGGGCTCTTTAGGAGAGGACTGGTGTGGTGTTCCCATCAGGGAGCACCATTTTGGCTTTGTTTTTCGAAGCTGGGTCTGTCATTGAGTATTTCCCAATGGAAACTCCTGTCCTGTTAAGGAGATCTGATAGAAAGTGTCTTTAGATTAAAGTCTGAGTCCAGCATTTGGAGAATTCCTTAATGAAAAATGTTTAGCATCAATATTTTGCGGTGCTACAAGGCCTTGACATGGTGTTTATTTCTCTATGTGTAAGTCACACATAATTCTGCTGCATCTAGTTAAATGGGCACACTCTAGTCCTCTCCAAATACCCCATTAGCAGAGTGCTTCTTCCAAGTGTACAAAAATATGGAAATAAAGCAGTGAGCAGATGCCCACACCACGGGCCAAACTTTGCCATGCTCAGAAGCCAGAATGAGTTTTTTGTGTGTTTTTTTAATGCATCTGGTCCAATTTATTTTTTGTTTTGGAAAAATCTGACCTTAAATAGATGCACTTGAGCCAGGAGGCGCTAGGGACAGAAAGCTCACTAAGGTGCAGATCCTACAAGCTACTGCACACAGCTGCACTCCAGCTGACTGCACGAAAAAGAAGACAGCCCCATGCAGTTTGCTTGTTCGGATTATTAGACAGCACAATCAGTGACCTATGCTAGATCTTGAGCTATTTTCTCATTGTAGAAAATCACAGTTAATAAGCTACTTTACCAGTCATATTCCTCACATATTTTTCTTAAATATCATCCTGAATATTGTATCTTTTCTATACCCAAAACCTTCCTCCCCCAAAATCAGAAAACTACTCAACAACTAAGCAGAAAAAAAATATATTGTGCTGAAAACAATCCTTTGTCTTCCATGTATGATTCTGAACAATTCCCTGGTTAAATGTGAGACAGTAAGTCACAGCCATTTTCTTAAACTCTAGGGGCATCAAATTCTACTGTCCATCCCTCAGCCTTTCAGGCTGCTTCCGTTAATGATGATATTGATTTTGATTTTAGTTTCATCTAGTTTAGGTCTATCCCAGTGATGGACTCCCGCTGTTCCCAACAGGGGATTATTCTGCGCTCTGGCAGACCCCATTGATAGGAATCTTTTCCTGATGTCCAGCTTAAGTTTTCTTTTTTGTTTTGTTTAAACTTTTTGTGCTTTGATTGGGTGAAGTACTCAAAGGCAGGAGTTAGGAGTTAGAGAGAGAGGAGAGGGGAGGCCAGATGAGATAAATTGCCAACCTAGTAAAGAACTGTGCAAAAGTTTCCTCCTGAGGCCTGACTTTCTGTTGCAGCCATAGGTTTTATAGGAAATACCTTTGCCCAGAATGCTTTGTAAGGAATAGAAAGGAAGAGAATCATTATTTAGAGGATCCTGAGCCCAACAGGAGACACAACATATATTTTTTGGTAAAAGGATTGTGATTAAGATACAAGATTTGGGTTAAATTTATATATATATGGGTGTGGGGGGTGTTTTTTGTTTTGGTTTGGTTTGGTTTTTTGTTTTTTTTGTTTTTTTTTTTTCCGGTGAATAATTTTAAAATAATGTGGAATTGGCTCTGATTATTTCTATGGCTTATTTTTCTATTGCATCCTCCCACATTCCTGTACTGCTGTCAATGCCAGATCTGTCAGATGAGACCACCTAGGCCACTGTCCTGTCTCTAGAAGTTAATAATGATGTAACTATTGCTGTTCCCCACAGATGATCCTAAGCAATTCTTCTTTCTGCTTTTCATGCAAATATTTCCCAGCCTGGGAATCCTCATAATCCTCTCTCCTATCTCCAATTAGACTGGGTAAGGATCAGCGGCAGGCACACTGCTGAAGATGTTCAGAAGTCTTCTGTACTGCCCATTTTAATGCTGACAGGAGTTGCCAATGTGCCCAAAGGGATGTAATCTGAGTTCTTCTGTGATCCCAGAGAGCTATAGACTCATATCAAAAGAAGTCAGACATGAAGATCTCCATGCAATAATCTACTGAATTATGTAAACTACCAAGAAAATCTGCAAATAAAACTGCTTGAGAGGAGTAAACAATGCATAGGACATGGAAAGAGCAAAGGAGAAAAAGCGAGATGAAGTTGAGCAGAAGGGAAGATATGAAAATGAAGTTGAACTTGACATCCACCCAGGACACAAGTCATGTATCTTTTTAAGGCCAGAGAAACATATTAGGATGATTACAGCCTGACTTGCTGCAACACACAAATGGCAGGCGCTCACCCAGTGATTCTCTCATTAAACTTAAGAACTTGTGATTTTAATTAAAAAATATAGCCTTCAGAAAAGTTATTCAGCTTCACAAAAGAGGCTGACTCACCATACCTCTTAGGAACCTGCTCTGATGACTAATTGCTCTTATTGTTAAAACTGAACCTCTAATTTGCGACATCAACACTGACAACCTCCAATTCCAGCCACCTGATCTTGGTCTTTTATCTACTAGAAGGAAGTGAAGAAGTGGGTGTGTGCAAAAGAAAGAGAGAAAAAGAGATGCTAAGTCTCTCTATAAAATGCTTTTCTTGTAAACTGCAGAGTGAGGGAAAAGTAATCCAACGAGAACACGAAAAAAATGCGAAATTACCACATGGTGACCAAGGCAGGTATTTAATCAGGGCATTACTGAAAGAGGGGGAGGTTTAGATTAGGATCATTTGGATTTCATGATCTTTTTGATCTTTTGGGGAATGGGATGCTAAAAACAATCTCTATATTGTGTTCCTCAGGGGACAGGGAGGGTTTGTAAGGAACACAGCAGCGATGGGTAAAATACTGAGAATTAAGGAAAGCCTGGGCAAGAAGGTGGGGGTTTGGAGAGAGCAGCAGCAAACCCAGGGGAAGATGACACAGTAATATGGACTCGTGCAAAACTGGACGAATGAAGACTTGGGCTGAAGAGGTAAATCAAACATGGTAACTAATCAAAATGTGTGGACCATTGAACAATTTACAAGTGTGGACAAGGAGCAAGAAAAAGACTACATACATTATGTGGCATCTTCTGTCTCTAATTCCACGCTTCCAGCTAATAGACCTAAATCCTGACAGCTTAGCTTGAAAGAAACGAATTTCAGTGTTGTTTTGCCCAACAATAACAGAGAAACATGATTCAGACAAACATGGTTTTTTCAAAAATTAACAAACAAGACCAAATCCAAAAATAAAAACTTATCTAATACACTGTAAAGCAAGCTTTTTTTTCCCCCATTCTAAGTAGTTTACTACTCAGCTGTATAAAAACACTGTTACTAATGACAGACAAATTGCTCATGTATTCTGATTTTTGCATGATGAATTCTAAGGTCACATTAAGAGCAGGAATTGTAACAGGTGAGTTCTGGCAAGAAATGTTAAATCCTAACAATTTAAAGAACTTGATTCCCTTGACAAGCATTTCTGCAACCAGCTATAACTGTGTCCCTTCTAGAAACCCTTTATAAACCCGGTATATAATTTTGGTGTCCTGTATGTATCAACAGCCAGGAAGACCAAAACTCCTCATTGACCAGTGGGAACTGAAGTTCATGCCCTGGGTCACTGAAAGGTAATTTTCTTTAGCTTTGCAATAAACTCTCTATATTGACCTAAGACCTCCAGCATTGCAAGTGGCTAACAGCATCCGTAAAAATAAGATGTGGGTACAAAATATCTGAATTTGAGTAGGTTTGCTAGAATTTTATAAATTTACAGAAGTTGAAGGTTATGCCATATGTCACTAGAAAGTAATTTTCTCTGAATGTGCAATAAGGGCTTAGATTTGATTTATGACCTAAATATTGCAAGATATTAATATATCTCCACACCAGATGGTAATGTACATGTAAGGAAATGTACCTTTTCTATCCTAAAATTGCAAGAATTTTCTTTAATTTACGAGGATAAACTCAATCAATGGCATTCATTAATTTTTGAACACTGAATACTTATGTGGAAGGTCCCCATCTCTCAAACAGATAGCTGTGTTATTCCTGTATGAAATACATTCAAAATGTTTCCAAAAACTGCTTCAGAGACTATATATGTGGTACCCACATGTGTATCTACTAGAGTTGTCCAAACTTGACATACTTCCACAAACAGACAGTGTTTTGGACCCTTGGGATCCAATTTAGATGCTGTCGGGGATTACAGCTGCAAACAAATAAAGGGAATATATATATTCAGAATCTAGTTACAGAAGCCAACAAACATATCAGGCAGGTTGGAGGGAAGGGCTCCTTTACAACTCCAGGGCAAAAATTCATGAGAAGGCTCTACAGCTATTTTAAAATTTACCAATGTGTTTTTGTGAAATGCAAAGACATCTCAAATTTTGTTTTCTAGGGACAAAAGGCAGTTGACTATTTTCTGCCGTTTGCTCATAACTGCATCAAGTCCAGCGATTTCCTGGAGAGATGTTAATATCTTATTTATATACTGGGTAAACAATATGTACTTTTCTACCTGCAGAATAAAAGCTATGCACCAGAAATTCTCATATTCCCTGGCTATCAGTGCATAAAATCAATCTCTGTGCCAATTCCTTTTGGAACTACAAGTACAGACTAAATAATAAGGGTTTGTTTCAAATAAGAATTTTCATCCCTTAGGAAACTCCGGTCTTTCAAAAAGTAGTTTCATCTTGAATCCGGAGATGTTAATATGAGAGTCACCTGACCCAAGAGAGGAACACAGTGTGTGATGGGAATTGAAGTCCAGCTGAGGAATGCAAATCACAGCAAAGAACAGAAATGCAAAGCACCGATGAACAACTGTTTCCAGATCCTCCCGCAAAATCCATTTTAACGTTGTTTCCATACAAAACACAGTAATTTTGATTTTGCAGGCGGACGCTTTCATTTCAAATTCACCTCTCTTCTGCTCAGTGGCATTAACTCACCCTGAATGTGACTTTAGCACAAATGGAAAATGTGGCACAGGGAAATGATATTGTTTCAAAGGTTAGGTGACTGTTGCCCAAATGCATACCGCTGTGTTTGAAGCTTTTCTTTACAGTCTATATATGCCCTCAGGTCACTTTGCTGCTCTTAGCGAGGAACTGGAGTCAGATCCACACTCACATCTCCTTGGCGGCTGCTCTTGTTTCCAGGACTGGGCTTTGAGCAAGCCTGACATTCACCCCAGCTCTGCCTCTTGCATTTTCTCCCCTCATCCTCGCAGGGAGCTGTCTGAGAGGTCTTCAGGATCTGGGAGCTCAGGAGATGCTTTACAGGGATTTAGTTTACAGTGAAAGCATGGACCAAAGGCCTTAAATGCCTTGTGATCGCCTGCCGGGAGGCCGATGGACATGCGAACAGTGGGGGTCCCGCCAAATGACAGAGAAGATGGGTTATTATTTCCCTTCCCCTTCCCTGCCATCCCAGACCTGTTATTTCAGGGCAGAACAGTCAGCAGAGGAAGCGGAGCTTGACTCCCAGGCTCGGTTCACATTTCAGATGCAAGACACCAGGCGGCTGGAGTGACGGAGGCTGTCACATGCTGAAATGTTTGCTGTCTTGAATGGGAAATAACACGCAGAGAAAAGTCTCTCCCCTGCAAAGGTCCAGCTCAGACCAGTCGGAGCTGGGAGTGAGTTATACAGGTCAGTAGCCAAATTCACTCCTACTTGCTGGTTATGGTATGGACAAAGGCGTAGAGCAGCCAGCAGGGGCTGGGAAATACAGGACAAGATGCTGCAGTTTCTGCTGAATTGAGAAACAGCATTAGCAGACGTGAGTGACTGATGGCTGATTTGTCCTCAGCACATGTCGAAAGAACAAGCTTCCTCCTGTAAACCGTTTTCCCCCTGCCTGAACCGAGAGAGGGCTGCAGCTCTGGTGAAGTGGCAGATGCTACTATCAGTCACATGACTGAGCAAAAATGCTCTAATTTTTAGGAATATGGGATGATGCATTCTACTATCCAAGGGTAATTTTTTACTACTTATTCTCACTTGCCCCTGGTGCATCCCCTGCTATTTATTTCTAGAGTTTTCCTCTTGGGTAGCAGGCTCAAGTCTTGTCTGCTGTCCGTCTTACAAGCCATAAACAGGAAAATACACTATTTCTGCAAAAATACACACAAATACAGAGATATTCATGCAATATTGCATGTGCCAGCAACATCTCAGAGCCACTGCTGAGGGCTGGAGAACCACAGTTACATAGGCACAATTGTGACCCTGATGTGAGGGCAAATGAGAATCCAATTTCACAGAAATTTAGAAAGTGTATTTCCAATTAGGAAAAGGGACACACAATTGTCTTTCGTCATTTCTGTGCCACTACTCATCTTAATCCGGGCCTAGGTCATGTATATGCTAGGTGCTGTACTTAAAGAATGAAAATCAGCCCCTGGTGTCTAAGAGCTTTCCATCTAGGTATAAAGCAAGAAATGCGTAAGAGAGACAGGAATGTAGGGAAATAATGAGATGCTGTGGGTCAGACTGAGACACCAGTGCAAGAAGAGCAATTGTCATGGGGTTTGCAGACATTATGAGTTTGATTTAGAAAACATTTTGGGGGATTATGATAAGATAGCCTTGTAGCTGATCAAGAGAGCACGACGAACAGTATGGGATAAACATGAGGGTAACTTGTTTGAAGATGGAAGAAGTGGGCGAGGGAAGACTGGCACCAGGGGCCAACTGAAGGTGAGAACCAACCTCTCCAGGCTGAATGACAGATGCAGGAGAGGGTGGGTGAAGATGGACTGTGAAAGCAAGAATGTGCAGCATATGTTTGACACGACAGAGAAAAGGTGCCACCAGCAGGGAGGGTACGGAGGGATGACACACTGACAGCAGCGGGCTGGGAGAGGGATCTCTGCATCCGTATCCTGGAAAGACGTGTGAGTGGAACCAGGTGGCATTTGTTGAGACCAGAGGAAAGGGCAGCTCCTGCTGTCATTGCGTGACACGAAGTGAGGGGCTGGACAAAAGTTATGGCTGCAAGGCAGGAGAAGAAATATCACATCTATTTAGAGAGGTTATGAGGGGAAAAGGCTTCTAGGGGCATAGCCTGGATGTGAGGCTTTGGACTGCGATCTGGGCTGATGCCCAGGGTTATGGGGCCAGCAGGAGCTCAGAGGCAGCAGAAAAGCGGTGGGGTAAAAACGAAAATCTTTGCACCAGCCTTTACAACCCCAAAGTGATGGTCAGGAAGTCCCAAGGAGATGTCAGAGATTTCCTAGTGAAGTGATATAAGAGAAACCATTGTTATCCTGAAGAAACAACACAGGTGGTGTTTATCCAATGCAGAAATGACAGCCTGATGCCTTGCTAGAAATTGCATGGCACTGATTTGTCTTTGGATAATTGTTCGTCTTATGCATTGTAAGTTACTTGTTGGCTAGCACCCAGGACTCCTCAGACAAGCTTTGGCATCCCCCGTCTAAGCTGTGATCATTTTCATATTTCTCATGTCTTGGTTTTCATGTAGGCACATGGTGTGTATGGGGTTTTCTTCTGCGAGTTGTGGGTACATCTAAAGCAGGGATACCATGACAGTATCACTAAGAGATGTTGTTCTGCCCCAGATGCCCATGAGCCAGCCTGGCCCTGGCTGAAGGAGTGGGTTTCACTCTCTGCAGATGCTGACAACTGTCATTACACTCCTTGATGAACCATACTTTTTATTTTTCTGTTTTTCATTATTCAGTATTTATTTATAATAGGAACACTTTAATTTTTTTTTTTTTTTTCCTTCAGGCAGAGAAAGAGATTTCCACAGTGTGGAGTGTAGCATTTCCACAACACAGGAGCAGGACAGCCTGATTTGATTCCCCTCTAGCCCTGGATACAAACCCTATGACCAAACTTTTCCCACGGGACCCGTCCATGTCTCCATTTTCACACAGTAAGGGCCACACAACCTGGCCTCTCAACAGTTGAATCTCTCAGTGGATCCTGATCAGCTCCTTCCCAAAGGATTGACATAAACAGAGCAGGTGGTAGCCAGAGTTTGTACCCTTCCACCCCACCTTCCAGAGCCTCCGGCAAATAACAGTCAGCCATCACTTAGAAGCAGCTTCTCTTGACAATGAAAGTCATATTTTGTTTTGAAAATACTCTGTGCTTGGAGAAAATAAAAACTCTGCACCCATAATGTCTATCTTTGCATTTACTTTGCCTCGGTGTCACCTGCTCTCCCGGGGAACCACGACCGCACGCCTGCTGCAGCCCCCGGCTTTATGCTCTGACAGCTTTGTCCTCTTCTGCTTTGTGGGTCCAGTCCTTGAACAGATCAGTGTCTTTTGATCTCACTCCTCTCAGCATTGTCAAAACAGCCCTGTCAAAACAACTGTCACTGGGACTGGGAACGAGGAGTCTTTCGCAGCTATAAACCTCCTTGTTATTTTGGAGAGTTCACATCTTATCTGGGCCACTCTTTTATAAAACCTCCTGACTTTCTTTTCCTCTCTTTTTCTCGAGTGATGAATTCCAGCAGGGTGACTTTACACGGGGTGCACTGAGCAGCATGTGGTATTAATGAGTCATATTGCAAATATTTCCTTATTTTCCCTAAATTTTATCACTGCAGAGCCTGACCACCTTGTGAGACCAAAGCACAACAGGGAAGTGTGGAACTAAAGGCAAATGGAAACTACGCAGTTTTTGTTAAAAGTCAGAAAGGTTTTCTGTGAAACTTGAATGATAGGTTTTATTGGTCCTGGACCAATACATCTTAAGAGAGTTTAATTAAAGATAATCAAGATGAGCCACCACCATCCAAGGGTATATTATGACTCCTCCTTAGGCAAGGGGCATCAAGAGAAAAATGTAAAAGGAGGAAGATTATTAAAGAACTTTTAAGCTCACTGGACAAAGTTTTGGAGTTAAGACTTGGGGATTTAGCCTCTTATCTGCAGTTTTCCACTTTCACTAACATTCAGGAGAGAGATACGAGAACTAATTTCTTCTCTGTTTCCATTATAAGGAGCACATTTTTCCAATGTAACCCCTGGAAAAGGTATCATCAATCACTGCTCTTTTAATCTGGGAGTTGTGACTTCCAAGAGTTTGATGAATAGGTCCAGAAGTTACTGTAGTTTGTGACCTTCCTTTCTGGACAGATGGAAGGAGAAATTCTGAATTTCTTATACCTTTTTGACTTTGATCAGGAGTCACACTGTAAAGAAGATTTGGAATAAAAACTTGACTGGACATTGGCATGGACAAGAAGAGCGTGTAGCTGAAAAGTGTAGCATTTGTCATAAAAAAAATAAACAAACAAACCAAAAAGAACCCCACAGGAGAAAAAACTTTTTTGTGTGTGTGTGTTATCTGTCCCACAAAAAGAAAAATCTCTATGATGCTTTATTATGTAGACATATTCGATAGGAAAGTTTCTGAAAAAGAATTTGAACCACTAAATATGGAATTTTATACAAAATTCCGTTTGCCATCTGCAAACAGACATATCAATACTTTAATAACTCATGCTAAGAACCCATGAGGTAGCTAGACTCATTGACTGCACAAATCCTGGAGGGCAAACCCTCTTAGTCCATCAGCACAAAGTTCCTGCACACCAGGCTGGAATATCTGTATCACAGCACAGTTGCTCTTTCTGGTGTGTCAACAGCTGAGACCCAGGAGGGACAACCAGTAAAATCGACTTATATGTTATCAGTTTAACATCAATGGGTTTTAGAGACTTCAGATATGACTGAACAGCTGCTTGATTTTGAGGGTAATAGGAGGTTTAAGGGTAAAAATCTTCCAGCGTCCCAGGCTTCAGACTTGGTGTCTTTGATGGCAGAAGATGCCTCTGACCCGCGATTACTGTTGTGAGCAAGTGTGAACCTGCTGTAATTCTTCAGGCTTGAATCAATCATGCCAGCAAAATCAGAACAGCTTTGATCAGAACAGCTCACTGTCCCGCATGGCTGAAGGTATAAAATCACCGGCCCTCATGTTCGAAGTAGAATGGGCATTCATAAATCAGCCTGGCAGACCATAAATTCATTTACCCAACAGGGACACGGTCAAAAGCAGCTCAATGGGCTTTTAAAGGCCTTTGTGCAATGCTGGAAATAAACAATGGATGGAGGGGGTGTGAGGAGAAGAAGAAAGTGGTATCTTTATCCACTGCTGGGTGAGCTGCTACTGGTCTGATCTAGGGTGGCCCTTGTTGCTGTTGGTTCTGCTTTGGGAGGCTGGGGCTGGGTACCCCAGGGCTGTGGTACCAACATCTCCCTGCCAGGGATACAGACTTTTGGGTCCCTTGGCAAAAGAATCCTACTTGGCATAGGCAATACAAAATGTCTCTCCTGCCTGTTTCTGCTGGTCTCCAGCAAAAGCAAACTAGGAAATAATCTCACAGCAAGAGTCCCAGGCAGGGGACTTGGTGTCCTCAGGGAGGGATGTCTCCAGCTGAGCAGCAGGAGTTTCTGTGTTTCTAGGCAATGCCACATGTTTGCATCTGGATTTAGTGTTGCGGGAGAGGAAAAAGTCCATCAGACATCCAGACTGAAGTGTCAGCCCAGTCTGACAAAACAGAGTCACTTGAAAAGCCTGCATGCAGACATGAGAAGCACAGCAAATGAAATCTTTCATGTACATCAGAACAAGCCTGAGATAGTTTCCATAGCTGTTTCTCCTTCCCTTTTATCTGATTTCATCTGGCTTGAGAAATATATAGATATTATATATATATTTAAACAATATAACAGCAATTCTGCCAGTTGCTTCTAATAAAATAGCTCTGCTGAAATAATACAGTGTCTGAGAGATCGGGTGTAATATGGTTAAATGCTTTTACAATCCCCCATTAAAGTAAGTGGATAGAAATTCATAAAATATTTATAGCATTTGAAAAGTGTTCATTCACAGATCCATCCGGAATGCGAAGCAGGCCCAGAGCAGTGAGTGCAGAAGACAGATGTTGATACCATGATGTTCCTCTTGCATGGAGAGAGAAGATGGACTTTGGTTAAACCACATTGCTGAAAAGTAGGAGGCTTGAGATCAAACCCTGCGCTGCAGTTTTAATCCAGTTACTAAAGCAAGGACACTACACTTCTACTGTTCCTAGCGTAAGTCCAGGGGCATTAACGAGACGTCGGAGTGGGGAAAAAGGAGCTATGATTTAAATCTAAGTGATGAGAAAGGGGTTGGTTGCTTTTGAGTCAGCGCTGAGATGTCCTGATCTCTCGCTCGGGAGGCGTCTGGCTGAGCGGCTTCCTGTCTGTGGCCAAGGTAATAGCAGAGCTGGCTGCATCCCCCTGGCTGGCAATTACCTCCAGTCCCCTGGGTATTAAAATCAGCTGGCACTCCTCCAAAGGCTAGGTTTTTAAAAGAAAAAAAAAGAAAAAAAGTGGTATCTCTGGGGTTGTTTTCCGCCTGAGCAAAGTCCGTGTCTGTCTTCTTGCGTCAAGTCCCATGTCTGCAGCCACAGGCTGTTTGATGCAACGCCCAGGGAAAGGCGAACGGGCCTGAAAAGCTTATGGACTATAAAAATAACTTCAGGATTAGAAGAGGTGGCTATGAGAGGGACTAGAATGAACTGCCTGAGCAAAATTAAGTCAAGACCCGGTGTTAATCCAGCAGCTTTAGGTTAAAAGCAGCCTTGAACTCTTTAACGAGGCCATGGACAAGATTTCTACAGAAGTAATCTACAGCTGCAGAGGAATAATCACCTCCACAATGATGGGAGGAAGGAAATCTGTTGGCGAGGAAGAGGTGGGAAATGACCAGTGCACCCCCCTGTGTCTGAAATGTCACACCAGAGGGGACTTGTTCTGTCTCCCACACAGAGAACAGCCCCAGACTCATCTCTGACGCTGGGTCTTGAGAAATCCCTTTGGAGGGAATCGGGTAGGAGAAATGAAGATACCTGTGGATCCCAAGGACCATTATTCCAGGGTTGGATTCCTGCAGTAAATATCCCAGCTGTTTCCGGAACAGGTTTGGCAAAGAACCCGAGACAAAATGTTCTCCGTCACCCTGTGCCAGTCTGTTTTGAGCAGCCATCAACTTGACATCTGCAAGGACTGAAAAGCTCCTAGTGGTTCCTGTTTATTAGAGATCCCAATTCTTGTTCACGCCAGTTTTACCTTTGTGTCACTCAGCTGACTCGATAGCAAAGGAGACGAGGACCTGGGTTCCTATTTCTCATCTTGCAAGAACAGCTAAATTAACCTTGGGGTCAAAGCCAAATGCCAGCCTCTCCGAACGCCTCCTGTACAGTAGTTTTGCTGTGAAAGTACCCAAGCTCACTGTAAACTAGCAGTATGCTGCTCAGAGAGGGCAAATTTATTCTACTTTTTATATTATTTTTTTTTTCCCCAGGGCTTTGTAGTCCTCATCAACCTCTAGCATGCGGTTATCTAGGTCTAGAAAACTCATGTTTCCCCTGTATACAGCCCTCTAATACAGACATCCTCGCAGCTGGATGCTGCGGTTAGGGCTTTACTTGCTATAAACTAAGAATAATTTCAGCTGTCTGAGGAGTTTGTCCAAGTTTCACTGGAAAAAGCAGTCTTTTACTGCCCAGCCTGCACTCGGTTGTGGTGTTGCTGCTCTGGTTACACAATTACTGTATCTCCTCTCAGAGATGTGATGCTGCACATCAGAACTGAATCTCTTACTGGTGTGTAAATTGGAGTAAAACAGAGCTTTGGGATCCATCATGGAGAAAGTGTCAATCTAAGGTTATTTTTTGCTTAGGTTTGCTTCCAATTTTCTTCACCTTGTTTTATCCTCCAGCATGGCAGAAAGTTGTGTACGTTTATTAAATGCACTAAATTTTCCCTTATAAATATGTATTTGTTTAGTTTTCTTTAATAAATACATATTTACAAAGACATATTTACACATACATTTATAAATATTAGTATAAATAAATATCTATTTATAAATTAGTATACTAGAGAAAAACAGCTATTAAATGAATTAAATATAATTAAAAGCTTACTATTTTCCATCATATTGGCAGCTGATCTGTCTTTTCTCTCCTAGCTCTGAAGCGTTATCTGAACCTTCCTGTGTGTTAAGCCCTCATATCCTCCACTTCAGGGAGTTTCTCTCCTGCTTTACAACAGTGTATCTGTCTGAGAGGGAGCAGGAAAGTCAGTCTTCTGATTTATTACTGGTGGGGAGCAATAAATTTTCTTTAGGGGAAGCACAAGGACGTAGATCATAGATGTGGGAACTCTGGATCAATATCTTTTTCTTTTCTCTTACACTGGGCATAAGTAGCCCCTCATCCACTCTCACTGGAGAAAGCAAAGTGAATCATCTCTCTGTGTTACCTTCTTCAAGCCTGTGTTACTACAAAAACACAAGTCCAAGAAGCCCAAAGGTTTCTTTTCCCTTAACCTTTACACTGTTTTTCTTTTTGGCCAGAACTTCCCAGACCCACTAAATACTTAGCAAATACGACCTGTTCTCTATGCAGGAAACCATCCCTGTGGCTTGTGTAGCTGCTTCTTCCACCTAACATATGAAGGACAGCATTACAATCACTCTATCATCTTCTCTTCAAAGGTGAAGATGAAACAGTGTGTTCCCAGCAGCTGAAAGGGATGCTCTAGTTAAAACCCGAGTGTGTGAACTCAGGAGGAATGGGAATCCCCTGCAGGCCTCCCCAAAATACGTGCTACCCAAACGTCCTTGCTGTAGAATAGCGAGTCCTCAGCGCCCCAGGCCAAGCAACGAGCTCCTTGCAATAATACATTATATTCATGTAATTCATACCATTTTATTCAAGCCTATTTTTCACTGCCTTTGTCTTCAGGATTACCAGACCACTAAGGGATTAGATGAGTGATAACAGAGATAACATACCAGGAACCTTTTATTTAGTACTGCTGTGATCAGGTCTTTTAGATCCTGGACATATCCTGTCCAAGGATTTACAGCCTCTTACCAATGCTCACTATCTGGTAAAGAAGATGTGTTGGGTCATAATCATCATAATTGTGTTGCTCAGCTAAAATCACATATTAAAGTCATGCCTGAGCCTGGAATTAGAACCTGCACCACAGACACCTCCTGCTCCCTGTCCCCCAAATCTCCTTATCGCAGCTCATGTTCTCCACTTACGTGCCCCATCATGTAAGAAAACAGACACACTCACAGAAATTTGCCCCAGCACTGTGATAAATCTGTGTAGGGCATGCGATAACCTGCTGCTTACTGTCAAGGACAGATTTGTCCAGCCAAGATGGGTAGTTCTGCTTTACAGTGTTAATAGATGCTACCTTTAAAGGACCATGTGCACTTTTCCTATACAGCCAATGCAGAATAACCTCTTTTTTTTCCTTCTTCTCCTTCTTTTCTCACTTACAGATACTGACTGCACAGCTGGTAAAATAGATAGGTCCCTCTAACCCTTTCATGCATGCTCGGTGAGTCCAGGTAGCTTTATAAATATGGTAATGGTTTCCAGAGCATGTCTGGACTGGAAATAAGACAGAAAGCCACGGAGGCTGGACTTGGAGAGATAACTGCAGAAACAGCTCTGCTGCAGGAGAGACTAAATCCACACTCCAGGTCAAATTAACTGCCTCTCCCATCCCCCCATTAGTAAAAAAAGCTCTTGTGCTCACCTGTTTGCTGATTACCTCCACGAAGAAAACCGCAGCTCTTGTTTAGTTTATTACCAGAAGGCCCAAGCTTGTGATAAAACGCATTGATTTATACAATGGGAGATCCTGCCTGGCACTTCAATGCAGTTGTCCTGCCGAGAAAATTACAGATAAACTCTTAATTTATTCTGCCTTTAAGGGAGAGGCGAAAAAAAAAGAGAAAGAAAAGGAAGAAAGAAAAGAAAAAACAACACACCACACAAAACCAAACCTGAATTAAACAACAACCTTCTGGTATGTGCTCATGGAAAGGTTAGGTTTTGCTAGTGTACTTCTAAAGGATAATTCCCTGGAGGTATCATCCTGGGGTCACTCCCATAAAGGACTGGACTTAAGGACCATTTATTATAGTCCCCCCAGCAGGGCTCTTTCCCCCAGAAGAAGGCCCAGGGTGGCACCTCACTCAGGTGAGTGGGACACCATCCCCTGTACTTCTGGTCACAAGGACTGGTCCATCTCTGCCCAAGATCATGCTCAGGCATTTCCAGGACTCTGGAAAATCAGAGGATCACTGATAGTGGCTGATAGTTTAACCAAGGTGGGAGACAAAGAGGAACACTATGATTTCTGGGTTTGAGTAGTTTCAGATGAAGGAGGCAGAAAATAAAAAAACTAGGGAGTGGCAAGAGGAAGGAGACGGATCTCAGCTTCACAAACGATGCATTTAACAAATGTTTGAGATCTAACCTTGCCTTAAAAAATTAATATTGCCCAGAGCCTAGAAGTAAAATGAAGCAGTACATCTAACATGCCAGGAGTGCAACACTAGCATGGTGCATGCTGCTGTCCATTAGGTGCTTGTTTGTACTTGGATTTGGGAATGAATGACAACAGAAATGCTCGCTGAGGAAAAAAGTCACTGCTCCACAGCACTGGCTTCTCTTGGAGTTTCTGGAAGCACCAAAGCCTCTTACCCAGTAATGGGTTCCAAGGCGAGGGATGCCACACTGTGAGGGAAGGGATGGTCAAATGCATCCGGTAGAACGATAATCCAGGTCCCATGAGCTGTATTTGGGACCTCCAGGATCATGAAAGGAGCTCTACACTTGAAATGAAGGGTTGTCATGCACCAGTGAGCAAATTCAAGGTGGAGACACTTCTCTCTCACATGCTATTTAAATGTATATCTACTATGCCTCTTCCTTTTGATGTCTGATCTGGCCAGGTCCCTTCTCTTCACTTTGTTTCTTTCCTATTTTGAGAAAGCTGAGCAGATCAGTTACTGGTGTCATACCATTTGCACTTTGCTGTGTTTTCTCAATTTCTACAACATTCTTTATACAATAAGATGACCTTTCTGTATCTGGGCACTTGTCCGAAGACACAGAGCAGCCCTCCAGATCAATCCAGTGGGGCCTTGAGCTTCCAGCTATTAAGACAACTCTGAATCTTTCTAAATTTGAATGACTTGGCATGGTATCTTTCAAGAATTTCAGTTCTGTTGACATGGCAAATGCACACAAGCAATGTTCTCTAGATCCTCCCTATACTTGCATTTATCGAGGCGTGGAAAAAATATAGCAGAAAAAGAAAGACCTCCTCATTTCCTGAGATTTTCCTTGATAACATAGGTATACAGTACAGAGCTTCTCAAGCTTCTAGATTTATATCCTAAGGTTGGAAGAAATAGCTGGAAGCCCTACTCCATGTAATATTGCTCTAACCTCCCATTTGTTTCTAACAGTAATGGATTTTACCCTCTGCATTTTAAAAAGTCTTGCCCTCAGACATCCTCCCTGGATAGCCAAGAGAAAAATCAATCTGATGTTACCTTTCTGTCCACAGTCCTTGCTTTGGAGGATCCACAGCCCAGCCCCAGCCACTGTTCTCCACCCTGATCCTTCCCCAAACAGCTCTTGCCTAAGGAGGAGCAGGAAAGCATTAAGGAGAGAAAAAGAAGAAAATATTCAGTT
Organism: Patagioenas fasciata; assembly: GCF_037038585.1. Lineage (NCBI taxonomy): Eukaryota > Metazoa > Chordata > Aves > Columbiformes > Columbidae > Patagioenas > Patagioenas fasciata. Next base: position 5,454,523 of record NC_092539.1, read on the forward strand.
TTATCGGCTTTCCCAGCCCACAACGAGCCCGTGCTCTCTATCTCATTGAGCTTGATGACTGCAGAACTCAGTGCCAAAAGCTCTACTCCCATACAGGTGCTGTCAGGAGGAAACCAAGGCTGGCCTTGGTTATGTTTTTGTCTCTCTGTACATGTGGTTCAGCTGAGGAAGCTGGCACAGGTTCCCTGCACACCCTGCAGCTGCCAGGGCTTTGCCCAAGACTTTCCACACATCCTAAAGCCTGGTGTCTCATTCCAGCTGTGCTTTCCACACAGATATGGCTCTGCTTTCCCCTCTGATGCTCAGAAGAACATGCTCAGCAGAGGCATCGTGATGCCTGTTCACAGCTTTCCTCCTGCCAAACTTAACAGGTCCCTACTCAGCCTTGGTATCTTTTTGGTTTTGTGCGCTCCTTCAGTATGTTTGGTTTGATTTTTTTTTTCCTTTTTGAATACATGGAAGCTATCTTTAATTAATCACAATTCCCTAGGTGGTTTCCCTCTTCTGTTGCTGATTAGCATAGCCAGTATCTATAAACCCCCCCGCCCCACCACTGGAATCAAGAATTACAGGTCTCACATTTTCCAAATCTCTTTTTCATCTCTCTCTAAACACAAGTGTTACTATTGATTGTGATAAAAGTATCGTATGGAGCTTCTCACTCCTTTGGAGCCCAAAGCGCTTTTCAGACCATGAAGGGAGATGGTCTATCCACCCATCACCTTGCAAAAAGGTGCTCTCTGCATGGAGAAATGCAGCATGTGTCCTGTGGTGGAGCGTTTCTGCAGCTCTCAGGGATCCCCATGCTGTGATCCCACCCCAAACACACCTGGCCAGCTCCTGTCAAGTGCACAAATCAAAATACACAAAGCAACAGCTCTCGCGCTTATTCTCACAAGCTGCTTTTGTACAAATGAAGAAGGGTTTACCATAAAGGTCTGGAAGAGCAGCCTTGGCTAATAGAACTGCCATCCTTCTTCAGGTGAACCAGGTACCCCAAATCTTCACTGAACACAGCCTTCTGCCACATATTTCCTCTGAAAGACTGGTCTTTTTCTGATTCAACCTGTCTCCACCTCATACCCTGCTGCAACTGCTTGCTTAATGCTGTGTCTGAAGGAAAAGCATCAATTACTGAATCACTCACCTCACCTCCTGCAGCACCACCAGCTTTGTAGCCTGCCCCAGCCCTCCCTCAGCTGTGGCTGATGCTAATTATATTATAGCACAACTGTGGCTTGGGGCATTATGAAGGACATTATCACTGTATTTTCACCCCATTGGTATTTGCCTTGATATATTTCTTTCCCCCGTCCACTCATTTCTTTGTGTTCCTTCCTCTGACATCTTAATTCTAGGGCTCCACAGGAACAGTTTTAGAAGGTTTTTCTTCTCCTCTGCAGATACGCATTGCTTTGTCACAGTCTGTTTTAGTTCAGAAATTTTTCTCCCCTTCCATCATTTTTTTTTTCTTTCAAAAGATATAACTGCCAAAACGGAATCAAATTCAATGACATTTCTATTTAAAAGACACTGATTACAGGGGAAGGAGAAGGTTAAATGTCAATGAATACATTACTCTGGCTTTTATGAGAAGAATTTCAACTAATTGTTGCATACATGCATATTTTTGTATATAAAAGATTATCAAGCCCCCAGAAATCTCTCAAAATTATATGACAAACCTGACAATGGGTGAGAGAAAAACAACAAAAAAAATTACTTTTAGTTTATAGAGGTGGGACCTGAGAACTCTATATGTGGTCTCATGGTTGTTCCCTATTTGTGGGGCTGTACAGGATCAGGGAAAAGACAGAATCTTTCTCGGGCAGAGACCCGTGCAGAAAACGGGCAGAACATCCCAGACTGGGAGGAGGTGGCAGCAGCTTCCCCCGGGTCCCCTTAGAGCAGCCGGGGAGTCGCAGCCCCAGGTTGGGCGATGTGCCCCAAGTCAATGGCACATCTGGAAATTCAGTCCAGTGCCCTGAGGCTGATGCATTGCTTTAAACTCCACGTTCCTTTGCCCTCTGTGTACATCTCAGTGGCATTTCTCACTGTGGTAGCATTTAGTGGCTTTGCTGGGGCTGAGCAAGCCGGTCTGTGCCTCTGCACTGGAGGTAACACAGCCCGGATCATGCAGATAATTTGGTACCTGTGTTTGCAGCATCATCTCTCTTGCTGTTTCCCGAGGACCTGCCTAACACCTTCACTGGCCTACTGACTCCCATGTGTTTGAAACGTTTCTTTTCATTAGCTTTCCGTTCACCGCCACCACCGCCTCCTGCTCTGCTTTATGTTTTCCCGCTTATACTGTTCATTGCAGAAGTCTCCTTATCTGCTCAGTTAGCAATATCAGTTCATGTCTCTTTGTGCTCTTTATCCATAGGGAAAAAATGTGGTAAACCCATAAGCCACGGAAATCACAAAGTCTGGCCTGTTGTGTGTGTTGGGGGGGTATTTCAATTTTACTCTGCCCAGGAAAGAGACACCTTGAAATTAAGGGTGAACCAACCATCAGATGGCCCTGAGCTCCAGACTCACTAATTCAAAATGTCCTTGTTATTACAATAACAAGAATCAAGCCTATCCAGTTGTTGCCAGCTCTTTGTGCCTTCCCAGTTTCATCAGGAAGCCAGGAGGAACAAAAACTATTTTACATCCTGAAAACAACAACAAAAGTATGAGTCTAAAAATGCACAAAGGTTTGGCATTTAAATATCACAGCTGTAGCCTTCTTAGAAATACCAGAGATACATAATGAATTATAGATCGGGTTGAGCTGCAAAATTCAACCCCCCTGCTTGTCCTTTAGTGAAGTTCTGGTCTGACCCAGGGGTTTGGTTCAGGTCCATCTCTAATTCTGAGTGCACTCTCTCTGTGATCCCTGACTTTTCCTGCACTCCCCCAGGTTTAACTCAGAATGTTAATGAACTGGGCGGCATCGTCAGGCAAAGGGAGGCAATGCCAGGGTTTGAACATTTGGCACTTGAGCTCAGGGTAGGTTTAACATTCCTGAGGCTTTCTGTGGGATTTTTTTATTCTTTTTGTTTGTTTTGGTGTCTCTCTCCAGTAATAGTGTTGTCAACATTCGTTAACATGAGAGGTTAAAATTTTAAGGTGTCCTCATGCAGTGATGATGGTCAGCAGTCATCAGTCCTGAAGATAAAGATGTAGAGACACAGGGAAGGTGCGCATGTCCAGCCATCTCCGTACTAAACTCCCATTTTTTACTCCACCACCATGACCCACTTACTTTATTTGTCCATTTATTTTGCAGAGACACAATAACCTCATGATGTCTCCTTCGTCTCAGTATCTTGTCCATGTTCTCTTTCCTCACAAGTATCCCAGTAGTCACAGGACAAAACAGCTGAGGTGGGAAGGGACCTCTGGTGATCCTCTAGTCCAACCCCTCTGTTCAAATAGACATTTTAATCCAACAGAAATGGCATCTGTTCCTCCCCAGGTGATGCTGGCTTTTTTGCTCCTACCCATCTCACACCACTGTCTTCTCCAGGTTCAGTTGTTCCCTCCAGGATGGGGCCACAGTGTTATCATCCCCTCCTTGCCTGAAATTCAGTCTTCCCACAGCCCTGTGAAGTCTCGTAAAGGTTTCAGGGACTGGGGTGAAGTTAGAAAAGTGATCAGCAGCTGCTGGGCTTTGGGATTTATGGCAGGGAAAGAATGCTCGTCAGCAGAAGCAGAAGGTTATCAGTCCTGAGAAGCACTGTCTAAGTGAAAATTGAAACTGTCAGACTGCCTGAGCTCCCTGCTCTCTTTCTGCTCTGGGATTTTTAATTATTATTTCTCATTGGATTATTTTTATGCCTCCTCTCTTAACTTCATTTGAAAAATGTTATCTGCAGATATAAAAGCAGGATAAATCACTCATGACCTTCAAACATGCCACCTTGTGTTTTAATCCTCGTACTGCTCTTGGGCCAGCCCTGAGCAAAGCTATGCACTTGTTTCCCACCAGGTCCCTGTGTTCACTGCCTTTTGGACCTGATTTTCCTTTGGGGAAGGGTTTGCATACTCTTCTACTAGCACTGCTAATGATTGCACAGCCAGGATAAGACTTCTCTTGGGATAAAAAAGTTTTCAACTCACTTTTCCTGCTTACATCTCCCCTCTGCTTCCCCCATGGGGCAGGGGGAGCCCAGGACATCCCAAGGCCATGGCACAGCCTCTTTCTCTCCCCTCCAGCCCAGGCACTGCTAATCAGTCTGACAGCTGATGGGACATGGTAGGCAATTACCACGCAAGAGAGAAGCTGCAGAGCCATACAGCAGCCAAAGCATTTGTGTCTTCTCCTTTTGAGATGTTTGCAGCCTTAAACCACTGAGCCTTTCCATTGCTTCGCCCCCGTTTTGGTGCCAGAGCTTTGTCTTTTGTTGCTGGGTCCTGATGCTTAAGCATCAATCCTGCATGAGCGAGAGCCACAGAATGCAGGTGATGATTTAGGACACCAGCATGTCCAGCCTACTGAGGTCCCTCTAAAACCCCTTCTACAACATCTGGGTTGTGGTGCCAATCCCCAGGATGCTCAGTGCCCAGGACAGTGGGCAGCAGAACCAGAGAACAGAGCCGAACCATGAGCCAGTCAAGGTCTGCTCCATCTTGGCAGGGCTGCTTATAGATCCTGCCTCTGGGAGCCCTAATTTGTAAAACAAATGGAAAACACAAACAACCTGACCTTCCCAGGACCCCCAACAACAGCCACAGTCCCAGACTAGCAGGTGGACTTAATCTTCCTTTGATAGGGCACCACAGGAGAACGGCATCCTCTCCAGAACTGCAATGCTGTTCCTATCAGACAGCCACAGTCTCACCAGAAGGACATTCACCCTCCAGCTGATTAGCTTTACTCAGCACTGTTTGGGACAGATATCTACATAAATAGAAAGAGAAGTGTGTCATGGCTGAGAAGACACATTGTTTCAGTGTTCCTTTTATTTTGAAGACAATGCTTACATAGAGACCTCCTGCAGTGTTGGAATTCAGGGTTCTTGGGTAGCGGAGATTTTTTTCTTTCAGAGCCAGGTTTTTTTTGTGAAAATCTTTGACAAAACAATTGTACAAAATCTGAAAAATAATTTAAAAATAGGGAATGAGATGGAAGTGAGAACATGAAGGGCAGCCAGGGTGCCTCATAAACTTCTCTAGACCTTTGAGCCAACCTTCCCCAAGAGAAACTCACAGTAAAGTGAACTCAACTTGATGAGCCCACCACTAAATACCAGCATCTGAAATTGCAGAGCCAGAGGTGGAAACCTCTACTAAGGTTTTCAAAGGGCTCAAACAGATTTTGTGTCATGATTTCTGAGACTAATTTAACTTGTAAGGATCCACATACCAAGCATGAGAGGCTTATTACTGGCAGACTGAGCCAGTGTCCTATGAAGACATAGGACACCACTGCTGTGGTTTGTATACCTATCTTATGCACAGCATTTTTCCATAGTCATTAAAATCCCATTCATGGAAGAGGAACAGAGGGATAAGGTATGGGAAAGCAAATTGCTGGTGGTCCCTGACAAAGCCACTGCCAATGTCAGTAGTCAGTAACAAGCCACATGGGTGTCTTGTCTCCATGGCTGCCCTTTGGGGGCAATCTTATCCTGCCCGACACTGCCTGAACCTTTCGTTCAGCAGGAACCAAACACTTGCAAACCTTGCAGCCTGCCATGGTCCTGGCCTGGAGGACCGAGGACCTGCAATGAAACGAGAGACAACCAGATACAGAGACTCCCCATCGCGTCCCTTCAGATCTGCCAAGACTCATCCTAATAGAGTTTTCTTTTTCTCTTTTTTTTTCCTTCTTTTTGCATTTCCACTTCCCATTAAGCCTCCTCAGCCCTTTTATTAAGGTTTATTTTTACCTCAGTGCAAGAGGTTAGGAGCACGCGGCTCTGGCTTTGACTGCTTGGCATTTTGTGAAGATCTTGTCATGTGGTACTTCATATCCAGCCAAAAATAACTCCCTGTGCACAGGCGCTGCTCACCTACCTGCAGAGACCACGTATTCCCAACCTTTCGGTTTTGTTTTAGGGGGATTACTGAGAATGACGGGGTGGGGGAGCCTGAGGGATGGGGAAAGGCAGCATGACATTTTTCTGCTTTTTCAAATAGTTAGTCCTCATGTTTTCTTCCCTCCCCCTTTGCCATGGGAGAGGAGAAACAAGGAAAAGGACACATCTTTCAACACTGAGCGGGCCTGGTGTTTGAAGAGAAAAACATCGGGGAAGTGTTGGAGGAAAGAGAAGATCAGTTTTAGTGATGAGCAATCATTGGAGGGCATTACGAGTGTCCTGGGGAAAATCAAACTGATTTACACCAACACACTGCTGAGCGAGGGCCCCTGCTGAGCCCAACATGAGGTCCTCATGCCCCCAGAAGGAGGGACGAGAACCCAATGACTCCCAGCTTTGTCACAGAAAAATAAAAAAATCAAACGAAAAAACCAATTTTGTTATGTCTGCTAACCTGGTGCTCATCCAGGGTCATGTACCTGCACAAGGAGACCTGGCTGTTCCTTGAGAGCCATCCCAAGAACCAGATGTGCTGTACCACTGTATGCTCAATGACACATGTTACAATTTTCACCCCAAACCAAGCTGTCTAGGATAACAAAACCAAAACGCAGCTGAAATGAATCAGTTGGAATATGGTATTTTCAAGCTCTTTTCTTTTGAATCTTGACTTTCCTTTTAGTGAAAACGAATGACATCTCAAACCTGTTTTTTTCACCGATGAATGTCAAAATAAATACTGACAGCCTTATTTTCTGCAAGCCAACTCTTTTTGTGTTTTGGGTTGGTTTTTTATTTACTTTTGAACTGGAAAAAAACACAGTGAAGTGTTTCTCCCCTGTATTTTAATAGCTCTTCGCCTTCCAATCAGATAAGCGAAGGAAAAGATTGTTAAATCTGAAAATTCTCACATTGCGCTTAGTAGTAGTTGGTGTCCAAATTCCACTCCTTTTGTTGTTCAAAATCTACGTTGATGAAGCGCAGAGGAGGGACCATGCTCCTTGCTGAAGGTGATGGATGCGATCCCTTCCCATGCACACCCTGCACCCTGAGGAATGGGATCCCATCCCACTGCGTCAACACATGTGCCGGTTTCTGGGAGTGTAGTGAATGGAACAACAAGAGCGACAGAGCTGGAGGTAATACTACTCTAAATAGATAGCTGGGGGATTCGTTTTCTATATTAAAGTATTGATTTTTCATAAACTAGGAGCACAAAAGGCCATGGAAAATAATCAAGTCCTGGTGCAGGAAGCTGAAAAATTAGACGGCACTCCAAGCTCTTGTGGCTGTGCTTTGTGCTGAGACTTTCAGTTAAAAAAAGTCTTATTTTTAGGCAGCGAACTTCAAAAATATCAGAGATGGTACTAACACGCTGAAAGTTTGTTTTCTCTCCAACAGGATTCTGTGAATCTCCTACTCAGGCAGGCAACATCAACACAATCACACTCATGAAATTTCTTGTATGTTCTGCTTATGGCTATGCTAAATAGATCCTCAAAACAGCTCTTTAATTTCAGCATTTCGGCTGTTGCATTGTCATCCTGTGATGGGAAATGAGATATGCAAAAAGACAGAGAGACAAGATGCTATTTCCTTTACTTTCTGTCTGCCTTTCTGTAGAAATCCTAACTTCAATCAGAAGTGGAGCTAGAGAAGTTCAAACCTGAAGTAAGGTGTCACCTGGTTTCCAGTGGAAGTGATGGATCACTGGAAAATCCTTTTCAGGGAATGTGGTTAAATTGCTCATCCTGAGACCGGTGTTAAAGACTGCATGTTCCTGCTTAAACCATAACCCAATTGAGGTTTGTGCAGAAACCAATAAGTGGAAGAAATCTATGGCCTTGGTTATACAAAAAAGCAGAGCAGTAAATCATAGTTGTCTCATGTTTCAAAGTTATGACACCATTACAATCAGATTTTGTTGGATTTCAAATTGTGGTTCTAGGTGGTTTTTACTTCAACAAAATAAAAGAGAACAGTAAGGATTTTGATATTGTGCTTAAATGTTAAACTAAGCTACTGTCAAGCTGGGCTGGAAATCATATCTGGACCTAGAGTTTGGTGCTTCTTAGCACGGGACCGGAAGCTTGGGTCCATTTCTAGGAGATATTTGTGTAGAAAGTAGCTTCTTACAGTTTTACTCCAAAAAGGTGCCAAATCCCCAAACCAAACATAAAGTCTCTAGATTAAGCTATATAGCTGGCATATTGAATAGGATGTTCTCCCCAGTTTCTTTGTCAGAAAACAAGGTACACCAACAAGGAACAAAGAAACAAGTACAAATCAAGAGTGTGAGGTTATTCTACAAAAAGCTGTGCCACTTATATGATTCCCCACATGGCGATAGTGAAGTCTGAGCATCCAAAGGGAAAATCTCCAGCAGCAGCAAAGGGACACCTGCAGTCATGGGGACATCTGGAACATGCCAGGAATGGCTCTACCATACATGTGCACATGGAGACCCTGAAGGTGTCCGGCCATGCACAGATTTACATGGACAATTCACACAGTAAACCCTATGTGCTCCAGGCACACCAGGCTCCCTATGCCAGGGCACATCTGGTTTATCCACACATATGCAAAAGCCATTTGTCCAAGACTTCTGGATATTTGGCATCTCCATCAAAATATCTTGATTTCCTCTTACTCCTTCCCTTTGGACGCAACTTTCAAGTAAGGAGGAGAAAAAGGCACACTTTCAGGGAAACTAAAAGGCCTGTCAGCCTGGAATACTACTGTTACCATCATGCACAAGGATGGGACAGGGGACAAACTCTGGGTGGAGATACGTGAGCTGAAATCCTGTGTTTCTGTAACCAGGATCCAATCTGTATGGAAATGGTTTGTTTGGTTTGGGAGGACAGATCAGAAAAATAGTTCAGGTGGCAGAACCAGTGACCCCAGTAAACTTTCGCTCTCGAGCCTTATGGCTGTGTCTTTTTCTATTAGATGTGATTTTAAATAAACATGAAGGGACCAGACAGGCCACAGATGCAGGTTTCTAAGCAACACAAATAAATCCACATCTGTGTTTATAGGTGCAGGCAGGACATCTCTGGACAGATTTTTGTAGGGCTTTTTTTCTTCTTGTTTTTCAGACATATAATTTAAGTACAGGCCACCAGAAATAAAAATAACAAGCAAATAGCCTTCTTTCCCAGGGACTGATAATTGTAGGGGACTATATGATGAGGGGTAACAGAAAAGGTGTCCCTGTTCCCAGGCCTGACATGATATGGCTGCACGTCTGCCTGTTGTCACCACATCTGGACATTTTGGCACCTGCCACTGACTGCTCAGGGCACAGAATTCACTATAAGGAAGGTGATAAAAGGCAGAGAGGTGCATATCATGGTCCTGCACAGGTGCAAAATGGGTGGGGAGAAAAGGAAAGGCAGTCCCAACCTTGTAGAGGCTCGAGGTAGATGATAAACTATTGCACAGGACAGGATATACGTCAGGACTGAAATCTGGTTTCATGGTCTGAAATGGCAAGTTTTTTATTTGTTTGCTTCTCCCATATTCAGAGAAAAGCTCGCCCGCATGTGTCAGGAGATTTAACTCTCTGCAGATGGGAGGAAATGATTTTCAAACCACCTGTTTGTAAGCTAGCTCAAAAATTACAGCACTGTCACTGCTGCTTTTGTTCGAAACACCCAATTAAACTGCATGTTTACACCTTCCTGCCAGATTCCTGTCTCCCAGCCAAAGAGCTGAGCAGCTCACGAGGCACAACCCAAAGACTGGTGGGGGAAAGGCAGGAGGGTTCCCAAGAATTGCACATTGTAAGAAGAGTAAGGAGGAAAACATAAGAAGAAACCCAGGGATGCTGGAATCAAGGTGAAGGTGGCCATCAGAGTGCTGTGGGATGGAAGAAGCAACTTTTGGAGTAGATTAAAAAGGTTCCCTCAGTTCTCAAAGCAGTCACTGTGAATGTGTGAACCAGGGCTCTCTCAGAACCTTTTATTTCCCCAGCAAGTCAGCAAGTAAGGGAAGGGGGGAAATCAGGGACAGGTTTCCTGTACGCATCTCAGAACTTTTTTTCTGCTGAGAGCAAATGAGTTTGCTCTAGCAGAAGAAAGTTGGTCACCAGAGCAGCCAAACTGCCCAGACAAAAAGGTTGTCATGATGCTAACAGAGGTCATTAACAGGTTGCAGTCCTGGATACGTGATGAGTGTTCCTGCGTCCTAAGACTAGTGCAAATGGAGGCAGGTGTGTCAATTTGCAACTGCAGGACATGACGACTGTGGTGACTACTTGAGAAAAAGCCCCATGCTCAGCAACCCCTGGAGAAAGCCCTGATGGAGGTCAGAAGAGACATCTCCAAAATCTGCAAACTTCTGAAATGGGAAGCCCAGGGCTCCTTCTTTGTTTAGGATGATAAGTTGAGACAGTCTTTTGTCATTTTGAGCAGGATAACCCATGTTTTCATGGTACTGACTTAAACTACCAGCAACTTGCACCAGAGTAGACTGTCTGTTGTAATACAAATGCATGCTTGTTTGCTAGCTTTCTTAGTGTCTAGTGGATAAGGCCAAATTTATTTTGATCTTTTTATAAAATTCCGGTAAAGGCAGAGCAGTGTGTTAGGAGTCACAATACCCACTGGCTTTGTGATTTACTAGGAAGAAACGTGAAAGCTGCATCCCCTTCCTCAAGGACTACGTTATAACTTAGGTGTGATCATCTAAGATGCATTTGCTCCCCATTTAGAGAGAGTTTGGATATCTGCAAACAGGGTATAAACAGTTCCAAAGGGAAAATTCTGCTCAGCAAACTTTCAGATGAGCCTTGAAGCTACAGTCTCTCTGTGTGTGGTGAGGACCTCAGATGTTCTCTCATCCTCAGGCTATGTGAGTCTGATTAGGTTTGATTGCGTATACTGCAGGCTTTATCGATCAGCCAGATGATTGATGCATAGGTTGCTGTCAGTGCTTCATCTTTGATGTAATTGCATGAATTATTTTGCCAAGGCCAAACACTTTGTCCTCAAAAGTGTTAACTATATAATATACACATGTGTCTAAATTTATAATATTTTTTTTCTCGACAGAGATCAAATTATTTCCAAAGGTTCTGTATGTCTCCCCCAGATCGTGCTCAAGTGCAGATCCATAAATCAGTGGATTGACACAGATACAAACCTGAAAGGTTGCGTGGTATGTGATGAATCCTTTCCACTTTGACACATTCCCTCTGGGGCTATGAGTGGCAGAAGCGTCATTGACATTGGATTTACCCTGCAGAGAGCCTGTTTTTTTGGATCCTGGGGATCAGAAATGTCCCTGAAGGTAACGCTTGTGCCCCCCTCTGAGCAACTCAGCACAATGTTTATCTTTGCAAGTGATGGCACTATGTATATAAATATATAGATATTATAGCTGAAGTGGCACCAGATGGATAATTGCAGCCCCTGAGTGCCTAATCTACTCTCCAGGACATGGGCAGTTTTCTGAGCCAACAAAACTTAATTGAACTTTCCGTTCCAGCTGGAAAAGGTTATGGATCTAGCGAGTGCAAACGGAAGGCAGGATGAAAAGGTCAGATGTTCTGTTCTCTTTGTAATGGATTGACCGGGGACATGTTTTTATCTTTCTCACAACCGCTGGATTGTAAAACTTAATTAGCAAGTCACTTTTCTCCTCTGTTTGAGGGTATGTGTATGATGATTACACATAGATCACATTTTATGGACATGTCATGTTTTCATTTGAGAGTAGCAGCTTGCATGAGGGATGTTTTTGAGACATATTTCTATCAATAGTTCAGGGAAGGGACAGTCGAACAAAATGGAGAGCTATCCTTGACATCAGATATGCCAGTTCAACTACTAACAACACCAACTGATGGAACTGCTGCCGCTGAAACTGAGATTTCACCTGCTGTGTTGGGACGTGAGAAACCAAGTATTGCAAACACAGACAGAAACAAGAGAGATAGAGAAGAATGGACATACAGACAAGGAATAATATGACATTATGAGAGAGAGAATGCAAAGAAAGACATAGAAAAATGAAAGGCGATTAATGTATAGTAAAGAAATACAACACAATACAATACAACGCATACAATGAAAAACACAGGGATGTCTGAATTCACAGGACAGACCTACTGCCCATACAGCCTGATTGGAGAACGATGCTTTCTCAGTTGAGAAGTGTGGTCTCATCATCTGAAGGCACACCTTTCCTGTCTCCAAAGACGTAAGAAAATAGAGATAATTGTTTATTTTAGATTAGACATGAAGGAAAAACATCCAACAGTAAGGGCAGTTAAGGACCGGAATAGATTGCTGCGAGATTGGAACCACCTGAGGGTTTTAAGAGCAGGTTAAACAAATATCTGTCAAGAAAGATTTAGATGTAGCTGATCAAGCTTTGGGGCAGGGGTGGACTAGGCAACCTCCTGGGGTTGCTTATTTTCAAATTTATTTACTGCAATTTAATGTAGTTCCACTTTCTTGGTAGTCAAGCTTATCTCCAGAGCATCGAAAATGGTCTCAGTGAGCCAAGAACTCCACATCGGATGAAATCTGAATCAGTCATAGACGCACACTTAAAGTCACCATTCAAACCATGAAAGTTTTTTCAATTCAGAAGAGGAGGAAAAGTTTTAAAAGACATTTTGAAGTCTAGAATTGCCCTCTCCATTCAATAGCACGGTCTCTGCCTGGCAGCTTCGAGTGAGAACTTCTCCCCCAATGTGACTCTTGGGCAGTAACAAGCCGTTCCCACTCTGGTGGCTTGTGTCAGTGTCCAGGCACACCAAGCAATCTGCACAGCAGCAGCAGTCAGGATGAATTCAGATTTTTCAGAGCAGCAGTTTAGTTTTTTGCACTCCTAAAGCTTTTGGACAAGGTTTTTTGATTTGAACCTTTCTCTTCTTAAACAGCAAGTTAACCACTTTCCTTTATAAGTGGATTATCGCCTTCATGAATCCCTTCCTTACATAAAGAGGATGGATTGCTGCATGGATGGCAAAGAGGATCCAGAAAACAAAGGCAAAAATTCGTACTGAGAAACTCCTTGTGCTGTAAAGCCAGCTCAGGAGGGAAGTGGCGAAGCTGTCAACATAACTGCACAGGGAAGATAAAGAGACAGGAGACACAGACTGAGCGTATCTACAGCACATCAAACAACACCAAGTCAGTCAAAGCGTCATTAATCCATCGGACTTTGAACCTTCCCCTCGGATGCTGCCAGATCCATCAGCTGAGGGCCAGCAGTAGAAAGGCAGCACAGCAGGTACTGGTCACCAGGGACAACAAAACAAGAAGCCCTTCAAGCTTTCTGCTCTACCTGGGAATCTGCACAGAGAGTTCAGGAGATTCAGGACACCAAAGAGGATTTTAAGGAGTGATGGCTTTGCCACGGGATGAATCAAGCCACCAACAGATGCTGTGTTAGTCTAAAAGCTTCAGCATTGCCCTCCCCTCTCCTGCCTTCTCCATCACGGCTCTTTGGAGTACTTTCTTTAACAACTTTGGATGAGAACCACGGTCCTGTGCATGTCAAGAGAAGGGCTGGCGGTGCCTCATGGACAGTTGTATTTTCATCCCTCACTGAGGGAGATGAAATGACAGTTTCCAACAGAAACCATTAATTGTATTCCACCTGGTAAAGAACAGCATGATGACTTGATCACAGTCACTCAGTACTTACATGGGGAAGAGATTTGTAAGCAAAATGCTCTTAAAGTGAAACAAAAATGTTCTAACAGAGCCCAATGGTGGCAAACTTCAAAGACATGCTCAGACTTAGATGGAGATGTGACGCTGAATAGCAGTGGTAATTAATCACTGCAACAGCTAAATGCTGTGGGTTTGCTGCCGCTTGAAGCCTTTAAAAAGTCATCTGTGCTTGATTTAAAGAGGTGTTACAGTGTAAATGGAAAGAAAGAGATTGATACAAATTAGCGGGTGAGACACAAGACATTGGATTAAATGAGAAGTTCCCAGGCAGCAATACGCACATCAACAGGGATGTGAAATCCGAAAATGGCACGGGAAGGTTTCCAAGACAGTGAAATGTCACCTGCTGCACGTACTTGGGGTGCACCCCAGAGCCAGAACCTACTATATCAAAATGGCCAGTGACAGTGACAAGCAGAATAGATTTAGGAGTCCACAAATCAAACCATCATCATCATCATCATCACCACCACCCCTTCTGCCGTTCAAATGTCTTAATCACCTCAGCTGTAGTTTGGAGCTCATCTGATTCACTAATCTGGATTCCTTAAAGACATGTAATGACGAGGTGAAAAGGAGGGACAAAAAGAAAACAAAAACAACAAAAAACACCCACCACAACAACAACAAAAATCACAAAAATAACTGAATCTAAGGAAGGAAAGCTCCTAATTGTCAGAGGTAGTTTGTTATACTGGTGAAGCATGTTCTAAAGACTAGGTCTGGACAGGGGCAGACACAGATCTCCTGTTCCATATTTTGGGATAATGGAAGAATTTTCCTTTTGAAAACAGGTAACAGTCCTGAATTTATCTATTTTTTTGTCTTTTTTAAATGGTAAAAGTTGATGAAAAAACATGTTCTGTTCAGCCTGTATTTATTGTGGCTTTGAATTTGACACTTATTCTTTTCCTTCACATAATGTTCATGACTGAATTTCTTTCTAAAGCTGATGGAAATTTCATTAAAAAGTCTTGTAGAGAAGTTTTGACAACCTTTAAAACATCTTTTGGATTGTTGTTTTTCTTGTTGTCGCTGCTGCGGCTGCTGTTGGGAACATATTTTAAATTGACCTTATCCATAAAAGTGACATTTACATGGCATAATTCAGTGCTATGTACAGATACCTAAACTAACTGAATACAGGAGGCACCATAGCTATTTAGTATACAACTCTGAGTTGGTCTACCATTCTGAGATTCTATTTAATTCATACGATATTGATGCTGATCTGTAAGAATAAGTTACTTTCATTTACTGTAACCTACAATATGTGCATACAAAGTGCTTATAGTTCAGACCATCAGTTATTGCAGTAACCCTTGTTCCTCTAACCACATCTTTAAACTGATGAAGTCCCCCCAATGGAGAATGATTTCTGTAATCACATCTCCCAGACTCTGCCACAGCTTTGCCATATTCTCAGCCTTCATCTCCCAACAAAATTCCTCAATCTTTTTGTGCAAACATTTCTCAGTTTGTAAACTGGTGCTAATAATTCATTATTTGCCTCTGTAAGTACTCTGTGAATCTTCATCCAACCAATATTAGTAAAATGCTTGGAGATCTCTGGATGAAAGCTGCTGCATAAATGCATAGTATTATTGCTAGGCCAGCAAATGTTATTACTCAAAAAAAAAAAAAAAAAAGGTATGTAGCTAGAAAATAGCCAATCTCAATATTTATAAAAATTTTTGCTTCCTTATACATGCAGAAGTTCCATAATCCTCACTGAAGCTGTTGGTTATTTATCTGCATTCGAATTTTAATGAATAAAAAAGCCATTTTTCTTTTGTCACAACACTTAAATCTTTGGCTTCCTGCAAAATTCTGCTTTCCATTTCAAAGGGTTTCTTTTTTGTTGACTTTTAGTGCTGGGACAAGGTTGACTGACAACCCTGGACCTGCAAATCCCACTGCTAACCCCACCAGCTGAAGTGGGAAGGCAAACTGGTCCTTCTAACCCCATCATGGTGTTTGAACTGTGACACAAAGGGAAGGTTTGTGACTCATCCCAGATGAGAACATACAACCGCTACATTGCTGTTTTGTTGCTTTGGATGGGGATCGTCTTTCTGCCAAAAGGGAGAATGGACTGTTGGCTGAATGTTGGGAGAGCTGGGCTTAGATTCTGGTTCTCATCTGAACTTCCCCAGTCCTCTCTCCTGGCACCTCTTGTCTCGTTCCGCATTTTCTGGTGCATGTCTCCCTTGTCAATCCTGAATTTTTGACAGAGTAAACATCTGCGTAAGAGCTATCTGTGTCCCCTGGGCACATGTGAACAGCTCAGCAAAAAACAGCATTGCACAGACCTGGGACAATCCTCACACTTCATTTGCATTCACCTGTAAAGAGAAGGACAGAGATTCTCCTGTAACAGAAGACAGTGTCTGATTATACCACTTATGTGCTAACGTGGGGCATCTAACAGTCAGCAGGGGACATATGAATAACTACACAAACAACACAAAAGGCATTAAACATCCATAAAGAAAAAAATAATTGGAGATGAGACCTGACTTCCAAATAAACTCTTTGGAAGATGCATTACTTCATCTCTATTCATTGCTTGTGTTTGATTTGTTTTCTTCTTTATCCAGAAGCTAAACCAAGGCTCAGTCAAGGTTTCTAAGGGCTACTGTATCATTATTACAACAACAGAAAGTGACTTTGAACATGAAGGACTTCCAGAGCTTCGCAACAGCTCTTGCATCCAGACTTGCAGGAATCCGTGATGAATAGCAGATGATTACTCTTTTGGAAGGACTGGGCTTGCTTCGAGTTTAATCAGTAAACAGCCTCTGATTATTTTTTCTGTTCTGTAAATATCCTTCGGTGTTTTTGAGGTGACCGTGGCCTACTGCCTCCTTCACACCATGAACTCAGCCAAATGCACGACATCCTCCTCCACTCGCACCCGCCCACTGAATTACTCCGAGAAATAAATGCGGCAAACATTGCCCTGCAATTCCGAGCTGTCATCCCAAGGTGACCAATGGCTCCTGAAGTTTGTTGGGCAGAGAGGCGGAATTTGTCCTTCAGGGATGGTGACCTTTCTTTGCCACGTGAAGAGCTAAAAACGCTTTCTGAGCAAGCCGTGATACGAAGCCCTTGCAAGCAGATGGGCACATGCAGACAGATTTTACATGCCCTGAGATTCTCCCTCACTCTCATATGATGAAGGGGATTAAACTGAATGAGTATCTGGCAGTTTCGTCTATTTTGAAAAACTATCATTGACTCAGATATATCGTTGAGTTTCAGATATAACTTCATATTGCCATAGTGTTAGAAATGACATCTTTTCATACCTCAAAACAGGGCTGAATTTATGCTATGCTGTTTTGAGAAATTTCTTGGTAATTCTCTCTTTATATTGGACAATTTATACATTCCAGCTGTTAGCACTCAGACAGATAATGGTCATGTATGTATCTAGCTCCAATAGTAACATACAGAATATGAAATCCCAAATGGGATGAAATACAAGTGCAGGCACGAACACTCACACCAGGCAGTGGCTCTTGATAGGTACGCATGTCCCTCAACATGTACTGCCACAAATTCAAGTAGTCATGCTGGGAGAATAAATACCTAATAACAAACCATAAACCACCAAAGTCTCAGTGTCTGAACCTCGGGGTCTTGTGCTGCATAAATGATGCCTGAGATTTTGCCCAAAAGGGAGACCAAGGGCAGGTTCTCGATATAGTGAGGCTGTCGAATATTTAAGCAATTTGAGATATTTTCCAGCCCTATTTTCTCTGCTATTCACAGTGGTTGCATTCTGGTTCAGGAGTGTGGATTTCCTGGTAACCCACACTGACACTGCCAGCTTTCCAAGAGTACCACAAGACACATCCTTTCAGCAATGCTACTGCATGAATTTGAACCATTTCTGAGTCACTTATGTTTGATTGCGGTGGCAGAAGGAGGAGGCCTGTTTCTGCAGCCTGCTGTAGACAGTTTGATTTAATGTCTGATTGCATTTAATTTGTGGCAGCAGCCCAGATGCTATGGCCATAGGTGCCTAGAAAATCATTAAGCAAATGCAATAAGACACATGGAAACCTAAATCAGAGCCCAAGGACACCTGCATCCTGAGATATTGTTTCGTAACTCCAGGGCATTTGACCTTAGCCTTTATTCCATGGTCATGAGCTTTCAGCAAGTGATTGGAGAGGCACCAAAGATTTGCAGGACGAAGGTTTTCTGCAGAAAATGGACTGACCTATTTTTTATGCTAACAGTGCGCTTCTTCCTCGAGTCGAAGCTTAAGCTGTGGGTTTTTACACAGCGGTGAGGTGACAGCCTTTACTCCTCGGGTAAAGCTTAACAATGGGAGAATTGTACTTTTTGGGCCATAGAGGTAGAATTGACCTAAAGGTGAAAGGCAAGGTCTTTACGCATGTTGAGCAGCATTTTGCCCCATTGGATAATATGTTAGAAGGCCTGAAGGCAGAAAAGCACATCTCAGTGTGAACAGACCAGGGCCTGAAAGAAACAGCTGTTCTTATTGCTAAGATCTGGGAAACATGGTTGCAAAGGGCACCCCTGGAAAGAACCGGACAAACTAAAATTAGTTTCAAGCAAATAGAAACATTCAGTTTTGAAAACGTAAGAAACCCCTCACATTTCAGATTTGAAACATTTATTTCATCCCAATTTCTTTCAAACTGAACCTTAGAGCAGAAGAGTAAGAAATGTACAAAACGTGCTTTCATTGCGCAATCTTGTTTGTAATTTTTCTTTGCCTCCTTTGAGCAGTCTGGACCCTGGCTGTGACATGACATTGTGCAAAAAAATACAGAGGCAGAGACAGAGTATCCAGAAGCTGTTTGCCTGGATTAATCAGACTGCTGGGGTCTGCCACAGGGGTTCGGAGGTGTTCTTGAGGATTGCTCTTATTATCATATTGATTCCTTTCTGCTTTTAATCACTTTACTGCAAATCGAAAACCCAAGTGAAGATAGCTTTGTTGCAGTTTTCTTTTTCCTCAATGCCAAACAACTTTGTTGCCAAATGCGAATGAAGATTGACAGGATTTCGTGCTTTCTCCAAAGAGTTGTCCCATTGCTGGAAGCAAAAACGTGGGCCTTTCTCAGTCAGAGGTGAAGAGTCGGTGTGGGAGAGCAGTTTTTGCTGTATCTATGGTGCCACATCCCCTCTGGAACTCAGCATCTCGCTCAAGCCCAGATTTTTGGGAGACGTGAAGAGCTTGTGCTCTGGTTCAGTGTTGGAATAAACAATTTAATTATTGGGGTGGAGAAATGAGGCGTTTCATGAGCATGGATAGAAGAGTGAATCTGTTTGAATTTCAGTGTTTTCCTTACAAAGAGTATGAATGTTTTTGGCTCATACGGTAAAAGTATTCTGCGGTACAAAAACCAGGCATGATACATGTACTTCCCAGAGGTCAAACTCAATGGTACTTTAAGTCTAAATCCACAAGTCCAGCAATTTTCGTGACGTGCGTAACTTCTGTTGCATTGGAAGCACAGCTAAAGATGGAGAAATGGTTTTTCATGTATACAGAAGAGGAGGGAACCATGTATCCCATGGAAACCCCCAAGGCAGGAGCCCAGAAGCAAACAAGACCTCCTCAGTTCACCAGAAGGAATCAGAAGCAGCTGCACTGCAAAGGTGCAAAGTGACTTTGAAAGGCTCCATGTCACCAGTAAAGGCATCTTCAATAGACATTTTCCTGCTGGAATAATCACCTATTTGAGGCCTCACCTGCAAATCCACATTGCATGTGGTATTTCTAGTTAATTACATGCCTCTTGTCCCCCAGGAGAAAGACCTAGAGCATGAACAGGTTGAGGCAGTCGGCTCTGCTGACGGGAGAACATTTTGAACCGAATCGCTGCAGGGATGGTAGAACAGCTCCTGTCACCCATTCCCAATCTCTCTTTAATGTAACCAGAAACTTAAATATGACTGAGTTAATCTTTGAGGAAAACAGAAAATACTGTAACAATAAAGGTTGTAACATGGTTACAAATGAGAGCTACTGCTCCCCTCTGCATTTTGAATTCCTAGGATAATTCTGCGGAGCTTCATTACCGGAATATAATTGTGTTATAGAACTCTAAATCACCCTGCTACACTTAACTGGCAATAACATTAAGATAGCGCAGATATTCATTTTAATTAAAACATAGCCTCAAACTATTTCCCTGCTCTAAGAGGCAAAACTTTTTCCTCCCCGCCCCCCTTTTTTTTTCCCAACACCAGGAACTTTCATTTGTTCCCAGTGTGTCTCTGCTCACCAGAGGGTCCAGAACCAAATCACAATTAAGAGGCACCTTTCGTCTCATTCCTGGAGCAGCTTCTCTTGGTGTGAATGACTCTGCTGCAGGGAGGTAAACAGCTTTTGCTGGGTCTCCTCAGTGCAACCTGCCTCTGCCTAATTCTAGCAGCGCACGGATGATCCGAAATGAGTATTTTTTTCTGATTTGTTCTATTTAGATGCTACATTTCAGAGCAGACCACCTGGCCAACCCTTGAAGCTTATAGAGGTTGGTACAACCAGGAAAAGTCAGCTAAAGAGAAGACAGGATATGCAAGCAGCAGCAACGTGACAGCCTCTATTAGTAAATCTTGTTTTCCATACCAACACAGCCTATAAACCATCTTAACAGAGATGCAGCCCAAGTCCTTCCCAGCATGGTGTGTATCAATGCATCAGGAACCAGAGAAATGTGTTTTTTGGAAGAGATAGCTAGTCACAAAATGAGCAAGTGAGCTGAAATACCTTGAGATATCAAGGTGCCGAGATTCAGAAAGCACAGTAGAAAAACGTAGGTGAAGTTGGCATGTATATGCCTGCTTTACCAAACTGTCCAAATTCCTCCATTCCCAGTTTTCATCTGCCTGTAAACTTCAGCACAGCTCCTCTGACTCCGGTCATGAGAGAAACTGATCACGATGAGGTTCCACTTGAAACCAGTTTCAGCTTAAACTCTTCCAGCACAACACAACCAACGCAGATCTTGGCTAAGTGCGAATACAGCTGTGTTCTGCAAGATAGGATAGAAGCTAGATCTGCCTGGATCTGCCTCTAAGCCTTGCACTGGACTCATCCTAGGCCTGACCTTGGTAAGCCATGTATTTTTAGAGCACTGGTACTCACAAGAGCTGGGGGTTGTTGCCTGTGCTGCTCAAGATTCCTCTATGCCCATCACAACTGCCAGTGCTTCCACTGTATATTTAAACCTGTCTTTATGGCTGAATGTCTTCACGTTATAAATATGCTACCTATGCATCACCTTTCTCAATAAGAAACCAACAGAAATGAGGAAACAGCCAGAGACCTTTTTTCCATCAGTGGGGAAAAATAATAATATTTGCTTTATGGAGAGACCTTCAAGTTGGCTTTGAAACCTACAGAAAATAACAGTTTACAAGTCTTGGGAGAACTGAAACTACTTATGTTGTGTTCTCAGTTGCAGAATGAATGATATTAGAGATGAAAAATGACAATCTTATGATGCCTCAAGGTTTCCATGCAGGGTTTTCAAACACTTTTAATTTCTCCAATTTAACTTAATTTAAATTTTACTTAGAGGTAATTGGGATGAATTAATATAGTTACAATTATACAGAAATCAATCCATTAATGTCTGGAAAATCTTGTTAATATGGTAGCAATTTCATGGATACAAACCAAAAATCTACCCACTTAAAATAATCTACAAAGTTCAATTTTAGATAATAACAACTAAAACCTTCTGAATTTATAGCAAAAAAAAAAAAATTCATTTTACCCAATAATTGTTCTGGCTGATTATCGTTATTGCAGCCATGGTACCTAACAAATAACACTAATCATTCTAGCTTAGGGCCATTCTTTTAATGTTTTTTTTTTCACCACCTCAATACTGTGGTATTTAGGAGTCAGACTCCAAAATGTTACTGCTATGCAGATAAATTAACAAGTAACTTAAGAAGCAATGGCCTGTAGTACAATGTATTTACCAGTCAATATTGGTAAATAATGCATTGTTGGTATATTATTACCAAATTACAAAAATACTATTGGCATTTGATTCATTTTGAAGATGATTTTAATAAGTAAAGGACCTAAATTACAAGAAAAAGTGGAAAAATTCTGATAAAATGCTAGGAGTGGTGTCCTCTTGCATTTATCATGAGATTCTCTCTTTGATGTGTCCTCCAACTCAAGTTAGCATCCTTTCCAGGTAGTAGCTTCTGGAAATACTGACAAGGTTTATGGAGAAATATGCCACAGGGTGAAACGTATTGTGCTGATTGGTCAGAAAACTGCAAAATTGAAAGAATATAGAGGAAATTTACCTTATGGACTGGAAATTATTGGATATTGTCTGATTATGAGGAACCCATTTTTATGAAGATGAAAACTCGGTTGACTGCTCAAGGGTAAAGATGCCGTAATGTGTTAAAAAATATTAATGAGAATCTTAGAATATATGTTGGGCTCAATTAGGTTAATAATGCATGGAAATTCATCAGAAATGTAAGGCTTAACTAGAGGGCTTCCAAGTAAGGAATTTTGGTCAAAATTATAAAGAAGTACTCAACACTGCACCCTGGTTTGCTTTGAAGTGCCCATCACTTGGATTTGAATGACATGTAGCAAGAGTTTGTGAAATGCCAAATAATGCAATCTAAATTATGCCTGGCATGTTTCAGATTCGATAACAGAATAACAGACAAACTTGATAAGATTCACTTTGGAAGACTATCTAAAAGTTTTCCAAACTATCTGAACACCTTACGTTAAAAAAAGAGGGCAAGGACTACCTATCTTTTAGGTACAGTGTTTCCTGAGCAATTGCTCATTCTTATAAGGATAACTTGAAAAACATAAATACCAGCATTTTTCTGGGTATGAAGGCATATATAGAGCATTTCTGCAGTTCCTTTCCAGAAAGGAGAAAGACAGAAAAATAAATCTGTTATATTTTCTGAATTTCAGTTCAAGCTTCTTAGAGGTGTTTGCATCAGGTATGCGAACTGTTTCTCAAATCAACAAACAATAGAAGAGTTGCATTCTAGATACTCAAAAATCAGAATTTCAGTTCCAGCAAAATTATTTCATTCTTCAAAGCAAGACCACACACAGACAAAAACAATCTATTTAGTTTATCACAGTAAGTAGAATTTTTTCTACAGAAGAGAAAACACATGTAGATGGTGTTTTATTTGTTTGAAAGCAATTGAGCCTAGGGACTAATCAGCTGAGGATGAAATAGAAGAGTAATGATTCTGAAGCAATTGTAATGGAGGAACAACATTATAGCTATGCCATTTGCTGGATCAGACTCCTCTGAGAACTGAAAGTTCAGGGAAATATATTTTTTCCTTTTTGCCAGACATGTTGGTTTTGGTAAGAGGATATCTATGTGAAAAAAAGCGCCTACATTATTTTTGAAAACTTCTGATCAGCCCAGCCCACAAATGAATGCTGACTGGCAATTACCTCAGAGTGAAACGAAACCCAAACCGCACCTGGAATTTTTCGAGACTCTGACAAATGTGACTTCTGTACGAGGGAGAGGATCACAAAATGCATTATGGTTTTAAACATACAAAGTCATAACACTGTGGTAAGCCAGTCGACTCCCATTGCTGACCACCACTGCCTTAAAAAAGTGCATTTTATGGTTAGTATGGTTCCAAGAACCATTTCACTGATATTCACCCTGTGTTTTTTTTTTTTAACCTACATAATTTTCCTTCTTCTCCATTCAAAGACTGAGGGATTATGGAGGTTGAAGGGTATAAAAGTGCAGCCACACATCTCTTGCCCTGTGCGAGTGACCATGGAAATCATCCCGATGCCGATGGGGCCGTCGCTCACAGCCTCTCTGCACTCCCTCCTCTCCAGTCCCACTCTTTTGGCCCTTAATAACACTCGAGATGACTCAGTTATTTCCTGGCTCTATTCGCAGACCATGGGCCTTTCAGCTGCTTTTAGGAGCCCTCTGTTCTTTTTTTAACCGCGCTTCACAGCCCAGGAGATGACAAAGTCCCTGTGACTCACAGGACTAGTTCTGCTCATTTCAGTCAGGCTTCTTCCAGGAGAAGCTGATCTCTGCAGCTGGGAATGAGCACATCCAGATGACATGAGTCAAGATGTTTACAGTGATCAACTACTTTTTCTAGACGCAAGACCCCTGTTGAGCTCCAAGTGAAAAATAGATGGCATGTCTGACCACAGAAGTACAGACATACATGACCTCAGGATCTCAAATGTTTTGCATATTTCAATAACCTACTTTCATGAAGAAATATGAACGTCGGATTTCTTTCTTTTTTTTTTTTTTCCTGAATGAACAATATGGCTGTCTGGAAGCAATATTAATCAATAACTAATTTCATAGTTGGACAACTGTTTTTAATGACTTTGTACTTTTGATACATTGTTACTAAAGGTTTCGGATCATTCCCATAAGAACTTGTCAAGGAAAGGGCAAATTCATTTACTTGTCATCATGTGAGAGCCAAAAGGCTCATTAGGCTAATTAGGAAGAGAATCATTTGGGTTTTCGCTCGCTCAAACACAGCAAAAACCTCTTGTTCATGATGCAATGAAAGGAATTTGCTGTACCTATCAAAATAAGGATGCTGTGAGTGGATATAGGACAGGTTAAAGCTATCGCAAGTTGGATTCTGTAGCTGAGTTTAAATAACTCGTTGCTCATGTCCAAAGTGACATCTGCCACAGAAAGCCAACAGGCTTTGGCAAGAATTATCTGGCTCTTGAACTCCTGTTTCTAAATATGTGGTTCAAATTAGAACCATTTAGAAACTTTCCTATCAAATACCTCTGATTAGAGACCTACCATAGCCTACTATTAGCCTACAATAGTCTCCTACTGTGAGGTCCCTATCCACTATTTCCACATCTGCACTGCTGAAGCGAAATACAAGAAAAGGAGACAGTGAAAATCTAATTCACCAGTATATGGCATCCAGGGGAAGCGATCAGCAGGGCTTTTCAGTTCAGACTCAGCATGTAACTTCAGCTGGGACAAAAATACAAAGTTAAAATGAAAAGACAAATAGAGAGGTCCCATTTTCCCACATTTCTATTTCCTAACAAAATGCTTCCACTTTTCCTTCCAAAATAACACTTTTTTTTTAATGGCCTCTTTATCCTCTGTTACTTAGAAAAGAAAGCAAGCAAACAAGAAGTAATAAATGTCTTAAAATAAAAGTAAACTTTCCACTTTGGGTCAAAACATCTTGTTGAATAACCTTGAAGCATTTTTCCTCCATGATTTTACTTCAGTTTGATCACTGAACCAAGTGAGTCATTATTTGCAAATCTCGAGATGCCAGTGAGTGCTGACACTGCTGACTGTACCGGGAACATGAGCACGGCATCCTGTATCCATCAGATTAAAAGCAAATGCATTCTGCCTATTTTTCACCCCACCCCCTGCCCATTGGTTAAATGAATGAAATTAACTCCACGGCTTTATTGTCTGAGGCCAAGGAAAGTTAATGGAACCGCAAGAACCGAGACTGATAAATATCTTTGCGATGCTTTGCAGGGAAACCCAACCACAAAAGCGGGTTAAAGGGGGGGCTGGCCTCAGCATGGAGCAGGTACCAGCCCTTGATCAGCATCGCGGTTCTATTACAATGTTGGTACCATGGCATCCTTGCGGGGGTGTGGGTCAATCATCAAAACCTCTTCTATCCCCTGTATTTCCATATCTACTTAGTGGTGAGGACAGTTTCAGCATTTAAAAGCAAATTGGGTGAATCTCAGTCAAGCTGCTAGTAGAGGGGAGCATTCCCCTTGACAACTAGAGTATCATTATCACTAGCTCCATTTCATTTATCACCCTACAGAAAGCCATAGCATGCAATAATATTTGGCCATGGAAATGAAACTCTTTTCACTCCAGAAGCCACTGAGAAGCAGAGGGAAGTGCTGGTGGTTATGCCCAACACATCACCTGGGTGGTGTTTAGAGAAACCCAGCCCTAAATCTGCCATACCAAATTGGGTTTCCTGCTGTAAATCCTCATTCTTCCTTTTTCAGTCCTTTTTAAACACAGCAAAATGCTCAGCCACTCCCTTTCATGTGCAAATTTAGCATCTTTACCTGGTTTTGTCCTTCTCTCCTGGAATTTTATTACACTGAGAAAACCTGAACATGAGCAAGTAGGAAAAAGAAAAAGCAAAATCCTTCCTCCAAGGTTTTAAAACAGGGTGATGAAAAAATAAATTCCTACTGTTAAAATGTGGGTGTAGGATATCTGTGTGGAAATAAAAGTAACATTTACCACCTGTGTGCATTCATACTCTCCAGCTCACTTTCTCTCACTTGCTTCCTTCAGCTCTTGTTTTACGTAAACTTTTTATTGGTGATGGACTGAACAATAAAGCTTGTAATAAAGCAATCAATATGCATTAGTCAGCATGAGCTAGACACAATATTAGAGACTCCACAGCCAAGTAAAGCAGCGAATAATCTTGTTCCTTATTCTTTTTAAGCAGGAAAGGGAACAGTGGAACTGGATTTTATATCAATTCACAGCTTTCTCTTTGCTGGTTTCAGTGGTTGTTTATACTCTGCAACCTCTTCTTGCAGGACTAGAGCATTTTTGGATGAGATTACTCCCCATTAAAGGACTTTTCAAACCCACTACTGAAATATTTCACAGACTTCCAGGAGTGGATCAGAGCCACATTAGGTGTCTGGGTAAGCCTACTGTGTTGGTATTGTTTAGGTTTTTTACAATACAACTGGGACATTGGAGGGAGTTGTATTATTTTGTTTCGTCAACAGTGATAACTCCATTAAGGATGATGTGAACTGTCCTCTTAGTTTAGAACTTCTTCAGACTAGAATGAGGGCTGAATGTAAATTCCTTTCCATATCTTGATTTTGACTAGTAACGGCCAAATTCCAGCTTCCATTAAAAAACAAAAGAAATAAACAAACAGAAACATCCCTAAGCTCAGAAATTGTGAGTCATACCTTGAAAATGTGGTGACATCTGCAGCTGCTCCAGTCATCGTAAAAGGCTGTCACCTTTGGGACCAGCTCCCCAGCAAACACAGAGGAGGGAGAGTCCAGGGTTGGTATGACTAGGGAAATACAGGGTCAGCTCCTCTGTTGTTGGAATGAGATGAAGCTTCCCTCTTGTTCAGACATAGGAAGCAGCAGTGTTGTGAGGCTGGAGCACCTCTGGGTCCCAAAAGGGCAGAAACACAGTGGGTACTTGTTCCTTCCCATCTTTCCCTGTTCTTCTGCCAGCCCTTTGACAGAACATTCGTTTCTAGCTGGGGGTTTGTGTGGCATTTCACACAATGGGGACTGCAGGACGGAGTTAAAATTAAAGTTCCTGCTTTCCCTTGCAATTCGCTAACAAATCTGGAAGATGTCAATGCAGACAGTGCCATTTGGAGATCTCTGAATCTCAAGAAAAGCCAGACGCTTCCCAGAACATCCATTGCTCCGAGCAGGACGAGCAAGGGTAGCATGTGCCTATGTGGGGAGGATGTTGCTGCCAATGTAAAATAACTGTGTCAACAGCATTTCCGAAGGATATTTTTAGCTCACAGATTCAGTAGCTTTTGTGGGCTACACTCAGACTGACACAATAGACTCTTAATGACTTCTTGGAGACTTCATTGTCTTTTTCTATACACAGCTTATTAATGTGCCCTCTGCGCTACTCATGGATGCAAGAGCCAATAATGACTTCAAAGGGGTCATTGTGGTCCAGAGCATCTGTACATAGGAATAAAAAATAAGCTGAATAAATACTCACCCACTAATCCAAGTCACAATAGATTGTAATCAGTCTATCAGGGTAAAGATTATTTTTTTACAGCATCTTTTCATCCAAGGCATTTTCAGAACATCTTTTCATCCTAGCACTCTGTAGACGTTATAAATTGATCATCTTAAGTCCTTTGACTAAGCAGAGAGGAGCAGAAGTGCCTTTAGTGGTTGGAAGCTGGGACTAGCTTGTGGCAAGCAGAAAAGCAGATAAAAAGTCTGATTTGTCTTTTCCCCAGGAGGTTCTGTATTAATCCCACAAAAGCGGTGCTCCCTGGGCGCCTGACAGAGTGGGCACATTCCTAAGAAAATCGCATGTAAGAGGGGCAGTGCTCTAAGCAGCAGGCACAGAGCATCTCTGGCAAGCTTCAGAGAACTCCTTTGATCAATGTGGAGCCACTGACACAGGGATGGACCAAAATTACGTTAATAAATGACATTTGCCTGGATTTACATTGTGGCTGTAGCGGCTCATTCCATGAGGGCTTTCCCAGACACAAAAGAGTTTTGATCTACTGGAATCCCCTTGTCTCTTCCTAATGCCTAATTAACACTCTGGTGACAAAAGTCAGTGGTCTTCACAAGTGGTGGAAAATAGTGGTTATGACACCCCCCTTCAAAACTTACTTGCTTTTACACTGTGTGTGTTATATTTAAGCTACCCAAGGAATTATATGCTGCTGCTCAGCCATGCACACATCTTTTGGTTTTTATGTTATAGGATTAATGAAATATTGGAATGACAAATCTTTGCTGAGTAAATGACCAGAAAAGGTTATTATTCAGTGAGTATATAAAAGATTAAGGTGGGAAGAAGCCGCTTCCCCTTAAGGTGGAGAAGGAAGGAGAAGGATTCTGTAAGAGGAGAAAGAACAACTTTCAGGCTTTGGTTTAGAACACCATTATGAATAATTAATAAGTGAAAACAGCAGAAAGTCAACAAAGGTGATTTGACTATCACTGTGATGGTCTTTACTATTACTGTTCATACTGCAGTGGTAACTAATCCCAGGTCCTCTGTAATTTCAGCCCAGGGAAGTGACTGTGCTCTGACGTTACTCAATGGGGTCTCCAGTAAGCCCTGTGAGATGCACAAAGGGTTTTGCTGCATTTGGTTGCTCCGGTATATTACTGAGATTATCCCTGTCTAGTTTTGTTATTGGTTTGGGGGTTTTTTGTTTGGTTGATTGGAGTTTTTGTTTGTTTGTTTGGTTGGTTTTGTTTGATTTGGGGGTTTTTTTTGTTTGTTTTGGTTTTTGTGCTTTTTTTTGTTTTGTTTTGTTTTGTTTTTTTACCATAAAATACCCAGCTGCTGCTGTATTCCTGCTTCGTACAGAGTCAGTGAAATTCAAACTGAAAGGCAAAAGAGATTTGCCATTGACTTCGGAACTTTCATGTTCTCTCATCTCTGCAGCCAGATCCAATTTACAAAGTTTTTTCTGATAGACCAATTGTACAAATGGTTCAAGTGTATTAGGAAAATCTTCCCATCTACCTTCTCTAACCTTACCCCCTAATATTATCTTGGCACTGTCCTTACCCATAAACATCAATGTATTTATCCCTCCCATTGTGCCATTATACACCATGTAGCTAAACCTCAGCAGATTCTGCAGCCCTGCCTGAATCTTTTGCAAAACTACCTTTCCTTGGAAAAACAAACAAAAACTTAATCTAAAGCAAAAGATAAAGGAGAGAGCAGTAATCAAAAGCATGGAGTGTCCTGCCTCCCTTCCAGCACCCAGTGCCTAAGTCACAGCACAACTTGCAAGATTGTACAGTGTCCAAACTACTTTTGTAAAAATAGCAGCCAATTCTGTAAAAATAGAGCAAGCCTCACCCCTGCTGAGTGCATCAGAAGAGACCACATCACAAAAAAAAAGTCAATGTTTTTGCTTTAGCAATGGTTTTCTCCAGGCTACTGTATTGCAGAAGAGCACAGCAGTATCCTCCAGCTCTTGTCTTAAATACCATTGCAAATCAATTACCTTTCAGGCCATAAACTTCACTTAAAGAGACAGAACACAACCAGACATCTCCTGGTAACAAAAACAATTATATCGATGCTTGAGGATCTTAAGTCTCTTCTTATGTGTGTGTGTGTGAGACTTGTGATTGGGGTGGGAGGGCAGAAGGAAGTTGTTTCAAACTGTGTGGTTTGTAAACAAAACACAAGCATATTGATAGCAAAGTTAATCTCCAGAGCACAGGCAGCCAAACACCATGAGGAAAAGGATGTCTGAAGGACAGGCAATGAGCACAGAAAAGCCAGGAGTGAAGAAAACAGCTGCCCCCAAGCACCCCCTGTAGAAACCAGACATTTCCGATTCCAAGGCAATTGGTGAAAAACAAACACAAATCATCCAATTCATTCCCTCATACAAATTAATATTTAATGCCCAAATAATGAATCTTTCAATAAATATTTAATACCCAGACACCAACATATATGGTAGAGCAGACCGAGGCCTCTAGTAATTTAAGGCAATCGAGTTTGTGCAATAGTGGCTGTTGAGAGGACCAGATAATGCAAACTGGGATGTGGCAGAAAGAAAGAACCCTGTCATGGTAATGGTGTTTTGAGTCCTTGTAAGCTTTTTGCAGAGCAAGCAGGAGTGGCTTCTGTAGAAATAAGTCTAGCGTAGCTTCTAGCAACTTGGTGCTGTTCGGTTTTATGCTAAAGAGTTGCTACCTGCAGGCCGTGTTCTTGGCAAAAAGCACATTTGTCATGTCCAAGCAGCAGGTGTAAGGCTGACTGGTAACATCTCAGGAAGCATCTGTCCATGAATAGACCCATTTAACACTACCCCCTCTGCATCTGTCTTTCCAACCCTGACAGAGGTTTTTTTCCACGGGTCAGATCTCTGTACTCCCACTGCTATAATGTCCATTCTTTCTATACCATCCCTGTATAGATGGATGAACTGCTGGAGAACATGGCTCATCAAGCATGTTCTGCAGATCCTTTTCTTCTTGTGGATGGAGCATCCAGTCTTTCCAGCGATTGCTCTGTGAACTACTACTGTGTTTAGCAAGTACCCATTTTCCTTGATGCTGCATTAACCCAGGGTGAAATCCTCCAGTTCCGTAGTGCACTGATGGCTGGACTACATATGGATGCTGAAATATTATAACACACCTACTTCAGGATAACTGGAAAATAAGGAAATGTAGTTATTTCTCCAGCTTTTGGTAGAGAAAAATCTATTTTTTACACTGAACAGGCTACACTGGCACTCCTGACTGGGTTCTTTAAAATCAGCACTTAAGACATTTCTCAATAGCCCAGTGCTTCTCGCTAAAGGGGATCCTGAGTGTGGAAATAGCCCTTAAAAAAAACATCTTCAGAAGAGATTTTACTTGGACAGAATGGAGCAATCTACCTTCTCCTTTAAGTGGGGTAAGGCATCACCTAAGGTGGTGTCATTTGAAGAGAAACCATCCGCCGCGCCTCATTTTAGAGATAATCTATGCTAGAAGCAGCAGGTACCTGGAAGCCTGGAGCTGCCGCTGTACTTTCTTCTCCTCCTCTTCCAGGGTGGATCTTCTAATAGATCCACAGTTTCAAAAACCACACGAGTGTCATCAAACCTCAAGCCAAACCCCAAGCCCCGAGTTAGCCCACCCACACCAGAATATTTGCTTTTGGGTCAGTCAGAATAAGCCCTTACATCCCCAATGGCACATCAAGCCACAGGCTTATCCAGCGACCCAGGGTTGCCACTTACTTAGCAGCAGTTCCAAAATTCTGTGCAATCCAGCATGCTTGAAGATGCTTCAGTTCCTCCAACACAGCACTGCACATCGTTCACAGTGGGATGCAGTTAACATGTGCCCCCATTTCTGCGAGGATCTGCATTGTTCTGCTAATGCCTCTCCACTTGCTTCTCTCACTATATTCTCCCCCGTGGAGAATTTACTTTCTATCCATGCGAGGTGGTTTCCTCAGCATTTCATTATGCAATGCTCCAGGTGGTAAAAAAACACCTTGCCTGATTGAGTCCCCAGCTGCTGAAGTAGGAATATTGAGCTCTCTGTGGATGTTGAGGGTTCCCTGAGATCCACAGGATGGATTTCGCTAGCAGGGCAGTTTGTGTTTCCCCAAGCAGTTTTAAATCTCAGTTGAAAGATGTGCCAGAGGTGTGAATGTTATTTTTGGGTAGGACCAGCTGATAAGAGTAGAAAAGAAAAACATTGGACAGAGATGATGGTTTAGACTTCTTTCCTAGTTCCCACAGTGTGCAATTAAACCTGGAAATGTGCACTCAGAACACCACACATTAAGAGTTATCACTTTTCAGCTGAGGCTCCATGCCTGATGTGATACAGACTCTCTCACTATGGCAAATGTGAGGTAATTCACCCCAGCTTATCCCCTAATAAAAGAGCTGTGTTGCACTGCATCTGCAGTGGGCTCTCAGAGAAACAGAAAACTTATAGGACTGTGTTTGCATCCCATCCCACCCCACCCCATATTGCACTAAATTTGTGTAATCTGTGACCACAAAGCTGAAGGTGACAGCACTGGGATGTTGGGGAGTGCTGATGGACCATCAGACATAACAAAAACTTGCAACAGTGGGGTTGGGTAAAGTAAGGAAATAGATTCATTGGGGAAAATCAAATTATGCCCTTTATCTGGAGGGGATGAACTGGAACATGCTAAAAAAACTGAGTGGAATTTGCTGCCTGAATACTGGGAAGCTTTTTGCAACCATTTGGAAATTAACTGAAGCAAACCAGCTCGATGTACAGCTTCGGGGAAGCAAGCTAAAGCATGTGCAAGGCTCCTCCTTGACTAAGGGTCCACTAGAGATCAATTAAACCAATTCCCTGCTTTCGAAGCAATGGAGGCCATTTATTCCCTGCAGCAGACAAATGCTGCCCTGGCAGCAGATAACTAAGTGGATTTAGTACCTGTTTTCCCTCCTGGTTCTTTCCCCAGCCGTGCACTATCCCTGCTCTCTGGCCAGACAGAGAGCTTCAGTCTCCTGTACTGTCAGCTCATCTCCCCTTTCATTAGCCTGAATCAAACTGGGCCATCTATCCTCGTCCATTAAGAGCACAGAAGACTTCAGTGTCCTGTACTTGCACCTGCTGCATCCCCTGATCAGCACAGAGTGCTAGTACTGGACACTCTGACCCTTTTTTGCCATCTCCGTGCATTCCCTGTCCTTCTGAGTTTTCCAGTAGACAGGCTATGGAGAGCTCCTCCAGCTCTGTCCTCGGGATAGTCCTCAATATCCATATGAAATACTTTGGATGCAGATATTTTCACATGCTGTCAATTGGTGCTACAGTGGAGCTTTGCTGATTTACACCATTTGTGGATCTCATGATGAGTTTGGATCCTGATATAACTGGTTAAAACGTCTGCCATCTGTCTATTCACTGGGGTTCGTTTCATCCCGTTTTGTAGGACCCAATGTAGAAATGTCAGTTTTGGATCCATATCCAAAGTGAAGGAGAGTGAAAAGAAGCATCTCTGTGTGTGGCACGGGGTTGTTCTTCTGCATCTGTCCCATTTCCTACAACTCGGTCTATCACAGAAACACCAGACACAAACAGCTCTATTTGCTGCCTTCCCAACAACCTCAGTGGGAATTATCTTCAGTGGTGGAAGGGGACAATTACCCAGCTAATGAAGCACATTTTCCTTTTTCTTCTCCACCATAAAGCTGCGTGGAACCTGCCTCTCCATCCAGGCGAGCACAGAAAGTACGGAGCGCTTGTCGAATGGGCCCCCAATCAGTAGTGGCAAACACACTTAACATGCCTGCTGGAAAATGAAATGACTGATACCACGTAATTAGGCCTTAATTATTTATCATTTTTGTTTAATTATTGCCACTTGGAATTAACAGGTTATAAAACTCCTGGGCTGTGTTTATTAAATGTTGGTAGATTATTAGCAAGTACGTGCCATTTTCTGAACGTTAATGAAATATCTATGAAAAACCCATGGCCGAGGCATTCCAGCACCGCACAGCCATTGCATAAGGAGCTACAGAAGCTCAATGCTCATTATGCCTCACAGGCAGGGCCATGGGCAGCGAGAAAAGGGCAAACATCAAAAGTATCATCACCACTTTGCACCTAGATATTGACATTGCCTGTCACACAGGTTGGGAAATGCTCCTGCACCACATCCTTGGATCTACCCTGAGCTTCTTTCATGTCATTGTATTGGTGGGATAGGGTTGTGATATTTGCTATAGTTCAAGAAGTGAGTTTGGATTAAGGTAGCCTGCACCTCTCTTTGTGCCGGGGAAGGGAAGTTCTGATCAGCAGAAAATGACAAGACAAAATACACGTCCTCAAAATGTAATGGTAAATTTTGCAAGGAAGAGCTTATGTGGGATGAAACCTGAATGCTGCTGATTGTTACTGGGTTTAAGATTTTGAAAATTGAGCTTGAAACACAGTGATAATGCTCCAGGAACAGTAAAACACCTGTTGTATTTCAAAAATGTGTCTCTAAAAAAGGAAGCAATTCTTTCTCCCTGTTTAAAGCACTAAAACACGAAGCAGTTTTTCCTCTTCTATGGACACAAAGAAGTAATGTCCCATTCTCTGAAATCTGGAGCTTATTTGAACTTAAGCACAAGCTACAAATATCACAGGCATGTTTGCTGATCCAAGTCTGTAGTACTGCCCAAAGCCACAAAGAAAACCTGCAGCAGAGCAAGGCTTTGACCTTATTTCCCCTTCCTTAGGCTCAAATCTCAATCAAGGACCCAGTCTGCCTCAGATGAACATAACCCTAAGCCTTTCTGCTTGCCTGGTAGTGAGATATCCCTCCAAGCTGCATCACAGCTGGTTTCCCAGTTGCTCTTTACCCTTCCAGAGAACACAGGCTGGGCAGGGATGTCTCTGCACCAATCTTGTCCTCAGTTCTTCCTGCGCCGTCCTCATCCATGGCCTGGGAACCAACTGGTGCCAAGGGATTTTCCTGCAGGCGCCAGCGCTACACCTGCCCTGCTACTACCAGCTGCCGGTTCCTAAATTATAAATGGAAGGATATTTCATCAGAGCATTAAAGGGTAAGAAGTGTCATTTTGTACTAACCAAAACTTTCAGGAAGAAGACAGGCTGTAAATTATTTAGAGGAAAAGTCACATTTTATTCTGCTGGAGAGTGTGATGGGGAAAAGGTGTGTTTTCCTCCCTTTCTCCATGGGGAGAAAAACGGCAGAGGAGGAAGAGCTGTTTATTTACCTAAATGGCTCCCAGTGACCTCCCAGTTCTCCCTAGTACTATGGTACTTCACCAAGCCATTATTCCTGGGTATAAAGATCAAGGGATGTCTGGTTTTCCTTTCCCATGGAAGAATGGACCCAAGGAGATGCAAAGAGGTATTTTTGTCCCTGCTGTGAAAATATCCTTTGCGTCCAAGTAAATAAGATAATTGTCTGACCTGGAGCACTTCCGCTCAGCCCTTCCTCTCTGGAGAGCCCTGGCTTCCTTCAAGCTGGTTCACTCCCTTTGCGCTTGGGTAGCCACAAATATTGCCCGTTCTCAGAGATTCGCCAAGACACCTGCCTAAGTCAAAATATCTCAACAGTGGTTTTGAATAGTGTCATTTCTGTGGAAGAAGCTACAACATTTCTATTCAAACTGATTTCAGAAACAGGGATGAGATTCCTCTTTAATCCCTTCCTCCCTGGTCTATGTGAGGGGACAGTCCCTGCTCCCAAATTCTGCAGGACCCTCCAAGCAACCTTTCTCTCCTGCCTCGGAAACACCTGCACAGCCCAGGAAGGTGCCAACCTCATAAATATGAACCCCCTGTTCTATTTCCACCACACTCCCCACAAGGAGAGTTAAACACAGAGATTATCTTTAAACCCAACCAGCAGATTAGCATCTAATTCCACTATTTCTACGCTGCCGATGAAAGATGGGCTGAGGAGAAATACATTCCATTTTTTCCCATTTCAACCCCGCACCAGGCTAATTAAGAAGCCGAGGTTAAAAAGCTCATCATAAACTGAACAAATTCCAACCCAATTTCACTAGGATGCCAGG
Source organism: Patagioenas fasciata (assembly GCF_037038585.1). NCBI lineage: Eukaryota > Metazoa > Chordata > Aves > Columbiformes > Columbidae > Patagioenas > Patagioenas fasciata. Next base: position 5,490,068 of record NC_092539.1, read on the forward strand.
GCTTCATTGATTTAGGCAGGATTAGCTATTGTGAAATGGAAATGATGCCATTAGATGCATCTCCCCCTGCCTCCTGCTTCCCCCGCCTCCCCACACATCCACCTCTCGCCGAGCCCGGCTGGCACACTCAGCTGAGGCACAAAACCGGCTCATTTTATTATGGACAGTTTAAGCAAAAGAGCCAATCAGCGTTTATTCGTCTGGCTGCAGCTGGAGTCAGCTCATCAAACAAATTAACAGGATTTTCATGGAGGGTTTTGGCCAGCGCACCACGATTTCACTTGAAGTTGACTAAACAAACCTGGGCTGTATTTCATCAGAGAAGAGAGCAGGGAGGGTGGGAAGGGATGGAGATTGCATCTTTCTCCCCACATGTTTTTTATCCTGGAGGGGATGCAGCTTTCCCATGATGTGACCCCTCATGTCTTGTTCCCCCGCTGCAAATATTACCACAGGTGGCAGCAGCAGGAATTAGGGGAGGCAGAGATGGGGCAGGTCCTCTGGGAGAGACACCAGCCAGAATCCACCACGCTTGTCCCTGTCTGGATCAGACAGGAGGCAAAGGAGAGACAATTTGCTGAGAAGAGAGAAAAATGCTTTTAGGGCGAAAGCAGAGAAGAAGGGGCAGCAGGCTGAAGGGAAAGAAAGGGGAGAAGTCAACTTATCTGCAAAATTTCCCAATCTGTGAGAAAGTGAGTATAAAATATTCTTGTAAAATGCAAACAAGGTCTTGGCTCGGGGGTTAGTCACACTCCTACATAGAGGAAAGTTCATGTAACACAAAACCAAGTTATCACAGAGGTATATATATATGTGTGTATGTATTTATATACATATACCCTTTGGGCAGCAGTTTGTGCATTTATTGAATATGGCAGAATGAAATTGGTTCATGTAGGAGAGTCCTGCCAGGTCAGCCTCAGTTCCAAAAAAGGGATAAAATAACTCACCACAACGTGATCCCGTTCGACTTCATGTTTACCGCTGGGCTGTTGGGTCCAACCCAGCGCACAAGAGTATTAACACTGAGGGATGTGCCATGACCCAGAACTGCAGCTGTGGCTGAGCAGTTGGGTGATACCACCAAGATGTCTTAAACCTAATTAGAATTAACAAATCTATCTGGTCTAAATATTCAATCTGCTTTGGAAAAGTCAGGGTTCAAGCCTTCCAAAACCTGGATGATTTATTCTTTATTTATTGTGCCCAGAATTGCTGGAGAACTTGATAGCTGTAGTATCTAGGTCTATTACTTAAATTTACTCTGAGGTTTTCATTCAGTTAGTCCCCAGGAGAGAAGAATGGCCACAGTTCCTTGTGTTAATTGACTTCTGGGACAATAATAGAAAATTATTTTGGGGAGGGTGTCCATTTTTATCTAAATCCTGGAAAATCGATCCCTACTGACCAAAAAGAACTAAAAGAATGTGAATACTCCCAATTACGTCAATTATCCTCCACCAGTTACCTCAGGAGACCCACTTCTCACAAGCCCTTTCAGTTTAATCTTAACAGACCTGTTCTTTTTCCATCAGACAGTGCAAGAACATGGACGCAATTAGTGAAACCGAAAAAGCAGCTCAGGGAAATGCACCCAGCATATGGGTGACATTCACAGTTCAGTGCCTCAGGGAAGTTATCAAGACAAGAAGACCACCAGGCTCCCTGTTTCTAAGAAGGTCAGTTATTTCCCCACGCAATAAAAGCATCAATTGTCATGTAAGCCAGGGAATGAGATCTCAGTTCAGTAAGTCAGGTCTGAAAAGGTTTTTTCCTTCTCCTGTGTAAGCTATGTACAGTGGCTACATATGTAATGCAATATTTAGGAATCAGGTGCAGACTGACTAACATGATTTCTCCAAACCACAGGATATTCACGCAGGACATCAGAATAAATGAGTTGATACAAATGGTCAATACAGCAGGACAGATTAAACCTTCGCACATCTCAGATATGGAGGAGCTTTGATCAGGAAAGAAAATTATTATCTGCACACAGAAGCAGTGGCATGTCCTCCTACAAAGATGTTTGCCCTCCCTTGCAAAGACATGGAGTAGTCACCTTCTCCTGTGTCTAAAACATGAGTCTTTTGCAGTTTTATTTCCAGAGCTCCAGGAATACCGCCTCTGTTGCTGTGCAGATGTATTATCCAGGGATATACTTTGCAAGATATTTTCTTGTAGCTCGTTTTCTATTCTGAATGTCTTCAGGTGCTTGTCAGTTTATACAACTAAAATAATGATATTAAACATTTTAGAGAATCTGAGCCTTGTGTTTCCTTTCCTCGACTGGGTTTCCAGAGGTCTTTGTTGCTCTCCTCTTTCCATAAACTTGTCTGAAAACAGTATTTCTGTGTAATAATCTCTCAGCTTTCCCGGGACTTTTCTGGATAGAGAGGAAATGCAAACTATAAGGGTAAGGTGGTGTCAAATTTACCGGATTTCTGCTGCTGGCTTTCACATTGATCTGTGCTTTGCAGATGGGTCTCTTTTTCCTCTCTCAGCCTCCTGTTTAATTTATAGCTCAGACTTTGTGGGTCAGGAATTTTATCTAACTGTTTTATACATGGCCCAGCCCAACAAGACCTCAACCTTGGTGGTGGCCTCTAGACGCTATCACACCACAGATAATAAATACTAAGTACGTTCATGTGTGCTGGTGGGTGTTGAGCAGGACATCTGTCTTGGCTCATTAAATGCAGCACTCCTCTGTTTTTCCAGGGAAAGTTTCACCTTGACAGAGACCTCCCCACTCCCACAGTGAGGCAGGTAAAGAGAGGAAGACGTAGCCAAGGCTGAGGTACAAGACACATCCCATGTGGTGGAAAAACCACGATACAGTATCTCAGTCCATTCCTTCCCTCTGTTTTCGCCCTTCCCCTTCCTCTAAACAACCGTCCTTCTGAAGGGGGAATTATCTCCTTCAAATCAAAGCAGAGGGCAACCTGACTATTTCTTGCAGTGAAGTAATAATTAAGGCACTAGAAGGATGCAATCTGCATACATTATTGGAAGTTATGCCAACAGAATGTCAACATTTGTGTCATAAGTAATCTCAAGCAGCAATTACTCTGCACATTGGCCCGGAATCCATCGGTGGAGCCAGCGGTACTAATGACGGGGGAACTTCTCCTCCGCTGGAGGGTGGACAGAGGATTACAAAAAGGATCGCTGTACCAAAGAGTTCACCTAGCTAGACAACTGGGAATATGTGGCTGAGGGAGAGCCTAATATCTGAAAATAAAAACACCTGCCTCTTGCTACTGGAGAGATGAACATTAGGAAAAATAAGTCAGTGATGCGCTTGCTCTCAGCTTAGTCCACTGCCAACATTTTCCTTGCAGGATGCAAACTGGGAGGAGAAATCCTGGGAAAAAGTCACTACAAATACTGCAATTCATGATAACATGAATTGAAGAAGGAAATGTTTTGTTATGAACTCTCCAATCATCTCACTTTCTATGACATCAATATAGTATTGCGTTTAGAGTGTTGCCAGGTATTGCTTTGATCTTTTCCTTATCCTACTAATTTCCCAGACCCTAATGTATGAAGAATGCCCAGGATTTTTTCCCCCCCACCAGGAAGAATATTCATGTATTATATTGTTCTGTAAATATTTGTTCTTTTCCACACTTTGCTTCCATATGCTGCTGTTTCTTCTCTTTTAATCTGTGTATATAAGCTATGGCCAATATTTTGGGTAAAAGGAATCCTTTATCTGCCCACTCTGTGTTGATTCCAACCACTTTGTTAACTTGCTGTGCTTTGCCTACTGATTGAACAGAATGCCTTATTTATTGTCTCTTCTCACTCCAACATCTTCCACAAATTTGCCTTCTATCTTGCAGATATGCAGAAATCTTCAAGACTTCTCTCCTGCTATCATTCACTTTCCTCACCACTTCTGGAATCTTTATAACCTAAACCTCTGTCTGTCTCTTGAGAGCACATGCCCACTACCCCCCTCTGAGGATGCTGGCAGAGATATTCTCATTTATACCAAATTCCCATTGGTTGTTTGGGTAGGATCAGGTTTGAAGAGCATCTTCTTGAGTTCCCACCCACTGAATGTGTGTCAGATGGTCTCCAGCCTGCTCTGAACGGTCTCTGATCCCCGGCACACTAAGCTCACTGTGCTTCACACACACCTGCAAATTGGAGCTTTCTTGCCAGGTACAGCATCGCTCCAAGACCCTCATGCCTCCCCAGGGCCTGGAGCTCACCAAAGTTGCATTTTCTCTTAATACTCTGTCATTAAGTGGAGTTAAAAATAAAGCCTGTCAGAGCCTCACAGCCTGCAGGGAAAAGGATATTAATTACAGCAGGCAGAGAGTGGAGAGGACCTGCCTTGAGTGAGAATTCCTCCTGCTGAGCTGTCACCTTCTCCATGTCACCAGCAGAGCAGAGGTTGGCCCCAATATCTACGACACGGCAGGACAGGAGGAGCTGGCAAAGGGATTTCTTTGCTGGCTCTGCCACCCTCACAGGCTTCCCTGCCTGCAAACCAAACCTCTGAATGTGGGGATAGGGACTGAGGGGTGAAGAAAGGACAGTGGTGGCAGCTACAAGGGATGAAGCTATTCAGGGACCCAAAATAAGATTCATTGCTAAAGCCTTGCATACTTGGGATTACAGTTATGAGGAAAAAGTGGGTCATTAAAGACCAAGTAGACAGTACACTCAGCAGAAAGTGGCACCCAATTTTCCTCCGAGATGTATGAAAAGAAGATTTTACTGTCAAGTGAAGACAAAGAACAAAATATTAGTATCATCTCCATCTCATAGCTTCTTAGTAAAGGAGATATATAGTGTTACATTTCCTTTTCTTCTAATCAATAAGTAGCCATAAAAACATACCTTCAGAAATTAGGTTTAGCCCTGACTGCTCAACTCTTTGCATAAAGTATATTTAGGACAGATATATTCAGTATTGAAGTGTACATTTGTATGTCTATATTCATGTCTATTTCATGTTTAGAAGGGAGATGGCTTGACTGAATAAGACATTACTTACCAGGGTCATAGAAAGGACCAGTTCCCCAGCTGGATCTTCAGCTGGTAAAGTGGTTTTGTAGGACCAAGGGTAAGGGTGATGGGGAGCGTCTGAGCCAGCCGGAGCACCCTGCATTCCTGACAACGTGCCTCCATGATTGAAATAACCCCTTCAACTTTGTTGGAGGGAACAACAAAGGGAGGTAAATAATAAAATGAAAGAACAGCAACACCAGGAGCTAAATATTGTGAACTGCTGTTTGAATCTTTAGCTGGCTGGATCAATCAAGCTGTCAGTCCAAGCCCTTCTGATCGGAAGAATCCTAATGCCATCAGCTGAAGGCGACGGCAGAGGGATGGTGTGGTACCAATGCTGCCATGCCAGGACGTGCTGGCATCTACTTCTTCTTTGTCAGAGCCTGACTTTGCCCAACAAATCCATTGATAGAGAGCAGTTCTGTGCACCAGTGTCTAATGAACTTGGCAAGGGCTCTCCCTCTGTGAGAGAAGGCTTGAGAGTTCACTTAGAGGGCACTACAGCATCCCATCCCCATGGGGAAAGAGCCCGCTGCTGCTCTTTTCAGAGCACAGTTGAGAAGGGAAATGAAAGCGAAGAAAAGAGTTAAGGCACACAGGCTAGTCCTTGAAACCAGCAGGAAAGAGGCAGTGAAAGAGTTTAATTAATGGCACATCAGAGTTCTCCAAGATGTGTGTCTAACGAGGCCTTTGCCTGGCACTTTATCTTTGCATGTGAAAAGTTAATGCAGGCAAAATATAAGCAGAAGGCTGTGTGAAAACAGGAGCCAGCATGAGCAGATACATCCTGATTTAATTCTCTCCGTTGGATGACAGCCCTCTGTGCCTCCTTCCCACTGCCCCCTTCTCAGGGACATGCTTATTACAGCTATTTCAGAGAGAAGAAACAACCAGCCAAAAATATAGGGAGATATCCACTTTTATCACAAACAGTGAATGAATAAAGCAGGGTCAGAGTGTTGTCTTAGAAAATTACAGTCTTCCTGGCTCCTGTATAAATCCAGACATGGTACCCTACGCCACTCAGCTTCTACAGAATTTAATTTAGAGCAATTGATTTATTTGCTGTGGACAGGTGGACTCTATAAAGAATTTTTAGGGCAGAATTTACGGTGGGCTTTGTCGTGCAGTGAGCAAAAGAGCAACAGGACTCTGACAGGCCTTTACCGATTCCCATGGGCTGCCCTTCCAAAACACGCCAGAGGCAGCTGCAGTGAAACCCAAGGCTGGCAGCAAAGGGGAGCCAAGGGGGTCTCCAGGTGAGGAAGGCTCGGGTTCATAGGAACTGCCCAAAATTATGCATTACAAGTGTTTGCAAGATATCGAGAGCAGGTGTTGCATTTGGACCTGCCTTAAAGGTCTGGGGTTTCTTTGCATAAAAGCCTCACGTCTTCTATAGGGATGACAGTGTCTGGTTGAGCTTGGGACTTGGATAAATGCTGGAGCTGGGGTAGTGTTTGTCAGCTGGGTGGGATACATCCTGAGCAAGACCTTTCCTTAGAAACTCTTCCGTCCTTGTCACTGTCTCTTGAGCTTCGGGTTTTGAACTGTCAGTTCTGGGAGATCTTCCCTGTCCTTGTGCTGCAGTTAGCATCAGCAGACACCTAAAAGCTGAAGACGCCTTGATATTAAAAAAAAAGAGGGGGGGGAGCTTTAAGCAGGAAGGTGCCCTTAGGAAGTCATGAGTTTGACAACTGCTGATTTCAAGGACAAATAGTTTGGTATGTCTGAGAAGCTTTTCATTTCAGAAAGCTCAGGGTGCTTCAATTTCTGTCTCTTTTCTGGATTTAGCTGTGTCTCCCCAGGACAGCAGCAAGATGACTCTGTTCCCTATGCTGTGTGTTTTACAGCTCCTTAGGGAAGCAGATAACTGAGACACACAACCTCAGGCATTCCTCCCAGTTGAAAGGGTTAATTGGAACAATCAATACGCAACAATACCCTGATTTCTGGGCTTGATTGACTTTGGACAGCACAGCCAGACTTTGGATGCGATACAGACACAGCTGTGAAAGCAGCAGTTGTTTTGTGCAAGTCAGCAAGAACCAGCATCCCAGCACATGGAGATGGGTGCTGTTTTCTCCATGAGAGAAGAACCTGAAAATGAGATTTTGCTGTGCAGTTTGAGGTGGCAACGCTGCTCCTCTGAGCGCTCTACTCAGTTGCATCAAATCAGGGTCCTTAAATAACTAGGGCTACAGGAGAGCGTTCACCTCCTGTCCTAAATTACCAGTTCATTGGTGGATCTCCAAGCACTTTATCAAGGTCACTGTTACTTCATTCTTGCTAAAGAAACTGAGGCACAGAGAAGCCAAGTGAGCTGCAAGACAATATTGCACAGTTTGAGGAGGAACATAAACAAGGCCCTGCAGATTCTAGACCTCTCCATTTCCATACCATATAGTATATCCAAAAATAAAGAACCAGAACTATGAAAGCTAGCTCTAGAGACATGAAATTAAGTTTATACTAATTCTAAGGTTTAACAAGTGGGAATAAAAAACACCACATGCCAAAGACTGAAACACAGAAGGCTCAGAGAACATCTGTCTTTCTTCAAAACCTCCAAGGACCTAAAGGTGCTACTGAGGGAAGCCCTGTGCAGAGATTTAGAGTGAAAGCCAAGCAGAAACACAGCTACATAACATCTCCTTTCTTCTGGGGACATGACCAGCTTTCCTGATTAACCTGCTCCCACACCAGGGAAGCAGTTTCCTTTGTGAACCCTAAAACCTGAGCCCACTCCTAAAACTGAGCAGCTATGAGCAAGGCTCTGCCCTCCCTAAGACAACCAAGGCAGATGATGCACCTTTTATTGAAGGGGAAATAATCCCAAAATGTGAGTGCCTGCAGATCCCAGAGCACCCACCTTATCACTGAGGAGCCCAAAAAAGCTACCCATTTCCCCACATTCAATAGCTTCAAGATTTAGTAAAGCTTCCAGCCCAAGTTTTTACCCTCTCTAGCTTGTGGATCTTGTCCTCATTTAGTTTAGATAAGACTCAGAACAGAAATTTTGGCTGCAAAATACTGGTATTTGTGAGCTTGGCAGCACACAGTGAGAGCAAATGTGACACACAGAGCCCAACCGGGTACAGGAGACACAAAACATCTGTGTGAGCTCTTCAGGAGAGTAACAAATAAAAAACAAAGCATTAATGTGACCCAAGAGCAGACTACTCATGAGTGTTTTTCAATTACAATAGACTATTATAAAGGGACAATGTTCTCTTATTTACAATAAATTTCGTCAATTTATAAATCGTTCCCTTATTTAAGAAAAACACACAATACAATACAAGCTCCATCTGGCTCTATTTAGACTCCAGGCCTTTATGTTCATACAGTCAGAAGCCATCGATTATCATGTCAAGACCGAGGATTTCAAGGCCCCGGACACAGCAAATGAAAAGGAGGCAGAGGAGGGAGGGGACATGAACAGGAGCCTTGAAAAAGTAATAATTAGTTGTGTAGTAAACGATCAACCTGGGGGTTCTTAAGCATCCAGGTTTCCAGAGTCCACAGTGTTTTGCTGACTCTTTTGCAAAGCTGGGAGGACACAGATACACAGGGATGGTGTAGAAAAGAGACACAGCAAGATTTTCCTCTTTGCTTTTGGGAGATTCACTCGAAGCCAAACACATCCTTCTCCAAAGGGCAAAGCTAAAGCCTTGCATGTTTACCTGGCACACCTTTCTAATTCAGAGACAAAAAGGTCTTCCAAGTAGTCCCTTTCTCCTGCACCCAAATGCCATGTAGGTCAAGTATGGGTAAGGAGAAGGCAGATCTTCCCAAAACAGCCATGAACTGACTGCAGGTACCCACCAGCTCCAGGCTCCACGTGTGCATGTCTGAGCAGAGCAGCTCCAGCCACTGTTCGGTCAAAAAGCCTGATCCCAGGTGAGATTTGATGCGAAAGCTTTTAGAGCAGAATTTACAGGGCACCAGGATGACATTTTGAGTAGAGGACTGGGGCAGAAGATGGTTCAAGGAAGAGACACTGCCATGTCCCCTTTCCAAAGAGATGCTCACTTTTGTTTCACACTTTTCTGTTGCAACCAAACCATTAAGAGATACCAGACTAGTACATTTAAAACCAAATATGCCTCTAAATCTTGTGTTAGAGGCTCAGGCTCTAAACGCCTGGCATTAAAGACAAACCACCAAGATATACAAAAGCTTGTTAGATCAACAAGGCGGTGGACAAGTTCTGCTTATCCCCTCACCATTGAGTGGAGGAGGAGGACGGGACTATGCCCATATTCCCCGGAGCCATGGTGAAGCAAGGCTGCATTTCAAATCTGTGCTCCTGGCTTCCTTAGCTGCACAGCAAACGTGCATTATTCTCTCAGGCACATATTAAATGCAGCTGAGCTTCGAAGTGGGTATTTGGGCATGGTCAGCCCCACAGTTCTCATGTTAATAACAATCTGGTGACCCATCCATCTCATTAATTTAACATTTAAAAAAGCATGGGCCAGACCCTCTTCATTTACCTAAGTTAAAAAAATAAATACTAAATAAACGGCACAAAAATTAAATATTTCTTGGCTTTAATCTGAAAAATCCTACTACCATTAAAAAAAAAAAAAAAATATTTTCATCCCCAGCTATCATTTTGCCAGTTTGTAGTATTATGATAATTGCTTTCCATGTTCAAAACTGGGACACTTAGAAGTATGAAATTGAATGCTAAAGACCCTCTTCCCACTACTGATCTGTATTCCAGCAACACGGAGGGACCCTCAGCCTTGGACCAAGACCCTGTTGTACCAGGAATGTTTAAGCACAGAACAAAAAGGCAATGCCTGTTTCAAAGACTTACAAGCTACACGTGACAGCTCAGCAATGAGGATCACCATTATCTAGCTCACTGCATGCATTGACCATATAATAAGCACATACCCATACAACGAACTTTCCTAAATGCATATTTTTTCAGAAGCATATAGCATAAAAGCTGTATCATGAATGGTGTCATTTTGCAATATATTTTTGTTCTCCTAGAATCTGATTTCCAATTTCTTTGCTGAAAGAGAAAATGACAGCATTGGAAACACTTGAACATATATTTTTGAATAACAATACCTGGGTTAAATGTTTTGAACTGCAGGCCTAGAAGCAAAGAAGCCGCATAGGTCAGGTTAATCCAAGCTATTGTTTTATCCCTTGTTCAGATGTGTAAGTTGACTTCACTTAAATCACCCCAAACTGCTACAGCCACAGACTTTGCAGCAAAGGAAGTTAAACATGTGGATTGTATTTTGCATGGTGATAACAGTGTCTGCTTTGACCTGCCAGTGAAGAGATATCCGGTCATTGCGAAAGTGGAAAGTCCCTCAGTTTCTGCAGCCAGAGTGAAGGTGAAAGGAAAGCTGAGGGTGTTCCCAACCTCAGACACCCCTTCTCTTTCCAGGGGAGCACCCTACGGAGAACATCCCACCCCGAGCCCAGAGCCTTTCCATGACCACGTCTGAAGACTGAACAGCAATAACCCAACCTGACTAAAAGTAGCTGCTGTGTGTAAGAGTAAAGCGCACTCTAGAGTCTCACGAAAAATTAAAAAAATAGCACTTGTGTAGGACCAAATGTGACAAAGGCTTCATGCCAGGATAAACCCTTCCTCCCTTTAGTTTTCTCAGCCCCAGGGTATACCTCAGTACTGCAACATGCACCAGAAGAGGAGGCAGGTCAGTTTGGAAGAGGAGTTTGACACATGAGCAGTAAACCGAGACCACAAAGCTAAACTGTACCATGAGGTGCCAAACCCCTTGATCAATCTCTGTGTTTCAGGGAAGAACATACACTTACACACTGCAAAAATCCCTGTGATCAGCCAAAGTCAGGTTCTCTTCCCTTTCATGTGGTTTGGTATGCAATTTTGTTTTGCAGGGCTGTGCCCAAGAAAGAACCACAGCTCAAAACCTGCCCAGAGATGGATGCTTTCTAAAAATTTCCTGCACAACAGAAGTGTGTGAGCCCTTTCACATCACTGTGTTCTTTTTCTGTTCTATTAACTGAATAAGAGCTGCTATGTATCATGTCCAGCATGAATGGGTAAAATGAAAAGCAAGCAATGCAACAGCTACATTAGGTCAGACAACAGGGGTAATTGCAGAAAATGCCAAAGAGGGAAGAGACATCTCAGGTCAGAGATACATCTTTAGATGTCTGGGTGCACTGAGCCCCTGTCCCTGGCAGGGCACGTGCCGGTTCTGTGGCCAAGTCTTCTTGTTCCATCTGCCCACATGGGACAACCTGCGGAGAAGAGGGGTTGGAGTGCTCAGTGGATGATGAGCAGCTTTCCGCATTGGAAGGGAGGGCTCTTGCAGGAAGAAAAAGCAGGTTGGTTGACTTTTGAAATGTATTTTCTGCTAAAGGGTTTAATTTTGTTTGTTTGTTTGTTTGTTTTCAAAGCAGCCAGTCAGGAGTATTCTGTGTTTGGTATGGACATTTCTTATCCATGCCTGTTTGCAATCAGGGAAAATGGGACAAGGCTCTTGCTGAGATGGTCCCTTTTCATTTGTACCTTCCTGTATGGTGGAATAGATGAGTGGTAAGAGAAAAATACCTATTAGATACCTTTGGTTCGAGTCCTATTTCTGCCTCAGGTGAATTCTGTTCCCTTCTTAGCATGCATGATTTAACTTTTTAATGCTTCTGTCTCTCCACTCTAGAAAATGATGGAAATAACTGTTACAAAATGGATCAGAGTTCTCAAACGGAAAATGCAAAGCCACCTTTGTCTGGGTAGGAAGAGCTATTTCCACAAGGATACTGGAAGCCAGCATGTAATTCTGGTACGTTGTTCCAATATTGCTTTGCCTCTTCATGTGTTGATGTGCTGTGACAGCTTGTTTTATGTTTATAGGGCAGGTGTTTTGTTACTACATGACTCGATCAGCATGTGGTGATAGCAAACAATGTGCTGAGACACTGTTCTCTAGTGACAAAAACAGCTTCTCTTCTTCTGGGAGCTCAAGGACCTTTGCTTTGGCCTCTGCTACTTTGCAGTGAAATGGTGAACCCCTGAGCCACAGGGACAAATAAACAGCAAGTGACACAGCCAGTGGCCAAGCATGGCATGGATGGGTCCCCATGTGCTGTACCACCACCACCATGGGATCTTCTGACAGATTTGCCTGCTACAGCCTTCACAAGTTACAATCCCAAAGCAGCCCTGTGACTCTGGTTGTGTCTTCGGAATTTTGGTTGTGGCAATTAGCTGCAGCACCAGTCTCAGACACAAAAATGTCTGGTGTACCAGCTTGCTCCAGGTAAGTACAGATCAGGTGCGAAAAACAGGCACAGAGGAAATGTTGGACACATTTCACAGCACAAAGAAATGGAGAAAATGAAAACCAATGTTTATAGACAATTCCAGTGACACCACAACTGAACCATATCTTACTGGGAAGACATTTTGATATTCAGATTTACAGAATCTGATGATTCTGTAAAGGAGACCCTCCTGGAGAGGTTTTGGTTTAGGTAAGATTTCTGAGAAGTGAAATTTCCCTACCAGATCTTTTAAGAGGCACATTCTATTCAGAGTTATGACTCCTTAACTACTTAAATTCCGTAAATTCAGCTCAGAGGTGATTGAATGTAACAAAGAACACATTTTGGCCTGTTCACTTTAACACATATGCAGGTTGGTGAGAGGTAAAGCCCACCTGCCAAGCCGCTGCTATAAATGTTGATTTAGTGCCTGCTTTGCTTTATAGCTTTTGGATTCTGCCTCATTTGCTTCCCACTTGTAAATGAGATTTCACATATTGTCCTTTAAGTTTTACCTCTAGAGCATTTTCTTTTATTACTCACGCTTCTGGGGATTCTCACTGAGCATGAGAAAGGCAACTAACAGAGAATGTGGGGCTTCTTCACTTCACTGTTTAACATTCTCTGACCATTCCCCCAGCCACCACTTTCCCTTATTTTTTTTTTCTGTGCTCAGGCTTTTGAGCTATAGACGTGAACAATTATTTAAATTATTGTAATCATTTGCAGAGAGAAGGGGGAGGGGGCATGAGGGGATGGAATTAAAAAGTGTCCCTCCAAGCTGGGAACTTGGTATTAAAAATCTCAGTCAAATCCATCCTGAAACCGCTGAGCTAATAAATCTCAGAAACACAGCTTTACAGTGGAAAGTCTAACTCAGTTGTAAGTATGTACTGCAGGTATTACCGCAACATGACTAATGGTGAGTGAATATTGCAGAAAGATGCCTGTGTATATTCATTTGAAGTCCTGAACAAATTTGCTTTGAATCTCCCGGTCTGTTTCTATGGCTGCTTTCCACAAATACTCTAGCAAATGAGCTTTACTGGTGTGAATACTCATCAAAAGTCAATTTGGAACTCAAATAGCTTAATATTTTCCAAAAGCGTATTCCAAATTACACACATGAACATGCAGTTCAAACTGGATGCTGGTTCTGATGTGATTAGTTACACAACTTGCTCAATCAGAGATCAGAAATTACACAATACAGCTCATGTAACTATCCACGCAGCTTGGATTGCAAACTTTGAATGCTGGATATTTTCAATGAACTCTTTGTGAACAGCTTAGTGGCCTTGCCTCCCATCCTCTGAAGACATTTCTAGATAACCATTTTAGCAACGAATAGCAGCTGGGAATTTTGCAATTTGTGAGCGGCCAACTTGCAGGAGGAGAGGGAGACTGGATTTTTCTGATGGATCGCTGATTATCTGTCTAGCTCTGAACGTCAGGAAACTCAATACTACAGCTCTACAGACAGAAAAACAGTAGCAAGTCCCATTTTCCACTGAAGCCAGCTGGAAATTGGTGTTCACTGTGTGCTCGATGGGCATGTGCAGAGATTTACCCCATTTCGATGGGCACATGGACGACTCACCTTCCAACCTTTTTTTTGAGAGAAACATCCGACCACTATGTAACTAAACAGGCAGTTCTGTCCCTGTTGCTCTAATTTAGGAGCCGTTTTTCCTTCAGCCTAAGGCTGTTGCCCTGTGGGCAGGTTGGCAGACGGGGATAATCAGTGGCAAGTGGTTTCTGACGCTGGCACATTTCACCCCTCAGATGCCTTTTCGTTGGTTTGGTTTGGTTTTGGTTTTTTTCCTGCAGATGCCATTCCTTATCACAGGCTTTATATCACATACTATCACACCTGGAAATCACAATACAAATCTAACTGATGCACATGAAATACCGATGGCCGCAGGTTTACCAGGCAACCCTTTCGTGCTGCAGAAGGTTTCAGAAGCGTCGTGCAAAGAGACACAAACCAAGTGTAGCATAGACACCCAAAAAAGACTCCAAGCAAAAACAACTATAATCAACTATTTATGGAAACCGGCCCTTAGTTTTGCAAAACAGCAAATGGGGCAAGTGCAGAGACAGCGTGTGTAGGAATTAGCTGCCCTATTAAAGCCTTATCGTGGGGGGGGCTGCAACTGCCACATCAGGGCAGGTTGGCTCCACGTTTCCCAGTGACAGGGTGAAGACAGTGCTTTTCAACATGATCAGAAGGCATTTGGTGCTGTTATTAGTTGAAAATCAATCTGAGTTCTCAATGTCACCAGCATGGATTTGCCAGACCACAGGGGAAATCCTCAGTGACAGGCTGACCCAGGCTGGTGTCTGCTGCCCACCGTGTGTTTTCTGTCTCAGGCTTAAAGCCCTTGAACTGACAACAAACCAGCCACGCTCCGAACTGGATCGAACTCGTGGAGAAATGATGGTATTATCAGCCCCGACAGTTTTCCAAGGGGAAACTTCCATCGTTTATCCTGAGCTGCAGCTCCAGCTGCATTAAACACTGTTTTCCAGCTAGTAAAATGAGGCACAATTTTTTACACGCTGTTTGTGGTGACAGGGCGATCAGTCTTGCTGGGAGCTGGGCTCCAACCGACCAGGAGCTGCAAAAAGCCCTGTGTGAGACACCCGGCTTCCTGAATTTTAGCTTTATTTCTTCAGGATTTCGTTTTTTTCCCCAGTAAAACTCACTAATTCTCCCTCCTTTTATCTGCTCCTTTATTTATTTACTCATTGTACCTAGATTTATTTTGTTCCTCGGCAATTTCAGGTAAACAAAAGGAGACTCACTTCTGGGAAAAGGCTGTTAATAGCCTCACAGAGGGAGAAGCAAATGGAACTTTCCTAAACAAAGCTGCAGGGAGCATTGCTGCACACCCAGCAGGTTCTCTGGGGCAAAGCAGGTTGGTTAGCAAAGGAGCACGCACGGAATTTGTGAGCCTGTTCTTACCTTTCTTTTCTTTCTCCCTTTTTCTTCTCTTTCATTCCAAGAAATACTTGCAGAAAGCAACCCAATGAGAGAATGTGAAAATAAACCACAAGTTCTGCTTCTACTGAATTTAAGCTGAGAGAGAGGGAGTGATTCTGCACTCACTCCCATGCGGAGGAGCAAGGAGTGGCCCCACTGTAAATTAAAACCAAGTGAGATGGCTTCTTGTTTTCTATTTTTTCCCTCCTTTATCACCCTCTGCTTATTTTACTTCCTTTTCCCACATTCTGGATTTGCACCCTTTGTGCATTCCAGCTCCAGTTTTAACTAAGAAACAAAAAAAGTGTAAACCTGCAGTGTGTTTTACTGTCCTTACACAGTCTCAAATAAATGGAACAGGAGCCGAGATCCACAGTAGAAGTTTGTTGTGTTCACATGCATCAAGTGAAGTCTGATCCAAAGATCACTGATGCCAGTGGAAAGATTTCCATTGATTTACAAGGACACTGGATGAGGGTTTTGGATTAGGTTGTGATAATGACCAGGCACCTTATCTGGTAAAGAAAATGTCAATAAAACGTTGGACAGTCAAAGTTTGTCATTATCACCTCCGGTTTCCCAGCTGTGTTGACGCTTGCCCTCTCTCAGACATGGTGGCAGGCTAAAGAAAATGCAGATATTTCACCTTCCAAGAAGCTTGTGTTAGGATCCATGAGACATTATTTTCTCTCTGGAAATTAAATTCTTGTGCACCTTACTGTTTCAAAAGACCAAATGGAAAAGACAGTAATTGCTGCAAAACCTATTGACTTTTCCTTTTTAATTAATCCTAAATGGAAGAAAACCTGCAGTTCCCTGTCCAGACAGTGTATGTGAGAGAGAAGGAGGGAAGAGAGAGAGGAGCAAGTCATAATTAAAATAACTCAAATTAATCTAGGTGAGTGCTCCTGCCACTTCAGTGCTTGGAGTATAAGGGGAAAGTGTCGTTTTACTCCAGTCTGTTTTGTTTCAAATGTCGGCTTGAATGAGGACAACCAGACAACAGTCCTGTCCCACCCGCAGGGAGGCTTTTCTGGTCACTATAGCACCTGCATCTTTCCAGACACTGTAGTAGGTCAAAGCGCCTCACATTTCCTCTCTGTGAGGCCTGAATGTCCATAATATTCAGCAAAAAGAAGAAAAAAATGCTCTCTAAGGAAGTGGGTGATGGCAGAGCTTCTCCCAACCCGTGGATGAGCTTCCTGGGTGATCCCGAGTGAGAGAGGAGGGATGAACCCTCTTGCCTCACCTCATTAATGTCAGCAGATTCCTATCACTGCCACATCCAGAAATCCCGGTGAGGTTTATAAAAGCGAGGTTAGCAGGTAGGCACTGCTGTATTTCTCCAGCCAAAACAGCACGGACAGACGTAGCTCAGCAGTCACCAGCTCAACTTCCTGCAGTCACAACACAACCCATTCATGGCACATGAGCGAAAGCTGGACCCACAAGGCTTGATTGACAAACCAAGTGGTGAGGATGACAG
The DNA here is from genome assembly GCF_037038585.1 of Patagioenas fasciata. Taxonomy (NCBI): domain Eukaryota; kingdom Metazoa; phylum Chordata; class Aves; order Columbiformes; family Columbidae; genus Patagioenas; species Patagioenas fasciata. The sequence goes on from NC_092539.1 coordinate 5,506,855, forward strand.
GAGAGGAAAGAGGTGGACAATAAACTTCTGCAGACGCTGCACACGTCAGATCATCTGGCAACACTCAGCTCTTTAGGAAAGTGGTAAGCTCTGAATTTTGGCCTGTGAAATAGCCAAACTGGGCCAAACAGCTTGTCTTGGAGTGGTGTCCTATTGATGGCAATGGAAGCTGACCTCACAAAAAAAAAAATTAAGCAGGGAAGAGAAACCACTGCTCAGAAATGGCACTGATCTGCATGTACCACAGAAAGGAAAGCTCTGTCTCCCTGTCTCCTTGCTGCCCACAGCAGCTTCATGGTGAACCTGGCCCCGAAAGTGTTTCAGAACACAGTTCAATGACAAGCAGCGACTCAGCTGACGATTGATCCTTGCGGCTGGAGAAGGGGCGTCTTGCTGTGTTTAGCCTCCTCTAAAGAAAAAGCAGCCTCTTAGAGAGAGAAAAATAACCCAAGGACTTCATTCTGGTGCTTGAGCTGCACAAGCTCGGAAGGGGCAGGACTCGGTGGGAATTCGCATCCTTCTCACTGTAAGTTTGGTTTATAAACCACTGGCTCCATTCCCCAGCTTGCCGAGCATCCCGAGCCAATTAGATTACACAACCAAATGAAGTCAATCGCGGGCGAGCACAAAAAGCTGCTGTTTGATCTGGGTTCAGAGAAACACCATCCATCTAGCGGCAGAAGCTAATGAAGGCCGACAGCTCGGGAGGCAGGAGCAATGTAGCTGCGCAGGGCTGGGACTTCAAGGCCACCCCTGGCCTCGGTGCAAGGAAAAGTGTGACCGGGTGGTGAATCTGCAGGGCCAGCCGTGCCATGCAAGTCAGATCTTCAGAGACCTCCTCTAGTCCATCTTTTCCACCCTTGTGCCCCTTCCCCTGTAGCCTCCCCTCCCGGCACATGCGTCTCGGTTCTCTCCAAGCTACTTTGTTTTATTTTAGTTTTCTTCCAACTCACTGAGAAGTTGCTGCTGGGATTAAAAAGGCATTGGGCAAATCATTGGTATGAAAGAGACACGCTGAGAAGAGAGCAGATTAACCCACTCTGCAGAGAAAACTCCTCATTTCTGGAGTGTTTGTTTTGAAAATGTCACTTCAACGGGTCAGAGAATTCATGAATAAAATCCCATCCTTATTTCCATTCAAAAAGGAATAAAGATTTATTACCCAGCCTCACCAGGAAAGCAATATTGACCCACTGATGAGTCAAGGTCTACAGTACTGCATGCAGGAATATTTATTGCTTTTAATTACCATAAACTAGCAAGGAACTTGTTTTGATAGATTTTTATTATTATTGTTTTATTGTACTGTGGAAAATTTAAGTGCAGAGAAAAGAAAGACAGAATTGTCAGCAAAGTCTCCTGAGAATATATAGTGATGGAATGAAAGGCAGCTTGATGCTGATGGGTTAAATAAAAGGTCACTGGCACACAAGAAATCTTGGCAGCACATTGGTAAACCTGCTTTGAAGCGTCATTAACCCCATTTTACTGATGAGGAAAATAGAGGCAGGGACTAGCCCTAAAGATCTCCAAAGACATTATTTAGGGTCCTTGGGGGAGGAAATTTAGTGTCTAAATATGAGAAAATTTTGTCTCACACTGTTGCTTCTAGTTTGCAAACTGGAACTGCTGAATTCAGAGGTGTAGGGGTCCGCTGGCACTAGAAATGAACGTTTAGGGGACAGTGGCTGATGCTACCTTATGACAACAGCTGTGCGATCTGGAGACATGTGAGCTCCGCAGAGTGACCCAAGAGTTACCGACTGAACACCCCTTGCTCAGACGAAGGTGAAGATCATCGCATCATATCTACATTGCGTTTATATGCACGGGCATTTCTCGGAAGAAGCCTTTCTTGGCAGGCTGTGTTTGAATGCACGTGTGCTGCAGGGCAAGAGAGCAGTGAGCAGACCGACACCAGTCACCACGTTCCCTGCTCTGTCTCCTGTCACACATCCAGCTTTCCTTCCCGGCCAGCAGTGACAGGAACCTTTCGGTCGGAGAAACGTGAGGCAGGCTTGGTGCAATGGCAGGTGATTGACAGTCAGCCTCTGATAATGAAGTCCATTTTTATTTTTTATCTCTTGTCGAGGTACAAGGACTCGGCCAGTGTCCCAGGTAATGAGTGTTCCTTTTCCTTCTCCCTCGCTTGGGTCTGAAAGTGTGTGTAGCCATGTGTAGCTGTGTTAACACTACATTACTAAAACCAATCCTGGGAGCCTGTTACTGCTGCACACCTCAGCGAATCCGGCACTTCCTCACGTTGATTTGCATTCATGCAGTTTGTGTAAACAACGCTGTTGGGGGAATATAAATAACTGCAGCCAGGAATGCAGCTGGGCTGCTCGGCCTCAAGAGCTCAGCAGCATCCCCCAGTTGCACAATGCTGAGGGGACAGCCCAGGTCCATTCCCCAAAACTGAAGACGCTGCTGCACCCTGACCTTTCTGCCTCCATCCCCAGCCCAAGAAGCCAAGGGTGTCCCACTGGAGACTGGTTTTCAAGGGAACTTTCTACCCTGGCATGAAAAAAGTGATGAAAAAGCCTTGAAAGAGAGTTCAGTTTTCATGATGTTTACATGTTGGACCCTTTGGCAAGGTATTGTGTTTCGGGTTGTAGCCATCAGAGCTCTCTCTAGGTGTTGATGGAGAAAGGAAGACCCTTCCAGAAAGTGATCCAAAGTTTTGATGGGTTGTTTGTATCCATAATTTGGCAGACTCAAGAGAGGATGTGGAGGAATCACATCACTGTCCTCACTAGATGATACGAACTTGTACCTCTCAAGCTCACGCCCCTCTCCTCCAAAGACAAACTTAGGATTTGTAATGTTTAGCCCGAATTCAGTTAAACAAAAACCCCCAGTGCACATCTTACTCAGAGGTATCATATGAAAAGGCTTCAGTGTGAAATCAGGTAAAACTCTGCCTGTTTCAAATATGCTTTGACCCAAGCTCAGAGATCTAAAGCTCAAAGAAATGCTCACGCGCACATGTTTGAAGTGAGGCTGCTATTGATCACCGTGCCGTAGGGATAGCGTAGTCATGCTTGACCACCATAATTTCCTCATGATGTATTTACTTCATCTCTCCTTGACTTCTGCAGGCAGGGGCAATGTCTTCAGAAGCACCACCTGGGAACTTCATGTTAATTAGTCATAAGCTTACATAAAACTCTCAGGTGGAGGCAACCAAACCAGATCAAGTAATTTTTTTTCACTCAGAGTAAGAACAAAAACAGCTGAGACCACTAAAAGGGATTAAAACTGAAATTTTCAGATTTTTTAGGGATTCACATAAAGCCTGGTCTGGAGTTGCAATCTTCCGTCCAGATTTGGATCCATATCCGCTCCTAAACTTAGCCTTAGACATGTTTACAGTATTTTGCCTTGAAATTTAAAATTCCAATAAAATGTTGGCAGAATCTCCACAGATTTCTGCAGTCTGCATCTCTGCTTTACATTTAGGCCTTTCTCAATCCCTTTATGTTTTTTGCTTTTTCTGTAGCTGAGCTGAAGTAACTCAGATTAACAACACGCACTCTATTTAATTGGCTTCATATGGTTCTATTTTAACATTTGGATTAGAATAATATTTCAGAAAATGACTGCTATTATTTTTTTAACAGATGGTGAAAGATCCACCAACATAGGAAGTGAGTCACAAGTTGTACTGTAAATAATAAATAATAATAATAATAGTTCTGCTGACAGTGTAACAAGGGCTCCGATTTGCTATCGCACAGGAAAGCTAATAAACCAAAATGGAAAGCGTCTCAGAAATCTTTTGTTTTAATTAGCAATGAACAAATTCATTCTGCCAAATGCTGAACCCACTGGAACACTGGTGGCTTTGCATTTTGCTTAGGAGACAATTTGAAACAGTAAGAAAGAGTTGGAGGGAACAGCCAAACTCTAATGAGAAAACACAGTGCATGCTTCTCCAGCTGGGCCTCTCTCAGGGCCATTTCATGAGTGGGGAAATAAAAAATGCTGAAAAAATAATAGTGATTACAATATGAATTCATGCATGTCTCCAGAGCGGTGGCCTTTGCTTAGTACCAGCCTCTCATTGCAGTCTATTTCCCTTTAAATCGTCCATGTGTAAGTACCCTTTCTTATCATATTTGCTCATGGTCGGATGCTGCACTTCATCCTGCAGCCACCTGAGTGGATTTGCACATGTTCGTTCTGCCTAAATTTCTGCCAGCTGGTAGATGTTTTTTTAATGGGCACAGTCTGATATGACTGTCGTGCATCTTTGGGCAAGCAGGTGAAGTACAATAGGTTCAGGGCTAAAGGATATGCTTTTCCCTACCACAAGGGAAAAGGGCTATCAAGCTGTGCTCTGCCTGGACATCACAGCCGGCTCCAGAAATGTTCAACCATATCATTGAAGAGCATCTACTATACCATTTAGATCTAATGCTCTATACAATACGTTTGGTAGCTGGACAGCGTGGTAATTGATTCTGTAGAGGTGAAAGAATGGATACACATACGCAAGACCTTGGCAGAAAAGAAGGTTTGGCAAACTAACAACACTGAGTCTATGCCATGCCCTTATTTCCTCCATGTCTGTGTGATTGTCACTGTAGTGAATAAAGTTTTTACAACTAGTCAGAGTTTTCATTGTCTTTTGCTATCTGAGAAGTGACCAAATACACAGACTGCCCACTCCTGCTGTTGGTTCACAGTTAGACTGTGGCTTTCTGACAGTGGGCTTAAAAAAAAGAAATTCTCCATTTTTTGAAAAAGATGGGTTTTCCTTCTCGGCTCACATAACAGAGCAAGGAAATCCAGGCCCAGATTTCAACAGCCCTGCCACCAGCTTTTCTTGGCAAAGAAAATCTGTGGGGGATCTTTTGACAATGTGACCCTCCTTTGTCCCTAAGATCTTGCAACTTCAGAAATTACTTTGGGGATGAAGTCAATATGAAAAGGGTTTCGTCACTTCAGATCTCTCCAGGCTTGCCTAGCTGCCCGTGGTAGGATTCACCAGCAGGTTCTAACCCAGCTCTGCTCATCAGAGCTCACTCTTGTCCTGGGAAACTGGAATAGAAAAAGAGCAGAAATTCTTTTTGTCCACAAGGAGCTGTATGGCTGAGGAAACTGCGACCAATGTGCCACAAACATCTGCAGGTTCCCTTTCCAGACTGCAGAGCAAAGTGGAGCTTTACCAAGGAGCATTTCCTTTATTAGAAATTACTCTTGTCCCTCACATTGCCACAGACTGGCAAAGGACCCTTGTCTGAGCCAGGGTATCTGACATCCAGTGGCTGCCTTCTTACGCCCTTTTGTAGATGCAGAAATATTAATGATTTGTTCCCCTTTGCCATGCACAGAAGCATCTGGACCTTTTTCACCATTTGTCTGCCTGTCCAGCCACCTTATGTCTACATAAAGCTACCTACTGCCATAGTACCTGAGTGACTCCTGTATAAAACCAACAGGAGAAAAGAAGTCCCAGAAGACTTGAGAAATAAAGGAGGAGCAGAGGTAGCCTGGATGACTCAGATTGCCATACAATACCAAGCTGCTGAAGCCTCACAATTGCACAGGTACGCCAGGTCCTGTGTTGCTCTGTGGAGTACAACTTAACATCTGAACTCTAACAAATTCTCTGCAATTTACTCTGCAAATTCAGGTTTGATGGGACATCAAGGGCTCAAGCCCACAATGAGCTTGTTATCTCCTCCAGTGATTGAGTGCTTCAGATTTCCCCAGTGGGGACTCATTCTGACTAGATGTAGGTGTCGTTCTCTACATCTGAGTTAATCATCTGGACTCCCTTCATCATCAAGGGAGAGAAGTAACACACAGAGGGCATGACTCATCTGACTTACTAGATGTGTCCCTTATGCACATCCAGGGTGCAAGTAATCACCTGTCCTGTATAGCTGCAGAGATGAAGAGGAACATGCACCTGGAAAAATTCACAGCAGGTTAAGCCTGTGCCAGATTTTGATGCTTACCCATCCTTACCCCAGAGCCTATCTCAGAAGGTATCTGAATTTCAGAATTCCTCTCATAATTAATTCATAGTTAATCTTGAATAGGTGTGATTTTAATAATCATTCAGTAGGTCTAATACTGCAGAATTGCCACACCATTGAACTTGAAATTACATGAAATGAGACAGCTATTTAAATAATGGCCTCTTCTGAGCCTGGGTGTTTGGGGTTTTTTGTTACAGAGATATCCAGAAGCAGTAAGTCGCTGTCATGATGTTACGGCATTTCTGCAGCTTTGTAGCCAAGCCATTAATATATTTTAGTGAGTTAGAATCTACCTGCAGAGCTACTTGCCTATTTATCTGCAGTTTCACAAATTATAATAAGGAAGCATATATTCATTACTTAGAGCTTTCTATTGTAGAATTAAATATATGATAATAGCTAGTCTTTGTATTTATTAATCAGTTATAATGAAGTAAAATATTGAGGTTTAAATGGCTTTATACATTAGATAGCCCATGGTCATCTCAATTAGCTGTACTTCCCCCACAATTCTTTTTAATGGAACTATGTGCTTCTGATCCAAATTTGGGGACAACATGTGTATGATGTGCACTAATGCAGACATTGTACATGTCATGTAAAATACTTTTGGTGTAGCTTTACTCATTTAACTGAAGCCAAATCTGAAATAAGCCTTCTACCCTTCTCTCTTTTTTTGAACTTCTCAGTGTCAAAATGACTGATGGATTGCAATGAGTAAATAAGTAGAGATTTAATACAAGCTACGATTGAGGAAAGGTCTTTGAAGTGACTTAACAACTGAGAAAATGACTAATCATGACTAATAACCAAACATCTGGGGACACAGAGATATTCAGGTTTCTTTAAAGCATCTTATGTTGCAGCCATATCTGAGCTCTCCAGGAAATGAGAAAATTGAAAATTGTCTTTTCAAGTTTATTTTTTCCCACATAATTCATATAAATGTCCATATGAATGGGAGGATGAGCAAAGGTACAAAATTTAGCAGTGTCTTTAGGATTATTTTGCCTAGGTTGCTTATAAGGATTTCCGTGCCATTTCTCAATGGAGATAGATCACCTAATCAATTTCAATTTAAAAGTCTCCTGTATTGCAGTGATTTGGTTCTATAAGTTTATAGCATGTTCCAGACATCTTATTTGCTACAATGCCAGACAGGAGACCCACTTTTTCTTATGGCACAAGTGATATACTCCAGCATATTATCCCATGGGATTTTTTTCACTGATATTTTCATCCATGTAATTAGATTCACCTTCTCACCTTTTTATTTTATATTACAGATTCTTTTCTGCCATCAAGTCCATCCATTGGCCTGTGGCTTGCTGTAGGCTTTGGGTTCCTCTTTTGAAGGAGCCATAGAAAAAGAATGAAAACCAGCAGAAAACACAAACTCTACAACCAGTAATGTTGTATATGTGGGGAGAAGGTTTAACAGGATAACCCAGATGGATCAAACAATTTCTAGCCCAGCCATATGTACAACCCACAATTATGTGTCTAGAAGCGAAAAGATTTTCCAGCTGAGTCAGGCAAAGCTATATATCATTGTGAAAAGATTATAATTAAGGAGGGAGCTTCACAGTGCTACATCATTACAAGAAGTCATGTGCTTCAGTTTGCAAGTGGTCATGAGAGGGATCAGTCCAGAACACTCTGAAAAACAACTGCTGAAAGATACTGGATGGGGAAAATCCTGTCTCTGGGCTAGGAAAAGTAACTGCAGAAGAAGACACTTCTGTGCATCCCCAGTAGGGTGGTGGCTGAGTGATCCAGCATTGTGAAAATTTAATAACCTGACCTGTGTTAGAATCTGTTTAGTGTCATCTAGGGCACTGATTCTCATGAGCATCCATACTTTTGGCAGTTAATTGTTAGATCATTTAAACATGTTTTCAGGAAGGATGTGCCATTCTCAAGACACTTGAAAGTGATTCCATCCAGTCCAGGAAGAGAAATTATAATGTTCTTTGGGAAAGCAGCAGAACTCATTCTCTAGGATTTGCACATCCCACAATCAAAAATCTGTTCTATTTTATATTAACTTCAGACACTACGTAAGTTAGAAACCATCAGCAGCTCCATGGTGGCATCAGGATTTATAGCATTAAAGACTGTGACTTGAAGAGGTAGAGTTTCTCTCCTTGCTCTATATGCATCCTGTGCCTGGCAGGAGGAACAGCCCCATCCTCACAGTCCAACTAACAAAATAATCACCTTGCAGAGGTTCTGCAGACCTCAGGGAGAGCAAAAGGATAAAATATTCACTTCAGGACTTTTGTTTTACTCCAGCTGGCCCATGCCCAACCCAGCTCCAGATCAGTTTCTTTCCTAGGTCTGCTTTATTCTTAAAGGAAAAAAAAAGAAACAATGGGATTTTTGGGAGTTCCATCTAGGGCTGAGTCTGATGGATGGGCTTACATCATCTTCCCTCCTACACACTCCCAGGTCTCTGATACCCATCTGTGTTCTGGATCCTTGTGTGGTGTTTAGCAGAGCGATGCCTCCCAGTGGGAAAGACTAGGCTATTGAGTAGAGGAATATGGCAACAGGAGGAGAGGTGGCACAGGAGAGAGCCTTGGCTGAGAGAGGTTTTCATCACCATGTGCCACCATCCGTGACCCCTTGTACAACGAGCCAAGGGGCTTTTCTGATTCCAATTCTGATTTGATAAGTGAAGGGAAGCATTGGTTTTTATAGCCCTGTTAAACATAAACATTGATTTTTAAGGCCTAATCGTCTGCTGCAGCTGAACAACATCCAAGGATTTTTTATTATTATTATTTTTTTTTTGTAGCTGAGATTGATCAGCTGGAGAAGGGAGGAATAAAAAAGAACCACAGAAATGGCTGCAACTTTGTGTGTGTGTGCGTGTTGGCCATGCAAAGATGCTGTCACTGTGTCACTCACGTGTCCCCCGCTCTGCTGGGATGCTGCTGGCAGCCAAGGATGTGCCCCTGAATGAGCCCCTGTCAGCTGCCATCGCCGGCTGCCTCGCTCCTGCCTCCTCTTTAGCTTCCTCGCTGGCTCCCTCATAAATATTCACACTGCACAGCCAGCGGAAGACATTGTTTTTTTCCCTTAATTTCCATATTCAGCATGACATCCAAAATGATTCAGAGATGGGTTCGGCAGGGGCTGTTCATCCAGGGAAGAGGATAAGAGAGAGGAAGGTGTCTGTGTTGGGTGGAGATGGGGGACAGGAGACAAGAGCCCACAGTGATAAAGGAACAGGGAACAAGGTGAGGAGCATGATGGAGGTGAAGAATGAGAGATGGGGATTAACTTGGTCGAACAATCACAGCAAAATGAAGCTGTTCCCATTCATAACCCAGGCGATCCATGTCCTCATCAGGAGGTTTTCATAAGTGATTAATGGTTAATTTGTTAAAATTCAATGAAATCTTGTTTCCTCTATTTAAATTAGAATTCAGGGAGAGAGAGACGGTCCCAGCCATCCCCTGCTGCTTCTCGACAGAATATAATTCATCTGCCAGAACTGGCTATTACTTTCAAAGGATTACAAATAAAATAGAAACACAGCCCGGAGCAACTGCCGTGGAGCTCGGGAAGGCTCAGCCGAGTCAAAGGGGCAGAGGGGAGACCTCGAATCCCGGGGTGTGTTGGCAGGGAACTTTTGGAATGAAACCAGAATCAGCATGGTTGAATCATGGGCAGCTCAGTCCTACACTGAATCCTAATCTGTCACCCCAGGACAGGATTTCCACTGTTTGCATTACGATAAAAAAGGCCCAGGATGAGCCACTAGCACTGAAAATGCACAGGGGGTGGTTTCTGTGGTTTGTGTCTGTAAATGTTTGAGGGACATGGGCACTAGTTTATGAAGCATAATGAAAGGAGAATTTCATAGGGGACATATACACACATTGGAGATTGGACTAGTTTTTGTTCCTTCCCCCTTTATTTCATTAGTGAGACATTTTACTGATGGTATGTAACCACTGCTTATACAGAGAAAAATATATATAATTGGTTGTGAGCCATTACGGAGACAACCCTACTTCAGCTGTCAGACTAATTTGCTTCTATATAAAATCATTTTCCTCATGAGATATTTTGGTGTATCTCAAGCCACTGAATCTGACATTAGATGTGATGTTCCAAACCACAGACCTTGCCCTTATTTGCCTGGGATGAAGAACGTCAAAGATTCATGGCTTCCATTGCCAGAAAGGGATTTAGTCAACAATATTCTGGTGGTAGATATTGCAACACACAATTCAGTACCTTAGGACAATCTCTTAGACAGACATCCAGGCTGGAGAGAAAGCTAGTTAAAAACAGCAAATTCTCCAAATCCCATGGTAGATGTTCTAGTAATTAATACTTTCTTCATTTGCTTCTCAAATCCCTTCTTTGTCAGTTACCAACTATGATGCTGCTACAATGTCTGCTAGACTGGAAAAGACTCTCTTACTGACTTTTCTAGGCAGAAATGGAAGGGCTTTTACCACTTAAGGCTTCAAAATATTTTCAAAATATCTTCATTCTAATTATGAAAGAAATGTTCATGCTTTTTTTCAGGTTTTCTTCTCTGATTTTATGAAGTATTCAGATTTTTTTTTTTTTTGTGATTTTAAGCTGAAATGCATCAATGCAAAATCCTAGTAAACTTTCAGGGTTCCCACTTTTTATAGGGACTGTGTTTCAGCAGAAGTCCAGTTACTAATTTACTATTTTTTTTTTTTTTTTCCTGTCTGAGCTGAAAACTGATTATCTGGAAATTCTCAACCCATTCGATTCGAAAGCTTTGTCTCATATACATACTCCAGGTTTCAGTATAAGTTGGGGAATGACCTATCAGAGAGCGGTGTAGGGGAAAGGGACCTGGGGGTCCTGGTGGACAGCAGGGTGACCATGAGCCAGCACTGGGCCCTTGTGGCCAGGAAGGCCAATGGTACCTGGGGTGGATTAGAAGGGGGTGGTCAGTAGGTCAGAGAGGTTCTCCTGCCCCTCTGCTCTGCCCTGGGGAGACCACACCTGGAATATTGTGTCCAGTTGTGGCCCCTCAGTTCCAGAAGGACAGGGAACTGCTGGAGAGGGTCCAGCACAGGGCGACAAATGCTGAAGGCAGTGGAGCATCTCCCGTGTGAGGAAAGGCTGAGGGAGCTGGGGCTCTGGAGCTGGAGAAGAGGAGACTGAGGGGTGACCTCATTAATGTTTACAGATATCGAAAGGGTGAGTGTCAGGAGGATGGAGCCAGGCTCTTCTCAGTGACAACCAATGATAGGACAAGGGGTAATGGGTTCAAACTGCAACACAAGAGGTTCCACTTAAATTTGAGAAGAAACTTCTTCGTGGTGAGGGTGTCAGAGCCTGGCCCAGGCTGCCCAGGGAGGTTGTGGAGTCTCCTTCTCTGCAGACATTCAAACCCGCCTGGACACCTTCCTGTGGAACCTCAGCTGGGTGTTCCTGCTCCAGCGGGGGGATTGCACTGGATGAGCTTTTGAGGTCCCTTCCAATCCCTAACATTCTGTGAATCTGTGACATTTTCCTAAGGGAAAAATCATGGAAGAAACTTTAAATTATCATTCCTCTTCAGATGGAAACTCCAGTTCATTTATATGGCTTCCCCTCATCTCATAGCTTGTAAAAAAATGAAATTGCTCTCAGCCAGTTTTGAAAGCATGAATATAATGCACCTCTGTTGCTATGAAAAACATAAAAAGAGCATTAGTTCATTTGGTGAGCATCACATAAGATTATTGCAGTGACATCAAGGCCTATTTATGTGGTTTAGGTACATTATAGTGAGCATCAGTATTGAGGTTTATATTTTTCTGCCGTGGAGAATCTAGTCTTTAATTATGGTGGAGGAAGCATTCTAATTCTGTTCCCTAACTATAAAAGAGAATTTCTTTTTTTGAGAATACTCTTATAAGTAAAATTTTTCAAGACTCTTCCCTGTAAATTACGAGGTTTTCTTTTTGATTTGTATAGGGAAAGAAACACCCCTCTTAATAAGTATCTAAGTACTGGACCACTTTAATGTTAGCTATATATGAAATAAAAATATTGAGACAATGACAAAATATTGAGACAATGACACATTCTTCTGATGTCTTGTGGGTTTTTTGTCAGTGACTGAGAGCACCAAGTGATTTTCATACACTTAATGGCTTAAGATATACTTGTCTTTGCTTTTTTTTGTAGTGCTATCATGGTATAAAGACCCAACATTTTGATTTAGTACAATTTTTGGACAGTGATGCACCTCCACTACAAGGAAAGGTGAAAAAAATTAGATTCTCTGACAGCAGAAGTATGCTCTGAAAAGTGTTACTCTTCCCACCTATAGATGTCATGGTGTCCTGCATTACAATCTCCTGTGCTGTTATATCCCATAATCACATTTCCCCATTTTTTCCTGGCTGTATTTTTGCTGTTTCTGCTAAGACCTATGACAAGAGGTTCCAAACAAGATCGAGACCCTCCTGTGCCAGACACAAAACAAAACCCTGTAAGACCCAGTCCTTGGCCTCAGCAGGTTGAATGATGCAGAGGGAAAGTAGATTAAGAGTTGGAAGGCAATTAAACAGTGCGGAGATAGTATAATACATGGCTCGTGTACAGTCTTTTGGCAGGTCGTAGGAAAACCATTAAACTCTGTAACTTCTACCCTACCTCTCCAGTGCTGTATTACACTGAATTACACATGTGAGAAACAGTACAAGGATTAGAAATGCAAATGGAAAAGGGGTCTGTGGGTGCTCAGAGTAGGTATTGTGTTATTTGAGTCACAATATATTTGGTCTCTGACTTGGGATTTAGAGACTTAACACTTCCAAGCTTGGAAATGTTGACCCTTCATGTGGTGAAATTCTCTGGCTTTTGTGTGTTTACAGCATCTACCTCAACTCTGCATTTAAATAAATGTTTGTATTTAATGCTCACTCCTTATCTCTTCCATACAGTGTTAATAAGAAATTGAAAATATTTCTGCTGTACTGCATCATCCATTGCACCTGGGCATCAACTTTCAAGAAATGACATTTCCTGAATACTTCTCATTAAGATTCACAAGCACCTTGTGATACGTATAAATCTTAGGAGCCCTAGATTAAAGATGGGTACCCGAATAAGAGGCATATAGAGTGATTCTCCAAAAAGGAGCACAGCAAGAAAATGTCAGAGCAATGAATGGCATACAAACATTTTCTTTCCAGTTCCTTTTAAACAATATCCTCATTGAATCCAGTGAGAAGTAATAAACTATATCCAATACTCAGCTCACTCAAACTGACATAGACATAGCGGATTCATTGGTCTTATGCTGATTTACACCAGCACAATAGCCAGTCCATCATACTTATTCAAATTTAAATATTTTTCCCCTTCTTTGACTTAATCAGAGTTGTTTTCCCCCTGCAGCATCCATAATGAAATATTTGAAGTATTTATTTATTGTAAATTCTCACTTTAATCAGGTGATTCTTCAGTGGACCTCATTTAGCCTTGAAGCAATTGTTTTACTGATGCTTCAGTGTCAAGGGATTGGACAATTCCTGATTAATAAGTTTCAAAATGTATTGTCTGGAACATGCAAGCAGAACATCACTCTTAAAAATACAGCCACATGGATGACAGAGTAGAACAGATATGAGCATGCCAGCGGAGCTAGAATTAAAAGCTTGATCATTTTTGTCCTGTTTCCAGCAGGATCCACCTGGCATTACAGCAGAGGTGGATTGTCAGTGAGAATTCTCCTGCTTCCTTTTAATGAGTTTTCCACTCATTAATATTTGCATTATTCAAATTGATGACAACAGGGTTAGAGGCTTCCCACTGGTTGTTGCAACAATTTGGATTGATTGACGAGTTTTCAAGGAAGAGTGAAAAGACCGGAAAAGATAAGAAAAAGCAGCATACAGTCCTTGGAAATACCAGCCCATGGAGGGCGAAGAAAGAGATCATTTTCAATGTGGGAGAAAAGTGCCCCTGAGAGATTGAAAGAGATGAAAGGAGGGAGGCTAGAGGCTGTGTACTAATGATGATCCTTCCTGTCCTGGGCTAGGGAATTTAAGGGAATCAAAAGACATAAAAGAGGACCCAGGCAACACAGAGCAGAAACTGGTGCCACAAAATTGCAAGAGAGTGAGAGTCCCCAGGAAGAGCTCCCTGGGGCTGAACTGATTGCATGTGTGTATAACACAGGGAGCCTCCCGGAGACTGAAGTCCTTCTCCGCCAGCACTGTGCCAAGCTGTTGAGCTTAAACATTTGCACTTTCACCCAGCACTGTGTTTTCTACACCTTGTGCGAGGGTGCAGGTGTCCTGCAAAGGCAGCTCCATCCTTTGAGATGGGAGGGAAGCTGGGTATTGCCATTCCTCAATGGTCTTCCCTTTGAGAGTCTTGTGATGTCTCAAAATAGTCATGTCGAGGATAACATCAAAGGGAAGCCAAGTTTTGTCTTTCCAGTTGATTTTTCAGAGGTTTCTTTTGACAGCTTGATGATCTCTGAGGAAAAGTCATTAAAAGTTTTCTCTTCAGTCTGTTTCTGCTGCAAGTCCTGACCTTTTCTGATTTGCTATAAGGTAGTTTTGGGACAGGATCTGTAAACCAATAGTGAGTCATGGCCAAATGGCTGGTATCACCAGTGCTACCTAACATTTGGGGGGAAGAAGGTATAATCCCTACAAAAAGCATATTAGCAGTGCACTGATCATTTTAGCAATTCGGGTAATGTCCCTGGATGGAGTCAGACCATCTGGTAGCGTCCGATAACTCTTGTTGCCTTTGTGTGGGTAAGGGCATAAGGAAAGTGTCAGTCTCGTCTTTGCTTAGCTGAATCACTGTCTTATCACAGCTCTTATAAGGCAAAACTGATGTGTCATATGGCCAAACTTTGCATTGCAGCGATCATCCCATTCCCTGTTTCCATCTCTTCTCCCACTCACGCAGAACACAGCCCATGCATCATTAATTTATGCCACTTGTCATTCTTATCTGTCCCTAGGCGTTTAAGACAGCAACAGAAGCAAACACTAAAACTAAAATCCCACATAGACGTTGAGGTTCAGAGATACTGCCGTGTGGAAAGGGAGGCAAGTTTGCTGGCTCATTAAGACTGGGTATTTTCCTAAGGGGAGTTTCCTCCATCTTTGCTTGCTTTTCCACCCATCGGCATGCAAATTTAGCTACTCCATACAGCCAGCCTGATTTTGAAGGCACCACATTCTGGTGGTTAAAGAAATTAGTAGCAAATAACAAATTACTGCTAAGAATCCTCACCTTGACTAGTCTCATCTTCACCGTCCCACTTTTTCCTGGCTTCCTGGAAGGGATGGGTTTGAAAGTGTTCAAAGTGTTACAAGGTAGGGAGCTGAGAAACACATGCATGTTGCTGTTAATATTATTATCTGAGCAAGCATGAACACAGAGATAGACAGCTCAGGCTGATAGACACACTGTGGCCGGCCCTCAGATCTCTAAGAGAAAAGTAAAGAGTCCATCAATTCCCGCCAGTCTGTCAAGCAGCAGGGGAATTGAAAGGACACGGAGAGGTCAATCTTTCCTCAGCTCAAGAAATAATATGGATAAGGATGAAGGAGATAGTTTTTAGCTTCAAACTGCAAGGACGTGACTGATGCCACCTGAGAAGAGAGTAGCAAAGGCTCAGCGATGCCAAGATAACACTCTGGCCGAGACAGAAGAAGAGCCTTTAAGCACAATTCTTCTGCAAGTCTGGCCAAAGCTTGGGAAACGAAGATAAGAGCCCGACCGGTGCAGACAGAGTAGTCCACAGTAGCAGTTCACTGAGGCAAAAAAGAAGTAGCTAAAGGCCGTAGAGATCTCAGATCATTATCTCTACTACCAGGTTGCTGTCGCTAAACCAAAGCAGAGCTTTCCTTCAGGGTAAGAGCTTTTAAAGGCAGGAAAATAAGCCTCTGCCAGGAGTCTTTGCTTTGCATTCATATCTTGGCAGTGTTATCCTGGAGGGTCCCAAATCACCGGAAAATCTTGGTGGTCAGGAAAAGAGACCTAGGGATCCCCTGAGCCCGTGCAATTGTGTCTCTGTGGGCAAGCGTTGCAGGTTGTCCAGGTTCTTGGAGCTCAGCACTGGTACCATTAGCAGGGAACCTGCATTGCTGGAGTTACAGACAGACCACACGCAGGAGTGGGGGTTTTTTATTTAATCCAAAAGCACCCTGCTCCTAGGATTGTGCTTCATTTATTTCTGCAGGTCTCTATCACCACAGGTTACCCTGGAAGCCCACAGCCTTACTGAATTTCAGGTAGTTTTGCTGTAAGGAGCGAGATGCAGTTGCTATAAGGGGTCTCTGCCAACCTGCCTTCCCATCGCGGGAGCACAGCTCTGGGGTGTTTGGGTTGCAATCCTTCTCTGATTTTCAACGCGTGAAGGACACGGGGTTGAACAAGATCCCACTGTTAGCATTGAGCAGTGGAATGGGGACGGATGGTGTCGCTGGGAGGGAATTTGCGCTGTTTGTGTCTCCCCATCTGCTGTTGGGGCACACACTGGAAGAACTGTCACCAAACTGTCCCTTCCTAATGTGGGTTTTCATACAGCAATGGGAGAGACATTTTAGGTAGGACTGTAAAATTCACGGTGCCCTAGCAGATATAATAGAGGAGGAAAGTGTGAGGAGGGGCAGGGGGGAAATAAGTGAGAGCATACAAATTAAAGAGCAGCATTTGAAATCTAATCAAATATTCCCTCAATTTACTCACCACCCCTGCAGTGCTGTGCAGCTTTATTAGGTTTTTATTCCATATTCTCTTTTAAAGTGACATTTACATTAATTTACAGTACTAACGTGAAACCCTATTCAAAAGCTGAGAGTTTTTGTAACTTTTTTATTTTTCAGCAGCCGTCCCTGAGTTTCCAACTGACTAATAAAGAGTCTTTAGTTTTATTTCATGTCTGCAGGAGTGAATCCGAAGTCTCTTCAAGGTGAGTTCCTGCTGCTTTTGCTAAATGTGGAAGGGAGACCATCTTGGTGTGTTCAGGTGGTAATTGGCTGCAAAGCAGAAATGTTCCATCCCTGTAGCCTTCCATACTCCGAAGTTCCTTCAGTGCCTGTAATCAGCACTGGAGTTTATTCCAGTTCAAAACCAGGGACCAGCTGCGTTTTGGGGGGCGCAGTGTAACCGAAGTGCCATACAGGAAAGTTTCATTTTGCTTTGAACCAGTGAGATTTTACTTCAGATCAACAGAGAGGGACCTGGTTGGAAAACTGTGGTGAGCATATGTGCCCAGAACAGGCATTTAAAAGTTCATTTCCCATAATTTTCTTGGCTTTCTGTCCTTTTTTTTTTCTTCTCCCCTAGAAAATGTTAACAAGTTAGTAGCAGTGCCAGTACATTATCCAGGCGCAGGAAAGGTGCTGGCACCATCTTGCCTTGGCCAGAAGTGAGAGCAGGGGATCTCTTGCACAGTCCTAGGACAGGACAGATGCGCAGTTTGCAGACACAGATCTTCTCTGGTGATTCAATTTGTCCCTGTTTCCTACAATTTCTTTCCTTTTTTTTTTTTATTCCCTAATTAACGCAGGTAATGAATTGCATATGGCCACGACATTTACTTCTCTGTGTGAAATCTGTAGCAGCTGCATTGTTTATCAGTCCAATATGTTTACTACAGATGCCATTTCTGTGTGACAATTAAGTTGTTTAAAATCTCCTTTTCCCACCCGCTATGTCCCTCCCCAGCCTTCCCATCTTCTTTCCAACATGCTTCATTGCAACCTGATTCTTTTTCCAGGCTGATGCCACGCTCCAGCTAAAAGACCAAACCTACCAGAGGTCCGAACCTTGTGTGGCCATTTAAACTGATATAAGTCCTGAAATATTAATGTATTTTCACGCCCACCAAACAAAAGGTAAACCGACCACCCAGGGTGCAAATGATGGAAAATCAGACCCAGAGCCTTTTGCATGAGACTAACAAAAATTGATTTAACTCCTTTCATTTAACCACGAGTGGGTCCTACACATCTTTGGAGAAATATTGGGCTCTTCAGACCTTTTTAAGTATAATGACATCTCAAATGTACATACTTTACCAGTGCTATTGAACTGGACTGTGAAATAATCTTTGAACCATGTCAATATGGCAAAACACACATAGGGGCCATGATTTACTGAAGCCATAATTAAACATCGAATTTGCCTCTCTTCTGGGCTCAGCTGAATTCCCGTCAGCAGCCTCTACAGCAAATTGTTGCAACCTAATGTCCTGTGTGTTTGGATTTTGTTAATTTATTTCCTGCACCTCATTTTCCTGAAATGAATGTGGTTATTTATGGCACAGCAGCAAACACTTTACATTTATGGGGGGTTATGAATTTCAGTAATGGGTTTTGTGGCAATTTAATCTGTCCCAACTATGAGGCATTTTACAATGACAATTAAATTATTATTAAAAAAAATAAACCTCAAATGACATTCTTATCACTTATCAACATATCAAAAGTTTCACCATGTTGCATTTTTGGACTAGGTTATAAATATTCTTCTGTACTTTTTAGAGAATCCTTACTATAAGCTCTGAATGAACTTAATCAACTTCCACAGCTTATCTGAAAGGAAAATTCTTTACATATTCCAGTGTCAGTGAATGAAACTTCTTTTTTTAAAAAAAGTTGGTTTATTATATGCAAAAACATATGCCAATGCTTAATATTTAAAGACTTAAATGTGATGTACTACATTGACTCCTGAAGGGGAAGGCACCTCACAGGGTGGGAGTGGAAAATTGGTGATTTTTCTTGTCCTAACCTCATGGGGGGAAAAAAGCTTTTATTTCCATCGGTCAGCACTGCCTATGAAAAATGATCAAAAAAGTGTCAAGTATGTTAATTTACACTCCATTAAATTAATTTTAATGCTGGCCTGCTGAGTAGCTAATTCTCAAAGCTAAATATCTTGGCTCTTTCAAAACTTTTTTTTTCTTCTTCTTCTCCAAAATACCTGGAATGCTTGATTTCTTTTGGGGGAGCTGGGAACTTCCATTCTCTTCAAGACTCAATAAAGACGTGCAACTCTGGCCTCCCCCCTCCCCACCTCTTCTGCAGAGAGTGGCAAACAAAAACTTTCATTACAGAAGACTCCTCAAAGTTATTTTCAAATCTCTGTCTGAAAAAAATGACCCCTAATGTGGTGATTATGGTAATGCCTACAGGCTCAGTGAGATCAGGACTATATTTTGCTAAGTGCTATGTAAAATATCAGATGGTACCTATCCTAAAGAGCCTGCTATCTTGGGAGACCAGGCACACAAAAGGCTGGGTAGGAAGAGTGGAATTACACCTATCCGCAGATAAAGCTGTTCTAATCACCATGGTGCTATCAGAAGGTTTGTGATCAATTCCTCATTCAGCTGCCGCCTCCTCCAATCCCCCACATGCCATGATTATGATTTTAGTCGAGTCGGAGTGTCTGTGTCTGTGAGATGGTGGCAATAGCACTGCCCCAGCTCCTGGAGATTTGAGGATTAAACTCACAACTGAGCGAAGGAGGACACACAGGTCGTGTACGAGGTCTGTCCTCAGCTGACCACATTTCCAGCCACCAGAGAATCCTGTCACTCAGATCTGGATGTGTTCCTGTGTGTTACACACCGTAAGCGCTCGCACCCCCTGGGCAACAGCTGCCTCTCAGCTGTGAAGCCTCCGCAAGATCACAGGACTGAGCAAACCCTTGTTCTCCTTCAGGAGAGCAGTCTGCACTCAATACAATTTTCTCCCTTAGGTGCCCCACGTCTCCAAAGAACAACCGTCTTCTCTGGTTTTGGAATGCATGGAAACCGCTTCCCATACGCATCACCTTGGACCCAAATTTTCCCCAAAACAAGTGAAAGGCAGAAAAGAGCTTTAGGTCCTCAGCTGAAGACCTCAGCTAGTGGTTACTAACTATTTGCTTTGGTCTCTTCTATTTCACTAAAGTAGGAAAGATCCCAAATTCAATACCAAATTGGTACAGCTTTGATGTTGCAAGGGATCAGAGTGTTTAATCTTTCCCACCCCTGCATAGAACCACACAACCCACGGGGTATTTTTTCAGTCAGCTGAATTTGGCTAAAGTGCAACCTCATGTTGAGCCAGAACCTTGTTTTTCATGCCTATATCTTTTAGCATTTAATGGAGCTTCCAGTACCCAATAATCTGTAGTATCATAGAATCATTTCAGATGGAAGAGACCCCACACGAGCAGATGAACTAGAAACTTAGCTTCCATTCACAAGGAATTAAAATCATACGTACTGTCAGCTACAAAGCTTGATGTTACCTGGGACCCGTACAGAGTCTGCTGGAGACATAGCAAATCTTAGTATTATTTTCAGCCCACCCTGATGATGCTTCTCTCCACTGGGATATGTAACACAGTCTTCAAAAAAAAAAAAAAAGAGAGAAAAATCCACCTGTAAGAAAATGAGATTCCCTGGGGTAAGGGAATCATCCACCTTGATAACTCAAGCTGCACTCCTTAGCAGCTGAAAGTCAGTCTTGTAACTCATAAATCTATTTAAGACATCCCACAGGTGTTCCAAAGAAGCACCCCAGCACCTGCCCAGGTCAAGAGGATTTTGCTGCTTAATTAACAGAGCTGTTTTGTTTCCCCCCTATAATTCCAAAATGGTAAGTAATTGGGGAATCAGCTTACAGAGATCAAAAGGTCCTGATTGCTAGTAAGCAGCCCCTAGGTTAAATTCAGCCATGGAAGCCTTCCACTGGTGGGAAGAAGAGAAACATTTTTCAGAAACTACAGCCCCTATGGTTCAGGCTTATGTCTCTTTCCCACTGTGCCTTTGAATTTAGCTATATTTTCTGCATTTAAAAAGTTGTAAAAAAAAAGTATAACCAAGATCTAAGGTAATTAAAGCAAAACTTTATAAATGCTTTATTTCCAAACAAAAATGTGGAGGCACCTTCAGAAGCTTTGTTCTCTTTTCACTTATGTTTTGTTGTTTTGTTTTGGGTTGTTTTTTTTTTTTTTTTTTTTCATTCTACCTTCAGAATAAAAAACCATGAGCAGGAGAGGGCTTCCTCCCTCAGGCTGCACTGTGAACGGACCTTGTTTTCAAGACAGCCCCATGCTGTTCGCTAGCAACAACTTCAATGCTCCTAAAATTTCAGTGGCACTGCATGAGAGTCTGGAAACCCAGGGTAAAAAAGAAAAAAAGCCTGTAAAATATGGTTTAGAGCAATGTCTTTTTTCACTCTTGGGATATGGAAAGAAGAGCTTATGTTTTGTATATGATTTTTTTCTCTTAAATGAAACTTTTTTTGTTTTTTATTAACACTCTGTATAGATTTCTAAAATGAATTAACAGTTCTGCCAAAATGGTTACTGGGGCAAGGCATGCTCATCCTTTAGAGGATTTGGGAAGATGATGTGTCACTCGCTATGAAGAATTCATGACAAGTTCTGAAGAACAGTCAGAAGAGCGCAGAAATTCACACTCTGGAGTACATCTTCCCTGCAAGCAAAAAGCAACAGCATCTGCACGGAGATATTCTTTCTCAAAAACAAGGGCTAAAGAAGGAAAAACTTTCTGAATTCACATAGTAAACCACTGAAAAATGGCCACAGTCTAAGCTGAACTGATTATTTCTGAAATCCATCTGCACGAGGAGAACCAGAACTGTGACTAATGCATTATCTTTGGGTCAGTGGTGGATTGAGTTGAATTTGGAAGGAGAGATCTCAGGTCACAGACAGGTCATCTCAGGCAGCCAAGCAGGCTCCCTTCCAGCCATCATTGCACTTAATGGCTCTGGAGAGGATATCTGACAGCTTCTCCCACAAAACATAACCTGATAAGAAAGTCACTATGGACAATAAAAGGGCTTTTTCTTTTTAAAGAAGCATCACAGCACCAGCATTAAATGAACTTAATACTCAGCCACTCAGAGAAAGTCATAGCACATGGATTTGGTGACAGCAGATGCTGTAATTTTGCCCGTCTCTGACAAGATGACAATTGCGACAGTTAGCATGCAACGTTTCCCTTCAGTAATCTGAATTTATGTGAACTGTGAATTTCTAAAGGTAGTCATCCAGGTTCTTTTTATTATTGACAGAAAGATGGATAGACAACTCTAAAGTGTTGTTCATCCTGTTTTGTAAACCTTTGTTAGAGAAGCTGTCTGCCTCTCCCTTGACTACAGAGGGAGCTTAGGATACTGGGTCAAGTAAAACACCAAAGTTTTACATGAGTAAAGCAAAAGGAGATGAATCTCGTGCTTAAACAGCATGTCATGTATGGCTCCCTCTTGAGTCCAGTATATGGTCATGTATCTCGCAGTTCAACAAGGACAAATGGGTACGTGTCATATATTATAGAAAAGTATACATTGGAATGGTATTTCTTGCTTTAAAATGCCCTCTTACTTTGGCCTCCTAAAAATTAGCTTTTTATCCTGTACTCCTGATGTTCTTTTTCACAGAGATTGAATAACCTCAGTGCTCAGCACTGAGTGTTTCTGAAACTCGAGGTCTAAGCCCTGCCTTGCATCTTGCAATCCATACTTATAGATCATTGAAAATGTTTCCTTCACCTTGTAAGGAAGCTGGAGGCAGATATTTATTCCATTAATTCAGTAAAAATTTGGAGAAAGCCTGAATTCCAATTGAGCTGCCCTAGATTTCAGCATTTTTATGAATCCAAGTTCACAGCAAAACCAAAGTAGGATGAAGGAGAAGAAGACCTGTGGGCTGGCTGTGCACAGTTGGGACTGTATAAATTCTACAGTCTACATTAGTGATCCTCTAAGGATGGTAAGAGGTAGAAGCCTTGGTACCAGCTTTTGTTGGAGAAAATTTCATTCAAATTGCTCTGATTCCCCTGAACTCAGAGTTTTGGCTACAACCAAGGAGCCACAGGAGGTCCATGGAACAAAAGCACGCTTCAAAATATGTCCTTGTTGGACAATTCCACACTGTGGGAATGATAGAAATCAGGAGAGCAGCAGCAAAGGGCAAGAGTAACATATTTTGTGTAATTTCAATTCTACAATTACTCTGTCATTGTTTCTTTCCTCACTTAAGTAACAGATTCATTTTGTCTTATCTTTCAGAAACACCTATTGGCAGAAAGAATAATGTACTTGTGAGGAAGGAAGTAAATCAAAAGCAAAGGAAATCTTCTTAACTGTTGAGACAAATGCTACTTGGTGTCTATTCCTTAACTTTTTTTGTCTAATATCATTGTTAATACTTGTTCAGTAAAGAGTGCCATGGAGAAAACATCCTGATTCCTTAGAGATTCATGTCAAACTCCCACTGTCCTCAGCCCTGTGACAAGTCCCTTTTCAAGCTGATTTTGTTTATCGGATCAGGAGATCTAAGGATTGGAATCCCCTACATTCAAATTTCTCAAATTAGGGACAGATTTTGAAAGGAGTTTACTTCATATTTTGACATGTAAGTAAAATCTGGATTGCTTTAAGAGCTCAGCATACCACAGGGAACAGTGAGATTCTCATAACCACATATTTGCGAAGATTCAGAACATAAGGTGCCCTCAATGCCCCAGGTTCTTGCAGAGGTGTCTAAATAAGAGCTGAACTCTTTTGAAAATATAGCCTGTGTTTCATAAAGCAAAGCCTTCACAGCACTTTAATATCAGAAATTTATTAAGACCTGTTACACCTTTGTAAAATAGGGTCATATTTTTACTCTTCTAATTTTACATATAGATAAAATGAGATACAGAAAGGTGAAGCTGGTGAGCTCAGGATCATAAAAGAACTATAAATTAATGCTAAGTTTGGATGGGAAAGGTCAGGAATCACATCTCCCACTCCCTTCTTTAAACACTGGACCCCTAAAGTCCTTAAAGAATCTTTCAAAATGATTGGAAATCAGAGTTTATTCAATTTCCCCTCTGTGATTCATCTCGCAGACTGTGTGACCTAAAAGCTTAATTCAGGTTTTGAAAGAGACAGAATGAAACATTTATTAATAAATAAAAAGAGTTTGGAATATTTAGCAGGACCAAAGTTTAAAGATTATAAAGAACTGAGGCACTTTAATAAATATTAAATAAACATTCGTCACCTTACTTTTGGCCAGGCATGAACTGCAGTGTAGAATTGCAGGGACAATGAATTCTGAAGCCAAGAGACCTTTATCTTTGTTATGGGCTCTTTCTAATAAGAAATACTTATATTCTCTTCAGTTCATGCAAATGCGCAGTTACTCTGATTAGCGTGAAGAGCACCAAATGCCAATGGAAATCAAGAAACCTCATTATTTCCAGCAGTCTCTTCAAAGATGCTCCACTGAAATGAAAGACATATCTCTCACCTCTTGGGCCCTATTATGTTCTAAACTTTGCCTGGCCCTGCTGACATGCCACCTCTGCTTCAGACTGATTTGATGAATCACAAAAACAGCATCATTTACAGTTCAAGGTACCAAAGCAATTTTCCATTGGCACCTTTGTGCCCTTGCTGCTGCAAAAAAAATCCAGAAACGTATGAAAAAAACTCTGGTGACTTTTCAGCAGTCGAGTGATTTCTGCAGGAAATAAAAATAACAAAATCCATAACAAATATTCTGTAAGAGCAAGTACGTGCATGAAGACAACGGTACACATGTGGGTGCACTTGTACACAGGCGTGTTTCAGTAGGTTTATCTGTAAGAAGGATGGGCAGCAAGGCCTGTTAAAATCGTGCCAATCTTCACTGTTATTTCAGTCTTCCTGTTGCAGACAGTTGTTATTACTTAGTCTAAGGAAGCTACCATTTTATGTGGAATTAATTTCCTTTCTGGAGCTGTGTGAGCAGAGTTGAATATATATATTTTCCCCCAAAATGTCATGAAGGTTGGTGGATTTTTTTCTGAATTGCACCCCGGGATATTTCATGATTCCTTGAGAAATGCCATAAAAGCTTTATTGAATTTATTTTTCTTTCTCTGGTAAAATCTTTGCAAGATGGTGGTTTAGTATTGACAGGTGTGAAATTAAGGGAGTTTCACAGTTTTATGGGAGAAGTGATCTCCATCAACGTGAATGCTAAATCTCAGTATTTAACTATCATTTGAACAAAGACTGATATTTTCCAGTAAAAATACATAAAATTTCACAGCGGTTTAATGCAGTGCTGCTTTATCAAAATTCTTGTGAAATACCTCGTGACCTCACACCCTTGCTTTGACCACTGAATATCAACTTCATCAGCTGGCCACTGAGTTAAAGCTGGAACGGGTCCTTTAACACAGTGAAAAGAGGCAGACAGAGACTGGTGTGAGCTCAGAGCCTCTTCCCTCTACCTCCAAGTTCCCACCTGTCTTGGAAGGAACTCCTGGCTGAGGTAAGGCAAAATTTTCCTGATTTTAGATGGTGCGTGAAGTTTTTCATCAAAAATCCAATTTTCAACAAAAGACCTGGATTCCGTTCCTGATCCTGTCAGACTGTGCTGTAACTTCAAATGAAACCATTAATCTCCCTGTGTTTCTGCTCCCCCAATAAAATGACACAGTAGAGCTTCCTTTCTCCTCTTTCTTTGTCTTTATGATTTATTTGTTTTACTTCTCTGCCATGTTTTCAGCATATGTTTGAGCTGGAGGCTGTAAATACTTTTCATAACAACAACATGTTCAGCCTCAGATCTGAGGATCATATTAACAGATCCTGAACGAGCACAGTGACAATTCCCGTTAGGGACCGATTGACTTAGATCATCTGAAATCAGTTAACTCACTTTTTCCTATAAGTAATTTGCTTTTATTATATTAATAAAGTGGCTTTAAAATGCATCTAAAGGGAAATATATGCAGGAGCTAGATTCAAATCCCAGGATCACTTTGAAACTTTGTACGACATTTTTGTACAGCACCTGGCCCAAAAGGGCTGATTCCTTGATTAGAGCTGCCTAAAGTATTTCTATTAGTTTTGAATTTTAATCCTCATCTCTCCAGACTACTGATTTTTCTTCTATTCACTGCCCTTAAATCCAATCTAATTCCAGCATATATCAAACCCCAGGGTAGGTTTTTCTGAAACTTGGCTGAATACATTTTCTTATGTTGTATTTTTTTCCCTCCCCCTCCTCCATTCCTATTTGCTTAAAAATAAATAGTGTCTTTTTCTGTAATTCCAGACAGAACACACAGCGCTTGCCCTATTACACTGCAGCTGAATTCTAAGTATACAATTATGCAGGGAGGATCTTTAGATAAACCAGCTTGAGGACTTTTGAACATTAAACTCAAATCAGATAATGGCTTTCATCCTGTGTACTGCATTACACAGTGTGCTGCAACTAAGTGGAAGGCTCAAGGAAAAAAATACACTCTCCATGGGTACAAAGATGTCAAGGTAATGAAAAAAAGCAGATGCCAAATCCTCCAAATACAAGAGGAAAGGAGAAGATGAAAGAGATAGAACTACGTTGTTTGCTCCCAACAACTTGTTGGAGTCTCAGAGAGTTTGGCCTGGCAAAGTCTACACTTGGCTTTTCATGTGCTGCTGAGGGCTACAAGAAAAAGAGACCAAATATTCTGGGTGAATGTTGAGTCCAAGATCAAACTGCTAATAGAGTATTCTGTGTAAAACAAGCAAGGCAATTATTCCACTCAGCTGTGCTCTCGTAGGGTCTTAATTGGGAGAGTGTGTTCAGTTTGAGCTCTGTGCTTTATTATCCACATATATATTTAAAAAAAGACCAACATGGTGTGGGAGAACAGAGAAGCAGCTCATAGGAACTCATACATAAAAAGGTTTAGGAGACAAATGCTGATGAGGAGAGCTTAAGGACACTGGACACTTGAAGTAAAACCCTGAGTAGAAGTAATTATTCTACATGCATTCAGCTATGAAATGCAAAGGTGAGGCAGAGCCTTTGTTCTCATGGGGATGACATTTCGCCCAGGGAAGAGCAAGCAGCGTACAACTTGTGCATCAGATAAAGATCTCTTAAGTCTTACTCTGACAATGTAAAACACATAGAGCCTTTTTGCCAGCCATCTTTTATTGGCAGTGCAGGGAAAATCCCATCGCTTCATGTCAGGATGGGACATTTTTACACAGGTTTGCTATAGTTGCCTTTAGACTCGCTTCAAGACCTGTCAAGCACGTGCTGACATCTGTGCTAGGCAGAAATCAGTAACAGTCTCTTCAAAACTGCCTCAAAATGCTTTCTTCAGTGCTGTCTGCTCTTCTTCCCCAAGAGGCCCATATAGGGTGTGAACTTTCAGCTGATTCCATGGAGACAGCATAAATCCATCACAGTCAAAGAAATGCATCCTCTAAGCCAGTTCAGAAAAGGTTTATCGCAATAATTTCATAAGGTCTGAATAAACCAAAGCTGCTTGTTGCCTTGGGTCGCACAATTCCAAGTGAGATATATCCCCCTCTGTCCTAACACACACTTACAAGAAACATTTTTATTTCGCAGCATCCTCTGGATAGTAGGTTTTCCTGAAGGCAGGTAAGGTGCTGAGTGTTTCAGAAATTCAAAGTAATCTCAATGACTTGCCCAAAACTCTTCCCAAAGCTAATTCTTTTTCTTGAGTTTCCATTACTCTCATCTTGTACCTCTATCTCTGCAATTCCTGACAATATCTTATTCATCAATGGCACTGATCTCTCGAGCTACCCTACGAGGATGCATACAAAGAGAAAACTAGCTAGGGATGTCTCGCAGTTATTTTGCATGGGATTACTTGGTCTACTGGATGAAAATCCTTTCTCTCCAGTTGTTGTTCATCCTGGATGTCTGCCTGATAAAGCACCAGAAGGAAAGCAGCCAGACAAAGCCCTTGAACCTACAGGACTTCACGTCATCACCCAAAGATTCAGAATCAACATTACCCAAGCCCATCAGCTCCAACCTTTGCACTGGGGCACATTGCTGAACCACAACTGCTCATCCAACAACCAGTACAGACAAGGAGCTGGAGAGGAGTGGAGGTGGTTGCACTACAGTCATGGTACTGCACTGGAGAATGGAACAAGGAGAACAAGGGGATTGAATTTTCCCCTATCTGAGTCATCCCTGACCTTTTAGATATTGTGAAGTAAAAAGTCTCTTTCCAATGTGCAAGTCTCTCATTTGGCACTTCAAAAATAAACAAAAATCTCTGTTGCTCTTTCATTGAGAAAAAACATGGGAGAAGGAGGCAGTTCCCCTAAAGAATAGCAAAACTGAACCCCAAATCCAGTTTTTCTCTTTCCCAGTTAAGGATACTGCTTTCCATCACATTCCTAAATGGTTAATTCAGTTTCTGCAGTCTCCTTAAAGTCAAGCTTTCCCACTGTTCTTTGTGGATGGCCCTCCCAATCAATTATGTCAGAACAATCACCAGTATGGTATAATAATGTATAATTTTTCATCTAAATTAAAATGTACTTAGGAGACCTTCATTTCCCTCGCATTTCATTGCATTCATCAGAAATACAGCAGGAAAAAAATACCTCTGAGCAAACACTGTGAGTTGTTTACAAATGTTTCAAGTGCAGCAAGACGCGGATTGTTGTTCTGCATGGCCCTCCTCTTCCCATCACATGGGAGATTTTCCAGATGAACTCTAGAGAAAGACAGAACAAGGTATAACAACCAACTCTGATCTTTAAGGAAAACAATTTGTGTAAAGAGATGGTGTTCCATTTAAAAATCTTGTGGTGTGCTGTAAAACAGTAATTGGTATCTATCTAGAGACTTTCTCATTTCACGTCTCTCTTAGTGAATGAAACTGCAAATTAATTACTATCTTGTGTATGCATCAAAGACCAATGCTGTGCACAGAAAACATCCAGGGTGAAAATCAGGCCACATTTATTTCAGTCAAGCTGTTTAAATACCAGTGGAAATTGTAGTAGTCTCACAAGTAGTTCAGACAAAGCAGAACAATTCCAAAGCATCTCCAATAAATCTTCCACTGACTCAGATATTTTCTTATCAAACTCATTACAAGGCTGTTCATATATAGAAAGATATAGATACAGGTGTGTGTATATTGATAGGAGAGAAGTTGGTTTCTGAATTAATGAATAACATAACATTTCTATAGTCAGAGCTATAAGCAAAAATCTTTTCCAGAGTAACTCATTGCTTTTAAATATATTCTCACAGAACAACTGTAGGTTAGCTATTAATCCAACCACCCAACCAAAAATGTATAATTCTGCTGCAGTCTGTGTGATGCCTGAGTGCACATACTGCAAATGCGCACAACCCCAGAGCTCCTTCACTTCGCTGACGTCCTGAACCCTCATATCCCAGAGTTTGCTTCTTCTTCCCTAAAAGCTTCCCTGCCTCTGCTTGTCCTTGCCTCTGATTTTGCACATCTCATTTAAAAATGTGGGTTAACTGGGACATGGCTTATCAGAAAACCTGTTTTCAAGCACGATATTTTTAAAGATACACACGTTATCTCAAGTGCAAGTGATAGTCCTAAAAACACTGTGCTGTAACCCTACAAAGAGGGCTGCCAGATATCATGGTTTTCCTGGAGATGATGTCTTTGCTGTTGTAAAAAATTTTGCCCAAGTGATTTTTGAGGACTTCATATATTTTTCCAAATACTGAAGAGCCTAAGAGACCAGACACGTGCAGTCAGGCTTTTGCTCACCCAGGAACCCCACATATAACCAGCATGATGTTATTGCTGTCATTTTTTTCCAACCAACTTCTCACTATAAATGACTTAACAGAATCAGTGTGGGCTTACAGCAAAACAATATCACTGTAAATGCTTTGTCCAAAATATACAGGGGGGAAAATTACATTACAGTTAGAAGAATCAATTAGGCTGTGAATGGGCGTGTGGAAATTTCAATTCTCTCACACGCAACTACATAATCGAGGGAATGCTTTGATTCTAAAACCAGTGAAGTGGCTGCATATTTCAATCCTCAATTGTGTAGGAAAACACCAAATAAGATATTTACATTTTTTTCAGCCATACAGAAAAAAAGCTTTTTCTTCTCCCTTTGAAAATGAATAAGGAAAATTGAAATAAATTTGAGAATCTCCAACTCCCCCTGCTGAGATAGTAGGACTAATTGTACAATCACACTGCTCAGCAGTGTAAGTAGGCAATTGGCCATGTGGGGCTTAAGAACTCTAATTTCTACTACAATAGCTTTCAGCATCCTCACTGGACATGGATTTCTTTTCAGATGCATCCAGAAAAAAAGAAGCAATAGGAGGGAAGAAAGAAAGAAAGAACCAGAGAGCAAAAGCAACTTGCTTAAGGTCACATTGTAAGGGCAGAAGTAGAAACCTTTCCTCCTGAATCATGTTCTCATCACTGGGCAATGCTGCCATGCAGTAAAATCAAGCTAGGGCAGAAGAGCTGGGAGAAAAATCAGAAGAATTGCTTTGCCCATTTCCATCCTGATCTCACTTTTTTTCAGGGCTTGGAATTATACTAATGTATTTGGGGGAAAAAAAAAAAAAAAAAAAAAGGAAAGAAATAACAAGGGCAAAGCACACAGTGTTATTTGAGAGGAGGAATGAGCCATTATGTCTTTGTCTGTTTCACCTGAAATATTTATTTGTACATATTGACAATGAGCATTTACAGCTGTCTGCTGAGGAAATATTACCCCTAGCTGCTTAAACCACCGTGCTAATTGACAGTGAGGTAGATTGGCAGAGACTTCCCCTGGAAGCCCCTTGGAAGCCTTCTCGAGCAGTGCTTTGCAGATCTCTGTTCTCCAGAGAATACAAATATTCCTTTCATCCCCCTGCCCCAGCTGAAAGGAAAAGGTGAAAAGAGACGGTGTGTGGGTTGGTGACTGTCATTTTGCCCATCCATTCCGAAGTAGAGTGCGGTCAAGGGCGATCACGGAGACTCAGTTTCTGGAGGCAGAGAAACACATTTGCATGGAGGAATCTGTTCAGAGCAAAGGGATGATGAGGATTTTCTGTTAAGGCTGATGAGGTGCAGGGATCCTTTCTGTCTGCTAATGACTCTGCTTTCTTCCACTTTCTTCCACTAAAACTTTATTGGATGAGAACCCCAAAATAGCTGTATGTCATAGGTCCACCCCTTGATGAGCATCACTCCCTAGAGACACAGAAATGGGCCAGATATGCCCTCCTTTTTGAGGACATCATCCTGTTGTCAGTCCCAGCTCCACTGCACTACACAAGCATGGTCTTCATCCCACATGGGGAAGCAGTCTCCAAAACAATTAATAGGTTTTATTTCCACCCTTGAATAACAGCTGTGACCATGAGTCCTCTCAGTTGTATGTGGCAACAGCTCTGAGTGGCGTTAACAGCCCTGGGTGCACAGGATAATATTTCTGAGTGGAGGGAGAAATAAAGCAAATCCCTTTATACTATCAGCATAGACCAGGCAATGGCCTTTGCTTATGCAGATCATGATCATAATCATTATCTTTTATGGTGAAGTACTTCAGTATTATGGGGCACAGGTACTTTTTTGAAGTGGTTACTAACACATTAAATAAGGAATTTAGAGCCTGGAAACATTTGATAAATGGGGGAGCACTTTAACCATAAAATCTGCTTGTGATAACAGCATGACTTCAAGTTTGGGAAGATGTAATTGTCCCTGACTTTGAATCCGTGCTGAGGTTGACCAAAGAGACAAGGCTGCCATCCTTCCAGTGCCTATCCAACCAGTGTCCTCCTGAGGAAATATCCTTTTGGACCATGATCCAACGTAACCCTTCTGCATGTGGGTAGCTTTAAGACATGCATTGACTTAAAGCAAATGTCCCGTTAATGCAAACACGTTCAATGCAGGGGACCAGGAGAAGGTCTAAGCATGTCCATTTGAAGGTGTCAGTGGGAGTTAACAGGTCTGGAACCAGAATGTTTCACCTCAGCTATCCATGTTTTTCTACTCTCTCCATCCCCATGGTGAGACAAGACTTTGAAAATCTGAGCACAGACCACTTGAGGTGGGATCCACTGTGCTGAGCTGAGGGGAGGAATTTGTCCTGTTACATCAGTTGCTTGTGTAGGTGACATGTCCCCTTTCATTGCTAGTAAGTGATCACGTCTCCTCAGATAGAAGGGCTGATGAAATCAGAGCAGCTTCTGTTGTTTCTGGCTCCAAGGTTAATTTTATCAAAAGCAAAGCTCCTTTGACTGCTATCAGCAGAAAGGAAAGTAAAGCTCTTTTCATTACAGGGATATCAGCAGAAGCATTTGTCTGACCTCCCTATCACCTCTTCCTTCCCCACCCCCACTGGCTCCAAATTAGGGATGGGAGAATAGAGATGATAAAATAGGGCTAAGATAAAAATCTTAATATTGCAGAACCTATAACATAGAAAGTAGGAAGAACCACAAAAGCCCAATTTTGACCTTCAAAGGTGGCTCAGAATGAAAACTATAGGACTGTATCTGGTTTACCTAACCCAATTTCTGGAGCAGATTAAATGAAGGAAACTCATGTCCTGAACTACCAGGAGTTTTAGTTTTTTGAAGGCAAATCCAGCCCTACAGAGGCATATCTTTCTTAGTGATAGCATACTGGAGACAATATAATAGTGATTTCTGATGGACTTTAGCAGCTCCATCTCAGAAACTGGAAAACAATTAGGGCCTGAGATATGCAAACTAAAAAACTGCAAGGTTAGAAGTTAATATGCTGATCTCTACCATCACCTCAGAGCTTTTCCTTTCATTTCCCTGTTCTTTTGCCATCATGCTCTAGAGGTATGAGGAAAGGCAAAAGAAGACAAGCAAAAGTTGATCAGTTTTCCTGGATTTCCAGAAAAGCTGATCTTTAAAACAGGTTTAATAACCCCAGAAG
The DNA here is from genome assembly GCF_037038585.1 of Patagioenas fasciata. Lineage (NCBI taxonomy): Eukaryota > Metazoa > Chordata > Aves > Columbiformes > Columbidae > Patagioenas > Patagioenas fasciata. The sequence goes on from NC_092539.1 coordinate 5,539,585, forward strand.
GAATGGCAGCATTATGTGGAGCTATTTACACAAGACTGCTGCCCAGAAAGGGGTGAAAGGATGTCAAGTAACTAAGGCGCTGAAGTGGCACTAAGAAAATGTGGGTTCAATGGCATCGATTTCCTCTGTAATCTTAGAGAGATCATATTGAGTCTGATATTCACTAACAATGAAGCGTTTTAACATCATGGGAGAAATGAAAAGTGAGTGTAAATGTAATATATACCCACTTCATGGCCCGTTTATGCTGCCAGAGTAGTGGAAAGCAAATTTAGTGCAAATGAGAATCACACATTCTATCTTTCTGTGCCTCAGTTCTGCGTCTGTAATAGAGAAGTTAATAAAACTGTCTGACTCCCTCTTGCTCTCACTCTTTTTCTCACAACTTGTCAGCCCTGTTTATCTGGCCTATAATCTCTTCAGTCCAAGAACTGTCTCACAATATCTTTGTATAACCACTTGCACAAGGCCAGCTCGATCTGATGCAATTGCAGTGAGCCTGTTAATAACAAAGTCCCCTTAACCAACACCGGGATTCCTTTTAAAGTTGGGAAAGCACCTACATGACAGAAACTTAGTCATGAGTCTTTATTCATTCCTTCTTTTCCCCTTTTTTTGTTTTTTTGACTGTTCTAGGATCTAAGAGAGACATCTGAAGCTGAAGAAAGGAGGCAACTTGCTCACAAATTGACACCCTGCCAGTAACCATGACAAACCCTGAAACTGGTATTTTCACTGTCATTTGGATGATCAGGTGTAAATATAAATTTTAATTATTTACATAATTAAGTCAGTAATTTGTCGCCCATCAGAAATGTTTGACGATATTTTGGTGCCATCTGTTTCCTAATTGAACTTTATCTCTAAAAGATGTTACAAAAATATCCACAAAATTATAAGGGTAAACACAAAACAATTCCCCCTTTCTCCCCCATAATTACTGCTATTTTCAGTCATTTCCTAGGGAAAAAAAAAGGCTGGGGTTGAGATGTGCCAAGGTCTCATAGATAGATAAGCAATGTAATAATAAAAAAATTAATGCTTAGAAGGAGTGTTGAAACTAGCAAAGTGTATAGGGAAGAACTGACAGAAGTATGAATGGAAATAACAAAAAAATCAAACAAGAATGTGTCACAAGACCTCTGGAAGTGATGCCCAGAGCTTATGATGGTCCTCTGACTTTGAGCCACATCAAAAGTGTCATAAGGCTCTGAACTCATATGTGTAAGAAGAGAAGAGGTGCAAGAATTCAACAAGCAGCACAGGCCTGAAAAGTTGACATAAAATAATAAGAAAATGTTTGGATGTAAGAACTACATCTGTATGCAGACTTTTCTTCTTCTGTGCAGCAGAACGAGTAGATTTCCAAAGGCAAATCTCAGTTTTAGAGTGTTAGGTCACTGTCTAACAGCACTTTGACTTTCAGCTACTTCAGGAAAAAATTATACAACTGTTTTGGTCCATGAAAATAAGCTGGAAGAGTCAAGCTGCAAAAAGGATCAGGAAACTTGTCCCCACCTCTCCTTCGAGCACAGACACAAATTGTGTAGATCATCTCTCATTCTCTTTTGATAAATCAGTTTCTCAATTCATTTTGAACAGAGACTTTCCAGGATTGCTTTCTGGTTTTGACCGTGTTGAAAATTCCTATAATCGAGCGCTGGGTTGCAAAACAATTAGAACAGGTTCATTTTTTAAAATGAATCGATTTATCAGGCTTCAGAAAAGATGCAGCTCAAGTCACGTGCAAGTCTGGCTTAAAGATTTAGGTTAGTGGTGACTTTATCCCTTGCTTTTGTAGGAACATAACCTTCTTGCTGATTGAGTTGTCAATATCAAGGATCATCTCATGGCTCCCAACAGACCTGTATGAAATTGATGTACTCAAATCAATTGGCTTTGCTGGAATTGCAGGAAGTAGCTGTCGACCACATATGGTGCCCATTTGTTCATGTGGACGGACTCCAGACGTCGCACCAGTGCTGTTAAAGCCAGAGCTCCTTCTCATTGGTGGCACAAGGTTCCCATGGCAAAGATTTGCTGCCTTTTCTTTGACCACTTTTATGACAGGCAGATGGAGAAAATGAGATGCAGCCTATTGATGAAATTTGAAGGAAAGCATAAAAATCGTGAGAGTCCATGTAATGACAGTTCTATGGAACTTCTGCTAGTATACTCCAACTGCGCTTTAATCATGATGGAACATAGAAAGATCAATATTTTTCTCTCATGTCACAAAAAAAATCATCATGCTCAAAGAATCACTAAAATTGAGTAGCTAATGAGTTTGATAGGAGAGGCAGGTCACGACCTCTGTAGTCACATTAAACTTCCAATTTCTTTTCTTTTAATCTCTCCTTTCAATTGCGCATGAAGAAATCTTCAATTTAATCTCAACCTGAAGGGCTTTTTGGTTTTTTTGTTTGTTATTTAATATTCAGGAATTCCAGATCTCTCTTTGAATAACTTGAGCTTGGAAACAAATGCAATTTCCTCATACACTGTGATCAGACATTTCACACTTTGATTTCTCAAAAGTAGATCACGATGGACTTGCCAAACTGTCTTATTTTGTGAGGCAGTTGTGACAGAAAAATTAAGTCAAGCTTGAAGAAAATTGGATAAGTGATTGTAAAATTAATAACACCTAAGCCAGGAAACTATGAGTTTACAAATTATGGCATTTTCTGCCAGTTTGAATATTTTAATATATGTTCATAAGCAATTCCCTTAATGTAGGCTGGCAAAATAAGTATTTAAGTTTATAATTTTAAAATTATTAAAACAATCTTTCATCAAAGATATTTAATTCCGAATAAAATCTATCAAGCAAGCCAAGTTTTATTTTTTTCTAACCTTGAATCTTTCCAAACTGTACCTTCTGCCAAAATACTGTAAGTTTTTTTTTTTAATATAATTTAAGAAGCTTAAGATACTGTAAGCCCTTAGAGCAGTTTAAGAGGCTTACTGTAAACTCCCTAAAACTGCAGAGCAATTTCAGCACTCAGAGCACCCCTGAGGTCCACACCCTCGCCTGGAGTAAAGTGGCACAAACCCCCTGGTTTCAAAAGAGCTTCAGCACTTTTCCTCTGCCAGGAATCTGTCCCTAGAACTTTAGAAGCCTTAAGCCTCTTTGGGCTTGTGTGCACAAGGCAAACAGGCACTCCAGCAAGCCCTTGTCAAAACAGTTTGAGCCGCCGTTGCTGGTACATCTTGAGTCCAAGTACAACAGACATTGTAGACATTTTACAAGTGTTTAAAACCAGATCAGTTGCTTAAAGTCCAAAATACTGAAACCAGCACAAGCCATGGGGTTGCTCCTCAAGAAGAAAGACGCACTAAAGGTTGCAGAGTGTTTTGGGGTAGGTAGTCTCAAAGATGAGACTTTCTATGCTTATGTGCAACAAAGTATATTTTAGAAGATGATACAAATTATTTTCTGCAGACTGTTAAGGGATTTGCAGCTCTGAAGGTGTTTTGCTTGGCTCACTGTGAGTATTTGCAGACCCTAGCATGTACCTCCCAGAAAAGATACTCAGGTCATCCTGCACATATTTAATGGTATTAGTAGACATCTGTAAAGCAATAATGATACTTGGTGTTCCCATCACACGCGCGTCCTCCTTGAGCTTTGATCTGACAGCTGCACCTCCATGTAAGCCAAACTGAGACTTAGTTAAGTCTGAGACTTAGTTACAGATCTAGGCTTTGCCACTGAGACCCATCTCAGTTCCAAAATGGAAATTTGAACCCTAGAAAGCAGTGATTCAGCTATCCAAGTCATACCTGGATGGGAAATGCATTAATGAAAAGAGCTAAGAACTATTATCTAAAATGACCTCAGCCCATGCGGAGCTCCCAGGGTTCCCAGTGCTTGATTCAAATGGCCTTTACTCAAGGAAGAGGACCATGAGAGGACAATTAACTAGGAAGTAAATCAACCCCTGTATGATCAGGGCTGAGTGTAGAAAATCTTTCCTGTTCTTCTAGAGAAAACTGTGATGGGAGCCAGCCTATAGTTTGGCTCCACGCATGCCCAGAGGCTGGATGCCAATTCAATTTCAGCCAAGACCTACAGCCATTGGAATGACAAATCTTTCCTTAACACTCTTATTAAATCCTAATCTCAATCTTATTCATCATTATTAAGCCTTGAAATTGGGCTGAATATTTTAATGAGGTGAAATGAAAAGACAGAGAAGTGTTGGGAGAATGTGAAGTGAGGGGAAAGAGAAAGATTTAAAGCGACAACTTGAATTCCCTTCATGAGATGAAGAGTAATATATCCAGCTTAAGGAACTGATAGAGGCAAAAGATTTTCAGATGTAGCTAAAAAGGGGTAAAAAAAATAGAATGTGGACTTGTAATATTAGTCTTTCAAAGACTTCTTGGTAAAGCAGCAGGGACACCAGGAGGAGGGTTTACAGAACAGAGACTAAGGACATATAAAGAAAAGACGAATTGAGGGATTAAATGTAGCTAATGTGGTTTAAGGGATATTGAAATATGACTTTGCCAAGGTGTCTCTTTGGCCCAAGCTAAACATGATGATAAGGGATGGTCTGTATCAGCTGGGGCCATGGCAGCAAACTCCTGTCAGCTGTCGCGCACCACAGGGGAGAGTGAAACGCTTTTAAAAGTCACTCTGATGACATTAATCCTGATTTTTACTTCTTTACATTACTTCTACTTTTTCCATGAGACTCAACACCTACACTGAGTACCTTCCCAATTCAGATTTTTTCATAACAAAAATATTCTTGTTTTGGAAATGCTGGTGCAAGACAGGTTTTTAGTTTCATCTGCTTGACCATGGAGCCAGACCTTGAGGCTGACTCTCTCCATGGGAGGCCAGGTTATGGTCTCAGCTTCTCCAGCCCTCTGTGACTCTCAGTATCAATCCAGTGCCAATCCCATCGTCAGACAGTTTAGCTGATGCAAGGGAGATTGCAATCTGCCTCACAAGGAATGGATGTTTTTTTCATTTAAAAATAAATATTCAGATTTGGACCATTTTGTGATGCAGGGTGACCCACACCATCTGCTCCTTTTGACAGTACTTGAGAAGCCTGTGTGTCTGCTTTTCAAATCACATTACATATGTAAAACACTTTTTTCCTCATTGTTCCTTTTCCTTTTTTTTTTTTAATAGATGGTACCAAGTTGGAGGAATAATTCCCGCTCCATTCTCACAGTCCTTTCCTATCTAAAATAATTCATCCAGCTCACTGAAGATTTGTGCATATCCACAATCCGTATCGCAAAATGCTAAAACAATCTATTTAACCTTTACGCCAGCTAATGCATACATTAGAACGAGAACCTATATATGAACATAAAAAATGTGAGAAATTGAAACTCGCTGACATAAAATCAAAGAGCTTGGCCATAAAAGGTGTCACTTTTATGTGATTATCTTGCCAATATCTCCATGTTGCTAAACTAAATCAAACTGCAATTTTTCCCACATGTATTGCATTTAATGGAGTCCGTTAATGGCAGCGATCCCTTATAGATCTCTGTGTAATGGAAGAGTGGTTCCTTGTGCCATAACACTATGGAACCTGAACCCCCACACACACATCACCATATATCTTATGAGCTTGACCTTATATGACTGGCTGTGTCAGGCAACACCGAGCACTGTTTGTGCTAAGGCCATCCCTCAGAAAGATGGAAAAGCGCTTCAGGGAATTCATTGCTGCCAGAAACTGGATGAAGCTCTGCCCAAAAACTACATTCACTGGCTTCCTCCTCTGGCTAAGTTGAACACTACATGCTGCTGGGCTTGGGAATTGTGCAGCCTCTCAGTTAAATGGAGTTTGGTCCCCAAATGTTTGCCTGGCAGAGCCACCGTTCTTTCTTTAGTCCAGCTGAATGGCTTTGCTTATCTGTAGAACTGAAGATTATCCTGCTTAAAAATAAAAAAAAAAAAAGTAATAATAATTAAAAAAAAAGAACAAGAAGTTCCTGTAATCCATAGATGTCAAAAAGTGGAGACAAATGCCTGCTTCTCAAATTTATAGCTAGGAAAGTTGAAATCAAGCAACTTCCCCATGTTCTCACAGCAAAGCAATGGCCTGTATCCTCTTGCTCATCAACAAGGACGTTTCCACTGTCACATACCTGTGCTTGGAGGAAGCAGAAAGCACCAAGTGGAGGATGTACAGGAGGCCATGAGCGGAGCAGCTGGGGCTGCTCCAGGATCCCATCAATGTCCTGAGCCCCACAGTGCTTGATGTCCCAGAAACGCTCCCGATGGGAGCAGAGTTCACAGAGGAACGATGCTTCTGTCCTGTACCAAAATAGAACATAGATTTTTGAGGTTCACTTTCTACTAGCATTGGTCCTTACTTCTCCCTGAAGAAAATCCACTTTCTCCAAGCCCATTGAAGTCAATGCAGTGGCAGCCCAGATTAATTTGACATTCACATGCTATTTTTTAAAAGTTATATAATTATGAAGACATAACTCAGTGTTGTTTTAAAACCCCTAGAAACATGAGAATTCCATTTTCCTTGCATCTATTCATCTTCATTAGCCACGTGCTGATTTTTTTATTCTTTTCTGCTGTTGGTAGAAAATCTAAGCCAATGCAATTCCCTTTTATTTCACTTTGGTATCAGCCAAAATCAGAGATTTCTCTGTTCTATGTCCCAATGTCAAGGTCTGCAAGTGTGTATCAGTCAAGACTGGGATCATTGCCATTACTTTAGCAGCATTCCTGGTCAAATTGAGCTGTCTGTTTTCTATATTTTTAAAGCACTGAATTTTTTATTTTTAGTTGAAACAAGTAACATCTGCTGTCCAGAGTAATATTGCTCAAAAACCTTTGTATCGGGGGAGTGGGTGGGAAGGGGATAAGAAACAAACAAATCAAAGCCAGGTATTTTTTAATCATTTTCAGAAGCAAGATTATTTTTTTAGGGGGGAAATAAAGATTAGAAGTGTGTAAATAGCAGTTTTAAACTTGGGAATTCCTAAACAACTATTTAATGGCAAACTCAACATTTTTTTTTCCTTCTCTGCACCACAAGTCATAACCTTTTTTTAGCTTGCAGCTAAAAAGTCTTGAGAAGTCTCCATTAACAGAAATTCTTCTCCCCGAAGCTGACAGAGATTCATATCCCAGAAGTCAATGTTCAAGTAATTATTTTAGCTCAAAATACTTTCAACAACCAAAAGAACCAACCAATTTTAGCCTGAGTTTCTCACCAGATTGTAACACCTTACACCAGATGACCCAGAGATGCTGACTCAGCAGGACTGAACAGCAATGGGTGGTTTTGAATCGTCTGGTTTGTGTGAGCAGCAAAAATAGACCGGTTGGGTCTCTGAAATCCTCAGCTCTTTCCCACATTAATTTTCCATCTTTAATGAACTGATTAGTCATTTTTAATATGAACGCCACTTCGGGTGGCATCTTTCTCTGCCTCCTATTACTAGGGAAAAAAAAACCATCAATGTGTTATTTCTATAGGCTTCTGGAGTCTGGTGTGTGGGAAAGAACCTCTTGCCCAGGAGCTGCATCTTCTGTTCATCCAGCAATATGATATTCTGCTACAACACTATTTGTTAGCCTCAAGATCTTCTATTCCAGTGCAGCCCTACAGTCCTCCCTGTGGTCACTGGTACTTGGAAGTGTGGAAAATCTCACCATTTTTGTGATGTTAATATGAGCTCAATGTTAATTTCTTGCAGAATTCCTCAGATCATCTAGTCATCTCATGGGAAAACCAAGTGTAAAAACGTTATCTGTCCTAGTTTTCCAGAATAAACCCACTTCATTCCTCCCACTGCACCCCATATGTCCCTGCAGAACAGAGAAGCAGCATCTATAGCCCAAAGGTGCAACAAAGCAAATGCAAATTTTTCACACTTTTAGACTATTAAAACTGAGAAGAATATATGATTTTTCCACATCCCTGGAGGCCTTTTTGGTGGAAGCATAGAGAGGAGATTCTAGGATACAGGGTGATAGGACTCCTCCCAAGGAAGGTTTAATCAGTGGATGAGGTCCCAGGGCAGTGAGGACAGTGGACAGGGGTTACAGACACGGGCGATCCTATGAATTCTGTGCAAGAGGTGGCCCTGGCGCACAGGGAATGTAGTTTATCTACATCCTGAAAGGCACTGTGTAATTTTATGGTGTCATAAAAAGGATTATTATACTAATAGGAGTTAATAATTCTAAAAGCTTCGTGACCTCTTTGGTCATCTTGGCTCAGCTTCAACCTGGCTGATTTTATTTTCTTTTTGTGAGTTGAGCTGGCAATGACCATTAAACATAAGAGGCCAAATTCTCGGCTGGTGTAACTCAGCCTGGCTCCATTCAGGCCAGCTGAGCTCTGCCTGTGTGTACTGAGAGCCAATGGATGCCTGTGATATTTTGCAGATTTGAAGAGAAGAAATAGAAAACTCTGAGATGATTTACTCTACCCTGGGATCTCAGACTGCATTGTCCTACTTTTTGTCCTCTGCAGTGTCTTTTCAGCCACCCTTGGGTGTAAATGGGCTTTTGAACGGAACTGAGCTACCCAGTATAATCATCTTAAGGAATCAAATAACTACACACAGGCTGGTTTGTTGGTAGTGAAAAACAAATGTAGTTTATCTAATTTTAAGTACCAGAGTCCTCGTGTGTTATCACATAAGGAAAACAGAGGACATACTTAGCAACAGGAATATAAAGGCCACCTGGGCTCCAAAATACGGTGTTTTTAACTGCTGCTTATTGCTGGGTGATCAGGCACGTCCCCGGTGACAGGTCCTTCTCAGTTTCTGCACATCAGAAACGACAGAACAACAAGTGGCTCAGACCTCATCCTACCACCCAACACACCACCCTTTTGCATTTAAACCAGAAAGGTGTCTCCATTCCTGATTCCAGCAGCTGACCTCATCTCTCTTGCTCTCAATTCTGGGCTGAAAGTAATATACTGGACGATAGTTTTTCTGTTCTAAACAAGAGGTTTGCACAGATGTGCTCAGAGGCGGCTCTCAAACAGGGAGAGTTGTGGCACTGCCAGCAAGAACCCTGCTTTGCACATCTCCTCTATTGTTTCTTCTGAGGTTTATATAGATATATTCAAATATATACATACAAAAACCACAGACACAGTCATACTTATATATGTATACAAACATATATAAAAGCAACACTGAAGAACTGTTTGTTCAAAACACAGATCTGAGAAGATCAAACTTGTTCCAATGCCCAGGCAGTAGCTTGACCCTCATGATGTTACTCCCTAAATATGGTAATATAAGATCAGAATCACACCCTACACCTCTCTGAGAAAACCCTCAGGAAGAATATTGATATCAGTGCTTGTGGTGGCACAACCTAATCAGCACCACCTCTTAGCATGGACAATCAGAACTCAAAATAGTCCACTCCAGAGTCTTTTGATTGCAAAGTGTTTCAAGAGAGAAGGACTACACACAAAAGGCTAATAAAACTAAGATCCATGCTGTGTTTGCATTTTCCACTGAGTTGACCTGCATTTTACATCTGCCAAGTACCACTGCTGTGAGTGATGGGTCATGAGTTCTGCATCTTCCCAGGGCAGAGGCTGCTGGAGCTGGGGAGGGGGTGCAGCAAACCAGGGCACAGCTCGGGGTTCCCTGCACTGAGGCTAAAGAAGGGCAGAGAGGACAAAGCAATTATTAGCCTGGATTTCAGCAGCTACAAGTTAAACTAGAAAACAAAAAGAGGAAAAATTAAATGGGGTGGGAGTTCCTGCTCCTGAATTGAGCGGCACTGAAGCTGCGTTTCTCTCTCCTTCTCTGTCTGTGTCCTGTACAAATAATTCAGTGTATATGTATTTTTGGCACAGATCACAGTGTCCTGTGATTCTTGATTATAATTATAATAATGGGTTTCAGAAAGCCCGCAAGTGTTTCTGGGAATTAAAATAAGGGTTTAGGACAGACGTGTTGTTTATGTAGTTAGTGTTTGTTACATATTAAGCCAAGTTTAACAGAATAGCTGGTGGTGTAAGAAATTGCAAAATACACAATTAAATGCAAACTAGCAGAAAAACACCTCTCTTCTCCTTGAGAGATAGACATGCTCGTATTGTCATCTCCACCCTATGAGCTGGTGATTAAAGCAGATGCAGATGACTAGTGCTGTTTCGATGGTATTCCATTGCATTTGCCTTGTCTGAATTTCCGCTCCTACAATCTTCTCTTAATTTACCATGAGAAAAATATGTATTCCATCCTTTTTTCTTCACGTTCTACTCATCTCTCTTTATGATTATCCTTGCTTAGAGCATCCAGCCATGCAAAAGCTCCACCGAGTCATGCAGATCCCATTGTAACCAAAATAGAATTATTCCCAATGATAGCATCTTTTTCCTGGGAATTTTTTTTTCCGAGAGTCTTCACTTCTATTCAGTCACATGACTTGATTTCTACTTTCTCCCTTATGAAATTATTTTATAGTTTAATAGTTGGTTATAAATTGTGGCCAAAAGCCCGCAAGGTCCACCTGTCTCAGAGCTGATGTTCGTGACCTTGGAGAAGTCCTCTGATTGTGAGTGTGGGGTCCAGAGATGCTGGATGGAAATAGAAGCCCTCAGAGATGATGTAAAGGAAGAAGTGATGTTGTAAAAACCTGTATGAATTTTCTTTTCTTTGTTCATGGTTATGGCAGATAGACTCATACCCACAAAAGAGACTGACTGGAGTCTGCAGGATTTTTGTGCCTGACTGAGCAGGAGGAATTGAGATTGTGCTCAGGCCCAAAGAGAGGTTTCTGCAGCCGAACCTGCCAGAATGTGATAGGACGAAGGGGTGAACCGAACACCAGCGCTGGGCTCAGCGGGGACCCCGCAATCAACAGACTGACTCACCTCTGGTGCCATCTCAGATGGTTTCTGCATGCCCCAGAGCTGCAGCTCTTCTCAGTTTTGAAGGGGGAGAGAGAAAAAAAATAAAGATAATAATAAATAAAGAGCATGCATCTTCCTCCTGGCTGTGTTTTCCAAGGCTGCATCTCAATGCTTCCCCATCCTACTTCTCTCTTGGATCCAGCGTCAGCCACCGCTGTGTTCCCAGCCACTGCAGACTGCATGTTGATTGTGTTCCTCTCCTTTGTTAACACAATTGCCTTCACCTTTACATAAATCAGATTTAGAGAACACATTGCGTCTCAGAAGCCCTGGGACACGTCGAGGCCTCTCAGTTCAATGGAGCTCATTATGGAAATCAGCTAAATGCTGAGCAGAGAGATAAGTGCGAACTGTTTACCAAACCCTTCCACCAGAGATATACAGCAAGAGCTAAAGGGAGTTCATTTGCAGCCTTACTCAGTCATTCAACCCTCTTTATCTGCTCCTTCGCCTCATCTACAGGGAGAGATGCACAAGTTTGCAAGAAAGATCTTTCTGTGTAGCTCCTCTTGGACGGGCAGGGTGGGAAGAAGGGACAGGGTGCTGAGGTTATGTCATGAGGACCCAAAGCAAGCCAAAATCCTAATTCTCAGCTCCAGGCACTCTTGAATTTTACTGATATTGTCAGTTTTGCAGTCAAAGCCCAGCTTAACTAGGGATCATGGCATCAAAGAGGAGTAAATCCTCTGCTCTCCAGTGCTTGCAGAGAGTGTTTGTATCTCCTGAGGGTTACTGGCATGGCAGAGAAATGAGAGAGGGTGAAAATAAGGGCTTTCAGAAGGATTGTGGAGAGCAACAATGTACCTCTGAATAGTGAGTGACACAGGTAACTGTTACCCAAGGTGATGGAGCATTACGTGTAATATCAACAGTGGATGTAAAATCTCCCAGCTGTAGGAGTGGGGAATCAATTTTTGGAAGCATTTTTCAGCCAGGTCCATCCAGAGCCAAGTACAGGCAACCAGAAGGGAAATGTGGATGAAGACACTCCTGCAGGTACCTCCTGCGTGTGGAAGGAGGTCCTAGATCAGCAGCTGCAGTAGACAGCCTAGGTGCACCTGTACAGCACACGTAAATCACAGTCAGAACTAGAACAGGCACTTTTTTTGCCGAAACATTTTTACTCAGGATTGTGAAACTTTACGAACTCGGGAATGGTTTTGACTTGTTCCTCAACTCCATATTTTTTAAGTTTTAGAATTGTCAAAACATTTTGTTCTGACATTTTGTCTGAAAAATGCCAATTTTCCAGTCCAAGATGACTTTCAATTATTAAATTAGTGCAGAATTGTTAATGTCACGATTTTAAAATAAACAAGGAGATATCCTACCTTTTAACTACTTAATTATGGAGGGGAGGGAGCTGTTCAAATATCAGACAAAAACACTTTTCAGTTTTACAAAGTGAAACATTTCTTCAGATTATAGGTTTGCAAAGGTTTCAAATGTGTCAGGTTTTTGTCTTAATTCAGGAGAGGAAAGCATTTCACGCTCTCCACAATATTTTTGAAAGGGGAAAGCGACTTCCAGCTCTAATATGGAACTGATCCATTTGGAGGTTCTCATTAACTGCTGTCAATGGCTGTAATTTTTGTCTGTCCAACAGACAAGTCAGAGGGAGTGTGATATCTGTCCCTGGCACACCACCTGCTACTGAAGGAGTGTAGTAAAGGTACCTGTTTTTCCAAGAATGACTTCTCTCATTAGAATGCAAGCAGACTTTCTAAACTAAGATCATTTTTCTTCCTGTTGTCCCAAATTCCAATACTCTGCCCTTTTCAAATGATTTTCAAGAGAATAGTTTAGTACTAGGTATGTTTAAACATTTTTTTAACTTTTTTTTTTTTTTACATCTTGTAGGTTGAACTGCGTTTCTTCCTCAGCTCAGAAAACAGAGCTTTTAGCTGTCACTGCTAACCCCAGCATTTTAAAAAGGAATGTTATTTGAAATTCACAACAAATTCTCTCCTCTCTGCTTTAATAATTTCATGCAAGCAGAGAGGGACAGAATAGAAAGCGAGATGTAGTTTTGCAGCATTGCACACTTTCTCTAGGAGGGTGGGCTGGACATGCCTGTGTTTTACTGGTGATTTTGTCTTTACATTCAGAAATAATATTCTAAGAGCTGAAAGATTTATAGACAACAGGCATAAGGACAGACACCACAACATCAAAATGCCGCTACCTCTGAGGTGGAACATGGCAGTTATTGATCAATATACAGCAATGGTTTGCAAGGGTGTTTATGGGGAGTCCTGAGTTCAACTTGAAATGAGGGTTCAAATGGGTGAAACCAAAGTTGTCTGCATCAAAATTTTACCAAAAGGCTGGACTACTATTACTAGTCCATGGAAATGTTTACAGGGATTCTTGGTGCTCAGCCCATGCTTAGCTGGTCCTGGCAGCAGGAACGGGAACTAATCCGGCTGAAAATTAATCCGTCATGAAGCTCCACTTGGGGTAGAAGCACTTCACCATTCACCAACTGTTCCTTGCAAATGGTTCATATTGCTTAAGACATAACATGATTAACAGCCCTGGCAGCTGGGTTTTCCCACATTATGTTCCAGGAACAACCTAATTCCTTTTTACTAGAAGTTAATGTGTGTTATAAATGTCTTTTATTAGTTTTAATACACCTTAAGTCAGTAGAACTTCTGCTGTTTGACATTACTTATATCTGTTTTCCAGCACACAGTAAATTTGTGGAGAAACTATTTATTTAGCAGATCTTAAGGTAGCTTCCCCTAGCCAATTTGTTAGATCTTTTACTTCCAAGGAGATTCAGTTTCTCAGATTTTAGCATCACGCACTTTGGGATCAGGAAGAAGGCAGAATAAAGACATACCAGCAGATATTTTGGCTTCTCCATTTCTACTGACCTACTGAGCTCTGCCAAGCATCCCTAGCAAAATGTGCGACTAAATAAACTTCACCTAAATAAGCATGTATTCTTGCCATGTGCTTTGAAGCCTCCTCTTCCCTACCACCTTAGGATTTGTATCAAAGGCTCATCAAAGCTGCTTTTCCCAGCCTGCGAGTTTACATCAGACTTGGCTGTGGTAGTAGCCAAAAGCTCCAACACAAATAAGGCTTGCATCTGAACTTTCAATCAGTTGTTGAATTAAAAATACAGAAAATTCTAGAGGAATCAACTAGTCAGAATTGCTTTGCACTAGACAGAAAGGCCAACAGAACTAGCTACAGCTTTCTTCCAAGACCGATGTTATAATTTCTGCAGGGTTCCATGGTGACCTTTCGTGCATTTCATGATCCGGTCCTTTAGAAAGCACTATATTACATCTCATTCATTGTACAAATAACATCTTGGGATTATAGCTTACTGTTAATAACTGTGGTTAATCATCAATAAGAAAGTTTCAGCTATTATACACTGGCGATGTAATTTTATACCTCGCCAATCCAGAGAAATCGGTTCCACTCCTTTTAGATTTGCTGGATAGATTTGAGGCCTTTCAAGGTTAATGTCACTAAATCATCTGCTAATTTTAAAGAATCATTTGAGTACCTGAAGAGAACATGCCCTTTTCGTATTTCTAAGTTAGGTTTTAAGTACTTACTTGGCTTTATATAATCTGCTGGGTTTAGAAGAAAGATTGATACTGTTGTTGCTGCACCAAAGTAAATATACAATGAATGACCTTGATAAGTGGCCTGTTTTACACACAAGTAGCATAGGATGCATTGACACCACTAAAGTCATCAGTCTCAGATCTTCCCTCATTAAGCTCAATTTCACTAACGAGTCAGTTGAAAAAAATAAAATGAAATTAGAAGTCAATGAATGGACTTGTTTGTGGGGAGAAGGAATGTCTGTGCCGAAGCTCAGCTACAGCAGTTTTGTCTCTCCAGCCTGGAGCTCAGGGTGGCTTCACTTGCCTTCCTCGTAACCCACAGTGACTGAGTGTAGACATGCTAAATGTCAGTGGGGGAGCAAGAGCTCACTGAACACCCACGAGAAAGCCTGGGTTTGTAGACTGTCATCGTATGGACATCACATCAAGGAGATGTTCTCCCCCACCTCGACCCATTTCTGGTATATCCAGCAAGCAGATTGAGAGTGGCAAAGCTCACAGGAGGATGTGTGAGGGTTTATTTTGTTTACTTCGCATGACCCTTTTTGACCAGCACTTAGCTAAAATGGATAAATGAACTCCCAATGCCACGTCCCATGAAACAGCATGAATACCTTGTTCTTCGGGAGTATGGCTGCAGGTGACAGTAGGTGACCCCAGCCAGACCCTCCCAACACTCAGACCAGTGCCCAAGTCGAAGACATGGGTCACTGTGGAGACACAAATTTTGCCCTAGGAAAGCGATGCCAGTTGCAGCAGGAATAAAAAGTTAATTTTGCCGTGTCCTAGATATGTCCATTAATTGTCTATCAGTGTCAGATAGCTACAAATTTAAGGCATGATATATAAAATAAGACATAATAAATAATAAGACAATCCTATCTAAATTTTTTTGGAAGATAGATGTTTGTTCATGCACCTGTGGTGGCAATGGATTAAAAATTTTGTAGTAAAAGGAAAAAAAAAATGGTATATTAAATGAGTAAAGTACATAACCTACTACCCATTTTCTGGAATTTTTTCCAATTTTTGGAATGACCCACAACAACTTTTTTGAGTTTTAATCTGCACATTAGAAGTATTAGTCTTCCAGGAAACCTTCCCACTGGGCACTGCAATGAGTAATCAGAATAAGAAAGATTTTCTCTTTTAGTTCTTGCTGTCTTCCTGGCTTAGAAGCACGGGCATTGCTCCTAGAATATTTTGTCTGCAAAATGTTGTGAATCAGATCTATTAAACTTATTTGCAAATCATTTCACCAGTTCTATGAATGGGATGTGTAATGGAGGAATAGGGAGGAGAAAATTGGCAAATAACACTATAAAAATACTATAACATCAACTGAATAAATTACCTGACAAATGTTATTTGACTAGTTCCAATGTGATTGTCACAGGCAGAGCCTGAAATCTCATCCAGGCAGGAAGAACGTATGGATGGTGATTGCTGCCTATAGGGCTCCAGGGAGCTGCAGGGTGCAGATCAGCCTGCGGAGGTAAAACCCAACTCTGGGCATCTTTTCTGAAGGAAATTCAAGCTCCTTTTTTAGGGTGTTGTGGGAATAAAATACCTGCTTGCAGAGCTGCTGTTATTAGTCTCTGATATTGCTTGTGATGGGGTAGGTGCGGTGCCGATGAGGAAAACAGTCACCAGCGTTTCTCTTCTGGCTGAAGGATGGCGAGGAATGTAATTTGGTGGTTAAATGCAGTTCGTTTATCTCCTGCCTTTAGCCAACGAATTTATCACGCACATTAATATCGCAAGAGGTTAGAGTTCAGTGAATGAAACATTTGTTTTCTTGTGCTCTCTCTATAAATAAACTCTCCCCCTTTCCTGGCAGTATTTTTACAAAGCAAGTGAAACAGCCACATTAAGGAGAGAGTTTTGTGTGTGCATTGGGAAGGCTGTGGATGTTGAGATGCTCCCACGGCAGAGCCCTGTGACTCTGACCAAATTACATCTTCTTTCTCCCCCAGACCCCGCTTTTTGTTGTCTCAGAGTGATTAGTCAGCCAGACATTTTTTATCTCTTGGAAAGATACTTTAGCTCATATCCAATGTAATCATCTCAGGGGCTTCTACTTTAGTCCCCACAGGCCTGGAGAAATGACATCTCTTTTACTGATTAACAAAACAATACAAAATGCCAAGAAAAATGGCTTTATTCTCAACCTTTCATTAACTCCTACTGTGCCTGTTTGATTTGGAAGAGCTTGTTTCTCAGTTTCAAGCTGAGCTACAATTTCTTTCTGTTCTTTGGCCCACATAATACAGTTCTTTGAGTGAATCAATGTTTTATTTGCAATCCTAACAAATACTAGTACAGCAGGGTCTGCAAGTAAAATGATGCCAATGTCGCTATGCCCAGCCCTGCTGTCTGCAACTGCTATGCGAGTCCAGTCACACTGCTGCAGTGTGGTTAGACCTGAGTCTGAGTCAATAAGTTAGACCTGAGTCTGAGCCAAAAATGAACACAACCATGTTGATACTTTGAGAGCAAGTGAAAGTCTCCAGAACGATGGTCTGAGATTTGGATCCACCCAGTCTATGCCAGCAGAGCAAAAGGAATTCATGCTCAGAGCAATGGCATGTAAAGACATGAATGACACAGAGGTGAAAACACGCTGCTTCGTAATTCCATGGGCTGAAAGTAATGTAGTGGCATTGCACTTAAGCACAAGAAGATGAAATGGGTAAAATAAAAAATTATAATAAAAAAAAAAAAAACAGCCCCTGAAAGATATTTGGGCTTCCCATCCCCACTGCTAGTCAGCTACTCCAACAGAAGAAAGGTCTCGAGAAAGGGAAAAGAAACTTTATAGGGGAGAAAGTGGATAAAGCAGGTGTCTAAATGACAGCACACAGAAGGACAGCCTGTCTCATTGCCACTAGGATTTACTCTTTTGTCCTGAACCTGTCCAGTGTGGAAAACCTTGGTACCAAGACCTGAAAACCAGCAGCAAGGGTGAAGAGGCTTTTGTGAACACCAACCACGGAACAGTTGGGCTGTCTTGCTGGTTTTATCTTCTTGTGTTTCTGACACAAGACCAATGAGGACTCAAACATGCTGAAACAATTGTCTCCCTCCCCCGAGAGGTTTCTTTACTTTTCACTAAATTTAACTGTGATCAGACCAGAGGGCTGATGATCCCAGTCTGTGGAGTCCTATGGTACCTCATGAAAGCCAGTCAAACATTTGCAAAGTCTGCTTCTCTCTTTGCCACCCCCCCAACAATTTTCAGCATTTGCTCAGGTTTGGCACTTAGGTGTCTCTTGGAATAAGTTACCTTTTTGCATCTCACCTAAACGGAGCCTTTACAGATGCACGTGGGAATGGGATCTCTCAGATCAACTTCCCACTGGGCACTTCAGTGCTTTGTAGAGCTGCTGTGTTGAGGCAAAATGAAGCACGCAAAGCTATTTGTCAGTCACAATGTCCAGGAACTTTTAATTCTATAAAAAGATACCTTTTTTATTACTATTTTTATTTTATTTCCTGAGAAAAACAGATATCAAAATATCCACCTTCCTTATAAGACAGAAAATCTATTTTCACAGTACTCTGGGCTCCTGAGTATCCATCAGATGTCAGAGTCTTTCACTCATGACTAAAGATGGCAAATATACCAAAAGAGCTTTGGTAACATGCAGTTCAGTGGAAACCACACATTTCTTTCAAAAAAGAATTCATGACCTTTTACATGTACCTTCTCAGGGTAAGTAGGTGGGTTGTATTTCGAACAGCCTGTGCCTTTAGCAACCCTTATAATTAAACTATCTTCAACACCAACTCAGTGTCCTCTGTTGCTATTACCTCTTGCCATCAGTGGTTTTGCATATATCTACATATCTATGTCCCACTCTGCACCACTGGAACAAGCACAACACTTCTGCACCATCCCAGGGGTCCTACATTCAGTAACATCTACATCTCTTTTGACACTGTGCTTAGCCAAATACATGGATGGACCGATCACATCCTACTCAGGAAGGGCAACATTTTTGCTCATGTACAGTCTTTCTTCACCCAAACTT
The DNA here is from genome assembly GCF_037038585.1 of Patagioenas fasciata. Lineage (NCBI taxonomy): Eukaryota > Metazoa > Chordata > Aves > Columbiformes > Columbidae > Patagioenas > Patagioenas fasciata. The sequence goes on from NC_092539.1 coordinate 5,558,116, forward strand.
GCAGGATTTTCCAGCCATTTCACATTGAGACTGATTTTCCCAAGAGGCTGAACCACAAGACTTAATGAAGGGAGTTTGTGATGATTGTCCACAGAAGTATTTGTCAATTATTTTTTAAAAAGCATATGACAGAGTTTGTCCTCTAAGAAGCCAGCCTAACCTGAGATAACAGGTCCAAAACATAGCTTATTTTCTGTGTGGTGGTATTGCTTTGGAGTCCCAGTAATGGACAAAGACCTTATTGTACCAAGAAAAAAAAATGCGGAGGTATGCTGCTAAGAAAGTGAGGTCTGCTCTCCTGACCACCTTGGTCGCTATCCTGGTGTTCGGGAACAGACTTTACAACATGTTTCCCAAGGAGCAGGGCCAGCGGTTTCACAACTACCAAATAGTTGGGCACGGCAGCACTGCCTCGTCCACAGTAGGGAGCAAGCTGTAAATAACCTGATTCTCAGCCTCTCCTCCCCTTAGGAGATCTCCTTTCTCTAAACCTTCCCTCATTTCAGAACTTCTGAAAATTCTGCCAGCATGGCTGAAACCCTAGAATTTTATTACTAGATTTGGGAGAAGAAAGGGTAAATATTTATATCTAGCTCTTTAACAGTGATAGAAAAGTAATAAGAGAGACAGTTGAATCCATCAGGTACCTTTATTATCAACAGATGGCCTTCAAAAAGGAAAACTGGCTCAGGAGAGCAGTTGGGCTGGAAGGCAAAATTTTTTAAACTATACACACAACAAAACTTGCAGAGTTTCATACGGAAAAGATTAAACCATTAGGAAAGATTAAAATGTCTTGCATGTCTCCTCAGAACTTTATCAGTTCACCAGAGTATGTTACACTATAATGAAAAAATACAATGTGGAAATGGAAAGTTCAGTGCTATTGAAATACATCCTGAAAGTAGAAGCAAAAAATTCCCTCAGACCTTTTCAGAAGGACTTGTTTTGACATGTTGTTGTCAAAATAGCAGATGAAACTGATACATAGGAGTGTTGTTGAAAGGAAATTCAGTGCTGAAAATGACAAGGAAGTTTTAGTAAGTGTTGTGAATTAGAGTTCAGAAATTGGGTTCCCATCCCCACCAAGCGACTCTATGAACCTGAAGATCTTAATTTCTATTTTTTGTGCTTTCTCAGATGTTCAGGCCGGAGCAAAGACTTTTTTTTTCATGTGTCTAATCAATGCCTACCTACTGCAGTGGCAATTCGGTCTTAATCAGAACCTTTGGCTGTAAATCATGTAATAAATCATAGGATTATAATCAAATAGAGTCCCTAAAGACATACTCAGATTTTTGGTGGTCAAGATGGAATATTTTCTCTGGTTCATTCTTTAACTCACCATCTTATTTCTGGTGAATCCTGCCTCTGCACCTTCTGCTCAATAAATAATCCTTTTTCTCCGTGGAATTCAGTTCTTATCTTTCCAAATCACGCCGCTATCTAAGACGCCAGTTTAAGCCAATTAATGCGACATACCTGCCTACTGGTACCTGGGCTGTAATCATAACTCATCTGAGCAGGCCGCTAAGAAAACATCAGGATGAAGAGGACCAGACCGTTGCCACCATCCTCTCTGCTCATGTCCTGTCCATGGCTGTCACCACATCTTGGTCTCATGCAGAAAAATATTCTCCTCCACAACTCCTAATGCAGAAATTTGATTTTAAGTGCTCTAAATTATAAGCTTAACCACACATCAACTCAAAGCCTGATGTGGCTTCTGTTAGCAGCTAACATTGCCCATGGCAGAGACTGTAAAAACTGCAGAAAGCTGCTGTGTCCTTTAATAGTGGATTTCTCTTTGGATGATCAGCGTGGACAGGCCCATACAAATAATGAATCACAAATTAAATGGCTGAGTAGATAAAAAATGAACTTATCAAGGACACAACAATCACTGTTGTAAGTCAGACCCTCTAGTGCAAAGAAAATACTGGCACTAATGCGCCACATGCTTCATTTGTTTCTTCATTTACAGAGGGAGCCATAAGCTTTAAGAAGGAATGACATTTATGTTAAGAGAAAGAAAAAGCAAAACAAAAAGTTAAGTCTCCTAAGGAACACAGCAAATAACACTGCCAACCTTGAGCAGTCAAAAATGGAGAGTCCATCAACTAAGAATCCTGGGGTAAAAAATCATGGGAATGGTTTTCATGCTAACTTTGTGGATTTTTAAAATAACAATACCTGTTTTTTTTTTCTGGATTTTGAGACTACACAGCATACTCATTTTATATAAACAGGCTGTCCACAGCTAGAAGGCTAAATAAGTTCATTTTTATTTTTCTCTTTTTTTCTTTTCCCTTTTTTCCCTGGAGCTGGAGCTCTAAGGAAAATCCCAAAAGCTGCAGAACTCATCGTAAAATTGCAAAAACACATGTCCCGGCACATGTCACATTATTTCTCTCGCAGAAGACAGTAGCTGCCTCTGCGGACATCAGACTTGACAAATGCAAAGGAAATGTAGAGGGAAAAACAGCACGATCCTGCCATGACTCCAGGCCCTGCAGTTGCCCTGCAGAGACAGGGACAGCAGCTCTCTGCATGGATCTCATCTCTGTTCCTGAATATTTATCCGAACCATGGTCCAGGATGGACCATGTTGTGTCAAGGCAGGAGGGAGCCATCCCAAAATAAGAAATATTGCAAAACAGGAAAATAGCATGAAGAGAGAAGCACTAATCCTGCATCTTCCCAGTTTTGAAGGGATGCAGAGGCTGTTTGGGACGTGGTTCTCACCATCCCCAGGTGGACCTGGAGCAGAGGAGCCGCATTGCCCACAGGTGTCCCTGGGACAGTGTCTGAGTCACCAGGTGATGGGTCCAGAGCTGCCTCCTCTGAACTGCATGTCCTCACAGTCTCATTTCCGAAGGGTGTTATTTCACTGCTGCCTCCCAGATAATGTAACTGAATCATTCAATTGAGCATAAAATAGAAATTTGGCTTCTTATCTGCTGGGAAACCAGCTTTACTATTTTCTTTCTGCAAAATACATTTTTCACTATCTTATCTTCTAATAAACAATCCCAGCTCTGCAGGCTGCAGAAATGTTCTGAACACATTTAAGAGACATTTTTTCCCCCCTCTTACTCCCCCTTTCTCCCTCCCTCCTTATCCCCCCTTCCCACCCTTTAAAACGTCTGTTTTAAAGGCATATTTTTAAAAGGGATCCAATTTGTATTCCATCTTCCTTTGGTGAAGGTATATATTTTTCATAAGCCTGTCCTCTGCTTTTGAGGCCTCTCTCGGTTTAATTTTCATTCCCATCTCCCTTTCTTCCCCTGTACAGAACTGAAACACCAATTCCCCCCCCACCCCTAATGCTTTCTTTTGTTTTAAGAAAAAGGCAATTTACACTTAAAAACTACCGCCCCCTCCTCCCCTGGACCTGCCACACAGCACTTGCCTAACAGAAACTAAACGTGTCAGTGAAAGGTCAGCTATGAATTTTTAAACCTTTCTATCTCACTCAGGCTGACATCAAAAGCATTAGCTATAGCACTAAATCAGGGAGTGAGGGGAAATTAGAATATGCAACAAGTCCTGCTGCAGAATGTGGCGGGATAGAGGATATTCAGGGCACCCTCTTGGGATGGGAGAAGAAGCTGCATTGAAATTTAGTGTTAAGGTGTTGGTTTCTTGCTCATGTGCCCTCCTGCTTGGGGCGCCTCTTGCAAGGGATCAGTGAAAAACAGGATGTGGAATAAAAATTTAAGAAATGCATCATACATTGGTGTCATTGCTGTAATCAAAAGCTACCGTGGAGGTGATTTCATGATCCCCCCTCATATACAACTCTATGGTCTTCTCCTCAGATCACCCAACTATCCTTTAAGAGATCCTCCCTCTGGGTTAAAGTCTTTCAGGCTCTGAAAAAGGCAGATGTTTTCTTTCCATACCAAATTTAAAAGGGCAGTGGAAGAAAAATCGGTGAAACTCCTGTAAAAATGAGCAAATCCCAGGAGAGCTAAAGCTCCCATGTCCCAGTAACTCAATCTTGCAGAGCGCCTGGTTTGTTGGAGCACTCAGGGTCCCACTCGCTCTCAGGACCTTCACCAGGTGTCACCTCTGGGGCTGCACTTCTTGTGCATTGTCTCTGCATTTTCTCATGCTAGACAGATACCTGTGTCTCTAAGATATTTGTTTTGAAGGTAAAATACCTAGATTTGGTGTAAAATGGATACAAAGCAATAGCTGCATAGCAGAAATTTGTCATTTTGCTGCTTCTTCACAGGTTGGTGTCACATCTTCATAGTTTGTGAGTCTTTTCTGTAACCAGCAAGCTGCATCCCAAGGTTAGAGTGCACAGCATCACCTGCAACAGCAGAACATGATGATTTATTATTCATTGATCATTTAACAATTTGGCAGCTGAAAGTAGAACTTACCCCATGAGGACTCCCATGTGCAAAGCTGCCATCGTATGGCATGGACAGGTTGTAGTGGGAACAAAGGATGTTCCCCCTGAAAGAAAAAGAGTTTAAAAAATCTCTGGCACATGACACCTGCCTTGGCCTCTCTGCAAACCATTAAATCGGAGTGCAGGGATATTCGGCTATATCATCCGGAAAGCCTGGCACTAAAATGCCGGTGAGATCTGGTCTGAAAAACCTTCCTTCCCCATGCTGGAACAGGCTGATGTGGCTTATGGTTTTCCATCAGACACTGACAGCTTGGGGTAAACTCCCAGCTGGTCGTACTGAGCCAAATAAGAACTGTCACCAACTGCAATGGGACAAATTCTGAACCTTCAACAATGCATATTTGACACCTTTCCACTATTTAATCCCCTGTCCCTTTTCAAACCCTCTACCATAGCCAGCCGTCACTTTTCAAACTATTTCTTGATTCCTTTAGAGGAGGATGTGATGATTACAAATTACAAAAGACTTTTGTTTTAAAAACAATATAAATTCATAAAATTTTAAAATGTTTTGTGGAAATGTGTTTATTTTTAATAGTATGTGTGATTCTCATTGTTCTCCAATGTGTGACCACATCGAGTTTCAGCTTTTTATTTCATGTCAGCCTCTGTATCATAGAGAATATTAATTACAGCATACTTATATGTAGCATTTCTAAAATCACAAATAAATTTCACGTTACATTACGAAGTTTTAAAATAAATGAATTAAACCCTTGTTTCAGAAATAATTTGGGGTTTTGTGTAACATTTCGATTTTCTTAAAAAATGCTGACACATTGATTTTTTCCTGTTCTGGATGGAAACGAATTCAAATGTGTCACAGTTGAACAGAAATTCTGTTTTCTAAACAGCTTCAGTTTCCATCTGTCCATATTGAATCACTGTCCATCCATCCACAGAATCTTTCAGCCTTATTCTTCATCCAGTTTTTGCTCTGTGTTTACATCACTCCATCTGGCTACCCGTATGCTCCTTGATATTTCCATTTACCCTTCCATGGAGCTAATTTTCTACCAGCAGAAGACTTGAAGTACCAATCTTGTAGTTTTCTGAGCCAGAAATGAAGTGGCACAGATAAACACTTGACGAGAAGGTTTGCATCTTTGACTGAAGAACGGCAGGACCGATGAAGAAAAAGCAGATCCTACAGGGATGCCTGATATTTGTTTAACATGTTTAAGGAGTGGGACAAGGCATTTAAGGAGGAAGAATTACATGGGCATCTGTCCGTTCCCACTAGAAGTACCGCAGTTGTTCTTGATGCTGAGAGATCATATCTGCTCATCCCTCTGTTTCTTCTGGCTTTCACAGCACTTTGGCAGAGGGCCTAGCTTTTCCTAGCTGAAGATGGTCATAAAACCATTAGAGTACCCCATGTTGTTCCATATTTAAAATGCACATCAAATCGTTGCAATGGTCCATAAAGCCTCCATAAACCCGTGTAATGGGCTGTAGCAAGAGACACGGTGTCTTGTTCTTGGATGGCATAAAGCCAGCTCCTGAAAAGTCTGCCACTATGGTAATGTGTCCTATGCACCTCTGTACAACTGTCCCCATGCACCCACCCAGGTGACATGCCCAGCTGCTGAAATTTGTATTTCTTTTCTTGCTAAAAAGCCAAGTCTTTTGCTCATACACCTGACTGCAAAAGAATAACTTGACTTGAAGACAGTGGCAGACTACAAGACCAATGAGACTTTTTTAATCACACCCAAGAAAGCCAAGAAATAGTTCCTACTATGTCTCACCCATCTCAGAGTTCTGTGTAAATACTTGATACGTGGTTCAGGCCTTTTGCTGAACTTCCAAACCATACTATCCCCATCCATATTGCAGCTACCGTGCAGCACTTCCATTTTTTGTTTTGACTAGATGAAAACTTACAATTCATTGCTTTGAGATGTATTTCATTACACGATACTCTATTGCTGTCTTCTCGTTTAGAGACGAGTTTGTTAATGTGAGTAAAAGGACCAGGATAATCAAACATTGCAGTGGATTTAGGAGTTTGAATCTCAGTGAGATAATATCTAACTGCATTAAACTTCTGTCAATAGTCCAATCAAGAAGAATAACACCCAATTAAACTTTCACAGAGAAGAAAATTATTATAGAAAATAGAAATTGTATACATTTTTTCTGAGTTCCACTTATTTTTACCTCTTTTTTTTTTTCTTCACATTTTTGTGTGCCAGGGGCTGAAATATAGGGGGTCATTCTAGTTCTTGTTCACTTGCTAAAGATCTCTTTATTGATACAGCAACACTGTTTATTTACTTAACAGTGAACAAGTCATGTTTGTATTTGCCAGCTAGCCAAATTATGTTCAAGCAAAATGTGATTTTAAATCTAAAAGAAAAAAAAAGGAGAAAAATGTCAAGTGCTTAGAAGCAAAAAGGATCTATAACATATATTAATATACAATCCTACACAAAAGGGCAAAGAACATACTAGAATACATAAATCAGAGAACAACCTAAGTGACAAATGAGTTGTTCTTTTCACTAGTCTGAGTATTGGTGAGATTTGAGCTATGTGCAAGTTCAGCATTTAGGAGAACAGGGAACAAAGTGAAGAGAATCCAGAGCAGTGAAAATGACCAAAAATCAAAGTAGAAAGGCAGAAGGACTTGGGGTTGCTTAGCAAAAAACCATAAAAGAAGAATCAGGAGGTAACCTCCTTCTGAAGAATAAAAGGTTCAAAAAGGAAGATATATGGCAAGAAGTACTGGGCTTAAATTGCAGCAGAAATATTTATATTCGGTTTTATGAAAACATTTTCCTCAAGTTTCAATGAGAGAACCTGAAAGATGAGGGATGAAATGGTACATTGGGCATCACATTAAAGAAACTTGCTTTACTTACCCTCCCAAGGGACAACGCCTGATGTTTTGTGAAGGAATAAGGTTGGGGAATGGTTCTCAATACAATACGAAGTCTTGAGACAAGAAAAGTTTGTGGTTGGTGCCGCACGTGTTAGTGGTTGAAGTAGCAAATTCATTGGGAGAAGTTCATGTAATTTCAGAAAATCTCATTCAAGTTGGGAGCTGTGTGGAAACTTCACTTTTGATCTATGTGAATAAAACAAAAAAAATCCATGAAGCTGTTCTTGTTGTTAATATATGGTAAGTGTTATGTTGATAGTTGTAGTAAATCTTTACTCAAAAGATCAATGCATAGATAAATAAAGTAGAAAAATAGATAGGAACATAAGGAGCATTGTTAAGCAATAGGAACTGTTTTAAAGCAAGTCCTGGGCTCGTCTATTTTGTCTAGTTAGGATTTCTGCTTCAGAGAAGTATTGGAATCATCCTCTTTCACGCTATGAACTTCTCTGAACTCTCTCCTGACAGATCTTTGGTCATCGGTGTTTTTGCCTTCAGCCTCTCATGTTCACCTGAAATCAGGTGTTTCCCCCGTGTGACTCCAGGAGAAAGAAGAGAACAGGAGGAAGAAAGAAAAACACCATCTCCCCTTTTGTCCCTGGATGGTTTCTGCTATCTTCCTTTGTCTGACCATCACTATCAACCTCTGAAGATAACTCATAAGGAACCCTTGAGAAACTGTCACCTGTGATAAGACCCACTCTGCACTCCCAGAAGAACCAAAATGGGCTAAGGCGACAGCGTCTCAGCAAGACTCCTGGTCCCAGAGCAGGTGGGTGGTTTTCAGAGGGCTGCAAATTACTTCACAAAGTGACAATGTTCATAATGATCACATAACCATTGCACTCCATTATCAGGAATATCCCATGTCATACTGGTATCAGGTTGGGTTATACTGGACTGGCGGCTGTTTACTTTGATGGAAATGTCTCCAAGCTCAAGAAGCTTTATGCTGCTGAATTCCTTGCTATTGGGCAAATCTGGATCCTCTTTGCTTTTTGTCTAAATGGTTAGAAGAGAAATGGGCCAAGGACCACGACCTGTGTGCTTTCTGCTTACTCAGTCAGTTTTGGTGTGGGATTGCAGTGTCTACTCTGTGCTCAGCAAGGGCTGCTCTCAGGATAACTTGGCATGGGTTGGACTGGAATAGCCATGGTCTTGTGCTGTCTCTCTTGCCCAGATCATAGGGACGAGAAGCTGAGATGCTCCTAAGAGTGCAGGAGCACTCATGATCTCTCCACAACCATACTCCAGAACTGGGGCTGAAGAGTTTTGTAGGACAGGCTTGGAGTTTACCTTTCTGGGTGAGAATGGGCTCAGACCTGCACTTACTTAACCAACTAGCTAGACTTTGGTAATTCCAGGGAAAGGATCACTCCTGGATCATTGTGTAATCTGCTTATTACTGTGAAATCTTATGTGGATTAGAGTTACTGTGAAATTCACATATAACAAGCTACTCCTCCTTCTCACAATGCCTGTGGAAGCACAGAACTGAAATAGCACGTTCTGATTTGCAGGGGTCACTCCAGTGGCCAATGTAAGGCTATTCTTATGCAATGAAAAGACTCTCGTTAATTACTGTGACTTCTTCACAATCATGGGATGTACACATTTGAACCCCGAAGGGCCCTCTCCAGAGAATAACCTTTATTTGCTTGATTGCTTCTGTTCAGTTAATTCTGCCTAATTACTATTTTCTTCCTATTAGATCCTAATTATATACAGTATTTTCATTATAAAGTGTAATGTTTCCCAGAGAACTATGTCAATTACACAGGCAATATTACCAGAGGTCTCATTTACTTCATTAAAGCAGAGAGCAGTCTCCTGATTAAAACTGCAGTTGAAGGTATGGACATAGTCTTGTCCTACTCCTATAGTGTAGATATGAAAATTGATCAGCTGATGATTAAAACAAAACATGATTCATAATTTCAAATTTATAAAAATGCCTCTTTCTGACAGCTGATAGTTTTAAAACCTTACTTATTCCACCTGACTATCTTTGCAGGGAAATCAATTGTGTACCTCCGAAGTTTCAGGAATTTTACTATGAATTAACACTGTGTAAAGGATGAATAAATATTGTGTAAAGAGAGATCAAAAGATTTGAAAATCTAGTCCCAATATAACAACTGTGAGAGTGAGTGTGTAGCAATACAGTGGTAAGTACTGAATGGAATACAGAAAATCTAAGAACACATTTTCTTCTGTCTCGTAGAACAGTCTGTCTTTGCCTTGAATGGTGGGAGAAAAAGTATCATTGTGAATGGGAATCCATTTGGGTGGAATATGTAAAGAGGGTATGGAAGTCATTGCTGCAGGATCTCAGCTAAGACAAGTCATCTGAGTCCACAAGGGAACGAAGACTTTCCATTTCCAGGTACAATAACAATCACATTCAAATCAGTAAAAGTAACTGGCAGCTTCAGTGGTTTGAGAGCTTTTGTGCTTTGTTGTGTGACACCAGGATGCTCACTTTCATTTGAGCTTCAACATTAACCTCCATCTCTAAAATGGGGGTACCATTTCCCTCTCTGTCTCTTTTTGGTGTCAGGTCTAGTATATTAATTACTTAAAATTTCCAGACTCTGTTCAGGCCGTCACTTGATGAAGGAACCAACTACAGTAGATGAAAAATATCATTCTCATGCAAAGGCTGCAGGTAATAACATTGTATCGTAATTCAGTAGACTGTGCAACTCCAGCGTAACTCAGTGTATAATCATATAAGCATCTAGCACACACTCGGCACTCCATAAATAATAAATAATAATATTAATAATACAACTGCTGGCACAGTAACTTTCAATAATAACCAGATTTTTTAAAAGTGTCAGAGCCAAATGTGATACCCAACATGCCCTGTGTTTACCAGAACTTTACAAGCCTTACAAGAGAGTCCAGAAATTCTGGTTCAGTGACAACTGAAAAGAAGCATGAGCAGAGCCAGGGATGTGAACACAAAGCAATTGACATCTCAGGTACCCCTAACAAAGCATATGGGGACCATATTAAAGTACCTATAAGTCACAGACCTCCAGAAAGCACAGACAGAAGAGACCTCAAGGGGTTACCTCTTCTAATCCCAACCTAGTGCAGGACCACAGAATCACAGAATGTCAGGGATTGGAAGGGACCTCGAAAGCTCATCCAGTCTAATCCCCCTGCCAGAGCAGGAACACACAGATGAGGTTACACAGGAAGGCATCCAAGCAGGTTTTGAATGTCTCCAGGGTAGGAGACTCCACGACCTCCCTGGGCAGCCTGGGCCAGTGTCTGTCACCCTCACCACGAAGAAGTTTCTTCTCAAATTTAAGTGGAACCTTTTGTGTTCCAGTTTGAACCCATTACCCTTTGTCCTACTGTTGGTTGTCACTGAGAAGAGCCTGGCTCCATTCTCCTGACACTCACCCTTTAGATATCTGTAAACATTAATGAGGTCACCCCTCAGTCTCCTCTTCTCCAAGCTCCAGAGCCCCAGCTCCGTCAGCCTTTCCTCACACGAGAGATGCTCCACTCCCTTCATCATCTTTGTTACCCTGTGCTGGACTCTCTGCAGCAGTTCTCTGTCCTTCTGGAACTGAGGGGCCACAACTGGACACAATATTCCAGATGTGGTCTCACCAGGGCAGAGCAGAGGGGCAGGAGAACCTCTCTGACCTACTGACCAACCCCCTTCTAATACACCCCAGGATGCCATTGGCCTTCTCGGTCACAAGGGCCCAGTGCTGGCTCATGGTCATCCTGCTGTCCCCAGGACCCCAGGTCCCTTTCCCCTGCGCTGCTCTCTAATAGGTCATTCACCAACTTATAATGGAACCTGGGGTTGCTCCTACCCAGATGCAAGACTCTACACTTTCCCTTGTTATATTTCATTAATGTTTCCCCTGCCCAACTCTCCAGCCTGTCCAGGTCTCTGATGGCAGCACAGCCTCTGGCGTGTCAGCCACTCCTCCCAGCTTCGTGTCATCAGCAAACTTGCTGATAGTACGTTTATGCAGATACGGATGCACTGGTTTCTGTGGAAAAAGCAGTGCTCTGAATCGGTGGATTTCAGCCCATTTTCCTTGTATTCAGGTCCATCAGTTGTAACTGGCTAAACCAGAACTTCAGGAAAGGAATCCAGTACTGACCTGATGACTTCAGGATGAGAATCCAGCATGTTTGTTAGCACATTGTTCCAATGGTTAATTATCCTCAATGTTACAAAATATGTGTCTTACTTCTAATTTGAATTTGTCTGGCTTTAGCTTCTGGCCATTAGTTTTTATTACACTTTTCTCTGCTAGATTATAGTCCTTCAGCACCCAATGTTTTCTCCCAGTGAAGACACATAAACCTTTTAATCAAGTCATCTTTCCGGTTCCTATTTTGATAAGTGCTTGGGTGAACTGATGTTAAAAAAAAAGCTAACAGCAAAGAACACAAGCAGAACTTCTGTAATTTTTTTTTTAATCTGAACTAGTGTAGAAGGAAAAGGGAGAATTTTAATTAAAATCTTCATATTTTTCTGCTCTTTTAAAATTGTGCGATTTGGTTTTTAAAATAAAATAATATTTCCTTTCTTTTTTCAGGTGGACAGACATGAAAGCTCATTTTTCTAACAAAATTATCACTTCTTTAAAACTTTAGATAAACTGCTTGAAAATCTTACTATCCCCTTTGAAACCGACATGTAAAAATTATCCTATGGCAGCTACGAATTAATGTTATTATTGTTCCCTATTATCATGGGAAAAGTATGATCCAGACAAGTATCTAATAGCCACTTGTGCACACCAAAAGTAAGATGAAAAACCTCAGCAAGTTCAAAGTTTGTAGTCCAATTATGTTCTGTCTTGCGGGTGCTCTATAGGGGGTCAGAGTAATGTCCCCTCAAACCACTCCATATCACTGCAACATCTAACGAATCCTTTGGCACTCCAGCAAGGAGTTCAAAGAAAAAGCATCATCAGCTCGAATAATTACTGCCCATATTAAGTGTTTTAATATTGCAGATGGATGTAAAAGGCAAAGGACAATGGCTCAAACACAAAAAGCCCGGCAAAGCACAACCTGGGGAAGGACACAGATATCCAACACCTTGTCCTTTTCCCTGTTCTGTTCTCTGCAATATTAAACCACTTAATCTGTAATTGCCCAAGCTTATGATGCCTTTGCCTTGACCTCTTTATAAGAGTGCTGTAGGATTTGTCAGATGTTTCTAAAACAAAGTCTACCAGGAGGCTGAAAGGTCTCCTAGTAGCTATGACAGTGGTTTAATGGAATATAATTTCCAGTAAAGGGAACTGACTTGATATTTTCACATATCATGTAAGCAAGGCACTGGCTGAAAGGAATGAAAATTATAGCAAGACGCAATCAAGACGAGCAGTGCTGTAAAATCATACCCAACCGATGTGCACTAAACTTACTGCAGGGACTCAGCTTAGATGCAAATTGTGTTTTCCTCACGGTGAGAATGGCTCAACTCAATGAAGAGGAGCAGCAACCTGGGAGTTGGATTTCAAACCACATGCCAGCAATCTCCCAAGTGATCCTCAGGAAATCACTTCTCCCCCTCCGTGCTGCCTCTGTCCTGTTTGTCTTATTTTACTTTTCAAGGTTGGAAACTCTTTTCTACTATGGGCAGCCCCTCACATTGCAGAGTAGCTGTGACACAGACATCCTTGAGATGGGGCTTGAATACGCAGAATAAACACTCAGGGCAGGGACATACGGGCTGTCTAAGGTTCCCTGGGTGTGACCAAGTCTTGCGATTCCTCCTTAGCACGTGGTGAGCAGAACCCTGAGGTATGGTCCTCTTGTAGATGTTCCACATTTTCTTTTTCTTCCTGTCCAGAACTCTTAGTCCATGATGTGCTTCTCCAGGTAGCTCTCGGCATCCCACCAACAGCAAACACATCACAGACATATGCATAGAAGTAGATTCTGGATAGTCTGAAACAAAGTCCACCAAGACGATTTAGTATTTGTCCAGCAAAAGAGAATGCCTGATGGAGATATTTACTATCATCTATTCCTATGCACTTTTGAGCACGTCTTGCAGGGTCCTTATGTAAACTTATGCAGGAAGCAGATACGATGAAAGCGTTTCTTCCAAGTCAGAAAATCTGTCACACGAAGAGGTTTATTGGTGATGTGTCTCATGGTTTAGGCTTCCTGTGTTCAGGTAATAACAGTCTTGCCACCAAGAGAAAAAACTTGTTATTCCCCTGTTATTTGTCCCTATTTATTCCTTGGTTGTGGTGGCATATGTTGCTTCCTCTTGTGTGAAATGCTTTCTACTCTCAGATCGTTTCTCTGAAAGGAAAATCTTCCCTGTGGCATCTCTCAGGAGCATTTGCAAAAGTTCACATGGTTTCAGAAGTCTGGAGTGCAGAAGTGTTTAGTATGATTTGGCTGCCCAACTAAATAATTGCTTTTCGGCATTCTACAGATGTCCCACTCCTGTTCTTTGAAGGAAATATTTTGAATTATTGAAATAAGATAGAGTCAGGATTATGAGAGGAAGTACCATCTTATGATTAAAGCATTAGCCTTGAATGCAGGAGATATACATTCATTTTCTGACTCTGCCACAGATTTTCTGAGAAGCCTTAGGCTTATCACAAAAGCCAAAATCCATTTTTGTCTAACATAAACTACACAAAATTTTTAGAAGAACTAAGTTGCCTTGGCTCCTGCTACAGTCAGTGGAGTGCGAGAGAGATCGCATAAGAGAGCTTCACCCTACCCAACAATGCATAACTACAATACATGAAAATACTCATGTTCTGGAGGTGTTTCTCTGCTTAATGCCAAGAGGAATCTAAATGATGAAGTTGGCCTTGATACCTTTTAGATGGATAAAATTAAGTGAGGTTTATTCCACTCTTTGTATCACTCTGTGCCTCAGTTTGACACTTGCGTAGAGCTGATGGCAAATGCATCATTCATCTGGCTTTTTGAATTTACCAGATCATAAACATTTCACTAAAATAAACAGCAAAATATGGTCTTAGTAATACAGTTGTACAAATAACACAAATACTTGTTTGGGCTTTCAGTAATTACAGCGTCTGAACTCCACAAACATGGCTTAAAATCAATAAGTGGCTAGAGGAACAGAGTTTACTTGATTGAAAATGTTAAGAGAAACGGGCAAAAATTATCTGGCTACATTCATTAAACATCTGAAGCATCTCAGGGAAGTTGGATGAAATTAGAAGAAATTATTAAAATGTAACCACAGATATAACTTTTATGACAGTGAATACATGTGCAAAAACTCATAACTAGAGCAGGTTGAAAAAAATATTCTGCTGGAATATTTTTTTTCTGACAAAAAGCGGCATTTTATTGAAATCAACCTATCCTGAGGAACATGTCAATTTAAGTGAATATTTTTTTCCAAAGAAATAGAACTGAAATGAAATGTTCTCAGTAAGGTTCAACTTTATTAGAACAGAAAGTTTCAAATTTTTTGAGGTTGAAACTACTCCATTAAAAATATTTTATGCAGATTGGTAATGCTTAAAATATCAAAACTGGAAGAAAGTACTTGGCATTGATCAAAAATAGTGCACTGAATAACCACAAATTACGTTTTTTAGAGGACTTCTTTTGGAAGAAGTTCCTTTCCACCTTTTAAAAAAAGAAAACAACCCCAAATCTGAAAGGGCAGAACTCAAATAGTGTTCAGTATTACTTCTGTTCCACTGCATGAAGCATTTAACTCGAAGCAGATATATCTTCATTTTTATATGTCACCTGCTGTTTTAATATATGGGTAAGAGAAACAAAACAAAATGTTGTATTATAAGCATTTCTGTTGGTATGTTATTAACAAAACAGCTGCCCTTGCTATATCAGGAGCCACCTTCAGAAGCAGAAAGAAGATTCTTGTAATTCCTTCCGGGAAGAGTCTCTCAGGTTCCTTCTCAGAAGCAAATAAATCTGCTCAGCCTTCTCTTCGTCTTTTTTAAAACTATACGCAGCACATCGGACTCCTGCCCTTTCCTATCTGGCAATTCCCTGAGGACCAGTCTGGTTTTCCTCTGTGAGTACAGGATTCCCCAAGGTTTCTAATTCACGTTCTCCTTGGTGAAAACCAAGCAATAGAGACCTCAGACAGCTCCTGAGCTCCACGTTTGACAGACGTCAGAGCCTCGTTCATCAGCCGTTAATCTCCCACAATCCCCTAAGCTTCATCTGGGAAGACTGAAGCAGGCAGTGCAGCTTTGCCACGCTTTAGACTTGTTATTAGTTTTCATAATTTTTCTCAAAAGAACATAAGACTAAATCAATCTCTCGTCCCTAATATGTTGACAATAATTTTGAAATATTTAAAGCTTCTCTTCTGAAAGCTTCACTGAAATAACCATCTCATCTACCCCCTGGTGTTTTCTTGGTTCTTATTTTTGTGTTCCCTTGTCCACTATCAAACTGTCCCAGGTTGTTCAGTTATCTCATGGCCAAACACTCTCCTTTCTACTCCCACTTTCCATCCTGGGATTTGCTTCAAGATCTCCTTTTCATCATTACATTTCTTCATCTGTGTTTTCATACTTCACTTACCTTCTCACAGCTGACTTCTGATGCTCCGTGGTCTTTGGGTGCCTACCAGCTGCAGTAGGTGCCTACTGTGGCAAATCTCTTGTCACTTGAATATTCCTGTGTCAAATCCTGTAAAATTAGAAACGTCCTCCCATATTGCAGAGATCGCAAGTCATTCCAAGGACCAGACTTGCAGCAGGTTCAGACCCATAAGAGATATAAAATTAAGACAGATGTGACTTTGACAGCAATGGAACTACACTGCTTTGACCTGAAAAATAACAAGAACCTTCATTTTTTCCCGACCCCACTGAACCACCCTGCTATTACCTGCAGTTAGCTTACACTCAACATTTGCTTGCTGCTATATGTATCTATCTAGATTACAATTCAACCTGCTACATCCATCCAGAGGTGTTAAACCCCATCTTCTTTGGTGTTAAAAGGAACTCTCAGAGAATCAAGTTGGTTTGACTGACCTACAGGACTGAAAATAGCCTCTAGACAATCTCTAACGTCATTGCAACAAGTATTCAGTGCTACTGGCCCAGAGTGTTTACCTCTGATATTTATTTTACCCTGTTGTGAATAACTGTGCTAGATTGGGAGCCAAGTCCCATAGCACTGTACCCCTGACACAATGATACATCGAGTTCTCACATGAAGAACTGAAATTGTTCAGCACCTGAGATACTGGCAGGCCCCAGATCACTGTGTTGCATTCGCCTGCTTTATAGAGATCAAGACAAGCAGAAAGCAACAGGATATTAGCAGAGGAATCTCTGCATCCCATTGCATACTAATTAGACACTAGACATAGATACAGCAGGGGAAGCAGAGGGAGGAAGGAGGGGAAAAAAATCTCTTGGCAAGACAACATTGCATTTCAATCTTTCACCTTCACTGGCTAATGGAATGTGATGGAACATTAAAACAAACAAACAGCTTTTGGTGTTTACAAGAAATGTTTAAATGGGAGATCATGAGCCAGAGGTGCTCCACAGAACATCTGGAGTACTGGAAAACAATGTGATTACGCAGATGAGTCACATTCATTAGGCTATAAAATCTCCAATAATGAATGTACGAAAGGGACTTTCATGTAGATTGTCATCTACAGCCAAGAAAAAAAAAAAAAAAAAAAAACAAACCCCTAGATGATAAATTTGGCAGTTCCTTCCCTGTCTGCCCCGTTTTCCTTTTCCCTTTTGGAATGAGATTCCCAGTGTAATTACAAAGCTTCGAGCACATGCCCGGATCCATGTGTGGGCATTAGCTGGGGAGAAAGGGAAGCAAGATTCGTGTGTGGGTGCAGCACTGCTCAACATCGCTGGAACAAGATGTTCAGCATCTTCCTCTTCCCCATACACCTACCACCAGCAGCGCATGGGATACTTCTTGTCCATACACTCACCTCCAGATGATCTCACTGACAGTATAGACACCTCTTAGGCAGGAAAAGAGACAACTTAAGGGCCACGTAGGGATGTGTGCTGAGTGGCAAGGTGAGAGAGGATGAGAATCAGTTGTTCATTGTTTGTTTGAACTTAACAGAAGGTGAAAACAAACTAAAAGAACATTCTCTTCACACATTGTGTCGTTCACTTGTGGAACTCCTTGCTGCAGGACACTGTGGGTGCTGGAAGTTTGTATGGGTTAAAGGGGAGGCTGGGTGGAAAATTGATCTATAGAGTATGAAGAAGCTGCGTCTCACCTAGAAAGCCTCAGAGATGCAAATTGTCAGCAAAGGAAGGGTGCAGGCAGAAGCAGCACCATGAGATTTCTCTGATCTAATAGACCCCTGGGAGGTCCCATTAGCACTGGGTTGTGTACGCATTTGGTCCAACTCAGCCTGGCATTTTAATGCTCCTGTGTTTTATCTTTAGTGACTTGTAAGACCTGAATAGGCCACAAGAGTGAACACTGGGCTCTGTCACTAACTCATTCTACACATATCACTGGTCAACAAAGAGCCACACATTTCAGTCAAGGCCACAGGACTATTATAATAGCAGCTGGAGGAGAAAAGATTCCCTTAGACTATTCTAGCAATCTTAGTGAGATTTCTCTGAAGATGTCCCCTAAATGCCTGGGCTCCCTCTCTCATATCTCGGCCCCAGACACGTCTCTAACCAGCGAGTCAGTAATGGCAGAATTTCCCCCAAAGCAAGGTTAGTAATAGCTTTGACAGATGTTTCAGGATCTTTTATCACATTAGAATTATTGGATGTTGTCAGCTAAACTGAAGAGCATCACAGCCCCCCTTTTTAGCTCATTCTTGAACACAGATGTTTTAAAATAACCCTCTTGTGGGCTTTATCCATTGCTGCTGCCTGTGTAACATATCACCACTTCTTGAAAGTCCTCATTACTCGGAGAATTTTTTTTCTAAAGACCCATTTGTAGAGTTGGCACCTTTTCTTTCACTTCCAGTAGATCTATTTCCCCCTGGATCGCGTCTGTCTGGGGAGATCTCATTCAAGGACAATTGGGCTTCAAATTGAGAAATCAGACTGCTAAATCCCTTAGTTATCTCTGAAAATCCCATCCTTGAAGCTTAAGTCAGATGAGAACTTCATCTGCTTTCTGTAATTTGCTGGTTTTCAACTCAATTTCTGAAGGGATTTTTTTTTCTCATGTGGAGAAGACTGCGACCTTCATATAGAAATGAAATGGGTTCAACCGAATAAACAATAATTACGTTACCATAGTAAAATATGTTTTCTATTTTCTGTACCTGACTGAGGGTTAAATAACATAATCATTGCAATTTCTTTATTTTCTTTGCTTTTTGAGGGAAAACACAGTTACCTGAGTTGTTTGCTTTTTGCACACATCACATGTTATATTGGCTCCTTCTTGGCACCATGTCTGGAGCAGCACTTGGGGAATTACAAACTTGGGGATCTTTCCCCAGCTTTGTCCCTCACTGGCCACATCTCACATCACCACTTTGCTTCTCACCAGCCCAGCCTTTTTATCTGCAAAACACCAAGATGCCATTAGCATGCATTAATTAATATTTATAAAGTGCTTTGACATCTTCACATAAGTACAAAGCCTTCTGATAAGAGACAGAATGCAAATGTCACATATGGTACTTGTACATAAAGGCTTGAAAGATCTGTCAGCGCTGGGTCTGCAATTCCCAGCAGCACCATGTGATGTGTCGGGGCTCAGCGCTGGGATCTCTGGCCGAGCAAAACTATCCTGCATCACCACTGGAAGATTGTAAGAAATCAAGTGAAACAGCCTCATTTTTAAATGAGGGCAAATCAAGGCACATGGCAATTTAAGGGTAGGCTTAGTTGGAAAGTGGCTAGTCCTGTGCTGTGAGTATTTCTGAGGCTATAGAGAGGAAAAGTGGTGTCTTTCAGTGTGAATGAGGATGGAAATTTGAGCCTTGTTGTAAAGAGGGAAGGAGAATGGGTTGGATTGGTTCAGAACCAGGTATTTGTTTTGTTCTTCCCACAGTTGCTCACTACTGCTTCAAGCTGAAAAAGATGAGAATATGTTTTTGTTCACAAAGTACCTAACTGGGACACTTTTGACAATTTCAAAATGCTTGGGACAGCTATATTTTTAGTATTAGTAAATTGAAAAGCTTGTCAAAGTGGCTATCTTCCTGAGGAGCAAAAACAGCAGTATAAACAAAACCGAATGCTCTCAGGTGAGCTGTTATCTGCATGTATTCATACAGCCCTTATATATCTGTGTTCCCCAAACCCCTGCCTGCCATCCCCTACTGAATATTAACCCATTCATCACAGAGTAGCACTTGGAGGGATTAAGTAGGTCCTTTCCCACACCATGTAGATATCCAAAATTAATCAGGAGTGTCTCTTGAATGGGACATCCCTGGATGTGTGTGTCCATCTCCTTCCCAGGCAGCAAGCACAAGCTTCAAACCATCTGCACTTCCAGCTACCACTATGCAATGACCCCAACAAAAAGCCCTAAGCCTTCTCTGCTGTAGAGCAAACACCACGAGGTCACCACAGCCCAGAGGGAAAGAACCTTGATCTTGATTTCCAGGTGGTTTATTCCTAAATAAGAGACATCAGCTCACCACCGTCTGGCAATGTCACAGGGCTCCCCGGGATAACGGACTTGATGGGTTTCACACTTTAAGGCTTTTGCTTTGAAAGAGCCCCAGCTTTTATCTCAGCAAAGTACAGCTTTGTAACCTAAAAATAGCCCGCCCAAGCTCCTTCCATCGGAACAGCACAAGATGAGCTGGCGACTCTCAATTTTTTGGTGCTTCTCTATCAGAAAGATGAAACATTTTCCCTGTAATCCTCCAAAATGGAATGTTTAGGGTTTCAGAGGTTACTGGAAATTTCCTTGGCAGCTGGTCAAATATGTGATCCCATTAGAGCTTCTTTGATGAAGAAGTGTAGCTTGACTCAGAGAGAAAATGAGGCTGGGAGGGGAGATCATGTCAAGTGAAAAAGAGAAGTAGAGAGAGAAAAGGAAAGGAAAAAACGTCCATGAACCAACAAATTTAATCTACTAGAGTCTGCCTCTTCCTTTCAGAGAGGAAGACAAGAAATTGCATCCAACAACTCACACAGCTGCCCAAACTCTGATTATGAGTGAGCAAGAAGCAGCTTTGCTCTCTCCATGCAAGAGAATGGGATCACAGGGATGCCCTTTCAGTGCTCAGAGAGGCCAGGGAAGGTCACTCATTGTTGCTTTCCCACTGGCGGGACTCATGGCATCAAGTAAGTATATGAAAGCACTTGGCAACCTGGCATTAAAAGAAACAAACCAACAAACAGCCTCCCGGATCCCAAGCTCTGTGCTAACTGCTTGTCTGGCTCACTTAGCACCACACAGGCTGCAAGGTATGGCCAGAGACAGAACAGTTCTCTTTTGTTAGCAAGAGAAAAGGACAAGGAATCGTGTTTTACATGCTCCATTGTGAATCTGTGAATGGCTTTGCAGCACATAATGCACAGGGTTTGTTCAGGGTGTCAGCGAGAGCACCTCCACATCCTGGTGGTACAACCAGCCCGAACAGTCGTGTTAACCCTGGATGGGAGGAGCGTGCGGGTCGTTGGTGATCACAGACCTGCACATGGCTGCTGGACATCAGGTTATCATCCATCAGGAGATGTCTGTGTTCCCCTCAAGTCTGGTAAGGGAGGGCCGGATCCTTCCCTAGGAAAGGTGCTGCATTTCAGCAGCTGCCTTCTTTATATTTTTTTTGCATCAGACTTACCCACGAGCAAGAAATAAAGTTCTCAGTATTTCTGTTAGAGTGACGAGACATCAAGACTCCTTCCAGCATCATTTTTTACCTAAATGAATACTCATTCTCTGCTCTCCGGTATTAATGAGGAATCATTTGTCAGTAAAAACAGGCAATGCCAGTTCAGATAAAATAAAAAACTATTCCTGCCTCCTCCCACCTCCCTGAGGGTGATAGTCTGACCTGCTGTTCAACACTGAGGTTAATACCTAATAATCACACCCATCCCCACCACCCCCAGCAAAGTCCACCCCCTCCAAACCTGCCAGCATAACTGCACATGTAATTATTTCCTAAACTGGTTCATTCGGACTGGGACAGAATGAAGAAACTTCCTACCAAAACTGGCTTAAGTGTTTGGTTTCTGAGAAGCAATGAAGGTTTTTAACTGCACTGTGCATGATCATCATCCATAAAAACCCAAAAGAGGAAAATCTACCTCCCTGCTGCATCCTTCCAGCTCTGCTGTCCTCAGGTAAGCAATGCTAAAGCCAGATTTATCCACCCAAATGGAATTTTGGGAAAACGGGGCAGATGGGATGCCAGCTCATGCTCCCATCACAATGGCAGCTCCGCAGTGCTACAGGGAATCAAAAGCACTATACGCTTGTATTAATTAGCAGCAGAAACTGCGATGGCTCTGAACACCCAGAAGGAGCAAATCTGATAAGCGAGTGCAGGCTGCTTCTGCATAATCTCTTTTTAGCTCAGAACCCCAATTTAAATCAGAGCCAACGGGGTACTTCATAATAGCGCCAGCCTGCACAGGTTTAACTATGCCAGTGACATGAGGAATGCGTAAAACGCTGCAAATAAATCCCCAGCTTCAGGAACAGGGTGTCATTCCAAGTGGCAAGCCCTGTTCAGCACGGATTTATGACCCCCGCGGAGGCATGCACTGCCATCTGCTTCCTCCCAGCCTCGCCAAGCAGCCTGCAGGAGACCGCAGACGTGGTCCCTCCATTCAAGCTCAAGTTTTGCACCGAGCAGGCTGCTCTGCTTGGTAAGCTCAGCATCTGCAGGTTAAAAAAGGATATTAAAGTGGGTTCTCTCTCATGTTAAAAGGGGACTGGTTCTTCCTAGGAGGGAAAAGGCTAAAGGCAAGACTGACAATAGATGTGTTTTCTCAAGACTGCATGTCAAAAGCCTATCTGCATGTGAGTTCATGCATGCAGCTTATACATTCACATAAGCCTTTATCTGTGTAAATAAGACTTTATCTCCATGTGTGTCCCTGCATCTCCTGAGGGAGTTTTAATGGTCAGATCTAAAATACACTAGTGAGTTTCTGCAATCGTAGGCAGCCAGTTTGGGGTGCCTTGTTCACACCCTACCACACTTGCACCCTATCACACTCATTCACACCCTTTCACACTCAGTCCTATAAATAACACTATTGCTACAGCAGAAAATATCTTCCAATTAGCACCCCAGACACTGTCTCCTGGCTTCCTTCCACTCCTTCCCATTGGCACAGAGCTGGTGGCTCTTTTATTTTTCTCTTGCAACATTCCCTTAAAGACCCACTGATGCTTTGTTGAGACCATTTGCAAGAAGGAGAAGGAAAAAAGAAAAGGTGTGCAGCAGAAGGTGTCAGATGATAGTAAGGGATGTATCATGTCCCTTCCTTTCCCTGACCCACTACTGAGCAATGCTGAAAAAACAAGCTCTCAAAATCACAAGGTTCATCACTGTTACAGCAAGAAACGACCTCTTAGATCATGTAGTCCAGCTCTTTGCCTCTCAGGATGACTCCCGGGCGTACACTTTATGCTGTTTTGTCCAGCCTAATTATCCATCCCTGCTGTTAATGGGATGGAGCACTGAATTCTTCCAACTGCCACCATCTTTCAGGAATGTTTTATTGTTCTTCCCTTTCTGGTGGTTTATACGGTTGAGTTTTGAGACTACATTATTTTAGGCCTTGACACTTCAGGCACTAAAAGACAAGAAGTGCCCTGATGGTCTCAGACTTCAGTACAACATGGGAACTGGAGGTCTTTGTGCGCTGAAATAAAAACCAGACCTTTTGGAAGAGATTAAGACAAGTGTTCAAGAAAAGGTTTTGCTGTTCTGTGATTTAAATTTGGGATTGGAGGTTTCTCTGTCTCATGAACACACAAAACACAAGTTCATGTGTATGTCTACAAATACAAGCATAAGCATACACATATATACCTGTTGCAGTTGTCCTCATTTATTCATATGCACACTATTGTCTGTACATACGTGAGCATGCACATATGCATGAATACATAGAGTGGCACAGAGTCTTGACTGCCATATCTCGACCTGGCAAGCAGCTTGGGTTTTCTCCTCCCATTTTCTTTTGGTCCAGAGACCAAAGCAAGCTGCAAGTCTGTCATGTCACGGCAAAGCTCTCATAATAATTCCAGTCTAGTCTAAACTCCTGTGCTGTCTTCCTTGTGCACTGAGTGCTTCTGCCCAGGCTTTACACTACAACATCTGGCATGCATCTTCCGTTTCCAGCCCGATTTCCAAATCAAAGGTGCTTTGTGTCTCTTGTCACAGACTGTCTTTTTTGTCAGAGTGGGCAAGAATATGAGGTTTTTATGTGTTTCATGAAAATAAGTCATCAAGTGAAAGAGAGAGTGTTCTTAATGAACCTCAGCCCTTGATTAGCTAGCGGAGCATGCTCACCAACTAGGTATGCTACACACAGATCCATCTCAGGAAAAGACTGAAGAGTCAGTTCATGAGACCAGTCTCTTGTGACCAGGTTCCTTTCAGCCTGTTGCTCGCAGAACCATCTCCAGCTTTCTCCCAGCAGGCTGACAAGCTCAGCTCACCCCATGCTGTCAGGGAACATCTCTCACATGAGAAGGGAACATCCTCATCCTCAGCTCAGGTTGCTCCCAGGTCTCACAGAAGATCCTCTCCCCCTGCCATCCCCACTCTCAGTTTCTGGGACCCACGTGCTTTTCCCCTGTGTCAGGATGTTTCCCACTGTCCCCCCTGTTTGTTCGGGCTCTTTCCTGGCCCACATGCATCTGTTCCAGCATGCGTGTCAGGGCTTTGCTATAATTACAGTCTCCTCTGCTCCCACCCCCACCGCCTTTCCAAAATTCTTCGCTTCAGACGTTCATGTAAATCTGTTTCACAGTCACACGCTGCTTCACATTAAACTTAGAAATGTTTCTTTTTAGCCTTTTAAGTAGTTCCTGCAAGAGTCGCACTGCAGAGATTGCGCTGCTGTTTTAGGGAGCCCCGTGGCAGGAAAAGGCAGGTGGCACTTTTTGGGAGAGGGGAGGAGGACTCTGCTCTCTGTGCTCAGGACTCTCTCCCAGGAATCCAGCAGTTCTTGTCTCAAGAGTTTGTCCTGACACACAGGTAAATCACTGAGCTCTTCCCTTCACAGTGGCTCTATTTCTGTGGTAGCAAAGGATGCTTACAGCCTTGCCTCTAAGTTCTTTCTTTGTACTCATCACAAATAAAAACTTTGATTTTGACTCAACTGCCTCCTTAAGACACAGGCAGCTACTTAAAGTGCAAAACCTTCAGCAACTTGCACTCTTCCTGGGGTAAGAAAACAGAGAAATGGTCTCAGTAACGGGCAAAAAAAGGGAAAGGCCACCACTTCACATCCCAGTGCTCTGCCAACATCTCTGAGACCTCCACACCTGGAACTGCCCAGGGGCAGCTGGACCAGCCAGTGCCTTTTCCTCCAGCATCGCCATCATGATGGTGGCTTTCCCCTCTTGCTGCCAAACTGAAACCACCAGCAAACCTCAAGCTATCGAACACCTGCAGCAGATGAGATTGTGCTCGCACAGCAGTGAAAAAGGGACAGGCAGCACCGAGTAGAGGCTCCCAGGCAGCAGGCAGGGCTTGCTCTGCCTGCAGGGCTGCCTGTCCCCATTGCAGGCAGCAGGTCTCCATGCTTGTCCTCCTCCATCCCTGGCTGAGGCAGCAGGAACCATGTGCTGAGTCTGCTTCAGCTGGGAATTACACTTTGCATATCTTACATCTACCAGTGTAAAAATAGGATGTATGAATAAAGGGTGTTAAAATTGCCACCTCAGTCTGATTTCACATGGTCTGTAATATAACATATGGCAGTGACTGAACTCCCCGGGAGAACTTAGGAAGCAAGCAGAGACAAATCAGTTGCTTAACCATTTCAGTGCCCTGGGCATGCTCTCTAGTGCTCAAGGAACTGTTGGAATGGGCGCAGAGAGGAGTATGCACGAGAGTAAATGCCGGCAGCATTCTCAGTCTCATCTACATGTCAGGCACGGGACGGAGCACAGAGCTCTGACCCCAATCAGCTGGGTTGCAAGCACCAGGCTAATTGCGAGAGCACCAGAGTGCAGTGTCACCTAATTTACTGTCCTTCACAGGTTGGCTGCTTTTGCAATTGAGAGCTGCCCTCTTCAGAGTGCAGAGGGTCTCAGCAAGCCTGGTCTGGACATCGCTTGTGGCGCTGAGGGGGTTAAGGTGAACAGTTGGGCCATCAGCCTTGCAATGATGAATCTCATCAGTAAGGGATTAGGACAAGGCAAATGCTGCTGCTACTTGACTTGCAGCTGAAAGCTTGGGATGAACCTTCCAAACCCTTCCTGCACAGAGAAAATGATGAGAAGAAGGTATCTCAGGATGCAGATGGAATCTGTCAGCAGCAGTTCTGGGTCAGGAGGGCCCTGCTTTTCCAGCTGGACCAGTTGCAGTCACGGAGTTTTACAGAAGTGCTTGAATAGAGAGACACCACATCCCTCAATGCTGCTTGTTCAAAGGTGTAAGAGAAAGAGGAGAAGGACATAGTTGCTGAGATTCAATCAAATCCCTAGTGTCAGGATTAGATATCTTAGAGCAGTGTTTGATGGAAAAAGATAATGGTGGGTCAGCTTTCAACAGCACAGTATCCCCTTGCCACCAACAGGACCATCTTTCGGGTGTTGAGATGTAGGGAAAAGCATCACTGATATGACGCTCCACATAAAACGGATTTGGCTAAAGGTCATCATCATCCAGTGAAGGAAATGGTCTGGAGTCTTCAACACGTAGGGCATGGCTGGGATCCTGCATATGAGCAACCAGGGGTGTACAGAGGGTCTCGCTGCTGCTCGTGGTGGTTCTGTCAAACTGGAGGAAGAGTGAAGACTCGTGAGCAGTTCAGCCCCATGTTTGGACCTTGTCTGTGTGAATGAGTTGTTCCTGTAACCAGATCAGGAAAAGGAGACTGTGGACTTTGGCCCAGCGTCACGTTCCAGCACAATGGCTTGTGGGCTTTTTAATTTCTTTTTTTTTTTCCCTGTTTGAGCTTTGCCTTGTCAGGTTTAATCGGTAGTGTTTGTAATTCAGGTAGCAAATTGATTTTTGAAAGTACTCTGCCCCTGTTCAGTCCACGCTACCATGGATCCTTGCATTAATTATGCACGGATATTGATGTTTTTGTCAGACAAGGTCTAATGTCACTATATTCAGAACTTGCTGCTTCCTTGTTAAAAATGTTTCAGAATGTGGCCTTGGGAAAGATACTGCGTGTCATTCTCAGGATCAAAGATAACCTGACAAGGAAATATTCTATTAGTCCTGATATTCATGTACCTTTTCCCCCTGGTCTACCATCTTTCTTAGAAGGAGCATGGTGAAGGTTGGTGAGGAGAGAGAGGGACCAGAGGATCCTCCAAAGAGAATTGATATGTCAGCACTGTTTAAGCTAATAGGAAGGGACAACAGTTTTAGGATGCACACTGTAAATGGAGACGAGTAAAAAGAGTAGTTCACACTTCATGGTCTGTGTAATGGTGTCCTGGCTGCAAAGTTACCTTTTGTCAAGCTGGGATTTCTGTCCAAGGGCTGCAGGTTGTCTCTCACATCATGGGGAAGAACCAGGGATGTGGTAGTGTCAGAAGTGATCTGGGATTTTGTGAGCATCAAAAACTCAGTGCAAGTCAACAATATGATGTCCTTGGGGGCGGGGGGGAGAAGGAAAAAAAAGAGAGCCAGATCTCATTTTGGAATGGTATTAACGAGAGTGTCGTATGAAAGGCACAGGAGGTAATTATTCCGCTCTATTTGCTGCTGGTCAGATCTCAGCTGGAATATTGTGCACACTTCTGGGCACCAGCCCACAAGAAAGATGTAGACAAACTGGAATGAGTCCAGAAGAGAACAACAAGAATGATTAGATGTTTTGAAAATGTGATTTAAGAAAGACTGAAAGAATTGGGTTTGTTCAGTCCAAGAATTAGAAGGCTAAATTGGGAACATGATAACAGTCTTTCCATATATAAGAGGTCATTAAAAAGAAGATGATGTTCAATATTACATACTGGGGAAGAATAATAACAAATCAAATTAATTTCAGATGCAGGCAAAATGTTACAATTTTGAAGACAGTAAAGTAATCAAGCAAGTACATAAGGAGGTCAAGAAGGTTTTTATACACTGGATAAACAAACATCCACCATGCATGGCCATAATACACTTGAAGCTGCCTCCATCAAATGATTAAAAGAAGGATTAATTTCTCTAAGTTTCTCCCAGATCCACATTTCTCAATCTCCATAGTTTGATTCTTGTTTATTTTGACATGTTCTGGTGAGATTCTCAAACTCATTTCGGGACAACTGTGATCATTGCTATCAGAATTTTTTTGCATACTGTAAGGACTACCTTTTATAACCCGATCTCAGAAGTCATTGATCCCTTGGCTCTGGTTTGGGTTCAAATAGTAAGTTCAGACATGAAAGGTGGTTCACTTATTTAAACCATAAATCAGTTTTTTGTCAACTGTTTAGCTTTCCAGGACTTCAAAATTGGGATAAGCCTGGTTCATAGGTGGCAGGGCAAAGCAGTGCCAAGAGACATATTTATTACTTATTAGAGATGGAAGTTTGTTGCACTTTGTATCTGCTGAAGTAGCCATAAAATCCCAGTTTAATAACCATGTACCTGCATAATAAACACATTTGCAACAGCCTCCTCTGGAAGCTGGCAACTGTGGAATACTTTGAAACACTTTGTTAGACTTGCATTTCCCAAGGAGCTCAGGCACCTGCCTCAGCATCCACTATCAAGACCTGCAGTCCTGTTCGTAGGCTTTCCTGTCAAGGAAATCTCATTAGCCTCACTTTGCCAAATTAAATGGATTAAAGTTGGGAAGCAGGGGGAGCGCAGAACAGTCACATTGACTGTTGCCTTAGGTTAGACTGAAATTAGCTGGATTCAGACTCCCGGGTGCACTTGACATTGCCCACAGTAGCCAAGCAGTGGTTTTGCTTCTGCTTCACCAAGTAAACGGCTGCGTCCATGTGGATGGAGCCACAAGGGAAGTCACCTGGGTTATGGTCACACATGGCAAAGATTAAGAGAGTAGGTGCCTTTTTGCAGGGATCTTGGATGCCTTTTTCATGCCTAGGAAAAAGCTCCCTAGCAAATACTGGTGAGATTTTTTTCATTGGGACTGCTAAACGATTCAAAATTTCATATATGCTCCTTTAAGTTGGGATCTTCATTCTGTGTACAGGAACATTACTGCTTTGCTTGCCTAGAGATTCGTATCAAGTATTCCCATCAAAGCTTCATCTCTCCTGGCTAGCTCAGCTGTTCCAGGTGAGAAGCATTAAAACTTTAATGTTTGAAGGACTCCAGGGGTTGAATTACTCAGAATGAATAAACATCCCTTTTCATGAGACCATGGATTTCGGCCAATAAATAACAAACACTCTTTTGCCATGTCTGCAGACAATTCCAGATTGTGATACAAAGCCAAGGACAAAGGAGTGGGAAGGGGGGTGGGAAAGGCAAAGGGAGATGGGGAATATTTCCATTAACCCATCAGCACAAAGGACAGAGAGAGAAAATGGACCCTCTAGAATTAGCAAAAAGGCTCAAAGGGATGTGTTCAGATGGCCTAAATTCTATCTAAATCTCTAAGTCCCTAAGCCTAATGTTTCCCTGTTGACTGGGGATATGTGAAGGCCTAGAACCAGCCAATAAGAAAGGCAGAAAGGTTTAAGTGGAATTTAGGCCACCTAAATATATACAAAAATCTTCATAAAGATAGCTTTGATCCTGCACGGACACCCCCCCTCACCTTTCACTCTAGATGGCAGTGAGCCCTTGCCATCTCTTGGAAAAGAGTTTGCTTGGAACACTGTAAGCAGTAAATTGTTGAGCCTCTGTCTCACGCATCATTTTTTAGAACAGGGAAACATGTTGGTCTCAGGTCTTTACGCTCATCGTTTCCCTAACAAGCTGCATGTCAGAGACCCAGTTTGGTTTCAGTCCGGGTATCCGCAACCTTTAGATCCACGTCTTCTGCAATTGTGATTTAGTATGAAGAATGCCCAGTTGGGAAACCTGGATTTAGATGCAAACTTCTGGAAGCCCCTCAGATCTAAGTCCTGGGTGGTTCCATCGCTATTCCTTAACTTTCTTCTAAGGGGATTTTTTTGGCTAATTCTGTTTCACTCACATACATACTTCTACTATGGTGTTTGCATTTCTTACAGTGATGAATATTGTAATACCATGATGAATGTTGTAACCCATAATTTTCCGGTTGTCCTCCAGCAAACAGTTCCTCCATATACTCACGATATTCCATCACCTTCACAAAATGGTCAAGGTGGAAGCATGGGAGGTTGTAACTCAAGTGAAAGGAGACACTTCATGTATTGAAAGAAAAGGTAAAAAACAGGGGAAGATCTCATATACTACGGTTTTAGAATCTCTTCTGGGACCTGCATCTTACGCAGCCCTTGCCTGAGCTCTGCAGGAATAGCCCAGCCTGCAGTAAATAATTTCTCGCTGCAAGCACAGGGATCACGGTCTGGCCCTCAGTAGGAAATCATCAGTAGACCTCTTCCCAGCTTTTCTCTGCTGCATCAGGGAATAAGAATGGAGAAAGTGTTCCTGAAATTAATACAAAGACACCCCTCTTCCCCTGGGGACATCTTCATTGCTTCCTTTTTACAAAACTTTGCGGACAAAGAGTGTGAAATTGAATTCAAGAGTCCACACTGCAAAACAAGGGCAGGGAAGATATGTTAGGGGAGTATTAAGAGATAAATCTTTTGGGCTTGGTTGTTCTTTTTTTTTTTTTTTTTAAATCTGTAGTTTTTCCCTTCAAACCATTCCTAATCCCTTGACTTTCTGTTCATGAATAGATTGAATTTTTCACTATGACATTGCCTAAAGACAATGAGCGATTTCACAACAAATGATTTATGTACTAGAATCTAGAGAGATTTTTGCTCATAAAAACACTCCAGCCATTTATCTTGATCTCCTGATATATCAGAGCCACGGCTGTATGTCTCTAAATTAACTGCAGATTAAACAATTCAAGCTGGTTGAAAAGTGTAAATGCAAGAGAAAAGCTCAAAGAAGGAGTTCAATCAATTTCCATGATTGGATTCTTATCGAGACAAAAATGTGAGCAGTTTCCATTGGCCATTTCAGGATAAACAAGCCAGGAGGTAAATAGACTCCAGGCATCTGTGAAGCTATATCGTGTGCAAGGGAGTAGGTTTAAATAAAGCAAACAAGCTTGAGTTTCCGTCGGGGTGGGCGTCTGCGTCTGTGATGCTGAAAAAAGTTGGTTTGCAGAATGTTTGGGAGGCCCTTTTTTTTTTGCCTGACAATCACTGGAAGACACAAAAGGATAACGACTGCACCAATTCAGAAGCATGAAACACAAAACAAGAAATCAGAAGAGAAACAAAAATGGGAACACTGCAAAAAAAAAAAAAAAAGAGGCAGCACTACCCAGTGTACTACAACTGCCTGGGAAAAGAGAGAAAAGAGAGAAAAAGAGGAAAAAAAAGAGGCTTATTTCTGCACATCTTCAAACATGATTTCCGGGCATCCAAGGGCAAAGTGAATATGCAGCTCAGTTCAATTTGTCTTTTTAGCTCAACAGTTTCGAGCCTCGCCTTACGTACAACTGTTTTTCACTCGTTTGCATGCAACATGCAGCAAATGCACATACACTCATGGGTCCAGTGCTTAATTCTGTTTACAGCCTTGTGAACCCATGGTAATACCATTAGCTAGGTTTTCCTCCACCCACAGAATATCAACACATGCTCCCCCCTTGCCAGTCACTGGTGCTTTTATTAAGGTGTTGTCTAGACACAGGGCAAGGCAGAGAAGGCTCAACACAATAAATGCATCTGAACCACTCAGAACCTTTCAGCTTCGTGAACTTTTTTACCCTATTAAACTCCGATATAAGCATCAGGCGAGACACGGCCTCTGCTCTGTTGAGATGCGCAGAGCAGTGCTCTTTAAAGCCTGGTATTACAGAGGAGGGAGTGCAGCAACTAATTTTTCTTTGCTTTGGTGCACGAGGGCTGCAGTCTGATCTGGCTCAATCAAGTTCAGCTAATTTGGAAATGATGAGTAAGACGGAGCAAGCTGCAAGACAGTGTAAGCAGGTCCCAAAGTGGGAATTAAGGTACATAACTAATCGAGGCATGTAATCCATACCAATACGGTGTGAAGGTTGAAAGGGACTCTGACACCAAGCGCAAGGGGAAACACAATGGGAAGAAGACTTTAAGGCAGAGAATGCTGCTTTTTGTGTGATGTTTCTCAGCTGTTTCCTGCCTTTAAAGTTACTGGGTTTTGCACACAGTTTCTATATCCCTCCAAGAGACCAGCAAGCACCAGAGAGCCAGAGTTTCCCTGTGTGCATGCAGGCTGGGCTGGTTAGTGGGACAGTACACCAGTGCCCTCCACAGGAGAGCTTTACATGACGTGGGCCATGGGGTCAACTAGATGGCACCACAAGCCCCAAACCTGTCTTAGTTGTGTTCCTGGTGGTACCCATGAAAGATGTGCTCAGGACAGTGTGTCTAAGGCAGAAAAGCTGCAGGCGAACATTTGCAGCTTATGCTGAGCCCTTGTCTCCTCGTACTTGCTACTTCAGAGGGCAGTGATGGAGAGTTTGGGGTCTGCCCTGATCCCAGTCCCTCCCATACGCACTCACCAAGGTTCCACGGGGAGTTCAGCACTCGTCTGTCATCAGACACACACACACACATATCCGGCAGATTGATGGGCTGCACAGAGAAGGTTTAGAGCTGTCACATCACATCACCATGGGGCTCACCTGGCTGTCCCCTGCTGTCAGCTGTGCCAGCAGCCCCACGACCTGCCTGCTCCGGCCTCTGTCTTGGCAGAAAATAAAAACACCCTGATCTCAGTGCAGGAGGCTTTAACTTCCATACTTTTTTGCATTCTGCTGAATGCCTTAATGATGCTTTTTCTGAGTCCAAACAGAAAGAAGAAATGCTTTTAAAGCAGCAAAAATAACCTAGAGGTGAAACAAGGCACTTTCTATTTTCTTTTACACTACTTGCATATAGGGAATGGACATTTCAAGGAAGGAGTTCAGAGAGAATTACTCACTGCAGACAACTTAAAGCCAGAGACACTGTGGGAAAGCTGAGACTTAAGGTTCAGGCAGAACACCCAGCCTCTAGACTGGTGTCCATGATTTCCTCCCAGCACGGGTGGAGAAAGGGTTAAATACCTTTCCACCAGCTGGGATAAATTGCCCTAATTGCTGGTGGGGTTGCAGCAGAGTGGAAGTAGCTGGAGAGATGGGACGGGATGTGCTTCAGGTGAGCAGAGTTTGCATTTAGCATTGCAAGCAGGGGTGGGATCAACTCCAGGGACTGGCTGAGAAAGGAATTGTTTTCTCTGCAGAAAAGCTGAGTTTATAACTTCAGTCTAGTTATCTTTTTGCTTTATGTGCGGTTGTAAGAGGGTGAGATAGCCTTCATTTGATTTTGCACTAAGCTTCAGCTAAATGGTGGTTAGATACCTCCCAGCTGGAGAACTTCTTCCTACTCTTGCAATAATGAGGCGAACTGGGGGACTTGGACTGATTGGGTTTTTTATTCATATGCCAGGACTGAACATGCTGCCACTGCACTGCTTCAGTTAAACTGGGCTTTGTCTGGGTGGTGGCTGCAGCATCGTACTGACCCAGGCTTTTCATTCGGGTTCTTAATCTGAGTCCAGGGAGTTGCTGACTCATAGGCAAAAGTGAGGAGTTGCAAAAGCCGGATCTGTCTGCCTGAGTGCAGAGATACTGAGGGAATGGAGAGGATTCTGTCCAGACCAGAAGGTAAAAGGAATGTCCCTGTCTAGCAGAAGGATTTTCTGGGCATTTGAGGTTTTCAAGTAGCATCAAACTAACAGCACCACAGAAAAAAAACAGCAGTAACAAAGAAGAGTTTATTTAAGCATCAGCAAAATACACAGTGCTGAGGTTCTGGAACTGTTTCTTCTAAATTTCCTCTCCTGTAACCTGCAAAACGTTATTGCAATTGTCACATTTATTTAACAAAACACCAGGTTTTGTTTACACTTTAAAATATGCAGCTTTTTTTTTTTTGTTTAATTAAAAAAAAAAAAAAAGGCTGTATGCCCCAGGAGTCTGACTAGCACAAATGGAAAGAGCATGAACCTTGCCCATTAGCAAGTGGTTTTACTGCAAACACAAGCAGCGCGTTACAGGAGTTTCAAGCAATTCTGTATTGAGGAGGAGGAAGGCAGACATTATTTGCAGGATTAGGGTTTAGTTGAGAGAAGGGTGAACGCAGGTGAAACTGAGCCAGGCTGAGGGATAAGACCTGATAGCAGCAGAACAACAAACTACACTCAGAGGCTGTGCTATGTGTTGCCTTGTGGTGACTTGATTTAATAGAATAGTTTAGGATTTTTCTGGGAAAAGCCCAGAGCTTAGTTCAGAATGAAGCAATAAAATAAAACAAGGGAAAACCTAGTTTTATTATTTTTTTTCCTTGGTGCTAGAAAATACAATCTGAGCCAACAGCACAGCAGGATCTGGCTGCAAACTGTTCAACTCTTCTCCAAGGAGCATCCTGGAGATGCTGCAGTGTCTCCACTGCCATCTCGGCCCTGGGTTAGGACAGAACCCATGGGGCAGTTCTGGGTCTGTGCCAGAACCAGGCAGGATGACTGTGGGGGACCTTGGGGCTGAAATAAAGTCTCCTGTATCCTATTCAGCCTCTCTTATTCTCAGAGCTTATATAAAACCGTAAGAAGCTCAGGGGAAATCTTACTACTGTGTTTAACAGAAATTTTTGGATTGCATCCTGCTCAGTGCGTTTCACTGCAAAAAGAGGGATCAGCCCTGCATACCCCCAGGCAGCTCAGCAATGTGGCAGGGATCCAACCTGCAGGATTCAGAGCCCTGAATCTGCCCCTGTCCCCTCACCAGACCTGAATGCTTCCCCCAGACCAGAGGATGCTCTGAGCAAGGGATTAAAACCCACACCCGCCAGTGAGCTCGGAGAACAGCACCTTGGCAAGGAGGTCACATTTCTGGCATGAACATTGTGCTGCAGACCCTGCAGGTGACATGGCCATCACCTCTCCAACCCCCCTCGCCTTTCCAGTCCCTCTCACAGTGCATATACATTCAGTTGCTGTGGGGTTTTGCTGAGCACCGTGCCAGGGGGAGTGGGAATGGGCTTCAAGGTACCTTCAGGCTGGATGTGTCTCCTCTCCCCAGGAATTCATTTATGGAATAAGCAGAGGCCTCTTCCGAGGCCTGTGTTCCGCTAAGTGAATATATAATGCTGCAGTCTATACATTTATACATCATCCCCTGCAAACACGGGCCTATTTAGGACAAGATCAGACTATGCTTCTCCCGGCAGGGGTTGCATTAGCAATTCATTTCATAGCATAAAAGGAGTGTACGGAGACAATCATCCATAGCCTGAATAAAACACTGGAGAAGGAGCCAGGGACGAAGGGAGGAAAAGGATGATGCCTTTGAAAGGAAAAAGGGAAAAAAAAAAAAAACAACCAAAACCTCCTCTAGAAAGCAAAATCTCCTGGAAAAGTAATCACAGAGATAGGAAATCTGAGCTGCTTGTTACTCTGGATTGATGGAAGGAGAGGAAAAATGAGAATAAAGCATATATTTCCTCTCAAGATTGATGGAAATAGGTCTAAGAAACTCAAAGAATGTATGAAAAGTGCTTGGCAAGGAAAAGGGAAGAAAATGTTATCAGAGACACATACAAATGCATGTATGTGTGTGTTGGTGCAGCCTGGAGGTGATCAGAGAGAATCTGAAGTAAATAAAAAAGATTTAGAAGTCCAGGGACCCTGTCTGAAAAAAGCATATTCTGCCTCCAGGATACGCAGAATAACATATGAGAAATTAGGAAAAGCTGAAATAGGAAGGTGGAATGTGACAAAGAGGGGAGGAGAGAAAAGGAACAGAGAGAGGATTTGAAAGGTAAAGTGAGGACTTGTTCACTCTTTCCAGTAGCCCAGACCTTTCCAAGGTGCATGTGGGATCACTCAGCCATCAAAGGATGGAGCTTTCTGAAACAGAATGAACCACATGCCCACTGGCATAATTTGTCTTTTTCTCTGTTTAATGGTGTTGTTTACATGAGGGCCAACGATTTCAGGTGGAACAGCTTTAAATTTGTGACTGTCTGACAAAAAAGAGAACAAAGGTTCCAATGAGGGTTGGAGTGCTCCATAATCTCCTTACAGGAACCTCTCTGAAACCAAAGGGCCACACATAAAAGCAACCCAAAGCCACTGATGACCTTTCCTAAATGCCTTTCGTGGTATTTCCCTGCCCTCCAAGAGAACTCAGCCCTGCACACCCAAAACACCACACCAGCCCTCTCCGAAGAGCTTTAACTTCTGGTTAAGGTGGTGGGTCCATCTGATGCTGCTTCTGCACCACTTGTCAGTGCCAGTGCTGCAAAGCAGCTCCAGTATTTAACAATATCTGCACACAACCCTCCTCCTGCACAAAGTGATTGAGAAAGAATTGACAGCAAATCATTCCCCACCCCAAACCTCCTCTTCTTCAAAGCACACCCTGTCAAAAATACCTGTTACAATCACTTAGTAAATGATGCTGACAATCTCTCTCTTTTCTTTGGTTTTGAGTCCCATCTGCTTATGTGTCTTGATTCACCTTCTAGGTAGTTTTCACTGTCCTCACCCCCCAAGCAGCAGGCAATTTAAATATGCATAAGAAAAAAAATAAGGGACTGAAACCGAAGTTCTTAGTCTTGCCACCACTTGCATCAACGTGATGCTGGCTGTCACCTCTACCTTGGCATGCTCATGCATTGCAAGGGTCACCACTGTCTTCCAGAGTCTCTCAATAGAGTTCACATCCCCCTTCCCCAGGACAGAGCAGATGGCTGTTTTACAGCACCATTCCTCTGCTAACGCAGACATCAGTGCTGCAGAGCAATACTCAGTCTAAAGACTGTTCTCACTCCCTCTGCTGCCGATCTGAGTGACCGTGGCCCAAGATTTCCCCCGAACAGATCACACAGAGCTGCTTCCTCTCGTCCAGCCTTCCCTTCCGTCTGGTTGTTCACACCAATGAGTCTTCTGAGAAAACTGCTAATTAAAGGCATGTGATAGTTAAACTTTTGCTAATCAAGACAAATGAATCAAGTCTCCAGCGGATGATAGCGGAGTCCAATTGCTCCTTCCCCCACTCTCGCCAGTCTTCCATTACAAGGCTCAGATATTATCGTGAAATATTTCCCCTGAAGCCCCATTCTGCAGCTCTTGGTTATGGTTCTCCTGATTCGTGGTGTTTATTTAGCGCTATGGGGGTGTTTTGTCAGCAGAACATGTGAGCGTATCCAAATGTTAACGAGCCCATTAAAGACAGACAAGATGTAATCGGACCAGACACTCTGACTGACTGGCAGCAGGACAGACCAAAAATTCATGGGGAAATGCATTCCTTTGCCCAGTGCAGTGACAGATAGATTTAGGAGAAGAGCTCCAGGGCAAAGGACATAGGCCAGACTGGGAGCCTGTCCCAGAAAATTACAGTGGATAAACCGAGGGAACCACTGTCTCTTTTTAGAAGCCTAAAAATAAATAGGAATAAAACTCCTAGAGGTTTGAACAGAAAAAGGATTGGGCCCCATTTACACCCTCTTCAGAAATCAAGGGACTTTGCAAAATGGAGATAGCGTGAATCAAACCAGAAACTGAGCTACTGAGTTGGAAGCAAACTATCTTGACCTCTATTACACTTCAGAGTTGTTGATTTAACTGCTGTATTTTCAAACATCTAATTTGCACCCTCAGGTCACCAATATAAAACTGCCAGACAGAGGCAGTTGGGGAAAAAAAAAAAAGAGAGTAGTCTGGGTTGGAGCAGAGAGAGAAAGAGAGAAAAGTAACAAGAGTTGCTGTAACCTTAAAATCTGGTTGTTGTGTGACCCATGCTGCTGCCTAATCAGTGTTTGCTTTAATATTTTGTTACAGATAAGCTACAGATCAGACTTTTATGACTTCAGTATTTAGGAAAAGAGCAAGTATGTGTGCCCATATAACCAAGACCTAACCCTGACCCTCTCACATAGCAAAGTGGCTGTTCTGCCTATCCTGGGCCAGGGCTGTTCGACAAACATGCTCAGTGCAAACATGATTCAGTCTCTGGCTGATCCATGGAGCAACCAGTTGGAGTTTGTTATTAGTTATTTGTTATCAGTTATTTGAGCTGCGAGATCAATCAGGCAGTCACACCTTCACAACTTCTGTTTTGTTTCCAGATCATTCACATTTTCCTGTTTTAAGACTCCAGTCTGTAAGTCAACCTACAGTTTTACACAGAAATGAAGACATTCATCTGGGTGTGCAAGCCTTGTGCATCTTAAAGACAAGTGCCTCATTAACTAATAAGGAAGGCAAAGAATGATCTATCAAACTGCTCTTCCAGTTTTAGGCAGCACCCTGACAGCATGTTTGAATCAACTTAAAAAGGGAACATTGTTTTGGAGATAACTGAATGGAGACAAATCCCCCAAGAAGTTTTGAAGGAAACAGTCCTTAAGAAAGTAGATACTTGGGCAAGTCATCTCGCTCCTATGGAAGCTGACATCTCCAACATGCACCTGCCACAAATGGGTTTTGACCCTGTTCTGAATGGTGGCATCATGCTAGGAGATGACCTTATGGATCTCCTGGAGCTTCAGTCCCACCTGCACCACCGCACAGCACCATCCCAAAGGCTTTAATTGCACATCCAAGACAGCAGTCAAAAGAACAGTCAGTGCCACTAACAAAAACAACTCTTTTGATCTCCTTGACATCGGTAGCAAACATCCCACTCCGGTGCATTCTAGCATGAAAGAGAAGCTTCTTGCTGCTCAATCACACTGCTTTTAATAGCTTTCCAAATGCAAACATCCACAGTTTTTATTTCAGTTTAATCTGCCAATTTTTCTAAGTCTTTATCACACTTTATCAAACAGTGTATCAGTGTGAGATATCCAACCCCCTCCCCTCAGGCACCTCAGAAATTGAAATCCCAGAAAGACAGCAGCTTCTTTCATATTTTAATTATTTTAACATTTTCCTTTAGTGGCCTCTGTATTATTATGACTTGTTTTTCTCTCTGGAACAGGGCTGTGATCCCACACTGGGTGGGAAATTTGTTTGTCTAGAGCAAAATAGCAGAATGCCTCTAATGCATTAGATATGGATTAGAGAAATTGTGTTTGGGAAATATATAATCTCCTGGTAAAAAGGGAAAAATAAAAAGCCTATTTCATTTCGGCTCTAATTTGTTTTTCCCCGATTATAATTTTTAATGAAAAAGTGTGTTTTAACCACATGAGTTCCGTCTAATGTGCCAAGTCTCAGGTATTAACTGCATCTCCAATAATGTCTCTTCATTCTTCACTGTTGAGGGCTCTTATTCAGGAAAATATTTAACCACATGCTTAAATCCATCCTTCCTGTAGAAAACACTCATGTAGAATTAACTTTAGGTATCCCAGGACTTGCTCATGTGCTTAAAGTTTGAGACACTGAAATATTTCTCAAGTTTCAGGTTTTGCTGCATGTCATTTGTGAAAACTTTTGTGGTTAAGTGTAAAAAAAATTGAATTTCAGCTCTTGGAACAGCGTATTGTGAGTCTGGTCATCAAAGATCCCTGCAGCCCTCTGACTCTGAACACAGAGGAATTCCGATGGGACTGGGCAAACAGCAACAGTTCAGGAGGAAACCAAACATGTGTGTGAGTTTTGCACATGCTGGTATAAACGAGTAGCCAGAACACTGAAGAATGCTGGACTTAGGTGCTTGCAAACCCAGGCAGGAGAACACAGTCAGGCCTGGGTTCCTCTAGACACAAACACTGGAGGAGCAAAGCTGTCTTGGTCTTCAAGTGCCACCATATTCATTTAAAAAGCCTTTAATATTGTGGTAATGACTTATTCAAAAATTTTATTTGTTCAAAACTGTCAGTGTAACTTGCACCTGAGCTGTGCCACCCTTGGGCCAGCTCCTTGGGTTGTCAGTCCCTGGAGCAGCTCATCTCATCTTGTAGTAGCTGGTATAATTCTGAGCTCCTCTGCTTTCCCCAAGGAATAGGATTGTAGCTATAAACCATGAGCTCAGGAGGTTTTCAGAGCAGCAGTCTCTTTCTGTCCTCATCCAGGTTTGCCTCCCCAGCTGCTGCCTTGGTTTGCACAATCTGAGTCTCAGCATTTCCCAAGGTCTGATTTTAAATTCCATTTCTCCCATTTTACGGCAAATCGCTCCATCTCACAGAGCTTTTCCAGTAACTAGGCATTGTTGGCACAGAGAGGCCAAGCCCATTATTATTGTATTTACTCTGGATCCCAGCTTCTCCTTCGCATCCAATAAATCCATTTGAGAGCAAAGGTTTTGATAGACACTTTAATAGAGCTCTCCTTAACCTGACCATGTTAATGATTTTTTGAGGGCTGGCCACATGCCAGTTTGTGCAGCTCATTAGTTATTTCTTTTTTTTTTGTTATGAGCTGCATCTTCTCTCTCTCCAACTCCTGCACAGTGAAGGTCACTGCTCTGTGCTGCCCAGTACACAGAGACCAGACCCAAGCACTCAGCCCCTGCTCATGCACCAAGACCTGCTCTGTTGCTCAAAGACCACAGCAAGTCCTGGTTACCTGGCAGACACCCTCAGCCCCGTAATATCAGGACAGGTGGCCTCTACTGTGTATACTGTTTATTTTACAAAGCACTGATTGACCTGGTATTTACTGGTGATGCAAAGAGGGAAGGAGATTTCTTTCATTGGCAGTAAACCAGTGCTGAAATGTGCAATTCTGATACTGCTGGCCCAGTCAGAGTTTTCCAAGGCTGGACATGAGGAAGAAATTTTTCACACTGAGGGTGGTGAGAGCCTGGCCCAGGTTGGCCAGAGAGGTGTTGGATGAACCATCCCTGGAGACATCCCAGGCCAGGCTGGACGGGGCTCTGAGCAACCTGAGCTGGTGAAGATGTCCCTGCCATCGGACTAGATGAGCTTTGAAGGTCTCTTCAACCCAAAATATTCTGTGATTCTATGATTCCAGCTGTGGTGTTTGGGGAACCAGCTACTTGACTGTCTCCCTGCTGACAAGCACCTCTAATAGCAGAGCATGTTTTTTCCTTCATCACTAGGAAAACCAACTAAAATTCTCTGCTCAAATGATATTTCATCTTCTCTCTTTCTACTTTATCCTTCTGGGAGAGTCATGGCGAAGGAAACAAATGACATGGGCTCAGGATGCTGTGCGGGGTCTCAAAGGAAATAAAACTTGATTTTGAAAGGATAAAATGTTTTGACTTCCATGATGGAACAAGCAATTGTCCATGGATTTGCTGTGCTCCAGAAATGGAACTTCATGCTAAAAAAGAGATTTTATGGAGCTCAAGCTATTATCTGATGATGGAGAGCTCCCAAGCCAGCCCTCAGTCTCCAGCTGGCTTCCTAGCAAAGTTGCTCTGATAGCGTAATATATCCTCATCGTAAGTATTGAAATTCAGCCATCATCAGCCAGTACAACTACACATACAAGTGAGCAGCATATAGTTCCAAAGATTTCTACCAAACAAACTCAAGGAGACACTGGAAAAGCACTGGGATCCCAGGAAGAGTATTCTCTGCAGTTGGACACATCTTCTGAGGAGAAACTATGGGGTGTTTCTGTTCTTCATGCTTTAGGTACCGTGGTGGTACCTGGTGAGCCTGTGAGGACAGGAGAGCGGCTGTGCACCCATTCTGCAGGGGTGCAAGTCCCACCTCAGTGAGTTACCATGACATCTCATAGAAAGCTGTGAACAGATTCAATGACCAGCAGGGATTTGCTTTTGATTTTTGGGGCTGCAAAGCCATGAATATGAAACCTAGTTTCACTGGCTTCTGACACCTCCAGTGCCACAAATGTTATCAGGACCACTAAGCTTTCTCAATACACAGATATTTCTTAGAAAAGCAGATTCCTACAGATGTGATCCTGGGTTTCCTGAAGCTATAATCTCCTCTCAATAACTTTCTTGAGCACCTGGAGTTTAAATGTAGGTAAATGCTTCTACTTTGTTCTTTCCCTGGCCACCAAGGCTGTACTGGCACTGGATAGAAGCACTCGAGTAACAGAGACTAAAGCAATCCTAGGCAGTACCAACATGAGCAACACAGTGAGGATGCAAACCAAAGTGTTCTGTGACATTTAGGAAACGATCCATCATTGCATTATATACACAGCACTTCTGTTTTCCTTTCCACTGTGCCTCTGTGTAGCTGTCACCCATGTGCAGCATGTGTAGCAGCTGGATCCACAGCATTCAGCATTGCCAACTGACACCTACTTCAGGACTTACAGGGCAGTTCCTTTAATTGGAAGACGGGAAAATCTCTTCCTATACTGGAGCTTATTTCACCACTGTTACACTTAACAATTGCAGGTTGTGCTGGAAAACAAAAGCCTGTATGTCAAAATACAGGGAGAAAGAAAATGTAGGTTTTCCAACCAGAAACCTGACAGTCCAAGCACCGATCGAAATGATCAAGGATGGACTTTTGAGACTGGGTTTATGTTCGTGTCATTTTCAAGTGAGCAGTAAATTTTCCCCCAGTAGATAATCCACTTAGAATGCATGTCCCTCTACATTCATCATTCCTGGGCTACCCTCTCATGTAGTCCATAGGTAATTGCCGTGCATACACTTTCTGCTGTTTATCTTTCCAAATCACATTTCTCATTCTAATTAAAGGAGCAGAGTTTTATAGTTAATGGTGGCCTTGTATATGGAGAAGACAGTTTCACTGTGGTATGTGGAAGGATGAGATCTGCCCTTCCCAATAGGTTTCAGTGCATGGTGAAAGGACGAGCATCTTAGATGAAGGAATCAGCCAGCTCCTTGCACACTTCACTGAAGTTAACTCTTGAGTTTCACCAGTTTCTCTTGATATATCACGGACCTGCAACTTCACAGAGAGAGAACTGCAACAGTGGCTGCGTCCTTTCTGAACCCAGACCTGGTGCAAACCAACAGAAGGTCTGATAACCCCAAATGCTACCAGGACCTTAATCTCTTCCAGCAGAACCCACT
The DNA here is from genome assembly GCF_037038585.1 of Patagioenas fasciata. Taxonomy (NCBI): domain Eukaryota; kingdom Metazoa; phylum Chordata; class Aves; order Columbiformes; family Columbidae; genus Patagioenas; species Patagioenas fasciata. The sequence continues at coordinate 5,600,618 of NC_092539.1, forward strand.
CCACAGTCCAACACCACTGCTTCATGTGTTTACAGCAGACATTTCTCCCAAGGTGTTTAAGACCAAGTCTTGCTTTTGTCGCCTAGGAAAAAGCCACTCTCAGATCTTCTATTCTAATAGAGAGAATTTAATTCAGGACCTATATCTGGATTTCCATTTTCGTATTACAGTTGATCTGGTTTTGAATTACTGCCCCAGCCACAGTGCATATTCTGATTATGCAGTACCCACAGGGGCAGAGTCCCTTCGGTTTACACAGTCAGCTTTCCAAAGGAATTCACAATGCTAATGCAATCCTATAGGCAATTTTAAACATTCAGAACGTTCCTGCAATTCAGAGTAGAGCTAGCTGTCACCTGCAATAGCATCTCACAGGCTGTGGTGACGAGCCTCAGGCTGGGTCAGATTCTGCCAGTTTTCCCACAGATCTGGAGGAATTCTGCTGATTTTATGGAGGCTCAGCTCTGTTTTACACTGAGGCTCACAGCACAGTTTGATCCATTCTAACTTCTACTGGCGAATTCCACCTTTTCTGTTCTGTAGGGTCACATCACTCTTTTGGGGATCAGCCATAAGGGCTGGATTCACTCCAGAGCACCTGTGATATTTTGATAACTTCTAATATTGCTAACTTCTCATATTTAAATATACAACTTACAGACAGGGGCAAAGTTTAACTCACTCTAATCAACTATAAAATGAACCCTGAGCTCACAGTTCCACTTTAAAAGAGGGTCTTTTTTATGCTGATCATTAACTGCAGCAGGGCTATTCCTTCCTAGAGATTTGTTATTAATGACTGCTGAAATTACTGATTTCAATTAACTGTGTTACATTTATATTGAAATACAGTTGGTGCTGCTCCGGGGAAATATAAATACTGAAATGAGAGCTGGTACCTCCTCGTTAGAGAACTGCAAGAACAAACAGGACATACAGTATCCCTTTAGTTCTGCACCATATGAATGCTCTACCTTCTTTTTCTCTATTTTATTTTTTATTCCCTTACTCTTTTCCCATTGTTTTCTCCTTCTTGCTGCTAAGAGCTTCTCCCTCCCTGCAGCCATCTGATTCTGCTCCCTGGAATGATGATGCCCTCAGGGAGTCATCAACCTTCCAGCCCCCTGGCTCAGTGCCTTTTGGCTTTTTGAGATATTGGTGTGGTCGCTTTCTGCTTCCATGTCATTTTTCTCATTCAGGCCACGTCGCTGCTGAGGGACATCCAGTGCTAAGCCACCAAAATGGGATTGCACAAACTCTGCACATTAATTAGTTCAAGGGATCTCTCTGCTAAGGAAGGAAGGAGGGAAGTGATGCTAATATTGATAGCAGACATTTTGAATCAGGTTCTGCAGAGTTCTGGGGTTCAAAGAAAAGGAGACAAGGGTGAATGGCCCAGTTATGGCCTTTTTAAGACTAATTCCAGGCTTCAGAGCTCTACAGAGTTTACTACTGAGGTTCTCTCTGCCTCCATTTCTTCTCTTTTCCTGCCCAGTACTTTGTGCTGCTCTTTGAGATCCATGCCCACACTTCTCCCTCTCCTCTCATCACTCAGACTCTAGCATTCAACAAAGCATGAGTCAAACCTTTGCTTCCCACAGAAAGTCAGTGCTGGTGCAATGTGAGCTGGATCACGCAGTATTCTCATGGCAATGCAGAACTAAAGAACCACACAAATCTCCTGGCCGCCCCCAAAAGCGATCCTCATTTCTGACAGTTGCATTGGCACCAAATGCTGAGCTCTGGCTCACAAATGGCAGCTGAGGGACTGGTAAAGGGCTAGAGAATATAGATGTGAGGCTGCCTGTGCCGTGCACCAAGCGCTGGTGCAACTTTTCCAGCTTATCCAGGCAACAGGAGATACGTGTGTGTGTGCACTGGGTCTCACTGGCACTAAAGAATTCTGTAATTACTCTCAAAGGTTTCTATTATGTGCAAAACTGTCATTAACTCCCAGTGGTGTGATTGCCCTTTATTGATAATATAGAGCTCAGCAATCCACAGCCATGGCTTATTGTGCTTGCTCGTAGTGGAAGGGATTGAACCTGCCATCCTTTCTCTCACAGGTTGCTATTAAGGTGTGACATGCACATGAAGGCTACACCCACTCCGACCTGCATTTGCCCACAACTGAGAAATCACTCATATCTGCCTGAAATGACACCCATCAGCTTCACTTAACTCCTTGGGCACCTCTGAAGAAAATCTGGGAGGGAATGGCTATAGACCCCGAGGCCATGGACCACAAGGCTGCAGCACTTCCCAAAATCCCTGTGGTGAAAGGGGACATGGATCTCTGAGAGCTGACCATTGCAAAATTCAGCAAAATCACTGGGCAGATTTGCATCGGCTGAAATTCAGAGCCCAGTGGTCATGTGCAGTCTGTTGTTTCCTTAACATAAAAACCTGAGACTATTCCCTCCATAAATACTTCTTATTACCTTTGGGTGATGAAGAGGAGCAGCTCTAGGTGCATTTTTCATCAGCAGCCTTGGCTGTGCTTTGTGGCCAAGGGACAACAGGTGGGAAAAGGCAGGGGAGAGGCTGCTGAGACTCCAGTCCTTGCTGGAACCATGTCCATCAATCACAGGGTGCAGTAAAACCTGATTTGAACCCAGCTTGTGGCACATACTCCAACACAGAGACCACAAAGCATAAAATAGAAATCAGGAGCAGAGACCACTGGGTTTTGTTGGAACATTATTGCTCGGTCTTGTTTCCAGTCACTGCATCTGTATAACAGCTTCACTTCTATACCATGTAATTAGACACTTAATTTATTAAACAGCAGCTGTAGTAAGCAGAGAGCGGGAGATATCTTCTGACAGAGGAAATACGTTGTGGGAGAACATTTTCTGACTCAGCCTGAGCAGAGCAGAGCACTTGAGAGGAAAATATTTTCTTGGTGTAGACTTTGGACAAGCCTTCGGGAGAGATGGATTCTGCTTGTGCTGCTTGTGCCACAGATCTGCTGCATGACCTTGGTCATGTTACTTGATCTTGCTGCCCCTCACTTACTGTGCATAAAATGAAAATAATAATCCGGCTGTTTTCCTGCATCTTACCTAGCTGGGTTTACTTTTCTTGTCAACTTTTGCAGGAAGAAGCTGTTCGTCTTGTTCTGCTTCTGTCAGGCTCTGAGTGCACTGTCTCCCCTCATCTCTCCATGCTCCCCAATAATAAGTGTCTTTCCTTTCAGCAAGGTTGAAACAACCGATTTTGCAGACTGCCAGAAAAAGGCAGAGTATTCTGTGGTTTGTGTCTTTCAAGGTGAGAGTCAGAGAAACAAAGCAAAATGCCATCGTTCCAGGTCCTTGGGAAGAAATTGTCTCAGTATGAACTCCAGCCAACAAGAAAAACAACAACAAACTATTTCTGACAAAAATGAAAATGATGGTAGCCTGCTTACTTGCCCATGGGAAAACACATGAGACCCAGGACTTCCAGGCTTCGTAAGCCTGAGGCTAAAGAAAATGTTATCTCTTTATTGAGGCCTAATGTACTGACAATGCTACAGTGTGTGAAGAAAAACATCCTCCAGTGATTCCCCAGTAAGCCCCATGGAACAGCTTGGCTGCTGGGGGCTTTGACTGAAGCCCCATAAATTTAATGGATGGTTTTTCACAGAGTTCAGCGGACCTTAGAAGGACAACAACATATGGGAGTGCTCAGCACCCATGAACGCAGTGAGAAGGGAATGTCCTCAGTGCATGAGAAACCGAAGCTCCCTTTGATCCCTGGTCTTGGAGGATATTCAGGACATAAATCATTCTCATCCATTCTTCCTATATCGTGTTAGCAGACCTACATGGTCACAGCTGACCATGCTGGGTAAATAATCTAATGTAATTACAGGGTAAAGAAATGGCAAATTCTTTTCTAAACCAGAGTAGAGCTTGCATCTATTATTTATTAGAGGCAACCAGCAGAAGAGAGCAGGTTACGTGGTAATTACTTTTTGACCTCCTGGAGGTAATTGCATAATCATTTGCAGAGAATTGCTATTACAGTTGGGTGAATCCTGCAAGTCATTTTATATGAACAGTCATTTGAATTTTTAAACCAATTTTCACCTAACTATGGAGTCCTGATAAGGTCGTCCACCACTCCAGTGTCTGAACAGCTTTTTCCCTGCCTTTTTTGGGAGCTTTGTGTTCTTCAGATATTAAAGTAAATGAGCTAACTGGCAGCAATACTCATACCTATTTGATCAATCGCCCAGATAAGCTCAGCCCAGCCTTTCAGTGGTTGAAAACTGCTCGCAGGTTTTAGATCTGGGCAGAGAAAGGTGGTTCCATTTCTGCCGAAACTGTCAATAGGTCAATGTGGAATTTTCCCTCTGGAGTGAAAATCAAAGAGCCAAAGTTCTCCATGAAAAAGCAGCCTTTGATGCGGTCACCTCTCCAGGACAGGCAGAATTTGAAACAGGATCCAAGGGTAATGGGCTTTCTTGGCTGGCTTTTGTTGGATGCCCAGGTCTCCAGCAGCTCAGAAGCTGGACTGCCAAAACCTGTGAGTAGGCACTAACAAAACATTTCCTGCAAGCTTTACTAGGTTGGCTGCAGCTTTAGCTCTGTCCTGAAACAGAGATTTGTGACACAGGGGATGACTCGGTCTCTGGACCTTCTTCTCTCTCTCCATCAGCTAGAGAGGGAGCCAAAAAGACTCAGAGCAGACAGAGTTGGGCAAGACAAATCTCACTTTCATTTCTCCTTTGATCTTTACCTCTCCCGCCAATTTTAGGGGTATCTTGGAGCCAGACCCAAGACCCTCTGATATTTGCCGTTCTTAAATTCTTGAAACTTCAAAATAATTTTATTTGTGATTGAACTGCTACCGTTGGAATCCTATCTGGAGAAACGATATTCAAAGCATCAAGGAGATCATTGTACAATCTTCTGTGGTACACAACAGGTTTTTTTGTTTGTTTTCTAATACCCCTCTGAGTCTGTGACTCCCTTCATCTTACCTTCAGAAGCCACGGGACCCCTGAGAGGACACCAGAAACCCTCCAGAGAAGTTTTAGCCCACCTGAAGTTTCTCTATATTGCTCACCCTGCAATAGTTGAGACCATGCTGTTTTAAAATTTATAGTGTAATTGATTTCTTTATAAATCATTCAGCTCTTATTATTTATTAATTCTTCTGTCAAGGTTAATTTGAAATACTTCTAAATAAGGCTTCCTGACAACACCTTTGTTTATGAGATTGACAGCATGCCAGTGCACGCTCCTCCATCGCTTGCAAAGGCAATCTGCACAGACTCATGTCTCGGAAAAGGTGATTCTGTTCCATTCCAGAAAAAAATATGTGATGCAAATCACCCACAGGTCCTGCAGTTGTTTGTCATTAATATTGCAGAATCGGACTTCTGTTGTCTGGATGAGATTCAGATTAAAATGTCATGTGTGAGGAGGAGTGCGGTGGACAACTTGCTGCCGTATCTCTGCGGGAAGTCAGCCAAACAACGCGCCAGGCATGAATTCAGCTCGTATGTGTCTGAAATGGTAAAGAAACAGTGAATCAGGATTTTTCAGATCATCTGAAGTGCAGCAATTCTACTTTATGCTGTTGGTTTTGAATATAGACAGAGAGACAAATATTCAGCAGGCACTGCTCATTGAGAATCACTAAAGAACATGATATCTAGAAATAGCAGAGCTTAAGGTAAAAGCTGCAAGTGAGGACCATCAGGAATAAAAAGAGCATGAATACTTGTGGTGTCTTCAGCAATTCTGGGTGATTAGGTGGGAATGCGTATCACTACCTGCCTTTATGTTGCCTGCCTTCCTTCCCTGTTTTAGCCAGTGAGCTCCAGACAGCAAAGCCCAGATATCATTTAATATTTGGGAAGCACCTGATGGTAACATAAGAGCAGTCGTAACTGCAGACATTTTGCACCGCTCCATGTGCTTCAGCACGCTCACAAACTGCTGACTCTGGGGGATGAATAGAGAGTCTTGGCTGTATGATTACATTTAAATGACATCCGCCGTGTGTGTTTTCTTTTCAACTGGTAATATTTCAGGTTTCTCTTCCATGACAACAGTTCTGCAGCTGAGGACACAGCCCGGGTCCCTGTGTCTGTGTGTCCCATGTGGGGGCTTCAGGAAAACATGGTCAGAGCCTCATAGGCTGAAACTTTTCTCTTTTCCATTTCTCTCACAGGAGATGCTCATTTGTCCATCAATTTTGCATGTGCAGCTTGGATGCTTCCCTTAATGTGTTTTTTGTTCACTTTTTCCTTACTGTAGGGTGAATTAGCACAAACTTCTCTTACAGTTTTGACCCAATTTAATGAACAATTTAAGAACAAGAGAACAAGCATGAAAAAGACTGTATTGTGTACGAACTGTGCCTGAGAAAGGGGGTTTTGCTGGATATCCTGGTGCATCCAGACAGTTGCCTAAAATTACATCCTTTTTTCACAAGTATTTTACTTAAAAAATTTCACAAGACATGAAACTGGCCAGTCACACAAGGTGTTTGCAAATAAGGGCTGAAATATTACAGCATCCAATGAATAATTATTTGATGAGCATTATCCTGCTAACTCCATGCACATCTCTGCAGAAAGGGTCTCCGATAACCTTGTGTTTCCTACACTGCTGTCCCTCACCCCTCACTGCCCCCCATTCTTCCCATACAAAACCCTCTTAGATAAGAAGAGGAGATGATTATTAAGATGGGAGCAGAAGAGCATCCACCAAGGAATACCAATGAAGCAGTATCTTGGTGCATGTATAAACTCAGCCCTTTTCCAATAAACCATCAGATGCAGGCAAAAGAGTGACAAACCTTAAGTAATTCCTGTCATCAGCAGAGTTCACATGGGAGACTCTGGTAATTGGCATTTTCTCCCCACAAAACAAAAGAGATGTAAAGATTTGGTGAATGCCAAACAATGCATGACAGGCAGGCAGCATCAGTCAGCGGTGACCTGGACTGGCAGCAGCACAGGGATGGAGCCAAAAAAACCTCTATAGAGTGGAGAGCTTGCCCAGAGAGTGTGCAATGAGCTCAGGAGGGAATTGATGGTGGATGAAGAGTTGCTATTGAAGGACAGCTTTGTAGACTGGAGTCCTGGACCAAATCCAGAGCTCCGGGTAAGTGGCTGCAATGCCGCTGACATTGGTTGTGTTTCACACCAGCTCAGAATTTAGCTACTTGTCTCTGAATGGTAGAAGGGTAAATGGCTTGTGTTAGGGGAGATACAGCATCATCTGGAGTCAGTTTTAATAAAGTCCTACTGACAAATACACACAAAGTCCGTCTTATTTACCACAGACATAGTCCAGGTGCCTGAGGAGACAACCCAAAGCATCCGTTCTCCCACGGTTAGCTGGAGAGCTCCAGTTTTGACTCAGACAGTAGATACACAGCTTCTCTATGGGAAGGAGAGAGGAGCAGAGACATCAAGATTACCCCGAATCCTATCAGAATCCGTCCAGCCCCACAGTGAGCCCAGCTGCTTTCTGGGCACAGCTCTAGGGGCAATGGTAGGGAAAGGGCAGGAGAGATATAAGGTACAATAAGTCAACAAAATCACTTTATGGTACCATATTTGCTAGGTAACACTGTAGATTAGCAGCATTCTTTATAATTCTCATTTTGCTCATTTTCATTAACTGTTATTTCCAGTAGTTTCTTGTTGTAACAGTTCTCTCCAGTGGCATCAGCAGTTCCCGCATCTTGTGTTTGTTCTGTCTCTCTGTTTATTTTGCTGATATTTTTTTTTCCCTTCTACCCATTACTTTCTCAGGTAATATTACAGTGAGGTAGAGAAGAGCTGGCCATCTGAAAACTGACCCCTTTCAACACAATTCTTTTCCTTCATTTTAAATTAAAACAGAAAACTGAAAATAGGATGACTGGATTTATTTCTCTGTCTGGCCACTGGCTGGCTGCGTTAGCCTGATCAAAACTCCATATCCATCTCTAGTGAATTTGTGATTCTAAACAACGTACTGTTTCCTGTAACAGGAAAATATACAATAAACCAGACTTAATTGTTTGCATGTACTCGCTCAGACTGGGAGTGAGTCTTTGCACACCCAGCAAGGAAGCTCATGTACGTACTTTGGTTTCGACCTTGAACCTTGGTCATTTCTGTTCCCTCCCAAGCATGCCCACTTTGCAGTTCTATGTGTTCCTGAAATGACTCTAAATCACACATCGTAGGGTGAAAAAGATCATAAAGGAACAACAAAGGATCAGCAAACATAAAATAGAAGAATGGCAGCCTCCCCACCTTACGCTGCAAAAATCAAAAGGAGTTTTCAAACAGCCCCATTTCCAGTCAGCTGGAGATTTAATTCACACAGTAGTTTACTGTGTCTGCACTTTTTATGCCCCCCCGCCCCTTTCCCCTTTTTTTGTTCTCAATAGTTACTTTTTTCTTGGCCTATAATAAGAGGAACCTAATGACTGAGCCTTACATGCAAAAAAGCTTTTCCCTTCAATGTGTGCTGGGCAGAGGGGGAATGATAGGGGTGATTCACGGGGAAAAAAAAGCTGGTTTTTTGCAAAGAGCTTTTGTATTGTAAAGTAATTCTAGTATTTCAAGAAAAGGGGACAAGTTCACATAGAAAATTATGCCAACTGAGAGTGTTTGAGTCTGCAATTTTCTTTGCACGCTGTTGGGGCCAGTGATCACTCTGGATTTGTGGGTGACCGTATCCAGCGCTGCTGGTTTTGGGGCAGTCCAGTCACAGCTCGTGGTTGTTGTTAACTGTTTCTCCTCTGGTGAGTGAGGTGTTTTCCTGGTGATTTTTATTAGATAATGGCTCAGCGGGAAACTGAGCAGAAGAAACGTTTTCATAATTGATGGCTCAATTTCAGTCCTGAAAACACTCAATGGCTTTTTCAGCCTCACTAACACTGGAAATTATTAGAAATTATAAACTGAGATGTGGCTGGAGCATATCAAAATGGACAAGTACCAAAACCCGCAGGCTTGATGGGTTTCCACTTGGGGGGAGGGGATGTGTGCAGATTCTTGCAGAATTTCACAGAATTAGGCACAAGAATGTTCATATTTGGGGAAAAAATAATGGTTGTAGGAGTGTCAAACTGCATGGATGCATCAGAAACCATTTTGAAATTTGACATGTAAGGAAAAATTAAGCAACAACCACCCTCGTACAGCTGCATTTGCTCTGCAGCCGCATCTAAGTTTTGGCCTCTGTATGTTCTGTTCTTTCAAGGACAACAAGCAAGGGAAGCTGCCTACCTCCAGCCATCCCTTTTGGAAGGCAAAGTCACCATGGAACACCTCATCATGAATATATCCTTCCGCAAGGCAGAAATTTTATTGCCATTTTATTGAATTGCCACAGGACAATATCACTGCCCTGAAAACGTTGTTAGGAAAGTGTGTGTAACAAATGCACCAGGCAGCACGCTGCTGCAGGGATGTTATTTCTGCCATGCACATGCACCGTACCATGACTAGGGTCAGCAAGAGCAGGGCTGGTGGAGGTCCCAGGGGTGTTTATGAGAACTATACTAACAGGAGAAACTCCATCCTGGAAATGGCTTCATAGTGGAAATCATCTCCACCTCTGATTTCACTTTAATCTGATAACATCTATTTATTTTATTTAGGAGAAACTCCATCCTGGAAATGGCTTCATAGCAGGAATCATCTCCATCTCCGATTTCACTCTAATCTGATTACATCTATTAATCCATTTTACCACCTTGGACATGCCTATCATTGCACTGAGGGAACGCAGAGACGAAGGGCTAAAAAGTGTGAAGGAGTGTCTTAGTCATGCTGATGACAAAGGGAAAACTGGTTATGGGTTGGATCCCTGGAAAGAGCTGTCTGCACGTCAGGTTTCCATGCCCTGCTGCATCCTGCTTCCTGGAGGCACAGCCAGCCTCTCCAAAGAACAGGTCATGCTGGATGCTACCGATTCCGTCCTCCAAAGCCACAGGCAAACATAATGGGTCATAGAAAGACCTGTGTTGAACCCTGATACAGCCAACCCATAGTTAATTCAGAGTTTTTATTATTAGAAGCAGACCATTTTAGTTTAGTCTTTCTATGTAGGCATTAACCAGAAGGGTCATTGATTTCTTTAAAAGCCAGGGTTTTTTCTTTTTTTTTTTTTTTGTTATTAAGTGGATAGCTGCAAGCTTTGCTTTCTTTTAATGCAAATGATCTTATTTGGACCTGCTGACATTAGAAACTTTCACATGCATTTTGAATCTAGCATGGAGGCAGAGAAAATAGAATATTGCTTCAGCTCATTTTATGAGAGCTCTTTAAACTGGGAAGAAAAAAAAACCCAAAACAGCAAAACAAAACAAAAGAAAGAAACAAAGAAAAAAAAGAAAAGGAATACAACCACAACCATAAGAGAGGATTTGTTGTTTCTCTGTCCCCTGGCATTCCCCTCCTTCTCCCTTCTCCCCCTTTTCATTTCCATCGCTTCAGGGACTTACTACAGCATTGGGATTAATGGACACCTAATGCCATCTCTGCTTTACAGCCTGGAAAGTCTCTTGTCTAGTTTACATTGATTTTTCTTTTCTGATGCATTTGCAGAATCTGAGATACCGATGGCGGGAAACATAGATAAAGAGAGAAGACATGAGAAAGAGATACATTCTCTGCCTCACGCTCCCAGAACTGAAAATGCTCGTAGACTTTGGAGCCCGTAGATACTTCCAGCAACAAACACCCACTTACTCTTTCCTGCCATCCTAGAGGACATAGGAAGGGCAGGAGGGATAATCTTGCTCTCTGGTGGTCTGGTGTTATCCATCACGCAGGAACAGATAGGGAATGCGTTGCCTTACAACAATTCCCAGTGCGGTTGGTCTCTTTTGTGTGATTTGGCACTATGCTCCTTTTCATTGTAGCTCTATGTTTGTTATAATTACTATTAACAAGGCTTAAGTAATTTCCCAGGATCTTCTCCATAAATGGATGGACACAACGGTCACACTCATGAGGAAGATAATACCTCCCCTCACAGCTGTGCAGAAAATGTGACATTAAATGCAGAAGATCAATGGGAAAATCTCACAAGGCTGAATGATATCCAAAATACTTGGGAAGGGCTAGGAACAGGGGTTTTGTGAAACCAGACTATTGCTGGACCATCGACTCAGTGGCACATCATCCACAGCAAAGGGTGCTACTCTCTGCCAAACCTTACCTCATGGAAGCACAGCCTACTTCTCCATTAAGTGGTATTATTTTCTCCTTAAAAAGTACTGAAGTAAATTAAGGATGCTGTACCATACACCTATGAGGTGAAATGACCTGCAGGCACATCAGTAGGTCAGATCAGATCAGCTTTGACAAGACAAGCAGGGTAGAGATTGTTCCCTGAGTCTACACCTAGTCCCCAAAACCTCACCAGTAGCACTGCAAAACTCAACAGCTCTGCAATCTTTCATTTATTAGTATCGTGCACAAGTGTTACTCATCAGTAATACAGAAAAGACGGATGATCTTCTAGTTAAGATGCTAAATGTTGCCTGAAGCCAGGCTGGTTTTTAGTAATAGTGACAAAAACCCAGTGTCAGAAGGAAGAGAAGGAAAATGCTATCTTGTGAACAAGCCCCTCTCATGTCTTTGGTGTCAGCTTTGTAAATCTGTTGAAACAGAAGATGGAGGAAAAGCTGGGAATGATGCTTAAAGGTGACCCAACACCACTTGGGGTCCATCTTCCGCTGGCTCAGTGTACAAGTAAACCTTCTGAATAGAGAGTTCTTGCTTAGACTGTGTTAGATATTGGTGGCATCTTTAGGTATCTTGGAGGTTCCTTAACAGACAGTTTGGACTCCCTGTTAGGCATCAGTTTGTCTGCATCAGAGACAGAAAGGGAGGGAGACAGATGCCACCTCATGTCATCCTCTCTTTGCTGTGCCACTCTGGGCAAGTGAGAGACACGTTGTACTTCAGGACCCATTTGCCCTTGAGTGATGGTGCTGCTCGGCTGGTTACGAAGGCATCTCATTCCCCTTCAACCACCCCATAATGCACCTTATTTCCACAATACCATCTCGTATCATGCCACTATCTCAAGGCAAGTGAGTCACAAGGCTTTTTTTCCCCACTCCAAGCTCCCAGTTCCAAGCAGTTCTTTTCACTCTGCCATGAAAGGGAGTAAATTGTTGTTCAAACAAGTGTGACCCCATGCTTTGCTGTCATCAGGACAGCTTTTTAGAAGACATTTAATGCTTAATATGGAGCTCTTGACAGAAATGAGCTATTCCTTGCTGGGCTCCTGACAGATTGCTGGAGTGTCTCAGGAGGAACAAAAGAGATTTATCGGAGAGAAGGTTTTCTACTACAGACAAGGAAAAAAACAGGAATGTAGTAGTTAAAAGACCAAAAAGCAGGAAAATTAAAGGAACCCTGGTGATAGGTCCTGTTTTCCAAAGGTTTGCAAACATTCAGATTAATCTTGGGAAATAACTAGAATCTCAAGTTTTCATTGCAAGAAATTACATGTTGCCATGATGATTGTTTATTTATTTATTTATTTCTACTCGAGTTAATAACCGCATTCGGGAAATTAAATGGAAAAATAGCATACATTTCTGTTGGGACGGCTCTGAAGCATTCAGGAGAAACAGTATACATATCTTGACAGCATCATTTCTTTTCCCATGCATATTTTCACATCTAAGGAAACCTGGGTTTGTTTGCTGTGTTTTGCAAGACGGTTTTCATCCTGTTTTCAGGTTCCTATACAAACATCAGCTGTTTGAGCTGGATCCTGCAAACCTCCAGAGTTTGTTTTCTTCTGCTTTTGAGATTCTGAAAATTCAGATTTTTATTCATTATTCACCTCTCCCATTGTTCCACTGTGAGCAAGAAGAAAGAGGTAGTACCTTAGCTGACTGGCTGCACAGTGTGAACAACGAAGAGACAGTTTTCCAACAGTCCAAAGTCTAAAATCTTTATCATCTTGTAAAGTGAATCCTGAAGGATAAACCAGTGGGAAAAATCTTTTAAATGACTTGTTTGTCTTATTACTGTTCACTTCAATGGATGTTTGACCTACAAATTCTTCAGGTACACTTTGACAATTGCACCCTATATCCATCCTTTACTGTGTTCAGAAATAATAAAACAAAGAAATTAATTTTTTAATGAACATGATTTGCTGCAATGCATTCTAGCAGCTGACTTCGAAAGCTGTGAGGTGACCCAAACTCTCAACACCCTGGGACACGACCACAAGTAAAGCTGGATGCTGTAGATCTGCTGAGATGGACAGGCCAATAAATATGGTGCAGACTGCTGTCCCTTCCATGAAGTCAGGGGAATTATGCTGAGTTTCAGCTCCTAAGAATCTGTCCTTGACTTGTCAAAACTTTCTGAAAAACTCACAAAAACCCCCAGACCTTCTCCACAGGAGAGGTGTTCAGAGTTTAAAATGTGTGACAAGGTTCAGATGTTCACAGTCCGTCCCTTGCAGGGAGGGAAGTCCAAGGCCAGTCTCAGAGGTCTCTGGACTTAATCTAGGGTGGATGGAACTGTCCATGACAAGTAGAGAGGGGAAAGAGGGCAAATTTCTGACAATAATTCATTCCACATAATGTTAATCTGCTCTGACCTACCCATTGCAGATCCAGAGCAGATGGATAGACCTCAACGATATCCTCCCAAAAAAACTCAATGAAGACCATAAAATCCACTGACCAAAGCAATGAATGTCTTTCCTGAAGACCAGAGGTTTGTCCCGTCACCACGTGAGCCCTGGATTTCAGCTCATGCTGTGCCAGTCGTCAGACTAGCCAAGCGCTGGTACAATGCTCTCTTTATTGTTTTATTTTTACCATGAAAGCACCTCAGAGAAATAACTGAGGATCAACACCCTGTCACATTAAACAGCTTAAGAGAATAGAAAGGGCAGACTGTGTCCCAGAGACCTTATGATTTAATTGAAATTGCAGAAACACACCCAGATTTGAGGAAGGACTCGGTTTATCCTGTTGTTCTGCAAACGAGTTTTCTCTTGTTTCTCGAGAGAGAAAGTTTCCTTCTTCAACTCTCGGCTCTAAGTAAAATCCTGCTTTCTTCCTTCTTTTTTTTTTAAACTTTTTTCCCCTCCAAACACAAGAGGAAAAGCAAATGAAAGGTGAGAGCTGATTGAGTGAGCAACAGCGGGGGAAAGAAATGAGTATTTATCAATGTTCCTCTCCTTTTAAAGCACATCAATTCTGAAGCTGCTGACAGAGGTCTTGCTGTAACTGCTGGAAGAACCTCCAGGAGCTAATAATTTTATGTTCAGGCTTATGTAAAACCAGTTTTGATTAATTATTGATACAAAGTTGGGAAAATGAACATTCGCCCTGCCTTGGCACGGCCCTATCAAATAAATGAAGCTGCGGCACAGCATGTCGTCCCAACCCGTTCCTGTCTGGCGGTTTTTCATTAGCGGGGGGTTGCTGGGGCTCCTGGTGGGGACCAGCGTGTCTCCTCCTATCGCAATGTCCTTTGGAGAGCTTGTTTTCAGGCTCCTGAAATGTAAGAGGAACCACGCCAGGCAATACCAGCTTTCCTTACCCTCCTCATGCAGAAGTGGACCATATTCCCTTTCGTGTGATCATTGAACTGGGCAAATATACCTTTTTTTTTTTTTTTTTTCCAAGTTTTGACTTAAGATTAGTGCCTGAAATCTGTTTAATTTCACCATTGCTGGCTGGGGTTCAGCTGAAGGCACAATGTTCCTATGTCCAGCATAGCACTCCCGTGGGCTGCCGAACAATGGATCCGTGCACAGAAAGCAGCCTTGACAATAACTGCTTAGCAGATTTAATTCAATTCCATCTAATTAAATAGGTTCAGCAGCACAGAGCCTGCAGAAATGGCTGCGATCTCATGCTAGACACGCAGCTGCAGAGCTGCAACATGTGCTTGTAAAAGGCGCAAAAAGTACGTTTAACCTTCTTTTACTGGAAAGCCCCTCGCAACATAAAAATCTCTACAGCGCACATATACTAAAGGGCTGCTCTTAAACTTTTTGGTGCCAACAGTAAGACACAGACCCAGAGTTAGGGACACACCTCTGTGTTCCCATCCCACATTAGACAGACACAAACCTCCTTTTCCATTCTGCAATTCTATTTTCTGCCTGGATCCATTCCCATTGGGTTGTGTGGGGCTGCACTGGTCCTAGTTGGAGCATGATGAGGTGGAGAGGGGAGTTTTATCAACTGCTTCTTGGTAACCAAACATCCTCAGTCATCTTGCCCATTAATAAGCATGTTGTATAGCCCTGCTCTTCACTCCATCACTTTCGTGTCCTTTCCAGAGTGATGCCATTTTACATCCCACAGCCTTTTATATGCTCCTGATGTCCAATACAGATAGTCTGTTCTTATCATCTTTCTCTTTTTCTTTTTAGCACTCCTGGCTTCCCAGAACCATTTTCTAGGGCTGGCTTTTATACAATGGTTTGAATTCTTAGCTCTTCACTCTTCCAGTTGTTCTTTACAGATATGGAGGGCGGGTGACTTAAAAGCTCCATGGCTTAATTCAGGTCCCCTTGAACTCACTAGTATAGAAAAACTGAACTGCACATTTTCATTAATTTCAACAGGGGAAGAGTAAGGCAAGTACATTGGGCTTTGGAAATTCACCCCCTTGATGTTTTCCCATCACCCTTTCCCTGTCGTTAGCACGCTTTGTACCACTGCTCCCAGGTCTGCTATAAAGTGGGCTCCTATTTTCATTCTCTTTCGCACCTGTCCATCTACATGCTTTAACGTGTTTGAATTCCTTTTTCATGAATTTTGTAGGACTGCAGTCCTATCTTGCAGAACAATTACTGCTGCTTTGGAATGGAGTTTACACTGAGTTATTCTCAACCAGAGCTCCGTTTGCCTAGGAATATGTCATCCAGCCATATTATGGAGACATCATCTGCAGCCTCATAGCTAAGTAACAGGCTTTTCTTCTCTTGGGCAGTCAACACTATATACCCTTAGAACCAGAAGCAAATTTTTAATGAGAAATTTTCAAATAAAAGTTTGCTTGATATTATAATTAACATGGACTTCAAGCATGCACTATTCTATTAGAGGAAACTAAATTGAGGTAGATTGTAGCTGAACTTGTTGCTTCTCCTATTTCCTCATGTCCAATTTCATAGTAGTGTAGCAGAGAACATGTCTTTAACTGAGCTGTGGGTGGTATCAGAAGCTTTGTTCCCTACCCTAAGAGCAGTGATAACCAGTTCACCCTCATCATACCTGTAGTCCCAAAGGCCAGCTTGGAGATTATCCTGCAAACTTCCCCAGTGAGATTTATGCTGAGAGGCACATGGTTTTCCAGCCAAATGGAAAAGAGTCCAAAGACCTGAAGTCAAAACCTTAGCACAGTCCCATCAGTTCGGTGGTTTATTCACCTTCAGTGTACTCCCATGCAGCAAAATAACATCCCATGCCTGCCTGGACTTCAGGTAGAAACTTTAAAGGGTGGAGAACCTTCAAGCTGCACCAAGACAGAAGCCACCACTGGTGCCTTTCCTACTTGCTATTCTTGTTGAATATAACCTAGAAAGCAGATCCCTTGTCTGAACTCAAGCGCAAACTCATAAAAATGGCATGTGAGATCTTATTGATCACTCCTCTCCAGGCAGTTGTACAAGACTTTCTTTCCAATGCCCAAAATTATGTCTGAAATCAGTTTAGGGAATGAGCAAGTCTTTTAATTAAAACAGTCTGTTATGATGAATCTGTTATTACAAAGTCCTACCTATGTAAAACATTAATAATACAAATTTCATTTGTTTATGTCAGCACCAAGCATTAATTTTTAATGGCGAAACGTGTGAGTTATGAAAGGCATTAATGCAAAACAAATCACCAACTGAGAAGGGAAAGGAAATCCATTTTTTAGGGTAAGCAGTGGGAATGAAATATTATTGTGGTTCTAACCAGGGAAAAAAATATTTCTCAGGGCTCCAAGAGCAATTGGAAAATACCCAGTGAAACCTTGGGTTTTATCATCGTGCTTAGTATTAGTTCTATATCTAACAAAGATTGTGTCCATTTCATCCAGCACATGCCTTGATGCCATCTCCGAAGAAGTCTTTTACATGAAATTACTCTAATTACCACACAACTGCCATGAAAGCAGATTGGACAAGTGCTGCATGATAACCACCTCACTGTTGCGAATGAATGAGATCATGGGGAGCCCAGAAGTCACTCATGCTCAGCTGGCGGGGCAGATTCATTACAGACGTACATGGGAGAAAATCTGTGTGATTTAGGAGTCACTCCTGCTTACACAAGCCATAAATTAACACCACACATTAATTGCAGGCTCGTTCTTACAGCTTATCATTGTAATTCTGCAGGATAAATCAATGCCAGATCATTTTCAAAAGGGACAATAAGGGAGCTGGTTGAGGTGAGCTGGTCCTGGGTCCAAGGCAAAGCTACAGAGAAATCATAGCTTTTGATAGGACTCCTGCAGTACCTAGCATCTTCACATTTAGCCCTTACTCTCACAGCTGTTTCACAACACAAAAATGCTATTAAACCCTAGGCAGAGAGAAAACGTAAAATCCCCAAGTGTCTAGAGACCATGTCTTACCACAGCTCTTTAGCAGGGCTTAGGGTGGTGGGTTAAAAGGGGTTGTGGGCAATACAGGAGCAAAAAGCATCCTAGTCATCTGCCTGATTTTCAGTGAAACTGTCCAGATGTGCAAAGCAAGGCCATGTCTCCTTTTTTCACCTGCTTGCTGTGGGAATACCATGGCTGTAAGGGGTTTGCAGAATGCCCATGAAGCCTAAAAATAGTATCTATGCATAGCATAGACATATTGGGACCCAAAATGTTGTGCTAACAACAGTCAGTGAGCTGGATGTTGTGCTCTGCAACAATGAAGAACTCAGACAACAGATTTCAGTGGTGGGATAGTGTGAGAGTGGCAAAGGACTGGGAAATCACTTATTTCTGCTCAATGGGTCTCCATGAGCCACATGGGCCACCACCCTGGCACAGCATAAGTAACACTTCTTTTTACTGCCAGCCCAGTGGTGGTTGTTAAAGGACTGCTACAGAGCTACAGAATGGGGACATTATCTGGTTTTGAGCTTTACAGAACTGGACCTGGCTTTTTTTTCCAAGTTAAGACTTCAGCAATATAAGCAATACATCTTGTAGCTTCCATTTCTCTCCCACACTCTTCCTTTCTTTCTGTCTTTCTTTCTTGTCTCAGTCTAAAAAAGTTGCTGATATTAGCAATAAAACAAGAATTTAATATCATCCTACAGGGTGCTACGACAAACTGCCCCTTGGTTCCATTGATTCAACAGGCCTGAAATATAGGAAGGCGTCTAAGGGGAAAGAATACAAGATGAACTTTGCAGATATAAATTCTGTAATATTGGATTTCTCCTAACACATTTCAGGGCTGTGTTGTGTTGCACCGGCATCTCTCCCTTTGATGCTACAAGATCTCTGTTAGCGAAGCAGTAGGTTCTAGTTGGTGAGGCATTTAGAGCGGTCCGTGGTATTTCATCTCAACAATAGCCCTGATATTACAATGTGTGACACATCCACTGCTTCATGCCTCCAATAGAGACACACCATCCAGCCTGAGGGGACCAGAAACCTGGCTGGAAGCAATTTAAGGTTTTCTTCCTCCCAGCATCAATGTATGAGGTGACATAAATACAGGAGAGGTTGAGGCTGTAGGGGAGAACTTGCTGTGCCACGTATCAAAGACCTCATAGGAGAAGCAACTGCAAATATTTGGGACATGATGCTGCAATCCCTTATTTCTTCTCACACACACACCCATTTTCCCTTCAATCTATAAGTATTCATTTGGCAAGGCTTAGTCTTTTTCTCCTTTTGGATATTAGCAAGTTCACTTTCAGAATTCATGACTTGAGAAATGAGATTCGGTATATGACACAGCATTCCAAAAACTATCAACTTGCCATTCTCTTCCTCTTGAAAAGAAGAGTCCAGATCGCTCTGAAAGGCTTTCTTATAAATTCTCAATCTGGCGTTTTGCATGATGTTGCATTCGTATTACAAATCAAGTAGGCAATTGCCTCCATGCCATCCTCTTGCCCCTTGAAATTAAGGCCAGAGGAGGAGCAAAATGGAATAGCTCATTGCTTTGTTCTACCACTTCAGGAGCTGGCTTTGACCTCTGAGATCCTTTCATTTGAAAATCTGGCTAATTTAAAATTATACAAAAGAGGACAAGGATAGTGCCTGCATGTGGTGCGGAATACAGTAAGATATGCAATAAATTATGTCTGCGTTCTCTTTAACAGCGATTTGCACATAATCTGTTTGCTAGCTGTTAGTTCCATAGGTGAAGTCTCATGTCCAGGTCCGTCAGTCAGACACAAAAATGATGGGTTCATGTTTGTTGCAGGAACAGCTTTATAAAATGCTGTTCAACATGATATCTCTTCTGTTAAAATGATATCAAAAGCCCAGTGGTTAACCAGCAAATTGAAAAGACAAAACCATGCATTTTTGGTGCCACTTCTCCAAGAACTCCAAAAGCTTTTTATTTCTTAGAAATGAGAATGGAGGTGGGGAGCGGGGAGAGGGAGTAGTTTCTGCTCTGGGTTGCTCAAGCTACAGTATTCCTTGAAAGGCAGCACAGAACTGTTTCGTATATGATAAAGTTCATGTATAATCAATAAAATGAACTTGAGATCCACTTGAAAGAGGGAAAGGGTCAGTGTTGATAACCTTCACAATTCTTTTTATTTATTATTAATACTGCTTGCTGAAACTCCAGCAACAAGAAATACAGAATACTAGGCAAAGCAGAGACTCCTCTCTCCGCTTCCATCATCCTTCTGTCTACCCAGCTGTTTTATTTTTCCTCTAACTCCATCTCTTTCACTCTGTTGTTATTGAGTCTTTTGGGACTGTGCCTAAGAAACAGTGAGTACCTTGGGGCAGTAAAACACAAGTTTCCGAAACAAGTTGTACTCGAGAATTTTTTCCGGAACTGCCAAGGGGAAAAACTGTGGAAAGGGCTGACAGGTTTTTTTGAATTTTCTCATCTCTCAGTGTGTAGAATACCTCAGTTTCACTGTAAAACACAGGATACGTCCCTCGCCGCAGTGTCTAGTGACAATGTTTGTTCCAGTGTCAGTGCCATGCTTTGAGAGAACCAAATGTACAATAGATAGATGTCTGAGATAGCCAAAGACTGGGTCATGTCCATCTATAATCAAAACCTTTCTTAAATATAAAATAGGCTTTCTGAGGTTCTTTATCAACATAGGCATAAGACAATTAAATAAATACCTTTAAAAATCTATACTTCTCCAAATTAAGATCTCTCAGAAGCAGAGCCTATAAACACTGTAGGGACTTGGTTGTTGGTTTTAATGGAGGTAGGAAGAGATAGTTTCTTGATTTGGGAGGGAGTTTTTAACCTGCAAACTCTGGGAAGCAAAAAGTGTTCAGGAGCACTGACAACTTTTGTGTGAAAATTTTCCAGCAGCTTTACTGCTGCTACAAAGTAAATTGTTCCAAATTTTGCAGCAGTCTTACAAAATAGTCATGGGTGGGAATTTGAGAAAGCCAAGTTTCCTCCCCTCTTCTCCTGCATCAGTACTCCTCTGGTCATCCTCTTGCTGTGCAAAGGCAATTGTCTCCAGTTTTTCGTCCTTTGCTTTCACTGGTATCAGCTACCAGATCTATGTTTCCCTCCATCAGCTCTTCCATATAGGAAAAATGCTCTCATGTAAGGTGCTTGCCAATGATCATCTTCAGGTTTTCTTCATTCAATTACAGCCTGGAATGATTTATTATAGTTATTTCAGCTGTCCCTACCCTTTGGCTCTCAAATTATTCTCTTTACTGTTTACTATTATTATTTGTATTATTATAACTTCTAGTTGCAGACCAGAACAAGAACGTGCTTTGCATTTTTCAGTCCCCAGGTTCCTGAGTGGGTTATCCCTTTGTTATTTCACCGAGGGACAATGTATGTATAAGCTGCAATTTCCCAGTATAACACAGCTGTAGTTACCTGTATAGATGCACCACTGAATTTACAGGCATATTCAGTATTTCTTCACATGGATGTTTCATTACATTAATATGAGATTAAAGTGTCTTACTTGGGGCATCCACATTCTGAGCTGTGAGAGCTTGGATTTCTTCCCCCTCCACCTTGCAAGCTGTTGCTTTTAACATCCCCCTTAGGATTTCTCCTATCTGACAACCTTTCCCACTTCATCTTAAGGTGTCCTGGGTGGTTGCTTGTGAAGAAAGGAGGGCACCTTAGCCGGGAACCCATTTATAACCAAATCAGCTTCTTGGGCTTGTATTCTCTTGAGACAGTGGCTGCTATAGTCTTCATGGTCATCTAAATGCACCCACACTATATTTTGCTGTGCCTTGAAGTCAATTCATAACACATCACCTTCATTTGGCCATAGACCAGACCCAAACTGGCACTTAAAATTGTCAGCACAGAGGTGAAAAGCTGTTTAGCCGACGAGGCAGAGACTGTGATGTCAGATGCCATTTGCTACTTGAAAACATAAAAAGCATCCTTTCTTTGAAATGTGATCTGCCTGTAATGTGATTTCAACACTGATGTCTATTATTTAATACTTACTTTTAACTTGAATTTTTACCAGCAATTTTAAAAAACTATTCCATTGTAATCTCATAGAAAGTTTAAAGCAATTTTTTATTAGTGCATAACTCTAAAATACCACTTTGGAATGAAGAATTATCTCTCAAGCACTTACTAGATAGGCTTTACTTTACTGTTAGTTAATCTGACAGTGTTTTATTAATAATCAGCCCTTTTTGTATTACTATTATGCATTTTTTTCTGTTAACGCAGTCTATATCTCTAGCATCACCATTATAAAGAGGACTGTGAAATATCTCTCAGATATGCTCTGTAGGAACAAAGTAGATAAATATTGCGAACAAATCACAGGCGCTATTTTTTGTTGAATTTTCTTGCTGTTAATAAACAATGAAATATTTAATACCAATTTTAAGAAATATTTTTATAGGTGGAAATCAGATTGCAGCACGTTCTACGTCCACCGCATGGGAAGAGGGGGGGAGTGGGTGCTCTTGTTTTATGATTTTTGCATCCTTGCTTGTGATTCATTGTTCTAAACCAGCCCACAGCTCACTGCCTGTGCTCGCCGTTATTTTGGTACAATTCTATAGCAGGAGTAGAACAGGTAAAAGCCTGAATCTGGTCTCCTTCCTCTGTTTTAGATTATTTATCCCTAGATATAGTGCACTATCTTCATTCTTCATTTAAACCCAATCCAAAAACTGAAGATAAGTAGCTTAATGATCATGTTCAATTTAATAGGTTTATGCAGGAGGTGTGTGGCAAGCCTGTTATTTTTACAGTGCACAATTCAATTCACTTCTCCAATGATTCACACCAGCGCAAGTGAAAGAAAAACAGGCTATGGAAATCCAGTCTGAACATGTGGGCTTTCAGCTTTTCATTAACCCACACTTCTGACCACTTCAGTGCCCTCGGGTTATTTCACTGTCTACAGTGTTTGCAATCACTCCCCTGGAGTACAATCTGCAACCAGAATTAACACCTTATTTATGCCTTCCCCCCAGTCATTAAGATTGATGTGGAGTAAAAATGGTGCTAATATTGATCCTTTTGGGCCTTCTGCTGGACAGTGTTTTCAGCCGTGCTTACCGCACCGCTGATTTCTGACCCATTCTTTGCTGCCTGGCTGGCAATTTTCCATCTCTGCCAATACCCATCCTGCTTTGGAGAATTATTTGCAAGGTGCATTTCATGTCTTGCAGAAAACTAAATAAGTGCTGTCTCCTCCCATGTTCATTTTTAGAAGGATCTTGCCCCTGACCTCACATTGATTTGGACCCCACTACAGCGTAACCAAGTGCTGCTTTGACCTAAATATCTGATGGGACATTATTTGCCTACAGTTATGTGTGGGGCCAGGGGAGAGCCCATCCATAGACCAGAAATTGGGCAGATTCAGAAGTAATTGTCAGTCTCTCTTATTTCCTCCTTTTAAGAGCTGTGCCACCTATGGGATCTAATTTTGATCTTGAAGTTTAAAATCAGATGTGAAACAGTTACAAACCATCCAGCCAAAAAAGTTTCCCAGTTTTTCTGATAACATTCTAGTGATTTTTCATTTTTTAGCAATGTCAATAAACCATATTTCCTTTGAGGCATAAAGATATTGTTCAGCTAGATGCTCTGTTGTGCCCATAAAAGGTGAACTCTGTTATAAATATTTATCTTAAAAGCTGATTCTGCAGAGGCTAAACTACCTGCCATTACCTTCAGAGCAAAACCTCCCATTGACTTCAATGGGTGATGATTATTAAGACTGAACTCTTACCACATGAGACCCATGAAACTGTAAGCTTTCCAA
This sequence comes from Patagioenas fasciata, assembly GCF_037038585.1. Taxonomy (NCBI): domain Eukaryota; kingdom Metazoa; phylum Chordata; class Aves; order Columbiformes; family Columbidae; genus Patagioenas; species Patagioenas fasciata. The sequence continues at coordinate 5,624,006 of NC_092539.1, forward strand.
ATCAGGCATATGTGTAAAACCAGAATCTGCATCTTGGGAGCATGAGGTGAGTTCTGCTGGGCATTTTAATGCCAAGATAGATAAGTGAAATTATACATGGCTCGAGCCAACACTTCATTAAACTGGCACAGAGATTTATGGACCCTCAAGAGCACAAGGTTTTTCCCACCTTTGAAAACATCAAAGAAAATCAGAGAAATAACTTTTCAGTCTAATCCTAATGACCAAAAGCCCCACAGAGCAGTCTAAGAAAGAAGCAAACATATCAACACAAATGGGAACTGGCTTCTGAAAGGAAGATTTGATCCAGAGAGCTGGATGATCACTAGGAGGAGTGATCAGTAAAAAGAAATTCCACTGAATTCAATTATCCATTTCATCTGCTCCTTATCAACAGCTTTATTGATGAAATCTTCATTGCTTCCTAATTGTTTGTCCCAGTTTTTTGTGCTTTTCTGTGGAGGGCTAGTTTGAAAAGAAGTTATTTGTAACTCAGCAGCTATCGATTTTATTCCTTTTCTAGTATATTAAAGGTCCTGCTTTATCTCTGTTACAACTCCCTCCACATACGCCATAACATTTACTGCATTCTTAAAGTTCTTTCCTATTCAAAACTGTCATTAATTTATAATAAAACAAACAACACAAAAAAAACCCGAAGCCCTGGTATTTGAATGCAGGAGAATTTCAGTTGACACTCCTGTATAAACCCTTTTGCATCCAATGATGCAACCTCTAGGCCACTGTGTGCAGTGCTGCTCAGCCCAGCCGAGACAGGAGAGCATAAAATCAGAGTTCATTGAAGGGATCTGAGGATATTCCCACAGGAAAAAAAACCAGTTCAGTACGGGAATAAATGTAAAAGGAAAGTGGGGAAAATGATACAAAGTGACGGACAGACTGAGGGTGGGCTGAGAAGAACAAAGAGACAGCTGATGGGGTATTAAGAAGTAGCAAATTCAAAACGGATAAAAGAAACTGTTTCTTCACAGTTTGTTTCACTACCAGAGGAAACCTTTGAAAATAAGAATTTAACAAGATTGCCGGGGGACTGGCCACTCACTTGGATAAGGAGAAGGCCCAGAATTAGAGCAGTTAATGCTACAAACCTTTAGAAGAGACTTCACACAATTCTCATAGAAAACAGTGTGTATTAAAGAATAAGTGGGAGGGAGGGGGAGATGGATTATCCTACATCTGTTTGTTGTGCAGTGCTTATATCTTCTTTAGAAGCATCTGGCATTAGCCGTAGTCATAGGCTGATCCAGGCTGACAATTGTATTGTTGCCATTCTTTGGTGTCCCTTAGTTGTTTCTCTTCTCTCCTCCACCTGGCTATAGCTGATTAAAAATCCTGAAATTAATTTCACACAACAATTCAGAACTGTTTTCATCCTGAAAGGTTAAAATTAGACTCATTTTTCCTTTTATTTTCTTTTTTTTTTGTCCCTCAAAACTTATGGTGAAATATTTTAATGAAAACATTTACTGAAAACAAAGGTGCCAGTAAACAAAATATGTCAGTATATATTTGGGAAATGTTTACAATTCAAGACCTTGAGGAGAGACTGAATATTTTAATAAAACACTTGCTTTTAATGAAAAGCACACTTTTTTAATAAAAGGATTGCTTTTACTATTTTCTTTTAAAAAAAAATCTGAAAAATCTTGACCAACTCAGGTCCCAAAGATGAGTTCAAATGGCCCAGAAAGGGATTAGCACAGCTGGGAAACCACAGCAGGTCTCATCCTGGAGCAGGCGCAAACCGGAGAGCCTGAAAGATTAATCACAGGTGGAGGAGCAAAGAAGAGATGAAGGAGCCAAGTCCAGCTCCTGCTGTCAGCAACATCAACAGAAAATCCTTTTTTGACCTGGGCAGGAGCAGGCCACGCTGTCTGCTCCTCCTGGGTTGTCCCTCTGTCCCTTCCCCATCACCAGCTGTGCCAGGATTGCATTGGGAGAAAATACGCTGGCGTTTTCTTGATTAAATTGATGAGATGGGGCTGCTGGCAGCAAATGCATCTCGGTCCCCTGGCACTTTGAAATGAGCTGCTCCTCCCTCCATTCCAACCGAGCTCCGGAGAGAGAGGAGGATGGAACAGGCATTAGCAGAAGCTCTAATTATGGAGAAACAGGGAATACATCCCCATGGTGTGTGGAGCAGGCTGGGGTAGATGCTCAGCCATTCTGGCACAAACTGAGTTACTTAAGGCTTCCTCTATCTGCTGTTGTCTTTGTCCCTTTGCTACATGTTAATTGAGCTTTTCTTTTTTTCCCTTTTTGGTTGAAACATCTGCTTTTAATGCTCACAAACAATGAATCCTTTCTTGTTTTTCCCCTGCTTGCATGGGATGTAAATGCACAGAAAGGGAAATGGGGGTGGGGGGAGAGGGCTGTGTGCCATGTTCTCAGCATCAGCATAATAACCATGATTATGGCTCAGTGCAGCCCTGAGTGACAGCAGGACTCACCTACCTCGGCTGAGCTCACCCAACCAATGTGCCTTTTGCTGGGAGCACCGGGGCTTCCAAAATGTGTCCGTGGGCTCACAGGGGTGCTGGAAGTTTGCTTGCCCCCTGCTGTCAGTACAGCTGACAGATTTCTTAAGAAACAGCTAGCAGGAGCAGTGAGGATGTCTAACACCTTCCCTCTGCTTTAAAGAAGTCAAATAAAATAAAATACTCATATGTAAAATTGGCTGCAAGTCTTATCTCACATGCACACCCGACTGCATCTCAGCAAGGTGGTATCCTGAGAGAGCAAACTCCTGAAACCCGAGCATCCAGTTGATCCAGTGTAAGCTGTATCTATCCTTCCCCAAAATAAAGCCACTTGGGTGTCTGTACACACCCTGGGCTGCCTCCTGTCTCTCTCCCATTTGCTTGCCTACCTCACTGCCTGGAGTAGGCAAGCTTTATCCTTGTGTGTCACTGGCACATATGATGGAGGGTTCAGGGTGCACCACCTCCAGGAAAGCACCTCTGCCTCAACGCTCATGCTGATACTTGGACAAGGTCCTGCTTATTTAGAGGGGTGAGTGGGTACAGGCAGCACTTTCTACCTCTTCACATTTATGCTCATCTCTGTAGTACAAGTGCCACCTCCTTTATTCAAATTCTGCCTCTGGCAAAGTCCTCCTTGAGATACAAACACAAAGGAACAAATACAGGAGCTCGGCTGGGATCTGCTTAGCAGCTGTGCAGGTGAAAAACGGGGAGGTTTGCTCACACTTTCATCTTCCATCCTGTTAGGGATGGGATGAAGATCTCACTTGCTCTCGGAGAGGCGTAGGTGCTTTTTCCCCGTGGGTGTTCATGAAGAAACCCATTCTTCAGCTCCACACCTGCACAGCCCTATGGCACCTGCTAAAACTGTGAATTCTGCAGAAATGGGGCTTAAATCTTTCCATAAATGTGTTCTTATTACTGTTTTGTAATTAATCCATCTCTGGTCTTTGACCTTAGTGCTTTGCTTCACATTAAACAGCTCAGCACATCCAGCCACCACTGTGAGCCAGAAGCGTGTCTTAAGGTTCCCTTAAGTTTCCCTGTGACAATACATAAGTTTACCCTCTGTTAATATTGGAAAATCCTTGCAACACCAGCAGAGCAAGTTATCTGTGCCAAAGAACCACCCCAGAAGCGCTGCTGGGGCCCATTGTCAGCAGTGGGTCTGTTATTCCCACCTGCATTCATTCAGACGTGCACGTATGAATCAACAGCCCCCCACCAGCCTCAGTCTGTGTGTGAAGAAAAAGAGATAAAGGTATTATCATTAAAGAATACAAACCCACCTTCCAGAACCACATGCAAGTGAGCTGGCTGTATCCAGCTCTGGGAGCCTAATGCTTAAGACTCAAAAGTCACTTTCAACTAAATTTCCCCATTTTCAACAAAAATAATGTGTTACAACTACAAGCTGTTCCAGTAAAGCCTTCTCAACAGATAATCAGATTTACATAATTGGGTGCTGGTGGGACCTCAACAAGTCATTGATGTGGCAGTGTGTTTATCGTAGGCACACAGAGTTACTGCTCTTTGCAAATAATTCCTGGTGCCCAAAATACACCTTGTGCAACTGAAGGGGAGACGGAGCAGCTGGGGCTAATTGCCATTGAGGATTTATCACACATCAAGGGCTGTGAGCTCAGTGGATCGATAATGGGTTGAGGCTCCTTTGACCTGACCAGAGGTTCAGATCTAGCCTAGGTCATTTGTAAGACAAGCCTCTAGGAGACAGCTGTTTGTGGGTTAGCGTAAAATCAGTTGTGTTTCTCACCTGCATCAACAAACCTTGATCTGATACTTCTGTCTGATCGTCTCCATGAAAAGCAGAAATACCAGAGGGGAAGAAAGAACTTCACTCCTGCTCACAAAAGGTACTTCCACCTCTGAGCCATATAGCAAGAGGGGAAACTGCTCTACCCTTATGATGGAGGTATAACATACACCTGAATGCAATATTGTGCTGATCGCCCACCTTCCACCAGGCTTACATGAACCTAAAATGAGCTGTGATCCAGTGATTCCTTCTATGCATCTGAAAGTGGGGATAAATCCTTCTCCAGGACAGCAGGACATAATACAAGAGAAGGGCAGAGGCTGCCAGTGTGTTGCTGGTACCTGGGTATGGATAACGCCACATGCCAGGGATGAGCCATGAACAAGGGCAATTTGTGAGGTGGGAAATGGGATTGTCAAAAGAGATGGAACAGAAATGAGGTTTTAATCCCCCAGCCCAATCTTCCCTGGTACTGCCTGTCTGCAGGAGCAGGATTTTATCAGTGTGGTCCACAGGGAACCTTTCTGACCTTCCGTTTGCTGGAGCCTGGCAGAGCATTGCGCTTCTCTGAGATGTGCGAAGACAAGTTTTCAAAACACAGAGCTGCTGCTGTGAGCTGGCCACAGCACAGAAAATCCACACCAGAACACACCGTGTGGGCTGAACTCCGCTGAGGGAGACTGCATAGCTCACAGGTCCTGCAAATCCACAGGAACAGGTATAGCAACATTTGCTGCACTCCTCATTGCCACTGAGCTGATGAAGTCAAACACCTTGGGACCTGCGTATTTTCCAGAGTAGATGAAAACAACCTTCCCTATTTGCGTTTGCAGGTTAAAGAAGAGGAGAAAGCTGTGTGTAAGACCCACAGCTATACTACACAGGAGACAGACCTGAATGTCTGCTTGAAAATTTAGATTTACTTGCATTGTACAGCCTCCTGTAAGTGCTTTATGTACCCGATTCCCCCACCAACTCACCCCCTCTGCCTGTCTGGCTGCCAGATAGACAATGCCAGCACTTGCATTTTCTCAGCTGCCAAAGCACGTTGGCCTGGGACTTCATTTCTCTGTATCACAAGCTACCAGCAGAAACCTTGTCATTGCAATTTTTCACATATTTTCTTCTGCTCTGCTTTTTTTTTATCTCTCGGAAATCTCAAGTCCCCAGCTCATGGCTGTAGGCTATTACTAGACTGGAACAAAACTTATTCTTAGTCCTAAACAAAATGAATAGGGGAAAAGAAAACAGTCGCAACAAAGAGAAAGTTAATGTTTGGAGTAATAATCATCAGAGTTTCCATCTGTACTGGGTCAGGAAGGTCAGGAAAGTGAAAAGGGACACAGGAGAGGATCACATAGCTGCTGTCTCCTCCAAGAGCAGTTCCACTGGTGGCTCTGGCTGACGAACAGGCAAGTGGCAGGTCCACCAAATTGCTGCTTCCACAATATTTCTATCTTGTGTCATGGCAAATTTTACTTAGAGAGGTTGCATCCCAGCTGTGGGCTTGGAATTAGGGCCGCCAAATCCACCATGTATGCAGATAGGGGAGTGTGAGCACTACAGGATTTCTTGCAATAAATGACCCATGATGAGATGCTAAAGAGACATCCCCAGGGCACAGGGCTGTGTTTCACTAATAAAAGGCTCTGTTCCTGCCATGTGCTATCTAACAAACAGCAAAGCCAGGAAAGCAAACTGAGGCAATCCTTCCATTTTCTTGTTTCTTCCCTCGTCTTTCCTTCCCTGCTTTCTCCCACTTGCTTGGGTTTTTTTCCTCTCTCTTCTTAACATTTCAGCTGAAGAAATGAGACTTGTTGTTTTACCAGCTGAGTAAACTTTGAAGGCTTTAAGAAAAATAAATAGTATGTCTTGCTCGCCAGGTGGGTTCTCCCCCACATCTCAGATCCAGTCACAACCCTAATTTAGAATCTGCAGCCGGTTAATGAGCACAGAGGAGACAGAGTCTTGGTGCGGAGAGTCTCTGTATAAGCACAAACACACACACACTTCCAGATGTTTCATCTTTTTAATAAAGATTAGAGCTGTGTGAAAAGAAATGCTTCAGACTTGAAAATAACAAAGCAACCCATGAGAAGGGTACTTAGAGCACTCGTGTTGAGTTGGGGGCTTTTGTTTGTTTGTTTGCTTAATTCTGAACATATTATGCAGAATCCAGCGCTTGAAAATTTCTAGTTTTCTTGCACCGAAAGTGGTCTCCAAAGGACTGAGAAATTTCTCCACATTAAATCAAATGTATTTTCCTGCCCAGCCCCTCTCCCCTCTCTCACCTGTCTCCACACACTTGCACAGACACAACTGATTTTCATAGCCAGGCTATAATTTAACATCTAATGCCTCGCATGAGTACCACCCCTTACCAAATTCTCTTGCTTTTCAGTTTCTATTCAAATTCAAAGTCAGATTATTTTAGCTCTACAGCCCTGGAAAAATGAAATTACAATATTTGAAGAAGTTGCTGGTACTTCTTTCCTCCCTTTCAGTTCACACCAAAGCAAGGTCAACTGTAAGTCTATTTTTTCTGCCTCTGCAGATACAGAGATGGTTGGGGGACAAATAAATATGATTCCAGAACTGGAACTTCCCACTGTAGACAAGAGACAGCTTTTGGTTCTTAGGTGAGCATCCAGAGATATGACTGAAATAAATAAATGGATTCAAAAAAAAAAAATAGCACCCTCTTCATTAGCATAAATACAACTGGACCATGTCTTGGGATAAAGGCAAATCAAGGCCCAATTAGTTGCCTGTGAAGCAATTAATTGGTAGGCAAGACAGGGCTGTAATGAAGCAAAGTTCAGCCTTTATTCCTTTGTATAGGATGCTGTGCCAAGCATTTACCTGCCACAGTAACCAGTAATGGGCAGCAATGAGGGACATGGTTTGTTTTCATTTTTATATTGTTGTGCACCTAACAGTGAGTGGAGGGCAAGTCCTGGTCAGAAAATACAGCAAGATCAAGAACTTTTGTGTTTTAACACCGAATTACATCAATGTGGGGAGACCTTTGCATGATTTTTCCAGCACTAGTCATGCTTTACACCGAGCGTGCCAAACCCAAGCTGTGGGGTACAGCAGTGAAGCTGATCAAAATGAGATACAGTGAAGGGAATTAGGAAAAAAAAGCTGCATCATAATCAACACCAGGTGTAGGCCAATTAAACAGCCGTTCCCATGTGCTCACAGGAGGGCACTCACTCACAATTTACCCAAACAAATCCATGCTTAAAAACTCTCAGGAGTTTCACAGAAAAATCACATTTCTCTTCAGGGCTCTTTAAAAAATATTTGAAAGCACTTTCGTCTGCACAGACCAGCTTTGCACACCAGCAACAGCTCCTTCTCAGCCCAGGAGAACCGATCAGTCTGGATTAAAGTGCTGGCAGATGCTTTTTCCTTACAAAGAAGTAAAAGAGTCCTTCTTCCCACAGCTCTCTTCCTTCAGCTGCCCCCTCTAATCCTCCTCTGACTTTCTTCAAGGGGGTGTTGACTTTTTGCTCATACTTTCAAAAGGCATCTTAGGGGCAGTGAGATATTCAAGTCTGATTTATTTATAGGATCCAGGCACCCAGCACTCAGGCTCCTTTGAAGCCCTCCTAGGATCAGTGGTATATTTATTCCAAGCACAGTTTTCCTTCACTGTCTCATTGTTTGATGTGTAAAGAGGTGCATGTCAAGGCAGACAGAGCTTCACCATGTCCCACCAGGATCTGCTGCACACCCTGTTCAGAGCAGCAGTCCATGTCTCAGCCCCTTTCCCTGAGACAAGGGTCTTTTCCAATGAAAACAATTCTATGATTCTAAGCACGGTAACCCCAACCATCCATGCCAGCTATGGAATCAACCTCAACCCCCAGTCTTGAGCACCCTACAACCTGCTGGGGTGGACATTCCACCCTCATTTCCCCCTCAACCTGTGCCACCCGATTGTGGTTGCTAGTTACAACCCTGGTTGTGCCCAAAATCCCTTTTCCCTGCCATGCTGAAGCTAGTTAGCTTGATTTGGCTGATGGAAACATGGGATCCATCTTGAGCTGCCCCAAGTTATTGTCCATTGTAGCCATCACTAGTGTTGAGTCAAGATAATTCCAGTCCTCCTCTGGATTGTCCAGATTGGTCCTTCATGGGGGGCTCTTCACAATCCACAGGGAAATAATACATGGGACAGATCAGTAAACATGTAGTGAGGGACTTTCCAGGGTTTTGTGTGACTCCTCACCTTTCTGCCAAACACATGCTTTAGTGCTACATGCAAAGGATGCAGCACCAGCAGGAGCATAACCCACAGGTCACTTCTGTAGTGTAGCCAAGGAAGGGCAGGACTAAAAAAGGCCAATTTATGCTCAGAAGACACCTCTGTGGGAACCAGACTTAGAAATAGCTATTCAGTTGATAAAATCCTCCTGTGTGGTCTTCTATCAACTGTAGTTGAACCTTCTTCCCCTTACACTTCTATAACAATAAATCCTGTCATCCTATGCTGACAATTGATTTTGCATGTGCAACTAAGAGGTGTGGCAGGTAAAGGGTAAAGTGTCATCCTCTGGGTCTAGACGTGAATTTCAAGGCTGCTTTCAGCTGTAAACAGTTATTGATTATTCACTTGGAAAGTCAAAGGCAGAGAGGGATAATGCTAGCGATATAAACCTTGGCAGGACACTGCCTGTTAGATGCTGAATTGCGTTCAACTTGTGAGTCTGATGGCATCCGAGTATGTGCTGATCTTTGACCTTGACCTTACGATAACTGAAGAGAGGTCCTGGACCCCATCACAACAAAGCAGCAGCTGGAGTGCAGGAGATGCTCACACCCACCCCTCTTTAGATTCCTCCTCTTGTTTGTGGTCCTCAACAGAATTACACAAGACAATCATCCGGCAGTTGTACTGCTTAATGCTGGTCGTCATCTCTGTTTGAGGTTGTTGATTGTCATCAGGAAGGCTGCGGCTGCCTCTGCCACTTAACATTAGGATTTATCACATCAAATGTCATCATCTTTTTAGTTTTTATTTTCAAGGGATTTCAGCTATAACTACATCATCTGGGGGAAAAGGAAAGTGTGTTTAGCATGAATGAAACCACCTGGAAGCTCTCCTAAGGGTTTTGAGTTTTAGAAACAAGGCCGGATTAAAGAAGCTGCTCCCTGAGCAGCAGAACCAATGAAGCTGGGCAATCAAAGGATTAATGTCTCAGGACTCAACACCCTTCTAAAATTTCTCATATCTAATGAGAGTTGAGCTAACACTGCAGCGTGGGGATATTGTTAGGGTGTCTCCTCTCCTCTATCCATCTGTTTTCATTAAATCCATTGGAATTTAAATTTTTTGAGAGCTGGACCCAGCTGCCAAGTTTGTTTGAAGTAACCCAATAGGTTTGGAGGTTGTTATGTGGGGTCTGATAGATGCCTGGACGCTATATTACAGACACCTCAGTTCCCCAGGAAACTAAGCTAAAACACTTGGGTTCAGTCTCTACAACCTCCTATTGTGCCCAGTCTTTTATAATGACTCTATTTTTAATAATATCTTATAAAAATATAGGATATTTTATAACAATGTGTATATATAGTATTTTATACTAACGTGCTCCTGCAAAATGCTAACACATTCAGTTTGTGCCAGGGCTGAAGAGCTGCCCATCCTGCAAGCACAGTTCCCTGGTAGCACCGTGCCCCATTCAGGGAGAAAACGATCCCTGTGCAGCTCAGGATGATGATGCTCATGAGCTCAGTCTGCAGGACATGCTCAGTAGGGCTGTCTCTGTCACTGGGGACGAGCGAGATGACAGATGTTATATGAGGCCGTGGCTGAAAGAGGAGAGAAGCAATATATATGTATATCTATCAAACAGCCTGGCTTGTGCAACTAATAACACCAGAGATTAGATCAGTTTTACTAATGCTCATTTCTGCCGTTTCCTCAGGTTTTTATATTCCCTTTGGCTTGGGGTATGTAAATAGACTGATTACCTGCTTCTTGATTCTATTTCCAAAACACCACCTTTGCATTGCTTTCGCTAGGGAAGAAAATAATTGATGATATAAACCCAGTTGTATATCTTTTTATTATTATTTGATGGCAGCATTTCCATCACTGTTACGATTGATCAAGCCTTTAAATCCTGTTCAAAATGTACATCTTTCCTCAGTTCCTGCAACTGTCCGTGTAAGAACTGGGAGTTCGTATCCAACAATTCTTTTCTTCTTCTTCCTGCCTATTCCTTTGACAGGGGCTGTCAGAAGAGGTTTCCATCTGCCTTCCAGAGCTGAGTAACCGGTTCATTATAAAGTCAACATGACAGGTGGTGGAAAATAGAATGAACACCTTTCCGTAACCACTGTATTTATGCAAAGAGAGATCAGTCTTCAGTGGAGCTGCTTATTTTTGCAGATGTCCCTGGGCTGGGAAAACTGCATGGACCACAGACAGTAAAAGGATTTTTGTTGTCAGTGGTGTAGAAGATTGCAGCTTCAGGAAAAAAAAAAAAATCAGACATTAAAAAATAAAGTGCATGTTAGAAAAAACTGAAAAGATTAGAGAGAAAGTGTCTGATCTAAATGGGCAAGAACAGTTGTGTCCTCAGACAGCTGTCTCGGATTGCCTAGCTTTGAGTTTAAGATAATTGAGGTTTCGTCAATCTGAAAGCCTTGGGGAAAAAAATAAAAAATAAAAAATAGACATTGAAGAGACAAGTTCTGAGACTCAGAGGTCTCCACTCGCAGGGATGAGGTTGTGGAGAGGTAAGGTGGATTTGGGATCCCCTACCAGGCACTTTAATTAGAGACAGTTACATCTCTATCAGGAAGGCTTTCCCTTTGTAATGCAGCTGTAATGTCCTGAGCCAACATTTGCCTTGAAAAGGGTGGCTAAACAAATGTAGATCTGTGGGCAGGCTGTGGAAAAACTGGCAAAATAAAGAGATTTCATCCACCTCTTATCTCGGTAGGTTCTTGCTGGCATTGCCCTTTCTCATCTCTCTAGGGCAACACCGCAGTGACCACCGTAGGGCAAAGCCCAAAAGCAGCTTGAATCCATTTTGCCCGAGATGATGAAGGTTAATAAAAGTCATACTAAAATCATAGACAGAGGTCTGATTTTGAGACCTGTTTCCCTATCGGCAGACTTTCCTCATGTGTGAATTACAGGTTGACATGTAGATAAAGAGAGTTTTTCTTGCTCGCTTTGAAGCATCCCTCCAAACACATTGAGCAGAGAGGAGGGTGCAAGGAGGATTGTCACGTTTTTCGGAAGCAGAGAAGAGCACATTGTACCACTGGATCAGGACCCTGGTTATTCAGAGGGCCTGAAGTTCAACACGCAGTGAAATCTCAATTTCACAGGGATTTCACAGCTGAAAACATTCTGCCGCTACAAATAAATATGGAAGAGTTAAATCCATGCATCAAGCACAATGAACACTTCAAGAATTATTCCTCCCAAACTGGAGGGAGGGTCCGTGTACCCATCACTGAGTGAAACTACAGTGAGAAATGTGGCTCAGAAGGACAACCCACATTTCAATAATGTCATCACAATGTTTCCGGACCCATCTCAAGTTGTTTGTATCTAAAATTGACACATTTTATTGGGTCTAAGTAGTGTCATAAAAACAATAAAAAAGCAGCCCTGGCATTTTCTCCTCCCCTGCTGTCTCAGCCACTGCAGCCCTGACCTTCTCCTGTCTGTATCCAGTCCATATTTCAAAGGAAAAGAACCTCAAAAACCTTTTTTTCCCTCTCCAAAGTTTGTTGCTGCTTGAAATATTAGAAGACCTTTTGAGAGGTAAAATGACCATAAAAAGTACTACTTCTTCAGGAACTCCAAAGTTTTACTTCATTTTAAAGAAAAGTAAAAGAGGATCTTAACCAAAAAGGAAGATGGGGAAATGTGTGTGGTAAGAACATTATTTATCTCAAGAAATCCAACATGGATGGCCCGTGAAATTAGGCTTTTATCACTCCAGAACATGACTATCTTTATCACATGGACTCGATCGAGCAGAAAAGATTTTAGCTAGTGCATAATAACTTCTAATTCTCCCTGTCCTAAATCCCTTAGGAATGGAGAAGTCCACTCTACCTGACCATATCCATGTGCTTTAAAATCTATCCAGTACCACTACGGTCTCTGATCACATCAGATAATGTAAATCAGACAGGGTTAGTGGCAGATCTGAGATCCAGGGAATGATGGTGTTGTTTAGCAAGTGTTCACTGGGTGTCTCATCCTCCAACACAACAACAACAAAAAGAGTTTGACGTCATGGGGAATGATGGGATGGACTTAAAGCCAAGGTAATTTGTAACAGTCCCTTGGCAGAAGACCCATCCAGGTTCATATGTAGGAAAAGCAGTTGACTGACACTCATTACTGCACTCTTAGAAGATCACTGCGATTATTCTCCCCTTTTGGCACCGTATACCAGTTGCAACTCATCCGAGATCCTCTAGCCAGCAGGATCCAGCATGAGAAAATCCCAAACATTGTACTGTGCCTGATGACCTGAACCAGCCAACAGGATCAGCATTCTGCCACCTTGAAATTATTCACTGTGCCTCTGCTGAGCACAGTTTTCTTCTTCCCTGCCTCCAAGATACTGCATAGTGAGAGAAATCTGGTTTGCTCTTCCCAAAATGCACAAATGCCTGCATTTGAGTTTGTGAAGCAAGCCTTCTCATATCCAACCTGCAAGTCTGCTGCTAACATCTGTGAAGCACTCTGAACCAGGCTAAATTAAGTATGTGGTGCAGACACATAGCATCATTGTTTAATCCTTTTAAATCCTTTTCTTTGCACCAGTCCCTGACACAGAAATCTGCAAAGGGTTAAATCAATAAAGCAAAGAAGATGCCTATAGGCAGCCGGTTCATTTCCCAGTATCAAAGATATTTATACTTTCTCTATGTCTGAGTTATTGTGATAAATATGTTGAGGTTGTATTATTAGTAAGATAGTTGCAATCTCATGGAACTATTTGCTGTAATACAGAATTCATGAGCTCCTGGCAACAGACTGCATTAAACCACTTAACAGAGGTCACTTCTCCAAAGTTTAGACATTTACATTCTAACCAGCAGCCTGGCTGCAAGCAGCGATTTATCCTCAGCTCCTCAGCCACCAAGGGGGCTGCTGGGTGCTGGAGACAGGGGCTGTGTTACTGGAACAGCTCACGGTGACCTGCAGGACAAAGCCAAGAGCAAGCGTTAGTTTACATAGACCTGAAAATTACGCTTTACTCCTCTTCTTCAGAAAAATAATAAGGTGTATCCACAGAGAATAACTATTTAATATGGCCTCCAAAAACAGGAACAGAGCAAAGTGAAGATGCTGTAAAAAAGCCAGGGACACTGAGATTTGTAAAGAGCATCTTCAGGAGCTGCAGTGATAACCAGTGCACCAGAAACAAAGCTGATGGTGCCACCTGCTCCTTTGCAGACAGGGAGTCAGTCCTGAACCAGTTTCCTGACACAAAGGCTCCTCTGGAAACTCATGAACAGCCTGCTGGACTGGCAAGAGGAGCTACTAAAGCAAGGGCATGAAAGAGTCTCCATTTTGCTCCTGATTCAGCAGGAAGACTCAGCCACAGACACAAATACACACACACTTCAGTGGTCAAATAAATGAAGACTGCAGATTGATGACTTACACAAGAGTTTGCATTTCTCTCTTCCAGCAGTTTTCCTTCCCTGGTCCCCTGCTGTACGTGTCCCAGCTGGGAGGGACTGTTCGACGGATGAGTTTCCCCCGAAAGAGTGTTGCCAGATGTGTCCCCTCTGGGTACGGTTGCTCACAATCTGCATCCCGAGCATCAATCCCACACAGTCTCTGGCTGCAGGGCTTGAGCCTTCTCCAAAGTTGCAAAGACGGGATTTTTATTTTTTTAAAGATCTATTTATTGGGGAAAAAAGAATTATAGGGAAGATGATAGTAATAAAACACCATTCTAAATCCTGGGCATTTTTTTTTTCTAAGAAAAAGATTGGTTCATAAAAATGCAGCTGGGTAAATAATAGGTTAGTCCATCACAGAAACACATTCTAAAAATAACTTTATTGGATCTAAAATATCTATAGTAGCTTGACATATTTATCATTTTAACATATATCTATAGTCACAATGAATTTATTAAAATGTTATATCCCATAATCTGCCGGATGAAACTCAGATAAATCATTGTACTTTGAACATCTTGTTAACAAGCAATTAATCATAGCTGCTGAGTGTAGCAAAAAAAGCTAATTTTGATATTTACTTTTCTTGGTGGCATAGGTAATGAGTTCTCCAGAGCTCTTAAGTCCTTCTTGATACCAGTAGAAGTCATGAGTGATACATGGAGATGCCTCCCTTCATGGAAAAAGTCTCAGACAAATACCTGTGATACGTATCAGCATAAGAAAACAACCAGCAAATTCCTCTTGCACATTCTGACTTCCATGTTCTGTTCCCAACTGCTCTATTGCAAACATCCCACCTCCCAGCACCACTTTGTTTTACATTTGTCTGAGTTAACGGATGATCTGTGCATTCCCGATTTCAGTCTTCTCTGGGTAATGTATATGCCAAAAGTACCAATCTGTATAAGACACAGAAAACCAATTTGTTTCTAGGATTAAATGATACTGTGGCATGCAGGGAAAATCCCTACCTTTTTAATCCCCACATATTGATATCAGGTTAAATACTGGCTTGATGAAAACATATGATTTAAGGTTTTCTTTTCTTTCCTTTTTTTTTCTTTTTTTTTTAATGAAAACCTCCCAGTAATCTTCTCTCTGTTTTCTAATACTGTAAATAATTGATCATACTGATAAAACATTTTGGCTGGACCAAAGATAACATTTACCCTCAATATCTTCAAAATCAATCAAAAAAACACTAAGAGGCTCAGCATGGAGCCAGTTTCACAGGGGCCATTAAACTATCATTGTGGTCCGGGCATTTGTTTGAATAAATTGTTTGTGTTTGGTATCATTTCTTAGTAAAACTAATTAAGGAACTAATTGATTGTTTTGTTGTTCTACTAATTAACTCCATATGGTGCACATCTCCATGGAGATACTGTATGAGTTATTGAAACTTCAGTGATTTAATGCGTCACCGTTGGATATGGGGACAATTCTTTACATCTAAGCATCCTTTCTATTTAAGTTTCTTTTTCAGATGTGCTTTCTGTCTTTCCTGCCTCCCTCCTTGGTTATAAATGTCCTATGCATCCTGCTATATAAAACCAAGCAATTTCAAAGGCAAGCCAGCCAAAGAAGATAGAGATGTGGACAATTACTATGTGAGGGCTTTTTTCTGTGAATAAATGAGGAAGATGTTTGCAGCTTTCCTTCTTAGCTTTTTTTCTTGGCTTCAGGCTAGTGAGAGTAAAATCTTTAGGTTCACTCAGTAGTTAACAGAGCAAAGTAGTTTCCTTAAATCAGTAATTCAACAGCAACTTGGCTCCTTCTCCAGCTTCTAGATGCGCCATCCTCTATCTACATTAAAAGCTGAGAAAGATTAGCACATAAATAAGTCCTTCAAGAAATCTCCTGAGTGCCCTCAACCATCACTAAAATCAGGACCTGTGCAAACAAGCCTCAGAAAAGCAATTAGTGGTGCTATTTATGTTATTCTACAGGCAGCATCTTCTCCTGGGAGTCAGAAAATACAAGATCAAATCCCACCTTTGCTACAGTCTCTTCATGCTTTATATTATGTTTGTACAGATCGACCATATGGTATCGAAAGAACCCGAGCATCTGTGGAGCACAAGTTATTCATGTTCTTGCAACAGAGAACCTAATCCTATATGTCCCTGGCTATTTTTACCCATTGTAAGTCACAGTTTGATGCCTGTTATTGGGTCACAGTGGTAAAAATCGAATCCGGGACCTCTGATTTTAAAAAGCATTAGGTTTGTCTCTGAATCTTCTCTAAAGTTTGAAGGCAGAACCATCATTCTATCAGACTAAATTAGTGTAATTATCCCTTCTATTGAGGACAAGGCAGCAGTTGCTAGACAGTCCCATGGTCACTCACACAGATTCAGGTTTTACACACCAAACAAAGCACACACTGAAAATTAGGTACAAAACTAGTTTGTACTCCAAAGAATTTTTTGGTGAATAAATAAACACAGCATGGGGTAAATATTCAGAACTCTCTTTAGTGGCTGTCTTTGATGAGAGTGGCTGGATAAATCCCTCCAAATTTCATCTGTAGTTGAGCTTAACGATGATGAGAGACTGGAGTGGACATAGAAGAATTGCCGCAGTATTTCAAGGTTTCAAGCTGTCTAGCTCAGATATAGAGGGCTGAGTGCGTAAGCACCATGTTCAAATGACTTCCCTGGGGTCTGCGCTTGATGATGCGAGAAAGCTTTTGAATTCCAGTGATCCTGAAAGCCACACTGGCAGACACTTCAACTTCCAGTGGAGACACCTATGTCTGTGAGGAGGCTGATGAAAAGGCATCTCCTGGTCCACTGAGTTTGCAGTGGAGCACTTGGAGAAAAAAACAAGTTGGCATTCTTACTCGTATCCTAAGCAAGAAAAGGAAGGAGTTAGATCCAGAATGCTAAAAGCCTTAATTAGGCTTTGTTAGACTATTCTGTAACCTCAGTTTCCCCAGTGTTTTAGATATTTTTTCTTGGGTCCAAGCATTTAGGGAGTTCTCTGAAAACCTCAGCTCCTACAACCAGGTGAGGACTTGATTCAGGGGTTTTTTTAGCCTTTTTTACTAAAGAAATTAGGGTCATGCACTCACTCTGTGTATTCATCCCCTCCCAACAACACTGGAACATGTTGGCCATTTTTAAGCCAGCTCACCAGAAAGTTATAGCACTTAAAAACACACCAAACTTCTGTTGATTTTGTAAAGGTGGCTGATTAGAAGGCAGAGACCGTCTACCTTTACTCAGGGAATACCTGGAACACGAGATCAACTATGCTATTAGGTACCAGAGAATTCACATATAGTGGAGTCACTGAAGCTCTCAACTACAAGGCTTTATCAGGGACTCACAGCACTCTGGACATCAGACAGACCAATGCACAGAGTATGGGAGGCAAAGCATCCTCAGTGTTTTGTCTTTCCAACTGGGTTCTGTTTTATTTTCAGATAAGTCCTGAATTCCCATTATTGAAGGAAAAATAACAACAGAAATGCAACCCAAAGTACACTTTAAAAACTCAAAGTACTGAAATATTTTTCTGGCAGTATGCGTGTGTATCTACATACATGTACGTAAACACATATGTCTGTAAACACGAAATCTGAGACATTTTAAGCTAGGTTTATGTTTTGGAAGTTTTAGGAGTATAGTCTGACTTAGGATTCAAATGCCAGGGGCTGGCGTTGTTGGATCTTGTTTTTTTCATCCCTGAGAACATTCATTGCTGAAGCTGCCAGGGGGGTGAGCAGCAAACACCCCCTCTAACATATGGAGGACTTGTCTGAGGCTGATGTCTTCTCCAGTGCATTCACCTGCGGCCAGTGGCTGCTCCTTCCACCTTTCAGTCTTCCAAGATCCAACAACAAACCTACCAGGGCAACAACAAACCCAACCAGCCCACTCCATCCTCAATTCCACCTTAATCTGATCTGCTTAAGTAAGGAAAGGCCCAGAAGCACCAGGACGCTGCCCAGAGACTGATGCAGAGAGGCAGAGAGAGAGAAAGAAAAACAGTGAATAGAATACTTTTTTCTTCCTTGTACTCTTTAGTATTCAGCCCTGACCTATTTTAGCCTTAAGCGTTGAGTTGTGACTGATGATTGCTCTCCTCTGGCCTTTGTTTTCAGCTTTCAGATTGTTGATGTATTACAGAAATGATGTTGTCTGAAGCACCTCGGCTGATCACCAAGGCAGCAATCAGCTCACCCTTCGATGAGCCATCGAGACAGTCAGGCGAGCGGCCACATTAGCCTGTCAATTTTGGCTCTTCGAACAGTTAGAACAATTTTGGTGAATTACAAGCAATAGAAAATCACTTTAGCTGCTCATTAGCTGGGAGACAGGAACGATGATAAATGCTCAGGGACTTTGAAAAGGCTTATGCACACAGAGCCTCCCTCCACAGCAAGGCCCATTTAACCCTGGTGTTGCTCAAAAAGTAGTGGTGGTTGCAAGCCAACTGCCTACTGAGTTCTGCTCATGAACTGGAAAAAATAACAAAAGCTCTAGCAGAAACCACAGATTCTGAAGTGAAGCATCCATGGGATTTGAATCTGTTATCTTCTGCTGGACTGAAAAACTAACTCCACCTCACTGTTGTGAGCAACAGGTTGCTATCTTCTATGCAACGTAGATACCTACAGGAGGAGGACATAAACACAACAAAATTTTACAGGAACATGCCACAAAGATGTTGTTTTCCATGGTCTTGTTTATCCATCTGAAACACAATGACTTCAGTGGGCTTATTTTATTTTTATTTTATTCTGTCCACACACATGACCCATGCTTTAGATGCACAAAAGCATGTACTGGACAACAGAGTGGAGAAGGTGTATGGAAGTGATGTGATTTCATTGTTTTACAGTTGCTTTCTCCTGTGGAAGGAGACCACTGTAAATACTAACAAGGAATATAAAGGCCTCTCACTACAACTCTTTGGTGAGGACAGAAAGTCCTGTATCAGTATTGCAAGCTGCTGACAACGCAAGTATAGGCATGTTGCAATGTCCTATATACAAGTTTTGAGGGTTTGATATTAGTAGTTATGGGAAAGTAACTCAATCAAAGCTCTTGAACTGGCAGTTTCAGTCTGGGATTCTCTCACAGGTCATATCTCTCAGACCCAAAAGGTGAATTACTAGATGAATAGGAGAGGAAAGGATGGAAGAAAAAGGCAGTAGTAGGACAAATTCTGATAATATAAATGTAGAGTTGCAATAATCTCAGTACTCAGATGCTCATAAGTCGTTCACTCACACACTGGAAACTGCTCAAACATCATGGTGATAAACCTTGTACAAGAACATGGAAAGAAGTAAGGATGCTGCAGTGACTGTCTAAAAGATGTGGAAAAATGGATCCAAACTTCATCAGGGGTACATAAGGCTGCTAAAGACAGCCTAGAAATTTCGGCCCAGTTTTGATTTGTGATACTACTGTGGTATTGGTACTTCACCTGTCTAGCATGTATTATTTTAACTTAAATAGATAATGACTATGAGAGGGGCAACCATGAACGAGGTCATCTTTATAGCTCAGTCTCCAAAGCACCAAGTATCTGTGATGAGGAAGCTTATTGTGAGGACTGAATAATCCAGATCTGGCCCTGAAATTCTGAGCATTGGTAGACTGAGCTGAACCTCTGAGCACTTTTTCTCTTGTCAGTTGCTATTTTAGGCAGTGCGCTGAAGGACTGGTTCCTCTCACCATGTCATTGAGAATGACAAAGCCTCTCTACAGCATTCAGGAGAATTGGGTGGATGAAGGACAGGCAGGACAAAGAAGCCGATATTTTGAGGAGCTTCCTTTATTCAGATCAGGTCTTTTAACTTGCCCTCATGCCTTTGTTCTGCTGATTTAATGATTCCTTCCTCCACGCCTCCCCTCTATTTCCATTTGTGTGGATCAACCACAGCAGCAGGAAACCCTTTAATTGGCAAAAACATTTGCTCAGCTGAAGAGGTCTGCAGGTAAGAGAGCACACTCAATGAGGTCCTTTCAGCATGTAGGAGAAGAAATTGCCATACCTTCTCTTCTGACATTAACAGGACCATTTTCTGCTCTGGACTCAGAGCTATCCCCGACTGGTGGAATGGGCATTGCTGCCTTGTTTCTCCCTTTTTATCAGGGAAAGAAGGATGGTGCAGGAAAGGAAGCTGGCACAGGAACTAGGAGACCCAATTTCAGTTCCCTGTTTCACTCCAAGGTTCCTGTTGGTCTCCCAGAAATCTCAAGTGCCACACTTAGACATTGCCCTTCAAAGTGCTGCAATAAGTAAGACTTAGGAAACAAAGTCCATTAACTTGCAGTTAAGCTTGAGCTCCTGTGCAATACGTCACTCTGAATATGTCACTTGGACATCTAAGTCATTCAAGCCATATGTTTTTTAACAGAATCTCAGATCTATCCCTTTATAGATCTGGCCCTTGGAGTGACTATTCACAGGTCACCCGCTGACACATAATGGTACAAGGCTGGAGTAATGTGAGATTACTGTACCAAAGCCTGATGCACCAAGGGGTTTCAGTGAGGCACAAACAGCTCCGAACTGCAGTTCTTGAGCTGTGGTCCATGGGCTGCAGCCAGTGGTCTGCAGCTGATCTCTGTATTTATAGTGTAGCACCATTCACAAGGCAAGTCTATGCTACTTTTGCTACCAAAGCAAAAGACCCACCCAGAAAACAGATAAACTCAGATAACTAAATAAAAGAGGTAAAATTATGCTTTGGAGATTGATATTTCCATGACAATCAAAAGCAGGGGAATGAAATACCCCTGAAAGAGAGAGCTACCAGACACTTCACCTGCTGACATAGTGAGACAACTGACAGATGGAGGAAAGTGATACACAAGATAACTTGATAACTCAGGAAGCTGATGGACTGAGACAACTTTATCCTTTGGTTGATTAATACACTGAGGTGTCATAAAAAGAAGCAAACCCGATACATTAGTCCGTCTAATACAGAGATGTGACAGATACATCAAGAATAGTGATGTATCAAGACTATGAGACCTCCAGTAGAGCTGGTGTTCATGCCCATAATTGTTACTTTCGGATTCTGCATTCAGATGGACAGAAGCCAGTAGGAGAATATCAAACTTCCACTAAGACCTTTTTAAATAATAATTACTCCATAGCAGTGCTGTGAAATCTGTTATTAACCTGAGGCCAAAGGCCACTTTGTTAATCAGTCAGGGCTCATATTCTATCAAAAGAATCTAGGGCTGATTGCTGGTCTAATCATAGGGTGACAGCAACTGTCAGACATGACATCTCTACTAGAATAAAAACTACCCTAAGGGCCCAGCTTTGCTGTGGGGGTTACAGACAGTGGCTTTTCCACAGAGGGATTTTGGGTTGGACATTACAGTGACATTTCCATCACTCATACACCCTTGGGTTCCCAGTGGGACATCTCCCTGTCTCAAGCGCTATAGCAAGCAGGAGAGGACCAGCTCAGTGGGGTAATAGCATAGGAAACAGTGAGCAGCAAGTGTTCTCTCACATACCTTCCTTTTAATTGGTTTTCAGTCCCTGGTACGCGCTTTTTTACTAAAAGATGAGTGCAATGAAAGTAGAAATCAGTGGTGTTCTTCCCCCTACCTCATTCCTTTGCCTCACACAGCCCAGATGAAATCTTCTCCTTTGCCGACAGCCCGCAGAAAACCTGTGCATAGCTCGGGTTCCAGGAATGCTCTTGTCAAGAAAAGGGAAGGCCTGTGCAAGAGTGCAGAATGAGGTGGGAGCATGTAGGAGGGAGAAGCAAGAGCACAGTGCCTGAGAGTTATGAGGGGACAGAGCTATTGAAAAGCAAGAAAAATAGGGGAATTGAGCTGGGGGGGAGGCAATTGAGTTGTAAAGGTACATAAGGAAGCAAGTGAAGAAGGGAATGGACTAACTACTCTATTATAAAGCAGCTTTTGCCCTTGAGGTAACCGTGCTACCTGCCCTGGGTGATCTCCGGCCCAGGTTCATCAAGCAGGGACTCTGAAAGGAAGGTATAGCAGCTCCGAGTTCTTAATGTTCAGCTGCTTTATTGAAATTCTCTCCATCTCCCCTCATCTTCTGCTTGTATTACCGGATTATTGCGTCTCATATTCATCTGTCTCTAAAAGATTAAACTGTCCCCTGGAAAAGGCCATCACGTCCTGGAGGAGGAGATCCCATTTCCACTCCATCCTCCAAGAAATAGAATCTCTGGGAAGTTTTTCAGGTTGATAAGTTCCCGTCGTTACAAGAAATCTTCTGGCTGGAAATGAGAGCAAAACCTAAGTGACAGATGCCAGCAGGTTGCTATCCCCTGTGGTATAAAACCTCGTCTGCATCTGAAAGGGAGAGGAGGGAATGAGGAATCACTGCAGCCCCTGGCCAGCATGGTGGAGCTAAGCATCTTTGCAGGCTCCATGTGCCAGGGCTGACTTGCCGAGATGCAAATTGCAGGGAGGAAAAATAAACACCGTTGCAAGGCACAGAAGTGTGAGGACTGCTTCCCATGGCTTTTGAAAAAAAAAAAAAAGCAGAAGCAGGTACTTCGCATAACACACGAAGGGGTCACGAGGACTTAGCCACACTGCGCATTGTGTCTCTGCGGGAGCTGGAGCTTTAGCCATGCTCGTCTTGTTGCTCTTTGTTCCTGACCTTTCCTCTGAGATTCTCTGTAGCCTCCAATCTCTGCCTCCTATTCACAACCGCAATTTCCTTCCCATTGCTCAGGACTAGTCCCCGTCAGTCATACCTGACCTCCGCCACTCCCTCCCTCCCAGGCCA
Organism: Patagioenas fasciata; assembly: GCF_037038585.1. Taxonomy (NCBI): domain Eukaryota; kingdom Metazoa; phylum Chordata; class Aves; order Columbiformes; family Columbidae; genus Patagioenas; species Patagioenas fasciata. The sequence goes on from NC_092539.1 coordinate 5,646,737, forward strand.
CACACGGGCAGACCAAGCTGTGTACAAATCTCATGGTTTGAGGTTTTGTTTTTCCCTTCTCAGATAAAGACCATTGCTCACACTCTCACATTGCTCACATTCTCATTCTATCCCCATCCTTGACAGCATAAACTTCACACTCTGTCCCTTGCTTGGCAGGTGTGTTACCAAGATGCCACTGACACCCATCTGCACCCTGCCTGCCACAGTCCCCTCTCCCTGCCCTCACTCCTCTTGCTCTCCAGAGCTCCTGAGCACTTCCAGAGTGACAGCTCAGTACTCCTTTCTCAAAACCATTTCAGCTACTCAGTGATGATCCCACATCCAGTGCAGAAGGAACTGTTCTTCCCCATGCACATCTCCACCAAACCAGGTGGCCCACCAGAAAGAACAAGGTGTTTTCATGGTGTTCCCCCATCTGCTTTGTCAGCAAGCAGCAAGGCCAAAAAACAACCGCAGCCTTCAAGCCGCACTTGAACTATTCCTCTGCTATCAGTCTTCATGCCATGATAACATATGCAAAGCAACACCACCCCCTCCACAGCATCCCCACTGTAAGCCACAAATCCAACTAATTAAAAACCAGGCTCACCCGCATCCCAACAAACATCGCAGTACATCTCTGCATTTGCTTGGAGCGAAATGCTAGGAGTGCACGACAGCAGGCTGTCGCTGTGACTTATTACTTTGTCATACTGTAAATATTATACAGGCCATATGGATTTTCAATACCTGAGCACCACGCTGCCATTAATATCAAATGTAATAAGATATTATATGCATGACAATCACAGAAAGAAATTGCAAAGCTCAGAAACTGCCTGGTGGAGCTATGCACGGTTTGTTTTTGCCATGAAAAAGTCAGAGGAAGCTATTATGAATCATTTAGCTGACGAATTTTATCTCTTTTTGTGTTTGCAAACTATCTGCCAGCAGATTGTCATTTTCTCAAATGTGTTCATTATTTGGAACTCGTCAGTGGACAATCACTTACATGTCTAATCATGGGCCATTTCTGAAGGGTTTGTTGTGGGTGTGCATCACACTAAATGTGAGCTGATTCGAGTAATTCTCCAGGTCCCGTGATGCGGCTTCTCTTTCCTGACTGGATGGGATGGTTTGGAAGCAAACATGGATATCAAGGACTGTGCATCAGAAATCTGCTTCGCATGCCTTTGGCGATATTCGTTGAAGAATAGATAGAAGCAGGTCTGTGCAATATCTCGACCACTCCATTGCAACTGCATGAGCAGGTCAGCCCACAGGAGAGGGCTGGTAGCACCGATGGGTTTCTCTACCCTTGCTCCACACCACACAGCCCAGGTTCCTTTGTTGTTGAAAGGAATAAATTGCAAGAACCTGATAGAAAGGATCTTCCATATCCTTCCCATTCCTTTCACATATCTATGCTTGCTGATGGCAATATAAAGGCAGTGCCCTTTGAGTCTATGTCATTTACAGGAAGCTTGCAGTGACCATTTGCATAATGGACTGTGCTCCCCAGTGCAGCGTGTGACATGAATAGCTTACACACACTTTACTAGCGATTTAATATAGTGCCTTTCACAACAGTCAAAGCCTAGTGCCAAATAGGAAAACAAGCCACTCACAAAGCACATGGATAAGCACATAAAGCAAGAATAAAAGGAGATTAGGCAGGGTGGGGAAAAAGTATGAAAGAACTTGAGTTAGGTTTTAAATGAGTTAATGAGCCCATGGTACAACTGTCTGAAGGGAAATTTCTACCAGGCTGCAGAGCAGAAGGCAAAAGGCTCAAAGTGCAGAATTTGAAACCAATGACAACACAGCCACCAAGAATAAATCTGACAGTGAACGCAGAAAGGAAAACCAGGGCCTGAACAGCAGCAATAATGATCACAACTTTTGTTAATATTTATCAGGCGCCTCCTAGTTGTAGCTGTCAGAGGGATTTATGAAGAAGTTAGGCTCTACTCATGTTATATGCAGGTAAACTGAGGCACGGAGTGATGGGGTTACTTGTCCCAAATCATCAGTGGGGAATTCAGAAAGAAAACCGTGTCTTATGACACCTGGATCAGTTCCTCGCTGTCTGTGCCGACAGTTCCCAAACTGGCAATCGGACAACCTGTAACTCACAAGGCTGCAGAAAGTTGGTTGCTGAAGGAAAAGAATATACAACCTATAAATTAATTTTATTTATAAGTTTGACCCTTGAGAAACACTGGGGTCCATAAAAAGTCCAAGGTCCTAAATACTTGCGACAACTGCGTTAAGCCATACCGTTTCTCAGCAGAACACAGAAACAGTCAAATAAACAATGAACTTTGTGCATGTTTCAGATGGGATTATTTGGTTTCCCTTACAACCGCTGGGCAGATCCGGGTGCCTCTGACTGTGTCTAATTGATTTGCTCTCCTGGCAGAGCTGTGGGTGCAGAGAAGAGGGCACAGGCTCTGTAGATACACTTAGAGCTGCAGGAAACAGGGGAAAAAAGGAGAGAAATTGCCTTTTTGAAACCAGTTTCCCATGACAACCTTAGAACGGTACACGATAAGGATAGTCCCCCCTCCATGAAATACAATAAAAATAAAATATAGAAAGAGAATGGCAACAAGGAGAAAAGCTTTTCAGTCATGTTAGAAAAGCTATTACAAGTAGCAGAACAAGCTTCACCACAACCCGTAAAGCCCTATATGGCTGCCCACAGTACATCAGGTGCAGCTTGAGTGATCTGGACTCTTCAATAAATCTGAAGCTAAGGCCAAACTTGCAAATATTTACAAAGCTTGCAGTGAACCATCCGCCATTGTCTAGCTCCACAAGATCTCTTTTTCTTCTTTCTGGCTCCACCTGTCTGACCTCTTCTGCAGCCTTCATTTGAGATCCTCAAGAAATGAAACTTCTCTCACAGTTTTCCATCTCTGTGGCTGGTGTGGTCCAACACGCCTCTCCTGTTTTGTTGTTCTTCACTGCTTTGTCTAAATCTTGCCTGCAACATCACTAGGGAAAAGACCAGTCCAAAAAAATGCATGGTGCTACATTATTAAATCAAAATAATTTCCAGAACTGAGGTCTGCAGAGGAAATATGTCTAAAAAAAAAAAGATTTGTTTATATTGAAACTCTCCAGCACTTTGCTTACCCTCCTGAGAAACATTTGGATGGAAATCAAGACAGAAGAGACAACTTTTACTGGGGAGATTTTAGGCTGGGAGAAAGATGGGAGTAAAGGAATGCTCCCTTCCAGCATCAACAAGGTCATCCACACACTCCAGCACTGAATGTTTCAGTTTCCCTGAGATAAATTGGTCCTATTGAATGCATTAAGATCACCATTCTGGATCAAAATAAAGGTTACTTGCAGGTAATAAAGTAATTCAGTCAACAATCAGCTGTTCTCTGCAATGTGAGGGCTGTGACGGAGCCGGTGTGTGCCAGAGGTTCTGCTGGGGCTCAGTGGAATAAAAACAACTTCTGGAAATGTCTGATAAATAAAAGCAAGAGATCCTAACGACTAAGTTAATACATGAATGAAATAACAGTTTGGAGCTGGAAATGAAACCCAGATTTTTGTAGCTCAGAAACAGGAGACATCAGAGATGGATTTATCTTAAAATGGAAAGACACAAAGTGACAGAACCTAAAAATAAAATCTCATTCTTAGCTGTGCTGAATAGTAAATGATTAGCAGCATCCAGTTGGAAATACCACTTGGGCTATGACAAATACACTGACAAAAAAATCAGCCAAAAACCTGGGGAAGAAAGGCTAAATCTGTACTCTGTCTGCATATAAACTAATGCTGAAACCACTAGGAAGTGTCAAGAGACCCCTGAGCAGAGGAAAGGATACAGAACTCAGCTCCGCACAAAATTTCTTTAAAAATAATTGGAACAACTAACGGCCCAAGAGGAATTGTCGGAGTGATACGCACCACAAATAGTGAGCACACAAGATCTGAAATAAACAGCTTAGAAAGAACTCCAGGTTGAAAGCATCTTTCCCACAAATTCAGACTAAATCAGTGTCCTCGTAGCCCCTTTGTGAGCTGATCCCTGATCTTACACACATTTACACCAAGGAAAACTTGACACATGCCACATCAAGGTTAAAACTGGCAATCAATAGCTACAGCCTAACTTAGATATTCATTTGATAATGAGAAAATTTACCTCTGCATATGCCAATTTCCTCATATGCAAATTGACTACTATGATTAGACACCAAGATAATGACACTTGGGCAAACCATGGATATTCTTAAATTAATTTCCTTCTGCTACATACACCTGAAAGCTAAAAGATGAATGGATTTAGCTCAGTTTTAATGAGAGCTGAGTATGAGTTTTAGGACAATACAGACTTGGGTTTCAATGTTGACACAAATTTGTTAATGATAAGGAAGGCACCATCAGACAGCACCTCATTTTCAACTCAATAAAGCACAGAGTAGCCTTAATGTAGATTATTGCAAGAGTGGGGTTTGAGGCAACCACCAGCTTTGAGGCGACCACAGTTAAAACAAACACATTTAAGTTGATCATGAGTTTCACAACTATAAGTATCTTGATATTTAATAAAAGTTCTTAATCTATACTTGGGAAAACTGGCATGAAGAGCAGGTCAACTCTCTGATTCACCGAAGTGATCAAAGAGGTGATATTGCCTTTGGTTGTGGATGCGGATGACTATTGATTGACCCTCTGCTTTGAAATGTGTTAAACGGCAATTTTCATACACTCTCAAAAATATACTTGTAGCAGGACCTGAAAGAGAATTTAAGAGTGTGCATGCAGAAGCTATCTTCTTGTTCATTATAGATGTACACGAACAACAAACAGTTTTAATAACAGGTAAACAAGACAACACGTTGCGCCATTATCAGCCACTGAAATCCTGCTTCCTCCAGTAAAATTTCTAATTAATTACCAATATACATTACAGAGTGAGAAAACCTCTTACTAGAAAAGGTCACACTTTCTGCTACTTCATTTCACCCTGCCTCCCTGCCAAGGAATATTCACCACCTATCACAGCATCAAATGAGTTCCTACCCGTGTCATATTATTTACAAAACCTTTCACACAGCTCCAATACGCTGGGACTGCAAGTGATAATAAACTCTATTCTGACATATCAACGGCTCAAGGAAATTTTCTATTGCAATTTTCAACACAAAATGAAACATCCTAGCAGGAGCCAAAGCTGGAGGAATCTGTTCTGAGCCAAATGATTTCAGGTAATTTATCATTATGAAATGAAAATGCAAAAGCCATTGAAGTCTCCCGAAACGATACAAATAAACCTGTGCTGTAAAGTCCATGATCAGTGAGGGTTTATATTCAGCAGTACTTGGTCCAATAAACATCGAGAAGCTAAATCACTCTTCATATATTATAGTTACCTTCCAGGGTGTTAGGCAGGGAGCTTTCCATTGCAACTAGGACATAGTGCGACTTCCATCATATTTCCCTCCAGACTTCCCTTTTCCTATTAATACTGTGAAAGGCAAACTGGAGAGCTGAACAGCATATGTGGGGTCAAATGAGATATTGAATTACTCTCAAACCTTGTCCATCAGACTTTTGCTTATAATGTCTGTCTGTCCTGGGCTTTGCTGAATTCAAACATGGTTGGTGTCTGTGAACAGAGATTGGTGAGTGTTTTCAGAAATTGTTAATTGGTCAAAAAGTGTAGTTCCAAGAGAAAAAATTTAAAAATATTATGTAATGAGCCTGCATAATTCATCATTGAATAACTGTGAACGCAACAAAACGTCTTCTAGGCTTGAATAAAATGTTTCTATTTGACCTGAACATTAAATATATTGCTTTATTGACTGGAGAATTCAAGATACAAAGCAAAAACTTTCTTGTAGAGCTCTAATCATGATTCAGCATACTGCTGAGCTGGTGGACCTGCCAATAAACAAGTCTAGTTTGAACTTTGTGCCTTGCATGGCCATACCAAACAAATGCTCAGAGAAGTGAAGGTACTTGAACTCCCATAAGTCTCTAATTAAGGGAGGAAATGCTTGTTTCATAGACTGTTCTGTGGGAAGAAGAGCATGTCATTTCCTGCACTCAAAACTTCACAAAGTCAGCGCGTCCTCATGCGTCCATCCCTGCTCCCTGAACTTAGACAGCTCATCAGTTCGTCAGTCTTTGAGTGGGAGCGTCTCGGGATCAGAATAGCAAACGGGTTTTATAGAAGCCAAGGGAAGGGTACGTAGGAAAAGCAGCATGAGGATACCGACCTGAAAAACCTGTTGTTTTGTTACACATCAAACTAACATGCCTGAAAAGTGCTGCATGGAAGGCTGGGATTGCAGAAGTCGGACCAACTTTGACTTGAGTTTTAGGGGTATGAAATTTCCACCTCTTTAACTTGTACTGCACCTGATCTTCCCTTAACCAGTGCTATAAATCTCACTCGTCTGCTCAGATTCCTGCTGTCAACTGGGAAGAAAGCAAGGGGTCACTCAAATGGCTATTAAAGGAAATTTCCAAAGACCAGAGACAGATGAGAACCGAGTTATATTTGAGAAGATTTTGTACCAGGAGACTGATGGTTCATTCGTCTGTTTGTGGATAGTTTTGAACCTCGTAAGACTGGTAAATATAGGGCTCCCCGAGACTTGCTGAGTGTATCTAAATAGAAATTATGCCTTTCTGTCAAAAATGGTTGTGTTTGTGCTGAGAGTGACAATCTCTGTCACTGTAAGCTAGTAAGCAGGGCAGCAGACGATATTAATGAGGCAGACAGAACACTGTGTTGTAGAAAGGTCCTCATTCTATTTGCACAACCAGAAGGTAGAAACCAACGTGTCCATCCTGAGTCAGACAGAGCCCTTAAGAGGTGCTCATGGATGCTCTATTCCATCAACCTGCTGCCTTTCAACCGCTACACCCACCAATCCCTCTGAGGTCAATGTGCTGTTATATTCTCTCCCATCACTAATAAATTCAGCAAGTACAGGTAGACACAGCTCCAGATGCAAGGGGCTGTAGAGGGCTGGAAAGTACAAATGTCACCTGCCAGCTGCCAGAAGAAAATACTCACTGAGGAAATTAGAGAGGGCACATCTGAGGATTTGGTGTAGGCTCCTGAATGGTACTTCAGCCCAGCAGTGTACAGGATACTGGGATGCACACAGCAATAAAATGTTTAAAGATGAAGAAAGATGTAGAGCTTGGCTGAAGACAGCTAAAGAAATAACAGACAAACCCTCTGGTCCCTGAGTGATTGTATTAGAGGAAATAAATCCTCACTGGAGCTTGTTTGACTTTCACTCTTCAATTTCATGTTTGGAAGTTCAGGTCTTTCTTTCACAACATACTGAAAGACAATTTTCAGTTGATTGGCTCCCATAGATCCCTGAAAAGAGGTGTGATGGCACTGAGGTCCTGTCTTCATTGGTACCCAGCAGCATCTCAGAGAGTTAAAATGATGTTTCAGCGAGAGAGAAAGAGAAGGGACCTGCGCAAACCCTGTTTCCAGTCAGGCACTCTGCAAGTTAATTCAGATGATACAGCTTAAGATGGAAAAGTCTCTTTTTTATTCTGTGTCTAATGCAGATGAGGGGTAATACATATGGAACTTGTTTTCCAGCAGCAACTTGAGAAGTAGTCAAAAGTTTTAAATCTAGGGCAAGTAAATCAAGCAGAAATAAAGAGAAAGGACATGCAAGTTGTAGTTGTCCTTCTCTATCATCGAGCTTGTGAGCTCTGGGAGGTCAGAGCAGCGGCTGCAGCATCTCCAGCGAGCAGCCCCTGCTCCTCACTGCCCCCTGCTTCCAAACCCCCCACTTTGGTGCCAAGTCACAGATATTGCAACTATCTGGGGGAAAAAATAATGGTTCAAGGGAATTTAGGAAAATCTAATCCTGTGTGGCAGGAATAGCAATGCTGGGAAGAAACCAAATGCACTGGCATTTGTCTGGGTTTGCTTTGGCATCCCCAATGCAGGGAACAAGGGCAGTGTCCGTCTGGGAGAGAAAAAAAGATAAACAATCAGACATTGAAATAAAACCCCATTAACTCCTACACCATTAGATGAAATTCTTTCCCAGATGCTACTCACTTCTCTCTGCATCAAAACTCTGATTGTACTCAGAGTGACTAAAACGGTCAGGATTTCAGTTATTATGGGTAAGTCTAAAAAGGAAATAATGGTTTTAGCAGGAAATGTGCTTATAGAAGCTGAGTAGACCAAACTACCGCAAATGACAGTAAATTTAAAATTAATCTGAACACCTCTCTTCCTGCAGCCTTGAAAAGCCTGCATATTTTTTTTAAAATGGTTTATTAAAGCTTATTCCATTTTTAGGCGTGCCTTCAGTTGTTGGTTCAGCTGGTCCGGGAGCACAGCATGGGCTGGTACTCTGAGCTCCACACATCTCCTGAGAAGTCTTCCCCTTATAAGACCTCCACTGGTTTTGAAAACATTGAAAGCGCTGGTGGGTCGCTGAGTTAATCTGAATCTCAATTACCAGCGGACGTGTCTGTACACAGAGCTGGAGGGAGGGCTGGGGCAGTCTGGCTGTCGACGCAGGGCTCTGCATTGCCTGTCCCTCGCTTAACCGAGCATCCTTCTGTGGGGTAAAGTTTTAGAGGCAGGTACAGCTCTGTTGCAATAATTCTTGAACGAAAGACAGGCACACTGTCGGCAAATTTTAGTGAGACAGTGCAAAGTGAAGCACACTGAAAAAAAAAAACAAATCAGGAAATATTTGTGTAAATACTACTGCAGTGCCAGCCGCTCCCGTCTATTCTCACTCGCTGCCTGTGAACCGAGAGCATCTGTCCACATCTCCATGCGCCAGAAGGATTACCACAGAAAGGAATTTACATTCTGTCAATTAAAACACCATCAAGCTAAGGATTAAAGTCACAAACACACGAATTAGAGACGGTGCCAAGGGACTCTACCTATCTATCTTTCATGACTTTTCTAGGCACATGCTACAGAAGCATTAAGGCACCTTTAATCTGCTACATTTCCGTGCACAGCGTTTACTTAGAGTGATGACCAACGGGTTGTCAAGAAGCCCAGGGTAAGCACAAACCAGGACTGGCACGTGTCTCCCTCTTAGACTGCATGTACAAGTTGTGCTTTGTATCACTCAAACTGAAATGTCCATAAAGTGTTGAATATTATTGTGACAGTCACTAAAACACTGCCCTGAAACCTGGTAAAAGTGCCTCTATGGAAGGGTTCAAAATAAAATCTGGGCAAAAACCTTAACTGACCCCTACCCTACACTGAGGAGAAATGGGGCTGCTGTGTATTCCCCCAGCATTGGGTAAAGGACTACACACTGGCATTTACTGTGTTAATTCGTGCTAAATTTTAGCTTCAGGTTAAAGCTCATGAGAATGAGGATGTTTGGTTTGCAAAATGTACAGGGAAAAAAAAGTGCTTGGTCACATAAAATAAGCCAGTGATCAAGGAATGGGTTCAGCACCTGTGCCAGATTGCCCATCAGGAGATGAATGTACCAACAGCTTCATGTTTTATGGTCTGAGCTAATCCTGCTGTGGGTTACAGTGACTCAAGGTGGAGCAGATGGCAGGAGAGTTTCCATGCTGTAACCACGCTACATTTCCAGTTCAAATGGCAGCACTTGGCTCCACTAGCAAGAAACAAGGAAAGAAGTTTGAGTTATTCTGTATTCCAGTGGAGAAAGACCAAAACATTTTGATTCCAGCCTAAGTTACCTTCTGGGTATATTCGCTGCACAAAATGGCCTTTCTTCCCCAATGACTGTGGTGGCAGGCAGCACAAAAATGCAATGGAAAAAAATAAGAATGGCATATTTTGCCTCATAACTGTCCTCAAATCACATGCTTGGGAAAGAGAGTGTTGTAGAAAAGTCACTGTTCTGGAGCTTGAAAGAAGTGAGTTTAACCCCTGATTCCTTTACAGTATCCAGGACTTCAATTCCTCCTGTGTTAAACAGGAACAATTTTCCCCTTTTCATCCTACATTCATTGTAGATGTTTTGTGGGAGGAACTGTGAATGTTTTGTGTACTCTGATGAGGAACAGCATCTGTAGTTGCTATCTTAATACTCGGTAATGAATGAGAGTGTGAATCTGCGTGTGCTGGGGTCTGTTCCCTGGGCTTGGCAATCCAGCACGGTGCAGTATTTCTCACCCTGCCAGTCCCCAGGCCTGACATCGCTGTGGCTTCTGCAGGAACAAATGGAGTCTAGTTACAGCTCGGGAAGATTATCACCATTTGGTTGTGGGCTTGGCTCTGATGTTTCACTCCGTGCTACTGAGAGACGAGGATGAGCACAGTCCCTGTGCTTTGGAGACCAGAAACAAAAGACGAGAGAGAAGACAGGAAACCCAGAGTGGAGAAAATGGAAGAGGCTGTGAACTCATGGTCACTTGTCTATATCTTTTAATAAAGATGAAGTGGCAGCAAAGGAATTGTGCACTTTTCCTGAAAAGTTTATCTTTAATCTGCAGCACCTCCATTTCCTCAGTGAATATACTCCTCTTGCTTAATCTGAGTACAGGCTTCAGCCCTGGATGGGGAAGGAGCTCCAAGAACAGAAGTGCAGCACAGGAATGAGCCCAGAACTGAGGCAGGAGGAAAAACAAGTACCTTATCATGCACTTAGCAACCACAGACCCTGCCACCACGAGGAGTCTTGTCTGCACCATCCTTCATCTCCCTCTCCTGTGTTCCCAGTCCTGCATTTCTGGGTCTTTTCCCTCCTTCTAAGCTCTTCCACTTTTGTACTTTGAGCTTCTTCCATCAAGGTACCTCTGTGATTTTTACAAGATCTAATGTACAGCCACTCCTCCTGGAGCCCTGAAGGTCTTAAATGGTTAGAGGTTGAGTCCAAGCTCAAGTTACCTTGATCTTTCTAGATCCTTCCAGCTGCAAATCATAATACACAGCACACATTTCAAATGTCCCTATATAAAAAGGTCAAGTCCCAGTATTCATACTCCCTCTGAATCCTGTGCTGGTGTCTCTGTCTTATCCTTATTTCTACCAGTTGCAGTGATGAAACTCAATAAACACGGGTGCAACTACTGGGTTGAAAAAGAGCATCTTCCTTCTTTTTTTTCTCTGCTCTACCATTGCACTCCCAACATGGATGCAAGCTGCCTGCTAGCTCCCCGCGTTCCCTGGCCTTTTTTTTCCCCTGGCTGTGGTCACACCACCGCCCCAGAGCTCTCCTCTGCTGTGATGAATGAGCTGCTGCCTGCTGGTGAGAGGCAAACGTCTCAAAACTTCCTGCTGCTTTTACGAGCACCGAGCTCGACAGCAAGCCCAATCTACAGGCAAAAGCAAAGCAACTAAACAGCAACCTCCCCACTGCTGCAACCGCTAACGAGCCGCTTACTTGGCATGAGCCATCCTGCTGGCAACTGCACAGCATTCCCCCTGCCAGCTCCCAGGCCTTGGGAAAGGGGAGAGTCCAGCCCTGCTCACACAAGGCATTCAGTGGTAAAATCCAGTATTTTTTAGCTACTGTTACAAAAAATGTAAAGAGAATGGATTTTTTTCTTTTTTTTCAGTTCCTTCTTGCTCCATCAGGAAATCATCCTAAAGAGCTCTTTGAGTTTGAGGAGCAAAAAGCAACACTGATTTCATCTTTGTGCACCAGGTCTGACCATGGAGCTGCAGCAGTGTGCGTGGTATCCATTTTGTACCTGAGCACCTCCTGAGCTCACTGACATTGCATCAGGTCACTTCGTGGCAATAAGTGGTACTGCACATCTCAGGAAAGCACAGCTATTTACCTTTCTCCTTGCAAGCCAAACTTTATCAGTAATAGATTGTTAATGTCTTTGGAGTTGCTGGTCCCTGTGTGTAGGAGACAACTTGCACCTTCAAGCTGCTGATGCCTGGAGAAAGATGTGAAGGTGAAGTTTAAGGCACTAACTCCACACGACCTTGTAGAATTACACAGCTCTGCTAGGCGAGAATATGAGGCTGGCACCCCTGGTCTCCTGTTTTCCATAAAATTTTTCTTTAAGCAAAATATTATGGCCCAAATTAAATAATTTGGAAAACACATGCCGGCACCCTCATTGCATTTTTGAATGGTGTTGCACCAAGGCACCACTGACTTCAGTGGACTTAACACCCCTTCTCATCTGTGAGACCTACAGAGCTTGTACTCCCTTCTACTACTAAAAGCAGTCAAGCTGCAACCCTTTACACCAATGTTGGTTTTGGCTTACTACATCTACAATAGCTCTTGCTACACTGTTCCATAGTATTAGTTGCTTTTCTCAAGCAATGAGTGATGAAGACACTTATAGAGAACTTTATAGCACTTCAGTTGACAATTTTCTGGGTTGAATGTGCATCTCCGTCATAGCAGAGGTCTCTGCACCACAGATGGTGTTTTACATATAGCAGTAAAATGACATAGTTGGAGCTGCAGCATATGTGCCTTTGCTGTGTCTCTGTATCCCATGTAAGTCCGCTGGGTTTCCAGCTAGCTCCCATTTTGCATACATCAGCCTAACATTCGGCAGAGGCAGATGGGATGCTGGCCTCTAGTTCTTCCTTCAATTGGTAAAAAGGATTGCAGTATTAAAGCAGAGAAAATGAACGGGACCTTGCTCATGAACACTATAATATTTCCCTCCGCTACAAAGCTGCAGCTTTGCAACATTATAAAATTGTGGCAATCTTTTTCCAAGTTTCCCCTCAGAATAAATTGGCAACACTCACTTTCATAGGTTTTCATTTAAGAGAATCCTGCAGGTTCTTTGGTGTTTTAAGCTTGTGAAATATTTCCCACCTGATTCAATGAGGATTATTATTAAAGTGAATTTAGCACTGACTAGAGCTCCTGGATTGTCAATCCCGGGAACATGATGTTCTCTTCATCTACAAACTATGACAGCAGGGCCAGGGGAAGATGTTTTCCCAGAGATGCTTGTCCAGCCTGACCTCAGCTCGGGTGAAGGGCAGGGGGCTGTTTCCCACCCAGGCACCACCTCCTCCACCACCTTTCTGCTGTGGGACCACTCTGTGATGGACAGAGCTGAGTTTATGTCTTCTTTACCCTACAGCTTTCCAAGGAAGGTGTTTTCTCAGCTGGCGGTGGCTGACGCGCAGTTCTGCATAGGAGATCTGTGGCCGTGTCAGGCCCTGAACGCTGCTCCGAGAAGGTCTGGGAGATACCATCAGAGAATGATCCCCAAAGGGCAATCACAGCAGAAGAGCAGAGAGATTGAGGAGCTCAAGGTATGAAACTTGTTAGCCTGGCTTCCTCTCTAACAAAAACGATCTCAGCTCACACATAGGTGGAGAAAACACCAGAAATGTTCTGAAGGGAGTTTGGGGAGATGTTAGCAAGTTCCACAGTCTCTTTTCTGTTTCATCCAAATGATCCACACCACCCAAAAGAAATTACATTTTCTCCTTGATAGTGAGCAAGGCATGAAATCCCTCCTGGACTGCTGCTCAGAGATCAATGTGCCCAAAAGTTCAGGCTCCTGGCTGAAAAGTTCAGGCTTCAGGCTCCTCCAACAGCGCCTCTGTGAAGCTACAGCAAAGGATACATCCAGCAAAACCATACCAATGCCTTGACAAGCCTTTGTTTCCACTAAAATCCCTAGAGATGAAGCAGTACTGAATTCCCTTGCAGAAGCCGTGAGATGCAGTGATTTTCTGGCATGTCCAGCTTTCAAGCCTCTCTCCTGCACTGACTCTGCCAGGGGTGATGGTTGTGTTTCTGGGGAGCCCGTCTTACAGGCTTGTCATCCCTCTTACACAAAGACACACATCGTTTTACTCCTCCCTTCAGTTTTAAGGATGAAGTAGTAGGAGGTATAAACAACACAAACACTATATTTCTTTGTATTTTCAGTTGACTGCACAGAATATTTTAGCTCATACTAAAATATTCCTGAGGGGAAGCAGAACTTTCCAAGCCCTTTATTTTTGATACCCAAAGAGAATCAAGATGCAGCTGAGTTGACGCTGTCATCTCACCCTGATTTGGCAGTTTTCAATCTTAAAACTCCAGCTTCAAGAGCCATGTGATGAGACTCAAAAAATATAGGTAGACAAAGTGAGTGTCTCTCCCTTTTCACCGAGGAGAAAAACTTTAAATTGTGACCACATGATTGCTTCTGGTCTCTGAGAATATATAGCAACAAACTTCTGGACCTTTTCCTTTCTTCAGTAAAAAAAATCCTTCATGATTTTGGAACCAATCTTGTGATTTTTAGAAGCATTTCACTCATGATTCCTGAATGCTCAAGGTTGGTAACATCAACACTACCCTATATTCTAGGAGCACATGACAAGGAGACTTGCTATATCAGCTAACTTGTAAACACTGTAAACTGTCTGTATTTATGTTGAATAATCACTTTTGCAGGGCAAGCAAAAAACAGAGTTCATAGCGCTCAAAAAAAATAGATGGGGGGAGGTGTAAAATCAATACACGCTTAGTTCTCTTGTCTCAGCAAAAGGAGAGTCTCAGGCAGTTTTTAACCCTTTCATACTTTAAAGAGGAGGAGAAATAACAGCCTGAACAGGCCAATCTCTGCCTTGTCACATTTGTTAACGGTACCTCTCTGATCTGATTCAAGATGTTGTGACAACAGCCTAAGCCCATGTCCAATAAATATTTTAAAATATGAGACGTGTATGGTAAAATATTAAGACCCGTGGCGAGTGTAATGAAGTGATGTGTGCCCAGGCAGAGATGAGCACATGGGAGCCAGGATACTCCCCCGACAGGAGGTAAGAGATGTCATGGTGAACCGCCAAGTGCCCATGTCTTGTCTGATGCACCACTTAACTGGCATGGTAAGCTCACCAACATCTCCAAAATAGCAGTTGAGCTTTCTCGTGGGCCTGCTCACCTCACTCTCCTCATCCCGTTGCCTATACTAAGTAAACACATCACTTTTCCCATCTCATCAAGAAGAGTTGATGCTACAAATGAACCGCAAAACCTCTACAACTGCATCCCAGGCTTGCTCCACCCTCCCTGGATGCTTCCTTGTTCTCAGAAGATGCCAGAACTTTGTGGTGCTGTGAGCTGAGGAAATCAGACCAAGGCTGCCAGCTCAGCTCCCTTGCCTTTAATGTATGCAGGTACCACGACTGGTCCATATGATGTCAACCCAGAATTAGCATACTGATTAACAGCTGGCTTCCTGCCATCCTATTATAGTAGTCTCTGAATGCCTCTCCTAGGAGAGAAATTGGATTTTGGAAGGGGTGGGAGAAGATATTTTGTATTCACAGGGTCTTCTTCATACCCATAAGACGTTCAGTAATTCTCAGTAATTGTCCTATACTCTGTTTTTAAAGCTCATTGTTTTCAAAAAGCATTTCATTGGCAGATGCTCCTGCAGTCTCCATCCACCGGTCCTGGCTCCCCCTTCTCCCCCTTGAATTATTGATCTTTAGTCAGAACAGGATTTGTCTTCATTATACGTGAGCTGCAATCACCACAGATATTAGTGTAAACTCCTGGCAGCAGATTGATTAGTTCCTTGCATATGGAAGCAGAAGGTACCTCCCACAGCTTTATCAGGGATTCCCAGAGCCAGTTGTTCTTTACAGGACACAAAAATGGAAATTAGATTTCAGTTAAATACATCAGAAATTAGATTACATGTTATTACTTCAAAAAGTCAAGCTCGGGGGAGCAGTGCATCTCAAAAGACTAAAAAGAAGATTTTGTATGGAAATATCAGTAGTATCACTCCTTGCCTCAGTGATTTCCAAGGGGGAAAAACTTGAGTTTCTCTTCCTACCACTCGTGACCAACATGTCTAAGAGCAATCCTCAAGTAGGGTGCAAAATTAAACAGTGATAGCAATAAAAGTTCACCCTTGGAAACTAGAACTGCAAAAAGCAAGTCTGTATTCCTCATAGTCCTATAGTTTTACATGAGAGAGATGCTGGGACACTGCTGAAAGTTCCCAAAGACAAACATGACCCGGGATTCACAAAGGAATAGATGAGCACCCAACCAGATGCAGGAAGAGCTCAGCAACATCCCAGTAGCTGTGAGAGGGGTGCAAAGGGTGACTGAGCTGCACGGCCAGCATAGGGGGTGTTTTTGAGCCTTACACTAAGTATCACAAGAAATGATCTTTTCCCTAGGAAAATGTCTGAGAGTTTTGAGATCATCATCAATGGGTAGAAAGCTTTATAAATTTTCGTTGTCTACTCAGCTGGTCCACAGGGTCATTCTCCAACTGCAACCAAACCAAGCAAGCCCTCTCATCATCTTGCATCCTGATTGATGCTTTTCTTTCGGCTTGAGTAGCTACAGTCTGCACAATTCCTATTAATTCAAAATGCTGTTGCAAACAGCACTCTGACCCCTTCAAGCTTCCCTGTTACCATCCCTGAGCTACTTCCTGTCTATCGCCCCTAAAACTTGTTTCGATTTCAAACCTCTTGTTGACTGTCAGACTAAACTGAGATAAGGCTGTCTAATCACACTGGTTATTTCAGATAGATCTGATTCCAGCCAATCACACTGCAGATAGTACAGAAAGCTGCAGGTTTATTTAAGTAGAAATTAA
Organism: Patagioenas fasciata; assembly: GCF_037038585.1. Lineage (NCBI taxonomy): Eukaryota > Metazoa > Chordata > Aves > Columbiformes > Columbidae > Patagioenas > Patagioenas fasciata. The sequence goes on from NC_092539.1 coordinate 5,663,261, forward strand.
GCAATACAGTTAACGTTTATATTATGAAGACTCTCGCAAACAAGTTGCTAATAGGCTGTTAGCACTTTTATATTCATAGCCTCCTTGGCCTGGAAGAACAAGATGATTAACATATGTAAAAGCTCCAAATGATCAGCATCAACCTCCAAAGAACCATTCCTCAGACATGTCCTTTTATAACCCAAACCATTTAATTTACATATTCATTTACATATGTCCCACAACACTTTAAAAGTTTCTTGTTGGACTGGTTCAATAGCAATTCATTCGTATTTATCTCACTTGCACATTTGTAACATCATTAGAGTCACAACGAACTTAAAATACTGTAACAAAATCTTTAGTGTCGAAACAGCCCCACCTCAGAAATGTCTTATTAAAATTCCTCATCACCCAGTCTCAAAACATCTTCTAATCATATTCTAGTGCAACAAATTAACAAATCGCAAGGCTGTAGCTCACCTTATCCAATTAAATGAAAATGAAGGACTTTAGCTCTGTCAAAGACAAATTATTCCTGCTGCTGTTTTCAGCCAACTTGGCCTCCCATTTCTGGTCTCCTTATACCACCACAGCTACTGACAAACATCTTATGAGCTATAAAGACACGTTGCTCCAAGGGCGATGCCAAAGGAAGTTACCCAAATGCCTCATTTTCCCTGGCCTCCCATGGACCGTGTGACTCCCACAAGGATGGCCCCATGTCCCCCACATGTGACAGATCCTCACTGTTGATTGAGCATCCACCACCATGAGGTGCTGGTCTGTGAGCAGGGCTTCAATGTGCTTAAAGATTAACAATAATCCTTCATTTTTTTAATTCTTTGTCCCTAAAATAGTTCTCATCTTTTGTCAGTCTTTCCTATCTATATTACAAGTTCTCCAGAGACATTTTATTTATAAGTCAGCACAATGGAGCCCCAAATTCCCTCACGAACATAGGTGATATTCCTTTCTTAATCATAATGATCAGCATCGTCACTGACCCTTTCATACCTCGTCCCAATCTCGCTGTCATATGCAGGCATTATTTTTAGGAGTCATTTCACACGTCTAAGGTGGTTAAATGGTTTTCATCACTTTGGCAGTCAGAAAACTTGCTACCATACAAGGACAAAGTTTCCCAGGAACAGGAAAGCTACTCAAGAACCTTCTTCTCATTTTCCAAAGCTAACAGTGTCACTGACAAAGACATTCACAGGTTCTCTATGCAATGGATTTAGAATTAACGAAGAGGGTGAGTCATTTTTCATTTGCAGAATTTTAATGACTATCAACAGCATTTGCATTCATTATTCCTTCATGACATACCAAAGAGCTGGGAAATTTTTTGCACTTATAAAACTACATCACTGTAATACTAGTTATGCCAAGGCCTTAATATTTATTTGAATCGTTCTTGGCATGATTTGTCTTCTCAGATTACTATGGAGCATGTAATTATTACTATAGTAAACATATATCCCCAAATGCATGTTTCTAAAAACAGTGTAAACTGTTCATCTCTATAACATAAATATTTTTCCATGGAAGGATCATTTGATTTCATGAGAAGAGTTTTCTTTCATTTTTCAGTCTAGTAACTGTGGGGCTTATGAATCTATGTCAGAGTGAAAATTCATAACCAGGATCTTCAACAAGAATAAAGGATTCAGAGTATGTTTTTTTCATGGAGGATTTTGTATATTTCCATTAAGAATCTAAATTTCAGAGTTGCAGATACCTCAAATCAGACACTTCCAATATGTCTCCAGCTGCAAACATGAAGTATGCGATGGGCTCTATTTTATGTCATTTCTGAAAAGTCATCGCCTGGCAATCAGCTGAGCAGCCAGAGACAATATTAATAAGAGGTTTCCCCAACATGTTCAACAACCCCAGGTTAGAGAGGCTGCTGGTGAGAGCTCAGTCCTGACAGCTCGGTTGATGGTTTCCCTGGTGAGAATGATGACAAATGAGTCAGTTCATGCCAAGCAAGACAACAACTTTTTTTTTTCCATCAATAAGAAGAGCTCAGAGAGCAATAAGTTGTGCCAGTCAGGTCAACAACAGATTCCTGAGTGTTCTGATTTTTCATTATTTGATAAAATAGATAAATCTCATCCAATACCTAGCTAGCAGCAGGTTAAAACCCTCTCCGAAGAAATTAAACACTCATGCTCTAGTGTCTGTGAACAAAGACAAGTGCAGACCCCTAAGACTGGCTCACATTCAACCAGCCATTGACTACTTTGCCAAATAGAAATATCAATGAGTTTACCAGGAATGAACAGATTCAGGCAAGAGCCGCATGACCTGGGGAGCAGGGAGTTACAGCTATGAGACCCCCACTAGCATGACACAACATGACACATATTTAGCTTATGGGGTGCAGGGTGACAGTACTGTCATCTGCCTGCATATAAACATAAGCATCACAAGGTGTCTGCATGCAGCCCTGGGTATGGCCAGAGAATATATATATATCTACACATATATACATATCTCTATATTTTTTTTTTCCAGCACGGTGAGCTGAATACAAGCTCTGAACAGCAGCTCGAGCTCTCCTAAGGATTGACATGATGTAAAACCCATCATCTCCCATAGCGTGGCAGGCTGGTGTGACAGAAAGGGCTGTGGTGAACCTGGTCCATGGGCAGAGTGTGACCAGGGGATTGTCACTTCCACTCCTCAAATCTCAGTAGTCCTCAGAGGCAAGGAGCACGAAAATGGGACACTTCCCCCTGTACCTTAAAGGAAACCTTGATGGACTGGTTTATTTATTTTTATATCTTACAGTAGGAAAGCATGAACATTTACTGATAGAAAGCTTATTTTTCTTTGGTTTCAATTCTAGCTGTAGCCGTGTTTTTCTTTTATGTTGGAATATGCCTCGCAGTGCAGATTTTCAGCATAATAAACCTGAGCTACAGAACTGACCTGTCACAGATCATTGCAAACCTGGCCCAGATTTTAAACCCCTCACAAAGCAGTGAAAGACTCCATATTTTATCTTTTATCCTTTTAACCACAAATATAATTTATTTCAATTTTTGGTAGGACAGCGAACACAACCATCAGTAGCAGAGTAGAGGCATCATTTGAAACAGTTGGGGGAATCTGTAATCCCTGGGCCAACGCTGCCTATGTTTTATGATATTTACTCTCCCTTGAATTCTTGTTCATGAGATTCTATGTTCTGTTGACATTCCCCTACTAATTAGAGAGATATTTTATGGTACCAAAGAGACACATTCCATCCCTTTTAGTCCCAGACCTATGAATTCCCTTATTTCTCATCCTTATTTGATCAACAGGTAAAGAAATGACAAATTGGGCATTTACAATTCTCTAGATGAAACCTGTATCCCTGGCTGTCTCTAATGAAGCCAGTCTAATGTGTCATGCATTTCTGATGCGATCTTTTGGAAACACTTGCAATGCAAAGCTTGTATGAAACAAAGCTATATTTTATAGTCTGCCTCTTCATATGGGACTCACATGCACATGTGAAGAAGCACTTAAACAGTAGTTATCTCTATGCTATTGAAAAAGGAACTTTCCAATTTTCAGTTATGTTAATACAAAACCTAATGTCCTGTGGAAGCTGATGTGAGTTGTGCAGGCACAAGTTATTATCGATTTTCTTGCAAAGACTTATCTCCAGACTACAAACAGTCTCAACATCAAAGTTAAGGTGAAATAGTCTCTAAACCGTGTTGCACAAAAGGAAACTATTTCCATTCTTCTGTGGGTAAACTGAAGGATATTTCTATGATATCTAGTTAATCCTTTTCTAGATGAGCATCAGATTTTTCTTGGCACAGCATCTTGTACTAGTGAAAGAAAAAAAAAAGGTAAAAAATGTTGTTGTCAAGGCATTAAGCAAGAAAATGTTGAATGCTATTCTCGCAAAAGCAGCTCAAATAAACGATGAATGCACGGGATAAAGTGGAAATGGATGAGCCAGGCTGAGCCATTGTATCTGCTGGGGAGCGTGGGGATCCAGGTGCTGCATCCAGGCTCTGCCTGGGGCAACCAGAGCCCTCCCAATGGAGACACCGTCCTGTGAGCTGCACACACTCCAGCTCTGTGCTTTGGTGGTGACCCAGAGTTTAAGCTTGTCAGAAAATAATTATTCCACCTACCCAGGGAAAACATTGATCTTTACATGAAAACCTCTAAACTGTACACTGTTGCACATCATGCACACCAAACCAGAAATTAATAAATGATGCTACAGTACTTCACAGACATTTCTACTCTGCCTTCATTGTGCTTTCATCCTCCTGTATGGGATATGCTCAGTGGGTGGATTACATTTCTCCCAGCACACTGTAATTTCACTTCTTGGCAGTTTTCCGTTGTTCATCATAGAAGTTCCCCGCTGGAGCACATCAAGAGTTTTGTGTCCAAGTGAGGAGTCCAGATCAAAGAAGATACAGGTATGTGAGAGGAGAGGACAGCAGTGCTCTGATCATGGACCGAGGATCAGTGCATTCCAGTGGGTGAATACCAAGTTTGCTCCTTTTTTCTGTCTGAAACTCTAGAATGGGAAGTTACCTCTTCATCCCCCACCACTGCTCCATCAGGAAAGCTGCAGTCAGAGAGAATGGATTTTTCCTCAGCGTGTCAATGCTGAGAGAGGACTTCATTTTCCATTGGTTTTACCCTTGTCGTGGTTTAACCCCAGCCGGCAACTAAGCACCATGCAGCCAGTCTCTCACATGGGGAGAGAGAATCGCAAGGGTAAAAGTGAGAAAACTCAGGGGTTGGGATAAAGACGGTTTAAAAAACGTAGAGAAAAAGCTGCACATGTGAGCAAAGCAAAACAAGGGATTCATTCACCACTTCCCATCGCAGGCAGGTGTTTGGCCATCCCTGGCTCCATCACGGATAATAGTTACTTGGGAAGACAAATGACATCACTCCAAATGTACCCCTTAAAATATATACTGAACATGATGTCATATGGAGTAGAATATCCCTTTGACCAGCCTGGTTCAGCTGTCCTGGCTGTGCCCCCCACCCAGCTTCTTGTGCACCTGGCATGACGTGAGAAGCTGAAAAGTCTTTGATTACTTAGCAAGAACCAAAACATCAGTGTGTTATCAACATCATGCTCATTCTAAATCCAAACCACAGTACTACACCAGCTACTAGGAAGAAAATTAGCTCTATCCCAGCCAAAACCAGCACACCCCGAATGGAAAAATCTGTCTCTAAACTAGCTGGTCAGACAGGGAAGACACTGAGACATCAGCAGTGGTAGAGATAGCAGAGAGAAGCATGTAGTTTCTGAATTTAGGATCAGACCAAGTCTGTTGATTTAATGAAATTACTAACATTTTGCACTGCTGTAAATGAAATCAAAGCGGACTTGGAGTGAATACACGGGTTGTACTGATCCCAAATAGCTGTCATTGTTTTGTTTTTTCCTCCCATATCACAAAGGCAAGTAACTGCACAGGATCCCCAAATACACCATCTTCTGTTCACTACAAGGAAAATAAATTCATCCTGATCACTCCAGTAAACACTAAACCACCAAGGCACATATTTAATCAAATAATTAGGAGAGGTGCAAGGGAAATGTGTGCTGAAAAGATAATGTTGCACTTTAAAGGATTCATTATTGGTTATTACATTTTACATAGAATGTCATTTTCTTTACTAGTTAAAGAAAAGGTGAAGGAAGAAAAACAAAGTCCTACAGACTAAAGGCTCCAGCTCCATCTAAATTATAGTCTGCTGAGAACATGCCTGAAATTGGAGGTGCCGCCTTTCAAAGCAGTGCTGCCATTATGTCGCTAACATGGCTCTATCTGATTTTTCTCTTCTCGAAGTTATTCTCTACATTCAAACACTTGAGCAAAAAGATACACAAGCTTTCTGGCATGGCATTTATACCCTATAACCCCAAGAAGCAGCATCCCCTGCTCACTTGCGGAGCATAGCAAACCCGCAGGAGCATGCAATGCAATTAGAGCCCAGGAGACAAAGGTGTAGATCACCATCCCACCCGGGAAGGAGCCTGAGTGTCCAAGTGCTTGGCAAAGACCAAAGAAAGATGATAAGAGCAAAGTGCAAGCACCTGAAGCATGGCAAAAAGGAGGGGGATACAGAAAAGGAGGGTGCAAAATGCTGATCCTCACCCTCATGTCAACATCCAGCAGTAGTTTTGATTTAACATGATGTAAATTAAAGGACAATCCAACCCACAAAATCTTCCCCTGTGTTTCACAAACTGCAGCTCTCTTCATCCTCAGCTGAGGAGTATTTTAAAACCAGAAGACTGAAAAATAGTTAAACCCCACCTATTGAAAAGTGTCTGCGGCTGGTTCTGCTGTTAGTATTGAGATTTCCTGTCAGCCTTTACAGAAATTCTTTGGGAGTCTGACAGGATTAAGGGGATTAATACATTAAAGCATTATTACAGCTTTCACAGGGGATTTTCAAAGACTTTACACTGTGATCTATTTGTCCTGTTACATAAAACGAGCATTAATAGGCCGATTGAAAAGAATCACTGCATTCGATAACCTTAATTTTTGTAAACATATTCAGCTATCAGAATGAGGAGTTGAGGCCACCAGCCCTCCCACAGCATGTTACTTAAATTAAGCTGCATAAGTATATTTTTGGTGTATGGCAAAGGCTGGTCTGGGTGTTACAACCTACTCCTGACAGGGAGAGATTTGTTAGCACAGTCACCAACCCCAACTTCTCAACCCCCATGGTGTCCTGGCTGACTCAACACCTGCCATTCCAAGCCCCATGCTGCGACTGTATTGCCAAATGGCTCCATTTGGAGGACGGGGTTTTTACTGTAATTAAATGTTCCTAGTTAAATGGGTGGTTGTCAGTTCCTGGGGTGCTGCTGCTCTCTTGCTGGAGAAGATTATCATGCTGGGGACATCGGGCTGTGCTGCCCCCAGCACCGCATTCTCACCCTCCTTCACATTTCTTTAGAAACAACTTCACATCATCCCCTTAGCATAACTTTGGTGTTTTGTCAAGAAAACTTCCCTTCAAAAATTTTCACAGGGAAAACGCATAACCTCTCCCCTCTGTTTTCACTCTCTGATTGCTTCATGGAAAATATTTAAGCATCAAGAGATAGATCCTTATCTGTTGCAAATCAGGATAAATCGGTACATGTGAGGATCAGGGCAATATTTTCCACAAAGATGTCTTCTAAAAAAGAGGGGCACCGTCTTTAACGATGTGCTCAGCTGTAGAGTGGGGCTGGGTTGCAAAGCTGCTCATTTGTCCTGTGCTTCTGAGATAATATGGAAGGCACAGCCTTTGTTTATACATGTCCTGGACTTTCAGATAGCGCTTAACTAGCCCAAACTAAATTAGCATCTACATAACTCACAGATCTTAAGGGATCCATGAACCTCTAAATTAGGAAAAGAAGCATTAGCCTTGACTTCCAGATCAAGACTTAAAATATAGGAAGATTAAAGTTGAGTATTTTATTTTTCTAAGCCAGACTAGATATGCCATTCTCAGTGAAATACAATCGTTATTGCAGGTCTAATTTCCCTAGGCTGTTCTGAAAATCCAGGTACCATCAAATCCCTCAAAGACTGAGCAGGGGTCACTCACCTCACACCCATTATCTTCTCAAAGTGGCTGCTTAGCCATCGAGTCTAGTCTCAATTAAGAGCTATTAATGAGCTACTTGTATCAGTGTGGTGTGCGTTATTGTATGAATGTGATTGTCAATTTTTGGTTGCTATGAAATGCAAGGCTGGCTATGAGAAAAAGGCTTCACACTGTGATTTCAGCATTTCCATGCCAGGCAGGAAAGAGCATGTTATCTTACAACAGATTAACAACTTGTTAAGAAGTTCCTAAAGCATTGAGGCAGTCAGAAGCCTGCTGGGGGGAGGGTTAAAACTAGTTTGAAGTTATATCAAAGATATCTATGTGGGGAGAGGCTGTAGTTGGAACCGAATATCAGGTAGGATTATAAAAAATAATTTTAAAAAATAATATTTTTATTTTTTTTTAGAGCAGCCACGAAACTTGTATATCCAAATCAGCATTCTTTCCCCTACCGGCAATCTGAAAATATGAGCTTTGCCTATGAGCAGGAGACACAGGGACATGATTAAGTATATATTGTAAATGGCTTGCCAGCTGGATAACAGAGAACCGGAGAAGACTTTTGGATCTTATCTAAGGATAGGTAAATAGAAATACAGTGTTCTTCCATTCCTCTTCTCCTTTCTCCAGGATGCTGCAATTGTGCTACCTGTACCTTCGTTTTACAAAATACTTTTTTCAGTTTAGATTTACTTTTCTTTTTACTTCTTGCTTGGATGGTTGGCCCATATCCCAGAGTTCAGTCTCAGTGCAGGTCTCCAAAGCCTCCAGGTTGCAGATGTGGCAGGTTTTGTCTGTGGCCAGAGGTCAGGGCTGCAGGAAAAGGCAGCAGCTGGGATGGATCCTTGGCTGGTGAATTCTGCCCCACCAAACCGTACTATTTTATTCCTGGTCACAGTTGTCTCCTTTAGTTTTGTGGCACAAGAGAAACTGTCATATTTTTACTGGATTCAACAGGAATGGCAGTGTGCATGAGTCAGGGAACCAAGTCAGAGATCAAGAAAGGTTTTCCATATTTTCTTTACTCCTTTATCTCACCTTTCATCCACTAAACCAAAGTGATTTGCAACACCTGATATAGGCAAATGGTTAAAAAAGTAACTCTAGCAATTGGTTGCTGCTATTCCTCTTAGTACTGAGATCTCCTGTCAACCCCTTCACAGAAATACTTGGGTAGTTTGACAGGATTAGGAGGATTAATATATTAATGGATTATTACAGCTTTTATAGAAGATTTTCAAAGACTTTAAGAGTGAGATCCATTTGTCCTGTTACATAAAATGTACAGTAATTGTCTTAATTGCTCCATTGTGACTAGACATTGCTGCTCAAATAGTTCTGCATGTCTAATTGTGCCAATTATTCCAGGATCTTGCAGCAGTACGGAACAACAAGGTGAGCCAAACACAGGGCTGTTCCCTCACCACGACCCAAACTGCCTCTCTAAACTGGACCCGGGGAGCAAAACTGATTCTGTAATACTAAAAAATACTGTCTGTGCATACAAAGCTAATAGTGTGCAAAGGTAGTTGTGAGCACAGTCTCGGTTTTCACCCACAAAGTAGATGTGAGTGCAGATTTTTTCTTCCAGTCCTCAGGCACCTCTCCTACTCTCCACTTGGAGTGGCATTTGAGAGACAATTATAAATAGACAATATTTCAGGTAGTTCTCAGTAAAATACTTTTTGCACCAAAAAAAAAAGGTTGATTTACCATGGAAATGTGCAAACATAGTTTCAGCTCCTTCAGGGAAAGGACATGTAGAGTTACTGGGGGCAGACTCTTCCGCGATGGCCAGTAAGGGCAGTCTGAGTTACTGGGGGAAACAACTGGTGCACGAGAACACAAGAACAGCTGGATTCTCACCCATTCGGTCTTGCTTATTGCATCTGTCAGAAACTGCCATCGTGTGCTTCCAAGTAATAATGTGAAAATAATCAGAGCAGATAAATGAGCGAAGGGAGAACCCACATTTCAGGAGACCCTTCTCAGCTCTCAAGCAGCTTAAACAATGAAACACAAGAGCTGGTATCCTTTTGAAAACTTTCCCTGTATTTCATGGTATGTCGGGTTATTCAGCCCACGTCCTGTACCCTGGGCAGATCCCTGGTCATACACAGAGGAGACCACACATGTACCTCTTTTCCATAGACTTTGTCCTTTTAGAAAACAAATGTTGATTATAACAGTAAAGCAATTTTAAAGCATCATTTGAAAGGGTAGAGCACGTTGTTTTTCAGAGACCTCAAAGCAGTTGGAAAAACAGATAAACTTGATGATGTAGTCACAAACAATCCACCTTGAGCTTTCTGGTTCCAGTTATTTCTCTAGTTTTCTTGCATTTCACCTGACTAAAGAATCAGCTATATTTCCACAATGTATTTCACAGAAATCCAAATGAATATGCCCATGGGGATAGTAACAGAACGGGGAAAAAAAAAAATAAAATGAGGTCTGCTGTGTTGGAAGAATTTATCAGCAAGGAAATAAAAGAGTCTTAGAGTTGGGAAGAAGTCCAATCTAATCTGCTGTGGTCCTTTGTCCAACTGCAACATCCCCTTCCATAAAGAGAGCAGGTTCTCATTTCAAAAGCGTACAAGAACACTGCACAAGCGATTGATGCTATCCCCTGTGAAAGCCTTTCTGCAGCTAGGGAACAAACAGCATCACACTGATTTCTTTCCCCCCAGATTTGCTGCAATGGAAATTGTATTTCTCAGCTTGTCTTCTACATTTAAATTATTCTTCCTGTTGTTATCCATTCCATAGGGCACACTGAAGTCACTCACACAACATCTCCCCATTTGAACTCCTTTGAATTGCTCTGGTTTTCAGAAAGCACGGGTAATATCTGCTGCAAACACAAGCCTTTTTTCCTTACTATTTTCTTTAACTTTTTGTACACAGGCAGGTCAGGAGAGGGGAATATTCGTTTCCCATGGTGTCCGCAGGAGCTGTGCTCCCGGGTCCTCTCCACCATCTATTTAAATGTCTGCATCTGCTTTAAGCTGACAGAACCCAGCCGTGATAATGAGTTTGCCCCCCATGTGCGACTTTGTTAGCACTCAGCCTTGTAAAGAAAGGAGATGGATTTGTCCAAAAGTTGACTGGGGAGAGACTTGAGGCTAAGGTTTAAATATCTGTCACTAGATCATAGCAATAGGGAAGAAATATGTATATTGATGGACTGTTTGCATTTCTTCCCATTGTGGGCTTTAAAAATGTTAATTTGTGGATTTCAAGTCTGTTAATAAGCTGTCAGATCGAGATGAGAAATTATATGAAGTGCAGTAATTGAAAAAAAAAAAGAAGAAAAGCACAGAAATTAAAGAGAAATCTTTGTCCTAATTTGATTTGTGACTTCACTGTAACAGAATAAAGTGTGTGTAGATATTAACAATTCATTTACATAACCAACTCCAACCAAGCAATTCAGATAAATGTGCATTCACTTCTGGAAAGGTGGGAGGATTCGTTTTAACCTATTAACACCCTTCCTTTCAGATACATTCTTGTCTGCTTTCTTCCATTACCAGATAAAGTTGTTTATTGGTGAACAAAAGAACTTAGTGGATGGCAGGGCTCTTAATTTTCAAAGCTTCAGTGTTCCATCAAGGCGTTAGTTTTGATCTATTTACACCAAAAAGGAAGACAGGCCTTGGAAACCAGAAGGAAAAAGAGACACAGTGAAGAAGCAGCATTGCCTGTAGTCCCCATTTGAGAGCTGGGAAACCAAAGCACAGAATAAGCTGCTTTGCATGAGATTTCATTGGAATTCTCTGGGAAAGAAAAGGATCATCTAGTCTGAGACCACCAGAGGGGTCTCTACTGCCCCCTCCTATTTCTCTTACATCTTCCATCCTTGTATCTAGGTATGAGTGACAAGATTTCTAATAAAACTTGCCACCATTTAAAATACTTCGTACCATTTACCTCACAAGGCACAGACACATTTTTCTTGCCTGTCACATGCAAAGAAGCAGAGGTAAAGAAATTGAAGTGGCTCATCTGAAGTCAAAGGAAAAAACCCTGAGGCACAATAATCCATGAGGACGAGCTGATCCTCAAATCCTCAGCTTATACTCAACATGCCCACAGCACTGTGCCATGCAGGTTGCTCCTTGCTTACATCCTTCCTGGTCATAATTAAATAGAATAGTTTCGTAGTTCTCCACTGAGTAATAAAACAAAAGACAGTCAGATTCCCAGATCCTTCATTTACTGGTACAGGTAAGGCTGTCTTTGTCTACATGCATTACTCAAATCTAATTAGAACTAGAAAGGATTTTCATGACTTTGTAGTTTTCCCTGCTCAAAAGTAAATCCATCCTTAATACCATGGAGAACATATTCTGAGCAAGTCAGAGAGAAGAGAGAATTAAAGGAAAGCCCCAGTGAAGATGTGGGAGAGGATGCCAGGTACAATCACTCAAGCAAATAAAGTGAATTAGTTCCAGAGGCAGCTAAACATTCTGCTGAGAAAAGGAACGGGGGACAGAATGGCCAGGCAGGGAGATCTAGATGGTGATATAAAGCTAAGGGAGGCAGCATTAGGGAGTTCAGCAACCACAAGTTTTGTTCTCATTTGCATGGGTGTGAGATCTCGGTGACCAAATTGGCATGAGGGTTATCTATACTCTATTTGTCTCTGCCTAGCAAAGAGCAGAATTAGTCCTCCTTTTTGTCAGGAAGTCTTCGATCTGTCACAACAGAGTGGATTTTTTTTTTCCTCTTCTGCCAGCTGTCGAGTGAATGATGGGTCGATTGAAGGCTTAAGCCACAGAAAATTAATTTTCCAAAGCCACTCGCTTCCTATTCATTCATACACAGTAATACTGCAGTTGTTTTATAGCCCATCCAGGATCACTTTGATGCTTAGGTGGCCTACTTTCCACCAAACTCATGGACTCGTGATCCTCATGGCCAAGCACCTCTGTGGACCAGCCAGTAGGACACTGCGCAGGGAGAGCAGGGCAGTTATAGTCCCCATGATATCTCCTTGCTGCGACTCTGCGTATGAAGAAGTGAGCAGTGACACCAGGAAGACTAACTTGGGATCCTGCAATTACTGCTGCCCTGGATAAAGACTTATCAAAAGTGATGCAGTGTCTTTCTATGATCAATTTAGTAGCCATGGCACATAATTTTGCCATTTGAAGGACTGAGGTCTGCGTTTGCATGTGGGTCTGCAACTCACTGCCTTTAAAAATTCCACGAGACACCGTTTGTGGTTGCAGCAGCGGAGTTTGGGGTAACTCTGGGAAGCAGAATGAAACCACGTCAGGGTGAATTGAGCCAGTTGCACACTGGTTCTGTGCTTTGAAAAAAACTCAGTAAAATCTTGGGTTTTCCTATTGATTAAAAAGAGAAAGTCTGATGCTTCTGGGGGTGTGGGTTTATGTTTTGAAGGCACTAACAACCACTAAATACTCCTGGTTTGCATTTCAGTTTGACACACAGTTTACAATAAAGAAAAGTTTCCTACCTGGGCGTACTGGCCTAACTTTAGCATTTCAGCTAAGTTGGGGGCTTTTGCAGATTTTTTTTAAGCTTCAGATAATTCAGAGCTTTTCAGTGAAGCAAGTGTGAAGATGGCATTGAACAGAGCATAGAGGAGATGCAGCAATGGTTTGACAGACTGCAAAGAGCACAGAATGCACCTGCTGGCATATGGGACCAAGAAGGCATCACCCATATCCAACCCAAGGGGAGACCACCCTGCGTTGAGGGAGATGCTTCAGCCAACAAAGTCAGTGCCGTAGGGCAGAGGAGATGTCGAAGACACAATTTCCATCTGACAGCTTCATAGGAAATGTGCAGCTTAACGTTGAACCAGATCCAGAGATGTAATAAATAAAACATTAAAAAAAACATTACTCAGTTTGAGCTAACTGAGACACTCTGGTTTCAAAACAGCAAATCAAACTGTTGCAGTTCTCTTGCCCTTATTACAAAAACTAATAAGGTTAACATTTTCATATGGAAATGTCTTCTTTTGCAGAAGCTGCATTTTTTATGTTCAAAAAAAAAAAAGAGTAAAAATCCAAACCCAAGCCTTTCTAAAAGTAAATTTTAGTAAATTGATAACAATTTAATTAACATGCATTAACTAATACAGCTACACAACACCTTCTGGTAGGAGATATGCAGTCTATGTGCAAACCAATGTCTTTTTTAAAGCTGTTTTTTCCTGGTGGGTTGGGCATTGCACGCCTGTCTCTTGATTCTTAAGCAATCTTAAGGATAACTGAATTTCATTATTATTGTCTGCTTTAGAGATGAAGAAGGAAGATTTTTTTTCCTCCCATGGCTAAGACAAGATTCAGGAAATTGGGAAAGAGGAGGCCGGTAGAGGTGAGGTCTGCTGAGATGGTCTCACGTTTGTGTGCTGATTTCAGCTTCCCATGAACACAGCACCCTCAGCACGAACCAACTGCGCGTTCCTGGGCTCAGATACCTCCAAACGCACCAACACGTTTCCACCACAAGCCTGGAATTTTCTGAGCAGTGTTGGAAAAGTGGCTCGTTGAGAACCCACGTGTCCACTTCCCGGCAGATTTTTTGGTCCCCATTCCTCTGTATCCAGATGGAAAAAGCACAAAGGGAAGCAAATAATGGGGTTGAGTTCATCTCTAGCCATGCTGGTCAAATCCCCAGGCTCTCTCAGTTATTTTCCCCCCCCAGCCTCTGCTGGGCAGGGGTCTTTTCACCCTTAATGGACACAATCAGAGGAGCACTCAGCACCAGCAGTAACACCATGGACACTCCTATCAGTTCCACTAAAACTGTTCATGTTTTGCAAAGACATCACTGTCCCCTCCTTAGCCAACATTCATGGCTAGCTATGCCTGCAATGGGAATTTCAGAGCCATATAGCCAGTGAATAAATCTGGACTATGTTTGAGTAAGTCCTCTGGTAATGTAAAGCAGCACCACTCCATTGCAAATCCTTGTTTGCTCTCCTCAGTGTTTGCTCCTGGTGATGTATTGTACTCCTAATCCATCAATGAGGAGGTGGAGTGAGAGGGAGAAAGAGCTCGGGAGAGGGAGGGGACAGATGAAGGGCAGTGTTGCAAATTACAACATGAAAGTGATTTTTACCTTTATTGTTCAGTGCTTTTGCCATCGACACAGATTATTATTTGGGTCTTACTTTGCTTCCAAATCCAATCATAAATGACTGGGTGTTGTAATATAGAACAAAGTGTTCATACCTGATAAATCCTGCTTGGCTCAAGTACCTGGCTCAGTTGAAAGCGTGCCAGCAATACTGAGAGCAATTAGTCAAAGTCTCTTCTCTGACCAATCATTTATGCAGGACTAGAGGAAATGTTTGTGACACAGAAGTCATCTTAGTGCTTTCTGCTCCCATCAGCTGTAGACATGGGTGCATCACAGGCTCTGGATTCTCCAGCGTTTTCATAGTATTGCCAATCTGGACCAAGAGAGACAAGACTCTTGTTCTCTGCATTTTATCACAGGCTCCTTTGTGCTTGATCACCTGAAGACACAGAAATACTCAGATAAGAATGCAGAATGATCTGTATTCCCAGTACATCTAGTATGCACCTGCATGATAAACAGATTTTTGACTTTTCGGTATGTATCACACAATGAATATCGTAGAACAACACTATATTGCCCAGAAGGTACAGGTTCACAGTAGAAGATCACCATTAATATGATCACCATATGTTTTTGGCTTCCCAGAAGACCTATGTCTTAAGTTCCCCTGCATACTTCAAAGACTTAAGAGTAATCCATGCTTATAGGTGTAGTGCTTAGTGCACTGAAAAATCATCAGGATCCCAGGGGCAGATTCGTACCTCAGTGCTGTAACACCTGAAAAAACAAGTGCCTGAAGAAAATAGAGACTTAAGTGATAAAGCTCTGTCCCCTCCGTGGTGCCAGCTCCTGCCACACGCTGCTGTGGAGGGCTGAACAACTCTTTTTGAGGCTTTGGATAGGATTGATCAATCCTTCTCGCTAATTCCGACACACGCTGTCTCTGCAGTTGTCCCGTTTGCCGTTTTGCAAAACTAAGATCTGGAATTGATTTCGGGTTAACCCACCGCTTGTATAGGGTCTGTGTTTGGTTTCGGTCTGTTTGTTTTCGATTCCCAGTTCGTTTTGGTTTAAGTTTACATACACTTAGAGTTGTTTTGGGGTCCGTGACACTGGGCATAGATGTGGCTACAGATACATTTACAGTCATGCTAACTCGTGTTACAGTTTTACATGACACACATATATGCATAGCCCGTAGTGCGTGCACGTCTTTCAGCCTGATATTTATATGTGCAATAGTGATCTGGGCAAAACGTGCATGCACCTGCCTCTTCGTGCTGCATGGTTTAAGATAAACATACACAAAATCCATTTATAAATAAGCACAGGAAGCAAACCCATACTTTCCCTCTCACATAGATACACACCCTTTCTATAGACTTGCAGCAGACACAAGCTTATGTGTGTAATCAATGACACGCAGGATCCTAATTGCTTTTGTGAAGCCAGGCGCCTGCAGACTCAGCATCTCCATAAAGTATCCAGATCACACCGGCTTTTTCTGTCCGTAGCTCTCTCGATCCCCTTTGTGGAAAGCAGGGCTGCATTAAGAGCTCTCGGAGAGCAGAGCTGTTACTGCCAACCAAATTGTAGACATAGCTTTGCAAGATGTCTAGCAAATCTGTAGCTAACATACAAATCTCCAGAGCATTGGTAAAAAAAAATAAAAATCAGATTTATTTCCAGACCTAGAATTTTGGGATGAGCAGCTAGCTAGTTATTTCAAGGATAATCAGCTGCGAATGATCAGTTTAAGGCATTTTCAGTCTCTGAGTCACAAAGAAGCTAAATACTTCCACATGTTACATCTGAGGGGCTTGGGTTGGGGTTTAGGCTGCAGAAAAGGTCTTTCAAATTGAGCAGACAGGCATTGGGAGGAAAAGCTGCTTCACCTGTCATTTTTGTTGAGCTTAAAGGAAAGGTGGGGCAAGGAAAAAAGAAAGCCTCTGTGATCACAAAATCAGCTTGTAAGATGGATGAGGCAAAACAGCAGGTTAGATGACTTCTGGGGCCGAAATGGAGAAAACCTGAACTTGCAGTAGTTGATCTCCTCTGCCTCCTGCAGAGGAGCTGGGAGTATGTGGACACCTCAGGCTTCACTGGGCAATTACTGCCTCTGGTTGTGTGTCCCACACCGGCAGCAAGAACCTTCCCCCCATATCTTACTTACCCCAAATCTTGTTTTACCAATACAATTATCTTACAGCAGGGAATCCCTCATTTTCTTCTAAAACTCCTGGTATTATTTCTTTGGTCCTCTCATGAATGCTTTTTGCAATGAAAGCCCTACTCTCTACAAAATTATTGTAGTAGGGGCTTATTCAAACAAACAGCATGGAGAAAACCTATCCCTCTCTTACTTCATTTTGTAGCTGCACATTGCTTTGTCCTTGCCCACTGTGGGCACACCCGTGGGCTGGATTTTTCTTTCCACTTTATTTATTTTAAGTTTTCATTTGTTTGACTAGTGTCAGATTGACCAAGGAGCAATTGAGTTCCCAGTGTGGCTTATAATACTCAGCAGTGTTTTATCCTTTCACTTAAGGATCAAATGCAATAACCAGGGGACTGAAAAGGTGGGAAAGGATTTAATGGATACTAACAACACTTGTAGCTAGCAGTGGGTCCTGGTGGCAAAATGTTCCAGATACCAAAAATACAGAAAACCGGAGGGTGTTCCGAGCTGCCAGTGGGGTTTGCTGTACGGTTAGCTTTAACCTCTGCCGAAGCAAAAGACATCAGAGTTTGAAGGCATTACTGGATTCCCACAGGGATCAGGAAGTAATTTCTTTCCATGCATCGCACAATTAGTCTAGTGAAAAATGGCTTGGGGGAAGAGGTCATTCTCCTCCAAATCAGCACAGACTGGTCACTGCCAAAGGCAGGAAGAAACGCAAAAATGCATGGGTGATCTCAGGAGATACGGCAAATCCTGCGCTCCCACTTAGTGCAGAAGCCCAAGCTCTCTTGGTAGCTCCCCCAAGGAAAGTGGAGTTCGGCACAATTTCCACATGTATTTGTATTCAATAATTGATGAGCTCAGTAAGTTCCTAGCAAAGTAGCTGCTTCCAGCCATTTACTTCATTTAAATGTAATTGTTTGTTTAAAACCATAAAATGAAAGCCCAGAGGGAGCCAGGGAGTTTGACCTACTGTGCCCACTGTAAGAGATCCACAGCTGCAGCAGGGATTTCGCTCTGCAATGCTGACGCTTTCCAAAAGTTGCTGTTAAGCATGGGACTAAAGTGGTCTCCCTTTTGGTGAAGGAGTCTCCATGGCCTCGTGTCAAATCATATCATATATCACCCATGTAAGGGTCCTTGTTCTATTTAATAAGGTCCACACGTTATACGTATTCACCTGCCCAGCCATCGTGTAGCAAACCAAGCTTGCCATGATCCCAGAGGAACATCTCAGACAAGTGAAGACTGGATGCATCATGAAGTCATCCAGATGATCTGTTGGAGCCTCTTTGTCTCATCCTGAAAGTGATGTCTAGTCATGATCTGCTGTCAAGGGAAAAGACCAGGAAGCAAGGGACAGACACTAGATACCTTCTCTGTGTGATCCTTGTATTGCGATGAGCACCAGAAGCCTTGGTGGTTACATTCCCCATGCTTCCAGCATCTGCAAAGGTGAGATGTGTAAGGAAAACACATTTCATCACAAGCTTTCCGCTGCTTCCTGCTGGCATTTCTGTATGGGCTGGAAACACTATGAAAATATAGTTACAAATATTTCAGTCCCCTGCTTTTCACCTGAATCTGAGAAATACAAGGTCAGATGAAAGCAGTGCGTAAAACAGAAGAAGAAGTTTCCTCTCCCCATTGCAGGAACGTGATTTGGATTTGGCGTGGGTGAGATGTGCAGGTCTGCAGCAGCCTTACCCACCAAAATGTCAGGTGTGCTCCGTGTCAGAGCTCTCTGCAGGTTTGCGCTGCAGCCATCACCTGGTTCATCGGGCTCTGGGGCATCCCAGGAAGATGCACCCGCTTACCCACGTGCTGGCTGTCCTCTGCTGCAGCTCTTACAGGGGTGTTCCAGCAGCACTTGGCAGCCCAGTGCCCCCCCATATCCCCCTTTTCCAGGGCAGATCCCTCACCAAACCCCTCCTGATCAGTGAGACTGCAAACCCTGTCCTCAGGAGACAGGTTCTGGACACACACAGCTGTGTTTCTGGGCTCATTGCCTTTGATTCAGGAGACAGCAGCTTCCCTTAGGAAAAATTAGGCCTATCTGACCAGTCCAGGAGAGTGAAACGTGCTGTTTGCTTTGGCCCTGATGCTGCAAAGACTGAGAGGTGTGTTAACTTTATGCACTGCAAATACTGCCACCACAGCTGTTAAAAAGGTTCTTACAAAGGTTTATCTTGCTCCTCGTCCTTGCTTTGCAAAGCAGCTTGACCCTCTTTGCACTAATGCATCCCAGACTGCACCTCCAGGTCTGTTCCCAAGCACGTTTGTAACTGAGATAAAGCCTGGCTGGGAAGGCAGGAGCACATCTGGCTGCAGGATGCGTGTAGCACCTGAGGCAAACCCCCACGTATTGTGTGCGTGTGCTTAAACCTGCGCTGTGTGTGCTTGATAGCTGGGTATCAGCTAGGTATATGGCTGTGTAATTATACCGCAATTAAATTTAATAGCTTTGCTAACAGCTCAACTGCAGGAGAGTTTGTCTAAGAATTTTTGTACTGGGATTATTAACCTTTTGATGGCTTCATGCATCTATTTACACTTATATACTGTCCCCTAAAACAACATTTACATTCCTTCCAGAGGTTTATAAAAACATTTTTGTTGTGATTGTTCCAGTGCTGCTCAGTGTGAAACTAATCAAGCAGGGTGTGTTGCACCAGTAGGGTGAGTCCTGTGTGCTTGTGTCTGTGATGGAAAGGTCTTGGTCCCATGAGCTGGTTTTTCCTCTGGATGCAGTGGGCTTAGCCCTCCCAAAACACAGCAAGGAATATCTCGGCTTCCCCCAGGAAAAGACACAAGGTGGCATTGAGATATTGCAGAGGGAGGCAGTAAAAGGCTGCACAAAAGCCTAAATGTTGGTTTGAGATGAGTACTTTTCCC
The DNA here is from genome assembly GCF_037038585.1 of Patagioenas fasciata. Lineage (NCBI taxonomy): Eukaryota > Metazoa > Chordata > Aves > Columbiformes > Columbidae > Patagioenas > Patagioenas fasciata. Next base: position 5,683,002 of record NC_092539.1, read on the forward strand.
TTCACCTGCTCTGTGCTCTCTCATCTAATGGACTGTGCTGGGACAGTTGAGGATTTCCAGTGTGAGGACCAGGACTGAACCAAAGCCGTATGCTGGCAAGAGCCACCAGCTGGCCTGTGGCAGCAGCAGGAGCATGAGCAGTGGCCCAGGTTTCCATTACAGAAGATGCTCCTCTCCAGATAATTCATTGCTTCACTAGGTTCTCCAGGGACACAGTGGAATGTGTCTTATCTCCAAGGCTCAGACTTCCGCGCCAGTTTAGCCTACGGAGAGTTTCCATCTTTTTTTCTTGCTCAGTTTACAGGACTCTATCGATCTCTCTATTCTAACCTTTTGTACTGTGTAAAGTCTGTGTTTAGGCGTCCTCATTTCTCTCTATTTATTAAGAGCAATGATTTCTGGCTTGCAGATTGGAATCTGCTTAAGCTTTCACTGTGATTTACAAAGTACTGTCTCTTTCACCAAGCCAGGTTTTATTTTTCTGTTTTAACTTGTTTTCAGCTTCATAATGATTTTTAATCAGACACCAATTAACGATTCAAATAAGAAGAATAGACACTGAGGGATTTTTACATCTACTATTTTACAGTTATTTGGATTTTAATAGTTCTGTCCGTTTTTTTTCTTCTATCATTTGAAGTCCTATTACCACAAATGTTTAGCAACATTTAATAGCCAATGTGGAGAAGCAGAGTCAGTGGACATGGTACGGTCCAGTGCAGAGAGCTTTGTGCTAGAAGTCATGATACATTAGGTTTTTATGCAAGTGGTGTTTATGTGCAATGAAAGATATTAACCTTTACCCTGTCACTGCATAATACTAACCAGAAGACAAGGGTCAGGACTTTGACTTCAAGAAGTCTTCAAGCTACTAAGACCCATTGCAACAGCCCTTTTTCAAAAAAGATCTAAGCTTTGGTAAATGTACCAAAAAAAAAAAAAAAAAAAAAAAGAAATAATCTTTTCACCTTAGCTCTGATGTTAGTTTCGATTTTTATGCATCAATAGTGTGAGAGCTTTTAGAGAATATTGGCGTATTAGGAATGAATCTTTTCAGGGAAAAGGATGAAGTCACTTGGTGACATCATCTGTTTGACTCCAGCTACCTCCTTGTAGAAGATACTGTGTCTTCCAAGCCATTCCTTAGCATATGACCACCCCAGAGTGTGGCAGGTGTCACCTCTAGACCTTTCATTAATGTAAACTGTGCTGGAAAGCACCTGCAACATAGGAGGTTTTATAACCAGTGTGCTGATCTGTGCTTCAACTGCAAGGCATGGGTGAACTGGAAGATGTTTTCAGTCTTCATATTTGAGGCAACCCAAAGAAATACCATGATATTGCTCCCTAAGTGCTCTCTTCTAATTGAAGTGGAGTTCTTGGAAGCTTTTTTCCTCAGTCCCATCTATATAATGTGGTTTTCCATGAAATGTATAAAGATGCGTCAATAAATCACTAGGCAAAATAAATATGCAGATCTTCTAGTCATGAATGTTGAGAGAAATAAGCCTTTTTGTAATTGATAATTAATGTCTTCAGGATCAATATCTGGCAGAAGCACCTAGAGAGTAAGTCTAAATCATCTATGACTACTCAGGAATGACTGATGCTTTAAAAACATGCCTGAGTACCAGCCAAGTGTATAAATTATAGCTTTAATATAAGATAGATACCCAATGGCTTGAAATGGGATCTGGTAGTGGCAGGCGCTGGCCATTTGGTGCTTTGTGAGCACTAACACAATCTTTCATCATTTTGAGATAGATACATAGAGTGAAGAGTATTCTTCCAGCTTGGAACCGTATCTCACACAATTTGGAGATGGGCTGTCTTGCTTTCTCCTGCCCTTGGTAGTCCTGGGAGGTGCAGTAACTAAAATAATGAAGATACAAAATCCATTGAAAGAGGGTGCAGGAGTGGGCCTTTGGGATGTATTTCTACATGTGTGCAATTAATTCCAATATTCCAAGTGGTGACTGTTGCAGCCCACAGACAGAGCAGTAGCTCCTCTTATATTGTGAATCTGGTGGTGGGAAACTGGTATAAAGAGCAAGTAAAATAATCAAACTCTCCATTCAAGCTTTGAAATTTGGGTATGAAGCTACACCTCACTGTGGAGATTATCCTGCCCAGTATTTTTGATAGATCTCTGTTTTGTGTGTGTGTGGATATAGATGTTAGATACGTCCATTACGTTATCTCTACATTGATACATGCACAGTAACTGAAAGGACAAATGTAAATACACAAACAAACTCCAGCAGCTCAGATTACATGCTGAGGCACCCAGTTATCATAAAAAGACCAATAAGGAAGAGTATAAGGATGTTTGACTGCTGGAATGACTCTTGTTTCCTTTTCATTATTCTTAATAAAAGGAGATGGTTCCAAAAAATTGTGTTTCCTTGGTTATTTTTCCCAGGAGATACTTTATAAAACACAGAATGTATCACAGACTGTGTTGCAAGCAAATACCTTATAAAGTGAATATAGTTAGAAAGAAAGAGTAACACAAATGAACAGTAATATTTTTCCCCTTTTACACTTGGTAAAAAGAGCAATAGTTCTTGATATGGATTTAATAGCAGCTGCCGTAAGACTGGTGAGAAAAATAATCTCACAGCCATGGTGTATATAACAATTTTTTAAATAATAGTACTGGATCATTAGCAAGCAAATAAGATTTCAACTGTGAGGTATGTTAGTGAATAGAAGGTACATCAGTTAGGTGCCCTAGGTTAGCTGAGAGGAATGTTGAGCTTTGGGTACTAAAGAAAATCCAAACCAAAGGGCTAACTAAGGATATGCTTGTCCAGTGTTTCTCTGGGAGGGAATTTTCAGGTCCGTGTCCACAGGTACAGCTGCTGATTGGATGCATTTGGGTTCATGAAAGAAAAACATTGGTTGACACGAACTTATCAGCAGCATCAGCATGGTTGCCTGATGCTCTCGTGATCCAACACAAAGGTTTCTGTGTCAGAAGGCAAAAAGGGCGTCCTTTGGTGAAAAGCCCATCAAAGCGGGACAGCCTCGTTCTTCCAGAACAAGCTCCACCAGCCAGAGAATAAACCTGAACAGCAGAGATAAAGTTGTATTGTTTCCACTGATGCTAGATGACTTGTTTCAGTAGAAGCCATACTATTCAGTTACATTATTTTTTATTATTTTCTTTTTCCTCAAGGATTTGAGTTACCTTCAAAAAGAATCCTCCCCCTCCTTGCTGCTATCATTCTAGCATCAGTCCGTAATGCCTGTAAAAACAACAACAAAACCTGTGGAGGAAAATCATTTTTTTAAAAGAAAAAATATTTTAAAAAAAAGGACAAAATCAACCAGAACTTTCATTTCTTGTTGAGTAACCATATTCCATGAGGCATGGAGAGCAGACATTAAATTCTCGCTCGACTCAAAGGCAAACCATTATTCTGTAATTCTGTATGTAAATAAGATGTATTAGGAAATCACTCAAGCAATTAATTAAACAGCTGTTACAGAATAAGTGATAAAGGAAACAGGGGGATGAATACGCGGAATTTTCCTTGCACAGGCATCAGTATGTATGTGTTTATTTATTTATTTACCACTTGTGTAGATGTGCATTACAATTCCTGCATACCTTGCTATCAGCTCCAAGTGTCATCACAGGGATGTTATCCCATGTTGTTGGATCCTGACTTTGTTCCTACAGTAGGAGTGGGGAATGAAGATGATTTGGAAGGGGACGGGTGTCTGTGGTCGTTGCCATATGAGGCTGTCGGTGGCATGACCACCAACCTGCATGCATAGCCTACACTTTAGCTGAAGAAGGGGCTTTATTAGCTTTCAGAAGCAATCTTTTATCTTTGAGGGGTGTGATGACATCAACCTTGATGTCTTCACATGGACGCTTGCTTGGAGAGAAACCTTCTTTTTTTTTTAACCCAGGCCATGTATTTCACACAAAAGTCATGTACACGTAGTAGGGGAAACAGTCTTGGGAGAGTGAAGCTCTCCAGGAGAAATACCAAAGGATGTTCAAGCCTCAGCCACAGCTGAGGTCCAGGCAAAGCCACATAAGGGGCAGTGGGGCTGATGAGTGACTGAGATGGGGCTGATGAAAGATAGAAAGAAAACTGGTACCACATAGATGAGATTTTACTAAGCACAAAAGAAAGGTCCTAAGCTGCTTAAAGACTCTAAGTCTGATATTCCAGCTGGACTGTCATTTCATTAACCTCCCTGGAAACACCAGATGTGCCCCACCAGTGGAACAGGATCAGGCATTTGGCAGGTCTTCCCTTGACCTGGTGCATGCAATACATTTCTGAGGTGTAACAGGAAGAAACTGTAAAGGTTGGCCAGCGTGAAGAAAGTGCAGAGACATAAAGCTCAATCCACAATTTTCCTCTGCTCATTCTGCTAGTCTCTCTTTCTTTGCATAGCATTTGGTCTGAATCCTCCTCCTGGAAAGACTCCTCTCACCCTGAAAGGTCTGGTTGACAGGTATGTTGAGGATGTTGGCTGCTTTCTGACAAAGCCAAAGCAACTGAGGGTGCTAGTTATGGTCTTCTGCTCCTATCTCATACTCCTGCTGTTCCTCACTGATGGGACTGGGCTCAAACTCATCTCACATGCACACATTCAGCACTTTAGGTACAAGACTGCTCTTTACTTTCCAATAGTCTTTTCATTGTGGTAGCAGGCTTGGCAGGCGTCTCCACATCCATTTCCATTCGCAGTGAGAGTAGCTTGTACCACGGCCTCGCTGCAGGTCTGTGATGGATGTGGCCCAGCTCCAGACAAGGTCCGAATTGGACAGAAACCTTCTGGCTTGCGTGGTGCACTTGTGAACAAGGGACACACAAATGCCTTGATGGCCTTGAAAGGCAGAGAAGGGCTTGGAAGAAGCAGCATTAAGGGGTATATTCACCCCTCTGTAGGTGACCCTTTGAGAGCCTACATCCTTTAGCTCAGCAGGATGAATGCGCTGGGTAAGCGGCTGCAGCTGAATCTTGTGTAGAGATGGCAATGTTGTGGAAATGGGACCTTCAGAGTACATGCAGCAATTTGCTTGCCTCTGGGACCATATTGTGTCATGTTTCCAGGCTTATTAAAAAGAGCTTGCTGCCTCTCCAGCGGAGGAGAGCTTGAAGACATGAAGGATTGTTCTGGCTGATCAAGGAAGCAATTTTAATTTGCAACATTCAGCTTCCAACTGTTCAACAATAGCAAAAGTTTAACAATGTGGAACTGGGTCTTGCTCAGAAGAGGTGCTTTGCTCAGTTATGCACATGTCGCTGTCGGTTTTGGGGCAGCTCTTTTTTCCTGCTCCCTCCTCCCCAGCTGGAGAGACCTTGTGGCCCAGCTCCTGCCCCTTGGCAATGCCCTGGGCTCCTACCTGTTGGCAGCGTCAACTGAATTTGAACCTGAAGTCAGTAGCAGACTTTTGTGTCAGGGAAAGAATAATTTCTGAAATCCATGTCTGAGTCTCTGCCTTGGGAAACCTGGGGAAAGGAAGCTTCCTGACAGTTTATCACTCTGCTCTGGCCTCATGGCCAAATGTTCTGGCCATTGGAAGATCCAGATTTCTTTCTCCGGTCCGCTGAGATTGCTCTTGATTGCAACTCATTATCTTAACCTAGGTGACTTTTAATGTCTTACCTTTCAGACTGTCCCTAAAAGAAGTACCCTGGATATTAAATCAACCAGCAGAACAGATCCTTCAACCACACGACACCTCTGGCACTTCTGAACAACAGGAGATCCCAACGCTCTTTCTCACCACCAATTTATTCCACCTTCACTTTTCCTGCTAGAGATATTGCACTGTTCTAATGTCACCTTCCCAGGGACTTTAGAAAGCATGAATAGGTCCTCAACATAATAAACTTTTTCCTGACAAGCTCAGCCTTTTGCCTACATTACACTGCAAAGCAGCTGCAGATCACAGACACCATTGTCACCTCCTTGCTTGGAAACGCAGCATTTTCCCCATTTGCTCACTTCCAGAAGTGGAAGAGGAGGGATGCAGCATGGTTTGTGACTCCAAAATAATTCAGGGGCTTGTTCTCATGTCAGATGAGCTGGCCTCCAATTAACAGTCCCAACTAAAGGAAGGACATAGATCTATTTTTTTTTCCTCTGTCCACACTGGACAATTATTTCAACAGCTGTCCTAGACGTGGCAGATTTAATAACTGCAAATGAAGGACATTTATCTCTGAAATAACTGTTTTGATTAAAAAAATGGTAAAATCAATGAATTCATTACTACACACTGGCAGTAATACAGGGGGGTGGGTGGTGAACAAGCTTGTGCTGTTATAAATGATTGCAGTCTGGTGGCATTTCAGTGTTCAAGGAGGTGTTTGTGTGTAATGGAAACATTGGTGGTCTTTATGTGGAATTGTAGTGGTCTTGTATGCAGAGCACACCTTCTGCAAAAACCTTCTGCAAAAGCCTTCTGAGCCACCTGCAATTTCTGATCTACCCTCAACGGCAGAGCTTGCAGGAAATTATACCCAGGAAAGCAGTCACTGAACATTTCTTCTCTGCTCAGACAATGAGGGAGGCATGGATGGAGAGCTAGGATGCATAAACCTTCAGCATGCAAGTAAGTTAACCTAGCACAAATCAAATTTTAACGAAGTGACTGAGTTAACTGGTTCTGCTAGGGTTAGTCACAGCAGCAAGTGTGTAAGTAGATATTCCCGCAGAATGGAACTTTCACATACTTTTTCAACATTTCATTTCATAACAGGTCCAGCTTCTAAATTTTTCTTTATGCTATTGAAAAATAGGCATTAAAGAAACATAGAAAGTATGGTTTTCTTTGCAAAACCTTTGTATTTATCGTTGGGAAATTCTTGCAAAATATCTTCATTTCCAGTTTTGCAACTGCTCTCTCTTTCCTCGTCTTTTGCTCCTGAACTTGCCACTCAAGATTGGAGGAGGAGAAATAATTGTTATTAGGTCAAACTTCATTTACTTTTTGCATGTTACTGAAGAAAGTAAGAATAACATTTCACTTCTAATACAGATTTTTTTTTTTGACAGAACGGAAAAATCAACTAGTTCTGTTGCTCACTTGGGATTTCTTGGGCCACCCAAGTTTAGACAGAACCTGAAGACTTTCATCTCCCATAGAAGTGAAAGGGTTTACCCCAATTTAATTTACCATTATGTGAGGACTGAAATATGTGGTACAAGTGCCATATATTGTGATCTACCATCTTGAGGCCTTTCAGCTGTCAAGCTGTATAGAAATAACTCAAAACATTCAGCACAGTAGGTTCACTGGGTGTTCAGTGTAAACAAACACTGATGGGATTTATGGATGTACCTTCCAACTCTTTTTTTTTTCCTTCGAAAAGCAGAGGTGGATTTTGTGACATAAACCTGAAACCCCCTTGTGTGCATTAGCAAAAGTCATTTAGTCCTTGCTCATCACACCTGTGACACTCGGCTCTAGCTTGGCAGCTTCTCTCTTCTCATCTGGTTTTGCTTTTGATCCCAATATTTCTTGACGGGGATTTGCAGTGACTGCCTCTCCAGGCTGTTCACGAGAAGCCAATATATGATGTGAAAACTCCAAGCCTGCAGATCTGCACAGCTATGCAGCCGTCGATGGACTGGGGCCATCTGACTCATCTGGTCCATCACCGCCAGCCAGAGAACCAGTGATGGGCAGCTCTAGACTGGGCCAATTGACCAGACAGCTGTATCGAGGGACGCAAGAGCTTAGATGCAACACACAAGTCTGAATAAATCCATGTTGTACTCACCATACATCTGCCCTAGAAAAAACAGCCTCGGCAGAGCGGAGTGTACTGGCAAGAATAGCAAAGCATCCGACATGATGAATAATGTTTACATCGAAAATCCAGATGTCATTTTCCATCCTGTAGCTTTAGAAATAATGGCCTGTTACTTCTTATTAAATCAAGGGTAATCCATTCACCTACAGGCCCAATGATAGCTGTCTCTGCTAATCTCCACTCAGGGAGCTATATTCATCAACAGGAAAGGCCTGCGTTTCTAGTCAACAACTGGAAGTCCAATGATCTTCTGCAATGAAATTTCAAACATCAATTAGTACTTTTAAAGTATGGGTCTGTCAGTGCAGCTCAGCATTTACATAAAGCCCAGTTTTCCATCAGTAGCATGACCTCCTGTGTCCTCAAGCGCGCAGACCCTGATATTATTAATTTCTTTCACAAACCTTTTTATTTACTGACGATGAAAAGCTCAGTGACTCTCTTCAGTGATGATTTTCCCAGTGTCATACAGCACTTCAGCCAGTTTGATCCTCCTATGGACGGACCTGACTTCAGAACTGGCCCTGCTTTGAGCTGGGAGTCGGATGAGGTGACCTCCAGAGGTCCCTTTCAACCCAAGTTTTAATATGATTCTATGAGGGAAGTGGTGATAAGAGCTATGATTAAAATGCTGTGACCTTGAAAAACAATGGGAAGTTCTCTTTAAACAACCTTTATGCAGTTTGTTTCTCGTAGCTGGGTTGAACCACTGGCATCCTTGATTTGGCCTGGCAATTACAGGAACGTGCACCTGCCTGCCTTTGTCTTTCTGCTGAAGTGTGAAGAAAGGTTATTTTTCTGTGCAAAAAGAGGAAATTTAGAAAACAGAGATTAAATAAACAAATGTGTGACCAATTTATTATGAGATACTTGCACACAGCGAGATCTGGTCACATCTACTTTCAGATTCTAGTCCTTTGCTGTGGGGCTTTTGGACTGTAATTGTGTTCAGTCTTCTATTTATACAATGAATCTATAATGTAATTTCATGAGGTACTGAGATGCACTGAAAAACATGAGAGCACTAAGTTGCTCTGCCTAATCCATATGAAACAGTGTTGGAAATCAGCCTGGTAAACATGGCAAGAGAATGAGCAAGGATTTCATCTGGGGCTCTGACACTAATCTGGAAAGGATTATCAAGGAGATTGCCTGAGATGCAGAGCACTTGAACAGAGAGGACAACGAATCCTATTTAAATGAAAGCGTTGGATTGCAGGTGGCTTGTAAGCGATTAGCACACGGACTTCATACTGACCAAGCCAGTAGGAGTCTGTCCCTCGCAGCCACCGCACCAGCTACATCTGCTGCTCCAGTCGCTGAATACAAATAGCGGTTAAGAGAAACAGACCATTTTCAAACATTAGCTTTTAATAGGGACAGCATGTCTGGCGAGATGAAAAGAATGAAAAGCCCTTGCTGTTCACAGTTGTAATCCACCCCCAGTTGGCTCACTGTCATTTCTTCACCAGCTCAACCACTTGCTGCTTTGGGGAACCTGCATCAACAGAAATTGAGATTAAAGCAGCCAATGCTCTGTGCTTGGTGTCCCAGCAGAAGATGCTTTGCACACTTGGGTTCACACAACATGCCAAAGGTGGTGATGCTCTTGACCTCTCTCCTCTGAGTTCCCTGTTCTGTTTTGCTTCTCTTGTTCGCTCTTTAAATTGTATGTTGTTCCTAATAACACAACAGTGAGCAACTGTCCATTCGGGGTGATGTAAAGCAAAGGTCAGGACAGAAAAATATTTAATTGCAGATTTAGCTAAAAAACGTGAGAATTACCCCTTTGAAACCGAAGAAATAACTTGTTCCCTCCTTTTGTGGCAGAAACCTCAGAGCCTGCTGATTTCCTCAGTCTCATCTGCTTGTCTTCCCCTGGCAAATTGAAGGTTTTGTGGCTTTTGGCATTTTGAACTATAGGATTTAGTTTCTAAATACCAGGAAATGTTTTGTGGATTGTAACATGTGCAGTCCTGTGTTCCTTTATCCATGTGCCTGAAGCCAAGTGTCTAGCCAAGATCAAGAATTTATGCGATGTTTCAGTAACAACTGAACAAATCCATGCTAATTCTTAAGATCTGTCATCCATCCTCCTACTGTTCTCTTCGGGTTTTGGCTACAAATAAATTATGCATGGCTTGAAGTCCCCTAAAATGTTCATAAGTTAGAGGGATATCATGAAATGACCGAACAACTTAAGTATAGCATCTTTAAAGCCTGACAGCTTTTTTTTTATTGCTTCTGACTAAGGCTAATAAATCTCATGAGATGGGAAATATGTTAACTCTACCACACTTTTATTTTCTAAGGGAAAAAAAATCCTTCAGCTCATTTGCAAATAGATACTGCACCCAATATTGAGGATCCGAAACTAGCAAAGCCTGTTGTTTGAAGGAAAGCTCAACACCTCATTTTCCACTCATCTTGCAAAAAAAATGTGCAGTCCTGTGGAAAATTATAGAGGAACATTATTATGAAAATGGAGTGATAGAGAAATAGGATATTTGTGTTTTGTTTTGTTGAGCTAGCCCTTGCCGGTGGGTGTTTCTGTGTGTGTGTTTGAAGCTGGGATGTGGATGCATCCTATAGCCCTCACATAAGACTAAACAGAACTATAATACTTACTGAAACCCAGGTCGGCATTGGGTGTAACCAAAACACTTGTGGTTTATTTTTCCCATGGTGCTCCAAATCCATTCCTCACCCTGACTTTTGCTGCAGCTGAAGGTGCTCGGTGCCTCTGAAGACCCAACTATTCATGAGGCACATCAGGCTTCCAGCAGCAGAGAGATAATTCAGACATCGCTGGGAAAGCTGCCTGCACCCCTGACTGCCCATCTGTAAAATGTAACTAATTTCATTCACTGGGGAGTGCTGGGAGGATTAATTGGATTTAGTGGCCAGAATGTACTTTACATTGGTTGGGTGGAAGGAGACTGATAAGAGTTGAGGTGCAAATTTCTCAGAGGTGCAAGGAAAAAACTGACCAAGGAGGAGGGCAATTATTTAAAAAGTCAGTGAAGCAAGGAGAAGACAATTAGCATTGGTATCACCCTAATTCACAACAATTTACAACAATGAGGCTGCGCCACTCTTCCCATCAAGGCCAGAATGCATAATTCCTTGACCTTATTATAAAACATAATTAAAAACATGAGCAAGAAGGCTGTTTGTCCACATGGGCAAACAGAAAACTGAAGGACACATGGTGGAACTGAAGGACAAAGTTTCTTGGGATCCTAGATCTGAAAGAAAACAACAGTAGGTCTGTCAGTTCTTGGGGTACGCAATGCAGCCATCACAGACGTCAGAAAATTTGAATCACCCAACCTTCACTGTGGTTCTGTCCTTTGGGAATCTCTCATCTGGACCTTGCATGCAGGGAATGGCAGTGCCAGTGTCCAAATGAGAAAAAAACCCAGGTAGCTGGCCCATTCTCCTCTGCACAAGGCTGGGTTTCTTTTTTCCTGTATTCCTGTAGATTATCTTAGATGTTAACCTCAAGTATCTCCAGCAATGCGGCATGGAACAAACATTAGAGAAGCAGATGGAATAGCAGGAGCAGCAGCATCGATACCTTCTGAGTGGATTAGAGGCTGGAGTGCAGCTGCCACTTTCTTGATCCTTTATTAGCACATAATGTTATTAATTACAGAGTTAAAGGAAAGACACTGTGAAAGGGGCAAGAGAACAGACCTCTAATGGAATTGTGACTGTTTTATACCATGGCCTTTCCGTTCTTTTCTGTGTCATATTTTTCTTATGTGGAGTATCTGTTTTATATAGGAGAATATTTTTTAAGGAGTATGTGGAGTTAGGGACTTAGGCCAGATCAGTTTGCAATAAGAAAAGTACACCTACCTGAGCTCACCACCTTTAAAAGTCTTCCCTATAGTATTTTTAGGCTGTTAATGATGGTTTTGTTTAAGAGCTTGTCCAGGAAGCAGTGAACAGAGAAGTGGTAAATTTCCTGGTTAACTGTGATTGCCTTCTTTTCTTCAATTAGGAAAAACAAACAAACAAAACCAAACCAACAAACAAACAAAACCAAGCCAAAACCAAACAAAAAACCCCACAACAATAACAAAAAAATCTCTGTTCTGAAGAACTCCTTAAGTCCTTTATAGACCATATAAATAGCTTTTTCCCCATTGTGCAACCATGGAAGGTGATTTGAGGGTGGAGGCCAGTGGCAGAGCTGGGAACAGAGAACCCAGGTCTCCTCCACCTGTGTTCACTCAGCCCACTCTTCCTTTCCACTGATCAGCAATGTCCTCAGGGCTGAATCCCATTTCTTCAGCACATCCTCCAAACAATGCTTGTTAGGTTCTTTCTAATCTTTCAATGCAACTAAAATTTTTGAAATTTATTGCAAAGGCCATTTGGAGAGACCCTAACCAGCCATGTCCTAAGAATATGGGAGTAGGCACCTCCAGCCAACATTAATGTGGTACAAATCATTCTAACTTTTGATGTATCTGCAAAATGTATATGGGCTGAATATCAACCTCCTTGCTTTTTATAGTTGTTTGCAAAACACCCAGTGCAGTGCAGACATTATTTATAAAACTATTGATTTTTATTATTCATCTTTATGCCTGCCTTGTTCTCTGTCTGTTGGCTGATCACTGTCAGATGTACTAGATTGTACTCATGGATTGGACTGGAGTTGATGGGATTAATTCATTTGATTACATTGAGCGAAATCAGTGGATTTCACATCAAATAGAATCAATAATCTGAATTACATTAGGCAGATGAGCAAACATTGGACAGGATCGTTGCTTGGGTTTTCTTGGGCTGTTACAATGGTTGAGATCAGTGGATTGAATTCATTTGTGTGAGGTATGGGGACCAGCTCCATTTGAATCGCACTGGTGGTCTCAATAACTCCAATTCCTTTTTAACTTGAGTTTTTACCGATCTTTATTATAATAATTATACCTAGCGGCAATCACCCTCTCTGGTACACACAAAAAGTCCATTATATGACACAGAGATGAAGTGGCTCATTTTCCCCCTGTTCTAATTTGGTAAATGGTGATTACAGAGGTAGGAGCTTAGCGAAACCCAATGAGCCTTGATGCGTTAGTTAGATTTTTAGCAAGTCATCTTTACGGAGACCTAACTGCATGTAGCCAAGGAAGATGACAAGTCCCAAACTCTTGCCTGCTGGTAGTGTTGTTATTCTCTTGATTATCCTTCTGTGTTAGAAGGACAGGACAAACGGTTATGGCATCGCACGTGGTCGTCTTTCTCTTGTCCGTAATCAGAAGTGTTGAACTGCTCTCTAATCCCCGAGGGGAAAAAGAATTCATTAGATTTCATCTTTTTTTTTCCACTCCTGAATGCTAAGTTTCTCTTCCTTTTTGTCTCTCTTTCTGGGGGAAATGTGTGAGAAATGAACATTTAGAAAAAAATATTATCTTTTGCAATTCCCACATGATGCTGGATTCCATCTTCTGCATGCACCTGCAGCCAAATGTCACTGTCACAGGGGGGTAGGGTGTTAGCAGCATTTCCTTTCAATTCACTGATCAAAAATAAAAGATTAGCTGCCTCTTTCCCAGCTTAGTGACATAAAAACCGTGCAAAAGTAAAAGGCAGACAGCGTTGGCAATGAGAAGAAAGTTCAGTGGGTCATGACCGAAGCTGTCATTTGAAAATAAAAGTTCATTCATACTTTCACATACATAACACTACCAGATTAGGGTGCACAAGACATGAGTTTTGACAGGAACTCAGGGAGGGTTAGAATAAAGGATTAGAGCCAGAGACTTCACCTGCGAAACCTCTTCAAGGTCAGCCCAGATATTCTGTATTTATCACACATTTGTGTCCAGCTAGCATTTCTTGTTAAACTGATTGAAGTTTGTACTGAAAAATCTGCATTATTGTTAGAAGAAGGGAGACCAGACTCTTGCTCTTTTCTCTCTTCTTCTACTCCTCAGGTTTTTTTTTCTGCCCTAAGAAATGAAGCCAGAGACTGAATCCACAATCCGTGAAGCTGAACAGTTTTCCACCAAGTCTGGTGCTATCAGAACCATCCCAGACAAGGGCGGATATGAAGGAGGAACAGGGCCACATCTGCCTTTCTCTTCTTATTCTACCTGTCTGCATGAGTGAGTCATTTAATTTCTCCATGTTCTTATTGCTCAAATATACATACAACGAAGGACATTGTGGCAAAGCATGGATAAAAGCAAAACAAATGTATTTGGAAATACAGGCAATGCCGGTGTCTGCCCTTGTATCTTAAACAGTGAACTTTTTTTATTTACAGCTGTAATTTACAGTTGTAACTTATTGTTTCTAGAAATATTGACTTCATTTTAACTTCGGAGGTCTATCACTTTTTCTTACAGAAAGTGATTGCCCATTGTACTTATGCAGAAATGGAAAGGGACGTTTCCTGGTCTTTGTCTGGAAGGGCAGACTGGATTGGGCTATTAAAGGACAGGGGAATATGCCTGGTTCAGAATACAAAACACATAGCAGTACTACACTTTTTATCTGTTTATACAATGCTCTCCAACCTTATTGAATGCTATGGGATTGGGTCAGTTTAAAAACAGATTAATGCAGGAAGCCTGATTCACATTTTGTGCGCAAATAATAGAAAAGCTGCAGCATTCGGTTTAATAATATCTCAGTAAATCAAACTTGCAACTCACCGATGTTGCTGCCCACCTGAGACCCGTGTCTCACCCCCTCTGATGCTCCCCCTCTCCATGGGAAGGCTCAATCTCATCTCTCTGTGCTTAGCGGAAACCAAAGTAACTGGACTTGCTGCTGGAAAAGAAGAAATATGTGATGTTAACAGTTCATTGAGCTGTGAGATGAACAAGCTGGGTGTTGAAAAGGAAATCCAAGCTAAGAGTACATTTCCAGTGTTAATAAAGCTTTTTCCTTTTGTTGTGTATTTCCAAACACTGATTTTAGAATGGTTGTCATCTGTTTTCTCCCAGAATTAGACAACCGGACATATTTAAGGTATCTTGGACTCATTTATCCTTGCTAAATGATAGCTCTTACTGCTGCATTAGGAGATCTGTTTCCTCCTCTATCTTTTGTTAAAAATTCTGTCGTGTCTACTGCTGTCATTGCCTTTTGCAACAAAGTGTTCTCCAGTAGTTTGGAGTCTGTCTTGCCTGCGTCCCCCTTTAAACACGAAGCAATAAGCCGGAAACGTATACGTGAATTTACTAGGAACAGAAGCAAGATTGCTTCCTAGTCGGAGGGAGATGAAGCAATATCTCTTCTGATACGTGAAGGTGCTTTTTTCTTTTACACACTGACAGTGTTTTTAGGACCCAGACTTGTTGCTGACAATGGAGAAGGCTTCATACAAGAGCAATCATGAAGACAATGGAGAGGACACAAGGAGCTGGGTGCACACGGTAGCATAGTAGAGACAAACCCGCATGGGTGAAGTTTTCCTTGAAAGCCATGGTTTTCGTCAATGTGTGGTACCTTGGAGAAAATACTTTATTCCCCTTGATTTCCAGCCACAAAGGCATTAATACAAAAGCCACGTTCTTTCCACTTTTTTTGGGAATTAGCATAGGTAAGACAGGTGGGAGGGTGAGCTACTGTTGCCAGATGTTTTTGCCCTCCCTCTATGTGAGCAGATGTTGCACGCAGGCCGCTCTCCAATATTCTTGGCAGGAGGTAATTCAAATAAAACTTTGCACTACACTTTTAGATGGTGAAGAGTTTCAGTTGTGGGGTTTGGGTTTTTTTAGGAGCATTATGTGTAGCAATTACATAGCCTGAAATGATTTAGAGATCATCTATGTTACAGTGAGACCATTTGGCGTTTACTTTCATGAGCCACAATGGAGACCTCATGCTGCAGCGAGGTTTGTCTTGAATTTGTGTTTCACTGTCACAAAGCCATCATCATCTGCTTTTGCTTCTGAGTTTTATCTTTTGCTCAAGAGAAGAATACTATATATTATTCACATCACATTAGTGTTCACAACATGTGAGGTGCTGAACAAATGCATTAGAAGAAAACAGTCCCTGTGAAGAGTTTACAACCCAGGTAGAATAAAAAAGATGAAATTTAGAGGAAAAGAGATGTAACATAAAACCAAAATGAGATAAGAAAACATACAAGGTGTCATGATTAACAGATGTGTTGCTAATTATTTTTTATAATGTATTTCCTTTTATTGGCAGAGATAGTTGATTTTTTTTTTCAAAACTCACCCTCCTTCTGCTAAAAGAATTTTACTGTGAAAACATGAAACTGGTTTTTCTCTTGCTTTTAAGTTTTTGAAAACTCAACTGCAGAAGTGCTTTCTTAAACTTTTTTTTCAAAAAAAAAAAAACCATGTTGGATTTGTCTTTTAAAAAAAGAAGCCAAAAAAATTTAACCCAGAATTGTACTCACCATAAAAAACTCTCCTTTCTCCTTACAATAATCCCCCATTTGGTGTGGCACTGGCACCAGGTACCATGTCATACGCTCACATCCATCAGCTTGGATATTCTCATTGCCCTGTGTTCATCCCCCGGTGATCTCCAGACACACCTGCATGTTCTCTCCGTGCTTTAGTTTGGTTCTTTTCAGCCCTCACGGTGGTGATCTCTACCACACTTTCTCTTCTGTTGAACACACCTTGTGTCTGTGAAGACCTGTTCACACCTAGCAACCGGGCTTCTTCTAGACCTGCTTTTGCCAACTACAAAGCTTCTTTCCATCTCCCAGGAGAGCAAAAATATGCCTTCTTCTGCAGAAATGCTGGCCACCCTTTTCTGTAATGCAGGTCCACCCCTTGCCATGCATCTCCCCCACCCTGGGCTGCCCTGGCCAAGGGAAGGTTGGATGGGAAGGACAGGGAGAGCAACAGGGATTTATACCCAGGAAAACCCTCCTTTGTTACAGCTTTCCTCCTAATCCCATAGAGAGAGGCAAGGACTCTGCTCTGGCCCTCTGACTCTTCCTGTCCCTTCAATACTCCTTTCACGGGCTTTGTTAAACACCATCCAAGGCTTATTATTTAGTTCTGCCCCCTCCAGAGAGTCCTCCTGCTTTTTCTCCTCCTCTAAAACCTGCCCTGAAGGTTGACACCAGCCTTACTGTGAGCTTGCTGGGGGGATCACCCACCAGCCTCTCAAACAGAGCTGGAGTCTAGTTTCCATCATCCATTTCTTTGAATTTATCTGCAAAAAACACATACATGGCAGGTCAGATGCTCAGCTGCCCAGCAACTTGCAGTTTTTTACATCAATGGGGCATACAGCTACCAAACCAGCACAGGAATGTCCTGCCTCAACCTTGCACTTATTTGTAGTGTTGCAAACCACTGCAGAGCACACAGGAGTGTTGAGCTGTGGTGCTTAATAGCAATAATCTCCTTTCACTGTTTAAATCTCCTGTGTAATTCTTCTCCAGCCCATGTCCCATCCCCAGCACAACTCAAGCCTGGCCTAACGCAGAGGCGACCTACCACCTCTTACCCATCACCGGAGCAGAGCTGCGCATCCTTTGGTTGCACACAGCAAATTTCTTATTGTATCGTTCCAGCCTGCTCACCCGCCCTGAGGGACTTGGTGGCTCTTTGGTGGCCATACCCTACCTCATCTACAGAAACGTAAGTCTACCTAATACCGGCTCTTGGAGGATCACCTGTTTCATGAAGACTACAAACATGGATCTCTTATCGTAAGCCTGCACATTTATCACCAAAAGTCCAGAGCAGGCTGGTAGTTGTGTAGGTGGCAAATTGTCCATTTAACTATGGGATTTTAGTTGGCTTTTTCTAGCAGGTCTTTTTTATAGCAGCTGATCTGCAGCGAGTCCTTGAATCATACAATCGCCTTTGTGCAACTACAGCAGAGAACATCCTTATTTTATTTTCCTCACTGCCTTTCAGTTCAGTAGCATCATCCTTGAGGTGTCCTGTAAAATCCTGAAACACGGATGCAATAGCCTGTGTTTGCATCTAGACAAGAGATGGCAAGTCCAAGTGCTCCGTCACTTTGATGTGATTTTTAGGAACAGGGATTATATTGCCAGTGCTAACATGCTCTCTCAGGCTATTCATATTTCATTAAATTCAAGCAGACTGCGTCGCTGCAAGAAGTGGGGGAGAAGCACTGTTTTGTGTCACGTCACAGAACTGAGTACAGAGAGGGGGGAGCTGGGCAGGCACTGTGTGCTCTGTTTCGTAGGAAACTCCTCTTAGAGGGAAATAAATACATTCAGGAGCAGATGAGGTCCTCTGGTGTCATTTTTCAGTTTCCTTTCAGTGAAATGTAAGCGCCAAAAAGTTTTTAGTTGGTCAGAATGTTCTATTTAGAACAAGGAGGGATAACTTTTACTGACTTTAATATTGATTTTAATTCTTTCTATGTGGAAGATGTACCATTCACAAGGGCGACAGAGCCCTTGTTTGGGTTTGACAACAGATAGATCTGGAGCCTGGTTAGGCTTCTCTGTCTTGTCCTCTCCAAAGGAGTGCAGTAGAGGAATTTTGCATTTTCTGTTTCCGGGGTGTCATGGTAGGTTATTTTTTGGGTGCTAGTTTCCTATTTGCTATCAACAGCTCAGCTTTCTGCTTCAGCTGAGGTATGTTTGCAGGGCATTGTAGCTGGGTTTCCCTTGCTTTGTTTTCTACCAGATTTCTAGATTTTCTTTCTTTGCCTCTCCTCCAGTTTATTGAATTCCTCTTGATATGAAACAGAATTCACCATCTTAGTTGTTTTTCTCTCTCAGTTTTTCAATGTCTCCACTGTCACCTCTGGTTTTGTTTCTCAGACATAGTTCTTTAGGCAATTTTCACAATTTATGGTTGATTATTGTTGCCGCTTTTAGGGTAACGTTTACTTTCAGATATAAACTCAGGTTTCACATTCGGAAGAGATTTCTATTGGAAAAAATGAAAAAGCTATTGAAATGTAAAACTTGCAGGAATAAATCATAGAATAAAAAAAGTGTCAAAGATGTTTTGTTTCATTTATATAAATATACTTAAAGGAACAGGTGACATTGCAGGGAACTATCAGCAGATGGCAACTTCACCAGCAGCAAGCTCAGGGGGAAGCAAGCTCTGCTGCTTTAAGAATGAGGTATCTATTTTTCTCTAGTGCATAAATCTATAGATTATAGTTATTGCTTGACAACCTGCCACTAATTAAATTATAAATGACATGACAAAAAAGAAACACTTTAAAATCACTGAATAACTTTTTGGGACACTTTTAGTACATTCCAGCTCTGCTCCATTTTCTGAAGCAGAGTGACATCTCCCAGTGTTTTTATTTAAAGTAAATTGAAGCGGTGAAGAAGCTGACACATCTCCCTTCACGGGAAACGAGGGTGATTTGCTGCAGGAGTCTCTGCGAACAGCCTGGGCTCATTCCTCATTTCCCTGCTCAGTAACTCTGCCTGGACCTGCCGTCGTCCCCCCACGAGCTTCAGCTGATTTAACAGGTGGTGGAACCTTCTGCAGGTAGGAAGAGAGTTCCTGCCCTTCGTCATCTGTCTTGTGCTGAAGGAGAAATAGCCCAAATGGATCATCCACCATGGGGCTTGCAGTTCTGTGACATTAACCACTGCACATAGAATCATTTTGGTTGGAAGACACCCTCAAGATCAGGGAGTTAACCCAACACTGATGGAGACCATGACAAATGAAACCTCAGGTTCAAATGGCACAGGCTAAGCCCAGAAAGGTTTACTCTCCCCAGGTCCACCTGTAAGGTCCATTGCCTTTAGCAGAAAGTCCATGCACCAGTTCTGAAAACCATGTCCCATCTCTGGGTGTTTGCAGAGCCATATGTCACCCTGCAGATAATTAGCTGATAAAGCAGATTCATTGCCTCCCTTTTTCCACTGGAAAATGACATAAATCATAGCAGATTTTTTCTTTGATAACTTAATGCTGCAGATGTGAAGTGTTTGGGGATGAATAGGATTCAGTGTTTGTTAATGAGAGTTTAATGTCTTCATCTTCTGCATTAAACTGCAGTTAATTAATATTCATTCAATTAGAAAATGTAAAAATAAATTATACAAAATTAAGCTTTACACAGGAAGCAGGTGACCTCATTTCTGCTGTTTTCAGGTGTTAATTAGATTAGCCTCCTTCCTATAAAGGGGGAGGCATCAAGCCCTGGCAGCTCTTTAGAGCCTTGCTGTTGGCTGCAGATCTTTTTACCTGGGGGTGTTTGGTTCCAGTCTGTTCTGAGCTGGTGGAGACCATAAACTACATCCAGGTAAAGCACAATGATGCTCTTTGTTAGTTTGGGAAGCTTGCTGGTCAGTGGAAAGATCCTCTCTGATGGAGTATTAGTGTTTTTGTGGAGCTGGGTATTAAGTGGGGGAGAAGGATGTCTGCTCAGTTGGTGGCAAACTGGGAGGAGTTGTATGAAGTCTTGATTCTAGTCTTGTTCTGCTTGGCGGCTTTAGGTGCAAGATTCTTTGTCCTTGTGTGTTTCCACCCCCTTCCTGCTCTGAAAGGATTGTCTAAACTTAGAGTCCTTAAGGAAATGCAGTAAATTGTGTTCTTTTGGAATTGAGTATCTTTGGCTCTAGAAAAGGTGTAGTCCTCTGGGATAAAGAGGTGGTCTGATTCAAGCAAGGCTTTAGGCAGTGTGAAGCAAGCCAGCCCGAGCTTGTCTTTGTACAGATAGACCTATGGTGTCCTAAACAATCACTATTGTTGGTGTATCTAATGTAACTTTGAAGTCATCCTTACTTTGAGTCAGGCAGGGGTTGCACCAGATGACCTGTAGAGGTCCTTCCAACTTCAATTACTCTATGATACTATGTTCCTTCTATTTAACCAGATTCTGAAGCTATGCTTGTCTTCTGCTGCAGAAATACTGTGAAAGGCAGTGAGAGCCAGTAGAAAACTCAAACTATTATACTTACAGACCTGCTGTGGATTGCTGCATACTGTGCTAGGGTGGGGAGTAGAGCAGGGGGCACGAAGGTTTTGTACTGTTACCTGTTTTATTGTGCATCATTCATCACTCTCCTCTTAATCTGGTACTATCTAGCAGCCCTGAATAGCAATTTGCTTTTAAAATGGTGGTGGTGGGGGGTGCACCTGTGTGAATAAAGCTTAGAGGTCATGTCTTATGTTTGGAGATCATCAAAAGGAGAAAAACACCCTTGGATAAGGGTGGGTCAAGTAGGGAGTGTTTGGGGAATTGGTTTTGTGTGTATTGTTTGGAGTCAAAAGTAGTACTGACTATCAGTGACACTGCTTTGAGATTGCTTGTGATGATAATTACTTCTTGCAAAGGAGAAGGGTGTGATAAATACTTTAGAACAGTTTAAGAAAAAGTTACAACGCTACTGACACAAAGAGATGTGGGACCCAGTTGCGTTTCATTATGTCATCTCATCCTGGAGAGAAATGGGATTATTCTTAGTGTGAAACTTCTTATTTGGTTCAGGTCATCATAAAGGCAATGGTTTGCAAAGGATATACAAATAGGCTACAGTGTTACAGCCACAGGCACCTTGGCAGGAAGGAGGATATTTCATGGAAGGGAGGTCAACGATGCTGCAAAGGACAATTTTTCCTTTGCTGTCTGGTCCTGCTGAGGCCCTTTACAATAGAACACAATAATTCTACCATGGTTTGCCCTGTTGTGAATTCCTGTGAAGACTGCCATCCCACTGCTTTTTTTTTTTCTTTTCTACTGCTTCTGTGTATTATTCTCTCTACTACACCTCCTCATTTGCCAAAATATCTTAATCTTCAGAACCTGTGCTTGGTTCCAAGCCAGATTCCTGCTTTCTTTGGCTCGTTCCAGCTATCACAATAGTTGGCACCAACTGTTAGGGCTGTGCTTAAGGCCCCAATTCAGGATATTGCTTATGAGATGTTGCGGTACTTGTCTGTCTGGTGTAGGTGATGCTGAGAGGCATGGGCTGCTGTGGTCATTCACTGGAGTGCCTTTGTATTCCTCTGTGTTGCTCTGACTGTTGTTAATTTACTGTGTCCTGCTAAGCTGCAAGGGGAGGAGGGAGGCTCCCAAGCACCAGGTTTGTAGAGTTGTTTGGGTTGTATGATATTCCCTGATCACAATATATGCAACAAAGGACTTCAGCACATCCTTAACTCCTAATGCGTGTGTCAGGTCTATTGAAGTCTGGTCCTGTGTGCTGAAGTGCTTTGCTGAATTGAGGTGCTTGTCTGGAGTCTTGAAGTTACTCATCTTGCCAGACCTGGCATTGTTAGTAATTAGTCCTTCTCCTGGCTTGGAGATGAGCTCCAGGCATTTAGAAGATTGGTAAGACTGTAACAAGACTGATCTCATTAAATGGTTAAAAAAGAATAAGGCACTTCCCAAGGTTATTGGGTTATCCTCAGACTCATGGGTCAAAAGCATGACGTTCCTTATCAATTGCTTTCTGCTGTAACCAAGAAAATACAATTGTCCATATACATATATGTTCCCCACAAAACCTTGCTGAGAAGGAAAGGAGGTAGAAGCCTTTGGGAGATAGGAGACCTTACCCTACATGTTCTGTTTTCCTGGAAAGCTTTTTGTTACTGAAGTCATGTCTGCTTGAGTAGAGAGCTGACAAACACACTGCACCTCTTCACATCCAGCTCTGCAGGTTAGGTTTCTCCCTAACATTATAGGTTTTTCTACAGTATCATCCAGACAATGCTTTTTCTTCTGGGGTAATTGGGAGAACTGGCAGTTGTGGATTTGTCAAAAAAGGAGACTAGCCTTGTATTCCCCACCTGAACCCACTGCTGAGTCAAGAAGTGTTTATACTTGACAAGATTAATCTCACCAGCTATTTGAAGACTTTACTGGAGTCTTTCATTTCACTGCTCACTCAGGCTGCTCAGGAAGATTAGAGTGATTGCTGATGGCTTTGCAAACTGCTCCAGTGGACACTGAGTAAATATTTTAGGAGGCACAACTGCAAAACACTCCAAATCCAGCCCTTGCAATGACAAGCCTTACCTAACCAGCCCAGTCAGAAGGGGAAATGCCAAACCCTTGGCCACAAATCCTCCTTGTTATCCTTTGAAGGACAAGAGTCATGCTCAGATACCTGACAGCAGTATACCCTGACCTGATGGTGTTTTCTGTACTGTGCTTCTGGGCAAAATCAGGCAAATGTGAGGTCAGAAGCTGGGCAGGTAGCTGGGGATCCACCCGTGTGCTTGGTGTCAGCTTGGGATTCATCCTTCTGGCATGCTGAAGACTTCACTTAATCCAGTGAAAATATTTAGATACCTATGCTGCTTGTACTTTCAGATTATTGGAAATTTATCAATGAGTGCTAGGCCTTGTGAGTTAATTGTGTGTACATTAAATGAGCTACCAACCAGCTACATATTTCTGACCAGCAGCCACGATGTTCAGGTTAGACCAGAAGGGATGAATATCCCACTTAATTTTTTTCTTTTTTTCCAAAATGTGTGGTTGTAAGTATGGAAGGGTTCCTGAGAGCACCTCATGCCCCAGTTGTTGCCCACTCAACTGAGTCTGAGCTTTGCACTCAAACTAAACCTTTCAAATCTTAATTTAGTGTGGACTATTTTAACAGCAAAGCTAGTGGAGGATTTGCTGTTGAGGCCAAAGATCTGGGCAGAACTTCAGCAAAGGCAGTGCTCAAGTATAAGGGGCAGTCTCTAGGCTCTGGGAAATGAATATAGCACTGCCTGTTAGCCCAGGGTAGATCCCACCCCTGTTTTTCTTCCTTGTTTTTTCAATGGGATTCAAATATGGTAGAGATCTTGTTTTAAACATTCTGAAGAAAATCCAGCTGCTTTGCAAACTCTAGCTTCAACAAAACTACGTAGCATCTATGATGATATCTGAACAGATATAAGATCTGTCCAAAAGTAAATAATTGGGATTTTTTCCATATACATCTCAGACTGTACTGAAAATGAAAATCACTCCTTCTCAGACTGTTAGAGCTTTGTGTGATTTTTCTTTTGTTTATAAAAAGGCTGTAGCACCCTTCAGTGAAGATGTCCCCTCCCCGCTTTCCATCTTACAGGTGAAAAGGTGGGTGATCTGCTCTAGGTCTAAGGTCTGAATAAGTGGGGGCACTGCTGAGTGAAATGCCCTGACTCCTGTTGTGCCGCATCTTCCCAAGTCAACTCTGTTTATTTCTCTTTTCACATCTATCACTTCCTCAAGCACACGCACTAATGATACTGGTAAAATAAGCATAAAATTCTTGTCATTATATTTATCTCTGTTTCTTTGGCTTCTGTTCAGTCTGAAAAGTCCCACTGGAAACAAAAGGAAAAAAAAAGCTATTGTGTCTGAACTGATTATAGACCATCAGACTTGATGTCCACTTCAAATGATGACCAGTCTTCAGAGATGGACAGAGCTGTTCTCCTGGCTGGTGTTGATGGGTCATACATTCCTGCAGGAGAAAATAAGGGAGGGCAGGCTCTGCAGCTTGCTTTTTTCCTCGGGTGAAGGGGACATTTTCTAAATGGTGTTTTATTGTAGTGACAGTTCTGAGTGTGAATCACCCCATTTATGTGATATTTCCAGCAGCTCCACCAATTATGGCCACCTTTGCCATGAAGAACAAGAAAATTAACAGCAGCTAATGGACTGACAAAGCTTTCAGTGCCAAGGCACTAGCATATGACAAGGCAGATCAGTCCCCACCTGCCTCTTTTGTTATTTTCTTCACTGTCAGATATTTATTATAATAGTTGAAAGGCAGCATTTAGCTAGCGTAGCACTTTCTATTTAAGGTGCTGTGCAGAACAGGCCATTCCACAGATAAAGGGAAAAGTATGTTTGAGGATGATATTGGGACTGAAATGGAAATTGCCTTAAATTGGGTTGGCGAGCATCCTTATTATTCATTGGGATGATTTAAGTACCTGTTTTAGAAAAGAGAAAAAAAAAAGAGTAAAGGGGTGTATGTGGGGGAAATATTCTAAAACTGAAACTGTTCTTTGCTCACTCATTTGATACATTCATAATCCAGCAATACCTCAGAGATTCTTCCTCGCAGCAACCTCCATCCCAGACAGGTTGCAGGAGGATTCTGGGGTGGTCTGTCTGGGAGCAGGTCTGTTTGGATCAGTTTTTAGGGGGAATATTTGCTGAATTTGAGGACTGGTAATGGCTAAGGAAGGGATCATGTTCTTTGCCTCAACCTTTGTGTGTGCGAGTGCTTCAAGAGGCAGGAGAACAGTCTGGCAAAGGATTCACATGGGACTGTCCTGTATTTATGGAGGGTATAGCAGAGTCTATAATCTGGAAGCTATGAGCAGCCTAGGGTGAAGTATGCTGGACTGATTAGTCTCTCAGCTCACTGTAGGGTTCCCAAGAGATGAACATAACCTCTCCCTTTCCAGTCATTGCTGGTGTTTCCATGCTGGGTGCTTCAGGATTTTCATGACAATGCCAGAAAGACCTATTACAGCAGATACTGTTTTTTTCCATGGTCTGGTCTGTAGGACTTTGTCTCATGAACCCCCAACATGCCTTTCATACTATCTAGCCTTTCATGCCCCTATTTAGAACCTAAGATCCCCAAAGTGCTTTTTTGGAGGTACGTCCTAGAATTGCATGTTATGCTTTTGAATTGCAACCAGTTTGGAGAAGTACATAGTTGCGGGTGCTGTGTGGCAGCAATGCTGTCCCAATATTCAGAGCAGAAAATGAGGAACTGCAGTATCTAACTGTAAATGAGCAAGGGCTGTGCTTATCAGAGTGTAATTACCCTGATCTGTGACCTTGAGGGAGCTGAGGCTCTGATAAGAAGCCCTTGGGAAGGGTATTCTCCTGCCAGCCTGAGAACATGCACAGAGATTAGTTTCTGCTGTTATCCTAGTTTCTCCTTTATTTCTTCCTCCTTTTCTTTCCTTTTCCTGCAGAAAAAGCTTTGTGAGGTTCATGCCTTTTAAGCTTCCTGGGCAGCAATCTGAAGAAAATCACTTTCACATCATGTTTCTGGCAGGGTCTTGGATGTTTCTGGGTTCCTCTCCAATGAACTGTGGGCAGCTGTAGTGTTCTAGTGTCATCTGTAGTGGTCTGCTCCTGACAAAACTTCATAATTTGGTTTACTGGTATTCCCAGTAGTCATTAGCTCTGCAGCCTGAGTATCATTTGATGGCGTTTTAGGGGCCTGAACACATAGTGTATGAATAGCACTGAAGGCAAAACTGAGATGATGGTTTTGCCTTGGGCATGTGGCTCTTCACACCCTGCTGAAAGCCCTTTAGTGGTTTAGTTCAGACCTAGGTTTAATTCTACCCTAAGTTAAACAAGATACAACACTTGTACTCTAGGCTGTACAATGCAAGATGCCTCCTAAGCTACTCAGCTTCTCCACAGCAAATTATAGCTGCATCCCACCTATCCTATATCATTTTAAACTGGAAGTAGCCCCTTCCATCTCAAAGCACACTTACAAGCTATATCCTGTCAGTCCCACAAGGAAGGCAGATCCAGATACTTCTGAAACCGAGTAAAATGCAAGTCCATAGTTTTAGTTTTGAACTGAGAATATGTAGATAGGGTCCTGGATCCTTCCTATCATTGTAACATATGATGTTGCCCAAAAAGAACTCGAGTTGATGGAAAAAAGAATTAGCAAGTATATCACCAGAAGCTGTGCAGAACTGCTTTTTTGTGTGCATGTCTTCTAGCATCTCTGACTGTGGAAACCACATGGGTACAATCCAGTTTCAACCATGCCTGCTGACCATATATAAACCAACAAAGCCTGGATACAGATGTACACTGCTCACATAAGTTGGCTTCTGTGTTAGGAAACAGTTGTGTTCCTCGTAGGCTTCCTAGGTTATTTAAATACCCAGCATCGCTGTATTACATATAGCCTTGACATGGTTGTTTTACACTACATTGTTGCTTCTCTAAAATGCTAATAATGGTGCTGTGCCCTTCCATGTTAAGAGCAGCATGTACATGTTATTATTGAAAAGAATAATATTTTAATATCACATTGCAGTGGCTCAAGAAGGGCTATTCTGGGAAAGGAGAAGGTAGAAGTCTATTCTTGCTTACCTGCATCCCCTTGTGTACTTGGCTTTAGTTATGATCGATTGCCTGCACTTCCCAGATTGGTTCAAGGGACACTGTTCATTTCTAGAAAACTTCTAGGAAGTTGAAACCAGAGGAGACTCTTTCCACAAAGCCTGTGTCTGCATTTGAGGGTCCTCAGTCCAGGACTTCGTCTTTCTGTGGCCCCGTGCTCATAGGCAATAAGCTCAGAGCAGCTTTCTTGCAGGTTATTTATCGGTCTGGGGAGATTCACTTGCTTTAGGGCCTTTGGGAGCATCCCTCCTGTTTCCGAGGTTGTGTGCAGAGCTTTAGGGATGTAGTTACGTCGAGCCAGGACATGCCCCGAGGGTCCTGAGCTCATCTTGGCCGCTGCTGTACTGACAATATTGCTGCTCTCAAATCCAGACTCAGAAATGTGAATTGACGGCATCCTGGTAAAGCTCAAACCAAAACTGCAGCTTTCATTTTGCTGCTAATTGTTCGGAGTTCTGTGAACTCACGTCTGTGGATGGCACTTAAAACTGCCTCTGCCTGGTACTCCTCATAAACAGATGGAGAGTTTGTTGACGTTTCTGTGACAGCTTGAAAACTTGTCTCCTACCTCTGAGCTGAGCCCTTTCTGCCTTGTCCTCCATCTGCCATCTCATTTTAAAACTAGCAGAACAACTCGAGTGAAGCAATTCCGACTTTTTCCATCTGTGCACAGTTAATTAAGAGGGTAATGAGAGCTCCGAATGAACAAGCCCTGCATTAATTCAAGATATGATTAAGAGAAACATCCCAAAATGAAAAATATATATGTGCCTGCATATATACATTTTTAAAAATTAGAGTCCCTTTTGTCTGTCCCTGTACTTCCCAGTATTATGGCTGTGGACAATTAAAAAAAAAATAGGAAAGATGACTATGAAAAGTTGAGTCTGTATTCTGAATGTGAAATCTCTGTATAAGGAGCTCAAAGGTGCAGGGACTGTTGTAGCTGGGGCTCTGAATGTTGGATTCCCCTCTTATGCTGTCTCTGTGTGTCAAGATGGGTGCTTGATAGTGGGAGAAGAAAATGCTGTTTGGTTTTTCATTGGGTTTGAAAGGTGAGCTACAGAGCCAAAGGCTGGGAGAGAAGCACAGCTGAGGAATTACTCCAACTGAAATTAATTTAAAACACATGGTTCTCCGTGATATTTGCTTTTGTGGTGGTCTCTGGGTGTGTTTTCAGCCAGGCAATACGTGATCACATGAATATACCTTGGGAAATTATACAAGTAGTCAAGGCTGTCTTGGCAGTCACTCAATTAGTAATTCAGCCTAGGCTGTAAAAAGTGGTATATTGCTTAGTTTAGCTCTAGTTTAGACTAAAGAGGCAGCAAGAAGCACAGTCGGGGACCCAGGAGTATGAACAGCATAGGGGGTGAGGATCTCTGCTCCTGCAGAGTTAAAATCAGGAGCTTGGCAGCTGTGGGAGGATGGGACTGCGATAATGTGGAAGGCGAGACAGGACAGGCAAGAAAAGAGGGCATGAAGGCTTCAGAGTGAGGAAGAGGAGAGGGCTGCAGAGCAAAGCGGCAGCTCCCTCCAGTTCTATAGCTTGGATTCAGCTTTACCGGGGGTGGGAGAATGAGTGGCACTGAAGAGGCTGAGTGAATTCCTGTTTGGGTTTCTTCCCCCTTCTTAGTTTCTTGCAGCAGCAGGAAACACAGAAAATATTTCTAAACAAAGCCTTAAATTGGCTGTTTGCATTTTGCCTGTGAAATTTCCTGCAGCTCGCAAATTGGACTCTCATCCCTTCGCTGCCGGGGAAAGCAGACGCATTAGCAGCAACTTGGCAGAAAAACTTGAATGCAGCCAGCAAAAAGGGGCTCCGTTTCACCTGCTAAAAGGCTTTATTAATTTTAAAAAGTTTTCTGTGGCTCATGGTGCTCGCTCATTGTGTGAAACCTGTTGCCTGACATGGCATGGAGCAGAACCCTTTACACCCTGCCCTGTGTGCTGTTTGCTCAGCAGCCTGGGAGATGATAGATTTGAAGAACTGGTGGCATTTACACACGGTCCTGAGGAGACAGCCTGAGCGGAGTGTCCCCGACCCAGCGATTACACAGAGAAACTCAGGGTAGGACACAAACCATCAAAATATGTATTCTTTCTTATTTCTAAAGGATTTGCAGAGCGCTGTAGGAAATGGTGTTGGAAGAGAAATCAAGATATAATCCCCTGCCCCAAAGGAGCATCAAGATTGTCACTCCTGTCAGGCATGTGTCTAATCTGTCCTCAGAACCTCTGAGTGGGGATTTCACGCCCTCCCTGGGCCATCTTTTCTGGTGTTTAACTACCCTTGCTGTTAAAAAGTTTATCTTAATGTCTAGTCTGAAGCTCCCTGGCTGTAATTTAAGTCCATTACTCCTTGTTCTACCTGACATGGAGACCAAATTGATTCTCCTTTCTGCACAGCTGTTTCTGGAAACAGATACCTTCCAAAAGATGTATATGGAGTTCAGCCTCTAAGGAGGAGCAGGGACACAAACACTTCTTGGACACACACTGGTGACACTTGCATGTCAGGACTCCCATTGTTCCTCCAGGCAGTTGGTATTTTCACTCCAACACCAGAGCTGGGCTGATTTTTGCACTGGTTTGAGGCTGACACAGTGTAAACCAGAACTGGAGAGGGGGTTGCCCAGAGATGGGGGTATCAGGCTGGGGCTACAAACCAAAACTGAGCTGTTCCACAGTATGTACCCACAGTGCCTGCGGTGTGAGCTGGGCTTTACAGCCTGGCTTTGGGGAACACCTGAGCATCAGGAGTTTTTGTACTGGAACATTCAGCAGTTACCCCTGGGAATACAGATGTGCCCTGTACTGGTACCCAGAGCTGTTGTAATTCCCAAGTGTCATTCCTGAGGAGAAGATGCCAAATTTAACAGCATCCTGAGACAGTGCATTGCCTGTGTATTGAATGTGCGTGTATATAAGTACCACACTAAGCAAAACTGAATTTGTAGTCTTGAAGTATTCTTTATGAAACTATTGAAGACTTGTACTAGACAATTGCATAATTACCTGTGTGTATATATACAAAGGCCAAGTAACAAAAACCTCAGGGCTATGCTACCTTGAAGTCCTGGGCAAAATCTCTGCTTGGGCAGAGTGAATACAGGCTGGTGTGATGAGCCTGGACAATCTTATGGGATTTATAAGCACAGACAGAGGAAAACATTGATCCAACACAACAAATTCCTGGAGTGCCTGAACTCCAAACACACAACAACCCACCCCACTGATCAGAGCTTCAGTCAGACTAATTTTATGAAAAATTGTTATAAATGTCTCCTTTTTACACTGCAGCATGTGCTCTGCTCTGAGTTCTGAACCTCTGCCGTGAGCTGCTCCAGTTAAACTTTCCAGCTGAGTTTTCAACACTTAAGAAATACGGTTCATAAAGCTTCTGCTTAGTGCTCAAACTTTTGGAGGGTTAATCTTCTCATTGCATTTGAACAATAAAATGGACAAGTAGTTTTTGCTCAAATCTGAAGAAAATGAAATTCTTCCTCAGGCTGGGAATTTGTTGTAAGTTTCCATTTAAAAAAAAAAAAACAAACCCACCTTTCTACCAGCTAAGTCTGAAACTCCTTGAAATAAGGGCTAGTAATGGAAGTGCTGACAGTATCTTAACTAAAGCAGCGTGAAAGGAGTGATATAATAGTTTATTTCAGGTAATGCCATAGTGGTTTTTAATTTACATAATGTCAAAAATGCAATATGTGAACTTTCTGAAAGCAAAAAAGTGGTGATAAAAACATCTATTTATTCCTCCTGCCTCCTTGCAGAAATGAGAGAATGAACAAAGCCACAAGGAAAAACCTCAAGGCCATGGTATTTGCATGAAGCATGCTACACATAATGTACCCTAGAAGTCTTTGAAAGAGAAGCTGACCCTGTATGCTTACTCTTGTCTCAAATCATTTGCTAGTTTAATAGCTTAACATTTGCAAAATGATGTTTAGATTCTTTTCTCTTCCTGGCATTA
The DNA here is from genome assembly GCF_037038585.1 of Patagioenas fasciata. Taxonomy (NCBI): domain Eukaryota; kingdom Metazoa; phylum Chordata; class Aves; order Columbiformes; family Columbidae; genus Patagioenas; species Patagioenas fasciata. The sequence goes on from NC_092539.1 coordinate 5,713,821, forward strand.
AAATAGAGCTGGTATATAGTGAATGTGAGCAATCTGTGGAGGACTTCCAGGTCCCAAAGTCAATTTTCACCACGGTTCAGCATCTCCTTGGTGTGGTGCAAATGGAGGAACCTATGGGGTCTGAGAGCTCTGCTGGAGTTTGGGAGATTTTGGGGAAGATATGAGGGATTTTTTTAAGAAGGCTTTGCCTGAGCAAGTGGGGTGGGGACACTTCACCTGCTCCCTTGGCCCAGGCTTTTGAGCCAGTGGCTACTTGGAGGACTCAAATCAGCATCTTCATCACAGATTGATCCTGGAGATCAGTAATAACCCTGCTTTCCATCCCGAACTCTGAAATAATTGTGTTGGAGTTACTAAGAGGCTGTGGTAAACAGAGAAGGATCAGCCAGCTCCTTCCTAAACAGCGGCTCTATTGTACACTTACTGCTCAAAGAAAGTCCTTTGCATTCCTGAGTAACTGTTTTACATCTGTTCTAGAAAAATGCAGTTTGTTATAACCAGTCCACTAAAATTCCAGTTCAGAGTTGCTAATAGTGGACCAGCCTGAGTATCTCCTGGGACTGGAGTTAACGTCTGTGTCCCCTTGGACACTGCTTGCTTATACATTATTTTATTATCTGTAGGAAATAGGGCTCTGCAGGCATTGTACAAACATAGGCAAAGGAGCATGTCCTGTGCCAAAGACTTTACATGGTGAGGGGGGGAAAAAAAAAAAAACAAGGAAATTTGGGGAAATGGAGATGATATGGGTCACCAGCATCTCTCAGGAGCAATGCAGGAGTCTTCTAGTTGGTGTCAAGTTCTCAAACCAGAATTTTAGCAGATTTCCAGAATGTCAAGTCCTTGTACTAGCCCTCCACACAAAGGGGAAACTCCAGCTTGAGCTATTAACATGACCCAGTGTGACACAATAGAGCTTGCAGCCACTAAAGCAGCCTAGTGTGACAAAAAACTTCGGAGAGACACTAATAGAAATTTTGCATGATAAAAGAATCCACAGAGCAAGAGAATCCCTTGTGACAATATTGTACTTTGAATATCATTCGTAAAAATAAAACAAATAAAAGTCAATTGTAAGGTCCAGGATACCATAAAATATGAGTTTGGTTAGAAACACTTAGAAGGAAAATTCACTTTAAATTTGTGTAACCACCTTGAAGCCTCACACATTTACAGTTTTAATCTAGCACATTAGTGAGATTAGTACATGAGGTTTTTGCAATTAAACTGCATATTTTATCACTTCTTCTACTTTCAAGCTATATAAACTTCCAAGGAATTGCATGCTTATAAAATGTTGCCAGAGCCCTGCCACTGTGGGAGACGGAAGAACAGAGAGACAGAAGCAATGTGGGTGGCTGCTTCCTTTTTTATTCTTTTCTTTTTTTTTTTTCCTTATATTTTTTTTCCCCCTAATTGTGTCATTAGTCAATAAAACCAAGGCTTTGTAGAGGCAATGGTAGGATTAGGATATACACACACAGGGAGACCCAGAGCTTGGGTTCCTGCAGGGAGCTCTGCTTGTTGTCACAAACACTTTCCAGAGAAGATGCAGGGCAAGTCACCTGTTTGCTGAAGAGAAAACAAAGATGGCAAAGGTAGCGCTGGCAGATTTTCCCAATGGTTTATCTGTTAACTAAATCCTCTTCTTTCACCTTAAGCCAGGTCACTGTCTGAGGAAGGAGAACTTTCTGCTCTTTTGCCCTTACGTGTGCAAAGCACAAAGAGGTTCTTCCCCTTTCTATCTGTGGCTATTTCTCCCTCTCCTCCTGTGCTCAGTTTATCCAGGTCTGTCTTATCACCTTTTATATTGCCTCTGAGTTTTCTATCTTCCTCAAGACCTTCATCCCTAGTGACCCATTAGAATAAATCTGAGCTGGACCTTTTATATTGCAGAAGATGTGCAAGCATCTATGCTTGCAATGTTTTTTAGGGTTTGAGAAAGCTGTGCCTTGGTCATATCAACCACAAACCTTTCCTGCTTGGACTACAGAGCAAGTGAAAGTGCTTGTTTCTCATTTTGCATCAGCCACCAATGTTTTGGAGGGTGCAGGGGTCCAGGCATGTCCCCAGTTAGATTTTCTAGCTATTAACTCCAAGTATTGTGCTGGACCACAGCTGTGTGTGTCCTGGAGAGCGGAGCTACCCTGGATCTGGTTCACCGTGTTGATCAATGGGTCCTAAACTTCTGACTCTGTGTCAGAGATACCTTCCACCTCATCCAAAGTGTTTTCAGACATGTAAAAGGGGACTTTAGCATTTCTACCAAGTCATACACTGTAGAAAGACAGATAATGCTCTGAGCAGAAAGAGAGGCAGAAAGGCATGCAAACAAGAAAAGGGCAGATGCCAGCATTTCTGGAGATCAAGGCTCCTCTGCTGTAGGAAAACAAATAAGAGCTGAGCTTTAGGCAAGGTTTGAGTAGTTTTCGAGTCTGTCTGGAATCTGATCCACTCAATCCAGTGCTCCTGATGCCTCTAGCATTGTAAACTCAGCTCCCTTAAATGTCACTTCGGAAGGCGAACAGATGGGAAGTGGAGCTAGAAATATGTAATCATGCTAGATTTCTTTTAAGAAAAAAAGATACTCTAAAAAAAAAAGTTCTTCCTTGCAAGACCTTATCTGCCCTGTATTCTCTTCCTGCCACTCTTAAAACTAACAATTCTGATCTGGTGCACTTGAGTGGATCTTTGTCAATTCAAGCCAACAGCTGAAAGAAAGACCCAACCTGACGAATGCTGGACATTTCACTGAGACAACAGGAACGTTTCAGCAGGTTCAGTCAGCTGGAGCTCTTGGTCCCTTTCTGAGCATGACTTCTGAACCGACTCAGTAGTAACCAGACTGCAGACATGGTCGTGCCTCTGATAAAATCAGCAGCCTGGGGAGTAAGGAAGCGCCAAGAAATGAAAGCCGAGCATTCCTCAATGAACTAAAGGAGGTTTGCTGAAACATCTCCAAATAATGTGCAAAAATCTGTGCGCTTCTGCATGTAGCCAGGAGGCAACTTGCTTTTAAAACTCCTGGCAAAACCATTGCATATAGATTGTGAGCCTGCAGATTTTAGGAAATAATGGGCAGAACGCAAAGACTCTTGCTTTGTGACAGAGGCAATGACCAAATTCCTTCATCTTATCAACCTACATTTTCAAAACTGACAAGCGATTCGGGCTGCTAATGCTTCCATAAACCCGCAGCTATGTAGCCTAAAGAGTAGTTCCTCAAAGACAAACCTCTTAAACATGTTGCACAGGAGCTTCCCCTCTCTGTTCCCTGCCAACAGCTGCTGTGACTCCTCCAGAGCTCTTTGCAGAACTCAGCTCAGACCCCCACCTGCTGCATCAAGTGTGGTAGGGAGAGGGAAGGACTGGGAAAATAGGGTCTGGTAGTCAGCATATCATCACTCAAGGGTCACATCCCAGCGTTGACTTGGTACCCTAGTTCCTCTGCTATAGCAAGATTTGCTATGCAAGTGCATGCCTAGCACAGGGATCAGGCACCCATGAAATTCTCCTGCTTCTTTCACAGACAACAGAGCTCTGCAGAAAGCCTTGAAAACTGAGAAAAATATGTCTTGGAGTTCACACCCCTCTTGTGTAGCAGCCTGCATCAGAACTGACACTGCTGGGTTTAAAGACAGGTAAAGATGCACCAGGTAGATGTAAAATCAACATATCCTCAAATATCTTTTAGATATTTAACTCCTGCTGGACAAGGGCAGTCCCATGTACTCAAAAGCTGTGCAGTGACACTTGAGATGTTTATTTCCCTTCCGCTTTGTGATTACAAACTGGTGGATGTGCCGAAGGATCTGCTGTAAATACAAACTTCCCACTGTCCATTTGAATAGATAACACAAATCCTTCCACCCCATAACAGATTTATCTCCTTGGGCTTCTCAAGCCCCCCCAGATCTTCCTGTCTTGAGTCATGGGAGAGAATTGGAGAAGGGAACAAATGAAAAATGTGATTTGTATAATCTGGTCTCATTTGCCATTTGAATAGCGCCCTTGTGTCCCACAAACCCACCTGTGTTCAGGAAACTTGGGTCTGTGGAGGGGTTGGTTGTGAGGGTAGTCTGGTTTGGGGTGGTTTTCTTTACTTTTTTCTCCACTGATTTGTGTCTCCAGAGAAATGAGTAAAGCATTACAGATGAACGTGGCGTAGAAGAAAGAACATATGTTGTACATGCATTTAAATAGCATTTATCTTACTTTTCACTGACGCAGTGGTGAAATATGTTCTCTTTGCTTTCAATTTTTAGGGACGAACAGATGGTAGAAAGCTTAGTTTTGGGTATTATGTCCATCAAAATAACCTGTATTGCGAGTACCTCTTACTATAATTGGGGATTTTAGCTGCAGCAGAATCTGGACTCTAGGAAAAGTCCCCTGCAGAAGTAATATGCCAAAAAAAGTGCTGAATGTTGTCCCATTTATATATGTATAAATATATATATATCTATCTCCATCCCCCCCCGCTGAAAAATACAGTTCTTCAATGGTGTGATAAGAAACTCTTGGGCCCCACTTTTGCTGTGGATGCGGTAAAGCCTAAAGAATCCGGTTTCTGCCCTGGCTCCCACCTCTCCCCATCCCCAGATGCTCTAACACACCTCTGAATATATTGTCAGCATTGTGGGGATGGAGGAAAAGAGAAAATGAAAGATTTGCTGAAGCTTCTCCAAAAACAAAAGCCCAATGGGCCCAGGCGTGTTTTAACTATTTAATCACTGCTTGGGAATTTCAGAATTTGTAGAAATTTCCAATGTAAAATGATTTTGGATGCATGTTCTGCCCCAGCCACCCTGCTTTTGGTTAATATATTGTACCAAACCTGTAGGAAGGGAGGGATTCTGGTATTGTATGATGAAATGCAGTCAAACACTGCAAATAAGCCCAATCCTCTGCTTAAAGCACCACAGAAAGGGAAAACTTGGAATTAAATAAGCTTTTGGGGAGGAGGATAATATAAAATATATGTTTATACCACAACCAGTATGGTGGGAACCTCGTCTGATGTCTGCCTCTAGGAAGGAATTGCTTATGTGCTGCCGTGTTTGTATAGACATGTGAATGATCTCATTATGGCTTTATATATAAACAGGCAAATTCTGCAACATCCAAAAGCTGTCTTGCACAATTTTAGATGATTTTTAGTTTTGGGATATGTTTTATCTTTTTTTTTTTTTCAAATTTTTAGTATTTTGTTGTTGTGGGTTTTGCTTTGGTTTTGGCTCTGATTTGCCTGTTCTGCTCCTCAGCACTTTTCCTGGTTCAATGACTCAATTTCTAATCATTCAGGGTGTGTTTTGCATGAGCTTAATACCTGGTCAGCATTATCCCAGCTTCGCGGAGGAGGGTCCAAGAGACGGTGCCATTTCATTCTTGCAGCTCAGATTCAGGTCAGTTCGTTGCACAGAGGGGATCTTCTAGCAATGTGTTTAGGGACTTAAAAAATAAGTAAAATAAAATGAAAAATCCAACGAGGGAGATGTATAATTCCAGCCACCTTGCTGGAAGGGTGCCCAACACACAGCAGCCTTTTAAAAGTCACCGTTTGCCAGTAATAGCTGCAGAGTGGCAACTGTGGTTCAGTCTTTTCTCCCTGTGCTTAGAAAAAGAAATCACTGCCTCAAGGATGCTGAAAAATAATTATGGGGAACATACTTCAGACATATCCCTCATTTTTTAGAGTTGTCAGTCATTTTAGTCCCAAAATTACCATGTACAATCAATGTCTCTGTCATTATTTTTCCTTCTGAATTGTTTACTTCAGAACCAAAACATTTTAAGAGTGGTGGGTAGAGTTATCTGCACACAGAGAAGGAATCCAACCATGTTTATTTACCTACATAAATAATTCTTTTATTTAGTATAGACTCTATCTCACATTTGGGCCCTGTCAGACTGGGAGCTATCGTTCTCGTTTTGTTTATCTACATACACCAAAGTGTGTATTTGTTTAAATTAAAACTGGGGGCTCAGAGACCTGTAAAATGTTTAAACATGAGCACTGTTAGAAATCGGAGAGTGTGTATTTACCAGAGCCCCCTGCTGCTTGATACGAAGTTACTTAATTGTGCTGGTTTGCATCATCTGTTCTATAATGCAAGCAGCATTTTATTCTTGTAGTTGGAGCCTATTATTTTGCATGAGGAGGAGATTATTTTTTGCTGGAGTAGGTTAAAAAAGCAGGGTTTGATTCTTGTTTGTTTTTCGAAAGGAGGAAGTGTATTTGTTCCTTTTTTAATAATTAAATATTGGAAATGCTTTGATAGGTATTTTTCTTTTTTTGTGAAAAAAAAATACAGAAAGTTTGGAAATAAAATAAAGTTGTAAAATCTTAAAAAAAAAAAATCATTTTTTATCCATTTCATCTATTTTTCTCCACTGTGGTTCTACCATGAGTAACTCTTAATTTAGGGTGCTGCCTCTGTTTTGGGTGGCTATAAATGATACTGCATCAGATTTAATTTCCTTTAAGGATAATACATTTGAAGGGGAGAGAGCAGGAGCTACACCTCAGGATTTAGCTTTTGTAAGGGTGTTATATTAGCTGATTTACTTTTAAATATGCTTGGCCATGTGTCAAGGATACCAACTTCTAGTGTTCCCCTGGGCTAGGAGATCTCACTAATTAGAAGGAGGAAGCACAGCTTTGTACTTTGTGTGTTGTACATACATATATGTGATATTCAGCAAATAATGTGACTGTTCTGCTATTCAAGTCATAAAATTCAGCGGTTTGGCTCAGATTTGGCTGCGTGCGCTTGTGCCAACAGAGGCTCTCACCATGCACAGCACCTCTTTGGAGAACGTACAGGTCAAACACACTGCGATGGATGTTCAAAGGATGGAAGGATAAAAGCTGAAGCTGTTTACAGAAGTCTTTGGCAGTAAGACTCACAATTCAGGGAAGCTGTAAAGTGCTTTCAAGTTCTAATCCCCATCCACGCTGGGTTTGCTAGTTTGGAGTGTGTGTAGCTAGGCTTGGGTTCAAGCAAATCCACGCTCACTTGTGGATGGTAGAAGAGTGCCCTTTGCATCATTTTGATAGCAGGACACATCTACTGTTTGAGCGTCTTCCTTTGGAAAAAATGTGGTGTAAGACCTGAATTTCAAAGGTAACACTGGGGAGTATAAGAGCATGGTTTTAAACTAAAAAGGGGAGATTGAGACTACACATGAGGAAGAAATTTTTTACAATGAGGGTGTTAAAATACTGGCCCAGGTTGCCCAGAGAGGTGGTGGATGAACCATCCCAAACCAAACCCTTCCCACCTACAATAAATCTGCATTAAAGCATCCCAAAAATCCACCTCTGCCTCTATCCCTCATTGCACATGGGTGCAGTCACTGTCTTTATTCCACAGCTCCTCTTAACTCAAACTCCAGTGTGATCTTTTGACCTGTAGCTTTTTGGGGTGATTCAGTCTCTTTCCAGTCTCTGGAGGTTAAGGGTAGATCTTATGGTTGTGAAGAGTATTATAGCAAATGCAACTTTGTTGTCTTTGTAACCTCATTGCTCATTGTAGCAGAAATAGGTTGGGGCAAGAAGTCAAATGTGAAAGCCAGAGAGCCTAAACTGCACAGATTTCCTTGTAGTACACAAGAACCCAGTGTAGATCTACTCTGCTCCACAGGCATTATACTCTTTCCCATTTTCTGAGAAGAACACTGGGGAATGGGAGTTTTCACTATTGCCCGCTAGTACAAATGTGTGCTGTGTTGTGCCGTTACTGTCACTCTGTCCAGCCTTTGGAATAAGCAGAATTTGTCCAAATACTTCTGGATGTGTTTTGCAAGAAGCACAAGAGTTATTAGTTATGTCTGGATGAAACGGGGAATGCAGTGCAAACATGCCTATCAAAAGCTCATGGGTGAAATGCATCAGTCTAAGAGATGATAGGAACATTTCCCTACTGGCAAACCAGATTTCAAGCTTAAACAAAGTGACAGTGTTCCTTTAAAGAATTCTTATCACTTCCCTGCCTTGAAACATTGTAAAAGCCCTTGTCCTTAACAATTCCAGCTGCATAACTTCAACATGTCAAGGTTATCTATAATTTCATCTCTTTTCAGAAGGGCTTCCTACCTACACACTATATCATGCATCTTTTATTACCACCTTAACGTATTTATAAAATATTGATAATTCATTCCAAATGGCTTTGCAAATGAAGCCATGTGGTCTGCTATTCCCTTCAATTAGCAGCACGCTTGTCTGTTTACCGACATGACCGCATGTTCAAAAGCTCATCCTGAAAATGAAACTTTAAAATAAATTGTTGCGTATTTTCAGTTCTTGTGCCAATTTTTGCCTCTGGTTATATTCAACATACACCCTGAGTAGTTGTTTTTTTTGTTTCCTCCGTTCTGTGAAGTTGCTTTCAAATTACACTGCATTAACTGGGGACAGAATGGGGTTAGAGGAGATACTTGCATTGCACCAAGCGAAAGCAGCACAGGGTTGCTCTGGATGTGTTCTGGAGAACTGAAGACGTAGTAAGGTTAGTGTCTGATACCAGTAAAACTGAGTTCTGAATTGAGCATGCAATGTGTAAATTAACACCTGGAATTAATTTAGCATCATGCTTGCTAATGAGAAAATAGAAATCGTAGTTTATAAAACAAAGAAACACAATTCAGGGGGAGGAATAAATGATAAGGAGGGCTTGTTGAAAGACTCAGCTGCAACCTCCTTCATAAGGCAAGTTTGTTGTTAAATTTAATGGGCTATAGGTGTTGATTGGTAGAGTCATAAAATGAACTGTTAATTTGCTGTTCTAAGAGTGGAGAAGCTAAATTATGCAAATTGCTTTTAAAAACTAGTCTGTTCCCCGTACAGAGTGTAACAAGGTAACGTGGCCCTTTCCACACTATTATTTTTAGGACTCTTCCCCATTGCCATCACTGGTAAATATTAATGCTTTGAAGCACTGCGAGGCTTTGATCGTCTCCGATGTGTACCCTCGCCAGTGCAGCTCTGTTGGTGCTGTGGTGCTGTGAGAGCTGGGGAAGGGGAGCTCCCTCTTGTCACCTGTGTTTGAGCACCTACACAAGTGAGATTTTAAACTGACAGCCCCAGAGAAGCAGCGAGACTTCTTGCTTTCAGAACAACACACGGGGAGAGAGACCACGTTGGAAAAAATGAGCATGCACCTCAGTGAATACGCGACTTCATTCATCTGCTTCACAGCTGCCACCTCATCGCTCAAAGACTAGACGGAGAAGGCGTCAGTGTTTACAGTTTATGAAGAATGAAATGTATCCTGCCAGATCTGGTGTTTCCGATGCAGCTATGAAAATGTCAGCCCTGGTAAGCTCAAAGTGAGCAAATGAAGCACACAGCCCATTAAAATCAGCATGCATGGGGCAACGGGTAGTGCGTTTGCTGAGTGTGATGTGATAAATAACAAGCATGTGCTGTGGATGCACAAAGAGCTGTCTCTCAGGATAATGCTGAAACGTACAAGATCTGATGTGTGAGTTGTCCTGGGCTTTTCATGTCACAGTCATGATGTTGGCACCAGCCACAGTATTGTAATGTAAAAATGTACAATTTTTTACAATGAGGGTGATGGGAGCCTGGCCTGGGTTGCCCAGAGAGGTGGTGGATGAACCATCCCTGGAGACATCCCAGGCCAGGCTGGACGGGGCTCTGAGCAACCTGAGCTGGTGAAGATGTCCCTGCTCATGGCAGGGGTGGCACTGGATGAGATTTGAATGTCCCTTCCAACCCAGACTATTCTATGATTCACAGTACTGCAAACTTTGAAACTCTGTCCACTACAATATGAAATTTGTTCCTGCTCAGAGCAGTGACAAGTGGACTGTGTTTATGTTAACCAGAGATCATCCTTAGGCCATCTCCTAGTTCACGGGGATGATGAAGGTAGCATCCAGATCAACATCTTGGACTTTCTTAGCTAGTATCCTGTTAAGTATGTGGTTCCTCACGTTCACCTCTTGGCCCAGTTCATATAACAATTCGTCATCTTCCCAGGTCCCCTGCCAGTTTCTGGGACACATGTGGCTCAACAAGCTCTTGTGTTGCAGAACCACGGGAGCACTACCTGGCATCGCTGGAGAGGGGATAGAGAGTAGGGACCTGGGTGTTCACCTTCAGAACTTGCATCATCCCCCAAATGAATGAAGCAGATCTTGCAGCCAGTACCTGCTGTCCCAGGGCACTTTGCATGATCTCTGTCACGTTTTAGCAATTTGTTTTAGAACTATAAGGCTTAGAGCTATAATTTATTTTTCTAAGAAATATGAACATCTGGATTCTTCAAGGAGAAACTAGATATACCACCTTGACTGTAGGCTAGCTGTTCTCTAGTTGTTTCAGACTGGGAGTCTTTGCAGGTTGGGGGATTGCAGCACAGATGAAGACTTCTTCAATATCCATAAAAATAACTTCCAAGTGAGCAATATTTCTACCCAAATTGCTCTTTTTTTTTTTCTTTCCAGTGAGTTGGAGTAATTTGTGCTGGTAGGCGAGTAGAATTTTGCATCTAATATTGACACTGAGGAGAGGTATAAAAGCTATTACACCCAGTGCCAATAGCTTCTCCTTTCTAATCAAAACAATGTCAAATAAGTAAGAGAATAGGAATGAAATAAGCCAGTTCTCTCCAACTTGCCCATCCTGATAAACCAAGCAAGAAAGTGTGATGGCATTTCAGATATTTGGAGCAACCAGCTATGAGGTCTTGCAAAACCTTGTGGTTTTCCTGTGTGGTGTGTGTTTGTTTTTATTATTGCTATTATCATACTCACAACTGTTAAGTGAATTGCTGAGAAGGTTTCAGCTGAATATCCAGCAGAAACATGCCTAGGGCAAGAACAAGGTTTTATTTATTTAACTGCAGAAACAAGGAAGGGGGAGGGAATCTCTCTCATATGCATCCATCTTCAGCTAAGCATTGCACATCTCTTTATTTAGCCAACATCCCTTCCCTCTGCACATCTGTACTTGGCTCATCTGCTCCTGCAAGACCCCCTGTCTTTTCCAGCAAAAATGATTCTATGGAGGGGACAGTCATGCAGGGGAAGGGAGGAAGCCCAGGACTGTTCTTCAGGAATGTTTTAAGCTAGAGAATCATAATATTGTTGTGCAGAGGCATAGACCAACATCCCCATCTCCTTATGCATGGAAGAGAGCTCGGACCATGGGTGAGATGTTGGGCAGTTCAGGCAGTGGCTGCTCCAGAGGAAATAGCATAGGTTATTTTTGTTATTATTTTTTCCCATAGCAGTTATGAAGGAATTTGTGTATGTGGTGTGGTAGATGACTCATTTTGAGTAAAGACCAAAGCACCTAGAGTGCAGCCATCCTTAGCATAACTGCAGCTATCTCTGTTGAGGTGAAGAGACTTTATATTGCGAAGAAACCATCTGTGACAGTTGTGGGTACTTCACCAGTTACATCTGCTGTGAGCTGATACCTTCTCAGAAACAGCTTCTTTCCTCAGCCATGTCTTGGGCTTAGCGAGAGCCCATGGTGGCCCCTTGGGCTTGAAAAGGAGGTTGATTATGCTGTGGCCAGGCCAAGAGCCTGTTCAGGATGCAGGTCTCTCTCCTTCATGTTATCCCTTACCAGAGTTAGGGTCTGTGCATGAGGTGACAGGAGATTAGCCACATGTGTACCTGGTGTCACTTGGTGCTGAGGAGTTCAACACCAAGCACAGGAACCCCCCACAAGCTGAAGGTCCCACCATACCATGTCCCACCACATCTGCACCGTGCAGAGGTGGCTTTCGCTCCCCCATGGCAATGGGGAAAAGGAGGTGAATCTGCTCATGGAGGTGGCTCCTGGTACAGAGTTCTTCTCATTGCCCAGCCATCAGCATTCAAATCAAGTTGTTTTTCATAGCAAGGGGTCAGAGCTCATTTCTTTTCATTACATCTTTGATTAAACACTTCCCTTTAAGAACACCTGCTGATATCAGTGCTCTTAAGTAGCAGACTTGGTGTTATTATTCTGGTATCATTGCTCTGAGAAGCACCTTATATCTTGAGTAGCTTTGTTAGTTTCAGCTAAACTCCTTAAAGAGAAAGAGACCTCCCAGTGTGGGTGGAGGGCACCAAAGTTCAGCCATCAGCAATAGGGCTGAACTGGAATACCCTGGGATTTCTGGAAATATAATATGTTCATTGGCATTTCATTGATTAAATACAGAATTAATTTTTCACAAATAAATATAATTTCCCTGTTGTTATATTTTATATGACAGTATATTCCTATAGTAAAAGTATTAGGTTTATTCTGTTTTAAATTAATCTATGTATGAAATAGAGTGAAGAGAGATGCTGATTTAGGGTTTTATTCTTAAGCAGAGCTGGCTGTCCTGTAGAAGGAGGACATTGCTGTTGGTAAGGTGGGCTGGGTGGTGCAGGCTCTTTACTGCTCCACCACTGAGTGACCAGGGCCACAGTCCCTGGAGCTGTTCAAACTGCTTTTTGTGGTCCCTAAACCAGGGGTGTCCACCACCCTGTGTCATTGCTTAAGGGGGTTATAAGCATTTTGGGCTGTTTATTGTCCAAAGATCGTGTATTTGGTTGTAAAAGGAGGAGAAGGATGACATTTAGCTGCCTGAATAAGGAGTCCTCCAGTATGTTCCTCGCTCTTGGCCTTAGATCTCTGCAAGTCTTTAGTCACGTCCCTCGCTCGGTGGGGTATAGTGGATATAATGGCTCTTTCCTTCCCCTGTCCCTGGGGATGAATGGCACCAGAGGGGTATTGGGGACATGTCTTTGAGCAGTGCTGATGCCACAGCACGCTCTGCTATAAGCAAACCTCTCATCCCACACTGCAAATATTTGCCTCCTGCGGGATACAGGGACAATCCTGAGTGCTGGGGAGCATCTGTGGCAGCAGTGAAAAGACATTAATGAATCTCTGCTGATAAGCGCTATTTACCTGCTTTGCCTGACCTCCAACTGATAAACCAGGCACACAAAATGGCACATGCTGACATGTCTTGCTGCTCTGCTCTGCTTGAAAAGAGCATTTTTCCTCCACTCAGGTGCATTTGCATGTTTTTCCTCCTCTTTAGTTCCATGTCACTAAAAACATTTGCACGGCAGCGGTGAAATGGGTTTGTGCTGTCTCGCTGCCTGCCCTGGCTCTCTCTCATAGCAATATTTACTCTTCTCTCATAGTCTGTACTTGCTTTTGATGGTCTTTGCATACATGGATTAAGCTGTGAAGGTGTTGGAGGAGTCTACCTGTTTTTTTTAAATCAAATCCTAGATTAGCCAGAATTGGAGATAGAAGATCAGCCCACGTGAACTTGATTAGCGGGTGCTCAGGGGATCTGAATTTCACGTAGCGTTGTGCAGTCACTTGGACTATAATCCCAGCCCAGTGCTTAATGATATAAACAGTGTTAATAACTCTGGGTCACCTGTCTGGGGAAGACAGATAAGGAATTGAAAATTATGCACATTACCATAGGTAATCTACTACCAAATACTGTTGAGCAGAGACCTCGATTTTTATTTCGTTCCCCTTATGTTCTTGCCCTGACTGCACAGCAAATAAATTGGAAATTCAGAATTAGAGGGTCTGCTAATTCAAATTGATCTGCAGCCTCTAGCACCCCATTCCCCACAGAAGGTGTAAATGGATCCTGGTATCCACCCTGAGACAGTAAATCTTTAGTCTTCCCTGATGCACTGTCAGAAATAGGGGAGAAAAGCCTATTTTCAACACCACAAGGATAAAAAGAAAAGTTTGCAGAGGGAGCAGGTGATGTTCAGCTTTATTGTATCAGGCAATTATTTGCTAGCAGTTAATATTCACAGTCCTATTTCTGTCCTTACAAACCAAACAGTAGCTTCGACTGGAAAGTCACACTCAGCTTTCAGGACAAAATGCCAGCCCCATTCTGGCCCTTGGAGGGAGCAGAACCTCCCATGATCTCTGTAAAGTGATGGGGAGAGCTGGCCTGAGACTCGGGACCACAGAGTGACCAGCAGCCTTTTCCATCACTTTTTAGACTAAGGATGGGTAGGGACACACAGTGTGATGGAGGATGGTTTATTGAAAATCTGACCTGGTGAGAAGAATCAATCCCAGCACCTTTGGGTGACCTTCCTGGGCATAAATCTGCTCTCTTTTCTGAGAGGAAATAGTAAATAAGATAGAGGGAATGAATGAACATATTTAAATGCCCAGGAGCAGAACTGATCAGCATTTGCAATGCCATAGGCATGATGGCAGCTTTGGAGCAATGCCACAGGCCACCTGGGCTCCTGGGACAGTCCCTCCTCAGCAGACACAACAACTTGTACAGGGTCTCATATGGGACAGCCCAAGTTGGAGCTGCCCAGCCCTGGCACATGCAGATTTCATTACAGGGATGTTGGGTTTTTTGTGTTTTGTCTTGTTTTTATTATTCCTCCTCACATGGATGTAAGTTGTTTCAGGCCAGGTGGCGTCGCCTGCCACCTCTTAAGTAAGCCCAGGTCCCACAGGGTGGAATTGGAGTGGCATGGATTATTTTTGGGTCTGGCTTCTGAACCTGTGTGACAGCTGCCACCCACCAGGCTGGGAACTGCAGATGAAAAGTGCCCTTTGAACAAAGTGAAAATAAAGAGAAAGCAGTGCTGTTCCTGCAGATTACATTTCTCTCTGCTGCTAGCCATGTGACAGACACACCATGTTCTCTATTTGTACCTGGAACACTCCAATTTCTCCTGATAGTCTTCAAACCTTATTTTTAAAATCTTTCTTTTGACACTTATACAGTGTGACTTGATTTGAAAAATAAAACCTTCTGGTGCTGTTGTTCAGGTCTGAGATTAAACATTTGATACTTTACATAAGGAAATGCTTTTGATGGGTGAATTTAATAGCTATTGGTTGCTAGCAGGACTAAGTTAATTGCAGATGGTTCAATTCACAGGTGAATTGCAGTAGAACCACATAGCAAACTCCCTGAACACATGAAGACCTCTCGCTATGGATTGTCTCCAAACATCATGTTTCATGCTGTTTGTGATAATTTGATGGCATTTTATTTATAAGAACAGAACAAGCCAAGTTACTTTTCCAGTAACTCAGAAATGACACAAACCAATTTTTAAAATTTATTGTGGAAGATATTTTTTTATTGCTTTGGAGCAATAAGAGCCATATCTGAGTCATCCTTCTTGCTGATTATGTCTAGTTAGTGAATAATATTGCAGTCTACCATACAAATTTTACATCTCAAAGCTCTTAATACTTACACCTGAAAGTATTTAAGGCATGCTGGTTGGCACGGTTATCTCTTCCTTGCAGATATGGAAACTGAGGCACCTGGACAAGTGGTGCCCAGCATCACCTGGTGGGCCTGCAGCAAAGTGAGGGCAGAAATGCAGGTTTTGGGCCACATTGCAGCTTGCTGCTTGAGTTTGTTGCATTATTCATGGTGCTAACAACCATTTGCATGGCAATAGCCACTACCAGCCCCAAAATGGACCAATCTCGATGTAGTCATGTCTGGACACAGTCTGTATCCCAAGTGGTGCAGAAAAAGTAGATAAGGGAGAGCAGAGAAGTGACACACTCAGCTTTGTCTCTTAAGAACTGGATATGTGGTCCTGTGTTCTTATATCCTGCAATAGCAATGAAGATAACAGATCATATATCCCCACTCTTGGCCACACTGTTTAATGTAAGAACAGTGGGGTTTGTTTTATCATGTTAATCTAATGCTATGCTTTCAACTGATTGTTTATGAAATTTCTATGCATTATGGCTTGTGTTGTTCTTTGTGTACTGACTCTGTAGTCCCTTCCATGCAAGATCTGCACTGTACTTATGAGACTGTTTGGAGAAGTAGAAATTAGCTCAGCAACGCAGAAAGACACGTGCGTGCGCAACCCCATTTAAACTCAGGCTGGGAAGGTTAAACGCTATGCAGTCTGTATCACTGAGATACAGTAAATTCCTTTGCAGATGTATGAGCTTGTCTGATTCTGCAAAAAAATGTAACAGCATCAAAAACGTGACACACGAAGGTCAAGGTAACATTGATCCATGGGAACTATCTGCTACAGTCAGCTCTCTCCTTCTGTCAGTTTTCATGAACATACTTTATATTTTTAAAAATACATACATATACATAAACATCAATATAGTTTTAATGCCTGATTTGTTACATATTGTAGTTGTTGCTTTTGGTGGATGTTGGCGACGCAGATTTTTAAATCTCTGTATGTGGTTTGGCCAAACTACTTCAGATATTGAATCTCACCCTAGGTATGATGAGCCTGATGCAACAGCACTGGTGCAGGTCATCTCATTTCTTAAATCAGATTTGAAAGTGGGTTAAACCAAGGGGTAAGAGGAGAGAAAGGTGTCCCTATCACATGAAGGAATAGGTGATCATTCAAGAATCTCAGCTCTTGTTGGGCTTTTGACCATTTTGCATCCCACCTTTTGCAAGTTCCACTAAGAACCTGGAAGATTTTCACTTTCATATTGATTTTCCTGGGCTCAGTCCCCTAGTTTTAAAACTAGTGAAGTGGTAAAATACCTCCTGGCATTAAGGACAAACAAACTCAGCTGTTGTTGTGAATGCTATTGATCAAAGATCACTTAAACCAACAACATTACATCACATCACCCCTGTTAACCAATTTGCTTAAACTGCCCATGTGCACCTGCACCAGTTGCTCTGCCTGCGAAGACAAGGCAGGATAATACTTAGGGAAATTCCTGCAATCTAAATATTATGGATTGATCATAACTGTATAGATCTTGGTGAAAAGTCTTGCTTGAGAAAGCTTATACTCAGTCAATTCCTGGAGATTTTCAACACCAATAATAGCTTACAGTATGCAATCGGCTCCCTGGCCTCTTGCCTGAACCCTTCACGGTTTCTGTTCTGCTCATGGACTTCTGCATTTACAAGCACTTTCTTTTATCTAATGCTGAGACTCCATCATACTTTATTTACCCTTCTTTTAGCTTTACTTATATGTTTCCAGCTACATAAAAATCAATAAGTGCGTTGCTAATTTTATCTACGGGGAAAAAAAGAAAATTTACTAGAGATTTAAATGCAGCTGGCTCCAAAGACTGTATTTTTGAGGGTTTCTTTTTGTTTGGGGGAGAGGATTTAGATGTCCAAACTCACTTTCTTTTTTTCTTGGCAATCAATTATTGGCACAAGCATGGAATTTAAACATCTATGTACTTAATTATGCTACAGAGTTGATATTTTTGCCACTGCTTTTGATTTGTACCCACCTTTTATCACAGTTGCAAAATTCAGCCTTACTCTGTGCCTCTCTTTCCCCAGATGTGATGGCAGGTCCTCTTATATTGACCCTATTTGCCAAGGAGCAAGAAGACCCCAGCATTGCTGTGTTTATGTCTCAGCCTTTCCTTTCAGCACACTTTCTACCTCCCCATTATTCTTGCTTGCCTACATCCGTGACACGGTATATTTCAAAAAAGAAATGTATATATTTTCCTTGTCTGTGTATCTAGAGAATAGTGAATGAACATGCAGCATAAATTTAAACAATGAGTAAGTAAATTAAATAAATATTCCAGAGCAATCAGTCTGACAGTAGTATCTTTCAAAAGCACAACAAATATTCAGGGGAGAAATAACTCTCAGTCCATTTATTTGATTCACTCATAAGAAAAGGGGGAAAAAAAATTGCTTGCTCTTAATTCAGAATGGAAATGTGCTTTGGAGCAGATGCTGAGCTCTGAGTGTGCCTTTGGACACCTTCTGCAATGCAAAAGCACCTTCATCCTCTGGGTCCAGTGGGAATGGAGCATCCTCAGCACTCTGCAGGATTGTGCCTTTTGTCAGGGACTATCAGCAGGGCTTGGAAAGAGATACTTCACGTGCTGGCATGGTAATAACTAGATCTAGGAGTAAACCCCTGGATGCAGGTACTTGCTTTAGATCTCATAGACATTGTCTTAATTGTACAGTAAATCAGCATGAGGTGGAAGACAGTTGAGCTGCAGCAGAGTAGACTGTGCTGGTCTCTGGCGATACTGTGTATTATCAACCCCAACCAAATGCCTTCTAAATAAGGTTCATGTTTTGTGCCATAAACTCTGCTGGATTGTTACTCAGAGTGATCTGTTAATGCATTTCTGAGCTAGATTTCCTTTATTTCCTTTCTTTTTTTTTTTTTCTTTGCCTTGGTGGGTAATAATCAACTTGTAGAGGGTTTTTAAAAGGACAAAAGGTTATTTCACTACCATCAATTTTTGCTTTAAATGTACATTTGGCCACATGCCCAAATATTTAATATCTTTGCCATCTGTCCCAGCTGAATAGAATTGAAGATTTATTGATTTTTTCCTTTTTAGTTTTTATTTTTTTTTAATTTTGGCTTGAGACAAGGTTAAGACTTAAAAAAAAAAAAAAAAAAAAAAGTATATTTTCCTCCAATGGTATCATAATCGTTGCCTAAGACCACACTGCTTTTTGACATGTAGCTGGTGCCAGCTGTCTGGGGTTATAAATGATCTTTTTGGAAATGCGTTCTCCCCTGGACACCTGTGACTGTGCACACCATACCTGCATGTGTCAGGAAGAGAGGTGGGGTGTGCGGGGTTGCTCCTTTCCGTCACTGGGAGACCTCATTAGAGAGATTCATGAACGTGTCGGGGATTGCGGTCTGCTGTTTTCAAGCACGTTTAGGACTCCCTAGTGGCCTTGCTCTTCCAAGGTAGAGACAGCACTGGGGAGGTGATTCAGGGGCGCAAGATCTTGGTGAAGACGCTCTGCTGAGCATCAGCAATTTGGAGGTAGAACTGAGATTTCTGTGTGTGTGTGTAGCACACCAAAAACATGTTCCTGGGTGATGACGGGGATCTCTGGGCAGGAGCCCAATGGTGCTAATAACAAATGCTTCAGCAGTTGTTTGAAAGCTTCCGAGCGGTGTGGAGGAAGAGCAAGGTGGTGTTTCCTAATGAGAACAAGGCAAGCCCAGAGGCTGCCTTTGCTGAACTGGGAGCTGATGGTCAAGCTTGCATCCCATGGCTGCAAAACTCTGCTAAGTAACTTAGTGGGTGGACTCAACCACTTTTCTCCATCACCTTTTCAGCAAATCCTTGCAAAGGGATACAGCAAGAGACAAAAAAAACCCCACTTCTTAAGCCGCTGAAGTGATGAAGTTTTGCTCAAGGGCCAATCCCTCTCATTTTATCCTAGTTCACTATCTGTTTTAATGACCTCCTGCTTTAGCAAGTTCTGCAGCTTGAGTTCAGCCACATAAATTAATGGGAGTGTTCAGAGGAGTTTGTTTAGCTCCGGTTTCATTCACGTAACCTTGAGCTATCACCTGAGGAAAATGTTAGGTATGTTTGTGAGCAATTGTTTGTATGGTATCCACTCCCCATCTATGTAATATAACCTGCCTCACTTCCATGGGAACTGGTGTTATTCAACTCAAGCACTCTTCCAGGAGTCTTACTAATGCTGACAGTGCTGTGCTACGGTTTGTCGTGTTCTTGTACTGTTTCATTATTGTTTTAACCTTATTATGTTATG
Source organism: Patagioenas fasciata (assembly GCF_037038585.1). Classification (NCBI taxonomy): domain Eukaryota; kingdom Metazoa; phylum Chordata; class Aves; order Columbiformes; family Columbidae; genus Patagioenas; species Patagioenas fasciata. Next base: position 5,733,347 of record NC_092539.1, read on the forward strand.
AAAACCTTTGCATGGTTTAGTGCACTGGATAAGTGGTGCAGGTCACTAATGTACCTCTAATCTGGTAATAGATAATTAATAACGATTACAGCTTCACCATGTGATCCCACTTCCCTTTGTGAACACTCCAAGTCACTTTATGCCCTCTTGCCAACAATCTGCTTAGAGGCTCTGCTGTAAATGATGCTTTTCCTACATCACCCACTGAAGAGGCATCACACCCCACTGACCTTCATTTCCACCCATCGGATGATGTGTCCATTGGTCCGTCACAAGGATGGCGCAAGCCTAATGCGGTCTGTGCTGGTGTTCTTAAAGGGAAGCAGTCAGACTAATCCACAGTTCGCCGTTTCTCGAAGCGTATGCTGTTCAGATTGTGTGAACAGAAAGGGCCAGCTCACCAGCTTTGTAAATGAAGTCAGATGCTTGTTTGCAGGAGCACCCCTCTTTCAGCTTCAACTGAGCCGTGCTGGTTTGTGTACAGGGATCTCACTCTGATGGCTGTTCCTCTGCCAGGCTGGGACCAGCAGCCTGCAGGAATGGCTGGTTTGGACATTCAGTAAGGTCATCTGCAGCACAGATCCTTGCATGTGGGCAAGTAAGACTTTTTTGATCAACATAAATGTGTCTAGCACTCATACTAACAAACTTATTGTGCTGTGCATTGACAAGCTGATCCCCTGTGGCAAGAAACACGTGGCGTGGTTTCCCTGGACAGAACTGAGTCATGTTTCTTTTTGTTTTGTTTTTTCACCACTACTGCAAAAGGAGGATTTCTCTAAAAATCTATTGAAAAGTATTTGTTTTCCATTTTCTGGTGTGTGTTTTCTGTTGGTTTCTGGTGTGTGGGTTTTTTGGTTTGTTTGTTTCTCCTCTCACAAAACGTATCCCTAGGCACAAATTAAAAATAACTGTGGTGTTATCTGATAGGGTGCACATTAACAGCCTGGTAGGGAAGGTGCCAGTGACCCTGCTAGGAAAGAAGGGGATGAATTCAAGGCAGGGTGAGCTGTCCTGGCAGGTCGCTGCCTTCCTCCTCCATCACCACATTTGTGCCCGTCACCGGTGAAATGAGAATGAAAGGGCTTGGTAAGAAAGTGTTAGAAAGCTGCATCATCAGACGATGTTGTTTTTCTCTTTTGGAGTTGTGGAAAGAGGCATATCCTTTCCATTTTATTTTTAAATTCCCAAATTAACATAATGCTAATTTGAAGTATCTCCCAGAATTTCTCTGGACCAAGAGCTGAGATAACTGTGGATTGCATTTTGCCTAGACAGCCTATTGCCAAGGAAGTTAGTCCTTAAATAATAAATGGTCAGTGTTGCTATGAAGAGGAATTCTTCACCTGCCCAGCAGGCAGGAGCAGCCCATACAGTGCCAGTGCAAGGTCTCTCTCTGCTTCCTGTGCCAGGAGAGCCTGTTTCTAAGGCTTGTTTCCTTTGGTCTGTGTAATCCTGTGCTTTTCAACTTAGGATACTATGTAAGCTAATATTTTGGTGCAGAATGGGATTTTGGACACTGTAATGTGGCTTCCTATCAACCTTTCAGGTTCTGGATTTTTCAGTGCCAAGTCTATGTGTTTAATTTATCACGTGGGGTTTAGCCTCTGCACTTGAAGGAAAAAAAAAATCAGGAGATGTGATATTTTGTATTGATTTCAACCAGAAAGTAAATACAGCAGGCCAAATTCTCTGCTGATTTGTGCTTCCTTAATGCAATCTCCTGGAGGTTTAATAGGATTGCTTGGGATGCCAATTAGGCTAGAATATGGCCCCTTTAATACTTATGCGAAATAAAAAAGGAAAAAATCTTTTATTATCAATTTTTGAGTTTGCTTTTCCGAATGTGCAAATACAAATCAATAAATGCTCTTTACAGATGTTCTGAGGTGTCTCTGAGTCAGAAATTCCATGGGCTCCTCACAGAGGGAAAACTGGCTCCATCTCTGGCAGCAGCCATAGGGAGACAGAGGGGGAATTCAGGAATGCTTTATTGTCCGTTCTGCTTGCAAGCATTGTCTATAAAACATCAGCAAGAAATTCTAGGGAGATTTTATAAAGTAATCCAACATGGATAGTTCCATTTAGTTTTAGTAAGAAGTCTGTAGGAAATGTTCTAGGAAAATCCATTGAGAATTCAGAGGCTAATGTATCACAGCAAATGGCCTTTGTAAAGTTTAGCAGAGAGGTGAGAGAGCACGTGTTCCTTACGTTACAAATGAGACTGGGGTCATATGTATTTATAAATCAGCCCTTTATTCAAATCCTCTGTAACAGGGCTGTCCTTAGCACAGCTGCTGTTAAGATTAACAGCCCTGGACATGAGAAGCAGCCCATTGACTTACTGCTGATGGGAATTTCTTTGTGTCTGGAGAGACCAACTTCCACCAGCAGTACTGAGCCAGGCAGGAGGGCTCCTGCCCTGATACCACTCTAACGTGTCAGTAACCCCACTGATTCCATTTTGGCTCATGTTATAACATACTGTTATTAAAAGCTCTAATTTCAAACATCAAGATGCGGTCAAGAATGAAAGGGCCTTGCTATTGCCTCCTGTTGAATGTGTTTAGATGGCATGTAGACCGTGTCTTCAAAAAGTACAGGCTTTGCCTTAGGTCCCACCTGTTATCAAGCCACAGCCCATGTGGTGCATTTAGTGGGGGTTTTTTTGTTTGTTTTGATTTGTTTGTTTGTTTTTCAATTTTTTTCTCTCTCTCTGGAGATCTGAGAGGTCCTTGGTGCTGGTGCATCCCTGCTTGTCGAGCACACTGCCACTGACTTTGTTTTTTCTGCATGAGCTGAGCGATAGTAGGTAGCTCCTGAGATCCTGATCCTTTCACCTGCAGGAGGTAATTTAGCCCCCAGTTATTGCTTTTATTTCAGAAGACCACCAGGCGGTCGCACAATCAGCAGAATGTCCAAGAGACCTGGGTTCACTCCTCATGTGTCCTGGTGGATGATATTGGTCAAGGCCCATCATCTTGCCATGGGAGACTCAGCTAATGACACTGACCTTGCATAGAAAGTGCTGTGAGAGCTGCTTGCCAGCAGTATCCAAGACCCAGTGGAGTATTTTGTTTGTTATCATTTAAACCATGTTAACTAAGGAGCTGTCAACTACTAGGAAGCATGGGAGGCACCAGCTGCTTCAAGCATGACAGGAGGTTGTTGTTCAGTGAACAAAGAGGCCACCAGTGTTAGTGGAATCCAACTCCTATATGCCCTCATGCTCACCCTTACTTATCAGCCCATAAATTATTCCCCACTGTTATCTTTGCATTTGGCTCATCAATGCTCTAGACAAGATAAGTATCTCAAAAGGGTGTAAAAATATACAAAAGCTTCTTGCTTGCCCTTGCTTGCCTTTACACCTTTAAAATGTGTGTTTGTACAACTCCCACTGCCCATCGGTCCATCCTCTGCTGGGTAGGTGTGCGGGGTCATTTCCAAGCTCCTCAACCCTATGTGTCCACCTGCCCAGCTCAGCCTTAGAGTGAGGCGATGCAGTTCCTGCTGAAACTTGTGGCAGATAGCCACTCTGTGCCCAGGGATGAATTTGTCCCATTATTTACAAATAATTTAAAGCAATTCTGTAAATGTTTGCGTGCCTGAAGGTCTAGGGATGATTTACAGCTCTCTCAAATTGTGTAGACCCTTGATCCGGCTGTGTCATTCGCAGTAATGGGATGTCTCAGCTGTCCAAACAGAGACATGTTTTAAATGTTAAAAATGTTCTGTGATCGATTTTCTCTGTTTATAGTAAATGCCTTGATTAGATTCTCTTGTAGGCGCTTCAAAGGCAGACTTCCACTCACAGTCTTCCCCTATTACGAAATCTAGTTCTTTCTTTGCTCTACTTTTGATTTTTCCCTCCCTTAAATGAATTTAGCACTTGTGAAGGGTGACTGATTGATGGCCTTGAGGACTGAGGCTTTCTGAAGCAGCATCTAGGAAGATTGTTCTGCTGCCTGACACCCAGGCAAAGGGGAGATCTCTGCAGGCAGAGGGGCATATGGATCCCCTTGGGATGGAAGGGGTACCTGAGCCTACAGCTTCCTGACCTCTACCTTAAGGGATTTATCTTCATGCCTTAATAAAAGGTGGTCAAATGTCATTTGTTTTACATAAAGAGAACTGAGACTGTGAGGAACCAGGTGATTTGCCAGACCTGGGAGAAATTGCAGAGCAGAGGTTGGAATGGATAAAAGATGCCTCAGCTTGGTACTTTAATCTTAGTTTATTTCTTTCTCAGATCTCTGCATTTCTACAAAAAAATTGCTAGGCAGGTTAAGGAATTTTCATGAAGTCTGCTCTGGACTGGATTGAGACCATCAATTCATTTCACATCTATCACTAACCAGCCATTAAATGCAATGGCTTTCATTCTCCCTATTGACCTGGTCTGTAATCAGACCAGAGACCTTGAAATGTGAACAACGGTCTATGCTATTAACAGACCCTTGAGCCATCCAATCCCCCTGATAGTCATGTCCTTTTTTATTTTTAATGGAAATAACTCTGCTTTAATCCATGTCCTCTCTATTCATCAAGAGATCAAGTCTACTTGGTGTGCACTCTGTAAGATACTATGATGCTAACAACAGCTTGTGGCTTAGTATGGAAGGGTCAGTCTAACTTTCAGTAATTAACCTACCTTGTAAAATATTACTTAACTTGCAGCTTGCTCTTCTGAATTTTAGCCCTGTCCCCTCTCTTTGGTCAAGATTATCAGCATTGCTTCCCCACCTTGCAAACTTTTTGCTGAGTCTTTTCATCAGCACCAGTGTCACAAGAGGACACTACCTCTGAATCAGCTTCAGGTGGGATGTAGGATGTGCATCGTCCTTACATACAGGGAGTTTGATTGTGTGGAAATTCCTTGAACCTCAAGTTTATTCAGTTTGACTGGAAACCTTGTGAGAACAGGCTTTCCTTGCGAGATGTTGAGCAGCGCTCCTGTCCCTGGCTGCACGATGTCTTTTTAAGCATGATATTCTATGGTGCCAGGACAGGATTTGAAGAGCATGCTTCCAAATGAACTCACAGTTGGGAAATGTTTATGTAGCGGGGGTATGTTACAAGCCAGTCATTCTCTTCCAACAGGAGCTTTCTGCCTAAAATTAGTCCCCTCTGTGTTATGTACCTGTCTCGCTACATGACAGCATTATGCAATGGTCCCCGTTGCTATTTATTGTTTCTGACTGAATGTCTTGCGTGTGTCTGGGCTGGACTTTGGGGGTTTTTTGCTGATACTAGGAAACCATGATGCTTCATTCTAGTATTTTATTTCTCAGCCTGTCTCTATTGCTTGGGCTGCCCTTTACTGCATGTCCCCCTTTGTTCCCTAAGAGTCACCAAGGTACGGTGAGAAGGCTGGGATTTTGGTGCAATTAAAAATGTCACATCAAAGTAAGGAATTCATCCTAGCCCAGAGATACAATCTTGAGACTGCTTATACTTCGTTCCTGATTATTTCTTAGGTTAAGCTCCTTAGACTCTGCCTCTGCTGCTGATCTTCTCTGCAGCCTGAGGCAAGTCCCTGTGTTCTTCAGGATTTCTGCATCTCCTTCCACCTCTCCTTCATTTGCTTGAATGGTGTGTGCTGGAGGCCAGGCAGGATTTCTAAGCATGTGTATCTTGCCTAGAGCAACAGAGCCCTGATTTCATTTGGGGCCTGAGCTGCTGCAGCACAGAAGAATGAACTCATTCCCACCTCTCCATCTCCCACAAAGCGCTTTGGTACCAGAAGGAAGTGGCATTTAATGAGCGAGTGACACCGTCTCACAGTCAATGTCAAGAGAGAATGAGGGACATGGTGTGTCTACTTAACCAGGTATTCCTTTCAGTTCAAGTCTGTATTTTTTGGAAATGAAGGAACAAGATTCTTGTCTGGAGTCCCAAGGTGTTCATACGGCAGCAGAGCCCGCAGTCCATGGATCTGTTCGAGCACCTTGCAGTAGCAGTTGGAGCAGTAATGGGTATCAAAGCATGCTGGGGAAAGCAGGATTAATAGAACCCAGTGGGAGACAAGTTGCATCATTATCTGCTGATGACGTGATTAGGACTTTTCAACGGAAGCATCGGTGTGTTCTGGGGGGGGGGTCATCATCTGGCTTAGGCTCTAACTATCGTTCAATCATAAAATATTTTCAGTTGTTGGCGGGTGGAAAATAGGAGCTTTTTAAGGGAAGATTTTTTTCAAGACAGTTTGAGCACTCTTGGAGGAAAGTCAATACAAAGGGAGGTCGTACTAATTGTTGAAATCAAGGTTATCTGAAGCCAATTGGAGAAACACTCACAGTCCCAGACTTTTATCACAGCAAGCCCCAGAAGTCCTGCTACAAAGCGTTAGACCTTGTGCCAACTCATGCAGCCATCTCTGGAAAGGATGCTTCAAGACACACAGAGCATTATAAATTGATGCCCACACGAATGTGTATTCTCACTCCCTGCAGTAAATGTAAACCCTGTTTTGTTAAGAATTCCTGGAAAGAATCCTCTGTTTTCTTCCTAAAAGCAAACAAAAAAAAAAATTCTATTCAGCCTTACTTTAACAGTCTTTCCCAACTCACTCTCTATCTCTTAATGTTGAGAGGAAGAATAATACGCATTTACCTAATGCGATCAGTGGTAGTTACGCACTTTAATAGACAGTGAGATGTGAACAGTAATTGTGCAAAGACAGACCTGTATTATTAAGAGATTAAATATTGTGATAGCTTAACCAAAACAACACTGACAAAACCCAGACTTCTGGCTTACAAACTGTGACTGAAGTAATTCAGTACACTGGAACAAGTCTAGGTTTGGGGGTTTGAGTTTATTCTTTTTGTTCTTGGAGCAGCACAATTTGTAAGGAAAAACCAGAGCAGTTCTATGGAAGAGCGGCCACCCTTTTCCCTCCATGGAAGCTAATGCCTCATCTACCAATTCAGCAGCAGTCAGGAGATAGTCATCTTACTGTAATATCTTTTGTCTTTCTCCACCGACACCTCATTGATGGGCAATTTTTCTAAACAACAGCAAAATTGCGGTGCCTGCTTCTCTGTCAATAAATTCCATAATTTCACATGGAGGTTGGTAGCATAGCTAGAAAATGCTGAAGTGATTACATTGGGGAACTACAGATCTGTGGTCTGAGCACTCTATAAATCTATAGACAAAGTCTGATAAAGAGCGTTGATACTTTATCTGATAAGAGCCTGTCTAGATTTATGGGGCTCAAAGCTGCTTGCGCTGTCATCCTGATTCAATTAATGCAAAAGCACTTCCCGTCTTCACACTTCTTTCTTGTTGGGCAAAATGTGCTCTTGATGTTCATCCCCCACTTTAATGAGCAAAATATAAAGTGATAGAATCAGCCAAAGAATAATAGTGTGGTTCTGGAGCTGTAGGATAATGCAATCAAGTGCTTTTGGGTTAATGTGCTGTGATCCATGGAGGGTTTGCTTCAGTGTTGGGGTGTCATCAGTTTTCCCCTTAATCTTCTGTAGTCCTAATGATGAGTAGCAAAATCAGATGAAATCGTGGCAGATTTAAAAAATGTTGTACTTTACTCTTTCATTTATTTTAAAGTTGCTAGGATTGAGGTGCTGAGGGACAGCGAGAAAGAGTAGTTTATGCTTTAATACAACAGGGATGTAGCTCATATGGGAGAGCATCTTTGGTTACAATACCAGGGGTAAGTGATGTTGCTGTCCTGCTTTTGTTTTCTGGAGGTGACAATGTGATGAGAGAATAATTTGGTGCGAGGATTCTACTGGGTGTAGCTTTTGAGGAGGTATTGTTGAAACCTTGATTTCTTTTGAGGACAAAGGACTTCTGTGTGGACAAACATGTTTCAGCATGTTTTGTTGAAGTGCATTGTTACAGCAGCCTCTGTCTCCTGCTGTTGCTTTACAACAGATATTTGCAATAATGTACTCTTGTAACATGCTCTGGCTTTGTCTTGATTTGCTTTATTACAGGAAACTGTCTCTTTAACGCTTGCGGTTACACTGATGTCTCAGGCCCACTTTTACATCCCTTAAAGCCCCCAAATCCTGCTGGCGTGAGAATTCAGGACTGCTTTTCTGTTGGGATGTAGCTTAAAGGAATGTTAGAGTTGGGTATAACATCTGGCATCAGTCTGTGCTGCAGTTTTGTGTAGAGGCAGCATCTAGCCATGGAGAAATCATGTAAAGCAATTGACCTGCTAGATTGGGGTACTTTGCTCTGATTTCTGCCCAAGAAGGAGGAGTTTCTCCTGACTGTGCCTGGCTGAAGTTTGAGGACTGAAGTGACACTTGAGAAGTGCAGAAGCATCGCGGTGACCCCCAGGGCAGGGACAGATTCACCCTGTAGCATCGCTGCCATACTCTGGAGATTGCTCGCTTTCCCCTGACACTGTGTAACTCCTCTCTGCTCCCTGACAGGAATACAATTTACTGCAATTTACTATAAATTCTCATAAAAGCCCTTCTCTTGTGACACACTCAGTCAGAAACCCTAAAAATGACTGACAGGCTCTTCATAAATATTTATGATCTTTTAAAAAAAGATTGAAGGGAAAGAAAAGTTAAATTCTTCCCTCAGTGAAGTTTGGTGGTGGAGACTTTTCTGTAATGGCCAGGACCACCCTTCCTTGGGTAGGAACTGGGGCTGGAGCAGTAGAAATGGTCTCACCTACCCAGACAAGGTGGCCCTGCTCAGCGTCACCTGTGTCCCCAAATGCACTGAGGTGCAGAGTGCCCAAACCAGCCAGTGTGGCTGCAATGATTGAGCCACATCCCAATGGCAGCCTAAAATCCAGATGGAGGCCTTTAAAACCCTAAAAAAAATGCCCCAAAGTAGGCAAAGCTGCTTTTCTGACTACCTTTGCCCAGGGCTGCTGCGCTTAGTGATTTCTGCTTTTTTTTGCAATGGGGAAAGATGATTTTGAGGGTCTCTTCCAACCCAAATGATTCTGTGATCCAAACGGGGGGTCGTTCAAAGCCTGATATCCCAAAAGAAATTAGCTATGGGTGTTTGAGCCCATCCACTAAGTCCTTTGGGGCTAGTTAAGAGTTTATATCTATTTTCTTTTGCTACTTTGACTTTTTGTTCAGGTTATAAATAGTTATGACATTTTACTGCTTTTCATTTGGGAGGAAAAAAGCAGGAAAGGTTTGAACCAAGGCAAGGTGTCGGTCTCTGCGATACAGAGCCAAGCCAGGAAAGGAAATTTGAATGTGGTAAATTAAGAGAATGTTCCTCAGATGAAGCTGCCTCCTAATCATAAGTCATGTGATGATAAATTTCAGTTGAGTGACAACAATATTAACAAACTGAAAAAAAGATTGATGTGCATCACAGGTCCATGAATGCAAAATAAAAGGGAAAGGCTTGCTAGCCTGTGATAGGCAAAGTATAAATATGTATCACTTGGTTCTAAAGTGAGTTATGATTACATTTTCCTACTTGTACCTGAAATCTGTAGAGGTTATTCATCTTATCCCTATATCAGCCATGACAGTTATAGCCATGCGGTGCATACGGCATAGATACCTGTTCAGCAGATAAATCAGCAGGCATGAAGAGACCTGTTGTTATCAATTTGATCTTCAGAATAAATATACAAATATGTGTACGGTATTGTTGTCACCGAGAACAATTTCCCTTCTTCTTGCTGATACATTTTTAAGAGGTTGTTCCAAGAGCCACTTTCCGACAATGCCAGAGGGAGATGGAAGGAAGCAATGATCAGGCAGGAGAACCAGATTTATGGACTGTTGTCTATTTTCTTATTCATTTTTTTTTTAAACCCACTAGCATCACTTGTCCTCAGAATACAATGCTGGCTGGATGCAGCGTGAGTGTAGGGAACAGAAGCGATGGGGACAGTTACGGTCAGTGAACGTTTGTAAAAAGAAACCATTCCTGATGAGGCTGGGAGTGGTGTCACCTCCCCACTGGTGCTAAAGAGCTCAAGGTTTTATGGTGCGACAGAGACTGTAGTTTAATCCTGATTTACCATGGCAGGTCGGCAAGGAGGAGGGACTCGTACAGGACTCAGCCAGGCAATTCGGATGCCATCGGGACCTGCTCGCTGTGTGCAGAACAGAGAAGCTGGGGAGGGAAAGCCAGGGGAGGTTTCTTCTCCTTCACTGGCAAGTCAGGTCACAGTGACAGGCACAAGGATGTGGAATTGCTGGGACCGTGTCACTGCATCATGATGAGCAGCAACTGAGCAGGAGGGACATTGGGTTGTGTTTGGATCTGGGTGCAGGAATAGAGGAACTATCATTATGGTAGCAGAGAAAGCAGCTTCACCCAGCATTGAGGTATTGGAATATCCCAGCAAACGGGAGGTAGTGAGTGACTCCAGTGCCGTAAAAAGGCACCTGCACGTGCACCTTGAGATGAGTCCTATGTCCCAGGCTACAGAGGCTTATCCAGCTAGAAATGCTGACGGTACTGAAGATGTTGAATTTACTCCCTTCCTTCTTGCTTTACTCCAGTTTTACAGATGAGGAACTGGAGATTCTCTCCACCTTCACCTCTAAAAATCTCAGCACAATGCAAAAGCAGCAGCCACACAGCCAGCCCTTGTTCAAATTTTGTACGTGGGACCAAATATCCATTAAGATGACAATATGAAATAATCACTATTCTTGACAGCTACATTCTGCACTCTTACTTTCTGTAAGTCTGGGGGGAAGGAGGGTTAGTCTATATAGTTATAATTTCTAGGTAATGCTGGAATGCACTCTCATAGTGTAGCCTATGGGGAAAAGGCTTATGCCTGAACTGGTTTGTATTTTAAATGCTGCCTCTTCTGGGGAGGCTTTTGTTAATGAATACCATACATTTAGCTCTCATCACACCTGTGCTTAAGGTCCCCAGCAGGGAGAGAATCTCAGATTTGCCAAGAGGTAAAAAAATATTGTTTCCAAATAAAGTATCACTTGGACAGGTCTTCAATAGCTGCAAATGATAACCTTTAGGCTCCATCCTGTCTCACAGAACTTACCATTTCAATTTGCCTGTTGGGCAGCCTTGTGTCATAAGGCTCTAACACCCGCAGGCAGACACCAGGCTGGTACCTCAGATACCCCGTGGCTGGGTGCACACTCAGGTCATAAAGTTTTCTGACCCTCTCAAGCTACAAAACCAAGATTGTGCCTTCATTCCTACCAGCTGCAAATATTTCTAGAAGTACGGCAAGGCTTTGATTTTTATTTCCCCGAGGAAACCTCAGGATTTACTCGGGGAAGTCAGAGGTTAATAAAGATGTGTTAGATTTGGAAATGAGAAGGTGCCGTGGAAGTGCTGAAAGCTGAGAGTCTGAGAGACAGGGGAAGCAGCAAACTTGACTCTGAAGATGGGTGAGGACGTCACTTGTGAGGCAGCCGGGATGCTGCCCGCTGAGTGTGTTTAATGACATGGAGGGAGAGCAGATGAATTGGGTTGTTGTTTTTTGTTGTTTTGGGGGTTTATTTTTCTTTTTTTTTTTTTCTAAACTGTGATACTTTAATGAAAAACAACTCCTGTCCTTCAGCTGCAAGAGCTATTCCTATTCTTGAACTGTGAAGAAGGAGGAGTGAACAGGAAAATGCCATATGAAATTGTTAAGCTAAATTCAGAGACGGTACATTCTGGCCAACAAGGAAGATGTAACCGTATATCACAGCATTCTGTTAATGAGGATTCATTTTTAGCCCAACTTGTCTGTAATGAAAAACCCGAACATTTAATTTCCATAGAGCTAGAATTAAGGCTGACTTTAACCTCAGTGTTCTCTACACATTAGCTTTTTGCTATGGTGTAAATCTCTGCTCAAATAGCAATATAGAAGCCATCCTCCTACCATAATAAGTGGGTAATGCTGACTCATAACTCATTATACTGCGTAATTCCAGACCACACATGTGCAGCTTCCATTGTTGGGAATACTGTTGCTAAAGAGGTACCGTTGCTTTAGTAAAAAGATTTATGAAAAGTGGCAATTTGTCACAAATTGAGATTTCTATGTTTGTAGTAAAGTGTTGATAAAAAGGATGTAGGTAGATACACTTCTTTTGTACCCATAAAAAAAGGTAAAAAATTCTATTTTTCCCTGAATTTATTTTCAACTATATTAATGACATTGCTATGGCAATTTAGGTACCTATTTTGTGTTCTCCTGTACCAAAATGCCTTTGAAAATTTGGGCCTTAGGCATTACAGTGATCATTTTGCAGTTAAAGCTAAAGCAATTCTCTACCACCTGAGACACAACGGACGGATCTTGTGTCCCTGTGACACTCAAGCACGCTCTAAATCGCCGCTTTCACTCACCTGCAGAGATCTTATGCATCAGTGTAAAAGCAGGACTTGAAACAATTGCAGATGAAAAGGGCAGAAGCTGCCGTTAATGTTGATATAAATAAGTGAAAGCTACAGAAAAACACATTAGATGTGTGTCTGTTTCACCCCCTGCCAAATTGAAGATGCTGTCTCCTTCAAAGGAGGTAGTGGAGTTCACCTCTGGAACATCTGGAAAGTGCTCAGAGGGTCTCGGATGGAAAATGCAGAGGAGTCAAAGTATTGCTGCACTAGGGCTGCCTGAAGAAATTAGGAATCCTAATGTCAGTTAGAACTGTGTGAATAATTCATAACAGATCATTTATTAAAAGAATCCTGCTACTTTTTTTTCCTCCTGTTTGCAAATTGTCTGTAAGCAGATGGTGATTTTTCTGGATTGCATTCATTTTTCAAACCTATTTAGTAAATTATTTGGGGGAGTAAGCTCTGCGATGTGTCTCGTTCAGGAGGAGTTAGCTGGGCGTATTTAACGGTCAGAATTCACCGTGGTAGTGTTAGTTTTCATTGGACATATTGATCGCCTGGTGTGTTTCTGTTCCTGACTGGATGTGTTAACATTTAGAATCGGGACTCCAGCGTGAATGCTCATACGCTGTATTACAGCTCCTTGCGCTCCTCCATCTGTATGCTGCATCAACCCGCCGTCTCTCTGTTTGGAACTTGCCTTTGCATAGAATTATTCAGAAATGTTTAAATCAGAATAATTATTCCTGAACAGCTCTCTCTGTGAGCACTTATTCTATAATAAGAGTGCTGTGTACCAGTTTAGTTTAATCTGCTCGAAAGTGAGCTAAACCAAACAGGAATAAGGCATACCAACTGCAAAAGGAGAGATGCCACAGAATTTAAATTCACAGCCTATCTCTTGATTTAAACACAAAATACCTTTTCTAGGTCAAAGAGGACCCTGAGCAGCAAAGTTGTGGAAGCTGGAGGGTCGGAGCAGGGGAGGGAACGCTCTGCAAATACCTCATTTCAATGCACCCACTGCTAGAGATGCTCAAAGGGACCTTGAGTCTGACCCCAAACAGTTGGTCTTTGGTTATCCAAATTAATTCCCATGTGTATACAAACCCTTTGGCTGAAGTGCTCTCTCTGTTTCGGGGATGTGCAGCTCCCAGCACAACAGTGCTTGGTCCCTGGTGTGCACTGGGGTTAATGAGCATCACACAGCAAGGGCAGAATTAGGGTGAGACACCAGAACCCCATGACCACCTCCAAACCTCTGTTACTAACCCCTGAATATATCCGAATATAACCCCTCAGTGAAAGGAAATAGAAAGACTATCAAAACATTGGTAGATAAATATTCTTTCTGCACTGCAAGCTGTTGCTTACAGCTAGTATTTTTTGGATAATGATCTGCTTTTAGATTTTCTCCAAGATGTGTATTCCATCTTTTTGACAGTGTCTCAGCCTTATCTCTGCTCATTTTTTTCTTTTCCTTCCTTAAATCTTTCTTTACCTTTAAAATGCTCTTTCCCTGAGCAGTTGCAGACATATCATTGTTGCTGTGCTCTTGGCATGCAGTTGGACAACTTGGGGATTGCTCGTAGCAAACTGAAGATCTGCCTGCAGGTGACCCACCTGCTAACTTAAGCATCACCAAGTGCGGTGGCACCACATCCACGCACCATGCGGTAGAATTAGGCCAGAAAATAGCAGCAGGGGAGAGTACTTTCTTAAAGGAGATAAAAAACAAAAATAACAATACTAATACATTTTAAAAATGAAGAAAGTTATTACAAAAAAAAAAAAGTCTCTCAAGTCAAAAGTAGGGATTTCATTTTCTCAGACTCAGCAGGAAGGCTCCCTGTGCAATCACAGATGAGATTTTCATGAGTTGCATTACAGTAAGAGCTTCCACGATATTGAGTGGGGTTCTTCTTTCCAAACTTTAGCTGCTTAAGTTTGGTACTGATGAGCTCAGGTTCATATAGAGCCAAAGGAGAGGAAGCAACATTATCAGGTGGACACCTCTGCTAGCAGATGAGTCCCCTCTCCTGCAACAACAAATCTGCGTTAGATCCTTTAGTGAGACCAGCAGGAATATGGATTGCAGAAGGAAAGATGTGATGAAAACCGGGAAAGATTGCCTGGGAAGGTGTAGAAAAATTGCTGAATATACACATACATAACAGGAGATTAATCTAGTGCATTAAGAGTAGTCCACCAATTCTGAGCTTCCCAGGGGCTGCGAGAAAGGGGGAGCAATTACGAAGAATGTGGAAAGCACAGAGTAACTCGGCAATGCTTCTACATCCGTCCTAGGAGAGAATTGTGAAGATACTGCGGGGATTTGCAAGAATTAAAATAAAAGATGTTCTTAGAGATGAGATGTTATAAGTGATGTTTGAACTAACGAACTTGAGAGTAACAAATTGTGAAGATACTGGGAGGACACTGGCAATTAGAGAGCTTGCATGTTAATGTGTGGCAGGGTGGAGATGTTGAGTGCAGAACAAGCCAGGCTGCTCTGACAGCTGCGCTGCACCGCTGGCATCAACCCTCTGAACAAGAGTTTAATTCAAAGCCTTTGGTATGTCCCAGTGCTTTGATTCTCTGTCCTCAGCTTCCCTGGAGGGACAGTGCCAGGCTATGCTGCTGCTTTGGGGCTGGGCACAGGAGCCTGGTCCTCACTTTGAGAGAGATAAAGCAGCAAGAATCGTTGGCTCTACCCTTAGTGTCCCATTCCCTCTGTTCCTAGAAGCTGCTCAGCCTTTTCTGAGCGGTGGTGACTGAGCCCGAGATGCTGAAGCCCCTGAAGGTGTTGATGCAAAACCTCAGCGCAACGTGAGGCTTCGTGTCGACTGTCTGGAGGAAATATTCCACCGCGCACGGCTGAGAAAACCCTTCCCCGGAGACATCTCCGAGCAGAGCCGGGCCCTCCCCATCCCTGTATTTTCATCAAAATGTTTCCAGACTGCAACAGGGACTTAAAAATGAATTTCTGCAGGTCACTTGCCAACCTTTCCACAACCAAGTCCATAAAGAACAGCAGCTAATGTTTCTTCTGTGCTTGTGTGTCCCGGGAAGTGTATGTTAATATAACCTGACTTTATTATCCTATCTGAAAAGATATTTCATTTTACCAGTTTTTACTACACAATCTCAATAACTGGAACTTGTTTAAAGGCTCACTGCTCCAGGAAAATGCATTACATTTTGGCTTTTAAATCCGCCAGCTCCCATTTATTGGTATTAATAATACATTGGGAAAGCTGTTCTTTTTATTTTATTTTGATCCTCTGAATGCTTTTTTTTTTGGTAGCTCTAAAATCAAATATTTTAAAAAAGAAAATGTTTTCAAGTAGCATTTCTGTATCCTAGAGGTAACCACACTCTGCATCCCATTAAGGAGTCATTTGCAGCGCTTAGGAAGGGGAAAGACAAATTAAAAAAAATTAAAAGTAGTAAAACCGTTTCATAATCATTTATAAGCCCAAAGTATCCAGGGAAAAAGTTTTTAATAATAAACAAAATACCTAAATTAGTTTCCATTTAAAGTTTAGGCGTCTTTAATTTATAAATGCTATTTAAGCAGGGAAATGTTGATGAGGACTGGAGTAATTATTCGCATAAGTGGAAATGCAAAACTTTGGTGCTTCTACACAGTTCATTTTCCTTCTGCTAACTCCACTGAGGTTTTTTTAAGCTCAGCTCACCCGGGGAATTGCTGCCTGCATGTTTAGGTATTTACTGTAGAAGATGCTTCTTTTTTTTGGCCGAGCTGGCAGAGGCTTTTTAATTTTTCACTCGTTTCAGCATTACTATTGTGAAGGAGGATATTAATGGTCAGGCACTTCTCTCAGGAACACTGGAGTAAAGTCAGAGTGAATGGGCTGAAGTCCGTGGAATTTCTCCACTTCTTAATCACAACCATTTCCGAATATAACCCCGGGTGTTTGAAGGATCTGGTAACCTGGGATCACCTCATGTTTACCTTCATCTCTCTCCTACTGCATTAATCCAAAATGGGACAGAGGAACTTTGGCCAATAACAATTTATTTTTTTTCCTATGCTGTATAAATGCAATCCCTGCATTATTATATTGAAGCTGGGAACTGCTAGGCAATTACTTCCTAGCACATTAGTGTCCATGTACTAAATGCTAAAGTGTTTATTCAGTGCATTGCAGGATCAGGTTATTGCTGAGTCTGTCCATCATGCCAAGAAATTATTGCTATAAGTGCTTTAAGAGCAGGGCCAGCACAATGGAGATAGAACCAAGCTGGAGGACTGCAGTACTCCTGCTCGGTGCAGGGAGGTCAGGCTTGTCTTTATTTAGAGAGAAGGAAGGAAAAAATAAAAGAGGCTGCAAAAGCGTTCAGATGCGCAAAATCTCATCATCAAACACACATTGCTGTAGGAACCGAAAAAAAAAAAAAGAGGCACAAACAACTTCATGCAGAAATTGAGTGGAAATTGGAATAGTGAGGGAAATATGCTTTCTTTTTCCATTCCAGATGCTCATGCAGTCTTTTGCCTGGGATTAAGAGGTCACTTATTGCAGCCTTAAAGGATAAGGACTGGGCTAGATAGGAGAATCAGCAGCTGTTTATTCTGTAAATGTTTGAATATGAATCAGGTCTTCCTTTTTAAGGCTTCGCTTATTACTTTTATTTACCAGGATAATATCAGAAAGTCTAATTAATTCTCCCCACCTCTTTCAATTCTCAGTGTCTCAGTGCTTCAGCAAAGCTGGAACCCTTTAGAGCTTTCTATCTATTGAATGAAATATCCTTGTTTATAAGGATGGCTATGTCTTTATCTTTTCAGCTGAGATTGCCTTAAAATGTACTGGTGCAGAGCACACAGATAAAGCTGAGGGAATAATAATTTCTCTTTTTTTCATTTGGTTATCAACTGGTGGTTTATTTCTGTAATCGTCTTTATCAGAGTCCTTGCTACATAGTGGTTAATATTCAGGAATTATTCTTCTCCCTCTAAAAAGTTAGAAATATCAGCATCAGCGAGATGAACTGAAGTCCAGGGTTGTGGAGTGATTTTACCAAAATCACACAGGGAAGGATGTTAAGGCTGAAATTCAACAGACCTAAAGGTGATGCTCAAAAATTGGTGTCTAGTCCTCAAGTACTTCTGTAGACTCTTTCTGGGGTCAATTGCCACTCTCTGGAGGCATTTTTGGAGACAGCTCTTAGACTAAATGCAGCACTAAAAGAGCTAAAGTTGGGTGTAGTAAGCCCTGGTTTATATATCTGGACTTCTGCTGCAGTGATTAAACCGGAGGACCTGATATGGGCTAGAACACGAGCCCACATGAAGAAGCCTTTGCAATTGCCTGATTTTGCCCTCTTTCAGCCCATTTCCCACCACTGCTGGGAGGACGGCAGTTTCCTGGGGCCAAGGTGACAATCAGCATCTCAGCAAAGGCTGCAGCAGACACCAGTGACTCCTGTGCCACCTTGGGATGGTCCCAAGGGTCACCCCGGCACTGTGGGCATCCCCGGGAGGAGGACGATAGTGCAGTTGGTGCTCACGGTGATGATCAGGTACTGGGTACCACATTAACCTTGAGCTTCCCCATGCTGAGATGACGGCCCCTCCTCTGGAGCCTCATCTGCTTTGACTCTAAGCTCTTTAAGTTTGGTTTCTCTCATAAATAATCACACATCCCATCCTAGAAAGCTGCCACAATACTGGCCCTTATCTTGATGAGGGACTTAGTGTGCTGCTCTAGTGCCTTGTAATAATAATATCATTAGAAAAGTCCCTTCGTATCATCCAGCCCAAGGACAAACGAGATCTCCCTCTGTGCTAATTCAACAAGGATTTTGTTTATTCTTGATTATTTCAGTTGGCGATGCTTCTATTGCCAGAGATTGTTCTGTTTGCTCACAGCACTCTCTCTGCTGCTAAAGCCTTTCTTTCTGCTTTTCACTTAAATGTTTCATTTTTTTAAAATGTTTAGGCGATTCCTCCTGGCTTTTAAGCTAAGTTTCTTCCTTCTTATGGCTCTGGTACCTGCAAAATAGTTGTTCAGTAAAAATACCTTGTAGTAATATTGCGGCCAAAGGAGGTGCACGAGGGGAGCAGCCATTTCCTAAATATATCATGAGAAGTTGTGTTGCTTACGCATTCGTTATTGATAATTATTAATTATATGCTGGTTACTGCAGCTCTCTCTTGTTTTATTGGCATGCTGCGCATTTTACAGAGGTAACAGCCATTCTAAGAGAAATGGGTGTCATTAGCTCAGCACAATGATGAATAACTTTATGATAATGATGTATATCTTATCATTGAGCTATGAAACACAACAGAAAGTTCTGTGCAAGCTTGTTCACACCCTACACGGTACATCTGGGGATGACTTTGCCACTGAGATTGTGCCACTTGTTGAGCTAAATGAAGGAAACAACAATTAACCCCAGACATGGCACTGAGAAAGGCACTTTGGGGTCGCTCAGGATTTACACCAGCATCCAAACCCTCTCCCTAATGTTTCTCTGTCTTTGGCTTTATCTGGTCTCTATTTTGCAACTTTGGTGTTATTTGAAAGCGCAGTAAGAAGCCTCTTGCTGGCAAATACGAGGTGCTGATAGCTTCTGAAGCCTATATTCCATCCTTGAGATAACAAGACAACAATTTTTTTACATCTTGGGGGGAAACAAAAAGTGACAGGCTGTTACGGGAGGAGATCAAGATACACACAAGCATGTGTCCCTGTCCTTCCACTCCGGATTCAATCATTTCTCCGAGCGGGATGACACAATCAGGGTGATGGAAATGTCCCATTTCCCAGAGAGGTGAGAGGAAGGAGAGGGGACATCAGCACTAGGACTGGATTGATTTCCCTCTGTTCGAGCAATAACATTTCCGAAGTGGCAAAAAAAATAAATAGTAATAAATGAGTAATAAACACCCCGTTTGAGTCTTGAAATGAATATTGGATTTTAATTATAAAGGTTTAATTTTCAGAATAGAAAAGCTACTTTTGCGCAATTACTGCATGAAACTTTTAATTAACTTTCAAGAACTTTCTCATACTTAAAAAAAAAATCTAATTAATAATACTTAGGAAACTATTAGCATAAAATAAGTCATGGAAAGGGGGAGAGAAATATAAAACATATTCTACAAAGTTATTTAAGAGAAGGAGAATTACTAATTCTGAAAACAAAGCCAAAGCTTTCAGCTTTCCCAATTCTGGACTATAAGGAGCTTTTTGCTGAATGAAAGCATGGGAAAGGGACGGGAATGATACAATTTAGAACAGAAAACAGTTACATTTATCAGCTCTTACAGAAACCTGTAAGTCTCGGGGAGATGATCTGATTTTCTCACCGAATGTTCCTTCATTTTGGGGAAATATGACAGTAGTAGGTAAGACAGTTCCAGGGAGCTGGTGAATAAAGGCATAAAGAATGGTATGCGAACCCACACGATTGCTCCCCAAAGAGCCCCAAACCTGGCTGCAGAGAGAGCAAATTGAGCTGAGCATCGTCTGCTGGGCAGGAAAGGAGTTAAATAAAAAAGGGGGAAAAAAAGCTTTCTGAGGTGTGTTGCACAGCCCTCCAGAAGGAAGGATGGAGGAACTACAATAGGATCTATGATTCTGTATGCAGAATGGTCCAAGCAGAGCAGGCTTGGAACAGGAGGGGGAAGGCTGATACGATGCTCTGCAGCTGAAGTGTATTACTGCAGGAACCAAGAGGGAAATTAAGTCAGGGTACAAGGACATAAGGGGTGGGGGGGGACTGTGGTAAAACTTGTTGCTTCAGGAACAGAACAACAGCACATGAGATTCACTTCACAATAATATTTTGCCCAGGCCTTGTTCCAGCTGGGTTTTAAATTAAGTAGTAGATACAGCTGTCAGTGTTTCTTTTATGAGATTGCTCCAACACAAGAAATCCTCCATGGTCCAAACAGTGTGTTTTGAGATATCTGTGTTGGAGTGTATAAAGGAGGTTGAACCTGTCTAATCTAGCACTCTGCCAACATAGCTTAGACTCACCTGAATTAAACTCAGTATCTTGAATAAAATCCAAACCTAAAATTTCTGGACCGAGGGTCCTTTATGGCCAGTTCAGCCAGAGCGAACTTCCACCTCCATCTGTCTTCAGGGTAGGGAGGAAGGATGCAAACCCAAAGATGTGAAGCATTCCTTGTAACAGGGTGTGGGGAAACCTGATGTTTGCAGCCCCTTTTCTTAATGAGCTCTCTGGCCAATATAGCTGAAAAATAAATCAATGAGCTGGAACAAGGTACCTGTAACAGAAACAGTAAAACTTTCGGTTGCCTGGAGACCCCAAGGGCAGAAACATCCTGCTCTTTGCGTGCTGACCATGTCGATCTCCGGTTGTATTGGTGGGACTTTATAGTCTTTGGTTAAGAGTTTTCTTTACTGTGACAATGTCTGCTTGGTGTTGCTCATGTAGCACATCCCTCATGCATCAAGTATTTAGGCAAAACATCTGTTGCTGGGACCTAGATTTCTCATCTTTGTTCTTCTCCGCTCTTGTATTTCAGAGTCTGTCTTTGACATCCAGTGGGAGAACAGGGCTATGGGCTCCAGGACCTGTTGTAGGAGATGCAGGAGATCTGTGATATGCCCATCACCCTCTGCTTACACCAGAGGAGCTCATGTTCCCCAGAAAGCCCCAATAACTTGTCTGAACTAACTTTACACCAGTTAGCTTGGGCTTTGTTGGCAGCTTTTTGGATTGTTTCACCACCTGTATTGAGAGCCATAACCCAAATGGGATAATTTGGAGCTCACTTGGGTGTATCTGCCCCTTTACACACAAACCACAGTCCCAGAGAAGGGAGCATGGTGTGTGTGGATTACAAACAGAAAGGGGAGAAAGATAAAGGAGGCAAAGAGAGGAAAGCATCGACTTGAGCAAATTCACATTTAAATCGGTATGAAAAATAGTGTGGTCCAGAGCCCCCGAGTGCATGGGGTACATGTTGGACTGCGCTTATCTCTGTTCCCCTTGTGGACTAGACACCAGAAGATATGATATCTCTGGAGCTATGGAAACATGTCACAAAATCTACTCCTTTTGTATTCCAAGTTATTTTACTTTGCAAGGAAAAAAAAAAAAAGGACCCTAAGCTCTATAAAAACAACAGGCACAACAACAACAACAAAAGAAATAAAAGGGGAAAAAAAGCATAACACCCAAATGAGTTTAGATTTTCACATCCCTGCTAGGATGTTCCAAATATAACCACAAAACACAGTTCTTAAGCCCATATTTATTGCTATACAAATCTAGTTTAAAAACAGCTCTACAGGGGTTTGCGTTTAGCTGTAGCACTAGATCAGAGTAAAAAGGACATCTCGTTCCAGGCAGAACTGTGATGCTGCACTGACCTCCAGTGGAATTTGCAGAAATACTCTAAGTGCAGAGGCTTCTTCCCAGCTCTGTAGAGCCAAAACTTGCCTTCTTTCAGAGCAGTATGGGGGCAGCAAATTTGTATGGGGATTAGGGAATTATTGCAGTTTACTCTATACTCCAGATAAATATGTGAAAATACTATAAGGGGATTTGTTTAGAATAACATTTCCAGTCTAAGTCTAGTCTCATCAAATTAAAACTTGAATATGCAGGTACTAAATAGAGCTTTCCAAAATCAATCAGCTAAAGGGGTTTTTAATTGATGGAGGTGCAATTTTCTTCCACTTTGCCATTGCAGAGTCTTCTCAAAGACGGTTAATTTCAGTTTTCCCATCAGAAAAGCTTTTAGTTCGGTGACCTAAGAAAATGTTACGTTAGTGGCTGCGTGACGTTTCCTCTCAGCACTTAGTAGACGATTTTCAAGGTCAGACAAAGGTGATCAAACACCAGTGGCGCTTCTCAATCTGAACACGCATGATCGATTGCCCTGACCTGATATTAGAGCAGCACCGCTTGACATCGTGTCCTTTGATATCCTGATCAAAGAAAAAGTACCTAGTGCACCAAAGATATAGTCCGGAGTGCCCTAATTTAAAATCTCGAGGTCAAGTGAAGGAAAATGTGGCTTTTTTTTTTTGGTTTTCTGATAATCTCTAGCCCATAGTGGCTCCAGGTCTGTTGTGCTCGAAGCCGTACGTAGGCAGAATAAAAAGGCTGTCACTGACACAAATAGCTCAGAGTCTGAATATTAGAAAAACAGTTCAGCTTCAGTTTTAAAAGATGTTTTCTCTAAAAAGTCCCTTTCCCCTGAAACAGCTAGAGGGCCCTTCCAGGTTGTTCACGAGTTTTCTCTGAAGAGCAATTAGAGAACTATTGTTCAAAGTGTGCTCAACAAGGAGGCAATGAGGACTTGGAAGAAAAGAGGCAGAGATTGATAAAGCCACTCCAGAAACAAGCAGGGGGGAGTCAGGAGAGGGGACCTGAGACAAGGAGAACAAGAGAAGGGAAGGCAGTGCTCTGGGGGGGGTTGCCTTTTTTTCTTTCTTTAAGCAAGATTAAAATATTTCTTCCGAAAATACTCAAATGAAGTGGAATGAAATGTCTTGGCTTCGGGTTGTTTGACCTTATTTAACCTTTTCCTAAGCCCTTCTCTCCAACCACCCTTTAATCTTAGGCCAAATTTTAAATTAAAATTGCAGTTGAGCAAGTTGAAGAATTTGGTTTCCTAAATAACCTCCCGGGTCCTTCACATGGTATTCGCTCTGCACCCGTCTACGTACCCTACGTGTGGTATGAAGTACGAAGCACCCATGCAAGGGGAGAGCAACACTCACCATCACACACCCCACCATGCCAGCAACAACTTTTATTCACTCAGAATCACGTAATTTAGTAATTTTGCTTCCAGGACACTAGCATTTTTAAAAATCCCACTTATTTTGCGTGCTCTGCTTAGGCTATAACCCATCTGAAGCAAGTACCATGGTGTTATGTGTTTCTGTGCAGTGTGTTACAGCAGGATCCTGCTCCATGACTTGGGCGCTTCGTTTTTCGCTCCACTATTACCACTCAGATCTGTAGGGTGTACATACATACGGTCACGCATATTCAAGGAAAACCCCAAATTTGTTTGCTGTGGTGGCAGAAGCGGAGATGTATGTCCTTGGTTTAGACTTTGGAGGTGCATTTTGTGATATTTTAAGGCAAAGCAATCAGACACAGGAAGACTGACAGTACGAAAAATTTCAGCCCTAATTTTGCCAAAGTTCAACAAAATTATAATCAAGTGACAACAGTGTTTTCATAATTCCAATAATCACAAATGCCTCTTGCCTGTATAACATATTGAGTATGACTTAAGATATATGCCAAGTTACTTAAATACATTGTGATATTGGTTTTGCAAAAGACTCTGATTCACCTCTAACATAGTCTTCAAGAGCCTTTTTTCCCCCCCATTGGTATTACACAAGCAATAAAAATTTTCACATGAGATTTCTTGATATTGGTAATATCATGGAGCAAGGAAGGAATGCACAGGAGGTGGAGAGACACAGTATATGTAATATTCTGTGTGCTTACTGGCATTTTTTTGTTCGACAGCCAGGTTTTGTTATTGCAATAGGGTCAGTCCAGCTGTGGCTTTACACAGAAATCCCCCCCCCATATGGCTAGAGCAGACAGAAACACCTTCTCTTTCACTCTGAGTATAAAACCAGTAACACTAGAAAGGCCCTGTCGTGGGGCGAGGTCCCATTGAATCTGTAAAAGGGAGGTGTTGGGAAATTACTTTGAAAGATGCCAAGATTCAATACCTATGGTGTGTGATTTCCTTGGAAATGCATGAAAAATGTCAGTTTGTGAAGCACAGAAATGGTATGTTAAGAAAGCACAAAAAAAGGAAGAAAAATTCTTAATGTACCTTCTAATGATAATTCTTTATGAAACTCTAGGGAGCCACAATTTCTAATTGAGGCTAGGAATGCGTGAACAGCATCATTTGGGGTAAAATTTACCTCCACCCAGAGCTGTGGTGTGAGGTAGAGGCAACTGTTGGGTTTTTAGCACCAATGTGGGTTTTACGAGACCGGTGGGTCCATGGGGTGAGCTTGGTTTGAAGGCATCACCTTGACTTCTGCTGGCTTTTAGAAAGGAAAATGTTTCTGTGTTTAATCTGTTGCCATTCTTTTAGCTTCTCCTTGCAAACTAATTGCAATGCAGCAAGTGTAGCAGGTTTATATAATCTATCATATCTTAATTAAAAGGTCTGCAGCTTTCACTTGGACTTTGTTCATTTTGGTTCAGCGTTACCAAACTGAAGCGATTGGACACTATTGAAAAAACATGTCTTGATGGCACTGAACCAAGAGTCCTGACAAAAACGTTGGCAGAAAACTTCACAAGTGTGACTGTTCATCATTCTTTGCAGTAGCTATTTATTTCAAAACATCAGAATTTTCTGCAGACCAAAAATTCCCATTCTGTCTCTATTACAAAGTGCCTCAGCCTACACTCCCTTACACGCAAACACCGTAGGAATGCATAGATCAGCAAGATGTGCCAAAAGCTACTGAAAGGATAAACAAAGTTACTCAAATTATTCTTACAAAGCAGAAAAATATGGATGTAATTTTCTAAAATTATTTGCTGAGTGTTGAACAATGAGACGAGCCCTCCAGCCCAAGTATATAACATCTCAATTATGCAAACCCTGGATTCATTATTCCCACTTTGATGTCATACCGCATACCAGTATGTTGCTGTAATTCCTCCTATCACGTGGAATTATGTTTCAGTTCGCTACGGAAAACGGCATTTTGGGGGTAGAAATTTAACCTGTCAATTAGCAGGGCATGTAGGTTATGAAAACCGGGCAGAAAACTGTGTTAGAGAAATACTTTTTCCCTCTCAAAATTTCTTCAGCCACATTGCTACTTTAAAATCCACCCTATGTTTATCTCCAGGGCCCCAGTTATCACTATGGGGTCAGATAATAGAATATACTGTGTTCTCCACCCATTCACAGTCTCCAAATCCAAGGGTGGACTTTTTTGTTAAAGCTACAGCTGCATGGAGTTCCTACATTTTCTGGTTGGGCTGAACTATCAAGACAGCCCTTTACAGTCCTAAGAGAAGTTCTGGAAACTGCCAAGAATGTTCATAGTGACCTCAAGGCAAACAGCAAAGATTATTGGTAGGAAACAAATTTCACTTGCATTCACATCAGAAATCTAATTCAAAGAATTAGATCACTCCATCAGAGAGCTAAAACAATATCCTGCCACAATATGCCCAAT
Organism: Patagioenas fasciata; assembly: GCF_037038585.1. Classification (NCBI taxonomy): domain Eukaryota; kingdom Metazoa; phylum Chordata; class Aves; order Columbiformes; family Columbidae; genus Patagioenas; species Patagioenas fasciata. The sequence continues at coordinate 5,758,840 of NC_092539.1, forward strand.
CAAGAGCCATAAGCAACAGCTCTGAATTTTGTGACTGCTTGTAACAAACTGCCCATAAACAAGCTGCAGACCCGGGCAGGAACTTCCGATAACAAATGAATTTGAGCAAATCTCAGCAACAGCTCCTGGGCAACTTGTGAACAGAGAGGAAACTAAATTAATCAGATAAATGATTTGCTCAGCTCCGGTAGAAAATGTCAAACACTTCAAAACTAACCTTTTGGCAGCAGGATTGCTCTTCCCGGATCTATTTAAGATTTCTGCCTTTTGCATTTGTCAACAGGGCTCGGCAGCAAGTGTATTTCAATAAGGGCAATGTGCCATTCCCGACACGTAGGGACGGACCCTCTGACCACCCACAGCCAGCGTGCGAGCTCCGCCACGGACGGCACCGGCTCCAAAGCCAAATGCTCTTTCCTGAAACAGTTCAGCAGCTTGTAAAGGAAAATATTTCTATTGGAACTGATTTTTCTCCAAAAAGCTTTGACTGCTGTTTTCCCAAGGGAGAATTCAATGAGATTTATCTGTTCTGTGGAAACATTAATTCTGTATTTAGAAATTAGACACAAAATTAATTTTTCTTGCTGGAAGTTAGAGTATTTTTCTTCCAAAGGGTTGCTACAGCGCCCAGAAGAGCGATAGCCCAGCTGCCTTGTGTTACCTTTCCCTTGCTTAGTAGGGCTCCCCAAAGCCTCGGTGCCGCACCCCAGGTGTCCTGCCATCCTTGTCACACCGCGCCGGGGTGCCCCCCAGGGATGGGTGCCCATCAGAATGTTGTTTTGTGTTGGTGGTTACTCTTTTCTTCCAGAGCCAAACCACATTTCCGCAACCAGCATTGTCACACTTTTGCCTGAAGAGACTGTGGCTTTCAGCCAAAGAAAAAAGAGCTGCCAGAAAAGTTTCCTGTATTGGATATTAGGAAAAAAATCTACACAGAAAGGGCTGTCGGGCATTGGAACAGGCTGCCCAGGGCAGTGGTGGAGTCACCATCCCTGGAAGGGTTTAAAAGGCGTTTAGACGAGGTTCTTAGGGACATGGTTTAGTGCTAGAGTGAGGTTAGGTTATGGTTGGACTTGATGATCCTGTACCCAGGGCGGCAAAGGATGGGATCGTGCTCTCTATTTTGAGCACGTGCTTAAGTTTCATCGAAGCAAATGTTTTGCTGAATCTGGGCATCAATTCCCACACGCGTGGTCCGCAGCATTTTACTGCTGGAAGTGCATTCACCACGGCTGTGGCTGAGGAGACCTTGTTACTCCCTGTCAGGTTTGTGGCATATTGATCAGTCTGATTGCGTTTGGAGAGGAGTTGTCTCTTTACTAGGTTGAAGCACAGGGTGTTCAGTGTTTATTGTGTTCTTAACAAAGTCTGTTATCAGCAAGTTTGAAGTTTGTTGCTATCTTCTAGCGTCTTAGACTAATCACAGCAATGAAGGCATTGAGCGGAGCCCTTCTCAGGTGGCATTTACCATTGTTTGCTGCAGATAACATAAAGCTTTCTGATTACAGTCGGCTTTTATCACTTCAGAGCAAATCTACTCCACTGAAATGTGCTAATAAAACCCACGGAAGCAACAAACTGGAAAGAAGTGTTACAGCAATAAAGGAACATGAGGGAAAACGTACAGCTTTTGCCGCTGTTATCATTTTCAATTTATTAAGATCTAACCATTTTTGTAATATGGAGCTATTGCTGGGGGTTAATTTAATCTTCTCTAATACCAGGCTCAGGTCAGTTTGCAGTGTCAATTTAGATGTAATGCATATTTCTGCGTTAGAATCAGAGAAACACCCTCCGTGGCCCCATGACCATATGCTTTCAACAATCCGAGTGTAGATGTCCGGCACTTTACACATCCATTTCAGGAGATTAGCTCCAGCCTTTAAACACGCAAGTCCCAATAAAAACATTTGACGCTGTGGCTCCAAGGACAGAGTGGGCTGCAATAGAGGAGCACTGAGTTATGACCTGTAGAACCCATCCGCCTGCGCTCCACGCAGCCAACCGTCCCGTATTTATTTGCTGCCTTTCTCTGTAAAGGGTCCCAGAAGAAGATTAGAAAACTGCTGGACTAAATCCTGAGATCTTCACCCGATCTTTGCTGAAAACAGCGGTCGTTTTGCGTGCATAAGGGTGATGTAAAATCCAGTAAAGATTTTATGCTGCCACTGGGGAGGCTAAAGACAGCAGCCAGGGCACCAACCTGCGTAAAACACGGGGAGGAGAAAACAGGATCCAAATATTTGGACCAACATAGGAGGAGGACAATCAACATCCTCCATACTTGCATGTAGGAGACAGGATACATAGAGACCTCATCCATGTAATCACACAAAATAAATCATATCAAACTTTGCATCTGATCTCAAAGAGAGACACTGAACTGGCTAAGATTTCAGTACATGTCTTTGTGTTCAAGTTCTCTCTTGCAAATCAAGGACATCAAACCTCTTCCATATCCCACGTCCCCAATGGATACCTGGTTCAATTCAGTCCTGCTGTCCTATGATCTCTTTTGCTGTTCTCTTTTCTGAAAGATTCAGCTCCTGCTTTTTCTCCTTTGATGTGCTTCCGTGCCGTTAATGCATTCATCTCACAATAGGAGTTGGAGTGGAAAAGCAAGTTACTAGAATACTCTTCCCTTCTTTGGAGCCTTGTAGACCTCTAGATTTCATTGAATGTTGTTCAGCCTCTGTGGTTAGAGACTGCACATGCACATCTGCGTGCCCATCATGGGGGACATCTTTCACAACCTGCCTCCTGATTCATTATAGCCACCTGGCTCTTTTTTCGGTCTTCGTTTCCTTACAGGGGTTGCTTTTAAGAAGGGAAAAGGAATGGGGATTAAAGAGGAGGCAACAGGTATGGGACCATCTGAGAGACCAAGTCTCTTGAGACACACAGGAGGGTTAAGAAGAGGGCTGAGCAAGAGGTGCCGTGTAGTTGGAAACACCAAGCCCAGGGACTTGATCTGCTGCAGTGCTGCCTGGAAATATTCCAAATAGTCCCACTGTCCCAGTCCTTATTTGATCCCCAACCTGTGGGTGTCCCAGTAGCTCATAAGCTCCGGTGTGCCTAGCCTGATGTAACAAGCTCCCTCTCCTCTAACGGAGCAGATGGAGAAATTGAATCTTCAAAGGATCCTAGTGATTTAACAAGGTCACGTAAGACAGAAGCGGCAGAGATTGAATTTCAGTCTGAAGAAACTCACGTTATTCTCCTCCTCATTCTGGGCTCTAATGAGAGTCTCAAATGTGGAGCCAGGGATGGCAGAGTCACTAAACAGAAGGGCAGTATATGCAGTATTTTGTTCAAACCCTTGCACAGATATCATAGGTAATTCCAGCACCTCTGAGAGAGGCTATGCAAGATCTAGCAGGCAATTAATGAGACTTTCAAGTCAGTGGGTAAATTAGGTGCCAGCAGAGAGTCTTCAAGCTTCATAGAGGGTTTGGGGTGAATGGGAATGGGGGATGCAGAATTGCAACACAGCAGGGAGGAAGGAAAGGCGTGCTGCCCCCTCCCTCATCACCACAGCTCCTGGCACAAGCATCTACGTCCTGGTGCTATTTAATCCCGGAAAACGCTGCAAGATGCTATTTGTGTGGCTGGTGTGATAACGAATGATGTACTGTGCAGGGCTGAACTGAGTTACAGTGGATTGCATTACACTGAAGTAGAGTGAGGAAAATACCAATCATCTCTGAATCTCAATGCTTGAGGCTGGGAGAGCACGCGGAATGGCAGAGCCTTTGAATGCTCTGCCTGCGAGGTTGTGCGTCTTGTTTAGAGCACGCTAAAAGGCATTGCTTGTTGCTGAATCAAGATTTCCTCTTAAACTCACTCCGGCAGCTTTCCCACATTTGCCTCGAGCCACCAGACAAATATCGAGGGTTGTTCCTGACAGAACAACTTCATCCTCCCCATTGCAAATGCCTCAACGCCACAGATGAGGTTGGGTGGGGTGGGCAGGGCTGCAAAGCATCGAGCAGTCCCACAAGAGGAACCCTCAGGTACAGATTAAGTGTAGGCAAAAAGCCAGAGATGTACTTAATTAACTCATCCTCCACTCTGTGTTATGAAAACAAGCCCTGGAAGGTGCATGGGGACCAGGCGCGGAGGGCAGAGCAGGTAGGGCAGATGTGTCCCTTCTACTTCTGCGCTCTCCTGGTTCCCCTGCAAGCAGCAGTTCAGCAGCTGCATTGTGAACAAGTAATGAGATTAATGCAAATGGGTGTACTGAGTTATACAATATATATATGCCCTTCACACAATGACGGACACCTTCTGCTACAGTTTATTTTTCTAGCAATCATCAGTAGCACTAATAATAATTAAATTTCAGAGGCTGTAATGAATAATACATAGCAATGTTCTGTTAGCAAAACAAAAACACTTTAAAAGATTTTCTCCTAAGCTAACATCAGTGCTCACTTCTTGCAATGATTTTTGGTTTTTTTTTAATGTACTAAGCACCTTTAAAGTTTTTGGTATTGAAACATACACAGTGCTGAATCACTGATGCACAAAAAGTCCTTAGAACAATTAAAGAAAAGTAGACACCAACTAAGCTGATAATTTTTATTTGTGTGTAATGGGCAGAGACGAGCAGCAGTGTCTGCTCGAGGTGGAGCAATGGGTGGGAATTTAGGGGGCTGGGGAGAGACTGAGCATAGCAGGGCTGGAATCTTCTTGTCTGCCCCTGGACACGTTAATTAAGGATGAAATTTGTCTCTTCCTGAAGTTGGGCATCCAGCTGAGGTTAATCAGAAAGGCTTCTCAAAGCCAAGGAGAGGACAACACCTTCCAGGAGAGTTTTGGTGGCTGGGGTTAGATGAAGTGATTTGGGGGGGCTGTTATCTGTGTGAGTATCTAAAGGCACCGATCAGGCACAAATATCTGCTGCTCATCACAAGCCCTACTGCAGCTGCAGCCCCACAGGCGAATAAAAGTCCTTTTTGCCAAGAAAGCATTGCCTGTTCCTGGAACTGCAAATGACAGCGTGTTCCCTCTTGCTGCTGCATCTGCAGAGCTGGAGGAGAAAAATGACCATGTCAGATGCCCCTACTTACACCAGCGTGTAATGATTTGGTCACTCTCAGAGAGGCCTCCAAAGTATCATCACTTACAAAGTGAACCTGTAACACAGTTATTTCTCAAGGAGTTGTGTCTGAAGACTGAGAATATGGTAGATCTGGTAATGAAAGGATATGAGCATCTGTCCCCCGGCTGCATGGGACACTCAGGCACTGCAAATCCATGTGACAATGTGCATGTTACCGCTGGACTCACTGTGATTTAAATATCTCATCTCTAGTATGCAATATAATAATATAAAAGGCAGTATGGGATGTAAGACACCTGGTAAATGGTGGGGTGAAAAGTCCTGGCCGTATTTTCTTTTCAAGTACTGAAGGGGTTAATCCATCACCTAACTGAGTTGCATGTGGATGTCCTGCTACTTTATAAGTTGAAATTATCCCAGTTCTAAGCAACCATTGGATTCAAGTCCTGCAAGGGCGACAAGACTGGTTCGGTGCTATGTATCATACCAGTCACCAAGGGGCAAACCAGCAAGGTCTGGGAGTGGTTGGTTTACTCATTGGACTCTCCCAAATGCATAAAGCAACTTCAGAGGCCAGCAATGCCATTCAGACCAAGAGAGATGGATTTGGAACTGGCAACAAATTAATTGCAAAAATAGATGACCTTACATAGCATATTCAGAAATTTCAAATAAGACTACGGCTTACAGGAGCCCTGATGCCAAAGAACAGCAGAACAAAGGGAAATACAATGCAGGACTCAAGGAAATTATCAGAGCCCTTTGTCCAGGTATCAGTGAGACCAAGCTCGAAGCCTCCGTCATGCGATTGCAGAAATGCCAATTCGAAGATGGAGCTGGTACAAGAGAAGGCAGCCTTGACAGCACAAACACGTCTTCACGGTTTGTGCAAACACGTGGAGACTCTACATCCAAGTTCTCTGGTGGAGTTACACGGCCAGGAGGTTCTACAGAAAGTCAACCAAAAGAAAACATTAACGTGAACCTGATCTGAGGAGGAGAGAAGGGACAGGATGATTTTCCTCTCTTGATAGTACATCAGACAATAGAATAGCCTTACCAGAAGGAGAAACTGGTTTAATCAGTATAATCAGATATCACAGGGATAAGCACAAGATAAATAACCCAATACCACAGCTACAAGCACGGCATGAATAACACAGTACCCGAGCAATGAGCTCAACATAAATAACCCAATACCGCAGCAGTGTACTCAGTATAAATAATCCAATACCATGGTGATTAGCTTAGCATGAACACTGCGATACCACAGCAATTAGCCTGGCATAAATAACCCGAAATCCCGGTAATCAGCATGGCATGAATAATTGTATCCCATACCAACAAGCACAGCATAGCTAAGACAGAGAGAAGACAGGTAGAAGAGCACTGATATGTGTTTATTAATACAGTTGGAGGTTTATACAGCAATATCAGGTTTGGAGTTCTCCCAGTTCTTCCCCATGTAGTCAGCAAAGTTAATCCCTGCAGCCAGCCACAAAGTCAGATTTGTGGGCTGTGCACACAGTATTTGTGCAGGGGAGAAAAACCAGTGCAGGAAATAGGGTGGGTTTGGGGTATTTTTAAGTGGGTGGGATGAACCCAGGCCTGCAAACAGTATGTTCAAAAGCACTTGCTAGTTCTTCAGTTCTGCTCCCAACAAAGTCAGTTCAACTGAAAAACTCCTGTGAGAGCAGCTGTAGCAGAGCTGAGCATCCCTCAGATATTCCCAGCAGCCCAGGGGTCCCCACTATGGTACCACCACAAACCCCTGGCCCCACCAGCGCTTCCGAGTCCTCCTTCCATCACGGATTTGTCAGTGTTACCTTTCAGAATCCACTTAATGTGTGAATGCTGAATTTATATTTGAGTCACAAATACATCTTTTTATGCACTCTTAAAAACCAGAGGCATAATTACTAAGGTCAATATATAATGTTTATTTCCTTTATAATAGACATTATAATTTCACTTTAGGGAAAAGAAGCTGTATGCATAAAAATAAAGACAAATATTAAAGTCACCAAAATAATGGAACCAGATCACTCTGCTAATCCTAAATTTAAATGCATTAACGATCCCTGTAACATTAAAGGTCTGATAAGCCAAATTAGGTTTCTTGTAAGCATAATTAATCTTCTTTTTCAATGAAGATATTACAAGGGAGTTAATTTGAATCCCAAAGGCATTTCTAAAATTGAATTATATAGATAAAGCAAATATTTGACCTTTTACTGATAATTACTATAAAAAATCAACATGCAAATGAAGCTTATGAAAACCTGTCTTGGAAAAAGGTATTATTGGGGTGATAAAATCCTCTATAACCAAAACCCAAGAATTTAATGACTTAAAAGACAGGTAACCCCTACCTTCTTCTATAGTTTGAAAGTATTAAATTACAATAGTGGGGCCTGTATTTATTAACAAATAATTGAATAGAACATAGATGGTTATGTCAAATGCACAGATAATCTGGCTTCATTCGCAGGTCATTACATTTAAAAGACTGCTAGTTTTGGTTTGTGTTGTCTTCTAAAATGATTTTTAGTGTTATTAAATGATGGTAATGTTTATTGATTTAAATTGCCCTCTGATTGGAAGGTGCCTTTTTATGGCACGGAATCAAAGTATTTTTTCAAGGAAATTTCAATGTAATGGTAACAGCATTCACTCCTTTATTGCAAACCAAAGCTCCAAAAGTCTCACACAGCTGGAGACTCATTGCTGGATGAGTATAGGAAGGATTCAGGCTCTTCCAAGGTGCCAAAGGGTCTCTAATGTGGAGCAGGGTGCCCACAGGCTGGGGAGGATCTGCAGGATTAAACCATGGGTCATGAAACAAGTAACATCATCACCCAGAGAAAACCTTTTTTGAGGTTTTGAGTTAAAATAGAGGTAGCTAGTGACCAGAACAACTATTCCATGTGTTTACACAGGACCTTGCGTGGGGGAACTAGCTGCCAGGTGTGGGTCTATTGATTATTTTTGCTTATATTCACACATGGCTGCATGGACTCTGTAGCACAATAGGAGAAACCTGGGGCAGTTTCTCTGAGATCTCTGATATTAGCCTAAATTCTTGTCTTCTTTTATCAGTTTTAGAGTCTAGCTCCTAGTTGCCAAAAGGAGCATTTTAGTGCAAGGACCAAGTTCTCATCACGTGAGCCACCTAATCCCTTCAACTTGGCTGTCATCACGCAGACATGATGACTTTACCCTTTTGTCCATGCAGTTGTCCGAGCAAGGTGGTCCTCCCTGTTGAGGTTCCTTCGCTTTGGTGCTTGGTGAGCAAGGGTAGACTTACAGAAGCAGTAAGTGGGCTTTGTTTTGTAAGAGCAGAGAAAAAGCGCCGAATTTCTTACAACTGGGTCACTGTTGTTGCCCAGGGGTTTTATTAGCTGGAAAAAGAAAGTATGAGAATTGATCCTTGCCATGAAGCCTCAGCTGATAGAACAACTAGGTTGAAATCAAACCTCAGTGTCACCCATGAAAACAACGAGCTTCCTATGAGCCAACCTTTTGGCACATGGACAGGCAAGGAAGTAAAATCTTTCTCATACTTAGCTTTCTTCTATTCAGCCCAAATTTGAGGCTCAACAAAACACTAGAGCAGAACTAAAGCTCATATTGTAACCGTTCTGCCCCTGTTTTCCTGCTGTGTTAAGGACTTCAGTCTCCAGACTTGTCAATCAAGAACCTCTCACAAGCAGAAAATTCACTTTAAGGATGTATAAAGAAAAGGCAATGCTCTGCTGACCCTGGCTGCACACCAGCTCAAGACAATGCACATTGTTATGAGCGTGGAAGTATTTCCAGTCGACACCGAGGTGTATTGTGAGGACACCGCTCTGAAGCGGTGCCAGCCCATTTGGTTTGAATGCACAGTGAGTGAATGAGCTGCTGTTTCTGAGGCCAGAGAAAGGAATTTTGCTGCTCTAACAGTAAGCGGTATCACAATAAGGAATGAGTGGTTGCATAGCCGTGATTCCTAGAGTTTATTTCCAGCTGTGCCACTGATTCATCAGCCAACTCTGAGTCACTTAAATGTTGGATTTCTCTAACATGATCTTGTGATTTGGCCCCTCCTTGATTTTTATTGTGCTTGGGTCAAAAACAGGTACCTGACGAGACACTCAACAGCTCTCAACATCAATTCTGCTCTGCTGACATGGTGCTTGGTGGAAATTTCTTTCCAGAAGAGCAGCTAGACCAAACAAGCTGCTTTTGTGAAATTTTACCTGCAGGTTTATCTTCCTTATGCTTGGCTGGCTCCAAGAGCCCTGATTCCCGCTCAGAAACTCCAGGCATTACTGTGATACCAACAGTAACATTTCCAAAAAGCTCAGTAGTCTGTGAATGTCCATCTTCAAACTTCTTGAACTGCTCTGTGTTAGGATTGGGTTACCAAGAAAGCCAAAGGAGCAAGTGAAGCTTCTCTAGATAGACCTAAGCTAGCTCAGGTCCAGCAGCAGTCTAGCAGAACAGCTTGGGTCTCAGCTCAAGGTACAAAAGTCACCTATGATACAGTCTGTAGCAAGCAGGGCAGCCAACAGCAACCCAAGAGGTGCTGTGGTCACTTGGAGCTGATGGTTGGTCAAACCGTCAAGCACTTCAGAGCCTGGGATCCAACAAGGCTCCTCAGTCCTTTAGGCTCTCTGGAAATATCTACCTAGGAACACAGAATAATAACCTGCTTTTGTTCAGATCTGGCTTTGATTTAAACAGTGCTGATGGAAGATGCTCTCCACTACCAATTTTAATCTGTTCAAGGTCATTGGAAGCCTGGAGAGAAGCATCATTCCTTTATTGAGAGACTTTTCCAAGACAACATTAGCCAGTCTATTCTATCTCAAGCCCCCAGCCTTTCAATATAATTACTTTATTAAATGTCACAAATACTCATTTGACTTAGATGGTGTCTCTCTCTTTCTCAAAAAGAGAGTGTGTTAATTTAGACACAGAAAATGGCCCATTTGCTGTTGAATTCAAAGCAAATACCCTGTCTCTGACTCTAAACACAGCCTCTTCTGTTGGAGTGTTTGCAGTAAGGGACATTTAAATGGCCTGAAACAAAGTCATTTTCTTTGTCATTATTACACTGGAGTTTTCTATCTCTCTGATTAGATTAGAATTGAATCTGGTTGAAAGAAATTGAATTTGTACATTTCCCTAATCATACAATCTTCAAACACTGAACTTTCTAGTACCAATTAGTCTGTCCTGATCGGAATGGACCTTCAGAGATGTCCCTATTGATGGGAACAAGGAGTGAAAAGCTGTTGATGAAAGTAATGATCGATTGATAAACTGTTACCTGCATAAACACTCTCCTGCTCTTTTCAGGCGATTGCATTCGTGGCATCTTCAGAGCTTCTCTGAATCTGGTGACAGCTGAAAAATATGCTGGTCTGCTCTGTATTTGTAGAAAATTCACATCCTTCCTTCTTGTGGTCACAATCAGGGTGGACTTGCTGTGTCATGATATCCGTGACTTGTACGTGGTTGAATTCTGGTGTTTTCACCTCGCTCGGCTGGGCAGTAGGAAGCTGGTTCAGCATTCAGGGTCTTGTAAATCCCTTCTGCAACCAGTGGTTATGTATATGTGCATGTGTCAGCAGCACAGACAATTAAATATTATCTTGAAAGATCATTGATACTTCTTAGTCTGCAGCCCTTGTCACCTCTGGTCCCACCATGGTGAGCATCACCCAGAGCAGGAGAAGGGACCAGGGGCTGATGAGAGGAGCAGGGGGGGAAAGCACAAGATTGTTACAGATCGGGGAATTATCAACAGGAAGTATTCAAGGCGAAGGAGATGGTTTCTGGCAGCCAGGCAGAGTTAAATGATTGCTGCAGTGACGTTAGATTAAGCTGGTTTTGACACAGATACATTTACCTCTGTGTAAGCAGAGAATCACCTTGCTGGGGCTGGGGTTTTTCTTCAAGTGAAGAGTGGAGACATTAAGACAGTTTTAGTGACTGCTCAAATGGAATGTGTTTTTATATTGAGAAGGGTTGTTTCAAGGAAACATCGATCAAAAGGGAAAACAAGATTTCGGCAAGCAGAAGCACTGTTAGATCAGAACCCGAGAGATAAAGTGCAGGATCATTGTGAGTGGAAGAGTGAAAATAAAATGAGAGAACTCCAACTTTGAACCATTTGACTTCATTACTCTTTATTTCTGAAACAATCAGAAATGCCTCAGGTCATTTTTGCACAGTTTTGGGTTTTTTTCCTCTGTTTTGAGCATCATTCCGCAGGGGCACTCGCTACTCACCTTTGTGCTGCCTTGTAAACCGACATACTGTGGGAAGGGCTCTCCATTCCCCAGAGATGAGATGTAGCCCTGTCTGGCCTGGCTCTTTGGCAATGTATAGTACAGCAGTAGTATAGAGCTACACTCCATCGATTATCAAAAGAGAAGGAAAGGTATTTGAAGGGGGTGGCTCACTGTGAGATATGTCTCAGAAGAGAGCACTCAATGGACTTGTCCTCATCTCCACAGACTATAGAGAGGCACAGATGAGTGGCATAGTGGTAGATGGCAATAATCAGATAAAACTAATCCGTTCAAAGTGGCTAATCCTTTCCAGATGGCTTGGGGGATGAACAGTAAGTCCACAAAATTGGAGTTTGAGCAAGAAATCGGTGAGACTGTTGAACACCCTTTAGTTTTAGGGATCGTGGAGGAACAGGAGCACTTGTAGCAAAGGCACATGATGGGGTCTGTGCTCCTTCTCCATCTGGGTCCTTCTTGAAGGGACCATGACAGTTCCCTTCAGAGGGGAGTCAAGGGTGGCTTCTCCCACATCATACCACAGTGACATGTATCAAATGATCTCCATGAACAGTGACTTTCCCTCACGACACCATTATAGGCATTTTTAGCACCAAACAGTGGCTTTGCAGAGGCTCCAGCTCAGAAGCTAATGAATGGTTGCTCAAGGAAGTTATTTTTTGCCAGCTGTTGGCTGTAGTTATTTTGCCTTTAAATGTGCATTCACATGCCTGGGTCTGATAACAGTGGCTGCTGTGGAAAAATGCAGTTTCATGAATAATAAATGGTCCCTTAAAAAAAATCCACTCTATTTTAGATACCGGGGACACCCTGATCCACTGTTGTCAGCTTTGCAATGTCTGGTATTCACCAACGCATTCAGCATTCTCCTGAATAATGATAATTCATCTGTGTTCACTTCACTAAACTATCATATTTTATGGAAGAAGTTAATTAAATGGTGATTTGCACTTCCGCTGAACATTAAACATTTAATGCAGATGCTCCAGTCATTGCCTGAGCTCTAAAGTGGGAAATGGCTTCAAAACTTCATATTTCCTTAAGAGGTTTAATGATGCTAGATCAGGCTATTTGCATACATACATATACAGGCATATTTTATACAAGCTTTTATTGCAAACAAACTCAGCTTTCTTCCTACCATATTCTCAAGAATACGAGGTGGGACATACAGATTGCAACTGAAGGGTTCTCTCTGGATGATTTGCCCCTGCCACCATTAAATTAGTGGTCTCATTAATGAGAGATTTTCTAGGAAGGCACTAGAAAGGAACCGTTATCTACAGCAGGTCGCCTCTCCTATAATTTAGAAGAAATTAATTGCTAATAAATTAAAAATTCTAAAAATTAATTCTTGTACAGCAGGAGTGGGGCTTATACACATTGCCTTCAGCTGAAGTGTCACATTAAATCCTTTGCAAAGTAAATAATTGTTGGGATGGGGGAGGAAGAAGGAATTAATATTAATGTGCGTTGGAGGGGGTGACACAGAGGTGAAATGCAAGTCAGCCTTTGGATGGTGTGCAATGAGTGCTTCTGAAATATGGATCTTTGCAGGAGGCAGTAACGTAAACCAGAGATACTGCTGGGTGTCTTCCATCCTTCATGTTCTGGGGTCTCTGATGAATTACTCTGCTCTCATCCAAATGGTCCTGGCTGCGGAGCAGGTCACGTTGAGGGTCAGGCTTCTGCTTGCTAAGCAAATGGATGGCTGTCCAACCTTAGCCGGGATTGTTTTGGTAGGACTGCAATGATCGTTTTTGTGCAGAAGTTGGCCCTCACTTTTACAGGACTTAGCGCTTTTTTTTTTTATTGTGCCTCAAGAGAAAAAAAATACTTTGGGATTGCTCCAGTTTTGGAATGCGATGTGTAAAAGTGGACTTTTTTTTTGAAATTGCGTGCTTTCAAGTGAGGGAGAGATGGGGAGGGATTGGAGATGTTTCAACACATCTTCAAGAGTAAACATGTTTAATTCTCTCTGCCCCTCCACCAACCATTTAAAAAAGAAAAAGACAGAGTTTTCCTTCAAGTTGTTCCATTAATAACGCTGCCTCTTCTAAGTGCCAAATTGCTTCAGTCTTTCCCTCCTCCCAAATTTTTGCAACCCCAGTTTGAAATATAAGAAGCTCTGATTTGTCATCCTACCCCAGGATTTTCAGATCTAAACTTCTTTTAGCTATTACACAAAACCTCTTTCTCAAAAAAAAAGGCTTAAAGCAGTTATTGTTGCATATAACAAATGCACTTAGAGTACCAGTTATGCTTTAATGTACATTAATTTTAGATTTGCTGGCCCTTTTCCAGCTAAGCCTGTGCCTAGAATTTTTTTTAGATCATGAAAAATTATTCACAGATATGCCATGCATTAAGTTAGTAAATGAATATAGGTTTGAATTCAATTTGTTTTAGCAAACTACTGTTATAAAGAGTCTAGTGTAGCGTGAATTATTATCCAGATTTATGCTTAGCATTTGACAAAACGTTAAGCTACTTTTTCAAGTATCCACTAATTCTAAATAAAGGCGGAACTGTGCCATTCCTGCACGGTACTTCCCAACGTCGGCTTCACACTCCATCACATTTTTAACTTGATGCTGTTCCTGCCATTGATATCTTCTATTTCTAGGTGCTTCAGCAGAGGCAGGGTTTATTCAGAGCCTTGTCCACGCTGGCTGGCCTGTTTGAATGGAATTATGTGACTTTTCAGTATCAAATTAATTCAAAAGTGTGTTTTCCTCCACTCCTCCCATGTCCCACACATGTTTCATGGCAAAGAGCCAGACCCTGGGTGATTCTGGGCACACAAATGCGACTCTAAAGGGTCAGTATTTCTCAGGATAAAAAGCTCTGCAGCATCTTAGGGACGTGGTTTAGTGCCAGTGTTGGCTTAACAGTTGAACTCAATGATCTTGAGGGTCTCTTACAACCATAACAATTCTGTGATTCGATTATTTTTGAGTGGGGGAGTAGAGCAGTTGCTGGTGTGCAATAGCCCCCGGCAATCGAATCACACTGGACCAAGACATTTCCCCCAAAAGATACAGGGAGAAGCAAAGGAGCTGGTGGGTATTCCCAGGAATTTTGGGCAGGAAGGAAACCCAGGGGGACTCAAGCGAGCTTTGCTTTGAATGTAGGGGGTTTTTTTCCACCAACATATAGTGTGTCTACGCTGTTTCTGTGCTATCAATGATTGTGAATTTTAAGCTTGCCAAAATTTGGATGGAATGTATCAGATGCAGGGCTTCAGGGGTGGGGACAGGGTTTGGGTCCATCACAGGCTTTGGGAAGAGTGACAAGACTCTAACACTCCATTGTCACATGAAGAGTAGGCAGCTGACAGAAGGTGTCCAAAGGACTTCAAAAAATGATGGCTAAGGTCCATCATGTCTTCCAGAGGCCAAGTTATGTGAGCAAAGCTGGCTTAGTCTCCCACCAGTCACAGCAGCTCAGGCAGTAGAAGACTGTCCTCATGGTTAGCAGCTTCAGTCCCTTCTTGAGACCTCTAAGGAGGAAAATGGTGGATTCACAGTAGAGTTGTACTCAGGCCCTGTGCACAGGACCGTATCTTCATGCCCAGAAGGGAGTCAGGCAGCAGCAAAACACAACCCACGCACCATTCACACCATTAAACTGCTCTTATAGTGGGGCTGAACATCTGATTAAACATTCACCAGGGTGAGCTCCAGCCTCACCCTGGAAACAAGCCACCAGCACATCACACCAACATTGCAAGATTTACAAGGAGCAGATGAAGTCAAGTCCTGCAATAGTTCATTATAATTAACAAAGCTGGAATCGCACTGGGCTTTGAGCTGTATATCAATGCTGAATATCTCATTACCAGTGTAAAATATTCATGTCTCATGGTCTTTATCACAAAAGCAGGCTCGCGGTTAGTGAGTCCTGGTCCAGAAGATGAATTCCAAGGAGAAAATGAACTGGTTGGATTAAAAGGCTGGCAGGCCTGCAGGATAAAATTCCTTATTTCACATGACCCCAGTGATGGAGGGAGAAAAGCCAGCAATGAATGCACAGCCTGGGGCTGCAGAATTATGGTCCTTGTAGCCTAACACTCTCCACTTTGCTCTCTTGCTGTCTCCTTAGGGCCAGATCAATCCCTGGGCTGTCACAGCTGATGGCAATTTGTGCTTTTGCTTCATCAAGGGTTGACAGGCACTTCTGGGTCCAGCTTGAGCAGCAGTGGCTGTTGCTGGTGCACACGTGTCCATGAGCCTGGAGACTTTCTCTGTAGCACAGTGTACTCTGCCTCCAACCTGAGCATCTTGGGGGATTTCCAGGTATTGAGAGTGGCAGATGGGACTGATGGATATTTTTCCTGAGGGGTGAGGGTCTGCATTGCCCAGGAGCTTTGGTGAGCTACCCTAGGGTCTCCTTTTCTCTCTTCACCAGGAAGGATGCAGCTCTGCAAGCACAACCTTCCTCTGGTCACATCAGCGCCTTGTCCTTGTCCCCAGCGAGGGCAAAGCTTCAGAGCCACTGCAGCCACATATGAGGGACAAGTAAAAGTTAACTTTTGCTCCTCTTTGCAATCTTTTCTCTGGAGAACAAGGGTCGAGTCCTGGGCAAAGGCTGGAACTCATTTTTTGTTGGCTCAGCACTGCTTCCCTGAGGACTTGGATAATTTGGAGGTATGAATACCGTGCTGGGACTTGGAAAAGCTGCTTCCTTCCCTGCTATCTGTGTATTTGGGCAAGTCTCGTAGGCTTAACTCTCTTCCCCTTCTTCAAATGGAGGCAAATGCACGTCCTGGTTTCTCACCTTTGCCTGGCCCGTTGGTGTGGGGCAGAGCAGGTAGCACCTTGTCCTCAGCACGTGTTCAGCAGCAGGGGAGCCCTGATCCCCACTGGGACCTCTGGGCTCCACTCCAGGATGAATATACAGGATTGCCAGCATTTTTTAGCCATATTGACTCCCGTTAGTGGGAACAGCGATGAGATGGATCCCAACCTGGCTGCACAGAGCATGGTGGATGGATTGCTTTGCCTACTCCAGCTTTCACAAGTGAGGTGCTAAACTGTTCACCTCAGCAGCATCTAGTTTCTAAAAGCTGGTATAGCTGTTACCAACACATTCCAAAAAATGGGACTATTTTTAAAATTCCAATTAGTGGGTGAACAGTTTTTGACAGCGGGAAGTTGGGAGCACGGAGGCACATTTTATATACTTGGACCATTTATTTGGGAGATTAGCACTTCCTAGTAAATAGGTATTAACTAAAATCTGTCTGAGTTATGCTCATAATTACAATTTCATTTGCAGTGGTGCTGTATTTATTACAATAAGCTGTTTGTGCATTTATTGTATTATGTATTGGAGTGAGACTCTGGATGCTAAACACGTGCACTAAATGTGAGGGCTCATAGGCATTACAGTCAGTATAACGGCAAAACCCTTGATAGGAGTCATTTTATTCAAACCTTGGAACCTTTCTTCTGCATTAAATGCAAGAAATATTCCAGGTGCCCGCCTTCATTCGCATTTTTACATATATTGCCCAGTCATCTTTGTTTATTATTCCTTCCTTTCATTTTTTAGCCTGTTACCCAAAATACCAATTCTAACTTCTTTTTTCCCAATAATCTCTCTCTGTTGGAGGCACAATTAGTAGTCACATCACTCTGCGCTTTTGCTAGGAGTCCTGGAGGTATCGCTTTGTTGTTGGTTTTTGAGGTGGACTTTCCCCTCTATTTTCAGCAGGCTCAGGCTGCATCAACCCACGTTTCTGGGCTTGGTTGCTGTTTTTTACAGTGATGGCACCCTGCGAAGCGACCCAAGAAACAGCTTTGGATGGGGATCTTGCTCTAAGGAGGCCATTCCAGATTCCATACTATAATAGACCGAGTCTTTATAGAAACTTCAGAGAGCCAGGACGGCTATAAATTTTAGTTAGACAATGGTGCATTTAATGTTTCTCATAAACGTATAAAGTTTGTCTCCAGAAAGCTATAACGAAGGAAAGCAGATTGAAGACAGGAAGTGTCTCGTTAGCATGTGATGGAAATGTTAATCAGGAGTCTTTATGGAGGATGTAATTAATTCCCCACACAATGATGCCTCATGAGGTCCTTGGGGGCAATCAGGAAATCAAGGGCAAATAAGGTGGAGGTGGGGAAAGGTTATTCTGCTGAGGGAGAGGGGCTTGCTCTCTGGGTGTTTTCCCTATTTTATGGTTACTGTGGTTGGCCTGAAGCAAGGACCTACCTGAAACCCTGCTTGGCTCATGGAAACAGGTAAATCATGTCAATGCTTTCTGCTTCCTCATCAGGGAGCTGAAGGTGTTCACGTGCACTTCACAAAACTGTGCAGCACATCCTGATAACACAAGTAAATAATTTAAAAGCTCTTACTAAGCCTGGTTCTGCTGCATACTTGGGCCTCTCTCTTTTCTTCCAAATCCCTCTCCCAGATGCTTTTACGCTGATATTTTGATTTGCTCATGTGTTCTGCCCTATACTGACTCTGGGTCAGATGGAGTCTCTGATCTTCATTTGCAAAATACAAATTGAATTTATAGTGCAATAGAAATGAAGAATGTTATTATTATTATTATTGTTGTTGTTGTTGTTGTTATTGTTGTTGTTATTATTATTATTATTATTACTATTATTATTTCTGTGGTATTGCCTCCTGTTTGTACGGTGTGTTCTCTAAGCTTTGCTCACCACAAGCTGTATGGTGCCCATGAGCTGTTCATACGTGTGCATCTCTGCAGCGATACCCAGAGCTCTGCTACATGCATGGGAAGTGGAATGAGGATTTCACTCCCCACTGGGAATGGGCAGAGTCATGCTGTGTGGTTTCTGTGCGGTTTTCGGAGGAAAGCTGCAAATGCACGCAGCTGTTCCAGAGATCTCGGCTAGAGCTTGTCTTGGTTTGAGCGGCCTCTTTCAGAGCCTGAGCTAAAAGGTTGCTGTGTTTTTCTCCAAATGAGCTTTATTTGTTTCTGTTTCTAGTCCAATGGAAGCGGAGCTTCAACTTTATGCTGAAAATATAGTCACTGTGTTTTAAACATCTGTCTGTACGAAACCTCTTGTGTTTTTCCAGTGCAAAGGGCTTTCCATCTGAATAGAAAGATAAGTTTGAGTTTACTCCCCTGTACTGAAGTACTTCTGTTAGTTATCACTTCTGGTTTGGATCCAGATTTCATCCTTGTTATTGCACTCTTCACACTGTGCCTGAGGCCTCAGCATTATAACAGAACAAAAATTCCCAACCCCTTGGGACCTCTGTTGATTACGACTCCTCCAACATCTGGGACTCTCCCAACCCAACAGATTTGCAAGTACAGAGAGGCTTTATTTTACTGAGTAATATTGCAGAAAATAATAAAATATGCAAACCAGTGAGACTGTAAACCAAACCCATTAAACCTGATTATTGTCAATTTGTGCCTAGTACCTGCAGCTTGTAGAAAGTTCTTGCCTGTGGTTAACTAACAATTGTTGTTGTTTATGTGTTTATTGGTTTGTAACCAACATATGCTTAATGGATTTCTTGCTAATTTTTTTCTTCAGCTGTGGTTTTAATCTCTGTTTTTTAAGACATTGTGGCCACAGCAGTCGCAAACTGTCTTTTGCCTGCAAGGTCTACTGACATTTTTGTAAGAGGTCACTTTTGTGACACACTTTGAACTTCTCTTCTTCTCTAGTACTGTTTTGACTGATGAACTGCAAGGGAAAATACAATAGTGAGGGAAACGGCTACACTAAGAAGTCCTGGCTCAGGTGGGATCAAGGCCATACCCGTTAGAGGGGGCTGCTGGATCCAAGTGTGACCTGGGCAACACAGGAAAATATTTCAGCTGCTCCACAGCAAGCTGAGAGGTTGCTTCTCCCAAGGGAGAAGACAAATTTGGGTTTGCTTTTGCACTTGAAATGATTTGTATGGTGTCTCTGGATGTGTGACCCCATGTGGGAAGACACAAGGATGATTTGGGAGGATTTACATACCAGTTTCCTTGAGGTGATTGCCTGAAACGCCTGTTCAGCTGCCACCTGTGCCTAGAGGTGCCTGGGGCACTGGAGTTCCCAGAGATCTATTTTAGTAGGGAAACACTTCCCTGCTTACTCTGTCTCTACACCTAATTGTATCCAGAAATGAAGTCTTTATTTAAGTCTGAGGAGGCTGGCATTTTTATCACATGCCTAACAAGACTGAGAGAATTGGTATTCCCACAAAGTGCTGCCTCTGCAGACAGAGGAAAGGGTTGGTGGTGTGGTTCTGCTGGAGGAAGAGGTGCAGATTTTGGAGTCCAGGATTTGTTGTGTAAAGAAAGCGAAGGAGCTGGTGGCACACAGACCAGACCTGGGCGCTCAGGCTGAAGGGTTTGCCAGTAGCTGTCTGATTTCTGACAACTGTGATATTGGGAATATCCAAATTTCAGTTTGTGGGCTGTCTCTCAGCTCTGCTCTGATGTTGGGGATCAGCGGTCCTCTCCTGGCCTGCTCAGCCAAACCTGGGAGGTCCCAAATCTCTCCTGTAGCAAACCCTTCATGGCAACTGCAATAACTGCTCTCTTGTTAACAACAAAACAAGTGTTTCTGCTCACATTTTAAACTGAGTCGGTAAGAAATGCAAACTATTACTTCAGTGCCTGTGTTCCTCTTATGGGGTTGGAGGAGTGTTACCTTTGCTTAGCTGGTAGAATAGATATATTCCATAACTCTTTAGGGAATTAATATTCATGTTATTAACTTTAACATATTGCTCTCAGTTTCACATCTTTTTGGTTTAACAAGCAACTGCAGACTCAAAATGATGAGCTTGGTTGAAAATGCTGCACCTCTCTTTGGGGTCTGGGGACTGAGTTTTACCAATTAAAGTGGAAATATGTTTGAACTGCACAGTGGAAAATCAACATCCAAATTAGTAGCTTGTAAGATTAAAAATACTATGGTAGGAGGACTTCACTGGAGATCAGTGTAGCCCCCACCTCCATGAAGCTGTCTGGGGGAGCTGTTTTTGCTCCCTTTGCACAACGCTTGTCCTTGGGGAAGCTCATGGCTCTGATGGAGCCAGAGCATCCCTGGGCAGCGCTGCAGCCAGAGGAGAAGCTGTTCTATGGGGTTCTATGGTCAGGTGCAGGGGGACCGACATAGCAAATCCCCAGCATCTCTTCCCAATATTTGCAGCCAATCCTGATTTAATAGAATGGTTTGGGTTGGGAGGGAGCTTAAAGATCATCTAGTTCCAACCCCCCTACCATGGGCAGGGACACCTTCCACTAGACCAGGTTGCTCAAAGCCCCGTCCAACCTGCCCTTGAACACACTCATGGATGGGGCATCCACAGCTTCTCTGGGCAGCCTGTTCCAGGGCCTCATCACCTTCAGCCTCTTTCAGTTTAAAGCCATTACAAAATCTCTCCCATACTTAATGCTCCTTACCTACCAGCGCAGCTCCTCCTCCCTCCCCAGGACCCATTGCCACTTTGGAAGGCTGCTCTGCCCAACAGGGTAGAAAAAATAAACCTCTATTGCCATCCTTCTGAGGCTGTTTTCTAACATGTTTATTTTTTCAGCCCTCTGTCCCTGTATGGGCTTCTTTTCATGAATGCAGTGCAAAGTTAAGCTCATCAGGCAAAGCTGCAGTAGCATCAGGTTATTTATTCGAATGGGCAGCAATAATCAATAATAGATGATTTGGAAGAAGTTTAAAGCTTTTTAATGAGCAACTTATCAGGAACTTGCCTCTGGAACATATTTGTGGGGTTTTTTACGTTAATCCAAGCAGTGGTTGCTTTTCTTTCATCTCTGGAGAGTACTCAGAGTGATATGAATGTAATACGAACACCTGAGAGAGACCATTCTTTATTTCAATTAAAACAAACAAAAACAACATCAAAAAAGCCCCCACCCAACTTTGAATGAAGTACCCTGTTAGCTTTTATACTAACGGTGGGTTTGCTTTGCCCTGGGTTATTGTGTGGCACTGAATTTTACAGCTAAAGGCCACATTTGATTTTTAAAAATGTTTTCCCATCTGTGAGTAGAGAGTTGTTAGTCCTCAGTGTCCCTGTGTCTGTGCTGCTGTGACCTCTTCTGTCCTGCTTTTGCTAACCTTGAACGTCTTTCACTTCTGAGGCTGATATATTCAGTCCCTTCCATCTCACCACCCAGATATATGCAATTGCATAAATAAAGAAATAATAAGGCTTCACACCATTAAATTCAGGGAACTGATGCATTTTGAATGCAGAAAACAGAAGCAACTGAAAGTCTTGCTAATTTTTACACTAATTTACACCAGAGGGAATAAGAAGTCTCTTAAATTAGATGCTAATTTTGTTTACTTAACTTCCTAGTCAGCACAATGACCTTTCATCCACGAGCAGGAACAAATTAGTGCAGAAGTTCTTTGTGGGAGACAAGAGAACTTGCCTCAACCTGATACTGAATAATACCCAATTAAATCCACTTCTAAACAACTCTGCCTTCCCTCCTAGAAGGAAGTTTCAGATAAAAGAACAAAACGATACGCCTTTTATTTGCCATTTTACAAAATCTCTTCACGTAATACAAACAACCCTAACCCTAGTGTGTCTGATACAGGATTTGCGATGCACTCGGTTATTGGTAAGAGGATAAGAAGCTTATTACCATTTATCGGGAGAGGATAAAAGATTTCCTGTTCCCCTTGCTAGGAGGGGAATGGATTTCCATGTTTATCAACAATCAGGGAAAGGTGGGTGGGAGGGAGATACTCAAGTAACAAAGCTGTAAAAACACCAAAATTATCCTTCTGGTAGGTGGAAGAATGTGAGTTCTTCATATTTGGTAATGGGATAAGAGACATTGAGCACACTCTTCGGTGAGATAAGGAGCTTACACTGAAGTGGAAGTGCTTTTTGTTATCAATATAGGGATCCAGAGAACTCTTGATGATTAGGAGGCAGCTAAGCGGCTCCCTGGGGATTCGCAAAGAGAACGGGGAGACTTGATGTGGCAGCAGCTTGGAGTGTGCGTGGCCGTGGTGGAGAATGACCGGCCACCTTCGTGCTTGGACAGACGCTTCCCCACAGGTTGTGGATGAGGAACCACCCAGTGAATCATGGCTCTACATATTTTTGTTTACAATGAGGGCGGTGAGAGCCTGGCCCGGGTTGGCCAGAGAGGTGGTGGATGAACCATCCCTGGAGACATCCCAGGCCAGGCTGGACAGGGTTCTGAGCAACCTGAGCTGGTGAAGATGTCCCTGCTCATGGCAGGGGTGGCACTGGGGGAGCTGGGAAGGTCCCTTCCAACCCAAACTGTTCTGTGATTGTACGGGACAGCAAACACCGTGGCAGATGCCAGCTGTGCCAGCAGATGCGGTGTGGGGCTGGATGTGGGACGGTGCCTTCGATCTCAGGGCATGCAGGGCTTGGAAGAGATGTGGGATAAAGGCATCTCCAGCATAATCTCTTCTGCTCTGTCCAAGTCTCTTCTCCAAGGAAAACCGAGCTGTTTGTGCTCAGCCCGGGTGCTGGCGATGAGGCAGGAGGAGAAGCAGAGATCCAAACCCATACCGTGTGTTCGAAGGGGTGCACGTCCCTTTCTCGCTCTGAAGGGAATGTTTCATTTCCTTTGCTGTGCTCTCGTTGCTGAGTTGATGTAAATTTAATATCCTTGGGTTATAATGACAGCAAACCAAACAATTTCCAGGCATTTTTCACATGGTAAATCAAAGAGACAATGCAACGGCAGGCGGAACGTTTGATTCACTGAGCTGTAAAGGCAGCTGCCCACAACACCACGTTCAAGTGCTCGTCAGGGAGAAAACTGAGCGGAGCAGCTGGTAGAAGGAGGAGGAGGAAGGTGCCGTGGCGGCCCCGACACTGCTCGGTGCATCGGGGGTTGAGATGCTGCAGGGCCTGGGTTGGCACCACAGGAGGATGATAGTCAAACCTATCTAAATCCTGTTTGAAATGGGCTCCTTCTATGGCTGGTGGTGTATTTGAGATCTAAATGGCTCTGCTGCTATGGTTCTCTACAGACAGAAACAAGACCAGGCTTCTGGGGAAGTTAATATGACTTTTTTAACATGCTGATATAACCAAGGGAAAGGAAAAGAAGCTATCCAGTGTACAAACCTTTCTCCAAACATGTAGTGCTGTGCAGATGAGACTGTGCCACCCAAAACTCGCTGGGTTTAACGCTTTGTACCATGCACCATTACCAGTCTGTGCCAATGTGACTGCCTCCAGCTCCAACACCCCAGGAAACTTCACAGAAAAACAGTGAGAGAAAAGATATAATTCCTTTGCTTTCCTTTTTAATCAGCTGTTTGACCTGGTAACTGTCATTTATTTATTTTTTAATATATTTTTTTTTTAGCTCGAGCAAGGATTTTCAAGGTAGCCATAGCTCTCTGTGAAAGAAACAAAAATAGTCCTTATATTTTCACATGCCGGTTGATTTTTTGACAGCTTCACAGTCTGTCACTTAAATTAATTTTTTAGGGGTAGCCACTAATTGTCTTTATTTTCTGGAGACCCTGGGGTGCTGTGCTCAGAGCTGAGTGCTCTGCAACCCCGAGCAACTTCCGTTTTCCAACAAGGAGGTTTAGGCTGACTTGTGACTTAGGGAAAAGAAACTACAGGCTCAAATGCAGCATGGGGGCTGGTTTCAGCTTTTGGGTAGCCCCCTCAGTTCCTGCAGAACAAAACCGGTCTTAAATGAACCGTGGTGAGGAGTGAACTCACCCTTAAGCTTGTGGCAGAGAAGTGTGAGCAGGATGTGGGATCTTGTACTAAGCATATTTTGCTCTCTCTCTGTATATATATTCATGCCATGTTGTGCGGCTCCTTTTTGGTCCCAAATGGCAAAATCCCACTGCCAGGGTATCTGTTGTCCTCCTGGGAAGCTGCTTCTCCCATTAGGACCTGGGAACCATGAGTTAAGGTACGGAGGAAGATTATTTTGCAACCAGCGCTAGCTAATCCTGTTGCGCTTCTATCTCCTCCCTCTGGTGTCTGGATGAAGATCTTGGGAACCATCTGTCCATGCACTGCACGGGTCACAAGGTTCCTTCCATGGAGAAATGTCCATTTAATCCTTTCTGTTGCAGTGGGGCCAAGAAGCCGACAAAGCCCAGGACCACTGCTGCCATGGGGTAGGTGACAGTTCTCAGCCCAAAGGGTTCAGACTGGAGGGTTTAATCCATATTTATGGCTCTGCATCCCACCGCAGAGTGGACCTGGGACTTGGGCTGCATCCCTCGCAGATGGGCAGGCCAGCAGGATGCTCCTCGGATCCAGATCCAGAGCTCAGGTCTTCTCAGATATAAGGATTTAGGTTTGGGCTTTTCTCCAGTTGGGTCCAGGCAGCAGACTTGTGCCCTGCTTATCCTCCCCACGACAAACCCTCCAGCTCGGAGGACGAGCTGCAAGCCTGACCGGTTATCAAAGGAATCCAGATGCCAGCTAGCTGAGTGCGCTCTCTGGCAAGGACCAGCATTGAGCTTTGGCATCTCCAAAGGGCTGCAGAGCAGAGTGGCGGTTGTGAATCTGCTCGGGGTGGGGGGTCTGGCAGCAGCCCAGGCTGCCAAGGCTTTTATTCATCAGCGATGGGAATTCAGATGCTAAGTCTACAGAGGTGCACGAGTTATTTTCTTCATGGATATTGCTCTGCCAGTTGGGTGGGGTTGTTTATTCTTAGAGCGATTAAACTTGTCCCTGGGCTTTAGGTAGGAGCAGAGAAAGAAGATGGAAACTTGTCTGCTCTAAGCTCAGTTCCCTGTTGCTGCACACCAAGGTTTTATGGTAGAACTCCCTCAAATCTCTAGGTTTTTGGTCTCCACACTGGGGCCTGAGGACCTGGGGTGGGATTTGTGCTGGTCAGTCAGGAGCTGGGTGAGGGTGAAACAAGATGGGGAAACCAAGACCTGGAGAGGGGCTGCACGTTGTGTTGCTTTTCACAAGAAATAAGAGCAATGTTTTGTGGTTTTATTTATTTTCCACAAATCCTGGCAAGGGCTGTGGTTCAGCTTCTCCTCTGTGCTTGCAGCCTCTTCCCCACCCAGCCGGGAGCGTGACCGGCTGTGGGTCCAAACCCCAGGGGACCCCAAAATAAATCACTGTGACCCCCCCTTAGGCAGCTGCTGCCCCTGTGCCCCGCACGCAGGGGAGTTCTCATCTCCCCTTTCCAGATGAATCTTTCCCTCTGGAGCTTAACTCCAGCAAAGGAATGATTTGCTCTTACAGCCTGTTAATGAATTTCTGAAATAAGGAATTAATTACCGTCTGTCTAAATTAGAGTTGTCCTATCCTTTGAGATCCATCTTTTTGATTCTAATTAATTTTAAAAATTACTTTTAGAGTCTTCAGTAGAGATTCTAATTTATTTTACTCTAATATTATTTCTCTGATAAGCAATTTAATTTTTAGATCGGAATCCGCCTAATCTCGAATTTGTCACACAAACTCCGCTCTCTAAGATACTGTTTACAGCTCTTTTGGAGATGATAGATTGTGATGCGCAAATCATTCTTTCTTCTTTTTCCTTTTTAAACACCTGAATGTGTGTGTTCAAAGGAGATTAATTGAAACCCTTCACTGTGCTACGTTTAGGAAAGATCCTTAATATTTCAGAAGCAAAAACAAATATTAGTTATAAAGCTTCTCTAATTGCACTTTTTCACGGAGAAAAATGCATGTCTAATTTGCTTTTTTAAAAGAACATTTGCTTTATGGGTATTTGCTAGAGTTTGACAGTTATTTAACTGGCTGTTTTTATTAACTCATGTTCCCAGCATCAAGTGCAATGGCAGCTGGGGAAAATTCAAATATCAATTTTATGTTCTTATCAAGCCTGCCATCCCACAGGCTGCAATAAACTGCGGAGCAAACATCATTCTGACTCCTGAATTTGTCCTGCTTGAGTTTTGGACTTCAGATCATTATTTTCTGTTTATTGTGGGGGTTGCAACTCCTCCACCGAGACTGCGGCTCGGACAGACCCGATGCTGCCTCCCCCGAGTCTTCAGGCCACACAGCACATGGATGGGGACAACGTAAGGTTGTCTACCAAAATTCTAGCAAGCAAAGCCCTAGAGAGCCCTGGAAGGTTCTCTGGTGAGCTCAGGGGAATTTGGATTCTCCTGGTGTCTCCTTTGTGTCAAGGACCGTGGCTGCCACGTACCCTGCTTGGCTGCTTCTCTGCAGACCCTCCATGCCCCACCTTGGGGTACGATACACGCCATTTTCTGGCCCTGGCATGTGTTGAAGAGCACGAGTGCAGGACATGGACACAGTAGCTTGGTTGTGCATCTGCTTGGGGTGTAGGGTAAGAGCTTAACTTCCTACATTTGTATGCGAGCTAGGAAAGAAACTCCTTAGTCATTCTGGACAATTTTATATTATAGTTTGTTTGGGTTCTTAAGCTCCTTCTATTTGTATTTTTTAATTCCCACCTGTGTGTGGTATGGATCTTGGATTCTAAGAATCCCAGATGCTTAGCAGATGGTTAGCTTGAAAAAATAATCAAAGAGGCAGCAAAATTCTGTGTTCATGAGCTCCTATTTATTTCAATCTGGTGTTTTGCCTCACAACAAGACTAATAAGCAATTACTCTAGCATCTCAAATGCTTATGCAGTGTAAATGCATCTGTCAACCAGATTCAACATCATCAATAAAGCTGCCAAAGCTGTTCATAATTCAATGATATATGCCTTGAGCATCTTTTTTGAATATAATTTAAAGATTGCAGTCTTATGATTCCAACATTATTTTCTGTGTGTTTAAAATACCTCCAGCTGGAAAGATCCCTGCATGCATCACATCATCACCTCTGCCTGTGTGGACCACGACAAACGGTGCCATTTGGCCTGTGTGCCAGTCGTGCTCTGGCTGGTCCCTGGCAGGGCTTCCGCAGGGCCTGCAAGAGCCCTTCGGGGATTTGCAGCATTTCTTTCCCCCTCTCTCTTCTGGGATTTGCAGCGTTTCTTTCCTCCTCTCCCTTCTGGTGAAGCTCAGCCCCATGCAGAACAGCATCCAAATGCCATAAGCCTTAAGGGCTGTAAATGGAGGCGATTTGTTAACAGGGACGGTGCGCTCTGCAATACCCTGGGGGAACGTGGGGGTTTTTGCTGTCGTGGTTTGGTTTTGGGTTTGTTTTTTTTTAATATAATATCTTTTACAGTCAGATGTCTTTAGGAAACAGGCTGACATGATCAGTCCCTACGTGTATGTACACAGACCTTAATTGCTTTTCTGAATTTCAACTCAATCTGACAGCGGTGTCCCAAGTATGTTTTCATTAATGCATATGAACGAATTGTGGTGCACTTCTGCAAACAGATATCTTGCTTTAGCTTTAAAATTACTTAGACTAGAATCCAGCAATGGCACTGAGGGTGCCCCTGTGCTGCTCTCCCACATCTTAAAATACTTTCTTCTCCCTTCTCCCTACCACTGCAACCTCCTTCCTTTGCTCTGCACCTTGCTGTGCGGACGTTTTGTATCATTACATCCTATCAATGCTGTGGAAACAGAGTCATGCTGCAGAAAGGTATAATATTCATGCCTTAGCTGAAGAAATAACAGCCCCACAAGCTCATTCATTAGATCCAAACACATCCATGTGAGAAAGGCTGAATGTCCCGGCTGCGGGAAGAGCTTCAATCAGATCTTACCGTTTGCCCTAAGACACAAATCCATGGGAGATCGTTCTTCATTAGTGCCAGCGCTGGTGGGATGACCCTTTCAACCTAGAGCATCACGCTGAGAAAACAAGGGGCACTTTGTACAGCGAGTGTCAGTTGGTCCCCACAAGTCACCGCTCTGGTGTGAGGACCACGACCCGCCTGGGGTCCCAGCTTTGCGTCCCGTCTGCTGCCACGGCGGGCGCACCGATAATTACCCGTTGGCGGTGCTGAGCTCCTGCTGTGCCAAGCACCACGTGGACCAGCGCTCAGATAAGCTCCGTCCTCCCCTGTGCTAATGCTTGTACCGACATGGACTAACAGGTGGGGAAATGCAGGGGGCCCGTTGCTTTCGGGGGGGCTGGCTGAGAGCACACTCAGTAGCTGTGCACAGCCAAATCATTACCCGTTCTCCTGGTTTGCCACCTGCCTGCCCGAGGTTTTCTGATTGTGCTCATCCAGTCGAGGGTTCCAGCATCCCGAGGATGGTTGGCTCTGGCTCTTGGATGAAGCAAGGTGGGGAGCATCCATTTCGCTTCGCCAAAAGGCCTCCGTGGGTACCACCACTGAGCAGGGTTTGTCCCACTCCCCTCTGGGGATGCTCCTGCAGCCCCTCCTGGTGCTGAGCCCCCCCAACCCCGTAACCAGAGCCACATGGGAGCTGCTGTCCTGCCAGGGCTGGATGGACCCTGCTCTGCTTTCCACTTCCCTCTGAGGGCCAGAAACCAACTTTTTGTCACAGTATAATGGGATTATTGTCACTTTTTTGCTTACCACTTTTCCTTCAGATGTCAGTGCGTGGTGGGTTTCTGTCAGGGTGCTTTTGACTCGTGTTTTGCCAAGTGTGGTGCATGTGTTTTCCAGCTTCAAGCAGAGTAGCTGACCATTGCAAGAAAGTGATGCTCCCTGGGCTTTGACTCCTCCTTATCTCTGCACCAAATTCGCATGGACCCTCTTGGCCATAGGGCTCTATTGCAGCTGCAGGAAGGGTTTGACTGTTCCTTCCATCAGGATAATTCAATTTGAGTCAAAGTTCCCTGTTCACTTTGCACACTGAGTACGCTAATTTACTCTGTCTCTGTTTTCTAGTCATCCCCTGGTCTGACTTTCTCTTTCTTTTGGTTTACATTGTGCCTTATGCCAGAGTTAATGGAATACAGATTTCTGAGCAAAGAGAGATCCCAGTGATTTGTTGGGGTTTTTTTAAGTTTTAAGTTTTTTAAGTTTTTTAAGTGTGAATAAGAATCTGAGTCTATCAATGCAGGAGGCAATCCTGCACAGTTTAATTTCTCTGCTCTCTCAACTGTGTCAGTTCCTGAAGGGACCCAAAAATAAATAAAGCAAGATGCTAGGAGCAGTAGTCCAAGGTTGGAAAATGGATGTGTTTTGAAATTGGCATAGATATGGCAATTTGGCAAATATGCCAAATGGCAGAATTTGGCAAAGATGTGTTTTAACTTCAGGCAATACAGACAGGGGGGTGTGAAGGTGTGAGGGGGGATGCTTGGTGGGACACCTGCGTTGCTCACATCTGCAGGTGATGCTCTGGGCGGCCCCGGTCGTGTTGCATATGGACCACAGGACATGCTGGTGTCTGTGTGTCTGTCCTCCTGACCAGTCAAGGGCTGAACCTCTTCGATTCGTGTCGTTGTCCTGTGTACTCAGAAGCTTTCTGGGCAGGATCATGTCCCTCCTTTGCCCCCTGTCACCCCAAACCGCTGCAGGTGACGCAGGTGAGGGGTCCGGGCGGGTTTAATGTCACCGACGCTGCAGAGGTGGTTGTGGGGGTGCCAGGGAATTATAGGGACTGTCTAATGCACAGCTGCATTGTCCTCATTGCCAGCCCTGTGCTGTTTCCATTTTTAGAGAGATTTTTGGAGTGATCACATGCTAACCCTTTCCCTTGCCATCAGAAAAACATCCTGGCCGAGGTTTATGCTAAGCGAACAGATCTTGTCCTAATGTTAATTCATTCATTATCCCTCAGAAACAAGCCACATTGCTTTGACTGACCTTAGGGTGGGTTTGGGGTTTTTACTTCTGAGATTCTCCAAAAATTATGTGTTCATCTGATGAATGCTGGGAAGAGATCAGCTGGATTGCTGCGTCTCAGCATTGAGCTGGTTTGGGGAGTTTTTTTGGTCTGTTTCCCCGATGTTTTGTAAATAGTTCCCACCACTGCTGGAGATGGGTCCTCCTGTTTCTAGATGCACACGTGTTCAAATCGATCCTTGGGAATCTTCAGTAAAAACAGACTTCAAATTCAAATTTGGCAGGAGCATCCTTTGCCTTGCGCTGTGAGACCAGCGAAGTCAAAGGCTTCGCCAGCCATAAGCTGTGAATCCAGACTTTTACTATCAGGCTCAAGAGGAATTATGGGATTCTTTTAGACTGCATATTTTTTACACGGGAGATCACATTGTGTAATTTGACTCCATTTCATGCTTTCACAGCTTTTTTTTAAGACCATGGGATAAGTGAAGAAGTGAAGGTGGCTTCTCCCTCCCTGCTCAGCTGAGCTCCCGCCTGTGAAACCCAGCCTGGTTTTACAGCCACGGGGCACAAGGAGAAAAGATGACAGAAAAATTTAAAACACTTGATGAAATATTTTACAGAAGAATGATGTGGCATATATAGGCCATTTAATAGCGTGGTATAAGTGTTTTACTGGCACTTGTAAGGAAAGCAATCGCCTCACAAGCTCATGCTGGTAAAACCTGCAATCAGCACCATATTACTGAGATGTCTTGAGCCAAATCCTGTTGCCATCACTCACAGACTACCCAGAGTCACAATCCCTGGAGGGGTTTTAAAGACATGGAGATGAGGTTCTCAGGGACGTGTGGTAGTGCCAGGGGTGGGGGAATGGTTGGACTTGATGATCTTGAAGGTCTCTTTCAATCAAAATGATTCTATGATTGGTCTTGTTGAGGTTGCGGCCGAGAGGTCTCCCGGGGACAGGTCAGCCCTGCTGGCAAACCCAACCAGGAGCTGCAAAATCG
Organism: Patagioenas fasciata; assembly: GCF_037038585.1. Lineage (NCBI taxonomy): Eukaryota > Metazoa > Chordata > Aves > Columbiformes > Columbidae > Patagioenas > Patagioenas fasciata. Next base: position 5,789,850 of record NC_092539.1, read on the forward strand.
CTCCTGAAAGTGCAGCCCAGGGGGAAAATCAGCACAATGCAAGAGACCTTGAGGGTCCGTGGAGAGCAGATCATCACAAAGCTGCTCTGGTGGCATAAAATTTTCATGCTGTTTCTCAGTTTCCCTGTGTCAAGTCTCAGTGTCAATTCTGCACCGTTGGTGGAGGTTACCAGGCCAACTCCCTTCATATTGATCTTTCTCGCTGCATTTGTCATCAGATGTAACTAAAACCAACCAAGGAGCAGGTGCATGCCAGCCTGCATTCAAGCGCATGGAAACACAAATATCCCTCCTGTTCTGTAGGCCGAATTCCATCGAACAAAGGGGGTTTAGAGTGGAAGTTAGCCCTGTTTCTGCATAAAGTCACATTTTTCCAACAGAAGAAGTAGAAATGTCAGGTTTCGGGACCATATGCGTCTCTGTCTTTACACCACCAAAAACCAATCAGGCTCAAATCAAAACTTGTCCCCTGTTATCTTGACAGTTGCTGACGATGATGGATGGAGACAGGTTTAGAAGATCAAACACGAGACAATCTGTACTGCATCTCAAACCACCTTGGGCTCCCGAGTGCCAATCTGACATCTAGTGGACTCGATAACGTGAACCGCGCTGTAAAACACCTTCACCCTCCCCATCAACCCTTGTTTACCATTGCTGTAAATTAACAGCTTTCTCCAAGATATTTTAACTTATTATCCCGCATGTGCGTTTTGTGTGCTGCTCTGTTAGGGATGGACCGTTGAGTGAAATTATAACCCCACGGTTCTTTTTTTCCTTTAACCACCAGTGGCTTGCTATTTTTTTTATTATCTTTTTTGCCTGGAGGAGTTTTAGAACAAAGTAACTTTTAAAATCACAGTATTTCTTTAATGTAATGTCTGGAGATAAGTTTATTGTGCTTTTATGGGATATAAGTAAACACATTTCTTGAATATATTCCCATCTACAAAAAAAAACCCTGCTGTGGCTTTAGGCAAGCGGAATACTGGTGGAGACTGTCAGAGCACCAGTGTGTGCACGGGAGAGACGAGGATGGGATGGTGCAATCTCTCTTTCTATTTTTTCCATGCCTTCAGGGATGAATATGGGAAGGGCTGTGGGACCTGTGAGTTCCTGCTGTGCCGCAAAGGGATGCTGGGGTAGCTGTTTGCCTTGGGATCACTGTATGGATTTCATGGCAAGTGACACTGGGGGGAAATCAAGAGCAAATGGGCTCCAATTGTGCTCGGGGGAAGCAGAGAATTTGCCTCTCCCATTGGCAGAAGCGTCAGCGCACAATGGAGTTATTTAATTTCATATTACGTGACTGCTGGAGAATGCGGAATTTGCTCTGATGACTTGAGGCAAAGCAGGTTGGTTTTTCATGTCTTTTACATCATTTTTCAAGGCTGCCAACACCACTTGCTGCCTCGAGGGCCAGCAGGTTTGGAGCTGAGCACTGGACACCTGCGTCTTGCAGGAGCTGTGGATGCTCAGCCCAGGTTCAACCGCAGTCGGGGCAGGATGGATGGATGCAAAGGATGGATGTAGCAGCCCCACGACTGGTGCAGAGCTGTGCCAGCCCTGTGTAGCGCAGATATCTTAATGAAGCCTTCATGTACTGCTGGTTCTATGTGGTTCTCCCTGCTGAACCAGGAGTGGACAGAGGATGCAGGGACGGGGCGGTTCCTGCGCTTCCCGGTGTCTGTAATGAACCATCTCGCCTTTTCTAACCCCTAGGAAGTTTCTTTCTGTGTATATCTATACACCATCTTTATATAGTGTAAAGATTTTTCACTGTCAACCAAGCTAGGCTGTGGAGGTGTGATGAGAGGCTCAGCCTCACCTAGTTGGTTTATAGAGCCAGTCTCTACCTCAGAAATCACAGCTGAAACTCCTGTGTCCCCACCTTCCCCTTCACCTGTGTGCATGTGTGGGACATACACCAGCTAGCGTATATGTTTGCTCGTTGGTTTTTGTGTACTTAGAAAAAAATATATATATTTTTACATCTATCTACGCTGGTGGGCGCATGAGCAGCTGCCAGGTTAATGTGTGGGCGGCGCATCCCCAGCACTGGCGCACAGGGGCAGGGAGAGAGGAAAACGTGGCGTTGCAGCCTGAGCCCAGCTCAGGGTGGGATGTTAAAATAAGGAAAACCCACCCTGTGCCTTTCCACACCACCTTTCTGCCCCTGCGTGAACCCCATGGCTCTGGGAAAGTGCTGCATTTCTTCAGGCTGAGCAGAAGGGGAGATTGTGAAGAGGGAGACGTGGCCTGCAGGCAGTTAAGATTTTCCTCTTTTCTGAGCATTAATGTCATGATTATGCTGTCTAAATAACGTCCAGGCTCTGGCTGTTGTATTACCTGTCCTAAGCATGATTTACTATTGTAATAAATTAGCCCTTAAGCCAAAGAATCAAAAATAATTTGCCATACATCCCAGTCTCCGTTTTATCCTGTTCCTTTTCCCTTTCCACATGTCCTCTTTCTCTCCTTATTCATTGTCTGACATTATTTTCCCCTTTATTCCTTCTCAGGGGCCACTTTCTGATTCTTCTCCACTCCTCGTGCTCTTCTTGGGATTAGCAGACATGGTTTCTTGTCCTTGGTTTTCTCCTCCAGCCGTTTCGAGCCGCTGCAGGGCAGGAGGTTCACCCCTCCTCGGGTGCCGGTGACCCAGAGGAGGTGAAACCCCCGTTGCCCAACATGTCCCCGTGCAAGGGAGGTGACAGAGGTGCTGAGGGCAACAGCAGTGTCACAACTGCCTTTTAAATGAACTTTAAAACGAGGTATGCATCTTGTTGCTCTAAAATAATACAAGCTGACCTCCAGGCACGAAATACAGGGTGGGGGGTGTGTGGTTTTGATGACCTGTGAATTTTTTGTATTTTTGTGTGTGTGTGGTTCTGCTTTATGTATTTAACCCAAAGGCTTCTGACACAACGCTTAGCAGCGTGTGTCCTTAGTCATTTGTGTCCTCAGTCGTTTGACCCGCCGGTGTCACCAGCTCGTGCCACATCCCCAGCAAACAATGTGCTCCTGGTGCCACCGGCCAAGGAGTCGGGCATCCAGAGATGGGAAATGGGGGTGTGTTGGGGGGAAAGGTGGACTAATAAGGTCATAAGGCTCAGAGCCTTGGTGAAAGCGCCCTTTGGGGTTTGACCCCATGCCGTGCTCAGAAAGCTGTTGTAGCACAAAACATGTGCACGGGAGTGGCTAATATGGATTTAATCGTCTCTAGCAGCAAGAATGGGCTTAAAAATGCAAGTGCACATGCATATATGTGTGTGTATGTATATATATGGAGATACCAGGAGGGATGCAGAGAGCGAGCCTCCTCCCAGGAGAGGGTGCGTGCCCGCTTTGCTGTGTTTGGTGGTGCTGCACAGTCGATGCCGTCAGCGCCGGCTGTTTGTGTCCCGCTGAACACAGCGGCTCTGAGCCAGTTTGTTCAACAGCAGAGTATAAGTGGGAACAATTTGACTGCTCTTGCTGTTCAGCTGCTCAGAGCAACCCCAGCTAGAACAGCCTGAGAGAGTGGAGGGTGTTGGTTTTTGCTTTCCTTTAAATAAATGGGCATTTTCCTTTTTGAGCTGCTAATGCTCGTTTTGCGTGCGGGCACGCGATGCCGTCCCTGTTTGAGAATGCACACAGCGGAGTGCAGAAAATAAAGATTGCATCTCATGCATAATGCATGTCCCAGCAACCCGCTTCAACAAATTACCCAAGTAGATTCCTCAGATGGCGGGGCTGGGGGGAAGGAGAGGAAAAAATACTGTAACAAGTATCTTTCTAAAGAAATGACAAGATAAACGCATAAAAAATAGGCATGCAGAGCGTTTCTCAGGAGGGGTCAGTTCAAAAATGAAAGATCAAGGTGATGTGGTTGCTGGGTGCGGAGCAGCGGGTCTGAGCGCAGGATGGGGCAGGGGAGGCTGCGGGTACCAAAGCACCTGGACGGACGGGGGGAGCCCAGCGGGGCTGAATGCTGGGTTTTGTGTTGTTGGGAACTTTATTAGAGTGACTTCCTGAGGTAGATAGGTAGGAAAAGGGGCTACTTGTGATTTATTTATCACTTTTGATTTCCTGGTTTGCAAAGATGTGTTGCAACTCCGTGCTCGAATTCCGATGTTGTGCTGCTTCTCTGGAGATGGGATCGAGCGGTGCAAAACCTAGATTTGATGTGTGGGAGGATGGTGAGGAAAGGGACAGAAAGGTGGGAAAGGGGCCACTAAAGTGACTTGAAATCTTTCTTGTTTCCTTGATGTCGCCAGCCCAGGAGCAGCCTTGGCTGTCGCAGTTGCTGCTTTGCATTTCAGAGAAGCCGGAGGCTGCAGCCTCTCCTCCCACAAGGCTATTTGCTGCAAACACATGCTACAGCCTTTATCTCTGCAAAAAGGCATAAAGTAAGTGACCGAGCTCCCTCCCCATGCTTCACCCCCTGCTAAATTGGAATTATTCACTGCAGGGGAGGCAGCACCCCCTGCCCTTCCCTGGGAGCGGTTTCCTCCGGAGCGATGCGCTGTGGTCGGTGCCGAGCGTTGAAACCCAGATGCTCAATTGTTGAGTCCAGCGTGATGTCAAACGTTGTGGTGGGGGAAAAAATCCAGGCCTTTTAGTAGCAAAAGGGGTTTGTTTTGGGTTTATTTCAGCTTGCTGCAGGCAGAAGAGGCGCAAGACGGGCAGGAGGGCAAACCCGGGGAAGCGGCTTTGTGCTGGAGGATTCGCAGCTGCAGGGACGCGCTGGGCTCTGCGCAGCTCGGTCCGGTCCCACTCCCAGCCCCGCGTCTCTGCCAGAACAACCTGCTTTTGCCATCTAGTGGCTCTGCCAGAAAGGCTCAAAAATGGACCTGGGGAGCCAAGGTGTGGAGATGGACCAGGTCAGGAAGGGAGAGCTGGAGGAGAAGTGAATGCGGGGTACCTGTGCTTTTCAAGCAGCTTGTTTCCAGGTTGTTACGGCAAACGAGACCAGGCTCTGCAGGGCGTGCTGCTGGTACAGGAGGGTTGTTGTTGGCATTTATCAGCCTGCCAGGCCTGGCTGGAGTGTCCCCAGTGCAACGCTGTGCTCGGCTGCACTGCCTCGTCCAGAGGCCAGGAGCGATTGACCAGCAGCAGAACGTGCACCCAGGGCTGCCAAAAGCTGTGAAAGGCCTCCTAGAAGCAGTGGAGGGCTTTAACACATTCAGTAGCAGGGGCACGTTTGCTCTGGATGGTTTGACCTTGTTCACAGCAAAGCCACGCAGCTGCTCCCAGGCTCAGGCTTTAACCCTCAGCCCACAGCTGCCCAGGGTGGAAAAGCTCTGGGGACTTGCAGTGTCACTCAGCTTGTGACCAGGGGTCAGCTTTGGCTACTTTAAAGCCAGGATTTTGGTATCAATAGAATTACGAAGAGTGTTGCCACTTCCTTTTTATATGTTTTCTTCCCCTATTGTCATTTCTGTTGGATTTGGAAGCGATGGCAGGATTTGCTTTCCGTCTAGTTCAGGAGTGTTTAAGATAAATGCAGAATGGGAAGAGGGTGCTCTCCCCTGGGCTCGGTTCTCCAGGGCACAGGGGTCCCCTCCCAGGACCCTTGCGAGACCCATCTCAGCACACGGGATCCCACGAACCTTTACCGGCCCCCTCACAAAAATGGAACTGGCAGCTTTAGTCGAGATTAAAATACCACCCAGCTCTGCTGCACTTTTGTTTTTAAACGCTTGAATGCATTAGCATTGATTTATTTTTAATACAAGCGACCACCTGCGATTTTTTCTTTAATATTATTTGTGTTCGTTCTCTTTGGCAGAGGTAATTACATTGTTGTTCAGGCTGGAAGCGCCAGATCCAGCTGTGCTGCCCGGAGGGGTGGGGGGCTCAGGGCTACTGGGGTGTAGCTAACACTGCTCTGCCCCCATGGCACTAAATATTTCCCTTATTCTGGTGTAGCCCTGCATGTTGCAGTGGCCTAAAGAGAGGGGAAAAGCCTTGTTTTGTTTTTGTTTTTAATTTATTCTTTATTTTTCCCTTCTTCTGAGCAGGCTTTCGGCATCCTACAGAAGGACCACAACCTGGGCTCTGCCCCCCCAGAACAGAGGCTCAAGGTCACAGGTAAGGGCAGCAGACCCACAGGTCTCCCCCACCCACCGCAGTGTTCGCTCCTGAACCGCTGTCTCGTTTCAAATCACCTTGCGCACATCGTGAAAGCACGGGCAGGAGCTCACTAAGCAAATGAGCCCCCTCCTTTAATTCCATTTGCTTACGCTGCTTATTTTTCTCCCGCATAATTATTTTTAAAGGAAAATTTAATTTTGTTTAATGGGAACAAAGTTTAACACTCCATGAGCTTTGTCTTCTGCAGCTCTCCATCTGCTAAGCTTTTTTTAGTTTAATTCTTTTTAAACCGGCCCAGTAAATTGTGTGTGTTTAAGAGGCACTTCTCATTAAGATGAAATACTTTGATCTCGTAGGATCATCTGTTTTTAAAGAGGTAATGATATACCATGGTGCTTTATTTCTCCCTGTTAACCAAATCTCCAGAGCGAACGCATCCCCTTGACCTGCCCAGCACCAGCGCATCCTCTGCTGGGAAATGGATGCAGCAATCGGAGCTGATTGGGAGGAAAAAGGGTCAGGACAAGAGCTCTGAGAGGGCCCAGCAGGGACTGGTAAGAGGGAAGTGGCAAATCAGCTCAGGAAAGGGGAGAAAACATTAATTAATTTGTAAGTACAGGTGGTGCAGGGGGTGAAAAGGCTCCACCAAGACCAAGAGACAGGGGTGTACTATATATAGATGTACAGCTGTTTCCTTCAGGTGTTAGAACTCAAAAACGTAGGATGATTAATTTTAAAAGTTGAAATGTATAGCAGATTCTGATTACATCTGAGTGTCTATAATTTAGCTACTTAGTAAAATTAACTTGACGTTTTTAGTGAGCTGTGAGGACAATAATGTGTGAAGAGACTGAAGAACAAGTTCGACTGCATGCTCTTCCCTTGCCTCCCCCTTTTCCAATTTGCAAAGTTTATTTTTAACTTTTTTGATGTTTTTTTTTTTCTGGCTTTTCTCCTCTACTCCAGACAAATGAATTTGCCTCCCCCTGCTGCCGGCTAAAGACAGCGAGGGTTTGTTCTTGGGCTCTAATTTCCTTCAAAGGACTGGAGGTGCAGCCAGAACTCCATGGGAGGTTCAGACCAACCCAGGTAAGGCCGGGAGGTTGGGGGCTCCAAGGCAAGCGACGTTTCTCAGAGCAGGACCCCCCCACCAAGGCTGCGGGACATCCCATTAAATACATCTTCATGCTTCAGAGAAGGTCCCTTGTTGTCAACTTGTGCAGGCAGGTCCTGGCAGGGACACACGGACAGCGCACGGCTTTACGTTGTTGTCACAACCTGACAGACCATCCCACCAACCAGGACCAAGTGTGACCTGTGTGGTACTTGCCTCTTGTACTGGCACCCACCCAGAATTTAGGAGCGCAGGTCTGCCCAAAGGGAGGATGCAGCTACTCCAACCAGTTAATATCAAGGTGCAATTTAGAAGCCATAAAATCTACTTTTGTAACCAACAGACTTTAAATTCTGGTTGTGTTAGGGTGAAATTGAGTTATTTTCCCAGTTGCAGGCACTCAGCTCGGCTGCAAAACCCAGTGCTCGGCTGCTCAAACCTGAGGCACCACTGCAAAGCTGGGATGAGCGGAACACAATGGGCAGGTTTGATGCTGCTATTCTCTGGCCTTGACAAAGTATCACTGTTCTGTGTATCAACATGGGAGATAAAAACCCATTGTAAAAGATTTATTGAAATTTAAGAAACATTTTTCAAAATTTTTAGCAGAAAAATGGATTTCAAACCTGTTTGGCTGTGTCGCTCAGGTGGCCTTTTGCTCAGCACAGGTCTGGGACATGGGTGACATTCATGTTTTGCCAACAGCTAAATGGTTTTTGACTTCCCAGGGTTTCCCCAGCCCGCATGCAGCTGGTAAGGATTGGGTTAATTTTATCTGAATTCAAGAAACCAACATTGTAATGTGGCTTCTCTGTTCAATAAGTGCTCAAGGTCTGATGTTTCAAAAAATAACACCAACACATTTGTGATTATTCTTCATTTTAATTGCCTGATTCTAAGTCGTGTTTTCAGACCTAACAGCAGTCTCAGCTTCTAACAGGGCAAAGAGAAAGCTCAGCATCCGGCAGCTTCCAGAACAACCTTCCAGGTATGTTTAAAATGCTTTAAAATATTGAACATTTCTCATTTTGCTATAAAACAATGACAGCTGGCAGGATTTTTTTTAACCTACATTCTTTCAGCAGCCGATAAACAATTTGGGAGCTGGATCACGTTCTTGATTATTTCAGGCCCTGTTTGACTGCAACAACAAACATTTTTATAACACAACAGATACAAATATAAAATTTCAAATGAGACAACTTAAAAAATCTGGGTTTTTCTTCACTACCTCCAGTACCTTGCTTCTGTAATAAATATTAAAAACCATCTTTTACATTACAGAAAATGTTAAATAAGTTATTTACCAAAAGATTTCTCTTTTGTTTTTTTTTTTTTTTTGGTCAAAGGCTGATTCCATTAAAAGAGCCGAACAAAGATTTTTACATCAATAAATAGTAAGGCATAAAGAAGCAAACAACAACCACAGGACCGGTTTGTATCAGCAGAACTTTCTCCTTCAGAGAATCCTCTTTTTGCTGGTATAGGTAGGTGAGTTTTGATTCTCAGCTGCTGGCACCTGGGTAGAAAAGCAGTGATTATTACTATTTTACAGTACTTCAAACACATGCAATTTGTCCCTACCCCCGAGCCATTAATGCTGCAAAAGCATCTGCAAATAGGAGCTTCTGCGTTCAGCAGGTCTTCAAATTAAAGTGATAAGACTTCTGTAAGCAGAAAGACTTTTTAATGTCATCACTTGGGTAGCACAGCAGCTGTTCAAGGTTTTGCTGGTGAAGGGAGGGAGAAGATTCACAGGAAAGGGGTTTTTTTTTAAGGAAATTTAAGGAAGGTCTGGGAAATGTAGTCAGAGTGGAGTGGTGAGAGGAGACGGTTGGGATTTAGGAGTCAAGAAGTGTGTTACATCCTTCTGGGAGTAAAGTCTGAAGCTTCTGGGAGAAATCGAAGCTGAACAGCAATTACTTAAACACTCAAACTAATTTATTACATCACATTAGCAAAGAGCTGTTTGCAAAAGCTTTGCCTGTTGGGTCTGTATTTTTAAAAAAGCACCACCAGTTATTAACACATATATAAGGGTGCCTTTTGTGAACTTATCATTCGACAGGTCATTGGACTATGATCTGCTGAAAATAAACTCCTTGAAGATGATGACAGACATGAGTATTAATCTAGGGAAAGCATCAGAAAGGAGCAGATTTAGCTGTTTACGTGATCAGTCATAAAACTCTAATTGAAACTTCAAATATTGCAGAATATTTATCATCCTAACCTGCTGTCAGCCAGACTTGATTAGGTGGCAAACCTAAAGCAAATCGGACTAATTCTGCAAAATACTACTGACACAGCAATGAATATTTCTAATGAATATACACCAAGGAATTCAACGCAAACGTTACTTACTTCCAGGTTTCCTCTAGCCTTCTTCAAGACATCGTGAGTTAAAACCACTGGAAAGAAAGAGATTAAAAAGAATATTGCACAGTCTTTCTATATTCTCTGTATTCAAGTCCTGAAACTAAATATTAAATAATGTCTGAACTCAGGTCTGCACGATGGGCAGCGCCCAGGCAGCCCCTACCACTGCTTCAGCCTTCTTACAAACTCTAGAGCTGTTCTTCAGCCCCAAGTCCTGCTCAGAAGCTCAGCCTGGTGTACAAAAACCACGTGAAACAGCCCCAAATTGGGTGATGCTGTACAAGCAGAGCTTGGGCAGAGCAGGAGTTGCTCAGGTCCGAAGCCGTGCCACCCCTAAATGCCAATTCCTATGTTCTGTCTAGCACATAATCTGCTTTTCAAATCTAAATATTGGGGAGGAGTTTTCAAAGTTTTTCTACCATACCAAGAATGATAAATGTGAAAACACGCACAGCTCATCACCCTATAGACCAGCACACATCTCAACAGCCCCCTGTGATACTCATGACCAGGTTCCCTTGATGTAAGTCATCAAAAGAAAAACTTTCTGTTCATTTCAAGGTGAGATGGTAGATGATCTAACGACAATTTGGGAGCCCACTCGGGCTGGGGGAACTGCTAGCAGGAGGGGGAGAAAACTTATGCTGTGGAGAGGTTATGGGGGGATGATGGGCTGGGAAGAGGCCAGATGGCAAACAAATTGGCCAGATCCTCCAGCAGTTCAAGGACAAAACAAGCTGTATTTGCTTTGGGGAAATCACGTCAGGGCTTGCTCTGAAAGGTTCCAAGTTTCCTCTGTTCGTGCAGCTCGTCCGTCTCTGTGGGGACAGCGTGAGACCTGCGTACGGAGGAGGGGATGCTACTAAGGAAAACTGATATTTAGAAATGTCAGGTTAAATATGTGATTCTCTAATCTGTGTCAGCTCCATAACTGCTGAAAAATACCATTCACAAGCACCAATTTAACATTCCAGGCTCAAAAAAATAAACAATTTAGCCATAATAAAGATTTTTCATTACAATAATGAGAACCCAACAACTCCAAGGGTACAGCTGTCATGCGATAATTACACCCTTGGCAGATTACTGCAATTTGGCACTGCATTGTTACATGTTCAGAGGTTCAGCTGAGGTTTATAAGCAACGAGTTCTCTTGCCAGAGAAAGCACACAGAAGACTCTCAGCCACAAGAATGTTCCAGTCTCTGCCTCGAAATGTATTTACGAACGCTCAACTAAATAACGGAGGGAACCTGAATATTCTCGGCGGAGGGGCTTTGGAGAATGAAGGCAGAGAAGGTCACCTGCTGCTGTGCCTTTGCTTTCTTGCTAGCAAAAGGAGAAAGGAAGAAATACTAAAAAAACAAGTGTAAGCATCCTAACAAAACCCAGCAGCTTCATATGATCCACCGGTTTTGTTGTATGCTTGGTCAGGAGTTTGTGTACAGATGCAATTTAGCAACATTTCCGAAATTGCTCTTTAAGGCAAAGGTAACCTGACATCTGTAATTCCCGTAATGAATGAAACTTACAGAAAATCGTATCCAGGTCTTTCTCTGCAGCTCAGTGCTCTCCGCTCATAAAGAACTCTGCTAGTAAATTCATTTCACCTGGCAAACTAGATTTTTCTAAATCAAAAATATTAAATTCAGTACATGAAGAGAATGTAGAGGACGTGACACTAACAGCGGAGCTGCTGCTACCCAGGCAGTGCTTTGCATTAAGGAGATTTCAGGAAATGCAGTTTTGTTTTGCTAGGACCTGGTTCAGCTGAGGCTGAACACCCTGAAAAGGAGTGAGAAAAGTCAAGGGGAGATGCTACAGTTTTCTTTTTGAAAGGGTGGGTGGGTGGGTGGTCATGGGGATGACATTTTGGTCATAAGGGTAAAAAAATCTCTGCTGATTTATACTGTGCCCAGCCCTACTGCCATTACCCTGTATGTCTGTCTGAGATGTCACTGGAACCAGGAACTGACCAAACAAATCTACCCCAGGGATATTATTTGGACAGACACAATAGAATGGCTTTGATTTTCTATATGACAACCCTAAATGGAACTATTTAACTTTAAAACCTGAACAAAACATAATTTTGGATAAAAATTATCTGCGGTCACAGAAGATACATGTACCTTAGATATAAAAATTACAGGCTATGGAGCAAAATAACATTTACATTGCATTTAAATGACTTGAGTAACTTAGAGTATCATGGCTATTTTCATAACTTTGTGTGATGTGTAATATTTTATAGTCTAGATGAATTACTGACAACCCAAGTGCCATTCTAGCATAGACTATTGAGTCATTTAGTCCCACACCTCTTAAGAGAAGGTAAAGATAGTTGGGGGTTTTTAAGAAGAAAATTAAATCCTCCTCCTGCAATACACATATGGCCATAGCATGAAGGTAGAGAAGAGGTTACCTGCATCCAAATCTCTTCTGATGAGTGATTAAACTCTAAAGCAGAAGAGATTAATCTCTTAAAACAGACAACTGGCTTAACACAGCTACAATATATCTCATGTCCCACTTGTTTTCATGTTTCCGCATAATTTTCTCGATATGGCTGCTTAAGGGTAAAATATCATTCACAGCATGTCTTAATTTTTCTTTAAAAAATGACTTCTAGTAAGCTTTTGTTTCACTCGTTCTGAGTCTTGTGTTCTCTGGCACTTCTCGGTCTGGTGTGGAACATTGAGAAATCTCTTTTCCTGCTGCTCTGGCTTTTCCCAGTGCTCAGTTTTCTGGTGCAACACCCAAAACAGACAGAAAATCTACAGCCCCATTCCACCGTTATCAAGACTGAGGCAAAATCACAATTCTGAGACCAATGTCAAACACACTTTGGCTGGGATGGTCTACAGCACCAATAACTTTGCCTCTGCCAGGAACTGTTGTAGGGTAGAAAACGCAGAGAATGGCACTATCTGAAATGGAATAACCCAAGTAATTACTGGCAATTAGTGGCAGCTGCATAGACTGACACATTATCAGTGGGCTGTGTAAAACTGAACTGCTTCTCATGTTATTCTATGCAGACTTTTGTAGCTGGGCAACTTCTTTCCATCAGTTCTGTACAGTCTGAACCTCATGAATTGTCACAAACTGAGCGCTCACAAGGAAAATCAGCCAGAGCAACTGCAAAAGAACAGGTGCCTGTATCTGTTTTGTTGGTTCTGCAATTTTAGAGGTAGCCACGGACTATAAAAATTAGAAAAGCACCGGTACTGAAGTACTTACGCTGGTCAATGATGACTTTCTCCATGTTTTCCTTCAGCTGGTTGGTGGAGTGCAAGCGTTTCACTGTGCTGTGTAACTTCTTCTCTTGCTCGGACAGTTTCTTACGTAATCTCAATATTTCCACTTTCATTCCTTCATCCTAAATTGAAAGAAGAAAATGCATTAAGGCATTATATAAAACTACTTAGTGCATTGTTAATTGCTAAATACTTTTGTACAAGAGCCCTCAAGCTTCTTCGGAGTATGAACAACTTAAAATGTCCTTTCACGTTCCCATCCTCATGCAAACTGAAGCTTATCCATTTTTCTTGTTGTGCCACTTGTTAAATAATCTGTCTTCTGGAATTCGCCCCTAGCACTTCGCTCTTCAGAAGAACTGATTACTCACAGCTCCTGTGGGGCTGAAGAGAAGGCAGTGAATGCTCAGTATCTTTTAGAATCAAGCTTCAAGAGATGTTCTTTCATACCCTGCATTTAAGACATCAGAAGCAATCTAATGTCCTTAAGATCTCAGGATGTTGGGTAACAAACTCCAGAAAAGACGCAATTAGACTCTAATTAGGTGCAGTCCTGGGATTTCGGGTCCCACACACAGTGATCCAGATGAAGAAGGTTTAGATCGAGTATATTACAGTAAAGCATTGGATGCATCACACATACACTGAAAGACCTGTGATTTGTTCAGATACTGCAATCCAAGCCAACATATAGCTGTCTCTATAGAATATATAAGGGTACAAGTGGAAGTATGCACACTTGTCAAGACATCCCAAATGGGAGCTTAAACATCAGTGAAGTGTATGAGACAGCACTGTTCATTCTTACTGCTTTTGTGGTTTTGCCCATCTAAGGATGCTAGAAAATATCAACAAAAATGTTATTACAATTATATCTAAAATGTTTATTTTCCTAAAGTTTCATTTTGTTTTCCAGCCTCCCTTAGGAAACACATACAAAAACCTTGGTGAAAACATTTTAGATTTATTTTAAAGCCAGAGCCTGAAACAGTTTCATTACTGACTGCTGGTACCACGACAGTACAGATAATTCATTCCTTATTCAGTCTACTTCCATTCATTTGCATAGCGCAGTCCTTTTTAGTTAAAATGTTATAAAACTTGTCTTGGGGTTTTGTCATACTTTAAAAAAAAAATCCTATTTTACAGCTTAGGCATCAAAAATATAAAATACAAATGTAGCTGATATTAAATCAAAGTTCCTGAAGTTCTGTTAGTAGTATATACATAATCAAATTGAATTTCATTCTATAACAGGGAGTCCAAGCCTTTTCTTGTTGAAATGGAACATTTGCCACCTGCCTAGGATTCCTGACTATCATGTAACAGGGCTACAGATTACATCTTTAATATAAAGTATTTTGTAAATAAAACCCCCAGTTTACAATACCATCAGGACACATTCAGCCTTAGCCTGCAGTGATGAGAGCTGAATAAATCCACGTGTCCAGACACCGGGCATCCTGGGTTCAAGATTTTCAAAAGATTTTCCCAAATGACACGGTCCTAATTGCAGCATCTTCCCTGACACATTACAATAGTTAACAAAAAAAAAAACCCAAAATGGAAAATAATAGTACCTGAGTGCCATCAGCAGTACCAGGTCCAGCCTTGAGGGGCAGGGAAACTCTCCAGAGAAGCTTCAGTAAACGTGCAGCCTCTTCTAAAATTTGCTGCACTGTGTGAATATTTACAGAAAAGCTGTGCAGTGACGTCTGGTCCGGTACCTGGATCAGACACATGTTATATTTTATGCTTAAAACATTAGGAAAATGCAATCTTAATTAATGGTTTTAATCCAGTTGGTATGATTTCATATTTAAGAAGATGTACCCATTTTGTGTGCCACAAAAGCTAATTTGTTCGTTTACAAAGACTGCTGAATTATGCATTATCTGAGAATTTCAGGAAGGGAGAGGATTTATCCTAATCAATAGCCATGATTAATAATAGATTGTATTTACTAGATTTGCTATGCCACATGGTAACAGTTGGCAACTCTCTTCTTTTTCCATTTGCATTTCGTGTCATGCTATTTGAAAGTCAAATGATTACAGACATCAATTTAAGCAATATAGATGTTTCTTCCTTAGCAGACCCTTTAAACTGTTCCATTTAATGCTAAAATAACTATCAGGACACACATAAAATGTTTTCCTTTGCTGACAGATGAGAAAAGCAAATTGAAGAAATTGCATAAATGTGAAATAAAGGAGGGAAAGAATAGAAGGGGAGCAGATGAATTACCAAAGCAATGGTGATACAGAAGAGGAAGGGTAATGAAAAAAGCATTCACAGCTCCTGCCCCATGCAGCACACAATTTGAATTCTTTTTTTAGCATTGTTAGCTAACCGGAATCCTCCCGTCACATAAATTACCCCATTTGCTAAGTAGTTGGAAACTTCAGTGATGTAAAGCTTGATAGGAAACTGCAGATTGGGAAACTTGCTGCTTTTATCTTTACACCAAAAAAAACAAGTTAAAAACTTACAGCGAGATTACTTTTTCTGTCGTTATCAGTGCCTTAACTAGGCCATTGGAAAATATATGATACTTCAGAGGGTCTTGAGTGTCATTCAGACATCATTCGACTGTGTGAGCACACGTGATAGTGCAAAAAGCACAGAATCCCAGAATGTCAGGGATTGGAAGGGACCTGGAAAGCTCATCCAGTGCAATCCCCCCATGGAGCAGGAACACCCAGCTGAGGTTCCACAGGAAGGTGTCCAGGCGGGTTTGAATGTCTGCAGAGAAGGAGACTCCACAGCCTCCCTGGGCAGCCTGGGCCAGGCTCTGCCACCCTCGCTGAGAAGAAGTTTCTTCTCATATTTAAGTGGAACCTCTTGTGTACCAGTTTGAACAGGGCACCCCTTGTCCTACCATTGGTTGTCACTGAGAAGAGCCTGGCTCCATCCTCCTGACACTCACCCTTTCTATATCTGTAAACATTAATGAGGTCACCCCTCAGCCTCCTCTTCTCCAGCTCCAGAGCCCCAGCTCCCTCAGCCTTTCCTCACACGGGAGATGCTCCACTCCATCATCTTTGTTGCCCTGCGCTGGACTCTCTCCAGCAGTTCCCTGTCCTTCTGGAACTGAGGGGCCACAACTGGACACAATATTCCAGGTGTGGTCTCCCCAGGGCAGAGGAGAGGGGCAGGAGAACCTCTCTGACCTACTGACCACCCCCTTCTAATCCACCTCCAGTACCATTGGCCTTTATCTGTGGGGTTTTTTTGTTGTTGTTTTTGTTTGGCTTTTTTATCGTTTCCAGTGTAACAATCACCAATTTCCACAGTAAAAGCAAATAGTTTCACCTCATTTCACGTTGCATGTAAAAGCAAGATTGCTTATTAAAGGACCAGAATTAACTAATTTATCCATAGCCTCATTAACCCGGAATCACAAATAGGTGCCTGCATCTAGATGAGGCTTGGACTGCCAAGATGTCCTGACAGAGTTATTCAGTTAATGGTGCCTGCTGCACCATTAACCTCCTTCTTTGCTTTTGTAACCTATACATTTTGCACCTCTAGGTAAAATTCACCATCCTCTAACAGCTTTCACTGTTTACCTTTATCCCAGGCTCCTGCAGTTTCGTACCAGTGACCTTTCTTAAAGAAATCTCCATTTCTCCTAAAACCTGTTGCCCTTCCGAGATCTGTTTCCGCAGAGCGTTATAATCCTCGATCAAGCCAAGGACGTGGCGCCCGTTTTTGTCCGCCCACATCCGATGTCCGGGCACCAGGCGGGGGGTACAGGCCGTGCTGGACGACAAGGTGCTGCTGCAGTGTGAAGTGCTGTCTACATCGTCTTTAGAAGCTGGATGCGTACCTGGGACAGAAATAAAACGTTTAATATTTTTTATCCTTACACATAGAGCTAATTGACACAGATTTCTCTTAAACAGCAAGGCTGGGATACTGGTAACACTTATGTTTAAGGCACTTTGGAATGTACCTGGTCTTGCCAGCAAAATGCAATGTTCATGTTTCTGCAGCTCAGAAATGTTTCTGCCAGTAGCAGGGCATTTGCAAAGATTTTCTATTTATAAAACAGGACAAGGAAGAGTATATCAGTAGAAGTTAACATGCATCAAATAAACTTCCTAGGTCTACTTCTGTTCCTTTTTTTTGCTGATGCTGCACTTGGACTTAGGAAGCAGGAAACACAACTGATTTTGTAGTATCATGTGATGTATCTTTCAGTATTTACCTACATTAATCTTTTTAGCATCTATGCAAAGTTCTAGGTATCTCCCAAAATAAAGTCATAGTCAGAAAATCTATAATACATCCTGATGAAGATGTTTTAATCAACAAATGTAAGCTTCCCATTAACTCCACAAAAAAAATATGATGCTCTCCACAGCAATACCATACTTAAGGTTATACCTACATCCTCCTCCTTCTGACCTTCCGAATTGCCCAAGTAATGAGTAAAGATTAATTACAGTACACGTAGAAAACGAACAAGTTCAGAAGTTGACATCCCCAGGAGTCTTTCTGGTCCACATCAAACCAAGCTATTATAATTCAATTCACCATTTTCTTAAAGAAATAACGAGCTCCAGTGCCTGACTGCTTTACCTGATGCAGGTCAAAAGCAACATCCAGGATTCTATCTACAAACAAAGCCAGAACAAATGTGATTTGGGGATATGGATGGTCCAGGTTTCCCATGAGAGCTGTTGCACAGCAACGTGATCATGACTCGGAACCATCCCCACGTGGAGCACATGACTGTAATTCAGTGTTCCAGTACAAAGTACACACAGAATGGTAACAATCCACAAATGTTATTTGCTACATTATGCATCTTTCTGACTTGTACAGACTAGGGTAAAGCTCATTATGTATCCCATGTGAAGTGTGATTCTGACTGGACATGATGGACCCACCAAAGCAGTAAGGTGGTAAAAGACCCTGTTGTGTCTCATGAGTTCTCACACTCCTCCTCTGCTTGTTGGTGCTGCCTGCTCTGTATGGCACGTAAAGATATATGTTGGCATGCTCAGGTGAAGTGTATCGACCCAAAAAGCCCATTATTATTGGTTCCTATAACACAATGTGCAGGCAGTAGGAGGCTATATGCTGTATGTATGGAAAGCTGTTACTATGCAGAGTGTGTTAGCAGCAAGAAAGGATATTTTTGTGCCCTCTGTGTCCCACATACATCTGTATTGGGACAATAATCTAACCCTGAGTGCAAACACTACTTTTTCCCCAATTTGCTAAAATAGTATTCCTTAACAGTGATTGAAATAAAGGTAAAATATTCCTGAAGGGCAAAAAGGGGACAACTGATTTATACAATGACCATTTAGCGCACTTATTGATCATTCTTGAGTAATACATGCTTACTCTTAGTGAACGCTATAGAGCTCTGCATTAAAAAAAAGAACCCCCAGGTAAGCAAAATTGATGGCAATTTAATGTAGGCATCCTTCCATCCCAGAGACTGCCTGCAAATGCTTTTCTTGAGTGAAAAGGAGGTGACAGCTGGAGGCGGTAAGACAGTGCAGAGCGCATTTCACCTCCCCATGCACTAATAGCACTAACAGGAACGGGATTTGAAAGGCTGATGGGCAGCTCCCAAATGCACAGTTGATGTTGTCTGAGGCTTTAACAGCATCTTTAAAGCACAAGGTACAAGTTCTACAGTATAACAAAAGCACGTATGGTACAGTACCATTCATTCCTGCATAATGCTGAGATTCTTGTTTGACAAGATAGTTGATATTCACAGCTGACACCGATCCCGCTTCCTCTCTCTTCTCTTTCGAAAGCTGTTCCTCTAATTTTTCATGCAAAGACTTGTTTGTCTCTATGCTTCTTTCGAGCTGCACTCGTAAACTCTGTATTTCAGTCAATAGTTCATGTAAGTCAAGAGGATTATTCTGATCTTTTCGGAATTCTTCTGACGCATCACATCTGGGATCTGAGACAATTTCAAAAGCAACACTTAACATCTTTTACAATTAAAATTATATTAGCCGTTATCAGAATGCTGAGCAAGTAAATTATAGCCAGCTTTATCCTCAATATTTAGAATTAACTACAAACAGCATTAAGATAATGGTTTGACAAAAAAGCACGTCTTAATTGCTTCTACCCTCAAAAGATCTAAAGAGCCGAAAATTATTTTTCACTTTGTCCATAAAAGCTAACAAGTCTCCTGCCAAAAGCAGAAATAATATAATAAAAAGAGAATGAAGAGGATTTACAAAATGTGAAGTGCATTAATGCACAGTCTGGGGAAAGAAAAAGGAATGGGTAATCTCAGAATGCGGAGGAGGGACGGAGTAGAATTGGGAGCTTTATGTTGTACACAGAAGAAAAAAGAAAGTAACGATCACCTGGCAAGCAGAGGAGCAAATCTGAACCTGAAAAAAGCAAGGGCTGCGTTCATCTTTTCAGAGACGGAGGTCAGTCCATAAATAATGCTACGTATTCTTTCACGCTGAAACCAAACTGTTCTCCTGGCGGTGGGAAGGGGCTGAGCTGCTGTTCTCTAATTACATGACCAGTTCTGCAAAGACACCTCCTTCCAACCCTGAGCCAACTTTGGCATAAAGCCCTATGCCAACAGGGCTCTTGCCCTGCCGTCACCGTGTCCTATACCCAGCTGCAGCCGTATTACGTAAAGTAGTAGGAAGAAATATCAACTTTTACAAGAACTTCCAATGGGAAATTTACTGGATCCTGTAACGAGTATGCAGCAAGGAACAGCATTTGGCTTTTTTAACCTAACTTTACCAACAGCTGTGAGGTGGTGTATCTTCTTTAAAAGGTGTAGAAAGAGCTCAGGTAAGTCTCATTCCTGCTCCTCACTTTTGGGGACAGAAAAGCAGACGGGACATTATTAAAGGTCTCGTTCAGAAATCAGTGCCAGGGCTTCTCCCCAGCCCTGGGGAGGAGACACCACCCTCATATTCAGACCAGGGAAAGCACAAGCTACCTGAGTAAAGTGCCACCTGTGAGGATGCAGCAGCATCTATTTAGATAACAAGTAAATATCTAAGATCTCAATAAAGCTTATCCAGCCTGAGCCACTGAATCTTCAATATTTGTTTTTAGCTTAGCTAAAAAGATAAAGGAAACCTGCGTGTGCCTAGTTGGAACGGATCATACATCTCAACCTCACAGTTACGCTCCTAAGTGAAAAGCAGCTTTTTATCATCAAGTTGTCAGTTCCACTTTGCATGGCTGACACATGTAGACAAAAAGAAATGGCGACCGAGCCCTACTGTCCTTTGACAAGATGATATTTGGGGAGGGAAGGGTTGCAAGGGCTGAGGGCGTAGAAATAATGGTGCATTTGTACCTGTCCTCTTCCTTCTTGCCTCTTCCAACTTCTCATAAACCTTGCTCTCGGTTCGGAGTGACTGCAGTAACTTCTCATTCTCAGAAAGCTGATGTTGCTTGATGTTAATTTCTGTCTGCAACCTGTTAAGTCCCAATAAAGGTCTAAGTTAAAAGTTAAGTTCTTATCTTTTGTTTCAAAATCTAAAATCCATTCCCCTTTCCTCCATAATTCCTCCCTTGCCTTTTGAATATATCTATGCACCTCATTAGCGTTAATTGCTATGGCTAAGCACATGCTTGTCACATTGACGATTTTCTTCTCTAAATGAATGTCTAAATGCGGATAGAATCAATACCTGTTTAATTCATTACGACTGCTGTAAATCTGACATGTCAGATATCTGGTTTCATCCTCCTTTTGGCCAATTTGTTTCTGCAACCTTTCATTTTCTTTCTTGATGCATTCATAATCCTCTTGAAGATGCTCAATGATTACATTCTTTTTAGAAAGTGATTCTCTTAACTTTTCATTTTCCTTTTGTTTATCTGAAACGAGAAGAAACACAAGGCATTTGCGATGCCCACAACCCATTAAGGCTTTTCAACAGAACCGGCTTTTTCAGAGGCTGTCAGAAAATAAGAGCTGCCCTTTTGAGCTTTAGGATTTTAGTATTTCAATATTTTTTCCCAATATTTTATTGTTTTCTGATCTGGAATGAGTTGCAGTCTGCTCCTATAAAGTACAATTGTCCATTTTTACCTCTGGATCCTTTTGCTAGCATTGCATTCAGAACTTGATTTTGCTTCCTCAGGAAATGTATTTCAGAAGTCAGGGAATTATGCTGCTCTGAACCATGGATAAAAATGTTTGCAGAACCTATAAATATATACATAAAAGATGATTTATGAGTCATCTCTAGGTCATTAAAGATTAAACTTTCCAGACAAGAACAATTTAGAAAATTGCAGAAAAACATGTTATGAAAGATATTTCTCCCCTCTGTATTTTGAAGGTTATCCCTACAGACTAAAAGGCAGCTCAGGTTAATGCCAAGTAATCCAAAGCCCTTCCTCGCAAGTACCTCTCATTGCTGGGCAACCATTACCAAAATTGCAAAATTATCCCTGGCAGTCTTTACCTATCAGCTCATACTCCAACAGGACAAAATGCAGGAGGATTTTGTGACATTGCTTTCCTCTGAAAATAACACAAGCTGTAAGAAGGTTCACCTTATCTTTCAGTCTTTCTCTGTTCAGTCTCCATTGTCTTTAATGACACTACTGCAGAGGAGAGCTGGATTCTACCAACTAATGGTGGTTAATGCGGGAAGTAACGTAAAGAGTCTGGTAGCAGATTTGTTGATACACCAGTCTAGAGCATAAGGCTGGAGTCACCGTCTTTGCTTCTGATTACAAACTGAGAACCCATTTATGATCATGGGGATGAAGATTCATCCCTCTTAAATTCGTGTATCTAAGATTTACATAACTGAGCCAGTGTTGATCAACCATCAACAGCCACAGGGAGAAAGAAGCAGCTCCAGAGAGCGACACATCTGATGTTCCCCCCCTCACCTCCCTGTGAACAGATGTACATCTCTCCAGTGCCTTTTTTACATGTCTATCTTTCAGTAACTTTCGGGTGATGAATCCTACTCAGAGGATTTTATTGCACTAGTTGTATGACTATAAGTGTTTGTATCCAGTCAGTCAAATTCCAGCCTAGGCAATCCTCATAATATAGTGTATTTATGCTACTCATCCCACAGTGATGTGTAATGTGACAGCCTGAAAAGTGCCACATTGCACTCTCAAGGTGGCTGCTTCCGAAATGCGAGTCGAATAATTGTTATTGCCCTTTATAACCTGCTTATAGTCAGTAAAACACTTCAGGACCCACCGGAATTAACATTACTATTAAAAGTGTTTTTCAGTTGATTGGTTATCCCAGTATCTCTTACACTTTAAAGCTCGAGATAACTACATGAGTGTCAACTATTTGGTTAATAGAGAAATTACCAGCTGGCAAAAAAATTAGCAGAATGAATGAGGAGGATGCCTTTCAGCTCTGGCAGTTCAATTCAATTTGATGTGCTGCACTTCCTCTGAGTAATCTCATTTTATTGTAATCCCGATTGAAGCTTTTACCCACTACCTAACTGGGATGTAGTGTGCCATGATATGCACCTCTTGTCGTTACTGAAAGACTCAAAGGCTCTAGAAACCTGGCATTAATGGCATTTTACTATCTATATGTTAAAGAGTTGAGGTAGCTAGGTGAACTCAAAAGGCTTTTTCCTTTCAGATTTTAACAAAGCAATTCAACTTGAAGTGGCAAGGCTTGATGGTCTCATCTTGATTCTAATTTAATTTATTGCCCATCACCCAGCTTTATCCTATTTGAAAAGTTATGCTATCACAGTTCTACTGAAAGGCTTTAGAATATAACTATTAGTTATCTTACATAATAAGGGATAAAGTAGAGCCACAATAAGGCCACAATCCTGCAATGTGACCCACTACTGAGACTACGCCTTGTGTGAGGGCCCCGCTGACAACAATTACGCTCTCCAGAGATGCAAAGGTCCAGCTCACCAGGGTAAAGTGGAGCATCAGGGCCTACAATGGCAACACACTTGAGTTTTCATTATGTTTTGTGCTGAAAAAGTGAGCGCTAAGGCAGCGTACCTTGAAGGGTTCAAAGGAAACACTGACTGAAAGGCTCTACTAAAAATCACAGCAAATCATTCCCAGGTAAAGCAAAATAATGCCGTACTAAACTGAAGGTAAGTCTGAGCAGATATATTAGTAACTTACAGGTTAAAAGAAAGCAAACAAATCCCCTTCTAATGTTAACTGCCATTAATCACATTTGAAACCTAGGAAACTCAAACCTTTGATTTTATTTTGAAGCCTAACATTGAAAACGACTGAAGCAATTATCTTAGTTCTACTTGCACTGCAAACCTCAGCTCTACAGTAACGATGTAGTCATTACCAGCACTTGAGTCATTTATAGAATACTAGAAGCCCAGAGGCATTTAAATACTTGGAGAATCTAAATATTAAAAATATCATGGCAAAAAAGAGTGGGCAGATGTGTGTATCTACATCCACATAATATTTATCAGGTAAGAATAATTCTACGCATGAACAATACCACATGGATTTAACAGGCTCTCATCAACAATTATGTATGTTACGATTTGGTTTTGATTTTTAAAGGAAAACAAACTAATGGTATTAAGTTAAAAGTAAAAAATTGTTTTGAATTATTAGGTCTCAAAGCTCAAATCTGCTTCACCTTCATTTAGGAACTTCATTTTACACTGAAAGTCAAAAGCAGCCCATCTATTCAGAAAAAGAATAGCATCATTACTAGGAGGGGGAATACACATATTTGATAAGATGAAAGAGATCTTCAAAACAGAGAAAAAACAGGAAGCACTACAAGGACAGGGTAACAAAAAGGACCTGTTCCAACAGGTAGGTGTGTTTTCTCTTGTCCAACTTTCTCCTCCATGCATTGGTAGATGCACTAAGGCAAGAAGAAGACAGATGGAAGGCACAAGACAGTTTATAAAGAAAATATACTCTCACTGCATTAATGGATGTCCTTGCCAGAATCTTTATGAAGCTGTAAAAGAGCTGGAAGCGTTTCAGTGCGGTTATTTCATGAGAACAGTATGCCTTTCCAGCAACGTAAATACTTGGTGAATGAAATGGATGCTTTTTATACACCTTTCCATCACTGTAAATTATTTCTGAAGGCAAACTGCCATTTGCAGGTAGTCTCCATTTAAACAACAAGAGAAATGCATCATGCAGATGATGTAAAACATAATGAATCTAATGTCAATATTAGAGAAACTGAGAAAATGGAAAGCATGTATGTATTTATTGCCTGCTTCCACTCTGAGTAATATTGCATATTAATCAATTGTCCTCTGAGGGGAAATGTGAGAAGGAGAACAACAAGAGAGTAAAGTCTTGGAAAGCGGTACCGTGTGCTTGAAAAGGTGCTAGAAAAGCATCCCGAGTGAAAGCCTGGCTACCTGCTTGCGGAAAGAGAGCTTGGCTTTCAAAGACGCCGAACACTGGCAACAGAGAGCAGCGATTCTGAACTTGCATACCTATTTTCAGTATTTTTCATCCCCTGCTTGGTATTAGAGTTTGGAATGAAAACCAACTCTCTGTTAAAATGTCCATCAGTTTCTGTCAGGTATATCTCATTAAAAACTCGCTATGTCATTATGGGGAGAACACATTTATCACACCCGTCAATTCAAATGACAAGCTGAGCACCACGGCCTAGGCTCTGTCTTACAGATATTTTGAGCTGTCCATAAACACAAGCTGGCCTTAAAGCAGTCAGAAAATTCCAGAAGAGGCATCTCCAACAGTCCCGTTCACAGTGGGGCTGTACTGAGCATCCCAGGTATGCACAGAGTGGGAGCAGGAAAGCTATTTCCACAAAATTCCTACTTCGGATCAATAGCAGCGATGTATTTTAGAGCAAAGCGCCTGATTCAAACTGGTACACAAGAGGTTCCACTTAAATTTGAGAAGAAACTTCTTCATGGTGAGGGTGGCAGAGCCTGGCCCAGGCTGCCCAGGGAGGTTGTGGAGTCTCCTTCTCTGCAGACATTCAAACCCGCCTGGACACCTTCCTGTGGAACCTCAGCTGGGTGTTCCTGCTCCATGGGGGGATTGCACTGGATGAGCTTTTGAGGTCCCTTCCAACCCCTGACACTCTGTGATTCTGTGACCTCTGCATGTTGGTACCAGATACACTTGAAGCAATGGAGTCCAGGCACATTAGATTTGTATTTACGCCACTCTACAAGCCTGGCAAAGCTGTGTCTGCTGCTAATGCTCAAGGTGCAGCAGTGTTCAGAGAAAGGCACATCATTTTCCAGCTGTAAAGGGGTGCATTTTCTTCAGAAAAAGCAGCATTTGATCCTTCAGGGTTTAAGTAGGAAACATGGATTTAATTTGTCATGAGATAAATTCTTACCTTGATCTAGTTCCTTGTCTGTTACTTGTCTCTCAAGCTGCTTCCTCAGTCTCTCATTAGTTTTTATGGAGTGCTCTAAACGTTGTCTCAGGATTCGAATTTCTTGCAGATGCTCCATTAATAACTCTAAATAAACCAAGAGACCACTTCTCGTTTAGCATAAATGATTGTATTCCTTTACACTATGTACTCCTGTCAAATCTAATGTGTGTTAATGCTAAGAAATTATACAGAGCTGTTCCAAACGGCAGATATTAAATATCTGACTCCACAAGAGTCTTTTTCCATATAGTGCCCAAACCTTGCATTTAGTGAAAACTCCTGTTTTACATTTTAACTGAAACAATGATCTGGTTTTAGGGGTCTTCATATTTCTTCTTCTTACAAAACTGTAGTAGGTAACAATTGCATCTAGTTCAAATTTCCAGGAAATGAATCCAAAGTTCTGCAATGCAGCTTCACATTCAGTCTCAACACACCAACAGTCCACATTTTTCCTTAGAACAATAGGAAGCTTACCACAGTAACTCAGATATAAATTTGACTTTGACTTACACAGTGCATGCCATAATAAATAAATCTGTTCGATCGAGTTTCATTACCGTACCTTTTCCTTCTTGCTTTGCCGTTCTACAATTTTTCTTCCATTGGCTGTAAGTTTCGGCTTTACTCAGGAACTTATCTGTTCGAACTGTCACTATCTTATTTGTCAGTTTATCCATGTCGTACACTCCTGGTTTACTCCGCAATATTTTTCTCCGGAACAGTACGTGCTATCTCAGCTATTAAATTTTCATCGCTGCCTATAACAAACTACTGCAAGCACCACTTGTGCTTAGTGAAACTATCCAGGTCAAACATGACACCACTTATTAATTATGCAGCACTTACAATTCTCAAGGAAACACAACGCTGGCTTTTATAAAATTAGAAAAATCTCTCTTTTTCAATGTAATGATCTCTTGACAATTGTCTGTTTTCCCCTTATAACTTGTCTATTTAAAGACCGTCTGGAGTACTGTAAAAGATGATAGTCTAAAACAACAAAGACACAAACTATCATAGTTAATTTTGTTTCAAACGGGAGGTAGTTCAACTCCTTGTCATCTCTGCACGCCTTATTACTGAAACGGCAATGATTATGCAAGATACTGGAAAGCTGAAGCAGACAAACATTCTTCATTATTTCTTAATTAGTTCCCTTGTGTCTTATGTATCACATTTTCCCAATATCTAGTGAATTTTCCAGTGGGAAAAAGGTTACCTGGGGGAAATTTGTTTGGCAGAAGCGCCAGTGTGTTGTGCTGTCCTTCCAGGTCAGGCCTGTGCTCAGGTGATCCAAGGGATGACTTTTCTGACAAATCAAAGTCAGACAAGCTATGAAGAGCAGATGGTACAGGCGATTCATCCTTCAGTTGCTGGTACATCGTGGTGTTCTTCTCATTATCCCTTTTGTGCCAAACAAAATGATTTAAAATGTAAAAAGTGTTGTTTTGGCAGCAAGAACAGAGAGCACAGTGTCAAATTTACCGGACAGAGGTAAAGCAAGTGAATTTATGTGACAGAACACGACAAACCACTGCCCATCACAGGTAGATATCACGACTGAAGCGGGCAAAAAGAGCCTTTGGTTTTTTTTAAATTGATATTTATTAAC
The DNA here is from genome assembly GCF_037038585.1 of Patagioenas fasciata. Taxonomy (NCBI): domain Eukaryota; kingdom Metazoa; phylum Chordata; class Aves; order Columbiformes; family Columbidae; genus Patagioenas; species Patagioenas fasciata. The sequence continues at coordinate 5,816,659 of NC_092539.1, forward strand.
AAAATGGATATGAAAGAAACAGGCAACCTAAGCAAAGCCCTCCCAAAAAGCAAAACAGTGGAAGTTATGCTACAAAACATGGAGCATCCTTGTCAACTGACCAAACAACCATATGTTTGATAAACATCCAATTGCACTCTTACCTTTGAGCTAATTCATAAAGTATGGTACCTTCTGTATCTATCGATTCTCCTGCAAAGCAGAAAGCTTGGATTAAAAACAGATGTTAAGCATTATAATTTTTCCCCCCACTGTCTTAAACCATCTGGCAAATGAATGAGAATTTAGAGAAGTCAACAGATACTCAAACACTGTGTATTGATGTCAAATGCTGTACATGAGCAAAATTATTTCTAACCCAACAACAAAGCAATAGCTTTCTGTGGAGTTCAAAAAAATGACTACGGACCACAGGTACCAGATTTCACAGCCATGGTGTGTTAGTTAGCATACAGATGAAAAATATGATGCTAGATGGCAAAAGGATTAGGTGTACATTAGGTGCCATTGCTTCTTCAATAAAAATCATATAAAAACAATTCCATCTGACTTGGATTTTGTCCACCCAGAGTCAGCCTAACCAATTATCCTTAATAAAAGGGCACACACAGGATTTTGCCTGCGATATTCTCAGTGGTACAGTGTGTCAGCACGAGCACAATTCAGTGCAAGAGACCTGGACTAATTTGAATACGGAAATAAGAGTTTCCTGGTGTCACCTTGACTCCCTATATTTTAAAATTTTTGTGCAATTAAGCAAAAGTGGCAGGCGAGGGTTGCACAGCTGAAATTTCAGGGGAATGAACTGAAGGTCAGGATGGAAATGCAGAGACAGACGGTTGTTTATGCTGCTTCTTTACAGTCAATTCTTAGTACGCTGGATGTTCTTTATAACCCTACAAACATCATTTTATTTTAATGTGTGATTCAATGCAACACCATTGTGTTAGATATATTGAATTGTCTCGCTTGTCACTGACTTTTCGTAGTATATAGGATACCATCTGTTGGTTTGGGGATTTTTTAAAGGCATTTAATGTTTATTCACCACACAGTCTTCTCATTTGTAATGCCAGGAATCTCTGTAGCCACTGAAATCATTGAATACACTCAATCTTTTATTACACCGCTCTGACACACTTGCCATAATACCTTTTTCTCATACACAACTCCTTTATATGAGCAATCGAAACTGCAACACGCTGCCACTATCTTTAATGAAAGGCAGAATACAGATCATTATTTGGCTGGGCCCTGGATGTTTCTGCACAAAGGATCTTCTAGAGCCAATTTCAGGAAGACGCAGGGGTCAAGGTCCCTATCAGGCCACCTCAAATATTTCTCTGAAGATGTTGGTTTTGCAGCTGTAGTTTGGGTCAGAAAGAGCAATACTTGCAATAGGAAAAGGTCTTTCTTGCCAGATTTCACTCATATTAGTATCTCCTTTCCAGCACTTCGCTGCTAACTTTCTTCAAAGTACAGACCGAAGGCAATATCACAGAATCTCACAGAATCCCAGAATGTCAGGGGTTGCAAGGGACCTCAAAAGCTCATCCAGCGCAATCCCCCCATGGAGCAGGAACACCCAGCTGAGGTTCCACAGGAAGGTGTCCAGGCGGGTTTGAATGTCTGCAGAGAAGGAGACTCCACAGCCTCCCTGGGCAGCCTGGGCCAGGCTCTGCCACCTTCACTGAGAAGAAGTTTCCCATTTCCTGAAATACAAAATCCTGAAGCCTACTTGTAATTAAAGTTTTACTAAGCTATAACCACCATATTTTGAACAGTTAAAATACGCACGTGCTAAGATAACTCAAAATGGAAGGTGCCAATATAGGGGACAACTACAGAAGTAAAATCAAGTCTTGTTTGAGCACTAAAATTTTACCTCCCTATAAATCATTTAAAAGCAACCAAGAGGAAGTAAGGCTTCCTTTTCACTAAAAAGAAAAAAAGTAATCAAACAAACCTTCAAATTTTAAGAACGTTAACACATCTCCGACAACAAGCACAAAATACTGCTACTTACCATACAGGAATTTCCTTTCTAGCTTCTCAAACAAGAGCACACTTTGATTCAGCTGTTCACGGAAGCCTTCAGCAACGTAATAATCTACATCGCTGGCCTGAAGCAGTTCCTCAAAAGCTTTAATAAGGCTCGTCAGATGCTGATGGTAAGCGACACAGGCACTGCAGATCTCTTTAATTTGCTGGCGTTGAAAGGAGAGTTCTTGAGCTTGTGAATGAACTAACGAATCATACCTGAGAAAATGAAACCATCTTTAAAGCAATTTTCTGACCATAAATAACATTTAAATATAAATAAAAAGTGAATTAAACTTATATTCCTAAGCTATAATTTTATGTGACTCAATTTTATTTTTAAATGCTTTTGCAGCCACAGTGAGAACTGTATTGTCTCTAACTATTGAGGTTTGTATTTATGGGCATAACTTGTGGGTTATTAACCTTCATTTAGCTGCTTCATTTGTCAGATGGGCAGAATGACTAAAGTGATGACTTGTTTTCTGCTTGGAAATAACCCGATGGCAGGCAAAGGTGCCAAACTGAAGTAAATAAGAGCGAATACATGAAAATAATCTTTAAGAATACACATATTTTTCCTCACTGGTTGTTTTTTTGTTGGCGGTGTTCGTGTGCTTGTTTTTAATTCCCTAGAGAAGAACCACTGGAGCTGTCCCTTCTTCTGAAACTTCATGTCTTTCCTGCCAGGAGCACAATATTGGACTTTCTGAGCTGATGGTTTCAACCCAGCCTGAAAATTCCGCCTGTCTCTGTATGTTTATTACCAGAGACATGACCGTGACAACCACTGTAGTGTCCAAACTCTTGTTCTCCACATGCCAGGATATAAATATCTATTCAGATCAAGTGAATTTATTCTGCACTTGCAAGCACAGACATCCCCTTTTTACTACCACTGTCTGTATCAGAGATAGAATTATTTCTATAGAATTGTACATTAGTGGAGAGAAAAAGGGAGAGGATCTGAAAAGCTACAGAGAATCAAACAATACAGGGGGCATAAACAAAATCTCTGACAGTGTGGGTTGTTACAGAATTTTTATTGTCATTTGTATAGAAATGCATAACTCATTCCGGGGTCTGTCACTTGTGACTCTTGCCGCTGTCCAAGACAGTGGCCATAAAAACTTTACAGCGATCCATACTGTCTCATTCCTTAATTTACACACTTAGACCTTCCTTTGTAAAATGGATGAGGTATATTTTCAAGGTATGTAAATTTATACGTACTGTGAAGCATGACTGTATTTTATAGCAGTAATACTAAGAGATTTACAATAGTCCATGTTGGTGGTTGCTCGGTGTCTCCAAATATTTCTACTCAAGGATTCTGAAGAAAGCCAACAGGCCAAATATCTTTTTGTTTTACCTCCTGCCATTCTACAGGCCCTCAGGACAATAATGATATTAGAGGGAGAAAAAGCAAGGATGGTGGTGGAAGTTAAACAAATATTTCCTCTTATGGGACCCCATTTGATGTCTGTGATTTGTATATATTCCAGACAGAATCACAGAATGTCAGGGATTGGAAGGGACCTCAAAAGACCATGGACCTGAGGTGTGGGGAGAGACACAGGTGTCTGCACAGAATTGTCACGGAGGACGATATGAGCTTATCAGGAGCAGTTCTGTTGCAAGAGAAATCCTGGTTTGTACTTCAAGGCATCTTTTAACTAAATGTTTCAGTTGCTCTGTGTTAATGTTAGTGAAATTCAGCCTTTACTGTAACAACACGCTGCTATGTGAACAAAATTATCTTCATATTACCTCCCTATGTTATTTGCTATTGCTGTTTACAAAAAGAAACCTGAAATGGTAATAGCTTTACTCACTTGGATGGTGATGTTTCTCTCAGTTTGTTCTGAAGATGACACAATTCATCAAGATGCATATTTGTAATTCGCTCTTTCTCAAGTTCCACCTCATTTGCTGACAGCAGTTCCTTCAGGTTTTGTGCTGTCCATGTATCGGGTGCTTCTGAAGACTCTGAATTCCTATTTTCAGTGTGGAGTTCGTAATCCATCAACAGATGTACACTAGGAAGTGTTTTGATTTCTTGCATAGCTGTATCTTGCACTTGAGTACCATGTCTTTCCGCAGGCAAGGCCGTGTCACTCAAAACTATATTGGAAAAATCGCTCGATAAAAGTTGGTCAGAGGTTTGTAAATTAAACACGAACATTTTGTACTTTTCAAGCTCAGACTTCATGTTCTTAATTCTGTGTTTCAATTCTTCTATATCATCTATGACTTCGCAGTCATCAAGTGCATCTGCACTCGTTACACTCGATTTGAGAGAACGTAGGCACTTGGAACCTGGATATGTGGTGGCCAAGTCAACGTCCTTATGTTCCACGGAATAAAACTCTTCATTTATCTCTTTAAAGGAACGCTGGGTGTTCGTGTGGCAAATGTTATGATGATTTTGCATTTCTGAAAAACAAGAGCCTTGCGTGTGAATATTAATATTACTTTATCTGACATTCTGTTCTTAACTGTACTAGAATGAATTCATTTACTTCTATAATAACAGAATAAAAATGCAGAATAATTACAAACTATACAATATTAGTTTTGAACCTCTGACTTCTTTCTATGATTCGCCCGTTAATTCAACTTGCACATCAAATGCTTCAAACCCCTTATCACCTTTCAAATAACAATACTCTTTTCCCCAATGACAGAACGTGACTTTTGCAATCCACAGTCCTGAATCAGACACCGATGAAGGAACAAAGGTGATAACCTCAAACATAAGGCCCTGCGAGTTAAAAGTAGACTCTATGACTTTACATTGCTCTTCCTAAAACTTCTAATTAAATATTCTTTTTCTCCTGGCTTCAAAAATCTATACAAAACAAATTGGAGCATGAAGTCAGTGGCATTTTAAAAAGATTATCAACAAAATAGTAAAATTTGAAAAGAGGGCTTTAATAACTTCTTTTTAAAATGTGTTCTAAACAAAATCCATAAAAATGATCGGTGTTAAAGGTTTTACTGGCACTCATTCTGCATGCACAGCACATCCCTTAGTTGACTTTGCCATTCATAAGTAAGGCAATCACCCCAGACTCAGACCAATAAAAGCTATATATTCCTACATATATTCTATGTTTACAGTTCTGTGTATGTCGAGGGCTGTATGTGCAAGTCTCTAAGAAAACAGTTATTTTCTGGTTACCAGTAAATTAAATTTTCCCCTTCTATTAGTTCTGCAAAAGATCACTACAAATTAGAACCTCCCTTTTGGGAGTGCGAGAGTCGGTCCGAAGATGGAGCAGTATTTGCCTGAACATCGCCATCAAGAACTGAGAGAACTGAGGCCCTGACAGAAAGAACGCATGGACAATTGGAGAGAGGCCCGAGGAGGAGCATTGTGTTGCACTGGTTTCTCCAATACGGGGGTTCTGCTGCTTACAATGGCTGCTGTGTGCACTTTGTCTGTTGCTTCAGCCAAACCAGCCCCAGCCTCTTGAAAGTGATTGTTATGAGGGACTCTTCGACTCAGGGACAAGAGCTGCCGTCCGGAAGTTGTCTTCTCACCTACAGCCTCGGTTACACGTGTTCCCCATCTGCTCCCCAAAACAATGGCCAACAAAAAGGAGCATGCCCAGAAGCTCGCCAAGGGTCCTGAGGTCACCCAATGGACCAGAGAAAGACCTCTGAATGCTGGACACGTAAGCATTGGCAAAAGGAAGCGTGAATCTCTCAAGCCTGTGCAGTACGAGCCTGGGCTGCGAAATCAAGGTGGAGACTGGGCTGAAACCATGGGAGCAAGGGGGGTGAAGAAGCATAAAAGATGACTCCAGAATGGACACCGGTGAAGATCTTCCCACCAGAGGATCCCAAACCACAACAGAGGACCGGCCGGACTCCATGGGACCGGAGACCAGAGGGAGGCTTCTGGAACTGGACTGGTGATAAACGCAACCTCGTTTCTTATCTTTACTTTTACTCTTTCTCGTTTCTTTTCCATTTTCTTTTTCTTACTCTCTCTCTATCACGTGCCACTTTATGGGCAAATTAATAAAGTAACACTGCTTGATTGAATTATAACTCCTTGGCATTTTGGTTGCCTTAATTTTGCGCTCTGAGATCAAGGTAAAAGAACCATCACGAGTCCGTCATCGAATGGACAGTGACAGGGAGTCAATCATTGGTCTTGCAGAGGTCTTAATACTTTCAAATAAGTTTCCATGGAGAATTCGAATGCCCAGCTTCAAGTTCTAAATCAGTACAAAATCTTGGAGGGGGGGCAGCTGTATAGGAAGGACCAAGTCAAGCCCAAGTACAAAAGAATAAAACCAAATATAACCTAAAAGCCAGGAAAACAATGAAGCTTCGATCCTAGGATATCAACATATATGAAATGAAGGCGAGATGATGTTCTCTGCAGCACACACATCACTGCACACCATTATGTGTCATTCCAGAGGTGACAGAATCACGGGACAGAAACGCTTCCATTGTGTGTGAATTCAAGAAGACACGTTGAATAAGAGAATGTGACACTCGGGTTCCTTCGCTTCTCCTTCCCTGGCAGCGGCTGCTGCAGGAACACAAGTTACAGGAGGTTGGGGACCAAGACGGACAAAACCCCAGAAAACTAATGAACTTTTCAACTCCGCACTCCTGATTTCACACAAATAAATATTTCTGATTATAATACTGGTTATACTTGTTAATAAAACGCTGTCCTTTAATTAAAGGAGAACTAACAAGCTCTCTGTGCATATATGTGTCCACACACACACAGGGCAACCATAAAGCACAATCCCGCAAACCAACCGACTGGCTTCAATGGAGCTACTTGTGCAAATAAAATTAATGATGTGACAAAGGATTGCAAAATTGGCCGTATCCTCTGTAGTCTATATGCGACATGTTAACCAGATTATTCAAGCCCTCCTGAAAAAGACTAATGGATGATGCAGAAACACGTAATGCACAGTATTAAGCCTATTTACATTTTCATTAAACGATTCCATTAGGTCTCAAGCTAGTTGAATGCCTTCAAATAATTCAGATAAGCAAAATTCTATCATCAAATTGCTTCATTCCAATAGTTCATAACTAGATGCAGAAGTAATAAGTAACAAACATTTAATTCAGAGAAGAGTTCAGAAGTGAGGACGTTAGCAATAGAGATCAGAGTTAGGCATACAACTCATTAGTTTTACTGGAAATGAGACTCATAAATCCCTGTGGCCCTTCTGAAAGCATAACCCTTAAAATACCAACTTGGATTCTTAGAGAAATTAATCCATACTAGCTAAAACATCCAAGATTTAAAATACACAAATAATGGCAAGGGAGATAGTTGCTTCCAGTTTTTTACAATGTTGTGCAATTCTTATTTTCACAATTTTGTACTATATCATATAAATGCCCTACCTTGATAGTTTTGCTGATTCTTGTCCCCTGCACCCAGATCAACACCTTGCAACTCCACCTGGACGTCACTATGATCCGGTTTGAGCGAGTCAACTGGTGAGCAGTGAGGGAAAATAACACAAAAGTCAGTAAGTGACTGAAAAAGATTAAGTAGGGAGAGTTAAAACAGAAACAAACAAACAAACAAAACCACCCCACCCTATGAATTCAAACTTGGTTCTCTGACAGTTTGGAACAGGAAAGTCATTTGAGGAAGACGAATTATTGAAAATGACATTACTGGTCATACAAAGCAGTGTTTGTACATACTTTTAAAATACCTAAACTATTTATAAGGATAACTACTAAGAATGTGAATTGCAAAGGCTTCCTATCAACAAATGAAGACAAAGTCACCTTTGTAATGTAACAGTTAATCAATTCTTAGTGCATTTTTAAATGCTTTATCTTCAGCTTGGAGAAAAGGCTAAAAAGTTTCTCCAATCTGAGCATTGATCATACACTAATCCTCTGCAATCTCCTATCACATCAGGTCTCAGAATTACTCCGTTTGCAGCACAGCAGTTATCCGGGGTGAAGAAATCCATGTGGAAAGGAAATCCCAGACTGCAGTGCTCATCGGCTCTGATTCATTTCAGGATCCAATCCAACACAGAGCCCTTCTCAGAATTCTCCGTAGGTTTTGCACATACCAAAACTAATTGCTATAGTCCTACCAGCTGGAGTATTTGCAATAAGGTTGTTCCATACCTGTCCCTTGCCACAACAACGTTCTCATTAACAACAAAGCCTCCGCAACCTCTGCCTTTGACAGCACCTCACTTGCTATTTGATCAAATCTTGTTCCTTGTATTTACATTTCCCCTCTCCCTCACCTATCCTTTACATCCTTACTCAGTTTTCAATCTAACTGCTAAGTGCATTTTGTTTTCACCACTCCAAATCTTTATACGATACCCACTGTTCCTGGCCTCACATTCACCATACTTTGCTGATCCAGGTACTTTGTCAGCACCTGAGTTTAAATTAACGCAGGCATGCTGCAAACAGACATGGATGACTTGACCGATCAGGAATATTGGAAAAACTTATTTATGCAGCAGAAACAAATACAGTATTTCTATACTCTTTTGTCTCCATTACAGACAGTTTTCATTAGACTTGGCATCCTATAACATTGACACATATGTGCGCATGTGTGGGCACCCTGTGAAACTGTCATTTATTATATACTTTATGTCATGTATACAAAGCACATCCCATTCCATACAAAGCTGTTTTACACTCTAGCATCAAAAAGAAAAAAAACAAGCATTTTTCAAGATCTGTGTTTGCCTATCCAAGAAAATAATAAGATTAAGCAGCATTGTAGCTGTGCAACCAAATGATTTGTTTTTATTTTCTGCTACAAGGAGAGAAGCCACTACTTCGAGCAGCATTACAAGACATTGCGTCTGCTCTTTATTTACCTCTCGCTGATGTGCTTTCCTGTGCAGGCTCTTCTTGCAGGTTTTCAGTTACAGACTCATTCGATACCAACTCCCCATTTGTTTGTGCCTCAAATTGTTTGGTTTGTACTTCACACGCTTTCAGACCTTCATTAGTTTGTAGTTTGGAATCTGACTTCTGCACGTGGGAGTTCAAAGGCACTTTTCCTAATGATCTGGATGACTTTAAGAGAACGGGCAGACGGGACTTCTTGGGCAGGTAAGTAGAATCAGTCTGAAAAAGGGATGGAATAAAACGGAGAGCTGGCAACTCGCATGTAACAGTCAAGCAAAGAAAGTATAAACAAATATCCCAGGAAAAAAAAACATTTCCAGTAAGATCAGTAGGTGTCACATTACAGAATCACAGAATCCCAGAATGTCAGGGGTTGGAAGGGCCCTGGAAAGCTCATCCAGTGCAATCCCCCCATGGAGCAGGAACACCCAGCTGAGGTTCCACAGGAAGGTGTCCAGGCGGGTTTGAATGTCTGCACAGAAGGAGACTCCACAACCTCCCTGGACAGCCTGGGCCAGGCTCTGACACCCTCAATGAGATGAAGTTTCTTCTCATATTTAAGTGGAACCTCTTGTGTTCCAGTTTGAAGCCACTACCCCTTGTCCTATCATTGGTTGTCACTGAGAAGAGCCTGGCTCCATCCTCCTGACACTCACTCTTTAGATATCTGTAAACATTAATGAGGTCACCCCTCAGTCTCCTCTTCTCCAGCTCCAGAGCCCCAGCTCCCTCAGCCTTTCCTCACACGGGAGATGCTCCACTCCCTTCAGCATCTTGGTGGCTGCGCTGGACTCTCTCCAGCAGTTCCCTGTCCTTCTGGAACTGAGGGGCCACAACTGGACACAATATTCCAGGTGTGGTCTCCCCAGGGCAGGGTAGAGGGACAGGAGAGCCTCTCTGACCTATTGACCACCCCAGGTACCATTGGCCTTCCTGGCCACAAGGGCCCAGTGCTGGCTCATGGTCATCCTGTTGTCCCCAGGACCCCAAGGTCCCTTTTCACTGCTCCCCAACAGCTCATTCCTAACTTATACTGGAACCTGGGGTTGTTCCTGCCCAGATTCAAGACTCTACACTTTCCCTTGTTAGATTTCATTAAATTTCTCCCTGCCCAGCTCTCCAGCCTGTCCAGGTCTCTGGATGGCAGCACAGCTTCCAGTGTCAGCCACTCCTCCCAGCTTGGTGTCATCAGCAAACTTGCTGACAGTGCACTCTACTCCCTCGTCCAAATCATTGATGAATATATTGAATAATATAGGCCCCAGTAATGACCCCTGGGGCAGTCTACTAGATCCAGGCCTCCAACTGGAAGTATAAACAAATATTCCAGGAAAAATAAACATTTTCCAGTAAAATCAGTAGGTGTCACATTAAATAGTTTTGAAAATAAGATCACAATACTCTTGCTATGTGGAAAACAAACATTCCGAGAGGAAAAAATAGAACAGTCGCACTGGTTCAATATTCTCCAAGTGCTGCTTATGCACACACAGCCACACAGTGAATGGTTTCGTTCATGAAGCAAATTCACCATCGACTGGCAAAGAGCTTCTCACCCAAAATGACCTCGCTAACTGCTACTTCCCAGTCTCCTGATTCATATCATAAATATCTGACAGCACGGTTACTGTTTTCCCTTCTTTTTTTTTAATGAAGATCCTCCTAATTTTTCACAAATTCCTCAACATATTTTGCTTTCTTCCTTTTGCCTCCATCCAACAGGCCCTACCTCACAGCAGCCTCTTCCACGCCTTTGAGCAAATCCACATAACTTCGCATCAGCCACAGAGGAAATTTATTCTGCCACAGAGAAATTCCTTATGAACAAGAGCAGCTTCTTCACCCATACGCTCTATAAATTGCTTCTGCGTGATTCCTATTTCCTGCTGTAACAGACATCCTATCATTGGAGTTGGGGGGAGAAGTTAAATATCTTTAGTCACTCCACCTTTTGACAACTGCATAAAATAAACGTGTCCCTGTTTAAACCGCAGAGCATAAAATAGTGCTATCGCCAAAACGATTAAAATGTGCTGTATGCTGATGAGAGTTATGGAATTGTGTGTAATAATAACAAAAATCAATAATGGCATGTTCAGATAGATTCAGTTAGGTTTTTTTGCTGTTCATTTGCTCCACTAGCGTCATAAGTCCCGTAATTTCTTTTACCACCCAGTGTATTCTGAAATACCTTTCCACATTCATTTCGTAGCAATTATACTCCTTACACAATTTAAAATAATAAAAAGCAAGTTCCATTTTCCTAATGACATACTCAATTCCTTTCGTACACACATGAATACAATATAATTTGGAGGCTGAAAAATAAATCCAGGTGGGATGAACTTCCTGCTAGTTTTACTAAACTGCACTAATAACGTCGAACAATTTCCAGCTGTCTGAGGGTTGTTGTCCAGACATATATGTCGCCCAGATTACACAAAGTCCAGACCAGCTGGCTATGCAAAATTATTTATAAAAGCCATTCAGAAGCAGAAGATACACCGCATTAGTGCGAACAAGATGCTTTTAACGCAATGGACTGGGGGATTGCACTGAGGTTACAACTGATTAAACTAGAGGGGAATCTGGAAAGCGCTGAATCAAAGCAACTGAAACTCCATGGAAACAAAAACTTGGAAAAAGGAGGATGGCAGAAAGAACTTGAAGTATGAGGGATCATCCTTCATTCCTGAGGAGTGAAACCAGCAACTCCAAGAAGATCGTTAGTGCTGTTAAGTAAGTCATCACAAGCAGATCTCCATTACCAGACCAGGTCCTCAAACTCCTTCCCCATCTTCACTCTTCCTGTCAATAAGGAAAACTTTAAAACTATGAACATACCTGAAGATACTCTGATAGATTTTGGTTACATGTAAATGTTCAGTGAAACCACACCTGGAATATTGTGTCCAGTTGTGGCCCCTCAGTTCCAGAAGGACAGGGAACTGCTGGAGAGAGTCCAGCGCAGCCACCAAGATGCTGAAGGGAGTGGAGCATCTCCCGTGTGAGGAAAGGCTGAGGGAGCTGGGGCTCTGGAGCTGGAGAAGAGGAGACTGAGGGGTGACCTCATTCATGTTTACAAATATATAAAGGGTGAGTGTCAGGAGGATGGAGCCAGGCTCTTCTCAGTGACAACCAATGATAGGACAAGGGGTAATGGGTCCAAACTGGAACACAAGAGGTTCCACTTAAATTTGAGAAGAAACTTCTTCTCAGTGAGGGTGTCAGAGCCTGGCCCAGGCTGCCCAGGGAGGTTGTGGAGTCTCCTTCTCTGCAGACATTCAAACCCGCCTGGACACCTTCCTGTGGAACCTCAGCTGGGTGTTCCTGCTCCATGGGGGGATTGTATTGCATGAGCTTTCCAGGTCCCTTCCAATCCCTGACATTCTGGGATTCTGTGAAACAAGACAAAACTTTTGTGCGTTACTTAGGTTTTGATTTTTCACGGGTATCAGAACCTATGGTTAAGACTGGCATGAATTTTCCAGGGCGCTTGCCAGGGACCAACCATACATACCAAAATCTTTTCCATAAAAACCCGAACTATACAAAATGTTTATGCCTGTACAGAACAAAGGCTTGTCAACATCTCCTGGTTTACAAGCCACTTCCTTCAGAAAACTGAATCCAACATGAACGAGCCAGAGTAAAAATGAGTTGTTCCCAATTGCCAGCTCACAGAAATCTCTTGATCACTGAAGTCATGGAAGCCGCTCTTTGCAGAAGGTGCTACCACGTTCTCTACTAGCAGTGCAAAGAATCAAAAGCAATACTCTCCTTGTCTGCAAGAGAGAAGATCTTCAAAGAGTTCAACTTTGCTTCTCTAGCTGTTACTAAAACAATACAGATGAAGCCTTTAGCAGACACTTGTTTTCCCACCTCTCTGGTTGGGATCACAGACTGTCTGCAAACAAACGGCTTGGAAACCTATCTGGCAAAAGCAAACTATATCTGTACTCACAAACGGGATTCTGTGCACTGAGGTTCCAACCAAACACCAAGAGCTGAGCTCCAGGTTTATAGAGCACGACCGGTCATATTCTCGAAAAGCAAGACACAATGATAAGATGTTAATAAAAGCACAGAATTAAGATTCGAAATTGTTGAAATCTGCCATTGACTCTTCACCCGCCTGCTCTCAGACTTCATGCAAATCTTCAGTTCTGTAGAGCTCATTTGCCATTTAGACTCAATAAGCTTTCAGTTCAGAAGACTCTGGTTCTGAACATCTAAGCAGAGATATAAGGTACTACATAATCAGACCATTATGTTAGAAACAATCTCTTTTTCCAAAAGCTATAACATTTACTAGTATCCAGTCCCGGTGAGGATTGAAATTCAATTAATTAATGTTCTAAAGCACACTGAAGTATGCGATGAAAAGCTCTGAACATTAAGAACAATTATCTAAAATATATTTGGTTTACATCTCTTTTTCTAATTGTAAAAATTACACAAGAGCAAGATTTAATATTTGAAATGAAACGTATTTTTCTCTTTTATACATGTATTCCCCAAGTACCCAAAAAAGAATTTTAAATAAACTTACTTCATTTGCTCTCCTTCTATAAAAAAGTCTTTCATGCTGTTCACCCTCCTTATACACATTTTCTTGCTGATGTTCTCTTTCTGCATTTAATCTTGAATATTTTGGCTTTTCTTCTGAGGCTCCTTTTTTGCCTTCATGTTTGAATCTCATGACATTACTCTCTAAAGTCATTGTTTGTGTAGCTGCATCTTTCAATTCCGCTTTCAACAACTCTATATCCTTATTAATCTGTGGCGCTGCATCCAGATAAAGCTTCTCTTTCCCATCAAAAGTTGACTTCAATTCTACTTGCTGCTTTAAGAATTTATTGACCTGCTTGAAATGTTTGAGTTCAGCTCTTAGTTGAATAATCATTTGCCTGAGATCTTTTTCATCCTTTTTCTCTATATCTTCACTTGAACATTCTTCCTCTGTTGTGTTCAGATGATCTAACAGTTCATTTACAATTTTCATTTGTTCTTGTCTGCTATACTCAGAAAAAAGAAAAGGCGTGAATTTTGATCTTTATTTAAGAAAACACGAATACATTCTAAGAAACTCTTTTGCAGTGTCTTGACTTACTTGAAATTCCCAGGAGATTCCATTTTACTCATTAACAAATTACTCACTAATGAAAAGAATGTTTGAAACCTTTTCACAACACGAAGTTATATCATAAATTATCTCACCAATGCTTTTCTCATATTTATGACCATATATGCACTATCGCCCCTCTCCCCATTTGTGAACAGATACTAAAGCTCTGGTCACTCCATCAATTGCTTACGTTACATAGCAACCTCATCTGGGTGTTCCTGCTCCGGCAGGGGGATTGCACTGGATGATCTTTCGAGGTCCCTTCCAACCCCTGACATTCTGTGATTCTGTGAAACCAGCTCACTTCAGACCATCAAACTGCCCCAGATAACGACTGGTCCATGGCCAACAGTTTGGAGTGCAATGTTTTAAGAGAAACTTAAGCTAAATAAGAGGCATTTAAAGACTAAGAAAGCCCTCAATTTCTACAGATGTTTTCGTGTGTCCAATAGAGAGCTGTTTGTGCCACTAAACATATAAACCAGCATTTAAGATGACTGCATTTGCAGAGCTAGCATTTGAAATGGCAGAAGCTAACCAGGCTTTTATGTCTTTGGTACCTAGTGTCACCAGTGAGAATTCAGTTATGCAAAGTACAGGCTCATCACCAGTCAATACAGTCATTTTCACTTGAACATCGAAAAGATCACACACTAGAATGGTAAAAATGATGATGCTGGAATCACTCATTAGCAGACTTGTGAGAAAAGTTAACAAATAAAAAAATGCTATCTATTCATCCTCTCACAGGGTAGTATCTCCTCATTTACCACTAACAAGTGCTTTGATAACTAAGCCCATTTATGCCTTTTGGAGAGACTAGGCCCACCCTGCAAACAGCCCCTACAGTAAAGCTCCGTATACCAGTAACTTTGGAGAGGTTTTTTCCTTGTAATGGGTTTTTCATAAGGATTTCTACTGATAGTATGTTTCCTAATTACTTAATTGCATGATAGACTAAAATGGCTCTGAAGGCGCCTTGCCAATTTCTCAGGTAAATTAGACAGTGCCATTATCTAAATTCACTTTAGCAAAATTACTTTCTTCTCTTCTTAAATAGAAATACTGTCAAAAGCAGACCATATCCCTCATACTTACGTAGATTCCAGCACAGATGTTCTATTTTCTCTTAAAAGAGATGTGAGCAAGTTCTCTTCTGTTTCATGTTCACTCATTCCTGTTCTGTCAAAGTGTTTGCCATTTGTATCACGTTCAAACTGAGGCTTATTTGGACTCCTATAATGTCTGTCTTCGCAGAAACTCTCTGAATAGCCCGATGGAGTTATCTGTGAAAAAATTGCAAACATTTTCTTATTACACAGGTATTTAATGTTCTATTAAATTCAGGGCTGTAATCTTTTTGTAATCGGGTTTTGTAATTCCTGACGCTCTTTATCTACATTAAGAAGCATCCATAGACATTTCACTTACTATTTATTAATAGAAAAACTAATTAACATCTATTTCATATGATTAATTCATAGTGATCAGTTGTTTAGTAAGTAGTAAGTAGATTTCCCTGAAGGTCATTATCTATGAAGAGCTATGAAACTTCTAGAATGTAGCCTGTAGATCGCAGCTAATGTTTTTATTAGTTCACCTTTGAATCATGTGTCCATACAGTACTAAATTCTGCCCTGCGATCTCCAGATGGGAGCCCTGATGGCCAGGACAAGAAGCAACTTCAAGTATTTACAAACTGCCCTTTTTTTGTACGTAACACCATAGACATGTCCTAGGTTCTCACCAGTATTTCAACCTCCATTTAAAATCAGTGAAAGTCTCTTGATTCAATTATATGAGAAGTCATACTGGGCCCATTTGGATCCAATTTCCATCAGCAGCAAGAAATAAAGGTGTTAAAGAGTCAAGAGAACCTTTACAATACATCACTTACCTGTTTATCCACCTCACAAGGAAAATCCAAAGATACTTGAAGGCATACCTAGTAAACAGAGAAACACAGAAATTGCACATTTCAAAGAACAGAACATCATTATTCTTCCACATTACTAACCAATATGCCACATTTTGTGTCATGTTTTGGTATGTTATGATTTACACAGAATCCCAGAATGTCAGGGGTTGGAAGGGACCTGGGAAGCTCATCCAGTGCAATCCCCCCATGGAGCAGGAACACCCAGCTGAGGTTCCACAGGAAGGTGTCCAGGCGGGTTTGAATGTCTGCAGAGAAGGAGACTCCACAGCCTCCCTGGGCAGCCTGGGCCAGGCTCTGCCAACCTCACCAGGAACAAGTTGCTTCTCAAATTTAAGTGGAGCCTTTTGTGTTCCAGTTTGAACCCATTGCCCCTTGTCCTATCATTGGTTGTCACCGAGAAGAGTCTGGCTCCATCCTCCTGACACTCACCCTTTATATATCTGTAAACATTAATGAGGTCCCCCCTCAGTCTCCTCCAGCTCCAGAGCCCCAGCTCCCTCAGCCTTTCCTCACATGGGAGATGCTCCACTCCCTTCAGCATCTTGGTGGCTGCGCTGGACTCTCTCCAGCAGTTCCCTGTCCTTCTGGAACTGAGGGGCCACAACTGGACACAAGATTCCAGGTGGGGTCTCCCCAGGGCAGAGCAGAGGGGCAGGAGAACCTCTCTGACCTACTGACCACCCCCTTCTAACCCACCCCAGGTACCATTGGCCTTCCTGGTCACAAGGGCCCAGTGCTGGCTCATGGTCACCCTGTTGTCCCCAGGACCCCAAGGTCCCTTTTCACTGCTCCCCAACAGCTCATTCCCAACCTATACTGGAACCTGGGGTTGTTCCTGCCCAGATTCAAGACTCTACACTTTCCCTTGTTCTATTTCATTAAATTTCTCCCTGCCCAGCTCTCCAGCCTGTCCAGGTCTCTGGATGGCAGCACAGCTTCCAGTGTCAGCCACCCCTGAAAGGTTCAACTTTAATTACACTGCATGATCTTCTAAGGTCCCTTGCAACACGAGTTACTTTGTGATTCCTGGATGCTTTATATTACATCAATTTTGAACGACAGAATAAGAGGACAGCAGATTCCTGTGTGTATGAAAATGTGGTCAACAAGTTACCAAAACATCAACTCTAAAGAAGGATCTACAGTATTTTTTCCTCAATCATAGTAGCAAGTGAACCTTATACAATTTGTGTTATAGGCCTGACTGCAATGGAGGTTGAAGATCAAAGCGTGTGCATGTAAAGAAACACCATTTTCAGGGATTTTCTGTCATCTCCATTAAGGAAGATTATGAGCACTTGAACAAAAGCAAATAAGGACCAGAATGAAAGTTATCATGACTGCAAAACCCTAGCAGCAGAAAAATAGAGGAAAAAGCTTTCAGAAACTCTTTAGGACAACAATTAGTTGAAAGCAAAATCAGATACCAAGAGAAGTATGCTTTGTTTGCAAAAGACTTCACGTTCTAAGAAAATGTTTAAAGGCATGCAGAGAAAAGAGCACTGAAACATAATGTACCCAGACTGGAGTCCTACCTGGCTGACCCTCTCAGAAAATGGACTGTTCCGTTTCTTCCTGTCATTGTCACCATCTTCAGTCTCCATCACAGCCTCCTCTGTTATTTCAAGACACTACACAAAGTATGGAATGATGTGAAAATGTAGCACAAAAAAAAATACTGTGAGATGAAACATGCATAAATAAGTCAGTGACATGTCTTAAAAGAGAAATAAAAAAAGCCTGTAATACAAAGTAACAAACACGGGATTAGATTTCTTCAACAAGATCAAAGAAAATTAATATAAAACCCAGGCATGACTCATATTAAATACAGTGAAACTTAATCTTACACATTCCTTCATTTTCATTTAACCCTTTCTCCTCAGAATTTACAAAACAATAAAAAAAATCACTTAACCTCTTCTGGCAAAGGCCTCCCGCCTCCAGCCATGTTCTAATCGTGCCTATTTTATTTGCCAGCTTCCAGAATTTATTTTCACTTGCTACACAATTTAGGAAGAAATAGATGCTTGTAAAACAAAGCCCATGGGCAAGGCTGCTTGAAGGTAAAGGGGCCCAAGATGCTTGGTTGGTGTTCAGGGACTGTTTCTACCGGGCATAAGATCAGAGCATCCCGATACATAGGAAGTCAAGGAAGGGAGCCAGGAGACCTGCGTGGTTCAACAGGGAACTGCTGGGTCTGCACAAGTGGAAGAGGAGAGTTTATAGATCATGGAAGGAGGGGCTGGCCACTTGGGGAGAATATAAGGCTGTTGTCAGAAGGTGTAGGGAGGTAACTAGGAAAGCTAAGGCCTCCTTAGAATTAAACCTAGCAAGAGGGGTCAAGGACAACATGAAGAGTTTTTTCCAATACGTGGCAGATAAAACTAACACCAGAGGCAATGTAGGCCCACTGATGAACAAGGTGGGTGCCCTGGTGACAGAAGATACAGAGAAGGCAGAGTTACTGAACGCCTTCTTTGTCTCTGTCTACTCTGCTGGGGGCTGTGCTGAGGAGCCCCGCACCGCTGAGGCCCCAGAGGAAGGCTGGACAATGGAGGAGTTTGTCTCGGTTGATGAGGACTGGGTTAGGGAGCAGTGAGGCAATCTGGACATCCATAAATCCATGGGTCCAGATGGGATGCACCCACGGGTGCTGAGGGAGCTGGCCGAGGTCATTGCTGGACCGCTCTCCATCGTCTTTGCAAAGTGTTGAGAAACGGAAGAGGTGCCTGAGGACTGGAGGAAAGCAAATGTCACTGCAGTCTTCAAAAAGGGCAAGAAGGAGGACCTGGGGAACTATAGACCAGTCAGCCTGCTCCAGAGGGGGACTGGAATGGATGAGCTTTCGAGGTCCCTTCCAATCCCTAACATTCTGTGATAGAGCAAGGACACATGTTATAAAAAATATCTTTTTGCTGTAATCATGGGATGGCCAAAGTCCAATAATATTGGCTTTTATAAAAAACGTGCTAAAGTTTAATCTTCCTTGTGCAGATTCAGATCGAAGCCCACATTTGTGTATCAAAATTAAACTTATTTGCACATATAACTTCTCCACCCACAAGAATCATCTTTTATGACTCAATATTTTTAATATTTGCTTTTCCCAGGTCATTATTTGGATCAATAAGTGATGCTTCTTAGAATGAAACTCTCCCCTGAGAAGCAGGTTATGGGACACTATGACAATAAATGACGCAGTTTGAGCCTGGTCCTACAGTTCTGTGTCTGAGAGGTTGAAAATAAACTTGCTGCGCTCTAAGGAGCACAACCTAATGTTCAACAGAAGATTAAAAGAAAATAAGTGTCTTAAGGCAAGGAAAAAAAATAGTCTACCAAGACTAAGCTACCTGTTTAAAGTATTTCCTTGGAGACTGGAAACCTTGAGAATGTTTTTCCTAAATGAACCACTGATACACTTGGTTTGCAAAGATCCCTGGAGCCCTGGAGGCTGAAATCACCGAGGCCGCTTCTTTTTGAGAAAGCAGATGTTCAGAGGACAGTACAAAAACAGCCTTTTCCTCTCCTCCTCCCTCCCTTCCGAACATGAAGCCAAGAAGCAGAGTCCTGGGGGCTGTCAGACCTTTGGGAGATGCCCTGCAGAGGCACCAACGTGCAGATTCATCTGATTTGTGCTCAACGAGAAAGATGGGTTCATTTTAAGAACCTGAGAAAGATACGTCTTTCTGTGTCTGTCCAAATTCCTCTTACAGCACATATGTTAATGTCACCTCAGCACTACCTGCCAACAAATTCTAGCCCAAAATACGCACAAAAAAATAGAACTTGGGTTTTTTTGACAATGGTTATTAGTATGCAAAACACACTGTTGTCACAATCCATGAGCCAAAAACTCGGTAGCTATTTATTGCCAAGAGTGATAAAATGGTACCTCTTAAACTAAAAACTTTTAATTACAGATCCTTTAACCTTTGAGCTCCATAGTACTATTAACATTCTGGCCCAGGTTAAAATATCATATTTTACTTTCCTATTTTACCAGAATTTTGAGGTTTGTTTCTATTTTACAAGCTTCATTCTTTGCCATCCTACATCTAATTTCACTTAGACAGTTTTTTAAGTAAGTAGCCCTGTATGTTCTTTCCATGCTGAGACAAACGCAGGAGTGCACAGTGTCTTGTCATGATTATATTAGCAATGGACACAAATTCTTTGGCCATTAACGATGGCATCGGTGGGGGGGCAGCACCCTCTGCCGGATGATGAGGCAAATTACTAAATGTAATTAATCTATAGCAAGTGCATGCACTCGAAAACAGATTGCCCACAAGCTTTTCATGCAAACCTATTACAGTAACATGTAAATTCATTATTTTAATGAAAGCCATGGCATCCCTGAAGGTCGATCTATAAATTAAAATATATTTCAATTAAAGGTAACATGAGCACATCTTAAAATTGAAAACAGCGAGAATATTTTGTGACTTTTGGTGATTGCTCCCATTGCATCTGCAGCACATACAGTAAAAGACATGACCCTTCTTCCAGATTCTGCAGAATAAACTGTCCTGCAGAAAAATCATCAATGCCACAGTCCCAGGTCTAGAATTAGGCAATCCCTACACACAATCGATTCAAACTATGCCTGATTTTTAATTGAGTTAATTCAGAAATCCAAGACGCAAAATACTAGCAACATCACTATTCCTTTACTATTTTTACCTTTCTATTCAATATGTGGTGTGCAAGAACAATGTAACTGAAAGCAAAAACCACAGCACAATATAAAGAAAGGTACTACATTATAACAAGCTGGAAGGGTCACCAGAACCTGCCGGAGCCTCCTGAACATCCTCCAGCATTCACACATAATAAGACACATGGGGAAACAGCACCCAAAATGCTGCTCAGTGGAAGGATTTTGCCAAGATCTCTTCTTCCCCACAGCTCAAAGCAGCCTCGGCTTTGGGCAAAAGAACGGAACCCCCCAGGGTGACCTCCTTGCACCCCTCAGCAATCCACCACTTCTTCATATACTTACATGTGCTACACTGAGGAACAAACGTGTTTAAGTGACCCAACATGCTATTCTTTCTTTTTCGGCCTCAGTGAACCTTAGTTGTTCTGCAGACACAGAGGAGATATGAACTGAGCTCTTACAGAACCAGACACAGCCTGACAATGACTCTTGAACAGCAGACATTCAGTAATAGCTAAAATGTTACATAAGATAGTGTTTTCTTTGTAAAATTAACTATTCCCTCTCCTTTCAATTGGCAAAACAAATGTATCACATACCCAATTAATATTTTAATGTGTAAGTTGTTCCCTTAAAATCAACTTGAGACATTACTGAGCACTTGCATTGAGCTGATTCTGTTGTGCTAACATCTTGAAGTTGTTTACATCATTAATTTAAAAAGTTATTATAAGGAATTAGCAACCTAAGCCCTGGGGGCTTTACACTCATTCTGCACTGATGGAAATGACTCCACAAGGTATATTAGATGTGAGAGTCGGATTCACTACTTTAACACAGAAAACCTACCTCACTGTGGTTTAATATCTTCAGTGCTTCCTTTCCTTGAGAATCTGTTGAACAACACCCAAGCTGTTTTTTCTTAAGCTCTTCATTAATTGACTGCAGATCTTTAACCATCAAGAGAAGGTCAGTAACCTGAATAACCAAAAGAAGAACAAGCAAAACGAGTAACATCTATACTAGCAGGAAAACGAATGAAGATTTGCAAATTCTGGGAAGGAGTGTGCTATACAGAAATATAAATTATAGACACCACTACCACCTACGTGATTAATACAAGTGCATGAAATACACATTGTAGGATACTTAATGTCAAAACTTTTCTTTGGAGTTGGTATACTTCATGATGACTAAAATAGGGTATTGAATCTGAAACTTGAATCCAGATGTCTAAGGATCATAGAACCTTTGCGGCAAACCATCCGTCTTTCAGCTGATTCTGAAGCTCATGCGGTGGAATAAAGACTGAACAGCTCATAAAAGGTGGATCACAAACCACAGAGATGAGAACTTCAAATCCTTTCAGAACTACTCAACTGTACCTACACAAACCTTTTTGAGAGAGGCACAAACTATAAGTGAAGCAGAATTAATTTGTTACAAATGGTTAATAATAAAAAAGATCAATACCTTTTTCTTAAGCTCTTCAAGAGATAGATGGTCTATCTGTAGGCTTAAATGGTCTTGCTCTCCTAAACAGATACTCATATAAGATGTTTGATCTCCACAGAACGATTGTGTTTCATCTGTCGAAATAACCAAGGACAGGAATTATTTCAGGAACTCTGTTTGCAGGAGAAAACAGCATAAAATGCAAAGACAGGACTTTTTGAATAAGAACCTACTAATAAGTCTGTGGGAGGCCAGTTCAAATGTTTCATCCCCCAAAATAAGCTCTCTGGTTAATTGAACAAATTTTGTCCTCATATTTCTTTGTTCTTCTGACACGCAGACATGCCGTATTTTCTGTGGCTGCATTTTCCGTGGTTATCAGCATGAGTTGTGAACGTAATTCTGAATTATAATTTGCATATTTAGCATTACAATTAGAAATAATTTTTAGGAAGGATAAGTAAGGCATGAATAGTTATTCTGTTTTAACTATATTTTTATGAACATGAAATCATGGTCTCAAGGCAAAAAGCCGGGTTAGACAAAGTTATTGAATTTATTTTGCTTTTGGGTCAAAAGATTGCATTAATTTAATTGAAAATAGCTACTTATTAATTTCCTTTATAACTGCAGGAATGATTTGTTATGTTTCAATAAACACCTGTTCATTTACAATACAGATGACAGCTAATTCTATAAATATTAGATAGGGATAGGCATATATAAATTAGGACAAAGAAGAGACATCCAAGTCCTACTCCCAGCTCTGACACTGATCCCATGGCTGCTGTGAGGACCCAAAGCTTCAGAAATCATTGCTAATTCTGAGGGTACCCTCAGGACCCTTTGGTCTGTCCTGGGTGTTCAGCATCTCTGCACTTTTGGGGCTGGAAACTCTGAACCGGCAGCAGCTTCTCGTTCCTCACCTACCATGGCTGTCAAGGGAGTGATGCTACAACTGAAAATCTAAGTTTAAAGGGGTAAGCGAACAGCCTTTATTGTTATTTATAGATTCCCTATGGAATAAAACAGATACATCTGTACATACGCAGTAAACTATATTTAAGAATGTGCACTTATATTATTCTTTTCTATATCTAAGTATATACTAAAAACACCTCCAAAGAAGTACAACAAAAAGAGCTAGAAGGCAAGCTACATTTCAAAGCTTTACAATTTCTGAAATACAAAATAATAAAACCTCAAGAAAAGGGATGGGTTGCACATGTATATACACACCTTGGCGGTTTTTAATGTCCTTAATCTGATCTTCTAAGACCTTCTGCAGATTCCGATTAGCTAAAACGTCCTCTTCTAGTTGTTTCCGCAACATGAAAATGTTGTTTAGTTCCGTTTGCAAGCTGTTTAGACTAAAGAAAGGAAGAAAAAGAATCTGTAAGATGCAATTTGAAACATTTTGTTGTGCACCTCCACATCTTTTCAGCATCCAGGCTTCCACAAAGAGCCCATTGCACATCGGCCATGCTGGTTTTCATCACACAGTCACATCATTTGATGTATAAGAATAAATAAATCACTACAGAGAAAGATGAGACTAAGCCTTTACATACACGTCCTTTTCTTGCTGCTTTGAGCTGTGCTGCTTGTAAGTCAGTTTAAACATGACAGATATATTCTACCAGCCAACTCCTGTGTAATTCCTTTTAAAGAAAACCAAAATTACCAACTTCTGAGAAGCATGTCAGAAAAACATCATTTTTATCATACTGATGGCTCTGTGATTCCATTATAGAGCGACCACGGAACCTCTGTTCCCTTGCTACAGAACTACACTCTACAAGATTTTTTAGATTGTGTTTCATTGAAAATATGATCCAGACACAACTAACAGTTTTATTTCTCCATTCATCCAACAGTCTGTAAAAAGACCTTTTAAGGTCTAAATTGGCTCAATTATCTCAATGGGGTGTAAACATCAAAACTTAAAAATGATAATTTGTCAACGTGACTTAATTCTTTAAGTAGGTTTCTTCTAAGGTGGCCACCGAAGCTCCTCCTTTAGCATCGGTCACTGTCCCGAGAGCTCACGGTGTCAGCACCTCTGGCTCTCTCTTGCTAGATCATCCCCATACCCATCAACAACACTGACAAGACTGTGCCGATCAGTCCATAAAAAGACTTAACAGTAAAAACTGAAATTATACTAAAATGAACCAAACTTAATTTAATAACAAATAAATAACAAGGTATTACTGAACTCGTATTGTTTGTTTTCACATTGATTTCATTCAGAACCTCACTGTTTTAAGACAAAAGAAGCTGCTGTAGAATTTCCAATCCACTGCACTAAATGCAGGAGGCTCTACAGAACATACAGCACATCATACTCGTGCGAGAATAACAGCATATTGTAGAAATGCATTAATTAAAAGACAACACATATGAAAAGACTCGCAGTCTGACTTGTGACAAGTGTGCTGGTGTGTTTATTGCTTTAACCAATTCTCCCTCACTCAAGAGCATCTTTGAAAGAAGAGCTCTTAAATGCTCGGAAAAATATTGAAAATAAATACAAACCAACACATTACTATAAGCTAAGTAAGCACATTTCCTCCTTTTCATGAGTTGAAGGTTCCAAAAGAAAAAGCATTGATTCCCTGCTTGGAGAGACAAGAAATGTCATGGTCCTGACATCCGGTAGCTTATTTTGAAAAACAACCATCCAGGTTGCTTAAAATAAATAACGCCTAAAAGAAGATATGTCAGCAAGAAAACAGATGTTTGCCTAAAATCCGTGTCACTGCTGATGGCAATTACACAAATGAGGACGCTGAATTTATCTGCGGGGTTGGTTTATCAGCTCCTCAGAACTTTGGGGGTACAAGGTTTCCTTGGTGAGATTTACAGCACATCTCAGCCCCCAAAACTACGAGGAGGAGAAATGAGAAGACCTGCCCCCAACTCCCCGCTCTGCTGTTCAATCACTGCGCATCCCCTGCATGAAAACGCAGCGCTCTGTGCATCCTGTAATTCCGCATCGCGAAAACAGAACTAATGATCCTGCTCCTGATCCCGCACAATTAATTGTAAAGATCCTGTTATACTGATGATGGTAACTACAGTTATAATTTTCCTCCTTTGAAAGATCACAGAATCCCAGAATGTCAGGGTTTGGAAGGGCCCTGGAAAGCTCATCCAGTGCAATCCCCCATGGAGCAGGAACACCCAGCTGAGGTTCCACAGGAAGGGGTCCAGGCGGGTTTGAATGTCTGCAGAGAAGGAGACTCCACAGCCTCCCTGGGCAGCCTGGGCCAGGCTCTGACACCCTCACCATGAAGAAGTTTCTTCTCAAATTTAAGTGGAACCTCTTGTGTTCCAGTTTGAACCCATTACCCCTTGTCCTATCACTGGTTGTCACTGAGAAGAGCCTGGCTCCATCCTCCTGACACTCACCCTTTAGATATCTGTAAACATTAATGAGGTCACCCCTCAGTCTCCTCTTCTCCAGCTCCAGAGCCCCAGCTCCCTCAGCCTTTCCTCACACGGGAGATGCTCCACTCCCTTCAGCATCTTGGTGGCTGCGCTGGACTCTCCCCAGCAGTTCCCTGTCCTTCTGGAACTGAGGGAACTGAACAATTGCCCATTACAAAATTACCAGCACTCCAGTTAAGCTGCACCCTTTTTCACAACTTCTGACTTTTGCCCTTTGAGTTTAGATTATACACCAAAACAGAAAACGTACTTACCTATCCGATTCTTTGAAGGTCTTCACTAGCGTGGAATAAATATTCTGTTCCTTTCTCAAAGCAAGGATCAGCTTTTCGTATTCAGCTTCTTTATTTTCCTAAATTAAAACAAGAACATAGTAAGCTTACAGGGTAACTTTTAAGTTTGTGTGTCTACAACTTTGTGGGTACCTGTGTTCTGAGGAAAACGTGAAAGAAATACAAATTTGCTGAACAGGATTGCCCGCTTCCGAAGCCTAACACGGATCTGGAAACCATTCATGATACTCAAAAATGGCTATTATTGAAGAAGGTAAATGCTTTTTCACTATTTACCTACTGTGAGTTGTATATTTAAATAGTGGTTTATCGTTTTTATCTGTGTCTGAAAAGCTTTTGTTCCAATCCCAAGCACCTGCCAGGTTTATAACTCAGCAACCCAAGGACAACCTGACAGGTAAAGATTTCAGAGGAGGGAAAAGGAGGGCAGGGAAATCAGACAAACCTACCCTCCAAGCACACATTTTAGGACGTTGTCCTAACAGCCTTCTCTGTATTCTGGATAAAATTTCCTTTCTGTAAATTCTGCTCCATTTCTGAACAAAAAGGACTATACAGAGCAGACAAATAGAGGACGAACATGTCAGATACACGCTCGTTGAGGCAGTTTTCCGCACACTCAGCTGGGTCACTACGAGCTGCTTCTTTACTTGTGCAAAGCAAATAGTCTACCTGCAGTCTTGCTCACAGATATATTACAGTATATCACAGTATGTAACTATTATTAGAATAAATCCCGACTCTTATGCTGCATTCTCAGTAAGGATCCAATAAGTTCCCCAGACTTTTTTCACTTCAAAATAACCACACAGCCACTTTTCCAGCAGGAGGCAAAAAATGCAGCTATTTAAAGGAGTATTTGCGTGCACTTAGCACATAAAAATATGTAAGACATCAGCCATCTCAGAAGAGAAAATAACTGGGATATCTATAGCAAATTTACTTGTCTTAATGTCAGACGCATATTCTGCCTCTGTTTGAGAGGAACAGTTGGTCTTGTTGCTTCTCTCAGTTTCCTTCTTCAGCTGAAAACTGAAAGAAAGAACAAGAAAGTGCCAAGCTAAGGGGGAATGTGCACGGCTGCAGTACAACAAGATAGCTCTGGAGAGCAAGAACGACAGGTAATTCTATTTTCCCATATTACAATCTCAAGATTGGAAACTAAACTCTCAAGAGGTACTAAATCATTAGTGAACAGATCATTAACAAGGAAGAAATCTACACCCAGGAGTTTTAAGCAGATGTTATTACTCCGATTGCAATTCCTAAGGAAGGAATTGCAACAAAAATTCAGCTACAGTAGCATCTCGTTAATTCACACTAACGATGCGAAGACTCTGTTAATTTGAAAAATTCAGTATTCTGCAAAGTAAACAGCACAAAATCAACGACAACTGTTGTTTACTTTTAATTCTTTACACTCATACTTGCCAGTATGCTAGCAAATATGTTGAATAACATTTTGCAAGTGTAATCGGATTCCTCACATTAAGGTAATCTGCATGTCAGATCCTACTGCGGGAAGAGGAGCTTCCACCACCCAATGCTGCAGATTCTTTGAAGAAGTGACCTTGCCTTTCTCCATGTGCATCATGTTCAGCTCCCATCCTTCCTAATGGTAGCTGGATTCTAACACATTTTCAGATTCTAGTGCGATCTATTAAATTATTAAATATTACTCTATATACAAAGTGCGAAATACTGAGTTTCCAGTTTATTATCTAGCTGAGCACACAGCAATAGCTTCTGCTCACCGAGAAACACAAGAGCAAACAGAGGTGGGTGATCCAGAGTCCATCAATACAAAAATCTCACTAAAAATCCCCTGTGAAAATGCACATCTTGCAGCCCGCATTCAGGAGTCTCCTCAATGCGCTGGAACCTCAGCCTTTCAAGAATAGTCGCTAAACGCAAAATACACAGATTGCAATTGAACTTGGAAAAAAGTTTGATCACAGTGACACTGATCAATGACGTAGAAAGCAACAGGAAAAAATACATCTTTTGAGTTAATTTAGTCAGTTAACAGTCTGTTAAAAGTTTTAGTGAACTCTTCCATATGTCTGATACAAGCCTTGCAATTATTACCGAAGTCACTACAGAACTACATCCTAATTAAAAGCTCTCTCCGAAGCACTGGCAAAGTAATGTCACTCTGAAGAGTTTACGGTACACAAATCAGATGATGGTTGTCACCAATTGCTCGGGGTCTGTGGCTGCTGTACTAGCAAAGCACCGCTACACACAGAACCGGGCTCCGCTTTCCTGTGTTTCTTTTAGAATTCCCATGTTAATTTAGTTCTACATTTCAACGAGAACCTTGGTTAGCTCATGAAATCCTCCCCCTCCTTTTTTTTTCCTGCATGACAGGTGTTTCTCAATTCCAAGTGTCACAGACTACACACAAATGATTAAATTCTAAATTCAACCAGGTAGAGGTTCACAAAATCCCGAAGAAGGGTTCTTGATTTGTCAGAAACTTTCAAGAATAATAAGGATAAGAAGATAGAGCAAGATTTTTTTTGGTACATTATTATTGTCATTTCTAAATAAAGCGTACGAGTGAATTATTCCAATCAGCTCCCCAATGGTACACAAACCATAAGGCTGCTCTGTAACTTAAATAGACCATAATGCTGTGGGAGTTAATGAAACATTAAACCTCTTGACACATGGTGTGAGGGAAAATGTGTTAGAGGAGATAGCTGCAAGACATTCAGGACCATATTGCAGTGAAAGATTTATATTCCCATGAAAGGAGGCAATCTAATACATTAAAGTCTATATTTAAGTCTGAAATACTATTGCTAAGCAGCAGTGGTGGAAAACATAACTTACTTTCATTAAAGGTTTCTCATATTGTAAGCAATGAAAGTAAAAGGTTTATACCTCCGCAATAAATAACTTATTGGCAAAGTCACAAGAATATCCAGTTGTCTCACTCACTCTCTTGCTTACAAAAGCCCTTGGGATGATTTTAAACTCTCTGAAGGTCGGAGGATGAAAAATTGAGAGAAGGCCATAACCTGCACCTCATCACCGATCCATCCATCCACCAGGACCAGGATTTGATCATTTCTTCTAACATTGCAGTAAACCTTTATGGGCTACCATAACTGAAACAATCACTAATAAGATTAAAATTGTTACAGGGCACTGAGTCATATCCAAAAATGAAAATCCTGACAGCAAAAGATTTTGGTGGTGACTTTTAGAAGATGTCATCTCCACCACAGAAAACGTCACAAAGCTGACGGCTCTGAGGAACTTCGAGGTGATACGTGAGGCAAGACCAGTGGAATATACACAGATCTCCAAATATCACATCATCAGGCTACCTCCTTCAAGATAAAATTTCTGCTAATGTGGACATGGTGAGACACACCAACCACATCCATTCCCCTCACCGGGGCCATGCTCAGTGTCACAGGTAAAAACAGCAGGTTTGAAGTGTGTGAAGACGTGGATATCGACAAAAAAGATGGCTGTTTTCAGCTATAAGCTCATCTCATCAAATCAGAAACTGAACTACCACCAGGCTTATGTGTTCACAACATCAATTTCACAACGATTCAGTGACAACCAGCACACTGCAGCAATAGCACCAATTCCAGTTCTCACAACACCCATCAACTGCGATGCTCTGGTTACATCAGTAACTTCCATGTGTTGACTATAATCCCCTCAGTTGCAGCAAATTAGAGATCACAACTCTGTGCACACAGCCTTCAGTTCCCTGGCTGCACAGTCTTAACTCCCCAAATTCAGGAGTAATTACAACCAAAGTCAAATAACGTGCTGATCATCCAGGAACTGGAAAGTGCCTTGTGTCTGCAGAAGCCTCAGATGTGCCTTGCAGTGTAGCAGCTAACTACATTTCCTATGCCACCCTCAAGTACATAAGCTCCCCCTCCCAAAAAACAGACATCATGGAAAGGTTACATTACAGCAAATCCAAGATATTTTTTTTTACACTAAGTGAAATCAATTTAGAATTAAAACTCACATCACTGAGGCCCCTTACTACAGTATCAGCTGCGTACAACACAACAGAACCCAGAAACACAGATCAAGAACTGAACAAGAGCCGCTTTTCTCAATTTTGCTGCTTTTCTCAGTAATAGAATGAATCACAGAGGTCTAAAAATATATGTTAGAAATGTATTTACCTAACAAACACTCCAACAAAAAGAGCTTTGCAAGTATAGGAGTCTTGGTTGCGAGAGAAGAGCATTAATCACAAAACCAACTGAAGTTCCCAAATTATATGGAGTCCATTGCACTTCTAAATTCCTTGGCTGTAAAATACATATCATTCCGAGACTCCATAGATACCGGAGTCAGCAGTAGCGTGACTAACCTAATTATCGGTGCCCTCACACACTCTCTCTCCAGCCCATGACAGTGGCTCAAGAATCCAAAGTCTAATTAGACACTGTCACTTATCTTCCCTGGCCTGGCCAAGGCACCCAGCGGAGCTTTGGATGTTGGTTGCTTTAAAATTTATCGTTACATTAAAATAAAGCAAAAAGATATGATGAAAGAGAGAAAGTTCTGCATCTCTCAATTCAGTTTCTTCAACTTTAAAGATCAGTGGGGCTGGAAGAGCTCGGTTTCTGTTCTCTCTGGTGGGGAGGATCCAGCTGTGCGTTTGTTGAGAGTTGGTGGAGTGCTGCAAAGTCATCAAAGAGGCCGCAGCAGCCAATGAGAGCAGAGCTCGGGATGATCTGTGTCCAAAAATTTATGATTAATATGCCAAAGTGGGTTCTTACAGGAGATATCTCACATCAAGGTTGAGCCGAGAGGACAAAGGGTTGTGATTAGGTATTGTTCACAATCACGAAGTGAACCAGCAACAGAGAATAGACGGTGATTAGAAGGTGGCGCTGGGTCATTACCATGCACGGCTTCGCCCGCCGCTGTTCTCTCCTGGTTAGACACCGGTATTGGAAGTGGGGTGTACAGAGGAAAGGCAGTGTTTGATTTTCACTAAGTCTGTCTGATTTTCTGTCACTTCTGGGTCCCTTCATGAGAAAAGATACACGCATGCACTGCAGTTTGTTTTATAGAGATAGAATTTCTGCGCAGCCTTTCACAGGTTTCATCTTCCCTGCATGTATATTCATATATACATTGATATACCCTGGCAAAGAGTTATATGAGTCCTTTACTCTGAGCTTGTCGCATAACCCATGACTCAAAGTGCACTCACAGCTACCTTGTTTAATAATGGTGCCCATAACATACCAACCGTCTCATCACTAGAGTGTTCAGAATGTGACACGAGATGTAGCACTCATGTTTTCTTTGCCATTGGCTCACTTTATTTTAAATGTACTTGGGCAAATCTCATTAATGAAAATGAAATAGCTTGCAGCAATTCCGTGAAAAGGACAAAGTTTGCCCTGCTGAAGTCCAGGGTTGCAATTCTGCTAGCAATTCTGTTCCTGCCACAGGAGATGCAGCCAAGGCAGCCCTCAACCTTTACCACTTCAACCAGACCCTCCTTGTTAGTGAGGATGAGGTCCAGCAGTGCACCTCTTCTAGTCTGCTCCTCCACCCTTTGCATCATAAAGTTATCGTCAAGGGACTGGAGGAACCTCCTAGACTATGGCTGGCCGGCCAAGCAGTCCTTCCAACAAACACCAGGGAAGCTAAAATCCCCCAACACAACCAGAGCAAACGATCAGAGTTACGAAAAACTCACCTCTAACTCTCGGACTATCTTGATGATTGACTGTTGAGACTGTGCAGCACATTTTTCCTTTACTAAGCCCTCATTTTTCAGTTCAAGTTCTTCATTGGCTCTTAGAAGGTTCTTGTACTTATTCAGGAGCTCCTGCAATTCCGCATCCTTTTCTTTCACTGTTCCATCAAGTTTCTAACAAAAGAAAACAATGAGATAGTTTTACAAAATTTACTCTAGTTTTATATTGTAAAAGAGACAAACAAAATTCAGGAGAATATTCAAGGATGATCCAACATGTGTTCACAGAATCCCAGAATGTCAGGGGTTGGAAGGGACCTGGAAAGCTCATCCAGTGCAATCCCCCCATGGAGCAGGAACACCCAGCTGAGGTTCCACAGGAAGACATGGGAGGCCTCCCAGCCTTCATCAACTCTAGAGTGATGCCCCACTGATGCAAGCCCAGCTACAACCCCGTCCCTCTTTGAATCTAGTTTAAAGTTCTTTACCTAGCCCAGAAGAGATGAGCTCAACTTAAGATAATAGAAGCAAAAAACAGAAGCTTTTCCCAGCTATCCAATTATCCAGTCCTTTAAGTATTTCAAAATAAGTCTAAGCATGCACCTCGGTCTCCAGCTACAGAGTGACCTCAGCTATCACTCTTTGCAGTGTTGGTTTAATACCATCAGTAGTTTTCAGGTTTATACCTTCAGTTATAACAAAACTGTGCAGGGGTCTGTTAACATTCAGGCAGCTCCTTTCTCTTATATGGCATTTTGAATGAGCTCCAAAACACAGATAAAATATTTCAGTATCTGTACCTAGTCCTAAACTTCCAGTTTCTGCACAATGCACTGAAAATCATCAGTACTTCAGAGCTTTTAAAGTATCTTATCACAACACTGATATTCTATGTAAGTATTAATAAAGCTTTCTTCCTCCTCTGTCCACACGCTTCATAAAACCCTAACAAGAAATCTTGTTGAATGACACACACTCTATAATTATATGTCTGTTCTGCAAATACAGTGTTATAAAAAGTGAAGGATTATCATAAAAATCAACAGTAATTTCAAATATGAATGTGATTTTGTAATAATTCCTCATACAAAATCAAATGATAACTTTCCAGTTTTCATTTCAACTTAAGTCTACCCACCTGAAGCAGTAGCTCCTTCTGATTGACATTGTCTGTCAGCTGCTTGATAACTAGTTCTTGGCTCTGCAACTTCTGATTGCATTCACTCAAAAGAATATTGTAATGATGTTCAACTGCTTTTTCTTTCTCACTCATTTCACCATGTAATTTCTCTAGTTGATTTCTAAGGTCCTGCAACAAAAAAGAAACTGAATATTTAGCAAATCAACTTGAAAAAAAGTTTAAGACTAACAATCCACATTATTAGCTTAACTTTCCATTGCTTGAAATTACTCATACCACTGAATAGTCTGGAGAATGTATTTAAGTCAGTGTCTTTCTCTTGACATCTATGAACACAATTAAAGAAAGTTTTAGATGAGTGTCAGTATTGTCTTCTAAAAACCTAGGCTGTTGTTCTTTAAATGCCTTTCATACAGAATGACTGGAGTCCAAGGTTGTTGGAATATCATGCACGTAGATGTTGTTGCTGTCAAAATGAACATTCACTTCTGAGTCAATTTACTCCCTTGCTAGGAATAGGAGAAAATAGGTTACGGGTGATTCGGTTTGTCATTTGCTCTTTTTCTCATCGCACCATGAAAATTCTTGCACTAACATTGTATTACTAGTTACTTTTGCATCAAACGAAAGGTCAGAAATGCTAAAACATTTTCTTTTCACAAGAGCACAAACTTCAAATGACCGTGATTTGAAGTTGTGAACTGAACTTGATCTCGATTCTGGCTGTTAATTACTTCCTACAGCCCCACAATTAGTTGCATCTCCACATCTCAGTTCCCTGGCAGAGAAACATGCACTTCTTGTTCGTTTTGCTTCTAAATCACAAAACATTTCCTTTAAATAGGGACTTGAAAGGATCTGTTGGAATCAACATGGACTACTGCAATGTAAAAAGCAGGATTATACTCTGCAGGTCACAGACTTGATACACACCACAATATCTTTCTCCTCTGCATTCCTGCAGATCCTTCAAGTGGGTCACGTCCAGCATATTCACATAAAACAAGTGTATTCGAAGCAAAGGATCAACTGCAGCATTATGATTTTCACCGCATTGCAAAATTTATTCCTCGGCTTTCTATTTTTATACTGTTTTATATTATTGCATCACTGAGAGGCTTTAAGTGAATGCATTACTTGTTAGGTAATTACACTCCAAAGGAACACTTTTGACCCGTCCTATAACTTTAAGTGACCAACGTTCTGTGACTTCTCTCTATGAAAACCTTAAACAGCTTTCAGAAGATGACAGACATGCAGAGACAGAAAAGGTGCTGCTGCAGTAACACCACCGCACCCTATTATCTGATCTCAAGTCATCTCGGTGTACAACACTTGCCAGGTACAGACACTACGCTTCTGTCTTTAAAGCAACAAAAATATTCTGGCTACGTTGATGGAAAGAGGAGGACTGACAAGGCATACAACTGTGGAAAAAGAAAAAAAAACAGAGAGATTTGCAATTTGCAGATACTTTGCCTCTACTATTTCTGCCCCCAGAGTTCCCTAAATCCTTCCCAAAACAGGCTAGAGTGGAGGCTGAAAATTATCTTCTTTGCATGAGCTTGAATTCTGTAACACACAAAACTATCCATCACTATAGCAGGTTGCTTGAACTCATTGACCACTCAAATTGTCTGGGAGAAAATCTATTGGTTTCTATACACTGAGTTGCAAGGATAATATAGTACCTACGGCTCACGGAGCATAAACTTTGCAATTCCCTCTGCCAACCTTTTTCCCAAGAGACTTCCCTATGATTAATGATAGTTGAACTAAGAAAAATGAATGTGAAACACTATAATACAGAAGACCAGAGCAGATGCCTCCCCCTTCTTGTCAGGTGGAAAACAGGTTGGTGAATAATTAAGTCAGGAAGCTCCAAAACCTCCTTCTCAGGCTAAACTACAGGTAGGAAGACTAAATAATAAATTCTGCCTAATGAGTTATTCTGCATTTCCCTTGATCAAATATGAATACCTAGTAAACACACTCTAATTGTCTACATTTAGGTCTGGAGAGAGAATGGGTCCTTAAAGTGTTTAATCATGCAAATTTGAACAAACTCTTCTGTCAAGCGGCACTGAATCTCTGTTGTAGACGCAGAAACGTGGTGGACACTGGCAA
Organism: Patagioenas fasciata; assembly: GCF_037038585.1. Lineage (NCBI taxonomy): Eukaryota > Metazoa > Chordata > Aves > Columbiformes > Columbidae > Patagioenas > Patagioenas fasciata. The sequence continues at coordinate 5,851,505 of NC_092539.1, forward strand.
CATTAAGGATGAACTGATGTTTATTCCTCATCTATTGTACTTAAGAATATATGCCCAAAAGTTCTTGTTTCAAAGAGCTTAAAGTGATGCTGAACTACTGCTTAACAGCAGCTTCTGGGAAGTACAGAACTGGGTTTTGTTTTTAAACTTGACCTAATAAAGAGCTAACAAATTGCTCAAGGACATCTATGGCCACTGCTGCAGGAGACGCCGAATACCGGGCACAGTCTGCCATTTGGATGATCAGCTCACACGTAGCACTCTTAATTAATTTAGTTTAATTAACCTTCTTCCATTTCAGGACAGTAAAGCCCAAAGCATCTCAACAAGCTGGGTTTACAACAGGGCAGAAGGATGTTTTCTGGATCTTAAAGGTTTGGCTTTGTTTTTTTTTTAATAGCTATATGCAAAAATTCAGATTATCTCAATTACAGAATCACAGAATGTCAAGGATCAGAAGGGACCTGGAAAGCTCATCCAGTGCAATCCCCCATGGAGCAGGAACACCCAGCTGAGGTTCCACAGGAAGGTGTCCAGGCGGGTTTGAATGTCTGCAGAGAAGGAGACTCCACAACCTCCCTGGGCGGCCTGGGCCAGGCTCTGCCACCCTCACCAGGAAGAAGTTTCTTCTCAAATTTAAGCGGAACCTCTTGTGTTCCAGTTTGAACCCATTACCCCTTGTCCTATCATTGGTTGTGACCGAGAAGAGCCTGGCTCCATCTTCCTGACACTCACCCTTTAGATATTTGTAAACATGAATGAGGTCACCCCTCAGTCTCCTCTTCTCCAAGCTCCAGAACCCCAGCTCCCTCAGCCTTTCCTCACACGGGAGATGCTCCACTCCACCATCTTAGTTGCCCTGCGCTGGACTCTCTCCAGCAGTTCCCTGTCCTTCTGGAACTGAGGGGCCACAACTGGACACAATATTCCAGGTGTGGTCTCCCCAGGGCAGAGCAGAGGGGCAGGAGAACCTCTCTGACCTATTGACCACCCCCTTCTAACCCACCCCAGGTACCATTGACCTTCCTGGCCACAAGGGCCCAGTGCTGGCTCATGGTCACCCTGCTGTCCTCAGGACCCCCAGGTCCCTTTCCCCTGCACTGCTCTCTAATAGGTCACTCCCCATCTTATACCTACAGTATACGAAAAGTCAGTGAAAATTTCCCTGTGAGTGCAAAGCTAAGGCAACAGTTCATTAAAGATATTGAGGGCATTTTCTACAGTTTAGGCAAATTCTTGCTGGTTTTATTCTAATAAAATAGAAACGCTGATAAATAGATATCTCTGAGCATAAACAGAACAGAATTTTTAAGGCTGTCTCATAAAAGGTTTGCATTGGATCACTGACGTGGTTTTCTATTTGTCAAAGAGCAAAATATCACAGCATATTTCTTTGCTCTCACATATCTGCTACTTAATGGGCAACATTTCACAGGTAATGTTGCTATATCCAAATGTACGAGCAACTCTGAAATTGAAGCAGCTGTTCTGCAAGGAGCAGGAAATAGGTTAGGGATATAATTTTTCTAAGACTGCTCATCTTTTGACAAGAATGCTTTTCCCCAAGGAGCCAGTCATTTACATGAAAAACTTGGACATAATGGAGTCAAACAGGCTTCTGTAATACAAGTAACATCAAATCCCCTGGCAACTCCCCACTCAGTACTATTTTTCCCATCTTTCCTATACAGTTATATTCCAACTCCCCTGAAAGATGAAAAAAAGTTCTGAATAGAGAAGACAGTTAAATATAAACACTTTAAATCAATAAAGTATGTTCTTCGTGGCTGCTTTACTGACAGGAGCGATCTGTTCCTTCTCTCCTTAACCTCAACACCCTGAAGAAATTTCAAAGCACACCAAAGATAGAGACTTTGTGACGGCAGCCTAACCGCAGTTGACAATCAACCAAAAACGCAACTTAAATTGGGGGCAGAAGACATGGAGAAGAACTTGTTTGTTTATAGGTAAAGAGATCCCTCTACTGGTTTTAAGTGATATTGCAGGGATGGCAATTTCCACGTATACCTGCTTTATTGAAGTCCTTATTTAATAATTGAAGCAAAACATTCACTGAATAAATAGAAGCTCATTTAATCTTTTATGTAATTTAATATAGCAGGAGACTAATCCCTAACTGAAGAGGACCAGACTTTGCGTGCAAGCAGGACTCCAGGTGAGAAGACTTTATAAAAAATTCATGTTGCAAGACATACACGGTGAGAATTGTGTGTTTTATGTCAAACACCCTGCAGAAGGTGCATCCTTTTTCCAAAGGAAGAAAAGAAGAAACCTGCCCATTCAGTTTGCTGCATAAGCTGCATGTACTGGACACAAAGGTGTTTATTTAAACACCTACAGCAAGGTAAAAACCCTAAATGGAATATGAAGCAAAATAGATACAGCACATAATTTTTTATGCTAAATTGTGATTAACTAATCCTGTATTTTGGGAATTTTACAAGCAGAAGTTATTAAGTATACAATCTTTACAGAGAGCAAAAAGCCAACCTGAGTTTGGCTTAAGGTTGCAACAACTGGCTACTTATTCCTGTTCTGCATTAGAACTTAGAACAAAGTTTAAGTAGTGTAATTTAAGATAAAGTATAGACATGTAATAAGACAAATAGAGCAGAAATATAAAATGTACGTTGTTGTGCATGTTCAGATTCTCCTCTCAGAGAAACTGAAACCAACAGGAACCATTTACCACTTATAAATGATAATGTGGTTTTTCTTCTGGAACCTGACCAAGACCATCAAAATTCTATTTATTTTAGACTGCGTGCCAGAATTTTCCTTAATCTTCTTGGCCACATTCTTTTGAACACTGGCTTTGGGCAGATGCATTCACCTTTCCAAAAATCATTCAAATTAAAAAACTAATTGTTGGAAAAGAACATGCTATAAGTGCTAAATTATTTTTAAGCTTTATGAAATAAAGGAAAAAAATGATAATAACATTAATGGTTTTGTCACTTCTGCTCTTCTGTAGTTGTGCTTCATCCAGTTCCTTCTCCATTTTCTCTCTTTCTAAATTCAAATCGCTTAGCTCTTGATCGGTCCTTTTAATCCTCCTTTGTAGTTTACGATTCTCAGCATCCTTTGTAAGGTTTTCTGACCGCAGCTCTGCTAAGAGGGTCTCTTTTTCCATCAAGAGAGCTTGATAATCCTCAGCACCCTGAAATATAAAGAAGCATTCAAGTTCTAGAAGGTATTCTGTAGAGACGGGAAGTCTTTACTCCTGTTGTGTCCAAACCCACTACCCGTGCAACTTTCCAGTGCTTCACAACTGTGGTGCAAAAATACGGTGAGATGCAGTCACACAAGAGGGAAAGTGCTACCCTGAAAATGTTCTGAGCTAACGTAACACAGGTTTCGGTGACATCCAGCGCAGGATGACAGCGTCTCAGATAATTAAGAATTAGATAAAGGTTAACCTGCAAAGGAACCCATAGTGCAAATGAGATCATATAATTATTATTGGTTCCCAAAGCTCTTATTCCATAAAACTTTCTACTTTGGGGTCTATCTGACTTCAGACTAGGTCAAGCCATTACCAAGTCACAAGCATATTTTTTATATGAAATAGCAAGTCTGATCCGTGTTCTTCCCCATCACATACTGTTATAACCAGCCTCCAAGTCCACGATGGAGGTGACAGGAGTAGTGGGGCTGCCCAGCGGGATCTACTCACAGAGAACTGCCTTCAACCCAAGCTTGGAGCTAAGGAGCAGAGTAGTGAGGAGAAGGGCTTGCTCTGTCACCCACAGTACAACACGGGTTCTGTGGACAGGAGGAATGAGTTGCACACTTTTTAAATCTACAACTTCACAAAAATTATCAAGCTCTGATAAAAATGAATCAGAGTACTGTTTCTAAGTAGGACTTCCCAGGTATGAAAAAGCAAATATACGCTACAGATACACACACAGGCCAAAGTGACCTGAATAAGAAATAGGATATACTTCTCTCAATAGAGAATGTTTAAAGTTTGGCCTTAAGTGAAACAAATGGCTTTTGAAGAAATGGAGGCACTCTGTGAGAACTCAACGTTACTGCTGCATTAGACTCCGAACATCCCAACGTGCAGGAAATCAAGGAAGGGAGCCAGGAGACCTGCGTGGTTCAACAGGGAACTGCTGGGTCTGCTCAAGTGGAAGAGGAGAGTTTCTAGATCATGGAAGGAGGGGCTGGCCACTTGGGGAGAATATAAGGCTGTTGTCAGAGGGTGTAGGGAGGCAACTAGGAAAGCTAAGGCCTCCTTAGAATTAAACCTGGCAAGAGGGGTCAAGGACAACAGGAAATGCATGGCAGATAAAACTAACACCAGAGGCAATGTAGGCCCACTGATGAACGAGGTGGGTGCCCTGGTGACAGAAGATACAGAGAAGGCAGAGTTACTGAATGCCTTCTTTGTCTCTGTCTGCTCTGCTGGGGGCTGTGCTGAGGAGCCCCGTACCGCTGAGGCCCCAGAGGAAGGCTGGACAATGGAGGCGTGCTTGACCAACCTCATTGACTTTTATGAGGACATAAGATGGATGGATGATGGCAGAGCGGTGGACGTGATCTGCCTTGACTTGAGTAAGGCATCTGACACAGCCTCCCACAGCATCCTCACAGCTAAACTGAGGGAGTGCGGTCTGGATGAGCAGGTAGTGAGGTGAACTGTGAACTGGCTGAAGGGAAGAAGCCAGAGAGTCGTGGTCAATGGGGCAGAGTCCAGCTGAAGCCTGGATCCAGTGCAGTGCCTCAGGGGTCTGTACTGGGCCTATATTATTCAATATATTCATCAATGATTTGGACAAGGGAATAGAGTGCACTATCAGCAAGTTTGCTGATGACATGAAGCTGGGAGGAGTGGCTGACAAGAAACAAGATAAGTAATTTGACATTTTAAGACTGTATCATTTAAGTAATTTGGTTTGGGAAATTTCAAAGTAAGAAAAATTAAACATTTTAAACAACATTTTAAACTATTTTCCATTCCTGTACTTGCAAAGTTACAAAGCACTACCCGCTGTGTGGAATTATGGAGAAGGGAGGAGCAGGGATGGGGGAAGCCACATTAATTGCTTGCTTCTTACCTTGAATTTTTGGACGTGTGCTTTGTGAGTTGCCTCTCTTGCCTTTGCCAATGAAGCATTTAGATCTTCTATTTCAGAACCAAGCTCCTCATTCTTTAAATAAAGTAAAATGAATACTATGTAGAAACAGTTATTTCCAAGGGATGGTGATTCAGCAATCCCATCTCATTATCCATTCATCCAACTACACAAAACAAATACTTTAAAAACACCAAATACATCATAACAAATCTTCTATAAATAAATTCTCGTTCTTATACCACACGCACTAGACCGCCTATCACTCATGTTAAACGTTTCCCATTCTTCCACAAAATCTGAATTTCAGCTGATGTCGACTTCTCCTATTTTCGCTGTCTTTATGACAGCTCCGCTTACTCAACAACATAAAATACTTCTCATACCTTTTAAGTGGTGCTCAGAGCTGATAGAAATCAATGTGCAACTGAGAACATTTTTCTTCAAAGCTCTTACGGGAGAAAATATCAGTTAAGTAGCTTTTTTGTCTCTCCTCCAGTCCAAGACCCAAAACTCCAGATAAACAGAATTGCTTACGGATACGGCAGCTGTGATTAAGGACCCACTCAAAGCCTCCTAATGATCAGTCAACCCCTGGCACATACACAACACACTCCACTCCCAATGAGAGTTCAACACACCAGCAAGATCATCACCATCATACCTCTTTTTCCTTTGCTTTTAATGCCACCGTTAGCCCTTGAATGGTTTTATCCCTTTTCAAACCATTCTTCTTTTCCACAGCAAGCTCGTTTTCTCTCTCTTGCAGCTCTTCTTGAAGTGACTAAAGGAGATGATGTGAAAGTTGCGTTAACTTCCCACTAAGAGATACTGTAACTACACATTAATAAGCACACTCGCTCAGAGTTCACAGAATCACAGAATGTTAAGGATTGGAAGGGACCTGGAAAGCTCATCCAGTGCAATCCCCCCATGGAGCAGGAACACCCAGCTGAGGTTCCACAGGAAGGTGTCCAGGCGGGTTTGAATGTCTGCAGAGAAGGAGACTCCACAACCCCATGGGCAGCCTGGGCCAGGCTCTGCCACCCTCACTGGGAAGCAGTTTATTCTCAAGTTCAAGCTTCCTCCCCATCTGTCTGGAAGATCAGCAGTGGGTAGTAGTCTGTTGAGGGCACCAGGTTGGGGAGCATCCTTGTCATGTCCTTGATCTGGGCTCCAGGTAGACTGCACACTTCCCTACGATGAGGGTCAACTCTGCAGATTGGGCCCTCCGTCCCTCTCAGAAGCGAATTGCCTACTACAATTACCCTTCTTTCTTTCTTATTTGAGGCCATCTTGAGGTGTGGGGTCAACTGCCTCTTTCTATGTGACCTTGTAGGTGGGCCTTGCACCACATCCTCACCTACCTCCTCTTCAAGATCCAGGGCCTCAAACCTATTAGGGAGGGGCACCTGGGGAAGCAAAGCAGGTAGGGAGGGGGGTTTCCCATGGCCCGAAACTGGAACTCGCTTCCAACCCTTGTCATCTTTTCTGTCCCCTACCTCTGCCCGACTGCGACAGGGCACAGCCTCTGATCAGCGGATCTCAGGACCTGAGTTCTTGTATCATATCACTCAGATTACTAACGTAAAATATAGCCCCAAAATGCAAGTCATAATTTTAAAGGTGCCTGGAATATAGTAATAAGAAGTGTAATCTCATGGGCAGGCCATGAGCATCAGCTTCGATATTTGATGAGCATGCCTATCAGCTTTACTGAATATTGCTTGAACACCAGAGAGGATCATTTACCAAAGGACTTGCTTTGCTGCTTTTCGAGCCAAGGCCTCTCTGTATCTATGAATGCATAACAAGAGACACCAACATGCACTGAAGTGGGCAAGGAAATAGAAACAAGATTAGAACTTACCTGAATCTTTTTTTCAAAGGAATTTCTCTCATTTCTAAGCTCCATTTTAATAGCCTATAAGAACAAAACAGCTGTTACATACAAGTAATTTCATTCTAAACATAAATGTAACTCATGAAGCATTAAAATAAAGCAAAACGAGCTTAAAAACTTTGGGGAGAAAAAAGAAATAACACAACAGACTTAGTATGCACCTCAAAACTGTTCTACATTAAACATTCCTTCCTAGCAGTCTACAAATCTACTTGGGCACAGTATGAGCCTGTCTAAAGGAAGAAGACAAGGAAAAAACCCCACAACACACGACATGTTCTTCTACAAGACAGGACAACTGCACTTGCAGAGTTAATAAAAATGCATTTTCAAGAGACATTTATCTATGTCAGCAAGATGCTTTTCTCAAGAGAGATTTTAATTAGCACTTTTCCTCAGGGAAGTTACGGAATTTTTTTTTTTAAGTAATCATATGGAAGAACAGAGTTGTGCAAAGGTATTCATCAGAATTTGTTCTGCAATACTGCATCCCTAAATGATGACACAGTCTGTCCACCTCCTAGGAAATGATTCAAGATGACACTGTCCTCATTTTCACCTTGACACACAAATATTTTTGTGAAACCAGGGTAGTTTTTCCTGACACATACTGATTTAATTGCAAGAAGACCCAGAACTGAACACTTAATTCCACTAATCAGTCCATCTGTAGAAGGTTCCCTTGCCTGCTCTCGCTATAGACTAAAAAGGTATTTAGGTACTGCTCAATATTAAGTTCCAATGCAAAAGGGCAGAAAATTTCTCAGAAGCACAACAGCCTCTGTGACTATTTTTAATTGTGGCAGTTTTAATTTATTGCTTGAATGATCAGTGGAAAAAGACAACAAGCCTTAAAACCCTGTTTCTGCCTTTCAGCTTTCAGGAGATCTGTCTTCCTGCTTTCAGAGTCAAGTGAAATAAAATACTGACTCTTAACACCTTTCATAGGCTAAAGGTCAGACTTTCACTTTAGTTCATGGGATTTTTTTATGCCTAACTCCCTTACCACAGCTTCTTCACAATAGTAGAGATACTTCCCAAAACAAACTCTCGACTCACATTCTGAACGTCTACAGAGTCACGTCATCTATTGAGGAATCTATTAACATCTTGCATTTATATATATATATACACTTCTAAAAAGCAATTGCACAGTATCTATAATAAAATACAGGCATAAAGTCAATGGGAAACACGACCTCTCATGGAATGAATGGTAAGCATGGAGAATAAGGACGAATATTGACCGCCAAACCACAATATAACCCATGAATGTTCAGGGAATGGAGAAGGAAGTAACCGTGGAGAGCAGTATTTTTAAAAATGGGCTTAAGTCACTCACATACCATCAAGCACAAATCCTTAAAGATCCTAGACCGCATGAGATTTAGAACATAGCTGTTCAGCCAGTTTCCTCACCTCTATCTCACTATCTTTTTCATGCCTCAGAGCGACGGTAAGTTCTCTGATTTTTTCTGCTGATAAGTTCCCATCTCCACTCTGAGCCTTTTCCTCTTCCAGGTGTTGAATTTGAGCTTCTTTACTTTTCAATGACAGATTCAGTTGCTCTATAAGTCTAAAATTATAAGACTTTTAAGATTAATTTTGCATCACCTACCACAAATTCTCCAGTCATTGCAGTGAATCTTGAGGACAACTTTCCTACGTAAAGACTCCAGACAATATGTGTAAAACTGAGGGGAGACTTTCACAGCCCCTTCTCCCTCCAGAGAACCCAGAAAAGGCACCGTGACTTCAAAGAGAGCAACAACCAGGGTTGAGCTATCCACAAAGTGCTCACTTTTATTTTCCTCCAGTACCATTTCAAATGTCAACACTTAAGCTTCAAGGTTTGTTACATTGTCCTTTTTAACACACACAAAAAGCGTATCAATCTATTCCACTTCTTAGCACATACGCCACCGATCCTTACGCGCCATCACTGTCTCTCAAGTACCCAGTTTCATTTGTATTCATACCTAAGCTGGTTCTTGTTTCACATAAGCAAAGAAAAAAAGAAGTTAGGTCAGCACTACCTTCTTTAGTCAATACACATGTTGGCACTTCCAGTATTCTAAAAACAATAACGCTTGAGTTTTCTGACAGACGTAAGGGTTATATGTGAAAACTTCCAGGCATAAGATGCCAGCTGCCATTCTCTCAGTATTTTGTAGCCGAGATGGTGAAAGTATTTTTTTAACACAATATGAATTCCAGATGTGCTTCTCCCAGACAAGTTTAAAGCATTGCACATTAATATTTGATTCACTTGAAGAAATCAAGTATTCTCTTCTTCCATTAGCACTGTGTTTCTCTGGTCCTGTGAATCTTTACGCTGCTCTAGCAGTATGTACTTACAGCAGATCCTGCTAACTCTGGATAACAACAGGGGGCGGAAGGGGGAGAAGAGAGACATTCTTCATCATACTCCACTCAGCCTTCACTTCAGTGATCCAATCCTGACAATTTGTTTCCACACTTCAAGCACTGTTTTCACACAATCTAGAGAGCTGGCAACCAAAGTACCTCTCAAAGGGACTTGTTTCCTAAGTCCTTCCCAGCTCAAGTCACTCAGGAGAGCAACTGTGTTCATACAGATGACTAATGGATAGAAAGAGGAAAACAGGAAAGGGAAACTGGGGAGGTAATGTGAAAGCCAAGTTATAATTACTAAGGTGACACATAAGATGCAGTGTCAAAACTTATTAGAATAGTTTCATAATTTTGTGCCACTGTAGATTTCAGACTTTCTGTTTTAAACCTCTATAATTTTACAAAAACTGCCCAGAAAACAGTGCAAACCTCGCTTTGGTCCTACTGTAATACAAAACCGATGAGATGAAAGCCTCAGGTCAGCACAACTCTCTGTACCAGGGTACACCAACTATGCGGCTACTCACAGGGCAGTTACCTGCCAGGTTCAGTCACAAACAGACAGGAAAGGACACTCCAAAGTATAAGGAATCATAGCAATCTTTTGATCTCCACCCCAGGCCCACATCCCCTAACTAACCAAGCTTTACTGGGGGACTTGTCAGGAATGTACATTACCCTACATGAGTTATTGAAAAACAAAAACAACAAAAAACACACAAAACACACAACCTCCAGCCTGTTGAGATTTTACATTTCCCCCACCTAAAGTTACTGAACAACTTGTGTACCTTTCCAAGTACCTGCCAAACAAAGCAAAGCCAGTGCTTTGCAAAGCACAATCAAATCTACGAAGCCCAAACACACTGCATTTCCCTTCCCATTACATTTACCAACCTCAACCGATCCATCACTGGGACTGAAGAGAACATAAGCACCATGAAATCAGTAAGTGAACACCAATGAAAGAGCCAAGTTCTACTCAGCAATGGTTCAAGAAAGCAGCAAGCAGGAGGTAAGTCAGCGAAGTTACAAAGATGCTTTAAAGCAGGACATGGTCATGTCACATGCAGACTGATTCTTTGACACTTTCAGACAACTTTTAAAGATGATTTTGCTATCATGCAGTATGTAAACTGGTTGCTGTGCTCATTTAATAGCTGAATAGGTTAGATGGCCAGTAACACGCACATATCTGAGGGTACGATCAAACTATTGAAACCCATGTCAACTCGTCATACTTTAGCAATAAACAATTTCAGTAGTTAGAAACATCACCAGCAGGAGTTCTGACCTGTCCTTCTCAGCTCCTGTAATTGTACCCACATCCTCTGCAGGGGCATTCATAATTGAAGAAAGTTTCTGCTCAGCAGCTATTCTCAGAGCTTTCTCCTTCTCTGTCATTGCAACAGCTTTTTCCACATCTTCTTGGGCAGTTTTAAGATTCTGTAATTAAAACACACAATCCCAGTAATTTAGGAACTTCTCTACCTATCCAAAAGCACAAAGAATGCTTTAAGAAACCCCAATTCCATTAAACTGAACAAAGGTCATAGAGAATCACAGAATGTCAGGGATTGGAAGGGACCTCAAAAGCTCATCCAGTGCAATCCCCCCATGGAGCAGGAACACCCAGCTGAGGTTCCACAGGAAGGTGTCCAGGCGGGTTTGAATGTCTGCACAGAAGGAGACTCCACAGCCTCCCTGGGCAGCCTGGGCCAGTGGAATTCAGGAACCAAAAGGTTTGTGCTGAGTGTACCTAAAATACCACCAATAGGTACGAATTTCCTGAAGAACTGCTATCCTCGTATTTGACATTTCAAGAGCAGCTAAAACCATCTTCCCTTTCATTTTTTTTTCCTGCTGGTTTTGCAATGGTTATTTTTCCAGGAAAGCTGAAACAATTTTGAAAACACATGTAGATCACAGTATCAAGTCTCAGATAATCGTACAAGGACAGTACTGATTTCCAACTACTCCTTCAGTTTCAGCCACTCACCTCTTCCAGAAGGTTTATTCTGCTAGTCAGGATTTTTTCCATTTCCTGCATCTTCTTTTGTGCCTCTTCTTTCACACGCTGTATTTCAGCTTCACCACCCTGGGCCAAGCTTTCAACTGCCTTACTGAAAGACCATAATAATAGACAGAGATCCCATTGCATATCAGAGTGGAAAACATTTAAAGTGCAAGCGGTTGACAGATTATGCACAAGTGTCTCCACTTCATCTCTACCTGCTTGTCACTTTAAGGTTACACAAAAATATCTACACACTCTATTGCAATTATTGTGTGACAGTTCCACACACAAGCCTTGTCACGGTGGATAAGCAAGCAGTTTATATGTATGTTGAAAAAGTCTAATATTTCCTTCATCTTTTTAAAGGCTTTATTTGAAACTAGGCCTCTGTGAACTACTGAGAAAAGGGCTAATTGGCAGCAAGCCAACACCATGTGAGGTAAACCACAGAGAAAATCCCATAAAAAACGAGGCTCATGTAGCAGTCAGTAGTGTCAGACATTGCCAGCTTGAAGTAGTTTTGAATCAGACATCTAGAGTAGCAGTTTAACAGGCTATTGTCAGCCCTACAGTCATCCATTCCCTCCCCAAAGCGTATTGCACCTTGCCCATGCCATAAGACAACATAACATTATGTAATTTTTAAATAAGTAGTATTTGTTTAGAAAAGAGGGTCTGACAGAAAAGCAGGAATTCAAAGTCCATTCATTTTTACACCATTAAAAGCCACCAGATTCACTCTAGATGAGTTCTGAACCGCTCTCTCAGCCTGACCGGGAAGTGTTTTGTGCCATGTCTTCTCAATCCAGTGTTGTAAAAAACTAAAAAGTCCACCTCTTCACCTGTCGAGACAATTAAGCTCTTAGCTTAACTTCTACAGGAGGAATGCTAAGCCATTCCCAACCAGAGAGTCATTTATTTACCTAAAACACAGCAGAACAAAAGATAATACCAAAGTCGCACCATCCAGTATAATTACATTAAGACCATTGTGCGTTTAAGAATTCACACACATAACTTCTGTAATTAATTCAGTGATTTCTAGGTGAGTGCTCTTAAAATACTACTGTGGGATCCTCATATTCCTAAAACATCAGGGGGAAAAAAAAATAGAAGTAAGATCTTGGAAATCCTAAGTAACATCAAGAAATACACTGGTACTCACGAGGCTTTGATGAGCAGTTTCTCTCTCTCCTGCAGATCGCGCTTCAGACTTTCTATCTCGACTTTCAGCTCAATGTTCTAGGACAAAAGAATAAAACCATCTGGAGAGAATTCAGAGGTCACTCTACCCAAAAGTCACTGACAATGTGTAGATTGCTTTTTGCTTGGACCAGCAAATATAAAGTATAATTGGGCTAAGAATAGCATGGAGACACGTTAGCTTTTAAAGGACGTGTTCTGCAAGGTTCAGGACTTTCAGAAATCTCAAAAAGCATTCAGGACCATTGTATTCAAGCAACACAAATCCCCTACACACACAGAGACGTAACTACTATAATAGGGAGTTTCTAGGACTTCCATGCATGGTGGTTCTTTGAGTTATGGTATCTTCATTTTCTTTTAAAAACCTGATCGTATCAACTATGGAGTTTTTAATAACCTTAAAATTATTCTGTTATAGCCTGATAAAGCTATTCAGGATATAAGCACACACTATACAAAGAACTTCTTGGGCTGCAAGCAGACAGACACCATTTCAACCCATTAGCACCTACAAGACAGACACCAGTGTAGAAAACCAGGCCAGACACCAACCAGCAACACTCAGTTGAAACCATGACCAAGCTGAACATCAATCTATGTACTTAACAACTGTGACAAGCATCAAGAGACTTCAGTTCCCATCCTATTACAGAAAACAGACCTGATGCAAGCATCTGTTATAAATAACATGCTACTGCATTACCAAAATGACTCTTTTCCCCTTCTAGAGCGCAGGCAGCACCAAAGGGCATAAGAAATCCTTATTTATCATCTGCAAACCTGAAATCATGAGGATGCAAGACATACCACTCGACTCAAATCCTTCTTCCAGCTTAAAAAGATACAAGTTTTTCTACAAGCTGACCTGGGAAAGAGTTTTCCTGAATCCTGTACAAATACACATTCTCTCAGTTTAGAGCAATAAAACTAGAAGCTACACACAGGCCCGGTAGAAATTTATCTATGTGCTTCAAAGGAAGCAACTTTGAGCTGGAGTGCCCAAACAACCTCTGGGTAGCTGTACTGACAGCTGATAAACCCAGAGAAGAACAGAGGGTGAACTGAACTGCCCAATAGTAGAAAGCAGAACAACCATGTACCAAATTCAGGGGAGCTGTGCTGCTGCTTCCTCTGCTCCCCATTCAGTACATGACTTCAGCAGAACAACCATCAAAGACTCATAACCACTTACAGGAAATACAATATGTCTGAGTCTGTCCCATAACTACGGGCCCACACACATTAGAAACTAATTTTTCCGCACCTTATAAAGGTCATTTTAATTTAGTTATTATTTAATTCCGGCCTAATGCTTTTCGGTAAACTCATCACATCAAAATTTTCAACAACAAAAAAGACTCAAAAGTTGAGTAAAACAGGTAATGTCCTCAAAAAACAAATTCGAGAAAATATATATATAATTCTATTCAATTATTCTAAGCACATACAATTTTGTATATTTCTTCAGTGGGACCATCAAATTTCTGCTGCATTCGCTCCTCCAGAAAGTATATACGAAGCTTCAGGTTGAAGTTCTCTTTTTTCAGATCAGTGATTTGCTGTGAAATAAGCAAGAAAATGAGCAAATTATGCCACGCATTTCAAACCAAGTAAAACAAAGAGTGAAAACAACATCATTTGGGTTTGCTCTGCACAGTGCAAGGTTAGAATTTGAGATTTAACATGGCTAAATGTGGGTGATACACACACACACATATATATATATATTCTAATGCTGAAAGTGTTAATAACAGTACATGACACCCAAGTCAAAATGAAACATCCCTCCAAGACAGTCTCACCCAGGGAGCTGCAAATACTCCAGGTCACACAATCACAGAATCCCAGAATGTCAGGACTTGGAAGGGCCCTGGAAAGCTCATCCAGTGCAATCCCCCCATGGAGCAGGAACACCCAGCTGAGGTTCCACAGGAAGGTGTCCAGGCGGGTTTGAATGTCTGCAGAGAAGGAGACTCCACAACCTCCCTGGGCAGCCTGGGCCAGGCTCTGACACCCTCACTGAGAAGAAGTTTCTTCTCAAATTTAAGTGGAACCTCTTGTGTTCCAGTTTGAACCCATCACCCCTTGTCCTATCATTGGTTGTCACTGAGAAGAGCCTGGCTCCATCCTCCTGACACTCACCCTTTAGATATCTGTAAACATGAATGAGGTCACCCCTCAGTCTCCTCTTCTCCAAGCCAAAGAGCCCCAGCTCCCTCAGCCTTTCTCCATAAGGGAGATGAACTAGGTTTCTGCGAACTACCATGTTCAACTAGCAAGAGCAGATCTTCCAGCATTTGGTTTGTGGTTCTTTTTAAGCTGCCAGTAGAGCATTTCCTGTTCATTCAGGAAAAGTCAAAGTGCCAAAGACACTCAAACTGTATTAGTTGAAATTCTAGTTAGCATTCACATATTAATTACATTTTGGAGTCAAAAGGGAAAAACAGTTTCAAAAGAACTCAGCATTCCTTAATTCTGCTCACATGTATTTCAGTGGCAGAGCTTAAGGGTACTGTTTTCAAAAGGCAAACAAAACAGGCTAGGCAATCATAAACCAAGAACTGAAACAAACGCTGTTTCTGACATTCAGTTTCTCGAGGAAAGTTAATTGAGGCCGACTGCAATTTAAAAGTTATAGCTTAATAAAAGACAATGTGTAAAATGCGAACAAGTTCGCACTACAAAGGGATTTTAATGGCAATACTCTCAACTTACGCATTTAAAAGACTCCATTGTAATTCCTTCATGCATTTGGATTCTGTATTTAAAAAAGGAATGAAAGAAGAGAAGCGGCCGACACTTTTTGAGAAACCAGGACAATGCAATCCGCTCTACACCCCGGACAGCAGGGCAGCAAATACCACTTGCCTGGCTCAGTAGCTCTTTTCCAAGTCTGCACAGAGCCACTTGTGTGCATCTGTCAGCAGAGGCTGCGGTTTCACTGCACAACACAGGTTTTGCCAGCAGAGGCCATTTTACAAGACAGCAAAACCGTAAGTGGGTTTGGGTAGACAAGAAGGAACCCACAAATATTATTACTTAGCTCTCTAACTTGATATCAATCATCCCCCTTCTACTCATGAACACCTAACAAACCATAAGAAGGTCCTCAATTAAAGATGCCTTTCATTTTGGCATGTAATCACCTACTCTATCACACAGTGGTTCCCGTCCATATTGCAAGAAGTTGTAACATACCATAAATACTAGGAAAAAACCCTACACCTCTAATGTTATCTGGCTCAGCATCTTCTCCAGGTCTGAAAATACAAGGACCTTTTCTAGGTGGATCTTCAAGGGTCATTACAACCATCCCGTTCTCTCTGTTACTGGATGGTTAGTAAATAGCAAAAGGACAAAAAAAGCAAATAATCTCTTTGTCAAGCTTAACCTTCCAGCTACCAGCAACCTTTAAGAGTCAAAAGCAGAAGTTATAGAAATATCTGTGTTCAAAGGACTCTTCGTTCTTCAGTTGAATGGATATTTTAGCTTCATTGCATCTATAAAAGCCTCCAAGACCTTTTACAGCTCAGTTTAACACAAGGGGTCTGTATGTACCAGGAAGCCAGAGATCTGTGGGAGAGACTTTCTCCTCTCTATCACACACAAACAATAGATTTTTCCTCCTTTCTACAACTCTTTACCCTGTGCAAACAAACACAGCAGATAACCACTTGCCAAACATATATTCTAGACAGGTCTTTGGCATATATCAAAGACTTTAAGCACATACTAATGGCAACGCTGTCTCTTTTTACCCCAGCCAATACACAAAAGAGAAAGTGAAATAGATACGGACTATAAAAAACATCCTTCACCAGTGCTTTCCTAAACAAGCTTTAAATTCCGAACAAAAGGTATAGCTTTCTGCTCAGAGGGACATAAGGCCACAAGAAACTGAAAGAGTTTAGAAGCAACACTCATTTCAAACATAACAATGCTACAAAAGGCGAAAGCAGCTACAGAAGCACTGGAAGCTGCAGACACTTGAACACATCCTGAAGATCACAAGCCACAGCCTTTATCTGTAGCAAACATCTCCAAGATTTTTTTATTGCTTTCCTCTCTTCAGTTTTTCACAGAATCATAAGAACTCGAGTTAAATGTCTTCAATTTTTTTACAGGGAAGCTGTCCTGCAACACAGCTATACCCCAACCACACCACCATTCAGCAGTTATGAGCAACTGGCTTCTTCAATTTAAATAACCAACACAATTGATTTCTTTTTTAAAAATCTGATGTTTTCTTTTACACTCTAGTAAGCGCCAAGAACAGTTTTTCTACAGAATTGTCACCTTTATAACAAAAGTATTCCAAGAACGCTCAGACATAGTTATAAAGGTAAAAGGTATTATGCGGCAGTCAATGAATTAAAAAGTCAAATCCTGTACTAGTCTCAATGAAAATAAACATCATGCTTCCCTGAAATTAATCAATTGCAGATTTACAAACCAAGTTCTTATGTTTCTGGAGATTATGTGAATGTTTGAGCCGAGGTTGCCAATTTTGGTTTCGCAACTCAAGAGCAGCAGCTGGTTAGTCTCAACATTTTTTTTTTCCTGTTTTTGAAAGCAATACTTAAGAAACAGAGGTTGAAAGCACAGACGGACAGCTGGTCACACCTCCAACAGATCCGTGCTGATGGACACAAAGTAAGAACCTGACCCAGAGAGTCAACACTTTAGCCAGCATGTTTGAAATACCTCGGCCATAAATCTCCCACCGAGTCTTATATTAAAAGTCTGCTTACATTTTCATAGTCCTTCATGGTCCGAGCTCTACTTGGCGAGACTGTATCCTCTGCCACATCTGGTAACACTAGACATTTAAAAAGACAGAACAAGTTCAGGCAGCAGAACCTCTAAACTAAGCTTCAATTTGGAAACAGCAAAGGTCTACGCTAATCCCTGTTCTTAAAATGAATGTACATGTATTTAAGCTTCTGTCTGCATGTATATTCTGTAACAGCCAATTTAACAGGACTGCATAACTTATTTCCATTCTGATTGGTGAGAGCAAGCTTTTAATCAGAATAATGAGACTGTATAAAACATGTAGCACTTGCATCATCTTAAATATAAAGAGGAAGCTGAGGACTCAGACTGACTCTCATACTAACTGAAAGAAAACATTTTCTTTAACATACTTCCAAAACTGTCATGTAACTATGTAGAGGAGCCTGGAAAATAACCCAAAGGATGCCAGCCAGTGGTTTTTAAATCTTGACATTCTAATTAATGTCACAAGGTAGCTTTCCTAGAGCACATGCAGGACGTAGTAACATTACTTTGCAGCATTTAATATGTTTCCTATATTTGTTTATTTTCATGAGCAAACCGATCTTCCTGTGGAACCACCTAATTCGAGTCAGTTTCAATTACCTACTTCAGCTATATAATGAAGTCAGCCAAGTTACTTTGCTTGTTACATGCATGTATAAAAAGAAATCAAAAACATACACGTTGAATTTACAGAACAGGGAAGAGTTAAGTCCATAGATAAGTTTCAACATAATACTGTTCAGCTGTTTTACTTTAAAATAAGTGTTCCAAGCAAGTCTCCCAAACCTGGAGAGGAAGATACTAACATGGCCATCATATAGAAAAATGCACTGAATTACAGCTGCAGTTCAACAGGAACTAGACAGGAAGGTTTCTTAAAGCAGAAAGAGATAAAAGTGAAGATAGAGTCCAGGTCAGGTCTGCGGGCAAAAGTAACTGAAGAGCTGAGCTGCAACTGAACAACCTAATGCTGTGCAGCACGCAACTTCCCTAAAGGTGAGCAGAATACGAAACAGCAATATTGCTTTGCTTGATATTCTAAGTATTTTAAGTACACGCTCCACAAAACCGCTGCTCATCTTACGCAAGACTCATGACCACAGGCCACAGAGGGAGAGCTGTAACTGCAGCAGTAACCGGCGCTCTATAATGACAGAACTTAACAACAAGCTGCGTCACTTTAAAACATTTTTCTGCCCTTTTTTCCCCCGCTCAGGTTTCGAGACCCCCCGCGAAGCACCGAGCCCCGGGCAGAGGCGGCTGAGGGGCCCGATCCCGCCGCCTCCCGCCCGCCCCGGGGGCTCCATCCCGCCGATCCGGCCTTACCTTCGCCGCCGGCCGGGGGCGCGGGGTCACCGCGGGAGACGTCAGGCAGCTGGGAGATGCTGAGAAGGGAGGAGGACAGCGCTGAGGAGCCGAACCGCGGGGAGGTGTCGTCCCCCCGACACCCGCTCGGGGCTGGCAGGCCCAGCAAAGCGGGGAGGTGGGCGGCGGGCCCGGCGCCCGCGGTGGGACCAGCCCCCACCCAACGATCCCGGCCGCCTACCTGCCCTCAAGCGCCACCGGCAGCGTCGGGTCTTCCCCCGGCAGCGAGTCCATGGCGGCGCTGACCCGCAGACCTAGCTCCGGCTCCTTTGTGCGCGGCTTTGGCGGCTTCGCTGGAATTCAAACGGCCGCAATCGCTTCCGCCATCTTTGCGTCGACGGAGGCGAAGCCGCTGAAGCCACCTCGGGAAAGCGTACAAGGCGGGCACAATAGAAACTGAAGGAAAGCCGCCATATTTGGTGCGGGCGGTGGCCAAAGTTGGGCGGGAAGGCGCCATGTTGGCTGAGGGCAGAGTGGGGCGGGGTATGACGGGGACTGCCAGCTGGGCTAAAGGGGTAGAAAAACTGTCGGGCGCCATCTTGAGTGAGGGCAACCGGGGCACGTTGTTCAAGCCTGCGGCCCGGCCGAGGCGGGGGACCGGACCCGCCTCTCCCCGGGGGCCTCCGGGCCCCGCTCCAACAAACACAGGTTTGGAAGAGGCTTTTGCTGGAGTGCGCCGGCACCCCGGGCTGCTGGCAGAGCTGCTGGAGCTGATTATTTCCAGGTCTTCCCCGGCGCCAAACCGACTTGCAGAGAGAAATAATTACACTTTGGTTTCAAATTCTAGTCACTATTCTTTGTAACTGGCAGCTGGAAATGCTAAACTGAATTAAATCCTGCCGTGGTGTCCCCTCCTAGAGGAGTGTCTGGCCAGGGTGACCGTGCTGGGAGCTCCAAACCCCGCTTTGCTTCTCATACTCTTCATGCTCTTTTTTTTAATTCATTATCGGGAATCTGTGTGTAGGATTGAAACACCTTCCTGCAGCATTCACAGCCTCAGCCAGGGCACCGTGCTGGGACTCACTCAGCATCGCTGGTAACGTGAGGAAGCTCTGATCCAGCCACGCTCGCCCACAGGAATAACCATGTGCTTAAGCCTTAGATTTGGTTTCCTTTTCAGTACTGAACGTGTCAGGTTCCACTTGTTATCATCTGGGCTGTCCCAAGGGGGTTCTCACCTGGCCAGGAAATAGGACATGGATAAGGGCTGACCATGGGCTGTGATAATTTTGTGGGTTTATTGCTCCAAATGGCCATTCTGCCCCGTTAGCTCTGTTTTCTCCAGGTACCTGCTCCAGCTCTACTCTCTGTTCGAAACAGATGAAAGTTGAAAGCCTGTAAACCACCCTAAACTGGTGGTAGCAGCCATTGCAACCACTGGATGTGTCTGGTCACAGTGGGCTTCCCATCCCGGCTTCTGTCTTTCCACTAATGTGTACAAGCGCAGCTGTTAGCGGCCCAAAATGCCAGGCACGACTTAGCACAACCGAGCTCTTAATCTCATCTCCTGTCTGCACTTGGGGTCTGATCACCCTACAAGATGTTCAGTCCCCTCAGTTCCCGCATGACCTTTGAGAGACATTCGTCACCTTACGTGACTGGGTCCCCTTTTGCAGTGGCCGCACCTTCTGCCAAGCTGAAGTTTGCAAAATCGGGTCTGCCATATGGCACCGGGATTTGATGAGCCTGAACTGTGGCTTCACATATTTACAGAGCAGATCTTCGTAAAATTAAGCATACTTAATGAGTCTGCTTACCAAAAGGAGGACACCAATTTGCTCTTGTTTCGGGTGGCAGTAGTGTATTACATTTTTGATCTGCCAGCCGCAAGCACAGCACAAATCCTTCACTGCTTGTGTGTGACAGGCTGGTACAGCACCTGTGTGTGTGCAGAGCCACGGCGCACGCCCCAACACACAATCTTCCGAAGGAAATCAGCTAATCCTTGCTCAGTTTATCACTTCATGAAATGTCTGATGGACAAGGGCATATAGATATACACATGTATATATACTGAGACACGATGGAAAATTTCCCTCAGTTACTGCACTGCCCAATGTTTTAAAATCTGCAGCACCAAGAAGCTGCGAGGGGCAGAAAGGGCTGGGAGATGTTTTGTTTAGAAGCAGTTAACAACTTGCCTTCTGATAATCTGCTTAATGTTGTTTAACCTTATCTTAATTAGTGGTACATTTGGGGAGATTACGCTAAATCCTTGTACCAGGAAGCTTCATTGGAACAGCGCTTTCCCACTTTACAATGCAGCCTGAGATCTTTACCACCTCAGAAACAGAGTAGTAAAGGGAGTCTGGGAAATACACACTTATGGTGAGTGCAATGTTATATGTGAGTTTCCCAGAGGATCCCAAGGAGCCAGATGAAATCCAGCTGCTCCGGGCGCTGCGGCTGCAGCCGATGGTGACACAGGGACAGATGTCACTGCCAGCCGAGCACGGGGTCCTCCTTGCTGTCCTCTTCTCAAGTCCCTGCTCTGGGGATCCGCTTCAGCAATCATGTCCTCCTGTTATGAGTTCAGAGCAGAATTCCTCCAAAGCTGTGTCAAACACAGACTGTTCTACTAACACAAATCACATCTCAATAAACTCCCTGGAATTCCACCAGTGTGGCCCTTGCTTATACAGCTGTGACTCAGTTAAGCATCTGAATGAACACTTAGTTTTAAGTACTCCCTTAATTGATGCTGACTGACCTCTCCAAGTTCTTTGCTTAATAAGGACCAATGAGTTAGATGTAACATTCAGCAGGAAAAAGTGGCCTTCAGCATTTGTATTTGCTTCTGTGCCCAAAAATATCAATTTCCTAACACTGACAAGTGAAAAAGAAATACAAGTTTTCCATAGGTCCTTTTGCAGACACTACCAAGAATGATTCAAAACTATGGATGCCACAGATGTGGATTTCAGATTATGTGTTAACATAAATTTCTTCTGAAAGATCCATTGTGGTCATGAAGAAAAACCTGATAAAATATCCTCTTCCAATTTCTAGTTTTGCTCTGTACATTTCATTGTGAATGACTGCATACATCTCTGACAAAATATGTCTATGTGAATATTACAAACGATAATGGAGAAATATGAATTGACTGACTGGCTACCAAACACGTTAATGGAAGGAGCTGAAAGCTGGAATGGTTAATAAGCAGACACAAGAGATCACAGGGCTCATTTTTCAGATGGATTATCTGACACAATGTCAACTGATGCTAAATGAACGAATGAATATCTGATGGTAAAAATATTTTGTGCCATCGTTCTCATCTCACATACAGGGGTGTAATGAAGGAGTAATTCTCTTGGAACAAATGTCATTACCAAGACGAGATCAGATTCGATCCTTTAGGTTTCAAGGCAGCTCTGGTTGCTATCAGTGGAAAGACTCCTGCTGAACTTCAATGAACAAAAAACAAACGCAAAAATCCAAGTGGCATAGATACAAATTATATACATTTATTTTTATTCATTTTAAATAACATTCTTCTGTATAAATTCTGACATATATTCAAATCATACACTTTTTTTCTTTAGAAATGCATTTGTAAGCACAGCATATGCTTATGAGACACCTTATTTGGATGTGTAGTAAGACTGATGGGTTTCATTTGGGAGGAAGTACAACTTTTAAGGCCCACATTTTTCTTATTTTAATCCATTCCTCTGACACACGAAGCGCAGGGCCCTGTGGGAGCTCATTTCAAAACTTCACTTTAAAGAGAAATGTATTTTTAGGATTCGATCTTCTTTATTTAAAGGAGACTGTGCAAACTTTCTGCTACATTTACATTGCGTGTAACACTTCAGATGCTGTACAGCAGTGGTTACCTGGCCCGGGATGCCTGCAGGATGCTCAGGACATCCCCTCCTCTTTCACAGGCGCCTTCCAGCGCGCTGTTTGCTCAGCCTGGTCCGAGGGAATTGCCGTTCCACGGGGTGACATCTCCTGACAGCTCCCAGGGCTCGCGCTCCACGTGGTTATTTCTAGCATCAAATTCGAGGCCATCTGTCCACATCTGTTGTGCTCCGTGCTTACCAACTGCTCTCCTAAGCTGTGGGCCACCCAGGCTGCCCCATGCCTGTGACACATCATTGCTTTTTGCCCTTTTCTCACTCCATTATATCCTCTTGCCTTCAGTTACTGGTCTGTGGAACTGAACTCACCCCGCCCAGACCAGCTGGATCCACAGGGCCCTCACGACCCTGAGGAACCTGCCTTGAGAGCTGGTTTCCCACCTCCTTCCAGCCCTCCCCTGCCTTGTCGTACCTTCTCCATGCTCTACAGCCACCGTACCACGCCACCAGCTGCCCTTCGCCACGACAGCCACGCCACCGCAGCCAGACAGGGACACACGCTCAGTTAGAAGGTGATGTGTGGTGGCCCTTCAGCAGTGCCACCGGTATCTGCATTGCCACACCAGCCCCAGAAGTCACCTCAATGCCTTCCCCTTGTCTTGATGGCTTCCGAGCTGGGCCCCAGCGCAGCCCTGTAAGTCAACGTCTGGTTTACCTGCCCAAACCCCAGTGCGGCACGGGGCAAACCTCAACGTCTGGGCAGCTTCAGGACAAGTTATGTCACACAGCAGGTCAGCGGTCCTGGTGGCCTTTAGTACCCTGGCACGGGTGTTTCAGCTCTGCACCCCATCCAAGTACAACACCAACCTGAGCTGACTGGAGATACAACCAGTTCAGCTCTTCCTGACCTCCAGTGGTGCCCAGGGGACAGCTGCATGCCTGATGGACACAGCAAGGAAGATCTAATCCCCCACCACCCAAGTCAAACAAGGAGCTGTTTATTCTTTCCTTGCTAAGGCATCGATCTTTTATAAATGCTGTTCCTCTGCGCCAAAGGCCTGGTTGAGCTGGAGGTGGTTGGTGCCTTCCTGCCGACTCATTCTGCCATCTGCCAAGCGTTGTCCCGCTGCCACATCCTTGCTGTGCTCCACTCCCTGCTAAAGAACATCCTGTGCTTTCCTCTTCTGGCCAAACCTGGGCAGCCAGGTCCTCCCTGCCCAACAAAGCTTCCCAGCACATCTGCAAGGGCTCTCTAGATCATTTCATCCAGATGCGCAACCCACAGGCCATGGCTGGACCACCCTCCCTTGCAGACTGACCGTGAGGCATCCTGACCTCCTCCTCTGCTCAGACACAAAGCGTTTGCAGTAGTTCGGAGGTCAGAAGCAGCCCGGATGCAAACATGGCCCGTGCTGCGGTGGGCAGGGACTCGGAGGGCTCAGCACCTGAACTTACCCTCTGGTTTTGCAGACCTGCGTTATTGCCTCACTGAGGGAAAAATCCAAGCCTATTCCTGTTACACAGTAGCCTGGAATCATAGCAAAACTTGAGGAAGAGGTGTCTTGTGGCAAAGATAAAAAGATCTACTAAAATATTTTGGAAACATTAAAGTGAACAATGTGTCCTTCACTTTGCCTGCTGGCATTAACCCCAGAACCTAACACTTCCTAAATTACCTTTCCCCACCCCATGAAGTGACCAAGTGCAAGTGTATCACTAAATCAGCACTGCTAAATAATTACGATTTTTAGGAAATCTTCTATTTTGTCACCACTCTGCTCTTTAAAAGTTTGATGAGTAACTCGAGCATTACCAATATCCAGATTTTCTCCTCCAGTCCTCCCCCGTTTCATAACTAACATTGCTCTGAATGACATCAGCCAAATTTATCACCTAAATATGGGACCTCACCCAGGCCTACAGCAGGCAGCAGCTTTCCCATCAGCTCAGGCCTACACACAACATCGCATTCTGCCCTCACCATTTCCCTTGGTCATCCTTGACTATTTTCCTTCTTACTTGCCAAGCCTCATCCTTAAAGCAGGCAGCAAGTCTTTGAGGCAGAAATGGCATCTTTGTGCATGTGTTTAAAGCACCTATTCTCCCCCCTGGCCCCCAAAAAAAGTCTCCAATAAGAAAAGCCTCCATGCAGCACCAGAAAGCAAATAAATAATCACCACATCCTTCCTACTGTTTCTCGTCTTGAGAAATATTGACTTTTGCCTGGCGCTGAGGATGCATCAGTCGGCTCCCGCTGCCCTTCAGCGGGTACTTCATTTATCCCCAGCAGCAACCGCCTGCAAAGCACCAACACGCACAGCAACGCCGCTTGAGTTCTGAGGTTGGTCAGAAGTGAAGTATTTGTTTCACACCTTGCTTAAATATAATTATTGATTTTCATGGGCTGGACCTGGCGGCTCCCCAGCGCAGGGAGGGCACGGTGCAGGTACCAAGCGATGAGCTTCACGGCGTCACCTCCCTGTGCTGTTGTCCTCCCCATGCTGTTGTCCTCCCCGCACTAACAGTCCACCAGCCTCCCACAAAAATCAGGGGAATCTCTAAAACCCAAAGTCCCCTGTGGGTTGTTTTGACAGCTGATTCCCCATCACTGCCTTGTGCTACATAAATATCCTGAAAGCATCCATGCGCTTTCAGCTTTTAAATCTAGAAGCGCAGATCGGCTCCTGGAAGCTCTTCAGCTAAAAGCCGTTTCCACCCATATCCAGGGGATTTTTGTCCCCTTGTCACCGTGTCCGCACGGGAGAGATGGCAACGAGATCCACCATGGGATGAGCAGCCGCTTGGGAAAAGCTCAGCCATGGAGATCAGGCTCTCAACGCATCCGTGACAGTGTATTTGCATTTTGTATAAAGATTTAAAAGCAAGTAACAGAACAGTACATCCGATTTTTGGACACCTACTAAGCGCTAGTCATGGCAACACTGGTATTCACTCTGTATTTAAAGGAATGGAGAAATTCAACAGATGCAAGTAGGGAGCACTCACATTTTCCCTAAAAAAGAAAGTTATTCAGTGACACTAGAAGAAAAGCTTCAAGCAGTCGGTGTTTGCCAGAGTCCCAGCTCCAACAATATTGCCATCTCATTTACAGTATTTTAAACAATCCGCATTTTGTTTTCTTTTTAAACAACTCCACTAACCGCTGTACAATTAAAATCTAGATGACAAAATATGACTTGGGGAATAGGGGAGGTTGGGGAGTTGTCATTGGGACTTTTTTGGTTGGTTGTTCTTTTTACAAATAATTACAAATACAATTCCAATAAGATATATTACATTTTATATACAGAACACACCATTTCTATCAGGGTAGGGTATCAAGCCTAGCGTTTATTTTTACATGGCAACCCTGAGATGTCTTGTCATCTTCCCTTGCACAGGAACTATACAAGTTCATTAACTCCTTCTAGAAGAAAAATGGATTGCTATGTTTTAATAGCATCATCACCCTGTATAAATAACTCCGAAAGGGAAAAGCTCGGTCTCCTCCCTAACTCCAATATTTTCACTGTTTTTATTCCTGTTTCCCTGCTTACTGGGAACTGCTAATGGTGACTTCTTTGAAGTGTGCAATCACTCCTCTACTTGCCTCTTGCTAGTACAGTGAACAATTATTTCCCTTTTTTGTCCTCCTTTTCGAACAAATTTATGTCAGGAACTAACACAAAGCCTTTGCAAAGGTCTGTTTCCTGAAAATCCACTGTTAGTTCATGAGCTACTTTTCAAACTAAAGGCTGGAAATCAAGTAGCTTCTGATCAATCATGGGGTCCTGCTTTCCCACCCCACCGCCTCTTCATGAGAATATATTTTAAGATCAGCATAGTCAAGTCTTTAACAACAGTGAATTCTATGGATCTTTACAGAGAACAGGACACTGAATACATTCCACCATATTACCTGAAATTCGGATGTACTACACTTTTGTTTTCCTGTTCACCTGCGAGCTATAGCTCACCCAGCCTAAGAGCATCTGAAGAGCAAACTCCTTGGCATGGAGCTTCGGCGCGGATCCCGATACCCTCCAACAAGCCCTGTAACTTCTCCTACGCCAACTTTGGAATAGCTGGATCACCGCTTCTTCTTCTAAGCTTTATAATTATGCATGGGCGTCGTCAGCGTCAGCTGCCCGTTTGGTGCCACTTCGTTGCCGTCGTCTTCCAAGAGCCCCGAGACGTCGGCGTTGGGTATGCTGTCGTGGTAGCTGCTAAAGCTGATATTGTCCTCTTTGAGCTCAATGGTCCAAAACGGGGCGTTGAGTTTTCTGTTCTGATACTCACGGTACATGTAGACAGCACCCACGAAGCCCATTAGTAGGACCACAACGATGATGATAACTGTCAAAATAATTATGTTAAACTGGGTCCACGAAACATCTGCAAAAGCAGAGGTGCTATTGTCAGAGGAACTGATCGGCAGTATCGTCTGTATAGTTGTTGGAGACAACGTACTGTTTATCACTGCAGTTGAAAATGCTGTTGCTTTGCTGGCATTTGGAGCAAAAGTTGTAAACTCCCTTGTTTCTGGGCCAAGAGTGGGTTCTAGAAAACAAATAAAAATGATCAATAAAAATACGCTAAGCTGGAATCAAACACAAACAGAAGAGATCGGACATTTATATCACAGTTGTTATGGCAATTAAGTCTACACTGTTCAAGCTGGTATTTTTTCAAAGTAGTTTACAAAAATGGTTGAATTTTGGTTTTGGTCTTTTCATTTGGTTGGTTTTGGTTTTTGTTTTAAATAATTCTGTTGGTAAGTGCTCACGGACTGCAGCGTTCCTCTGAAAAACCTGGTGATGGATGGATAGGTGCAGTAGCCAAGATTCAGTGTTAGATACAAAAGCTCATGATGAAAGCCAGTCACCCAGTCCAGCTCATATCCAGCCCATGAAAACGGGGTTTTACCAAGCTCAGCAGGAGTTTGGACTTTGAACACAACAAAGGGACTCAGCTCATTGTCTGCGTGGGCTGCACAACCAGGACACAGCAGCTCCGGGAGCCGAAACCTTTCAGTCAGTACACTGGGTGTAGGATTTATATTCACAATATGGGGTTTATTTCTGCCTTACCTGTACAAGATGATAAAAAATGAAAACAAAATGAACCATCAGTATTCTGCCATCACAGTGGTTGGCAATGGGTTTCAATATTTACACTGCTTTATGAAAAAGGGCAAAATTATCCCAGTTCTGCTTTGGAATGAAGAAGTCATGCACAAATCTCATGGAAAGCCCCAGTCTGCATCACGAGAAGCAGAAGATAACCGAATCACAACGACGACAAAAGACTGTGGATGTTCTTATGAGGCTTTTGAACACAGCAGAAGCCAGTTGGGATCCCGATTTGATTTCAGCTGCTGGCATATGGTGGATGAGAACATGGGAACGACCAGACTGTGCCACAAGCTTCCTCTGCAGCCTGTTCCTGGGCACAAAACAGCCAGGAACCTGCCTTGCTCCCAGAAATGGGATAAAACTCCCTTCTCAGATGTAGGAGTCGGCGACAAATTAACACTGGAGATGTCATAAGTGGGATGCAAATTCATTAGACCTTTTTCAAACCGGTTGAGCTATAGGTGTCCAAAAGCACCATAAGAGCCTTGAGTATTAGGCTCCCAAATATAACTAATAAAGCATTTTCTTCACAGGAATAACCTGATCTATTTTAGATTCTCATGCCCAGACAGCAGGAACCCTCCAGAAGCTGAACCCTCAATCAACCCAAACGTTCTCTACATCTATTGCTCCGTGAGACTCTCTGCACCCTCTTTCTTCCATTTCTCTTTCTGCTTTCAGAAATGCAACTTCATTTGAAACCCACTTACAGCTGCAGCAATTACAGCTGCTGGTGCTGTGCTGTATTGATCCAGCTCTCCTGAAGAGAACATCTCCTAATTATGACTGAGGAGGCGAGTCACTTCCGAAGGACTAATTTTTGCACTATATGCGTCTCCATTGGCAACAGGAGCTGCAAATATTCAGCGCGTCTCCTGCCACCGGAGGAACTCCCACGAGTTAACTTTGGGCTGTCACGTTCCCAGCTCAGGCAATGGAGAAAGAAACCCCTCTGGAGGGGGCACCACACACCTAATTTAGGGTCCTGCTCAGAGTTCCTCCCTGCAGCAGCTCCTCTGTTCCCTGCAGGTCCTGCCTTGGGTTGATGAGGATACTCAGGATGCTGAAACACCATTTCTCTATGGGCTAACAGGCAGAATTTCACAGTAGGAAGCAACATGACAGAAGCAAGGGGTTCCTGGATACAGCTTTGGGAGAAGGGCATGAGGAATTCAGTCACCCTTTCCAAATTCCTTCATCAACACTCAATTCTTGGCAAACCCTGCCAGCAGCTATAATTAGAAAAAAACCCAGAACACAGACAATGGCTGATTCACCAGCGAGGAAACAGGACTTTTCTGGGCTTTATTTGTGAGTCAGCACCAGCAAAGCGCTGGCAAGGGGGACACGGGTGAAAACATTTCCTGGAACCCACGGTAACGTCATGGGGACACAGTGCCGCGCTCTGACTTTCGGGCGGTGACACAGCGATGCCTGTTTCCGCTGGCTGGGGCTGTGCCAGCGCTCCAGATGTCCCAAAGCAGCTCCTTGAGAGCGGCAGCTGCTCAGTCAATGGGCTGCTTTGGCATGAGCGTCACACATCCAGCTGCTTGATGGAAATGCCATCTCTGCAAAGCTCCTGCAATGAACGGGAACAGGCGGGAGCCCACGCAGCGGTTCTTGGGGACACTGTGATGCTCGGTTGGGTGACACGGTGCCACGCTCCATCATTAGATCTACTCACCTTCGCAGCACGAACGCCACCCACCCAGGGGTCACACATACTGACTTGGGTCCCCCCCTGCGTCCTTTGGATATTCTCTCCATCAGCCTTGAAAGCATCAACATCTTGGTCAGGTTTAAGACTCGGAACAGTGGGTGCTCGAGGTTGGGTTTAGCTTTGCCCAGGCTGTACAGAACACATTGGCTCTTTTTCAGCTGCGAGCACTTAAGTAGAGTCTGGGTGATGATTTCGCTCTAGAAGCCACTCAAAACCAGGCCTCTCAAATGCACTAGTGGTTTATGAAAATCTAAACCTAAAAGTAGTTAATGCACAGTACCTCAGCAGGTCGATTTTTAGGTAAACTGTGTACAAGAAACTGGAAACGAACTGTACGCCTTTTTAATCGCTTAATAAGAATGGGAAAAAAATAGGTGCCGAGGAAACAGGAAAGCTAGAAGAGCATGTCCCGGTCCCTTTGAAGGGGGACAGTCTTTCCCCACACCTGAAATTGGCTATAACAATGCCATGAAAATAAATCTGAATGGTGAAAACTGCAAGTATACAGGCAAAGCCATACATATGGATTTTAACAGAGCAAGGTCATGTAGCTCTTTGC
The DNA here is from genome assembly GCF_037038585.1 of Patagioenas fasciata. Classification (NCBI taxonomy): domain Eukaryota; kingdom Metazoa; phylum Chordata; class Aves; order Columbiformes; family Columbidae; genus Patagioenas; species Patagioenas fasciata. The sequence continues at coordinate 5,881,479 of NC_092539.1, forward strand.
ACGAGAACAAGGCTGTGCATGGGGAGATAATGGATGAGCCGATGCAAAAGTGCCAGTTCCAGCCCTGTAACCGTACAGTTCCAGCTAATGAGCATTCAACTTTTTCTGTATTGATCATCTCCCTGCACAGAGGACTCTGTGATTACACCTCCTGAGAGCAGCATGGGAGTGAAAACCACATTAGCTCCTAATGGAAGATCTGAATTAAATCTCTGTTGGTGACAATGACAAATTCGGGCCTCGATGCTTTCCTGAACTCTGGGTTCTCTTAACTAACACGTAATACCTGTATTGTTTCCATGCATGGAGCTGGAGATCCACCTTGTGGACCAACCTCCTGATAAGCACTGAAGGAGCAACTTAAGGACCATTTAATCTCATTTTATTCCAAGTCCTCCTGCTATGCAGTAGCTCTAAGTACCAGAGCTAGTTTGTGTCTGAGATGCTGCATACAGTGTCTCGGATGTGGATTGAAGTCTGATGAGACTCCAGAGCAGGTACCAGTAAATTCTGGTGCTAACTCACTGTGCAAGTTTGGATCTCATCTCTCTTGAGCTTTGGCTTCCCTATTTAGGAAGAAAAATAGTAATAATTAAAAAACCCCTAAACTTGGTCCAAGTACTGGATGTCTGCAGAGTATGAGAAGTGACAAAATTTATTACAAACACCCTTTCTAGGGAACTAGACAGTGCTATGGAGTGGACCAGTCAGTAAGGACGATTCACTGGGCACCGAGAGATCAAGTACGTCAGGCAACCGAAATCTGAAAAAGTTAAATACACTGCCAATAATTTTTGCTTTCCAGCTTGTTCACTAGCAGTGCCTGCTACTGGGGATCAGGGTGGTTGCAGGGCTAACTCTAAACCACAGGTTTCAAGGCTGGGAGGCATCAACATGTATAAAGTTCTATTTTTCTTCCCTGCGCCACAGGCCAGATGAATCTAAACCAATCTGAACCATTCCCAGCACTCCCTTGGCAGCCTCCAGGCAGCTTGTGCCCAGCTCCACTGCACAGCGACCTTCCACACCGATCCCAGGAGCATCTTTTACCTTTCTTGGTGCAGTTGCTCCCCTCGGGCTCCCGGACGTAACCGTCCTCGCAGTCCTGGCAGTGGAAGCCGGCGGTGTGGTACAGGCAGCCGATGCACTCCCCGCTGTCCGGCCGGCACACGCGGGGTGACCGCGCCGGGTCCACGTTCCCGTTGCATTTACACCTGACGCAGATGCTGTCGGAGTTGTAGTAGCCGTCGTCGCACTGGTTGCAGTTGGGGCCGGTGTAGCCAGTTTTGCACTGGTCACACCTCGGGGCGGTTTCACCAGGCGCTAAAGGACACAAAAAACAAAGCACGTGTGTGCCATAGCTCGTTGTGGAGAAACACCCGCTGTGGGGTTTGTTCTGTGGGACCTGACCACAAATCACCATGATAAAAATCAGTAGCCGGTGAGTACCCTGTTTCCCCAAAAATAAGACAGAGTTTTATACTAATTTTTGCTCCAAAACTTATTACTTTTTTTACACATATAGCTGCCTGGACAGGATTTAAATTTACTTTTTTATGTACTGTAACTAGGGCTTATTTTTGGAGTAGGACAAATATTTCAAGCATCCTCAAAAATCCTGAAAAATCAGGCTAGGGCTTATTTTTGGGTAGGTCTTATTTTCAGGGAAACAGGATATTGACCAATCTCAAATTTTAAGCTAAAAATACAGGGTGTTTCAAAAGGATGAACCCAAATAGATCTTTGAAATCAGGTCCATCTTTTTGAAACATCCTGCATAACTTATGAACTGCGGCATTTTCTCTTTCTAGGTAAAAAAAGAAAGCTTTGGGGGTTTCTGATGCCTGGTACCAGCAGCACAGAGCATGCTCGGCATGTTGCTAAGCAAACTGATTATTACTCCTGAACATTTCCATCTCAAACAGCCATTTCGCAACACAGCTAGAACTATCTCTTGCAATCTACAGGAACTTTTTGGCCTATATGAAGCCAGGGGTGGCTTCATTGCAAAAATGATTAAGGAAATAACAACAAGTCTTACATATGTTTATTACAGCTATGATTTCTTCTCTCAGTTACGTGAAAGTAGAGCGAGAAGGTTGAGGTTTGGAGTCTCATGGGGGTGTTTGGAAGGGGTCTCGCAGGGGTATGGATGGTTCTGTGGCGCTGCTGGCCACCTCCTGTACCACTGATGCAATTTCATTGCGAGGAGCTACATTCATTATCTGAGAAATTAGACCAAAATAAAAGCCTTACGTATTTGGCAAGTGCCGGTGGATGCCACGGTGGAGCAGGGGCAGCGGTGGCAGCCGTGGGCGCTCCTGTAGAACCCCTCCTTGCAGAGCTCGCAGTGGGTGCCCTGGGTGTTGTCCTGGCACTGCAGGCAGGTGCCTGGGGAAGGGACAGGAGCACAAAAACACAGTTGGCAGCAGGAACTGGAGCAGAACATTTGGAGCAAGAATCTGCATGGAGCACTCTCAATTATCAGAGCTCACAGGTGATTTTGGATGCCCTCTGGTCAAAACATGGTCCTGGCCTCTTATGAGCTTCTGATGGTCGTTCCCCTCTCTGCACACACACATAATGTGAAAAAGTAGGTGGCTCCAGCAAAGAAGCTCATGGTTCATCACTTCAAAAGGTCAGTGCAGGCAAACACACGCTATCAATATCAAATGGTCCTCAAGGAAAGTGGGTTTGGTTTGCAAGTACGCCAGGGAGCCTGGATCTTGATGCTTCAAACCTCCCACTCTCATGAGTTTCTACCTTTGCAACCTATTCCTGCACCACAGAGCTGGCGGTCAGGGGTAGGGAAGTGCCACCATCCTGCTTTGGGGACAAGATGGCTCCATCCCACCCATGTGGCTCCAGCTCCTCCATCCCCAGCACAGGCACCAGGCAGCAGCAATTCCTGACCTTCGCGGAGAAACGGAGGAGAACTGGGGGTTCGGCTGAGCCACCTCCCCTTCCTAGGGAAGCCCCTGAATCAGAAAATCAACGTGCTGTGTGAGCAGAGGCTGTGTCCTAATGGCCCTCTAAATTGCATTTTGATATTGCTGTGACCAGAGAAAGAAAAATCTCCCTAGTTATAAAAGCACAGCCTCTATCAAAAGCCCATCCATCAACAGCATCAGCAGCAGGCTCCTCGTTGAGGTGGCAGTGACCCAAGGGAAGCTTATTTAATTAAATCCCATGTACAAGACTCTGAAGAGGCAGCAGCCACCTTCTAACAAACCAGGGCAGCACGGAGCAGTTTATTCACTGTACACATAAGCACAGACAGGAGATTCACTGCGCTAATCTAGCAGTGTTGCAGGGGTATGGAAAAGTCTGATATCAACATTAACCACACACACACAAAAATCCTGAATTAGGCTAATGCTGACTGCTGAAAAAAACACAGGAGATTTTCTTAATATTGGAACAGTTTGGTTCCCTTGCAAGCCCAACACGCTGCATGGCTCCTGCTCTTCTCTTTGCACAGAGAAAATTCTGCAGCTGAGCATCCCTGAGCACAGAATCACAGGATGGTTTGGGTTGAAGGGACCTTCAGAGCTCATCCAGTGCCCCCCTTGCCATGAGCAGGGACATCTTCACCAGCTCAGGTTGCTCAGAGCCCCGTCCAGCCTGGCCTGGGATGTCTCCAGGGATGGTTCATCCACCACCTCTCTGGCCAACCTGGGTCAGGCTCTCACCGCCCTCACTGCAAGTCCAGCGTGTCCCTGCAGCCGAACGTGTCACCCAGGGCAGGAACCAAACCCTGGCATGCTACCGATTTTGGGAAGCGGCTGATCCACCAGCTCTCTGGGGCTGGCAGCACCTGATGACTAAGGACACGTGCACGGTGTCAGCTCCCACACACTGTTTGCTCTTCACCCAACAGCTTGTCAGACACGAGCCGGTGGTTTTTGTGGGAGAGATGTCAGGATGAGAGGGGAAAATTATCTGCTGGGCTTGGTTTTTCCAGCGGCAAACCTCAATCAGCTGCTGCGGCAGGATGCCTGGGACAGGCCAGCTTGTGGAAGGTCAGTTTGCCCGATGAGCACTAAGAGTGCGGTGAACCGTGCTCTGTATGAATTAATGGTCGTATAAATCTGGGATCACACCTGCGTTTTCTGCACGGTCTGGGTCATTTCAGGACCAATGCCTTTCCCATTGGCGGAAATTACTCGCATTTATCTACACCAACCCTGCGAAATGGCTGCGTTGCCAGTGAGTCAGCAAGTGGCTCAAGCCATGCAAAGCACACATGGGCTCACAAGCAGGTATCGCTGTGGAAAGCCTTAATAATTAATAGCACTTCCCATCCTGATAATGCCCTCAGGAAGGATCAGCCCTCACAGTAGCCCAGCTGGGAAGAAACAACTAAACTCATCGAACAGACACAACATGGGGCCCGAGGGTCGTGTCGAAGGAAATGCTGGCGCCTGGGGAGCTCTGGCTGCCCCATTTCCAGCCCAGTAATTTTAAATATTGCTCCTGGCCAGAGCGATGCTGAGCAGGCTCAGTGGCAGAGCCGGCAGAGGGAGCCCAGAGTACGGCATTAATGTGGAAAAAACCCTTGAAAATCTGACAAAGACTGCACACAGCTGATGTGAAGCTGGGGAGGTCACCCAAAGTGCAGTCTCTAGAGCAGGCTGAGCGCGCTGCGTTACTTATTAGACGTCGGATCTCATTTTTAATCGACTGTTCTCTGTTCTGGTTTTGTTGGGTTCCCCCACCCCCGGCAGCAAATAGAGCAGATGGAGGAAAATTTTTAAAAAGGGATTTCTGTCAGATCAACAATGGGTCATTAAGCAAAAAGAGGGGCTCTGCAGAGCCAGGCTCAGCGCCGGACGGTCCCAGCTCTGCTCTGCCTGAGCAGCCCCATCCCACAGGCAACGTCTGCACTGCAGTTTGGTTTGGATTTTTGCTATTTTTATTGTAAATCAAGAGCAGGGGGAACATTGAGGAAGAAAAAGGACGAGCAGATTATCTTGTTCCTTCACAAAACCCACACACACGGCTCCCAATCAGTAACACAGCTGATGTGTGCACAGCTTTAGGCACAGCTTTGTATCCTTTAATATTAGTAACTCCTAAGCACGTAAAGTTCAGTATAGGAACGAGTGCAATAACTCAAGCTCAAGGAGCACAGATCTGGTGGCCGCTGCTACCCCTGACACCCCCAGAAACAGCCCCCGTGCCCAGCAGCACCAGGACATGGCTCTGCACAGCCAGCACTGCGGCCGCTCGCTCCTCTGCTGCAAACACGCGGGCCACGAGGGAACACACACCGGGGCTGAAATTGCCCCGAAATCCCATATTTCATGAGCTCTGCCTCTCTGCCAGCCATGCAAAAAAAACCTGCAACATTTTTAAAATTATTGCTCTTTCTAAGCTCCTGGATAAACATCATAGAATTGCATTTCAGCCTGGAAGTTTGGATGAGAATTTGGGTTTTGAAGAGCGAGTTTTGTTGCTAAAGCGGGGATCGGGCAGGTGGTCACATAACATTGCTCCTCCGGGATCTCCTCTTTCAGTGGACATGGGAAAGCAATTACATTCCCCTGCCCTCCCATGAGCTCTTCAAGCACAGGTGCTTCCACATTTGCATTCCATCAACATCCATATGAGAGACAGTCAAAGAAACGATCAAGGAAAATGAACATGGCACATTTAGAAAAAGCGGGCGATATTAATTAGCTGCCTTTTTTTCCAGCACTAATCACGTTATCTGTGGCAATAACACTCACTCTACTTCAGTGCCAGTACCGTATATGTTTCCAGGTAAACAGCTGTTAAACAAAAGCTCTTTAAAAGCCAATGTTGTGTATTTGTGTGAGTGCAGAGAACAATAGAGCACTGACTTCCAATACAGACTGTGGAATAAAGGCTCTGTGCTGCAGCCTGGGGTAAATAACGCAGCTTTTATTGACTTCCTCCAGAAGCGGACTAACTCCAGCCTTGCCCTGCATTTTAGTTTTGGTTTTAAGGTAAAGATTCTGAGTACTCAAGGCATAAATATGGAGATGCAGGAGGTCTGCTGAAGGAAAATGGCAAAAACTAGAGACAGAAGGAACAGGTAAGGTCTGCACCCACCACGGTCACACGAGACGGTACCTGTGGAGCTGTCGCAGGTTTTGGAGTGGTTGTTGCACTGACACAGCTCGCAGGTGGTTTCGTTGAACCTGTAGTATCCATCACTGCACCGGTCACACTTCAGGCCCGTGACACCAGCTTTACACTGGCATTTCCCAGAGCTGCACAGAGACAAAACAAACATTGAAATCTGGATGTGCTGGGCGGCATCCAAAGTACAAACCTGCGCTCGGCGTTTTGGATTCACTTTCCAGAGCGGGGAACCCTGCGCAGAAATACAAGACATGAAACCCACGGGCAACGACTTCCAAGAAGCAATGGGGAGTTCAAGAAAGGCTGAGTATCTGCAAAACCAGTTGCCTTGACAGCAATTTCCAGCTGGGCACCAGAAAGCATCACTCATTCTTGAAAGCCTTGGCCCACAGCCATCCCCACGCATCAGCTGCCAAGAGATGCTCTGACAGCCCCTCTCCATTCCCAGCTCCATCGAGCACCGGTCCTGGTGCAGGGGTTACCCTCATTGCTTTGGCTTTCCATGCCAGCATCTCCACATAGAGGCTTGAAACCTATTTCTTTTGTAAGTGACTTTATAGACTAGCAGCACTCAGGCTCAGCTCTCAGAGCAGTCACAGGAACAGATAAAATAGAACATAATCATAGAATGTCCTGAGTTGGAAGGGAACCACAAGGGTTATCGAGTCCAACTCCTGTCCCTGCATGTGACAAAACAGAATCACAGAATCATTTCAGTTGGAAGAGACCCTCGGGATCATCGAGTCCAACCATAACCTAACTCTGGCACCAACCCATGTCCCTGAGAACCTCGTCTACATGTCTTTTAAACCCCTCCAGGGATGGTGGCTCCACCACTGCCCTGGGCAGCCTGTTCCAATGCCTGACAACCCCTTCCGTGAAGAATTTTTTCCTAATATCCAATCTAAACCTCCTCTGGCACAACTTGAGGCCATTTCCTCTTGTCCTATCGCTTGTTCCTTGGGAGAAGAGACCAACCCCCTCCATGCCCCAACCTCCTTTCAGGCACTTGTAGACAGCAATAAGTTCTCCCCTCAGCCTCCTGTTCTCCAGCTGAGCCCCCCAGGTCCCTCACCCGCTCCCATCACACTTGTGCTCCTTTTCCACCCACTCACATGGCGGCCACGGCTCATCCCCTGCATGCTGAGGATGGCAGAGCACAGAAGCGCCTCTGCACACCTCCGACAGCGACCTGCAGGACACCCTGTGTGCTGCACGGGGACATGGGACAGCAACCCCAATAAACGGGATTTATCTCCTCCGGGAGATGGATTTATCTGCAGCTGCAGCAGAGGAGGCGGGTGCCACCCCCTGCGCACCGCTGGGCGCACCCTCCTCTTAGCTCTGCCCCATACAACACCCACCCTATTCACACACTTTTCAAATGCAGTATGTCAATGTTCGCTCTGTCTGCACGAAGATTATCTATTGTTCTCCCTCGCTTCTCCTGGGGAAGAGCGAGCAATGCACAATTTGCTTCTAAAAGCCCCTAGAAAAATCTGTTGATTAGACCTAATAGAGGCTCCAAATGGCCTGATGCGCTGTCGACGTGTTGGTTTTAATCAAAGTGCGGTAGACTGCAATGTTTTTGGGGAAGACATGGCTTCTGTTAGAAATTAACAAAATTTGGTATTTCTGTTGTTGTTTGCTTGCCAAAGGAAGAGGAAATGCTCAAAACACACACGAACATACAGAACTCAGCCCAAGAGGCCACAAAATTAAATAGTTTCAGAATATGAAATTTCAGGCATATTTAATGGACCAATTACAAGAAGGAAAACAAATATGATGTTTTCTTCCTCTCCAGACCATTCTCTGGAAATGGAGCAGGCAAATGCAGAATTCAAAGGGACGCTGTTAAGCAACTCAGTGTGACTTTTAAAGAGCTTTTTTCACAAGACTTGCCATTAATCCCAATGTTGTCGCAGTGTTTAAAACAAGATCAAACAATAAGCGGTTTATTTTTATTTGCTTCTGACCACTACTGGACAGATATTCCTGTAAGCGGGCAGGGGACAGGCAGAGCCAGGCAAGGAAAAGCAACTCATTTGGTGCGGATCTGATATTTTCAGCCTGAAAATTCATCTTCTGGAGATGTGCCCTGTGAGTCGGGCTTTACAAGACCCAGCACTAGCGCTGGATAATCTTCATCCTCCCAGGTCACAGAATCCCAGAATGTCAGGGGTTGAAGGGCCCTGGGAAGCTCATCCAGTGCAATCCCCCCATGGAGCAGGAACACCCAGCTGAGGTTCCACAGGAAGGTGTCCAGGCGGGTTTGAATGTCTGCAGAGAAGGAGACTCCACAACCTCCCTGGGCAGCCTGGGCCAGGCTCTGCCAACCTCACCAGGAACAAGTTTGTTCTCAAATTTAAGTGGAACCTTTTGTGTTCCAGTTTGTACCCATTACCCCTTGTCCTATCATTGGTTGTCACCGAGAAGAGCCTGGCTCCATCCTCCTGACACTCACCCTTTAGATATCTGTAAACATTAATGAGGTCCCCCCTCAGTCTCCTCCAGCTCCAGAGCCCCAGCTCCCTCAGCCTTTCCTCACACGGGAGATGCTCCACTCCCTTCAGCATCTTTGTTGCCCTGCGCTGGACTCTTTCCATCAGTGCCCTGTCCTTCTTGAGCTGAGTGGCCCAGAACTGGACACAATCTGTGGAAACGGTCAGAATTGGCTCAGGAGGGATAACGTGGCCATTTCCTGCCTGTCTCTAGGTTTGCACGAGCATCCCACCAGCATTAATGAGGTCACCCCTCAGTTTCCTCTTCTCCAGCTCCAGAGCCTCAGCTCCCTCAGCCTTTCAGGTTTCCAGGTTCTCTCTCCTGTCCCCCGATCAAGCCTTTATTTTAATGACACCCTCCTCCTGGCCTCCCATCCGTTATTTTAAGGAAGGTTTATTTCCCCAACGACTCTGCCAGAGCTCAACGCACCATTTTGGTGCAACGTCCCTCCATTTTCCTCATTAGCTTAAAAATAACAGGAAAGAAAGCTATTTTTAAAAGAAGAAAAGTACAGTTTTGGAAAGTTTGGGTTTAATGCCTCTCAAGCAGACCTTTTCTCAACATGTTACACATGGCACGGAGCCAAGTTCTGCATGTGCAAGAATTAAATCACTCAGCAAATATAAAGCTTTGCCTGTGGTCATTGCTTCCATAGAATAAAGCCCCCTTACAACACTCCCTTTCATAGCACCAGTCCAGTAAAGACTGTCAGACACTTTTTAAAGCAAAGGTCAATGATATAAATGCATTGAAACCACCACCACCACCAAAAAAAAAAGAATCCTGTTAACAGCCCGATTGTGCCCATAAAAACCCAGAAACTTGAAAAGAAAAGCCCCACAGTTTAATACTCGCACAGTGAGAACTGAAGGGGATTTTGAGTATCAGCCAGGAATTTCTGTTTTGGGGGAAGGGAACAGGGAAACATTTTGATGCAGCAACATCAATTGCTCAACTCCATTTCAGATGATTATTAACTCCACTGAAGCCAGCCAATTTTTAGGTCTCACAAAAGAATTGATGGAAGGGTGTGTTGGGACAAAACCAGACTTTTGTTACAAAAGCTCCCCCCCCCAGCTTTGCTTTCTACTAGATTTTTACAACTACACTTACTTTAAAGACCCTGTAGGTAGTGTATATCACCATCACATCATCCATCAACTTTATATACGTTTCCTAATGATTAAAAACATCACCAGCACGAGAGATCCTGACAGAGGGAGCAGGCGGTGATTAGTGGGGAAGGGAGCACGTGCAAGGCTCAGATCCAGCCCCAAGTGATCCAGCCCTTTGGGGGTGAGGGCTGCCCGTGGGTTGGGGACCCCCACAAGGCATTTAATTGCCCTCAGCCCTTGAGTTTCATGTTCAGGAGCTGCTGTCTCGATGCCTGCAGGGCACCAGCAACACTGGGGATGGGGCCGTAAATAAAAGCAAAATATTGGGCAAGGGGAACAGCCTGCACCCCAAAATACGTCTACAAAAGCCAGGCTGATTTCACTTCCATCCACTCAAGGGTAAACAGCCATGGGATGCAGGAAATCCCATCACTCACCAAGCGATTTGTGGTGCTGGTGGCAACAAAACGCTCCCCGGGGTGGGATTTCACATGGGACTGCAGCTTTACAGCCACAGAAGTTAGGGGGATACACCAGAGCCCCCCACTCTATGTGTTGCTCTGGGTGGTGCTAGAGAGGATTGTAGGTAGTTCTGACCCCTCTTGGAAGCATCCTGGGAGCAGAGCATGGAGAACAGGTAGCGCCTCTAAAATCCCATCCTGTGCATGGCCTGAAGCTGCAGAGCATCACACAGATAATGTTCTGCCAGTTCTGATGGCTGGGAAGGACACACAGACTCTGTCTGGGACCTCAGGCAATGCCCTTGGCACAGTACAGCACAGGAACTCAAAGCCTCATCACAAGGCAAAAGAAACCAAAACAAAAGAGCAATAAAACATCTGTGATCTGAGACCAATCGCTATGTTCCATTGCATCTGCGATGGGTCTCTCGTCCTTCTCCACAGAAACATCCTGAAGTTAGCAGGGACACGACAGACAAGACGGATGGGAGGACAGAGGACCATCGCCTTAAGGGCTGTTTGCAGGCCTGCTGTGCACGCTTTAATGATGTAACAGAAAACCCTTAGCAAACTCTAATTATTTATTTTCTTCCCTTGCCACCCCCCACAAGGAGGAGATAAGGGAGAGATTCATTTTGAATGTTTTCCCAGCTGCCATCGAGAGCCCAGGGCTGCCTGGCCAAGTCAGAGCCAGCCAAAACGGCACAGCACCAAGCTTTGGTGCCTCTATTTTGAAAACCCATGAGACTGGTAAGATGTTGGGGCAGAGTCGGAGGAGGAGGGAGCTCCCATGGGTCTCAAACCAGGGTGGGTGAGCCACCCAAAACCCCCCATGGCTTTCAAGAAGAGCTTTGCCAAACACATTTACAGTCTTCACCCTGAAGCACAGAGCGGGTGCACAAACCCCTCGCACCCCAGCACCTCCCAGGACAACATGACCTGCCAGGACCAGCCCCAGAAGAGCCATCGAGGGGCCACGTTGCCCTGGGGAAGATGGAAACCAAGGGTCCTGCCAGCCCTTACCCGACCTGGTGGCATCTCCAGCTTCACCCGTCACCCTGTCCCCTCCCAGGCGCTGAGGTGCCAACCTCTGGTCACAGATATCACCCTGGAGGTGTTCCTGTAATGTATACAATTAACGGTGCTCCTTATGAATGAGGAAAAACATGTTGCTGAACTACGAGCATCTGTAAAACAACCCTCGTGAAAAAGGCTTTGTCACACTTTGATGGGATAAGACAAGAGGACGCTGCACGAGATTAGGATTCAGAAGAGATGTTGCTAAAAATGGTGCGTTTCTCCAGCGAGCCCGGCTCCTTTTGTGCTGATTTTCTGTGATGTCTGACAGCAACAAGGGGATAAATCTCTCTTACATTTTTCTGAGCAATGTAGAAGAGTTAACATTTGAAAGCTAAACGCTCCGAGTCACTTCTGTGGAAAACCAACACTGTTAACACTCACCCTGAGCAAACCGAGAACGCTCATAACCCATGTGTTGATTTTCCTTTAGGTCAATTAATTTGAATACCAGCATGTGGGGATGCAAAGAGCAGGAAAAAGCCCCACATAGCACACGGTTGGGTTTCACCTCCCTGCTCCCTCGGCTCAAACCAAAGCCACCAGCAACCGAAACCCGTTGGTGGAAGGGTTGGTGGACCCTGCGCCCCGCTCAGAGCCGCCTTTGTGGAGGTCAGAAGAAGCGGAGCTTTATTTTGGGGAACATTGGGCCATTGTGCACCGCATTCCTCATTTTGTGCCGGGGGACGGCATCTGTTTATATGGCAGCCCCTCGACGGAGCAGGGACACTTCACAGCTCTGAAAGGCCATTCTGTAAATGTCAAAGGGCCACCTTGTCTGGGCACCGCCGCCTCCACCACCCTGTCTCCCACATCGAGGATGGGAAAGCCGGGGATGTCCAGCCCGGGGCTGTGCTGTCTCCTCCATGTGCCCTCCCGGCACCCTCCGCCATGACCTCGGCAGCTGGGGAGGGAGGAAGCGATGGGAAGAGCACGATGACCCGGGAGAGCGAGGTTGGATGGGGTCCTCCAGTGTGGCACAAGGAGAAGCAGCAAAAACCCAACTAACCACAAAATCTCAGCCCAAACCAGCAGCTTCCGGCTCCCAGAGCATCACTCAGTATCAATCCAGGCTGGGGGATGAAGGGATGGAGAAGAGCCCTGAGGAGAAGGACTTTGGGTTGCTGGTGGGTGAAAGGTTGGCCGTGAGCTGGCAATGTGCGCTTGCAGCCCAGAAGGCCAATTGTACCTCGGGCTGCATCAAAAGCAGCATGGCCAGCATGTCAAGGGAGAGGATTCTGCCCCTCTGCCTCTAAGAAAGATGGGGACAGACCTTTTAGGAAGGCCTGTTGTGGCAGGACAAGGGGTGATGGTTTTAAACTAAAGGAGGGAAGATTCAGGTTAGGCATGAGGAAAAATTGTTGGCCCTGAGGGTGGTGAGAGCCTGGCCCAGGTTGGCCAGAGAGGTGGTGGATGAACCATCCCTGGAGACATCCCAGGCCAGGCTGGACGGGGCTCTGAGCAACCTGAGCTGGTGAAGATGTCCCTGCTCATGGCAGGGGGGGCACTGGGGGAGCTGGGAAGGTCCCTTCAACCAAACTATTCCATGATTCTGTGGTCCCTTGGAGATCACAGCAACATGGGGATAGGACAGGCAACCTCAGTGCAAGAAGATGAGGAAGGGAGGGAGATGGCACTGACACACCAGTTTTGCCCAACATTGTCCCTCCATCCCCCAAATCTCTGCTGATGCCTCCTCACAGGCAGCAGAAAGAGGCGCAGGCAACAACCACTGCCCCCAAGCCAGAATTTAGCCACAAGACCTTAAAAAGTTAAACCAATATTTTTTTGAGGGCAGCCAATGTTTACAGGAGTAACAAGTCTGGAACAGAAAACACCAGAAGGGCAAAGACTGCTGGGAAAAAATTAAACACAACACAACAAAATAGCAGGATTTCTGAGAAGCCACAATTACGTTAGAGGAGATGATAACAATCTACCTTTCGCTGCTGCTGTGTCCAGTCACTCATTCATTTCCCATCCCTGTCTGCAAGCCAATAAAAATGGGTGCAGGGACAATATTTACCTGCTGGTGACGGAAGAGAGGATGGGAGCTAATTGGATGTGAAGGATGAGAGTCTGTAACGGGAGAGAGACTTAGATAATTAAAGCACACAGAAAAATATGCTCTAACGGGATATTCTTCTGCTTTTATGATGTCCACGTGTAACAATTTCCGCTACCAAAAAAAATCTGTTCTCTGCAGAGCGATGCTGACAAGGCATTACTGGGAGATAATGAGCCACCGCTTGTGCCCAGCTAATCTATAAAAGGGAGGGCAGTCTTTCTAAAATAGGGAAAAAAGGTGGGGGAGATTGTGGCTTTTTTATTTTGAATGTACAATTCCTTGAGGAGTAGGGGCTCCCAAGGTCTTATCTGCCCAATGCGGTTTACTGGACTGCGAAAATACAGTAGGATGGAAATACAGTTCCCACGCAAAGAAGAGACATTTCAGAAGCGTGATAACACCCCGAAGACAGCAAATGAAGATTTTCTGGCTGCAGAAAGAACTCCACCGCCTTCCCCCAAACAACCTCCTGTGGCTGGGAGGGGCAGAAGGCCTTGGGAACATGAGGTCTCATCTCAAACCGCCACCATGAGCACCCTTCCTGCCCAGGCTGGAAAAGCTCCACAAAAGCCTTGAATTTCAATGGATCTGCATTTTCTAACAAATACACTCAAATTCTACCCTGCGTAGCTTCATACCACATGATGCTCAAGGTGCATCTAGTCTGTGACCCACCTGGGTGCTTCCCAAGGCCATCAGGACCGATGGTTCTTGTCACTTCCCCCTGCATCCCCTCTTTGCATCTCTCACATCCCACCAGCTCCGCAGACCCAGGGTGCTGCTCTGCCTGCCCAGCCCCGGCAGAACCCCCAGCCCTCATTCAAAGACCTGAACAAAGAACATTGTCCAGCGCCGCTGACCTTGCTCTTGCCAGCAATGCTCGTGCAAATCCACATGAGTAAGGGTCAGGAGATCAGCCCCTCCAAAGAGAAGCCCACTACAAAAAAGACATAGAGGGATGGCAATAGCCACCCCCTTTCAGCCTCACAGCACCCCCGCTCCAGGGGACAGCCATGTAGAAATGCTCACAGGGACACTCTGCTTTAATTCCTTTTAATGCAAGCACAAAGCATCAGAATCCCTGGAGGGGGCAAAACATCTCTGAATTAACACTTGGGCATTTATATGAATGCTTTATCTTTTTTTTTTATTTTAAGCAGAAATGAGTGACAGGAGCTCCCTCTAACATGACTTATGCCGAGCCTGCGGCGCAAACTGTGTGTGAACCGGGATCACAGGCTGCAGATCTGTCTCCCCAGCCGGCAGCTGCTCGGTTGTTGAAGGAGCTGAGAGCTGTACGCTGTATTTCATCACAGGACACAACCCAAAGCCAACATGGCCTCCAAACAGCACGCCAGAGCCTCTGCTTCCCATCACCCTTCTGCTTGTGGGGTAACTGAGGCAGAGGGAGAAACTTAAACTGATTCACAGACCCCAATTTAACATGCATCTGTTTTCAGTAGGGACAATGACAACATATTATGTGTGTTTAGTTTAGAGCTTTTTAAGGGAACTGGAAAGACCTAAGCCAGTTTAGATGGTTAAGCCAGGTTTAGCTAACCACATGGCAAGACCTAAGCCAGGTTAGACGGATAAGCCAGGTTTAGCTAACCACGGGGCAATCCTCAACAGCCCACAGCAGGCTCAGCTCTCCTCTTGTTCGCTAGCCCAGGTGATGGTGTGATAAGAGTTGAAGGGTGCAACACCTCGTCAGCTCCTTCATTCACATCCCAAATTGTGGCGTGCAAAAGCACCCATGTGGGGACACTTGCTCACGGGTTAAACATGCTGTCCCTGTGGCCATGTCTTGGAGAAAAGCCACAACATCCTACATGCTGGGCGATGAAAACCGCAACTGAACGCCTTGCAAGAGGTAAATCAGCGCGGTGACACCTTTCCTTCCCTCACCAAGGGGCAGGGACAGGCCTGGCACCACCAGAGCGGACGAGACCACTGGGACACACTGGGAGACCCTTGGCCGGTTTTCACTCCAGTCTGCAACCCCTGTGGGGTTGGCCAGTGCTGCTGGCAAGGTAAAAAAATACCAGAATAAATCAAAATGCAGTCATCTGACACGTCCTCTTCACCAGGATGGCACCTCTGCCAGGCCGGGCTCAGTCCTGCTCCTTTAAATCGATCAGCCAGGGGACAGGTTTACACAGGAACATGATTTCCACGTGCATTTCAACAGCTACACCTGTGCAGATTATTGCTGTGTTGGTGCACGACGGCTGCTTTGCAGCAGGGAAAGGCTGCCCCGGATCTCCTGTCACCTCCTGGAGCTGCCCGCTGTGCTGGGTCCCTGTGTCACCAGCCAGCTGGGGACACGAGTGACATCCTTGTGGAAGACACTGCGAGGAGCCCCAGACGAGAGGGCTGGAGACCACTGTCCCCCCCAGACCATCTTTGCTGCCTCTGGCTTGGCTTCTTGCCCAGCCGTAGGGAGTAGGAGATGAGAGTTCAGGCAGAGGATTCTGCTCACATAAAGAAAAATAAATGCAGAGGGGTGCAAGCCTGGGAGATTTGAGCTGGGCAGCCTGGGCGTGATGGCCTTCTCCAGCAGCATCATCTCCACCTTTGCCTCCTCCACCAGGCAGGGATATCCTGGCTCCTGGGGAGGATGGACTGATGGACAACACGGCTTTTAACTTGGTGTCCAAAAGATGGTGAGGGAGATGCAGCTGGTGGGGGGCAGCTCCTGGCTGGGGTTACATCTCCATGGGCTGGGGCCACCACCAGACACCCTCCCTCCCAGCCTGTGCACCCATGTGAGTCACCATCCTCATTCTCCTCTGCTCTATGACCTTGACCATGGCTCTCGAAACGTCACTTCTTTCTCCACCCTTCCTCTATGGACTGTGAACGCTTCCAGGCCACAGCTATCTTTAGCAAGGATCTACGCAGCATCCAGCCCAGTGAAATGTGGTTTTATCTGAGGTTTCCAGGCGTTACCACAACACGGGGAACACCCGTCCCGCTCTGTGCAGCCCAGGATTGCATCCAGCCCCGGAACAAGCCCCAGTTCCAACTACACACGGCTTTTCATCCAACAAAAAAACCACCCAAACCAGGGCACAGAAATCCTCTGCCATCCCAGGGGGAGATCTGTGTGGATCTCCTCAGATAATGAAATTTTTAACACCACCAAAACAGACCTTTGATTAGTGGCCGTGGAGCCCATTCATAGCGACAGCGTGTCAGGTCAATGTTCACTCCCAAAATCAACTGTCTGCCTCGGGAAAGGTTCTTTTTTTTAATTTTTATTCGATGGTCTGCAGTTGAGGCCTAGTTAATCAACAGTGCACTTGGGTGTGCCATCTGGCCAGCCATAGAGTGTGCCTAGAAATAATACTAATAGTCATCATACGGTGGTGCTTTAAAAGGCAGTTTTACAAAAGCCTGGGCAAGCCGACTGAACCCTCTCGGGCATGTTTTGTGTGCAGTCTGCCTCCCAACCAGCCGCTGTCAAAAAGGGGCAGAGTCCAAAATCATGCTGTTGTTTATCTCGGAGACTCGTCTGAATAGCAGTTCCCTTTTTCTTAAGCCAGCAAGCAGGAATCAACTTGTGCAAGTTATAGTTGGGATGGTGCTTTAAAAAAAGAAAATACAGCTTGCAGTGTTTTTACTGTCAATGAAACAGAAGCTGGGTGCTGGTGTTGGGCGATGCTTGCGCCTCATCCCAAGCGGGGATGTCCAGAGGGACAGGCACCACTCACCCAGGGACTCGGCAGCAGGTGGACGTCAAACCCAGAGCTCCAGATCCCATGTTTCCAACATAAGAGCCAAAAAAATGCCATCCCTGGATTCACACATGCATCTCCTTGCAATGCAGAAGAGGCCATCCCACCCATCGTGACAGAGCCCACTGCAGGGATGCGCCTCGGTACCCACATCCCAGATGCCTCCCCCATCCATCCCTGCCACAGAGAAGCAGTAGATGTGTCCGGCACCCCATTTCTGCCACCCATAGCCATCCCACTTTAATGCAATAGGAACGATGGTGCATTTGCCCCATGGGATTTTGCATCTCATTCATTTTCCCACAGACACCGCCGTGCAGGACGCTGCCCATCTCACGGCTGTATCAATGCCCTAAGCCCTGCAACACAGACAACTGACCTAATTTTCCTCTTTTTAAACACCCAGAGGTCATTTCCATCTGCAGCAAGCCCCACTGAGCAGGGAAGAGAAACACAGAGTGATCTCTGTTAACATCAGTCCTCCTCCCCAAGTCTTCCTCCAAATTTTGCCCTGTGCTGCTTCTTCCAAATGCCCGAGGATTCGCATGTCCCATGTCCCTCAAGGCTGTAAAACAGTGCTGAAGAGAAGGTAGCAAGGTCCTCTGCCACTTCCAGGTCCATACACGCTGGGGTTGGGTTTGATGGTTTCACTGAGTGCACAAATTCCACCTCATTCTCCGTCACAAATTGGATCATCTCACCTAAGTCCCCAGGGGGACTTGTCTCACTCCACATTGGGAGACATCACCCACATCCTTCCCTTGTCCGCTGCCCGTGACTCAGAGTCAGGGCGAGAACGTGCCATCCCAGTTAACCCAGTTGTTCCAGCAGCACCTCCCTCCTCTCCCAGTCCTCAAAGATAAGATTTGCCCCATCTGCCTTTCTGCCCAATTTGCCTTTGCAGTAGATC
The DNA here is from genome assembly GCF_037038585.1 of Patagioenas fasciata. Taxonomy (NCBI): domain Eukaryota; kingdom Metazoa; phylum Chordata; class Aves; order Columbiformes; family Columbidae; genus Patagioenas; species Patagioenas fasciata. Next base: position 5,899,466 of record NC_092539.1, read on the forward strand.
TGACCAAACTCAGATTTTCCTGTCTGTGGCAAACCATGATGCTTCCAGGCACATCTTCCCATACCCAAAACAACCACTAGAAAAAATAAGTGAAAAACTCTACACTCTCCACCCCCAAGAATCACCTTTTTTAGTAACAAGGTCACTCTAGTCAGCTGGAGCATTGCTTATAAGTTCTGATTTTTTGGAGCTTATGCAAGCAGAAAAATGCAGCAATGAAACAAAAAGAAAGGACCTCAACATGGGGCTTTGGAAAAAAAAAGAAGGATAAAATAATTACAGATGGCACGTCCCTGCAGAACATTTTGCTTCTGAGTCAGCCCCAACCTTGGCAGCAATGTGCAGGTGTTGGTTCAACACCCGCTGAGCCTGGACCAAACCCTAAAAGACAACAAGCAGGAGCCCATTGCATCTGCACGCAGGCACCACTTCCCTTTGCGGGCCCAAAAAAATAATTGCATGCCGGTTTTTAAAAGGCAAAATGCAAGAGTGGGTAAGGTGAGATGAAGAGGAACACATTCATTATCCAAGAGCTCAAAGCATCAGCTACGGTGATTTTCTCGACGCAGCAAAGGCGAGGGGGCGGCAGGTTAAACACCGGGCAAGGCAGGAGCCAACGCTGCTCAGCAAGGGCAGAGCACAAAGCTTCACTTTTCTCTGCTGTAACAAATATCCCTCTGGAAAATAAAGCTCTCCAAAGCCCTGTGCTCCATCCCAGCCTCCGCTCCCCTCCCCAGCTCAAGCATGAAGGCTGTCCAGTCCGATAGTCTATTGCATTAGAGGAGAGGTTCTGCCTCTATACGACTCAGAAATGCAATTTTACTCCCTTGTGGGTTGCCAGGGCTTTTGCCACAGCTATGGATATTTTTATAACCCAAAACTTGAAGAGAGGAAGAGTAATGCATGAATTTTTCGAAGCCCAGCTTCACTCCTGCCCCTTTTTTTAAACACCAGCACCAAATGACAAGACCCATTCTTGCCTGACGTGCATCTCGAATCCCAAAACACCCCCAAATCCCATCTCAGTGCGCACGTTACTCACTGGTCACACTGGGCACTGCTGGAGCCGCTGGGGCTGCAGCCGCAGGGCCGGCACTGCTGGCTGTTTGGCTCCTGGTGGAAGCCCTGGGCACAGATCTCGCACTGCAGCCCGGCGTAGCCATCGAGACAGGGACACTGCCCCGTCGTGACGTTGCATTCGGCCGTGCTGATGCTCCCCACGACGCTGCAGTTGCAGATGTCTCCTGCAAAGAGATAAAGAGGATGAAACCGGTTTAGGGGAGGCACAATGTGGAGCAAGAGCCTACACGGGGCATTGTCAGCACAGCTGCCCTCCCCTTGCTTACCCCAGTCTGGAAACATCACCCTTGAGGATGATACTTGCTTTAAAGTGTTGAGATGATAACAAAAATTGGGAGTACCCTAGGGTTTGAATCTCCATGGTTCATGTTTTAAGTCTCTCTCCAGAAGAGAGCTAGAAAACTGTAGGTATAACTACTTAAATACATATGTATTATATGTACATGCTCATACGTAGCTGTATATAATGTCTGTACGGACATACACACACACGGATGGTTGTGTGGTTAGGTGACTCCAGGAGCCGACGTGTGCCAGCTGTTGTAATAACAGGATAAATAAGCAACAGGTGGCAAAAATCACCAGTTATAAGACCCTCTGCTTCACACCACTGGAACAGCCCGGATTTACCAACGGGCTGGTGACTGACACAGGACACACACAGTGACACAATGAACTGGCACACACCGAGGAGCTGCTTTTTTAAGAGAAAGACAAATCTTTTGATCAAGTAATGAATTCCCAGTCCCCCCGCGCATTATTTCTCATAATACTTTAAAGCACCAAATGCGCCAAAGAGAACAACCTCTCCTCAGCAATTTGTTTCTGCCAAGAGGTTTATCTCTGTTCCTTCACTGCAAAGTGTTTAGTGCCTTAATAATTTAAAGTCTTCTTCTGCCAAGGGTGAATTATAAACAAGGATTATTTGCAGAAATAGTGCACAGAGCATCAGGGGCTTTACGCAACCGCTGGTGTTTGTTATTCCCTCAGAAAAGCCAATATTCAGGACACTTCACTATGAGAGGACAGGCCAGGGCCCCATCCCAAGAAAACTTGACATAAGGCTCAAATATTGTCAAGAAAACTCAACACGAATGCTGTACATCAGCACTACTGTTTCTTTTTAACACTTATATTGCATACTCATGCCCCCATCCAATAGCAAGGACCTCACCAGGTGCTTGGATCAAGCAACACTTAAAATCTAGTGACTGAATGAAGATTAATTTATGAATAAATAGGTAATCTGCCGAAATCAGACAACACTGAAGACCTCAGAGCCTTTGGAATACAAGCTATAAAGTCTCCCCCATCACCACAGCAATGTAAAGGGTCCGTGATGACCTTCCCTTGGTGCATTCGCCACTGGACCGCGGCACAACAGGGAGGCAGATTATAGAGCACTTTGGCAAACACACAGTGATCATAAAACCAGAATTACAGGTTGAGTTTACAAGGAACATTCCAAGCCAAATGAAGGAAGGATCTCTCCTCCCGTGCGAAGGAAAGGGACCATGTGAAGCCACAGGACCTCTAACCAAGAGCCAGCCCGGCTGCAGCACTCAGAGCTTTTACTTTTCATCTATTTTCATATAACTCACCAAGGATGAGTTATTTAGCTTTATTACCCTATTGATACAAGCACAGTATCCCCACAGAAGTCATTTTGTACCTACACACCTGTGAAATTGCACCTAAATTTCCTTCAGTCTAAACCAGCAAATAGGACAAACACCTCAAGATCTGCAATTATCCACTTCAGCATCCACTTCACATAACGAACCAAATTCCCATCTCAATTATCCGAGCGGAACCTTATCGATTCGGGCACTTGGGCTTCTCCCAGCCAACGGGAGCCGTGAGAACTTGTTGTGCAAAAGCATTTTGGAGTTTGTAAAATGCACATCAAAACAAATTTACCTTTCAGAGTTCATTGCGTGCGGTGCCATTAGACCTGCTAGACTCAATTAAGAAAAAATAACACATCTCATCCCCGGAAAGGCTCCGTTTTGGTATTAATTGAGTAGTTTACCTTACTCTCCCCATACTGTATTCCCAAATTCAAGCGTATCTTCTCTCCCTTCTCCCTCATTTCCCCTTCACAACCCCTCTCCAGACACCATTTCTGACAACACCGGAATAAACGGATCATGCAAAGGGTTAAAAAAAATACATATATCCAAAGCCATTTCCTTTCCGCTTGTAATTAAACTGTGGAACTCATTGTCAGGGGATGTTCTGGGAGCCAGAAATACCTACAGCTCCAGAGGAGGACTGGATAAGCTCAGGGAGGACAGGTCTGCTGGCAGCTGTTCAACAGGGATCTGCAGGAGCCATCCTGATGGGAAAGTCCCCAAAACACTGGCTGTGAACAATCTGAATTATGCCCTGTCCTTGGCATCTGCTTCTGGCCAGTCTTGGATGGGTGACCATTTGGTCTGACCCAACCTGGCAGTTTTGTTTTTCTCCCTGTTTTCAGGGCCGGTTGCAGCTCCACTCCTCCCCCCAAACTCATAAATCCCCCTTTAACAGTCAGACAGGGCTATTTCCACTGGGGATTTCTTCTGATTACAGCCAAAGATGCAGCTGTGCTGCACTGCTGCTCTTTCCCCCTCACCTCTCAATGGGATATTTCCCTTAACCCCGAGAAGATATTTCATCTCCTCTATATGATGCACCAGTGGGCTAAACCTCCCCCAGCAAACTGGACGGTACCGTCCCAGCACAGGATATACAATCACAAAATATTTGTGAGCCTCCCCACAAGCTGCCATCTCTTAAAAGCAAAGGTCCTATCTATCCCAGCCCCTGTAAATCAATTTGCTGAGCTCCAGACCATCTCTCCAGCATTTCCAACACCACCATCTCCACGTGGTCAAGTCTTGCCCTGGACTGGCTTTTGCATTCAACTCCATCACTCCAAGCTTGGTGCAACCAAGCTGATGCCATGAACACAGGAGATGTTAGTCCAGTCTAAGATGCTTTTGCATCCAACCTTTGCAGGCAATGTGCCCTCACCTGTGGTTTGCAGCACATCTGGTTGAGCTGAGGAACATCTGCAATGGGCTAAGACTTCTGCAAGAATGGGATCAGAGATGAGCTGATGCTCTGTACCTTCTATAAGAGAGGGGTGCTGTCAAGTCCTGGGCTCCATTCGCATCTACACAGCACTCAGCACAAAATAATAGTTGACTCTTGCATTATGAAGGTGTCTTAAACTGCTCAGACCTGTAATTTACTCTCACTTGAGGCTACAATGTAAAGACAAAGTGGTAGGAAGAGGATGTCTGCCTATCCCAAAAAGATTATAAATACACATAGCAGTGTGTTTTGTTATTTTGCAGTCATTTTATTACTGAGTGCATCAGATTCAGGGTGCTTACGGCCTCCATCAAGCTCAACGCAGAGTCAGGCACGCTGCCGGTGACAAGAACAGCATCGTTCACATTAATGCTGTTAAAAGCTTTACACGAGTCACTTGTGCTGTTTCATAACAGGATTGTCTGGGTCAATAGCGGGGGAAAGACAAGGATTTCTCAATGCTTATACATCCCTTGTAATATCGTTAAAAGATTAAACATATTTGTTGAGGAAAATTAAATCAGATTAAATCACTCTCTTATCCCTTGGAAAGGAGCACGAAGCCAAGGCCCCAACTCCCAGGGTCTCCAGCAGCCACACGAGCACTTTTCAGCACATCAAGCTGGCAGACGTGGAGTTTTGGCCAAACCCTGGCTCAGCCCAGGCCTTGTCATCCTTTTCCTTTGTGTTTTCAGAGGGATGCAGCATCCCCACATCAGTTCACAGCCCCAGGCAAACCTCCTTGGGCCAACCCCAGCCAGGGCTCAGCCTTTAAACAAATGCAAAGGCTGCTCACTCCTGGGATCAGTTATTTTTATTCCTTTCCTGCACCTGCAATCAAACATAGAGGCAATTTGCTTTCCGAGGGGTTCCTGAAAGCTCCTCCGTGCAACACAAGCACAGAGCAGTTTGGTTGCTTTCCCTTCCTTTTAGATGCTAAACAAGGAGCAACCTGCGCAGGAAGCTTTGAACCAGCTCATCCCCCAGTAAACGTGCATCAAAGAAGTCAGATTCACAGGTGCAAAGCTGTCTTGGGAGGCTAAATGATAAACCCTGTAAACACAAGCAAAGAAAACCAAGTTAAATACGGATCCTCATTAACCTCAGATTCCTCCTGCACATGGAGATCCCCAGCTCCTCGCACCGCCAAGACAAATACCTGAGGAGATGAGACAAGGAGATGTCACAGAAGCAGGAGTGGTCCAAGAGTTATTAAGAAACAGGTTAGGACGCAGAAAGCTCTGCAGGGGGATTACATGGAATTATTCCTATATAACAAATATCCCTACGCGGAGAAAACCTCTGGGTCTCGACTGAGCAGACTGCGTACAAAGAAGAACGCGGCTCCAAAACATTTATCGCACAAGAAGATACAGTGACTTCAAACACAACAAATAAACGCTTGAGGATTAAAATCTTGACAGTTAAAAAAAATGGACCAAATCCTTTTAATTAATTTGAAAACAGTTTTCTTAGCGTTTTACTTTAGTTGGTTAGTTTTTCCCACTAATATTTCCACAACCATATAAATATTCCGTGCTTCTGTTTGAAAACCTTCATATTTTTTACCACCCAGTGTGCGACACAACCGGCCCAGCTCGGGGTTTAGAGATAAACAGGATGAAATGTAACTTGGGCAAATGCCTCCACATTGCAGACAGCAACCCTGGCAGCTCACACCCTCCTCACAGACCTATTTTCTGCAGCACCTCTCAGGAAATGTAATCGTTTTGTCAGCAAAATGCTTCAGTTCAAAGATCAAGACACCTCACACAGGACGGGGCTGGGAATTTATTAGCAGAGTTCAATTTTAGTATCTATCGACCACGTCCTAGCAGAGAAAGGGATTAAAAGAAGCTGCATGAATAATATGAACTATAATCATCTGTTGAAGTCTCCGTACGCTCGGATCCCCGCAAAAAGTAATTAAAATCACAAACTTTACTGGGTGCTTTGGGGAATTGCAGCTAATGAACGAACGTGTGAATTTATGCAGCAGCTTTACAGGCACTACGAACTAAAAAACCCTGAGCAAGAATCGTCCTTTCAGTCATTTGTATTTGGGCTATAAAGTTGTGTTGCATGAATAATCAACAAGAAAACAGAGGCTGGGAGATGCACTGGAGGATGAGTTCAGATGAGCCCCCCCTGCTTTTATTGCTTCCCCAGCAGTGCTCCCAGCACACAGACTGGGACCAGCCTGGACCAGGGATGGGATTGGGTTTAAGCTCAGACTGGCTCTTCCAGGTTCCTGCACCTGCATGAAAACCCAAGTTACTTTGCCTTCACTGCTCTCCTATTTAAGAAACCTGACTGCACCACAGACATCTCCCAGGATGGACCCTGCAGGGCTGGATTTATGCGAGTTTACAGGACTGGATGGGGAAGCTCTACCCTCACACCACTCAGAGAAGCCACATGTCTCCAAGGTGACCCAGGCGAGCATCTCTCAAGCCACCAAACCAAATCTGAAGGTGACAGCAACGAGCACCCCTCGCTTTGGGGGATTTGCTCCCACTTTTGATAGCTGAGAGAAAGGGGGGAGCCAAGCCCTCCTGGTCACTGACCCTGCTCTGCCAGGGAGCCCAGGGATAAATCATCTGTTGAGGACAAATCCCTCACTCCTTAGTTTTTGGCCCAGACATGGCTGGAGCAGAAGAAGGGGAAATCACCCGGTTATGTTTGCATTTCAAGGAGAGCAGCAATGCACGAGATGAGACACTCGCATGACTTTAGATCTTCAAACAGAAGGTTAATAAGGCCTTTTTAAGACTATAACTTTCCATATGAAAAGAATTAATCTTTTTCTTCCCCTCAAGACTGGTATAAATTGGTTAAAGCCTCACACAGTGCTCATGCTGAGATAAAACGGGCAGGTGATGCCAGCCCGGGCTCAGAGCCATGCACAAAGAGGTTCACTCCAGTCCTAGGGATGTACCCAATTGCTTATTTGGTTTTTAAAAGCCAGGAATTTTTAGATGCTTCTCTGCAGTGAACGTCCAAACCTTTAAAGAGCTGCCTCTATACCACTGATGTGGTGTGACATCCCAAGGGAAAACGCCACGTCACTGTTAGTTGAGCAAAGAAAAGGATTTGTGTATCTTTCTCATTCATCAACAAGCTGCCGACCCCTCCAGGTGACATCTCTGTGAGGGCACCATAAAGTCTTCCATTTAAATAACCATCAGGTTCACTGCTGAAACTTTTTTCCAGTAGAAATCAGCAAAACTTTTTGTTCCTGACGCACTTGACAGCAGCTGCTCGTCCCGCTGCGGCTGGAGGCACCGTCTGCCCGCAGACCTTCCCTGGCAGCAGCCGCCCGGCTCAGAGCAGATGCTCCCGCGTCCCTCGGTGCTGCCACGTCCAACCACCACCCAGTGAACATCAAGGCCCGTTAAGGCAGCATCCCGCTGGCAGGAGAGCTGCGTGCTGGGAAGTTCAACAACACAAGTGATTTCTCCTTGCTTGAATTAACAAATACTAACTTCTTTGCAAGGAGTTTCAATATCATGCAGATTACAGCAACCAGATACCTTAAACATACAACAGTTAAGGAAGGAATCACCAGAGACGTGCGCTCTCCACATCTCCATCACTAAGACAGTTACAAACTGCAAGTCAAGAAGGGCAGATCATAGAATCATAGACCGGTTTGGGTTGAAGGGACCTTCAGAGCTCATCCAGTGCCCCTCCTGCCATGAGCAGGGACATCTTCACCAGCTCAGGTTGCTCAGAGCCCCATCCAGCCTGGCCTGGGATGTCTCCAGGGATGGTTCATCCACCACCTCTCTGGCCAACCTGGGCCAGTATTTTATCACTCAAATCTTCCTCAACCCCCAAACCCATGAGAAACATGTACAGGGGGACTCCTTTGCTCCACTGACAAAGCCAGAGCTCGCCGCCTCCTCTTTTATCCAAGAGCTCTCTGTGCACACACACAGCAGTTGTTGCCTGTCGCCCCCTCCCTCGAGAAGCTGTGCAGGCTGCAAAGTGCAGACTTTGTCCATGTTGCAAAGAACTCATCTGCCCAGCTCCAGGAGCTGCCTCCTGCCTGCACATTGCTCTGACACAATTAAGTTACTTAAAGCCAAAATTCATTGCTGCAAGGTGTGCAGCCTTGGAGAGCCTTTTCCCCTCTGGACCTTGCCTGCTGACAGCACCTGGGGATACAAAAGCTCCTCTTCTCTTGAGTCACCGCAATTAACTCCTCATGCTCAGTGTCAAATTCAGCTTCAGCAGGAACAGATGTGACCTCCGATCTCCTCCTTCCAGACCAGCCTGGACCCAGCTCAGTGCTGAGCATCTGCTGAACTACCCACCCCAAGAGCAAGTGGGTGCAGGCAAGTGGAAGTAGACGATGGACCAAGAGGGGTTCACACTGCTGCAAGGCAAGAAGAAAGGTCAGACCCTGAGTCCCACCTTGGGGCAGGACCGGCTCCTCCAATGCGCCCTGTGGACCACAGGACCAGGCGGACATGTCCCCCCATGTCACCGGATAATCCCCTGGTTGCACGGGCGCTTCCACAATGGAAGCAACACCCCCCTCCACTCCATGGCAGTTCAGATGAACAAAAGCCAACGGCAACATGAGCAACCCTCTTTAAATCCTCTCAAGGCAGAATTGCTGACGGGGCTCATGCACGTCTTTTCAGCTGGTTTAGCACAAAGCGATGCCTTCCACAGACAGGGGGCACAAGGCCCCACACACCAGCAGCAAAACACATTTTTACAACTTTTTTTTCAAGAGAGGGTAGACTTGCTTTGGAGGGTTTTAGGCTATTTTATGTTTAAACCTGTGGAGAAAATCTGGAATGAAAACTTTCATCAGTAACTCCAGCAGGTGCCCAGGGCAATTCCTTTCAAGATTCAGCTTCTTCACTGCAGCAGCAAAGGGACAGACCTGCTAACAAAGGCTTCTTTTAGCCCCAGTGTTTATTAACACTTACTGAAAGTACTAAAAGAAGCTTTACAGAGCCTGAGCTGAGACCCCATCCACCTCAGCTCATTGCATTTCCAAGCTTGGAGATCAAGTGAAGCCTCAACATCACAGGATTCACTCCCAATACACTTTCCTAATTTTTCTCCTGCTCTTAACAAACATACTTAGATGCAGATTTTTATTCATCACAAACAGCAAAGTATCTTTCTTCCTGTCCCGTTCACTTCGAAGGTTGTGCAGAGGAAGAGAGAAGGGGCTCAAAGAGAAAAGAACCCTTTTGACGGTCTGAAGTTCTCTCATTGAGCTCAGTTCCAAGTTTAATAAAGGTGTTTTGTCTCCTTGCTTAATAAGTGGAATTACCATAGCAAAACTCCAGCCAGGGAGAGGGATAGCACGAAGCATGAGTAATCACAACCGGTTTGGGGGAGGTTTTCCCATCTGGGCCCATTTCAAGGCTATGATGACAGAGCTACGGGCTAATTTGGAGTTACCATAACTCTTGCCAGACAAGGAGCTGTAAGTTATAATGCGCTATGAGCAGGGAGAGCTGCTGCAACAGGGCACAGAAAGCGCTTTCTGAGCTGAGAAGAGCGCTTTCCTGCTCTGTAAGTTATATTCTTTTATTTTATAATGCAGCTTTGTGCCTGCCCTGCTACACTTCACACAGGACAGGGTGGTGTATTGATTCCAGCTCACACCGGGTGAGTTTAATTCCACCTTTGAGAACTTGTTTCACTTTTGCTTTCTGCCAGCACCAGCAGAACTGGTTTGCAGACACTGCAAAGAGATGAAATGTACTGGCAAATCCATGGAAGAGCAGTTGAGTTTTCTAAGGGGGAACTGATATGGGCCCAGCACACGTCACGGAAAAAAGGCACCTGGACAGAGAACGTCATCAGTGATCGCTGGAAACGGGAACTGCAGCAGCTCCAATATCATCTGCTGGGGACCTGCTGAGCAGGAGCAGACCAGGGGCAGGGGACATCTCAGAGTCATCTCAGATGGAAGAGACCCTCAGGATCATTGAGTCCAACCATAACCTCACTCTAGCACTCAACTGTGCCCCCAGGAATCCTCATCTAAACTCCTTTTAAACCCCTCCAGGGATGGTGACTCCACCACTGCCCTGGGCAGCCTGTTCCAATGCCCCACAGCCCTTTCCAGGAAGAATTTTTTCCTAATATCCCATCTAAACCTCCCCTGGCACAACTTGAGGCCATTTCCTCTTGTCCTATCGCTTGTGCCTTGGGAGAAGAGACCAACACCCTCCATGTTCCAACCTTTTTTCAGGCAGTTGTAGACAGCAATAAGGTCTCCCCTCAGCATCTAAGTTATACTCCAAACCCTTCTCCATCAGCTCCAGGGATGGCATCAATTTACAGAGGGCAAATCCACCCTGTGCACACTGAGCAGGAACAGAATCCCCCCACAGGAGCAGCCGCCAGCCCCCGCCTCCCCCTCACCGTTGCTTTAAACCCCCAAGCCCTGCAGCAGATTAATGACTTCAATCAAGGCTGCACGTCGGCTTTTAATTTCTCCCTGCTTAGTCATCCCGCTGCTGCCGACAGCGGCAGATGCTGCAGCTCCGGCCAGCCCTGGCTCCTGCCTCAGCCACCAGGTATCGTCCCTATTTATTTCCAGCAATAATTCACCTTCAAAAAGGAAAATGTTTCCATTAAACAGCAGAAGTTCAGCCACTACAAATAAACAGTGACTTAAAGTCTAGGCCAGTTCTCTGAAACCCTCACAATAAATACCGGGCTACCCAGCACAGTACAACAGGTAGCAACCATGTCCCGCAGAAAAGCCAAATCCTCTTCAATAGGCAGACCCTTTAAAAGTGTGATGGGGAGGATGGAAACAGCCAGGCTCAAGGGTTTCGGGCATCTTGTGATGTGCTACTTATCTCACCCACAGCTTAGGCACTAAGCTAAGACCAAGTCTGAGCCAAGACACTAAACCCAAACTGCTGATTTGCAGGGTCAGACTACAGCCCCCCCGGCAGCATCACATCACTTGTGTCTTGCAACCAGGATGGCACCACTGAGAGGGAACAACCCTCAGCAAAGGCAGCGTGTTCAGTTTTGGGTTGACAAAACCAAGCCTGATCCCAGGTCAGAGATACTCAAAACCACAGAGATTCCTCTGGAGCCAGCAGAACAGCTAGAAGAGGTTTGCTGACATTTGTATCTCAACCACTTCCCAGTTTTTGAGGGCTTTATAATGACTGTTTGGGCATTGTGGGAGAAGGACCTTCCACCTCTTCCATGAGCTCTGCTGCCAAAGATAAACCCTGCAAAAAGAGCATCCCATCTGCAAATGGGCTTCCAAAATCCTACCAAACCTGGGGAGCTGCAGGCACCTGACACCACCCTGGCAATGCAGAGATGCTCTAGTTTGATTTGGCCAATATTGCACACACTAGTACATTTATTACCTGACACTACATATATACAGGTTTCAGCTCTAAGGCAAGGGCCATCCAGCTCAGGTACACATGTGAGCATGGACAAACAGCAGGTCCCCAGGAGGGATCGCAAAGCGATGGATGGTGAAGCAGAGAGTGGGAAGCATCGATTGCCCAGCCCACAAGCTTGAATTCACCATCTACACACCAACCAGAAAGTTTTTAAGAGGTTTGTAAGCCAAAAATCTGTAACAGCCATTGCCCCAGGCACCCACCGACACCAAAGTGGATGCTGGGGGGAAAGAACCTCTCCTGGGCCCAGCAGGACCATCATTCCCTCCATCCCACCCCAAAGCTCATCGTCTTCTGCAAGGATCTAGCACCACCCTCATACCCGTCTGCCCCTCCAGAGATCAGCCCATTCCTAGTTTATTTTTCATTTTAAATGGATTAGACATGCACAAAGGCCTCGCTTGAAAAGGAACAACCAAGACGTGAAAAGGATGGGAAGATCCAACTGCGAGGCGTCAGCACTAATCCACGTCAAAGGGCACGCTGTCGACAACTTACTGTAAACTTCCAGGAGGGAAAAAAAAATAGTCAGAATAAAATAGTTAAGTCCAGACAAATGTTTGTCATTCATTATCTAGAGTCAAGCTTGGATTTCTCAACAACTCAGCCAAGGCAAAGCAAGCACGTTAATAATAAAACATCTTTTACAGGGAGCTACACGCCAGGCACGCAGCCTGCCCTTGAAGGGGGAAAGGCTGCAGGCAGGTGGAGGCTCTGTTTGCTTTTCTCTGATAACAGGTATTTAGTTTTCTACGTCACTTTGCTTTATCGTAGCCTGAAACCCGGCCGAGCAGCGCGGCTCCACCTCCCCATCTGCTCCCCGCGCCAGCTGGACCCGCAGCCGAGATGTGGCGATGCCACACAGACCAACGGCTCCGCTGGCACAAACGGGGGCACCCCAGCCCTGCCTGGGAATTGGGGGGCATTGTGGAAAACCTTGCAAGACAGATCTGAACGTGATGCAGCCGCTGGTGGGGAGGGAAGTTCTGGGAGATAGATGGGATGGCTGCACTCCCGTCCAAGTCACACAGGGTGCTTTAAAACAAGGAAAATCCCCCCCAAATCCTTCCTCAAGGACTAAGAAAAACACTAAGTGACCATGGCAGGGTAGAACACAAGCTGGGAGGCTCTGGCAAAGACATCTCCTGTATTGGCACAAAAGGAGGAAACACCCAGCCCAGGCAAGAGCCGACAGGTCCGCACGCTCTGCTTTAATTCAAATAACCCTTTTGTTTTGATGAGCAACCTGGAGTAGATTCTCCAACTCCTCTGGACATCCTGGGGTCCTCAGTGCACCCCAGCCCAGCTGCCTACACCCGTCAGGCTCCAGTTTGGGGTAGCTGGGGTGCAGAGAAACACCCCCCCCGCCAGCCCTGAGCACCGTGCCTTGCACAGGCTCCTCTCCCCATCAACAGCACCCAAGGGGTGGATGTTTCTGCCTCATTACTCACACGTCTGCAATCAAGACATGTTGCCAATAATCGGTTTGGTTTGTGGAGCCGTATCCAAAAACGCTGCCTCTTCCCTCAGCACCCGACGTGGCGCATCCTCAGTTTTCCACCCAAATAAGCAGCTCGCTGCAGAGCTCAGGTTGGGACGTCTCTGTTTTGGGGCAGGGGAAGAACGCCAGAAAACAGGCCATAATGTTTGCTTTGTTCCCAGTGACAAAAGGTAAGAGTTATAGCTGGTGGAAAAATAAAATTATATACCTTATAATATCTACGTGTATTGCTATATGTCGTCTTTGAAACAGAAGGCAGGAGGAAAATGGAATTATTGAAGTTTTTCATGGAACAATGAGCTTTAAAAATTTGGAGGGAAGGAACAAAATGTAACCTTTAAACTGTTTTCAATATAAAGTCCATTAATGGAAAAGGAACCTTTTGCAGAAAGATATACATCTTGCTGATTTTAACAAAAAGCCCTGTTCAGAGAAGGGAAAAAAAGGCCTTTATGTAGAGGTTTTCAACAGCTTTACAGCGCTGTTCTTGAGAGCATCCTCACAAACCTGTTGTTGCTGGAGCATGATGCGCCCAGGTGTGTCTGACCACATGCTGGGTATGGGCAGGGCTTGGGAGACAACCCTTGTGTGTACCCCGAAAATAAACAGGTGTTATAAAAGGCAGCGCGGAAAAATAAATTAAAATTGAAAAAAAAATCAGCTTCCCCCACTCTGCTTTGCCCCCAGGGAAGGGAAATGCTGATCCTCCGGCTCACAGATGGTCCCTCCTGGAACAGCCTCCCGGTTTCCACCCCGTTGGCCACGTCTGGTCGCTGGGGCGGATTCTGGAGGAGGGATGGAGGACGTCAGAGCCCGTCCCAGCCGCACGTGCAGGGGACGCGGTGAGTATTCCCCGGGATGAAGCGTCACCTTCGCCCACCGGTCCCTCCCCAACCACAACCACATCTCACGGCGCGGAGGAGGAAGATGTGCGTCAAGCACACACCTCCCTGGCAATTAAAGTCATTTTCTTAATATCAACCAGTCCCAGGCATCCTGTGACGGGCCACGGAAAATATTAATTATACCTCCTCCCATTTAGACGCGTTTCTTTCTCATTCAAATGGGTTTCTTTCTCATTCAGTTGTCGCCGGACCTGAGTCACGGCCAAGCTGGGATTCAGCAATCACACACTAGGAAGGATTGAGCATCACTCGAATAGTTGCTTTTCCACCTTGTACCTCCCCAAAACGTCACACAGAGCGATGAATTTAGAGTAATGCCACCAATGAAACGCTCAAATTAATAGCAATAAAGTGTAAATGCTCCACGTGATAGCAGCAGAGCTGTGCTTGGGAAAACGATCTGTGGAAGCTTAAAAACCAGCACAAGATGAGACCACCGGGGAAAAGAAAGCAACAAAACAAACAGTCCATTTCAATATCCTTTTCATAAGGAAGCAAAATGAACCCAGGAACGCATCAGAGAATAATCATTTAGCACAGATCAAACAGTAGAACTAGCACATTAAAAATACATGCAGCGTTAATCAGCTGCGCAGAGTTATGTGCCATCATTTCCATAAATAATACAGGATCAAAGCAGCCCAAGCAGCACTATCAGTTAATATAGTCAGCCAGTCAATCAGAATAGAGTAAAGCTGCCTGAAAACTCTGGCAGTGTAATTTGCCAGGAATAAAGTAGATTCATCTGAGAAGTGGCATGACCAGTTAAACGGGTAAAGGTGGCTGGCAGCCTCTTCATTACACAGAGGTGACACCACAAAGGGGAGAAAAAAGAAATGAAGGGTTAATGCAGCTGAAAAATAAAGATTTAAAAAATCTTGGGGAATATCAATGTATATTTTGTCTAATAATAATCCCCCAGAAAAGCCAAGGTGCAGGGGAGAGGTGGGAGGACCGACCTGGCTGGGAGCACCCCCAGTGGCACCAGTCCCGCACTGGGGCTGGATGGCGATGGTTGGAGCAGGGGTGAGCCCTGGGGGTGCAGATTAAATCAGAGCCCCTTCCCCAGAGGCAAAGCGACTCCAGAGGGTCTCCCCTTCACCCAGGTGAAATATCCCCCTCCCACCTGCTCCGGCTGCAGGCTCACGGGGAACGGCCTTTAAATATCCATCCATCTCCCCACGCGTATCGAATGCCTGTGTCATTAAGCCTTTTGCTGAAAGGCTGCAGAGCCATTTAGCTGGCTGATTTTTAAAACAGGCATGTGGAGCAGCGCGAGCTATAAATAGCAGAGATGCTTGCCTTGTCATGTTTCTGGTGGCTTATTTATAAGGACAGGGGGCAACTGAATTAGAAAATGGAGAAAAGAGCAACTTGGGCTCCTCTCCTGTTTTATGGCCAAGCTGCCTCAAGAGCAAACCCTTTGAGGTTTTGCTTTTTTCTTTTTCCAGGCAAGAAAGCAAACACCCACCCTTCATACACAGACTCTGAATTGGTTACATTTACATTTACAAGGCAAATTTTAATTCATACAGCAGGTGTTCAGAAAAAAGGCACATAAGACCAAACCGAGGCTTCGCATTAGTTCATGCAGCTCTGGGGAAGCTCCTCATTTACTGAAATAGGACCCAGCCGTGTATACAGCAGGAGCAGGGACCCTAAAAATCTTTTCTGGGGGGGGGAAAGAATAAAAATCCTGATGGGGGTTGAGAAGAGCTATTGCCAAACACGAGCCCTGGCAGCCTGTCCGGCATCACAACCCAACTGCATTTTGCGTGATGAAGTGCGATAGGAATTTAGCATGGGAAGATCCAGGCGAGCATCAGGCAGAGGAGGAATTCAGGCTCTGACAAAAGAGCCGCTTCGGGCAGCTCAAACCGTCCCCGGCTGATTAGCGCCCGGCAGCGTGCTCAGAGGGTCTATTCTTCATGGGCAGCTAGGCGCAATCCAGAAAGACCACGTGAACCCAGCATCCCCCCCCCGCAGTGCTCACTGCCTTTGTAAATAGCTGGTGAACACACGGGGTGACAGCCAGGCTGTCCCCAAGCTGCCGGAGCCCGGCCGGATGGGATGCAGGAGAAGCTGGACCACTTTTCCAGCATCCCTGGTTGTAGGGAAGCAGGGAGAGGAGCCCTTGGGGAGTCAATATCCCCATCAGAAGAGGGGACATCCGCCACTGCTCCCCCAGGAGAGGCAGCTGCAGAGGAGCCAGGATCAGCACCATTGGGAAGTTTCCTATCAAATTAGGGGGGGGGAAAAGTTCTGTCCAGACAAATAAAATTCAATTATTTAAGTCCAGAATGTCTTGGTCAAAATGCTTCCAGACTGACAAGCTTTAATCCAATTAAAGATCCCTCCAGACAAGCCCAGCTGGGATTTTGGGAGCATTTCCCCCCACTAAGGACCCAACAGCCCCCAGTTCTGCACTGGGGATGGATTTAACCCCAAGAGAAACCCAGACATTGATCTTATGGGGCAGCCTCACAGTGCAGGACCCTAGAGCTTACTGGAAGCACAAGTAAAGCAAGAACAACCATTTCATTTCAGTCTGGCTCAACTCAAAACTCAAATTAAAATTTTGTTTTTAAGAGCAAATAATTTCCTGTGAACCAGAAATCCTGGTTTTCAGCCCATTTAACGAGGCTGAATCGCAACCGGTTCTGCTCTCCTGGGGTGCTGGAGACACACGACCCCCCCCAGGCAGGGCAGATGGTTAGATTGCAATCTAGCCTGTAGCTCATAAAACATATTAATATCCCCAACCAATTACAAAGTGCCAGACTCTGCCCCCCCGGAGCGATGCCTCGCTGCACAAGGCAGCTCTGTTGGGCTCAGACACGCAGCACGAGCCGGGACAGCAAAGCCCGAGGGTTTCCAGGACCTCTGAGCCAAGCCCAAGCCCTTGCTGCAACCTCCTTTAAGAGCTCAACGAA
Organism: Patagioenas fasciata; assembly: GCF_037038585.1. Classification (NCBI taxonomy): domain Eukaryota; kingdom Metazoa; phylum Chordata; class Aves; order Columbiformes; family Columbidae; genus Patagioenas; species Patagioenas fasciata. The sequence goes on from NC_092539.1 coordinate 5,916,384, forward strand.
GTCTCAGGTGCAGCCGAGGTGCCGCACAGCAATCCAGCTCCTTCACACTTCAATTTTTTTGGTTTTATTTTAAGTGCTTGTCAGAGGTAAAGCAGAAGGAGCCTTCCCTTCCAGCCAGATGGTTGCAAGAGAAATCCCTGCCTTGAGCACCCAGCACAGGCATGAGTTTATTTCTGACGATGGCAGATGCATCACACCACTGCTAAGATCTTGGCTGCTGCTTGGAAGCACCAGCGAGCACCTCGGATCTGCAGCAGCGCTTCCTGACAGTCAGCGGGCGTTAGCTCTGCAAACATGAGCAGCAGCACAATGACTTCGCCCTGTGTATTTATAGGCCATGGGCTCCCATCAAAAGAAAACCCAACTTCGAAATGTTTCCCCTGACTTCAGCAGACTCATGTCCTCAGGGACAGCTTGTTCTGCGCTTCTCTGCCCACAGCTGCGAGGTGTAGAAAGTCCTGGATGTTTCTGTCCTCATGCTGCTCATCCATGCACAGCTGGCGGGGACAGACTTGGGGAGAGGTTTCATGTCACCACCGCTCATCTGGGTAGACACCAAGATGCTGCAGCCACCTCCATGGCTGCACCGGAGCAGCACAAGGACTCTAGGATGGGGTTATTAATAGAATCATAGAACATTTTGGGTTGGAAGGACCTTCAAAGCTCCCCCAGTGCCACTCCTGCCATGAGCAGGGACATCTTCACCAGCTCAGGTTGCTCAGAGCCCTGTCCAGCCTGGCCTGGGATGTCTCCAGGGATGGGGCATCCATTGAGTTGGATTCAATGATCCTTATGGGTCCCCTCCTCAGTTGGGAGGGGACCCATCCTATGATCCACCACCTCTCCAGCAGCAGACAGCCCTGGGAAGATGCTCCAGGGACAAAACCAGCCCAAGCTGGGAAACCCATCGCAGCTTTTCAGACAGGCACAACCTTTGTGCCCCACACAAACTCCAGTCTGTGTTGCAAGAGTCCCCCTGGTCACACTCCAGCACCCAGACCCCTGGGGACCACAACCCTCCTTGCGGAGCGCAGAGGACAACTGGCATGAGCACACGGGGCTGGGACACCTCCCGCCCACCACACAGCTTCAGGAAAACCACTTTGTTTGGTGCTCCAGCAGCTTTGCTGCAGAGACTGGCAGGGGTCACGCCACAGGCTGGTGTTTGGGGGTTATCAAGTGCATCCAAATAAACTTCAACACACCGTGCAGTAGTGGTCTTATTTTACATGTGGTATTTTCTAAGGTGCAGCTCAGTGACGTGATGGTGTCCGAATCTCAGCTACCATTTACAAGAAAAAAAGCAAAATCCCAGCACTGTTCACTGCAGAGGGGCAGCTGACAAACAAGACCTTGGATGCTCTGTAGATCCTCCCAGAAAGATCCCGATTTTTATGAGCATCACTAAGTCCAAGAATCTCAAAATCTCAAGTGAGGACAGTTGGATGCATCTGATTCAAGAATGACTCAGGAGCGTGGAGGCAGGGAGAAAGGCAAGGGACTGACATTTTCTGCTGTGGGCAACGTCCCTTTATTTTAAGCTCAAAGATACAAACCCCACAATTTATTATTTGATTGCAAAAAGGCGCTCTCCACTCTGACTGCTCCCATACTGATCCCAAGCAACACAACCGTATTCCCTATTCTCAGCCTTCGTGTCTGTAAAGTAATTTACATTTCTTTAAAAAAATATATATGTAAATCCCACTGACATTTTGAAAGCAAGTTATCTTGGTAACCACATTGAACACAATCTCAAGCCCTCATATAAGGGAAGCTAAAGCTGCCCAAGCGATGAGCAGGGGCATGCAAGCAGGTCCCTGCGTATGAGCCCAGCCCTGAAGGGCAGGACCTGTGCTTGCACCTCAAGAGACAGATTTCTAAGGCTGCAGAATTCCATCACAAACATTCAGCCTCACCTACTGCTCAGCCACAGCCTTGGAAACCCAACCTGCTGCAAGGGCATTAAACATTCACGTGCATCCCGGAGAGAGTCCTGTGTTGCAGTGAGCATGGGGAAAAATATGATCACAGGGCAAACCTGGGTGGGAAACCTCTACCAAAGGGTTAATGGTTGGATGGAAAGAGGTAAGGAGGAGTCACCCAAAGCTGCAAAGGACCAGCACTGGGAAGATGCCCCAAAACTGCCTTCAGCAACTTGGCTGTCTCTGTCCCACCGGGACTAAGAGCTCCCAGCCCCTCTAGGAACACAGCCCTGGTGTGGGAAGGTCTGGGTGTTGATGGGTCCATGGTTTGGGCCACAGTCTTCCCCCTCCAACAGGTCTGCTGGTGCTGTAGGGACCACCCGGGTGCCTCTTGCACCCTGTGCAAAAGGAAAACCCTCCAGCTCTCCACCTGAATGATGAAATGAAGCCAGCGCTCACGACCAGGTCCACTCCTCACCTCACTGCCTGCTCTGTGCCCACCCAATTAGCCAGCTCACCCCCCATCACCCCCGCGGATTTGCCCAGCTCCTCTTTGCAAACCAAATCCATCCTCTAATCCCACACAAAGCCGCAGCCACAACCCATGGTGGTGTTTGGGCTGCGAGCATCCCAGCAAGAGATGGCCCAATGCCTGGGGCTGGAGACCCATCAAAGGATAATTGCACACCCTGACTCAGCTTTTGCCCATTTCCGTACTGACACAGGACACCTTCCCGTGGTCAGCTGCTCCAAGCCACCGGGCCACCTGCATTTCCTGTGGTTGCAGCAGAAATTGCTCGTTGTCCCATCCCAGGAGGTGCAGAGGTGAGGAGCAAGACTCATGGTCACACCTGGGACCTGGTGACCCAGGAAGCCAGATGGGACACTACAGAAACCACGGGGAGGAGAGGAGGCAACGGCTTTTGAGATCTGACACACTTAATATGGTCTGAAGATGCCTAAAGCCAGGGTTTGAATGCAGCTCATGGGGACAGCGAGGCTGTACAAAGAGGTTTGGGCTCTTCAGCCCACCCACCTGCTGTTCCTGGGGCTGGAAAACAGTCAGAACAAAACATCCTTCCAGAAACTCATTGTTCAGCACCACCCTACAGAAAGGGGTGGAATAGAGAAGTTTTGTTCTTTAGGCAGGGAAAGTCCAACCAGGACTACGCTGGTCGCAGCAGCCGCATCTCTGCTGCGACACTGAGCATCCCCCCGAGTCAGCTTCCCCAGCAAAGCTCCGGCTTTGGCTTTAAGACGAGACTACTTTGTACAAAAGGAAGAGGCAGAGTCTCCGCGGCGGGTGTTAGAGGCTTTGGCGATAAGGCAGGGGATACTTCTAAGCTTGTCTCCACAAACATGAGGATTAGCAATTTACTTCTCTTTAAAAACAAAATCTGGGATTTTAACAGGATTGCAGGCTTCGAAAGAAAAATAAACATCACAGAACTGGGAAAGGGAAGAGAATGGGAGCAGAGCGAGCACGCGGCTCAGCACCAGCTGAAGTGCTTCTTAAATCAGAACGAGAAAAACCCATTGAAGTCAGAATTTAAATCTTGGTAGCACTGAACAAATACTGAATGTGGGGACTCACACCAATTTCTTATCAGTAATAATGCCATCAGCATTAAAGGAGGCCTTTCTAATACTGTGCATGAGAAAAGGCCCATTTGTTTCATGCAATAAAGCATATAATGCATTAATTACCTATTGAATTGAAAAAATAGTGTTGAAAACATGCTTGAATTGAAGGAAAAGGTGGGTTTCAGGTAAAACCACAGTGCCTACTGGCTTTGCTGTGTCTTCAGTGCTTAACGCCCTGTGAGAGCAAAGGACTCCAGCAGCTCTCAGCAGATGGGGTCAGCACAGAAAAGCCCCCTTATCCCCCCCCATGCCCTGAAACCCACCCGACCCATGAGCACACCAGCAAGCCCCCATCAGCCAGGGTTAATCTCAACCTGCCACACTAATGAATAACAAATTAGCCTGCTTGAGGAGACATAATCTGCCTATGAGGTCCTGCCCTGGCCATCACGGAGCATAAAGGCACCAGAGAGTAATTTCGAGATCAAGCAGTTCTACTCATTAATAATTAGCACTTTAAAATTTCAAAGGGTGATGCTGGCCTCCTCAGTAAAAACTCAGCACACCCTGGGATGGTGCAGAAGGGTTATCATCGGTGCTCCCATTTCCCGAGGGAGATCTGAAGGGCAGCCCATACAAGGATCCATGGCACTGGGATTAGCCACAAAACCTCCCAGCTCGCATCCCTGACACCTCATATGGCAGCAGACGTAAAAAGGACGTTATATGAGCATCATACATGGACATCTGAGAGCATCCCAAAGCCATCACTAAACCAACCACCTCATGCATCACAATATCCTCGCGTGGCACTTGTCCCTTGTCCTGTACGAGAGGGATGCTCTTGATAAAACCATTACAGCCCAAGATGGGAGAGAGGACTGATGCCTTCTGACACCGACAGAAAACAAACACCCCACACAAGGTCAGAGAGGGAAATATGTGCTTGACACAGCTCCGGGCAGGTACGAGCATCCCCTATTTGGCACCCAGAGGGTCGCGCCGTGCTGCACAATTCAGGGGAGTCACTGAGCCGATGGGGCCTGACCGTGGCACGACAGAGAAAATTGCTTTTGCTTTAAGAAAACTCAACCCCTCCTACCTTTATCAGCAACTCCTAATCTTAAGCCATTCTGTCTCTTCCAGAGAAAGCAAAGACACAAACCTCAATGGAACTGAAGTATGAAAACAAGAGACTCCAGGTCTTCAGCTGATTATATTTCAAGCCAAATAAAACAGGTTGATTAATCCACTTGTTCAGACTGCTAAAGCTACCAAGAATATATCCCTTTCACATCAGAGGAAGCTCAACACACTTAAACCAAACATCTTCCAGGCAAGGAGGAAAAATTAAAAAGAAAGCACTCGCATGTGTCTGAACATAAAGCTTTGCAAATGCATAATGAAGCCAAGGTCTCTGGTAAAATAAGTGGGCAAAGCTCCATCCACGGACTCTAGCAGAGTACTGTATGCTTATTTTATAAGTAAACTGGAGTCTTGGCATCGAAGACCATCAGTGTTTTCATCTCCAGGTGAGCAAGCAGCACCATCACTCAGCACTAACACCAAGCGAGAACTTCAGCTCACAGCACAGCCCTCCAGCTGCCCTTCATCTCTTCCCTCAAGTTTGTCATTGATAATTCCATTTATTCCCATCACCATAGTGTTTTCTCAGCCTTCTAGAAGCCCCCCAGCTGCGACAGGGGCAGGATCAGACCTCGAGTGGGCTGCACCGAGATGCACCTTTCCCAGAATAGAACAAGCCTGCGGCTCTTTTCTCCTCTCGCACACCCATCGGGTACCGCACTAGTGCGGGCTCTTCCCAGCACCTGCCGAGCTGCAAATACACCTTCAGCTATAGGTAAGAACATCGGCTCCAGAGACGCTGAGTTATCATTAACCCTGCTCTGCTGCTGGAACACAAAGGTGGGACATGAGGAGAAGCTCTGGTGCTCTAGGAACAGCTCTACCTCCAAGGTACCACCCAGCGATGCTTGAGCCCAGTGTCCAACAGTGTGGACACTGCCCCAATACAACGGTGATGGGAAGGATGTGTTTCAGCTCCTCTGTGGGGAGGACGGTGCACGCCCGGGACAGCTGCTGCAAAGGATGCTTTGGGGAGCCAGGGCCAGCAGCCGCCCCACTGCTCCCCAAAAACACCAGTAACACCACTGGCATGGTGTGGGTTCAGTGCACCTGTACCACCAGGCCCCCTCGAGCCCCCACGCTGACCACCCGGCCCCACATCCCAGCCCTGCGTGTGGGTCGCTGCCCCCCAAGCCCCGCACCGGGCACAAGGGGCTGAGGCATGAGATGCTCCCGGGGGTCCCACCCCATGGGTCACTCCTGCCCTGGACGGGATCGCTGCAGCCGGAGGGGGCCCTGGGAACCGCCGTCCCGAACCCCATCGCCCCCCTACGATGCCAACCCCGGTCGCGTCTTTGTCCGCCCGCTGGAGGGACGGGGCCGCCCTGTCCCGCTCCCCAGCAAACCGGTGGCCCCGCTGCCGACACCCCCGCCCCGGACACGCGTGGGCCGCTCACCTGCGGGGCCGCTGCCCGCGGCCGCCTCCTCCTCCTCTTCCTCCGCCACCGCCGCCTCCTCTTCCTCCTCCTCCGTGGGAGGCGGCGGCGGTGGTGGTGAAGCGCTGCCCCAGGTGGGCGCGGCGGTGCTGCGGGGCCGAACCGGCGGCACGGTGCCGGGGCTGCCCTCAGCGGGGCCGCCGCTGCCGCTGCCGGGCTCGGGAGGCGGCGCGGTGCCAGAGGGCAGCCCGGCGGCGGCGGTCAGGAGGACGGCGAGGCAGAGCAGGGCGAGCCCGGGCGCGGTCCTCGGCCGGCGGCGCCTCATGCTGCGGCGCGGCGCTCCGCCATTCATTCATTCATACATCCAGGCGCTCCTTCACCCACCGAGAGGGGCCAGGGAGCGGGGCCGGGCGGCGGCGGCTCCCGCCCGCCTCAGCCGGCCATGCCGCGCCGCTGCCGCTCCGAGCGCCCCGCAGGCGGCTCCCGCCGCGCCCCGGCCCGGCTGACAGCGCCGCGCCCGCCCCGCGCCTGCCGCAGCCAATCAGAGCCACGCCCGCCCCACCTGACGGCAACTTTGTAACTCTTGACAGCCAATCAACGGCCGTCGGGTGCGGGCACAGGGGCGGGGCGAAGCGGGGGGCGGGGCCACCGTGCGGTATTGTGAGGGCGGGGGTAGTGGCGGGGGGGGGCACCGCCCCCAACCCCCCCATCAGCGCCCCCCGGCAGCCCGGGGGGAGCGGGGACGGACGGGCACACGCCTTCCTTTTTTAATGTATAAAAATATCTGAAATATCTAGAATATTTTAATATACATTTTTTACATTTCATATTTTTATTATTTTTTATATTTGTATTTAAAAAAATAAATTTGACCCCCCCAATTTTGCAAAACAATAAGGCACCGGGATGTGCAGCGGGACACAAAGCAGGTTGTCAGCTGAGTCCCTCCTTGCCTGCTCCCTGCACACACTGCTGCAGGTCCCCGGAGGGGTCCAGCAGGTCACAGAGGGTCACCCCCACGGCCCCGGTAACCACCTCTGTCCATGTCACCCTGCCCACCTCTGCCACCTCCACTTCCCGTCCTCACACCCGCAATAGCGTCATTCCCCTTTGTGCTGCTCATCCTCGGGGCTGGAGCCATTTCCGACCCAGCGTGGATGCAACCTGGGCACCAGCCACAAGGACGGTGACACCTGGGGAGTACCCCGGCTGCCCCCCATCCACAGTCCTGCTGGGACCACACACCGGCCGTGACCTTGGCCAAATCCCCCCATCCCAGAGGAGCGATCGGCAGCGCAGCGAGGGGGGCAGCACACTGACACACATATTAATTATTTACGATACCCAGCTGGGTGATCGCTGGTTCACACGCGTTGAAGCAAGACGCAGCCATGCGCCGCCAGCCTTGTGCACCGGGGAAAACGCTGCTCCCATCAACACAAAGGCACGTGGCTGCACACCGGGCTGTGCCGGAGTGACTGGGTGGGCCCTATGGAACCATATGGGCAGCAAGCACGCCATGCATCCCGCTGCAGGAGGGTGCCGAGCGCTGGCGACACGGTGGCTCTTGGCTGCCCGTCCCTGCCCATAGGTGCGTGGCACTGCCAGGCAAGTGTTTGCATGGTCTCTTGTTCATGCAGGAGCCAGCAGGTGCTGATGAGTGTCTGTTTGGGATTAGACGGCTCCACCTTCACCCACCGCATGGTCGAGGCTGCAAGTCCTTCTCTAGAGCAATATTTAGGGCTTGTCTGCGAGGGAATGCACAGCTGCTGTGGGCTAACGATTCTGCAATAACTCACTACTCTTCCCCCATAACCATCCCCTTCTCAGAAATAAATGGGACTTTGCTCCTGCATAATAATATAATTATTATTCCCCAGCAGCTATGCTGCACCATTTCCCCCCATGGAGACAAACCCTTCGGAGATTAGCTTTTTATAATCGCTGTCAGCCTGTCATTCCCCACGGGGACTGAAGAGTCCCTCCGTTCAGGGGGAATACAGCTGGCAGAGAGACCCGATGGTTTGCTGACCGAGTCCCTCCTCCAGCGATTTGCACAAGGTTATTGTCTACGAGAATGGGAAGTGGGAAACCAAGCAGATGATTGATTGTTAAGGTAAGAGTTACCTGGAACAAATGAATTCCCTAGTTCTAAATTAAACTGCACAGCCTCAGCAGCCAAATGTTGGACCCTGCGCCTGTCACCTGACCGAGTGCTGCTCCTGTCAGAGGCACGAGAGTCCGCACAGCACAGGCTGACAGGTCTGTTCAGCTGGTTTCCAAAATATTATATTCCCCCTTTCTGCTCGGGAGAAGCAGTTAGGCACGTCACTGCCTTTCATCTCTTTATCCTCAGGTGCCCTGTGCTGTCACCCCGACACAGGAGGGAGACAGGAAGATCCTGCCTGGATCAGATACCCTCGGGGCATCCTTGTCCCAGCAGGACTCATGCAAGAGGACTGGCCACCCCGGGAAACATGGGATCACATGCAAAAACAGAGGATAATTCTGCCCAGCTGGCTTATTTCAGTGGTGGCTTATAACGAGCATCATTATATAAAGCTGCAGCAATACAACTATCTCTGCTGTGTTGGTGACACACACAACCCAGAGCCTTGAGGGTAGAAACCCCCAGAGTCGAATTCCCACCTTGATGGGAATCACCAACAACTGCCAAAGCTGTGGGTCTGCACAGCAAGAGCTGGGCAAAGGCTGGAAAAAGGTTGTGGCAGATGCTGAGCGAAGGGGATGGAGGATGTGGGTGGCATCTCCCGATCCCTGCACAGGGACATCTCCAGCAGGACCCACCGCTCCCCCTGTTGATGTCAGATAGAGCTGCAAGTGCTCCACACCCCCGAACCCTGGGCACAAACCATCCCAGGCTGGATGCCGAAAAAACAAGCACCCAAAAAGTTTCTGGCTGGTTTCAAGGGCATCCAGGCAGGGATGTGAAGGGCACCCAGCAGACCTGCGCTGGCACCACGCCGCTGGAATTTTCATGCTTCCCTTCTTTTTATGTTTTCATTTTGCAATGAGAAGGTGAGAGAGGCATGTCTGAGCTGGATGGGTCCTTGGGGAACGCAGAGCGCTGACACAGAGCCCAGGCTGTGAGCTGGCGGCCCAGCCTTTGTACCTACTTTTTTCATAAATTTTGAGGCTATCAGCATCCTCCTGGAGTTGTTCCTATTCCATCAAATCAGCAAGATTTTCTTCCCCAGTGGAAAGTTTCATCAGATATGTAGCAACCAGCTCTTTCTCTGACCTATTTGCAAGCCCCAAGCCACTCTCTCCACCACCCACTGCTTGAAAGCTTTGATAATTCAATAAGATGTTAATTCTGACACCCAGCATAACTCAGGATACAAAACCTTTTTTTTTTTTTAATTATCATTAATTGCAATGCAGAAGTAACGAATTCCCTCCATACACTTGGTTTTCAAAGCACTCAGCAGCAGAGCCCAGGAATGCTGGGGCTGCACGAATCTGCTGCGGGGACTGAGGAGCAAAGCTCAGTCGCAGCCTGGGCAGAGCATATAGGTGTTAGTACATGGTTGCTTAAAAAGCATAATGCAAAAGGGCACTGTCAGTTTTAAGCACATCAGGATCATCTTTTAGGACTGAGTGATGCTCTAACTGTGAAGGATTATCAGTGAGACCCCACATGCTCTATCAGGGCACACAGCCTGCAAGTCTGAGCTACACATGGTACTTTTCCACTGTCATTTAAGAACCTGACCCAGTGGGTCTTTGCAGGACTGTCCCTGAGGCGGGTGCCCTCCCCACCCTTTGCAGAGCCCGATCCAGTATTGCCCAAACTTAAGGGAGCTCAAGATATTCTTTAGGCTGCACATCCCCAGCGAATATGTTTGTTATTCCACATGTACATTTTTCATTTGTTTAAATCATCAAATAAAAGGTCGTTAAAATCCCCAGGAGCACGTCTGTGTACCCGTGCATGAGATGCAGGAACTGATGTTAAACGCAAGCAGAAGTCGTGGCTCTATTTTCACTGCTGGAGCCAAGCAAACAGCATGTGCGTTGAGAAGAAAATCACTTTAAAAAATCTTTCTGTTTTCATGACCAGGCCAACAGTAGCAACAAGAAGATGCTGGTTAGAGTGCAGAGCTCTATATCTTCATCTCCCTCTCCACGTGTTTTAAAAATAAACCATCTTCTATGTGGTTCTGAAACAGCAGCCTTGCCTTAGCTGAAGCGCACGCGTTACCTACATTTATCCTCTGATTTGAATATGAACGAAAGCAAGTGAATTAAGAGCGGAGCCTGGAGAGCCGTGTATGCAGGCAAACGGCTGCTGGTGGTGGGGCTTGGTGGGCAGAGGCTGGGAGCTGCACCTCGGTGGAGCATCCATAGCATCACTGAGCCTCCATGAGCCAATTCCTCCTTTGGGGCCCTGTTGCCTCGTATACTGTGCTTATGGGGAATTTGCCCTTGTAGGTGTCTCTGAAATAATGATGTTGCTTTAGAAGTGCCTTTGGGTGACTGCCCTTGGCGTGAACCCCACCACCGCGGAGCTGAGCATCCCTCCCTCCATCTCTCTGCAAACCCTGCCTTGTCCCATCTTCTTGCCATCCCTTTGCCCTGGTCACGAGCCACCCTGCAGCCTCCACAGGCCTCACGCACCTTATTTCTTTGCACAAAGCAACTACAGCAATGAAACTGCAAATATCTGGTGTCCTTCTTGCAACTTCCCAGACAGCAGCAAAAGTCACGTCCCCGTCCAACGGGGCTGCAAAATGCCACGTGTCGCAGCAGCCATCACTCCTGCAATGAGCATAAACAAACCCAGCGTTAGCGCAGGTCTGTCGTCATTTCAAATAAATGCAATTAGCAGCCAGACGTTCCCCTCTTACAGGGGGTGGACATTGGCAACAGGGAGCAGGACGCGGTGGTGGAACAGGCACCGCTAATGGGTCCCACTTCCGCACACACTTAAAGAGCAGCTAAATTTTACACATGTCAAGGTCATACAAATACAAAGCTAAGCTCCTTTCAACATCAAAAATGCCCTACAAATGCAAAAGACCAAATACATTGGCCTGTGCCCATGTTTGTCGCTGCCCTCTGAGAGGGTAGATCAGGAGGGCTGAGCAGGTAGGACCAGGCTCTGCACCACTGACCAGGATTGCTCAGAAACCACAATTTCTCTTCCGTGGACAACTGTGGCACTGCAAAATCTGTTTTCATCTCCACATCCTGTTGTTCATCCCAAATTTTCTGGTTAGGGTTTGGATTAGGCTTAGTCATTAGGGTTAGGGATAGTGTTGGGGTTAGGGTAAGGGTTAGGGTTAGGGTAAGGGTTAGCTTAGGGTTACAGTTAGGGTTAGGGTTTAGGGTTAGGGTTAGGCTTAGGCTTAGGCTTAGGTTTAGGCTTAGGGTTGGGGTTAGGCTTAGGGTTAGGGTTGGGGTTAGGCTTAGAGTTAGGTTAGGATTAGGGTTAGGGTAAGGGTTAGGGTTAGGATTAGGGTTAGTCTTCAGGGTTAGGGTTAGGGTTAGGGTTAGGGCTAGGCTAGGGATAGGGTTAGGGTTAGGGTTGGGGTTAGGGTTAGGGTTCGGTTAGAGTTAGGGTTAGGGTTACGGTTAGGGTTTAGGGTTAGGTTAGGTTTAGGGTTTGGGTTAAGGTTAGTTTTCCGAAGCATTGATGGAGGGGGATGGCATTTTCCCTGTTAATTGAAGCTGGGCAGCAGAGGGGGGTGAGAGGGCACAAAACAGGGCCAGCCCTTGCACTCGGTAAAAGGGTTGGAGCATCCCTTCAAATAAGATTTAGAAAAGCAGAAGGGAAGTGTTTCCATACTGCATACCCACAGAGGAGAGCAACAAATCCTCTCTTCATTTGACATCAGATCGTTGAGGCAAGTCCGTGAGCATGAGACATTGAGCTGCCTGGGATTAGACAATTCCTTTGAAGAAGGGCTTTTCTTTCAGATCCCTTCAGCAAATCTCTTGCTATTACCCACCCTAAACCACTGGTAACACTTTCAATCTCTCCCGCTCCCTGCCACAGACATGCATTTTGCCTTTCACGCCAGGGCTCGGATTTTTTGCATTGAATATTGAATGCACATTATTGCCTGCGATGTTGGGTGGGGGGACCAGATGTGCACCCAGGGTGGGGAAAATCCCACCTTCCAAAAGCCAGATCTGCGTTTTCCACTTGGCAAGGCCTCAAGGCTGTCATTACCTGGTACATTCTGCACCAGCACAGCTAAACCCCTTCTTAAACTGATTTCATTAATTTGGGACATCTAGTCATCCACCCCCTCACAGCACGGTGTTCTGACCAGCCGTGCCCCAGCCAGCTGCTCCACAACTCCAGGTGTATCCATACAATCATTTCAACCCAAGGATCCCCACATTACACCCCAACCATTAAGTGCTTGCTTGTGCCTTAGCTGACACGTCATGCAGAAAAGACATTGAGAATGAAAAAAACACCATTTTCCTTTGGATTTGTTCCAAAGTATTGGACCTGTTGTGGGGTTTTTTGTTTTTCTTGGGGTGTGTGTGTGTGTTTTGGTTTGATTGGTTGTTTGTCTTCTTTTTTTAAACAATGAAGGTGATTAATTTCCAGTTTGACTTCATCTGCTCTTGCTTCCAACCACCCATTTGTGGATATTCCCCCCGATAGATTACAGAACCTGCAATGCCTGCTCTTTTCTCCCCATGAAGGTATTTACACACTGTCATCAAGTCACCTCTCAACCTCTTTTTTTTTAATAATGCAAACAGATGGAGGTCTTTAAGTTCTCCCCCTTGTATGGCCATTTCTCCAGTCCCTCAATCATTTTTGTAGCTCTTTTCAACACTTTCCAACACCCTCTCTCTAATGCAGACACCTGAACTGGATGTAAAATTCCTGAATCAGCCTCCCCAGTCCCATAAAATGGTAAAATCCTCTCCCTTCTCACACCTTCAAGAAGCTCATTCAGTCTTTTGGGTGACAAAACACACATTGCCAGGAAGGTCCCACTGAGCTGGTGCTCAACCACATCCTCCCTCCAGTCCTTACACAGAACAAACCAGCCCAAAGCACCCCCTTTGCTAAGGCTGGTGCTGTTCCTTCCTCCCCAGATGTTCCCCGCTGAACTGCTCCCATTTCACACTTTTTCAGGCTATAATAGCGTCTTTTGGTCTCTTACTACGTATGCATGGTTTGTACTGCGGCTATAGCATGTACACATACTTTTCTGTCTAGGAAGAACTGTCCACCAATATCCTTCGGGCTGCAAGCAGCACAGTCACTTATAGGCAGTATTATGGGTCAGTTTGAAATAAATTTAAATAACATGCTGCAAAAAAAGATTTTGCTGGAGAGCTGCTAATAATTCCCTCCTCTTCTACCAGCAGGTGATTTCTCTGTGGCAAACACCACTTTTGTGGTACGAGATTACCAGGCAGGATGTTTTTTTCCACTGGGAAATGGCTAAATTCTCGGGAAGCGATGCAAGGCTTGGTCTGCATCTGTGGCTGGACGTGCCGCGGGGCGGGCAGGGGAGGCCGGGGAGGTGGCAACAGCCGGCCGCTGCATGTCAGTGTTGCTCCACACAGCGCGCACAGCTGTGCAACATCTGCCTGCCGCGCCGCAGCGCATCTGCTCTCTCCTAAAGCTCTGTGTTATCAGGGCGTTGGGGCAGAGGGACAGCCCCGTGTATGTGGCTCAACTGGGCAACGATGCCCGGCTGCTACTGAGCGCTTGAGGGGTGGGAATTGCATCCCCAGACCAGGAAAAGGTGTCTGGTCGGCAAGCAGGTACCCAGGGGACCATGGCCCTGGGCTGTATGGACACATCTCTCCTCCCTCCTGAGCCCCATGCAAAGCACAGAACCCCCCAAAATCCCACCATGGGGTCTAGCTCAGCACCCTTGCAAGGATAAAGGGTCACCCCACGTTCCCAGTCTTGGAATCTATAGGGGCCAGGTTCAAAGTTAAACCCAGCACAGCCCTGAGCGGGTGTGCTCTGATGTCACCATTATTTCCAGTGCTGTGGTGGTGTCACCCCACCAAACTCCTGGTTTTGACTTCCTCCCCCCACCTTCCCTTCCAGGTCCTGCTCCAGAACAAATCTATAATTTGGGGACTGGATTTTCCTTCTGTTGCCTTGGTAATGTATTTCCTTGTTGTGTCCACCACCTCAAAGAAATATATATTAAAGGTGTGAGGAGAAAGGTGAAAAGTGGTGTGGCCACCAAAGGAAACACATTGTCCTGAGAACCCAATGTGATTCCCACCTGCAGGCTCGGGTCTGTAGTTAACCATGTGGGTGGCCAAGGGGGACTCAGGGTTTCATGAAAAGGGAAATAAAAGATAACCATTTTGTTCTGGTTCAGTAGGATAACAGTGCTGATGGTGCCTCACACAAGGATAGAAGTGGGGCTGGGTTTTTGTAGTGGAAATTCAGGTGTTCATTGCCAAAGAACAGCAGCATCCTTCTCAAACACACAGAGCCAAGGAGAAACCCCTTCTTTCCGCAATAACCGGACCCTTGCAGTCCATCTATTCATTAATTCTCCCAGAGCCACAGTATAGCCACATGTTTCTGAGCAAATCCAACCTCCCCCGTTAGCAGGCAGCGTTTGCAGCATTCCCTTATGCATTTTTCTCTGCTACAGACAGATGTGTGTTGTTTCCCAGCTCCTTTGGAGCAGTGTCCCCACGGTTGCCTTCTCCTTCTCTGCCTTCCCCCGCTGCTTCCATCCCCATCCCCTGCAAAGCGCCCAGCAGGAGAACAGGCAAACACAGGCAAACAGCTCCATGATGTTTCTCCTCAGCCCCAGAAGCAGAAACTTTTGTTGTTAAACCTTCTTAAAAAAAAAAAGACTGGATTTTTATGAACACCATAGGTGGAAAAGCCTCGTTTCAAGATCTAAGCAAAGTCAGGGCGAATCACACAGACCGGCAGCAGAGGGTTACTGTGCGCAAAGGGCAGGCGAAGGCATGGATACACAAAGGGAAATCCTTCATTAACCCCTCCTGAGGTTATCTGCTCAGTTTAAAAGCTAATGCCTCCCCCAAAACCACACAGTGCATCTGCCTGCAGCCCAATTCATTACCGAGCTCTTCCTCGCAACCGGGGACGCTCTGCTGGGACCTCTCTCAGGGCTGCCTTTGACCAGAGCCACCTGTCACTGCGGAGCACAGCTAATGATCTACCCCTCTGTTATTCTTTTCGTGTTTTCTGACGCCACCCAGCTTTATGATCCCATTCCCCATTATCTAGCAATATATCTGAAACAAAGCAGCTATGGTTTATGGAGAGGTGGGTGTTTTCCTCCTCGTGTTTCCCTGGGTCATTGAGGATGTTCAGCTCGATGGAAGGATTTGGATGAACGTGCCGCTAAGTCTTAGTGTGGCAGCATTGGAGAGAAGCGTTTTTTGTGGGAGCTGAGATGTTCCAGGGAATAAAAGCCCCTGGACAAAGTCCCCTGGGGCTGCTGGTGGCCTCTCTCTCTGACGGGGACACGCTGCAGAGCATCTCTCCTGCTTGGCTGTGCCCAGCGAGCACCCAGTATCCCGACACAGGCTTTTGTTACGGCTCCAGACAGCTCATTCCTGCAGGGTCCTGTCTCCGAGCCCATTTCTTCCTTGTCTCTCAGACAGCTGTTTACATTTTTGTTTGTGTGAATAATCTCAAATATGAAGGCTTCGCTTTGCTTTTCACCCCATTAGATAATATTAATTACTGCAGGGAGCCAAGTAGCTTGGAAAAAGGGGGGAAAAAAACCCACTCTGGAAAAGTTGCAGGCCTTGCAAGTATTCAAAGGGCCATCTGCATCTCCTCCAAAGCTGTAAAGACAAATGAGAGCAGCAGTAGCACATATTTATTCAGTAGACATCATGGCAACGTTTCTGCTTCTGTCTCAGCCAAGAACTAGCACCAAAAATGTAAGGCTTGCTATTCTTCAAGCCTTCCTCTACCTTGGAATGTAACCAAGAGCTTGTTTGGATACCTGGCGGGACCTGACCCGTGGAAGGAGTCACCTGGATTTTTGGGTTAAATGCCAGCTCCGCCCTCTGCCTCCACATACATTTCACCTGGTGGCCTCCCCTTTAAAGCTCCTGCATGTCTTCTCCTATTTTCCAGCCACATTATGGGTTGACTGGCCATCGGAAAGATGTTTGATTCAAGCAAACCAGCAGTATCCTCTGGTGAGATGGTTCTGATCCTCACCCACCACCCCATGTGCAGGGACTCCCCTCCGTGCATCTCTCATTGGGGATTTAGGTACTGTCCCCGGGAGAAACAACTCCTCAGCTTCACAGCTGGACACAAATGTTTGTTAGGCATAATAAGGAAGCTCTGTTGGTCTTTGTCAGGCTCTGTCTGGCTTTGTTGGGCCCTCTCGGGCACTGTTGGGCTCTGTTGGGTTTTGTTGGTTGTTTTATTCATTCGTTCCTGGCTCTGGCTGACATCCTAGTGGATAGTAACCAAGGGTGTAAAAACATCCTGCCCATTGCCTTCTGTCTTGCGTGGCTAAAAGAGTGCAGAGCCTGGGTGATGCTTTGGGCATGCTGAGGCCCCATTGATGTGCTCAGTGAGGTTTGGAGAATGAAGCTCCAGTCTAAACATGTATATGATTGATGGTGGTGTCTTGTTTGGTTGATCCATGGGGTGAAGCTCAGAAAAGAGCCACCTGTGTCCTCTTCCTGGGAATCCAGCACTGCGTATGCAAGAGAGGAGCTGCTGGGTGGAGATCTCTATTTCTGCATGGGTACCTGCCTGCTGCTATTTACTTTCTTACGGCACATAACAGCATCTTTCCAGACCCACTACCTCCCCTCAGAAAGAACAGTGCCCAAATCTAGGGAGCAAGAAATGTCCCAGGGGTTCAGACCAGGGTTTCCAGCAGTAACAGCAGGAGATGCTACCTATGGAGGTCATTTTAAGGAAACCACATGTGAACTGATCTTCTCCATTAGCAAACTGCCAGTGGGTATCTGTAGCTTGCAAAATGCCTGTGGCACCCGCCGTCAGATGAGGCACACGCAGGTTTTCTCTGTGTGCTTTTGCCCTGTGCACTGGAGATGGCAGCAGAGCTCTCCTGGCTCCCATGGATCTCTGCCGATTAAATGTGCTTCTTACTTCGTGTCTGAGTCTGCCAGAAAGCTGGAGTATTGATGGCTTTTTAAAGTGCTTGCTGTGCTTGTGGTGTGCTGGTCAAAATACAGATTGGCTTTTATGTCTTAACCATTCATCAAATTGCGTTTCCATTGATTTTTCCTTGGATTTTTTTTTTGCTTTCTGAAATTCCAAGTCTAATAGCAGATCTTAAAGCTGGGGGCAGCTACTAAATCATCTGGTCTTACCTGCCATACGACGCAGGCCATGCAGTTCTGTCCTTTGGGCTCTGTATTGAGCTGGTGTGACTGTGCAAATCCAAACTGTGTCCTGCTTATCTACTTGGGTTGTTAGTTCCCCAGAGTGGCTCTAGGTTTCCGAAGTGGTGCAGAACTGCAAAG
Organism: Patagioenas fasciata; assembly: GCF_037038585.1. Taxonomy (NCBI): domain Eukaryota; kingdom Metazoa; phylum Chordata; class Aves; order Columbiformes; family Columbidae; genus Patagioenas; species Patagioenas fasciata. Next base: position 5,933,890 of record NC_092539.1, read on the forward strand.
AGATGCACAGACTTGTTTCAAGGTCTTGCAAACAAGCGTTGCAGGACGTGAAACTCTAACGAGGTGGTCTGTGTGTGATTTGCCAATGGGTGTTCCGAGGTATAAATACACGTATTTAAGTAGCAGAACATTATGAGGCTGTGCCAAGGAGGGATGGCTGCAAATGTGCCTGTTACTCACATGTTTTCTCTGAACATCTCCTGTTGGTCACTGCTGGAGATGGGACACTTGAATTAAAGACCTTTTTGATCCAACCACACATGGTTGTTCTTGAGATTGTGCTGCTGTGAATGGTTGCTGTTGCAAGCTGGGCAGCCTGTCTGGCCCAGTGCTGGGGAAACATCCCCTGGAAGCACCTGTACATTTGAGATGACATTCGATCCAATGCACTGATTGCAGTGGTCCTAGTTCAGGTGTCCCAAGGCTCAGTGGACCTGTAGGGATCTCTTGTAGAGATGTGTTTAACTCACTTCTAGGTAGTGCTGTGAATTAAACAACTTACCTAAACGATAGATCTGGGGGAGCATAACAACTGCTGGCATCATACACTTATACTGTGAAGAGAACAATATTTTGATTTTAAAACAAATTTTAGTTTAAACCAAGAGCCAGTCCCATAAAAGATGAAGTGTTTCTGTAACTTGAAATGATAAAAGTCAAAGCAAGCGATCTATCTTTGCGATACAGCTTTCATTTTTTTTGTTTAAAAGGATCTAGTGTTTCATAGGACTTACTTGTGAAGGGACAAGAATAGCTTTCTGGTTCAGTTCTTGGCTAAGTTAGAGTCTGTTTTGATTTGTGTTTTTTAAAAAAACAAACTTTAAAATGGTTTTTGGCTTGAGTTTTTATTGGAAATCCAGTCCCCTTACACACAAAATTTCTAATTGTTTCTATGAAAAACAGCATTGAGTGGAAGCATGTTGTTCTAAGCTGCGGAACGCGCACGGCTCAGCACAGCCTTGCTCTGTGTGCTGCTTTCGAGCAACTGAGGTAACTGAGGAAGATGAGTTGATGTCAATAGGTCTGAATGCATGATGGGGAGACCTGTGTGCCCAAGGTGAGGAGAAATACTGCAATTCGCTGCCGTGTCTCACCGAGCTGCACCACAAGAGGGCAACCCCAGGCCACAAATCTCTGCTTGTGCCTGGGAAGAGCTGGTGGGAGCATCAGGAGTGGAGGATGTGCTGCAAAATGCAGAGCAGGACCTGCCACTTTGGGGGTGGCTGAGGCAGAGGGATTTGTGGGTGTCCGCACAACACGCAGCACGGCTAATTGCAGGCGGTTTTCTCAATGGGGAGCAATTTATTGGCATTTGTTATATTCCTCTTGGATGCTTCTTGTGTTGCGGGTCAAGGCAGAGGTTGCTGCTCTATAGTTCTATGGGACTCAGCCCTGTTAATTAATGTCTGCCAACATCCAAAGTGGCTGAAATTAAAGGTGTGAAGTGCATTTCATAGTAAAACTTACTCAGGTTCTATTGCTGCATGTCTTAGAGGAGGACTGAGGTTTCTCTGCAGTGAAGACATTGTACCTTGTTCCCTGCAGAACAGCCATGAAGGCTCCAGTCCACCCTGCCCAAATCCCATTGCAGCATGAAAATGGGAAATGCAATTAGAAATTTGGTAAAAGCCATCCCTGACAAGGGTGACCGAGCACTGAAGCGAGGCCCAGGGATGTGGCGGAGCATCTCGGGGTGTTTGATGCTGTGCAGAACCAGATGTCATACCCTGCTGTCCTGGTGGCATCTGCTGCTTCATGGCACCTTCCTCCTCCAACACTTGGAGGGCAGGGATGCAACATGAATGCAGCAGAATATCAAGATGAAATTGAGAAGAAGGAAGTAATTCCCAGCTCTACACGGGCAACGCAGGTGGAAATGACCCTGTGGAACCAGACAGTGGCTTTAAACTCTTTTCACATGGGGAAACATCATTCTGGAAATGGGTGGAGTAAGCTGAAAATGCCTTAAAACTGGTTTAAAATAGTTGGATTTTTCAGAGAAGGGTTTGGAAACAAACAAAAAAAAAACCCAGAAAATTAAGAATGTGTCTGGTCGTGGAGGGATGAGCAATCCCTGCGCAACAGCCACATTCCTGCTGGGAAGGGGATTCCCTATCGGGAGGCGATCGCTGCCCGGCAGCCCCGGTCACGCCGGGCTGAGCCGTGCTGGGGGAACACGCCAGGGCTGCCGCGTTCGTGACCTGACCGAACAAGGGCTCGTTTAAACAGTAGCAGGAGCTCAATTAAAACGGAGACAGTCTCAATTTAGAAGTACGTAACGGCAGGAAAAACAACGTGTGATGAGTTAAAGAACTGACTCAGGCCAGCAAAGGCCAATCCTGAAATAGACCTTGAACAGGGCTTGTTGAAAATGCTTCCATCAGAACAGTTTCCTGATGGAGAATTTGGCATTTCTACTCAAAGAAATCTTTCAAGAAAAGCATCTGCTTCTGTGGAAAATTTCATCTTTTCGGGCTGGAAAAATGGAGCATGTGCAAACTGAAATCTTTCAGCCCAGCGACGCGTCGTGCCAGTTTTCAGGCAGGCTCCACCTCTGTGTTGAGATTCTCTTCTCATTCCTGTGGTCCCTCACTCGCCTTTACAGGATGGCAACCGCTCGAGTTATTAAATCTACCCCTCCCCATCTCCTTGCTCTTCTTAGCAATGCCATGCCCACTGTTTAAGCCTCCCCCTCGGTGGGGAGGACTGTATGGGCAGCTTCTGGAGCAGGACATGTGGCAGCTCCCCTGGGACGCCCGATGCTCTCCATCACCTCCACACCCTCTCCCTTCTGGGAAACCCATCTCCATTCCATGCTGATGTTTTGTGCGTCCTGGGAGGTGGCTGTGACTGGACAGCCAGGAAAGACAACTCATTCTATTGGCCTATTTTGTGACTTTACTCAATTATTATGCAGCAAATGGTTTGTTTTCCAGGTGTTTCTGTATTCCCTTGCTTCCTCCTTCCTCATTTCTGTTCCTATACCTGAGTACCCAACTCCTGATGGAAACCTAATGTATCAGATGGAGAAGGTGCCTACCCAGGTCCATGCAATATGGTCAGAGTTAGTCCTAGGACCTGTTTGTTGACTTGGGATGTGGTGCCCTGTAAACCCACTGCTGGGTTTTATTGTGCCTTCCTTCATCAGCAGTGAGAACTTATTCTTCAAAAAATAGCCAAGAAAATGGGAAGGTGTGGGAGGGAGCAGCAGCGTACGGGTTAAGAGACCACAGTGAGACCTGACTTGGGGTGCTGAGGCGGGCTTGGAAGAGGCTTCCACATTCTGAGTAATAACCCTTCAGTTATAGTGCCTCGGACAAACGTGGTGAAAGGGAAAGAGATCAGCGTGCGTGTGTCAAGAGGTGGAAATAAACAGCTTAAAGCACATAAGTGGTCTAAAAACTGTTAATTGCGTGGCTGTGCTCCACAGCAGGCCTTGCTGCCCCACCACGCAAGCTGAGGCCGCTGCTGGCGGCAGGTGTGGAGCTCCAGCAGCGCGCCGGCGTTGCTGTGTTTGGCACATCCCCGGTTTCCCAAGCTATCTTCTACTGCTATGTTGAGCTGGAAAAAACATAGGGCATGCGGTGTTTTGTTTTTCATGGCAGGTCTGCTTCTGTATTCAACTGGGTCCAAGGAGAGGAAGCGGTTTTAAAGGTGTTAGAGGCCCAGAAGTCAGGCTGGGTGTCAGGGGAGTGTTGGTGCAAGGTTTGGGCTGGATAGGGTTGGTTTGTGGTTCTGCCGTGATTTTCCCAACTGTGCAAAAGAACAAACTCTGTAAAAAGGAGATGCACCAAGTCCTGGAGGAGACCTGCAGAGGAGGTGCTGGTGGGTTTGAGTTGTCATTCCAGTTTTTGCTGTCACTTCTGCCTGTTTTTCCCCTGCAAGTCATTGATGTGTATAGTTGATGTTCACTTGACAATGCGAGGATGTGCCTAAGACTACACAATGCCATGAGGTCCTTGGCAGAAGGACTTTCGGAAGTGCTGAAAAGAAATAATCTTATGGCAGAATAGTCATTACAATGTGGAATAGCCCAGGTCTGAAACACTAATCTGATGCAGAAGTGTTTCTATTGATTGTTGTTTTTTTCTTAAACATTGCCTTCAATACTTTTCCAAGGCTAGAAAAACTACAGGACACTTGTAAGAACAAAACAGATAGTAACATTCACACTTAAGTGTCCAGACTCGAAAACAGTGGGGGAAAAATGCCTTAAATACTATGTTTTCCCAAGACCACATCAGCAGTGGGCTGGCAGAGGCTTTCTGCAGTCAGCAGAGGGAATGCCTCATCGTTGTGTCCCAGCACCCAGAGAGCTTTAATTCTTAGCAGTCGTATACATGCAAAAAAAGTCTTCATAGAAAGTGGGTTTTGCACACGTATGGGGTTATTCAGGGCCTGGGCATTGTCATGAGATGGACTTGCTGCTGATGTGAGAGAGGGGCTGAGCTGAAAACCCACCTGGACCCCAGGATGAACGTGTTTTCCCCACGTGAACTTTATGAAAGGACTTCTCAGTCCATTTAAGAAAACAAAAAAGTGTTAGGAGCAGAGGCTTGGCCAAAGTTGGGGTCCTGGTGTGTAGACAGGAGGGAACAGAAAAGCCTCAGTGGAGAGCATTTTCTAAAAAAACAACCCAGGTACAGGCCAGGCTTGTGTTTCTGTGCTAGTTCAGAGTCTATTTACCAACCTTCCTCAGGCCAGAGGCATTTTAAAGAGAAAATAGGAAAGAGCCCTCTGTCTCAAGAGCCGGTGTGCCCTGTTTTCTGGTGTTTTGGGCTATAAAGCCCTGTTATAGCACGGGCACAGTGCCTGTGTGACAGCCGCTGTTGCAGCCAGCGCTGCAGTGGTGGAGAACCCTCGGTGCATCTCCCCGCTGTCCCCATGGGAAGCTCCCCAGCTGCTTGCAGGAGATGAGGTCTCACCTGGGCCCCAAGGACCTTCGCTCTCCTCCCCCAGTGTGGTCCTGGGTCTATATAATGGTGAAGCCATTCAGTCGATTGTATTTACACACTAAACTTTCCTGTAACTCTTGGGAATAGGTTTGCTATCGGTAAGAGCAGCCTGTTCTCTTCCGAGTGGCCAAAGCATCTTCTAACACCGGGGAACTATTGATTCTTCCTCCATTGCCAGGACTTCTGAGAAGTGAAGCTGAGACAGAATGTATTGGCTTAATAAATTGGTGATGTCCTAGATGATTTTCTTTGCATCTGGTTCCTGCAGCCCCAGAGCCCAAATTTAATGTTCTTTATTTTCTTCCCAGTCCAAGCGAGGCAGCCCCAGGTCAGGCTCTGTCGTGCTGGGGGCCGTGCCCCCCTCAACAGTCTGCAGCACACAAAGGGCTGATGAGAAAGAGATTCAGTGCAGTGTATTGGCATTCGTGTGTGGTGGTTGTATTAAAACTACTTGCTGTCAGCTTAGCCATCATTTATAATTGGGTTTTATTTTTCCATGCGCCTCCTGGCAACAGCAGCTCTTCCCAGGCTGCTGGTGGGGTGCTGGCTCTGCAAAGGCTGCTCCGTGCACAAGAGGTATCACAGAATCACAGAGTGTCAGGGGTTGAAGGGCCCTGCAAAGCTCATCCAGTGCAATCCCCCCATGGAGCAGGAACACCCAGCTGAGGTTCCACAGGAAGGTGTCCAGGCGGGTTTGAATGTCTGCAGAGAAGGAGACTCCACAGCCTCCCTGGGCAGCCTGGGCCAGGCTCTGACACCCTCACTGAGAAGAAGTTTCTTCTCAAATTTAAGTGGAACCTCTTGTGTACCAGTTTGAACCCATTACCCCTTGTCCTATCATTGGTTGTCACCGAGAAGAGCCTGGCTCCATCCTCCTGACACTCACCCTTTAGATATCTGTAAACATTAATGAGGTCACCCCTCAGTCTCCTCTTCTCCAGCTCCAGAGCCCCAGCTCCCTCAGCCTTTCCTCACACGGGAGATGCTCCACTCCTTCAGCATCTTTGTTGCCCTGTGCTGGACTCTTTCCATCAGTGCCCTGTCCTTCTTGAGCTGAGTGGCCCAGAACTGGACACAATCTGTGGAAACGGTCAGAATTGGCTCAGGAGGGATAACGTGGCCATTTCCTGCCTGTCTCTAGGTTTGCACGAGCATCCCACCAGCAGCATTTCTCCCCACAGATTCACCATCAAGCACTGGTTATCTCTGCTGTGGCCAGGCAGCTTTTGGTGTGCTGGGGAAAGAGCATCACGTATGCAGCCACTTGGTTATGGTGCAATAACCACGTTATTGTACAAACACTTGGTTATTTTGGGGAGGGTGGAGGAAGGCTGGGTTTTGTTGTGGTGCTGCATGGCCATGCTCACCAGAGCAGAGCGTTCAATGTAACGTATTTGGGCCTGGAACTAGCTTTTTCATAATGGTCTGCCTATGCATCACGGCTACATGAAAAGCAGCAAAATGCCTGGAGAGCAGGTGGGTTCAGAGCATGTTTGTAGTAAAGATAATGCACAACATGGGCAGAGGTGTTAGAAGAACCTCTTGCTAAAAGTGTAGATCCCTTTGTCTTGGGGGTAAATTTGCCTCACAAAGGGTGTTTGGCCAGGTGGATGTCACTGGTGTGCACAGCGCTGGAGAGTTATGGGCCAGCTATGCAATCTCAGTTTTGAGGAGATAGATACACTAAGTTTTGGGATATCCTAAGGTACAAATCTTCTACAAGTTCTGAGTCACTGTAAAGAACCTTTTTAATTCTTTTAATCTTACTCCTAATACTGGAGCACCTACAGTTGCAAACATTTGAAAGTCAGACCAAGATTTCCTTAAACAGTCCCCAAAATCATTTGGGATGTCACTGTTGTCTAGTCAGTATATCCTAGACATTACTGGTTCCATCTGATTACATTTTTATGTTTGCAAATAGAATAATCTAATGACCTAATTTCTGAAGGAGGCCTGTTATTTATTAACCGTGATGTAAATTCTACCAGCATCAGAATAAAGAACATCAGGCTTTTGAATTTCTGCTATTTTTAAAGATCCAAAATCTCTAGGGCAATTAATCATTTTTCTGACAGATTGAATTCAGTCATGTGTTATAGCAACAAAACTTCATATGGGCAGTTTATGATGCAACATTAACTTGTCAGCAAGAAGGACAATTCATGACTGTCTATGAGTAGCAAGTGGCAGGCATTTGGACAACTGTCCCATAGTTCTGCAAGCATCAGCAAATTTTGTTGGCAAAGTCTATGTAGGCAGAGTATAATATACGCTTTTGCTCATATATATAAAAACAACAAAAAAAATATAAGCCCCTGCCAGGAGTTTTCACTTATTTTTCCATAATGAGAGCTGGAGGGTCTGTAAAAACTGGCCTCATAAAAAGAAATTGCATCGGATGAGTTTTTCCTTTACAAGGCAAATGGAAGAAATTTGAGTTTGTTTGGATGCACCAGTTTTCCTAAACTCTAGTTTATCAGCCATCTCAGTGCAGTGAGAAGGGCTCCGTAGACAAGGGCAGTGCGAGCAAAGCGATGGTGCCTGCAGTCAAAGCATAAAACGATAAGAGCATGGGAGGACCAAGAGGAATGGAGCAAACTGGTTTTCAGAAAAGCCTTGGTACATCAGGAGCTTGGCTGTTTTCAAGGTTTTTTTGAGATATCAGAGGAAAGAGCTCCAAAAGGCTCGAGTGAGGAGAAGGGTCCGCTCTGCTGTTCATGGCGGGGCTCTGACGGGTCCTTGGAGGGCAGGGAAGTGGCCTTGCCTGGGTGCAGAAAGAAAATGGAAAGATAATGCAAAAGGAGGAATTAAACAGGGGAAAGGCAAACATTAAGAGAAATATTTGTGGTGCTGTTCCAGGCAGATATGTGCCGAGGAGAGACTGTCTGCCAAGGCCAGAGGAAAGACAGTTGCAGAAATCTATGAGCTAACGCGTGGCTCCGAATGGGGATTTTGGCAGGGTGGAGACGGGGATTTCGGCAGGGAGGGGGAATACGGGAGGCTGTGTTCTCGGAGTGGTAAACCCCATGTAGCTCTTGTGCTGGGTCTAGGCTGGAGCAGGGAGCAAGCTGAGGGGAAGCAATGGCCGGGTTGCTGGCAGGAGGGCTGGGAAGGTGGTGATTCACAGCAAAGACTGAGTGGGGGGTTATCTGGGGATGGCAGGGGCAGAGATGAAGAATTTTAACTGGAATAAGGCTGAGTTGAAGGCTGTGTGTATATCAGAAGACACATGGAGGAAATCTGTGGCAGGCGAAGTAGCTCAAATTTTCTTCATGTATTCCACAAAGCAAGGAGATACCGGGGATTTAATGTTGATGGAGTTGATTATAAACTGCTCTTCCACTCATCAGTGGCTTTAGACTGAGCCTTAATACAGGAGTGAGATGATGAACTAGGGGAAAGCGTGGGGGTAGTGCTGGCCTTCACCCAGACACACACAGACCGGGCTGGAAACACCCAGCCCCAGTGTGTTCTCCCCATCCATCAACAGGGGCTGTGGTGCACAGTGGAAAAGGTGATGCTCCAGAAACCCACTGTAGCCGTTTATCAAAACACAACTGGGAAAAAAGCACCAACGCAGGGATGGGTGGCCGTACGATGCAGATGCACAGGTGGTGTCATGTGCACAGCACGGCTCCACGGTGTTTTTCTGGTACTCCAAAGCACCTTTGTGGCCCGGGAGGAGGTTGTGCTCTTGCTCTGCAAGGCTGCTTCTACATGAATGGTTGCGGTTTGAAGGGGATACGTAGGCCGTACGTGTGGCATGTCCTGGCGGCTCCTCCCTGACCACAGATCACACCCTTTTTCCAGCTAAGGGATGCCGGCCTCATTCTAGTTGGGAGCAGAGAGACTTGAACTACTTAAGTTTAAGCTGGATAAAAGAGGCTTCTATAGCAGCAACTTTATGATGGAAAGCATAAGTTATGTACCATTTGGAGATGGGAACATATGGTCTCCAGTGTCTTCACATACCTCCCAGAACACAGTAGTTTTTGTCTTGTTGAATGCCGTAATGTGTTGAAGACTGACTTATGAAGGGTACAATCACAGATTATTCTGATCAAAGGAAATGGAGGGAGTAGAATGAGAGACTAGCTCAGATGAACTGGGAGCTATTCAGTGCCCCGAGACTCAAAAAGTAAAGACCAAAAAAAACCCCACAAAACCACAAAGGCAGAAACTAAGATCAAACAAATAGGCACAAGTCAAAAAATAGTAGAAGGACAAAATCATTGTGAATGAGACCAAGCACGCAGCTGTCCGCTGCTACTGCAGAGGGAAGCTGATGTTAATCGATGCCAGAACACTTAATGACTTGAGCAAGTCCATCTTGCCTGTGCGATTGCAGTTTGTTATTTCAGTTAATGTTCTACAAAGATTGATGATGGTATGGGCTCATGCTGGATGTGCTTAGATAATTGGCTGGGATAAAATTCACCTTGAAGTACCCAGAGTAGTGCCATAGAGGTTTTTGAGCACCGGTTTGTTTTTGGCTCCCTTCAAGGACTCCTGGAGATGAGTGAGATTACACAGAACCGAAGGGCAAACCCAGTACCTGGCTTTAAATCATTCAGGGTGGGGGGAAAGAAACCAGAAACTACAGAGCAGAATGACTTACCTCAGGTTTTAGAATAAGGTAGTGGCTTGTGATGGTCTGGGGGATAACAAGGCCTTGTCCAAAATACAACTATTAAATCAAGTGATTTGCATCAGCGATACAGCAAGAGGGCTTATGGATGGGGAGGAACAGTAGGTGATGATGTAGGTAAGGTTTTGATGTTTTAGCTCTTGATGTTCTTGTATAAAGGCCAGGAAAACATGGTGTTTATTGTAATGTGGTAAGGCATAGATCAATAATTTGTTTTCCAAGTTACTAGTTACTGTCAGAGAATATCAACCTGCCAGGTCCCCAAAAGGTCAAGAACAGTGCAGTCATGCTTTTGTCAGGTTTTAGGACCACTGTATATGTACATTAATGAACTGCATGATAGGATAGAACATCATCTTTTAAAAGCTGCAGGTAACAGCAAAGTGGAAAGGGTTCTGACGTGCTGGAAGACGGGATTCAGTGTGATCTTGAGACAACCCATTTTAGAGGAGGAAGAAACCCTTTGTATTTCTCTAAAAAAGAGTGAAAATAAATACGAGAACAGTCCACTGCATGATTGCAGGATGGACGAACTTGCCTCTGCAATCCTGCAGAATAAAATCTAACATTTCTATGAACCACAAACTGAGCAGACATCAAAAACATTGTACTACTGTAAAAAGGAGGAAGGAATATATTAAACACCACGGTGGGAGGCACGCACCAGAGTACCATTTCTGTGAAACCTGGTCCCATTCACGTGCTTGGCAGAGCCCACAGAAAACCAACCCAACATTGAACTTGTCCTGTAGGAGAAGAGGGCAAAGTCAGTCCTGAGGCAAACAAGAACGACCAGCAGTGCTGGCTTTGCCAGACGGTCCCCAGAAGCTGCCAGAAGTTGGGAAAGGAGCTGAAGGGGAGGTATCACATTCAAAACTGGGAAGAGTTTCTGGGAGATCTAAGATGGATAGGCTTCTCCAGCTCTCAGGCTGTTGCTTGGTGCGGATGGTGGGACAGCAGGAAGCTGTGATCTGGCAGCCAGGGCTCGCTCTGCTTCTGCTCACCATGGTGCTTGGCCAGGGAGGTGACAGTGGTGTCTGCCACCTGCTTTTTCTCCAGCGCTCTCCTGGCAATGCCCAGGACATAATTCCCTGCACCTGTTGCTTGGGAACTTCTCCAGAGCCTTCCAGGTTGTGATAAAGCGTCTCTGTCTTGCTCTTTTCCAAGAGACGGAGTAACTTGTGATAGCTATATATCCACTGAGAGACAAGTTAATCTGTGTAATGTCAGCACTTGTCATGCAGTGTTAACAGTACAAAACCAGATTCCAATGCAAATGCAATTCGGGGAAGCAAACCAGCCACCCCACAGTGTTAGCTTCTTTCAAATGTAAATCCAGATATCACTTTGGTTTTTTGTGAAGTTGAATTTCAGTGTAATATTTATTAATTTGACCTCATCTTTGCTTAAACCCAGTAAATGGCCATGGGTTGAAATATTTATTCTGAGTTAGAGAAAACATGAGATAGTGCTCAGGTAAGCATCACAAGTAAAAATCCCTGTTTCATTTGTACCTGTGAGACTTTTCAAATCTACACTTCTGGTCATAGAGACAAGCAAGGGTAAATGTGAAGTGATGGGTTTCAGAACAGTAATAATTCTTTCCCTAGATGAGTGTTTTCCTTGTGCAGTAGCAGTTTATTGTCTTGTGAAACCTGAAATGGATTAAGATTGCATTTCTTCTTTCTTTTTTATTTTGAGCTCTTAGCTAAACGAGGTCTGGTTCAAGCAGCCCATGCTGTATTCATAAATGTAAGTCAGATAAGATCATTCTCTCGCCCACAGATTCGTGTGGTGTCGGTTACCCTTTAATGAGATCTGTTCTGAGCATTTTTGGAGCAAAGAGGAGAATCAAATTATGGTCTCCTCTAGAACTAACTGTTCTGGAAGAGCACACACTGATGTTGTATGTATCTTCTCACAGGAGAAGATATTAGTGTTTATTTTCATGTCTGTTTAACGATGTGAGCAGGTATGCCATCCCGGCACTGTCAGGGTTTTCGTGCAGCCAACTTGGTGATGATGCAGGTTCTCATGATGCTCCTGCAGGTGTTCAGTGATGCTGGAGCACTTGGAGTCTCACGCCTTTAACCTGCGATTGCAATGTGACCTTGTCTGGGGTGCAAGCTGGCTGCACAACACAAATGCTGTGCCTTACGTAGTAAGATATCGTGCGGAAAAGCTAGCGCCATGTGTATCTGTTGAAATGTCTCTTTGCACAGTGTCAAACCTCTCGAAGCCCCCATGAAGCCTTGTTTTATGGAGCCAGGACAGACCAACTAAGTGTAGGGAGTTTATATTTTAACACAGATGAAGTATTCCAGCCTTTGGTATTTCTCCAAGGAGATGCCAGCTACTTAGAAACAGAGAAGTCTGCTTATTCTTGTGTTCCCCTTGTGTCCTGTGCCTCAAATTCCAGTGCACTGATGGCTCGGCCAGAAGTGTCCGGGCTGGTTTCTAGCAAAGCTAACCATATATTTTCTGCCTACATATTTAACATTACCTGCACATCTTCCACCAGCTCCTTTGCCACCAGTCCCAAAGTGCACATAGACCCTGTCACTTCTGCATTCTGGAGCTTTATTTTTCATGAACAAATTGACACTGAAGGGAGTGAGTTTGCACTGAAATGTCCAGCTTCCTTTTTGCTCCTGGTTTGTAGCCAGATGGCCTCAAAAACCCATCTCACTCCATGCCAGGCTGCCAACAGCAAACCTCCTGTCAGCCCGCTTGTCTCCACAGAGAGGGTTTATCCAGCAACTCCATGAACTTGCCTGTAAAGAGCAATTAGGGTGCCCAGAAGCTTAAGGATTCCTAGAGTTTTGTGCTGTACCGCGCACCAGTGGATGCTGGCTGCATCGTTGGGTTGTCCAAAAGCTTCTCCCCATCTCTGTCTCTGAGCAGATGTCTGTTCCCTGTAGCATCCAGCTGGCTGTTACAGATGGGATCACTTGGGCTCTAGTTTGTTCTAATTCTTTCCATGCTTGCCAGACTTCTGACAGAAACCTTCTACACTTGAGGAGCAGGATCTCTGTCTCAGGGAGCTGGACTTGGCTTATTAAAGCCCAGTTCTTTCATGATGTCCTATTACCTTTCAATGGCTGGTTAATGGTGAGAAAAAGTGCTGAATCTATGGCAGAAGACGACAATGTGTTTTAAAGTGACAATTGCTTCGCACACCAGTGCTTTCCTGGTGGATATATTTTCTTGAACCTGTCTTTTATTTTTGCCTCTGGTGGATGGTGTTGGAGCATTCCTTGGCTGTAGCATGTGAATCTCACAAAATCCCTTGATCCCCCCTGTCTAGTTTCAGACTTGTTTATGGAACAGAGTCTGTGTAGGTATTAGTGACTGAATTAGCAATGGAAGAGCAGAAATGTATCACAGTGTCAGACTGGATTTTCAGCAATCCTTGACGTAGGTCAAAAAAGCCATGTCCTCATGATGGCTCAGGGATGTTCCAGCCTGGATTGCTCTGGAGGCAGAGTGGAGCTGAGCTGGGTAACCTTAAATATGAAAAGTAAAACTTTAGTTATGGTATCTTGGTGAATTATCCATGTTGACTTGCATGAAGGACCTGATGGCACAGCCATTCATTCAGTAAGTCGACTTCTGTAGTCTGTTGAGTCTCAGGTCGGAGACAGTCAGCTTTCTGCAAATTCTTTTCCCTGCCTTTTCCCCCTCGTTAAAAATAATCCTGTGACTACTTTGGATAGAGAGAAGTTCTTGCACACCTCACTGCTCTGGTGTGTGTGATGTCTTCATGTAGTCCGTTTCAGCCTGGCTTTATTTTGGGTTTCCAGGTCAAAAGCAGCAGGGCATCACCACCAAAGTCCCCTTTCACAAGGATTTCATTGGCTATAATAGAAAGATGCCCTAAGCGTCCTCCACCCCTCCCACCCCAACCTTCTGCACAACTCCTTTTTTCTTCCCGAATGGAAAGAGCTGCCTGACGAGGGCTGTGGGGTTACCTGTCTGTGGGCATGAGCTGGGTGATATTTTGGGAAGGGCATGGGAGAGCTGGGTGCAGTGGCGTTGGGGTGCGGGCTCTTGCCCTGGGAGATGTATCGGACCTGTGTAACTTTGCAAGGACCTTGCTGTGTTACACAGCAGCTTTGTGGCCAAGCAAAAATAAATGAGTGACTTATCCCACTGCCAAGGACCGTCAGTAGGAGGTCAGTGTTTGATATTTCCACACCCAAAAAAGCAGCCCCAAGCTAGAATTACAGTACAAAATACCCATTCAGACCTCTCCAGCCTTCTGTTTTCATTGACTTCCATCCCCTGCTTGTACACACAGAGTCCCTTCCTTTCCAAAAGAAAACAGTATTGCTGATAAGGGACACTTATCTCGGCAAGTCATTACAGAACAAGCGAGCTTTTGTGTTTGCGTCTGATCCCTGTCACAATGTTAACAAACTCCTAGTATGGAAGCTTGATTTCCACTCTAAAGATGGCCCTTAGGGTATGATGTGAGGTGCATTATATGTCTCATAAATACTTCCCACAGATGTTTCTTCCTTCCTTAAAAAGGAGGGGGGAAAATAATAACACTTCTTAAGATTTCACTCTTCCATTTGTTCTGTAAAGGATTTTTAAACAATGATCCTTGGCTACACCACACATGGATATTTACCCTTCCGTACTCTCTGCTGAGATATTACTGGCCTTTGTTCCTTCCAAAGAATAAGCCAGTGCTGGAGTTTTCTCTCCAACTGCAGTGGGTTTCCATTAAAAACTGAATACTTATCCAGAGTAGCAGTAGTTTGAATTTAGTGTGTTATTTCCAATCGCAAGCACTGGGGCACAGCCGGGTATCATGGTGCTGTGATACGAGGGTTCCTCGTGATGGAACCTCTGCCCCAGGAAGGTTTTCTGAGTTACTCACTCCAAGGTAGTCCCTAATGCAGAGGACGTTATGGAAGAAAGTGGTTTTTAAGGGCAAATTCCAAACTATGTCAGCCATGACTCCTCTGCAGCCACATGGCGCAGAAGCAAATTGTGCTTGGGCTGAATGGCAAGTTGGTTGAAGCCCTGGAACGAGAGGGTGGGGGATGGCTCTCCCAGCACGGTGTTGAAATCACGACTCTGTATCTCCCTCCTGCAGCCAAAGTCTGATGCAATTCTCATTTTGAGTATTTACACCAAACAAACTGGAGTGGGCTGTAACTGTCCTTGACAAATAATCTAAGAATGAGCTGGTTAGAAAACATTCTCCTTTCGATAGGAATTTTTTTTTTTTAAGAGAAAATTTAAACCCAGGATATTCCAATTTTTCTGTGTTACTTTGTGCTCTCGCTGTTCTTCAACAGACCTCCTTGCTCACACCAAGCATTCCCCGATGAACTCCTATCTTGGTTCGTGTGTCCTGGGAGCCCCAAGCAGTCATGTTGTGCGGGATGCTTTGTGCCTGGGAATGCTGCCTGTTGAGGAGCGGAGGGACTTTGAATAGCTGATTACAACTTCCCATGAGATATGTCATGTTTTGGGTTTTGTTCAGAAATTTTTGATGTTTCTTTGGAAGGAGAGGTCACACGACTCTAAATCAGAGATCTAATTTTCCACTGAAGAAGTTCAAATGGATTTTGTTTTCTATTTTGTTTTCCTTTGCTTGCTACCTTTTAATTAAACCTTTTAATTAAAACAGCCCAGTTTAAAACAAACTCCTCTTTAATGAAATCCTATTGATGTACCCAAAACATCCACCATCTTTAATCCTTTTTAAATAAAGATGAAGTCTCTGGCCCTTTCCGGACACCTGCCCAAATATACGAGCCTTGCCGCATACTCAAGGGTTCAATCATTGGGCAGTTTTGGTCAAAGGAGAATTTCTCAATCCATCAGTCAACTGTTTCTGGTCAATGGAAATGAGAACACTAAGTTGTTTAGAGGTGTAGGGGGCTTGGTGCCTGCTTGGTGATCCCCTACCTGAATTGTGCTGGCTCTAGCAATATATAAAACGTCTTAAACTGCTGTATGTCCAGCAGGCATGCACGCCTGGTTAGCCCTGTAGGCTATATAGAGTGTGTGTAAAGGTCTGTAAGATTTAACTAGCTGCTGCTTGTACCGTACGCTTTCCCTGAGATACATTTAAAAGCACACATAATTCTAAACATTTAAGTAGTCTTCAGAGGGATTACTTGCATGTCATGGCATGTAGGCTGTAGCTTGCAGAACTCTTCATGCAGAGTTACGTATCCTTTGGCCTTGCATTGGAGAAGGGAAATTGGAAGTGTGGTACATGACAAAGCTGGGACTATGTCCCAGATGACTCTTTCACTTGCTGTCTGTCCGTCTGTCTCTCATTCAGCCTGGTGCTTGCACGTTGCCCTTTTCTGCCTGTGGCTGATTGCTGCTGCCACACAAACTTTGACAGAGTAGGGAACCTGGGAGAAGCTGACTTTGAAAAACAGGAATATTATGAGATGCTGGATTTCTCATGCCCTCTGGTAGACTGTTTCTCTCCTTCCTCTGCGTCCCGGTGTGTTCCAGCCCCTCTCTCAGCATGGGGAGCTCACCCTCTGGCTGCAGCACGAGCAGGACTTGTTTTGTGGGTGTAGTTTCTTGAGGTATGGGTTGAATTTCAGTGGATGCCTTGTGCTGAAAGCTGGGGCTGTGCATCTGCAGCTTGTAGAATTCAGCAGAATAGTTTTGCTCACACTAAAAAAGCCTATGATACTTTTGAAACAACTCCTTTACTAATTTTGACTATTCTGGCAGCAACAGCTTTAACACCCTTGTACACACTGTACTGCATTAGCTGTAATGACTCTTTACTCTCATATAACTCAATCGCTAAAATGGACCATATTCTGCCAATGGCATGAAACCAGAGCACAGAACTCCAGAGCCCTAATCTCCCCAGTTTTATATCCTCCCCTCTTGCATCTACTTTATTCATCTCCCATGAATAGAAGGCTTCATCTTTTTAAACTCCAGGACAACACAGATGTGGATCGACTCTGCCACAAACTCCTCAGTAACACTCTCACTGTTTGGGGGAAGTAAATATGCGAATTTCAAAAGCCTTTCTGTGTGGAGAATCTGTTTGGATTTGCGCAGGAAGCGGGGAGCAGGCATATAGGTAGCAATATTAATGAAGTTTTTTATAAAGACTTCATTCAAGGCTTTCAAAGAAAATATAACTCTTATGGGACCCACAGTTTATCTGCCAAGTCCAAGAATCTGGTTGGAATTTAAAATACATATTTAAAGGTCTCTGAGAAGTAGAAGGTTAGAAGACAGAGCGGCCTGGGAAGGGCACATGGGGAATTGCTGCTGGAAGAGGAGGTTGGTCCTTGGGGGATGAGCTCTGCAGGGGGGTGCATGAGCATCCAAATCAATCCTTCCTTGGCTGTAGAGTAATAGGAAGAGGGGGCAAGTAGCACAAATCCAATCACCACCTTAAACTCTTGTACCATGTTGAAGTGGCGAAGTACACACAAAAGTCCTCCTTCCGTTGATGGATATGAATGTTTTTGCAAAACCTTGAGTTCAGGACCTTTCCTTCTTTCTCCCACGTGGCAGATGGCTGTGATGGCTCATTTGCTGCCATAAAAATGCTGTTAAATAGTTTTGGTTCATAGCCTTTATTTCCTTGTGGGTCCCAAGGTTGCTTGTTGTGGGACTGGGAGAAAAGAGTGTGCGTCAGTTGGGTAAACTGGTTGGAAAGAGCCCACTGAAGGAGGAAGGGATGTCCAGGCAGGAGGGAGCCAGAGGCAGCACCTCGGCATTTGTAACGAGCCTTTTCCATCCCTAACGTCCCCGATCTGTCTAAAACCTTACTCTGGGGAGAGGAGAATCAATTTGAGAAGCCTTTTGATCACTTTTGGGGGGAAAATGGGATCCCCGATAGGAGCACAGAGGTGTGTAATCATTTTGCCCAGGATTAAGTGCCGTGTTTTAATGACCTGGGAGGATCACAGCTCAAGAGGGTTTGTTCCCTCCCAGCCTTGTGTTTTTTTCAGGGGACAGAAATCTGCTTCCTAATCTGATCAGACACCAAGGCCTGCTCATCTGTCCCTCGTGCTCAGCCAGAACTGTGATTCATTTTGCTCAGACACTGCGTAGATGTAAAACTCATGCCCTCTTTGCAATGTGTACCTGGGGCTTTCTCAGAGTCTGTCTAGAAAGGCAATGTATTTGTTCACTATTTTGGGACAGGCTTTGTTAGCGTGGAGAGGTAGCAAACAAGTGAAAGCCTGTGAAAGATCACTTTCAAACTTGTCTGCTCACAATAAAACGGATACGCACGTATTCTGGATGTCCGGGCGACGCACGTGAGATGCCAGAGGTGTCTGTGCCAGCAGGATGGTCCATGCCCAGAAAGCTTTAACAGATGATGCGCAAATACTCCGTGACGATTCTACTCTTACCTGGCATTTATCCCCTTTGTGTTTTGGCCCTGTGCTTTGGACTCTTAGTGCAGGCAAAGTAGTTTCAAAGCCAAATGGTAAGAGCACAAAGCTGCGCATTGACCTTAATCTTGTTTAGAAAAATCAGCAATGCTAATTCGGAGTGAAGGCAGTCTCTGTCCCTGGGTCAAAGACCCTGAGAACATAGGAGGGCTCGCAGTGGAGATGTGTCCAGCCTCACGCTCCTGTCCCCAGCACCAGCAGGAGCAGCTGGGGAAGAAGGTAACAACCAGCACATAGGGATAAATCTTCCTCCATGTATGTTCTTCCCGTGACCTCAGTCTAGGGGTTTTCTCAGCTGGTGTTAGCGCCCTTTTTTTTGGATTTAACACCCATTGAAAGATTTTTCCAATTGCTTTCTGCAATGTCCTCTAGCAACGGGTTTCACAGTTTAATTGCGTGCTGTGCTTCGCCGTGGGGCTGCTTCACACTCCGTCTGACCGCATTCATTTTCCCGAGCTGTGCCTGATTTGCAGACTGGATTGATGTCATCAAGCTCGTTAGTCTGTACCCTGGATGTGACAATTTAGGTACATCAGTAGCAGTTTAATGCAGCGGGAAGGATCCTGTGAATGTTTGCTGCATTGAGCTCGCAGCGTTTCTTTCACGTACTATCTCTATTCTACCTATTCTGCCACGTTTTCACCTTTGCTGGGTCCTGGCCAGGTGTCACTGTTCAATGCAGTGGCTTTGTTGACATGTTACTGATAATCCTCTTTTCTCCTACCAACCTCAGGCCTCGCTGTTAGCAGAACAAATCTGTATTTCCACTACAGAGGGTTTTGCAGGAAAATTCCAGTTCTGTTTAAGCTGATGACAAAGCTCTTGGGGGTTTCAGAGTTACCTCTATGCCATGTTTCCATATGATCACAAGAAACTATTGCCATGGCAGCAGGAATAACTACCTGGAGAACAGGATCAGGCTTACTCAAAGAATTTGTTGGGCTTTAAACAGTAACAATAAAATGGGGCTCCTGTTCTCCTGGGTTTGGTGAGGAGGCCTCAAACAGCGCAGTCCAAAGAATATCTTGAGTTCCCATCCTTTTCTGACCTTCTTTTCACTGATCCTTATGCTTTAGGTCAATGCAAACCAAACATCAGTGTTTACAGAACAAAAATAGTCCAAGGATTTTTGCTTCAGCATCAAATGAACAGAAAGGATCTCTATAACAACATGACTTGGGAATAGATAATAAGAGCAGTGAGGAGGCTGCTCTCAGGAGCAAATCTACAGGGAGAAGTCAGTTTGGTGTTTTGTTTTTTGTTGCTTTTTTTGGGTTTTTTTTAAAGGCCAAAGTAAACTTGGTGAAAATGCCCACTCTGTTGAAGAAGGGTGGGGTTTTTTTGGTGACTCTAGTGGCTGAAACACCCAGAAGAGGGTGGATATTTTGGCATGTGGGACAAACAGAGGCAAACGGGAGCAGCAAACTTGTGACTCCCTCTGTGTATAAATCGAAGGTGATTCATGCAGGTTTTTATTGAAAAAGCAAGGCCACCAAGCCAGCTGAAATACAGCTGAGGTGAATGCCATGGAATAAAAGGATCAGCTCAGGACAGCGGAGCCGCGAGCGGTGCCAGGGCCCCGTGGTGGGTACCAAGACTGGAGGTTTGTCCGACCAGCAGTCGGGTTGCCAGGCTCAGAGGAAAAAATGGGCAAGTGCTGCTGCTTTGGCAGGGAGGAAACAAAAACAAGCACTAAACACTCGGCCCTTTGGACTTTCAGCGCTTTTGTGTATGTTCTGTTAAGTTTCCATAGGCCTAAAAACTGGAAACAACCTGGGGCTTTTTTCTCTCCCTGCCCCCACCTCCAAACCCAACTACTTTTATAATTTGGCTGGGGAGAAAGGAAGCTATTTCAGTAGGAAACAGTTATTTTAAGGCAATCTAGAAAAGGCAGTGGCTTTTGGCCAAATTAATAACATAATGCAAATGAAATGTTGCTTTTTGCTTTAACGCTTCCAGTGCTAACACAATAACAACGCGCAGTGACTTCATGGAGCTGCTGTCATGGGTCTGAGTGCAACCACATTCCCTGCTCAGCTGCTGCTCTTTTCTCTTCCTCTGGTGACTCAGGATGGAGCAGAATTATTATTTCTCCATTGCCTTTAATTCTAGGCAACAGAAACCCAAGCGGATACATATCCAGAGGGGTAACTTGAGGCTTTGGACCTGCTGAGAAGCAGCAGCTTTCCTATGGAAAACAGCATCACTGTGAGAGCCTCGTGCATGGAAAATAATTGCTGATTTCTTGAAAATAATGTTAAATATATATATTTACTTCAATGGACACATCTGTGCTTTTGTTGTTAAACAATACCCAGGATGTGTGGTGTGAAGGAGAAGCGGTCGTACCACGGCCGTGTGGCTGGCGTACAGATGAGCCACGACAGCTATGCCGATCCAAACTGCAACCAGTTTTTAAGGGGTGTCCTTTTCATACCCTTTTGTGAGAAAAAAGCCCACAAGGATTTTGAGGTAACTTTAATATTAAGGACTAGAGATTGAACGCACATCTGCCCAACTGTTCTGGCCGGACACGGGCTGATTTTGCATACATCTAAATAAGATTCAAGCTCAAGTTTCCTGGCTTTTTTTGGTGTATTTTTTTTTCTTAAATATATAAAACTGAAGGTGTTTATTGCTGAAGGAAATGCAGTGGGAAGAGCACCATTTTTTTTGGCTTTCTGTCTGGTCTCCACAACAGGGAGTGACTGTGAAAATACAAACAAATCTTTATTTCTGGACTAATTGCTCGAAGCCAGCAGTATACAACACACCGAGAAGGATTTGATGCAAAATGCAGTTCTGTCACCCTGTTTTCACGCTCCTCATTGCTCCATACACCCCTGTTTCTTCCCCATTAGCTCTTCCTGTAGCCCTATCCAGGCTATTGAAACCTGTAAGCTCATCCAAAACCCACTGAAAGACACAAAGCTTTCTTTTGACTTAATGAACTTTAGGTACATAAAGCCTAAACTAACACAGTCTTGCTCCTAACCCGCCTATGGAAACAACTTCAGACACAAATCTGAATGTTGGTTGGGAAGCACTTTTGACTGTTTTTAAAATACTCTGAAATCCTTGAATTTTTGTTTTTGTCCTCCCTGCTATGGAAATCCTTCAGCAATAGAGGAAGATGGTGGTTGATTTGATTCGTTTTGGGGCTCTACCTTTCGGCTGGGTTTCCACAGGCTGGGCTCGCAGATGGTGCAGCCGATGTCTCGTTCCTGCTGTGTCGAGAGGCTTTGGAGTTGGATGCCAACCAGCTCCCCAGAGCCCTGCTGCCTCTTTTAACCGGTTGGACAGGAGGAAATTAAAAAATAAGGAAAAAATAGGGTTTTTTCCTCCCTGTTAGAACATTGTCTGATGTATTCGGCCCCTATATTCTGTCTTGTGCCAGCGTAGCAAGCCAGTCCTGCTGTTCCTCCCCAAATCAGTCGCAAATGCAGAATTTCTCCTCCAGCCAAGGACAGCTTTTGCAAATGCTTCCGCAGTCTGACCGCTCTCATAAGAGAGATGGTCAATGCCCCTGCTCAGCTCAGTGGAAATACCGTAATTTAATAATCAGTTTTCTTTTCAATGCAAGTCCTGTGTGTACCTAAAGGATATCATCATCAGTTTAATAATAGAAGTGGAGACCCCAATATAACTTCACATATAGAAGAAGAGCGAGGAGAATTTTCCAAGCATCTTGGGTTCGTGGCACAGAAGTGACTCTGAAGGAGAGCAGTCTCAACATGGGGGGGGGTTATTATGAGACAGACTCAGTTATTTAGGCACTGTAGGAGGTAACAGAAATGTCCTGTGATTCTGTTCTCTCGCCTTTTCCTAAGTCATCTCCAATAAGAGCACTGGAAGCACCAAAAGGGAGTTTGGGTTTTAAATCTATTTCTGGTGGGTTTTGTTTGTTTGTTGGGGGGGGTGGGGGTGGTTTCCCCCACCTTCATAAAGCCTGATCTTCTGTCAAATATTACAGATCTCATTGGTTTCAGAGATTCAAGGCTGGGATTCGCTTTATGTTTTGGTATCATTTCTCTAAACGATGCTTTAAGGGACTTCATTTGCTTCTGCTCTATTAGTTTAATGCATTAATTTAGCACAGAGGAGGTGGAGCCCATAATATCCTGTTCCTGGGGAAGGAGTGCTGGGTAACACTGTGAGCCACTGTTCCAAGCATGGGCTTATTTACTTTAATTAGAAAGTGCACTTGTTGAGTCCTCAATTAATTAGGTAGAGCAGCACCTATTGAGAGCAGATGAAAAGAGCCACTGTGTGAGAGGAAGAAGGGAGGGGGAGATGTGAAGGATGAAAAGAGAAAGATAATACCAGTGCTGGAAAGTAGATGGTATTAGAGGAGCCAGAAAGAGATCCCAGGTAAAGCTCTGCTGGACCCTAAATTGTAGCCACTGTTCATAAATTGGCTTTGGGTATGGTTGCTAGTTCAGATTTTGTGGGATTATTTAGAGTCAATCTGCAGTTTTAAAGCAGATAATTGGCTGGGGCTTTGAGATGGGTTTAAGGTCCTGCTCTGTGTCCTACACAGTTTACCGCGTTCTAGAGGCTGTAGCAGGAATATCCTGACAAACCAATAGTTTTTTGTAGGGCAAAAAACACAGCACAATAAGTGCAGTAGTTTGTTTTAAACCAGAATGAACTATTTACTCTCTAAAAGATACTTGAATGTTTGCCGCTGTTTCATTTCCCTTTCTCCACTTTTGCTTTTTTCTTTGAATTAATATATCCAAAATTTCAAAGCAAACAAAGTCACAGTTTTGAAATAAATCTTCATGTTACAATTCCAGAAACACATTATTAATACCAGATGTTTAATAAGTCATAAATACATTTCCCAAAACTAAGGAGAATTAAATGATACGCCATGCACGGTCCTTTCCTTCTGACTACTGGAGGTCTGTAGAGCTCATGTCTCAGGTTTACAGAATGCTTACATGGAATAGAGATTTTGGTTTTTTTCAAGCAGAATTTCAATTTCTTGCACGAGATTCCAAGGAATAGAGTTTTAAGCAACGTGCCAAGCATCATGAGATGTTTGATAAAATCAGACAGGGTTGCCAATTTTGAACTTAAACCCATCTCCCCATCTTGGAGGTTCACTTGAACTTCGGCCCAGAACCAGTGGAAGAATTTTATGAAGCTGGGGCTGAGCCTTGGGACTGACCCTTTGCCTGGCAGCCCAATGTTTGCTATGGAGGTTTGTGGTCATTTTAAACAACGTGGCTAATCAAAAATCCATTTACTGAGTGGGTGCAATGCTCTCCAAACCGTTCTGTGTTGGCGGATGAGTGCTCTGGTGCTGTAGACGGATAATGGGTTTGCTGTGATCCTCTGTGCACCATGAGGCTTTTTAAACTCCTGGAATGCACATGCAGAGGTTTCTGATGAAATTTTATGCTCTAGTGATGACTACGTAGCAATTTCCAGGGAATTGTAATAACATAAAAGCCAGTCTTTTCAGAGGTTGAAGGAATCTCTCCTCAACATTTCTGAGGTTTGTTGTAATTCCCTGTCTTTTCCACGGAGGAGTGCAAGCGCGGTTCCACGATGGATAGCGGCAGTGTTGGTGGTGGGCAGCAGGAACACTGTGAGCTGTTGTAAGCCTTTCCCCAAGCCCCTGGAATATTCCTAACGAATACATTTGTGTAATGGTACAGGATTAGGTAATGGCAATCTTCGGAGCCTGACTCTGCTGAATATCCATTCCACTCTTATTCCGCTCCGCAGAGCCTCTGAGAGCTGCGGCTTGGTGAGAAGCAGAAGCTTTTGGCAACTGAGCCAGTGAAATGATTATTACGAAAATATCATCATTTGAGGGAGAGGAATGGGGTTTGTATGTGTTAAAATACAAGGGTAAAGAAATCTATGGAGATGCGCTTTCTGTCCCTGAGTGTACAAGGGACTTGCTGGGCTATTCCTGCTGTTATTCTTTCATGTCTTTCTTGGCTTTGTGAATGTTAAACCAGAATCTGAACGCTTGGATCCGAGGAGCCCCTGCTGTCTCTGTCTGCTTCCACGCTCAGCCCAGCTGCTATTGCTCTCTTTGCTTTTTATGCCCATGTGCTATTGACGCTTCAGCCCTTAAAATACTGAGGTCCCTTTTATTGACGGTTCCAACGGTATGTCCTGAAGACTTTTTTTTTCTATTCCTCCCAATACACATTTAATCTTAAATAATAATTGTGACTCTAAATATAATAAGCAACTCATGCACAACTTCGTAAATCATCCTGGGAGGTTTCGTATGACAGAGACGGCTTCTGAACCATAATGACTGAGGTTTCTGAGGCAGCACAGGCATTCGCATACAAACCGTTCATTAATTTTAATGAGGACCAGAAATCTGTGTGTACATCTCCGAAATCGCTTCAAAATCCTTAACTGTTAACGTGTGAACAACCTTGTTGTCCCTTTGATATCGCAGTCTTCTGAGCTGGTGCTGCTCTTCTAGAGAGTAATGGCAAATGTTGGAACAAGGTTCACCCCCTTTTGTAGAAGAGGAACCTGTGCTGTGGACTTAAAGTGGCTTTGGTGTCCCCACCAAACAGGAGAGGGGTGCAACAAATGTAATTTCTGGGCACCCAACAGCATTTCTTGGGCTTCAGGCATCACCTTTGCCTCAGGAACTGAGTCTAAACTGGAGCCAAAGTAGCAGTGAAAGCGTCTCACTGCTAATGCAGGTTGAGAGCCTTGTACGAGTAGTAACTATCCCCGCCACAGACATGTATTCCCAACTGCAGGTACCTGCACTGTGCGAAATCACTCTGAAGATGCGTAACTTCAAAACTGGGCAAAGAGTTCCAGATGAGCCATTTACACGCTAAAATTATTTCACTTTCTTCCACTTTCACTTTTTTCACCAAAGGTATTTGTGAATCTTGCCTAGTTCTAAGTACTTTTCTGTTGGAGAAGGAAAAGTTGAAGCAAGCCCAGGGACACTGAAATGTTAGCTGTTTTCATTTCAGAACTTTTCTGAAACAAACTTTGCAAAGTGATTAGAAAGCTTTGGTAAATCATGAAATAATTGGGGCTTCATGATACCCAGAGTATCGTCTGCTCCCAGCACCAGTGTTGGCTACAAGAGCAGCCCAACTAGACCTGGTGCAAACCACTGGAAATCTTTTCCATTGGCATTTCCACATTTCTGAAGGGGAAGCAGTTTTCCAGCATTAATTTGGTGTCACTAAGATGGTTTTACTTGAACAAATGCTTACGGAAAGCAGACATCCCATATAATAATCCCATTGCACCTTTGACACCAAAGCAATGAAAGCTGGTGAGGTTCTGCCATGTCCTATAGCAGCTGAAACCACATAGACGTGCAATAACTTTGGTGATGAGACACAGAACAACTACATATTAAATTCTGCATTCAATAGAGTTAATCTTTGTCATTTACTCTTAAACTCTAACATTCTAGCAATGACTTACAGGAATGCTGTGTGGTTTATACTGAATAACAGCCACCTAAAATTCTGTAACACTTTCTGTGATTTTTCTGTACTGAGGGATTAAAATAGCAGGGGAATATTTCAGGGATTTTAGGGTGGTTTTATATTTTTGGTGCCACCCTGAAAAGAGTTGCCTTCATTGAAGTACCAAAGCTAAACCACTTGACTCATGTAATTGGTCACAGCTAAATTCAGCTTGGACTTCAGTTCTCAAATGTTGAATTTGCAGGCTGTGCAGGGTTTTCGGGGACAAAATATCCATTCATATTTTCCGAGATGAAGGAACTACCATTACTTCTTGTAATGATAATAAGCAGATTGAGAGGTTGGTTTTACATTGTTAGGGAGCCATTTCACATTCAGCTTTGCTCAGCTCTCATGTACCAGGCTGGGTTAAGGAGATACTACAATGAGATTGTGTGGATTTGGCTATAGATTGTAGGGAGCAAAGCCTCACAAAGGTTGTCTTGTTCTTTCTGCTTATTTTTCAAAGGCCAGCGGTAATATCTGAAGAAATGCTGCTCTAAAGACATTTTGATCAAAGGCTAGAAAATTAGGCCCATTAAGGCATTGATTGAGGCTCAGTACTCAAGTGTCTGTTGTTGGATTTAGAGTACAGTGTGACTCTGCCCCTTTCTGCCATGATTTTCAAAGCAGAGCAAATTAGGGGTGCTAGTCCTGGCCCTTCTGCAGCAGAAGTATTGGAATAGAGACAACCCCAGGTAATGGCAGCTGAGATGGGCAATGTTCCCCTAAGAGGCTGAGGAGCATTCCTGGACTCTCCCCTCACTGCAGCCCCTGCCCAAGGGCTGGGGGTGTTGAGACGGGCGTGGAAATAAGGGGAGGGCCAGGATGGCACATCTGCAGATGAAAATATGTGAAGCTGCATGAACAAGACAGCATCAGGAACCTGGTGTTTTGTCCCCAGACAGTGGCTGGTGGGTGAGGGCAGCTCAGAGACTTTCCCAAGACCTTTGGGATGAAGTCTCTGGAGGTGCCCATGTCCACTTAATCTCATGGCAAGCTGAACATTTGGGCACTTTCCAAAACCTCTTGTGTTTCAGCTTGAGAATGAGGGCACCATGATTTGAAGAGAAAAACTTCAAAAAAATTTTTAAAATCTTAAATATATATATATACACACACGCATACACTTAATGCTGTGGGACAGTGGGACTTGCACCACGTTGTTGTGCATCATGCAGCCAAGCAGGGTCCTTCTTGGATGCAGCAGCTTCCTTTGCTACCTGACCTGACATAGAATCAATCATAGAATGCAGGGTTGGAAAGGACCTGAAGGATAAACTGGTCCAACCTTTCTTGGCAAATGCACAGTCTAGACAAGACGGCCCAGCACCCTGTCCAGCTGGATCTTAAAAGTGTCCAATGTTGGGGAATCCACCACTTCCCTGCGCAGATTATCGCAGTGGCTGATTGTTCTCATCATGAAAAATTTCCCTCTCGTGTCCAACTGGAATGTCTTCAGGAGTAAGCTGTACCTTTTCCATGTGACTCCTTGTGAAAAGGGAGTCTCTGTAGTCTCGTACGTGTGCCCAGGGATGTCACAGGCACCTGTTCCTATAAATCTGGCAGCAAAGCAACAGGTACTTGGGATTTGCTCACTGGGAAACACCAACGTTGTGGGCTGGGGGTCTCAAATAAGCCCCCGTTGGCTTGTGACATGCCAGGTTAGACTCCATGGGTTGTGTTTAATTGCTCACCATGTCACAAGGGGGCACCCATGGCTAAAGCTTGAATTATTCATTAAGACCTGAGAGCCTTTCTATTTCATAGGGTTTCCTCTCACCCCCCAGCCAGGGCCGGGTCTGCATCTTTCGGGGGGTTGGGGTGGCAGCGGTTGTGAGTAAAGGCAGGAGGCTCAGAAATTGGGTCTTGGTGAGGTGAGAAAATTCCCAGCTCCTTTTTGTAGGGAATAGAGGAAGAATCCCAAGTCACTTTCCTTTGTCTGGAGGTTTAACTGAACTCTGCTAAAGTCACGAAATACAAAGGTAGGAGCATTGAAACAATCCTTTCAGGCATTTTGTTACTGTTTTCTTTCTCCAGACAATGTTTGAATCCTTTTTAGTTCATGACAAGTTCAACACCAACTATTACACTAACAGAAGGCAGTCCTTTATAATTAAAGACAGGTTGGAGTTAGGTTTCTGGGATAAGAAGGAAGCTTAGTAGTGATTTTCTTCTTATTATTCTTATGTAGCAACCTAGAATTTTATAGAGTTTTTACAGTTGTGTAAGGTCTTCAAAATACCCACGAATAAGAAAGTACTTCCCTGTGGATTGAGCTATTGTCTTAATTTCTCTCTCTATTTTCAGAATTGCCAATTAACTCCCAACACCACCAAACACCTTTATTCCACTGTGTCTTCCAATAAGAAATATGGTTTTCTGCATTTCTAAAATGGAAATTTGAATGGAGATCCTGGCTGCCTTCTCCCCTTTCTCCTCCCTGGGCTGTGCTGCTTCCACACCTGCATGAGCGCGTCCTTCCAGCGATGTGACCCCTGTTACATCCTTACAACTGCAGCTTTAGGAACTCCATACGCAAAAGATGAATTGCATTGGCCCGCAATGCTGACAGCACTGATATTAATAGTTCTTTCCTCCCTTGCTCCAGGAATGGAAAGAGCTTTTCCCACTTTGATCAGGAAAAGCCTGAGCAAACAGATAAATTCTGCAGCGTGTCACGGAGCGGGAGGCAGGGACAGGAGCCTCGTGGCTGGAGTTTCCATGCAGGGACACCCTCAGCTCTCTCTCCCAGGCACAGACAGATTCCCGCTCTCTGCACAACAAGGTAGATGAGCCTGGAGAAAACATTATGTGGGGAAGAAATCCTGGTGCTTGCCAGTGAGAACTTTGCTCGCTGGAGCAGCTGGATGCTTTCTCATGGTTGTTCTCACCTGCTCCACAAGCCCAGCACAAGCAGAGGTTCCTAATTGCCTTTTTTTTTTTTTAAGAGCAGACCAGTCTAATTTCTGCTGAGCAAGCAGAAACTCTCATTAGTTTGGAACAGGGAGGGAAGAATGTGTAATGGGCAAGGAAGAATGGATGAACTCCACGCTTGTCTCCACAGTAAATGAACCTGCGGTGAAGCCAAAAGTTCTGGAAGAAGGTGCAGTTAATATCTGCAGCTTCATGGTATGTTCTCTGTTCCCAACACCAGAGCTTCTCCATCCTGCGTCCACAGCAGCCTTGATTTTCGTGGTGGTGGGATGAATTCTAGGTTTATCTTTCTGTGCCCTTTTTTTGGTGGTGTTCTTGCAATATTCTGGCTACTGTGAATAAGGTTTTCTCTGGGTGACTGGGTCAAAACTAGAACTATCAGCTTCTATCGGACACTTTCCAAAAATAAATTGGCAAATTTGTTGGTAACTCATTATCTGCAGCACATGGCTGATGCGTGTAAAGCCTGCCAGACTCGCATGTATACAGCCTAATGATGTTAAAACAGGGAATAGTCGCTGTGATATGATACTCCTGAGTGGCCTGAGAAACTTATAATGTGGGTTTCTTTCAGCTCAGTGCACTAAAAAGAAAATGTGCTGGTCAGGGCTTACTCAGCTTGTCCAAATCTTGGGTTGTTTCTAAGCTTGCTTCATCCATAAGTAAAAGAGGTGAGTTAGGATGTGGAATAGGAGGTGAGGTAGGATTTGGGGTTGTTGTGCCCTCAGGGCTCTTTTTCGTATTTTTCTTAATAATTTCAACTGTGAAGCTTTTGGTGTTGGAAACATTTGCTTTGCACTTGTCCAGCCTGAGCACAAACAGGGCCCAGGTGGTTGCTTGTAGTTTCTATAACATGTTGAATAATAGGAGGTTGGACATGACCAGGCTTCTTTTGGTACAATATAGAGGGCATATACTTTACAATAAGCATGTGTCCTATGGTAACTACTAACTTCTGTTCATGTGTATGGCATAATAGCATGTTTAAAAAACAATATATTGCATTTCAAAGCATGTGAGGAAATGATGTATAGAATAGAAAAAGGGTTAACACACAGATGCAGAAGCGATGAAGAGGCAGGTGTTAAAGCAATCGTGGTTATGGTAAGTCCAGGAAAAATATATAAGTTCTATTTTGAGCCCCCAAAATCCATTTTGAATGTCTCTTGCCATGTAGTATGATCTCTGAACTCCAGCAAATCCTTGTCAGTGCTTGTTCTGGGGTGCTCTAACCAGGAAGAAACTTGCAGATCCTACAACTGCCAAGCCTTGTAACTGAGGAAACACCTGGCTTGTGTCAGGCTGAAATGCAGGTCATGAATTCAGCTGATATTCGGAGGTGAAACCCTGGATCTGTGTTGAGCTGATAGATGGATATTAATAGACTGCTGTTTCAGAGCGTGCTCTGGGGTCCCAGGACAGTTCCAGAACCCATGTGCAATGCCATTAGTTTTACCTTCGTGCTGTGTTTGGCGAGGATCAGCCCAGGAACATCCAGTTGTTTTGGGGTAATTTGTAAGGAGGGGAGAGAGCAGCACCTTGGCAACACTCTTGGAAATTACAGTCATCTTTGCTTATCTCTTCCTTTTGGAAAACCGCAGGAATGAGCCAGATCACTTTGTGTTGTTAGAAACGGTGCTTTCGTGCTGATTACGTGTAGGAGAAGAGTGAGGAATCTCAATTCATAAGATTCCTAAAATGATGCTCAGTGTTTGAAGAAAAAATGGGTAAGTAATAGGAAAAGATAAGGGAAGCGTTAAGCTATGAAATGAATATTTTTACATGTAGGAAGCCCTTACCTATGTGCAGGAGAAGTTCTGGGTGCAGATGTAGAGCGCTTTTGGAAAACCAAGCTGTTGAAACAATGGGTTTTGTTCTGGGATCACAAGCAGGGCTACAAAAGTGGAAGCACCTTGAACCAGTCATTTTGAAAATGTTTGGTGTTAGTCTGTCAGCCTCCATCTGGGTTTGGTGTCTGCTGTGTTAGTGAAAGGTGGTTTTTAAGAGCCTTTGAAATAACAAAAGACCCAAAAGACCCTTGTCAAAACACAGGTCTGTGCCCAAACTGAGCTGTTGTTCTCCTCTCCCCCCCTGGCTTTCAGCCCAATGTAAAATGGTGGTTTAGGTATCCAGACCACTGCATTTATTTTTTTTTTTCTCACGTTCTTTGATATTTTAAAAGCAATCTTGCAGGACATTAATATGTTCAATCCCCTTTGTTTATTTAAAGCCCATCTTGCTGACATTTCAAACTTAGCAGCAGCTCTCCCCTCTGGAACAGGTTCATGACACATTAACCTCAGGGGCTTCGGCTGAGATTGGCTTGTTTGAACTTCTCCTTGGATTCAGTGACCTGGTTCCTCTGCTCCCTCCCTAACCTGAGGAGACTGAAGGACACTCGAAAGAGAAATCTTTGAAACCTGACCAATTTTCAAAGGGTCCCTCCCAAACTGTTTGCATTGGCTTCTCCTTGTTTCTTACCTTCCCTTGCTCCGTGTGGGTCTGCCCTCAAAAAGGACTGTGTAAATAGAAAATAATAATATCAATAAAAAGAAAGTATTTTTCTGATCGTTGAGCTGGAAGGATTAATGGCAAATTCTTGTAGAGTGGGCGCTGTGACAGCTGCGGTTACTGAGCAACAAGCCCTGAGCTGGTCAGACACCCTGTGCATGTCTGCCCTGGACACTGGACAAGGCTCATCCAAATCCAGCCTACACTTAGTGCCACAGGGCAGCCCATTCTACTCAAGAAACATAAAAGCATTCAGGAACCCAACTTTAAGAACTGTTCCAAAACTTGCAATGCTTGAAGCATTAAAACTTTATTGTAAAATCTCATTTGAAAAGGGTGTTCAAGACAGTGGGCACAGCAAGGGTTGGGAACATGTACTAAAGGGGTGATGGTTTTAAATTAAAGGAGGGAAGATTGAGGCTGGACATGAGGAAGAAATTTTTGACACTGAGGGTGATGGGAGCCTGGCCCAGGTTGCCCAGAGAGGTGGTGGATGAACCATCCCTGGAGACATCCCAGGCCAGGCTGGACGGGGCTCTGAGCAACCTGAGCTGGTGAAGATGTCCCTGCTTATGGCACGGGGGGGCACTGGGGGAGCTTTGAAGATCCCTTCCAGCCCAAAATATTCTATGATTCCCAGAGTCCCTTTTCCTTGTTGCTCCTCTGCTTGATGCCTGGGAGTCCTGCTGCTTTGCTCAGACTGTGTTGGGAAATTTTAGATGCTTGGCTGACACAGAGACAGCAACCAAAGCCGGCCAGACTGGTCGGTTGTGGTTCATGTAGTCCATGTTCCACTGCCTGTTGCCAGCAGCATGCTCTCTCTGCATAGCGTGCCATATTATTTACATTTCTGCTCAGTGTGTTCTTTTCTGGCACAAAGAACAAAAGCATGTTGGTATGGATGGGCGAGAGTGCATAGCTTTGTTATTAAAATTGAGACTTTTCCTGCTTGGACTTTTGCATTGGAAATAGCATCCAGTGATTAATCTCCTGGCTTTGTTCTTTTTATGACCAAGGCATTGGCTCTCGGGGGACTTTTCTGCTCCTTTGGAGGGGCTTTGCAAGGTCCATCAAGCTGTAGTAATAGTGACTGAAGTCACCAGAGTTTCTATAGTGACCAGATGGAGGTAAGAAAGTACTTGCTAGTGGTAGTTGCTGAAGGTGCTGGATGCCAGAATTGCAAAGTGTTTTCCAGCAGCCGGGAGACAGTTCTGGGGCTCCACAGTCAGCTTGAACCTGAGCGTCCTCTTTGTTCGGCTGAACAAAAACTAGATAAACAAAACACTGAAGGCAATTAGCTTTGTTTGCTTGCCTTTGTCCCCTCTTCTCCCAAATCATTGTAAAATTAGGAATAATGCCAGTGAATTCCGTAGCTATTCAGTGGACTAAAGCTGGTACATAGGAGATGAGAAACAAATAAGTATAATACTGCTGTTTACAATAACCAGCCCATTCAGTTCTAGCCTTTATTCCATTTACTTTGTTCCAGATTTAAGGAGGTTTCTTTGATCATTCTTGTAAATGAGAGTACCAAGCATTGCTGTAGCCATGTATCTAGGTGTTGGTACCGCTCTTCTCCTGAGGTCTCTGCTTTGCCCAGCACCGGCTGTCTCCATCCTTTGGAACTTTTGCTGCAGCCTCTTGGCTGCCTGGGACTGCAGAGGTGTCACCTGTGAATCAAATACCACATCAGTGAGGGCATGCGCTGGGCACCGGGCCACGCTGTTAAGTGACAAATTTCCTGGATGTACATGCCATGAAGTGCGCCACGCAAAAGGGTTAATGCTGGTAGTTCTGATCTCTCTCTTCTTACAAAAGCTTTTTGTCTGCCGTGTGCGTTAACTGGGGAACAGCTCCCCATCAAAGCTGGTCAGGCGAGCACCACTGCGTAAAACAGAGTGTGCTGGGAGGGAACGGTGCTGGGGCTGTGCAGGTGACATCCGTGCTGTCCAGTGTGCTTGGCAAAGGCAATGTCCCTTGGGGAGAAAAATAATGCAAGTGTGAGGGCTTTCTGGGTGCTGGAGGCACTCAAGCTGATGTTAAACGTACCTGAACTTGCTTTGCCCCATATCTGCGTCCCTCAAGCAGCCCAGAGCCCGCGCCTGCAGTGGAGCACAGCCAGCCCATGGTCTTTAGTGGCCACGCAGGAGAGGTGCAAGGTGCTGGGTGTGAGTGTGAAATGTGTTCCTGCAGTCACCTGTTTACTCCTACAGGTTCTAAAAGCCTTGTTGTGGGGTTTTTGCATTAATATACTCGCTCCAGTCTAAAATGAGGTCTGTTATTATTTGTGAGAGCACTGGGAGCTGCAGCACAAACACAGCTATGTGACCATGGTGGAAGGTGACAGATGCAAAGGGACACAGGGTGGACGCAGCCCAGGTTGAATAACCTTCCCCATCCCTTCAAAAAACACCTTGTAATTTGTGGGGACAAAGCTGTGGACTTCCCACGCTGATGAAATGAAAATGAATGAGAATGGCCGAGTTGTTTCTGGCAGCAATATGCTCTGTCTCCCCAGGTCGGTATCAGTCTTTGTCTGTGACAATGACCCAACCCTTGCTGCTGCCTGTCTCCCTGGTTAATCGAGCTCTTCCCTGCCCTTCCAAGGCCGTCACAAGGTCACGGTCACAGTTCGTGGGGCTCTGCATGAACAGTGCGGCAGGACAGGCCGTAAATCAGCAGTAGCTGTGGGGCTGCCCGGCCATCGCCACGTGGCGATGCTCTCTGGAGGGACTGATGCTCGGCAGCCTCCTTGGGCTGCCTGGGAACACCCCACCTTCTCTAACCCTTTTAGCATCGCTTTAGACATACAGTCTTTGATGTGACTGCAGCTGTTGGCGGTGTGGAGTCTACCCGGAGGGCAGCGAGCTGCCCACAAGCACCATTCCTTCAGGATCTGCCAGCCCAGCCCCAGTGCAAACAGGCTAGGGCAGGCCAGTCCAGACGTTTGCTAATTCCCAGGAGTATCGTACCTCTATCTGCGAAGCTTTTGAAGGCTTCTTCACTCCAACACCGCTGCCGTGGGTACCCGGGAGGATGGGGAGCAGCATGGATGCCCTGGGCATTAATGGTGCAGAACACAGGTATTGAATCTCGCAGTAGAGACAGGCATGTTTTGGGAGAAAAACAGCTGGAAAG
The DNA here is from genome assembly GCF_037038585.1 of Patagioenas fasciata. Classification (NCBI taxonomy): domain Eukaryota; kingdom Metazoa; phylum Chordata; class Aves; order Columbiformes; family Columbidae; genus Patagioenas; species Patagioenas fasciata. The sequence goes on from NC_092539.1 coordinate 5,967,986, forward strand.
AGGTAAACCATGCAACTCTGTGGGGGATAAAACCTACCCCGAACAAACCAGGTGTCAATACTACTGATGGGGTGACGGCAACTACTGTCCCCACCCCTGTCTCCTCTGGGTTGGGACAGGAGGTGATCAAGGCACGTCCTTGTGCCCCGGGGCATTAATAAGCTGTCCCCAGTTGAGGTTGGCTGATGGCAGCAGTTCGCTACCTTCACTTTGTGTGGTTATTTCTGGCCAAGGGAAGATGAAGCCTTCAGCGGGTGTTTGGTATGTCAATAACTATAATTAAGCTTTTGCGGTTCTCTTGCAAACTCTGGAATCTGTAATTTTCAGTATTGCTAGGGGGAGAGGGTGGGCTTTGTTGGACTAAAAAAATAAAATGAAATTTAAAAATCAGAGTTAAAGAATAAAATGCTGAGCAGTGCCTTTTACAAATACTTTAATTCAATGTTATTTCCCCTTTAAAGGAGGAGGAAAATACAAAGCTTTGCATTTCTTGCTATCTTCCAACTCCTTTGGGGAAAGTTTTACCCAGAAACAGGTTTGTTCCTGTTGTTTAATAATGATATGTTAGAGAGGGGGGAAAAAAGCTCAGGATGAAGGGGTGAGGAGTACAGAGAAGCTTTATTTTCTCTACAAGGTCCCTGTGCTGACCGCGTACATAGGACAGGCGTGTTCTGTGATATTTAGCCAGTGCTGGGGGGCTGCTCTGTGGATTTGGGACATGGTGGGGCTGGATTCCTGGGCTCGGCTCATCACTGTGACCGGGGTGGGACAAGTCACTAATGGTCTGATCTTGTTTTCTGAAACTGGGGTGATATAAGCACAGCTCCCAGAGATCACTGAGAGTGTGCGAGTGCTCAGGCATCTCGTTCAGAATTGCACCTTTGTGTATGTGGGGCTTCACCCAGCTGGCGAAATAAGGAAAACTGCGTGGGTGGGTGATGAATTAGGGATCGCATTAATAATTGCAAAGTGCTTTTAGGGCGCTACGATGAAAGGCACGTTAGGAGCATCAAAGTGGTTTTTGTACTAACAACTTGTTCATCGTGCATTTGATGGGGATGGGTGGTTAGAGGTGTTTTGTGTGTGTTATTTCAAGGAAAGCAAAGGTGAAAGCCTCATTACCCACATGAATTAATGACCGAGGCTGTGTTAGCCATTAGACAACGAGGCTGTCAGGTGCACTACATCAGCACTACAGAGAAAATTCTGTACCCGCTCCCCGCCCGGGGCGGATCCACTGACAAGAATATTAACAAAGTATTGTTGCTTATCCAAGACTTTTGAAGATGTAAAATATTAAATAGTCTCATTTATTCCATTCTGCTGATTAATGCAAGTTTTGCAATGATTTTTCATCTGGTTTATGTGCTGAATGTGTGGGATTTGATGGAAAAAGAGACAGAATAAGAGCCATTCGGAAAAGAGCATCTCAAGATACACTGAGCAACGGAATGAGATTAAAAGTTGCCCTTTAAAATCTAAACAAGAAATAGTTTCATATTAGCTCATAATAAAGAAAAGCCAGAGAAAAGCAATATAACGGAAGAATGGCAGGTGTTCAGGCTGGCTACAAAGCGAGATGACACTGATAAAGCATAAATTGAAGTTAAGTATGAAGCAAATGTTGAAGCGTGGCGAGTTTGCCAGTGGAAAAGTTTGCTGGTGACACAGAATTGAGATCTTCCATATGAAGAGGGATTTGACTGTTTGCTGAGAAACTGGAGAGTAAACAGCGTCTCTTCCTCGGTTTTTGGAGTGTAGAACTTGACCCTGAACTAACCCTCCCCAGTGACAAGGTTCTTCTGCAGTCCCACGGACTTTGGGGGAGTGGGAAATGGGAAGTGGGCTTAAAAATGTCTTGATTTGGTTTGTACAACGGCTCCTCTATAGTGATGCTGCAAACAGGGACTTACACCCTTGGCTACATTTCTGAAATAGATAAGGGCCAAATTCTCCCTGCTGCTCCACAAATATAAATTTCAGCTGAACATACAGAACTTATTGCTGTTGTATTGCTGTGTGAGCAGTGGAAATACAGGATGTTTACTAACTTTACTAACACTTTTTTTTCTGAAAGCATGGATAGGCTGCTATGGAGCGTTGGGAGTATTTATGTATTTATTTCTGTTTGCAAATATACACGAATCTGCTCCCAGGTCTCCTTTTGGTGAATGGGGGATGCACAGCTGCAGTCAACGGCACTCCAACAGTTTACATCAAGAAATTTGGCAGTTTAAATCCTCCTAAACCGTGTTAGGAAGGGCTGATATGAAGCCCAGGGAATGGTTTTCTGGCAGCTTAGTGAAATTCATCCCAATGACTCCCTTCTGTAAAATCTTTAGGTATCTCGAGCAAAAGGATTCAGAATTCTTTTTATAAAGCACTAATAATAGGAACAGCGACTTCATTATTTAGGATTTAACAATAGATACTTTAGATAGGAAAATCCTAACTAAAATAAAGGCTTTCCTGATTAACGGTGTGGAGATGCTAATCATACTGCAGACATAATACTCTGAAATAATACTCTGAAATACCAAAAGCTCAAGCAGTGCAGAGCTGTGTGGGATTTGGTCCAGGTGTGTAATACGGTGGGATTTGCCTTTGGCAGAGAGAAACCACCTTCAACAGACAAACTGATGGGACCCGAGTCCCCGATGCTCTGACTGCTGCTTTAGTAAAGGAATTGATGAATCGGGCAGAGATCGGCAGAGCAGTTTGTCACAGAGGCAAAAAGCAAATATGTTACTGGTGGATCTTTCCTTTTGAAAGGAACCGTGGGCTGGAAAGGCTGGGTTTGGCGTGGGTCTGTACAAGCGCAAAGTGCTGGTGAAACCAGAGCTTGTTCTGGAGGCCTGAGGAGTCAATGTCAGTCGTTCCGTTGGCCCTGACATGCTTTGGACCGGATCTCCATGCTGGGAGGGCTAGAACAATGCTGATTAAATTGTTTATACTGTATCTAAGTTGTTGGAGCGTTAACCACTTCTCGCTCGGCGAGTTTGGCCCCATCAGGGATGTAACCCAAGAGGGTGTTTGGTGGGGATGGAGCTGGTCCAGCCCAATAGACCCAAGCCTGGTGTCCACCAGGGCCAGGGAGAGTCTGGCAGCGCATGCGGGCTCCTGAGCTTTTGGTCCATTGCATTTGAATTACAACAATAATAATAATAATAAAGACCCCTTAGCTCTTAAATAAGGAAACAAACACAAAGTCCCTTTCCACGAAACTCCATTTCAATCACTTCATTTTAATTCCCTCTTCTCTGGGCAGAAGGGGATTTACTTCACCAGTGGGTATATAAATATTGACTTGATTTTTATTTTTTTGGAGCTGAAGGAACACGGACACAACCAGGTCTCTTATTAGTTCTTACCCAAACATCAGTAAATACAGCCTTTCTGCAGTGGCTCCAGTTTGGAGAGCTTTACCAAATACTATTGCTATTGAAGTGGTGAGAGAGCGAGAGTGTGCAGATGTGAAGTGTGTTTGCTGGAAGGGAAAAAAAAGCCTATTAGCTTTGAAGCAGATTTGTATACTCTCGGATAACATACTGAGTATGTCAGAAGAGAACTTCTCTCTGCAAATGGGTTGTTTCTGCTTTATGTGTTAACAATTCAAGCGACATATGAAGAAATCGAGCATTGTTCTGCTCTAAGTGGCACAGATTGCATTTCAGTCGGTGCAGATAAAGTGCTAGGAATTGTCTACTGTACTCCAGAAGATGTATTTGAATTGCATGTTTAATCGGCGGGGTTTTTTTACATGGAACTTTACAGCCAGATAAAACGGAGCGATCTCTAATGAACTGTGCATCTGGACGATGGCAGGTTGTCGTGAATATAAAAAGCTGGTTGGGAAATAGATTTACACTTTCTGCTGCAGGAGAGGCTGCTGCCAACTGCACAGGAAAGTAATAACAGTTCGCTGGCAGCGCTTTATGTCTGCAAGTCTTAAACCTCTTTACACATAAGATGATCTATATCACAAGCTTCACTCTAGGGACAAGAAAATAATGGCACAAAAGCGGTGGTTTAAGTTGCTCCAGGTCACCCTGCAGGTCACTGGAATAGTGAAAACCAAAACCCGGCTCTGCTGAGGTCTGTGTTAGCGTGTGATCCTTGGGACACAGTTGTCTCCAAAGAGAAGAGCTGATGGGTTCAGTCCGAGCCCCCCAGGACCAAACAGCTGGTAAGAAATGAGGTGACACCTCTTGCCAACTAACCAGCCCCATCGCCGTTCATCAGAACGGTGACGAGCAACTGGGTGCGGAAATGGCTGAATAGAATTGTTCAAGGAAACGGTGTCACAGCAGAATATTGTAGTTTAGATTAAGTTAAGCAATCCCCTGTTATGGTTGTAAAGTTGCTCTCAGACTACAGAAATCAAATTGCAGTTGTTGTGGTGTTGGTACAGAACAGCACCAGCTTTTGCTCGAAGCTGCCAGGCATTGCTGAGTCTTGTATTCAATGGTAGCACCAGTGACTGAATAGGTCCTAAACCATGGACAGACTAAATCCAGCTTAGGAACAGATGGGCAAACAAGCCAAACGGATGTAACCAAAGCCAGGCAGGCTTTGCCTGGTGTCTTGAAGATGATCAAGATCTGGGAGCTGTAAACCTCCCTGTCAAAGCATCCCGACACGTTCCTCTGTTGTGGCTTACCTGGCAGTTCAACGCTGCTTGCTTGTAACATCTGCTGAACAATTCGCTTTACAGCCATGCCGTAAAATGGCAGCTCTCTAAATATCTAAATAGAAGCGTATGAGAGAGTTGTAATCAGCAGGCAGCATTTCCTTGGGAAGGGTGGGCTTGGACTTGTATCGCTGCATTGTGTTTCCTTTAATTCCGACGGCAAAAGGCTCCATTTAATGATTAACAGCCTTTCCTACCTCTCGGCTGGCTGGGCAGCCAATGTGATATGGTATAGCTGGAAAGCACAGAAAGATCAGTCTTTGCCAGACATGGCATCCCCACCGCACCAGTCAAGAGACAAAAGCCTTTAGTGTTCCCAAAAAGAATTTAAAACATTTTACATTAAACGGCTGCAGAAGTTCAAACATGTCACCGCTAGCCTGTGGCACGGGAAGGGACGGGGGTTGTCCAAAAGTCTGTGGAGACAGGGAAAAATAGCACTGGGCAGTAACTTGGTTACTTAGTTGATTTTTGAGCTTTCCGCATATTGCCTCCTGTGTAATTAATACTCTCCATAGCACACTGGGAACAAGGAACATAACCCACAGCAGCATTTGCACCACAAAGGGCTGTCAAACAGCGGTTCCTAAAACCAGAAGTGCTGCACGTTCTGATCTTCAGCTGAAACCTCCTATTCTCGCGGTGTTGGGTGAATGGTTGGTCTTAAAATGACCTTGAGGGTCTCTTCCAACCAAAAGGGTTCTATGGCTGCGCATGGGCTGGGGGATGAACCCTGTTTCTCTGGGCGGTTAATCTCTGTTCCTGCTGGGCTTACAGGTGTTGGCCCCAGCAGCCCAGCTCTGTGTTATCAGTGTCCCTGGGCTGTGCCACATGGTCACACAGCTGTGTCCTGACACCATCGTGGGGATGGTCACCCCTTCATGGCAGTGACATCCCCACGGCTCCAGCAGCTCTCAGCCAGATACCAGATTTAGATACCCCTGATCTAGGCTGGGTTCAGATCCTGAGCCCAGAGGGGACTGAAAGGCTCTTTATCCCATCTCTCCTTCGCATGTTTGTTTGATCCCTGCCACAAAGTTGTTTGGTTTTTGTTTGTTTTTCCCAGTGCCTTGGGTTTCACACCGCCTGTGCCTTCTGCCCGGTCATGCCACGGTTTTAAACCTGAATAGGGCATTTATCTGAATATATCCAAATATATCCCTGTAATTCCTTGTTTGTTCTGGGGGCAGTGAGCGATTCAGGATAGTTTTCGGACTTGTGCACAAGCAAAAATGATGGGACTGTAATTCAGTGTTATCCCTCAGGCCAAGCCAAACTGGGAGGGCAAAGCCGGGGTAGTGTCTGGGATTCTCTGGTCCTCGAAGCCGGGCGCGGTGAGTCATGCAACGCATCCTCGCCATGGCTCCGAGACGCCTTCCCGCTCGCCTTCCCAAGAGGAGCGAATTATGTGCTTAACCAAGGTACGGCTCCGGAGGAGAGGTGGGTACTGATTCTTCTGGAAACTGGCTAAATACGGATTAATATTTTAAACACTGTATTTATTCAGGCAGTAATGACACGCTGCTTTTTTGGAGAGGTGTATTTTGCCAAAAGCAAGCGTTCTGTTCCCTGTTCGAGATGTTGTGTGGTGTGTGGTGGCATTTCCTCCTCCCCTGTACTTTTCTTATTTTGGCTAATTAAACTAAAACAGTCAATCCCAAATCCTTTTTCTTTTTTTAAAAATTTTACTACTGTGCTAATTTACTTCAGTTTATTTAGTGTTTTAAAATGGCTTCTATTTAAATCTGGAAAGGAAGAAAAATAAATCTGCTAAATATATTTCTATTCAGATCATATGTTGTGGCTTTTCTCTTTTTGAAGAATGAGGTCTAATTTTTGAACCTGAATCCACTTGGCACCACTCTTGGCTTCAGCAATGTTGGGTTTCCTTTTGTTTTAAAACTAATTCCCTTTTTCCTACTGCCGAGCTCCATTTATGTCTCCATGCTCACAAAGCTTTTATGCGTGTGTTTGGTTTGAAAATGTTCATCCGAGCAAAGTTAAGTATGTGCAGAATATTTGAGGATGGGGCTTTAAATGTATTTATGGTGGTCCTTGGTGCGATGCTGTGGACTTGAAGTGTTGCCAGTCCTTTCCAGCCACCCATATGCTTCCCATTCGCGTATGTCGTTGCAAAAAGATGCGGCACGTCCCTTTGCGTTCTGCTCTGTCCTTTGCTCTGAGAAGCCAGGGCCTCATTCTAGCGTGTTTTGGTTTTTTTCAGGGGGAAGAAGGTTACTAAATACCTGCTGCTTTTAGAAGAGAGCAAAGGTAGAAAAGAGCAGGGGGATATAATACAAGGTGTGTTCAACACTGTAGGAATTTCCACAGACTTCTTCACCAAGGATTTTTTCAATAGATTAAACCCTTATCTTAAACACTTAGGCTTGGCTAGAATATGTTTTTCAGCGAGAAATGTGTGATGAGAAACATGGGGAAAAAAATAGCTAAGAAAAAAAGATATTCTATGTGATTTCTGACAAGCTATGTGATTGGCTTTTGTCCCTAAAGTCCCAGTCCTCAAAGCTGGTCTTGATGGGTTGTCCAAGCTCCTGGGCCTCCAGAGGAGTGAGACAGGTTTGTGTCTGCATTGGAGTTTCCTGTGTGTATCTGGATGTGTAACTCAGCTGCACTCTTCTGAAAAGGTTTTATTGAGGTCTGCGAGGCTGTGCTACACCAGTCTTAACTTGAACTTGATCTATTATAGCAAGTAAGGAAGCAAAATGAAGATGCTTCAGAGCAAAGCTGTGAATAAAATCTTATGCCCATAGAGACTGGGAGATGCAAAACCACAGTCCTAGCAAGCAGCCACAACTAAGTCAAATATATGTATTAAAGAAGAAAAGTCCCCAGCATGCATGGTAACAGAAGGCGCCATGTATAGGGGAGATCAGACTTATGGTGGAAACCTTAATTTTTGGCCATGTTCTGAGGTCAGGTTTTTGAGTGAAACCTGTATCGCTAAGTCAGGCCAGTGAGTCCTTGAATTTTCTGCTCCAAGTGCGATATTGTTGCCCTCTAACCTCAAGTTCAGGTGCTTGGTGGACGATGTCGACCCCGTTTGTGGCTGCATTTGTTCCATCATGTCTTTAGTGCCCACACCCAGGTTTGAGCTGCTTTAGTTCTGCCTGGTCCTTTCCTGTGTCTCGGGGGATGATGCAGCTCCTGCCTTTGTGCAGCAAAGGGGTGGCTCAGCTTTGATGCCCAGCCCCATGCTGGATGCTCAGCACCCCACCAGACCTGTCCTTTGCCTGGTAGACCTTGCAGCCCAAGGAGCCCTCACAGCAGTAGTGACCATGTAGCTCTTCATCCACAGCCTTTCCCTCCCTCCTTCAGTTCCATCTCTTGCTGGTGGGGTGCCCGATGTGCCCCCCTGTGCCTCTCCAAGCCTGCAGTGCAGCCCTGAACCTGCCCCTTGGAGGCTGGATCTCTGCTCATTAGCTGCTGTTTGCTGAAACCGGATACCTGGGGCACCCCAGCCAGGAGCGGAGTCCCCTGGCTGCAGCTATTTAAAAGGACAAGGGCAGCCTTAGAATTTCCACCTCTTTCACATCCATGTCCCTCCCAGCACCTCGTCCCAACCTCTCTTCTCTCCTGGATCCTTGCAGCATCCATGACCCACGAGTGGAGCGACAGCCTGAGGGGGATCTGCTGCCCGCACCAGCCCTGGGGAAGGATTATCTGTTGAATTTGGGGGAATCTCAGGCTTGCCAGAAAGCCTTGGCTCGACCAGGGCCTGTAAGCCTGGCAGGCACTCACTGGCTCCCAGCACAGGAGACACCTTGAGACTGAAAGGGAAGGAGGGAGAAAGAGGCTTGTTTGGTTGTGTTTTTTCCTGCACCCCACTGCCCCTTCTATTTTTTTAGTGTTTTTTTTTTCTTATAAGAAGCAGAAATAGCTGTAAGCTGTTGGACAAATCAATGCCAGTGAATGCAGGGCTGCGGGGGGACAGTGCACAGCCTCTTACCCCGCTGCAAAGTAAGTGCTCAAGGCAGAGATGCTGTGCAAGGGGGGAGGGAGCAGGGCCGAGGGGGCACCCCGGGGTGCGGGGAAGGGTTGGGTGCGCTGGGCTGCCCTCACCTGCCCGTGAAATCCCGTAGAGCTGAGGGTTTTGCTGTGTCCTGGTGTGAACAAGAGGGACCTGCTGGTCACCTTGGGGTGTGCTCCGTGGCTGGGTCCCAGCTCGGTGGGGGCACCGGGATGCAGGTTTTATCCACATGCAAAAGTCCCCTCCCCTGATGGAGCTGGCTGAGTGGACTCGGCATCTGATTTACAGCGATGGATCTTGCATGAGAAAACTCATTCCCAACTGCCTCTGCTGAATGCTGAGCCCCAGGAAAAGCCGTGTCGGGTACCTTGTAACGCGGCTCCTTTGCCAGCCCGTGGTGAGGTGGGTCGGGGCCAGTTTGGGCAGGGGGCTCCTGCCCCTGGCTGGGGAGTGCAGATTAGGAACAATAACCATTAGTAGTAGCCTCCTCCATACCGGGGGCCTGTGTGTCTCCTCCAAAGAGCCTGGAAGGGTCTTCAATTGCTTCTCGGCAGCTCTTCTGCCCAAAAGAGTTTCGTGGGTTGGTGGTTTTTTTTCATCATTTATTTACTTTGTATTATTTTTTGCAAGTGCTTCAGTGTTACAGAGGAGGGCAGCAGAGAGAGGCAGCAGGGACATCCTTAAATAATTTTCATTTCTCAAAATCTGCCTTTTCCTCTTCTCTCGAAGTCCAGAGGAGAGATCCTGGTGTGGGGGGGTGGGAGGCACATCTGCACTGCAAATAAAAGTAATAATTACTATCACCAACCAACCAAAAAAAAAGTAACAGCTGAGAAAAAAACACTTTCAATGAAGGACTTTGGAAATCAGAGCTCACAGAAACTATACTATTAATAAGGAGGAAAAAAAAAAGGCAAGAAATCCAGCGACCATGGGCCAGCCTGGCTTCCTAGCGTGTACTTTCTGTTCTCTCTCCTTTTTCCCAAGGTAATTGCAGTCTGCCGAGAGGGAGTTAAATGGGATTAAAAGATCTGTGTAAGCAAAAGGACCCAGAAGAGAAGGAGGAAGGAGGGAGCCGTCCGGGCCAGGGGGTGTCTTTGGCACAGCTGAGCCCCTTAGAGAGGCAGAGAGCAGAGCTCCTGGGAAGGATGTACCCACAAACCGGCCTGTCCCTCTTTTTCTGATGGATTGCTGCAAAAATTGCCCGAAAGAGACAATGCACTAAACGTGATGGAGCCGGAATCAGAGCCGGTCTCCAGACTCAGAGCTACAGCAGCAGCAGGCAGGGGGTGAGTACAAACTCCGATTTCTCCCCGCGCCGGGGAAAGGGCATCCCGGGCGGGGATGGGGGTGCCCGGGGAGCCGGGGGATCCCGGGAGGGGCTGGAGAGCCGGCCCGGGAGAGGGGAGCTCCGTTCCCGGGTGGCTGGGGATGGGGTGGGGGGAAGACATTCCTTCTGCCAGGGGATGATGTGAAAACTCCTGGGCTGGAAGAGAAGAGAATGGGGCTGGGAGGGAAGGGAGGCCACGCTGGAGCGGGAGAGTGGGAATGGGGCTTGGGGTGTGCGGGAAAAAAGGGGGTGAGAACGGGGGGCCCGGCGGCGGGAGGGGCAGGAGGACCCCTCCATAACCCCCCCCCAAATTCCCCCACACCGGGGAAAGGAGCTCCCAGCCCGGGAACTGCTCCGAGGGGTGGGCGCCGATGTTGTACCCACGAAACGGGCAATTCCACGTCCCCCTCACACACCTACACCACCCCCGGGCGGGGGAGCAGGTTCCCCAGCCCCCCCGGGAGCCGGGGGGGAAATGCTGGTCCCTGTCCGCGGGGACAGCGGTACCTGGAGGTGGCCGCCGCGGTCCCACGGGGAGCGGGGGAGCCCTGGGCTGGGCTGCGGCACGGCCAGGGGGAGCGGCGGTGCCTGGTGGCGTGTTCTGCATGTGTTCCGTAGACACTTCTTCCTATCTTCATATGCACATACGAAAAAATCACAGCACACACCCTGCTGGTCTCCTCTCTCACACGGCTGGGGCCAGCGTTTACTATTTTCATTGTTAAATTTGTTGTTGTTATTATTATTCTTTTTTCCGGGGGGACCAGCAAAGGGTTAATCCCTCTGGTTGCGTTGTCGGATGTAATGATGATTTACCGACACTCCCTTGGAAAGGCTGGGATTCTTCTGCCTGGCCGTTTGGAGGGGGAAAAAAAAGAGTTTGTGTTACAGGATCCCCCTCTGCTTCTGCCGGGCTCGGATGGGCTGTGAGATGGGGTGAAACGGTGGGAACGGGGCGAGGGGATTTCGGGGCACCCCCTTTCCTCACCCCCAGGGTCACCCCGCTCCTGGCAGCCCCCCCGTTAGCGCAGCGCTGGAGTCTGGACGTGGATGAATGTGCAGTTTCCTTTGTAGGCTGAGCACACGCTCGCCCTGCATGTGTCTGTGTGTAAAGTTACGTGGAGGGATCAGAGCCGCTCGCAGGGGCTGCAACCAGCTCTCCTGGAGAAGTTCTGTGTGTTATATACTCACAAGGACTGCATTTTAGTGCTTTAGGGTTTGGGATTGGGTTTTTTTGCCCATACGTGGCTGTGGCATGTCTGGAGATGCTGGTAACTGCAGCGTCTCCCGATTGGAACCTTTTTAGCGTTGGGTACGGTCTGGAGTGAAATGCCTGCCTGGGACTGTGCGAGGGTGGCTGGCTGTCCAAAAAAATGGAGAAGTCAAAAGGGGAACAGACAGATAAAGATTCCTTTGAAAGACCGAGAGCAGCTCCGTGTCACAGGGAGGCGAGGGGAAGGGCCCCGATGCTGGGGACATGCTTGGCACGAGACACGGTCGTTGCACAGAGCACCGACTTGTGAGCAGGATGGAGAAGCTGACCACAATGGTGCTGCAGATGAGGACAAGGTGATCCTGCTCGAGTCCCAGGGCAAGTTGGACCCCGCTGAGACCAGGCTTAGGACACAGGGACTGCGGAGGAGGCAGCGTGGCAGCCCGCTCGCTGGAGTCTCTATCTGTTCTTGCATCTCAGGGTCCTGGGTGAGCGCTGTGCACAGCAGCATGGGGTTTGAGTGCTGCAGTGCCACGGGAAACGTGTGCTTTGGTCTTTCCTGGTGACTCGGAGTATGTGCGCCTTTTGTTCCCAGGATCTCTCCCTTACATACCTCGCCAGCGTGCTGCTCCGGTCCCTCCTCAGCAGAGGTCGCTTGCTGCCCTTCGCATTATCTCCATATGGGCTTTTTGGTGCTGGGGTTTGAGTTGCTTGGCAGAGTTGAGTGCTGTGCATCCCACCATCCCCACCGCTGGATGTTCCGATCGAGGCCATTAGTGTTGGAGAGGGTCCTGTGAGCCCGGAGCTGGCTTGTGCTCAGGCTCACCAGCTCACCCTTGTGCTGCCAGCTCTTCTCGGGGTGGGGAGGGTGATGCTGCCTGAAGGCAGCTCGTAATGGGAACCTTCTGGGGTGTTCCCACGTGGCATTGGGGGTCCCGTGTGTCCCAGCACTCCCGCAGCATCCTCTGGAGCGGGGCTGGTGGCTGAGGTGTGGGGGACCCAGGGATGGATTTCCATGGGAAACTGTCCCCTTAGCATCCTGGGTTAGTGCCTGCACACACCAGCCAAAAATCTCTGGCTGGAGGTGGAAATCAATAGCTGGTTTATAAAGCAGAAAAGGTCCAGGGTCGGTACAGGGCTGTGTACATAACCATGTGTTCCCTTTGCTCCCCCTGGAAACTGGGGGTGAGATGAGAAATATCATAGTTCCAGGAGCTCTGGAAGGAAAGCAGAAGTCGGCTCTGCAAAGGATGATACTAGTACAAAATAAGATTTGTACCCCAAAAAGCTGGGACTGGAATTGATGCTGTGGTGCAATTTAAAGCCTTGATATGTAAGCTGTGATTTTTTGTTTCCTGTTGGCTATCAAAACTGCTTGGGAGTCTTATAAAGTGTCACCTCCAGCCATGTGCGAAGGATCTTTAGCAACATAGGCGTTTTCTCCTGTTAACATACATTGTCTGATCTACAGTTAGAAATGTAGATTTGCCTTTCTTGAAAAGCAATTTTGAGCATCCAGCTGGCTTTCTGGTCTTTTGGATAGAAAAAAAACGCACCTGAATGGAGTAGAGTGGGGGGAATCATTTTTCCACCGTGCAAGAATGTTTGCAATTTCCCAACTGTAAATGAGGGAGAAAACAAAATGAAAAATTGAATGCTGCTTTGGGCCCTTGTAACATTTTCTCCAGTTTTGAACCCTCATCTAAGCAAACGAGATGTAAAAATCATTTGGACTTCTATTTTTTTAAGAAAGGGGCAAATCCTTTAATTTAAAAAAAGCTTAAATTATTCCAACAATTCCAGAAATTGTGAAGTGGTGAATGAACTGATCAATGCTATTTTACAGAGCGCTTCAGCTTTCTCAAACTTGCACTTTTTTGAGGATAATTCCTGACCAAGTCTGGCTGTTGCCTTACTAGTGCCCTTGGGTCAGTGTAGTGCTTTATTCCAGTGGTTGTCAGGTAAGAACTGAGATGTTCAATAGGATATTTCCCTCATTTTGCACTTGAGGTTGCCCCACCGGAGGTGACTTTACCAGGGCCAGCAGCAGGACACGTGGTGCACAAGCCACCTGGGGAGGTGATAACTCATCTCTAGCCTGCAAGTCACAACCTGCAGCTTTCAGCATTCAGGTCATTCAGGGCTCAGTAAGGAGATGGCAATGAGCTGGAATCCCAGGGCACTGCTCTGTAATTGTGTGCTAATTAGCAGTTGTGATTTCATCAGGTCTCCAGACTGCTACATGCTACCAGGACCACACAGGGACATCCCACCTGTCCTGAAGCCTCAGTAGAGGTGGTGCCTCAACCTTCTCGTCGCTACTCACATGCACATGGTCCTCACCAGGAAGATGCTAAAATCACCTTGAAGACTGAGAAGTGGTGTTGCTGATCTGTCCTTCTCTGTCTTTTGCCTTGTGCTTTTTGACACTGGTTAGTTCCCATGGAGCGATCATAGGAGTTTGCAAAAAGTAGCAAAGCAAAATCTAAGTTGTAGTCGGTAGCTTCAGTTTGCTATAAAGGGAGTTTGTCTGCACTGGGAAACTTTTAGGGTTCACATGAGCTTACATCATAGGTATTTAGGGGCATTTCTCTGCCTAGTGACTACAGCAATGGGATCCTCATTCTGGTGTTCACAGGCTCTATGCAATAAAATAAATGAACGCCTTTAGCGGGTAACTCTTGATAGAGTCTCTGCAGAAATCCCTGGTTGTGGGAAGAAGCCGAGATAAAGGCAAGGTGGGCTTGATAGCTCTATATAGGGAGAAAAGTCTTCCTTTATTATTGCTACTCAAGCTGCTTATGCAATCCTGTCGCTGCGGAGTTGTAACGGAAAAAGAGCCTGCATTATAAAATCCTGCAATAATTAACAACCCCATCAGTCACAGGTCTGCCATTTGGAAGCTGCTTTTGCTTTTTCCATTAAGTTGGTAAATTTTGCCAAAGTGTTTTTCTTCAGCGTTTTGGCGCTTGTCCCTGCTCTCAACTCTTACAGTATTGGCTGTGTGAGGGGTCCAGGAGCCGGGCTGAGGCCAGCTGGATCCCACGCTGCGCATTCGTCTCCTTTATAGCCCCGTCGGTGTCACTGGAATGAAATTACGTGCTGGATTTTCCTCTAAGTCTTGTTCCTCAAACTCTGTTGGTCAACGGGGTTTTTGGAAGCAGTTTTGGGTTGTGAAGGTATTCCTGCACCCCTGCAAAGAAAGAGTGGGACTTCAGTGAGGTGTGTTGTGTGCACAGTGTTTGATCCTCACCAGAGAAAAGGTGTTCTGAACCCTCGGGGTCACCCCCTTCTCCTTGTCTTCCCATGCTCTCATTGGGCAGTCAAGCCCAGCTGCTGATACCCAGCAAGGTCTTGGCTCCATGCACGCGTGAAATCGTGTCCATAACTTAAAACTTCATTGTTCCTTTGGAGGTGAGCACAGAAATGCAGGTCTTCCTGTAAAGGGCATTTTGGCCTTGTAAGTCATAGAATCATAGACTGGTTTGGGTTGAAGGGACCTTCAAAGCTCATCCAGGGCATGCCCTGCAGGGACATCTTCACCAGCTCAGGTTGCTCAGAGCCCCGTCCAGCCTGGCCTGGGATGTCTCCAGGGATGGTTCATCCACCACCTCTCTGGCCAACCTGGGCCAGGTCTCACCACCTTCAGAGGCAACAATTTCTTCCTCATGTCCAGCCTGAATCTCCCATCCTTTAGTTTAAAATTCTATTGCTTTTTATTGTTATGGACAGACTTATGCTAGAGGTAGCCATGAATAATCATCCTATTCTCCTTCCCTTTCTACCTCCCCTGAATGAGCTGGGACAACAGCTCTCCTTGAACTCAGCCATGTCCTCAGCCCAAGAGCTGTGCCCCATGGATGAAGTGGGCAGAAGACAACCAGGTCTCCCCAGCTTGGAGATCTCTTGAGCGTAGTGAGGGTTTCCTGGTTAGCATATGTCTGGCTATAGGACATGGCGAAAGAATAGCGTGATTTGGCTCTTCCGAGCTGTTGCTCCTTCGTGCATAAACTAAAGCAGCCCCAGAGCTCCCGAAATGTGCAGCCCAGTGTCTGGGTAATGGAAACAGCACAGAATGATGTGGTCCATCTCATTTGTTTCCCAGCCAATGAGGGGCCGCTCCAGTTATTTTGTCCCTTCAAAACTTAAAATATTAGTTAGTGGCTGGATTCCTGCATGGAGTTTTACATTCAGGGCCAGGTTTCCCCACTGATGTGTAAATCACTGTGGTTTCATTTTAGCTGTGGGAAAGGATCTCTTGCTCTAGATGAGGACCTGGCCCAGGGTGATTAATCCATTGTCTCAGAGGATGTTTTCTTGCACTAAAGCTCAGACTTGATGGCAGGAGAAGAGTGGTCTCTAATCCCATTTGATGAACGCTTTGTCCTTGCCAGATGTGAAGAGAGGAGCGAGCTGCGCTTTGGCAGCGCTCTGTGGGTCGCGGCGATCGCGCTGCCGCGGCCGCAACCACGAACAACCCTGGGATGTCCCACATCACCTTCTTCTGCCCAGCGACTTCTGTAGCTTACATTTTTTACCTCTGTTCCTCCAGCAGCCCTTGCTGATCAAGCCGTTAAATACAAACTCCAGAAGATGAGGGAACTCAATCTTCAGACTTTCCACTGACAGTTTTAAGTGAGCTTAACCAAGGAGTTTCCTATGTTCGTTCTTTGGCTATAAATTGCGGAAGCTGATGGGGGAAGAGAGGGCTTCAGCTACCTTTCTGGTCAAAGTTTTCCTCTCTGCTGCTGTTTTCAATGGCACTTCAAGGCTTAAAGTTCAGCTGAAACCGAAAGGTTTGCCCAGTTCTCAGGTGTGAAAGGGTCTGCGAGCGCCTGCGCTTGGGAGGCTGCAGCTCTCACACCTTCTAAAATTTCCTGCCATACCAAGCTAACGAGAAAGTCATTAGTGACAAGACCATAGGGTGCTGAGTGGTTAGAAGCTGCCCCTCATCTTTGCATCTAGGTGTAAGAAGAGGAATAGATCCATGTAGGATTTTGTATGTTTAGAATGTTTTTAAGCGTGTAGTAAAGCAATAGGACTCGATTTTTTTTGCTGAGGTGCGGGTGACACGTCACCATAGGTCAGCCCGTTTTCTACCTGTGTCCTCACAGACATGCACTCCTGGTGTGTCTTCTGACCTTCAGATTTTGACTTATTTCTCCATTTGCTTGCATTTCTGATGTTGTGTCCTGGACGAGCGCCAAAGAGCAGCAGGAGCGAAGGGATGGCTGACCTGGCAGGGACGACCCTGTATCTCAAAACACTGCTCTGGTCCTTGCTCAAGGCTTGATCAACAGCCCCTAATATCGGTGGGAAAACCTTCCACTGGATTCTGTGGGCTTTAGATGACTTTAAAGTAGCAAAGATAAATTTCAGTCAGATCAAGTGCTGTTCTGCTGAGTGCCCATTCTCCATTTCCCAGAGACACGTGGACACCTGTAATCAAGAAGACCCTCAACAGGGGCACTAGTTTTTGTTACTAATGTTATAGAAACTCATTATTATTTCTTCTTTTCCAATTTTAGGGGACTCTGCTTTCTCTGGACTGTACTATGTTTTACCTGGTTCCTGGGATTCACACAGGGAAATTCTGAAGGTAAATTACGCTTTCCCTCCCTCCTACCCCTCCCTCCTTTCAACTGAAGTAAAAGCCAAGTGCTTTGGTATCACTTTAGGGCCGTGACTTAATAACATCCGAGCCTAGTGCACACAATTAAATGCATTTATTGCTGATCATTGCAGTATTCCTGATACAGGTGATGTAGTTAACAGCTGGCAAAAGAACCAGGTTTTTAGAGGTGATTTCGTGCCCCACAGGACTTTCAGAAGTGCCTGTCTGTCTGGTGGGACTGGTGGCGATGAAGCACTTTGGTGTGTCTGAAATGTCACTGGCATCTCCCTGCACTTGCCTGGTACTCAGCTGCTTTTAAAAAGTGCCCCTTGAGGCTGGGGCATTAAGGAATTAAGCGTCTCTGGCAGACGGGTTTTTCCTTGACTCAAATGCAACCCGATCATGCCTGTGCGGGCATGTAGGGTGTTGTGCATACAGAAGTGATGTGTGTTCTAAAATTAAAGTAAATTTAAGGGAGAAAAATACCACAGGAGGTGGCTGATAGTAGAATGAGTATGTCTGGCTCAGTCCTTGTGCTATAGGGTAAGTATTCTATAGGGGAGTGATCATACACCTTTGCCTGGTCTTTGCATCCGCTCCCCGGTGCTGCTGGGGTCAGGACAAACTAATCAATGACCCCACAAGAGGGGAGATAGAGAGCTTCAGAGTCAACAAAAATAAAAACAAATTTGCCTTTTACAGTTGATAGTGGGAGCAACATCTGCAACATCTGTTTGTAAAGGAGCCATCTCCTCTTAAAATAGCAACACCTCTTCCACATGGATGCTTTACACGGGCTTACGCTGGAACTCAACGGCTTCCTTTGCAATCTGTAGACAACAATAAGTGGACTAGCAGGCTCCAGGGCTCTGCTCTTAGTCTCCAAAACATGAAGGACAAATAGAAAGCCGGTGGCTGCTCAGCTGTCAGCCAGCCCGCAGAGCACTTTTTACAGGGGAAAAAAAAATAAATACATCCCTGCCATCAGCAATTTTGAAAAATGTAATATTTTCCAAATTCTGCTTCAATGCGAGAGAGGTGAACATCTGGCTGAATCACTTAGTCAAGCAGTTTTCAGAGCAAGTTTTATGTCAGCTCATAAAGAGGCAGAACAAATACCGTGTCTTGGCGTCTCTATTTTTTTTTTCGAGTAGATTTTAATATGCTCTTTAGATTCATCTCTATCCATCATTTTACTCCCATGATACTTATGGGATGATGCCATGCCTTTTGTTGCCGTCAGTCTAAAAGGAACTCGTTCACTTTGCTCTCAGTGCATTAACTCAGTGTGGTAGGTAACACCCTTCTGAGATACTTTCTCTGTGCTGGGTTTCCCCACAATCAGAGATGGGCTCTTCTGGGTACCAAAAAGTACGAACTTTCAGGGAAGCAAAGGCTGTAATGAAACATTGGTGACTTGAGGCTGCATTATCACTCAGGATTTTCAAACATGAGACTTACAAAAGCAATAAGAGCTTGTTCTTGGAGCTGTGTGAGGATGAAGCCAAGCCAGTGCTGTGGGCTTTTGAAAACCCTGCGGTTATTACTGTAAGGCTTAGGGGTCTTCCTGCACACTGGAAAATCAAGGATGTTTTTTTCCTTAAGTGTTACAAATCCAAAAGATCATGAGGTTGATGAGTTCATCTGACGTGGGCTGACTAAAGGTCTGGGCAGTGACTTTTGGAAATGCAGCGTTTATTCAACCCAACTTTAGCTGTGGGCATCGCATCTCAGCTGCTGGAATCTAGGAAGTTGCAAGTTATTTCTGTCCTGCCTTTTGGCTCCTTTTTCTTACAAAGCTTTTTTTCATGGGGGAGTGGGGAGGGAAAGAAAGAGATGGGAAGGAGAGCAATAAAACACGTAATATGCTCTTTCAGAGATGATCATGTAATTGTTCAAGAATCTCTGTGCATCTCAAAGTTTTTTCCCAGTTGCTTAAATGTTGTTACAGGAAAGTTGCAACCAGCTTCAAGGCACCTGGGACCAGGCGGCTCTAAGCGAATGGCTTTTTAAATAATGTGTTTTGATGGAAAAAGAATCTACAGAGGAAAAAATTTGAAGGGGAAAAAGAATGCTTTGCTAAGCTTGGAGCTACTTAGGGAAGCCAAAACTACCTTGTGTTTTATGTGAGCTGATGACACCCCGTCGTCCCAGGGGACGTGCCCCACCAGCCCAGGGCGGTCGGCATGGGATGGAGCAGCAGACGGGCTGGGTGCACTGGAGTCCTGAGCTCTGTGCCTGGACCTGCTGCTGGAAAATCCACCTACGTGTCCTGCATGAGGCCTGTTTTAATCAGGTTTTGCATAGGCATCTAGAACTTGGCTCTACCTTAGTGAGCTGGGAGGGAAAGGAGTGGTTTGGTTTTGCTTTTTTTCCCCTTTTTCTCAAGGACTGTTGGATGCAGTTGCTAACAAGGCACTTGGATTGGTCTTGCAAACAGCAGCGGCATCCTCTGAGCAGGGAAACATCATTACGCCTTTGCAGAGCAGCTACCGAATGAATAGCTCCTGGAGTTTAAAGTGTCGCTGCCTGGTAGAGACACACCACTGCCTGTCTCTGGGAGAACCTAAAATACATGTAGAAATTGGATGCTGGAGTCTAGCTCCTAGTTTAAGTCGTAAATTTATTTCCTTCGGGTTAATTCCTTTGAAGTCTGTGGCAAGGGTCCTATTTGACTTCATTAGAGCCAGGCTTTGGGCTCTGGAGATTACCCAGTGTGAAGATGCTGCTGTAAGTCCTCTATTGAGTGCAGAGAGGGGAAGGTTCTACCCTTGCTATGCTGAGGGACAGCCCCATTGGGCTATATGGCAGAAAAAAATGGTGGGTGACCAAGGAATTCTTAGTATGGGAGAAAAACTATTATTTATGTTTTTACGTGCCGAGCAATAAATTATCCTCTCTGCATAGAGTGGAAAACTTCCGTCCCCTTTCATGTCTTCTCCAGGGTAGTCTCTGCTAGAAAATGAGGCAAGCAGCCTTAAAAAAGGGAGGTGGGAGTAAAGCTGAGCTCAGACAAAGTAAATATTGATTGGCTTGCCAAAGTCAAGGAACAGAGGTTTTCTCGTTATCCTCCTCCCTTCCTGGCCAGCACCATTACAAGGCTCAGACTAGCCTGGGTCTACAACCCTTCTGGCCAACACTGATGACCTCATTTAAGTGCAGGTCTTCAAATATTGGGTATTGTGCACAATATTTAATAGTTAAGGGTGAAAGAAGATTAATTCCAAGACCTCTCTTTAATTTGGATAACCTTTGATTTACTTATAGTCTAGGGAAGCTGCGCTCCCGTGACGTGAGCTGACGTGCAGCCACAATTGGCCCCGTTGCGTTTCTGATTGTTAAATTCTTACCTTGCGAGATCAGCATTTGGATTATACAGGCCAGGCTAGTTTGCCTAAAAAGCACTTAAATATGAGAATTACCTGGTCATTGAATTACAGAGATTGAATTTGGGTAGGGAAGAGGGAAGGAAATACAGTTATCCTGGCTCGTTTTTGACAGTGGTAATGTCATGGTGATCATTACAGCCTTACCTTTATCTGTCTATACCATGTGGCTAACATCTTTTATTAGACCAAATTTTGAGCTGGAAAAAGAGAACAAGCTTTTGGGCCTACGAGCCCTTTTTTCAGATCTGGGCACATTTACCTTTGCAGCTCTTCTCTCGTAGACCTCAGCATCTTCCCCAGTTAAGCAGTTGAGCTGAGATTGCTGCCAGCTGGCTCCAGTTTGTCTTGCTCTTGCCTGATAATCTGCCTTGGCCTCTAAGCTGTGCGACTCCTGTTAGACCTTGGGGCCAGAAAACAGAGGATTCTGTGTGTCTTTCCATTGCGGACTTCTCCTGGAGCTGGTGGAGCAAGATAGGTGCCTGTGGACATCAGTCCTCCTTGTCCTGCCACAAGGCTCCTAAGTGACAAATGCTGGAGGAAAGTCCTACCCCTGTTGCTCGGTGGCAGCCATAATTAATTTCTCAGCTCTTCACAAACCAAGTCTGGTTCCTACTACTTATTAAAATAATTTGAAGCTGTAAGATGATCCACTGAGGGGAAAAAACCCACCGCTGCTGAGAACCTAAAGTGGTTCTGTGAAACCTGGGTGCAATTTTTTTTGATGCTGGGAGGCACCTTCACTTCCCTAAACTCTCCAAAGTCTCAAAGATCAAAAGCTGCTTCTTACTAATTTGGAGAAAGACAGATACAAGTCTTTTCCTCCCTTTGAAAGTTCTGATCCTTGCCTTCTGGGGATATAAAATTTGGCAATCCCAGCTCAGTCTGTTGTTCAAATTCCTTTCCAGCTGTGTGGTCAGTACTCAGAATTAAATCCCAGGGAAGTGGCCTGTTGGTACTCAGTGGGAAATTTCCTTGTAGTGAGGTCAGCTCCCTCGAGAACATCTGGAGCTGGTTCCTGGTGGGACAGGACACTCAGCCACATGCACCACAGAGCTGACGCATTTTGGCAATTGTTGGTGACCAAGTTGAGCATGTACTTGCTCCTCATGCTACGTGCAGAAGAGCTGCATGTGCTCATCATTCTGATTATGTGAACATATATGTGTGAGAAGATGGTTGGGGATTCCTGTAACCTGTTGCACTTTTGCATGGGCTGGTTTGACCCTCCCATAGCTCATCCAGCCTTTGGGTTGCTCAACATCTCACAGTTTCTTTGCGTTTCCCTTTCAGATGTGGATGTTCTTCAAAGACTGGGCCTGTCAGGGAAAAGGCCATCGAGCGGATGGGCCTCATCACGGACAGTTCCTCAAGGAGTCATTCCTTTCAAATCAGGGGTCATCGTCACTCAGCGAGCACGTGTCGAAGCACCGCTCAGCACCATCCTCCCCGCGGGCTCCAGCACCAACCTGCTCCTGGTGCTGAGCCTCTGCTCCCACCGCATCAACAACGCTTTTCTCTTTGCCATCAAGAGCAAAAAGAAAAAACTGCAGCTGGGGGTCCAGTTTGTGCCGGGGAAGATCATAGTGTACGTGGGCCACAAGCGCTCTGTATATTTTGATTACAATGTCCACGATGGCCAGTGGCACAATGTGGCTATCGATATCCGTGGCCAGACAGTCACTTTATTTACTTCTTGTGGGAAGCGCAGAGTACATGCGGATTTGCATTTTAAAAAGAACGAGGCGTTGGATCCACATGGATCTTTCCTCTTTGGGAAGATGAACCAGCACTCCGTGCAGTTCGAAGGAGCCATCTGCCAGTTTGATATTTATCCTTCCGCCAAGGCAGCTCATCATTACTGTAAATACCTAAAAAAACATTGCAGGCAAGCAGATACCTACCGGCCAAACCTTCCTCCCCTCCTCCCCATCCTGCCCAGGGATCCCAGTGCCTCCCCCACTACTCCCCATCATATGGAACTCTCATTGCAGGGTCTGAAAAACCTGACAGCTGTAGCCCCATCCTTGGAGTTCGGCAGGGTCACTGCACCCCTCAAGACTCGGGGTTCAGGTACATCAACCATCGCGTTGGTATCATCCCCACCATCAGTTCCAAGACTGACAACCAAACCCGCAAAGGTCACAGTGGCCCCATCTCCCGTTTCATTGAGTACTGAAACACAGCTGCCCACCCGTCCGCTCCCTCGGGGGACGGCGACGACCCTCAGGGTGTCTCGGCCCACTCCCAGCACACCGATGGAGAAAACTCCTCTTCCCACTGCCAAAAAGCCCCCACCAACAAGCCAGAGCCCTGCCATGGCCAGCAGGAAGGGGTCCAAGCAAGAGACCAAAAAGAAGATCAACCAAAAACCCACCATTGAGCCCTCTGAAGCAGCCAGTACTGCAAAGCCAATGAGGAGGATGACTGATAACACAACCAGCAGCATCCACTTGGTCACCTTAAAGCAAACCCCGCTGAACCCAAGCAATGGGCCCATTCCAAAGAAGCACGTGCCGTCCCCCACCAGGAAGGTGAATCCCAGTGTCATCCCTCTGGTGTTCACCAAACCGGCCCTGGGGTCTGCCCGTCCCGTCTCCAGAGCCAGGGCACCGGTCTTCAACCTCACAACTCCAGCTGCCACCGATGGCTATCAAATCTTTGACCCCCTCGGACCCACTCCGTTTCCACTTTTACTGGGATATCCAGGAGTGAAAGGAGAGAGAGGACCTCAGGTAAGCTCAGGCTCTTAATGCTGGTTATTCCCAGTCACAGATCAGCTCAGTGGTTGGCAGACCATGACCTACAAGGGTTTCCATGAAGCTCAGTGGAGTGTGACAGCTCAAAATACCAGCCAAGCACTACCACGTTTCTTATGATCGCAATTTTAGCATCTATCTCAGTGTAAACTTGAGTGCTCTGTGATGGTGGATGCCCCTTAAAAGTTTATGATTAAAGTTGCTGCTTAATGGTAGATTTAAGAAAAGAGGGTGGAAGAAAATCTTACCTTTCTTCCTACAAGTAGCTGGTTACAATTTTGATGGGTAGGTTGGGACGCTGTTCCACACCCCTGATTTTATTCAGGGCCAAGAGGGCAGAACTGCCGGTCACCTCCCAAAGAAAGCCCAGGTACCTCAAAAACTTGCCACAAACTAACGCCTCCTTAACCCTGGTTATGAATTTGGTTTATACCTGAAATTCACATTTGCAGAGAAATGCCCTGTTTCAGCAAATACAAGTACACAGGTTGCTTCAGGATTTTTTTTTTTAAACAAACCCCTGTTTTTATGGTATACATTTCTTGGTTTTTTTTTTATTTCTCATAGCCCACATCTTAAAATGTACAAAGAGTTTCCTTTATAAATTTAACTACTGCATTCCACACACAATAACCACTCTCAGGGTGTATATCTTGGCCATCATAAAAGTATACACACATTTTGTAATGCTAAAAGCAGTCAGGCCACACTAATTATCTGCTAGCTTGCTTTTTTCAAACGCAAGAATGCAAACAGGATCTTTAAACTGGCCAACTTTTAGGAGGATTTGCTGTTCCAACCCAAGCTGTTTGCTATATTGTGTATATGAGAGGGGTTGTACATGTAAAATAAGTCTATTTCAGACGGAGGCTTTGGTTGCCAAGTTCCAGCCTAGAGCAAATTTTTACAGCTGATTTCTTGAAATAGTGAAAGAAGGGTTTACAGTGGAAATATTGAGACTGGCTTAAGGAACACAATCAACAGCGCTTATCCCTGCGGATGTGCTGCTCGTTGTTGCAAGTAGCACTTGAAGCGAAATGTCGTGTTTCCATGAGCCCTCAATGGGTGCTCACCTTCCAGGTTTGCATTTCCTGCCTGTCCCATTGCAAACAGCCTGGTGATGTGATTTGGGTGGGGAGCTGCTGAGGAGGGTGTTTTATTCGAAGGTTCCCACCTCTGGGAGAGGGGAAGGTGCTGCCCCGGTCAGGGGGTGCAGCCCTGCGCCCCTGCCTGGTTTTACAGATGCTCATCCCTGTTGTCATCTTTGGACAAGTTTCACTAAATCCCTGTGCAGACAAAATGAGCTTCAGCAATTTTATCTTTGGGCAGTTTTCTGTGTTTTGTGGAGAGTCATTTCAGGCGTGTTTCCAAGCGTAGAAATTCAGCAATCTTGAACTTCTCTTAAAACACAACTTACCTGTACGAAGTGAATCTGGGTGACCTGCTCTGAGCCCAGTGAAATCCTTTTCCACGTTCTTGCCCTGTAAGTGCCATGAGGGTCACCAAGCTCCAAGCCCCTGCTTTCCCCTGCAATGTAAAGGGCTCATTATCGAGCCGGAGTGGAAAATCCCTCTGAGCTTGTGAATAAGAGCAAAGAAACAGATTCAGGCTGTGGATGGCTGAGGGAAGAGATGGTAGGATTTTTCCATCCCGTCTGAGAACAACTGGAGTCCTGAATCGAGGGAAAGGAGAACGTTTTGAGGCTCTGTCTGGCCTTATCCTCTTTGTCTGCTGGAAACAAAGTCGGCGCTTTGGGAGGGAAAGGTTATGGCTGGGCTGGAGCTGGCTGCTCGATCGCTCCTGTGACTCACTTGATGATCTCTCTACCGTGCTTCGTCGGCCGTCTCTGACGTGGGAAGAGAAAAAGGAGGAAAAAACCAGAATGGGGATGATGACATGTTGAGAAATTAATGTAGCACTTCTATGGCCAGACGAGCGTGTTTCAGAACCAAGTGCTGATAAATGCTCCGTGCTTGAGTAATTACCTGGCGCCGTCCTCGTGTTGTTGGGCAGACGTTTCTGGTGAGGTCAGTGCAGACCTTCCCGCTCTGCCGGGCGATATCGCAGCCCAGTGTGTTCCCTGGACGGGCACGCTGTGGGCTGGGAACGTCATTCACGGACTCTGGCACAGGGGTGGAAGGATAAGATGATTAATTAGTTTTCCTAGTTGTGTTGCCTGATGCAAGGTCTCTTCAAGAAGGCTCTTACACCAGACAGATAAGTATCTATAGGAAGCTGCTTCGAATTTTTCAGGCCACCTTGGTGATGGTTTCTGGGCAGCCAGCAGTCCAGTTCCCCATTTGAAGAGGAGGGACCACCTCTTCTCCTCATCATCCCAAAATCAGGATGTGATTGACAGCTGGGGTGCAAGGCAGTGATGACTCGGGCACTGCGGTTTCTGCGCAATTCTGGTTTTGTGAACGTTACCAAAAGAATTGTGGTATAATCTTAGCTGTGCAGAAGGGCCCTGACCCCACAACTGAGGGACATGTCCGCATGGTTGGAGGAGTGCAAGGAAGGGGCTAAAAGGATCTCTTCACCTGGCAATAAAAGGCAGAACCCTCTGTCGATCAATCTGCCGTGAGAGACCACCATGGTGCTGCGCAACAGGAACCGGGGACGCTGCATCCCACGTGCAACTCATGGCAGAGCATTAATTCTTCAGGAATGTTGGGTTTGCTGGGCAGCTAGAGGAGGGAAGATAATATGCTCTTAAAAAGGAAACATTTCTTGGGAACCATTAATAACCACAAGCATTTGGGATCTCTGCTCTAAATTTCTTTCTGGAGGGGGGAAATAGCAAAAAGAACACCCAAACATGATGCTAAGTCAGGAACTCAGCACTGACTCAGCAGCTGGCAAAGGTCCCTCTGAATCATCCCCGCAGCCACCCGCAGCATCTCCGCCGAGATCTCCCATCCCTGCGCAGGGCCAAGCGAGCCTGCGCCCAGCTCGCAGAGCGGCCTGACCCCGCACATCCCAGCAAGGAGCCTGGACGCCCACGGAAGAAAAATAATACAGGAAAAATGGTATTTTGTTGCTGGCAAGTCAAGCCCTTGCAAGGCTGTGATGCTGTAGGTGCGCCGAATCCTTTGGAGGATCAAGGATATCGCTGGCTGGTCTGTACCAGTGGCAGGTTGGATGGGGAGATGCAGGAGGGTCCCTGTCCCCTGCCCGTCCCCACTGCCGTGTGCCTGCCCCGTGTGACGGGGTAAAGCTGCAGCGAACCCCTTGCCCTGGCACAGCCTGGGGTCTCGCTGGGTTGTACACCATGTTCCCCAAGTTGGACCTTTTCCCTCCTGTATAGTAAGGCTGTAATTCCACAGCTTTTTGGCCCCTGCAAGCAAAAAGCCCCATAATGATTACTGCTAAGTGTCTAAGGGTTATTTTTGGAGCAGGGAAACCCTACGTGATACTCAACGTGCAGAGGAGCGGGTTGAGTTTGCTAAGAGGCTGTGGAGGCTCTGAGTAACGCAAGAGGAGCGGGGAGGGAGGGAGGATGTTTCAAACAACTCCCCAGGTATCTAAGCAGGAATTATCCTGGTGGGGGTGTCCCTGAACCCCCAGTTCCTATCGGTGTGCCCAGGAGCCCCCGATTCCAACCCTGGTGCTGGCAGCCTAGCCAGAGATGTCGAGTTTTTCTGGCAAACTGCCTTTTATTTTATTATTTTCCAAAGGTAGCTGTATTTCTGAGCACACCCCAGTCTAGACTGCTCCAGCTGCCATCTTCTGCACGGGCGGTTTGTCTTGGAGCCCAGCTCCTTTCATAAAGGAGTGATATTTGCCAGTTCGATCTGTGGGCTGGGGAGAGCGAGCTGATTGGAAATGCTGATAAAATATGAAGTGCCTATTTCCAGTCTTCTTTGTACCAGAAAAGGCTACTCAAGCTGACAGGCTATGATAAATTAAGAAATACACAATGTGTTTCAATGTCTTTTAATGAATGAGTCATATTAATAAAAAGAAGGGGGAGGGGAGATCACACGCTTTGTATAATACATGGGAAAAGTTTTAGTCTCACTCACACAGTTGGATCACAGTTTAACCAGAACTATCCCCAAAGGGAAATCTTGCAGGAAAATGACTAAGCCTCAGAGAGCTCTATTTGCATAGAAAAGTTCATTTTGAAAAGCGGTAGTTGAAAGTATGATTGAGATAAATGCGCTGCAAGGGATGTAGGGATGTATTGGATGTATTATATAAATATATACAGGTATTTTTATAAATCTTCAAAACCAGAAAGTGAGTGTTAGAGTATGGGATCCCTCTATTTCTTCACACCCCTCCAGACGTTCTTCCAAGGTCTGAGATTACTCAAGGGTCTGAAGTGCCTCATGTGGAGATTGTTCCTGAAATGTCTCTATAAAAAACCCGCATTCATCACTGGAATACTAATACTTCATTATGTTATTGCGCTGCCACTCTATTATGAATCCGGTTGTGGACAATGACATTTCTGTGACAGGTGTTGTACAGACCCAGAATAAACATCTGTGTCTATTGTGGAAATTGTACTACAAGGCTGGCTTCCCACCAGCATCTTGGTTCCTGCCAGAATTATGAGAGCCTTTTGTTTTCAGACTAGTTGAAACTCAGATGTGTCCAAATGTAATCTCATAAGCCTGTCTTGGAGAAGAAAGCAACCAAAGTGCTGGATTTTTTTTCCCCAAAAGTTCCAGGTTTGTTTTAGGCAGTACTGCAAGCTGGGTTTTAGTTTAGGTCCTCTCTCCCTCTCTGCACAGTCCCTGGTGAGGATGGTGGGATGAAGCAGGTTGGCATGTCTTTCGAAGATGAGGTTTTCTGTTCTGCTCTCTTCTGTGCAGGGAATTTGTAATTCTGGTGCTGCCCCTGTAGCTGCTCAGTTCCTCCATACTTGTGCTGTCCAGACGTACAAGGCCAAATGGTGAATTTGTAGCAGTGGCCTTGCATGTGAAATATGCCTTGTCTTCTTCCAGGAAGAAAACAAGACAGGTTCTCTGTCTGCAGGGGTAATGTCACTGCTCAGAACCTGATGCCAAAGTGAGGGAGGAGCTTTTGATGCATTTTATGAGCTTCCTTTTAAGTTGGCTTTTACCACATGCATTAGCATCTGAGAAAGAGGAACGTTCCCTCTTCTCTTCAGCCCTTGCAGGGTTTTGCCTGGTGCAGGATGCCCGCTTCTGAAACAGCCACTTCTGGGATGAAGGAGACCCGTGCCACTGCTCCTGTGTAGGGTACAGAACAGGGGAGACCCTAAAATATAGATGTGTCAGTCTGTCAGAGTGCACTGGAATGTGAACTGTGTTCTGCGTGTTCTCAGCTATTTGCTATGAGGCTGAGGACTTGTCCATGGGGAATGATCATGGGAATACTTTGCTGTCTGACTCGGTAGTCTCTCAAAAGGAAGCGAGTCATTCCCCAGATCACCAGCACCAGTTCCTGTGCTGATTGTTGCTTTCCTTGAAGCCCCTGTCCCAACAGGTTCAGCCTTGCTCAGGTTTTGAGATCTGCAGGCCATCAGCTCCCCGTGGCATTGCTGCGGGCAGAGGGACAGCGTGGGGAGGCAGAGGTGTGAACCGGCCCATCTCAGAGCAAGAGGAAATGCTGAGATTTCTCCCGTCCTCAGGGTCCGATGTATTTCCCTTTCAGACAACTTAGCTTAATATTCCATTTGCAATTTGAAGCTCAAAAAGCTAAGAAAAAAAGTCCCCTTTGCGCCAGAAAGTTTCCCAGCAGCAGCTTAGAATAAATCCTATAATCGTTTGGTGGGATCAGCCATCGTTGGTAATGCTACCGTGGGAAACTGAGAAGGGTTAAACTTTTATGTTGCTGCCATTAGCTTCTTCACAGAACTGTTCAGGCTGGTTAACAATTCAGCTGTTTGGCTTGAGAAGAGAGAGTATCTGCTCCTGCCATGTTTTCTACTTGATCTCTGATTTTACTTTGTGCGATGATAACAGGGTGTGTGTTCTCCGCCATCAGCTTGCAGAAAGGAGTAGGCGAGAAGCCAGAGACAAGAGCTGAAGTGCCAGGAACGGTAGCTCGCTGCGGGAGGCGGTCGGCTTCGCTGATCTCGTGGGGTGTCCCTGCAATGGGAGGGCAGGAGCAGAGAAGTGAGATCTTCCTCCAGCTGCCAGGAGAAGGAAACCTTCCCACATCTCTGAATGCATCCCCATGGGCTCCCCAGGGATGCTCTGAAGGGCACAGCGCAAAGGTCGGCGCAGGCTCCGTGTGATCTGTTTAACCCTTCCCTGCACCCCTGCGCTGGGGTGAGGGAGGTGTTTCTGAGTGTAGGAACTATACAGGATTACTCCTCCTAGCAGCTTGCTGCGTGGTGGATTGTTGATAGGCATCTCTTACTCTCCACGTCTCGGAGCCTTACGCTTTAAGCAGGACCGCATCCATCATCTGGAAGTAGCTGGGCGCTGATCCAGTGTTATTCTACTCTGGCTGTCTCTCCGGACGTGTGTTTTTCTCCGTGTGTGTTGCAGTGTTGCTCTCCCCAGGCAAAGCCAGTTGTCTGATGCGGGCCTCTTGTTCATGAACTTGGGCTGGATGATATAGAGGGACATGTATGGGGCAGATGAGAAATGGGTCATTAGGAGAGCACAGTCCCATCCAATCCAGCTACCAGGGAACCATGCGAGAAGCTAGAAGGTGGTCTTGCAGTACATCGTGTTTCCCAATGACCTGTGTTCATCCAGCTACCCCAGTCCTCTTCCACTTGCCTCTAACTCATACGTGGTCACACTCTTGTCTTATGCAGTTACCATAGTGCTGGCACCTCTTAGCTACTCATCCCACAGTCACTTTCTTCCTCTTCTGGAGAGGGAAAAAAAAAGCAGCTAAAAGGCAAATTAAACCAAAGCAAAGTGACAGGGTCTCCTGAATTACGTACTGCTCTGCCCGTGCTGTTCCAGCTAGACGCCTTTCCCCGAACTCCGTATTCCCGCTCCAGTGCAGGTATTAACTCTCTCCTTATTTGTAGGTTAGCTTCAGTTTATTCTAAACATTTTTGGAGCAGGTTTTTGCTCAAGTGGCCAAGTACAATTGCAGCTGCTGTTAGCAGGAAGGTGGAAAAGGTCACCTCGGTTTGGTATGCGGGGAACGCAGTTCGCAGGCAGTTGCATCTTCTCTTTTACTTCTCCTTCTAGGGGTAAGTGGGGATGGGTTTTGATGGAGAAGAGGTTAAGGACTGGAATTGTCTTTGGTAAACTATTAACTGTCGCTGCACCAGTTGCGTTGGATTCACATTTTGATAGTTATCTTCCCAACTAAAAGGGCAAGGGGATTTTTTTAATAAAAGCTTGGATTCTGGAGCACAATTATACACGAGGCTTAAAAAAACTCTACAATCATATGTCTATTTGCACAGCTGTATAATTACATTATGCATGGGGCCCTGAGCTGGCACAATAGCAGGTTAAAATGCTGTGTGTATTGCTAAAATGAGGGTCAGCTGTATCAATGAGGGTTGTTAATACAAGGACCGGTAATACTGTGTTCACCAGCAATAAGCAACTTGCAGAGGGGTCAGAGGAAGTGTCCCAGTCCATGGAAACTGGAGATGTCCAGGATGGGCAGTGGCAGTGAGCGATATGGGGCTGCAAGTCCACCCCTGTGTCACTGTGGGGCATTAGCTGTCCTATGCTGTGTAGGCTTTTACACTTTTAAAACAATCCTTTTCTTGTCATCTTTGCTACAGATAGACATAATTCCAAAAAAACATTAGCATATTATGATTCATTTGATGTCCTGACAAATTAATAGAATGGAGAGACCTTTGCTGGGCTTGCTTACTTTTTCCTATTGTATCAAACTTCACTGGATGCCTTTTTTAAAAGACATCTTTTGTACAAATTAATTTGCTGCTTATGTATAGGAGGGTTGGTAATATTAGAGGAACGTTTGTTCATCAGTTACCTGTAAGGTTCAGACAGGTTTTCTCTGTTCAAAGTCTTATCCTGAGCATGAGATTTGGGGTAAGGATCTCCAGGGTTGGTTTTTTTTGTCACTAAATCAAGCACTTGGTGACTCCTGAAATGATGATGAACTTTTCACTCTTCCTCGGGGCCAGTAACCCACCACAGAGCTGGAGCAGCTCTGCCTGGCCATGCTGCAGCAGCAGGGTCTGCCTTGCAGCGGGGTCTGCTTGGGGCGATGCCACATGTGGGGTCATAGAGTCATTTTGCTTGGAAGAGACCATTAAGATCATTGAGTCCAGCCATTAACCCAACCCTGGCACTAACCCATGTCCCTGAGAACCTTATCTCCATGTCTGTTCAACCCATCCAGGGATGGTGACTCCACCACTGCCCTGGGCAGCCTGTTCCTTTCCGCGAAGAATTTTTTTCCTAATATCCAATCTAAACCTCCCTGGTACAATTTGAGGCCATTTCCTCTCATCCTATCACTTGTGCCTTGGGAGAAGAGAACAACCCCCTCCATGCTCCACCCTCCTAGTTGTAGACAATGAGAAGTTCTCCCCTCAGAGATGCCCCCATGGGGAGGGACCAAGGCTGTTGTGGGGACTTAGTGTGGCTGTGGGGCTCATGCTGCAGCCCCTCCATGCGGTGCACCCACCTTCCCCATGGAGCCTGGCTCTGGGACCTGCAGTCGGAGAGCCCAGGCTGCCTCCCAAACATCCATCAGTCTGCAGCTCTGCATCTCTCCTTCCCCGGGATGCAGTGGAAACTCGTCTTTTGTAACAAGCTACTAGAATGTAAATCCTCTGGGAGACAATCTAATTAACAGTTATTCTTGTTAGACATGTTTGGCTTGGGGAAAAAAGAAGTTTGGAGGAGTTATTAGGAGCTGCAAATGGCTCTCCAGAAATCTGAATTCTCCAGTCCATTGAAAAAACGAATAAACAAATGAATAAATTCAAAAGAGTTCTAACCTCATTGGTTAAGTATTTTTTCCTAACCTGTTTCAGATCAGCACACAGCTGGGCGCCTGATATCTCCACTTCGTTCTCACCCCTTTCCAAGAAACCCCACTACTCTGACATGTATGAGTTGACCTCTCCTATATTACAGAGCCACATTTAAGAATTTCCAGCATTGACACCAATTTTATTATGTTTTCCAACACGCCGCTTTAAAATATGAGGTGCTGGGATGCGATTATGTTGCAACCCCTGCAGGAACCTACAATACCAAGAACTGTACATCCTCAGCTGGTGTATATTACGGCCCACGCTGTTCTCCCCTCACCGGGGTGCTAACACGTTGCTTTGGCTGTTTGTGAGCACGTAGCAGGAAACTCCGGAGCGGAGAGACAGTTGAGTTACCCCTGTGCTGCAGCACGGGCCCGGGGACTGGAAGCGTTCAATGCAGCTGTGATGGGGGGAGTGTGATCCACAGCTCAGAGATGTGAACGCTCTGTCTCTGCTCTGTGCAATTATACGCTTCTGCAGATGTTGTTGTTGAAGGGTAATCCTGGCTGTGGTGTTATAACTGGCCTTTCTCTTCAGGTCTTCTCCAAATGATTGTATTGTGGATCTCTTTGAAACACTGTCAGGAGTACCGTCCGGCTGTAGAATTGTTGTTAATGCTTATTTTTGTTTTTCTAGGGTCCACCAGGTCTGCCGGGATTACCAGGACCACCTGGCAAGAGGGGTTCCCGAGTAAGTGGTTTAAAAATTTCTCTCTGTTTGTGCTTGCATCTGTTTGTCCTGCGGTTCCAAGGGCTGATGTATGTTCCTATGGCTGAGTAATGATTGCTTCAAGCCCCATGTTGAGCTCTGGCCTTCCTCCTTGCTCTCATTCCTGGTAAAGGTTTTCAGGAGGCCACACTGGTGATTTGCAGCCTCCCTGAGCCAAGGTTTGGCATCAGCAAGGGCTGGGGATGGATGTTTCCAAAAGGCTATCAGAAGAAGGAGCTCAGTCTGTCTCACTTTGTTTCCAGTATCCATTCCTTCTTGCAAACCCAGTGCTGAATATTAGCTCTGGCTGCTTTTCGTTCTGTCCTTCACTCTCCCCAGCTTCCCAGAATGTTTCCTTTAAGGTCCTTCACTAGTGGGACCGTAAAATACCAGGTTGGAAGAGACCACGAGGATCATCTAGTCCGACCTTTCTTGGCAAAAACAATCCTGCACAAGGATGAGCTTTTGTGTTCCTGCACTCTGCCTCCTTTCCAAGATCCAGAACAAAATATCTGAGCTGTTGTACAAGATCTATTGCAAATTCCTGAATTTCTTCCTCCCCACATTAAATTCCGATGCAGATCTTTGAGTGGTGAGTGCTATGCTGAGGAAACATCTGGTGCTGAGGGCTGCAGCTAGCTGTGAGAAAAGCTTTCTGCATTGGCCTGGCTGCAGAAGTCATCTCCCAAAGCTGGGCAATGTGCCTGACCTGGATAGAGTTACCTGCTGGCACCATTCTTATGGTAGCAAGGTGCTGTCCCACAAGGAATGGTTGTGGAACCCATTTCCTGAGCTCTGAACTGATGTGGGTTGGGAATCTGAAGATGCAAGTGTCTGAGGCTGGAAGAAGGGAATATTTGGATCTGTGATCCAGGCAGCATCCTGGCCTGGCAGCAGCGGGAGATTTCCTCACACATACTTGGCCAAAAAACCTCATGTAATGTCTTTAAAGAACAACCAAGAGGCTAAGAGCTAGCAGGCTGTGCGTTCCCTGAGGACGTTTGTTACAGCCCTGTGAGATCTTGCGGTAACCAGCAAACATAAACGCACCTCCTCTCTATAACACTAAAAAACAAACCGCGGGATCCCCTGCAGCCTGGGAAGTTTTTATAGACAGGACAACCTATTCCACGTTAGATGAAATTTCATAGACAGGACAATCCATTCCATGTTAGATATGTTCTTTAATGAAATATCAGCATGACTGGTCGTACAGCCCTTGTGTCTTCTGTTCGCAAATACCAGTACAGCCATCACATCAGTAAATTGCCTGAAGTTTGCAGTTCTTGGCAAGTCCCCATTAAAGCTCCAAGTTTGTTCTGACCCCAGCTCATCACTCGGGAGAGGTGTTCAGTGTTGTTTTTTGCAGTCCTGCGTTGTTCGAACTACTCTCCATGTCTGGAGACCCCAGCTGCATCCCCTGCTTGCTGTGTGGATAACCAAGGCCTAGCTCTACAACCAAATTCCGCTACTTACCAAAACTTCAGTCTTTCTGAAGAAAAAAAAGCTTTGTGGAAGCCACATCATGACTTTCTGTGTTATTTCCCAGTTGTGGCATGTTTCATCCAATATTTAAGAGGATCCCCTGAAAGACAATCAGCAACAAAAGATTTCTGAGTTCAGTCCCTGCCAGAGGTGCCGAGAAACAGCCCAGGAAAGAGTTTCCGGTTAGGAAGAGCTCAGCTCAGCTGAGCCTGGCTTGGCTCAGACCGCTGCAAAGAGATTGTGCTAATTTGGAGTGGGGGCACAAGGGCCACTCTGTAAATGTCTGACCTGGAGCACCAAAGTCAGAACTGCTCTGTGTGTACGTTGTTTTGGTTGTTTCTTCTCATATTTTATTTTCTCGTGGCTTTTGGGGGGTTTGTGGATTTCATTGTAAACAAGAGGAGCTGCCAGCAACTAAGACAGGTTTAGGGGAGTTCTTGCTTCTTTTGCTTTGTTGTTGTATGAGCCATTTAAAAACAAACGTGCAGCACTGCAGGGGTTATGTTCTACCTCTGTTTAACCTGGTCCTCAAACACGGCAGCCGCTCAGTTCTTACACCAGCCAGGGGTAACCCATGAGGTCTCCCACGAGGCTCCAGCCCAGTGTTGGAGCTCCTGAGGGAGGTGAACATTGCACACAACTTCACAGTGCTGATGCCAGTGGAAAGGAAGGATTTTGTCATTGTCACCAAGGCCATTTATGGCCTAAAGCATGAGACATAATTGCCCTTGTGGTAGCTTGTATAATTTTTACATTATTAATGCTTGTATAACTGCTTGGCTCATTTGAAAATCTAGTTGCAGCGTTTGACTCATGACCTTCTGTAGCTGTGAAGCCCATCAAGTAGCTCTTTTGCTGATGTAGCACAGTATTTCCTTTGAATTCCATATTGTCTCTGTTTTATTTCCCTTTCACCTCTCCGTGTTGGTCAGGGTAAAACCAAAGGTCCGATGAGCTTGTGCTTTGAGGGTGAGATTGTGGTCAGTGACAGTCTGTAAGAAAATCTGGCTGATCCCATGATTCTGCCTTAGTTTCCAGCAGATAAGTATCGCTAGACGTGCCTGTGCAGTCTGAATGTTGCTCTCCCATGTAAGCGATGCCACCTGGTTTGCGATAACAAATGCTGATCTTCGTAAAAGCATGAAAGAGATTGTGTTCAGGACACATCTTGGCATTCCAGCGGATCCAATGTGGATAGTGGCAGTCTTCCTGAAAATGACAGTTTCTTGATTTTTTTTAAAAGCCAATCTCCATTTTAGGAGCATGGAATTAATGTTACTGTGCTCAGCATCAGGGACCCACTGAGACAGAGTCAGACTACACTGACATTCTGCTCTCTGCAACTGTGAAGGCAGCAATGTATAACAAATGAAAGCCAGGTGTTTCTTCTCGTTATTGTATTAGTGACTCCAAGGAAAAAAGTAAAAACATTGCAGTTCTGATGTCTGGAAATGGTGGCGAATAACACTTCCTGAGGAGCTCTGCAAACCTGTATAGAATTGCTGTATTGGTCATGTGTGCTTCACAGGAAGGTTTCTCTCTGTGTCCAGCTGGGCTGGTTTTCAGCTTCAATGTCTGCATTAAAGAACTTAAGGTGTAATCAAGAGATCTGTCCACTCCTCTTCTCCTCAAGTGAATGTACCCCCTGCCTCAGCAAGTGTCTGTGTGAGATCGGAGGTGCCTCTTGAAGGGAATGATGGTTTTAGCGATGAGGTTTTCCCCAGGTTTCTGTGATGTGAAAGCCCTTTGCCAGGCTCACAGTGGGGCGGTTTCTCCACGGTGTGTGTGCGAGCGGTGCCGCTCGGGCACGTGCCCAGCCCACCCGCACAGAGCGGCTCCGTGCAAGCGATCGTGTGTTCCGCTTCATTTCTGCAGATGACCTTTGCGTTTCTCCAAACATCGAGGTTTGGCGGGGAGGCCGTGCTGGGTTTGCTAGCAGGGCTGTGCTAACAAGCTCGACAAGGAGCTGTCAACACAGGGCTCCCAGCGGAGCAATAACTTCTGCACCATCGCAGCTCGGTCCTGCCGCACCCAGGACTCAATGAGCTTCTCTCTCCCGCTGCCTGCATCAGGGGCTTTTGTCGGCACATCTATGTTCATCACAAATTGCCACTCGTTGCAGTCCTCACCGGTATACTTAGACCAGCAAACTACACAAAGCTTAATCAGGTGTGTAGAAAAGTACTGTGAACCGTGATACTTGGTCCAAAAACCTGGCCTGATAAGGAGATGAAAGTGTTGGGCATCGCTCAGAAGCAAACTTGAGCTTCCAGCATGTCAAATTTCCACAAGTTCTTCATTTGAGCAGCCTGGTTTAGAGGAAGGTCTCCATGCCCACAACATGGAGGTTGGAACCGGATGATCTTTAGGGTCCCTTCCAACCCAAAGTGTTCTATGATTCCATGAAATGCCGCTGTCCAGACAAGTGCCGTGTAAACCCTGGTTCTCTGTCCCCATCCTACATGAAGGAGACAGCTCGCTGACAC
Organism: Patagioenas fasciata; assembly: GCF_037038585.1. Classification (NCBI taxonomy): domain Eukaryota; kingdom Metazoa; phylum Chordata; class Aves; order Columbiformes; family Columbidae; genus Patagioenas; species Patagioenas fasciata. The sequence continues at coordinate 6,004,562 of NC_092539.1, forward strand.
CTGACAGACAGCAATCCGGCTGTTGGCTTCACTTCCAGGACAGCAAGGCCTTTAGATGTGGTTAAACCTTCCAAAATGCTTAGGTAATTTAGGAAGCCAGATTCCCTGGAAATTGATCTCCATCTCTAACAGGTGGACAAGCTCAGGTACAAGGGATGTGTTTTACCCATGTCCAATACAACAGGTCAGAGGCAAAATTGGGAATAAAAATCCTTCCATGCTGTAATTGCTCCTGTTTTATTTAACCTCCCTGACACAGTACAGGAGAAATCCAAATTAATGGGTGAAAATAGTATGTATGTACTCCCTGATGCCTTGGGATGCTCTTGCCATCCTCCTGTGAACCTTAGCAGCTTGGAAGAGTGCAAGGTCCCAGAGTAACATGTCCCTGTTACATCTGGTCTGTGGTCGCAAAAAATCTCCCTTTCCTTCAAAATACAGGGCTTCCCTCCTAAAACAAGCAAGAACTTAATCAGCTGTAGAGGTTCCCCAGTATCCTCATTCCTTTAGGAAGATTTTCCAATTTCTGAAAAGAAGTGTTTAAAGAAACAGTTTGTTTGGCTTCTCTTCAAATATTTAGCTCATTTTTCAGCAAGCCAGAGGTCAAAGTGGGATCTGTAGGTCAGGAGCAGAAAAAGTTGCCTTACACAGTGAAACCCCAAGACATAATGAGTTTTGAATGAGTGGCCATTCTCTGATTGGAGCTTTCTAGCATTTAGCAGGAGTTTGGAGGAGTTATTTTTCCCCTCATTGTGAATGCAGGAGGGATGGGGGGAGCCGTGCACAGTTATACTTTTGTTAATTTTTGCCGGCTGTGAACCATTACGCATAAAAGCGCCTCTGTGAGCAGGGTCCCATCTCCAGGCACGTCACCGAGATGAACTGGGTGGCACAGTGTGGTTCTCCAGTAGCACCATTCACGTAAAAGACATTCCAGGGGGATTACAAACCCCCGTCACCTTTGGTAATTCCCCGTCACTTGGAGAACACATTCAGGGATTGTTCTGGTCTCCGTGCCACTGAGCTTTGGGCAACTGCTGTCAAATGGTAACATTTTCCGTGGAATTTCCAGCGCAAGCCTTGGAAGATTTCAGATGCAAGTTTGCTGCTGGATCAGATTGTTTCAGCGGCTATAGGGGAGCCAAAGTGGGCGGATAAACAGGCAGGCATGCAAATAGTGATACACGCTGTGGGATTATTTTATTCAGTGGTCTCAGCATTGTCCCATCCTGCATGTAGAAGGAGCAAAACTAACGTATTGATGATAAATATACCTAGGAGAATCCCAGTTTCCAGAAATGAGTGAGAAATTGAATTAAGTCCAGTTTAGCATGAGTAAAATATAGCTATTAATTATCGAAATACCAAGCAATTAACTCTTGAATTGCTTCTCTATGAAAAGAGGGCTGTTCCTGGGAGCACTGGAGATGGGTAATTCTGCTGGGCACAGTAAGAGAAGAGGAATGAACGTTGGGCAGAGTTCAATAAAACAAGGGTGGGTACTGGGGGCATGATGACTGTTGTTGGGGCTTGCAGATTGGTGTGTGGATTAATTTGTAAGGCCTGTGGGTTCAGATTTGGTATTGCTGACAGCTCCTGAGGTGTCCTGCACCTTTTCTTACTCAGCCCATCTAACCGTCCCACAGCGCATCTTCCTCTTCTGCCAAGAATACGGGTGCAATCACAGATTCAGGACTCACCGTGTTGGAACACATCAAGATCCCTTATTTTTTACCATTTTTAGGCCTGCTCCCAGACCATGCACTTTTCTCTCCGCAGTAACGAGAGCAGTTTAACATGTCTAGCACAAACCCCAGGCTTGGTTGCAGCAGTTTCTTGTGTCCCAGCCTGGAGTTCCCGCTGTCCCTTCATCAGCGGGATGTGGCCACTTCTCACTCAGATAAAACCACATTGGTCTTTGGGAACAAGATGGGTCTCTGGCCCTCCTTTGCCTGGATTACACACTATGAGTCTCATCAAATTCAGTGGTAAAGGCTCCATTTTATGTCAAGAGCCTGCGTTTTTCATAATCACATGTTTCGATAATGGGACTAGAGTCATTCTCCCTTCTTCCCTCCTTTTCGTTAAGGCTTTTTATGATTGTGCATTGCTGTGCTTTGGTTTGGCTCTGGGAGACACTGCACCAGATTTTGCTGGAGATGTGACTCCTCTCTCACCCAGGAGCTCTTGATCAGCAGCTGAGCTTCTTGTGGCCCAGGTTTCCTCCTGGAAACTCTCGTTTTCAGGGGGGAGTCACAACAAACCACGCGGTTCCCTCAGTCTGACGCTGTTTTCAGTCTGCCCCAGGCTATGGTGGAGAACGGATCTCAACTCACTGCCCTGAAATGGGCTTTGGGCCAAGCTGCCTCATTCCAAAGTTGAATATCAGCTGAATTCCCTCCTCAAATCTAGCGGCAGTCTGGATTTATGACCTCTTTTCAGAGCTACCTAGATTATTGCTTAATGTAAGAGCTTTTTAGGAACTCATCTTTTATAGAGACTTTACTGTTCTGATTTCTGTCACTTAGTATTAATTTCCATACATATCCGAGACTTGGCTTGAAGCGCTTTTGCTACCACAGGGTTGTTGAATTACCTTTAGCAGCACATTCAGTCTCTGTTTCAGTGTCCTGTGCATTGAGGTAACAGATGATGCCATAGTTTGCTGGGAAGATTAATTTGAGACAGTGCAGTGCTCGATTACTCTGGTTACAGCAGCTATATGGGTTTCCAAATGACAAGTCGATACCCAAATGCCTTAATTGTAATTAAAGTTTTTTCAGTTTCATTGGAAAGTCACAGCCAGGCTAAACTATCAGAGAATTTCAGGCTGAAAATTTGGAAGGAAATTAAGAATGGAGCAATAAATGTATTTGGTTTCAGGCTGAAAATTTGGAAGGAGTTTAAGGATGAGGCATTAAATCTATTTGGGTAAAAAATGCCATTTGAAAAGTTCATCCTCGGGCTTTTAATTGAACAACCTCTTGCAGCAGGGCAGCATGTGTTGTGAAATAGCACTGAGCACTCAACAACTGTCTATGTCACAAGATACAATAGCTAAATAAAAAAACCCATTATTTTCTATTACAGTGTAGTAAAAATAAAACTGAATCGACATCAGCGTGCTGATGTTCTCTCGGAAGAGGGCAAGGGCGCTGAACTTGGGTGGCGGTCGCGTGTTGAACTGCAGTGATTTTTCCCTTGGAAATCAGACCCTGCAGATTGCAGCCCCACATCTGCTGAATTGCTCATCAGAAATACTAGAGCTCACTCAGCAAGAGTGTGAGTGGCTTTTTATCCCCCAGGCTCTGCTCCTTCTCACTAGAGGGCACATTAAAGTGCTCCTCGTGCTGGTGTAAATCTCAGACACGGCCTTGGCAGAACAGGAGCCCTTGGAATTGAACCTTCAGGTTGTTTCATCTCCCAGGAACGTGTTCAAGAGGACTTAGAGTTGTTATTACTTCTGCCTGAAAGGTTAACAGATCTTCTGTGCTGTATACAATCCTGGGATAAACTATTCCTAGCTGCTTATTCCAGATAACTCCTTAAATAGTCTTCGGAAAATATGCAGGGTGCTTTTAAAATATGATGTAAAAGGAAGTTCAGCTGTATGTGACCTGAGGTAGATACTCTGACAGTGTCATTGGCTTGTGAGACCTGTGCAAAAATATAGATTTAAATGGTTTAAACAGGGGTTTGCTTCTGCTCTCCTCATTTTACTGTCCATGCATCCATTCTCTTTCTAACCTCTGAAACTGAAAATGTGATTGCCTTTTAGGGTAAATGAGTGAGCTCCAAATAGCTGAACAATATCCCTTTAGTAATTGCTTCTGTTCTCTTCCATTTCTGCTAAATAAACCATTAACACCCCACACAGTTCCGCTCCCCTCTGCATCACACCCGTCTCTTTCTGCTGGGGCTCCTTGACTTTGACTCCCCTGACCCCAAGGTAGTTTCTGTTCCTGGTTGTGGAATATTCAGTGTACCCAAACCGTCCCGTTGTCGTGACACATCCTGTGACAGACACGTTACCTTCTGCAAAGTGGGGTGGCAAACAGCAGCCAAGTTTCGGCAGTGGCGAGGTGATGAGGGTCCCGTTGCTGCCCACAACCTTCCGCAGCTCCCAGGACTGACGCAGGTGCCTATTGACTCTTTTTGACTCTATTCTGTGTTTGTTGTGTTTTTTAGGGTCCCCCAGGCCCCCATGGAAACCCTGGCTCACCTGGCCCCCCAGGCCCAAAAGTAAGTATTAATTGGCACAAGGAGCTTTTCTGTCCCCATTTCACAGGACATCCCGGGGGGTGTTCAGCTTTGTTATCCTGTTCCCCACGAAATGACGAGAGGCTGAGGCCGTTTCTCCCCTCTCCTCTGCTCACACACAGCCTTTTGCTGTGCTGCTGAGACACCCTGCTGTGTGCCTCAGTTCTTGGTGCTCCCTAATTTCAAAGGCTGCCTAATTAGGATCCTGCTTGAGCTGTGCCTGTGCCAGGGAGCAAACTGCACTGCTGAGAGGAGGGTGGTGGAATCCTCACACTCCAGAGCCTCGCCAGGTCTGGATTTCTTTGCTTTCTCATTGCTCTCTCCTGGATTTTGCAACCTATTCCTCCACCTTTGGGTCTGGATGGGGTGGGGAGGGCCAGCAGCACCCGGCATCTTCCTCTGCCATCCTGCTCCTGAAACTCCCTCGTCTCTCCTGCTCTCCTCCGGAGTTTCAGGGAACCCTGAACCTCGTTAGTGCTCCCAAAGTGATTCCCTTGCTTCCTTCCAGACAGCCTCATCTCTCCCCTGCGGTCTCCCTGACCTCCTGCAGTGCCCAGATCCCCACGGTTTGTCCGTCTCTCCTGCACCCACATTCTCCCCACGGTGCTGGAGCCACGTGGGAGCTGGAGCTCTGCAAGGTGGGGGTGACCCCCCCACAGCAGGACCCCCTCCCTTTGCATGGGATACCAGCGCAGCCACAGCTCCAGCTCACCCCGTGCCCTGCAAAACCCCTCAGAAAGATGTTTTCCTTCCCAGCTCTTCCCTGTGGATAAGGCTTTGCGCTACCTTAAGACTGTGGAGTTCCTGGGAAATTAGTTTGGATCGTTTTGGTGTCATAGTTTACAGAGAAATAGATGTATATTTTATAACATCTATGTGGCACTGCAGAATAGTTGAATTTTGAAAGGTGGTGCTTAATAGAGGTTTTCCCTACCAAGGAAGCTGTGGGATGTCGCAGCCAAACGCAGAGAAAGGTACAAGCAGGAGTCCTTTCTTTTCATGATTTCATCAGTAGGCAGAGATGTTATGAACACTATTGATGCTCTGGGAAAAAAGATTCTGGAATCTTGGCAAGCTGCCTCTATGTGATTAAAAATTAGGCACTGGAGACATGCTGGTGAACAGCAGCTGGTTTAAATTCTAAAGTGTAGTTATATGGCCTGAAAAGTGAGGCTGTAAAAGTTCTACATCTTAGTGTTCTGCGTTTATTGTCCATCAATGACTTCCAGATCACATTTGTTGAGTTTTATAAGTCAAATCAAAGTTCTTTTATCTGATTTCCAGCCCTGCAAATTCAGCCTGGTCCAATCTGTAAAGTCAAACTATGGTTCTATGCTATCAGAATAAAAAAATAAAAAAGGAAAACCAAAACGAAACACTTTTAGCCTAATAACTGGTCAGAAATCATCAATTGCCTGTGAAGCTGTATTCAGTTGGTGTCCCGCTAGAAATCAAAACTTCCTGGAAGCATTTTTCCTCTGTTTTGCTGCACAGTCTGGCAGCAGGAAGCCCTCAGCGGATGGATAGCTGTAGTAATCTGCGACAGATACACGTTGACATCGGTCTGTGCGATGTGTTTTAGTTTTGTCCAGCCCCTATTTGCAGGATTAGGCTGTTCTACATGGTGCTTCATCAAAAGAAGTGTTGGGTTTGCAATGGGATGTGAGATCTGTAGCTCAGCCCAGGCCTGGGCATCATTTCGCCCCTCGCAGGGGGACCCTGCTAAGCCATGATTGCCAGATCTTTGCATGTGAAGCACTTTTTGCACGGTGTGTATCAGATCCCAGAGCTTTGACTTCCCTCCTTCCTTTCACTGGCATTATGACAGGCCCAGAAGATGGATTTTGCACCAAAAAAAGAGATATTTCCCCCCATTACGTTTTAAATGCCTCTATGCTTCACCAGGCTTGACAGCCATGACTAACACCAAGTCATTGTCACTTAAAAATTATGCTTGTGGGTTACTTCTTATCAGCTGAATTAACAGAGCCCTTGTAAGGCTGGGCAACCGGCTGTGTACAAGGGCGGTGGTGCGGTTTGGAGCGGCAGAGACGCGGTGTCTGTGCATCGCACTGGTGAGCACCAGCGCGTGTGCTGGACCGCTGCGCTCCTGGGTCTGTCCTGCGCAGGGTCCGCCTTGTTCTCATCACTGGAGCTGAGCTCTTGTAATCCCTCGGATTTAGGAAGCTGATTTTTTGCACAGGGCTCCATGGAGCTGTTGAGCCAAATTCCCGCTGATCTGCTTGGGCACGGTTCCACTGACTTCAGTGACGTTACACCCACTCGTGCCACCTGAGAATTTCACCCGTTGTGCTTTTCTCAGCAATTTATAACGTGCAACCGCTTAAAGGGGCTTCTTACCACTTTTCGCATTCTGTTTGTTGTCCTTGACAGCTGCAAAATCGCTATTGCATCTGGTTAGCAAAGGCTGATTATAGTAGATAACCTCTTAAATGGCTGTAGGGCATAAGTTGTGGCTGGCTGTGTGACCTGCGAGCTGCTGCTGGGACCAGGAGGGGCATTTTGCAAACCACTAGATGCAGTTCTGAGGATGCCCTAATAGAGTCTGGGATGGGGAGGAGGATTAGCTGTCAAATAGGATGTGTTTTCAAAAGCCATTACAAGGCTTGGGTTTGCATTTCTCACCTGGAGGCTTTCGGCATTACTAGGATTTGCTCTTCTGGATAAATGTCTCTCGTTATAGCGCTAGCAAAAAATTGCATTTTCCTTTTAGTGAATGGCTTGGCTCCAAGATAGCTCATCAGTTTGGCTCGCTGATGTTTAAAATGCTATTAGTGGGATTATGAAGCTGAGGTGTTTCAATTGCACAGCTCTAGACTTCTCCCAGGTAGCGATGGACAAGGCCAGGCTAATTCAAATGTTGTGGTTGCTGTGTGAGGAGAGTTGGGCAATTCATCCCAAATTTCAGCCCTTCGGCCCTGCTGTCACTGTGCTGATTAATCTCAGGGAAGTGTGATCCTGCTTGCGGCCGAGTTCTCCATCTGTGTGATGGTTTCAGCAGCACCGAACACAGAACCATGATGTAAAACACAGGCTTTGCTAATGTGATCTGGAGCCTCTCAGGGATAAGTGCGAGAGGCTCGTATTCATTTACATGGCTCAAAGTCATTGCATTGAGCACATGGCAAGATTTAGGGAGAGTGGTGGGTGTCTACCTGCTGCAGTAAATTCATTTTGCAGAGTAGAAATGAACACCCTGTGATCCTGCAGACTGCTCTCATCTACTCCAAGCAGTTGTAGCACCCACTGATCACTGTGAAGCTCAAAGAGTGGGAGAATTGCCCTGATAACAGCTGCACACACAGCGAGGTGATCCGCCCGACTTCACTGACTCGCATTCAGCGCTTGGAAACCCGGCAGCCTTCATTCAGAATCTGCACAGATGCATCTGCCTTGAATCAGCAGTGCTCCCTACAGTCCGTAGCCAAGTAGTCTCAGTGCCTGAACCTCGCAGCTTCTGGTGGATGGTGGAGGAGGAGAAGGGGAGATTTGCACCCTGTGCAAGGTGGGAAGGACGTGTGGAACGCAGCGGAGTGAGGCTGCGTGGAAAAGCTGCTCAGCCATAGCCGGGCCTTTGTGCTGCTAATGAGAGAAGCCAGCTAATAAATGCTATTATTCCTTTGTAGAGACTCACCTTCCTTCCAAGCCCTTCACTTTGCGAGCATTAATTAACCCTCACAACTATTGTGTGCTTGCTGGTTGGTTCTGAATCCCATGCTGCTGATGTGGCACACAGAGGTTGCGGCTTGTTGATGATCCCAGGGGAGTTAAATGGCCAGTGCCTGATACTGGGAAACCTGTGTCCCAGCTGAGACATTAACAGACCTAAGCTGCTATGTGTGCTAAACCTTATCCTGCCGAATGAACCTGCCATACTCCAAATCTCTTCTAGTCTTTCTTACTTCTATCTCTCACCCCAGTAGGTGTGCACATTACCCTTCCACCTTTTCAGAATTTGAGCTGGGATTTTCAAAGGAATACTGGAATTAGTTGTTCAAACACTGCTGAAATCCCAGCCTGTGTTCATCAGAAGATCACAGTCTCAAATTGTAACTTCTCTCATCATGGCTGTTAAACAGGAAAGTAAGGAATGCTGCTACATAAGATAAAGTGTACCTATTTTTCTACCACCTGAAAGCCTCACAATTGCTCTGGCTGTTGGTAGTGTCTAATTAGTTTAACTTTCTCTGCAGTTTCATCTGTTGCCCACAGTTAAAAAAGCAACAGCATTTCCCAAGTTAGATGGTTTAGGCACAGTAATAGGCTTGGTAATTATCTTTGTGATGATAGTTGTAGACAAGGAAGAAATCACAGCTGCCTAGTCTAATAAGTATCAAAAGTCCTGACATTGCCTTCTTCCAGTCGTCCTTTCTTTAGTCAATTTAATACTGTCAAATACTGTTTAAAACTTGATGCTTTAGCAGCAGCGATCACTCACCAAAACCAGCTCCAGCAAAGCAGCCATACCCAGGGACTTCAATACATTTGGGGTGCTGGGGCAAGGCAGAGATAAAACAAAATGTTTGATCAATTTGGAGGCCAGGTGGAAGCACAACTACATCTGTAGCCTGGGCTCTTGGACTGCGTCGTTAACTGAAGTTTCTCATTTCAGGGTCAGAAAGGCGATCCCGGGCTGTCACCTGGAAAAGCTCGCAATGGACAGAAGGTGAGATGCTGCCCAGGGTGCGCAGACACCAAACCACAGTGCCATTTAAGCCTTGTGGAGCAAGTTCATACCACTGCTACTCAAGCAGACTTAGGACCAAAAATTAAGATTTAGACCCCAGATTCTGGACTAAATAGAGTTAGCTCAGGTATTGCCCAGCGTGCACTGAAGTGCCTGCTGCCAGAGCTTTTTGTCATCCAAATATTTACCCATTTTATGCACAATATGCAGCCCAAACTTGTGTCCCTGTTGCTGCAAGCACGTGGCTACTTAAGCTGGGTATTTAAACCCGCGCATACGAGATAGAGCCGCACCTCGCCAGCTCTGGGCAGGCAGCTGTGAAAGAGGCAATCCCAGGATACAGAATAAGCTTTTTGAAGGCAAAGGCAAGGGTGTTCTTGCCAAGGAGCTGTGGGACGGTGCTTTGCCTCATGTCACATAGGCTTCCCGCAGCAGATCTCTCTGTCCTGCTGATGGAGAAAGACCATGGCCCTGGCAAGGCATGGACCCTGCTGTGTGATAACCACCTTTCCACCAACATCTGCTCAAATCAACACAGCTTGGAAGCGTGGCTGGTTTCTGGATTTAACAACTGTTGAGGATCAGAGTTCTGCTAATTCTTTTCAGTAAATTACAACTCCCGTTTTTGCCGTTTCACAGCTGAGCGATTTTTACTGAGGCAACAAGGCCTCACAGAAGTCTAGAAATTAGTAGAAGAGCAATCAGGGCTCCAGAACATCTGCCTCAATTTCAGTGGTGCCTGCACAGTACTTCATAACTCATGTCCAGGGCAAGAAGCCTGGTTCTCTTCCTTTCTTCATAAGCCTTGCTGTAACCAATAGAAAGCATCAGCCATGGAGAACTTAGGCCCTTCATTTGAAACCAGGTGCCTCCATGAAGCACAGAGAGCCACACCAGTGCAAGATGGAGGGTGACGCTAGAAAACATTGAGAATGCTGAGTCTGAAACGATGTTTTTAACTTAACAGCATGAGATGCCTTTTGAAATTTCTGTTGCGCTCCATCGGAATGGCATTGTACGGAAATCATCCACTCACGGGGTCTGGAACTGTTTTCTTGCAAGCGTGCTCAGTGCAAGAAAGGGAGAGATCCAGATCACTTTTAGCTCATGTTAACAAGGCTTTATTCCTGTTAGCAGTAATAGAAACAAGGAGCTTCCAGCAGGAGTTTGGAGCGATGCCTAATTTTCAGGCTGGATAGTCCAAACGTATTTTCAGGAAGCAGGCACAGCGCAGTGTTAGAGGCTCTAAAGGGGTTTGTGAATCTGGTCAGAAGAGGCCAAAATGGGCTTGTACGGATGGATTGGGTGTTAGAGAGGTCTCACAGCAAAGCGCTTCTGCATTCCTATAATGGTTTGGGTCTGCCAGCTGGGATATGATGCAGTTGCTTTTCAGAAGTACAGGCTATGGAAAAAAAACCTCCCACCAGCAGCCTGCAAAGGTTCAATCCATGTCATATAGGCAGGTTAAATCATTATCCCAGGTGGGTTAAATAATTACACCATCAGCACCATCTGAGCTGCAGCTGTGGGCTGAGCCAGTGCAGTAGCAGAGTATGAACACAAGCACAGGATTTGGCAGGAGGTACCTGTTGTTCTTGTTGCATTTAAAAGCTAAAATCTCCTTGCTCTAGTGATTTAAATGCCTATCAAAAGGCAATTGAAGCATGTGATTGAGTGAGATCATTGAAAAAAAAATAAAGTATTCATTCTGCTGGCAAAAAGCTGGACTAGCAGCAGCTGCCATTAATTAGCTGGGTTTATTATTTATATTAGCTAGTTAATAGAGATGATGTCTAAATCTACACTGATTATCCAGTCAGTTTTTGAAGAGTTGCAATTAGAATCAGAAATATCAATAGTTGGGTGCTATTAAGTTCAGTAACAGTATGCTAGGTATAGGGAAAACATTGCTGAAAACTAATGGAACTTGTTTCCTTCCTACAGGGAGATGTGGGCTTACCTGGTTTGACTGGGTTCCCTGGACCACCTGGGAGAAAGGTAGGAGTATGTTCTTTTCTAGTGAACTAGATGGCTGTTTTTATTTTAAAATGGCTGTGCCCAACAAGATCATGGAAAATCAGGAGGTGACTGGTGACAGCCAACATGGCTTCACTAAAGACAAATTATACCTGGCGAATTTGGTGGCCTTCTACAGTGGGGTTACAGCACTGGTGGATAAGGGAAGGGCAGCTGAAGTCATCTACCTGGACTTATGCAAAGCATTTGACACTGTCCTGGATGGCATCCTCGTCTTCAAATTGGAGAGACGTGGATTTGATGGATGGACCACTTGGGGGATAAGGAATTGGCTGGATTGTCACACTTGAAGTGTTGTGGTCAATGGCTCAATGTCCAGGTGGAGGCGAGTGAGATTGGTATTGGGACTGGTGCTGTTTAATATCTTTGTGGGCAACACGGACAGTGGGATGAAGTGCACCCTCAGCAAGCTTGCCGATGACACCAAACTGTGTGGTGTGGTCGACACACTGGAGAAAAGGGATCCATCCAGAGAGATCCTGACAGGCTTGAGTGGTGGGCCCGTGAAAACTTCGTGATGTTCAGCAAGGCCAAGTGCTGTTCGATAGCTGAGCTCAGTGGACTTGACTCCCCTTCCCAGCAAGCCAATACCGACACAGAAAAGACAAACAGTTAAAATTTAGCATCGTGTTTCAATCCCTTCACCTGTCAACAGGCCATTGAAGATCTACCGTTCCTCAGGCCAGTTGACTTGCACATAAACACCCACTCGGGTATGCTGTAGGACTCTGGGAGAGAAAGAAGGTGTGGAGGAGGCTGAAGGAAACCCTCCATCTCCATGATTGTTTGGTGTATGCTTTATATTAGAATCAAATTGCCAAGAGTAGGGGCTGGGTTCGTTTTTCCGCTTCCAAGGCTGGTCACGCTTGGGGTGCTGTGCGGAGGTAGGAGCGGCAGAGTGATTAGCAACTGATCTTCTGCTGTCACAAACAAGCTCTAACAAATAGGGTGCAAAGAATACCATTTCCTTGGTATAACAGCTCATAAAACAAAGCCTTGTGGTTATGAGCAGCAAAATGCAACGTCGGGAGCGCAAGGACTCATAGTGGAAAAAGCGGAGAAGAAATAGGAGATTGAACAAACATTCCTGCGTCCAGTACATGGCCTTCACATCGGATTTCAGCTCCCTCAGGAGAAGGCAATGGCAGGAATATGCTTCTGTTTCTTCAAGTAAGGAGCGACTTGGATGCTGAAACTTTTTCCTTTGGTGCAGCTTAAAAAAGCCACCTCCCAGTAGCACTAATCTGGCAGAGGTTTTGGTGTAACCTGGCTTTTATTAGCATCCTGCATTAAGAAAAGTTTACAGCTGCTGGAGAAATGTTTGGAAAAAAGAAATCTTTTTTTATCTGGATTCACTGCTGGCATTCTCCCCATGAAAATATGCTGGTGTTTGGCTGAAGGTGGGCAACACATCCTGGCTACCAGAAAACAGCAACGCCTTGGAAATGGACGTTCCTCCTACTCACTCCATGGAGAGACTGTGAAAAGAGCTCCGAGGGCTTTGATCTGAAAACACCATGTAGAAACTTTCAAATAGGCAAAATATTTCACCAGGGGAAACAAAAATACTTTTCCCACTAAATGAAACAACTGGCTTAGCAGCACGAGCTCGAGCTACAACCAAGCAGCACGTGGGTTTGGATAGCGCGACTCCCACCACAATTGGTGAGAACCTGGCCCAGGTTGGCCAGAGAGGTGTTGGATGAACCATCCCTGGAGACATCCCAGGCCAGGCTGGACGGGGCTCTGAGCAACCTGAGCTGGTGAAGATGTCCCTGTCATGGCAGGGGGGGCACTGGGGGAGCTTTGAAGGTCCCTTCAACCCAAACTGTTTTGCGATTCCATGATTTTGCTTGCGCCCATCTACAAGTATATGAAAGTGCCTTTCAAGCGGCAGATATAATCTCATCCTCTCCACACAGAGCAAATGTTGCTCTTGCTGACCGGCAGTTCTGGGGAATGGTGGCAGGACTTGGCTGTCCCCTCTGCCCTTTCCTCGGGTGCCTACGAGGTGGCTTTGGCTTTGTGTTGGGGGCTGCAGGTACAGCTGCCTTGCAGATACATCTCTGCACCATTGCTCCCAGCATCAACCACTGTGGAGGAGAAAATGGTTGTAGCAAAGTACGGGATTGTAGAAGCCAGCAGTGAGAGAGGAAAAAGCTTCACTGAAGTTACTGGAGTAAAGGCAGAGCTAGGAATTGGCCAGAGCTTCAAAACACACCCTGTCCTACAGATCCTATTTGCTGGGCTTTTCACATTTCCTATCAAAGTGCAGGATGATCTTTTTTAGTGAAGAGAGTGTGGATTATAAATATCATCACAGATGAGTAAATCCTTCACTGGAGTGCAATTTCCTTTCTAAATCACAGCCCTTTGTGTTGAGCACCCTGTAATCATCAGGAAGTGTTTGGATAAAAGAGCAAATGCAGTTGTTTTCATACCCTCTGCCCTGTCATTTTAGTGCTATTTGAAGAGGATTTTAGCAGGTAAATACTTTCACATTGCAACCAGCTTTAGCATACACAAGCTTTTCTGTTTTCGCCTCGTTATAATTAGCCCAAGACAGAAATAACTGCAGTATACCATAAAGAAACACACATTCAAAGCTTTCCAGGGCTCATCATATATAGTGAGGTGGATATTTAATAGGATGCAACAGTAGTAGAGTGTCTATACATTTAACTTAAGTGTCATTCACTTACCATTATAGAGGGCCCAATGCAGCACGTGGTGCAGACGTTAGCTCAGGATGTGCTTTGAGCATCTCAGGGGGTTGTCATCTCACCACCTGCGCTGGGTGCACAGCACAGGCTTAAGACATGTCCTGCAGGACCCAGTCTGAGCAGAATGGTTTGGAGCAGCCGAGCTGGGCACCTCTTTTTTATAATTAGTGAAGGGAGTGAAACATCTCTAAGTGTACCTGTGGAAGTAGGTGCTCCAGCTGTCTGGAGACAAAGGTATCTCCTGCTCCAGGCTGTGGCTGGAGGAGCTGGGCAGAAGCCCCAGAAGAAACCCCATGGACTCCAGGCTAAATCCCAGGGCACATCTGGAGATGCTGAACCCAGGGCTGTTTCTGTTGGCAGCTCTCCATCTGCACAATGCCCTGCACATCCATGTTTCAGGGATGGGTGGTACCAATACAGAGCCGTCCACACCAGGGTGGGACTGGACCTTTACAAAGCATCTTCACCTTCAGGCCAGACACCCAGCCAGGGTGGAGCATCCTCCCTCCTTTCTGCTGATGCCTAGCGTCTGTCTTGGAGCCAGGGAGAGAAGAAGAGAGGATCTCATGGGGCAGATTCCTGGAGAGGGGCAGGGAGCCCTGTCTGCTGGTCCTTCTCCAAGAGCTGCTGAGGCACTTCGAGTGAGGAGCCACTGGCTGAAGTGCACGGACAGACTTTGGAAAAGGACCTTCTAGATGGTTCAAGTAAGGGTTAGCTGGTAGCAAAATGGTCGTTGAGGTCAGGCATCACCTTCTCAGAGGGTGCAGCTCAGTCAAACGAGCGCAGGCCATGGTACATCAACAACGTCAAGCAGAAGAGAATCTGCAAAGAGGGAATCAACATTTTTTCCAGGCCAAAATATCTGAAATAATGAGCAAGAAGGAATGCAAAGGGGAGCGGGTAGTAGCCAACATGGCTGAGCGCATTGCATACCTCGGCCAGCAAAGGCTTCGGCTGCAGGTCTAGGATAGCCCATGGGAAGAATAAAACATCCATTAAGCAGAGGTGTGGACCTGAGAGCGAGAAACAGGCCTGGGTTCATCTGGTGAATGGAGTAAAAGGCCAACTTCTCAGCCAAAGCAGGGTCTGGCTGTGGCTTGCAGAGCAGGGGGATGCTCGGTTTGCAGCTGGGTGACATGTGCCAGGAGCCCTGGCTGGGGACAGGGACTGAGCTACGCTTGGCAATTGTAGCCCACCCTGTAAGCATTTTGTAATTTCTGTAGTATTTGTGCAAGGATTGTTTCTTGTTTGTTTTCTCTCTCCATTTGTTTTAAGTTAAATTTTCTGCCTTTTTTTTTTTTAATCTTTCTAGTAGCACAGCTAAATAGTTGTCTCTGTAACTGAATCTAATATTCTAATCTGCTCTGACTCCACATGATGGAAAAGAGTTTGTTTTAAATAGCTGAAGCAAGATAATAAAAGAGAGAGGGGAAAAAAAAGTCAGAAGTGCCTGTCACTTGCAGAATTTACTCAGTGTTTGAAGAGAGCTCTGTGTAAACCCTGGAGAAAGCAAACTCTTAAAATACACACTGATCAGTCTGCAGGTGAACAGGCCGGCTTTGTCCCGCTCCAGTGTCTGCATCTCAAAATAAATACTGAAAAACTGAAACAGGTTTGTGAAAGACCTGTGAGAATGATTTGAAGCCTTCAACACTTGCCAGCTAGCGAGCTGGATTAAGAAACTCCTTCTAATTAATTCAGCAGAGAGCAGGTTAAGAGACAGCTCGCTCACTGCTTTAGGTACCTTCACAGGGAAGGACTCTGGATCTTGTCATACCTTGTAATAGTTAGATTAGAAAAGCTGGAAGATAGACAAATTCAAGATAGAAAGAAAACCGAAGTTTCCCATGATAGTAAACAGTTATTTTGGTGTTTCCTATGGCATTTCAAGTTCTAAAGCGAAAGTGAGCGCTCTGGAATGAGGAACTCATGTTGCGTAGTCCCCCAACTTGCCCAAAGCCAACGTTTCACCCTACACGCCTGTGGTTTCCTAAGGATTAGGGGCAGCTTTGCTGAAGGTGTAGGTACAACTCTAAGTCTGTTCATGGAGCAAATCCTTCCTGAGTAACCACCGGGCCAGACCCCGGCAGGTGCAGGTTTGGGTGATGCAAGCACAAAGCAGCATGTTAAAAGTTTGCATGATTGTGTAGTGCTATCCCTTATCCTGCTTCTCTTCAGAACTTTCCTCCCACCTGCAAAGAGCAATTCAAACCAAACCCAGACTTTTTTTGGTTGTTTTTTTTCCTTCTTACTCATTTTTTCCATCCTATTTCAACAGGGATATAAAGGCTACCCTGGACCACCAGGTCACCCTGGAGACCAGGTGAGTTTTCCTAGTTTCCAACACTGCACCTTTAGAAGCAGGATGGATTTGCTGGCCCCGATGCCGGTTTGGATGCTGTGCAGGCTGCTCGGTGCACACGGGGGATGCGCAGTGACCTCCCATCCCACCCACAGCTCCGCACGTACCGGCCGAGCACTGGTGCGTCCTGCGAGGACACTGCCCTGGGCTTTCTAAATTTAATTTTTAATTTATATTACTCAGCCACGTTAAGTTTACATGGTGGAAGAAATACCAGCTTACCCTACTCTCCTTTTATTTTTTACTTTTATATTGATTTCACCTGGAGTTTACGAACCACATTAAGTACTAACATGTAATTCACCTCCCAAAGCCCATTCCTCCTCTCCCCTTTTCTCCCCCATCTTTATTTGGTTAAGTCTGATGTTTGCAGTTCAGAAAAAAAAAAAAGGCAATGAATAGCAGGCCCTGTTAGCAATGATGTTAAAGGATATTATACATGAATCCATTTAGTTTGGAAGAATTTTGGCAGTGCTTCCCCACCAGTAAAACGGTTCCATATGCCAGATATAGATGCAGCCTTACACCTTCTCTTAGCCTCCTTGTTTCAAGCTCTCTGCTCTTTCGCCGCAGATGGAAGGGGAAATAGCAACACTTGCTTAATGCATGGATCGTATTGACTCTCATTAACTTATTCCACTGTCTACCCTTGATATTTTCTAGATTTGCATCAGGTTAATCCATTCCACCCTCCTTTTGCCGCAGCTCAAAGAATGAAGCGGCTAAAAATGCTTCCCAAGTGTGATGTTCACCTTAACTTCTGTGCCTTCTCTCTTTTCTTTCCAAAGGGCGAACGAGGACCAGCCGGGAGTCCAGGTGCCAAAGGTTATCCTGGCAGGCAGGTGCAGTAAATCTCATCGTGCTGTGCACAGACTAGGGATTTGGGTGTGCAGGTAGCTGAGTATGTGCCCTGCTAAATCTGTGCCCCACTGAAGGCAGCGTAGACCTCTAGAATGTGTCTGAATATATTTTCCTTCTTCCCTCCCCAAGATGTTGTGTTAATGAGACAGTCTTTCAACGTTGGAGGACACTAAGGTTGTTAGAAAGTATTTTATGCCTATGATAGATAAAACCTGCATTTCTATAGCAAAATCTGACGTATTTTTGCTTCAGTATAACAACATGGGGAGAAAATAGCAGAGGAACACACCTGCAAGCTGCTAACCCTTCACTTTTAGGCACATTTTACATTGAATGTTGAACATGTTAGAAAGCCGGGGCAGAAGAAGGCATGGTACCAACACAAAGTATTTAGATAAATTCACTAACGTAATCCTGTATGTACATATAAAATTATACGTGGACCATATAAATCATATTTGCAGATGCAAAAAAAAAAAAAATGGAAGAAAACCAAGTCTCTTTTCCTTCTGAAAAAATTGCACAAAGACAACTTTAGGAACGGAGCAGCATACAAAGGAAAATGGATCAAAATTGGACACTTTATGGTCTTACTGGTGTAAGATGCTGAACAAATGGAATCTGTGGAGGGCAGAAGTCCTGGCCCTGTCACATTTTACAGGGAAATGAATTTGTCATGGTTTTCTTAAGTCAACACATCCATGTTGGATTCCCCCACATTCATATTTTAGTACACAGCTAAGACCCCAAATATTTGCCAGGAGCATTTCAGCCTTACCATGAGTTCATATGTGAGTTTTTACCCAGATATGTACGTTTTTAGACTAAATGTGAGCTAGATACGCAGAACAACTCTGCATGCCCCCTGCCTCTGGCTATTCTACATTTGAAATGAAATTGGTGCCTCACTTAGCAAATTTGGGGTGGAATATACATATGTGGGCTGGAGAGTGCAGGTGGAGGAACTGGCTGAGAGTTTTATGCACCTGACTAAATGCCCCATTTATGCTCTGAAAGGCTCTTAGAGATTTGCATGCCAAAGCATCTCCTAGGTGGGAATGTGTATTAGATGACTAATACCAAGCGGTCCGGGCTGTATTGCTCATACAAGGTTAATGAATGCTGGTTCCCAATTCGCAGCACTGCGCTGCCCATCAGATAAGCAGGGTGAAATCTTTGCGCTTGACATACGAAGAACAGAAACGGTTTCTTAAAATGTAGTTTGGGTCAGGAAAGTGAATTTTTTTCAAAAGGCAGCTTTTTTCAGCATATCTGAATGCTGTGTGTATCCAGCGTCAGAACTGTTTGCTTTCCTGAGATTTTACTGCTTGTTACTGCTGTCAGCTGCGCTGGCTCCGCGGTGCTATGGGAGACAGCGCTTGGCTCTGGTCTGACTTGCGCATCACAGGCAGAATTGTTAACTTCACCCCATGGCTGAAATCTTTGGCAACGATGCATGAGGCAGGAAAGAGCACAACCTGCCTTTCAGCTCCCAGGCTGAGTGCGCAGCGCTGCCAGCTAAAGAAAATATGGGCTTAGCATTGGGGATTTTTTCTCCCCCTCTTCCAAAAAAGCCCAACAACACTTGGAACTAGAAAAAAAATTGACCTGGAAACTTGCTAGAAGACAATAAATTTAAGAATTCATTATGCGTTTTTAGAGGGTTCTGTTTCACAGTACTTCAAGTGAACGGCAATAAGCATTGGGAATGTGCTTTCAGTTCTTCCCATAGCTGTTGATGCTGCAAAGGGTTAGAGATATTGCAGAACCTGCACTAAGTGACTTTCTAGGCTGTAGAAATCAGGAAGGATTTCTCACTGCCTGTGTTCCCTAAACAGGTATTGAAATACTTGTGTTATTTGCTGTGCATGTCTTGAGTGAGGCAGGAAAACGGGTCGAGGGCTGTCGGGTACAGAGCATCGCTGTCCATCGCATCCCAAGTGTAACGCACCCTCCGTGCTCCCCGCTGCCTTCACCGTTTCGGTCTTTATGATCAGAAATCTCTCCCTCAGCCCCGGGGAAAGCTCAGGGTGTGCAGCAGTCTCAGGTTCTGCAGAGTCCCAGCTCCCCGACAATGGGAGATTTGTTATTTGTACCATTTTTCCCTTTTTTCTCCTTTGTCGATGCGCTTTGGAGTCGGCGCTGAAAGCAGAACCACGCGGGGACGGTGCTGGGGGTTTGGCACTGCTCGTTAGGTTAAATTAAAGCCTGCCCACATTTGTCTTTGTTTTTTCCCTTCTGTTCCAGGGTTTACCTGGCCCCATAGGGGAAGCTGGTCCTAAAGGCAGCCGGGTAAGCAGCCTCTCGCTTGTCTTTTCTCCCTTTGTTTTCACCAAAGGCTTCTCGAGAAACTTTATGCTTAATTTTGCCGTCCTGAGACTGATGGTTTTTATTCACCGGATTCGGGGGATTTAAACTGCTCATCTCTTGTTTATTGAAGCACTGCTAAATTTTTTTAAATTAAACACATAATGTACCAAGATCAAAGTTCACCCGTAGTGCTGGTGATACATCAACTCCTTCAAAGCTCACATTGCAGAAAAGAATGGCATCCAAATTCCTACCAAAGACCAAATTCTGACGTTTCTGCAAGCCCCATCTCCCAAAGGCCTCTTTAGTTTCAATAAGTGTGGTTCAGCGGTCTTTGACCATGCTGAATATGGACTCTTTTGGGTATAGTCCTGAGGTTGGGAGTGATTTATATCGCTATGCAGAACAGCAAGCCAGCATCTTGAAGCCACGTGCAAATTCAGACATTAATATCTCTGTTCTGCCTGGTTTTGCTCACCAAATTGAATTGCTGGAGATTCATTCTCCCTGCAAAGGATTTTTTTTTTAACCAATTAAGACTCTCGTTAATCACATTTTGTTCTTTTCCTGCAATTATAAACTCACAATGAGATTCTGAGCCAATAACTTCCCCCCTTTCTCTGACATGTGATACGTTTTCTATATGCAGTAAATTCAACCAGCTGGCTTTCATCACTGGGAAAACTGCAAGGAATAAACAATGCTGACCCTGTAGCCAGCTGTATTCCGGGGCTGGGAAGGAGATGGCGTGTTCCATGTCCTGCAGGAAGATCTGAGATAGCGCAGCTTGCTCACCTCACTTCTGCAAGCGATAGAGTTCCCCCTGGTGCATCTGTTTCACTGGCCTAACCAGGACCTCATGTAATTATCATGCGGGAGATGTGCAGAATGTAAGACTAGAAAATGATTTTTCACTTTGAGTGCTCAGGACTGAAATATTTATAGCTACCCAAGAAAGCCGTTTCTCAGTCAGAATTGGATTTTAAGGTGAGATCCCTGTATTTGGTGGATTGAGGGAGCCAACCGCGGGCTCTTCTCCATCCCCCACTTCTGTTTCTTTTTGTCCTTCTGCAGGAAGTGGTTCAGGAGTTCTATGGTTTGTCTTGGGGTTCAGGAGGCACAGACAGCATCATTTTAATGCGGCTGTATTTCCCGGCCTAGGTGTCATCCCTAACGGAAGGGCAACCTAAAGGGAGCAGTGGACTGGTGAAAATATTTGTCGGGGTCAACAGTAAGGGACTTAGCGACGATGGAGAAAGAAAGATGATAGAAAATCAGTGTTAACACTTGACTCTGGTAACAGCGAGGTGCCACTGAGGGGGCTCCCTGCTGAAATTCACTTCCTCTTGATTCTGCATGTTTGGCACAAATTAGTCCTTTGCAAAGGACCGGCACACAAGGTAACTTTGTGCTAACTGCTGAGCAAAGAGGATTAAACACAAGGCTTCGATTGTTGCAAGGGAAGGGAAACGCGGCGTTTGTGTCCTGTCTTAGCAGGATCCCAAGGCTGCAGAGAAATGTCGCCTACTTGAAAACGCGATGCCTGCCGATGAGTGTGAAAGGAGCAGATTTTGTGTGAAAGGAGCAGATTTTATGAGAAACGTGTTGGTGCAAAGGAGGCTTATTTACAACTGGGTGTCGGAGGATCTGTGTCTATGCAAAGTTGAGCCTTGTGCACCAGCCTTAAGAGCCTGCAATGTCACATTCAGCCCCCCCATGCTACTGGGACTGACAAAGTGTTTGCAAAGGGTCTTGGTGGTACCGCTGAGTTTGCAGGGAGAGGCTTCAGGCAGAGCCGTGACCGCTCGCTCCTCTCTCAGCAACAGGGGGGTCGGCAGCCCCACGTGCCAGGAGAAGGTGTTTGTGTGAGAAGGGGCTGCAGCGTGTGACCCCTATGTGACACAAGACAAGCTTGGTACAACACGACGTTTTCACAACACGGTTGGGAATGAGCGCCAGAGGCAGGGAAAGAGCCTTTGCAGAGACAAAAGGAGGTGTGGGCATGTGGATTCCTTTTGCCATCACTCTTGCTAACCTTGAACCGAGCTCCGTTTCCCCCAGGTATACTCAGAGCCAGCCCAGGTAAGGTTTCTTCTTGCTGGCTTCTTGCTGCCTGGAGTCCTCATGATCCCTGGTGTGAGGGTATGTGCCCTTGGACTACATCGTGGAAGCCAGCACCATGCAGTCCATGGGCATATACACTTGCCTCAAGGTTTATTTCTTCACGGCTGCCATTGACCAACGCTGGAGGATGCTCTGCTGTTCAGGAAACACAGGCTGACTGGTTGCTAATGGAGGAATGTATCTTTACTACTTGTTTCCTCTTTTCTTTAGGGATATATTGGTCTCCCAGGATTATTTGGGCTACCAGGGGCTGATGGAGAACGAGTGAGTATTTTGTGAAAAAAACCTCGGTGTGTCACTTGAATGCAGTTCTTCAGAGCCTGTTGTAACCTTCTCAAGAGGCAAGCATGCCTGATGTTTAACCAAACCTTCTTTAGCCTGTTTCTACCCTTGCATGAAGACCTGTGTCCCTGTGTGATGTTGTCACTCAGCTCAGGAAAGCCCAGGGTCATCAGACCTCACCATTGCATAGAGAGGAGTTTTTCTATATTGTCCTTCACTTAAAAACCTGCCTTCCTCCCCCTCCTCACTAGTTCATCTTAGTGCGATGGGGCAGGGGGAGAATGTCCCTGGAAATTCCCCGTTCCCACAGGAGTGACATCCCATCCACAGTGCCCCAGTGTTTTGGGTGTCCAGCTGGAGGTGTCTGGAAGGAGCCTGGCTGTTGGAGGTGACAGTGCCGGGGACTTTCTGATGACGTCTCTCCTTCCAGTTGGGCAGTCAAGACTGGGCCCTGTTGGACGGGCAGCTGTGGCTGTTGTTCCCATGTGTCCCCTCTTTCCCCAACCTTTTCATTGTGCCTTCTCCGAACCCACACATTCAGAGCTTTGCAGGACCTCCCTTGCTATTTTGCTCTTCTCCCCCATGTCCCCCCACCTTCCTGGTCTGTACCCACCCAAGGACCCCCTCTTCCTCCTGCAAGAGCTCCTAAGGAAGGTCATTGTAAGACAAAGACTGTTCTATTCCAGCTTCTCCTCCCTCAAACCCAAGCTCCAGAACAAGAGAGGCCCCGGGAGCGTGTGGGAGTGAGCGCGTGTGTGTGTGCCTGCCTGGGAGGGGACAACCCCGCGCTCTAGAGTCGCTGATTTAATGCTTGTATAACTAAATAAGAAACATAAACACAAGTTCTCCAGCGAGTGCCTTGGCGGCGGCCTTCGTTTGGTTCCAGACCAGTAGCTTAATGACTGCTCCTGCTAAGCACAGCCCCAGCCAGTTGCCCTGGGTGTGGATGCTGCCTGCGTGTGTCCTCGGGGAGGGCCGTAGTTAGCGGGTGAAGGTTAATTAATTGTCTTCTGCTCTCGCAGCTGACTGCGAGTAGCTGACATTTTGATTCCTGAACAATGCCGCAGTCATTAGCCTGTTTCGCATTCCCCTTTCTCTCCTAGTTTTGTTTTGTATTGTTGGTTGGCTGTTTGCTTTCTCAACCAGACCTATTATTTTCTTCTCTTTTTCTCTGTGTGTTTTCCTTGCAGGGGATCCCTGGAGTTTCCGGGAAGAGGGGCAAGATGGGTAGGCCGGTAAAGTTTTTCCTCGTCTATTATGCAGACCTTGTTGAATGAAACTGGAAACAAAACATCTGGCTTTTGGCTGGGTCCCTTCATATCTTCTGATGGGAACTAAATGGGGAGATCAAACAAACCTTTCCGTGTCTCTATTCTCAAGCAGGAAGAAACCTGAAGATACCAATATTGTTCGTTTCCTTTCTTTCATGCTCTGTCCACTCCACGGGCATTTTTGTTCTTTTTTCATGCACTGTCTCCATGCTCCCTTGGATCCTACACTTCTCAGATTCTCTTCTGCAACATCTTGCCCTCCATCCAGCCTCTTCCCTGAGTGCATTTTGTAATTCCCACCGTGACTGCAGCATCCCAGGTGTCTGTGCTCACTCTGGTACATTCACTGCTCCGTGCTCCCGCTACTCCCATTGCATTTGACTCTTTTTGCTGCAATTCTCTCCAACCCTTGTACCATCCTGATTTGCATAACAAACGTGCACTTTTGTATAGAAACATTTTTGTCCTTGGTGGTGGTAGAGAGTTAAAGCAGATCAGATGAAGGCACCTTTGAGGAGCGAGGAGATCAGGTCGATTTGAGGCTTGGCCAGGAGGAAGAGGTGTTTGCAGGGAGAGCTGAATACAAGGTGGAAACTCTGAGAGGTGCGTAGAAGAAAGGGTTTGTGCTGACTGTAGCAAAAGGCAAAATAAAAGCAGGTGAGAAAAGTACCGAAATGAGCAGAGGAAACAAGGAAAGGACAGAAAGGAAAGCCTTTCCCACATCAGCCTGCTTCCTTTGCCAAAATCTATCAAGATTTTTTGCTCCGGGAGTTAGCAGAGAGATCGGGCATGTTCATGCTCTGGTGTCTCACTGCCTTTACACCTTGTTCTTCGTGTTAGCCTGAATTTCTCTCACTCTCTTGACATCATTGTGCTCACAGGCTCCTTATAAATGTCCACTCACCCACACACGGAAAAATGCAGTGCTTTCCCCTTGTCACCCTCGCACGCAAACGTGTGCTTTCCAGGAGTCCCATGCCTCCTGCTTGCTGGTGTTCTCCCAGTAAAAGCCTCACAAACATCCCAACAGTGCCACATTCAGCCCGGCTGGCTGTTCCCCTCTCTCTGGGGTGAGGGAATGTCAAGCAAATTTTGGCGTTGGAGGCAGTGGAAATCTCTACCAGATTTTACGGTTTTGTAAACCGCTGGTTACACCAGAAACGTCTGCGATGAATAATTGCAGAGAGCAGTATATGTAACGGTGACTCATTGACCAGAGCAAAACAAACAAAGCAACAGTCGTTATGTGCAGGGATTCTGCTCTGTGTCCCTGCACGGAGCACGCTGGAGCCTCCAGGCGTTCCAGCTCTTGTTTGGCTCGAGTTTGGCATCTTCCAGGCAAGGGTTTGTGTCTGGCAGTCACTGTTACAAACAAGAGGCTCCCCTGAGATCAGCGGGGAATCTCTCAACCACGGAGGTATTTAGGCTGGGATCTAGAGAAGGGATTAAACAGCTGCGCCTGAGCACCTTTGTTCTACTCGGCTCTTTCAGAGAGTTTTGGCTCCGTTCCCATTGCATGATATCGGGTTTAATAAGAAATCTTGAATGAACTGATGCTGATGATTTGTAATACCGAGCGTGAACAAAAAGATTAAGTGACATCCAGCGTTATTCGGGAAGTGACTGGGAGAACGGAAAATAGGAACCAACTGACCTGGTTCTTTTCCCAACACTTATCTCCTGCCCTGGGCTGTCTCCCAGCTGGTTCACAGTGTTTGCAAGGGATTTTTCTGGTTGCTCACATCCCCACACAGCTTTAGGTTTGCTAACGTGGCTACTGCTACCGTTCTCCTTCAGTGTTGTCAGTGCAACAGAGAGCTCTTGGATGGTGGCTAATAAGGGTTTCCAAAGGTGGTAAATGCTCTGGGAAGTAGGGAAGGAGTTGATATCAAATCTGTTTCTCTACCTAGTTTTGTTTGGGATGAGAGACAGCCGCAGATTAGATGCTGAGCAGAGGGGGACGGGGGGAGTTTGCATGTGACACCGTGGGCCTCCGAGGGTGATGTAAGAGGGAATGATTAAAATAGAAGAACTGGATATGAGTCAGACCTTGAAACCCTTCCAGGGAAGTTAAGTTTTGCAGAGCTGTGAGGGACATGGTGAATCTGTCGTGGAAACAGCCGGCTCCACCTCCCGCTCCGCTCTCCCTGCAGCGCATCCGCAACATAGGAGGCGAATGCGTTTGTAATGTATGAGCCATGGTGAACTCTTGGGCAAGGAGAGGGTTAGGGGTTGGCTAGGGAGACAATTGGGATTAAAGTACAATGCACTAGGGAGGCTGAAATAACAGCAGTCTGTGTGTCTCGGATCTGCTGGCTGGTTTAGGGGTATGCTGGAGGTCTGGAGCTGAAGCGGCTGGTTGGTTAAACTTCAGTCTTGCCAACGCAGTGGCTGAAAGGAATGGCTTTTTATCGTGATGTTGTGAATCTTTAAAGTATTCGGTTGAGCAGCTGGCAAAAGAAAAAAAGCAAGAAGGATAAAAGGCCCCATTGCTATGAGGGCTGTGGTCCGCACCGTGCGGGGGGAAGGAATGAGAGAAGCTGTTGTTACCTTCTGTCTTGGCACACAGAGGTGATATATCAGCCCTCGTTCATCTTTGGAAAGGAGATGTGCTGTCACTGAAGGAGGTGACCTGCAGGAAGAGGAGGTGCAGGTAGTGATATGCACTTTTCTTCTGCTATGGGAGATGTGTAGCCAGGATCAGAGATGTCTGCACTGCAGGTTATATTAAACTTCAAATAGAGTGTCATGTTTTCAGAAGTTCTCAAACGCTGTTAGAGAAAGAGACTTAAAAGGAAAGTTTCAGAAAATGTACCC
Source organism: Patagioenas fasciata (assembly GCF_037038585.1). NCBI lineage: Eukaryota > Metazoa > Chordata > Aves > Columbiformes > Columbidae > Patagioenas > Patagioenas fasciata. Next base: position 6,030,317 of record NC_092539.1, read on the forward strand.
AAAGAGCTTTGAGCTCTTCGTTTTGTTCATCTTCATTACTGATAGGTGCTTAGATCTCTTTTTTCATGTAGAATATCAGTACTGCACCAGCTGTGCTATCTTACGCCTGACTTTTGCTTACAATGTTTTATTAGTAGAATTATTTTAAAAGGAATAGAAAGGAAGGAGCAAGACATAGTTATTAATTCTTGGGTTTGTCTGAGGACTGCTGGTCCTGTACCTGGAGCTTCGTTGAATGCTTGGAGCATCACTATGTCAGGTACCATGCAAACACCTCATGAAAGAAAAGCTCTGGCCCCAAGGGTCCGTGGGCTGGATTGTACCCGGGATGCGTGGCCAGGAATGCTGACACCTCTGTGAGAGCGGTTGGCGTTTGCCAAGGCAAGGTGGGGAGATCCTGCAGCGCTCAGTGCCTGCACAGGAGGAGGAGGAGGAGGATTCGGGCCCTGCTTTATCCCCATGGTGTGCAGCTTCAGACTGGCTGTGTGGTTCTTCCGGGCTGTGTGCAAGACAGGGGTAATACACTCGATTCTCCTTTGAGCTCAGTAGCTAAAACTTAGCCTGTAAAAGCCAAAGATCACCACTTAGATGTCAAGGAAGAGCTGCCATAAAGTGGTATGTGGATTTCAAGTAGTAAGCATGAGTGCACAGGTGAGTCCAGAAGTCTCCCGTCCCTCTGCCTATCAGCCACATCGTGGAGGCTGTGAGAGCCAGCTGTGACCTGGCAGCCGCCCGAGCGTGGCCTCAGGACTCGTTTGAGCCTCATCGCGGTGGCAAGCTGCCGAATCTGGCATCCGATTTCTATGAGCTGACCACAGCCGGCGTCCCCCTTGCCAGCTCTCAGCTTGTAACGCAGCGGCGCCTTCTTGCCAGGCTATTTTTCACGTCTGCTGTCTTCTTCCATGTTAACTTATAAAGTTAATGTCTTAACTCCTGCCTCCAGTGAACACCAAGCCTCAATATATTCTTTTTTGCTGCATCTGATAAGTTGTTGGAGATGCGTGTGATAATTTTACACTCCACTCCAAATTGGGAAGGCTGTTGCCTCATATGAAAAGATATTACCTTGTGAGAGACATGAGATAGCAAAAGCAGGGCTACCTTTGGGTTGGGAAGGTTTCATTTTACAGCTTCCCCCAACCTTTTGATATATGGCTGAGATAACTTAGTGGTGAACGTAAGCGCGTGGGGCTTTGCCAAGTTACACGGTCTCAGCTGTTGTCCGTGCAAACAATGAGGGAACATGTTTTGCCATGCGTCTGGACAGGCTGGCATAACCACAAATTACCGAGAAAAGTAAATGTTGCCCCTTTCTGTAGGGACTAAGAGAACAAACATCTCCTCTCTTGTTGCTCCAGCCCTTTCTCTGCTTTGGATGCAGCCGAGGTCCTTCCTTGCGCTTGGAGTGAGCCAAGCGAGAGTCTCCGGCACCACACGAGTTGAGATTTGGGAAACTGGTAATAGCATTTCAAAGTATCTCTTCTTCAACAAATCATGAGTAAAAATCAAATGGGCTCCCTGTGGATGCAAAGAGGCAGCCCATATGGCTTTTCTTACAAGAAACATGACCTAGGCGTGCACCCATCTCACCTACAGCACCGATTATCATGGCTCACATGGGCTGCTGAAGCTCCAGCCACATCTCTTTCGTCACTGAGACCTTGCTACCTACCAAAAAAAAGGAGGAAGAATGGAGCTGTACTTCCCTCTAAACACTGAGAAACATTTTAAAGAAATATTGGAATTCAAATTTAAAAATTGCTAAAGAACTAGGGATTTTTCCTGTTAACTGTCTAAGTCAATTCTTTGCTATAATTTTTCTTTGTTAACCCAGGTTTTTAGAATAGATCGGGGTGGCTCTCGCCGCCCTGGGAACCAGCGCTGGGTCTGGCCCAGCCACCCCCCGCACCCACCTGCGAGGGACTCGCGTCTGCTCTCCCCATCACGAACGTTCTCAGAGCCCTAAGCTGCCAACATAAGCTACACTTGTTTATTTTATTCTCCTTTTTTTTTTCCAGTGAGTGCCTTCTCTCACTCTCAGCCCTGCTTCCCCACCACTGCCTCTTTTTTTTGTTGTTTATTTAAATTGTTTGACTTTCAATTTCCATCCCTGGGGAGGCTCCTGGGCAGAGATTCACCTTGTCAAAGCCAACTGGCAAATAGAGTCTTTCGCAGACAAGACAGGAGGGCTGGTTGGTTTTGAGCAGTTTCACCTTCAGCCAACAGGAAAATAAAATCCTATTTTTGGAGAAGGATTCTGTTGGCGTGAAGACCTGCCAGGATTCCTCGGAGCAGCGGCTGCCAGACTTGCCTCCCTTACTCCGTCAGGAAAAGCGTTTTAAATGGAATCAGATGTTGTGTACATACAACACACCCACCCACATGTGCACACCTGAAAAGGCCCTGGGGAAGCGAAGGACCCGGCGCATCTCACCCATCTCTGCTTCCCTGGGGACAGCTGCTTCCAGGGACAGGGGACAAGAAGAGGTGGCATCTACTCAGCCCAGGAGCAGCCCTTTGAACGGAGAGGTGGAGCGGGATGCAAACCCCTGATGCAGGAGGAGCTGGTTCCAGTGTCTGTCTGGGGCTGGTTGTTCTCAGCAGGGGTCTCTTGGCATATGGAAGGACGCCCTTTGCAGGGAGGGTGGATGAGCAGGAATTGAGGTGCTGTTGTAGGATCTTAGAGATTGAGTCACTGGGTCAGCTTCAGCGTTCTCAGTGTTACCTGGGATAAATCAGTTTGCATCTCTCTCTGCCTCAGTTTCCCCTCTAACAGTGGTTCCTCAGCTCCACCCAGTGCAGTGAGGACAAATTTCGCAACCACCGTAAAGCTCTGCTTGGGGTGAGGACAGGAGAGCACCAAAGCACCTGAATCCTGCTTAGTGCAAACCATTTCGGATGCTTTTCCTCCAACACCTCTTCAAGCTTCATCTTGCTTCTTTCATTGAACTTCTCCTTCACACAATGTGAAATCCATTCAGCTGAATGGATTGTTTCATTCCTTCTTCACCTCGTCTCTGTATTTCCCAGCTGTGAGATAGAGCCAAAAGTTTTGCCATACCTGAGTGCAGCCGCTGAGGAGGAGCACCCCGCTGAGGAGGAGCACCCCGCTGAGGAGGAGCACCCCGCTGAGGAGGAGCACCCCGCTGGCCCCCCGGCCAACAGAACTTGTTATTTGAGCGTTTTCCTCCCAGCTCTGCTGCCATTTGCCATCCCTTCCCGGTCCCTGGTCCTTCTCTGCATGTCCCCTCCCTCCCACAGAGCAGGCAGGATGCATGGGCTCCGTATTTTTTACTGGAGTGTTTTCCTTGCTGTCCCAATTCTTGAACATAATTTCCAGGGACTAGACTTTCTGGAAAAACAGTCGCACTCTGAAAAACGGTGGATTTTCTGTACCAACAAAAACCTCTGCACTCGCTTTGGAAAGGTCGAAAGACTCTGGGTGTCTCCTGCAATGGGCTGCCAGTTGCTACCTGCCTGTCGGCCAGTGCCATAAAATGGTCTCCCTGCCCTATGTGTTCTCCCTTGGTTCGGGCTCCTCAGGCTGCTGGAGGAGGAGAGGAGAGGAGAGGAGAGGAGAGGAGAGGAGAGGAGAGGAGAGGAGAGGAGAGGAGAGGAGAGGAGAGGAGAGGAGAGGAGAGGAGAGGAGAGGAGAGGAGAGGAGAGGAGAGGAGAGGAGAGGAGAGGAGAGGAGAGGAGAGGAGAGGAGAGGAGAGGAGAGGAGAGGAGAGGAGAGGAGAGGAGAGGAGAGGAGAGGAGAGGAGAGGAGAGGAGAGGAGAGGAGAGGAGAGGAGAGGAGAGGAGAGGAGAGGAGAGGAGAGGAGAGGAGAGGAGAGGAGAGGAGAGGAGAGGAGAGGAGAGGAGAGGAGAGGAGAGGAGAGGAGAGGAGAGGAGAGGAGAGGAGAGGAGAGGAGAGGAGAGGAGAGGAGAGGAGAGGAGAGGAGAGGAGCCGCTGCTTACAGGGATGAAACAAACGGGGTAACAAAGTCTGCTTGTAATTCCTAGGCTGCTTGTTTTGGTTGAATAGCACTGGGTTTGTTCCTGAGGAACATCGCTGTCCTTCAGGCTCAGGCGGGGGGGGGGGCACTGAAAAAAAAATGGCTTTTACAGACGTGTGAGATCCCATAAATTAGGACACTGTGGTCACTGGAACTGTTATTGTGGTTTAAATAGCTCCTGCTTACCCCATGGAAAGAAAGCACTTGCTTTTTCATTAGGGGCTTGAAAGATTGATTGTTTCCTGCTGTGCACAGGGCTGGTGGGATGGCTTTCCCAACCTGGGCTGGGTCTTTGGAGACCGTAGGGATGCTGAAATCTCCTTCACGCCGCAGCCACCAGCCTTGGTCTCATTTAATGTGCGAAAGACTGTTCATGCTCGCGTTGCCAAGCTCAAATATTGAGCTAGGCTGCCTGGGGTTAGCTGAATTGAAGCTGCTCTTTCCATTTGTCTCCTCCTCTGGGTTTGTTTTGCAGCTCAGGGAGCACCCATTGCCCTGCGATCTGGGCCTGGGAGGGGGCTCGTGCCAGCAGAGCAGGTGGCATCTAAAGGACAATCAGGCATTGGCAAGGACAGGCTTTGCTGCTGAGTGCCGATGCCAGCCCTCGCTATTCTGGGCTTTTTCTTCTGTTTCCTGCCACTTTGCCCCTTTTCCATCCCATCTCGAGGATGGACAGAAATCCTTGCTCTGGGGGGAGCCGCGTTGTGCTGTGAACAGGTTTTATTGTCGAATCTCTTACTGGGCAGCATTGGCCAAGTGACCTCAGGTACTCGGCTCTCTGCCTTCAAAATGGGAATAATCTGCTTTTTTAAATACTTGGAGATCTGCTGTTGGAAAGGCTGTGTAAAAGCTTGATTTTTATTAACTCTGTTACCAAGTGCCTCAAATCTCCCTTGTCTTTATCTTCAAGCAGTGAGGTTAGTACTAGAAACTGAGGCACGAAAAGATATTAGTGGGAAATACGAATTTGAGTAGTTCCTTATCTGGACACTTTTACTCTGGCAGAGGAGTGCATTGTTTATATCACATTGGAAGAGATTTAAACCAAATTCAGAAAATGCTCTTAGTCTGGAGCAAGCATTCCTTTAGGTGATATTATGCTGCTGTAGCAATATCAATTAAATTTTACTATTCAGGGTAGTAAAACCTTCCCGCATTGGCAAGACCTTAACTTGACAGAAGGCACTTGAGCAGCCACAGGGCCAGGCGGCTCAGTGACATCCATGGTCGCTGTGCCCAGCTCAGTGACATCCATGGTCGCTGTGCCCAGCTCTGTGACATCCATGGTCGCTGTGCCCAGTTCTGTCCTCTGAGAAAGGGAAGATGCAGCGGTGGGGGTGCTGAGGGCTGTGAGTGAAATCCGTAACAGCACAAGTACAGTATCAGTCTGTGCACACTCATGTTTTCCTTGGCAAGTTGTACAACTGTAAACAGCAGAATATTCCAAGACGGGATTTTTTTTGGTTTTTTTGGTCTTGCCTGAGCAATGAATTTCCCTGCGCATCCCTGTTCCGATCTTATTGATTCAGCATGTAGCAGAGTTATTTTCCCCCTTTTTTTCATTAGAGAAAATTGTAAATCCCTCTGCCTTCATTTTATATTTGAGGTCTTTGTCTCTAGACGGCAGGAGGCCGTTTCCAGTGGTTGCTGACCACAGCTTCGTGGTGTGTGCACGGGCTCAGGGGACACAGTGCCCAGCTGGAAGGAGTCGGACAACTTTCCCATGCACAGTGATGCCCATAAAATTGAAGTATTGAGTCCAAGCAAGTGGTAGCTTGTGTCCATTCAGAAGTGTGTGCTGAATGCTGTAGGGAATTGGTACAGAAGAGGTGAAATGCTGGCTCTGAGCTTGGTGGTCTCCTATCTCTCACCATAGGTTTGACTAAGTATCTGTTTATCTGGTTGTGTTGACCAGGAGCTGTAAACCCTCAAAGGTGAAGGGAGGTCTTGGTTGACATCTCTGACTGCAGAGCTTCCCAGTATAGTTTTCCTGTTCTCTCTGCTGTGATCATTTCAAATTTCAGTGGTGCTGATGGGTTTCCACATAGTGTGTTGCTGTTGGCTGTCGTGTTTTGCTTCCTTCAGGTTTGCTTTCCCAAGGTAACCAGTGTTTGTAGTATACAGGGGAGCAGGCAGGGAGAGAGAGCATCCTTCTGGTGGGATCTCTTAGCCCAGAATATGATTTTGTTGTATCTCATGTCTGGTGGATATTTCTTCTGAAAGAGGATAGAAACACTGTATCTTTCAATACAGAATCTGATCTTCCGAATGCGGGATTATAATTTCACGTGTAAACTATACAGCATAATCTTCAGGGCTGTGTATTCCTAGTTGGACATGTTGGAGTACTTGAGTGAACCAAAACGAAGACAGGAGCACCTATTTCCACCCCTTCTCTCTGCTCTGCTCACTCACGTTGCCTTTCTATGTGATGCTGCCATATGAAGCGTGCCCAGCGCTGACAACTGGTGCTAAGAAAATGCTGATTAAGGTTGGACGTAGCCTGTGGGACAAGAACGTGCCAGGTCCAGCAGCCCCAGCGATGCAGCTTTTCACAGCGTGGCCCTTCCTTTCTCCTCGCTGATTCTTCCTCTCAAGGCTCCCATTAGTTAATAAGTTGAACGGTACTTGTGGTTGCCCTTCACTGGCCCCAGGAGAGAGCGGTGAATCAGCTCTTGGCCTCGCGGAGCCGCTCGCTGGGCGGCTGTGCTGGTGGAGCAGGGATGGTTTGGATGAGGATGGATGGTCCATGTTTCTTTGTGAGCTGCTGCCTACCGAAACGCTGCGCTGGGTGCAGGGGGAGCGCTTGTTAAGCTGGTTACCTTTACACCTGTGTGCATCAATAACAAATACTTGTGTTTGCCTCCTCTTCTCAGGGTTTTCCTGGTGATTTTGGGGAACGAGGACCTCCAGGCATCGATGGGAACCCAGTAAGTTGAGAGCTTTTCCCCTTCTCTCTTTGTCTTGCAGTAGACAGGACCATGTACTGTGTCATACTAGTTGGAGCATCATGCTAGTTAGAGATGAAAGAAGCTTTAAAGTTTGGTGGCAGCTTCTAGCATTTTGGTTTTGTCCCTCCTGAAGAACAAATGTACATCCCTGCCCTGCTCAAGCATGCTGCAAATTCCCACGTTTGTCTCAACACCCTGTAACTGCCAGGTCACCATATTGCCATTTGCTTTCTGTCTCCACCTATTGCCTTTCTTGCACCTTGGTCTTGATAAATGCTTTCTAGGGTATGACTAGAAGAAAAATCAAGAGAGAAAAGGTAGGGCTGTTGCTCCTCGTGAGCAGGCGATGTTTGGAGCATGTTGTCCATACCACAGGGCCTGATGTAAAGCCTGTGGCGGCTGCAGGAATCACCTTGGTGACTGGTGTGCTCTGAGTGGAGCCTTGTATGAACATAACGGGGACATGGGACAGACAGAGGAACGTATCACCATGAGGCACCGCAGGCTTGAGTGCACATAAACCCTCAGAGGAGCAGGTCATGTACTCAGTTGGATAGAGCTCTGAGATACATAAAGAGACTGGTCCTCTCCTTTCCACCACATTTCATTCTCTGATGCAGGTTAGCGAGCTGATACCACCTGGTTTGCACCTCCCTAGCCTGTAGAAGTAATATTCTAAAGTGCTCCAAGCTCAGTACTTTTCCTTTTCTGAAGTGAACGTTAATACTGGTGCAAAAAGTGCCAGATTCCCCACTCTGGTGTCTGGGCGTGGTGAGGGACAGACAGACAGACACCACAGCTCAGGGTTCTGCTGCCCCAGCCGGCCCTGGCACAGCAGGGGGAGAAGTCCCGAGGCTCCTGAGTTCTTGGCCTCTCTCCGGTCTTCATCTGACCCCTGCTGGCTCTCCAAGAATGGGATGTGTCTCCTGGGAATTGGGTCAGGATGGTTCCAGAGACTATTTAAGCAGCTGGATGCTGATAAGGTTTATTTTGCTCTGCTCTTGTAGCACTTAATACCAAACAGTTGGCTATGTGCTGTGTTTTCCGCTACTCATAAAGCATGCCCTAGTGGATTGAAAAAGTTCTCAGATGTACTAATTATTCTAAATTATTTTCTGTGTGGCTTTGTTGATTCTCCCTCAATTAGCATGTGAGCAGTACTGATTCATCTCCGAAATTCTTGCTGTCTTGGTTATTCACACATAATCTCAGCACTGCTCTTGGTGTTTGATGGAATGATTTGTGTGAAGTAACCCACTCTGCATGAGTCTTCAAGGTCCCATTTGTCATATTTGCAGCATAAAAGTTATTTTCACAAGCAACACTAACGAGCAGGCCAAGCTCAGCTACACTCCAGCCTTTGTGGGAATTCAACACAAGAGTCACAAATGCAGTGAACAGAAAGAATTAGATTCCCAAGGAATACTTCTGCAGGATTTTTCCCATCCTTCAATCAACTTAAGCCATGGGTCAGAGTGGAATCAGTAGTCCCAAAGTAGAAGACCTTCTAGATTGTATTGCTGTTTCCAGTCAGCCCACCAGGAAGAATCCTGGAGGTCAGAAAGACTTCTTTTTCCAAACAACTTGTTTTGTTTTCTTTTAAATTTGCAAGTCGTCTAAGCCCCATTCAGAAGATGTGCTCAATGTTAGCTGGATGCCAGTTCCCAGACCATCGCAGAGAAGCAAAGGTCCCTTCCGTTAATTCATCCAGAACGATTGCTCTTCTTTCATCTTATCAACGGCTTTTAAATATTAATGTGCCTTGGAGATTGTAGAATGAAAACAGACTGTTTCGGCTGACTTAAAGGGAGGTTCACAGGGTCACGAGTAGAGTCGCAGACGCAGAAAAATGCCGGGAAGTCTGTTTGTGGAACACACAGATATGCCGAGTTTGCTAGGTGGAGGATGCAGTTCAATCATAGGCAGGCGGGCGGCTGCCGCGGGTCCCGAGCTGCCCCATCCCGTTTGATCCACCGAGCACTTACGCTGCTGCCGTCGCTCGGTGATGGCTGAAACCGACGGTCTCTGATCTTTCCATCCCCGCCAGACAGAGCAAGGGCTTTTCCAACCACAGGAGAGTTTTTTTCCCCTCCTATCAACTTGCTGAGAACAGTTGAGCCATCACATTCCAGATCCCCCGCTCCTGGAGTGCTTTAGCCACTCCAATTAGTCTCTTAATCACAGGAATTAGATGTAGGAGAGGGCTGTTGATTCATCTTCTTGTCTCTTGTCCCAGTGCCCAGTTCGTGCACTGAAAAAAGGAGAATAGAGCCTGATTTTCCTTGTAGGTCAGGGAGCACCCTGTCATTACTGATAGCCGGGAAAGAGCACCTGTAAATCCTCCATTTCCCAGGCCAGGGAATGGCTCAAATTACCAACTAGTCCTGTCCCCCTCTCCCAGGAGAATCCACCCCCTCCTCTTCCAAGAGGAAATCCTCTTGTGTTAGACAGGAGCCCATGGGTTTCCACATTTACCCTTCCTCTTGAGCAATACCCACATGACGTAACTCAGATCTAGGCTGTTCCTCCCACAGCTGGTGGGACCAAGAGCCAACCATCCACCCAATCTTCATCCCAGCCACCCTCGGAGCCTGCAGAGCTCCCTGGGAAACCCTGGGATGCCACCACGCAGCTCCTGTGCTCAGCATCCCTGCTTGTATTCCCTCTTCTTACAGAGCCTCGTAATGCCAGGCCTCGACTAAAAGTTTGAAGCCGACCTTATTACAGCAGCTCTGGGGATGCAGAAATCCCACCCGTGAGGAACAATTGCTCCACAGATGTCCCAAGTATGCAGGAAAGGAACCGGCCATAAAAAAGCAATTTTTAGGCTGGTTGAGATTATGAAACGCTTTTTTGTGTGTGCTTGCCCAATAGTCCTTTACTCCACTTCCCATAAAATAAACACACGTAACCCTTTACCCAAGGAGGCCAAGCACGTTCAGCCGTGTTGCGTCCCCTTCTCTTTCATTCTTTCACCAGGCAAATCTTTCCATAAAAGGGGAGCTTTATTGCACTGAAGGGGACTCCACCAGATGTGCACCATAAACTGAGCTGGGCTGTCAAAGAAAGTAGCCAGTGTGATCCAGAGCATAGGGGTTGTTTGAGCCAACGGGAAGTTTAGCATTTCCAATGCACTTGTTTTGAGAGGCCCCATTGGAGATGGAGCTGTGTAAGAGCCAGTCCTTGTCCTGCCAGGCAACCTGCTGTCAATGTGATCCACCAAGGGAGACGTGGGGACGGGCTGAGCATCACATAGGGATTGCTGAAGTACAGGGTGTTTCAAAAAGATGGATGGAATTTGAAATCACTACATCTCTGCAACCACGGACTGCCCATTGAGTGAAACTCTCAATCTGTACAGCAGGTGGAGGGAACACAGAGCATCTATAGAAAGGTATCACCAAAACTTGATAACTCACTTGCAAATTTTTGTGTAATCGTAACGTGTTGAGTCCACCGTTTTGAAACACCTTGTACGTAGTGACTTAGGTGTGATTCAAAGTGGCTCTTCCTCCGAGCAAGTGCTGGGTTCCCTGCTCTGGGGACAGCGCTGCTGAGACACCTCCCTGCACACAAGCTGCAGCCTGAAGTCTAGGAGCTTTTTCTAGAAACTAAAGGCTGTTTGATGGTCTGGGTTGGAGCCTGGGTGGATGAGGCAGAGTGCAGAAGACTCTGCTGATTCTCCACCTTAAACCAGCTCTTAGACACAGGAGGAACAGCCTCAGAGCTGCCAAACACACTCCCAGGGCCCATCAGCCAGCACTAGAAGCTGGCATACCCTTTCCCCAAATTACGCAGTTTAATTTCCATCCAAATGCTCCTTTTCTCATGAGTTTTATCATTTCTTAACCACTCAAAAAATATATAAAAAATCATGTTTTCTGATGCAGAGCAAAAGTTTGCCTCTCCTTCCCACCTTAGCTTTGCTGTCCCTGGTCCCTGCCCTTGTCCCTGTCCCTGTCCCTGCCTCCATCTCACCTGGGCAGGCTCCCACAGCCCCCTGCCCGCACAGTGAAATGCTTCTTTTCTCCAGGCTGCTCCTGGGAGGGAAGTCAGCAAATAACTGCAGAACAACAAGCAGCCCTGTGTCTGGAGAGGCTGCGCTCGCAAAGATGGAAGCTCTCGATCAGTTTGGCTGGGGAAAGGGGCTGTGGGGGGGACGGAAGGGGGAGGGACGGCCTTTTCCCTTCCCTCCAGTTCCTGAAACACTGAGCTGCCTTTCAGCCTCTGTTTGTCTACAAAGTCTCCGTAACCACGTCGGTTTGTCTTTCCTTTTAGGGAGAATTGGGAGCCCCAGGTCCTCCTGGAGTCCTTGGACTCATTGTAAGTATAAAAACAAATGGAGATCTGGCTTCTCGGGGCTTTAACCCTTCCAGCCTACACAACTGTGCACAGATTTTTGTCTTCCCGTGGCAGTGAACAGGATGAGTGTTTGCATGGGGGAGGCGTGATGTCTGAGGAGAGAGGAGGTTGCCTGGTAGAGTGGGAGGTGGAGGAGGGCAAACCCTTTACTAAGTAAAAGGAAGCAGATTAGAGGTTTGCTGTTAGTGCCCCTGTTTCCTAGATAACTCACCCTTTTGACAACATTTATCAGGGTATTTCTTTAAAGATGCAACATCCATTTCACATCAGGATCTGTTGTCTTTTAAAAAGCAAGACCTTGTAAGCAGCAACCTAAGGACACACGGTTCTTGTTCATGTAGAGGTTGTGGGCAGGATCTGCCTGTCCTCTGGGTATATAGGAATTGTACGTGCACTATCACTATCCCATTGCTAATCCGGGTAATTACGTACACAGGCAAATTCCACCCTTTATAACTCTCTTCCCCAGCAGGAAACAAATGGCTGTAAGGATGGGTGGCAACTCATCCCCTGGCAGCTCTGCTGGGGGTTAGTGAATGCCCAGCTGAACTTATTATGGGTTATTTTTAAGTCTCGGTATTTCTTTTAAGTTATTTCGCTCCATGCGCAAAAAGTTGTACGCATTCTTTTAAAAAGATTCCTCCTCGGCGATGATAATCCATGAAAACTTAACTTGCAATGAATGCTTAAAAACTTCCTATTTTGCCTTTCCATATCTTAAGTTAAAGGAGTGTGTATGTCAGCTGAGATCAAGGCCTTGATTGCCAGAGGTGTTGCACAAACAGAGAGCACCAAACCCAGAAATCACAGACTCCATGGGGAAAAACAGAGAATATGGTGGAACAAGTGTACCCACTATGCATGTGGGGGACTGGGGCAAATTCAGGGTGCAGAAGGTGCTGGGTGTTTGCTCCGGGCTGGTCCCTGTTCAATCGTTTCCTTCCCAGTACAGCCACCCCTGGGGACCAGTCGAGCTCCATCCGCCTCCCCGCACCCTGCAAGTGTTTGGGTTTGCTGTTTAAGAGAGGCTGAAGAGCAGAATTAGATGTATCTAAAGCCTCTTGCTCTCCTAATTAACTATATGGGCAAAGCTTTAAGTCAACGCATTTCTACAAGAAGCCTTTATGCTGGGAGGTATGAAAAGGGGATCTGTTCGGCGGCTGCGGCCCAGTGCTCCCAGTGCTCCCAGTGCGGTGGCTGCCAACCAGCGGCGCGCTCCTTCAGCAGAGCCGTCCCTGTTTATTTACGCATGGCAGGCGAGGCTGGTGCCGGTATCACTGCCTCCCTTCATGGGCAGAAAGCGGCCAAAGCCTGGTTGAATGCTGGGCTCTGAAGGCTCTTTTGTATGTGTGCACACAGCAGCCCTGAGCTCCAGTGTCCTCCTGGGCTGCAGCTTCTCCTCCAGACCTCAGTTCATGATGCTGTGCTGACTTCTTGCTGTAGCAGGATAGCCACACTGATATGACATCTCTGTCCTCACCTCCAGTTCCTCCTCATATCTCTTCTAGATATCTGAGCTCAATAACAGTCAAAATTTCTTGACTGTTGCCTTTTTTGCTGTTTGCCATCTGTCCTTTTTAATGCACGCTCAGACCCCTCCAGAGAACTTGGGAATACCATGGTAGATTCTTTCTGAGAACATGAGTAACTTCACCAAGAATAAACATGCTCCGGGATTGTCTTAAACCAGCTCGACATTTTAATGTCTTAAATAGCAGAAGAAGGCAACGAATCCATTCAAAAGTTAGGAGGAACATACAAAAAAAATTTTCTCAGCTCCACTTCACAGTGGTTTCTTAATGAATTTTTCATTATTTCTGCCCTTAATTTACTAGCCTGAATTTCTTATCTGATTTTTAAGTGAATCCAGGAGTCTGACCACACTCCCCGCCCCCCGTATCTTCTGTGGCACAGGATGCTCCCACGTTCTCCCGACACCCAGCACGCTCCGTCCCATGGCCATGGCCGTGCTCGGGGGCAGCAGCACGGCGGGGCCGGGTGAGCTGATCGTGGGGCACAGATCACATCTCTGGTGGCCATGTCAAGCTGCTTTGGGGTCTTTTCTTTGTGGAGACAGCAGGATGCCAATAGGAGCTGCTCTTCTTCCCTCCCGCCTGCAAGGCAAACGCCTGTGCTGATTTTACATACAGACTGTCTATACATTAAAAGTCTCTTGGCTCATGCCAGGATGCTGCTTCTGCTGAAATCAGCTGTGCAGTTCCTATAAACTGAGGGATACTGAAGGACCAAATAGGAGAGGGATTTCACACCCCATACAGCTCTCTGTTGGTTTTGGACCTCATGACCTGAGTCATTTTCTTTCTCCTCCTAGGGTGACATGGGCCCTGTTGGACCGATAGGCTATCCAGGACCAAAAGGCTTAAAGGTGAGAGAATAACTGAGCTGTGTGAGCTCTTGTACTTCCATGGCAGGGCTGAGGATTATTCTGTTCCTCCCATGGGTGACAGTGATGGTTCTGAGAGAAAGGATGGGTGTTGGGATGCTTGTCCATCAAGGCAGCCACAGGACTGCTGACCACAACATCCCGCTGGTGGTCTGCAGTAGGTATAAGTCATCACGGAATCCCAGTGCCTCCAGACCACAAAGGATATTTAAAGAATGTGTGAAGGAGCACGCTTTGGGAGCAGGTTGGCGTTTGAACTCGGGGCTGTGCCTGGCCAGTGCTGTGGGTCTGAGCCACCAGCCCCATCGGGGACATCAATGTCATAGCCCTGAGCAAGTCTTCATGGTGGCTCTGTCTCACTCTGGACTTTCTTTTGTTTCAGGGGCTGATGGGAAACCCTGGAGAACATGGACTGAAAGGTGATAAGGTGATCTGAATACTCCCTTATTGCACTGTGTTTTAATTTTGCATGTGAAAACCCCTTTCTAGCTTCTCTTCCTTACTCAGCACCATGGTACTGGTTCCACTCAGGCTGTCTCTTTGCTCCCGTCCTCCCTCCTTTCTTGACACTCCAGTTTCGATTTTTCTTTCTTTTATGATACCTGCCCCATCCCCTTTTCCACAGAGCTCTGGTGTAGATCAGTCATGCTCAGCTCCTCTTTGGATCCTCTGTTTCCCACTGATGATGATGTTACCTGTCAGATTATCTGGTGTTTCGCTGGGCTTTATGGTTTTATATTGATTATGTGATAGGGTGGGGAGGAGGATGAAAACCCAACGACACTGACAGTGGGTTTGCATGAATGCATTTGGGGAAAACACATGATGTGACAAAGCAGCACAACTCACTGGATCAAGCAAACCAGCTGGATTCCCAGGAAAAGCTGCTTCATGTTCGGTACCTCGGCTCCTGTTCAGAGAGGGGAAATTGCCTTATACCAAACTGATATAAATCACTTTGGAAAAAGGAGAACGGAGCTGGGCATCGATTGCAGTGATTTAGTGCTGCTGGTACAAAAGCACGCAGCTTGAGCTACATCAGCATGAAGCTGTGTGTGTAAATGTCTCGCTGTCGTGAGAACCATCCTCCTACAGATACTGGACTGCAGGGCTTATTTAGTCTGAAAGAGTGGGAGGTGCAGTCATTTGCTGTTGGCTCTGATTGCTCAGGAGGGCAATGGAAAATGACCATTAAGTATATTGTCCTCCTCCTGTCTGGTGTTTTATTCTTTTGTTAGATGTTTGCTTTTAGAGAATGATTTAGCAGCCCAAAACTGCACTTGGGGGAAGTAGCGTCAAGCCAGTTGATTCCACTCTCCTTATATTATAGCAGCTGTTTGCCGGGGCTCCTGTGTCTGCAGTTTCCATTCCTGTCCTGCACTGCCTTTTCACTTTTGTAGAGAGGAAGGACAGGGCAAGAGAAGGACTTTTTCTTCAGGACAAGCTTAAGAAATTGTAGCTGGCTTTTTGACTCAATACCAATTCCCAGAGCCCTCAGACTCTTCTGTCTGCTCCTTAGAAGAAATGGTTGAGTTTCTTCAGAATCACCAACATTTAAACCATTATTTTAGCAAACTTAACCTTGCTGGACATTGTATAATAGTCTTCATCACGTTACACAGACTGCTCTGTTTATCCTCAGTAGTTCTCCAGCCACTGCTTTCACAATAACCAAATGGTTTGCAGCTCTCCCTAGAGTTATCCTTACAATACCCCCAAGTGCAGAATTATCCATCTTCCCCCAATACCCCCACACTCAGTCTTGCAGCCTCTCTCCTGAGGTGCAGGAAACCTTTGCTCTCCCTCCCTCACTGCCATTCCCACTGTATTTTGCTTGGACAAGACAGATTTCCGTCCTGGCTTTCATTACAGCCCTTTGCTAACCCCAGACTGACAAACCATCCCTCCTGCTCGAGCCTCCTCTGTCCCTAATGAGTTGGCTTTAGTTTGAGCATCCTGGGTGCTATCAGACTCAGATCAGACCAACGATGGTTTCAGAGGGAGCTTCCAAACAGCTGTTTGTGTGTTCTTCCCAGACATCCCACAGCCAAATGGCTGGGAAATACAAGGCAAAAGGAAAATCAAACCTACTTAAGTGTCGATGACCGCAAT
Organism: Patagioenas fasciata; assembly: GCF_037038585.1. Lineage (NCBI taxonomy): Eukaryota > Metazoa > Chordata > Aves > Columbiformes > Columbidae > Patagioenas > Patagioenas fasciata. Next base: position 6,046,144 of record NC_092539.1, read on the forward strand.
TCTCATCTACTCAGGTGAAGTCACGCAGCTCTGGTATTGTGGTTTTTAGCCGAAGCATCCGAGTTTGCTGTATCTATTTGCATGAGTAGAGATGAAGTTCAGCAGCTCTTCTTACACTTGGGAGAAGATTTGGCCTGAAACAGCTTTGTGGTTTTCTCAGTTGTTTGGTTTTCTGATTTGTCGGTCTCGCTGTTCAGCGAGTTGGCCCCGTTTATAATACATCCCTTCTCCACCTGATCAAAAGGCTGTTGCACTTATTGACTCCCATGTTTCTCTAGTGAATGGCACCTTTAAGCCTTCTTATTTTCTCTCACTCCAATTTGGGCAACATGAGCAAAACCACTCATCCCTTCTTACAGCTTGTTTACATTTGCATTTTAATTGTTTATACTCTGGTAGGATTGAGAAATATAAATTATATCTGGTCTTGCTGGTTTTGCTCATTTTGCAGCAAGGGAAAAAAAACACCTACCTTCAAAGAACTCGTGGTCTAAATGCACGTGGGGTAAAAGGAGGGGACATTGATGCTGTTCATGTTGTGTGTGAGCTCTGAGTGGCAGAAGTAACCGAGGAAGAGGTCGCTGGAGGTGGGAAGTGCACCCTGGCCTTTTGGACCCTCTCCTTGCTGGGATCAGCTTTGCTCTGGCCACCTGCCTTGTTTTAATGAGAAAGATTTCCATTGCAGCCTTCATTAAGAAGCTGTATCGTGAATCTTTCTGTGCCACTCTGGGTTTTGTCACATGCTTTTTAATAGAAGCTCGTCTTAGAAAAGTCTGACTTAAGGAAATCCCACATGTACAAAAGTAGAGGCAGGATCTCTGGCTGGGCTTGGGTCATGGGAAGGTCCCTGCCTGGAGCTGAGGGATTGGTTTGTGTTGCAGGATCCCTTCTGTAATCTCCCACCGGTTGTGTCACTGTTAGTTTCTGCTGCTATCGCTATTTTTAGGCTGTGACATCTTATTGAAAGGCTTTCTCTGGTTACCTGCTATTCTTTCTGTCCGTTAGATTCTGACTTCATTATAACCCTTCATCGTCTTCTTCAGACAAAACTGTTTCACTGCTACGACCAAAAACATAAGCAACCTTCCTGAATCTTGTATTTATTCTCGATGTCTGTCAGTCTGAAAGTTTGCCTCTTACCATTCTTGAAACATTTCCAGACCGCCGTTGTGTGCAGTCTGCTTCTGCAGCGATCCTTATTCATGGCTTGGTCACCTCCCAGGTGACAGAGTTCCCATCTCTGCTGGCTGTTGAAGACGCAGTTACAGGGAGAATGTAGCTGACTGGTTGGGGATGCCAGTCCAGCACTGTGCACATTGCTGTGGCTCAGGTATCCCCATCCCACTGTACCACATGGCCCTGAGCTCCCTCTGAAGAGCAAATTATTTCGGATTTCCAAGCTGGTGCTGCTTTCCCGCAGAGCCAACGCTCAACTCATACAGCAGAAAACTGTGTCGGAATCCGTGAGTCCCATTTACACCCCAGCTCGCGAACAGGGCTCGGAAGTCTATTGAAAACACATGATTTTCCATAGGGATTGAGCTGTGCTCTGCCAACTGTCTAAGCATCCATTCATATGTTTGCATGGGGACAGGGAGGGTTGTATCTGCTTTTATAGGGAGAAGTGGAATTATTGTATAAAGAGTGGTCACAGGAAGACCACGTGGTGTGAGGAGCACAGAGGAAAATTGGAGGAGGTGGAAATCCCAGCTGGTTGTTCACGTAAGCAGTTGTGTGAATCAGGACATCTGTACCTTGTGAAGGACACGGCTCAGTTAAATACCTCTAGTAGCCTTGCAGTGTTAGCTCCCCTTATATTGCCAAGCAGAAAGTCTTGGAAAAAAATATGTCAAATGGAGAGCAAAATGAGTGTTTTGCACAGAGGTCTCCTCTGTGTCCTACGGACAGCAAACCCGCCTTGCTCCTGCAAATCTGTACCTTCCCTCGTGGTCCCCTTTCCATGCAGTGCTGGGTCCCTGAAGCTGCATTTCTTTTTATGGGTGAAACACGAAACATAGGCAAAATCCCATGGGCAGATCCTGTTTGTAATTTCTGATTTTATTTCCCTCCCCCTCCTCATGAACAAAGTCCTTACAGCCCCTTTTCGTCATCTTGGCATCACTTCTTTTTTTTAATAATAAACATTCCTGACCTCTTTCCTCCTCATTTCTTCCCTCACATTAAGGACACACACCCCGAGTCGCAGTTCCAGATTCACTGCACTCAAGGCAGGTGAAAGGGGATGCCCTAGTCCTCATTTTTTTGGCTAAGATATTAATTAATGACCATTGCAGACGGATCATTCACGCCATGACATTTTGCTGTGCTATTGCCATAGCATATGAACATGTTGCATGGAGCCCAGCTAAAGATGAGAGGTGTGTTTTGTCTTTCCTGCTCCTTCTTATCCTTCTCTAATCCCCATTTCCCAATAGGCATTTCTTAATGTCCAAGTACTTCTTCCAAAACACTAACTCAGTGGCCACTTAAAATGTCTGAGTAGAAAACTGCTAATTTTTTTTTAGAAAAGGTGCTAAAACCTGCTGATTTCAGTCTTTTAAGCCTTGGACTAGATAAAACAAGTAGAAAATTCAGAGAAGATGAGAGAAATCTGACAACGGCTGGAAATGAGCTGGGCCTCTATTGTATCTGATACTTGGGGTTCATCTGAACTGAAGATGTGTGAATAGCCTATTTTATTTTCATTTACTTGCATTGCCCAAAAAAAAAAATATGGAAAATAGTTTAGACGCAGCAAAAAGTTAAAGCTGGTTATTTGCTCCAATTAAAATATTTTAGCTTACAAACCAAATTAATAAAATTCATTTAGCTTTTTTTGAGAGCAACATTCCAATTTTGCTATACAAAAGACTTGTTTTGAAGATGGTTCAGTGAAATGTCCTGGGAACATTTACCAAAACATTAAAGCAAATTTAGCATGAATCCATGAAATGTTTCCATCATTGAATCTGCATAGTTCTTCATTGTTTTTCTTCTGAAAAAGCTGTCTCCAAAAAGTCTTTCCCAACTCAAGCCTTAACCATTCACAATTTCATTATCCCCTGCACATTTCTGAAGTAGTTAGAATTAGTTCAGCTCCTGATAACAAGTGGGTGGGTTTCGTTTGAGAAGAAGGAGATGTCCTCTGTCATCTCTTCGTAGACTTTGGCTCTGTCGCGGGAGTCCATGTGTGCTCCATGTGGGCTATGTTTAAACATGTAATTCTCTGCTCTCGAATGGTTTGTTTCCTTCCTAGGCAGCCAAGTTTAGAGGGATGTGCTGTGCATGGGACAGAGTTCCTCTAACAGTTATTTCTGTTGGGTCTTGTCAATGTACCAAGTTTTTATAGCCCTTCTTCCTTTGGCCTTCCAAGTAGAATTTTCCTTTCTCTGCCCCGTCATTGACTCATCCTTTGTTTAAGTAGATCACTAAATAAATGAGGTTGGAAGGGACATCAGGAGGTCAGCTGGTCCTGAGAGCAGGGCTGAGATACAAGATATACAAGATGATATACAAGATAACCCAGCGCTCCTAAGAAAACCTTCAGGGATTCTGATTTCTAACCAGAGTGTCAGGATCTGTTCAGATGGTCCAAATAGGGGGAAGAAAAACCACTTGGCTAGGAAATATTGTCAGTGACAGTGTGCTCAATGATGGGATCCCCATCCCAACGAACACCAACCTACCCCTCCCTGAGAATCTCAGCCTAGACATTGGCAATGAGATGATACTGAAGAATAACTAGAAGTTACTCTTGTTTTCTTATAGAAGATAGATCTTTGATGCCAGCACTAGGATACACTCACAGAAGCCCTGAGTATTGTTTTCTTTTCTATAGAGCCTTCTGAGAGAAAAGGTCCATTCATTGAAAACTGAACTAGCTCTTCTGTTCAGCTGAATTTTAACACTTCACCACCTTTGCAGTTGCTGTTACCCAGAGGAAAGAAGTCTCTCTCCCTGCAGCTTCTATAGAAACACAATGCTTGGGAATTCATCTTTTTCTCTCTCCTGCAGTTTCATCTCTCGGTTTAGAATCGATGTTGGGAAATGCATACTTTGTTCAGGATTGTCGTTACAGTTAATAGGATCTGCGGTTTGCCAGCAGTTCAGATTTGAATGGAGCTAGGGATGAGACTTTTGCTGTAGAACGCACTGGTAGCATCTACCTGGGCGTTTCGACCATTGCTGGTGCCTGTTTTAACTCTCTGGTGATGTGTACCCAGGGTGATCAGGGAGCAGCAGGTGTTCCAGGAGACATCGGCTTCCAAGGAGACAAGGTAATGGTTTTTCTTTTCTCCATCATATTTTGCCCCCTTACATAGCAGTATGTGTGGCCACCAGCTTTCCCAGCCCATCTTAAGCCATGATGAGCTGGAAGTAGCTGCATCCCGCTGTCAGGTTCCCCTGCTCATGTAATTCTCATTGGGGCACACTGTGCCTTTCTAAAGCTCACGTCAATGTATGGATTTTGTTGTTACTCATAATAAAAGGAGTTCTACTGGGGGCTTTCTGTAAAAGGAGCTGTATCTTCATGCAGAAGTTGGAAGCAATGGGTGGGATCGATGGGGATGGGTGTGAATGTGTGTGGTCCAGCAGCTGCAGACTCAGAGATTTTGCCTGCCCAGTGCAGCAACTCAAACCCCAACCCAGTGAAGCACTTAACACTGTGAATAACTTCTGAGCAAATTACTTTTCCCCTGTGAGTACAACATGATACTCACTTCAGCTGGCTAATTCCATACTTAGGACTGCGCTGGGGCATATGTGGCTCTGAGCCACGACTAACTGCAACAGCCCGCATGTTCTTCAGGGCTAAATTCAGCCCGGTTTTAGCAGAAACATCTCACTGACATTAGTGCAACTGTCCCAGCTCCTTGCAGTCTGAGTTTAACCCTTAGAAAGTGCTTCTCTGCTGTAGTAACTGGAGCTGGAGCTGGGGAATTGATATTTTTTGATGCTTCATTGTGTTTTCTGCTAAAAGTGTGTGTGTCTCTCTCTCTCAGGGCAGCCAGGGTTTGCCCGGGGCCCCTGGGGCACGAGGGAAAGCAGGTCCCCTGGTAAGTAACCAAGTGTCCTCTGCTTCCTCATGTCCTGTCTGAAGGTTCAGTGCCCAGCTGGAAAGAGAACTCTGGAGCTGTGCTATTCCAAACATGAAAGCCGACAGCCAGGAGTCAGCTCACTTTTCTCCATGTTTTTCTGCTTTCCGCAGGGAAAAGTTGGTGACAAAGGTCCAGTCGGGTTTCCAGGACCACCCGGCCCTGAGGTATGTCCCACCACCTCCTTCTCACATCTTTCCTTTCTTCAGTAATGTCTGCAGCATCCTTTCTTCAGCAAAGCCACGCGATAACATCTCTCCCATCTCCTTGTGCCTCTGCAGCAGGAGTTATTCGGTGTCTGCAGCTTGCAGCCCCGCTGGGAACCAGCGCTCTGATAAACACCCCTGTGGCATTTAGAGATGTCTATCTCCTTTCTCCGTTGGAGGTTCTTAGCTCTCGAGCCACGCACAGACAGGCCCACACAGGGTTTTGATTAGGAGGCATATATGCATATAGCTGTTGCTAATACATAGGGAAAGCAAGAGCCAAATGCTGCCTTCTATGTGGGCAACCAGCCCCACAGAGAGAGGGGACAGCTGCCATTGCCACTGCTCACCGTGAGACCTGAGCTCTGACATGTTTACCAGCCCAAAACCAGTGTGTTCTGGGGTCAGAAACTTCGCTAATGATGGACAGATGAATTGCTTTAGGACAGCAGTGCATCAGGGCTCCAGAAAGAGCTTTGCTGTGTTGTAGGGTTTACTGTTATTTAGTGAATTGAGATCCACTTTTGTTCAAAGTGGAAGATGGAGCAAACTGTCCATCTTGTGCCCTCTGACCACCCTGCACGCAGATTTCCTGATCTCCAACTACCATTCCAAGCCTTTTTCTTCCCATGCAAGTCCTAAATGTAACATCTTGTTCTGTTCTCATTTCTTGATTCTGGCATCTCTTTCTGCCTACCCTCCCCTTCTCAGTGTTGGGGCTTCAGTTTCTTCTTGTGTATGAGTGGTGATGAGGTAGGGAGGATCAGGATGGGTTCCTGATCTCTTCTACATCTCATGGTTTCCTGGTTTTTCCTTCCACTTTTTGTCATAGATATTACAGAGGGTTTTTTCAGTTTTTCCCTCACAAAACACCATTTCAAGTAGAAAAAGACCCTTACTGCCCTTACAAAAAATTCTCACAGTGATACCTTAAATGCAGGATCAGCTTCCCCCAGCAGATTGTCATTTTTCTCCTCCATAAGCAACCAGACAACATCTGTGAGATGCTGGAGAGCCACTTCCAGCACAACCGATGCTCTGTTTTCCCTTCAGCAGTGTTCTGGTATTCTACTGGATCTGGAAGGGCTCTCGGTCGAGTGCTGCCACTTAGCAATCGTTCCTCTTTGTTGCTGTTGGAAATAACCGCAGATTCCTTTGTTTCCTCGGCGAAGGGCTGGTGGGTGGAAAGGAGTCGCTGCCTGGCTGAAGGCAGCAGCTAACGAGCATGTCAGCACCTTTCCTAATTCCTCGCCTGCTTCCCTTTGTCGCTGAGCCGCGCAGTTCGTTTCTCGGAGCAGCGAGATTACGCGTTGACTCATAAAGATTAATTAAAACCCCAAACTGCCATTTTTAGCTGTGCGATGACAGGGAGGCCCTCACTGCAATAAATCTGCTAAGAAGATGGACCTAAAGGGAACTGCTGGGAAAGGCTGCTCTTGGATTGACCTGATAGCGCTGCTCCCGGTGTCTTGCTTCATTCCTTGTAGAAGCCACACGGTCACCCACACGCCATAGAACCACAGAATGGTTTATCAAGTCCAGCCATTAACCCAACACTGCCAAGTCCACCTCTAAACCATGTCCTGAAGAACCTCATCTACGCTTCGTTTAAATGCCTACAGGGATGGTGACTTGGCAAAAGTCCACCTGTTCCCCCCCTGACTATCTCTCACTTTCTTTAGGGCTTCCCAGGTGACATTGGCCCTCCTGGAGAAAATGGTCCTGAAGGCCTGAAGGTGAGTGGAGCAGAGACTGGAGTTCAGTGTGGGGTGGGAAGCAGCCAGGGAAAGCAAAGTAGTGGGATGTGGGGAGAGAGAAAGCCCTGGAGATTCCTAAAGCTTGTCCTGGCCAGCCTTTCAGCTCTGTCTGTTTGGCTTGAGGTCCCTCCAAGTGCAGGGTTTTCTTTTTTTCTTTTTTTTTTTTCTGTAACAAAATTGACATTGGATGATGTCCCGTGGCTGTGAAAGAGACTTTCTGATTTTAATTGCCCTTCTGAGCTTGTGTTTCTATTTTCTGAGTATCTTTTCCTTTGGTACTTTCTCAGGGAAAGCCAGGAGCACGAGGTTTACCTGGGCCAAGAGGGCTGCCTGGACAAGAGGTGAGTGCCCTCAAACCAAAAAGCAGATTAGATTTAAAGAATAACATTGAATTTTGAAGATTAATGCATGCTGAAATGGTGCCTGCAACTTGAAGTCCTCCTGCCCCTCTGAATCTGGAAGCAGATGGTTATTTATGTTGAGTGATCAGAGACCTGCAGAAGAGGAGTTGCGATCCTGTGATCTTTGCTTCCACTTGCTGCTGGCATCTGCTGACCCTAAACCCTGCGTTGGCTTTTCTTTTAAAGCCTGATCCCCCACACCCATCTGGAACAGGTGTTAGTGCCCTTTTCCCCACACATCCCCTTGCCCAGCATGCCCTGACCTGGCTTTTGCTTTTTGCCTCCTGTAAGTGTGTTTTCTTTCAGCTGTGAGACCTGCAGGCTGCACTTTCTCACACAGAGCAATACCCTTCTGTAAAAAGAGCAGATACATTTAAATTGCTCTTCTGCAAATAATGGTTTGCCCCAGCATCCCAGAGCTCACAGCTTTCACTTATCACGTCATGGAAAACTTGAAGCTTCATCCCACTCGCAGTCACGAAAAAGGGACAATTGTGATTGATTTACTTGTCCTGGAGATGCAAATACTTTATAGCAGCAGCAAAGGCCTGAGTGCCCTGTTTATCCTCTTGTAACTCCAGTGACTTCAGTGGAGTTTCTTCTCATATAGACCAGCATAAGCTGTTTGTCCAGAGTCATGAGGCATTGTGCAAATAATACTTAGCACACGCGTGGGCAGATCGGTCTAATAGCACTAATAATTCTTCACTTCTTCTGGGAACTCTTTTGCTTGCTCTCTGAATGGGATTAATGCAAATTAGCTCATTTATTTGCACTGAAATAAGGAAAAAATATTCTAGGCAATTTACAAATGAAATTGAAGCCCTGCATTCCAGGTTCAGGCAGGCATGACCGTGCTGCCTTCAATTTACTCTGGTTAGTGAGTGTAAAAGTAAGACTGAAGACACGGACATGGAGTTGGACATCAGCTGTGCTGAAGGACCTTGAATGTGCACAAACCCACACAACGGTGACTTCACCATTGCTTTTACCCAAGGCGGGAGGTCGAGGCTGTGAATTACATCTTTTTTAGAGATGTGGCGTATCGTGGGTGGTTTGTCTGAGCCCATTTTGCTGGGTTCCTGACTTCCAGCCCCATCTCCAGCTCGTGCCACTTCATTACCACGGCTGACCACCTACATGAGAACAGCCAGAGCTGCGGCTGCCAAGGGAGCTTTTAATTTCTCTCTTGGCAGTTCGTTTTAGACACTTGAGATAATTTTTCTGAGGCTTAATTGAAGGTCTCCTAGAAACCGTAGATCTGATCCTATCACGTTAGAAATTGGTGTAGAGCCAAAGGAGAGGACCGAGTCCAATTGCTGTGTGAGATTTTGAGATAGCTCCATCCTGCAGCATGTGTAGTCCCATTTGAAAGCAAAAGGGAAACCTTCGTACTGTTGCCAAATGGTTCTGTGGGAAATTTGCAACGTCCTTTTTTTGGGGGGAGAAAGAAAGAAGAAAGAAAAAAAGAAAGAAAGAGAGTAGAGAGCTCTACAACATTCGTATCTCTGCCAAATCAAATGAGGCAGAGTCCTGTGAGCATGTCCAGGGTACCCCATGGGCCAAATCCAGCCCATGATAGGCCCACTCAACTGGTGTTGACTCTGGTCGAAGTTTGGATGAACTTTACTGGCAGGACTTGACTTCAGACGTTTTTTTTTCCTGAGATGGGAAAGGGAGATGAGAAACCTCAGAGATGCTGAGCTGCCTGCTCTAAGATTAAGGGCTCGGTTGTTAAAATGTGACAGTTGAGTACACAGCATGTGTTTAACTGCTGCTCATACTGCAGACTTTTCATTCTTGCTACATGACGAGTCCAAATTTTGTCACTACTTTGCCCTTTATTTTAATTTCTTTTCACCTCAGGGAGATGAAGGACCCGTAGGACCACCAGGAGTCCCTGGTCCAGAGGTAGGTGCCAGTCATTTATTCAGTTACTATCAGCTATGTTGACCTTGCAATGGAATTGTAGTTAAATTAGCGTAAAGCTTCAAACCTCCTGGTTTGGAAAGTCATCTGCCCTTCTAAGAAATATTGTGTTGTCCAGGGCTTGGTCCAATTGCTTGAGCCAGGATGGCTGAAAGTCAAGGAAGTGTCTTGCACAGGGTGTTGAGTGGGAGTCTTAAAGTCTCAGACCTTCAAAAACCCTCTAACATTTCAATAGTTCATCCTCAAGATAAACCACGTTGACTGGAAACCATCTCTGTAACCAGTCCCAATGTTTCTTCCATGATTTATATTATTTTTCAAGGAGTAGAGGCAAAAGCAAGATAAAAGCCCAGACAGGCAGAGTCCTTTTTGACCTCCACATCACCCTGAACACAGTGATGTATCACTGAAACACAGTTAGAAGAAGCAAAAAGAATATTATATCTGTGAGCTTGCCAGTTCAGGATTTTGTAATGGTTATGTATATAATTATCATTGCAGAATAGTAAAATATCTTGAAAATTGATAACTGTGCTAGAGCTTCTAGGTGGGTTGGAAAATAAATGTTTTATCTTGCATTTCCTCTACTATTCTGGTAGCCACTTTTATTCCATTCTGGAGCAACATAACAAATCCAGCTACTCCAGTGCCTAAGGCAGCACCAGAAGTGTTCTTCTATTTGAAGGGAAGGCTCAACAAAAACCATCTTGGTCTGCAGGTTTATTTTTGCTTTTCTGGGCTGTAGCTGTGAATGTCAGCCTGTAAGGCAAGTCCTGCTCCCAAATTCTCTCGGGATGCCAGGGATGGAGCCCATAAGAAGCTTATATGGCCAACACTAGGGAAGCACCATCTTTGAATGCTCAGGCTGCTGGTGTCGTCACTGGCATTGCTAGAAGTAAACTACTGGAAGCAGAATAAATGCAGCACATGATCAACTAAAGGGCAGCAACAAAGCTCTTATAGTCCATGCATAATGTTTCTGGTGTGATGTTTAAGCAATGGAATTGAGCTGGAGGGTCAGAAATGGGCTGAACTTTGGAGTAGCTATCTGGGCACATCAAACATGGTGTCACTTGAGACACGGAGCTTTCCTCTTGTGCTGCCTGGGCCTCTCTAAGGATGGCGCCATCTCTAGCACCCTCAATTCATGGGGAGCGTTGCTTGTAAGCTGCACCACACAGGTTCACAGACATGATGTTTATTGTTCTTACATGTATTTCAGGGTCGATCTGGCCGGAAGGGATTTCCAGGAAGACCTGGTCCTGATGGTCCCAAGGTGAGGAAAGAGTTTGTTCATGATCAGAGAAGCAGTAGATGGAAGGGAGGAAAGGAAGAGTGAAGTACATTTTCTCAGCTTTATTGCGCTCCCAGCCTAGGGTATTCGTTCGAGACGACAAGTGGAACCGAGGATTTCTTGTTTTCTCTGAATTTTAGGGTCTCTGCTTCTGCTTGGTTTCTTCAGCAAAAAGAACGATGGTGCATTTTTTAAGCCATGTGCTTTGTTATAAACAAGTGTGGTCCTCCTTTCATATTAACCAACCCCCCTCCGTCATCTCATCTCATTTTCCATTGCTTCTCCACGATTTGTTCTAAAACAATGCACATCATTCCTATCTCTGCTGCCTAATCAGCAGCAGGAGCCATCCAAGGGCAGTCCGGTCCACAAACCCACACTCAAAAGGAAAGAGAAAACCCAACAAAAACAACCTCTTCAAACAGTAAATAGCAAAAATGTGGTCTGGCAGCACATCTGGAGTATCTGCCTACTGAGCAAATACAGCTGCCGTCACCCAGAGACAATACCAGTTAGTGGTGAGCCTGCCCTCGGCATGGCCTGTGCACGGCTGCCCTTATCCCCAGTAAGCCTGAAATTCTCCCCTGCCTCCTGCTTTTCTCTTCACCCCTCTTTTTTCTCATTCTCTGAATTTCCCTCATCCTGCACTGTGATTTAGCTCGTGTGGGTTCTTTCCGTGGTTCTCATGTGGATGTTACGGGTGGCAGTAGCGTGACGATGTTTGAGATTTCACAAGGGCAGAATCAGGGTGCAGCATTGCCTGGGAATATTTGGGTTGTCTTTTATTCTTGTGACACTTCCACTAGCACGTGAATTGTCTTGGATCCCTTCTCCTCAGTCATTCCGGAGCTACACCTCCCCTTGGTGTCTGTACTCTTGCTTTTCTTTGGTGCTCTCCAAATCCTTTGGTTAATCAATGTCCTTTCCTACTCTTTCCCTGCTGATGATGTGTTTCTGTCTTCATCTCTCTGTCTTACTCTGTCTTTCAGATTAAAATGTTTTGGATTAGAAACACCCCAACTTCAGGAGCATCTCTAATGAGAGCTCATGCCTTATAAAACACAGGGATAATGCCACCAGAAGGTTGACAGCTTATGTTTCAATGTCCAAATTTGGTTTTGTGAAGGTTATTTTGCCACAGTAGGACCAACTGCTTTTTGGGCCATTTCACTCCAGAGCAACGAATGTTTGCTCCATGCTCATGTCAGCTGTGTTGTTTGCTCTGGATTACCTTGGAAGTCGCAGTGGGTTTTTTAAGATGATGTTTCTTACCGTTTTTCCACAATTCACACACAGCAGCCCAGATCATGGGTGTACAAAGAATTGTATGGTGCTGAGGGTCTGGGAGCACCACGTAACCTGTGTGCCTTGTCTCCTGTCCTGCAGGGTGAGCCAGGGAACCGCGGCCGACCAGGGAAAGTTGGTGAGCAGGTAAACTCTTTGTTTTCCATGTGTGTTTGACAATCTCTTCTGTAAAATGTCTCCTAAATTACCAGAGGGCAGACAGAGGACAGTGGTCAGGGCTTCTGGCCACTTCAAGCCTGTCCATTGTCCTGGTGCTACAGCTGGGATGCTCTTAGTCTGGCTGAAGCTCTTGGGGACCATCACAGATGGTCCCATGGTATCTGTTTTAAACTGGAGGTTTTTCCATAGGCAGAGTGCTCCGAGGCAGTCACAGTTCGGGTGATGTGCTGGCAGTAGTACAGCATGTATGGCCAGCTTGGTTGGGAAAGAGATCACACATTTCTGTGTATTGCTCTTATCCCTGAAAGGGCAATTTTCAGGCTTTGCCTGTGTAGGTTTTAAGGGTAGGATCCTCTGCTTTGGACACTGTGCTGCTTTGACTCCCACTGTGGAGCAGAGGAGACGGCAACTGGAGAAACTGGGCCCTGTGGAAGAGAGGCGCTGAGCCACATTGTGTTGTACTGCAAGAGAGAATGTTCTGCTGAGGTAACAGGGGACATGCATCATCCCTGAAGGCTTCAGGGGAACCACAGGCATCAAGGAAAAAGAAACAATTGTTCCCATGTCTCTATGATTGAAACCAACCAAATTCTCCACCACCAACCCTGAAATTGCAGCTGCGGAGCCTCCAACATGTTCTGTGTGTTCCTATGCGACCACACCAAGCTGGCAGCAGCTGCTGGCCCTGGCAAAGAGGGTGTTGCTGCTCAGCATAGCTTTCCTCCCCAGCACTTTCTTTACCAAATGGTCAGCAGGTTGGCTTGGTTTGGCTTGGTTTGGCTTGGTTTGGCTTGGTTTGGTTTGGCATGGTTAGGCTCACCAGCCTCTCTGGCTCTTCTTTCCCCTGTGTGCAACAGGTGGGTGTTGCTTCTTCCATGATTTTCTGACCAAGCAAGTCCAAAAAACAAGGTGGATCCTTTTCAGTACCAGCAATCTGATAAGTGTCAGTATTCATCAAGGATATTTACTTCTGCTTGGAAATTAGAGCCATTTCTATATTGTGGGTAACAATTTACTCCATGAAGAGCAACAACTGAAGAAGCAAACTTGTTCCACACATCTGCGTTCTAACTGCAGCTTGATCAGATTCTGCACAATCTCAGGCAGCGCTTTCCAGTGCTCCGTGCCTCAGTTTCCCTTCTGTGGAAGGTGCGAGACAGCTCTGAACAGGGCTTAGCACAACGTCTCCTGTTCTCAGGTGACACCTATGGAGGCTGTTGTATTACAGTTAAAATGAATATTTAGAAGTGCTTTGTGATCTGTAGCAAGAAGTTGCCCTTGAAGGACAAAACATCATTAGGATTATTATTCTTTAACGTCCCTCAGGACTGACCTTGGATGAAAACTGTAGGCACTGTTCACCAGAAAGAAAACACAGCTGGCCTCCGCTGACACGGAACCCAGTGCAGTGGTGTGAAAGCTGCCTGTATTATTCTTAGTCAATTAGTCTCTGTCTAGAAATATCACCCAGAAAGATTTTCCATTTCCTTACCAGTCAAGTCATTAGAACAAAAATGTCGCACCAGATTAGTGAGAAATAACCTCCTTTCCCATCACACCTTGACTGAACAACGCTGGAGTGTTGGGTTTTCATTCCTCCCTCCACCTCAGCTTCAGCATTTGGTGTTGGGGCTGGGTTGGTTTTTTTGCAGAGCTCTGAGAGTTTGGGCTACCAAGGCACTAAAAGACACCTTCACCTCACCCTGTATTCTGTTGTGGAGGCCTCGATGTTTTCTGTTCCATAGGCACAATAGACGTTGTCAAACTTTTCCAGCTTGCTTGCTTATGGTTCCCTCTGAGTGGAAGCCTCAATATAACAGCATGAGAAAAGATCCACCATCCATCTCGTTGGAGCCCTCTTCGCTTTTGTAGGGACATCTGTTTAGGCAAACATGGGAGTTTCTGTAAGACTTCCAGTGACACTTGAGCTCTCATTGGAAAAACAAGGTTTTAAGCCACAGGGCAGTCCCTGATGTGTTGTTTTTCCATCGCAAGGACACTGACTCGGGAAGTTCATTCATAAGATGCTTGTTGTCTTCATGTGCTGGAAGGACTCCAGCTGCTGGGCTCCCCTGTACCCTGGAAATGTGTGATTTAACCCTTCCTTGCCAGTAGCTGGAAGCAGAAGAATATGAAGAAGAACAGGCCCAGGCCACCAGCCTTCCTATTCCAGAGCTGGGAATGCAGAGCAGAAAGAAGTCACCAGGATGCCCATGTTGAAGTTCAGGCAGCTCTGCGGAAGCAGTAGCACCCTGCAGCAGACAGGATAGCAAACTGTGGAATGGCAAACGCATGGGTCCCCCAGCTTTGTTCTAGAGACTGAAAATATCAGTGCTGGAAGAGGCTAAGGCTGATCTACATCCTTAACAGGAACGAGGAGGTCCTGTCATGGCAGGAACAGCTTTTTGAATCCCTCTTGCTGTCCCAGAAGTGATAGCCCTTTTCACTCGCAGGGTGATGGTGGGGTCAGCCACGCACCCATTGCACCGGGCTGGGATGGGCAGTCGCTCCACAGCCCCTTGTGGGCATCTCTTCCCTCAAGGGAGAAGCATGTTGTCCTTAAACCTTGACACAGGCACTGTTCTAAAGTAATTTGTCAAAGGAAACCAATGCCACCATTGTCTCCCTACTATATTTTCCTTGTGGTGTTCTCACAAAGGAGGGATGTGCTGTGGTGTCAGTTTTGCAGGTGGGGTCCGACACGTGGAAACATGGATTGACTCAGCTGCGGTCAGATGTGTCACTGAGAACCGAGCGGGGAATTGCACCAGCGTTTCCCACATCTTAGAGCAGCAGCACCTTTCCCAGTGCATTTACCTTCCCCTCCAGAGCATCTTTCTGAGCTGCAGATCTCTCATTCAGGGCTTTACGGGCGCTGTGGTGTGTGCAGCCCCACTGACCTGACCAGGTGCTTTGCAGCGTGTCCCCCTTTCCATCCTTCACTCCCCCAAGGGCACCTGGAACCCAACGGAGCCCCAGGCTCCGGTGCACAGTGGGTTAAGCCCCATGGTTTTTCTTTGCGGGTCAGAGCGTCCTCCCTTTAAACTGTGATATTTACTGTTTTACTTTCCCTTTCTTTCATCTGAATGGGAGGATTGTGCATTTACTCCCTCCCGTCCTTTGTCCCTGGTTTGTTTTGTTTTGAGTTCTAGCGAACCAGTAACACAGAAAGGCCATGATCGGTTCCTGCTGGGAGCGACTGGCGGTCCCGTCCCTGGGAGACCCTGCTCACGCTGGGCTCGCCTTTCGGTTGTTTCTCTCAAATGGGCTATGATTTATGCAGGGCTTCATTGCTGACTTGCTCTCCGTTGATGCAGCCAAGAGGGGGGGCTTAATTATGACAGGGCCGGACAATAAATGGGGAAAGCCAGACAGGAGTTAGGAATTACAACCCGCCAGTCCCCCCCCTTTTCCTTCCCCTCAAGCCCCCAGCAACTTTTTAACAATCTCCATCCTTTTTCCGCCATGCCCTTGGCTGGGGAACACAGCAGACTGAATCATGAGCGACATGCTGAACTCCCCGTCTAATATAAATGTTTTACATTCTTTCCTGTATACTGTGGCCCTTTATCCGGGCAGCCACCGCTGCTGGGACTTCACGTGCATCATTACACACACTGCCTGGAGTCGTGTTTGATGCGGGGCTTCTTGTCAACCCTGAGAACCTGGGAAAAAGATGTTACGCTGCAGCCATTTCAGCGTAATGGCCACAATCCATTCTGCTTTGATTTCATATTTGCCACTGGTGGCTTTTCTGCTGCTTAAAACTTAAATCTTTTGCTGCTTGTGTTCCCTTTAGTGTCTGTCCCATTTTGGCCAGTGAAGAATACTGTTACCCAATCTCCCCTAGTTGTTTCATATAATCCCAATAATTTACGGAGATTTATTTTGCCTAGACATAGCTATCTCCATTTGTGTCTGTTTGCAGACACAGCAACATTAGTTCATTTAGCCCAGCGCAGACAGGGTTGGCTGCAAATGCTCCAGAGCTCCTGTGCTGGAAGCCTGGGCACATCGCAGGGTCCCTGCTCTGCATCTCGCTTCGGTCCCTGTTCTACCATGGTGACACCATGGGATGCTCCTCTTGCTGGGGACGTGGGGAGCAGTGACATCTTCCCTTGAGCAGGAACACGATGTACCAGCGCAGACAGAATTTACTCTGGTTCAGGGTGTCTGCCTGTACCCCACTTGCGCTGGCAGTGCCAGCAGGTTTCTGCACAAGCTGTGACAACAAATGGCACATGTGACAGCGAAAGGGACCTCAGGGTGTGTTGGGTTTGGGGGCTGCTTGGCAAGTTGCAATCCATGCTCTGCAAACCATCTGTAGAGCAGCACCAGGTTGGCTGGGAAGCACAGCCCGTGTGCCTTGCTTCATGACCCAGATTCCTTAGAGACTTTTTAGAATCATAGACTCACTTTGGATAGAAAAGACCTTTAAGGTCATCGAGTCCAACCCTTAACCTAACACTGTCAAGTCCACCCCTCACCCATGTCCCTGAGAACCTCATCTGTGTGTCTTTTAAACACCTGATTGGGACCTGGTGCTGCTGTGGACACTGTATCAGAAGATTAACATTCAAGCCTGGGTTTGCATGTGCAATACCCCTCAGAAGTGAAACAATCTTATTCTGAATGGTAACAACATCTGCTGCAAGAGCAGGGATCTCTTCTTCTGCAGGGACTGACCGAAGTAACCCAGAAACATCTTCAGGGGAGCATCTTCCCAGGGAGAGAGAGTTCTGCAGTTCTTCTGAGAAATTGGAAGTGAAAGGACAGATTTTTTCTTTTCATTATCTTATTTTTGCCTAGCAAAGCATTTCCTGGTTTTATCTCATTGCTTTGCTATTCTCTCCTCTGCCTTAAGATTTGCCTTTTTCATGGCCTTGGGCTACTGGAAGACTTCAGTAACTGGATACAGTTATCAGCTACGCATCTGCACTTGTGTCTAATTGAAAGGATAATTGATTCAGTGGTTTTCAGCGATGCCACCCAGTGGCAACCTTGCTTATGCAAATATTGCAAATTTGCCTGCTCCCCCTTTGGTTCCTGCCTTGGGCAACCTGCTCCGAGTCCAGCACTTTGCTCTCGTGTGTCTTGTCCACGCAGCCCAGCCCCAATGGCACATTAGTGAACTGGAAATGCATCAGCTTCGGACACAGCAAAGACCATTCCAGTGCTGATGTCAGGAGGACTGGTGACAGTGAGCACCTGGTAATATAGTAGAGCTTTCCCGGTAGTAGCTGTTGTCTTGTTAATCAATATTTCCACTGTGGCACAGTGGCCTGCTGGTCTCCTGGGACATCAGCTCTGGAGGAATTTCTAATGCGAGCATCTGACTCCAGGCTCCGACATACCCGCCGAGCTCTTTGCTTTCTCTCATGAGTTTTTCCCAAACACTTTTTACCTGGTTGCTGCTCCTGTGTCAGAGTGTGACAAGGGCTCTATGGCTCCTGATCAGACAATGTGGCTGCTCTATGCAAGAGGTGAATCCAGCTGAGCATCAGAATGAGAGGTGCGTCGCTGAGCCCATCAGCATTCCTTGGTGAGGAGTTCCTGTCTCCAATGATGTTTGAAGGATGGTATTTGGTTGTACCACATCAGGAACGTTAATGCTTGAAGTCTCTTCATGCTTGGAATAATTGTCAGAAGTTATTCCCTCTAAAAGTCATTGGAGAGTGACCCACATTGTGTTTTATGTCTCTGAATGGGTCTGCTGAGCCTCACACGCGGGAACAGCAGTAAGGCTGGTTATTTTGTGCTAGGGCTTTACATTGTGAGCGTGACCTCATGGAGAGAGGCTTCCGGTGGCAGGAGGAACGGTACAACCTGTGAGCAGCTGCTCTCTGGGTGCCGGATGCTCCTCTGTATCTGGTATCATTTCCACTGTCAGTGCACAGACGGGAACAGAGCCACCGCGATGCTCACGCTGCAGAACGCACGTCGAAGAACCGCGTACATGTCAGGCCAGCTGGGAACCAAGAAAGCAAAGAAGCAGGAGTACGGACAGGAAACTTTTGCTTCTTTTCTCGCTGTTTCCCAAGAAAGGAGATTTCAGGTTGAAAAGCTCTCCCCTTTCTGAGACCACACTCCAGAAGTTGCCTTGCTCTAGGGTAGCTCTTTTCCCCGCTGTGTTAGTTCATGCTCAATGTTTTCTTTAGTGTGCAATTCAAAAACCTCCTTGATGTTGAAGTGAAAAGGTGAGATGTATTTGCATAGAGGAACTTCACCACTTATTACAAGGATTTCAAATTACTCTAAAAAAGAGGAAGAGAAACACAATACCACTGGAGGATCCACCTCCTGTCTCTGACTTGCTCGGCAGTCAGACAGTTGCCAAAAATCAAACAAGTTGGGACACGGCTCCATTTGACTCGATCCGTGCCAACCATGGGCAGGTTGTGAAGTGTTTCGACAGGAGATGAATCCCTTTAGTTACAGACTCATTGGAGGAGCTAAATATAGCTATCTATCTCCCAATGACCCGTGCTGGGACTAGGGACAAGGCCATGAGAACCACGCAGTGAGACGGCGAGCGCCTGCCGTGGCAGGGGGGACGGTCCCTTGCATCTGAAGTTGGTAGGGAGGCTGCTGTGTTTTAATTCTTGGGAATCTTAGCTTGAGATTGCGTTTGTTTTCATCTTCTTAATTAAAAGCAGTTCTGTTTGTTTCTTCCTTACCCCAAACGTTAAATTTTGACAAATCCTCAGCTTAGGCTGTTCTTTTTTTTCCCAAGATAGATAGTTTCTGGGTAGTGTGGTAGGTCTGCTGCCCTGCTGGCCCCTCTGCCTCTGTCCTCAGACCTTTCTTTCCTACTGACATCCCAACAGCGTAAATCCAGGTCATTATTAGTTTGCACAAGGGTTTGAGGCAGCTGAGATTAACCCAGGGCAGTCTACCCAGCGCAGCAGTTAAAACGATGGCAGCTCCCAGACTGTGCAACCCAGGAGCTCTCGCCGTCGATGCTCTTGGTGAAGCTGCGCTGACGTTTTGGGAAATGCTTGCAAAACAAAAGCCACACTGTGGACTCGGCCTCGCTACGAAACATGCTTAACTCATCCCTGATACTGTGTGTTGTGGCTCTTGCGGATCCTCGTGCTGCCGCTCCAGCTGGCGCCTAAAGCAGAACCAGCTGTGGAGTGAGACATTCCCATGGCCGGGAGTAACTCTGTCCGCTCTGGTAGCCAGTAGGAATTACTGAGCGGGATGTGAAGGATGCTCTGCTGTTCCAACCAGTAAGGTGGACCAAAGATATGGTTTACTTTCCCAGCAAATAAAACTGAGATTAATTGTGTGTTTTTCTTTCCTCAGGGTCTGATGGGTTTCATTGGTCCGGTGGGGGAGCCTGGAATAGTGGGAGAAAAGGTAAGGTTGCTTGCAACAAATGGGTTGTTTTAACTTTTGCATATTGTAGAGATTCAAGTTGTTGTGTCAGTGCAACACCCAGCTGGGAATGCAGCACGTCCAGGGTGTCGGAGCTTGTCTTGGGCCAGGCAAAAATCATCCATTTCACATTTAAGAGTTAACATGCGCTTACCCTCCAAGGACATGCTGTCAAATATCCTCTGAAAATTTAAGGTTTATTCGTTCACAATCTGCCAGAAAACTCGCATTTAACAGTCAGTTCTGTTTTTTCTGGGAATGAGGGACCCATCAGTCCTGTGTTCCTGGTCAAGGGAGGAGTCCAAGGAGTTCAGGTTACAGACAGATTTGTGCAGAGATGTGCTCCCAAACCCGTGCTGACCAGAGCTGATCCTGCACTGAACAGGGGGGCCCAGCAAATTCTCGGGTGCAAGAGAAGGTATGTGAGAGTGCAGCCGCCCATCCCAGCAAAGGCTGGTCCAAATACGTCCCATTTTATTTGACGAGGACCATCTGGTCTGACTGCCCCTGTGGTTGCTTTGGGCATGCTATTAAGGGCTGGTGCCCTCTTGTGTACAGTACAGATACATGCTGCTTTCAGGAAGAAAAAATGGCTTTACTTTTCATAAAAATGTAAAGGGACATTAATTTGTTTTCTATCAGAGTGTAAAATTTTATTCAGGGGTAGCTTCTAAAGACAGATCATCTACGTATGTCATTCACTCTATCTCAATTACAGACTGCTGGTTTTCATTGATGATTTAATTACTCACAGTCCAGCCATGAAGATAGTAAAGAACATAAAACGATGCGTTCTGCACATCAGTTCTCTCTTTCACTTTTATCACTTCAAGCCCTGTCCTCTGGGTAATGATGTCAAGCCTCTGTGATAGTTACACTGTGTTCGCTGCAAATGCCTTTTATTGCTGGTGTGCAGCCTTTGGAAAGCCCGCTGCACTGGATGGTCTCTGGTGGGGCAGTAGCAGAAGCAGGCTCAGTCCAAGCTGTCAAGGCACAAAAGAGGTAAAAAGGAAGGATGTGTTGTGGGATGCGTTCTACAGAAGGAAAACAGAGGATTAAGGAGTCTGTGATGTGTCCAAGGTGGTCGAACAGAAAATTGGTGCCTGAGTGAGCTGCCTCAACGGCAGCTGCAGCCCTGAATTAAATGAGCAATAAGGGGTTTTCCATGCAGGAGATATGGGAAGATCATTTTCCCACTCCAGCAAATTCACATCTGGCCCTACAACTTCTGTGCCAGCGCCTTGACCCCATGAGCTGTCCTCGTCTTGCAGATCAATTCTGTAACTTGATGACATTACCTTGGTGTCCAGGCAAACCTGGGCTGTCCTTTGAAAACCTGCCCTAGGAGATCCTCAGCACAGCTGTGGTTTCTATCAGGCTTCTTCTCTACCAGGACAAACTCACAGATGACAGAAGTAACTGCCATCAAATCAAAACTGCAACGAGGCCTCCAGTTGGCATAGCATCCTACAGCTTACTGTGCTCTCGTGAGCTAAATGAAGTGGGAAACATGCTTTCATTAGACATAGCTGAGTCAGCAATCTCTATCCTGAGAGCTGCAAAACTTAAGACTGAAGCCAGTAAATCCAAAGATTATCAAAGAGAACAATACAGTTAATACATACCTAATAAAATCCATGCGTTCGGGGGGGGAAAAATCCTTACGTTGGTTTACAAGGGCCAACTGGTGACAACACAAACTCTGGGGTTTGTTTTTAATAAGCTGCTTAGAGCTGAAAAAAATGTTTCCCCTTACACTTTAGCTGTTGGAAGGTAGGTCAGATTTTGGGCGTAAACTACTTGGCAGCATTTGCTACCTCCTCCTTCCTCATCCGCCCAAGCACACAAACACAACACACCTCATTCCCGGTGCGTTACCGGGGCTGCGAGGGAGAGTACAGGCGGTCTGGGTGGGAATTGCCACCATCTCCAAAGGGAAGCAGCCAGCATCCCGTCCCTAGAGCCATGTCTTGGACTCGTCCTTGTGTCATGGGTTGTGGTGATGCTCATGGACGCTCACACCTCCTCTCCCGTTCTTGCCTGAACTGTAGGGCCACAGGTGTACTCAGGGGAACTGAGATGTTCTGCATGTGGGGATAAGTAAGACTTCGGGAATTAGTGATTTTTCGGTACATAGATTTTCTTAATGACAAATGGTAGCTTGTTTTGAAAGGGCTGATATCTTTAGGGTGGGCTGTGGAGGAATCTGGCTCTGAACCCAATGTAGGTCTCCAAGTTGTTGTCACTTGCACCGTGGTCTCAGTATGAGCTACAGGACAGGGAGCCCTCCCAAAACACCTACTGTCTCTTGAAAACACCAGCTGTCTATCCCAGGCAGCATCTCTGGTTTTGTCCAACTTGGTTCCCTGCTCTCAGCAGGGCCTCATCACCACTGCTTTCAAATCCATGCATCTCTAAACACCAGAACATGTAGGGATTGTGGTACTGCAGGGCAGAGAGGGATGTCATGCCCTGGGTGAGAAGGGCTAGAGATCTCCTGGGATCCAGCTCTGGCACCATCTGGAGTTGAAGGTGGTCTGGAGTGCATTGTTTGTTTCTTGTTCCTCGGTGGTTTGATGTCAATAGTGAAGTCTCTTCTCTGGGATATGGGGGATTAGATAATTCTTGCTGTAGTCCTTTAACTCCTCTGATGAGATGGATGCTTGAAAGAGGGTGATGATTATTCTGTACTCAAGCCTTTCTGGTAGAAATCTGATGGCATAGACTGCAATTTGTGGATCTTTAAATTGTTCTGTTGCTCTAGATCCCCATTGCTGCCAGCTCAGAGTGCTTGTCAGCAAAAGTCCTCACTCTTCCCCATGTACCTGTGTCTCTCCTAGGGCGACCGTGGCTCAGTGGGACCCCCAGGCCCTCCAGGAGTCAAGGGGGCGATGGTAAGGAGTAAGTCTGCATTCTCTCGCTCTTGCTGCTGCCTCTCTCTCTGTGTCCCAGCAAAGGACGCAGCTTCTCCCGATCTTTTGATTGTGTGAGAATAGCTACAAATTCTTCCTGGCTCTGTGGGAATGAGAATTTAAGTGACTGAGGTATAACTTCTCCCCAGCACTCATGTTCAGCACTTGCCCATTCAGAGGGTTTCAACACGTGTTCTGCAGCTCCATCAGCTGAGGACCTGTTGTGTCAAGCAGAGATAACCACGAGCTACAAAGCTACAGCACCAGCAGGACTGTCTGACTCCCGACATCCTGGCTGCTGAATGGACAGGATCTGGGAGCAGGGATTTCTAAACTGCTGTGTTCACATCCCACCAAGCTGGAGATGTGGGGCTGCTTGGGCGGTGCGCTCGTGGTGTTTTGCTGTGCCATGCACCCTGCCATTTGGGGATCCTCATTTAGCAGAGGGGACCTCAGCAAGATCTCGTTCTTGCTCTGACACTGATGTCCTATGTACTATAATGCAAGACCCAAAGATTTTTAAAGTAATTCAGCTCATTTTCTTTTGGGCTGCTCAGAAAATACAGCTGCTTATATTGCCAGCAGAGATGGAGCTGGGCTTTTACAACCTGGCCTTCTCCATCTGCCACTGAGCAATTTTACCCTGACAAATAACAAGTAAAAAGTACCTGCCTGACCTTACAAGCAACAAATGATGCCTTTTTTTCCTATCTTCCCACATGGAGGAAGAAGGGAAGAGCAGATCCTGGGAATTCACACCAGTTGTGTTGTTCTTCCTTTTCTTTTAGGGGCACCCAGGGACACCAGGAGGAGTGGGTTTTCCTGGGATCCCTGGACCAACAGTAAGTAAAGGCTGTCATCACCTTGTAATTAATACTGCATGCCAAAAATCACCATCCTGTGTCCTGGGCATTCATGGGCTGAGTCAAGCAACTCTGTCCCAGTTAGCTTGAGTTTGATAAAAACAAGAGAAATGGGGAAAGGGATGGGGTATGGGTGAGAGCAGCATGGAAGGAGATGCTAAAAAAAAAAAAATAGTGCTTAATTCAAACTTTTGTAGCCCATTTCCCCAATGAGGGATCCAAACTCATAATCCAGCCCCAATCTTTTAGCAGGACCAAGCTCAAGGTGTTATTGCAAGGCCCTCTGTTTCTGCTAGGCACTATTGGCAGTATGGTGATCACATCACACAATACAGCAACTGCATCTTCTGCTGACTGCATCCCTTAGTGACTACATGGTGCCTTTCCAGAGCCCCTCGCTGGAGTGAGCAGAGCAGCTGCCCCAGATGTGCCCCCCATCTGGACGTGCTCATTTGGTACATGTGCAGCTGTGGCTGGAGCGTGCAATTGGTGTGGAGGTAGATTTTAGCGTGGCTCCAGTTTCCCACAGCTGTTGTTTAAACAGAGCTCCAGCTCTCCCAGTAGCACGAATCCCGCTGCGTGTCGTGTGCTGGAACCAACAGAAAGGCAGCTCTGAGGGGGTACAGAGAATGGATTTTGCTCAGTGTGTGAATTCCCACAGCGTTGTTAATTGGGAGGAAGATCACAGTAGTGAAATGCCCAAGCAGTGCCAAAGGTTTGGCCTCCAAATCGGTGGCAGCTCTGCCCATCGCAGGGAGCTTGGGGATGCTCTGAGCCCCCAGCTGCTGCCTGGGGAGAGATTTCACAGCTGCAAGTCAGTGGAGGTGAGGGAAAGAGGAGATCTGAGATCAAGTGGCACCTCAGGGTGACCTATCCCTATCTGATACGATGATACAATGTCCCTATGATAGGACAAGGGCTGACAGACATAAAGAAGACATTTTTTACACTGAGGGTGGTGAGAGCCTGGGCCAGGTTGCCCAGAGAGGTGGTGGATGAACCATCCCTGGAGACATCCCAGGCCAGGCTGGACAGGGCTCTGAGCAACCTGAGCTGGTGAAGATGTCCCTGCTCATGGCAGGGGGTTGGAACAGATGAACTTTGATGGTCCCTTCCAGCCCAAACCTTTTGATGAAAAGCAGCAACGTGACCCTGGCCAGGCCCTCACAATACAAGGAACATGATGCAGCCCCAGCAGTGAGCTGCTCTGTGGTCCCTCAGGGCTGCACTTGCTGTTAACACAAGTCTACGAGGCAGCTGGATGTCTCTAGATGTCCCTTTTTTAGCAACTTTCACAGGATGTTATCTGCTGCATGACCTGGGGATGGCTGGAGCACCAGGCAGTCCCCCTGCTTACCCCGTGCTGTGGGCTCTGGGGAGGACGGCAGCTCCCACTCCTGACGCACTATCTAGTGCACCACTAACTAGTATTATAAGTTTAGTTAAGACTGAGTTATGTCTTACTTCACTGGGGCTTGATGACAACAGTGTGAGTTGAGGCACCAGCTCTGACTGGAGATGACAAAATGTCTCTGCAGAGCTCTGGGACGTGACCGTCCCCAGGTCCTTCCGTTTCCCTCAGTTCCCTGTTGTCCTGCAGGCAAATAACTAACAAGTTCATCCAAGCAAAATGTTTCCTACAAGACTGCATGTTAAAAAGTCATAATTCAATAAGTTAAACTTCCCCACAAAGCCAGTAAATCAAATAATCCTCTAATATCAAATCCCCACTCATCAACTCCAGCTGTTTCTGCCTGTTTCTCCACCAAATATTCATTATCTGCTTTTCAAGCCAGACCTGAGGCATGCTGTTGTTGTTTGTCCTAAACTCTTAAAATCTCTTTGATTAAGCTGTCCGGTGAGCCTTAGCAGCTCTGATGGCTGATTAATTGAATAGCGGGTGATTGGGAATGGGGAGCAACAGCATAGTCCGTTGTAGGAAGCTCTGCCCTTAACTTCAGCTCACTGAGGCTTGTGAATTCCTTTTCCTTCTATCCGCTCACTATCATGCTACGTCTTTTGTGTTCATTTTTGAAAATGATGTATACAAATAGGTATTTTAAAGGTCACTCGTCTCCTAAACAGTTCCTTGAAATTGCCAGCATGGTATCTAGTTGCTCCCTGAACATTTTGACATCACAACGAATGTTTCTGTGCTTGTATTTTCACAAGCTCTTCGGGATAGGCTGAGACTTCCAGGAGGATATTCCAAATACCAATGAAGAATGTCATTTCAGTGTGTGTTTATCATAAAAATCTCTATAAAACAGGCATCTGACACATCTACTGCTTGTCCATGCCAGTCGCTACTGACCTCACTAGCAAAACTGAGATTTACTGTGCTTACAAATATAGTTACAGTCAACTAACTTTTCCATCTTGAAGGAGAACAGCTAAGCACTTGTATTCTGGATTTACATGCCATGCAGAAAGATACCTCTGTTCCAGAAGCAAAATCTTTCTCAGTGGCAGTGGTACAAGCAGTAGGAAGATCACAGTCCAATTTTGTTCTGATTCTTGGTGGAGTTTGTGGCGTTGACAGTTGGTAAAAGCTATTAATATATAAATAGCAAACACTTGATGTGGAATGTTTGAGAGAGCGGGAATGGAATGTGTCATTTTGAGGTTTTCTGACTGACTTTAAATATGGGGTTTTAAAGTTATAATACAGAAATAAATCCTGTTAATAGAACACATCCTTTAATTTTTGACATTGATAAACGTCGTAAGAGAAGAAAAGTTGTTTCTTTCTCTTCTTCTGCATTTCCTGTGTGCACATTAATGAATCAAGTGTGTACAAATCCAGGTCGAAAGAAAACCTGAAACCTTTCTGTAAGTGTAAGAACAACAGGATCATCTGCAACACCAACAGCCCAGATGAAATCAGCATCTGTCTGCCAGTATGAATATTTATACTGCACCAACAGGGCAACAGATACTTGAAGATAAAATCAGTATTTGGCTGAAAAGGTCAGACTTGGATACCTAAGATGAGGTGTCTGATTTTATATTTGAACAACTGAAAAACAGATCCTGGTTATTATTATTTTTGTAGAGATACTGTGCAGCAGCTGCTTTTAATAGCTTCGGAGGGAATTGTAGATGTTCAGCTTCTCTTCACATCACACCACTTACACAGACAACAGGCTGCAGATACTTAAGCATATAAACCTCAGCCAGGATCCTTGGCCTCAATGTTCGTAATCCAAAGACAATCAGGGAGGTTTTTTTTAAAAAGACCATTTATAGTCAAGTAAATATGGTCATGTCTTTGGCAAGAGTTTAATAAACCAACCTGCTGGACAAGGGGCTGTGTCTGAGGGTCTTGCAGATCACGTACAGATGTGGGGTCTTACCAACAGCTGCTGCCTTCCTCATCCTCCATCTTCATTTTGTTTCCTTTTTCCCCTTCCAGGGTCCAGCAGGAGCCCGTGGTGCACCAGGGATAAGAGGGATGAAGGGCCGCAGGGTAAGCACTCTCCACGAGCTTTTATCCGTCTTCTCTTTCAGCCATTGGAAAAGCGATCTGGTGGGTTAGTTTGGGGTGTGAAGATGAGCAGCAGTTGGGGCAGCATCTCCCCAACAGTGTGTCTGTTGTGTGCAAGGACTCCGGTCAGTGAGCCCACTCTTACCAGGGATGCAAATGCAAGTGATGTGTGTGGGCAGAGGGCTGTCCCAGTGTTGAGTTTACTGTAGAAGTGCTCCAGCTTGTGTTTTCCAGCCACCTGCAATGTCAAAACATGGTTTATGGACGTTTCTGCTGAGGATGGTGTATCTGGGAAAAGGATGCAGGTGCCTTTGCTGCCAAGGGACAGAGAGCAGCTGAGATGTGAAGTGTTGTGATTTAGCCAGGGGCAGACACAGCAGGGAATCTTGTGCCATGAGACAGAATGAAGAAACGAGGCAGGCAGAAGTGGAGCGGACAAGGAGCTGAACCACCCGCTCTTCCCATGTCTCGCCTTTCAGTCTCGCAGGACTGATATCTTCTGTCAGTGTTCCGTGGGGCGGTGAGAAAAGTGTGGTTTGTGTTGTCAGTAGATCAAATTATAAGCATGTCCTGTGTCTTCCTATGGCTTTTTCCTGCCCATAACGCAATGCCTTGATTTTCTCTATTCGTATCTAAACGGTACCACACCGTGAGGTGTGTGCGAACCCTCACTCTGCCTGGAAAGAGCAGACCCCAGCTCAGTACTGCGTGATGCTGTAATAGCATCCCTGACAGTGCTACAAGTACGTGCTATAGTGGATAAATGTTTCACAAGGACTCTGTGGCAGCTCATGTGTGGTTCTTCCTGCTCGGTTTGGGTGACAGCCGACAGCAAGGTGACCTCCAGACCTGCCAAAACTGCTTGTTTTCCGGCCTGTGACATCCAACCCATGTCCCACTGAGCTCCTCAATCTTTCTTCTTCTTCAACGGGACGTTTGTTACAGGAACATCCCTGCTTTGGGTTGTTTTCCCTTGTCCAGCTGCTTTACAATGTATTAATAGTGAGCGCACATGGGTTCTGCTGAAGGCCACAACAACAACATATTTTGCATTTCTCCCTCCAAGGATCTTGTGATATCTGTTTCCATGTTTCATTTTCAAAGACATAGGCTGGAGTAAGCTACACATTTCACCCATTCCCAGTCTCTGCTTCTGCTGCAACTCCTGCTTGGGGAATTCAGAACAGCCAAGAGTTGCATATGTTTCCCTATACCAGAGCTAATACTTTCCTTGAATAGCTGGGACTGCCAAAAGGAAATGGAATAACCAACTAGAAAGCTTTATAACTCCAGAGTTATGTACCCTGGAACTACTTTAGGTTTTAAAAGCACAGCTAGAAGGACACCAGTAACACCTAAGCCCAGCAGATGCTTATCAGGGTTCAGTTTTTAACTTGTGGCTGGAAAAAGCAGAGGAAAAAGGGGAAAAACAGCTTCCTTGCTGCTGTTCTCTGTGGTGAGAAGGACGTGGATCTTGTTCCCCAGCTTTGCTTTTGGAGGGTCCCCTGGGGACTGAGGTTTCTCTGTGCTATGTACAAACAATTAACTGAGCTCCATGATCACGATGGATGAGAAACTGGAGGCACTTTCACAGGAGGCTTTGAATGGATGGTAGGAAATATCTCAAGGTAAAACTGCAGCGCAGAGCTGAAGGGGAAGCACTTTCGGGAAGAATCCAGGCTGCCAGCTGTGCGGGCCCTTGGCAAGGTGGGTCATCCAAGGGGATCAGATGACTCTGCCAGTGCCTTTAATGAACGCAGGTATAGAGAAGTAGCATCCCCTGCACTGAGCCTCTCCTCACAGCAAACAGCCACGTGCAGCAGTGGTGTTTGGCTCTTGGGTTGTGCGAGATTCACACACATAAACCTTCTTCAGCTTCTTACATCTGCGATGGCCTCAAGACCTCAACCCACAAGCAGAGCGCAGCTGACCAGGTTGTTTTCAGCTCTGCTCCTCCTGTCAGCAATGACAAAGGGGATATTCATTATCACACAAGGTAGAACCAAGAGCAAAGCGGGATATCACAGTGATATAATCTGTGCAGAATTTGCGAGACAGACTGACATCCTTTCTAAGATCCCCAGCAAAGAGGAGGAATTTGGGCTTTGCTTTGAAATCCCACAGATTTCGGTGAGTATGATGTGGGAAAGTCAGCATTGCAAGGAGCAGCAGATCTCCTGCCTGGAGGATTTCTGGTTTGTGTATCTCTCTCTCACATTTCCCTTCTTTTCATACTCTCAGATGATATTCCAGGCACATAGTATTCTTTGTTTGCTCAGTTTGTCCTGCTATCCTGGCTCTTGGTTTTCTCAGGATGGGAAATGATCCCCCAATTGTAATTTCAGACATTACCCTCTGTCCTAGCTTACAAAAGGGATGTAATTCAATTCAGAGTGGAAACATGAATGCAGCCTCCGCCAGATGTTTGTGGATTCCATGAGCTCTGTTTGTGGATACTTCATTAAAGTAATTTTGCTTTTGAAGGAAACGTAAATAGCAAATATGGTTTCCATTGGAAAGAACAATGGAGGCTTTTTGGGGTCTGTATTTATGTTGTGATAGCTTTTGTATTGTCAAGATGTAAGTACAAATTTTAAGAAGAAAATTATTTCAAAATCGTAACTTTCCTTTTAGTCATGACAAGGCTGTTGTTCCTTAGTAAGCCTTTGTTTATCCCATCAAACTGATACTGAACAATCTTCCATGGACATGGCTTCCCCTCTCCTCTTCCCTAAGGACAAGAAATTTGTACATGTGAGCCCAGGCTTATTTTCCTTAGACACGTGCTTAACATTCAGCTAGTGACAGCTATGCATGTGTTTAAACCTAATTATTCAACCCAATCAAGGCTTAAATTTGGAGTTGGCTGATTCAGCAAGTCTCTTACCCTATCTTACTTCAATTCCAAAGCACATTTCTGTTAATCAGCTCCTCGCAGCAGGAAGACGCGTGGTCCCCAGCATCCTCTGTTGAGGACAGCGGTAG
Source organism: Patagioenas fasciata (assembly GCF_037038585.1). Lineage (NCBI taxonomy): Eukaryota > Metazoa > Chordata > Aves > Columbiformes > Columbidae > Patagioenas > Patagioenas fasciata. The sequence continues at coordinate 6,075,918 of NC_092539.1, forward strand.
CAAAAGCCCAGGTATTGACTGAGAATCTCTGCAGAAGGTTAAATATCAACTGGAGCCGTGACTTGGCGACTTGGATCACAAAGCTGCACCTGTAATCCTGCTGTGAAATGACTTAACCTTGCTCCGTTCTTCTGGTCGAGGAGTCTGTTCACATTTCTGGTGTTTTATCCTCTCCCTGGGGGGGATGCCAGGTGCTGGCTCAGGCAACTCAGAGGAGCTTTTCAAATCCCCGAGTATATTTCTCTTTTCCACCGTGCCATTCATCTGTCCAGGCTCCCACATTGACTCTTGCCCAGGTGAAGCCTGCAAAGCCGAGATAAGGCGTGTGGACCCGCTCTCCTGAGGGACCGATATCTCTGCCACCCCAACCAATGCTTTGCTGCATCCCTGCCTGCTGGGATGGGTAAATGCCAGGGATTTGTGAAGTGGTGTTATCTAACCAAACCTGAAAATGGTTGCTTTTTCCAGGCCCAGCTGGGAAGTTGGTCACAGGGAAAAAGCAGAGGTGCATTGTTTTGGTCCCAGAGGTCTTTCTAGTTGGCTGAAAAAGCATCAGAAATGTTTGATGAAACTTAGCTACAGATCTATGACCAGTAACGTCTCCCATCATCTTCAGTCAAGGCATCTGCTTGCTTTTCATTTGGCCAGGTTGATAGCAAAATATCAATATTTGGATAAAGGGGTAAGGAAGGAGCTTTGGATTTTTGTGAAGGAGCTGCTGACAGTTAGTTTTACTATTCAGAGGCTTGTTCCTGTCTCTCTTTGAGTGCCGAGTATCTGTTTAAATGGGGGGAAATGCAGCTCTGCTTTGCGGAAACACCTTGTTGACTATTTATCTCTGTTCTGCGAGAGTCTTGTGTACTCTAGCAGCAGGGTGTACCTCTATTGCCTGACACAGACTAAAGAAAAGCTTTCTTCTCTGTTTCATGGGCTCCTAGAGATGCTGACACTGGAGATATAAAGCCATGCCTTTAACTGCACCTTACCCCATTCTTAGGATGGGTCCATGCTGCACATGCCTTGGGGACACTGTTCCCCAAGACACCTCTCTACATGTTTGTCCTGGCCCCTCTGCCCTGCTGTGCTCAGGGTAGGCACAGAACCATAGAACTGTTTTGGTTAGAAAAGACCCTCAAGATCATCGAGTCCAACCATTAACCCACCCCTGACACTGTCCCATGTCCCTGAGAACCTCATCTATGCATCTTTTAAACCCCTCCAGGGATGGTGACTCCACCACTGCCCTGGGCAGCCTGTTCCAATGCCTGACCACCCTTTCCAGGAAGAATTTTTTCCTAATATCCAATATAAACCTCCCCTGGCACAACTTGAGGTCATTTCCTCTTGTCCTATCGCTCATTCCTTGGGAGAAGAGACCAACCCCCTCCATGCTCCAAGCTCCTTTCAGGCAGTTCAGAGATCAGAAGGTCTCCCCTCAGCTCCTGTTCTCCAGCTGAACCCCCCAGGTCCCTCAGCCGCTCCCATCACACTTGTGCTCCAGCCCCTCACCAGCTCCGTTCCCTTCTCTCAACTCGTTCCAACACCTCGAGGTCCTTCTTGTCATGAGGGGCCTAAAACTGACCCCAGGATTCAAGGTGTGGTCTCCCCAGTGCCCAGTACAGGGGGATGCCTGGCTGATCAGTTCATTTTGGAGCTCCGAGGATCCAAGGGATACTCAGCTCTGCCTGCAAGACCAAGGCACTGGGTCTACAGGGGAAGGCACCATGCTGTGCCATGCGGCGTTTGGCATGGGATGCTCCCTGGAGAGCTGCCAGGACCTCACTCGCTCATCTCTAACCAACGTTGTCAGCAAAAGAGAGTTTTAAAGATTTAACTAATTGACTAAATGTAGCCTTTCCTGTCAGATCAGATTACGGGAAGCCTTTATCCTGGGTTTCGGCCCAGGAGGCTGGAGAAGATGAAGCTTGCTACATGCATTTGTGAATACAGGGTCACTTTCTCCTTCTTTAGGTCAGATGCTGACGAGATGTGTTGTGATGGGATTAGGTAGGTGACTGCTGTGAAGTGAGATTGCCCTGGCAGATCCTGCAATGCTGGTGACAGGGCTCTGCTGGAAGAAACCTGGATACTGTAAACATGTCTGCAACAAGAGTCAGTCCATTGAGAATCATCACTGCCCGTCTGCAGTGCCGAGTGAGGGCTGAGGGCACCCACCAGCCTGCACCCAGCCCGGAGCAGCCCAGCACTGGTGAAGGAGCTGGACAGGCTGGGACAGGCTACAGAAGATGGATCTGGAGGGGCCAAATGCATCCCAGTTTCATTCCCCAGCAGCATCTGTCCTGGAACGTAAACCTCTAACCTGGGCATTTCCACGTGCCACTCACCTCTGATCCCTGCTCTCTCCTTCTGTAATCCAGGGCTGAGCTACAGAATCCTGCCTGTCTGTACATCCTTCCCCTTCCTCAGAAGCAGATCACCCCACCATCTAAGATGTAATCGCCCAAAGTACCTGAACATCTGCTCAAAGAGGAGGGGAAAAACTGGTTTTCCAGGGAGGATGACAAGTTGGGTGGCAGAGTGATTTCCAGGGTGCCAGTGCCATACACATGCTGACACCTGCCTTCTCTTTGGACAACCCAGTACCCAGCCCAGGGCAGGTCTGTGTATTTCGCTGGATGTCCCTGTCACCCCAGGCAGCTCCCCAGATGCCTCCACGTCCCATTCTCCCACTGATCCAACTCACAGTGCTGTCTGGGTTGAGCTGTCAGTAGCCCTGCTTTTAAATGACGTTCTGGTGTATGTCATTGTGCTCTGAGGTTTATAGGGACATGGGTTAATGCAACTTTTGGTCTTTACTGCTCTCTGATCTCGTGGCCGCTTGTGGTCCGGGATTGGCGGGAGCTCCCATTGCATTAGTGCAGCAAAGCACTGACCTGTGCGACACCCTGTTGGGTTGTGGTGTTCCCATCTGGGGCACAGCCCTTTGCTGTCCATCTGTCCTGGAGACCGAACTGAGCATTCTTTAGAGCTGTGTCTTACTGCTGTGTAATACAAGCTTTTTGTTATTTAATTTCTGGTACGCTGAGCGGCGCAGGGTTTTGCACAGTATAAGTTTTTGCATTATTTTCTATTGACAGTGTTTGTCTGCTGTAATAATTTGGCTGCATTTCCTATACATCTTCTGCTGTTACACTGCCTTTCTTTGTGAGTCTCTCCCTCTTTGCCTGTCACACTGGAGTTGCTTTTCTAACGCATTGGCTCCCTAGCCCTGTTATTACTTTTGGCACGCGGTTTGCATCCCGATTAAGCACATTGGCTCCTGTTTTCTCTATTTCCGCCCTGGCCCGCTCTCAGGATTCCTCTTACCACTACATTCTAGCACCGCTCTGTGTTTTTATTTATTATTTATATTGCAGTAGCGCCTAAGAGTCCCAACTGAGCTCATGGCCTGATTAAGAACATGACGTGCATTAATGGAGTCTCTTGCTATGCCCTTTTTTTTACTGTTTTATTTTCCCTGACTATGGCTGTGTTTATTGTCTTGCCAGTGTGACACGCTGGTTTCTGGGGTTCAAATGGTGCAGAGGGCTGTGCCTTCAGCTCTTCTGAAATCAGCTTGAAATCTAGAGCCACAACTACCCCCTCTTCCCAGGGGTCTCCTCGCTTAGAACCCTCAGGAAGAACAAGGACACCCCTTCCTTGAGGATGCCCGAGCTGTATCATGAGTTGCTCCATTTTAGCTGATCACGTCCAGGATAGCTCACTGTCTGGACTCTCCTATGTGCCATGAGCATCTGCAATAGTGTGTGTGTCCCACACGTGTCCCGAGGTCCCCGTGCACACACACATACACCCAGGAGCAGATGCCGGGTGTAGGACCAGACGTACCAAAGCCAGCACAGCCACCACGCTCCTCCCCACATGCATATGCATGAGCACCTGCCTGATCCTTAACAGCAGCCAGTTCTTTAAATAGCAGGTAACTGCAGCTGAAGGCTTGGAGTTCCGCTACCAGCAAATATACCCTGATCTGGGAGCAGGTTGGGGCCCAGGACAGCTGGGAAGGTACTGTATGGTGGGGGCTTGTGTGCCTCTAGATTTTGTAGCTTTATTGCCCTGACCGTGACCATAAGACAATGTGGTGTGCCGAGGGTTAAAGGCAGGGGCAGCTGGAAAAGCAGGGTTTCTAGGAAGGAAGAGGTTTGCTATCCCTAAGGGTAGAAGTGCAAGTCTGTGCGTTGCAAAACTGTTGTCATGTAACCTTGTCTGAAAACATGGCTGTTCCTGGCCTGCCTTTCTCCTCTGGCTTTGGTTTCTGGTTGGTAGTTGATTTAACAGATATAAAAGGTATTTTGATGCTGGATACTGGTAATGGTGAGAAATGAAGCAACAAAACACAGAAAGGATCTGTTGAGTCCTGGACTCCAAGCTGCTGTGCTCAGTCCGCCCAGGTACAGGTTGACTTAGCCAAGGCTGATCTCATGGACTTTCCTGGTGGCCAAAGCTGGGGTGACTGCTGTATTTTCCAGTGAGACATACGCTCTGTATTCTTATTTCTGCCTCTCTTTTGCCTTTTTCCAGGGTGCCAGAGGGCCTGATGGACCAGTAGGCGAGCCGGGGTCACGAGGTGTCAAGGTGAATGCCAGTGGGTGGCCAGGTTGGCCAAGGCTGCTCTTAACTGCTCTGGGCAGGATCAAGGTGACATCCTCCTCCAGGAATGGGGGATGTTCAATCCACCCATGAGGATCAACCAGCAGGAATGAGTCTTTCATGCACATGGCCCTGTGAATGCAACTGGGGTGGGGAATCTCCCTTATTTCATGCCCTGCCAGGGCATCCCAGGGAATCCCGGCTTCCTCCAGTGCAGTGTTTGCGCAAAAATCCTCGGGTCATGCAGCCCATTGTCCACACTTGCTGGTGGGGTGTTCCTCAGGGTGGGATGCTGGGCTTTTGGCCTCTCAAAACCTGCAGAGAACTGGAGGGGATATTTGGTGCACAAAAGTGCAAGAGCTTATGGGCTCGAACATGAGAGCATTGCCAACAGTTTTTGTTCCTGCCAATGAGTCTTTGTCTTTTTTGCTTTGCAGGGCCGGCCAGGGGAACCAGGCAAGCTGGGGCCAGATGGGCTGCAGGTATGTCCTCTGCGAGAGCCGGTGTCTGCCAAACCTGGCGTGGTAACAGTCCCCACAGGGGTCCCCACACCTACACAGAGCCCAGGGAACTGCATTTTCTCCTGGCCAAAGCACCATGAGCGTCTCAGCACGTTCCCAGCTGCTCATTGCTGTAACTGTGTGTTCACAGGGGAAGATGGGTGAGACTGGGGAGACAGGAGCACGTGGCTTCCCGGTAAGTGTCCATCCCTTGTGCCTTCCTTTCATAACCTCGGTTTCACTCAAGTCCATAAGTTCTGAGTCCTGGTCCAGGAGGAAGAATTTGGACAGTGTCTCACACTTATAGGGCCAGGTCGCCACTCCTTTCACTGAAGCATGTTATTTTTCACTATCTTTTTCATATATATTTCATATATATCATATATATTTCACTATATTTGTCAAATCTTTCACTAAGATGCATGTTATTGCTGAGAGGTGTGAAGAATTGCTGTGGGCTGGGGCTGACACTGTTGGTTTTGATTTTTCTAGGGCATCCAAGGACCTTCTGGACCTCCAGGAGCAAAAGGGGCTCCAGGCGACCCGGCAAGTGTCTTTCTTCATCTGTCTTCGATTGCACACACACAGACACTTGATTTCTTTCTCTGTCTGTTTCATCTCCACTACTTATTCCCATCCCCAGCTTCTCTGTCCTTGCCATCTCCAGCATGGTCAGAGATGTGAAAGACTTGGCCAGAGTCCTGGGAGACACGAGGAAAGACCAGGTCAGACCTCTGGAAAGCAAAAGGGGGCCATGGACCAACCAGGGAGAGTGTAGGATACAGCCTGGGATGGATTTTGGAAAGGAAGGGAGAAAAGAAGAGCAAGCTTGGGTCTGGAACAGGGTCAGAGGTAACAGGAGGAGCTGGGCTTGTAGGTAGAGCAGAAGAGGGATCAGAAGGGAGGCTGATGGTGGCAGAACTGAGCCCATAGCTTTGGGGGAGGCACTGGGAGATGACAGGTGGAGACACAGACCTCAAGGAGGCCAACAGGACCAGGGGTCATCTGCTCTCTGTGTCTGTGGGGACTGACCTGGACTGTGAAGGGAGAGGGTAAACCAGGCGTTTGCCAGCTGCAGTAGTTTTAGGCAGGAACCAGAAAGATGAAGGACCTTCTGTGCCGTTTGCCTGGTGCCTCAGCACATTCATTGCTGGTGTCTCCCTCTCACTGGCCATCTCTTGTACACTCTGTAGCTCCACTGTGATGTGGGAGGGAGCTGGTGTTCTATCTTACAGGCCATGAAAGTCATGGCCCTTCAAAAATGAAAACAGTTGCATGGAAAGAGCCTTGTGTCTTTGTTTTTCAGGGTCCACAAGGACCACAGGGGCCACCTGGGCCTTTGGGAGAAATTGGACATAAGGTAGGTCTGATCTTTGCTCCTATTTGTTTTCCCCTTGCATCAAGAGCGGCCAGACTGAGAGAGGAGTAAACATGCAGAGGTGCATCCTCCCCCACCTGGGGACATGAGCAGGAAGGATTTCCCTCAAGTCTGAAAATCAGCTTCCAAGGCAAACAGAGAAAAGATCAGAAATCGGAGCATCACTTTCATCACAGGCCATAGACACCCAGTTGGTAGATGTGCAGACCCATCTTCATAACACAAGAAACACTATTCAAAGTGGTCTTTTCTTTCACCCTCGCTGGTGCTGTTGCTGACAAGACCCAGTTTTGTCCGCCAGCCTGAATTGCTGTGGCAATCCCATCACAAGCTGCCAGTGGAGGAAGCTCAGAGAAACGCCTTTGCTGCTGACTGTGCTTTGGGGTTACCGTTGCTGTGAAGCGATGGCACAAACACACCATAACCAACACAGCAGCGGCTGCCAGACAGTGCCCTGATGGAGCGCAGTAGATGCCTCCATGGTTTCCCCACAACTCATCTGCAGTCCTGGCTTGATTTCCCTCCCCTTGAATATTACAGCCTTGGCTGGTTATACCAGATGTGCCAGTTCCCCTTGGGTAACTCCTTTCCATAGGTCCTGAGCTGTAATATAGAGATGATGTTTCACTTCGTTGTGAAAACAGCAGCGAAGGTGCCTTTTAATGCAATCTACTGCACAGTGTGTGAGTCATGAAAGTTTCCATTCTCATGGCTGCTCGACTGGATGGAGCTCTCAGCGTGGTAAACCACACCAGGGAGCTGGAAAGCTGCTACCGAGCCACTCTGGATGTTGCCAACCGAGAAAAGTACAGAGCTTTATTCAAATCTGTGATGCTTCCAGGAGCCTTTTTTCTGCACTGGCACCTCTGGAGAAACCGAAGGAGGATTTTTGCTTTCATTGGAGCTTGAATTTTCTCATTGCGTGACTTGACCATTTGTTTGTAAACCAAACTTGTGCCCTGCTCCCTCCTCTGCTTGAATTCATTGCAGCAAGCCAGGAACTGGCTTTATTCCCTGGGCAGCAGAGTTCTCCCTAGACTATATGCTCTTTTTTCCTTTATTCCTAACTGCAAAGAGAGGGGAGATTGTTGTACAGAATGCAAATATCATAAGTAAATAAACTACTCAAATCCACTTGTTATCCACTGTATCACCTAACCTGCTGCACCCTCGTGAAGGGCTTTCAAGTCTACAGGGTGGACCCAACTGCAGAGATAGTGATTTCAAGCTGGGTTTTCGAAACGCCCTGTAATTCTGGACCTTTTCCGTTCTTTCCCAGCCAGTCCCAGTGCTGTTCCCTGGCGTGGTTACTAACCTGAGAAAGCAGTGTGGTTGGAAGGAGAAAGAGAAAGGTTCTTGTCAGAGGAGGCTGGGGAGAGAGGGGGCGTGAGAGAGGGGCAGAACCCCCCCACGAATGGGGCACGAGGGATGCGGGGCCTCTTTGATGCTGTGTACCCTGAGCCAGATCCAGGGAGGTAATTACATGGCAACCAGGGCTCCACTGTCTCGGGAGGGCTCTGCTAAAGGAATTATGTCTTTGATCTTGCTTTCTACTTGGTTACAATGGGGGTTTTTCATTATCCTTTTTTATTTTTTTCCAGGGACCGCCTGGCTCAATGGGGCAACCTGGCCTTGCAGGTGAACCTGGCATGAAGGTAAGACAAACGCTTAGTGCGATTTCTCTGTCAGACCAGGGAGATAATAGCAACTTCTGTTCCTGCAGGATGGGATAACATTGCAGGTTCACCCTTCAGCAGCCAGAGCAGACAGCATATTCAACAAAGATATCGTTTAAAAAGGAAAATTAGGTTAACTTTAAACCCTTGGTTACAAGTTCCTGAGCCCTGTCCCAAAGGAGAGGCTGTCGGTGCTGGACAGAAGCACCGTGCTGGGGATCTTGTGCCTCGAGCCATGAAGGGCCTTGAAAATGGAGCTCAACTCTTCTGCAGATACAAAATCTAAGTGGAGAGGGGAGTCCTTGAGACCCAGAGATCCAGGCGGCTTCTAATTTGAAACAAGAGTCTTTAGGAAGGTCCCAAACTTAAAAATACCCTCAGACAACATCCTGCCACAGTTTCCAAGCCTCAGCTCTGTGGGGAATGAACTCTTTGGATAGTTGTGGGGGGAGGGTGTCCTGCTCCGAAGCCATGAATGCACCTTCTTGTCCACGTGGACAGGCCTATAAAAACCATCTCTTTGTTTGAATAAGGTCCCTGTGCTGAGCAGCTCAGAGGGTTTTTCATTTTATCCTAACCCCCTTTCCGCTTGGTTTGAAGGTTCACTCCTGTGTGCAGAGCTTTTGAACAGACTCTGTGTGGGGATTAAATGCAATTTCCTCTTTGCTGTTCTTCATTCCTCACCCCCAGCCCCATCCTTTGCCATGTTTTCCTTGGCAAATCTTCTGACACTTCGCTGGAGCTACCGTGTCTTTGGCGTCCTGATACGGCACGAGTGTTCCAGCTCCCGTGCTCCTGGCTGCCCTCCTTGGGAACAGGACACGATGATTTGCACAAACACCCCTTTACCTGCAGTCAGTGCAACACGTCCTTGCTGGGGAGTCAGACAGAGTCCCGTGCTGCTCCTTCTCCAAAGCTGGGAGGTGCTGGGACAGACTGGGGTTGCTCTGGGCAGTCATCACTTGACGACCAGGTTGCTGAAGGACAAGATGTAAGATCATAGAATCGTAGAATGGTTTGGGTTGTAAGGGACCTTCAAAGCTCCCCCAGTGCCACCCCTGCCATGAGCAGGGACATCTTCACCAGCTCAGGTTGCTCAGAGCCCTGTCCAGCCTGGCCTGGGATGTCTCCAGGGATGGTTCATCCACCACCTCTCTGGCCAACCTGGGCCAGGCTCTCACCACCCTCACTGTAAAAAAATTTCTTCCTCATGTCTAGTCTGAATCTCTCCTCCTTTAGTTTAAAAGCATCACCTCTTGTCCCAGCACTGCTGGTTTTCCACCACAGGACCGTGCCAAGGACATATCTTCTGGCTCTGCAGCTGCAGGCAGCACAAAACACCCCTTGACCCTTGTCCTGTTGAGCATGATTTCAACAGAGCTTGCAAGGTGTGTGCCAGCCCTCTGCAAGCAGAGGTGCTGGTGATGCCAACCTCTCCTTTGGACCCCCTTGCAAACTGAAGATGTTTGTGTGGGAGAAGGAAAGAAAAATGTCAAAATGAGGGGTGTGATTGGAAGTGCTTCATGCTCACCCACCGTCTGTAAACAGCCTGTCTCCATGTCTGTGATTCCTTCTTTTTAGGGTGATCCTGGCCAGCTCGGAGTCCCTGGAGAGCAAGGCCTCATTGGCCAAAGAGTGAGTATGGTCACTTTCGGACAGGGCTTCTGTGCCTTATCTGCTCCCCAGGGGCTCTGGTCCCTGTTCACCCATAGCCTGGGCAGACAGACCCTGCTCTGGGCATCCCATAACCCTTATGGCCTTTGTTTCTTAGAGACATAGAATGGTTTTGGTTGGAGGAAACCCTCAAGGTCATCGAGTCCAACCATTAACCCAACACTGGCACTAAACTGTGTTCCTAAGAATCTCGTCTCCACATCTTTTAAACACCCCCAGGGATGGTGACTCCACCACTGCCCTGGGCAGCCTGTTCCAACGCTTGATAACCCTTCCCAGGAAGAAATTGTTCCCAATATCCAATCTAAATCTCCCCTGTTGCAATTTGAGGCCATTTCCTCTTGTCCAATCACTTGTTATTCGGGAGCAGTCGTGGAAGCACCTTCCTCATAGAGCCTGTGATCTCACCACCCTACGGGAACTTCTTCAATGTTCCAGTGGCACTTTGCAAAGTGCTGTGACAGCCTCGCTTATGAAAGGACGAAGTGGGAACAGACCCATCCTGTTCTGCACGGGGCAGGGAGACACTGGAGCAAAAGGCAGTATTAAGCAAGGAAACAGTGGCTACACTGTGCAGGGGTGGGAGGGAGCCAGGGACGCGATGAATTGATGGATTGAAGCCGGCAGTGGCTCTTGTCCCTTCTCAGGACTAAGATCAGTTGTTGGAGCAGGATGGGGAAGGCTTAGGTTAAATGAATACAGACTGAGCCACCTTTTCAGTGTAGGGAAGGGGGTCTTCCCGCAGCCCATGGAGAAGAAACTGTGGCTCAGAATAAAGCAGAGACTGAACTCCCACTCTTGCTTTGGGAAGAGCTTGTTGTCCATTAGCATATGAGATGGGAAATGTGTCAAAATACAGGGCTGGGCTCCTGTCACCGCAGCCTGACTTGCTGCTATGAGTCAGCAGCCGAAGGCATGGGGAAAAAAGCATGTTTAGGCTCAGCCTTAGGGTGTTTGCTTCTGTCTTGCAGGGAGAATCGGGGCTGGAAGGGGACAGCGGGCCACTCGGGCCGGACGGTGTCAAGGTAAAAACCTCACTCTCGTGGCATCTCAGCTCTCACGTATCTCGGTGCTCTCAGGCCCCCGTGTGCCTCGGGGACAGGTGGAAGCCAAGGGGGTTACTGGGTCCTCTGTGCAAGGAGCCTCTGCCCGGCTCCCTCTAAGAATTCTTTTCTCTGCAAGCACAGATAATCGACTCCTCCTGTTTTACTCCTCTACCCACACTTTTGGCATCTGATCAGATCTCAAGAAAGGTCAAGTTCTTAAAAATCGAGTTTCCAGCAAATTTGTCTGTTTTATTTGGGTTTAACAGATTAAATTTCCAGCTAATCAGGAATTCCTGGGCCTGGCAGGGGAAATCAAGAATTGTCCATCGCTCTGCCATGCACCGCTGACCAGAACATTGTTTGCAAGTCAAGAAACCGCATTCCCATTCCTCTCAGCAAAGCCCCAGCTGCTTGCTCAGGGCTGGCGCTGTGCTCTGTAGCTGCTGTGGGTTTGCTACCTTGCCTCTGGAACAGGACTCTTGATTTCTGTTCCTGCACAGCCGGCCTTTCCAAACAGGCCAACGGTTTTGTTCCATGGAAAGAAAAAGCAACCGATCCAACAACAATGCGGTTTATTGCTTCGTGCTGGTTAAACTGTTTGCCATGTGTCTCTGCTTCTGCTTATCTCTAAATGTTGGACCAGAATTCTCTTCCTTAAAGACAGTCAAGACTTGTGTATTCTCTTGCCACCACTGTCCCCAAGAGCATTTGATCCAAACCAGCTCTTTTCAACCTGAATGTGTCTCTGGACAGTAGAAGACTCTGTGCTGGCTGCAGGAGCATTTCTTTAACCAGAAGAGATGTCTCTGTGTTCTCATTAACACAGTCACAAGCGGAAAATTACTCTGTCAAGGTTGGGTGGTTGCACAAATGTAGGTGCTGCTGTCAGTACAGACTTGACCTTTTTGATTGTCTCCATAAGATTTTGTGCCATCGATGGTGATTTGACATGATACCTATTGCTCGGACCACAAATCCTTCACAGGGCCAAGCTGACACTGTTTTGCAGAGTGTTTATTTGAGCCCTGGGCTGGTTCCCATTTGGCAGCAAGAGCCAAGCGGCCACTCCAGACAAACCCGTCCTATTAAAAGTCTTTCAGCATCCCGAGCTCAGGGCTTCTGGGTGAGGCAAGGGAGACTTTTGGATCTTGTCTGCCTGTCTCATTCATGTGGGAGGTTCAGGCCTTTTTGCAGGAGAAGCAAATGGGTTCAGATTACCCTGAGTAATGGGGAAGTTCCTTCTCCTCCAGCCAAGAGACTTTAAAAAAAAGAAACCTGGTTTTGCTCATTTTGTTAAATGTCAAGTGTATTATGACTCATCCCCATTCATCCTTTCGCTTGTAGGCTCTCTTCCTCTCAGACTCCTGAAATATTAATTATGTGGTGGGTTTTTTCCTTGCAAGAGCCATGTACAGTGACCTGTGTGTTGTGGGGGTATGAAATGCTCCCACCCTTCTCTCTTCCGCAGGGAGACAAAGGAGAGCAAGGCCTGGAAGGAGAGAAAGGAGAAAAAGGCAACGAAGGGCTGAAGGGAAAAGAAGGGCCTCCTGGATATCCCGGCATCACAGGTGTCCGAGTGAGTCTGCAGAACCAGCCCGCTGGTCCGGGGGTTTGCTGTAGGGACCCGTGTTCTCCTCGCCGAGCTGCACAGGCAGCCCCGGGTGTATTTTGAATCTCCAGGGTGCAGGTATCAACCCAACACAGCTCCTGCACTCACCATAGAGCCACCTGCACTCTGGTTTCCAAATTAGCGGTTGCTCTTGTCTACCTCCCTGCATGCAGGAGGACTCGGTGGCTGCAGCAGGAGCCCGGAGGTGCAGGATGTGCTCCCCAGCTCAGGCGTCAGAGCTGGCACACACCGAGCTCTGGGCTGCAGGAGGCAAACAAGCTCATGTGAAGAGATGAGATCCTTTTGCAACAAGAGGACAGAAGAGAATTTGCAGTCTTGTGTCTGGGAGGATGGGTTGCATTTAAATTCCAGTAAGAAATATATAGACTTTCTATTTTTGTTTTTTCTTTTTTTTTTTTACCAAGGGCAGTAATTACTGTAGACATTAATACTACTGTAACAGTAGTTAATATTCCTGTAACTGCCATGTTGCAGCAAAACAGCCCAGGGCAGACTGAGAGGGAGATGCAGGACCAGGACACTGCTTAGGGCAGGAGCTCACCTGAGTTATGATTTATTGCAAATGTTGCCGTAACGTACGTTGTTTTTGCAAAAAAATCCTGCTTCTAGGAGATGGTTTCGTCTTTCAATCAGGTTGCACACCTGAGATGTGGATCGGTTCTCTGGTCTGATGTAGGTTTTGGAATGCTGTGCCTCTCTACTGGAATGGACCACCTCTCAGGGTGTGAGAGAGGGATGGACAGACAGCTGCGAGGAGCTGAGTTTCCCCTGGTTGCCACAGCTGGTCTTGGCCTGGGGTTTGCAAATGGCCAGCCTTCTCTGTTTGATGGTTATTTCCTTCTGGTTTTCCCTGCTAAGGTTTCCCTCTTGAATATAGGAAACAAATAGACGAAATTAACAGGAAATTATTCATGAATCCTCAGTGAATATCCTCGGCATGTCTGGTTCGCTTGGAGGTCTGATCTCAGTTCTGCAGAAAGAAAAAGAACGTGATTTTGGCTCTGAGATGAGAGCTGCAGGGCCAGGGGAGCGGGGCAGGGCTTGGCCTGGGGCTCGGTCGGTGGTGCCAGATGGCGAATAGCTCTGCCCAGTGCCCCAGTGGGCTGCTCTGCAAGCCAAGTCAGGCCCTTCTGCTGGAAATTTGGAGTTTATCAGCTTGATGACATGATTTATTCATTGCAATCATTATTGTAGGTCAAAGTTTTTAGGAGCGTGGTGTCATGAGGCTCTTTCTGCAAAGCAATAGCCCGGCTGAGCCGGACGCAGGAGCCCAACCAGAGCGGCCGTGCTCACCTGGGGCACAAGTCTTGTTCCTCAAGCAGCCAGAGAAAAAGCCATTTCCCACCCCCTGTGTCTCCAGGAGGGATACAAGCAGCCCTGGCACGTCAGGAGGAACGAGTAGCCCAAGTTTGGTGGCAGCTCTGAAGTCCCTGCCCAGGGTGGGTGGGAGGCAGCTGGGCAGGCAGGTACCGGTGAGCTCTGGGTGGATGCTCGATGTTGAATCATGTTGGTTTTTCCCTTTGGTGACGTTGTGGCTGGCTAAAAGAAGGGCAGGGAGAAGGGTGTGAGGGGATGGAAGCAGCGAAGGGGCTGGATATGTGTTATTTTTGGGCTGAGGTTGGGATTTGAGCACCAGCTCTACTAGAAAGTGGAAACTTTGGCTTAATACTGTTGTGCAGCACCATTAATGTGCAGAATAAGGCTGTGGTCATGCCCCAAATCAGACCATCCTTAGCCACAGGGCCCTGTACCCACAGGGAGCTCTTTGCAAGACTGGGACCGTACCACAGGCCAGGACTGGTCCCCAGTATCCCAGCTCCTCCCAGTTGCAGGCTGGCAGGGCTGGATGCCGCTCTCAGCCCCTCGCTCTCCATGTGCTGTACTTCTGGCTGGCTTCACGTGTTTATACTGTGCGTGTTTTAAGAACCAGTAAAAATACTAAAATCATGCAAAAGCCATATTAAGTTATAGAGTATAAAATATAGATTCTCTCAGACTCTGTCCCTGCTGTTTGCCAGCATGTCCCTGGGAACATGATGCTGTTTTCTGTTTTATTTTTTTTTTTAAACAGTCAATAGAGCCAAGATTCCTGCTCATAATCGCTCCCTTTTGTGGTTTTTTTACTGCAGTGCGCTATATTTCCATCTACTATTTAAATACGCTGCTTTGTATACCCTTATGTCTAAACACAAGCAGACTGAGACCCGCGTAGGTCCAGATAGCGCTGCCTTCCCTGCCAAACGCCTGGCCGTTACCTAATATATAGGCTGGTGTTCCTGTACTCGCTGAGGTAATTTAAATGTATAAGTCATCTGACAGAAATACAAGTAATTTTTCTCTTCTCATTTTTTTGAGACTTTTCTCCTACCTTCCCATGGAGAAAATGGACAAATATTTGTGGGAGCTTCCTTAGATTTCTGCCAAGATAAAGTTTACAGCTCAGAGATGCAAACCGCTAGAGATAACTGCAACCTCCTCCTTCCCAGCAGAGGATTGGAAGCTGGAATACCAAGTCAAATGCCAAGGCTGCCCTGTGGCAAACTCCTGTCCAGGATCTGTGGGGTGGTGTGGAAATAACCTGGGGAAGATGTGGAGGCACGATCATGGCAGAGAGGAGGCACGCTGAGTGTTTATACATCACGCATGTTGCATATGGTTTTAATACATCTGGTGTGATAGTGTTATGCTGTCCAATATTCAGTTTAGATTATTTTAAAGAACTTCATCTTCAGCAGTTTCATCTTCACTGGGTCTCTCCCGGCCTTACATCTGTGCTTCGCTGCATTCCTGCCTAGATCTGCTGGCTTTTCCCTGGGTTAGAGATGTTTGCTTCTACTCTAATATATTTGGGATATCCTCCATCTTCTGCTTGTGGAAGAGATTCGTATCAGCTTGAGGAAGATGACGCCCATCTGCAGTCATGGACACAGAGACAAGTTTCTCCTTTACCTTGGCCCTGTGTTGCCCTCTGCCTTGGCACCAGAGGGGACCCACAGCGACACCCCTCCATGAACCTCTGGAAGAACCCTTTTCATCGCAAATCCCTGCAGCCACACCACTTCTGGAAGATTTTTCCTTAACACCAAGGACATGCTTAGTCTTAATCTTTATTTTGCTTATGTCTAAAAGAACATGACGCTTCAGTATCAAGTGTCCTCTTGACAAATGTAGGAGACGAGGTGCCTGATTGCTCTGGAATGATCTGCCTTTGTTGCTGGTACATTTTCAGCCCGTTTTGCACACGCTGGCCTGGGGCAGAAGCCTGGTGCTGGCAGCACAGAGCAGGTAGAAGCCGGAGAACTTGGCAGTGCACGTACAAGCTCGCACAGCACGTGGCGATGGGCCAGCGCAAGGGATGGAAAGAGGTTTGCAGCTCTTTGTGCACTCGTAGGGCTCCCGGGGAGGCAGCAGATGAAGGGATGTGGTGGAGCAGCTTCACAGGTGCTAAAGCTGGCAGAAGCATGAAGGGTCTGTGCTGCCCTTCTGGGTCATGGAGGAAAGATGTTCACCCAGCAATCGATCCCTGCAGCAGGGACGTGTCTGGCTTTACTGAGCGAGATTTGATTTTCCAGAAAGTCACCCTGATGCTGGTACAACATTGCCGACTGCACACAACCAAACTTCCCTCAGCGCTCAAGAAACGCTTTTCAAAGGTTGTTCATTTTAACTTGGCTCAGCCACTTCCAGCATTAACATATCTGCAAACCGGTTTCCACTGTGGTTCTAAATCTGAAACAAAAGCAGCAGGGAGGCCCCAGCCGAGTCTCCAGGGGTAGTTTGTACATGTTTCAAAGCCAGTGGATTTCAGCAAACAAACCTGGCAGCTGAGATGGTCCATGAGTCTCACAGCTGTGGCTGGCAGGGCTCGAGGCAGCTGGAGCTGAGATACACGAGTATCTTCTATCTTTTGGTCACTTTGTCCAAGTTCACACTGCTCCATTCAATTCCGGTTCCTGCGCAGCAGAGGGATGGGGCCAGTTGTCCCTCTGGTCCTAAGAGAGAAATCGGAGCATCTGCAATGCTAGCACACAGCTGAGTGTCATATCCACTGGAGATTTCAAAAATCGCATCAGAGATGTGAACCTTTCCTGAGCTGCCATCTCCCATATTACCTCCTCCTACTGGTTTCCATCTTCCTCTGATACAAACGTCTTGCCTTCACTTGATCTTGACTCTCTTTTGGACTTTGTTGGCTCGCCTGAGCAGTGAGCAGTTGATAATGGCCCTGGTAGAGCACCAGGGACTGTTTGGGCATCTCCATTCAGAGACACTGGCTGGAGACGTGGATCCTGGGGTCAGCATTGCAGGGAGTGGGAACAGGAGTTGCCCACTGGAGATCCAGACTTTCCATACCAGCAAGGCAGTTTGTGGAGACACTGGAAGATACAACAGTACGTCAAACCCAAGCAATGCAAGTGTCACGGTGTAGTTTGCCAAAGCAAAAAGCTAATTCATTTGCCAACCTGTCATTGTACAAGGGGATAGTGCCATGGAACCTGAAATATCCAGATGATGTTGTTGGGGAGTAATGTGCATTTATAAAGGATCCAGCTCCCAGTCGATCCTGCTCGTCGCAGCAGAGGATAAGAGCTGAAGTCACTGGTATGCAGCCATCAACCTGGACACGGGCAAGTGATCCCTGAGAGTAAAACCCCCAAAAGTGCTCCTCTCCGCTGCTTCTCCTCTCCACCTAGAGAAAATGCGGCATTTCAGCCCTTCCATCAGGACAACCGATCCACCGTGGCTGCGCGAAAGGCCCAGGCCAGTTGGCAGGAGGAGGTGGTGGGTTTCCAGCTGCTCTCCGTAGCTCTGCACTGTGGTTTTCGTAATGTGCTGGTTGTCATACCGGGCAGACATCTGATAGCGAGGTTTTTACAGTTCCAGGAAAGCAGTTGGAGAGCCTGTAGGTAATGAAATACAACATGCTCTGAAACAAGAAAATCCCTCATTGTTCAGCAAAACTGGGAGCCGAGTTCTTTTTTCCACTTCCTTTTTAACCTGAAATCCTATCTGCAGTGTCATTCAAGCCACATCAGGACTCGGAAAGCTTCGAGCCAGATGCTCCAATGGTATAAATGGCCATAAAAAAATTACATCAGAGAAGATCTGGCTGCATGTGCCGGCCCTGCTGTGGGGTGCAGATGTGCGCCAGCAAACCAGAGTTGCTCTCAGGGCTGGTAAATCCTTTTGGTCTCATGCAACAAGGTCCAAAGTCCCTTTGTTTGCTCTCCAAGAGTGTGTTGTGACGGGGATGGGCCGGAGTGGAGATCTGAGAAGGTTTTTTTTGAGGGATCTCACAGTGCTTTGACAAGGATAACACCACTATCCAGCCCAGCACAGAGCGCTGGGTGAACTCACGGCTCTGGTGCTGTGGTCTCGGCCACGTCGCTCCCCGGAGTGGCAGCAACTCCACACGCAGCATTGGGTGGTGTCCTGAGGACAGCGTCCTTCCCATCGTGTTCTTCTTTCTCCATCTTCTGCAGGCTACAGTCCTGAAGTGGAAGGAGAACTTGCTGGCCGGGATGGACCTTCTGCTCCAAGCCAGCAGAGTCACTCTAGAAATGGCCCATTGTGGTCACAGCTGAGATGGGGCTGGTTCCTGGGCTCTGTAATGTCAGGGCAAGAGCTCATCCTCACCCGACACACTGCTCTGTCATAAAGCTGTCCAAACATCACTTACAGCAGAATTTGTCCCAGCATGGTTTTTTTTTTACTCTTTGTTCTTTTCTATTTCCTACCATTGAAAACAAGATTCAAAGATTTTTCTGCTACAAATCCAGCCATTCACTCTGAACACATGAGCTCGGCAGCAGCTGGCACCGCCACATCACTTCCATGGCATCCAGCCTCCCGAAAACACTGAGGACAATCCTGGAGTCACTTCTGGTTTTAATCTCTGCTGTCCATGCAGGAATCTATGGGTTTTTTTGATAATGTGCTGAGCTGGTTTTTCCTGGAAAGGCTGTTTTTCATACTCTGGTCTGTGAGCTGTCTGTGGAGCTCTTACTTGAAAGAAGTTTCTTAAATTCCCTCAACTGGAGGGCGTGGGGTTACCCTCGACTGAGCAATAGAAGGACTGGAGAATACTGAGCTCCATGTGCCAGCCCCAGCAGTGTGCCATTAATCTGGGAAATGACTATTGTTGCTCCTAATCTTGCACTTGAAGAATGTGTTAGCAGCAGAGGCACAAAGTGCAGGGCGTTTCGAAAAGGTGCACTCAATTTCCAAGCAGTTTAATAATAGAGTCCATCTTTTTGAAACACGCTGTAGTAAAGTGACTTGCCTGGTGTTGCGTGTGAGGTGGGTCGGTGGCAGAGGCAGGAGAGAACTGGGCAGCGCCCGTCCCTGTGCTGGAGTCCAGTTTCTAAAGCTGGAGGTGCCTGCACCTGGTCATGGTGTTAATTGTCTAACAGCCTTGGAGGTCAATCACTCATGTGGACAAACATCCAGCAAAGCCATAAGCAGGTATTTGCCTTGCATCACAAATCAAAGGGCAATTCAGTTGCTCAAGAATGCGGTCAAACACGCTTCAGCTCTTTGCTTGGAACAAGGCCGGAGCACAGGTCAGGGCGAGCTGCAGCGCACAGGTCTCTCCTTCCCCTTCTCAAAGTGATGTTCTCATCCCTGGGCAACTCTGCCCTTCACTGCAATCACCTTCTTTTGCTTTAATAATCAGTGCATTGCTGATGGCCACAGGTTCAGCCTCTGAACATCCCAGTTTATGGAGAAGTACGTGCTGGATTTTGCTGTTTGGGAGATTGTATTGAATAGATTTCCCCCACACACTTTGCAGAGCTCTCCCAGTCCCCAAGGCATTGCTTCTCGCAGGGACCGAGGTCGTTCCCCTGCAGCCGAGGGGCCGCTCGCCTGCAGCGAGTCGGGCAGCTCTGCCTGGTCTCTGCGGCTGATCCCAGCTGGTCTTCGTTTAGAGTTAATAGGAGTCAAAATGAGCCAGAATTTGAAATAAATCCCATTGACTTGGCACGGTTTCTTTCCTGACTCAGACGAAGGAGACGCACTTTTTGTGCAGTTACTCCAAGATTCCCCTCCTTACTGCGAGAGAGGAATTCATTCCCCTCCTCTTCCACAACCCGAGGGCATCTGTGTCCTTCAAAAGGAAGATATTAACCCCTAGTGTTTGGGGGAGAAAAAAAACCCAAAACATAAGTAGTGCTCATTAGTGTAAAAGGGAGTTATCCTGCCCAAGTGTTCTGTCTATTCCTCTCTTCCCAGTTGTCAGTTCCCAACACTGGTTAATTCTTTGGAGCATATTGGTGTCGTCATGTATGAAAGCTTCACAGCTCCATGGGCATGAGCGCTTGCGCTTCTCATCCACCAATCAAGCCTTTTGTTGGCACTTTTGTCTCCCTTGTTTCCTTATAGATGAAAAAATAGAGGCAAACAGGAGGAGGAAAAGGGATTTTCCCAACAAACTGGTGGCAGTTCAGGCTGTTGGATCAATCCAGACCAGCTCGAGCACACAGCGCTGCTTCACACCTAATTCTCTCTGCTGCCTTACACGGCGACTGCTTGGAAAACCGAGTTAAATAGACCACAAAAGCAAAAGCTGCGTATTTCAGAGCAATGTCTGCATGCAGATAAGAACTTGCACTAAAGCAGAGAGATTGGGATACAAGATTTTGGTTTGGATTCCATATTTTAAGATAAGGAACTCGACTTAAAGGCAAGTCATGATGACGCTAACTGTAGTCTTTCCATCTGAGATCTTTTCATAGGATTTCTCGCTTTTTCTTTGAATTCAGCCAGCCAGCTTTACCTGCACTTACCCCATGGGTTTCCACCAGTCAAGAGCCCATTACATCCCAGTGATCCCAGTGAAGCCCTCTGAACCTCCCAGTACAGTCAGGTCTTTCTTCTTGGGAATAGTTGAGTCTTCATTCTTTCTCCATACTCATCCAGGAGCTGCTGCCCTGTCTCCTCCCTTTCCAAACTACTGCTAGGCAGAGTGATTAGGAAATGTGTTTCTTATAAATCTGAAACATTTATGTCTTCAAATGCCCGGCCCCAATAATCCCACTAATTTCCTGAGTGCTGGTGAACTGTCCTCCATGGGGGGAGGCTTCTCCCGATCAAAGTTTATTAAGTAGATGTTCTCATATGGAGACATTGCTGAGCGGTAGGAAATTATATGGGGCTTTTTCATTTCCCTTTAAATGAGCTTGCTGGCTGAACAATATGGGCACGGTCATCCTATGTTTCATGCTTCCTACCTTTATTGTCGCTTTAGCTTTTCTGCCCCTTCTACATCCAGTGCCTCAAATTATCGCCAATTTTCTTCCATCACCATTGGCACTTTATTTTCATTACACTGTAACTGCGCTTCAGTTCTTCTATTCCTTCCTGCCCCATTTTCGGTTGGAAGGAGTGATAGACCCTCATTCAATGACACCCTGAACTAATCTGAAAAGATGTTCCCGCTCCACAACAGTCCTGAGTGGTGCTGAGCCTGCCTGAGATAGGCTTTGGGAAGCCATCTCCTTAGTGCTGTGCCCTTGTAGAACTTCCCTCCTGTGCTGAGCCGTAAGTCTGCAAGCGAAGCAGAAACACAATCTCTGAAGTGCCAAGAGCCACAGTTCCCTGCGAGTCAAACCAGGACGGTGAGTCACGTCTCGGTAACCACTTCCACAGACCTAGTGCATGGAGCAGAGCATCGCTGAGTGCGGGGAGTCCGGGTCTGGGTTGTAGCACTGGTTGTTGTTTGGCTCCATTTGGGCCGTATCTCTCTGCAGTTCATTCAACTTCCTTATTTTGTTTTTCTGGATGTTGTTGTCGTAAATATGGATTTCAACTGTTGATGTCTTGAGAATTTAAAGCTGGGCTGCTCCATCTATTTGCTCCCAATAACGTTACTGCTGTGCTGTGCGAGAGACCTGACTTTGCTGCCAAGGCCATCAGCAGCTGAAAGCCTCTTTATTCCTTACAAGTCAATCAATTTTGCATTGGAAAATAAACCATCCAGGTTTTCCCTTAGGGGAATATCTAAGGCCATGCTAAAAAAACTAATAAAATTAGGTCCTTACTGAAGCTGGCAATGAAATTTCAAACATGCTACACCTAGGATTATATTTTCTTTGCTTTCCTTGGATATTTTGCTGTAACTGAAGGCATGTGACTTTGGAAAACCACTGCATTCCACTGTCCCTGGTCACAAATACCATCATCTTCTAGAGGCACTGAATAAGCTTCTCTAGTGAAGAGTGAAATATATAAAGAGAAATCACTATTTAAAAATAATCCTGCTCATGGAAGAAACTTGGAAAAAAAGATTTGTTTTCTCAACAAACCAATAACCCAAAGCATACAACAAAATGTGTACAAACCCCAAGAATAAAAGCATCAAGTGTTTAGTGCCTTGGCACACTAACCCAACTGATCTGGATCCAGCAAAAAGAACTTGGAATTAATTATTCTTATGTATAGGCTTTTGTACATTTTCTGCCGCTCATTGCTGTCCCTAGGAATCATGGAAGGGATACCAAAAGATGCTGGATTCCTGATGTACTTTGGAGAGCATGAATGAAGTTACAATCTCACTCAATTTTATTTTTATCCTTTTTTTTCTGACCCTGGTTTTCCCATTTCTGGACAGATGAGTCAGAAGAATGGAGAGAAAAAGAATCTGACCTTTTTTAAGGCTACCAAGGTCGTTGCTGGGCTTGGTGTTGCCTGTGTAACATGTGGCTGCATGGTGATTTCTGGGAACCGCTGCGTATGTGCTCTCTGGAACATCCAGGATTGCAACAAACAGCAACTGCATCTGCAACATCACCAGTAGAGATATCGCATATCTGGGAAGCCCAGACAAGTGTTGAGCTGCCTCTGAGTGCATCTGGACAAAATCCCCGCGCAGTTGGAGAAAGCACATCCAGGAACATCAGCCATATGGTCAGCTTCCCGCTCACCAGCCGAGCTCTGCTGGCCAAAGTCCTAGAAAGCTTGGTGGTGGAGCACAGAAAGATCCTTCGCTGATAGAGCTTGCTCCGCTCGAGGAGGTGACTCAGGTTGCAAGATCCAAGCCACGTCTCTGCTGATGGTGTTGCCGGCACAGTTTGACCCGTTTGTTTATACCAGCAAAGCTTTCAACCATCAGACAAGAGCTAACAACAGCGAGGGAAGCTCCAAGGAAGATCTGCGTGGTTTGCTGCGAGTGACAGCTGGTCTCACTATCACTGACAAGAGCTGGAGATGCTGCCAAATTCTTATTCTCCAGCAATGGAGAAGCAGCCGCACCCCAGCTGGAGGAGGACCCAGGAGACTTCTGGAGGAGATGAACGTCCCTGTTCAATGAGGCCAATGTGCCATAAGGGGAAAAGCCAATACAGGCAGGTTATCGAAGCCCGTATCTGCATTCAGACTCCACCAACAGGGAAAGATGAGCTGAAGGAACCTAGAGAAAGTGGAGACCCTGCTAGAACATGGCACAGTCTTCTGTGCTTTGAGTTTATTTTTGTGAGCAGGGCTTGGACTGTCAAAGTTGGGGGTTTGTTTTGTCTTTTCCCTCTCTCCCAGATGATATCTGTGCTTCATGATTGTGGGTACAAGCGTGAACCTGAATGCTGGCAGATTTTAGGAGCAGTGTGGAAATTTTGCTTCTCAGAAGGGGAGAGTTAAGGCCTGAACCTGTCTTCTCAAAAAGCAAATCCATTTCCCAGTGCAGGGTAGAAGCAAGTTTCAGTCATTGCTTCCATGGGAGAGGGAAACCAGGCTGTACTTCAAACTCTTCTGAAGTAGCTGTGAGGTCCCCATGACCTCCCATGTGAACAGGTCCATCCGCCCTGCACAGTGATAAAGGGAACATCTCACCAATGCACTGGTGTCTGCATTTCTCACAGGCAGCACAACACACCCTCATCCTGGGGAGGGAACCGAAGCATGGATTTACTTGTTTCAAGAGCTGTTACAGCACAGCAATTCAGGAGAATATCTGAGTGTGCAAAGTGACTCTTCTGGAGAAGGTCAAGGGCTTGGCCATCACTAGGGCCAGGAGAAGATTTAGCTTAAAATGGGCTTTCTCCCATTTGCAAGAAATATCTATTGCCTATGATTCCAAAAGACCTTAGTGCATAGTCCATGGAGAACGATGGAAAAACACTATACAACTAATTAGAATTCCCAGTTGTATCTTTATTTGTTCTTGTCTTGTTTTGACAGTAAACTTTTCTGAGCGCTTCCACTCTTTGTTCTCCAAATTTTCAAGCCACTAAGCATCACGGCTATTGCTGCAGAACAGGGTCTGCAAGTGTCATTGCTGCTTTGCTACGCTCATCGTGACCGATCCACGGGGAAGTTGAGGGGCCTGGTAGCAGGTCCAGGGGTGAGCAAGCCCAGAGGGATGGGGATGGACATTGCCCAGCCCGATCCTTTCTTTGGCGAGGATCTCTCTGTACTCCTCGCAAAAGTGTCAGTCACGTGGGTGACACTGGATGCTTGGCACCCACAGTTCGTCACATATTGCGGCTGCTCAGCATCTGTGGGAAAATAATTCCAAGAGTGATCACTTGGAAAGTGGCAGCAAAAAATAGCAAATAAAACCCCGGAGCAGTGTGGAAGAGACAGCAGAGCAGGACTCGTGCTCCGCGGCAGGGACCTGTCCTTTGTGAAACTCTAATTGTCTTGGCAAGGTGGGCTCTTGAAATGTGTGACTTCAGCAAAATGGAGCTCTTCCCTTTGGGGAGGTGAAAAGCTGGCACAATTCTTCAGGGCTGTAAGAAGCCTGAATTGCTCCTTTGTGTTCGGAGCAGGCACTTACAAGGCCCGTGTTTCAGATTAGAGTGAAAACCCTCAGATACAGCTGCTTTTGTAAGTCGCTTTTGTTCAGTTGAGACTGATACTTCAATGGGAGTGAAAAATCACACCTTCCTAACCGGGAGGCAGGAGAGCAGAGATGCCGTGCTGGTGTGTAGATGCTGTTGACAAGTTTGTCACCATTGCCAAAAAGCATGAGTTATTTTCTTCAGTGATACTTTTGCTTCTTTCTGTCAAATCCAAAATATGTTGCCTGCCTTGCAGCCAACGGGGTCAAACACTGAACAGAATGACCTCCCTGGGCTCCCTGAGGAGGATCTGCTATACTTAGTTGCTCATCATGGCTAATTGCTGGGGTGTGCGTGCAAGGAGGGGCGGCAGGTTCTGCTGCCTGCGAGACACCCGCGGTGCACAAAGCAAACCAGCGTTTCTGTGCCCGTTGCTGTGGTTCCCGCCTGAAGTTCTGCATCCCACTCCATTTCTGGGTGCCTAATCAGTATATTGTGATTGCTGTGTGCTCTGTGTTGCAGTAATAATAGTGCAAAGAGAGGGAGGGTTTTTGCACCGTGAGCAGAAAGCTGTGCATGGCAGGTAGGTAGAAAATGAATCCACTGCCTGCTTTTATGATGTGAAAATACAGACAATCGCCATTGAAGCAGTGATTCCATTGCCGTGATCCTAAAACCATATGAAATGTATTGATATCCTGGTTCAGCGCCTCAGCTGCTGGTGAAAGATGCAACTGTCTGCAGAGCAGCAGTGCACAGATGGCAGCTCTGTCTGCAGACCAGAGGAAACACTGCTGAGGTTCCTCTTTTGCATCCTTAAGGACAGACAGACACATCAGATGGTGGTTTGCCATCACCCGCCTGTCTTTGACATGACCTGAAGATGAAAAACGTCACCTTTCAACCGTGTTGCCCTGTAGTTACCCGGGCACAGGGATCTTCCCACCTCTAAGCAATGAGGTTTCCTTCGCTGTGTGTTGGAGCAGCTCAAGAACAAACTCAGCCAGGCTCTGGCTCTGGTACCCGTGGATCACAATCTTTGCCCGCATCACCTCTGAGCCTCCTTGTTGTCTCCTGTGGGAATAGGACAGGATGGGTGAGGACACCGTCAGGGTTGAGTGTACCAGGGAAGTGGCCTGGGGGTGGTTGGTTGGGATGGGATTTCTTTACTTTCGCCTCCCAACAACTTTTTTTGCTCTCCTAGGGACCAGAAGGGAAACCAGGAAAACAAGGGGAAAAGGGCAAGCCTGGCCAGAAGGTAGGAACATCTCCCATCGACAACGTCTTCTCATCTTTAATATTCATCTGTAGAAGTGATTTTATCCTGCATTAATGTTGGTGCTTTTGTTCTGCAGGGCAGCAAGGGCTACCAGGGGCAGCTCGGGGAGACGGGATCTCCAGGGAAGGAGGGGCCGAAGGGGAACCAAGGCCCTAAAGGATCCCGAGGTACCCTGGGACCGATGGTGAGAAGAGCTCTGCAAACGGTTGAACACAACATGCAGAAACATGTGGTGGGCGCAGCCCTGAAAGAAGCAGAGAGCTCAGAGCTCAGGCTTCAGAGTACAGAAAGTGACGTTAGATGGGTTTAATTGACCAAAACACCTTATCACTTGCTCTGAGTAGCACAGGAGAGACTCCAGAGCGGTGGTTGTGTTGGTGGCCTGTGGACCCAGCTCATGTTGCATCGTGGCGGTTCTTCACAGCTCATCAGATGGGCTGAAATATTGGGGATTTTTCTTGAGAAGGGAGTGAGCTGATAAGCTATTTTTTGCTGAGATCTTTCCCTTTGAGACAGCACATTCATGGCAAGAGCTGCTTCCAAGTCAAACTGTGTTGTTGTAAGGAACTCAGCCTTGGACTTCTGCCCTGTTTCTACACCCACTCTTGATCTACTTATCTAAAACACTCACAAGAAGAAGAAATAGCCTGGGAAAGGGTTTGAGTTGGGGACTGAAGGTGAGGATTTCAGAGAGAGCAGTATGGTGGAGAGGGAAGAAAGTTAATTTGCTTTGGGCACACGAGACAAATGCTTTGGGACAGCAGCAGT
Organism: Patagioenas fasciata; assembly: GCF_037038585.1. Lineage (NCBI taxonomy): Eukaryota > Metazoa > Chordata > Aves > Columbiformes > Columbidae > Patagioenas > Patagioenas fasciata. The sequence goes on from NC_092539.1 coordinate 6,102,254, forward strand.
AAGTAATAAGTGCCTCCTCACCATTGCAGGCTGGTAAGGAAACTTTTTGCACTATATTTGGTAGAGCTTAGTGAAAAAGTAGGAGTTATTTATGAACCAGGAATCGCTGTGGTGTTTCAGAACAGTAGCAAATGGGTGATGGAGTAACAGTTCCGCTGATAGTGTTTTCCTGCACTAAAAATTATGGCCTGCCCATATATCCTCCCTTCATATTCTTTGGCAAAGCCTCCATGGGTTATTTCACAAGGAAGCAAAGCAATATCTGAGCAGCAGTGTATTGGACTGAACACATCTCCACAGCCTGTATTGATGGAAAGGGCTTTCTTCCACGCTAAATGGGATTATATGGAAAATTTGCAATTCCCTTTAATCTGATGATCTGATTTAAACTGTTTTGTTCAGTCTGTTAAAGATGCAATAAATAGCTCTTGCAGTGCCCTCATCACAACCCAGAAAACTCCTTTCCTGGCCTCAGAACCCATGTCGAAAGGTTTCCTCCTGGCAGTTTAGGATTAGGTCATGCATGAGAACAGTCTCGCTGTTGGATTTCCTAGCACAAAGCTAATGTGGGTATGAAGATGTCCAGAAGGGCAGATGCAGAACACGCACTATGCAGCCGTTTCTGGTAACGAATCTGAATGAGGTGGGAAACTGCTACGATTCTCACAAAGACATAGACTGAACTCCCAACATCACTCCACATGAGTAAGAGATTAAAGCCAAGCAAGAGCATCCGAGGTGGCTGCAGCGAAGCTCACTGGTGGACAGGAGAACAGGCGGCTGTGTTCTCATGTGGGGCTGAGCTTCGCTTTGCACAGCCCAGTGCACCCTCTTGGTGTGTGGTAATACCCACGGGCTGTTCTCATGGTGCTTTCTGTGCTTGCTTCTCCAGGGTGCTCCGGGAAGGATGGGTGCTCAAGGGGAGCCTGGCTTAAAGGGTTACCAGGTAAGGTTTTGTTTTCATCCTCCAGCTTCTGTGTGTTCTCAAATACAACAAAACCGCCACTGCAGGATGCTAAATCGTTCTTAAACTGTGACTTATTTCTGATCTTGAGTTCAGTTTAGTTCTATCTCTAGTCTCCATTTGCACCATGATGACTTCTTTAAATCCATTTGGTTGACCTCTGCCATGACCCGTGTGTACGTCCAAAGCTGGGATGCACAACACAGAGCACATGAGATCTGTCAGGAAACCAGGAAGGACCTTCCATCAAACAGCTCTTCCCAGCCAACTCACATGCTGTCTGCTCTCCACAGGGACACACGGGACCACCAGGGCCAATTGGACCACCAGGACCAAAGGGGGAAAAGGTAAGTTCACAGAGTTTAGCCATCTTGTATTCCGTGGGCACGGAAGCTGGTCTCACATGTCGATGTCCCGCTGCCGTAACACCCGTCCGTCCGTGCTCTCCTCCTCTGCCTGCAGCAGGGGCACAGGTGCCTCCTCTAAAGACACCTACGTAGCTCCTGCGGCAGTTTTACTTTGGTAAATCAGCGCCGGGACAGCTGTGCCACCAGCAGGTGCTTTCCACTCACCACGTGCCCTTGCGCTGGTGGCTGAGCAGCGTGAGTTCCAGGGACACGTTTTCCCTGCATAAACTCTGCTCAATCCCCAAGCCAAGAGAAATCAGATCAGTAGCTTTCTGTGCTCAAGTCAGAATAACACCCTGCACGAACGAGCTGATCTTCAGCAAGCTGCCTGTCTGTGCTTAAATAGCACGTTGTGAGGCAGAACTGTTCTCCTCCCCATTGCCCTTGCTCCATTTTCCTCACCGCCTGCCACCCCCTCACCTCGCTCATCCCCCCCACCCCTCGATGAGCCCCCTTGCCGCAGCTGGCCTGACTCAGAGCCCTCTTTCCACCCTTCCCCCTTGTGTTTCTTCCCCCTTATTGCTGAGTCAGCACGGCCATAACCAGTTCAGGCTGGAGAAGTGACTCACGCCTTAATGGTTTCCTGTCTCTGGAGCTGGCTGCTCCGCGCCCAGGCCGGCCCAGCTGGCGCTGCTGCGCAAACCGTGCGCCAGAGCCCCTCACGTGCCTCCAGTAGCAGCAGCGATGCTCCCTCCCCCGATGTGGGAAAGGAAGAGATGGTTAATTGGGACTGGTCAGTAATCGGGACTGGTCAGTCCCCATGAAGAGGAATGATGCGTGAGCTCTTTTCTGCTCGTTTTCTACCGCCCCATCCCCAAGAGAGCTTTCGGTTTTCCCTCCTCACAGGGGTGTGATTGCAGCTGTACGTGTGCAAGCAGGAGCTTCGTTGCTTATGAAAGAAGTTTGTGAGACAGAGGTCCCAAGGGCAAGTCTGTGCTGGGGCTTTGAATATGGGTTTTTGGGTCAGGCTCGGGGTGTCAGGACACCCTGTCCGCACTGCAGTCTGTGCCTGGAGACTCACAGTGGGGCAGGGTTGTGTTCCTCCAAGACTTTCACATGCCTCAGAAATTTTGCTTCAGGGATGAACAATGGTCATGCTGCTTTTTTTCTCTCATTTTCTGCTGCTGAAATACATCCATGGCACAGGAACAGCCGAGGGTGTTCCTGCTGCTCTGCAGCTCCGTCACTGCCTTGCTGAATTCCCTCTCTACCCTCAGCCTTTCCAACACTGCCCCATCCACTTCCCAAGCTGCACCTCTCGCTCTTGCAGACCTCAGCAGGTATATTCTGAGTGGCCATGTGGGAAGTGGCAAGTGTGAACCAAGCACAATCAGTCCGCAAATTAATAATCTGAAGTGTTCCATGAAGCACTCTGCCCTTCACCGGCAAAATATTCTGCAAACGGACACTAGAAGAGCTCTTCCTCAGAGATAACACAGACCTTGTGTTATCAGAGCACAGCAGCACTGATGACGGAGTGAATTCTACAGGCAAGTATCCAAAGCAAAGCCTGACAAAGACACCAAAGCATCTAATGCATCCTGCTGAGAATCTGTTACTGACCACTGACCACTGCATCTCATATCTTCCTTGGAAGGTCAGCAGGTCTGCTGGCACGTTGCTGGAGAGCAGCTCCAGCTGAAGGAGATCACAACATTGGGTGCTGAGCCTCCAGCACCATCTTCTGCAGCACCCAGGTGCTCCACAAAACCTCTTGCGTCCAAATTTTCTTATACATCGTTCCTTCTTATCTCCCAAGAGTTGCCAGGATCTCAGCCTACAGACAGACAGATTCCTGCTTGCTGGACATCTGTAACCTTGTGCACGGGTGCAAACATGAAAATGGAAGCTTGAATCTGAGAAATGAAGAGGAAGCAAAAATGGGACTGTGATTGCTCTGTGAGCTTTAAACAAAGTGGTAAACTGAGCTCTGTGCTGAAGAGGGAGGACGTATAATGGTGGGGAAGGTCTTCCCTTTTCCGGAGAAGAAGACAGCTTGGTGAGAGGCATTCTTGTGGAATCCAGCTCCTTGTGCCATACCAACCAGCTACCCCACCACATTTAATACATTTACAGCTCCTCAAAGAGGCCTTGCTCAGAGCAGACGCCCGCACTTGGCAACTGCTTAAAGCTGTCCAGATGGGATCCTTTTAAAAATTACAAACTGCTGTATCTCACTTTGGGACAGGAGCCAACAACAACAGGCCTTCCCTTCTTCTCCATGCATTTTCCATTTGTATCCCAACATGTTTACTTTGCTGCCCTTTACTCTGACTTTTTTTTTTTCACTGCAACTTTCCGAAGAATTAGCGCAGACCTTTCATCTCCCCCTTGAGCAGCTGAGGCATCAGGAAGTCCTGGAGAAGCTCATTCTCGCAGTCCTAGAGCTGACCGGTCCTGCAGGATTTTCTCAGAAGACAAAGGACAAGGTGGGAATGAGACTCAAAGGGGTCACAAAGCTACAACTCAGCTTTGGGGAGGAAGTCTGAGAGTCTTGATGCTCTTCATGGATCCTCAGAATTATGAGCTTTCTTTGAGTTCATCGTGCTCATCTCAGCTCCCAAATGGCAAGGTCTTTGCATTTTATTTGAGCAGAAGAAACCAGTGCCAAGGCTTCTGCATATTAATACATACACTGAGATTATTTTTTTTCCCTGAGACTTAAAAATAGTGGCTTTGTTTCCCTTCTATCCTACATTCCTTTGACAGTGGCTATAAAGCAAACCAGTTGCCAGGTATTCTGCTGCTGACTTCAACCAGCAAGTTCAGTAGTGCTGCAAACTGTTGGCAGAGCCTGTTAGGCATTACTTTCTCTCTACTCTGCCACCCAAACTTCTCCACCCATATTGCTCAGTACTTATTCTCAAGCCATCTTGGCACAGTTTCTTCCTCTATTTTTCTTCTACCATGATTCCTCCCCAAAATCCCAGACAAGCATTGCTGGAGTTCACCACCCAGTAGACAATGACTTAAGGACAATCTAACTGCGACCTGTGTGTTTATATGAAATCCTGGCAAGGTTAATCAAACAAATGTCACAGCAGCAGACAAAGAGAACGCCACTGTCATCAAGCATGTAATGAGGAGATCTGCATGGGGATTTTGATACCCGCTGAGGTTAACTGCAAGAGATTTTGCCAGATATTGAGCCTCGTTCTGCCAAGCTGGAAATGTCAATGCAGCCCATGAGAAGTCAGCGTGGGTTTGCGTGTCTCTCAGCAGAGGCACAGCCCTGATTCCAAGCCATGACCCAGTTCCTGCAGAAAGGAAGCTGTTGACTCCACTATCCAAGTTCTTTCTCTGAGGGTTATTCACTGGTCCAGATGTGTCGTGACCAAACGTGGTGTATGAGCAAAGCACCCCAAGTGCCTTTTCCCATGGGCAGGATCACTGAGAAACTGCCCAAGCACCTTTACCATCAGTAGCTGCGACTCAAACAGAAGATGAGAGTAGACCGGAGAAAAAGTCCAAGATGGTCAGAAATGCACCAGAAAGGGCTGGTGCAACCACTGAGAATTGCACAAGTCTTTGAAAAACTTGACACTGCATAGGTATGGAGATTTGGATATTCAGAGCACTAAGAGCACCCCAAGCACTCCAAAGGCAGCAGCTCCACTGTGCCAGAAGCCTCCAGACCTCCTCTCTCCAGTAGCTACAACATCAAAGAAGCTCTGAGACATGTCCATCCCAAGGAGCCAGAGTGCCAGAATCTCAGTGATATGAAGTAGCCAAAACTCGGAGGAGGTGGAATGTTGCTGTCTTCTGCGGGGAGCAAAGAAGCAGCCGTCTCTGAGTGAGGCTCCAGAGAAAATAGAACACCATGACCTCAAGTGACTTATACCACCGAATTAAAAAAGACAGTGTCTGCGTTAAGTTTTGAGGGATCTCTCTGTGGACGTTTTGGAGTGACCTCAGTGATAAATACCCTGGGTGATGTTATCTACCAGCCAAAACGTGAGCTCTGAACTCTTGCTGTGGAGCATCCCATGGCGGAGCGGAGCTGCTCAGGCAGCGAGCGTGTGTGTGACCCTCTCACCTGGTCCATTGTCACACAAGCCCATGGTGGTGGCATCCAGCCAGGAAGCACATCCACACCACCCTTGGTCCCCTGACAGCCCAGGCAGCACTCAATGAGGGTGGAGAAATGCTTCATTAAAGAGTTTAGCTTGACTGTTGGCAATAAAATTCAGAGGCAGAGAGTTGCTTCCCATATTGTCCTAATTATACGCTTCTTGCTTAGTTTTAGGAATTATTGAAAATAACTCCTTGCACCTGGATCCTTAGGGAGGACAGTTGGACTGGGAAAAAAACCAACCACCAAAGTAACCAGAAAAACAATGATGTGAAGAGTTTAGTGTACTGCAGGTTGATAGGGGGGAAACATCATTTAGACTTTCTTTGGTTTAGAAGTTAGTAAATTCAACAGAAGCTTTGATGTGAGAGGGCTGGATCAGCTCTGTACAGAAGTATCTGCCATATAAGCTGCTGCCTATATTAATACCAGCGTTTTAATTCACAGGGAGAACAAGGTGATGATGGGAAGGTAGAAGGCCCACAGGGACCACCTGGAGACAGAGTAAGATGTTAAATCCCTTCTCTAAATCAATCCTGGCCTGATTTTTGCAGGTGGATTAGTTGGGTTGTTTCACTACTTGTAGAAGATGCACAAGCCATTGAGATATTCCAGATGACAGATTGTTCACATCCACCTTAAGTCTTTATTGTGTTGTTGTAGGGCCCTGTTGGTGACAGAGGTGATCGAGGGGAGCCTGGAGACCCTGGTTATCCTGTAAGTCTTATTTTAAATACATGATTCAGAAATGTTTGCCTGGGGGAAGTGCTTCCAGTCGGCATCAGCCCGCAGGAGATCTACTCTTTGCCCAGTAATCACAACTCGTAATCTACTGTTGTCCCTTGTCAACTGCTGCACACGGCTGTGATTCAAACAAGGAACGATTCAGGTATCTTTACCTAAAGTGGTAAAAATTTGGCTGAAAGCAAATGTGGGTCCTGCAGGTCAGTATCTCACAGAGCCTGAGCACGTTAGACTGAAAGAATGAGCACGACCATTTCATGGGAGGTATTTGTGATTATCAGGGAAATAGCCCGGGGAAGACGTGTATAAAAGAAGTCATGTCAAAGTTGGACAAAATTCAAGACTGATGTGCCCATGGCTGTAGACTCTTTCATGTGAAGATCTCTGTTAACTTGGAGGTTTGGAAGCTTCCAAAACCAGCATTTCTCTCAAAAACAAGGGTTATGAATTATCAACGTTTAAATTCACCAGGGTAGCAGCACTATTGCCTTATTTTGTAGGACAGCAGTCTCCAACTGTTCACTTAGGTGAATGCTGTGGGTATGCATATGTGTATCTTTTCCTGCCCCGTCCATTTTTGTTTCCTATTGCCACAAAAGTACCCAAGAACAAACACATTTCCTTCTCTGTTTTTTATTTCAGGGTCAAGAAGGGCTTGATGGAGAAAGAGGAAAACCTGGACAGCAAGGCTTACCGGTAAGAGACTCTGCTTTTCTGTAAGCTATCCAATGTCACATGTATGTGAAAAACAGATGCAAAAAAGGAGAAGGGGAGGAAGGGCTGCAGGAGGGAATATTTGGTGAGCTCTGAAGTGCGAAGTGTGCATTTCCATAAGTCAGGTCTATAGAATGGGCATTTTGAGATGAGACTAATAAATGGGTGATGGAAAAGGGGGCGTTCCCAGAAGCCCATCTCCAAAACTGTCTTTTCTGAATGATCCAAGAGGGACTGGAAGTCTCAGGAGATGGGCAGTGGGAGATGACAATGGCAGTGGAAGGGTCTGAAGTGGAAGTGGTGAGAGCTGGTCCAGTGTGCGGCAAGACCATGTTACTCTGCCTGCATGGTGTCTCTCCTGTCAAACCTGTGCATTTATGAAAGCCTAAATTAAATCCGAATTTAAGCGAAGGACTTGTTATTCCCTTGCTATATATGCCAGTGTCTAGTTTTGACAATTGCAGCTGTGAGGGCAGCAGCACATTAATGTAGTTTGTATTGAGAAATGAAGCTGGATCAATTCCCATTCTTTGTAGAGCTGCTAGGAAGAACAATTTCTGTTTTGGGGTAAAATCTTAGTGCTCTGTTACATGGTCTAGGAATGGATAGAGAGGCTGATTCCCCAGTGGGTGTAGTGTATTCTGAGGGGTGTCTCAGATATTAGCAGGAGCTTTGAATTGTCTTTAGTAAAGAACCATTAGAAACATATGGCTCAGGAACAAGGTGAAGAAGGAGAGCTCTGCAGGTGTGTCCATCCTTACCTTTTCTTTTAGTCCAGAAATTGCCCTTGATACAAATACACACACACACACACAAAACCACAAAACACAAACCTGGATGGCCAGAAGAAAAGATGGAGACGTGTGTGATGGGGAAGAGGCCAGTAAGAGAGCAGTGAAACATCCTCTATGCTTTACTCTTCCATAGGCAGCTCTTTAATACCTGTCACCCAGGTGAAACCAAGGAAAGGGCTGCAGCATCCCAAAGGGAGGTGGAGCCAGCACTAAAGATGCAGTTGCTGTATAAACAGCTCTTTCTGCATGGAGCTTCTGCAGCACCTTTCACAAACAGGTTCTTTCCTGCCCACATCTCAGCACAGTTTTCCAGGCACCATCTGGGATTTAGTGAATGATTTCCACGAATACAAACGCCACCCAAGCGAGGGGGTAGCGTTGCTTCTTCTCCAGTTGACACCCTGGTGAACGCTCTCTAGAGACCGTTCCTTGCTCCTTTTTCCCCAGGAGGTTTGTCTGAGCACAGGCTGTTCCCCTGAATTGTTTCCATACGGTCAGCGTTGTTAGGGCACGAAAAAAAGCTGTTCTTTGTACTTCATGCAAGATACTGCCAGAAGAGAATTTCAAGCAGATTTTTCTTGCTTATGTTTTGTAGGGGAATCCTGGACCACCAGGCCAGCCAGGAGCAAAGGGATCCAAAGGTGATGTGGTAGGTTTCAGCAGGGTGGATTTATAGTGTCCCAAGTTTAAAGAAAATGTCTAATTAAGAGGACTCTCATGTTTATTCCCCAGCATGTGTGATTTGGCCTATGGTCTACAGCTTGAAAGACTGTGGAGAACCTAGTGGGAGGGCTGTAAACATGTATTTGAGTGCCCAAGGCCAATAGCCTGTTGGCTTTGTGAAGCTGGAGAAGATCAAGACCATCCCAGCTCCAGCGTGACGGGTGAATCTTGGGCAGGTCCTCAGTCAGTGCTATGGGTTGTGTCTCTTTCCCATATCCGTCTGTGGTGCCTCCAGCTACAGCTGGTTCCTCTGTCCCTGAGGAGGTCTGAGCCAGGCAAGTGTCTCTTTCACTTGAACTGTAAACTTTTCTGGCTTGAAACCTTCCAAATTTGAAGTCCGTTTATCCATGCAGTTCTTATGTTTCTTGGAAGAGTCCCTCTAACTTCTTAGCCTTATTGAGCAAGAAAATACGGTACACATGGGTCCTTCAAGGTTCACTGGGGCACCTCATACCTACTCCTACCTCCACATCTTGGCAGCTTGCTAATTATTCTCACAGACTGGGGACTTTATTTGCTAAAATGTAAGTATGTGACCTCAGTACTCAGCAAATTCCTGCTCCCTTTTGGCAGATATCAGGATTTTTAATCTGAGCCTGCTGGGGTAATGCCAGAAGATAGTTTAACCTTACAGTAGGTGTTCTTGGCAAAAAGCATACCAGGCGATGAGATAAATAAACTGTACCCATCGATGGACAATCTGGAACTGCCCTTGGGTCTAATGAATAGCAGAGGAAGCATCCCCAGGAGTATTTCTTTCATGTAGCTGGCCTGCCTGCTCCTCTGCAGATGGAGAAACAATGCACAGAAAATGCAATGCTTCCATTTAAAAGCGCTTTGGTACATGACCTCACTAAGAGAGCCCTAGTGAAGGTGATGACGCTGAGTTTTCCATTCTTTCTGCAGAAATTAATCCTTTTTACAGCTAATAAACCTCAGGAGTATTTCATTTATGTCTTTATTCACGAAGCAGTATTGAAAATTTTAGACACAAGATACCCTTTTCATTTCCATTAAGTTTCCAAAATAGAGGAAACTACTTCACAGAGAAAAGCCCTTACTGAACATCCTGCAGAAGACTGGCTGGGTCCTTGGTTCACCACTGTGCCATCAGTGAACGGACAGAGGACGCAGGTTTTAAGCATCTTGTTCTAATGTTTGCCAGTGCACTGAGTCCTCCCTCGAGTTCATCCTGTTTTATTCGTCCTCATCTGCTCTGTATTAGGAAAAATGTAGGTCCTTGCCTTCTAGCTATTCGTTTCTGCCCTAGAACGCTGAAGACACACAAAGAATCGCTGGTAATAAAACCAAAGAGCGGTTCATTCCCCATCGTTGGAGAAGTGGACTTTATAAATCTCCTTTTTACAAAACTCTTTCCAACCATTATCCAAAGGACACCCTGAAGTCAGGCTCCCGAGTGGAGCTGTGCTAGAACTGCTGCAATTTTAGACGTCTTTGTTATTTTGCTTGCAGGGTCAAAAAGGAAAGCAAGGAGCACGGGGCAGTGCCGGGAGCAGAGGCTCACCGGTAGGTAAAAAGTCAATTATCTGCTCCAGCAAATGCTGTCCAGGAGCTCCATCACTAACACTTTTGTGATTTTAGGGCATCCTTGGGCTACCAGGTCCTCGAGGAGTGGTGGGAAGGCAGGGCCAAGAAGGTGCCCCCGGAGTGGACGGAGTGCCAGGGAAGGACGGTGTGCCCGGGATGCTGGTGAGTTTGCAGTTGTAACCTTAGAGCATCAATAGCAAATGCAACTTAGGAGCTGGAAAACTAACAGGTAGCACAGGAGAAATGGATGTAGTCCAGCTATAGATCTTCCAGTTTACGTGTCCCCAGAGCGGATCGCGTGCTCCCCTTCATATCTCACGTGCATGTAGAGGCAGCAGCTGCCTTTGAGTGGCCAAGTCTGTAAATAAACCGGCATTTATACCCTGACAAATACTTGCATGCACAGACTTCTCTATACATCTCTGCAAATCCACCCATGCACCATGGTGCTTGCAGAGGGCAGGATCACACCACCCCCTTGTCCCCCCAGAAGTGGTGCAGAGGTTGAAAGAACGTCTTATTTCATAACCTCTTCTGTGTTTCTTTTCTAGGGAGAGCAGGGTGATGATGGGGAAGAAGGGGTGACAGGGATGTCAGGCAAAAGAGGGAACCCTGGCATACCGGGACTCCCTGGGGCACAGGGACCACCAGGATTCAAGGTGAGTTTCTGAGTCCCCAAGACACTGCTATGAGCAACCCAGTCTGTGAGCCTGTTGTCTCTAGAGCTTGGATTCTCCAAGGTCTAATAGACTCTTAGGTCCTGCTGCCATCTTTGACTTAGCTGGAGGTTCAGTAGATATTTCTCCTCATCCATCCATGCATATTCGTGATGTTCACATTGACCGAATGTCCCAGAGACCTTTCCTCCTTTGTCAAAGTTCACTGAGCTCAGAAGCCTACAGGTACACATACCCACACCACAAACACTTTAGCCTTGTTTCATTAGAAACCTGGCTAAAAAAAACATGGTTTTGGAGAAGTTGCAAAGAACCTGCTACAGCCTGGCTATAGGATGTCCAGGATGGACAACTCCATAGGAAACTCGGGTGTCCTCCAGCTGCAAGGCCTGAACTGCTGAAGGGAAATCTGTGCTGCTTGTTTTTTAGCGTACATTTACTGGACTGGAACAGTGGAACTGGTATGGGCTTGGGCATCGCTCTGGGTGGCAGCAGGGACAGGCTGCTTTAGTGACCTTAAGGTTTCTTGCTGGTCCTTGCCCTGGTCCAGGTTGGCTACATGATCTGAACTGGACCAAGAGCTATTCAGCCGTTTGTAGAAAGACTCTGTAAATGGGAAGACTCCAGCTGGGTTTGGAGAGGTTATCAGGTCTGATTTAAATTATGCCTCCCATAACACATCACTCTTAATCTGTCACTTGCTGCCCTCCAGCTGCCTTGGGTAGAATGGCAGGCTGCTACCAGAAAAGACTGAAAGACCCTTGTGTCACTGTGACAGACTCGTACCCTGGCTCTGGGGAAATTTGTTGCCCTTTTTCCAGCTGCTCAACCGTCCCGGGCTCTTGCTGCTTTTGCTCCTCTCTCCCAGTTCATCCCAGTTCGAGTAACTGGGGCATTTGCTGTTCCTGGCAAGGGGAGAAGGAGAGGAGCAAAGTGTGGTGCAGGGTCTCAGAAGCCCCTTTTTTGTCCTTAAGTCGTAGAGTTGGTGCTGGGGAAAATGTTGGCTCTGTAGCCTCAGGATTGAAGTCCTCTAGCTGAAGTCTTGGCACGTCTTCCACATTTTAAGTGGATTAATCATCAATTGCTAGCCTGCTGGGGGGAAGAGATTATGAGAAACTGTAGGGCAGGACAGACAACCTACGGAAGTGCAAACAAGATGTTTTACCCCCTTGCTGTCCTTACCCCCTGATGCAGGCAGGACAACTCTGCTGAAGCTCCTGCTTTGCAGGAGGGGACCCAGCCGTGCCCATCGCTGGTGTCACACTGTGCACCCTGTGACAACCCGCCCCAGCAGACCTGAGGCATCTCCTGATGAAACCACAGTCCTTATCCCAAGGAGCCACTCTTTTCCAGCTTTCCATCTATGGCTATTTCAGCTGAGTGTTGTTATATTTAGCTCTTGTCCTTTGGAATTCCTTGAATTCTGTTATTTTTAGGGTGAAAGAGGATTGCCTGGACAGACTGGCCAAACAGGGAAGCGAGGAACACCAGGAGGAACGGGCCTTCCCGGGAGCCCTGGCGATCCGGGACCCAAGGGACAGCCGGTGAGTGGTGAACAGAGCTGGTCAGAGCTGACCCCAAGCACATGGTGGGAGAAACACCAAAAGCCCATGGTCAAAGCAGACGTTAAATTCCCACATCTTCCTCCAGGGCAGGCTCCTAATCCTTACTGCTTTTATTTATTGTCCTGGTGGGATTACCCAGTTTAGTACTGATGTGTCACGCTTTATCAGCCTGAAGATGTATTGAAAGTAGAACCATAGAATCACTTTGGTTGGAAAAGACCTTTAAGATCATTGAGTTCAACCATTAACCCAGCACTGCCAAGTCCACACTAACCCGTGTCCCTAAGAACCTCATCTGTGCGTCTCTTAAACCCCTCTGGGGATGGTGACTCCACTACCACCCTGGGCAGCCTCTTCCAATACCCAACAATACTTAAACGATTATATTTCTATTGAGATTAGCATCAGAGGGTCTAGTTAGGCCAGAGATGTAAAACCAACACAAGGAAAAGAGAGATTAGGACTAATACAAAACAAGGGACAAGATAAACCCTGACTACCTTGATTAAAATATTCTTGCTTGTATATTCTATATAAAACCCTGTGATAGCAGTATTCAAGCTGAAAGATCGTAGCCAACAACACAATAATAATACCATTTTGCCTCATGTTTCCACATGTGGCAGGTTCATTTGCCCAGTTTTGCCATTGCCCACTGCTGTAGCTGGTGATCAAGTTCCCTGACCCAAGGTGACTCCATGGCATTTAAACCCTTCTGACTTCACATTCACTTTTGCCCAAAATTCCCCTAGAAATAGGGCTTGATTGGCTATCCTAATGCAGGGAAGACCTTAGTCCTCCCTTAGTAGCAGTTTTCCTTTCCAGGATCCATAAATGGGCAGTTAAATCAATTTTTATCCTTGGAAAGTTTCTTACACTCCATCAAGTCCAACCAAGCCCTTCCTTGCCAATAAATTTCTCACTGTCGTGGCAGGAAAAGCTTCTCTACAGTGAGGTCTCCAGACTGGCTCTGGAATAGCCTTGGAATAGAGGTGGTGGAAACCCCATCGCTTGAGTCATGTGCAACTGGGCTGAACAAGATATTGTAAAACATCTCGTAAAGTACAATCCAGCACGGGTCACATAGTCCTGCCGAGAGTCCAAACAAGCCTTTTCCATCTCCGATGTTCCTAAGGCTGTAGATGAATCATCTGGTGTATGCTTCTGACCTTTATTCTTTTAGCAATGTTGAATCATTTTGCATTTTGACATCTGAGAAGCCCAGAAGTATCAAAGGTCCTACATCTCAAACGTGGTGAAATGAGGGTGTTTATGTAAGGACACTACCCAAAGTGGTGTTGTTTCCTTTTTAATTCTCAGAGTGCATGCTATGTGCTAATCCGAGCTTGATGGCCTTCCAAATATTTTATTATTATTTTTCTTTAGAAATTGAGAAAAAATCCCTGCAGGGTTCAAAAGGAAAAGAATTAGGAGATATGCAGTTTTTCTGGGTCTGAGTGGGAGGTTGTGTTACAGGAACATGAACTTTTTTGACAGCTTGACTGAGCATAGTTTGAAATTATCCTTTAGTGGGTCAGTCCAGTTGGTATTAAAAATAAAAGGTTTGCTTTTAAGAGCTTTGAGACTGATTTTTGCAACATGAAGTTCCAGGATCACTCTCAGAGTTAGATGTTCTCCATCCTGCTTCTGCTGATGAGGGCCCAAGCTGGACAAGCACCTGGTAGATATGGTGTGGGTTATGCCTCCCATTTGGGGGGCAAAAAGGCTTAGTCTGTGAGATCTAAGTAACCTATGAGATCTTCTGGTGTTACTTCTAGCCCAATATTTGTGACATTCTTCCTTCAGTTTTCTTCATACTTATTTCTCATCAGTCCAGCCTGAAGAATCCTAATGGATTCTTCTTGCTCTGAAGCTGCTGAGCTCTTGATGTGTCTTCGAGTGACCAACTGTTTGATGTTCTTCCTTGTCCTTGTGTTTGTCTTGGCTGTTATTTGCAGGGAGACTTTGGCGAGGCGGGATTTCCAGGGATTACGGGCTTATTTGGGCCGAAGGTAAGAGGTTCCCTGTGAGCAGTTTGCTTTCTCATCTCTCTTTACTGGGCACAGACAATGCGATACTTCTTGTAAGGACTTTACTAGCAGCTCCGCAGAAAACATTGAAATCGCACTGTGATTCCGACTTTGTTTAGTTATGCATCTTCATTTGTTAAGTGAGTGTGCGTTTATTATATGTATGCTTTGTTGGAGCTTATTCCTGTTAAAATGGGTAGAAGATAGAGGGAAAAGCGCTGTCCTGTACACCCTGGAGCTATTTCCCCCACCTGAACATCTTTCCGATGCTCCTATTTCCAGCATCAACCATCTGTACCTGAGACACCGATATGCATTCCTAATGTTGAGAGCCTTGACTTGAAATTTAGACTTATTTTATCAGCGTATAATCTTGTTATTAAAGGGGGACCAGTTTGTTTTCTGTAGAAAGCAAAAGGCTTGTAAAACAGGAATGGGAAAAGAATTTTTAAACAATATAGGACCTTCCCGTTCCCATTCACAAGAGACAGCACCTCTGTCCTCACCGCAGAGCTGTAAGCGAGAGCATACAAGTGTGATATGGTTATTTAGGGGACCTGGCATCTCACTTTTCCTTGCAGGGCCCCCCAGGAGACCTTGGTTTCAAAGGCATTCAGGGACCACGTGGGCCACCTGGTCTCATGGTGAGTGGGTTTTGTTGAGTTTGTCTGGTTTGGGAGGGTTTTTCTTCCTTTCCGTGATGCTGTACAGTGCTATAAGGAGCACAGTGCGCCCTTCATCGTGTGCCTGGCACAAACCACGGCCACGGTGCCACCTCTGAGCCACCCAAGCACATCTGTGGGTGACCACGTGTGTCCAGGTCTCTTCTGCCTTGGAGACACTCACAGTGCTGTGACCACTGCACAGACCCCTCCAGCTACACTGAAATCTTTCTATTTCTGGAATTTCTGAGGTTTTACATGAGTCGTAACAACCACACTGTGAGGGCTTGTGTCTTTGGACCTGAATTTTGAAACAGTTTTATTTTAGCTACAGCAAATACCACGATCACGTTGCTGAAAAGCAGCAAAGAGATGTCTTGACTGAGTCTGCCGTGGTAAAATCGACCCTCGGTTCCCATGCGATGGTTCACACATATTTTTTTCTTTTCTAGGGAAAAGAAGGAATTATTGGTCCTCTTGGCATTCAGGGTCCCGTGGGAAGCCCAGTAAGTATCTATCTGTGCTTTTTTCTGCCTGTGTGTGTTTTTGAAGAGCAGAATGTTTGAGATCAAAGATGCTTGAGGTGAGCGTAAGTAAATCCCAAGTCCTGCTGTAACAAGGAAAACAAAATTGTCTTTGAGATGAGCAGCTTGAGATAAGCGTAGGTTTAGTCTCTGGCTGCACATATAGTTGCAGGGAGATTATTAGCACAGAAGTGAGGAGCAACTCTTCCTAAGTCCAAGTTTTTTGATAGATTGGCTCAGATTAAAAGACAATGTCATTGCAGTTGATTTTCCAAGCAACTTGGCCTGAGGAGGGTTGAAGTGAGGGAACCAACTGATAAACATATTAAACTGCAAACAGCTTGATTCTGGCAAGTGTTGGAAATCCCCCCCTGCCCCAAAATGCCAAAGGTGCTGAACACAGACTAAAGTTCAGGTCAGTGCTTAGTAAAAACATGAACGTGAAGCTACTCAGAGTTTGGTACAGAGGCTGCTACTGGCAGAGATTAAAACCAGCAAGATGAACTCAGACATTGCCAAAACATCCAGTAATGGCTGTTTTTTGGGGTGGATGGCTTGGACATTATGGCAACCTGAGCTGATTTGTTTAGAGAAGCATGTGGGTCCTTGCAAGAAGCTTGTGGATGGCAGCACGTGGCTGCAGGGCAGGTTGCTGACGCTGATGGCCACTTCTGTGCTTTAACAGGGGCCCAAGGGAGACAAAGGCAGCCGCGGGGAAATGGTGAGTGCTGGTCCACAGCCCTGGGTGCGTCCTGCTGCTCAGGGGGTCCCTCTGGGCAACCGAGAGTGGTGCTGGGCTCTGGCTCAGCCTGGTGGCATCAGGCTCCCACGAGGACAAGACTTACACATCTATACGTGTGTGCGCACACGTATGTGCACACACATCCACATAGACACCCACTGCTGTTACAATTTCCATTTATTTAACCCAATTACATGGCAAAAAGCTAACACCTCACAGACATCTCCGGGAACACACGGCGGTGACTGGCAGCTCAGAAAGCCACAGGCTGTCCCTGCCAGGGGCACCTTCTCACCTTCTGCTCTTCCTCTGCTCCCCTTCTTGTGGGTGATCTGATGGACGTCTACACTTTCTCATAGCTCCTTGGTGGGGATGTAGGGAGGTACTGGATGTTGTTAATCCTCTTTGTTACCCAGAACACGGGTCCCACTGCTCTCCCAGTTGCTTCCTTTAGTGCCCAGTGGTTCCTGCATGCAGGGGCTTGATCCAGGTACCCCACAGCCATGGGGCTCATGCAGAGGCTCAGTCCAGGTGCCCCACAGCCATGGGGCTCATGCAGAGGCTCTTTCACGCCTTCTTCTAATGAGGCCTCCTGTAAGCAAATGCCGTACAGGTACCAGAAAAATCCCAGTGCACATTTCTAACAAGCCAGGCTGCTGCTTCTCTTGCTCACCATTTTCCACTGCCGTGGACCCCAACCCCAGAGCGAGGGTTTGCTGGTGTCAGGACCATCACCATCCCCTGCTGCAGTAACCTCCCTGCCATTGCCAGATGCTGTTGTTGGGCCCCTGTTGTCACTGTCCTTCCCATGCAGCACCCAGCCCTTGTGCAGGCACCTTGGGAACAGCACATGGAGATTTTAGTTCATTAATGAGCGTCTTCTGACAGCTTCTTTTTTTTTTTCCTTTTCCTGCAGGGTCTGCAAGGTCCAAGGGTAAGTATTTGACATCACTTTTTCTAACTAGTATCTTATGTTTAAATAGAACAGTGGCTTTTAGCAAATGTAAAGCTGCGGGGTGGGTAATTGTGAGTACAGGGAATGTGATAAGTACCTGGGGATGTGGCACTAATGATAATTAAGGAGCTAAAGGCTGGAAACAAGGGATGCAGTAGGAATGGACCAGGTGCAGACAGATGCATCCGAAGTCAGGAGATGGATAAAATGAGGCCACCTCCTGTCTCCAGAAGGGTTTGAGGGAAAAGATGCCATTAAATGTGAAAAATCTGGAGGATTTCAACAGGGAACAGATTAATGCTGATGGCAACCATGAGAAATTGAAATACAAGCTGGAGATGTTTCACTAACTGATGTCACTTTGTCTTTAGGGTCCTCCAGGCCCACGAGGACACCCTGGCCCTCCGGTACGTATATGTGGAAAGAGTTCAAAGACGATATTCAAACAAGCTAAAATTATTGCTGTGATAGTCTCCAGAGGGACTGTTCACTCACTGGAATTTATAGCTTAGCCCCGTTCCCTCATATGCAAAGATGTGTGTGTGAATGGACTAGTGTTTCTTGTGCTTCAGTCCAAACCATCTCCAAGTATTTTATAGAGACAGTATTGTTGCCTCTCTCACTCGTCTGCATTGAGGGACTCCAGGGGAAAGACGATTTCAAAAGAACATGAATTAATTTCTTTGCAATAGTGACTGCCCATCTTTCTACCTGATACCCTTTTTTGTTCCTTTGCTTTTTAGGGACCGCCAGGAATTCCAGCCTCATTTGTAAGTTGCCGTTTTCTGTACGTTTGTTAATGATGCTAATAAGTGCTGCAGAGCCAAGGTGCTGATGGGACATCCAGAAAGACCTGCTGGGACCCTGGAGACACACGCTCAGGTCCAGCAAGAGATGCTGCGTTAGCAAAGCAATGCTTGAATCGCAGCCCTCAACTGAGAAGCATTTGCTTGCATCAGGGCATGTTCAGCTTCTAACATCTCAGTTACCATCTTTTTCACCCCACACTAGCAACAAGACGGCTTTGGGGCAGCTTTCCGGACGCTAATTGACTCGAACATCGCACTGAAGACAGAGGTACGAGGATACTTTTGGACTCGCTGGTCTTTGCTGGAGGCTGGGAACGGTCACAGCATCACTTGTTCTTTCTGTGTGCTTAAAGTTTATACACACAAAGCTGCTCTTGTGGAATCACTGGGGTTTATGCATGCAAAGATCCAGTTAAAGGATGTGGTTCTGTTGTGTTGCTTGTTTGTGAAGCTTCAGACTTTGCCACCATGACTTTGCCAGTGTTTCAGGGTCCCAGCCAGCACAGCCTGTCTTTGGTCCACAGACCTTTCCCACAAACAAACCCAAAACCCTTGTGACTGCAGCACCCCGTGCTCCCCACAGCACCCCTGGCTTTCCCTCCTTTCCAGGGTTACCAACATCCAGACCTTCTCATGCTGGACCATGGAGGGGAGATCTTTAAGACTCTACACTACCTCAGCAACCTCATTCAGAGCATCAAAAGACCCCTGGGAACCAAGGAGAACCCTGCACGCATCTGTCGAGACCTCATGAACTGTGAACAGAAGATGAATGATGGTAGGAAGCCCTGAGTGTGTATCCTCCATAGGGCTGTTTCACATGGCCCAAACCGGTCTTCTCCCCTGCGACCAGTAATGCAGAAATCAAAGCTTTTCTAACTCACATAAAAGCTTGAAGTGTCCTTGTTAATCCCCAAATCTTCCGTTTCTCCAGGTACCTACTGGATTGACCCGAACCTTGGCTGTTCCTCAGACACCATCCAGGTCACCTGCAACTTCACCAACGGTGGGCAGACGTGTCTCAGCCCCGTCACCGTCTCCAAGGTGCGCACCGCGCGGCCCCAGCGCCGCGTTTCCCACACGACTGTTAGGCAATACTGACCTAGGGCTGTGTTGTTCCGGGACACTGGTCAGCGAGCACTGTGACACAGCACACTGGTTTCTCCTCCAGGCAGAGTCAGTGCAGCTGTAACACTCAGAACTGCTCTCGTGCAGTTAAAAAATACACCTAAGACTGTTGTTGACTCTTGTCAAGACAAAGCAGTGCTTTTCCAGCAATGTTTAATTGACCCATAACCTTAACAGAAGCCGGTAATTTTGCAAACATGCTGCTCCCAACTGCTTTGTTGAATTAACTTATGTTCAGGTCACTCTTGCATTTTGTTTTCTGCCACCTGAAAAAGTGAGGTCAGCTTAAATATACAATTTCCAGGGAAGTTAATGCTACAAGGTTTTTAATGAGGAAGCACCTGTACCAAAAGTATCATTAACAATGTCTGGGTTCATCTGCAGATGAACTAGAACCTGCTGCTTTGCAGAAGTGTGTGTTTAATTCAAAGCGCATGTTATTTTCCCCCTACTTAAGGACATGCCAGCTTGTTCTGAAAAATAAAGGACCTGCTGTGTCCCCATGAAAACTTCCTAAATTGGCTTGGCATCTGGCCCTTACGGCCACACTCACACCAGGTCCAGCTCTGGACATCTGTGCACGGGGCCCTCCTTGGCTGTCCCATCCCTAACCCCCCCACTAGTCCCGCTCCGGGGGTGCGTCCTAACATCTGTCACCTCCACAGCTGGATTTTGACATCGGTAGAGTCCAGATGAACTTCCTCCGCCTCCTGAGCTCGGAGGTGGTGCAGCACATCACCATCCACTGCCTCAACACCTCGGTCTGGCAGGAGGGCTCCTCCGAGAAACCTTCGGAAAACGCTTTGCGCTTCAGGGCCTGGAACGGGCAGATGTTTGAGGCAGACGGGCAGCTCAGGCCAGAAGTGGCAGCTGATGATTGCAAGGTACGGTGCTGCGAAAGAGCGGAGAGGCAGGGAGAAATGCCAGGCTGGACCCACCCGGGGCACACAAGGCTCAAGTTATACCTGTTCTTATTCTACGAAAAAATGGGAGAGAAGAGTCATAGAATGTCGTGAGTTGGAAGGGACACCCAAGAATCATCAAGTCCAACTCCTGTCCCTGCATAGGACAACCTCAAAATTCTAGTTTACCTGGTCAGCACTTTAATTTGCCAGCCCAGGGTGCTATAGCAGCTTCTGTTAAGTAGACAGCCTTCAAACAGAAGCAAAAAATAAAAATCCTGGAGTTCTGTCACATGTAGCAGCGGTTAATGGCCAAAGGAGGAATTGCCACCTGAAGCCAGTGGCCTTGGCTCTTGCCACACTGAGCCATGAGCCTCGTGTTTGCATTCTGGGGTCATTGCATCAGAATTTGCGTTTGGCAATGCCTTTTCAAGCTGGGTTTCCGTCACCTCAACTTGGATAAAGGGTTCCCCAAAACACTTGCTAAGCTGCAGCCCAGAGCTGCTCAGCCCACAGGGCAGCCCCTGGCCTTGGGGTTTCTCAAGCTTACACCTTTTGTGAAATGCCTTCCTTTCCAGGGGGTTTCTCAAGCTTATACCTTTTGTGAAACGCCTTCCTTTCCAGCAGGATCCATTCCCCAGTTAAACAGCTTTTTCTCTCTCCCTCCTCCCTGCGCAGATCAAGGATGGACGCTGGCATCGGACTCTCTTTTCGTTTCGGACGCAGGACCCTCAGCAGCTACCGATTGTCAACATCTACAACCTTCCCCCGTCCGAGCCAGGAAAGCAATATCACCTCGAGGTCGGCCCCGTCTGCTTCCTTTGAACAAAGCCACCGAAACCGGGCTCCAAGGCTGTGACCCCACGTTTGGCCTCTGTCTTCACACAGGCTCTCCCACCTCTCTGCAGCAAGGACAGCTGGGCTGTAGCTTTTGGGTCAACTCTTGCACTGGCCTTTGGCTCAAGGTCTCAAAGAACCCACGTTCTCCTCAACTCAGCAGATTCTTGGAAGGAGGAATAACGAGGACGTAGGGGAAGCGGGTATGGGTCAGGACGTGAAGAGTGAAAAGGGATCAGGGGACTTAGATGTTGCAAGCGGTTCCACACACAAAGCTTTTCCCATGACCAAAGAAAATATGGAGAGAAACCTCAAGCAACTTGCAGCATGTGGGTTTTCCCCTCCTCCCAACCTCCCCACCCCCAATTTCGTCTTACCTGGTTACCAAATGTTCTTTCCATTGAAAAGTAATTAAAAGAGCTTCCCTCGCAGAGCTTGTCGCCTTCTGGATGGCCACGAGCTGCATCAGGGCTCCCAGGCGGAGCTGCAAGTTGAATCTGGCCGCTCTGTGTACAGGAAGCATTTTGATGTGCAATATTAGAAGAAACAAAAATATATATATTATATTATTTAAAGCAAAAAGCTAAAAAAAAAAAAAAAAAAAGGAAAAAAAAAAAAAAACACAAACCAAACAACAAAGTTCCTCCTTCCGTGGGTGAATTCGATCCACGTCCCTTCTCCTGAGTGGTGTTGGGGTTGGGGAGAGTCCCGAAGCCAAGAGGGGGAATGGAAGGAGAAGAGAAGAAGAGATTGGTGCTAAACTAGAGAGAGAGGATGGGCTTGTCTGATTCGTTTCTACCTCTCACTGTGAAATCTCTGGTGCTCTTAAAAAAAAAGTGTGTTATTTTATATATATATGACTTTATTTAAGGTTGTGAAGGTGCTACAGTGTCTTGCCACAGACCCAAAAAACAACAAAATAAGCCCCTCGGACCATCTCTAAGGGAAGAGAGGTGGCTTTAATCGACAGCTAAATCAGAGATACAGTCACCATGAAAGGGATCCTTGAATCGCCGCGGATGTCAGCGACGCGAGACGACTCAAACCGCGTTCGAAGTAACTTACAGGATATTTCTAAAAGCAAATCTGCTTTTACTTTGCTAACCAGCACTTCACTGCTTTGGGAGGGGAGCGAGGGGTGCAGCTCGTCTGGGAGCACCGAGCCCCAGAAAGAGCTGATTTCGAGTCGCTTGTCACCTAACTCGTTTTGTTGTAGTCGCGTCCACGACGGCTTGTGCGCAGTGATTCCCTGGGCTAAGCTCCTATTTAAACCCAGCTCTGCAAACCCTTCTGTCTGGCTCCTCTGTCAAGACTGACATGATGGTACCTTGTTCCAGAACCCAGCCGGGCTTGGAGGGGTTTTGTTTTGTTAAGTTTTGTAGAAATTTAGTCTCTATATGTAAATTTGGAGGATTTTTTTTTGTTTTTTTAAAGAGGATAATTATGATAATCTTTAATTCTATATAAGGGATAATATTGATGTAATCGGAGCTGTACTGTATCAGAAACGCTTCAGTGCCTGTTTGGAGTTTTCATGTCTCCTATGGACTATGGATTTTATTTTTTTGAGGAAAAAAAAAAAATATATGTGAGTCTCTCTTTGTGTATTCTTTGTTTTTTTAACTACTGCCTGCTGGTTGGTTTCCAACGCCCATCAGAAAAGGTTAACAAGGTCGGTCCCAAATACCTCACCCTCCACACAGCCCTGCTCTGCTCAGAAATACCTCACCCCGGCCCCGGATCCATCCCCATCGCTCACCACCCGCTTGCTGCCTCCCGCACACACACTCCGGGTCCTTCCCTCTCCCATCCTCTCACCATCGGTTTTGTGTGTTTTCTTGTTTGTCCTCGTTAAAGCTCCTTTTCCTTTTATTTTCTTCTTTTTTTTTTTTTTTTTTGGAATTTAAATAAATATTTAAAACTGAGGCAATGAAATGGGACTGGTATGGCTTTTTGGTTTGGTTTTGCTGCTTCATGGGAAATTAAGTGAGATGATGCGAGAGCCGCCAGGGAGCACAACCCGCACCCAAAACCCTTCACAGCATCGCCCCTGCCCAGCCCTCAGCGGGCTGGAAAATGCACCACAAGGGTGGGAGCCCCGGGGGTGCCAGCGCTGTGCGTCACCCCCTGTTCCTCACCCGGGTCCCCATCCTGACACGGCAGGGAGCAAGAGAAGGGCAAAATAAAGAAGATGATAAACTAAAGAAAAAACATACAAGAAAATACAAATAAAATTTAAAAAAAAATTTTTAAGGGGAAAATAAATATAAAGGGGAAAAAATAAATAAACAAATATAAAGTGGAAAATAAACATAAAGGGGGGAACAAATATAAATATAAAGGGGGGGAACAAATATAAATATAAAGGGGGGGAACAAATATAAATATAAAGGGGGGGAACAAATATAAATATAAAGGGGGGGAACAAATATAAATATAAAGGGGGGGAACAAATATAAAGGGGGGGAACAAATATAAAGGGGGGGAACAAATATAAAGGGGGGGAACAAATATAAAGGGGGGGAACAAATATAAAGGGGGGGAACAAATATAAAGGGGGGGAACAAATATAAAGGGGGGGAACAAATATAAAGGGGGGGAACAAATATAAAGGGGGGGAACAAATATAAAGGGGGGGAACAAATATAAAGGGGGGGAACAAATATAAAGGGGGGGAACAAATATAAAGGGGGGGAACAAATATAAAGGGGGGGAACAAATATAAAGGGGGGGAACAAATATAAAGGGGGGGAACAAATATAAAGGGGGGGAACAAATATAAAGGGGGGGAACAAATATAAAGGGGGGGAACAAATATAAAGGGGGGGAACAAATATAAAGGGGGGGAACAAATATAAAGGGGGGGAACAAATATAAAGGGGGGGAACAAATATAAAGGGGGGGAACAAATATAAAGGGGGGGAACAAATATAAAGGGGGGGAACAAATATAAAGGGGGGGAACAAATATAAAGGGGGGGAACAAATATAAAGGGGGGGAACAAATATAAAGGGGGGGAACAAATATAAAGGGGGGGAACAAATATAAAGGGGGGGAACAAATATAAAGGGGGGGAACAAATATAAAGGGGGGGAACAAATATAAAGGGGGGGAACAAATATAAAGGGGGGGAACAAATATAAAGGGGGGGAACAAATATAAAGGGGGGGAACAAACAAACAAATATAAGGGGGGAAATAAATAAACAAATATAAGGGGGGGAAATAAATAAACAAATATAAGGGGGGAAATAAACAAACAAACATAAAGGGGGAAAATATACAAATATAAAGGGAAAAATAAATATATATAAAGGAAAAATAAATAAAGGAAAAAAATAAATATAAAGGAAAAAATAAATACAAAGGAAAGGTCAAATAGAAGTAAATAACAATAAAACAACAATAAAATCATAGCTGAGTTGATCTTTTCCGTTGCTGAAGCCCAACTCACATCTCGATCGCTCCAAGCTGACTTTGAATCCCAAGTTCTCGCCCCACGCGGTGTTCGCTGACCCCACGCGGTGTTCGCTGACCCCACGCTCTGCCCCTTCCCGGCAGCCGGGGCTGCGGGACCCGGGAAAGCCTTGGCAATGGGTTAAAATCAGCTGGGCCAGGGCCCGCGAGCTCCCACGTGAGCCGACCATTCCTGAAACGCGCTGCTGGCGGCCAGGGAAAAAGCAAATATAGGCAATTAAGTGCATTGATTGGTTGATTAAAAGGCCGAAGTTGGAGGAGATGCAAGACACTGTTAAATAGAGAGAATCTGCATTTAATGACATTGTGATTTATTTATTTCATTAAGGTTGTTCCCCTGCCTTGTAACATCCTGGTCCCCCAGCCAGGATTTATTGAACAAGTCCGTGTTTCTACCGGTTATTTTAGATTACTTACTGAAATTAACGGGTTATGTTACCAGCATGCGCAGCCCAAAGACCACTCTATGGCTGCAAGGCTGGGCTGGGACAAACCACAGGCAGCAAGTGCCATGAGGCCACAAGCACACAACAGGGAGTTCAGCTGGAAATAGCAGAAAATAAAGCCAGATTTCACACCTTAAGGGATCCCACTGAGCTGCGGGGGCGGGAAAGTGGCACCGCTGGGAAGGGGAAGGAGGTTTGGGTGTTGTGTTTTTAAATGGTGCAGCTTATCATGGAAACATAGAATGGTTTGGGTTGAAGGGACCTTCAACGCTCCCCCAGTGCCCCCCCTGCCATGACAGGGACATCTTCACCAGCTCAGGTTGCTCAGAGCCCCGTCCAGCCTGGCCTGGGATGTCTCCAGGGATGGTTCATCCACCACCTCTCTGGGCAACCTGGGCCAGGTTCTCACCACCCTCAGAGCCAACAATTTGTTCCTTATATCTAGTCTGAATCTCCCCTCTTTTAATTTAAAACAATCACCCCTTGTCCTACTGCAACAGGCCACAAATCGCCCCCCAAAACCACACACAAACCCCGACATGAGCCCCGAGCCCTGTCAAAGAGCGATGCCACTCAGACCCGAAGCCCCGTGGACGAGCAGCCCCCATCACCCTAGGGGTTTATTTGCCCTGTGGAGCGGAGCCACCTCCAGGTGCCGTTTGATGCCCCTGAGTTCACACTCACAAACACACCTGGAGCCGGCCGAGCACTTTGCCAGGCATCCACAAAATTAATTGCAGTCTCCGAGAACAAAAGCCTGCAGTGCTGAAACACAGGGGTTTTTCTGGGGTTTTTTGGGTTGGTTGGTTTATTTATTTTTTTTTTCTTTTCCTCCTCTTTCCTGCTGGAGAAATCCAAGCTTTTGTAAGTTTAATTTCCTCTACCTGCTATTGCTTCATGCCTGAGCAAACAGCCCAACAGCCAAACAAGCACATAGGGGGCTGGGGACGTCCGGCTTTGCAGGCGGCCGTATATAAGGGACTGAGATGAGCTCCCGAGCAGGAGCCTTCCCCGTGCTGCCCGAGCCATGCTGCCCTCCCTCACCCTGCTCCTGGCACTGCCGCTCGCCCTCGCCACCAAGCCCCCCACCTGCGCCCCGCTCGTCCCGGTCACCTTCGACAACACCACCATCCCTGGGGTAAGCCCTGTCCTCTCCTTCCCTATCAGCCATTGCTGGCAATTATGGGTCCAGAAAGGGGTTCTGAACCGAAACAGCAGCTCAGCGTTCATCTCGCTGCCTGCCCATGCTTGTTTTCCTAAAAATAACCTCAAGGCTGCTGCACAGAAGCATAGGGATGGAGTGAAGCCTTGCAGCTCTGCACCCATAGATTCACGAGGAGGTGCTTTTGGGGGGTCCTGCTTCCACCTCCCCATGCAAAACAGGCTGGGAAGAACCATCCCCAATGCTTGGCTGCTCTGTTTAAAGTCCTTCAAGTGATGGGGACCCGAGTCACGAGTCTCCATCCACAAAACCCCTCACTGCATAAACAGGATTTGGTCCCTTGGTGATGTTAAATGGGAGGAAAGCGATGAGAGCCGGGCACAGGGCAGGATGGATGCAACCGCAGAAACATGCTGCCCACCCCAGAAGCTGGAGCATCGCCGTAGTGGGGAGGGGACAAATCCAAGAGCCCCTTGCCCAGCTCGGATCGGTCACATCCCAGGGGTGCTCGTGGCCACGGGACAGAGGGGCAAAGATTTTGCTTTTCCTTGCGTGGACCCCTTGGGTGAAGCCAGCACAGCCCCCCAACTCTTCCCTGCTCCCCTCCTCTCCGCAGCTCCTGGGACACTGGGTCTACATCGCGGGTTCCTCCAAGTACCCGCCTCACCTGGTGGAGCTGAAGGAGTTGAAACACGCAACTTTTTCCTTCTATCCTGGCAGCCACAAGGACGAGCTCAATGTCACCGAAATCATGAGAATGTAAGGATGGGGAGACACCCCCTCACCCAGCTCCCCCATCCCTGGGGGCATTTCCATCCTCTGGGCTGAGACACCTCCATAAATTTGGGGCTGGAGAGCATCTATGCCAAATTTATCGAAGTTCAGCAGTCCAGCTCGAGTTCTGAATCACTCGGGTCTGGTTGGGGCAGTCTGGGGGGGTGTTTGCCCCATCTGACCTCCCTACCCCACAGGAACGAGACGTGCGTGGTGAGGAACACCAGCAAGATCCACGTTTTCTGGGAAAACTCCACTCTGGCACATGGTAAAGCCCCAGTACAGGGCTGGGATGGGGGGTACCTGCCTACTTCTGCCCCCTGGTATTTGGCACCCAGAGCCCCCACCACAAGGCTATTTTACACCTAAAAGCATGTCTGGAGATGTGGGGGGGTAAATTCTTCCAGCCTATGCAATGGATATGGCAGTGCTGTGGGACCAGGTTGGTCCCCACTGAGATGAGTCCCCAGTATACAGCTCTGCCAGGGCTGAGCCCCAGCATGGGGTGACACTCACCAACGGGGACCCTGTGCCTTCCAGTCGAAGACAACGTGATGTCCACGGCCAAACTGATTCAAACTGACAAGGACCTGCTGATCCTGAACCACCTCAACAGTGGCTTCCCGGGTCTGAGCCTCTCTGGTGAGTGGATGCTGTCCCAGGTCTGTGGGACATGTCACATCAATGGGCACGGGCATCCCCAGCATTCACAGGTGGGGCAAAAAGCTCCTTTTCCCCCCATAGAGAGGGGAAAGACAGGGGTGGGCAGGCAGCAAGCTCCGCATTCACACCACCAAGGAGCACAGCACCCCCGAAACTGCCTTTTTTTCTTTCCCTTCTCCTTTTACCACCCGGTTCTCCGGCAGCACGGACACCCAACGTGAGCAAGGAGCGCCTGGAGGAGTTCAGAGCCCAGCTGCACTGCCTGGGCTTCACCGATGACGAGATGTTCTTCACGTCCGAAAAGGTCCGAACCCCTCCCCGGGGCGGGCGAGCCCCAGCCCGGGCCAGCTCTTGGTGGGGACAGGGGCCCTGGGGGGGATGTCAGATCAGTCCTTCTCCTCCAGAGTCGTTCCCAGCTCTTGGGGTGGTTTGGGGGCAATGGGGCACTGATGGCCGCTGTCCCCGCTCCCGCAGGACGCCTGTCCCCTGCCTGGAGAGAAGACGGGTGAAGGTGACACAGAGCCACACCTGGAGTGACCACAGTGGGCTGGACGCTCCATCCTCATCCTCCTCCAGCCCCACACGGGGATATTGCCACGTGCTGGCCCTGACCGGGCTTGGCTCAGCCTCAGGGCTTTCTACCCAGGTTTCACTTTTTCCTCCTGGATGGAACACACAGTTTCCCTGTTGTTGTCTGGATGCAAAATAAAGCTTGTGGCACCATCACCTGCTGCATCTTCACCTGCAGCACGAGTAAGACACCCTCACCTGCCCTGACCATGAACCAGCTGAGAGGCATGAAAAGCCCTGGAAAACCCCTGGCAGCGGGCATGGGGGTGCTGAGCTCTCCTGCCAGCTCCACGGTGGCACCGGACACTCCAGACACCCCACCTGGTCCCCTCCTGCCACAGGGTGTCGTGACACGAGCACCATTTGTCAGCCCTGACCCCACAGGGAGACACACAAACCTGCCGACCCCCTCGGGCCTCCTCCTCCATGACCCAAACCAGACAAGGTGCTTTTAGCACCCAGACATCGCACCCTCAATTTTTCAAATGAAATCCCACAAGCTTGTGCAGGAGCCACAGCGGGGAGGTGGGGGGGTGACACAGGGTGACATTGCGGCTTCCCTGGGTGTCTCTGAGCAGGGGAAAGGGGAAAGGATGGGAACAACCATCACCCAGGGCCAGATCAAGGGACTCGAGAGGCTCCGCTACCAGAGAGGAAAAGGCAAACCAAATTAAAGCCAGCAAAACTGGTCCTGCCCTGCCCAGCCGCACAGGGACAGGAGCAGGATGGGGGAGTTGGGGGAACCACTGCAGGGGACACATCCAGCAGAATGGAAGTGACCTCCTGGGGCCCATTCAGCCCCATTTTTTGTGGCGTGTTTTGGCTAGGAAGGTGAAAAACCCTTTCCTGCCCAGGAAGAATGCGGCCACTTGAAGCCCTATGGGCTTCACCCAAGGTGAAGAACAAGAGGAAACTACAGTGGCTGCTCACAGGGAGCAAAACAGGCAAATTTAGGGCAGATTTTAGTTTTAAACACACCGAGTGCATCACCCCCATCACCCCCAGCCATGCCGACAGCCCATGGCCATCAACATTCGTCACTGACAGCCGGGTAAGAGCCAAGCTCAGTGCAGGACACGTGGCTCCTCTCTGGGTAACGTCCCCAAAAGGTGCTGGTTGCGTCACCACCCAGCAGCCCCAGGCACATCCCGTCCCCCAGCGGGGCTGCAAAAGCAAACGGCCAAGCAAACGCGTCCGTCTGTCCTGAGGTTCGCTCGCTCCTCGCGTTCAGGTGACCATGGCCGCAGCTGTCACCACCCTCATCCTCACGGCCCTGCTGCCCACAGCCGCCTTCCCGCACGGAGACCCGCACCCAAACAACACCACGGCACCGAAGGTAGGAGACCCCGGCCCTGGGGGGATGCCCCACTCCTGTGGCGAGCTTGCGGGTGCTCTGCTAAACCTCCCTGGCCCCTGGGGAAGGGGGAAAACCCATCACTTGTCCCCCCGCTCATCTGCCAAGGCACCCTCAGCAGAACATCTGCAACAAACAGGAAACGTTTGCTTTCCAAAACACCACGAATTACCCAGTTTTCTCATGCTGCCCCCACAAGACCCAAACGCAGCATCAAAACAAGTGGGGCTGGCTGGGTAATTTTTAACGCAAATCCCCCGCAGCAGCCAGGGCTGTCCTGACCCTGCCACACAGACACCGCAGCCACCACCAGCACCATTTCCCAATCCTTGTGTTCAGCTCTTCATTTGTTTTTTCCGCATCCGTGCGTTGCACAGGTTGCGTTTTGTTGCAGGCGGTGCAGCGCCAGAGGGAGAACTAGCAGAGGACAAAGGTCAAAATGAACAATTTTGCCCCTGGTAGGGTGTAAACCTCTTCCCCAAAGCTCCCCCTACACACCCCAAAGCTCTCACCCCTGCCCGTCTCTCCCCGCAGCTCCTGGGGACGTGGGTGTACGTGGCCGGGGCCGCACAGCTCCCCCAGCACCTCCTGGAGATGCTGCTCATCGACCACGGCCACCTGCACGTGGAGCCCCGCGCCGGCCGGCAGGAGCTGCTGGTCACCCAGCACATCGCTGTGTAAGACGTGACCCTCGGGTCCCTCTGTCCCAACCCATCTCCCACACGCTGGAACCTCCCCAGCCATTTCAATACAAGAGTCTCTCCTGCTTTCTCCATAAAGGTTCTCCCATTCCCTCTATTTCACCCGTTCTCTTATTCATTTAGTCCAACAAGCCCCCAGGTTCAGGCAGATTTTGCAGGGGTCTCACAGACACCAACCCCTGCACATGTAGAGGGTGCAGAACACGGGCAAGGAGAAGACCTCTCCAGAGGAGAAGACCTTTCCAGAGGTCCCTGTGCTAACCCTGCCAGGCACTAAAAGCTGTTTCCTTCTCCCAAGGGTCAGACTTCAAGGGGATTAAATTTTCTGGGCCAGCACAGGGAGCTCTTTGCAATTTCAGTTACTTCGGGGTGGAAAACACCTTAGCACCAAAGAGCCCCTCAGCCAAGGAGGGATGAGAGGAGGAGCTGCAGGTGGAGGTCAGAGAAATACAGGGGAGAAAAGGCTGATTTTACCAGCGAGAGCAGTTAACCCTGCGGAGGAGCCGGCACAGCCGGTTCCCACCCCGCGCTAGGAGCTCATAACCCACCAAGTACCAGGTCTGGGGCTTTGCTGGTCCTTTCCTGCCATGTGGGAGTCCCCGCTGTCCTTTCCCCATCACCCCTCTCCCTCTGTCTCTCCAGGGGGGACCAGTGTCTCACCAACAACTCCACCTACTTCGAAGTCACAGCTGGTGACAGCACGCTGGTGAAGCACGGTGAGCAGCTGGCACAGCCGCCAGGGTCACCACCCAGGCTGGGTTTTGGATGGGCTGAGACACACAAAACACCCCTGTTAATGTTTTACATCATCCGACGCAACTTATTCCTGGGTTGCTCTGTCTGTTTGGAGCCTCCGTGGATCCCAACGGCTCCCCCAGGGCTGGGGACACCCGGGGTCAGTCTCACTCTTGGGGACACCCCAACCCAGATGCAGCGCCGAGCTGGGAGCAAACCTGCTCCCATCACGAGGAGGGAGACCTCCTTGTTTGTAAAGTCGTTTCACAGTCCCTCAAGGACAGGAAGGAGGTATTATGGAAGGTTTCAGCTTTGAAATTGTTTTCTCCTCGCTGAGGAATGGGGTTGAGACATTTCAGGTGGGAATTGCAAACGCCAGAGCCACAATTTGCACTGACCCGGCCAAGTCAGCATTGCTGCAGGTTGGGGACAGCTTCTCCCCATTTTCACAGCCCCCCAAGCTGTGAGGTTGGGCAGAACTGCTCGTACCCCAAGCACCAGCAGCACACAACATCCAGCACATCACGACAGTGGGACAGGAGATGGGTGGTGTCAGCTCCTTCACACCCCAGACCCACATTTACAACACGCAACTCAAACCCAGAGCCAAACAAGTCGCGCTGATTCAGATCCCAGGGACTATGGGCATTGGCTCATACCAAGGCTGTGGTTTATTGCTGAGAACCTGAATATCATGGCTGTTCCCAACCCCATCTCTGTTCTCTCAAAGGCAAGACCCATCAAACCATGGGGTCACTGATGAACCTCAGCTCTGAAGACCTTTTACTCATCCAGTACCAACTGCAGCTGGAAAGGACGTATTTGGGACTGTATCTCTACGGTATGTCAACTCCATCCTAAAGTAACTTAAAGCTATCGCGGGGCACCAGAACACACACATAAAACTACCAGCTACAACCACACAGCAACCTGGCTTTGCCAACAGTCAGCGATTGTCCCGAGACCACTGCTCCGGGGGTTACAGGATTATTTACAAATCCTATTAAAACCCAAATCCCTTGGCAGAGCAGAAAGATTGAGTTAAAAACAAAACCCACTTACACCATAAATATTCCAATAACAGGAAGCACCAATATCATTGTAAAATCTCAACATTTTCAAGCAAAACATGATTTTCAGTACTCAGTTGCCAGGGCAGAGTTGCTTTGCAGCACCCACACAGGCAAAGCTTATCAGATCTGCCCACAGCCTCACTAAGCTGCATTTCAGAACTTGATAAGGTTTCCCATTGCCCTGCAAAGCAATTGCTTAAGAGAGTTCAAAGACACGTGTAGAAAACCACCTCCATACTCAGACTCAGTCCCTCCTGATGTCCCAGGAGTATCGGACTATTGTGCAAGCCCTTGGAGCAGACAGGACCAGAGATAACTGGGGAGAGGGTTACAGAACGTTGGGTTTATTCACTGCAGGGGTGAGAACCCCAACAAGTGTTGGTGGGAGCGCGGGTAAGGGAGGCACCGAGGGCCGGGATGTGACACAAAGGGCCGTGCCCAGGCCACCGGTTCATATTTAACACCCAGCAAATAATTCACCTTTTGCAGCCCGAAACCTGACCGTGAGCGCAGAGCACCGGGAGGAGTTCGAGCACCAGGCCGAGCGCCTGGGGCTGAGCAAGGAGCAGATCGTGTACGCGCCGTGGAAAACGGTACGTGGGTGCGTGAGGGTCAGCAGGGGTGCGGAGACCCCAGCTGTAGCTCCTGCCACCAAAGCGAGGGCTCAGAGAGAGATTTTCCTCATTTTGCACTGAAATTCCTCACTTTGCCCCCCCCGGCAGAGGCAGCAAGGGCACTGCAGAGCCGCACTTCAGTCAGCGCCACGAGCATTTAAACCCCTAAAAAGCTCCGGCTGTTTTGAGATCAATATTTGCTTTTCTGGCCATCAATGGGGGTCAGAAAGGTCACACAAGTTCCCCACCCCAGCACAAAGGCTCCTTTGGGGTTGGGGTCCAGCCCCGAGCTCCCACCCCCATGGAACATCAGGAAAGAGGCAACACATCCACTCCCACAAAAACAGAGGCTGCTCCTTCGAGGTTTTCCATATAAACAGTGACCAAACCCAGCCCTGCCCTCCGCCACCTGATTTAGGACATTTTATCCTGCAAACAACCCAGTCTCCACACCAGTTTGACCGGACTCCCTTTTGCAAAGTGAAGGTGAAAAATATCTTACCTTTTGGTGTGCTGTCCATCTGTTCATCAGGCGGCTCTGAGCTTCCAGAGGTGCCCAAAACCCCACTCCGAGCTGCTGGGCTGGACCCATAATATCCCTGACACCCCACAGGCCCAACATGCTGCTTTTAGAAGCGTCCCCAGAGGGACACGGGCACACACTGAGCCCCTTGCAGTGGGACAGGGACAGGTCTCCTCTCGCCATCAGGCAATGGGCAGCACCTGGAGGCAGAGCCCAGCTGCCCCAGGTTAACAGCAGGCAGGTGCTGATCTAGAGGGGAGCAGAGGCCTCTGGATCACGTTCAAATTTGGGCAAAATGAATGAAGTTTAGAGAAAGGTGAGTGGAGTGAGCTGGTCCTGTTTGTTCTTACAAGCTCTGGTGCAGTTGCTGTTGGCAGAGGGGGTTTTGTGCCCGGCCAAAAGGCAGGACAAGGAGTCTGAGGAGAAAATGAAGCTGATTCGACAAACAAAAGAGATTTTGGGGACCTTTGTCATCAGGCTGAATGAGATGGATGTGGACAAAGCACCAGAGCTGAGACTCACCCTGCATCAGCCTGAGAGCCTAAACCACGCTAGGGCTGAGTAGCATGAGCTTTTTACTTATTCCTCAAAGGGTTTTAATCCACCCTTCCTTCAGAGGGCGCCTCCTGACCCCCGGCTTCGCTCCAGCTTTCCCCTTCACAGCTCAGCTGTGCAAACTGGCACCAGCAGCATCTGTGAGCAGGGCAGAGCGGAGGAGCTGGAGCTTCTCCGGACCCTCTGAGGCTTACAATGAGATAAAAAGGAAAATACTCCTTCGTTCAGCAAATTCCCTCCTGCTGGTGCCCTGGCAGTTGAACTTATCCCCTTCTTGTTGTTTTGGAAGGAGCTGTGTCAAGTGAAAGAAATGGAACAAGGAAACAGCCCAGACACAGAGGCGGTGGCTGCGGTCACAGCGTCACCTGCTCTGGGGACGCTCCAGCCCGGGAGCACGGGCAACTGAGGCCACGTTCGGCAATAAACGTCTTGCTCAAACTCGATGTATTTTGTTGCTGAGTGCTGGAGAGCAGGGGCTCCAAAGAGAGCAGAAGCAGAACCTCCAGCGCACCTGTGTGTGGTCCGGCTGGGCACTGGGAAGTGTCAGGACGAGGTGACATGTGGAAGGTTTCTCATTGCTGCCTCGGTCACACCGAGCTCAGGAGAGCTCTACTGGAAAAGCGAGGCTTAAACAAAGCAGTACTAAAGGCTAACCAGAAGAGGGCAATCATTAACTGTTTTAGATGAGCATGCCAAGCATTTGATGAGTAACTGGATTATATGGAGGGCCAGAAACTTCTTTTTACCTGTTCAGTCTGAGAGGACGAGGGTTCTGAGATAGAAACAACCACCCAGTTATCATGACAGCAGCTTGGCTGCCAGCTGTGGCAGATGTTCCAACCCAAACCCTTGGGGCCAGGCAAGAGCGCCCCAATGATGTTCACCCACAGCAAGGTCTGCACCTCCCACACCCCCAGCCCCAAGGGAGGGAAGAGCTGTTGCTCCAGCTTTGTGAGAGTGGGGGGAGTTTAAAGAGAGACAGCTTTTGCTGCGTGGCTGGAGACTAATTCAGGCTCAGCTCTAACCTAGTAATTAAGCGCTGAAAATAACTCTCTTCCTTTAAAAGGAAGAAAAGGAGAAAAGCTGGAGGGAACAGGGCGAGGAAGAGCCCCGCTCCTCCCTCTGCGGTTCCCCGGGCGCTCTGTCCCCGTACGGCACCATTTACTGGGCAGCGTTGCATTTTACCTACAGCAAACATGAATTTTACAAGGGCAAGGAAAGCAGATTCCCCCCTGGCCTCAGGGTTCCTGGCCAGCCCTTGCTTCACACACATCTTCTATCAGCTTGTGAGAGGAAACATAACCCCCACCCCGAGGAGCGAGAGGAGCGAGATGGTTAAAGGGCAGATGGGACACCACCAGCAGCCTCAAGCGTCCGTAAGCGTCCCAGCTGGCCAAAGCTGACACCGCCGGAAAGCAGCAGCTCAGATTACAGGGACCCAGACTTTACGAGTAGATTTATAGCTGAATAAAAGCCCTGAATTACAGTCAGAGACATAAGGAACCAACAAACCCAGGCTGGCCCCTACAGCAAGTTTTGTTACCCAAATCAGAGGCCGCTTGCCCTACCAGTGATGGTTCCTGAATGACTTACAAAGATAGTTCCTGGTTGGGGTTTTATTTAAGAAAGAACCATACAAAAGCCTTTCTTTGGAAAACCCTATAAGCCAGGTTGCTTCGAGGGCATAATTGGAGTGCAGAGTTTCCAGCTCTTCTGGGAAGCTCACTTCTCTGCACAGTTACGGACACTGCAGAGATGAGCAAAGCCCAGCAGCACTCAGAGGGGTCAGCAGTGCCTGGGCACCCCAGACCCATCGCCACCATCATCAGCCTTCAGCTCCAGCTTGCTGGTTTTGCCTTTAAGGAGAATTCTGTTCTCCCAGGTCCTCGTAGGGAGAACCCTTCCCAGTGCCAGCGTCCTCGGTGAGAACCATCCCAGGAAGAGTCTGGCCACCAGCAGCATCAATAAACCATATCGAGAAAAAGATGTGGACACGTGGTTTCTCTTTGACAGACCTTTATTAGCAGACTGTTCCCTACATGAAGAATCCAAGTTAGATTTGCATTATAACAATTTGTGGTTACAGCTACAAAGATGGTTGTCATTTTGCATTGATTTTTGCATTCTGATATTCGTATTCTCACTAGGCCACACTGGTAGGAAGGAGCCACTGCAGAATTTACAACAGGTCTCAAGAAGGGGGGGTGGAAAAAATCATATCGCTAATTCGGATCAGTGAGATTTCCACGTGGAGAAGTACTGACAGCACTGGGTGGTCAAGGCAGAGCCTCACCTGGAAGCCTCTCCATGAACCACCCAATTCTGTCAGAAAAAAGCAGCTGCTGAGAGCAGGCAAATCCTTTTCCAATTTCTTGCACACTTCACAGTGCCTGTGAAGAGCAACCGGCTCCACAGCAGCGGCTGCTGCTTCAGCCTCAAAGCACAACGGCAGCAGCTTGTGTCCAAGTGCAATTTTCCTTCCACCTCTCTGGAAACTTGTGTTGTCTTTAGTCCCTGAGATTTCTCCCCTCCCCCCTTACCTTACAAATTCCCCAAGACCTCCCTCAATTAGCCGCTGTGACACCCAACATACACACACCTTCTACTTCCCAACTTCAGCCGTCCACCCGAAACCCTTTCACCACGCACAGAGGCAATTCCAAAACCAGGCGAGCCTCACAGCGCACCCTCTCCCCTCCTCCCAAGGTCCTGCTTCCTCACCAGCTCCCTTCTCTCCTATGGCTTCTTGCTACAGAATTTCTCTGGGCTGAGGTTTTCCAGCAACAACCCCAGACGTGGGAAAGGCAGCTCAAGCCCCAAGGGGAAGGCAGGCAAGCGGCTCTAGCATCCCTCCCCACGGCTCAGCTGTGTGATGTGAGAGAACAAATAGAGAACTTTTGAGAACAGGAGAAATACAAGCACAGTAACAATATTTAAACAAGTCTATAAAAATAGTCTGACATAACTCTGTTCAAATAAATACAAAATAAATATGCTTTAAGCAGTAAAACAGTGGAATGCAACGCTGGTCCATTTTGCTCAAAATGAAAAGTTCGGTGAGGATCTCTCAGGCCTCAGAAGCCAGATCCTATCAACTAAAGTAGCCCATAACGCAGTCAGAGAAATTTTAAAGCCATCTCTTTCCCTTAGCCTTATGAAAAGCACCCTTGGAAAGAAAAGCAAGCACGTCTTCAGGATCGAAAGCTCACCTCTCCCAGTGACAACCAGCCCCTCTCCCTCACCCCCCTTCCCACAGCAGACGTACTCCTGGCTTGGGGACTCCATCCCGCAAATGCAAACCCGAACGTCAATCTACAAAGAGGTCTAAAGAGATAGATAGCAGCGTAGGCACGGGGCTTGGAAAAGGGCCACCAGCTGTCCTCGGCACCAGGCAGAATGGAATTCAGAGGTTCCATGCAATGCTGCACAGGGGCTCTCGTGTTGTGCTGGGAGCACAACTGCACAGGAGCTGTGAAATATTGTCTGTTGTTCACTAAAGCCATGCATCGAGGTGCCAGAGCGCTCCTGCCTTCCCCTTTCCAAGCCCCTGCTGAGCGTAAGACAAGCCAAACCCGGCATGCAAAGGATACAGGCATGCAGGCTCGCGGCTGCTGCTTCTGTTAGTAAGTGCATCTTGTTAGTGGATTTATGAGACACACTTAAACCTATAAAAAAAATAAATAATCCTAATTCTTCATCAGGCTGGCCTAAGTAACCTTCAGCCTGACTGGATAAACCACTGTCCACCAGCCCTCAAAACCAATATAGTTCAAAGTTACGCTTCATGTCAAGTCTTGGAAGCAGAACATGAATGTCTCCTACCCAAAGGAATATATGTAAACATCATGACAAGCCCAGTGTGGCAGCAGCTCCTACACAAGGTTTGTACAAATTTAAACAACAGGTAGGAAGTTGAACAACTGAATGGAAAAAGAAGCTCTCTGAATGGAAAAAGAAGCTCTTTCAGCAAGTCAGAAGGCGCTCATCTGCGGGCGAACAGCTCTGTACACGTAATACGCTGAAAGCAGACCTGTCACCCAAATCTTTGCTACTCTGCCATACTGCTGGGAACTGACCTCAGCAACTCGCACCTTAAGATTCTCCCAGGAGTTCACCTCCTGGTTGCCCAAAAGGCCCAACAGAAAGGACCACGTGATGGTTTACATGGACCGCTGAGTAGCAAGATGGCAAAGGACGCCAGATCCTCCCCTCCCCCTTACTGACTCACAAACTATCTGAGATTTCACAGCTTTGCTTAGTCAGCTTAGTGTCAACACATTCACAGAATGAGAGATGGTTATACGTCTTGGGATCGCACCCCAAGATTTCAGAGTTCAAAGTCCTCGGCATCTCGTGGTCACCGTGACTGCACGCCCAGAGTCATCTTCAGGTTTTCATAAACCACGTAGCTGATGCTCACGGCTGGAATCACCTTCATGAAGTTCGGCGCCAGACCTCGGTAAAGACCAAACGCTCCCTCTGTCTTCAGAATGTGTTTGAACAGTCCCCTCATCGTCACTTCAGGAGCACCTTCCACTGAAGCTGCAATAGAGGAAGCCACAATAAATAACACAACCTACATAGTGAAAACACTTCAGGGTAACACCTGTCTCACAGAGCAGCTCTGATTCACGTGCTTCCCGTGGTGTTCACAGAGCAAAGGTCCTTCACAGGGGACACGATCTAACTTCTCAATAAGCCACAGTTGTGCTGCATGTCGCAGCCATTTTCTCCAGACGCCCTCAGCCCAAAACTCCTGATCTGAGCAAAACAGAACCTGTGTCCTGGAGGCGTTTGGCCCCAGATGCAAAGGGTAGCACAAAGTCCACTGGCCGCTTCCAGCACGGCAAATGACCTGCTGCCCAGCTGCACGGGCCACTTGAGGCTGTTGTCATAATGTTTACACCAGAGGACCTTCACCCCGCTCAGAGACCGTGACAGGAGCTCCCACCGTCCCCAGCTCCTCTCACCTTGGGCCTGCATGCGTGTCCTCACGAGAGCCAGCGGGTAACTGGCGAGCTGTCCACAGGTACTGGAGATGGTGCCACAAGCCAGCAGGACAAAGACTCCGGGATCAGCGCTGTTGACAGCGTAGCGTTGCAACCAGGTATTTTTTAGTGTCTGGAAGGAACAAGGCAGATGTCAGCAGTGAAGAGGCAATCAAAATAGTATCACATTACATAAAATGACCTAAAGGCCCAGAAAGCTATGTACAATTTCAGCCAGAAGCACCAGGCCTCTCACATGTTTTGAGATACTGTAGTGCCTGGCGTAAAGCCCTTCGTCCATTTTCTGCTGCAATTTTCTCATTAAAAAAAGAAACAAAGGACCGTGCATGATGTTGACTAGAAACGGAAAATCACTACTGGATGATCTGTAAGGTCACTTTGGCTAAAAGTCTATCTGTGGCCCTTAAGGCTGATGGGGAAAGCTTCAAAAAGTTGTTTAAACTCCTGTAGTAACTGACACGTGTGGCAGTGACAAAGCTACACAAGCAGCACAGACCTACACAAGGTTAAAGGCTTCTTACCTCATAGACTGCCAGGTCAATACCAGCATACGGAATGATGCCCAGCATGTTGGGGATGTAGCCTTTGTAGAACGCGGCAATTCCTTCCTTCGAAAGGATGTTTTTGGCACAATCCAACATGCCTGAATATTGCCCTGTCTTCCTTAGAGCCATCCGTGTTTTCAGGACCTAGAAAACAAGAATAAACACCATGAACACCTCCAGAAGAATCAACACGAGAAAAACGCAGAGAAAACATCACTCTTATCAGTGTGATGGTCAGGACTACAGTAAGTGTCATGCAAGCTATACTACCTGATATAATCTCTGAGAACTTATTAATTAAGCTATCGCAGATCTCGTGTTCCACCCACATTTTCCCAACTCAGCACCTCGCCGTGACCCCTCCTGGCCCGGTGTCAGCCGCCCGCCTCACCTCCATCGGGTAGATGCTGCTCTGTGCAATGGCCCCAGCCAGAGAACCCGCTACCAGCCGCTCGTGGATCCTCAGCATTTCCTGGTCAGTACCAATGAACCGCTTGATCTGGAGAAGCCAAAACAGACATTGAGCTTCGCTGGCTTATCTCAGTCGCCTTCTTTTTTTCAGCTTGTCCTCCTGCAGCTGGATTTGTGCCTTTCTACCCACCTGCTCATAGGCCATGAACTTAATGGCAGATTCCGGTGCAATCTTCAACACATTGATGCCATTCCCTCGCCACAGTGACCTTGGTCCACCTTCTCGGATCATTTGAGTAAAACCGCCAATGATGCACATGTTGTTACTGCGGGAGGCATGAACCTGGGAGAGAGGGCGAGCCTGGATTAGTTCCAGTCCTGATTACGGCAGCGCTACGTTTTTCTGTAATCCAGGGACAAAAGGGCACTTTTCTGTTTACCCAGAGATTTGCCAAGGCTTTAATCCCTTGCAGATAACGTCTACAATAGGAAGGCAATTTCATTTTTTTTTCGCGCAGTCTAGTGTTAACTAATGAATCTAATCAATATGTTCCTCTGGAATGGGAGGAAAGGTTAAACAGGCAGCTCCCATACCCAGTGTAGGATCGGCTACCCAGGATAACCTCCTCAGATGGCTCCAGCAGGTATGGTCACAAAGCAGGCTAAAATCAAGTTTTTCTAACACTGATAATACTTATACAGAGAACGAGCTCTGCCAGCTGACCATCACAACCACTTCAACTCTCATGGCCTCGGGGTCTCTCATGGGAACACAAGACTTGAACCTGTATCACCAAAATCCAAGTTTTCCCATGCTCAAAGCTCTCTATTTACAGTTTTCATGTGTCTACCTCCCAAAAGATTCTCTGTATTTTTTCTAGTCAATGAAGAATAACTTTTTTAACATGACTTTGATCATTCAAATAATCCAAAATGCTTTCAAAATCAGCAATACAAGAGCAAGGAAATTAATCCTGGCCAGAGTACTGTACTGTGTTGATGAACATGATCACCTCCTAAGCATCCCAGAGCACAAAAGGAATCTGCCCGGGAATTCAGACAAACGGGAACTGCTCCACCATACCTGCATAAGCACCTTCAAGCGGTCCAAGGGAGCTGTACAGGTTCTGGACACGGCACCTGCACCTCCACCTGCAACCAGATGTCTCCACCACATCCCTGTCTGCCTCTCTTCCACTGTGAACTCATCAGGAACGGTCAAATTCTCTCCTACATCAAAGATCTGCAAAAGCATAAGGTGTCAAGAAATGTTTCATCAGCTGGCGATCTTGTCAAAGGTTTATTGTTCTTTATCAGTTCGAAGTGTTGAAGTACGGGATATGCTTATTGCAGGTCAGCATTTAACCGCTATAGCACATCACAGGGGAACCTTCACATTCAGAGATTTCTGCCCAAGAAGCTGGTGACTGCTGAACATTTCTCTCCATTAAAATACTGCGGATCATAGCAAGGAACAAAATGACCAACTGCGAGCAGCTGCATGGCAAAAAAGCTGGACCTCTCTGGAACCTTCCAAGTTGGCAGCCAGTTTAATCTTGTTACATGCTATTTACACGCACGGAAATATCTCCAGGAAGGAGGTCTGCCTGTCAAATCGGTTTCTAGTCTTAACAGGTTCTGAACCAGCAGGGACTGGCCACTGCTATGAGCTCTCAGAGGTGTAAGCCAAGCAAACACCCTCATCTTCTTGCAGAATGTGCAGTTGTTATCACCTGTGCCAGAGGCTTCGGAAGCCATGCCAGTGATAAAAGATAAAAGGACAGGAAACGATTGGGCTTCTAGGGCTACAAGGCAGCTATTGAACCATGAAGAGAAAGATGGGGACTGCAGATAGCAGCTCCTGGGGGTCAGGACTCTGACTGAGAAGCTGGAGAAAGATGAAGACCTGTTGCAGAGGAATCATTTCTTACCGTAGAGTGCTTCCAGTACAGGATGATTTCAGGAATGTTCTCCACAGGGTGCAGTAGGTGATAGTCTCGCCACTCATTCCAATCAATTGTCATCGTCCCATTTTTATCCATGCTAAAAGAGATTCATCATTAGATGAGTACAAACTCCCACTGGATGACAAATTCCTCCTCCCGTTCCTTTTGATTATGCAAGGCCTACACCAAAAAAAGCTTTGCAAAGCAACTACTAAAAGACTTCTAAAGAGACACAAGACAAAGCTAGAGAAACCATTCAAAGACTGCAGAGAGGTAGAAGTGGGCTCCCTTTTTCCCCCCAACTCTCTCTCCCCTTTAACTAAAACACACGAGTTCTTGCACCCCCTCCTACCAAACTCTGGCCAACATCACTGACACTGAAGGGAAAATAATACTTACTAGGTGACAGGACCCCAGAAGTGTCCCGTCCTTATTCTGACACACAGGCAAACAGACAGAGGGAAGGTAGCAGAGGAAAGAAAGAGGAAAAAACAGCACAAATAAGTGGTTGTTAACATGTTAGTGCCACACGCATAAAGCACTCAGCATTTCTCAAGGGCAACGGCACAGTCCCTCTCCAAAGCAGCAAGCTCAGGGAAGCAGGACAATCAGACAGGGATGCAAACAAGCTCAGGAACAAGCAATTCCCCACAACAGGTCAGCAAGGTGAGAGATTCTGACAGTAACTCTCCATAATGTATCACAACATAAATGTCAGTGCATGGGGAAAAAAAAAAAAGGCAAAATGAAGAGAAACAGGCAAAAAGAGAGGAGCTGAAATGTCTGTAAAGTGTGTACAGAGTAGAAAGGAGATGGGTTCCATGTCCCTACACTTCCTTCTAAGGCTCTCAACAGTAAAATGGAAGAATCAGCTGAATCCTCACCTCTTCAGTATTTTCTCAGCCTGCTCTTCAGAGATCTTGACTCCCAGGTCCCGAAGAGACTGTACAATCTCCTGGGCATCAATACGGCCTGCAAAGACAAGCCAGTGAGCTCAAGCATACGTACTGCAAGCTGATGCATGCAGCTGTCTATTCATGAGCATGAGAAAGGTGTTTACCATCATTCTTCTTATCCAGACTCTTGAAGACCAGTCTCAGCTTCTTTTCATGATCTTGGAGATAGTGAACAAATTCCTCAAAATCCAGCTGTCCATCCAGGTCCTTATCTCCAGCCTTCACAATTTTCTGTTCAGAAAACAAAAGAAAACTATGAGTTCTTTTGTTCATTCAGACAGATCTGTCCCTTCTACCATATTTAAACATCATTTCCTACGTGAGTTTTCCTCCAGAAAGCAGCTGACAGAATTACGATAACTCCTCAAAGAAATTTGAGCAAAGCATCAGTGTGCAGTCACCTGATTCCAGGCAACTGTCTCCTGAAGTTACTTACGCAGATGAAATGCCTCATGCTTCTATCAGGGATATTCTGCTAGTATCGTGTGTCTAATCTCAGTCCTGTATCTCGATTAACACCTTACACAGTCCTTGTTGAGGTTCTTGAACCTCATAAGGCAACAGATTTTCATAAAAAGTGAATTACAAAACTTCAGGTAATAAAAAAAACCTGAACAGGAGAGGAATTTCATGCTTACTATGATCCTTAGAGAAGTGAACTCCCTCTGGCAATAACTAACTCCAACCAGAAAAAGCCTGTCCAACTCTAATGGACACAGCCAAAGATAAAAACCCCTATGAACTGGTTTAGGCACCCTGGAGCTATGTGCTTTAATTACCCAAGTTTCCATGAGATGCATATAGAACAAGAAAAGGTTCTTAGTAGGACAAAGCTAAAAATCAAGATCAGACTCTGTGCCAGACATCTAGGACAAGGTAAATGACTAATTAACTCACTCCAGCATGAGGCAAGAGCAGATGGACTGTCCTATCTAAGGGCACATGGCTACTTGTTGACAGGAGAGGTGATCTCCAGCCTGCAAGAATGTGGCTCAGGGAGTTCCCATTCCCCTTCTCACCCAGTCACTTGCCTTTGACAGCCTACAAGTCTTTTTCAACATAAGTGAGCACCTCTAAATGAGGTGTGAATCAGTCTACTGTGTTTTGTGTTGTGATTCTTGTAACATTTATGTGAACAGCAGGCAGGTTGTTAAGGAAGCTCGGAGCTGAGATCAAACACCAGGCTAACCTTCCTCATCAATATTTTGTTCAGTATTTAGGTTTCAAAGGTAACAGGCAAACCCAAGGTTATTGTGAGATTTCCTCAGCCTATGAGCACCAGTGCCCTTCATAAGCCTCAGGTCTTTGTTTCAAAGCCATTCTAAGTTACTTCAATACTAAATACTTCACTATTAGAATTTTCTCTCTCACCTCTCCAAGCCCTGTCACTTTAGCTCTAATGCCATAAGGATTATTCCTAATCATTTTATGAGCCTTAAATAAGAAAGTGCTACCCCAGATTCCCTGACCTTTGAGGTGCGCCCAGTATTCTCAACCTCCAATTTATCATATGACTGTTGTAAAGTTCAGAT
Organism: Patagioenas fasciata; assembly: GCF_037038585.1. Lineage (NCBI taxonomy): Eukaryota > Metazoa > Chordata > Aves > Columbiformes > Columbidae > Patagioenas > Patagioenas fasciata. The sequence continues at coordinate 6,146,096 of NC_092539.1, forward strand.
ATGACCCCACACTCAACTTGTAGGCTATAGATAGACCAACACCCCCCCGCCTGTCAGCAGATTGGCCTTAAACAGCTGAATCAGGGCTTCCCTGGGCCGGCAACCCCTGGCCAGATGACAGGCACCAGGAATTCAGAGGCAACTGCTCCTGTTCTCACCCCTAACAAGCGCAGAGATTGCACGGAGCGATCAGAGACAGCAGGTTATGGAAGCCGCCTCGCTCTGCCAGCCTTCTGCCTCCACCACCACGCAGCAAAATCACTGCGAGCCTGTCGACCGCCCACAACGCACGTGGGGAGAGTGAGAAAGCCAAGCTGCCGGCAGCTTCTCCAGAGATACGAACAAATATCTGCCTGCAGGTCTCTGCCTTCAACAGTAAGTGTGAAATCCACAGACAGAACTGCTTATTAACGGCTACGCTGGCTGCGGGTGTTCCTATGGTCACCTGTATAACTCGCTGTCCTGCAACACGTTTAGTGACCTACACATCGTAAAGCCTGCTACATCCCTCGTTCACGTGTCTGCACAAAGGTATAAAAAGCCCTTCCAGCTTTCCTGTTTAATAATCGGCTGTCTGGGTTCTTCACAGCCTGGTCATGAAACCGCCCCAGCCGCAGTGAGCCGAAAGCAAGGTCTGTGAGCGGGTCGGACGCAGCGCTCCACTGATTCAGTGCATCTCCCGGCTGCAGCGAAGGGAAACGCTCTTGCACAAGCTCCACGGCCGCTGAGCCGCTCCCCGGCTCATGGCACATCCCTGGCACATTCACCGGCGCCAGAGCAGCATGAGGTGGGGCTGGTGGTACCTTACACACCTCCCGCTGGGAGCGGGGCAGGCGGAAAGGTACAAGGAGGAGGAAAAGGAAGAGGATGTGAAACGCTGGATTTGAGCAGGCCAATTAAAGCAGAGCAATTTATAGTTGGGAAAACCCCTTTTTCTATTTAACTTGAATCAAATCAACAATCTTAGAGGCATCGAGATCTTGTCCAATTCAAACCAGAAGAACCAAAAAGAAAAAATTCCACTCCACACTGCTTCAGCAATCCCTGCCAAGGGGCAAGAGAAACATGTCCATGCTGTACCCAGCTACGACAACAGAACCGTCATGAACTTCTCCCCTTCCAACCAGCCCCTCAGGGTGCCAAGACCCCCCCAAACACCTCACTCCCTTCATGCCCCGTCGGTGCCGTACCTGCTTCCACTGGCGGTAAGTGGAAAACTCCTGGGAAGGAATGAAGAGGCTGAGTCGGAAGATAGATTTGAGTTCGGTCGGCAGCCCCTTCGACTCAAAGTATTCAAACTCGGTCTGCGACTCCCCGAGCACCGGCACATACAGGCAGAGGCAGAGCATCTTTCTGAGCCTGCCCTGCTCAGAGCGGGAAGCGAAGTGAGACTGAATGATTCCCGTCAGCTAATTTCAGTGCGTAGTGGAAAGGAAATGCCAGCAAGTCTCATGACACATGCCGATGAGCGCAGCCGGCAGGGGTGGGATTGGCTGTGCAAGCCCTGCCCTTCTGCTAAAAAGGGAAGCGGTGGCTGAACAGTCCCTCCCATGCTGGGGAGGAGGCTGAGCCGCCTCCCATTGCTCAACACCAGCGCTCTCGCACCTTACATCACGCTCATCACAATTTAACTCTTACCGGATGCCTCTGTTAACCTCAAGAGGCTTTGGCCAACATCCAAGACGCTCACTTGCTGATCCTTACATCCAACCGGTCCTTTCTGGTCCTGCGCTCGCCCCTCCAGGGATTAACACAGGCAGGGCAGGAAGGACCACTCTTGCTCGTACCCTCTCCCACTGTACAACACAGGAGGATTTTCCCTGTCTTCCTCTTCCCGAAATTATTCCTCTAGAACAGAGTAAGAGCAGGATGCCTGCCACTTACGGCTTTCATACTTGTTTGGGATATGCAGCTTTAGCAAAAGCCTCGAAATTCCACTTTTATAAGGTTGAGTTGATTGGCTTTGGTTGCAAGTTCTCCCGAAAACACTTGTGCCAGCCAGAGCAGGCAGCCCGTGCATACCAAGAGCTCTGCATCACCCAGAGTTACCAATATAGGCAGCAACAAAGCCTGTAGAGAATATCTGCCATTGTGCTGGATACCCAGAAAACCACCAAAATCGAGGGCAGGCTTCAAGACAGACCCAGCTGCTTCAAAGCCTCCTAGCTAAGCATCCACACAGCAATTACAACCACTTACTACTCCTTCCTCCTCTCCCAACTACAATTAAACATCGCAGTCGGATATGTGCTATAACGAGAAGTGGCCAGGGCAGAACACCATTTTCCAGTTTCTACCATTTACAATTTAACCGCTTTGTAAGCGAGTTCCTGAGCTTTCATCAAGAGCAAGCCAGGCTGAAGAGGGAGTGTGGCACATGCATCATTTAATGCAGAAATAATTACAGGCTTCTGAGTATTTAGTGGAGTTTGATGTATGGGATGACACCAAGATCTACGAGAGTGCCACAGAACTGCAGCAGGTAACAATACTGCTTGGTACAGAATTACTGACTGCTAACACGAATTTTAAAATAAAGTTATGGTCTTGATGTTTGTCAAAGAGAAGCTATCGCATAAGGATGATGCACAAGCCCACAGCCAATAACCAAAACACTGTAATCCTGTCTGCACTTGAAGTAACACAGCGTGTTTACTCAACTGGTTTAAGCCAGCCCAGCTAACAGCTTTCCCCACCGCTGCGGACACAACAACATTTTCTTGTGTTTGCTCTGTTTAAACAGACTGCCCAGCCAGTGCAAAGTCCAATAAGCGCTCCTCTACTCACATCCTAATGCACAAGGGGCCTTTACATCCTTCCTGTGGTATTTTGTTCTTTAAAGAAAAGCCAAGGTCTGCAATAAGCTGTTTGCGGAGCTGCACGTCATTCACACAACTTGGGAATATTTAATCTGAGGCTTTATTTTGGGAGTTTTTAAAAATGAAAAAAAATAAAAAGCTTAATAGATCATGACTCACAACAACTCGGTACCCTTGAGAATCGTGACCTACAGCGGCTCTCTAGCCCTCCCGTCACCTCACCTACCATGGCACTGCTGCCACGTTACCTAACCAGGCTTAACCTACTCCCCGCTGACGTCTCTCCGCACGAAAACTGGATCTTCTCATGGGCTCCAGATCCTCTTAAAGATCAGCTGCAGCAGCTCACCACATGCACACCAACAGCACGGCCCAGCCTTCCCACTGAGCCCGTTCTCATGGCAAACAGCACCCCAATGCGACCCACCACCACCCAAAAGCAAATGCCCTCAGCAGCCTGGCCACTGTGAGCAGCTCCCCCAGCTCCAGGCAGCAAGGGAACAAATTTAATTCAGATTTGCCCCACCGAGCCCTTAAGATCCCCCATAGTCCTTCCCACGAGTTGCCAAGCATCACTATTCTAGCCGCTTGGCAGCTCCGTTGCTATGCCAACATGATGCAGATTTTCCTAATAAACTCTGTAGAGTTGGCAGCTAAAGACAAAAGGCAAAATCTGCACATTTTAGGAAAAAAGCCCTACTACCTACGTCAGAGGAAAGGAGAAAGGTAATGAGGTTAAGAAAGCTGATTTTAAGCAGGGTGTTAATTACAGGACAGCAAGCTAAGAAGGAGAGACAGATTATGAATGAAGTTTATACCAGCAATTCTGGTTATAATGACAAAGAGAACTTAAAGGGGCATTAACAAGTATTTAGATTTCACCTAAAAGAACCCTGGGTAATCCTGGAAGTACTCAAAAGCCAGACAGCTCTCCAGAGCTGCTGGAACACAACCAGTACAGGGTCACCAGCCAAGGCTGGGCACACACAACTGGTCCCAAGCAGGGGGCTGTACCCCCCCATGGCTTCAGACAGAGCTATGGACACCCCAGCCCTCATTAGCACTGGTTACTGCTGATCACACCGAGGACATGGCACAGACCTCCAATTCCAGTCAGTCCTTTCAAGTCATTCCTCCCTGGTGGTTCTTCCATCCACCAATTCTGCTGACAAAGCCAGAGCTGGACCTACACGTTTTGGGTTGACGTGAAGCCAGCCCAGCTAACACCCTCCTCTGCTGAAGGAAGCACCAGATGGGCCCATCTTCCTTTCACAGAAGGTTTTCTTTTCTTGCCATCAAGGAATCTGCAAACTCACTGTCCGTTTTATTCATAGGATTTGGTTCTTATTCAAACACTGCACGAGTTACCAGTTTCAACACCCCGCCATTCCAACGCTAACCTTTCCAAGTCATTTGTACTCTTCTAAGAATCTGTTCCATCACTGGTTTACTACATTCCAGAAGGTACCTCCCAAAGGATGGGAGGATGCAGCCATACAAGGAGCAGGAAAGTATGCTGTTTAATTTTGAATTTATTCTGCTAAAAAAAAGTCTCTAAAAATATCAAGTGCCAGTGAGCATCACATAACTAACATCTTCCTCCACAGGCAAAACAGCTTTCTGGGCAAGTACACCAGGGACTGGAGAAAGAACCCCTATTCCTCAAAGTTTTCACTGGGTCCTGCTGACTTGGTATTTTTTAATTTCTAGAAATGAGCTTATAATTAATTGTACAGTACAGAAGGTCCTCACAAAGCACAGAGTGTAAAGTGTACGAAGGAGGGGAGTTAATCATTTAAGAGACCCCAGCAGAGGAAAGCTGCAGCCAGCCAAGGCTGTGCAAGGGGAAGGACAGAGACCGGAGACATCACTGCATGATATTTGTCACAAAGGTAACCAGGAAAGGTGACCTTTCCCACTGACGACACACAGATCCAAAGTTACAAGTCCAGATGGTGACATCAGGGGCAGATCATGCCTCTTTCCTGTGTAAACACACCCAGGGCCAACACATCACCTTTGCAAGCAGTATTTTCTCCCATATTTGCAGAAACAGCTTCTGGTTGAAATCATTACCTTCAAGTCAGGGTTGGAGCAGAAACACACCAACTGCAATGTGAAGATCGAAGAGCCAGGTCTAGGAATTAACTCATGTGCAATTTATTGATGCATGCAAATTCCTTATAGTAACCTAAATACTGTGCATGATATTTTGTGTGTTTTCAACGGATACGTAGTTACAGGCTTTTTTACAACACAAAGCGCCATACCAGTCAAGAGACTTCTCCCAAGGTCACAGACATTGAGTGGCAGAGAACAAAAGCCGTGTGTCCCCCCACATTTTCTTTAAACACCAAACAACACTAGTTGCTCGCAGGGGTTTATAATCTATCCCTAAGGCTGTAGGAGACTTTTTGCAACACTTCTCCTTCAGACAGGTAATTAGAACACAGATATCTGATCAAGCACAAACAAGTCATTGCAGCTTAACAAGTTGCTGTCCACCAGCCAAGCCACGACGGCTGGATGCAGTATTAGCCGGCCTGGACTGCAAGGTAAAACATATCTGCATAATCCTCAACTGAGGAGCTTTACACTGCGTTTTACTTTACAACCAGGGCAGGCTAAAATTACACAGTCACAACCTCCTAGCAGATGGGCAGTTACATCCTAAGCTGCAGTAACTCAATTTTACCACACCTTTATCCTCTAGGTATTTCTCCATTAGCCAATTTTAGGGTTCCCATGTAGCAAAACTTCCCAGGGTCACACAGGAAAGAGGAGATTGGTATCAGCTCTCAGAGAAAGCTTCATTTGCAGGTGTGAACAGATGGACTCACCCTGACTGAGGCACCATTGTTCCCTGGAAGACACCAGAGATTTTCAGTCCTACACTTTTCAAGGTTTTCATCACAACCTCCTTCAGTTCTGAGCCTCTGCCCTTCTTCAACCTCTGTGCACAGAAGTCCTCCTCTTCTCAAAATGCACACACTCCTCTCTTTGAAGAGGATCATTAGCTAACTGCTAATGATATGGATGAAGGCAAAAGTCCCTGCAGATTTTCCAGTCTGGTTCAAGCAGGGAGTGGCTTCTGCTCCCCAGGATGCAAAATGCCACTTTGCCCATTTCCATTCAAAACGGCAGCAGCAAAGATATTCGTCCCCTTTACAACTTGAACCTGCCCGTTCTCCATTTTAGCGAGAAAGCTGACAGCAACAACCATGCCTGATTCCCCATACCCTGCAAGCCAGGCAGCCCTGCCCCTGCTGCAGCCCTTCAGTATCAGCCCAAACTCTCACCACTCACAGGGGTTGTGCCCAACTCCTTCTCCCCTAATCCCATGTCACACCCTTGGTTTTAACTGCACCATCCTCAGGAGAGACAGACAGCGTTCCCTCCCCGTCAGAAATGAACTGACTGCAGTCAGCCAGCACTGTGCTAGAAGCCCGGGCGCTAAACTAAGCGGCTTTTGTTCGCCTCCCCCCCAGACAAAGCTTCACCATTTATTCTCCGCCAATTGTGCGCACCCACCACCTCCCCGCTCTCCCACCCCCGGGGAAGTTCCCACCCTCAAGCAGGTTTTAGTCTCTCCCTTGTGCCACCCGCTCCCCAGGGACAGGCTTTCCTCTCCTCCGGGCTGTGCCATTCAACTAATACAGCCAGTTACTCATTTGCTCAAAAAAGGCTAGCATTTCCAGAGCCTTGCCGAATTACCAGAGACTGACTCCAGAATGTTTTAGGATCTATTTGACCCTTTGCCGGTCTCAAATGCAAGAGTAGGACTCACGATGAATCTGCATTATCATTCCCTGCCCCCTCAGTCACACTTCTTACAAGTTGCCCAGGAACCTTAGAGACCCCCGTATTCCCCTTTGCCCCTACACAGCGTTTTTTCCCCCCTTAGAACATCATGTCTGAAAGGTTAGATCACCTCTTCACAGTCACCCCCTGGGTCCTTTCAGCAAGAACACGCATTGGACCCTGCTCCCTCCTCCTGTTCCTCTCCCCCCTCCCCAAATACACACACAGACACCCCCATCTACTCACACACTCCACCTGCAACACCCCTGACTCCCACAGACCCCACGCTCCGCTGCCATGTGCGCCAACCCCTCCTCAGGCCCCTGGATATCCCGTTACCTTTGGAAAATGCTCTGCGGGTCCAACCACCAGTAGGATAGTTGGTCTCCTTTCAGTGGGATCAGTCCCTCTGTCCTGTGGCTTCCCCAACATCTTTGGCCCTTTCTCCCCGGGGCCTGGAAGTGGGCTGGTGTTTCTGGGCTCGTCCTCTTTTTCATCTGCAGGACCTTGGCATATGGCCCTGGGAAGGAAGCTAGACAGAAAATGCCAGAGGGTCTGCAGCATCGCTGCTCCAGCGAGCGTCCCAGGCAGGGAAACCCTGCGCGCTCGGAGCTGCCCGCTGCCAAGGATGATGTGACTGCACTACCAAGCACCCCCAAAAACGGGAATCGGCACGGCAGGCAGCAGGAGGTTCAACCCAGCAACTCCACAGGCTCGGATTCTTTACAGACCGCTCCTGCGGATGCTTCCTGCCTTTTGAAATCGCTGCTACTGCAGTCGTGCCTGGCCTGACAAGCAGCTCATTGTACCAGAGCCTCAGAAATCTGATGGCAATAGACAAAAGCACAAGCCCCCTGGCACAGCGAAGCCAAGACGCTGAGCTTTGGAGACTGCTTGGACAGAAAAGCTGAGACGCCACGCTTAAGAGGAAAGCTAAAAATGAACCCTCTCCGAGAGAAGCTTCTCAGAGCTGCCAATTAACCCGCGCGTCCCGGCTCATCCTCCCAGCACATCGCAGGAGCAGCCGAGGCTGCACACCCAGCCTGCATCCCCACTGCAGCAGCGCCCAGCCAATCCTCGCTCCCAGCGCCGCGGTGCTCCGGGGCCGGCAGCGCGCGCAGCCGGCGGGAGCGCGCGGGACACGGCACACGAGCGCGCTGCCGGCTCCGCGGGCAGGTACGGGCAGGGAAGGCGGCAATCCAGAGAGCAGAACCACGGCAATTCAGCAGCGTGGGATGGTCTGGGGAGCGTACAGACCCGCTTCTGAGGCTCCGCGGCTTCAGCCACAGCTCTTTGTTTGAGCGGCAGATGGTTCTCCGGCTTTTCCCAGCCACGGCTGAATTAACCTCTCACTGCACCCTCTCTCCCTGGTCTATTATAGTCTCATCCGTCATTACAAACAGCTCTTTGGTGCTGCATTGTGCTTCTGTCGTTTGGCTTTCAGCACAACACAGCAACACACTCGCACAGCATTTATGGCTGTTCGGCTAGGCAAGACCTAATACGCTGCAGTTACACTATTGCCGGTGAGTCCTTGTGCTGAAGGAGCCTTTAACCGTACACTCAAGCGCAGAATTAGCCAAGCTGCAGGTTGAGCCACAGCAGGACTACACATTTTTATCAACACAAAAACACAAAACATGATATTCCTTGAATTTTTACAAGAAATGCCATGTTTCCCTCTGCTGCCACAGCAGCAATTACTCGTAGCCCTGGCTCTAAAGCTGGGGCTGTCGGTGTCCTGGCAAGGGCACCCCCAGAAAAGCCACCCCACCTTGGTGAACGGAGCAGCCCACACCTGGCCAGCACATCAGCAGCCTGGAGACAAAAAGGGCTCATTTTCCACTTTAAAGTATCAACAACTTACTTTGTGGTCCTAGATTCTTGCCTTTTGCATCTACAGACAGAGGGCACTGCCTGCCTCACTTTCCAAAGGATTATGACTTTTCTGTAAGAGAACAGTTTGGTTTTTTTAACACAAAGAATAAGTAAGTACAGATCACAGCTTCCATCACCAAGGCTCCCTACCCGCAGTAGCACAGCAAGGTGCACAGCGAGCAGAGGACCTAAGTCTTCTGCTTTTTAATTCTTCAGAGCAACAGACCATAGGAAACTTTTGTTTTACAGATATTAGATAGAATAACACAATCCAAAACCTGCAAGAACTGCAAGCTTTCAGTAGCCAATTTGCAAATAAACTTTAGAGGAAGAACACAAAACATCACACTTTCGGGAACTGTTAACGTTGAATTCCTCTAACCAACCTGAGTAATGGAAAAAGTGAGAGACAAGCACATAGAAGACATCACATTAAAGAATTCTTTCGCAAATACTCTTCAGACTTACTTAAGAGGAAAAAAATGCTGTTTAATCATAAGGTCTACATATAGTATGCAACAAAGTTTTTTACCTTAAAAGTCGATACACGAAAAAACATAACAAAACAGAGAAATCTATAAAACTCAGGGGCCGTGATACTAGGGTGGGGGCATGGGGAAAGCCCTGGCCCTCTATGCAGAATGGCACAGTCCAGTTCTCATTGGGATGGAGTAGAAGCTCAGGTAGAAGAGAGTGAGGAGTATTTGTCATGTCTCGATTACCTTGAGCTGTTGCCAGTCATCACAACTACAAGCACAAAAGTTAAACTACTTTCTCAAACAGAGTGATTCAGATCCTTTAAGCTGACATCTGAAAGGTTCTAATGCTCTCAAGCCAGCGAAGGAACAAAGCAGATTTTCTGCACTGCGCACAGTTCTTCCAAAACAGCTTCTCTTAGCCCCGGGCTGTGGTTTCACAAGAAGCAGCGCACTGATCCAGAGCTCACTGCCGCTAAGAGGTCGACCCACACATCAGCTCCATCCTTACCATGCTCCTCCAACAGCCTTGTTAACCCAGCCAAAAATTACAGAGCTTTCTGCCGGGCTAACCAGCTGAGGGTATTCATGGACAAGGTCCAAAAACGCCCGAGTGCCTGTGGAAAGGGCAGCAGAGCTGTCTGTGGCGTGGGCAGACGGGCCCTGCTGCCCACAGAGCTACAGGTCACGATACAGACAGCAAAGCACCTGAGTGGCGCTTGGGATTTGTCCCCAGTGGTCACTTAATGCTGTCCTGCCACTCGCAAGGACCCATTAAATCAGCTGATGTTACTTGACACTATTTCTTAGTTTCTCAGCGTAGTCTTAGCTTTAGTGGTGTACACGCAGCAGGGACCCCATCTTCCTTTGTTCAGGCAGAGATTGTGTAGTAAAATAATAATTTGTGCAAGAAATTACATGCCTGGGGTGCAATTAAAGCAGAAACTCAGCAATGCTTCCTTGGCCTTTGTCCACACTGAAGGAAACCTCAGAGGAATTCTGCTGCCACACAAATCCACAGAGCTCCTTGAGAACAGACAGACTTTTCTAATCATATTTAGGGGAATAAAAAAAAGCATTTCTTTTACCAAGTGGGGAATTTTATTAGGTCAGAATAATAAACCTAGTAATGGCAAGATGATTATAGCTAGAGGCAAGACAACTGCTCTCCTACAGGGAATTTCTGGGGAAGTGTTACCCTACCAACACCATCACAAAGCCAATCATTCACACATAAGAAAAGATGCAATAAACGCTGTGAGTCTGGCCTGAACAGTGACACAAAGGAACAGGCGAGGAACAAAAATTTACTTTTCTAGAAATCATGAACAAACACCTAGGCTGGACGGTAAGAGCTTTCTCAACCTTGGCTTCATTAGCTGACAGTCAGTGCTCCAGTTCCAGCTGTTTCCATGAAACAAGCCCAGGCTTTTCCAGGCAGAAGAGCCCCAGGACTGACCTGACACTGGCTCTCGGCCACCACTCCAGTCACTGGGGACAGAGGGCGCCTGTGGCAGCTGGCCCCAGCGTCTGACACCACCAAAATGGGTAGTCATTAGATAGCCGGAGGAGAAGCCGACAATAAAGTCGTGTAATCTATCCAAACAGAGACAAAGGAGAAAGGAAAGAGCAAGAGAGTGACGTGTTTTGCTTAATTGAAACAATATTTTCCTCAGTACTGCAAGCTGTCAGAGGGAGGTTCTGTTCTAAGCCACAAATCCAAGGCATCTCATGTCCTCTTCAGGCCACATCTTGGTACCTGCTTAGTTTGAAATCCCAGTTTTTGAACAGGCACTTGCCCTTTCCAGTCTGGTAGTACCGGGCAGAAATTCAGACTCAGACCATTTGCTTTCAGATGCCTTTTTGGAGACTTTTGAGTAAATGCACAGCGTTTTCCAGGAAGAATCTGAGCCTCGTCACCAGACAACTAGCTAACACATAAAAAATGCAGGAAGGAGGGTGAAAAGAAAGGGGGGCAGAGGGAAGGGAGCTGTGCTCGGAGCAATGACCCTTCTCCTCCTCCTCCTCCAGAGCTGCCACTGCGGTCGATGTCTCTAGTCCCTTAGGTGACCCCACGAGAATTGGCTGTGACTCACCCGTCCCCTTTGGGAGCTCTCCTGGATGCACCCAGGAGGAGCAGTGCCCACGTGTGTGCGCCCAGACAGGGCACCGCTGCTCCTTCAACCACCCCTTATTCTTTCAAATGTAATTTCTGAAAGAGGAAAACATTAATACTTGCTACTTTTCAAAAAGCCAAAGTTAACCCTGCACGGTGCTTCTTGCACCACGTCGTAAAATCTAAACATCTTGGCCACTGATGTTTGAACATTCAACTACATTAGTATATTAAGGTGACAAAGTGAACACTACAAAGAAACCCAGATGACCTCGCTATAGGAACCCTGGCACAAGCAATTAGCTATTCTAGTTGATATATTAAGGCAACCAGGGGCCAGCGCCAAATACAGATAGAGAGCGAGCTGGCTCAGAACGGGGGAAACATGCGGCCATGGTCCAGAACAGCGAGTTCCACCGAGGTCATACGGTATCACATGAAGAACTGGGGATTCACCAAGGGAAAGGGCATCCTTAGCACCTGAACATTAGAAAGTCAGCTTCTCGCTGCACTAGAAAGTGAACCAGGAAAATAGCTGGTGAGAAACTATGGCCTTGGGCAGCCCGGCCCAGGCTCGCGCTCACACAGCCCCTGCTCTCCTTCAGCTAAACGATGTGGATCCACATACCAAACAGCTTTGTCTTTCTGAGGAACTCATGACCGAAAAATTTCAACAATTTCTCTTAGAGCGGAATTCTGCACCGTAAGCCACTTGAACTGCCAGAAACATCCCTGTGGCTCGCTGCACCTAACTTGGAAAAAACTAAGACATCTCTGTTGCGTTTCTACATTGACATTAGTTATCTCAGCTCCACTTCTCCACCCGAGACAAAGTCTGGGGCATCACTGAAGTGAGCTCATGTCCCACATTCAAAGGGACAATTATAGCGATAGGACATGAACAAGAACAAAGGCTCATTTACCATTTGCTACAAGTAGGTCTGAAAGAAAAAAAAACACCTCCCACTTCTCCTCCTCCCAACACCATTTCAGGTTACAATATATGCAACAGAGAGCACAGAACTGCAGTGTCACCATCTTGTAGGGCTCTCAAACGGGAAACCACGTCTTTTTTATGGGCTTGATGTCATCTTGTTAACAGGTCAACCATTTAAGGATTCTGCTCTCTAGTCAGCTAGACCCATGGCTGGTTTTGCTTCTTTATAAAGAAATAAAAAGAAACAAGAAGTATACTGAAGTCCTGTTGGTTTTTTATCTGCCCTTATCTCAGTAATTTCATTTTTTCCCCTCCTTGAGCTGACTAAAAATCCAATGCCTCAGATGAGAACGAGACATTTTCCACTACTTTCTGAGGCATCCAGCCCTTGTCGCTAAATAAAACCCCACAGAACGTGTTGAAAGACCAAAATCCTGCTGCATATTCTACACAGGCACAATCAGATGCTTTGGATGAGTTCTGTTGTTTCGACTCAGGCATCCCACAGAATTCACTTCATGAGAGAGTTCAGAATACACACCATCCATCAGGAAACACGAGGCCGCGACGCCACGCCAGCGACACGCAGGACGCATTTCTACAAGAGAGACTCACACAGAACGTCAACATCTAAAACTGATACGCTCAAGTCGACGTTGCGTCTCTATCTCCCAAGGTCAGTCGCTACCTTCGCTCATTATCGCTCTGCAAATAGGACAAAGGTTTCAGCTAAACAGACCTGAGAAGCACCAGGCTTGCTTCTCCAATTTGCTGCAAGGTAGGACAAAAAAATGATCCTGGAAGAACATTCCAAGATTGTATCTCTGAAAAATTATATACCCAGTCTTGTACATACACAAACATACAGCAACACTTGCCTAATCCACCATTGTTTGTTTATATGCAAGGTCAACTTACGCAAGAGTGAGTTTCTCATATATATTTGCACCTAAAAACTTGCTTCCAGTCCATCCCTTTGAACACGGTGTGAACATGCACGGCCAGTTTAACACATTAATCACACGGAGGTGTGGCTGGTGACCCAAGACCAAGTTCAAGTAAAGACTTTCACCATTCCAGTGCGAGAGCCGCTGGGCTCCAGCATCCATCCCCGCAGGACCTCTGGGACCAGCCGGGGTGACAATCGCCAGCGTGCCAGCCCGTCTGCCCTGACATTCTTTGTCACAGCCCAGCAAAGCTCTCGCTTCAGGAGGCCGCTGGCCAAGTCTATTAATAACCGACACGGCGCTGAGAAGTTTGCTTGTGCCAAAGCCAATCCTTGTATTTCTTCTCAAAGTCTTTGTGGCAGCTGTCAAGAACTCGTTTGATTGATTACAAAGAGTTCATTTGAGGTTTTAGCATGCCTAAGAGAAGGGAACAGAACCCAGAATTCACACCAACTCATCCATTTACCACAGACTCCGAGGCTTTATCTACAACTACATCACTGACCTACAGTTCTGCTCTTGCATCAGGTTTCCCGAGTGCATGAGAACAGGTCTTCAGCAAACCACACAGCTCATCATCTACAGAGCTCAAGAACAGGCCTCCATCCCTACAGACCCAGCAAATATGACCTTTTTTGCTTGCTGTTCTAATGCACATTTTACATAAACATGTGGAGTTACTTAACAAGTTACTGAAAGCAGTTTCACGTTGTGTTGAACCATTCAGAGTATCCACATTTGTCCTTTGGGATTAGTCAGGAGATGGGTGGTTGGGAAGCTGTTGGCAAATACCTTTCAACAGAAGGAAGCACATCAACTGGAATTTCCAACTGTAACACTGCTTCATTTGTTTGATACGACCTGTGTTGCTCAACTCTTTGTGATGAATTACAAAGGCCTGGCTAAAAGCTCCACAATTGCCCCAGCAGGATTCAAGACACACAAACCATACTGTATCCAAATGCATACAGGTTGGGAGACAGAATTCAGTCTAGATTACAGAACAATATTGGATTTTGCTCTTTTTATCATAAACAGACTTCTGCAGTGCAATAAACACTCAGGTCCTCCTTTGCCAGATGATTGTGAATGGAAAACAGGTGAAAGCATCACACAGAAAAGATTCCCTGCTTCCTCTGCCCCTTAACGGTTGCTGAGAATTTCAGTACATTATACACAGTATAATACAGAGTACCCAAAAGTCTCAGCTAATAAAATAGTTACAGAAATAAAGAGTCTGAAAGGAAGAATTAAAGGATGTTGTGACAGAAGATTGATCGGAAATAAGATTAAACTGTCTTACAATTGCAACTGCCACAATAGAAAGAGTTTCTCAGTCCCTCCATGGAGCCATTTGTGAAAGAGCTAATTGATGAGCTATCCCCAAACAGCACGGACACAGCGTTCTCTGACAGCTGGAAGAGTCCAGAGAGGCACCTAAGAAGCGAGGGCATTCGGAGGAGAGGCCTGAAGCAAACAGAACGCTGCAGCGTCCCACTGCAGCAGAGCAGTCACGCTGCTTCAGTGCATGTGAAAAGTGAACAACAGAACTGGTGTGGGAGTTTGGAGAGCCCGAATGTGGAGACCAAAGAGACCTAAAGAAAGAGGTGACGGAAGCAAAAGTGGAGATTCCAGCTGATTCAGTGTCACATGGGGAAGCTGATAGCAAGGCAGCAATAGGCGATCACATATATGAATGTGGAAGAAGAAAACATCCCCATGCCAAGGAGGAGACCGTCCCTACAGCCAAGGCACCTGGACAGTTGTAACTGAAAACAGACAAGGGTTATGTTTGCTCTGTTTCTTACAGCCGAGAGAATTAGTCCAGAAGAGGCAGCTGCAAACAAAGTTCACCCATTCAGTCTGTCTCTAGGCAGTTGGGGTGAATTCCACCAGTTCAAACTGTCTGGAACTTCAGCAGCAGAGGTGAGGTTCTAGAACAGCCTCCAGCCCTGCAGTTAATCAGGATCAGTAGGAAAAGTTATATTAACAAATACACGAATACCACCACTATACACCCTTTCAACAATCCAGCATCTCCAGATACAAAGTAGAAAACAAAGTTCTGGTTCAACTACCCATATGTCCATTGAGTGCAGATTTCCAGTTCCATAAGTCTATATAAATATTTTCATGAGGCAAGTCAGAAAGTAGGAGCGACATGAGATTGACTGTTCCAGAGGTAGATGTAATTTAACAGTAGAAGACCATCCTTTTACACAGGAGGATATGAAAGCCTTTAAAAAAAATCCTTCATATGGGTATCTATCATTTTAGCACTCAAGCAAAGTGCAGTTTGTGAACTGCTTCGTGCTGAGCAGCACAAACAAGTGATTCTTTAAAAGCCTCCCTGATCTGGCACACTGTACTGGTCAAATGGCTTAAAGATAACAGCATGGGTTAAAAAAATATGCATTGTTTACACAAGCAAATTCCACCTCAAAAGACATCTGAGTACAACCCCTTCTTTCCCCCAGCACAGAAGGCCACCTCAAAAACCAAAGGCAGCAATTTTCCAAGAATGCTACAAAGGGTTTTATCTCAGTGAGAACTCTCAAGCCTTGAAGCAGTCAAAATATTGCTCTTTTTTGTTTCAAGTTGCAGTCCAAAACTATTCTTGTTACCACAAGGACTTTTAGCCTATTGACGCAAAGAGACTGGCAACTCGCAGCTCAGATTGCCGATAACCTCTAATATTTTTTCCGTCTGTCTCCCAAACATTAGGAGGTAACACCCATATCAAATGTACCACTGCAGGGAAGGAAAAATATAATGCACCATAGCCACGAAGTAATTTACTAATCACAATCCATGTGATTTATGCCTAAATCAGTCTCCACACACCACGTCCGATATATCAAAAAGGTTTTGATCTTGACACTTAAGCATTTTCCTTGAGTTTGACTTCACGTTAGTTATCTCAAGCGTCAAGGAGCCATTATTAGCAAAGGATAGGGCAAAAAAAAGAATGCCTTATTAATAGAACAGCCTGGGAAACAGGAAGTTTATTTGATTTTCCTAAAAATGACACAACACGGAAGTTTTCTAGCCAGCTCTCCGAGGACTGTTCCCACGTGTTTAAGCGGAACATCAGAGTTTTGAATTCTACATCCTCGTTCTTAACGGACACTTTTAGGAGATGCTCTGCAATAGCAACAATGCTTCGTAAACTCTGTTCATCCAACCAGCCACTTCCTGTGCAGGGGAAGAGAAGGAACAATTGTGACAGACAAGGGCTTCAGCAGACAGACAGGACTGTTAAGCAGCATCCATATAGCGCTTCCCTCCAACAGAACAGTTCATGTCCCAGCAGAACAGCAAAGAAACTATACGCTGAGAAGTAAAAATGCATTTTGTTTCACAGTGGATCCTCTTAGCCTGGAGAGCATCAGGCTGGACTGAATAACATGCCCAGGAAAACAAGGCAATGCAAACCAAGGCAGGCGTGCAGGCGAAGCACAAAACGTTCTGGTGGCTGAGACTTTTGCCAGAGGTAAAGGATCCGGCACCCACGGGTGGCAGCAGGTCAGCATTTCATGGGGCACGCACAAGTGATTTATGTGGTATAATCACATTTCATTACCCAAAAGCACACTACAGAAAATTACCACAGCGCTAACATTATTTTTAGAAAGAGCACAACCAAACCCCTCACAAGATCCTCACACTGCCAAAGAATTCTCATATTTTACAGCAGCAAGCAAGATGCCAACTAAAAATAAACGCTAGAAGTTAAGGTGCTCGGGGTTAAAAAGTTAGAAAGGAATTAGCAACTCTGGAAAGGATGGACACAGGCAATCAAAGAACCCAAACAAACGGGGGCACCACTCCCAGAAAAGGGAGAGAGGCAAAACTGTCACTTGGCTTGGATGTCTTTTCAGTGACTCAGAATTTATCCTTCAACTCCTCTTTCTTCCTTCCTTCCTGCGGGACTGAGGAACTCAGAGATGGCACATCCTGACTGCGCCCATGTGTTTATCTGCTCTCCTCCCGAGATACTCTGCCTGTTTTATGGTCCTGCGTATAAAACACAAGAGACTAGGCAGGGTCAAACTGTGCACTGAGGACAAGGCCATTACTCTGATTTATACCGATGTAAATTACGCTAATTACAGTTAAATAGAGCAACATCACGTTGAACTTTGGAGCCTCGCATTGTCACACAAAGAGCTGCGTGATCATGAAGGGGCTCAGCACCCAAGACTGAAGCAGAAAGTCACTGCGCTGCACATTTTGTGGACTCCATGTGCAAACTCTGCAAACACAGCAGCCTTCCTACATTTTAAGATATTTCAAACCCCTTAAAATAGACAAGTTGATTTGTCATGGATCAGCCACCGTGGCCCAGAAACTTGAGCAGCAACACAGTGCCAAGCAGACTAATGTGAGGAAACGCAATGATGCGATTAAAACCACACAACAACCTGACCGCCCCTTTCCCCTCCAATGAATTTTATAAATGTAAGTAAGCAGGCAAGCTTCCCAGGCCCCAGAAAGCAGATTTTCTTTTACGGTTCTTCCTGTCTGAGCGACAAGTTTTCAATTTTAATTTCTCAGCAAGCAAGTTTGATTCCTCGGGGTTTAGTGTTCCCATCAGCAGGGTGTACCCAGAAATGCCCAAACACGCGGAGCAGCGCTGTGTCCCGCCTGCTCTCACCCGGGGTCTCCCTGGCTAAACAGGAGAGCAGGAAAGTACCCGTGTGCAAGCGCTGGGGAGCAACAGCGGGCACCCGCTGCCACCGAGGCGGGTCCCCTCCCCTCCCTTCCCCTTCCCTCCCCGGGCCCGGGCAGCTGACGGCTCTGCAGCCCCACGTCCCCCAGCCCCCCGGCCCATCACCCCTGCCCAGCCGCCCGGGCCGCCCCCGCTCTCACCAGCAGGTCCAGCTCGGTGCGGTGCAGCCCGAGGCGGCCCAGGCCCACGGCCAGATCGTGGATGCAGAGCGCGCCGTCGCGGTTCACGTCGAGCTTCTGGAAGAGGGCGCGGAGGCGCCGGTCCTGTTCGGAAGCCTCGCAGAGAGCCCGCCCGCAGGGACCAGCGCTCCCGCCGCCGCCGCCGCTGCCGCTGCCGCTGCTGCTCTCCGTCCCCGTGCCGGGCGCCGCGCCGGCGGCCCGCAGGGAGCCGCAGGGGCAGAGGACGCCGCTCACCACCGGGGAGGCCAGCGACCGCCGCGCCCCCGGCATCGTCCCGCCCGCTCCTCACACACGCCGGCAAATGGCGACGCTTCCGCCGCGAGGCACCGACACGGGGCGCTTCCGCCTTCGCGCCACACGCCGCGGCCGCCACGTGACGCGCCGCGCTGGCCAATGGCAGCGGCCCGCGAGCCGGCGTCTGGGAACACGCCCCCGCCCACACCCCCGGCCTCCACGCGCTCCCACGGGGTGAGTGGGCGATGACGTCAGAGGGACGCCTTCCCCTGCACCAATCGAAAGGAAACACCGCCCGCGGCGGGAGGGGGCGGTACAAACGCATGGACCAAATTCTCATTGGTTAAGCCTCCGGGGGGAGGTGGGAATAAAGCTACAACATCTCCAATCAGATCGGGAACCGGGTGTCAGTTTGAGCTTGACGGATGTGGCATGTACCCGGTAGCTTCCAAAGCAGGGGGCGCTCTGTGTTGATGGACGGGACAAGCACCAAATGGAATTAGAGCGGGGAAACTCGTGGGCGGGCCCAGCCCCTCACGTAGGTCCAATGGCCTGAGACAAGCGGTGAGGCGGGGCCGTCTCTTGGCCCCCCGATGGGCAGCGCAGCTGGCCAATGACAGCGCGGCGTTGCGAGCGAGAGGCGAGATCTCCGCCTGACAGGCAGGCGAGCCGCCCAATCAGACGAGGCAGGAAAGGGGGCTGATTCTGGAAGCCATTACGCCAGTGTCGCAGGGTGGAGGCCGTTGAGCGGGGTTTACGGGGTGGCTGCGGTACGCAATTTGCGTATCGTTAGCGGTGCCAAGGGGGGAGCGGGGGGGCGGGACGGACACCTCCGGGCCCTGAGGGGCCTCGAGGCCCCTCTGTTGTTCCCGGCCCCGGGGGTGAGCAGGCTGGGGGGGGGCCCTGCCACCCCTCGGCCCTTCCCAGTCTCCCCCAGGGCCCCCTAGGCCCGGTCAGACCCCCCCTAGCCCGCGGGTGTCCCCCAGTGCCCCCTCCTCAGTGCCCCCCTCCCGGCCATGGCGTCGCCCCCGGCGCCCCCGGCCAAGAAGCGGAAGATGAACTTCTCGGAGCGGGAGGTGGAGATCATCGTGGAGGAGCTGGAGCGAGGCAAGCACCTCCTCATCAACCACTTCAACGCCGGCGTGCCCCTGGCCGCCAAGGCCGCCGCCTGGCACGACATCCTGCGCCGCGTCAACGCCGTCGCCACCTGCCACCGCGAGCTGCCCGAGGTCAAGAAGAAGTGGTCTGACCTCAAGACCGAGGTGCGGCGCAAAGTGGCCCAAGTGCGGGCCGCCATGGAAGGGGGAGGCGAGAGCCAGAACGGCAACGGCAACGGGCCGGAGGGCGAAGACCCAACGGGCGCCGCCGCCGCCCCGGTTATACTCACCCCCATGCAGCAGCGCATCTGCAACCTGCTGGGAGAAGCCACCATCATCAGTTTGCCGAGCGGGGACTGCGGCGCAGGTGACGGGACCGAGATACCCATCACTGCGTCAGCCACCACGGTCACCCTGACCCAGAGTGAGTGCTGAAGATGCTCTGTGCTGAATTGGAAGGTCACACAGGGGGCCCAGACACTCCCGCACCATGAACCCTGAGCCCCGCGCAGGGAAAGCCCCAGCAAAAAGAAACCCCCATGTCTCTGTAACGAAAATGCCATTCCCAGTATGTGTTTGTCCTGCAGGGGAGTGGCTGCAAGATATGCACGTACCGAAAGTCAGCTCTGGTAGCTGAGCTCAGCCTTAAGAACAAGGAAAGAAAATATCTTGGGCATCTCCCAGATTGTTCAGTCCCTTCTCTGGGGACAAAAGCAGGGGGAGAAAGAGCAGCTGTCTTTTTGACAAGGGCCAACCTGGGCCTTGTCTTTGCTGAGAATTAGTGTCGCTTGGAACGATTGTTCTGAACTGGAGGTTGAGAAATGATTTTGTCTAGACAGATAAGGCCAGCCCTATTCCTTTGGACTGCACAGCCCAGACAGAAACTCGAATGAGGGTGGAGTAGACTTAAATAGGTCATTTTGTGCATTGCTGTCCATTGTATGTTATCTCACTGAACAGGCGCTATTCCCGCAATATCCATTGAATAGTTCTGTAGATAAAAATGCCCATATCACAGCTACTTCTTACCCCCTTTCTGTCCTTTGTTCTCAGTTCCTGCAGAGACAACCTACCACAGTCTGGAGGACGGAGTCGTGGAGTACTGCACAACAGAAGCCCCCACCACGGTCACTGCCGAAGCACCCTTGGAGATGATGGCACATCAGCACGAAGTGTCCGCAAAACCCCAGGAGCTGAAAAGCCGAATTGCCCTCAACTCAGCCAAGCTCTTGCAGGAGCAGCGAGTGACCAACTTGCACGTGAAGGAGATCGCCCAGCACCTGGAGCAGCAGAACGACTTGCTGCAGATGATCCGTCGCTCTCAGGAGGTGCAGGCCTGCGCCCAGGAGCGACAGGCACAAGCTATGGAAGGAACACAGGCAGCACTGAGCGCCCTCATCCAGGTCCTCCGCCCCATGATTAAGGATTTCCGTCGATTTTTGCAGAGCAATACGCCCAGTCCCTCGGTCACCGCTGACCCTAGCCAGACAGGGCAGCAAGATGGCATGATCCAGTGAAAGAAGCAGTGATGGGATGTCTTTCTTGGAAAAAACCTGCCCGTGCTGCCGGTGGACACGGAGTGAGGGGTGCCAGCTCTTGCCGATGTGAAATGGCTCGCCTTGGAGACTTGCTGAGCCTGAACACTTTTCTTTCTCTGCTAATCTTATGCTCATCTGCCTTTTCAGACTCATCATACAGAGCCATAGCAGGACGTGTAATAAACCCGCAACTTAACATCGGTTGCTTCAGTTCCTCAAACAATAGATTTATTAAAAAAAAAAAAAAAGGCAGGGTTTTTTTTATTTCTGTTTGGAAAAAAAACTCTCCTAAGTATGACACCTTTCTCTCTCTCTCAATATCTATAGCCTTTAACTGACTTCTAACCTGGGGAGTCTTCTTGTGATATCACAGTACTACAGCCGCCAGAGTACAGTTACCAGAAACTGCAGCACATGGTATTGAACACATTTCTGTCTCTTGCCGAAAGCATTTACTGGAAACATGGTGCCAGATATAGTACAGCGTCTCTGCACTGAGAGTTCAAGATTCTGCTCTTGCAGCGTGACATCCTGCCTGTCCAGATTAGCACCGAGCCTACATGGTTTAAATCCCACCCACGGCCCCTGAGGATATAAATGGGATTAAAATAATGCATTCACCTCATGCTCTTATCTGCGTGTGGTCATGAGTTTTCACTAGAAACTTGGCAGATGTGATTAAAATTTCATGCCTTGGTTACCAGACACTGTCCTGGGATACATATCGGAAGCGATGTATTACCTGTCGCAGCGTAGTCAATACACGAGGGCCTGGATGAGTTTTGCTCAGGTGTGACAGGTGAAACTCCATCTCTGTCTCATCTGCGTAGTTTGTCACCTCCTAACACCTTCAACCGTCAAATTGGACTTGGACTACGGAGCTTCAGCCACGCAGTAATTCCCAACAGTCTGCTTTTAGGAGTTTGTCAGCCACCGGCTTAATGGAGTGAATTCTGGAGCATTATTTGGTTCTGCTGGTGGTATTTGTTCCGTACTTGTCAGGGACTGGAGGTGAGTACAGTCGTTCTTTGTCAGCCTGCCAGCTGGCTTCCAGTGGCTTTCTGAGAAACTGCTCTGAGGTTCACCTCGCTATTTTGTTACCGTTATACAGGGTAAAACGACGTTTGCAGCCGCTTTTCTTTGAGTTGTTCAGGCTGTGAGACTTGGTTGTCAATGAGAAAGCTTAATTTCACCGATGCTGAATGTGATTCTTATAAACTTGCAGTAACTTCATAAACTTTTAGATGAAAAGCTCCACTTGTACATGCATGGAGAAAAAAAGGCAAAAGAAGGAAGTGTAACTCTTCTCCCTGTACCTTGTGCAGTGTGTCACATTTAACAGGCTTTTTGCTTACCAGATATTACTTTTGAAATGGAACTTTTTCAGAGCTGGTATTTGCTTGTTGTCAGTCTCCTTTAGGGATGAGACGTGGTGAGCAACAACTGATGAGGGATTGAATTTGCACAATCAAATGAAACCTTTACACAGCCTTTTCAGGGGGGATGCTGGTGGGGTGCTTAGAGCAGCAGGTGAAGAGGCTACCACTGCCCGTCTCTGGCCTTTACTCATCTCCCCTTGTCTGCAAGACTTCTCGGGAGGAAAAGAGCAGCAGGGTGAGATGGGTTTGTCCCCTGAAGCCTCCTGAGCCTTTGGCACTGACATCTGAGTCAGGGCAGCATCAGCTGCATCTTCCTGCCATGTCCGGAATCTCACCACATGAGTAACACTCACCTGACTCTTCCTCGCAAACTTCGTGGAATCAAATCAATTGCTCAATTGAAATTTATTTTTAGAAAGAAAACTATGTCACATGTGTTGGTTTACCTCATTTGCGTAATGATTTCTCCTTTACAAATATGAATTTTAATAAAAAATACTTTTTTGCTAACCAAGCTGTTTCAGTTCGTTGGTGTGCTCCTGGGTGAGTTCACAACAAGTTTGCAACACAAAATCCTCGCTGAGAAATGGCCAAGTGGAGCTGTGAACAGCCATGTGTCAGGGTGGCTTTCCCTCTTGTTTGTGAACATTGTGGCCTTGTATTTACATAATTATGGTCTTTTTCAAATCACAGCCTTTACAGCCTTATGTCGGAGCACTAGTTATTTCATTGTGTGTGCCACATTACCAAAGTATCACCATCTCCCAGCTGCTCAGAAGGTGCCACAATAGCCTAAATGATGGATGAAATACCAGCCTTTGGCTTTAAATTGCAGTGTGCATTTTTTCAGTGACTAAGCACTTAAGCTGTCTTACTGTTTCATAGGAGTAAACATGTTGCTCTTGGAACCACCCATTTTTCTGGTCTTTTCAGGATAAATATAGAGCTTAGTCAAGCCAGCAGCATTCAGGTGCAAGTTCCCCGTACACATTTTTTTCTCATTAAAAAGATGTAGCAACATTTTAAATACATGGTGAGCACTGTGATGAGGGGCTTGGTAGTTGCTCATGACAAGACCATCAAACTTGCAGAGGGAGAGAGAAAAGTGTCCCTTAAAGTCAAAACCAAGGAAAAAGAGGTTAACAGGGCACTTAGAGGGTGAATGTATATGCAGACATTCAGCTGAACGGGGAACTGGTGCCCAAACGGAACAAAAGCTGAGGAGTAACATCTACAGATGTTAATTTGTGCTTCTCTGCTGTTCTTTTTGTACCTAGAGATTTGTATTCAGCATCCAGAGCAAGGAAGGAGCTGTGCGGGAACGTTCTACCACAAGGTACCTCACAAGTGAGGGCGAGCAGTGTCCTTCATACCTGCTGGAGGAAGAGCAGTTTGGTGGGGGACTCTTGGTGGGTCAGGAGATGAACTTTGCAGTAGTGAGAGGCAGCGGCCTCAGGAGCAAAACTCTGGTTGTGATGTGAGCAGCTCTGGCACAGCTTTCCAGGAGATGGCACTGCACAGCGGGGCAAGGCACAGCATCCTGAGCTGCAGCAAAGTCCCAGACACGGCCCTTGTCGTCCAGACCTTTTGTGATCCTGCTGGCTCCTCACTGATTAATCCTTTCAGGACTGAGAGCCTGGAGAGGAAGAAAATCAGCAGGCAGAGCTCAGGGATGAGGAGTGCCTTGCAGAAAAGTCCGGATGCCTGGGAACACAAACTGGGTCCCGCTGCTTCCCACAAACACGAGCAGAGGACACACAGATGCCGGGAACTCATAGTTCTTTTTGGGATGAGTTCACTGCAGAACTGAGCACACAGGCACAAAATACAAAAATTAAAATACAAATAAAAAACAACACAAATTCTGTAAGGACAGGTTTTAAGATTTGTAGAAGACACATAAATAGTCAGTATCCCACAAGTACAATGCGCTGCCATAGCTACATCGCAGTTCCGGGAGTGGATCCCCGCAGAGGGACAGAATGATATCACCTGCATACTCACCCAAATCTCCAGCGTCCTTTCAAAGTCTGTCAAGCCTGTTTCTGCAAAACATTCTTCTGAGGATTTTTGTGGGTTTTTTCCTGTTGCCATCTGGGAGGTTATTGCCAGCAGGTACTGTCAGCACAACTGTGGCCTGTTAAGTATGAAAATTGAAGCATTTAAGATTCTTTGTCCTTCTTGAAAGCATCCAACAAGAAGCCTCACACAAATGATCAGCACAGCTTCCGGGCTGTGTTTTGCCCACATCAACTTCAAACTGGGCTCACCAGCCCTTCGGTCCCAGCCCCGCAAGGTGATTAACCCAAGGCAGAAGCTCAGCCCCAGCAGGGACAGTTTCTGTTAACTCTGCTGTCTGGGATCCCAAATTAGAGGTTGTCAAGTGGGAACCACAGACATAACAGTTGTTTCTGCTGCGTTTGGGTCAACAGCCAAAAGCACAGAACCAGTGGGTGAGCCCACGGCCAGTAAGTCTCTTGTCTGGGAAAGCGCTGGAGGTGACACCTGGGATACAGACAAGGGATAACATTTAATAAACACAATGAGCCTTGAGGGAAAGTGCATTCCAGTCTGCAGATTTTGGAAGGGGCAAACCAGCTCCCATTCCACCGATACGCCTCCCAGAAAGAAACAGAGAGTCATGCCACACATTCCCAGGACACACTGGAGCAGATATGGAAACCAGTAAACAAAAAAAGCCAGGCAGCTGGATTTTCAGGTCTGACCAAATATTTGGGGAAAGGAATCCACCAACTCCAGATTCCTGTGCTCCCTTCATCCCTGGATAACAGGATCCTCTATGCAGGCAGGCCAGACACCCACAATGCAGGTGTGTCCTTTGCACCTCCAAAAGGAAACCCAGCCTGGCACAGAAAGTGGAACAGTTCTGGCCTTTATGATGATCAGTTAAATACAGAACTAGCAAAAAACACAAGCAGATCAAAGTACAGCTCACAGCCTGTTATTAAATTAAGCTGAGAAGACACAAGCTTGGAATAACTCCACCCCATAGGATAATCCCATGTAATGGGGATAGATCCCTGCTCCCCTCAGGGGGTTTCCAGCAGCCTGCACGCTACAGGCGGGGGTCACACTGCTGCCGTGTCCTGCGCCGGTGGGCTGCAACCTCTGCCCTATTTTGGGAGCTCCCCAGCCTGGGTTTGCCCCCCCAGCTTTAGGGAAGGCCTCCCCACAGCAGGTGCCCAGCCCGTACCTCTCGTGCAGCTCCTTGGAGCGGGTGCTGGGCCAGCAGCAGCACCATGAACACCTTTACAGCAGACAGTGTCCTGTGATGTTCTTTTCTCTTGGGATGACGAGGCTGAAAGCTCATTAAAGCGATTGTAACAGCAGTTACAGGTGTAACAGAGAAGTGCCAATACTGTGTTTATGCTGTTGCAGCAACACGTATAATTCAGTTTTCAAACTTTAATCATTTGGCTGCTAGGACAAATGGATTAGTGTGATGATGTTTTCCAGAGGAAGATGCCGATGATGTAGTTTACAGGGCTTGATGTATCTGGGATTCCCCTGGGATAACAGTTAGGATTTGATATCTCATCAAATGCATTACAGAATCCATCTCGCTTCACCTCGCTGAACTTTGTCTGAATTTCTCTCGCCATGTTTTTCCTCTTTATCTCAGTCCTCGAAGTGGGGAAGGAGGAGGCAAGGCAAGCCACCTCTGTTCTTTTTTCCCCGCAGTCCCAAGGTGAGCAGAGCAGAGAGATCCCAGCCCTGGCCGGTCAGACACACCTCTGGTGACAGCAGAGGTGAGGCCCAGACTTAACTGCAGAGTCCAAACTGATAAAATTATCCTGGACTGATAAGACAATGCCCTGAGCCAGCAAAAGTTGAGGAAGTGGTGGTGGCACATCAGGAAAGGCTCCGGTCAGGGAGAACACAGGTCAGAGATGTGGCTGAGGTTCACGGAGCAGAGCAGACTTGGTCCTAGAGGAAAAATAACAGCATTTGAGTCTGGGGTAAGGAGAATTCAGATCTATCAGAGCACCCCGATCACACACACATGGCCCCTTAGTGAATGGGTTGGATCTGGATCAGAAAATAATATAAAGCCAGTGGGGAGGTAGATGGACGGAGAGGCCCTACAGTCACAGCCCCTCTGTGGTGCCTCCGTGGGGCTTGGACTAACACACCCCCTTTGAGATGCACAGAGGTGCACGTTTGGAGAAGCACTGTCCCTTTAAAAAATGTGAATTCAGCCAGAAACAATTATGCAGCATAAACACAGAAACATCAACAGGGTGAATTTTGAACTAATAAAGATTTAATCTCTAAGTCATGAGACCGCGTTTGTTAGGAAAATACACATACCCCTGAGAATCCAGCTACGGTTGCTATATTACACACTGTTCAGCAGCTCACTGGGCATTTTTCCAAATCCGTTTATTTTTAACATCAGTCACATTACTGAATTAATTATAAAAACACTGAGGTTTTCAAGAGATATTTCTGATAAAACTGCAGAGTAAATATGCGTGAGAACAGCAAGGATTACAATCTCTGTCAACCTTAGCATTTGGGGCTGTTGCTATAAACACGAGAAGTCCTCCGAGGAGGTTATTTATCAGAGTGAATCATACCAGATAACACACGGTCTCCTCCCACACCACAAACAGGGAGATCGCGTGTCCCTCACCTAGGGATGGAAGCGACAGATCGACACGTCTGTCAGCAGTACGCTCAGGGAATGAGAAGCCTGAGGGACTGGGCTGGATTCTTCAGATGCTTCCAGCATTCAAGCATCCCAGTTTGTCAAATATTAAACATTTAACAGGCTGAGCTCTTTCCCAATAAACTAAGAAAAAGAAAGCGAAAAGCCCAGCCCATCTCTAGCAATGTCTTGAGGCCGTGAAAACACCCGATATCCATTGATGGAACGATTCAAGTCTACCTTTACAAGCAGCCTCCACAAACCCTGCTGGTGTCCCCTGCACGGATATGAAATGTTTTCCCAGGCTGAAGTCTGTCTATCTGTTTAACTTGGTAAGCAAGAATCACAATGCATTGGCTTGATCCATTTTTAAACTTGTATCCAAGCGTATTGCCATGTATTTTCCTGGCAGATTTTTTTTTAAAGACTCACATTGTGGTAGAAATATTTGATAGCTCTGTATTGTTTGTATAGACGGCAATGATTAAAGGCAAGGAGTCTGGGCATCAAAGCCTGGCAAAGAGAGCGAGGACTCCCAGGCTTTCATCCAGGCTTTGCCAGACATGCAAATCAGCCTTGGGAAAAGTCCCTTCCATATGAGCCTCAACTTCTCTGCCACAGAGACTCTTAGGCACATCCCTAACTTATAAAAAAAAAAAAAAATAGGCAAATCATGTTGATGATTGCAGACTCCTTCAGGACAAGGCGAGACATTTTGTTCTGCTTGCCCTTAAATGATGGAATCCTGCCTAACCAGGGATCCCAGGCACAGCAGAGGATACGGCAGCAGCACATAGCAACAGGAGGGAGCCATTTTGATGAAGAGATGTGTTTAACTGGTTGCCACATCTCAGACACACACAGACTCCAGCTCCTGGCCCTGCCCGTGGGGGTGTGCGGTGCCAGGGCCTCCATCGTGTGCCAGGACAGCCCGGACGCCGCTGGTCAGCCTGACCACTGTGTGGCACCTAGAGGTGTGGAGTGGGGACGGGGAAGCCATACCACTATGTTTATGAGGCCTGAGGAGCGGGGTGTCCGCAGCCTGTGGGACGTACCTGTCTGAAGGGATGTCACCGGGAGCTGCTTGGGCAGGGAAGGCACCTGGACAAGGACAAGGCAGGGAGCTCTGGCTGTCAAGGGGCAGCACTGAAGACACCGAGACCACATCTGTCAGAGGCGCCTCTCCCATCACCTCAGCTCGAGTGCAGGCTCCAGGGCCCGACGCCTGCCAGCCCGCTCCAGCCCCACACTCCCCAGTGCCACCTCGGGGCTGCTCGACTTGTTCAGGGACTATGGGACACTCTGGAGTGCGAGAAGGCCCGAGGAACCCTCCTCCCCGGCAGCCACACGACTGGCCGGGAACCTGCACTCCCATTACCCTGCTCCTCGAGGCGACACCGGTGCCACCCCAGGGACCCCCGCATGCTGCCCACCCCCTCAGCCAGGGGGGCGGGCCTCACCCAAACCGACAGCCTCCACCGCCAATCCTCGCGCTTGCATCCCCGCCTCTTGCCGAAGCAACCAATCAAAGTCTTGTTTTCCTCGGCCCGCCTCTTTGCCTCTTGTCCAATCGAACGGTGCCGCTCTCGCCTCTCCCGTCCCCCGTCTCCGGGGAGGAGGGCGGCGGGGGAGCGTTACGTAGTGTCGGTTTGGTATTCCCGAAGCGCGGCGGCTGCGTTGCTCTGCCTTGTGCCTGCCTGCGGCGTTGGCGTAGCGGCCGCAGTTGGCGTAGCGCAGACAGAGGTGGCTGTGGCGGGGAGCAGCGGCGGCGGTGGCGGCCGGGAGAGGAGCGGGCAGGAGGTGCGAGCAGGGCCGGGCCGGGCAGGAACCGGACCGGGACCGGGCCGCAGGTCAGTGGAGGGGGGACGGGAAGCGGGCTGAAACCTCCCGTGATCGGCTCGTTATTTTGGGGTTGGGAGGGGGGCTGAGATCTGGCTGCAGCTCAGCGCAGTGTTCAGGGGGCCGGAGCGGGGCTGCGGGCCGGTGCTGGGTCCCTGGGGCTGGGAGAGGGGCCGGGACCTGGCTGCAGGTCACTGTGTGGTTCGCAGGGCCGGGAGGCAGGCTGAGACCTGGCCAGCACCGGGTGCACGGCTCAGCAAGCGAGCTGAGACCTGAGCGCAGCTCAGTGCACGGACCAGGTGTGCCAGGGGACGGGCTGAGACCTGTGTGTGGTCCAGAGAGCTCAGACCTGCCCGCGTCTCGGTGCACATCCCGGGGGCTTGAAGGCAGCTGAGACCTGGCTGCAGCTCGGTGCAGGGGCAGAGGGGGCTGGTGGTGGGGAACAGGCGCCGATCTGTCCTCTCTGCCTCTGCGGGGGTGCCCCGGCCCCGGGCAGAGCCGGCTGGGTCCCCCCGCTGCCGCCCGAATAGGAGAGGGGCTTCAGCCGCGCAGGCAGCACCACCTTAGCGTTGGTTTGCAGTCATTAATTCTCAGTATCGGTGAGGTTTGTTTATTGCCCCGTGTTCATAATCTTGTCCCTTTTAGATGCTAATCAGCTCTTGCCTCCCTGGCTTAGGGTGTTGCATAAATGTGTAATGAAACGTCCATCTCCAGCCCCAAAATGCACAGCTTGGTGTGGAGCTGACGCTGGGGAAAGACAGCATTCTCTGTGGGCCTGGCTGTTGGAAAGCTAGATGACCTGATTCGGTTGTTACACTGTGTAATCTGGAGCAGACTGCTGTTTTCTTTCCTCCATGCTGGTTTCTCCGTTTATAAGATACAGGTGCTAACACCTTGTGCTGGTCGGAAAATCAGAAAATAAACAGATTTTTGCATTTCTTGAGACAGCTTTGCTTACTCTTGTTAGACTACGTGTTAGACTGGTCCTGCTCTGTAAACTGCCTCTAAAGATGATGGGTGAGAATAGAGCAGATTTGTATTAGCTGCTTTGCAAAACAAATTATGAGGGAGATGACACCAGTGAAGCTTGCTCTAGGCAAAAAGGGGAAAGAGGATGTTGGGGCCAGGCTAATTGGGGCTAAGACTGGTATGAGTCTGGACTGAATAGTACCCATCCAAACAGGTTTTATAGGAGGAGGAGGAGCCCATGACCGGCTGGGACTAATTTACTCATTTCCCTCCCAAAGGCTGACCCGGAGACCTGTATCAAGGAGTTGCACAAGAGGAGGAGAGAAACTGGAAGCTCTCTGAACGTGCTGCCTGCAGACTTAAGCCTTCTTCAGAGACTCAGGACCACTTCCCACAAGAGATGCTTTCTGGAGGGGTTGTGCTGAAGACAGAGCACTGCAACCTCTAACTGGGACAGCTCCTGCTGGTCTGGAGCTGAGACCGACTTCTCTCCTTCCCTTTTCCCTTGGAGATGTTGCAGAGATTTAATCTGACCTCTTTCTCCTCACCTGAAGCCTGCCGTGGCGATGACCCCGCAGCCAGATCCGACCACCAAAGAGAAGAGAATTGTGCATTTGAAGCTGGGCCGTCGTTGTAACTGAACTGGAATCTACTCCCTGCTTGCGCTTCTGGAACGAGTGCTGTTCCTCCGCTTGTCTGTGTGTGTTTTGAGCCACTCCTCCCTCATCTTGTTTGGAATTCCTGGGCTTTCCACGCTGAATTTGCCCATGGCTTTCCTGATGAAGAAAAAGAAATTCAAATTTCAGACAAGTTTCACTCTAGAAGAGCTGACTGCTGTCCCCTTTGTGAATGGGGTTCTGTTCTGCAAAATCAGGCTACTGGATGGAGGAGACTTTGCCAGCTTATCTACCAGGTAAGAAGCTGCTTTCAAACTTGCTTCCTGGCTGTGCTTCTTTCCCTGGTTATTCTTCAGCTGAGCGGTTTAGCATATGGCTACCACTTGCCTACCCCTTGATGGGATTTTAATAGTTCTTTTGTAGGGCCCCACATGCCACATCCTTCTCCACAGCGGAGGAACAACATAGCTGGAGAGCCCTGAACCTGGGTGGTGTTGGCTGATCAGAGCTGGATTGAATTTTTCAGAGATGTGGGGAGGGAGCGGGAGGTCATTCCCCTGAAAGGGACTGGTGTTTCTGGATGAAATCCTCTCTTTTTTTTTTTTTTTGTTTTGTTTTCTTTTTTCCTCTCCTTGCCCAGGTTCTCCCGCGCTGTTTCAGACCCTGTGCTGTATTGCTTTCATGCATGGCTTGAAACTCAACTCTGTAGAACACTGTATCTAAGCAAATCAACCCTTCCCAAGTTTGCTCTCCCTTTGCTTTGGAATTACTGTTCTTGCTAAGAGTGGAAGTAGCTTGCTTTGCATTGCAAATTGCTGTGCAAGGGAAAACTGCTGCCTGGAGTCAAAGTTGTTGGTGTTAAAGACGCAGTTTGCCTCCTTGAACTGGTGCCGTTGCATCTCCCAGTTTGTAGCTGCTGTATATTCTTTTTTATGTGATCTGTCGGATTGGGATCGTTCTGCTGCACCTCCTATAAGGTTGTTCTGCCATCATGTATTGGCATTTCTCTGAGTCCTTCAGGCAGGTCTGTCCCCATTCCTGATACTAATTGCTAATAAAAACTTGCTTTGTTTTCAAATATGCACATAGATTATCACCAGCAGTATGCAAACGTGAATTCCGTAACAGCCCAGACTTGCTTTCTGCCTCAAGATGTGAAGGAAGCCTTCAGTGGCTTTCAAAACTTGTTTGGTTTTGGTTGTTTTTTTTTCTTTCCTGAGAGACTGCTCAGTGTTAAAGGTAAAGGATTAGTTTGTGCTAGCTGTTAACTGCTTCGTGCCAGAGCTAAAGCCAGGTTTAGTCTGGTGTTCCTCTTTGTGGTGCTGCACACTGAGCTTTCTCATTTCAGGAGAGAAGATTTTATTGAAAAAGTGTAAAACATTTCTGTCTTGCAAATAGAAGAGGTAGGGCACTCAAAGCCTGGGTTTTCTTCCAGAGGCACTGTGCAACCTCATCTGAAGTCTGCAGAAGCCGTGGGTGTGGAACACCTCCAAAAATGGACTTTGAATTAATTTCTCTTTTGAAGAAAATTTATCAAAAGAGCTTTTCCTTACAGCGTCCTCCCCTGAGGGTAGATCCTTGGGTTTGGTGGAAGCAGCTTATCTGAGGAATTCAAACAGTGTGTGAACTTGGAAATAAATTAACCCCTCTGCTTCCCAGAGTCCTAATAAAATGAGTTAAACTGGAGGGTGTCTTAGGAAAAGCCTGTGCTGAGAAATGTCGATCTCCCTCTCCTTGTCAACCCTGAAAGCAGCTTCCAGGAGCTGTCGGGGGCGTTTGGTGCCACCAGCGCCCAGGTTGCGCTGCGTTGTTTTCCGAGCTGGCCGGGGCTCAGCGCGGTGCGTTGCAGATGTGTTCCAGCAGCAAAATCATCTGTAATTTAAACCAAACACATACGTTACTCTCAGCCGGCTTGATTGCTTATAAACGAGCCAAGGGGAAGTCGGCTGTTGGGTTTGCCGCCTTTCCCCTAACCTGTCTGTGCTTTAACTGGAAGCACATGGAAACCTGTTCCGGCTTGAAAAGTTACGGGTCTCGGTGGTATTGAGTCATTTGACCTTTTCCAAATATTTTCCCCCATTGCAGTCAGAGAAACTTCAGGAGGGATGAATTTCCAGGAATGGTGAGAAGAAGAGTTGCTGTGTGGCTCTGCTGTGCTCCTCTAGTCATTGCCATGACCTTTTTGATACTATTTGGATCTGGGGAAAGATTAAAGGGAAGGAGATGCTGTGTCCGTGTTGTGTTGGAAGTCTGGACATTATTTAGGATCTGTGATTGTTTCTCTCCAATCAGCCACTTGCAAAAAATGATTGCGTTTGAGGTTGCAATGCCTGTCAGGTCACCTTATGTGAGCTGCTTGTGTAAAAAAAAAAAAGTCTGGTGTTTGCTCTGCGATCGATTTGGGCTTCGTCTGTGGCAACAGGAGATGTGCAGCTATGATTGAGCAGACCTTTAGCTCTCTCTGCCCACGAGTTTTCAGAGAACAGATCTGAACAAGGTGTCCCATGGTTTTTGGAGTCTGTAAACAGAGGAAGGGAGAAGTAGGTGTAGGGAACCCCTCATAGGACGCACTAAATCAGTGTTTTTCTCAATTAAGTGACCTATGATGTGGAAAGAAGAGTGTTGTCTTGAGAAGATAATCTCCAGAGACAGATTTTTTTTCATGTTATTGACAGTAGACTTCCTTGACAGTACAGAGGTGGGGATATAATACAATATATCCAATGAGTTGCTGGGTGGCACCAGGTTACTTTGACCTGTGAACGGAGCAGGAATTGGAGGCTGTGCTGCCAGCTCCGTCAGCCCGGCCCAGTCCCAAGTCCACTTGGGTCGAAGGGACCTGGTGCTGGGGGTCCCATGGGGCTCACCCTGGACCAGGACCCCCATCCTGGGCTGTGAACCACTCACACACCTCTCCCCAGGCTGGGGGGAACCTGTCTGAAATGCACTGAGACATAATGCTCTTAGGAATTCAAGGCACTCTGGGAAAGGTCCAGGTCCTGTCAGCACATTCAGCTTTGGGGATCTGCCTCTCTTGTATTTTGGAGGGGGTTTGCTTGTTTGTTGATTGGTTTGTTTGTTTTTCTTGCAGGCAGATACCCCTTTTCTACACTTGCTGTGCTCAGGCCTTGCATTAAACCCTGGGTGTTTTACTGCCTAAAGTTGCAGCTGTAAATTTCCTTTCGTTTTTCCTTTCCCTTCCCTTTGTAAAGTCTCCTTGCATTCTGGGGAGGCTTCTGAGGATAAGACTCACCCGTTTCAGTTTACAGTGCTCTGCGTGAAAAGCGTCTATTGTCTGTGTGTTTATCACCCTGTCTTGGATTACGGAAGCTGCTCTTCTGAAAAAGTGTCTGAGCCAGGTGTAGGCCAGGCAGGTGCTGTATTTCCCCACAGAGAAGTACCAGTATATTCCTTGAATAGAATTAATCCAGACACTTAAATAGCACAACAAACAGTGAATTCAGCTGCCTCCCAAGTATCTTTAAAAATAGCAGGCGCAGAGCAGTAGGGATGTATTCATGGCAACCGTTTTTTGTGAAGCAGATGGGCTGCTGTGTTTTGTACCAGTTTGAAGCTTTTTGGGGGTGTGTGTGTCTTTGTTCCTAGAGAGATGACACGATAAGCTCATCGGGAGATTTCGGATCTGGGGATCGGTGCAGGCAAGAGCTTGGATGTCCTAATTGAGTGCCTTAAGCTACAGGCTGATGTAGCTCATACATGTACATTTTTGGGCATTATGGAAGAGGAAGACCTGATTAAATCCCCCCCATTCTCTGCTTACAGTGTCAGTTAATGTTGAGTGACAGCCAGATGCTCTTTACCTCGGCGCTGATTGATTTCTGGCTGCGTGCTGGCGGCGAGCGTTACCAGTGTGTGATGTGAAGTGGAAAGCCAGGTGTTATCCACAGGCTCCTGACACTTCATCCTACATTGTTCTGTTAGCATGCCAACAGTTTCACTCTGGTATTTCTGGATTTAAAGGGAGGGATTGTCCTCTGAAAGCCCCTGTCTGATTTGGAGGAAAGACTGTTTTGCATGAGTTGAGCAACTTTGAGGGCATTTCCCACCTTCCTCATTGTCTTCTGAAGGCACCTCAGACCGTGTGTCCTTTGGGACTGTGCATTGCCAAGCACATGCAGCGTTGCAGCTTGGTTTTCCGCTCGTGCGCAAGTTTGAACAAAGACCATGGTTGGTGTTGTGCAGCCCAGCAGCTGTTTGTGTGCAGGCTCGACCTGGGAAGAGCTGACCCCGGTGGGGTGGTCCGGCCTCTGAGTATTTTGGTGCCATAAGCCTGAACCAACAATGTTGTTGGCCTTGCAGTTTTTAACTGAGTAAGAGTGAAAGGCCACTTCCTGCGCTGCATATTTGTGTGCGTGTAAAGCTGCATCCAGAAAGCCGAAGGAAATACTGATGTTTGGGGAGGCACCTCATACCAGTAGTTCTGTGTGGACTGTGATCAGCTTTGTGTAAGTGTGGCTTTGTCATCCTTTTGGAGGTACAAGCCTAAAGCTACTTGCTGTCCTCACTTAGTGGGATGCAAAGCATTGTTAAGTCTTTTTAATTTCTGTAGGATGTAAAGGGGGAGAAGCATCGCCCTGCTGACACGTGGCTGGTGATACAGAAACCTTTGTGAAGGGAGATGCAAGTTGTACCACCTCTGAAATGCGGCTTTGCCTCAGTGGTGATAGCTGGAAATCAACTGATTCACTGTCGTCATGTCAATAGTCACTTTGCCTGGGGTTACAGGATCCTTCAGGTAACGAGGTTCACCACGTTTGGCTCTTCCATACTGGAAAATTGTTAACTGTTTGGTTAATCAGAGACTTAAGAACTGATTCAGCCCGGTTGAGATCTAAATCTTCACTACCATCTGCCTTAAACCAAAGATTAGGTAACTAAATAGTTTCTTTTCAAGTCAGTGTCCCCAGGAGGGTAAGAAAATGAGCTGTAGGGGCTCGGTGGCTGAGTTCTGCCTCTTGGTTTGAGCAGGATTGCCGGGGTGTAATACAGGAACAAACTTGGTTGTGGCTCTAAACGGTTCTCCCAGTTCCATATTTTAGGACTATGTACGCTTGGCTCTATCCTCTGCTAGAGCATGTGGTGTGATAACATATTTTAAAAGTGCTTTTGTTGCGAAC
The DNA here is from genome assembly GCF_037038585.1 of Patagioenas fasciata. Classification (NCBI taxonomy): domain Eukaryota; kingdom Metazoa; phylum Chordata; class Aves; order Columbiformes; family Columbidae; genus Patagioenas; species Patagioenas fasciata. The sequence continues at coordinate 6,181,464 of NC_092539.1, forward strand.
ATGTCTGAAGATGTAGACCTTCCCTATGTATAAATTTATATATGAATAAATGTACGGATCAAGAGAGCGAGTTTTAATGGTCCAGAGCAGCTTCCCATGCAAATGTCCTTCTTTCTGGGCTGCAGCCGTGGGAGGGGGCTAGGGGTGTTAGTGGAGGAGGCATTTGAATGCAGCCTCCAGAAATGATTTGCCGTAAAATATAACCTAGTTCAAGATAATATTAAGGCATAGTACCTGCGCTACTTGCATTCTGAAACAAATACAGAAAAACTAGAGGCAAAGGTGAATAAAAGGGGGTTTAGTCCACCAGCGTAACTAAATGTAGGTGAAAGTCGTGAGAGCAGAAGCAGTGGATGAGGTTTAACTTCTGACAAGTTGAGGGTGTTGGGGAAAAGTGCAGAAGTGATACAGCACCGCAAGGTCCATGCCACAAATCATTTTAAGCTGCACTTTGAATTTGCAGAGTGTTTCTTGCACCTTTTCTGGGCTCTGGCTGCTACATCTGCAGGTCTGACCACAGAAGCTTCGTGCTGGTTGATTTGTTTTGTGCCAAACTTGCCTCTTCCTGCCACCGATCACCGTGTCGGAGCCTGTCACAAGACGAACAGAATGACATTAAAACTTCCCTGCCAGGGGGGTTGTATCCTGTTGAGTAAAGAACAGTCTCTGTTCATGCTCTGGCTCCTGTTCCACCTGCCGTTGCTCAGGCAGGGGCCGCTTTGTTGACCAGGAGCTGTAATCTCGGGCTCTGTAACCGATACGCTGTGTGTACAGCATCAGCAAATACGTTCGGATACAGCCAGCTTTCAAACTTCTCCCTCGTCGCTGATTCTGAGCCGGCGTTGCTTTGACAGCTGACTCTTAGCAACAGCCTTATCTGGGTGACTTGAACGGCCCTTGGCTCAAAAAATTACTCATTGAAAATTAATGTTCTGCTTTGAGACTGGGGCCATGTAGCCTTCTTGATTAACAGGATGGCAATACTGTCCTCTCTGGCTGAGGACAAGGGGAGGTAAGGAGAAAGTGCCCCCCCCACACCCTCTGAGACACATATTTATTTCTGAAATACAAGGGAAAACCTAAATGGCTTGCAGTGTGTTTATTCTTTGTGCTCTCGAGCTGCCGTCAGTGTTGACTCTAGCTTTGTAGCTGCATTTCTGAGGAATTCGTGCGTGCCTTCAGGAGCCTGTGGTCTCCCTGCACAGCTGTTGGTATTTTAATAGGCCAGAAGTTGCCAATGGCAAGTTGTTCTGGTACCAGTTTCTATATAAATGAGGTAGGTACAGATTTATTTCTCATTATTATTTTATTGCAGGAAGTTCCATCTGGTAGCGTTTCAGGAAAGAACCCAGCAAGGAGCGGACGGTGAGCTCCGGCAGCACCCACCTGCGCTGGGCTCCGGCAGGTCTTGTCCGCGTGAGGACAGACGGATGTGGCTCTGCATGTGGCCTCCCTTTTTCAAACAGGATACGTTCAGCATCCTCTGTGGGCTGCTGGCTCTGCACTGGGCCTACAGTCTGATCTGGAACGGGTCCGGAATTATTTTGTAGCTGTGACTTGTGTAATAAAACAGAGGCCTTCAGCATCGCCCTGGACCAACAGCTGAATCTGCTTGTTTCTTGTGTAATAGCCTGTGAGCTCACATCAGTAATCTTCGCTGTAAAGGTGATTATTCCAGGTGTTATTTCAGGTGGCTGGATGTGTTACCGCACCCCGGTACCAGCTGCTTACCCTGCAGGATGAGAGGTTTTGTCGTGTTTTTTTCCTTGCAGTTTATTTGTATTATGCCAAGTGCCCTTGCTGGGAGACATGGCACACATCGCTGTCCTAACTCCGCACTTGGCATCATGATCTCTGGTACCACACAGCGGGACTCAGCATCTCATTTTAGCGCCTGGGTTTGAAAGGCGCTTCCCACTACACCAACAGTTGTGCCTGTGTTCACTGGATGAACGGCCTTCTTGTTTGGTGTATTTAATCTGACGAGCAAGAAAGGGAATTGTTCTGCAGGGCTCAAAATTGCTGATCTTCACAGAGGTCATTTTCACGAGCTTCTTGTGAGTTTTCCCTGTAGCTCAATTGATAAGGCTGAGATGAGGGGAAGATCGAGGAAACAGACTGGAGTTATGGGGATGAGGAAGAAAACGAAGAGGAAGCACATGGAGTCTAGAGGATTGGGAGGAGGCAAGTGTGCAAGAGACAGGATATTCTAGATAAGCAATAGCATATACAGTCTGTATGACGGATGCTTTCCCTGCGGATAGAAAGTAGCTGAGCTGGCAAGAGAGCAGGATTCTGCCTTTCCTTTGTCTGAATTTATCATCCTTCATCGGTGAGAGGGAGGCCTTGAAGGAGGTCCCATGTTGTAGCAGGAGATGGGACTGAAGCTAAAAATACTTCTATGGCAGTCTAAATAAGAAATGAACCCTGTCTGTTCAGCCTGAAAGCACTGACTGTGCTTACAGGGGAGGAAGGAAGATAGTATGTGGATTTACTGTCCTGGAAGGGCTAGAAAGCTGCAGTTCTAATTAGCAATGCAGCTTTAGAGACCTACAGAGACCATCACCCCTGCATGTGGTTGGTAACCAGCCTGAAATGTGTTTGCCGAAATAAACAGCTGAAGCTAAAAAACTCAGTTTGGGGATTGCCGCTTCCTAGAGCTGTATGTTACTTCTCTGGCCATTCAGTGTACAAAACGTAGAAAATGAAATTTAAGTTCTTTTGTTAGTGCCTTTTGGAGCTTTATGCTCCAATCTGGCTCTCCCAATGGAAAAGCAGATGAAGGCACCTGTAATAGGAAACGCTTTAAAAGGGATGTGCCCTCAGGGTTTGAGTTTGGGGTAGTCACATACCTCCATTTGTGCTTCCAGAATAAATCTTTAGGAAATGGCTGTGACAAGATGTTTCACTAATGGATATTGGGTTAATGATCAACAGTCTCCCTCAGAGCAGTTGCCACGTGAAAGGCTGGTCAGCACACGCCTGCAGTTTTTGTTCCTCCTGAAATGCAAGTGGTGAGTGAGAGGAGCATAAAACGGGGAGGCCAGAGTGAACCCCACCAGAGCTTTCCCAGTGCCTTGTTCTGCATCCAGTCACTTTTGATTCCAGCCCTTCAGGGGTAATACTGCTCATCAAAATAAAAGTGGAAATGGCCAGGAGAGGGGAAAGGAAAGGCTTGTCTGGAAAAACTCTGGTTTAGGGAATTATTTCCCTGGCCTTGTATCAGACTCTTTCAGATTTTATCCACACTTGAAACAGCAAAGGTGAGGGTGGGTGTGGTGTCACGGTTTTCACTGGATTATCGTTTGCGTGTATATAGGCTATAGGGAGAGGGTTCCAGCCTGGCCACGTTTTCATCATGCTCTTTGTGTTTCTCTTCATAGTTCCTGTTCTTCCCATTATCGCCAAGGCTGTGCCTGCGTGTCACAGAAATGAGGGAGGAATCTAGGATATTTGTAATTCAGTAGTCTTTCCAGATCTCTTAATGCTCCGTTGCCCTGGAACAGAGCAATAGTTTTAGCGGTCGCACTTTGACGTAGACTTACTGCACCGGCTCAGCCCCAGCTAGTGCAGAGTCCTGTTTCCAGACTAAGCACTCAAGAGCTAGTCTGCTCGCTCCTGTTGCAGATTAATAATGCAGTAACCCCTCTGTAGGAAAGCACTTTTCCTGGCTTCTGTCAGCAGCCTGCGATGTTTTATCTCCTGCTTCAGTAACACCAGGCAATTGCATCTGCATAAATGTGGAATTCCTTTCAAGTACTGCGCTGCTCATCTTCTGCCTGCAGTAGCCTGCAGTGCTCCTTGCCGCAAGGGAGATCCTGTGTTGTGGAGGAATATAATTCCTATAACTGTTTCTTACATTTGCTGCATTTGTGATTTGTTGAATACTCTTGTTTTGCTGTGCTGTGAGTAGCTGATGATACTCAGTTTGGTCACTGTGCTCATTAAGGTCCATTTCTGATGTAGGTTTATAGCAACGGCTTTTCCTGCTCTCTGTGCAAGTACCTCTGCTCTTTCAAAACAAATTTGTGTGTTGTCTCCCCTCCAGGAGCAATGCGTACACATCATTTACTCTCGGTAGGGGAGAACCAAGGGAATTTGTCTGAATGCAGGTGGTAGTGACAGCCATGGAGGTAAAAACTCTGATGCTCAGAAACCTCCTGGCTGTTGAGCCGGGGGGGAAAGGCCCATGTTAACATCTCATGGGGGCTTAACCAGCACAGGCTGCTGTCGCAAAATGCAGAACTCTCCCATATTCTGCCTTTAACCAAGATGTAGCTTATGAAATTACCTTTCTCTGATTAGGACAAGTTGCATAATGAGATACTGGTCTCTCTAGAGAACTGCATTTGTCTGGATCTGTGACTCCAGAGGGGCAAAAGCAGCTCTAACTGCTTTCAAACCTCTGTCTCTCCCCTCCTCTTGCTGGCTCCGGCACTGCAGCGTTAACACCGGGTCTGACGTGCTCCGGATTTGGGGAAAAAAAGGATGGAGAAGTTTGGACAGGACTGGAAATCGCAGCCTGTCACCACCAGTGTGGTGATGAGTCAGGGGGCTTTACCCAGCAGCCTTTTTTAATTTGCAAACCTCTTCTGCCAAGAAGCCTTTTTGCTGATAAACCAGCGATAGATACTGATGGAGGTTGAGGGAGAACATGTTTGTACCTTGTCCTTAAAACCAGTGACCTGGATTGTGCTGCTCAACAGTGCCTTTAGAAAGGAACCATCCTAAAACACCTGTGTTCATCGTGGAATGAAAACACTCCTGTTAGCATAGAAAGGGTTTTCTCCTGGGCCATTGTGTTGGTTTTGAGTAAATGTGAGTGATTCACGGGGAACATGTCTGGGCACGGCCGGGTGTTACCTCTTGGGTAACTAAACCTACTTTTAGCACCGGTGTTGACTCCAGGGAGCTTATTTACTGAAGGGCTCTTCAGCGTACTCGAGCCAAATCGCAATGATGTTACATCACACACTATTAATGAAATTATTCCAGAATTGAACTTGGCCTTATGTGCAGGTTCATTTGCACTATAAAGACTTCTCCAGTACAGCTATATTGGCAAACTCTCCTTGTTGAAACACGGTTGGTATTGGAAAAAAAAATGTCATTTATCTGTTCCAGGATCAGTGCATCGTCACGTACCATAAACCTGCCTGAGAGGCAAAAGGATTTGTCTCGATGTACATCACTTCTGTTAGGGATGTTGTTCCAAATCTTGTGTCAGTTCCCTTCAGGATTTTTGTTTTCCAGGTTTACTATCCCAGCAAAGCCCTGGAGTATTGAGTTGACCCATGTCTTGATTTTTCTCATCTTGGGAGGCATGTGTGGATTTGTTTGTTTGTTTTGAAAGGTAGCTTTCTGTTTTCTTTAAGAGCATCTTGTTGACAAGCATAGCTTTCTTGCATTGTGAAGTTGTAGCCATCCATGCCTTGTACCTTGTGTGGTAAGGCTATTATCAGAGTTCTCCTTGCTGGAGTTTACGTTGCTGTCTTTCTTTACTAGGAGTTTAAATTGAGTCAGCAAAACGCAAATCTGGAATCTCTCAGAATGACAGCTAACGCTTATGGGATAAAGAAAGTTTATAAATATATCAGCAATGCATGATCAGTGAATCTTCATTTTACATCTATGATCTGCCAGAAGCAAAAAGGCTTTCTAAGCTGCAGCATGATACAGAAACACGTATTGACTGTGAAATAGGGTGGGTTAATCTACCTTAATCTTCTAAGCACCTGTACAGAACCAACCTTGGAGTTTTTCTGAAGCATTGGGGACCTTCTGAAGCTTTAGTTCTTCTGTCTGTTAGAACCACATGGAAGATGTGAATTGTGATTTGTCCAAAGGGCAGATGGGCTCTGGGAGAGTCAGGATGTTTTTTTTCTTTCCTCTTTTGTGGTTTTTACTGTGTAATCCACTTGGTAATGATCCTCAACACCCCCTCCCTCTGTTCCTGCCGTACCCCAGTCACATGGAGGTCTCTCAGCTCAGGTTTGTCATCCCCTGTAACTCCAGCTGACTTGGCCGAAGGTGCAGGTAAGAATTCAGGAGCCCTTCTTAGTTCAGTTGTTCCCATGCGTGTTTTACACATTTGATTTTTTCAGTGGTCATAATTGTGGAAAATCGGATCTGAAAGGTGTTTACGCCCGAAGTTAAACTGCTGGGGGTGAACCGCGGGGCAGCACAGAGCAAGAGGAACGAGGCATCAGAGACCAGCTGGAGAAAGCAGCACCGATGTGCAGCGACCAGAGTGCAGTGGCTGGTGGCTGACCTGGGCAGACCCAAGTGAAATCTGCAGTGCAGACCCGTTCTTGTCTCTTCTGTAACTGGAGTTCTCGTGCAAAGCACTGGTGGTGAGCTTGGCAGCCTGGCACGTGGTTCGTTCTTGGCTAATCCAGCTCCAACGGAGTCTATCAGAACAATGGAAGTAGGAGTTGTGCGTGGTGACTCAGTGCATGATCAGAGTTCAAAAAAAGCAAATGCGTCTTTCAGCGTTCAATACGCACATTATTACAGACTTGTGTTTCAGTAACTGAGTCATCTATCCAGTTATTCCTTTCTTTACACTTAAGACTTTGGTTCTTCATTGCTTGTGATGTTTTTGCTCCTGGCACACGTCCCTGGCCTCTGACCAAAAAGAGCTTGTGCTCTGTAGATGTGGCAAGAAGTTCTTGGGTATGTGCTGCTTCGGGCTGGGCTGTCTTCAGCACACTGTGTAACAGTGGATATATTGCACAGCGTTTACAGTCCCTTCTTGTCCTTGTTTTCTTGGTGTCCGGCTTTTCTTCTGTGCTTCAAGATGACAGAATGTAAATTATGAATACCTCAAAGCAGGCTGGCTGTGCCGGGTTTGTCCTGCCTGTAGAGTGCTGTGTACACATCCCTTGCTGCTCTGCAGCTGAGTCTGTTAGAATTATTTCCCCTTGCTTTCCCCCTGCTCCACCCTTACTTACCCTTCCAAAGCTCATCTGACTTGTTCTATAGCTTAAGTTTTAAAAGTGACTTTCGTTCTCCATTTGACGCAATTTTTATTTTGTTACATGACTTCGGCTGTAGCATTCGATCACCAGCTGCGTGCTATTTCTTTTGTAACTGCCATTGTTTCTGATAGTATTTTAAATATGGTTCGTGTTAGGAGGAGCTTAAAGGTTTTAAGATTTAGATACAAGGAATGGTTGGAAGCATTATTTTCTAAAATAAATCACAGTGGTAGATTTTAGAAGCCCTGGATGTACTGGAGAGTGTGGCTATCCAGTGCAGCGATCTGAGTACGTGAGATGGGCTGCACTGGAAAACTCTTGCTATGGGACGTTCTGCATGAGGTACATGATTTCATGTTTGTCACTTATAAAAGACACGTCTGGATGCACGCGGCTGGACCCCAGACATAACCAAATTACGGAAGCCTTTCAAAGAAGGTGTTAATACAGAATGAAGAATACTGATGCTGGAGGGTTTTGTACAGGTGACTGACTGCCAGCCCCGTTCTGCAGTAGGTATTTTCGCTCCCTGGCTTGTACTGGTGCGCCTTTATCAAGATTGATCCCTGCCTTGGAGGAAACTGTAATCTGAAGTCCAAGACCTGTGCTTCTACGGAAATAGGCTGCTTCTGGAAATAAGGTTAAAGCCACATAAAGTCAATCGCTTGCCTGCTACATACCAGCTTATTCTTAAGGAGGATTTCTAAATCATTCTTTGCATCCTGTTTTTGTTTCATACTCCCCCTGGTTTTGCTCCAGTTCTTTCCTTACCTGTCTTTCACACACTTGGTGCTGTCGTTGTCTTCCTTCATTGTCCCCCAGTTAAACAGGCCTCACTGTTTCTTACTGAAGTGTCACCTCTTAGCTTTTCCTCTACAGTTGCTGTTAATCTTTTTCCTGTATTTGTCTCTTCTCCACTCAAACAGGGATTACACAGGCTGTGCTGTTAACTGTGTAAGTGGAATCTGGTTTCCTGAGCTGATTTTCCCCTACTCCTTCTTCCCTGTTTTCTGTTCCCCCACCTCCCCACGTACCAGCAAACAGCAGAGGCCGTGGACGTGTGTCCATCTCCTGGTGTGGGGCAGAACCGAGCAAACGTGGTGAAGCCCTCCAGAAGTGTCAGAGCTTGCCTTGTTCCCCCCAAAAAGTGCTGGGTGGTGTGAATACTTCAGTATGAAAGCATTGGTGTTCAAAGGTGGCATGTAGAGAGCCCACGTGCATCTCCCCTCTAGTGCAACTGAAGAACTAGATTAATAGGTGTGTGATAATGGCAAGAGGGAGATTTGGGCAGGTGTCCTTCTCCACCATGGGTCATTGGAGTGGCATTACTGCGGATTTAGAAGTTAATTTTGCAAGTAGGTGGTGAATGCAGTGACCTTACTGCTGAACCCTTGTCTGAAACACTTGCAGTGAAACATCCAAATAAGTCTTGTTTTGGATGACAAAGACTTGCTTGGTTCTCTTAGTGACACAGGCTGCATCATCTGTCTCTGAGCCATTTTTCCATCATAACTGCAAATGTCTGCTACACAACAACCAGCACTTGTCAGCTGGAGAATATGGAGTTGTTTGCAGTGGGGGAGACGTGCGGCTCCTTGGGCTGGCAGTTGTTCTGGTCCGTGATGTCAGCCCGTTCAAAACAGAGTAACTTTATTGTTGGGAGCTACTTGCAGCCCTCTCTGCTCTTCTGCTCGGGGAAGGCGAAGCCTCTCCATGTAAATAACTTGCTGTAAAGCACTTGTACACCTCCAGGTTAAACTGTCTTGAATTTCCATGCATTGTGTATCCAGCTGTGGTGGGTTTGGGGTTTTTTTTGATCCTGTATGGTGTTGCCCAATGAACGTTGTGTGTCACCTCACATTCTTGGGATACGTTTCCCCTGAGCTTTCCAGCACCGATTGCTGCATCGTGTTTGCTTCTGCTCTCTCCCTGTGTTTGTCCTGCTTGAGCTTCACAACATAATGAAAAATATGGCAGCCCTGAGCTGTTATGGTGTGACACATGCCCTGCTGTTCAGCGTGCTGTCTGCTGACAGTGCTTCTTGTTTGCTGTTTATTTCCCTCCTTTTCCTTGCCAGGCATCTGGATGGCGAAGCCTTAGAGCTGTGCTGCCGTGATGTGCCCTGTCCTAAGCCTATTATTTGGGGATACCTACAGCTTTTGGATCATATATCTAAACCAGTTATTGGCTAAATGAAGGGTTGCTTACTCTTATATATGTTTTCATTCACCTTCATATTTCCTGTGCTTTGTAGGCAGTGATTAGACCCTCTGTAGCAGGACCTGCTGTGTCCAGAGGATGGTATACATTTCGGCATGCTGTGAGTGTGGTGGTGTGGATGCTGGTTACTGACCTGGGCATCTTAGAAAGTCAGTTTTGAAACAGGTTTTTCAGAGACTTTTCCTTGTCCTTACCAAAGGTTTCTCATTCAGCTTTGCACTGGATAACCTGGTTAAAACAGTAACTATCTTCTCCAGAGCATAACGCAGGGTTGTTCCCGGCTTCACTGAGTTACGGGAGTGTCAGAGCCTTGTAAAGAAATGCTGTAGAAAATACATGATGTTGCCCTTCAGATGTAGTTTGCTGAAATAGCTTGATTTATTTCTTTGCCCCCGTCTGTCGCTGAGGGGATTGTATAATACCTGCATCGCTGAGGTTGTGTCACTTTATTCCCCAATGTGTGTTGGGGCCCCTTCGAGGGTTTTCTTTCAATTCATCACACTTAAATGAATCTGAGCTGGGACTTGGCTCATTGGCCTGTTTGAAATGGTGTTATCTTTCTTGTGCCTTATCAGATCGAGATGCTGCTGGGGTGCTGCTGTGCTCCGTTGTGCAGCGGTGAGCCAGCGAGGACGCAGATAGCGCAGGGTTAGTTCTGCTTGAAGGGTCTGACACAGACCCACATCTCCGAGAGGAGGGACAAGTGAGCCTGTGGATTGGGCATCAGGAACAGGAAAGCTCATCCTGCCCCTTCACGTAGATGAGGAGGAGGAAATCTGAATAAGCAGCTCTTTGTGTGTGCTTATCTATATACTGTCTCGTTTAGCCTGAGGTTTTCCCACATCTGCTCCCATGCATGAAACATCAGACTGAGACCCACTACTCTGCTGAAATGTTTGACATTAGAAAGCTATTTTTTGTTGTCAGTGCCCTCCCAGCGAACCTGTGGCCTTTTTAGGATGTTTCGTACTTAAAACTGTCTTATGTGTGACTGCTGCCATAAGTAAGGGTGAAACATCTGCTTTTCTAAATGTTTCAGCAAGGCAAAATGTAGCGGGTTGTGTGTTTGAAGCGTGATACCCAGTTGGGCGCAACTCAGCTTTGCGTCTGTAAATAGAAGTTTTAATCTCTGCCCTGGTGTTTCATTAGTGAGGTTTCCATGTGGGACACAGGCCCAAGATAGCATGGGTCGTATACGTGGCCTTTTTCTAGAAGCGTTTGTTTTAGCTAACCTGCATTCATCACGAGCTCTGTGGCTTTCTGTAACAGCGCTACTCTGTCCGTGGCACTAAATTCGTAGCTGGTAAGCGTCTCTTCTCTAAAATGTGTTCACTGGTGTTCCTGTGCCCATCTCCAGAGCTGCAGTAAGGCTGTGTGTGAGATCTGAACCCAAAGAGGCCTCGGTGGCTTCACTGCAAAAGCAGATGAACCCACGGGTCGCTGCTGTGCGTCGTTCCCGTTGCTTGGATTCATACTGTGCTATGGTGAAACCTCTTCTAACTGATCTTTCATTGCTGGTAAATCTTCATTCAAGGGGTGGAGTGGTGGTGAGGGATGCAGTGAATGGTCCTGTCTGGCTGGAGAGAGGTGAGCAGCTCCAAGACCCCAAGAAGCTCTGTCTGGAGTTCTGCTTTTCGCAGAAGCTGCCACAGAGTTGCATTGGTTTGTTCTGAGGAGGTATATTTAGATCTGCAAGAGTAATTACAAAGCTTTGAATAAGTCTCAAGTCAGGAGAGGGCGAATCTTAGCTTGGCAGGGATTCAGCCTTCTGGGAGTCTTTCTGCAAAATGGTACAGACGGCTTTTTTTAAAATAAAACTTCTGAAGACCCATTGAATTAGCACCTAGTACCAGGCATTGGTCTGTTCTATTTCTGTCTCTCCAAATACAGACTAAAATTTAAAATTAGACACTTATGGTTTTAAGCTGCTAGTTTCTGCTTTGCTTTTAGGTGCCTTGTGATTAGGATGGCAGGAAACGCCTCTCGGTGCAGCCCTCGCCGCGCTGCTTGGGCGTGTTTGGTTTCTGTGTGATGGTTCCTAATTGCACATCAGAGAATATTCTAGGGCTAAATGCAAAACTGCTCCTCATCCCAGTCCACTTTTTTCCTTATTTTAGCATACTCTAATTACCAGCCTAACGATAGTTTGTTGGGAGGTGGACAGACAAGCCCATTGCTTCCCCATATGCCATCTTTCGGAAACATGGAACTAATTTTTTAGCGCTTTGCTTGAAACAATAGTGCTGGAGATTGCTTGTCTAAGATACAGGCCCACAACCTTAGAAACCACTCTTTCAAGTGAAAAAGAAAGCTGAAAGCCATTGTTGAATTATTTTGAAGCTTGTGACTGGAAAGCAGCTCTGAGTTTTCCCCTGTAAACTCCTTTCTGCCCTGTGCATGCGATTCCAAAGACATAAAAAGCCCCAAGCTACACATACACCTGCAGCTCGGGTTCATCTTGGCAGTGCCATGAGTAACGTAAGCCCCCCAAATCCTTTTCCTAATCCACTTGCACCATGCGGTATCTACAGCAGTTTTAGAAAGCCAGCACACATCCTTAATAAGAAGCAGAACGCATGTTAGCGGAGCTTGTGCTCACAGCAAATTAGCTACGAAGGAGCTCTATTGCTAATCAGTACTTTTTGCCACGGTTTGGAGTAATTAGCCTTCATTGGACTTCGCAGCATCCAGCAGATGCTTGATCATCTCTGCATCGTAATACGAGCAAGAATTCCTGAGTAAGGAAAGATGGAGCTTGGTCACTGAAATACTTGCTTGTGACAGGAGCTGGAGCTCTGAGCCGTGCTCCTGAATGAGGTTTGTCGTACCTGTCTGGTCTGAAGACTGTTCGGTTGTAGCTGCCTTCTGGAATTTGGCTTGAAGCCCTGGTGTCATTAGCAGAATTAGTATTAGCCTTGCTTTCCAGAAAATAGCGGGTCCTTTTTAGAGACAACTAATGCTGCTAAAATACTTGGTGTTTTCTGCACCCCGTGTACCTTCCTTGCATTTCTGAGGCACGTGTGTTCACAAGCTATTTTCTATTCTGTTGAATTAGTTTTTTCATCTATATCTGAGTTTTCCTTTCTTTAGGTTGTTCAAGATACTGACCATTAAGTCAGGTTTAAGGCACCTCACATCTGAAGTTTAGCTTGCCTAATTTGGCTGGCTCAGTGAATATTTTATTATCGGCAAAGCCTTTTAAATCCCTCTGGAAAGGTTTCTTCTTCTGTCTGAAGGAGCTGGAGTGAGTTGAGCGGAGCAATGAGAACCAGATCTCATCTTGAATTAATCCCAGGTTCAAAGGTACTTTCGGCACTTAGATGTCTCACATTTCAGGGACTTCAATGGCAAGCCCTAGCTCTGTGTGGAAGGCATTTAAGTTCACTCTCTTGGAGGAATTGCCACCTTCTGTTTTCCTACATTTTAAGCAGGGATGATCATCCCTTAGCTGCGTTATAGAGGATTATAGGTTTCATTTATTTGTCAGCTGTTCCTTTTCTGTTCTCTCCTGTTTGCCTTGGCCAGGAGCCTGGTCAGGTCCCACAAAATGGCTCAAAAGACTAGTGAGGACCTCCTGGGTCAGAACTTGGTCCTTGGTGTGTGTCCTGTTGGGCTCACCTTGAGGTTACCAAAGGGCTTGTTGGTACAAGTGCCAGCTTCTGCCCTTCCTTCCCAGGAGAGTCGCGGCAGGACCAAGACTGATCGTTCTGCCCTTTGCCACCGGTCTCTGGCTTGCACTGTGCCAGGTTGTGTGGTGGAAAGCCTTCCTTTCCCTGCTAAAGCAGTTTATCAGGTGTCCTTGCCCTTTGTCCTGTGCTAAGAGGAGAGATAAGAGCGAGATGCAAACTTGCAAGCTCATAGCTGTCAAAAGTGCTTTCCCTTCCCTGCCCCCCACCAAACTCAGCTCTTTGAGAACTCAATCAACTGAGGGCCAAGCTCCGAGCCACCAACAGACCGTGTCCTGCAGAGGATCAGTGGGGACCCAGGGCGCTGTGCAAGGACCCACACATCTTGTGTCTGGGCTCCTTTGAACCTGCCTTGTTTGAAGGGTGAAATCCAGCTTCCCTCGAGGGCTCTCCAGAAGCCAAAGCTGTACTTGAAGCGATTCCTGTACTGGAAAAGGCTTTGCTATTCTCCCGTGTGTTTCTCCTTTCACCCTGGAGATCAGGGTGGGCTACTCGGAAGCTGTGCAAGCAAAACCTCCTCCTCCCTGGCTGAGTCTGCTTCAGGATTTGAAACCCTCCCATGATTCGAAGTGCAGTGTTTGCTCAGCGTGGTCCTGTCTGTGTGTGCCCAGGAGCGTTTATTTCCACGTGCATTTTTGTCCTCGCTCGAGCTGGCTGTCCTCACTGGCCTGGGCCCAGCGTAGGAAGCAGGACAGCTGCCTGGGAAGGACAAACCGTCCAGGACACGTAGCACGTTTGCTGTACAAAACAGGCATTTTATAGGAAGATAAGCCTGCAAACCTTCAGCCCAGTTCATTTATAGAGGCTGGATCTGTCCAGGCCAGACAGTGAATGAGCTAAACCGGCTAAGCAGGAAATGTTGGGGAGCTTGTGAGAGTTTTATAGGCAAACTTCGTTGATGGGATGATTAGTCTTCCCTGTAACCTGGGTGGATTTTACCTGTATTAACTAGTGAAAAGCTCAATGCTAACATAACACCTTTCTGTGGTGCAGTTTCAGGTGGTGTGGACCGAGCCATGTTGTAGAGGCTCTTCACAGCCCAGGTTGCCAGTCATTAAAAAAGATACTTAATAGTCAGGTTTAATATGGCTTTATACCTTTATTTGAAGACTATCTTTTTCTTCTCTTTTTTGCTTTCTCATAGAGAGGAAGTTCAGGAAAACTGTGTCCGCTGGAAAAAGAAATTCACCTTTGTGTGTAAAATGAGTGCCAACCCAGCCACAGGACTCCTAGACCCCTGTGTCTGCAGAGTGTCTGTCCGCAAGGTGAGCACCTACCTCCTGCTTCTGGCAGATACCACCAGTGTCCTGCTGTTGGTTACTAGCTGCTTTTTTGGCAGCAAGAAGAATTGCGTGGATGGCAGTGGGAAGGAAGGATTGTTTGGGCTGGGATGTGGCTCAAATGGAGCTTTTCTCTCCAGCGAGGGTGTTTGATGGAGGGTGGGAATGACCAGGGTGGTGGGAACCCTTGCGAGAGGGCTTGTGAAATCCTGAGAGCAAATTCCAGGATTGAGTAATGACTTTCCCCTTGTTTCCCCAGCACAAATAATAGCTGCTTTTCCTGTTTGTTTTGTCTTCTGTTATAGGAGCTGAAGGGCGGAAAAACCTACTCAAAGGTAAGAGCACAGAAAGGACAAATGTGGCAGTGTGATGATAGTCTTGTCTTCTCTTAGTGCTTTACACCCAGTAGAAACCAGTGGCTGCTGCAAAGTGATCTGGAGAGACGGTCATTTGTTCTTACATTTAAGCTGAGTTAAGTGATTTTCCCGAAAAAAATCTACTTGCTAGGACAGGATCCAGATTGCACTGGATGTGGATTTGAGAAGGGGGTTGGGAAGATGATCTGCGTGTCCTCAAACTTTGGGGAAGTTCTGAGTCAGATGTGAACTCTCTGGCTTCTGGCAACGTCTTGCTCATAAAGAAACACAGGCTCCAGTTCTGTTCTCCAGAATGCAGCAGCCGGCTGTGGCTGGGGTGGGCACCTCGCTGCCCCACGAGCACAGGCAGAGACCTACAGCAGAAATCCACGCCATCCAAAGCGCAGGGGACACCGAGGCAGAAACCAAACAGATCAGCAGGAATGTTGGTTTTGGTTTGTTCCCCCCCATTTTCTTGCCTGCGCTATGGGACAGACAATGGGCCACCCGCTTCTTCTATTTATGCTGGATCAAGAGACAGCGTTGCCTTAAGAAGCTGAGCTTGCACAGAGCCCGAAAGCATGTTTGCTTGAAAATGAGTCACTGCTGCTAGTTTCTAATAAACAGATGTTCGGGTCACGCACGACCCTGTAGGAATTTCTTCTAATCGATACATATCCTTCCTGAGACCACGGAGGCAGCTGGTGTTGGAGGCTGAACTGCGCTCACTCCTCTGTGCTGTGTGATAGAGGGCAATGCTGCTGCCCAGCCATTCCTTTTTTGTTGCTAATTAGGACACGGTCTCTAGGGCCATCAGTTTCTCTTTCACTAAATTTTCGCTGGGGAGAGGTTATTCCTCCATTCTGCAGAGCTGCCTGTGCAGGGAGCTGGAAGAAGACACGTGCCTCTGAGGCAAGGTAAATGCATCAGCTTGTTCCTCCAGCAGTGTCCATCCTCAGGCTTCCCACAGTAATCATAAATGCAGAATTAAAGGAAGCCTGAAGACAGGTTTCTGCGGTGGAGTTAACCTCTGTGCTCTTATTCAGGCCATGTTCTAACCTATTCCCCTTTTACTCAGTCTCCAGTTGTGTTTAGTGACATTTTGAGAGAGACCTAGTTGTTCCAGCCTGGAATTGGAGACCAAGTCTCAAGTCCTTCTCATCTCTTGGGCTGGTATCTTGCTTGGTCTCCTGTGAAGAAGACAGACACGTTCTGTTGAATTCTAGGAGAACATGACCTGAGCATTTCGGCAGCACAGAAACGAGATGTCACACCAGTTTCTCTATGGACCAGGCTTGTTCCAGGCAGGTCCCTGGGGCAGAACTGACTTACTTGAGATTCCTAACGTTTCCAGCAGAAGTCTGTGGCATGTGTTCATGCAATTATTTTCCCATCCCCATTCTAAACAGCTGCAAACTCCTCCAATGGTTGCAGCAGATGTAGAGGAAAATGCAACTTGTGAATACCCTCTTTACCTGGTCCCCTTTCAGCAGGGTCTGAGAGCGATGGAGCTGTTTGCACTCAAGACAGAGTTTCCATCAATTCATGCACCTTTTTGTTTGACGTTAATGTCACTTCAGTGTCGGGGTTATAGAGCGGAAGCCAACAGGAAGGACTGTTAAAGCGGAAACTCTTTCCCCAAGCTGGAAGGAACAGCATCAGCTGGCTGGAAAACTGAGGAAACTATTCTGAAAGGTTACATCTGAAAACATCCTTTTGTTAAGGGATCCTTCCTTTATATACTGGGAGTCTGCTTCCTGAGAAGAGCTTCTGACCTCAGCACGTTGCATGAGTCGCTGCAGGGTTCTCCCACACTCTGTCCTCCAATGTCTGTCTGTCTGTCTTCTCAGAGAAGTTAGTGCTGTGGTGGAGGGAAACGCATCTGGGTCTGGTCCACTCGCTCCTGTGCCGTGCTGTTCTGCTGGTGCGGTTGTGCTGTGTCTCCTCTGCCCTCTCGTTTTTCCACACTGATGTATTGCAGCTTCCTCTGTAGCTTTCTCCTGTCCTGCTTATCTCTGAATGATAAAACTTGGTTGTGGTGTTTTTTCTTCCTTATCAGTGAATATTCAGCAAGCAGCATAGCCCTTGGCTAGAAGATAATAGAGGAACATCTACAGCAAGGACTGGAGAAACACTCAATTTAAGGGAATTTTTAAGAAGGAAGAAAAGTTACCTTCTTTTTTTTCCCTTCCATTTTTTTTTCTGAAGAAGGGTTCCTGCTCTATCCCACAGTTGTGTGTTTTGCCTTTGCCATCAGCTCTTGTTCCCCTTTGAGAATGGGATGGATGAAGCAGCTACGCTAATCTTGCTGCTGTCTTCCCCTGAATCGTGTATCTTGTGCAGGCTGTGGATTAGGCTTCTGATTTGGAGCAGCAGGAGCCAGGGCTCACACGGCAGCGCCTGTGGTTTGTGCTGTAACTCCCTATCAGCTCTCACCGTTGACAGAGCACCACATTTCCTTAGGATGGTGCTTCTGTTGGAGGTTCCCTGTTCAGCCGTATCATCCGCCTGTCAACACCAGGGCAGGAGAAATGTTCTGTAATGCACTGAACAACAGCCAGGCCTGAGCTGCTGCTCCTCTGCATTCTCTCCGCGTTCTCCTGGAAGCTGACCTGTGTGTTGAAGTGACACAAACCTTCCGTGCGTGGATGGTTTGGTCAAATATGGGGCACAGCACCTCTTCCTGATCAGATTAGCTGAGACACAACTAACTCTTATTGCTAAAGCTCCACGTAAAAGAAGTTGTAACTATATTTGAACGCCAGGAATTAGAGCAGAAAAACAAAGTCCTCTTCATTGTGTTTATCTTTACTCTAGAGGCATCAGTAGCCTCTTGGAATTTGCCTGTGATCTTCAACTTTCTGTCACCTTCCCCATTTGCTTCCCCTTTGTTAGAGAAGGTTCAGAGAGCTCACAGCTAAATCTCTCCAAATATTTCTCTTCCCTCCTGCCCCTCAAACCTACTCGCTGGTTAAATCTTAGTGGTGTTGAGCAAACATTGCCCCAGGATTTCCCCAGCCCAACAGCTGCGTCTGTTGTGTTGAGGCACAGGCGCTGCTGCTCAGCTCTGGGCTTCAGTTTGCTGGGCTGAAAGTCCCGCTGTTGTTTTTCAGGACAGTGTCACTTTGCCCTGTAACAATATCCTTTCATCTCCGGGTTCGCATGCTCCGCTGCATTCTGGGATGGCCCAATACAAAGAGCACCTTATTGTGTTTGTGTATGTGCGATTCTGTTTTTTCCACATCGTTGACCTAGTGCCTTCCATGTCCTTGGTTATGCAAGGGCTGCGGGCTGGTTAACGCTCTCCTGGCCAGCACGGCCACTACACGTCCTTCCTCCAGGCAGGACTGGCTTCCTGAAGGCTTCAAGTGTCCACCTGGCTGAAGATTAGGAATGTCATCCTGCCTGTCCTCGAGAGCAGGGGGTGTTCACAACCACAACTGCCTGTGCACCGGCTCCTGTTTCTGCCCTCACTCGCAGATGCGCTCCCTTCCTTTGTGTGACACCACGTATCCCCTTATTGAGTGACTTTTGTTGTTCTCTCCCCTTCCCCTTCATTGTTTTCTTGGCTACAGCTGGGCTTTGCTGATCTAAATCTGGCAGAATTTGCGGGCTCTGGATCCACTGTCCGTTGCTGCTTGCTGGAAGGATACGATACTAAGAACACCCGACAGGACAACTCCATCCTAAAGGTACAGCAGCTGCTGCTATGGTGGAAATCCTACTATTGAATTTGGAATGACTGCAGCCAGAGCGCAGTGCTAGGCCTGAGCAAAGGTCCTGCTGTGTACAGAGGCAGGATTTTGCTTCTATGCTGCTAGTCTGCTTGGAAGTTTCCCATCATCAGAGTTGCCCTTTGGTGTCTTGGCATCCATTTGGCCAAGTGCTGACCCTTGACAGCGTTCTTTGTCATCAAAGAAGGTGTGAATGGGACAGGGGGAAGGTCTCAGTGCATTGTTGGGGTGGCCAGGCTGGTGTCCTGCTGAGCCACTTGGAGCTGCTGATGCAGTGGGAGGGAGGGAAACACCTTGCGAAATCCCTGAAGCTGATTTCCTTTGGAAAGGAACTAGGTCTTGCTAATCCTCACACCAAGCCCTTGACCTCCTGGCTGGTGGGAAGTGAGGAGCTCACAGCTAACTATGTGCCTTGTCCCCCCTCTCCAGGTCACAATCGGAATGTCCCTGCTGTCGGGAGACCCCTGCTTCAAAACGTGAGTTTCTGGGTGCTCGTCCTCTTCTGAGCAAACCAGGACACCTGATTCTTTTGTTCTCCTCAGCTGGAGACTAAAGCTGATGGAAAGGGGGAAAAGATGCCCTTGATATTGGGAAGTACAGTGGAAAGCTTGGAACTGGAGGTCTGGATTAGCCAGAGGAGCTAAGCCAGCCTGTGCTGTTGGTTGGTTTGTTCTCCGCTCTGGTATTTCCAGCTTGGTTAGTGGTTGTGCCAGTATTTTTTTCTGCTAATGTCAGGTTTTGGAAACTAACGGACGTTGATAACAAACTTCATGTTTTGCATAAAACAGAATTTCTCATAGCTCTGGGCTCGGTTTCACTGCCCTCTGAGAAGGGGAAAGGTCAATGAAAAAGTCTTGGAAACAGCCAAACTTCAGCACATATTACACAGGATAAAGATCTTGAATTGAAACAGCGACAAAAATACTGCATACTCCTTTTCTTCTACAAGGACCTAGGTTCACAATTTGTATTAATTAGTAGAAAAATCGTGATCATGGACTGTTTTTTAATGCAGAATGATAGGAAAAAATAAATACAGTTAAGCTGTGGAGCAGAATTGTTGCTTAAAGAATTGTTGGGGGATCAACTAACAAATAAACCAGCAAGATGTACCTTGATACTGCAGTATAGCCTTGCAAGACTCTGCAGTCCCAGCCACGTGCTGATATATAATGTAATATTTTGTGTTGATTCCCAATAGTATGAGAGAAAAAAGCTTTACCCTGAGGCCATCTCTTGTATCTGTGGTATTCTGGGCTAAAAGGTCTAATTTTAGGAGCTAGCTTAAAGTGTAGAAATCAGCTTGCATTCTCATTCTAAAATGCTGTGTAATTTTTAGTCGATTCATAGTGCTGCAGTGTTTTCTGAGGCTTTCAAACCCTAAACGCGGTGTCATCTGATTCTGAAAAAATTCTGCTTCAGAAGGAAGTGTAATATCTTAAACCATAACTTTGTAACAGTAACAGATGTTTTAAATTTGGGGTACTAAGATGTCTGGCAATAATATGTCTGACAAAAATACCTGTTGCTCCTTCAATATGGAAGCAAATCTCGCTGTTAAGAGTGTCTGAAAATGATACAGAACTTGGTATATTTATCTATTTAATATAAGTAGGGTCAGTCTGAAAGTCAAACCTCCTAATTTTCTTAAAGGATTTTTGTAGTCATTCCCATTTTCTTCCTTATATGTTAACGATGTGCAAATGTCTAAAAATGGAAGCTTTGCACGTAGAATAGTCCTTGATCGGTAGAGCTTTTGAGAAATGGTTCTCATTAGGGGATTAGGCGGGAATTAAACTGTGCTGGGAAATCGCTTCCGAGCACCGACTCGCCCGGTTGAGCCTTCTCCTGGGTGTCGTGCAGGAGGCAGAAGCTGCTGGAGCTGCCGGACCCCCACGCTGACCCAACAGCTGCCGCAGGAACAGTTTGCTTGATGAAGGCTGAAAAGGCTTTATTAACCTGCGAAGCAAAGTCCCCAAAGTACCTGGGTGTGTGTAAATCACTGATAATGTGATTAGGGAGGGTTTTTTTTCCTGGTGAAGGCATGCTGTGGGTTTCCTGAAACCTTTATGACTGTTTGGCTGCCCATAGAAAACATTCTCAGAGCTTTATTTTTTCCTCTCAAAATACTGCAAAGGTCCTCTCATGTAGCATCTTCCCTCAGATCTCCGAGGGAGACAAATAGAAGGTTTTCTTTCCCAATCCTCTCTTAAAAAGCTGAATATGATCCATTAGTTCCAGTTCAGTCTTTGGGCTGCAGGGAGGTTAGGGCTCCGACAGGACTATTCTCTTTGCCGCGCTGCGCGTACCGTGGCTTCCACCCAAAAACACTTTGGGAGGAAGGGAGGGGGCTCCAGGCGCTCACAGCTCTGCCCTGCAGTCAGCGTTTACAAAGGGATGTTGGGAGCACACAGAAATAACCAGAAAAAATAATTTTGACAACTGGAAAAACACTTCAGTTTCATGGAAAAGGGGTTTTAATAGCCAGTTAAAAAACGGAAAGGTTATTTGGTAGCTGTAAAAGTACTTGCTTAGGGGGATGGGTTTGCTGAGATTAAAGGTTTGATTTTGACCTGAGTCAGAAAGGTGTGCTGAAAGGCTGCTGGAATTGAGAGCTGGAAAACAGCAAGCACTGGACACGTGTTGGGGGGAAAAAAGGCAGCTCTGGATGGTCTTTTGGAGGATGGTGCAGTCTCTGAGACGGTTGTCCTATATAGATGATTGAATGGCCACTTTTTGCCTTAATTTACCTCCAAAGCCTGCTTTTCTTTGTGGTGCAGTCAGGATGCAGTATGAGGTAGGGAAGACCTGAGTCTTGCACGTAGGAAATCCCAGTATCGTGCTGTGTTGCTGGTCGCAGGGGGCTGCCAGCTCCCCCACCAAGGGTGGGTGCAGGCGAGGGGACCCTCTCAATAGAGCAGCGTGGGAATTGTTGGTGCGATTGGGTGATTCCCAGCCCTTGCCTGGCAGTTTGTAACCTCCTTTGCTTCTGTTTCCAGGCCTCCTTCCACCGCCAAATCCATCTCCATCCCGGGACAGGACTCGACCCTGCAGCTGACCTGTAAGGGTGAGGGAACCACGAGCAGCAGCAGCAGCAGTTCCACCACGATCGGCTCTCTGCGCCAGAGCAAGCCAAGAGCTGCCATCCTCAGCTCGGGTATGAATGCCCATCCTGGAGCCTCGCGACGCTTGGCTGTGCCTGGAAGCTCTTTTGTTTTTCCCAGCTGTTGCATGCACAAAAAATATTGAATTTTTCATGTTTTCTTGCGCCCATCATCACCCCTCTGCTTATTAAGAAAATTGAGGAAAGCGCATCTATAAGTGCAACTGAGGAGAGGAAGCATAAATCTTTGCCATATGTTTCTGTTAGTGGAGATAAAGCAATTTGTTTATTTTTGCTTGGAATTTAATAATCCACATATTGCTCTCATCCCTGCTTTCCACTGTGTTCAATCACAGTTAACATTATTCTCCACTCAGCTATTCTGTTGCTCAGACTTATCTTCTAGAAAAGTTCCTCTGAAGGTTTTAGAGGTTGGTTTGAGATCTGATGGCTGTGTTCCAGCTGCTGATGCAGAGTTCTTTGGCTTCTGTATGAGCCTCTTTTCAAGGGCGCTGCATTTTCCCACAGCCTTTTTTCTTGCCAGCACACTCCACACGTGCAGGCAGATATGCTGCACGAAAACAGCACCCTGGTCTTGTCATCTCAGTGATTTAGCACATTGTGCTTTTCTTAAAAAGCTGGCTAACATGTCAGACTTGTGCGCTTTTGGATATGCTTGCTGCAAGAGAGACGAGCAAGGTGATAGCAAAGGCACAGGGGTCATAGAGTTATAGAATGTCCTGAGTTGGAAGGGACCCACAAGGATCATTGTTATACTGAGGTTTCTGTACCAAATTCAGATGTGATTTAAATGGCACAGGCTCTCTCACAAGTAGTAGAAGGGGAAAGGTAGTAGCAGGAGAAGCACCCGAATGGAGGTTGTAATACTTTACTGCCAGTGGCAATTTGATACTTTCTTGGTCATAGCTTAATGTTTTTAACTATAGACAGCTTCAGATACTACTTGTCCTTCAAGGCCCCAGAGAGGCTTGTAAGTTCATGCACTGGGTGGTAGAATTAGTGATGAGCTGGACAGAAAAGCTCCTTGTTGCCTTCCCTACTCCCCAGCTGCTTCTAAACTCTGTGCCAGCCTGTACAGCAGGGCTCTGCCATCGGACTTGCCCTCTCCTTGATCCAGCATCCCCAGATCAGCCTCTGGTCCAAGGTGGTTACGGTGTAAGCGGAGTGCCCTGTTGTTTCTTGGCAGGTGTCCCAGAAGAACCGGATCAGAACCTGTCCAGCCCGGAGGAAGTTTTCCACTCGGGGCACTCACGGAACTCCAGCTACGCCAGCCAGCAGTCCAAGATCTCCGGTAACCATTGATCCGCATGGCTCTTCCAGCACTGGCCCCATCCATTTTCTCTCCTGCAATGAGCTCTTGTGAGAGCGATTTGCAGCCATCTCTCCCACCCTGCTCTGCAGTATCAGTCTCTTGTTTAGTCTTTGGTCATAGATATGTGTCTACACTTCTGTACATGGGAGCAGAATCGCTGTTTTGAAGCTGCCCTGCCTGTTAGCTGTGCCTCCAGGAAAGGGAGAAGATCTGGTTTGTAATCGCTGTGTGTTCGCAGGTTACAGCACGGAGCACTCCCGCTCTTCCAGCATGTCCGACTTGACCCATCGCCGGAACACCTCCACCAGCAGCAGCGCGTCCGGGGGGCTCAGCATGACGGTGGAGTGTCCTGAGGGAGAGCGGGACCACAAACTAGAGAAGCCACCTCGCCCCCCCAGACCAGCCCTTCTGCTGGACAGACCCTCCCGGTAGGTAACTGAGGAGCAAAGCCCCTTCTCTGGGAGGACAAAACAGAACCTCCTCTGTGTAAGACTGGAAGTAGCTGCTGAGAAGGAAGCTATTGCCAAGAGAAGCAGGAGAGTATCTGAAAGTCTGTGTCTTGAAAAGCTGAGTAAGTCTTATTTTCTCTCCCCAGGAGGAAAAAGGATTCGGTAGAGAGTCACCCAACCCGAGTGGATGACACCAGGATCGATGCTGATGATATAGTGGAGAAAATAATGCAGAGTCAGGACTTCACAGATGTCAGCAATACTGAAGGTGAGAGGAGGCGTCTCGAAGGGGATGTCTTTGCTGTTCCTTTAGCCAGGCTGCCAAACTTTTACAGTCTGGTCTGATCCCCTTTTGACAGTGATTTGCTTTCAGTGCTTGCTAGGTGTTTCTCTGGTAGGTAAACAAACCATGTGGATTTGAGAGCTGCTTATCCATTAGCAAACAGGGCTTGCTGCCGTTCCACACACTGCAGCAGAGGTTGAACGGTAGCTCAAACATACGGGATGAGACAGGAAAAATACCAGTTCTTCAGGGCAGTGAAAATCGGTGACATCAGCTATCTGCACTGCTCTAGTGGCTTTTGTCCAGGGTCAGCCCAAGGATATTTATTAAAATAGGAGAGTACAACTAAAAGGGAAACAGCCCATCTCTCCAAAAATATGGGAAGAAAGGTGGGTCACAGTGTGCTGCTGATCAAGTCTGTCTAAAAGCCTAAGAAGAGGTTTTCTCCACTGAAGTCACAGCATCTGTTAAGAGAAAACTGATAGTATCTCTGCATTTGTTTTAATCCTCCAGTTTAGCCTAGAAATCAATCTCGTTTCTTCTGTCTCATTGTGGTTTTTCAGTAAGTTTTAAACCTGCACCTAGCTTGTAGTTTACCATTAATCACCTTAAATCATTGCATATGGCAATACTCTTACCATATGGGGATTTACACCTTGCTCAGCATGAGTTAAAACCAGACTGAATGCAGCCACCTCTCACCAGCAGAACATGCTGAATTTATCCTCCGATGATGAGCCTACAAAAGCAGCATGAGGCCCCACATCTCATCTGTTCAGATGTGTTTAAACTGACCAAGAACATGCATCAATGGAATTGCCTTAAAAGAAACAGCTGGAGGAATATAATTGAATTCATTTCTCTGCGTTTACTCTTCCAAAGCTTAATGCTGTGGTTGATCTGTTCCCAGGCGCTCTATTACTGTGGGAATACCAGAAAGTGCGCACGTGTGTTCCCAGAAATGCACTTGTTCCCATGTTGACCAGTGCGCAATGCGGCTGGGAGTACCTGGCAGCTGTTAGTAGTTCTGGATTTTGATGTCTCGCTTTGTTTTCTATCTTGCAGACAGTAACCTGAGGTTGTTTGTGAGCAGAGATGGAACAACTACATTGAGTGGTATTCAGCTGGGAAACAGGTAGGCTTCCCCGAAAGGCAGCCCGAGGCGCTCCGGAGCAATGGGTTAGCTTGTGGTACCCAGGAAACCTCCACTTTTTGCTACAGGAGAGATTTCTAAACATCATGTGCTACGTGGTGGCTTTATTCCCACATTAACACCCCTGGGATCTCTCTGGTGAGCAGGCTACAGCTGCACTGGAGTATGAAGGCAGTTCTCAGCGGGAGCGCAGAGAGATAGTGTGATCCTAGTTGATAGCTCCAAGAACAGAAGTAAAAGGACAAAATGGGAGAGGTTGGTTCCTGTTTGCTCCCTTCCCAGCTAAATGCAGGAGCTTTGCCTCCTGCCGGCCTGCAGCAAAACTGCAGTAGCCTGGTTTATCGTCCCTTTTCCCTGCCACCTCCGTCTTTGTCGAGGGCTCATTCTCTCATTAAAGACTTCAGAACAAATAAAACTTAATAGGTCTCAGTACAGTGTCTTGGCTAGTTGTGTTTGAGCCTTTATAGCACCTTTTGAGGCTAAAAAAAAAAATAAAGCAATAATGCTAATGCAAAGATGCATCAAGTCAGTGACAAAACTGGGAGCAAAGCAAAGCCAGGAACAGTGTTTTTTTGCACAGGATACTCCCCCCTTTCCTCTGTCCTTTAGAAGGATTCATGTGTTAACTCGGCTCTTTCAAGTGCTCTACAGTTAGCTTGCCACGTAGCTGTCTGTTTTGTGTTACGAGGGTTGACTTCTCGCCAGACTGACTCGTTATTTTCAGTATTTTGTGTGGGGTTAGAGGGCGATGTTTCTGAGTGCAAAGCTCGGAATAAGAACTTGCATGCTCTAAGTGACCGAGGAAAATAACCTGGTTTCTCCTCTTCCCCTCTGCCGCCCCCCAGGGTCTCATCTGGAGTTTACGAGCCAGTGGTGATTGAAACCCACTAAATGTGAAGAACAGGGTAGAGCTGCTGGAAACAGGCCCCCTACCCCGTCCGCTGCCACATGGTTGCCAACCTTTACCTCTCTTCATGCAGCATTCCAGAAGGGATTTCTCCACAACCCTCCCCATACATTTTTGCACTGCAGAACTGCTCCGAGACCGCTCCAGATCATGCACTTTCCCTGTGTTGACATTACCCTTCTCTGCTTCCCAGTTCTTCCAGTGCCTGCCTTCCCCCTGTTCCTGATCAGACATGAGGTGTCTGTTGGGTTTATCCTTAGTCCTCAAGGATGTTGCTCATCTGCATCCCCCACTCCACCCATCCACTTGCAACAGGGGACTTCTCGGCTTCTGTCTCCCCAAAGCGTTGGGTTATACCACTGTGAACTTTTCAAACCACTGGGGGAGGGGAAACTCTTCTAACCAAACAGACAGCTGCTTGTTGGTGACACAATGAAATGGCCACTTGCAGGACACTAGATCCCGTTGACTCTGCAAAGGAACCTTCACCTTCCAAGGCAACGGTTTAACTGAACAAGGTATGCTATGGTGTGCACTTCACCTTCCTGCTCTCAAATCCACAAACATCCTCTTCTCATAGGAAACATCTCCCAAAAGTGCATTTCAGAAAACTACCGCAATCCAGATGGGAGTTGATACAACAGTTAAATGCTAATGCTTGTTATACCACTAACTGCATCGCACCCTTCCACTGCTGGGCATGGGAGGGCCGTGTTCATCTATCAGCATTAGCAGGAGCACTTTAGAGGTTCCAGATTTTACCTGGAGGAGGCTTCTACTTGCTGTTCCAGGAGCGTAATCCCCATTCGCTGGACTGATTCAGCAAATAGTCACTGTTGGAGCTTGGAATACAAAGCCTCTTTTTTCTTTTTTTCTCTTTTTTTTTTTTTTGGCTCAGGAAGGGAACTGCCCTTCTTGGACTGTGAAAAGAATCTGGTTATCTGACAGGCCTCCCTGGGCCAGAGCAGGACGCAGTTGGCTGCAGTGGTCGTTATTAACAATTCCCTCTCTTGCCCTGGGCCAGGGAGGGAATTGGTGTTGATTGCCCTGTCAGCAGGGGTCTGCGCTTGAGCTGGTTCCTTTTGGGGTTGGGGAGAAGCCACTGTCTCTGCCCTCAAAGGCAGAAGGGGTGTTTTCTGCTGCGTTAGCCACAGCAGCCATTCTTACCTGCTCTGTGGTGAAAGAACTCTTCTGACAAGGCTTCAAACTGTTTTCCGGTTGATCTTTCGATTGCTCTTCTTTGGGTTTGGTTTCTGCAGTTGTGCGACACTTCAGCTGCTGCTTTTCCGTGCAGTGTCTGACAGGGAGGTCGGTCCCTTTCAGCTCCCACTTAAGAGATTCTCCTGGCAGCTGGATTGCAGACGAGGATCTGTGCAGAGCCGGCCGTCGACAGGCTGTGCTTGCAGCCCTTCCTTCCAATAAGCTATTTCTGTGTTGTGCCCTTTCCTCTCTTGCCCCCAGAGCAATGGCACGTTCCTGGGCACAGCCGGGAATGTGTCCCCCTCTGACACACTTGTTCAGTAAGGAAAGACTTGTAACTGATCACCTTGGTGTTCAAATTCTTAGTTGTTGTAAAGCTTTTTTTTAAAGGAGAACTAAAAAAAAAAAACAAGGTTTGTGGTCTCTGTGGCCAGAATGCATGCAGATCTGCTACTGGAAAGGGAGTTTGACAGAATGAGAAACAAGGAATGAAAAGGCCTTGGTTTATGTTCTTTGTTGGCCCTGCTAGCTAAGGATGGCTGCATGGGGAGGTGCTGGGCGGTGTGGCACAGCTATATGGCTGCTTACTCGTGTTTTGACAGTTTCTCTCTTTGAGTCAATTGGTTTCGTTCTGTGTTTGGACAGACCACCTATAGGATATGGATCTTTTTCACCTTTTCCCTTCAAAGGGAGTTATCTTTGGATTAGGGTAAGAAGGGGCACAGGCAACACCTTGGTTTGGTGTTAACGTACGGAACATGTGTTGGATCTTTGGAGTCTGTCTAGAACAAAAACTCTTTTGCGCTTGCTGGTGGTTTTTACTGGGAATCTTTTCCCCATTCAGCCTGGGTAGGTTTGGCACTTGCGAGCAGGCTGGTGAGCATCCTGCCCTGTGCCCAGGGTGCTGCATGTCTGCAGGAAGCGGAGAATTTGGTTTTTCTCCCTCTCTGGGGCTCTGCCAGAAATCCAGACCTGGCCTGACCGTCTGCTCAGGCAGCCGTGGTGATGGCCCTGCCAGGCTGGGGCTCCGGCTGCTCCCCAGGGGCCAGCGGAGCCCACCAGGAAATTGGCTCCAACCAGGACCTGAAAGGAGCAGACGTAAGCCAGGAAAAGAGGCCAAAACCCAGCTCGCTTCTGCTGCTTTGCTTCTGTTCCCATGAGAAACAGCGGTGGCTGTCGGAGCAGTTGGGAACCCAGCGTGCGCTTCTGGGCTTCCAGTGGCAAGAGGCGGCTGCTCCGAGGTGCAGCGGGACAGAGGGAGGAATCTCTTCCCAGAGAAGCGGTTGAGCTTTTTCAGAAAGCTGATCTCACCATCCCGGGCTGGCAGAGGCGCAATCTGCTCCATCGCATGGCTGCGGCCAACCTGGGCACAGCTCTGCCTTGGCCTCCCGCGGCTTGGCACGTCACTGCTTGCGTTTTTGATAACTGTGTCTCGTAGGGCATCTCTTCCTCATCTCTGCATTATTATCAACTCCACAAATCCCAGTAGCTTGTTCGCTCTCCTGCCCCTCGTTAGGAATCAGAGAGCAGCCCAAGTCGTTCAGCCTGGTGCACCCAGTGCAGAATCGGGGGGGAAGGAGCCTGTTCCCATTTCTAGGTCCTGCAGAGCTCCCTCCCGCTGCACGTCCGTTCTGGGCGATCCCAGGGCTCCCTGCCTGGCGTTGGCCACACGAGCTGGTGGCGATGGCAGTGGGGTCTCTCGTCCCCCGGTCTCGCTGCCGTCTCTCGGGGAGCTGCGTTTCATGAGCACTTTCTCCTTGTGGCATCGCTGCCCTCTGCTCCTTGTTGGACTTTGAATATTTAAGAAGTGAACCAGTTTCCAGACCCAAACTGCTGGCTACTTTCCTTTGGGTATTTTTCCTTTTGTCGTGAAGTTTATTAATTTTTTTTTTTTTTTTTTTTTTTTTTTAAATAAACCCAGCAGGCTGGTGTGGTTGTTTGTTTTGGGTTTTTTTTTTTTTACTGCATTATTGTTTCATGGATATTTTATTTCGGGGGGGAGGGGGGATGTTCTTCCCCACGTTGTTCCCCTTCTCAGGGGATTCAGAGGTGGCTTAAATAAATGAAAGGCCCTTTATTGGCGAGACTTTGCGTCCCCTGGGTTTCAGAGGCTGGCGAGCAGGGCTGCTCACGCCTGGCTGGCCCTGCAGAGCAGAGCTGGCTCTCTGCTCCGGTCTCAGGGCCAGACAAAACGTGTGGGCTCTGCTCGCCCCGCGGCTGGACCTTCGGCTTGTGGAAGCCCATTGGGAAATTCAATGTAACTTTTACTAACTTTAAAAAAAAAAAAGAAATAAAAGTATATAAACTGAGCGAATATCCAAAAGAACAGGTTTAATTGTGACTTGGTGAAGGAGATGGGTTTCAACTGGAAATTGTGATTGGAGAAAGGGGGAGAAGGATGTTGCTCCTCCGTCGTCTTTTTCAACGTTGGCACTTTAGGTGGGGGCCCTGGTGCTGTCCTGACCCTCAGTGCGATAGCAGCAGGCGTGTGATCTCTCCCCCCTCTTGTTGCCACATCACTTTGCCCCCTGCAGAAACTTAATAAGCCCTTTTAAACGTTTGCTTCAGTTTTTTAGAGGGTTCCAAACCAGGCTGAGACCTGAAGAAATACGCATTTCATTCGCATCTTAATAGGAGGGGTTGACTTTTTTTTTTTAATTTATTTTGTCGTCGCTGTTTCTTTTTAAACTGGTGGCCATGCAGCTGGACTCTGCATGTGCTGTTATGAACCTCTGGGAAAAGAAACCTCACTCCAGGTACGCTAGAGCACATAGGTTAAACACCCCTCCTGGAGAGGGGCCTCCCCGCTCCCCGGGGGCTGCAAAAATTCCCCTCCTGCCCCGTCCCCTCAAGCTGAACGTGTTCTCGCTCTGGTGGCTGAGCCCTGTGGACAAGGCTGGTCCCGGGGGTGAATCCCTACAAACACTGTGCCTGGTCGCAGGTGTTTCTCCTTGAAAAGCCACTTATCTCACTGGGGATGGGGTTGGTAAATGTAAAATTCCTCCTGCATCGTCCATCAGCCCATCCATGCGCCCCCACAGCTCCACATTGCGTCACCCCAGCCCTGTCAGGAGGGAGCGGAGGTGAAATCCTGGGAAATAAAGGAATTTGGATGAAGCTGTGAGCAAGAGGTGTGGCTGAGCCTCGTCGCTTGCCTCAAACACAAGGAATAACGGTAGAGCCCATATTTTTGTGGGGGGAGGGAGGAGAAGGGGAGATCATGTTTTATTTTCTTGAGAGTTGATTGAGCTTGGTGATCTTCAGATGAGGCGTGCACTTGATTTATATCAGATTCTATAGAGAGATGGCTGATATTTTTGGAAAGGGAATGGGTCTATGCAAACTTCCAAAATTGCTTGAAAGATAGTTTAACATTTTTTTACTTTGAAATCTAAAGATAAATCTAACTTTTTTCTTAAAGCAGAAGTGCGTTTACAAAGAGAAGCTACTTCCACTGCTCTATTTTGATGATGATTCTTGGAAAGTTTGGGCTGGAGGGAATGACTATTTTTCACCATTTTTATCTTGCTCCTCTAGTTTTTTGTTTCTTTTTCTAATGGAATGCTGTGCCGTCTTTGATTCAACAGATCGTGTTTGTATTTTCTGTATCTGGTTCCTAACGTAGAGAAATAACAAATATATGAGAAAATCAATATAATGTCAAATGTTGTTATGGTTTGGGGGGAAAAAAAAATAAAGGTTTTTGGTACTTCACACTGATTCTTGCCTTGTTTCTTAATTTAAATATTCCCTGGGTTTAAAGATGCCTGCTAAGGAAGCAGAAGGGTGAGATGGGGACCTGGAACAGGATTTGGCTTTGCCTTCCAGGGCTTCCTTGGCGGCTGGGAGGGGACATCCCTGCCAGCACGTCCCTGGGGATGAGAAGGGCTGGAGCGGGGAGCTGGCAGCACGGCCCCAGGCAGGGGGAGGGTGAACTGGTGCCAGTTGCTGGCGGTGCCTCATGTCCCCAGACACTGTGTCCCAGCTGCCTGGGGAAAGGCACCGCAGCCCCGCGGGGCTCTGGGGACACCTCGGGGCACAGCCTGGGCTGGGCAGCCCCTGCTCTTCCACCATGGTCAGAAATCCCATTAATGGCGTCCGGGCACTCGCTGCTGAGGGTGGAAGAGGATGGAGGGGCCCAGGGCCCCGGGATGAGCCTCAGCCATGGGAGCTGCACCTTCGGGTGCCGCGCAGGGTCTTCCCCTTCCCTCAGCTGCCGCCTCCTGCTCAGTCAATGCCGCTCCCTCATGTCCCTCGGCCGTTCAGTGTCGCTTTCCCCTTCCCTCCCGCCGCAGTGTGAGTGGAGACAACGGCTCGGCGCAGGTATCTTGGCTGTGGGGAGCTGGTTTTGAGCCGTCTGGTTCCAGGATGGGGTGGCTGAGGGGGCAGCGCGGGGCCCGGCCCGTCCTGTCAGCGGCGGCGCCGAGGCCGCTCCCGCCGGGACTACATCTCCCGTCATGCTCCGCGGGAGCCACGCCCGCGCTTCCCACAATGCCGCGGGCCCAAGGCCGCCTCCAATGATTGGGCGCAGCCGGCAGAGGGGAGGGTGGGGCTGGCGCGGCGCTCGCTGATTGGTGGCCGCTCCCGGAACGGCGAGGCTGCCGGTCGCCATGGTGAGTGCGGCCGGGAGCGCCCCCGCCCCGGAGGGACCCGGGATCCTCCTGCTCGGCCCGTTAACGTGGGGGATCCGGGGGTTTTGGGGCCCAGTCGCGGCCGGGAGCCAGCGCGGAGCCTCCAGGCCGGGTCCCCGCCGCCTCCTGGGGCCTTCCCGGGGCAGCGGCGGGGTCGGTACGTGGGAGCACCGGGCCGAGCTGTGGGGTGCGGACTGGCGCGGCCGGGCGGCGGCTCCGGGAGCCGCCTCAGTAGCCGGGCCCGGCCGTTCCCCCCGCGGTGGTTGTTCCTGCGGCCGCGGGTCCACCATCCCCTCCGTGGGTCGGAGCCGCAGCGGCGCGTTCACTAACCCGGGAGTGAATGAGCAGCGGGTGCCCGGTAACGGCTCCGTGCGGGGCGCTCAGCGTGCGGGTCCCGCTCTGATTCCCTCCCCCTTTGCAGGCCACAATAACGGACCGGCTGGTTGGATTCTGCTTGGTCGCCTTCAGCCTCCTCCTCTTTGTGTACTACACCTTCTGGATCGTCATCCTGGTACGGGGCTCGGAGCGGTATAATCCGGGTCACGTCACACCGGTGTTAGCCTGGGCTCTGTGGAGGTGCTGATGTGTCCATGTGCTTGAAGAACCCGGCCTTGCCAGCTTTCTTGTTAAAAATTTCAGGGCAGAGGTTCCTCTCTTTGCTGACACTGCCCTTGCTGGGTGAGATCAAGCATTGACTGTGCTGCCTGCCCTGCAGCCCTCGCACAGGCTGACCTGGCTGGTCTAAGATCTGAGGCTCGCTGGAGCCATCAGCGGGAGCTGAAGCCGGGTCGCTCTGGAGGTGTTGCCATTGGTGTTCACATTCACAGTCCTCCCAGTTCCTGGTTCTGGCGGGAGATCACAGAGGGAAACATAAAAAGAGATGATTCTTACCAAATGTGGAGCCTGGCAGGGAGGAGAAGGGTTTAGGGAATGCAGAACTCTGGAAAAGTGATTGTGAGCCTAGGAGTTGCCCAATTCTAGGGACACATCAGCTGAGGTCATTAGAGGATTTCTTCCTGGAAAGAAACATCTTCTCATGAGCTTTCCAGGTATGAGAGGCCTTGTCCAGCCCTGGGCTGATGTCTGAACTGGCGGCTTCCCCTCAGACCTCTGAGACCTTTGAATTTCCCTCTTGCCTCTATTTTGCTGCCCGGTACGTGTTTATGTTGGGAGCGTGTAGGTGCACTCACTGCTGTGCAGGGACCCTTACACTGCTCTCTAGTGTCCAGAGTCTGGTGCAGGATCGCCTGGCAGGATCACCGCAAAACTGAGCCAACATCAGCCAGTCCCTCTGCGGGACAGAGAGTCCAGGGGTTTGCTGGGTTCAGCACCAAGCAGGCGAGCAGCTGTGACCCCCTGAGACCCCAGGGCTGCAGGACCCCTGTGCAAGCCTCACATTGTCTGCTGAACGCTGAAACCTTCGTTCCCCCCGTGTCACATCCCTGCAGCTGTGGGCTGAGCCACGTGTGGGTTATTTCCATCCTGCTTTCAAAACCACGAGGCTGCAGGTGTCAGGGACTTGCCCTGGGGTTATCCCACCTGCTGACTCCTCTCTCTGTCCCCCACAGCCCTTCATCGACAGCGACTACGGGATCCACCGGTACTTCTTGCCTCGGGAGTTTGCGGTTATCATCCCCGTGGTGGCCGGGCTGGTGCTGCTGCTATTTATAGGTGAGCGTTATTTCTGTTGTTCTAATTTAAAGTTTCTAAATTAGGAAGAGAGTTGCTGGGGGGTTAGCAAACATGTGAGACTTGTGACACACTCTCTGTGGCTCTTGCCGCAGCTCGGCCTGGCACAGGCTCTCAGGGCGTGTGTTTGTGTAACTCTGGCTGTTATCAAACGGCGCAACTGTTTCTCACTCACTCTGCTGAGGTTCTTTTTATCACTACATTGTGTTTTAAAAGTGCCTGTAATTGGAAGTTCTCTGGCTGAATCTGTTCTCTCTCTCGTGGCAGGCATTTTTATAATG
The DNA here is from genome assembly GCF_037038585.1 of Patagioenas fasciata. Lineage (NCBI taxonomy): Eukaryota > Metazoa > Chordata > Aves > Columbiformes > Columbidae > Patagioenas > Patagioenas fasciata. The sequence continues at coordinate 6,214,749 of NC_092539.1, forward strand.
GTCGTGATGTGGAAGAGCAAGAAACCTGCCCAAAAATCGGACTGAAGGCCCAGCTGAGGGAGACGAGGGGAAGATGCCCATGCTGCAGTGTCACAACCAGGAAAGGGTTTACCGGCAGCACCCACAGCCCCTACAGAGCACCCAGCACTGAGGGGGCTGCACGCTCCCGCCTCCCTTCCTGCAGAGACAAAACCACTTGTAGTTTACAACTTATGGACCAAAGGGACACAAAACTGACCTCCAGGGCTCATCAAGAGAGGGACCAGAGCCCTGGCTGCCAGGGACCTGCTGGGTTTTGGCCCACGCTGGTGGGAGGGGCTTGGGGTTCCAGCAGCTGTAACTGCCAGAGCGTGAGTCGAGCTCTGGCCCCTGCTCACTGCCCGGCCTCTGAGTGATCTTTCCCGTCTGCTCTTGCTGTGTCCAGTAGTTTGTTCCTTCTGGGGTTTTTTAAACGTTTACATATGGTTGGGGGGGGGTTAATTGGATTTGTGAAGGAGAGGAAATAAATTAAACTGAGTTTGGAAAAGCCAGGCTTGCGTTCTCCATCTCCTGCTGGAAGGGCCAATCACGGTGCTGGGGGGCTTTACCTTCCTGAGGAGGGACCCCAGTGAGGCTGGGCATGCAGAAAATGTGGGGACAGTGCCACTGCTGCCCTGTGCATCCACTCCTGCCGCCATCCACAGATGCCCTGGGTCACAAGGAAGCATTTGGCTCCGCCGCTGGCAGGTGCTGTTCCCGTCACCACTGTCAGACGCTGCTGCGCCAGAGAGAACCTGGCCAGGCTGGGCACACCCAGCCTCACGCTGGCCCTACCAGGGGTAACTCCAGCAAAAGGGGGGCAGTATTGGGGTGCCCTGATCTTTCTCACATGTGCTGTGAACTGTCGCCCCCAAACAGTGGGTGTTCTCATCAGCTCCCGTCCTGCCAGGGGATGATGCTGTTGTTCCTTCTCCTGGTGAGGAATCCCTTGCTCCCCAGCCCCTCGCACACTGTACGTGGCTCAGCTGGCTCTGATGCTGGGTTTGAGCTGGGGCAGGGGGAGGCAAAAAGGGAAAAAATTCAGTCACGTCTCTGAGCATCTGCAGGTGTGTCGCCAGGCGCTGCTGCCCGAGGGCTCCAGCAGCACCCATCGCCTCCTCTTTCTTCTCAGTCCAAGCCTGCAGAGGCCAGAGTTGGGACCAGTTTCAATGTTAGTTCTCATATTTCTTTGTCAACAGCGGGAGAAAACAAAGTCCAGTCCCACTATCTAGGCAGACAGGCAGGCACCAGCTCGCTCTCGGGACGTGTCTCGGGGGCACTTGGTGGCTCAGCCCCACTGTGGGGGCTGCAGGTGACAGTGGTCCCCCCAGGGCCATTGCAATGGGAACTGGGGTGCTGAGGCCTTGCTCCTGAGCCGTTTGGGGTCACTTGGGTCCCCTGGCTGTTGTCACCAGTCCTGAACTCACTGGTGTCCGGTGTGGGTGGGAGCTGGCAGTACACGGAGGTGAGGAAGGGGCTTTGGGACAGTGGGTGGCTACGGGGACCCCTGGGCTGGAGGGAAGCTTGAGAAGGCAGAGCAGGAGCCTGGAGAGAAAAGGGTGCTGGGGTCGCTCCCGGCGCACACGGGCTGGGTTCTGGGGTCGGTACCGGGTCCTGGACACAGGGGATAGGTGGTGGGGTCGGTACCGGGGGCACGGGAGGTAGGTGCTGAGGTCGGTTCCGGGACGGTCGGTCTCAGGATGCAGGGGATGGTGCCGGGGCCAGTCCCGGAGCACGGAGGCCGATGCTGTGTCCCGGTCCCGGAGCCGCGGGCGGCGCTGGGCGGCGGGCGCGTCCCCGGAGGAGCCGGAACTCGGTGCTGGGAACGGGCGGGGGCGGTCCCGGTCCTGCAGCGCCCGCTCCGCCCCGCCAGCCCCAGCCCGGTGCCGCCCGGCCGGGATGCGGGGCCCGGCGGCCGCCCTGGGGGCTCCCGGCGTGGTGAGTGGGACCGGTACCGGGCACCGGGGCGCCGCTCCGCGGGGCCGCCCCTTCCCGGGCTCCGACCCTGCCCTGGGGGCTGCACCGCGGCGGGATGGGGGACACGGGCGGGTCCGGGGCGTGGGGGTTCCTGGCCGCCGGGGGGTCCCGGCACAAGGGGTGTGTCCTGGGCACGGGGGGGGACCTTGGGCATTGAGGTACTGAGGACAGGGGAGTCCCCTATGCCCCATCCACCGGTGCCGCCGCTGAGTCCCCTCTGCGTGCAGGGTGCGAGGGCCCCGCCTCCGGGTGACCCCCGGACTCCGCCAGACCCCCGAGGATGAAGACGCTGGTGAGTACCCCCCGGGACAGAGGGCGCGGGGCCCCGGTGGGCACGGGGTGCAAAGGGCCAGGGGGACCCCATCAGCATCGGGGGGCCACTCACCCCCAAAATTATGCAGTGAGAGGGCACAGCCTGGCAATTGCCGGTCCCCACAGGCAGCATGGAGCACCGGCCCCATCGGCATGGTCATATAGCAGGGGGGGGAATTTCTGCTGCAGGCAGCAAGCGGGGCACAGACACCCCGTGCTCCCCACTGCAGCTCCTCACTGCACCCCGGCCAATGCACCCTCACCCAAGCACCCTCCTCCTCATGCCACATGGCACCACGGAGCCACTGGCACCTGATGTGAGGCTGGTGCATGTGGCCAGATCCCGGAAAATCCTCCCCACTCTACTTCCAGGTCCGGCTGTTCCTGATGCTGGTGTGCGCGGCAGCGGTCGCTGTGCTGTACATCCTGCTGTGCTCCCACGCCTGCCGGCAGCCCTGCTGCTGGGTCCCCGGGGAGCGGGGCAGCCCCGCGGCACCCACCCACCTCAGGTTTCAGGGGTACAGCCGTGTCCCGGATGGGAAGGTGCGTGGAGACGGGGCAGCCTGATCCTCCTGTGCTTCAGTTTCCCCTTCTTCAGGGAAGGGCGGGCTGGGCTGCTGTGTATGCAGCTGCTGTGGAGCTGACGGTGCATCTCCCCACAGCCGCTGGAGCGAGCGCTGTGCCGCCGCTGCGCCGTGGTCTCCAGCTCGGGGCAGATGCTGGGTTCACGCCTGGGACAGGACATCGATGGGCAGGAGTGCGTCCTGCGCATGAACCATGCCCCCACCGCCGGCTACGAGGAGGACGTGGGGGCGCGGAGCACCATCCGGGTGGTGTCACACACCAGCGTCCCGCTGCTGCTGAAGAACCAGCCCTACTTCTTCCAGCAGTCCCGGGAGACCCTCTACATCATCTGGGGACCAGCAAAGAAGATGAACCGGGAGAAGGTGGGCTTGACATACCAGATGCTGCTGAAGGTGATGGAGACCTACCCCCACCTGCAGATCTACACCCTGACCGAGGAGAAGATGGCGTATTGCGATGATGTCTTCCAGAACGAGACAGGGAAGAACAGGTACCACCAGCTCCCAAGGAGCCCCCGTTGGGTCCCTCTGTCACAGAACCTGTCCTCCCCTTGGGCATCCATAGCCCATCTGGGATGGCAGCACTGTGCCACCTGCTCCAGCACAGCCACGGTGCTTTGCAGGATCAAGTCTGGCTCCTTCCTGAGCACAGGCTGGTTCACCATGATCCTGGCCATGGAGCTCTGCGAGCAGATCTGCGTCTTCGGCATGGTCAGCGACAGCTACTGCAGGTGTGACAGGGGTGGCGGGGCAGACACCTGGTGATCCGGTGTCCCCCCGAGTCCCACACCCACCCCAACCCCTCCCACCAGGGAGAAGAACCACTCGAGCGTGCCCTACCACTACTTCGAGAAGGGCCGGCTGGATGAGTGCAAGATGTACCTGGTACATGAGCGAGCCCGCCGCGCTGGGCACCGCTTCATCACTGAGAAAGCCATCTTCTCCCGCTGGGCCAAGAAGAGGAACATCATTTTCACACACCCATCCTGGGCAGGCAGGTAGGGTGGCAGCCGCGGGGCAAGGCGGCAGCTCTCGTCCTGCAACCACACATCCCAGCTCTACCAGTGCCACGGTTCGAAGCCTTTTGCTGAGCCCTGGAGCGGGAAGTCTCCACCTGTGCAGCGGCAGGGCCGGTTCCCCTGGCTGGTGGGTGGGCTGGGACCCCCCATACTGGCGCACGGGGGGCGTGAGCTGGACCCATGGAGTTCCATTGGCTCCGAATGTCTGCCAGGATGGACCCAGGGCGACTACAAAGGTTTGCCACCCGCTCTGCTGGGATGAATATTTAATGCAGGATTAAGCATTCAGACTGCTGGGCTCCAGCACAAGGGGTGGGAGAGCTCAGCTCTGCCAGGGCCACAAGCTGGTGCCTCTCCCAGCGATGAAGATTCACCACAGTCCTTGGCTCATTTGCACCCTGAGACCCAGCACGGGGTGTGGGGTGCAGGGGTCCAGGCTCCCCCGTGCTGCTGCCTTCTGCTGCTCTGTGCCCGAGCAGGTCCCTGCTGTCTTCTGCGTCCCCCCAGCTGGGAAGTGCAGGGGCCACATGCACCCCGGGAGCTCCAAGTTGCCTTGTCACAAGTGCCCTTGGATTCAGACCAAAGCAAATGTGGCCATTAAAAGCATTTTTAACTTGGTGGTGCCTTGTGCTATGCCCCTTGCGACTGCAGGAGATGGGATGGGGTGGTGGCAGCTGGTCACAGGGCTGTGGTGTCCTGCTCTCCTGCCAGACTATAAATAAGAGAGAGAGGTGACAAGGGGGTAGAGCTGAGCCGGAGCATGGGGGAGGGTGCTGAGAGCCCGTGGATGAGATTGCTTGGGAACCAGCAGCTGTGTCTTGGCAGGACGGGCACTGGTCTGGTGTGGATTTCATGCTGGGTCTGGGGCAATCCTCAGCCCCACAGAGTTCAGCAGTGCTGGGCTGTGGGCAGGACGGCTGTCAGGTCCCATGTCCCCCAAGACACGGGACACACCATGGGCATGTGTGCAGCCCCCTGCCTGGCTGCACGGAGCTGCCACAGCGGTTCTTTGAACCTGTAACAAATGCCACGTTTGGGTGGGCCTGGGGGTGTCAGGGGACCATGGAGGGGCAAAGGGAGACATGTTCACTCCTGTTTCAGCTGAGGCCAAGCGCTGGGGTCAAGCGAGGAGTGAGTCGCCTGGGATGCTGCCAGGATAGTGTGAAGGGAAGAGCCCATGGAGCCCTTCGTTGGGTGCTCCAGCTGCCACAACCCCATGCAGAGGCAGGCATCACTAGCATAGCAAAGCCAAAATCCCACCAAATAGATGTCGGTGGATGCAGGTGCCGATCAGCGGTGGAATCCCCTCCTCGCCCCACGAAATCCCCCGGAGAGGGGCCCCCGGCTGTGCAGCCAGCGCGGGGAGGCCGCGGCATCCCAACAATGTGACCCTGCGCCGGGCAGCGGCTCAGGCACCGCCTGCTGCTCCTGGCACTCACAGGCAGAGCTGCCGCCCCCAACCCCTCCCGCTGCCCTCACCGGTGCCCCCGGGGAGGATCACGAACCAGGCTGACGGGCCGGGGGCAGCGCGGCTGGTTCCGCCGTGGCCCAGCCCGGGCGGGCGGCACTAGGACCTCTGCGGCGCTTCCCGGCCCGGGCGGGCGGCACTAGGACCCCCGCGGCGCTTCCCGGCCCCGGGCGGTGCGCGGCTCCCGGGGCTCTGTGCGCGGCGGCGGCCCCGGTCCGGGCGGCAGCAGCGTCGGCATCGGCAGCAGCGTCGCGGTGCATTGCGGAGCGGTCAGTGGACCGGGCGCGTTTCCTCCGGGCCCGTTTAGCCGGTGGGGGGCGGGGGGGAATGGCGCCGTGTCCGGCCGGAGGAGCCGCCCCGCCGCTCCGGTGCACGGTGGATGTGCGGAGGCGGGGGGGGCGCGGGGAAGGTGGGAACTCCTCCCCGGCTCGACGGGGGCGGCCTCCGGCCTGCTCGGTTCCTGCAAAGCGGGGCTGCCGGGGGGAAGCTGGCGTTTCCAAGAGGTGCCGGGGCGGAGGGGTTGCACCCGGGAGCAGGGGAGGATGTGCATGTAGGAGTGGAGGAAGGTTTGCACCCCGGGGGCCCGGGGGAAGGTTTTCACTTCCCAGGGTACAGGAGGATTTGCATCCGGGGCTGGAGGGGGGAGCACCGGCACGTGGGGGTGCAGCGAGATTTGCACCCCGGGGGTGCAGGGAGCGGGTCTGGATCAGCCCTTCCCCGGCAGAGCAGCGATGTGACCCCCGGGGCGCCGCCATGGCCGTGCTCGCCGGAGGGGCCCGGCACCCCCCCGCAGTCCGTGGGGCACACGGGGCGGAGGAGGAGATGACGGACCCCCCTGCACCGCTCGCCACCCACTGCAGATGAGAGCCCCTGCCCAGGTAAGGCCCGCGGGGTCCCCGCTGCGGAGTCACCCGTGGCCTGAGCGGTGGCAGGAACGAGGGTCCCGACTCCTCTCCCCAGGCTGTGCACAGCGAGACCCCTTTGCCCCCACACGCCTGGGTGGGCTGGCACCTTCCTGGGCATCCACACCAGCGCTGAGGGCCCTTCGGGGTCCCCCCAAGTGTCAGCCCAGGCTGCTGCGTAATTTTCCATCCCTGCTTCCCTCAGGGCAATGAGTAAAGAGGCTTCCATCTTTGTATTTTTTTCATTTCTAATTGCTCTGAGTACTTCAGGAGCAGCTGTGACTCACTAATGAGGACTTTAAAAAATGAAGTTGGGTGAGTTCTATTTCTGGGAGGCTGGGCAAGCGGAGGTTGGAGCAGGTGCCGCTGGGGGCAGGCACCTGGGGTGCACCTGAGCCCCAGGGCTGGAGAGGTCCCTGCTGGCTCCAGCCGGATTTCAGTCCATGCATGAGCTGGGTCGTACAGGTTTCAGTTCCTCTCTCTCCAGTCCAAGCCGGTTGTTTTAATGGGATTTCATGGCATGAGCGGCCCATTCACCCTCCCTGACCCTGCAGGTTGGAGCAGCTTCAACCCTGCTGGTGGGGGATAATCCCTCCTGGGAGCGCAGCCCGCCGCGGGATTTCCCTCACGTGATGTGCAGTTGGGTTCGGCTCCTCGATGCCACAGAGCTCACCCAGCCTTTGCCTGTGGCGTTTCCCTTCCCCACACCAGTGCCGGGGTTTGTCCTCCCCTTCAAAGAGGAACCTGGGGGTGCAGCTGGGTGTCTGCCCCGCAGGGCTCTGCTCCAGCACAGCTGGGCTGGGCTGCCTGGTGACTTATCCAGAATCCCCATCCTGGAGCAGTGGGGAGATGAGACACCGAGCATGGTGGTGAGGAGATGGTTCTGGGGGTGACCATGTGCCTTGCAGGTGCTTGCAGGACACCGGCAATCGCTACACGCTGAGGCTGGCACAGAGACATGAGCGGCAGCACGGTGAGTGCCGGGGCATCACCCCAGGGACAGCGGGCAGCTCCCTGGGGACACCAGGCTTCCTGCTGGAGATGCCACCGGGAGCAGGGCGGGATGCTGACACCCGCGCGGTGGGGGCAGCGGCTGATGCTCTCCCCCCGTCCGCAGAGCCAGCGCGCCGCCGCCCTGGGGGTCCTGTTTGCCCTGATCATGTTGCTGATCATCTACAGCTCCGGCAGCGGGAGCGAGGTGTTCCCCTACAGCCGCCTGCGGGGCAGAGCCCGCCGGCCCCCCGACCTCAGGAAGTGGGGGGTGAAAAGCGGGTACCTGCCCGCCTGCGGTAACAAGGTACGAGCTGGGCAGGGAGGTCTGGCTTCGGTGGCGAGTGCAGGATTCAGTTCTCCACTGACATCCAGCCAAATTGTCCCCACCAGTGGGACTCTGGGTCTGCGCGGAACAGCAGTGCCTTGTCCCCCATCCCAATTCCATCCCTCCCTGGTGGGTCATGTTGACACCAGAAGTCACCTGCTCATGGCACTTGTGGTCCCCAGACCCTGACTGCCCACTGCCACCAGTGCGTCATCGTCACCAGCTCCAGCCACCTCCTGGGCACCCGCCTGGGCACGGCCATTGACGGGGCCGAGTGCACCATCCGCATGAATGATGCTCCCACCACCGGCTACGAGGTTGACGTGGGCAACAAGACCACTTTCCGCGTGGTGGCCCACTCCAGCCTCTACCGAGTCCTCAAGCGGCCCCAGGAATTCGTGAACAAGACCCCGGAGACCATATTCATCTTCTGGGGGCCGCCTGCCAAGATGCAGAAGAGCCTCCTGAAAATCATCCAACGCGTCAGTGCCTCCTTCCCCAACATGACAGCCTATATCGTCTCCCCTGGCCGCATGAAGCAGTTTGATGACCTTTTTCGGGGGGAGACAGGGAAGGACAGGTACCTCAGAGCCACCTTCTGCACCATGTCCCCCCTTTTCTGAATCCCAGGGGCAGAGCTGGCTCTTGGGCCGCTCCGTGGGATGGGCTGCAGCACTAGGCTGGGGGTGTGCAGGGTGGGTTGGGGACACTGGGGGGTTCCATCACCCATGTCACCTTGCCCCCTTACCCCTCCCGTTTCTCCTCCCCAGGGAGAAGTCACGCTCATGGCTCAGCACTGGCTGGTTCACCATGGTGATTGCGGTGGAGCTGTGTGATGCCGTCCATGTCTATGGCATGGTGCCACCCAACTACTGTGGGTAAGGAGACCCCCAGGCCCCCGCCCCAGCCCCCTGGCCCCACTGTGGGGCTCACCCCATGCTTCCCCCCTGGCTGCAGCCACCGACCCCCACCCCGCCGCCTGCCCTACCACTACTACGAACCGAAGGGCCCCGATGAGTGCACGACGTACATCCACAACGAGCGGAGCCGCAAGGGCAACCACCATCGCTTCATCACCGAGAAGAGAGTCTTTGCCAGCTGGGCCAGTCTCTACAACATCACCTTCTCCCACCCCTCCTGGCCCTAGCGGCTGCCCCCAGCTGGAGTGGGTGGGGGGTCCCCTGCCTCCCTCTGGGAGCAGTGGGAGCCCCGCATCGTGGTGCCACCCATGAGAGCACTGCCCATTGTGTACAGTGGCTCTTCACACCTGGGATGTGTTGGGTTTTGAGCTGTTTTTTGGGGGTGCTGGGTGGTGTGCACAGGGTTTGGGGTCCCCCCCATGGGTGGGAGGTGTGAGGGTGAGATCCTGCCCGCTCCTGGCCCAGCTGCATCGCAGCCCATCACCCCACAGGTACACGGGAGGTGCTACAGCCCCTCGGGTGGGTTTGGGGTTGCATCACTTTTGGGGCTACTGCAGAGACTGTTTCCCCCAACCCCCTGAGTGTGGGGACCCCTTCTTGGGGCTCAGCCCCCCTCTGCTATCCCCAGCACCCCAATCCCATGGGCATCCTTCCCTCAGCAGAACCCCGCAGTTCTCAGTGGGACCCTGCAGAGGTGACACTGCCACTGTCAGTGCCCCAGCACCCCGAAAACACCCGGCCCCTTCCAGCAGCACTGTGTCCTGCACCCACACTGCCAAAACATTTTCTAACGGAGCAATGGGATTTTGGGGGGCTTTTTGTCGCTTTTGTTTTTTTTATTTTCCTCCTCGCTTCTGGTCTCGGGGTTTGTATTGGGGTTTATTGGCCGAAGGAGCAAGCGGGGGCTGCTCGTTAGCAGTAACGAAGGGGCTGGCAGCAGCCTGTGGCTGGATCCTCATAATTTATTAACTGCTTATAAATTATTTAGAAGTGGGTGCATAGTGGGGGGGCTGGCAGTGTCCCTCGGTACCCTGTCATTGTGGGGGGGGGGGGGGGGGCAGAATTTTGTTATTAATTGCTCAGCAGTGGAGAAGTGGGTTTGGGGAAAAATACAGTGTGTTTGGGTGTTGAGCCCCAGCAGGGGTTACTTGGGGGTGGCTCTCTGCCTCAGTTTCCCTCTAGCTGTGGCCCATCCCCATTGCAGCTGGGGCATTGGGGGACTTGATGCCAGGGGAGGCCGTGGGGGTTTTGTAATGGTTTGTACAGGAATAAACATTGCTGCAGTCTGTTGCCTTGGGCCCTGGCTCCAGGCTGGGTTTTTGGGACTGGGCAGTGGGTGCTGGCGGTGCCATCGCCGGGGTCTCGGAGCCCCTTGGGACCCCCAGCGGTGCTGGCCCTGGGCACTCAGGAGGATGCAGGAAGGGGACTGGGGTGTCCAGGGGGGACCCGTGCCCAGCAGCAGGCTGTCCCCAGCTGAGATCCACCCCCCCGTGCCTGCCCTGGAGCAGGGGACAGCTGAGATATCCCCAACTCACATCACCCCCAGCGAGCTGCCCTGGGGTTGTGGGGCCTTGGGATGGGGTCTGCAGCTGTGGAGGAGGAGGAGGAGGAAAGGCAGGTAAGGCCACTGCACCCTGGGGGCTTTATCCCACACACTGCAGTTTGCAGGGTGGTGGTGCTGGAGGTGGATGGGGACATGGCGATGGGGATGAAGATAGCTGCCCCCCTCTGGGGGAGTGCGATGCAGGTGCAAGGAGACTACGCGATGCTCACAGACCCCCAAACCCAGCAGGATGGAGATTCCCCCGCAGCACCCCATGGAGATGGGGAAACTGAGGCACGGGGGGGCAGTGAGGACCGGCGCAGCCCCCAACCCGGCAGGGTCCGCACCCTCGGCCGTGCGGGGCGTGAGCTGCATCCCTTCCCCCGCCGCGCCGGGCCCCCGGCACAGGCAGGGCTGATGCGGCGGGGGGCGGTCGCTGCCCGTCCCCTGCCCGTCCCCTGCCCGTCCCCTGCCCGTCCCCTGCCCGTCCCCTGCCCGTCCCCTGCCCGCTGGGCGGCAGCGGCCCGCTCCCGGCATGCACCGCGGCGCCAGCGATCTATATATAGCGATAAAACGCCGGGCAGGACAGCAGGCAGCTGCCCGCGCTGCCCGGCCCCGCTGCCTGAGGTCAGTGTCCCCCCGCCCGGCCCCACTCCGGGGGGTCCCGCTGCCGCAGTCCCGCCCGGGCCCGCTCTTGTGTTGGGGGGGGGTCACTGCGGCACCGGCGTTTGGGGAGGGGGCTGTGCCCCGCGCTGCTGCACGGCCGGTAACACCGGCTGGGAACGGGGCGGGCATTGCAGGGGTTGATGGAGCCATTGCATGGGTGCTGGGGGGCATGCTGGGGGCATTGCATGGGATGCTGGGGGCATTGATGCTGGGAGGCTTGCATGGGTGCTGAAACAATTGCAGGGTATACTGGGAGGCTTATGTGGAGTGTTGAGGGGCTTGCAGGGGTGCTGCAGCCATTGTGGGGGTGCTTGGGGGATTGCAGGGGTGCTGGAGCAGCCCAAGCCTAGGCCTGGGGTCCCAGGGGGGCAGCTGGATGCCAAGGGGATGGGGTGGAGGATGAGGATGTGCAAGGGGGACATTGGAGCTGGGGTGAGTTTGGTGGGAGCACCCTGGGGTGCATCCCGTGAAGGCCTTTGGGGAGTCCCCAGCCACACTGCACCCCCCAACCCAAGCCCCTTCCTAGCCCCATCCCACTGTGCTCCCCAGTCAGCACACACTTCCATCTCCTTGGGACCAGGAACCTCCACATCACCCTCACCCTGCACCCATCAACCCAGCACTGTACTGGATCAGGCCCCAAACCCACACCAAGGGCCAGGGGTGCTCCCACCCCCCCTTGGCCCCACCAAGATTGGTGCAGCTATCCTGGGGCTCAGTACCCCCCACAGCTGTGGACCCTAGAGGTTCTGCACCCTCCCAGCCCCCCCAGTCCCTGTAGGGACCATCCCATAGCTTCGGCCCTGTGGGACGTGACCCGGTGCCGGTTTCAGCCGTACTTCACCTCTGCCCTTTCCCAGCTGTAACTCAACCTCATCAACGGCTGCCGGCTCGTTTGGCCCCATCCCAGCACCCCGTCCAGCCGGTTTGGGGTGACACACCGCAAACAGGTTGGGTGCCACAGGGCTGGGTGTGAGCAGGTGGGGTGGCCAAACACCTGCTACGGGGTGATGGGGGTGCAATGGGGTGCTGCAAGACCCCCGTAGGGCACCCCCTAAAAAAACAGCCCAGAGGGAGCTGAGGGGATGCTGCCTCCACCACTCAGTGTCCTGGTGACACCGCTTAGGCCGAGCTGGTTTCCAGCTGCCAGGCAGCACCCTGGGCACAGGGATGTGGTCAGGACAGGAGAGGAAGCCGGTAACGTCACCACGTGTCACCTGGCATGGGGAAGCCCTTACCGCAGCCAGATGGGGCGGGTGGCTGCTGGGAGCCAGGTAGGTGAAGGCCATGGGAGCAGAGGCGCTGAGCTCCCTGTTTGAAGGCCAAGCTGCTATCAGGTCTTTGATCCCCCCAACAGTGGGATAGAAGACCTGACCCCTATCTTGGCCATGAAGCTGGACACTGGCCTTAGGGACCTGTGTGTCTCTGCAGTGCTGAGTTTTTCATCCTGCTCTTCTTCCCTCACAGCCTGAAGTGCTCCTGTGCCTGGACCACGACAGCATGTCAACAGGTGAGTGCGCTGTGCCCCTTGCATCCATCCCTATGTCCCCCTCAGTCCCTCTTACATCCATTCTCTTGGTCCCCCCTGCATCATCTCCCCTAAATCCCCCTGTCCTCCTTATATCCAGCCCCCTGCATCTGTCCCCCTTCCATCCCCCTTGCATCCATACCATTTGTCACTTGCATCCATCCTATCTGTCCCCCTTCCATCCCCTCCCTTACATTGCCCTTCTGTTCCTTCCCCATGTCCTCCCCTTGCTTCCCATCCCTCTGTCTGTCCCCTGTGTCCCTCCAGCCCACCAACGTGTCCCATGTCCCCTTGGTTCCTGCCAACACTTGGCTCTGTCCCCAGCCCTGAGGATCGCCAAGTGCCAGAGGAGTTGAAATTTCAGCCGGCTGTAATCAGGAGATGGGAAAGCAGCCCTGGAGCAGCTTCGCTTTATTTTTAGCTCAGCCTCCCCCCCAGGCATCGCACCCCAGCATCGCCCCGCGCCATGGCTGGTGTCAAGGGACTCTGTGCCTGGGTGCTCAGCAGGGGACAGGGCAGTTAGTGCCACCTGCACGTCAGCCACCAGGCCCAGGGACCGATGCTGGGGTTCAGGGACTGCTGGGGGTCGTGCCAGGTGCACGAGGTGGCCATGCCAACCCAGCCCACCAGGGTGACAAACCAGCCACAGGGATGGACTTGGCCAGTCCCCACCTGCAGTGGAGCCATGCACGGTGACAGTTTCCAGGACACCATGCAGCACTGGGGCTCCAGCCCCATGGCTATGCTGCCATGGGGTGTTTGTGCTTGACCACATCCAGCCTGACCGCTCAGGTGACGAGGACAAGGGGGACACGTGGCTGCTTCCTACTTTGTCTTTATTCCCCAGGGGCCTGGGGTGGGTCGCGTCCATCCCCAGGGACACCTGCTGTGGATTGTGCCCCCTCCGGGGAGAACTCAGTCCCCAGCTTGCTTTCTGGCTTTTGACAAGTATTTATTTTCTTTCTCTCCCCCAGAAAAACTCAAGAACCACAAAATCATCTTCGTGGTGGGTAAGTTGGTGTCTGGTCCTGCCGCTGCTGGGGTCAAGGTCACAGTTCAGCCCTATCCCTCCGTGCCAGGGTTGGGTGTCTGTTGGGACTGGTAGGGCACCTAGGGTGACAGTGTCTGTGGGGATGTGGCAGTAAGCAGCTGGCAGGTGGTGTCCTGTGTGCCATCAGGCAGTGATGTCCTGGGTGCTGTTGGGGTGGTGATGGCCAGGTGCCAATTGGACAGTGACAGCCAGGTGCCAGTTGCCAGCAGCCCATGGACCTGGCATCCCCCAGCCCACCCCAGGAACAGCTTTCCCACCATATCTGATGCTGCACTTGGGGACCCCCTCCCCATCTCACCAGGCTCTGGGGTCTCCTGCGGGTCTGTGTTGCTGCTTCCATCCACCTCTCCAGCTCTTTACCTGTGGGATGGGGCACATGTGGCCCTCATGTGACTTGCAGGTGGCCCCGGCTCGGGGAAAGGGACCCAGTGTGAGAAGATTGTGCAGAAATATGGCTACACCCACCTCTCCACGGGAGACCTGCTGCGGGCCGAGGTCAGCTCAGGCTCGGAGCGGGGCAAGAAGCTGCAGGCCATCATGGAGAAGGGCGAGCTGGTACCCCTGGTGAGTCCACGTGGGGCTGCTGCACCTGAGGGCATGTGGGCAGGGGTGGCTGTGGGGACACCGGGTACCACAGTGATGGTTGGCACGTAGCCTGGGGACACCTCCATCCCTGCCACCCCAGGGAGAAGTTGCGGCAGGGACTGAGGGAGGCCACGTTGTCCCACGTCAGCCCTGGCAGCTCTGTCCCCTCTTCCCAGGACACGGTGCTGGACATGCTGAGGGACGCCATGGTGGCCAAAGCAGACGTGTCCAAGGGCTTCCTCATTGACGGCTACCCCCGCGAGGTGAAGCAGGGAGAGGAGTTTGAGAAGAAGGTGAGTGCTGGTGCCGTGCCGTGCCACCTGCCATCTGTGCAGAGGGTCTCAGTGGTGCCACCAGCAGCCTGGCCTCCCTATCCCAGCAAAGATCCCATCCCAACAGGGTCCCAGCAGCTCCCCCTGCCTTGGGGACAGTGCATCCCCTGGGTACGGTTTGGGGACATCTCTTCAGGATGTCATCAGGCTGACAGAAGGTGACCATGGTGCTAGTGTGGTGGTGATGACAGAGAGCCAGGGCTTGGCCATGGTGTCCCTTTGTTCCTCCGTGTAGATCTGGGGTCCACAGGGACTGCTCTGGTGTACCAGTTGCCCCCAGACCCATGCAGAGGGAGGCAGAGGATGGCACGGGGGCATCTGTGACCTCCATGCTCACCACCACCACCTCCCCAAACCAAACCAGACCCGTGGTGGCTCAATGCAGTGACAACCATGTCGCCCCTGCCCACAGATCGGCCCCCCCACGCTGCTGCTCTACGTGGACGCGGGGAAGGAGACGATGGTGAAACGGCTGCTGAAGCGAGGCGAGACCAGCGGGCGGGTGGATGACAATGAGGAGACCATCAAGAAGCGTTTGGAGACCTACTACAAGGCCACTGAGCCCGTCATCGCCTTCTACAAGAGCAGAGGCATTGTCCGCCAGGTAAGCAGGGACATGGGTGATGCCAGCATCCTCCAGCCCCGTGACCGGGGGTGCAGGTGGTGCCATGGGAGGGGAAATGATGGATGGGGATGATGAGGGAAGAGAGAAAAACTCAGTCCATGCTCATTTGGGGTGGGCTTGATCCCTTGGAGCCTGCTGCACCCTCCAGTTCCCAATACAGAGACCCCCTCCAAGGATGGCTCTGCATCTCTTTGCCCTAAATTGGCCATGATCTCCGCACCCGTGGCCAAAATCCATCCCTGGAAGAGCTCCTCAGGTGACCCCCCCTCCCCAGCTAACCCCTCTGCACCCAGCTCAACGCCGAGGGCTCCGTGGAGGAGGTTTTCCAGCAGGTCTGCTCCCACCTCGACAAACTGTAGCCGACCCCCCCGGCCCCACTCCCCCTCGGCGCGCTCCGGCAGAGACAGCGGAAGCGGCTTTATCCTGTTTTCGTGGACGGAGCCGTGCGGAGGAAATTTCAAGGACATTGTGTTTGGCTCTTTCCCGTCTCTCCCCAGTAAAGTTCACTTTAATGAGCCCAGACTTTATCTTTTTCTTCTGTCGCAGGAAATGAGTTTTTCTTTCCAGAGATTTTTTTTTTTCCTCCCCCCTGTCTCCCCCCACAGCCCCTCTGGAGCTGATTAAGGGCAGGAAGTGGGTGTTTATCCCGCCGGGGCAGCGGGATGCTGCACTCCGAGGAAAGGAGGGAGCATCCCGGCCGCTCGCCCCGGCTTCCCAATCCTGGGTTGCGGGAGCCTGTGGCTGCATCGTGCGCCCGGTCCTGCTCACCCTGATCCCGTTCCATTTGGTGGACCCCCTTGTGCTCTGGGTGTGCGTCCCTGAGCCGTATCCTGCTCATCCATCCCTTCCCAATGCTCTCCCGCAGGCTGACAGGGGCTGGGGGGGGCTTGGATTCAGACCCCGGGCTGGGTTTGGGGATCTCCAGCACTTTCACACCTCTGTGTTTCCTTGTTTCTTTTGTCCATCAGGGTTTATTGGGGTGTGTGGTGACTGCAGCGTGGTGTTTCAGGATGGCACAGTGCACTGGAGTGGGGTGCTCCCTGCCCTGCTGTGCCTGGGCACCCACTGCCATCAGTGCCACCCTATATGGGGACACCCAGCTGAGCCTGGCCACTAGGCTGGGTGTCCTTGTGGGTGAGGGACAGGGTGGGTGTCCTCATGGGGATGAGTTGCAGGGCCCCAGCAGACAGTCATTTGGGGGTGCTGGTGCTGGGGACGGGGATTTGGGGTTTACCCAGCACCTGCAGAGCTGCCCAGGCATGATGCCACAGCAGAGGGGCTGTAGTGGGGTTTACCCAGCTACACTGAGGGCAGGAGGCAGCAGAGCCACAACCCCCCGCAGGGCCCCCCACCACTCGATTTTGCGCCGCTGGGAGCTGGGCCCACAGCCAGGGGGCTGGGGGAGGCCAGGGAGGCGGCGAGGCCGGGGGCAGCCGAGGCCACGGGGCCAGAGTGGAGGAAGGAAGCGAGTGGGAAAAAACAAAAATCCCCGAGAAGAAAATCCAAAGTCACCAAGCTCCGACATCAGCCCGGTGCCCAGGGGGTGAAGGAGCCACCGACGGAGCCCAGGGCATGGTGGGTGCAGCCAGGTGGGAAGGATGCGACCATCCAGCCAGGGCTGGGACACTGCCAGCACTGCTGAGCTGGGGATGGGGTACAGGAGGGACAGGCAGTTTGGGGTGCTACAACCTAAAGCCATGCAGTAGGGAGCAGGGTGACACATCTACCTTGTGCCTACAGCCCTCTTTGGGTGTGCTATGAGTGTGCCTCAGTTTCCCCAGGTGGTGAGCAGGGTGGTGGTGCTGGGAGGGGGGAGACCACAGT
The DNA here is from genome assembly GCF_037038585.1 of Patagioenas fasciata. NCBI lineage: Eukaryota > Metazoa > Chordata > Aves > Columbiformes > Columbidae > Patagioenas > Patagioenas fasciata. The sequence continues at coordinate 6,231,421 of NC_092539.1, forward strand.
ACCCAGCAGGACTAGGCCCCCTGCCCTCTCCCCCCAGCATGGCCCCTGGGTGCTTGATGATGGGGTTTTGGATTATTTTCTTCTGGCTGGAAAGCCTGAGGCCTCCCTGTGAGCTGCAAGGTGGGGAAAGATGCTGTGCTGGGGCTGAACCAAGAGCACAGGGTGGCAGGCACGGGCATCCTGCAGTCACAGCCACCCTCCCATCTGTCACCCTGTCTGTCACCACCATCCCCGGGGCCCAGCACTGAGAGCCTCTTGCTCATTGCAGTGCAGTGTCACCGCGGGGAGAGGGCTGCAGAAGGGCCAGGGATGCCTCTACCTGGTCTTGGTCCTCATCCCTGTCCCCAACCCCGGGAGAGCACCCGTCCCCGCGGTCCCCAGGAGATGGCAGTGCTCTGTCATGGGAGATGTCTGCTGCTCACCCCAAGGTCAGGGACATCTCCGGGGACATCCTGGCTGGTGGCAACAGGCCTCGTTGGCTTCCCTGGGCATCCTCCTGCCCATGAGGATGGAGATCACCCCTGGGGGGTTGCACCCACCCCCAGAACGAGGCTCCCAGCCCCACCATTAGCTGTGTGAGAGCTCTCGCCTCAGGCAGCAGCCGCTGGCACTTGTGAGAGGAATGAAACAGGGGTGGTCCCTGGGTACCTCCAGCCACCCCATGGCTCCAACTTTGGTGGTGCTTCACTGCGATCCCTTCACCCAGGCAGCTTTGTCTTTGGGGACCTCCCACCCTCAAATCTGCCAGCTAGGGGGTGGTGTCCAGACAGGGGTGTCGAGGCAGTCCCCAACAGTGCCCTGGGCAAGGGTACAGGCTGGCAGCTGTGCTGTGGGACCCTCTGCCTGCCCCATGGCCTCAGGGTGGGCATCCAGGATCATGGGGCCGCCATGGACCTGGGAAATGGTGACTTGGCTGATGTGCTGGCTAGGGGCAATGTGGGCCACATGTTGGGGTGCCATGGGGCATCCCATCACCATCACCTGGGGCAGCCATCTCCTCACTGTGTGGGTCGGGCTGTGCTGCGACAGTGTGCATGGACACAGTTTGGGGGGCACACCTCACCCGGGCACTTCCAATCTCCTGTGTCACACCCCTCTGCTCACCAGTGCCAGCCAAAGGGGAGTCCCTGCGGACACCCACCCCGGCTGCCGGTGCCCCCCGGCGCTCAAGGCGCTTCCAGCGCACCCCTCTGGAGGTGATGCCCCGCGCTGCGCTGTGGGGAAACTGAGGCACGGCGCCTCCCGGAGGGGAGGCCCCCCATCTCCCCCCCGTTGTGGGCGGCTGCCACCGCCCCCCCGCCGCCGGCACGGCCCCAGCGCCGCCAGCGGCATTTCCTCCCGGCTCGGAGCCGCGCCGCCCGCGGACCCTCCTCCGAAGGGAGTCGGTTTCCTGCCGCCGCCGCCGCCCGGCACTCGGCGCTGGCTCCCGGGGAGGACATGGGCCCCCACGCCGCCCCGCTCCTGCCGCTGCTGCTGGCCCTGCTGGGCCGCCCGGGTGAGTGGGGCTGGGGGGACACCGCGGGGGACACCGGCATGGGACCTCCGGGATGGAACGTTCGCCGGCGGGACCCACCAGTGACTGCGTCCCGGAGCAGCCCGGGCTTGGTGGGGTCTGAGTCCCCGCGGGGCGGTGGGTTTGCGGATGAAGAGGTCCTGGCTGTGCTGGCAGTGTCACCCCTGGGAACCCCTCGGGAGAGAAGGGTTTGGGGGACAGTCCTGAGGGTGGGAAACGTCAATCCCCCTCAGCCTCAGGGAGGAACCCACCGCACAGCCCTGCCGCTCCTCGGGACCCCCGAAATCCTGGCTGCGTCACTGGGGTTTGCGAGTGTCCAAGGCGCCACTGCTGCTCCCTGGCCGAGGCAATGGCACCCGGGGAGGACTGGGGTGACTTTTGTGGCCTCCTGTCACCGCGGGGTTTGTGAGTCAGAGGGAGCTGGGGACATGGAACGGGAAAAAGCCTGTAAAGCCCCGTGTCGGCCATGGGGACAGAGTTTGGGGCTCGTGTGCACCCGGAGCAGTCGGGCAGGGAAGCACTAAAGCCACCCTGGGGTCCCTGCAAAGCCACAGGAGGAATTTCAAGGGGGGACAGAATTGGGGACACCCATGACAGTTGGAAGGCAGGGAGCTGAGGGACCTGGGGACACAAGTCACTGGTGGAGGGAAAGGGAACTGGGAGGGAATGGGGAGGCCGAGGCCAGTGACACAACCTGTCCCAGCTGGGTCAGTCCCTGCTGGCCACCGTGGGGCCAGCGCTGGTGGGTGCTGCTGGGAGTCCCTGCTGTCAGGCTCAGCACCCGCTCCCTGCTTGCTGTCACCCCCGGTCACTGCCCCATAGCTGTGGCACGCTGTCCCTGTCCAGCGAGGCTGTGCCATATGAGCCATGTCCCGTCTGTGCTGTATGGTCCCCATCCGGCGCAGCTGTGCCACAAGGTCCTTGTCTCCCGTAGTTGTGCCATACAATCCCCGTCCTATGGCTGTGCCATGCAGTCCCCATCCTGCATAGATGTGCAGTGAGGTCTGGGTCCTATGTAGCTATGCAATACAGTCCCTATCATATAGCTGTCCCATAAGGTCTGCATCCTGTTTAGTTGTGCCACAGAGCCCCTGTCCTCTCTATCTGTGACGTATAGTCCCTATACCACATAGCTTATCCTACACAGCTGTGCAATGTCACCTCTGTCCTACATAGCTGTGACACACAGTCTATGTCTTTTGTATTTGTCCGTTACAGCCTCCATCCTATATGGCTGTGCTATATGGGCTGAGTCCTATGTAGCTATGCCATGTGGTCCCCGTCCTGAGTAACTGTGCCATATAGTCCCTGTCCTGTATGGCTGTGCTATATGGTCCCCATTCTGATTAGCTTAGCCATATGGTCCCTGTCCTATATGTCTGTGCTATATGGTCTCCATCCTACATAGTTGTGCTATACAGTCCCCATCCCACATAGCTATGCCATACTGTCCCTGTCCTGTGTTGCTGTGTAATGAGGTCCTTATCCTAACTGTGCTATACACTCCCTAGCCCATATAGCTGTGCCTTATGGTCCCTGTCCTACGTAACTCCAATGCAGTCCCTGTCCTATGTACCTGTGCTATACAGTCTGTCATATATGACTGTGCCTGTATGGTCCCTGTCCTGTGTAGCTCTTCCATAAAGACCATGTACTATTTGTCTGTGCCATGTCATCCTCAACCTATTCAGCTGTGCTATGTGGTCCTCATCCTATGTGACTGCCATATCGTCCCTATCCTATGTTGCTGTGTTATGTAGTCCCTGTCCTGTGTAGCTGTGCTATACAGTCCCCATCCTATGCAACTGTGCCATGTGATCCCCATCCTGCCCAGCCGTGCCACACAGGCCATGTCTTGTCCATCTGCTGCCTCTCCTGTGGGGCTGGGGGTGCCCATGGTGAGCACAGTATCAGGGGGTGCAGGCTGCCCACGGCAGGTGAAGTACCATGGAACTTCACAGACACAGTAGCCTGCCAGATGTGGGGGACTTTGTCCCTCCCCAGCAGGGACCAGCGCTGCTCCCACAGGGTGAGCACGGTGCTGGGTTCTCCCTTCCCATCCCTGGGCAGAGGCCCCTCAGTGCCTGGCCGATTTACAGAGGGACAGGAATGACATCACCTGTGTCAGCCCCAAAGCCTCATCCCATCTGAGCCCTGATGCCACCTCTGCATGGTCCAGAAACCCAGTGGTGGTTCAGAGGGTGACAACTCTCCCTCAAGTTTGCAGCACAGGGTCCATCTTCATTCCTGACCCGGGCTGAGACCGACCAGCTCATTACACAAGTGCCAAGGCGGCACAGCCGGATGCTGGGATGCTGGAGTGGCGCTGCCCGTCCCATGGGGCATCCTGTGCTGCTGGAGCCACCCTGGCTCAGCCTGGCACCCCTGGGCATTGCTCTCTGCCCAGGGCCTTTGATCTGCTCCCAAAAACCCAGGAATCCCCTCCCCCAAAGTCCCCAAACCCCCAGGGAGCCGTTGTTGAACCATCCTGGTCTTGGCTGTGCTGAAATGAGGGAGAAAGCAGGCGGCTGGAAAAACATAAAGTGGATTTTCTTTCTTTCTTCCTTTTTATTTTTTTTCCCTTTCCCGGAGTACAAAAATAACAGTGCCCTTATCTGATCGCCCCGGGCGGCCCAGCTGAGCCCCCTTATCTGATCCTGACATAATACTGGAGCCCGCTGCTGCCTTCCCTGGGGACAGACGGTGCCCGGCTGGCACCACTGCCCCGCGTCCCCTCCACTGGCATCACTGCCCTGCACTGGGGACGAGCCTGGCCATGTCCCCAGGCCCTGTCTGATGTCCCCATGGGATGCTGCCGGAGGTGTGACGAGCTGCCTGTCCTCTGCCCAGCCATGCCGGGGGCCACGTGGCCGTGCCCAGTGCCGTCGAGGCAGGAGCGAAGGGGAAGAGGGATGGGGCCTGTGGCGCCCAGATAAGCGGCTGTTTATCTTCCTCCTGATGCTGCCGGCCGCGCGGCCGCCGCGCCGAGGGGAGGAAGCGCCGGACAATAGGTGGGCCTGCGGCAGCGTCACCAGGGGGGGTCTGTGCCGTGACCCCGCTGCCGCGGTCACACCACCCCGATGGCGAGACACGGGCTGGGGATGTCGTGATGGGCACGACGTGGCATGGGTGGCACTTTGCTGGCTGCTGCATCCCAAAACCTTGGTGATGGGAGCATCATACCCTCCATTCCCGCTCCCCATGGAGGTGGCTGGGTAGCCCTGATGTGGGGTCCTGTAACCTCCTGGTGTGGTGGCTGGTGCCACCAGAGATGGGAAAGGATGGGATGGGAAGGGATGGGGCTCGGGGACCACCTCTAAAGAACACAGCACCCTAGGCACTGTGTACCCATGGGGAGCCCCCACCCACAGCTGTGGGGCTCCATCCTGCCCAGCCCCTGCAAGGGACACCCACAGGTTCAAACAGGTCCCCAGGACACCTTCCAGCACAGGAGCAGCTCAAGGACAGCCTGGCCGCAGCAGGGCTGCCCAGGGCAGGGGAAATAGCTGAGGCAAATGGGGATTTACAAGATCAGGCCTTCAAACGGCTGTTTGCGCTCAGGATTTCCCTTGGCAGCCGCTCACTGGCCCCGCTCGCTCCTGCGCCACGCGGGGGGTTCGGGATGGGGCGAAGCTCACGCCTCGGCGCCCGCGGAGGATGAGCTTTACGGCCATTTCCATACCTGAGCTTCCCCCTTTCCTGCGGCACGGGGGGGACGTGGGGGGGTTTCCGCCACCGCCCCAGCCTTCGGGGCAGCCGGGTGCGAGTTTTGGCAGGCAGCAGTGCCGAGGAGGGACAGCAGATTTTTCCAGCCCGGATCCGAGGGTCATTAACGTGATCACAGCGGGGGCCAGCAGCGGCAGACGAGCTCCGAGCAAACACGTAGCAGATGGTCCCGCGGGCGCTGTGCCAGCAGCGGGGCTGCGGTGGTGCTGTGATGGTGACACGGGGACAGCACCGGGGCTCGTGTAGCATTGCAGCCCCTTCCTGCGTCATGTCCCTCTCCGTGTTGTGTCACCCCACGTCTGCATGGCGGGCACTGATGGTCTCTTGTTTTCCATCCAGATGCTGGGAGAGCCGAGGGCTGTGACTTGCAGCCGGTGACGGCGGAGCCGCCCATCACCCTGTCCTACGCCACCAGCACGGTGCCGCGGGGCTGTGTCAGCAGCAGCTTGGTGGGCACGGACCGTGAAGTCCATGTCCTCAGCGTCAAGTGGTCCAAGGTGAGCGAGCGGGGTCCTGCCACTTGTCACCATGGCACTGTCACCCCTGCACTGTCACCCCAGCGCTCTCCCTGCCTGTCAGGGTGTCCCGGCTGTCAAAACCATTTCCTCTAACTAAGGAACAGTGAGAGGACCCAGATTAACCTTTTCCATGGTGCTTTCACTGAGCTTCCCCTCCCAGCTCAGCTGCGGATGTTTCTGGCTCTGATGGGGATTTAAAGTCTTTAGAGGCAACTTTTTTAACAGCCCCTGCTGCCGGGGCTGTCCCTGTGGGGGATGTCCCAGGAACCCCTGTTTCTCGGGGGAGGTGGCTTGGTCCCAGCTCAGGAGCAGGGCAGAGCCATGGGTTCTGATGGCGACCACACTGGGGAGGGAGGGAAGGGAGGAAAGCACATCGCTTGATGACGACTGAGTGGAAACCTGGCTGCCAGCATTTGCATCGCCTGCCGAGGGGTGATAACCATGTGGGTGTTTTGGGTATGGGGGGGCACAGAGCAGCAGCAGGGCTGGGGGAGCATCCTCGGCTGGCGCTGCTGCTGGGTTGTGCTGGTGCATGGATTTGCACCAACACACAGGTTTGCACAACTGCTCTGCAGCATGTCACAGCTCCCTTGGCACTGGCTGAGCCCCGGCAAACCCAGCACCCGATTTTGGCTCAGACTTGGGCCGACTGGCGCCACAGTCCGCCTGCCACCACCTCCCAGCTCTCCCAGTTCTGCTTTTCAGGGGAAGGCGGGAGCTGGGCTGGGATCCGCTGGGGAGAGTGGGTTTTGCAAGGGCCCCTGTACCACAGCCTGGTGTGACCTGGCCCTGGCACCTCGGCGCCAAGGCTGGGGTGCCCCAGAGTTGTCACCGGCGGCGGCGGGGGACACGCACTGATGTCACAGCTGTGGCACCAAGCCCTGTGGCGCATGGGGGAGCCAGGCAGGGACGCGGCTCCACTTATAGAAGAATTACTGGAAGCTGCTTTCTATAAGCAGATCCCCACGATGCATTAAAAAAAAAGAAAAAATAACCTGAAAGGCGGCGGCGGGGCAGCGGCGAGGCTCGCGCAGCCGAACAATGGAGCGCCGCAAAACACGAGGCAGGAAAAACAGCCGCCGGCTCCTCGTTGACGCGCGGGGCCACCCGGGGTCCCCGGCCACCCACGCTGGCCGCAGGGCCACAGCCAGGTCAGGATGCCCACAAGTCCGTCCCGCCGGCCCCGCACTGGCAGCTGCCTCCCCCCGCCCTGGTTTTCCCGGCTGCCGCCTGGCTCAGCACTTTTGCAGCAATGATTCAGGTGGCGGTTGCCAAACTTATCACCTGGTGTTTTGGCTTCCCCAGCTGGATGTGCAGCTGGAGGCAGCCGGGCAGTGCTGGCCGCGGGGAGCAATGCGTGCCGCTGTTTTGCCTCCGGCATCCGTGCGCGCCAGTAGGGCCAGTCCCAAGCCTGGAGTGGCTGCGTGATACTGGGACCAGGCTGGGAAACCCTCAGGGCGATGTCCCGGTGCGTGGGTTGTCAGTCAGAGACGCCACGGTACCCACAGTGGGGATGCTCCGGTGCCCGAGGTGGGGAAGCTGGAGTGTCCCCCCCACCCCAACCCTCAGCATGGGTAAACATCCATGTGGCATCTCTGCATCTCCTCACCTGCTCCCTAAAGCCGGCCACCACTGCCTCCTGCGTGACTCATGCTGTGGGCCAGCCAAGGGCTCTCCCTGCTGCCTCTGGTGCTGGGGACAGGTGGGGTGACCAGGGAGGACAGGCAGGGAGGTGACAGCAGTTGGGGCAGGGTGGCTGCAGTGGTGACGCTCTCCCTGTCCTCCCCAGGTCTCTGCCTTTCCACTGAATGTGTTCATCACACCGCGAACTGGCAGCTGTACCAAGCCAGCGGTACTCGTCCTCCTGTGTGCCCGCTGTTTGGCCACCATCACCTCCTCGTGCCCGGACCTGCTCGTCCGCACCGTGAGTGCCACAACCTTTGCGGGGGGCTACAGGGCTGGGGCCATCACTGGAGATGTTTTAGGCAGTGTCCCTGGAGGAGACTGGTCCTCCATCCCCAGAGATGATGCTCACAGTGCCCTGGGGAGGAGGTGACACGCTTGGTGGCTGCTGGTGGCGTTGAGCATGGGGCTGGCCAGGCAGGGAATGACGCACAGGGCTGGAAAAAGCTCCCGTTTCCTCCGGCCGGCGGGAGGAAGGTCAGGGATGGGATTTGGCTCCAGTGAGCTGAGCTGGGGCTGGGCGCTTTGTTAGCAAAATAAACCTCCTGCTTTGTTTGCAGCTAATAATAAAGTGGGCTGAGCTCCCCGCGTGCCGCCAGCCGCCCACGCCGCTCCCAGCCCGTGCCCCAGAAAAAGCCCCTGTTTATCCGGGGTGACTCGCCAGTCACGATGAGATCGGGGCTCCAGGGGTACCCACCGGTTTAACCTTACACCCGCATCCCCCATGCTGGGGAAAAGGCTTGCCGTGCTTTCCTGACACCAGCCCACGCTGGGGAGGGATGTGCCTCGCTGTCCACCCTGGCTCAGGCTGCCACTCACCCCACAGGATGCCCACCACAACCTGGGGACCACCATGACACTGGGACCCGAGCCACCCATGGCCACCAGCGAGGGGCAGCTGCTGGCCTGGGCTCGGGGCACCTATGGGGGCATCACGTCCTACAGCGAGTTGCGGGACCCCCGCTGGGTCCAGCTCCGCCTGGGAGAAGGTACATGGGGCTGGGGGCTGGCGTTGGGGGGACAGCGGGGCAGCAATGCTCTTCGTGTGCTTGACGGGTGACAACCCACTGGGGCAAAGCACAATCCCGGGGGAGATGCTATGGCGAGCAGTGTCACCTCGCCCAAGCATCTCCCCATCCACTGAGCCCAGTTTGGCTTGGGTGACCCTCCCCACCTCTGCAGACGCCAGCAGCCCGCCAGACTGTGTCCCCCAGGAGCACTTCGATGCGTCACTGCACCTCGAGACCGAGGTCTTCTTCCATGGGATGAAGGGCTGCTCACGCAGAGACACCCAGAGCACCAGGGACAACCCGAGCACCAGGGCCGCCCACATCATCCGCCTGCAGCCCGAGCCCAGGTATCAGGTGGTGCTGGCAGCGGCAGGGTAATGGGACATGTGGTGGTACGGATGATGGGACACGTGGTGGCATGGGTGGCGGGACATGCTTGGAGATGCTTGGGAAGGGATTGGGGTGTCCCACAGGCAGAGCTCCCCCATCCCGAGGGGGTCTATGGGATCTGCAGGCAGAGGAGGCTGATTTGGGGGGGCATGTCCTGGTTTTGCAGCTCCCTGGTCACAGAGGTGAACCTGTCCCTGAGCTGTCCTGAGAGACCTGCGAGCAACCAGAGCAACCAGCTCCTCATCCTGCAGAGCCGAGCCAACCTCACCTGGTCCCTGTCCGTCAACAACTGCCACATCCAGTTCATGGTAGGGCTGAGCGGGACGTGGGGGTGTGGGGGGGTGTGTGTGTGCGTGCCACCCTCGCCAAGGGGGCTGGTGGCGGGGGGCGATGGCAGGAGGGCATCTGCGGACATTGGGCACAGGGAGGTGACAGCCCCCTCACTGTGAGCCCTCGTGATGGAGACCACCCCAGAAGCTGTCCCTGCCTTGAGTGTCCCCAGCTGTCCCCATCCCTGCTCAACCCCTCCCGTGCTGCCCCCTCCCGCCCCATAGGCCTCCGGGAACTACAGGATTGCACCCGTCTCCTCGATGGTGCTCACCGGGGAGCTCCTGCCTGACACAGAGCGGGGCCTCATCGCCAAAGCCTTTGAGAAGAACTACAGCATCGTCGCCTCCTACTCCGTCATCCCCACCAGCACCCGCGTCAGCCTGGAGATCCAGGAACACGGTGAGGCCCCCAGCGCCCTGGGGCTGGGGGTGATGGGGGGTCCCACCGCCCCCGCTTAGCACCCCATCTCCCCGTCCCGCAGAGGCAGTCAGGAGGGTACCCACAACACCCACTCCCCCGGCCCCCACTGCCTACTCACTGCCCAGCATGCTGCTGCTCACGCTCCAGCCCTGGAAGTGCACGGATGATACTATGGAGATCATCATCGCCAGGTCCCACCTGGAGGTGAGGGCTGGGGAGGGGTCCTGCTACCCATCAACATCACCCAGGGGTGCTCTGGGTGGCATGGGATTGTCCCCAGCCAGTGGGTGATCACCAGGTTCTTTTCTCCCAGCCCATCAAGGACGTGGTGAACATCACTCTGCGGGACATCAGCTGCCAGGCAGAGAAGAACGCCACTCACTTCATGCTGAAAACCCCCCTCAGCCACTGCGGCACCTCGCTGGAGAGCAGAGGCCATGCCAACAACGAGGTGAGGGGGCTGGCCGGGGTGCTGCCCCAGATCCGCTGACACCCCATGTGGGGCTTCAGTGATGCCTGGTGGGGTCTTCTGCACTGAGACCTCCTTGATTTTTGCATGGCTGGAAACATCTTGCTGTGGCCCAGGGCTGAGCCCTGTCGCTGTGACTGGGTGCTGGGGGGTGCAGGTGGGACCCCCCTGTCTCATCCCCTCCCAGCCCAGGGTGGAACCCCCTTATCCCCTCCCAGGGCAGGGCCATCCCATCTTATCCCAGGGTGGGACCACCCCATCCCCTCCCATTGAGCACAAGAGACCCCCAACAGTGGGGACCCCTTGGCTCACCCAGCCTTCTTCACCTTCTCACAGCTCATCCTCAACCTGGCCAAGGGCACGGTGCTCCGGAGCGTGCGGGTAAGAGCCAGGTTTCCTGGCAGGTCCAGGCTGGGACCGCAGGAGGAGGGTGCTGCTGCCACCACCGTTGCCAGGGTGACCTCAGCACTGTCCCCACTTGCAGGTGGCTTTCCAGTGCAAGATCCCACGGGAACTCTTCCTGCGCCTCTTCCCCACCGCCGCCTTCGAGGCCCCACAGACAGAGCTGGAGATCAACAAGGAAACCTTTGTGCAGGTACCACCGCTGGCTTGGCACCACAGCTCGGGGGGTCCAGCTGTCCCCTGCCTGGTGAGACCCTGACGGCGTGTCCCGTGTCCCCGCGGCAGGCGTCCATGCGGTGGGAGGACCACCCGGCGGACCTGCAGCTGAAGGAGTGCTGGCTGGTGGCGCCGGGGCGGGAGCCGGTGCTGCTGCTGCAGGGTGGCGAGGCGCGGGGCGCAGGGGTGGCCATGCTGGAGGGGCCCCCCAGCAGCCGCGGGAGGAAGATCTGGCGCTTCCGCTTCACCTACGCCATCCCCGAGGGCGGGCGCGTCCCCTTCTCTGCCACCCTCAAGTGCAAGGCTGGTTTGCAGGTCAGTGTAACACCCCCCCGCCCCGTGCCGTGATGCCACCATGCTGGTCCTCACCATCACTGGTGGTGAGGAGCACTGGTGGCCAGGAGCACCATCCCTGCTCCCCATCCCTGTCCTCCCTCCGTCTCACCCCAACCTCCCTTACAGAACAACACCATCTTTGAGAAGGTCCTGGAGGTGACGGTGAAGGATGGCTGGCGGCTGCCCAACAGTGAGTTGGGGACAGGGGAGGGGGCTGGGGTGGGAATGGAGGTGGGAAGGGACCCCCCCCACACACAATGTGGTGATACTGATGGACTCGTCCTCCCACAGACCGCGGGCTGGGGCTAGCCGCCGTCCTGGGCATCACCTTCGGCGCCTTCCTCATCGGGGCTCTCCTCACCGCCGGGCTCTGGTACATCTACTCGCACACCCGTGAGTATCCCCCACCCTGGGAACAGCCGTGGTGGGATGGGGGGCCATACACACGTCCCCTGCTGGGTTGCCTATGTTCCCCACTCCAGCCCAAATCCACCTGGTAAGCAAGGGACCAAGCTCCTGCTTCACCATCATCCGTATGGCTCTCCTGGTGATGCCAGGGGGGTAATTACACCGCTTGGGGTGGCCACAGCACCCCAGGGTCCCCTCCACTGCCTTGGGGTCCCCCTCAAAACCTGCCCTCCCTCTTGCTCCCAGTGCCACTATGGTCACCTGTGCCCATCTCCATGCTGGGGGCTCAGAGAGCAGCAATCCAAGAGGGTTTGTGCATGGGGGGCTGGAGGGTCCCGTGGGGATGAGCTGTGGCCCCCGCCAGCCGCCCTGAGTCTGGTTTCCCCTCGGCGTTTCTCCCCACGGCGGGCGGCGTGAGCCAGGTCCCATCTCCAAACTGCAGCCGGTTTCCAGCACGGCCCCGGCCTCGGAGAGCAGCAGCACCAACCACAGCATCGGCAGCACCCAGAGCACCCCCTGCTCCACCAGCAGCATGGCCTGACCCGCCTGGGCCCCCCCGAGCCCACCCAGCCCGTGGCCACCGGACTTGGGGACCCACCCCAACCCCATTAAGCCATTTTTTTTTTGCCCCAAATCTCAGGCCGAGCCCAGAGGGGGTCTCCGTTACTCATTCAGTGAATGCTTTGGCCCCCCAAGGGCAGCCCGTGCTGGGGGGGGGCACCTGCAACCCCCACCTGGGAGTTCCCCGATGCTGGGTGCACCGGGGAGGCGGATAGAGCAGCTACTGCCAGAGCCCCCCCAAGGCTCCCCATCAAATGGGGGGTGGGGCAAAAGTGGGTGCCCCCAGGACATGCCCCAGCATTTGGGGTGATCCTCATGCCCCTCCCGCATCCCTCCAAGAAGGCAGCGGGTACCGCTGGGAGAGCAAGTGGTTTATTGGGGGGGGTACAGAGCTGCTGCCCCCACCACAGGGTGATAGGTGGAAACTACCCCCCAGCTCCCTATCCAAGTTACAAACTTTTATTAATAATAATAAAAATCTCCCCTACATTAAATTAGTCACACCCTGATTCCGAGCCTCACGACGGCTTGAGGCTCCCACATACCGCCCCCCCCCAAAGCTGCCCACCCCCTGGGCACCGGGACCCCAGCACAGTCTGGGGCAGCCCCCCCAGGGCCCTCCCAAGGTGGGCTGGGGACCCGGAGCATCCCCCCCATGGCCAGTGTCCCCAGGAGAGGCACAGGCAAAAGGCACTGGAGTAAAAAGGGCCAAGCTGGGATCGGGTTGGGCGTCCCACACCCCCCCACCCCAGCGGCCTCCGAGCATCAGCAGCAGCAGAACCGGCACTTCAAGTGCAAAGAGGTGCAAAGCCCCAGCCCCCCATTTACTGGGAGAGTGTGGGGTCGAGCAGCCGCAGGGCCCCCCCCACCAAGTGCAGGCTGCCGGTGACCAGGACGTGGATGGCGGCCGCCTCCCGCAGCAGCACAGCCCCACTGCTGGCGGCTGGCGGGGGGTGGGCGCCCGTGGCAGTGGGGGCTGCCAGCTGGGGGTCCCGGCCCTGCGCCACCCACCGCAGCGCTTGGGCCAGGCAGGGGAAGACGAGGGCTGGGGAATTGAGGGGTCGCGGGGCCGGGGGAGCCAGGAGCAGAGTCCCTCGGGTGGGGACTGGCTGCAGCAGCCCCCTTGCCCGCAGAGGGGCTGGGAGCCAGGGGTCCTGCCCCCCCTTCTCCTCCAGCAGCCGGGTCCATGTCTGCTGGTTCTCCAGGCAGCGGGTCAGGGCATTATCCAGAGTCACGTTGAAGTTTTGCTGGTCTGGGAGGGATGGGGATGGCGGTCAGGGATTAAGAGGGGCCGGGGAAAGGTTGGGGATGGGGGGGGCTGGACTGCCCAGGACTCACCTGCGTTGCTGGCCACAGACACCTCTGTGAAGTTGGGGCAGAAGACGGCATAGTCAAAGTGGCACGGCTGCAGGGAGAAGGGGGTCAGTGCCATGGGGACGCTGGGAACCCTCCCAAAGGACTCCGACTGGGATCAGTCCCACTCCTCTGGGGCTATAGGGGTTTGGTCTGGGGGTAACCCGAGTCCTCCCTGCACCCAGGGCTGCGAGACCTTTGTGAGGGTTGGGGTACAACCATGGGCAGATGGACAGACAGACAGCACCTTGCAGCTCCCACACCCACAGCAAAGTCAGTCCCAGCACAGGCAGAGAACCCAGGCGTCGGGGCACAGAGAGCCCCCCATTCCCCTCCTAAACCTCACCAGCAGCAGTTTGAGCAGCGCTGCCGTGTCCCGGTCCCCCGTGGCGTTGAAGAGCAGCACACGCACCTCGGAGCCACTGTGGGGACAAACGGCAGGTGGTCCATGCCCCACGGGGATGCCCAGCACCACCACCCTGGGTGTCCCCATCGTGTCCCCCCCTTACTCGTGGGGCTTGTCCCGGTTGAGGGCAGCCTGGCGGAACCAGCGGACACAGGCCTGGATGCTGCTGGTGGTGTGGGCCCCGTCCAGGTACCACGTCACGGCGCCGTGGGGCAGCACCTGGGTCCGGCCCAGCCACTCTGTGTCCCGCAGACCTGGGGAGGGGGCACAGGGCAAGGCTGGGACTCCCATGCCCCCCCACCAGCACCAGGACCACCGCAGGTGGCACCAGCCCAGCGTGGTCCCCCAAGCCCCGCGACATGGCAGGGTGGGGGGGTCCTGGCATGGCCGTACCACACCTTGGATCATGGCCTCGGTGGGGTGAAAGGTGGGCGCCAGCGGCACCGGCCTCTCCACCAGCTCGGCGTCCAGCGTCCAGTGTCCTGCTAAGACCCTGGGGACAGCAGCGGGGTCCAACCCCTCCATCCCCGTCTCCCCCGCCTTACCGCGGCAGCCGCGGCGCTGCAGCCACGTCCGTGCCAGCTGCAAGGCCAGGGCAGCGTTGGAGCGCTGGTGGGCACCCGCCAGCCCCAGCTCCAGCGCCCGCCCGTCCCGCTCGAAGGTGTCCAGCTCCGGGCAGAGGTAGAGGGGACACTGCAGAGAGAGGAGGCTGAGCCCCTGGCCATGGGGTACCCTCCGTGTCACCCCCCCTTCCCTGTCAATGCACTCACCTCCCGCTCCCGGGCTCGGTCCCTCAGCACCTCGAGCGGCCGCTCCGGCTGCGCCACGGTGAATGCTGGCACACCGGGCTGTGGAGGATGGGGGTACTCAGGGGGATGGGGGAGGGCACCCCAAAACCGTGAGCAGGGGGAGGACTGGATCCGCCTACCTTAAAAATGCCCCCCTTCTGCCAGGCGATCTTCTCCATGGTGTCCCCCAGGATGCTGGTGTGGTCGATGCCCAGGGAGGAAACCCCACACACCACCGGTGCCCTGGGGACGCAGTGTGGCAATGTCCCCACTGTCCCCCCACCACAGGGACACCAGGCCCCAGTGGCCCTAGGGAATGGGCTTGGAGCCCCCAGCTCCTACCTGATGATGTTGGTGCAGTCGTAGGCACCGCCGATACCAACCTCCACCACCGCCAGGTCCACCTGTGGACACCGGAGCTGTCACAGGGCCACTGGCAGCACTTGTCCCCGTGGATTTGGGGACAAAGGTGGTGCCAGGTCCTTGTCACCACCCCTCAAAACCTGTGGCGGAACACGTGTTCCACTCATGGGGGTCCATCCACCCACCATAGTGTCCCTCGGGTACAGCCTGATGGAAGCCCCATGTCCCCTTTCCTACCCTGAGGTCCCTGCCAACCTGATGTCCCCACCACAAGCTGGTGGCCACCACCACCCACCTTCTCCTGCAGGAAAACGTGGAAGGCCATGATGGTGAGGAATCGGAAGTATGCCGGCATGCTGGTGCGTGCCGGGTCCTGCCAGGCAGAGCGGGTGTAAGGGGAGAGCACAGGGTGTTCCCAACCGACATTGGGGCACATGGCCCTGGGGAGATGTCCCTGAGGACGGGAGTACCCCCGCAAGCACCCACCACCCCTACCTTGGTCTTCTCCAGGCGGTTGTAGACAAGCCAGAAGTACTTGCTGAAGAGCTCCTTGCTGATGGGCTGCCCGTTGATGCGGATCCGCTCGCGTACCTGGACGAGGTGAGGGGAGCTGAGGGGGCAGAGGGGGAGGCACAGTCAAGCACAGCACCACCTTCCTCCCCCAACCCTCCTGACGCCCCTGCCCACCTGTAAAAGCCCGTCTTCAGCCCATAGCCACGGAGGATGCACTCGGTGAAGGCACATGCTGAGCCCTGGACAGACAGCAGCATTAACCCCCCCACGCCAGGGCAGAAGCAAACGGAGCCAGAGATGCCGGTGGCCCCCCTTGCCCCTGCGGCACTTCCCGACCACCTCACCTTGCCCTTCGTCCCCGTGACGTGAATGATATTCAGTCGATCCAGGTCCTCGACCTGCCGGAGGTCAACCACCCCGTGAGACCCTCACGGCAGCGAACACCAAGCATGGTGGCACCACTGTCGGGGTGTGGGGACAGGGACAGGGATTCCCTCCTCACCTTCAGCCCGCTCCTCTCCAAAAAGCCCCGCATGGCTTCCAGCTGGGCCTGGGGGTCACCGCGCTCCCGCTTCACCTGCTCCAGGTAGCTGGCGTTGGTCTGCAGGGTGTTGAGGGTTCGGATGGCGTCCTGGTAAGATCCCGGGCAGGGGGTGAGGATGGCACCCATCCCCGCAGTCTCGGGGCTGTGCCCACCGCCATGGCCCCGGGGACCAGCCTGCCCCGTCCCATCGTGTTCGATCTCCCCGGTGGTGCCCGCAGCCGGCAACATCTCCTCCGCCATGGGCCTGCGGGGACAGGCCGGCAGTGCCAGCGCCTGTCGCAGGGACGTCGCAGGGACGTCACGGGGACGGGCTACTTATCAGCTGGGGGAGCCCAGCCCTCCCCGGGTGCCCCTTGGCCCCGCGGGGGGGCATGGGCAGCCCAGCACCCGGCACCCTCCCCTGTGCTAATGGGACAAGGTCGACGGGTGTGAGCGGGCGGCGCTCCAGGGCTGGCACTCCCGCCCCGCGGGCTGTTTGATTAAGGCTGCACACGAAGCAACGGAGCTGCACCTGCATGTGGTGCGCACCTGGCTGTGCAGCTGCCATCGTTACCACGGGTCACCGGTGCCACCGAGACCTCCGGCGGGGGACACAGGGCTGTCCCTGCTGTGTGCTGCAATGGGGACCTGGTGTGGGACAAGCCCGTGTCCCCTGTGTGGGGACATCCCACCCCAGCAGCTGCACCCCATCCCCGCAGTGCCAGAGGAACGGTTGGTGCTGCTGGCTCCGGGGAGCGTGGGGCAGGGACCAGGAAGCTCCACACCGGCCCTCAGCCCCGGGACCCCCATCGGCCCCGCGACACCGGGCAGCCTCGTGGGCCCGGGACGCCCCAACTCCGCCGCGGCTGCCGGAGCGGCTCCCGCTGCAGGCCGGGGTCAGCCCGGGGATGGAGGTTTGGGGGGTGGCGGTCGGGCACCGGCCGTCCCCAGTAGAAAGGGCGGCAGGACGCTGAGCAGCGGCTGGCGCGGCCCGGGGCTGCAGGACCGGGCAGTCCCGCCGGTGGGCGTGGGGCGCTCGGCGGCCCGCATCATTCCGGGGCCGCCCCGCTGTCCCGACCCCGTGACCCCCGCCCGCCCCGGAGCTCGCAGCCTTGCAGCTTGGGAAGAGGCCACCGGCGCTGGGCAGCCCCGGGCCCGGCGGCCGCCGCTGCCCTCCAGTGCCCATCCCGGGGCGATGTCCCGGGTCCCGCTCCCGCCGCACCGGTACCTGGTAGTCCATGGCGGGGGCGCGCGCCGGCCGCGTGCTGAACCGGCGCCCGGCGGTAACCGCGCGCAGCGCCCCGCGCAGCCCTCGCGCTACCATCCCGCCGCGCCGCGCGCCCTGCGCCCGCGCCCACGCCGGGGGGGACCGCCCCGCCCCGCCCCGCCCCGCCCACTCCCCCGCCGCCATCTTTGAAGCGGGCAGTTGCGCCGCCACGTCGCGCTTGTCTTTGCGAGGGGCAAAGGCGGGCGGGCGGGGACCCTTCGTACCCGGGGAAAACCCTGGGGGAGACCCGGCTACCCCCGCGGGCGAGGTTGGGAGGCTGGGGGTAGCACCAAGCCCGCCTCCGCTTGAGGTTCCTCAGCCTGGCAGAGCCAGGGCCCAGCTCTGCAGCCCCAGGCCTCCACCTCACATAGGGGCCCAAGGGTCGCCCCAGAGCGTCACCCTCACTCGGTGCCACTGGAGCAGCCCCTGACACCCGTTCTGCTCCTGCTACCACATTAACGCCCATCAGCACTAACCGCACTGAGCCTCCCTCCCTCTGCACTGGGAGCAGAGCTGGGGACCCCGGCAGGGGCGACAGTGCCTGAGCCCCAACCTGCCTGTCCTCAGCACTCACAGAGGGGCCTTTTCACAGCACTCCAGCTGCTTTCTCTGTTTAAGAAAGGATTAACACAAGATTAAAAACAGATCTTTGGGACAGAATCATTTATTCACAACCGGCAAGAAGTCAAGTGGCTTATTGCTTGCAACCAACTTCATTTTTTCCAAAGACACCAAGTACCCCCCAACCGGCCGCTGTTTCAGAGCCCCACACCGAGAGAGATTTACCTGGTACACATAGTTTATCATCCTCACTTTCTGTCCTGAGAACAGCCCTGCTCACCACAGCTTCCTCCTGAGAC
Organism: Patagioenas fasciata; assembly: GCF_037038585.1. Taxonomy (NCBI): domain Eukaryota; kingdom Metazoa; phylum Chordata; class Aves; order Columbiformes; family Columbidae; genus Patagioenas; species Patagioenas fasciata. The sequence continues at coordinate 6,249,476 of NC_092539.1, forward strand.
CTTATGCTACTGACGTGGCTTTTGCCATTAGTCTAGTTAATGGACAACCTATGAAATGCCAGGGGTTATCGCCTGCTGCATTTCGTACGCATTATTTGTTTGAAAGAAACCGAGAAGACGGCCGACTGCAGCTGACAGCCATGGAAGACACAGAGTTCAGCGAGCGGCTGACGGCAGCGGGTTGAAGAAGCACTTGCTCTGTACAAGTCGGTCTGGACAAGCCCCAGCAGATGGGTGCCCACCATTGCAGTGCCCTGGGGTGCTCGCTGCACCTGGGGAAGGTAGTGATCTTGCTCTAGACTCCTGCAAAGAGCTCCATGACAGAGGACGGGGCGTACGAGTGGCTTAAGAGTCACCCCACCTCCCAGGTTAAGCCAGAACTCGCAGCTCCCATCTCCATCCCAACTCCTGCCCGAGCCAGCGCTGCGGGGAGGCAGCAATTGTGTCCGACAAGACTCCTAATTCCACTTTGCAACAAAGACAGTGTGAATGCTGTGTGCTGCTGCAGAGACCAATGATTCCCAGTGCAAATCCTGGTTCTATGGAGCAACGAGCTCTGCCAGGCACATTTCTGGTTTGTCCAGTAAGCCCCTTTCTGGGCTGGAGCTCAAATTCCAGTGAGTTAGTTGTGCTGTCTAGAGCAACTCTGCCTTCCCCAGGACACCTCCGCATTGCTCAGAGGCATCTGCCTCATCCTACATCAACGCTTCAGTGTTCAAAAGATGCACCATGCAGGAGCTGTGATCAACCAAGAGAGCTGAGAAGGCTCCCAACACGGCGCAGTTTAGTTCAGAGCAGCTAATCCCAGTCCTGCTGGTCACAGCACCATTTGCCAAAAGCTCCAACACCAACAGAGCCACCTTCTCCATCACCAGGTTCGTAACGATCGATCCACAAGATTAATGTCACCAATACAGACTGCGCAGAGGGAACACAGGCTCTGTGCCAAAGCTGCAGGGAAACAACTCCGGGCGCACAGGCATCACGTCGCTGGTCACACAGCTCTGCAGGGGCTGAGCTGCTGCATGAGGAGGCGGCAGAGCTCAGTTAAAGCCGGCAGGCACTTCACCTTGAAGAAAAGTCCCTTCCCAGACAAAAAGACCCCACGAGGACACCCCTGCTTAATGCAACCTGAAGAGTAGCCCAGGTGGGGCCTCGTTGGGGAAGCCCCCCCTCAAAACACCCTGTCGAATTCAGTCTGGTTGGTGGCGGTCGGGTTCCTGCCCTGGTTTGTGGGCTGCTGGGGCATGTGCCCACCCCTCCTGCGCGGTGGGGCCAGGTACTCGAACATGGACTGGTTGTGGGTGGACAGCATGTTTTTGAGGTCCGAGGGCATGGGGTCCGACCAGAAGAAGTCGTGGTTCAGTGCGTCGTCACTGTCGATCCGCTGGGCAGGATCCAGCACCAGCAGCTTGTCGATGAGGTCGAGCGCGTAAGGGTCCTTGACGTAGGCTTTCAGGCGATCCTTCACCTTGCGCTTCTGGCCCTTGGGGGGATCCAGCTTCTGGTACAGCTCGTATTTATCCACATTTGGCCAAACCTGGGAAGGGGCAAGAAAGGAGGGTTGGGAAGAAATAGTTAAGGAGAGGACAAGCCATTTGTAATGCTAACACCTTCAGGCAAACCAGGGCGAGGTCTGCTGAGAGAACAATACTATTTTATAAACTCTGAGCTAGCAGACCTTGTTCCCACAGCATGAAGGAGGCACTAAAGGATGCACTAAAACCTGGAGACACATGGACAAGTCAGGACAGAGTCCTCCTGGTGTAGGAACAGCACACAGGATGCTCTGGGATTTCTGGTTCTCTAAGGAAAAAGAGCTACTAGAGAACACAGCGCAGACCAGCTACAACATCCAGAACGTAAAGTGAGAAAACTTATAACAACGTGGATATATGTGGCACCTTTTATCCTTAGAAAGGAAAGCCTGCTGCAATCACCAGCACTTACCTCAACCCTGACCTAGCAGAGACCACAGCAGGTATTTACGTACAAAAAAAACCCACCTTCAATGTATGTGCCAAAGGCATCAGGCGTCTGCTGTTGCCTGCACAACTGCCTGTCTGTCACACCCCCGATTACAGCCCTGGCCAAGGGATCTCTCAGCTCGATCCCCCACAAGAGGGCAGGACAAGATGCCATTAGAGAAGGAGCTGAGAACAGGCTGAGCGCTGGCACCAGAGTAGAGCTGATGCCACAAATCACAAGCCAGAATTACAGAGGCTCTTCAAGGTGATCAGCACAAAGAGACAAACCTCTCAACACAAAACAAAGTGGAAATTCAGAGGGTATTTACCTGAGAGACAACCCCCAAACACAAGTTAGAACAGACTCCTACACATAACGTTCTGTTCTTTCATACCAGGAACAGCCAGCATCCTCTCTGTGCTCAAAAACAAGGACACGACTCGCCCCTCCGGAAGGTCTGAGAGGCCTAATTCACCCTCTTTTCCTTAGGAGGTTGAACACAAGTAACATGACAGCTGTAGTTTACACAGAGCAGCAAGGAAAACGCAGCATCCCACTGTGCGCTCAGCTCCCAGGAGGCAAACAGAGTTTACAGGAGGAGCTTCCCCAGCATCCCTGCCTGCAGCAGACACCCTCCAGCACCAGGAACATGCAGCAGCCAGAGCCCAGGGCAGAGGAGAGGCCCAGACCGTGCCCACACCACCGCTGCGCAGCTCCTGCCCTCACCTCCGGCATGATGGATCCGCAGAGCTGGCTGATGAGGGTGAGCTGGTGCTGCTCTGTGTTCCCCTGCATGATGGGGCTGCGGGTCCACATCTCTGCCATGATGCAGCCTGCACCCCAGAGGTCAATGGGGGGACCGTAGTCCCGCTCCCCTAAACGGAGATGCCGTGTTAGTCACCCAGCGGAAGGAGAAGGGCAGAGAAGCCGGAGGAGCCCAGCGCCTCCTACCTAGGAGCAGCTCTGGCGGCCGATACCACAGAGTCACCACCCGGTTGGTGTAGCGGTTAGGTTGGCTGTTCTTAGCCAGGCTGAAAGCACGAGCCAGTCCAAAATCTGCAAGCTTCAGGACTCCATCCCTTGTGATCAGGACATTTGCAGCTTTCATGTCTCGATGCAAGATCTGTACAAGGACAAACATCGAAAGGTTAAGCCATTAAGGTACATACCTTGGGTGCCTGATGCTGGCAGGGCACTCAGACTCTGGATGTGAAGGAAAAGGAAGGATTTCCCTCCAGCCTGTGCAAGGACACCCGAAGCCACTGAGAGCAGGGTAACCACAGAGCACAGATCTGGCCCGTTACCTTGTTCCTGTGGATGTAGTAAAGTCCATTCAACAGCATCTGCATGACTTTCTTGATCTCCGAGAGCGTGAACTTGACGTGGGCGTTGCTGAGCAGTCCAGCCAGGTCATGCTCACAGAAGTCAAACACGAGGTAGATGCTGCCCTTGCAGCGGTTGTACGGAGAGGCTACGGGAGAGGAAAGGAAGGACCGTCAGCGAGGAACCCCAAACTCCATCCCAGCTCCCCCTGAGCTCCAGCCACCCTGCTGCTCATGCAACACTCACTAGACAAAACCTCGGGGCACAGCAACAGAGAGAACCAGAGACAGCCCACAGGCTGCAAGATCCTTTGTAAAGAGGCACTAAGACAACACAACAGAAGAACAGGGGATGAGTATCAGAGTAGTGAAGGTCATCAGACAGGCAAAGAAAGGGCACGAAAATCTTTGAAAGCTTCATTTTGTGTTGCTCAGCGCACGTAGCGGCTGTGGGGTTTCCAGCCTGCACGCTGTGGCTGGTAGATGCACACACCGCGAGCTGCCAGCCGAGCATTATCACCGATTGCATCAGCAGTAGAGAGGGCACCGCAAAGACAGCCCCAGGGAAAATGGAGAAACACAGAAAATCTGTCCAATGAATATTGGAAAGTGAGGTTTCCTGCAACCTCAAACAGCACCTACGAAAATGGGCTGATCTGGATCAACTGATTTACAACTCTAATCGCAATTTAAAGTTAATAACAGGAAACTTCAAATGAAGCAATCGATTGCAATCTCATTCCTAGAGCACACATGCAAAACATTATTAAAAAGAAAGGCTGGTTCTCATCAGCTGTAAACAGCAAAACCTGCTGATCAGCAAAATGACAGCTAAGCTCAGCCCCACAGAAACAAGACGCTCTCCTTTCCAATGTAAAAAGAGAAAAGCGTCAAATTTGAGGACAGTAATGAAACATTCCTACTTTACTGGAACCTGAGGTCAAGGTGGGTTTGGATGAATACTTGAATCCAAACAAAACACAAACAACCAACATGTCTACAAAAATATTTACTTTAGGCATGTCAGACACACAGTCATCGCAATTTGTTTAATCACAAAATGAATTAAAAATTAACTTGGTGTTGGTATTTCTACTTGTTCCTGTTCAGACAATAATCTACATGCACTGGATTACTGGAATAACTTCAAGTTCCCGATGATAGGCCAGAGGTTTCTACCAGTTCAGTGACCGGAATTTTTGGAAAAACATCACCAGATCCCTGCCACTTTCGTTTTTATTTAACGGCAATGACTAACTAGAGAACGGCAGGTTTAATACCAGCTGTCACTCTTAAAAGTGGTTTTCCAGTACAAATCTATATAAGAGAATTATTATATAAAAACTAGTAAATGTTTTAAACCATTTTCCATGGAAATGGAGCCAGGCTGGGTGCACTGAGTGTGCCAGTTATGCAGTGGAGGAACCGTGGAGATGGAGGAGTAGCTCAGAGATTACTGTTGCGCATATAAAGAGACACCAAGCGAGTCCCCAGCTGCAGCTGTGGCATCAGCTCAGAGCGGCCACAAACTGCCATAAGCTCCAGCTCCTGACGAAGAACTGGCTGCATGCAGCCATGAGATCAGAGCCATGCTCACAACCCTCTGCTTCAAAATCTCTCCACTGCTGGTTTATTTAATTTTCCAACATGGGCAGGATTCAGCACCACAGCACAGGCTTATCTGGGACTGAGAACAGCTTTTTCCCACCACAAAAGACCAGCCTGCTCAGTGGCAATGGAGGGTGGAAAAAAAGCCAAGAGCCAGCGCAAGGGAGAGCTCCACAAGGTACCTTTGGTCCTGCAGATTTCGATGAGGTTCACCACGTTCTCATGTTTGAGCAGCTGGAGAATTTTAATCTCTCGCAAGGCTGTGATGGGGAACTGCAAAGGAGAAAGAGAGGACAGGGATGAGGAGTGCAGGAGACCAGGCCAGCCCTGCCTAGAGAACAGAACAGAGGTGACCACAACCTCGAGCAGCACTGTGACATGTCACTAAAGGCCAATCAGGGCTTTGCAATATAACACCAACACCAGGACTGTCAAAATTTATTCGCCATCAGGCCACCATTAGTGAGGGAGATCCTGCCACAAGACAGAAGTGTTTGTGTGGTACCAAGATGGGCACACAGACACACCCCCTCCTCTTCCCTCCTTGTACATTCACTGCAGAGCAGAATCCCCGGCTGATGCCTGTGCTGTTTAAGCTGTTAACTCTCTCTCCAGTTTGCCCCATCTCTGCACACCCCTGAACCTTTCACACACTATCCAGTTCTTCCACAGACGACAGCCAGTGTGGAGCCCTGCACCAGTGGTGATGCGGTTTTGCACTGGAGTAGGAACACGTGAGCAGCATCACCTCCCAGGCATGGCCATTGTCACCTCCCAGACCCATCCTGTGCAGCCCAGTCACGACACAACTACTGCACCACACCGCCCTTTGATGCTGAGAAGGTGATAACAGGCTCTGCACTTTGTCAGGGCAACCACAAGCCCTAACATTAACACAGTATCAGGAGAGGAAAAAAGCCACAGGGCTGGGATCATGACCACACCCTTGCAGGTTCAATATCTGGTACTTTATAGCAGTAAACATGGATAAACAGAGTGAAAATGCATCTTTGCTGCCCCAAAGATCGGTTTTCACCTGTGAACTCCCTGATTCAGGCCTTCCCAAACACAGCCCAGCCATGCTCCCACACTTACCCCCTCTTTCTCATTTTCCATCAACACTTTCTTCAGTGCTACTTTCTTGCCTGTCTGGCGATGTTTGGCTTTGAAAACTTCCCTGTAAAAACAGAAAGAAATCCGTGAGTGACACAAGGAAGAATGGAAGGAGCCATGTGCTCCCGACCAGGGACAAGACCAAACCAGCCACACCAGAGCACCCTACAGACAGCTCTGTGCTGAACCACTAACTGGCCCAGCCACAACCCTTTCCACCGAAAGCCCTCAGAACTAGCTAAGCCAACCCAGAGCCCAGACCTCCCACATCCCCAGGACCATTTAAGGCAAAGTTGCGCGTTTTGGGCAAACGTGCAGGCCCCCGCCCTGTCTGCCTCCAGCATAACTCTCTCCTCCGCCAGAGCCTGGGCCAGAGCGGGGCCTCGGGGTGGGAAAAAGAGGGCTCAGGGAACAGGATAGTTCCCAGGGGCCGGAGGGTGACTGGGGAAGGACACCCGAGCAGTGGGCACCGAGGCCTGGGGCGGGCGGGCCGCGGGGCTGAGGAGACCGAGGCCGGAGTAGGCCGGAGAGGGCGGGGGAGAGCTGGGAAGGACCGAGGACAGACGCGGGTCGGTTCGGGGACGGCGAGACACTCACCCGAAGGTGCCCTGCCCGATCTTGGCGAGCTTCTCGTACTTGGAAACCTCGTCACAGAACGGACACTCCACCATGTCGTACTGCTTGGCCATGGCGGCCGTTGCTACAGCACCGCGCCACGCCCCTTCCGTCAGAAGCCACGCCCCTTCCGTCACAAGCCACTGCCCCGTCAGCGCCCCGCAAGGGCTCATGGGACTTGTAGTCCCGCACGGCGGCCATGTTGTCACCGCCTGTCACCTCTGTCGGGGCGCTCGGCCGGGCCGGTTGTGCCGCTGTCCCCGCACCCCTCCGCCGCTTCGCCCCATGCCAGGGAGCGTCCATGTCCCTGTGCGTGCCCCGGCATCCGCCAGGGAGCAGCCCCGTGACCCCCAATGCCACCCGTGTGATATTGCTTGGGGTACTGAGCAACCCCCGGGGGTGGTGGCCTAAAATCACGTCACCGTGTCCCAAGGATGTTCGAACCCATTGGGGATTTGACAGTACTTCTGCCGGGGGCTGTGGCAGCGGGACCCCCTGACCGGGGCACGAGCACCCAGCGCCCTTGGGGACCCTGAGTTCTCCGTCGGGGTCACTGTCCCCAGCAATGCCTGTGGCTGGGGGTCCCGTGGTGAGCACGGGGAGCAGAGCCCAGTGCCGGAGCAGAGATGGACTCAGGAACCGCCGGGTGCTCCCCAGGAACAAGGGGCAGCGGGGACACTGCTCCCTGCCAGGCCCAGGCCCAGGCCCATGGGGCACCCCAAGGTCCCCTGCATGGTGGCAACGATGCCGTCCAGCTGTCACCCTGTGGAGCCCATTGGGGACAGGCGCTGAGCCCCAAATGTGCATGGTGGACCCTGGTCTTCAGGGCTGGCCCCGTCCCCCATAGAGTTGACACCCCAATCTAGCGCTGGTGCCCACTCTGACACCCTGGGTTTTTTGGGAGTCCAGATCTGCTGAGTGTCCCCAAACCAGGGACCCAGAGGTGGCCGCAGTGGGTGCGAGCAGCCACAGGGACTGCAAGGACTGTGGGGACAGCGGAGGGCGGGCAGGGGCAGGAGCAGATGACAGCGCTGGGGAGGAAACGCCGAGCGAGCGATGAGCGACTGCAAGGGGGGGGCAGGAAGGGAGGAGCAGGCAGGGAAGAGCTTCACAGTTATAAACTTGTCCCTTTCGGTCCCCACGGCCTCCGAGCGGCGTGACCATGGCCGAGGGCCAGAAACGAGGGGGCTTCAAGAAGTTCAGTAAGTGGCTGTGGGATGGGGCGGGTGGGCGATGGGGTGCTCACCTGGACAGCCCAGCAAGGAGCAGGGATGCACGAGTGTGAGTGTGAGCGTCAGCGCGAGTGTGTGTTCACACGCTCCCGGGTCATCACCACCCGGGGATGTTTGGAGCCAAGACAGATTCTGGTCTTGCTAGGAAGCTCGTTGGGATGAAGGGATTTTGGGGGTTTATGTCCACATGGCTAGAGGAAAACCTGGGTGCTGTAGATTCAAAGCTGGGTGCTGGGACCAGGACCAGTCTGCTGCAGCCCAGCCCTGCGCTGGGTGCCGGGATGCACCCAGGGGGATGCACAGGGGGGCTTGGGGTTTTCACTTCACAAACCATATCCTTCAGGGTGCACGTCTCGCGGTGCAAGCTGGTGCTTCCCCCCACCCCAGGGTGCCCCCACAGCACAGGCGTGGCACGGAGAAGCCAGGGTGGGAGCCGGAGAGCAGATTCCATCGGTGCTGTTGGAGAAAGAGCTCAGTGCCTGCCGGGACCGAGCTCTGCTCTTTCTCACAGACCTCGAGTTTCTCACAGAGCCTCGAGAGGCGGCTGCTGTGGCCTTCACCCCCGTTCCCAGCGCAGGAGCCAGCCTTTGCCCCTGCTCTCTGCATTCCTGCCGCAATGCTGCCGCTGGACGGGGGCCTGTCCCCCGCTCCCCCGGGACCCCTCCGCTGGCAAAACCAACGGCCCCTTCCCAGCTGGGATTTTCCTTTGCACTGGGGAGCAGGGAGATGGGGAAAGTCCCTGGCATGGTGTTTCCCACCCCACAGCAGCTCCGGGACCAGCCAGCAGCAAAGGATGCTCAGACTCTAGGGGGATGTTTAATCCAAAGCAGTTTTGCCTTCAACCACATCCAGGCCACAAGGTTTCTGCCGTGCTGAAGGGCTTTCAGGCTGCTGCAGCCCCTTGCACGGCCCCTTTGCCCTGTCTGGCTGCAGGGATGCCCTGTAGAACCCACGGATGGTGACAGGAGGTGGGGGGATCCCACAGCCAAGTGGCCCCCAGACACCTAGTTCCTCACACAGCACCACCGACCACACCGTGTCGCTTCCTGCCTCGGCAAACCCGCTGTGCCCAGAGGGGAAGAGGTTTGCAGAGCCCAGGGGTGGCATCAGCATTGCAAAACATCCAGAGGCACCCAGAGCTCCAGGGCTCTGGCAGCAAAACGCTGCCCTGCAGAGCTGCACCCACAGGCAGCTTCACCCTGTGTGCCATCGTCCTCGTGTCAACACCGGCACTGGCCCAGGCTTGCACCGCAGCGGCACACTGAGCTGAGCCGAGGCAGAGCTGTGAAATGCAAAGCCGCCCGCCTGAGTTATAAATACATATGCTCGGCACTTGCAGGTGCAGCTGGGAGCTGCAGGGAGGCTGCAAGGGGCCGAGCGCTCGGCCGAGGAAGTGGGGAGGTTCTCTCCTGCCCGCAGCCACACGAGCGCCACCGGCCCCGTGCCAATGCTCGGTTCCTGCTCCACTGTGCACACATTGGCAGGTCGCACATGGCTGGGACCCCCATCCCCTGGGCATTTGCAGTGTGTCCCATGCTTTCATCCTGGGGAGGACAGGGGTATGGCCCACACAGCTGTCCCAAGGCCACGGGGATGGGCACGGCCACCAGCCCTATGGAGTCCCCTGGGGGAAGCAGGGAGGCAGGGGGCAGGAGGAAGAGATTTGAAGTAATTTCTGATGCTGCCTGCTCACCAGGGCTGGGTGTTTCTTTCTCCATTCCTACAACTGCAGCAGGGAAACGCAGCCACCAGGTATGTCAGGGCACCAGGAGCCGTTTCCTCCGCAAGGGACAAGGACAGACCTCTCAGAGTCCCAACAGAGGTGCCTGCACAGCATCACATACACCCCAGGCCACAGGGATGTTACACGGGGCAGGGACTGGAGATACGGGCTGTTACAGGGCTAACAGCAGGCTGCACTGTGGCACAGTGCCCCATGTACACCCCAACCAGGGAACAGAGGCCCTGGGACCCCCCACCATCACGCCACATCAGCAGTAACCCTGCATGCATCTCTCCTCTCTCTTTGCCAGAGTTTTTCAAGTTCAAAGGCTTTGGGAGCCTGAGCAGCATCCCCCGCGCCTTCACCCTCCGGCGTGTGTCCGTAGCCCCCAGCTCTCTCCGAAGCCTGGGGTCGGGTCTCCCTCCTCCCCACAGCTTCTTGGAGGAGCCCTTTGATGGCACCCAGGATGATCTCAACACCATGCCCAAGAGCCCCGGTCCTTATGCCCGCTCATCGGACATGTACAGCCACATGGGCACCATGCCCAGGCTGAACCTGAGCAAAGCGGAGAAAAGTTTGGGCAAAGCCAAGACTACTCAGACCTGCCGGGAAAAAGACACTGCCAGTGACAAAACCCCTCAGACAGCCCTGCTCCCAGACCCCGAGTCCCCTGAGACGTTTGGCAGCCCTAAGCCAGGCATAGATCCACCTGCAGTGGCTGGAAAAACAGAGCAGGAGGGAGAAGAAGCTCAGCCCGTGGACACCCCTGGAGCAGTGACAGCCACAATGGACCAGCAACCTGTGGGGAATGTCTCCTGCCCTGGGACAGGGGCACCGAGTTCCAGCCTGGCCCCGAACCCCAGCCAAATGCTGAGTCCCAACACAGCAGTGGGATCAGAGACTACTGACGGGGATCTGCCAGAAAAGGAGCAAGAGCACCCTGGCAAGAGCTCCTCGGACAGGTACGGCCCCATTGAGTCTGCTCTACCCTCCACCAGGACTCCCTTTCTGGCCCCCCAGGGCAAGAGGAGGGTGCAGGGACACAGTGGGGTTCCTGCAGTGTCCCCCTTGCCTGCAGTGCTGGTGGGATGCACCTGGCCAGCAGGATGGGATGGTCTGAGTGCTCTGCACCACGGCCGGGTCAGCGGCTCCATGGGAGCGAGGTTTCCTGTGGGATTTCTGCTCCCTCTCGTTTCCGGACGGGCTGGAAACCTCTCGCAGCCCCGCTCAGCCCCAGCGTCCCTTTGTCCTGCTGGCAGCTCTGTTCCAGTGCTGGGACACGCTGCAGAGACCTCAGATCTGCATTGTCCTGACCCCTCCAGTTCTCTTTTCCTCCCCCTCCATCCTTCTCCCCCTCCCCAAGTGGTCCTGCCTCCCTCAAGGCACAGGGGCAATCCCTAAAACCAGCCCAGCCCCAGTTCCATCACCTGCCGGTAAACACCCCTCTGGGCATAAACCCCGCACTCTGGGTGCAAACTCCCACTCCAGGCACAAAACTCACCCTCCAGGGGTATTTGGGGACTCAGCCCTTTCAGATAAAGATTGGCTTTTTTGTAGGGTTTTCACCTCAGAATCAACTAGAGAGATTTTTACCCCCTCCACCCACCACACAGGCATCTGGGTATGATGAGTCAAACACATCCCCACATACTTGGGACTGGGGGTATGAGGGCAGAGACGCCGACCCCAAATTTACCCCCAGATTAGGTCCAGCCCCTCCCCAGCCCAACCCTCCTATTGCCCCCTTCGCCCCCCGGCTTCCCCCAACACCCCTATTCCCCTCACACCGCCTCGGGGCACTGAGTGCTTTGGAAGTCTGGGTGGCCCCAGCAGCGGGATGAAGAGGAGGAATTTGTGCCGGTAGTGGGAGCCGGGCTGTGCCGGCCATACATTCCTGACGGCTGCGAAGGGAGGGCCGGAGGAGGGCTGGGACGGGAAGGAGGAGGGTCCCGCCACCGCCTTGCTCACCCCAAAGTCCCAACCGCCCAGTGCAAGGCGGGAGAGCGCCCGGGAGAACTTCTCCCTGTCCCGCAGAAGAGGCACTCGCCGAATCGCCTCGGGTCGATGACAGCGGTGGGCAGGAGGTTTCCCACCCTGGGACAGGGCAGGTAAGGGGTCCCAGCTCCCCCAGACATCCCTTGCACCCCAGCACAGTGGAGGAGACAGGGAGGGAGAGGCTGGGAAGGGGCTTTGCTTGGGGTGGGCACAAAGCCTCAATGCGGGTGATGCCGGAGCGGCACTGAGGCCCCTGGCTGGTGTTTGCTTGTGGAAAGAGCGAGCACATCGGCTGCGCTGCCGAAACCACAGCCAAACCCGGTGCCAGGGCAGGGCAGAGCAGCTCGGGGGCTGTGGGGGGGTTGGGGGGGCCGAGGGGCTCAGGCACTTGAGGGCTTGGGGAACAGTGTCTCCGCCACAGCTCCCATTGAGCGCAAAGCCCTGGCAGTGGCAGAGGGTCCCCGCAGACAGTGTGAGGGGCTCACCTGGACCCTCTGTCCCCCAGAAATGACTTAGGTCCCAGGCCAGCGTGGCTGGGAGCCAAGTGGCAGGGGGACATGTGTGGGTCAGCCAGGTGCCTTGACTCTGGGAAGTGGGGACCTGTGTCGCCAAAAATTGAGGGCCAAATGCTCTTTTTCATCATCTGGAGCTGGCCTGATGTGGACGTAGCCACGCTGTTTGCCAGGGAAACTGAGGCACAAGAGTGACCAGAGCAGGACTTGGCATCGGGGGCATTTCTGCCCCTCTATGTCCTGCTCGGAGCCCCTGCCACGGCCCCTGGCCCTGGGAGCAGCTGTTGCCAGAGCCGTCCCCATGGCTGGGTCCTGCCGTGGGGCGGGTGGGCGGAAGCAGGACCGGGATAGTGCTGCGGCACAGCCCTTCCTCCTGCACAGGCACATCCCTGGAGACGGGGACAGTCTGTTCCCGCCAGGCCATGGTAGGGGCCAGGGACAGCTGCCCAGCATGAGGCACGCCTGTGCAGAGGGACCAGAAGTGACGTGGTGTTGAGAGGAATGAGCATACGCCTGGGGCACATTTTCGCTTGGCCCCCTCTGCACAGCATCCCTGGTAAGGACAGACCCCAAGGCGGGATGGGCTGAGGATGTGCACTGGGTGGCTTTCCCATGGATGCTCCTGCAGGATTAGGCCCTCAATGGGCGGAAATTGTGCTGCCATGGGACGGAGAGTGGCGCCCAGCCCGTGGAGCTGCTGGCAGCGAGGCGGTGGCCATGGCCATGACTTCAGCAGGGACACAGTGACTAACGGGAGATGATCCATGGGCAGGTCATGGAGCGGACGTGACTCTACTTCCCTCCGTGAGTGGCCGTGCGTGAGGCACGGGAAGTGCCACTTCCCGCAGAGCGCAGGCAGGACACTGCCCGCAGACCCCGCTGGCAGCACTGCCAGGCAAAACCTCCAAGGAGGCGACTGTGCAGGTGGGGAAACTGAGGCACGAGATGCCCAGACTTGGTTCCCCTAGGGTGCAGCCTGCACCAGCAGATTCTGTGCTCCAAACCAGGGCTGGACCCGCACGATCACCCCGGATGGTCTGCAGCAGCCATCCCAGACCTTGTCACATCTGCAAGTTGCTGCAATGCCTTCCCAAGCCCAAATGCAGCAACCACCCCACCGAAACCCCACTCCACAGTGCCACCGCAGTAGCACCAAGTCCTGGTGGCTCAGTGGCGGCTGCGCTCCAAAGGCAGCCCTGGAATTTCTCCCAGGCACTCGGCTGCCCCCAAAAATGCCATTTTCTCCAGGAATGCACAAAATCAGGGGGCTGCGGCTCCCACTCCCCCCTGCCAGCCCCAGCTGCTGCCCTTCCCCGGTGCGGGGGCCTCCCCTGCCCGGGCCCTCGCAGCGTCTCCCAGCTGCTCCCATGTTCCCGATTTCCTGCCCAGAGGCCCCCCGTCCTCCGGCCGGTTTTTCTCACGGCTCTCGCAGCACCAGGCAGCTCTGCGGCCGTGTGAAAGGCAAACAGGCTGGGGAGGCAGCGCCAGGGCAGGCAGGCAGCCCGCAGCTGTCCAGGGGAGCCTGTGTCTGTCCCCCCTCCCAAATACTCCTCTATTTTTTTCACCCCCAAAAAAGCGTGGGCTTGATTTCCAGCCCCTTTTCCCCTTCTGAGCTGGACAGTGGGGGATTTTTTTTATTCTGAAAGGTAAGACCTCAGGTAGCACATCCCAGCTCAGGCTGTTACAGTCTCCTTGCAAACTCTCTTGTCCATACAGACAACATACCCCACCCCACAAGTGCACAAAAAGCAGCAGCAGCATCACTGCCTGTGCAGGAAAGAGCAGGGGCTGCCTCTGTCCCTGATGAAATGATGGCAGAGAAGCTGCTGGATCAGCTGCATCTCAGGGTCATTGGTTTGGTTGTCAGTAGGGCTAAGAGTGAACATGTTACCAAGGAGAATGGGAGTTTCTATTGCCTGTATGCTGGTAGGATAAACCTTGCAGTCTGAGTCAGGATGTCACAGTCCGCCCCCTGGTTCAAATGAAAGTTTGAATTCTGTGGGGTTGCACGAGGCCACAGAGAAACAAAAACACTTGTCTGGAGCACATGTCCCAACAGCCACCTACTGGGAACGCAGCTCTGCCAGCAAACGGGGCATGGGGGCCCTGTCTCGGCACACAGCACCATGACCTGCAGGGACCTGAGCCTGGTCTCCGGGTCTCCCAAGTTCAGCTCACACGGTCCCAAGCCGATCTGGAGAAAAAACCTCTAAAAAGGCCTCATTCTTCCCTGATCGTATTAGGGAAATTAAGCCAAGAGTGGACATGGAGCAGGCAGGGACAGTGCCAGGACCCTGGGAGCCTCTCCCAAAACCGCAGCTGCGCTCTCAACCCCATGGCAAGGCAAGGGGCACAGACCCCCACTCCCTCAAGCTGTGCCACCACCACCTTTAAGCTAACTGTGATAACGCGCTACCTGGTACTTCTGTATTTTTATTTTTCCCTTTCCTTTCAGCCACCACGATGGCCTGGAGTCTGGCAGCGAATACGTGAAGGTAAGACACCGAGCGCAGTCACAACCTGCCCCGGCCAGGTGCCAGTGGTGGCGCGGGGACAGTGGCTGGGTCCTACAGCAATGGGGTGCTCAGCTCTGCACCCCCAGTCCCACCACCTCCTCCGGCCTCTCTTATTGGCCCCGGAAAAAGATCCTTTACCAGAAACAGTGAGGCTGGGGGAGGCAGAAGAGACACAAACCCTACGTGGTCCCCCTGATGCTGCTCGTGCAGGAGCTGCCTGCATTTTGTTCTCCCCATCGCTCGCGACCACCGCAGATGCAGGGGCAGCCTCCTCCCTCCACCCCCACGCAAAGAAACGGAAGCGTTTGAGCCACTTTCGTGGTTGTCACATGAAAGTCGGTGTAAATCTCTCCAAATCTCTTGCTTATCCTCCAGCAAACTATTAACATTCCTGAGGACTCTTCATGTCTGGCCAGAAATTCATTAGCGAGGCGCCTGGCTCTGGAGGAGAGCGGGCCCTTTTGCAGGAGGCTGCTGGCACAGTGGGAGCCGGGCAGGGGCAGAGGAACGGTGGCAGGGGTGCTGTGTGGTTTGGGGATGGAGCGTGGAAAACCTGCTCGAGTGGTCACTGCGATGCGATGGCCTTTGGGAAGGGCTGGAGCCTCTTGAGTCTGGTTGCTCGATGGGGCTATAATGCCACTGGGAAAATGTGATTGTTGAGAAATGACTTGAGGTGCCCTGCATAAGTGGTGTAACCAGTACAAAGCCCCAAATCTTAATATTTGGGATGTGGGGCTCTTGATGGTGGCTGTAGCTAGAGATGGAAACGTGGAATTTCCCCATGGTGGCACCAACTGGCAGGCTCAGGAGAGAGCTGCTTGAACCTGAGCTCATCTGCTTATCCTAAGAGAGGTCACACCCCTCTGGGTCCAAACCGGGGGCCAACAGGAACCCCACGTGCAGGTCTGGCAACCAGCAGCCTCCAAGCAGTGGGGCTGGATGTGGCTTTTTAATCTGTAGCACGTGGATCCCAGGTGGGGTGTCTTTCCTCCCCTTCTTTAGCCACGTGGGACTGGCAGAGCAGGAGATCATGGGACACGTGCTGGAGTGACGAGGCTCTGGTGGGATCGATGAGGCTCCGACTGGGCTTTGTGGGTAGAGCCCAGGTGCAGGACACCTCGGCATGCAAAGGAAAGCACCTGCTCATGCAGGCAAGTCCTGCAAGGGCAGGGAGGTGGCAAGGAGCCGCACTGGGTGGTTTGGGGTGCTTTCCCTTTCTCCAGCAGCACGTATACCCAGAGACAGGTGCATTTTGTAGCTCCCAAGTTAATGGACTGAAACAACACAGATGTGTAGCAATGGGTACGGCTTTGCCTTTGAGATCGAGTTCTTTTGGGTGAGCCAGAAGAATTCCCTGTTCTCCAGGCAGATCCCAAATCTGATCTATCTGGTTTTTATTTCTGACCCATCCCCGTGGTGTCCAGACACAGCCCATGAGCTGTGATTTATACGCCACTTCCCTTCGGTCACAGAAGCAACTGATGGCCACAGTGACAGCAGCTATTTTAGTCAAATAAGTAATTATCTGGAGTGTGAGTGACCAGGATGATGGGGCTACTCTGGCTGATTGCAGGCACCATGCCTGGCTGCGAGCCCACATCTTCATGTGGCTGCAGGGTGCTCAGCACCTGGCAGTATTTGGCCTCATGCCCTGTGGGGATCGGGACAGGAAGGTGGCAGCTGCCTGGTGTCCCTTGGGAGCAAGGCAGGACAAGGCTGGGACCCAGCACCAGAACAGGTCCTTGCTTTGCAGCTGGGAGGGAGGTGAGCAGAGAATAAACACTGCTGCAAGGGAGAGTGGAGGAAAGATAGGAAGACCCAGCAAACAAGAGAGGCAGGAGGGTTGAGAGGACACACTGCAAAGTCCTCGTGAGCAAAGGGTCACGAGCAGGTCTGTGTCCAGACGTACACTGAAGAACCGCCAAACATCAGCCCTTGAGCTCCAGCAGCAAACCTGCCAGGGCCAGCTCTCCCATCGCCAATCCTGCTGTGATTAGAGGTACAACCCGGAGCTAGGGAGGATTGGAAAGCCAGGATCAATAAGCACTTGGTAATTAACGTGCTTTAATAATAGCCTAAGGGTTGGTGTTTCCAAGCTGCCTGGGGGATCTGCACACCGGGCTCCGTTTTCTAGTATCCGAGCCAGCCTAGCTTTGGCCCCCGCACAGGTGAAGGAGCTGAAGGACAGTGTTACCCTTTGGGAGAGCAGCCGATAAAGCTGTCGTGTGTTCCTGCAAGAGCTCGGTTGGAGATTTTCAGCTTCCCCCTGTGGAGGGGCAGCGTGGGCACAGCCGGGGGGCATCACCCCATGGTGACCCATGAGGCTCCCACGTGCTCCCTCACCACAAAATCACAGAGCCCGTCGCAGAGGAGAAGCCTCGGCAGGAGGATGGTTCACTGTCGAATCCCTGCACGCTGCCATCTGGTCTGTCCCTCAGCCCCACGCAAGACAAGAGGAGAGCCCGTGCTCCCTGCCCATCCCAGCACCCATGGGACCCATCAGCACCCCCGCCCCGTGTTCCCAGTCTGCAGGCTGCATGCTGCCCCACTTTCTCCTGCACCTCTGCCCTGTCCTGCTACAAACCTGCGCTGCTTTCCCGCTCCTCTCTCCCCTGCAAAAGCAGGGGCAGAGCGCAGGCCCGGCAAGAGCCTGCGAGCTCTTTGTTCTGCGCGGAGCAGCCGCTCACTCGGGGGACCTGTATCTCATCAGCCCTGTCTGCTGCCTCCCTGCCTGGGGATACGAGGGGCTCGTTTGAATTAATTAGCAGGAAGGCTGCAGGGTTCTTCAGTTGGTGGCAGCAGGAATACCTCTGCGAACTCACAGCATCCCCCTAGGCAGAGCCACACTAGGAGGAATTGGAGAGTCTTTTGGGCCAGGACATGCTTTGTGGATGGAGGCGTAAACCCCCCCATTATCAAAGCCAGGTCATGCTGGTGTGGGAAGGAGCTGGGCACCCGGAGGGAGACAAAGAGGGCAGAGGGGGCAGGGAGGTGCAGACCTCACTGCTGGGTGCTGCAGGAGCCCCTGCCTGTCCCTGTGTTCAGGCAGAGGGTTCAGGTAGGGATTTCAGGGTTTTTTTTTTCAAGATTCAGGGCTTTGAGTCACCAGCGCTGCCTCGCACATCCCATACGTGAAACTGTGCCTTTATTTAAACCAAAGTGAAGCCTTAATTAAACGCAACTCGGAGACAGCCTACGCGTGAAGCAAGCGGCCGGTTCCCCGCCACGTGAAGCAGCCACCAATGTGTCCCCCCCAAGAAAGGTGTCACCGGAGACGGGGTGAAGGAAGACAGGGCGGGTGAGAGGAGATGAGGCTGTCCCTGACCCCTGTGCATCACTGGGGAGAGCAAGTGGATTTGGCATGCGGAGAATAAGGGGTGCCAGGTGCCCTCAGAGGAGCCAGGTCCCCTCAGGGCGCAAGCAGCTGGGATGCCACTTCAAGGGTGCTGGTTCCCCCCAGGGGTGCCAGTTCCCATCAGGGGTTCCAGGTCACCTCAGGACGCAGACAGACAGGGTGCTGGTTCCCCTCAGGGTGCCAGATCCTCCCGGAGGAGCCGGTTCCCTCGGGGCGCACGCAGGCGGGTGCCGGTTCCCCCGGGGTCCGCGGTGAGGGCGGGTGCGGGCGGCCCCTCGGGGCGGGCCGGGGCGGAGCTGCCTCCCCGACACCGCCCCTCGCTGCCGACAAGGGATGAGGTAATCGGGGAAGCGGCTGAAATTGAAGCCCGGCGGCGGCGGCAGCGGCGGTGCAGCCCGGGCCGGGGCAGCCCCGGCGGGGCTCGCCGCGCCATGACGGAGCGGTGCAGCCTGTGGAGCGCCCTGTCAGCGGCCGCTTGCTGCTTCTACCGCGGCTCGTTCATGCAGGTCCAGGTGAGCGGGGGCGGCGGGGGGACCCGGGGCCGGCCCGGCTGCCCCGCGCTCGGTGCACAGACCCCGCGGGTGCCGCCGCTCCGTGCGCCCGCACGCGTGGGGAAAGCGGCGAGGATGCGGGGGAAACACCGGGGACACGGACCGGCAGCCGGCGGGAGGCAGCCCCGGTACCGCAGCGCTGGAGAGCGGGTGCGAGGGGGCGGCCTCCCCGGGGAGCCCCGCTGCTCCCCGCACGGAGCCGGCAGGGCTGGGTGCGGGCAGCGTGCCCGCCTGCGGCCGGCGAGGAGGGAGCGAGTGCGGGATGAGCCGAGCAGCGGGTCGTGGGGCAAAGCTCAGTCCCTTCCAAAGCCGGAGCCACCGGTTCCCCCCCAGATCAGCACTTTGACAGGCAGCACAAGTCCTGACTGGAGCCCTCACCTGCAGCAGAGCTCATGCAGGGGAGCGTTTAGCATCCCCCAAGAGATGGCATGTGCTGGGAGCACAGAGGGGAGAGCAAGCCCAGATGAACACACAGTGCGTTGGCCTGGGTCTCCGTGTGCGTCTGTGCTGCGCTGCACAAGTCTGACTGGTGGGAGAAAGCTGGGTTCCATCTGTCACCTGTCCTGTGGCACTTGCAGCACCGCCACTGTCTGGGGATGAGTCTAGGTGTCCTATTTTTGGACTCTGGCATTTGCAAAGGGTGCTAGAAATTGTTTCCCTCATTTACAGAGTTAGAGAGCAAAGGTGTTTAGGATTGCAAGAGCCAAGCAGGCTCTGCTCTGAAGCAAGAGCTGTAGCATACTGCAAGTTAGAAGGCAGCTGGCAGCCAAGAGAGCTGGCAGTCTTATTCAATACTCCTGCTGAGTGAGCTAGGTGCTGAGCTTTAGAGATTATGCTGGGTAAGACTGAGCC
This sequence comes from Patagioenas fasciata, assembly GCF_037038585.1. Taxonomy (NCBI): domain Eukaryota; kingdom Metazoa; phylum Chordata; class Aves; order Columbiformes; family Columbidae; genus Patagioenas; species Patagioenas fasciata. The sequence continues at coordinate 6,268,838 of NC_092539.1, forward strand.
CAGAAGCAGCATTTCAAGTCTTGTCATGACTGCAGCTGATCTGAGTGCAAAGCCAGGGATTTTGATTGCTAGTGAGCTAGAAAAAGGAAAAGCAGAAGAGCTTCTCCTGGTTGTCCAAAGGCCACTGAGCAACACAGGGGAGCGTGTCCTAGTGCAGCAGCCCTCGGGCTGCACATCAGAGCAGGTGATGGGGTGCTTTCAGCAAACCGCTGCCAGCACAAGGGAGAGACAGGTGGGTATCTGGTTTTCACACAGGGATGCAAGAGGAGATGGAGGGCACTCCATCCCGACCCCAGAAAGAGTTAAAAGTGAAGCCCTAAGTGCTCACCTGGCTCCACCAGATCTTTCACCATCTATTTGTGTCCAAGTGTGCCCAGCAAACACACACTGAAGTCCCCATGAATGACTGGAGCACTTCCAGCTGACAGCCGCATCCCTGCTCACCGCCAATGGCAGTGCACCCAGCCTGGGAAGCACTGACATCATTTCTGGCCAATAGCAGCTCCGAAAAGGGATGCAGCAGCAGCCGCTGCCGCCGTCTTGGAGTGAGATAAGTAATATATAGATGGATGGAAATGTATGTACACACACACCCCATCACTGCGCTGGAGACCTGCTCCCCCAGGGCAGCGGTAGCAGTGCACTCCACCACCCCACTGCGTGACCTGGGGCACTTGTCCCACCTTAGAGCACCCAGATGTTCCCAGCCATGAACCCCAGCTGCACCCTGCCCCTGCCAGCCAGACGTAATTGCTCCAGAGCTGCCACAAAGGAGCACAGACAAGGGGAGAGAAAACCTTGTGGGTAGCCAGGACCAGCCCTAGGAAGGGCATTGAATGTCAAGACAAAGACCTTGAGTCAAGGTCTGCCTTCAGCGGGGACTAATGGAGATGTGACATACCCCAGAGATGCCATCAGTCACCCATGGGTTGGACAGATGGGCTGGTGCCTTCTCAGAGGCCATTTAGATGCCCAGAGTCACTGCAAGACAATACAGGGGAATAAATTATTTCTCTTCCATATGGATATCAAGATCAGTAGAACGGACTGGCTCACAGCAGGCCATGCAGACTAACAACAAGACCATAACAACTTGAAGGTTGTTTGTGGTGGGGTTTTCTTGTTGTGGCCATACAGGATGGACTAACCATTTTTGGGTGGTACCTGGCAGCTGGACTGGTGAGCACAGCAATCCTGCACCGGGCAGGCAGGGTTCTGGGGTTTGTTGTGAAGCTGGCTGTCCCTCAGCATGGATGTTTGCTCAGAAATACTTCACTGAAGTAGCCCATTGCCAGGTATGGAACAAGCAGAGGAGACTCCTCAGGCTGTTCTGGGGCTTTCCCCATACACCTGCTCCAAATGTCTTGTTACTCTCTTTGGTGCCAGTTCTGCTTTCCCAGGCCCTGTGTCTGCTCTGGCAGCCACAGCAGGGGTGGAAAACTCCATAAGGGGCTGGGATTTTCCTAGCGAGGGTCCCAGCACAAAGCAGAGGGCAGGAGGGAAAGCAGATGCGCTCGGTGCCCTGAGGTTAGTCAGATGTTATCAGCAGAGGAGTGGGGTGGGGTGCGCGTACACCTTGCTCTCCAAGCTGACTTCATCCTCAGCTGCAACTCCTCCAGATCTGGGAGGGGAGAGCAGGAAAGCAAGCTGCAAATCTCTCCTGTTTCATAAGATTACCTTTGCAAGGAGACAAAGCCAAATGCCAGCCTTTGCAGATCTCCTTACGCCAAGCAGAGCAACAGCCGCTATTTTACGTGGACCACAGCTGTTGGCACCCGCTGTTTCCCCCGGCTCTTGCCCTTTTACTGCCGGTTCCAGTCCTTGCCCCATGGCTGAGACCAAAAGCATCTCTTTCCCCAAGAAAATGGCAGGGACAGTCAGGGAAGTGGGCAGGGATGGAGAGCCCTGGGAATTGCGCAGCAGCACCGGAGGATTCCCCAGCCCCAGGACTGCGAAACAGCCCATCAGCGTGCTGAGCGTGATGGAGGAGCTCTCCTTTCTCCAGCCAAGCCAGCTTGGCTGCTGGTTGGGATTCCTCAAGCAGAGCTTGGCATCATCTCTGGCAGCTATTGAGCTGGTTTGTCTGGTGCGGCTGGTTTGGAGAACTGCTCTAATCCCCATTTCTTCCCACCCAGCTGGAAGAGGCCTTGGGGCTCTCCATGCAGGAGGCCAGCACCACCCGCTTGAACTAGGTGCTAGTGAAGTCAAGGCTCTTCCCCACACCCAGCCCACTAGTATGCAAGACCTCATGTCAGGCTGTACATCTTTTGATGTCCTCTTGGCACAGCCGAGAGCGCCAGGCAGTGCCCTTTTCAACGCGGCGCTCAGACATCCGCTTACATGCTCCTGACAGCGCTGGGCTGGCCGGGACCGCCTTGCCATGCCGAGCCTCGCCAGCACCTCGGCACCCGGCCAGCTGGCAGCCGGCGAGCCGGCCTCCTCCGAGACACGCTACCGAGCGGAGCGGGAGAAAGCCGATCGCTGCCGAAGGGCTCGGGGCTGGAGGAAGCACGCCCCTCCACAGCACATAGGTTTTTTGCACCAAGGGCTTGCGATGAGCCCAGCTCCTGCATGGAGAGGGGCACAGCCAAGTGATTTCGGCAGCAGCTAGGGTGTGATAGCACCACACAAGAGACTCATGACAAGAACCAGTCCCCAGAGTCGCATCATGCAAAAGAAAAGGGCTTTCCATGATCCATCCCCTGCTGCCTTCGCAGCTACTACAGCCGTGCAATCACCCCAAGCAGTGGCTTCTTGGTGGCCACAGAAATCAGACAGGATCTCATTGCCCAGGCAAGGAGCTGAAAGGAAGGTGCCCTTCACATGGCTGCAGAAGGTGGCTCATGGCACCCTCTGCTCACAGCCAGCACGCTCTGCTTACAGCCAACCTTCCTCCCCCATATGCAAGATGCAAAACCTCCCTTGCCTCTCCCAAACCTCCTGTTCTCCCCAGCTAGCTTAGCACCTGGCTCCTGGCATAGATGCCAGCCGGCTGCTGCCCAAATCCAGGCTTGGAGACACCAGGCACCGCTCAGCTGGGTTTGTGTTTGTTATCCTGCACATTTGCATGGGGAGGATTTGGGGGAAAACCCAGATGTACAACACTGGGCAGAACAGGAGCTAATCCCCGCTCCAGGGGCAGTGGCGGGAGCACCAGCTCCAAACTGATCCCAGCTCATTTCTGATGGCTTTAGCCTGCACAGACAGGAGAGGCTCTGGGGGCACCACCCTGCCCCAGAGTTTGGGGTGAGCAGTGCTGCAGGGAGGATGCTGCAGCCAAGGGTCCCCATCACCGCTTGGCCCAGGCAGGTCTGCTCGGTGGCAGCGGATGGGTTGTCATGGAAACGGCATCTGCTTGGCCTCGGCCCCCCGGGAGGCAGCCGGACCTCAGCAGTAGCCGCTGGCTACCATTTATTTTTAATAGGGTTCAGCGTCGCTGAGTGGCTTTGTCTCCACGAGGGCCCCAGAGCAGCAGCGAGTGCTTGGCTCCCGCAACCCTTGATCACAGCGGGGACAACCCACACATCTCCTGGTTCGGGTCCCTGCAGCTCCAGCAAGCAGGACCCTCTCACAGGGAGAGTAAACATGGTCAGATGAACAAGTTTGAGTTCCGTCCATACTGTTTCCCCAGGCTGATTTCATTGTCCCAGCACCTTTTGACTTGATAGTAGTTGGGAAGGGAGGAACAGGGCAGGTCTGGGCTGGTGAGGACAAGGCCTGGAGAGCAGAGTCCATCACACAGGCCCCGGGACGGCATCGCTGCTGGGCTTGACTGACAAATGCAGCTACCAAAGGAGATGGAGCATCTCCCCCAGAGAACGCAGGGAGCTGGGGACAGGCTCCTGCTGAGGGGCTCGGTGGAGTCTGGGAGCACCCCAAGGTTGGTGTGTACAAGGCAGGAGAGCAGCACAGTGCTCCACACTTCCCCCTACTCGCAGCTGCTGGAGGAGCAGCAGAGGGAATTGATACAAGTGCTGAGCAGAGGGGTCAGCTCTGAGGCAGGTCCCCAATGAGTTGGCATGAAGTGCAGCCCCCAGTGCTCTGGGGAACCAGGTGCCACACAAGGCCAGTGCCAGAGCAGTGTCAGCAGGTTCCAAGCTCAGAGACATCAGCAGCATCCTACCCTAACACACACCACGGAGCTGGGCCAGCCGGCTGTGCCTCCGCATGCTGGCACTGCCACCAGAGGTACCATCAGGCCACCCTTGCTCCCCAGAGCGGCAGAATGGGACAGCCTGGTAGCCCCATCCAAGCTCCCTGGTCCATGGCGGTGGAACACATGTCCCCCTCACAGGATAGTATGTGTGTCTGGGATGCAATGGGGACCAAGTGGCACCGTAGCAGGGCTCATCCCAAATCCACCCCACCAACAGACTGGGGGAACCAGCCTCACATGGAGAGTGTGCAGAAACCCCAAGCCTGTGCTCACCTCCCCAGATAAGCCCCGACTGCAGTGTGCCAGCAGCTCAGCATCCTCAGCTGCCCTTTGGGAACGCTGGCAAAGCGGCGAGCAGGGAGCACGGCTGGCTCCAGCTGATGGGAGACATGACGCCACCCCTTATCTCTCCGGGGGAAGGGAGGGGGCAAATTGCATCCTCCAGGCTCAGGTGCACCAGTGCGGGTAAAAGCTAATTTCTATGCAGAAGGTTCCCTTTACATTTGTCATTACTAGTCATGCCACCATCAGGCTAAACACAGAAAGTTAACCCTTTAGAAGAGGGACCACAGTGGATGGTTTGAGGAGGAGGAATAATGCAGGTTTCCTCCTGGAAGAGTGCTTCCCATGGTGGTTGAGCCCTGGAGATGTTTCAGAGGGGGCTGGGGCAGGTTTTCTCCTGCCCAATCACACTCAGCTCTGAGCTGGGGCAAGGACAGGGTCAGGCACGATGGGGACATGCCACCAAGAGACCCTCCAAGTGCTTCTGCTAGCAGGGCCTGACCATCAACAGGCACATTACCCCACCTGCATGCTTTGCTACAAGCAATGGTCCTCACACAGCTCTGAGCTCCATGAGGACCCTGAACATGTCTCAGGGCCAGCCCTTGCCTCCCCAGGCCCTGCTGCACCAGCTGACGCTCTCTCCTCCCCTGTACAGTTCTCCAAGGAGAAATACATCCTCGACTCATCACCAGAGAAGCTTCACAAGGAGCTGGAAGAGGAGCTGAAGCTGAGCAGCACCGACCTGCGCAGCCACGCGTGGTACCATGGCCGCATTCCCCGGGAGGTGAGGAGGGGAATGAGGGTGCCTCAGGCAACCTGAGGCCACGTGGAACTGCCAGCCTGTCCTCCTGGGAAACCTCTGGGCAATGGCTTCCTTAGCCCTGAGCTGGCTGTTTTTTCCATGGGAAATGCCCTCAGAGCCAGGGGAGCAAGCCAATGTCCCAATGGAATGTCCATCCATCCTCCCCAGTGTGGTCCTGAGAGCATGACCATGCCTGAGCCGCTGCCCTGTCCCCTGCCAGGTGTCAGAGAGCCTCGTGCAGCGGAACGGCGACTTCCTCATCCGTGACTCGCTCACCAGCGTGGGCGACTACGTGCTGACGTGCCGCTGGCGCAACGAGCCCCTCCACTTCAAGATCAACAAGGCGACGGTCAAGTCCAGCGAGGGCCATACCCGCGTCCAGTACCTCTTCGAGCAGGAGAGCTTTGACAACGTGCCTGCCCTCGTCCGCTTCTACGTGGGCAACCGCAAGGCCATCTCTGAGCAGAGCGGAGCCATTGTCTACTGCCCCATCAACCGCACCTTCCCCCTGCGCTACCTGGAAGCCAGCTACGGGCTGGCCAACGGCAAGCATGGGGGACCCCACAGTCCCACAACCCAGAAAGGGGGGCACATCAAGAGGAGGAGCATCACCATGACGGATGGCCTGACGGCAGACAAGATCACCAGGGCTGAGGGATGCCCGACCAGGTGGGTATGCAGTCCCATCCTGGCTCAGCAGCGCAGAGAGCCAGCCCCTGGGAAAGAGGGAGCACCAGACTTGATCCTTGTTCCCTGGGTGCAGGGCAGGGGTTTGGGATCAGGGAGGGAAGAGAGAGATTGGCAAAAGCGTGGGGGAAGGAACTGGTACCCAGCTGGAACTGGGGTTTTCTCCCAGGCCGGCTGCCAAGCACACTGAGCTCCCGCAGCAGATGCCTGGTGAGCAGACACAACTTTAGCATCACAGGCCAGAAGCCAGAGAGAGTTTTACAATCACCCATTCCAGGATTATCAGCGTGTCAGGGTTTGTCAGAGCCAGGTAGCTGAGCCTTCCCAGGCAAATGTGAGACAAGAGCCAGTCCCAGCTACCACAAGGTTATTTATTGGTTGATTTTTGAAGGGGCTTTTTAATTTTAGAGCCCTTTCTGTTCAGCTGGAGTATTTGCAAGGAGTTACCAAGCAGAGCTGAAAGCCTGATGGGCAGGAGGAGACCAATAGAGCTGTGCTGCTGGGGGTCTGCACAGCCTCCAGATCACAACCAATCTGCTCACATTAACCTTGGAGCAGGTGGGCTTCTCCAGAGGTGGAGAAGGAGATTTCCCTTGCACAGCCTGCTGTCAGCTGCCCAGAGCCCGGCAGGGAAGGCAGAGCCACACACACATCCTTACCCACAGCAGCCAAGGGGGAACCCATCTGCTCCCACCTCCCCAGCAGGACACAGCCTATTGTTGGACCAAGCTGCTTTCTCACCAACCCGCCATCCTCTGCCCAAGGGCAGGGTGAAAATACACCAGTGGAAAACAGGCAACCAACTGTTATGGCAGGGAAAAGGAAAACACTCAGAGTTCCAGGAGAACATATGTGTTTCCAGAAGAAGAGCCCAGATCCATCAGTCTTTCCTCACCGCTCGCATTTTCCCCAAACCCCTTATCACCGCCACTGTGCTCCCGTCCTCCTCCCGCTGCAGAGGCACTCAAGACCAAACATACCACAGCGGCCCAGTCCTCACCTATGGCAGGAAGGCCAGTGAATTGCCCACTGTGCCCCCAGCCCACCCCAGACACAGCATCTCTTGCAACACTACAGTCCCAGGACTTGTGCATTGAGCCACAACTGCTGCTCCCCGACCCAAGACCTCCCAGCTGGCTGGGCAGCTCCGTGAGCACATCCACGACCCAGGCACCTGTTAGGCCCCGAGTCCAGCTTACAGGCACCTTCCATCTCACCCAAGCTTTGAGTTACAGCAACAATGAATCTAGCCATTCCAACACAGCTCTCAGATGAAAATAGAGTAACACAGCCAGCACCAGCTACCACCTTGCAGCACAACCCTAGAAAACTACCGCCCCACATAACTTTTTTTGCCAGACCCACTTCCCCACAGCACCCTGGAGCCATCCCACCCCTCAGCCCAAAACAGTACCTTGATATCAGGGCATCCCTCTGCTCCCCAGGACTGAGCTCCCCACAGGCATGGCTCTCCCTGCTTTGTACAGGTACCGACCCCTCCTGCTCCCAGCTGCCTGCAGAGACCACCCCCTCATTGCTCCCACTGAGCTCGTTAGTGGTTCAGCTCATTAGGGCTGATTGTGGAAGGTGGTGATGACACACAGGGAGGTGACAGGGCAGCTCACCCCAGCCCCTCTGCCTGCACCCTGTGTGCAGGGACTAACCTGTCCTGTCTGCCCCCTCCCCAGCGTGTCCCTGCCCCACCACAGGGACATCATTCGCAACTGTGCTGTCAGCGTGGACCAGATCCAAGACCTGCACTCCCCGATGTCCCCCATCTCTGAGAACCCAGCGTCACCTGCCTACAGCACAGGTAAGCATCACCTCTCCATCCCATGGGGACACAAGTCGGGCTGGGCTTGGCAGGGCTGTCACGCGATGCCCTGGGGAGGGGAACGGAGCTCACTGTACAGACAAGCCCTGCATCACTCCCTGCTAGCAAAATCCTGTCTGGCTTTTTGCATGGCAAAGAAAACTGTCCTGACAGAGGGTGTGAGCTGAGGCTGGGGCTTCAGCCAATCCTCAGCCACATCATCTTGGTTTTAAACTAAAACCACGTGGTTTTAAACTAAAGGAGGGGAGATTCAGGCTGGACATGAGGAGGAAATTTTTGACACTGAGGGTGGTGAGAGCCTGGCCCAGGTTGCCCAGAGAGGTGGTGGATGAACCATCCCTGGAGACATCCCAGGCCAGGCTGGACGGGGCTCTGAGCAACCTGAGCTGGTGAAGATGTCCCTGCTCATGGCAGGGGTGGCACTGGGGGAGCTGGGAAGGTCCCTTTAACCCAAACCATTCTATGATTCTATGATCCATTGTCCTTATGCATGTGCGTATGTCCGGGCTCTGATAACAGGGTCTCTCCTGCTCCCTGCAGTTACTCGGCTAAAGCCACACGCCTGCCAAGCTGGGATTGCCCCGGCCTCTCCAGTCATAAGAAGGTCCAGTGAGCCCCAACTGTGCCCAGGGAACAACAGCAAACCCCTGCCAGACCCTGCCCACAGCACCCACTCGACTCCCTGCCACGGGTACGCCCGTGCCTCCCCCTCTCCCTCCGTGAACAGCTACAGCGACCCGGACACGGGGCATTACTGCCAGCTCCACCCCACCTCGCCCATCGGCAGAGACCGGCCAGCTCATGACACCAAGGTGCTGCCAACAAAGAGCTACGTGGAGAGGCTAAAGGTGGAGGAAGGACAGAGAGGGACTGTGGAAAACAGCTCTGGGGAAGCAGAGGCAGGGCAGAGGCTGAAAGGAGAGCTGGACTTCATGGGCTTTGTGCCCCCCACCATGGAGACAACCTCCTCCTTCAACCCTGCGGCCTTCCAGTCCCTGCTCATCCCCCTGGAGAACAAACCCCTGGAGATGGCCGTGCTCAAGAAGGTCAAAGAGCTGCTAGCAGAGGTGGATGTGAAGACGCTGGCCAAACACATCACCAAAGTGGACTGCCTGGTACGGCCAGGGCTGGGCAGGAGGGACGGGCACCACTGCCATGATCGCTCTGGGTTGGCAGGGATCAGAGCACCCTCGAGCATCGGGGCACCCCCAAGCATTGCAGCATCCCTGCTGGGCTCTGCCACACTGAATCAGCCAGGGCAGGCAGGGGCTGGGCTGGGGCAAAAGGTTGCCCAATGATGCTTCAGCCTCTCCTCAATTAACACAGCTCTCCCCTTTCTTGCCAGGTCGCCCGGATATTGGGTGTGACGGCGGAGATACAGCGGCTCATGGGGGTGAGCTCTGGCATGGAGCTGCTCACTCTGCCCCACGGCCACCAGCTCCGCCTGGACCTGCTGGAACGGTACAACACAGCACAGTCCGGCTGCCCTGGGGTGTCCCCAGCTTGGCACAGGGGGGTCCCAAGCCCTGGGAGCATCCCCAGCCCCCCCACACACTGACCCCACTCTGTTTTGCCCCACGGCAGGTTTCACACCATGTCCATCATGATCGCCGTGGACATCCTGGGCTGCACGGGCAGCACAGAGGAGCGGGCGGCCCTGCTCCACAAAACCATCCAGCTGGCTGCCGAGCTGAAGAGCACCATGGGGAATATGTTCAGTTTTGCAGCCGTGATGAACGCCCTGGAAATGACACAGGTATGGGGTCGCTCCTTTCATCCTCATGGCCTGGGCTCAGCCCCCTCACCCAAAACATGTCCCTCTCCCGGTGTCCTGCAGGCTCTGACACCTATTGGGGTGGGAGAAGAGGGAAAACACTCAGGGTAGGAGGTCTGGGGCCACATCTGCTGGTGTCTAAGCAGGGAAGGGGAAGAGCCATCCCCTCCATGGAGTAAACAGCCCAGTCCTGCTGGGATCCAATTGTTTTTCGGTGGTTGGGCTTTTTGTTTTGTGCTGGGCTGTGTTCCTGGGAGGAAATGAATCTGCCCTCTGGTACAATACAAATCAGTCTCAAGGCTGTGGCAGCAGCGTCTCTGGGCCACACTGCTCCCTTTGGAAGATGAAAGGAGATTAAAATGCAATTTTAAATCGAGCCCAGCTGGGAAGTCTTGCTTCCTGCCTGCACAAAGGAGGTGGAATGGCTGCCCCCTCCCTGCGTCTCATCTTCAAGGCCGCTGCGACGCAGGGAAGCTGCTGTCCTGGGGCACGGGGAGGGGACAGAAATCCTGAGCCCAGCCTCAGTGCCAGGGATGTGCCGCCTGTGGCCGTGAGGAGGCTGTTTTGGGGAGCAGCAGGCACTGCTGTGTGCAGGGCTGGGGGTCACAGTGCTGGGGCCAGGCTGTGCCCCCCTGTGAGCCCAGAGCTCAGTGCCCAGGGGCTGCACTGCCCCAGCACCCTCCATCTACCCCCTTTACTTCCAGATCACCCGGCTGGAGCAGACCTGGATGGTGCTGCGGCAGCGGCACACGGAGGGTGCGATCCTCTACGAGAAGAAGCTCAAGCCGTTCCTGAAGAACCTGAACGAAGGGAAAGGTAACGGGAACAACTCCCTTCATCTCGCCTGCCTGGTCCTTCCTGCTTTGTCCAGGCACGGCCTCGCAGGAGGGGCATGCGCTTGAGAGCTCAGAGAGTCCCAGTGCGAGACGCTTCCCCTCGGGCTGCTGAACTGCCCCAGCACCCGGCAAGGTCTGTTTGGCCTCAGCTGCCCCTTCCTTCCAAAGGAAGCATTTCATAACTAAATAAAACCAGCAGCTGGGCACAAACATGACTCTGCTGAGCCAAACTTTCATACTCGCATGGTGGTGCGTGCCAAGCCAAGGGGACCGGGCGGACAGGCGGGGAAGATGAAAAGCCACATCTCTCCAACATCCACTGCTCCAGACTCTGCAAACCTGCTCCCCACCGGACCCTGGGAAATACAGACACAGCCCGAGAGGGAACAACAGTGTTCCCCTCCTGGCACAATCAGGGAGCCCAGCTGGGAGTAGCTGGTGTTGAACGAGGCAGTGGCCCCAGGCACAGCGATCACAGAGCTGCAGCCGCTGCTGTGCTACAGCTGAGCCTCAAAGCCTCTCCAGGGAGCGCAGTGGCAGCCAGGTTTCACAGGGCAGTGCGGCCACACCAGTGCCCCATGGGGCCAGCGCAGATGGGGAGGGTGACGCAGGGACATGGGGCTGCATGGGGTCCTCAGGCTGCGTCTCTCTGCAGAAGGACCGCCGCTGACCAACACCACCTTTCCCCACATCATACCCCTCGTGACTCTCCTGGAGCGGGACGAGGCTCTGACGGACAGCCCTGAGCCCTGGGAGACCACCGACAGTGGCGTGGAGGTGGTCATGGCCCACCTGGAGGCAGCACGGATGGTGGCACACCACGGTGGGCTCTACCACACCAACGCCGAGGTGAAGCTGCAGGGTAAGCGATGGGGACAGCAGAGCCCCTTTCCCTCCACCACATTCCCAGTGTGCAGCTGGGCCAGCTCCAGCACAGCACCAGCTGGAGCATCCCATGAAACAGGGTCCCTGTCCCATCCCTGTGGGACTGACTCTCCCTCCCTGCAGGTTTCCAGGGCAGAGCGGAGCTGCTGGAGGTCTTCAGCACCGAGTTCCAGCTGCGGCTGCTCTGGGGCAGCCGTGGGGCTGAGAGCAGCCAGGCCGAACGCTACGAGAAGTTCGACAAGGTCCTCACCGCTCTGTCCCACAAGCTGGAGCCAGCGGTGCGCTTCAGTGAGCTGTAACCCCCCCGGGCGCTGGGACTCCCCCCAGCTCCCAGCCTGCCCCCAAGGCAGCTGTGGGGCAAGGGCTGGGGCCAAGCACCCAGCATCAGGAGGAGGAGAGATGGCCCAGAAGGGTGCTGAGCAATTACAGGACAAAGAGGAGGAGAACCAGCCACCTCCCATGTACCGCCCACCTCCCTGTGATTCAAGGCACCGCTGCCTCGAGGGACAGGGACAGTGTCTGAGCAGGCCAGTGGTGGCATCCACCATCCAGCCCCACGGGGGTCCATGACTGCACAGTGCCCCTCACCTCACCCTTCGGTTTCAATTCCATCTCCATCTTGCCCACAATTGCTGGATCCCGCTTGTAAATACGTTCTCACCATCACTTCTCGATGTACAGACTTGTGAAGGACAGCTCTCGTTGTAAATAATTAGGCTCATTCATTTTGTCTTGTAAATACGTGTACATATCTCATGGGTTTGGTTCTTACATACAATAAACTTTTATGCTGTTCCCCAAGGGGACCCCCTCTCCCACGAGTGTCATGTAAATGTGGCCCCAGCTCCCACAGAGAGTAGAGCCCGGGAGGGGCTGAGGAGGGGAACCACCGTGCTGAATCAGAGGGTCATTTTGGTTGGAAGAGACCCTTAAGGTCATCGAGCCCAACCATAACCTAAATCTAGCACTAAAGCATGTCCCTGAACCCACCCCTGCCTGGCCCCCAGACCTCTGCAGGGGCTCAGGGACAGCCCACTGCTGGAAGGGCCATGGGGCTGCGCTGTTCCCCCCCCCCCCACCATCTGCAAGAGGCCACCAGGGTCCCCAAAGCACCAGCCCCGCGGGAGAACCGGCCCCGAGCGGGACACGGATAACCTGCCCGCGGCGGGGCTATATGTGCCTGGCACCGCCCCTCGAGCTATAACCACGCCCCTTTCCGCGGAGCCCCGCCCATTCCCTGACTCCGCCCCCTCGCGGAGCACGCCGGGAGCTGTAGTGCGGGCGGTGCCGGAGCCCGTGGCCGCCATGGGCCCCGCAGCGGCGGCGGCACCGGCGCTGGCCCTGGCGCTGCTGCTGCTGCTGGCGGCCGCCGTCCGCCCCGCCGCCACCTGGGACCTGTGGGCGCTGCGCTGCGGCTTCTCGACGGACTGCGAGTGCGGCTTCGGGCCCGACCTGCGCGGTCAGCGGGGGCGGGGGGCCTGGGCTGGGGGGTGAGGTGCGGAGGGAGAAGGGGCGGTCCTGAGGTGCGGGGGCCTGTGGAGCCCCGAAGCCTGGGAGGCGGCAGGGAGGGGGGTCCCAGCTGACAGAGCGGCTCCAGGAGACTGTCCCCGGAGCGAGACACAGAGGGGGTCTGAGCCTCCCCACCCCACACGACCGGGCAGCGGGGCCGTTCTGCAGCCGGGGCTGCCCGCAGAGATGGGAGCCACAGTGTGAGACTCGGGCTATTTCAACCCGCATTTGGTAAATCTTGATGTGACTTTGCTTCAGGTCTGGAGTGTGACTTGGCCAGGAACCTGGTGGGGCAGCCCCTGGTGAGGCAGCAGGTGATGAAGGGAGTGAGGGAGTTCCTGGAGAAGCAGAACCCGGTGAAACCCCTCGTGATGTCCTTCCACGGCTCGACAGGAACAGGCAAAACCTACGTGAGCTCCATGCTCGTCCGCTACCTCTTCCAGGGTGGGCTCCAGAGCCCGTACGTTCACCAGTTCTCTCCGATAGTGCACTTCCCCCACGCTGAGCACATAGAGCAGTACAAGGTAAGGGACACCTCTCAGCAGCGTGTGTCTTCATCGGGATTTTCATTGGTTATGTCCATCTTGATCCTCAGTACATACACATTCAGGCTTTTTCCTGATGTAAAGTAGGAATTGAAACTCTTTGCCCTCTCAGACACAGCTGAGCAAGTGGCTCCACACACTGGTTGAAGGATCCACTAGTAACCATGACATACTCTGGCACTGTTATCACTTTTGTCTTCCCCACAGCAGCCCTTGCTGTGGTGCTGTTCTCATTCTTTAAATATTTACACAGCCCTTTGAATGCACAAGCGCTTCACTTAGATGAAAGGCACTAAAATGCTCCCATTGCTTTCCAAACAGCGCGATGGCTGTGGAAACCTGCATGTGCCTAGACTTGTAATCCCCTCCTTGCATAGCAAACAGCTCCTGAACAGCAGCTCTAGACTCTTAACTGTGCTGAGAAAGGGAAGAAATCAAAATGTGAAGGTTAGCTGAACAAACCCTCAGCACAGCAGGGAATGGGTGCACCTTTCTGGGTGTTTGGAGAAGTTATTTGTTGTATTGTGTCCTTAGAAGAAATAATACTCTCAGGAAAGTAAAACCTGTTCTGGGTGAAGTACTTCAGTTTAGAGTTACACATGCCCCCCGGCAATATGAGTGGTTTTGTGTGGGCTGGCATCTACTACTGAGGTGGTAAAGAGCCAGGGCTCTTCTGGTGAGTGCAGGCACAGGTTTTTGCACCAGAACAGGAGCTGGCAAAAAGCACATCTCCCCTGTAGTGCTCAGTACCTGGGAACCGTGTAGATGCACAGAAAGAGAAGAATGTGGGGAACTGTAGGAGTCTGAATCGCCAGCTTTATTTCGCTGCCTCCTTTAAATCTGTAATAAAAGACTTACAATGGGCTAATAAAGCCAGAAACAGCCGCTGTGCCAAACCTAGAATAAAGGAGACCTCTCCAGCGCTGGCTGTTCTGCTCTGAGTAGGTGTTGCTGTGTGGGGACAAGCTGCTTTCAGCACCTTCGGCTCTGCTTAGGCTCAGGCCTCAGCCTTTGCTCCGGGGTACCTCGAGCCTCCCTTACTGCCCTCAGTATCTCGCTGCCTTACAGCTTGGTGGGTATTTTTTTCTAGGAAAACCTGAAGCGCTGGATCCAAGGGAACCTGACAAACTGTGGACGGTCGGCCTTTCTCTTTGACGAGATGGACAAAATGCACCCCGGCCTGATTGATGTGATAATACCATTCCTGGGACCCTCGTGGGTTGTGTACGGGAACAACTACCGCAAAGCCATCTTCATCTTCATAAGGTAAGAGAGGCCCCTCTGTGGCATCACAGGACGTCCCAGTGCACTGCTGCTCACCTGGGCAGAGGTCCATACGCACTTCAGAGCACACATTTGCTTTACTTTTCCTTCTCCAAGCCTTGAGCCTCTTCCAAGAGACACAGTTTCATTGTGAGTAGCCTTTATTTGGTTACCTGTACAGGAATCATTTTAGGCAAAGCTGGGAGATCCTGGCTTGCACTCGTGCAGGCTGGAGGGTGCCAGATGCCAGCTCTGTCCTGTATCATGGTTTTCCTGGATTCCTGCTAAATACGCATCCATCTCATTCTTGTGCAGCAACGCGGGAGGGGAGCAGATCAACGAAATGACGCTGGATCTCTGGCGTGCCCACAAGGACCGGGAGGAGATCAGCCTGCAGGACCTGGAGTCGGCCATCTCCAAAGCTGTCTTTGAAAACCCTCAGAGTGAGTCCATGAGCAGAGCCCTTTCTGCAGGGTCAGAGGTTGGCAGAGGCAGCCAGGCCTGTTCCAAGCAGCCACCAACATCATCTGCCACCTTCCAGGCAGCCAGAAAGGGACAAGGGGCGTTCAAGGGCAGGAAACTCTGATCCCCTCAAGGTTTCCTGGCGAAGGGAAGGAATAGCCCAGCTTTCAAAGCCAGCAGACCTGTTACCACACTTAACAGAGTTCTTTGGAGACCAGGTGTATTCACAATGGTGCAGCATGCTCACTGAAAAGGCCCCAGGCCGTGCCGATCCCCAGTGCCTGCCTGGATCTCCTGGATGTACCCTTGTCAGAGGGAGCAGAGCTTAAGCTCTGACCAGGCAAGCTAAATCCCTCTATTCCTGGAGAAAAAGTCTGTAGGGGAGGTGACAACTGATGGGTTCAGCTCTCTCCTTGTACAAAACCAGAGCAGATTCATCTTCAGCCAAGTATTTTGGCTTCGCACAGAGCAGCTCTTAGAATTCCAAGGAGTGCAGAGACTCTCTGAAGGTAAATCCTGTCTCTTCCTTTGTTTTTGCAGGTGGATTCTGGAAATCTGGGATCATTAATGAACATCTCATTGATTTCATTGTGCCCTTCCTCCCACTGAAGCACCACCACGTGAAGCAATGTGTCATCAGCGAACTTGGCCAGCAAGGCCTCGAAGTACGTTCGGATGTTGTCCAGGAGGTGGCTGACAGCATCCCCTACTTCCCAGAAGAAGAGAAGATATTCTCCTCAACAGGCTGCAAAACAGTGGCCTCTCGGATCAGTTTTTTCTTCTAGCCACTGGCAAGGGCCTCGCTCAGATCTATCAGGGATGTATACAGAGCTGTAAAGCAGCTGAGCCCAGGACTGACGGGATGAGCGGTGGGAGCTGTGTGTTCCCTCTCAGCAGGACATCATTCTCCTGCCAGACTCATCTCTCCAACCCCAAAGAAGCAGCTGCGGGACCAAGTGCAAGTGACGTGATTTAAAGCACTTTATTAATGACCCTTTGGCCAAGTGACGGTGAATCCAACCAGCGCCATGCATCACCCGAGATATCTGTGACAACGGGGGGGAAGGTTTCTCACCCTGTCAGCAGCACCCACCTGCTGCTCTCCCCTCTCCTGGCAGCTATTGGTACCCAACACACCAAGATTCTGAGCCTATGGATTGTTTTTTATTTTTCCCTACAGCATTTTAACAGTTATTTAAAACTTTTTAAAGTGTGGCTGTGCCCCTTGGTAAAACACAACAGTGCTGGTGCTGACTGCTGCAGCACTGGCCCGTGAGCCCTGAACAATGCAAAGTTTTCCTTTCAAGCAAGTTTTTGAGCCAACTTCTTCCCAGCCTCCTCTCACTGTGAATGGGTGCTGGTAGGGACCAGCTTCACCGTTAACAAGTGCAAGGGGGTAACGTGGGAGGTGGCAACACCCAATCTGCCAAGAGCCCAGCTCTTCCTACTGTCCCCCCGTCCATCTTTCCCCCAAGGTCCAAAGGATTTCCCTGCAGCAAACCAGGAAAATAACAAAGAGTTCTCCCTTGTTCTCCCAGCTATGAAAAATTTCCATCCTACCTCCGGGGAGACCATGGTGCCACTAATGGTTTTGAAAATTCCATTTATTCAGTGATGATTTCTACAGCAGGCTGTGAGTTTGTGCTATGAGCTGTTGAGCCTCTTCTGCATCCTTCTGCTGGTCAGACCTTGCAGGTTTTAGCTGACCCAGTGTCCACTCTGTTTCTGAGAGTGTCACAACAGGGGACCTGGGGACAACTTTGCTCGGGTCCCGTGCTGAAAGGAGCTGCCAGCACCAGGGACCATTCCAGTCCAGGGACAGAGTTTGGGGACAGTGGTTTTAGACACCACCCAAACACTGCCCAAACAGACTCAAACATCTCACCTCTTCCAAAAATGTTATACATATCTAATTTTAAAATAAATCTTTTATGAAATAAACGGTTGGAAAACAGTAGTTTGCTTGGGTTTTTGACTGCAGCTTGTGTGGAAGGACATGGAAGATTTGCAGTTGCGCAAGAACAGCTGCCTGACTGCAACGGGACTTTAGGGATTTAGCAGCACAGAGCTGAATGGAAATGAGAGCAGTAGCTGGGCCAGCTCCTCTGCAGAGGGTGCAGGGCCAGGAAAGCCAGTGGCTCTCCCTGAGCAGCAGCAGTTTTTCCCACGCTGCTGAGCGCATCTCTGGGTCCCAAAGCCTTGTCTGCAGAGCTGGTGCCCCTGCAGCAGGAGGTGGAAGCCACGTCCCTCCAGAGCAAGAGAAACCCTCACACTCAGGGTTAGAGCATCCCTGCTTGGTGGGCCTCAACAAACACCCTCCAGCACGTACCTGCTGCTGTCACACCAGCTGGAATGGCGAGTTTGGGGTGGCTCTGAAGGGTTTTCTCTGAGGTTTCTCGGGCACCGCCGCGGCCAACGGGCCAACCGGTCC
Organism: Patagioenas fasciata; assembly: GCF_037038585.1. NCBI lineage: Eukaryota > Metazoa > Chordata > Aves > Columbiformes > Columbidae > Patagioenas > Patagioenas fasciata. Next base: position 6,286,307 of record NC_092539.1, read on the forward strand.
CGGCCCCGCCCGCCCGCGGGGCTGCACCACCGTGGCGGCCGCGGCCCCGCCCCGCCGCCCGCGAGGAAGATGGCGGCGCTGCCCGTAAGCAAGATGGCGGGGAGGAAGAGGCGGCACCGGGCCATTGGCGGCGCGCGGGCGTGACGTCACGGGGAGACGGGAGCACGCGGCGGGATGCTGGCGGGGCGCGCGCGGCCGCTCGTCAGTCGGGCGGGGCCGCGTGTCATGGTGGGGCTGGGGGCGGGGCTTGAGGGGGCGGGGCCGAGGGGGCGCGGCGGGGAGAGCAGGGGGGGTCGGGACGGGGGGATCGGGATGGGGGGAATCGGGTGCGCCCGGGACTGGGAGCGGGAGCAGCGGGGAGACCGGGGTGGAGCGGGGCGGGGGGGACCCAGCCTGCGAGGGGAGCGGGGCTGGGAGGGAGTCAGGCCCGGGGAGGCGGCCCGGCACAGCCCCATTGACACCTGTCGGGCAGGTGGCCGGGCTGGGCAACTACGGGCTGTGGGGGACCCGGCACAGCGTGGGCATGGCGGTGCTGGACCGGCTGGCCCGGCGGCTGGCGGCGGCCGAGAGCTGGCGAGCGGACGGGCGGTGCTGCGCCGACGTGGCCCTGGCCGCGGCACGGGGGCTGCAGCTGGTGCTGCTCAAGCCGCGGAGGCTCATGAACCTCAACGGGCCCAGCGTGGCCAGTGCTGGTGAGCAGCTCGTCACCCCTGTGCCACCAGGCCCTGTGACAGCCGTGCTGTCCCCTGCCCGGCGTGGGTCACTGCAGGTCAGGCCCTGCTGAGTCTGTCTCCCGCTCATTTTTTGGGTTGTGTCTCTGTTTCCAAAGCTGAGATCTACGACCTCCGCCCAGCAGACATCTACCTGGTTCACGATGACCTGGACAAGGCCCTGGGCAAGGTGGCGGTCAAGCTGGGAGGCAGCGCAAGGTACGGGGTGGCTCCACTCTCTGGTTGTGTGAGCTGATCTGGGCCTTGCCGTGCCCTTACAGCCGTTCCTGGCTCTGTCCCACCAGCCTGGCGGTGTTCTCAGCCCCAGCCCTGGGCCTGGTCCCGGTTGCAGAGGCAACAGCTGGCTGTTTGGGCAGCCTCCCGGATCCTCCCATGGCAGGAAGGGCAGGGAGCCTCCTGGAAGCGGCTGCGGGCTGGATCCAGCCCATCAGATGCACCACATGGCCTTTTTATAGCGCTCTGCTTGCCCCAGCACCAGCTCCTGGATCAGCCTCAAGATATTTAACTTAGGAAATCTTCCACTGTGGGACAGGGCAGGGATGGCACTGGGTGACAGTGCTCAGTCACACATGCACCAGCTGCAGTGAGAGCTGAGACACACAGAATGTGCTGTCCCAGCCCTGTGTCACTTGCTCCCCCCCAGCCAGCTGCTCTCAGCCCCAGGGCTGGATGTTCTACAGAGCGAGGGCATGGGGACTGCAGCCTCTGGCTAGGACCACGTCCACAAGTCCCTGTGGCAAGAGACCCCCAGCCCATACCGGGTAGGGGAGCGTCTCTTACAGACTAATGGTGGGTTTTCTCCTTCTCTCCCAAGGGGACACAATGGCGTCCGATCCTGCATCAGCGCTCTGCAATCCAATGTGAGCGGGACTCGGTGCAAGGAGATCAGTCCTGCCTCCACTGCAGTGCACGGCTTGTCATCCCCCTGCTCCTGTCCTTCTGAGTCCCCTCAGACAAGCCCCTGTTCCCTTTCCTCTCCCCTCTTTTCTCCTTCCCCTCCCTCTCTCTGCTTCCCTGAGGGCTGATGTTGGTTTGGCTGCCATGAAGGACATGGAAACAATTAGCTCAAGCAGCTCTGCCAGGCCTGGCAGGAGCCTGGGATCTCAGCACAGCCCAGCAAAAGCCTCTTCCAAAATCATGTTTCTTGGAACAAGCACTCAAAACCACCTGGAAAACATGAGGAGCTGCTCCCTCACTGCCCAGCCCCCCTTGCAGCACTGTCCTCTTGCTCCAGTTCTGCCTCAGCCCTTGAGATGAAGCTTCTCAAGCTCGCTCTCTTCCTTCCTAGGAGATGACCCGCCTCAGGGTTGGCATCGGGCGGCCAGAGGGTGACGTGACAGTGTCCAGCTATGTCCTGGCTCCGTTCAGCGCTGGGGAGCAGGAGAGGCTGGAGCAGGTCCTGGCGCAGGCAGCAACGTTCCTGCTGAAGCACATCCTGCGGAGAGCACCCATGAGGGACCCAGGGGATGGGCTGACATGAACCCCCGGGAGCTGCGGGCTCTCCGGGGTGACCGTGGTGTGGAGCAGAGCCGGCCCTGCAGAGGAGCCTGGCCAGGTGCTGGGGCAGCCCTGTCTGTCCCCACGTGGATCCAAGCAGCTCCTGTCCCACTCAAACCCCTGTGGTGGGTTTGTGTGGCGATTTGGCACAAAAATTAAATAAACCCTCACTGCTGGCTCTACCATGCGCACCCCTGGCTCTCTGCAGCTCAAATCCCTGTTCCCATCCCCGTCCCCCAGCCCAGGCTGGAGGTAAGCTTGCAGTGGGAAGGGGGCAGTGACAGGAGCAACTTCCACAGAGTCCAAAAACACATCGGCTTTGTTGAGAAACTGCGGCAATCACAAGTCTCCTGGAATCTCGTAGCTCGGCAGCACACGAGGGCAGCTCCCACTGAGCTGCAGTGAGTTTCAGGGCTGGCCTCATAGTTTTTGAGTTAGGTGGTTTTAAGCCAAAACCCTGGAGTTTGCAACAGCTGGAGGAGTTCTGGCTCCTTCTCACAGACCCGTTATGGGACTCACGGTGGAAGGGCCGCCCTGCGAGCACAGCTGTGCCAACAGCCCCAGCACGAGCAGCTCCTCGCCCACATCCCAGCGGGTGCTGGAACCAGTACCAGGACCCTTGCTGGGCCATGCGTACCACAGCACTGCTGCCACTTCCTTCCTCCCCTCCAGCTGGCACCAGACCTTCCTCCACTCCATCCCCAGCTCCTCCCGTAGTGTTGAGGCTACCTGTGACCAGGGGACAGGCAGGGAAGGTGTTCCCAACCTGCCATCACCTCCACCATGCCATGTCACCTGTGTCTGTACTGGTAGGGACCCTGCAGTTGCAGAGTGTGCACTTGGCCATCTCCTTCTCCCTGTTCTCCAGCAAATCCACTCAGATCTTCAGGTCCCACATGATCTCCTGCAGCCGGTTGTTCTCCTTCAGGGGGTCCCTGATGTTGCTGTTCATCCTGCCCCAAATGATGCTCTCCTGGAGCACCTGATGCTCTGACATCGCGCTGTGGGTCTCAGCTACTGGGGCTGCCACACACTGCTCCATCACCTTCATCAAACTGTGGGGAGAAGAGGGGTGCAGCCCCCCAAACCCTGGGGGAAGGCAGCAACCCACTGTCCCGGGTCAACCCCAGCAGCGGCTCAGGCCAGGGTGGGGAGAGGCAGCAGCTCTGGGGGCCTAGCAGGAGCTCCCACCTCTCCAGCTCACCCAGGCCAGGGCTAGTTACACTGTTTTTAAGGAAATCGCTCCTCCACCCCAGAAAAAAACCCTCAGTTTTCAACAGAACGTCACCCTGACAAGGAGCTGAGGTTTAGCACCAAACAAGCCCAGGCTCCTGGAAAACAAACCCCGTCCCGCAGAGCTGGCCACAGAGGTGACAGATGCCGGAGCCCAGCAGGACTCGGCTGCATGTCTCAGTGCTCGAGCTGGTGTCAGGTTTTCAGTCCTAAGGCCAAGCCCTCCACTGAGGACACCAGCACCAAGGAGTTAAATCGTTTCCATCAGCATTCCCAGGGGACAGCCAAGATCTGCAGAAGTGCCACCCACTCTTTCACTCCCAAGAGAAAGCTTCAGTCTCTGTCTCGCACCTCCCTCACACCCTTTCCCCATTACAGATTTAATTCCCAAAGCAATCCGTGGTCAGGGGAACCATCTGACCGTCACCACTGCAGCTCTGTGGCCGGTGACCCCAGTGGGGACATTACGTGGGGCAATGCCACCTGGCAATGCCAGCACCCATCACATCAGCTCAAACACAGTCTGCTTTAATCCTCCCTGTGCTTCAGCCCAGACACAGCACAGGCGAGGGACAATTCCCCATTGGTGGCAAGAAGCCACATATAGCACCACAGGAGCTAGTCCCCAGCCTGAAAAACACTGCCAAAAGTCCAAACCGGTGGGAGATGGTGGAGTTGGCATCACTCAGGGCGGTCCTGGAAACATGTCCTCAGCAGAGACAGAGCACAGCGCTCCCCTGGTCCCTCTGCCAGACAGGGCAAGGACAGATCCTGCTGTGGGTGGATTCAACAGACGTGGATCTGAAGGATCCTAGGGGGATCCAGCCAGGGCGGCTGCGTCTCTCAAGCAGGATCGGCAGGATCAGGCCACTGGCCTGCGGTGCTGCCAGCTGGGTCACGGTCTCTGGTCCCTAGGAGACAAGGATGCAAATGTTAGCGGTCGAGGCAGGAGCAGCCCCGACACGTTCGCGCCTGCAGCAGAGGGTTGTGTTCCAGCCTCCCCCGGTCTGGCTGCTCCCGTGGAAGCTCTGCTGCCAGCACAAGCAACCTCAGACAGGGACAGTCTGACCCGGTGTTAACCGTGGTGGTGCTGCCGTGGGGCTGGGCGACTGCCAGTGCTCACACAGCCGCCCTGCAGAGGCACAGCCCCAGGGAGACCTGCTTCTGGGGGGCAGCAAGCCGCCCCAGTGTGAAACATTCCCTGCGAGATGCCCCCAGCTCACTCCGAGCTAGAGTGACTTTGGCAGGAGGCAAAGGAGTGTTGTCCCTTCCTCACTTAGGGACTAGAGAGCAGCAAAGGCTCAGGGAGCAGCAGGAGCTGGTCTCTCGGTCTCCTCCAGCCCAGCACAGCCTCACATGGGACATCCCCATCCTTTTCATCCCTGGAAGAGAAAGTCTCATCTCCATTTCCCGATGTTTTGACTCTGACGGGGAGAGCTGCTGTAGCACAGCAAAAAGAAACCAGGGAGCCAGGATGTGCCTGAACACAGTGCTGGCAGGGAGATGCTTCCCAGCCACTCTGTCCCCTGTCCCCATGTGTGTGGGTCCCATGGCCTCGCTCACCCTCAGAGCTCGTCGTGGGCTGTGGAGCGGAGGTGGCCGGCACCACCCCGCGAGTCCCTCAGGGTCTTCTGTGAGCCAGCCCAGTCGGTCTTCTTGGCATCGTCGTCCCAGATGGTGGAGGTCTCAGTGTCACTCAGCCAGTTGCTGTCCCCAGCGTAGTGGGTGGGTTGAACCAGGAGGGGATGAGCCGAAAACACCAGCAGGTCCCGGGGTGCAAAGTGCCGCTTGTAATCCTCGCTGGAGAAAGCAGAGCAGACCCAGGAGGAGAAACTGGCTTACAGAGCATGGCCCGGTGGAGGAAAAAAGGGCTGGGAAAGCTGTGCTGACTGCTCAGGGAAGGCACCGTGCAGAGCAGGGGGATGACCCAAAGATGAGGCTGAGACCCGCAGCCAGGGGCTGGGGTACAAGGGGCTGAATCCCCCACACCATGGGACCAAGACCCCTGTGTGGGGCCAGCATTGAGCCCCAGCTCCATCCCCGCCGCCGTCCCCCCACCCCGCACTGGCAAAGGGCCATGTTCCAGGGGCTGGCGGCCAGGCAGCGGCCAGGGGGGAATGAGCTCATGCTACAGATGTTTTCCTCCAGCATGAGTAATGCCGGGCGGGAGGGAACAGGCTGGGATGGCTTCTCTGCGATGGCAGAGAATAAACGCACGCTCCATCACTGGCATGGCTGCACCACCCCACCAGCACCCCTCCCACAGCCCCTGCTCCTTACTTGGGGTGCTTGTCGTACATGATGGGCAGGAACTCGTCCACCGGCAGCATTTTGGAGAGGGGCTCAGCGGCCAGCAGCTTCTGTGCCCCACGGCGGGAGATGGCGTAGGCCAGTGTCCAGTACGAGTATCCGGCCACCACCAGGTTCCGCACACCCTCCACGGGTGCCTCATCCTCCTCATTCACCTGCTTCCTCCCGAGGTAGCTGTGGGGTGGCCAGTGAGCCATGAGAGCCAGCCCTGGGGACCCCCACCCTGCGTCGCCCCAGCCCCAGCACCCACATGAGGTCCCAGTCTTGCTGTGCCCCCTCCAGCTCCTCCATCAGCCGCTGCAGCCGTGCTGGGAAGGCGGCCTCAAAGCGCACATCGTCCTCAAAGACCACCGACCGCTCCAGCCCCCGGGACACAATCTGCGGGAAGGGGACAAAGATGCGATCACATCCCAGCACCAAGCTGGGCCATACTGGGTCCACTCACCCTGCAGGACAGCCCTCTCCCCAGGTCCTCCAGAGACCAGGTGATGTTCACAGGGTCCCTGCCCCAAGCTGGTGGTCCTTAGGGACTCTGTGGTCCTCGTACCTCCTTCCAGATGTTGTAGTGGCTGAGGAAGCAGCCAACCTCGCCCTTGGTGAGCGTACGGCCTGAGAAGGGATCGTAGTACCCAGGGAGCAGGTCCACCCCCAGCACCTTGATGTCGCTGCTGTTGAGGGTGCTGCAAGGCAAGGGGCTGCATTGGCGAGGTGTCCCCTCCTGCCATGCCCCTGTCCCTTCCCCAGGGTGACGCTGGGGAGCTGGCAGAGTGGGGACATGTCTGCCCACAGTCACCTCCCATCCACAGCATCCACCACCCGTGGGGCGATCTCCAGCTCCCGCAGGGACACCAGCATCCGCCGGCGCCGGTCTGGCCTCCGCACCAGATTGATGAGGAAGATCTGAGGGGGAATGGGAGAGCCCCACCGAGGGGGTACATTGTCACAGGGGGACACACAACCTGCCTGGTCACTGCAGATGGGAGACAGGGGACTCAGCCAAAGCCTGTGGTGGGCTTTGCTGTTGATGGATGCAACCAGAGCAATGGACAAGGGCACATAAGGGGGTCCACTAGTCACTTACTTCATCAAAGCCCATTTTCGTGAGCGGCTTGGGGAGGAGGGAAATGTGTCTGGAGCGCTGCATGGGGGGGCCATCCACTGCAGAGAGAGGGGACACCTCTTTGGTGGAGCCCAGACCCCCTTGGCCAGGAACCAGGGCTGACAGCCATGCCCTGGGGACCGGCACTGGGTCACTGTCACCTCTGGGGCAGAGGACACCTCTGGGACCCCACCACTCATGGGTGCTCACCCATGGCCTCCAGCGTGAGATGCACAAAGTTGGCACGTTCATCCTCCAGCGTCTGGTGGGCCTTCACAGGGACATTGATGTAGCCGAAGCGGTGCTGGTTGCACACATAGACCTCCGCACCTGTCGGGTGGGATGGGTGAGCACTGTGGCACTCACAAACTCCTGGCCTCCGACACCTCTATGAGCCCTGGCCCTCACCAGCCGCCTGGCAGGAGTAGGCGAAGACGATGATATCGTCAAAGGCCCAGGTATAGTTGGGATGGGGCGGGTAGAACGCCAACCGTGAGGTCTCCTCCTTCCGCAGGTCGATCAGGAAGGTGGCGTAGACCATGGGGACGGAGAAGCAGCCCATCCGCTGCCGGTTCTTGGTGGGGAAGTAGTCGGCCGTCCGGCGGTAGTACCCCTGCGGCACATCATCATGATGCCTCCATGGTGGGGGGTTCCTCTGCCACGGGGGGCTCCCCTTCCCTGGGGTGTACCTGGGGCGTGATGCCACACCAGAAGTTGGAGTAGAAGGTCTGCGAGTCCAGCATGGGGGCTACCACTGACTTGTTCTGCGCCATCAGAAACTTGAGGGTCTGGTTGTTGGTCAGGATGCTGTCAGTGTCCATGAACTGGTGGAGGAAACAGAGGTCCTGGAGCCGCAGGGACACCCACCTCGGCAACCACCCTGCCCACACCCTGTGTCCCTTACCAGGATGTAGTCTGCCCGCTGCTCCCGGGCGTAGGTGAGAGCCTCCTGCTTCAGCCTCATCATGTTTTCGTAGCGTTTGTCACTCCAGTGCTTGGGCCCGAGCTCATCAGGGTAGGAGCTGGGGGGGAGGCAGGGGTTAACGCCGCTGGCTGGGAACGCACGAACTCGGTGCATGCCACGGCGTGCCGGCCAGCTGAGTCAGCCCAGCTCTGCCACTGCCAGCTCCTCCTGACGGCGTCCTCAGCTGGGGAGGGGGGTGCTGGTCTGGAAACCCCTCACAACCCACCCCCCAACTCACCTGGGCTCCTCCTGCACCTTCAAGACCACTGAGTGATAGTCATTCCCCACCGCCCCCAGCCACTCCTGCAGCATCGCTGTCGTGTTGTCAGAGTTGTGGTCCGTTGCACACCTGGGATAGAAGGACATCAACATCTGGGGGCTCCTCGTCAAGGGACAGGAATAATCATGGTCCCCTCCCTGCACTAGAAATGCTTCCGGGGCCAAGAGGCTGTGCCAGTGACAGACTCGCTTGGGAATGTAATGTATAATTTGAAGGAGCTGAGACTGTGCTGGCGGGGGGGGAACGCAAACGGGTAATTTCTTTCCCCATGCCGCCACCGGTCGGGCTGTCCTGTGGCTCTCACCCCCTGTCCTTGCAGCCCAGCAGCAGCCCCAGCTGTGCCCTCCCCGTCCCAGCCCTGCAGCTGCCACCACGAACTTCATCGGAGCACAGTGGCTTCATCCCCCTGTCCATGCACCCCACTGCACCCTGTGCATCCTGTAGCTCCGGCAGATGGAGGAAACCACCCCCAAGCAGCAGACTCCCCTCCCCAAACCTTCCCCTGCTAGGCACAGCCACGGTCCCCAACTCTCCTGTCCGATCTCACAACGATGGTCACAAGGACCCCAGCACAGAAGGGGCTGAGCCCCACGTTGCACTGAGGTAACCCCCAAGTCCCCACACTCCCCAGCATCCTCGACCTGTTGAAGAGCCCTGAGCTGCACCCCTGGCACTGGCGTCATGGGCATGCATGGGGACACAGGGCACAAGGCAGGACCTGTTGCCACCCCAGCTCTCAGCTCTGCAGCTGCTCTTGAAACACCTTATGGGGTCAGGGGTTCTGGGGGGGCTGTGGCAGACAAAGGCAAGGGCCCCCGTGCCCCCACTGCCAGCAGTGTCCCCCACCCCAGCCCGGCCACCCCTGCCAGGACCCCCCCGCCAGCCCCCGCCTTGGTCCCCCACAAAAGCAGCTGCAGAAAAGTTTCCGACGAGCTCAGGCAGGAGACGGCAGCGCTGGAAGAGTGAGGAAGAGGAGGAATGGGGGGCTCCTCTCCCACCCACACCCCCCAGCACGGTAAAAGGGGGATTCTCCAGATCTTGCCCCCTTGCCCAGGCCCCCGTTAGGGCAGGATCACCCCGACTTCCCAGTCCCTTCATTCTCCCCAGCTCCCCATTCCCCACCCTCATTTTCCTTTGTGTCCCCACCGCCCCCGGCTCCCCAGTCCCCTCATAGTCCCTCCTATCTCCCAGGATCCCCGTTCCCTCCGCTCGCATCCCCATTCCCCAGGGTCCCTGTTCCCCACGGGGGTCCCCGCTCAGTCACCACAGGGCGATGCTCCCCGCGGGATAGTCCAGGCGCTCCAGGGCTCCCAGAAAGTGCGGTAGCGAGTGCTGCGCGTTGCGGGCCAGGAGGGCCAGCAGCACCCGCGGGGGGGCCGGGCCGGTGCCGGTCCCGGTGCCGGTGCCGGTCCCGGTGCCGGTGCCCAGCAGCAGGAGCAAGGCGCAGAGCGGCCCCGCGGTGCCCATGGCGGCGGCGGCGGGCGGGGAAGGGGCGGGCTGGGACCCGCCGCTCCCAGCGCACCCCCGCCCCCGCCCCCGGCCCGGCCCCGCCGCCGCTGCGAGCCCCGGGGGCGGGTTCGGGTTGGGTTTCTTTAAATAAAGCTGATATCGGTAAACAGCACACAGCACAGCCCACGGCCGGGGGGAGCGAGATGCCGGAGGACACCACCGGAACCTCATGCCTGAGGATGCTCCTGGGCATCCCCGGTGCCCCCTGCCCGCTCAGGGTCGGGTTTCCCAGTCGTGGGTGGGTGGTGGGGAAGCAGATAGGGGCCCCCATGGCTAGGGGGAGACCATGGCCAGGGGGGCTTGTGGCTGAGGAGGGGCTTGTGTCCATGGCTGGGGGTCATGGCCCAGGGGGCTCATGGGTCCCTCCTATCACAGGCCAAGGCAACCCACTCCACCAAGCCACATCCCACCCAGGCTGCCCATCTGCAGCCCCCCAGCCATGTCTGCAACGTGTCCAAGCCACAGGCTCTGAGGCCTTTGGGACACTTGGCCAAAAACGCTGGTTAACCACCCAATCCATAAATACGGCCGTCAGCTCCCAGAGCAAGCGCAAGCTGGGAGGAGGCCACGTCCTGGGGAGCAACAACTCTGTGCACCCCCTCCAACGGTGCCATGCACCCCTCGCTGTGGTGGGACCACGGCCCTGGCCTGGGGCTGGTGTCACATGTGGCCAAACCTGCACCCACCCACAGCAGGGACAGGACCTGGCCCAGTGGCTGCTCTCGCTGGCTCCCCACGCTGTCCCCTCGCTCCCGGGGGACCTCCAGGAGGGCTTTAGCCGGCTGCAGCAAGAGGCTCGGGAAGTGAACCTTTCCAGCAGCACCTGAAAGAAGCAACAAAGTGGGGGAGGACGCACGGGGGGGCACCAGGGAGCCCTGCGGCAGCTGTAGGGAGAGAAAAACTCTGTTTACAAGCTGAGCTCAGACAAGTATTTCGGGGAAGGGCTCCCTGCCAGCACAGCCGGGTGCTCCCCGGCAATGCAGAGGAGCTGTGGGAAGAGGCAGGACCCCAGGAGACGAGCACAGCCGGACCCCACCCGTGTCCGGACCCCACTCGTGTCCGGACCCCACTCGCGTGTGCGGGCCCCCCCCGGGGTGGGCTGCGTGGAGGGCAGCTGCTCTCTCCCCCGCAGGACCCCCGAGCGCGGCCCCGGGACCCGGGAAGGGGTTCAACCGGAGGCAGGGCAGCAGGGCGGCGGGGATGCCCTCGGAGCCCACGGCTGGCGCCATCCCGCGGGGAACCCCCCGCGCCGGCACCGCCCCCGCAGCCCGGCCCGCGCTCGGCCGCTGCTGCCACCTTCCGGCACCGCGGCGCGGCCCGGAGCAGCCGGTGCGGGCGCTCGGTGAGGAGCCGGGGGCTCCAGGGGCCGACAGAGCCGAGTGTGAGCCCCTCGTTGCATCTGCAGCCTGCTCCCTGTGTGCCCAAATCCCTGCATCCCTGCTCTTCTTCATCCCTGCATTCTTTTGCCCTTACACCCCTGCATCCCCACATCCCTCCATCCCTTCCTTTCTTCGTCGCCGCAACCCTTCATCCCTATATCCATGCACTCCTGCCCTCCTTCATCCCTACATCCCTCCCATACTACATTTCTGCATTCTCTTGCCTCTGCATCCCTGACTCCGTTCCTCTCTTCATCCCTGCATCCCTTCACCCCTGTATCCCTGCATCCCTGCTCCTCTTCAGCCCTGAGTCTCTACATCTCTACATCCCTCCATCCCTATGTCCCTCCATCCCTGCAGCCCCTCCTGGGGATCACACAAAGTCCTGCCCTCCCCTCAGCACCAGGGAGGGGCAGAGATGGATTTCAGTGCTGGATATGACCGGATTCTCAGAAGCCTGGATCCCAGAGGGCAGCCCTGGCCTGGAGTGATTCAGCCACCCATACACAGCCCCGCTGCCCAACCATAGCCCACACTGACACTCCCAGCCACGGACTTGGGGACTGGAGAGGGACAGATTGTCCCATCCGCAGGCAGAGGAAGGGGGTGCCTACACCCTGATATGGGGAAACTGAGGTACAGTCCAATGCAACATGCAGCACACAGATGGGCTGGGACTGGCAGAGGAACAAAACATCCTGTGCCTGGCCTTGCAAGCTCAGCTGGGTCAGAATCACCCCTGCCTTTGCAGGCAGCTTTGCCTTCTCTGCACAGCCCAGGTGCCACGGGGCTTACAATGGACCCTCAGAGCCTGCTGTGGGCCAGGTGACACTTCACAAGCAGCTTTCATCATGCAATGATAGAAAGAAACCACAAGCAAGCTTGGGGAGAAGGTGGAAATGGAGATTACCTGCCAGGGCATGCACTGTGTGGTCCTCGGGGTGACGACCCACCGGCTCCATGCTGCAGTTCAGCATATCCATCCCTGAGGTGACAGCCCCTGTGCCCCAGGAACAGGACTGGTGAGGGGTGGCAGGTCCCCAGGGGCTCAGGGCATCCCCACAGGGCTCAGGTCACCCCACAGCTCCACACAGCTGTGATGGTACCTGTAACACAGAGCCAACATCAGGCCCAAAAGCATCCTGCCTGGCAAAGCACCTTCCCATCCCCGCAGCGCCAGGCAGGCAGCAGCACTGCGCAACGTTTCCATCAGTATGTTGGTTTGGTTGTTTTTACAGGAAGAAATTGCTTTTGGACCCAGGGGTGAGGATGTTGGCCACCTCCTGCCTCTCTCCACCTCTTCCTTTAAATATTCTAGGATTTTCAGCACAGCCTTTGAAAAGCTCCAGGTTACTCAAACATCACGTTTTTCTGCTTTAAAATGCTCAGATTTGGTTGCAATATATATATATATAAGGCTATATGTGTATATGCAAATGCAGAGATCATGTGTATGTGCATGGCTGGGGGGTTGTTACAAGTCTCTCAACCACCAACAACTCATTTTTAAACTTATTTCACAAGGAGAAAAACATGCTGGGGCCCAGATGCCCAGGTCAGTGGTGCCCATGGGTGCCAGGGATGTCCCCACTCCCACACCATGACACTGCACAAGTGACACTGTCCCCTCCAGACCACTGCCCCAACCTGTGCAGCCTCACAACCTCAGCCCGTTTCACAAGTGGGGAAACTGAGGCACGTAGCCCACACAGCCTCCCTATGGCTGTCTGATCAGTGGGGACCCCAGACCCAAGGGAGCACCCATGAGCCCATCACACTGCCTGCCCTACCAGCCCCTCATCCTGAGCCATTCCGGCTGCAGCTCAGGCGGCCGGTGCTCCCCTCCCAGCTGGGTTTTCCTTCCAGGTCTCTGCTAAAACCATCACATCCATGTGCGCTGCTCCACTTTCCTCCTCAGGAGGCTGCTCCTGTGGTGGGCAAAAACAACGGATCTTCCCATCCGGAAAAATCCAGGGGGATTTTGGCCATCCCAGGGAGGATTTTGGCCACCCGGGGTTGGATTTTGGGCCACCCAAGAGATACTCTGCCAGAGGAGCTGGAGGCTGGTGGGAGCAGCATCTCCCTCCTGGCTGGTGGAGACAGGGACATCCCTGCCACCATAAATGGGGCAGAGATGTGCCACCAGCCCCAGCGCCTGCTGGGTTGGATCACTTACACAGGGTGACAAGCAGTGATGTCCTTCCCAGGTGGCAAAGCCAGCTCAAGCACAAAATGGTCCCTTTTCCCCCCAGGCTGGACCATATCTGTTGACATCAGAGCTAGCAGTGTCCTGAGCCAGTGTCCCATGGCTCCGGGCATCAGAGAGGATCCTGGACATCCCTCAACCCCGAGAGCAGGCAGAGGGATGCCACCCACAACAACGGGAAACTGAGGCAGGATGCTGGACCCAGGCTGCTCCATCCCTGCTGGGCACAGGGGGCTGTGCACTCTGTGGGGGCTCCACCCCAGGGACAACGGGGACCTGCTCTCCATTCCCCTGCTGTGCCCTTCCAGAGGGATGGCAGTGGAGGGTACCCTGACAGCACGGGTCCCCCCTACAACATGCTGACCCATGCGCTCCTGTCCCCTCTGTCCCCTCCCTCCTCTCCCCCAAGCAGGGCTGGCGGTCCATCTCTGTCCCAACCCGGGGCAGCTGTGACCGAAAACAAAGCTGTCCCCTTCAGCACAATACCCTTCTGTCCCCCCCAGATGCTGACCGCTGGGGTGGGCAGTGGCCGGGCTGGAGACGTCGAGGGGCCGTGCCAGGCCCCCGCTGGCAGGGGACAATGTTGGCAGTGATGGAGAGTAGGTATTTCAAAAGGTTTTGTTTTCGGGTTGACCTGCCGAGCCGGCGTGACCCCGCAGCCCCCCACCCAGCCCTGCTCCTCCATCCCAAAAGAAACCGGCCACATTCCTGACCTCAGGACTAGGGGGGGGAAGAAAGTTTCAAACCTCCCCGGGAAGGAGACAATGGGGGTGTCAGGACCGTGATTTAGGAAGGGGGGCTCTTTCCATCACAAAGGCGAAACAAAGGCGCTCGGCGCTGGGAAAGGGGCTTCGGCGGCGGCTCAGGAGCGGGCCTGTGGTATTGTGCCTGGCCACTCGGCCTCGGCACAGGGCAGCCAGGGCCCACCAGATCCCATTGGGTGCCACCAGGTCCTATTGGGTCTCACTGGGTCCCACCAGATCCCATTGGGTCCCATCAGGTGCCACCAGGTCCCACTGTGTCTCACCAGGTCCCATCAGACTCTCCATCCCAGCCTCTCCCTACAACCACCCTGGGGACCAGGGTCTGGTGGCTTCATGGGTGTCACAGTCACCCACAGCAGGAGGGAGCAGGTCCCCCATCCCCACACGGGACTGTTGGGGCACCCCCAGTTCCCTACATCACCCCCCACCCGTGGGGCTGCCCGGGGACCAACCTGTCCCGGGGGGCTGTGAGGACCCCATGAGTTGGGACTCAGACTGGAACCAAGGGACCAAGCCCCAAAGCCCTGAGCTCCCCCCACGGCAGCCACCCCTGGGTGTTCAGGGCTGGGGTCCCACTCTCCTCTCCCAGGGCCGGTCCTGGGGCTGAGCGAGGGATGAGCAGCTCCTCTGTGCTGCTCAAAGGGGCTTTGTGCACCCCGGGACCGCCCGCACCCAGCACCACCCGCCACCGCCGGCACAGGCACTGCCGGTGCCCACCCTGCTGGCACCTTACAGCCTGCACCCCCAAATGCCCCTTTCCCATCTGCCTCCTGCCCCAACCCTCCTCCTTCATCCCCAGGGGAGCTCAGCCCCCAATTGTGGCTAAAATCCCCCCAAAAAAGCCAGAAAACTGCTTAAGCAGACGCTCAACTTACAGTGTCCTCCGCCGCCGAGCTGAGCCCGCGTCTCTGGCCAGTGTCCCGGTGCCGAAGGGCTCGGAGCTTGCATGGAGAGGGGATATTTTTACAGGAGAAATATTTTTCTCCCGGTGCTGGACGGCCGATCCGAAGGAAAAGCTGGAAATAAGTTCATTGGTTTTCCTTTTGCTCCCTCTCCTTGCCCTAATTTTTATTTTCCTGGCAGCTGGCGGGAGGAAGGGAGCTGGCAAGGTGATGCTTTTTTGGGAAGAGGGGAACTGCTGGTGAAAGAGGCATTCACCGCGCCGGGAGCCGCGGAAAGCCGAGCGCCGGGAGGGCGGCGAGAGGGCGGGAGGCTGAGCACCCACCACCGAGCCGGGGCTTGTGGCTGTGCCGGGGCTGGTGGCCATGGTGGGGCTGGTGGCCGTGCCCAGGCCGACCAAGCAGAGGCCGGCGGCAGGTGGAGGGGCGCCGGCGGGATGCACCAGAAAGCCGGTGACATCATGTTGTGGTTTGTTGTGTTCTGTTTTTTTTCTCCAGGATGAAATGGAATTTGCAGACGACTTCCCCGGCCGCCCACAAGCGCTGGGGCTCAACGGCCAGGAGCAGGACGGGTCCCCCCAGGACACATGGGCGCCCACTGAGGAGCAGGACGGGTCCCCCAAGGACACACGGGCACCCACCGAGGAGCAGGACGGGTCCCCCCAGGGCACATGGGTGCCCACTGAGGAGCAGGACGGGTCCCCCAAGGACACACGGGCGCCCACCGAGGAGCAGGATGGGTCCCCCCAGGGCACACGGGCGCCCACCGAGGAGCAGGATGGGTCCCCCCAGGGCACACGGGTGCCCACTGAGGAGCAGGATGGGTCCTCCCAGGACACACGGGCGCCTACCGAGGGAGCACAGGGCTGGGCTGGGGGCTTTATTTTTTCCCCCTTTTGGGTGAGAAAAACATCATTTTAGTTCCTAACGTGCTGGTGCTGTGCTCCCCAGCACACAGAGGGAAGGTCCAGCCCAGCAGACCACAGCCCAGCACGGCCGGCGCCAGCGCCCTGTTGGGGACCCCCCCATCCCCATGGTGGGGCAGGATCCGTCCCCAGCTGCCCAACCCGGGATGGCTCCTTTCGCCTCTTCCCTCTTAATTTTGTTTAGAAACTTGTCAGGTTGGTACATAAAGGAGGTGGAAAGATCAATCCCGGCTTTTCATCAGTGTGGGAAAAAGTATTTCACTAATCCATATTTATTGGTGTAAGGAGCCGGGGGGGGAGGGCAGGAGACCCTAATGGTCAGGAGCAAAGGACAGAAGGGACAGTTTAAGGCTGCCCTTTTTGGAGAGGTCACATGTCACCAAAATCTTTCGGTTGTCTCGGGATTGGTTACATTCTGTTCTCTTTTTTTCTATTGAGGTTGCCAAGCAACTGGCTAAGACCAGCCAAGATATTTTCTTTATTACAAGTGGAGCAGAAAGCAGAAAGGAGAAGAGAGATTAAAAAAAAAAAAAAAGGTGGGGGAGAGAAGAGAAGAAGTTTAGACAATTAACATTTATAGGATCACATAACTTCATTAACTTGGCCAAGATTTGGGAAAGAGACTTCAAAAAAAAAAAAAAGAACCACGAAAGTGTGTGTGTGGGAGCATCGGGAATCAAAGCAAGTTAAAAGGCTGGCAGGTCCAGGGCTAAAACAATGCGGGAGCACCCGGGAGCGCTGACAGCCACGGGGGTTTCCCTGCGATGGCTCCCGCTTCCCCAGCAGCCGCCGGGTCCCTGGCAATGGCTTCAGTGCGGGGGCCTTCAGCTCTTGCTGATGCTCTTTTCTTTTTTAATGATGGCTTTCTTTTGATTTTCGCACTCCTAGCAAGCGGGTTCATTGCTCTCAGAGCTGGCAGGGAGGTGTGGGGAGCCCTTTGGAGGGAGGCGTGTGGCCATGGCATGAGCTGGGCATCCCCCTGGCGCGGCCGTGGGGCGTGGGCTGCGGGGCCATGGCTGTCCACAAGCCCTGGGACATGTTTGTGCCTTTGCGGGTGTGCAAAACCTCCTGAGGC
Organism: Patagioenas fasciata; assembly: GCF_037038585.1. Taxonomy (NCBI): domain Eukaryota; kingdom Metazoa; phylum Chordata; class Aves; order Columbiformes; family Columbidae; genus Patagioenas; species Patagioenas fasciata. Next base: position 6,303,179 of record NC_092539.1, read on the forward strand.
CAATAATGAATCCCTGTGGAGGAGCAGCCCTTGGTCGCAGATCCCTGCCCCGTTGGTCCCTGCTCAGAGTTCTGGCCTAACCCCAGCCTTGGGCTGTCCCCTGCCCCAGGCCTGGCCCTGCCGTGGCTAGGGGACATTGCTGCGGGCTGGGGACAGGGACCGGGGTCACTGAGCAGCTCCACAGGGCTGGGCTGCACTGAGCATCATTGGGACCGCAGGAGTTTCTCTCCCAGCATGACCCCATCCCTCTCCCCACATGGCTGGACCCCATGCGAGGACACGGGGGCAGGTGAGGCGGTGCAGGCACCTCCTCGGGGACAGTCCCCAATCCCTGCACACCCCCGCCATTCTCCCCCTGGTTCTGCTCAGGGACCCCGGTGGATGTCACTGGGGCAGCAGGCAGCGGTGGGCTGAAGGCAGGGGCCAGCCCCATGCTCTTCCCCACGACTGCGGGGACCCCCGGCAGCCGGGGCTGGGGGGTCCCCGGGTGGGGAGAGGCAGGCAATGCCCTCGCTTCCCCGGCCGGAGCCCGCAGCTGCTGGCCTGGCAAGTCGGTAATATTCATTACGGGAAAACAATGAGCATTATTTATCCCCAGCACTTTCCCTGCCTTGGGGGGCCGGGGTGGGGTGCAGGTGACCCCGTACCCCACGGGGGACCCCTGCAGTGCCACCCCCGCGGCAGCAGGACATGGGGGGATCCCCAAAGGGGGACCGGGGGGTGGGAGGGGGCCCCAGACCCAGGCCTGCCCGGCGGCTTGTGGGGGATCCCCACAACCCCAAGTGGGACCAAGCCCGGCCGTCCCCGGGACCGGGCACCGAGACCCCGAGCCAGGGCTGACCCCGGGCCTCCGAGCACCGGGACCGAGCGGGTGCGGGGGCTCCGGGCCGGGCCGTACCGGGCCGGGGGCTGGGGTTTGGGAGCTGTGTCTTTAAGAGATGGCTGGCTCCAGGTTGCAGCTGCTGTTTCTGTGCTATAGAGACAGTGGAGATTCATTACTCCTAAAACACAATGGGCATTTATCACCCCGTGGTGTTATTCAAATCCAGTACCAATTGAAGGTCATCCCCATTCTTTTCTCGCCGGCTCTGCAACACATTTATTGTTGTGCCGTTCAACTAAAAGCCCTGCCCGGCCCCGGCGCAGCCCGCAGAGCCCCGGTGTGCGCATCCCTCCCGGGCGGATTTGGGACCCTCCCGGGTGGATACGGCGTGGACGAAGAGGGGCAGAGCCGGGTTGGCTCGGCTGAGCTCCGGCCCGGCGGCAGGTGCAGCGGTAACCCCGCCGTTGTGCCCCGCCGAGCCGCGGGGGCCGCCCGCTCCGCCCCCGCGGGACGCACTTTCCGCGCCCCGTGGAAACTCGGAGCCCCGCGGGCCGCCGGGGCGGAGGGCGGCTCGGGCAGCCGGGGGTCCGCCGCTCGCCCGCCCTGAACCCTCCCCCGAGGGGACCCGATCGGCCACCGGCACCGGCGGGGGGAAGCGCCGGCAGCGGGTCGGGATTTTCCCTGACTGGAGAGGGGGGATTTGTTCCCAACTTCGTGGGAGCCGGTCGGTGAGAAGGGACTGGGGGAGAAGCCTGGATTTTTCCTCTTTTTCTTTTATTTTTTATTATCATCAATATTTTTCCCCGCTCCGTTGGGCGTTTATGAATTTCGGCGATTTTTCGAAGTGCCCGAATTTTGAGGGCGATTCGCTTGGAATTGGTTAAGTCTCCGAGGCAGGAGCGGCGGCCGCAGCGCGGGGCCGGGGGTCTGCGCCCGCATCCCCACGGTATCACCCCCGTCGAGCCCCCGGGGCTACCGGGGGCACCGAGCCCCTCGGCCCCGCCGCACCGAACCCCCGCTCCGCCGGGGCTGCTCCGCCGGGGCTGGAACGCTGGTTTTCGTTTTCTGGCTTTTTTTCTTTTTCTTTTCTTTTTTTTTTTTTTTTTCCTTTCTATTTCGCCTGATTTTTTTTCCCTCACCCTCTTTCTTTTATTTTATTTTATTTTTTTTAATAAGGGCTAAATTTTATTTATATTTTTTCGGAGGTGTAGGAAACGAGTTGATAAAATCAAACCCCTCGCGGTGCGATTAAATCGGAACGGGGATGCGAAGCGCCGCGGCTGCTCTAGAAACTTATTGCGGCCGGAGAAGCGGCTCCGCAGGGCCGGGGAGCGGGCGGCGGGGAGCCGGCTCGGTGCCCCCCGTGTATCCTTGTTTTCCAGGCTCCAGCCCGATTCCCCCTGGAAGATCCCGCGACCCCGGGACGGGAATCTCCGCTCCTGATTGTCCAAACGCAATTCTTGTGCGATGGAGCCGTACGAACCAAGAATTGTGTCTGGACATCTGTAGCAGAGATTTCAGCTCCTCCGGTTGGGCTCCAGGAAGGTGCTTTGGGGCGGAGGAAGAAGGACGGACCTTCTCCGGGCACGGCGAGGTAACGGCCCGGGGAACCTCAGCGGGGATTTCAAGGGAACTAAATAAACAGCGGCGGGTGCTCCGCACCGCTCAGCGCTGCCGGGGGGGTCAAATAATGCGTCAAATATCGGCCGGGTCCCCACCGGGCCGGGCAGGGATGGAGGGGCCGAGCAGGAGTCTCTGGCGCTTCTCCGGGGCCGGAGCTGAGCGCGGCGGGCGGGCGCCCCGGCCCTTCGGCTGCATCCCGGTTCGTCCTTCTGGTATGTATTTATTTATTTTTAAATTGCTTTTTAATTTCATTGAATTTATTTCGGCGTGCGCCCGGGCCTGGGGCGCGAGGGGACCCCTGTGCACCGGGGGCCGAGGTCCCCGTCCGCCGGGACACCCTCGTCCTCCACCTGCCGCAGCCACCGGTTCGCCCCGGGTACACGGAGGCCGCTCCGGGTCTCCGCCGGGCCGGGAACTGTCCCCGTCGCTCGGGCACCGGGCAGGCTCGGCAGAGAGCGGCCCGACCGCGGGCTCCCGCGGCTGAGGGCTGCGGGGTCGGTCCCACCGCCGCGCCGGGGCTCGCAGGGGACTCGGTGGGAGCGGAGCCGAGGGCTGGAGCAGCCCTGCGGAGCCAGGACCGGGAGGAAGGCTCGGAACAGAGAGGCATTATGCCTCTAGAAGACGAGCGGCTCAGCCGGGGCTGCCAAGGAAACCCATGAGGAGGAGGGAAGCATTATAAGATCTGAGCAAAATTTCACCGAGAGCTTGAGGCAGAGATTGTTTTAAAAGGCTTTTATTTCAGGAACTTTTTGTTGTTGTTTTTGTTGTTGTTACAGGATTTTGCTGAACCCCTCTTATCCCCTCCCCTGGCTTCCCTCATCTTCCCATTTCTAGATTTTTTTAGCAATGATTGGCAGCTTTTACTACAGCAGGAGCGGAGCTATCTGGGTCTACCTGGGCTAGCGAGGGGAGTAACACCTCCCAGGGAAGGAACTCATCCTACCGTGAGCAAACAGCTGGGGGGGATCAGAACAGACAAGCCCAGCCTAAGGCAAAAATGCAGCAGAGGCCGGGCAGGCAGCAGTGCTGAAGATGAACCTGTCTTTTCCCACTTGGGTTTAAGTCCATTCCAAGCTGCATGCCACGCAGGCTTGTTGTTTTTTAGCCAGCTCCTATCGTCACCTGGAATCCCCCCTTCGCTCCCCCAGCCCAGCAAAGCTCATGGCTGAGAACTCCAGACAGAGAAGAGCTGTTGGCCCATCCGTGTCATTTACAAACGGCACAAGCTGGACTCGAGTCGCAGTGGCTGGATTTGGAAAAGGCTGAATATCGGTTCGTTACCAGCAGCGTGCTCTGAAGTCAGAGTTCCTCTGATGCAGCAGCATTGTAGTCTGTGGGTTAAGCTGGTTGTGGTGGGGTAAACGTGAGAGGAGTCACCGGAGAAGTCAGACAGGGGAATTACTCTTTGGCACTCCCTCCGCACCAGACAGAGGAACTCCTCTGCCAGGCACAGGACGGGAAAGGCTCCTTCAACAGAGCTCTGGGGGTGTCAGGCCAGGCCGCCCGAGCAGGGCCCGGTGCACTGTGCCGCTCACCGCTCCCCAGCTCCTCCTCGGCAGCTCCCGCAGGCTGCGGACAGGGCGAGAATGCGAGAGCAGATCAGCTCCGAGACGCACCAACAGAATTTATGGCGCCAGCAAGCCCTCTGCTCCGGGAGAGCCGCTGCTCGGGCTGCGGTGCTGCCGCTGGGGACCACCACGTGCCGCCGGAGCCGTGCCTAAACGCAGGTGAGCAAGGTAGGGGGAGCGCAGGATGGACAATCCTGGTTGGATGCTCCTAGAAGCTCGTGGTGCCAACAGGTCTGAAACTCCAACGCTGTCCTCCCTGACCCCTTCCCTCACCTCCTGGCTGCCGGGCAGGCCGGTCCATCTGTCCGAGGAAACTTCTGGAAAGCGAATAGCGCCCATTCCCTAGCAGAGACGCGCATAGCCGCTTCCGCTGCGCTCACAGGACTTCCTCAGGGTGCGCAGTAAGAAGCCTCCCCCTCCCACTGATGCAAAAGTTAAAAGCCACTGATTTTTTCTCCTTGCTCTCCACTTAACCGTGCGTCTCCAGCCCCAGCCCTTCCCTGGCCAGGCTGCAGCAACGCAGCCCCCCACCTGCACAGAACGCAATGCAGGCTGATCAATTCTGTCTGTCACAGTGACAGAAAGATAATTCGCTGCCCTTATCACTCTGTGCCATCTCAGGCCGGGCATGGTTTTGTTTCCCCTTGAACTAAGTGGTTATAAATTGAGATGGTTCATGGGCTAGTCCTTCACGCTGCCTCAGCTGAGGTATGAAAGAGGCATAAGGCATCAGAAAAACAAAACCAAAAAAGCCTATTTTTCTCCTATTTCCCATAAATAAATATAATGACAAGTGGAAAACTGTTACAGAGGGCTCTGAAGCTGTAACGTCTGCCACCTCAGAGAAAAACTAGTAAAGTCACCTTCTGTTTCCTTGCACTTCATGTCTCGCCCTTCCCTGATGGTTCCTGTGGCTGGTGCAGACTGTACCAACACCAAGAACCGTGTTAAAAGAATCCCAGTTCTAGCACCAAGGCAGGGGCGCCCCAGCCTTGCTCCAGTTCCTCCAGAGCACCTTATTCCCTACAAAGACACACCATCGTCCTCGAGGTTCAGCAGCCCTGTTCCTCCCGTTACAGATAAACAAAGCCCCACATGCTGCAGGTGCTCTCTGTTCATTAGGGTACCTCGAAGCGCAGGCAGGAGAGGTGAAATGAGGGCCAAAAGCAGGATGCTGTTGTGGTGGACAGCAGGCCGTGTGCTGGTAGGGCTTTATTTGGATGGTTAGTAACAAGTGAACGCAGTGGGAAGATGCAGAGATCAGGCACAGGCAGTTCAGGAGAGATTTGGGTGGGTTTAGGCTTTTGTTTGAGTTTTTTGTCCAGGGGTTTGGATTTACATCCTCTTGTTTTTCCAGGAGTTCACCCGCCGTGTAACGTTGAGATGAAAAGCACATTATCCTGGTCCTGGAGTTTATAATCCAGCTCACCCTGCAGGCCAAGAAAAAAAAAGAAAAATGGTTTAAATGTCATTTCCAAATACTAACTGCAAAGAGAAAACCGCTCATAAAAAGATGGTGAGTGTTAGGGAGAGCAGAAGGGAACAGACTGATGTTTTCATCCTGATGGAAGCGAAGGTGAGAGATCAGACAAGGAGCTGATGCTCATTTCCCACACCACTTTCTGGACCAGGGTTTTACCAGAGCAGGTGGTTGCCTGAGGCAGGAAAATAGTTTGGGGCTGTTTGTTGTCTGAGAGCAACTGTGGGCTGAAAAGGGAAGATATTTACCAGTTGTTTGTTTGGGCAGAAATGTCCCCGGGGCTGCGTTCCCCTGTACCCCAGCACAGGGGTCTTCCTGGGGCAGAGAAGCTGCTGGGTCCCCACTAAGTTGTCACCCCATGCATGGGGGAGACCTGTGAGCAGCTGGAGGCACGAAGCCCATTGCCGGAGGCGAGGAAATCCAGGGGATCTCTGTTCAGAGCTGGCTGGCTGCTGAGACTCAGCAGGTTAGAGAAAGGCTCCAGGCTACTGAACAGCCACAGCACAACGCAGGGAGAGATCCCAGCCTGCCCCTTCCCCCTCAAACAGAAGATGCTTCGCTCTGGAGCAAGAATCAGAAAGAGCTTCTCTGAGAACAACCACAGAACAGACAGAGCAATATTTTCAACAAAGAAAGTGAAACTGAAGGAGTACAGACCATTAGTTCCCAGTCTGCATCGTTGATGAGCACCAAAATTCCTGGCCTCCTGCAGAACAGAGAGAAATAATTAGGATACGGGGCTGCTAAAAAGCTTCACAAATAGTTAAGAACAAGGGATGTTACAGCACAGATCACAAGCTACCTGCCTGTAAAGCCAGAGAAAAAGGCATCCTGGCATGGAGGTGGAAACAGGTACAGTCTGTGCCCTTTCTAGATCAAATAAAGGGTAGGCAGGAGCAATCCCAAAGCTCATTTGAAACAAAATGCACCATTCCTGAGGATGCTCTGAGATGACTACATGAGATGACTACATTTCCGTACGATGTAGAAAAGACAGGTAATTAAAACCCACGCGCTACAGTCGAGCACTGAGAGCTCAATGAGAAGGTAGGGAAAGCTATTCCGGTGCCCCTACCCACGGCAGTAAATGCCCGGGATCCACTCTGAGCCCCTGATTACAGGCACAGGGATTCCCCCTCTTTGATCTTCAGTGTCCTGCAATCGTCTCTCCTGTTACCAGGGGACCTGGCACACGCTTCAGCTCACAAAGATCCGTGACGAATGTTAAACACCCCCAGCGCCGCCCCGCAGCCAGGGATGGCTTGCACAGCTCACTCTGCTCCATTTCTCTTGGCCTTTTTTATTTCCCACCCCCCCCTCCACGAGGTTGGCCCCATTTTGACAATAAAAATACATTTCCCAGAAGAAATATTTGTTGGCGTTTCTCCGAGTGATTGCTTCAGTTCCAGTGATGTCAGCAGGGAATGGGCAGACCTGCTAAAGCTCCTGGAACTGAGGATACATGAGCTGCGCTGCTCCAGGTGACAATGGACAGAAAGTACACGTGGCCCTGCCTCACATGTAAGATTTAAGTTTTTAAAGATTCGGGGTGAGGGCTGCAAAACACAGACATGCTCTCTGTGGGACAGGGTGAGGTGTAGTGCAGGACACCCCCCATCACCACTTTAGTAAATCCCATATTTTTATGGTCAATAACTTGCTTCTTGCAACAAGAAAAACATATCCCAGCAGAGAAACACAAGGAGGATTCACAACAGCTGTACTTACACAGATTCCCCTTGCATAAATAATTCTGGTCGTTCTTTCAATAGATTCTGTTTGATCCACTTCAGCAGGTTTCTGATATCCCCTGAAAGGAGAAAGGACAGCAGTTTACAAACTGGCTGATGCCACAACAAAGTGATTGTTTATCCACAAAAGAGCCAAGGAACATGCGGGATGGATGGGGAGGTGTCAAATCAGTGAGTGTCAAATCAGATTTTAAAAGTCCAAACAAGCCAGCCTAAGAACCTGAAAGGAGTAAAGGCAGATGCTATCGGTACCAAAACCAGCATGAACTCTGGCAGACACGAGTTCTGGGGTACAAACGTGTACACAACCGCACATTAAACACACACGCAGGCACCGGCCACCGTAGCTGTATTTTGGACACCTGCGATACCGCTCGGCATCACACCTGCTGCCCCGGTGCAGTCCCCATGCTGCTCTCTCCCTCTACACTTTGTGCTTACAGCTTCTTTATTAAAGCTCAGCCTTTATCTTTCCATTTCAGTAGGTGACAGGAAGGATTTGTCTTCATGTAAAAGGAGGAGGAGACACTGCTGGCGGGTTTTTATAGTATCAATTTTACTTTGTGCGGCAAAAACAATTTCTTTAGTGATAGCATCAGTTAATTTCCTATTGGAGAGGTAAGAAGCAACAGAGGGGGGAAAGAATCCGTTACAGGGTTTAGAGAAGCTGACAAATTGCAATGTGGAGTTCTCCTGCATTTGCCTCTATATTTCACCGTTCCACAAACCACTTCATCACTCTGAATCCACAATCAGTTATTCTCCTGGGGCTCCTTTAAAGAGCCCTTTGAAAGCCCCGAACGAGTTTTGTTTGTTTTTGAGGCGTGAGGAAGCTTTTCGAAGGCACAAACCCAGCAGTGAGAGCCGGAGCCCCACTCACGGGATGAGCAGGATGGGTTTCCATGTCTGTCTCACGTGCGGTAACCTGGCCACAGTCACAGGGAACCTTTCCACACGTGCCTTTCTGAGCTAAAATTCAGCTCTGCGTACAAGTCCCCATGCATTTGCTTCACAACCATCAAAAATAAATGCGCGTGTAGTGGCTTGACTCAGTCTTTGCCTTACCCAAGGATTTTATGGGATGGCGGACGCTCCCCGGAGCAGAGCTGTGGTGCTTCTGAATAACGTTACCCGCATCGCTTCTGTCACACCAAGGATGAACAGCGCTGGCACGGGCAGGTGCACATCGACGAGGCGATGGGGACACGTCCATCTGCAGCAGATGGGGACCTCTTCCAGGGACAGGGGGAGGGGGATGCTCTGAGATTCCCTCTGTTCCCCCCCTGGTTTCCCAGGGCACCGGTGCCCCTGGGTGGCAGACACCGGTACCACTGCAGGGCTGCCCGGGGTACGACAGGTATCGCTGTCTTTGAGCACCAGATCACTTTGATCAGGCCAAAAGAGCCGCTTTGTGCCTTAAAACTGCCCGGTGAGCTGGACCACCTGCCTGGGGCTGAGCCACCGCTCCCTTGTAACTATACGTAGTTAAGAGCACAAAATAGAGCATTTTCTGCTGATTTTCTAGCAACGTGCACTGGGGATGGTGAGCACTGCTCAGAAGGTGTGTCTATATATATATATAAATATATACACATACACATACACCATGTTGATCGGTCAGCTGCCAGAACAAGAATGCACTATACTTGCCTTCCCCTGAAAAATGCTGCTGCAACGTAAAGCCCTCAGGATCTCACACCCGAGCGGCTCCTGCTCTCCATCACCAAGAATCGAGAGCCGGCGAGGAGGAAAGATGGAGAAGAGCCTCCAGGAGAAGGAGGGGGGGGCACAAAGGGGACACCAGCCCCACCACAGCAACGCCCGCGAGCTGTTTCATATTTATGCACTCGCGGCAGGGCACACAACAATGAGCTGTGCCACAGACCATTCTCCTTGCGTGGAATAAGCAGCCCTCTCCTCTGGGACCTTTCCGGAGAGATCATTTAAACAGAAACACCAGCTGGATAAAAGACAGCTACCTAGAAGCAGCCTGGACGAAGGGGAGAGGGGACTGATTTATTTGAGGCTGCGCTGGAAGGCTCCCTCAGCCCTGCTCCTTCCATAATAAATGTTATTTTCAGCCCCACCTGAGCCTACACTCATTTACTCCTCCCCAGAAGTCACGTACACACATACTGAAGAATTTAGACAGCAGGAAAAAACCTGATACCCCTGTGCATGCCTGGAGCTTCCCCGCTCCAAACAGCAATGAGAATTAAGACCCCTTCTCCACAGCCAACCTTATGACATTATATTTTCAGCTGCTTTCTTAGCATTGAATTTTTTCCCCCACCTTCACGTCTCTCGATTCTGTGCACCAATATTACTAGAACAAATCAATTATAAAGGATGAAAAATGACCAGAGCCACACCAAAACCATCTCCCACAAGCAAGATATTGAAAAGGAACAAGATTACTGCCATTGCGAGCGGTGTGGGCAGAAGCCATCTTGCAGCTCAGTGCCTCAAACTGCAGTTTTGATCAGCAGCACAGGACTCTGGGTGTTATCATGATGGAAATAATCAGAGGTAAATTATAGCACAACCGCTTATCTCTTGCTGTTGAGACGTAGCATTCCTAAGACATTTTATTTCTGATACCGTGCCATGGGTCTAACAGGTTTCCAGCTTCCCAGGCTGAGGATTTGCAATGCAGGTTCCTCTACAAATAACATATAAAGAGGGGAAAAAATCTCCGCCTGGTCAAGCACCACATCCACTGACTAGTTAAACCGTCACTGTGATGCAGCGATTTTAGACTCGAGTTGGTTCTCAAGCTGGTCCCCACCACAGAACAGAGGCGTTTGCTGTTTGCAGGAGCGCGGTTGTGCCGCACAAGCTGCCATTTGGCTGCAAAAGCCACCGTGTGTTTGGCCCAGGGGTGAAGTTCAGGTGAGAGCTGAGACAACACAGTTTTGCTCCCATGTCACCAACTCAAGTCCAGCTCATCCCAGTAATGATATGTTTTTATCATCGCTGCACAGTCTCAATGAAGTCCTTTTGCTAGCTTACTCCATTTCATTCATGGCACACAAATATCCACACCAAAAAGTCTGCTCTCGTTATCGTTAGCTGTGCTCACCATTGGCAGCATCAGCGGAGAAGCCGGAGCGAACCAGCCAAGGAAGCCGAAATATTCTCAAACTGCAAAGAAGGGACTGAAGCACATGGTAGGAAATCCCTGTCTCATTTGTATACAGAGACAGCTTCTGTTGCCTGTGCTAACAGTACATCAAACCCCTCCAAATTCTCAGGAAAAATAATCTCAAGTTAATTAAAAAAAAAAGGGAAAACGACAAATGTTTGAGAAAAACTGCTTAGTTCAAGTGCACAGATGGGAGCTCAAATCCACAATACATGCATAAAACAAATCGCCCAGCGAAACACACAGCTCAGGAAAGTGAAGCGTGTGCTCGCCGTGACACAAAGTCATTGGCTTGTCACGCAAGCGGACAGGATGCAGAAACTGCAGTGAGTGTGCACACAAAACCCAGCAGCGCCGGCTCGTTTTCAGCCCAGCTGCATCACAAACAGCCCTGGATGTGGCAGGCGGCACCGCACAGGCTGCTCAGGCCTTTGGTGTCTCCTCCAAAGCCCCATCTTCTGCGTTACCCCAACCGGTCCTTGATGGAGAATCCGCCAAGCTTCCTCTGCAAGACAAATGCATCTAAGACTACATTTTAGCACTGCTTGGAACAAGAGCCTGGGTTCATTAGCACCCTCAAAACCAGGGCTGGAATCCATAGATCTTTCCCAGCTCAATAAAACCTCCTGAGCCTGACAGATTCATCAGTGATAACTCAGCAAAGAGGACACTCGCTGTGTGCAGGGAGAAACCGGGTGCCTCAAATAAAAACCACCAAGCTGGGTGTTGTGCTGGAAGGATCTTGAAGCAAACTGATATAATAAATGTGCAGAAACGCAGAAGGATTTTGCACAGTCGTAATATCAGTTGACACGGACATGCAACTCTCAGCTCCCAGGGAACCACACAGGTGCTGGCAGATCCACACACACAATGACCAGACACCCCTGTGTTCCCTGCCCTTAAATCCACATACAAACACGCACAAAGCAGACAGTGCCTCGAAGGGCAGCCAGAGCAGGGAATTACACCCATATTCTCGCCTTGGCTGCAGAACTGGGAGCTTATTTCAGGGAAATAGGGGAACCTGATAAAGGCTGAACCATGGAAAATTCCCTTCTGGTCCGTAATAAATAAGATATATGCAGCACTGGTCACTAAGGGGTCAGTGCTGCAAGAGCACAGCGCTTTCCCGGGCCGCCTTGCGGATCCCTCCCTGTGGGGCACCATTTCTTTGACCCAGAATAAGATCATTTATCATACTGACCATGGCTGAGCTCCAATTTGCTGAGGTCACTAACTCTGGACGAGCATCGCTCCACCCACATTCTCAGCCACTGGCCTGTAACCATGACAAAGGCCCTTCCCTGCCGCTCTGCTGCCATTATTCCCCCTGCTTGCATGGAAATGTATGGAAAGACAATTTGTATCCCCCTTTTCCACACTTAAGCAGCTTGTTTTTAAAACAGGCCGGCTCCTGATACCTGCCGCCCCTCCAGGAATCTGCTCTCCTCTCTGGTTGTGGAACTGATGGTCCTCCAGGAACCTGCTCTCTAAAAGAGCTTGTTACAAAACCTGACCTAAGGGATCCCGCAGACTCCTCCAGCCTCCCATCTGATATGCAAATCATTCGCTGAAGCAGCCGATGGTGTGCCATAAACTGCAGAAGAAGACCTGGAATAGCTGATATAAATGGAGTCACAGGCAAACGGGTTCGGTGCTACGCAGAGCGAGCAGCAAGGCAAAATTGTGCAGCAAGAGCAAAATCCATTTTCTCTGACAAGCGCACAAACCAATCCCACCACGCACTGGAGTGGGCAGTGATTTAAGCACTAGGGAAAAAATCAGGGGGTAACTACAGCCAGACATAAGAGAATCCCAATCGTTGCTCTCATCTGCTCGTCTGCTGCAAACGAACGTCAAGGTCTTGGCTTCTGTAATTTTTAATTGTGTTATGACATCTTTTTCTCACTTCTGAGCTAGAAGAGCAAAGCTCTTCTCCATGTTCTTGTGTTGTCACACATGGAAGGGATCACAGGGGTCTTTCAGAGCTCTCCTGTTAGCAGCAAAGACTCATTTCCCAGCCATCACCCAGCAACTCTCAGCCCTGTGATTTTAATCACAACACTGGTGAACTGGAGAGGAGCTGCCCGGGATCTTTCACACCCTGGCAGGAGAATGTAAGTTCAAGGGATCTCCAGTCCCACTCGTTAACCAGTAGCAGGGCTCCAGATTCATCAGCTCTCATGACAAAAACAGCAGCTCCGAGCTGATCCTCGGGGTAAACCTAATCCCTACTCACTTCCAAAGTCAGAGCATCTAATCCCGTTACACCCAACACTATTGTCACCTCAGGCTCCCAAATAAATGCCAGTGCACCAAACTGTCTCTTTTAATTAGGATCACAGATCACTACTGCTGGCCCAGGGTCTCGCCTCTCGTTCAAAATTGTCAAAGGAAGCAACCAAGAGAGCCTCAAAGACCATCACACTGGCAGTGAAGTGCCAGACTGGGAATCACAGACACGAAAAATAACTTCTCGTTAACAGGTTATGTGATTTTATCCCCCAATGAGGGACCATCCTGAGTCTTGTCCGCTCTGTTTTTAAGATGCTTGAGCAATGTAGACCTGCTACCAAACCCCAAGGAGACTGTGCCATGGTCTAATAGTTTTTGCAGTCAGGAATCTTCTGTTAATGCACCAAACTCCCCTTCTTTCATCCCTCCCCATCAATCTACGCTAGACAATATTGCATCACCCTGGCTATAATCTGTCCTTCCCAGTGATAAAGGAGATATCCCACCTCATCACTTTTCCATTCATTTCTCCTGCTTAACCTTGAATGTTGCTGGTTTAATTTTTTTTTAAGCTGTTCAGGAAGACAATTCAGAAAATGCATTACTAACTGCGGGCCTAAAGCTCAGCCCAAACCCATCAAACTGAAATTTCCCCTCTCTCCTATTTTTCCAGCTTCTGGGTTTGTGTGTGCGCACACCGAGGATTAGAAAGGAAACCCTTCTCACTATCACAAACCCCTCTCACTGTCACAAGAGGCTACAGGGAGCTGATGGAGAGGAAGGTGGCTGCTCCTGCCATGGCAGAGGGATTCCCCGCAGCCTGGCACTGCCCACAGGCGGCTGCCGAGGGAATCCCCTGGGCTGGGCTCTCCCTGGCACTGCCAGCTGGATCAGAAAGCGCCTTCAAGTCACCTCCTTGCCCACCCTCGCAGCCTGGCTGGTGGCCCCTGTGGCTGCTGGGTGGCTCAGTGTCACAGCTCAGGAACTGCCATGATTTTGTTCCTCTAAACACAGAAATGGTGCAGAGTCCGGTCCTTGCCTCTCACTTTCAGGCTCAGATCTTCACTGTTATTAGACTTTCATATCCAGCAAGCACCATTAAACCGATTCCTGCCCACCCAACCCAGCCACCCCCACAGATACTCCAAGCCCCTCAGTCTTACTTGAAAGGGGAAAAGAAAGGGCCAGTGAGATGATCAGGGTGGAGGAGAGGGGGGGTAAGATTTACAAGTGAATGGAGGTAAGAATGGAGCAGTTTGTGGGATAAAGGGGCTGCAGAGGGAGCTTTACAGATGTGCAGAGGGACGGCGGCTCATTGTTTAATTAAGCAGAAAGTGGCTCTTTTGAAAAGCAATTTTGCACAGGAGCTCTGAGCTCAGCAAACAACTCCTGCGAGTGAGGGCAGGAGGAGAAAGGAACAGCTGGCCCGGAGCCGTGTGAACCGCATGCTAAGCGGTTTAAAGGGCCCGGATCCTCCTCCCCAGCCCTGCTCCGCTGCCACCCTCTGAACAGGGTTGTCAGCACTGGAAATCCCACCGGGAGAAAAGAGAGAGCAGGGCGGGGGGGCTGGCACGGAGAGGTTATCCTGCTAGGTGTCCGCGCTGCGATACAGTGGCTGGGAAGGAGGGTGGAACAGCCGGGCTTTGTTAGCTCAGGGATTTGGTCACACACAAGAGAGTCCTTCGTGCCTGGGAAGCTCCTTTCACAATGAGTTGGGATGAGCTGATCTGGCAACACAGCTTCGCAGCCTCCTAGAAAAGCACTGGGACTGCTCCTGTAAGGACACACATTTGTTTGTCCGCTCCCTCCAAAGGACCCGTTCCTTGCACAGAAGTGATGCATGGCCTCGCCAGGACAGCGACGCGAAGCTGTGCACGCAGCTGCTGCGCTGAGCCCTGCAAACCGTGGCAGGGACCGCTCGGTCACGGTATCGCAGCATCACTCCGGGTTCCCGGCCCTGCAAATGTGGCTGCTCACAGCAATCACTGGGCAGAGCAGCCGGGATGCAGGGCTGAGCTAGTCCAGCCTGAGGTCCCACCCTGGGTAGCTCACCGAGTCCCCTTTCCTTCCCAGCAAACACGTAATTACTCGCCTAAGAGAGATGCACAAGCAGGGGAATAATCCTGAGGTCCTTTGAGACCCGCCAGTACTGTACACAGTGGTTAAAAGGATTTGACTGCACAAATTTTAACAGAGCTACGAGGTTTTTTAATCATTCTTCTAATAAGTTCCTGCATTACCCAATATAATTTTATTCCTTCTCTGAAGCAAGTTTAAAAATGTTAGGAATAATAAACAGAGCAATAAAACCACTACAGAATATTAATAACTACAACACACTATCCAGCAATAGCACTGGGCATTTACAGACAACTGGTGCCAACTGCCACTCGGTTTTACACATTGCCCTGGCACAGCACCCCAGTCAACTCTGAACACATGCCTCACTGTATTTTTTAAGCCACTCTGCCTGTAACACAGGTCTGATCTCTTGAGATCCCCAGGGATCAAATGCTCCCGACTCCCCATCAGTCCTCCATGCTGTGCCGAACAAGGCCCCTGGAAAGTCAGGCTCTTGAGGAGCAGGCCATGGTCTTCTCTATGGGGATTTAACAGAAGAAGCACTTGGCAGATTATTTTAATTAAAGAAAAAATCTGATTAGCAACAGGCTTTTTCCCTGGGGTCTGGGTAAAGGGAAACCACAAACAATTACCAAAACACACGGTTCAAAAATCTATCCTTCCAGACTTCTAAGTGTCAAAAGACACAGTGAATTCTTGATTACCCCAGAAGGCCTGAGCAATCACTGCTGAAACTGGTCATTGCTCCTCCAAAAACACAAGTCCCAGCACTGAAACCACAGGAGAAGCTGGAATTCGCAGGCCTTTACAAACAGCTCAAATCCCTCGGTACAACATCCAGCGCAGAGCACAGCAGAGGGGATTTGAAATCACTCTTCATCAGCGTGACGCTGCTGAGCTAAACCTGAGACAGCTACAAGGGTTAAACAATGCCGGTGACTTCCCATCCTTCCAACAGCGTCCACGCAATTCGCTTGGCCATAGACAAACCCACCACTGTGAGGCCCAGCGAGATGGAGGAAGCAGCTCCAGCGTCGCTTGCCGAGCAGTCATACAATGATCTATTTGATTACTGAAGCACTCGGCTAAATTACTGTGGCTTGTTTCAGGAGGAGGCTGCCAAATACATTTTCAGTTTTTAATTTAGGGTTTCTCTCTTTTATGCTCCATTGTCTCTAATAGCCTCTTAGATGCTTGAAAATAAAGTTGATTTCCCTGCCAACTTAATCCTCTATCCATGTGACAAATATCGTTATTCCCGCAGCTGCTTTCTCCCACACAAACTGTTTTTATGCAGATAAGTCAACAGCACATTAATGCCTTTAGACCCTCTAACAGCATTATCAATGAGATCATCAAAATAGCCAGTAATTTGGGATGAGATTCTTGTTTAACCTAAGGTCTCCTTTCTGCAACAGATCTAAAAGATTACACAGTTCTGCACGAAGTGAGGCTGATGTAAACCCGTCTGCCCATACAGATACATCGCACCTCTTTCGCTTGGCAGCAACTTCAACATACAGGCTAAGACAGCTCCTCTCTGGGAATAAAGAGCTGCTCTTTTATTGATGTTAGGATACAAAAATCCCCTTGGATAATAAAAATAGGTCCTGCCACACAGCTGTATCCCTCGTGGCTTGCTCTTGTCCCATTTGCAGTTTCCCTCCGCCTGCCTTTCCTAATCCCTCGAGAAGCCCATTCTTGAAAAAGTTAAATGGATCTGGAACCCACCTACTTTCTACCTAGTGCCTGTTATCAGGAAAAAGGAAATGACCACATCATAATTTGTTCAAACATTGTCACTCAGAGAACACTGCCCTTGTCAATGATGGAGCACAGTTTGTTTTATTCACGTAAATATTTGTTGGTACTTCTTCATATAATTTTCCACTGCCCCTCACCTCTAGGATATATATATAAATGCCTAAACAATTAAAACATAGCTGAACCAAGTGTCCTGGAGAGAAGCAGCTGCTCCACAAAAAGGAGGACAAAGACAAAAATAACCTAGAAAGAAAGGAAGAGTAGGTAAGAGAGGCCAAAATGGCCAAAAATAAGCTTGACAGCTAATGAAATCAGTTAAAATGGGTTAGAAGTGTAGGTCTTCAAGCACTGTTCATACTACAGATCTTTCTCCAGAGTATTAAGTGATGTGGGTAAGGTAAGCAAGTGGGAATGGATTGGGCCACACACAGCTGCACCGCTGACAACCATGGGGCTAGAAGAATCATTCTTTGATATTAATCCTCTGCTTCCCCTGGCAGAAATAAACATTTCATGTAACAATCCCTTTCTTCAGCATCTGATCATGGTTTGAGCACCACCAACGAGGTGGGTATTTTAAATTTACAGAACACTGAAGAAAACAATACTTCAGCCCCCAAGTTTACACATCAAATAAATTAGTGGTTTTGTGCTTCTTTACTACCTTCCATTTAAGGATCTGAAGTGCTTTAACGGTGCTGGAATTTAACGTTGATCTCTCTTGTGAGCAAGACAACTATTCCAGTGCTCCTACTATATTTGAATTACACGTACTTACGTCCAAGCACCAAAAGCGCTTCTATCAATGTCTTATCACTTCCAGGTAGAGCAAAAAGATTTCAGGCCTGAATGTTCACAGCACACAGATTATGGCATCAGCCACTCATGAGATATTAGCTGTTAACGTTCCCTGATGCTTTGTATTATTTCGGTTTTTAATCCCACTCTCAAACAGCATACAGCATTGCGATCTAGCTGGAAGAATTCAAAACATACCTGTGGCAAAATTACATTGGAACTGAAGTACACACACGCATAAGGAGGAACACAAGAGTTAGTACAGCACTGCTCAGTAGTGATACTTCAAATGTCAAACCAGAGACTAAGACTGTTTGTCACTGGGACACTCAAGCCTTTAGCTTTACAGAATCCTATGTTTTATTGCAGGAAAGGTTATAGGCAGGATGTCCAGCATCCCGCTCGAGCATTAGCTTTGCCATTTCAGCTGCATAGTTAATATAAAATGATTACATATACTTGAAAGTCAAATGAATAGATAAAACACATTTCTGTTGCACTGCTATACACACCCCTGCATATCTATACACTACATATACATGCACACATACACCTCTTGGAAACCTTCAAATAGCCAAGAAAATGCAAAGGAGAGAGAAGGTTATTGGTGGCTTCAAGTATTAAGCAAGACAAAAGTAGACTTGCTGGAAACATTCAGAGGCTGCTGTCTGCCCAGAAGGAGGGATACACAAGTGCTCAGAGGACAGGAAAGATCCTCAGACTTTCTGCTTGGTATTTACTTTGAAGACTAACCATCATTTGCCAAGCTATCTGATCCACAGTGTGTCTGAAAATGCTTTTGAAATACATTGATCCTTGTTGTCAGCTAATGAAACTGCTGTACAAACCAGCTTTGTTTCGTTCTTTCACGTTATCCAACAGGTTCTGATACTCACAAGGCTCCGGCTGACAGGGCAAAGTCACCTGATGCTTTTTGACACCATCGAACAAGAGTTCTGCGCCACCTCTGAAATGAAAACAATGAAGCACTGAGATTTTGCTTGATTGTCAAAAGGAAGACAGGACAAAAGAGGCGATTTACATAGATGCCACAACAGAGAAAACAAATGACACAGACTATATTTAGCACAGGATTCTCTTTGTTTTTCCTATTGCAAACCACAAGTTCGTGGGGAAGTTGTCACCTCCCATCGCCAGCGCACACAGGAGGCTCCGTCACAGGCCAGAACCCCACAGTGCCAGGCAGCGTCACGACAGAACGGACAATGGCTCCATCCCAACGCGCCTACAAACCACCGTGGAGCCTCCAGCCTCATGCCTTCCCTCTCCCTTCATCTCCAACCCAACCGATATCACAGCCGCCACGTTACATCCAGCTTCATTCGCCCCTAACACCTGTTAGCCAGAAGTCTCGAGGCGTTTCGCAAAACGCGACAAATCGTACCATCCTTCTGGAGTAAATATTCCTCTCATTGCCACTTGTGAACAGAGAGAGGAAATGACTCGCACGAGGTTACGTGGCAAGTCAGTCACTGAGCCAGCAGACCCCAGGGCCTGGTAACCCACTCTTGGTCTGATTACCACAGATTACCCTCTCGGGAGGGACCTGACTGCAAGTGACAATGGTGACAAGTAAATAAATAAATACTCTATCATCCTCCACTGAACAATCTGATGAACATCCCTCTCCTGATATTCAGAATGTGCTGGGGCACAAGCCTCAGATAACCAAGTGATGGCCTCTCCGAGAGCAAGAGATCAAGTGCGAGCAAAACATGCAGAGGTTGGTCCTCACCGCTGAAAAAAATGGGATTTAAATTGGGTCCAGGCACCTAATCTACTTAGGCTCTTAAAAAAAATACATATTCATTTTTGTAACTGTAGCTTACAAGCCTCAGCAAGCTCCTCACCTACACCCTTTTCTGGAAAAGGAATAACTGTGAAAATCTTGAGCTTTACAAATACAAATCAGTCTTCCTGATGGTCAAACTCAGTCTTAGAAGATTATAAAACTTTATCATGTGAGTAGGGGCATAGATAAGAAAAACAGGTGCTACTTCAAGATACGGGACACAGAAGCAGAAAGCGTGAGCTCCTGACTCTAGACTGAAGTGGGTGGCCAAAGTTTTAACAATTAGGAAACTCTTAAAAACCTCAACTTGCTTAATATGCAACTGAGGTAGAAAAATGACCAATCCGTTTTCACAGGGCATTTAATTGTGGCAAAATGCTCTGCCAACTTAAACGTAGATTACTTTAGAAAAAAATTCTTATGAAGTTAATTTCTGGAAATTTTTTGGTGCCTCACATCCCTTAGAAAGTAACACAGTAAAGAGAATTATTTAAAATAAATAAACCTCACCTAAATATCACCAAAGATACATCCAGACGTTACTAAGTTCCTTTAAATTCAATATCTAAAAATGCCACACTAGGTTTTCTTGGCTCTGCGATGGAAGAGCACAACAGGACCCTTGTTATGCCCTCGGCAGCATTACTTATATGCAGCAACTCTCCTAAAGAGCACTCTGTTGGTGTTCTTCCACCAGCTCACAAAAAATAGTTATCTGAAAATTGAAGCGGCGATTATTAACATGAGCTGAGATTCACGCAAGAGAACAAGTCACAGCAATTATATGAAAAACATTTTTTTATGCAATGAAAACAAGGTCACGCTTTGTTACAGTGGGAAATGTAGATTGCAAGATAAGGTCCTTCTGTAATGCGCTAGCTGTGGGGAACTCAGCTGTGATTTGTACATAGAGAGCTCATTTATGCATTTCCAAGGGAAGCAAAAATGCATCTCACTCTTCTGGGAAAATTAGGAGAGTTACTGCAGCTGGAAGTGGGAAAGACTGAGGAAAGGATTCTTACGGAGAAGGGTATTTAAAGGGTTATGGTATTTCTGTGTTTGTGAAATGGTGGGAAAAAGCAAACAAACAGTAGCCTTTTAGCTTCTGTTAAAAGGAGGCATTAACAAAATAACACAAGTATTTCCACAAATATGCACAGGCTTCTACTGCAAACACTTTAACTTCCCAGCACCAGCTCGCTGGCAATTTAGATACCACAGCCACGGAGACCTGGAAACCAAAGTGCTACAAAGCGAGAACCTGGCTCTTTTACACGGACCTGCAATAACCAGAACACAAAGCAAAGCGAGAGCGTGTGTTCACGCACATCAAACCACACACATTTATATCTGTACGGAGAAGAAAAGCCGAAAAACGAGTGGCAGAGTTTTATAAATAATTTTAATAATTAAAAAACAAACAAACAAAAAGGTTAAGAGGGGAGCAGGGGAAGGACCCGTCCCGCCGCTCACACCGATGTGACGCGAGGCCGCCCCGGCGGGAAGGGCCGGGCAGGCGGCGGCCACAGCGCCGCTCCCGGGCAGCACCGAAGGGACCCGGGCCGCACCGCAGCGCTGCGGGAAACGGCCCTGGCGGTGCCCGACACCCCTGTCTGGCTCCCCGGGGGCGGCTGCAGCCGCCAGCCCGGCCCGCAGCCCCGAAGCCCCGTGACTTGGGACACCCGGGCCCAGCTCGGCTCTTGGCGGCCCCGCAGGCCGCGTGCAACAGCCGCTCCGCCTCAGGCCCGCGGCCGCCTCATCCAGCCCGGCCCTACCCTCCGCCCGGGTCCCCGGTCCGGTTTTCGGCCCCCAGGCCCCGCCGCCGCCCGCGCTCACCCGAACTCCACCTGCAGCGACACGGGCGCCGCCATCTTGGCGGTGGCGGGCGGGAGGGGAAGGCGCGCACGGGCCGCGCCGGAAGTGCCGCCCTGCCCTTCCGGCCGCGCCGCGTTGCCTGGCAACGGCGGGAGGTGTCGGCGGCGGCCCTGGGCCCGGCGGCTGGGGCCTCGTAGCCCCGCTGGTCCCGCCGGGCTCCCCGGGTCCGCCCGTGGCGGCCTTGCTGCAGCTTGGCCTGGCCTGGCCTAGGGAGAGCCCCCAGCGGAGCTTCCGCATCACCAGGGCCCGGCGGCCCAGCACACGCTCCCGGAACTCGCCCTCCCCACGCTCTCCGCAGGGCAGCCGGGAGAGAGGCCTGTTCCTCCAAAATTGCGCACTGGGCTCTTGTTACTTTAAAATACCTATTCCTGCATAAAATTCACATCTTGCCATACACAGAGCCCTTTTTCACACGTTGAGAATGCTTCAGCTGTACAGAGGCGAGGAGCCACGGCAGGCGTTTCCCAGCGGTGCAGCCAACCTGTCACATCGCAGCTGGATTTTTAGTGGTGAGGGAGAAATGGCCAGGCCGGGCGAGACTAATGGCCGGTCTGGTTGCCACCATGGAAGTGCATTTCTGTGCATCAGAATAGGCGGCAGTTCAGCATCCCCTTCTGCTCAGGGCAACCTTTCCCAGCCAGCTCATCCCGGACACCTTCCAGCACCGTTAAACAATGCGCTCACATCTGTCGCCTGCTTGTTTGCCCCACCGTCCCAGGAGGGAGAAGCGCGTATGGTGGTGACAGCTGGGCTGTGGAACGGTGCGGGCTCTTCCCTGCAACGTGGAGCTGCACTGGGCAGCACTCGTGGAAAAACTGCACCCGCTTAACCCTCCACTCGGTTTTGGATTTAAAACAGACACGTATGTGTGCATGCATGCACATAGAAATGTAATATATAGACAGATACATGGTGCATTACACATAAGGGGCATAAATTCACGCAGACAGATTGCTCTTCGTTTATGCTAACCGGGGTCAGTGTGGCTAACCCTGAGAGCAGAAGGTGGTGGTGTTTGTAATGGCCTTTTGTTCTCAGAGGAGATAATTCTCCAGGCTGGGCCCCAGGAAAGGCCAGTCCCCAGCGCGGATGAACGCTGCCGTTGCTGCTGGGGTTACGTGATAGCAGGGATGTGAAGCTGTTGGCTGTGGTCTTCATCCAAAAACTCCAGTTGGATTTTAAATATCTCTGAATCCTGAGGCTTCCGGGTATCTCAGAGATACGGCCCAGGATATTGAACTGATTGTATGGGAAACCATCTGAGGCAAGAAGCTTTAGACAGAAAGCTCACTTCTATACACTTCAGAAATGACTGAAGCACTCTGTATACAGAGAATCTGGTAATCTGGACTCCAGATCAGCGTTTGCAGTTATGGTTTTATATGAGCTATTCTTCTTGCTTCCAGAAATCATTTATGAGGCCAAATAATAAGAGAACTGGCTCCTAAAACAGTCTTGATTCCCGAGTTATATAAATACAACAAAATATTACAGATTTAGTGTTAGTACTTCCCCTGAAAAGCAACAAGAAATTAAAAAGAAAGAGAACAGTAAAACCATAAATACTGATTTGGCTCATTCAAGCACTCAGAGCTGGTTACTGTTAACAATTGCCCTGGAAATACAGTCAGCGAGCACATGAGATATGGGGGACGTTTTTATGGACATTGTTTGCTTGGGAGAGGAGTGAGTCTCGTCTCTGTGCTGGGTGCTGAAATCAGAGCATCACAAATTCTCTGGCATACGCTTGTGGATGAGGAAAGCAAGCATGTAATCTCCTTGAGAAAGCGTAATGCTGACATTGTTATTTCCAAAGCGCTGTAAACATCAACGGGTTTGATAAACAGGTACTTAAAAGCAAAACAATAAAAAGACAAGGCCCCTGCCTTGAGCATGTTCAGTTCACTGTGACATGCCATCTTGTTCAAACCCAGGGAGGTGTCCCTACGCTTTACTTAAACGTCTCTTTTTACGCCCAATTTTCCACGGCAGATCCCTCGCGCGGTCCCAGGTGTGGGACGGCGCTGGGCAGGCCGGGGCGTGGCTGTAGAGCTCATCCCGGTTCTCAGGGCGAGAGACAGCGGACCAGGGTGCTCCGGCTGCACCCGCCACCCCCTCCTGCAAAGTCAACCGCGCCAAACAAAAGAACAGGTTGGAAAGGGAGCCTGCCAATAAAGAGGGTTTAATTTCTTTTGTCTCAGTCTTGGGCCTTTTTTTTTTTCCTCCTGCTGTTCACATGCTTTTTCTCTCCCCTTGAGCCCAGAAGGACATGCCTCCATCCCTGCCTCCATCCCTCCTCCGAGGGTTGATTCTGCAGGAAATGCTTTAGGTCGCCATCATGTTTTACAGGAAAATGTAGTTTATAAATACAGCGGGGCCCTGCGCTACGAGGAAACATTTTATCAGAGAGCCCCGAGCTGACGATTCAATTATTTTTCAATAAAACATCAGGGGAATGCGCAAACAGCTGCTCGCATCCTTCCACACAGCAAGTCAAACTTCAAGGGGAACAATAGCTGGCAAAAGGGGAGCCATCGCGGAGGCGGTGACAATGGGTTTCCTCACTCGGGGCTTTGTTTGATTTCCCCGTCTCAGTTTTGAACTCCCTCCGCCGGAGAAAGGCGAGGGGGTAGGACGGGGAGAGGGGGAAGCAGGCAGAGGGGAAGGAGGGTCAGTGGGAGTTAAAGCCTTTTGCAGCCTTTCTCTCCCATTCATGTGATAATTGGGTGTCAAGCAGAGATCAGTAAGATGGAGCCCGGCCTCTGTGCCCGGGTTAAACTGCAGCAGAAAGAAAGCGGGAGCTGAACCGATGGAGGCCTGAATGTCATTAGGGCGGGAGGAAGCGCCTCTCCCCCAGGAGCCCTTCTGCCGGGGTGCTGGGCTGGGGGGGCCGCTTCCCATTCAGGGCATCCCTGAAAGCGGCCAGACAAAGCGGGAGGGCGTCCGAACAATGCGCACCCCCGGCTCTACCTTCAATAGGGAGCTCTAAACAGGCGTTTAACCTTCAGAATAGCTGAAAGTGATACTCCAAGCCGAGGAGGTGGCCTGCCCGCCGCTGTTAGCCTCTTCGTACGGCCGAGACCACTAGGATGGCCGGAGGTGCGGGAAGAGGCTCTTGCTGCCCTCAATTCTTCAGCCCCGTTGGCACAGCGCTGGGGGTGTGCAGGGCATAGCAGTGGTCGTATCCCACTTCACAAGCCTGGGATCATTAGGCGAAGGATCTGGGAAGATCTGGGAGATGATCCCCCTCCTGAGCACGGGGACATCCCAGTTTTGGGTACACTTGCTATCACCTCCGACCCAGGGTTTCCAACCTGTACTGTGTGACTCTAACTGCCCGAAGCTCTCCCAGAGCCTGGCCTGGCATCTTTTGTGCGTATGGGTTGGATTTTTAATTAACCAGGAGAAAAGAGGGTCAAACCCCAGGTTATTTCAGAAGGTGGGATTTGCCAATGAAAAAGAGCAGAGCCAGACCCATCCCCAGCTCCCCAAGCCTCACCCTGCTTCACAGCCTGGCCAGCCTCTGCTGTTCAGGGACTAAGCAGCAAACAGCCCTAAAGACATTTGCTTCCTTCGTGAAGCCTTTCTGCTTTAAGGAGGAGAGCTGCCGTCCCTTCTCTGCCTCACGCAGAACGACGAGACACAGGCATTCCCTGCAGACCATCCTTTTTGTGGAATCCCCTGCAACACAGCCCCCTTCAAAACAGAGGGGGAGAAGCCATCCCTGGCCTTGCTCCTGGTTACACTGGAACCACTCAGGGGAATCACATATTTCCATTTCTAAAGAGCGCACCAAAGGATAGGCCCTTCTTTAGTCCAGAATATTTCCCTGTTGCTGCTTAAAGGCAAAGCCAGCTCGCCAGTGTGCGGAGGAGCGGGCGGCCGTCATTGTTTGGGAAGGCTCCAGCACGCCAAGAGTGGCAGGAGGAGGCTGCAGAGATGTGGTGTTGAAGATTGTCACAAGCTTTATCGGCAGCAGAAATTAATTTCACCCAGAAAGGTCCTGAGCAGCTCGCAAAGCCCTCGCCTGCATTTAGGTTAAACACACTCTAATTTTGCACACCAAGCATGGACTGACTGAGCTGGACCTAGCGCTGGAAAGAGATGCGGATCAGAGAGCAAGTTGCAGCATTGTTTTGCTTAATATTATTGTTGCTGTCCAGGATGCAGAGTCTGGGAGAAGCAGTCATCTCCATAGTGAAAAGGACATTTCATTTGTAAAGCTCTTTGGCTTTGTTTAAATTAATAAGCTAATAATAACCCAGGAAAGGATTTTAATGTTTTCTTAACCTCATGCAAACAGCTTTTTAAGTATTTAATTAAAAAATAATAATGCCTCATACTTTATATATAGTACTTCTATCTATATGCAGCTGTTGAGCCAGACTAGCTTATTGATCAAAGAAGAGAGGTAAGTCTCACAAGGTGTCTCTAGTCCTAGAAGGAGGATTCAATTATCCTCTTCCATAAAATCACACAAATAAATTTAAAAAAAAAATCAGAATAAGATGAAGCACTGCCTACTTCTTTCCAAACACTTCTCTGCTGGAAGGATTTTCGTCCCAGCACTGATCCTGGGCTCAGTACCACACTTGCACTTGTATCCCTGGGCTGAGAGCTTTCCAGGGACGCTTGCACGACAGCTTCATGTTTCCAGAGGAGCTGAGACATTGAAAAGGCCCTGAGATTTCAACCCAAAGCCAGTGGAAAGACTCTAATTGGCGTAGCTGGGTTTTGTGGGGAGTTTTGAAGCATTGCCAAGTGCGACATGACCCTCCCGAGGAAGGACAAACACAGCCCAAAAGGTGACTTGTCTCCAGCCACCACACCTCCAGTGGGGACCAAAGCCATGACTTTTAACCCTCCCAACACCACAGTGTTGTCAGCATCACCAGGCGGGGTGGCTCCTTACAGCATAACTCACAGCTACGAACATACCTTTATCAGGTTCCCCCCTCCCTGGAAAAGCCGGCACAGAGCTGTGCGTACGCAGTACGAGCACGTCCCGGCCCTCTGGCACTGCGCCACGCGCCATCGGCACCGCTGAGCTCTGCCGTACCCGCTATCGCAGTCCTGTGCAGAGCCCCCTCTGTGGTTTGCTGAGCTGTCTCCCAGTCATTCAGCAGCCCCTGTCTTCCCAGAACAGGAACTCTCACCTTGCGGGGACCCCAATCCTGCTCCTCTTGCCTGCACCCCACAACAACCACCTTCCTCCCCCTCACAGCTGGGCAGGAACGCAGGGCTCAGGGTGAGCTCCCCACTGTGCTCTGGCCAGGTCCTGGTCCCTTGGCTGCATCAGCAAGGGCTAAATCCTGCTCCTTGCACAGGCCTCAGCTACGTGTATCATCCCCATCCATCTCCAAAACCCAACAGTCCAAGCCTGTCTGCACCTGGATGGGCTTATTTGCAAACAACTGCTGTGCCTCCACATAAGCTTCCAATGCAATTTGCATCTGCACTTAACATGCAGTGCCCCAAATGCAGAATTTGTTTGGCTTTTTTAGCCTTATCAAGTATCCCCCAGGCACAGGCTCCAGCCAGGAGCCTGAGCGGAGGAGAACAGCAGCACCTGGGATCACCGCTGGCCTCACACCCAGCACCATCACCCGTACTCAGACCTTCCTCTCCACCTCAGACAGGGTCTGACCTGTCTCCTGCGTGGGTAGACCCCTACACCCAGCACCCTGTGCCCCCTCCATGCTTCCCAAGGGCTCTGAACCCCACAGGGAGCTCCCAGAGAGGTCTCCCCTGAGGTGACAGATTTGTCAAGCCCAGGCCGCCCTCCACCGGTGGCTGCAAGAGGAACAGCATCCAAAAGTGGGACTGGAGCATCTGCAGAGGCAGCAGCCATCGCTGCACACCCTGCACCAACCCCTCCAAGGCCAGCGGACACCCTCAGGCCCCTAAATATGACCCCACCACTGGCAAAGCCACCTCCTTTGAAAGCCAGATGCAGCTCTGAGCCAGGCTGTGCCCAGAGTCACTGTGCCCAGGGGACTGAATAAGCTAAAAGCTTTAATTTTAGTTCAAGATGCTGGAGAGCATCTCCAAAGCATGCCCGAAGGTGCATCTGGTATATAATGGATGCAAATTTGCAGCATTTTCCCCATGGTGCGTCTCACCAGACAACCCACTTCACCTAGGCTCATGTAAGACATTTCTCCCTGGTACCCACATTCCATGAAGGATTCACTTTCTGCTGTCCCCAGGGTGGGATGCAGAGGGTCTAAGCAAAGGAAGGGGGAATGGGTACAACAAAAATCGTGTCCGCAAGGGCAGAAATAAGCTGGGAGGTTAAGCATGGCCAAAAATGGAGGGAAGCAGCAAGAAGAGGAAAGAGTGAAGAGGAGAAGGGCAGAGAAGCCAGATGTGCCAGGGTAAACTGGGGGAACTGGGCTAGGACCAACTGAGATGGCAATGCTGAGAACAGGACCAGGAGAAAAGGGGAGCAGGGAGCCAGTGGAGGGGTCTGGGGAGAATCTCATCAACAGGTTGTTTTCACTCAGGTATCAAACCCAGCAGCAAGCAGCTTGCTTCCCTCTGCTCCAAGACGAGCTCAAGTCCAGACAGGTAGGTCATGCTCTGGAGTGGCAGTTCCCAGTTCCCAAACAGGCGAAGTTCCCCGCCTCCCCTCACAGACAGCGAGACTGCGCAAGGAAGAGGTAGGAAACTCCAGCGTAGCCCATACTCGCATTTAATCGTGAGGACAGGACAGACTGGGGCAGGCAGGTACGTTGGTGTGGAAGCACAGCTAGAAGAACAGACACACTCTGCCCTCACAAAAGACAGAGTAACCCTGCTAAAAGCATAAAAATAAATCATAAAAATAAAAGAATAAACCCCAATCCAGAGTTCTCTCTGGAACAGACATTTCTGCATGGTCTCTGAGGGCTGGAATCAGACATCACTGCTAAGGCTGTTTCACATCAGACACAACGTGAGGAATTCACATAGCGCAAGTCAGGTGTTTAACATGAACATTTCAGTTCGGGGCCTATCTCCTGTGGTGGAGACAGGGAGGGCTTTGTGGGAAGGGATGCAGAGTATGTGGAGGACTTTCTCTCCCCTAAGCAAGTTGCCTCCCACATTCAGGGCACAGACATCGCAGCAGGAAAGCCCCGAGAGCTGCTCCGTGGTGCTGAGTACGTCCAAGCAAAGGCAAACCAGGCCCTTCATTCCCACTCTCCCACCTGCTTTCTGCAAAGATGAAGGTGCACAAAACAAAGCTGCATCCACAAAATATGGAAGAGACCCAGAGAAGTGTCCACAAGATAGCGGGGTTCACTCATGCCCTTCACCATGGAGCAAGGCCGCAAGGACATACACGACTGCACCCACGTTGGAAGTGAAGAATCAGTCCCAGATGAGCCTCCTGTCTCCCTGTGAGAGAAAAGGACTCTCCAAGAAAGGACAGGTCTGGGCTGTCCCTCTACCTACTGCACAAACCCAGGACACATTCAAACGTACAGACAATAAATTAAGGTTGGAAAAAAAAAGGTCAGCGTGTATAATATATATATATATATAATATAACATAACATAATGTGCGTGTGACTGTGAAAAATAGAAATGTCACCCCCAGGAGAGAGCAAGGCATGGCAGAAACACATCCCTGTCCCCATCCTGGGCGTGGCATCACCCTGCTCCCCCGATTCACAGCAGAACCACATCAGTGGAGCCACGCACAGGGCAGGGGGTGCGACTGGCACTTAGCTTCCCTCTGCCAGTGTGGTTCCCGTGCCAAGGAGGAGATGGCTGCTTGGGTGAGGAGTGGGCAAAGAGTCCAGCACTGGTCCCTTTATGGCCTCCACAAGGAAGGGTTGCTGCAGGCAGGAAAGGGGAGGGAAAGAGAGGAAAAGCAAAGTGGAATAGCAGGGCCACCCCACCCCTCCTCAACTGGCCAGGGCCCTGCCCCTCCCATGGCACGGGACCACCACCACTGTACCAAGTAGAAAATAAAGCCATAATGAGTTTATGCTTTGGTATGTAACCATCCCCCTCCCCTCGGTTCCCCCTGAGTTCCCCCCAAACCATTATCTGTAAAACTCATCAAATAAAATCTCTAGTGTGCCTTTATATCACTCCTTGAACCTTTTCTTCCCCAGCGCCTGCGTTGCCCCCCTCTCCCCAGCAGGATCTGGGGATGTGCCTTGCTTGAGCCCCACCGGTTACAGCTTCTGCTGTCCCGACTGGATCCTATCGAACGCTGCCTGGTCCAGTGGCAGGTAGTGGCCTTGCCTGGAGTCCAGGTAGTACAACCTGTCCTTCACCTGTGCAGGGTTGAAGCCCTGTTTCCGCAGTTCCACCTTCTGGAACTTGTAAGTGCCTGGAGTGGGGAGAGAAGAAGGAACGAGGGATCACCGGCTGCACATGCTCCCATCCCCACTGTCCCTGTGCTGCCCCAGACCCAGCCATGCACACCCACACCTCCAAATCACCAGAGGAACTCAGAGGGGACTCTATGGGGCAGAGGGGCTCTCTAGGGCAGAAGGGTTCCATCTCAACCCTACCACAGATTGGTCTCCAAACCAGGTTTCGCCCCCCAGCTCTGTGTCCATTTTGAGTGTGCGTGCAGTTACTTACTTGTCTTGGAGACTTCATGCAGGAACCGCAGGAAGACGGGCCGTGCGTAGAGCGGCAGGGCCTTTTTCAGCTCACTGGCAAAGACTTCTAGGTTACAGGAGTTCTCTGGGTCAGCAATGGCTGCCATTCCTGCCTTCCCTTCAATCCCTAACGGGCAGAGAAAGGAAAGCACTCAGACACACTATCCCTGTACTATCATCTCCCTCTGCCCAGCACCAGCAAGTCCTCTGGCACAGACCCTGCTCTGTGCCAAAGCAGTGGCATGTCAGGCCATGTCACCAGCTGTGTCACCACCCTGTGGCTAAGGCTACCAGCGACACCCTGCGGTCACGGTCACCTCCTCCCACAGGAGGCACTTGCAGCCTGTTCAGAAAGGACACAGGGTCCTCCCAAACGAGACAGATTCAGAACAGAACTTGGGAAAGGGAGGGAACCCCCTGGTTCCCACTAAGTAGATCCCCAGTGGCCTCTTCCCAGCTTGCCCAAGGGAAGCCTTCGTCCAGCCTCTTGCAAAAGGATGTGTTTATCTGGACATGCAGGACACGCTCACGTTCAAGTACCGGATGCCCACCTGCCTCCCCTGATGGCCCAACTCCCCTGAGCATCCTCTTCCCGCTCACCTACCCGGGATCTCCACCCCATAAACCACCACGTCTATCAGGTGGAGGATGCGGCTCAGGGTCCCCTCCACCTCTGTGGTGGAAACGTTCTCCCCCTTCCAGCGGAATGTGTCCCCAGTACGGTCCCGGAAGTACATGTAGCCATATTTGTCCATCACCAGGACATCCCCTACAGGAAAGTGAGAAACAGGCAAAAAATGAGGTGTCAGGGGGACCAGGAGCAACCGTGGAGCATCTCAGGACAGTGCCACTAGCCTGGGACAGCCCCCATGCCCACCCAAGTACCCTTCTCCTCTACCCTGAGTGGTTGGAAGGGCCCTGCTTGCCTCACCTGTGAGATAGGCAGCATCCCCTTTTTTAAACACGTCCCTGGCGATTTTCTTGTTGGTGGCTGACTGATTCAGGTAGCCATCAAAATGCTGCAAGGGGTTGCTCTTGACAATGCGGCCCACCAGCTGCCCCGGCTCCCCTGCAGGGAGAAGAGAGGGGATGAAGGGGAGAAGCAACCACCTGCATCCAAGGAGAAAGTGTGTCTAATGGGCTTGGTGGGGTTTAACTGAGCAGAGTCAAACCTAGGTAAATTATCTTGAAGTATTGGGAAAGACTTGCAAAATGTTGAGGAGACTTATCCCTGAGGCTGCTCTAACCTGGTTTGCAGCGGATACAGACACCATCCGGCCCCCGGATCAGCTCCATGGTGTCTTCATCCACCCTCACCAAACCGATGGGGTATACATTTGGCAGGATCCTGCTGTTGAAGCCACACGACCCCACCTAGAACAGAAAGAGCTCAGAG
This sequence comes from Patagioenas fasciata, assembly GCF_037038585.1. Classification (NCBI taxonomy): domain Eukaryota; kingdom Metazoa; phylum Chordata; class Aves; order Columbiformes; family Columbidae; genus Patagioenas; species Patagioenas fasciata. The sequence continues at coordinate 6,334,138 of NC_092539.1, forward strand.
CTGCAGGTAGCAGGGACATCCCTCCCGCCCTGAGCCCACTGCCCACACACATCCAGGATACCAGAGAGCTGGCACTGCATGACAACAGCCAAAACCCCTCTAGGCAGATGGCAACCCACGCCAAGCCTCTTGGAGCAAGGAACCGGGAGCAAACAGCCTGGCTGTGTTTCCAGCCTTGCCCAGGCCAGTGGCACCCTCTGGGGACACGGGGAGGGTGGTGGAGCCTTACGTTGTTATCAAAGTTTCCCAGGCTGCAGTTGCATTCTGTGGCCCCATAGAACTCAGCCACCTGGGCGATGCCAAAACGGGCCATGAACTCCCGCCAGATGGAGGCACGCAGCCCATTGCCCAGTGCCATGCGCACCCGGTGCTTTCGCTCCACCTCCTGGTACGGCTGGTTCAGCAGGTAGCGGCAGATCTCCCCGATGTACTGCACAATCTGAGAGGGACAGAGAGGAAGGACTCACTAGGACCCCTCTGCCAGGCTCTGGGGTGTTTGGGGTTTCTTTAGGGCAGGTAGGAATGGCACAACACGCCCCAAGTCCCCTAAGGAGGCTGCAGGAAAACCCAGAAGTCCTGCTAGCTCATCCAGTGCCTGTCCCACCCTGGTTAACCCACTGTTCCAGTCTGTGAAACATATCGGAGACCTCCTGGCTAATGCTGGAGCACAGGAAGGGTTTGTACACGTGGAATTGCCACCCCAGGTGGGAAGGACACAGCCCCACCACCTTGAAAGGTGGTTTAGGATGGACAGGCAGAACGAGTCTAGGTCTCCTCGCTCCCCAGCACAGCACAGATCCCCAGGCTCCACTGCCCAGTCCCAGCTGGCCCCTTGCCCCAAGGCCTCACCGTGCAGTTGTATTTCACACAGTCCTCCCAAAAGTGTGAGGCTGAGAACTTCTTGCGGATGACAACCGTCATGCCCTGCAGCAGGCACTGCCCGATGCCCACGATGTTCCCTGTGGAGAGGCAGCCAGGGAAGCCCTCAGTCCCCAGACACCTCCAGCCCAGCCCACTTGGGGAGAGGACTGGCAGGGCAAGGTGGAGGCCACACGCTGGCCCACAGGAGATGGGTGTTCACGTAGCCAGACCCCCAGGACCACAGGCACCGGGGAGGAGACCCAAGGCAGCGAGATTTGGGGCAGCACTTTGCACCTAGACATCCCAGTATGTCTCAGCCAGCCAGGTGGGTACCCCTTCCCCTTCTCCCTGAGTTTCCATGGGGAGCAGCAAATTCCAAAGCCAGGCTAAGAGCTGGGATAACCACCCTCCCACACACCCTCCCCACTTCAAAGGTCAGCCAGATCAATTCTTGGCTCCCAGGAAAAAAGCAAAAAGCCTCGGTCAGACACTGCCAGCAGCAGCCAGCTACTCCTGACACAGGGACTGCTGCTGCACCAGCCTCTGGCCTGAGCCCTGGGCTTGGCTGAGGGGAAGAGACGGTTGTGGCACACAGGGTTCCCTACCGCACACAGTACCTGCAGCGTGGTAGAGTGGGAGGCAGTCGTACATCACATCATCAGGCCTCATGCGAAAACCGTAAAAAACTAAGCTGGCCATGCGGAAGTACCTGGGACAGGAGGGTGGAGGGACATGTCAGCAACAGGGCCAGAGGGGCTTTGCTAGGACAGGGCAGAGCTCAGCCTTGTCCACCCCCAAGCCCCTGCCCACAGCCTTACCGGCAGTTCACCACAATGGCAGCCTTGGGCAGCCCTGTCGTGCCAGACGTGTAGATGTAGAAGAGTTTATCTGGAGAGCAATGAGAAGACAAGGTCACATACCCTATCTAGGAGCTGGCTGAACTGGGAGAGGTGGGAAAAGTCAACTTTATAGACTTTGCTCATGCCATTTTGTTATGCTGGGTTCACCCTGGGCAGATCAGATCTGTTGGACACATGGAGGGCACGACAAGATACTGCTCCACACACGGCTGGGCTTCAGACACTGGAGTAATATCCGTCCCTAACACCCCAGGCCCTGCTGTAGACATCTGCCATTGGCATCCTGAGCAGATGTTCTTGCCAGTGTTGTAACCGGCTGATCTGTAGAAACACCACTGCAAGTTTGGCCCCCAAGAGTTGACCACGTACCAAGAAAGCCCTTATCAGGGGGGGTTGGCTGGTGTCGCTGGGCCGTCTGCAGGAGGGGGTCCAGGTGTTTTGCACCAGGAAGAGCAGACTCGGGGCTTCCTTGTCCGGACCAGAAGAGATGGACGGATTTATCCAGGGAGGGCTGCACTTCCTGCATGGCTGAGAAAGTAAAGAGGGGAGATGGAAAAAGACCACAGGGCAGTTACAGCACAGAGACCCCCCGCCCTCCCAGGGAATCTCAGGGAGACACTGCCCCAGGTAGCAGGACCCTCGCTGTGCTTGGCAGAGTCCCCAAAGGGCTGAAAACCATCCCAGGTGGATGTCATTCCCACGATTAACAGATGCTGAGGCCACAGCCCAGGCCTCCTCAGGGACTAGAAGATCCTGCTCTCTGCCTCTCCCCAGCCAAAACTTCTTTAGTGCCAAGAGGTTTGTTGACACCATCAACCTCAGAGGCGTGACTGAAACACAAGGAGTGGGAGCCGAGGCGCTGCAGGTATGTGGGTAACAGCCATGGAGAGCAAGGGAAGCTCATCCTGTGCAACGGGGCAGGCCCAGCCCAGGGCTCCATGCAGGGGCTGGATCTGAGAGGCACAAAGAAGGACCCTCACACCCACGCTGGCCTGCCTGGGAGGCAGAGAGCGCTGAACTCCAGATCCTGCCTGGTGTCCAAAGGGCCAACAAGAACACAACAAACAAAAAAACCCAACAAATTCAATTCCTGGATAATTCAACTGTCCACTCTCTTCCAGGTCCTTGCTCTGTGGTGGGCAGGAAACGAACACTAAATCCATAAACTAGATGCACCCTACTCCAGTCCAAAGCACCCTTGATGCATCTATCTGCCCCTCACCTTCCATCATCTCCACCCCAAAAATGACAGCCTTGGAGTTGGAGATGGTGATGCAGTGCAGCAAGGCCTCCATGCGCAGGTGAGAGTTCACAAGGGCGGTCTCCACCCCAATCTTGGCCAAGCCGAGCCACAGCCCCACGTACTGATTGCGGGACTCCATAAAAAGAGCCACCACGTCACCAGAGTGGAAGCCTTGGCTGTAGAAGAAATTGGCCACCTGGTTGGAGTACTCATCCAGCTGCCGGAAGGTCCAGCTCTCATCTGTGCCTTGGAAGATCAGCGCTGTCTTCTCTGGATACTTGTTCGCAGTCTTCTGGAAGATCTTGGCAATTGTGTTCTTCTCCCTCACGTGTCTCCACACCTGCCACTTCACCCGCAAGAGGACCAGCCCCGTGCTGCCAAAGGAAGGGGAGCAAGAAGGAAGCCACTCAGTGATCCCTACAAAACCAACTCCTCTAGCAAAGCCAGCACAACATGAGGACCTTGCTCGGAGATGCAGTAGCCCAGCACTGCTCCAAGCCCTGTTCTAGGTCAGGAGCAGCTCTGGGTGCTCCCCTGACCAGCATGGACATAGAGCATATCTGCAAAGATACTCATAGCCAAGAACTGAGGGAAGTAGAGGAGAGATGTGTTTTGGAAGGCTGCTGACAGGAATGTTCCCAAAGGGGCATCTTTGTGCCTCAGGTGCTCTCCAAGAGGGGCCACCACTCCCTCCCCACAAATCCTTGCCAGGATTTGGCACAATCTGGTACCAGATCAGAACTGGCCCTGCACGGGCACTTGGTGCCATGTCAGCAGCTTTAGGGACAGGGTGAAGTACAAGGACAGGCACTAAACTTCAGAGCTCAGCTGAAATCTATCTCTCCTGTGAAAACTTTGCCCAGGAGTTTGGAGCCGCCCAGGCGCAGCAGAGGGAGGTCTCCTTCCAGCCAGGCCGGGTGCCAGCAAAAACCCAGGGCCGTGCAAGGAGCTAGGGCTGCGCTCACATGCACCCCAGGGCAGAGCACTAGGCTGGCAGAGGGTGGATGGTCAGAACACTTACGTGACATCCCTTCGTATTGTCTTGATGGCTATGAGGAAGAAGTCCCATCCACCAGATCCCAGGTAGAAGATGAAGAGACCAGGGATGGCCTGGGCCCAGGACAGCTCCAGACTGACCCTGAAGAACAGCAGCAGCGCTGCAAAAGCAGCCAGACGCAACATTGTGGCCTGCGCAGAGAGAGAGAAACCACGGCCGTCAACCCAAGCACATTGGACTTAGCGATAATGAACCCATGGGCAGGAGATGCGTTAACAGCCCCCAGTCTCCTGGATGAGGTTCCTGAGTCACGGCTCCTCCTGGCAGTGAGGACTTGACCCAGCAGCCCAGAGCTCCCACCGGTGTAATTTTACCAGACCTTGAAGATGGCCTCAAATTAAGCCAGTGCTTGGTGCCAGCAGAGAGCAAGGCCATTCCCACCTGGGGAGCCACATCCTGCACACCAGCCACAGGCACAGCCACATCCCAGCAGCGTGAGATGCAGGATGAAGTCATTTCATGGATGTGGGAGCAGACTCACAGCAGCAGACCTTGTACAGATGTTTGGCAAGCACCAGGGCAACTCCAGGCAGTGCTGGCTCAGCCCCTCACCTCCAGTCTAACAAAGCCCAGCTTCAGATTCCTCCCGACCTCAAGGATCACTCTGTTCCCAGGTCTCCCTGTCCCCCAGCACCAGCTCTCCTGCATGCCTGGCTCTGGGACAGCCAGCACAGCGAGTGGGACAGCACAGCTCCACACGGTCCCCAACACAGCTCAGACAGGAACAGGGACAGGAAACTCAGTCCTTTGAGCTCTGCTCGTGTTTGCAAACCCTCATGTTGGCAGGCAGGTTCCTGGCCTGGCTCTGCTGCAGACGCTGCCAGAGCAGCTCAGGGATGAGGCCCTGACCAGGTGGCCTTGGCCAGGCTGTAGAGGGCAGAACAAGGGCTGTCACTGCTGCCAGGAGCACCCAGACCCCCCAACCCACACACTGTGGATTACAACTCAGTCTCTGGCACTCGTCACCCAAACCAGCACCTCTGTCCCTATTCCAAACACACCCTAGATGTGGCTTTGAGACTCACAAGGGACCACAATCTAGCAAAGGTTCTTTTCAGGTGGCAGCATCAGGCAGAGGAAAGTGACACCGATGTGACCCCTGCAGCTCGAGGGCTCCTAGATAAAATTGGTCCTTCCTGGCATGGATGCAGGCCGAAGAGGAAGGAAACATTCACATCATTTCCCTTTCCCTCTTGAAGGCAGATTCACTGCTCTGAAGCTGGCAGCCCTGGCTGCGCTCTGCCACAGCCGGCATGGCCAAGAGCCACGCTTGTGGCTTTCTCCTTGCAGATATGAGATGCCAGCGGGATGGCAGCCGAGGTGGGGCCACATGGTCACTGTGCTCTGGCATATCACAAAGGCTGTCTCACCTCCGAGCAGCAGGCAGGGATGCACCAGAGAGCTGGATGCTGCTCGCAGGTGGGGGCCTGGGGACATCTCCCTTCTGCAGCCCCTGCCCAGAGATTTGAAATCATGGCAGCAGCCTCTGAGCTCTCCCCATCAAACACCTCCCAGGCCTGAGGTCCCACAACACAGTCCCTTGGCATTTTAGCAGGGCAGGACCCACTGCATTTTGCCTGGGAGCCTCTCTCCACAGTTAAAGTCTTAGATCACCACTACAGCCAAGACCTGGACCCTTCGTTACACGCTCACATCAAACAGACAGACATGGAGAACCAGCAGTGGAGGAAACCACACTCTGTGTGGGCAGCAAGGTACTTAATCTCCCACTTAAAGGTGAGACAGGCCCGGACAGGCTCCTGTTATCCTCTGCTCACATCTCTGCCTCACGCCGGCGTGCCCGGTGCCTCCCACCGAGAGATAACCGGTGCGAGATTATCGAGAGATAACCGGTGCGTTAAGGCAGAGACCTCCGGCCCTGCCGTTAAGGATTCAGGTCTTGTCTGGCTGCATCAGCACAGAGAAAATTAAGACCTGCCTGTGGCTCCACAGCCAGCGGGCACAAAGGCAAACCGCAGGGATCCATCACCCACGGGCACAGAGACCGGAGAGCCTGGGGGGTGACGGGCAGGTGACCGGGCTCCGAGAAGCCCCGGAACTAACGGTGAAGCTCCAGGGGCTGGGAGATCCCCGGAGGTCTCCCCCCGGCTGGGGAGTCACCTGTCAGCCCCTTGGCCCTGAGCAGGGCGATGGGGATGATCCTGCCTGCCGCGGGGAAGGGCGGGGAGGCCGAAACCGGGGGACCAGCCCCATGTGAGGGAGCAGAAGGACCAGGAGGCCCCTTAGAGCCTCACACCGGGGCTGCAGCCGGGACCCTCCTCCGGCCAGGCCCGGGAACAGCCCGGGGAAGGCCAGTATCTGCGGGGGGAGCTCCGCAGCCCGCTGAGGAGGAGGCCCGCGGTGCCTCATGATGAGACCGGGGGGCTGAGGGGCTCCCGTACCACCCGCGGTGCCTCATGATGAGACCGGGGGGCTGAGGGGCTCCCGTACCGCCCGCGGTGCCTCATGATGAGACTGGGGGGCTGAGGCACCCCGGTACCGCCCGCAGGGCCGCGGCGCCTCATGAACAGACCCTGGGCCGCGGCGGCCCCGCCCGACCGTCCGCGGGGAGGCAGCGTGGCCGCCGCGGCGAAGCAGAGCGATGCCGGGCAGTCACGGAGGGGGAGAACGGTGCCGCGCTCTTACCGGGCTCCGGGGCGTCCGCTGCGGCCCGGCCACCTGCACCGGGAGCAGGGCCGGGAGCGGGGCCCGCCCGCCGCTGCGGCACGGGGCGGGGCGCGCAGTGCGGCCCGCCGGGAGTTGTAGTCCCGCCCGGCGGCACCGGCCCGGCCCCGCGGCGGCGGGTGCGGTCCCGGGAATCGGCGGGGCGGGGCGCGCGGCGGCGCGGCGCGAAGAGGCGGTGAGGGCGGCGCGCAGAACGAAGGCTCTGTGGCGCAATGGATAGCGCATTGGACTTCTAGCGTGGCTTGATGGGAGTCATTCAAAGGTTGTGGGTTCGAGTCCCACCAGAGTCGTATTTTGCCGCCGGGGCGCAGCGATCGCTCTCATGGTTCCGCGGGTGCACCGGACCGGGGGGAGCCGCCGCCCCCGCCCGCTGCCCCCGCGTAGAGCCCGGTTGTCCCGCGGAGACTGAGGAGGGGAGCCCCGTTTTCAGAGCGGGGGCAGGCATGGCTACCGGGAAGTGGGGGACAAACCCACGGTGGCAGAAGCACCAGAACACAGCCCTCCCAGGGGTTAATAAAAGTGCATCGTTTCATACGCGGTTCAGCAGCAACATCACATCCTTCGGCAGTTATTGTTATTGCAGCCCCAAACCAGGTCTGGCAGTGGTGGTGGAGCTGCCACTTGTCCACACCTAATATGTGCTCCCCCCGCCCCCCAAAACATTTTCACATGGCTTGTGTCTGATGTGCTAAAATCACCCTGCATCTTCCACCCTGGGTGCCTTCCTTCTTGCAGACTCAACAAGCGATGGCTGTCACAAACAGGAGCTGCGGTGGCCATTAAGTGATCCAGCGGAGCAGAGGCAGTTTAAAATTACATTACATACCATTTCTGTAGCACTGGCACCGGCCCATTAAGCAACACGCGGCTGCGCGAAGGCAGCACAACCACCGCTGGCAGCCTGGGTGCTGCACAGCTTCGCTGAATAACCCAAAGTGCAGCAAAACCCTCTCTCACAAATGTCATTTCCAATGTTTCCTTGACTGCTGCTCACAACTTCTGGAAGCTCCCCTTCAGTTTAACCACCCCAAAGCTCAGACACGTTTCCAGCGGAGAAAAGCACATTTCTGGGTTGTTTTAGGGCCAAACGCTTCTTTCATCTCAACCAGTGCTATAGGACAACCCCCACTCTGTTTTATGGCAGCTGAAGTATGTATGTATATCGTACTCTTCATTATCTGCTTGAAATAACTCTGGAGGCCAAGGGGGAACATGATCCCAGCTTGGGAGAAAAACCCAAAGTCTGGCTGGTGTGGGTGGAGAGAGAAGTTGAAAACACGAGTCAGAGGAAGCTGGAAGCAAGCCAGGCCCTTTGCCCTAGTGCCTGCTCTTGAAGGTAGCCCAAAACCCCAGAGTTTTACCCTTGCTCAGCCTCCTGCCATGGACCAGCTCTGACCCTGGTCACACCTTCAGGCTCTGCTCCCACCTGTCTGCTCCAGCATCCCACAGGAGGCTGGGATGGGGCCGGTGAAGGTCACAGCGGGGCAATGCCATGTCCCCCCAAAAGACCCAAGTAAGAGCACCCTCTCCCTTCCCTGGGAACCAGGATGACTTCAGGAAGCCCCCAGCTTTGTCCCCCTCCTGCTCTGCACCCTGATCTTCCCCTGTCCAGGCCCTTCTGCAATGACCAGCACAAGAAGTTGCTCAACAGCCTCAAATCCCAGCTGGGAAGATGTTTTGCAGCCCACATTGTGTCCTGGTCCCCAGGGATTCACGGCCATGTGTGTACCCTGCCATCACCTACCACAGCAGACAAAGGACAGCAGACCCTGCCGGAGCCGAAAAACGGTGAGGTTTCACATCAGATCTCTCCCTCAGAAGGGGAGATGGGGTGGAAGGAGAGGGACAATGAACCACAAGCTCCACCGTGGATTTTATTAAGCAAGGAGGAATTTCAACAGCAAACCCACGCGTACGAAGAGCTCCCAGCCTGGTGCCTCTCTGCCCTTGCATCCCACGGCTCTGCTCTCCAGCTGCTGGCAGTCTGGAGCCCTGTTTAATTAACTCAGCAATCAGCTCCCAGACACAGCACAAGCAGCCGCCATTTCTGTGCTCCCAGGATTCAGTCCCTTATTCCTGATCGTGTCATTTTGTCGCCCAAGGAGGGGAGGATTCCTGCTGAAAACACAGCGCAATCACACAGATGTCAGCAGTTTTGATGGGGAGGGACTACAGGGAGATACGGCAGCCTGGGATCAGCTCTCAAACAGCCAATCCAGCTCAGATAATATCCAAAGGTATTTCCCTGCCGGCTCCATCAGCATGCAACTGTGCACTGGCTGGTCTCCAAGGCGTCAGACACATCCCACGTGGCTCATCAGACCAGTCAGGCACCAGTACTAGCTGGGATTTCACTGTTGCACACACCAGACCTGCCCCTGGGCTGCTCTGTAAATCACTTGTTTAGCTCCAGTCCAGGGCAGCCCCAAGACTTTAAGTTTCGATCTTGCCAGGGAGGGTGGAAGGAGGAATTTGCCTACACAGCCTTCGAGCTGCAGAAGGCCAACGTGGCAGTTTGTGGCAGTGTGTTGTTAACCAGCTCTGCTCCCTCCCCATCCCAGCATTTCAGAGCATCAGTACCGGAGTGCTGCTGTCACGGGGACCTGAGCAGCCAGACCCAGCTGGCAAAGGCTCGGTGGGCTTTGCCATCCCTCCACTGAATCACAAACAGCAAAAAGGGTCAAGTTTTGTCACAGTACAGGGAGGTGCCACTTGGCCTCTACCAACAGGAGGGTGCCAGCTCTTGCCAGGAGAAAACTCAGTCCTCGGGTCCGTGGCGGCTGGTAGAGCCACACAGCGCTGCCGGGCAGGAGGAGATGGAGCACGGCAGGGGACGGCTGCTGTCTGCCAGCGGGGAGCCCCTGTCCCCTCCCCGTACTTGAGCTCTCACACTCGAATGGCTGGGGGGGGGAAGATGCCGATCTCCTCCCGCAGCGACTCCACCGACTGCTCCCAGCGCTGCTCGTAGTAGACGTTCAGTATACAGCTGGCGTTGAGCCCGCTCCGAATCGCCCAGGGAATCAGTTCGGTGGCCAGGACCTGCAGCTTTCTGGAACAAATGATACAGGAGGTGACAGTTTTGATTTCCTTGTTTTGTTTTTGATTTCCGAGTCCCCATTGTAAGCAGATGACAAAACCATATGTCCCAGGTACCCTTCCACCCCTCTAGCATCCCTCCTGCTTAACTCACAGAGGAAACTGAGGCACAGAAGAGGACAGCATGCCGGAAGGTTACAGTCAGCAGCAAACCCCAGACAAGAACTCAGGTTTCACAATCCCCAAATTGTGCTGGGCCACCAAAACAGATGTGCTGGGGCAGGAAACAGCTGCTAGCACGGTAAAAGTCGTGCTGGCCTCAACATGTGCCCAGCCCAGGGCAGCCAGGCCCGGGCACTGCTCCTCCTGCCTGGCACAGGAAAGTCAGAGCTGGGAGCAAATGAAGCATCAGGTTCTGCTTCAGCGACCAGGCAAAGTCGTGCCTCCCACTGTCACTGCTTCCCTGGGCTGTGGGGACAGAGCAGACGGTTCACACCAGGGATCCCCTCCAACACCCCGCTGCAAACTAGCAGTGTTCCCCTCTTCATCCCCAGAGGACCCTGGCAAGCATCACCCAGGCTGGCACGTCCCCACGGCAGAGACTCCCTCCTCATCGGCTGGTGCCTACCGTGCGCTGAGACGGATGGGGCCGAACGCTGCTCCTAGGACACACATGGGCAGCCCCGTCTGGACGGCTTCAAACCACTTCACCACAACTTCACCTGGGAGGGAGCAGGGAGCCACGAGTGGGCAGGACAGCTGGGTCGATGGCCACCCAGGGCTGTGCAACACAGGCTGCACCTTCTGCCCCTTCCTGAGGATGCTATGGACATGTCCCCCCTGACTCCATCACAGGACTTGAGAATGCTTCCCAAGCCTGGTCATGACCTCATCCCATGCTAGGATGAGCCTCATCATGCACCACCCACTCGAGAGGGATGGCCTGGTGTCCCCAGGGAGCAGCACCCCACTGTCAATGCCCCACGAGTTTGGGAAACACCTCCCGGGCAGGCCAGCTCCCCGAGGATCTTTAGGAATGCAACTGCCAAATCCTGATCATGGCATGGGACAGACCTTTCAGAAATGCCACCAGGGCTCGGGCAAAGCCTGTGCAGGAGACCTGATGTGCCGGTTCCTGCCGGCTCCCCAGCAAGGCTCAACTTGTGACTTGTGACTGAGTCAGACCCAAAATGAGGGCAAAGGACACAAGGATGAGCAAATAGGAGCAACCAGGAAGCCCCCGTTTCTGCCTTCGCTCAGAGCCTGCAAAACAACCCTCCCTCGGTGCCACGCTCCCTGTCGGGCAGCAAACACCCACCCACCCAGCGGCTGCCTGCACTCAGGGCTTGGGCACAGCATCTCCCAGCAGGAGAAAGGTGACATCCCACAGGCTCTTGGTCACCACAGAGCCAGCGATGCGGGACAGTGATGATGCAAACCTCCCAGCACACTGCCTCAGGCTGAGGATCAGGGAGTTTGGCCCAAGTGTCTGTCCCTGGGAGAGGTGGGGTTGGGCAGAGCAGCCCTCCGAGCCCGCTGCCGCTCACCTAGCATGTTGGTTGGCATGCCGAGGAGGGTGTGCATCATGTCATGGACTTCTCGGTACCGCTGGATCACGTACGCCAGCTCTTCATCATCAACAAATTTGGGCGGCATCCGGGTGTCTGGAGAAACTTTCTGCAAATCCACAGAGGTCCAAATCAGCTCCTTCCAAACCTCAGGCTTCTGGTCATGTTCTTTAATGCACAGCAACATGTGGGCCCCTTCATTAGCGCATCTCCAAGCCCCCAATGATGGGGGTCAGTGTCATTTACATAGACAAAAAACAAGGACTGTGCAGCACTGGTGACAAATCCAGCGTTGTCTAATATCCAGCATCTCATTCTGTCTCCCCAGCTCCCTCTCATGCCCAGAGTGTTCCCCACAGGTTCTTCTATGGCTCCAATCTCCCTCTAAAGCACATCCATGCTCCTGGCACAGGGATCAACTACAGCCACTTGCACCCTACAAACCCCCACACTCACATTGTCCTCCAAGAACCGGACGTACTCTCGGCCCAGCGTGCCGTCCGGCAGCCCCCGCAGCCTCGTCATGTCCAAGGTGGAGAGACGGATGCGAGGCCGTTCCCTGAAAGTGAAACACAGGCCAATGAGTCTGCCAGAGAAACCCACAGCACAGGATCCTGGAGAAAAGGAGCTGGGGATATGCTGTAGGCATCTGGAAGGAAAATATGGAGGTGTGTAGGGAGGAGGCAGAACAACAGAGATGAAAATGCTAATGCAAAGAGATGCAGCAGCAGGTGCAGAGGAGAAATCCATGGATGTGGTGGGTTTTCATCGCTGCAGTGCTCCATGCACCACATCCATGGATTTATCCCCCCTGCCCGCTGCCACATCTCCTTGTGTTGGCTCCTGCCAGTTCCAACAGCGAAGCAGAACAGACAGACAGCAGTGCTTGGAACAGGGCTGGGCCCAGCAGCTGCTGCACTCTTGCCCTTAGATTTGCCACAGGCTCCTGTGATCGTTAGAAATATAATTAGAAATCTAGAGGGTTAGAGCTAACAAAACGCCTGTGCTGGTTTTAAGCCAGGAAGCCCTGGGCTCTCCCTTCATGGGGCCCAAGGAACGTGTTTGGCCTCGTGTCTCCCTCCCCGCCATGAACCACGGGGTGAGGGAGGGAGGGATGCGGAGGGACGCACTGGAGGATGCGGTAACCTTCAGGGTGGTGTTTCATCTTGTCTCGCAGGCTGGGCAGGGCAAGGCAGCCTGTGGTCTCCCCGAGGACCGCAACCATGTCTGAAAGAGAGACCAGACAGTGACCCAAGAGTGCTTTTTGCAATACCCAGCTGCACTCAGTTGGCAGGTGAGGAAATGGGGCAATGAACCCCTTGGCCAGGACCACGCAGAGACCCTGTAGCAAAGGGCGGAGCCCCACAAACCGCAGATCTTCAACCTAGGGGCTGCTCTGACCTCATGTCACCCGTAGGAAGAGATGTAGGAGCAGGTGTGAGGTCTAGGGGCCCGAAGAGGAATTAAATGGAGCCACATGGCATTGCAGGGGGTCAGGAGGAGGTCACAGTGGTGTGTCTGGGGTTCCTCACCCCCTCCTGCCCTGGACGAGGTCTCAGCTCTGCACTTGCCCCATTACTGAATGTCTCACACAATGGGAGACAACAAATAAAGTCCCCAGAGAAACTCCCAGGAAACACAGGACAGGATCTGCCAGATGTTCACATGGAACCTGGGTGTCCCCTCAGCTCGGCTTACCGTGTCTGTAGGGGTCATACAGAGCCATAACCGCCGAGCCGGCAGCCAGCAGCACCTTCTGCAGTGGGCTGGTGGGGATGTGCCCGGGGTACAGCTGGTAGCACCCTTCCCCCTCCTCCTCCTCCTCCTCCTCCTCGCCGTGTCCATCCCGGGCCCGCGGTTCGCTGTGGCTCACACACGTTCTGCCTGCGGGAGCAGCGGGTGAGGAACCGGCCCGCCGGGGACGGAAAATGGGGCGGGCACCGCTCGGACGCCCTTGAGGTGCCCGCGGGGACCGGGACAGGGAACTGGCACTTGCCTGGAGAACCGCGACCCGCCCGCAGCAGCGAGACCCCGGCCCGCGCCACCGCCCGCCGCAGCAGCAGCAGCATCGCCCCCTCCGCCGCCACCGCCGCTGCCCCGGAAGCGCCCGGCGGGGCGGAGCGGGGCGGAGCGGGCAGGCGGCATGGCGGCGGTGCCGGGGGGGCTGTTCGCCGTGTACAAACCGGCGGGGGTGGCGTGGGGCTGCGTCCGGGAGGCGGTGGAGACGAAGCTGCTGCGCGGTGAGCGCGGCGGGGACCGGCGGCGGGACCCCACACCCCATGCCCCGGGGGCTGCCCCTGACCCCCCGCTTCTCTTGCAGAGCTGAACGCGGCGTCGGTGCGCGCCCCGCGGCAACACGTGCGGTTCCTGCCGGCCCCGGGCGACAGCGGGGACACGAGGCTGGTGGCCATGAGGGTGCCAGTGCTGGCCGACCACCCCCTCGGTAAGGGCCGTCGCGGGGTCGTGGCCTTGGCGGGGGGAGTCCCGGGGGTGGCGGAGCCCCGGCGGGCGCTGCGGGGCGGTCCCGACGCTGTGTGTGTCCGTTGCAGTGCGAGGCCCTCGGTTCAGGCGGCTGAAGATCGGAGCGGGTCACCGGCTGGACGTGAAAGCCTCGGGAGTGTTCGGTGGGTCTGGTCCCCGAGCGGCACCGCGTCCCGCTGGCTGCGGGGGGGTGGGTTTGCCCGTGGGGCAGCGGCGCTGAACGCTCAACCCTTACACAGCAACGTCTTCCGGGTCTCACAACCCGGCTGGGAGTAGTAGGAGTACAAATGCTAAAACATCGAAGAAACGATCCAACAACACACTGGCAGTGCCAGGACATGGGAGTGACCCCTTCCCCCAGCACACAGGGCTTTGCTGTGACACACCGAGCTCCTGCCCGTGACACCGTGGGTGATCTGCCACCTAACACCCTGTGTCCACTCTGCCACTTGAAATGGCTTCACTGTGGCTGGCATTGCTAAGCAATTGTCCAGAAGTACCCAGGTGGAAAGTTCTGGGAAAATCCAAATGCCTTAGTTACAGCCTTATCGTAGTTTTAATGACAGGCAGTAATTTGGGGGTCTAATTGTGTTGTTCAGACATGACTTCTGAAGGAGAAACAGCCCTGTCCAGGGGGGAAGAAAAGTAGTGTGTGTGTGCGATAAACGCATGTCAGTAACTTTCGGTGTGGCTGAATAACGGGTTCCCTGTTTTCTGTGTTTCAGTGCTTGGCATAGGCCATGGGAACAAGCTGCTCACCGACCTGTACAACTGCCACCTGACCAGGGTAGGTGATGGCTCGGAAGGGCCTTGGGACATCTGAGCGCAGCCTCACACTTGATTCCTGCCCTGGTGCCACAGACTGGCCTCTTGGCAGTGATTCTGCTTTTGTGTCTAAAATCTAACAACGCTTTTAAGAGCTTTTTGGTGTCCAGAATTCATCCTTCACGTGAGTGTCTGCACGTGGTTGTATGAGAAGAGGATGCCGCTGTGTTTTTGTGCAACACCATCATCATAGCCTGCACGTCCTAGCAGCTGCACAGCAGAATGTTGGTACTCAATTGCTTGGAGTATTTCTTTGATAAATTCCATTCTTTGCCCTTCTTCAAGGTTTACACTGTTGGTGGGCTGTTTGGTAAAGCCACTGATGACTTCTCAGACACAGGGAAGCTTGTAGAGAAGACAACATTTGGTAAGAAACTGAACTGATGTGTTTTAAAAACAAACAAAAATAGAACACCAACTACAGGCCAACTGTGAAGTGTTTAGCCAGGTAAATTGCATAATGATGAAAGGAACGCCTGAGGTGCTTTCTAGTTGTTGTTTTTACATGCAGCCCACATGCAGTCCTGACATTATAGTCCACTGTTCTAAATACAGCCCCACCATCTACACAGCCAGTACGAGTCCTGATCACAGGGGTTGCTGCTGAATTGGGTGGGATCCAGATCTCTCTGTAAATCATACCTAGAGATAGTGATTGGAAGCTTTCATTAAATGAAACTCTTCAAACACCCAGTAAGAGAAACTGGAGCAAACATCTTGAAATCAATGAAGCAAACTGATTCTTCCCATTGTTGCCCAGTGCTGTGCTGCTCCGTGCATTACCAGGGTACAGCCCGGAGATGTGACTTTGCTGGAGCCCGTTTCGCTGTGTCTGTCTGTCACAGTGGTACCCTGATGGCACATTTCATGCTGCCGTCTCTTTGCAGTTTCTGGATGGATAATTGAGACTTTGTTTTCGCCTTAATATTTGCAGATCATATCACAAGGGAGAAGCTGGAACGGATTCTCGCGGTCATTCAAGGAACAAATCATAAGGCCCTGCTGATGTACGTACCAGCGGGGAAATGCAGCTGACCTGATCCGACTGTTGGTCTTTAAAACAAATGAGATAATTTTGTTTGCCATAATGAAAGTCTTTAAACATTAGAGTGCTGGCCAGGGACAGAGAGAAGTGACTCTGAGTGCTCTGGACTCTGAGAGGTTGCAGTCAAATGTCCTTGTATCCTCAAATCTCCAGCTATTTTAGGACCTATTAGCCACATTAGGGCCTACAAAAACATCTTGTAGATGTGACCAAGTACTTCCCTCCCAAACTGTGCTACACTACTGACAGTACATATAGCGTTAAAATGTACACAAAAACTCAACACATACACAGTTTTAAAAATAAAAATTGCAGCTTTGCTTTATTAGCTTGGAGATATTTTGAATCCCATTGAGAAGCACTAAGTGTCTGTGCTGCTCCTTTTTTTTCCTTTTTGCAGGTATTCTAACATTGACATGAAAACACAAGAGGCATACGAGCTGGCTGTCCAAGGGTTGATTCGCCCCATGGGAAAGAGCCCTCCGATAATCACAGGCATCCGATGCCTCCAGTTTGCACCACCAGAATTCCAGCTAGGTAGGACTGGTATGAAAACTACTGGGGAAGTCTGAGAATATATTATGGCAAATGGGTCAGAAAGCTTCAGTTTCTTATTAGTGATTTAATGCAAAATGAGTTGGTGGGAGCTTTGTATCAACACATAACTGGTAGTATTTTGTGGTTTCAAGTCACAAAAGCATCTCCTCATTAGAGGAACTTTTTAGTGCCATGGAAATATTTTTTGTTAGGGCAAGATCTGGAGTCCTCACAGTACTGAAGCTGCTGTAGTAGATCAAGCCAGCTGTGCACCTGGCTCACAGGGTTTTCCCTGCCAGTTCCAAATCTTGGAGTGAAGCAAGAACATTTGCATAGTGAATACCTATGGGGCAAAACTGTTCTTTATCCCAATGTTTCAGTGTAATGCAGTTTAGTGTGTGTGTGGGGGTGGGGGTTAAATGTCCTTTGCTTTTTTACAATGAGTCTCCTCACAAACTGTCTTGTTAAAAAGGTACCTTTTCTTACCCACTTTGAAATATCTAAATTTATACATTACTCTCCTGTATCCGAGTTTGTTTTCTAAAACATTCACTTTGGGAGGGACATGGACATCCTGCAGCATTCCAGAAAATTGCAATCCACCTGCGCTGTATCTTAAATAGTCTCTTCTACCCAACCAGTTCTTTCAGCAGAACTGTGAGGGCTGTCTGGATTTACAGACAAGGTCTGAATTTGTGTCAACACTTTGCTGCTTCTGACAGAATCTCTGTCTCCTTCTAGAAGTCCATTGCTTGCATGAGACTCAGCAGTACCTCCGAAAAATAGTTCACGAGATTGGTCTGGAGCTGAAATCATCTGCTGTGTGCACACAAGTGCGGAGAATACGTGATGGTGTTTTCACACTGGATGACGCTCTCTTGAGGACGCAGTGGAACCTGCAGAGTATACAGAAAGCAATTTGGGACTGTCAGCTTAAAGTGAAAACAGAGCTGGAGAAAACACTGGGTCATCAGGATAAAAGTCTCCTTCAGACGGCGGATGCGGAGACGGCCCACGCTGCAGACAGCTGAGTGCGTGCAGCGGAGGGAACGTCCACAAGCAATTTCTGTAGCACAATAACGCAGCTACGTGCTGACAGCATGATGGACAGCAGAAGGAAAGAGGTTAATTGCAGTTCACTTCCACCCTTGCCTTGAGATGAGTTTAATCAGAGAGGCATTTTTTTTCAGTGACAGGCTGTATAATTTTTTTTAAAGCATCACAAACAGTTCATTAACGGGAGTTAGCTGTGCCAGAATTCCTGTTGACTTTGGGAACATTAGGTTGCTAAGGGATATAAAAACCCATCCCCAAATTGTTTAGCGGCAGGAAATACAGCATCTTGGGGAGCTGTATTCCCTTGATTGCACAGATTTGTTTGTTCCTTGCAACTGGCAGCATTAGCTTATCGCCTGCATGGATTTTATTTTCCCCTCTGTTGTACTAGAATATTTTCTTTTCATTAGCCCTGCTCTCAGATACAAAAGAGCTCAAAATCAGGCTAAAAGAGGGATGTACAGGAGAAAATACAGCTTACACAAAGCAATGCAAGGAAATGATTATATATAGAGTAGACGTGTGTGATCAGGTAAGAGGCTTTGTAATAGGGACTGATGCATAAGAAATAAAACTGAAAATGACTTAATGGAGAAGAGGCTGTTTCTTGGCTTGGTACTCAGCTGCAGAGCCGCAGGGACTCCCCAAGGGCACTTTGTTCTTACCTCAGCTGAGTGGCTCTGTGTGGGTTCATCCTCTGTGGAGAAGGGGCTGGAGTCGGTGCACCTTCCATAGAAAACTGTCTTGTGCCAACTGAAGCATGAGCTCTGGAGCTGCACAGAACACTTGCACGGCTACAAGTTTTATTCCTAGCGCTCCTACAAGGAGGGGAAGAAAACATAGTCTTCTCAATCCTTAAATAACCTTCAGTGACTTTGGTAATGGAGTACTGTTCGTCCCACAATGCTCACACCTAACACAAACTGAAGGAATTTCTGTACAGATCTCTCATTGCAAAAAGCATTTCCAGTTGCGTGTGGCCATTGCCAGACCAACCGTTTGGTTGGAACGCTCCAGGCTAAACCAGTTCTTCCACAGAGAAAATACCAGCCAAAACAGCAACGTGCATCCCACTTCTAGCCGCCTTGTAACTTTTTTCCTCCTCTTAAAACTACCCCAAAACATAGTTTTCCACACTTGGCAGGAGGGGTTTAAGGTGTAATCATACCCACAAGAGTCCATTGGTCACAGAATCACAGCTGCATATTAGTGGAGGCACATGCTTGAATGAATCACAGAATACAGATATTTTGTCTGTTCCCCTGCTTTAGACCTCTCCTCAGGACTTTTATGGCAAGACAAGATACTTATTAGTGATATTTCTGTGCCTGGTCCAGAACGGAGAGCACAAAATCTATTCTCTATTCTCAGCAGCAGCCTTTGTGACCATTTTCTGCTCTCCAAGCACTATGAAGTCAGATTCATTTGATTCAAATTTGGAAATAATGAGCAGACAGCAGCATTGGCCTGAATGGAGACAGGAGGAACTTACTGGCTAGGTGTTAGAAGTAGAAATGGGCAGGAGGACATCAAGCTTCAGTGAAAAAGGGACGATGGATCTACAGTCAGCAGAGTGCTTTATCCCTTGGAACTGCCCAAAACAGCCAATTTAGTCTGTGCAGTCACCCTGTCCTGACACCCGACATTGAAACACTCACGCTCTCAACATCATTTTATGTTCAGGACACTGCTCACTTTCACAGTGACTCTGCATTTAGAAAGTAAATGTAATTCTGCTCCTACCCATTACTGGGTAGCGCTGCCACACTGTCTCCAGTAAGTCATTGGAAAACATTTAAATAATACATATATAGTCTCAGAATATAGTGTAAGAATTTGTTCCCAGGTTCATGCAATGTTTTATAGGCTCTTAAAGTGAATTACTGAGAAATGTGATAGCTGCTTTATTCAGACCACACAGTTCAACACAACTTCACATTTTGCCATTTACTACAGAAATGATAGAAAACCTCCAGATACCAGAGCAGTTAAGTACAAAAAATGTAAAACACCCAGACTTAACCAGATTTGATCACAAACCAAAACAAACCCCCCAAATGACCACAACTTCAGCCTTCTTCCATCCCTACTTATGAAGGTATTTTCTTTCAAAGCAGCTATTACATCGCATATTTGTATGCCCTCCCCTCCTCTATCCATTCGATATCCAAATAGCTCCTGGATGTTGAAGAGAAGCAAAAACTTCACGAGAAGAGTCTTAACATCAACCTGAATTACAACCTTTCCAAAAGAGAAACTAAAAATAGTGTTGATCAGGTAGCAGACAAAATTATCCAGTCTTACATCCCTTTCCCACAAGCAGGAAACTGCTGATAGATTCAACAACTTTCAAGTTCAAAAGCTTCTTGGAAATAAGGCTGTTAACCCATATGCTGTTGCAATTCTACATACATACTTCTGACGCCACCCTATCAGTTCTAAACTGATAAGACATCAAAATACAATAGTCCAGTAATAGTCATCTTTGCAGGATGCGGCAGTTTTCAGGTTCACTGCTAGTCACTGAGCTCCAGGTCGTATTCAGGGTAGAGCTGCTTTGTAGTAACCCCTCGGATAACAGCTAGAAAAGAAAGCAATACCATTGCTTCCATTAAACAAAGATCAGTCAGAAAAGTTGCGTTTTCCTCCCAGTAGCCCCCAGCTATCTCACAGAACCTCCCACAGCTATGAAAACAACCTCAGGTTTCGCAGCTACGCTCCCCACTTGTCTCAACGCTTTTTTTTAAGCGCATGAAGGACAAAACTGATGAAAATTAATAAGACTCATCAAATTCTGGTGATCCATAACACAGACTAAAATAACAGTCAATGACAATTATTTCAGGCATTCCGCTCTAAAAATATCCGAAGAAAATAATGACAGAAGCATTTGTGCTTGCACAAGTGATTGGGTAATATAAGCCTAGAATTGAAGAATCTTTAAAACCAGCTCTGCCTTCACAGTGTAGGAGCTTCTCTCTCTTTATAAGAAAACATTGACTGAGAAATTCTTCAACAGCTTTCCTGTTCCTTACCCAGCTTGCCTAACAGCATCTGTCCAGCATCTTTAATATCATTATACTCATGGAGCAGAGAGATGTGTTTCTCCAGTTCCTCCAGGCTGTAGCCTCTGTACAAATAAAACCAGAAAGGTCAAAAAATGACACAGCGGGATCGGTGCTGCTGCTGCACAGTGAGTGCTGCCACCACCGACTGAGCACAGCAAGGAGAGCTGAGACACCCACACCTGGCACATCTAAAGCAGAATCTGAAGGCAGCAAGTGCAGTTGCTGCAAGTCATAAACATGAAAGCTACAAATTAACAGATCCTCATTTTGAGTAGTTTGGGTTTTTTTTCCCCCACATCAAGACTTATTAAAAAAACAAGACCAAAACCAATCCACTTGAATTACCAGAATCAAGTAGAAAGAGGAAAAGGCTGTGGTGAATTCCATGTATATGTATCTCTAATCTGTAGCTAGGGGAAAAATTAAGAAGATCTGTTTATCCTTGAGGATAAACCAAAAAGCTTTTGGAACAGCCTTTGTTGTTCTACCATTTCCATTCTATGCACTACACATTAGCTTAGAAATTATCACTCCTTCGCAACAAATAGAGATTCTCTCTCTTTAAAAATGAAGCAGCAATTTTATCTCAAAACAGTTGTTAATAAGCAGCTGCCACAGTGTATCATAAGAAACCACAATAAACCAGGGCACCCATCCTGTCAGAGCGTTCTTGCCTGGGAAATGCTTCCGCTTCTTGAACATACAAGTTTAACCCACTCACAAACGAAGCGAACACTTGATCAAGATGGAATAAAAAAGGAAACAGATTTATCTTGGACTAAATCTGGCAGGTCATACAAGTAATTATCTCCATTTTAATTCTCACATGAACAAGCTCTTCTAGTAGCATGACGTGTTGTAGTATCATAATTAAAACAATTCGTTGTCAATTTACACGTAATTACCTCAGCAACATTCCAGGTAAAGATAAAACCTCCTTATCCAAGCAACTAGTAAAACTGGTTTTGCTTTACCAAATAAACCAGAAAGAATTTTCTCTTGTTTTTAACTGGTTCCATAACTCCAAACAACACTGTAATCAACACTGTATGACACCATAAGAAAAATGGCATTATAAGAGGCCACCTTTTAGCTCTAACTCCTTGATCATATTTTATTTTAAAAACAAAAATAACCGAGGCATCAGAGCAAACACTGAGTTTCTCAAGGACATACTCAGACAATAATTGTGTGATTTCCTGGTCTAGAGCAAGATCTTTCTGTTTCAGCTCTTCGATTTCACACCGCAGGGCTTCTTCATTGGCTCCGTTAGGTTGGCAGGACCTCAGAGATGGGACCTGCAGAGCACAGAACACATGTAACACGAACTCGGCCCTGGATAAGATGCTCAGTGCTGGAGGGCACTGGTATAAACAAAAAAAAAAGGGAGAAAGAAGGAAAAAAAAAAATCTCCTGGGCATAAAGCAGTAAAAGCTCAGGTAAAATATTGATGAGTTTATGTGCTGTCAGCCTGCTCCCTGCAACATCTTCCTGATTTACAGCGTAAAGTGAAAACAAAAAAGCACCATTTGGCATTGAAGAGAAGGTCCCAGGATGACTTTGTGCTAAACCACGGGGCCGGCAGTGACCCCGGCAACGAGCAGCTTCACCCTCCGGGACAAACACTCCCCGCTGGGCCGGGCTGAGCCACCGCCAACGCGCGAGTGGCTCCTGGGGAGCACCGCCCGCCGCCAGTCCCGCTTCCCGCTCCGGGGGAGCCACCGAGCAGGGCCCACTTCCCCACAGCGCGGCTGGGGACTCACCGGGGACTTGAAACCGGCAGCTCCGCTCCGCTGGCCGCCACCGGAGGCCCTGGCAAAGCAGAGGGCACCGCGTCACAGGCCGGACACCCCGCGGCTGGGCCGGGCAAAACCGGCCCGCCTCAGCGGGGGCACGGCCCGAGGCGCATCGAGTGATGGAGGGGCAGCGGGGAATCGGCTCCTACCTCCTCGGCAGAGGCCGCGGCGGTGGGGGCGGCTGGCGGGGCGGGCTGCGGCCCGCGCTCGGCGGGACCCCCTCGGCCAGGGCTGCCGCTCCCGCCGGCAACCGGCACCGGCTGCGCCGCAGGGCACGCTGGGAGTTGTAGTCGCACCTCGCGGGGCACGCTGGGAGTTGTAGTCGCGCCCTCGCCGCGGGGCACGCTGGGAGTTGTAGTTCCCCCGACGGGACCCGGCAGCGCTAGAGAACAAACTTCCCCCTGAGAAGCTAAAGGTGACTTTGGGGCACAGTTATCCCAATTACCGCAGCCGAGGCGATGACGCCCAGTGCCTCCCAGAAAATTCCTCAGAGCCACCACACCCCTGGGGCTGCGCCTGGTACGGCGTCTCAGGGAGAGCTCAGGGCTCGCAGGGTCTTTCACACCATTATTTTTGTAGGGAAAAGCTGTCACTGCCTGAGCCGCCGGCTGCCCCACACGTCCTGCCTGGCCGGAGGAAGCGCTCCAGTGCAGCTCTGTAACCTTCGAAGACCCCGGGCCCTGTTACCAGCATCTTCCCACACAAACCCAATGCAGCTTCTTGGAGCGGCACAGGAGCCTCCTTCCCGCAGCCCTCCCGGCCCGGCTGGCCAAGGTAAACGTGTCCCCGGGCAGTGCCAGGCGCTGGCAGCAGCTGTATCTGATTCCCTGGGCTGACCGCACGAGCCAAACACTGCGATGGCCATGCTTGGAAGGTCAAAGGACTTGGGAACGGGATCACACACCAGCAAAACCCAACCGCCCCTGCTAAGCGTGACTTCAAAGGCAGAGCTCAGGCATCAAAGCGACGCACATAAAATAGAAAGCTATGTGGAGCTATAGGACATGCCCTACAAAGGACAAGGGAAGCCTGCCCAGCACCCCGGGCTGGTTCCTGCCCCGTGTTTACTCTGGGCAACTGAGTCAATACAGGAACATGGAGCAGCGCAGGGTGTCACACAGGAGCACAGGGCAGCGCAGTGTCACACGTGGAGCAGTGCAGGGTGTCACACAGGAGGAGCAGCACAGGGTGTCAAACAGGAGGAGCAGGACAGAGTGTCACACAGGAGCACAGAACAGCACAGGGTGTCACAGGTGGAGTAGCGCAAAGTGTCCCACTGGAGCACAGAGCAACGCAGGGTGTCACACAGAAGCACAGCACACAAGGTGTCACACAGCAGGAGCAACGCAGGGTGTCACAGAGCAGCACAGCGCACAAGGTGTCACACAGCAGGGGCAAGCACAAGGTGTCACACAAGAGCACAGCACACAAGGTGTCACACAGCAGGGGCAAGCACAAGGCGTCACACAAGAGCACAGCGCACAAGGTGTCACACAGCAGGGGCAAGCACAAGGTGTCACACAGCAGGACCATCACAAGGTGTCACACAAGAGCACAGCACACAAGGTGTCACACAGCAGGAGCAGCGCAGCGCGCCACGGCGGCCGAACCGCGCAGGACGTCACAGAGGCGCGCAGGGCAGCGCAGGTGACCCACAGCCGGAGCAGCGCACGGTGCGCACAGCAGCGCAGGGCGTCGCATCTTCTCACGTGGGCTACAGCGAAGCAGCCGGTGACCCGACGGCCGTGGGGCTCGCCAGGGGCCGGGCCGGCCCGGCGGCAGCGCAGGCCGGGCCGGGGCGGAGCCTGGCGGCCGCCTCCGCCGCTCCCCGCCGCGGCTGACGTGGCCCGGGCGCGGGGCGGACATGGCGGACGGCAGCAGGCAGAGCAGGCTGGCGGCGGCCAAGAAGAAGGTGAGGGGCTGGCGGGGCTGGGCCGGGCAGGCGGAGGGCGGGTTTCGCGGGCCCCGTGCGGACCGGAGCCGCCGGGCCGAGCCGGGCCTCCCCCGAGGGGCGCGGGCCAGGCCCGTCGCCGCCGCCCCGCTGGCTCCGGGTGGGCGCCGCCGGGAGCCCCCGGGTGTCCGGCGCTGCCGTCCGGCCCACCGGGCTGGCGGCCGCTCCCGGCCCCGGGGGGAGAGGCCGGGCCTGGGCTGCTGCGGTGTTCTGCGGTCCGCCTGGCTTGTTTGTTTGCCCACCTCCCCCGCTTTTTCTTTTTCCCTTTTTTTATATATATATATATTTTTTTTTTTTTTTTTTTTCCTGGGGGCGGCTCAGCCCCGTCCGTCCCGGCGGAATGCGCCTCTGTGTCAAAGTCATGGGAATGGGAAAGTGTCCTGGAGCAGTTCGGGCTTCCATTTTGAAATCCTCCGAAAAATGGGATCCTTCTTGTTAATTACGTTGTTGCCCAGCCTGGCCCCACAGCGGGTCCTGCTGCCCGGGCTCTGGCGCAGCGGCGGACGGGGCTGTTTTGGCGGGGGGCTGGCGGAAGAGGATAATTTACATAACTGCCTGGCACTCATTCGATTTGGGGCTTAGGTGTTTGATAACACACACAAAAATGCCGGAAGACCTAGTAGGATTCAAGTTACAGCTTATCAGACCAGCTTTTCCTTGGCGAAATGGATATGATTTGAAAATCAGTTGTAGGTCGCTTATCCCCTTAGTTCACAGTCATTACAGTGTCTGTATTAATGTGTTATCTGTCTGCAGAGATTGTCATTTTCCTTCTTAAAACCTTTCACAGCATGGAAGATCTTACCATCAGGCACTGCTTTTTTACTTTGCCTTCAGGATTAATTGCTCTTCATTATTTTTCCTTACTGCTATTAGTTATAACCTTAAAAAAAAAACCCAGAATATTTCTTCTAATCTCCTTTTAGTTGCAGTTTGGAGTATCAAATAGTTTGTCAAGAACATCATTAGCTGTATACAAAAGTTGAATATTTACAACTCTGAGCCTCATCATAAACCCATCACATTAGTTCTTACTTTATGCTTCTCTGAACTTGTTTTGATTTTCTTTTTCTTTTCCCCAGAGGGACAAAGTCATTGAAGGGTGTTTCTCTTGTCCTTAGACTTGATCTGTCTTTCTGCCCACTGGAGTTTGGTTTTCTTTTTGACATTATACTCATAGAAGTCATATTCTGTTTGGACTTCAGATTATTATTTTTTTCACAGCTGAAGGAATATCAGCAGAAGAATAACCTTGGTGCAACTGTAGAAACTAAGAAAAAACGCAAAAGTAAAGAAGGCGGTAGACCTGACACCCCCACCGGTGATGACCGGCAATCTCCAGAGAATGTGAGTGTCTCCTTCTTCCTCCCACATCATTTACCACCTCCTTGTTCTTTGGTTTTCTGAACATGACTAGAGCTGGAAAATGGTTGTGCCAGTGTAATATACAAATGGTGTAGATGCCCGTGTTGCTGGTGTATGAAGTGCGCTACAGTAGTTAGCAACCACCTCTACTGGAAGGTGCATCTCGAGTCAGGGTACATGCCGAAGCGGTGTCTGATCGTATGACGCTGTCGCACAACCCTGGGTGTGTCCAGAGCTGCTGTTTTGAGCTGCGTGCTCCTAATGAGCTGGAGGATGCTGGTTTCTTTGCCTGCCTTTGATTGACGTTTTCTCTCTGTCCTTTTCTGAGCCGTTTCTCTTTCCCCTTTTCTTTCGCCTCCTTTAGATTCAGAACATTCTGAAGGTGCTGGTGTCAGACCTTAACCGCTCCAATGGGGTAGCCATACCCTCATTGGACAAGAGGAAGGTGAGGCAGTGCTCGCGTCCCTCGCAGTGACTCGCTCTCCCTACCGCATGCTTTGGGTTCTGTTTACACTGACTGAATTTTTGGATGGAGCCTTGTCCTGACATATCCACTGTCAGTTGCTTGAGTTTTTGTTGCTGTTTTTATTAACACAGAGCTATTTGTTACCATGCGTTTCCATTGCTTGCAAGTGCTTGTTTCCCTCCGGTTTGTGTCAAAGTCTACGCGTGAAAAAGTGAACATTGTTAAAAACTTCTTGAGGCAGCTGAGCTTTGAGGAAAACTGGGAATTCGGAGTGAGACGATAAACTAACTGAACCACTGAGGAAAGCTGTGTTAGGAAGAGATGGTGTTTTCTTAGTCAGTATTTCTCCCGTTCTGCGTGTCATTGCTGTATTTCCTAGAGCCTGCTTTCTGAAGGGCACGTTTCTGCTCATCTCTGGCCAAGCAGCTGCCCTGGGTACTGTCTAGTTATTCCAGCCAGCCCGTTTAATGACAGGCGATGAGACTTGCACAGGTGATGTACAGTTGGGCAAGTACCATGAGCTTAAATACGTTCAGGCAGGAAGTCAGATACTTCAGGTCAAGAATTTACAGGCTTTAGCGTCTTCATGTTCGCAAGCCTCTGAAAAGGAAAGGGCAGGAAGTATGCCAGTAAGTAATAGAAATGTTTTCAGGAGCAAAGGTAAACAAATGGCCTTTAAAAAAGTATTTTCAGACAGTCAGTTTACTTAAATAAGGCTCAAATTGTGGTAAAAACTCAGGGAAGTCAAATTTTGTAACTCAGAATTTTTTTCCAGTTTTCTTGTACCAGAGCTTTGCTTTTCACTTGCACAATTTTTGTAGCTTATTTCCCTACCACTGTTTTAATTTAGTTGTCATGAAGTAACTAATTATTATTTTTACTGCATATCCATGCACGTCCAGCAATAAATATAACTATAGTAATCACCAGAGGTACCACATAATGCAGCGAAACCTGCAAGATGGAATGGAGCTCGCTCCGAATTGGCTTTATATCCCTTTTCTCGTTTTTTTGGGTGACAATGCAGCAGCTGTTCTGTCCAACACACAGTGAACAGCAGGAAGTTCCTCCAAATGGACCTTGTATGTGTAGGTTGCGTATCAGTAGAACTTAAGTGCCATGAACCCATATTGGCAGCTTTGAGGGTGCTGGATGCGCCCGCCTCGCAGCAGAAAGCGTGGATTATGGTTGAAGTTTCACCCTTGTCATGGGGACTGTTTTCAGTTAAAACCTTTAAGCTCCATGTACGTTATATCTCAGAGAAGGAGGCTTGTTTCACCTGAAAATGGAGAGTTTATTACTTCTATTCATTCTTTTTTCCCCCCTTTTTTTTCAATTTTTCCTTAGCATGGAGAGATACATTTTGATCCCATTGGGTATTATGGAATTTGCGGCTTATTGTGCCTGGGATTTTAGGAATAATTTGAAAACTAATCTTTAATTGCAATACGTAATGAAAGAAAGATTTCTCTTTCCAGTTGCAGTCTTGTAAAAATCCCGAGTCAGGAAAATGCTGTTCAGAAACTCACTTGGTGCTAATAGGGCAGAAAAGCTGATCGGTGGCATCTGAGCTAGTGCTGCCATTGGTGTCTGGATGAGAGGCGGACCCCTCCCATCTCACCCACTTCAGCTTTCTTGGCTGAGAAACACAGAAAACCCAACAAAATAGGAGCCTTTGTGTGAAAGCAAATGGATTCTACTATATGCTAAGCTGAGCAGAATTACTAACTTTTCATTCTACATCATTAGAGTCTCAGAGTGTGTAATTTCTAGATTAAATGTCTTGCTCTTAACTCTGTTTCCAAGAAATTCAGCTGCTCAAATAGTTTATTTAAAAAAAAAAAAATTTCAAAACTGCTTATTGTAGAGGAAGAAGGAAGGAGCTTTGTGGTTAAGGCGCGTTACTGGTCGTTGTATCTTGAAGCATTAAGCAAAAAGAATGTCCTGATCAGAAAAAAATAAGGAAACATTTTTGATATGTAGTGGGAATAATATTCCTTCTGTTCATCTGATGTTCTGTACCGATGAGTGTCTGAACCAATTGAAGTTGCTGTAGCTGAAGGAAGTACAAGAATTCCTAACCTTCCTATAAGCACCTGATATAATATTGCTCCTTGAGAGCACAAGTATCTGTCCTGCTAAAAAGAAATTGAGAAAATTCTATTTGTTTGCCTCTGCAGTCTTCCAGCTTATTGCTGTCATTAAGTCTGTTTTCATTGTTACTGTATTTGTGCTGCTTGATTCATAGCTGAAGTGCTGAGCAGGTAAACAGGGAATGCCAAGAGGGAGGTTTCTTGTTTGCTGTGAAGTGCCAGGAAAGGAGGGACTGAAGTGAAAGGGAACTCTTTGCAGATGGAATAGCAGAGAGCTGCAGGATATTGGTGGGGTTGAATATTGAAAGATTATCTCATTTGCTTTGTAGTGTTTTTACATGATGACTTAACCAGAGCTGGATGATGAAATAAAATAAATTGCCATAAACAACTAGAACACTGCCCTGGGCCTTTATGGCTCTCTGGGGCTGTACAAGATAGACGCAGTTGTGCAGTTCACTGTGGCATGGTAGAGGTGTCACCAGATGCTATTCATCCTCCCACGAAGGCATCGCTGTCCAGAAATAGTTTTTTGGCCCTTCTCTTTTCTATTTAGATTCCTGTTGCCACGGGATTCATGGCTGCAGCAGGGCCAGGGGCACCTGCTCCCAGCACCCTGAGCTGGCCTGGTCATCAGGGTGCTGTTTCTAAACTTGTGGTCCATGGCATGCCACAAACTCAGTCACCGCATTTTAGACAGAGCATTAGGGTTTGACTAACCCAGTTTTCAAGTAGTCACTAACCTGTTCTTTTCCATCTCATCTGCATACACTGCTCCGTGTTTTCCCCAGACATACTTTGAAGACAGCGCTTTTTGAAGCTGTGTGGCTACTGCCTGGCTTTGCCCTTGCTTGCTTTTTGGTGAATCCTTTGCAGTAAATCTAGTGTGTGAACTGAGAGATGGGTGATGTTATTGCCTCATGTTAAAGAAGCGAGTTTGATGACGGGACACACTCAGGCTGGCTCTGAGAGGACACAGGTCTGGGCCAGTGTCTGTTCACGGGCTGGTGCAGCCACCTGCTTGCTCTGGGGAGATGCAGGATCCCCATGTTTCTAAATGATTAATTGTTCACATCAGTCTAGTTTTCACGGGCTGATCACAAGGTGCTGCGTTCATGTGTGTTTTCATTCGTTCTGCATGAAGGCTGTAATTCCTGTGATGTGTTTTGTGACAGGCGTACTTTGACAATGATGTTGCCCCTCGTAATCCTGAACAGCTTGCTACCGATGTCCCTGTGCTCTCTAACAGCAACGCCCTACCTAGTTGTGGTTCTGTTCTGCCTGCTCCTGGGAGCATGCAGCTGACACAGGTTTGTGAATCATCATGGATTTTGTCATTGAACCATTGAATATTTGTTTGTGATACCACATTTTTTTCTGAGAAAGGCAATCTTCATAAATACGATGTGACTAGGTCAGATTTTCTGCTGTTTAAAATACGACATTCTCCACTCTCCATCTAGTCATCATCCATCTGTGGGAGCGCAGAGAGGACCTAGCGTGCACATGTCCCTGCTATTTTCCTTCCCCTTGTCTATTATTTCATTAGCAGAAAGTGCTCTTAGTAATACAGAAGGTCTCCAGTCAGATCAGTCTGGATTTCCTTTAACTACTTAAGTATCCAGTTGAAGTTTTTCCCAGCAAAGCAAAGTGTTGATTATACTGATAAATAGTAACAGCAAATATAAAGCTTGTAACACTGAAGTTCCTCCATTCCAAGAAACCTGGACTCACACCACCCAGAAATTATGTGTAAGCCAGGAGTGAGTTGGTGGTTTTAAGTTCATCTTTCTTTGGAAAGCAGTAGTTACAGGTGCTGTGGAACCTGAGCCCAGATGTGATCACGTCTTAGTGACAAACTCACAAATGTGACTCCCCCTCTTCTTTTATAGGCTTGTAAATTTTTGTGTTTCAATCCACAGGCTTGTGAAGATGAGGATGATCATAAAAATGCTTTGGATGAAACCAGGTGAGAGTGTTCGTTTATCAAACAGCTTTGCAACATGATCCCAAAGTATCCAACAAATTGTTCTGATTTGGGTGGTTCTCTGGGAGAAATTTTCATTGCAAGGTCTTTCTTTGTTCTCAGGTCTTTCTCATCAACAGAAAGTCTCCGCCAGTTGTCTGAACAACTCAATGGCCTGGTTTCTCAGGTACGGCCTCATTTTGATCCATTTGTCTTATTAATTCTCTTGATGTTTGATGTGGAGCTTTAAGCAGTCAGCTCAAGAAAACACTCTTCAATCTCAGAGGTGTCTGCAGGCATTCTACTAAGCAATAAGATATTTAAGTGTTGAGAAGCAAAAACTCCTGGCTTAGGAATGTAAAGTTTCAGCAGTAGGAAGAAAACCAGAGTGGGATGAATGAACAGCGTGTATTCATGGACTGATGTATTCTTGATTTAGCGGAAAAGAATCTGAAGTCAATCTGCATGTTTCACATCAGCTCGTCACAGGGGGAGTCTGCACCTATCTTTAGCTAGAAAAGTGTATTGTCTGTGCTTGTCTCTGGTACTTTGTAGGGGAAGGTGCTATAAGAAGTTCATATTTAATAGCGATTTGTTGCCTTGGGGAGTAAAATGACTGACTTGACTGGTTTACTTCTAGTCTACATCGTATGTGAATGGGGAAAGTGCTGTTTCTTCCACAAATATTAAGGAAATGGAAGTAAGTTGTTAGTTTGTTTTTTCTTCTTTCTTATTTGCTACTGTTGATCATGTATTGGGACTCTGTGCTTACAGCAGTGGTAATGGGACCTAATTGAATGCACAGATCACATACATTGCTGTCTAGTGTTGTCTTCTGCTGTAATCAGGTAGTTGAGGTCAGGAGCAGGAGGCACATATCAGAGGTGTTTCCAGTTTTGGGGACTGGGGATAATTTGGCTTCCATGCAACTGCGGTTATTTCTGATTCACTTTTATGTCACAATGAAGCCTCAGCAGAAATTGATAAAATATGTTGACATCCCAGCTACTTTTGTTGAAACTGTAGATTTTGTTTTGTTTGGAGAATCTGATTATATCAAACTGTGATAATGATTTATTTTTCTGTCCTTTTTAATTATTGCTTTTTTCCCCCCCTCTTCCTCTTCTGCTCCTTCCTTTTTCTCCTATCTGCATGTGCCCATCAGACACGTTACCAGGAGCTGGCAGTAGCCCTGGATTCCAGCAATTTAACTAACAAACAGCTCGTTACAAAGATAGAGGAATTGGTAAGAAACAATCCAACCAACCAGTTTGACGTATTTATTGCTCCTCCATGCTCTCTGGGTGTCTGCAAGGTTATGGGTTCTCTCAGTGCCACAGTGAAGCTGCTTCCACAGCACTTCGTAAGGAACAAAATGGGCTGTATGGAAAATATTAGGAGGATCAAAGTCTAAGGCCACTTGTGAATGTATCTGCTCATCTGAGGAACATGAAACAGAGTTTAGCTGTTTCCATTTAAGTGTGATCTATCGATCTCATCATGCTTCCCCTGGATGATCAGCATCCTGATGAAACAGCTATTTCTGGTCCTGGTCTGAATCCTTGACATACAGCATTCTGATGCTGGCAGCAGTGTGAAATCCTGCTTCTGCAGGTGCTGATGCTGTTCTAAATATATCAGCAGAGTGGTAGCAATAGGTCTGAGAGCCTGGGGCTGGTTTCTGATCATCTCCTCAGTTTCTCTTGGCTCGATGAATGAACTGCTTTGTCCTGTGGCCTGCATGGATTCCTGCTGCTGCTTTTCAGCCTTCAGCTTTAACACTGCAAGAAACGTAGCTAACTGGACTTGTTTCAATCCCAAAAGAGCCTTTCTTGTGTTAAATACTTTCCCCCATTTTGTTCCTCTCTAAAACTACACTTTTCCCAAAGTTCAGCATTTCCCAGTGTACCCCACGACCCCTCTTGCTGTTTTATTTTTGGTTTTGAGTTATTTTTGTTCCATTCTGTTTCTTTTTTGTCTTTAGCTGGGCTGCAGAGGTATCTGGCATAGTGCATTACCCCCCCACCCCCGAGATTCTCCTTGTTTGCCTTTGCTTTTCCTGCTTATGTTGTGCACTGGCATTGCTCGAATCAAAACCTCAAACTCATCTCCCTTCCATCTGTAGTCATGTTTCAAAATGCCATGAAGTAGTAGTAAAGAAACAGTTGGCCAACGTCCATTCTTTGGGAAGGGGAAAAAGTACTAATTATGTAGTTACTTATGAGGCATCCGTGAGAGAAGTGCCAGGGGGACAACAAGAGCAAATGGCAACCACAGCAGCACAGTTTGTGCGGCAGCCTGGGCAGACACCTGCTGCTGCTGGCTCCTTCACCTCCTGCCTAAAGATGCACTATGTACAGTCAACAAATCTCCAGATACTTCATCCATAGGCTGAAATTGGCTGGGACAGAATTATCCCTTTCCTTTGTATTTGGCTTCAGCTCTTTCTCATATCACCTTTTGCAGAAGCCTGCCAACAGAAGTGCAGCTCTGCATGGCTTATAGGCCAGACTTAAAGTAGGATAAATGTCTAAGGTCTCAGTTAAAGCACAAGACTATGTTTTGTTTTGTTTTGTTTTGTTTTAAAAAGCATTTTTAGTGATTATCCTAATACAGCAAGATTACTGTGAATAATTTCATAGATGTGGGATGCAGGTTTAACTGAAGATGGTGGATGCTCAGATATAAACATAGGGAGGGTTCCAGAATTGGTATTTGGGAAGAACTGTGGTAATAACAAATACATCTGGCATATTAGTGAAGGGAGTCCCAAATCTATTGTTTTTAATAGCAAAGATGAACTTCCTAGTCTTCTACAGAAAGGATAATGGAAATTCTGTTTGCATTAATTGGCCATGTATCCTACTTCATTAAAGTGAAATGTGTTTCAGCAGTATGAGAGTATTTTCTCTTAACACTGGCACATCAATTTTCTTCCGTAGAAACAGCAGAACCAAGAAGTAGTGAATCAGCTGGAGAAGGTAAAGTGTGTCCTGGTTTTGGATAGATACAGAAATGGGTTTCTTTTTCTCTGATGAGTACAAAGCGTAGTGGACTGTGGCACACGCCTTTATGGTCTTGTTTTATGTTACATTCAGTTTCATTTTTAGCATAAGATTAATATTTTGATTTCATGAGGTAGGGCTGGTGGGTAGCGTTCTTATTTTGGCAAAAGTTAATATTTGAATGCTCGAGTATTGGAGGAGTGCGGTACAGGCTGGGCGCTGCAGTTGAAGTCCTTACCAGTAGTTTGCATTCCAAACGCTGCCACGTTTCTGCTGGCAGTGATTGCGCTGTGCTGTCATTGCCATTCTGCAATGGGTAAATAATGATGTAGATCAAATAATGGAAGACTGAAGTATGTCTTTAAAAATACCGGTATCATTTAGATGCTGGAAGCACTACCAATGAATCACTGCTTTTTGTAGTCTGATGTAAGCCGACAAGGGTTAACTATTAACATTTTTGTGCTGAATAGGCGTCATTTGTTTATACAGGAAAAGAAGGAGTTTGAACAGAAATTTTCTAAAGAGCAAGCAGCACTGAGGGAACAGCTACAGGTAAGGCAGAGGCTGTGTTACAATAATATCACCCAGCTTCTGCTGTTTTCTGGATTACTGACCACTCACAGTCTTCATCCTGGAAGCCACACGAGTCTGTTCCTTCAGGAAGACTGGGAGAGTCAGTCAGCCAGACTGCACTGAACTGCAAGAGCTCTTTCCCTTTACTGCATTATCCTCTTGTGGCATCAGTGATGTTGCATTTACAAGCAAAGAAGTCTTGCACTGAGCTGATTTTCCTTTCCCAAAGGTTCATATTCAGACTATTGGAATTCTAGTCTCTGAGAAGTCGGAGTTGCAGACAGCCCTTGGACATACTCAGCAAGCCGCGCGGCAGAAATCAGGTAACGGACTGTGAGTGCTCTGGCTCAAGCTGCTGGTTAAACTGTGGATTTGAAGTCACGGGTGTGACAGTTGCTGGCAGCCAGCTCACAACACTCACCGACTCCCTGATGAGCAACACTTGGCACTGTCACTGCTGCTGTCATCATCGCTGCCCCCAAATGGGAGCGTGTTGATCCCATGGCCGTTGAGGTTCTTTGTGCATCACTAAAGCCTTGTCAGCCCCATTTGGGCCCGGTGTCTACCCCAGACAGTTCCTTTCTGACTTGCTTCTGATGCTTTTAAAACTTTGTTCCCTTTTCTCTGCCCTCCCTCCCACACAGCTGTCATGCTTAGGTAGGTTTTACTCGAGCCTTTCATTCTGAATTAAGTTTGAGCAATTGACTCGATTAGGAAAAAAAACCAACCAGACAACATATTCTCTGTTCTTCTGCAAAGGAAATTTCATCATCTCCCTCTAAAAGTGAGGACAGTAGTTACAGAGAGCTTTACTGCTCAGAGCTGCTGGTGATTCACCTGTAGAGCCAGGAGTGGAACCAGGTCTCACTTAGAAAGCTCTGTGCTGCCTTAGCTTGTTGACGAAGTAGAAAGTGCTGTTCAGCCAGTTCCAGAAAGTAATTTGTGGTCTGGCGTCAACTGATTCTGCTCTGACTTGTTCAGGGGAAGCTGAAAGCCTTGCTGCTCGTCTGCATTCATCTCGCCAGAGGGTCTCAGAGCTAGAACGTACTTTGTCCTCCATCTCTATGCAGCAAAAACAGTCAGAGAAGGTAAGAGTCACCTCTGTTTATGCTTAACCAGCAGCTCTGCTTTTGGCTGCTTGCCTGTCACTACACTACTACAACATCTGCAGTCCCTGCTCAGAGAAGAGGCAGAAATTAACCTCGTTAATTGTTAATTAACCTTGTAAAGCCCTGTATTCTCCATGATCAAGGCAAACTTCATTCAGGTTTCTGTGACCACTAATTGTATGGTCCAGTTGCTGCCTCCAGATCTGGCACCTCCATCATTAGTCTTGCAGCTCCACATGACTGAAGCCTCAGTGAGACCTTGTCCCGGGCAGGTCTCCATCAAACAGACACTTCAGTCTTGATATTCATCCAGAAGTTTGCAGAAATACTCTCATGTTCAGTTAGTAGCATCACATTTGAAAACAGTGAGCAGACTTATTCCTGGCAAATTCAGGAGGTTCTGAGCAAACCTGTCCTGAGGATTTTGCCGAAGTTATGGCCTTTTCCCCTTTGCTGATCTGCTAGAGGTGAAATGAAGTATTTTTTGAACATCTTATTTGTTTGGCTGAAGTCTGTAGATTAATCAATAATTTCCTTTCTCTCCAGCATAATAAAGAGTTAGTGAAGGAGCGAGACAACCTGAAACTGGAACTGTACAAACGAACGTAAGTCCATTCCGCGTATTACCGCAGAGTAACAGTGCTCAGCAGAGCCACAGAACATAACAAGGGGCACAGAGCACAGGTGGTGACTTGGGAGGCTGGTTATTGAATTAAAACAAAAGTCACTAGATGTGATGTTTCTGTGATTCTAGCTGCTATGAAGCACTAGATTGTAAATTTATGACATGGGCATCAGCAGATCCATAGTACGTATAGTGATGCCACTTGAATTGTTTGTTTGCTTGTTTTAGCAAAAGTAGCGAGGAAATAAAGCAGCAGAACTCGGAGCTGTCAGAGAAGGTCCATTCCCTGGTTTCCCAGAATTCGGCTATGAAGTTGGATATGGAAGATTTGCATAAGAAACTGGAAATGGCAGAACTGATGATTCAGCAGGTAACCGTAATAGTGCTGGGATGTGAGGGCAGATCACACTGATCCATCTAAGACTTCGCTTCTGACAGTGGGGGCAAGACGTAACTCTTGCTCTTAAAGGAAGGCGCAAAATCCCATCAAGACATCCTCTTAGTAAAAGGCTTTCAGTGAGGCCTCTAGGAACAGAAAGTGTATTTTAAGGAGTTGGAGCAGTAGATCTAAAGACGTGTGACATTGGTCTGCTGAAATGTTAGACAAGGTGAGAGGGTGGCTGAACATACCAAGTGTGACAATACGGTGACTCTTCCTGTTTGTTCAGCATTTTGGTTACTTGGTTCTTGTGCAGTCTCCTTGAGAAACCAGTTGAGCAGGGGTGGTGTTTGTATTCACCCCAGCAGAAGGTGATGAATTGGACAATGGCAACTGGAAGGTCAGCTGGGGAAAATTAAGAGAATCAGCCAGTTAGAAAGGGAGTGTGTGAAGGCAGCTGTTAGTTCAGAGAACAAGTCTGGCGTTCAGGTGAACCTGTGAGGGGAAAAAACTGCTCATTTTTAGTTTTTCTTCTTCCCCCTTCCCTCCTGGCAGTGACTTAAGTTACCTTTTAAATAAAGCCCAGAGCGCTGTGTCTCAACTGAACCAGCCTTGCTACTTAGTCCACTGACATGTTCCAGACATTGGCTTTACATTCCTGACATGTTTGACAGTCTTTAAGGTCACAAGCTTTTACACCATCTGATCTGACTGTATAATACAGACTCTGAAAATGCACAAAGTTTCTGATTTGATTAAAATGCATTTTCTTAATTGAAAAAAGTAAAATTGTTACAGGGGAGCTGCCCAGATCAGCAGGTGTTACAGGACTAAAATCTAAGCTTTTTTTTTTGTTTCATTCAACTTCAGCATGAGTTTGAGCACTTTACACTATACAAAGTTACAACACAGATTATGTGGCAGGTTGCTATCAGGAGAAAGGCTACTCAGAGATTGAGTATTAGCATTTTGCCATAACTTTTTGACATTTTGTTGGCAGTTCTCAAGCCAGGCAGGGAGTCTGGATGCAAACCAGCAGATGCAGATGGCACTGGAGGAGAAGGCGAGTCTGGAAACCCACATTGCTCAGGTAAGAGGTTGTGTGAAATATGGCCCAAATCTTGACTTCTGTAATGAAACGTGTGTGGCAGAAGAACGCAGCCTGAGCTTTGCATTAACACTGGTTTCCTCAACCTTTATCCCTTAAGCAGTCACAGCCAAATTTATTTAGCCAATATGTTGTGTTTTATTGTGTTTTTAACAGCTCTCAGAGTCACTTCACCAGCTCCAGGTAGAGAGAGATCGGTATGTAGAGAAACTGAAGGAGGAGCAGAGCATTTGGCAGCAACGGGTACAGCTGCTGTCTGAGCAGGTAACATCAGGGGCAGTATCACACCTGCTTTTGACAAACACAGGCAGGAGTTAATGCACTAACTATGTTTTAACTTTCACTTGCAGGTCCACACGATGGCACAGGAGAAGGAGCACCATATGGCCCAAATTCGGGAGCTGGAAGCCAATGTTACAGAGTTGCTGAGCAGATCAGGTAGGGCTTCCAAAGTGGCGCTTTGCGCTGCAGAGCACCAGCTGGTTATCTCTGTCCCTGCTCTGTAGGAACTTCTGCACACAAGGTGCAAGAGGATGCGCTGAAGCTGTGAAGGCAGCTGAGAGCTTGGTGACCCTAAGAAACCTTTTGTCCTAACAAACAGCAAATGAGCTGCTGCAGCTAATTGAGCGGCAGACTGGTGGTGTCTTTAGCACCCACCTGACTGCACTGTCAGGCTCTCCGGCCCAGGACTTTGGGAAGGCGGGATGCTCTCCCTAGGGCTGGGAGGGAGTCAGCAGCACATGGCAGGACATTGTGCTTAGTTTTGGGTACTTCTGCTCCTTCGTTCCTCTCGACGCCCCGCAGTGAGGCTGGATACTGTAGCTGGTGATACCTTCTGGGTCACAGAGCCCTATAGGTTGGGGTGTGCTTTGTGTATGTGATAGTGTTGTGTATTACACAGCCATTTAGCCCTTCGACTGAGCTGCTTTTGATTCCACTTCCCCAGCAGTTAAGCCCATGGATATCGAGCCTTCCCCACCAGCAGGGCCCACAGAAACTGAGCTGAGTCTGCAGGAAGAGATCCAGCGGCTGCAGCAAGAGAAGGAACAATTGCACGGGCAGTACCAGGCCCAGGTCCGGGACAACGAGCAGCTGAGCCACCTCAACCGGGAGCAGGAGGAGCGGCTGCTGGAGCTCGAGAAGGCTGTGCAGCGCTACAACGAGGAGTCCTTGGACAGACAGCGGATCCTGGAGGACATGCAGAGTGACAAGGTCACCATCAGTAGGGCACTGAGCCAAAACCGGGAGCTGAAGGAGCAGCTGGCTGAGCTGCAGAATGGGTTTGTCAAACTGGTATGTCTCTTTCGAGCATCTTTTCCCACTTCTTCTCTCACTGGTGCAATCCTTTTGTAGCAGAGACATAAGAAACTGGCAGATGCATGTGTCTCTTGTCCTCTGAGGCCACGGGTGCTCCATCGTCTGTGATTCATATTGCCATGCCAGGAGGTTCCCTGGTAATTCCTGACTCCCTCAGGTGCTCTGGCAGATGAACCAATATCTTTGTCCAGTTTCCTTTCCCCTCTCATTCCCTGTTTCTTTCCCCAAGTATTCTTCCTGCTCTCTTACCCTTGAAGATACCTGTTTTCTGATCGCTGTATTTGCCCGTGAGGAAGAAGTTCTTAGCTGTCTTCTCTCCTGCTGCTGTCCTTGTTATCCGTCCTGGACCCGAGTCCTTACTCTTGCTTGTTCTTCCAGTGTAACAGCTTCCCCTTTGGGGCCCTGGCAAACTGACACATGGTCTAGCTGCTGATTTTTCTTTAGTCCTTTCTGAACTCATTTGCTTGTTTCTGAATGTTTGGGTTATCCATGCCCCCCATCTGCTTTGGAGCTGACAGGCTGTGTGACATGCC
Source organism: Patagioenas fasciata (assembly GCF_037038585.1). Lineage (NCBI taxonomy): Eukaryota > Metazoa > Chordata > Aves > Columbiformes > Columbidae > Patagioenas > Patagioenas fasciata. The sequence continues at coordinate 6,372,749 of NC_092539.1, forward strand.
AGCCTCTTCTTGGCACTGTCCCAGCACTGATTCCCCTGGCTCTTCCCTTGCCCTTCTCCCATCTTCTGAATGTTTTTGTAAGTTATTTACTGCCCTGAACTGTCAATTTATGGCCTTTAGTCACACCCCAGGCCAAAACAAGGGATGGCACCCTGATGTATTGGGAATGAACATGGTTTATTGAGAGTATACGTTAATGTTGGTTGGGCCAATTTCCTTATACAGTGGTATTTGTCTTGCAGACAAATGAAAACATGGAGGTTACAAGTGCCCTACAGTCGGAGCAACATGTAAAGAAGGAGCTGGCCAAGAAGCTTGGGCAGCTGCAGGAGAACTTGGGGGAGCTCAAAGAGACGGTAAGAACAGCCAGTGGGATGGCAGGGCAGGTATGCAGCAGTTGATGCAAACTGCTGGCGACTTTCCAAGCATGGAGGGAAGGATGAAAATTGGTATTGTAACGATCGAGCTGGGAGCCTTCCCCCATCGTCTGCTGTCTGATGTGGGGGACCAGCATGTGGGGACAGATGGTGGCTGCCTGCCTAGTTGGTGGCTTTGGGGCAAAGTTGACAGTTTGGATCGTGTCACACGGATCAGCTTTTCTGGCAGAAATAGTTTGATGTGATGGTTTGATCTTGTTGTGTCAGCTGGAACTGAAAACACAGGAGGCTCGGGGTCTGCAGGAGCAGCGGGACCAGTACTACGGGCACCTCCAGCAGTACGTGCTGGCGTACCAGCAGCTGGCTGCCGAGAAGGAGGAGCTGCACAAGCAGTTCTTGCTGCAGACACAGCTCATGGATCGGCTACAGCATGAGGAGGTTCAAGGGAAGGTGACAGTGGAAATGCACCTGAAAGAGCTGCAGCAGACCAAGGTAACAGTAAAAAGGGGCAAGTGGAAAGATGGGAGGAAAAGTGCTTAGCTACTTGAAGTATTAAGCGAAGGGTTGGACCAGATGATCTTTAACAGCCCCAAGCTGGGCTGTTTTGTGATTTTGTGATTACATCCTGTGCAATTCAGGTGAATGATGCTTGTCTGGACCAGAAGCACTGGTTTTTTTTTGTGTGTGTGGTGCTACTGCCTGAAGATGTAGTGATTGTTTGCAGTCTGGCTTGTGCCGGTTTCAGTGATCTGCTGCTGCTCTCTCGCAGGAAACTCTGGAAGCTGTAGCTAAGGAGAACAAGGAGCTGCAGGCGCAGATCAGTCAGTTGGCAGCAGACCTGGACGGCAGGATTTTGCACCGACTGGATGGTGAGTACCTGCAGCTGAGCTCCAGGGAGGAGACAGAGCTGGGCTCTCTGGGGTATTACCTCTTTGTTCACCTTCCTCCTTTTACAGGAGATGGAACTGAAAGTGAAACAATGACTGAAGAAATCCAAAAATCTTCATTTGTGATCCCAGAGAAGTTTGAAAGCCATGAAGAAATGGTGAGTCTTAATGGGCAGAGAAGCCTTTGGTTTTAGTTCTAAACAAACATTTAGAAAATGGGGTAAACTGTTACTTTGTCCCAAGACGCACGGCTGACCATGCTTCACACAGGAGCAGCACTCATGTGCACACTCTGGAATTCTTCCTAGGTCACGTTTTTGACATCCGCCATGTCCCAAGTGGAGAAGGAGCGAGAAGACATGAGGCAGCAGCTGGCTGCTCAGAAGCTGCAGTGCAGAAACCTCCTGGAGCAAATAGCAGCTCTTAGGCAGGAGCAGCAACATCACGTCATGCTGGGCGAAGGTAAAACTTTGGTGCAGTTTGGGGGGACAGTGTGACTATGGGGTCACACCTTGGCCAGCTGCACTGGCCTCCCTGAAACAGAGCTACAGGTTCTGTGAGTGCATTGTGCCCAAGGAGCAACTGTAAATGACACATGTCCCTTCCAGGTTCCACTGTGGATACTGTTCCAGTGGAGGTTCATGAGGCTTTGAAAACTGCCATGGAGAAACTACAGGTAAGCAAAGAATCTCCTTTCAGTTAGGAAGAGCAGCGGGGACAGATTGTAGGGGAATAAGTAGCACATGTTCCATAACAGTAAGTACTTCCTAAAAAGCTTATCACTGCGTGTCTGGGCACAGTAAATCTTGCAGCAGTAACTCCCCGCCCACCCCTGTCACAGACTCTGAGTAGAAGGGTCTGACACTGAGCTGGGGTGTTTTTCTAAAGAAATAGCTGAAAAACAGACTGAATATCCTGACCCTGCTGCAATGAAGCAGGTGGTCTGCAGTCTTGGAGCTGAGCATGACCAGAGCTGTGCTGTCCCAGCAACGAGAAGGTTAAAAAGCAGTTTATCATCTGCCCTTCTGCTTCCCAAAATGCAGATAAGACTTTTTACACCTTCTCGAGGTTGCTCCTCTGTTCATTGTTAGCAGTGAACTGGAGACAAGTTGTGAAGGCAGCAAGCTAAGTTCCCCAGGCTGAGAGCAGCGTCAGTGGAGGGTGATGTGTTTAACACAGGTGTTCTCTGTACATGAGCAGTTCAGATGACTGATACCAATTTTTGTGTTCAGTCCCGTTTCACAGAGCTGATGCGTGAGAAGGCTGATCTGAAGGAACGGTTGGAAGAGTTAGAACATCGGTGCATACAGCTGTCCGGGGAGACAGACACCATTGGTACGTTCAGGTGACACCAGCACAAGCTAAAGCTTGCTCAGTGCATTATCCTTTGGGGAACAGAAGGTCTCCTACAGCTTTTGGCGCTGGAGCCCTCCAGCTACCAAGCAGTTCAGGTCTCCTACTGCTACCTATCTAGCCAGATCTCCAGTCCAGGGTTGGATTTACTGGATCCTCATGCCACATAGTTCTGTGCTCACCGAAAGCATGTAGCCCAATCTTGCTAACGCTCCTGATGCTTCTCTTGTATTCCAGGGGAATATATTGCATTGTACCAGAGTCAAAGGGCTATCCTCAAACAGCGGCACCAGGAGAAGGAGGAGTATATCAGCAGACTGGCTCAGGACAAGGAAGAGATGAAGGCAAGGAATCTTTTCTCTAGTACTGCAAGCAGGGCAGGCCAGGGGAGCACCAGCACAGCCCAAACCTTCACGTGTTGTTCTTCTGCTAGCTTTACTTTGAATTTGCTAATTTTGTGACAGGGGCCAGAGTGCAAACTGTCATGCTGGTTTGTGTGCATGGCTCATAGGCTTTCCTTTACTTTGGTGCAGGTGAAACTACTGGAACTACAGGATTTAGTGATGCGTCTGGTCAGGGAAAGAAATGAATGGTACAGCAAGTACGTAGCAGCTGCTCAAAACCCAGAACTGTTGGCAACCCAGAATGAAAGTGGCCTTGCAGTGGAGAGGCGCATTGAACTGAATGCTACAGATGGAGAAGGTAAGTGCAGCCAGGACACGTTCTGTACAACAGAGGAATCGGAGGTCTTGCTGTTGTGCGTGGATGGGAGGAGTCACCTGCCTGCCTTGTCTGTGTTCCTCGCAGGGTTACGAGAAGTGAATTTATCCGATGAAGCAGAGCAAGAGGCTGCTGTTCTTCACCAATCCGGTTTCTCCCCTATTGACGGTAAAGCTGCTCAGCCAAGCCAAGTGGACCCCACGGAAAAGCAAATAATGCAGCTTCTCAGAGAAATGCAGAACCCTCAGGAGAGGCTGAGCCCCCTGCTGGAAAACCCCTGCATTCCCTTCTTCTACCGTGCTGATGAGAACGATGAGGTCAAAATCATGGTAGTTTAAGGGGCACTAAGTCTTATTTACAGCAATTTTCTATAAGCTTGAAAAGACTTAACTGACTTGTATGTGCCCATACCTCTGCTCAGTGCCCTTGGTCATAAGATTTTTAAAGACATGAGGAAAGATGGATTGCACAGATGGAATTTGAGCATCAGACCTCATCCTCCCTTTCTCTTCCTTCTTCTGGTACTTGGTGTGCTTGGAGTGCAGGCAGACTCGAACTAACCCTGGGAGGCAGCTGCTGCTGGCGCTTCACCTGGGCCAGGTGATTTCATGACTTTGTGCAAAATGACTTTAATCCCTTGTCCCAGATTCGCTGCCAGCAGCGGTTCTGATCCATCACTATGACTCTCATCAGCCTGCTCCCTTCCAGGGCTCCCAAAGTAACTAACTTATTCTGGTAACGGACTCTTTGGACTCTAAACAGGTTTGGTTTATTTCATACTACGTATCTTTAAACTTCCCACTGCAGCCTGACTCTTGCTACCTTATCCAAAACCAGCCTTGTTGGTTGTGAACAGTTTGCTGGGCAGCACTACAGCCCCGTTTATTCTTGTTGCTGGGGGAAGGGACTGAGGGTGGCCTTTGGAGGCTTTTTGGTTACTTGACAAAGCTTTATGTGATTCTTGGGAGTGGGGTGGAACTGTAACTGCACTTTGAAGGATGTGTTTCACTTTATGTGTCTGAAGGTTTTATTTATTTAAAAAAAAGGGAGAAATAAGCAAAAGAAAACCACTTAATAAACATGCTTTGTTTTGAATTTCTGGACTCCAGGGGTTCTAGTTCTCTGTCACTTAGAAGCAGCAGCAAAGCAAATCCCTTGGGATTGTGGTGGAGTGAACTGCATGTGGAGATCCTGTGACAAAACTCACATTTCAGGCAAGAAGTGCCTGTTCTTACAGTGGTTGGTGTCAGCAATGGAGCTTTCAGGAGAGCCACAAGAGAGGTTTAAGGGACCTGACCATCACAGCTGTGCAACCGAATGCAGGAACACAGCATCAGGTTTGGGGGTTGTCAACAACAAAGAGAGAAACTATTCATTTCTTCTCTATTCAGGTTGGTCAAACTTTACACCAGAAGCAGATGAAGTGTTTTTGTTTTGTTTCATATGGTTCATCTTGATGTTTCCATATACAACTGAAAAAAGCATTCACAGAACAACCCATGCTCTCCTGGAACCCACCAGGGAAGATGGAAGCTGGTTTTTGAACTCCGTTCATCTGAATGGTGTTAGTGTTGTCTGGTACTGGCACAACACAAGTGGCACAGGGTTTGTGTACATAGTGTATCTGTGTAAAATGCTGTATATTCCTTGAAGAGAAACTAAGCCTTTTCCATGGTTTACACCATAATCCTGTATCATAACTACGGGGGGCAGGGCTGTGATTTAATACAGAGCATTATTATAAATGGACAGTATTTATTGGATGTTTTGCTCTAGTACTGTGAAGGAGACAAGATCAGTGAAGGTCTGTGGGCTGTTGCAGAGGTAACTTAATACTGTTACAGATTTTCTTTCTGAATAAACTCATTCAGATGGGCACTGACTAGATGTATTTCTTCTGCACAGAGCACCTTGAAATTTGGCCAGAAAAGTGACAAACAAATTATTTAATAAAAACATCTGCCCTGGCATCACTTTGCTTTCAGGAATGTTTGCTTGTAGAGAGGCTGCTGGCAAGCCTGAGACAGCTCTCTTGGCTGGCGTTTCACATCTAGAGCCCAGGTTCAGATTAGTTTTTTACCCAGTGTTTCCCTAACCCCACCTTGATCGGAGAGAGCTGAGAGCAGGAACTGCTGTTCGGCTGGCACACAATCACTTCAAACTGGAGCAGATTAGAGGTTTCTAGTTCTGTAAAATAACGCTCTAAAACTTAATTGAAAAAAACCAGATACTTTTGCCTTCAAAAAATATTCTTTAACAACCCTATATATAGCACCAGGGACAGAGGGAACAGTTCCAAGCAAGGAGAAAAAACCAGGACAGGACAGGGCAAGCAGTGGTTATTGTCTCAGTTGCACAAGTTACAACCCATAGAAACAGGCAAGACAGAGATTGCCAGAACACACAGAGGAAGGAACCACTAGAGATCTGCTCCATTCACTCAACCCTCACCAGTATCTACTATGAATCAGATCTTGGAGATTTTCAGCCTATTAAAGATTCCACAAGTACCACAGGCACATCACTCAGGGCTAAATCAGGCACCAATATCGCAGTGATTTAAATCAGGAAGCCCAGTGCTCCTGGAATCAGTTGCAATCATTGGGACAACAGCGTGAGATTCAGGAATTATAAGTAAATGTGGTTGTCACTGTGAGAAGCAGTGACCATGGTCCATGACCCACCACACTGTTTTGGCACAGAAACAGTAGGAACAGGTTTACCCAGTTTATACCAGGGCAGAAATTCCACCTCAGCCTAAAAGCAGCTTCCAAGGAGGAGCTGGCCACGTGTTAGACTGCGCTTCAGCCACCGACAGGGAAACGACAGTTCAGCCACTGCTCGTGTGTTCCACCAACACCCGGGCAAAAGTACCTGTTTAAGAACCAAACAGTTCTGTGTGCAGAACTCCCACCTTTGCTGTGTCATCACTGAAGCACCTCCATGCACTTTCCTTTACGATGGAGGGAGTTAAACTCGCACATCCCACAAGCTGTTTGGCTCTGCTGCAGCTGCTGATGCAGATCTGCTCCACCTTCCCTACCAGAGACAGCGCCTGCTTGCATGTGCAGCTTTCTAAGCTCCACGGGATGAAAAGATTAGGTTATAAATTAAACACAGCTTGAAAATCACCCAGAGAAAGAGCAAGAGAAAGAGATGCTTTTATTCTAGCCATGGAGGCCTTCATTATACAGAAATGATCGTTTATTTCATCCAATAAACAAGAGTGACAGGTAGATCACAAACTGCATCACAGCTACTACCAGCACTGAGACAGCTCACCCACAGGGCCGGGGTAATACAACAACCCAACTGCACACAGCAGAGAATTTAACAACCAGCTCAAGAACTCAGCATCAGGATTTGGTTAAGTTTTTGGATGTGTGTGTATATATATATATATATGTATATAGATATTTTTTCCCTACTTAAGTATTTCCTAAAATCCACATGGAAGCACAAATGGCTTTAAACACCTGGACATATATAGATTTTTCTTCATCTTATATATATATTTATAGATATTTATAACAGTAACGATATGTTTCTCATTACTACAATATACTCATTTAAGCAGCTGGGAAGAAAGAAAAACAACCAAACAGTTTCACTACAGTCACATCTGATACGTGTGTGTCACAAAGTACAAACGAAACAAGCCATGTGTGACATTCGAGTGAGACCATTCCGGGACAGAACAGCTAAGAGGCAGGCAAAGAGTCTCACAGGGAGCAGCCTACATGTCAAATGGTGGTTTTGGGCTCTCGGGGCGGGAGGGACTGGCCTTACCCGGCCGGCTGGAGTTTAAAGACAAGAAAAACAGAGGAAAAAGGAAAAGGGGAAGGGAAAGAAAAGGGGGAGAAGCAGTAAAAGAATTGTTAAAATACAGAAAGGAAAAATACACTAGCATCAGAACAATAGAGGATCCACGACAGAAATTAAGAGCAATAGCACTGAAATAACTTAAATGTGAATGAGGGCCGGTTGAAAGCCCGCAACACAGGTGGCTCATTTAGCTCTGGTAGAGACATGACATCTGAGATGCATCGGGTTGATAGATTTTTAATTCTCAAGTCTTTTAATACATGTAGCATGAAAAGTAAACCCCAAACCTTAAGAAGATATGTGATCAACAACGGTTACAAGTTTCCCCAAACACGTACCATTCACATGCAAGAAGAAAAGGCTACGGAAGAAGTCACCACAGTACCCAAAAAACACGGAAAGATGTGCTTATCCAAAGCAGAAAGATTTTGTTCAACAAAAACACCACGCAGCAAACTCCCTGAAAACATTTGGTTGTCCGTTTGCAAGGGGGGAGCAGCATCTCTATTCTCCGCTCCCTGCTGGGTTTGAAAAGTCAGCCAAAAACTGAGGATGCGGGACACGGGCTGGCAGGAGCCACTGTGTCCCCAGCGTGTCCCCAGCTCTTTCGGGAGGTCCGTGCGCTCTCTGCACGGAGTGTGCGCTACCTCAGACTTCACTCTGTGCCGATCCATCGGGTTCCCCCCTTCTCCACCTCCCTGCCTCACGTTGATAGAAGGTTGATTGCACTGTTCCCAACATGATTTTTTTTTTGCACCTTAGTCAAAACTAATACACAGGACACTGAATCTGTTCCTAACGGTGTTTTTGAGAGTATTTTTCTTCTAAGTCACGCTTTTGTCGTCTTAACTACGAGAAAAGAAAATAGCTACAGATCAGTCCTAGGTGCTACAGCTAACAGACGCAGGCAGGACGCTTATCCAGGCTAGACCAGGTGGGATAACTGGACAGACAGACGCCACTCGGACTTAGGGACGTCCCTGCGGCTGGTCTCTCCGAGGAGCCTGTGTACTCCAGGGATCCGTGCCACTGAATGAAGGCTACTCTACGCTCACAAAGCAATACGGGACGCACGAGTGAAGACGAAGAGCTCGATCACTAGGCTAGTGCTTTACGACACAGCAGGGAGGGGTGGCGGGAGACGTGGGATGGATGAGCAGTGACTGTGGCTGCGGGAGGGAAGGAGGGAGGGATGGGAAGCCGCCAGCGCGGCACTCGTCGCCAGCTGTTCTACAGCCTCGAGTTATAAATCTAAGAGGGACGGTTCAGCCGGTCGGATTATGGTAGGTCGAGTAGGTGAGGCGGGGCCCCTTCTGCTGTGAAAAAGCAGAAAACAAACAGAAAAACAAAAACAAGAGAACACACACTGTGGTTAGCACAGCAATCGCAGTCACAATCACACATGCTTCTCCACCTCGCCTGAGCCAGCAAGAGAATAAAACTTGAGGCACAAACTACCAGAGCACAACTCCACAAAGAATTACAGGTCAGCGACCCGCTGCAGGGCCGGTTCTGCTTTCCCTCTGAAATTTGGAAGCGCAGAGATTTGTTGATTTATTACCAGCAAGCGCGCTGGCTCTGGAGCGAGAGTTGAGAAGCATGGACACAGTGAGCTCCTGGTTGAAGCACATGACGGTCACACAGCATGGATGGGCCCTGGGACGCGCTGCTGGCAGGGGTCTGGGGAGCACCACCTTCTCCTGCCCTCGAGGCCACCGCAGGCCTGGGGTTCCTCACTCCAGCACACAACTCTGACCTCTGATGTCAGGGGCAAGCTTGCTGCTTTCAGTTCTCCAGTTCTGGTGCTCAACAAATGCAGTTTCTATTCCAATAAAGTGAGCTTTGGCCATTGCTGCTCTATTCTGTTTAAATCTCTTTCCCTGGTACTTTGTCCAGGTAAGCGGGCAGCAACTTAAGTGTTTGTCCTCTGCATGGATTAAGTGTTCCAGGATGATCATTCCTGACTGGGGAAAAACAAAACCCCAGAGAAGACAACACAGCACCCCTGCTGTCTCAACTCCTTACTTGAAAGACCACTTCAGACTCAGGCTACAGGCTCTAAGATGTCTACAAATGAAGTGTTCTCTAAGTCAGTGACTCCAATCTGTGTTTTCCTTTCAAAGCTCACTCCCCGCAGTGTCTGCAACCTAAACAGCATCATGACTGTGTATCACTATGATAACTACATTGTTCCATACCAAGCCAGAGTAGCTGTACAGTCCAAGCTGCCTGAAATGCAAAGAGCAAACCCAACAGCACACAGGCCAACTAGAGAAGAAGCATTTGCACTGATCATACAGACTCAGGTGTCACAGAATTAATGCCTGAGCAATTCCACACAGACAAGCTTTAATTTAGATTACAGAGAATCAACTGACTGCCAGAAACAAAGGCCCTACCCTAATGCAGCAGAGGGGAGGAAGGATAGAGGGGCAGAGGACAGTATCTGCACCAGTACAGCCTTCTGAGTAGAGAAGTCCTGTTTTGTGCTGACTGCAGGTCTATAATGATGCTGGTACCAGAGCACAGATACTCCCATAAATCAGGGCAAGCTCCCTCACCTCAGCAAAGGAGCCAGATTAACTCTACAGTCCTGGCTGCTGGGCCTCCACAGAATTTATTGCTTCATATCTATTAAGCCCCAGATCTCAAAACAATTACAACCACTTGCTCCTTGCCTTGGGAAATGATACATAAAAAAGCTTCAGATGTGAAACATTTCCCAAATGTTATTTCCTTGACTAAAACGTCAATGGGAACTACAAGACCCCACTGTCAGCACACCAGTCAAGTTACTGCTCCTGTACAGCAAGTGATGGGGTTGAGCTAACCTGGAAATTACAACACCTTGGATGCTGAAATAATACTATCTCCCAGAAGCAAAACTTGCAATGACATGTTACAGATGAAGAATCTGTGACCCTGAGCTTCATGACACGTGGGATCTGTGCATTATCTCTAAAGGGTGCTCGTGGTGTAAGTGCAGCCAGAACAACCATTCCATGGCTCCTGCTGTCATTGGAACAGTAACAGCACTTCAATTAAAACCTTATAAGATACCACCTTAACCTTCAGTGAGATGCTGCTGCACTGTCACGTGTGTTAGAAGGCATTTTGTTGAGGAGCTTGAATAGCCTTTTGCATTTCAGGAGTTTGGACAGGTTGCCCTAACAGCCTCACTGGATTTACAAGAAAAGGATGCTTGAAGTCACTAGACAATATAGCGTGTTCTGGCAAGAGACGCCACTTGACCCTGCCAGTATAAACAGGGCTGAAAGCACAAATCATCTTCAGGTACATGGGGTTTTTTTTTGTAATGTACTATGAGTGACTTTTGCAGACACTTATTTCCCTCGATGCTCAGGAACATTTCAGGGGTAGGGGCTGTTGCTTTTTCAAGTTACAGGTGTTGTCTCTGCTCAGGTTTTCTGGAGACACCTGCAGAAGTGGTTGAGAACTATTTCCCAGCACAGAAGGGGACAGAGAAGCCTCTCAGGCAACATTCACCCCCAAGATGCTGCTTCAGTCTGTCCCCCTGCTTTGCCAGCTGAGCCCTTTCACATCACTGAGAGGACACTTCCCTCTGTCAGGACGAGGAACAAAGTCCGGTGTCCAGTACCTGGGCAGTAAGACCCAAGTCCTGGCAGGAGCCAAGAAAACCAGTTGCAGTGACTGTCGTGGCCTTTGAAGTCTTTTGATCCGTACCCAGACAACACTGAGCTAGTCACATCTTGAAAGCTGTGGGCTAACAGTTCTGCTGATAAGGACCTAACATAGGTGGTAAAACACTACATTTATTCCCTTGGGCTGCAAAAGGTTTTCAGTGGGATTTTTGGGTTGTCTTTTTTGGTGGTGTTTTGGTTTTTAATTTTTATTTCCTTGGTGCTCTTTATGCCAGGTTAAAACGCCCCGTAACAGCGAGTCCCAGAACGAGGTACAGACAACAGCAAGCCTCCTTCCTGAGCTTGGCCACCAAGATGCACATTTCTAGGGCTGTCAGGGATGTCTGCAGTGGGCAGAGTGTTGGACGAAACCACTGATGGCTCCAACAGCTCTGCAGGGAGTCAGGGAGGAGGGCTGAGGGATGACATCCTCAGAGATGTCAGTCACTGCACAATCACCGCACTGGTTTGATGGGATGTGGCACCTCTCCCTGCAGCTACACGCAGGCATAACAGACACCACCTGGTGTGAGATGGGGGCTCCCTGTGAACCCCCAGCCCTAGAACAGGGTTTGAACTTCTGCTGATCCTATTAAGAAAGGACTTCAGCACATGCTCCCCCTCAAGTTCTCTCTGGCACAACCAGCAGCAAGGGAATCTAAAGGAGCTCTCAGCCAGACCCTTCATTTCAACACACAATGTCTACAGAGAGAGGGAGAATGGCCCCAAAACCCCACTCCTGCTCTGTTCTGTCCTCTCTACCCATTTGTCAATAAGGGCTGGAGGTCCCCAGAAAAAAGAATTTGGGGAATTTGGTAGATCTCCCTCTTTACACCCCCACTCTCAGCATTACCAGGACGAGGAAGAGTTGCTGGGCCAGTGTTGTTCACATGAGCCCGCCCCAGCACCTGCTACACCGCTGAGCATGTACAACAGTACAAAATGCAGGGACGGATAGGAAAGGGAAACAGGCAGGAGCTCAGGTCAGTGTTTAGGGGGATACAGGGATCACTAAACCCTTCCTCAAACAGGGCAGAAGGCAGAGGAGAGAGGGTAGTTTGAACAGAAGCATAAGAGTCACCTAGAAGGTAAAAAGGTCAAGTGGAAAACAAGCAAAGGGAATTTGCTTCTAACCATGACGATGTGACACAAGGATAACAGGGAACATTCAATGTCAGAGTTACCCTGCACTCAGACATAGAAGTTCTGATACTAACGACCCAAACTCCTTCTGCCTTCCATGAGCACTGGGTCACAGTGAGGATGGGACACTTCTCCAGCCAGACATTGGAATATAAGAAGAGGAGTCTGAACTAACAGCTCCCCAAGTCTCTACCTTGATCCTAGCAGAGCTGACAAACCAAATCAAAACAGAGTCCATTCAGCTGATCTCCCAGTCAGTGTGGATAATAAGCCAAATGAAAGACAGTTTAGACCTTGTTGCAAGAGCTCATTCCCCCATCCCACCTCCTCTACTGGAAGCAAAGAAAGGGTCCTCCAGTAACCTTAGGTCAGGTACTGAGGCTTTCCCAGCTCCTGCAGCTCAAGCAGCTGCTCCATCTCTGATCAGCCAGTTTTTCTGTTCAAGACTCCTTCCTTTATGAGATCCTGGTAGAAGTGGTTCATTGGACAAGGGACTCTGCTACTAACACAAGAACTAGGCAGCAGAGGTGAGCTGCAGAGCGAAGTGATGGAGGATGGGGACACAACGACTCATGCATTGCAGGGAGAGTGCAAAACGTACCGTGGCTGCCAGTCCTCAGGGGTCACTGATAGTGATTCTGAAAGACAACACGAGATCAACATGGCAGTTCAGACAGTTCAAGGCAGAGGCCACACAGACTGTCGGGAAGGTGGAACAGAGACACACACACTTGCACAGACACACATTTGCACGTTTCCCTTCAGAACACAGCACAAGCAGTGTGCACCGCTGGGCAGGGCTGCACTGCAGCGGGCAGGACTCCGCACACGCAGTCACAGCCTCATCTTTGCACACATCAGAACCCCAGGTGCACACACGGCTGCATCAAAAGCCGTTTTTATGTGTTTACATACCTGCTGGCCATTGCTCACCCACCCACACATCCAGGCTGACATTCATACCTGCTCAACCAGCACTATATCTCTGGCTCAGCACCACCAGCTGGGCACAGCGGGTCTGACTTGTCTCTCACTGAGGATTCCTGTCTTCTGACCATACTAAGTGCTGGAGTTGAAGCAAACAGGCTCAGGAAAGAGGGAGGTAACACACAGCCCTGACCACTAGCCAAAAAGAGAAGCAGCAGGTGAAATATTTTGAAGGCCACAAATCATGAGATGAGCTACTGTGACCTCTTGAATAATTCAAGTCATAAAGCTGTGTGAAGTTATGCTTACAGTGATGCTGATCACTTGCATCTTTTGCCTGAGATGTACCAAACGGAGAAACCCATTAGTGCCTTGAACAGGTTTGCGGTTTTTTTCCCCAATGGTTAAGTCATCCTCAATTAAGCTTTCTTATTTCTCCTTTGATATTGCCTAAGCAGTTTCACCTACAATTTCTATCAAACTATTTTAAACTGAAGAGCCTAAATACCTGGACAAGTACCTTCAGAGTTTTCTTTCCCAGAGCAAATCCTCCTGCATAGCTCCAAGAGGCATATAGTCTGAGTGCAGTCCTTCAGCACACAGAATAGGACCTTATACTATTTGTAACATTGAGCTCCCAAAGGTATATAATTTGGCAATACAGACTTCCACAATACACTGAATAAATGCCAAGTAGAGGCAGGATGGTAAGCCTTGTATCAATTGTACTTAATTATATGCAGGAAAACCTCCCTGCATAAGAAAATGGACCATGTGGTGCTTATATATGAAAGCATGTGTCTGTACAATTATGTTTATGAGAAAGAAGTGGAGCAATACTTGTCTGAGTTCATCATCCATAAAACAGATGCGCACACAAACTGGAGGCACAACCATACCAAACTCATACACGGGTATCAGTGTGTGTACACACACAACACACACCCAGCCATCACCACACATTTCCAGTTCACTATGTAACACCAACTCCTATAGCAAAGCCCACTCATGCCATACGCAAGAGCTTTGTTCCTCTCTCTCTTGCACACACACACAAATAGTGTAGCCTGGTTAGCAAGGGAAAAGATGGGTATTAAAAAAAGCAACAATGGAGATGGCATTCGTTCACCCATGGCAGAAGGACCCGAGTCCAAGTGCTAGCAGGGAACATTCTTATTCTATATACAGGAGATGAAGAGAGAGAGTCCCTTGTCATTGGAAATTCTCCATTCATCAGTGAACTCAAATGACAAGCTGGTATCAGGATCCAGAGGAGTCTATGAACAACTGGAAGAATCAGAGAGGGGGGGGATCAGAGAATGAGCATCACTTCACAGCTTCTGGAATTACATTCTCAACTCCAGATCAGGGCAGTCAGTAGCATGCAATCCAACCTACCATCTCTCCCTTCTAAAGCAAGGGATCGCTCAGTTAAGTATGAAACACTTCCTTCCTCTGCCCCAGTGCTGTTCCCTGCCTTCCCCTAAACCCTTCTACCTCATGCAAAAGGCAGAAAAAGCCATTAAAATAGGCTATGATGGATTTCTTCATAAAAGGTCAATTCATTTCAGCCCATTCGGGGAATCCTATCATGATCAGGTATATAGAATATTTTTCATGAGTGAAGAAATGAAACTGAGTGAAAGAAGATGGAGACAGAAAGAAGTACACTAAAAACAAAACCACAAAGTAACAGTACATGGAAAAGCAGGGTCACAACAAGAAGCAAGAGCCAAACTACACAGTAAAAGCATGCTGACATCCATGGGTGCCACCAGCAGGACTGCGGTCCCTGGGGCAACACTGAAGCATGTGTGGACAAGTTACTGTGGGAGCTGCATCAAGGTGGACTGGGGCAGAGGCACCAAGAAAGTAAAAGCATTTGCACACACCAGAGTCAGAAAGTGGTCAATAATCTCTTTGGACTCATCCATCTCCGGGCTGGATACAGCCTGGCAGAGAAAACTTCCCCTCCAAACGGGCAGCACCAAGTATGAGCTGAGGCACTGACTGAACCGCCTGCATGTGCCATCACCACCCATTGACTGGCTGGGTGCTTCACAGAACATGGCAAAGCTTCAGACACGTGCCACCAGCACCCACTGGAGCGGGGCTATTTTCCACGAGGGAAGTGTTCCCTCTGGCACATTACTGGGGAGTTCCTGGTTATGGTCATTCTTTACGATTACCTTCTCTTCCTCACAGGGAAACCAAGTACCAAACGTAAGTGTTGCTGCTTGCAGACAGCCTCCTAAGTCCTGTTCAGGAACATGTGCTCAGTTGCACAGGGGATAATACCTTATTACTGGTTTGAAGTGTTCAGAGTGACTGAACAGGAAAATAATTAAGTTTCTTAACAGGAAAGCAAAGCTGTGTGATTTGAACCCTCTAGACTGGAAAGTGTTCAAGCTGATTACAGAAGCAACAAAAAAGCCTCAAAAACTCATTTCCTTGCCAGTGACACTGCAATATCCTCCGAGACAAAGAGCATCTCAACAGCTCAGATGAAGGTCTGCCCAACTCACCTTGAAGAACTCTGGGCCAGGATAAAAGGGGCAACTTCAGACTTTGGGGAGCTCTACAGAGAGGGGAACTGTCACTCCAGTCCTGTGATTTTTCCAGTGACTACCTTCTATTTGTGAGTGGAGGCATTGGTATGATTGCTTTAATAAAGCCCTCAGGTCCACTTTTCCCATCCTTTCCACAGGGGTTTGTGCAGAGAAGCAGCTGCCCCTCCATCCCCAAGAGCTGCCTTGGCATTGCCTCATCTGTACAACAAAATCTCAGTGGACAGCTATGCTCCTGCCTATTGTCCCCGTTCAAATATCCAGAGACCGTATCCACACCATGCACTCCATTCTTCTATGGCCCAGGCAGGCTAAGTGCTACTCCAAAATCGGACATATCCCACCTGCGTCAAGCAGCACCTCAGGACTTACCTGGGAACACCAGGAGGAGCACGATTAGGTCGAGAAGGAACCTGAGGGGGTGGCCCGAAGGGATCAGGAGAGGCACCTGGCCTGGAGGGCACAGGGGGGGCACCACCCAGCGTGGACCCACCAGCAGGAGGTGGCCCAGGAGCTGGGCCTCGAGACCCAGGTCTGGTGGGCGGAACAGCGGGAGCTCTCCTCTGCGGCGTGGGGCTGGATGTGGGAGACCTGGCAAACAAACAGAGAAATTCGACTGCAACGACAGGCCTGGGATCCCTGTCTCACCATCACATCCCCTTCAGTGTTCCACAACACTTTACACACCACTCTTTGGCTTTAAATGGCCACAGCAGGCTTCAGGTTGCCTTCAAAGCTACTTCAGGCTGCAGCTAACCTAAGGGTTTAGAAGCCACCACATCCTCTATAAAGCCCTACTGACTTTCAAAGCCTCCCAACGGAGACCCAGAACTCTTCATCCACAGGGAGAAGAGGGGCAGAGGAAGACTCTCTGTCTCAGGAGGAGGCCCCAGCTCTTCCACTCCTCCTGCCACTCGAGAGGCCTCAGGCAGGTCTGCGGGGCTCTGCCCCTGAGCCTCCGGTACCTGCGTCCAGACGGTACGCTCTGCACCTGCAGCCAAGAGTCGTCCACCGGTGGGGGCATGGGGGTGCTGATGGTGCTGGTGTTGATGTCCCCAATGATGTTGAGGGCCTCCTTCAGGGCATGGTACATGCGCAGCATTTCATCACGTCGCTGGGCCTGCTCTGCCGATTCCTCCATCAGCGTGTTTTGGTCACCGCAGGAGTACAGGTTTGCCAGTAGCTCCGAATGGATAAAGTCCTTGGTCTGTAAAGGAGCACAAAGGAATCAGTTCCCACCACCTTCCCCAAAACACTGCATCCTGTCCCACCTCTTCCTCCCCCTCTCCAAGCTGCCTTCAGTTTTGCTTCATTCTTTCTCTCCCTATTTTTCCCCCTTCTGTCTCCCCACCTCCACTGACCACAGTGTGATAAGTACATTGTTTATCATGAGGTGCATGATTGTCTTCGGCATGAGGTCTCTGATGGTTTTGTTGACAATTGCCATGTAGGAATCCACCAGGTTCCTGATCGTTTCCACTTGTCTCTCCAGCTGAGGGTCCATGGAGTGCATGAAACTGTCTGATCCATTCTCCTCCGCTTCACTGGCCTGCAGAGAAAAGGAGAAACAGATTGGTTCTTCAAACACAAAATTAGCTTTTCATGAGATAAGCAAGACAGGAATGGAATATGCAGAAAGCACATGCAATAAGACTTAATTTAAACTTGCATTTGAGCTCAGATTATCAATGCACAGCTCAGGTTGTACAGACTTCTCCAGCTCACATCTGAGGAGCTTTAACAGTAAAGCCACTCTTGTAGTATGAAGTTATTACACAAAGGTCAAAGGCCTGACCACCATTCACAGGTTATGGCTCTAGTGAATAGTCAAAGCTGTATTTTAGTGTTTCTAGCTTCCTGGAAGGCCCTTCATCTGAGCTGGTTTCCACACCCAGACTCAGTTTAAACCTGAGAATCACTCACCATAAATTAGGTCTTCCAGACTCTCCTACACACTGCATCTTTATCCTCATTACACCAATGAGAAAACATACAGGTGAAATAACTGCTCACCTCAGCCAGATCACCAATGGAATAACCTAGAAAACCTTCCTGATCACTGCAAATCCTGCATTGTAAGTCATAATTATCTTCTCATTCACACCAAGCAGATTAAACTCTTCCTGTCTGCCTGAAATGCATTGTTTAGCTTTCTGGAATGTAAAACCTGGACTGTGCTGTTTGACAGCAAGAAATCACCAAGGCTCACCCATTGCAGACCCATTTCAAAGCTACAAAGCATGAAAGGCTGCTGTATTTCTCAAAGCTTATTAAAAAAAAACAACCAACCACCTTGATTTAT
The DNA here is from genome assembly GCF_037038585.1 of Patagioenas fasciata. Classification (NCBI taxonomy): domain Eukaryota; kingdom Metazoa; phylum Chordata; class Aves; order Columbiformes; family Columbidae; genus Patagioenas; species Patagioenas fasciata. The sequence continues at coordinate 6,390,512 of NC_092539.1, forward strand.
TAGAAAGAAAAACCTTTCTTTTAAACCATCCCAGTCTGAAGGATTTGCAGCAGTGTAGGAAATCACTTCTTTTTTTGTTTCAGGCAACAAAATATACGAGAAAGGGTAAATTCTTTTGTTCATTTGAGTTTTTCCTGGGAAGACCTTACATAATGAAGGAATGTCAAGGTCTCCCTGAGGAACAAAGTAAAGTAAGTGGACATCATATGGGAAAACTTAAAAAAAATGAGGGTAAAAATAACCCAAAAATAAGTTTGGACCAAGATTCAGAAATCATACAAAAAGGGAGGAATAAAAAGAAAAAAGACAAACTCAAAGCAAGAACAGAAACAAACAGCAGCAATCCGACAGGAGGTACAAAGAGGAGAAGAAGCAAACGCCTCTCAGGAAACTGTGACAAAAGGTAAAAACAAGAAAACTATGCGGTGAGAGCCCCGGGGGGCAACACGGGCAGAGGGTCAGACTTACTTTGTCCTTGTCCTGGCAGGCCAGTTTGAGCACACGTGGAAAAAAATCAAAACAAAAAGGGACAAAAAATAAAAGACTTAGTTGGTCTCAGAATTTAGAGAAGACCCCACAATAGCACTGAACAAACAAAAGACCAATCCCACTAAAAATACATAAATACCCAGATTATCCTGGAAGAGGAACAGGTGAATTGTTTAGCTAAACTGAAAACCAAAATGGGGTGATCTGCAAAGGAAATAAGTTTGTTAGCAACAAGGGGCTATTTACTTACCTACGGTGGCTACTTGTTATTTGTTACACGGGGTTTTGGGACAGTCAGCCTAACAGTCTGTTTCTATGTCACCACCAATAGGTGGCATAGGTTCTTTAACAGTATTTAAGGTGCCCAGTCTGGTTCAAAGCCAATTTGAAGTCACATCACTGTTAAGGTCCAGTCCCTAATCATCTTTTTTTATAATATCAGTTTGTCAGGAAATGCCTTAAATCAAAACCCCCAATCTTCAAGTGTAACAGGAAAGATGACTGCAAGAAGTCTATTAGAAGCAACAAATGCAAACAGATAAGCAATTATCACTTTTCTAATGGGAAAGTATTTATAGAAGCTTCCTCTCTGAGGAACAGAAAGGCTTTGAACAGGAACACCACAATTCTCTAGAACATCCTTTCAAAGCAGAGCATAATGCTGACAGCAAGTGTTGCCGAACAAGGCTAAAGGAAGAGATAAGAGGTCTTGCCAAAGTAGCATATTAAGGTACCTACCAAGCAAAAGAACAATTCGAAGAACATCCCTTCCTAACTGGGTTGGGGAAGGAAGGGGGGAACAACTACAAATAAGTCAGGAAACTCATAACAAGGCTGTACAGTAAGCGTTACTGCAATGGCACCATTTCTTTTCTCAGCAGACACGTGCCACTTCATAGTTGGGTAGTTAACTGTCCTCCTTACACTGGGAATTTTATGCCCACAGAGCAAGGAGGCAGTCTTATCAAGGCAGTCTTTGCCTGCTTTATTTCCCCTCTGAAGCTGCCAGTTACTTAATCCCAAGCTTCCTTAAAGGAAGCATCAGAACATAATAAAAACTTGAAATTTTCATTCCTCTGCTCAGGAAAGAGACAAAAACCTTCAGACTTCATTTTAACAGAAGAGGATGCAGCTATCGTCTTAAGATAGACACCGTGCTCCTTCTCCCCCCATCACTCTGGCCGTGACTTACCCCAACACGCTCTGGGTAGACCCCAGCACGAAGGAAGGAAGCCTTCCAGCTATCCACCTCCTCCTGGGTCTCGCAGGCCAGCTCCAGCTGCCGGTAGTCCTTGTACACATTCCTGAGAGGAAGACAACATTTTATTCTTCCCTGTTGCAAAGCAGAGGTTTGCCCATATTTGACAAAGATATCAGTGACCAGGGAATCTTTCTGTCATTTTAAGACAGAGACAGTCCCTTGCTAGAACCCTCGTGATGACCCTGCAGAAAGGACATGGACTTTTATTTAATGAACAAGTTTGATTGCCCCCAAATCAATTGTGTTTCAACAGCAACTGAAAGAGATTCCCTTTTCAATTCTGCTCACTGCTGGATCGCTCCAGCTGACCCAAGTCCACAACCTCCTTATGGCTTTTCCTCATCACTCACTAAGAACGTTGATTATAAATATACAGCACAGTCAGACCCAGGCAACCACAGCAGAGCTGAAGGCTGAGGTCCCACCGCAGGCCATGCACTGCTGAAGAAACAGTGGCACACACCTGTAAGACTGGAAGGAATTAAGTCAGACTTCTAAGAAGTCCCCACCTCCTCCTTAAAGGATACACACATCTTTCCTGAACAGTTATCCCAACATATGCATCTCTACTCTTTCCTATAACATAAATCCTATCCCCAGCTTCAACAGCCTGGCCTGTTGAGATGCAGGCATACCTCTGTTCAGTGTTGAAGAGAGCAAAGATGTGCTTGCTGGACATGAACCCCTTCTCAACATCTCGCAGTTTCAGGTTATCCACAGGTAACATGTACTTCTTCTCCTTCTCCTGAAAAGAGGATCAGTAACAAGTCACTCACTGCTCCAACAAAGCAGCCTGACAGAACCTGTCAGCAGTACAGCCCCCTCATCGCCAGGGAGGCATTCTCAACCCAGGTCCTCCGGTCCCTTAAATCTGTGAGAAAAGCGAAATTCTAGAAACAAGAGTTTGTCCTTCCCGACTTTTTGTGATACCCATTCCAGCTGGGTACTATACCCCAACATAACAAGAGGGGGAGCCATCACACTGGTCTCCAAAAGGCAGGATGCAGCTATCCAAGACTGAAACAAACAGAACATGAATGTGTGACTGTCCCCTTGCGAGCATCTCATGTATCTGTAGACTTTTCTTGGCCAGAAAACCAAGAAAACGTGTTTGCTCATGGGAGATACAATAAAAAACAAGGATGGTCAGTGAGCAGAGATCCTGAGACTGAGCAAGAAAAGGGCAGGGCACAGCAGCAGGTGACAAAGCTGCTGAGCACAAATAGCCAGAGGATGGCAAGTCCAGCCTAACATCCTCTAAGTTTCAGCTAAATTGGCTTGAGTTTGATAATGATACCAGAGACTTGATAGTTCAGATATATCCCAAAGATCAAACTACACCAAGTCCATCACTAAATTTATGCAACAAGAACACCCTAGAAGAGATCCCTGTGTCTCAGAAATGCCAGGCTGGGAAAGCAAGAGAGCTCTTTCAAGCAAATTTCCCTGGATTTTTTAATATTGTTGATCAGTCTAGATTAGAGGCGGGCAAGCGTTTTTGTGGTGGGACATCTGCCAGCCAGGTACTGATCTCCGAGCCACACAGACCACTCCAGGTTCTGTAAGTCAAACAGCTTCCAGTCTCCTATTACTTTGGGCTATTATTATGCTGGTTTAGGTTGAACTAGTGACCTAGAAGTGAAGCACATCAACCGCTACATCCCCAGGCAACACAATCCCCACTGCAGTCTCACTTATCTGAACTCCCTGTACCCACCACACAGAGTTTCCGTGTTAGTAAGAAAAAAACCTGATGTTAAAGCTGTCTAGGAAATATCACTGTGCATTAGAAACACATCATTCCATAGAAATTTAGCAATGGAGTCATTCTTCAGGAAAAAAAGTCAAAAGGTAAGGGAATCCCATGTCCTACGTATGGAAACACACGCTCTTTGCCAGAGTTTCAACTTCCATCCCTTCCAAGCTCTTGCATAAATGCTGCCACATGATCAAGACATCATTATCTCTGCACACTGATCTTTCCATGCACCAGAGGAAAGATTGTCTGTCTGCCACCATAAAATGTAAGTTGGAGGACTGAAGAACAAAGCAATAAGGACAGTAGCACAGGGCAAGAAAACCCCCGAATGCCGCAGGGCCCCTCTCCATCTCCCCACAGCTCCCCCTCCGGGTCCCCCACTTCAGTCCTTCCAGCTTCTCAGTTTTCAACTCAGCCTGTTTTATATCAACACTCTGACTTCATTTCCTGAATGTAGAGACAGGAAAGCGTGGAACGAGCTGCCAAGGGCTGAGCCTCTCAAAACTTTGGCTGAGCCCTCTACCCATATGTTAGCAATCTGGCGGTATGTGCTGTGGCTGAACAGCATCCTGGCCAAGAGGGGAAAAGGGCTTCTCTCTCTCTCTCTCTAGCTTTCCAGACTTGGAGGGAGGGGAAGAAGAGAAAGAAAAGCCACCACACATCAAAATGGGAAAGTAGTTTGTGAAATACTATATTCAAAGCCCTTAGTCTCATCCCAAGAGGCTTATGTTGCTCCTATCTCCCCTTGGCTATAAGAAAAAAAAGATCAGACAAAACACTCAGCAGCAAAGTACATATTATGTAAAACGTGCACATTGGCTGTTAATCTGTAGAGCCATGAGGCCAAGAAGAGGCAGCGAAGTGGCAGAAGCACTCGGACTGGCTGCACCGAGCAGAACACGGATGCTCAGTGTCAGCCAGAAAACACAGACACAGGGCTCGCTACCCTGAACCAGGGCTGCTGCTCCCAACGGGAGTCACGCTGCCTGCACGGAGAGCTGCAGAAAGAGCGGACGGCGAGCTCCTTGCACAGGCAGGATAAGTGCCAGAGGATTACTCCCCCGCCCCCAGCACAGCACAGATACAGCCATATGGCTCTGTACTGTGCATCTACCAAACAAAGAAAATACACATGGCCACGAAGGAGACCAAGGTCCACTTGCCGTTCCAATTGCAGTGTGTGAAGCACAATAGCCACAGGAAAAAAGGGATGCCGCAGCTGCAGTCTGATGTCGCAACATCCTTAGTGTGGGTGCACACCTCCTTATGGTGGCTGGATTCTAGAGATGGGTTTTGGCCAGAGACAGCAATGGTTTGCACTATCATCTGATTTATTAGTTGCTACCCCATAGGTAATAACATACAAGAAGTTCACCAAATTCAGCAGGCAGCAATCCACCCTGACTCAAATGTCCTCCATTCTACCGGACTGACTCGACAGCAAGTGAAATTCTCCTGCACTTGGATCCATGTGAAATGAAGCTGACAGATGCATGTGTGGGCTCCCTAAGGTTGGAAATTGGCACTCGCGGTAAAAGAAAGTAATTGGCAGAATTATTAGGTCTCAGTTTGCGTTTGGAGCACAAATAAACTAATTAAAGGCTTCCCTGTAGCTGTTATGACATACACCTCATTTTGCAAAGAGAAGAGCCTGGATATGGGAGAAAGAACATGGCCATTGTTTTAATTGGTGGTCATGTGAAATCAGGAGAAATTCATCTTGCTTAAGCCTCTTAATCTCTTTTCCTTCTTTTAAGATGTAAATCACTATGGGTAAACAAACCTGCCCCAGAGATGACTGGAGTTTGTCAAATAACGTGTGTTGAACACATGCACAGCTTTTTGGGAACTTCACTAATAGATCTCTACTCAAATGGTAAAACATTAACATAGTAACTGATAATAAGCACACTGTACAAATACATGCACACTAGAATATTATTAGTAAGAAGTCTCTAAAGAATGGTCTGCAAGTCAGCTGAGCTTTTTAAGTTGAACCCCCCCACAACAAGACGTTACCAACTGCTTTTTGCTTCTTGTCTTCAGAGAAAATGCACATTAGAAGAGCCGAATGTTTGAGCTGTCATCCTTCCAGTCACCCCACAACATACGTGCGTCTCAAGACCATCTTTCCAAGACATGGCCCACCTGTACCACCTAACTTTCACACTCAGAGCATAATTTACTGGACGCTGTGATCACTGCTCCAAGCTGCAAAGCAGCTATAACGGCTTGTTTACATCAGAAAGCTGCATAGGGTGTGTTGTTTAAGTTAAACCAAAGATTTTAAGCTGATTTAGTTCAAAAGCTCTGTAGACACTAGGCCTGGACTCAAGTGATTAGTCACAACCATTACTGTTGGCTTAGTAAGCACAACAATGGTAATCAACTCACCTGTGCTAAAGATTTTATTTACATCAGCTGAAATCATATGCACATTTAAAGATGCAACTAAGTGCAACCTTAGCAAGCCATTGGGGGTGGATGAAAAGGCACAGGCAGAAACTGAGTAGCTTAAGAGAGGCTACAGCACCTAAAACTCCACTGTTGTGACCCAAGGTTACAGCAATGTCACAGAATGTTAAAGACTGGAAGGGACCTCAAAAGATCCAGTCCTATCCCAATACCTCTGCAAACGACAAGCGGGTATTTCTTCCTACACTCATCCCTGTGCTAGGGCAGGGATGAACCATCCCTGGGTGTTTGACTTGTTTTGATGAAGTGTGACACACATGCAAAGTGTTGCACACATCTGGGAAAAGGAGAGGGCTGGTTACCCTTCCCCAGTGCATGGTTAGAGCCAAAGTGGGAGTGCTGGGTGTTCATAATTTCGGCCACAAATCTTAACCCTCCAGCGGCATACACGCAGGAGAAGGGGATCCTGGAAGGGAGACATGCAGGGCACATAAAGCTCTCTTTATCCCTGCAGCACCAGGGGGAGAAGGAGCAAACCAGGCGGGTGAGGGCTAACATCTGGAATCATTACATGGGAGCCAAGCACCGCAGAAAGCAACAGCATTCCTCAAGTTTCCTCGCGGGGTAGGGAACCTTCCTTTCCCCCCTCACAACCCCATCCGTCAGCCGATTTGCTTCCTGCCAACCTCCGGCCTTCCCAGCAGCCAGCAAGCTCCTCCCTCGAGTCTAGTTAAGCTTTCCACTGCCACGTCAATTGAGGCAGAAGGACAGAAGGGAAGCAAGAAGGGAGGGAGCAAAAACCAGAAGAGGGAGGGAGGCTCAGCAATGCCAGGCGTAGTGGGGGGAGAGAAAGAGGGGACACGGATTGCTCCTGCAGTAGCCGGAGGTGAGCTGCAAAGGCAACTGGCCAAGGTGGGTCAAGAGACTCTTCTGAGGATTCAGAAGCAAAGGCTGGTCCTGTTTGAGCTTTGCTCCAGACCTCAGGCAAAGGGCTGATCTACAGGACAGGAGGAGATGAGGGTGCATGGGGCCTGGGAATCCTCCCACACAGCTCCACAGGGGAGAAAAGGAGTTGAATGAAGCAACAAGTTCTGCACACCTGGGTGACAGCCAAAACTTCACAGCATTTCCTCCTCAAACAGCACTAACTGATTTTTTTTTTTCTTTTCTCTTGCTAAAAAGGTGCAGCATAGCCCAGGTGGAAACCAGGTACCAGCCTGACACCAGCACTGGACGAGGAAGGAGGTCAGCAGCTTACTCCAAATTGGAAACATGCAGAGAGCAGCATTTCTTCTTCTCAGCTGCCAGAAGAGGATGTTCTTTCAGTCAGGACTTGGACTTTCTTTCACCCCATCTCTGCCCCCAAAACCCCATCCCAAAAGCAGGGAGGGGAAAGGACTGATGAGCTGCTGATAGCCGGAGAGCAGACTGCAGAGGCTCCACTCCGTCTGCCCAGTGTTCAGACTACCTGTTCAGGACTACGAGATTGTACAGTAGTCTGCACATTGGTTAGGCTGTGCTGGGATACACCACACACTGCCAGTGCTGCACGGGGACAGCAGAGGGACACGCTTGGAGAGGGTGGGCTGCAGGGAGAGCCGCAAGGCTCCCTCATCCCTCAGCCTGGGAGGACAGAACCCTTCGGAGCCATGCTTGATCCTCATCTTCACCTGCATGTTCACCAGCCTGCTCACAACCCTCTTATTCTTCCTCCCTCTCTCTCATCCCCCTTCTTATTTCTTTCAGCTTCATGCACTTGTCCCAGGGGTAGCTGCGTTCAGGGTGGCTTGTGTTTCACATGCTAAACTTTGCCATAAAATGCAGAGATAGACACAAGGGCCTGGCAGAGTTACAACTGCACTGTGCTTTGCTACCTGAGAAGGCAGGATTGAGCATAGGAAGGTGACTGGAAAAAGGGGATTTCACATCGTTCAGAATGCTCATTAATATAAAGAAAAACCCACAAAGGATTGAAAGTTGGAGGTTAGGATGCTCTGGAAGTTGTGTTTGCTTTGATGTTTGTCTGGAAGAGAAAGAAGAGAAACAGTGAGTGAAAGTATAAATGAGGACTGATTAAGTTATCCATGAAAAAACATGCGCTTGTGAAAAAAGACGGGTGAATGAATGCAAGAGCTCCAGAGAGGACACAAAGAGAAGGAACACGCTCCAGAGAGCACCTGAGAGCAGTGTGAAAGGAGGAAGAACCTCAGAGCAGACCAGTCCCTACAGTCTTTAAACAAGCTGGACGCCAAAACCTGGCTGCAGCTGGACCCACCGCAGCAAGCTGAGCACTCACGGGTGTTAGAGAAAAGACACAAGGATTTCCACCAGCTAAGCTGGGCCTCAAGGACACAGACTGCTGGGGGGCGGTGCGGGGAGAGCAGAGGGGAGGGCATGTTTGTGCAGTGGGGGAATAATCTCAGTATTGATCAATATGTTTGTTTTTAAACTAGAATTGGGTACAAGACATTGACAGGCACAGAATAAGCAGCTATCTAATGACTGTCAGTAAGGTCACATCTTCCCCAGGACAGAATAGTTTCTTAGTCAAGCAAAAGAGAAGGCATGAAGACAGAAAGAGCTCAAGGACAACTGATGCAGCAGGAATCAACATGATGCATAAATACAAAGTACCCCCCCCCACACCTGAGAGTATCTAAAACACTGTGCCCACCCCTCCTGTACATACACAGGACTTAAACACACTGTCACTGCATGCAACACATGAATGCTTTCAAACAAATAAAGCCATATTCTTTCATGTAGTCACCTGTCCTCACAAGCCCCAGATTTCTAGTACATGATTTACCTGAGTAAGGACATAAGGGCCCATCTGTATTGTACATTCACACAAATTCCAAAAGGAAACAGCAGATATATCCATCTACCCAGCTGTGCAAACACTGGCACACAGTCACTCCAGCAGGAACCGCCACCCTTGCAGGGCAGAGCGCGCAGGGTCCCCTCCAGCAGCCACTGAGCTTTACCACTAGGAACCAAGAGCATGTTGCTTGTTGCATCTTGCCTACAAGGTCCCCATCACCAGCAGCTCTAGCCCAGCTCACAAACCCTCTTTCCAAGAGGCAGGAAAGCCCTGCAGAGAAGGTGCATTTCAGAAGGGATTCAGGCAGGACTATTCAAATCAAATTCTTGTATCGTTTCCATTATGGTGCTTGCTGAGCAGCCAGTGTGCTGTGGTGCTGCCCCAGCCCTGGGGACACTGTGGCCTCCCTGAGCATGGAAATCTTGCTTTATATTTCCAGCAGGCTCCTCCCCAGCAGCAATCCCACAGGGTTCAGGAGGTGCAGGTACCTCAGGGGGGTCTCCAGGTCTTGGGAGGCCAGCTTTCTGGGGGGCCACGCTGCATGGGGCCAGGGTTTGACTCATTGAAAGGAGACAGGAAGAAAAACACAGAGCCCAGGAGCACACACACATGCTCTTGGCAGCAAGGCAGAGTGGGGAGCCAATTTCCACCCCCGCCTGGCCTGCGCTTTCCTTCCCCTCCCATTCCCCAGCACACTCCTTCAAGCCCCTCCAGAGCATCAACAGCCATATATCCCTGCTAACATGTACTGCTGGGCCCTTTAAGACATTATGTTTCAGTTCCTTTCTTCAGAGGCAAAGGAAAAACAAGCCAGCACTGTGGAAAGACTGGTATTTCACTAATGGGGTCCAGATGTCTTCATTCCGCAGACTCTGGGTCCTGGCTTGCAGAAGAGGGCAGGGAGAGGCTGTGCCCCCTCTCTTCCCAGCTCCAGAGGTGCAAGCTCAGCCTTCACCCTCACCCCACACCTCCTCACCCTGCTCCTATCCCCACCATCACCCACAGCTCTGCCACCAGCACTTCCACACACAGACAGATCCAGCTCTCTCCCAGTTCCTCTGGAAAGCTGCCAGAGCGCAGAGGAACTGGGACAAGAGAGCCCACAGGAGCGCAGGGTGGAGCAGACAAAGCCTCCCATTCCTCCCAGAGCTTAAGTGAAGAAAGATTCTGGTGCACAGCCTTTAAAAATGCATGAGAACATTTCAGGACCTGTAGAGGACACAAGTCCTGAATTGGTGCAGAAGGAGAGTTCCGAGACAGACGTGCAAAGATAACCGTGTCTGACAGAGGACCACGCGCTGCAGACAGCTCTTTGGGATGGAGCCAGCTCCATGCAGGACTGGGGTTTGGGATGGGAATCCCCATGCTCAAGGCTCTCCAAGATGCCCCTCAAATGCACCAGCTTTTAGCCTGACTCAACTACAGAGTCCAGGTGGACATCGCTTCCTTTCTCCCTTACAACAGCCAGTGATCAAGGGGTTGAACTTGGGGAGGGATCAAATAGAAATGTGCTTCCCTTTCCCCCCTGCTCCCACTCTGCTGAGGACAAAGGCTCCTTTCTCAGAGGCAGCTCAGACCCCATCAGCACTGGTTCTGCATTTAAGGGATGGGGGCTGGCAGGGAACTGTTTTCATTAGGCAGCTCTACCTCTCACTATGCAGAAGGGAAACAGCACAGCCCTCCAGTTTCTATTGACCCCCAAGGCTGCCCTCCCTCAGGAGGGAAGGGAGGTCCAGTCCCCATCCCAGGCAACGGGAACTTTATCAACAGTTTACACATCCCCACTGCAGCCCTCCCTCCCTCCCACTCCCCGGGGAAGAACAAGGAGTTCTAATCATCTCTGTAATACAGATGTAGCAGCTGGCTTTGATTAAACTACTTGATGTTTATAACCACTCAACCTGAGTATGCAACCTAAAGTAAAACCTCCCCAAGCAACTCTGAATGCAAAGGGCAGGGGTCTTAGAGCAGAGACACACTGATGTAGCGAGAGACATTTCAGTGCCTGGTTCTTTAATTAGGAAATTGCTGCCTGCTCATCCATAGCAGCACACAGCAGTCTCCATGCAGAAAGTGATATTTAGAGGCTGATTCATCACCGTATTTGTCATCATTTCCACCTGCCGAGAAATGAAACAGGCCCGCTGACATGAACTAGACAAGAAGCCGGGCCTAACTGCAGCTCCCAGGCACACGATTGTGTGCCTCAGAACACCTGAGGGACGCAAACCACAGTCAGGCACAACAGTCTCTTTATTTGCAATCAGAAACCCCAATAAACTCAGGATGCATGACTACACCACATCAGGCATTTTTCATCCCCCAGCACACTGAATGGGGTTAACGGTTTCAATCATGTCCTCACCAAAACCATCCAGCTATTCTCTTTTCAAATTAATCAGAAAAGACAATTATCTACCTTTGTCTTGCACAGGCAGCAACACGCTGTTGACAATGATAATTTCAGCTGGAACAACTCTGTCTGCTTATATCATTTCCCACTGAAGCAGAAAGACACCACAGCACACTGCCAGAACTCCTAATACTCAAGATTTTCAAGCAGTTCTCCAGAGTAGGTCCATGTTCCTATCAGTGATATTCCACACATCACTGTACTTTTGATCAGCAGTACTGTAACCACTCACAATTCAAATAATTTTACAAATAATGTGTTAACCAGCATGTTCAATATAGAAACATTAAAAAAAAACCACACAAACCAAACATTCTTGCTTCCCAGGTCTAACAACTGAATCCTGAAGAGATCAAGTAATTTACTCAAGGTCAGAAGGAGCCGGTACATGACCTGCAGTTTCAGGTCCACGGCTCCTGTTGCCATACGCAGAAATGAGAGCGTGTTTTTCTTGTGACCAAGGGAGATGACAAAACCTCCGCCATACTCCTTCAAGAAATTTATTGTGGATGCCCCTCAAATACCAAAAAGTCAAAATCTTGCAACTAGCCTATCACACCCCTGATCACAGGTGCCACAGCAAGACAAGCGAAGGTCAAATTCATTCCAAGTGCCTGTCAACTTTCTGCTGAGCCAGGGCTTCAAGCAGAGATGTTATTCCACATGCATTAAAAAAAGCCATGTTCACATCAACTCAGAAATGCTCAGCAGTGCTGTGACCACAGGGAACTCAGCCTAAGGACAATCAGAAGATACCACCTTATCCTCATCTGATGCCCAAGACTCAAGTCAGAGTTGAGCTACTCACCTCATCATCTTTGTACCAGGAGAGGTTCTCCGCTGTCAGGACAAACCAATACTCCTTGGAGCCTCCCTTCATGATCCCGATGTTGTTGATGGTGAGCCAGCCCTTTCGGATGACCTAAGGGGGTGAAAGCAGTGAGCATTAATGAGGGTTCTGAAAGGTTGGTGTTGGGTGACAGAGGACAGATCAGAGGGTATCCCTACACAGAGTAGTAGGGAAAGACAAGGAACACTGTGCTCTTTGCTGCTGCCAGAGGAGCCCCCGCTCAACTGGCCAGTGAATATCTTGGCCTCAAAAGGCCAGGAATAGTACAAAAAGGACGCAGGAAGGAACCTGGCAGTGCTGTGCATTATACCCTCTGCCAAAGGAAAGAGATGCAGGAAGAACCGCATCAAGAACACCTCAGACACCGGGACAACCTACAAGCACCAGATCACAGCAATACACCCAGAAGAGGCCATGCCTAGAGAACAGCAGCACACCAGCACAGCTGTCGGCACATGTGGAGTGCTTCACCCAGCCCTGGGCGGGGGGAACCAGCTCAAGAACAGACGGGCAAGCAACCCAGGAAGAACTGAGTTGAGTGAAAAGGAGACACTAAATATAACAGAACAAAATGGTGCATCTGGAATTAGTACCCTCAACTTCAGCATACCCAGGTACTTGAGTAGTCATATTAATTTAGGGCAAAACAAGTTCCTCTATGTTTAGTCTGTGAAGAAGCCAGGCTATCAGTCTCTATGGAACTGCAATTCACTAAGTGCTGGTTTAGAGCCTCACATACAGAGCAATCAAATGCAAGTATGCGTCAGCTTAAATGCATTAGCTTTTATGTATATTAATGCACTGTTAACACCCAAAAATACCTGCATGCATGTGTACCTTGTTGTGTGAGTGTGCCTGCGGAAAACAACCTGGCATGAAAAGCCACACAGCTGCACTGGATATTACCAAGTTGCACTGTGTGAGCAGCCTACCACAGAGGTACATGATCCTTTTAATTGTTAATTTACCCTCTCAAGGTAAACACAGGAGCATTGAACCTTTGTCTCATGCCTACTGTTAAACTCGAGATGGTCCTATTCTCTCTGTGGACGGGAGGGGGCAGTGAAACAGAACCACACATCCTTGGATTACTGCTTCATCTCCACCCACTCACAAGATGTATCAGCAGTTCTGACTTTTTCTTCATCATACTAAGTTTTAACTTCATTTCTGCTTCACCTGTGCCTCGTCCCAGCTGCCCTCCTCTCCCCATTCAGCAGCAGAGGGAATAATTTGTGTAAGCACTGTTCTTGCCTTCCCAGATGCAACATTAATGTTCATTAGCACACCCTGCTGAGTGGCCTTCTACTCACCAGGATCTCATCCTGCAAAGGGGAACCATAGCAACAGCAGCAGAGCAGAGAGCAGGAGAGGAGCAAAGAGAGGAGAGATGGTTACTGGGAAGGCTGGAGCAGGAGAAGAGAGGCTCAAAAGTAAAATAAAATAAATTCGAAGCTGGTACCAAATCTTTTAACCCCAAGGTGTTAACAACAGCAACCCCCATCCCAAAATAAAGCCTGCTAACAAAAAAGCCAAAGCGCCTTACAGGTAGATCCAAAGTCTGCCCTTTGTGCTCTTTTACACCCAGCACACTGCAGAGGATGGGGTTCCCCACACTGCTGAGATCCCATGAAACAGGTGGTTGGCCAACCCGACCTGCTGACCTACCTGCCCGCCAACAGCACTGAACCCGTCTGCATGTTCATGTGCAGGGAAAAGTGGTCACACATGTTACAAACAGCACAGATGTCACAGCGAATGTCTTTAAACGGGCTAAGCTAAAGCATTTGATTTGCTCTCATTCTCTGTGAAGCTGCTTGTAAGGCTTTGTTTCTACAAGATCTTCTGGCCTAGATAGCCTTACCATGTCCCCAACAAATCTGGGGGGAAAAAGAGTGTCATTAACCCCTTTTTCAGTGTCCGTACACTCCTTACAGCTCCTGAAGGAACAGGGAACTCCTCCTCTCCACCGCTGTCTTCCCCCATGGGGGTATTTCCATACATACCCACTACAACCATGGCTGTAATCACCCTTTGTCTCCCTGTACAGAGGTTTAAGTATTTCCAGTGAATTTTGCCAGAAGAGAGTCCATAAGCTCTCTTGAAATCCCTCTCCAAAGAGCAGACGCCACTGATGGGAAAGATGACTACAAGAGACAATTCTACACTGTAACAGTTGAGACCTGGTGTTCTGTACCACTCACCTCAGCAGACAAGTCAGCACAGCTAGTAAAGGGGCTGAACAAACCGGGATTTACACATTAACAGGGATTTCTATCAGAAAAGCAAGACTGGATCTTGGTTATCAAGCATCCCTCTGTAAACATTTCCCTCCGTTACTGCTACATGCTCAGTTCTTCCTGACTGCAATGAGCCTAAAACACTGTCTTCCAGGTATAAACAGTTTGACAAACAAAAAACAAACTTAAGAGTACTGCTGCATCCAGCCCAGCACTTGTCCACCTGGTAGCTTCCAGGCACCAAACATGTCCTTCTTGCAGCAGTGAAGGAGATGGAACTTGGCCTACCTGGTTGCCAGCTGCCTTCTTCTTGCTCATCTGGCTGCTCCTCTGCTGAGCACTGCAAACAACAGCAGAGACATTCAAAACCCCTCAGGCTCCTCTTCAGCACCTGAACCCTGCTCCCATCAAATAACTACTATAATGAGTTCATGCTCCTCACAATTAGCTTCCAAGCCTTGATAACCCAAACTATTGGTTATTGGTCCCACGTGGACCACTTGGGTCACTAACCTTCCACTGCTTCTGCTTTTTCCCCTCATGACAACCCTAATACTTCAACTGCCCCTTGTACACATCCTTATTCTCCTCCCCAGCCTTGCAATACAGATCCACTGAAAAACAAGCAATACTGAGAGCTGAACCATGCTCTGGGGCCACAGCATCTGTACCAGGACCTTTGCAACCCATTTACTGGAACAGCTATAGGACAGAGCCACAGGTAACACATGCAGAGGAGGCAATAGGATGTGGGTGCTTACTTGGCAAAGCCAATGAAATCCTCATGGTTTGTGTTCATGTAAGCCAACTCGATGTCTATTAGAAGCATGACCTGCCAAAAAGAGGCACAGAGAGCAAGACAGATGTTAGTGATCGACACTGCTAATAGTCAGGGGCAGACAGAGCCCTGAACATTGATCATATCATCAGCCTCTGCAGCCAGACACATCTTGGTCAGGCCCCTCTAGCCTAGACTGTCCCTTCAGAGGTGTCTCCCACCCCATCTGCCCTCTTATACACACTCCTGATCCCCTACCTGGTCTTTGGTCCTGCCTTCTCTTTCACGGATGTGAGTAGTAACAATCCTCTCCATCTCCTCACGCAGATGAGGGTACTGGCTGAGCTGCAGGACAGAGAGAAAACACGTGCACATGGGAAGGGGAGGCGCGGAGGGGGAGCAGCCCCCACGTACACATGCGTACATCCATCCTGCCATCATGTATTTTCAGGGGAAGTTCTAGAAAGCTGGACTTGCAGACAGATTTTTTCCAGGTTCCTGGAGGTGCACTGGGGGCAAAGTTTGTTCCCTCTTTCTTTGGGCTTCAGAGAAAAGCCATTTTCAGTCTTGCAGCAACCTTTCTGCCTCAGAGACCTGCTCCAAACCCACCGTGTTCTTCCTGGCATGAGGTTCTTGACAAACCCCAGATGTAACCACACTGCTTATTGGGTTTTTCCCATTAAAGTGAACAATTTATCTCGATTTTCAGCATCTCCTTATAGTATGCTAAGCAGGTAAGCAGCCTGTTGCTACAACCTGCTAAATCCTATGGGAAACTTCCCTGGGAAGTGAAGACTTCAGTTCCCATTTGCTAAGGCACTGAATAAAACCATCTGGCGCTCTCCAACATCTGCAAGCAGAGAAAGGATCTGATCCACTCAAGGGTGCATGTTTTCAAGGCATTCACTTCCTTCTACCTACTCTCCACCAGTGTTGGGCCAAGATTACATGGCTGAGGTCTGTATTGACATTGCCCATCACTTTTTGCCCTGTTACTGAAGATGGAATCTCTTCCGGCCTGGACAGAGAAGCAGAAGGACTTTACTAGCTGTGGTTCAAAAGAAGAATAGCTACAGAGATCATACTTGAGAAACACTTCCAAAAATCAGCACTTAAAGCCCCCTGGGTTTCACACAGCACCCACCTACTTGCCTGGATTCATAATCCTCCAGTGATTTCAGCAGCAGTAACCATACACTTTGCAGGTCAGGCCCAGCTCAGTCAAGTTAAATTAACCCTCCAGACCCAGGATTCAGTCCTTTCTTCCTCACTTGACCTTAATCATCCCCCCCTTTTTTTTGTAACATTACCTCTAACTTGACTATAATGTCAAACAGTATGTCCTAACATTAGTCTTTTATAACCCCTCAAGGGACTGTATAAAAAACCTAATTTACCTATGATCTGTACTGCATTTGTTTTGTTCTTCCAATTTACATGAGAGCTACTTCTTAAACTGTATGGCCTTTTGTTCTGCATACATAATCCACAATAACATGCTAGAACAGACTGTCTGAAAGTGTGCAGCATCACTACTGGAAGCCAGATCCCACACTAACCAGCAACAATATTCCCAACACCTGACTACAAGACATCCCAAGCCCTCTCAGCACCCTTGCAGTCAAGCAAGTTGCAATAGCCTAGAACTGAAACCGAGGACTAGCTTCGACACTGACTATTTTCAAATGTGTGGTTTGTTTTGAATGCCAATGACCCTGCAGGGGCAGGAAAAAACAAGTGGAATTAGTGTTCCCCACCACCACCGTGTCTTGAAAGCACAAACTGGATGTTCTCCATGATCTTTATGGTTCAGGCAGCTGGTTGCTTCAGAGACACACAGGCAAAGCTTCCTGTTTCCTTTGGGGGTTGGCAAAGGATAGATGGGCAAGTTATGTCAAACAGAAAAACAGGAAGCTGGAAAACCTCTAAGCAAGTCTCAGCTTCTTTGCTTCAAATTAAAAAAACAAAACAAAACACAAACAAACACATCAAACCTTCCCACCAGCACCCCACTCCCAACCAGTACAAATGCACAGAAAGTGCAAAACAAGTTGTGGTTTCTTCAGAACCCAGGTCATCCAGCAACATTCTTGTGCAAAAATAAATTGGCACCATCGGTCCCCATGCAGGAGCTTCCAACCCCAAGCATGCACAGGGAAGCAAGGGTGGGCGAGGAAAGAGGAGACAGACAAGCCACGGGATGTCACACCACCAGGGGACATGCAACAGGGTGTAGAGGGGCAAGGAGTTATCACCAGCAGTACGAACAGCACCCAGAAATGCCATGACTCTGAAAGACAGGAGAGCAGGCGACCCCTCGAGGGGTTAAGTCTGTCAGCCTGGGATCACATCCCGGCTCAAGTGGGTTTTCAATCCTGTTTTAGCTGCATTTGCCGGTTCAATCAAAACACAAGCTTACAGCCCTCTTTGAAAACCAATTTATCCCAATGTTCCCTTAGTTCCCCTCTTTGCGGATTCCAGGAGTCCTTGCCAGCACACCAAAGATCAACCTTTAGCTGAAGTGTTGCTGGCTTGCAAGACCGCCCTGCACTTGTGAGATGCTGCAGTGCAGTCTGGCACAGAAGGTTCCTGCTTTTGGAAAATCACTAGCTAGAACATTATCCTCCTAAGTCTAAGGGTTTACACCAGCTTTCTGTTGATTTTGGAGCTACCCTCCATTTAGCCAACTGGAAGTAGCTCAGAATCAGGGCAGTCAGGGAACAGTTGTAAATGGCCACCTTCTCTTCATCCCTCAACTTTGTCTAACAGTGAAGAGATAGTCAACTGCAAGCCTCTTTCCACAGAGGAAATCTGTATTTCTGTAGACAACAGATGGGTTTGCTGCCTTCTGTGTTCTTTATTGGTAGTCTCATATTATTCCATCTATGCAGCTTTATCAACTGCACAAAGATTTCTTCACCATCTGGGGTGAAACGAAATAATTGTGACAGCACACAGACAGTAACACACAATAGTCCAGGACAGCAACAAACAAAGGCTACAGGACTGTTAAGCTAATTCAGGAGGTGTTAGCCCGTGCAATCTCCCTTTCAAGAAGCTTTGCAGGACTTCTAGTGAGTTTAAAGGTTTGGTTTTGTCATCTGAATGGCAGCATCAGTCCACACCAGCAGGCTGGATATGACCTTACAATTAGCATCAGTCCCAAAGTAGCCTTTTCCAGATACCTCCCCTAATAGCACATGCTCTTGTCCACATCAAGCAGTTAAGGCTATAACATGCAAGATAAATATCGCAAATTAACTAATGCTGCTGTGCTATAGCTACCTTACACCATCAAAACCCCTATCAGGCTGGCTGCTATGCTAAACTGGCCTACAGCAGTTACCTTCTGCTCTTTCAGAGGGAGATACAGACAATAGTAACCTTCTCACTACATGTAGACCCTTGACTTTACACATTATTAAAGCTTTCCTTTTATTTTCCAGCACTATTGCTATATATTTTCATTCAGACAGTTATTTCATATCCCTAACATGTGCCTCCCTGGCCTCTCCAACTTTTATTACAGTCATCAGTTTCCTCAAGTGTCACTGCTACTATAGCCTCCCTTACAGGGTTCTCTGTTGCATCCTCATGGGTCCTCCACCATATCACAGATTAAAATCCACAGAGCAAGTGGGTATCCAGCCGCTCCAATGACATGGTCAAAGAGAAACTGGAACTCACCACCCTTGGGGTTTTCACAATCCTTCTCCCTCCCCACCCAGAGCAAACATCTCCAGCCAGACACAGAACAGTGTAAGCAATTGAAGTAAAAACCCACAGGAGAAACAGGCTGGAAAGGGGTTCCTCCGCCTCGCTACACCTGGCAACAGCAGGACTGTGCAAGAAATAGCTTAGGCCAAGCTGGGGCAATGTCAAAGATGTTCCCTGAACACAGGCAGAGGTCAGCTCTGCATTCCTAAAACAACCAGACCTTACTCAGCTCTTTGCCTTCATTCTTAGCTCATATCAGTTCTTATCGTCCCTTCCTTCCCAGTTTAGGTGTATATGTTGGTGAGTCTGGCTGTAACCCTGGAAGAAGGGAATTGTAATTTTCAAGTCCTAAGATAACTCATGAAACAGCCCTTTCCAGCTCAGTTTCCGCAGCACACTTCTGTTGAGCCACAGGCAGGTTTCTGGCCTGTCACTGGGGAGTTTAACACTAATTGCCACATTTGCCTTTTTTTTTAAGGGGCATATGGTGCCCCCTCCTGGGGAAACCAGCCTGGGGTTCACAGCATACAGGGAAGCATCCACACTGTTTCCCCACTGAGCATCATCCATGGAGCAGGAGATGAGCAGGAGAATGATGCAGAGGGTGAAATGTCTGGTAAAGCTCTTCCCCATGCTTTCCGGGACAGCAATCTCGTGTTGACTGAGTATTTCTTGCAGAACATCTTGCACCTCTAAACTTCTAATCAACTGTTTTGTACATGCTACTGCTCAACACAGCTCTGCAGACAAGATGAAACCTGCCGACCACTCATGCTGTGGGGATGCAAGGTCTTTTTCTGGCTTTCGAAACGTTTCTACTGCATCTAGATTAAGGCAGTCTCAGAAGAGAAGCAGTAAGAAGCTACAAAATGCACAGGCAGTGGTGCAGCAAACAGGGCTTGCTAAGGGTTTGATCCACACCAAGGTGAATGCCACTGAGCCAGAGGAATAGCGTACTCTAGAGTAATCCACTGGATCCCAGCTCACCTCTCAGCTACAGAGCCCATCAGCTGACACCCACTTCTCTTGGCCTGCTTTTAGATTACCTTTACACCTGCAGGTTGCTGCTCTCCTTTAGACACATCTTTATATTCATTTTGTCTCACTATGTTTGCTGAAGTTCCTGGTGTGTGTGGGAAGGGGGCGGGCATTGACCTTTCTCAGCAATTTATTTTTGTTTGTTTCTTTACCTTTTCGCTACACTTTCTGATGGTGGATGTGAGCTCACTCACTACCATATCCACACACTTCAGACTCGGCTCCTTCAACTTCTGCACCTGCTTTTTCACTATGGCTTCAAAAGCGAGGTCAGGCGTGAAGAGACCCGTTCTGCATGGCAGGGCAGGGTGGGAGGAAGCAACGAGGAAGAAGGAAGCGAAGCAGAGAAAGAGCAGGAAGGAGGAGGAAAGAGAAGGAAGGAAAAGGGAAAAGAGAGAAAACACAAGGCAAAATGAGAAGTGAGATTTTGGTTCATTCCATTAGTTTACTGAACCAGGTGAGCATTGCTATGGGGCCTGTGCACTGCCAAGTATCAGGAGAGTCTACAGGCAAATGGAAGCAGCAAAGGGCAATGAGGTAGGGGCAGCCGGGCCAGTGAAATGGTGAGCTGTCGAGAGCAAGATGAATGGATGGAACCCCCCTGGGATCAAGTGATCTCTTCCCAAAAAGCAAACGTATTTGGATTTTAAGACAATGCTGCTTGCCACAGTGAGCCACTGCCTCTCTTCTTAGAGGCTCATCACATCTCATTTCCCTTTGTCTCAGGCATTCCCCTTTCCTTCCCACCACAGTTATCTCCCCTTCATGTTTTCCTTATTCCAGCTGCAGGAACAGAGCCAAGCTATGACTTGCTAAGGTCTGTCACTTCCATTCTGTTTTAGCAGGTCTAGCTAAAAATAACCACCACCTCATTTAAGCCAGATCTCTCCTTTCATGTCTCCGTGGATAACACCTGCACGACCTCAAGCATTACCAATATTAAACACTCTTCAACACACAGGACCTACAACTAGTCTGCCTTTCAAGAAGCAAGGAGATGCAGTATGTTACAGGATTCAGCTTCACACAAGGGTCTCTCTCAAGGTGCCAACAATGTCCCTTTGGGGTAAAGCAAGGGCACTTCCAGAGTTAAATTCACATCCTCTTGCTCAGCAGAAGTTTCCTACTAATGTGGTTGCCCTGCTAAACTCAACATACACTCTTTCCCCCACCAGACTTGGGTGGCTCTGCACAAACAAAATAAATAAATCAGTCCCTTCCAGTACTCAAGTATCACCCAAATGACAATTTATTAGATACAAAATTGTGACCATGGCTATTAGAGCACACACAGAACAACTAGCACTGAAGTCAGCCATCAAACTCCGAGCAGTAGGACCTAAGCTAAAATGGAATGCTTTAATCCTAAATATGTGATGTTTCCCCCAGTCCTCCTTTGTTTCCCACCCTGCTGAACCCACTACCTGATCACTTGAACTTGCCACTGTCACAACAGATGGTCTACTCTGAAATTGCCAGTAGAAGACAAAGCAAAAACAAACAATGAAGAGAGAAGTGGGAAATGGAAGGAATGATGCAAAGAGAAAGAAAGAATGAATGAAGATTTTTTTAATAGCAACTGAAGGATGGAGAACAAATCAAGAGAAGCTTCAGAGGGCATGAAAAAGAAGGGCCCTTCTGATCCAGTTAGCAGGCAACTCTGGATACTTGGCAGCCCGAGGGCCTGTGCTTACCTGTCCCCAGGCTCTAATGGCAATTTTCTGGGTGCTCCCCACAGTCACACAGCCCAAGAGAGGACAGCAGGACAGAAAAAGGAAGCTCCCCCAGCACTCTAGAAACCTGAGCAATCTCTCACTGCATCCACTTTGCTTTCCCAGTCTGTCCTGGGGGGCAAAGCAGGTGTCTGCATGTCTGAGCTCTTCAATAGAGGCTCTTGGCCCCAAGGATTAGGCATTTCTGCAAGTGATGGCAAGTGTCACCACTTGGGCACGTCTCCCCACCCTTGCAGAGACAGAGCATCAGACTCTCCAAACACCTCCTGCAATGCCCATTTACCTGCACCTGAAGAGTCAGTGGTGATTCCAGTCTCCAGCACCCATCCCACCATCCTAACTGAGGTGTCTTTCACCAGCACCCAGCCCTGCCTGAAGCAGCGAGCCACAGCTGAGAAGAACAGCATAAGTCACCTTTTCTCGCTGTCTTTCAACCCCAACCCCAGAAACAAAATCTGCTATATCCAAAGGGTTCCCTCCCCAACAAATACCAGTATGGACCCCAAAGGGCAAAACCTGAACCCCACTCTCAGAGAGGGGAGGACCTACAGGTTGATGGACATTTCTAACTTGCTTCTTCTCAGCCATGTGCTGCTCCTCCAGAACAGGGTATTGACCAAGCCAACCAGAAACCAAGCCAAACACCACAGGAACATCTCCCTGCAATACAGCCTATGGCTATAACTGTTGCAGTCTCTGAAGTTCATACATACCCCCAGAAGCACCCAAAGGTGAATTTGGAATTAACCCTCTCACTTCTACAAGAACAGAGGGGACAAAATTTAAAACCCAGTTTCTCACTTAGAAAATAAACCCATATATGAAATTTGAGGTAAAATGTGGCTGTGTAAGAAATGCTCTAGGTTTTAGAAGGAATCAGGAGTCATACTACAGGCAGAGGGGTAGCAGGGACATCTCCAGCACCCCTCATCTCTAAAACATTCAGGGAGCAGGGCCACAGCTCATGTCCCACTGCAATTCCCTTCCTGTTTGGCTTGTTGGCTGGATGGCCCCAGGCTGGTACCGCTCAGGTCTAGTCATGCTGAGGAGGTGTGAGAAACACCGAGTGTGGCTGCAGGCAAAGTCCCTGCCCAGGTCACAATGCTGCGCTGCAGCCAGCGAGCGGGTGGAAGGTGCCAGCTCCATGCCACCTCTGGTTACCTTCTTGGTGCACTGTCTAACGGTATTGATTAACTCCGAAATGACCATGTCCACGCATTTCAGGCACGGTTCTTTAATCTTCTTCACCTGCTTTTTCACAATGGTCTCAAAGGCCATGTCGGGTGTGAAGAGACCGGTTCTAAACACCCAGGGTGGGGATAAGACAAGGCAGGAGGGGGAGAAGGGGCAAGGAGAATGTCACAGCGTTATACACACATCTTGTAGCAGGCGTCACCATCACTGAAACCCAGCACATGGGGCTGGGGGTGTCATGCCCCCTGGACAGACCCTAACTGGAGTCCATGGAAAATGGGGGACACTTGGCACCTTGCAGGAAGGAGGTGCTGAGGACAAAGTGGATCCCGGCTAAATGTCCATGGCCAGGCCTCCATTTCACCTCAACCACTAGAACCTAGGGGGAGCAGGGTCTGACCTTAGAGTTGTGCAGGAGATGGGAGGCCTTTTCTAAAATATTCTGACAATGATTAGGACACTAACATTTGATACCCCTTTGTCAAGCTCAGCTAGTGACTGAGCAGAAGAAATGAATCAAAATACATCTAGGCCAGTATTTGTTCACATCCCAGTGTGCAGGAAGGGCTTTGACGGGCACCAGGACCTGCTCACCTTCCCAGAAGCAGCGTGACTTGGGTCTCTGGGCTGCAATTACAGTGAACCTCTGCTGGGGAGGAACACTAATATTTGCTCACCACACCCTGAGGACACTGATCCTGGTGATGGGCACCCCAAGGCTCCCTCAGATCTCTACAGGAAGAGGTGCTCAGCACCAACAGCTGTTTTGAACAACTAACAGTTCGTTAGTATGGAGGCAGAAAGTGAAAGCTAGCATTTTAGTTGGAACTAAGTGAAGGAGTAGTATGGGCTTGCATCCTTCTTTCTATCCTTTCTTTTGCCAAGACACAAGAAGGAGGGAGAGACTATCTAGTCACCAAGGTAGTTTTACCTTTCAGGCTCCTGTGACTCCCACACGGGAAGAGAAAACTGGCTTGGATGATTGTCCCTGCTCCCAGATTCAAGCCACCAGTGTGGTCATCCCTCCCCTTCGGCTGACCTACCGTACCTCTGAAGTCTTCAACTCCATTCGGAAGGTCTAAAGGCATTTACAAGGTTATGAAGCCAATGGTCTGCTTAGTGCGAGATACGTGCCTGATACCATGGATGTTCTTGATGGCATAGCTAATCTCTCGCCGCAGCTCCTTCTCATCAAACTCCATCTGCACCAAGAAAGGATTTTATCAGAAACTGTCTGATACTTTATTTGCAAAACCCCAGGATACACAACAGCATGTTTTACAGAGAAAAGCTCCCATGCCAGCACTATCATGAGGTGTTAGCCCAAGTGTGGCATACAGAGTCCTGCCATAAAGCTCCTATTGCCAATGCAGACATCCTGGACAAGTTATTTTGCACATTTAATTTAGCATTTAGGAATTATGCCATAGAAATACTGTCATTTAGCCAAGAGAAATTTAAGGTCTGTCAAAAGGACAAGGACTGAGGGAAAGGTCAGTACTATGGGAAGGCTCCAGTAAAGGAGACAAAATAAGTAAAAAGGTGATAAAATAAAAAACATGTAACAAAGTTGTCAAAGGGAAAGATGGATGATGGAAAGAGGAGTAAGGAGAGAGAAGAGGTAACAGACAACAAGCAAGAAGACAAAGTGGATCTCAGCAGTACCTTCACCAGTTCAAAGGGGAAACGCTCATGGAAGATGCGGTTAATCCTGGCTCCTCCTGACAGCTCATAGGTATCAATTTGGTCTCCAGAGCCTTCAATGCGTTTCTCAAAGTCCACAGCAAACTGCTGGACCATCCTGACAGAAAACAAAAAGGCATGAAGCAGGAGTCATGGCAAAGCAGTTATCTCCAGGGAAAGACATGCGGCTGAGGCCACTTACTGAAGCAGAGCTTTGGTTTTGCGAGCAGGGTCATCAGGACGAAAGCTCTTGTACTCCTCCACCTCCTTCTCGATGGAGAGAAGCTGGCTTTGGAGCTTGTTCCGCAGCCCTGGCAGGGTGTCACGGATGTGGTTGGTCAATTGCTGCACAAGAAGAAGGTTTAAGATGATAATAAGCCTCTAGTTGGTTACTGGGAAGAGTTTGCTTCCTTCACACCACAAAATAAAGAGGAATGCTCCTCTCTTCTGTGATCAATCCTTCTGAGTGGTCCTAATAAAGAGTCTGTCCCAGGACAGATACCAGTTATGAGCTGCGTGCATCCTACCTCCCCAGCTCTTATCTACTGCACCCCTCTATTCTTGACCTTCATTTTACCTTCTAATCTGGTACAAAGCTGCCATTCATACAAGCCTGCTGTCTCCAGCCAGAGAATAAGCTTGACATACAAGTATTAGCATTTGCTATTACATCAGGGTAAAGGCCATTCAGTCTTCAGATTAGCACACCATTGACACCCAAGGTGGTGGTTAAGCCCTTTTTCAACAACAAGGTTGACAAAGCAAGGTGGAAGGAGCCAAAACCACTGATGAGGCTCTAATAAGAGGATTTCCACAGAGAACAGCTGCAGAAATCTCTGGTTTAAAGATTACTATTTAAATAAGGAAGAAAAGGACAAAGCCATTCTTCACTTGAGAATTTCAAGGGAGCAGAAATGGAAGCAACAGTAAGTTGCTACTGTAGAAGACGAGAGATAAAACAGTCTTAATAGATGGGAAAATAACTACCAGCATCACATTTAAATCAATCTTTGCAGCTTAGTGTTAGGTACAGAGACCACCAGAAATTTAGAAGGTATCTTTTAGCTTAACCTTGCATTCTGATAGCATAAATGCCACAAACCAACTCTTGATTCTGCAGCAGTGTCACTGAGAGAATAAAGCAGTGCTCTGCTTTTGGTGTGTAAGCTCCACTACTGGCCTTAATGTCTTTCACTGTATCAGTATTATACAAGTCACGCTTCATAGGACTTGGCACCAAACTGCAGCAAAACAGTTTTAAAGTATTTATCAGTTTCTTGACCACAAGTTTTAGCTTTTCCTGTATTCTTCCATCTCCAAAAAGACCTAATGACCAGGACAGCCATTCTTGCAATGTCATGGGCAGATTTTAACTGTTGACAGTACCTGGTTCAATACTTTCTGCAGGTAGGGGGTTCCCATGCGATCAGCCATGTGTCTGTAGGCTGGGTGGGAGAGGAAGAATTTTCTCTCTGCAGCCAGTGCTTGCTGAATGTCCTTCTTGCCATCAATGTCCTTCTGACTTCTGTTGACTACACCAATGTAACCTGTAAGAGTGGGGTTCGGGATCAGATGGTTGCGAAGATGAGAATGTACGACTCAGAACAATAAGTTACCAGCTGGCAGCGCTGCAAAAGGGGAATTCTAGTAGCAATACATTATAAAGAAACAACTGGAAGAGCTTATAATTAGAATTTCTTCCAAATGACCCAGGTTCTGATATTTTGGTATGCAGGACAAAAGTCACTACACAGCTTAGAATTAGTTTATTTATGACTGTTCCCCCAGTCACGAAGCATAGCCTAGTCTCATTCATTTCTGTTACAGTCCTTAGGACAGGTACTTCGTTAGGGCTACAGACAGCATGTATCACAGTCCAAAATTATTTATCTGGTGCACTATGGCAATCTCATCCAGACAAAAGATGAAGGGGGGGTCTTTTAGACAGGAGTTCAATTTTTGCAGCTTGCCTTGTTAAAAGAAGAAAATAAAGACAAGATTATAAGGCTATGCTGCTGCTAGGACTACATACACATCAAGGTACAAATGCCTAAAAAGTTCCTAGTAACAGCGTGACTGCTCCCAATTCCACAGCTTTCCTCACTTACAGCTTGGAACAGAGATGGTTTAACCACAAGTTGTAGCAGATGCTGCAGGAAGAGGATGCTCTGGAGGAAGGGGATGAGGCCAGGACACCTCGCACAGGGAAAAGAGAGGAAGGAGATCATGGATAAAGCACGAGGAAATGTACCTCTACGAAGGGGAAGTAATTTATTTTCCAATACATCTCGTGCATCAGTTCCTTCATCCATAAGATCCAGCTTAGTGATGACTCCAATAGTGCGCTGCCCTATAAAAAAACCCACACAAATATACTTGATCAAGCAAACAACTCATATAATATTTTCCTCTGTCCAGAGCTTACAGATTGCCCAGCTTGGTTACTCAAGGGCTCCTGAACTCAAACATTACAGTTCCCATCATGTCCAAGAGGCCATGAGAGCACAAGAAACAATAAGAGTTCAGTTCTCAGCTATATTCTGCTGACACATGCACACTGTGCCACAGCAGAGAGGGATCTTAGTGAACATTTCCCTTCTTTTCTCCAGGCAGAACACAGATTGATAAATGAAAGGAAATTCTTAACCTCTTCAGAAATGGGTAAAGGAAAAACCAGGCCACTGTCTAACAATGTCATGCTAAATTAAGAGATATTTACCTTGAGGATCCACCTCCTTTGCAATCTTCAGGGCATCAGAATTGGCCAAATCAGAGTTGGCTGGGGATACTGCCAGGATGAGGCAATTCTCTTTGGTGACGAACTGCATGAGCATATCTCTGATCTGAAACTCGATGTCAGGGGGCTGGTCCCCTACTGGCACTTTTGTCATACCTGGTAGGTCCACCAGAGTCAGGTTCAGGACTAGACATGGGAAACAGGAGATAGCACAAGGGAGTGTTGAGGTAGGAATGTTCTGGTCTAAGTACCACCTGCAGCCTTAGTGTCTCCAAAATATAACAGGTTAACAGATTTACACATAGAAGCACACAGAGCTTTATGGTTCCTTTTATACTTAAAACCTAGTTGCTAGCTGACAATGATCTCATCATCCTTCACTTCAAATTACTTGTTTTCACACTGATCAGGGAAACTGTGCTTTCCAAGTCCTTCCACATATGAAAAGGAAGGGACGACAGCACATTTGTTCACATCATCACAAGGGCTGGAGAGTCAGAAGTATTGGTCCCACTCATTGAGAGCTGGCCCCCATATTGAGGAGCTCAGTCCTACCACCCTTTTTCAAGGGTAAACCCATTTTAGCAGTACAGCTAAAGGCACACAGATTAACATCAAAACCAAGCACACCCCATGTCATCTGTGTTTTCCGTCTCTGCTCCATGACAAAGCAGCAAATGGCCTTGTCTATCTCCTGACTCAGATGCTGCATCAGGACTCACCATGGGGAGAGTAGACTCTAAGATTGATGGGCACAGGGGAAATTCCTTTGTTGGAGCCAGTAACACGATCCGTTTCGGCCTCAATCTCCAAACGGACCTCCTCAAAATCAGTGAATTTCTTTCCTTTGCAGTGTAGGAACTCGCCATATTCTATTTAAAAAGAAGTAGAGTCAGAAATAGTCAATGAAATCAGAAGAACACTCAAAGCGTAACAAAAACACGTCCCAAGGTAAAACAAAATAACCCCAGATGAAGTCTGGCAAGTGCTTTTCCCACTAGGACCCTGGCATAGGAGTTACTGCAGTCACATTATCTTGATTAACATCTGAGAGAATGCAATTGAGCCAAATGTCTGCACAACCCAGCTTCTGTCTCAGCAGAGGTGGCATCCTCACTTGTCCTCATTCAAGTAATAATCCAGGACCTTCTCTGCTGATACTAAGCAAACTTAGCAAGCACCTGCCTGCAGCAGCAACACCCGCAGCTACACTGGGAGATCCCCTGGTACTCAGGAGAACCTGGACCAGTGGTGTTTACTTCTTGGGGGTAAATAAGTGTTATTACATAGTGAGAAAAAACTCAAGAGAGTCTCAAGGAGAAAGAAACCCCACAACTTCTCTTGACATGGTTTTGAATTGGTCGATGGTTGGGGTTTGTGCGTCAGTCTTTGAGCAGGTTAACCAATCCAAGAGTCTTGTTTCAATTTTAAAAGCCTCTTAAAAGTCAAATTGTCTCCTTACTGTGGATGAGAAAGCTGACATGGATAGATCATGTTGACCTGACAAGGGAGGAAGAGAACCTTCAAACATTCAGTTGCCAACTCCTGGATGAGATCTTAACTTGTGTTAACAGGAATGGTAACGAAAATATCCCACAAGTAGCGAAAGCAGTGAACTGCCCACAAGGCCAGCCACAGAACCCCAGTCTTCTCCAGATCCCGAAGCTCTCACACCGGGTTTTCAGTGCATTAAATTATCTTGCCCCATTATTTCTATTAGGCTATCGGCACAGCCATCTGGCTTTCAGATCTCAGCCACTCATAAGAGTCACAGCTGCACAGGCAAAGGAAAATCGTGGTAAGTGATGCATGGAGCCTTGCCTAAGAAATTAAATAACCTAAGTATTTTGCTTCTGAACACTTAATGCATCAGATGTTAAACAGGTAGAACTGAAAACCAGCTGCAGGTCATTTTTATTGAGGAAAATTATTTTTTCCACACTGAGCAGCACCACTGATCAAATCAGACCATTCCTGACTGAGACAGCGACCCAGCCGGACACGCGGGGAAGGCTCACGTACCTGTGCTGGAGTTCACCAGCTGCAGGACGAGCGGGCGCCTGGTTACGATGCCAGATCCACGTGGCAGAAAGTCCCTGAAAGGCAGCAGGAAATGTCAGATGAGTGAATGATTGTTTCCTTCCCTTTGCACAGCTTTTCTGCTTCTGCAAGCACAAACTGATTCTAACAGGGAGCCCCAGCCGTGGGCACAAAAAGGTTTAAGGCACGAAAATCCAAGTGCTCCTTCTCAAGCAGAAGAGTGTGTTGTTCTGAAGCAGCCCAGTCGCAGCACATGTAATCCTGTCTGCAACAGCTACAGCTCCTTCAGCTGAAGTTCCAAGCTAACAAGTCCATTTAACACAGCTGTCCGTACTTTGGAAAAAAGTAATGTCTTCCATCAGAAAGAAAATAACTTGAAGCAGATCCCAAACATCAACGTGCCTCCTTTTGACAGAATACAATTACCCAAACTACAACAAAATCACCTACACCCTGTACTTTGGGGCTTGTGAAGACACCACGTTGTTCCAGCGTGCAAGCACCATGAGATACATCTGAAAGAATAAACGGCAAAGGCTCATCTCCAGCCAGGGTTTCTCCTGGTTAACTACTCAAGACAAAAGTATTGCCAAGGCAAAAGCAGCAGCAGATTCCTTCTATACTCACAAGAATCCTGAATCTGAATGTACTTCAAGTCATTTCAAAGGCAGGAAGCCTTTCAGTATCCTCCTCCAAACGCTGACATAGCAGCCACAGCCCACGAGTTCTCCTTTGCTTTTCCTTTTTCCAAATCCAAGTCCAACCCAAGTCCTTTGAGCAAAGCAAGGCGAGTTTGCTGCACCTGCCCATGACCTTGCCAGTTTGTGGCCTGGTTTTCAAGTACTCCTGGTTTTCAAGCACTCAGCTGTTCACTAAGCATTCCTGAAAATACCATCGATGGCTTCCTTGCCCAGTGGGAGAAGCATCACTTCAAAACATGGCTCCTACAGCATGAATATAATTGTTTTTGTTGAAGTAAGTCCTACTTACATTGCTGGGATTCTAGAACACCACCTTCCCTCCCTTGACAGCTATGGCAATGAATAATTCTGCTAATTCAGCAGTGACTAAGTATTCTGGTGAATGAGAACTGCATGGCTCTCCATTTTGAGAGTCTTGCTTAGTCCTGCGTGAGCTTAACACTGAGAAACGAATTCAAGAGAAGAAATGAGCCCTTTTTTTAAAACACAGACAGGGCTTGAGAAGTTTGATTTCAGCTCCTGGTTTGGCCACTGATTTCTTGTGTAATTCCATGCAAGTTCTTCTACTTCTCTTTATTTCCTTTTCCTCAGCTATAGAAGTAATTCTCCATCTGTGGGGCTCAGTATAACTTGATAATATCGAATACTGCAGAGGAGTTTCAAGAGAACAGAGTAAGGAGGCATCCTACAGTCTAACACCTCAAATAAAAATACCCCCTGTAAATCACTAAGTCTGGAGCAATGGGGGCCTCTGGTACAACTCCACCAGTTAGAACAAGCCTGTAACCCATTCTCATTATTTCAGATTTTCAGAAGTATAAAGAGTTAACCAAGGTATTGTCTTTCATTTGTTTTTCAAATAACGCAGCTCTAGTTTTTTTCCATTCCAGTGGGATTGACCCTGGAATCTCAGTCATTGCACCATTCCAACAGCTTTCTGCTGTCTCAGCTCCATTCCTATAGATGTCTGTGGTCAATAGGAGAAAGAGTCCTAATGTAGAATCAGTTTTTAGCATTAAAAAAATCCATCTGAGCTGCACTGACTTAATTTGAACTTTTTGTACCCAAGAAAATGGTACCTTATTACTATAGATTCCCCTTCGAGCACACTGAGACAATATTCTAGCTATTGATCTCCAACTTGTAGTATCAAATCCTACTTTACGACAGGAAAAGCACCACTTGCGTTCACAAAAGCCTGAGCTCTCTAAGAATTAAGATTCCACTCATGTTGTGCTCCATGTTTTCCTGAAGCTTTCCGCTTTGGCCAAAATTCTGATTTCTCCGCTGTCCTTGTCACAGCTATTAAGGCAAAACCTCAGGACGAAGGCAGATGGAAAACCTATGCAGCATCTGGTTTCCAGCATTATTAAAAAATAGCTCATTTACTGTGTTAACTGAAGTATCTCCTGAGATATTCTAAGGGAAAACACACTAAATCCTCATAGAAGACAAAACAATAAATCCATTAGCCACATTTAGTCACTTAAATCAATAATTTGTTCCTTTGTAACATGCAGAAGTGACACAACAAGATTTGATTTCCTATGCTTTTAAACGAGAATACCACACTCAAAATTCCCTATCAATACACTGAGGGATCAATTCTAGCAATGCAGTTCCAGGTATTTTCTCAGAGTTGGAAAACTAGGCTCAGATAGCCTATATTCTCCAAAACATCAGCTATTGGAAGACTTATTTATACATATTTCACACATCTTTTAACTACTGCCAGAGAGGTACCATTGAGCTTGGTAAATAACTGGTCTGACCAGTGATAGATCTTCTCTTCTAAACCAAGACAAAGAGAAGTAAGGATGCAAATCCTGGTGGGTCTCAGGATGAAAAAGTTCAGGCAGGGAAGCGACCTGAAAAGGCATTTATTGTTATATTTTTGCATTGCTCACTTCTGAAGTGCTTACACATGTTCCCAAACAGCCACCTCAGGGCAAAGCCAAGCACATCATCCCTTCCACTCCGATTTCTATTTTAGTATGCAGAGCTGCATTAAAGTACAGATTTGGCCTGAAAGCTGCATTAGTAATGCAATAGTAAAAAAATATTTGAGGGATGGAAAACAATCTAGCAGCTACTGTAGGGCAATATTAAAACAAAATCCAAACACATCAGAAACACATTAAGGAAATCTTGATGTCATGCAACAGTACATTTATAACCAGAGCATTGGGGACTTGGGGTTTCCCTACTAGTTTTTTAAATTTAAGTCAGACACCCTAGCATCTCAGCTCTCATTATGGGTGTATCGTGCCTGGCGCGCTTGTTTTGTTAGAGTAAATGCTCTCAAACGTGATAAACACAAGAGAAAAGTGATTGCATGAGCAAGTCTGTCCCTTCGTGCTTTGCGAGAAGTGGTTAGCTCACTGTTTTAAGTTGCACTCTAAATGGCATTTAATTCCAGCAATATAGCATGGGTAGGTAACCTCTCTATGATCCTACATTCTCTAAGGGTGACTGTGATTTCCTAACCGTGAAGGAAGGTTACATACTACTGGCATCACTAAATATCAGCCCAGACTTCAACTGCTTCTCAATAGATCCTCCTCCACCACGAGCATCATGCATCCCCTCCTGCCATCCAACTCAAGTGGAAAAGCACCTCTGCCGGCCACCTCCTCCGCACCGCACATAGACACTGCCTATGTATTTGCTGGAAGGCTTGCAAAGCCATTCATAGAGGGCTTTGAAATACAAATGTAGGCCTAGTCTAGATATACCAATACAGCATCCTTGCAGCTTGTTTGGCAGTCCTTTGAGATGCTTGGATTAGAATGCACTAGAGAAGGTAAAGCCTCAATTAAAAAGCAAAACCAGCAGCTTATGAAGACATAAAAGCAGCTCCAAAGAACAGAACAGGGAACACCACCATCTGATCATTTAATTTCAATTTGATTTCTTATTAAAAATCCACAGACAAACAGGGTAATAAGGGATGTGATTAATCCCTAGTTTGAAATATATTTGTTTCAGAAAATTAAGATTCACACAGCCTCCACTATTTCACACTGCTGGTTTGGGTTTTGTTTGTTTATTTAATCCAATATTTGTTATTTCCTGCATTCCGGTGGTGCCCAGGGACAGCAATGCAATCAGAACTGCACCGCACAATGCGCTATGCCAATACACAGCAACAATTACAGTTCCTGCCTCTATGGATTTTACTATCTGGTTACACAGTTCAGACCTGCTCCTGCTTAAGCTTAGAACTATCTTCATTTCATCTGTCAAGTCTTACAGTGGATCATGCACCATTCACACACATCCAGATCAAGCTCGCCATGGCACAACGCATCAGAGAATCCCAAGACAATCTGGGGGTGTCGGTATCTTTGACACGACTCTTCTGATCATTGCACTAATAGTTCACATCTTCATACACGCTGCATCCTATGAACAGCTCAAAACCCCTCTGAACAGCACTTCATCTCAGCACAACAGCTGTGTTTTCAAACATCTCTTATTCCAGCTTGTGACTCAAATGAATCCTTGAGACACAGGCTGACCCCTGAACAACACATTAGCCATGGAGTATCTGCAAAGCTAAAGATATTTACTATTAATCTTATTGACTACTACAACAAACACCTCAGAAACGGTGGTAGCTTTGTACTTCTTCAAGATTAACTCAAGCCAGTTCTGTTCTGGTAGAAGCCTGAGGCAGCAACTGCCCTTGAGAGCACATTGCTGGGCTGATCCTTCGAGTGACATGTAAGTACATTCATAAGCAACTCCGTAACTGACATGGTGCAAGAACACGGACTAATTTGTTCTTTCCTCTGCCACCCAGCAGGTTAACAAGAGGGCTGCACTATGGATTTAGACTTTTCTGGTGACTTTATGGCCTTTATGAGCTCTTGTCTTCCCTGAACCAAAGTGCTTCTCAAACACGAAAAGCCAGACAGGCCAACAAGAACAACAAGCATTTTAAAGGAGATTTATTACAAACAAAAGCACCCATCAACCTGCCCTGAGTTTTCATCTTCCCTACAGGCTGCATCATGTGAACGTGGACATCAGTTCCACAGACCCCTCACATGGCAAGTCCCATTCCTAGGTAGCCACATTTTCGTCCACTCAGATGAGTTTAAGCCAGGGGACGCACATTATTTATCTACCAATCTCCACAGCCCAACAGAGCACCCAGCCTTGACCCACACAGAGAGCAACTCCATAAGCACTTGGAATAATGTCATTCCTTAGGGTGCAATGACTACTGGTCACACAATGGATACATATAGAAATAGAGATCTATTGTAAGTACACCACATTCCAGCATACTGGCAATATTATTGTGCACAATGATTCATTATTTAGGAATACAATCGTGAAGAATAAAGACAGGCAATAGTTCATGAGTGTCATCATAACATGCATGTCAGTAAAACAAAAAAAGGACAGATAATGCTCCCCACTGCCTTGTACCTTGAGTTCCTATTTACAGTAGCGCAAAGGGATGTTAACACTATTGTGCCAACTTGGAACACTTACAATTGCTTTGTTAAGCAGTTCTGGTGCTCAAACAGCACCGCTAACACCTAGCCATTTCTCCAGATCAGTAGCCAAGGAGGGCCAAGCAGACCTCTTTTCACATCTGGGAGTTTGCTGTACATCAGGTGATCTCCCAGAGACTGTCTCACAAACTTCACAGGTGCTGAACAGGGCAGAGCACAAACACCGGTATAAGCTGGACTATTTATAGCATACTACTGGATAATTCGCAAACAAGAGGCAGAAGGGATAGATCATTAACTAGAAAGCAACTTCTGAAGTTTGCACCTTCTCCTTGTCATCTGCCTGCCTTGAGTTATTCTGTTCCTTTGCAGCTGATACCAGCACAGGTCCCCAGCAATGAGGGGTATTCTGTCTGGGGAGGCCTTTATTAAGGTTTTATGCAGCAACTGAGGCACCGCAGTCTTCAAACACAACAGGACAGTGACAATGCTAATTCAATGTAAAAACAGTGTAGAAATAGGTTGCATTACATTTTCACAAACACATCCCGCCCCAGGAACTGACATTCTGATTTTCACTGCAAGAATCGCCTTTCTGTTGTTTCCTGTTCCCATTTCAC
The DNA here is from genome assembly GCF_037038585.1 of Patagioenas fasciata. Classification (NCBI taxonomy): domain Eukaryota; kingdom Metazoa; phylum Chordata; class Aves; order Columbiformes; family Columbidae; genus Patagioenas; species Patagioenas fasciata. The sequence continues at coordinate 6,425,473 of NC_092539.1, forward strand.
AATTGACCAGATGTGTGCAGTTCTGGAGATCTCCTGCATCTTCTTCCCATTCTGTGCTCTCATTTTATTCAAAATAAGAAAAAAAAGTAGTGTATTCAGAGTTAATGTATAAAGTAAATAAAGCCACTTAAGAAACATATTTACTGCAAAAGGCAACGTATTTCAAAAGCCATAGTGACCCCACATCACAGGCTTTGCCAAGAAGACAGGAAACCTTTCAGAAGATTGGCCCCTCCAAGAGAATCCACTGCCACAGGAACTGCACGGCTGGCTGTTTGAAAGCCCACATACGGTAACTTTGGCAAGTCAAATCCAGTTCCTCGTGAACAAGCATAATGGTGGGGTTTGTTTCACTGACATTTGGGACTAAACGACGTGCCATGGAGAGACAGCAGCTGGATGAGCTTTCATCTCCGCCATAGGGCTTGTCTTATCATGGGACACAGCACAACTACCTGGCCACTGATGTATTATGAAGAGGTGACAGTCTCCAGTACTGTTCCCTGTGCCACCTTGGTAATTTTCGGTAGAGCATAAATGTTCCCTACAGAACAGCATAAAGCCTTTTGATAACAAATGCAGTCATATTTATGTGCCCTTGTGAGTCTCTGGGAAGACCCACATGCCTTGAACATCAAAAGTGTTAATCGAAGATGTGATTCCCCCACTCAGAACACGTTTGTTGAGTCAAGTGTGGGCTGAGGGGGCTCAGACAACTAGAGGGACAGGCCCTGTTCAATATTCTTTCCCTTTCCTGACATTCAGCTGCAGTGGCCGTGTTCAGACTTCAGCCTGCAGAACCTTTATAAACACTGCTAAAGCAAAAAGTGCATAACAATTTTTAAATGAATGCTTGCTTGGATACAGCTCTCTTCCCTACCTCTCCCAGAGGGCACTAAATCTCTTCCAGAGTGCACTAAATTCTGCTTTTCTGGCTTATCTGTGACTGCACACACTGGTCCCCAGGAGTCACTGCAGTCAGTGCCTCTCACTCTTCCCACACCTCCCCTCTTTGTATCTCGCTCAGCCCCTCTCCTGCACTCTGGAAGCAGCAGATTAAAAGTTTTCCTATTGTTTATTTTTATTTGAATCCTTCGGGCTGATTTTTCTGTGTCCCACTCCACTAGCTCCAGGGTATATCAAAATCTGGAAGACAGCTGGATGCTTTATGCCAAGTCACGGCTGCACTGGAGCCTCTGTGCACAAGATAATCTAACACAGAACTACAGAGCTTCACGGCCGTAGTGCTTCCACAGGGTGAGACACATCCAAGGAGGTCAGAGGCATTCTTACCCGTCAGGTATTACACTTTCATTCAATGGCCTGGTGGCCTGCCAGCCCACAGTGAACCGGCACAGCCAAGAGTTTGCCCCAGGGATTTCTGCTGCTGCATGTCTACAGTAATTCCAGGGAAGGCAGAATATCCTAGCTTGGTGCTTCACAGACCTTACAGCAGCATCCAGACTGACTTTCAAGGTGCACTATATGTATTTTTAGATGACCTAAAAGTAATGCAGAGATCTCGCTACACTCTCCTGATGCAGCCCTGCAAACCCATAACCACAGGTTAGCACATCGATCAGCTCACTGGCTGCGTTACAAAGCATAAAGCAAGAATTTCTGATAGAGCTACAGCCCATCCCCAGCCCAGTTTACATAACATGTACCAAAGTCTCTGTGTACAGGGAGGAGAGACAGATCCTGAGCAAAAGGGATTTCTCTCCATTAGAGAAGGTTACACAGCTCCTGTGCTATGTTTGTAAGAGGGGAAGAGAACAGACAAGGGAATACCTTGGGAAGAGGCTCAAACCACACCGGTATTACCATTTTTGACAGCTTTCCATGGTCTGCTTTCTTTCTATCTAGAAATCTAAGCTTTCCCTCTGAGTCATTGCTGAGGCCTAAATAGGCCATTACCTTTAAGCCTGAAATCCAGAGGTGTTGGTCAGTCCCTTTTGAGGGATCAGCACCAGGCTCTCACACAAGGGGTCCACTTGGACTCAGTACTACAGACCACTGGGAACATATGTGGTTTAGTAAGTACTGTTCTTATTTGAACCTGTTGATTGAGGTTTATATTGATGCTTTATTTCCTTCTTCAGTTTCATGAGCTTAATTTTAGAAAAAAGGTTTCAAAATTCATCACCCCAGTCATAGGGCTTCAGGTGCTATGACATTCTGAAAGCAGCACCCCAAATATACAGGACATACAGTAATTTCATCAGCAAGCAACACCCAAGGCCTGTCTGAAAGATCTCAGCTTCCCCCAGTCCTTGCAAATACCACCAACAGTTCTCAGCTCTTGCTCAGGTGTGCTACAGTGTGGGCACCGCTCATTGCCTTGCTGGCCTAACTATAAAGCCTGGGTGGGACACAGCCACAGGTGCCTGTGTATAAGGCAGCCTCCTTCCTGGCTCAGTGACCAAGGTTTAACTCTTCGCTTTTAAGCGGCACAGAGGGCTGTGACCCTGGGAAACCCTGCACATGATGTGCCGTGTGTCACCCCTGCGGAGGAAACCTGCGATGGGAGCAGGCTGGCCCCACGTGCTTCCCTCCCTGGTTGTGAGCACCAACCAGACAGATAATCCCTTCATGGGCTGCTGCTCTACAATCACAGTGCAGCAAACAATCCAATCCCAGAGCCACAACCAGGCCCAAGGGGATAATTCCCCTCCTACCCCCCTACAACATGGTGACATCTACTTGTTGCCATAGAAACAAATCAGTTTGATGCCCACACAGCTCCTGCATCCCTCACTGCTGTGCGGCAGCCCCAAGCTGCTGAGTCACAGAGATTTTTAGCAAGTGTCCACAGCTGTAGGTCAAGAGTTTGCAGGAGAAACAAGAGGTACTCATAGCATACAACCCCCACCATCTCATCCAAAGTGTCACTTGCTTTGGTTCATCTCTGCTGTGAGAAAATTAATCAGGAGTATCCTTCCCCTCCTCCATTTTGAGGGTTGACTTATCTGCCAGATCCCTCCCTGCTATCTTCCTGCAGATGGGTTAGCCCAGAATACGTGAGCATGTACAACACACAAGGAAACAGAAAACAGGGGACTCCAACACCTCTAGTGCACTTGCGAGCAAATTCCCTCTTTGTATTTTTGCAGGTAAAAATCTATAAAGGTGTTTTCTTGCTCAGACTCTGCATTTTACTGTGGAGGATTATTTAGAGAGTGGTACAGCCTACAGTGCATTGCCTGATCTCAAAAAGTCACTGCCCATTATAGCAAATGCCGCATTGGCTCTAGGCTGCAGCACTGGGGAAGAGTCCCGAGAGAGCAGAAAATTGCAGCACGGCTGCTGTGCAGCTTCCTCTGGGATCTTTTGGGTAATAGAAAATGAAGCCCTGGATCTTGCTTGCTGCCTCGGGATATTCAAGGTAAAGAATAACACAGCACTGATTCTACATGACAATATCAGGAACTGAAGGGAATAAGCAGCCTGGTGTTACTCTGAATGAATGTGGCAGGAAGGATTACATATTTGTGGAAAACGGAGTTTTGATTTCAAGAATTACAATCCCAGGACACAGAAAACAAGCCTTGTTTCACTCATCTTAAAAAACAAACATAACACCAGATCTGGGTAGCAACACCAGGATTCAGGGGAAAAGCAACACCAGCACTGGCTGGGTCCAGAAGCCTCCAGAGCCACAGGTATAACAAATATTGCACTAGTGTGATGGATTCTCCACCCCAGAAGCTGTAAAGCAGATCTGTCTGCTTTGCTGAATTTTCACCATCATAGCATGAAAGTAAGCTTGCCTCTTGCTCCCTCCAAAGCATATATACCCAGCAAAAAAATATCATGTAGATTTTATCTCCAGAATCTCCCTACAACTTCCAGACAGTCTCCAAGGGGGACAACTCCAGGCATCAACACCCTAGAGCATCAAATTAGTCCAGTCACAATGGCAGTAGAGAAAAACCACACATTTTTATGGCCATAATATAAACCCATGACCCAGCATCTTCACTCATCTCCTCCTCCAGCCGCACTGATCTGTCAAAATACCGCAGTAACACTGCCCTGCTTTGGCACAAACAGATCTACCGACAAATCCTGGCTGTGCTGTAACAGAAGGGTTGCAGCCCTAAAAAACATGACCTGTAGAGCACCTGCAACTTGAGCTGGCAGAAAACAAAGAGGCAAGCTGTACACTAAAACTCTGGGACAGTAACAGCTGATGGGAAAGCACAGCAACAATAACAGCCCAGGACTAACATGTGCTCAGACTGATGAGCAACATGCTGACCTTGCTATTTCCTACCACCAGTGTCTTAATCTGTCCCAGCTCTCTGAAGTCAGGCTGTGGCTGAGTCTAGATTAAACACAGTCCAGCAGTAAAGGCTCTCCTGTGTTCTGGAACACCGCTAGACTGTGCAGCAGTAATAATATTCAATATATTCATCACATGGAGTCTCTGGATAAAAAGGGGTTTATCCCCTTCTTTTGATCTTCTCTCCTTCAGAGAAGGAAGCCAGAAACAATGGCAGATTCACAGATACCAAACACTCATGGTAAGTGCAATCCTAGATATCCTGTGGAAACTCCACCACCTCTGGAGTCCTGGTATTTGTTGCAAGACCCAAGAGAAGAACAAACACAGCCCAAGGCACATTTCATCACTGCAGTATGACACTTCTTCCACTCCCAGACAGTGCTGTGCGCTAGGAAAGGAGACAGTCTCGCAGAGCCTGAACGCCAAAGGGTACACACAGTTCACTGGTAAAAGCAAAATCACTTTGAGCCCACTAATACAAATCCAAACAGAAGCTGCAGGAGGAAAGGAGGCCATACCTCAAACCATGATGTACTATTAGTGACCATAGATGGGGTGGTGGGTTTACAAAACTGAACACACATACCCTGATAATTTATCTTGGGTCAGCGTTAAGAAGCAAAGTGTGACATGGACAGTGAGGTTGGCTGCTTCCCTTCCAACAGGCAGGACAGAGTTCTCCTTGTGGTGTAACAGAGTTATGCTGCACTCGGGCATCCTGACCAAACCGTCCGAGGCACAGAGTCGTCCTGCAGAGGAGATTTCAGATGCCAATTTTTATCTCCATTCTGCCTGGAGAAGTGTGCAGGAACAGTGCCAAGCTCCTTGCTACGCAGCTCTGCAGCTTTAGATATAATGAGGATCACCCTGGCTGGAAACACAGTGCAGAGGCACCGCTGCTTGAGCCCGTGAAGGAAAACCAGCATTCTGTCTGCTAACACCTCCAGTGCAAAGTCAGACATTAAACTCCACTTCAAAAACCACACAAGACAGTTCGATTTCAGGCTATACCGGAATGACAGTTGGATCAATAGTCCCAGAAGAAACGAGCTTTTGACCTCCTGGCTGGTTCCAACGTGTCTGCCAGTGGGGCAGAAATTCTCACGTTCCACGGTTTCTCTGGTCAAGTTTGGGCAGTGACCACAGGAGGTGACAAAAAGCAGGTTTATATATAGATGCAGATCCACTGAATTTCCAAAGGAGTCCAAGTCTTCATGGAAAACTTTCAGGGCTTAAATTCAAAAAGCAGAGGAGGGTCAAAATTGGTGTTGCCTACTAATAGGCACTCTTAATCTATAGCAAACCTGTGGTGTAGTGATCTGAACAGACCAGAGTCTTCCAGGCTCCCATTCCTTTCCCTATTTTCCACAAGGGTTTATCTAAATTTCTTGCCCTGGTGTTTTCTCCTCATCCCTTCAAACCAATACACAGATTTCTAGTAACATTTGCTTTTGCCTGTCGAGGTGTCCAGTGTGATTTGAACTTTGTCCAAACAGAAGATGGCAAAATATCAAGTGCTAATGCAGCGCCTCACTTATTCTTTTGCAGTAAGTATTCTTTAAATATAATTCTTTCAATAGTCTATACAAATTCATTCAGGAAATGGACCTCTTGCTCTACAATGAATTTGGGGTGCGGGGTAGCCTGCAGGCCTGGCTTAACAAACACATCTTGTATGACCAGGAATAAACAGAGTAATACCCAGGAACTGGAACATCCAAGTAGCAGAGCCCAGAGGGAAGAATTATATTGCTGGGGTCTCCGCTGAGACCTGTGCCGATGGAGAAAAGGTGACATGGGCTGCAGCACAGGAGCTGCAGCATCAGCTCCGCAGTGTGACACATGGCACACGCAGTCCCCAGGGGACTCTCTGCATATCGGTGTGTACCAGTCTCCTCCTTACCTCCCTCCAGCTACATCCCCACTGCAACACATCTCCTCTCAAGGCCACCACCACGCTCAAGCAATTCTCAGCTATTCATAGAGGAGCTTCTATTAAAAGTAAAAGCACAATCAGCTTAAGAAATAGCCAGAGATTACACAAGAGATCACAGCAACCAGAAAGAGAGAAAACCTAACGCATGTATTAGAATCAAGGGGCCCCATCCTGACCCAGGGCAGTATAAGTTCACAGTAAACCATAAGCAAGCCAGTGGAGCTAAATATCAGCATAAAAACTGGGAGGGTTTGAGTTTTGTTTTCTACTGGCTTAATTCTGAACTAACAGGTCAGCAGGTGTATTCCCCTGCTGACAGAATTACTCCTGTGCTGGCAGGCAGGTGGCAAATGGACAGTTTATTTTCATTATAAGCCCCTGTTTGTAGAGGTTTATAGTTACACAGATGAGGAAGAGCTCTGGGAGCTGAAACAGCCTGTTAACTTGCTGTTAGAGCCCTGAGCCAGATCCTATAGAACCTACTCCGCCTTTACACGTGCAAGAGTGGCAGGAAGGCAAAGAGGAGGAACCACACAAAGATGTCAAGATTTTTGCCTTTAGGTATCTCTTTCCTTGTTCTAATAAATTTAGCACAGCCTCCCCCGCTCCTGGATCTTCATTCTCAAAAAAAAAGGCAAAATAATAGTTTTTCCAAGTGCTCTCCAGGGTAAGTTTGCTCTGCTGTAAAAACACTTGCAGATGTTGAGAACCAACTATTCGGCATCTCTGTAAATTTCTGCCTATTGATGCTTTGAGGAAGGGTCTAAATACAGCTAAAAACTACTCTGAAATATGGCTGTAGTTTATGCTCAGCTTTTACACAGCATTACAGCAACACCGCCTGGCTCTTCAGCCAAAACCCACATCAGTATCAGTTTAATATCTGCCATATCCTTTTCCCAGGCATCTCATACACCACACTGGCCACTCTTACAAGACTGTTTCACCACCACAAAATGCGAGTTCCAGCGTAGCAAGACAGGATTCCAGCGGTTCTCATGTTTGTTATGGCAGCGTTAACTCTTCACCCCTCAACACAGCTGCAAGAATGCAACCTAAAGCCATAAGGAACAGGAAAGGGAGTGTTAAAGGGGACTGTTGAGGCAATAAATTATTAAAATAGTATTTTCACCCCCAGAGACTCAAGTTCAATTCCCATTTCAATCATGAGTGAGGAACTGGGTTTATTCCAAACCTCGTTTTGTATAATTTATTGTTCATTGTGACTGTAATACAAGTATTGTAGCAGAGCTTTAGTTTTAGGACTAAACCCTGATTTTTAGGAAGAGGAGGGTGGACAAGGCAGGTCTTACAGAAGTTTTAGGAGCCTTCACACTTGTCTCAAGGAGCACTAAGGGAAAAAGCATTTTTTAAAGAAAAAATACCCACAAATATCCATGTTAGAAATGGATGTTTCTGATGCTAAAGCCACACTGCTCTTCTGTTAACTTAATTGCTGTGTCCAGGGCTCCAAGAAAAGCCACACGAGTCACAAGACTTGCAGAAAAGTGGTAGAAGTTGGCAAGTTTGCTTCCAGTCAGCAAGACGCAGCTTGAGGAGCTTGCATAACATCTGCTTCCAAAAGCACATTATGCTGCATGGCAAGAAGCTACTTACCAGGGATTGAAACACCATCTCACTTCCATTTGGTCATGGCTGGGTCTGCCAAAGCTTTGAAAGCATCTAACATGGCAGAGAACAATCAGAGACACTGTTAGATTCCAGACTTGGGGCTCGTTCTTCCTGTACTGTGTCTTGAAGGAAATAAAAGCAGTTATCTATGATATTATAGTCAGCACCAGCCTCGGAGCTGTGACAAGCCTGAAGGTCACACAGAGAGGTGACTGTCAGCAACTTAATTGTCCTGTCTGCTCATCTATATAAGAGAGCTTAAGAAAACTACTGAGCTGCTTTGCATTCAACTGCTAAGTATTCATTAATAGGAATTTGAAAACAAAAAAGCTGGACATAAGTGCAAAATAGCAACCAGTCACCTGGAATAACTGTTTAAATACCTAACATTAGGTTGTGCTCTCAGCTGCCAGTCACAATGCTCTAATGCTCTGCAGTAAACACTGAAACGTTGTCTCTCCTCACAGCCACACCGGTATTTATAGCACTTAGTCCTGAGCAAGACTCCCAATTCTCATGACTAAACTCCAAGTCACTCAGCAATAAGCGTGATGCATGCTTTAGAAGGATCACAGATAAATGTAAATAAAGAAAAAACAGCATTTTGCAGCCTTTCAGAACCAGTCCTGCCTGCAGTCTGGCCACCCCCAGGCCCAGCCGGTCCTGCTGAGGGTTTGAAGCCACCAGGGACAAAACCCTGGGCTCATTCCTCACAGGGCTGCCCTCCCCATCCCTGCTCCAAACGGCTGTGCTCAAAAATTCAACTGCTACCTGCTCATCTACTGCAGTCTCATCTCCCAATGCTCTCTAAGAACTCCTTGACTCCTCCAGTCCAGTATCTGACCTACACCAGCAGCCAAAGGTGTTTCCAACAGTCCCAGCTCTCTGCAGAGCAAACCTAATGACCCAGCAACATGGGGCAGACGAGGCTGCAGAGCAGTTCAAGTTCTTGGCAGACATGGCTCCACCACCCCTGCAGAGTCTTAATTCGTTATTAGGAAAAATACTTTCCTACTTTCTGGTTAACCTTTTCTAGCATTATTTATTTCAAGTATCCATTAATGCTATACACCTTCATGACAGAGGCCAACAGCCTCTCCTTTCTACAGATGGAAGAAAGAGGCGTAAAAAAATTAGTCACACAAGAATTCAGTTTCAGAGATAGCAAAACTCTGTCTCAAAGATTAACGTGCCCATTTGCCTGTTATTAGAGACAACATTCCTTTACCTTGAGCGTTCACTCTGTCAGGATGTGCAAAACCAGGTCTGAGATCAGGAAAAGAAAGTTTCGAGTGAAATGAGAAGCTGTCCCACTAGTGAGTTATTTTCCCACCATGCATGACCAGATTTGGGTTCGGACCAGATTTAGTTTTAGCTCTCCTCCCAACTAGCAGAGCTCTGACTCATGTGGTTACAGATCTGTGAGTCCAAGAAGGAAAGTATTACACCCAAGGTTTCGGGGTGGGTTTTTTTTAGTGGCATATCAAGGAAGTAGGTTTACCCTGCATATTACCAGTAAATTTCCTTTCACAGATGCCACCTCAAAACCAATTTTACATTGGGCATATAGGCTGAACACCATATGCTTCTAGGTGACTGCCTGCCACCCTCTTCAGTAAATGTTCTGGTTTTACCACTCAAAATTATCTGCATGAAACAAGAAGCTGAGCATTGGCTCACAGGGGTGGAGCACACATGGGTTTGCTCTTGTCTAATAAATTCACTGCTCAAGGCATCATAATAAATTTCACCCCAGTAGCTACAACACAGCAAGAACTGCTTCCTTGATTAACTTATGCTGTCAACTTCTCCCGTTTCTCCTAGAAAAGGTTCATCTTAAAGATGCTAAGAAATCCTCACTCGGAATTTTTACTCGTACAGACGGGCTCTAACTTGAAGTACAAAACAGACACGCAGTCATTCACCAGATCAGGAAGGGGATTAGCTTCCTGCCTTAGAAAAATATTTTCAGAAGCTGCCTCAGATAAGAGGCGCCTCGGACAGACCCCTACACCTTCTGTTTAAGTCGAGCAGAGTTCTGCCTGCTCAGAGCATCTGGACAAGTCAGGTTCAAGGACTTGGCATCCCCAGCTACATGTTGATCTATGGCTTCTGAAAACAACCAGTAGCCTTTAAAAATAGAAGATTGTCTTTGTTTTGCCTTTGACTGTGTGAAAGTTGTAAGCATGTGGAATTTTGAAAAACAGCAACAGCTGACCACGTTAGCACAAGGGAATGTTTTTTGGGAACTTCTGACTTCTTTCCCCACTGGTTTTGCAGACCCTTTAAAGCCCTGTGTCACAGCACACTGTTCATAGAGCAAGCACACAAAAACCCCACAACACTGACCTACCTCAAAGTACGGTAAGGACTAACTGAAGTTCAGGATGCTCTAAGATTTTCAACATGAGGATTATCACAGTAACAAGGAAGAGTCCACACTAGCAAAGGCAGCATCCTCCTGATCTGTCAGGCGATGAATCCCAGCAATGACAAGACAACCTGTCATTTTCACACACCAGTAGGTCCAAGCAATCCCCAGCTGAGCATCAGCTTCCCAAGTGGATGCACGGCTGGTTTCCCTTCCCTGGGTAAATGCCGACAGGACCTGAGACAACACCATCAGGACCTCTCTTCCTTGTAAACACAAGGCTAGCGGGCAGCTACCAGAGGTACAAGACCATCTCCAAAGAGTTAAGCTGAATTAAGTCAGATAGTGAGATAATATTAAGTCAGATAGCAAGATCTGCAGAGAACATCTAACTGCTGCAGGAACTAGAAGAGATAATAGAAATGCATTTATTTGAGCCAAGCTCTGTAACATTAAAATAGTCAGAGGATAGACACTGCTGCTGCATCTACAAACATTGACATTCATGCTTTTTTTTTCTTACAGCCATCCATTTTACATTACATTTTAATTATGCATCTCCTCCTACTGTTCCTCCCCACCACAACTGTTTTCCAAGAGCTGTACAGATTTCTCTTCAGTTAAATTATTTTATCTTGTGGTCTACTGCAGCACATTGTCCACTTCCCCCAGTGCTCTCTATTTTCTTCCTTCCCCAATTAACATGAGATGAAAACATATTTTCTTCACTGAAGACCAAAGGCTTGTTGCCATTTGAAGAACTATTATTTGACCACGATTTATTTCACTAAACAGCAGAATCCTACTCCCGGCTCTTGCACCATCCTCTGCAACCCTAAGTAATTCAGCTCCCAGGCAATGCCTGTTTAACCTGCAAATACCCAACAGCATTTGGTCAGCTCACAGATGTATTTATCATGCAATAATTAAAGAACCATGACTTCCAATTACTCTCTCTGCCAGCACTCTGGGCATGTAAGTGTATTTAAAACCACAAGAAAAAAATATATATATGTTTAAGGACCCCTTTTGTGGCCAGAGTAGAGCAAGTGAGTGAGTGCATATTCTTGTTTAAATTTCATCTGCCACTACAGTACTGCACTGATGCTTAGCATTATCTATGACAGTAGACATTCTCAATCTATACATATTATATTTTAAAAGTTATTTTCATAAGACTTAAACTCTCAGTTCTTTTCATGGCACTCAGCCCCACAAAGCAGGTACTACTACAGCAGAAGCCTGAGTAACCTAAAAGCACAAGATTGTTAACCAAACAGTTTTCCTGCAGTACTTGGAACAGGCCAAGTATCCGCATCTCCATCTGCATCTCTATAGGATCTTTCACTTCTAGACAATTAAATGCTGCTGTTGGCCTTTGAAGGTATTTTTCTGGAGAAGCTTCACAACAAAGCAAAGAATGCGTTATCAAAGGAATTCCCTCACATCTCGGGGGTGTAAGCATTTATCTGTAAATGGCTGGGGAAGGTTGAGATATGAAGATACTAAGTTGCTCCTCAAAGTTATACCTGGAGCCAAACTAAATCCTGTGGCTTTTGGGATCTAGATTTGCACTTTCTGTATGTGACGTTGCAAGGAAAAGATGCAGTTGCAGCATGTGCTGCCTGGCCCTTGCCTGGGTTTGTCAAGGCAATGACCATAGCACAGGTACCAGGCTTAACAGGTACTTATCCTTGCCAGAGGCAATACAAGGATGCACTTTCCCTGCTCTTTTAGCCATGCTGAAATTTCAGTTTGCTAGGAGGGGCAATGTCAGCTCAACACAGCTGAGTTTAGGTCCATGACTGCCTCCAACTTCCTTCCAGGCAACATAAAAACATCAGCTAACCCATTAGATACCCTCAGAGCCTGATGACACAATGCTGAGGATCTCTGATTTGGGACACAAAAGCTCCCAAGAGAGGATGCTTTTAGGGCTAATGCTCATGTAAACCCCACTTCACTTCCCACAGCTTCAGCACTGCTTAGAGCTCCCTTGATCACAAACAAGATGGTTTCACCGCCATTCAAGTCCTTCCACCGCCTGTTCCCAGTCCTTAGTCATCCCCTTCTCAGCAGCCCCCTTAAACCATCTGTTCTTCAGGAGGCAGAGGTGCCACGTTTTCTCCACGCAGAGCGACGCAGCTGCCCCAGCAGGGCTGAGCAGCACGATGCCTCCGATCCAACAAGAACGAGGCAGAGACACTGATGCAGCCATCCGAACCAAGCCCAGTGCTTTCAGTTTTTCTTGTTTGTGAAGCAGAGAAAACAGTAATACTCCCATAACTCCAAAGATTAGTGTAACAGTGCTCTGAGATCTTCAGACTTCAATAAACCCACTTATATTTCTTATTTTCACATGGCAAAATAAGAGTGGCACAAACAGATAACTTTACAAACAGCTTTATGGGCTGTCTTGTGCATCCCCCTTCCTGGTCCTTGGGCTCTTAAGTCAAATTAGCACATACCACATGCTTTGTTTTTTTATCAGACCAGTTTTGCTGGTGCTGATCCCTGCTCCAAGATCTTCTAATTTAAGAAAGGTGGCAGTGGGGAAATAACACCACTGTAAGAATGGACTAAATAACCCCCAAGATCCCTTCCAACCTGTGTTGTCCTATGAGTCTATAACCACACCAACAGAAAATGCCAGCAGCAGACCCAATGAACCTTCCTTCCAGTTCTGGGGCCCAGGATAAACAAGTCTATGAAGAGATGTGTCACCTGTCTGGCTTCTACATGGCTTCTCATCTCTCCCATGATTTTAACACCATCAGCCAGTCTCCTAGTCACCATGCTGAGTCTCCGGCAGCAAAAGCACACATAGCAGCCACATCGACATCTGGTATTATAAACACAGGCTCTGCACTGTTGGATAATCTGTTAACAGCAGAGTAAGTGACAGTGGAAGAGTAATTAGTAGCACCTAGCAAGCCATCACATTCAGGAGGAAAAAAGGGAAATATTTGTTTGGTAAGAGATGTAACTAAACATTGATGGCAGCCAGCATCACGCCTCTGTGCTTGGAGGTTTCCAGCATACTGTTTCTTCTTATGCCTCTTCAGACAAGAAAACAGCCCCATCACGATTACATTGAGGAGCCATGCTTACTCTCAATACTATTTCCAGAGCTTCTTATCATGGTTTCCAATACCAACACAAAAAGAGACTATACATTACAGCAGGGCCTCAACATTATTTTAACAGGACTGGGTTTGCAGCATATACACACACATTCTGTGGTAAGATGTCTCATGTTACCAGTCTCTGAACTAGCCAGCACTCAAGGGTATCAGATGGAGAAAGACCTTTTCCCTTTGACGTATTTTCCATTTCCACTCCAATTATTTCCACTAAATGCTTTTCTACAGACAGGTCTCTCAGCTTCTGCTCAGGGGACCCTTCATTATTTCATTTTCTAAAAGCCACAGCACTATAACTTGCTGCTAGAGAGACAACTGAAGGGACACACTGAGGTCACAAGTTCTCCTGGGACAGGAGTCATCAAAAAGAGACAGAAAACAATTTAATTCATTTGCTCTCCACCAAGCAGATGAAAATCCCCAGTTCTCAATTGGTGCCAGTGGAGACACACCAAGGATTAATATATCCCCCTCTGTTTGCTCAGTCTAAAAGAGAGGGGCAATGTACCCCCATACACTGACTATCCCTCGACAAACCCTCCTCACCCTGGCAGCCACACAGTACATATTACACCACTGCAGCACTGACCGCATAGATCCTCTAAAAAGGATTTATGAGGTTAGGCTGCCAGTACTTAGAAAGTATGAAAACAGCAGAGCCAACAGGTGAACCTTTGTTCACCTATTTCAGGAGCTCTATTTTTCCCTTCTACTTAGAAAGCTACAGCACAGCAAGTTCTTCGCTTTGGTGGTAGGAATCATTATTTTTGTGTGTGTCTACGGACAACCAAGCGGATCCTGGTCTATGATGCGAGGTTCAGTAAAATGTGTTCCTGTGTCCTTGGCACGATTCCTGGCATCCCAGGGGGATACTGCACGGACTGGTGGAAGTTAGCTAGAAAAGATGCCAAACTCTTTTAATATTTATCTGTAGTGAAGAAAAAAAATACTAATCTTATTGCAGCCATGCTTTCTATGCACCAGACCCTGTGCTTCCTTCCCAGCACACACAGCACACCCTGCACTCGCTGCTCAAGGCTGCCCTTGCACAAACCCACTATTTGGGGCTACCCACAGCTAAACAAACGATTCATACACACCGCAGACCCCTCCAACAGTAGAAAAGCTTTATAAGCCATCCAGCAACAAACAGCTTAATAGAAAGAGTGGGGGTGGGGGAACAACACCCAATAGATGTCACAAATACAGTTTGCTGAAAGAAAAAAAACCCACGCAAGCATCTGACCAGGTATCACAGCAGTCTCTGCATTTAAGAGAAGTCACCAGCAACTTGCACGCCCCTCATCGCACAAAAAAACATACCTTGATAACCAAAACCTGTGTATAATTGAATACAATTAATTAACGAGGTCAGAAACAAGCTGAGGAACGAGCCCCCCCATCCCCAGGTGTGTCTACACTGGAACAGATAACCAGGCAGCATGGTCTGCAGTTTACTCAGGTTGCAGATGATGAATGCGAAGGTCACACGAAGGGAAGGCATCAGTATATTGCCTGTCACAAAATGGTAGCGCCCAGGGATTTGAGCATATAGGAGAGAGATAACCCCGTCCTTCCCATAGCCCCGCAGCTCCTGACATGGCACCCGCTATGGAGGACAGCGAGGCAGGGCTGGGGGATGGGGACAGAGCAGATTAAACTTAAACACCTCCCCACATCCCCCCCCTCCTTTCCCAGCGACAACATCCATCTCTCGGAGTCCCGCGGGGGGAACACGGCACCGAGAGGGGAGATGAAGGGGCTGGTCCCTGGTGACATTTCAGCCCCCACATTATGTAACAGCCAGGGCGCACCGGACCCGAAGGTGCGACAAAGGCGGGGACCCAGCTGCAGATTCCCCCCCCGAAGCGAGGAGACCTCCCCCGCGCCTCCCTGCCCTGCACCGCAGCGCCCGAGCGTCCTGCAGCGCTGCTCGGGCACCGCACATGCGGCCGCCTGCTCTGTCGGGGAGCTGCACCACCCGGGCACCGCGCTTGTCCGCGCATCCAGCAGCTCTGTCCCTGCACCCAGCAGCTGTGCCCATGCACCGCGCTTGTCCGCGCATCCAGCAGCTCTGTCCCTGCACCACGCTTGTCCGTGCGTCCAGCAGCCCTGTCCCTGCACCCAGCAGCTGTGCTCATGCACCGCACTGCCCGCGCATCCAGCAGCTCTGTCCCTGTACCCCGCTTGTCCGTGCATCCAGCAGCTCTGTCCCTGCACCCAACAGCTGTGCTCATGCACCGCACTGTCCGCGCATCCAGCAGCGCTGCCCATGCAGCAGCCCTACCCGCGCACCAACCGCTCTACCCCGCACCCCCCGGCGCACCCCCTCTTACCTCCCGACGAAATTCTCCAGCACCGAGCTCTTGCCGGCGCTCTGCCCCCCCACCACGGCGATCTGCGGCAGGTCGAGGTTGGCGTTCTGCCCGATGGCGGCGAAGGCGTCCTGCAGCCGGTTGACCAGCGGGATGAGATCCTCCATCCCGCGGTTCCCCATGGCTGCGGCTCCTCCAACAGGCGAGCTCCCGCGACCGCTCCCCGCGCCCTCAGCGGCGGGTGACCCGGCTCTCGCCGCCCCGGCCGGTGGGCACCAGCCCGCACCCCTCGCCCCGCTCGGTGCCGCCGGCTCCCGCCCGGGCTCCGCTCTCTTCAGCCCGCCCGCCGCGCCTGCACACGGCCGCCCGCCGCCGCCAGGGGGCTTTAAGGGCGCCAGTGCCGCGTTACATCCTGGGAGATGTAGTCCGGGCGGGGGGCGCTGAGGGGAGGGTCTCCGGGCGGCAAAACCCTCACACACCCGGCAATGGTGGCAGGGTCTGCGTCCAGAGAGGATGGGAATGGGTCAGCTCGCTGCCCTGAAACCAGAGGAGCACAGGCTGTGCCCCGGCCCGGGGGCTGCGTGTGGTGCCATGGCGGTGGTGTTGATCCACTGGTGTGTAGGTGTGCAGCCCAGTCAGCAAGTGCCAGGGTTCAGTCAGGCGGCGCACCTGCCCGGTTCACAGAATCACAGGCTGGTTGAGGTTGAAGATCATCTGAAGATCATCCAGTCCAACCCACCTAACACAGGGTCACCAGAGCAGATCACACGGGTTTGTCCAGGTGGGTTTGAATGTCTCCAGAGAAGGAGACTCCACACCTGCTCTGGGCAGCCTGATCCATGGCTCCACCACCCTCAAGGTAAAGTTGTTTCTCCTCATATTCAGACAGAGCCTCCTGTGCTTCAGTCTGTGCCCATTGCCCCTCATCCTGTCATTGGGCATCACTGCAGAGGGTCTGGAAAACAAGTGGTTCAGTTGCTACACCTGCCCGTGAGCCTGTACAGCTTGGTCACCATCCTGCAGGGCTCAGTCACTGTATCTACACAGGTACAGGTACGACTTGGTCAATGTACCCATATGGTTTGGTTACTGCACCCACACAGTTTGGTCTTTACACTCATACAGTTCAGTCAATAGGCCTGTGCAGTTTGATGGCAGTACCTGTATGGTGGTTGACACACCTGTATGGGAGGGCTTTGTGCCAGGACAGTGCTTGCAGAATTGCCACAATACAATAAAAGCTGATATGATTGAACTGGAGGCTGGTACAAACACTGTTGTGCTTCTGCTGCTTCATCTTCATTCAAACATGGATGAAAAACACATCAATTTCTGTTTATGGCTGTAAAACTGTTGATGTTGTTGTTGCTATATTTGTTTTACAGAAACACACAAAAGCACCTAATTTTATGCCCTTAGATTTTGTTTCTAAAAATCATTTGCGTACAATAAAGAGGAAATGCTTTGATTTTAGGCTTTTAAAAGGGCTGGGGTTTTAATAAGGATACAAGGTGATGCCATATTTGATTCGAAAGTATAGCAGTGAAAACAAGTGTTCAGAAAAGAAGCCGAGGGCTAGCGGTGACTCAGGAGGATGGAGAATGCTGCATTTCAAACACCTCTCAGTTCGTGCTACCCAGTCCTCTTGTTCACGGCTCAGACTGAGCTGGGGGCGGTGGGGGAAAGGATAAACAAAAAACCACAACAGATTCTGAGCTGTATGTTTTGGTTTTAAACAGCAGCTTTTTAGTTATAATGATTCTAAGGAAGATTTGGCGGATGTCCATCAAATGTAATCCACACAAAAATACCTGCCTGGGTGTACAGAGGCACTGGAACAACCATGCTGAGGGGTGAATTTGCCTCACTATGTCAGTGAAAATCCTCAAGGAAAATGCTCTGAAGACATCACCAGTGTGCAGGTAGGAAGACTGAAGGAAGGGAAGGGAGCTGCTCCATCTGTATGGGTAACACCACTGCAGCACCTATGTGGGCTGTTTTGGGGGCTGTCAATGCTATTTTTTCCCCTCAACAAATTGCCCAAACAAACTTAAGAAACTCAACATAAATTGTGGACAAAAGTCTTCAAAAATCTGTGCAGCCACTTTGACCAATTGTGTTGAAGGAACCTGGAGAACTTCTTTTCCTTTAGAAGCTGATAGCTGCTCCTTGTTAGAGGTCACCATAAAAAGAACAGTGAAGAATATCAAAGACTTAAAGAATGACATCACACTCTTCTCTTCTCTGGATCAGAGCTGATGCTCAGAGAACTTCAGACCATTAGGATCTTTGAAGCTTTATTTGAGAAACCATAAGAAAGTCATCTATTTCCCAGAGGTTGCTGTAACCTTAAGTTCACCCACACAGCTCTAATTTCAACAGAAAGATTGCCCAGCTACATCACTGCAATCATCTCACATAATATAACACTTGTACTAATAAGCCTTAATGGCCATGACAAACCTCATCTGTGGAGCTTCTCCCCACACCTGTGGGCCATGAGCTCTATTTAAGCTCAGCCAAGGGCCATTAGTCCCTGATGAGTTATAAGAAAGTACTTATCTCTGGCTTAGTTGCTACCCTACGTGTCTGTGGTGTCTTTGATTCAGCCTGTAGGCTGACTCCTCAGCTCTGTCTTGTTGCTGTAGATGTGCCTGGAGACCACTAGACTTGATCCTAATCTTAGTCTGCAGGAAATACTCATGTATGGCTTCTTTGTGGGTATTTTTTCATATTATTTTATATGTTTTCTGGCTTTATTTTTTGTGAAACTTGTACTTAATCCTTGGGATATATGATTTTGGGGGGAGGTGGATCTAAGGGGTTCCTTAGTTGAATTTATCATGGTCTTAAAGGGCAAAAGTGCACTGGAGGAAGCTACTAGGGTGCTCTCCAGATAGATAAAAGGAAGAAAAAGTATAGTGGAAGTGGTAAAAACCTGCAAAAATATTGGTAAACTTTACATAGATTTTTCAGTAGATCAATATTAGTATAAAACTGTAAGATACACGAAATGTGCTCCTGCTACTCCTGTCTTGCAGAGATGCTTGTAACCAAATGAGGCAAATGCCTGCAGTGTTATCCCTGCAAAAGCTCATTAATATTGTGGTGTTTATTTAAATGCTTTTGCAGCAATTGTAAACACAACAGCCCAGAGAGACTCAAACTCAGTGTCGGAGACAGTGAGGCTTGTTTTTTAAGAAGCTTTAGAAACCTGCACCTCCCATTGATGAAACAGGAGAACTGCAGGCACTCAGAATCACTCCTGGAGCCTTCCATTTTCTCTTCTGCAGGAAACTGAGTTACAAGGATGTTAGCAGCAAACAGGCCTTTTGATTTTATAATACCTCCTACCTGTGACTTAGCAGCAGTATGTAGCTGTTATAGGAAGAAAAACAACTATGTGATTTTTTCCTTCATGGGCAATGCTGAAAAGCTGCAATGGCTGTGAAATAAAAGGAATTTTGTAAATGAGAGTGAATAGGAAAAATCAGTTTCTTTCTACCTTGGCAGAAAAACTTGTGAGCAAAAGGAAGGTGAGATATACCCCACCCAGGGTACTCTAAATACTTCTGATGTACTTTAATATGAATCCCTAAAAATGCACGTGGGCCTAAGTATGTATGTTTCTATGTATGGCTATCAACACAATGACAGCTTTGTACGCTGATTTTGTCACCTCATGCAAATAGAACTCTCAGTTTAGTTAGCATAAATAGAAATAGATACTTGAGTGCTGGTTTCTCTCCCTCATTCCTTGCCCTTGCAGAAATATCACATCTAGCTCTCAGAGAGAAAAGAGGCAAAAATGAGGAATGTAGTTAGCTTATGATTCTCCTAGTTACCTGAAAATTCTTTCTATTGACTCCAGGCAGAGCTGTGAACATTTTGCAGTGGGTGATGAAGTGGATGTTCATGGTCCTTTAGGTAAGAGTTTAAACTGAGTATTTACAAGCAGAGATTAGAATATAAGTTCCACAAAAAATGAGACACTGGGTCAGGTTTACCTTTAGTGTGTGAATACAGTCTTCCTCCAGATAAAACAAACATAGAAAACTGTAATTCCAGTAATTAATATCAGCTGTTGAGAGCAAGTCTGGTGAAATTTGACCCATTCTTTCAACAGATAGGATCCAAAGGCAGGAGGAAAAAGTACTTTATAGCTCCATATGCATTTTGCTCCAAGGAGTTTGGGAGTTTTAAAGATGTTACAGTGAGAACTAGTTATATCCTAGTGAAATGGATGAGTAATAACACCATCCTTGTGGATTGCGGAGGAAATTGTGGGCACCACGGTTTCTTGGTGCTGTCACAGGCACAGAGAAACACTTGGGTTTTCACACTTAGATGTGGCTTTAGCAAGGGTTGCATACCAAGCCTTTTTCAAAGCCAAAATTAAAATGTACAAGTACATACTCCAGTTGTGTACTGGGAACTAGAAATCTCAGGTTATCTGTGTGCCTGTGTCATGGTTTAACCCCAGCTGGCACCTCAGCCCCACGTAGCCATTCACTCCTCCCTGGTGGGATGGGGGAGAGAATCAGAAGGGTAAAAGCGAGAAAAATTGTGGGTTGAGATAAAGGCAGTTTAACAGATAAAGCAAAAGCTGTGTATGCAAAGCAAAACAAGGGATTCATTCACCACTTCCCATCACGGGCAGGTGCTCAGCTATCCCCAGGAAAGTCAGGCTCCATCACAAGTAATGGTTTCTGGGAAAGACAAAACACCAAAACCCTGAACGTCCCCCCCCTTCTTCTTCTTCTTCCTGCAGCTTGTTGCTGCTGAGTGTGTTGTATGGTGTGGAATACCCCTTTGTCAGCTGGGGCTGGCTGTCCCCACTGTGTCCTCTCCCAACTTTTTGTGCACCCCAGTCTCCTTGCTGGTGGGATGGTGTAAGAAGCAGAAAAGGCCTTGACTCTGTAAGTGCTGCTCAGCTGTAACAAAACATCCCTGTGTTATCAACGCTGTTTTCAACCCAAATCTAAAACACAGCCCCATTCCAGCTATCATAAAGAAAATTACCTCCAGCATAGCCTGAGCTGATCTCTGGAACAAATTCATATAGACCAGCCAGAACCTGGCTATCTAGTGCAATCCAGCTCCTGAATAAAAAGCGTTGATATGGTCTGTTCTCTTCCCTGCCAAGAAATGTCATAACCTTGATGTAATGAGCTAAAGGTGTAATGCAGGTTTGCCTTATAGTGATGATCCAACAGCTCTGCTGATGGTAGTTGCAGTTTTGCAGGGTACTTTCTGGGTCGTTCTCTCACCTTGAACTTCTAATTTCCTTTTTCCATGTCATGAAAGAAAGGATCCCAGCCCAATTTTCTGTGCTGTTACCTTACGTCTCTGGATGACTATCGAACTGAACAGTGTGATTAGCTGAATCTGGAACCTTCTTTTCTGGATTCAGTTAAACTATATTTACATTCAGTACATAAAGGTATCTCTGAAATCAACCTTTGGATCACAAATTGATAAGGCAGCATGTGTCTTCACTTCCTACAGCCCTGCTTCTGAATTGCGTTGTGTGTGCACTGGACTAGATTTGTGTTCAAGGCAGTAGTATATCTATGCATTGAATTTTAGGCTTATTGTTCACAAACTCTTACTGAGGGATGTTTCTTTTATAATTCATAAGCAGGACCTTGCAGAAGAAAGCCCTGTCTTTGAGGGGAGCTTCTAGACTATGTCAGAATATAATATCTAACAGTAAAAATAACCGTAGACTTAGTTACTCATGTATCTCATTAACATGGTGCTTTGTAGCCTTCCAAATGTTACATACAAAGAACACTTGATAGAACTTTAGTTGTAGCATTGAGAACAGAATACATCCATTTCAGACTTACATTTACTTATACAACCCGAATTGTGTCTTTTTCATCTCTGGCTAAGATACAGATTAGCTAAGACATTTGTAGGATCATAAGATTAACCTTCTTGCCCATCACTGCAAACTACCCAGGCTGGTAGCAGCTGTAATACGAGAGGATCAATTATGCAAAATTATTTGAAAAAGACTCCATATATATTTTCTGCTCCATGTATTTATTCCCTGGAATGATACTTAAACTTTCATGCTTAACAGGGGAGCGTTTTCTCCGTGTGCAGACAGCTGTGACGGGATAAAGGACTCTGGGCATTAACATGGCCAGTTATTGATTGATATGGATGGTCATCTCCAAATTGACTGTTGTAAAATCAGGATGGTATAAAAAGGCCCCAAAGAAAAATCTACGTATGCTGCTGCATTGGAAATTATTAGTGCTAACTGTTTATCACCAGCAACTGTGTCCAGCTCACAACACTTGCAGCTAAAAATCAATTCCGAGGCCTTTAATGAATCAAGTAGTCTTTATTGGCGTGAATAATAACACTATAAAGTACATTATTTCAGGATGGATTCTCTGGAATGGCAACAAGCAGAAATGCATCCTTATCCTTGCTAGGTGTAGTATACGGCGACATGATAGTCACAGTATTTTTTCATATGGAGGCCATGTGTGCTGAACACCCTTAAAATTAATTCACCTTCTGAAAACAGGTGCCGCAGCAAAGGTTTTGCTGCAAACTCAAAGGGGAAAAAAAGGCACAGGGGGTGAGGGAAGAGGATGGACCTGCTAGAAAAGTCATCTCAGTCTACAGCACAGAGTAATATTGCAGAAGTCCATTTGTTTTCTTCCAGGTTCTCATGGCAGCCTTGTCAAGATGAGACCACAGCGGACAGGCAGAGGCTCTTGGGTTTTTTCCACCTCGGTGAGATGGTTACCAAAGATTGCCCTGGACTATTTAATAACAAAAAAACCCAAACAGACAAAAAACCAAAGAGCAGAGAACCCACGCTGCTGGATGCCATCTGCTCCCCCTCTCCAGCCGTTTATTCCATTCCCCCTGCACAGATGGTGTCCATCCCCTCCCAGCCCTCTCCAGGGACAGGGGACCCCACTGTGCGGGGGTTGAGAAATGGAGGTGCTGCGAGCTGGGCCGACCTGAGCGGAGGCTCCGGGGGTGATCCCTGCCGAAGGAGCTGCCTCCTGCCCGGGCTCGGCCGGGCAGCGGGGCCGGGCAGGTGGTTATTGTCCCCGGCGGGAAGATGGAGGCGGCAGGCGGGGAGCGCTGAGCGCCGCGGGCTGCGCCGTGAGTCCCGGCGGGGCGGGGAAGGGGCCGCGGCTCCGGGCCGGAGCGGGGCGGGCTGTGGGCTCCGCTGGCAGCGGAGGGTGGGAGCGGGTTTTGGGAGGTGGGGTTTGGAAACCTCCTCCACAAGCTGCTGCTTGCGATGACCCCGGGGGGACGGAGGAGGCGGCGGCAGGGGGGGATCGGCTCAGTGAATGAATGGGCGGCAGCGGCGGCTCCCGAGCTCCATGGCTGCTGGGCTGAGACGCGCCAGCCCCGCAACCGGTGCCTCCCTCGCCCTCCCGTGTTTTGTCTCAGACTCGCCCCGCTCGGGGCTCCCCAGACATGTTCAACCAGCAGCAGTTCCAGCAGCAGCTGCTGCAGCTCCAGCACCTCCTCCAGCAGCAGCACCACCACCACCCCCCGGCGCAACAAGGAGGCCGGTAAGCGCCGCTACGCGAGGCCGGGGATCTCGGGCCTGTCCCCGGGGACCCGCTTTCCTCCGCCTCCGTCTTCGCCCCGCGAAAGCCGTGGCTGCCGGTCTGCCCTCCCGGCTGGGGAAAGCGACAAAGGGAGGGGGGGGCTCCATGGGGGAACTGGAGGCCTTGAGGGGCGGTGGGGGTGCCCGGCGGGGGCCGGGGGGCTGTGGGGCGGCGGCCGGGGCGGGGCGGCGCCCCCGCTGTGGGGAGGCAGGACGGGCGGGTCGGGGCTGCGGCCGTGGCCGTTGGGTTCTCCCTCCAGCACCGAGGAGATCCCGCCGAGGAGTCCCCGGGGGTGACCCCGGGCTGGGGGGATGCCTGGAGCACAGCGGCTGAGGAGCGGAGTCGGGGGAAAACGCCTTCTCCCGTAGAAATGCTCATACGCACCTCACTGAGCGTCCCTAAATAGAGACGCGCACTTTGTTTTATTGTTGAAGTTCACTTTCGTATTTATTTTTCTTTCTCCGGCTGGGTCTCCTGGCCTGGGTGAGGTTATTGAACTTATTTCTGCAGTGGTGCTGAGGGTGTGCCTGAGCACTCTGGGGACAGGGGGATGGAGGAAATAACGTTTTGTATGTTAAAAAACAAATGACATCTGCAAGGGATAAAAAGACAAATAAACGGGGTTTTCCTTAAAAATGCGAGAGATGAAACAACGGTCTTAGGTAGGAGTAGTTGCGCCTGATGATCTGAGATTCGTAGAACTAACACCAGTACTCTGAAATTATGCATTTATTTGTAGTTACTGTTATCTTTAAAGGCTGCTCACAAATTCAAAGCAATGGGGTGTGCATTTAAGAATAAAGTTAATTTGTTATTTAATAAATTATGATAATTACTTTAGCCTTATAAGGCATATGTCTCTGGGGTAAATATGGGAATTTTTCTGTTCTACTAGAAATAAGAATCTCTGAATCTTTTTACCGTTATTATATGGCTTATACTGTAAACAAAGCTGCCCTTAAAATGCCAGCGTGGGGCTGACTGCGAGATAGCATGGATGCATCTGCCACTTTTAAAAGTATGATTTTTCTGGTATAAATATTGCAGCTCTGAGACTGGAACAATCTAGAGCATCAAATGCGAAGATGAGCTGATGTACATGGTGTTAAGAGGGTTGTTTTTTTGTGGGTTTTGTTGTTGTCAGCGTGGATATTTTGATCCGTGTTTGTACCTCTTTACAGCCCTGACAGATACAGCTGTGTCAGCAGTCGTGCTGAGAGGTGGGCCTGACCTTGCGATCGCCTCAAGAAGCGCCTGCCAGTTTCTTCAGACTTTTCTCTCATGTTTGCTCCACCCTCCTTAGGACTGGAGAGTCCTTCTCCGCTCGCTTCTTCCTGCTCTTTTAAATATGAAGGCTGTGCTTTATTTTCCCATCTGGTTCTTGCAGTTAGGGGGCACCACTTGCAGCTATGGCCTGTCTGTCTCTGTGTGGGAGGCATCGATTTTGGAAAAATGTGCTTTAAGCTACTGAGAAAACTCCCTGTTTTTTAGAACTACTTCTTTGTTGTTGTGTTAAATGTAGCTGCTGATCTAGATAGCCTGTTCGTGCTGACGAGTGCTCCATAATTCGGTAGAACTGCAGTCAGCTCTTGGGCTTTTTTTATGCTGCTTGACAGGCTTCATGTGGGTTTGGTGCTAAGGAGTTCTCTCTGACCTCAAATTCCTTGATAGACAATCTGTCAGCTTTGGAAATTCCAGGAGAGTTGAAGAAAGAGGATACAGTGCTGGTATATGGTGTCTTTTCGTGCATGTATATCCACATTTCAGCTGTTCTTTGCTCCTCTCTTTTATACTTGTTAGATGCCAGGGATGGAAGGCTACAGTTTTTATTGGGTTCTTATGATTAATGCCTTCTTTTCCAGGGGTTTGCCACCACCGCAGCAGCAACAGATGCTGAGCTTACGGGCAACAAATCAACCATCGCTGCTCAATGCCAATCCTATGCTTCAGCGGGCCTTACTCATGCAGCAGATGCAAGGTACTGTCGTTATGGGAGACGCTTCGTTATTGGAGTTATTTAATCATCCTTCATGGACTGAAACCATAGTACAGCTATTTGTTGCTGAACCATTGCAGTCCTTGTATTTGGCAGTACCGTTTGTCTCCCTTTTTTTTTCTCTTCAAATTTGGCCATCATTCACATCACAGAGGTTCTTTAGTTGTTGAAAATCCCATGTGCCCAACTGGGAATAGCACTAGAAGGTATCAGATTAGGTACTGAATATGAGCCTTCCCTCTTAGAATTGGCAGAGGGAGTGTTTTTCCATCAGTGTATTTAGATAAAATACTTAGATTTTTATTGTTTATCTTTCTTGATTGAAAGGTTAAAACCATTTATTTCCTTGTCCGTTAAATATAGACTACCCTTGTTTGCAGTAGACACTTGTCTTTGTCCAAACTTAGTGCAATACAAACAAATGAAGTATATTGTGGTGGAAAATGGTTCAGGTTTCAATTCTCTTGTGAAATTTTGATTCCCTGAAATGACTGTAATTCGTGTGGTGGATAATGTCACTGTTCTTCCATCACTGTGTTTCCAGAAGAGGATTTTTTTATGCCAGATATGATGTTTTAAAAAGAATTTATGAAGCTGCCTTAATAGCATTGCAAACATAAAGATATTAGGAATAAAGCTGTTTTTATTTTTGCTCGTGTCTTAACCTGACAACTCTTTTCAACACAGAAAATCAGTACCTGGGATAGTTTTGAAGTGCCTAGTTTAGATTAACGCCTGCGATTTTTATCTTGCCTGTGAATCATGCCCAGATGTGCAGACAATAGATTTATTCTGCATGTCGTTAACTCTCCTTTTGTTCTCTCTTGCCCATTTAAGAGAGGGCTCTCTAGTGACTCCAGTGGCTCTCTACAGATCTCTCTCTCAGGTTGTAGGGAAACTGGCAGTGAAAAAAGACAAGCCACATTCTGCAGATCAGTGTATATATTTGTGTCAGGAAAAGTCTGGCTCCACTCTAGTCAGCCGTACTCCTTTCAGATATGTTTGATGTTTGCTAGGCTGACCTTTTTCCTCAAGCAAAAATCTCTTATTGAGAAGTTGAATTGAAATAGTATGGCAAGGACCTGAGGCAAATTAAATAGGAGAGCAGGGTAAGATATGTTAATGAACACTCTAAGTGCATTTTTTTTAACCAGTGTGTCTTTTCACCTCTATGTGCTAAGTTGAGTTGTGACTTCTCTTTCAATAATGTACCTCACCTGGCCACAGGGAACATGGAGGGTAGTTGCAGTGTCCTGTGTGGCCCTTCTCAGGGATCTGAATTTTTTTGGTCATTGGGGTTTGGGTTACATGTAAAAATACCTGACGCTGTAGTGTTTCTGTACCTGGGCAACATCAGCATCAATAATTCATTGACTGTATGTGGCTTCAGCAGTGGGAATAGGAAAAAATAAATACTTCAAGTTGAAATAGAAGTGTGGTTCTTTAAAGCTATTAAACCAAGAGCAGGAGATGATTTCTTGCTGTATAGATTTATTTTCTTTAATACAGCTATATCTTTTTACAGCAAGAGATTATTTGTGGTGAGTAATAAGAGATTAGGTTACTTTTGAAGACAGACATAGGGGAGTACTTCCCATTGTGTTGCAGGCTTTAAACAGCATAACTTTTCTCAGATTTTGGGTGCCTGTCTCCGAACTTCTCTGCCCTGACAGCTTCTAAAAAGCCAGAGTGTGCACTAATTCAAGTGAGAAATAAAAGAATCACGATATAGGTCCAGGTTCCCAGAATGGTGAATGGCTTCTGAGGGTGTACCTGAGGCATCTGAGCACTTTGATTCCCTAAGTCATGACATGGGGATAGCAAGGACTGCCGAAATTATTGAGACTTAGTTAATAGTCTGCGGATGCTGAAAAGAACCGTTCAGAAGGCAGAACATTATAGTTGGAAATGGCAGAGGCTCAAGTGTTGGAGTTTAGGGTGACATGTTGAGGTTGTGTGACAACCAGGTGGTAGGGAGGACTGGGGAATCTCTTGTTTGAAAAGTCCAGTGTTGTTCTAAATGAAATGCTGCTGTTGGCCTGTATTAAACAACATCCATTCTATGGTGTGAGCCGCCAGCTGCACAAATGTGGGATGAATTTCCTTTTTTTACAGACAATTTCTGCAAAATGAGACCTTGTTTGTTGCAAACACAAGCGCTAGTGTGCTCAGATCAAATAATTGCTCTAATGATCTTAGCCCGCAGTGACAATCATAATTAAATAGCCTGATACATAGTAATGGTTGCTAGTGCATCAAATTGTTTTGGGGGAGCTGAGGAGGGCAGAGCATAGTGCACTTAGTGCACAGCCAAGTATGGGGTCTTGCATGCTGGAACCCTTCCCTCTGCACCTGCTGCTCGTACAGGTGGACGATTTATCTCTCCCTTGCGCGCTGCAGGGTACTGATATGCTGTGTTTGCATTTATAGGAAACCTGCGTGGATTTAACATGACAGCGCCAGCACTGCAGCAGTTTTTCCCTCAGGCTACAAGACATTCCCTCCTGGGGCCACCACCTGTTGGGGTCTCACTGAAGCCTCGGCTGGGCTTCCCCAACCTTCCCTTCCAGCGGCAGAACCGGACCTTCCGCAAGGTGCGTTTGTAGTTTCCAACTGTTGGAGAGTTCTGTGCTCGGTTTGCATTTGCAGCCATTGACTGTATTGTAGGTGGAGAACAAAAGAGAAAGGAGAGAGTCTTACAATGAAAACTATATTTTGCACCACGCTGCTGACACAGAAAGACACAAATAAGTCCATTCCTAAGGTTCTTGTGGTCCATATTTACGTTTATGATACAAAACTTTCTTGTCACTTTGTCCCCAACAGAGAGAATTCGTCAGAGCAGAACTGTTTAAACCTCAGATATAAAAGGAGCCTTTAGAAGTACCAGCTTCAAAGTAATTACAACAGAAGAAATCCTGGCCCAGTGCTTTGCTCTTCACAGAGCCTGAAGTTCTGTCCCATTAGCTTTCCAAAGCAGTTTTTTGTTCCCAATAGGACAGATCCCTCTGCCTCTTTGGGATGTTTTCTCTTTTTGAGATCAGGATCATACTTGTTCTTGTGGATTTTGCAAAACCAACATTATCTCTTTTTTTTTTTTTTTTGTAAAAACCTTTCTCACTTTCCACCATTAAGAGCTCTTTTGTATCCTGGAAATGGTGGTTGAATGAATTGACCAGTGCTTCCCTCCTCTTAGATTAGCTTTTGCACATTTGGTCCTATTCTGTCAAAAAGATGTGCTGGATAAGGTAGACTTCCCCTCTCGGACTGTCCTCTCCCCAGAGTCAGAAGGAAGGAGGATTATCTGGGACTGTTCTTTTTCCTGCCCACGCACCCCTTGCCATAGTCCCTCTGGAGTGATGGTGCTCTCTGCAAGCAACAGGGTCTCCTACAGCTGCTGCTTAAAGCGCTGGAGAAATGTCTTATGCTGCCTGTGGAATTCAAGTGTGTTGCTCTGTTTAACCACGTCAACTTGCCTGAAGCAAGACAATCCATTGTAAACCATCTATTCCTTTCTGTTAGCGTGTGCTGGAATTCCCGTTCCTGCCCCACAGCAAAAATCTGGTGCTTTGTGGGTGTTTTGGGTGTGAGGAAGGAGCGAGGGCTGGCGGTGACTCTGTCCCCATTGCAGGACTTCCAGAGGGGCCCTGACAGGAAGCGGGAACTGGATCCTGGTTCTTCATCTCAGACGCAGGGTGATGAGAAAATGGAAATCCCAGAGGGGGTGCAAGCAGGGTCAGAGCAGAACAACTCCTCGCCATGGACAGGTAAGGGGGAGCCTCTAGTGAAACAAATGTTTCTAGACATGATAAACTTCTCTTTGCTATTCCTGCAGCAATGACTGGCAGTGGCTTTAGTCTTAATCAGTTGCATTTCTCCTTAGTTGTAAATGCTTAAACTGCCTATGACAGCCCTCTGCTTCTTATGTCATTTTTCCTGGATATTTTTGGTTTTTATAAACTAGCTCCATATCTCTTGCATGGGAGCCTCTCAGAAGTCACTTTGGCAGTGAGCCCTGTTTAAGATGGTGGGGGAAAAAGCGTTTGAAATGAAAGCTTCCACATTGCCTTTCCCATGCTGAATTCAACATCTCATGGAGTCAAATACATGAAGCAGCAGCAGTTGCAATCAACATGCTAAGGAAAAGATGAGTTGAAAGAGTACCTGAACTCCAGTTGTCAGAACAGAACTGCTGGCACTGAATCTCTTACGGTCTCAGATACAATACAGATGTGGGAATGTTGTTTGTGACTGAAGAGTGCCTAATCTGAAAGTGCGGGCACAGGATGAGGATGTGACCAGTGTATATGCAATGTAGAAAATTACCTGATGAAATGGTTGTTGTCAGGTAGACACACCGCCTTGGCTCATTTTAATGTTCCTGTGATCAGGGCTCTCATCATGTAGGCACAGGACTGAGACCCACTTAGTAGACATAAACGTAGATTTATTTCTGGATAACGCCTCATACAACGATGTGTAATAAAACTCCAGTCTCCTAGATCATTATCTAACCTTGTCACCACCATTCTCAAATTCAGAATAAGCGAGTGTTCAGTATTATTTGCTCTAACAGAGTATTATTGGCGTTGGCCGTTCAGTTAGGGAACGTGCTCAAGGTGGCATGGTCTGCTTTGCTAAGGAGATCTCCTTCTGTGTTCCTGCAGAGCCAAGAACTCCGACAGAATCTGTGTTGAACACTGAGCCTGCAGCAAAAAGACTAAGGAGGTATTTATTGAATGGGGTGTTGAAATAGTTATTGGGTTTAGAATTATTGTCTAATTTTATTTTCTAATAATTAGGGCTGTACTGTACTGATGGCTAGCGTGTAGGAGGCATTTCAGATGCTTGTGGACAATTCAGCAGATCTCATGATGTTTGAGATCCAGGGTGCTGTAGGGTCTCTGCTGTGGGTGATCTGACTGTGGGAATGAAAAATGAGAGATGCAGCTCACACAAACATGCAACGAAGTGGAGTTTGCTCATGTGTTCTCCTGCCAGGATTCTTGTAAGAAGCAGAGTAGTTCTTTTCCATTCTGATGCATTTCTCTAATTTTCCGCCCTAAATGTCAGAAAGGGAAATGAGCAGCCACTTATCAGCAGAGAGGAAACACCTTTGGAATATTTTAGGTTGCAGTAGGTGTAGGAGAGGGTAGTTTATTTTGAGGAATAAGAAAGAGAATCAATACTCTCCAGTATCCAAGTGTGTATCCATGAGTGTCAAGTCCTGTATCCCTTCTACAAAGGCTGTTTTGCCAGTACCCCAGTCTATTGGGTAAAAATAGCCGAAGGCAATCCTATTATCGCAAGGGATGCACAGCGCACAGGCACGCCGGCCATGGCTGGGCCCTCTTGGCGCTCCCTGGGTGCAGGAGGGTGCTGAGGAGGCTGCATTGCCATCTGCTGGGAAGGCACATCACCGAACTCCCGGTGCCATCTGTACCTTCCCCAGAACTGTCGCTGTTGGCTGGTGCGGAGGGAGAAGAGGAGGGAGCGAATACAGATTTCTGGAGGCATTGATTTGAGAATTCTCCAACATATGTTAATGACTATGAGTCAGGACTCCTGGGTCCTCTTATCTTTCCTGTTAACAATTCACTGCGTGGTTTTGGACATGTTTCCTCACCTCTCTGTTTCCCATCTGTAGATCAGAGATGAATGGCGAGCTTTAGGGAGAATATTCCAGGATTACCTTGACGTTCAGATATTACCCTGATCGTGTACAACATTAAAGAGTGATAAATATTATGTGAGCAGGAAGCATCGTGAATTATGGACTCTGATTAGCAGGAAAGTAAATAAATTCAATTAAACTTTAATTATTAAAGCATCATTATTAAGCTTTAATTATTAAAGCTAAGTCAAATGCATTTGAGCGTATGCTTTGTTAATCTGTTTGCCAAAGCTAGTTTAATTTTAATTACATTAATATTTAGTAGGGTATTAATCAAAGTCCTGTTACATACACTGAAAAAAGAATCAAGTCTGAGGAATGACAGATCTCACTGCAGCAAGTCCGCTACTAGGAAAATGCTTTCCTAAGCAGTAGTTGGGGACTGCCAGATTTGATGCATATATTATGGCTGGTATTTACTTAGAACAGATCATTCCTTAGCGTTTTTCCAAGTGTTTCTGTTTACTTCCAATGAACAGATGATGTATCTCTGAAAAAAAAACAGTTCACTGTTCTCATATTACCCTTCGCAGATGAGAAGGGCATTCCCCCCATCCGTGTTAAAAACTTTTGTTTCGTGCTTCACGTTCCATTTCCCTTTGCCCAGAAATACCAGCCTCCTTCTTCACTTCAGGTTTTTCCCACTTCTACTTTTCTCCTATGTACCATCTGTATGCCTGGAACAACATCCTCATTCCAGTGCAGAAAGTACTCATCGTCTTCAAATCCTCCTCGAACACCCACTTCTTCCAGCATGGCCTGACAAGTATCCATATAAACCATTTTCTCTTTAGATCATGCTCATGGTGGCTTTTGTCCCTTAGATTTGCAGTTTAGACTGCAAACCCTTGCCCTGGAGTGCTGTCACCATCTGTGCGTGGTACAGTGTTGAGCCTGCTGGCACCACTTGACAAATAATGGGAATGCCAGCCACTCTTGTTTTCTTCTTGTTTGCACTGCCCAAACCCTGCTGCATATTTATAGCCGTGTAACCCAGTTACATTATCACTTATCAATCTGATAAATTATGCGGTGCCTGTGTGCTTGGATCACTGGATGCAGTACCTGCACTGTCTGCCTTTGTGGTTGTGTGGAATGTGCTCCCTGTTGGCAGAAGGACACCAGCGGGTGGGATATCGAGCTGGCTTGAGAGAGATGTTCAAGCCATGGTGGAAAGCGTTAGCCCTGATGGAAAAATGGGGCATGGAGAAAGATATTGCGAAGTACACTTTGTGCCCTCTGCAAGTCAACTGTTTGTTCTCAGCAGGCCCCAAAGGATCTTTTTCTCTCTGTAGCAGATCAGCAGTACCAAGTAAAACAGGGTCCTTTTGATTTGTGTCTTGTACAGCTCCGCTGCCCCCACGAGCAGACCTGTAGGCATTCTGGAACAAAACACGACTGATATGAGTAGAGCAGGCGGTTATGATGAAGTAAGAAACCACTGAGAAGCTGTTCGGTTCTGACAGGTCTCTGGGTGCTCCCTCGTGCACAGGGCAGCCTGGAGTACTGTCCAGGTATTGCAGTTTCTCTGCAGGTCACCAAACAAGACAGGAATGAGTTCTCAAAGCTCTTATTAAGAATATTTCCTGTATGAACTTATTTCACTGCAGGCCTCTTGCAGGAGAGGACAGTGATCCAAAACATCAGTTGTAACCTTCTTATCCAGATTATTTGGCTGCTGTTCTTGAACCTGTTCTAGAATACCCACTCTTCATTGTTTTTATTAATTTCTGCTGAATCCTTGCCTGAAATACCACTTCCAGTAGTTTATTGGTTTAGGGGTCTAGTGGAGAGCGTGGTAGCTTAGACCTCAGCCTGTGCCTTGGTGTGTCTGCTGAATCTCTTTGTCTGTAACATGTCGAATAAGGTTATTTTCTTGATATCCTTGAAGTGTGGCTGAGGAGTCTGCGTTGGAGGATGCAACAGACAGCAAGGAAGCAAGAGAGTCAAGCGCCCATGTCCAAGCTGATGGTGAGTTGCTGGGCACCATGATTTGCACTTTCACAGAACTCCTTGCTGGAACTGCACCTGTACATCAGCATCTGTAGATCACATGATTCTCTTCATAAAATGTCCTCCCTCCAGTCATCCAAACGTAGTCCCCTAAAAGCTGTTGCCTACCAAATGCAAATGATGGGAAGAGTTTCCCTCTTTAATAAGGATTTTTTTGGAGAAAGGTTTGTGAGCTGGGCTTATCGCCAAGAGCACTGTGAGGAAAGCTCTCTGACTTCATTCACCTGCTGCTTTGTTTTTCCTGTCATCACTATTTTGGTCTAAGGCAGCTAAAAGGACTCTTTCTTCTTAGGTACAGACATTGCAAAGGAGTACACAGCTGAAGATCTCTCTAAAGAGAGGAAATTCTCTGAGGAACCAAAGGCTCCTGAGGTAAGTAGACACCACTCTGAGCAGGCTGGGGTGGTGCAGAACATACAACCTCCCCCTCCATCCCAGAGAAACCCGTTGCCAGTGGGAACCAGATGGCACCCACGTCTGGAACTCTTGTCTCCTGCTGTAAGCTGTTGTCCCTGGCAATAAGGCATAATATGTCTGCAATTAGTGCGCAGTCTGCTCTGACTTGCTGCTTTTGTACCTCTGCTAGTCTGTACCTTACCTACTGCTGGATGCTGGGGTTCTATAGCATTTCACTATTCATCTGGAAAGATGGAAAGTTGAAGTGAAAGAGCGACTGAAAAATACATGTATTGAGGGCCATAGCTTAATACATCCTTTATGTCGCTGAACAGCGGATGTAAAAAAATTTGGATGATGTTAGTAAAGATGCAGCCGCTCTGGCATTTGCCATCACAGCAGGTATGAGCAGATAGTGGGAGTCTGTGCTTTTGAAAGGCAGCTTGCAAAAATGAGACATAGGTGAAGCCAGCAACCTGAGAGTCTTTTGCATGAAATACCTTGCCAGCATGCTTGATGTTAAACCAGGAACTTATGCTGCGTAAATCTGTGAGCAGACAAAGATTTATTTAACCCGTGGTGTGAGTAACACTTGATAGTCTTCCATAATTGGAGACATCTATTGTTGTGATCAAATGTATCATCCTGCCCTTTTTTGGCTTCCTTACTCCATCAGGTGTGGTGCTGAGTTGCTTTTAGTTCTGCAGTGCAGAAACATGAGCTGAATGTGTCCCTTACCAGCACATTGTTTGTTGCTCCAGTCTCCAGAGACTG
This sequence comes from Patagioenas fasciata, assembly GCF_037038585.1. Lineage (NCBI taxonomy): Eukaryota > Metazoa > Chordata > Aves > Columbiformes > Columbidae > Patagioenas > Patagioenas fasciata. The sequence continues at coordinate 6,459,609 of NC_092539.1, forward strand.
AATCATGTGTGTCTACAGAGGCTGTAGAAACAACCGTCTGCGCTAATAGGCCTGATACTATCACACAGGGGTCACCGATTTAGCAGCATTGTGAGAAGGAGTGTCTGTGAAAGTCTTTCTGGTCAGCCTCCTGTGAATTCAAGCTTAAATGTGTTTTCTTAAGGGGTAGAGAGCTTACGTCGCATACAAATAGTGGGTGCAATTTTTAGTGTTTTCTACTGAGACTGGACTTAATCTTGACTTGTTTTGGCAGATGTTGAGCTCTGGAGGTTCCCTGAAAGTGACTATCCAGCAGAGCAGCGAGAGCAGAGCTATCAGTACAACAGCTCTGAAACCAGGGCACTGGACCTGTGAGGTGGGCGCAGCTGATCCCGGCCCTGAATCCGTCCTTAAATTCTATTGTTATATCTGCAAGACCAACTGCTGCAGTCAGCAGGTAAAAATCCACAGGTCTGACTGGGATATGGGTGGTCGAGAGAAGTGAATTAGATGGCCAGGTGCCATGGGGAGGTGCAGCAGGAGACTTGTTAGCAAGGGCTCATGATTTGGGAACAAGGAACATAAAAAATGATGACAAGCCAGCAGATAAACCTCTCCTGAGGAGCTGGAAATCAACCTGCTAGAGAGCGAATGTGGGTGGATCTACAGGCAGCCATGCTCTTAAGCTTTTATACCATTTCATTGTTAAACAGCAGTCAAGAGAACGGAAAGCAAAGCTCATACCTATTATTTTCTGTATTTTGAATGCATTTAAATTGATCTTTCTCCCAACTTCTCTCTCAGAATTTCCAATCCCACATGGCTGGAATTCAGCACCAGCAGCGACTTGGGGAGATTCAGCACATGAGCAACGTTTGTTTTGTTTCACTGCTGCCCATGGTGAAGGAGCAGAAGGTGCTGGCAGAGAAAGATGGGTAAGTGTTGGTCTGCACTAGAAAACACAATCTGAATGTGGGCCTACACAGGTTCTAGAGTTCTTCACTGCACCAGGATGTACCCCCGTGTTCTGGGTAAGATACAAAATCCCTCTTGTTTCAGGGCCCTTAATCTCCTTCAGGCAACTTTCTTCCTGCTGAAGTGCTGCCTTTGACCTGCTGTGTAGTTTTTAATACACTAGATGAAGTTGGAAACTTGTTTTAACTGGTACTTTTCTGTCAGTATGAGCTAAAACAACCTATATAAATGGCTGGGAGGGGAGAACATAAATCTGAGCCTGTAAAGATAGGAATGCTGCAGAAAACAATGCCAAGAACAGATTGCAAGCTGCAGTATTCCTTGGAGAATGCAAAAATGTGTGACTTACAGATATATCTGTTCTCACTTCAGAGAGACCCAGCAGCGATGGTGTAACACTTGTCAGATACACTTCACAGGGGATCTAATCAAACATCGCAGGACCCCAGAACACAAGGTAACAGCCACAGCGTGGATTTCCTCTTTGCACTGACTTCTTGGGGGGCTGAGTGGAAGTGTGTAGCATCTCTTGCTCCCCAGGCAGTAAAGTGATTGGAGAGATGTACATAAAGTTCTGCCAGTAACATCCTTGCTGTCTAAGGGTACTGCCATGCTACCTCCTGCCTCTGAATGCTGGCATTGTTAGAACTTGTTTTGCTCTGCATGTTTTCCATCTTTTTGGCAGATAAGAGCTGGAGAGTGCTTTCTGCTGAAAATATTACTTTCTTTGTGGTTCTCCCTGTTTTACATGCAGGGCTATAACTTTGTTTCACTCCAAATTTATCTCCATTCCTCCAAAGTGGTGCCTCTTGTGACTTACTGCATTGTCCCTCTTCCCTTAGCTGGCCAAACGCTCGCTTCGTCCTTTCTGCACTGTCTGCAGCCGCCACTTCAAGACCCCTCGCAAGTTTGTGGAGCATATGAAGTCCCCTGAGCACAAACAGAAAGCCAAAGAGGTGACACTGCCTGAGTGGGGAGCTGCACAGGACTGGGGCAGCTACACTGTGGAGCAGGTTAACTTTCTGCTTCCCTGACTGTTGCAGGGATGGAAGGAAAATGTGCAGCTCTTCCAACTCTGTTTTAATTTTCATCTTTTGCTGGACTTCAGTTGTTAGAGCTTAAAGGAACTGGGTGAATATTAGATGTGTCTGGAAGTGAGATAGCTTTGTGCCTCTCTTGCAGTCCCTTCTGCTCATCAGATGGAGTCTGTTCAGGGTCTGGGGTCTTCCCTGGTTAAATGGAGAGTGCTCAGGTGATCCGACCTTTGTTTTCTGTGCCTGACAGGTGAGGCTGGGAGAGAAGGAGGTGGGCAGCCCAGAAGATTCAGAGGAGTTGATCACAGTGGATGCCGTGGGCTGTTTTGAAGACGATGAGGAGGACGAGGAGGAAGAGGAGGGGGGAACTGGTGAGGAGGAAGACCTTGATGTAGCACTGATAGAGAATGAGGATTCTGCTGCCAAGCAGGTATGCCGTGCAAAAGGAGAAGGAATGACCTGAAAATCTGCTGTGGGCTCCTGTGACTTAGTCGATCTTAACTGCTTGAGTTCAGGGTTTCAAGAGTACATTCAACTTTGCGCTCTGCAGCAGGAGGGTGAGGGCTCTGAGGTTTTTCCAGACCACAGGATGATACAAAAGAGAATCAGGCACTACCTGTGGGATGCAGGAGAGTGTTTCTGCTGTGCAGCTCCTACTGGTGTCTTCAAACATTACTTTGTTGTTGAGGAGCATAAGCAACATTCTTTCAGTAGAGAGAATTTTTAACGAAGCCTTTGGCGTAGTCTCTTTGACTAGCCCAGCAGTAGCTTGATCTCATGGCAAACATACGTGTGGACGTTTATCTTGATAAATATCATTTTCCCAATTGCAAGCAGTTACCAAGAAGGAGGTACATGGCCAAGCTACTTCAGGCTTGGAGTGCAAGGGGTGTTTTAACCCCTGTAATGAAGTGGCCTCCTGACAGTGGGTTTTGTATCTGCCCTAACCAGATGCTGTGCAACTCTGTCTCTGGTATGTGAATCCTCTGGTTTGCTCTCAAGCTTACCAGAAGAGTGTAAGAGCCCAGGAGGGAAATCAGCATAGATACAGTAGGCACTAATGTTCTTTTGGTTTCCAGACTGGGCTGAAGGAAGTGTCTTTGGAGGATTACGAAGGAAGCGAGAAGTATTGTCCAGACACAGCCTATGGTAAGCGAGCGGAGTTAAGCACAAAGGCCCACAGAGCCTTCTCTGGCCACGTGCTCTATCTGTACGAGAGGACGGTCTCTCCCTACTGCTGTAATGAGTTCTTGGGCCATAGTGCTCAGCATCTGCATTGGACTGGTGCAGGTCACTGCTGCCTGGAGAAAGAGTCAAACGTTGCTTTATTACTGTGTGATAAAACATAAGGATGTGATTGATGTTTGTCAGCTGCCTTTTGCCTTGAAGAAGAAAGAAAGAGAGACAGATACCTTACTAAGGTAGGAGATGGAACAAGTAGGGCAGGAGTGCTGAAGAAAGGTAGCAAATGAGGGATGCCATGGAGAGATGGAGCCTGAAAGCATGTTGATTTCCAACAGAAATGCAGCTTGCATAGAGATACTGAGCAGTACTGACAGTATCAAGCTCTCTGCCAGAGCCCAAACTGTGCATGTTTCCTCCGCTTCAGAACCCCCACGCTCTACCTAGCGGTTACTCAGACATGTTGCTGGACTGGTGGGCAGTGTTGCCTCTGGATGGCCGTCTCTGGTCCCCAACCTGTAAGAGATTCTGACTTCAAACCTCTAACAGCCACTCGTTGTGAGGAGGGCAGCTCTGCAGAGGCTGGTTTGTGCCCAAGGAGAGCTCTGTTTACACCAAACTTCCATATCGCTGTAACCTTCCACTATCGTGTGGCAGATGGAATAATGATTCATGCTGTGAATGTTCTCTGCGTGTTCCTCTTGCGAGCCTGCTGTCTTCTGCTTGGTTTGATCCCATTACATTAGACCACATGTTCTCTGTAGTTTTCCATTGTATTCTTTTTTTCCCTTGTTTTTTCCCCTTAATGCTCTGTGTAGTTTCTTTGCTCTGGCAGCTAGATTTCTCTCTGAATATCAACCACACAGCCATTCCATGGTAAGATGAGATATTCAGCAAGTCATCTTGCAAATCCCTGATTAACAGAAGCAAAGCTTTCCACTTTTCTTTTTCTCCCTCCCCTTCCCTTTTAACATGCTTTCATTATTTGAGTTCCATTCAATGTGATCTGTGATTTCCCTTCCCCTCCCGTTTCGCAGGCCTGGATTTTCTGGTCCCCGTCGCAGGTTACCTCTGCAGGCTGTGTCACAAATTCTACCATAGCGACTCTGCTGCCCGGCTCGCACACTGCAAGTCCCTGATGCATTTTGAGAACTTTCAGGTTAGACCCTTTGGCGATTGCATGGCCTGGCATTTGTTACCCCCGTGCGTCTCTTCAGCGAATCCACCACGTTAGCTGTCTTCAGTTCATTTCCATCATCCTTGGTGTCCATTGTGCCATAGCTTTCTCCTGGTGTGCTCTGTGTTTGTCTCCCATCACCCCTGTAGATCTAAAGCCAGTCCAGTTCTGCTTCCCAGCTACTGCTGCTGTCATCTTGTTGCCCATTTCTGGCTGGAAATCTTCCTCAGAGTGTCTGCTCTGTTTGCTGAACCTGTGGAGTCTGTCCTTCAGTCTAGGCCTCTTCTCAGTTAGACAGATGACAGGTGGGTCAAGATGGGGGAGGAACAAGCGACAGAGGCTGTTCCTTTTAAACAAGGCTGGTACCTCTGCGTATCCTCATGCGATACTGCAGGAACAGCCCCAATAGCCAAAATTGCAGGGGCCTGGTAAAATCGGGTATTCACCTCAGAAATCTGGAAACTTAACATTACAGACTCTTTATGTGACAGAAGCCACAAACTGGTGAGAGTCCATTTGGTCCCCAGGGTCAGCCTGCAACAGGAAGTCAGTCTGTCTGTCTGTCTGCTCCCCTTCCCTAGAAACTCCTTAGCACAAAGCTCTGCTGACTGACGCTGCTCCTTTGCTTTACTTGGCTCCACCTAAAGAAGTTGTATTGCCCCTTGCTGCTTTTGTATCTAGAAGCTTTTCCTCCTGGGCTGGCCTGGAATCTGCCTCCATCATTCTGTCCTTGTTGACTTGCCAGGGGGTGAGGGGCCTGGATTAGCACCTTGTGGTGGGTACGCAGGGCTCGCACGGTCTCTGTCCTCTCCATACCCGCGCAGGAGAGCAGAATTCCCTGACCCTGGCAAGGCCAGAGACTCCCACACTGACTTTGTCCTCTGCCTGCACTCAAAACCTGCTCCAGCAAAAGCCATTGTGCTTCCCTACCACAGATATATCCAGCTTTTATTACTGTTTTGTTTTTTTTTTTTAAAAAGGCAAAATCAATAGTGTTTATCTGCTAGTCTTCAGACAGTTTAACTACACTATTCCTAGTCAACCATCACCGCCTCTGGAAAGGGGTGGGGAGCTGCAGAAGCCAACGCTTAGAGCAGTGGATTTGGAATGGCAAGTAGCAGGAGAAGACCACAGCTGTTCTTCATGGCTGCTCATCTTCTCCCACTCCTGCAGCTAGTCATCTCGGGACTAAAGGAATTGGCCTTGCAATTTTCCTGGCTTATTTTAGATCAGCTTAGAGTGAAACTGCAGCAGCAGTGTGTTATCTCCATTTTGGCCCACTTAGAACTGAAATGGGATGCTCTTCAAATGGATGCCAGAGTGACCTGGAGGGATTATACATGACAAGAGTCCAACCTTAAATACCTGCAAGCAGATAACTATTATTCTTGGCTGCCTGGATGCCTTGGCGTTTTCATAGTCTTGGGTTAAATCATTGCCAGTTCATGGGGTACTGTCCTCAGAGGGTTTCAGAGGAGGGAACTGTCTGCTGGTGAGGCAGTTAACAGCATCACTCTGAAAACAAATTGATGTGCTTGGACCTGGTTTAGTTCAGGTACAACATTATGACTTGAATGATTTAGTTCCAGTGTGTTTTGATATTCCACGTTTCCCATTATTTGAGGACAGGGAAAGAGCAAGCCTGCAATGATAAACTGGATTACAACGTGAAGCTGCCTGTCTGATGTGCTGTAATTCCACAGCGCAGACTACAGTAGCACTGCTTAAGGCAGTGGTACAAGCCAGCGCGCTCAAAAGTTTCCTTAAATTGTCAGGTCTGATACTTCCCAGTTCAAGGGACCCTTAGCAGAAAGCTGAGAGTTGATTGTGGAGGGAACTGTTATGGAAAAGAGGGAGCTTTGTTTTATTCCTTTAGTTCATGCTCTGTCTGGGTCTTGAAGACCAGATTCCTGCTGCATGTTAGGCAGCTATACAGAGTTGCTGTTTTTCTGAAATCCAGTCTTGGAAATTGCTAGTAGCCATTTTAATCTCTTTACAGACCTCTACTGGTTCATCGTGATGTGCAAGTGAGTAATTCTATTGGTGATATGCTTATCTTTATTCTCTAGAGAACCTCAGTACCTTTTAACAAGAAGATATTCTTGATATCTTAGTGTTCCTGTCAACAGTTTCACTGGCTGCACAGATTGTATCAGCAGAGTGAAAAATCTTAAGCCTTCAACTTAAGTCTTTAACTGATAAACATTAAATCACATCTCTGTAGCTGAGGGCGGTGCATAGCCCCGTGTATCAGGGTACATGTCCAGAGTTACGTCCTGGCAGTAGCTGAAGCAAGAGCTGTCACTTGCACTGTTACATCTACAGAGTCCTGAGTCTGACTGAGATTGACAGTTGCCAAGCCATGATTGTTGTCTTGGGAGCCGCAGGTCTGCCATGCACTCGCTCAGCATTGCTGTGAGAGGGACTTCAGTTTTTAATATTGCCACTTTTCCTCGCAGGAGCTGACCCTTCTCTGCCCGAAAGCCTCAGCAGCCAGGCCAGGAGAGCTGTTGAGACAAGTCGTGCCCCTGCAGATTGTAGCTGCCACTCACCGCTGTTTTTGTACAGGTTTTCCTGGACCAGCTGCTACTTGCTGCAGTGACAGGAGCTGAGCTGGGCTCGTCCCTCATGTTGGTTTGTTTGTATTTGCAGAGATACAAGGCAGCGAGGCATCGCGCTGTGGCTGCCTGCCCCGAGGCTCCTTTGCATTCCCAGGGCTCCAGCTCCCAATTGCTGGGTGATCCGAAACAGCCTCCTGCTACAGCAGCAGATACCAGGAAGAAGATGAATGATGATTATGGGATAGGCACAGAGCTGTCAGCCCTGCAAGAACAAGCTTTGAGGGCTGCGGAGGGTCAGGGTGAGCTGGCCACCTCTGTAGCGGGGGGCAAAAGCCTTGCCGGTGTGACTGATGATGTAGCCGGAATCATGGTTGTAGAAGAAGAAAATCTACAGGAAGAAAGCAAGTCCACTGCCACTAGTGCCGACTGCCCACTCGCCGAGGAGAACCGCGCCGCGGAGGGGTTGTTGGGACACGCTGTGTCTGAGGAGGAGGAAGCCAGGCAGAGGGAAGGCGCAGACGACTGCCAGGATCCAGAGGATGGAGGAGGGGGTTTGGGACAGAATGAGGCAGCAAACGCAGGCCAGGAGGCAGAGCCTTCGTCCCTGGCCAAAGGTGAGGCAGGCAGTCTTACCTCTGCTGGGTGCAGACGCTCTACTAGGCGCAAACCCAGATAGAGTGGCCTTAAAGGGAGAGCCCTTTAAATATATTTGGTGGAAATGTTTATTTTCGGAGTCTTTTAATAGAGCAGAAACCTTCAATTTACTGCTGTTTTTATTTTAAGAATAAAATAAGCCTGGCTTTAGCGTGTCTAATACAGGATGGTGTTGGTTGTTACTTGTACAGTTGGGATATAGTGATTATGTGGAAAGACTTGGATTGTTGAACTTGAAAGAAGACAGGAATGTGATTTCCACAGGGGACAGTGATCATGAAGCAGATGGATGCAGACTTGACTTTCCTCTGTTCTTTGTAGTTCCTCTCGTTTCCTTTCCAGGCAGAGGAAAGGTTTGTCTCTTGGGAGAGTGTGTACCTAATTCTGCTCCTCAGAACAGGATCCTTTCAAAGATGCGCACTCTTGGACAAGCACCGTGTCCTAAGCTGGGCAAGAATGCGCATCTTGGTCCTTTGTTAATATCACAAGGCTTAATACAGCCTGTTCTCTTAGTTTAATCTCTCAGGAACAGATTGTGTTTCTAACTGATTTTAATAAAACAGATTTCTTATAAATAACCACTTTAACTTTCCAAAAAGCTCCTTTAACTCTACAGAAGTAGAACAAGATTTGTTTCACAGTGCTGGTCCCAGGCCATCCTGACAAGATCACAAAGTTTCAGACTGGAATGCTCAAGCTTGTTCTTGTCAAAATGTACAAGCCTCTGGGCTTTGTAGAGCTAAGGCTGTGCAGGGGACTAACCAGGCTGTTCTGCCACTCTCTAAAGCCTGATTCTTTAATGGCAGCTTAAGGAGTTAGGCAGCTTCCAATTATAAGTCAAAACCATCCCCTTGGAAGGGGATGGAAGAGTCCGGTGATCTGGGACCATCTGCCAATATTTCTTACATCGCCATTAATGTGAATAAAGGGGAAGCTGGAGTTCCAAGGCAGGAGCTGGCCTAGCGCTCCCTTCTCAAAATCTGTCACCAGATTGTGACTGTCACTTAGGGGCAAGCCTGGGGTCAGGACAGCCCCCACCTACTGTGCTTTTGGAGGGCAAGGCAAGAGCCATAACACTCCTTGCTTGGATTTAACAGCATAAAAGAACAGAGATCATTTTTCCCGGGCCTGCTCACAAACACCCTGCACAGCATCGCGTTTCCTACAACCAGCTTTAACCATGTGTCAGTGCCAGGCTCACGCTGGGGAGCAAAGAGAACCAGCTCTCCTACAGCCACCTGTGCGCTTCTGCACCTACCACAGCTAACGAAAAACATGTAGGTGAATGGCAGGACACAACCATAGGAAGGAACAGATAACGGGCACGAGGGACCTCTCGTATTCAAGTTTTACATTAATTTGGTGACCAGTAAATGTTCCTGTAGCAATACGAACTTAGAGTTCGTGGCCAGCACGCTAGACAGGAGGCTGTGAGCCCTGCACATCGGGTTCCGTGTGCTGCTGCCTGCTCTGCTGCTGGAACTCCAGGCGCGTCTGGCGGTTGGACTCCAGCAGTTCTCTCAAGCAGGCATGTAGATGATCGTTCTTCTCCTCCAGGTGATCCAAGCAGGAGTTGATCTGGTCCAGCATGGAGTTTATTGCTGCATATTCTAAAAGGAAGGGAAATGAGAGATAGAACATCAGTACGTTGTCACTGCAGTCAGTGAAGGGAGCGAGAGCTCTTGCAAAACACTCTCACAGCACTTTGGCTGTGCCTGACCTGCGTGTGAAATGCAACTGGATCCAGCATGTGTGTTTACCCATCAAACAAGACCAATGGGAAGCTGCAGAACTGGTAACAAGACCCAAGACAAGGTACCTGTGGGCAATCCAAACCTGTTCTGCACACGTCTGGCCACCTTTGATCTCCTACAGAAATAGCTGAGCCCTGGTTGTGTGTAGCAAGCAGCCATCCCCATTGCAATGCTTCAAATAAATCCCAAGGGCTACTCAGCCTTTTTAGCTGCCTTGGGGATCATCTTTCCTGATGAGGGCGCAGACATTTTGGCAGTGCGCTGAAGCATTTACTACATTCTGTGAATTATCTGTGTAAGGCTCCTGGGCTGGGATGTGCTTCACGAAGCCTGGCTGGGTCATGCTGTGGCACTGTTATTTCCAAAGTGAGGGAAGGGGTGGGCATTGAGTCTGTCCACAGGATTTTCATGCGCCATTAAGGCTTTGGGTACTTCAGATTAAAACCAAACAGTCCAGACAGTTGGTTCCCTGGGTACAGTTTATTATTCACAGCACTTGTTTCAAATGCAGAAGCCTTGGCCTCGGTACACTGGTAATTCACAGTGATGCATATTAACACTGTTAATTGGGTGACAATAGCTGTGCTGCCCTGATGAAACGCTTGCTTTTGGACTGCTCCAAGCAGTATTCACACAGTCCTAAAGAATAACAAAAATAAACCAAACTGGGAAACCAGATAAGATAAACCTCTCCTGACAAGTTACTCAGGAACCCTGCAGGGTACAGGAGACCCCAGGCAGAGCCAGGCCCGTGTTCTTTAAGAGCTGAGCAGGTACTGAGAGGCCGGTATTGAGCTGGTGTTTGTGTGTATCATGGGCTGCAGGATGGGTGGTCCAGCCCACAGCTCAGCCCTGCGGCTGGGAACGATCCACCCGGCTCCTCTGAGCAGCTGCGGAGTGTCGGAGCCAAGTGTGACACACACAGCGCCGGGCTGGAGCGGGGCTCGGAGCTGACAAACGCAGAGGAGGATGTGGGAGGGTGAGGATGTGCTCCGGGCACCTGGTCCTATGGGTAAGGCTTGAGTCGCGCTGAAATCCCCCAGTCTCACAAGCCCAATTTTACTCCTCCTGGCTGCTCCCTTTACGCTTTTGCAGGCATCCCACACCCCCTGATGAAAATGCTGACCAGGAGTATGGCAATTGTGGTTTTTTACTCCTCTGCATTCTTACAAGAACAGTTGCCAAAAATAAGGTTTCCAATTTGAGATCAAGGAAGTGATGCACAGCTCCACGAGACCAGGAAATAGCTGCAGAACTTCATGACCAGCTACTGCACACAGAGCCCCAGCTAATTACAGGAGCAACTTAACGCACAGACCTGATGTAGGTCAGATTTAGTGACTTTCTCTGTCACATTCACTGTGTCTCTTTGCTCTTCCAAAAGTCTGAAACGCAAACCACTGTGATGATGCAAAACAGTGAATCCTCTTGGGGTGTTCCAGGGCAGAAACGATCCTGGAACAGCCACAACGATGAGATTCACCTGTGCGGGTCACATCTGGGAACCGAACGGTGTTTTGGGAAACAGCACAGCCCAGCTCTTCACCATTTTCAAGAGAAGAGTAGCAAAGTGTTTACTCTTTGAAAGATTTCCAGTTTTACGAGTAATCTGTACACACAGATCACAGCTCTGCCCTGCTCTCACTTCCTGCATTGGCTCTTTCTAACTGGACAGGACGGTATCAGAAATCACCTGGGTGCTGTAGAAATGCCCAAAAGTGGAACTTGCCAAGCGAATCGCATTAAATTCACTTTTTCCACCCACGACTACTTCTCCCAGATCTGATCACATTATCTGCTCCGCAGTTTGAAAATCTTAACGTCCTCTTTCTCCTCGGTCACCTGCGCCGCGCACACCAGCAAAAGCACAGAATATTCTTTTTACAACAGAAATAATAAGAAACGCCCGGGCAGCAGCACGCAGGAGCTCAGTGCCCCATGGCCGGGGGGAATCACCGCCCCCGTGTGTCCGGACCGGCCCCGCTCGGTTTCCAAACGCGGGCACCGCTGCCAGCGGAGCCACAAAACATCTGGGAACAGCTGGGCCCTGTCACTCGCAATCCCCCCGGCCAGGCCGCCCCTCCCCGCCGGGCCGGGCCGCCCCGCGCACCTTCCTCCCCGAAAGTGTCCCCGTCCTCGTCGCCGCTGCCGCCCGCCGGCACGTGCGGGTCCCCGTTGGGCCCCGACATCCCGCGGCCGCGCGTCGGAACCGGCCGGGCGGCGCGTCCGTGCGTCCGCGGAGGCCGCCAGCCAATGGGAAAGCTGCGCGCCGTGCGCGTCACGCGGGCCGGCCGGCCAGCCCCGGGGTAAAGCTTGTGGTTAGCGCGCAGGGCGCGGGGCGGGCGGTATGCGGGCGGGAATCGCGAGTGGCGGCAGCTCCGAGCTGCCCTTGCTTGGGTCTTTTCCCCAAAGGCGCTCCCAAAGCGAAGCGCTCTCCTTTGCCCTACGGTGTCCTCAGCCCCGCAAGGCCTCTCCATCCCCTGCACTGTCCCAGCCACAGCGCGCACCGTCACAAGCGAGTGGATTTGGGCACGAAGTGAAGTTTCCTCAGGGGCCACCGTGCGCACCCAGCGCTTCTTTCCCCACGCAGCTCGTGATCCCCCGGACAGCGCCTCTGTCCCCAAACCGCCCCGCGGGTGCTGAGGCCGCAGCAGCGAGGGCTTTGCTGCTGAACTCCGAAATGCAGCCGCGTCTCCGGCCCCGTTTGTCCCCTGAGTCACCCCAGGTCACCTTCAAACCTCCTCCCACAAGGAAGCAGCACAAGTCACTTCGCCCTTCCCTTGCCTTTGGCCCGGTATCGGTCAGACCTCACACACCCTGCGGAAATCTGCTTGCCTGTTTTATTTTATCCCTGGGAGAGGTGTCATTGGGATGAAAATAGAGCATTAATTCAAGCAGTGCTCCTGAGATAAACCTGGTTTAAGGACTCCGTTATTAAGTGGGTATTTGGGGCAAAGAAGAAATAAAAGGTTGTGTCCTCATTTAACATCGCAGCCCGCTATTCTTTCCCTGCGGTCACCCCGCTGCAGGCACTTGGCTCCATGTTGTATGCCAAGTACGGAAACTGAACATTAGTGTAATTGATGCTCATAATCACACTTTAATGAGAAAGATGACGACTTTCAGTGTGAAGGTTTGCACTTGCACTGCAGGCACACGCTGGGCAGAAGCAGCAGCCCCCACTGGGCAGGACGTGCCCTCAGAGAACGTATTTATTTACACTTTATGCTTTTGTGTCTTCTCAGCAAGCCCGGATTTTATAATTGCTGTAAGAACACAGGGCCGCGCTCGCTGCGGCTCCCTGCAGCCAGCCAGCCTCGCCCTGCCCGCCTCGTGTGGGGTTCGACACCGCTGCCGCTTCCCCACCTCAGCGCGACGCCGGTGCCGCCATTTCGGGGGCGGGGGACGCGTCGCGGGGCGGTCCCTTTAAGCAACCCCCCCTCCCTTCAGGCGCCCGCCCGCGCCGTGCCGGGAAGATGGCGGCCGCCGGTCGGGCCTGGCGGGCCGCTGCGCTGCTGCCGGCATGGCGGCTGCGGGCCCCGGGCCGAACCTACAGCGCCGCGGCAGGAGGGGGCGGCAGCGGCGGGGGCCGCCTGCTGCTGGGCGCTGCCTTCGCCCTGGGCGGCGGTGCCGGCCTCTACCTGGCGGCGCGGCACCGCCTGTGGGAGCACTCGGCCGCTGAGGTAACGCGCTGCCGGGCCCCGCTCGCCGCCTCCCGCCCTCCCGGCCGGTCCCCCCGCGGCTCCTCCCGCCGCCATCCCCGCGTGGGGCACCGGGCACGTTCCCTTCCTGCACCCCGGGCCCTGGCGAGGCCCGGGCAGGGCAGGCAGGAACCTCAGGGAGGGTGCGGGCGGTTTCTTTTCACTCGGGGGACCGAGCGGGTGGTTTTGCTCACGTTTCTGTGAGGAAACCGCTTAAAATTGTGCAGAGGAGGCCCCGGCAGCGCTCTGTGCGAGCTGTGAGAAATGTCTGTCAGCGAGAGCTCGCTGGGATGCGAGCAGCGTTTTCTGTTAGAGTTGGTGCTTTCTCCCAGCGCCCACGGAGGGTTGTGTAACCCAGTAAATTGCAAATGAGAGACAAAGTTAGAGGACATTTGCTTTTTAAGGTGTGAGTGATGGTTGGCATGGCCTGTCGGGTCGCTGAGGTATCACAGTGCTGGGAGACGTCCCTCACCCCATGTCTCCCTGCCCTGGCTCAGTTGTGCGCTGGTTGGTTAATCCCTGGAATATTAATTTAGGCAGACTCAGGCCTAAAATCAGCAGCAAACTGCTTTCCACACCCTGTGGCCTCAACATTGAGGGAGAGGAAATCGCATTTAAAAGGTTTTGATTGAAAGATGATTAAAATATCCTTGTGTTTTTCTTTAGTTTCAAATTTCTATGTAGAGGGGTAAGCTGCCTGGATATAAAATCTTTTTCTGGCTGTGAGTAGGAGTTGCCAGCACATTAAATATGTTTAGAAAAAATGGTATTTGGTCCCAGTAGAAGGTGAATATTTGTGATGCCATTTGGAGAAAGCATCTGTTAGCCAAGATATTTTGATGATCAGATGTTGAAACTGAATGTCAGTGACTGTGACTTCGTGACAAAAATAAGGGTGGAAGGTAATATTTATATTTTTACTAGAAAATGGAAGCTTCTGATCTCTTCCTTCCCCAGCTGCCTGCAGGGAGCCTGCAGCTCACTCTCTACCAGTATAAAACGTGTCCTTTCTGTAGCAAAGTCCGAGCTTTTCTTGATTATCATGGACTGCCATATGAAATTGTGGAAGTGAACCCAATCATGAGGAAAGAGATCAAATTTTCTTCCTACAGAAAGGTGCCTATCCTGCTAGCCAATGCTGGAAGCCCTCTGGTAAGTCCTACTGTGTCAAAAGCTTGATTTCCCCACAAGCAGTGGTTTGGAGGCTTGTGTCTGTGGTTTATCACATGCAGTAGAATCTGTAAATCATCTTTTGTTCTATCAAGAGCCTAAGGTTTGTTTCGTGCTTCATGGCCCCTATGGCTTGGCCTTGCTAGAGTTTTTTGTTGCTTTTTCTTACAAGTTGTTTGTGTAGTGACTTTATAATCCAGTGGTTATCTACTTTGTATCAGCCCTTATGCAGGGGCTTATATCTTGTGGGAGAACAATGAGATCTTAATACTGACAATTCAACTTGACTCTTTTTGTGTTAGTGTTGCTTTCTTCCTTCGCTGCTAAGAACCTAAATCCAAAGCCCACTAGTGTGTGTCTGGCCCTCTGCTTCTCTGTTGTCAGAATGTGAGACAAATTTGAAATGGTAATATCAAACCATCACAGAAGAGATCTGAATGTAGGGCTGTCTTTAGATATGCAGGGACTTCTGTGGAAATGCAAGGGAGGAAAAAGGACTGGGAGCCTCAGCGTGCAGGGGAAAGGGTTTGGAAGAATTTCCTTTTCAATTTCACCCATCTCTTCTAAAAGTTTGTTTTAATTCTGTTTTTCAGCAATTGAATGACTCTTCAGTGATCATCAGTGCAATAAAGACTTACCTCATTTCCAAGTAAGAAAATGGGATAATGGGAAGAAGAGTTGAATGTGAATGGCCATAGCGAACTAGAGATTGAGAAAACTCTCTTGGAGCCAGTGATAAGTGTCCTGCTGACCTTGGTCTCTGAAGCTCTGGGTGTTTGGCCCAGCAGACCTGACCCTGGCTGTGATGCTGTGGGTGGTCCATGTATACGTTGTGATGTGCCTGCAGTAAAGCAAAGCTTTAACCTTTCAGATTTACTTCTGCACCTGTGAGATTCTCTTTGCACAAAACCTACTTAAATATGGACTAGCATTGTTGCTGGAACTAAGATTGCAATTAGCCGGTTATAACATCTAGAATGAAGTGAAATTGCTGTTAGGTCCATGCTACAAAGCACTTGAGAGTGGCAGGAAGTTTTATGCCTTCAAGAGCTTCTGTTCTGACACTAACAGTTATTTGCAAGTAACTGTTCCAGACTCTTCAAAATTTATCTCAAATAGAATTTGGAGCCTTGTGGACTTATTTTCAGTACAATACATTTTAAAGTGTGTATCTTTTGATCTATCCTTTGATCTGCTCATTTTCGTAGCAGCTGGATCAGTGCTGTGTTTCTGTCCACAGGAGGAATACCTTGGAAGAGATCGTGTCCTTTTATCCTCCTATGAAAACTGTGACTGAGCAAGGCAAGGAGGTATTTGAGTATGGGAATAAATACTGGCTCATGCTGGATGAGAAGGAGACAAAGCGAATCTATCCTGTCAATGAAGTGAGAGTGTAAGTGCTCTGTAATTTGTGGGCCCTTCAAGTAGGGTCACAGCCTCTTCAATATGTATTCAGGGATGATGTAGATAGAAAATCTCCCTGTGGTGGCAAATCCTGTCACATCCCCTTAGCATTTAAAACCTCAGTAGTTAATTTGCTGTGTTTCTTACATAATTTGAAACACGGTTCCCACCCTCATGGTCATGCCTTGAGTTGTCTCCAGTTTCCCTCTTGGCCTTTTGGTTGTGTCACAGGGGAACACAATGCAGTGCTGTTTTCCCTTTCTGCTTCCGTCCTTATATGAGGAGGAGAAGCTTGTGCTCTTAGTCTTAATTTTAGTCTGAGATTGGAGGAGACTTGCCAAAGACCATGATCCTGAGTGCATTTCAGGGAGGTCACCAGAGCACAAGGCTGGGCAGGAGTTTTTGACACGTTTGTCCTTGGCAGAACCTCTGGCTAATGCCACTGCGATTTTGTCTGCCTTCTGTAGCCCTGCAGCCTGTCCCTCACTCACTCTTTTGAATACTTGCAGGGAAGAAATGAAGTGGAGAAAATGGGCAGATGATTGGCTTGTTCACCTCATCTCCCCCAACGTGTACCGTACCCCCAGAGAAGCCTTGGCGTCTTTTGATTACATTGTCCGTGAGGGAAAATTTGGCACCGTGGAAGGTTTCTTCGCCAAGTACCTGGGGGCTGTTGCCATGTTCTTCATTAGCAAGAGGCTGAAGAAAAGGTTGGTACCACTGAGCAGCAAGTACACATGAAGAATAGCTCCTTAACCTTCTTAACTGTGAGCCCCAGATGTCAAAGGGCAGAACCTCAGTGTTTTAAACTAAACCATTTAATCCAGTGTGAAAGCTGTACTACTTTAAGTGGAGGTACTGAACCCTCTACTCATTTATATTTAATCACTAACTGCCCCCTTCATTCTCAAATACCTTCCTAATTCCCAGGAAAAGTCAGCCCATAAGATCAGAGATGATAAAAGGCTCTTGTGTCTTCAAACTAGTTCTTCTCTTCATCCAGACATCACCTTCAAGATGATGTCCGAGAAGATTTGTATGAAGCAGTCAATGAGTGGGTAAAAGCTGTTGGAAAGCATCGACTGTTCATGGGCGGAAACCAGCCGAACCTTGCTGACTTGGTAAGAAGTTGATTCCTGCATTTAGTGTTAGGTGTGTTACAAATTATCCACTTGCTCATCGGTGTGAAATAGTTCATACAAATATAGGGAGAGAAAATGAGTTACATGACATACATTGTCAATGTCCTTTGTGCAGTTCCCACATTAAGGGGACTTAAATTACATAGGACTGTTATTTGTTGTTTTCCTCCAGAGAAATGTTTCCTAAGATGGAACTTAAAATTCCCACCTGTGGGTGGATGTTCCTGATCATGTGGAAGCAGATAAAAGCAGTTTACAAGCCAGCTTACAAGCCAAGACTGCTGCACCAACAGTTCTTGGAATGCAAGGGCAACATTTCACACTGGGATTTGATGCAAAGATGAGTTTAACTTTTGCCCCATAATTGCATGTAGATCCTGATCTTCCATCACTGTTTCCTCATGGAAAAAAACGTGCATATTCTTAATTACCTTTCTGCCATTCAGTCTTCCTTGCTAATCAGAATGGTGGAATAGATGACAGGACAGGGAAAGAGCCTTACTGGCTGGGATGATGAGACGCTTGTTGGTATCCAGGCCATTCTCTTTCAGTGTTGTTCTGATCTTTGCCCTCTGGCACAGGCTGTGTATGGGGTCCTCCGGGTCATGGAAGGGCTGGAAGCCTTTGACGACATGATGGTTCACACCAAGATTCAGCCGTGGTACCAGCGCATGGAAGAAGTCATTCAAAGAGCTGAAGCTGCGGTCTGATGCCAGCTGCGGCTGCCTTCCTGAAGTACTTGCATGGTAAAAATTGTCAGAAGGAATGGCATCGATATTTTTGGCGTTGGACTGGTCACAGCTAATGGACTGACATGCAGGTCCAGAGACTGTCCCATTTTGATTATCAAGTCTTGGTGAGCAGAAGGGATCCAGCTGGGTGTGTGTTTGAACGTGATATTTGGAAGGATGGGGACAGGTAAAAGGAAGGGATGTTGGACGCTGCTGGAAAGGAGAAGCTCTGAAGAATACAGTAAATAGGCTTCTTTTAGGCAAGAGGCATTCTCGGAGCAGATCATTGTAAAAGCAAACCACTCATGGCTAGTGAGTGTACCAGCTGTGTCAGACATGGTGTGTCTGAGCAGGTCTTGCTTCACGCTGTCTTCCGCTGCTCATCCACGTCATGTGAAGTGTTTTCCTGACTGAGACACTGGATACTAGTTTTTAAGTGACGTTTTTTCCTGCAATAGAATACTGTAAGCCCAGTGCTGAGGGAACTGGGGGGAATCCACAGTACTGGGAAAGGCGCCCTTCCAATGTCAGAAACAATGCTGCACTCGGCAGATTGTGTGCTTTTAACTCTTCCATGTAAACGGTCCTTTCGATACTTGGTTCTGTACGGTCTGTGAGGATAAAGGCTTGCTTCTGCCTGTGCGCCTTGTGAGATCCGTGAGTTCTTGCCTCACCCGTTAATGCTCAGAAAGCACTCCCTGCACAGAAATCACAAATGCAAATCAGTCGAGTGAAAGATTTCTCGCCTGAAATCTCTCTGGAATATCCCTATCAAATTGGTTTGGTTTTCAAAAAAGAAGGATTAAGAGCAATCTGATTGCCTGGGGTAATCTCTAGATGTTTTTGCCATGCAAGAGTAACAGAGGATTTGTTGTTGTAGCAATCGGATTAGGAGTCGTCTCTGCAGGTAACGTTGTGCAATACAAAGTCTCCTGGGCTATGCTGGATAGAACTTGACATTTGTTGTTGTGAGGACGATGCAGGTTTGAAAGGGAGTGATCCTCTGTGCAGCCCCAGGCTTAAATGTCCTTATTGTCAACTTGTCCTTATTGTCAACTTCTGTTTCCTCAGAAGGGAGGGTGGGTTTTGGGGAGCCTGGATTGTTGAGGTATTTCAGGTGCAGCTGAGGTAGTTTTTTTGGGAGGAGGAAGAGGGGGGGAAGCATCTTTATTTGGTATAACAACAAAGACTGTGATAGAGAGGTTGTTTTTTTTTTTTTCTAAATGTGAGACTACTATAACTTGAGTTATGATCTGACATAGCGGGGAGAAGGAAGATGTTGATAGTGAAAACAGCTGGGTTGCCAGTCTGTGACTTCCTGCATGTTAAAGCTGTCCTGTACTGAAAGTTGTGTTCCACAGTATCAAAGTAATGCTCAAGCACGTTGGTCATACATAGGCAGGAGCTTGAAGAACCCTCTATGATAACTCAAAATATCCATCTGTGTAAACGCCGAGATGGAAGAAAAGTGTTTTGCAGCATGCTGAGCGGGAGCACAATAAATGAGGTGCTGAAACCCCAGCAGCTCTGGGGCAGCTCCGCGCTCCACCCGCTGCGCCCCGTCACCCCGCCCGGGGCGGCCGGGAGGGCTGGGCCCGGTGCCGGTGCCGCTCCCCGCCGGCTGCCGGGCTCCCGGCCGCTTCGCGTCGCTATGGCGACGGGCGTCGTGGCGAGGCGGAGCCCGTGACGCGGCGCGGGGCCTGTGACGCGGCCGCGGGCCCGGCGGAGGAAGGTTTGAATCGCCCAATGGGGGAGCCGCGCCCGCTGGCGGCTCGGCGGCGGCTCCGGAAGTGCGGCAGCCCCTCCTGCCCCTGGTGCAGCGGCGCGGCGCTGCGGGCCGTCCATGGCTGCGGCACCCTCGTCCGCCGCTCCCAAGCCGCCGACGAAGAACTCCTGAGGCGGCAGCGGCTGCGGTGAGGGGGGGCGGAGCGCGCCGGGCCCTGCGAGGGGGAGGGACGCGGTTCCCGAGCCCCCTTCGGCGCCTTCCCCGCCCTGTCAGCGGTGAGAGGCACCTCCGGCCTTGGGGTGGTTCTTCCCGCCGCGGGGGGAAGCGGGAAATACCGGGGAGTTTAAATAACTAACGGAAAAGGTACGTGGTGCTGGGGCGGTGCCGCCCCTGGGGGTTTCCAGCCCGCGCTGGGTAAAACCCGTCTCTGAGCTTAGAGCTGATCCTGCTCTGAGCCTGAAGCTGATCCCAGGCTTGGTCCCTGCCAGCCCGAGGTAGCCACGGATTCTTTGGAAAGCCGCGGGAGAAGTTAAACTTGTGAAATAAACCTTGTTGCTAGGGACAGCTGGTGACAGCGTTGCCACACTCACCGGGTCTGGGCTCTCAGCAGGAGGCACTTTCAAATGGGGAATGTCCCCAATCGCAAGTGATAGGACAAGAGGAAATGACCTCAAGTCACACCAGGGGAGGTTTAGATTGGATATTAGGAAAAATTTCTTCCTGGAAAGGGCTGTTGGGCATTGGAACAGGCTGCCCAGGGCAGTGATAGAGTCACCATCCCCGGAGGGTTGAACAGACGTTGAGGTTCTCAGGGACACGGGTTAGTGCCAGGGGTGGGTTATGGTTGGACTCAATGACTGTAAAGGTCTTTTCCAACCAAAATGATTCTGTGATTTGGGTTTTGCTTGTGGTAATCCAACCGCTCTGTAAGTTCTCAGCCAGTGCTGTAGCTGGTGTAGGTGTCTGGGCCTTGGCAAGGGTTTAACCCTTCCTTGGAAAGAAGAGGATTAAAGCACAGCGGTGGTTGAGTGGTTCATAGCTGGAAGCTGGGAAATCCTGTTCCTTGGAAAACTGCCGCTTCCTCTTTCTGGTTAAGGGAAGCGCTGCTCTGTCTTCCATTCTATCATGTTCATAAATCTGACATAACACACAGGTGTGTTTTGTCTTAAACACGTACTGCTTAAAAACACATGCAGTAGTATTTGTTTTATTTAGAGCAGGTTGTTATGTGAACCTTGGCAAGCTGACAAATTAACCACTGAGCTATGCAGAGTGATTTAAATTCTAGTCTAGCAGAAGTATTGTACAAACACAGAGAATTGTGAAGGAGTGTTACCATCAGGTCAGCTATCTAAGCCTGATGCCACCATTTCATCACTCCGCAGTAGACATTTGTCCTTTGGAGATCCCTCCTCCCTCGTTCTTGTTTCTTCAAGTCCCCCAGGTACCACCAGGCAAGAAGCTGCTCATGCTGTAGCTGACTCCCAGTGTGTGTGTGCTACAGGTGAGCCCACCGGTACACAGGTATCTGCTGTCAGGCAGTGGCCACATTGGTCTGTGTGGTGCTGGGTTTCCTTCAGCACGAGTGCTAATTTGGATGCATCTCTTCAGCCTGCAAAACTGTAAAAGCCCAGAACCTCAACATTTCTGTCAAGTTGTACAGAATTCATTGGTGATGGCAGAATTTAGAGAGGGGCGTGTACAGGTACCCTGGAACTGTTCAAACCTTGTTTCTTTATGAAACTGGTTAAATACTGTAGTTAGAATTTGAAGGTTTGTAACTGTTTGAGTAAGGCCATCGTGTAATTGTACAAAACATTTCCATTGTTTAAACCAGCTTTCATCATTAGTATATAAGGAACTATAATCTGGGTCCTTCCCTCATCCCATGCTTGTCAGAGGACGCTAGGGCACGTCGGCTTTTGTTGTTTGGCCTCATACATTTGTTGCATTTGAGCCTGCGTGTCGCCTTAAATTGAAAGGAAGAGGTGGTTCAGAAATCAGCACTTTTTCCTATTAGTGGTCATTTTTGTTATTTCTGTATCAGGTATCCCACATACACCAGCGATGATGTGGCTTCGGGCTCTGCACAGAACGCATTGTCCAGAAGAGCTAAAAGCCTGAAATTAACTGTAAGTAATTTTACCATTGGTGATAAAATCTTCGTGCCCAAATCAGAGTTGTGCTGCTGGTGTATTTTTGTAAGATTTGCAGTTGCATCACATCATTACCTCAACCGAAGCCTCAAGCACAAAGATGGTGACTAAGTTTGCGTCTCTAGGCATTTCTGTGTTGTGTTAGATATTGGTTAAGGTTATGCTTTTTTTCTGATTATTAAAGAGATGTTGTGATCCAAAAGCTTTTATGCATTCAAAAAAACACTTAAAGTTAAGCACATATGAAAGAGTTTACAGGTTCAGGGTTCCAGGATGGAAGGATCTGATGGTTTCCTATTGATTTTTCTTGACTAAACTCTAAATATTCCTTTTCTTCTCCCTTCAAATTTGTCTTCATAATAAGATGGTGTTGGGTACTGGACCCCTTGATTTGCTCGCTTGCTCTAAGACTTGGAATGCTGATGACTTACAGACACCTGCTATCAATCCATCTGTATTTCATCTTTAATAACTGTGTTAAAAGCAGAAAATACCTGAAGCGGATCAATTATTTGTATTAATCCTAGCTTTACAGCAAAATATTGCGCAATTCAAAATGGCAGATGCTACTGCAAGCGAGCTCAAGCTTTAACCAAAGCTGGCCATTGTTGCTCTCTGGCACAGAGGGAAGTGTTGTTATTTCCAGTTTCCTTATCCACAGGTTTCCTTTCATTGTATTGCCCTTTCCCGTTTGGGAGAAGAGCCATGAAGAACCGTTCCTCATCTCCCCCTTTGCACGTCCATGTGGATGAAAACACCCCTGTCCATGTCCATATTAAAAAGGGTCAGAAAACCACCCCTGCAAAACGCCAGGTAGGAGTGTGTAGCTGGGTCTTTGTAAGGGCTACAAAGAGGAAGGTGAGCGCTCCTAGAAGCACCACGAAATCTTCAAGGTCTGTTTTACTGTTATATTAGAACTGTAAGACTTGAATTCATATTCAATGGTGGCTTTTCAATAACATGTCTTCTGTACCTACATATGATATATAATATATAGTTACTTTTCCCATTCAAGTGTGTGACTGGGAGATCTGTTACTTCCAATGTGGTGAGGCTTGGGGGTATTTTTTTTTTTTAATTCCTTTTATTTCCTGGATTTGTATCCTGATAATGGTTTTTCTTTTGGTTTCATCCCTGTTTTTGTAGGAAAGGTAATATCTAGGCCTTTCAAATTCCATCTTGATTGTATTAAATATGTTTAAAAAACAAGAGTCTGGATTCAAACCGTCTTCTGGCCTTAAGCACTTTCTGAGTGCGCTGAGCCGGTGTCAGGCTCCCGATGGCTGCTGGCTCCTCTGATCTGATGTATCGTGTGAAACACAGATATTTTTGTATGCATGAACTTTGGTTTGGTTTTGCAGCACTAACAATTGCACATGGTTCTTTAAAAGTCTGTGATGTATTTTATTTTCTCTTTCTTTAGTCAAAACACAAGCAGAAAATGAAAGGAGATACCGTGAATGTGTGCCGATCTGTCCGGGCGAAAACCAAGGCCCCATGGGTGCCCCCAGGCAAAACATCTGTCCATGAGTCCACCTGCAAATGGGAGGTATGGGTGATTTTTGCTCTTTAAAACAAACTTTCAGCTTTATCTGAGGTTGAAGAGAGCAGTTTTGTAGTAAGGGAGCTGCACTGCTTTGAAGGCTACTGTCACCTGTCATCCACTCTAAGTGTCTTCTATGAATCTTTTTCACTTTTTAATATAGAAAAATTGGAAATTAGTGAGCAACCTATGGCCATATCATGCTGTTCTGCCTCTAGAAGCCAGAAAAATTTCTTTATTTATTTTAGTTTTACTAATCCCCTATAAGATCTCATCTGGAGGCACAGCATGAAGCTGCTGTTCTTAGTCCCTTCCCGAGCATGGAGCATTTGTGCAATGTTATGTCATATTTTCTTTCTCATGAGTTGAGCCTTTTGTGTTCCTGGTGCTTCCTAGATGAGAATTTGAACTTTCATTACTTTTTCTTCTTTTGTTGTTTTAGTCTTTGAGTTTTTCACCATTCCCTAATGGAAATGAAAGAGCTGTTTACAATTTTTTGTCTTGCAGTCGTGTAACCTGGTCTCTCTTTTTAGCAAAGTTAGGGTGAGAATCCTGTTTATAATTTTATGCTAAAAAGATTATGCCCTTTGTTGCTTTCCTACCAGGGACCAACTCACCGCCTAGAAATTACACCTCCAGACTCAGAAAAGTTGCTGTCAGTGTTGCGCCTGAGTGACCTCTCTACAGATGAGGAGGATGCTGTTTGTGGCAAAATGAACGAATACGAAAGGAAAATAAACAGCCTGATGAACACAGTGGGAACACTGAAGAATGAGGTGAGGAGGCAGCGTAAATACCTGCTGACTTAGGCTGACTTAGGCTTTGTAGCTGATCCTTTGGCAAGAGGAGGCTGGAGTCAAGTCTTGGTGCAATGGAAGACTTTCCAGGCCGGTGGTAGCTTGCTTTTAGAAAAAAAAGAAGGCAATCTGAGTTGTTTAGAAGAGCTGAACTACTCTGGTGAGATCCTAAGGCCTACTGTGAAACACTTAAACATATTATCCATTTGATAAGGTATCTTCACTTTCCAAATAATCTGTCATCTTCAGAAACAAGTCTGGTACAACGATTCAACCCCTTTCTATGTTCTCTCTTCTTGCACGTCTTCAGCTGTTCATAGTGCTTTTGACTGCCGAATGGGATGCACGTGCCATTTGGTAGGAGCAGGTGTTGACTTCTGAGCCCTGTTCAGCTCTTGAGTAGTCTGTACCCACCTCCAGTCGTGCTACCAGCAGTGATCCTGAGCTGCCACAGAGCCTCCCAAAAATGGGTAGATGGAAACAAAATGCCAGGGACTATTTAAGTTGATTAAACCCAGTTTCCTGCATCTCACGGAGTGATAGTGGAGAAATTGGAGCCATGTCCCAGTGCGTGATCTGCTGCCAGAGCCCTTTCCTGCCATGTTTGAGGTCTGTCACACGTCTCTTGGCTGATCAGTTTTTCATATGTGACATAGAGCCAGGACATTTGTGTCTCCCCATGTTTGTGAGACGGAGAGTGTTTCTTGGCAATAAATGAATTATGTCCCTTGTGTGCAAAAAGAGCCTGTAAGTATCTATGTCTTGTGTTGTTTGGTGCAGATGGCTTGCTGGTTTGAGGTGTGGATTCTGTGTATCACTTTAAAAGCACCTGGTTTGTCTTAAGTTCTATTTAAATATCTTCATCAGGTCAAGCTGCAAAAAAGGGACGACCAGCAGCAAATGGCAAAGCGTCTCCTTGAGGAGCAGAAAGAAGAACTGAATGAGGTCTCGCAAGAGCTGGCAGAAACAGAACACGAGAATATAGTGCTCAGGCGCAATATCGAGCGTATAAAGGAAGAGAAAGAACTGACTATGTAAGAAAGCTCCGGTTCTCCATTGTTACTGCACATAGCGGTATTTACAGCACACCCACCTCCTTTATTGCTAACAGTATTTGAGGCTGTAGTTTGTACGCTGGGTTGCAGCGCTGCTGAAGAACTGATGTTCTTCGACTGTTTGGTCACCTTTTAGAAGGGGGACTTGAGATGGCAGGAGCTGCAGAGAAGGGCTCTGGCATGATTATTGAAATGGAAAGAACTACTCTGAGAGGAACCTGAGGGCAGTTGGCTTGTGTGGCCTGCTGGAGGGTCATCCTAGCTCTGCAGTTAATATTTTGAAGATTAAAAGATGCTGTTTGAATTGCGATGACATTGGTAGAACAGTAAACGAGTAAACATGGAGCTGAAAATGAGAGGAGAATGTTTTGCCTTTGTGAAAATCATGCTGAGACAGGACTGAATCATGTTGTGTTGTATTGTGCTTTTTTCGTAGTGACCCTGAAGATCTCCAAGTCTGATGGTTTTGCATCTGCTTTGTATCTAAAGAATTAGGGAAGTTTGTGTCTCCAGGGGACCACCAGTGTTTTAAGAGAGTTAGTTTTACTTTTTCCTTAAGAAAGATCACTTGAAAGTGAATGCTGTGTGTTCCATTTTCAGAAAACTTGTTGAATACTTCTGAGTTGATAAGCCCTTGCTGAAAACTTAAAGCTGTGTATGTTGGTGTGCTTTCCTGTTTTATGTTCAGCCATTTGGTGTCTTAATTCTGGTGTGGCTTAAGTGCTCGGGAAAAGCACAGCATTATGTTTTGGGTTTAATAGTGTGTGCAGGCTTTAGTATAAGCCCAGTTTGTCCCTCTAAGTTGCTATTTGCCAGCTGTGGTCCTCACAACCATGTCTACTCACTGGTTTCTATCAGAACAGCTTCTTCACTGGAAAGTAGGTAAACCTTAAGTGATGTTTGCTTAGGGTATTTATCCTCTGATTCAGTTTTTTATGAGTTTTAACTGAATCAAGTGTATATTAATAACAGCTGGTACAGCTGTCAAAGCTTTGTGTTTTTCTGATGGCTGGATTCTAATTACAGGCTACAGAAGAAGTACTTGCTGGAAGAGAAGGAGTGTTTGATGACCAAGCTGAGCGAGGCAGAGAGAGATGGAGCAGCTGCAGGCAGGCAGATCCTTGCCCTGAAAAATACAATTGAGAGACTCAACAAGGTAGATGATGTTGTTTTTTGTTCTTGCCTTTACTATGTTGTCCTCTTAGATGGCTGTCTTGAAAAGGTAATGTTACAGTTGCTGATTCAGAAAAACGTAAGGGAAAGTAGAGGGATTGAATGTGCTTAGGTTGTCTGCTAGTTGTGTTTGGAAGTGGGGTATTTACTTGCAGCATCCAGACATTTTGTGCATATGTGGTGCTGACTATTGCACTGCTCACACTTGTGTCAGCTTCATACATTAATTCCATGTGAACAATGGTTTTCTTTTTTGCTTTGTTTTTTCCCTCTAGGAGAAACACATGAGCAGTTCAGACATTAACGCACTGATAAGACAAAAAGAGCTTCTGCTCCAGAAATTGAGCACCTTTGAAGAAAGCAACCAGACACTACGAGACCTTCTCAGAGAGCAGCAGAACCGGGAGGTGAGCCCTGCCGTGTGCCTCAACTTGCATCGTTACAGGAGTCTGTGGTGCCTTGTGGACTGAAATGCAGTTTGAGAGCTTTTAACTCCTCTTTTCTTTTTTCCCAACCCTGCTGTTGACCCTGTGTCTTAAAGGATGGATATACTGCTTGTAAGAGCAACACAGAAATGAAATTGCTCTTCCTCCTGTAGTTGTATTCCATTCAAACAAAAGCAGGCTGATGGTAACAGTTCTTTCAGCCACCAGTGAGACCGGATAAAAGGACTGAGTTCTTCCACGTGACTCTCTCTGAGTAGTGGGAGAGTTCAAAAAGATCTTAAATTGCCATCATACTTTTTATCATAATCTTTGACTGAGAAGTGGAAAAGCTTTCTGAGATAGGTGATAATATGTGAAATATTTAGCAAATTTGATCTTTCTGGGTGTCTTCTGAGAATTGCTGCTGCAACTGGGAGGAAATGGTTGATTTACTCAGTTCCATTTGAAGAACCTGTATAAAATTGAGGTTTTAGTTAACAGTTTTTCTCCATATTTGTTTTGTAGAAGGAAGCTCAGAAAGTACTGGAGCGTCAGAGAACACTGCTCAAAATGCTGGATGACTCAGATGCAGAGAAAGCCGTAAGCAAACCACAGTCCCTTTCTGTTTTCTTTCTAATGATGAAGCAGAGAGATCTAAAATGACAAGCTCTTCTTTGTCTTGCATTCAACTGTCAACTCTTACACTAATGCCTTTTACACCAATAAAAGTATTTTGGCTTTTGTGGTAATCACATCCACTACATTTCAAAGTGGATTGATTTTTGTAGCCTTTAAAATATAGGGACTTAGAATGGGGATAGCACAACTGAGACCTACATACAAAAGCACCATTAGGATTTACAGTATTCAGCTCTAAAGGTGAACTTAAGCATGTTCTTATAATGTTTAAGCACAAATGATTCTGCTTACCTTTTCTTATGATACCAAATGTACAAAGCAAAAATTGTGCTACATGTTTCTTTAAAAAGAAAACTCTGGGGGTGGGAGAGAAAAAACATCTGCTGCCATAATCCTGACTGACGGTCAGGATAGGATTCATAAGTTTGGAAATTGTGTTATTCTTAGAACCAGAAAAGCACAAAGAGGGGTAGGCTTTCTGGATCTGTTTCGGCCACTGAATGAGTGACCTGGTGCCAGATTTTGTTCATTTCCTTATCTGTAAACTGGGCTGAGGATGCTGCTGCTGTGGATACCGGGCGGTGCTGTGGATCAGAGGGTGTCAGGGGAGGCAGTTACACCTCATCCCTCCACCTGCCAACCTAAATGTGTTTGTTATTTAACATCTAGTGGTGTTTGTTTTCCCAGGAACTTCAGTTTAGGCTACACGAGAAAGAAAAACAAGTGGATAATCTCACCGCTGAGATACAGTCAGAAAAGGTAGTTTCCTTTTTCTGTTTTCCCCTCCCTGTTCCGCCTTCCAGTCCTGTAGAACCACAGATTGTCCAAAATTTAGGTTTATACTTGCAGATGATGACTTTTTAAGGGATCAGATGGTTGGCTTGCCTATAGAACTGGACAGACAGGTACCCATTCCCACATAGTTCATGCTTCAGTTTTCTGCTATTAATAATAAAACTTCCATCACAAAGATCAATAGATAGGATTCTCTTTGCTCTGGCTTATCACTGAATTGCCTTTCTGTTCAAGCTCCTCTCAGTTCCTGATGTCAAGTTCCAGTCTGTTCCTTTGTTTAGAAAGTAAAAAAGAAATGTAGTGGAAGAGATCAGATATGAAGGATGTTTTGCCCAAGGACAAATTTTTCAGGCTAGTCGTTCATATCTGATTTAAAATAAATGCCTACTGGTTTGTTTCCCATTTTGTTGGAGTAGAGGAGCTGTGAGGGTCCATCTGAGGAAAGTGGGGGTATCTGGAGATGGTATCAGATTTCTTCACCGAATGGTTACACGTTGGAAAGTATTCCTTCTATTAGCTCAGTGAGGAGAAAGGTGTGTGTCCTGTTTGCTTCTTATTTAGGACCAGGCAAGGACAGCTTCTGAACTCTCCAAATCTATGGAGGCTGTGAGAGGCCATTTACAAGCGCAGCTGCGAAATAAAGAAGCAGAGAACAACCGGCTGACCATCCGGATACAGGTGTGTTTTCAGTGCTCCCTGGGGATTGTCTATTCATTTACTCTCCTGAATTGAATTGACTGACAAGGGAAGTAACACTCACCAACTCTTTTTCTACTGCGTCTGGTAGACTGAAATATTGGCTGGTAGTGTTTGTACCACTAGCAAAGCCCATACTTTTCAAATGAAGAAAGAAAAACCTTTTCACTTCTGATACATAAGGAAAAATCATAACCTTAAGGTCTATGTGCATGTATTTGATACTTTTTTTCTGATTGCTGCATAGTTATTTAAAAGATGGCTTTGTTTTAGCCAAGCATCAAGACATATTGTAAACTATATAATTTGCTTTCTGGGAGCAATGCTGTGCCATGAGTTCTGTATTTAAGCACACTTTCCACAGTATTAATGAGTAGGAGAAAGTTACCCTGGTTTATTTTGATTGAAGTCATATGTTTGATGTATCTGTTGATGTTGTGATGATGTTGTGATGAACACGTGTGTGTTAATGGTTTAGAAGAGCTTTAATTCTTTTAAGCTATATAGCTGCATAAAGCAATGTTATTAGATGAGAACATTTCAATTAATAAAGAGAATGTTCTTGGGTAGATCAAAAGACTAGTAGACCAGACCAGTATTTATCATGGTCAGGAGAGAAAATCAGTGTTCTAGAGAGCAGCTTATGAAAGAAGAGAGGAAGGCTCATGGAAAGAAAAGACAGACATGTCTGTCAGCATCGGGACAGGATTGTGTTGGTGAAGCATTGACTGCAAGTACCTCTGGGCTGTGGGTTGGGGGTTTATGCCCAGCTCTCTCCACTGTTTCTAGGAAATGAGTTGCTGCTTTGGGAATGCAGGAGTAAGGGTGTTATTCCATACGGTGTGTTTTCTTCCCCCCTGCAGAACCTGGAGCGCAGTGAAGCTCAGCATAAGGCAGAGGTGGACTCTATCATGGAACAACTGAAAGACCTCAGGCAGAAGGGAGACCGTGATAAAGAGGCCTTGAAAAAAGCCGTCCGTGCCCAGAAAGAGCGGGCAGAGCAGAGTGAAGAGTATGCAGAGCAATTGTCTGCCCAGCTAGCAGAGAAGGTACCCGAGAATACAGGAGGAGAGACCTCATTTCAGATCATGCATCTGAATCTTTGACTTCTGCTAGCAGCCCTGGGGGAAGGCTCTGCTTTCAACTAATGAGATTTATTTCTGTCTTGATGCCCTGGCCCATTTATGCTAAGTTTAGAACAAATCCAGTTTTCTCAGCTGTCACTGTATTCGCTGCATGTCCTTAGCTTAGGACATGCAGTAACTTAGATCATCCTAAACCAGCAGATCCGAATTTTCCCCTGGTCTTTTAGATCTATCTGAGGATTCACAAAAGCCAATAAAATAAATCCTTGTAGTTTTGGCTGAAAATTCTGAATGAAGTTGGTTGTTAATCAAGAAACTAATTACAGCAGAAAAGTACAAAGACTCCTACTGGAATTTCCTGTTGAAAATGACTGAAGGATAGCAAAGAAAAATAGAAAAGTTAGGACTAAAATCAGAAGGGAATGTGGATTTCACACAACTTGACTCTTCCTCATGTTTAGAATTCTAGGGACCAGAGCCACTGGTAGAATCTTAGCCATGCCTTGTATTTCTGATAGTTCATCTGCCTTCAAAGAGGACTCTTCTTTCACTGCTGTTATGTCTGTTGGCTGACAGCAGTGCTGGAGAGCACCTCTCTCAAAGATCAGGAAGAATAAAAAGAAATACTTGTCCTCAATATTTAAAAGTTCTAGTGAACTCTCTGCAAATGTTGTGCTTACCCATATCAGCATTTCTGTGTATTGTCTGCATATCCCATGTCCAGTGACATTTTTGTCACTCTTGCTCTTTTCCTCATGTGTTTTTGTTTGACAGGACAATTACGTTGCTGAGGCGTTGTCTACCATGGAGTCCTGGAGGGGCCGCTACAACAAAGTAGTAAAGGACAAGGGTGACCTCGAAATGGAACTCGTGACGCTGAACAGGTTAAAATAAATTAGTGCGGAGGAACAAGTATGAGTGGGGATGAGTTCTAAATTAAAGGATAATTCAATTGAATAATTTCATTAAATTTAATAGTTTAATTAGATTGCTCGTGAATATCCAAGCAAAACCAGCACTGCCTAAGGGCTAGAGCAGAGTTTGGAAACAGAGAGAGATGTGGCTTCTGGTGCTGACTTGCCACAGCAAAGGCAGGCTTTTTAAGGGCTTACTGACCCTTCAAATTCTCTGTTCCTTTGCCATTTTGTGATGCTTTGAAAGAATTATGGTTATGTTTCTTTTGAGATCTGTTTGAGACACTTGAAGGGATTAAAAGAGATAGGCAGTATAGTTTGTGCCAATTTTGTTTTGAAGCGGAATAAGTGTATTGGTATCACTGCAGTACAGTTGTTGCTGCAAGGAAAAGATCAGTAGATACAAGAAGAGAGAAGCACGTCTTTATCTTACGTATCTTGGAGGTAACGCATTTGAGCTCCAAGGGGATGACTCAAACTAATTCCCAGCAGGTTGAGGTAGTAGAACAGTAACACAGACGTGTGCATAATGTGACTGGAGAAAGAAGATGAAAGGAGAGGGAAAAACCACCTTTCTGAAGCTAATTTTCAAGCATTAGGAATGTTGTTCTTTCTTTGTCACTTAAGGTGTGATTTTCTTTCTGTATGTCAGCCGTGTTGAAGACCTGCAGCAACAGCAAACAGTCCTGGAGGAGAAGATGAGGGAGGACAGAGATGCTTTGATGGACAAATTGAACCAACAGGCTACAGAGACAGCTGCCTTCAAAATGGAGAATGAAAAGCTAAAGGTCAGTGATTCTAGGCATTTGGAACTGAAATGCTCGGGGGAAAAAAGGAAGAAATTATAACAAGTTACTTGCAGAGTTGAATTGCACCCATTGCTGCCATTGAGTTTCAGATCAGTGTCACCTTAGCCCGAGAATGATAGGGCAAGTCTACTGAGATATAAAGAAAAGTGAATGCTTTGGGAAGACAGGATTTTTCCCACATTTTGGCTAGGAGTATGTCAAATCCAAGTACAATTTCTTCCAGCTGGCATCTTACGACTTGTCCTAACCTCTTCATGCTGCTGTCCAGAGAACAAACAGCATTCTCGCACACACAGAGAATGGTAATCTCCAGAATATATAAAAGTGGTTGGCATATTTCTCCTGTCATCTCCAGCCACTGGCGATCTTGTAGGTGACCAACATAACTTTCTTCTTAGAAAGCTAGACACTGATCCGAATAAGGAGTAACCCTAATCCAGGTAGCACAGCCCATTCAGGCAAATGGAAAGATTGCACATCCATCCCAAAACTCTGTGCTCTGCTGGTGTAAATTTGGTGATCTGCTGACATCTGACAAGTTTTGCCAACTTATGAACTGATTTTTCTTCGTCTAGACAGCATTAGACAGCTTGCGTGGCGGTTACTCCCAAGCACTCGATGGAAGATGTTTTCTTTTTTTCAGGCTAATGTGGGCCCAGTGGAGGAAAAGCTGACCCAAGCGCAGAATGAAGTGGAGGAGCTCAAGAACTCTGTCAAGAACTATGAAGGCTTGATTGAAACCTACAAGTCACAGGTAGGCATCTCATCCAAACCTTCAGCCTTTGCACACACATCTATTCTCCCTTCACTGTTGTGGCTTATTCTGGAACACCTTAACCCTTTGTTTGCTCTTGGATGGTGTTGCAGTTTCATATGGTTTTGATTCTTTTAGCCTGACTTTTTCTCAAATGGCAGCGTTCAAACTGCTCCATGCTGTAAGCCGAAGTGTGGAAGACTTTCCTTCCTCACCATGCACTGATAACTCAGTCATTGGGGGGAACTGACTCCCACAGCAGAGATCTTGATTAATAGAAAACAAAAGACTGGTTTTAATTATTTCACTTTTCCTTGCTCCTTTTCAAGTACTGGCAAGTACATCCAAGCAGCAAGTATTGTTTTTTGGCTGCTTTTTTGGGGGGAATTTGTATAGTGTGTTAGTTAGGAAGCCAAGGCAAGAAGGGAGAACATTTGGTGGAAAGCTGCAGTGATGCAGATGGCAAAAGCAGAGTGAACCACCAAATACAGTTCTGGGGTGGTGGTCAGTGTGGCAAGAAACTCGTTGCTGATCCTTGAGCAGTTTTAGTTGCTCCAAAGCATTGCGTATTTGTTGAAAACTATATATTAAATTATGTGGGTTTTTTGTATGTCCAGCTGTTGAAGAACCGAATGGAAACAGATGAATTGATGGCGAAGCTGGAGCAGTGTGATAAAGAGAACAAGACCCTGAGGGAGGAAATGAACAAGGGGGTTGATCAGGTAACTGTTCCTCAAAGACTGATACATTGTAGGCATTCATGGATCTTAATGTTGTGAATCCAGGGAAAAATGGCTGTGAATAGGAAACGCAAGGCTTAAAATCATAGAATAGTTTGGGTTGGAAAGGACCTTTAAAGGTCATCTAGTTCCAACCCCCCTGCAATGAGCAGGGACATCTTCAACGAGATCATGTTGCTCAGAGCCCTCAGCTTATCTCACTTTGCCTTTTCCATTAGTTTTTCTCAGGAATTGTTCATTCTGCAAAACTTACTGAACATTTAGCAACTTCTTTTTGACTCTATGGCATTCTTCGGAGGTGTTTAAGAGAAAGTCTTTTGGAGTAGAAGACCTTAAGCTTTGAACTCCAACACCGGCCAAATATCCACTCAGTGTCATCAGACTAACAAAGCTTCACTGAAGTTGAGAAACCTTTTAGTCTTTACCTTATGAACATCTGAAAGTTCCTCGTGTTCTCTTTTTTTGACTGTAGGCGCGTAAGCAGTATGAGAACCAGCTCACTGAACTGGAGAAGCTTCCTGACATCCTGAAGATCACAGAGACACAGCTGGCGCAATGTCAGGACCAGCTTCAGAGTTACGAGAAGAAGAACATGGAGCTGTCTGTCATGATCGCAGACCTTCGTCAGCGGGTAAGGGAGTGGCAGAAAGATCCCGAAGCACTGCAGTCTGCGCTTCTGAGTCCAAAATGAATTTCTAATCGCAGGAAGGTTCAGTCTTCATCTCTGTTCTCCTCTCTTTTCAACAAAAGATTAAACATGCTCTGCAAAATGAAGGTGTGTGCCATGTCTTTGTGCAAGAAGTTAGCAGCGTAGCTGGTAGCTTTCCTTACTATTTGAAAGGTTTCTCATCCCTTGGTGCAGAACCTTATTGGGACTCAAATAGCAGTAGTGACAACGCTTGCTAATGCCAACGCTCGCTTCTGTTACTTCCATCATCTTGTCAGCGTTCCCTCCTATGTTTTTCTGCTGATAGTGCTGTCCCAACCTTGTTTCCTCACCCTGATTTCAGGTTTTCCGCTCCCTGCTTTTTGTCCCTGGAAGCACAGCGTAGGTATTGCAGGATAAGTGAAGACAGACATCACTTCTACAACCCTGCTTCAAGACACAGCAAATGATCTCGCAGTCTGACTGCTTTACTCTGATTATAAACCCTGGTGCCTTTGTGTGCTGCTTTCATGTATGTGGCTACTTTTAATGTCTGTGCTTCGCTGTGCTTACAGGTGGCTGCTCTGCATGCAAGAGTTTACAGACCTGGCTTTTCATTTGCAGTACAGAAGGGTTTTCTCATAGCTTTTGCAGCATTAACTGGAAGCACCAGCAAAATGAACGTTTTGTGCTTTGGTTTTCTATCCCCTGTTCCTTTTCTGGGGCTCTCCAGAAGTTATGAATTGAGCATGTTTCCTTCTGGAGACCTGCCTATGTTTTAGATGTTTGGTCATGTGTGTTTAGTGACTACTCCATAAAGTAATTACTTACTGTAATTTTTAGATTGAGCTCCAGGGAGACAAAATGGAGATGACAAGAGAGAGGTATCAGTCTGCCCAGGAGGAGAAAAAGCAGCTCACCTTGAAGGTGGAGGAGCTAGAAAGGTTAGAAATATTAGGCTCTGTTGCTCTCTTAACCTTCCATTTCCCTCCTCTTCCTGTTGTTTTTTCAGGGGATTGAAACAGCTTCAGTTTTGTTCCAGTCCCCTACGTGCCTGCAGGATTTTGTGCATTTGTGCATCTCTAATCAGTAGGGGGCCACTGGAGACAGTTATAGGATTTTGCAGCACCGTTTATGGATGTCATTAGAAAGGATGGTGAATTACATGGCAGATACATCAGCTGCTTCGCCAATCTAGCCTGACAGTTCTGAGATTACTGCATATTACAGTGGTTTTACTCATGTTTATAAATTCTTTTTAGTGACAGTATCTGGGAAGATGCAGGTATGTGGATACTCTGTATGTCCTTCAGTCTTTGAAATTCTGATTTGAGAAATGGATGAGTGTTTCTTGGGGCTTTCCCTTTTCAAGGAGGGATAGAATCTATTCCCAGACTAGGCAGGACCTGACAAAAATGCAGACTGAAATACGCTCACTTAAAATGAATAGGTTTCCTTCCCTTATTGTCTTAACCTAGAAAACTAGAGACAACGAATGCCCAGAACATAGAATTCCTTCAGGTCATAGCAAAACGTGAGGAGTCGATCCACCAGTATCAGCTGCGGTTAGAGGAGAAGAGCCGAGAATGTAGCTCCTTGGCGCGTCAGCTGGAAATGGCCATTGAGGATGCCAAAAGACAAGTAAGTCATTTCCTGTGTTTGAATTTGTCCAAAACTATCCAGACTGTAGAAGGGGAACAGCAGGGATGCTGGAAATACCTCCTCAGCCTATGACCAAACTCCTGAAATCAATCATGTTCAGTGAAATACAGATAATAAAATGTGTTGTTGCTTGTTTGTCGGTACTTAAGCCGTTGAAAAACTGAACCCTGCTCTCCAGTTTGCAACGGAAGAGAGGAAAACACAGAACCGCTGCTTACGTATGAGGATGTGTCTGATGAAACATTATAGGGCTTTTGTGGACAGTGGGGTAGGGAAAAATTATTCTTCCATAAACAACTCCTTAACAAAGTTGTTGTTCTGTTGTTACGTGTAGGTGGAACAAGCTCGAGAACGAGCAACGTCTAGAGAGAGAGCAGCCCAGTCCAAGATGTTGGACTTGGAGACGCAGCTGAGTAGGAATAAAACCGAGCTGAACCAGTTGCGTCGGAGCAAAGACGATGTGAGTGACTTGCAAGGGATGCTCTTGCTGTGCTGGTGTCCTGGCAGCAGCTCCATAAACCCCAGTGCTGTGGGTCGCTGCAAATATCATGCAGGGCTGTGTCTGTGACGTGCTGCTGTGTGTGTCCCTGACACGTGTGCTATGACATGTCTGTTGTGTCACTAATTCAGGAAAGTAGATTCTCATTTGCTTCGTACTTACAGCAATGATCTGAATGAGCTTGCTCTTAACTTACGTGTGTCTAAGAAAAGACTCAGACCTTTCTTATCTTCAAATGAGATTTGCACCAGATATCACGGATGGATTTCAACTTCATTTACTGCTTGGTTACCTGAGAGAGAATGCAGTTTCTCTTCTAGAGGAAATTATTTCTTCTAGAAGAGAGAAGGAGAATCTTTCCTAATGTCCCATTTACCTTGCTTGTTTACTTGAGTTGTACTTGGAATCGGGTTGCCACAGGGATCAAGCTGCTTTTCAAAAAGAGTGTGTTTAATTCCCCACAACTACAGCTAATCCGTTTAAAAGCCCGACTGATTAGCTGTGTTGTCTCCTGGTTTAATCAGCCTGTTGCTGAATGGAGTTGGAAACGAGCAGAACAAATTATAAATACAGCACTGCCTATGGTGATGTCATTTGCTGCCATGCCGATTCTTGCTGTCCTCAGCCCTTTTGGGGAATAGCTGAAGTTTAACGTGAACAGGATGGATGTTGCTGCCTTTCAGCCTGTGTTTTGTGTTTCCTTACATAGGCAGAGCGCCGATACGAAAGCCGCTTACAGGATTTAAAGGATCGGTTGGAGCAGTCGGAGAGCACCAACCGCAGCATGCAGAACTACGTCCAGTTCCTCAAGTCTTCTTACGCCAACGTTTTTGGAGAAAGTGCCTTCCTGGGCTCCCCCAGCCGCTCTCGTTCTTCTCCATGAGGACAATGCTCTCCCTGCACCTCTGCTGCTCAGCACAAAAGGAGCCCTACTTCAAAGCCATATGTTTTTTAGGAATAGGTTGGGATTTCAGGGTCACTATTAGGAGACGTTTTTCTCTTTTCCTTGCAGCATGAGATGATCAAATGATGGTGGCGTGTGTCCTAAGGTTGGGGGTGTCAGCGGTACCCATTTGGTCTTGGTTGTTGGCATTACACCATGAACTGTGCTCCAAACCCACGTGATTTTGGGTCCTTTTCATCCCCTAAGGTCCTGATGGTTTCAGCTCTTAAAACCTCTCAGTGGTTCTTCGAGCATTTTAATGTTTATAAGAACTCTTTTCCTTTTTGTGCTTTTTTCATTCTGTTTCTGTGTTGCAGAGATCATGTGGAGGTTTTTATTTGTTTTAATTTTTTAAACTACTGAACGTTATATCGATACATTGGATGATAAGATGGTGGGAGAGGGTCCACCCGCCAACAGTGTGAAGCTGAAAATAACCTAAGTGCCTGGACTCTACACTTACAAGAGATTATCTCCTGAACAACCACAGTGTTTGTAAACGGTTTTATACCAGAAATAATTATTTTATGTTTTTCCACTTGATTCTTGTATACTCTCTGATCCTCACCTTTTTCTGAGCGTGTTGCTAATGTTGCTTTACTCCTCTCACCCTGGTCTCCTGATCCTGAATATCCCCAGGACTGAGCCAAAACCAGCTGCATGCAAAGGAGACTGCGGTTCAGCCTCAGTGGCCCTTCAGTTGAGGTCTTGGTGTGGGTGCCACGCGAGTTCGGGGTGAGCGTGAAACGCTGAACTGGTCTTAAGCCAATTAAAGAGCAGCTACGATTGGTTCAATGAAGAGGTTGAGTAACCAGACCCCACCAACTCCTGCAAATCAGGTCTTCGGTTGTTTGGTCCCTAGAACTTGCGTGCTCTCTAGTGCCCTGTTCTTTGCAGTAAATGGTTCTTCTGGGGGCAAAAATAAGCATTGTTTTTATTTTTATCTCTTTTGTATCCTATTTATGTGCGATGTGGTCATTGGGTGGTGTTTGTCACAAAGCTTTTCTAAGTGAATCAAATTTTTGAGAGTTCTGTAATTGTGGGTGTGTTTAACAATTTTAAAATCCTAACGGTGCTACCGTAAAGCAAACAATAAATACATTTTCATTGATTATGGTGGGGATTTGCTCTTTGTTGTGCTCTGTTTAGGGTCTCCTTCCCTTTGTTGTGGTTTAAAAGTAAAACGTCAGTGCGTTCTCAACATTATTCTCGTAATAAATCCAAAAGAACCAGCAATGAGGAAGAAAATTAACTTGTATTTTAGGTTAAAAACCCCGGGAGGTGGCTCGGTCGGGATTCGAACCGGGATGCTGAATCTCGGCCCCGCCCCGGGCGGAAGCGGAAGGGCGGGGCCGAGCCCGGCGCGGCGGAGCGGTGCCATGGAGTCGCGGGCGCTGCGCTGGGAGACGCTGGCGGCTCTGAGCTCCTCCAGCAAGGGCCGCCTGAGCTACGGCCGCCGCTGGCCGCACGATGAGGTGGGGGCTGCCGAGCGGCTGGGGGCCCCCGGGCCGCGGCTGTTCCGCTTTGCACACACAGGGTCTGGGTGGCTGAGGTGGGATCTGTGACTGGGCCCTGCGGTGACACATCGACTCCCGCCTCCTTAACAGCCCCCAGGGCTTGAAATGTATTAGTATATATCACGTTATGTTATCTGTGCTGCCCGCTCCTGGTGTGTCAGCACCTGGGCCCCTCAGCTCCCCGTCCAGCAGGTCGGGTCCTTCCTCCTGACTGAATATCCCAGGGTTTGGGGAGGAGGGGCTGGTACAGGAGAAGGTCCAAGCGTGGCGGTCCTGCAAAACAGGGGAACCTGGGGAAAGCGTTGGAAAAACAGCAGAATAAATGGGTTCCTGAGCTGCGGTTCCAAAGCACCTGTTGATCTGTGCCGATGTTTTCGATGCGTGGTAATGATTCATTGCTTTCTAGGTATGTGTCATGTTCACAGAAAGCGTTTTCTCCCCAGGATCTCTTGGAAGGCTGCATGTCTCCCCTTGTGCTGTCCCCGTACTCTGGCTGGGTCCTAGACAGAGTGGTTGGGCAAGCGGCCCCAGAAATCGCATCCTCCAGAAGTTCAACACCTAAAGAACCCGCTCCCCTCACAAATGGGTCATCTCCTCTGGAGGTCACATCTGCCAGCTGCCAGGGCTCTTCACCGCTTCCACCTGCACAGCCAAGTGAAACAAAGGTACCTCTGATTATAAC
The DNA here is from genome assembly GCF_037038585.1 of Patagioenas fasciata. Taxonomy (NCBI): domain Eukaryota; kingdom Metazoa; phylum Chordata; class Aves; order Columbiformes; family Columbidae; genus Patagioenas; species Patagioenas fasciata. Next base: position 6,498,329 of record NC_092539.1, read on the forward strand.
CCACGTGTGAGCGGCTGTGACAGAAAAGTGCCAATTTGCTGCCACGAGTTGTCTGATAAAGTTTGGTTTGTGCTCTGTTTTTCTGTGGAAGAATGTACTTAGTTTCAACTTATTGTAGGATAAACAGGTGACGATAAAATTTGTATTAACAAGATCTTTGTAGAATGATGTTTCATAGGGGACCAGAAGCAAACTGCCTTTTTCACCATAACCGAGGAAAACGTAGTTGTAGCTGTGTAAGTGTATGGAGTGATAGCACGGGATTCACCCATTTGGTGGGGTCAGGCCTGTGGTAAGATTCCCTGAGTGCCCCCTTGGGTTCTCTGGAGTCTTTGGATGACGTAGAATTGTCTTGGCTCCCTTTTATGGGCAATGAGCTTTTGCGTTCTGGAGGGAATCAAGTTGATGGAGCACCTGAAAAGAAAACAAATATCTGTTGCTGTGCATTAAGTTACGACTTCACCACATAACAGTGATACTGAGCGGTAAAGTTTTGCATGATATTGCCCTCATTTAGACTTAAAAATGTATTGTGAGGAAAACATCTCAATAAAGCAACAAGATCTGATGAAAATTATGAGAGACTCTGAAGACTCCTCCTGTGAAGAATGATTTAAAGTATAAACCTGTCTCGACTCCTTCCAGTGCAACATCCTCACAGAATGTGAAGCGAACGTGGGGATTCTGTCTGGCCTTTCTAGGTGACAGTCAGTCCTACAGGCTCTTGCTGTCTCTGCTCCCAGTTTTAGTCATTGGGAAAAATAATTATCTCAAATTCATGTAGGTGTTAGAGAATACTCAAAAATACACCACCGGGGATGTAACTACTCTGAAAAGTTGTGCATGGAGGGACTACTTTGTCTGTTTCTCTAAAAATAATGAGTGGTTTAGGAGACTTCATTAACCTGATGTTTTCTGTGAGTTGCTGCGGCTGTACTTGGTCACTGATTTTGCTTGTATGCTGAACACGCAGGGAAATGGAGATCTTGGTCTGCTGGAAATGGATCACGAAGTGTTTCCAGCTGTTCTGCCGTGTAAAGTCACAGAAGTCGAAGGCTGCATTCGGATGTACGAGGAGATGCACAGGCTGAAAGGAAAGGTAGAAAAACCAAACCAAAACACAACCACCACCACATAAGGAAAAACACACACAAAAATATTGAGGGTATATGTGAGTCGCAGGAGAGCTACATAACCAGATGTAACAATGCTCTGGTAAAAGTCTCAGGACAATAAGTTATCCTAGACAGTGTCCCACTTTGGGTAATTGAATTTTTATGTTCTTCTGCTGAAATGTCGGTGTTTGCCGCGTTGTGGTGTGATCTGCAGGAGGGGCTCAGGCAGCGGCAGGAGCAGCAGGAGCAGATGGTGAGGGCAGTGTCCGACCTGGCAAGTGAACAACTGAAGCGCTTTGATGAACTGAAGGAGCTAAAGCAGCATCAGGAATTCCAGGATTTGCAAGAAGTAATGGAGAAGAGGTGAGATTAGTTCTGGTAGCCTTAAGACATTATAGCATTTAAACAAAGTGAGGGTTCATTCTTGTGTCTGACAACTCCATGCTACTCACTTGTGCTTGAAAATGTCACCTGCTGCTTTTCTTACATTAACTATCTTGTTTGTCTGTCAGAGTAGATCTCTGACTACTGTTGACATTTCAGTGGTTAGAAAAAGACTATACTTGTGACAGTTGAAGTTCCTTTAGCTTGGCGTGCTGTAAAAGTTCCTTGCTGTTTGTGTTTTGTGCATGTCTTGGACACATTTTTTCTGTCTTCGTGTGTTTTGTAGCTCAAAGGAGGCACAGGGGCAGCAAGAGAAGCTGAAGGAAGAACACAGACACAGAGCAAAGGTCTGAGACTTGTAAGAGTTTTCTTTCATAAAAGACCACGACTACTTGGTGGGAACTGGAAAGACAGTTGGTTTGTGTTTAGGTGGCACTTCTGGAGTGAGAATGTGTTTTCTGGTGCTGACCTTGAGTTGTGGAAATGCAGTAATGGCAAATGTTGTAGGAGCAGGAGGGACCTCTGAGTCTGGAGTTATTTAAGTATTTTGTGTGTCTTCTGTCTTTCCCCAGGTATTAAACCTCAAACTGCGGGAGGCAGAGCAGCAGAGGCAGCGTCAGGAAGAGCTGGAGCGCTTGCGGAAAGAAGAGGGCCAGGAAAGGTTGCGCCGCCTTTATTCCATCCAGGAGGAAGTTCTGCAGCTCAACCAGCAGATTGATCCCAATTACAGACACAAAGACCTGCCAAGGATCGACCTTTCTGCGTACAGTAATCGTGGCAACCAGATCTGTGGGCTGGTGTCAGGACTCATCCGCACCACAAGTGAGGTAGAGGTTCTAGATTTGTTCCTAACTTGGGTTGTTATTCCTTCATAAATCTTCCTTAGTTGTCTCCAAAGGCAGCTTGTTATGAGACCGTTAAAGAAAATGTCACAGAAATATTCATCCTGTAAAGCATCTGCTTTAAAAGGAAAATTCTTTTCTGAGGCACTTCAGCTCTTGTCTTGAGAAGAGCTTATAAAAATGCATGAGGATTTCTACAGGAGAAAGACTGAATATTAAATTCTGTAAACTCTTGATGCTGTAAAGTTCCTTTTTGAGACAACCATGGAAGCGACGTGCTTCATAAATTATTAAATATTCAACACATTATGATTCTCCTCTACTCATAAGCCTTTTTGCTGTAAGTAGGTTTTTTAAATATTTATTTCTCTATGTAATGGTGGGATACAAACCTTGAAAAATAAAACACTGCAATAAGGCTAATTCTCTGTCCCAGCTCTCACAACTGCATTTCTGCAGAGGAAGCTGCCTGGGCTTTGCTTTGGGTTTCCCTTATACTTGTCCAAGTGTGGTGTTATTTTTTGTTGTCCCAGATCTTGCGAGATTGTCATGGACTAACATTATTTACAAATGTTATGACCAATGTTATGTAAAAATAAAGGAGAAAAAGATATTTTCACCAAACAGGATAAAAGGTGTAGTTGGCTCCCAGATTATCTGAAGGCTGTTGCTTTGAAGGCTCCTCACTCTTGCTGTTCCCCTCCAGATAGTGGAACAAAAGACTGATGATTATCTCCGTGTTACCTGACAGAGAGGTTTCCCTACTCAAGTGGATGTGGCCAACACCGAACGAGCACTGCAGGAGATGCGAGGGTTGATCTCCAGCATGCAGCAAGAAATCGCTGCAGCTGTGGAAGAGAAAAGGAGAAGAGACGAAGAGGAAGAGAGACAAAAGCAAAAAGAGTTACTGAAAAAAGAGCAGATGAAGGCTCAAACTCCCGCCCCTGCCCAGCAGTCAGGGGGCAAGCAGCAGAAAGAAGGTTGGTTACACCTTTCTTTTTCTCCTTACACTTTACTTCACTGTTAGGCTAAATGCTACTTTGGAATCTTATTTTTGTGATGGCGTAGCTTCTTGTAGCCTTCACTTTTAGCACAAGTAGCAAAATGGGTATAGGACTGCTGGCAGCAAACTCTTGAAATTAATCTGATGCAGCATCAATTGATTATATTAATGGGAGCAAAACCTACTCTTCCTAGAGAGTATGTCATATATTGGAATATAAGAAAATAAAGTTGTGCTGCCTTGTGACTGTAGATGTGTTGTGCATGATGTGACAAAACATACGAGGACAGACTGCTGAAATGGCTTCCTCCTTGAGAGTGAAGTGAAATCCAAGTATCTTGCGTTTTATCAGCTACTAAGCTGAAGAAGGACGAGTCCTGTAGCTTGCAGACTTGTACTTAATTTATGAACACAACTTTTAAACTAAATTTGGGGGAAAAGCACTCATGCAGCTCCTAGTTCCTTGCAATTTTTTAAAAAAAAGGTTTCTTAAGGTTTTCTAGGATTTCGGCCCTGTCTTAGTCTTCTGCTATTTTTAAAACCAGGACTTCAAGTGAAGGCAGAAGAAAGTACCATGCAGTGGTACCGGCAGCTTCAAGATGCTGCTGAGCAGTGTGTTGCTTCTTTCAGTGAAATCAGCAACTGCAAAGACAACAATGAGGTACGAACAGATGATTAATACAGCTGAAGAGTGATTGTCTGAATTTCTAGGGAAACAGGACAGCCTCTATTAACAGTCTGCTCATCCAAACTGTCATAGTGGTGTACTTGCCTTTAAAGGTTTTTAAAGTTGTTTCATTGTTTGTTCTGCAGGTTAAGAAGATAAAAACAGACTTGCAGAAAGCAGCTACGATCCCTGTGAGCCAGATCTCTAGAATAGCAGGTCAGGAAAACACCAAGACCCCAATGCAGCTGAAATGCCTTTTGCTGTCAAGATGTTTATAGAACACAACGTATCTCATGTTTCTATAGCTTCTATCCCTACAGCAGAAGGCTGGTGTGCACCCAGCCCAAGTCTTTGCAGTACAGTGTTTACTTAGGTTTTAAAGGTTTGTTGTTTCCCTCAGACGCATCTTTCTTCACGGTGCTTAGGTTCTTAAATCAGCTGTAGCAAACACGCAGTTTGGGGTGCCTTGCCCTTCGGGATGTAGGTCTAATTTCTGTGAAGTTGATGTGGTTAAGACTTGTCTGCTGGTTCCTCATCTACTGCCTCTATGTTCCTTATGTATTTGCAGGCTCTCAGCTGAGAGAGATACTTGACAAGATCAATAACCTGCTCTCTGGAAAGTCTGTTCAGAGTGGAGGGCGAACGGTGTCAGTGACGCAGCATCCGCAGGGGCTGGATTTTGTTTATTACAAGCTTGCGGAGAAATTTGTGGTGAGGAAATGTTCTTTTTATTGGGATGACAAAGGTAGCTAGTGCTTTAAGTTCTTGTGGACACTGTCCTCTGTCTTCAGCTCCTAAGAACAAAATTACTAGGTGTTAAGCTTGCATGTATTAATGTTCATATTGATTAGAGAAAGTCCTTTTTGGATTAAAAAAAGGAGAAAGAACTTAAGTTTCTCTTTCCTTCCCATCGCCTATTTTAGCTCTTCTAGGAGGAAGAACTAAATTCCAGCCTGTCGAGGGTTTTGATTGCAGGGTGACAATAAAACCGTGGCAGATGTATTTGTAACCTCCTCTCCTCCCTCTCCCCCCTTCCCACTAAGGACCCGTGATCGAGTGGGAAAGAAGGACAGAGAGAAGAGAATTGGAAAAATTAAAAGTGTTTTACTAATGCTACTAATAAGAATAGAGAAAATAATACAAAATATACAAAACCAATCTTGAAAGTCCCAGCAACTGCAGAGCCGGCACCCAAAGTCCTGGACTGGACTCTGCAGCCAACCGGGGCTGGATTCAGTCTGTCACTGGCCTCAGTTCACAGGGGCAACTGCCAAGGTCCTCTCCTAATATCGGCCATAAGGAAAAATGGACAAGATCCTCGTGATCTCCCACTTTTATATGAAGTATTCACGTGAATGGGATGTTATACTCAGTTGGTCAGTTCCTTGGTCACTTGTTTCTCATTGCCCCTCTCATGAGATGTCCATCCATGCTTATCAATAACTTCGCATTCCATTGCTATGTTTACCAAAACGTGTTTGGTTCTCCAGGAAAACGCAGCTCATACGAAGCTTTAGCTGACAGGCGAATTCACTAAAAGAGAAACTTGTTTTTAACAAAGCCATGACACAGGCTTACATGTTACATATTTTGATCTATCACAAAACTGTGTATATGCTCAAAACATGGGGCTTTATCAGCTTTTCTGTGCTTGGCTACATAGCCATGGAAACGTTAGGATCCTTTAGAGGAGGCTCATTACACAGAAAAGAGGATTTTTTTGGTATGAGAACTGGAGGGGTGGGGACTGACTTTCCTTTCCCTTCTCCAGAACCAAGGAGAAGAAGAAGTAGCTTCTCACCATGATGCAGCTTTCCCAATTGCTGTGGTGGCCTCGGGAATCTGGGAGCTACACCCTCGAGTTGGAGACCTCTTTTTAGCTCATCTGCACAAAAAGTGCCCCTATTCCGTGCCATTTTACCCTGCGTTGAAAGAGGGGACTTCCATGGAAGACTACCAGAGGTAAATCCAGTACTGAGCTTCTTCAGCAGGAACCCTGCAGGGGTGAGGACTGTATTATTCTGAGTCAGCTCCGCTTTTCTCCATCTCCAGTTGCGCAGGCACTGTGATGTGCTGGTGTAGACTCTGGAGGGTCACTAAGAAGCGTGCAGCTCCCTGATCCTGTTTCCGTGGAGCACCCTGTGTCCTACAGCTTTGGAAGTGGCTCTTTTGCTTCTTCCTCATCCTCAAAGAACAGTTGATAGCCATAGCTTGATTCGGGTTGAAGTATCGAGTACAGAACCTGAATATTCCACGTGGTATAAAATAGTGAAACGTACAATCCAGAGGGTAATGACCAGCCTTGCGTGGTTTTGGAGTATCCCTGTGCTCAGTGCAGTTGGTTTAAAGTAAGCTGAGAACTGCGGGGACTCAAGTGAATGTGTTTTGCTGTACTAATACGGGAACATCTTCTCATACTTAGGATGCTTGGATATCAAGTTAAGGATTCTAAGATAGAAGAGCAAGATCATTTTCTTAAACGGATGTCAGGATTGATTCGTCTTTATGCTGCTATCATTCAACTCCGGTGGCCTTATGGAAACAAACAAGGGGTACGCATGGGTGGCGTTATAGCTAGAACCTCGTTACTGTCTCAAGAGTCTATTAAATGTGTTGTAAACGTGATCTGTAGTTAAGGTGTGCTGAACTTAAACCAGCTCATGATATATTTGAAGGGAGATGGTCATAACCATCATCAGCAAAGTAATGTTTAGTGTAGACCTTTACTTTATATTTTCATAATGATCAAGTTTTATGTTAGGCTATTGTGAAATAACTTTAAGAAAGTAAATCAGAAACCTGCCTTTTTTAATAACAGCATTTTGCAAGTCCTAAAACAAGCGGTGGGTAAGTTTTGTGTTGCTTTATAGGCACATCCTCATGGGCTGAACTATGGCTGGCGCTGGCTCGCTCAGATGCTGAATATGGAGCCTCTGGCAGACGTGACAGCTACGCTGCTTTTTGATTTTCTGGAGGTAAGTGATGTGGGTTACTGGTAGTTCAAGGAATCTAAATTGGTGACATTTTAGTTTCTGAAGGGGTTGCCAAGGTGAGGGTCATTGTGATTTTTAAGAGGTTAATTTTTTGGTTTAACTTGTCCTCATTCCTTCAGAAAAGAATGTGAGTATTTCCACATTCTTGCAAATGGAGCTTTGGAGCTGCATGATTTAAAAACTTACGTTTTTATACGTGCAGATTTGTTGTATTTGGTCCCATTTAAGGTTCCTGGCATTTTAAAAATGGCTCTAGGGATGGCTGTTATTTTTGGAGGGAGACTGGAGCGAGAGGAGGAATAACACAGGATTGGTATCAGTGGCCACCATGCGGTGAACAAGAAAAAAAAGTTATTTTGGTAGCAGTAATGGCATTTAGAGGATTGGCTCGGTTTATTGTAGGTGTAGGTATTGGTATATTCTTTTTAAACATCTGGATAAAATACAAAGTGGTTGATATTGAAGAGGTTCGTTGAAGTTGTCACGCTGGTCTGGAACCCAGTTCTGGAATCTGATCTTTGTGGCTTTCTGTACCGCAGGTGTGTGGCAACGCTCTCATGAAACAGTATCAGGTTCAGTTCTGGAAAATGATGTTGCTTATCCGAGAAGACTATTTCCCAAGGTATGATATCTGTGCTCAGGCATGTGAAATAATCCTTGTTTTCTGCTTGCTGACTGTTTGCTCTTAAATGACTCGTCCATCTTTTCCAATCTCTGCCGTTCGCTCCCACACCCACCTGTACATCAAACCCAACTTTCGAAGTTGATTTTGAAACATGCTGTTATTTCTGCAGAATTGAAGCGATTACCAGCTCTGGACAGATGGGCTCTTTAATGCGTTTCAAGCAGTTCTTGGAGGTAAAGCATTTTTTTTTCAGTGTTCAGGTGTTCTTGGTTTGGGTTTTTTTCCCTTCATTCAATCTATAAATCACATGCTTGCAGCACACCTGATAGTCCAGACCTGTCACTATGATGTAACCCAGCTTTTGTAACTTTTCAAATTGCCTTCATGATACTCATGATGTTGAACATCTCACTTCTTTCTTACCTTGCATCCAATTTTTCTCAGTAAAACTGTGTTTTGATGATAAATGGGGTTCAGTGGCATGGGTTGCAGTGAGAGATGCGCAAGTTGTGGAGGATTCTGCTGAGTCATTTCTGAAGCAGCTATTTTCTATTTTTTTATCAGTGGTTTGCTTCTTTTCATCGGTTGTCCTGATTAGATGCATGAGGAAGTAGACACTGTGAGCTCTGGCGTTTGTTCAGCATTGTTTTCTGCGTCTTTTCTCTTAAGAAAGCTTGCAAAACTGTAAAATAATTATTTGTTATGTGAATGTCAACTTAGATTATGATATTAAGACATGATAGCTTCAGAGTTTGTGCTTTCATTTCAGAATTAATTTGGGTACATTTTATTAGCAATGCTTTGAATAAGAGCCAGTAAGAGCCATCACATTTCCTGAGCAAATTAAGATACACATTTCTTTTTCTCTCCTCCAGACATGTCTACAGCAGAAGGAAATCCCGTTACCAAAGGGTGCTCTGCAGTCTTCCTTTTGGAGATCATAAATCTGTTTATATTTCTTTGTCCTTGGATGTCGGTGCTTTCAGACCTGGATTCCTGTTTACATGTAAATAGAGGAATGAGGAGAAAATAATTCCATCAATGCATTCATGTTTATTGCATCAAGGTTTACGTTGGGCAGAACAAACCTGTGTTTGTTGCAAATAATTTGAAGTTATTCTTTGCTTTGGATTTGTGTAAGCTTTTGTATAGTAAACTATGGAAAATTGAAGATGCTTCCTTCATGTGTTTAAACATGTGGAAGATGTTTTAAATGTAGTGTCTTGGTGACCTCTGGGCTTCGGAGGTTAAAGACTCCTGGGCTGAAAATGTGCACAGCGCTGTTCTGTTCCTGAAAGTGAAAATACCTCACAGCTTTATGAAGTCTTAACAGAGTGATCGATCTCGGAAACTTACCGCTAGAACTTTATTTTTGTACTTATTACATCTGGCTTTTTATAATTCAGTTTTAGTTACGTACTTGCACCCTGTTTGGCTCAACAGCATCAGAAAACGACAGTGGGGCTGGTAAAGGCGCTTGGCCCAGCGGTGTTGATGCTTCTCTTTATTGAATGTGACTTTGCTCCAGGAGTCAGAACTCTCCATTTCAGAGGGTAGACTCATGGTTTTAAAAGGTTTGCATGGATAATAGTAAATTCATGGGGCAGAGTTCCCAAAACTACAGAAATTCTGTGTCTGTTATCAGTCAGACAGATGGAAGCTAATAATCCTTTTTCTTATTAAAAAAAGGTGGCAAAATGGTGCCTTAATTCCTTCATTTGAGCACTTCTGCTGATGTTCTGCTGTCATTTGAGGGGGAAATAGTGGGCTTGGGGTACCTGAGGTGCGTTTTATAAAGGCTCTTCTTTTTATGTAAATGGATTTGTTACCGATGTTACTGTGTTTTATGTATCAAGTACTGTGATACTTTTGCACCAATGGTGGATTATTCTGAGAGTAGTTCATTCTAGAAATCTGTTTAAATTAATATTAAAGTTTGATTTTTCTTCTTAATCTGAAGCTGATGCAGTTTGGTTTTTTGTCTATAGGAGCAGGATGTTGGTTTCTGTTGGCGAGGGATGGTCAAGCAAATCTACAGCTCTTTGGTGAATAAAGGAGATAAATAGTGGTGGGAGGTCAGTGGTGAGAGGTTTGTCTGATTCACAGTGCATTGTCCTTGAACTATTTTGGTGGCCTCTGAGATGGGAAAATTTGCTCCCGAGTTCTAGAAAGCAGCGCATTGTTCTGCAATATAATGTTGCAAATTAAAATTACTATTTTTACCAGATTGGTTTGTGCTCTTCCTAGAGACACCGCAATTGGAAGCTGCAGAAAGCGGAGCTGAGGCCGTATGAGAATCTGGATTTGATTTTTATGTAGCTCTTGAGATCTCTGAGAAAAGGTTGTGATGTTCTTTGGAATTCAGGCCTTTAGAACCTTATCCTTGGCTTTAGAATTGGCTGGTAAATAAGTTAAATTGGCATTTGGTTTATATATTTTGTAAATTGACTCTGGAATGCTTTAGACTGGTGTTACTGGTGATTGTTCTGGGCTACTGGAAATCTCCTTCTAGTATCCTTTACCACATAACACTGAAGCAATACGACTTGCATTAGTACACTTGAAAGTGTTTAGGTTTTTTTATACTGAGTGGAGATATTTTACTTGCATCTCGCGTATCTACAATTATGTTGGAGACTCATTTTGCCAAGGTAGTAATTGGTACTGTCTGTTAGAAACAATTGTCTGTGCCAAAACACAGGGAGTGATTTGGTGATGTACATATAAGATAAAATAGCTTGCTGCTTTTTTTGCTGACAGGTATTAGGGTTTTCTCATGTTTCTGGGGGAAATATATTTTTATAAATAACAAACATGGTACCCTTCTCTGCCTCAGTAAAAGGCACCCAAATACTATTTCAAAAACACTAATAAGAATTTCGAATTGAATGAGTGCACTTCAAAAGAATCATAATAAGTCAATATTTATTTTTAGATGTAGCTTAAGATCTGCTACTTGAACTGATGGTTGACTTGTATTATTCTATTCTGGCTTTTGTCATTTCAGCAGTTTTAAATGTTAGCCATTTGGTCTTATGAAGATGCAGTGCAAATAAGGTCTTATGGAGGTATTCATGGCACTTTCATGAGATATTTGTATCAAATCTGACGGAGAGCATCTCACCTATGAAAATCCTGCATTAAAATAGCCTGAGTCACACTGTTCCTTGGAGACAAGAGCTCCAGGCCTCCCACGGGCTGCGATACAATGTCACCGCAAGTGTGCTTGTGCCATTTAAGTACTTTAATAAAAGAAAGCGTTATTAACTCAAAAATCACTCAAACCCACTCACCACTTTAATCCTACAAAGTTCTTGCTGCCTTACTAGTTTTTTTTTTTTTTAAGAGATTAGAGGAGACCTTTGCCGTGCATGTTTTAAACATCCAGTTTATACTAAAGGCTCATTTTCCTTTGAATTTATTCATCAGCTTTTTAAAAATAGATTTGACAGGCGCTTGCAGCTTTTGCTGCCCTGTCCTTGCTAGGCTTGTGATTGTGACACCGCACACGGTTTCAGAAAGACAGCCTTACCCATATATAATTTTAATAATGTAGAACTCCTGAGGCTGCTGCTTTGAGTCTGGCCTGTTGATTTGAATTGTAAAACCTGTCGCTCATCCTCTGCAGGCGCAGCAGCTCGGGCCTCCCAGAGCGCAGACTGACCCTGGCTGAGGAGACAGTGACAGAAAACCCAGCTGCCGCCCTGCTGCATGGACGTTTTAACCGATTCCTGATGTTATCTTGTATTTTCGTGTCCGAGGCTGCCCACTCCGCTGCTGAGGGGGAACAACCGCACCGCGCCCTCACCCTCCGCACTCTGCCCCGCCCTTCGGCACTTTCCGGAACCTCTCGGCTTTTTCCGGAATTGCTCGGCGCTTTCCGACTTGCCTCGGCTGCTCCGGCACTCCCAGCATGCTCCGCTCCAGCAGTTCGCTCGCTGAGCTCCGGTGGGTGGGGCCCGTCCCGCCCCCGCCGCACCCAGTTCCCGATTCTTTCCGAAGCCTTTCGGATCTTTCCGTCAGCCGGGAGACCGTTCTGCGGCGTTGACGTCATCTCCGGGCCGCCTTATAAAAAGGCGGGCGCAGGCGGCGCGCGCTGTCCGTGGCGGAGGGCGCGGAGCCGGCGGGGGAGAGCTGCGCACCGAGCCGGTGAGGCGGCGGGCGGGGGGACGCCGTGCCCGCCTTTATCCCACCCCGCTCGGGTAGATAGAGGCCCCTCTACCCCCGCTCCGCCTTCCGCCGCTGCGGAGACAGGTGCACGGGTGCGGGCTCCCCTCAGCCGTGGGGGAGGCTCAGGCCGGCCCTGCCTCAGCGGACTCCCCGCGGCGCCTCGGGTACCACTCGGCTGCCTCTGTGGGGTTTTTTATCGCGGGCACAGCGGGGTCTCTCTGCGGCCCTCGGGAGGGGAGGAAAGAAGGGAAGGGCGGGGACGCAGCCGCGGATAAAGGGCAGGAGGGCGCGGAGCGGCGGGATCCGCCCTGGGCAGCCTCGACCCGCGGCTGGAATTTCATTCAGTGCCCTGGGGAGGGGATAAACAGGCGGGTCGTTAACAGCGACAGGGGATCACCGTCCTTGCGGGCTGAGGGAACCCCGCCTCGCCCTTCCTTTAGCTCCCCTCTGGTGAGGGCTGCGGTAAAACCCCCTGAGGAGAAGCCGCAGGGGGGTGGAGAAGCGGGCGCTGTGCGGTAACCGGGGGTTCGCTGCACAGCAATGGCTTCCAGCCCGGACCAAGGTCAGGAGATGCAGCGAAGAGCGTGTGAGGAGAGAGAAGACAAGGGAGCGATGGAGGGGCTGGCTGTGCAGGGATGTCTGGGAACCTTTTCCTCAACGAGATGGAGGTGTCTGTGAAATGATGAGCATGTAAACAGCTTGTACAACAGAGGTGTCTTGCCAAGCAGAAAGACGTTTAAAAGAAATCCTCCCAACCTGGGTTCCTTTCATATATGTGTCATGTTGGTATATAGGTCAAGCACTACGGTTTCCTTTATTAAAAAAAAATCAGGATTTGTTCCTTCCCTAATTAACTTCTTTTTTTAAAATTTAACATAAATCAAAGTAACAGCAGTCATTTTAATCTCAGTTCATTGCCTGCATACACCTTACCTGGTGACAGTGATGTAAATCTATATTGCTAGACCATAAATACGTACCAATAGGGTAATCATTTGCCCTGATATTTAAGGAAAAACATTAGCAATTATGGCTACATCTTTTTCAGCAGGATTGTGGTGATTATTTACGATTTTTAGTAGCTATTTTGTTATAAACCAGCTACATGTTCTGGTCTAAAATGTACGTGACTATTGAGCAGTCTTTCATACATATTTAAATAGGTTCTGAAGAGCAGTTGTCTGGAGATGGCGAATGAACGCATTAGGTAGAAAAAAAAAAACAAAACCTCGATCTGAAATGGTATCTTTCTGGAAAAAAAAAAAATCCATTTTCTTTTGGCATTGCGTTTTCAGCAAAGTGCCAGAAGATTCTGATGACTATTCACTGAAAGGCCTTGGTCAGGGGTTCAGATTTGTGCAAAACAAATATTAAATCTCCCTGTGTGATTTTTATGCGTTTAAATGCAGCTGGCAGTGAGTTCTTCCATGAGATCTTTTGTCCTCAAAAATTGTGCAGAGAAGATAATGAACAAAAGCTTGACGGTGGGATGCTTTCTGCTGCATTCTGTGCAGGATCTGTAACTGGAGTGGTGAAATTGTGAAGCTGCGGAAAATACTTGAATCAAGATGGCAGGTTATGCTGTTTACAGAAGTAGTTTATTTCAATTCCTTTAAAAAAAAAAATCTGTACTGGTCAGATTGAAATAGAAATTTTACTTTAAAATCAGACTTAGATGTTATGATTCTGTGAGATCCGTAGTTGATGAAGTTAGCAAATGTATTTGTGGTGGTTTTTTTTTTTAATAACAAAAGGTAGCAACAATTACAAAAATGTTGAATGTCAAAGACTGTCTAAGTGGTTTTTTACATGTTTTTCTCCTGCATGGCAGGAAGGTAGGAGCAGCCTTCAGTCTCTTGAGACATGTCCCGGTGTGAAATTCCTATTTCTCAATTATTACATTTATAACTAACCTTAGTAATTTACTGCCTTATTTTTATTTACTTAATGCAATTATGGCATTTATTCATAAATACATTGCTTTTGGGAGGCAACTAATTGCTTCCCTTGTATTGGAGGATATAATATGAATTCCTCCCTTTTCTCTGCTGCATGTTAGTGGAGTGTGGGAGTTTGTTTTTGCCATTTGTCCCTGGAGTGTAGGCAGCAGAAAAATGGGGTGGAGCAGACTGCAGATGCTGCTGATGGAGGTTGCCAAGTGGAGTCCAGGACGGTGCTCCCATAGCTGAGCGTGGATCGAGCGGAGCGGGGAGCTGCCTTCTCGCTGCCGCAACCGATCCATGTTGAGCTATGCCAAAACCGCCAGAGAAATGCGCTGGTTTCAGCGGGCACAAAGGCACGGAGCTGCAGTTGTCCAGGAACTGCTTGAGGGATTGCAGTGTGCTCAGGGGAAAATGTAGGGTTAGGGAAGGCAAGGAGATTTTCAGTTAAAAATTCAGCGTTAGAGACACTGAACAGCTGTGTAATTAGCCATCTCAGAAAAATACCTTCTGTCACAACTGTTACTTGTCTGGGTTTTTTTTACTGTGGTAGTTGAAGGTAAAAATCTTTGTAGATATTTATATTCAAAGCCTACTGATTGAGTTTATGTCTTTAAATTAAGCCACCCCACTTGATTATGCTGTAGCGGGAAGCGTCATTTGCCAAGTCCAGATAACTTCCTTTCTGTTTTGACCTTCAGATTACAGTAGTATTTTTTTAAACCAACTGGAAAGGTTAATACATGCCAAGTTAATTAAGTTTTCTTGTTGATATTTGTAACCGTTTTTGCATGGATAGGTCTCCCTCACAATAGCTTGTGTAACAGTAATGCCAAATTGTTGTACGTGGCGAGGAACCAAAAGGAAAGTATGAAATGTGTACCGTGACGGTATCTGTATTTAGAAGAAAAAGGATTAAGCCATGTCCGTATGCTAGTCATTAGTTGAACGTTATCTTGGTTTCCCCCTCCCTTTTAGACTCTACATTCCTCCATCATGTTGTCATCGTTTCGTAAAGTCAAAGTCCAGGTATTTTTACATAGTGCATGAAGTGTCATCACCATACTTGCCTGCCTTTATTGCAATGACCTATTTGTAACAAAAGGCTGTTAATTTGAGAGTTTGTTCTATATAGCAGGTGCTTTATTTGTGCTTCAGTGTTGAGTCTGACCTGCCTTTCCTTTAATACTTCCAATTTCCTGATTTCTGTCTGTGGTGCATGATGTGTGAACGCTTCATAGTTGTTATAGCTCATTGATGTGGATTGATTTTCTAAGAGGTTTTTGTTTTAAAACAAGTACTTGAGCAGTATCTTTTTACTTATAGCATCTAAAAATCAGCCATTTTAAGATTTACACTGTAGAACATTGTGAATTTGAAGTGGACTTTGGTTCCTGTTCTGTCCACTTGCACAAATTTATAATCCTTGTATTGTTGTGGTGTCACTATTCCTGCATCTACAGTGTTTTGTGCCCAGCGGTGGTAAAATAAATAAGATGTATGGATCAAACTTCAGCTGGGTAACACAAGCAACTGAATTTTATTTGGAAGTGACAGTAATGTAAATGTTTATAATACAATTAAAATGACAACGGAAAGATAGCAAATGGGAATGGAAAATGCTGGGTCTAATTATATAATATTGCATTACCTGTGAACTCTCCGTTCCTGCAATGCAGTCGAGGTAATTTGCTTTCTCAGGAGTCTCAGCAGAGCGCAGTCCTTGCCAGCGCTGCGGAGCTTTATCGAAGGTCTGTGCTGGTATTGAAAAGAAAGTGATGCCAAGAGCCCCTCGTACATAAGGGCACCAAATTCACATTGGCAACTCAGCTGTTTTTATTTTAATAGTGAAAATAAAATTTTCAGACTTGATGCCTAAAAATAAACAGGTCTCTAATCATCGTCCATATTTCAGGAGTGCATAGTTCAGGCTGTGGACAAACCCTCTAATCAGCCTGAATCACTCGCTTTGCAGCCTGTTTTCGTTCAAACAGAATTTACCTTTTGCTTTTCTTTTCATGCTGCAGTTTCTTGTGTCCCTGTAATGCTCAAGTATCATATGGGGATTGTTTGAATTTTACCTGCACTGCGATTAGTCTGTATGAGTCTATGGCATTAAGTGGTCCACTCTTAAAATTGCTTTATTTTGTGGATTTAAATTCGTAACAAACCAAATGACTGGATGTTAATTTTACCTTAACAGTGTCTTAAATTTCTAGTATAGAGTATATGATACAATATCCTTCTGTTACCTCTTCGTAACACAGTGTATTCGTGTAGTTCCCCTCACAGGAGCAGGAGCCAGTGCTGCACATACTTTTCAGAAGGATTCTCTTTTATTTACCAGCAGCACTAGTATGTACTAACGTGGCATTAAACTCGGCACTTGTGGTCATTTTGTGTTCAAATGTAGTGGTATACTTACTCCCTAGCATTTTGAGGAAACTGAGCGGAAGAAATGAAAGCTGGAAAAAGCGTATGTAATTTTTTATCTGTCCTTTCCTTTTGAAGGTTGTTTTCACATCCAATATTAGGATTCAATTTTTTTTTTTCTTAAAAAATAACCATCAGCAATCCATTCCTGTCCCGCAGGAGGGAGTAGCTGGTATCAGTTAAATGCTCTTTTGACAAGATTTAGGATGTGTAATATTGATGAATGCAAAAAAAAAATGCATCAAGCTGCTCATGTGCGTACTTGGGAAGCAGGGAGTGTTTTGACAGGGAAAGTACTCGTATTACAGGCTGTTCCCAGGGTCACGTATGCTGAATATAATGTAACACACATCAGGGAGATGTGTCATTATTTTGCTACATCTTAAGATAGTGATCTTTATATACTGATATCTGATTGCTTTTCAAGAAAAGGAGTTTAATTCTTTAAACTTCATGTAATTGTTTTTAAAAACTACGCTAACATCTGTATAGCGCCGAATGTATTTTACATTCGAGATTTTAAATCCCTGCAAACATGTTTTGCTAAGGGAAATGCTGACGGCTCTTACGTGTCTGCCGTGCTGGCACCGCTGCAATTCCTGTTTAACCCACCTTGGTCCTGCTATTTCCCGAACTTGACTGATGTTGCTGACATCATCCTTGTTGCACTGCAGTGTCTAGAAATATCTGCAATTTTCAATTTGCAGATTTTAGCATACCTTTTGTATAATTTATATCATCTGGGGAAGGCTAATCATTTTAGATTGGAAGATCAGTGTAGTAAGTTTGTTTTGGTATTGTTTATTTGTTTGTCTTTCTGAAATTTACTACTTCTTGGTGGCTTAAAAAAAAAATCCCCCACCACAATGGCACAGTGCAAAGAAGCATTTCTGAATATTTTCTTTAGTTAGACATAAGCTGTCGAGTGGCTTTCCAAACTTAGTCTTACAACAAGACAGTACAGTGGCAAATACATTCAGGACGGTTCAGACCCCTGGGTTTGGGGACATCCCTGCGACGAGGCGCAGGCCAAGGCTGGGCAGGCGCTGCCAGTGCTGCTGCTCCTGCCCGCACCATCTGGAAGGTTCTCTGTGCCCTTATCAGCCGGCGCAGGCAGCAGTTGCGATGTGGGGAGCGTTGTCTCTATGCACGGGGCCGGTTATCTGGGGTCAGGCTGGGCGTTTGTGCTCATCCCAATATGCACTATATTTTTTTTTTCAAGTTAAAAACATAAAGTGCAACTTCTCATTGGCCACTCTCATGCTGGGGCTGCAGGGCTATATCCTAAGTGCCTTTGAATGATGTAGTGAAGAAGGTTTAGAAACCTCTTGCAGAACTGCTTCGTATTCCAGGGGGGTGCCGGAGTTGGAGCATGAAAACACCAGCGTTAGACTGCCTCGTTCTGCAGCATCGATGACTTTTGAGTTCCCAGCTCCCCGGTGACTGCTGATCGTGCTCTGGCGGAGCACAGACGTGCTGACGTCAGCTGATCTGCTGCAGGAAAGAACAGTCTATTATTGCTAGACCAAAGCACTTCTTTTACAATTGACTAGCTCGACTTACTGTAGTTATAAAAGGACCCTTTCTTTTAACGAATTCCAGCAAAAAGATGAGCCGGATTGCATGACTTGTGTGGTGAGAGACAAAGCAGCTACCAGGCTAAATTACAAAAGGTCTCTCATGTGGAGGTTATTTCTAATACTGATATATAAATTGACAGCAAAAGATAGTACGGTGTTCCAAAGACTAATGAGGATTTGCATTTTCTCCTGGTAATGCCTGTAACCAGAGTAAGCAGAGATGGGCTACAGTGATGCAGTGCATTTAGAGGAACTGCCAGTTTGTTATTCCTGAACACAATTTGCTTTAAAAGAAGTGCTTTTGGAATTCAAGCACAATGTAACAGCACAGGAAAGGAAGTTTTTAGCAATAACGTGCTCTGCTGGAGGAAAAACACTGTTTGAAAAAGTGCTGGAAAAAGCAGCAGCTTTCTCAGGAGAACAGATCTGTAGTTGAGCTCAAGTTATGTTCAGGGTTTTGATCTTTCAATACCCGGATACGCTAATGAAGTGGAGCCTTTGGTGCCACTGCCAGATGAAACCTGGACTTAATGTGTATAGTACAGTCTACACAGACTGGCTGGTTTTATTTGGTTTTCGTTGTCCTATTTTGATAATAATGAACTAAAACCTCCCAGGCCCGGAAGAGAAAGCAAAGCTGAATTTTCTTTCCTTTCTTCCTTCCTTCCTTCCTTCAACTGCCGCAATGCAGTTGGGGCTCAGAGTCCAGGGGAGCCGCCACGGCTGCGCTCGCAGGGTGCGGCTGGGAGGGAGCTGGGGAATGTGCGCATTCGCCCCCATATGTTCCTTTCCGTCAGATTGTCCCTTTGCAAGCACGTGGACGCCAAATGGAAAACGTGACCATATAGATCGCTTTCCAACCTGTAGAGTCTTTCAGTGGAAGACAGGTTTTCAGTGAAAGTGGTAGGAGCAATATCACTGGTTTTACGAAATGCTCCATAACTGACTTGTCTGAAGTCAGATCCGTGCAGCACCCAGAGCCTCTGTCAGCTTTTGGAAGGTTGTGTAGGGAGAGGCAGGCTGGGTTTGGAGCTTTTTTCTGATTCTCTGAGGGAACAAAGAGGAGATGTGTCACACGCACAGAAGCATCTATATATATGTGTATGTATAATGTTTATATATAGATATATATGTGGATATACATAGTTCTGTGGACCAGTTAGCTGTTGTTTAAAACACAGTAATATTCATTAGTTTATCTATCTTGAGTATTTTAAATAAAATGTTTCCAAATTTTATATGTTGTACAAGAAGCATTTTATGTCTATATATCTACATATATATGTGCACAGAAGCACATTTTTAACATGTGTTAGACACTTGCATGCTACAGTTTGAGATGACATGGCCTTTATATGACTACAGCCATATTTTTCCAAAACAGGTACAAGTTAGATGTGTCTGTAAATATTCCTTTCCTTTTACTTTCTGCTAGAAGTGTGCTTTTATTTATATGTATAATATTCATATTTTATATACATACCTGCACACACGGAATAAGACTGTAAGTAAACCACATGCGAGTTTGGAAAAGCAGGCTTTTCTTTCGTGGATCTCTTCCTGCCCTACCATTGCTTTATAATAATACAAACAAAACGTGGGTTTTTTTGGCTTTCAGAAAATGGACCCGAGTGGTGTAAAAGTGCTGGAAACAGCAGAAGATATCCAAGAAAGGCGCCAACAAGTTTTGGACCGTTACCACAGGTTCAAGGAACTATCTTCTCTGAGGCGCCAAAAGCTTGAAGATTCCTATCGATTCCAGTTCTTCCAGCGTGATGCAGATGAGCTGGAAAAATGGATCCAAGAGAAACTGCAGATAGCATCCGATGAAAATTACAAAGACCCCAGCAACCTGCAGGCAAGTCCTCCTGCCGCTTTCAGTTCTTGAGCTATTAATATTGGGTTGCACCAGGTCAACTGGGACAGACAGAACAAACACATAAATGTAACTTGATCTGAGAGTGGTGAAGAAAGCTGGATGCAAATACCTGCAGCCTTACAAAGTGTTCTTCAAAAGCCTGATTTCTTTGCTGAGCTGACGGGTTCTCAGATGTTTGAACACTCCAGTGTACAAGAGCAAACACAATAATGAAATAATGAAAATTGGGATGTTTGAATCCACCCGTGAAACATGATATAACTATGATTTCAGCTACACTATTTTATTGTTTGTTTGTCAGTACTGAATGCATAAAATCCACTTGAAATCTTGATGCTGGGCAATGTGGAGGAGGGCCATGCACCAAATCTCAGTCACGTTCTGTGATGTTTTTCTTGCAGGGGAAGCTGCAGAAGCACCAAGCCTTCGAAGCTGAGGTGCAGGCCAATTCAGGGGCTATCGTTAAACTGGATGAGACTGGAAATCAGATGATTAATGAAAGCCATTTTGCATCTGAAACCATTAGAGTGAGTTTTAAAACTTGTTTTTCCTCTTACAGGCTTTTCCCTAAATACTTCATGCAAACTTCATGGATAACTCTGTATTCTAATTCAAAATTCTACAGATATTTAGGTAGTGAAATCACAAGAGAATTTGTATTTGTGAAACTTATAGATACTTTTCTCTTTCACGAGCACCCAGCTCGTATCTGTTGTTGCATCCAATTCTGAGCTGAACTGGCTGCCAGTGGAGTCCAGGAATTTGGACTAAAAAATGATCAGTAATTCAAAGACATTTTGAAAGTCATAAGGCAAATGATTAATTATACGTGGTGTTCTTCCCAAAATGACACAAGCAGCAAATTCACAAGGCCTGGTGTCGGGGATGCTGACCACTCTTTTTTTTGGCTTGTATATAGCAATTAAATTAAAAAAAACTGAAGGTAATTATAGTTTTGAAAATCTCATTGTGATCGTTAATCTTTACCACAAACAGGAAAAATAAACAAACAATGCTTTGCAGTTGGGTGATCTTAAGTAATACTGTGTCTTAGTTGCTCAGTGTAAGTTGATAATTGTGTTCTGTTTGGAGTGGTAATTTGCCTTTTAATGGTTCAGTCCTTCACGCCGTACCGGACTGCACAGCGCCCCATAGTAACCGCTACCCAAGTGGGGTCCCACATACGAGTAGGTGAAACTTCTGGCTGTGTGGTGCAACTTCTTTTTGCCATGTCCTCTTTCTTCCTTGATTGGCAATTTGCACTATCCTTTTGAGCAGCACTAGGAAAATTACTTGTGTGAGCTCTTTCCTCCCTTCAAACCTATCTGAGCTTTCTAAATGGATTAAATGGGCATCCGCCCGTGCTGGATGTTCAAAAGCTTCTCTAGCACGACTTTCAAGTTTCAGGTCTTGATGAGCAAAGCGTTACGGATGATGGGTGGAGCAAATGCTTTCCTGTTTTGCAAGCTGTGTTTCTGTGTGGGAGTGTGGTTTTTCTTTTATTTGTCTATAAAATTTGTGGTTGCTCCCAACAGTTTTGAAAGTCAAAGCACAGTCAGAGAGAGACTCAATATTAAAACTAGTGATTGCTACCGGTATTTCAGTATTACATTACTTAACAATGTTGGTTAAATATATTAACTGACTAGTGCTAAGAGCAATGGTTCAAATACTCTAAAGTGGCACAAGTTTCACTTGAAACAAAATGTGTGGTCTTAAATAAAAGTAAATCCCAAAATGAAGATGAAATTCACTTATTGGGAGTTGACTTCCATGTAAAAGACTGAACATTTGAAGGGGATGGCAGCAAATTTTTGGTCTGACTTCACACTGGCATAGAACTTAAAATTTATCTCAAAATCTTTACCTCATAGTTATGTAAAAATAACTATTTGATAGCTTCATTAGTAACAAGTGTTTAAATACTCCTTTCAGGAATTTCTAATTCCTAGTTGCCTCCCTACACCCTCTGACAACAGCCTTATATTCTCCTCAAGTGGCCAGCCCCTCCTTCCATGAGCTATAAACTCTCCTCTTCCACTTGAGCATACCCACCGGTGTGTAACTGAGTATGTTGTTACATCACTTTTCATCATTTGAAAACTAATGACTGGAGATGAAATTGTTATGAGGTTTGTCGCTCTTTGTATTCTCTTATGGTCAGGAAGGGAAAAATCACGTCTTTTCTGATACAGGATTTTAATAACAGCATTGTATTGTTGTAGACTCGGCTGCAGGAGCTGCACCGACTATGGGAATTGCTGTTGGAAAAGATGAGAGAGAAGGGAGTCAAGTTGTTGCAGGCACAGAAGCTGGTGCAATACTTACGGGAATGTGAAGATGTCTTAGACTGGATCAATGACAAGGTATAATTATTACCTGTATTTACTGTGTTCTTAATGGGAAATTTGTGTTTGTGTTAAAATTTTCTATCAACATATCGTTGTTGGAATTTGGATAGTCACAGAGAGCTTTTAAAGGCACCTATACATTTCATTTAGATTATTCTGATTTTATGAACAGCAGGTATGCAAACTACTTCTTTTGCAACCACATGTAAAAGGTACTAGACTAAGAGAGGAAGCCTGCGTATTGGAGAGTGTAATTAAGCATAATTAATTCTTTGCTTTGAGGAGACCTTTGTATTTCTCATAGTAATCAAATGCAAGTTTCCTATAAGGGAAATCTACAACATGTAAGAGTAAATGTTTTTCATAGGTGTTCTAAGTCATCTGTTATAGAAAGTAGCCAGCCTAATCAGCAAGCAGTGTGTACGTAATTACTTAATGACTGGAGTGTCTTTAGATACATGTTATAAGGATGTTCACTGCAGGAGCACTGTTGGCTCTTGATTCTTTGAACTCAGAGGAAATGGACCACAAGCCACACTATCAAGAAGAAAAGCCACAACATTATGATATTGGCTTTCTTAATGATGGTTTGCTGTTTTGTGTCACTGTGGGTTCAAACTGTAAACCCTGCGTAACCGTTACCGAATGTGACGGTGCACTTTTCAGAAAGAAATCTTGCATCAGAAGGCTACAGCAAATGGCCATTAACAATCTAAAAATGTAAAATTCTAAGTCTGTGTGTACTCTGAAAAAGCACGGCTGTTATTTTGGAGTTTTAAAAGCATGATTTTTCTGTGTGTATTTTCTTTCACTAATTTCAGTTGTTGTAATAGTCATAATTGTGCACAGAACATAAAATCTGTGATAATAGAACTGGTTATATTCAATACATTGAAAAACTAATAAGGGCAAGCAAGATGAAACAATAACCTTAGTGATCTTGCATGTTTTCTGCAATAATGGAAAGATGTTGGGGGGAGTAAAGGAGGAAATATTGTAGTCTTAAATCTGACTTTAAACACAGTGATTTTAAGTATCTTTGCACTAGTCAAAATTAGGACAGTTTGTTTCATGATTTCTAGTGGTAGTTTCCAATAGGTCATACTGAAATGGAAGTTTTTTCCCCTCAATGTGCTAGGAAGCAATAGTGACCTCAGAAGAGCTTGGGCAGGACTTGGAGCATGTTGAGGTTTTGCAAAAGAAGTTTGAAGAGTTCCAGACAGACCTTGCAGCTCATGAGGAAAGAGTAAATGAAGTGAACCAGTTTGCTGGCAAACTTATACAGGTAAGCATTCATGTGTGTGTTAAATCACTCTTGGCAAGTCTGGTTTATACCAGTGACCTTTTGTCTTCAGCTTCCTCTTTTTCCTCTCTGGTTTCATAGCAGATTTTAAGGTTTTACTCTACGTGTGCCTAGTTCCTTGGTTATCTTAATCTTAAATGTTCATTATTTGATTCACTTGTTCTGCTGAACAGCATGAGTAACTGCCCCAGCTGAGAAAGTTCCTGAAAATATGGGGAGTAAGAGAAACTTGTTGTGTTTGATGTTAAATGTATTTCCCTTGGACAACCAGAATCAATAAATCTTCTAGTATGTCATCTGGGGCTTGATCAAGGATGCAGAGAGGTCAGGAAGTATTGCATCAAGGAAAACAAAGGTTCTGTTTACAGCCCTCTTCCCATTGACTAATTAGTGGATGGGGAAACTTAAACTACTGCAAGAATATTGAATGCTTATATGGTGAGGTTTCAGGAAAACAATCAAATTGTCTGGAAAGTATGGTTTTTATAAATTAATCCCTTAAAAACCAGAGATGTTTAGAGGTTTTGTCAATGGGTGTAAAACCACAGAACATATGAAAACAGCGTTTTTCCTTTCTCACAAGGAACAACACCCTGAAGAGGAACTGATAAAGTCCAAACAGGATGAAGTGAATGCAAGCTGGCAGCGTCTTAAGGGGCTTGCCCTTCAGAGGCAAGGAAAACTCTTTGGGGCAGCGGAAGTTCAGCGTTTCAACAGGTACGGTCTTGGCTGGATCTGCTGAAGTGATGTAACACTTGTGTGGATATTTAATAGTGCGTTCAGCTGCACACAGTATTATGAGAAGAGCGACTGCTACTGTTGTCTGTTATGTTTTTGCTCTACTCTTCTGTGTTGTTTAATAAGGACCTTGTTGTTCTAGAATTACCTGAGAATAGTCATTCTCATTTAGCTTTTCAACACTTGCAGTTTTGTTCATTCTTGCTAATGGCAGTTTTGCTTCCCTTTCCTCTGTGGGCTTTTTCCCCCAGTTCTGTCCTAGATGAGCTTTAAAAAGGTATTTGTTTCTTGTCGGATGGATGTCAGTCTGATTGTTTTGGGGTACTTGAGTAGTGTCTTTCTATCCTCATCTCTATCTACAGCATTTTCAGATCTGCTGTAATTAAGTCAGAGAAGGGTCTAGAGTGGGAAATGGGCCTACTGGGCGATGGGGTGCTCGGTGGTGCTGCAATTCCTTATTTGCATCTGGTAATACCATCTGAAGAATGGCCTGCCAATACACTTTAAGGCTTTTTTTTTAATTAAGAAAATACATATATATATAGAGAGAGAGAGAGGGATTTGTGGTTTTGTGGTGGTGGTGGTAGTTTCTTTTTTAAAGGATGATTGTAGTTGGCTGCGGTGTTTATGTATACGGGCTCGTATGCCAGTACATCTGGCATATATACAGGAAAACATCCTGCCTTCTTCCTTTTTTCAGTACGAGACAGACTGCTTTCAATTTGTGCTTTGTTTTGCAGGGATGTGGATGAAACAATCAGCTGGATTAAGGAGAAAGGGCAGTTGATGGCCTCAGATGATTTTGGCAGAGATTTGGCAAGTGTGCAGGCTTTATTGCGTAAACATGAAGGCCTGGAAAGAGATCTTGCAGCTCTGGAAGATAAGGTACCCATACGACATGCATTTTACCTACAATTTAAATGAGGTAACCTGCTTATAGAAGACTAGAAGCTTACTCACTGTGTGTGGCTGGGTTTAGGTCAAGGCCCTTTGTGCAGAAGCCGACCGTTTGCAGCAGTCTCACCCGATAAATGCTTCTCAAATTCAAGTGAAACGGGAGGAGCTGATTGCCAACTGGGAACAGATCCGAACTTCCGCAGCAGAGAGGCACGCTCGCCTTAACGACTCCTACAGGTAGGAATGCTGGAGTGCCGAAATGACCTGTCTTCATTATGCAAATTTGACAGGGAGCTCTTGAGAAGAAAGGGATGCTGTTCCAAATGTTTTGGGAGGATTCTGTTTTCAGCAGCAGTCTTGTTCAATAAATAGTATTTTACAATAGCTTATTGTAGTAAAATAAATATTTATATGATAAATACTTTCAGCTTTTGGTCATTCTCTGGATTTGGATCAATTATGAAAATAGACACTTTGATGTTTTAGGACGTCTGCTTTTTTTCCCCCCATCTGAGTTTTGAAGTACATATCTGGCTGTTTTAGTTTTGGTGGGGATTTTTTGCGCTCATATTATTAGTTTGTTCACTACGGAGTCATTATGATTCTCTGAAGACTAAAGTAGGGTATGTTGTTTGACGTATTGTCCCAGACTAAATGAAGTACCTGTTTCTGTGATAGTTCCTTGCTGTGGGATTTGTCTTTATTCAATCTTGTTTCTATACTAGCCTGGTTGTCTGTGAAACATCATCTGTTAGATCACTATAGGGAAGCCGTACTAAAAAGAAACCCTAACATGGTGGTTAGTTTACGTCCTTTCTGGCTTTGTTTTTCTGCTGTTTGTTCCTGTGATGCAAGATTTATGGTGGTAGAGACCCACGTGAGTAATCGTTTTCCTTTGCTTTCCCTGTCATAATCTCTTCAGGTCAGTTAACAGCAAATTTAAAAGGGAAGCAGAAACTGATCACTTTTGCTGATAAGTGTTAAGCACCTGCCAAAGACAATAACTGTAGAGGTGTGCTGAAGGGAGTCTGAGAATTTGTTTGCTTGTTTTAAGGCTGAGACGTGCAGTTGAAAGTTTCTGTCATTTTCCCAACACACACTGTTGTGCTTGTGACAGCACCAATCCTGTGGGCCGTCTTGGAACACTCTGCCTGAGAACTATTGTTTGATTTCTGTTGCCTTCAACATACATAAGCTTGTAGTTCAGAATATTCCTTTTACTTTCGCTGTAAGTTATATCCAAACCATGTCTTTGAGAAATTGATTTTGAACCTAGCTTTTTCCTAACTTTAAAAGGCTTGTTTTTTTGATTGACAACATATTTGATATCTAATATTCTGATTGCATTTTGGTATTGTCTTTTTTGTTTGTATCAGATGAACCACTTTTATGTTTGTAACGCTTTATGTGGGATAAGGGTGGAGAAACTATGTGAACGAATTATCGCAACCATTTTTTCTTTTGCTTTCCTAAGGCTGCAGCGCTTTCTTGCGGATTTCCGAGACCTCACCAGCTGGGTGACTGAGATGAAGGCTCTGATTAACGCAGATGAACTTGCCAATGACGTGGCTGGAGCAGAAGCCCTTCTAGACAGACATCAGGAACATAAGGTATAATGACTGTAGAGCCAAATCCAGTCAGCAACCCCTAGAACTGATCTGTGTGTCTAACACAGTCTCTGAGTCAGAACAGCTAATCTTGTATCACTAGAATCCTTTGATTGTGCAAAGAACACAGTACTAGTTTGCTGTCCTGATTTAATATTTTTACTTTGTTTCTTGGTAGTAGATATACACTAATAAATAAGTATTTAAGAATGCTTATGTTAATATTTTATAAAAAATAGATTAGACGTGGTTGCAGTCAGTAGGACTAATGACTGTTTTAGTTCTCCATGATGAGAAATTGCCATAAGTAGGCAGAAAGAGTGCAGCTTAAAACCAACAGTTTCATTTTAACGTATGAATTTATACTTACCTGATCTGCATGTTAAGGTAATACATTTCAATCTAGTTATTTATGTTAGGTGTAATGTATTTAAAGGTAGTTGAATGTGTATCATTCAGGTGTCCAGACTGTTGTCTCTGTGTTATTTTCAATAGCAGTTTTCATATTTTGACACTTATGACGACCGCTTTCATAGGGAGAAATTGATGCCCATGAAGATAGCTTCAAATCTGCTGATGAGTCTGGCCAGGCTTTGCTTGCTGCTGGGCACTACGCTTCTGATGAAGTTAAAGAAAAGGTAAGCTGAGAGCAAGAGCTCCTAGAAGAGTTTTGTCTCTTTTTCTGTGTTCCACAATTTAAAAGTTAATTTTTTGTTAAGATCATAAGCTGCAAAGTATCAAAGTATCACCTGTATGTTACAGAGCTTTTTAGTGTATTTAAGTAATGTGTGGTTTTCATTCTCTAATTGGCAGCTTCTGCCTATTTATTAGTAGAAACTATTAGGACTATTAGTACAAGCAATTAGGAACTACTAGTTTGTCTTTCCTCCAAAAGAAAAGAGAGTTATCTGTTTATCTAAGTTTAAGTTTGCTCTCAGAAGTGTCAGTAAATATTTAGTGCGTCTAAGTTTTGGCTTTCAAACTAATGAGGCCTCTCATGAAGTCTGCATATTGAAACATTGGTCAGTCAGTTCAAATGTCACAGCAGTGGGTCAAAGAGGTTTTGGAGGCTGAGGGAGCAGGATAGTTTGCTGAAGAGCTTCTCTTATGAATAGACCTGCAGTCAAAAAGAGCAGTTGTCCATTAAATATCTCTGTGTAGATTTACTTTGGAAAAGGAGAGGTTTCTGACTGACGTGAGAATGTTGTAGCCACTACTCAAGCTTGATAAGCTGAGAAGAGGCTTGCCCTGTGTGAGGAGGATGATGTCAGTGATAGGAGAATTATTCTTTACACACGAGGTCATTTTCAGTCCAGTATTAACCACTTTTTTAGAGTTCCAACTTGATTTTACATTGAGATGGAAATGAACCAGACTGTTAAATAAAATTATTATACATTCCTCTTCCCGATCCATTAGTTGACCATCCTCTCGGATGAAAGGTCTGCCTTGCTAGAACTATGGGAGCTTCGCAGGCAACAGTACGAACAGTGCATGGACCTGCAGCTTTTCTACAGAGATACTGAACAAGTGGACAACTGGATGAGCAAACAAGAAGTGAGTGCATATCTTTGAACTCTCCAGATATGGTTGGTTTTCATTTCTGCCTAGTCTTCTGTAGACTTATACAGCTGGTATTTACTAGTGGCAGTTGAAGGCGTACAGGGAATGCCATCCCAGTATATCATCTTTATCAACGAAAGTATATGGTAGGAAACATCACTGACTGTGCTTGATTTTAACTTAGAGGAGCATGGAAACATAAAAATGTGTTTGTTTCCTTACTTTAGGCATTTCTGCTGAATGAAGACCTTGGTGATTCTCTGGATAGTGTGGAGGCTCTTCTAAAGAAACATGAGGACTTTGAAAAATCCTTAAGTGCCCAAGAGGAGAAAATCACAGTAAGACACTTACGTTAGGTCATGACTAAATGAGCAAGAAATGAAACAAATGTGTTGAGTGGGAGGAGACACTGCTGGAGGATGACAGAGATGGGGTTTGCTCTGCAGAATGATCCACTGTTTGTGGGATGTATTATCTCTAAATTATGTGTATTATCCCTAAAACGGAAAATAGTCGGAAATATAGGCTAGGGCTCAATTGCAGCCTTAGAGTGCTGAGTAACCCAGTGTATGTATATCATGCCAGCACACATGTGGATGAGGATTTGTCAAAAATCTGCACTCTTCCACATGTAAGATGATGGTACAGATAAAAAAGGGTGTAACACCACCTATCTTAATGGCTTTCTGTTAGATTTATTGTGACAAGCTTTTGAGAATTAATCTGAGTAAACTTGCACAGACAATTTCTGTTACACCAAGTAAATGAAAACCTGTTTTCTCTTTAGGCATTAGATGAGTTTGCTACTAAGTTGATTCAGAATAACCATTATGCCATGGATGATGTTGCTACACGCAGAGATGCTGTAAGTATCTAAAATAGATTTGGGCTGTAGACTTTAAATCATGTTCTGCTTTATTATGTTAAATGGTATGAGTTCTATATAGCTCTCCCAAAAGTACAGATACAGTGGTGGTTCTTACAAGCTTGAAGAATTTTAAAACCTTGACTTCTATTTTCAGCTGCTGAGCCGCAGAAATGCCCTTCATGAACGAGCTATGTACCGCCGTGCTCAGCTTGCAGATTCTTTCCATCTGCAGCAGTTTTTCCGAGACTCCGATGAGCTAAAGAGTTGGGTTAATGAAAAAATGAAAACTGCGACAGATGAGGCATACAAGGTAAACACAAAGACGAACATTAGAGTAATTTTAAGGCAATGCTCCAATGATACGAAGCAGTGTCAGCCAAAACGTTGCTGATAGTAGGGAGTGTTAATGGCAAGAGGAGGAACTGCAATTTCTCCCTGAGCCCAAGGGGGATTTTCCCATAATGTTGTAATCGTACTTATTCAATAGCTTAAGTGTTCTGATTTCAAAGGCGTATTTTTGGCACCAAATCATCTTGTGACATTTTGGCATGTATATGAATGCGGTCTAATTTTAAAAGTTCTTTAGAGACCTATAGCTACAATTTTGGGATTGAAAGTTTCTTATTGTTTCTTCGTCTTTAGGATCCATCAAACTTGCAAGGTAAAGTTCAGAAACATCAGGCTTTTGAAGCAGAGCTTTCCGCTAATCAGAGCCGTATTGATGCGCTGGAGAAAGCTGGCCAGAAGTTGATTGATGTCAATCACTACGCATCTGATGAAGTGGCAGCTCGCATGAATGAAGTTATCAGCTTGTGGAAGAAACTTCTGGAGGCCACTGAGCTCAAAGGTACGACTTGCTCAGAGGAATACAGGCAGTTCTTTTTCTGGAGAGTTTACCCTGGGAGAAGGCAGGAAGGGGGTTAAATGAAGTGGAAAACTTAAGTTGTCTTTTCCTCTTTCTGCTCTGTCTCGGGCAGGTATAAAACTGCGTGAAGCCAATCAACAGCAGCAGTTTAATCGCAATGTGGAGGACATAGAGCTGTGGCTATATGAAGTGGAGGGACACCTGGCTTCTGATGATTATGGAAAAGATCTTACTAACGTTCAGAATCTTCAGAAGAAACATGCCCTGCTAGAGGCAGATGTTGCTGCCCATCAGGTAAGGGGAGTAATTTTTCTTCCTGCCCTTTTAGATCAGGTCACTCAAAAGTATTCACTCCAGAGACCTTAGCAGGTCTCAGTTTTCATAATTTTTGTAGCTTTGGTCTTTACAGTTTATTTATCAGAAATAATTTTCTGTCGCAATGTAAATTACTAGCGAAGAACTGAAAATGTTTCCAGTCGCTGCAGCCTTTTTACAGAGATTCTAACATAATACTATTGCTGAATGAATTTTAGGATCGTATAGATGGCATTACCATCCAGGCACGCCAGTTCCAAGATGCTGGGCACTTTGATGCTGACAACATCAAGAAGAAACAAGAAGCTTTAGTAGCTCGTTATGAAGCTCTAAAGGATCCTATGGTAGCTCGCAAGCAGAAACTTGCTGATTCTCTTCGCCTGCAGCAGCTTTTCCGTGACATTGAGGATGAAGAGACATGGATTAGGGAAAAAGAACCTATTGCAGCTTCAACAAACCGAGGTGGGTCCATCCCTATATCTCCAGGATTTAGGTGTCAGAATTGCTCTGTCATAACTTGTCTCTTAATGGAACATTCCCTGGAAATTTCTGAAATGTTTGTTGTAATTAACATTGCCTGGAGTTACACCTTTGCCATCCCCCATGGTTCTTTAACTTATGTTACTTCTGCGACTCTAATGGATGACTTAGCTTTCACAGCGCTCTGTCTTCATTGTGATAGTTCTTATTCTGCAAGTTTGTGTAGCATTGGTTACAGATTCCTGGACATTTTTGGTCAGTCTGACTCTAAATTAGCTGATTAACTAGTTTATATCTTTCAGGCAAGGACTTAATCGGTGTCCAGAATCTGCTAAAGAAGCACCAGGCTCTGCAGGCAGAAATTGCAGGCCATGAGCCCCGCATTAAAGCAGTCACACAGAAAGGAAATGCTATGGTGGAAGAGGGTATGTCTCAATCGTTTTTAATTCTTTCTCTTTCAGAAATGCAAAAGTCTTTGTTCTGGACTTTATTCTCTGGCTCCGTACAATTAAGAATTACTGCCTGTTTTTATCCAAGCAGTAGGCAGGTACCTGCTAGCAGAATGAACTTCTGCTCATTCTTTCACCTGAAAATAAAAATACATTCCTTGATGGGAACCTGTCATGATTTTCACAGATCTCCATCTGCTCTTCACAATCACATATGAGCGCTGTATTCAGCAGCTTTGTGCTGATGATATTCAGTCTCCATTTTAAAAATCTCTTCTTCCCGTTTTGGGTGATGATATGAGAGGGAATAGAAAAATTCAGTCTGTAAACAATTGTCTACAGGACTGGTGCTACAGGCAGGGCTTTGGGTTCTTTGATAACAGCTGGTTTTACAAGACACCAGTCCAAACAGTGATACATGGGAAAGGTTTATCTCACAGGGGCAAAAGAATGCTGGAACAGGAATGGGACTGCTTCTACTGGGCACAAGATCAGAGCATCCCAACACATAGGAAATCAAGGAAGGGAGCCAGGAGACCTGCGTGGTTAAACAGAGAGCTGCTGGGTCTGCTCAAGTGGAAGAGGAGAGTTTATAGATCATGGAAGGAGGGGCTGGCCACTTGGGGAGAATCTAAGGCTGTTGTCAGAAGGTGTACGGAGGTAACTAGGAAAGCTAAGGCCTCCTTAGAATTAAACCTGGCGAGAGGGGTCAAGGACAACAGGAAGAGCTTTTTCCAATACGTGGCAGGATTCAGAATGCAGATCTGAAATATTTACCTACATCAAAACTCTGACACTGGAAAGAGATGAGTTTCGCGTTTCATCATTGAGAGGCAATACTCTGAGGTGGCTTGTTTTGTTTTTAAGGACTCAAATATTCCTGGTATAGTTTGATGGAGAGCTACAGTCTGAGGCAAAAGGACAAGCTGAGTTGTGCTTTCATTGTTCTAGTCAGAATAGGCTACATAGGTTTAAATGTGTCTAATTTCTGTGACTTTCAAGAAATATGAATAATCTTTTAGTCTGTATTATTTATGTTTCCTTAAATCCTTCATTTCCCTTTCTGTTACACAGGACACTTTGCAGCTGAGGATGTGAAAATCAAATTGAACGAGCTAAACCAAAAATGGGACTCTCTGAAAGCTAAAGCGTCACAGCGTCGACAAGACCTAGAGGATTCCCTGCAGGCTCAGCAGTACTTTGCTGATGCTAACGAGGCAGAATCCTGGATGAGGGAAAAGGAGCCCATTGTAGGCAGCACAGACTATGGAAAAGATGAAGACTCTGCTGAGGTATTTGAGATTGTTGTTTGAATCGCTTTTACGTAAGAACAACGAGGATTTGTCCAGTGGTAAATAAATAGAGTTCTGCTAATTTCAGGCTTCTAAAGAAAAAAGGCAGAAGGTTCTTGAATCAAGCTGCATTTTAGCTCAGAGTCAAAAGGTGACAGTTTTTGCTGTGCCTTAGTTATTGCACATGAAATTTTGCTCTTCAGTATATTAAACTAATTGTGAGGAAACTTTCTGCTCACTTTTTAATAGGGTTCTTGTAAAATATAATGAGACTAATATCAGCAAATTCCTCATCTGATGTTGCGTTTCAGTGCGAGTCTGATTTTCAGCAGTTCATTGGTTTGGAAGTAATTTTTTTTGTCTGGAGTTGTTTTACTATATTGTTCTGTGGCCAGACACCATGTCCCAGACACTGCTGACTGACATTCCACCAAAATGAAGTGCAGGACTTTCAAACTTATCACATATCACTCTGGAAACAGTGTTATTCCTGGTCCCAACAAAAGAATGTTTCTGAGATAAGGTACAGGAAAAGCACCAAAAGCATTTCGACTACTATCTAGCCTGGGAATAAATAGAAGTAGTTACTCTTAATGAGCTTCACAAGACTGACAGCTCTGAAAAACCCACATTCCCTGTGTATGGAGCCGAAGTATATATTAATATTTTAAGCAGAGTAGTATTTGTAAAAGGGCCAGGCCTACATGTCGGTTTTATCTTTCAGGCTCTTCTGAAGAAACACGAAGCTTTGATGTCTGATCTTTCCGCTTACGGCAGTAGCATACAGGCGTTAAGGGAACAGGCCCAGTCATGCAGGGTAAGGAAAGATGCTAATCATGTCGCTGAAATTCTTGGGTCAGCAGAAGGTAAAGGCAAAGCTCGATAACAGTTGTTGTTTTTGAGAACTTACTGCAGACTCTACTTGATTTTCTCAAAAAAATTAGTTGTCCGTTCTTATAATTGGGCAGTTATGTTGCATTAGAAGAAAACAGCATAATGTGGTAGTTTTCAAGGTTTGAGCCCAGACTCTATCTGCATTACATTTATTTCAACAAGAATCATTTTAAGGCTCTACGGTAGCTTTAACCAAGGCTGACATGTTATTTTAGGACAAGTACATTGACTGTAATAAACATGGAACGACTCATTTTTCTTGTGCTCCCTTTTTGTTAGCAACAAGTTGCTCCCACGGATGATGAAACTGGAAAAGAGCTTGTTCTGGCACTCTATGATTATCAAGAGAAGAGTCCCCGGGAGGTGACTATGAAAAAGGGAGATATCCTCACCTTACTCAACAGCACCAACAAGGTATGCACTTGCCTTCTGGTTTGCTGAGTTGCTTGGCTCACTTTGTGTTGTGTCCTGTGGAGCATTTTTGTTTGGTGATTTGGTTTTGTTTGGTGGTTGTTTGTTTTTAATAAGAACATTCAAAGAAGTTAAAGAATCTGTACATTTAGTCCATGTTCCCATTCAGCACTTCCACACACTTCGTCAGCTCATTCCATGACTCCTCTGCAGCTGCCAGCATTTCCAAGTCAGATAAACAACATAGGCTATAGGGCATGTGTCTGAGAACTTATTTCCCTACTATTAAGGAATTTTTGACCAAACACAAGGGGAGACGTGCAAGTAAGACCTAGATGTCTTCAAGAGACTATTTGTTTGAAATTATCTCTATAAAAAGAGCAAGCTGTTGTAAGCATCACTGTTTTTCCTGTGTTAGCAGGAGTCTTTAATTTTCAGCTTTCAGTCACTCAGCGTACTTCACGCTTGCTGCTTGCCTCACAGTGGTTGCTTTATTTATTTGTTTTCATTTCCAGGACTGGTGGAAGGTTGAAGTTAATGATCGCCAGGGCTTTGTACCTGCTGCTTATGTGAAAAAACTGGATCCTGCCCAGTCTGCATCCCGAGAGAATCTCCTGGAAGAACAAGGCAGCATAGCACTGCGCCAGGAGCAGATTGACAACCAGTAAGATCTAACTGATGAGATACGACACCCATCCAGCGTTTGCTGGCTTGGCCTTTGCCTCACATATGCCAGAAGCTTAGGTTGATGCCTCTTGCACCAGGGAGTAATTAATTGGAGCAAAAGAAGGGGCTCCTCCACCAGGGACACCATGTGGAGTTGCTTTATTCTTATTCTAGATTTTCTCGTTGCTTTTTCCATTTTTTAACTGTAAAACTCATTACACTAGAGCTCAATTTACTGTCTGACTTCAGTATTTTATGTGTTCTTTTGTTGTTGTACCTAACAACTTAAGCTTGTTTGTGAGTTATATCTGTCCTAAGCAGCTCTTGTATTTGTAGTTGTCACTTCTTAATGTGTGATCTGTTTTGAAAAGCTTTCTTAAATTTGGCTACATAAAGTACAGTACCCTCCCTATACAGGGCTGCCTCTGGAGGTGTGACCTCCTTAGGAGCTGTGACTGCTTTGGTGATAGCTCCTTACTTTTCTCCTGAAATGTGGTGCCGTTTTTGTTGCCATTATATGCACTAAGAGGTGCCCCCTCCTTATTCTTTTTTTCTCTTTTAAAACTGGATGATAGCTTAGTGATGACCTCACCAAGCACATGGTCGTTGTAGATTAGTTGAAGCAAGGGCTGTGGGCGATAGCTGTGAGCTCCTGGCTCATCTTATCAAGCCATTTGGAAGCCAAAACTGAAAGTTCTATGCATACTCTCATCTGTTTTCACAGCTACGCTGTCATTCTACATGAGAATTTCTTCCCACTCATTTGTTTTGTGTCACCAGTTATTACAGTGCAATACAATAATTACTAGCTTCAGCTCTAGAATTAAAAAAAATATATATAAAAAAATTAAAAACATTGTACTGGTGAGAAGAAAGGATGCTGGAAAGTTGTGCCTTGTTCAGGATTTTAATAATGTGTAACATTGTCTCTAAGTTTACATGCTGCTTTCAGGAACTAGGACACCTTATTTTAGGGCCAAGGAGAGGGGACAACCCTTTAATTTACAATGGCATGGCACAATGATCAGGAAATAAGACCTTATAGAGAGAGTTTAACTGTACTGCTGAGGTTTCCTTATGTGAGTTGTGCTCCTGGTCTGATTTGCTTTGTTTGCTTCTGAGTGACACCTGATTTTCTCCATTTAAATGTGAACTCTTAACCATCTCCTACCACAGACAACCCATGGATGGAGCTGCTGCTTTCATTATTTTTGTTAATCTGACTAATTTTTTGCATGCATTTGCTGTGCTCCCTCTGTCTGTGCAGGACTCTCATAACTAAGGAGGTCGGCAGTGTATCTCTGCGTATGAAACAGGTCGAAGAACTGTGAGTAGGATTAGCCCTTTCTAAACCATGCTGTCTCTGTACTGTCACTCTTCATCCTCCCTTTACTTGTTTCTTTCTTTGGGAAAGCTGCTCCAAAGAGACTTGAAGGAAGCAATTCCTACAATGTGAATTATTTCAGTTTAGCTGAGTGTCGTGGTATGTGTTTCCTGTGTTCTTTCTAGCCAGCCATCCAGCCAGCTGCTTATCTTGTTGGTCACCTCTGTGCTGCTAAATTGGTTAATGACGTTATTTTCCCTTATGCTGATCTTGCTTACCAAATGAGGCTTTAGCAGTATCTAGACTGTTTTCTTTAGAAAGCATATCTTGCATTTTCTGAGGTGCAGATAGAAATATTAGTTTGTTTACATAAATATATATAAAGATATGTATACCAAGTATTATGTCACATATGAGTCCTTTACAGTTTAAGAAGAGTGGGATTATTGTAGTTAAAGTAACACTTATGCTGGGCAGTCAAAAACATTAGTTTATATAGGGTATTTTTAAAAAAATCATAACATTAATGTAATTTTCAAACTCGTATTCAGGTCTCCTGGAAAAAATATGAAGTTTGCATTATGTTGCTGGGAGATCCAAAGTAACAGTGTTCATTGGCTGTGCTTTTTCATAGGCAATATATATCTTGAGATTCAAAAGTGCAAGTATTATATTAATGTATGAAGTGTTGTGAAGTAACTTGGAGTGAATGAATTTTGCCCCAGATCCTCTGTGCACTTTGCAAGTGTTTAATACGTAAAATTGTGTGCTGAGGTACACAGCTGCAGTCAGAACAGGCTTCGGGAGTGTTTTCCTCAAGTCAGAGCACAACATTTCCATTGGAACCTAATACGAAAGATTCTTATTTCATTTTTATCCAGCCGCAAACCAGGGTGGATTGGAAACCACAATGTGCCTACTTCCATGGGAAGACGTAGAGTTGATTACCGGTTTGATGTGTAGACCTTACAATGCAGGGTATCAAGGATTTTCTTCAACAGACTTTGTAATCTCTGAGTTATTGGTTAGGAAAATGCTACATCAGGGAGCTCTTGAAGGTGGGAGATGTATCTGCTGTTTCCCTGTGTGCTCCAAGGTGGGAAATGAAAACATTGTGGGGCTGCCCCCTATATTGTCAAAAAAACCCCACCTTTTTTTAAACATTTGGCAGAATTTGTCCTGAATTATGGTTAAGTAAGACATTTGTGTCTAGTAGCTGGGAGACTAGTCTCAATTTAAGATTTACCTAATCACGTGCAAGTAGATCACTCAGTAGAACAGCCAGCAGGGATTTCCCACATCTTTGGTGACACTGGTGCTTGGTAAATCCCTGTGACTCTGCTCAGTTCAGTCTGACCGGCCTCCACTTCTCTCTTCTGCCTGTTCCAGGTATCACTCTCTTCTTGAGCTGGGAGAAAAGCGCAAAGGCATGCTAGAGAAAAGCTGCAAAAAATTCATGCTTTTCCGTGAAGCCAACGAGCTCCAGCAGTGGATCAATGAGAAGGAGGCCGCGCTCACAAACGAGGAAGTGGGTGCTGATCTGGAGCAGGTGGAGGTGCTGCAGAAGAAGTTTGATGATTTTCAGAAGGTTTGTTCTAAGGCTGCGGAATGTGCGCGTTGGTTTTGGTCTCTCCCCTCAGGCTGATTGTATATCCGTGATAATTTTTCATAGCTGAGCATAGTAGAGAAGGAGACATGGCTTTAATTGGAAATCAAAAGGTGTGTGTGTGTTTTTGTTTTATTTTGTTTTGTGAGTATAGAGAGAATCCCACATTTAAAAGTCTTCAGTTTGGTTACAGTCTTGAGGTTGCTACATGTTTCCCAGCATCCAGAGAACAGAAACTCTCTTTCAGCACATTAAAATACAGAATCTGAGAGGCTTTGGAGGAACTTCATTTTGTGTGAAGTACAACCTTTAGTTAAGCTATTCCTCTTCTTTTTGTTGAAAGATGCATTTTAGTTTCAATCTGTAGAATGTTTCCCAAAATGGAAAAATAGTTCTCTGCTTCAAAACACTGGTAGCCTTTTGGTTCTATTTTTTCTTTATTGCATTGATGCTCGGTGCTGGCAGCTGGGGTTTCTTGGCATAGGCTCTCCCGCATTGTATGTTCACTGGTAACTGTACCGGTCAAGTGTGCTGAATTCCTACTGTTTACAAACCGTGTACTTTTTGGCACCCCTGGTGTGCCAACTTAACTTGTTCCACATATTTTGCCTGTGTGAATGTTAACGCTGTGATATTTTACTGTTCCGTGCAGGATTTAAAAGCTAACGAGTCACGTCTGAAGGACATAAACAAGGTTGCGAATGACCTGGAGTCGGAAGGGTTGATGGCAGATGAGGTGCAAGCAGTACAGCAACAGGTCTGCTTTCTCTCTGACTTGGTATTGAGAAGAAAAAGACACTCTTCCTTTCTTTTGTCTGTTGTCTTCTGCTTTGTGCATCATTGCAAGATTCTAGCCAGTCATTTTTGCTCTCTGCTCTGATAGCATTAGCTTTACTTCATACAAATTTGAAATTTCAGCCTTCATGTGTTTTTTGCAAGAAAAATGGTGAGGAATGCTAGGAGAAAAGAAAAATATAATAGAGCTCAACATATACAGTTAGTTTTCTGGTTTGTTTTTTTGTTTTATTTTAGTAACTTTTTTTTTTCAAGCTTTTCACATACTTGTGCTATTTCTGTAAATAATTGTATCCAGTGCTAACCAAGTGTTGAAGCAGTTTGTTTTCTGAGCTCGAAGATGGTTTATTGCAGTAAATGGCTGAGCAGCCAAACTCCCATTTCTACAAGTTGTGCGAGCACTATCTGGCTTAAGGATGTGGTGGTAACCAGTTTGTAGAAGGAGGATGGAGGCATATTTGCTGCTCTCTTCCCTTGCTCAAAAAGAGTAGAAACTTTGTTTCTATTAGAAAATAACAAGTTGCTTCTGTTGTTCCTTTGCAGGAAGTCTATGGCGCGATGCCCAGGGTAAGTGTTCATTTCTGAGATGGTGTGGAAATTATAGCAGGTTTGGGATGTACAAGTTCAGCTGTAATTGTAGTCCATTTTCATGAAGGAACTCAATAATGTCTTTAAATGGACATAAAAATATTATATTCTCTTCAATCTTTTATTTCCCGAGTGTCTTACCCCACACCACGAATCAGTGCAAAGTGGAATAACTTAAAATTATGCAAATTATGCTTGTGAAAATTGTTGTGCTCTGTTTAGGATTGCGCATGGAGAACTTTAGGTTTTGCTTCCTATTTAAAGTTGTTTCTTTGCCTTTTCAAACAGGATGAAACTGACTCTAAGACGGCCTCTCCGTGGAAGGTGGGTGCCATTGCTTAGTAGCACACACCAGGGAAGTAAAACAAAAACTTAAGAGCATCTTTTTTTTTTTTTACACCATACACCTTCTCACATGCCCTTTTTTTATCCCACTTCCTTCTGTTTAAAGACTGTTGACAAAGTGATTTGAATGGTGTCTTGGTTTCAGCATGTGTTTGGGTCAGCATTGGGTTGGGGTTAGTGACTTTAATTTTGTGTTGCTTGTTTACTTCAACAAGCATATTACAAAAATTTCTTAAGCATTCAGTAGGAATTTTCATTGAAACCTTTAAAATCTAGGGGTGCGTTTCTTCCTGTGTTTTGTAGGGTGGTATTTTACAAGTCTGTATTTTTGACCAAGGCAAAGTCATTATGGATTTTTAAGGAGTTGTGTTTTTTCAGTCTGATTTTTGGCTCTGGCTGGTTAGAGTTGACTTTAATGCTGCATTTTTTTATTTCTGCCTTTTCATACAGTCTGCGCGTTTGATGGTTCATACAGTGGCAACCTTTAGCTCAATCAAGGTAATAATACAACTTTTTCTGTAATGATTTAAAAGCTGAGAGCTTTTTTGTTTTTACCCTTGTTTTCCATAGCCTTTATATTTCATTAGTCTTTATAAACCTTTTTGAATCAACCTGTTGAAAAGAGGTATTGCCATATACAGCATTTGCTTCTCAGGTTATATCAATATTTTACTATATACATAAAATAATTTGGTTTTAAATCTCACTAAAAACTCTTTAAAATATTTTATGTAGTTAGGCTACTTGGATTTGTGCATTCTTCTGGAATTAAGCAGAATGTAGGAGCCTTCTCCTGCAGTGAAAGGCCGATCTTGACTTCTTCTTTATCTTATTGACTGCTTGATGAAGTTTATGTACTGTAAAAGATAGAAGTGTAGCTGTTTTAGGAAATCTTCCAGCATTGCTATCAGTATTTGCAGTAGACCCCTGAAATAAAGCCTATGAGAATGGAGATGGAGTTGTTAGCATGTTTGTAAATGGCAGCAGAATGAAGAAGGTGCAGATAAGCAGAGTGAGCAAAATGTTACTGGTTACTGTTTTGACATCAGAACACTTCAGTGAGTCCAGCACAAGAGTTTCTTGAGCAAACAGAAATGCTGTAAAACTGTGATCTTCAATATCCGTGGGGCTGGTTTGTTCTGCAGGAGCTCAATGAACGCTGGAGGTCCCTGCAGCAGTTGGCAGAGGAGCGGAGCCAGCTGTTGGGCAGCGCTCATGAAGTCCAGCGGTTCCACAGGTGAGATGTTTGTATCAGATTTGGTCTTAATTCAGTAAAATGCATTGTTTGTAAGAGTTCTAAGACATTGCGGGACCTGTGCTAAACAAATCATACTCAATGCACAGCTCCTTTAGTGGAAGCTGGACCACCGGTGGGCCAACAAGAATTCTTTCTATTCTTCCTAGAAAAAGAAAGACTTGTTAGGATCAAAGTGTGGATTTGCTGTGGGTTTGGGAGGCCTGGACTAGTGTCCTATTTTGCCAAAGTTTGCTTGTGTTATCTTGGGATATAATTAAAAAAAAAAAAAATCAACTACTTGAGCTTTTCTGGAAATCAATGACCTGCAAGGTAACAGATCCTTGTATGATCTCCATTTTAATTCTCTTTTTACTCCCCTTCATTCAAATCAGAGATGCTGATGAAACAAAAGAATGGATAGAGGAGAAGAATCAAGCATTAAACACAGACAACTATGGCCATGACTTGGCCAGCGTGCAGGCTCTGCAGCGCAAACATGAAGGCTTTGAGAGAGACTTGGCAGCTCTTGGAGACAAGGTGAGGTTGGGAGGAGGACAAAACCAAAAGCTTTTTATCTAGTAGAGATGGCTAAACAGTAGAAAAGATTATTTTTGTCTACAATGTGTTTATTTCCCTTTCTCTAATTCTAGGTGAATTCTCTTGGTGAAACTGCTCAGCGTCTGATCCAGTCACATCCAGAATCTGCTGAAGATCTCCAAGAAAAATGTACTGAGTTAAATCAGGCTTGGAATAGTCTGGGAAAACGTGCTGACCAGCGCAAAGAGAAGCTTGGAGACTCTCATGACCTGCAGCGTTTCCTCAGTGACTTCAGGTAAAGACACTATTCCCCTTCAATTTGTGTGTCTGGTATATTATTAGTGAAGTATATAAGGCTTGTTGTTCCACAGGGATATTTCTGGGGAGTGTTCAAAATGGAAAGTGTCTCCTGTCATGGCTTGTTTCAATGGAGAGAGGGGAAAAAAAATCTCTCTTAATGTGTTTTCACAGGGACCTTATGTCTTGGATCAATGGAATCCGGGGCCTGGTCTCCTCAGATGAACTTGCGAAGGATGTGACTGGAGCTGAAGCTTTATTGGAGAGGCATCAGGTTTGTGAAATATAAGTGTATATCATAAACATCAACAAATATTCCTTTTTCTGACACTTTCTATTTAGATTTGCAAAGACAGATCAGTTCTAGCTCTGCCATCTATGTATTTAATAACACATCTCTGTACCTTGCAGGAACACCGCACTGAAATAGATGCAAGGGCTGGCACCTTCCAGGCATTTGAGCAGTTTGGACAACAGCTTCTGGCTCATGGACACTACGCCAGCCCAGAGATCAAGGAGAAACTGGACATTCTAGAGCAGGAACGGACAGACCTAGAGAAGGCCTGGGTGCAGCGCAGAATGATGCTAGACCAGTGCCTGGAACTACAGGTACTCTGCTGCATTTTTTTAAAAAGAAAAAGAAAGTTTATTATTTCATAGTGATAAGAAGTGTTTTTGGTCTGTCTTTCTCACGCTTTGGGTTTTTTTCTCCATAGCTGTTTCATCGGGACTGTGAACAAGCTGAAAACTGGATGGCTGCACGAGAGGCGTTCCTGAACACAGAGGATAAAGGAGACTCCTTAGACAGCGTGGAGGCGCTCATCAAGAAACATGAAGATTTTGATAAGGCAATCAATGTCCAGGTGAGGAGCACAGCCTAAATAAGGGGAAATGGTTTCGTTTTTCTTCTGCAGATTATTAGTAAAGGAAGTTACTACCATGTATGGCTTCTGAAGTTCAGTTCTAAATATTCAGCCATTTGGAATCTGCTGCAGAAGTTTAGAAGCAGCTGATGTAGCTGGGGATGTATTTCACTGCCCACAAACAGGGTAGGAGTAGTGACAAGTATTTCTGTAAATCTCTTAGATGTGAAATGATTTTTTTCTTTTCTTTTACAACAGGAAAAGGTATGTTTTCTGTTTCTTGTAACAGAAAGCTGCCTAGTTTTTTTGAGAGATCATGCTGCTGTAGCTTAAAGTCCAAAAGATATGTTTTTCCTAAATGCCAGAGCTGAAAGAAGTTCTGAAGTTCAACTCTCCAGTCCTGTAGGAGATAGGCTTCCTTCATAGTCACATTTACAGTAATGTATATTTAAATAAGAAAAAAAAGTCTTCACAGAATTGACTGGGCCATTTCCTGCATGCCATTTACTAGATCATGGCACTAACTGCCATGTCCAATCTCAGTTTAAAAACCCCCAGGGCCAGGGAGTCCAGCACCTCCCTGGGCAGCCATTCCAATGCTGACCACTCTCTCTGCAAAGAATTGCTTTCTAATCTCCAGCCTAAATTTCCCCTGGCAGAGTTTAAGCCCATGCCCCGTTGTCCTATTGCTGACTGCCTGGGACAAGAGACCAATCCCCCCCTGGCTAGAACTTCCCTTCAGGTAGTTCTAGAGAGTGATGAGGTCACTTTCAAGCCTCCTCTTCTCCAGACTGAACAAGCCCAGCTCCCTCAGCCTCTCCCCATAGGGCTTGTGTTCAAGTCCCTTCCCCAGTCTTGTTGCTCTTCTCTGGACCTGCTCCAGCACTTCAATCTCTTTCCTGACTTGAGGGGCCCAGAACTGAACACAATACTTCAGGTGTGGCCTCACCAATGCAGCCATGGGCTACCAGCTTTTGCAGGAGTATATCATGGGAGACAGTGTCAAAGGCTTTGCTGAAGTCTAGATAGACCACATCTACAGCTTTCCCCTCATCCACCTGATCATAAAAGAAGATCAGGTTGGTCAGACAGGACCTGCCCCTCCTAAACCCATGCTGGCTGGGTCTGATCCCTTGTCCATCCTGAAGGTGCTGTGGATTGCATTCAGGATGATCTGCTCCGTAACCCTGCCAGGCACCGAGGTCAGGCTGACAGGCCTGGAGTTGCCAGGGTCAGCTTTGCAGCCCTTTTTGTGGATTGGGGTAACGTTTGCCAGTTTCCAATCGTATGGGACCTCCCCAGCGAGCCAGGACTGTTGGAAGATGATGGAGGGTGGCTTGGCGAGCTCTTCTCCTAGCTCCCTCAGGTCTTGTTCCATTCCAGACCCTGTTCATCACTTGGCTTTAAGGAATCACAGTTCTAATTGATGGTTTATGTTTTTAACAGGAAGAGAAAATTGCCGTCTTACAGTCCTTTGCTGACCAGTTGATCTCTGCTGATCATTATGCAAAAGGTGTCATTGCTACCAGGCGCAATGAGGTTCTGGACAGGTCAGTGTCATCATGTTAGATGGGATGTGGATACCGACTGACAGCAAATGTTCTTTGGCAACATTTTGTAGCTGTTAAACGTGATGCCTTGTGCAGTCCTAGTTTTTCATTCAACATCTCTATCTAATGACGTACAGGTGGCTTCGTCTGAAAGCTCAAATGATTGAAAAGAGATCGAAGCTGGGAGAATCTCAGACGCTCCAGCAGTTCAGTCGCGATGTGGATGAAATAGAAGCCTGGATCAGTGAAAAGCTCCAAACTGCAAGCGATGAGTCGTATAAGGATCCCACGAATATCCAGGTGAATATGATTTTCAGCTCAAAAATAAAAATCTAATTTTGGACTTCATGAAGCATACTCCGGTTTGAAAAAATGATGCTCAGGAATTCTTGTTCAGTGATAACAGAATTCTATGTCTCTGTTTAACAAGGAGAAAATGGAAGTTACGTTATGCATGAAAGGAGACCCAAAATAGAACTCACTTGGTAATTATTGATGTGTATTAATTAATAAGATATGTGATATCTGCAGTGGCAAGTTTCCTGAAGAAACCCCTGAGGAGCTATTCCGTCTTTCTCCCAGCATCTAGATGATAAAATAAGGAAATGGAGTTCTTGGGTCTCGTCTCTGTCTTATGTTCTAAAATGTGAAGTCTCATTTATTTTTCAGTATTAAGAAATTATTAAAGTTACCTCTTGTGTTTTAATACCAGCTTATGAAGTAGTATGAATGCACTGAACTA
Source organism: Patagioenas fasciata (assembly GCF_037038585.1). NCBI lineage: Eukaryota > Metazoa > Chordata > Aves > Columbiformes > Columbidae > Patagioenas > Patagioenas fasciata. The sequence goes on from NC_092539.1 coordinate 6,542,543, forward strand.
CTTCTCTTGATCTGTTTTATAGCTTTCCAAACTGCTGGTAAGTAGTTTGGACTAGCCCTGGTATGTGAACCTGTTTTCTTTGCGTAGCTTCCGTGTGAGCACAAGCTCTGGTTGCACTCTGTTGCTCCATCCATCAGTTCATGCAATCTCTTTGTTTTCTGTTAGCTCTTGACCTACATCCAGGTCCAGCTATTGATCTTCATGTGCCGGGTGTGGCTTTTTTGTTAATGCCTATTCAGCATCATTTATTTATGTATCTGTTTTGCAGGTGTTCTGCATGATCTGTTTAATTTGTGGTGCGTTAGTGATGTGTCTGGGGTTTTTTAGGAGTTAGCACTTAGAAAAATGGGTTTCTATCCTCCTTTTTTCACAAATTCTGCTATTTGGCCTGTCACCCTCCTGTCTGGATCATGAGTGGTGATGATTTAACATGACACATAACACTGTTAGCTTGCATTTGTAAAATCCAATGCTGAAGATGGAGGATTCAGTAAAATGACAGACCAAGATGGCTTAGTTCTTGCAACAGGAGCATATAGATATACATATACAGGAAGGGAATAATATGGGTGGAACACTCCAGGAAAAGATTAGTGCCAGGTGGAAAGCTGACAGGACTTGTAGAATCCAAGAAGTGGAGTAAAATGAAAATATATGGAAGGAGAACACAGAACAAGGAGAGGGGAAGCTGACGAGTAAGAAAGGAAGGAATCGGTCTTTGTCATCTTAGGCTGTGCATTAAATTTTTATGACTTTTTTTGGTTAAAAAAAGTTCATATCAAAAGAGCCTTGTCTTGGACTTATTGTCATGATAATTATGTGGAGATACGCAATTGGCAGGTTTTTAATTGAATTTTACATGTTGGTCAATCTAGCTTTGAAGGACATGTTCTTACAGTCTCAGCACTCAGGATTAACGGTTCCCAAAATGAAGCAGTTCATGCAGAATTTCTCATGCCAGCGCTACAGTATTTTCCATCTTTTATTTTTAATCTAACATTTCCTTTCATTCCATTCTCTCAGGGCGTTGTACACCCATGTTCAATGTTACTAGCATTTCCAGTTAATACTTGTAAATTCTGTCTTGTCATTTTTGTGCTATTGTTACCTTCCTGGCGGGCGGATGGATCATATAGATCTGAGAACTGCCTCTTCTTCTTCCCACTCCAAGGCTCCTGTTGTTCTCATGGTGCTCTCAACTCAGCAGAGAATTTAACAAATAATTCAGTTATTTTTATCAAGTTTATTGGTTCTTAATTCACAATTTCAATATATAATGTGGTCACGTATGACTTTGACTAATATCAAAACTGTGCAGAAAGCAGCTGCAGCAGTAATTTATCTTAATTACCTGTACATTAGGAAGGGAAATAGAAATTTTTGAAATTAGGAATAGGAGGGATGTTCTACTGCGCTTCTGCTTAGGGTCTCTGTAATTGCTGCTTTTCAAAGGTGACGGCACTGAACGTGAGGAAGCTTTACTTGCGTAACAGCCACACTTAATGCAAAGAACGTTGCACGGGCATCTGTCAAACGCAGCAGCTGTTGCTCGAGTGTGTATCAGCTCACACAGTTTTGCTAAGTCAAAGCTTGACGGTGACTCAGATCAACGAGAATTACTCAGTATTCTTACTGAGAGAGAGAATGTCTTCAGCTCAGGCTAAAGAGAGAGCATGAGAACAATGTAGGAGCCCTTGGTGCAGTCTCTAACGGTTTTGCTTTTGTGGCATTCAGAGCAAACACCAGAAGCACCAGGCCTTTGAAGCGGAGCTCCACGCCAACGCAGACCGGATCCGCGGAGTCATCGACATGGGGAACTCCCTGATTGAGAGAGGAGCGTGTGCCGGCAGCGAGGATGCCGTGAAGGTAGATACAACAAGTCTTAGAAGCTTTGCTTAGTTTTTGCTTTCAGAAGTGTTTTGGTAATTGAGGGAGGAGGGTGTCCCTCAAAACCAAAACCAAATTTCTAGTTCATCACATGAAATAGTGACTGTAATTTGTGTATCTAGAATCAGCAGCCAAACTTGTACCTTATCGTGGTTTTGCCATTATCAGAACTTCAGTGTTTTGTTTGTAGCATTTATCCTTTCCATCTTTTCATAACAGGCACGCCTGGCTGCCCTGGCTGACCAGTGGCAATTCCTGGTGCAGAAATCAGCAGAGAAGAGTCAGAAACTGAAAGAAGCCAATAAGCAACAGAATTTCAATACTGGCATCAAGGACTTTGATTTCTGGCTTTCAGAGGTAACTGAGATTAGGATTATTTACTTGCAAGACTTGTTTTTCTAAGTTTGGACTCCCTTTGCTGATGTCAGGTTTTGTGGGGCACAGTCCGCTTTGAGCAAGCCGAGATTTATTTTAAAAAAAATCTTTATTATGACTAAAAGTCTTGTGGACGTTCTTACGTTATTATCTATAAACAATAAGGTAAGAAGCAGCATATTTGCATAGAATCTGTTATTAATTAATCAGGTGATGAGACAAAGGTTTATCCACACTGCAGAAATTTGAGAAGATAATTAATTTTCACAGTTTTAAAGACACAATTTCAAGAGTTTTGTGAAAGCACAGCTTGTTTTTCCTTCCCCGACCCCAGGTGGAGGCTTTATTGGCATCTGAAGACTATGGGAAGGACTTGGCGTCAGTTAACAACCTTCTGAAGAAACACCAGTTACTGGAGGCTGATATATCTGCTCATGAGGTATTGCTTTCTCTTTCAGTTTTGGAAGATAAATCATAGTAATCAGCAAATCCTACAGGTACCACTTCAACACATGCTGTAGTCATATACTTGTTGAAACGTGTTTTCTTAATAAAAACCGTGACTCTGCACAGCAGCCAGATTATTATTTTTATGCTGGCATAACAGATGCAGAAATGAGATCCAAGCAATTCACAGAGATTTTCACCCACGTTTCCAGGATCGTCTGAAGGACCTGAACAGTCAGGCTGACAGCCTGATGACCAGCAGCGCTTTCGATACTTCCCAAGTAAAAGATAAACGCGAGACCATCAATGGGCGCTTTCAGAGGATTAAGAGCATGGCAGCTGCCCGCCGTGCGAAGCTGAACGAGTCCCACCGCCTGCATCAGTTTTTCCGTGATATGGATGATGAGGAGTCTTGGATCAAGTGTGTATTTTGGATTTTCAGGGCTCTGGTGCATGTGCTTACTGACAGCTTGCTGACAACAGTCATAGTCTGTGGCATGGGCTTTATAACTTGCCTTTTCCACAAGTGTGTGTGTGTCTGTACGAGAAATCACCTTTATGTCCTTTCAAGGAAAACGGCATTCAAAATGGCTTCAGCACCAGCTGGGCTGTGGCTTCTTATCTACAGTTTTCTTTGGTCAAAGCCCAGGAAGGAAAGCTCTGTTCTGGAAAAAGGAATGCTGGAGTGGCTAACTGAAATGTCACTCTGCTCTCTTTGGGAAAGTTCCTAGCAAAAATTCAAACATTCCTTTCTCAGTCTCAAGTACTTTTTTGTTCGTTTGTTCTAGCCAGTTGTAGTAGTTAGTCAAATCCTCTTTCCCCATTGGTGTTAGTATCCTGGGAGGAAGGAAAGAAGTGAGACTTACAGAAATCATTCAAACTACAGCACATTTTTGGTGATGCCTGTAGAATAAAAAAATACAGTGGGAAAACAACAGGTAAACTTTACAAAAGGCAGCAATCTTCTCAGAAAGAAAACAATACAGAAACTCCGTCATTCAGAGAGAAGTGGTAGGGTGGCAGGCCCTTTGTCACCTTTCTTTCTCCCACACATTACTCCCGAGTGTGCTGTTTGCTGATAGCTTATGTAGACAATTCTTTACATCCCAGATTTTTGACTATGAGGAGCATTTCCTTCCTTGTAGTGGGTTTGTTTTCCCCTTTTATCAGATTTGACCTATAGAGGTAATATTAAAATTCTATCTTTCTCTCCCTTGTATTTAGAGAGAAGAAGCTGTTGGTCAGCTCAGAGGACTATGGCAGAGACCTAACTGGTGTGCAGAACCTTAGGAAGAAACACAAGCGCTTAGAAGCAGAATTAGCTGCCCATGAACCTGCTATCCAGGTAAACACCTCTCTCTGTGACAAAATTCTCTATAAGCAGCGTTTTTTTTGCTTCTGGCAAATACGAGAAGCAGCAATAGGTTTGCTGAAATCCAAATAGAATGCATAAGAGAGCAAGTGGTGTTCTGTTAACTGTGTGTTTCTCTGCTTTGCAGGGAGTTCTAGACACCGGTAAGAAGCTTTCAGACGATAACACGATTGGAAAGGAGGAGATACAGCAGAGACTGGCTCAGTTTGTGGATCACTGGAAGGAGTTAAAACAGTTGGCAGCTGCCAGGTGTGTGAGACATGTTTTTGTAAAATTCAGTATTAACTAAAACAGTTACATAGACTTATCATGACCAGATTTACTGAATTTTGAGGGTTAGCACATGTCACTGATGACAGACTCTTAGAGACGACTGACAAGAGTTTTAGTGATAATGTTCCTCAGTAGAAACATGAGGGGTTTTTTGAGGTGTGCTGCATTTAGCCTTTTCTTGCATAGACTTGAAATTCTCTGGCTTTAATCTGCTAGCAGGATGTTTTTCTGAACAGAAGCTGTTGAGAGAAATGATTCATTTTAGTCCTTCAGTAGCATGTGGCCCTTTGTGACCCAGTGACCATGGGGAGCTGTAGCCATTGCCTCTGCTGCTGGAGGGGTGACGTGTGAACGATCGTGAGTTTAGGGTTCAGTCTCTGCGCATTCTTAGGTTTTCTGCTGCTGTAATTTGGTTTTACATCTTACATCTAAAAGCCATAAAGCGACACTGACTAATTTTACCTTTCTTTTCCCATACAGGGGCCAGCGTCTGGAGGAGTCTCTGGAGTACCAGCAGTTCGTGGCAAATGTTGAGGAAGAAGAAGCCTGGATCAATGAGAAAATGACACTGGTGGCCAGTGAGGACTATGGGGACACCCTTGCTGCTATCCAGGTATGGAGAAAGTTATCAGCTCTTTGTTTTTCTTGTTTCATTATTGTTGGTTAGAGCTTAGCAAACCTTTTCTTTAACTGTCTTTCCAATGTAGAGGTTATTGTTGGTTCCTTTAGAAGGCCTACACTGCAAAAAACTTTAATTCCTTTTATGAAAGCACCTCAAGTATCTTATTTCCTGTGGAAATGACTTCCAGTTTGGTGTAGCTTTGCATCCTTGACCTCTGACGCACCGTCCTGGTTAATGCACATGGCTGAAGTTATACTGGAAGGCGATACCGGTCTCCTTCAGTCCACAGAAAAACAGCAAGTTGTGCTGACCAGCTAAGATTAACGGTTTTTGTCAGAAAAAAAAGTTGATGCTAGCGGATTTATAACAATAAATTATTTTTTGAATTTATTTTTAATAAGTGGTGAGAAACTATATTAAAAAGTGACTGTGTCTCGTATTTGCAGGGCTTGCTGAAAAAGCACGAAGCATTCGAGACTGATTTTACTGTCCACAAAGACAGAGTGAACGATGTTTGTACCAATGGAGAGGATCTCATTAAAAAGGTGAGCATAAAATCATAAAGAAAGAGCTTCAAAGGCTGCCCAGGATGTTTCACATCAAAGTAGACTTACTCTTCTCTGATTTGTCATCTCATTGAAAAGAGCTTTTACTCATTTTTGCAGCTGAATAAGCTGTCGGTGTTAACTGCTTTCAAAGCTGTTTCTTAGAGAAAATCTTTCAGTTGAAGTCCTTGCTCTGTCACCAACCTCGTGGATGCCTTGGAAGACCTTAAGATGATACAGTGTGTGTTTGGTTTGTTTTCTCTCCTGTAACGTAGAACAATCACCATGTGGAGAACATCACTGCCAAGATGAAGGGCCTGAGAGGCAAAGTGTCTGATCTGGAGAAAGCGGCAGCTCAGAGGAAAGCCAAACTGGATGAGAACTCTGCCTTCCTCCAGTTCAACTGGAAAGCTGATGTCGTGGAGTCGTGGATCGGTACGTTCTGAACTGGGGCACAGCACCTTGTCACAAAGGAGTTTGAAATGCTCTGCAAAAGATCTCAAATAGCTCCTCACTTGCTGTTGTAACAAGGAGACCTGAACCGAAAGTAATCAGCAGTGCTACACTAACTGGATGTGGAGTAGAGGGAATGTTTAAGCTGGAGACATTGACATTTTAACTAAATTTGTTTTATTTTCCAGGTGAGAAGGAGAACAGTCTGAAGACAGATGATTATGGACGTGACCTCTCATCTGTGCAGACACTGCTGACCAAACAGGTGAGTGCTAACGCAGCCTCCACCCCCGAAGTGATGGAGAGAGCAAGTGAACTCTTCTGCAACATAAGGATCTGGTGTTTACGTTTGAAATATATGCAGGATATTTGAACGGTTAAATAAAAATACAATCTGGGTTTTTTTTTTAATGCTTCAGGAAACTTTTGATGCTGGACTTCAGGCTTTCCAGCAGGAGGGAATCGCAAACATCACTGCTCTGAAAGACCAGCTCCTTGCAGCCAAACACATCCAGTCCAAGGCCATAGAGGCTCGGCATGCGTCCTTGATGAAACGCTGGAATCAGCTGCTTTCTAATTCTGCTGCCAGGAAAAAGAAACTCTTGGAGGCTCAGGAGCATTTCAGAAAGGTAAGTGGCCAAACCCTGGGGCTACAAAAATTTAATTGTTCTCTTTGGAAACAAAAAAACACTCAACCCTTGCAACTTCTGCAGCTTTTTCATTTGCAGCCAATGATTATGGAGATCCTGATGCCTTGTCATAAGAAATTTTTTACATGTTTGCAAGAAATAAGTAATAAAGGCAAACTGCCATTGATGTATGTTAATTCCAGATCCACTCATCTGGATTATTTGCGTTACTGTGGAACTGAACTGAACAACTGGATTGTTTTGTCTTGTCAAGGTTGAGGATCTGTTCCTGACTTTTGCAAAGAAGGCGTCTGCCTTCAACAGCTGGTTTGAGAACGCTGAAGAGGACCTGACGGATCCCGTGCGCTGTAACTCGCTGGAAGAAATCAAAGCACTGCGAGAAGCTCACGATGCTTTCCGTTCCTCACTGAGTTCGGCCCAGGCTGACTTCAACCAGCTGGCAGAGCTCGATCGCCAGATCAAGAGCTTCCGTGTAGCCTCCAACCCATACACTTGGTTTACTATGGAGGCTCTCGAAGAAACCTGGAGGAATCTGCAGAAAATTATCAAGGCAAGTCAGAGACTCTTTCCATAGTTTATGACCTTTCCAGCCTTCCCTGGAGGTTGTCGTCCAAGATAATCAATCCATACAGGAGTTTGTCACTATGCTACAGAAGGAAATATCTTGAAAATTGGGAGCAAAGAAAAACATTCCATTAGCTGTAAACTTGTTTTCATAGTCTTGCATTTGTTGTCTTTCAACAGACAAAGCACATGTCCCTCACTTCCTAACTATCCAATGTTTCATGTCCATGCTGTGCAGCAAAGTCACTGCTGGTTCAACACCAGTTCTCAGGACTTCAGTAGGAACGTTCTGTGTTGTCTTAAATTATTTTGTCTTGATATCCAGGACAGTCTCTGAGCCCTGAGTCTTGTTTGGAGCTTCAGCACTCTGCTGCTCTGCAGCTCCTAGTTTTTGGGGCTCTGTTACAGAATGGGAGCAATCACATAATTTCTCTGTTTGAAATGATTTTTATTCATTTCTCAGGAACGTGAACTGGAGCTGCAGAAGGAACAACGAAGGCAGGAAGAAAATGACAAACTGCGCCAGGAATTTGCTCAGCATGCTAATGCTTTCCACCAGTGGATTCAGGAGACCAGGTATAGTTTATCTTCCCAGGAGCTGCCCTCGAAGAATTCCTCAGCTAATATTTGTATCTGTCCTATATCTCTTTAGTCTGTCCAAGTTGTAAATGTTTCCTGCTGAAAAAAAACCCATTCATGACTTGTTCATTTCCTGCAGTTGGGATTCAAGGGAGGCCCCGTTAGCTCCAGGAAAGAGGAAAGCCCTGAAACGCCAGGCTTTAAAAATTTCTGATTCTGAATTAATTTATTTGCAGTAATTCCAGTTATCCAGAACTTCAGTCTTCTCCAGTAATTCCTGAACCGCTCTGCAGCACGGCTGGGGCTGGGAAACAAAGAGCTCCAAGGAGACTGAAGTGCCAGTGGTGTTTCTGTTAATGCTCCTTTTGTATTGAATAGTATATTACAATCTTACTAGAATTTGAATAGAGAGAAGCTGTGGAAAAAAGCTTAAGACTGCTTTGTAAACACTTGGGGTGCTGTCTAGTAATATCCTTGCCTAGGAGAAGGAGTAAAGATTTAACAACTCTGTTACAAATAAAACGTCTCAAGGTCGAGACCTGCAGTGAACTGAAGAGCGTGTTTGCAGCAGCCGCAGGTAACGGTGCTCGGACGGCGTCGTTAGCTGGTCCTGACGCACTCGGGTTGTGCTGTAGAGGAGGTGGGCTCTGTTTTCCTGTAATCCTGTGATTCTCTGTCTCTGTGTGTTTACAAATAGTTCTGGATGTGTCTTCATGAAATAATGCAATATAAATACGATTTTTAACTTTTTGATGTTTGCTTCCCACCCAAATCTCTGTCCCTCTCTTACTGTCTTGTCTCTGTCCTGCTGCCTGATGTTTGGATCTTCACATTCTACAGGACTTACCTGCTAGATGGGTTAGTATCGAATTTTATATCTTTAAAAGTGTGGTGTGTTCTGCTCTGTCTGTTCTCTTCTGTCGTTACATAGCTTGTGAAAGCTGCGCTGAAACCCCTTTTATTTGAAAAGAGCGACCTGTGGCTGAGGAGCAGACACAGGAAACAAGATTTTGGAGTCAATTAAGTATAAACCAGTAGAAACATAATGATTTCCTAGTCAAAAGCAGGAGAAATTATTGAGTAGCCACTGGCATACCCTGGGAGTCCAGTGTTTGTTCTTGTCTCTGAGGGCTTGCACGAGAAAACTCTTAATCCGATGAGATGTGGGAGAACATGGAATAGTCTGCCCTTGGAAAACAACTGACATTCCTGGTTTTCCAACAGACACTTGCTTAGTGAAATAAACTTTTCCATTATAACTGTTCTCAGAACAATTAAAGCTTCAAAGTATTGACCATTTTTGGTAAGGTGGAGGGAAGATTCCTATGAAGAAGCTTTACTGAAATTATTTATCTTGGTGCTCTAGTATGTAAAAATGAACCGCCCGTTTTTTAATCTGCTGCATAACCACGCCCCACAAAGATTAAATTCTTGGTAGGTGAAAAGAAAACCTTCCAACATCAAACTGCAGGCGAGTTTGTGGGGTCAAGCCCACTTTGTGTCCACGGACACAGCTCCTGATGAGGACACGTGTTGGTCATTGTCAAGACGTGGAAAGGATATCATGAGGTCTTTAAATGTCTTGAGATGGCCAAACCTTCTGAAAGTGTGTCTGTCCATTTAAATTTCTTTAGTATTAAAGATGTGCAGCACAACAGCAGCTTTGTAATGAGAGCTCGTGTAAAGGCGAACAAGGCGGCTGGGCCTCCTGCAGTGGGCTCGGTTCGCTCGCAGAGCAGGAACCTGCTCCTGGGGAGCAGCTTTTCATAATAAAAGGGTGGAATCTCTGCAGATAACTGTGCTTCTTATTTGCTCTGTAACCATCACAGTGTCTTGTGTTCTGCTGTTTCTGCCAGATAAAAATAATTCGCCCCATTTTTGTTGTACAGTTTAATGGAACCAAGCAGATTTTCCTGGAACGGATGCTGAATTCTCTGCTCCTTTGTAAAGTAGTTTTGTAGATTAGTTCTGGTATCTGAGAACGAGCGAACAGAAAGGAGCCATTTACTAAAAGCTGTAGGGTCAGAGTTGGAGATCACCATGCCAAGCTCTTTTGTTGAACAAATTACCAGAAGGCCGCTGATACGCCAGGCGGGGTTTGTCCTTAATTCTGCGTGACTAGATAAGCGCAGCCTGAGCTCAGAGAGGCGCTGGTTGCGCTCGGCCTCCCTGGGCAGAGGATGGCAGAGCTTCCGAGGGGGTTCGAGGCCTGAGCTGCCGTGCGTGCTGTTGAGCGTCCCGTACCGCTCGTGTGCGCCCGGTGCTGCCTGGAGGGTGTTTTTGGGGTCGGGAGAGAGGAGGATTTGGAGTTTAAAGAAGCTGTGGAGGAGTTAACTGCAGGAGTTCAGTTTGTCTCTTAGTGAGACTCTCACTTTTGTGTGACTTACACAAAAATAATAACATTAAAAAATTATTTTTGTGTATGTGCAACCAGCATTGGAATAATTTTCCTTCATGTGTTTGCTGCAGGGTGCTGCTGGCTTGGCGTGTGGCTCCGCTGCAGGGGCCGTGTTTCGATGTGTTCTTTCCTCTGTTCTTTCTTCCTTCCTTTTTGGCATTTACTTGGTTTCTTTTCTTTGACTAGCATAGCGTATCGTCGTGTCATTCGTGTCTATCAGTATGAAGTTGGGGATGATCTATCTGGAAGGTTTTTTTTCCTCTTATTTTCTTACCTCACTTTGGTTTTCAAATGCACCCTTTAATTCCAAGGCTCGCTTTCCTTCCAACTAACTCACGGCTTAAAGATGCTTGGAGGTTTGTTTCCCTGTTGACTCCTGGTTGGTTCTTGGTTCCCCGCTCGGGGTCCTGGGCCTGCGCTTTGTCTCTGCAGACGCGCGTTGACTCTGAGCTTAACCCTGTGCTGAGAATCACCCAGATGTCTGGTGCGTTTTCATTGCTACAGAGTGATTCAGCGCTTGAAATCCCCTTCTTAAGAAGCTCAAAAGCACGTAGGATAGTTTTCAGTGGGGATGAAAACCTGTTTTTAGTGATGTAAATACCAGTGACTTAAGTTTTGGGAACTTAGATGCTGCAGAGCCCAAGGAGAGGCCAGGCCACCTGGCAGCGCCCAGACCTGCTGTCCCTGCACGGGTCACTGGGAACCCCCCCACGCGTTGGAAGCACAGAGGTTCTGAAATGCTGCTGCTTACAGGTTGCTTAGGATCTTGGGGGAGTAAAAAAGCAGCATCCAGAGACTTTCCCTGTCTTGTCCATGCGATGGGGGTCTTGGAGACCATCCCCGCAGCGCTGAGGCTGCAGTTGTACCCCACGCTCTGTGTGAGATCGGACTGAGAGGGGTGGCTGGGCCACAGCTGTTCTGGGTGCGGGGTGGGGAACCAGCGACTGTCCACCACCCACTGCGGTGTTCTGTGGAAACTGTGCCACGTTAAGATGACTTTTAAACCAAACCAGCAGTTTTCATAGATCTTTCTCCCCCGTTTTCTCCCCATGTAACACACCTGTAGAGCTCCTGTCCCGTACTGGCCACCAGAGCCCGTCTCCGGGGACTCACCTGTAGCTGGTGTGTGTGTGTGTGTGCTGGGCACGGCGGGTGGGACTGCACTCAGTTTCTAATTTCATGAGGTCCAGTAAAAGGGGCGCTTTGGATCTGGCATGAAGTGTGGCTGCTGATCGCGGTGCCTTTCAAATGGGGCTAGAAATTAACTATATAAAGAAATAAGTATCAAACGAGAGATGTACGCCTGTCAGTCTGAAATAGGATGAGTCAGAACAAACAAAACACAAAAAGTGTTTGTATATCTACAGGAGAATAACACCATTGTAAGGATTTTTAATTTCAAGGAAGGACTGTTAATTTCAAGCCCCACCTGTCATTTTTTGGGAGAAGTGCTCGCTCTCACTGTGACTCTGTGTTTAGGTCTTGTATGGTGGAGGAATCGGGAACGCTGGAATCGCAGCTGGAAGCCACTAAAGTAAGCGATGCTCACTCACCTCCTGCTGAAACACCTTTCCCAACGGGTGACTTGGGAACATGGGGTGGGAATGGAAATGCCTGTAATTGTGCGGCAAAATCTTAAACGTTTATACACGTTTTGAACACTGAAGAGACCTTTGGGATGAGCTGCTTATGTATCCGATGTCTGCTTGTATCACAAGCCATTCAACAACACTGATGCTGTTTTCCTTTTTGCTCTTTTTTCTAAGTGAGCGGGGTAGGGCAGAGAGGACACAATATTTTCAGTACCTTTCCTAATAAGAGGGATTTTTTTGTCTCAAGAACTGTTCTGTAAGCCTGTTTCCAATAGTGTGCACGAAGAGGAACGTTGTTTTGAATACTATTTTACGAATCGCAGTATTACGTGTATATAATCCCTTCCTCCCCTGCCAGCCTGTGCTCTAACATGTTCTTTTTAAGATTGTTTCGTTGCACTTCTTGATTTTCTCCTCTTCTCTCCCTCGTAACAGCGCAAGCACCAGGAGATCCGAGCTATGAGGAGCCAGCTGAAGAAGATCGAGGACCTCGGGGCGGCCATGGAAGAGGCGCTTATCCTGGACAACAAATACACGGAGCACAGCACCGTGGGGCTGGCGCAGCAGTGGGACCAGCTGGACCAGCTGGGGATGAGGATGCAGCACAACCTGGAGCAGCAGATTCAGGCTCGGTATTGTCCACCCCACGTGTCTAAAACCAAACCTCGCACGGTCTGTGCTAATGAGTCTCTCCTGTGCTCTACTGGGTGCAGCAAGCTTGTGAATCCCACCACCTCCTGGCTCTCTCCAGGGGGATGCAGCAGTTTGGAAATAGTTCCTGTTGGCCGTTAGCAATTACGAGATCCCAGCGGAATTTATTCTGTTGAGCTGTGGTGTTGGTCTGTCCTCACCTTCTGATGCAGACGCCGGCTTGGGGCAGATGGACTCAGCAGAGTCCTGCAGTTTAGGAACCGCTCACAAGCCTTGCTGCTTCCTTTTCAGAAACACAACTGGAGTCACCGAGGAGGCCCTGAAGGAGTTCAGCATGATGTTCAAGTGAGTGGCAGGGAAGCGCGCCAGAGGAGCGCTGGGGGGGGGTTCTGGTGTGTGGGTGGCTCCTGCTCACAGGGTTCTCTGGCTGATCCGTTGGTAGCGGAGCTGCTGTGATCCCTGCCAGATGGCAGGAGGCTCCAGAGCCACGCGCTGCTGGCACAGCCCGGCCAGAGCCTCTCCTGGGCACACTGGCCCATGGGACTGGGAGTGCTGATGCATTCCAGCTGGGAATACCCCCAGTTCAGATGATTTTTAAGCAAAGTAAATAATTTATCCTTATATTTAATGTATGTTAGCTAGACCTATTTATTGATTCAAGCTCACCTGTCTAGAACAGCGGACTAGTCATCTGGTTTAGTTTGCAGCCCACTTTGGAGCTTTCAGTACTCAACAACGGACACTTTAAAATGTTGGCTTTGTTTTTAGGCACTTCGACAAGGACAAGTCTGGACGACTTAATCACCAGGAGTTCAAGTCTTGCTTGCGCTCTCTGGGCTATGACCTGCCTATGGTTGAGGAAGGGGAGCCAGACCCAGAGTTTGAGTCTATTCTTGACACTGTGGATCCCAACAGGTACGTGGGTTGGACCTTTTATTTTTATATTGCACAATATTTTATTGGGACTCTTTGGGAGGTCAGCAGGAAGGTCTCTCACAGGCTGAGGACTTTGCTTTCTTCTGTTGAGGAGCGGCTGTGGTTGTTTTCACAATAAATTATGTAAAACAGTCCCTATAAAGGTAAGAAAGACTGACACTTGTGAGGAAGAAATTCCCTTTAGAAAGTGATCTGGTGTTAAGACTTTCATTCCTCCCAGAAGAGTTGAAGCCTCTCAGGAGGTGCGGGAGCGCCGTGCTCTGGGTGTTAAGGGACAGCAGAGTTCACGCTGTGTTTCGCCGGCAGGGATGGACACGTCTCGCTGCAGGAGTACATGGCGTTCATGATCAGCCGGGAAACGGAGAACGTGAAATCCAGCGAGGAGATCGAGAGCGCTTTCCGTGCGCTCAGCTCCGAGGGGAAGCCCTATGTGACCAAGGAGGAGCTCTACCAAGTAAGTTCTGGTTGCGGCCCACCAGGGAGGAACAGACGGAGGCTTTTTGTTTGTGGGTTATTAACAAAGACCAGCACTAATTGCTTGAGGCTTGTGTCACTGTAGTTGAGTCAGTTCTGGACCTGCCAGGGTATCCTGTGCAGCAAACGCAGAAACGGTAACAGCCCTACCCAGCTGCTTTGGTGGTTCTATAGAGGAAGAGGAAAAGCTTTTAACTGCCAAACAACTCAGGTTGAGTAAAACAAGAGCTACGCAAGGGCCTGGGAAGGGAGTGTGTTCGCTGGGTCTGTCCTCAGAAACTTGTGCTTCCCTTTCATCACCTGGGAGACTAGAGGGAGATGTTTCTCCAGTGATTCAAAGGAGAAACTTAAGCCTGAGCTCAGTGTGAACATCTCCTCCCTCTCACGGCCCTGCCAAGACAGCAAGTTTTTCCTGTCTGAACCCCACAAGCTGGCATGGAAATAAAGAAGTTGCACTTCTTCCTTGTATCAGTTACCGGTTGTTTTCTCTTGGGTGGGAAAACTCGGGTCAGACCTTCCAACCCTTACCCGAACGGTGCAAACGTTTCCCTGCCGGGTGCAGTTCTGCCGCTCCGAGCCGTGCCCTGGGCAGGGCTGCCTGTGAACGCCCCCCTCCCCGTGAACATCCCCCGCGCAGCCCCAACGCACCCGTCTCCACCTCCACGCTCTTTGTCTTTCAGAACCTGACCCGGGAACAAGCCGACTACTGCATCTCTCACATGAAGCCCTACATGGACGGCAAGGGCAGAGAACTGCCTTCTGCCTACGACTACATAGAATTTACACGTTCACTCTTTGTGAATTGATCTAAAACACTAGTACCAAAAGATGCAAAGAACACGCTCACGTTTGCTGATGATAGCTCTGCATGTGTCTCTCTTCGTGTTCTACAATAATCAATGTTATTTTATGATGATGTAACCTGAAACTGCTTAGCTTAAAACTCTTAGGGAAAATAAATATATTGCAGTGTGCTTCAATAAAAGTTACTGGTCGAACTACATCAGCTTGTGTTTAATGGTTAAATGGAAATTTAACTATTATGTGGATGAAATTCCAGCTGTTGTAGTTATGTGTGTTTCAGAGGCCGCGCTGCGGAGGGCACGTGGGCAACTTTTCCTGAGTCAGAGCAAGTTTCACGCAACCACTGTGTTGCTGCCTCAGTCCGTGATCTCGTTCGCCAGCTGCTCCAGGCGACTCTGCTCCCTGGGTCCCTGCTCGGTGAAGTCAGAGCTCAGCCGCCAGACTCTGACGGTGCCGGTGCCATCCCCTGCTGCCAGCAGCCCCGGTTGCTTGGCGTTGAATTCCAAACAGTAGACAGGGGGCTCACCCGCGGCCTGCTTCAGGGAAACAGCGGGCTTCTGTGAGCTCTTCTCGAAGTCAAACAGGTGCACATCTCCTATAAAACATAAACATTTGTGGCAGTGGATTTTTGTATTTAACACAAGATGCGTATCTGCTTAGTCTGGAACTTAAAGTGGTTCCTTTTAAGCTGTTTTCCCCCTTGATGCTCTTGGCTGTGAAGGTGCCATCGCTGTGAGACAGCGCAGGTTTATTCTGCTGTCAGAGACCTGAAACCAGCTTCCCAAGTTCTGTGAAATCTCCCTTAATTCAAAAATTGTTGGGTAATTTTCTAAGGAAAAAGTTATTGTTTTAAACCAGTAGCTCTAGAAGCAAATACCAAAACCAAGGAAGCCAGAAATAAGTTTCAGGCAGAGCAATCTTGCTGTGTTGGAGCCCTGTGAACGGCTGTGGCAGCACCAGCAAAGGTATCATCAAAAGTGAAAAATGTGACTGAATCATCTGGCTACAGTTAGAAATTACTCCATTATACTAATCACACAGTACAAACAATGGTCACTGCTTGTGGGAAATGCTAATCAGCACAATTGACTTGTACTAATTAATACCCAGCACAATCTGAATGTTATGTCTGAGAAAAGGCACCTGCAGTTACTTGCCTTCCCCAGAAGCAGCTGCGAAGACCAGGGGTCGAACTGGAGACCAGCGCACACAGAAGAGATATTTCTTTGATAACTGAAGGGAAATGAGGGGTTGTGTCTGTAACATGGAGTGCAGGTGAACTTGTCCATCAGTCCCACAGCTCAGAAAGAGGTTCCTGGGGGATGGAGGAAGCAAGAAACAACTTTATAGGTTTTATTGCTAAGGATATAGAACAAAACTCACTGAAGGAGCATGATCGTGGACAATATCACTGCTTTGCAAAGGTCTGATTGTGTTTCCTAAAGCAGCAATTTCCAAGTCATCCCCTGGGATGTGTTCTGTAGAGACACAGCTTTGTTACTGCCCTCAATTAAGCTTAATGAGGGTTGGGGTGTTGATGGTGGGTTGTGGGGATGCCGGGGAAGTGCTGAGCTAGAACAGGCATTGTGAGCGCTGTGTGTGCCTCATGCAAATGAAATGCAAACCTGGACTGTCAGCATGTTTCACAGAAACGTGGCTTGGGGCCTTTTCCACGGCCGGTGGATGAATGCAGAGACCTCGGCTTCTCAGTTGCATTCGGGCAGCTACTACTGATAGCTGCAATGGGCACATCACTGATACATCAATTACTTTTTCAGCTCCTCCCCTTGACTTTAAATTGCTCCTTAATATTAACATCTCAGGAAGGTGCTGATGTCCTGCCCTGGCCCAAGCTCAAGAGTGTGTTACTCATTTTGAGCCCACACGCAGCAGATTCGAGTGGGCAGCTTCACCAGACCAATGGACATTCATTCTCCCACAACAGGAAGCTACTTGATCAAGTTCCCAGCGTGATCATTTTTTGGAAACCGTACACACACCACCCCCCACAGCAGCTATTTGAAAAACACACGTGCAGAGCCAGGCAGTGACTTGTGTAGAACGTGCAGAACCGGTGCCAGTTCCCAGCACTTGCCTGTGGAAGGGTGAGCAGCTGACGGAGTAGACGGGCCCGCCGTGCGGGGAGAAGGCGAGCTCAGCCGGTGCCCGGAGCGGAACGGAGCCGCCCAGCCGCTGCAGAGCCAGCGCCTGGGCCGCAGTGGAGCACTTCAGGGAAAAGCCGCTTTCCAGGCCAACAACGAACACACGGGGATCGAAGAGTGAAAAAGAGAGCGAGGTCACACCCACGGCAGCGTCTCCCCGGGCGAACTGGGAGAAAAAGAGACAAACCTGTTGTGAGCAGGGGCTGCAGTGACCCGCCCGTGCGGTTACAGCAGCACAAACCAGCCTGCCCGGAACCCAGCGAGCTGCACAACTTGCACCAGCAACGATGGTTGTGGTGCAGCTCAGCCTTTCACCCCTGCAGCATCCTCCTACACAGGGATTCATGTGAGTTAATGTTATTATGAGCAAGTTCTCCAAGACAGCAGCTTCTCTTTAGAGCACATCAAAACCTCAGCTGTAGCCAGTCTTCCAAAGAGCTATTTCAGCATGGGAAAGGAGATGGGGACTGTGGTTTAGCACATTTCATTCAACAGGCGCTTTTCCTGGCCCTTCGCATGTGAAGGACAAGTTCCTCCATGTGTGCTCCAGGGTTGGGTGGTTTTGTTAAGTCAGCACTCTGTGAACTGCTGAACTCACCTTCTTCAGCTGAGTGCTGCGAGGGATCTGCTGAGCCACCACGGCAAACCCTTCGGCCAAGGCCAACCGACCGTCTCGCTCCTCCCTCCACACCAGGATCTTTCCGTCCGTCGAGACGCTCAGCAGCCGGCAGTGCGTTCCGTGCTTTGCCTCAGGTAACCAGTTAACCTGTCCCAAACGCCACGGGCTCACGCCGAGGGGACTGTCACAACTGCCAACCCACGCCCTGCACCCTGCGGTCCCATCGCCCGCCGGGACAGCGTGGGAGCGGAGCCAGGCGGCAGCCAGGGTGTCGGTGCCAAACCAGCTCCTGCCGGGCGCTGGCGCACAGACAGACACGCTGGGGAGAAACGCGGTTGGGTGTTCAGGGCGCAATTCTGAATTGCAGTTTCTGTGGTTCAACCGCCAGCACTTTTGAGATGTGGTAGTTATAGCACTGACATCCAGCTAGAAACAGCCGCATTTTCCTGACTTTGAGATAAGACACAGATTACCCAGAGTCACAGGACTCCAGGACAAAAAACCACTGGAAAGCCAGACTGCAGGATGAGTTGTGACCCTTCTGTGTAGCTTCAAGCTTCCAACTGAGCATCAGTGATACTTTGGTACTCACATTTTGAAATCATTACGAGTATCAGCTGTGTCTGCTTCAATAAACAGTTACAGCATAGGAATGGACCTACTCTTTGTTTATCCCAAATGGAGAGAGGTTATTTTTACTTAGAAGTGCCAATTTTAGGAAACACCTGTTCAGCAGCTGGATTTGGAGGAAAACAGTCAACGAAAAGAGGACATAACCACTGAAATGTAGCAGCCGTGGGCTCAGCACCAGCAAGGGGAACAAAAACTGCGAGTATGAAATAGAGCAACAGCAGCTCTCGCCTCCCCCAGCCGCCTGTGCGGTTTACCTGGTAGACGGGATCGGTGTGGGTGTCGTCTGTCATCCCCGTCCTCCAGAGCACCGGGTCTTCTGTCCGGCTGGTGTCCCACACCACCAGCTCCCCACTGAACAGGCCACCTCGAAGGACAAAGAGAAAACATCTGAGGTCTAATAGCTCAAAACAAATGCACAAAGGAAGCTCTGGTGGAAGCAGGCCCACCGGCTTCAAAGGACTGGCAGCTCTATGGATGGCACAGTCAGCTCTGGTGTAGGAGAATCCAGCTCTACCGAAATGAGTATGAGCCCAAGTGGACTCTTCCCACTGAGAAGGGAATTCAGCCCTCATGTATCGTGTCTCTGAGGAGATGATATCAAAACAGATGTCACTGAAAAAGCAGCAAGTCCCAGCTCCCACTCCAGAAGCAACAGCTATTGGGTGTTGGTTTGGGGAGCTGCAACAACATCACTTCTGCGAGAAATCTGAGGCTGAGCTCAGAGAGAGACAAAAATCTTCCAAGCTGCAGGAAACGCGGGTACATTTCAGGTAGGATCTAAGGTACGAGTGACCCACCAGCTATCAGCGAAGGCCGGGAGGGGTGGAAAGCCACACACATGACAGAACTGGGAACATCCACCACGAGGTCAGGGTGCTGTGGATTCAACCCTCTCCTGTCCAGATTCCAGGTACAAACGTAGGATTTTTCTGTGCTCCAGTCCCCATCGTCCAACCTGAAGAAGAGAAAGTTATGTCTGACCTTGTCTGGTCTGCTGTGCCTGACTCATCGTTTAAACGTGCTGCTTTGTGGCTGGAAGGAAAACTGAGGTGAAGGGATCATGAGGTGATGAAACTTCTCTGCAGGCTACAGTACATGTCAGTGTAGCTACAGAACAAAGTGCCAACAAATACACCTCAGATATAATTCACTATTCCAAGACCACCTAACTGTTCAAAGAATGGGAACAATCTTAAAGAGCACATACAGAAAGTTGCTGTATTTGGGAATGAAAATCCAAAGAGATCAAAGAGACGCTGATTTACAAACTGGCTGAGCTGCAAACCACGTTTCCTCTAGAGGAGCCCTCGAAGACCCAGGGTCTGAGATACACAGCGAGGAAATATCTTCCCTGGAGGACTGAGAGGGGCTGAACAGACTTACCGAGTCTTGGCCTAAGATAAGCAGCATGATTTGAAGTCTGGGAACAGAGAACTTTCTTCGCACCCACCAAATGGTGTTGATGACCCCACACAAATCACATCACACCACACCCCATGGCTCAGGAGATTTCAGTCCAGCCCTACGCCCATCGTACTTGTTTACCACAAGTGGATCATGAATTATTTATTACTCTGGGATGCTACCGGACACCTGACACTGTACTTCGTTATTTTTACCTGTTTCATTCATCACACGCTTACTGAAATGTGACGTATTCCGTCACTAGCACCACACTGACCAATGTGATGTCCCATCTCACTACCAGGAGATGATACGGAGGACAGAGTTCTGCAGAACAGTCAGTGGTCAGGGCAGGAAGCAAAGATTTTGAGCCTGACTTCTACTGCCTTTATTTGATGCTCTTAATTACTTCATTGGAAGAGATATGATCAAATAAAAGGAGCAATTTTTAATTCAATGGGTAGTTCATCTATGAAACTCCTTATTGGTGTTGTAGATGCTAAAAGTTTATAGAGATTCAGAGAGACTGAAAGTTCATGGAAGGGAATTCTGCCAAGGTAACCACAGACACAGAAACCACAGTCTCATCTGAAAATAGCTCTGGACTGGGAAAGCAGGAGCAAGTAACATACAGGTTTGCCCAGTTTTACTCTCCCCTGCACATTCACTCATGGATACCCATTTGCTGGGGCTTTTAATTGAAGGAAACCACAGGGGATAGAGAAAGGAATCGGGGAGCAGGAGGGCACAAAAGGGAGAAGCTGCTACACACATTCCATGGATTACATGAAAGTTTTGTCCAACTCTCATTTCAGAAATTCTTAAATGTTTGTTGGCATCAGGCACAGGTGTGAATGAGTGCCAGGATACGCTGAGGTGCTAAGAGAGCACATTAAAAAACCATGATCTTCAATGAAGATAAGCACGTACTTCCAAAACTCACTCATGGATATTTGCAAGTGCATCAGCTTTTTACATTTTCTCCTCACATAAAATCTACCTAGAAACAAATTAGTAAGAGTACATGTATCCATTTTTGGGGCGGGGGAGGAGGGGGTGAGGAGTAGAAGAAATAAAAGCCATAATTTAAGACTGCCCTGAGATTTCGTTGGTTTGAATATCAATTATTTAACTTGCATAAGGTGTGTGTATATGTCTAGTTTATTACTGCAGAAAAGTGAACATACCTAGAACTCAGGTCATCCTGAGAGTGCAGCTGAGGGTGATGTGATGTCTGAGTCCATTCGGATACTCACCGGCCGTACGAACACGCAACAACGGATCCGGTTGCGTTCCATGAGACGCTGGTAACCTGTAGGTTTTGATCCCGAGCCTCCGCGTATGACAACGTATGCAAACACAACACCTGGAAGAGAGCAAATGCAGGCACTGCAACTGTTGCCTTTTAATTACCTCTGCACAGTTCAGGGGCTGCACAATTCTGGGAGGTTGTGCCCTAAGGATTTACAGCAGCACCCCAGTTACAAGTTTGGCACTCAATAAGCTTCCCAAGCAATGGCTTGAAAACAATGGTACCAATGTGTGCTGACTGATACAAATTGCTTCCACTCTTGAACATTGTACACTAAACAAATATGATCTAAATAGGAAGAGCTGCCAAATCACCAGCTGCAGCTGCTCCCAGACAACTGCTGGTCTGACGTGCTCTGAAGGGGCTACTGGTAGCTGAAGATAAACCTACACCGACTGCAGACTTGCCTCTCACAAAGCTGCGACAACAGTCGCTAGCAGGAAAACCAGTTTTACCACACAAGGCCAGGCCACAACCAAGGGAGAAAGCTGGAGGAAAAAACGACTAGTAACTTCTAATGAGTAGAATCCGGCAAGAACAATCACAGCAGTAAGAAATAGAACTAACAAGTTAGAGCCACTGCAACCAGCTCTGCTTGGGTAACGAGAAGGATCTGAGTTCTGCCAACTTACTGTTTCATTCTGATCTGTCCAGTTCACTTCAAAGCCATCAAAGGCTCGGCTTTTACAGTTTTTATTTAGCTCTTTGATGACAGCGTCCTCCACCCTCTGAAGGAAGGACAGAAGGCCAGCGTAATCGACCAGGGCTTCTTGCTGGAAGTCTTGGGCAGCATCTTTGCTGTGATCCGTCTGCACACCGGCATCTCGGCTGGTATGAGATTGTGCTGCAGCTTCTGCTGTTGTAATTTTTGCAGTCTGGCAGCTTTTCTAGTAAAAAAAGACAGAGACTCTATAATCCAAACAGAAAAAAAAGAGAGTGCTGCACAAAATGTTCAAAGCATAGAGACATTTGAGCACACACGCACAGCTCTGGTCCGCGGTTAACAGCAGGGTGCCTGTGTAACTGTTGGGGTGTCGGGGATATTTGTGTGACCGCCACACGCTCTGTGAGGCTGAGCTGCCCCAATGCCAGTCAAACCCAGGCCGTGCGCTCTTCAGTATGGAACCGTGAGGTGAGAAACGCACAAAGAGCCTTTGCAGGAAAGAGCAAACCCCGAACACGACGACACCTGCAGTGCTACCTGCTCTCAAACTGCCCAAACCGCCAGGCTGTGGCAGCTGCACGTGTGTTTCTTTGCCAGTTTGTACAAAGGGCCTAGATCAGTAAAACGCTGCCATGGGGCAGAACCAGCGGGCAGACCCGGTAGCGGCAGGATGCAAACTCCCCGCGGAAAGGTCTCCGGCCCCGCTCGGAGCAGCGGGACCCGAGCGGGGCTCACGGAGGGGCGAGTCGGGGGGAGGGAAGGAGGAAGGGCCGCGGGCCTCACAGCCGCCTCGGGCCCAGCCCCGCCCGGGGTCCCTCACCGCCTCGCAGCCCGTGCTCCGAGCGCTCCGCCACAGCGACTGCACGTCGGCGCCGGGCGCCGTCCCGTCCGCGAACATGGCGGCGAGCGGGGCCACGGCACCACCAGCTCCCACCGCCCGCTCCGCGGGTTCCCATGGAAACGGGCGAGGCGCGCCGGGATGACGCCATCCGGAGCGACGGGACCGCTGGCCTGCGGGCGGTAAACTGCCCGGGCGGTGCCATATTGGGGAAGGGCACGGAGGGTCTGTGACAGGCGGGCGGCGGCTGCATGTAGCGGGGGAGTACGGGCTGCTCCGGCACCGGCGGGGGCCTCGGCCGATACTTTTGTTAATGCCGTAGGTCCGCTGAGGGCTTCACCTTCGGCTGCCCCAGCCGTACCCGCCGGGTCGCCGGAGGCACAAGCGGCGGCACAGACGGGAGGGCGCCAGGGCTGCCAGGAGTTAAGATGGCGCCGGGGGCCGAGGGAGCGACAAAGCCGATGGCGGGGCGGCCCGGGTCGCATTGTGAGGAAAACCATGGTCGAGAGAAATCCGATATTCGGCGACCGGTGGCGCAGAAATCCCGCAGCGCTGAGCGGTACCGGCTGCGGCCCCTGGGGCTGCTCCGGAGCCAATGACAGATGCTCGGACGTAGGCCCGGGGCCTGCACTCCGGAGCCCTCCACCCTCCGAAGGTGGAATTATTCGTGATGCTAGAAACATAATTATAAATCCGCCGCTTTGGTTAGTGTATAGGGCGTGTTCCTGCCGGGGAAATGGAGACAGGGGGTCCGCTTCGAACACACGTGCAAAGCCTGGTGTGCGTTTTGACTTCCTTGCTTTTTACTTTAATTGGTTTTGATGAGGGAATTATGTTAATTGTCGCTGTGGGTGAATTACTGTTTCACCCCGCTGCACGCCGGCTGGGTTGCTGGCACTGGGGAGCACCAGGGAGCTGTAGTTACGCGGGTACAGCATCTGTCCAGGGGTGCAGGTACAGCATCTGTCCAGGGGTGCAGGTACAGCTGGACACCGTTTGTGCTGCTTGTGTCTGCAGAAACATTTACTGGTGCCACAACTTCCTTAAGCACAGTTGCATCTGTCAGGAATTATCACTTACGGGGTTTTTTCTAATTGGAAGAACTTAACGATGAACGCACAGGCTAAATTTAGCCCTGGCATAGGCAGGCACAGATGCAATAGCTTCAGTGGGGTTATTCCTGCTGGTGCTGGGACGGAGTTTGTCCTGTACGTAAAAATCATGATTGCAAGATACAGAGCAGGTGCCCGTGAGAGCAGATGTAGCGCTGCCTCAGCACGTGTGAATCAGTTTATGTCAAAGCAGATAGCAACACTTCTTTTGAAGAATTTAAAGTACTTTACAATAAAACTCATGATGAAGAACTGTTATAGACACTTTACAGATAGTGAAACTGAAGCACAAAGAGGTTAAATGGCACCTCCTTCAAAAGCAAGGAAAAGAAAGTCCTGATGGAACCAAAGCCTCCAGATTTCCAGTCCAGTTCTTTCTATCTGCTGTGGTGCTTCCCCTGGGTTGCCTGGACCTCCGGGACTGTCGTACAGCCAGGAACATAAATATGCTCTTGGGCTGGGCGGATGGTCCTTTCAGCCCTCTAGTCTCTGATGAGCACAGGAGTTCGTCCGAATTGCCAGGGTGTAAACTGTGGGTTCGGGTTTGGCATCCCACGAGGTGGGCAGCAGCTGGTGCCGGTGGCAGCTCTGACGGGCACTAGGAGGCTGGTTTTTAGTGACGGGATGCGGCTCTGAGCGCTCTCTGCAGCCCATTTCTCCCGTGGGTTCCTGCACCTCTCTTTTGGTCACTGCTAGATGGACTACTGGTGTGACCAAGATGGGTACTGTTTTCATGTCCTTTTTTTGGTGGTATGGCTTATTTTTTATCAACTCAAATGTCAGGATGTGAATTACAACACTTCATGACAAAGTATACTCTGCTGTCCTCTTCTACTAATTTTAACACAGGTGAAGCATCTCAAAAGGGAAAGCTCTAGAACTCCTTGTTAGCCAGGTGTCTGTAGCCACGGGTTTGACACTACATTACCGTCTTTTATTTCTTATTAAGCTTTCTGTTTCCACCTTGTTTTAAACATCCATTTACAAAGCAGCTTTAAAAGACGTAAGAGTATCGGAAACAATGTACTGGTTTTGTCACAGCAGGATTCCAGTCCCTTCTCTGGAGGAAATGCTTGGTATTGTGCCTCACTGTCTTCATTCAAGAACTAGACCACTGGATCACAGAACAGCGCTTTGCTGCTGTTGGTGGTGAAATCCTAGTACAGCACTTACTGAGAAATGCGTCTTTTTTAAGAGACCAGCAGATTGTCCCGCTTGAAGCTGCGAAACAGTGACAAGATAATCTGTCCCTTAATGAATGAAACGAATATATTTTCTATTCAAATTCAACAATCCTATTTAAAGTACATAAAGTGAGCACTGCTGGATGAGTTTTTCTACTGTAAATAGCTAAATGCATTAAGTAGGGGGATTTTCTTAATCTCAATTTACTTTATGTTGAATAACTGATGTAAAATATTTGAACCCAATAGCAGAGTGCTTTTAAAGAGGTTCTTAATGTCTAAGATTTATCATCTATAGATAGATCATCTTTAGT
This sequence comes from Patagioenas fasciata, assembly GCF_037038585.1. Taxonomy (NCBI): domain Eukaryota; kingdom Metazoa; phylum Chordata; class Aves; order Columbiformes; family Columbidae; genus Patagioenas; species Patagioenas fasciata. Next base: position 6,567,407 of record NC_092539.1, read on the forward strand.
TGTCACTAAATTATCTTTAATTGGTATGATTACAACTGCCAAGGAATATTACTGTTTGATAGTAAAGTAAATATTACAAGTGTGAATTTATATATAGTCTGTTACCATAATAAAAATGCTGAGTGCAGACTGCAATTTTAAAACTTTAACTTCTCAGAGGGAATTTAAGAAGAAAAGTTTCTGGGGTTTGAGATGGCGAAGTGAGATAAGAAAACTGGAATATGTGAAACAGATAAAAAACAAATCAACGTTTTTTTCAGCAAGTAATATGCAAAGTTACTGCAAATGTTGTACATGTTCCCCGTAATGTGGTGCATGTCTGGACTTCTTCCCTGAGGATGAGAAAGGAACAAACAGCTCCAGAAGGTGACTGTTCTAACTGCAGTTTAATCCTTCTATATGCCGATATTTCTGGCTTGCTGGGGTTTCAAGATATCAACAGTATTTCAATAAGTCATATCTTGCTTTTTCTTTCTGTCAGGGCAGTATCAGATACATAGATGTTTTTGTTTTGACATAGTAACAGTACATTGGAAGTGAAGTAAAATCAGGGATAACTGGGGGAGGGCTGCTAGTACCCTGAGGTTACCACGTCTAAGTGGCTGTTACCACTGCAGTGCTGATTGGTGCTTTTTCTTCTTCGTGTTGGTGTTGCCCATGATGCTACTCATACTCAGAATATACCACAAGCGTTTATTTTACCCTTGTGAAAGCTCTGCAAGGTAGGGAACTGCCGGTGCCATTTTTGGATAGGGAAGATTTCAGGCTTAAGGGTTAGATAACTTGGCAAAACATGCTGGGAATTTATGGCAGAAAGAACAGGACCCAAGTCATTGCAGAGCAGGGTTTCAACCATGTATGGTACAAATTTTGTGGATGTATTGCTAACGTAACATCTTACTTCTTTTTGTTAGAGATTTGCGATTTTAAAACATCAGGTATTCACCTGTTCACTAAATCCGCAGGAAGTAAAGGTCACCACAACTGTTTGGTGTTGGGAAGACGGTGTCTGTGTAGCCAAGCAGATGCTCAGTAGCTTAATGAGGCTTCAGGTCCTTGTGTGGCCTCGGCGTTACCTCAAACTGTGTGAATCTTCCAGCTATTGCTTCTCCAGGGCTCACGCATTTTCTCTGATTTCTGACCTCCTTTTCTCTGTCCCCCCTCCCAAATCTTCCTTTCCACTTTGAAAACCATACTTTAAATTTAGGCAGAAAACATCTTGCCTTATTTCTAAAATTCTGTTACACCTAGAGACATGATATGTTGTAAAAAGAATCCATCTCCATTAAAATCATAGATCTATTATGCTTTGTAGAATTAAGAACTGGGGGGCCCTTATTAAATATTATGGGTATGATTTCTTGCACTGTACAGGTATTGCCTATCCCGTATTCATTCCTTTAATGATAACAAGACAAAGATTTTAGTCAAGCATAACCAAAACGGGAAGGCGTGCAGGGAAAGCTTGCTTTGTGGCAGGTGTCAGGAAGCTACCGCCGCAGGGACGCAAAGACACCACCCCGGTGGGTTTTGAGTGGCAAGTAAGAGCTGGCACGGGGCCCAGAGCCACGGCATAGCGACAGAGGCGTCCGCAAAAGGCACAGAATCCCAATTCTGGGCTGTCACAGCGCTCTGAACTCGGCAGCAGCTGGGAGCCTCTGCCTTGGACAGAGGCTTGATGCTGTCAGCGAGGTGATTGGCAGCGCCTCTCTCCTTTTGGACTCAGCATCCTCTAGTTCCTGCTGAGTTGATACCAGCATGCCCACCATCTCATCTCAGAAATAAAAGCACAATCTGGCACGCCACTCTTACAAGGTAGCTGATTTTTCACAGTGCTGACAACACGGAAGAAAATGCTGAGATCCCTTAAATGGATCCCATAGTCAGTAACCACTTATGGCTAAAAATTATTTCTGTTCTGTGCATCACTTCATCAACTCATGCTGTATCTACAGTATCTCAAACAGTTGTTGGAGTCGATAGGTATGAAGCAGCTGGCTACCTGAAAAAGCATTGCGGGCAAGTATTACTCATATGAATAGAACTGGGCATCCTTTGCAGAAGTGTTGTTTCAAAAAAGGACATTCAGAAGCCAGTAGTTACATTCCATTCAGTACCATCAGATTTATACCTATGTAAAGCAAGCAGAATTTGCATGATAGCTCTTGATCACTCTCCAGAAATCTATGTATTTATTTAATTTTAAGCATGCTACTTTTCTTTACGTGTTTAAAATACATTATTTCTATGAACACTGAACAATCATAGTTTTACTGGGGTATGGATATGTAATTTAAGAGAATAAAATAATGCTCCTACCCTGACGTTAGCTAATACAGTAGGAAAAACAGATTTGCAAGGGCTCCTTTTCTTGATATAAACTTCACCTCCATTGAGAGGGTTTGTGTATTGTCAGTTTAGCTAGATCAGCAAAATCATCTCACACTTAGTGTGAAAGCCACTTCTGAATATAAATAAAATAATAATATCCCATTTTGATTGGTCTCTTATCCCAAGTATAACAAGGATCCTAAAGGATCCTGGCACATATTATGCAAACACACACAGATAGCTTTACAAAATTATGCACCACAGAAAGATGATCACCTTCTCAAACACACATGGAAGATGAAGGGAAGCAGAATATCTTGTATAGATAAATGGGTCTGTCAGTGTGTTTCTACTGCTGCAGAAAATGCCAAGTGATTTGTAGTGATCACTTTTTATCGCCTCTATAAGGTGGCACTTTTATAACTTTTAGGAGAATGACAGGATAGCAGTCTGGTAGTCAGAAAGAGCAGAATGAACCACTGATACAGCCAGTCTGTGCACCTTTTTTCTTTAGTGTGTATGTAGGGTTTCCAACACAAGTCTAACTTAAAATAAAAAAACGAGTGAGAACATGACAAAACGGGGCTTAAGAAGGCATTACTGTGGCTCTCTGTGGAGAAGGGTAAAAGACAATGGCACCAATTACATGCTGGTTTTGGAACTCCATGTAGCCTAAGTCTATTGAAATATATATTTGTAAGCGGGAGTGGTGGGGAGGGAGGAGGCGCTGGAATGAGGCCTGGAGCTGAAATGCTGTCGTAAAGGCAGGAGGAAGAGGGAGGGAGAGCTATAAACTGGCTTCGATCCTCAAATTTAGAAAAAGGTCCGGAAACCTTCAAATGCCAAATTATGTGACACCTTTAGTTCTTGTTTTTCTTTTGTCCTTAATTTTCCATTTAATTCACAGAATCTTTTCCTATTTATGCTACCAGGTGTAGAAGCTGGGTTGACTAAAGGCATTTCTATTTTGTTCTCTTCTAGCCTGACAAACTCCTGCTTATGCAACAGATTATACCTTTAATAACACCAGTATAACTGCATCAGTACTTAAAAAATCAACCACATTTCTTAGCATCAACAAGGCCTGAGAGAACTTGCTGCAGTGCTGGGATGCGACAGGAGGCAATTTATAAGGAATTAACTCCGACAGTCACTTTATACAGCTGATTTTCAAAGATTGAGGCACTAAAGATGTGTTAATGAGGGTACTGAGGCTTCATAATTAATTATATTAGCATCTCTTTGTTACTCTCTACAACAGTAGTGCCTGGTTGACATTTCAATGGGAGTCTGGTAGTATTCTTTGTTATTATTATCCAGGAGTACAGTTCTACCTCAGCTCCCAGAGGGACACGCTGCATGTAAATGCCTCTGTGAATTGCAAGGCCCTTTGGATCTCAGTAAAAGCCCTTGAAGGAGACCCTGCTGGAGACTGAATGGATGTCAGGAAAATTTCGCTAGTCTGGAGTCTCCCCTCAGATAGGGACTCTCCTCCCCTTTCGTTTCTCCCTTCCCTGCCCCCTTCTTTTCCACTGTGCTAGTCCTTCTCACAAGGCTTAAGAACAGCAATATCCAGCGCTTGCTGAATGTTGAGTTCCAAACCTCTAAAGGAAGGAATACTGACCTGAACGAAACAGTGAACAAAGTAACCTGAAAATAGAGAACATTTTCACATGCTTGAATTTTCAGTGCAATAAAACCAGTACTGCCAGAAGGAGTCCCAGAAGTGGTGAGTCAGATAATAGATGTACAACTGTGGTGGGAGGGAAATGGTTTCTACTTTGTTTTACATTCCCCCCTTTTGTAAAAGCAGATGAAATTATTTTCTACTCATACTACTGCAAGAGCAAACACAGAGTTTAAAGGTTATTTCCTTTGTGTGTTTCTGAGAGATGCTATTTTTGAATCCGAAAGGGGAAGGATGACTTTTTGTCAATGATCTCAAATTCTACTCTGAAAACTTTTACAGTATCACCTGAGGTGGCAGAGTTGCTATTTTGTTTATTGATATATACCACTTGTGTTAATTTAAATAAAACCTGAGAAATAAATATTTCTGGTTTTTCACACCGGTTACAATCTCAACCTTGTCCTGGTTAGGCTAAGTTAAGGTGACAGTTTGACAGACGCCTTTCTAAGTAAGCAAGACTTACACAACCTGTCCTTACCCTTACTTTGTCCATTCCTGCCTTCAAGGGACCCTCTTTCTTGTAACATTATTCATGCATCTCCAGCAGGGAACCAGATGAGAATACTAGTCTGAATTAAAAATAAATGTTTTTTATGGGGACTAGTTCTAATTGAAATCAGTTTCTTGATTCAATTTAACACCAAAAAAATACACAAAAAATACTACACTGGCATAATTCAGGGACAGTGTGAAGGGGAAGAGGGGAGGAATGTGTGGTGGGGAATGTGTAAGTAGGAACTTCTACCAAAAAAATAGTTTGTCAAACTACGTCCTGAAAGACTTTACATTCTTCCAAGTCAGAAGCACCTCTTTGCTTTGTGTTCAGATAGCACCTTGCACAAAGGGATCACTGTCACAGAACGCTCAGGACTCTCAGAGCTATTGTAATACCAAAAAATAATAAGCGTTCCTGCAGACTGACACAATTAACCAAATTCCACTCACAGATCTTCATTGTTGGCAACTCCTGCAGGATTTTATGTAGCCAAAGCTGGAGACTAGTTCAATTCCTGAGTTCTGTCTCTGGCTCTAATGAGGAATAACTCTGAATAACTCTGGCATTCTGTTAACCTACCATTAAAAGACTTACTTTCCTCACAGAGCTTTTTATATTTAACTTGATTTTTGAATGAGCTTTGACATTCTCAGATGAAAAAGAATAATGTGTATGATGTGTTATTGTAGCAAAACCTGTATATGACAGATCCCTACGTATTTTCTTCTTTTTTGTTTCACCTTTTCTGTCATTATACTCCTACACAAGACTGCAAATGTTCGAATAATGCCAACTTGAAACTACAGAATTGTAAATACCGTACTCGCTTTTCACTGAGCAATGTCACGTATGTTTATTTTAATCTGGTATTTCTGGATAGAAACAGAGGTTACTCACCCTGAGAGTTCAAGTATCAACAGTGCTCTGCATAACAAGGGAAGTTTTTAATGATTCCCACAAAACCAGCTGCCACTTGGTAACAAGGTGGAATACAGATAGCGTAAAATTTTAGCATCTATTGTTATTCCTGAGGGACCAAATCTTAAAGTGTTACTCAACCTTGTTTAGGATTCAGCAATGAGTTTTCCTGCTGTAGGACTGAGGAGATGATAATTACGCCTTTCAGGAACTGGCCAGAGTTCAAATCCTGGAAAGCAAAAGTTTATAAATTCTTGTTGTAGAAAGGTTTGTCGCTTTTAATTTTCCCATGAGGGGAGCAGAGGGAAAGGATCAGCTGAAAGTCTATTTGCAGGAGAACCCACAGAAGCACAAAGTCTAGTTTTTCGTAGTCCACAACAATGTTCTACCCCTACTGCTTAGTTATCCTAAAGCTTCAATTCAGCATTCATTTAAATTTATAATACTGTAACTTCCATGAATTTTTATCCATATCTACTGTGTCTCATTAGACAAACTCTAGCACTAGAGCTTCTGCCCTCCCGTGGGGAAATTACAGCCTTTCTTCAGACAGAGCACCACTCAAGGGAAGCGAAGACAAGTAGCTACTTCCTCTGTGAATTATTTCAGGACCTTCTACATAAAGATTTGGTTGGCACAGCTAGTGCAGAATAACTCCCAGTATAAATACTGCAGTGTTACGGTTTGAAAGTGTATTTACTTGTGATTGATCGTTATAGCTAGGAATACTTCTTGTAAGTGGTCAGTTTTTCCAACTTCTGCTTAGAGCTTTCATTACACAGGAGTGTATGTAGTAAAATAAAGCCTCAAAAGTAAACACAAAGCCAAGTACAACATATATCACTTAATCACTAGATGATTTCAAATAAACATCGTGGCTTTCAGACATTTTCTGTAAAAGTTTGGCTGAAGACTTCCATTGCCTCAGTGCAGGATGGATTGGCTCTAATGCTAGCCTGCAAAACTAATAATTTTGTATCCCTACAGAGAGCTTTTGAACACCCGCTGGTGTGAATGCACTAACGAAATCTAAATGTCTTCCCTTGTAACACCCTGCAGGTGTTGGAGATGGTGAAGAGACACTTCTGCATGTGCCAATACATGTTTGCAAACAAAATTTTTGTTCATTTCAGATCCCATCTTGGACTGTGAACTCCTCGGGCAGGAGGAGATGGATATTCACATCTGGAAGTGGTAGTAGCACATCTGGACAAGTTAATATTTAATTTTTGCTTTTAGAAACAGCAGTTCAGTAGTACAGGATTTATAACAGCATCTATATATGTGTCAACACAGTCGATCAGTATTTAACAGCCACAGGGCTCCATCTAAGTCAAGGAACAGGACAACACAAATGTCTGAGATATAAAACCTGAATGAAAGTCAAGAAGGGCAGGAAACTCCTCCAATCCAATGTCTCTTTGGACAGGGACTCTTAATTTCATAATGCAGAATGTAACTTCAAGAGAATTTTCCAATAAACAACCTCCACTATTATTCTGGAAAGCACAGATCAGCTCAGCTCCCTACAAAATTCACAACTGCGCACCTTATGTGAAGAATATGAGCAAAACATTCTTAAACACCCACATATCTGAAAAGCTTATGGCTCACATTCAGAAGTACCTGAGCTTTTATTGACTTGGAATTTCATTTAAGATTTTAAAGAATATTTTGACTGCCTCTTTGTCTCTAGTATCTGGGAACAAGTGTTACAGGACCATCCAGCTCTTCATATATTACAAGCAAACGCTCTGGTAAGTTAAGAAAGGTTGATATAGGAAAAAATAAAAATCAGGTTTAGCAACTGTGTAATGGAAACTTTACACCCCAAAAATCCAAATAGAATCACTGGATTTATTCAACTACATACTATTAGTCACTCCCTGTCATCTGTGTTACTGGACCACCACCCTGCTTCAAAGGCAGTTATCAGCCCAGAAATACTTTCATCCCAGGGTTTCAACTGCAACAACTGCGAGGGCACGTGGAAGATTCTTCCATCATTATCTAACCATTCAGTTCTTGACTGGGAAGGTCTGTGACTAGTGGAGATGGACCAACAGTTGAAGGGGGAGGTATTTGACTGTTTAATATACATGCCAAACTCTCTTTCTAGGGTCACGGGGACTCAGCAGTTCCTGGGGGCTGTCAAACTGATTACACACAGCAAACCAGCCGGTGTGTCTCTGCCAGCTGCTCAGAGTAAGCACTGATACGCCAGTCAGGCTTTACTATCACATACAAGCTTATGTGTGCTTGAGATGTTGTACAGCCTTCAACTCCCTGGTGTGCTCAGTAATCTAAAAGCTTTCACATACTCTAAAAAATTTTGTCTTGCACTCCAAGGGGGATCTCTGCTTCTAATACAGAGCCCAAGTCTGCAAGTTCCTCGTGGAAGACCAGGCTCTCAGCATAGATGTATAATTGTTAAGCAGCTCGTTGCGTTTCAGCAGCAGTAAAATGATCCTTGTTTTATAGTTCTTTACAATAATTTCTGTAAAGGCTGTGGGATTTTTTGGGATGGAAGGCTATAAAAACATAAGTTGCTAGTGGTTATCTTGACTTGCATGATTTTATGTATGCCCATTTTGTGTTGCAGAAATACTTAGCAGGAAATGTACTTTTCTTTCTTTTTCACACATCATTACATTGTATTTGAGAGGATTTAGGACATTTTCTGATTTCACTTGCCAAATCTGGGGTTTGTGCTGAAATTTTACAGCTAACTGGACATTCCAGAAACTATGTGTGATGAGCAATTATGTTTCTGTAACATACCTAACTAGGGAAAAAAATATTGGAAGATCTTAACTTTTACATCAAGGAGCAGATATGAGATTGTCTTTACAAAGAGGCACTGCTTATTCAGTTCTTAAGAAAAACATTCAGTTACTGCTACGTTTTCTGTAAATCGTATGGTCATTAATCACTATCAGTTGCTGCCAAACCCCCTATATATCCAAATATACATAAAGGAAAGCTAACACAAATTTTCTTCATTCGTTTGACAAAATTCATTGCCATCCAGAAGGCTGCAAAGATCCAGCTCCCTTATTTGTCAACACCAGAGTACTCGTGCTGAAAGATGCCACATACAGTATAGTTTTGAAACTTGAACCATGCAACCTGAAGTTTGAACCAAAGCACAAATTCAAACTCTGTAATACGGAGGGAAAAGAGGTATTTGTGATATAGGCAGCACAGCTACTTGGACAGTATAGTTCAGGAAAAAATGTTACTGTTCCATTATAGAGCTGAGAAAGAAGAAAAACAACAAGCAGCTACAACTGCATAGGAAAGAGACAAGGGGAACAGAAGGAAGAAAACGACACCATGCGCATGAGCTTACCTTGTCTGAATGTGAAGGTGCCCAGATTAATTGATCTTGGGAGATGCATATGGAGTATGAGAGAAGTTACCTCAGGAAGGCCTTGAGCCATCCCTCTTAGGAAGGATTTGATAACCTTGCATTTATAAAGTTGCAACATTTTGCTTACCTTTTGTGCCAAGCAGTTAAGAGAGCTGGTTGATGTAAGTGAAAGCAGAGGACTAACAGACAGCAGCTCCTCACTCCAGTTTGCACAGGGAAGCACAATACAAATAGTGGACGTGCCGCCACAGCTGTGGGTGGCAATGGAGGCAAGGACGTAGCAGGTAGGAAGTGACAGCTGGGAATACAAAAGAAAAAAGCAATTGGGATTGGGAACCAACAGGTGGGAGCAGGAATCAGAAAACTATAGCAAGATCTTTGAGGAAGCAGGAACCAATTCAGGCCTTGTTGAGTAAATCCATTGGAAGGGCAACCTGAAGAGGAGACAAAAAAGAAACAGGCAGAGAGAACATATCATGTAACTGGAAAGCAAATACAAAAGGCAAGTTCCTGCGTCATCAAAGCTGTGCTTCTTAGCCTGACCTGTATTCTAATATTAGTCTGTGAATGATATATTGTATATTTTGGTAGAAAAAGAATCGTTTGGCTGTTCCTTTAAGAGTTAAACAGTACTAGCTGTAGCTGTGAAGCTGCAATGAGCCCTTCCATGACAGGTGGACAGGAAAGGGACAAAAAGGGTTATTTAAAGTCTGCTTGCTCTGGGTGTAGTGGCAGGTGTGCTGGCAGCCGCCTGGGCTCCATGACCTTCTGGAGTCGTGTTCCCACATTAACCGAGTGGGCTGGATGTGACTGACAGGGCCTCTGTGCCATTAGAATGTAACGTGAAGTTATTGCACTGGGTCATGTTCCAGCTAAGGGAGGCAGTGCAGCGAGATGGGGCCGCCGTGTCCCCAGAGCAAGGCAGAGTGGAAACACCACCTCATCTCCACACAGGCAGTGCCGGGTCTACCCCAGAGGGGCTGCCTCAGGCAGGGACTGTCCGTTTGGGGATCATTTGGGGGTCGCTGGTCCCAAACTGCCCCACCTCGTTTCCCCGGGCGGGGAGCGGGACCGGGCCGGTCCCTGACGCGCTCTCCACACAGGGCGGACGCACCAGCGCGAGCCTCGAGAGCTGCGCGCGGCCACGTGCGCCAGGCAACGGCCGCTGCGCGCGGGCGCATGCGCGCGCCCCCCCTCCCCTGACAGGCACACCTGCGCGCGCCGCCGCCCTGCTCCCCCCCGCCCTTCTCCCGCCTCTCGCGCCGAGGGCCGCCCCCCGCTCCCCGCGAGGGCGCAACGCGCGGCCAATGGGCGCCCAGCGTGGGGTGGTCGGCGGGGGCGGGGCTGGCGAGGGGCATCTCTGCGGCTGCGCGCGAGCCGCCCGCGGCGAGGAGGTGGTGCCGGCGCCTGCGCGGAGGGGCGCGCTCACCCGCTCTCAAGGAGGGGAGCGAGGCGCGCCTGCGCACTCTGCCGCTCGCTGCCCGGCGCCAGGGAGGGGGGCTTAGTGCGCCTGCGCGCTGCGGCCGCCGTCCCCCCTGTGCCCCGGAGGGGGGGTGCTGCGCATGCGCGCCGCGCTGCCCGCCCCTCGCCAGCAGCAGCAGGAGGAGGCGGCGGTGGTGGTGATTCTGGCTGTGGGGAGCGTGAGGCAGTGCGAGCGTCGCTGCCGCCCCCTGTTATCCGGCAGCCGCAGGTCCGGGCGGAGGAGGTGGGAGCGCCCCGACGGCGGAGGGAGCCAGAGCGGCGGTGGCAGCAGCAGCAGGAGGAGTCTGTGCCCGCCCCCCCCCCTCCTCTCAGTCCCGTTACAGCCCCCCTCCCTCCGCGCTCCGCTCCGCAGCCACCAACATGTCGGCGCCGGCGGCCAAAGTCAGTAAGAAGGAGCTGAACTCCAACCACGATGGGGCCGACGAGACCTCAGGTGAGGCCGCGCCGGGGGCGGGAAGGGAATGGCGGCAGCCGCCGCGGCCTCCGCCTCGCACCGCGCCGCACCGACCGCCATTTTCCCCAGCCACACGGGCCGCGGCCGGGCCGGAGGCGGGAAGAGCGCGGGGTCGGCCGGGCGGATGTGCAGGCCCCAGCGGCAGCAGGAGGAGGCCATGTTAGCGCCCTTTTGTCTCCGCTCCCCGGCCCGGCCTCCTTCCCCACGGGCGCAGGCGGGGCCGGGCGGGGGGCGCTGCGGCCTTGGCGGAGCAGCGGGACCCCCCCCGCCCCCCCTCCCGGAGCAGCATCCGCGGAGCCTCATTGTGCTCCGCCGCCGCCATGATGCTTCGCCGCCTCCTGCTCTCGGCGCCGCCGCGGCCGCGTGGTGCTGCCCCGCCGCGCGGGGATGGAGCGGGGCCCGCCCGCCCGGGGAAGCCACGCGGTGCTGGGGCGGCGATGGAGCCGCCCGCGCCGGCCCCACGTGCGATCGCGGCAGCCCCGGGATTTTTAAAGGTCGCCGCGCCGTGGGTTTCCTCCCGGCCGCCGCCGCGGGAAGGGCACAGCGCTCCCTTCCCTCCGTCGCGCCCCGCGGTGCTGCGCCCGCTGCCAGCTCCGCTCGCACACGTGCTTTCCGTACCCGCTCGCCTCTCCGCCGTGGGAGGGGGACAGCGCGTCCAGCCGCCGGGAAAGCTGCCCCTGAACGCGGGCTGAGCCGTGTGGGAAGCTCGGCGGGGGAGCGGTGAGCGTGCGGCACTGCCCAGCCGCTTCCCGCGACCGTTCATTCATCGCCCGGCGCATAGGTAAACAGCCCGCTGGAACCGAGACCGCGCTCAGGCTTGGACGAGGGAAAGTTCCGATTAGAAATTATCTGCCAAACGGCGACTTGGAAGTTTTTCGTGTTTGTAACCGCCCTTTCAAACGTTCTTTTCGGTTTTTAGAAGGTGGCGCGTTCCCCGTTACGCTGCTTGTATCGGTATTTTGTTCCTCTACATTATTTGACGTTCCTTCCAATGTGTTGGTCTTAGCAGATGTGGCTTACAATTCTTTTATGAAATTGTTAGTAACCTCCTATCATGATTGAGTTAGCATTTACATAGACTCATTAGACTGTATAGGGGAATGTGAACTGTGATTTCTAAAGGTAAACTCACTTTGAGTGCTGTTTTGTCAAACTTTTCTGCACTTCAGCCATAGTACACCTGGGAATCAGCTGAAGCTTTAAGGCCCAGTGACACAACATCTAATAGAAATATTTGTGTACTTCTAAAGTAGATGACTAGAAAAGATCTTAAGCGAAAACCCCAGGGGATTTGGGAATGAAGGGATGTTGACGCCTTTTTGTTTGTTTTTCAGAAAAAGAGCAACAGGAAGCAATTGAACACATTGATGAAGTACAGAATGAAATAGACAGGTAAACATGAACAAGCTTTTAAAATGTTTGGGCAGAACTGAAAATGTAACTTTCAAAAGTAAAAATATTTAGCAAAGTACACACTAGTAGCAGTTCTCACTCTCTTTAAACTCCACCAAGATCCACTTGTGTTCTGACCTGAGGCTTATTAGTGTATGATAAAAGAAATTGAAGTGGTATCCTGGTTTCTTATTTAATTGTGGATAATTAAAAAGGTAGAACTTGAGTTTAAAATTTTAAATTAATTGTGCTAGTTTTGATAAGAGAAGTTGACTTCTTATTGCTTTTTTCAAGCTAACATGTATGCTGTTTTGCAAAAGGATTTTCCTGTCTGTGAGCAGAACAAAAAACTTGGTTGATAAGTCAGCTTTTGTAATAATTTTTTAAATTATATATTAATGTGCTTGTAGAATAATATGTAGGAAGTGTGACTGACAATGTTAGTTTCTTATCTAAAAACTCTCTGTGGGCTCTGGGTCAGTATTTGCCTGGATTTTATCTCCATGCACACTGTCCTGTGAAGTCTGCAGGTGACTGTTGAGGCTCTGGCCACATGTTGTGTGCAGTATCAGAGCTCTGCCTTTTTACAAAACTAATTAAATGTTACGTCTTCAGATTTTAGTTGTGTGGGGTACGAGATTGCCCTGCTGTAGCTTGCTTGCCTGTCCAAAAGTTATAAAGAGCAAGTGATAGTGTTATGTATTATTCATCTTCAGGTGTTTTGCAGACAAAATGTTTAAGAGGTAAAATAGTACTTTGCTTTGCATGAATAAGAGTCTGTCCCTCGTGTAATGCTGCAAAACGTACAATGTGTTAAGAACGTTTTTGTTAAGACTAGCAAGATTGCTTCTGGTAGTGTGTTTCTTAGTAGTTGTCACGGGTTTGGCCTCAGTTTTTTCTTTAATATACCTCAATTGTTGAATATGGCAGACTAGTCTAATCAGAACCTGGTTCTGGCTCACTACTGATGATGTGTCTTGAAATTGCAGTTGTCTCTCCAGTGGTTAATTTGGCGCTTTCTATTGCAGACTGAATGAACAAGCCAGTGAGGAAATTTTGAAAGTAGAACAGAAATACAACAAACTCCGCCAACCATTCTTCCAGAAGAGGTCAGAATTGATCGCCAAAATCCCAAATTTCTGGGTAACAACATTTGTCAACCACCCACAAGGTATGTTTGTTATAGCCCTCTTTTCTGTAATTTCAGTGTTTGCTTGCTCATTCTGTGAGTGTCTTGCAGCTCTGAGGGTTTTCTGGAATTGTTGCTGAGTATATGTTTGAACAGAAGCCTGCTTCATATGCAAACACTTCCTTTTTGTCACAGAATCACAGAATGTCAGGGATTTGAAGGGACCTCAAAAGCTCATCCAGTCCGATCCCCCTGCCAGAGAAGGAACACCCAGCTGAGGTTCCACAGGAAGGTGTCCAGGCGGGTTTGAATGTCTGCAGAGAAGGAGACTCCACAACCTCCCTGGGCAGCCTGGGCCAGGCTCTGTCACCCTTACTGAGAAGAAGTTTCTTCTCAAATTTAAGTGGAACCTTTTGTGTTCCAGTTTGTACCCATTACCCCTTGTCCTATCATTGGTTGTCACCGAGAAGAGCCTGGCTCCATCCTCCTGACACTCACCCTTTATATAATCTGTAAACATTAATGAGGTCACTCCTCAGTCTCCTCAAGTCCATTTTAAAAGCTTTTTATTTCCTGTATTTGTTGACCAAAGGAACATCTTGTTCACTAAAATCTCATATTGATTTTCTTTCTGCATTTTAAATAACATGTTTCCCACTTTTCTTAGTTAACTGGGCCCTTTGAAGAAAAAGTATTCTAGTTTGTTTGGGGTTTTCTGTTACTTGGAGGTGAGCTCCTTAGGATTCTTGACAACAGGCCTTCTGAGAGGACAAAGCGAGTTTGTAGACTGCTTGGATTGGGCAAACTGCATGTGTGAAAACATGTGTCAGAGAGAAGGGTAGTTGTACACACGTAGCTTTTGCTGCTTTCTAATGTTGAACTACAACAAGCAAATGTAATGTTTTCACTTCAGCAAATGCAAATCACACAAATGCTAATAGTCTGGCAGGTAACTCGACAAAAATGGTCCGTGAGAAGTTGGCTTGGACAGATATGTTGCTTCTCAAATCTTACTTGCTATCAGCTACCTGTATTTCATCTGCATGAGACACATTTCATAGCTTTGATGTGGTATTCCTAATTCTGTCTTAGTATCTGCACTGCTGGGAGAAGAGGATGAGGAAGCACTGCATTATTTGACCAGAGTTGAAGTGACAGAATTTGAAGACATCAAATCAGGTTACAGAATAGATTTTGTAAGTACTTTAATTCCTTCACTTGTTGTTTTTCTGAGTTTTTTTTGAATCTAATTGCATATTGGGTTGTTGTTTGTAACTTAATTTCTTCAGTTTTTCATTTAGTACCAGGTTTTAATTGGCATGTGTCTTTACATTATGTGAGTTCTAACTCTTTGCTTTCAACTCTGCAGTATTTTGATGAGAATCCATACTTCGAAAATAAAGTTCTCTCCAAAGAGTTTCACCTCAATGAAAGTGGAGACCCATCTTCAAAATCAACCGAGATCAAATGGAAATCTGGGAAGGTATGTGTCTGTGCATCTGGGAGAGATGATTTCTCCTCAGTGTGATACTATGACTTTAATTACATTATTTTTGCCCTTTTTTTTTAAATTATTGAGGCAGTTTTGTCTTTTCCTCTCAATCCCCTTTCCACTTTTCGAGACCCATAGCTCATGCCCATCTTGCAGGGTTTGGAATACCCTGTTTACATGGATATCTGTAGTCAATTCTCTTGCTCGGTTGAGCATCACCGGTAACACAGTGAAAGTACAAGTAGACCAGATGGAAGGATTAACAAGTGTGTTAGCTCCTCTCTTTGTAGTGGATCTAGAGTCCGTGTTCTGTTGTTTTCTTAAGATAACTGTTAAAGTAGGAGTTCTGAGGACAGCGGCGTTTGGGGGTTTCTTATTAGGCGTGCGTGATTTTGTTGTTTTCTTTTCTTTATTCCTTCAACTTCATTTCCAGACAGCACATTTTTAGAGAAGTTGCAACCACGCAATAATGTGGGTGCATCTTTAATCCAGACAGTACTCAAACGTAATTAATTTGCTGTAGTTATCTTCTGTAAAAGTTGAGAGAGCTTTCATGTTACCCTGAAGATTTTGAAACAAGTATTTAGAAGTAGGACTGAGGTTGCAGTTACATCAAACAGCCTAAACCTATCAATGTCGTGATTCTATCAAGGAAGCAAATACTAAAAGTTTGGAATTACCCTATAATCGAAGAAAGAATGGATTTAAATAGCAAATGGTCATTTTCAGACTTAGCAAATATTGTTGCAAGCTTACTAAACTTCTGGTGTAAGGTGGTAGATACAGGACTCATATGTTCTTGTGACTGTATGTTTTAACAGTGTGTGTAGTTTTTTTTCCACTTGCGACAAAGAATGGCCTGAAGACTTGAAAGCAGGAAATCTTAGGATAAGAAGGCTAGGCAGTTCAGTATCTGAAGTTAAAGACAGAGCTTAGAGGTGTGGAGACTGAGCACTTCTTAAATTGTGTGTATGCAGCAGTGGTAGAGTTCAGGTGCAGTTTTGGCTACTCTGAGTAGCATTTAGCTGTTGTGAGATCTTTTCAGTATATCGTTCAACACTTGTCATACTTACACCTCCCTGTGATAGGGAAGCATAAATCAAATGCAAGATCCAGTGAATTTTCAGTATTTCAGTGGAGGTCATTAAAAGAAACAGGTGGTTTTATTGTTTCCTCATGTTCTGGAGAAATGCAAGTGGATGTATGGTATCTTTCCCTGTGAGTTGTTTGGGTTCCAAATGTTTCTTAAAGACTTGTACTTGAAAGAGGGAGTAATAAGTGACTTCTTGTGGTTGTTCAGACAAGTAAATTTTTAAATGGTGCTTATTAAAAAAAAAAAAACATCATGTAAAGATCACTTCTTCAGGGAACTTCTTTTTTTTTCAGGACCTGACAAAACGTTCAAGCCAGACACAGAACAAAGCCAGTAGGAAGAGGCAGCATGAAGAGCCAGAAAGTTTCTTTACCTGGTTCACTGACCACTCTGATGCAGGGGCTGATGAACTAGGAGAAGTCATCAAGGATGACATCTGGCCAAATCCGCTACAGTACTACTTGGTAAGTACAGCCCCAAAGTGTTGATCTGTACCATGATAGCGCTGCGCAAGTGAAAGTGAATTTGATCACTGTAGTTAATGTTGCGTGTGTGTCTTTAAGGTTCCTGATATGGATGATGAAGAAGGGGAGGGAGAGGAGGATGATGATGATGATGAAGAGGAAGAAGGATTGGAGGATATTGATGAAGAAGGAGATGAAGATGAGGGGGAGGAAGATGAAGATGATGATGAGGGAGAGGAAGGAGAGGTGAGTAATCTTACCCTTTCCATCTCTGGTGTATGAAATCAAAAGAAATGTGTAAGAGGGAGGTTGTGGGAACACTGAGCCATTGTTACAAAGGTAAAATAGTTCTTTTCTGTACTATCACTGACAGGGAGTTTGGAGGGGAGAAATGGAACTCTTCTTACTAGTTTAACTTGTAGAGTGGTCTCAGCGTAGTAAAGTATGTTCGTGTGTATGAGAGACAGTGCAAATAAGTAGTTTTAGTAAGTTTGTAAGGGAAGTGCTCTAGAAGAACGAGGATATTACCGTAACAAAATTTTTATTTAATTAGCATTCTAGCAAGACTTTACTTGTAAATAGCTTTTGTTGATGCACCAGATTCTGTCATCCTCCCACCTGTTGGTTTATTTCTGCGTATTCACAAAATCACAGAATGTCAGGGATTGCAAGGGACCTCGAAAGCTCATCCAGTCCAATCCCCCTGCCGGAGCAGGAACACCCAGATGAGGTTCCACAGGAAGGTGTCCAGGCGGGTTTGAATGTCT
The DNA here is from genome assembly GCF_037038585.1 of Patagioenas fasciata. Classification (NCBI taxonomy): domain Eukaryota; kingdom Metazoa; phylum Chordata; class Aves; order Columbiformes; family Columbidae; genus Patagioenas; species Patagioenas fasciata. The sequence continues at coordinate 6,584,488 of NC_092539.1, forward strand.
CCAGAGTAGGAGACTCCACAACCCCCCTGGGCAGCCTGGTCCAGTGTCTGTCACTCTCACGGAGAAGAAGTTCCTTCTCAATTTTAAGTGGAACCTTTTGTGTTCCAGTTTGTACCCATTATCCCTTGTCCTATCATTGGTTGTCACTGAGAAGAGCCTGGCTCCATCCTCCTGACACACACCCTTTATATATCTGTAAACATTAATGAGGTCACCTCTCAGTCTCCTCTTCTCCAGCTCCAGAGCCCCAGCTCCCTCAGCCTTTCCTCACATGGGAGATGCTCCACTCCCTTCAGCATCTTTGTTGCCCTATGCTGGACTCTCTCCAGCAGTTCCCTGTCCTTCTGGAACTGAGGGGCCCAGAACTGGACACAATATTCCAGGTGTGGTCTCACCAGGGCAGAGTAGAGGGGAAGAATCTCTCTGATCTACTGACCACCCCCTTCTAATACACCCCAGGATGCCATTGGCCTTCCTGGCCACAAGGGCCCAGTGCTGGCTCATGGTCATCTTATTGCCAGCTTAACTAAGACTCTGGGTTCAGGAATTATAAATTTTCTTTAGCAGCAAGTGGGGATCCAGGGACAGTGTTCAGGCTGTCGGTAACTTAAAGTTCAGAATGTCTTTGTTTCTGGGAACTGTGCGTGGTGTGTCTGGATTTCCGCAGCAAAAATCTACTTGTACTGAGTTAGGGCAGTTGTGGGCACAGAGTACTGAGCTCTAACGCATAACCTAGAGTTTAGCATCTGAAAGTTGAAGCATTTTGCTCTTCAGAGTTTAATCAAGGGGAGGGAAAAAAAGATGACCCCTTCAATTGCTAAATGATAAAATTATGTCAATGTAGTGATTCTAAGTCAGAGTAGTTACTCAAACCTGAACTTTTTTCATTGGGATATGAGTTATTAACTGAGGTACTTGTGGCAAGTGTTACTACTCCCTAGTGAAGAGGGAAAGAGTAATGGTCATACAGCATGCTCTGAGTAATGCTGTAGGGTTGTAGTCCGTAGGGCAGTAAAACAATTGAGGTTATTGCATTTGAAAGTTTGTGCTATCTGAAGTTTAGCGATTAGGTTTTTTTTAACTGTTGCTTATCTTTCAACAGGAGGATGAAGGAGAAGATGACTAATTGAACACTGATGGATTCCAAACCCCCTTTTTACCTTTTTAATTTTTCTCCAGTCCCTGGGAGCAAGTTGCTGTCTTTTTTTTCTTGTGCTCAGTCGCCTTGTTCTCTTGAGGTCTCTTTTTCTCTCCTCTACACCATGGTTCACAATTTATTTTGGGGGAAATACCTTGAGCAGAATACAGTGGAAAAGAATCTACCAGTTTCTGTTTCAAGTTCATTTTTATCCCTTTTTGTCTCAAAACAAAAACTGTTTATGGAATCAACACACCATGTTCTGTGGGAAAAAAGAAAACCTTCTGCTCCCTTCACTCTGCTGGAAGCTGAAGAGTGCTAGGCCCCTGTGTAGTAGTGCATAGAATCTAGCTTTTTTCCTTCTTTCTCTGTATATTGGGCTCAGAGATTACACTGTGTCTCTATGTGAATATGGACAGTTAGCATTTACCAACATGTATCTGTCTACTTTCTCTTGTTTAAAAAAAAGGAAAAAAACTTAAAAAAAATAAATAAATAAAAATGGGGTTATAGAAGGTCAGCGGGGGTGGGTTTCAGATGTTTGGGTGGGTTAAGTGGGCATTTTGACAACATGGCTTCTTCTCCTTTGGCATGTTTAATTGTGATGTTTAACAAACATCCTTGCAGTTTAAGATGACACTTTTAAAATAAAATCTTCTCCTAATGATGACTTTGAGCCCTGCCACTTGATGGAGAATCAGCAGAACCTGTAGGATCTTATTTGGAATTGACATTCTCTATTGTAATTTTGTTCTTGTTTATTTTTAAATTCTTTTTTTTTTTTTTTTTTTGTTTCACTGGAAAGGAAAGAAAGATGCTCAGTTTTAAACGTTAAAGTGTACAAGTTGCTTTGTTACAATAAAACTAAATGTGTACACAAAGGGACTGGTTGGTCTTCACTGAAAGAAACAGTTTTTAATAACCTATTTTGAACTTGCTTGTAATTTCTTCGCATTTTGGGGGCACTTGGTCAGTATGTAGTACAATGCAACCTTGTGGTTGTGTGGACTGATAATAATTTCATTTTGTTTCCTCTATTTCAGTACTTGTAAGATGTTTCATTTGGTGGTTCTTACTGCACACATAATTACATAACTCTGTAAGCCAGGGCTGTAGGTGCATATGCCTTGTGTGAAGACAGAGGTTTATAGTCATGTTTTGCAAAAAGAAAAATCACTCTTAAGTAGTAACTTGCAGTACTGTATCTCCAGGAAATCAGTTTGCATGAAAATATGCAAGCTCAGAATAAAAAGACCAAGAGGTCTTATAATAAGATATGGGTGTTTTTGTAAGTCTTTTCACTTGAAAATAAATCTTAAGTGCAAGTTAATTTTTGCGCTGCTTTAAAGAGGAAGATTCTCAGCGAAGCGTGTGTATAAAAAGTTGCTACTTCACTGCTTTCTTTCCTTGGTAGCAGCATGTATATATGCTTTAGATATACTGTACTTTTTTTCATTTTGAGCGACTGCATTTGAGTAGCTTGTAACAATTTCACATAGAGGTTGTTGGTACTGGTATTCCACAAAGTGTAATGGAAGTTGTTTTAACATGCTGTGCTTTTGAAATATTTTTTAAAATGTTGTATCACCTAATCTAAAATTCAAACAGCTAGTTCTTTTTGGATGTGTAGAAAAGACTGTCTTCTGGGAAGACTTGCTGTTATATACTGTGATTCCTTTTCATCACAAAATTTGCTGTGGTCAAATTTGTCTTTTTTTCTATTATGCTTAAGAATACGCTTAGCAGAACAAGATTAATCTCTGTTTGAGACATGCCCAAATAATGTGTGTGGAGGGGAAACATTTTGTAAGTGTCCGATCCAGCTTGGATTCAATCCAGTTATCAGAGACAATACAACGTCCAGTCTGCAGGGGATCAATGCAAAAATGAGACAACCATTTACTTCATTCCATCTCGGCAAAACCATCTGCCCTGATCCTGCTTGCAGAGCAAAGTAAAATGTTAATTGGCTTCTTACCATCTAGAGAGAGAAGGAACAAAACCTATGAAGTCTATAAATTTTAGGTTCTTTTCCATTTGATTCCTTTGTTGCAAGATGGAAAACCGCTTCCTGTTGTGGTAGAGGGTTGATGTGCTATTACTTGCCCTGATGCCTTGTTATTTAATTTTTATGTAGTCCTAATTGATTGTAGTTCTTCAAAGAAAAGAATCCTAGTCTTTCATGCTTCAGGAACAATATTGTGCGATGGTTGTTACACCCCTGTTGGTTACTGGCAGAAAACCTATAAAAACTTTTGAAAGTAATCAAAGCTTCAGGTTCTGTAAAGTCAAATACCATGAACAAGAAATGAGAATTTGGATAATGCTACTTCTGAGATTTTTTTTCTTGCACATTCTTTAGAATTTTATAGGGTGTCAAAACACACTTGCTACTGTACTGATAATACTGAATTTCTTGTGAAACTGAAGGGTTTGCTCCTGGCAATGGCTAAAGAGTGAACTACTGTGCTAAAAGAACAAACCATATTTGTTAAATGTAATCTTATTTATTCTAGTAATGGAAATGAGTAGGGATTAACACATCTCTCTGCAACAATGACGAAATACTACAGATGGCAATCATGTGCTCTCACTGTTTGCTTAATGTCTGGTTTGGCTGAGTATATGTAATGCGTGTCCATTTTTACTTAATTTGTATATGCATATAAAAAACATTTAAAGGTACACATCCACCTTGGATAAGAATGGGAGATTCTTATTAAACATGTCTGTATCTCTCATTAATTCCTCATGGCTGCTTGAGCTCCTTACCTCCAGTTAATCCTGCCAAGTGGAATTTATCACAGGTGAAAGCTGAATTCAGGCTTTGGGGCCTGAATTTCCACCACGGTTAAAATATAGACATGGTGCCAATTACCAAGATGAAGCTACTGTGCCGGGGCTGTACGACTTAAATGACTCAAAGATTATTTTTATTTGAAGTTTAATTGCTATGAAATGGAATCTTTTGTCTGTAACTTCCAGTGCCAAAGGAAAGCAGATACATCCATGTGTGTGTAAAAACAAAAAGATTGGGTTTTTTTAACACAGCTTATCTTTGTGCTTATTCATACTTGTCAACGTAGTTTTTGTCCCTGTAAACAAGCATTATCTGAAATGATTTCTTAGTTATTTATGCCATTCATTTGAATCTGTAAGCCTCTTTGTACCACACTCTAAACCAGGTGCATAATGATAGTACTGTTCATTGGATACTGTTCCTGAATTTTGAAGCCATGCTGGTCTTTTGGTTTTTGTTTTTTTTTGGGTTTTTTTTGAGAAATTATTTCATTGATTTCAGTCTCGATGTACCCTCAAGATATCCTTCTGTTTGAAGGAATTAAAGTACCCTTAACTGTTGTTTGATGTTACCATTTCTAAGAGTCTTTTTCAAAAGAACCAGTTCTTAGTCCTAAACTCCGTCATTGTCTTTCATGGGTGAGGTTCTTTTATGGATATCAGGTGATGAGAGTGACAGGAGGTCACAACTGACTCTGAAACAAGATGCTTAACCTCTTGTCCTCTCTCTCTCTCCTGGATTAAAAATAGAAACTTCTACGACTTTTCTCTCACTCATCACCTTCTCCGAGAGTAGGGAGTCCTGCAAGATGTAACTCCGGGTGCCTGCTCAGTAGCCTTGACTCCTTTGCGCTCCCACCAAACCTCTCTCCAACATACAAACCAAACCCAGCCCTGGTCTCTGTGCGCTGGGACAGGCTTTGCGGAGGGCACAGCAGTGTCCCTGCTCCTCTGGAGCTCAATCTACACCCCCAAATTTGACTTTCCCCTTTCCAGTATTTCCACTGAATGAATACTCCAATTAAAATAATTTCTTAAATACTAACCAGCCCCTAGACTGTGCTACAAATAGCGACAGGTTTCAAAAGGGTTTATATTAATATAATGCACTTTATTAACAACAGGAGCGTGTTCCAAGCTTTATAGAAGTTGAAGGCTTTATTAATTCAACTCAGTTAAGCTAGATTTAAGTTTTACATTTTCTGGTGATTTCCTTTTACTAATTATTCAGTTGCAGATCATTTACAAAATGCTTGTGCTAGAAAAAACTGTTCTAATTAAATAAAAGGAAAACATTTCTGTTTATTAGTGTATCTCTAAATTTGTACATGGGAATACCCTTACCTCTGGATGCCTTCTGACTCAAAGTTGTGTATTGCAATAATAATATTATGCAATACTACTGAGGAGGGATCTTACAATTGGGGGTCTTTAACACCTAAAAGCAATTAGCATCTTTTCCAGTTGGAAACTGGGCCTATGACACGATGGCAAAACAGCAGCATGGTGGTTTTTCACTCATAATAACTGGGGGATTACTGCCAGCCTTGCCAATGCATTTGGGTTATTTTTTTCACTCAAATATTCAGCTGAAACCCCAGATCACATATGTAGAGGGGCAGTTCTGCAAAGAGAAAGTTAGTAAAAAAACAGCACTGGGGACAGGCAAGCATCCTATCTAAAGGAGGGCTGCAATTTGCTCGTTCCCCTACAACTAAATGCCAGTTACAAATCAATCTGGAGAACTAAAATTGGAAACCACCTGATCGACTCAACACAGCAAACTGGGCCCAGCCGCAGGGATTTTTCCTCACAGCGCCCGTTTCCAGAGGCGGTGTCAGGAACCGAGCGGCTCCCCAGTTACGATCTGTCACTGCCTACGTCCCCGTACCGTCCCTTTGGCACGAACCCACAAGTTTTGTGCCCACCAGGGCCACTGACGCCCTCCAGCCTCTCCTTCCCCAGCAGCCCGGGGCGATGTCCGCGCTGGGAAGCGGGAGGTACCTCAGTCTCCTCAGCGTCCGGCCTGTCGCGCCTCTCTCCTTCCCGCCGCCATCCCGGGACCTCCCTGCCGAGCCTCGGGTTCGCGTTTCCCCTCAGGGCGGGCGAAGGCAGCGGGACGACGTCCGTACGGGGGCGGGAGCCGCGGCTGGCGGGGCACCCCGGAGGCAGGGCCGGCGTGTGGGGAAGGGGCGGCTCCCCGCTCCCCCAGGGCAGCAGTCCCGGGCCCGCACCCCGCGAGAGGGCGCTGGCGGCGGTCACGGAGCTTCCCGGGAAGGCTGAAGTTTGAATAAAGTGCCGGTTGCTGGTGGTGCCGTTCGGAGCAATGGCGGCGGGGACCCCGCAGGTGAGCGCCGCGCTGAGGGCTCGGGGGGCGGCGGCACGGCGGGCCGGGCGAGCATCGCCTGAGGTGAGGGGGCTCCCCGAGGGTGGAGGGGACCCTCGCCATCCTCCCGCCGGGAAAGCCCCGCTCCGCTGGAAGCCGCTGGGGAAGGGGCGGCCGTGGGGGGCGCGGGGCTCCCGCTGCCTCCTCCGCCTGTCGTGGTGCCCGCGCCCCGGGGGGTGGGAGAGGCTGCGCGAAGCGGGCGGGATCCCCTAAAAAACGGCCCATCCTCGCTTCAGGGAAATGGGGTTCGGGCCAAGTTTGTGCCCGCTGAGGAAATCCCCTCTGGGTGCGGAGGAGGTGTGGGAGGCCAGGCGGCGGCTGGGGCTGGCACACGGGATGCGGGGGCGGGCGGGCAGCCTGTGCTGGCGAAAACAGGCGTTTCTGGAATAAACTCCCCGCAGCGGGGGGGAAGGATGTCCTGCCCGCTTCTCTTGAGGCGGTTCAAGCCTAATCTGGGCAAGAAGGGATGGAGAGAGTGGCACAAGGAGCTCAGGGCTCTCCCCACAGCGGTGCCTCCTGGCTGGTGTCCGCCCTTCCCAGCCCTTGTTGGAAAGGGGACCGGCTCCTGGCAGGGCTGCAATTGCCCTTTTCCAAACCTTGCAGTGTTTTTTTTTTTCTCTTAAATAAGGGAATATGGCTAGTGTGACCCAGTCCAACACAGGCCTCATCCCCAAGTTGCTGTGAAAGATGCGATTTAAAATGTCCTGGTGAACACATGTGGTCTGTAGGGGGGATGGCCGCCTCATCACTGGCTCATTAAATCAGATCGTAAATCAATTTCTGTGTCAGGGGTGAAGCTCTGAGGGCCAGGTCTGCTCTGGGGTTTGTGCAGGTGAAGCTTGTTGCCAGGCTGGGCATAACGGAGGAGCGAGATCTCCCTGGGCTGCAGCCCATAGGACTTGGTGCAGCTTTGATACTGCTGGAGTTTTTGCTGGTTAGGAAGCAGTCTAGACAATTCGGTACGACCCGAGTCTTGCGGAAGCCCTGGGTCAGTCCTGGCAGCTCCACTACAGGTACCAAAAGCAAGCTAATTTAACCTAGTTTGGGTATTTCTCTGCAGGATGTAAATGTGTTTTGAGATTGCATTGGAGACATCCTGAAGGACTGACCTTCCCAGGGAACCAAGAGCAGCTACAGCACAGGCTGTGGCAGTATCCTGACACCCCACCAAAATTCCTGGGTTGGAATACAAAATGGATCAACCAAAATTCAGCTTTTCCATCCTCAGTTTAGGGCATTTTATCTTCTGGGTGCAAACGATGGCAATGCTATGGGACTCTCTGATCCACAGACGGGAAGAGGGATCCAGTAAAACATACCATGCTTACATTCTAAACAGTTTTAGGAAACTAGCATGGTGCATTAACTGGTATTCACACTAGCTTTTGGCAGAGAGCGATGTGGAGAAAAATTGACCTGAGAGCTGCCCAGACTGTACCTGTTCTCTGCAGTCATACCCTGTGTCGGTATTACCCTTGCACCCCTACTCATTCCATTGCTCTGATCAGATTCAGAGGGTCTTACACCCATTTGCATAGTTTGGATAGAAAATAAATGTGTATGCTTTTTCTAATTATTTAAATGAGAATTACAACCAGCGAACTCCTTTAAGTCACTTGCTACAGACTGGATAGCGAGCTTTCTGATTTTCCAGCTCGCGGCTGGTAAAGGTTGCCTGTGACTCAGGAACTCCATGATCCAAGTTCTTCCTCACAAAACTCTGGATGCTTTTCAAAGCTCTGGCTTAGTTCCTGGCTTTACTAGTTGGGCGAGAACTTCCTGGAATCAGGATGTTAATCTGAACCTTTTTGTTTTGTTACCAATCTGAACAACTCCTATTTTGGCTATTGTGTATCTGTTGCAGACCCAACTTGGTTTAAGGCCAGCTTTAAAACAGATTTTTTTTTCCTTCCTTCTTCTTCTTTAATGATTTTGCTATTAAATTGAAATCGTAGCAAAAACTGATTGAGGATGTTTGGTTGGGTCTTTGAGGTGCGTAAGAAAATATACTAATATGATTAAGTAATGGTTTCTGTGTGAATGACATTGGTTTTGGACACACAGCACGTTCTTAAAGTGCAGTAACGTAAATGAGTAACACAAAGCCAGTGTGGGTTGTTGTTGGAAATGTGGTCAACCAATTAAAGAGTATGAAAGTAAGCTGGGATTCCCAAGTTCTGTCTTTAGTCACTGACCTGCTGTGTGACATTAGGTCAGTGTAGTGGAGCTTGACTGCAACTGTTTCTTTTGCATTTAAGCAGGGAGTATGGTGAGTTGTTAATGTTAGGCTGTTAATATATTAATTGTTCTGAATGCCTTAAAGCTGCTCCTCCTGTTGAAGAGAAAAACAATGACTTCTTGCTTGGATCTGTTTGATACGGTGTTAGAACACATCCTCGTGGATGGAAGTTTCACAGCTCCTGTCTGAGTTCAGACCTTGTTTGGTCAGGTGTATGTCCTGAGTCTGTAAGCACAGCATCTCTGCTCAGAGCTGCTGATGAGACGTGCATCACTAGAGCAGGTAGTATTGAAAATGATGTAAAACAAGCCCAAGAAGAAGCTTGAGTGCTACTAATGCAACTCAAAATAAGCAATGTTTTAAAGCTGCCTTACTGCCTGTAAATCACAAGCAGAACACAGACTGGGACCAATCTGGTTCCCTTTTCAGATACAGCAGAAAGTTAAGCTTACTTTTTTGCGTGATTATTTGTAGAAACAGCCATAGGTTTTACATTTTTCTCCTTCTTGGGTAACAGCTGAGAGTTAATGCATGCTCGTGATATTGCTAAAAATCCCTAACAAGTTAGTTGAGATGTATATTTGAACAGTTGGCATCAAGACATATTCAGGTAAAAATCTGTATCTACTATATCATACTAGTAGAAGTTAATGTTGGTCAGAATGGGGTCAAATATTGTCTGGGCTTTGATACTTGGAGAACAAAGATGGGTGTAGACATTAAATAACAAGGAAATAAGATGGAGGTTTTTCTCCATTAAGGTTTCAAATCAAATTAAGGCATGTTAAGATCCAGTTGTATTCCATTCTCTGCAATTTCCACCTAGGTCTGGTGGGCTTGAAAATTTGATGAAAAGGTTGGCTTCAGAATGTATGCGAACACATCTAAATTAAATTAAGGAGTGGGGTATTATGAGGCTATTGCTATATCGTAAAAATGGTTGAACTGTGTGGTGTCTGAAATCCTCTTGCCCCATGGTGCTCGATTGCAGGGCAGCTGCCTCTTGCGGCTGGGCAATGGAGTGAACTTAATGGATCCAAGCTTCCAGCAAAAACTGGAGGGTGAGAAGGAACTCCTGCGCCGTGCTATACAGAAAGAACTGAAGATTAAAGAGGGAGCAGAAAACCTGCGCAAAGCAACAACAGACAGAAAGAATCTTGTCCATATAGAGCATGTGCTAAAATCTTCCAACCGAAAACTGGAGCAGCTACATTGGGAACTTCAGGAGCTTAATGCAAGGATTGTAATAACAGACAAAGAGGAGAGGAAGACAGGTAGGTCTTGGGTCATGATCGACAGGAAAATTTGGTATAGTGCTTCAATATTTATAGATATTGATATATTTTTCCCTTGAGGGCTCACAAGTAGTGGGAGTTTCTTCTGTTGGTATTTAGCTGATGAAATGATCTGTGCAGTAAAAACCTGAGAATGGGGCAATAAAGGAGGCAACATGAGAGTTCAGTGTAGGGAGAAGACCAGCTAGAGACTGCTGAGCCTGGACAGTATTCAGGAGCAGGCTGCAGGTGGAATTGAAGACACCGAATTGAGTTTCTGAGCAGTCAAACATCCTAGTATCTCATAGGATGAATAAGTATAAAATTGGAAGAGGGTTTGTTAGCACAGGTTCATTGATAAACCAAGAAATATTTCCAGATATGAGCTTGAGCTTCATTTGAAACAGTGTTTTGCAGTCACTTTTGTAGATGAGACCTTTTTATACTTTATTTTATAGCCTAATCTTCTTTTATACAGTCACCCATCTACAACCCAGTGAAATGACACAAGAAAAGATGACTAATGGTATCGATTGTGTTGTTTGTACAGATGGATCTGTATCTCCAGATCCTTGTCTCTGGGAAAGAAACCCGGACCCCATGGCACGGAAGGTTGAAGCTCTGAAAAAGCAGCTGCATGTTGAAATGAAAGTGAAACAAGGAGCTGAGAACATGATCCAAATGTATTCAACATCCAAGGTAAGCAGGAATAAACAACCATTTGGGAATGTGAATTTCCGGATTAAAATTTCTATTTGAAGTCCATACACAAACTCTCTCTGGTAACTGGTGTGCGAAAGAAATTAATTCGTGAAGCTGGCTTGACTGAATCCTAGCTCTGCATTCATTTTGGTGACAACATGTCACGTAACTGCACAGGACAACCAGTACTCCAGTTATGCATTAGACTTGCATGTTGCAGAGTTCAGGAGTTTAGCAGGAATCAACAAGGAACTGGATGGTGCACTTTTCATTTGTCAAGAACTGAAGCCAATCTGTAATTACTGGATGTTAGGAAAAGGCTTTTCTGAAAGTGTAGTTTATTCCACTTTGGCCCATTATTTGGTTGCCTGTGCCTTTTTCTGAAGCATCTGGTGGTGATCGCTGTTGGAGGGGTGTTATTAGACCGGACAGACAGGCATAGTCTGACTGTTTTGATCCTTTTAGTAGCTATTAAATGGCAGATGCTGATAGTGCTCTTGAATGTTGCTTGGTGGTATTAATGACAGAGTTGGGAATCATGTTGTTTTATTTTAACCATGTAAATCCTTCTGTAGTCCCAGTGGAAAGAGGTAGGTTCCTATAGAGTAGCTTGTGTTATTCTCAAGCAGATGAATGGCCCTTTGGAGAGACCTACCTCTCCCTTCCAGCTACGAACTCTACATTACAACATTTGGTATGTCTATGTGAGAGGAATTTTCAAAGGTGAACTGGTTTCATGTTCATCCCACTTTTTGAGTTTGGCACAATTGTGTTGAAAAGTCAAAGGATGATTTTAAAAATGTCCAAGCTTATTATGAAGCTTAATTCAGTCAGATCAGCAGTCTGGAGGGTCGTGATATTTTGATTTGCACAAAAAACTGTTGAGCACAGTTAACCAGTGAACCACAAGTCCCAGTGACCAAAATGGTTGGTATTAACTGGGCATGTCCTTGACCTGTCCTTTCACTCTACAAATGGAGGTAGTGATCTCAAAGTTCTTGAACCTCAGTGGTGTCTCCTTTACATAACTGCTTATTTATGCCATTTCAGGATCATTTATGACCCTTCTTTTAGGTACCACCTCATCCTTTTATGTGAACACATCATCATAATACATTTTTAATAAGCATGGTTCTCTTTCCCATGTGCTTTCTTTTTGGCAGGAGCGGAAGCTGCTGGCTACAGCTCAGCAGATGCTTCAGGACAGCAAGACAAAGATTGAAATAATCCGCATGCACATTGTGAAAGTATCGCAGTCATCAGGAGGGATTGAAGATACAGTGGATCCAGCAGGTAAGGTGGTTTAGTTAACTGATATGGCTTAGAACAGATGTGTCCAAAACCACAAGATCCAGAGCTTTCAGTCAGTTTTCATCCTCATCATATTTTTATCATCAAAATGGCTAGTGAGGATGGGGAGCACCATCAGTGCTTTGGAGCTGCGTATCGAGGAGCTGAGACATCACCTGCGCATCGAAGCTGCTGTAGCTGAGGGGGCAAAAAATGTGCTGAAGATCCTAGGGGGGAGTCGGGTACAGGATCGCAAGTTTTTGGCTGAGGTAAGTGCTTATTCAGGCCTTCTTGAGAGGGTCGTTTCATGCCTCAGCATTAGTGATTTAACATTAATAAGTTGAGTTAACCAAGAGTTATGAATTTTGGAAGTTCCTGTCTCTCTGTGAGGACACACTGATTGGGATCCCTTTCCCTTCTAGGCATAACATTCCTTGCTTTGGGGAAACTTCTCAGTAACATCAGAAATGACACTGATGGGTTGGTCAGGATCTATGGGAAAATATTTCACTTTGTTCCTTTCTAAGAAAGATGTTATCCAGTCTTTTTCTTTTTTGGAGCTTACTCTACTAGTTCATAAAGGATTAATAGGACCTGGGCTGGGGCTGTACATAGAAGATTTCTTCCTATTTTCTGTTCTACTCTGTATTGCTAGGCTCAGGGTCGTTTGCAAGAGTCATCTCAGAAGATTGACCTGTTGCGCTTGTCCTTGGAACATCAGCTTAGTGAGCTTTCTCCTGATCACCCAAAAAGATCACTCATCAAGCAGGAACTAGTAAATACCTCCTCCCTGGGAGCTCAGCATGGCAACGTCCAACCCACTTCAGTCGTTAAACCCACAGCCCTCACAGGTACATAAATGCTGCGTGGCATGTTGTTGTGAGAAGGACAGAGGGGAAAAATCAGTTCCATTTCTTCTCATTGTTGTAATGCCTCTTGTTTTATGGATGTTTGATTTTTCTAGGAACAGGACTTTCTGATCATATGGATTTGCAGTCTATTAATCTGGGGTAGTTTTGAGCTGTTAACCAAGAAATAATGAATCTGAGAAATTCTTGGACCCCAGTGAGGACAGGCTGACTGGAATCACTTCATCTTTTACAAAATAATATTCTTTCCTCTCCTCAGGAACACTGGAAGTGAGACTGATGGGGTGTCAGGATCTATTGGAAAACGTTCCAGGCCGTTCCCGAATGACTAGTTCTTCTCCCATTGTCGGCAGCCCAAGCGATTTGAGGTCTCTCTCCCGAACGCGAGTTGGCCTGGGTATCCATGGCCGTGGTGTTGCAGGAAAGTACCTGCGGAATGAAGAGCCATGTAGTGAGTATGGGGTTCCCTGTTGTGTTGCGAGTGTCATACAGGAGCACGAGGGCTTCTCATCCAAGTACTTCATTAACCTGGTATGAGTGTAATGATAAGAAACCTGGTTTCTGCAAAACTAAGAGAGAGAACGAGTTGCATTATATCTGGTCCTCCTATTAGTCCCCTGGAAAATACATTTGATTGGGATATTCACCTTCAGTGTGGGAGATTTTCTTTGGCAGAAGATTATAATCCGTGTTTTCTCCTTTGTCCAGATGAGGTCCTTGCTGTGCTCAAAGTGGACAATAAAGTGGTTGGCCAAACAAACTGGGGACCAGTTAATAACCAGGCATGGGACCAGAGCTTTGTCATTGAGCTGGATCGGGTAAGTCTGCACCAGGTTCCCTGTGTTGTGTTTGTTTTTCCATTTCACCTTACCCGATTTGTTTGTTTAGCTGCCATTCCGCTTCATTCAACTCTCTATTGCTGCTGTCCCCATGTACCACTTATCTTAGTCTTCTCCTGAAGGCAACGTATCTCTGGCAGAGGTTCATCCTGAACAGCATCTGTTGTCCTTTCCTTATCTGAGCAGTTTTATTTCATTTTACCAGCGAAGTGGCTCTCACAGGGATTAGTGAAATGGGGAGCCAAGGCAGCCATCTCCAAGAGGGTCTGTAGCTAAGAGAATCTGAAAAATCAGAGAAAGCAGGGAACAGAAGAATTAAAGAAGTTTCTTATGCATACTGTTTGTTTGTTTGTTTTTACAACAGCGTGTATGTGTGCATGTGCCATTTCCAGAGCACGGAATACTATGTAACTCTTCTGCTATCTTTTTTTCCTCCCTCACTGCTCCCCAATCCCACCAGTCTCGCGAGCTGGAAATTGCAATTTATTGGAGGGACTGGAGAGAACTGTGTGCAGTGAAGTTTTTACGTTTGGATGATTTCCTCGATAACGAACGTCACGGGATGTGCCTCTCCCTTGAACCCCAAGGACTGCTTTTTGCAGAGGTACACATGTCAGCTTTGCTTATTTTTCAGAGAACTCTCTCTGTTTAGGATGCCTGCCCTGAAAGCAGCTATTGCACCCAGGATACAAGGAGTGGAAGGAGCAATAATCTAGAAGGGTAGAATGACACCTGTAACCCTTTTGCATCAATATCATATATAAGAATAAGGAACATGATGTAACAGATGTGCCATAGCCCGGAGTGACTCTTTAGCTGTTCCACTGTAATTATATGTGTGTGTACTTTGAAATCCATTGGTTTTTATTTGCTTTCATTATGAGTCATTGACTCTTTAATTAAACATATGGCTTAATGGTCAGAATTGAGTCACAGAGATGTAGAATCAGAGACGCAAATTCCTTCTGGGCATGCTTATTTTATCATCTTTCTGAGGCTAATAATAATTTGAAGTGCCATCAATGAAGAGATCGTCCAGATAATCCCTTACAAGCCAAAGTACTTTCTGCTTTGTGTTGTGATGAAAATTCCTGTGGTTGTCCTTCCAAAAGTGGGATTTGACCTCATGTACCAAAATTTGCCTTCTCTCCCTGCCTTCTTGGTTTTTCTGGTTTTGTTTTGTGGGGATTGGTTTTGGTTTTTTGTTTTTACTTCAGTGCCATAGACTACTAGGTTTTTTTACCCTACACGTGGCTGTGTTCTTTGTGCATGGCTTTACAAATTAGATTAATTTATTTGGGGATATGAATTGGTCTTAATTCTGGGGATTTTCCGCATTTCAGGTAGCGGAAAGTATCTAAAACCACAGTTGAAGTAACAGATGTTTAGAGGGTAAAGCCAGAATGATGCAGTCTGAAGTCTATGGAGGTGACTCCTAATTTACCAAACAGATACGAGTGGAGAATTTGATGAGAGGGCGGGCATGTGTGAACATTTGTGTTCACAGTGTAAATGAAAAATCCTGACAAAACCCCTTTGCTTCTCTGACAGGTGATGTTCTGTAATCCTGTCATTGAGAGAAAGCCAAAACTGCAGCGACAGAAACGCATTTTCCCCAAACAGAAAGGTAAGCTGCTAGAGAGCTGGCTGCTTACTGTCCAGGGTGTGGAGGGCAGGGCTTTGCACAATCCCTTTAAATTGGTGAGACATTAAAATGCTTGCTAATTACTGTGTGTAAGTAAGTGGGCTTTATTAGAATGTGCAAGTTTCTCCAGTCACAGAAAGAGCAGACAGCGTGGTGTGTAATGTGAATAGAAACACCGCAACAATATCACAATTAACATTGTTAGGAGGATGTAATTACTAGTTATTTAACACATTTCTTAGCAAGATCCAGGACGCGAGCTATGTGAATTTCACCAGCAATGCTGTTACTGCTGAACAGATATTGAAAGGTTTTCTGGAAAACTCGTTATAGAAGACTGTGGTATGAACAGGCTTGTGATTGTCTGTCAAGTCTTCAGAGCTGGCATCTCAGATTAATAGATTAGGGACTGGAATAACTTGCATACTCTCATTTTTGTCTGCAAATTCTTTCTTGCGAAGCTGAATAAGGTAAGACTTTACATACTGAGAACTCCTGGCAGTGGGGATAAATGAGATTTTCTATTCTTTAGGAAGCAGTAAAAATTATTAAAATGTTTTACTCTTTTTAAGACATTTTCAGAAACTTTCTGTTAACAGGCTGCATGATTAAAATGCAGTGTTGAAATAGGAGAAAACCTGACTTAAAATCAATTTTTAATGTTTGGTGCAATTTCTACTTGAGGATTGTTATAATATTATATAGAGCTGAACTTAGGTGAAATAATAGATCTGTTTCATCATCATTATTAAACTTTCTTCCCTGAAAAAAAAAGCCCATTCTCCCTAGGGTGAGCCGCCTTTTTCAGTAACCCACGCGTGTTTACGTGAAAGCAATACGTGACAGTAACAGTATGTGAGATTGTAATTTGTGCCTCGTAATCTCACTGGTGTTCTGACTCTGGCTCCTCCAGGGAAGGAATTTCTCCGAGCTCCTCAAATGAACATAAACGTTGCTGCCTGGGGTCGCCTGATGATGAGTTTCCTCCCTCCGTGTAGCTCCATGAACCCTCTGAGTCCCCCGCTCCACGATCCCATTCACACAGACTTTTCTCCAGACTCTCCACAAAGTCGTGTTGATTCAGTGTCCAAACTGAGCAGGTAGGTTGTGTTCTGGTTATTGCTGGGGGGCACTCTGGAGGGGGTGTAGGGTAGATCTTAAAGCTCTCTTGCACCTATTAAGACAGAGGAAGATACTGATGAGAAAAATGTATCCGTGGAACTTAATACAGGATTTTAAGAAAAGCCAATGCTGCCTGAAATGATGTGTTTTTAGTGGGTTGTTCAATACGCTGTGGCCAGCTCTGATTTATCATTAGCAGTTAGACCATTTCCAGAATTGCTTTTCTAACAAGCGGTGTGTTCCAGAGCCAGGGGAACTTCAGCAGCTTTCTTCTCCTCTGTGGTGAGATCTGTGGGCACAAAAGTGGTGATAAGTAAACACCGTGATACAAAAAATACCCAAACCAGAATACAAAAGCAGATTTTGAAAAGTTGTTTTATACAGACAAAAAGATGTACTGTTTCTGTGCTGTAAAGGAAAGAAAATTCCACTCATTAAATGTCTTCACCAGTACAGTAACTGAACTCTATGCAAGGTCACAATGTGATGGTTGTGGTCAGAGTACACTCTTCTTTCGTGTAGTAATTTTCTAAAAGAGACTATTCACACCGATTCTCAAGACCGAAAGAAAGAAAAATAAATTGAGTCAACTTCTGTGTTGCTATTAAAACTTCCTTAAAGTTCTTGATCATTGTGGCTTATTTCTACACACCTATGTTTTATGAATCTTATAGTATCAGAGAGCTCGTGTTGGAATGTGAGTCCATCACCAACATCATAGCTCATTTTCTTTTCATTCATTTAGAAAAGCGCATCTTGATGATACTTCACTGACTTGTGTGTATCAGGGAGTCCTGTTGTCCAGTGTATTGGACTGACCTAAACTTTGCTCATAGAGCAAAGCCACTGCAGAGGTGTCTGTGTATGGTGTTCTGCCCTAAGGTGATCTCCTTCCATGTGTCTTACAAATGCAGTGGCTTTCCTGGGGCTAAGGTTACGTCTGCTGACGAAGCACCACCCAAGCCTCCACGTCTTTTCCTGATGGCCAACTCCAAAGAATCAACACCATCTCCAGCAGATTCTCCGGTAATCATTTGGGCTAATAGGGAGACTTTTCTTTGGTGGTTGGTGTTCTTTCAGGGCCCGGTTCTTCTTAATTGTTTATTACTGAAGGAATTCACTGTACTTTCGGCAGGCAGCAACTCATTAGCTGGCTCATCTCCAGGGATTCAGAATCCAGTGAGCTGTTTTGACATGGAGTCTTCACAAAAGTGTTGCACCTCTTTTTTTAATTATAAGTTGCTTTTCTTGGAGAAGCAAAATGTGAGGTAGGTCAACATTGGGAGTTCAGAGCGAGAGTACAGAGCAGATGATTGCACAGACAAAGCAGAGAAGGAGGGTCAGCAGGCTTTTAGGAGCAAGTGAAGTTCTGTGTCACTAAATAAACTGGGCAAAACCAAGAAGAACTCTACACTTTTGACAGGAGCAAGCAGGAAAATTGTCTTGAGTAGCATAATAGTTAATGACCCGTGTTCTGCCACATCTTACCCTTTTTCATTTGGCTTTGGTGACAGAGGAAACTGCATTCTCTGATAATTGTGACTCTTTTTGGGACATGAGGTGCCTTTTTATTAAAAGGAAATGTTTTATCCTAGACTTCTAAAAGCATTTGTTTCAAAGGGATTGACCATACCAAAAAATATTATACATGGGAATAGTTTTGCGTGACCAAGGACAATCGGTTTTTATGCTACTTCCCTCCAAGCAGAGGCAATGAGCAGCTGCAAGAACTTGTCTGCGGTTATGCTGGATCATGACAGAGGAGAAAATTTGGATGTGGGTGTTCAGGTCTGACTTGGTGATCCAGAGGCTGACACACTGTAATTTTCTTTCTGTTCATAGTGTCTGAAGAGGCTGCACGTTGAGAAGTCTTGCAGCTCTGCTCTAACAGAATTTCCAGTCCCGGCATCTCCAAGGTAACTGTGGGCAGCATGGGCTGTGTTGGGTCACAGATTAAAGAAGCACTGGGCTGAAATTTTGGAGCACACACAGTCTAAAATTCTGCTCGAGGTCTGCTTTGATTTCTCAGCAGCAGCGTCTTAGTGCTGAGTGCAGGTGAGACGTCTGCTCTGAACTTTACTTGTCCAAATGTCTGCTGTGCATGATCTGTTTATTAATCCCAATACTTGGTGTAGTGATAGATTGTACACTACAACATAATAGGTTACTTTAGTAGAAGGTAAAGTCACAATTTGTATGTAACAAGAATGCACAGCAGTAAATATACCAAAAAAGGGCAAGTAAAAAAAAAAATTACTGTTGTTGAACAAATACTGACTGAAAAAGCACAAACAGCAAAATCTTTCTAAGCTGATCTTGCAGTTCAGATCACAGAATTATGTTCATAATTTCATCTTCATTTTTGAGGGGTCCCATTGTCAAAACAATGTAGCCAGGATACAGTCTGGCACCCACCTCCCTTCTCTCTGAGAAGGCTGAGGAAGGAGTTGAGTCCTTCACAAGTAGATAGCCCTTCATTTCACTTACTGGTGGAGTATGGAGTGTCTACTACTTTTTAACGATGATCCTGGACTCAAGTGTTCAGGCTGTTGGTTTGTTTTTTGGGTTTTTTTGGGGGGCTTTTTTATTCTTTCCAAGCAATTCTGGAGCCTGAGTTTCCTTGGTAACACCTTGTGGCTGCCATAACATTTTATAGCATCTCTTCATTCAGCTACTTTTTTTCACCAACATCTTACATCTGTTATCTCACCGTGTTCATTTCCAACTCACATTTGAGAACTTCTGCTTATGCCCTTGTCCTACTAGCACTTGATGTTACATGTTCATGTCTGATTAACACAATGGCTGCTGAGCTTGCTAAAAGGAGTGTAGACAAAATTGAATCTTACTACCCTAAGGATTGGGATGGAGGGGAAACTAATCCTGTTATGGTAACAGAGAAAGCAAGCCTTGGAGAGTCAGAATTGTTGCTCCTGTTGCCAGTACAGACGGCAGTCAGAGTGCTGCCACTGGGACCAGTTTCCTTACCTTGTGCTTACCTGTTCCTTTGGTGACAGAACAGCAGCAGCAAGCCCAAGTTTTCGAGATTTCATCTTAGGCGAGGAGCAGTTGACACAGCTGATTGGTTTTCTTTTCGCTTCACAGAGCTTCTTCCCCTAACACAAAGACACACTCCTTTGTTATCTATTCATGCATCTTTGGGGTATTATCTCAACAATTCTTTTTTTGTCTGCAGGAAAAGGACAGTTCAGCTTGGGGATTTTCACTGCATCGCTATGTTGGGACGTGGCCACTTTGGGAAGGTAGTGTGGAAGTGTGCACTTTGTGAAGGAGGGTGATGGGACTGTGGTTGAGAAGATGGGCCTCAGAGTCCGAATAGAAACATTGCAGTACAGAAAAGATGTGTTGCAATGCAGATATACAAAACAAACCCAGCCCAACCACACAAGCAGGTGGTAACTGCTGTTAACAGTCAAAACTCCTGAAGATTTGTGGCTTCGAAGCCTGGAGAAAACTGTCCAGGGAGTGCTAAGTTATTTCATAAAGCACACCATTGCCATTCCTGTGTGATTGTGAGCACTAGTGGAATAGCTCCATTCCCAAAAACTGTGTGTGTGGTTTCTTGCTGTGAGAGCTCTGACGTGCTCATAAAGCTGTGATACTGCTGTTTGTGAAAATATAACTTCCACTGACAACCTTCTGCACTGCTGCAGCACAAGGAGCAGAAAAAAGTGCTCCATTTCTAGAGTTACTTGAGCTTGGTTTTGAGAATGGCTGTCTGGAGTGGATGGAAATAATGTGTGTCCATGGGAGTCAATCCAATAAGGAAATAACAGATTTCTTGGAAGTACGGCTTCTCTGTTTTCTTTCAGGTGCTGCTGGCCCAATACAAGCCAACGGGGAAGCTGTATGCTATCAAAGCCTTGAAGAAAAAAGATATTATTAGTAGAGATGAACTTGATAGGTGAGATTTGTTTAGAGATGGTGCTGTTGCCAGAGGCTACATTAACACACCTGTAATCAAACATTAGCAGGTATGGTGTGTACTAGTCATGGTACTATTAAGGTTAAATGTGACCTTAAGGCTCAGGTAGCTAAAACCAGGGAGGAGTAAACTTATAACAGCGCTGCTTTCTAACTTCTGCTGGAATAACACCTGAAGAACACGCTAAAACTTATCTCACATACTTCCAAATGTTAAATATTGTATTAGCCCACACTTTTTATTTCTCTAGCTTAAGATGTAAAGATTGCTTTCTTCATTCTGTCTTTCTCAAAATAGGTTTTTCTGCCAAGCTTTAACATTGATGTTTTCATTCTTTGAATCCTGGCAGCTTGAACTGTGAGAAGCGAATCTTTGAAGTGGTCAATTCTTCTGATCACCCATTCCTTGTGAACATGTTTGCGTGTTTCCAGACACCTCATCACGCTTGTTTTGTGATGGAATACACTCCAGGTGGTGATCTGATGATGCGCATCCATGAAGATGTCTTTCCGGAGCATGTGGCACGGTGAGTTAGAGTTAGTCTAGTTTCCAGGCACTATAATTTTTTAGATTTGATTCTCATATGTATTTCCTGATAACTGTTTGTTCCTTTTAGGTTTTATGCAGCCTGCGTAGTCTTGGGGCTCCAGTTCTTGCATGAGAAGAAAATTGTTTATAGGTAATGCAGCAAAGAATCAAGCACAAGACAGTTCAGCAACTGTAGCTGTATGTCTGGAGCTCGCTATCTTGCTGGGGTTTCTAATCTTTCTTTCTGTCTTTATTTTCCCACGTTGCCTCTTGCTATCAGCATGTTCACCGTGCTTACAGTAAAGAAAGTCATCTAGAAGCTTTTCATCTGACATGTTGCAGGTGATTCATCCTCTGTGACATGTCAATACATTCTGGGGGGCACCTGTAAGTCACTGCTTTCTTTTGTACTGGGATAGTCAAGTAATTTGTCGTGCTGTTGTGGGATGCTCTTTTCCAGATGAATAAGCCCCACCCAGCTCCAAGTTGCTCTGTGAGCTTTTCATTAAGGGGAAAATATCAATAAATTAAGGGGAGTCTTCCAACTAATACCTTATTTAAACCAAATGTAGACTTTACTGAATTTAGATTTTTATTCTCTTTATTAACATCTGGCTTCTGCCTCTTGCAGAAAAAAGAAAGATGTTGGATGGCAATCCACAGACTTCCTCAACCATTTTCTTTCCTCTCCTTTGCCCACAGGGACCTGAAATTGGATAATCTCCTTTTAGACGCTGAAGGATTTGTGAAGATCGCAGATTTTGGGTTGTGTAAGGAAGGTGAGTGACGTTGTTGAAGCTGAAATTGAACCACCAGAACCGGTTTAGGATCTGGGCTTTAGTAATGTGTTCACAAAACAGCTACTGAGGTGGTTGTGTGTAACTTGTATTCATCCCCAGCTTAGAAATAAAGCGAAACCCACCAAAACAACCCAAAACCTAACAAACAAACAACAAAAAAACTCACCTGTCTGGCTGTGATGAACTTGGAAAGAGGACTTTGTCCTTTGATCTTCAGGAAACATGTGAAGCAGATTACAATCTGCTTGTTCGTTCAAAGGAGCCAGAATATAGGGCACCACAAAATGCGTGCTTGAGTAAATGAGCAATGGAAGCTACAGGAGGTTTCCTGGGGTTTTCTATTTATTTAAGCATTGTCTATATGTTTCTTATTTGGAGCTGTTAAAGGCCTCAGGTTTCATACTTCCTTGTTGGCATTTACAAGCATTGATGAGAACTCTTGCCCAATGAACAACATTAGATTATCAAGCGATAAACGACGGCTTTCAGAAGGTGAGGCTGCATGTGATCCATTCACTAACGTATGCTGCATTTTACAAGAGTGTTCTTTTCCTACAGGAATAGGTTTTGGAGACCGCACCAACACCTTCTGTGGCACCCCTGAATTTCTGGCTCCAGAAGTCCTGACGGACATCTCATACACGCGGGCAGTGGACTGGTGGGGACTGGGTGTGCTCATTTATGAGATGCTCGTTGGTGAGGTGAGACCATCTTTCTCTAAGAGGATCTTGCTGAACGGTTTTGGGGCAAGTGGTACCCAACCACCTGAGATTAAGTTTTGCTGAATGTAGCCAACTACTTATATTACATTTTTCTCATTCATAGTGCATGCCAAACGCTAATTAATCCACGCAACTCCCTGCTGTTCTTATCCCTATATAATAGTGAGGAATGGGTGCTGTGTGGATTAAATAATACAATGTCACAATTGCAGTCACCATTCCCTGGAGATGACGAGGAAGAAGTCTTCGACAGTATTGTCAATGATGAAGTCCGGTATCCACGATTCCTTTCATCTGAGGCGCTTTCTATAATCCGTAAGGTAATGGGCTTGATGGGTCTCTGGGAGCCTGAGGAATCTCCCTTTGCTGTGCAAGTGAATCCAGAAGGACTCTAGTGGGACAGGATCTGGAGCTGCCTACACAGATTAAGGAAACAATTAAAATTTATGCATATTTTTTCCTTTCCATCCCTTTACATAAATGCTGTTCTTCTGTCTGAGGATGACTAAGCCACTTCTTACTGAGATCTGTTGCTGCTAAGTCTGAAACAGAGGAGTGTTGATTCGAGGGCAGGAGTGTCAGAGTTATTCAGTGGAGGTGGCTTGATTCAATTTTTGGATGTGACCTGGTAGTCACTGTCGTGCAATTAAGATTCTTCGTGCAGTTTATAGCAGGTGTCTTACTGGTGTTGGGAAGTTGTTTGCAAGGAACTAGGTCTGAGCTATTACTAGCAGATTATGAACTTGCTGCAAAGTGAGAATGAGAAGACACCGATGGGTCGGTCCATCCCCTTCCTTTTGTTTTTTGCTCTGGAACATGATTTCTCTCCATCCTTGCTCCGTTGTTTTTAAATTTTGAACTGGTATTTCCTGCAGCTTCTTCGGAAATGTCCAGAGCGTAGACTGGGAGCAGGGGAAAAAGATGCAGAGGAGATTAAAATCCAGCCCTTTTTTAAGGTAGGAACTCGCAGTGTCTCTCCCCCTCATCTCTTGTGCTTTTGCTTTCTGTTGGTATCAAGGCACATTTCTGTTAGTTATCAGTGAGATCTCAGTGGTAGCTTCTGTTGCACCTCATTGCTGTATTCAGGAATATGTGATTTGATTCACATTTGGAATTACATCTCCCAGGTGTGTTTTCTGGGATCTATAAGCTTCCAGAGCCGGTTTGTTATTCTTCTGTGTACAAATGTACTTCGCTTTTGAGCCATCAACAAATACCCCTTTTAAATCAAACTGCAGCAGTCAAAGACACTGTCTGGTGATGACAGTGATTTCCAGTCGGTCTATTTGATGGCACCTGCATTTGCAGGATACACATGAATCGTAAGAGAAGTTGGGGTTAAAGACACATTTGCTTTGGGGAATGGTAAATGTCTGTTCCAGGCGAAGGTGTTACAGCCCTTCTTGTCACTGCCCATCTCCCAGAACTACTTTGCCTTATAACCCCTGTCTGGAGTAAGAAAAGAACCTGGATGTCAGCAGGAATTGCTGGGGAGTTCACAGATCCACCTGGCCACAGCTGCACTTGGGTTTTGTCCTTCCTAGTTATAGTTTGAGCTGTAACTTTGTTTCTTGGTGTTCTCAAGAATGTTCTGAGGCCGTATGGAATCTCTGTACTTCGGGCCTTTTTTCAATTGTCTCTCTTACTTTATTTTTCTTTAATTTGTAGAAATAAGACACATTGCAACTGATCTGGAAGGGAGGCTGCAATCCACCCTCTTACTTTAACATTTCATAAATAATCTGAATGTCAATTTGACCTGTTCGCTTCCTTCTCTTCCAGGAAATCAATTGGGATGCCTTGTTTGCCAGGGCTCTGAAGCCCCCTTTTGTGCCCACCTTAAGAGATCCCGCCGACATTAGCAACTTTGATGAAGAGTTTACATCGCAAAAGCCCATCCTTACTCCTCCAGAGGAGGCTTCTCTCCTAACCCGTAAGGAGCAGACTGTATTCAAGGACTTTGACTTTGTCTCCAGACACCTTTTAGATGTTTGATTCCTGTGCTATAAGAAACGTGAACAAATTGTTACCACCTTGAGAGAGCGCAGAGAGGACTTGGCATGGGTGATGGAAAAGTCAACAGAATTTGTAGAACTGGTGGTGCTGATGACCCCGGGAAGGGAGTTCCCTGCACGCTGAGTCAACCTACTGGGGGGTGTTTTCAGCCTCTTTTGTTGGAGGGATACTGGATGTCAATTATCTTAAAGGAGTAATTAATGTTTAACTGGATGTATCTTCTGCCATTGAATACAGATGGAAATTTGGAATTTAAGCTGGATTTAACTTAATGAAATCAAACCATTGCTGCAACCCAGGTTACTCTTTCCAAATAGCCTGAGTAAGTAGCACGGCTTTTTAAAGTTGCGGAGTAGCAGAGGGAATGGCCACTTCTTACCTATTTTCTATAAAAGATATGCAGCATTCCCTCCTTGTAATGATTTTATGTCCATTCCCACTCATAATCATGTATGCCAGGGACGGAATGGATTTTAACACAACCAAGATAATGATTTGGGGGTTTGATAATGATCCAAGTGATGTATCTTAAGGAATAGGAGTGTCTTTCTACTTCTTGGAGGATGCTAAATCTTAACTATTGTTTTCAGTTATATGAAAAAGCCACAGCTTTGCACATGCTATTGGTTTTTAAAAATAAAGATACCTTTTCTTATAATGAAATTTCAGCTCTTCATCTCCTTGTGTTAGCTGAATGTTTCAGATCGGGGCTACTCATACTTTGCTCAACAGACAGGATTTTCTTTTTCTCTGTAAATGTCAATAGTAATATTTCCTTCCCTCCCTCCTCACTTGTCTGTGCACATACTACATGGTGTAATCATCTGTTACGTACACATGATTGCAGTCGTTTCTCCATAGACTTTATCAATGTGTATATCCTGTATGTTTTTGGGGATAGCTAGATAACAACAGTGTTAATAGTGGAAAATCAGTTAAGTTAACAGTTATTTCATTTGCCTGGTAACACATTATACTTGATAAGATACATTTTCTTCTCTTAAATTCATAATGTTAGCTTGCTGGGCAAAAAAGAAAGGGAAGGGTATCTAGAAATGAAGCATCACACTGATGACAAATTAGGATGCACAGCTATTAATCTTTCAGTTTGTCTTCACCAGAGGTGGACAGAAGTTGAAGTAACACAGTTGTGCTGGATCTGCAGATAAGGTTTGGGTGCACTAGTGAGTCATAATTATTAAATCAAGGCTGGTCTAATTGCTTCAGAATTCAGAGGTAAGAACATACATTTGTGCAAAACAAGTAATTCACACCGAACCTCAATTTCCTATTTTCAGAGCCAAGTGTAACTGCTTCTGAAAACTCCCTGCATGCAAATGTCCCTTCAACCTCGTGCTCTGCCTTGCAGCCTAACAGCCCATTCAAAGCAGGACAGACGTTTTCCTCGCCCGTGTTTGAGCGGTAATGCTGTGCTTGTGTTGGCCCCTGCCGCGTGTTCTGTGACTTTTCTTAAGGTCAAGGCCTCTGTAAATTGGTAAGTAGCAGAGCAGACTGTTAGCGCATGTGAAACCTAGAACTTGAGTTCAAAGAGAGAGGCATTAAGAACCAAAAGAAGGCATATTTAATATTTTAATTCGTAGTTTACAGTAAAGTGAAAAGACTGTAAATTACCACCCTGGTGCATTTAAAAAAAGAATTACCAAACCGAGCAAACTGCATGTTTTGAGCTCTGGTACCTGCTGACAAATTTTATTTGACTGATCCCTGAAGAACCAGAAATCTGGCAGAGGAACCGTACTGAGCAGGCACCACAGGGACACAAACTGCAGAATCCCTTCTGGATGGTTTATCCTTGTTTTGAACCCAATTCTTAGTGTTCTGATATCCCTCTGAATAAACCGGACCGGATACAGATTACAAACTCTGAAGCCAGTCAAAAAAGGGATCCTTTTGCTGGTTTTCAACTGCTTTTGGACTATGGTGCTGTGTTAACTACCCTGTCCTTTCAGGAGTGCTTTTCAACTTTAAACCCTGAGTGCATCCTCCCAGCTTGCCAGACGTGCTCTTGAGCTGGTGTTAGTTCCTGAGCCAAAGCAATTAAGGCACAAAACAATTTTAACAAAGGTTTTTGTTGTGGTGCTGGGTTTGTTTTTAAACAGAAAAGGGTGAGAACTAAAGTTCACACTACAGCCTTTCTGTTTTTAAAGCTAAAATTGGTCATCCCAAACTTCCTTTTAGTTCCTCACGGAAACCTGAAGTATGAACTTTTATTACAAGGGAAAATAACCAAGCTCGCTGCTGTCCTAGAAATCCATCAGCACCCTCTCCTATCACTGAAACAAACAGGGCCTAGAATCTTTCCTCTTGCACTGAAACTTTGTAATATTTTATTAAAATTTTACTAGTATGTTGAGGTAGTAGTATTACAACAGTGTTACTTGAGCTGGGCAAGACGTACCCACCTCTGCTACTGGTTCTGTCCTGACAAGTAAAGGCCTGAGCATGAATTTATCTGCAGAAATAATTAAGCAGGCAAGTATTACTTCTCTGTCCAAAGACTCAAAATAGTCTCTAAACTGTTAGCAGCACCATCAACTTAAAGAAAAAACCATTAGGAAGCTGGTCAGGGCATCACAAAGTACCAGCTAATTATCTCATAAACTGAATTTGGTGCCTTACAGCTGTTTCTCATGCACATTAGCACTATTAAGCTCAAATCTTTGTGAAAAACATTAAGCTGAGGCAATTTGCTTTTGACTGTCCAAATATTTTCTCAGCTATTTCTATTACATGCCCAACGCTACTGACAAAAGGTGCTGCGGTTCTCACAGTGAGAACTATGCTGAGATACCTTTGCTCAGTCCAGAAATCAGCCCCGCTGGCCTTCCCAGAACCAGTGTCTCATCTTTAACAGTGTAATTCATATACAAAGAACCAACCCTGACTATCCTTGAAATATAATTTGCAGGATGAACAGGTTGTGGAGCAGGTTGTATAGTTTATGATGTA
This sequence comes from Patagioenas fasciata, assembly GCF_037038585.1. NCBI lineage: Eukaryota > Metazoa > Chordata > Aves > Columbiformes > Columbidae > Patagioenas > Patagioenas fasciata. The sequence continues at coordinate 6,611,773 of NC_092539.1, forward strand.
CTGAAGTTGTTGGGCGCAAGGAAACGGCAGCAATTCCATTAGCAAAGCTTTCCCCAGCAACCTGCAGCCATGTTGGGACTCTACCATGTGTCACTACTGTGATTAGACAGGCTCATTGTTCCTGTGAAAATAGATTTTCTCCCATGCAGTGAGGTGGCATGAACAGAAGAATCTCCAGAGATTGAGGATTATCCCTTGGTCAAAGGGATTCTCCAGCTCCGAGTGTCGCAGGTAGGAGATGCGATGGTGTGACATGAATTCCCAGGTGGTGGTGTTGCAGGAGATCAGGTAGAGGTGGGACACAAGCAGCAGCAGGACAATGATGGTGAATATGATGATGAGGAAGAAGGACACGAGGAGGAGAATGTTGTGCCGCAGCCAGTGCCAGGACTGTTCAAAATAGAGGCCTGACCTTTCAATTCAAAGAGACACAAATTCACAGTTAAAGATGTAGAACTAGTTACATAAACCAAGCAAACCTGGTGGCACATTTAAGTGTGATTCATAACTAGTAAGCTTCTGATCATCCCGGACTACAGAGAGTTAACGTACCATAAATTCTTAAGAGATTGCACCAGTAGTGACTTAGATTTTAAGAAGTTTAAAAGATGCTGGTTCCCCTGACAGTGGAGAGAGACAATCATCTCCCGTCAGCTGCTCTCCTGAGCAGGATGAAACCCTGCTGGAGTTTCCAGAACTTCGATTTGTAAACAAAACTCCTGTTACAGGAACTAAAGCAAAATCAGTTAGCTTTTGTTCTGTTGTTAATTTAAGCTTAAAACAATGACGAACAATTAACCCCAAATTATCAGATTCTGCTCAACTATTGATCAGCTACGTTGTCCCTCAGTGGATTAGGGGGCTCAGAAAAGCTGAGCTCCAGGATGCGGAAGAGGGTGAAGAAATAATATAAAGCCAACCCAGACACTCGTGTTGGACATAAACCCTTCGGTGGAGCTCCAGGAGAGATCTCGGAGGTCAAAGCGCTGACTCCAGGCCTTACCAAGCGATGTGAACTCCCCATAGCAGCACCACGAGCTGCACGCTCAGGTACACCATGAAAAGCCGGTGGTTCTTCTCTCCTACGCAGTTCTCGATCCAGGGGCAGTGATGGTCGTAACGCCGCACGCAGCGCTGGCACAGCTGGCAGTGCTTGGCTCGCATGGGTTGCTGCAAAACAAAACCCAAACCAAACGTACACTCGCAATAGTGTGCTAGTTCAGCTCCCGGGTTGCTAGAGGAGAACATCACCTATCGTCTCCCTCCACAGCAGCGCTGTCCCAAAAGCACTCAATTTTGAGAAAACAGCACACCACAAACATTGCAAAGACAAAGGGGATTGCGATTCCCTTTTGTACAGATTCAAATGAGTGAGATTCAAGTTAAACAACTCTCCCACACTCCTTTATTATCTACCTATTTATAGGAAATCCAGTGTGCTGAAGGAGGGAGATAGAGCCAGTATGTTCTATTGAGGAAAGCGTGAGTGTCGAGGCCAAAAACTAGGACCACAGCTATTGAAGAAAGTGTGCGGAGATAAGATGCCTCTATGGGACTGCAGAGAGCAGGGAAGTGTCTCTCCATGAATACACAACACTCGCACAGGAAAGCAGCTCAAGTACCAGGAACAGAGAAGACGAAAGATCTGGCTGAGGAAAGCAGCGTGAATGCGCCTCCCAGGATTTGCTCCCTGAAGCACATATATGTTCTGCCAGCTTTTCCTCTTGCAATAAGTGTCTCAAAATAAGCTAGCTCCTCCTGGTAGATATTCTTCAGGAATTTATAGAAGCTGGGATAATGTTTGATTTTATTAAACTGATAAAGATCACTCTGAAACAGACACTTCAAGGCTTTAGGCAAACTCATTTAAGAGCTAATGTAATTGCTCTAATTTTTCCTCCATGCTATCTTTTACAACTCAGGCTAATGTTTTGTTGTTTTTAGGCCTCCTAACAAGCTCACAGCTACCCGTGGTTCTTAGATGTCGTGTTCAACTGTTTTTCTGACTGTATCGTGATATCTTCAAGATAAACTGTTTGGCAATACTGTGAGGTCTGACTGACATGGCAGGAAGAATGCACAATGCAGATTTCCCATGGCAAAAGAAGATCCTTGTTTCCATGAACCAGCAGGGACTCCAGCCTTGGAAAAGCAGCACATGTGCCAGTGACCATCACCACTACCCCTTCAGCTACGCAATTTGTTTGGATCACTTTTCAGTTCAGGGCTGTATCCGAATTCAGTCTGCTGGTTGTATTTACATTGTTCTGTGAGTTTTTCAGCGGCAGGGTGGCCCTATGACAGAATTCAGCAGACCTGCCCCGCTTCCAGAGCGGTGAGCAGCAACGACAGAGCAGAAAAACAACGGCAACAGCAGCTGAAAAGAGGTCACCAAAAAACGTAAGCTTGCAAATCACTCATCCTGTTCTTTTCCAGAGCGTCCTGAATGCCTACCCTCACCATGCAGTAACCACAGAGCCGCATCTTAACGTTGCCTGGAACTTGGGGTATCATCACGCTTTGTTCTTCACTCTTGCCTCCCTACAAAAAAAGAGAAAGGGAGTGACAAAGGAGGTTTTGTGTGCTGCTGTCTTGGCATGACTGAGCTCTCTGGATCCTTTTACTTAACAGGCAGTGCGGGTTATCTCTATCATTAGGAACGTTAAACAAAATAATTCCTTAGAATTCCTACAGAAGCTGCAGCCAGTACAGCGAGAGAGAACAGGCTGCTATAACCAAAGAACGTCTGCACAGAGGCAGAAATAATTGTGGATAAGACACTGCTCCAATCCCAACACTATGCTTTGGGACAAAAATAAGTCAGCTTAGACTTCATGTCTAATGATGTTTTTTCAGTATAAGCAGTGGAACTTATTCATAACACAGCCAACATTTGCATTAATGATGGATTATTAGAATTGATAATACTTTTGTCCTACACAATCTATACAGCAGTGAGCCTGGAGTAGAATATTCTTCAGTTAATGAAACTTTGCATCTCCATTTGCCTCGCTGTAACTTGTTTGTGTACCCATCCTCTAAGAGCACAACGAATCTATAAACAGGTCAATAAACAGAGCTGCAGAGAGCACTTTCTTCCAAGCTTGCTGTTCAATTAGGTTTTTTGCACTTGTACCACTTACTGGTTAATGTGACACAGGTCATGTATACGTTCCATAGGGTACTGCAGCCTCTGATGCAAGAGAGGACTTATGTCTAATGGTGTAAAATACACGCTTACGTCTGTGAACCCTTCTGCTGTTACAGAAGGTGAGTCAGAGACTGACCGGCCCCATTCCCAATGGTCTGTGTATGTTTCCTTTATGTCAAGTGCAACAGAAACCATTTCACATTGTTCTTATCTAGCACAGCAGGGAAAATGAAAAAAAACCTATATATTTTATAGCCAAACCACTTTCTTCTGTTCATAAATATACCTGCTCTTCTTCTTCAGCCTTGACGAAACCCGGGTCCATGAGAGACACCTTGAAGTAGAGCAGGACGGAACACAACACCAGCGAGATGAAGAGCAGCGGCTGCAGCAGCTCCCCGCGCTCCTGCTGCTTTTGCAGATCTGAAAGGCACCCCAGAAACAGAGAGCGGTAATTCCTCGGGAAGGGTTCGGGATTTTTCCCTCTGGCCTTAACAACGGTGTCCAGCACCTAAAGAACAGAGATGAGGTGGAGAGAGGGTGTGGGGGCAGCAGGGGAGGAGGAGGCAGCAGAAGGGGGTCCCGAGCGCCCCACAGCCCCGGGACACCCCCCGGGGGCCCGCAGGCCGGAGCACGCCCGTGTTTCCCCGCAGGGCCGGCACAGCCCGACCTGCTGCCGCGGCTCCTCAGGGCCGGGCCCTGGGCCGCCCCTCTCCGGGGCTGGGGGTCCGGCGGCCCCTGCTCACCCGTGCGGTGCAGGAACAGCCCCAGCGCCAGCGCCCCGCTCAGCGCTGCGTGCGCCGCCCGCACCCAGCGCCCGGCCGGGCCCATGGCGGCCGCGGCCCGGAAGGGCGGGCGGGGCCAACGGGCGGGAACGGGCCCGGCCGGGGGGGTCCGGGGCCGAACGGGGCTGTTCGTGAGGGCGGCAGCGGGGCCGGGGCGGTGCTGGCAGCTCAGGATCAGCCCCATCACTTGTTGAGAGGAGAGTCCAACACTCCAAGCTCCTTTCAGGCAGTTCAGAGATCAGAAGGTCTCCCCTCAGCTCCTGTTCTCCACCTGATCCCCCAGGTCCCTCAGCCGCTCCCATCACACCTGCAGTGGGAAGCCCGGCGGCACCCATAGGCGTCCTCTCCTCCCTCCCAGCCCTGCCCGTGCTCTGTCCTCACGTTGGCCCTTCACCGCAGGGTATTTCCCAGCAGAAAGGTGTTTTCCTTCAGCCCCCGCTTCTCCCACCACGGCCGCTCGGCAGCAGCCGGGTTCCCGTCAGCATTGTGGGGAGCGCAGGGCCGGGGCCCCGGAGACCAACATCTGGGGTAAAACCCTTCGTGTCGCCGTTACACGTGAGGCGAACGCTGCTGCGTGTCCCTGGGAGCCACAGAGGGGGTCTCAGAGCTTTGTGCCGCTCAAAGCGCTGCCTGTTAACTCTGGTTCCGCCCAATTTGATCATTTCATCTGCTGACTTCCATCCCCTGGGGAGAAACGCAGAGGTTGTGCCTGGCTGAACGCATTTGAACAGCCCTATTAATGCAAACGGAGCTTGTAAAACGTCTGACACAACTCTGGTAGGAGGCTGCCGGCGTGGGATTTGATCTTTGGCGGCTGTGGTGAAGATGTTGGTACCTGAGCGGGGTCGTGGGGCAACGCCGGCAGCGAGGAGAATGGTCCTCATCTGAGAGCAGACAGCTAGAAGTAGCTGAATTGCAACCTAGACATGTTTTTATGTCTTGTTAACAATCAAAAAAACCCACTAAGAATACTACTTTATATGTACACATTTACACTTTGAGTGTCTGCCTGTTTAAGGGAGATGAATCTCACCGCAGGCCTGTAATCATTCTGAAATCCGTGGGTTTACTGTTCAATTTTAATATAGACGTATCTTGCTGCTTTTGTTACCTTCTTTCCCAGCAAAAATTTGGAAAGAAAAATCATGTTCTTCGCAAGCTTATCCTCCAGCACCTGAAAAGCAGCTGATTCCTCGGTGTTGTCTGACCACAAATGGGCTGTTCCTGATTATTTTAGTCTAAGTGAGTCAGTGGCACCTGCTGATCCCAGGAAAGACCTGGCTGCACCAGTCACTTCAGTGGTTTACCTGAGACGGCTGTGTTGAAATGGCAACAACTGTAGCCTGGATTTCCAGCAATTATTAAAATCCTTTATTTCTTTTTACTCTAGGTAAATGCAAGACCTACAGAAATCCTCCCTCAGACACCTCGTAGATTCTATCAGTGCTTGTCAAACCTCACAAAATCTTTCTGCCCCCTGAGTGGCAAAGGAAGCCTGGAGCAGCAACATCGGGCTCTGTCTGCAAACAGAAAGAAAAGGTGGGTGGTGTCTTTCTGTTCCTTGCAGAGAGGTGTAGATGTTAAAGCTTAATGGAGGCAATTTGAGTAGTAATATTTTGATATTCTGCAATAATCTGTCCTGAGGAATGTATTCTCGCTCTCTTTGCCATTAGAATAACTCGGTGCATGTTACACTTTTAACCTTCTCTCATAGCTTTGAAACCTGTCTCACACAGATCAGGGCTTCTCTCTGTCTCAAGGCTTTCAACCTAAGTAACAGGTTGAAATTAGGCTTAGTTCCACAAAGCCTCTACTAACGAGTTTCTGAGCGAATAATCTAGATTCTGGAGGCATTCCAGCTGTGGGAATTTCATGCTGCTGGAAGCCCAAGGTGCAACATTTTCAGCTTCGAGAGGCAGTTCAGTTTCACATGGTTCCTCCTTCAGAGTTCACAATGACCATTGAATTACCTGGCAGCTGAACCCTTGCAGGACCAGGCTCTCAAGAAGAAAGTCACGCTGCACTGAAAGCAGACTGACCATTTTAAGCTGGAGTCTTTTTGAGTACCCAGCTCTGGCAGCACAATGCAAGCCACAGATCCCTTACAGAGTCCAGAGGCAACATCTCTGCACTCCAATATTGTTCTGATTCTTTTTTTCTCCTCTCACATAATTTCATAACAATACGCTCTTCCTCCGCGCCTTTTCTATTGACAAACAGTATTGTATCCCTTGGAGCGATTAAATGAAAAGCCACTGAACTGCCTTGTCAACACAAGGCAGTTCCTTTCATTTTTAATGAAATATGGACCAGCAATGCACCTAAATAAACCACATCCATAGACCAAAGGCAGAAGACATTGTTAAACACTGAATTTAATACACAGTGGGTATCCAATGGATACAACAGAAAATTAATTCATTCAGAATTGTAAGGAAGCAACAGTTGTGCATTGTTTTTTTTCTTGGTTTGACCATGTACAAACACTTGGACCAGGCCCTTCCACATCAGGCAGGTCAATGGACAGAGTAAAAGCAAACGTTTGCTCATTGTAACTGAGGTTATTTTCATTAAGCAAAATGAGGAAATACATATTTGATTAGCTTAAAAACTTTTTAAACAAGAAAAGAATTACAGAGAGAATCAGTGACAACTATACGAAATCAAAACCCAGTCTGCTGAAGCAGAAGTGTTTCAGTTCAGCAGGAAATCTCCCTCACTCCTTTCTTTAAGCGCTGTCTTCCCATCCAGCCCCAGGTTGTTTTTCATCCGTTCCTGACGACCGTTCCCCTTTGTGCTTCACACACATGCCTGTTGTGGACACCGGCTGTTTCCTTACTTCTAATTTTGTCTTCTTCCCAGCACCTGAGCTGTGGGAAGCTCCTCCCTCCATGGTCTCAAGGAAACATCTTTTCCGTGGAGCAGCGCCTGAGTGCAGTGTCCCTACAGCTCCTGCTCCACTAATTAATTGCCTCAACAAGCTCACAGCTCCAAGACCTTTCTTCCCACTCATCTTTTGCAGAGACCAGAGTGACTGCAGCAGGAGCCCAACAAGCTGACAAGCTGGGTAGGATTTGGTGCTGAATAATTTCAGCCAGTAGCAAAGCGCAGGGTAATTGCAGCCATGACGCAGATGGATTATCTGCAACATTACTAATTGCCACAAATACTAGTACTAATCTTCTGGGCTTGGTTTAGATGAGAAAGGCTAGTGCTTCTGGGTGTCGAGCATTATACAAGTAGATGTGTCTACCAGTTCTTTCCGCAGATCTCGTACAATGGAAGCGCTTGTGGAAAGTCGCCCACCAATTTGCTCTCTGATCCATTCCAGAGCGAATGGCAGACGCCGGACACCCTGCACGCCAAGGGCTGCGGAATCACTGACCGGGGACATGGAGCGACAAGGAATCTGCCAGCCAGGGAGGGAAGCGCATCCAGCCAGGGCAGAGGGGCCCTTTGTCGGAACAGTCTCTGAACTACTGAGTTGTGTTGGTGTTCTGCTTGCCAAGCTTTTGAATATTCAAGCAAATGTTGTAGTGAAAACTTGAATGAGAGTGTGAACAGGACAAGTATGGAGAACAAGGAGCCCCTCTGCTGTATATTTACACACTACAGACTTCTGTACAGTTGGATTCTCTTTAGGAGATAGAACCCTGTTTTAGTTTTCTAGGCAGGGGTGGTCACTGACCCTGTAATTCTGTGTGGAATTTGAGTCCTGTGGTTCACTTATTCGCTCCAGCAAAGCTGGAAGTCCTGAGAGGCTTCTCTGTAACTCGCAGTCAAGCATTTCAGGGTATCCAGCTTCCCCTTTTACATTAAACCTTCATAAAAACAGCCACTTTGCCCTCCCCTCCTTTGCAGAATATTGGTAGGAAGCCTGCAGACAACTACCCTGCTCTGTCCTGAGCGTTGCATCTAAATCAGCAGTTCATTAACTCCTCTTTGCCTCCAAAAAGTGCTTTCAGGCCATGGGTGCAACAACTCCTCGTTTCCCTTAGGAAACTGAGGTACAACCTAGTTTTGAACTCCTGATTGCAGGAATTCCTGCATTACACTCAGATGTGCAGAGGATCCATGTCTCTGTTTTGCTTCTCACTGAAAGTTTTTGCCTTGGAGACACTGCAGTTTGTAGCCAGAGCTCATTATTCTAACAGGGATGCTATTTCCTTTAAAATCTTGTCTCAGGAATCGACTTTGCTGGTGGCCTGGCTCAAAATCTGCTATGTAGGTGGGTAGAACAGACAGGTCCCCTTTCGCCTGGGGTCAGTGCCGGGTTTCGGAAAGCCAAGCTTTCCCAGCAGGCTGCCCTGACTCGGTTCATCTCTGTTGCTGGGAATTAGAAATCTCTTTTTCCCAGTTCAGGCTCAGGAACAGCTTGATGAGGACGTGCGAGCAGTGAGAACAGTTATCTTTACAGTGTGGAACGTTTGCTGCACCTTGGATCTTGTTAATTTGCAATACCACGGTCCACCTTGTAGCAGGTGAGACTCCAGTAACAGCTGAACTTACAGGGGCATTGGTTTGAAAAACCCAAACTTTGGGGTCTTGAGGCGGCTGGAACCAAAACCAAACCATCAGCTGTTCATTAACCTGGATGTAGCTGTGCCAAAATCTCAGTGTAAAGCCTTATTGTTTGGCTCTGATTCCAGCGCAAGGCTGAGACCGGAGCTCCTGAGCTGTCTGCCCAGTGTGGCAGCTGCGTGCTGGGGACATGGGTTTCTGACACCTCTCGCATCTGTGATGTGTCCCCTTCTGCTCCACTCCCACCTTGCCAAAGGAGTCAGAATCCGGGGTGCTCTTTGCCACGTGATTCAAGATTTTAGCGGTAGGAGCTTTCACTACATGGGCATTAGAAAGGAAGAAAGTGGGTGGCACCGCCACGGGAAACAACTTCAAAAGGACAGTGGCACTAAATGGAGAGTTAAATGAGCAAAGCCTGACTCCCCTAATGTGCCGAGGCTGGTTGGCAGGATTTGCAACATCTCTTAGTTTTGCATCTACAAGGAAGATTAGCATTTGTTATAAAGAAAACAGATCTTGAAATAAGCTTTCCTGTCTCAAAGCTCATAGGGACACAAATTCTTGGGGAACAGGAATAAGAGAGAGAAAAATACATTTCAATCAAACGACTGCAAAAAAGTATAATTTGTCAAGTTTTGCGAACCATATGAAAACAATTCAAAAGTGACACAAAAATATATATAAGTTTGAAAAATACTTAAAGAAAAAAGTACAGATCTCACAATATCAAAACAAATGACGTATGGTTAAAAAGAAAAAATAAAAAGACATTGAATAACACCATATTGGCAGAAAAGGTAAAAACCTCTCGAGGGCAGCTGTGTTCTGTCATTTAAAGTGTCAGTTTGTGTATCCAGGATCTGTCTATAATGTGCTCAGCAGTGACAACGTTAACTCTGAGCACCAGAAGAACCCAGAAGAACCATAGCAGCGAGTCAAATCCGAGAGCAACACGTACAAGGGAAGAGCAGCGAGGCTGTGCTCAGAGGCCTGAAATGTCCAACTCACGTGGCCAGTGTCTCCTATTACATAAAATACTTTCAAAAATCCCTTCTAAAGGATGATTTGTGAATTTGAAAGAACCGCGAGGGCTCCAAGAATGGACGGGACAATGCTGGTGAGCGCACGGCTGTGGGGCAAACCTTGGCCTTTGGCTTCTTGAGTCTTTACAGGTGAAGAGTCTTAGAAGTGAAGAGCACCTTAGTGGGACTCTCCTCTCACCGACATCGTATACATCGGAGCTACGCTGTCACCGACATCGTGTACATCGGAGTCACGCTGCTGACGCCAGCAGGACTGCTCGGGTGAGTGCTTATGGCAGTCAGGTAAGAACAGGGCCTTCTGCTTCCCAGAACAGGGGGAAGATGCTGGGGTAGAACAAGAGGTGCTAATTCACGGCATCACCCTCCAAAAAGTGCCTGGACACCCCCGAGTCTCAGGAGAGGACTTTAGCACCTCCGATTACAGCATCTGTGCTGCAGCGGGCTTCCTATGCAGGGAGGTTAGTTTGCCACCGAGCATGGCTTGCGCTGATGCAGACTAAAGAAAGAGCAAACAGCTCCAGCCCGTTACCGGGACCTGCACAAGCAGTACAAGCCACTCTGGGCTGCGGCCTGGGAGAGCTTATTATGCAGAGGGGAAAGACGCTCTCTGGCATTTGTAGCCCTTCCCCATAAAGCTGAACACAACTAAAAAGGTGGTGAAGGACTAGAATGAAGGTGTGTAGCCCTTTGTGAATGAACCCTGTTCCTTGTTGCACAGGCTCCCTTAGAGAGAAAAGCCCTGTGTTGCCAAGGATGTGTAACTGGTTTTACTGGTCATCCCTGGCCTTATGAGGCTGGGTGGGCTGGCAGAAGGGGGACAAAACAGACCTCTTGATTTTTAATGGGAATGTCTTACTTCCAAATGACCCATACACAGTTAGCAATGGTTCCATTAATGTGAGTCTTCTATAAAAAAAACCTTAAGGGAGTGAATTGACTGGAAAGATCTTTCTTCCCCATTTTCTCCACGTACAAATATCACTAAAAAGGTCGGTTCTTTTGGTCTAACTCCCTGGTATTGTGTCCCCCAACCTCTGTAGCCAAATAAATAACTCATTGCTGCCTAAAACCCCATTGAGCAGCCAATACCGATTCAGGACTGGTGTTCTTGCAGACATTACAGGACCTCATGCAATACAGCGAAAGGGTATTTTCTAAAAAGTGGGAAATAAAAATGTCACACTAGCCATCACACAACTAGGTCTTCAAGCTCATGATCATTTGAGGCTCTCTGTGTGGTCTAAAACAAAAAGGTTAAAAGATACATAATGTAGTTGTCTTTCTTGTTTTCTTTTTATACAGAAATCATACACACAGAACTTCAACCTGAAACTTCATAACAAAAAAAGTCCACTAATTTAAGGAAAGCATTTTGTTGTGCAAAAGGTCCCTCCCCCTCCCCTGTTCACCTTCATCTACTGAGGGTCTCACACACACACATGAAGTTTCCTTCCAACAGGTGAGTTGGTAAGAAAGAGTCCTCGCTATGTACAGTGAATCAGAGAAGCTGGATGCAGTGCTGGCTTGAGGCACGAGCTCAGTGCCTCTATCTGGAAGTGTCCATGTTCTCCTCCTTAAAGTTACTGCAGTGCTCTATAACTTTCCTATGGATAAAACAAGGACAAGGAGAGCAGGGTTAGTTTAAAGGTTTTCACACGACCGTTGTGGGACAGTAGAATGCTTCAGGGAATGCCCGCTGCCCCCCCACGGGGCAGATACTCCCAGCCCACATCCACCTCTTCAATACTCATCCTGCACGTACGAAATTACAGCTCTCAGTTTGCCAGGGATTAGAAACTGCAGCTGGCACTTACACCCCCAACAGAATGACTCCAAAGAAAGGTCATGTAACGCAGTGAGCTGGGGAAGCTCACAAAGGTGATGGACTCTCTCCACCTTTTAAAAACACTCTCATTTTAACAGTGCAGTCAGCAAGTTTAGTGACAGGCCAGAACGTTTTGGACAGGGACCCCACACAAGTATGGAGAGCAGTGATGACTGGAGACTCTCGGTGTAAGATGTCATTAGCAATGTGGCTCCCTGTCCAACAAGCCACTTCTGTAACCAATTTCCATCAACCCGGAACGATCTGTGTGTACTGGCAACTGACACCTCTTCGGTCTTCTGTTTTCATCCTCTTTTTCCTGTTCTTCTCCTGTGTTCACTTCTCACTCCTCACACACATCAGCACAGGCCTTTCTTTGGTAGCATTACTTGATGTACAAGAATAATAACTAAAATAAAGCTAAATTGAATATTTTATGATAGTGCATTGGTTTCCTACCGGGCCATTTCCTTGGTCTCTTGCCGTGCTGAGGCCATTTTAATCATGTCCTTCAGAAGGGGAATCCCACCTTCTTTGATCAGCAGTGGGCAGTACTTGTCAGCTGCAGAGAAAAGAATAAACGAGTCCTTGTGAAGCTTCACAGGAGCGCTACAAAGGGCGGCAGGAGGGGAAGGAGAAGCCTGTGGCCTGAGAAGCCACAAAACTTTTCTGTTTTATGGAGCCAGCCTGCTCAGGGTGCCCTGGCTGTGAAAACAACAGACACAAAATGGCTGAGAACATAAGAGCATGGCCAGAAGGATCAAAACATTGAAAGAATTTCCTACACACTAAGTCTCTTCTTTTTCTTTTTGTTTGGCTGTGCTGCCTGTGCATTCCTGCATCATTCAAAGAAAGTTCTCTCTACCTACATAGCTAAACTGGGAAGATGACTTCTGCTAAAAGCTCAAATCCACACTCTCAACTTTTACAGCACAGTGGACGTGATTTCGAAACGGAAACTTACGGTAGACGGAGACCAGGTTATACAGGGCCCAGGTAGCCCAGTGCTGGCTGACTGGGGAGATCCCTTGTGGAAGAAGTCGAAGGATTGGTTCAAATGACCTGCACAGAAATATGGAGAAGTTGTTAAAAATCCCAGAGCTGCCTCTTCCAGCATCTTTGCCACTCAGAGCAATACAAACGCTGTGCTCATAGATACCATGGCAGTAAATCCATGGCCATGGCAAAGATTCCTGTGTCACACGGTGATCCTGGCAGCCTGGCAGGCCCTACCCCTTCAGCGCTAATGTCCTGCCCAGCTAAATAGCTGCAACGAATGCAACCGAGTCCAAGATCTGATTTCCATCCGCTGTCAGTCATTTTCTCGTGACAGCTGAAACCTGACAGTGTGGACCTTTCTGTAGAGGGGCCATAGAAAGTTACAGGCAGCCAAAGCTGGCTGCTCACCTGCAACGGTTGCTGTGTTTCTTCTGACAACAATAATGTGTCTACGCTGTGGCTCACGCAACGAAATGCCATTCGTTCTGGATCCCTGCCAGGCACTATGGGGAATACAGAGTACCTGACAGCCTCTTACAGGAAGGGCTTTGGAGGATGCCACCAGCTGTATTAACCCTTGGGATTTCTGGGAACTGCATCTAAATATTCCCCAGAGGAGACTGAAAGCTGCAGCAATCCACGTGACCGTCAGAAGCAGACAGATTTAAGGAGGTGCGAAGGACGGCAGTCTCAGGGGACAACACGTGGGCTGTCCCAGATCATCAGATCATGGCTTTCCATCCGAAACATGCAGGAGAAATTCTGTTGGCCTCCCACACTTTTCCCATAGGAACTGCCAGGCAAGGTGTCTAATTCCAGCAGCCTGTGTAACATGTTTCAAAGGAAGATGTGAAATCCTCACTATGCCCCTGAGGAAGTTTTGCCTTCACTCTAAGCAGAGCCTCCATGCTGGGCTCTTCCTCTTCCCCCCTCTGTGCTGGTGCTTGCTTCCCATGACAATCCTGGCTCCTAGGTGAGTAGGCCAAACTTTTCCATTCCTCACCTGTAGTTAATATTTCTCCTGGAGTTGATATCCCAGCTCTGGATGGCTGCCCACATCCTCTTTACAACTTCCTCTCGGTGGGGCTCACATATACCCCAAGCCTCTGGACCATCAAACATGATATGGGAGAGCACACCACAGGCATTATAGGACACCTCAATCCCATCTGCTTTGCTCTCCAGCAGGTTGCTGCCAAGAGAGAAGAGATCATTTAGAGGTGCTGATGCACCAAAGGTTTAAAAGTCTCCAGGTGACTGAGGAGCAGAGCTCCAGAGCATTCACCCTGCCCCAGCCCCGCTGTTCGTTAGCCAGGTGCTCACCTGAACACACTGATGAACTGGGAGGTCATGAGCTGCGGGCGCAGCTCCTTCACCTCTGCTACGTTGCCCAGGAGGCCCAGCATGTTGCGATGCAGCTCCTGTTTCTCTGGGAACTCCTAAGCAAGCAAGCAAAGAACAGGATTATACAAAAGTAGGGCCATGGCGACATTGAGAGCAAGCAACCCTGGAAAAAGATTGTACAGCGTGTCTAGAAAGGCTGAGTATTTTCAGGTCGTCAGCAATGGTTCTTTAGTAGATGCTACATGGGATCTTGGGTGTTCATGGCACGTGTGAAAGGAATCAAGGACGGGATCCACTTCTCACTGCTGCTCTGCTGCAGGGAGACGTACAAGAAAGGCAGAGAGGAAGACTTATTGAGTGTAAGTTTGTTTCTCCATTCTACTACTGGTTGAGTGGATGGATGTGAGAAAGAAGAAAACATGCAAGCTTTTTCTTTTCTGTTTGTGCGGCATAGGAAGTACTGCTTATAGATCAGTGCAGCCAGAGATCCTGGCCAGGCATCTGCATCTCCGCTGCCAACGTCAGCATTCCTCTGGAGGAAACCAGATGTACTTACTTTCAAGCACTCCAAGAACAGTTTCATGCCGCTGTAGTTAAGGAACATCTCACAGTTGTCAGGGGTCTCATCAGTGATGTTCCAGAGTGCGCTCCAGGAGAACTCCATCACCTGATCACACTACAGAGCCAAAGAGAAAGGGACAGAGGCAGAGCTTCACTTATGGGAACCCAGTGCAAACCAATCCCTTGTGTTTCCTCTCTGCCATCACCCTAGATGGCTCCAGAGGTAAGAAAACCTTGTTATTCACTTTCAACTTGTCAGCAAGTGGGTTTTTGTTTAATATTTTTGCCTCCCTGTCACATTCCAATCACCCCCACCCTAGCACAGGAAATTCTGCAGCATCAGCTGAGATGTCTTGTGTTTGTTAGAGAAGCTGAGCTGGCACTCCAGACTGACCTCTGTGCCTAAGTCAGGCTGAGGAGAAAATACTCTGTACATACATTTTCTGGGGAAAACACTCACCGTTTTATCAGCCAACTTCTTCTGAATCAACTTCAGCATTGTCTGTGGGCAGAGGAAGGAGAAGAGTGAGAAACAGTCCAAGAATCATAGAACTAAAACTAACTGCTGCACTGCAGCTGGTTTTCAGGTATATACAGTTTTGATCCTTTGTAGACAACCTACTTGGTATCTCTTTCTCTGACCCTGTGGGACCAGGTTATGTTCAGTGTTGCATGTATTCACAGAACTGAACTATGTTGCTGAGCTGTCAAGTCTGCAGTCAAGTCAGTTTTGACCTGCATGACTAAGTCTAGAACGTGGCATAACTGCACCAAAGCAGTTGCAGTTGCTGCTGCAAACTTGGGGAGATGCAGAAGGAGCTGGTCATGAGGTGGTACCAGCTCTGGAAATAATATGATATGGCAAAGAGATAAGGTATAAGGTTACGCGGCTTCCCTGCTCTCACGGACAGCCCGTCTCTGAGATCAGGACTTCCCGTGCTGGTCACCCAGTACAAGATGCCACGGGGAGGGGAAGGTTCCAGGAGAGGTTGGCAGTGCTGGGACACCAGCTCCCTCCTGTGACACTGTACGGTTGGGTCACTGGCTGGATGAATTTGGTGGACTCCTGCAAGGGAATTGTGCTGGCCCGGATTAAGGATAAGTAGACACCTTGGGACCATACCAACCATGACAAACCCCATCTTTCCCACAGCTTCTTTATGATCGTTGTCCACCTGGCAGACCAAAGCGTTACAGAGGTGCACAGCGATGCGCTGGATAGACTCATCCTGCCGGCTCTGGTTGAGGATGTTCAGCAGCAGCTCGTTGACTCGACGGTACTGGAACTCCAGCTCCTCGGGAATGCTGAAGTTACACAGTGTCAGGCAGCAGTTTCGCTGTACCTGGGTCAAAAGGAAGCAAACACTGCACCAAATGGCTACAAAAACATGGAGCCCATCATCTCATGTTTCCTTGGTACTGAAACCATCTTTTTGTTTGACTATGACCACTAACATTTCTGTTACTCTCCTATTTAGCACTGTGCTTTAGTTGTGCTCAATCGGTACCATCTTCTCACTGCCACTCTGGTCTCACATGGCCAAATGGTCACCCAGCGCCCATCACTTCCCAAGCCAGTTCCTCGCTGCCTGTAAGCTCTCTACACAGCAGTTGCCATTCTGGGAGTGTATCGCAGTGTATAACGTCAGCTTGATTCCAGTACAGCGTGCTGGGGTGGTGTTTCTTTCTGTTGACTCAACACCTGCACCCTTTCCACCCCACAGTCAGTGCTGGATGTCTATGCTGTGTGTCGTATATGCCCTTTGACCACTACCATCAGATAAAAAGGAGCCTTGCTATCATCATTTTCTTCTCTTTGCTCTGGAGAACATTGTATGGACAAGGAGAACACTGCATGTAATCTCATTGCTGAGTAAAGGCAAGCAGCAGATCTGGGCAACACCTCCTCTGGTATCTGCCTTGGCCCATGTCCTGGAGGTTTAGAAGAACTGATCCTAACACCGGGCTGAAGACTTAATACAGGGAGGGAGGACGTGGGAGCTGAAGGAGGCTGAGCCGCTCTTACCGTGACTTCCTGGTAGGACTCCATGCCGTTCAGCACCACCTGGATGACCTGGCGCCGCAGCTTTACGCTCTGCTCCATGCGGTATTCGGAGTTGGTCAAGTAGAACAGGGCTGCGCTGCCCGTCACCTGGATGTTTTTGTCGTCCTTGTGGCACCTGAGGGCTGTGATCACCAGCTGCAGAGAAGCAACATGAAGCTTCAGTGCCACTGACTTGCTGTTGAGTCTTGATGTGACCATTACAGCTGTGTGGGGCCAAGACTGTTACACCTGCAAGGAACGTGTGGCCCAGGCATTGCAGGAACATGCTTACGGCATGAAGGTGCCCAGTTCCACTGCACCACTGGAACTTTCTCCAGAATGGCATGATATGGTGTCCCAGGTTGAAGAAAAGCCTGGGACAGTGACATTTCCCTTGTCAGGGTGAGGTAAATGCTCGCATGGGGCTCACCTGAAGGGCTCGCAGCAGCTGGCTGCAGCGTTCGATACGGGCGATGTCAAAAAGGAGGTTGATGGCCCGGGAAGTGATTTCTGGCCGGTGTTCGGTGTAAGCCTCAATAGCGTTCAGGACTTGCTCTTCATTCTTGTCTCCACTCACCTGGCATGGAGGAACAAAAAGAGTCAGGGAAGAAACAGTGAAAGAGGAAAACCAATGTGAGAAGGGAACTCTGAGGGTAGATCTGGAAGGTCAAAGGGTACAACTTCCCTCCAACCTCCTACCAGAATTAGGCCCAGGATGAGAGCAAAGAGACTGAGTCACTTCTTAGCCCAGAGGGATAAGAAATGGCACCTTTGGGCCACAAGCAAGACTCCTATTGCCTTAAATCCTTTTCTTTTAGTCACAGACGTGGTCCTTCGGGCCAGATGATTTTTGCATGCCCATTTCCAAGAGGTGTGTTTTTTAAACCTTGTAAAAACCACGTGGGGACCAGGTCTTGCTTTCTGGCAGTTTTCCTGCATTGTCAAGTAGCTGTTGAAAGGTCAGAGCTCAGTTGTCACACACAAGACCCTAAGAAGACTCTACGAGCAGCCAGTAATTTTCATGTTCTCACAATTTTACCAAGCACCTATTGCCAATATTCTTGTGGCCTCATTACCTTGTAGGCTGGAATATGTGTCAGACGGCAGAGAGATGTTTCAAAAAGGCCCAAGAACTGGAGTGGTCGTTTCAGACCCCGGAACGGAGCGATGCTGCTCTTTGCTGGCTCAATGCTGAGGAAAAAAAGAAAACAACCAAAAAACAAGATCACTCATGTTGGTGCTGGCTTTCTTTTTCACCAGTGCAGTGGAAAGGAGCCAGTACTGTCCCAGTCATTTGCTTCAGTGTTTGGGGAACAGGAGGGCAGAGCTCTGGTAGAAAACCCAGACCTCTGGGTGTGCCCCTACTGAAGGGCACCAGGATTTTCAAAGGCTGATCTGCCCAGCACCCAGGTCAAATCTGAAAATATGCCTTTAGATTCTAGGTTCCTAAAACACTCAGCCTTCCTATGAAAACTGATGTGTAGAAATGTTCTGTCTTGGAAGTGCCTGGATTTCAATGAGGGTAAGAATGTTTCATGTAGAAAATGTGTAAAGGGCTCTGGAGTCCTTTCAGAAGAAATATAAATCTCTGCAAGAGACACCTGGAAAACGTGTGGGGAGAACAACTGAAACACTTCAGGTATGTACAGGAGGCAGGTAGGTTGACTTTTTCTTACTCTTAGAAGTCCTTACATGTGTCACATAAAAGAACCACAGCTGATTCCCATACAAGTCTTTAGCATCAGGAGAAACTAGCAACAGCTGTATCCTGCTTTTTAGTATTAATTAGACCTACAGAATGGGGAAGCTCAGAAGAGGGAGCTGTTCTTTATTCCTCTTTGATTAATCCATCCACCCAAGCAGTCCTCAGAAATCGCTGCTTCCTTACCTCGTCTGGCCCATCTTCTCTTCCATGCTTGGGATAGTGCAGTTCTCCAGCATGGTGTGCCCTGAGATATCGAGCGACGTGAGGTTTACCAAGTTTTCCACAAACAGGTTTAGAACCCGCCGGGTCAGCTTGAATTTGTAATAACTGGACAGATGGTCTCGGGAGATATCCAAGTGCCTGCGAACAACAGAGAGCAGCTCAGAGCCTGGAAAGCATTAGCTGGTGTTTCTGCCTATCTACCAGAGGAAGATGACAAGGCAAGTGTGATGATTATGTATTTCTTATGATTATTATTTCCTTCACGAGATACAGGAATGTGGTTCTGTAGCATCTGGCCCTGTGTCTAACCGAAGCACACAGATATCTGGTAGAGGTCTACTTAGGATGGAGCACAATTAATCATGTGGCCACACAGCACAAAGAAAATTGCTCCAGGCTCAGGAACTGCCTTTCCCAAGCTCCATCACTGCAGCCACCTGCGCATTTCTGCCTGGCAGTTCAGATGTGCTACAGGATCTTTGCATCCCCAGAAATGTACGTCGTCTCATCCCACAAATTAAGCTACTCCAGATTTTTGTCTGCTTCCCCAATCTTGTATTTTTCACACTGCAGGCTGTTACTCTGCCCTGATTTCACTTATCTTCAGGTATTTAAATGCTTAAGCTTTGGGGAAAAGCTGAGGCTAAGGGAGTGGTGGGACAAATTGAGCAGTGATCGTGTGCGGGTTGGGTCCCGTACAGGACAGGAGCTGCTCTTGCCCACTGAGCAGTAACCGAGACCCCTGGTGGAGACTTTTCTAAACTGCCTAAGACAGGGGCCAACACCCTGCTCACAGGTGTCTTCTACCTGTTGTAGACCAAGTCTCATTGCAAGTAACTGAGAGTTAAAGTACTTGGATTTAGCAAATATTACCCAGAATGTTCCCTGAGACTCCCAGGGCATATGCTAACGCAGTCCCCTCCAGTGTCTGCAGGCAGCACAGCCCATACTAACTAAACCACTGCTGAGTATCCTTTGTGTGACTAGTGAGGCCCTTCTCTGCCTTGGAAAGTCCTGGATCCCTTTCTTGATACCACTGTGAAGTCTGAATAGCAATCGTCTCAGCTCTGCTTCAGGAGGTATTTTCACTGTCAACACTGTTGCGTCAGGAGTGCCTGTTTATTTACACCGTTCGTTCCCTTGGCTGCACGGTCCGTGCACAGTGCCCTGCCACCGAGCACAGGAGCAGGCCAAGCTCAGAGTTTTTCTTGGTGTTATCTCAGAGCCAGGCTTAAAGTTTGGACATTCCTGTTTCACGAGTGGTCTGGAGAATTGAGTTTCACAGTGTGATTATCGTGATATTAGTACAGGTACGCATCTGTGGTCATTTTTTTGCTATCTCTCAAGCATCCTGCTGTTCTTTTTTATTTGGCCAGAGAAGCGTGGTTGGGTTTGATTGGGATTTTGTGGTTGGTTGGTTGTGAAGTTTTGTTGCTGTGGTGGGTTTTTTTGTTAGTTTGTGTGTGCACGCGGTTCTGTTGTGGGGTTTGGTTTTGAGGGGGTGAAGGAGGGTAGGGTGTGGTGTTTTTTGCTTTTCCAAGAGGGAGTTTCTGCTAAGTGATGTTCTTTTGCAAGCAAAATGCAGGTTGGCTTTAGGCATGTCAGACATGTATAGCGAGCCAACAAGTGAGCCTGTTCATGGGAAGGTTTCTAACTTGACACGAGCAGTGGGTGGCTTTCCATTAGCAGGCACATAGACCATTCCTGAAAGACCTTTCCCTATCAGCAGGAAAAGGATAAACAAGGAAGAACAGATCTGCTGACCTGAGCTTGCGAAGCTGTGCGATCACTTGGATGTGTTCCTCTGAAAGGTCCATGTTGTAAAGCACTAAGGAAACTAGACTGTCCTTCCACTGGGTCAGAAACCCCACATCGTTCAGCTGGATCCCAGAGAGATCAAGAGCTGCAAGGGAGGCCAAAGGCCGAAGCAACGTCTCCACATTTACCCCTTCAATCAAGCGGCCCAGGTTCAGGAAGCGCAAGCGGCTGAAGCCTTCAAAAGTAAAGTCCTTGACCAAGACTTGGCGCGTGGGGTTCACCAAACAGTCATCTTCACAGCCTCCGGGGTTCTCCTCCTCGTAGAAGATATTGCAGCAGCCAAAGAGGCTCAGGGAGATAAGCGTGTGGCTGAAGCTCACCAAGGTTTGCAGACTCTTGGCTGTCAGCTTCTCACAGTTAGTCAAGTAGAGCTCAACAAGATCCTGGAAGATGGGAAATCAAAGTTAGAAAGACTTCACAGGCAGAATGTCCACCTCGTTCTCTAAACCCCCCCCTTCACTGGGAGAGACTGAAACTACGTGTCACTAACTAGACCAGTGTCCCCATGCTGATCCCTACAGTGGCTCTAGGAGCGGTGAAGAGAGAAGCTGAGCTTGTCCCAAAGAAAATTTGGCCAGTGAAGGACCGAGTATGGGGAATCTCAGGGCGCCTGTGCAACAGTGCTGCTGTGTGAAGTGGCAGTGGGAGCTGTTGTTGGTGCAATACCACCTGCTTCCTGATGGCTTCCAGGTCCTGGTCCTGCACAATTTGCTCACGCAAGTGGATCCGAGCCAGCCTGGTGCTCCGAGGATCTGAGAACAGGGTGAAGAAGCTTTCATGGGGTTCAAAGATGCTGTCTGTCTTCACCAGCTCCACGTACCTGTGTTGGAGCAACAGCGTTAGCACAGCACGACACAAAGGCTCAGCTACAGCTCTAGCTACTTCACTGGCTATGAGAAAATGCCACCAAGTGTGTGAGCACACTTGGGCTCCCTGCTGATCATCCAGAATAGCCTTTGAGGTAACAGCAGCAAGCCTGTTACCTCTTCTTGCACACAAATAATAAGCCTGGGGAAAATCTCAGGCAAAGATTTGTGCAAGGTCACCTGTGTATGTGAGCAAACTGGAATCTGGCAAGCACAGATGCCAGGATATTTTTCCCCTAGCTGTTTAAAGATAGCAATATTTTTTTTTTTCCCCCAGAAAACTAGCCAGGCAAAGTTCTCTGCCAGACTTTGTGGGCAGGAGTTCAGCCAAGAGAGAATGTGATAGCCAAATTATATAGATCCCTGGAAACAGGTTGTTTTGTAAAGCTATGGGAGAAGCAGCCTTAACATTAAATATGTTAGCACTTTGCCCGCTTATTTTTTTGGTTTGATAGAGAAATGTAATGATTCGGTGCTGGGAAATGGGAAGGCTTCTTTGCTTACTGATGTTCTTGGAAGAAGCAGTGACTGTTTTGCTCTGGGTTTACCTACATGGAAATGGTGATTTCCACAGAAACTATAATACAGTAACCCTGGGGACACTTTGTCCTGAAGTTAATGCAAATCCTTATTTCCAATATGAGGGGGGAAAAAAAATGTCCTATGAATTCTTCCACATCTTTTTTCCCCTTTCCCATCACTCTTTCTAGAGAACTACGCTCGCCTTCCCTGAGCTCCCAGCTCCTTCCCAAACCAAACAGCTTCTCCACACCCTGAAACATACTCGTTGACAAGTTTGTCACAAATCTCGCTTGGCAAGAATATGTCGGGATGGAGCCGGAGAGTTTCATTGTCCAGCAGGTAGCAGAGAGTCCCCTCCAGGTTGCGAAGGCAGTAATCCGTGCACAAGGCCATTAGCGTCTCGGGGCTATCAGATGCCATCTTGAGGGAAGTTATGGGAAGAGGAAGAGCAGAAGGAAGCTTTGGATTCAGTAGATCCTCAAATTAAGTTCCAGGATGAATTTACAGGGACATCAGGACAGCTACAACCAGAAGGGGGAAAAAAAAAAGGCAGCATTGAGAAAGGCACACTGGCAAGTGTCCTGCAAAGCTCTTGCACCAGCAGGATGTTGATAGTTGTATTTCCAGCCCATCATTTGCTGACCTCAAAAGAACCTGCAGCACTCTGGCCTCTCTGGCAGTATGCCCTTAATTCCTTGGTGTCCCCACCCCCAGGGGACACTGTGGGAATGAGTTAACACAAAACATGTTTGGAATTGAGGCTACACAGCAAGAAAATGTTTCCTTATCGCAGGGGTTATCTGGCTGACAAAGGCGCTTGGAGAGGGAAGTGGCAGAAACCGCATTGCTTGGTTTCCTTTGGGGTGGGCTGGATAAACCACCAGAAAATTTACTGTCAGGATAATCTCTTGCATAGCCCCACTGGGATCTGCTGGCCCCACATCTTGTGCCTGTAATTCTGTTTGACGTGGTTCTAAGTGAAATGTCATGTTCAAGCTCAATGTTTCTCCGCAGTGCCAAGCCAGAGCTTCATGTAAGTCCATGAACTAGACCATGAAATGGATCAGAAGCCAGAGGGAAACACACAGACTAGTCTGGCTTCCCGTTGAGCACAGTCTAAAGCGAGGCTTAGGTACATCCTGGGCATCTGTACATCCAGCTCCCTGGGACTTGCTCACCCAAACCATTTCAAGTCTCTCACAAAAAGGTGTGAGTGGAAAAAGGCAAGACACTTCTGCCCTTCTTTTCTCTTTCTACAGGATAAAGAAGGATGGGTGAGGCAGACAATCAATGAGGGAAAGCTATTCCTGTCTATTTTCTTATTCAAAAAAATCTTGCAGCTCTAGCATTAACACTCTTGCTGGCACTGAAGGAAAGCTTGCTGCTGCCTTGGAAGTGTTCAGCAGAAGTGACTGAAGAACAACACCACCATTTCACTTTCAAAGGGTCAAATCACATCAGAAGCCACCCTAACGTGAACCCTTCTTTCTATTTCCATGGACACATTCCCTCCTCCCCTTCAGATGATCTGTTCAGCTGCTGCCTGGGTGATGACACCCATACGAAGGACCAGTTAAGGCTGTGGACAAGATGACCTTTCAAATTTGGGCACCAAATGGTCTCTATGGGTGACAGCGCAGCCGTGAGTGAGCCTGCCCAGCAGCCCGGGCTCCCAGCCTTCTGATCCCTCCCTGCGCTGCAGAGTGGATTTCCACGCAAACATGGAGGCAGCACAAGTCTGAAATCAAAGCTCCTTTCTTCCTTGTTTCTGTGTTTCATTAAATAGTTTTGTTTTGCTTTGTTTCCCAAGGGTGCACTTCAGTGCCAGGGACAAAGAGCTGGCCAAGGAATTAAGCTGAGACTCAAATGAGCTTCTCAAAAAGCAAGTGGAGATGGGCAGAACTGCTCCTTGTTCAGCCATGGAGGAGCAGCTGTGCCGGACCCCTCCTGAGGTATGTGCACCCCCAGCCTTGTATTCCTGGGCCAAACCCCATTCCAGTGCAAGTGGACAAACAGGCCACTGTGCACACAGGATCGTCTTGCTGGTCAGGAGGTCCCGGCTCAGGGAATGCAGCTGGAAGGATGCTGTCCTGCACTGTGTCTGCTTTGGAGACGAATCTGCTTCACCTCCAGAACAAGTCCCTCTTGCAAATTTTGCCTGAAGCTTCCTTGAGAGAATCTTTCCAGAAAGGCAAGATCAACAGGAAGACCGGAACCTGCTGGGAAACGCGTTCTGCTGTCCCTACCAGTTCCCCTGTGCCACCAGACGGAAGGTCCCTGCAGCCAGTGTCTTTCGCTGTTTACTACTAATGGTCGGAGAACTCGAAAACAAACTCCCATTGACAATCTGTTATCACGTGCAGCTGGAAACGGCCAGTGCTTGGGACTTGTCCAAGCAGCTCCGAGCACTAAAAGGCGAGAACTGCCGTCCTGTGGCTCTGACAACCCACTCGTCCCTCCCTGCCGAGACCAGCACAACAGAGCCGGGTGATCCCAGCCCTGAAGAAATCAGCTGTGCTTTAACTTCTGAGCTCCCTGTGATCCACCACCGAAATCCCAGACTGAAGGCTAATAGAAAGTAGTTAAACCATCCCAGTAAAACAACACCAAGGCATTCATCCTCATGATTTATTAGGGATATGTGAGTCGCATCAAGAGTTGCTGCTGTGACCTTTTGTACAGGACGTGACACAAGCTGTCTGTCCCTCCTTGGTTAGACTCAAGACATGACGTGTGGGTGGGGGGAGATGGAAGCAGAGGGCTGAGCTGCACTGAGCAATATTGTCAGGAGCTGGACTCAATGATCCTTGTGGGTCCCTTCCAACTTGGGACATTCTGTGATTGTCTCTAGTTATAAGCTCAGTGTGTTGATAAAAATAAATGAACTAGAGATGCTGACAAATCATTAACATTTGCCTAATCACTATCCTTAGCAAGCTGCCCACTGGGCAGACTGGCACCAGTGTGTTCCACTGCACAGGTGTTTTTGAAGGCTCAAAGACAGATACGTGAAACACGCTGAAAATTCAAGTGCAGGAATTGAAAAGTGACTAGAACAACAGCTGCTAATAGTTTTTCCAATTTATTTTTCTAATGGATTTGCTTCTATCTTAATGCGTGAGAATTGAGTCCCTTGGAGATGCAGGAGGAGGCATATAAAAGCCTGTAGACCCAGCTATGCCCAGAAGTAGCCCTCCCCGTGGAGTAACGACACCCTCCTGCCATCCACGGGCCCGAAGGAAGCTGTAGAATATGCAGCTTTGCTCTCCCCCATCACCAGCCTTCCAGGTCCTGCCAGCCTCTTTGGCAAACATTGCTTATTTTTGGGCTATATCTGTATTGTTATGGCATTTCAGGCTGCACCGGCACGCGAGACTTGGCACTCCTGGGGCCGCCCGTGCCAATATTCGCTACCTTGGACTTCAGACTGATCTTCTCTCCCAGCCTCTCTCTCCAGGCGGCTGCCCAAAGCCAAGCCTGACTCACTGTGGCTCCACGCCAGTGACATAACGTTTATGCTGTTGCTACAAAAATGATTGGCAAAGCTCACTTTTCCAGCATCAGGGACTTGTCCAAGAAGAGGGCAAACAATACGCGCTGACATGAACTGATTGCAATGACTTTAGAATAACAAATCTAATGTAAATGCAGAGTTTGGCACAAGTTACATTTTTAAGGAAAACTGCACTGTCATTTTAGCTGGCATCTTACAGCTGCAAATCCTTGTGTTTTTATTAATTGATTGGTCATTGCAGCTTTTGTGGGGAAATGCCATCCCTGACACTGAAGTAGAAGCAGGTTGAACTATTCTGTGGCCCAGCAAAACCTGCCATTTCCAAACTCATCAGCCTGCCGAGACCAATATCATAAATGAGACAACTTGTGCTGGCTAGGAAACATGTTGAACTTTGTACCTGCCTGCTGTAAAGATGGCCCTTTGGCTGACTAAACCATATCATGGATTTTCTTTCCAAAAGGTCACCTACCCGAGGACACTCCGGGAGCCCCTGGGTGACGGTTTCCTGAGCACCGCTGGACTGCGCTGGGCTCTGACAGCCCTGGCAGCCCCTTCACCAGCCTGCAGGCAGGTCTGGTCCCAACCCCAAACCCCACAGGGGGCTCCGGAGCGCTTCCCGAGGCCACTGTCTGCTCCCGAGGCACAGAGGTCACCTCCCCGGGGCTCCTCCCGGCAGGGCTGATGCGGCTCTGGGCCCTGCCCGCCGGGGCTCGGTGCTCCCGGGGAGGGGATGTGGGCTCGGCCGGTGGGGCACCGTGCGGCGCTGCCGGGGCCAGCGGTTCCACGGGGGCGGCGCTGCCCCCGCAGCCCTCGGCGGGCAGGCCCGGTGCCGCCGGGGAGGGCGAGCCCCGAGGGTCGGGTGGAGGAGGGGGCCGCCGGCACTCACCTGGCGCCAGGCCCCGGCCCGGCGCGGCCGATGCGGGGCGGCGGGAGTCCCGGTTGGTCCCGGCGCCGCTCCCCGGGGCGGGCAGGGGGTTCCCGTCCTGCTCGGGCCCGCTCCCCCCGCCACGGCCTCCGCTGTCAACAAACCTGCCGTCACTTCCGCCAGCCGGGCCGTCCGCGCCGGAAGCGCCGCCGCTTTCCCCCCCGGGAACACCGGCCAGCCCGGAACGCTCGGGCCGCTCCCGCGCACCCCCCGGAGCCGGAAGGCAGCGGGGACTGCGGGCACCCAGCGCCTCCGCACGCACCGTGACGTCACCGTCTCCCGCAGCAGTGGCGTGACGTCACGAGTTGCGACCGTGACGTCACGGCAGTGCCATTCACCAATATAAGGCGCCTTTGAAGGAGGAATGTCGTTTTTACAACCGATCTGGCGTCTGACCCCCCACCCCAGTGCGGGAGAAGGGCTGAGAGACATCACACTAAAAACGCTTAATGTGAAACAAAGTCTCTTTGAACTAACCCTGGAATGCAAACTGATTCCTGTATTTACAGAAGTTAATCCAGGGGGCAGGGTGGCCAAAGAGCCACGAACCCGTATTTTAAATAGATTGATAAGGGGAAGGGGATTGTTAGAATTAGATGAATGAAGTATGTGAACTGAGGCAGGTGGCAGGTAGCCTGTAAACCCTGCCACGGAGGGAATTTGCAGCCAGGATTCGGGGGGATATAAGCAGGGGCTTTTTGCCCTGTTCCATGTGCCTACCTTTAGGCAGAACACCCGCTCTTGCCAACTTGTTACTAAAATGTGCTTCGCTGAGAGATCCTGCCTGGGCCTATTATTGGCAAGAGGATCGTTTCCTACACTGATAACATGGCCGTGCTGCTGCACGATGTCACGGCACAGGGCAGAGTGAGAAGCTGCTATCACACAACGACTTGTTTGGCAATGGCGTCCTGGCAGCACCTCCCCGGGGCTCCTCACGCTGCCTGGCCATCCCCTGTCCACACAGCCCCGTGGCCACCACCCAGGGGTTCCACCAGAACAAACCCCCAGCCCCACGTCTCCACACACCTCGCTCACGGCTGCTGCCACACGCCTCGCTGGTGGGCGCCATTGTTGCCGGCCTTGCTCATGGCTGCCATTTGTACAGGCGGTTGGCACCAGAGCTGGCCTGGGAGATGGTGATGGTTCCACAGGGTCCCCTTGGTGCTGGGTGGTCTGAGAAGCTCCAGCTGGGGGCTCGCTCCTGCCTGGGGGGGTCTTTTTGGAGACAGGCACCATTGGGAGCTGTAAGCACAGACAGGGAAGTCATTGAATCAGGGAAACATTTTGGTAGGAAGAGACACTCAAGATCATCGAGTCCAACTGTTACCCCATCCCTGCACTACTCCACGTCCCTGAGAACCTCATCTCCATCTGTTCAACCCGTCCAGGGATGGTGACTCCATCACTGCCCTGGGCAGCCTGTTCCAATGCCTGACAACCCTTTCCGAGAATAAATTGTTCCCTAGATCCAACCTCAACCTCCCCTGGTGCAACTTGAGGCCGTTTCCCCTGGTCCTGGCGCTTGTTCCTGGGGAGCAGAGCCCGACCCGCCCTGGCTCCAAGCTCCTTTCAGGCAGTTCAGAGATCAGAAGGTCTCCCCTAAGCTCCTGTTCTCCGGCTGAACCCCCCAGGTCCCTCAGCCGCTCCCATCACACTTGTGCTCCAGCCCCTCACCAGCTCCATTCCCTTCTTGCTTGTCCCGAGGGGCCCAAAACTGCCCCCAGGATTCGAGGTGCGGCCTCACCCTGAGTCCCCGATGCGGTGCCCCAGCCCTGGCCGGCCAGGTGGGCGTGCGATGCCGTGACAGGACAGCCCGGCCCGAAACCCCGCTCGCTCCCCACGCGGGGCGCGAAGCCCGACGAGCACGATCGCTGAGGCGGCCGCGGGGGCGGAGCCACCGCCGTTGGGTGGGTGTGGCGGGAGGGGCGTGGTCCTCGCGGCCACGCCCACCGCCCCGGGCAGGGTTTCCAGCCGGAGCGTTTCTGCGGCGCGCGGGGCAGGGGCCGCCATGTCGCGACTGCACCAGAGCCGGTGGGTGCTGGGGGTGGCTCGGGGAAGGGCGCCGGTAGCGAACTCTCTAACGGCTGTGGCTCCGCTTCTCCTTAGGATCGCGGACTTCCAGGAGGTGCTCGGCGAACCCACGGTGGCTCTGGCCAAGCTCCGTGAGCTCTGCTTCAGCGGTGAGCGGCCCGGCCGGGGGGAGCGCGCTGTGCACGGCCCCGGGGGGCGGTTGTGACCGGGGGCCTGTGCTGCCCCCGCGGGGCTCGGGGGTGCGGAGCCCCGGGGTGTCCGGCTGAGGCCCCCTCCGCAGCCCTTCTGAAAGCTGCTGGGAAGTGGCGGGTGCTGGAAACCCGGGGCTGGCGGGGGAGTTTTCAAGCCCAGGCTCCGCCAGGCCGCACCCGGCCTTCGGGCACAGCCGCAAACTTGCAGGAGAGCCCTTCCCTCCCTCTCTGAGGCGCCTGCGGGTTTCTTTGCTCCTGCTGTGGCTTGGCTGTCATCTGCATGGTCACCCGCTTTCTGCTTCTCCTTCTCCCGGCAAGTTTGGCACCGTCTGTAGCGTCCCTGTGAAAACTTCTTGCCCCCCAGGCAGGAAAAGCACCGCCTTGTCTGTGGGGTGGTGTGGGCAAAGCTGGGCTGACACGGCGATGGGGGCAATAACTAACGTGGTTTCCTCTCTGCCTGCTCTTCCACAGGAATCCCCTTCGACGGAGGTTTGCGCTGCCTGTGCTGGAAGGTGGGTTTTGCGTGGGGTGCTTTTGTTTCTGGTGAGGGATGCTTTGGGCACTTAAAACTGTAAACAAACAAAAAACCCAGAGCTTAAAAACCACTCAAAGTTGACAGTACTTTGTGGAGATCAGCATTGGCACGATCACAATAGCACTTACTGACATGGGACTGCCATCATAACTTGGATGATAGAAAGTGGCTGTCTGCTTTTTGCATGAGAGCAGCCCTCAGTGTTAAGCTAGGAGTGCATTTCAGTCGGGTTTGCTATTGATCAGTCCTCCAAATAGGTCTGTGTTGAAAACCAGTCCCCAAAATATCCCTGACTGTCCCTTGGCGAAGTAGTAGGCTTTCTGGAGAAAGCTCCTGGTATTTTCAGAGGGCCATTTCCAGCTGCTGCGTTTTGTTTGCCTATCTTACAGGTATAATAGCTCGTTCTCCAAATAGTGATTTGGGTGCATCTCTCTCTTGTACAGATACTTCTGAACTACCTCCCGTTAGAGAAGGCCTTATGGAGCTCTTTGCTGAAGAAGCAGAGGTGAGGACATTGGTACTTGCTCTGTTATTTCTAATTATAACTGCAGAGAAGGAGAATAGTTCCTTAAATAATTAAGTACTGTCACAGAATGAATTGTCCTCCTGTGCAGTGTGCTGTTCTGTAGGCTGTGTCCTGGGTTTGGTGGATTGGCCTCTTCAGCTGAACTTAAGAGAAAATCAGATACCTTCTGGCTGAGCAGGGTGGTCCAGAGAGATATTTGAACTAAGTTGGGCTGCTTATGTTGACTTAATCTTCTGCTTCATTGCAAATTCCTCTTTTCTTCCTTAAGGGATCTGTATTCCCAGTTCCTAAAGGAAATGATTATTCAGCCTGGGATCGCCAAAGCCAACCTGGGTGTTTCAAGGGAAGATGTGACATTAGAAGATCACGTAAGTGCTGTTAAACCTTTGTGTTGAAGAAAATCCCCCAGAGCTATAAACTTGCTCTGGACTCCATAACCCTGGGCTGCTCTTGGCTCTGTTCTTGCATTGTGGGAACTTTGCCCTGCCAGCAGGAGGGACGGTTCCTAGGTACCAGCACAGTGCCTGTGTTGGAGTAGCCTTCGGTGTGAATTATTGGCAGAGCACCAATAGTTGTGAAGTGAAGTGTTTTCAGCGATGCAAATGGCTCCTCCCCTCCTCTGGGGCAAGCTGCCCAGGCTGTGGGTCTGCTGGGGAAAGGGAGAGGCTGAGAGGAGGGACCTGCAGCACAGAGACGTTCTCCTGGGATGTTGGGTCCATGGGGGGACTCAGAGCAGGCTGCTCTGAGCAACGGGTCAAGTTGGACTATGGCACTGGTGGCAGGAGACTCAGTTCTGTTTCTGCTGCTGGCCTTTAATTGGCTGTTTTCTGCCTCGCTTGGCTTTTTCCTTCTCTGAAAGCGCTGTTAAGAGTGTATGTGTTGGGGGAGGGAATGAAGTAACTGATCAGAAGAGGCTGTAAAATGATACAACTGCTTCCATGACTTGTGCTGAACATTAACTTCTCTGCTAGCATAGACTCATCTGTGCCGCTGTGATCTCTGGACGCCTTGGCGCTCTAAAACCAGTGTGTTTGTAACGCTGCACACATTGGGAGATGTTACAGTGATCTCTGAATGTCTTGGAACATTGCGTTTTGTTTTGGTTTGTTTTTCTGCCTTCTCTCATTCAGTAGTTAACTCTGCCTGGATCTTGATGTGGAGAGAGGAAAGTGTGTCTGTCTGTGGAAGGGGAGTTAAGTTTGTCATATTGGAAAACTGGTCAGATACAGGATAGTTTGTTCATAGTAACATGTATTTCCTTCCTGGGTCCGATGGCCGTACTTTATCAGCCTCAGAGCTGAGGTGGAGGGAGATACTTGTGACTAATAACCAAAAGCACTCTTACTAAAGTACAAAGACCATCTTGGTTGTACGGGTTGGAGCAGCAATCAGGAATCTTGTTGATCCAGGATTGGATACCTGATTTGGGAACAAAGTCCTTAAGAAGCAGGTGACAAGGGTTTGGAAATGTTGGCTTCTGCCTCTCTTAAGTGAACCTGGGTGCTCACTTGTTTCACAAGTTCTGATCCACTTCCTAGAAAACCCTAAACGTAGCTAGTGGGAGAAAAACATAAATCTGATGCGTTAGCAGTGTGCTGGTAGTAGATGACAGAGGGACAGCAGAAATATTATTTAAATTTTACTGAGGATTTCGATACATATGAAACATGCTGGTTCTGTTTCTGTTTATTTCTTTAGCCTCTCAATCCAAACCCAGACAGTCGGTGGAACACTTACTTCAAGGATAATGAAGTGCTTCTCCAGATAGACAAAGATGTCAGGTACGTGAGGCACGATGACTCAGGTTTCTGAACCCAAGTGGCTTGGTTAACACTTTGTACTTTGAAAACAAAGTTTAATATTAAACCGAGCCTCATGTTCAACATGGGGCATGTACTTCCCTCTTCTTATGCCTGATTTCCCTCTGCATCCATCCTAGGAGGCTGTACCCCGACATGGCGTTCTTCCAGCGCCCAACGGACTACCCTTGCCTTTTAATCCTGGACCCCCAAAATGAGTTTGAGACGCTGCGCAAGCGGGTGGAACAAACCACGCTCAAGTCACAGACAGTGGCGCGAAACCGCAGTGGGGTTACAAATGTGAGATCTAGGTGGGGGCTGTCTGTGGGGCATGACGTCTCGGCTCATAAGGGGAAGGGTGTTTCTCGGGCTTTGTTCTGTTTCTCTGTGCTTGTGGGGTGGAATTGGGCAAACACCCCAGCGTATACTGTGTGTTTTGGTGGCTAAACAGCTTTGTGGAACCAGATGATGTGCCTGATGGTTGACAGGGAATTACAGGTATATTTATAATACTCCTAAGGGTTATTTTTTCCTGACTTTTGGTGAAAGTTGGAGTTGCAGGGAGATGTGAGTGTTTTATATTTGACATGTGCCTTTCTGTATGGGAACAAAACACTGAGGGGTTAATTTATTGAAGGTGAATTTACATAATCTTCCAGAACTGATCACATAAACCTGCAGTTAGGAAAAGAGCTGGGTATCTGCTCAAATCCATGTCAGCTCTTTCATGAGTATTGCGGTTCAAGCGCCACACGCTTTTGGGGAAGGTGGCTTTGCTACCACAGCAAATCTCTATGTTCTTTACACTACTAACAAAGAAGTGGAACTGCGGTGGTTCTGTACTGCGTGGGATCAGGTGGTGCAGTGATTCAGGGGAATTGTCTGGCACTACAGGCTGTTTCGTTCCTCGGGGTAGCCAGCACGAGGATGTTGGTGCCTTTGGGCTTCCCAAGTTACTTTTCTTGGTTTGTGTGAACACCGATGTGCTTGGTGTAAGCTGAATATTCTGGGAGGCTTTGTGTCTTAAAAATTTATCACATGTACAAAACTATCTGTGCCAGTTGGTTATTCTGAATCAACGTTACTCTTGCCTTGTTCTTCAGGTGAGCTCCCCTCTTAAAAGCACACCTAATTCTCTGAATGAGTATGAAGTTCTGCCCAACGGCTGCGAAGCTCACTGGGAAGTGGTGGAGCGAATCCTGTTCATCTATGCCAAGCTGAACCCCGGGATAGCGTACGTTCAGGGCATGAATGAAATCGTGGGGCCTCTTTACTACACCTTTGCTACAGATCCTAACAGTGAGTGGAAAGGTGAGAGACTCTTGGCTGCTCAGTAATGGCTGTTGTACTACGTGCTCTGTGTGTAAAGAACTGGGTTGGGAATAAGACTCTCTTTAAATGACTCTGTCTTGCCTGATTAGAGCCAAAAAGCAGATAGAGCAAGAAATGAGGAGTTCTGGGGACCACAGCAAATTGATAGAAACTCAGTGGTCTTGTGAGGGGTGAAGACATGGGAAGTGAGGATTTCTGAGAGGTTTTTCTTTGTTTTGAATGGATCTAAGTTGCACTTCCTGAAACTTAATATGTCTTTAGAAGCTCTTGTTTGCTTGTACTATATTTACCTGATAAAAGAAAGAACGGAATGGGAGTACTTTGGCTGTTGCTTCTACTTTGTGGGAGCTCTGAGGATATGTGCAGATGGCAGGAAGAGCAGATGGTGTTCTTGGGCACAGATAACTGGTTTGTGACCCCATGTCATGAAGACCTTGTGTTGCACACAGGGTCTGTATCTGCAGTGGCTCTGTAGACATTTCTAGTTAAAAAAAAGGTGTCTCATCTTGTCCCAGACCAAGCAAGCCCAAATCTTGTGGACTGTGCTATTTGAATCCAGTACAGCAAACAGATTATGGAGTGAGAACAGTTCGAAGTCTCTGTGCCTCTGTCAGTGATGCTTTCTCTATTCCCCCATCATTTTATTTTTAATTTGTTTTTCTCAGAACATGCTGAAGCTGACACGTTTTTCTGCTTTACCAATCTGATGGCTGAAATTCGGGACAACTTCATTAAGAGCCTGGATGATTCTCAGTGTGGTATTACCTACAAAATGGAGAAGGTCTATTCCACCCTGAAGGAGAAAGATGTGGAGCTGTATTTGAAACTGGTGAGGAGCTACATGTTTCATTCTGTGGGAATGGATGGAGTGGAGCTTAATAGCATGTTTAAATGTCAGCCAGTCTTGTTAAACTGTTACTGTGCTTGAATAGGAAGGTTGAGAGGGTGCACGAAGGGCTTTGCCTATAGGACACAGAGACTCTTTTATCGGTGAGCTGAAACAACCTCTCTTTGGAGTGAGCCCAGAGCAAGCTGACACAGCCAGGCTTTCCTCCCCTGCCTGACCAAAAACAAACAATAGTTGTTCCAAAGCTGCCAGCTGTGAGCCCTAAGGGACTTGGCCACGGTCCCTGGTTACCTGGGTTGAGATCTGGTAGGAGCTGGAGTGTCTTCTGGTTGTCAGGAAAAACAGGAGTTTTGCTCTAGAGTTCCTTGGAATTTGAGGTGACAGGAGTTGTGTCTCTGTCTTTAAAAACAAACCAAAAAACAACCCACTCCTTCCTGCAGGGGTCTCGGAGTGCATCGGGTTGATGTGGGGTTTGCAGAACGTCTAGAAGCAGCTTTTTTTGTAAACATCTTTAGGTCTTATAGGTCACCGTATGTGAAAGTCCAAGGAGAGTTTAGAATGCAAAGCTATTCCTGTTACTCTAACCTTCACCAAGTCACACTGAGATTTTTTTGCGTTCAGATAAATCCTGATGTATTTATCTTATAATCCAAAAGATGATCTGTCAGCACAGTGGCACAACCCACAATGTCAGCTGGTGGTGGAATCCATGGGCTGAAAATAAATGGCTTACTGTTTGGCCAGCAGGTAAGGGTTTTGGCCATGCACCAACAGATCCTTAAGAATATCATCAGTATCCTGAACTTGTTTGACCTTGTTTAAATGTATGGTCTCTTGGATTTGACACCAGAAAACAAGAAAGTTTCAGGCTAGAAGTGCTTACAGTGTGTTTTACTGGCCGTCAGTGTGAACTCTGTTCCATCTTTGTTTTGTTTTGTGAATAGTAAACCTGATAAATACAGGGCTTCTGGAAGGGAGAGGAAATCCTGACAACACGGTGCCTCTGCTAGAGGGGGAAGGCTGCGGCTTCACAGATAAAATGCTGTTCAACTGGGAACGTTAAAATTACTTGGCAGGTTTAACAGAACTAACACAGATAGTGCCTTTAGGAAGAAAAGCTTCCATGTTGTGGACAGAGAAGTGTTTTCTGGCTTGTTTGCAGACATGGCTGCATTTAAAATCTCTCTCAGTCTGGCTTGAACGTGAGAGTCTTCAAAAGAAGCGGTGGGTTTGCTGATGTTGCAGAACGAGTTGGCAGCTTGGAGCTGTATCAGGGTGGAGATGGGGATGGAAACATGGCGTGTGTCTCTTGTCCAAGAGCATGTACTCATTCTTTGCCTGGTGCATGTCTGACAGCAAGAACAGAACATCAAGCCCCAGTTCTTTGCCTTCCGCTGGCTGACACTGCTCTTGTCCCAAGAGTTCCTGCTGCCAGACGTCATCCGCATCTGGGACTCACTCTTTGCTGATGATAAGCGCTTTGATTTTCTTCTGCTCGTCTGTTGTGCCATGTTGACGTAAGTACGTAGGTAGCCTTCCTACTCTTCTCTTTCCCTCCTTTACCTAAATCCGTGGATCCAGGAGGCTTTTGTAGACTTGTGCTAAGGCATCTGGTGACTAGGTTGTAGTCACTGCTCAGTGGTAGCAAAATTGTTTTCAAAAGCTTCTATAAGAGCACAATGTAGCCTGTTTTTGAAGTTTTTCTGTAGAGTCAAAAGTAGCTGAAATAATTCCCATCTTCCAGACTAATCCGGGATCAGTTGCTGGAAGGAGACTTCACTCTGAACATGAGGCTGCTACAGGTAAGGATTAAACATGGTTGGCATAGGGAGCAATCTGAAGAGTCTGGAAATGGTGCTGGGAGGGAGGGTGATGGTCAGGGTATGCCTGGCTGAAGAGCAGTACCAGATTTCTGATGGTCACATGCAGAAAAATCTCAAGGTTGATCTTGCAGCGTGCTCTGGTCCCCACCACCCACTGGGACATCGAACTTGGGACAAATGGCTACTTTATCGTCCCTGGCCGTGATGTCTCTGCTCCCTGTGCTGTCGAGTTTTCAGTTCCACACACAGATGGTGGCTGTACACTGGTTTGTTGTCCTAGCTCTGTGAGGATCTCTTGCCTTCTTCCCCATTTTTAGTGCTACAGTAGCAATGGGCCTTATTTCATAGAGTAATATTCCTTCTGTATTCTTCCGCTGGTGGGGCACAGTGCTGCTGGCTGGAACCCATCGTTGCCATTAAAATAAAGCCTTTTGCTTACGCACGCATTCTAGCTGACCAAGAAATTGTCATAGACTAGAGATGTTTAATGTCTTTTGGTTTGCAAAAAATCAGATCTTTTCCAGCAAAGATGTGAAACCCTGTGTGACAGTGTTAGATGTATTGGCCAGGGGCTTTTGTTTAGTTCTGAGATCTGTCAGAGCCCAAGGTTGAAAACAGCTGCACTGAGCAGTAGGATATCTCAGATTCTGCCAGTTCCTGCTTTGGCTGTGCAAGATCCTGGCTTTGATAAGGCTCTCTGGCAGGAAGATAGCTTGGAGCAGGCCAGCTTACTGTAGCTTGGAGGACAAATTAAAAAAGCAAACAAACAAAAAGCTAAACCAAAACACCACCACACACACACAAAACCAACCAACCAGATGAAAAACAACCACAGACAACAAAACAACCTTCCTGAAGGGTATTGAGGCTCAATCAGTTACAAAAGAATAAACTTTTAGCTGTTAAGGGAGTAACTGAACATGGCAGTGTGTTGTGATAAGCTACGAATGCTGTTATCAAGGTTTGCCCTGCTTAGGTTGAACAATGTGTGCAAGAAACGCTGCATAGTCAATGATATGATTCTGTTTCTTTGACACAGGATTATCCTATCTCTGATGTTCATCTGATTTTGAAGAAGGCAAAGGAACTTCAAGATTCAAAGTAGTCCACGACCCCAACAAAAGGTGTCAGAGAAACTGTGTGGCAGCAGATCCCAGGAGATGCCCCTGTACAGTGTGGTGCATTGAAGCTCCTCATGGTCTCTGCAGGACTTCAGGTTTTGTGTTTGGGCTACTGGCCACCTTGAAGATTTCCTTCTACTCTATTTATTAGGTCAAGGACTGATGACTTCCCCATCTACTTGGGTCCCACACTCCAGATTTTTTCAAATCTCAAATGCCTCTGTGCTGCCAAAAGCAGTTCTTTGTATCTTACTTTTAATGACTTCAAAAATGGGGAGAAAGAAACCATCTGTCTGCATTTCCCCCAAGAGATGGACTCCTGTATCATGGAAGTAACACATGGAGTAACTTCTGATGGGTAAGGGACAGGCTGAGTCCAGTGGATTTTAGTGGGTGAGTATAGAAGGATCTTCCTCCTGCAAACAGAATGTATTCTGATGAAGTCACACATCCTGCTGTTCAAGTAGCTTCTGGATTCTTCTCCCTCCTGTCCACACTTGGCCATCCCTGGGATGTGCAAAAAAAAACCTTCTGTTGAGTGTCATCTGACAGCTGCGGTTTGGACCCATTTGCCTCAGAAAGAGACCTGAAGAAGCTGAGGTGGCAGGACACCATGACAGCTGGTGGCTTTGTGCTTTGAAACTGCCTGAATCCAGAATCGCCTTATCAACAAGGTCGCCTTGAAAGCAAGATTGTGGTGGTTTTAATCAATGGGTGAAGTATAGTTTGAAGTCAAGCCTTATATACGCACAGCCTTAGAGCAGGAGCTTGTTGCTGCACAGAAGCCTCAAGCTGCTTTCCTGGCTCTGAATTGGAGCATATCCAGCTACAATCAGGATTCTGAAATACAAGAAATGGATATCTAGCTGCATGCAATGAAGACAGCCGTATTTAGGGGCTTATGCAGGCACAGCACTGGGGTTTTCTGCCTCAGTGGCTTGCATAATACTGCCCTGCGCAAGCTCTGGTCACAGTAACCTTGATACTGTCTCATGGTACTTCTTGCCAGGAAGAGATATGGTACAGGTCTGACCTACCAGAGACCTTTTCTGGTGCAATCCAGTGGTCACACAAGCATTTCTGTCACTACCTGACTGTGGGGGCTGATCTGCTTCTCTATCCACTGCTCTTGTTGGAGTCACCGTCCTGCGTTGGAGACTTGTTCCTCCTGAGAGGGGAAACTGCTGCATTTCAAATACAGTGGAGGGGGCTCAGGTGAACGTCGACCAAGACACACTACGGAGAGAGCTGCTCACCTGCTGGCAGCGTCAAGCTGAGCAGAAACCGTAATCCTCTGAGGGAGAAACTGCCGGCACCCGGGTGCTTGGCTGCTGCGGAAGCTCTTGAGCGAACACTAATCCAGCGTGCTTTTCCCTTCTGTGCTGTGCTGCCTCACCTCTGTGTAGCTGTTGGACACTACAGTTTTTGGTATTTATGGATATTGATTTGTTAAAGGTCAGTCTTCTTTGTAAGAGCTGCTTAAGCTGCTGACGGCCTAGAATTGCCCTAGCAGGGGGGATGTTGTTGGCATTCAGCTTTTTTACTAGTGTTATTTCCTTTGCTGAAGGCCGGTTCTTCACAGGCTGCTGTAACTCTCACAGGGGAGAGTGGGGAGATGGGAGGACAGGTTGATGCAAGCACCTCTGTTCTTATTGGCAATCCCGAGCAACCTCTGCCTCTTCAGAAGATGCTCAAGTGACACTAGTGCAGCCGGGTGTTGCTGCTGTGGTGGAGCAAGAGCAACTGAGAACTTAAACCAATCTGTGATTAATACCTGTGGCTAAGTGTCCCTCTCTGCTGCAATCCTTTCTAGAGGGTCGAGGTTTCCTCCAAGAAATATGGAACTGGTAGACTGAGGCAGCTGTGTGGTGAAGCATGCTGTGGATGGATGTTCTTCCTGCCTTCTGGTGCTGAGCTATTCCAGGTGGTCTCATGGTCTCAGCTTTTGGGTACCCTGGACTAGCGAGGCCAGTTAAACCTCGTATGGCCAAAGGGCTGCCTGGTAGGCACAAGTGTAGAACTGGTGGGTCAGAGTCTTAGGCACAACTGGATCTCTTCCAAACACTTCTGCCTCAGAACTGCTCTAAATACTGCTGTAGCTCTCTCGCATTCTGTGGACAAGCTCTGCTTGCTCTTCCTACCCTGAATACCTGAGCTGTCCATTTTGAGTCCATGTCGCAAGTGCAGGGTTCCCTTATACTGTATTTGCTCACTGGTAACAGGAGCATCCATGAGAGTTCCTGGTCTGAATAGCCAGCAGTCTCCCTAAAATAACCTGAGAAGGCAGCAGGCAAATCAGGGTTGGAGAATTGCCTGTGATTGATCTTTTGCTTGTTCTTAAAGCAGCATTTGGGCTCTGAAATGGACCTTCTGTGGTAACATTGCCCAGCTCGGGATCAGGTTTTGTTCTGTAGCATCAAACACACCTGAGGAAGAGACAGGGCAGGCGGCTGCTCTGGCAGCTCAGGTGGGTGTGTGGGTGTCACGCTGTCTTCTCCCTTCTGAGGTGCTGAAGGGTTTACATTATGCTGTCTTACTTCTCTTTATGAGGTGAGGTAAATGCTTTTTAAAAGGGTTTGCAGTGGTTAATGGGATGTGATGAGAGCTTTGACTGATGGAAGGTTCTCCATGGTAAATTCTGTAGCTTTACCCAGACTACAGCTGCTAAACTGATTGAGTTCTTTGGAGAGAACTTACAGCAAGTTTGGTACACCCAGACAGGCTGGTTCCTACATGAAAAGCTGGTTTATGTCCTTCCTTATCCCCTCCCGTGTAGTAGGACTTCTGCTGTTGAAAGTTGTACTTTTCAATGAGTCGGGATATCTACTTCTTTGTTCCAAGACTTTCTCTAAGTGCAAACTCACATTTTCTGAGGGGAGAAAAGAAAGTCTTAACTTGTAACCAGCTTTTGAATCTCCTTTTGAGTTTCCTTCCATTCCTCAAAGGCTTTTGGTGACGTTGTTTAGGTCAGACAGTATTTAACTAGTGGTTCCTTGTGTGTGGCCAAGTAACAACTGCTCCACCTTTGATGTTTCCACCTCTGATTTCTTCAATCCTGATGTGCAGCAGGAGCAGCAAGGTTGGCTGGAGCAGCACTTCTGTGGGTTGGGGTTATTAGTCTGGAGTGACTTGGGGACCCCTTGGTTCATAGGGGCCTGAACAGAGGATGGTTAAATCGCCCTTACAACACATTCCTCACAGACAGGACTACTGCCAGGCAGAGGAAGAGGGACCTGTGATCGACTGGGAGGAAAACCAGGACACTGTGCTGGGTGTGGGGAGAGATGAGCCTTCCCTGGGGGGAAGAGGTCTGTTCTACCCGCTCCTCGCTCTAATTCAGGCTTTGGGAAACTTAGTGGCTTTGCCAGTGAGATAGGAGTAACAGGATCCTAGAGATCAAGTTGTTGCTGGTGGTCACTCAGAACACTGATTTTTGAATTTTGTGATGTAGCCTAGAGTTATTTATGGTTTGGCAGTGAGTGGAGTGAAGGCCAGAAGCTGCTTTGGAGGAGCTGGGGTGTTTGGGAAAGCAGAGGCTGTTTTCCCTCAGTGAGTATGGGTGGCTTCATCCGTTTGGAGCACTTTTCTAAAATGCCCTATGCCCGACAGAGAGGAACAAATAACACTTTTTTTTTTTTTTTTTTTTTTACGTTGACTGGAAAGAATTGCCAGAACCGGGTATAGAGAACACTTTATCACTCTAAAACTCCTTTTATCTCTCTTTTTAAACACTATTTTTATAATGCTTCCTTTAACTAAATGGGTGGCTTTGCGCAAACATCTGTTGCTGTGACTCGGTGCGTTGAGCTTGGAGTTGCTACGGTTGCTGACTACAGGATTTCCAAATGCCCACTGGGACAGCGGCTGGCGGAGCCCAGCACCAGCAGCCAGCTGGGGCTTTGTGTACATTAAATCGTCTGGCCTATACATTAAATCGCCAGGCCTGTATATTAAATCATCAGGGCTCCCTCTATCAGCATCTTTCCCGCATGTTTGTTTTGCTTTGCCTCCCCGAACCATTGCTTTGCCTTCCCACCTCGGAGCCGTGGCTTTTCTAGAGGGTGACACCGCGGCTGCTCTCGGGGTGTCCCAGCGGCACCGGTGGGGCTGTGACCGGGCCGGGATGTCGCCGTCGTGTGCGGCCGGGGGGAAGCCGCGGGCCCTCTGTTCGCCTCGCTCACTGCTCGTTATTTTTGTACTTTCTCCGAGACTCCTTTCACGCTGTTCTCTAATTTCTCCCAATAAACTGGGTTCTTTGCACACCGGGACCGCAGCCGCTTCTCCCTCCGCCTCCCCGGGGCGCGCTCGGAGCCGCGGCGCCCTCTTGCCCTTAAAGCGGCGATGCTCCCTCAGTAGCGCATAGCTCCCCTGGAAAGCCGAGCCCCGTTTAAGCGGCGGGCGCTCCCGCGGCGCAGCGCACGGCCATGCTGCGGGCCCGCTGGCTGCTGCCCGGCGCCTCGCTGGCCCTGGGCGCGGGGCTGGGGGCGGCGCTGACCTCCCGCCGCCGGGCCCGCGGCGATGCGGAGGTCGAGGGGCTGCTGGGCCGCCTGCCCGTGGTGCCCGCCGTGGCGGCGGCCGGTCCGCCGGCGCTGCCGGGCTCGGGGCGGACGGAGCTGACCAAGTACGGGCTGCCCGGGCTGGCGCAGCTGCGGAGCCGCGAGTCCTACGTGCTGTGTTACGACCCGCGGAGCCGCAGCGCGCTCTGGGTGATCGAACAGCTCAACCGGGAGACGCTGAGCGGAACCTCCGACCGCGCCGCCTGCGACTTCCAGGAGGACGACTCGGTGCACGAGTATCACCGCGCTACCAACGCCGATTACCGCGGCAGCGGCTTCGACCGGGGGCACTTGGCCGCTGCCGCCAACCACAAGTGGAGCCAGGCGGCCATGCGGGACACGTTCTACCTCAGCAACATCGCCCCACAGGTAGGGCCCGCCGCGGGCACCGGCTCCCCTGGCCCTGGGGACCCGCAGGGAGACTCGCCCGGCCCGGGGTGGGTGGAGGGGGGCAGCCCGGAGCTGCCCGTGTTCAAGGGCAGACACTGCTCCCTGCTGGAAACCGCCTCCGAGCGGCTGCCGTGTGTTCGTCCTTAGTGTGGTTCACCAAAGGGAGTCCAAAGTGGCCAAGGTCATCCGGGGGTGCTGAATTTTCGGCTAAACCCAACAGCAGCGATCCTGCAAACGCACCTGCCCGGGTGCTTCTCTCAACCCAGAGAGACGTGGTTCAGTGCAGCTCCTTGCAGGAGCAAAGTTAAGCAGGGGGACAGAAACTTGGGAAAATCATGGCCTGAGGCGAATGGATCCTGTTCCTGGGTGTGCACGCCCAGACCTCACCCTGTGCAGCTTTCGAAGCGGAAGTGATAGTGGAGATCTCTTCTGGAAAGTGCTTGGGGTGCTGCAAGGCATGTTGCTGGAAAGACGGGTGTTACTAGGCAGAACAGTGAGGACGTTACCCAGGAACTGACTGTTGCCTGTGTTGTGTTTCTAGAACCCTCATTTAAACCAGAATGCCTGGAATAACCTTGAGAAGTACAGCAGAAGCTTGGCGAGGAGCAACAAGAACGTCTATGTCTGCACGGGACCCCTTTTCCTGCCCAGGTAAACAGGAGGGCCAAGCCGAGGCTGCGCTCGGACGCTGCGTCGTGCTGGGAAAGGGGAGCAGGCTTGGGGTGCAGCCTCCCAGCTGCTCCCAGACAGGAGTGATCTGCTGAGAGCACAGGGGTTCTGTGGAAAGGTACTTAGGATTGGGATTATTTTTAGTATTTCCTGTTCAGTTGATGTTTTTGTCAGTAAGGATGGGTTTCTTGAGCTACAGCATAACCAAGCCACTTTTGTTTGCAGTCCTTAACAATCTTGTAGTAGTAGATGACTAGATTATTAGATTTATACATTAGACTGCAGACCCATTCACTGCAGAATAAAGCTGCTAGGTTTTATTTAATGAACTATTTCTCCACTTAAGAGCATGCCTGTATTTGCAGAGAGCTTCCTGTAGCGCTGAGGAGCAGCTGTCACAAGTTGAGATCTCTTCAGCAGCAGGGAATAGCTTGGAAAGGCTGTTAGAGAGACGGCAGGGAGGGGATTTGGGGGAGCAGACTCAGTACACAGCTCAGCCTCACCCTGTCAACATTGCTGTTGGTGCAGGATGGAGCCCGATGGGAAGATGTACGTCAAGTATCAGGTGATAGGGAAGAACAATGTGGCTGTCCCCACCCATTTCTTCAAGGTGCTCATCCTGGAGAAGGAGAGTGGGGAGATCGAGTTGCGCTCATATGTGATGCCCAACAGCCCTGTGGATGAGAAAATCCCCCTGGAACGGTTCCTGGTTCCCATTGAGAGCATTGAGCGTGCCTCGGGGCTCCTCTTTGTCCCAAACATCTTGAAGAGAACAAGCAACTTGAAAGCCATCACAGCTGGAAACAAGCGTTGAACCGTGACTACACAAATCCAGGTGTCCCCTGGGAAGGGACTCACAGCAGTTGTCCACAGAATAATAGTTTTCTTGTGCAATTTTAAATGTGGGAAATGATCAAGCCAATGTTTCCCTTTACCTTTCCCCTTGTTCTGTGCGACAGTGACACACACAGCAGGTCTCAAGGGCAGGGCCTGCAGAAGGCTCCTGGGCACTTGGCACCATCGTAGATCTTTAGTTTTCCCCTCGTCTGCAGTACTGAGCGTACCCCTGTAATTGCTCTGTTTGAGTTGTGTGGGGCTCATTAAGACACAAAGGGAAGTTCCTTAATTTCTGCTATTTAGCAGGGAAGGATGGGAGCAAGACGGGCAAGGGGGAGGAAAGGTGAGCTTCCTGCCTTTCTGTGGCCAAAGGATTGTATGATTGTTTTCTTTCAGAAGATGGTTTTAACAGTAAAGTTTTGAAACCCCAAAGTATTGGTTGTTTCTTATCTGCTCTTCCCAAAGCCCTGGATATCACAGAAGGAGGGGGGAGGACAAAGCCAACTTTTCCAGCTGTTTTCCTGTTTGAGCAGAGCTTAAGGCATCACAGATGGAGCCAGACTGTCCCAAGCTGTGCTGATGTGCTTTACTGCTGAGGCCCAACTGAAGCTCTGTCCCTTCCTGCTGTTGGGAAGGATGAAGCCTTTGAGGTGAAAGGTGGGATGAGGGAGTCAGTATCACTGAGACAGGAAAAGCTTCTTGGCATAAGGATTAAGTTTTGATTCCTTTAAATCTGAAGGCCCCATGGCTGCAGAGGTGAGTGCCCATCCCCTTCACCAAGACACACACAGATTTCAGGGCAGCTGAGCTTCCACACTGCTTTATTCCCCACCCCAGACGTCTGAATTGCCAAGAACTCATCTGCTGCCAGGCTTGTTGCAGCGCAGAGTCCTTGGCTGGACCGTGCAGGCAGAAAGGTGCAGCCGTGCTGCTCCCAACAGCAGCCAGACACTTGGTCTGGTGGCACTGCCAGCTTTAGTCCCGCTGTGTCTTGGCCCCATGTTTGAAGAGCTGCTTCCCTGAAACAGTCCTCAGCTGACAGCAGGGTCAGCGGTTTCCCTTCCCTCAGCTGTCGCTGGGCATCTTCACAGCCTCATCGATGTGGGGTCTCAGCGCAGACAGAGAGATCAGCAGCGCTTCCTGGAACAGGGCAGGCGGCAGTCAGAACCACGGCTCTCTGAGGAGCACTGGGCAAGCCACCGCTCTCTGCTGAGGTGTCACCGTGGGGAACAACCCATGCGCCACCTGTGTCACCGCCAGAGGCAGAAACGCAGCACTGCCCTGTGCACACAGGCCCCACCACGTTATCAGTCCTACCTCAGTCCGGATGGTTCTGCTGCCTT
This sequence comes from Patagioenas fasciata, assembly GCF_037038585.1. Classification (NCBI taxonomy): domain Eukaryota; kingdom Metazoa; phylum Chordata; class Aves; order Columbiformes; family Columbidae; genus Patagioenas; species Patagioenas fasciata. Next base: position 6,655,624 of record NC_092539.1, read on the forward strand.
GGCCAGGACAAGTGTTCAGGTAGAAGTCAAACAAGACGCTTGGATCAGTGACCTCCAGGTTTGGGTCCACATCAACCCCAGCTTCCAAGCCCTCAAGACCCCCAAACACGACAAGGGCATGCCTGGGGAGAGCAGAGGGCAGGGTGAGACCGGCTCCTAACCACACACTGAGGCAGATGCTACAAGGTTTACACACGAGAGCTGTTCATGTGCTTTGAACCTTCAAGGGGATTAAGAATTGGCTTCACATAAACAGTTCTCTCTATCTGCAAGAAGCAGACTCATTTCTTTTGTTCAGGTACCCAGGTATGTGGTCAATCCCCTCTGTGTCTCTTGCTGACAATGCCCAGTGCAGCCCCCATCCTAACAAAGCCCCACAGCGCTTGGCCAATGCAACAGTCCCTGCTACCAACTCCAGAGAAACAAGTAAGGCATTTGGCCCTGTCCTGGGGTTTTCCTCCAGCTTCTGGGATGCAGAGAAATGTGCTTGGTGTAAAAGGGAGCAGCAGAGCACGGGAGGGAGCCTGCAGGTGAGTCTCGCAGTTTAATATAGGAGTGCTCTTGCCTGGGAGAACACCAAGGGCACGGTGCAGCTCTGCTGCCTGCACCAGCCCGCCCTGGGGGCTCGGAGTGGGGCCAGGACACAAACCTGAAGGAAGGGAGAGTGGCCTGGTCCACAGAGCTGCCCCTCTCTGAGGTCCCAATAGAGAGATCGTAGCCTTCCTTGAACGGGCACTCTGAAAAGACAGCGCCTGGGAAACAAACGCAATACGGAATTATTCATGTGGTGCCCTCACCCACACTGTGTGTGTCTCCTGGACAGCCCAGAACACCCCCCAGGTGAGTGGCAGCAGCAGCAATTGCTCTTCAGGGCCACGAGTACATCAGGAGACAGACAACGATTCCTACAGAATTCCCTTGCTGCAGGAATCTCTGGCACCTTTCTCAATTGCAGCAGCTGTTCCTCAAAGCTTAAACAGGTGCCAGGAACTATTCCTTGACTAATGGAGGTCAAATCAATCAGAAGACTGGAAAAGGATTTTGCAGGGCTCCTGAGCTCAGATGTCACTGCTGGCTTTGATGTGAATGAGCAGGAGGTCCTTATCATGGAAATGGAGATGTACCGGCTGGAGATGGAGAGCACCAACTCTCGTCTCCTTCTACAACGTGGACATTTGGCACAATGGTGAGCAGAAGTCCAGGGCAGAGTACTGCTGGGTGACTGGGGTGATTTACACCTCTAGTTTTAGCCCTTACATTTGGTTGCCACGTGGCTGCCAGCTGCACGTGTAAGCTGCCTTTGAGACAAAAGAGATTTCAAAGATGTTAACGTGTGCTCAGATGTGCAGCCAGTAGGCCTGAAATTAGTGTGGAAACCTAGAGAGAGCAGAGAACATTGCAAATACTTACTCAAGCAGGAGGCGAGGCGGACACTGTAACCCCAGTACAAGCCTGACACCGTCCGAGGGTGGTGTGAGGACACGACGGTGCCTTTCCGCACTTTGGCTTCTGAAAGGGATGCAAAGAGATAAACAACCCCCATGGTCTCCTAGTGGCAGCTGCATTTGACCAGTTATACAAGGCAGCTTCTCCCAGGGTAGAGCACCAACTTGGTGTACAATCAAGAACCGCCCTTTGGAGCACATTCTGGAAAGTGCGCAATTATGTTTGGGCTGTTTATTGTTGGTCAAAGAGCTGCCGGTTCTTTCCAGTTAATTAGGGAGGTATGGTAAGGGTGTTATTAAATCTGTGTGTGAAGGGAACTTGCAGAGCTGTTGTACCTTCAAACATTGATAATCTGAAGGGTGGCACATAGAAGGACCAGCTCCTGCGGGACTGAAGTTCAGGGATGCTCATGGAGCAGTGGATTACCTGGCTTCTGGGGTTCCTCCAGGCGCACGGTGACTCGCAGACCGGGGTTCAGCTGCTTGTCGATCTGCACCTCCTGCAGTGACAGTCACCATCAGACACTCTGGAAATACTGGGGAAGGAAGGCAACTGTCTGGGGAAGTGGATCTGTTCTGGCCTGGAGCTGCCATGAGGAGCTCTACAATCACTGTTACTATCAGGCATTGGAACAGGCTGCCAGGGCAGTGGTGGAGTCACCATGCCTGGGGGGGTTTAAAAGACACGTAGATGAGGTTCTTAGGGACACAATTTAGAGGTGGACTTGGCAGTGTTGGGTTAATGGTTGGATGTGATGATCTTAAAAGTCTTTTCCAACCAAAATGACTCTAGGATCAGAGTCGGTGTGGTGCATGCAGTGCAGAGCCGGCTCAGGGTGACTTGGGTCTCAGTCTGACTTATTTTGCTGCTCAAATTTTCAACTCCATCAGTGAAGCAATGACATGTCGGAATGGTCAGCCCTGCCAGGACTTGGAAGCTATAACCATTAATGAGCCAGAAGGGACAAGACAGCAACAGCATTAAACCCCACACCAGCCTGCTATGGCCTATAGAAACCCAGCAACAGCCACCCTGCCTGCTCCAAATCCACCAGAGACACGGGGGAAATGAGTTTGGGATCTGTGGGTGACAGACATACCTTCCTCATCCCACAGTTAACAAAAGAGCCCCTGCCTGGCTTAGTCGGCCGGTCCAGCACTACACCTTCTCGGTACTCCGAATCCTCGTCCACCCGCATGTGGTGGGGGCTGTCCAGGGGGTTGAGCAGGCCTGGAACAGCACAGATAGAAGCAATTGCTAAGGAGACGATACAAACTGTGGGATAACAGGTGAAAGTACAACGGCTCCGCTGCCCCCTCCCTCTCTGGTCCGGTATACCAGAGCACAGCACCTTGCCTGTGCTCTGAAGTGGAGAAAAGTTATTCAGTTCTGGGCATCCTGTGGAAAACAAGAGCCAGAGCTCAGGAAGGGGGAGCCAACAGCTCGGGACAGAGACAGCTGCATCCTTACCTGCAAACTGCAGATCCTCATGTTTTGGGAAAAAGGATTTCCTCAAGTACCTGTTACCAGAGAAGGTGGAAACGTGAAAACTGTTGTTTTTGTGGAATCCAACCCTCCATTCTAGCCCCGCATTAACTCAAAGGCACCTCCGATTCCTGATCTACCTTTAAGGTAGCATGCAGTTTGTATCCTGCATTCACTGCTGTTGTTTCAGTTAAACAATCAGATCCTGCATAACTCTGCAATGCAGACAGTTTGGCCCTTGCTTCCATCACCTCTGGCATGCGATACCATGGCAGTCAGCTCTGATGCACAGTCTGACCACGGTGCACTTACTGAGGGCACTCCAAGTACTGCAGGATCCGAGCCAGCTGCACGCAAGCCTTGCCTCTCCTCCCGATTCCTTCAAAGTCCCCCTCCACAGTCCTGAAAGAAAGCAGTTTGTGAACTCAGCACGAGATCGTACAGCCCCAAATGGTCAAGTCTACAGAAGACGAAGCTTTGCTACTTAATCTGAAAATGGCAGCAGGCCCTCCCTCCACCCCAGGAAATACACGAGCCACCTTGTAAAAGGGCTACTCCAGAGGCAGAGATTTAACAAGTCATATTTGGAACTCTCTGTAAGCCAAATGCCTTTTTGCAGCCTTGCTTTTCTTTTTTTTTTAATCTCTACATGTTGACACAACCTGGCAGTTGGATGCACTCAGCTGGATGCTACAGGATTGCACAGCTTGGCCAGTGAAATCAGATGCAGGGCCAGGTGAGAAGCTGAAGGAACAGGAATTCATCTTCCATAAGGGTATAGGTACACCCTGTCCCTTCACAGCAAGAGCTAAGAGCATAGGAGGACTTGACTTCCTACTGTTTTTGTTGTCCGTATACTGGGATAAATGATCTTCATTGCCAGGGCAGTTAAGTTAACCTCTTTGCCCAGTGGCATAGAAGTCCTAGTAATCCTGGCAGCCCAGAGAGGTTGAAGCATTCGCTTGAGAACACGTAGTTCTTTTTTGATCTCGGCTTAATAAAAGACTGAAGAAGCAGAAAGCAGAGAGGAAATGCTTTCTGCAGAAGAAGGCGGCTCCTCCTTACTTTACGTCTTCTCCATGCTCGTCAAACACTACAATCTCATCCACGCAGAAGATGGCACAGGCCCGAGCGATCTGTCCGGCGAGGTACGTGCGCAGCTCCAGCGACTGGGCGTTGTTGAGGATGGAGCCCGGCAGGGCCACGCTCAGCGTGTGGTGTCGCCCTGGGGAGCAGAGTGGGGTCAGCCGAGCCTCAGCGTGACAGCTGCATGCACGGTGTTTTATTCACCGTTTCAGCTGTAGTTGTGTTGGGAGAAATTGGCAAACTTTGTTTCTTAGACTTTTTTTAACCACAGGTTTTCTCTTAAGGTCTCACGAGTGCACACGGCAGTGTGTTTGTGCCTGTTTATGCACTTGGATTGATCTATATTGGATCTATGAAGCTGTGTGTCACCTTTCCTAGGGATATGTAAAACTGGTTGGCTTTTAACGACCGAGTTCTCCCGGCTCTTTCAACCCAGCCCCACAGCAGCATCACCTTTATCCTCCTTCTGCTCCTCCTGCTTCTCTGCCCGTTGTTCCTCCAGCTCCTGCATCCGCTGTTTCTCCAGTTTCTTCAGGAGCTTCATCTCCTTCCATTTCTTCTTCTCGGCTTTCCCTGGAACGGAGAACAACGAGCTTGGAACAACGAGCCCTGACCGCTCAGAGCTGGGGGCACACGGGTTAGGGCTGCACCCCGGTTTGCCCGCCCGCCCTCGCAGCGGCCTGGCCTTACTCTCCTGCTTCCAGCGCCGCCAGTCCACCTTCCTGTCCGGAGCCTGCGGGAGAGAGCGATCGTTACGGCCGTGACCGCCGGGTCCCCCCAGGGGCCGCCCCGGTAACCGGGCAGCCACCGCGCCAGCCCCACCTGCAGCGCCTTGGGCCGCTTGGCCGCGCCGCCGTCCGCCATCTTCCGCCCACGTGCCGCGGCCACGCCCCCTTCCGGGCAGTGATTGGCTGGAGAGCGCAGGGGCCCGCCCACAATGGGGGCGGAGGCCGGTGTCACGTGAGCCAATGGCCAGGCAGGAGGCGGGGCCAGGGTTTAAATCGCCTGCGCGGGATGAGAAGCTAAGCAGGGGCTGTCCTGGTCTGCGGCGGAATGGGTGACCTAGGGGACACTGCGGGCGTGGGTAAAACCCGGACGCCTGGCCCTGGGTGTATTTGCACAAGTGCTGTATGCGTGGTGAAGGACAGGGAGATGCGCCTTGCCCCTTGCGGGGTGTGTCAAGGCCTAGAGCGAGAGCCCACGCACATGGGGATGTTGCAAGTGATCTTTACGCTAAATATTCAATCTCATGGTTGTTTATCTGTTTCGGTGGTTGCAGCTTTCCCAGTATTTGGCATGTGTGTAGGTGCAAGAGTCTTCAGCAGGACCCTCACCCACCCAGGCTGTGCAGGCAGGTGAGAGCAGATGTGTCTCCCATGGGTGAAGGCAGCAGGTGCGTGTTTGCCCCCTTCCCTCGCCCCCGCGGGTCGGTGCAGCTCTCACTCCAGGGGAATTGGTCCCACCAGCTGCAGCCCCACACAGAAAACCTGCAGAGCTGCTGCTCGCTGGCCTGGGTGGGACAAACAGCCACCACAGTGGGATGCAATGCAGATGTTGCACAGGTGGCTGCGTTAGCCTTGTAATCATTACAGAGACAGTTACTCTTTAGTAATTGCAATAATTACTCTTTAATAATTTAACTGCCATAAATACTTATCGCATAGTCCGTTGCACATAACTCCTGCATGACTGATGATGCAGGTTTACATTCCTATCCAGGTTAAAATTGAGAATGATGCAAGAATTAACTTTCAAAACACTGCTTACATTGCCCTACCACCCAGCAGCCCGGCGAGTGGGAGGCTGTGTGGCCAGGAATGGCCCTGGGCCACTGTGTCCTTCCTCCCCAGCCACTGCTTATGTTCGTCAAAGGCCTGAAGGTTTTGCTTTGCAGCCTGTGCAGTGCTGCTGAAGCCTGATGAAGCGCCAGGGATGGTTTGGGGTGCACTGGGAAGGTTTGGCAATAACTGGGTGATACACAAAAGCCTATTTTCTTGGGGAAGCCAGTTACCAATTCTGCAGTCACTTTCCCCAGAGATGTACAGAAAAAAGGAGAAAGGAAAATTGTTAATTATGGGAAGCAGCATTTCGCTGGGTTTATAATTTTCAGGATCATCAGAATCAACCTACTGGCAAGTGGTGATACTGCATGTTCCCATGGGGAATGTAGGTGCTGGTGGAAATGCTGGCCTGTGTCCTGGGGTACATGAGTGGGTATGTGGAGCAAGACAAGCCAGTAACCCCCCAAACAGCCTTAAAAGTAAGTCCTGAAAAACGTTTTCAGAATTCGGTGGTGGAAAAGACCCCAGGAGCGAACCTTACCTTGTGTCTCGCTGGATGTATCCCAGAAATGATTAGCAAAGTCTTTATACATAGCAAGAAGATACATCAAGTACTGGCAGCACATGCGAAGACTCATGTTTTGCAAGGAACAGTGCAACCGTTTCACAGTGACAAAAAGTGTCCCCCAGACCCTGGGCCTGGCAGATCTTAACCATTCATCTGACAGAAAATGTAGTTGAAAGCACAAAAATAAGGATGTATCAAAGTTTGTAGCCAAGCAAAGGAAGAGGAGGAAGAGCAGTCATGGCAGGTGAGGACCAAGAGAGCCTGGCTTTCTCTCCAGTGTGCTCAGGGACTGGTTTTCTCCTGTTTCCATTTCTGCAATATGTCATTTGCTGCCTTCAGTGTAGCGTCCTCCTAAACAGATACCACAGGTTTGGTCAGCAGCTTCCAGCCAAATCCCCTTTCCCTTCGCTGCAGACATCATTTATACTCTGATTATTACTCTCACCCTCACCTCCCTTCACATTGCCACATATCTCACCTTTGCAAAGCAGAACCGGATGAAATGGTTGTAGTTGTTCTTGTGTGCCCTGCAGTAGAAACTGGAGAGCGGGATGGTGGCGAGTCCCTGGGAAGGGGAAATGTGTGGAGCTTCCACTTACTGCTGGGAAGTCTCAGGGTTGGGCTTGTAGATGCCCTTGGTGCCCTGTCTGCTTGTTCTGCCTGTGCTCAGCTTGCTCGAGCTGAGCTCAGCTGCTGGTGGACACCCTGAGCACCCCCAGACGATCTGCCAGACCCGGCAGTGGGATTGTGCTGCTGGATCCCACAAAGGCACAAGCACACCTGGGGCAAACGCAGTAGAGAGAGGCAGATACATTTACCTTGTTCTTAACCATCCACTTTACAAATCTGGAGTCGTAGGGCTCATCGGAGTCGGGGACATCGGGGACGTCGGATTCTGCAGGAGAAGCACAGTGATGTGGTGGTGGGGGCTGCTGCTGTCTGCCTCAACCAAGCCCCAAACCCATGGCCTCTGTGAGCTCGGAGGGGAAACACGCTGTTTGTTGTCCATCCTGCTTTGGCGGTGGTTTATGCAGGTTTCTGTCCCTCCTGGTGGTACCACTCTGAGCTGCCCCCCCATCCTCAGCCCTGCCTGTGCAAAACTGCAGCCGCACAGACTCACTGAACTGGGAGATGTCTGCCACCAAGAAATATGTGCCCTCAGGGACGATGGGTTTCATCCCCACAGCGTCCAGGCTCTGCACCAGCCAGTCTCTCTTCTTCTGCAGCTCCTTGGAAAGCTGGATGAAGTAGCTTTCTGGTTTCCCATAGAGCTCGAGCTCCCTCTGGAAACCCTGAGCCACAGCCTCCTGCGAGGAGAGAGGAACCTGGTGGTCAGATGGTCAAGGCTTGCTCGAGAACTGGAGACTTCGCTCTGATGCAATTCACAGGTGATTAGGGAGCAGGGGGTGGATTCTCATGGCACCAAGCCATGCTCTCTGCCTCCAGCCCCCCTTGGATATGCCAATGCAAAATAAAGAACATACCGCAGGCAGTTGGACTCTCCCCTTCCTCCCAGTCATGGGGTGACTGCAGGGAGAGGGGAAGGAGCCTCTCCAGGGCACTGCACATCACCCTGTCTGCACCTTTCAGGTCAGCCGTGAGCAGAAGGACCCTCTCTCCCCCCTGCTTTGGGGGTTTGGGGATTGCAGAGCCAGCTGCAGCCTTACCTGGGCAACCGTGGCACAGTGGTACACGGAGTTTTGGTGCACGGTACGGATGTGCTGCAGGAGCCGGTTGGGTCCCACTGTCCAGCCCACCTGTGGTCAGGAGAGGAGGAAAGTGAGAAGTTCCTGGGTAGCTGCTTGGGCTCCCCTTTCTATCCTGTGCTGGCTTCACTGTATTTTCCAAACAGAGCTATTGTAAAGCAGCTTTGGTACTTTCAGACCCTGAGGTTCAAAGCCGAGCGTGCAGCAGGAGTGTCCCCAGTGCCACGCTGTGGTAACGGGACCCCTGCCCTGAAGTGAAAGGATGGGAATGGGGAGAACAGAAGATGCCACACAGGGGAATTCACCTTCCATCCAGTAACACTGAAGGTTTTCCCAGCACTCCCAATGATCACCGTGCGGTCCCACATCCCTCGCAAGCTGGCTGGCAATGAAACAAGAGAGAAATGCCGATGACAGAGCTCAGCGTGCTCACTTCTGATCTCTATTAATAACATGGTGAGAGCTCTTTGCCCACCATAACCCATGGTGAACACCTGTGTTCACAGCACATCTTTCACCTTGATGAGCCTCAAAGCACATCCCAAGCAGACAGCCAGGTTTCTCAAGAGCATTTCTTTGTAATTAAGTGTTTCCATACACATGTACCCAGCCCCAGTGGTTCCCAGAGGTACCAAGCACCATCGCCCTGCAACAACGACATGCCCAGTAGAGCTGTGCGTGCAAGCAGCCTGTGTAATTTCCAGGAAACCCCAGTTAAATCACCAGTTCCTTCCCTGAAGATGCTGTACCCAGAGGAGCCACCCAAGCCCAGCCAAGCGATCCTCCGTACCGATGCGGACGTGCTCCTTCCCGTCGTACACCAGCCACTCGTACACCTCATCGCTGATGCACAGGACGTCGTGCTTCACACACAGGTCTGCGATGAGCTCCAGCTCCCCACGGCTGAACACCTGCAGGGACCGGAGCAGAGATGTCCCTGCCTCTCTGCAATGGTTGCAGCCCTGCCTGCACTGCCTCCCAAATCGGGGCAGGCAGGGACTGGCTGTAATAGTCTAATGGGGCAAAGCCACTGCCAGCACAAGCTTAAAACCACCAGAAGCATGGGCGCAGTGTGCGTGAGCTGAGCACCCCAGCCACAGCAAGGCCAGAGGTGTTACCTTGCCCAGGGGGTTGTTGGGAGAGTTCAAGACAATAGCTTTTGTCTGTTCGCTGAATTTAGAAGCCAGTTCAGCTGGGTCCAGCTGCCAGTCTGCACTAGACATCAATTTTCCATCTTTTGGAGCTTTCTAGAAAGAACAGAGGAGAATCTTGGCTTGCTTTGCTACCTCTGCATGTTGCTTACCATTCACCTCTTCCCTCCTCAACTGCTTTGCTCCCACTCACTCACCGGTCTCAGTGGGACAAACACGGGCAGACCACCAGCCATTTTCACCATCGGCTCATAGCAGTCAAAGAAGGGCTCAATGATTATCACCTGGAAGAAAGGGACACGTCAGTGCTCTCCTGGCCCTGCTCAGACCTTCCCTGAGGGGTGCAGACAGCAATGGGAGGGACAGGTAATTTTAATCCTTGAATTACTGTAGTGAAGAATCTGCATGGCCTGTGGGCAGTGACAGGGAAGAACACCACCCCTCAGCACAGAGGGGTTATTTTGCCTTGTGCAGAAAAGAGACAGTGCCCTACAGCAGATATTTTTTCCTTTGGATGCTCAGATACTGGAGAATGGGGATAAAACCATTTCTGCTTTGGAAAAGGACAATAAAAGCCAGCCTGCAGCTGCTGGCAGAGCCACAGCCAAGAAGGGCTCTCCTGGGGGAAGGCTGCCTGTGCAACAAGCCCAAATCTTGGGTTACCTCATCGCCTTCATCAACGAAAGCCTGGAAGCAGCAGAAAAGCGCCTGGTATGCCCCCACAGTCACCATCACATTGGTCATAGGATCCAGCTCTCGTTCAAGCAGCTTCCCGAAAAACTGAGCGAGGACCTTCACCAGAGGTGGGTGACCCTGTGGGGTGAGAGGAGGGGTCGGAACTGGGTTATAGAAGCCTCCTAAATCATGGATGAGCCCTTGGAAGGGTGACTGAGCATGCAGGGCATCTTCCAACCCAGCTGCTTGAAAAGCCCTGGTCAATTGGGGTGTTACAGCCCTGGGTGCAGGGGGCAAGGGTTGAGGCTGGGTACATGTTTTGCCTCATGTGGTTCGCCCCATTTATTGGTGCCTGGTGAGCCCTGAAATGGCCAAGGCTAACGGGGAGTGAGGGGGGATTGCCGAGGAGGGGTCTGTCCACGCACGAAGGCACGGGTGTACTGGTGCAGCGCGTGGTTCTCCCCGCTGAGGGCTCTCACAGCTGCCTCCGTCAGAAAGTCCGGTGGGGGAAAGTCAGGAAAACCCTGGCCCAGGTTCACCGTGGAGTAGGTGGCAGCCAGTTTGACAAGCTCCACCCTGGAGGAAAGAAAGAGAGAGAAAGAAAAGCATTTACAGTGGGTCTGAGCAGCACGCCCTGCTCGCCAGCGTCCCTTTGGAAGTGAGCGAGGTTGGTGTCCCTCCTGTGGAGCCATCCCGCTGCTCACAGCTGGATGGGACCAAGCACAGGTCATTTCAGACCTGCTTCAGTTAAAACAAGCACGAGGCACGATTGCACTGGGGGTGGTTGTAATTTGTACTGGAAGGAAACAGCCATTGTGGTGTCTGGGTGCATGGTCACCGATGAAGCCACTGCTGAGCAGACCAGACTGGGCAGGAGAGGCCTCTGGTTTTCAAGCTCATATCAGTTCTGTAAAATTTAGCATCTAGATCCTGTGAGGGTGTAAGAGGGAAAGGCAGGCTGGACTCAGCGCTTGGCTCAAACAAGAGCCCACTCACAGGCAGTTCGTAGCTTGAAACCAGGCACAGCAAGGCTTTGGGGAAAGCCCATTTAAATCTCCTCTTTAAGCACGCAGTTTTCCCAATGCCTGTACCTTGCAGGGTGGGAACGGCATTTGCAGCATCCCATCGCCTGCCTCTCTGCAGTCCCCTTAGGCTGGGCTTGAAGGAGATGGCAGGCTGAAGCCAAACTGAGATTTGGGTGCTGCTGGGGTCATTCGGGTGGATGGGACAGATGGGGCACAACGTGCTCCAAGGTGCCTTCCCACAGGATGGTGCGGGGCACCTGAGACAGCACACAAAGTGCAAGCAGCAGGTACAGAGCTGAGCCAGGGTAAAGCCTCCCAGGACAAACCTGCCCTGATGTGTTTCCTAAACAAATGTGAAGTAGCTGAGGGAAACCATGCTGCTCTGTGTGGCTGCAGCAGAGTCTATCTGGTGTCAGGCTGCCTTAAAACACACCTATCACCAGGGTAAAACAGGTATTCTCTTAACTCACCAGATATTCTTATCTATTCCCTCCAGCCTCCGAGCTTGCACTGGCCTTGACATTTTTGCCTGCAAAGAGAGAGAAAGAAAGTGAGCTTGAAGCTTTTACTAATGGCAATGGGGTCACATGCAAAGGGGACGTGGCCTCCCCAGGTATATTTTTCCCAATAGAAGGTGTGACCTTCAGTATTGCTTCATGGGCGGTTGCTGACCGAGCTCAGAGCAGTAACGCTGATGCAGTGGATTCTGGAAGAAGCTTCAAACACTTTTTATGAAAGACCAAACAGACAAGAGCCAGCAGAGGAGGATGTTTCATTTACAAGTTTCGACAAGAATGGAGAAAACAAATGGACAAAAGAAGGGTGAGTACACTCACTGGGGAGCCGGCGATGCCCGAAACCTCATTTTCAGTTGGAATAAATCATGGAGTCAAATGAGCTCAGCCAAGCTATAACAGCCAGGCCAATGACTCCAGCTCTCAGCCTTCCATTGCCTCCCTTGTCCTCTATTGGAAGAACCCTCCTAAAGACCACAAAATATCCCCTTTTCTTAGAAGAAAAAACTTTCTATTCCACACTACTCAAGAGGAGTAGCAGGAGTAGTATTTGATCCTACTGGAGCCCTTGGTGAAAGGAGTTGCTCTAGAACCCAAACAAACCCCTGGATTCTGCACCTGAAGTTCATGGCAAAACCAGAGAGCAGCTGGGGCCAGGGAAGAGGGGAACACAGCGCATGGGTCAGGCACTGTTTGCCTGACATATCTAATTTCCATGTGCAACCAGGCTAGGGTGAGTGGGAAGAAGGACAGCAGGAAACATTGAGGGCAAAATCCTCCTTCCAGTCGGATAAGCACAGTGGGAGAAAGTCAGATGTGCTCGATGGGGAATTTATCACGAGGATGATGAAAGGCAGCAGAGGCAGAATTATATGACTCGACAGCACAGGAAAAAGGTAACTAGACAGCGGAAGGCCTGGAAACTAGAGAGAAATGGTGCTCAATGCACCAAGAAAAGCCAGCATGGGGACATGAGGAGGGTTTCTCTGAAGCAACGAGCCGAGAAAACAGTAATCACCGCAGCAGATAAAATGCATTTGAACAGGGATGAGGAGGGCACGTGAAAGCAGCTGAGAGGTGAGGTGCAGAGCTGGGATGTGAAGGGACAGGGTCTGTGCTCTGCCAGGATTGTTGGGGGGATTCCACGTCAGCCCCCTCTCCCGGCTCAGCTGCAGCGTAACCCCCACTCACCTGCGCAACTGCCGTTCCCAGAGGGCCACACCACAATTTGAAAAGTGCCCCAAATATATTTTGCGTTGAGGTCTTTGGATTTTTTATCCAGCTTCGGCCCTCTCTAGGGATCTTTGCAAATACCTGGCAGAGCTATCTGTGTTTCAGAGGGCAGCGGCTGGACTCTGTGCTCCCCGTGGTGCCGGCAGCCGGCCAAGGGCGAGCAGAAGTCGCTGCGTCCCTGGGTCTGGGGGAGCCCCACTCCTCTCCCCCAGCCCCCTGCTTTGCTATTTCTGCACAAGCTCATGGGTATTATGGTCAGCAAGACCCAGTGCCTGAGCTGATTTTGGTGGGAGTAGACGGACTTGTGGCTCGGGAAATAAAAGTTAGCTGGAGGTGAAACATTTAATAGCTCCTGGCCCCAGTTCAGAGAATTTAATGGTGTTGGCAAGTGTGATGGGGGTCAGTTGGAATAAAGTGCTTTAAGCCTGGAAGTTCCCAGCTGTGAGGAAAGGTCTTTCAGGAAGGGAAATGACAAATACTTTCTTCCTTTGATGTCCCCTCCATCCCACCCCCAGCCTGAATGATGCTGCCATGGGCAGCTGTGCATCAGGCTGGAGCGCAACACAGGCTCGGGGACACACGGCGCCCAAATCTGTTTGAGCCCATTCTGCTCCCCAAACCAAACCCTGTGTTTCTCCAGCTGCAACCTGTCTGAGTCCCTGCTGCACATTATTCCCTTGCTCTGCATATTTGCATCTCCAAGAGGGATGCTGATATTTCCCAAGCACTTTGCAACCCAAGAGGCTTTAGCAGACAAGACCATGAGATGAGGCAAACTTCTTCTTTATGAAGGATGCTTATGAGATGTTCCTTTTAAACAGGCCACGTGGAAATAAGTGGGTACAGTGTGGCTTTTCCTGACGTGTCCTGTCTGCCACCGCTGCGCAGTCCATCTCCTGGGCTGTGAGCTCCCCCAGGACCAGGCTGCCAGCCAGGAACAGTCACGCTGGGCATTCAATACCTCGCCGGAGTACGAGCTATATCCAGCGCCGCTCTTCCTCTCCAGCAAGAAGTGACGCAGAGACGGTCCCGCTCTCCTGAGCATGCCACGGCTCCTGCTGTCCCACCGCTGCGGGCACGGACCTGCATTTCCCCCAGACACAAAGCAGAGGGGTGAGATAACCGCTCCACGGCTGCAGGGGCAAAGCAAACACTCCATGTACCCAGGGATAAGGCAGGTCCAGACCCAAAGCTGTGGTTATTCTGCGGGGAGCGAGCTGCTCTGTGTGTTGTCACTGCTATGTCAAACAATGCTAGGACTGTACTTTGTGCCCATGACACACACAAAGTCAGGATCATAAGGTCAATCATGGCCTCTGCCTCCTCTCCTCCCAGTTCCAGGTTACCTGCACTTTCCTCTGCACTGGGAGAGTAGTACAGACACCAGTGAGAGGGTGTTCTCTGGGAATTAGGTATTCAACCTCAGCTTTTGTTTGGTTTCATTGATCCAGGTATCTCTTACCTCTGCCCTTCCTCCCCTGCAGCACCTTCACCTTCCCACCGATGGGGCTGTGCCTGGGCAGGGCTGCGGGGGCACCCGGACCCTTGGGACTGGTAAGTGAAACAAGGGGCCTGAGGGATGTGCATTGGGCAAACCTCCTCTGCACAAACCCATCCCTTCCTCTTCCTACGTGTTTTTAAGGCTACAAAAAAAAAAATCAAAGCAAGAGTGCTACTATCTCCGAACTCTCAGTTGTTGCCGCTCCAGGCTGCTTAATCACAGGTTGTATTCTGATTAACAAGATGCCAGCTTCCATCTCCAAAGGGATTTTGGTGTTTAACTTTCCCTCAAGGCCCCAAATTAATTTGTTTGCCAGATGCAGCCTATTCCTTCACTGCAGGTCCCCTCAACTGTGCTACAGCATTGCTAACCACTAAAATAAGTAAATCTTTTGTTAGGTACTTGAGACAAAAGCAGTGAGTTTGGAGGATGCGTGCACCTTTATTTTTACCAGCCATGGATTAATTTACCTAGCTGACAAAAAAGAAATTAAATCGTGTTTGAAGCTGGCCAGCCCACAGGTAAGTTGTCAGTACTGCTGGGTGCACTTTCCATCCTTATGTGAAGAATGTGTGTCCCCATTGCTTGCAGATTGTGTTATTTCTAACACAAGGGCAAACCGACTGCCAGCTGAGACCAGTGGGGTTTTACAGCTCTTTGGCCAGGTGGGAAAAAAACCAGCACAATTATGGAAAAATGGGAAGCCACAGCAGAATATTGCTGGGGGCTGCAAAATACCCACCTGGTCCCTGTGGCAGGACAGCTGCATGTGGGGGACGGGTGCTGAGATGTGGGGGGTTGCTGCTTTGGGATGCAAAGCGAATGAGTGCTGGAATGAGGGGATTAACCCTCCGGGTGACAAAAGTGTGGCAGTAAAAAAGGCTTCACTGGATTACAGAAAACTACAGAGCTGGTGCAAGAGCTGGACACACGGCTCCTGCAGAGAGCTGGGTTGGGAGCAGCTGACCCAGGCTAGGGCAGAGGGCTCTTGCCTCACCACCCCAGCCCTGGGCAGTATTTTGGAACCGGGGTCAGGCACCAGAGAGTCAAAAACACTGGGAAGGGCTCAGGGAGCCTCTCACCTGGCCGGGCACTTCAGGCTGTGCTGTACGAACACTCCGGGGGCACCTCTCGCCGGGGTGGGGTGCACAGGACGGAGCGCGCTGAGGATTTCGGAGGTGACAGCGGAAAGGTCACCGCGGGGACCTGTTGCTCACCACCTCCTGCCCTCCAGCCAGCGGGCACCGGCCGTCGCCTCCATCCCGGTGCTCCCCAAGCACCTCCACAGTGCTGTGCAGGCAAAAGGCTTTGAGGACAAGGCCCCCTGACCCCATCACACCGTGGGGCGCAACACCAAAATGCACGAATGCAGCAGCCAGCAAGCGCGCACACGTAGGTGCAAGGCAGTTCCAAGAAGGGATGGTTTGGGGTAAAAACCAACTTACATCAAGCTTGGCCACGCTGCCTTACGCTGCGAAACTCCAGCACAACCGCCCAGGCTGCATTTGCACACATGCCGCCCTCTCCCCGGCTCCGAAACGCTGCAGCTCAGGCTGCGACTTCCTGGGAGGAGCCGCGGAGGCTGCAGGGCGGCAGGAGTCGAGTACAACACTCGGATGGGGAGAATCGTACCGGGGAGAAGGAGGAGGCGGGTGGCTCTCTAGATCACCGGTGAGGGAGGCGAGGGCTTTTGGGAGCAGGTCCCGTCCTCCCAGGGGCTTGGGGCCAGAGCTGCCAGAGGATTTTGGCTACCTGGGAAGATATCTCAGCATATTTTTTCAGATGGAGGCTCATACCGGCGTAGTTATAGCGGCATAATTTGTGTGGTATGGCTATAATTACTTTGGCATGGCAATGATGGAGCATTTCCTTTGAGTGGAGCCTTCAGTTTTTTTAAACATGATTTTTTAAAGTCAGATACTCTCAAATATTTCACTCCGTAGGCTTAATATTATCAGAGAAAAGAATAGATCACAGGTACAGGGGGTGAAGGCATCAGCATTAGGTTCGTCGGAGGATAATGCCCAAATGTCCACAATACAACCTAAAGCAGGATCCTGCAAAATCATCCAAGCCCTGGGCTGTGGATGGGCAGGGGGACACCCAGCAGCCTCCGAGGGGAAATTCAGTGCACGGATACAGGAGCTGAACTCTCCATCGGCCGTTTGAGAGGTGACAATTGCTGCAGTGGGATGCAGAGAGCAAATTGTCCTCTCCCAGCTTCCCTCTTCCCTTTGAGACAAGGCTTTATGGGCACCGATGAATCAGGTTGTGTAATTAGCGTCTCCCTTTCACAGTAGGAAAAAGTGAGGCACGGGGAAGGGGAGCAGCGGATGTTTGCTGTGCCAGAGGTTCCCGAATTCTGACGTCTGGTTGTGGGTCTCACATCATCCCTGTGTGACTAAACAGGAGGGAATGTCAGTGCAGGCAGAGGCAAACTCTTTGTTTGCTAAACTTCTGTTAAACACTGAAACAAACAGATGGAGGAAAACTTGTGTTTGGATGAATGTACAGGGCACGTCCTGAGCCAGCGAATGGCTCAGTGCCGTTTTTGCCTCTCCCCCCTGCTTTCTTCGCCCTCTCCTCCGCCAGCCTTGCAGAAAGGCAGACAGCTTTCTGTCAGGTCCATGGCTTGAACGGGCTCAGAGCAGGTGGGTGTGAGTGCTAAAGGTGCTGCGAGGAAATAGAGGACTGGGTAGGACCAGAGCAGAGAGAAGCGGGAACACAAAGGGATGGACATGAGCATGAGCCCCCACCTCCTTTGGCAGGATTTGCCCTTTATATTGCTTCAACAGTAACATGTAACTTCGCCTTAATGTCCTCTTGAAATTCAGCAGAAATTGGTGGATAATGTGCACGTGGCCAGTGAGGAAGAGGACATTGCCTGGCCTTTTGGGAGCTTGTGCTGTAAAACTCAAGGAAAATTAGGACCCTCTCTTTTTTCAGGTCATTTTAATTTAACAAGTGCATCTAGATATGAACAATTCTTCTTAATAACAGGGTTTTTTTTTAAAAGTCTAACTACTGCAGTGGTCTGATGAGTGCATCACTGTCTCCTGGCAGAAGGGACCACAGCTCCCCTGGTACACGTCCTGTGCCGATGGCCACAGGAGGATGCTAAAACCTATAATGTTCCTAGAAAGCCACACATATTCTTATTTTACTACAGCAGTGATCACTGGTGTATACAAGTTAAAATTGGCCACACTTAACCACTCAGAACTGCCTCTTGTACACTAATGACATTATAATTAATGCCTTTGAACCCTCCTTTATGAAGTTTTTAAAAAAATGATGCTGCCCAATGTCCTCCAATGAGTCAGCAAATGAAAATAACCATATAGTGAATCAGCCTCTTTTTTCAGGTACCACAAAATTACTGTTGGATATATCCTCATAACACATGGGTGTTACTATTCCTGCTGCAAGGAAACAAACGCTGTATTTTTCAGTGGCCTCGGTTTGGTGAGCTGTTGTTAGAGAAATGGAACAGGGCTTTCGAAATATTCCACTTTAGAAATGTCACCTAGGTTGGTTCTTAAGGAAAAAGTGGTAAAAGCTGCAATTTGAGTCTCTTATTGTTAACTAGTCTTGATGCTGATATTAGTTGTATCCACTATTTTTCATTTGAGGCATCCAGCGAGATGTTCACCAGACTTTCTTCACTGAGCAGTCCAGGTGCCCCTGGTCCCTAAATGGAGTTGATGTCACTGGTTAAAAACTGACACAAGGTGATGTTTGGGCATTTTTAACCCTTCTGTGTTTCCACAGCAGGGATACCAGCCTGAATCAGGGCCTGGAATTATCCTTGTTGGGCCTGGCTTTCCTCTCTGTTCTTGCTGAGGGACAGAAGCTGTGAGACCGAGTTGCTGTACATAGAATTATGTTAAATTAAATCATAGAAGCCTTGATGATTAATGGGTCATAAACCGTAATAAAGAGGTGGGGCTATTTTTTTTTTTAACAGAAATAATAATTCTGTACTCCAAAGTCCTGCTGTCCCACCACAGCAGCTGAAGGCACTCAGCTCCTCCACCTTTCCCTTCGCCTGCCCAGCGCTGAGGCTGGAATTGTGGCGGCCCCTTTAAGGCGTTCACCATTTTGCGCGCTGCCCTGCACCAAGATGGCGCCCTCGCCCTCACTTTCCCCTCTCCCTCCCCTCATCACCTTGCCGATAGAAATGCCGCCCGCCCACCCACCCTTGCCCTGCACAAAGATGGCGGCGTGCCCGCTCGTCATGCCCGTTCTCAAGATGGCGGCACCCTCCTCCGCCTGTCGGTAGCGGCGGGACGGGCTGATGGCCGCCATGCCGGGCGGGTGAGGTCAGTTCCGGGGTGGGGCCGCCGCGGTGCGGCTCGGGGCGAACAAAAGGAGCCGGAGCCGGCGTGAGGGAGGGCGGGGGCCGGGCGGCCAGGTGGGTGTCGGGGCGCTGCGGGCCGGCCGGCCGGCGTTGTCCTCACCTCAGCGGTGTGGGGCTGTGGGGGCGCGTTCCCCGGGCGGGGCGGCTGTGAGGGGACGGGACCCCGCGGGAGGGCGGGCTGGGCGGGGGGCGCCTGAGGGCGCGCAGCGCTGAGGGGAGGGGGCGGCCGGGCGGGGCCTGCGCGCCGGGCTGGGAGGGGTTGCTGACTAATTGGGCAGTAATTTCGTTTCCTCCGTGTCCCCGCCGACCTGCCCTGCCCTGCCCTGCCCTGTCATGCGGCGGGGCAGCCCGGGGCTGGGGACAGGTGGGTGCCGTGTGTGCTGGGCGTCCCCTCCGGGGACCTTCTCCTGCCGGGGGGTGAGTCCTGCGTCTGTTACCTGTGGTGCTGGGGACGGAAGCTGGCTGTTTTTCTTAATTTATATCTCACAGAGGATGTGTTTTCTGTTTCTGGAAGCCCGGGGCGGTGTGTCAGGCCTGTGGGCAGACGGGGCGGGTGCGCAGCCGATGTGTTGGGGACCGGGTGCTGTGGGTTCGGGCCGGTGCTGGGGCCGTGGGGGAGAAGGTCAGACAGTCCTCTCCCTTCAGCGCTTCCTCCGCAGCAGTCTGGCACAGCTGCAGCAGAACAGCTTCAAAATCCATCAGCCCCAATGGTGACTTTGGGATCAGGAGGAATGTATTTGTGGACATCTTCACCACTGTGTTGGGTTTTTTATTCTTTTTTTCCCCAGTGGTGTCTCTTCCTTTCCCCCCTGTTGTTGACAAAATGCTTTCTGAAGTTCTGCAGTCCTCCCCTACGTAGCCAGGATGCTGGATGCTTGAGAGATCTCCCAAAGCCCGGTCTGCCCCCTGCCCTGCTTTCCCATGCCCCCCGCTGACATGCAGGAAGCAAGAAAGAAAAGCTGTTGAAATTCTTGTTGATGGTGTTAGGTCGCTACCACTTTGAGAAGATTTGTGTTGGTAGATATGTGTTGAGAGGAGACAGGAGAGTTGGTTCAGTTGGGACTGTTTAGGAACATGATCTATGTTTTCAGATGCTCCTGATGGTAACATTTAAAAAAAAAATTCAGACTTTTCAGACTAGAAAGTAGGTAATAAAGTCATTAATCCTTTTTTTTCCATGTTAAAAAAAATATTGTTTTTCCAGGAGGTTAATCTGTCTCTACAAGTTGAGGTTTAGTTTTAGTATTAATATTCAGCATCTCCTTTGGCTGCATCTGCAACATCTGCTTTTGGTCATTTTAGTTTGAATAACAAATTTGGGAGATTCCTTCCTCCCAAGAGTTTCGCTTAGCTCTTGGAGTTCTTACACTTTTCTGTGTATCAGGGTGTTTCTTTTTGGTTCCCAGTGACCCTATGAGTTGTTCTTTGCTTCGTAGTAATCCTTTACAAAGTTTTTACATAACACGGGCCCTCTGTGAAGTGAATCCCCTCTTCTTTGCTGATGATCTCTGTCTCCTTTCAGGGAAGCTGTTCCCATGGCGTGTGGGGAATGCAACGCTTCAGCACCCGCTCAGGATCCAGCACGCAGGAATATCATCTATTTCCAGCACAGAGAACTGAAGTGCAGATAGCAGAACCCAGCTGCAGGGTAAGGGCTGCAGGCCAGCGCTTGAGTGGTAAAATAAAGCCAAAAAAATGACCAGGATGCTACTTAAACATAGTTGGAAAGCACAGGGCAGTGATGAGATGACTGATAAGGAGCAAGGATGAAAGGTGGTTGATCAGGGGGTGATATGGGGAGAGTGGTGGTATGCTAATTAAATTCTGTGAGCCCTTAGTCAGCTTGAAGATGAAAAAAAGAGTAAAGGAGCTGAGTGTTGTCCAAAGTAGAATATAACTGTTATGTTTATTCACCCGCACATCTGACTCCTGGCTACTTGAGGACTGTTTAGTAAATGTTTTGGTGAGTGTGGTGGGTGCTCCTGCGTTCCCCGCGGGGTGATGTTTGTATTGCTGTGCAGGCATCTCCTGGGTGGTTTTTCACAGTGAACTCGAGTGCACTGGCTTGTCACTCGTGCGGGTATCAATTAGGCAATGACAGAAACTAGTTGCAAGAAACTCCCTCCTTCCTTGGTTCTTCACTAGTAGTGACGAAAGGTATTGCAGAATTCTGTGCTTATCTTCAAGATGAGAAATGCTGTCCAGATTGGCTGTGTTCTGAGCAGTGAAACATGCAGCATGTTGCTTCTGGAATATACATATCCCTAAGACCCATCTGATGTTCTGGTTAGTGTTCTGGCATTTCACTGATCTGTTTCTTGTACTGATCCTCTCATGGTTGTTGGAAACCCTGTCTTTATTCCTGTAGGTCAAAGACAACATGCATAAATATTTCCTTTAAGTATGCCAGAAGCCATGTGTTAAAAGCTGATGTTTCCATGTTTGAAATATGGAGTGCCTGAAGCCTTCCAGTGATGACTTACTGAGTTGTTTATATTCTAGTAAATGCTGCAGGCATTCAGAAAGATGGTCTGTGGTTTAGGGCTTTCTGATACTATTTTTTTTTTTTTTTTAAACAAGCAGTGGTGGTCAGATGTATAAGTTGTGTTATTGCCATGTGATTAGAGCAGGTTTATTTGGAGGCCTTCATGTAATTCCTCCACATTCTAAAGGATTTTGTTCAGCAGAGTGCTTAAAAAGGAAGTGAAAACTCTCTTCTGGTGTTAGATTGAGCTTACTTGGTTCTAGGGAAAGGGAGGCGCAATGTCAGGTGAGTGGTGGGGGGCACAGAGGAGAAAGGTTTAGGAGTTTTGTGTGGGGCTCCTTAATATGAGGGGATGGGATGCATTTTGGTAATTATTAGAAGTTAATGTATACAGCTGCAGTGTGGTGAGCCTCCTTTGTGCATTTTTTCAGTTGTTTTCAAAAACAGTCTTAGTTTAGGATATACGCACTAAAACTGAACAGATGTTTAACAGTCTACATGCTTTGAAGAGTGTATCTTGAATGCTTCCAAGCAGCTTTTTCCTTAAACTGTTGACGTGGTGCATGGATTTTGTATTCCAACTTGAAATCCTGTTCATATAGCTGGATTATACACAGCCCTCTTACTGCTGTGAAACTGCATTTGAAACTAAAAGCTATTCGGTTGTGACCTCCCTGCTGAAATAATAGTGCTTCCTTTTCCTTGTGTACTAAGCATTGTTAACATTTGCTATAAAATTACCTTGACAATTCTCAAAGCTCCTCTTTTGTGACAAATTCACAAGATGCTTCTCTAGCTCCAGCCTACCTTTGTGCACAGCAGAGCTGTGTACTGGACTTGTTAACAGGATCTCCTTTAGAGTCTTGGCTTTATCAGATCTTGATGATCAAAGGTTAGATGGCTTGTCCCTTATTAATTGACTACTGCACTCAGAAAATGTTCTGAGCTCAAGTCATAGTCTGTGTTTTGGAGCACATGCTCCTGAAGGCAAGGCTGATAGTGAATATGCTCTTACTCCTCTTCTTTCCTCAGACTGAGGCTAAACATTATTGTGCTGATAGTTGGTGTCTTATTTTGCTTTGCTCTCATCTGCATCTTTTTTCATCTTAAAGGGCTCATCCCTTTGAGCTTGAAAACAGCTGTGGCAACACTCATGGGTTTATGCGTATTGTGACTATCAACAATCAATTAAGATTATCCTTAAAAGTTTTTACTCACTTTGAATCTAGTGTCTTGATTTCTCCATCTATTGTTAGGTATGTCAAAGCTCTGCTCTGTCCGCCATTTCTGTCTTCAGCTGAAAACAGTTGGTTATGTTTTTCTGGATGACTCTTCTCAATGCTGGAATTAAATGCTGAGGAGCCTTTTCCTGCAGCTGGTGGGGTGCTTGAAGCTGTTCTGGTTGTTACAAGTCAATGCTGTTGCAGTCTGTTTATCTTTAATTACTAACAGAGTTAATGCAATCACTTGCATTAGTCAGTACAAGGGAGTGTTTTGTACTTTTTCAAGACAAGCTCCAGTGCCCTGTCCTTGAAGCATCTTTTTTATGGCAAAGAGAAAATTAACTTTGGATAGGAAGCCTGTGACCATGTACATTCATAATTTATAAGCTGACACAGACATTTTTCTCTGGTCTGCATCACTGTTGTAAGTCACCCAGTAGCACTTAAATGTACATAGTTGAATGACACCAACATACAGTCCCTGCTTCAAGTGCCAGTGAAGCTGATAACTTCAGACTATGTTCAGTTCTGTGCAGCTGGGGCAAAATGCTGTCAGAAGGCAGAAAATGTGGCAGGCCAAGCCAGGTCTCCAGCACGGATTGTCCTGGTGGTGCAGATGTTCTTCCCTGTACTTGTTAGGACAGGCTTGCTTGTGTGATGGCAAACAGGAGCTGTTGCACGGGACTGTTAAAAGAAGAATGACTCTTTCCGTCAGATGCAAGACTGACAACGAAGGAGTAGTTGTAAGGATGATGAAGTGCTCTCCGCAGCGTGGGTGAATTATTCTTTTTCATGAACTTCAATAAAGATGTTGTGACCCATCTGCTTGCTTTGTCCTGCTGTGTCTTGTGGCTCGGGTGCGGCTGAACGTTGCGTGCAGCTGCTGGATGGTTGTGTGAAAACCAACTGACGTTGCTTTCCGTGTTGAGTTCACTGGCTGTTCCACTAAGTGAAGAGGGTGAGTTCTGGCAGCTGCTGTTTTCACTGCTCTATCTGCTAGTCCAAATGCTAAATGACCCTTTAAACTTCACATGTTCACTTCTCTATTTTAGAAGACATTTTGTCCCTCAGGAGGGATTTATTTTTTAATGCAGAAAGGGCCTGAGGTAGGGAAAATTGTTTGTTGGTCAGGGCTTTGGCATCTGGCTTCATTGCTGTTTTACTTCTAAACAGCAAAGGACAAAAGCACATGAGCTGTTCCACTGCATGTTTTGGACTTTTCCAGTTACTTGTGTGGCTGTCCTTGTGCTCAGAAAGTTTTCTGAGGGGTACTTGAAAGCAGCTCTGTTCAGTCTCCCGTTATTTTTCCTTTTAATTCTGGGCCTAATAAACATGGGGGAGGAGACACGTAAATTCCCAGTCCCATTCTGACCTGCAAAACAGTTAGATTTCCTGGATTTTGAACAAAAAACTCTGTGTCATGCCTTTCTTGAGAATTTCAGGTGGCAGCATGCTTGGCAGGGAAGCTCTGTGTTGTTGAAATCTTATTTCAACATGTTGTAGCTTGTCAATACTCAGGGCTATAAGCTTAACATCATCAAGTATTTTCTTTCCCTTATCTACCTCCCTGTTTCTCTGGGCTTCTGTGAGTTGAGAAATTCTGTCAGCAGTGCTTGACTTCTGCTTTGCAAGTCCACACTCTTCCAAGGAAATCCACTGAGAATTAGAAATACCTGTAGTGGAAACTAAAGAGTTGCAAGATCCAACATACGATGTATCCATGTCTATTTATCTAAACCTTTATTATGAGGCCACCTCACTTGAAAGCTGCATGCCACTGAAGTCAGGAGGACTTCACTGGTTTGAGGGAGCTCCTGCAAGTAAGGGGTGGAAACTTAAATTCTTCTGCATGTCATGAGATCTTGTGTGTAGTCCTGTTTTGCAAGTAGCACCATTAGTAACAGAATGGCCCACAGAAAGGAGGAGGAAAGAGGAGTCTTGATCAAATATTCAGTAAATGAGTCAAGCTGACAAACTGTCCAGTGGAACAGAACAGCGATGTTGTTTCTGTTCACTTTGTCCCTATCTGGATATGCCAGCCAGCAGTTGCAGGCGGGAATTTCAAGCACTGCTCAGCCAGGTGTCTGTCAACAGTAAGTCAATCTTCACTTGTTTAGCTTGGGTGGTTTTGGATAGAGGAGTTGTCCAAATCTGAGGATGTTTGCTCCTGCAGCAGTTGCTCTGTTAATGCTTTGAACCTGTTAAATATCACAGGGATCCTGGGGGCTGTGGAAAGCCTTTGTGCTCTCGGCTCTGTCAGCCTTTATCTATTAAGGTACGTGCTGCTTTGTGATGTCTCTGTCAGCCAGATACATTTAATCTTGGTTCTGACTGATTTTACTATTCAGGTGTGGTGTGCTCAGAATGTCCCTGTTCTCCTAACACGAGCGATTATCTTTCTCCCCCAGGTGTGTCTAGTAAAACATAGGATTAGTACTTGGTGATGCTTATGGTTGGCTGAAGTCTGGGTAGGTTTGGCAGGTTGGTTATGTAAGTCTGAAACTGCTGTTTCTTCTGTCGAATCAGCCTGTTCAGCATTAATGGTGAGGCCGTGCTGCACGTAGTAGGTGGGTGCCCAGCAGGCTGAGACAGGGATGAGCGTCTGGCAAAAGGATCCCGCTGCGGGATGCGAGTGTGGAGCCGGGGAATCTGCAGACGCCGAAGGTGCGTAGTATCTAAATGTAGAATGTGCAAGGTCTTTAGAAGTGTATTTATTTATGCTGGATTTATTCTGTTGTATAGTAATGAGGCTTTAGCATGCAGATCTTTCCTGGTATGATCTCTGAGGCTGCTGCTAT
Source organism: Patagioenas fasciata (assembly GCF_037038585.1). Classification (NCBI taxonomy): domain Eukaryota; kingdom Metazoa; phylum Chordata; class Aves; order Columbiformes; family Columbidae; genus Patagioenas; species Patagioenas fasciata. Next base: position 6,680,662 of record NC_092539.1, read on the forward strand.
AAACTGTCCTGGGGTTGTTCTATATTAGATATGAATTGTAGTGCTCAAAGTGCTGCTTTGGTGTAGCTGAAACCCTCAAAGGTAAAGTTGTTTCTTAGGAAGCAGGGGTGAGCGGTCTGCTTGGGGACTGTGGTAGCTGGGGAAGCACTGTGGAATGCAGAACTTGAAACACCTCTGACACACACACTTGTAAGATTTTTTTCTTTTTTCCTCAGTGTGCAATACCTAAACCTGCCTATTTAATTATACCTTTGGAAAACATATTTCCTTATGCTTCTGATAAGTTGACAGGAGTTTAGGCAGAGATGTTCCTACCTATCAGCTTATGCAAGTTTAGCGAAATCAACTTGCCTTTGAACTTGAATAACACACTCTTTCAAAATCTCAGTATCGATGTCTTCCATGTGGGGAGTTTCTGAGTCCAACCAGCAAGTTCTGCAACTTGAGGTAAAGGAGCTCAGATCCTTCTGCACCAAGGCTGCTCTGACATGGTGCTTCCTTTCCAGTTATGACTGCTCCCGTCAGTAAACTCCTTCGCTGAGCTCGTGTGTTCTCTGCTCAGCTTTCAGTGAGGCTACATGACAGAAGTGACTTAGCAAATTAAGCTTCTTCCCAGTAAACTCTTTCCTGCTGACAAAGCTTGCTGGAGTTCAACTCCCGAAAAGAGCAGAAGCTTGAAATCTCTGCAGTCTGCGTGCTGGTCCTGTGGAGCTTGCTCTGGTCTTGGTCACAAGGGAGGTAACTTTATTTTTGGCCGTGTCTTCATGCAAGGATTATTCCTCGTCTTATGCCAAAGTAATATCCTCTGTTTAAATCGTTCTGTCCTGCCCATGTACTTGTTGGGAGAGTCTGTGTTCCAGCTACCTGGTTGATTTCTATATAGTGGTTTGAATCACAGTCTATGGGAAGAATCCTATTGCGCAGAGGAACATTGAGTGACAGAGATGGCCCCTGAGAATCCGACTTCTTGGAGTTAGTCTGTTGTTGTCATCAACTTCAGCAGCAAAACTACTTGCTCTGATCCAGAAGGGTGAGTGTTGCAACAAGAATAACATTTTAAAATGATTACAAAATGTAGTTCACAAAATAAAGATATTTGCATCTTGATAAAAGCTGCTGTTTCAGGAACTAGAAATGGATTGCATGCATGGGAAATCCGGGTGAGGAGGGATGCAACTTTCCCACCTACTTTCTCAAGTGTTTGGTGGGCAATTTTCCTTTTTACTGCAGATGCTTGGAGTAAGATTAGATAAGACATGGCAAATTCCAGCTTCTGTAAAGGTGGCCCCTAGTTTTATTGTTTGCCTAGGACTTGAACAGGGTCTCCCGGAGGAGTGGGGACTTGCTATGAATGTCCTTTTCATCTTCCAGTGACCCTGTCATTGTTACTGGAAGGCAGGAGATTTCCTGTTCCACCCTACCAGGGTTTAAATGCTGACACCAAGCCATAACGGACTATCATGGGACACTGTTCTTTTATAACAATATCAGTGGTTTTTGCCGCATATTCCTGAAATGAAGAGGAATAGGATCTTACCTGGTATTTATGGAGAGCAGGGAATGGTATGGTGGAATATGTGTTACCTCCTGGATGTAATCAGCCTGATTACAGAGGGTGACAGCGAGGGCATGTGCGTTCTTGTCGTGTTTGTTTTTCCGTGTGGTCCAGCAGCATGTCAGCAGTCCTGCCCTGGCTCTCAAACCTTCAGTAGCTCGACTTCTTAGTTTTTCTAGGAGTTGTCTTGCTTTCCTGGCCTGGTGTAGTAGGGGTCCTAACAGAAAAAAGGGGCAAAAATAAAATAAATCGGGTATATGTCCAGTTTTGGTGCTTCTGAAGAGGGGGGGAATGGATGGGTAAGGGGCCTGGGGATGGATAAGGCTACTATCAGTAGCAATTAAGGGCCTCTGTCAGAGCATAGATTCTTCTGCAGAAAATAAAGATTATAAAATGGATTTTGACTCTGAATTTTCTTGTCTGTGTAGACAAGCTGAAGAGATGTACATCACCAGGAACTGCGATTCAGGGAGCTGTTTAGCTACCAGTTTTGAGTTTTTCTGGAGTGCTGAGGCTGTGAAGATAACTGTACTCTGTTTTATCCTGGAATTAGTATTTCTGTAGTATGCACAGACAGCTCTTCTCAAATGTATCTTACAAATGGACTTCTCTCCCTGAGGTGCATGTATTCAGAGAATGCATACATTAGAGTGACCCCAGTCTGTCTTTTGTGATGGACTAACGTAGTATTGGAACTGGATGGGCAGAAGGGCGAATGCTTCATCTTTCAATCTACCACTTCTAGTTGCTTGCAGCCTTTCCAAGTAGCACTAAGCCAGAGCTGGCATGTTACCATTTATTGTTGTAAGCAGCATACCAGGGAACAGAGTTCTGTATTTAGTGTCTCTAGGGAATGTGGTGCTTTTTGAGTTCATATTAGGAAGGGCTTCCTGTGCGGTTCTGTGCTGGAAGTTCATTTTAAATACAGACTTGAATTCTACCCAAGCAGGCGCTATGGGTACCCCACTCGTCAAAGAAGCTTTGTCCTGGCCATGGGTTTATAGAACCTGCAGCCCCCAGGACTTACTGGGACTGTCTATACAAACGATACCTCATGGGCTGGGGAAGCACGATTGAATTTTTGCTTTTCCTTCTTCACAATTCATGCGAGTTTCAAAATGACTGAAAGATTAGTGCTTGTCCTACTCCTGGACTTTGCTAGCAAGTGTGAGGTGATATTATTGCTTTCTCACCATCATTAGCAGGAGTTACAATGACTTCCTATTCTTTGCTTGTGTTGCCTGTCAGGAGAAAGTTGTGAGTTCACAGTTACCTGTGGATCAGTCAGGCTTCCACACTTTCTATGGGTTGTTGAAGAATGTTCTTGAAGTTTTCGTCTGGAAGTCTGAAGGACAGGACAAGCACTGCCATAAACCCTCTGCTTCCCAGAACCTTTGGATTTCCTTTGTGACACTGAAATCCCAGCTGAGATGAACTCTAGGTGGGAGTGGTTGGTCAGGGAAGTGAATTCTTCTTTTGTCTCCCCCTTCCTCTGCTTCTGAACTAAATAGGGCAAAGAGCAGCTGTTACAGGATTTCAGTACTGAGTTTATCAGAGGGCGAGGGACTAATCTTTCCTTGGAGAATTAATGCAAAAAGGGGGGAAACCAAAGCTACTTACTTGGAAAGAAGAGTCACGATATCAAGCAACTTTGTTCTCTTTTCCAGCTTGCTTGATCAATGTACTGTTGAGTTGCGTCAGTGAAGTAAGTGGTTCTAGGAAATATAACTATTGTATGTAAATCTTCTTCCTTGCCCCTGCAGTTTGAGAAACGCACAAATGCAGAATTATTATTTACTAGCTCTGTAAAAACAGTAAAAAACTCTGGACAACTACGCTCTGTGTGTGGATGTTATCACTTCTTGTAGTGCTGGCAGACTCCTTCATCCCTGAAATAAAAGCCACAGAAAACAGTAAACTTCCAAATACTGGCCCGGCTGGGGTAGTTTGTCTGCCCTGTGAGCTTTCTTTAAGTGTGAATGTCTTGCCCCACAGACTGCTAATGATAAGCACCAGTTCTGATATTTGCTGTCTTCGCTGGCAAATGAATTGTCACAACAAAGCAATTTCACAGCCTCAGCTGTAGCAAATTACTTGGAGGAAGTCTCAATCATTTGTCCGCAAGTGACTTGAAATTTGGTGTCTGCTAATTCCAGTCTTGCTGGGCCAGCACTTAAAATGTGAGGTTCCTGATGCCCTCTTGAAAAGCAGCACTTCAAGCTAGTAATGGCTGTTTCTGGTTTCCTTTCAGGTGAATCATGATTCCAGTCACTGAACTGCGCTACTTTGCGGACACTCAGCCAGCGTATCGCATCCTGAAGCCATGGTGGGACGTCTTCACAGACTACATTTCCATAGTGATGCTGATGATTGCGGTGTTTGGAGGGACGCTTCAGGTCACCCAGGACAAAATGATTTGTTTGCCCTGTAAATGGGTTACCAAAGACTCTTGCAATGACTCGGTCAGAGGCTGGACAGCTGCAACCCCGGAGCGTACCTACTATAACTCCAGTCTCGTTCCCTCTACTGATACAGGGCCGATGGGGATCCGGTATGATTTGGACCGGCACCAGTATAACTATGTGGATGCGGTGTGTTATGAGAACCGTCTTCACTGGTTTGCCAAGTATTTTCCTTATCTGGTGCTGCTACATACTCTCATCTTCCTGGCTTGTAGCAACTTCTGGTTCAAATTCCCAAGGACCAGCTCCAAGCTGGAGCATTTTGTGTCTATTTTGCTTAAGTGTTTTGACTCTCCGTGGACAACGAGGGCATTATCTGAGACAGTGGTGGAGGAGAGTGATACCAAGCCAGCATTTGGGAAAATGAATGGCTCCATGGACAAGAAATCCTCCACAGTTAGCGAGGATGTGGAAGCCACTGTTCCCATGCTGCAGAGAACAAAGTCTCGGATTGAGCAAGGGATTGTGGACCGGTCTGAGACTGGTGTCTTGGACAAAAAGGAAGGCGAGCAGGCCAAAGCACTCTTTGAAAAAGTCAAAAAGTTCCGCACGCACGTGGAAGAGGGAGATATAGTTTATCGCCTCTACATGAGACAGACCATCATCAAAGTGATCAAGTTCATTCTGATCATCTGCTATACTGTTTACTATGTCAACAACATAACGTTTGATGTTGACTGTAAAGTGGACATTGAGAGCTTGACTGGCTACAGGATGTACCGCTGTGCTCATCCTTTGGCCACTCTCTTCAAAATCTTGGCATCTTTCTACATCAGTTTGGTGATATTCTATGGCTTGATCTGCATGTACACGCTCTGGTGGATGCTGAGGCGATCGCTCAAGAAATATTCCTTTGAGTCCATCCGGGAGGAGAGCAGTTACAGCGACATTCCTGATGTGAAAAATGACTTTGCTTTTATGCTCCATCTGATCGATCAGTATGACCCCCTGTATTCCAAGCGCTTTGCCGTCTTTCTGTCGGAGGTGAGTGAGAACAAACTGCGGCAGCTGAACCTCAACAATGAGTGGACTTTGGAGAAGCTGCGCCAGAGGATCACCAAGAACTCCCAAGATAAGCTGGAACTGCATCTTTTCATGTTGAGTGGCATTCCTGACACAGTCTTTGACCTCATTGAGCTGGAGGTCTTGAAGCTGGAGCTTATCCCCGATGTCACTATTCCCCCAAGCATTGCTCAGCTCACCAGCCTTAAGGAACTGTGGCTCTACCACACAGCTGCCAAAATTGAGGCTCCAGCCCTTGCCTTTTTGAGGGAGAACTTGAAATCTCTCCACATCAAGTTCACAGACATAAAGGAGATTCCTCTTTGGATTTATAGCCTGAAGACACTAGAGGAGCTTCATCTGACTGGGAATTTGAGTGCCGAAAACAATCGGTACATTGTGATAGATGGACTGAGGGAGCTGAAGAGACTGAAGGTGTTACGGTTGAAGAGTAACCTCACCAAGCTGCCGCAGGTGGTGACAGATGTTGGTGTGCATCTTCAGAAGCTTTCCATCAACAACGAGGGCACAAAGCTCATTGTTCTCAACAGCCTTAAGAAAATGGTCAACTTGACGGAGCTTGAGCTGATCCGTTGTGACTTGGAACGCATTCCTCACTCCATCTTTAGCCTCCACAATCTGCAGGAGATAGACCTGAAGGACAATAACCTAAAGACCATTGAAGAAATCATCAGCTTCCAGCACTTACATCGTCTCACTTGCCTTAAATTGTGGTACAACCACATCGCCTACATCCCCATGCAAATAGGCAATTTAACTAATTTAGAGCGTCTTTACCTGAATCGTAACAAGATAGACAAGATCCCTACCCAGCTCTTCTATTGCCGGAAACTTCGGTACCTGGATCTCAGCCACAACAATCTGACTTCCATACCCCCAGATGTTGGACTTCTTCAAAACCTGCAGAATCTGGCTGTGACGGCCAACAGGGTAAGTGAGCCCAGAGCTGAGTGTTTCTGCCTGAATAAAAGTAACTCTGGCACTTCTGTTATCTGTGTGATTAAACATGCTACAATGGTGTGTGAAATGCTCCTGGCACTGCCATTCTATTTAAATTCTCCAGCTTTTGTTTCTATCTGAGGGGTTTATCAAAGGCAAAACATTGCAAATAACTCCAGGGGCAAGTTTTTATTAGAACAGCACTTGTTTTGTAGCATTTCTTCTCTTAACAAAGAAACTGCTTCTAAGTGGCAATTGGAGGTGCTTTAGAAATCCTGCCTGTTGGTTGTTTCTCTGCAGTAGAAAGCTTGTAGTCTCTAGATTGACATCAGTTTGGGGCTTCAAATGGAGATCTGAGAAACTGTAGTCTTAATCTAGAACTATGCACTTAGGCCTGTGTGCTTCAGCCATGTACGTACATCGTTGCAGCGGCCACCTTGGGGCACTTATGTGTGCGGCTTACAGCTTTGCTTGTGGTACTTTGTGTTTCTGGGGAGTTTGGTCTTGTAAGCATGTACTTTTTGTGAGAAGCAGAATATGGAAAGACTTAAGAAAAATGGTTCTTAAGCTCTCACTCTTAGAAGTCATTGTTTTGTTTCCCGAAGGAGACTTTGGAGAGAGCAGAGCAATCTTCTGCACTGTACTTAGTCGGGGCAGAGTGAACTGAACCAGGTTTATCAACTGGCAGTTGGATGTGAAAATGTGAACTGTGGCAGTTCCTTGACGTTCAGAGGGCAGGAAATACGATGGCACCCTGCTGCACTGCAGTTTGATGGCTGCAGGTTTTCTTGTGCAATCCCACGTAGACCAAGTCTAAGCATTAAGTGTCTGAGCTGAAGCACAGGGCGGGTTAGAGGGGATAGTGAAGTGTGCCAGGCTGCCTGATTGCCACACGTTTCTTGCCTTCTGGTGGAGGGTGTTTATTTGCTTACAGCAAACTGTACCCATGTTTTTTTCCCCTGTATTTTTGTTCTTGTGTTTGCAATTAAAGGGACTCAGTTTACCATGTATCACAGAGATCAGTCTGTGACTGCACAGACTGGGTTGCTGAGCTGAATGTCTCATTGAAGCTTTCATTCATTCTGTCTGCAAATTCCTGGGAGGCTCTTTTTCTCTCGGAGTTTATTACCACCTGAAGTTGCAAAAGGCTGTAACATAACTACAAATTGCTGACAGATCTAATTAGTGGCTTCTGGGTTCTTTGGGGAATACGCAATAGAATTGTCCCGGAGCAGTCCTAGTTTTCACTGTCATATATCAAGATCCTCACTGCTATTGGCAAGATATATTCATAATTGAACACTGTCAAATTGCCTGTGAGAGTCGGACAGCACAGCTCTGCTGTGGTTTGGCTTTTCACAGGGGAAACGCTCTCAAATCAAGTATTTAATTACTAATGCATTTCAGTATTACACAGAGTTCTTAAAACTCCAGCCAGCAGTTTGAAGCGACTGTTGGAAAAGTTCAAGCCTGTGTTGTGTGCTGTCACTCTTCAGTGGCACAAGCAGCAGCCGCTCAGCGATCCCAGTTTAACAGCTTCTCACCCAGTTTGCCCAGCACTAACGGACTGGGTGGCCGTGCATCTATTTGTACGGGAGACCTGAGCTCTGGTAAACTTGACACTATGCACACATTTCCTACTACATTAAAACCCAAAATATTTTCTTGGTGCAAGTGGGGTTGATATTGGTGGTTTCTGGGGATGGCATTAAACAGAGATGAGGGAGTGTGTGTTTATTTTTTTAAAGCTACTGTTCAGAATTCAAACAACTTTGTACCTTTGTCTTCTGGTAACCTTCCTGGCACAGCTTCCGAGGGTTAATCTGCACTGTATCCTCTGCAGTCTTGGGGTGGAGCCTCTCATGGATGAAAAGGAGCTGGAAGGAGCCCCATGTTCTGCAGCACAGTGCGACACCACCCATTTATCTCTGAAAAAAACCTGAAAATAAAAATGCAAGAGGAAGGCTGGAGCAGCCTTAGCTCCAGCTTGTTCTGAAGCAAAAGGTGGTGAGGACCCGGTGGAACAGCTGGGCTGTTTGTATCCTCCACCAGTGCCTGGCAAGGCCACAGTTGCCATGGGGCTCTGATGACCCAGTTACTTACAGTAAAGAGTGACTGCAGGAAGCAGGAGGACTGGCAGGCTGGCATTTCCCAAAGCCAGGAATTATCTCAGATGTCCTCTCCTAGCTCAGCAGCCTCAGCAAATAGAGACTTCAGGAGTTGGCTGGTATTGGCGCACCATTCTGGGAAGCAGGCTGCATTACAGCACACTGCTTCCTTCCTAAACCAATACTTGTCCTTTAAATGACACTATTATTTTCAAGAGTCTGTGATCATTTAATTGCATGTTGCTGTTTGTAAAACAATTGACAGTACCAGTAACAATGACTGAATTGAACTGAGTTTTATTGGTCTGGTCTCGGCTTCTTCTTGGACTTCATCTCATTCAGAACTGATTACAGTCTAATTTAGCTGTGAATGATATCATGCATAATTTAAGTTTTAAAAAAGGACATGGTTGTATTTAAAGGCAAATTGTAGCCTCCAGGATGAGACTTTGAATTACGGGGAGAATACTGAATTGCTATGTTCAGTTCCTAGCCTGGTGTTCGTTAAACCTTAGCCATAGTGTTTTCCTAGAAATTCAATGGGAGGGCTGGACTATTAAAAGGTTTTAATAGAAGTAAGCCTTATTAAATTAGTGACTCATGGGTACAGGAAGGTGGTGGTGGGAAAGCTAACAGCTGGTGGCTTTGGTTTTTTTGGTTGCATTTTTGCACTGTCAAAAAAACTTGTGCTGTGCTTTGGAACCTAGAAAGTCTTTGCAACATTTTAAAGCCTGACAGAAATGATGGAAGAATAGTCCCAGTTTTCAGGGTCTGGAGGTCATACCTGTTGTAACCTCTTCTCTTACAACAGCCAAACTAGGAGTGCTGACTAAATCCAGTCTTTCTGGTGTTCAGCGTGACACCAGTTGTGCAAAGGGGCTGTGATCAACGATGGTATAAAGGGTTTGGGATGGAAAGCAGCTGATACTGATGGAGTGTGTGACAGTACAGGCCAGCTGTGAGCTGCTTTCTGGTCCTCTAATCCTGTCCTTGGTGATATCTTCAGCTTTAGCCACCATCATTGGTGGTTTCTTCTAACTCAGGCAGCAGAGTGTCTGAAAGACACATACAGATTGTGGTGTAGTGACTTTGGGAACAGTCCTTATGGTGGAAAGCAGGGGAGAAGTGGATGATCCAAAAGAAGTGCTCTGTAAACCCTGAAGCATTGTGTGGGCTTGTTGGTCTCTTATGAGCACGTGTCCATGTTTGCTGGTGACTCTGCTTATGACTGATTTCTTTCTTTGTTTTTCAGATTGAGAGTCTCCCACCAGAGTTGTTCCAGTGCAGGAAACTGAGAACCTTGCACCTGGGAAACAATGTGCTGCAGTCACTCCCATCCCGGGTCGGAGAGCTGACAAATCTGTCACAAATAGAGCTACGAGGGAACCGCTTGGAGTGCCTGCCGGTGGAGCTGGGAGAGTGTCCTCTGCTGAAACGCAGTGGGCTTGTGGTAGAGGAGGACCTGTTCAACACGCTGCCCTTGGAAGTCAAAGAGCGGCTGTGGAGGGCAGACAAAGAGCAAGCCTGAGCCCCTGGAAAAAAAGGGAAAAGCGTCTGACCAACTAGAAGGAAACAAAAGGCCATTCCAGCCCCCCCTTTCCCCAGATCCTCCCCTTTCTCCCCTCCGATCACTACCAGACTAGCCAAGGAGTCCCTGAACAAACATGACTCTGAATGAGGCGGCTTCTTGCCTCAGGTGCAGGCTGGGGGAAGCTTGGGATCAGGATGAGGATCAAGACAGATTAGTCGGCCTCTGAGAAAGGGGCAGTGGGAGTAAAAGGTCTTGCTGTTCTGGACAGAAAGTGAGGTGGATGGTGCTGGTGAGAAGAAATGACCGTTGAATGGAGGAGAAAATGAAATGCGGGGATTGCTGCATTGCTCCAAATGGGGCTTATACATGTCAGGGACTGAGAGTGTCCTGCAAGCAAAGATCAAGAGACTAGGAAACCTCTTGAACTTCCATCTCTGCATGTGACACCTGGTACTGTCCCCTCAACTCAGACTCAGGCAGTGAGGCCCCACAGTGGGGTGGGATAGGATACAGACAGCTGATTTTTATCTACATGCTGGCATTAAGATTTGGGGGATAAATTGATCTCAGACATCAGCTTGAATGCAGGATTATTTTTTTTTTACCAAATGTTGGTCCCCTTTGCACTCTGTACCTTCTCTTCTGCCCTGGAGAAGGAACAAACCCTCCCCAAACTATATCTGCTCCTTTAAGGTTGCACTATTTTAGTAGTTTCAAGTCACTTGTGCTGGAAGCACTAACTGACGTAATTCCAGAGCTTTAGCCTGTTCTGAAATGGATGGTTATAGTGCAAGTGGGAGAAAAATCTGGATAAAAAGCAGTGGGACTGTCTAATCTACTCTCCCAGAAGCATTGAGTTGCTTCAGGATCTGGCTTTTAAAGTTTTTAAGCTACTTTTACATTCCTGGTAATTTGTCACATATCAAATATGAACATACAACTGGCCAGGGTGTCTCCTGGGGCTGGTGGTGTTGGTGGAGAGGAGCACTCGGTTTTTCTCTGCATCTCTTGCCCCCCCGTTAAGTTGTTAAATGCTTTGCCAATGTTTTTCATGAACGCGGTCTACAGACCTGCTTGGTTGGTCTCTTGTGTTGTCCTCCTCACTTTAACAGCTGTCAGTTCCTGTTACACCTCTTGACTTAAGTAGGAGGCTGATGCTGATTGAATGTGGTGCTGGAAAAGGACCTGGTCTCCTGTTTCTTCCTCTCCTTCATTCCATCAGCTTTAAGGAGCGATATGAGAATCCTCCATGGACTGAGCTCCTCTAGATCCCTGGGACAGAGCAGGCTTGATTCAAACAAGTCTGACCTGTTTGGTATTGTTTGACAGAAAAATAAAACTGCAAGTGTCTGCGCTGGCAGAGGTAGATAACTTGGAATAGCTACTGATAATCATGTCCTTAAGGTGGGGTGGTTAAGGTGTGCCTGTGATACACCCAAAGTCTGGTCTTTCCCATCAGAAGGAAGAGGAGGCTCAAGGACCTCCAGGTCCTGGTTGTAACACTCTGCATCAGACCAACAGGTTGGCCCTGAGGTGCAGTGCTGCAAGCTGGGGCTTGGCAACTTTGGGGGCGTCCCATGTGTACAAAAGCTGCAGCCTCCTCCAAACCGATTCCTGGCAAGCTCCCAGGGAGTGCCCCGGCCTGGTGAATTATGGTGATCCCTTGGATGCTGGGGCAATAAGGCACGCTGTGGCTTTCTTCATCAGATGTAAGATATGAAATATATACACTAATCATGCTGAAAACACAAATGATGTTAACTGGGCTCTGGATTTGTTGATGTTCAGATGCTTAAATAAAGCTACATTAAAATCCAGGAGATATGTTTATAAAACTACTTTTAAGAAAGATGTAAATTCTGCCTCCCTTAGTCCATTCATTATGAAAAGTTTAAACAGTCCAGGGAATAATATAATTAAATCTCTTCGTCTGGAAAGCAAGGTACTGAAAAAGCTGCTCTTCTTTCTAACAGGGTTAGTGCCTTGAAATTGTATTAGAGTTGGGGCCACCACTGAAAAGATGGGGAAGTGTTGATGCTGATGCTTCTTGGATTGTATGTGTTCTATTTGCACGAGCATTTTGGATCAACAGAGAGGACAGGAGTTGCTGGGTGGGCCTAATGCTTTTGAAGTAAAGCAGGAATGGCTCCAGGCTTCAGTAATAACTCTTTTCCAGTCGGTTCCTTGTGGTGGGTCTGGGGGCTGTTTGGATTGTGAAAACCTTTTTTCCTTATGCTGTGCCAAAAGATAGTGCTGGAGAGTAACAGCTACTGAATAGCGGCTGGAACTCTGTTTTGTACTCAAGGCCACTGGGTGACTGGTTTACAACACACGTATTTTAGATCAGACAGGGCTGAAAGAGCAAAGCACCTCAAGATTTTCACCTGGCTTAGAGGAGGAGAGATTCCTTCTGTGTGTCTATATTGTTGTACGTGGGTGTTTTGACTCTTGATTCTAGTTGTAGTCTTGGTCATACAAACAGAACTTTACACAGTCACGTTAGAAATGTATATAAGCAGCTTCTGAAAGTGTGCTGCAGTGCTTCTAGAAGCTTGCAAGCCTGAACTGCTGTTTTTCTCGGTGCTGAGTCCACGGGACAAGTGATCAAATAACGGAGCTATGCTGCTGCTCGCTGAGACTGCTCTGTGCCTGAGGTCTACAAAGCATTTTTAAGAGAGGCCAGTATTGATCGTGCATGAGAACACTAGCTTTTTGCTCCTCTTACAATATTCCAAGCTCCATTTTTTTTGGCCATGGCTGCTAGGGCTTGAGAGAGCTTCCTGCATGGTAAAATTGGGGTGAGCAGTCTGATAACTTCTTGTACCAGAAACATGGATGGCGCAAAAATACACGGCTACTCTGGAAGAGAGCAATATGTATTATTTACTCCTGATAACAATACGTAACTGAACGAGTAGAGGGCACATGATTCTAGAGTACCAGTCTCGTGTGATGAGATAAAAGAAGATTTAAAATGTCAAGGATGGGGTCTAAACCGTGAGGTCCTGAATGTGTTTATTGCTCAGGACTCCTGCAAAACTCAACCCACAGCAGAGTGAGTCATCCACCTCCCAAACTTGTCTGGATTGCTCAGGCTTTGAGAGATGAGCTTGCATCAACGATCCTTCCTCATTTGCAAGTATTCAATTAGTGTATATTTTTTCCTTTAAATTTCCATCAAACCGAAGTTTAAGGGGTTTATTTCTGATGCTGATCTGTGCATTCAGACAAAAAAAAACAATCAAGCAAACAATCAACAGTCTGGTCAGCGTATTGTTTTCCTGATGGGCTTTTCAAAGCACTCTGGTAGTAGCAAACCAGATTATTTATTAGCTGCTAAACCATACAACAACTTAAACCCAACTGTTTCCTTAATAGCACTTCTGAGCTGAATGAGTTCTTGGAGCCCCTGTAGATCACGCACACGCTCATCCCGTGTTAGGACTGGAGGTTAGTGATGCTAAATACTCCAAAAGTACTAAACAGCCACTAAGGAATACCAAACCTACTCCATGTGTTACATCTCGCTGTATCTCTGAAACTATGCACTGGAATGTTAGCTGAAGTTGTTCTTCGTTTAAGATGTTCTGATTTCTGTTTGGTCCCCAGTTAATTTAGCAACTGGAATTTAATTTACTCTGCTGGTCTGGTTAAATAGCTGTTCCAGGTAACTTTCACAACATCGTGGTTTTTGGTATCAATTGTTACTTCCTGATAATAATCCTACCTCATTTCTTATTTTTTTCTTATTACCATTTATGCACTCTACTTAGCTCACTTTAATTAAAGTTCTTGGTGTTCATTACCATAAATAGCATTAAGTGGTTTTCTGTTGTTGAACCACACTTTTCTTTCTTCTCTTACAAATGATTGTAGAGATTTGGAGAACAATAACACACCCTTTGCAGAGGATGAGGTGTATGGAAAAAATGTTTCCAATATTATTGATTCCACAGCTGTGACAGAGTTTCCTTTCTCTGCTTTGGAAAGGGACTTGCATGGTTTGAGTTCTTTGGATTTTTAATTTTTTATTTTTAGTCTTTAAGGGGAGGATTATTATATTTTTTTCTCATTTATCACGGAATTGACTGGGTTGGAAAGGACCTCAGAGATCATCCAGTCCAACCCTTGGTCCAACTCCAGTCCATTGACCAGATCATGGCACTAAGTGCCATGGCCAATCTCAGTTTAAAAACCTCCAGGGCCGGTGAGTCCAGCACCTCCCTGGGCAGCCATTCCAATGCTGACCACTCTCTCTGCACAGAATTGCTTTCTAATATCCCACCTAAATTTCCCCTGGCAGAGTTGAAGCCCTGCCCCCTTGTCCTATTGCTGACTGCCTGGGAGAAGAGCCCAATCCCCACCTGGCTAGAACTGCCCTTCAGGTAACAGCTATATCTTCTCTAAAGATAAATTAATGTAACTTCTCCACAGAGACATTTGCTCCTCCAGGTGTATTTGCGATAGTCCTGCCTGCAGCCAGCTCTTCCCTCTGATCCTCCCTTTCAACCATGGAGACATTTCTCAACTTCTGGTGTGATTTCTCACTGACAAACAATATTGTCATACTGTAAACAGGAGAGTCACCTCTGAAGTGTTACCTAAGGTAAGGCTGTGTGAATGGGAACTAGAAAACTATTGCTTAAACTTCACTCTTTCTCATTGCATTTTAAAATGATCTTTCCCCCCGCACTGTTTGGCCACGCAGTGGATCCTGTAGTTTTACTAAGCACGTGCCAAAACAGTGAGTTTTCTGTCCTACCTGCATTCTAACAGTGCATGAAGCAGAACTGGACAAGAGAATTATTTAACTCGACCCTTTCTCCCTCCATGCACAGCTGCAGGTGAATATTGAACTGCATGGGCAGTGTGTGACCCTCCAGAAATCTCATCTCCAAAATCCCTTTTCAAAAGTAGCTGTGTTTGAACTGCTGGAACCCAACAGCAAAAGTGAACTTTGGGCGAGTTCACACAAAGGAAGGTTTAATTCAGGATTTACCCTTCCCTTCCTCTGTCTCCTTTAAAGGAATTTTATTGAACAATGAGGGAATTTTTTTCTTAGAAGAGACTTAATGAGAAGGGGGCTAATGAGCCTGAGTCATCTCATACAGCTGACAAACATGCCCATTTAAGTAAGACGCTACTCATGGCTTAAACATTGTTCACTCCCATTTTGTAAATGTCCGAGCAGGGTTGTGGTTTGGCATCCGAGCCCCGCGACTTGCTGTAACATTTCAGGATCGTGACATTCGCTTTGTGTGTGGGGTTGCTTGGGCAGCTGATCCCCACCTCCACCTGAGCACTGCGGGCTGCTGTTGTGTTCTGAAAGACTTGTAAGACTGGACACTTCAACGGAATAAAAGTGTTAATTTTGAATTTGCATTTTCCTTTTACGTCTGCTTTCTTCTAAGTTTTCTGTATGCAAAGGCACTTAGCAGATGTTAATAATTCCAGCTATTGTGTAGAATTATTGGCCTTTTTACCCATCACGAGTCCTCATGGATTATGACATTCCTGTATGAATAAGCAAGAAGTACATGCACAGCGAAAGAGATCCTGCTTGGTGATAAGCCTGGGCTGCCTTATGGATTTCACCATCGCTTTAACAAATGCCTGATGCAGTTTATGGTGCCAAATTTAACATTGTTGGAGTATTGTCTACATAGTCCAACAGAAGCTCAGTTGGGTTTTCAAAATGCAAATTGTTCTCCCCTTCCCCAGGGAAGGGACAGGGACCGAAGTCAATGGAGGAAACTGCCGGTTGCTATAGAAATTGTGTGTTCAGCCCGCTACCGGTACCAACAGATTGCGGTGTTTCCTGGCTGGCTGCACACCCCACACTCCGCTTTTTCAAGTGAAAATGCTGGCAGGTTGTGTCTTTTCTAATCCAGCATGTTCACGATGTGTTACAGAGAATCAGCCTTTAACTTTCCAAGGCAGTTTGAGTTCCTGTGCAGCTCATTTATTGCAGGGAAAGGTTTTTCTCTTGTGTTTCGCCTTCCTATGCTTCCCTTTTCCCAGACGGCTTGACCACATTGATCCCACTTCAGTGACAGAAAGTGTGAGCAGATGGTGAAAGGTGCTTGTCTGTGGTGCTGCTTATTGGCATTGATGAGTTTTATTTAAATTATTAGCAG
Source organism: Patagioenas fasciata (assembly GCF_037038585.1). Classification (NCBI taxonomy): domain Eukaryota; kingdom Metazoa; phylum Chordata; class Aves; order Columbiformes; family Columbidae; genus Patagioenas; species Patagioenas fasciata. Next base: position 6,696,417 of record NC_092539.1, read on the forward strand.
GACTGAACCAAGAAAGGAGAGGGCGAAACACCCCGTGTCATCTCAGGCTCACCTGGACTGCAGCTCCTTCTGGCAAGGATTTACCAGCTCTTCGCACAGCTGAGCGAAAGGAGCAGATGAAATTACAATCAAAGAAACTGGATTCCTGCAGGACTTTAATACAATAATGGGAAAGAGCCCAATGGTAAAGAACTTATCTTTGTTGGAAAAAGGCTTTTAATCCTGATAATTCCAAGTTTTCTATGTATCTCACTGAAAAGTATAGGGTGAGGATGCAGTAGAGGCAGCTGGGACTATTAAGTTGGTTTTATTCCTGTAGCCAGGCTGTGCCATAAGCTTTTACCTTGCTGATTTTTGAAGAAAGGGCCGATCTTATTTCACCTGTCGATGACAATGAGAATTCTATTGATGGAAAACTACAGCATTTCTGAGGCTTCTGATAACTTGAAAGAAGGAAGTGCTGATACAGGGGGAAAGAAGTAGTCAAGTATCTATACCATTTTAAATACTAATATACTATTTAATACCATTTAAATGCTCGCTATGGTTGTTCCTGTGCTCCTTGTTTCTCACTAAGTAATCCATCACTCGTTGCTAATCATATCGAACACTTCAGGAGAGGTGATGAGAGATGGGGGTGACATTTTTGCTTACCCACCACCAGCAGCAGTTTTGGTGAGAGTGCTGAGCTGCTCAAACTGGCTCTGGGGATCTGGCAACTGGCTTGGCTCCCAATGCTTTCAACGGGAGCTTTTATTGAGGAGGAAATTAGGATAATAGTGCCAGTCAGAAAGGTATTTGAAACTCTTGTGCTTTGCCTGCTGCAGGTTTGTTCATGTTCCAGCTGTCCCTCGCTCCTGTGCCTGCACACAGACCCAGGATGGGCTTCTGCAGCCTCCGATGGAGTTGGTGACAAGTGCAGTTTTCTTGTGGAGCTGGCAGGAGAAAACATTATTAATCTGCAAAACAGCTCTTGGAGTGGGAGGAAGGGAAGGAACAGGGACCATTTCCCAGTTTTGTCCATGTACTTTCTGCCTTCCTTATTTAAACTTACTGGAAGAGAAGGTGTTTACAAAGGTGACATCCTTCTCTTTGACTTTTTTTGGGGCATTATGTGGTGGGGGTGGTTTTCTTATTGCTGAAACGGTTTTTCTGAGCCTCAAAACAGTTTTTCTGAGCCTCAAAACGGGCACGTCTGGAGTGGCAAAGAGCCGAGATGGGCTGTCTCCTTTATGCAGTCACTTACTCTCTGGTACTCGCTGTGTTGTGTGCTGCAATCTGCTGGTTATATTGCTTAAAAAATCCATAGAACAGGAAAGCTGTGGTTTGCTGCCGTGTGTATGAGCCAAACCAGCCTATGAAGTCACCGCGTGTGCGTGAGGTGGGGACTGGAGAAGATGACGTGTGAAATTGCTGGAAAAAACAACCAGGAAGAAGAAACACACAACACTTGGAGCAACGGAGGTAACGCAGTGACATGGGGTGTTTCAATGGGGTGAGGTGGGTCCTCACCAGATCCACTCACAGCCAATAGCTACAGCGGGGATTTTCTCCACCGGTTACTCATCTTCCTTAAAAACCCTCCAGCTCCATCGGTTGGTGAGAGTTCATCAACAGGAAGAAGGAAATACTTGATTTTTTTAATGTATTTTATTTTTGCTTTTGCGGTGTTGGAGGCTGATTGTTTCCCCCCAACACTCATAGCCAGGTGATTAAATCCTCTTGCAAATTTTAGCTCTTTAAACTACCAGATTCGTATCCTCTTGAGTGCAGGGAAAAGCTTGAAAACAAGTTGTAAATGCTCAAAAATGTTTTGCAGTGAAAGCACTGAATTCCCTTTCTATTAAAAAAAGGCAAAAAAGTGAACAAGATAGGGAGGAATTTTTTCCTGGAGTTGATTCCCTCACCCAATGCAGGACTTTATTTTTTCAAACAACAAACTGTTAAGATGGATTTTTCAGTTGCTAACAAATGTATCTGGAAGTAAACACCTTCCCATGAGCATTTCGAACCCTTTCCTTAGTTTCCTTTGCGTTTGTTCTGCTGGTTTTTGGCTGGGTGATCTATAAACCCGCCCCATGATGTTATTTCTTCGTGGAGTGCTGCTGAATGAGGTTTTCAGTGTTTTCAGCAGGAGCCAAACGCTTATTTTTCCCTCTGGAGAGACGATCCCCGCAGGTTTGCAGCGCGATGGGCGCTGTGCTGGCGGGGAGCGCCACCGCGGGGCTGACAGCTGTTTTCCGCTCCCTGCTGCCTTTTAGACCCACTTTTTGCTCTTTTTCTCTCTGTTTGAGCTGTGGCTTTGGGTCCAGCACTTCATGTGCACATACTGAGCCGCAGGAGGGTGAACTGATTAAGCGAAGGTGTAAATCACCAACGAGCAGCTGTGAATAAAACCACAAATCTGTTCCCTGTGATTTTACCAAACCCTTAGTGTGACATTTGTCATCTCCTTTGTCACCGGGGTCCCTTTCCAGTGCTGCAGCAAAAAAGAGGCTGACTGAGCAAAAAGGGCTCTGTGGGAGTTCTGAAACGAATTTAAAGTGGTGATTCAAACTTTTAGATCTTTTAATCGCACTTGAATCTTATTTTACCTCCTTTAATCTACCACTGTGTTTACCACCTTAACCCAGATTTAAAAAAAACCAGTGATTCCTCCTTGGAGTTAAGTGAATCAACTTCATGGTTGCACTGGAGTGGAATAATTCTTGCGCTTTAAGCAGCACTAAGAGCCAAAGCAAAAACTCTGCAGCCCCAGATGTCCCCGCCAGGGACAAACGGCCCGAGACGTGGACAGAACTCCCCGCTGGCTGTGCAGCCGTCCGGCCCAGCGCTCGCCGATATCACATGCTGGGCGCTGGGTCACGTGGAGAGCAGGAACCGGCCCCGCAGAGCCCGGCTGCGTCGCGGTGTCGCTGGTGGGATCCGGGACCTTCCGCCTCCCATGGCGTCTGTGACCCAGCAGCAGATCCAAAAGGTAAGGACGTGTCCCCTGGGGACAGGTAGGTGATACTACTTGTAAGACAGTCACTACTAGTTAACCCATGAGCAGGTCTAGGAGATCAGATCTCCTTTACAACACTGTGTATTCTTCTCAGCTTCTTGTATTGCGTTAATGTTGAGGACCCTGTCGTGGCTACGAACTCTTCAACTTATCCCGCAGAGCTCTCGAAGGAATTTCTCTCGTGCCCTTTCTGTCTCTGCTGCTCAGCTCTCATCCCCAAGTCGAAATCTGTCTGTCAAAGGATAATCTCCAGGGTATTCTATATAAAGAAACAGTAATGTCAGCAGAGTTCACTTCAGTTTGGAAGGGATTGTGTAGTCAACTGTGAGAAATCACCCGGGGATTTTTCCCTTAGAGAAAACAATGCTTTGCAGCCTGTAAAGGAATCTCATTCTTACTTGGAGTCCAGGTGTGCCTGCTCTGATTAGCAGGCTTTGTAATTTAATAGTTGCTGGTCACACAGATAAGATAGCCTTAAACCACAAAGGCTCTAGTGGTGATATCTTCTCTGCTTTGTGGACAAAGGGGCTGACATGTTCTGAATTGTATGGGACCTGAGCCAGTTAACAAACTATTTTTTTAAACAATAGAAATTCCTCCTAAAATTAAAAAATAAGAGCATGTTGTCCAGCTGCAGAGCTGCAGTTGGGCTGTTTCCACACTGCTCTGAGGCACAGCAAAGGGTCAGGACTGTACTCTTTTGCTTGTGCTGTTTCCCCTGAGGACTCTGGGGAAGAGCAGTCACCCCCGTTTCTTCCAGTTCCATGAGGACGGCTTCCTCGTCCTAGAGAACTTTTTCACCGCGGAGGAGTGTGACAGCATGAGGAACCAGATCGGGAGGATCGTAGCGGGGATGGAAGTGCCGCCGCACTGCCGCACCGCCTTCTCCACCAAGGAAGACGAGCAGCTCCAGGCACAGGTACCCACAAGAGTCCCCACTGGAGCGCTGGACGGGGAAAAATAGCTGCTCAGGCTTCACTCCGGGGGAATATGGCTCTTTCTTCTAACTGAATGTAACACTGTGTGAGGCATTTGCTCTCCAGGTTCCTACAGAAGTGTGGTAGTGGCCTTAGTGGAGGCTGAAGGAGAGGATGCGTGTGGCTCTGCTGCACTGCCAGCCCCCATAGCTCTTGTCCCTGATAGCCACAAGCAGCTCTCACAGGTCACTTAGTATTTGTTCTGCAGCCAGAAAATAGGTTATTTTCCAGGCAGCCAGCAAAAGAAAAGCAAGGGTAGGCTTTATGCAAGAGGTTCTTGTAAAGTCCTAATCAATGTCATGACATTTAGCCTTGTGAAAAGCCTTTTTACGAGTAACTTCTATTGCCTGTGTTTTGTTTGTGCTGCGGCTTGATGTGAAAAAGATGCAGGTGAGTGTTAGCGCTTTGATAAAAGATTCATTTATGTTTTTACAAGGATAGTATCTTTACTGGGCTCTTATCCCTGGCAGGGTAGCTCAGATTATTTCCTAACCAGTGGGGACAAGATCAGATTCTTCTTCGAGAAAGGCGTTTTGGATGAGAGAGGTAAGTCCTGGCCTGAGTGCCACAGGGAGGGGACGGGGAGGCTGGTGAGGGGTCAGGGGCCAGTTTCCAGCTTTAGGGATGGTTTCTGCTTTGCAAACAACATTAAATTCTGGTTTTGTTTTGTAGGTAACTTTCTAATTCCAAAGGAGAAATCCGTCAGCAAGATTGGCCACGGTATGTTTAGAGGATGGGGTTTTGAGAGGGAGGGAAAAAAGGGATGTGGTTTTCACATGTGGGGCCTTATCCAGACCTACTCACTCTAAATAACCTTGGCCTTTCTGAGCAGAGAAACCACTTCTTCCCTCATCTGTTGCTTCCCTAGGGACTACAACATGGAACATCTCAAACTTCACCCCTCTTGCCATTGTGGCCACACATCTCCTGTTTTTGCAACCCTGGGCAGTTTTACTCTGGGTTTCCACATTGAATTCTTCAGCTTGATTTCCCCAGTCGCTGTGTCTCTGTCTCTGCAGTTCTCTCTTTGCTGTCCCTCACTCTCTGCTGTCAAAGGACTTCAAAATCTTCATTACAATCCTTTTCAAAAGACCTTTCTAGGATGTTTTTCAGCAGTGAGTAGCTCAGAGTCACTGACATGTGAGAGTTTGGACTTCAGCTCTTGTCTCTTTTGTGTATGAGATTGCTCTAGTGAATTAACCACCTGAGGCTGGTCACATTGAGTACAGATCAAACCATGTCCTCTGTGTCCTGTGCAGGGGTGGGTCTCCCGTGCTGAAGCTGTCCCCCCTCCTTTGGTGTCACCAGCACCTTTTCTTTACCCTGACTGACTTCAGTTTGACCTATTTCCTCTCTCCAAGCTGCCAAACGTGCATTTTGATCCCTTTTGTTTTCAAACAATAAATGGAAAACGAGAGCAGATTTCACAGCATCTCCAAACACATGAACTTTGTTCAGAATAAACTTCACTAAACTTGGAAACTGAGAGTACACGCTTTCCCCCTCCCCCCCTATTCTGTTGTACTTCAGCTTTTCCCCAGGGGAAGTGAAAACAACAGTTGCCTGCTGACTTGGCAACTTAACAAGACTTATATTTTATAATTACTCCTTTTAGCTGAATCTCTCTTTATCCCCTGCTCGGGAACAGCCCCTGCTGGACCTGGTTGTGTGTCCTCTTGGCAAGTTTTATCACAGCAGAGATGGAGGCACAAATCCAAGTCTTTGCTTTATGGTTTGTCAGAGCTGGGCTGCAGCGTCTGTGCACAAACAGCGCTGACCTGCGGGCTGCTGGTCTTTGCAAAATGCACCAAAAAACAAGCCCTAGGTCATTTTTGAAGCAGACAGTTACTTACTTACGTACTTACTTTATTTTAGGTCTTAAGAACTGTGTTTTAAAGGGTGAATTTACCTGTCTCCCTCAGGGTCATGTATAGTGGTGGTTATATCAGCATTTGCATAATATAGTACTTAATCACTCTGTTATGCACTGTGTTTTATATGTCATTTGTGGCCACTGAGTGGTTATATTTTTGGTCTCTAAAGGTTATTGTACAAATCTACAAGTTGTATCACCTTAGTTGTGATGAGCCGCATATGCCCAATCTTGGGAGGGATGAAAGTTTCTGGCTGCAATTGATCTTGCTTGGCTGTGGTCTCTGCAGCTCGTCACTGATCGCTGCCGAGTCCCCTTCTGTTAATTACATCTTCAGACTGAGCCTTTTCTTTCCCCTTAGCATTACATGCTTATGATCCTGTCTTCAAGCAAATCACCCACTCCACCAAGGTGCAGGTGAGCTGAGACTGTTTCCTAGAATGTCTGGGGAAAAGAATATATTATGGGGCAGTTAGTCTTAATTTTCTAGAATCCCAAGTATAGTCATTTTGTCTGTAAAATGAAATTTCAATATCTTGAAAGAATAATGCTTTATGGGACGCAGAAAACAGCAAACATGAATCTTGGAAAGTTTTTTGCAGGAATTGGGAAGAAAACTGGGCCTTGAGAGACCAGTAGTTGTGCAAAGCATGTATATCTTCAAGGTACAGTAATTTAAGTCATCTTTTCGCTCAAGAAATAAGACCCTGTTGGGTGGGAAGCTGTGAAACTCTTCACACATCGCCTTTTTTCCTTGCAGCAACCTGGCATTGGTGGTGAAGGTGAGATTTATATTATCTCTATATTGTACCGCAGATAATATTCTTCCAGGAAAGGAATATTACCATGAAAAAGGCTCAGAATCAGAGTTAAGCTTGTTAGTTTTGTGGTTCAAACCTTCTTAAAATTATTTAAAAGCATCCACATTTTCTATAAAAGTTTCTATGTTAGTTGCAACTTGAAAAAAGCGCTACTTTTACATTTGCAACAAGCGGAAAGCTGGTCTTTTCACGTAAGATGCAACATGTATGAGAGATGGGTGGGAAGGGGAGGTCAGGGCAAGAAGTCAGGGAGAACAAGCCTGTCGTCCTTCTAGCGGGACCGAATTCCTCAGGTATTAAAAGTCCCCAGACCGTGTCTTGTTGCAGTGACCCCGCACCAGGACGCCACCTTCCTGCACACGGAGCCCCTGGGCAGGATCCTGGGGTTCTGGATCGCCCTGGAAGACGCCACGCGGGACAACGGCTGCTTGTGGTTCATCCCTGGCTCCCACACCGGTACGAGCCGCGGTCGCTCGGTGCCGTGCAACGCGCTCCCTCGTCTTCCCTAAGGGTGGAGGTAACGCGGGCCGTGATGAGTTCCCCACATTCACAGCGCCTGCAGAAACACGCTGCCGTTCTCCTTTGTTGGGAGGATGGTTTGTTCACCACAAGTCCTCCCTCTGTGCTGTTGTCAAACTAAAACCACATTTTTCAGCAGGCTATTAACTGCTTCGCTTTGCTCTTGGCCACCAGCTCATCACATGAGGCTACTAGAACAATATATTTTAATAAAAATAGGTACTATACATGACTGACTTTAAGTTGCTATCTAGCCTAGAAACAAAGAATCAGGGCACCGGGGAAAGGAAGGACAGCCGGCCTGAGTTTTATTTACTCCAGAACATAAGGGGAGGCCCATTAAAACTGCTCATGAATATTTTCTTTTAACTTCAGTATTATTTCAAAATATTCCCCTGAAAGATTCAGATTCTGCCTTGCCAGGCCGCTGACATTCAAGACTTTAAAGTTAAGAAGGTCTTAAACCACTGAGTCCTTTCTTCTTGCAGTGAAACAGGCCGTTGGTGCTCCTTCCAGAGTTTTGACTGTAGCCTTGAAAATGTTCAGCAAGTCTGATATGGATTGCAAAGAGTCATAATCCTCCTTTTGCCTCCCAGAGGAGGAATACACTAAGAAATAACTTTGGTTTGGTTTTGCTTTCCTTTTAATTTTTCCCCCATCCATTCACAAAACTGTTTCAGTTCCGGGTTGCACCCCCTTCACTAAGATCCCCTTTTTTCTCCCTGGCTGACAACATTTTCAGTCTTATGTAGTGAGAATAAGAATCCTCTTCCACACGCACACAACTATCAAATATTGGTCTGAATTTCAGTAGAAAGGGAAAGGCTCTGAGTCCATGCAGGGATCACTTGGACACCATCCGAACTTCCCCGGGGAACACACAGACAAAGCCAGATCAGCGCGGACTCACGTAATGGCTGTTGTGAGCGATGGTAGTTGCTGTGTGTGTGTAACCACTATTGGATTATCAGCACAACCTTCTATTTTTCACTCCCCCCAGGGCACGCAATTCAGCTTTTTAAGCTGCTGCTCTCCTAAGCATTCACTCAGTGCAATCATAGCGCTCTTAAGGCACTCAGCCCTCAAATTCTGCAGTCAGCTGCACTCTGATTGCACTTTTGTTCTTATAGAAAGGAGATATGGGCCAAAGGTTGGCTTTGCTAAGTGTATGACTGTTTGTTCCTAAGGGGCTATGTTGCAATGCACAGAATGAACCAGAAAAGCAAAAATAAGACAGTTGTGTGCTGGTTTGACTGAAAGTGACGTTAAACCTCAACGAGTTCTTTATTAGTTTCTGCTACAGCTGGAAAATCTGAAGCCTTTGCTTAGTTAAACCCCATCTAAATTACTAAGGAAAAAAGTGAATATACTATAATAATAAAGTTCTTATTTCCAAGGGAAATTGCAGATATTGTTCCTTTGTTGTGTAAAACATAGCTAGCTGTTTAATTTTTGTGTGTTTACTGCTTATGTGGATTTGCAGGTGGCATTTCCCGGAGAATGGTCCGTGCAGCATCAGGTTCCTCAACGTGTGTCGAGTTTGTAGGGTCAGAGCCGGCCTACGACGACAGCCAGTTCATACCTCTGCCTATAAATAAAGGTAAAACAGCCCCCAAACGAATCTGCCTACAGATCAAGAACAACAAGAGAGCTAAAAGTGCATTGTAATGCTTTCAGCTTCCCTTGTATTTTAATGCTGGCAATTTGAAAAGAAAGCAGTAGGGATGTCTCTTTCAAACAGGTGGACTCATCCTCATCCACGGTGAGGTCGTCCATAAGAGTGAACTGAACAGCTCGGAGTCTTCTCGCCACGCGTTCACCTTCCACGTGATGGAAGCCAAAGACACCAGCTGGAGCAAAGAGAACTGGTAAGGTCACCATCCTGACAACCGGCTGGGGAAACCGGAGCCCATTCATTGCAATAGCCAGGATAAACTTTTATTGGTGGTCTTGCATGTCACAGGTTTTCTCTTGGTAGTATCTCGGTGCTGATTTCATACCCATAGAGCTGGAACAGCCTCTGAAGTTTTGTTTTTATTTCTTCCTTAGGCTCCAGCCCACTCCTGAGCTGCCTTTCCCATCGCTCTACACTTGAAGGTAGTGATTGGCTTCTGGAGCCAATAGCTGATCGTTTCTTTCTGACCATTTGTTCATGTTCCCTTTAAATACAACTTCCACTAGATCAGCGCTCAAGATTAACTTCATCCTCTCCTCAGAACGAGGACCCTTGGCACAGCTGAGCACACCTGCACTTACACAGGGGCTTCTACTACAGCACGAGCCCCAGTACTGTGGAAATAGTCACCCAGTCCTTTCAGTAAGGACACTCCCTCTGTTTTGAGAACAGACCACTCAGGACCATTGCACCTTGACTGGGACCAGTTCAGAAGCATTTCTTCTTGCAGATGCTTAGTGTTTTCTCCCTTTTTAAGTCAAGAGTGCGTTTCGTGGTTGTGTCAACCCCAGCAATGCAGGCGAGCGTGTCATGTGAAGGTGGCTGACTTCCACCTTCTGGTCCCTGTCCTATTGTTTGAATAACAGTGATTTAAAATAGTTCTATTGTGGGCAAAATGAAGCAGGAAGTCTACTTTTATAATCAGTCTAACTATTTATAGCAAACTGTAGCTGAGCGTTTGATCTCTGGGTGTGTTGATTTAAAATATTACAGTTTTTAAAGATTCATGTTGAAATTATGAAAATGAAAAACCTCAAACTTCTAACATTTAAATAAAAAAAATTGAAATTCTCCTTTTCATCTCCTTCATCTTCGCTTTGAGGAAGACACAATGTGACCTCCTTCCAACAGATGGGGCCAGCGCTAAGTTGTCTGATAACCTGTTTGAACCCTCAGTGTGCACAGGAACAATTACTGACCCTGAAACTCAAAAAAAAAACCCCAACCAACTTACAGCAAGGTGAAAATTAAGGAATGTTAAGAAATATAAGTTAGATCTGAGGGAAGCTCAGGCTTGTGTCCTAAACTGAAGGTTTTCTCGGTTATTTTTCTCTTCTAATTGACCTACCTCTTCTTCCTTTGCCTCTGGGCACTCAGAAACTTTCAATTTGATTCTTATACAAAGTGCTTTTTTAATCATATTTACATTCCTGTGAGAAAAGCAAGCAACTCATGCTGTTTTAAACAGGGGAAAAAAGAAGACCAAAGCGAAACCTTTATTTTAAATAGGTCCTTTTCATTTCCGTCTTTAACAATTGTACCTGGTGTACCAAAAGCAGTGTTTAGATCACCTTTGAGCTCTGGTTATGGTGCATGTTCTGTTACCACTTCTCTCTAGAAAGGGAAAATCTCTGTTCCTGGAAGCTCTTCATACCATAAACATTATCTGGAGGTAGAGAGGCAACAGCAGATTATCGATTTGGGTGGTGTACGCTTCCAAAAGAGAAACTAAGCTCACAGATGCCAGAATCCAGGCGTAGCTGGAGTTCAGATTCACGCTGCTGTCAAAGATCAGAATAAGAGCCACAGCAATGATCTGAGCAAAAATAGATGTCATTGTCCCTTCAAAGGTCTTCTTGGTTCCTGGCCATTTGATTTCCCCCATTGTGCTGCCAAAAACAGAGGCAATCGAGTCTCCTACCCCTACCGCCAGCACCCCCGAGTAGGGGACCAGAGCTCCTGCCCCAGACAAGGTGCCTTTAGGAGCACAAGATCTGGGGAACAACCACACTGGGAGGGACATGCCAAGGAGGAGATAAATATGAGTCAAGATTAGAGGTCCGCTGTCTCTTTCGTCCAAGAAGAGAGACAGCAAATGCCTAAGGGTTTGGCCAAACGGTTTGATCCTGAAGTACCGAATATACTCTAAGAAGATAAACACTGCCAGACACAGCACTGAAGCGATGTAGAGAAGCTGGCGGTCATAGATCAGTCCGGGAACGTAAGTAGCTACAACAATGAAATGGAAATATTTCCTGGTTATAGTCGAGGCCTGGTGTTTTTTCGATTCAGATGATCTCTTAGCGTTCTGGTAGAAAACTACGCCACACGCTGAAGCAGCCAAAAAGGTCCAATATACAAGAAGGTAAACTCTTGTCTGTGTCTGAAAGAGAAACTGGAGGAGCCAGAACAAAGGGTTCCTCTGGATCAGGCGGTAGAGCCAGGGCATGATGACCCCTAAGCCCAGCACTGCTGTCATCATGTGGAAAAACAGTGACGAGATCCACGTACCCGAATCCATGAAAATGAAGAGGACAGTGAAAAAAAGCCCAAGAAGAACAACTCCAACGACTGCTACCAGAAGGAAAAAGTCTATGGGATCACCTTTGCCCTCGGTTACATTCAGCGAGCGTTTAATGAGCTGATTGAGGACAAAACTTATACCTCCGAGAACCAGCAGCGCTTCTCCAGGAGTAAAACATCGAGGCAACAAGTACAGCAAGATCATACTGAGGTAGACAAAAATGAGCAGCACTTCTAGCACCTCTATCACTTCTGAAACAGTCAGAGAATGCTTCATGGTATAGATAATTATACTGCCAGCAACACCGGTCAGTATGCAAGTGTTGGTTGGCACGGGTTTTGTGATGCCAACTGCTATTACAGATAAAAAGAGAGCAACCAGCATGCCCGTGGAAGCCACGACTATGCCGAAACGTTCGAAGTACACGATGCCGGCTGACTTGCACCTCTCCTTCATGGCTATCCCCAGCAAGGGGACGACCATGCTGGCCGGCAGGAGCCCGCTGTTGGCTGCTGCGCGGAACTGGAACACGGCCCCCCCTGCCTGCAGCAAACGGTCCCATTTGAACTGGATGTAAAAAGCCTGGACGGCGAGAGCGACGGCGCACCAGGAGTACCGGTCCCACACCACCGCGTGCACCGAGAGAACGATGACGAACACGATCAGGGATTCCACCAGCACCGGCTTGTTTAACATGATTCCAGCTCGCAGGGGCTCGGCTTTCAAAAATCCTTCTCGGGAGTCCTGATGTGCTCAATAGCCGTCCGTTAGGAAGAATTCCTTCATGCTACTGCAATTCCTATTACAAAATATAAAAGGGCAAACAATTAAAGCAGCTGTTAAAAGCTAACGGTTTGACACAGCTGTTTTGTTCTTAAGCTCAATTTAAACTGATAGTTATGTGCCAATTGTTAATGTAAAAAATCTAATAAAAGTGAGGTAATTAATCAGCCAGAACTGTTAACCCAGTCTGAGAATCAGACAAGTCAGCCTGCAGTGGCAGAAATATTGGCACACCGAGATACAGTTTTACACTATCTTTGAATTGAAATGTGAAGCAAATGGGCCATAACGATTCCCAGGAGGTTTCATTGCGGCGTGAATTTGAAATACAGTTAATTTAAAAGCTTAAAGGTAATTTTAGAACCTAATTTTGTATGTGGTTTTTCACTGTAATTTTACAGAATGTTCCTACTTTCATTAAATGTTTCTCTTCCTACTGCTGTGCAAAACCCCCTACGTACCTGTCTCTCCTTCTGTTACTGGTATTACGATTGAATAGTTCCACTGCAGCAGATCGTTTATAATGCTACATCATATTTACAATAGAAGTGGGAAAGAAAACATCACAAGCATTAAAAACAAAATATCAGATGGTGCACTTTATCTAATTTTGATCTATTACCAGAACTGTCAGGATAAGCTACGTTGGCGATCTGAGGATGGAAAAATGGAACGAACAGACCTCAACTTGCCTGTGGCCATGAAAGGCCGTTCGTCTCATCATGTCTTTAGCATTAAGCTTAATTTTTTTGTTTCTACAACAATTATGGGTCATATTTGCTACAAAGACATCTATTTAAAAAATGTTTCTAGTCCATATTGACATAGTGGTGATATTCTGTTTAACTTTAGGATGTGTTGTAGCCGTATAACTTAACTATTATACAGCTTTACATGCCAGTAAATGAGTTTGATTTATTTTTAAGGAAAGGTATTGGCTTCATTCTCTTTAACCCCTGACATCACCTATTCCCCCGCCAGCTGTCTTCATTCCTATTTTCTGACCGTGAACCCATTTTTCATGGACTGTAGTTCTGTATAAATAAGTGAACTATTTTAACGCTGGTCAGTCATTAAGGACACTAGACAAATATTAGCAAGTCCCATCCCCAAAATGCATAATTATTTTATAAGTGATTTGTTTAACCTCTGGTATGTGCTATTTTCCTCACATTTTTCAGAAGCCAGTAAACATTTTAAGACATTCTTAACCACGATCTAAAGCTGGCACTGTTTTCTATATCCCCTCACTCTCCTGTCTCACTAATATTGCACTTCACCTTATTATTGCGCTTCACCTTATCTGAATCAAGGTTTACACTCCAAGACAGCTGCACTGCAAACTAAACTTTCCTTTAAACTTTTGGACTATAACATAAATAGCTGAGATAATCAGCAATGCATATAATGGCTCTATTAGGTTAAATCGTATCTTCTTGGGGGTATTGTGAGCATTCACGACATTGTGGAAAAGGAGAGACAAAGGTTTTCAGGAAGCAATAAATGCTGGTGAGAATTGCACAATCTGATATTAAGTCTAAGCCAATGCCATTATACTGGCAGCTCTTTTGGTTCTTTGAAGGTATCAACTTCTGTATTTCTGTCAGCAATAGAATTGCTGGCCCAGCTGTGTGTGTCCCTGCTGGATTTGGTATCTCCAGCTGAAGCTTTGGACTGATTCATTCTTTCTAGCCCACCCTTAAGCCAATTAGTAGTAAATGCTCATTAAATTCTGCTCCCCCAGTCTCATTACTTATATCTACATGAGCTTCCTCATAAAAGGCTGGAAGTTTATTTAAGGTTCCAGTTTGGGTTTTCATCCAGTGTTGAATGGTGTCACCAGGTTATAAAGCTGATAGAGATCTCATCAATAATAGTACTGGGTAACTGTTAAAGTTTGTGGTGTCAAACTCCCTCACATGGTAGCTCTGGAGCGTTTAGTTATTTATGACTTTGTACTGAAAACTCCTATTAAAAGATTACTTTTTGCCATCCTTATTTGTGTAGCCCGAAATACTCGATTTCCATCCAACTTCATTATGTTTACTGTAACCTTTTTGCCATCACAATTCATTTTTAAACAGAAGAATTACTCATATAGTCAACCAAGCAGAATTGGTACAGGCAATAAATATCTACCCATGACCAATGATGGTTTTGGGGTCCCACTCCTTGTTGTTTCTGAGCACAAGGGCGGAGGAAGCTCAAGGCTTATTTAGGAAGATGCAGGGTGGCCAAAGACTGAAAATTCTGGCAATTTTAAGGTTGCAACCCAGCTCTTGCATCACTAAGGGCCCGTGGCAGCTCCCCCAGCAGGCAGCCGGCCAGCTGGGCCAGGAGCGGCTCTGGCTCCGCAACGCGCCGTGTTTCACTGCGGGATGATCCCGGTGCCTGCGGCGGTTCCCGCCCCGCATCCTCCCGTAGGTAACGGGAAACTCCGCAGCGCTCCCGCACACACCGAGCGGGCCCCAGCGCCCCCCTGCCGCGATCTGCACCCCGGGAAACCTCCCCCGACCTGCGCCCCATCGCCTCCTGCAGCACCCGCCTCCTGCCCCGTGTCCTCCCCTCGCCCCGTCCCGCCGCCGCCCCCGGCAGCCCAACCTTCGCTACCGGGAAGCTGCGGCGGGGCTCGGGCCGCAGCGGGCAGGTCTCAGAGGCTGTTCCAGGGTGGGCCCCGTCCCCTCCGAGGGGCCGCGGCCGCTCCCGCCCATGTCCCGCAGCCGAACCCGTTCCCCGGTACCCACCGCCCGGGCCGCCGCCATCTTGGCGCTGTCGCTTGTCACATGACCCAGCCCGCCGGTGGAGGGGGCGGGGCGGCTGCGCCACCACGTGACGCCGGCGTGGGCAGGAGGGGGCGGGCGGAGTGGCTCCGCGCGGCGGGTCACGTGAGGAGGGAGCGAAGATGGCGGCGGGCGGGCTGTGCGCGAGGTGCGGGACCGCGGCGGCCGCTCCGGTCCGGGGTGCGGTCGGGGGTTGAAGGCGGGGGCCACCCCGGGTCCCGCTGCGTGCGGGGCCTCCTGGGTGGGGCGGGGGGCAGAGCGGGGCCCGCGGGGCGGGGGGAGCACGGCGGGGCGGGTTAACGGCAGCGGGGCCCGCGCCGACCTGGCCCCGCCCCCCCCGCGCGCGCAGCGAGGCTCCGCCCCTCAGTGAGGGGCCCGGCGGGACCCCCGGGCGGCTGAATTGCGTGTTGGTAGCGACTTTTTAGTGGTTTTGTGGAGTTTCGTTTTGTTTTGTTTTTTTTTCCCCCTTCCTCGTTGTGGAAGGTGAAATGTTCGCTGAGCTGTCGGGTTTGCGGAGCTGGGTCGCGGCTGGCGCTGCCGCCCGAGGTGTCTGTCGGAGCAGCCCCGTCCCTGAGGCGCCTCTGGAAGAGCAGAGCGCTCAGGGGCTGGTTCCGCCTCTTGGACAACTCTTTGCAAACGTAAAAATCAAAATAGAGATGTGGAAGGTGTATAAGGGAGGCTGTTCTGTGAATCCCAGGTTCAGTGATCACCTTAGGCTGGTTCTGTCATTTGTCCTGAGCACGCTTTTTGACTTTTATTGTACCATTTTTATCCTCTGGAGGGTTCCTAGATGTCTATTTTTTATTAAATTAGTGTCTACAAGCCCTAATGGGGACAAGAACACCACTGTTACATGTGATCACATAAAAAGAGCTTTCCTTCCTTAGCTCTCTTGGAGCCTGTAATCAGCGAACTGACAACAAACTGTGGTCTTTTTTATTCACAGAAGAGATTCAGAGGGAATGAAAGGTAGAAGGGTTGGCCGTGTGAGGCCAATGTCTTTGTTCTACAAAGACATTATTTTCTTGGTAAAACTGTGGCCTTTCGGTGCTCTGGGTGGGCTGGAGAGGCTGCACCCACAGCCGGTTGCTGAGCAAGTCGTGGGGAGGTTCGTTAGTTTATACACAGGGAGGTGTGCCCAACTATCTAGGAATTAGCAGGTAGACATTATGTTGATAGGTGTATGGCAAATAATCTCATAATTTACGTGGCACCATGTGTCAGGAGTTGCAGACGACTTTCACTGCCACAGTGAGTTATTTGGATGATGCTGTTCTAAAAATAAGTTAATGAGTGTTCTTGCTTCTGTAGATAGGCTTTGCGTGGGGAGCTGTGGTGTTTAACTCCTGATTTGGATTACGTTGCTATCAATTCAGCATTTGTCTGAGTTCCTGAGATATTCTTTTTGGCAGACGTACATTTTCAGAGCAGTTGTAGGGACACTCGTTTTTGTGGGTGCGTCTGCCAGAGTCAGGATCTGATCTGTGATACCTCATGGTGCAGACTGGCCTTTCTACAGAGCTCTCAGGAAGGGAAAAGAAGGCAAGGGTAAATGTTCTGGAGACCTGTGGCAAATTATTCTACCTTATGTAAAGCTGTTGTGATTTTTCACTTCACCCAGTTTTATGCTCCACTTAGAGTGAAGGATGAAACTGTTACAGAAGAATTTGTTTGGAAGAGAGCTTCAAGTGCAACTGAATAGTATATTGCTCTATACTTTCATTAGGTTTCTTTTTATTAACCTTAAACGTCTAAGTAACAAAATCAAATCGAGCTAGTAGTGTGATGCAAATGTGCTGCTGCTTTGATATGAGTTTGCAAGTCTTGCTATAGCCGTTGTCACCCTCTTTGGTTCTTTCCTGGGTCTTCCAGGACATCTAAACCAGTCAGCTAAAGACTAAGGTTCCTTAAATATTTTTTCTTATATTGCAATACGATCTGCTCTGCATTAATTGCAGGTTTGAAAAGGTGTAAGCTAAATAGAAGCCTGCATCACGTTCATCATTAAAATACTGTTCACCTTTTCCTTGTATTTACAGGAGCAGCAGAGAATTATGGACAATTCTTCTGGGCAGATCAGCTTTAAGAGAACCAGTAAGTCCATGTCTTGCTGAGCAGGTTTGCCCGTCACTGCGTGGACTTCATGGCCAAATATATAGTTTGTACATCTCTTTGCATATTAGTGAAAATGTGTTTTGCTGCTTTTCCCTTGGTGCGTTTTTTGTTCCTCTGTCTCCACTACTTGTTCATTCTTCCACTCCTTATTTATAGCTGCTTCATGAACTGCCTGGAAGGGTGTGTGTGAAAAGGTGGTTCCCTTTCTGGAGTGGACACAAGTGCTGCTTTCTAGACTGGCTGGTCTGGGTTATTCATGAGCGGTACAGCCTGCGTCCTTATTTTCTGGGACGGAGCCCCTGCTTTCAAGAATTTGCTCAGAGGTTGGAAATCCAAATGTTTCTGAATCTAGTCCATTGCCTCCTGTTTCCTCTCCCTTCCCGTGATTAGGCAAGTCAGCGAGCTGTCTCATACAATACGCACCTTGAATCAGTCTGAATCATAGACGCTTGTCTTGTGTCGTTCCTGTCTCTTTGTGGTGGTGGAATTTCTTTGCTTTGCTTAAATTTGACAAATCTGATACTCCACAGTGTATGTTGAGGAATCTGTTCAGTAGTATTTGCTTCTTTTTCTAGGCACAGATTGCAACAGAATTGAACAAGCACTGGCAGAGATTGTTAGAGGGGCTTTCATACTATAAACCGCCAAGGTATAGTAGTTGCTTGAGTTTAGATATTACCCTCTAAATGAGATTTAGAGGAGCACGTTGAATGTTTCTCTCTGGTTACTTAAAAATAGATTTTTACTCTTTTGCATGACTCGAGATTTCAGGTACAAAGTATCAAGAGAAAGTACTTAAATCTACATATTTGGGCATGAAATACAGAGGAGAAAGAAGAGACAGCGGTTCCTGCTGTCATTACTGATGTTATGTAGCTCTTAACCCTGGTCTCTGCTGAGCTGCATGATCGTGTGCAGGTGTGCAGCCTGTGGAGAAGTGACTCCTCTTGACACTCATTTGTCCCAGAATGATACCTGGATTCCCTCATTGGAGAAGGTGGAATGAATATAGCCTGCGTTTATTATAGTAATAATTATGAAAAATGTTAAGTTTTCTCGGGTGGGGAGGTTACAGAATATTGTTGTATGAAATATTGAAAGGCCGTTGAGGAAAAAGCAGGTGTTTGGTTTAAACTGATAGGGCTTTGGAATTAAGCCTCTTTAGTTCATTCTAAATGATTGCTGCATTTTTCGTGACTGAAATTTCTTTCTCTTTTAGTACAAGTTCCGCAGAAAAAATAAAAGCTGATAAAGATGTAGCTGCTCCGCTAAAAGAGTTGGGTCTGAGGGTCAGCAAATTTTTGGTGAGTGAAGGTGCTGTTCTGATGACTTTTTGTCCCTGCACTTGGAATGCATTGTTACTGGAATTCTTTTATTTAAGTAAGCTTCTTGATGTTGAATAGAGGCAAACTTAAGAATTACTTTCAGTTCAGAATAGTGTAAAGGATGTTAGAAGTACGTGTTGGGGCTGTAGGTGAAGATTTTTAAAAGTCCTTAGTGACCTTGAGGGGCCTCAGTTTTCCTGGTTAACACCCCACCTGCTGCAAAGGGCCCTGCTTTTCAGAAGCTGTCACCCACTTCTGGTTTCTCTTGGGTTCTTTCAAGACATCCAAAACCGCTCAGCTAAAAATTGATGTCCCTTCAATCAGCTGCCATGTTTGCAAATTGTGTCAGTTTTCCTGCAAGGTTCTGTTCCTTCAAGCCACACGCTGGAGCTCGGTGACTGGTGGCAGTACCTTTTGTATAATCGCTCTTATGTTCTGTTTGCTGAAGTTAAACTGGCTGCGTCTGAGTGACATCAAAGCTTACGTGTTTTGCTTTAAACAGAAGTGCTGACTAAAGCAAGCATCTGTCTGATGCAAAAACCCCTTTTGGCATATTTTGGAAATTACGTGTTTTGAAGAGAGGAGCTGCCTGAATATTTGGAGAGAATCATCATCTTTCATGAATTTAGTTGCTTTTTATTCGTTTCAGAGCATCTCTCTGTTTTCCAGGGTCTGGATGAAGAGCAGAGTGTGCAGCTGTTACAGTGTTACCTTCAAGAGGATTACAGAGGAACAAGGGACTCCCTGAAGGTCTGTAGCTCCCACTTACGTTCTGCTTACTCCACCACCGTAAGGAAATGTGATCACGGATATCCAGGCTGAATTTTCTTGTACGTCTTCCTGCTCCAATCTCTCTGTGCTCCTCAATTGCAAGAACACAGGAAAGCTACGGATTTATGAAGGAGAGTGAGTGGAGATGAATAGCAAATGTGTAGTTACCAATGAGTGTTTTGGCTGTGTACTTTTGGAATCTGTCTTTCCAAAAGAAATGGAAAGAATTCAGTCTCTTTTTTTTTGCAAGTACATATTTTGTCAGTAGGTATTTTCTACAGTGAATAATTCTTTATTTTGTTGTGTTTTGCTCGCAGACAGTTCTCCAGGATGAAAGGCAGAGTCAGGCTCTGATGCTGAAGGTTAGTAATTTCCATTTTTATTTTCTGTTGAAAAGATCTCTTTGGACTGAGAACCAACTTTATTTCTCCAGATCCAGGAAATCTTGGAATAATTGAAGTATTCCTTTATATAAGGAACAGATTTTAGAAGATGCTTTTAAAATAGATGGATGTGCATAAAGATTTGAACAGTGTTAATAGTTGCTACAGGAAGGAAATTTTGGGCTCAATATCATGGAATTTAGCTGGGCAGGTGTACGCTCCCATGTTTTCCAAAGCTGATAGGTTCATGTGTTACTCTCTGAAGTGACAACTCAGAATTGGAGACTGACGATCATATCTGACACAGGATAATAGGGATGAGCAATGAGAGGTTACGTTTGAGCACTATATATCGTGATGAAGGCCGTGGCAGTATATGGGAGAGGAAAGTGTATGGAGTTGAGCACTATAGCAAACTGATGTGATATAACTGTATATTCACAGCTTGCTGACTATTATTACGAAGAGAGGATTTGCATTTTGCGCTGCGTCCTCCATCTACTCACTTATTTTCAGGATGAGAGGCACCCTTACACAGTGAGTACCAAACCCTCTTCCTGGCTGTCATGTCATTGAAATGAGCTAAATAGGTAAGTTGTGTAGTAGTTGTCCACTTGTGATGGTAAAAAGCACGTGTGTGTGTGTGTGTGAGAAGTTAATTTAATCATTTGTTTATTTAAGGCACAATACTTCCAGTGTGTCGAAAAGTTGGACAAGGAACTAGTTCCTAATTACCGGAAGCAGTTTGAAGAGCTGTACAAAGCAGAAGCTCCTACATGGGAAACACATGGAAATCTCATGGTATGTTATTTCTTTCTATTTTTTATCGAATTTATAAAGTCGTTCCTTATATGTAGTGTGTTGGAAAAGGCACATGTGCAGAAACTGTTTTCTTTCTAACAGAACACACTTCTGCTCAGAAACAGAGTTGTATGGAACGTGTTGTTCCTTGTGGTAAATCCACTGACAGCCCTAGGCTAACAGATCCATTTATATGTGGTTGTTCATAATCCCTTTGCATCAGCACACTCTGTGTTTACAGTGGCTTTCCTTGCCATCAGTACTAACTGCTGGCTGCACAAGCTGTTGAAATATTCACACTTCTCATTTTTTGACTGCTTCGACGGACCCATGAGCCTCAACAGCAATGGTAGGGTTTTTCCTTTTGCAGACAGAACGTCAGGTTTCCCGTTGGTTCGTGCAATGCCTCCGCGAACAGTCCATGCTCCTGGAAGTCATCTTCCTCTACTATGCGTACTTTGAAATGGCACCTGAGGAGCTTCTGGCATTTGCCAAGATGTTCAAAGAACAGGGATTTGGCACTAGACAAACCAACAGACACCTGGTAGACGAGAGCATGGATCACCTGGTTGACCGTATCGGGTGAGTATCATGTATATTTGTGACTACAGAGTGAAACGTTGTTTTCTTCAGAAAAAAAGCATGTATAATTCTTGCTGCTGCCTCTTTAAACTTTAAAATAAAGTTTCTGACCTATTTTCTTAATTATTTTTCTGCTTGCAGCTACTTTAGTGCTCTTATTCTGGTGGAAGGCATGGAAATTGATTCCCTCCATGAGCGTGCTCTGGATGACAGGACGGGGGAGCACAAGTTAGCCAATACTGAGCGCATCCACCAGGTAAAGCACTGGCAGAGTAACCCCTGGTCAGGCCTAACAGTACAGAACTTACTGTTTTACCTAGGCAGTGCTTTTTAAAGGTTATGCCTGGAAGTTTCTAATTCTTGGGTTTGTTGACCAAGTGTAAGAGCTACCATCTGCGTAACATTCTGGGGCTGATAAGAACAAAATTATTTCCTCTTCCACTTGTATTTCGTTGGTTATCTTGGACTTTCTCCAAAGAAAGGTGTGTGCAAAGCAGTAGGCAATGTGAACTTTCCAGAAGGGAATGAAACAAAGGATTTGTAGTGTCAGGGTTTTTAGGACAGAGATCATCTGAGGTTACACCAACTCTAAGTCAGTAAACCGTGCAGAAAACCAGACCAAGGCTGCAAGTATATGATTTGGTCAGCTTCATGTTTGAAATAATTATCTGCAAGGGAAGGGTGACTGTTAGCAAGCAGATGCAATCAGTAGAGTATGAGCTTCTTTCAGAAGATCTCAGTTCTTTCGTTTTGTCTCTGTGCAGGAGATGGACAATCAGCTGCTGCAGTTAGGGGATGTCTCACATCACGCTCCGGTGCTTTTGGCCTGGGCTCTGCTCCGTCACACCGTAAACCCAGAGGAGTCAGCAAACATCATCAGGAGAATGGGCAGCACCGCTATCCAGCTGAACGTTTTCCAGTATCTGACAAAGCTGCTGCGATCGCTGAGCAGCGGGGGGAAGAATGTGAGTTTCTTACAGTTGTGCATGTAAGCTCTTGAAGCTTTTTAACTGCTACTGATGTAAAGGTGTGATGGGAAGTGGATGATTTTGAACCAACGTCCTTTCAAACTAGATCTGGTTTTAAGCAGAGTATGCAGCAAAGCAGGTTTTATCATCTTACCTTCTGTCATTGAAGATCAGAAATCAAGCTGAAATGAAACAGATTTTTATGCTCAAATAATAAAATAAAGCTTTTGTAAATTGAAGAACTACATCTCTTTTGAGCAGAATAGACTGCATTAAATCACATTTGTTGATTTGCCTCCGTCAGTGTACTTGCCATTGTGGATCTTGAGTATGAGATGATTTAACTCTGCACTATTCTCTGTATGTGGTTTCATTAGAGAATACTGTATATGAGAATAAACTGCTTTGTAAAGCAGACCGAATGCGGTTACTGTGTGCTCTGTAATTCGTAGTCTTTCCTATAATGGCCTGTGTATTCTTTTTTTCCAGTGTACAGCCAGCACAGCGTGTATGTGTATTTATGGACTTCTTTCTTTTGTCCTGACATCACTGGAATTACATACGTTGGGCAATCAGCAGGTAAGCGTCCAAGGCTCATTGCATCTGTTACCTAATTTAAAATAACCTGTCATAACTCATGCTAATTACTTTTGTGAAATGGTAATCCTGCATTTGAGACTGCAGACTTTACATGAGTTAGATCTAAAAGAGTAATTTGCTGCTTTTCCTGCTGCATTTACACAATGCAAATGTAGTAAACACCTCTGCAGACTGGCTGATTAATAACAAAAGAGCATATTTTGCACTTGAAGTCCCGTGGAGTTGAACCTGATTGTTGATGTGTTATTTCCAAAGCAAAGGAAATACTACACACTCCAGTTCTATGTTTCAGAAGACATCATATAGCCCTTTGCAGATACAGGGAACAAATCTATCCTGCCCAGTCCATTTGTGATAAGGACCATGGTTTTAAGCTGGCTGTGTGCTCTGGGTTTGGGTGTGTTGGGTGTTTCTTTCTGTTTCGACTAGAGGAATTAGTTACAGCTTGGCTGGTAAACATGGAAACTTAAATTCCAAAGATGTGGCAGAACTTGCTTGGGATGAAATTCCCCTGTGTAAAGTAACTTTTATTTTCTCCATTCTCTTTTCCTTTGAAGGATATAATTGATGCTGCCTGTGAAGTTCTGGCAGCTTCCAGCATTCCTCAGCTCTTCTGGAAGACGGTGAGTGTGTTGGCAACTTCTTTGACCTATCCTGCTTATAACTAAAACCTGATAAAAGATCCCCTTTTAGGAAAGGAACGGACTAATTGTATTTATTTAGCTAATTTCTAGGAGGGCCTGATGAACCAGTGTTCGTTTGTATCTATCTTTGATTTACTTTTGCCCTTTCCTGCCTTTTAGGTACAGCCTTGGCTTTACTCTTGAAGGATACTGGAACAAGTTTTAATATAGGTGATAGTTTAAACCAGGGCTGGGGTTGCAAGGATTGAACTAACTGCTGGCAAAAGCATCATGCTTATTTTTTTGTTGTCACAGAATTAGGATGATATGAAATGCATTATAGTCTTTCCCTGCCTTATACTTGCACACTGCCTCATGCTTTAGTCTGTGCAAGGACTGGAGTGATAGTTTGTGCATGATTAATGTTAAATGTACAATTTAAAAAGGAACTGGATCCTTGTGCTCTACCAAGACCATTTTAGCTTTTTTTGTTTTTTTAGTAATAAGACATTTGTTTTCTGTTTGAACCATCAGGAACCCACTGCGGGTCTGGGTATTATCCTGGACAGTGTCTGTGGGATGTTCCCCCATCTACTTACTCCTCTCCTTCAGCTGCTTCAAGCCCTTGTGTCTGATAAATCTACTGCAAAAAAGGTACAGGATCTCTCTTGGTGTTTGGGAGATGAGTTATTTCAAGGCAGGGATAACATGCTGTGTGATAATGCTGTGTGATTCCTTCTTTCCATTACTTGTGCTTATCTCATTTGTACTCTTAGGTGACAGACAAAGCTTTTTTCGAAGAACAGTGGGCATCGCTCCTTTTTAGTCCTGTGCTGTTGCAGGACATGGTTTTCTTGCTTCTAGAAGACTTTTCATGTGTAATGGCTGAAGTTTAAGATACTGCCTAGTTTTTCAGGTTGTGCTTTACTCATAAGAAGTTCCTGATTCATTAGATGAGACTTGTCTGGACATGTGGTCTGTCTACTTATGTTTTGGTGTCGTTGACGTATACAAAGGATATTGTCCATGTCAAGAAAACTTGCCTGTTCCTGAAAATGACTTGGTTGATTAATTTTTAAGGAGGTCTGGCTCTTTGGCTGTGTTGTTGAAGCTCTCTCTGTGTGCAGGTATACAGTTTCCTGGATAAAATGTCCTTCTATATCGAACTGTACAAACATAAACCTCCTGATGTGATCTCTCATGAAGACGGCACGCTTTGGCGAAGACAGGCTGCAAAGCTCCTCTATCCTCTTGGTAAGGAAACTATATTTAGCCTTTTCTTTTTGAAATGCTTTGAGGAATTTAGTTCATTATCTGGCTTCTAACTCACGGGGAAATTTGTGACTGTATTTCACCCGCTTCTTCAATCTTTAGCACTAGGTCAAACAAATCTGCGGATACCCCAGGGAACAGTGGGCCAAGTGATGCTGGATGATCGGGCTTATTTGGTACGATGGGAATACTCCTACAGCAGCTGGACACTGTTCACCTGCGAGATTGAGATGCTGCTCCAAGTTGTATCGACAGCAGGTGAGACAGGCTGGAGTATAAAAGAGAATAAATAATTGTTAACCTGTCTCAATTTGAGGTTAGTAGTAGGACTGAACCGGTTTTAAAAGAGCATGGAATACTTTCACAGAAACCTTATTTTTAAATTGTTAATATAATACTGTAAAATTCATTCTAGAAGGCCCAGAGCACGTAGTGAGCTGAGATAAATTTTAGATGAGGGAAAAGTTCAGACAGATAAAATAAATGTTTTCTTGGTATGGGGAATGACCATGGGGATGTGTGGTAAGATTTATGTGCATCGTTCCAGATTTGATTACTGCTTAAGTATGATTTCGCATTCCAGTGTCAGTTTTCTTTACCCAGATGTGATCCAGCATTGCCAGAGGGTCAAGCCAATAATCGATCTGGTTCATAAAGTCATCAGCACTGACGTATCGATAGCAGATTGCCTTCTGCCAATCACGTCGCGAATCTACATGCTCCTGCAGAGGTAAGTCACCACCCAGCTTCAGGTCACTAACAGCGGAGGTACCTGAGAAGATATAATGAGCTGGAAGAATGGCTGATTACTCATTTTGCCAAGAGCTTTGCAAGAACTGTGTCTCAGTGCTTGAACTCCCCAAGACTGGTGTTGAGTTCTCAAAACTGTTCTGGCTACACACAGTTTAATGCTTTCATGCAGCAGAATGGCCCCTCTTCCGCTTCCTTCCTGAATGTTGTGCAATTTTATCCATTTAAAGGCATTTTTTGTTGGTACCTCTGTTTACATGAAAGGGGAATAGAGCATATCATTAGTGCATTAACTTCCAGGTGTTAAAACAGTTGTACTTATTAACACTCCTCTCAGTGTTAAGTGCCTGGGAGTTGATGTTCTGCTGCATAATGAGTGTTGCTGTGACAGTCTGCTGTCTTGCCAGCCTCGCCTCTTCTAGTAAATTGATGTGACTCAGGTGTGAGGGGGAGGTTGCAAGTCTAGACTGTAAGTGCAGACTCTGGTGTCTGTATTTACCTGCTGAGCTTTTATACTCGTGTACTTCAGTGAGAGAAAAGCTTTTATAATCAAACCAGCAGTATATAGGCCAGACAGACCACAGATGGCAATGCTTTTTATGCATAATATTTGTTTTTCTAGGCTAACAACTGTAATCTCTCCCCCTGTGGATGTTATTGCTTCTTGTGTCAATTGTTTGACGGTACTGGCTGCTCGGATGCCAGCCAAGGTGAGGAAACGACCTGGGTTTGCTGGATTTGAGAACTAGCAGATGTGTATATGTGAATGAGATGGAATATCTGTACTTCTTCTCTTGCAGGTTTGGACTGACCTTCACCACACAGGGTTCTTACCGTTTGTTGCCAATCCAGTGTCCAGCATGAATCACATGATTAGGTATTCATCATCCCCCAACCCCTTTTTTTTTTAATTATTTGCCTAACCTGTTCATAACCTGCCACAAGAACTTTTTGCCAGTGTGAAATCTGTGCATCCGACCTCTCTCACTCACGTCAGAGTCCTGCTATTCATGTAAGAAACCCTCTTGCTCACTTCACAGCGCAGAGGGAATGAACGCTGGGGGTTATGGAAACCTGTTGATGAGCATAGAACAGCCTCAAGGCGAGTACAGTGTTACCATCTCCTTCCTGAACCTGATCACGACTCTTGTCCGGGTGAGTGTTTCTGGAATGCTCTGCGTGTGAAGTACTTGTAGGCTGTTACGATAGGAAAGCGAAATCAGCCTTGTCCGAGATCCTGTGCAACAGGTCTCTGAGTAATCATAGGTTGACCCTCCCTTCTGTGCCACTAGTTGTGCTTTCTCTGTAGTCTGATTCTTTCAAAAAAACATTTGATTCATCCGATCTACAAAAGAGTGGAAGTCTCATGTAAATCCAAGTCCTCATCCTCGATAGTTTTCTTTAGAGACATAAGACATACCTTCCTGCAAATGGTTTCTTGTCCTTTTACCCAGAAGGGGGACAATAACATTTCTGTTTCTCCTAGGGACAACTTGGTAGCACCCAGAGCCAAGGACTTGTCCCTTGCATTGTGTTTGTCCTGAAGGAGATGTTACCAAATTACCACAAATGGCGTTATAACTCTCATGGAGTGAGAGAGAAAATTGGTAAGGATGTTGAGAGGGGGGAAGAAGGAGAAGGAGGGTTAAAAAGGATCACCTCTCTTCTCAGAGAAGATGTGTGAATTTTTACTTCTTTTTTATCATACCTTTTGTAGTAGCCATTTGGGATTTGCTTTGTATGTCTACCAGTACAGCTAGATGCTGTGATTTCTTTCAAAATATTAAGAGCTAGGCAACAGATCTTGAACTGAGCAGTCCATTTCGTCTCTTTCAGGATGCCTTATTCTGCAGCTGATCCATGCCATACTGAATTTATGCCCCGAAATGGATCCTTGCAGCAGGTAAGACAGGTGATGGATTTCAGATCCGCGCTAAGCCTGGCGTACAGTGCAAGGGGTCCCTGTTGCTATTTTTTTGTTTCAATTTTTGAATGTAAATGACTAGGAATGAACTGGCATGGTTGTGCAGTGCTGGTTTCTGCTCTTTTCAGTGTTACTGAGTACAGGAAAGGAAGAAGATTAGGGACCTTGTTTTTTAGAACACCTGGTGAAGAAAAACAGTAAATAGGCTTCCTGGGACCGACTGCCACCCAGTTTCCTATTTGATGTATGCACCATGAAGAAAGTAGAAGGGAGAATAAAGTAGGGGTGAGTGGGGATGTAGAAATTAAGAGGTTACTTTACGGTAGTTTTCTAAGTGTGAGGTGAGAAAATACCGCAAGTGCTCCCAGTGCTGATGTGCTGTGCGTGGTGTCTGGCAGCAATGCCCCCAGCCTGCAGTCCTTGTGCGTCTTCAGCCTGGCCAACACGGAGGCCGGACAAGCTGTCATCAACATCATGAGCATCGGCGTGGACACTATCGATATGGTGATGGCCTCCCAGTCCAGCAGGTGAGCGCTGCTTTTCCTTTCGGTAGTGTGGGGAAAGAAGCAAATCATAATATTTGAAATGGAGCTTTAACTGATTGCATTTAACAGGGGATCAACGTAACAGCTCACCATGACAGCCCAACTTGTGTGTTCTGGGCAAACAAGCTGTGTTTGTTCCAGATCTGTATATCATCTTTGTTGTACACTAAACATTTCATATGCTTGTTTTAATTGTATATTTCTAAATGGCACTTGGAGCATGCCAGTAGGTGTAAATGTGTTCAATTCTTTAACATTTACTAGCGTTTACATTTTTTCATAAAGAATTAACTTGAGCTCATTTATGAGTCTTGAACTCAAGGTTGAATGACTAAATTAGAAGTGAGAGGATTATAGCCAGTGTTAGAAGTTCTGTGTCTTGAGGTATCAGCAGAGTTTAAGTCAAGCTATGCTCATGAATAAATTGTAATAAAGCTTGAACTGTGATTTTGGAAGTGCTAGGGCTGATCAGATGGTTCTCAAGGCAGCTTGAAGTACTCTGGAAGAACTGAAGATGTCTTCAGTGCTGAGCGCCTTAACCTCCCTACGTGGCTCCCTGAAGGCCAGAATGTTTATCCAATGAGGAAAATCTTAGGAAAATACCAGACGTAGAGCCAGTTTTATCTCTTCATCCAGTTTTCACTGTAATTTCTGTGAGATTAGTTCTGTAAATGTTTCTCCTTCTGTCTTAATACATTTTAAATCCTAGTATGGCAAAGAGGGGAAAAAGTGACAGTAGGCTGTCAGGCTTTTTCTTGGTTTTGTTTGATGCTGAGAACTCACGGCCGGGTAGACTTTTTTGGGGATATATGCGGGTTTGTACTTCAGCAGCTATTACATGGTGACATGGCAGTCTGAGTAAAAATGTCGTACAATCCCCAATTGACAGAATATCGAATTTCCTTTTCGAATGTTGTGCAAATGATAAATGTTGGATTTCAACACAGTTACTTACTTTGCTTCCTTTTTGGAAACACAGTGATGAGTCACAAGGCCAAGGTCAGCTGCTGATCCAGACCGTTAAGCTGGCATTCTCGGTTACCAACAATGTCATCCGGTTGAAACCCCCCTCCAGCGTGGTGTCCCCGTTAGAACAGGCGCTCACTCAGCACGGTGTGTATTTCTCTGTGGGGGCAGCCTGGGAAGCTGTGGTTTCTGTTATTTGTAAATAATCAGTGTGTGTCTCATTACAAACAGTAGTAAAGATTTCAGGGTTCCAAGAAGTGGTTTCTAGTGCTGGGAGAAGAGCTGTTCTCCCTCCTCTAAGGGACTCTTCCCCTCTGGGACAGCTTCTTAAGTATTAAGCAAACGTGGCTGCTTGCTTGCTGCTTTGTAATGAGTTGCGTGCAATTACAGAACACAGTAAATCAGCTGCCATTCGTACCTCTGCCTTGTTATTGTGGAAGACTGGCCTAGTTTTCACCTTCTGCTAAGGAAATCATTATTTTGTAAATAGTTACGTCTTATTGCTCTTTTCTTCTCTTTGATTTTAATTGCACTCTCTCCAGGTGCTCACGGAAACAATCTTATTGCGGTCTTGGCCAAATACATCTACCACAAGCATGACCCGGCGCTTCCACGCCTGGCCATCCAGCTACTCAAACGACTGGCTACGGTAAGATGACACTCACACAAACGCTTCTTTGCTTCTCCTCTCATGATTGATTCCATCACTGAAATTCTTTCAAGATAATTACTTCAGGCTTTTTTGTATTAAGGAGCTTAATGCAAGTCAGTTGAAGGCAACGTGGACCGAAAGCTCTAAGCATGTTAAAAATGACATAGAAGACCCTTAGTTTTTTAAGATAATTCTTTGCTGTTGCAGAAGTTTCTCAGCATCTGACAAGAGGTTTCACCTTAGTGTTGTGTTTTCTGCAAAGTGTTTGTACCTCCAGTTGATCTCTTTCTGCCTTTTGACTAATTTTCTTAAGTCACACTCTAAAATACATTTCCTACACCACCTTAGCTGGAACTTTTAGATCTTACTGAGAAGAGGATCCTGTTTAAGTTTTTATTGGGAGCTTTTATCTCCTTTTAGACTTACTCTTTTTCACTACTACACTTCTGAGAATGTGTTGGCAGTTTTATTAAAGCATGTAAGTCCAGCTCTGTGTTTGGTTATTTCAAGAAACATTATTCCAAAACTGGTTTTGTCTTTTCCAGTTTTGTTACAACCCTTGAGAAGTAGGTGAAGGATAGAGTAGAATTGCCAAAGAGGAGAATTTGGATCACTTTGCAGGTTGCTTCTCACTTAATGACAACAACTTGTGTTTGAGTTCCCTCACATCCGTTTGTAGATCCAGTATCAAATATTTTCCAGTTTCAATTTGAAATGCAAATCACCTTTTATATAGAGAAGCAGCATTCTGGAGGGTTTGATTCTTCCTGCTCCTGATGTTTCTTGCGCTTTGCAGGTTGCTCCCATGTCCGTTTACGCCTGCCTCGGTAGCGATGCTGCTGCCATCCGCGACGCCTTCCTCACCCGCCTGCAGAGCAGGATTGAGGACATGCGGATTAAGGTCATGATCCTGGAGTTCCTCACGGTTGCGGTGGAGACACAACCTGGGCTCATTGAGCTGTTCCTGAACTTGGAAGTGAAGGATGGCAGTGACGGATCAAAGGTAGAGCAGCAGAAATTTGCTCAAGGGCTCACTAGTCTTGTATTGCAGCGTTCACAGCGGACTTATGGTACTAGTCTCTAAAATCAGGTAGTTCTTACATGTGACCTGAGGTGCTCAATGGAGAGATAAGTGCAGCTGGTACTTGCAGTTAGTGGATGTGCTGCTGTCCCACTTTCACTTCTCCTTATAACCAAACAAACTTTCCCAATGTTTCCAAGGCAGATACGGAGTTAACATAAGAACATCCACTGGCTCAGACCAGAGATCCCTGTGATCCACTCTTTTCCCTCTGACAGTAGCCAGACAGTGAGAAAGCTGAAGATTTCAGCTTCCAGATGTACAGTGGACACTATCAGTTTTCCAAAATACACCCTCTGGTGCTTTGCAGTGAAGATCTTCTTGTGTTGGGACCTTTTGAAGGCACTTGGTTCTACCAAGTCTTAGCTTAGTTCAGTTTTTATTCACCTAAAAATGTATTTTTTTCTCTCCTGTGTTATGACTACATTCCTTGTAGTTATATACAAAACATATGAGAGCATCATGATTTATTTGTCTGTGTATTGTTCAAGTGGAATCAAACACATTCTGCTTTACTAGATGCCTATGTAGTGGTTCTGATGTAGACTCTCTCGTTTCCTTTTGCTTTAGGAATTCAGCTTAGGGGAGTGGAGTTGCCTCCAAGTAGTCTTGGAGCTGATAGACTCCAAACAACAGGAGAGGTACTGGTGCCCTCCCCTCCTGCATCGTGCTGCCATTGCCTTCCTGCACGCGCTGTGGCAGGACCGTCGAGATAGCGCCATGCTGGTTCTGAGGACAAAGTGAGTTGTTGTTTTTCCACGATGCATTTTCCTTCCTTTTTTCCCAAAACACTTTTTCTTTGGTTCATCGGACTTTCCAGGGACATTTGTGTCCTAGTCTTAGTGTGCTCTGCTAAGGGTGTGCAGTGTGTGGGCTTTGAACGTGGTCTGTTGGGAAAGATAATAAGAACAGTGCTTGTTCAGAAGCAAATATGTTTCACTTTGTTACTTTTATACAAAGCTAGATAAGCTTGTATTTACCCAAACATATTTTCTGTGAAATCTGAAACAGTCAAAATGCTGCTAGGCATGTGGTTTGGGGGAGATAACTGATTTTACTTCTGTGTATGTGTTTTAGGCCAAAGTTCTGGGAAAATTTAACCAATCCCCTCTTTGGGACCCTTCCTCCGCCTTCGGAATCATCAGAGGTGAGTTGCATCCAAACAAAATGAAGGTACTTATGTACTTATCAGATAGGGCTTCCAAGTGATGTAGGTGGCTCTTCCTCTGCGTGCAGTTTTCGGAAGTATCATCTATCTGTTTGGAAGTATCTATCTGTTTGAACACAGGTGGGAGATTAAGTAAATGCTTTCTGGCTTTGCAGAGACTGTACAGCCATGAACTGTCTTTCGAAATTCTCTGCTCTTTATTCACATAAGGAACAAAACTGGATGTCACCCAGCATTTGTGGTAACACGTACTCGGGAAGGTACGCTGTCTGTAGGGCAGCCGTACTGTACCTTGGGTGCTGTTTGGCAAAATAAGCTTTTAATTTTTTTGGCATAGCTCAGGCTGACCAGTATCATGGAGGAATTGATTAGGTTCTTGTTATTCTTCCTCTCTGTGGGAGTTTTCCCCTGCACTATGAAAGTCCTGTGCTGCTCATCAGGGAATCCACGGACCCACACAGCATCCTCCCCTTATTATCACCAGTCTATGGTCAAATGACATAACTATTGTTACTGTGGGAGAAACAAGTGTCCTGCAAAACCGGAGTATCAGTTACTGCAAGGGTATGGGTAGGGATAGATCAGAATTGAACTCACCCTGCAGAGTTACCTGCTCAGATTTTGCTATTTTTGTGTCTTTA
This sequence comes from Patagioenas fasciata, assembly GCF_037038585.1. Classification (NCBI taxonomy): domain Eukaryota; kingdom Metazoa; phylum Chordata; class Aves; order Columbiformes; family Columbidae; genus Patagioenas; species Patagioenas fasciata. Next base: position 6,728,540 of record NC_092539.1, read on the forward strand.
TAGCTCAGTGTCTTGGATACCTGTGCCTTAATCATGAAAATCATCTGTTTGGAGCTCTACTATGTTGTCAAGTGAGTCTTTGGTAGTCTTTCATTAATCCTTGTACTTTTTAATTATCTAAACCGTGTCTGTTAAATCTTGATTGTCCTTCAAAGCCTGCGAGGTCTAAGTACATGTAATTTTGTGAAAATGTGGGAGGAACAGTGATTTATAAAGAAATTGCAAACATGCATTTCTTGCAATCACCGATTGCACAAAAAGGTGTTACCGTCTCTGCAGCCCGTAGATGACAATGTTAGTATTTTCCATGTATCCTGGAATGAGGATATACAGTATTTATTAAAACAAAATGTGAACTAAGCGAAGTACACCTACTCTAATGACTGCTGAATAACATATTAGTAGGTTTCTCCCACTCATTTTGTTTTCCTGAACATAACTGCCGCTTAATGTGTTGAAAAGTCAGGATTAACTAAAATCTCCGGTTAAATGAAAAGGAAATTGTAGATTTTCTTCAGGAATCATGTTTTTCCTTCACATTTGATGCAAAAAGTGGGATTCCCTGCACAGATCTAATACGTGGAATAACCTTCACTTGCAAGCTGTGTCCTTGGCTTTCCTACCTGAATCTCAGAAGTATGTTTTCTGACCAAAGAATAAATGAAGATAACTTCTCCTCTTGCTTTGGTCAGGGGCTCACTGGATCAGTCCCTGAAAGACACGCTGAAGAATTTCTCCACCAAGAAGCGCTTTGCCTACTGGTCGGAATACGTGAAGTTATTGGCGTATCATGTGGCAGAGACCGAGGGGAGCAGCTGCGCCTCCGTCACCGAGTATCAAATGCTCATCTCAGCCTGGCGGATGCTGCTGATAATCTCCACGAGCCATGTAAGAGCTGCCTCTCGTCTTTCGTGTTAATCTGAAATTAACATTTTGAATAATTCAGTGTCAGCTTCTCAGGGCCAGCTGAGCCATAATGAAGAATTCACCGTTTTTTCTTTCAATTTTGCTGTATATAAGTTCACAACACCAGTTGGCATGAGCATGGTACAAGAGGTTAGAGTGGTGGCATTTTGCTGTTTGATCAAAATGAGCACATTGTCTGTCTGAGCAGAGGAGGGAGAGAGTAAAACAATTTTTATAGCAATTTTAAGTAATTCTGGAATCCTGAAGAGGTTTTGCCGAGTCAAGTGAGGCAGGGATGCACCATTAGGGAAACGAGTCATTGCCAACTTTTTGTCAACTGTTAGTGTAATACTTCAGGGATTTCTATAAACCTGCATCGCTCAGCGGCTATAAAAGTTAGTGAATTCTTAAAGTAACAAAGCAGTGGGCTGATGTTAGACTGTTAGGAACGTGCATTTTTTGTTGTGCTTGACTGATCTCTGTCTTTATGGATCTTAGGCAGAAATAATGCATCTGACTGATTCTGCAGTTCATCAGCAGTTGTTTCTGGATGTGCTAAACGGGACCAAGGTTTTGGTAGGTGCTGTTTCTAGTTCTATTTCTGTAGCTCCTTGTCGTAATAGGTTTTTTAGATGCTGTGAAATTCTTAAGTGTTCCTACATGTAACTATTGCAACTCTAACTCTTGCAGTATTTCTTTTTAGCTTCTAGTTCCCATGTCAGTGTCCTGTCTGCAGCTGGGCTCTATGCTGTGCACCCTCCTTCTCATCCTACTCAAACAGTGGAAGAGGTAGGTATTTTATTTGGATAATTACTAGTCACTGCTAAACAGAAAAACTTGGGAGGTTATGTTTAAGTGATTTGCTCTAGAGAGATTCCCTTAGTGATCTGGGGAGGAAACCGAAACCTTATCACAAAATTCTCTTTTGGGAGGGCAAATGTCTGTAGGCTGTTGCTGAAATCTCTTGTAGTAATACATTTATGGTTTGGCTTCCTGCTTGCTTGTGGAAAGTGTATCAAAAAAGCTTTTTTGATAGTCAGTCCTGCATTTTCACTGCGCTGTGTCTGGAGTGAGATGCAGGTGGTGACTTAAACTTTACTTAAAACAACTGCTTTTATTTGTGTGGATCATATGACTTATGATCCACACAGCTCAGTCAAGCCAATATATTTACTGAGGGATCTTGTCTAATCTGAAGAGCTCTCCCTTTTTGTTGTCAGCGAGTTGGGTTCTGTGGATAAAATCATAAACTCCTTGACGCAGATTCTGGAGGGAGTGCTACAGGCAGATCAGCAGATGATGGAGAAAACCAAAGCCAAAGTGTTCTCAGCTCTTATCACTGTGCTGCAAATGAAGGAGATGAAAGGTGAGGTGGTGCGTGTACGAGTGTCAAGAGCAGGGCTACCAGGGCTGAATATTCCCTAACATTCTAAAGATAAAAATGCTTTTGGTGTCAGTAGTAGTACAGGATGCTGAATATAGTCACCAGCCTCTGGGGCTTCTCTGCTTTTTTTAACCTCTTTTAGCTAGTTTTAGAAAAACATGAGGTTCGTCATTCACAGTGTGTCTGTGTCTTCCCTTCTTGTCTTTCCTCAGCAACAACCTCTGTGTTTGAAGAGTTTGACAGAGACAAGACGGGGTTCCCGTGTGTTTTTGAAAATAGCTCAGCAGGTGTGGGAGGGACACCCTGGTGACACCATCTCACAGTCACACTAGAGCTTGGATTCTGACATGAATTTCTGGTTAGAGATAAAAAAAGACCCAAACACAAGCAAGTTGTCTGAGGGGGCATTTTGTTATAAAACAGAGAAACTAGTCTGGTCGTTACTGCTGGCACTCGTGGGGCATCTTACAGTGCAGTGGCACTTGGAGTGGAATCTGGGCATGATTTCTCTGTACAACACACACAAAGGCAACCGTGGTGTTGCGACATGTATCGGTTTACCTTTCCATGTCCTTCTGCCACTGCCTGGGCCCTGTGAACCTCTGTATTTTAGAAAATAAATAGAAAGTAGAGGGTTGGGTTGTTTTTAAATGCTTTTCTTTGCTGTTCAGTTTGAGTTTGCAGTCATGCTGGCACAAGGTGCTGTGATTTATCATCATGGTTTTGATAAGAATGTAGTATTTATAGGGACTCACGAACATAGACTGCACTCAGTCTGCATGGGCCAGTCCCAGCAGTCTGGAGAACTGGGTGGGAAATTCTGTAGTGAGCAATTATGGAATAATCTGTCCATAGTAGTGCTTGATTTGTGCCTTGAAATGTCATGAGTTTATGTGACTTCTTGGTAAAACCACTTATTTTTGTTATCCAGATGACCATCTAATCCCTTATTACACCCTCCTAGACTTAATCATGTCACTTAGTCACAGTTCCCCACATTCTGTTTTGTAGGTTTTTAAATGAAAACAGAATAAATACTAACTCCAAGAAACGTGGCCCAGTGACGTTATCGGTTAAACTGGACACCTCAGTACACGGGTCATGTATTAATGTTTTGTTCTGTGTGTGCCACAGTGAACGAGATCCCCCAGTACTCCCAGCTGGTGCTGAGCGTGTGTGAAACACTCCAGGACGAGGTCATTGCGCTTTTTGATCAGACACGACACAGCCTGACCCTGGGAGATGCTACAGATGACAAGGACAGCATGGAGACAGATGATGCCTCCCGAGTGAAACACAAAGACCAGCGAGATGGGGTGAGGGACCTGTTTGTCTGCCTTGTTTTTCTCTCTAGTCAAAGGTTCCATGTATGTTTGGAACAACTTCCACTTGCAGCCTGTTGCCTTCAAAAGAAGTTTCAGCAGTTTCTATTCCAGAATTACTCCTTGTTGCTTGGCACACATCAATCTGGGAAATTGGCCATTGCTGCCTGTCTCACAGATCTGTCCTAAAAAATGTTGTCACAATTGCTAATACAGCCAGGAAGCGTGCAGAGAGTAATGTGAAGCATACCAGGTGCCTTAATTTATGATTCTGAGAATGATTGAACTTTAGGTTGTGTTAGTAAATGCCTTCAGGATTTTCTTGGTACCTGTGTCAAGCCTCCACCTTGTCCTCTTGTCCCTACAGGTGTGTGTTCTGGGTCTGCATCTGGCCAAAGAGCTCTGTGAAGTTGATGAAGATGGAGACTACTGGCTACAGGTGACCAGGAAAGTCCCTGTGCTTCCCACTATCTTTGCCGCACTGGAGATCAGCCTGAGAGTTAAACAAAACCTTCACTTCACAGAGGCCTCATTACATTTACTGCTGACCTTAGCGAGGACTCAACAGGTGAGAGATGCAGAGAAATGAGAGCATATAGCTATACATTTTTAATAGGAACCGTCTATCTTATTATTCTGCCTGTGATGCAGCTGAACAATGATCTGTAGATAAAGGATTGTTGTTTAAAGACTTGCGAGCCGCAGGTCCTGTGCGTACGCCTGCTTATTTTTCCTTGTTCTTCTCGATAATGGGATGTCTTGGATGGAAGAGCTGAGCCAAACCTGTAATTTAGAGCAGGCACTTTCACTGAATGTATTCTGCAATGCAAATTATCCCCTCCTAGTTAAAACAGCATTTAAGTGTCAGAACCTGCTTTTTCATTAGTTGCAATAAAGCATTATTTATCTATTAGAAATTCAACTTGTGTGGGGCTTTAGATGAAAGCAGGGTTGTTCCAAAGCCAGCCCTTTTCAAAGGTTATGTATGTACCAAACCAGGTGATAATCGAAATGGATTTCATAGCACAGTTATGCAGGTTAGATTTTACTGGAAGAACAGTGTTGCTTTTCTTGCTATTAATTTTTTAACAACATAGACATGTGTGTGGATGGAAGTTCTCTAAAAGGGTGGTGACAGTGCAAAGGACAGAAATATCTAATGCAAAATCAGTCTCTTTAGTCTCAGAGAGGAGAGAGACGTGCTGATTTTAACAGTGGCTCGTTCTGTGTCTTACAGGGAGCAGCAGCCGTGGCTGGAGCTGGTGTCACAGAGAGTGTCTGCCTGCCCCTCTTGAGCGTGTACCAGCTCAGCACTAACGGAGCCATCCAGGTGGGTGCTGCATCCTTTTAGGTGGGAACACGCCAGGAGCACGTGCCATGTCCTGCCCTGGGGCTGTGGTTGAGCAGAGCCCTCCCATCTGGGGGGACAGCAGCCACCCCTGGGGACTGGAGACTTCCCACGCGGGGTGGAGGGTTTGTGGCCTGCGCCACACTGGGCAGCAGCGTCCATAGGTAATTTATTTTTGTATCTGATTTGTTCAGACATCCGCTTCATCTCGGAAGTCGTTGGATGCCCCCTCTTGGCCCGGGGTCTATCGGCTCTCCATGTCGCTGATGGAACGCCTTCTTAAAACGCTCAGATACAACTTCCTGACTGAAGCATTGGACTTTGTCGGTGTCCATCAAGAGAGGATTCTTCAGGTGTGTCACGTTCCTTGGCTTCTGTGTTGCAACAGGAGTGGAAACATGTCAGCAAGTGCAGAAACATTGAAAAGAGGCTCCTACTTCAGAAAGATTTACATTAGAAATAATTCCCTTGTGGAGAAAGGAGGAAAGAATATTCAAGCTGTGCAGTGCGGCAGGGATAACTGTTACGATACTTGTTAGAGCTGGGCAGCCACCGTCTGTTCATCCTGTTCACTCTTGGGGTTATAACTTTGCTACAGATGTTTGATGTGCCTGCTTAACCCAGCAGCAGAAGTGAGTTTGATGGGAACCCACTTTGTAGTTGTTTGCTCAGGAAATAAAAGTAAGAGAGCTGTCTTGGAGGTGGCTTTGGCTCAGCCTTGCTCCAGTAATGACAGTGCTGTGGTCAGGGTGCAGTCCCCACTCGGGTCAGCAAGCTCTCGTGTCCTGCAGTACTGAAATACCTGCACTGTGTGTCAGTTCGGATGGGCTGAAGAGTCCCGTTGGCACACAGGTGCTGAACTCTGTCTGTAGCGTGTTCCCTGGACAAACAGCTGCCTTCTGTACGGCAGCACAGCTCATGAAGTGCATCGACCTCTGACTAAGAATAAAAAGTTGTTTGGGTCTGACCCATGAGCTGTGCAGCCACCTTCATCAATGCATTTTCAGTCCCTAAGGGCAGGTCCTCTGCAACTTCAGCTTTTTCTTCTAGAGGAGGGAGTGGGATTTCAGTGATTTAACAGCTATTGCCCTGATTTTCTTCTTTCTCCAGTGCCTGAACGCAGTACGGACAGTACAGAGCTTGGCCTGTCTGGAAGAGGCCGATCACACTGTTGGCTTCATTCTTCAGCTCTCAAATTTCACCAAGGAGTGGCATTTCCACCTGCCACAGCTTATGAGGGACATGCAGGTAAGAATCCAGTTATTACTGTGAATAATACATTGCCTTGGAGCGCAGGGACATGGATGTGTTAATAGAAAATGGCACTGTATCACCTTTTTATTACTGCTCTTTTAATAGGAACTACTCCTGAGCTCATTTAAATGTCTGTGCTGAATGTCTTATTCTCAGTTTTTCACATGATTTATTTCAGGTGAATCTGTGTTACCTGTGTCAGGCCTGCACCTCCCTCCTGCACAGCCGCAAAATGCTCCAGCACTACCTGCAGGTGAGGATGGGGACCCTGAACCAAACCGTGAGGTCAGAGGGTTGCACGCCCACGCTCCCTGTTAAAAGGCAAATATTATTCAATATTCCGACTCTTGGATATTGAATTGTTGGTAATCCTAGCGGTGATTGTTGGCAACCGTCAGCAGTTAGGATTTGCATTTCTCCACAGCAAAAAAATGTGCGAAGAGTAGTCTGGACTCTGAAAATCCTGGCCTGTGTAAAGCTGGTCCTAGAGAAACAGCAGCCTGTGTTTAAATGGTGCTGTTATCACTTTATAGCTGCCTGCTCTGCAGCACGAAGGCTGCGTTGCTGTAGTACTCTGCAGTACCGTTAATTAAGCCACTGTTGACCTGCTGTCCTTGATCTGATTGAATTTGTTCAAAAGAGATAGCTCTTGTTCTTGGGGAATCCTTAAATTCATGAGGTGGAGATGGCGTATTGCTCCTGATGTGTTGTTTCATCATGGCTAAGGCTCAGTGTGTTGATTAGAGGTTATTTTTCTGGAATGTGGAATCTAAATAGCCTCTGCAGCTGCCTCCCTGCAATGCAGTGCTTCCCCCGCTGCACACCAACTGTAGATTCTTGTGCTTCTAGCAGCTGACAGACTTTGGGTGCCTTATTTCCTCATTCCTTTTGTTTGTAGCATTTTTTTTCCCTCAAAGTATTAATCTGAGTGCAAAATAATCATATATGCATTCAAGATGTTCTTTTTTTCTTTCCCCACAGACAAAAAATGGCGATTCCCTTCCATCAAGCGTGACTCCACGAGTGCAGCGGAACCCCCAAGCCTCCTCCAAACATCCCGGTCCTGAGTCGGAGGCAGCGGAGCAGAAAGCGCTGCTCACGGTGCAGTACAGCCTCTTGAAAATCCTCAGCAAATCTCTCGCCGCCCTGCGCCACTTCACCCCTGATGTCTGCCAGATCCTCCTGGATCAGGTAGAGAGAGGAGAGATGCTGCTCTCTGCGGGGGGATTCCAGTATTTCTGGTGCTGTTCTGGGGGTGTTTAGCAGGGCACAGTCTGTGCTGCTTGAGACAGTGACTGCACAGAGTGGGAAGGCAGGACACAAGGAATTCCCCGTAGGAGTCAGGGAGTGCTGGGTGTGAAATGCTGGCCGGGCTGAGCTTTGTGCGGCCTGCACGATGCTGTGTGCGGCCTGCACAATGCTGTGTACGTGTAACCTCACCGGAGCAGACTAAACCCAGCGGGGTTTGTATCGTCTGTGCCGCCCTGCAGAAATGACACCCTCTTGCTATCCTCCTGTGTCAGTGTGACCAGTGGCTGGTCTCCAAGTTCAGAGAAGGAAGGTTTAATCCTTGATTCCGGCAATGTCCTGCTGCTGACTTTTAGACAGTTAAAATCCTTTTCCTGTGCCTCTGTGCCTGGGTGTTTGAAAACAACCTGGCAACAGTCATTACTTTTGCTTGCCGCTTGGTGGCAAGCTGTACGGCTTGGGAGTTGAGAAGGTTCATTCATGTGAGAAGAGCCATGTAGTCTGATTGTGCAGGAACGTACAGAGCACTCTCTGCTGCTCTGTCTGTACACCTGGGATTTGGGAAGTTACCTAGTTCTCCATACAAAAAGTGTGATACAGGGACTAGGTGTTCCTGTTACTATGACAACAGTGCACTCATGGCCTCACTCCTCTTTCTGCTTCTCCACAGTCGCTGGACCTTGCTGAGTACAACTTGCTCTTTGTTTTGAGTTTCACCACACCAGCCTTTGACTCGGATGTCGCACCTTCCTTTGGGACCCTCCTTGCCACAGTCAACGTGGCCCTTAACATGCTGGGAGAGGTAACAGCGTAACAGCCGCTCCTGTGGTGGGGAGATCACAGCAGCTGGTGATCTCAGAGCACTTGTTCGACTGATACTTTGAAGAGTGCAAGTGTTTCCTCTTTTCTGTCTCTAATGCCTGTCTCTTTTCCTTTTAAGCTGGATAAGAAGAAGGAACCTTTCCCTCAGGCTGCAGGGCTGAATATGCAAGAGGGAACCAAAACCCTCAAGTAAGTTTCCAGCTGTTTGATTTAGTGGTGGCCGAGGAGCAGAACCTCATGCTCCTCGGCTCAGAGCTGAGCTCCAGAGCTGCTCACTTTGAGTCCAGGGGCTTCAGATGGCCCGGCAGAAGCTCTCCAAAGCAAGCAGGGATTTTTTGGGGTAGGGTACGTGAAGCCATCGCATCAACCTTTGAAGATGCAGGTAGAGCGTTGTTTGATGCTTATTTACCAAGACTTTTAAATCGGACATCCCTGATGGCCAACAGGGGTTTCTGCTCTGCAGGCCACAGCTTTTGGGTATCCCTGCTTGAGCAGAGTGTGAACAGTAACAGCGTTCCCTCCTGCACACTCTGTGTGAAGCCTTTCTCAGAGTCTTTGACCTTGCAACTAGAGCGTGCTGACCTTTGTGGCTCCTGCTGATCTGCGTTTCTTTGCACAGGTCTCTGCTCATGTTTACAATGGAAAACTGTTTCTACCTGCTCATCTCCCAGGCTGTTCGGTACTTGAGAGACCCAGCTGTGCACCCCCGTGACAAGCAGCGGATGAAGCAGGAGCTCAGCTCTGAGCTGGTAAGCAGCTTGTACTGCCCTGCCTCGCGCTGCGTGGTAAACGTGTCTTGTGGGAGAAGGTTGTTTGTCTTGGGCTGCTATGGAGCTGTTCCCCAGCGTGATCCAACGTAGGCACCTTGGGCGGCACAAACCGGTGCTTGTTCCTGCACCACCCGCACCTTTTGGGGGAGGTGGAGGGCCGCGTGTTTGGAAGAAGCTCACTCGTTCCCTGCTTCTCATTTCAGAGTACGCTGCTCTCCAGCCTGTCTCGTTACTTCCGCCGCGGTGGCCCCTCTTCACCGGCCAGCGGGGTTCTTCCCTCTCCCCAAGGAAAATCTGCCTCCAAGCTGGGTCCGGAGGGGCAGGAGCCTTTGTTTCAGCTGGTGCAGGCCTTTGTCCGGCACGTGCAGAGATAGATCCTGTCCGGCCCCTGCCTCCCTTTCCAGGACTTGCAGCAGAACGATTCACGACCACCCCAGGAGGCAGCACCTTTGCAGAGCTGGTAGCGGGAGGGAGGCCGGTGTGGGCAGGGCTGCAAACCGAGCTGTGGCGGCAGCAGCGCGATCCCCTTCAACTCTTGCAACCCAAGTAGCAGCGTGAACGTAAGGAAAGCAGAGAGCGGCTCTTTGGTGATCAGCCCGCGTGCGCAGCCCACCCGCTCCATCTGCCGGCGCGTCCTGGCTGGGTTCTAGTGCTGAACATTCAAAACCTTTATTTTTATAGCTTGTACCTCAGCTGGAGAAGCTGTGGCTGGATGGAGAGAGACCAACTTTCCACTGAGCGGTAACTCTGCTCTTAAGGTGCAATTTGCCTCTCCCTCACAGCCAGAGTCCAGTTAAGGCACAACCAAGGGATCAGCCAGCAATTCAGAGACCATCTTTCTACCGCTATTTTTGTACGGAATGGTTCAAGGCAAGACGGTGTATGTGTGCTCACGCCTCCCCTTCACCCCGCGGTCTGCGTGTTGTGTGTGTTTCTGAAGAGCAAAGGCCTGACTCAGCGTTTGTAAATCAAAATTCCATTGCTCCAGTCTTGCAGTTTTTTGTAACTGTGCCCTATTTATACTGATATTAAAACCTTTATAGACAGCAGCTCTGTTGGTGGTTTTGTACTGGACACGGCAGCACCAGTTCTGCATTTCCCGTGTCATCGTTCTGCGGCGTCAGCTGGGCCGAAGCCCCAGTGAACGGCGATGCGAGTTGTGGCTCATAAGCGACAATCCAGGTACCGTTTGAAGCGATTGTAGTCAAAGGTTGATTTCCTCGGCTTCCCCACACCCACTCCCTTTCTCTTACTCTCATGCTGGGAACTTGTAGGAGGTTTTAAATGAGCACCACTATGAAATACTCGGGAACGATTCTGCACACGCTGGTGTGGGCCACACGCACGGGTTGCTCTGCAGCAGGCTCAAGCTACAAAAAAGACACTGTCTGCGGTGAGGTTGTATTGTGCTGGTATCGCTCTCTCAAGCAGATCAACAAACTCTTTGAAGTTCCAAGGCTCAATGTGTGGTGGAGACACTAAGAGAAGGTCAGTGATTATTGCTTAAAATAAAGCCTGAAATCTAGACAGACTTTCCTAAGCTAAGAAATCAAATTTCAATGTAGCTGTGAGCCAGTAGCGTATCAGTTCTTTCCTCAAGAGACACTTGATTGCTTTACCAATCAGAATGTTTTTAATCTCGATGGATTTAAGAGACTAGAGCGAGAAAATCAGATTATCTTGCTTTGAGGGTTGGTTTTTTTTTCCTTGTAAGCTTATGTGATTGTGATACTCTAGTACAATTTTTGGATCTACTTTTACTTGCCCTGAAGGCTTTGGAGAGATCTGAACTCGCTGGCTGGAGCAAAGTGATCTTAAAGTAGACGGGAGAGGGGTTTGATTACCTTCCCAAAGCTGAGGTGAGCTGCTCTGACAGGAGGATGTGGGGTGACGGTCCCAAGCCTGGTCCTGTAACGGTGAACACGTTCTGCCGCAGGGAACCCCGGGTGTGAACACGGAGGTTTGAAGGTGAAGAACTGCAGAGAAGGTGGCAAACAGGCGGGTACAGCTCAGCAGTTGCAGTCAGGGCTGTTCTTTGATAGCTCTGGTAGGTGCCTTTCCTTCTGTTACAGCTTTTGAAGCTCCAGGGAATGTGCTAATCGCTTTATTAGTGCTCAAAAAGAACAGACAGAGTGAGAATTTAGGGAGAAGTAACAACACTTTAGTGCTCAAGCACTAGAGTGAGAGTTTATGGTGCTGGGCAGGAGTCCTTGGTGCCAGATAGCAAAGAAGAGTGGATGCTGTTGGCTACACTTGTGTTTTAGAGCTACAGCTTCGCCTTAGAGCACAACATCTGAGATTTGATTGTACCTTGACCAGAGCGACACAGAACAGCCCTCGCTAAGGGACATCTGGAAATAAGCAGCATGAGACTGTGATCGTTGTGTGAAGAGCCTGTGAGAAGCAGCACTAGATGTTTCTGCGTGTTGCTCTCTAACGCAGAGCGAAGGGAGTGCTGCTGCCAGGAACAGAACTCCTTGCCGCTCTTCTGAGGGAAGAGACACCATTTTCTGCATCATTAAGCTGCTGCTGTTGTTGCTAAAGCTGTTCTTTCTTTAATGCACCAGGGAGAGGAATAACAGGGACATCACTGGCCTGAGGGAAAGGTACAGGTACTGGCAGGGAAATAGGCTGGGGTAGAACTGTGGCAGTGATAATCATGGCAATGGTAACAAAAACAGCGTGATGTGATTTCCCCATTCCCTGTCATTGAACCAGACAAACTGAGCGCTATCACTGCACTATGGAGCATTTCAACAGCTGCTTTTCCCAAGCGTCCTCCCCAAGCCGGGCGCTCGGGACAAGGCGTTAGGATTTTAGATCAGCAGCAGATCTAGTTTCCATAACAACAACAAAGTCCATTAGATCTAGAAGAGCATTTCCAGTCCCTCAGCAGCTACAGTCAGACTGCTGCTCTATTTCTGCTTCAGGTTAAGGAGGAGCTGTTGTTTCTTGGAGTTCCCGAATCTGTAGAACAACCAGGATGTACCGGGAACTGCAAGACATTAACGACCTTAAGTTTCAGTTGGAACAGGCAGGATGAGCAGCTTTAATTTGCTTTTACAACAAGACTGGGACAAGAGGAGGACACAGCGCCCACCTGAGCCAGCGCTGCGGCCCCTGAGCCCACACACAACACTGAGGCAGCAGGTCAGGCAGTTCATTTATTGGCAAATAAGTGCTGAAAACCACGAGCCCTACATACCACAGGTGCTCGGTGCCCTGTTACATTAGAGTGGTCACGATACCATTGGGGAAAGTGCAAAAGATCAATAAACAAGCAAAGTTAGTTGTGACATACCGAGGGGAAGGAGTGAACCCAGAGCTTGGTGCAGGTGAGGTTCTCTTCCATCCAGCTCGAGTGGAAAACTAGTTACAGCAGCAGGAGTCCTGCAGGTGAGCTCTGGCTAAAAAGCTCATTATGGGATTAAAAAGCGTATAGGCCTGAGTGCTCCTTTCGAGCTAAACCACCATGTACACCAAGGGCAGCCTGGATTGATCAGAACAGGCTCGTTGTTGGAGGTACCAGCAAGCGGGACCGTCCCTCACTGTAGGGGGATGCACCAAAGCTGTTCACTGCCGGGAGGGGAGGGGAAGCGTTAGGTAAATCTGTCATCTAGGGTGAAAATAAAGTCAGGCTCAACCATGCCTGGAACAGACACACCGAAATAAAAGCCTGGACAATTAACACAGGGAGCAAAGCTTGTAAAAAGGCTTGTAAACTCTTTGCAGTCCAAGAGCAGTTTCTCAGAGAAATGCAAGCAAGATGCATGGTCCCTTGCACTGAGGTTTGATTTTCGACATACAGACTCTATATTATTAGGCTGATCTTCACAAAGAAATTCCCTCCCAACCTATTAATAGGTTGAAGCCATCAGGCACCATGATAGAAAGCGTGGCTCTTCTCGAGCCTTGCCTTACTGTTCTCCCACAGGTGAGCAAGATGAGTGGGCTTACCAGGCTCTTAATTCTGAAATTCAGCTTCCTTGCCTTAAGAGCTGGAACACATCAGAGGGTTCCAAACGCTTGATGGTTTGACTTGGGCAATTCTGCTGAAGGAGAGGGAGGACGGGAGGGGCAGACAGGCACTAACTCACACCAGACACGAGGGGATGTAAGATAAACTCGGTGAGCAGCCGCTGAGGGAGGCAGCTCGCTGACCCTGGAGAGCCACTGCGAGAAACAAGACAACGGGAAGGTAGGAAAAATAATCAAGGAACCTTGTGCCATCAAGACATACCTCAAAGCAGGCTGCACTGGTAGGTAATGAATTCGGTCTCGGGTGCCATCAGCCCTTTCCCAAAACCTTCCAGTAACAGTTTTACCACTTTTCCACAATTACCGTATTAGCAATGGAGTGTCAACCCTGAAGAGAGCAATGGTCTCGGATGAAGAAATCCGCGTTAGAAGTGCCAGGAGATGAGGGGTGCGTTCTACTTGTACATTCTTCTTCCTGGAAACATTTAACTTAACAGTTCCAAGTAAGTGACAGGAACTTTCCCTTTCTGGTTCCCTCTTTCCCCGATGAGCCAGTCGGGATCCATGCCTGGCAGGCTGTACACAGTGATCATCTGGGGAGAGAAGACGGCGTTAGCCAGGACCCTACTCTGCACAGACAGCCAAGAACTGAAAGAACAACAATTCCTGAGCTCATTTAGCGAGAACCTTTGTGCCCTTTCCCTGGAGCCATCTGCAGCTTTAATAAAACATCTACAGAAATCTGCCCACTGCTGTCCCTGTTGCCTTTTCATTCTCCAAATTGACTTAAGGTTATTTTTGCATACAGGGTGGCATGATATTGCCATGTCATCCCTTCTGAATGCAAATGTTCAGTCTAGTCAACAAAAGAGTTTGCAGGTTGCTGAACTTCCATTTTTCTCACCATGATTAGACCAGGCCCCCAGCCAGAAAAGGAGAGTTATTGGGGTGATATTCTGAAACGGCAAATGGCCATGAGCAAAAGCTCACTGCAGTAAACAGGTACCAGTGTCAAGGAAAAATCTCTGTTAGCAGTTCCATAAAACAGGGGGTTTAGGGGCAGGAAAAGTAACCAAGACCTTGCTGAGCATGCAATACTAAGCAAAGAAAAGCTACCAACCTCATCTGCAAGGAGTGCCAGCTCGGTGCTGTCAGCTGCTTCATAATCATAGAGGACTCGGGCCTTCCGCGTCCCACTGGCGGGAGGTTTGACTTCATTGGGGTTCAGGACACTCTCTGCCACGGAATTAGGCACCCCAACAATCGTGGGCACAACTGGAATTGTAGGCACAGCAGGGAGCGTGGCAGCAACAGCTGGAGGAGAGGCGGTGGCTGGGGGAGGAGATGTGGATTCTGCGTTGCCTACGAATGTGCCTGAAAATCTTACACAGGAGGGAAAAAAAACAGAAAAGCAGAGTTCAGTAAGGCTCTAATACAAGGAACCAAGCAAGCTTGTTCTTTCAGTAGTTACACTGCTCAGGAGTTCCAGCTAACGGCTGTAACACCTACACTGCCCTTCGGGTGGGGAAATGCACTCAGTTCTTGGGTGCTGAGACTGTGACAGGTAACACTCGTCTGCTGGCTTTGATCCCTGTGTCCCGTTCCAGGGCTGGCACCTGATCCGCAGAGCATGAGAGGGAAGCGTGGCCCTAGATCAGGGTCTGGGCAGGCGCTGTTCTGGGCTCTGCAGCTGCTTTACTGGATGTGCTGTGTCCTTGCCCTGCTCTCACCTGGTCTGTGGTACCTGTTTAGTCTGCTAGTTCTTCAGAAAGGGACAGTCGTTGTTGCTGTTAAACTGGATGCCAAGACTGGAGGCTCCCAGGCTTGCTGAGCTCTACAGATAGAGACAGTAATGGAGCTCACTCTCGTTTATCTGTAAATACCCCACATACACACTCAGGGAGTGCAGCTCTGGCCTTCGTAGTGAGTCTGCAGAGACTCCGGAGTTTGAGAGTTCTGAGAGCAAAAACATGTTACTTACATTTCTCCTTTGGAGCTGCAAGCATGGAAAAGAAGGGAACAGGAGCAGTGAGTGATCATGCAGAAGCAACAGCCCCTCTGGGGTCAGGCCACCGCGCTGCTGTGACAGGTGACACACAAACAGCCCTGCCCGCACCCGCGGGACGAGTGGCCGGCAGCGCCGAATTAGCTACTGCTGCAGCACGGCACGCTCAGGATTGCTGCCTGGCAACGGGAATTTGTCTCCCATATGATTTAACAAATTTGGAGGAACTCTCTCAGCTCTCATGCTTTGAGATGAATGGATAAGCCCCTGATGAATCCCATGGCAAAGCCCGCTCTAAACGCACCACCACCAGGACTGGTCACCATTCCGTAAGCAAAGAAGCTCTGCTGGAGTTTGGAAGGGGCTTTAAAACTATGCGACATGATGACATAGGATGGGGAAGGAGGCCCAAGCCAGGGGCAACCAGGTGAGTAACCCTTAGAGAAGTAAAAGCAGCATCTTATCTCACCTGCCCAGTTGCTTCTGCAGGTCAAGCATGTATTGGTAACACTGAGCATAGTAGTTGGTCTGAGACTCCACAAACTCGTGGAGACAGCGGAGATGATTCACCTGGAGGGAGAAGGACCATAGGCCGGTCTGTGAGTTTGGGTGCCAGGCACAGGAACCCTCTCCCTGCAGCCATGACCTACCCCATGAAAGGCAGGCTTGTGCAGGCCAGTACTTAAGAGTTATTTGGTTGGTTTGACTACACTGATTTGTTAATTTGCATAGGCCCAAGGGTGATCTCAGAGAGGAGGCTGCTCCTGGCACTCTGGCCATGCCCATGTGGCTCGTCCACAGCTCTAGTGAGGGAAGAACAAGGACCTTTTGGCTCGGAAGCATTTTGAGGACTGCAGGCACGGTGGCACTGCCTGCCCACGCTTCACTATGTTTTTACTTGAACATTCCATGTTTTATGAGGAGGTTGCTGTAGCCTCCAAGTTGATGACCTCTTCTACCTCTGTGTCCAGTGCAGGCCTCCAGCACCCTGCTGGCATTCCTCAAGAAAGGAGCCAAGAGTCTCTGTTGTCCCTGTCACCCCCGTTACCAAGGAAGACTCACATGCGTGCTGCTGATCCCCTCCAGCAGGAGACGTGTCACCTCGGCCTGGCGATCGAACTCGGTCTGCGTGAGCCTCAGCTCGTGTTCTGCCTGCAAGACAGGACAGGGTGTTGGAGACAGCACCAGGAGAGGACCCTGCTCTGCCTCTTCCAGGGAGAGGCAGCACCCACCTCCTCCACCAGCCCCTTCTGGCACTGACACGTGTGCTGCTGGCTCAGCGGGATCCGCGTGCACCCGGGACCACACACTCAGGGTGAGGATCCCAGAGACTTCTGGCTGTATTTCAACTTGAGTCCTGCTTGATCCTACACTGGATCACTGCAGCTCATGGAATGGCAGCTCAAGACTGATGCATCAAGCTCAGAAGCTCCTGCTCCCGCAAGACCAGAACATGAAGATGGAAAGGCTTTGCTAATCCTGAGCTGTGTGGAAAGCCAGTCCCATGCCAGCACCTCTCCCTCTATTGCCTGTTGCAGGACTCAGAACTGAGCAGCCGATGCTGCTCATCAGCATCTGTCCTCTGCAAAGGGAACACTGGAAACAGGGCAGTGCCTGTGGTCAGCACGGCTGAGTCTGCTGCAAAATACAGCTCTGTTAGGTGCCTCTCCAAGCCTATAGGTATTGGAAGGC
Source organism: Patagioenas fasciata (assembly GCF_037038585.1). NCBI lineage: Eukaryota > Metazoa > Chordata > Aves > Columbiformes > Columbidae > Patagioenas > Patagioenas fasciata. The sequence continues at coordinate 6,745,269 of NC_092539.1, forward strand.
GACAATCTCCCCAAGTTCCTCTCCAGAAGTACAACTTTTGCCAGTATCCTTTTATCATCACAGAACAAAAGCTGAGGCCACAGAGCACCTACCAAATTGCTGTTACTCAGCTACATCTCTCCGCAATGGAGATGAACAACCCAGTCAAACTTCTACCCAAGGCCCTCCTTGGAAGCTTATAACTTATTTTGAGCCAGGAGGAACTCAGCAATGGGGATTCAAAGACAGGCTGATACTGGAGGCCTCGTTTACCAAACCAACAGAACATCTCCACCAGCAAACAGCGCATTTACACCAGGGTGGTTGGGCAGTACCAGGGTCCCCAGGTGGGTCCTTGCAAAGAGAAGAGCTCCTGAAGAGTCGGAGCAGCCAGGAGCTCCGGTCCCTGCTCTCCCCTTCGCGCTGCTGGGCAAGGGGGTGACAAGCAGCACGTTTGCTCTCTCTTATGTGCATTACTCCTTAACACGCAGCGGAACATGCCAGTTGCCTCTCAGAGTGATGTTCACTGGGCTACAGCTTGCTGGAAGGAGAGGAGCGTGGTTCCGCGTCCCCTCCTCCAGGAGGGTGCAGCAATCGGGGTGCCCGCCTTGGCGCAGCAGCTCCTGCACAGCACCAGTTCTGCCGTTCTCCTGCTGCTGCTTTGGAAATGCTCCGATTATTCTGGCACAGGAGCAATCTGTCTGGAATTGACCCCAGAGAGCGAATCCAGACAGGATTCTGGCCTCTCAAAGCAGAGGCCACATTGCTGGTGTTTCCAAGCAGGGTCACCCCAGCCTCCTCATCTGCTGACAGCATGACCAGGACTGTTGTGCAGCGAGGCCAGAACAAAGCAATGCTTTGACTGTCTTTTAATCAGATTTATCTATTTTAAGCGACAACCGATCTATTTTCTTGCATCCTCTGTCTGAAAGGGATTATCTAAAGGAAAAGTGGAATGTAATAGGAAATACCACTGCGATGCCTCACGGAGCACGAAGAGATTCTTGCTCTAGTGAGCTGCAGAGAGACCTCAGTGACAGCAGAGCCATTTGAAACGTGTGACAGGCAGACCCAGCTGCGTTTGGCACTGCCTGGGATTTGCCCCATTGCCTCTCCCTGTGAGCTCTGAGCAGCCACAGGACGTAGTTTCCCACAAAACCAGCACAGACTGTGACCTGGCAGGTCCCTTCCAGTCTTGTGCTTCTCCAAGACATGAAGAACTTTGAAGCTGACTGACATACCTTGGTCTATCCAACCAGGATAGAGTAAAGATAGAGGAATAGAGCCGTGCATGCTGACTGCAGTCAGCTTGTTTGTTTGAGGGATGAGCTGGTTCAGAAACAGCCAGTCTGCTCTGCTAATGCATTTTGAGGAAGGCAGTCAGAGGTCGCTATCATGCACAGCATGCAGGAACGTGCCATTCCGCCACCTTGCAGTTCAGGCTTCAGGCTAATGTCTGCCGGGGGTGTTCGAGGCAGACAGGATCCCAGGAGGCGTCTCTGGAAGCTCCACACCATGCTGGAGCCCACACAGAGCTCACCCTGGTCTCCAGTCCACTAGCAGCCCTCCATCCATCTTCATGGACAAGTTGTGCTCGTCTTGGGCAACACAGAAAATAAACGAAATCTGGGACTTTGCCACCACGGATCCACTCAGAAGGGTAAGTACAACTCACCCAGACAGAGTCACCTCTGTAAAAGACTCCAAACTTCCCACCCTGCCCTCCTGAGAGGGCTGTTCCCTCCAGCTGCTGGGGCTGGTCACGGGGAACCCCTCTGTCCTGGCTCCAGCTCTGCCCAGAGCTCCTGCTCAGACCCCAGAAACAGGCGAGGGGCTACTAGAGGCTAACACACAGCACATGCAAAACAGGAGCAGGCAGGGCCTTTGCCACAGGAGCAGAGCTGAATCACATCCCAGCGCGTCACCTCTGCTCCTATGACACCAGCGCAGGGCTCTCAGAGCTGGTTTTTATCATGTACAGCTGAACCCACGCACACTGGGTACAGCCAGCTGGCCCACGGGGCAAGCTCTTCCCAAGCCGCTGGCAGAGTCGCACTGAACCGCAGAGCTGCGGGATGAGGAGCTGACAACAGCAACGTCCCACCGATCCCCCCCTGCACATGTGGAGCAGGAAGGAATCCGCAGCATCCCCCCACCCCAAAAAGGTTTGAGTACAATTTCAGCTGGGTACTTACTTTTTCCACCTCGTCGCTCCAAAGCTGTAGGGGCCACAGAGCAACAGGAAAGGAGATCAGTGTTGGAGACGTCGAGAAGCACTCTGCGTTAACAGCAATGGGCAAGGACGCTCCGTGGACACAGCGGGGCAGCTCAGGGGACAAGCTCGCCCTTCACCCAGCAGCAGCTGCCAGATCCATGTCCCTTCCCCTCATTTTTGCGCCCTTGAGCTCAGTTTCGCAATGGGAGAGCAAGTCCATGCCAGCAGAGCCGGCAGCACTCCCGCTCTGCTCCCTGCCAGGGCTGGTAAAACTGCACTCAGTGGGCTCCAGGACGAAACAGATTAAGCAGCTGAGTCCTCTGAACAATGAGGGTCACTCTGCTGCAGCCTGCAGAGGCTGGTGTTGAAGGTCAGCCCTTGTTTTAGGGTTGTGGAGAGGCAGGTGAGCTGTTTGAGCCCACAAACAGGGCCTAGGAAGCTGCTATGAGCTCAAGGCACACAGAGGCCAGAGCTCCTCACCCACTGGTCTAGAGAGCTCAAGTTAGTGGGACCATGACCCAGCCTGAGCTACCAACAGGCACAAAGGGAAAGACAGAAGGCTGGATGTTGCCTTTGAGCCAGGAAAACATCACACGGCTCCTTCCTGCTGCCCTCACCCCCGGGGGCACGTCTGGGGCAGCACAACTGCCAGCTGCTGCTGGGATCTGGCTCCAGGACATGAAACAATGGACAACAGAAGTCACGCAGAGCAATGGGAAAGGGAGAGGAGAGGTAGAAAAACACATTGATCCTTCCCAGAGGTTCTCAGCTTGGCCTTTCCTCAGCAGAAATTACTCCTGCAGCCCTGGCAACATGAAGAGAAATCGCCCTGAATCGACTGGAGCACACCATCCTTGTGGCAACACCCCACACCAGTGGGGTCACAGGACAGACGGCCTCTGAGACCTTCAGCTTCACCCTCCGATGTCACCTTTGCAGATCAGGGAAGTTCACTACAGCATGGCTGAATCAACACCGCGGGCACCCGAGGGCTCTGTGCCGTATGCTGCCAAGTCACAGGACAACATGCTCTGTTTAGACCTGGGGTCTCCCAGCTGAACCTCATTGAGGTTTGCTCACATGGGCTGTGGTAGCCCCAGCTGCAGAGACAACTTCACCAGGCAATATGAGGAGCACCTGGTGAAGAGCTGGAGCAGGAAGGTGTTACAGCAGCTCCTTGGCTTGCTGCCTGTTAACTTTTGTCCTGTGGCTCAGTTCCTGTTCCATAGTATGTAGCCTGATTGGCATCTTTTCTCATTTGTGTGGAGTTATTGTAGCTGGTCCTCTTACAGTCATAGGCTGTCCCTGTGCTATGCTCAGTGTGCTGGGGCTGAGTAGTTTTTCTGACCTTCATTTGCTACTGCAGGTGAGGAAAAGGTTCTGTTAAGGCCTGGGCAATTTCAGCCATGTGTGGGAACATGAGGTCCTTTTCCTTCTTGGTCTAAGAGCTTCTGTTCTGGAAAATGGTTCTGGATGGTGGGAAGCGCCTTGTAGGCAGCTGAGAAGCAGGTCCCAGCCTGAGCTGCTGCTCTGGCACAAGACTCATGTTTTTGGAGCAAGGTTTACTGTAGAGGCAATGGGAAGCTTTCACTCTTCCTACTTAGATGCTGTAGACAGTACTTAAGCCATTTCAGGCTTATTTAATCATTGCAGTTCTCAATTAATAGACAAATTTGTTTCTCTTCTGTTGGCCTTGCTGTGCAATCTCCAACTCTGACCCTGTGGTGCTCTGGGGCAGGGCAGCTTTGCCCAGGCCTGTCCCTGGGCTCAGGCACTACATGGCCCTAGTCAGAAGCGTTTCAGACAGAAGCCCATGATCTGCCCCTCTCTTCTTCCACCCCAGCTCAAGCCAGAGGAACCCTCTTGAAGGTACTCAGGGTGTTTTTCTTGGAATCATTCCTAGGAGTAAGCAGAAGGCAAGTGGCAGGATCTGGGAGAAAGGGATATTTAGGTTTACACAGCCCACGTACACCTTCTTACACAAAAACAAAAGGTCAGTGTGGGAGAGAGGAGAAATGGCTCCTTAGCCTCCAACTCATACAAAACAAGGGAGGTGCTTCTCTCCAGGTGGATCTAATTCCAGCTAAGCCTTCCTGTTATGGAAGGGGAAAAAATAAAAGCACCATGTTATCCGTGTCTCCAAAAAACCAACATAAATTTAGAATCCAAATCAGAGCCCTGCTGAGGGCATAGGGTCCAGGAGAGAGCTGACCTGTTTGCTCACCTGTAAGACAAAGTTGTTACCTGGGCATGAGCAATCCCTCCCCCCAAAGGGAGCAGAGCCCAGCAGCAAGGTGAGCAGCAACCCCTGCCCTGTGCTGTCAGCGCACGCTAAGGCTAAAGTAGCAGAAGGACTCTGGCCTGGAAGAAAAGCAGAGCAACAGCATGAAGAGCTCCTACCTGGCTGCAGTGCCTGACCCCTCGGGGTGGATGCTGGGATCAGAGAGCTTGTTACAAACTGGTTCTGCCTGCACACAGCAGTCTGGGCTTAGCCTGTGTTTTGCTAATTAAAAGTATCAATTGTTATTCAAGTGAGTCAAGTGCAGCCGGACTTCAGGTGGCACTTCAGCCACCAACTGCAACCTGTGAAGTAGTTTTGGCAGCCAGGAGGATCACTGCTGGCCAGGCCTGCGGGTTTGCTACAGGCACTTCTGCTGGGATGCCCCCTGTGTAACCATCAAACATGATGGAGTGATCGAGGTCCATGCTGGCTGCTCACCGAGAGCCCTGGTTTGGTGATGACCTGTTGGACTGAGCATCTGGGCACGCTGACATGCTAATACCTGTTACACAAACGCTTGTCTCCAGGTCTGCTTTGGAAAGCCTTGGGGAATAACGATAGCCTGGTCTAACCTGAGGAAGGCAAAGTCCAGCTTCTCTCCTCTAATTCTCTTAGTGCTCAGTCTTAGTCCATTATTGCAATACTTGTGCTGTCCTTGGAACAGACCCTTCCAAGGGAGAAGCCAGAGCCACAGGTTCACAGCTGCATTAGGGGAGGTGGAACTGAGCAATTGCTACATCATCACCAGCATCAGCTTCTCCCTAAGCATCCTTGTCACCAAGCTGGTTATCTATGGAAATAGTCTAGCTTTGGTACAAAGCTATTTCTGATCCCAGCATCACTCTCCAAGAAGGTCAGGACAGATCCCCCTGAGAACTAACACTGATGCTATCAGCTCTCACATACCTCTTTCTCCACAAATGGGATGGGTTACCTGTTAACCAAATCCACCTTGTTTCATTGATGGTTTTTGTTTGCTAGGAGGCTGGGCATATCTATAGATCCCCCTCCCCAACCCTTCCACTCTCACATTATTCTATTAACAGGCATCAGTGTTGTTTTGAATGCTATCTAGGAAGCAAGATGACCAGTTTTCAACATTTTAACGAGAAATGTGACATTGTGCAATGGGGAGCCATGAACACAGCACAGAAAGTCAATTGCTTGACCACAGCCACTCAGTGCAACAGAGTAGAGATGCAACGGGCTCTTCACCCACCCCCAATGCATCTGACTGCATAACAGCCACCAGACAGGCCCTGAGATGAAAGGGAAAACATTCACCTCTATTTGCAGAATAAACAAGCCTGCGCTCTCAGCCTCCTGCATTACAGACATGATGGGTGGCAGATTCCTCTACCTTTGCTTCTCTTGACCAGCTACAAATCCTCTGAGCACTGACACCACTGTACTGATCAGGCAGTCACGCATGTGACACGGCCAGCGTACAGCTGGAACCAGCCAGAAAGGCTAACCTTTGAGGTTTTTTCCTTTCAATTGCTTTACTAGCAATAAAAGCCAAAAGATTCCCACTAGAAACGTGGAAAAAGGATTGGCAGAGAAACTGGAAAGCAAACCAAGCAGGAGAAGTGCCAGACCCTGACCGTGCATCCTCACAGGGTGATCTGCATCCTTCAGGTTGAGCCAGAGGAACCCTGGGCAGCCCATGTCACATTAAAATGTTGAAAACAGCAGAGCACTAGGTCCGAGTATAAGTCGGGTGAAGAGAGGGGCAGGAAGAGGTTGGAGAGGCAACATCTAGGGGGAGGCAATCTTACCGCAGATGCGCTGGCGGAGAGAATGTAATTACGAGGTCTAGTCTCCTGAAAGTCAGGCACAGCCTAGTGAGGGGAATAGAGTTTCATGTACAAGTCACGCAGAGGAGTCAATAGGAGTCAGTTGGGCAATGGATGGAAGAAGGGACTGGTGTTTTTTTCCTGTTTGTGCTGGGAGCTTGGTTCAAATTCGTATGGGATGGCAGGAGGGAGGTCTCCCAGCAGTCTGGGTGGTGGTGTGTGGAAGCCAGGCTTGTGCAAGAGGCGGTGGACTGGCTCATGCAGTCACACCTGGTACCTGAACAGCAGATGTTTCTACTGTTAGAAACTCTGCCTGTACTTACAGCTATCTGCTCACACAGTGGCCAGTTGGAGTGGAGATGAGATGGCACAATCTCAAACATTTCCCATTCCCTGGCAGCCAGCAGGGTGCTCATGTTGGCTTGGTCCAGCGGGCAGGACCTTCTTTCTCCTTGCTTTCCACCTAAAATCCTAGATGTGTCCCTGTACGGGGCCTTGTCCTCAAAGTGGCTGTGTTCACTAGCACCAGAGCATCCTTTCCACAGTGCCTTTTAAAGAAACACGTCTATTTGTTCTTACTCTCACCAAGCCTCTGGGCACGTTTCCTCCTAACAGACTCAGATCTGCTATTCTCAGTAAGGAGCATGACTTAGCCAAAACAGATCTGGTCCAAAGCCTTGCTGTTGCCAAAGGTAGCGCGCGAGTTTTCAGCCCAGAGGTCACCAAACCTCCAAGTCACCTTCTCCATAGCTAAACCTCTGCCCTGGGGCTGGAAGACTCAAGCATTCTGGAGGTTTTCCTCATTGGGAATGACCCAGTCCACCCCCACACAGGTGTGGGCTCACTAACCTCCACATAGCATGGTCTCTCTGTTCAGCCAAGCTAAGACTAACTTTCCTAGGATAGTCTTTGGCTGTAGCATCACCCAAAGAGATAAACCAGCCACCTAGCTTACATCAGGACCATCACACTGGTGTGGTGGACCAAGGCATCCTCCTGGTCAGCCTTGGGCCTGTGTGCAAGGCTGGCACACGATCTGCTGTAACCCAGCTATGTCATTAATCCTCTCGAGCCCCACATTTGCTTTCCCAGGTTAATCTCTTTGCAGCTCACACAGATCTGCTTATACACACTGACCCGATTCACTGGGCCCCGAGCAGCCTGCTAGAATGAGTGACCAGTGTGTGGAAGAGCAATCAGGCAATCCCAACAATAAGAGATTTATTTTAACCATCTATGAGTTTTGGGGATGGCTAGAGGAAGGAATAAGGAGGAGTGATTCCTTTTACAAGTCAAATCTGAATATAGGGAAAAAAAATGCACAAATGAGATTTGAGGCCAGCACAGCCACTAGGCTTGACTCCTCCCTGTGGGGAGAGGAGATGTTTCACAAGTAGCTTCTTATGTTTTTTGTTTTGCTTTTAATTATCAAGTGCAACTGAAGAAACCTCTCCTCCCATTCCCTGGTCTCCAGAGAGTCCCAAAACAAGTCACAGCACATGGGATGAAGGAGGCAAGCTCCTCTTGCACTCCTATGCATGGACGAGTTGTATTTGCAAGCAGTGATCAGAAGGGACCCACCTCCCTCCCCGTTCTGCTCTTGTAATGGGGAAAACGGGCAGAACCCAGGAGCCTGGAGGACAGAACAGCACCACAACTAGATCAACCTGCCTGTCATTGTCTCTGGGCTGCCTCCCTTCCAGGAGAGGGACTTGCCACCCAACCTGACCCCTCCTGCCTGCAGCTGGAGGAGTCTGCATGGGTTTTGATGGGAGCCCATGCCACTCTTGAGCACTGCTTGCAGGCAGCGTTGATGGAACTGAGTGCATGCTCCAGAGGGGCTGTAGGCAGCGAGAGATGCTCCCGTCTTTCGGGGGCACCTTCCCCAGGCAGCCACAGCCCTGACCACGCTCAATACATGCTCTAGGGCCAGTCCCAATGGGACACGGAGATACGAATTTTCATTTAAAATGGGAAAGAGACAATGAGAGGTGTTAAAAGGAAAAAAAAAATAAATCACAGCACTGTTAGCACAGTCAATACTCACATCTCCCTCACACTGAGCAAATCACAAAGAAACAAAACAAAAAGGTTAGTGAACAAAACAGCATCAACGGGAAGGACAAAGCACGAAGTCCGAGGGAAATGCACAAGCCCAGACACTGGAAGAGCAGCTGACGGGTCTGGGCAGCAGCACACTCGGAGGGTCAGCCACAAGACAGCAGCTGTGGGAACACAGGTTTGCACCACAGAGGGGAAGAGCAGCAAGAGAGTGGTGAGCTGGGAGAGGTGCGATACTGCAGGCCAGGTTGGATGGGAGGAGGGTGGCACAGGACTCCGGACATGTTACAGGGAACACTGTGGTCTAACGATGAGTTAACACAACTAGGGCAGAGGCAGCAGTTCTGCCCCGCCATGCTGGGAGCTTCCACCTGTGCCTTGTCCTCTAGTAGTCAGGGAGGCACCCAGAGCCCAGGGACTCCCCCTTTATGCTAAGCTGGGTAAGAGATGGGTGCCCACAACAGCAGATGAGGTTGTTCTTCTGTTGTGTGATCTCTGTTTCAAAGAAGCAGAGGGGCTGAAATGTGGCTTGGGGCAAATACACTGGAAAGCCTGGACTGGTTCTGCATCCCGCCTGGGGCAGCCCAGCTCGGTAGTTCCAGTGGGAAAACAAACTTTTCTGGCTACAGGGAAGTCCCTCACCCAAGTGTCTGGGTGCAGGTGAGAGGCCTTGGGATCACTTCACACAGGAAGCAAGGTGAAGAGGGTGGAAAGGGAGGAAGCATGGGAGGTGAGTGAACTCCTGCTCTGATTTGAGCTTCAGATAAAGCAATGGCCACCACTTCCCACTGAGACTGGGGGCACCATCCCTGAAGTTACCTTTGGTGGATCTGGCTGACCTGACTAATGAGAGAAGGCTCTTTTAATTGTAGAATAGCTTGGCTTGGAAGGGACCTTTAAAGGGCAGCTATCGCTTTTGTTCACCCAAAGGTTTATTTGGGGCTTTCCCACATATGCCTGAGCACTCTGCTAGACCTGCTGATGGCTGATTTACTAGTCCCTTCTGCACTGCTCTAAGCTGGGAGATTTGCTAGTTTACTTGCCATGAATTTGCCAAAGCCAGAGGGCAAGATTAGCCTGTAACTAGACAGCACCATTAATTAAGTGACTAGAGAGGCTGAAGGAAGGGTGTCTTGGTAGCCAGTCTGACCCTGGCCACCTCTCACAGGCTCTCCTGGCGCTCCTGCCTAGGGAAGACTGAGTTGGAGAACCCTAATGAATCTGAAAGTCTGGGGCTGCTGCAGAGCCCCGGTGTGCTCTCCCCTTGTGCACTTCCCAGCTCAGCTCTCTCTTGCCTTGCTTTGAGACCCCCAGGGAAACTTAGCAAGTCCTCAGAAGACACAGCCTTTTAGTTATTAGCACAAATCATTCAGCAACTACTGTCAGTCAGGAGACAGGAACCTCGGTCAAGTAGAAATTGGCAGATTTTGGAAGTTCAGAACCATTTGTTTCAACAACTGCCCCATGGGAGAACATCCGAGGAACAGGCATATGGCTCCTGCTCCCAGTTCCCTTGCATACCAGACATGGAATATCCCTACCCATGGCTGCCAGAGCCAGGACATTGTCAGGCAGCCTAATTTTTGTCCAGAGAGCATGTGGCATTGCTCATGTGAGCCAATCCCTGGGGCCAGTAGGACAGGCAAGGGGAATGAGGGAAAAAGTTACCGCTGCTTTTGCCTCGGCAGCTTTGGCTTTCTTCAACCTGGCTTTGCAGGCATCCAGATCCAGGCGGCGGTTCTGTAGGATCCTCCGCTCTTTCTGGAAGGGACAGAAAATAGGATGGGAGTAGACTGCTTAGGAGCTCTTGGGGAGGGAAAGGAATGAGGTATCATCTAGGAATCAAACTTATTTCCTTAACAAAAAAGTGCTAGTGTGAAAGAAGCAGTTGCTACACTGATGTCATTAGCAGGAGTTTTGGGCCTGGCTGCCAGGGACACATGCTAACCTGCTGGAAACAGAGCAGCCTGCAGGTTCCAGGAGTCGGGAAAGGAGTTTCGTTCTTCATGCACATCAGCTGGTGACCCTTCTCTGCTGCAGAGTGGCCCTGAGCAGATCTAGGATGGGCATTCCCCTATCCTAGCATCCTTTGAGGGGAAAGGTATGGAGTCCTCCCTTCTCATAGGGAAGGAAAATGTGCTCTTCTAGCACTGTCTCCCTCTGTCCCTGCCCTCCTTGTCTCTGGTGACACGACCAAGCTTCCCCCTCCCTGCCAGTGTACTTACAGAGATGGTTCGCCAGTCCCCTTCCAGGAAATTGCGCAGCGGGGTCAGGAAGTTGATGGAGGCGGAGTGGATGAAGTCCCGTTCTGCTGCACCCAAGCGCCTTTGAGTCTCTCCAACTTTGATCAAGGTCTTCCCTGCAACAACAGGAGTCTTCAACTCCAGGAGAAACCAATTAACCTTGTGTTGACTTCAACCAATTCACCCAGAGTTACCAGGCTCCAGTGTTGGGGGACAAAGGCGCAGTGTACCCTGCCTGGCCAAGGTGACCATGCCCATACCACATCAGCCTTGTTCCTAACTACAATCTGCTTTTAGCTTGAGGCTTCTTCTCAGTTGCTCCCAGTGCAGCTTTGATCTTATCTATCTGCTGAGGCACTTACTCCGCTGATGTCCTTTTACTGCTACACCTGCTTGCGCAGAATGATTTTTGTTTGTCTCATAAAACAGAGGCACAGGAACAGAGCAGCAAATTAAAAAGCACCAGAGCAGAAAAAATGAGTTGATTGGGCAGTGCTGGCTATAGATGCAGTTACAGCTGTTCTGCAGGACTCACTATTGAACAACTATTGATTTGGAGAGCAGTACAAAGCTCATGGCAGAGGCAAGGGCAGCTGGAAGTTAAGGCTGTGCTTTCTGTGCAGGTCTGCTGCTTAAAGAAGTCCAAAATTCCCCCAGGAAGGGGCAACTGTTAGGATTTAGGAGCAGAAGGATGCTCTGTGTGGTCAGGAAGGGGCCTGTTGAGGCTTGTAGCCAAGCACCAACCTTCCCAACTCTGTTTTTCTGTTCTCTTTCTGCTGGAGAAAGATTTTCACCCTCCATCTGCAAGACACAGTCAAAGGATGGTTCTCCAGTTTAGAGAAAGCCTGTGCAGTTAGACATCACCTTAGACTAAAACTGCACAAAGCTAAAGCCATGCACAGCAACTCCCTGTTCAGGCTAGTTTAGAAAGACACAGAAATAGCAGAAATAGTTTCTGTGTCCTGTAACCAGTTCCATGAACTACCCTGGGTCTGTGTGTCTTTGTTTCTTCTCTAGCTCTGCTGGACTTGAGGACTGTTTTAGGAATAGGGAGACCCCGGCCCCTTTTCCCCACAGCACAGAGCATGTTTTGCTGTGCAGTAAGAATTGCCTTCCTGCTCCAGAATTGTGCTAGGGAAGACCCTTCTCTTGCATCACCTTGGACACACTAATAGGCAGGTTGCCATGGGGGGAGCAGGACACCCTGCCCCCTTCAAGAGGCGCACTGCAAAAATTTTAACCCAAAATAGTAGTGGGGATCCCCTCTTAGGAAGGGATGGATTCTGAGGGGGTTTTAATTAGCCAGGCTTACTTACCATAAGGTGTTCCTGACCCAAAGTCATTAGCTGCTTCTGTCATGTACTGTGCCAGCAGCTCCCCGTTGGTGACCCGGGAAGGCACCTTCCGGTCAAGCTTCTCGTATAGGAATTCTTCTACTCTGGCACCTGGAAGGAGGATGTCACGGGTGGTTACAGGATGAAGGAGGGGCCCCTGGAGCTGGCATTCATGGTGGCACACCCCAGGCGCTCCTCAACCATGCACTGGGTAGGTGTCACCTCCCTTCCAACCATATCCCAGCCCTCAGGAATGCTGCCAGGCTCGGGGAGGCAGCAGCCAGCCATCTTTCAGCTACGCAGTGGAAGGAAAGAGAGGCCCCACAAAGACAGGTTTCTTCCAACCCCCACAAACTCAGTGCAACAGGGCTGTCTGCCAGAGGGTACGTCTTTTAACATTGTTTGAGCTGCAAGTGATATTTCTCCTTCGAACATTAGAAGCTGGACTTACTAGGGTTTGGCTGCAGCAGAACCTCAGTCTGACGCAAGATCTTCTCTGTCCAGTTCTTTGTGCAGTCTGCCCTGGCCAGAAGGTTTTCAAAGTGGGCGTCTAATTCGGTCTTCTCAGCCTGGCCCAACTTTTCTTCAGTAAACTGCAAGAAGGAGCAGTAGTCGTTAGGTCTGTTGTATTAAAACAAAATTATAGTGTGCTATTAAGAGACACTAAGGCTTATTCTGTCTCATGCATTTATCTTGGAGTGGAGCTAAAAAGCCTTCAAGGTGTCATTCTTTGTTCCCAGGCATCTTTCAGGGGAAAAGGACAAAAATTTGCCCAAGGGTGGAAAAAAGCACTGAGCTAAAAACAGAGCCTATGTTTGAGAGGTGGTCCAGAATAAGCAGCTTTTAAAAAGGTCTGATGCAAAAATACTGTAGTTGTGAGGAATCAAATTTAAGTGCGCATAGATTGCAGTATTTCATGTAGCATCCAGCTTCCTTCATCTTCTCCTAACCAACTCTAGCAAACCCAACAGGATCAGGAATGCCACATCCACCTCACAAGTCACACTTTGTTCTCTTCTTAGCTGACAAGCATGCACACAACATGGGTTTTGCTACAGCACTTGCTGTGCAAGTCTCCAGTGTTTTCGTACTGGGCAGTGACATCTGACAAGCAAGATTTGTCAGTCTGGAGGTACAGCACCAGGTGGCCTGGACACCCCCATTGCTTCCTTGGGGGATTTCTGAGTGCCCATTCCCTTTCATCCCATCCCCATTTTCCACTTGCTCCTCTCAATGAAGTTGGCCAACTTTAGTTTATTTTTAAGCACAATTTGCTGCTCTTGATGGAACCGGCATCTTGTTGGAGTATACTAAAAGACCCCTTTAGACAGCTGTGGCACTTGGGAGGTTGCGGTTGTCCTTTGAGCCCTTGTTGTTGGCCTCTGGTGCCACTGTTATCAGGACATGGTACTGTACAATACCTGGTAGAGTCAGGTGCCGAGATTAAAGCCTGGCTAAAGCCCTTAGGAGAAATGCAGCTCCTGTCTATTCTGCCACTTGTACCTTCTCCTCCCTTGTCCCACAGCTCAGCTCTAGATGGGCCAAGATACCCTTTTCATGGGTCTGGGCCTGCTGTCTGCTGCCCCAGAAACACTTTCTGGCAAGATCAGTGGCTTCCCAGCAGCCCCAGCTGCGTTCACATCCAGTACAATGCTGAGAACAAATTGAGATAAGGAGCAAACCCAGAACCAGCACGCGAGGCAGGTTAATAGGCTTTAGGAGTCCTGTTACCAGCCCTGTGCAAATGTTACTAGATGTCTGAGATATACAAGCCCTGCAGGTATGTTTACACAGCGACCTGTTTGGGCAAGGTTGAGCTGGAGCCAGTGAACCGCTCTGCCTGATGGTGGTGACGGGTACCGAAGCTCAGGGACAGTCACGCTCCCTCCGGCAGCCCCGCGGGGACAGAGGACTCGCAGCCATGTGTGACCAGGGGTCGCTTCACTAGTCTCTTCCTCAGGACCAGCAGCCCCTGGTTACCAGTTAAAAGCAGATTAAAGATGAGTGTTTGCATTGCTTTGTACCCAAGGTCTGTGATGGTCTTTGGGGACAAACACAACGATCAGCCATGCATGAGCGGCTGAGCCTCTCTCCCTCTGTCGCTGTTGGAAGCCCAGGGCTGTTTCCAGGCGCTGCCAGGCTGGGCTGAGTCACGGCCATGCAGCAAACTGGGGCTTCCCAGGTATTTGGCACCAGTTTGAGTCGTCTGTTTAAGAGCTTTCTTAAACAAGCCAAGACTCCTTGATGCAAGTATGAGAGTCTCCCTCACCCCCCTTTTCCAGACAGCCTTTTGAGATCTCACTTTCAATTCTAGCTCTTCTCCCTGCAGTTTAGACACATCCTGCACCAGCATCTGCCCGGGAGCAGTCTTAAACCCAGTTTCTTGTCGGGTTCTTACAGCATTGCTGCAGTCAGATAACTGCTGAAGCCCTCCAGCATCTCCACAGCGCTGCTGCCCTCTCAAATCTCTCCTGCTCTGGGGCCTTTTGTAATATTCACAAGCAGCATCTCCATCACTGTCCTTTGTGGCTATTTTCTGTAACCTGTGGCTCCAAAGGTTCAGGCCAGAAAACAGGCTCTTATTCAGGCTTGCTTTAGGGTTGGAAAGCAGGGCATGAATGTCATGAGGTGGGTGCAAAGGCACAGGAGGCTGTTACTCCATTTCCACCTAATTACCCTCATGTCTCCCTGCCCAACAGTCAGCTACACTGCAAAGTCCAGACCTAAGCACAGCTTTGGGGCAGTCGGTACCACTGCAGTGCAGGTTGCTGCCGAGGGTGCTCTTTTCCTCCCCCATAACACACTTCTTGTCTGTGCATGCGGAGTCACTGATCCAGCTCAACTTAACCTCCAAGATGAATTTTAGATGGATCAGAGAGCTTGCCTGACTTGACAGCACTACTGGTAATGCGCCTTCAGGTGCAGGGGAGTGCAGGACCACCTCTCACAGGAACAGCTTGCAGTGAGATCGAATGAAGCTTCTCATGAAAGCGTGGCCAGCGAAGGAGATTAGAGGTAAATTACACTACCTTATCCCATGAGCTGGTTCTTTCTCATGAGTGGTGCAAGTGGAGATCTGAGCCTTCAGGTGGCAACAGGTCTCAGCTGCTGACCCCTCTTATGCGGCTGCCCAAGTCAGTATCCGCAGTGAAATGTGGGACAAAACAACCGCAGTTCATGAAATATAGCTATTCAGGCATTTCAGGCAGAACTGCCCCACAAAGGATTTCTGTTCCTAGGAATTTATTTTTATAACAGAAATTTCATTATTTTTCCTCCCCATTGAACAAAGATTTCACTGTGAGGCCAAGAGATGCAAGAGAACAGACAAACTGATCATATACTCATGCCCCCCAACTGCAAAAAGACAGATTAAAATTATTTCGTGTCTTGCTGCTCCTGGACTAGAGGCATTGGGGTCTTTTGCAGCACCAAATACTCCAGACTGCCACAAACTGGAGCCTTAACTTGGTTGCATCAAGTTGACCTACAGACCTGGTGCATTTCCAGCTGGGAGAGGTCAGGGCAGCCACAGCACTTGCTATTGCAATGCCTGGCGAGAACTCTGAGCTCCTCCATCCTGCTGCAGCAGAACTACTCCCTTTTGTTTTCTAGAACCTGGTGGCTGGGCCAGCAGTCCTGCCCTGCACCAATTCCAGGGTCTGCATCCCGGGATCACGTGCCAGGTCGCGATGCTGAGAGGCTCCGCGGATCCTGCCCTGCAGGCAGCATCCCCACAGCTGACCCAGCTGAGCACCGGTCCCGTCTCTGCGCAGGGAACCTGAGGAGGTGATTAATAATGCAGGGCAGCCTTTTGTCAAGTGCCACTCTCGCTCTCCAGGAAGAGGAGAGTCGTGCTGCATTCCAGGGCATCAATAATTCAGGCAGGGAGGCTTGGCTGGCCAGCAGGAATGCCAGATGCATTATCAGGGCCCATGTGGACAAGCAGGCTGGCCAGTTGGGAGAGCAGCACTTGGGTGACAAGCCCAAAAGAAGCAAGAACCTGCCGGACTGCAGTTTGGGCAACTGCCTGTTTGGCGAAAAATGCTTTCCCCAAGTGATTTGGTAGAGATGCTACTGGGATGTCAGGAGGGTGAGCAAATAGAGCTGAATGGGACCCTCTGTGCTGCAGCTACAATATCAGAGTCTGTGCCTACAGCTCTGGAGATTTAAGGCCACCAAGGTTGGGTTTTAAAATAGCACATGTTGTTTTCTTTGCTGAAAGCATTAGCACCTTTCTCCCCTTCAAAGCAAGCGGAATAAAATCCCAGTGTTCCTGTTGAGTTATGCCAATGCCACAGCTGTTTTGCACAATGCACCACGAGTTGACTTGTGTCTCTTCCAGGCTTGAGTGATTTTTTTCCATCCCTCCATCCAGCAGCCCAGACCTGGATGCCGTGGGCTCTGAGAGGGAAGCTTCAAACCCCTTGAGGATGATCTGGTGGCAGAGCTCAGGCCCTTGCACCACTTGCAGGGTCCACAGTTTTTTCAGCTTGACATTACTTATGACTTTTCACCTTAAATCAAAGATAAAACTAGGATCTTAAACCAGGAGTAGTCTCCTGTATCTGCCAGTAGATTCGAGCTGTTGGATTTTCTGAAGCTCATAATGCCCAGACTATGGTAACATTTGCTCTTTTGATGATCGGAGGTACAACAAAATCAGTACAGGCAAATCTACCTCCCAGCTTTTGAAAGGTCACATTAGGAGAGAAGCCATAGTCACTCATTATCTAAAAACCACCTGAATTTCAACAGCTCTGGGCCGGATGCAGAATATGCTTCAAATATTTGGTCACCAGGAGTCAGGAAAGCGAGGCTGTGAGCCAAGTGAAACTGTGCTAGAGGACAGAAGGAAGCCATTAACAGGACAGCTTGGTTAACTCACGAGCAAGGCATTTAGGAGAGGAAAAAAAATACTGCCCTTGTGGATTCATAGGTGTGTTTCAAATGGAAACATGCTCTGGCCCATATCTTTAGCCTTCAAAACACTTTTAAGTCACCTCTGTTCTCTTTACTTTTTAGGTGTCCAGCAACCAAGCTATCAACCCCAGCAAGGTCAGCAAGCAGAGGGGAAAAGTCTCTTCTATCAGCAGAGTTCAGAGAGATGTGGGAGTCTCTCTCTCTTCAGGAGTTTCAAGATTAAGTCAACCTCTAGCTGCTAGTAGTAATTCCATTAGCAGTGGGATAAGCACCCAAAAGCTGTACTCACGCTTGGCCAATTTCATCCACAGACAGTTTAGATCAGAACTGACAAAAGACAGACATCTACAATTATTTCCAGACATCCCTAAGAGAGCCTGGCTTGCAGCCTGTCTAGAACAGAGACATCCAATGTGTTACCTTTGGAAAGAGAGACGCCAGTTCTGTAGGGAAGCTGGAGCCACCAGCAGAGCTTCCTCTGCAGAGATTTGGGATCAAACCCACTTATTGGAAACTCGAAGGCGCAGCTGATCAAGGGGAAGGGCATTATTCTTCTTCAGTGAAGATGCAGAGCATTACCTGTTTGGAGTTTGTCTGCAGGTGCCAGCACTGTCAGGGGCTGCAGCCCCTCTGAAGACGCTTACTCCACAGCTGTGCCTGGTGGTGCAAGTGTCAATGCAGCACATCCTCCAGTGTGATGCTAAATCCTACAAAAGCTCTTTATTCTTGCAGCTGCCCAAGCCAGGAAGCTTGTTCTCCAAAGGCAGCAGTGCTGACCAGCACTCCTCTACTTCATCCACTCCTACTACCTGTTTTGTTTTTCCAAAGAACAGAGATGCCATGAAGGCCACAGGGCACTGCTTGGTCAGGGAGAAGCATACACAAGCCTGGTAAGATAGTTACTGTTTGTACAGCATCTTTGTCATGGCCACCTCTGTCCTGGTGCAGATCAGTACAGGATTGCTCACCCAGGAGCACATGAGCCCTTCAAGCTGCCTCACTTCTCCTCAGGTAGGAGTCCTGCTAACCAGTGCCTGAACTAAGAAAAGCCATATAAAGAAGAGAGCAGTTTATTGAGGTTTTTTTTTTGGTCATGATTAAGGTCAAGCCTAGTCCAAAATCCTTCAGTCAGCACCTACACTAGGTTATATTTGAGAGATTTCAAACCAGGACTGCTCCTGCCCCAAACCTCAGGAAACCACCCCAGAAGTGGTGGCTTGACCATGTTCTACCTCCTTCACCCTCCCTGAGCAGTGCTATAGCCCTTCTTCCAGTTGGAGTTGAGCTCTCATGTGTTGGCCAGACATCTCAGCCAGACACCAATAGCTAATGTTGTCTGAGTGGTACAGCACATAATGGCCAGTCCATTTATCTCCCAGTCGCTGCAGTTCCAGTAAAACATCGCTTTGTTAAATGCCCGGAGCCAAAGAAAGCATCTCCAATGCTATAGAAAACGGAGCTTATTCTAGGCAGGTCTTATTCCCTTCTTGGAAGATGTGCTGTGCTAGAGAGTGCTACAAACCCAATTCTCATTGCCAAGAGTAGATCTCAGCTGTCATTTCTGGCTCTTGGTGGGGATCCATTCACTCACACCAGCAGCAGGACTCTATGGCAACAGCCCAAATAATGCCTAATCCCCCCCCAATTACATTTCAGAAAGTGTTCAGCTTCAGCGATCCGTTTCCTTCCAGTCTCCCCTCCTTACGCAAACATCTGCATGCTGTCCACAAGTACTAGTGCCCATTTTGTTTCAAGAAATTACTACTGTAATTAGTCATATGAATACTCACATATGAGATTATGTGGAGTAGGTGTAGCAGGCAGAAGCCACTATTTATAAACGCCTCCTTGCTCTAGAATTGCTGTGTGCAGACACTGTTCCCATGCCTGTCTCCTTCCTACGCCTTGAAGCTAAAAACCACTTACAATAAGGCTTCTAAACATAAGATTTCTTTACAGCATTTCTTCCTTTCTTCTGCTACCAAGGTCATTTGCATGAGAACAGCATCTTTAAGCTTTCCATCTGCTCCTTATTTTGCACCTGTAGTTAATATCTCTCTTTTTCATAACATATGACTCATTGGCACTGTTACAGGAGGTGATATCTGTTTACAGGAGACCAGTTCCTAAAAGAGCCAGAATTACTCCACTGCACAGAAGGTCTGGAACGAGACGGCACTGCTCTGTTTGTTTACCAACCCCCACACAACAGGTAGAACAAGAAGCCCAGTCCCAGAGTCACCAGCTGGTGACTTCACTTCTCAGGGAGGATCCCAACCAACTCTCACTTGTTTCTCTCCTGCCCAACCAAGGGCAGTTTTTTGGTTATTATGCCCAAGAAGTGGACAGACCCAGCAGCCACATCTCCCCACCTGCTGCACTTTGCACCTCATGGGCAGCCCTGTTTCTTCACTCCGCAGCTCCAGGGGGTCACTGCATCCCCTGATCTCAGGTTTGTGGTCTTGATGCCACCTTAGCCCACCCAGACACTACTGCTCAGTCTCAGCAGCTCCTCCTCATCGCTTTACCAGCACTGTGTTTTGTCAGGGTCTGGGAGCTACTGCTGCCCGACCTCCCCAGGCTGCAGCCCGGTGGCAAAGCCACCTCTGTCACATCTCCCTGGCAAGAGGGAATGGTCCCCCATGGGTCTGGGCACAGCTGATTACAAGACAAGCTTTTCTTTAAGAACAACAACTCCACATTCATCCACTACCTTGCCACAATCAACAGATCAGAAGCATCTTTGGAGCCGTTTTCCTTAATAACCTTTGTCAGTCTCAGCGCAACACCACTGCTTAGCTCAGTTGCTGCTCGGGGTCACCCAGCAGGACCCAGAGCTCCGAGGTGGCCGCTCCCGGGGCTGCGACTCAGCCAAGCAGCCCCCAAAAAAACCCAACGGGGGAAAAGAAGCCCCAGGGCTCCGCTGTGGCCTGGATCCGCGGGTGCGGCGCAGGACCCTCCGTGCGAAGGGAGGGAGGGAAGCAGTGGGGGAAGGCCCGGGGGCCGGGCAGGCCCGAGGCCTTCAGGCGGGCGCGGTTGCCATGGTGACGCGCTGCGGCCCTGCCCGCCCCGCTCACCTGCATGGCGCGGGAGAAGAACACCCCCGCGTCCGACGCCAGCTTCTTCACGTTGAAGTCCATGGTGGCGCCGCGAGGCTCCTCCGCCGTGCCGCGCCCCCGCTGTCACCGCGGCCGCCGTGCGCCCGCCCTTTATAGCGCCGACCGGTGCCCTCCCCGAACCACCCCCCCGCGGTGTCTTAAAAGGGCTGTCTGGTCACCGGCGGGGCCTCCCGGCGGCGAGCCAGCCGGCCGGGCGGTGCCGTGGCGGGAGGGGAGCACCGAGTCGTAGCGGCAGCCTGCGGGGGTCCGGCCGCCCCGGGAAGCGCGTTGGGCGGCGGGGTCGCCGGTAGCGGGCGCGGCCCCTTTAAGCGGGGCAGCCGCGCCGGGGGGAGCTGTCAGCTGCCATCGAATGGGCGCTCGCACCGCCCTCCCGCCCCTTCCCCTCGCTGCCGCATCGTCGAGCCAGCCCTGGGAAAGCGCTCTGATTGGTCGACCGGCAGCAGCTTGGCGCTCTTATTGGCTGGAGGGGTGCGGGGAGGGATGGTTTTTCTCCGTCGCGGTGGGCCCCGCCCCGCACAGGGTAGGCTGCGGTGCGGGGGAAGGAGACGCTGCCCTTCCGCGGCCATGGCGCGCAGCGGGGGGAGAGGGCACCGAGCGGGGCCGCGCGCCCCCCGCTACGGTGAGTGGTGCCGCCCGCGCTCACTCGCGGGGACCGGGCCGGGCGGGCCGCACCATCACTGGGGCGGGGGGCGGGGAGGACGGGGACCCCCGGGTGGAACCGGGCCTGGGGATGGAGGGACGCACCGAGTGAGGGCGGCTTGGGGATGCCTGGGGTGCGGGTGGTACCATGGGGTGCACAAGGGCAGGATACCCAGAGGATGCCCTGGGAGCGCGAAGGGCCCGAGAGACTCCAGGACACAGGGATACGGCGTTGCTCGGGGGTACAGGGGGATGGGGATGCCCCGGGGGTGCAGCGGGCCCGGGGAGCCCCGTTCGCAAGGACCGGGCTTGCTGCAGAGCCGGTGCGGGGGGGACCCGGGGGGAGCTGCCGGCCTGGGGCCTGCCAGGCCGGTGGGTTTAACACCCTGTGCCCGGGCTGCCTCACCCAGGACTGTGGTGAGGTGCCCCAGACAGGGGGGTTTCCCCAGCACCTTGCTGCCTGTACCACCCCGGCAAGTCTAGTAACCCCCGGACTGTTTTCTGAGCTCCAAATTTCATGCCCTTTGCTCTGCTTATCCCTGCTCTGGCCTCAACATTGCGTTTAACCTTGTGGGGAGAGCCCGTCACCTGTACCTGGTCCCTGCGGCCATTGTGAGACTGTTTCAAACGTGGCTCCCGGACGGGGTGACACCAGCCCAGGGGGTCACACCAGCCCAGGGGGTGACACCAAACCACAGGGTCACACCAGCCCACGGGCTGTGGGGTGTGAGGCTCCGGTCAGCCAGGAATGGGGGGGTTGCCACTGGGCTGTGACACCCACGGTGGGTTTATCTTGTTGCCGCGGGGAGATGCCAGAGCCCGGCATGGCCTGGCAGCAGGTAAGAGCAGCATCTCCTCATGTGGTGGAGTCGGCTCTCTGGGACAGTTGGCCTGGCAGGGAGCAGGGCCAAAGGGTTTATAATTTTGTGGTGTTTAAAAGACGACCCCCTCTGGTTTCAGTCTGTTCTTCTGGAGCTCTGTCCTTGACATGAAGTACATCCCTCCTCCCCAGCTCCCAGTAAAGCTCTGCATAAACTCAAGCAGTGTTGAAACCTTCTGGGCAAACCGCTTTTGATTGGTCTTTGATGCGCTGTATGAAAGCCGAGTTTTGACAATGAAAGCATACATATGGTTACTTGTACTAATTTTTTTGTATGCGGACTGCAAATAAAATCTCTCCAATCACTTGCAGCCATTTCTGGTGCACGTGGAAATCTCTGGCTGCTATTGAGTCCAAGGGTGCTTCTGCTGTAGGGCAGTTTGGAAATTTGCTCCTTTGGTTTGTAGGACAAGCGAAAAATTTGCGGCCATTGCTGAGAATATGCCTTAGATCTGCTGCTTGGCTCTAGCAACGTTGCTGCTCCAAGTGACATGGTATGTGGTTTGTGAAGTGCAGTACAAGAAGGCACAAGTGAGGCATTCACTCAGCTGATTTTTCTCCTCTTTTTGCAGGATGAGGATTGTGAGATGAAGGGCAGCCCCAGGACTCTGAGCCAGATGCCACAGAAAAGTTGAATTTCTTTGCGAGCAGCTCACACAGCATCCACAAGTGCCCTTCCCCTTCACGGCTCCCGGAGGTGCTGACATCCTCATGCAGACATGGCGTTTAGAAGGACAGAGGGAATGTCCATCATCCAGGCCTTGGCAATGACCGTGGCGGAGATCCCCGTGTTTGTTTACACAACATTTGGGCAGGTACAACAAGCAGGAAGAGAATTTCTGTTGGATTCCTTGGATGTTCTCTTTGGGGGTTGTCTATGGTAGTTGTGAGGGATGGAGGTGTGACAGGGTGGTGCTGGAGGACCTGGGTAGTTTGAGGGTTTGTAAGAATTGCGTGGAGAGTTTGGGGTGGTGGGATGGGCTTGGAGAGGGGAGAGAAGGACTTCCCACATCCCTCTGCAAGAGAGTGCTCAGGTTCAACCTTTCTCTTCATCAACGGTGCTGAAAAAAAGACTTGTCTTAAATAAGAGCAATATATTTCCCACTTGTAGCAATGCAACACTTGGAGCAATAAAGCTCAGCTACATACCAGGGTTTCAGAGCTGAATTTGGGTAACCTGGATTGCGTCTGTTACAGGCTGTGTGTGAATTTGACAGCATGTTCTGGTAATGAGGACTGAGACCAAGTTCTCCAGGTTCTGTCAAAATGATGCTCCACAGTTTCTCCACTGCAAAGTCTTAGTCATGTAGCAGGGGCTGTGTTTTATGGGTGGGAGGGGGAATGCCAAAGTGTCTTATGTTCAAGACTGCTTTAAAAAAACAAACAACAAATAAGGGTAGTGGAAGTGGTTTTTCATTGTTGCTCTTTCATATCTTTTGTGTTTAAAGTCTGTCTTCTCTCAGCTGCGGCTCTCTCCAGGCCTGCGTAAGGTGCTGTTTGCTACAGCTCTTGGGACAGTGGCGTTGGCTCTTGCAGCTCATCAGCTGAAGCGTCGTCGCCGTCGAAAGAAGCAGATCGCGCCGGAGAAGTGCGGCTTTAAGCCTGGAGGGATCACAGTGCCCATTTTGCCAACCAGAAGGGTCTCCTCTGTGAAGAAAGGTTGGCCTTGCAAAAAAGGGACAAAATCCCCAAAAGCCTTTTGTGAGGAAGCAAAGAGGGTGTACAGGGAGCGATGGGAAGCTCCTAACAGCTGCGGGGAGAGGAAAGCAAAGCCATTTGTATAGCGCAACTGTGGACCTGTCACTCTATGCGTCCCCTGATAATGACAGCCCGGGGCATGCGGTGACCTGGTTGTGAATTGATCTCAGTGATGCAAATATGATGCCTGACCCAGGGGTCCTGCATGTGGAGGGGAGGGTGGGGAGTCAGGAGTGTCTGTCCAGCTCTGCTCCTGGGCCTCGGGCAGCTTCTTCACCTGATTGTATTGATTTTTTTACGGTAAGACTGACCCAGACCCTCAGAAAAGCATTTTGGGGCTTAAGCATTTGTTTTATGAAACATATGAAAGTCTTTAAGTGTTTTTAATAATAACTAAGGGAGCAACATCTGTGTTCTGCCTGGCCCGAGGGAAGCTGGAGGAGTTTCTCCTTGACGCTTTCCACTTTTACTTGCTTCCTGTGATCTGTAAGCAGTGAATAAATATTCATGCCTCAGATCCCCACTGATACTAGGTTTCTTAGTGTCTCAGAGTAAAATAGAGCATACAGGAGACCTGTGACTCATTTCAAGGTATTGGATGCTGCTTTGCCCATCCGCAGTCACACTCGACAGGGGGATGTTCCCCTCTATATTCACAGCTGCAATGAACCAGGCCTAAAATCCTGGTTTTGTGTGACCTTTCCAACTGCAGGATACTCCAGCAAGAGAGTCCAGAGTCCTGGCAGCAAGAGCAATGACACGCTCAGCGGGATTTCCTCCATTGAGCCCAGCAAACATTCCAGTTCCTCCCACAGCCTCGTCTCGGTAAGGACCTTATCAGCTGGGCTGAATGGGAGATGTGAGTGCACATACCTGTAACATGATCACCAAGTCCTTGTGCTTGTGCTGGTCAATTGGTAACGCCAAACTTTTGGAGCAGAACAAGTTATGGTGTAATTTTAGGGCGGGTTCTGCTATTAACCTTGTAGTAACTGTCTACAGTTGCCTGCTTGAACTTGGTATTTTCACATGGCCAAGAGCCCCAGGGTAAATCCCACATCTTTGGCCAAAGAGCTGCTGTAGGAGGGACTTGTGTGTGGGACGTGGTTGTGACTCCTCGGGGCTCTCTCTGCCCCCCTCAAGGAGCAAGGCTGGGTTGTCACGGGGTCTGGTAGCAATGAGGAGCTTATTTGCTTCCCTCTGTGGTGCAGGTTTGGGTGGCCCAGCAGCTCCTGTGCTGGGGCTGCTCACAGGTTGCTTGGTTGTTAAAACTGAGTTAACTACCAAAATTGGATAGATCCTATCAGGAAACACAGCCTAGTGATTCTACCTCCTCCAAAGCCAAAAGCAGCCTATAAACACAGGTAATTCAGGCTTAACCAGCCAGGAGAAGCCATCAGTACTTATATCCACCTCTTGTGAGGCCAAACACAGAAAGACTGGGGAGCGCTTGTGGCTTCAAGACCTGTTTTACATCCCGCATTGCTCAAAGCCTCACGAGCCGCTGTTGGAGCAGTGGGCAGCACAAGTGAAGCTCTGCAGTTTAGTCCACTGCGACTCACTGCAAAACACCCCTCGGCATCACCGGCCTGGGCTCTGCACCTGGTTAGTGCTGTTGGGGCAACAGGAGGGAAAAATCAGCCCTTTGGCCAGCAACACCCTACAGTTTGTGCAGGCATTGCTGTATTTTCGCTTGTTGTGTAGGGTTAAAGCACAAAAAATTTGCCAAAATTCTATGTTGGCCAAAGTATGTCTCCAGCAGGCGGCAGTGCTGGCCCAGCAGCCCTGCACCAGTGTTCCCCGGGGTAACTGGGATATGATGGGATGTGTCAGTGTAGGCCAAGTTGTGTCCTGCTCTGGCCTCTGTCCCCCTGCAGGGACTCTTATTTAGTTCCCTTCCCACAGATGCTCTCTGGGTTTTTTATTGCTGAACTCTGTTTCTCTTTTGATTTAAAAAAATATCTGAATTCCTTTTTCTACTGCTGGTGCATGTGTGGGGGTATCCACACAGAGAGGGATCTGCTCCCCTTCCCCCTTGGTTGCATCCGTGACACCGTACTCACTGCTTTCACGTTATTTGATGGGAAAACAGCTCATCCTTCACACAGTGGCAGTTTCTGCGTGTTCTCTCATCTGCGTCCTAGGGTTCTTCTCTGCCCTCTAGGAAATAAATCAGCAGTTCTTGATCTCAAGGTGATTTATTAACACTCCACCAAGATTAATCAATGGAGGCAGGCAAGAATTAATCTGTCAGATGATTATGGTAGCTTTTCTCTAGCATCAGGTTCACATTTGGATGTCTTTCTCTAATATGAAAACACTGGTCATTGATAGCATCTGAAACCAGCACTTTATTGGGCCTGACTTTAAAAGACATTTATGCACTAGTGTGAAATCGGAGAAAGCTGACAATTCACCATGTGGATCTGAATGCTCAGCTCTCCCAGGAAAGGGTTTGGTTACAAAGAAAAGTGCAGGGATCCCCCTGGTCGGTCAAAGTTCTCAGCTGTGTTTTTGCTGCTAATCTGTTCCTTTGTTTGGATTATGGTCTCTTCCCCCGCTTCCAGCAGTTTTTGTAGAGGCAGATGGGGCTGATGTGAACTTTCTATGACAATGCTTGTGCCTTTGTAGTGATTGCTTTGGAGCTTTCTCAAGCTGTTGCCTCCACCCGTGCTCTCCTAGTGCTCCCTGTTGTACAGCTTGGCCTTTCCTAATGAAGTTTCAGTGTGAATTGGTTGGGAAGATAAGCTGCTGGGTGGAGAAGGAGAGGACTTCACACCTCGCCTCTCCGCACCCTGCTAGTGTGAACCCAGCCAGGAGGGGGCCAGTAACCCTTGTTCCCTTCCCAGGCAGGGGGATACCCATACAGGGCAGAGAAACAGCTGATGATTCAGATTTAACTACTGGTGGTGTTTGTGCGATCTTAACGCTGCTGCCTTTGGAGAGAACTCAAAAGGTGTTTGCTGTTCTCTGTGCCTTTCCTGCAGATGGTAGCAGTCAACTCATCGAGTCCAATGCCAGCATCAGTGGGGATGTGGGAGGCCCAGGGGATGGGGGATGCTGGAGCCATTGGTGACTGCAGTGCAGAAAGCCTCTACATTCAAGGTAAAAAAAGCACAAGGGTCACATCGCCCTTGGTGGGGGGGTGTTTATTGCTGTGAGAGCAAAAAGAGGGTGTAAATTGACATAGAGCATCTGCAGCTCAATGGAGAGCTCTAGCAGAAAACTCTCTCCCATTCTCTGCTAAAACTCAGTCACTTGCTAGTTGTAAAAATCCATCTTCTCCTAAAGATATATTTATGTTTTCTTAGTGAATAATTTACTTATGAAATACTGTTCCTTGAGCGACAGGCTCACCTTGTGCAGAGAACAGTATTTTGGAAGTAACATGGCTGATGTTTTAACCAGTTTGGGGATGTTCTCCTTAACTTTGAATCCAAATAAAACCATATACAACAGGGAAAGAAATAGAATACATTTATTCTTCCTTATCCGTTGGGGTGAGGGTTTCCTCTTGGCTGGATTGTCTGAGTGAGCAAAGACTCGTGCTGTATCGCTTTGTTCGTGAGTGGCCTGGAACCCTCACAGTGTGTATTTGGTTGCGTTGCCAGGCATGGAGCTGTTTGAGGAGGCACTGCAGAAGTGGGAGCAGGCGCTTACCATCAGGCAGAGGGACAGTGCCAGTACCAGCACCCCTGTGCCCTGGGACAGCAAGAAACAGCAGGAGAGCATGGCTGAGAACATCCCAGAGGTAGGTCCCCTCTTTTCCCGTGCATTTGCCAGCTGGGGAACACACTGAAACAGCAGCCTGGGTGCTGCAAGTAGTAAGTAGGAGGTTAAAAGAATTGGAAATTAAGGGCAGAGTTGGGCCAGACTCTGTTTAAGAGCTGTCTGTATCTGTGGCTTCCTTATGCTATGTGAGTGGGTGTTTTTAATATTTCTTCTTTTAAATAAGTCTCGCCCCCTCATTCCCCAGCTTTTCAACCCACCTTCCAGCATCATGTCAGTCACTGGCACACAAGTTCTCCAGCAGCAGCAGAGGTAGGAAAAGGCTGTAACAAATACAGTGCCGCAGAGGAAAAAAGTAGCGTTTTGCCTGGCAGTGTTGTGTCTGTAGCTTTCTAACACACGTGAAAGTGGAGATCTTGATGGTCACTGTCACATCCCTGGGAGCTGGAGAAGCAGAGGCTGGCTGCCACCTTGTATTAATGAGTAAAGTGACATGGTAATTCAGTAGGAGCTACGTATGCCCGTGCTCACTGAGCACGTGGGACAGGGAGACGTGTAACTTGTTCTGCCTACAGCTACAGAAACAAGTGTTTTAGGGCAACACCTTGTTGGCTTGGTCTTGTGGGCTGTGCAGGGAAGGCCTCTGATAAGAGGAGATCAGACTGGAAGACTCAGTGACAATCAAAAAACTAAAGAGCGCAGCTGTAGCTCGGGACTGTCAAAGGAGCTGAACTCCCAACTCTGCAGGAGTTCTCGCTGGTAAAAAGTGTTCCCGGCCCCTTATAAACTGATCATGGCATAGTAAGTGTGTGGGATATTTTTTTTCTGTGATAATATTTATCCAAGTCAAATCTGGATTCTCGTGTTTGTCTCTCCTTCAAGAGTCTTAGAGTATTTCTAAAACCGACCTAAAACCAGTTGATTCATTATCAAAATAGATTTTATGCTTCTTGTTAATGCTTCTGTCTTCTGGGTGAGGTATTCATGCAGACACAGGGGCATGAACGCAAGATGCTGTGTAAGTCTTATTTTTCCTCCCTTTTTTCAATCCTCCTATACTGCTTAAAGTAACCTTTGCTTATGCCTGGCACCTTAATCCAAGGACTCTGACTCTGTTATCCAGTTCTGGATACTCTGTTGTATTCAACGCAGGTTTTCTGATGTGATTCCCTCTTGAAATTAGGCTAAAGTCACAAACCAGGAGAATTGAGTGATCTCTAACTCATTAAAATACCTGTTTTTCTGGATGGCAGGTTAAAGTTCCTAAGTTCTTTCTTCCTTTTTCAACAGAATTGTAGAGCTAAAAAGCCAGAGGGTTTGAATAGGCTGTGTAGAAGCTTTCCTCCCCTTGCATTATTAGCTGCATTATAGGATTTAAATCCCATTTTACTGAAAATTTCCTTCCACATTTGTGCTGTCAGTCCGTCTCTGCCCAGCTGGCTAAGGGCGGCATTTCTGTGTGTTCAAGGAGGAGTCCCAGAAAAGGGAGTTCGCCGAGAAGCTGGAGTCCCTCTTGCACCGAGCCTACCACCTCCAGGAGGAGTTCGGGTCTTCGCTGCCGTCGGACAGCATGCTGCTGGATCTGGGTACGCAGCTGGCTTAGAAATACATAAGAAGACCAGTTTCTTTCCTGATTTTACGTCTCTTCTGTAAGCTAGGCAATGAAGAGGTGACAAAGTGCTGGTTTTGGGGTGGGAGGGAGAGCACATTGGCTAAGAGTCCATAAACACCAACACATGCAGCTTCTTCCTCTCCTCCAGAGAAGGCTTTAATGCTCCCACTGACGGATGGGTCATTGCGGCTTCGGACGGATGATGAAGACAGCTCAGTTTCTGAGGATTCCTTCTTCTCTGCAGCAGAGGTGACAAGTTTCAGCTGTGTGTAGCAGTCCAGCTGCTTGGAAGGGAACCACAAAGGCAGGGGAGCCAAACACATCTTGGCAAAGGAAGATGATATGACAGGGAGCAACAGCCCCAATTTGGGAGGTTCATGGTGGATATTAGGAAAAGCTGTTTCATTAGGGGCATGGTGCAGCCCTTTCCAACCAGCATTTCAGTGTCATTTTCCTGTCTATTGTAGATAATGTGCCATAACAGCTAGGAAAGTACTGTAAATCTAAGGTAGTGTGGCTTGGTTGAGTGAATTTTAAGGGATATTGAGCTGTGTCAGAGCTGAAACAGCTCTGAAACTGGCAGGAAAATAAATATCTTAGTGTGAAATAATCAGGGCTGACAAAAGTTGGCCAGCTAAAGAGGGCCCGTCATGCTTGTATGTGATTTCTGAGTATTTGCAAATATTTGATGAGACCATTTTGTTCTTCCCATGCCTCTTGCCACCCCTACAGCTCTTTGACTCTCTCCAGTTTGAGGAGATGCCATTCCACCTCTCTAAGCCAGCAGCAGCATATGAAGAAGCTCTGCAGTTAGTGAAAGAAGGGAAAGTTACGTGCCGGACGCTGAGGTGAAGCACCAGCTGGAGTTGTGGGTCCTTGTGTTGAAGCTCCTTTGAGCAGCATGAACACATTATTTGCCCTTTGAGCAGCCCTATAACCAGAATAAACCTTTGGGGATGGAAACCCTTAGCACCCTTCCCACTGCTTCCGACTTCCCAGGGCACTTGCCCCAGATTTCAGGACACATGTTAAGAAAGTGTAATTCTCCCAGGAAATAAGGAATGTAGCTGTTCTGTGTGGCTGGCACCATTCTGTACTGTAACAGCCTTTGCGGAGGTGCTGGGGTCCCCAGGGAGCTGTGTGAAGAGGATGCAGTTGTTACTTTCTCCTAGGCACAGACTGGGAATTATTTTTTGAGAGGAGCATAGTTTTTAGGAGCACAGACATCAGGAGAATGAAAACTTATGCAATCCTTGCCCTTCCCCTCTAGGACAGAGCTCCTGGGCTGCTACAGCGACCAGGATTTCCTCGCGAAGCTGCATTGCGTCAGGCAGGCCTTCCAGGTGAGAACGGCTCGAGGCTCCCGGGTTCCAGCACATTGCTGCCAGTAGCACGTTCTCCTCTGCCTGCGCAGGGGTAAAGTCTTTGTCCCTCCAGAGCAAATAACTGCAGCAGCAGCTCAAGCTCCCCTCGCTGAACTCTGTAATCCTGTCCCAATTGATTTGATTTGGAGAGGGGGAGGATCTCCCTGGGCTCCGTGCCCAGCTTGAGCGGTGGTTTTGTGGTCAGCGATGCTGGATTAGTTCTGGGAAGTGAAAGTCTGGTAATTTCAAAGCTGCCCAGGAGCTGCTGCCCCCATTTAAGAGCTTTTCACTGGGCTGGAGTCGAACTCTGAAGTGGGAGGGCAAGGTTTCCTTCTCTGTACTGTGACCCACATCCTGGCAATGTGTGTCTAGAGTCCGAACAGCAGCTTTTGTGCCTGGCCCCCCTGCCACTGCGTGGCTTCTGCACCTCTATTCCTGCTGCTTCCAGTCTTTCAGCCTAATTTTAAACTTCCTGAAGAGAGCAGTTTTGTTTTCTGGACTCCAGCTTATTAAAGGTTAATGATAGTGATGTATGCAGCACTGCACCACTTTGCATCCTGTCCTTTTTTCTTCCAAGTCAGAATTCATGTGGGCGTAGGCGTTCACCAGAGACTTCTTGTGTTCCCTTTACAGGAGCTGCTGGAGGATGAAAGCAATCAACTGTTTTTTGGGGAGGTTGGGAAGCAAATGGTGATAGGACTGATGACAAAAGCTCAAAAGGTAGGACGTTTGTGTAACAACTCAGCTTCATCTTGTGAGCACAGAGAAACTCATTCCTCCATCCCAACCTAGAGATTTTTCCAGTATCTTGGAAGGAGAATGTTCATCTGTATGCCTGTGACTATTTGATGCATTGATGTTGATGTTAGCTCAAATCAGAGCAGTCAAACTCCGGTGAAATATGCCCACAACTGGTTGTTATACCTTCTGAAGTGTTTTGTTTCTCTGCTCTTCTAGAATCCCAAAGCTTTTCTGGAAAGCTACGAGGAGATGCTGCGTTACGCACTGAAGCAAGAGACCTGGCCGACCACTCAGCAGGAGCTGGAGGGAAGAGGGGTTGGTAAAGATGTTCTCTCTAGAAAGTTGCAGAGGAGCTGGGGGTTAATGAATATGTGGGAACAGCCCACGAGTGAAAAAACTGCTGCTGAAATATGATTATTTTGCAAATGTATATTGTTGGGGAGGGCGAGGGTAAAAGTGGCTGTTGGGGTGTTGAAACTTCATGGCAAATCTTGCCATCAGCACTACTATGGCTAAAAACAAAGCCAACAAAAACGAACAAGCACACAAAACTGAACCCCCCAACTTTTTCTAGAGGGCACAAGCTGCTGCCTGTAGGTCTGTAAGATTTGTTTGCCTTTTGACTGGGCTTTTCCTGGATGCAGGATTAATAAGTTTCCTGGCCAGGAACTGAGCGTACACAGCTCAGTCCTCCTGCCTTGGTGGCGAACTTCAGCTCATTACGTCGCGTCACTTCAAAGCGCAATAGTAAAACTGTTCCCTTCACAGACTGTTCTGCTCTCTGACAGGTGGTGTGCATGAGTTTCTTTGATATTGTGCTGGACTTCATCCTCATGGATGCTTTTGAGGACCTGGAGAACCCCCCGTCCTCCGTGCTGGCCGTGCTGCGCAACCGCTGGCTCTCCGACAGCTTCAAGGAGACGGTGCGTTCAGCGGGAGCCCTTGTGCCGAGCCTGAGATCTCAGTGCTGATGCTTGGGAAGAGTTTAACCTCGGCTGTCCTGGCCGAGCTGAATTTTCTCTTTAGAAATACCATGTTTTCCTGAAGTTCTAAACAACAATCTTTTGGTACATGTAAATGGTTTACAGGAAAGCTTTCCTTATTTTGAAAGCAACTGGTTGGCTTCAATAGACTTATTTCTCTAGTGGCCTTTATCAGCGATGCCATGGAGGTGTTAAAAGATGGCAGCGCATATTTTCATGATTGAGAATAAGAGGATCAAAATGTAGGGAAAAACGTATGGGGCTGGTTTTTTTGCACCTGGCCATTCATTCTGGTGGTACCTCAGCAGACACGGAGGCTCAAAGAACAGCGCTTTAGCATTTAAGACTCATTGGTTTCATAGCCTGGGAAGAGGGTGGTTGGGAGGCACCTTTTAACAGCGGTCTGCCCACAGTCTGCATGCGGGGGTGGTTGGCAACGACGCTGGATCATATTAGCAATCTTCAAAAACACTTTGGTTTCTCTGGAATGGGTCTGGAGTGTCCAAATCTGCTTCCAGTTCACTTAGTTTTTAGTTTTGTCAGTCATTTTAGAGTTGTTGACACAAAAGGGCCACTGTGTAGGTATTGTGATGGCAATGTGTTGGTGAACTGTTTTTTGTGTTGTTTGTTTGTTTTTTAAAGTAATCCCAGTAACTGATGGTTTCTCTTCGTTAATCGTAGGCTCTAGCAACTGCCTGCTGGTCAGTTCTGAAAGCAAAAAGGAGGCTTTTGATGGTAAGCAAAATTAATTAAAAGGGGAAGAAGCTGTATTTGAAGCTGATAAGATAACAGCTAGATCTTGACAAAATACAAAATCTGAGCGTTATGGGACTGAACTGAATCGCATTCTTTGTGATGCTTTAGAGCTCTGGGGTCCGGCCATCATTGCTCCAGTGCCTGGCTGGTGTTTTATTGAATCAATCTGAGTTTATTCTCCCTTTTTCTTAATGTGAGGATTCGAAAGGCAACATTGCCTGCCTGGTATTCCCTCTCCCTGCTCGCAGTGTCGTAGGAGTGGTCACAGACACCGCACAACAGGGCGAATTGTAGTTTCCCTGCGGGCTTCTCTGTTTCCCAGCGCTGAGTGCTGACCAGCTGCTACTCGCTGCATTTCCCTGAAATCTGTGGCTTTGTAAAATACCACAGCAGATGAGTTCACGGACCTGGGGAACAGGAAGCCGCCACTTCACAACCCCAGTTCTGCCACAGGGTCTGTGGCCTCTGGCGAGTTTTCAACTCCTGTCCCACAACCAGCTGGTACAACTGGGTTTCCCTTGTGAGATGGGACGAAGAGAAATGAGAGCGTTGGGAGCTCTGTCTTGGATATTCGCATGTGCTTTCCTAGCTTGGTTGGGAGATTATAAATAGTCTGTAAAGACTGCCTGATGGCTGCCTTCCATTTTCTTCTATTTATTTTCCTCCTGAAACAGTAGTTTAGAAACATGAGGATAGGAAGCTCTAGTCATCCTTCAAGGGATCCGAAAGATAAATGTAATTCTGCAGGAAGAGGTGTTCCTAAGTAGCTCTTAACTTCAGTTACTGCTGCACGGTGCTTTCTGGCACTGAATTTGGTAGCCGATAGGGAACAAGCTGCTAATTCTGTCTGAGAACCAAAATGACTGGCTCTTCTCCTCCCTATGGCAGGTACCAGATGGCTTTATCTCTCATTTCTACTCCGTATCGGAGCATGTCAGTCCTGTTCTAGCCTTTGGTTTTCTGGGGCCCAAGCAGCAGCTATCTGAAGTCTGCAGTTTCTTCAAGGTAAGATGGATTTTCTGTACATAATCTGCTGTCTTCTAGCGTAAAGCTGCAGATGTGTGCTTTTGGTGACTGACGTGGCGTTAAGAAACTTGGCTCTGTACAAAAGCCTTCTAAAAATCACTGGTTTTTGAGATGCAGATTGGTAAGAATTCCTAGCACAATTTACCGTAGATTATAGCAAAATTGTGTGATGAGATCAGTTTATACCGTTAGTAGCAGAAAAGATTACTGTTGCATATGCTGAAACAATGTTGTCTAAGAGTGCATGGGATCTTACAAGTTACATTTTTGATCTGAAAGCCTAAATCCTCTTCTTCTTGTAGATAATATTATGAGGCTGTTTTCGTTCAGTAAATGTTTGCATGGATATTGCCATGGACATCAGCAGTGCATTCCTAACTTGGAGCTCCGCTGTCCTATTTCAGAGGCATGAGGGGATTTAGCCGCAAAAGTAATACCCAGCCTAAAGCAGATCTTTGCTTGGATAGGTGCAAAATTCCTTCTGGGGTTCTCTGCTTGCTGCAGTCCGAGCAGCTGGTATTGGCAGGTAGGAGGTCACACTACTGTAAACCTTC
Organism: Patagioenas fasciata; assembly: GCF_037038585.1. Taxonomy (NCBI): domain Eukaryota; kingdom Metazoa; phylum Chordata; class Aves; order Columbiformes; family Columbidae; genus Patagioenas; species Patagioenas fasciata. The sequence goes on from NC_092539.1 coordinate 6,779,202, forward strand.
CTTTTTTCTTCTCAGCACCAGATAGTACAGTATCTGAAGGACATGTTTGATCTGGACAACGTGAGATACACAACAGTGCAGTCATTGGCAGAAGACATTTTGCAGCTGTCGCGGCGGCGCAGTGAGATCCTCTTGGGATATCTGGGCACCGAGACTTCTCCCGAGATGAACGGCATGCTGCCCAGTGAAAACGAGTCACTGGAGGAGCTCATCTGATGTCCGGGGAGGAAAACAGCTTTGTACAAGGACCTTTTTCCTCCCAGAGATGGATAAAACTACCTGCAGTGCTCAGCAGTGGCAGCAAGACTATCTCAACACACAGCAACCTGGTGGGACCTGCTTTTTGTAGCCAGTAGTGTTTGCTGGGATGGATCCAGGACCACTTGCCAGCTTATGGTTTGAATTTCTTCTTTGTTTCACCTTCCTGTTCTTTTTATTATTATTCTTTTTAATGTGTCATGTAAACCACGAACTGCCTGGGCCCAGATTACTGCTCAATTCTCTTGAATAGGGCAACATATGTACCTGTTTTGCCTGTGCGTTTTCTGGGAGATGATCCCTGACGTTTACGATTGTGTGTGGGAGTGGGAACATCGTTGGTAAATTCTCCGCTTGACCCTTAGCTTCTCAAGGAGGACTTGTTTGCTTTGGGATTTTTCTTATCGTTCTTTCTCTGCTGTGTTCCTACAGACGTTACTGCTGATTTTTACCTTATGTGTTTTAACACGTGCAATGTGACTAGCAAAGATTTCTTTCCCAGGGAGGAAGAAATACTTCTGTAAAGCACTGAAGTAAAACGCAGACTTTTGTAACCGTTCCGAAGCTCTAAGGAAGTTGGTCTGTTCCCTCTGTGTTGCTGCTCTTTGCAGGCCTGATGATGGGCTCTGTGCCATGGTCACCCTCGCTTAGGAGATTGCTGAGGTCCACATTTGCAAGCTGGTGTGAGCAGAGGGTGGATTTGCATCCTGCCTGTGCATGCACGAAGTCTTGAACGTCCATCAAAGTGCCTTGCTGTATTTCAGAATGAGCCAGCAGCAGTTTTGGCTGGGTAGGAGGTGTGGGGCTTGCACAAGAACCGGTATAACGTGGTGCCTGTTCCTATGATGTGCAAGGCAATAAGGTGTTGGATGTGGTGTACGAAAGGGGTTATGTGTGCAGGTAGCTGGAGAGCTGGGGTCAAGCTGCTAGAGAGGAAAGGACTCTAGGCTGTAAATCTTGAGAAACATCATGTAGTTTTGGGAATAGACCAAACGCACACGGGTGTATTATCTGTCTTTGTAGTGAACCTGACTGCACAGCTGGTGCCTGAACTCTGGTTGCTTTGGGACTCAGGCTGGTTGGTACTAGCCCAGGGCAGCAGCAGTGGAATGCGCTGGGCTTGAGGCAGTCCTGGCTTTTGTGTGGGGTTTGCAGAGGTTTGCTGAGTCCTCCGTGGGGACAGTGGCATCCAGCCTGTCCTCTCTTCTGGTTCAGTCCACATATGGCTCCAAGTCCCAGCCTCCAAACGAGGTCTTCAGGGAGAAAAAAACGGAGACTTTCACAAAAACACAAGCTTTGCTGTTTTTTCTCCAGACTGATTAGTTTTCCCTTTGTGTCTGTTCCATGTACAAGTCTTACTGAGCCATATTTTTGTAAGGTGGGGGGGAAGAATCTGGAGTTTCCATAGGAGTGGGAAGTCAGTGCATGGGCTTGGAGAATACAAATGTTGTCTGTCTTCCTCTTCAGATATCTAATGTGGATTCTGCTGATAAAAGCAGGAAGGAAGTAAGCAGGGAAAAAGTAAACAGGAGGATGTAAAAGGAGCAGATAAATGCTCCTGAGATGCATGCAAGAGGGTAAGTGTGGAGCATGTAACATCTGTTGCTCTATAAGCACAGCAGACTGATGTGGCTTATCCTGAAGACCAGATTAATGCAATAAACACGCGAGTGCTGAGGCAGAAGTGGGGAGCAGCTGACCCCAGTGAGGCTGAGTGGAATACACTGGTATGGGAAGGATTTAAGAGAGAGCAATTGAAACTAGGGAAGGTCTCTGAGGTGTCTTGCTCCTGGTAGAGAGAAGAAACAGAGGATGTTGTATTAGCACGACACACCTGCTGTGTGTAAACTGTGATTTGAAAGTGCGTTATATTCTGAAAGCAAGTCACTTTGCCAAAAAAACAGAAAAAAAAAGAAAAAAAAAATTATAGTGCTTTGTGCTGTTGTATGGCTGGTTTAGAAGAGTAACTTCAGCAGCTTTGTATAGTGGTTAAAAAGATGCTAAAATGTGAAGATTAATGTAATAAGATGGATTGTAATTCTAAACAATCAGTGCTGTTAATTTCAGATTTTTAGAGTTGTTTTATGTGTATTTATTTACTACTTTGAGTGTATTTTGGCCTCAGTGCTTGAGACAGCCTGTCTGCCTTGTGTACGGTTTTCGCATCCTGGTGGGAGAGGGCACTGGAACGGGGTCCCCGTGAATCAAACGCTAACGTGCGCTGCGGCTTTTTAAGCTAAGAAATTGTAAATTCTTAATCAATCCAATGGAAGAAAACCAGTTTCATTGCAGCTTTATGATTCTGTTAGCCGTTATTGTGAACGGGGAGAAGGGAAAGAGGGATCTTCCTGGAGAGCATCCGCAGCTTCTCAAAGGCTGAGTTCTCCTCTCCATCCACCAACACTCACTTGTGCACAAGCCAAGGGTGTGTGAGACAAACTTATTTTCTCTTTGCTGGGGAGGATGTTAAACATGTGGATGCGACATCGAGCAGGGGCTGAGGCTGCTGCCACCCATCCCATCCAGAGCTGGGCTTGGTCCAAACAGCCACCACCTTGTACTCATCTATTTTAGAGTAAAAGGTTATGATGGAACAACTGCCTGTCCTCTGGCTTCCTACAAGACCGCTAGAAAATCCTATTTTCCCCAGCATATTGCGTTTAGCAAAAGAAGTTTTTCAGTAGTAGTAGCAGATGAAATACGCATTCAGGTAGAGTCTCTAGAGATATTTGCCTTTTTTAATAATGAACCCTTATTCTCAAGGGGTTAAATCATTCTGGGCTGACACTTGTGAGATTTTAGCACTGATGGGGATTTAAAGTGGCTTAGCAGCTATGAAATAAAATCCTCCACTAGTTTCCGATGCTTAAACAGAAATTTCAAATATGCATGACTTTCAGTTTTTACGTGGAGGTGGTAACAAGCTTCACCAGTGGTTAAAGTACATACTCAGTACTTTAGTATGTATGTAGAGACTATACCACATGGCTCTAGGAGGGTCGTTATGATCTTTAAAGCACAAATATGTTAATAAAAAAACGTGAGGAAAAATCTGCCTTGTTGTATCTATGAGATCAGTGTGGCTTTGAGGAGCACGACTTGTGCTGTCTCATAGGAGGAGGTGGGAAAGCAGGATTCTATTTACCCCTCCCCAGTAGAACATTCCTCTGCCATATCTGAAACTAATGAATGTAAACTTGTGCCTATTTTTTCTTGATTTCCTAAAGGTGTAAGAAAAAAATCTGTTCTTGTTTTGCTGCTTTCTTTTTCTTTGCAGCTATTTTTTTTTTAATACCTTTAATCCTAGGATGTGGGCATTCCAAGTCAAATAAAACTTTCCTTCATTATCGTGGGTTTTGTTTCTAAATTTCCTCACTAGAAACTCAAGCCTTTGGGTTGTGATTTAGGTGGCAGTTGTGGTGACACCTCTGGCGCTAGAATGGTGGTATAAAACAAGGATGGCTCTTCTAGACACAAAATCCTGAAGTCACAAGTAAACTTCAGGGATTTGTTTGCATGGGGAGTCCTCCCTGTTCTACTGAAGTCTGTAGATTAAGCAGGCTATAAAATAAACACCACTCCTTGTCCTCTGAGCAAACTCTTGGGTTTCATTTTCCAGATTTTTTTCTGTTTCCATGGTGTTGTGATTGTGTTTGGGTGGCAGACACTGATAAAGTGATAACAGAAAATCCCAGTAAGGAGCAGAATCTCTTAAACATTGTCCAGGTGCTTGCAGCCTACCTGCCAGCCTCCCAAACGATGGGAGAGAAACCTCGGGTGAGGACTGTGGGTTGATATCAGAGCTGCCCATCTGCTGAGCAACACAGAAAACTCTTCTCCTCCTTCTGAAGCTGTTACAGTATATTTCAATACTTCATTTTTCACATGACACAGAAACCAGACTCAATCAGATAGGCTGTTTGCTTCCACAGCGATTAACGATTTCATCCACGCGCTTAAAAATAAAAAATAAGCCTTGGTTAGCATTAATGCGAGCCTGTCATGAACTCTGATATATGCAAACATTCACGAATAGGAAAATTTCTGTCTCATGCCACACCCTGAACGTTAGTTGAAGGAGTTAAAAGGAATTTCTCTTGGTTTTCACGGTGTCAGGCTGTGTATTCCATCTCCAGAGCAGCTTTGTGCTTTCTTACGCTGCAGGAGCAGAGCAAAGGCTGTTCCGTGTATTGACACTTTCTGCTGCTGCTCAGGAAGGAGTGGGTGAACGCAGCAATGAAGCCCACAATTTTCAGTGCTTGTCATGGTACATAGATCAAATGTAATCCACTCTGCCAGCACAGCTCTATATTCAACAGCCTGAAAAGGAGGAGATTTATTTAACTCGAATAATGAAAGCAGTAAATCACTCACGCTACCTCGTAGCAGTCTCCTGCAATGAACTGAACTTCTGCAGTAAATATTTGCTCCTTCTTTGCAAATAATAAGATTTGAATGCTGTTTTTCTTCTTGCGATGCCAGGGAGAGCGTCAGCCTTGAAGAGCCTGTTGAAATTAATGGGATATAATCATAATTGCTATCTGAAAGCAGGCATATTACAACTGCAGGAAATTGAGTTTTCTCCCCATTCCTAAATCTTTACTTCACGGGGAACATGTTAAGGGATAGAAATCCTGGTCCACGTGCTTTCCTGACATATAAAAATTAAAGGCAGCCCTTTATTGAAGAAGTTTATAACTTCTTGTGCTGCCCTTGCTTATTTATTTTTGTGTAAGTGGTGTATTTTTTTTTAATTGAATTAACTTGAGTGGTTTGGTTTGGGGGTGTATTTGCCTTCTGCAGGCGTTTCTGTGCGATGCTGCTCGTGTATCCACTTCTGAAGGGCTGCACTGTTTGTGTTCCATTTTTCCTCGGGCTCCCCAGGTAGGTGTTGTTCTCTGGGGTCACATATGGGAACATTCATTTCAGTTGGGTCTTCAAAACGAGTCATTTCAGTACTCAAACGTATTTGGGGAGGAAAAAACAAGGTATTACCTGGACCAGGTGTTGCCTGGGCTCTGTAGGACCTTTTAAAGGTGCAGAGTAGCATCATCATCCTCCTGCTTTCAAGAGGTTCTGCAAGGACTTTATTCTTTATTTCAGGCTTTATTTTCACGTGTTTACACAGGAACAGGAATGTTATGTCCACACAAGACCTGCTCGTCCTTTACAGAGTTCTAAAGGAGATGTGGCTATAAAAAAATCCATTGTCCTCCTAGTTTTAAACAAAAAGGAAAAGTTAAAAAAAAGAGGTCTTTTTAACGCTTGTCGCTTCATCGCTCCTGGGCCAGGCGCAAGTGGAAATGTTGTTACAGGCTCGTGAAGTGATGTTGTTACGTAGTAGTACCCCTAGTGATGCCATTTATAAATAATCCCTTTTAAAAATCATCTATTTTCACTCTTGGAAAAGGTGGCTTAAGGGTGGTTTGGTTTTTCATCCCCTGGCAGCGGGGCCGGAGGAGGCAGCTCGATCCCAGCTCCCGTCCCGGGGTTGGGAGGCGGCGCCGCTCCAGCCCCGCGGGGCCGTTTCACCCGCCCCTTCCTCAGCCCCCGGGCCGGCCACCCAGCGGCGCCGCTGATTGGCTAAGAACGGGCGGCAATGGAAGCTGGTGATTGGTTAATCTGCATCTCTCCTTCCGCCAATGACGAAGGGCCCTGACGCCCGCCTTTCTTCCGATTGGTTTCCCCGCTACCTGCGTCCTACTCCTATTGGGCGAAGCTACTAGTAGCCCATTGGCTTTGCCGCTCCCCGGGTTGGATTTTTAATTGGGTGGCTGCGGGTTGGCCGGCGCTTCACCTGCCGCGCGGCGTCATTGGGCCGCGGCTCTCCGCGCCCCCGCCCATTGGTCGCACCGCCCCTTAAGTGCGTTCCGATTGGCCGCGGCGGCCCGACCCGGTATCCGGGTAAGATGGCCGCAGTCGGCGAGTGCTCGCTCCCTGCGCCGTGGCGGCCGGTCTCCCTCACTCACGTCGAATATCCCGCAGGTAACGCTTCGCTTCGCCCCCGCCCGGCCTCCCCGCCGCGCCGCTTCCCCCCCGACGGGACGCGCCCTCCGCTCCGGAGCACCCCTGAGGGCCGTGCTGGCGGCTGCGAGATACTGAGCCATTGAGCGGCCGCCCTGAGGCGGCGGGCGGCGCGTGCGCGCTGGGGGCTGTGGGACTCGCTGCCGGATAGTGAGCGGCAGGGGGGGGGACTCGGCACTGCGCATGCGCCCTGGCGAGCACCGGGCTCCAGGGGCTGCCAGCCCTGGCGGGGACGGGAGCGGGGGGGGGGGCGGAATGCGGGTCTGTTCCGCCGCTGGGAGACCCCTTGGGGTTGGGCCCACCGCCTCTTGTCGCTGTCCCCTCTTCAGACAGCTCCCCCCACCCTGCACCCCTCGGGCGTGCCGGGCCATGTGCGGCTGCCCCTGGGCCTCCAGGTGTGGGCCCCACCCAGGGTGGCCACGGTATCACCCCCCGGGTGGCCCCCTTCCCCACAGCCCCGTGGGGCCGGTGTCCCCTCCCTGCCGGGCACCTGGCTCGGTGCTGGAGGTCTCTGCCTTGGTGTGTCACAGCCGGCAGGAGCCACACCATGGCAGGGTGGTAGTAGGTCGAGAGAGGTTCTTCTGCCCCTCTACTCTGCCCTGGTGAGACCACGCCTGGAATATTGTGTCCAGTTGTGGCCCCTCAGTTCCAGAAGGACAGGGAACTGCTGGAGAGAGTCCAGCGCAGCTACCAAGATGCTGAAGGGAGTGGAGCATCTCCCGTGTGAGGAAAGGCTGAGGGAGCTGGGGCTCTGGAGCTTGGAGGAGACTGAGGGGGGACTCATTCATATTTACAGATATCTAAAGGGTGAGTGTCAGGAGGATGGAGCCAGGCTCTTCTTGGTGACAACCAAAGATAGGACAAGGGGCAGTGGGTACAAACTGGAACACAGGAGGTTCCACTTAAATATGAGAAGACACTTCTTTCCAGTGAGGGTGGCAGAGCCTGGCCCAGGCTGCCCAGGGAGGTTGTGGAGTCTCCTTCTCTGCAGACATTCAAACCCGCCTGGACACCTTCCTGTGGAACCTCAGCTGGGTGTTCCTGCTCCATGGGGGGATTGCACTGGATGAGCTTTCCAGGTCTCTTCCAATCCCTGACATTGTGTGATCTGTGGGGTGGCCTCGTCCCTAGGTTGGGCTCAGCTGCCTGGTAGCATCTGTGGCTGTGCTGGGGACCTGGTGGAGGATGATGAATCCCTGGGCCTGTGTTCAGATAGCAGCTGTTTAAACAGTGTCTCAGTAACTGTGGTCTTCAGGAGCTCCTCTCCAGGTGCTTTGTGCTGTGCTGGTTTTGGATGAGACAGAAAAAATTATATTTTTCGCAGCCGGTTGTCATCAAAGATAATAAAAAAAGCAGGATGCCAAGTGTCAGAGTGTTAGTGGTGACCACCTGGTCAAAATCCAAAATTTGGTGCTAATGCTGTCCTCAATATTGCTAGTTCTGCTGGCTAGTCCCTAACTTGCCATGAAGTGTTGCTGTGTGTCCTGTTTGGGTAGCTGGGTTTAGTTCTGGTGAAAGCTTCTCTCACTAGTACAGTGCCTAAAGCTTCTGAAGTGCTTACAGATCTTCTGGGTTGAAAGTACCCATTGAGCCAGGAGACTTGAAATGTAATGACACTGAAAAGATCTGGTGCTGGAAATAAATTATTTCTCCCCCCTACTCTCCTAGTGTGGCTGTTTTGTATGGTTTTCTGTGATGCTTTATGTGAAACATAGGCGTTTCCTTTTCTGTCTTACATTTTCCTTTACCCTGCGCATTCTTCTGCCATCCCCCTTGTCAAATGTATTATTGTGACAGTTTGGGGGAACCAGGGGAATAATCTTTCCGGTTTTACTGATATATTTATCTTTGTGTCTTATTTCCTTATCAGAACCTGGCAGTATACATGGGGTGTCCTGTGCGCTGTTTGTTGGATTGATTTGGAAAAGGTGGTTGAAATTTCTGCACAAGGGTTATCTGTCAGACCTTAAAGAATAGGACATAACGTGATTATTTTCTCTCTGCATTGAGTGCTTTTAAACAGGCAAATAGAGAAGGTGATTGTGTGAAGGGGGTAAATCGCCACCGAAATTTGGGTTATGTATTGAGGAGATGTACACTGTGCTTGTGTTAGATAAAACATGTAGTTATGGAAGCCTATAAAGTGAGACAAAGGAATAAAACGTTACAATAGCTGGAGGTACAAGAGTTTCTTTATTTTGGGCTAGAAAAATGCATTGCAGTAGGGTGACAGGTCTGATACTTTCACATGGATTTGGGGAAAGTGCTCAGACTTTATTTAGAAAGCTCTTTATGTTCTGTTTCTGTACAGCTTAAGTCCAGGTCCATAAAGCTTCTCAATAAAGTAGATTTATAAAATGGTGATGTTGGCAGTATGCACAGCACATGGAGTTAATGTAGCCTTGTGCTGATAGAGCGGGGCTAGGGTGAGGAATAGATCCTGCTTTTACTAACATGAATTATTAAGCTGCCTTGTTGTGTGGCAAACATTGTCTTTTGCTCTTGGCTGACCCCAGAGGCCCAGGGTGCAGCCTCCTCTTAAAAAAATCTTGTGTTTTTAAAGACTTGAAGTGCAGAGCTGCTGCCGTCCCAGCTTTAACCTGCCAGGAGCGATGGTGCCTCTCGCTGTGACCAGATGAGAAGCAGCCACTGCTGATTTCTCTCTGGCAGAGAGAGCCCGTTCTTCGTCTTCTGCTTGTTATTGTGAAGGGGAGAGGTATCTCTAGAGGGATGCTCACCCTCCCTGTCTTTATCTAATGTTTCTTTATCAATAGTGATATGGTGCAAACACCAGCCCTCAGCTCTACTGCCTGTGTGGCTGCTCAGTTCTCTGGGGCTTTCTGTGCTGTCAAGATCAAATGAGAAGCAGTGGATGAACATTGTGGTAGTCAGATGCAAAGTGATTTGAGCAATTTGGTCTGGAGACCTGAGGTGTTACCCATAGTATAATATACATCAATACATTGCCCGTAGTATAATAAATGTCAAGATCAAACGTAGAGCAAGGAAACCATTGATGGCTGTGTTGGCAGCATGTTAAAGCTGCTGCTGAAGAGAACAGTCTTTAAAAATATTGTCCTGGTGTCGCTTTCAGAAATGTTTGGTCCTGAAGCTTTTCGTATCAGCCACTGTGCTTTGGTGAGACCGGGCAACGATGGGGCAGTGCGGGGTTGCTGGCAGGTAGGCAGGAATAATCCTCCTTCTGTATGTCTGTCCAGTAATCAGCCGGTGATCACATGGGGATTGTGATTCCTGGGATGGATTTATAAAAACTATACCCTAAATACATCTAATTGCTCTTTGAACCCATTTCTGCTTTGGATCTCAAAGTATCTCTGGCACTGAGCTTTGTAACTTAATGTGGTTATTGTTTCTTTCCTGCTTTCAAGTCCACTGCTCAGTAATTTCATCAAGCACTCTGTCATGTGCAGTGAGAGGTAACAAATGTTTGCTGTGTTTCTCCGTATTATTCATGACTTTATAGAACACTTGTATCCTCTGTTTTCCTTTTTCAGATGAAAATCTGAGTTAGTTGATATTTTATGAGTGTCTGCTGTTTCATTCTTGTTATCTTTGTTGCCTTTCTATTTGCCTTTTCTTTACTATCCCTTTTTAGGTGGTGACACCGGAATCTCATTGAGAAATCTCTGTAGTGCTGTGAGAGTGACTTGTGTTGCTCTTAAAAAGGTTGTTCTTGCCTTTCTGGCTGCCGCAGAGCATTGGACACGACTCTGAAGGTGGTGGCTCACACTAAGTCTGAGGGTTTCTTGTTTGATAGCAACCAAACACACTCCTGTCATGTTGTGTGTATAATTAGGGTTGTTTTTTCCCGTGTGTGTTGCTTTGCATGGGATGACTTTGTGTTGCAGGCTTAAAACTCATCTTCAGGGACTTCCTGCCTGTAGGGTGAGTTGCACTGGAGAAACATTGAGTTCCTGGTTTGTTTGGCTTTTTTATTATTATTTGGAGAAAAGAAAATAAAAACAAACTTCCTCTCTCCAGTGCAGCTGGGCTTCTTAAAGCTCTGCGACTTTCTGGAGCTCTTCATCTCACATTGGACAAGTTCTTTAAGGAGAGAAACCCGCTGTGCCAAACCCTTTCTCTGCAGAATGACACAGAACGTTCCTGTTTTCTCACTTGTGAAGGGTGTTTATTACAGTCAGGCAGAGCCAGAGGGGCAAATGTACAGGATTAACCCACTGGGTGTTACTTTGGCCCAGCAATTCTCGTTGTTCGGTATCAGCCCATGTTGCTCCTATAGGAATGTTTGTTCTGATAACCCTTGCTGTGATTTCTGTTTAGGGTGGTAACTTGCCAGGCAGGGCTCATTCCATAGCTAAGTAATAGCTGTTGGGAGAAGCAGATATTACTCAGTTGTTTGGCTGCTTTAATGTAGGGTTTTATGTTTAATCTTCCTGCAGAAGTTTCATGTCTGATAGACGCCTTTTATGCTGTAATTTAAAACTTCTTGAAGATATTTTTACTGTCGCACAGCTTGTGATATCAGGCTATGTGCGAGTGGAGGAAATGGCGATCCATCATGAATATTTACTGGTGTAAACGCCTGTCACACACAATCCGCTGCGCGTTGTCTGCGCAGCTCGCACACATACGTCTAGTGAAGAACATACGACCGACAGCAGCACCACAAATAGATGCTTCAATAGGAAGCAGCGGTGGTGAAGCTAGATCTTGCGGTAGGATGTGGTTAGGGTGCTGTTGATTCACATTTTTACATTATATACAGGTTAAGGTATTGTGGTAAAGCTGAGATATTTCCACTGAAAGAATGCTGGGTAGGATGTTGAATCGGCGCAGAAGTAGATGCTGAATGAAGGCTGTAAAACCAGCGTGCTGCTGAGCTAGGAGGAGTGTTGCACCTATTTATCTCCTGGGTGCCTAAAACGATGTAGTTGGTTTCTTTATTTTTGCACCTTGAGCCACAAATGATGTCCAGGGAAGGCTGGACTTTTAAAAAGCAGGATTTAAACCAAAACCCAAACTATGTATTAAATAGATTTTTCCTTTTGCGTTTTTTTCCGGAGGCTTTGTCTCTGTTCTTACTGGTTGGAGGAATTGCTTCAAAATTCCCAATTTAGTAACATGAAGAAAACTTAGTTTTTATTGCAAGGTAGGGGTGGGGACCAGTTTGCTACATCTGACTGGACTTCAAACTGTGTCAGCTCTCCTGCAATTCCACGGGAATAAATCTCCGAGCATGCTGGAGTGTGACAATAGGTAGGAGCGACACAAGTGATCACGCTCTGCGCCCGGGGATCAGCACGGACCTTTCTCTGAGCTTTCTTGCCTGGGGATTTCCCATCATTTCTGGGCTGGTTTCATTAGTGCGGCTCTGCCTTCAACTGCTCATCGAGCGAATGCATTTCTGATGGCGTGAGGGAGTTCTGGTGTAACTCCCAGGGCACAGCAAAAGTGCTGCCTTCACTGCACAACTGTTTATTTATTTACCTCCTCTCCTCCAAAGAGCGGCTTCAAAATGTGATTCTGCTTGGTTGCTGTTAGCCACAGTGATACAAAATATTATTATTGCTGTCTCTGTTCTATTTTAAATGGGCAGTTGAAATGTTTGTGTTAAGGTTGTTCGATTGCGTTACCACAATACATTTGGAACCCACCTGATGCAAGGCTAATCTGCCATATAGTGCAAGAAAAGTTTCAAATTCATTGTCTCCTAATGCTTTTCAGGTTAAAAACAAACAGAACTTCACTCCAGTGAAAACCCAGTATTCTTGGGGTTTTGTTCTCCAACTCCTCCTTATTTCACTGGTGTTGCAAACTAAAAGTGCTGTAAGTAATCCTTGCTGATGGTGTTGCTGATTCCCAAATCTAACCCAGGGTCTGGACTTTGAGTGCACCGCACCTGATGTAACCACAACTATCTGTCAATAGGATCAGCAGCTTGAACTTTGTAGTGGTGCAATAGCGCTGTTTTTTTCCCCAGTTCCAGTATTCAGAGGCTAATGGTTAAAGTCCATTTTACCAAGTGCTGTTTTAAAATGTGGGCGCGTGGGCTGGGGAGACTCAGTATATTGCAGTGGAATTGATCCCGGAATGAGTCCAATGCCAAGCCTGCCAGAAGCATCTTGTTTCCTTCTGAGAGGAGGGAGGAAGGATAAATGGGGGGCTGATTCTGTTGTGTTCAGTGACAGGATGGAGGAGATCGAATCTCTGAGAATTGATATAGAAAGCACCCTGTCTCTTAAGCTGCTCCTGGGGTTCACACCATATTTTTGCAGTGACTACTCTTGTTAAAGATTCTTTAGTAGATAATTGTTGCTCTGCTGATGCCAGTTGCTGATCTTGGAGCAAAATTACTCTAATTTTTTTGTTTCCTTGGAGTTTATGCTGATACCTTCTCTCCAAATACTTTTCTATGTGTCTGAGAGAAACTTAGATTGAAATATATTGTTCTTTGGTCTGCCCACTCCTGTGTCTGTGATGGTTCAGGATAAAGCTGATGGGTTTGAGGTACCTTATGACCTTGTGTGATGTCCTGACGCTGCTCCCCAACTTACCCTGGGGAGGACCAGACTGTGGTGGCTCTGTGGGCTGGAGGTCACTTCTGTGTCACACAAGTGGGCTACTGATCAAAAAGCTTCTCCTTCTTTCCCCTTCATCTCCCGCTATGTTAAACCATTTATTTCCTGCTCATTTTGCTAATGCTAGTGTTCGTGCAGACACATGGTGAGACAGATTAAGGAGCTGATCCAGCTGAAAACTAACCCATTTTTGCAAGGGAGCGGGAAGGATTTGTTTGGGAAGCGGTTGTTGATACAGGGAGGTCACACAAACGAAGGGGAGGGAAAGATGCTGCTTCTCGCAGCAGCAGCCTGTGCTGATGTGAGATTAAAGTGACTCTGGGCCCACACCCATGGTCGTTGTAAATTGGCTGGCAGGGATGTCTGCTGAAGGATGCTGAGCTCCTCATCTCCGCTTTGGAACCTGCATGTGAGCGCTGCTGCCTTCGCCTCGGCTCCTCCTCCGGTCTGCAAAATGGAGATTTGCTGCAGTGCTGAGTTTGCCGATCTGCTCGTGATGATTCGTGGCACCGACTGACCCGCGCTCTGGTGACAGGCAAGTACCTGTGAAGTTCCAGCTGATTTGTTTTTCTTGTTTGTTTTCCTAGGTGATTTCTCGGGGCAGCTCTTAGCTTATTTGAGTCTTGGTCCAATATTCATTATTGTTGGCTTTGTAACACTCATCATATTCAAGAGAGAGCTTCACACGGTGAGTCCTTCTCTCCCTTCCCAGCTTCTTCTTGTGACGAAAGTGTTTTTCTTTGTCACCTGGTGCTTCTGTGTTCACTCTTCTTTTTCTGTCTATAAAGAGCAAGCTCAGGTAAAGTGATCTTCCTGTCAAAGAACAGCAGGAGACACTTACCACCTGTAGCAGGTTAAAAGTCACTTAGCCTTTACTGACTTTTCTGTTAGTATCTGGTATGTTTTGGGCGTTATCTGTCCAAAAACATCGAGGGAGGCATCCAAGGAGCCAAAGAATGCTGTTGCAGAGTGGGAATGCTCCTGATACCCAGCAGGATCATGGCACTAGTGGGTTCCTGCAAAATGGGCAGCGTGTGCAGGAGGTGGTGTCTGTAACTCAGTAGGATGAGGTTGCTTTGAACAGTACTGAGGCAGAAATGGGGTATGAAATAAAATCTGCAGATTCCCAAGGGAGCACATCTGTCTCTAAGGGTCACTTCCCAGCTGTGCATTGAATTCCAGGGACAAGTGACTTGCTTCTGCCCAAATGACCAACAAGGGACATTTTTGTAATACATAATGCTTTCTATCTGCTCTGACAGGTAACTGTGAATCAGTGTCATGGATAAATTCCCTTTAGGGGGTATGAACCTCTTGTAACATTTGCCCTTAGTAAACAGATAAAATGGGGCCAGTGAAAGGATTTTGGCAGCACATCTCTAATATAGGGCCATGGTGTCATGGGAACCAGCGGCTCAAGGGACCTGGGAATGGGACTTCTCGGTTATGAAGCCGATGATAGCTAGGAGAGGCAGCTGTTAATTTTTGGCAACCTAAAAGTTTCTTGTTGACCCAAAAGGGGGAATAATCTAGAGTAACTATTGCACAAATTCATAGGCTTTTTTTTTTTATAATAGAAGGGCTTGTTAGGTATTGGTAATGAGGCAAGTGTTGAGGTTGATTCCCAGTTTTTTACGTGGGAAGTCACCACTGAGCTGGAGAGCGACGCTTTGCAGCAGCCTGACCCATAGCTCAGGACATGGCATGAAAAATTGCTTCATCATCTGGAATGGGACGGGGTGTGAAGGAGGCAGAGTGTCGTCACCAGCTGGGAATTCGGTCACAGCAGCAGGGCTAATTTAGGGGAGGTGTACGGACTGTTGAATTAAAGAGTAAAAATAAATGCTACCTGTCTAGCTCAGTCCAGAATGTGACTTCATTTTAGACTGAAGACAGCAACTCTAAGGTGAAAATACTCATAGAGGGAATAGCCAGAAATCCTAAAAAGCCACCTATTTACCCAAATAATGGTGTGTGCGCTCCCCCTGTTGGTCATTAAGAAAAAACAATCACTTAAAACCTGCCCTGTTAAAAAATGTCACTTTTTGCACTTGCCGGTGGAAGTATGCTAACGTAATTCCCATGCGGTGTCATTTTTGTCTCTTTCCGTGTATCATCTGCTGAAAAACTGCCTGTACGCAATGTTTTTCCAAATACACAACATGAGCTGAAAAGGAAATTGTTTTCTTCTGCAGCTAGAGAATTTTGAAGCCATTGGTTTTAAGTAGTCCAAAAAGAAAACTAGAAACTTACAGTTTGGGGTTTTGCCACCAGAGAGAGCCTGGTAAGTAGGTGGATCTTTGAGTTAGGATGACATGTCTTGCCTTCACAGATCTCTTTCTTGGGAGGGCTGGCATTCAACGAGGGAGTGAACTGGTTAATAAAAAATGTAATCCGGGAGCCTCGGCCCTGCGAAGGTACGGTATGGCCCACGGTGTCGGTCGAGTTTGGAGCGGAATGCTAACTGGGGGGGGTTGGAGGGTGTTTTCCCCTTTTGCCTCATGTTGGCTTTGGATGTTTGGGTGTAAGAAGGCTGGCAGAGCCGTCTGAGCAGAGACGTGTCCTGTGAACTCATGTGCACACGCTCCAGCAGAGTGGTCTGGCTTCACATCTGGAGCGTTCCAGCTGCTATGCACAGAGTAGACCTTGACCATACTCTTTCTTCTTCTCTTCCCAGAAGCCCATTCAACAGTGACCACAAAATATGGGATGCCGTCCAGCCACTCCCAATTCATGTGGTTTTTCTCTGTCTATTCCTTTCTGTTCCTTTATTTAAGGTAAAAATTCAATGTCAGGTTTTGGCTGTTAATATGTTGAAACACCTGAAACAGATGGCTCCCTTGGTGCGTGCCACTTCAGTGGCATAACGGAATTAAATCCAAGGAGCTGCACAATTTGCTGTGGCGAGGGTGGATGAAGCATGTCTATCTCCATCTGAATGTAGGACGGTAGTTACCATTGCTGAAAACCGCAGGGTACGGGTGGGTCTCTGCCTATCTGGGTCCAGCTCTCCTGATTTGCTTTTTTTAAGCCAGGATGATCCACCAGTGTGAGGGAAGAGGGGGGGAACAGGGAGGAGGAAAGAAGAGCTGCTTTCTCATGTGTCTACTCAGTTTTGTCAGTGGGGTTGCCTGCAATCTTTTAGGTGATTCTTGTCGCCCACTTGCATGACTTTTTAGTTCATCTCTCATACCGAGTACTGGTTTTACACGCTGTGCTGTGCTTTTCTGAAATTCTCGCTGGGGCATGGCTCTGTCTTGCGGCTCTGTGTGTGGAGGAAGACAAAACTCACGGTTCCTCTGAGCTTTGTGGACCATGGAGGGATTCTGACGTCTTGGCTCCCTGTTGCATATGCTCAGCATGTGCCTTTTGCATCAAATGCAGTAATTGTGAGCATTCTGCCTTCCATCACAGCAATCCCTGTTAACAGTTCGAGGGAGAGAGAGAGAGAGGTGTGTGGCTTTCTGGCTTCTCTGTAACTGCTGCCAGTGGGGCAGGTTGCTGCTGGGATGGTATCGAGCTGCCCATGACCCCACTGGAGTAGAGCGTTCTGGGGGTTTCGGAGGTAGTGAGGACAGAGGTAAGGACCGCTCAGCTCCCTGCCACGGTGCTAATGGCTCTCCATCTCTTTCAGAATGCACCAAACAAACAATGCAAGGTTTCTGGATTTACTATGGCGACATGTGCTGTCCATCTGCCTCGTCACAGTGGCTTTGCTAGTCTCATATAGTAGGTATGGAGCAATTGTTTGTCTTATGCTCTCATACAGTCTCGCGGCCTTTGACAGCCGTGAGACTTGTTCGTTATCCTGCGTTTCTGACCTAACTCGACTGCGTTGTACGAGTCAGAGCTTTGCGGAAGCTGCTGCGTTGCCACAAGGCCCTTCAAATAAGCAAAGGTGCTGCGTGTCTGTGGTGCTTCACATTTATAAAAGCCAAAATCAGCCGAGCCTGCCCCAAACCCCCATCAGATCCATTGCCATGCTCCAGCCTTGCCGCCTCACTAACCACGAGAGCCCTGCGCCGTGCCCCGGCACACCGGCCTCTGCAGCATGTGCCTTGCGACACTTGATCAGACTGTTTTGCTTGAGCATTAGTTGATAAAAACATTTATAGCTGTTTGACTTGCAAGATTTAGTTGTATTAAGATGGATAAAGAAAATGAAACTTTGGTAACAATTTTTTTTCTTGTTAGTAGGTTAAAAAAAAAATATACACGTGCATATAAAACGAGCTCCAGTGATTGGAAACTATACAAATTCAGGCTAGAAATAAGGACATGTTTTCCATAGGAAAGTAATGACCTGTTGACACAGTTGACTGTACGCTAGAGCTGATTCCTTATTGCGGGTTATTTTTAAAATTCTGATAGGATAATTTCATAATTTCATTCTAATTAAAATGAAAATTTAAGGAAATCTAAGTGGCCTGTGTGAGGCAGAGGGTCAGATAAGGTGATCTTAATAGCTTTATGATATATGGCTGAAAAGCATTTTGAATGTGACTCATGTAGCTCATGTGCAGAGGTAACTTACCAGACCATTCACACAGTTTTCTGAATGGCCGCAGTCCCAGTAAAAGCACTGTGGCGGTGCAGCCTTCGTGCTGTCACATTTGAGAGCAACAAAATCACAATAAAAATACCGTCTGTGTTCTTAAAAGCCTTTAAGCCCCAGCTTTGGTGGCTTGGAGGGGACTTGTCCTGTTGCTGACTTTGGAAGTGTCTCTCGTGGGAACCAACAGTAATAGTTCCTTAGGTAATCCAGAGATACATGAAGAAGAATGTGGAGGGTTATTGAGTTAAGCTTGAACTAGAAGCCAAAACTGCTGTACCAAGGAAGACAGTTTTTTTCCCCCCCCTTTTATTTTTTTTTAGCTAAAAGAACAAAAAAAAAGTAACTACTTTTAATAGTTAGTGGAGGATAACTTGGTCAGAAAGTCTGAAGGTCCAGTGAAACCTCAGCCCTCTTGTTTTAAAGCCTGTCTGACTGTTCTCTCCCACCACAGGGTTTATTTGCTTTACCACACCTGGAGCCAAGTCTTATATGGAGGTGTGGCAGGAAGCATTATGGCCATAGCCTGGTTTGCCTTCACACAAGAGATATTAACTCCTCTCTTCCCAAGGATAGCTGCATGGTAAGTCTCTTTATTTGTGGAGGTTTTATTCCTGCAAGCCTGCGGATTGCTTTTTCCTCATTTGAGTCCCTTGCAATGAGCTGGTAGCACAGGTGTAGCCATATTACTTGACAAAAGAGTATTTTCCTGATCAATCAGTGTCAAAATTGTACCTTGTATCTGAAACAAAACACACTTCAGCCTCTAAAATTTTAATTATAGCTGTGCGAGCCCTGACTGTAAACAGGCTGCTCAGACTTCTGTGAACTGCCTGACTTACAGATGTTAGACATGAGAATTCCTGGGTTCTGTCCTGGTTTTGCATACTGACTCTTGTGTAACCTGCTTGTTCCTCACACATATACAAAGGAACATATATCTTTGTCTGATGTGGCTGGGGCAGAGAGGAAGTTTAATAAACTGCTGTGTTTGTAAAGCCGTAGTAAAATTGCAAGGTGTGGCAGAGTGCTGAAGAAGCTTGTCAGGCAGAATAGACCTTTCTTAATGAACATCTGATGAGCTAGTGAAATTGCTAAAGCCATTTAAATGTAGTATAGTCTGGAAACATTGTATAAGGAAAGAAAAAAGAAGAGTTGTGGGTTTTTTGGATAAAATTTATCAAGGAGCCCTTTTCACAGCCTGAAGGGTAACGGAATAGTAATGTTAAGTCTGGAGCAGTTTTTGTGCCTTTTTTTGTTTTTTAAATCAAAATTGTGGTGGAGAAAAGTCTAATTATTTGTCCCTTTCCACCACCTTGTCCATTTTCAGGCCAATTTCAGAGTTTTTTTTAATCCGGGACACCAGCCTCATTCCGAACATCCTGTGGTTTGAATACACAGTCACGAGAGCAGAGGCAAGGTGAGTTTTACTGGGGAGGGGGGGGGCTGTAGGTGGCTTGTCAGATGTAGCTATTAATTTGTTTTCTAATATGTGGGTAGGATAGTGCAGAGTAAAGAAATACCAAGTTGCGGGTTAACTACTGTATCTAGAAGGCGAATCTGGGGATTGTGAGATTTAAAAAAAAAATGTTTCGTTTAACCAATGTTCTGGCTCCCTAGCCCATGTGTTTTTGCAAGCAATTGTTTATAGAATTATAAAACTGTTTGGGTTGAAAGGGACTTTGAAGCTCCGTCAGTGCTACCCCTGCCATGAGCAGGGACATCTTCACCAGCTCAGGTTGCTCAGAGCCCCGTCCAGCCTGGCCTGGGATGTCTCCAGGGATGGTTCATCCACCACCTCTCTGGGCAACCTGGGCCAGGCTCTCACCACCCTCACTGTAAAATATTTCTTCCTCATATCTGGCCTGAATCTCCGCTCTTTTAATTTTAAACCATCACCCCTTGTCCTGTCACTACAGGCCCTGGTGAAAAGTCTGTGCCCATCTTTCTTATCAGCTGCAATAAGGTCTCCCTGGAGCCTTCTGCAGGCTGAACACCCCAACTCTCTCAGCCTATCCTCACAGGATTGCTGCTCCAGCCCTCAGATCATTCTCTGGCCCCTCTCCAACAGGCACTGAGGACCCCAGAGCTGCATGCAGCGCTGCAGGGAGGTCTCACCAGAGCAGAGGGGCAGAAATCTTTATAATCTTGCATCCACATGTGAGTTTGTGCACACTTAAGACATGGTGGATGTTCTATGACTATAAAGAGTAGGAAGGACCAACCGGTAGACTGTGGTGGGGGCAGCTTTATTTTTATGTGGAGCTAAGCAGAGCCTTACTTTAATCCTCCTATTTTACCTGGTGGTTTGCCGCAATACCCTGTGACGACATTGGGGCCACCGTGCTGACCCTCCGTGTTGCCATTGCAGAAACAGACAGCGCAAGCTGGGTACGAAGCTCCAGTGATGTGGGAAACACGGAGACCAGAGCGCACGTTTTAACGGAGACAAGAGCAGAGACCTGGGAGCAGCGAGGAGCCTTTTACCAGACGGACCAAAGGAACAGGCAGGGACCATTCCCCAAACCTGAAAGCCTTTGCTCTGCTTTAGCAGCTAGCTGGATGCTCCCTGATGCATGTGGGACCGTGCAGGAGTTAGAAACTCATTTTTCAACACAGATGCACATTGCCGGTTGGAATGTACCATCGTGTCTACGTCAAGGGCGGGGGGAGAAAATGCCTGGTGTCATGTTCGGGGGAGGGAAAACCAAAAATGAATCCTTTCTGTGACTTTTTTTTTCAGCATGAAATATACACACTATTTATTTATTTTTTTAAATGGAACTATTGTTTTTGGGGTGGGTGAGGTATTGACTGTGTGTTTTGGTTCTTTTGTTTGGAAGGTGATGACAAAACTAATCTCAAGTTGATCATGCTTAAGTAGGGCTTTTAAAGAACTTCGTAGGAGGGAGGGGAACTAGGATGGGGTGAGCTAAGCAGAAGGGAGAGGAAAACTTCCTGTCCTTTCTGCAACCAGTTTGGGAGATCAAAATCAATTCCAACTGCACTTTGTATGGATGGAAAGACTGAAGATCTGATTTTTAACACTAGTGACAGTTCTGCAGGGAAGCCTGCACGGGTACCGTTAAGGGGAGTGTGTGTGTAAAACAAAGGAAAAACTGAAATATACTATTTTTTTTTTTCCACTGCTGCTCCTGTTGTATAACTAGCAAGAGTGTCTTTCTCAGAATCTCTTAGAGGTGGAAGGATTATCATACATATCTCATGTTTACTCCATCTCTTCCTTTATATTACGCTTCTATTACCTCAGGGTTGCTGTGATCTGTACAGCCTCTGGTGTTGTACTGAGTGGGATGCTGATGGCACTAGGAAGCCCACTGGTTACATGTAAGAGTCAGCCCAAAGCCTTACAAAATTCAGTTGCTAGTCTCAGTCTTAAGCACTGGATTTTTTTTTTCCTATTAAAACTCAAGGGAGGGCTTTTTAAGAACGAACAAAGTGACAACCATAAATGAATAACATGGCAAATAACTAATAACTAGCTCAGCTGTTGTGTGAATTATTTCTTGAGGAGTCCTGTTAGAATCCTGCTGTGAACTCAAGCAGCGAGCTCGTCCCAGCAGAGACTCCTGCTGGTTACTGGCTTGGTCGGGGTTCTGCAGTAGCAACCTCGAATGCCGAGCTCCTCCAACCAAGTTTTGCTTTCCATCCTTCTCCCATGCTGCGTCTTCACCGGGGCAGTCAGCTCTCTGGGTGCTGCGTCCCTGGGGGGATGTTCCTGCCATCTGTGGCTGGTGATGCCTCAGACTTGTGTGATCCAGGAGTTCACCTGGCAAGGGCTCCGCTCAGGCTGCTTCAGGGCTGTGCATGGACACTTTCTGTATCTCTAGTACATAGTGCAGCAGTTCAGGTGTAACGCCAGAGAGTGTTTATTCAAAGCACAATTGACCTGAACTTTCAGAGATGAAGAAAAGCTTTTGAATGGGCTCAGAGGTCATCGTGTGCCTTTGATGCCATTGTGACAAGGGGTAAAATGACTGGCACATCTCGGTTTTGCTGCCTGTTTTACAATCTCCACTTTAATCAGACTCCTGCATTATAAAGCTGCTTGAAGTGAGACGTTTCTGTCCATCTTGATTATTTTTCTTAACTTTTCATCTGTGCCTGTTGCCATAGGAGTTTGTGTTCGTATGGAGTGGGAGCTGCTGTAGAAACTGCTGGACAACCAGAGTGTTAACTGTAGAACGCGGTGATCCTCATCTAGGAGATCAGGAATAAAGGCTGTCTGAAGTTCTGCATTTAAGTAGCTATGGGTAGTAAACTACCCGTGTTCAGTTGCCATGGCAAATATATATATATTTTTAAGAACTGTTTAATATTTGCATAACATAAGCAATTCTGTTACCATCTGAAGGACCTGAGCACTGGGTCTGCTTTGAAGATGCATCAGAGTAAAGCAGCATCTTGCAGCTTTCACAAGGACATTGCATCTGACTTAGAAAAGCTCTACTAAAATGAGACAGGACATCAGATAGGCCGCAGGGTATGGTCGTACTATATGTTTCAGTTTGAAAGCTGGTACTATAACTTATTTTTTGCAAAAAGCACTGTTTTTTCTATCTCTTGTAAGTTAACTTAGAAAGCCAGAAGGGAGATCACAGCTCTTCCCCAAGGCCAAGGCTGGAAGTGGATTGTTTCCAGAGGGGCGAGCAGTTACGAGACTGCTGGAAAAACTGTGTGGAAGCATCTGTTGAGAACTAGAGCACAGGGAAGAAGTTTCATCTCCGAGAGCAGTGTAGTGTAAAAAAACTGTTCCATTT
This sequence comes from Patagioenas fasciata, assembly GCF_037038585.1. Lineage (NCBI taxonomy): Eukaryota > Metazoa > Chordata > Aves > Columbiformes > Columbidae > Patagioenas > Patagioenas fasciata. The sequence goes on from NC_092539.1 coordinate 6,801,377, forward strand.
TGTGTTGCCTTCCAACCCAAGTAGGGAGAGGAAAAGAGCTCTTGTAAGACACTATAATAAACTTTCCTCTGTTCTCTGTGAGTTGTTTGTAATCTGCACCTTCTCCCTACTTTTGCTGTACCTTTCCAGAACTCTTTGCAATACTTGATATAGCAGAAATTCCTTAGTGATCCCATGGATTTTCTTAACTAAATGGTGCTGTGCAGAAAAAGAAGATTTGAGCTCTGCCTTATTATCTTACACTTGTATGGAGTTGTCTGCCACTCGTTTTCTGAAATGGGATATTTTCTTTGGAATATGTGGCTTTGCCAGCAGATGCTTTCTATTCCTCCCCTGTACTTGAGGGGCTGGATGGAGATGCCGAGACAATAAAAGGAAGGTGACAGAACACTGTGGTTCACTGTTCTTGCTGTCCCCACACAAACATCCTCCCATAAGGGTTGTTTTGTCACTTCTGCAGTGGCGAAGGAGATGTAAGCCTTTTTGTAGCACTTATCTGTTTATTGTGTTTCAGTTTATTCAAAGAACATTTCAAAACTTTGCATGACATGGATTACATGACCGAAACAGTATTTAACCCAGCTAAGCAGCAAAGCATGCAACACCGCCCAGCTGTGTCATAAATTACACTCATACCTCAGGACTTATCTGAATATTTTCAGTCTGTGTGTTTCTTAAATGATTTGTTCCAAATGGGTAGTTTTTGTGGAACTGAAGTTTCTTGTACTTAATGTGCCTTTAAGACAATAGACAAAACAATCAGACAACTGGAAACAGAGAACAGTATTTGAAGGTATGAATCAGGACATCACAATTTATAATTTGTACAATAAGAAAGGACTTTTAACAGGAAAAACCTTGTAATGATTTTAGCGCCCTTTCAAACACTTCAAAAATTGGCTTCATTCATCTGAATTTCAGCTTTGTGTGTCATTAAGGATGCATTAAGTGGTTTATGAATCTTGTATCTCTTTCAGTGCAATAGTCTGCTTGCAGCTGCACTCTGCTGAAGCCAGTGGGGTATCCAGATTTAGATCCAGAACAGACCAACCTTCCGAGGTACAGTCACAGCAGCGTGTACTTCTGCTTCATCTTTAATAGGCACTTTCCTTTGAGAGCCTCCCCTTTCAATGAGACAGAGTAGAAAAGGGCCAGTCTCAAATACTTGAGGCAATACTGTAGCATCAGCGGTTGAAGGTGTTGCAGACAGGGAAGAATAACTTGTCCCCTAGCAGAAGAGGTTGATTCGTACGGGGAGTGGATTACTTTGGCAAAAGGAATATTTTTTTCAGTGTCAAAGCCTCCATTAACCCAGATGTTATTCCAGCAAGGTTTGGTCTTTTATGTAGTGTTTACACAATCACTTATGTCATGATAATACTGAGTATCCTCCTGCAGCTTTCAGTGTAATTCATGCAGAGGAGGCAACAGAGCAGCGATGAGCGTTTGTAGGGCTCCTATTGGTTTTTTTTCAGACTATCTCACTCCCTTCAGGATTCTTCTAAAAGATCAACTAAATCCATGTAGATGATGTGAAAGTGGCAGTTCATACAATCACTGGCTGTGCAGGTGAGTTTCAGTTAAATTCTCCTTTTAAAGATTTATTTAGGTACAAGATAGAAGCTTCGAAATAACATCCTTTCAGGAAAATGCAGTAGCGTTGGCTTCTGTCTTTCAAGAAGTGAATTAGAATGATTTTTTTCTTTTAGCTTAAACAAGTTTAGTGCAAATTTCTTCATAGGTGTTCACTAAGGCACTTTCATCATGTCCCTTGCTGTTCTAGGATCTGAAAAGTGGCAATTATGATCACGTAGTTCCCTGTAAACAGGCCATCAGACTCCTAATGCTGCTCGTTTACGGTGATGTCCCAGCAGCCACATCTTAGAGGGTGTGCAATTTGAATATTAAATTCCTGTTGCAGAAATAGTATTAGAATTCTTCATTACCATATGGTTTTACTAAAAAAATACCAAACAACAACATATAGTCAGGAGCTTGGATTCTGCCAGATTCATTGGAAGTAGCACTTACAAAAATTCCTATGCTACAATTGTATGTTAATGTTTATATATAAACCTCTTACTGTCTCAAGTTTGTCAACTGAACATGAAAACACTGTCATGAGATCAATCTCTCACAGAATAGAGCTGGTTCAAGTTAGGCGGCAGTAAGAGAAAAGTGCAAGAGTGGCAGAAAAGGTGCAGTGGTGTTACTGCAGGAACAACTGCCACAGTGGACAAACATCTTCAGTGCCCGCGTGTTCTCAGCTTTCTTCCTGCTTTTCAAGATTTTCTGTCTCATCAGAGCAGAGTGATGTGATTCTACAGCTGTTTTTCCTTTGGTTTGAACAGATTTGATCTCTGTGGCCAGAAATGGAACTATGTTCTGGAGTTCCTCATCAGAAACATTCTTATTTGTCCGCAACTTAGACATAACACATTACGTACACATATGTTGTTTCTGAAAGTGAAGTATGTAATGGTGTTCGCGTGTGGCCCCCTGGGTGGCAAACAGAAGGGCAGCATCTGTTCTTTTCCTCAGTTGCAAAGGAAGATACAACGAAGCAAGTGTCCTGCTAACTGCACAGGCAATTCCTTCTCATCTCTCCAAACATTAAGATACATAAAGTCAAAGCTGGCAAAATTTTTATGCTGAGCCTAAAGATCCGTGGCTAGGAGCACAACAGCAAGCATAACAAAAAACTCAGAACAACAAAAACAACAACAAAAACCACCTTAGTTAGTAGCAAATGATGTTCTGTTGCTGATAGGGTCAATGCAACAGAAAGGGCATCCTAAAACAAGCAAAGGGAACGTTCCCAGGCCTGTAAAGCATGTGATGGTTGGAGTGCCTGGGATAAGTAGTGCAGGGCACTCTAACGAGCCTGGATCTGCTCCCACTTAAGAACTTCTTTCTCCCCTTGCCAAACTTCAACGGTGGCGTTTTGCTGGAGCAGCAGAAGGATCCTCAGTCAAGTTTGACAGATGCTGCACTCTTCAGCAACCAGCAGAAAGACTTGGTCTTGCAGTAGTTCCATCACATTATGAATGTCCCCTGCTTTTCCTGGAGAAGAACTACCTTCCTCACCAAATGGATTCACATACTGGTAAGGACTGTGCTTTCTGTATTCCTTTACAGTAAGTTCCATAAAAACACTATTTCAGTCCTCTTTGAGGACAGGAGTGTGCACTTTGTATTGATGGGAGAGGACCAATTGGTTCTACTTCAGCTAAAGACAGCGTTTCCTCTTACCAGTAATATCTGCAGATGACAATTCTGTATCCTCTTGCTGAAAACAAATGACAGATTCCCTCCAAGGTTCCAGGGCCAGCTGTGCTCTCAATAATTTTCTGAGGAACTGGGAACTTCAGTGCATGAAGAACAGCCCCTTTAGCTGGGGGTTTTGCATCACGTTTGCCTCTTACAGTTTGGATTTGGGAGTGGACTGGAGCAAGCTCCTCATGTCTAGCAGTGCCTTCTCAAGATAATGTGCCATGCGGGCGGCGTTGGTGTCAGCACAGCTGTTGAAGGCTGAAATGGCAAAGTTGATGTGCTCATCCATGGGGTTGTAACAGACTCCGTAGCCATCTGGAACCACGGGACCAAAACACATCACGCAATCTGTCTTTGCTGGGACCTGCGGAGACAATGCGATTAAGAATTTCTAATCAGCCAGAGAGAAATGGAGCCATCAAACGCTAACAGCTCTGTCAACAGAAGAAACTGCTGTCTTGTGAAAATGCTCTAGAAAAGGGACTTTTTGGTCAGGCCCACCTACCACCACACACACACTGGATTCTGCCGTATAGTAGCAATGTGTTTTCCTTTGCATTTGCAAAGGAGGAGGATTTCTCCCCATGATAAGCTTGTAGTGAGTCACAAGCAGAACTGTATCAGTAAGAATTGCAGCACAGCAGATGAATGTAAAGCTATTCGGGCAGCTGACTTCAGCTGGTGCAGGTAGACAGCAAACATGACTGGTGATCTCGGCCTTGGTTCTGCTGGTGTTTTACAGACGTGACAGGGACTGTGGCAGCTATAAGATCACAACTGCAGCTTTCTGGGATTGGTAGCAGGCTGAAAAGTTTTTGTCCCCAAATGAACAGAAGGAAGTGAAGGAGAAATGCAGAGAACAAAGGCAATGAAAATGAAGAGAGCATTTCCATCTTTGCTCAGATGGGTCCTACCTGGCTGGTTGAGAGGTTGAAGTGCATTGCAACAGCATAGGCCGTGTCCATGAACAGCTCAGGTATGCTCACTAAGTCCTCAATGGCTTGAAGCTTCAAGCCTAAGAGGTGGCGATCTATTGCGTTGCCCTGTATTGCCTAGAAGGAAGGAAGACTAGATGAAAGCCTGTCCAACAGGCAAGCGAGCAAAACTATCGGTTTCTTTAGGTTAAAGAAAAAAAAAGTCTCTAAATGTTAAAAGTCAGAAGGAAAATAGTCTTGCCTTTAGGGCCAATAGTCAATCTTGTTGTAAGGACTGTGAAATTCAACACACCGGTGGAACTAACCTTACAGTTCCAGCCTACAGGCTCGCTCTGGTTTAAGAGATCCTCGTGCAACTTTGGCATTTATCAGCAACAATGACAGTGAAAACTGAAGCTATTTTCAGATTTGATTCTCTCCTTTTAGGCTGGTCACAAGGGACACAAACCATGAGCTAGAGAGAAAGCGTTCAGTCTGTGCCCTAGAGCACTGTCAGATCAGAGCCAGCCCTGGGCAACAGCACCCGTGGCCACATCGCTGTGGCAGCAGAGAAAGCTCTTAAGGTCTCATCTTTCACCAGAACCCTCATTTGCTATGTAAACCCCCTGCTCTGGACACTCACCATATTGGTGTATTCCTTGTGGGCCTGGGTAGCTCTCCGCAGCAAGTCTGCTTTCTCCTGGTCCTGAGAACACACAGATCTGGCTGTAAGTTTTTCTGCAGAATGGAAAACCTCACTTTGGCTGTTCTCTAGGATGGAGGACATTTCTGCTTTGTGTGTTTACACTAGACTGATTTTTAGCTTTACTAGATTTAAATAATTTTGCTTGGCTCCATTACTTCATTCTGAATGTTGTCGTCCATCCATCAGTAGCAGGATTTCTTTGAGTTTGAGTAGCTAAATGGACTTTACGAAAGGATGAAACTTCTTGATGGGATTAGAAATGCCCATATGTTGTTTCTCAGGCTTTCAATACATGTGAAAAGAAAGTCAAATGAAACCCAAGGTGTGTAACTATATACTCAGAGCTATGTTTCAGCTCAACATCCTATCAGGTGCGGTTCTGCTTAACTGAAAGCAGCTGACACTGAGTTGCACAAATAAGCAGCTTCCCTCTTTTTCTGGAGCGGAGTCCTCTTACTCCACATCTTTGAGAGCCTCACCGATTTGTCCGGGCTGTCCATTGATTGCACAAACTTATGGGATTCTATAGAAGTGGAGCGGATGGTGTCTGTGCGGCCCAGGCGGAACATCCTTAGCGATGCACTCTCGTATGTAGCACAGGAGTGGCCGTACATTCTGGAGGGTGGAGAAAAAGGTCACAGAATTGAGTTTGTCCTGAGAGGAATTGCCTCTTGTGAAGCAGACAAGCTATGGGGATGGCGAACACTTTATGTGAGTCCCATTGACAGCTGATCTCTGATGCTTCCTTACTAGGATTGTACCCACACAGAGGGGTTAATCTCGCCTGTTTGGCAGCTGCCACAATGAGATCTGCTGATTTGGGACACAGGCCATAGCAGCCTGTGTGGGACTTGTCTGTGACACCTTTATTGTGCTCACATATTTGAGTCTGACAGTGAGGATGGCAAGAAGTGATCTGTCGGTGGTCTCACCTGTAATACGCCAGCTGCAAGGCCAGCTGGATAAAGGCATCAGGACTTATCTTCTCAGATTTGGGGTAGTTTTTCCCGAACTGATGAAAGACCAAGACGATAACATCCAGGTCTTCGACCATTCTGCAAGCAAAGAACGAGGATGTGTTCCTTCACCTGTTGCTGCTTGTTGCAACATAAAGCTATGGACTTTCCTTTCATGAGGCACACAGAGAACAGGATATTTGGATCTGATCTGTGCAGGGACAGAGCGCTTCCTCCCACAGAGTTGTCTGGGCAGTTATTATTACTCCCTCGGTCACTCAGTAGCTCTCCCCACCACTTCATACTTACATGTTGAGGTTCTGCTTCGCTTTCTCTATGTCACTCTTGATTTCTGGGGTGATGTTAAACCTCAGCTTTTTGGGCATTGGCAAAGGAATCATAGGCGATCTTACCAACTCAGGTTTCTTCCTGCACAGAGAAATGATTATGTTCAGCCAGACCTTTAACATGAGGCTCAGCTAAGGACACCAGAACCGGGGCAGAAATGCACAGGAGATCTTCCCCAACATCTTGTGACACTAGTCACAGGCTGAAATATTCTTCACAGTGCCATTGCAGTGTTTTTTGAAGGGGATGAATGAAATACCTTTTGTGTCTTCTGCCCCAAATAAACACCCCTCACAGGCAGAAGTCCTGTTAACTCTGAACAGTGTAATTCCCCAAGGATGGAAGCAGCAGCAAAACCTATTAGAGTAGCTGGTCACTCAGTTCTCATCATGAATACAAGAACTGCAATACCTAGTTAGCCTACCACTACCCTTCCTCCAGAACAAATTCCTAGGGGCTGAGCAGTGAAGAGGCACATTCTTAGGCTTTAAACCACCTGCTCCCCAACTCTAAAGCTGAGGAAAAGCAGAGGAGGTAGGACTCACGTGTACTCCACGATGTGATCCAAAAGAGCAACAATTGGTGGGCCTTCTGCAGGAGCGTGTTCGTATACAAGACCACAGGAGCCATCTTCAGCGACGATGAACTACAAGAGAAGCACGAGAGGACAGTGGTGAAGACAGACAGACAGACACTGTGTGAAGATCTGGTATCTCGCTGTTCTGTATCAGAACAGACAGTGGTCCTGTCCTTGAGCACTGGAAAGGAGGTAACACAAAGGCTGCATTTACCAGAAGGGCAATGGAAGCCTTTCAGCAGGCACAGAAGATTGGGTAGCGCTGTTACAGTTTTGCAAAATTAACTGGGTAAGAATGTGCCTAAGATACAGATATATATATATATATATGTATGTATAGAAAACATAGGTGTGCTCAGTGTCCTGGCAATACAGAGTGGTTCAATGGGTTTGATGTACTTAAATGTACACATAGTACAGGAAAAATAGCACCGTGTGCTGCCTTACCCTTACTTTTCAATTAGCTGGAAGATCTAAGTTTTATCCTGTCAATGAAGAGTTCTAAATCGGAATAAAATAGCTGAAAAGATTATGAAGAGTCCAGCAGATATGAGAAGAATCTTTTAAAGCACCATTGCTACTATCCATGAGCCAGGATCCACCAACAAATGAAGGAGAAGTTTGAATAGCAGCAGCTGTTGAAGGCTCTTGACGAGACTGAATGGAGAAAAGATCAGAGGGATGCTGCGGGATGGCAGCTTATGTTTGAAACAAGAAAAAACACAACAAAAAAGCCATTGGGCAGCCTCTGGCAGAAACAGGAAAAGTGACAAGCCTGGGGGAGATCCGAGGAACAGACCTCCCTGCGGTTGGGCTGTCTCCAAGCAGACGAGGCATTGTTCACTGCAGGCAGAAAATTGATTTACAAGGAACACAAAGAGCTGCTACACTGAATAAGCGTGGGCAGAGGCAGTAAAAGAAACAAAAGTCCCTGAGGCAGGAATGAGTGCTTGTGGTGACTGCACGGGAAGCCGTAGGATCTCACGCTGTCACCCACCACGCCTTGTCTCTCCTATTTCTCCGCTCTCTTGATACAAGGAAAAACCTCCTGCGGAAGTTTTCTGGGATCTCTTGGACCTTTGTATTCTCATGAAAAAGCAGCTCCTGCTTTAGACCATCAGCACTCACCTGAAGGGTTTTGTCGAACCATCGATTCCCGCTGTTCCAGCGACTGCCTCCGCCGTGCAGCATCTGGGCAGCCACGCGGCTCCTGTAGATGTCGTCGGACACCCGCGGCATGGGCGCGTCGAGGCAGATGGTGCAGATGCTCTTTTCAATCGTACGCACAGATTCCTTGTTGGTCTTATCTGGGAGAGAAACAAACAGCAAATAAGTTGAAAAACTTGCACTTGAATTGCAGGGAGATTGAAATTTGAAAGAGCGGTTTTGAAGGACCCAGTGTTGGATTCCCATTGTAATTCAGTGCAATATTGGTCATTTAGGGGTGTATTTGGTTATTAAAATTGCAGCCAGCTGGGTTGTTACAGGTGTGGGTGTGCTGTGTTCACCCTCCTTTTTTCATTTTTCTTACATCCCACCTATTTGCAAGGCAACGAGCTGGGATTTCAGGTCTAACAAAACAAGCTTCAGACTTTCTACCTTCCAAACCAGAGATAACCATACTCTGCAATGAAATCAAGTTGCTCCTTTGAGGCCTAAAGCTCATGTTATCTTCCAGAACGAGCTTCCAAAGGAAAGAACTGAGCAGAGCACAGCGCTGAGGTTGGTAGTTCAAGCGTTTGTGGTGTTCTTTGGCACTCTTATGTTGGGGGCTCTACAGACCTTTCAGCAGGTTGTTGTAGGCTTTTGCCCAGCTGTTCCGGTGGTTCGTCGTGAGGATCCCAACAGGTTCTTTGTTTGTTTGGAGGGAGGTGTTCCATATCTTCTCCAGCTGAATGAACAGCTGGTCAGTGGTGAGGGGACTTCCGTCACTGTTGTAAACATCCAGCTCAAAGAACTGAAGGTGAGAAGAGCGGACAGAGACAGAACATGAGAGAAGATCTTTATTGTCCAGCCCCAGAAACATTCTGTGAAACATGGAACAGTCACTTTGAGGAGTAAGACCTGACCTAAGAACTCAGCTTGCAAACAGACCTTTGAAAGATGCTCAGAGTTGAGAGACCTGACTCCAGCTTCCCTTGTAGGGCATAAATACCGGCCAGGTTTTAAGCTCAGAAGCTGTGGTAAGGAGGGCCAAAACACAAGAGGAGTTCCTATTTCTGAGACTCAGCTGTGGCGATAGGGTTTGTTATCCTGTTTCCACTTGCTGTTTCCAATTCCAGACCTGATCTCTGGGTTTTCTCTGAGCGACAGGAGTTGCAGGGAGAAGAAACAGAGCAAGAGAGTGCTCTTCTGCCTCGTAGCCTGTTGCTCACAATCCCAGCTACTGGCCAGCTAAGGCCAAAGGGGATAAAATAAGCAGGAGCGAATTCCTAGTGAGGGAAACTTTGTGGGCAGAGACTTTCTGAAGCTGAAACGGCCACCTGCGCCTAAACAAACCTCTCAGAAAGCTCAGGAGCTGCCGTACCTGGAAGTTGTGAACCACCGTTATGTGTCTGGACTGCTTTTTGCCTTTGGCGTAGTTGACGATGGAATCCCGCTTGGGCCCGGGGATGCGGCAGGATGAGAGGATCTGGTAGTACTGGTTCATGCAGAGGGGCTTCCCACCCATGTACTCCACCGGGAGGGTCTCACTGCAGACACAGCAAGGTGAGGAGGAAAGGGGAGAGAAAATGTCAGTGAAAAGCCTGTGCTCCCTGCACCAGACAGGCACAGGCTCAGCCATGCAGCTGCTGTCACTCTGGCAAAAACTAAATGTTTTGGTGCTGGTGGCATAAAAAAGGGACCCTCCTTCCTCATTCCCACCAGCATTCTTAGTAGGGACTAGAGAAAGTGTCTGTTTGCTGGCCTTTCATTTGGGAAGGAGAAAAATGCAATCTTCTCTGTAACACCAGAAAAATAATCTCTGGACCTAATACATAGTGTAGCATGCGCCGTGCTGTCTGCAGAGAAAAAATCCAGGCGCAATATAGTGGGAGATGTATTGTTTCCAGTGAAATGTCAGAAAGAGGTTTTTGGCTGTAATTTTGAGTGGTGAGTGTCTGATGTGCTACTCATGAACCTGATGGGACTTGATCAATCATTTGAATAGTCACAGTCCAACTCCTCTTCTCGTGACTGGCCCTGAGCCTCAGCTGAATTTGGTTGTAAAGGTATGATGCTGGTAAACATATTTTTGGAATATATAATAAATAAGGCACGTTCAGCAGAGGTTTGGTGGTCAGAAGAAAAGGGGTAGCAAGCAACAAGTTTCTCTAGAGCTCATCCTGTCTAACTGGAAGATGAGAAACACCAGAAACCCAAAAGGAGAGGAACAAATTCCTGCTGCCTGAGCTGTAACTCGTTCTGCGGGCAAACAGACCCATGTAGCTCCACAGGACTGCCAGTCAGGCTCGCTCCCTCAGCTCATACATGTGCCAATGAAAGTATTAAGGTAAACAAAGAGCATGAAGAGAGCAAAGTAAATTTGGCAGTGACTTTGGCAGTGAGCAGCGATGTTGATTACAGTATCTCTTTCCAAATATGTGCTGTATTCTCTTGCGTTTTGATTTGGGAGATCTACTGACAGGGCTCAGCCTCTCTAGGACAGTAAGGAACACGTGAGAAGTTAGGAGGGTCACAAACTCACTTGTCAATCATGGTCTTGAAATCCAGGATGCCCTCGATCAGCTTGGCAGCAAACCTGGAAAAAATATCAAATGTAGCAAGTTGAGATTCAAAGACACAACATCTGGGGCTGAGGAACAGCCAAGGAGGGCCAGCAGAGCCTCCCTCTGCTCCTTAGAACGTTCAGCCTTTCTGCCGAGCCCCTGTTGTGCCCATCTCTGGGGCTGTGATTTGAGATCGCTGGATAGTCCACATAGCACTTTTAAAATGTATCTTATTGTATAACCAAGGAACTCTGGACAACTTTCAGGAAAGCAGGGTTCAGTTCAGATGCATAAATGACCCTCTAACAGCAGCATTTTTAACTGATGTGTTGTGATTTTTTTTATGACATCCTAATTCTGAGTCTTAGCATAAAACAGCACCAAGAAAAGCGGATTTCTGCCCTTCCCTGGCCAGGAGCCACCTCAGAGTTTCCAGGCAAGGCGCAGCTGTATTTCCCTGCATCCAAAACTCACCACTGCTGACTTAATTCCTACCCGAGGAATTGCTAATTGCTAATGCAACTCTCGAGAGCATTCCTCTGGCATTGCGGGATCTGAAACAAATACAGGCGTGCTGCAGGCTGGCACCGAGGTGTTGTGTTTACCGGGATCAACGTAACCACTGCCAATGCCAACTCCCAGCAGGGAGGGAGGCTGTAACAAGCCACATCAGACTGTTTGGCTCAGGAGTGACAGGTTTGGCCTTCTCTGACCCAGGAGCTCCCACCCACGCATGGGAGGAAGGAGGCAGGAGGTCACTGTGGCAAGAGGTTGCAGTCAGACTGTCAAAGGTTTTAAAGTGGTGTGAGTATTAGGTGTTTGCAGGCAGTGTCATCTGGTTTTGCTCAGCCTGCCCGTCCCTAGTAATGATCAGAGGGTGTAACTGCCAGAACCTAAGGGCGACATCCTGCAAAGCAGTTTTTAATGAAGATTTCCCAGCCTTAGTGTAAAAGCTGAGGAAGTAAAAGAGCTGGGAAACAACAGTGAGAGGGTTTGTGCTCCTTCCAGAGAGCACACAGCCCAGGAGTGGAGTTAGGGCTCGAGGGGGAGACGGCAGCTGCCTTGTGTTCAGCCAGCAGCGTTGCCAGATTGAAGAATGGAGACACCTCTACTTTCTAAACTTGCCTTCTGGTTTCTGAAGTTTTGGTCTCAAGCCACGCTGTCAGACTTCTTTCTGCAGCCACAAACTATACAAATGCGCATTTAAATTGTATTTTACATGGGAGCCCAGATTCTCATACAGCTGCTCACTTCCACTGGCTAGGGCATCGCACTCCAGATCTTATCTTCTTTTGGATAACTTAAGACTAAGTAACCTAAGGAAAAGCTTTTGAAAGCGTTTGTCTAGTCTGGCACTGTCCCTGTGAGGCTCACGCTCTGCACCCCTGCTCGGGTGTATCCAGGGGAGTGGAAGGGAGGATTTGTTGTCACTCACATGGCTCCGGGGCTGGTACTTTTGATCTGCCAGAGCACTGATGATTGTGGCAAAGGCAACCCTGTATAAAGGTCAATGCTGAAGATCTGCATGTGTATTTAACACAGCTGTATTGGTGGTTAAAAATTAAAGGGAGCCCACATGGGAGAGAGGACATGGCAGGGTTTGATTGTGAGAAAAAACTGGGAGCGGAGAGGCTGGTGACTTAAGTTTTCTAAGCCATAAATCCAGAAGAGGGGACAGTCTCCTGCAGGAACAGATGCAGTGATGGTTCCTGCAGCAGCTTCCCCGTCCCTTTAAAGTGGCGAACTCCAAGGTCTTGCTGGTTGGGCTCTTTTACATGCCTGGGCTAGTTTTTGTGCCTCCTTTAACTGTACATGTAATCTCAGCGCCTCATAGTCTTTAGTGTGTCAGATCCTCACAGTGCGTCCAGCCAGCAATGTGGCCATCTCGCTAGGTTTTTAGTCCCAGTTTAGTACCTGAACCACTAGACTCTTTGATTTTCCTTCTTGATTAAATATTTAGTCTGGCACAAGCAGGAGTCTCCTTACAGCCTGGCAGCCCTTCCTTATCTGTACGGCACAGACAGCTATCAAACTTGGGGACCACATGCTAATTGCTGTCTTCCCCAATCATCCTGAATACCCTCCTCCCTGTCCAGCAGAGATAGCTCGACCCATGTGAAATGGAGGAGAAAGCAAAAAAAAAGGACTTTACCTGAGCTGACCTTGTCGATCCTGAAAATCCTGCTTAGGTAAAACCACACCTGGGCTGGAGTGGACCACGACGGGCAGGCGATACTCCAGGTACGCGGTCTTCAGCCACCAATCTGAGAGCTGGGACGGAGAAAGGCAACATGCAGCTACAGCATCTGCTGCTGTTTGACCCCAGCCCAGCTGAACAGCCTCAGCATCCTGCCCCCAGTTCTGTCCCACGCTTTGCAAACAAACTGTTTGGGTTTGATGTTGCACATGTGAAAGGGTAGAAGGATTTGAGAAAGGCGGTGTGGGGCTTGAGTGGAGCATTTCCTTCAACTTTTGGGGGCAGCTGTGTGATGCTAACGGTTTAGAGGCTTCAGCGGCTACAGACAGAGTCTGGGACTCCCTGTTCTGCCGTAAATCTCTCTGCTCACCCGTCCTGGTGAGGGGTTGGCACAGTAAGCGGAGGTCAGCAGCAGGCTCATCACAAAGGTGATGCCATAAACACACATGCAGTGGATACAGCCAGGACACTGGAGAGGTGGGCATCAAACTTCCACCCTCCCTGACCAGAACCTGGGGCCAGCATCCCGACCTACCCAGTTGTCTGTTTTCTTGGCTCTTCTCTCCAGGCCCTTCTGCAGCCTTTCCCCGACGCCTCCCGGCTTGCGGAACTCGGCCACCAGCTCCTGCGTGTGGTTCAGCTCCTCCTCGCTGATGATGGGCTGCAGAGCCAGCAGGTAACGGTCCAGCGTTTGCTGGAGCGGCGGCACGGGGAGATGGGGCAGCGCTTCCTGATGAAGTTGGAACCTGCCCGGGATCTTGCCTAACGCTGCCGGCTTCAGCAGGCCGTAGGGCCTGGCCTGCAAAGCACAGAGCAAATGTCGAGACACAACTTCCCCCTGATGCGCAGGAGGTAACAAATAACCTGGAGCTGGGAGTCTCCATCCCAGCCCCTCTGAGGGTGCACAAGTGTTTCAGCACGGAAGCAGAGCACATGAAGCACAAATGCAAGGTGCAGGTCTACTGACTGCATGCTAGAGATGGCTGTAGGACATCCAGAAAAGCTGCAAAAAAGAAACATGGTCCCCCAAGATACTGATTCTCAACTCGTCAGAGGACGTACTGCCAGGATAACGACACATCTCCAACCCTCTGGACACCTTCCAGCTGAAAGTCTCCATGCATTTGACAAAGTCAAACGTTTCCATCGCATAGTAAGCGGGAAGAAAGTAAGTCGTGACAGAAATATTCATCTTGCCTACTGTCCGAAGCTGTTTCACAGAACCCCTGTGCCAAATCAAACTACCCTTTGGGCTTTGAGGAGATAGGATTTAGAGAACAGCTCTTCTCTGATTGCCCAGGGATGGTACATTGGGCAAGGAACGATGGGAGGACACAGCTATGTTAGAACCACCTCTGTCCAGTTGTACCAGTAAGGGACTGGCCAGATCACAGGAGCCTTTGGAGAGGGAAGAGCAAAAGCTTTCTGGGAAACTCTGGGTGATGCCAACAAGCTCCTGGGGTCTGATGGGGTCATATGGGAGTGAAAGCACCGCTGCATTTTCCTTGGTGGAGAAATAAAATGGAGCAAACACAGTCGCTAACCAGGAAGTGAACCTGCCAGTTTTCCCCCCAAAAAACAACAACATCCTCTTGGGTGAACAGGGTTGGACATCCTTTGGCTTGAAGATGTTTAAATTACACTCTAAAGGTTTTCAGTTCCCTCTGCTCCGCCACCTCTGTTGGATCTGCTGAATCAGATACTCTCCTACAGGATTCTGGACTTTGTAAAGCCAAAGAGAATGTGCCCTTTGATTTCCAAGGCAATGAGAAGATAACTCCTGGGAGGAGGTGGGGGGACAGCTAAGCACAAAGAAGAAAGAAAATAAGAGAGCAAGCTAAATCTGCAAGGTGACAAAGCCTGCGCATGGCACTGAGCCCCCAGAGAAGATGCTCTGTGCTCTCTGTAGGACCTGGCGAAAACTACGGGATCAAGGTCTGGAGAAGGAACGTTAAAAACAAGAGAAGGGGGAATTTCTGAAGCATGAAAAGAGAGTGGGGCTGGGGAGAAATGCAAGGTGTTAATCATGACAGCGTGGGCATACCGTACCTTCTCTGCTTGCTTCTGTTTCCTATCCATGGCTGGGAGGACAGAAAAGATGGGAAACCTCTCCCTCGGCCTGTCTCGGTTTCCTCTTCCACCTGACAACGTGCTGCCCGCGCGGGGCGTCACCTCGTTAGCAAACTGCCACGTGGCTGCCCTGACCAGAGGGTCCAAGGCCAGACACAGGCCCGGGAGAGGCGGGGTGGTGATCAGACCATCAGGCTGCACCACCTGACTGCCATGAAGGTGACATTCCGGGGAGCCCTCCCGTGGCCACTGACCCTCAGCTCGGTGTTACCCGGTCAATCGCTCTGGGCTTCCAGCCATGGCACAAGTGAAGGTGCTGGGGACATTGTCCCCTCAGCCTTTGCCTGGACCGTGAAACTGCAGCAGCCATAGGGAAAACCCTAAACATCTTTGGGCAGGAGAGACCCCAATTTATGAACTGGTGGTGACACGGTGGGTTGCCACCGTATGGGACAAGCTGCTGCAGGGAGCATTTCTGCAGAATATGGGGCATTTGGTCCCTTTGCTCAGGCAAAGGTGGCCAGAGGTTGTTGGATAAGGACAGTTCTCTCGCAGGAATGGGACAGTGACTGCATCACTGGGGGTGATGTAGGATTAGTTGGAGATGGGAGAGAATTCAGTTAAACTGCCCTTAAGCCCCGTGCATGTGTGGTCACTATGGCAAGCTGAGACTTTGGGGAGTTTTGGTTGTCAGCCCTTAAAAGATAAAATAAATAGGTATCTCCAAAGCAGGACAACAACAGAACTGTGCAGTCGCAAGGAATGTCACCCCTTCCTTTGTGTCTGTCTGGTCTATCGAAGGGCAGACAAGCACAGTCTTATACATGGCTAAGATCAAGTAGGATGATTTCAGACTGTTTCAGATTTTCCCTAAAATCCCAAACCAAATTAACTGAACACACTGCATGTTACACGTAGAGTGGATTTGTATCCTTCCTCTTTTATGTCCTCTGCTTGTCTGAGGTCAAACTCAAGTGTTTGGGGGAGGCAGAACAGCGATCGCAGCTGAACAGAGGAGGCAGCTAGCAGTGAACAGAGCAAAGCCTCCACCTTTCCCCACAAACCCAGGGAAAGCGAACACCAGCAGAGCGTGCGGACGGGCCAGCTGGCTGGCGTCGCTCCCATCCACGTTCCAGCAGCAGATGACCTTTTCCAGAGGGAAATCCACCTGCAGGCTGGGGGGCTGGAGGAATTTCAGAGCAGTGTCTGATTCCCAGCGTGGGATCAGATGACAGAGGTTTGTCTTTTATTTTTAAATTTGAAGCTGGAGACGCCCCCTCAAGCCCAGAGACAACCAGCCCTGCGTGTCCCCTCAGTGAATCCATCACAGAGCTGCTGCCACCCTCATCCTCCCCCAGATCCATCGGTGTTTGCAATAAACAGTTGCTAAGGTGCAGGGCTGACAGCTCTGCTGCGTGTGTGACCTTCTCTCTCTTTGCAGGGAAAGCCGTGTTTTACAGGTGAAAGCCTCAGATGGCAGCTCCGTGGGCTTCCCTGCCCTGCCCAGCCATGGCTGGTGTCCATCATCCCCCAGCCCCGCGCCCCATCTCTGCTGGAGGAACCGAACCAGCCCGGAGCGGTGATTTCAGCCTCTCCCGGCTCCTCGCTGCCGGCCAGGCCCCGTCCGCCCTCTCAACCCGGAGGCCCGCGGGCAGCCCCGGTCACCGGCCCCACGGCCCCGCCGCTCCCCCAGGCTGAGGGAGCGGGGCGGACCCTGAGCGGTGCGGTGGAGCGGGGCTCACACCGGGCCCCTCCACACCGGCCCCCGGCAGGGCCGCCCCGGCCCCTTCCCCGAGCAGCCCGGGGAGGCCCCGCGGCACAACGGCCCGTCACGCCGGGCCCAGGCCGCTGCTGACCGCCCGTGCTCCTGGCTGTCCGGGCGCCGTGTGTCACCCCCGCGGGTGGCGCGGCCTGGCCGCCATCTCACCCCCCCAGCCCCGTCCCGGGCCCGCTAGAGGTTCCCCCCCGGTGTCCCGCGCTAGGAACGCGGCCGGCACTCACCGCAGACCTCGCTATCAAGGCCAGCATGGCTCCGCTCGCTCCCCCGGCCGCCGCCCGCCGCAAGGACACCGGCGACACCGGGCGACACCGCCCGGCCGCCCCCCGCCGGCTGCTAGGGGGCGGGGCCACCCCGCCGCCATCTTGGAGCGGGGCGAAGCCCGCACCGCCATCTTGGGGAAGGGCAGAGTCCCGTGGTGAGGGAGGGTGCGCCGCGATTGGCGTCGGAGCGGGGATGCGGCCCCTCTGTCCCCTGCCTTCTCCGGGAGCTGGTCAGAAGAGCCGCCCTGCTCGCCGGGGCGCGCCCTCTCTCTCGTCCGCGCACACCCGCTTCTCATGGCGCCGCAGCACCCCGCACAAACATGGCTGTCCTGCGTGGGCAGAGGAGGCCGTGCCCCGCACAAACATGGCGGCGTGAGCCACGACGGTGGCCGGGAGGAGCCGCGCCGCCCGCTGACAGCCTCAGGCGCGACAGGGCTGGGCGCCGTGCCCTGCTCAAAGATGGCCGCCGGCTGCTTCGGCGTGTCCGGAGGTGAGAGGTGAGGGGTGGCGGCGGTAGCCGGTCTCCGGGAAGATGGCAGAGAGCGAGCGGCGGGCAGGTGAGGGGCCGGGGGCGGCTCCGGTGCCTTCTGGGCTGGGGGCAGCGCCGGGGGCCCTTGAGTGGTGTCTCGGGGGCTGGGGTGCGGTGCTGGGCCTCATCCTTCACGGGGTCTCCGTCCGGGCGCTCCAGGCCCCGCGCTGCGGGGGCGCCGCAGCGAGTGCCGGGGCCTGCGGGGCGGGAGGCGGGAAGAGGCTCTGCTGAGGTTACCAAGGGGCCCTAGAGCCCCCGGACCCCCCACCAGCGGCCTCCCCGGGCTGGGCCCTGAGCTGCCGGTTCGGGGCTGGTCCCCGGGGCTGCACCCGCAGCGGGGCCGGGTGGCCGAGGTTGGGGCTGCTCGGGCGGCCGGGACTCTGGCAGCTGTAGCTCATTTTCCGTGTCTCCCTTGCCGAGGGGGGTGTTTGCTGGTGCAGAGTTCATCTCTTGGCTGAGTTTGTTTCTCCTCCTCATGTCACAAGAGTAAGACTGTCCAAGTTTCATTCTTATCATAAACCTAACCCGTTCTGCTTCCATCTCCATCACGTTATTGGGTTTGGACATTCGCTTATTGATTCATTTTATAGTTTGTAACCCCCAAACCTCACAGTGTTTCCTTCCTGGAGTGTCCGTGTTCTCCCCCTCAAGAGGAAAAGCACAAAGCGCATGTCAGAAGAAGTGGGGGTTGAGAAACAAATGCAAAGAGGTGAAACCAGTTCTGCAGTGAGACAGATGTTGGGCAAACACCTGGATCCCCCCGCCCTGGTCCAGGACACTGCCCTGGTCTGTGTGTGTCACCTGTGTTAATGAACACGTCAGTGTTTGTCTTTTTGCACTGCTGCTTGGGACTTTTTCGTTGTTTTCATGTTAGGAGTTATTTTAAAACAAGAGCTCCATTATTACGGTGCTAGTCACTGAGAACTGTGTGCTGAATTGTCAGAAGAGAGGCACGCGAGTCTTTCATTTAAATTCCTTGTGTGTTGTTCCTCTCAGCCTTGTACGTGGGAGTTTCACTGTCGCTTGTGCGGAGGAACGAACCCAACACCGAAACACCCTCGGCAGGCGATGAGGCTGCGCTTGTTCTGTAGATGGGGAACTTGAGAGGCAGAGAAGTTAAATGGCTTTCTGAGCTTATGTGACAAGTCTGTAGGAGACTCTGTGTGGTTCCTGCAACTGTTCCTTGATCTGCCTGCTAGACAGCACTGCTCCGCTGCAGAAAAGGCTGCTGACACCACTGGCTGGTATTTTCTATGTAAATGCAGCTAATAATATTTAAAGGAGTTGGAGTTTGATGGTGGGGAGCCAGTACCTGAGCTTGCTGTAGCACGGAGAGCAGTCACTGAAGTGTTGCCACGGTGGCTGGGGCTGAACAGCTTTTATTGGATTAGAAAGATGAGTTGGGTGACTCTAACAGAACTCATAAATTCACTTTAGCACCCGGTTTCCTTAACAATGCTCTGCAGCACTGCCTCTTGCTATTAAAAGTTGCACTTACAGGAGTTTAATGCAAGTTACCTATAAGTGTGTGGAGCATTTCTGGCTCTGCGGTGTCGTGGTGCGGTGCTGCTGGTTGGGAAAAGAGCTCTGGAGAGTGGGTCCTTGGTTCCGATGACCAAGGGAGGAGCTTGATCTAATGCGTAACAGTTTGCATTCGCATTAAATATTACATCCTGGGCTCTGAAAGAGCTTTAAAATTAAATGGGCTTCATAGCTTCCACCTGGAAGAGGCCGCGTCCCGGCATCCCCTGAGTACAAGGCTGCGGCTCTGGGCTGCCATCTATTGAATTGCTCCAGCTTGGTCTTTGCTGGAGTTGTCCGGTTCAGGGCAACACAGTTCAGGCTTAACACCCGAAAAACAAGGCATGGTTAGTTGGTCAGGGAGCTCAGTGCTTCAGCACGACCTGAGGCTTGTCTTCATTACACAGAAATAATTAAACTGGCTGGATGGTGCCTTGGTCAGCTCCTGCACTGTCTCTCTGGATGGGAAGTGCCCCTTTAGGAGTGAAAACAAACACAATGCTGCTTTCCGAAGCCTTGCAGTGTCCTTAGGAGTGTGTTTTCCAGGGACCAAGAGGATGTTTTTTGGTGAGGAGGACTTGATGAGACAATGGCCCAAGCTGGGGTGGATTGATTGCATTCTGTCTCCGGAGAAATGAATGTTGATTTGTAAGAAAGGAAGACAGAGGATTTCTTCTGCCTCTATTTTACCTCTTTTTTACATCTTCCAGGCACCTCTGAGGAGGTGACTCCTCCCCTCCAGCACAACTTCATGATCCCCAAAAAGGAGATAAACATGGTTTCCGACATGGCCAAGTGGAAGCGCTCTCAGGTATGGCTCTGGGAGGTGCTAATTATGCTTCAGTGGCAGCCAGGTCTGGGCTGGGAACAGCCATGAAGTAAAGCAGGTTTGGGCAAGTAATGGGAAATTAATGGATTTGTGAGTTGGCAGCGAGGTGTGGAGTCTGGCAGCCAAATTCTGACAAAGGAGCAAGCCAGGGACACCAGAGATGCTTAGAAATCATTACTACCCACTCTTAACAAGGTAAACAGGGAGCTGTAACTCATCCTGCCTTGCCTGTATGTTATATCGAAACTGGATTTAACCAGTGCTGTTTGAGCTCGACTTGAGCGTGGTCCTGCTCCCCTTTAATAGCATTAGGCTGAGTTGGTTCCTGGGGCCTTGTTGGGCTGGAAAGGACTCTCAAGCCTTCAATTTTCTGGATAATTTTTGTTGACAGTATGTATGGAGCTGGTGGAACAAGCGGGTTCTCCCCTCTCTGCCTTCGAGGGATTGGTGTGTCAGCCCAAACCTGTCCCACCTCTTAGGAGCAAGTTCTTGCTTGATGACCGATCTGTGATGTCTTAAGAGAAGCTCAAGTTCTAGCCAGGTCTCAAGCAAACCTTCCTTTGTTAAGTGTCCTGGGTGTAAGGTTTTGCTCCTGGTCAGCATTTCTGTGCAAGAGGGGCCCAAGGAGGGAGTGGTGGCAGGGGACCGCTCTGGTGCTCTCAGAGCCTTAGGACTGTGGAGCCATGTGGGGTACGATGCTTCAAAAGCAGCAAATTTAAAGAGGAGAGCAATGGGGAGCCTGAGCTGTCTCCTGCTTCTCCATCACGGGAGAAGACCAGAAGGAGAAGAGGGATAGCAGCACAGAGTGGGGTGTCTGGGGGTTTTGACCTGCTAGGAGGGGCCTGAGGGAAGGATTTCAGGGCAATGCGAGCTTTTTTAGGATTCTCCGCTCTGTCATTTTTACAGTGATGCAGAGTTCTCAGTGCAATCGCCATCTGCCTCTGAGGTCTGCCAAAAATAGCAGCAGCCTCTCAGCCAGCCCCGTGCCTTGGGAGTCTCTGGGAAGGCAGCGCGGTGTGTTGGGGAAGGTTCTCTGGGTGTGCGGGAGTGCTCGCTCAAACAGACCACGGGTGTTTACTGATGCCCTGCTCTTTCGGGTGTGTTTGCAGGCATACGCAGATTACATGGGCTTCATCCTCACTCTGAATGAAGGTGTCAGGGGCAAGAAGCTGACCTGCGAGTACAAAGTTTCAGAGGTAGGAGAAGAGTTTGGATGCTCTTGTTTCTCCTTTTCTGCCTTTAATATTACTTTTTACTTTTTTTCCTTTTTTAAAAAATTAATTTTATTATTTTAGGGGTGCTTTATAGTGAATATTTCCTAGGTGAGGAATGAGCTGACAGCTTATCTGCAAGCCAGGGAGAATAAATGCAGTCGGGTTATGCTTGGGGTGCAGATGTCAGCCACAATCCTCCCCGGTGTGCTCGTTGGATGGGAAACCAAGCAGGTTACAAGTGGACAGAAGCTGGTGGTGAGAAGGAGGGTACAGAAAGGATGTTTTAACCCTGTTTTCACAATCTGGCTTCAAGCAGTGATGTTTTGAAGATGTGCTGCTCTCTTCTGGTTGCAGGCAAAAGGCTGAGATGTCTGTATGGTTCCTGCTCTCCTGTTGCCTCTCAGTGGGACCGGGTGACTGGTTTTAATGCCTGTTCACCTTGTCAGGGCACGGGAGATGGTTTGGAGGGGAAAGGCAGGTGCTCTTGGTGGTGCGACTGCTTGGCCTGAGGTCTCTCTGGGTGCTGCCACCACCTGCAGAACATGTGCTGGTGGCCACCAGCTTTGCCTCCGTGTTGCTCGCTGGATCCTGCTCCTTGGTTCTGTGTTGCAATGGGGAGATTATTGGGTACATTTGTATTGTTCAAACTTGTCACAGCTGTGCAAGAAAGCCGGAAATAGTCTAAAAAGACCGAAGCAGAATGGGCACTGTTTATAGCTGTGTTCTGGTGTGGGAAAGCAGCCTACGGTGATTTTTAACTTCGTCATTTGTGTTTGAAACTGGCGTGTTAAGTCCAGCTCTCCCTTCTAGAAACCAGTGTGTGAATGAGAAACTTGCTTGTAGTTCATGGGGGGATCAGGGATAATGAATCCCTCCCTCACAGGCTTTGTGTCCACCTTTTGTTCCTTCAGTTCAGCAGAAACTGCTGTCAAATGCTGCTCTTGCTTCCCACTCTTTGCATTTCACCTTTGAGTTTTGTCTTTGTCTCGCTCCTTCCCAGCCATTCACCGAGCAGTTCTAGGGAAACAAAGCATTAAAAATGAGCCAAACAACAGAGGGAAAAAAACCCCAAACCCTCTTCCACCAGCCCCTTTGAGCTGTCTAGGAAAAGCTGTATGAGGGTTGTGTCCATGTAGCCGATTCCTCTTGGAGTGAATGTTTTTCCATCCTCAGTCCCAGGCCAGGTGACAAACACGAGACACGATCCTGCTCGGGAAGCAGCAGGGACACATCGTCTCATTCCCTGCGCGCTGAGGAGAGCAGGAGCCTGTGACTCGAGGCGCAGGTGGAGCATCCCCAGGGTCGCCTTGTTGATGAGGTTGCCTGTTCGTTTGTAGATCAAACTGCTTATCTGTGCTTTTAAAGGCTCAGCCCCTCGTGGCCTCTGCTTGCATCTCTGCTTCGCTTTCTTCTCTTTTGCTGTTCCTGCTGCTGATGTGCTTTTGTGCTGTCCCATCTTCCTCCCTGATCAAATGCTGGGGACGCCTTTCTTTGGCAAATGACCTCCTGGAATCCTTTCTGCTGAACGTGTATCCTCTCCATGACTTACTGGTATTGCTTTGCTGTGGAAAAAAAGAAAAATAAAGAAGGTATGGAGGTATGGTCTGCTCTGCTTTGAAAGAGGCAGCTTAATGGTTTCCAGAGTAGTGTGTGTCGATACCAAACTGTCTGCTGGAGCGAGAGCTGGATCCTTTGGGGGCTGAGCCCCCTCTGAGACTTGCTGAGCTTGCTCTGCTCTTAAGGAAAAGCTGTGTGGAGCTGTCTGGGGTTTTGCTGGAGGCATCTGACAAGCAGCGATAGCTGAGCTGTTGTTCAGGACTCTGGCGTAGGCGCCGTGTCTGGCGCAAGGTTGTGTGACTGATAGGCTGTGACCTGCCTTCTGCGGGAGGGAATGCTTCCCCAGGGGAATCCGGGCAGCGACGGCTGGGGCTGCAGCCTGCTGCGGTTTTGCAAAGCTGTGACTTTGCTCAGAGGAGCAGCGCAGCAAGGAGGAGGTTAATTTTGGCCGTGCGAGGAGCAGATGTGCCCTTCAAACCGTTCGCTGCACTGGGGGAGATTGGCCGGTCTTGTGGTTTGCTCTGGTTCCAGGAGGGAAGTGGGGGAAGCAACAAATGCTGCAATTTTAGCAATTCCCCCCTCTGACAGGGCCTGAGGAGCCCACAGGGACAGGCTTGGTCCCCGTGGGCAGCTCTGGCTGCCGTGATGCTTTCTCAGCACCTCCGCTGCCTGGCCCCTGCTCCTCAGAGCTACTGACAGGTCTCTGCTCCGTCGGAGGCTCCGTGCTTTGCCTTTGGGACCGGTGGCGGACTCAGGGTCAAGGGGATGCAAAATCAGCACAACGAGAAGAGCAAGGAGAGCGGGGAGCTGGCGGGGGGAGGCTGCCCTTGCTTTGATCACTGGAAAGGTAAAGCAAAAATAGAGCTTAAAAACCCAGCCAGGCAAAACAAGACTGCAGTGGTGCTGATGGTTGTGTTCACCTAAGCTCAGCTTTTCCCTCCTTCTCCCCTGCTGGGCTCAGCCCTGGATGCACAGGCTTCCTCTGCTGGACAATGGGAAGCTGCTGCTTTTTAGTAACCCCCTTTTCAAAAGGCCTTGAGCCCCAAACGAGCCACATCTCTTTAATTATTTATTGGCGTGGCTGAGCAGCAGCTGGGTCCTGCTCTCCCGTGTTCTATGGGGCTGGGCTTTTTAATCCCTTTAAAGCAAGTGAGTGGGGAAGGGGCGGTTGGACTCTCGTGCTCCCCGAGGCCTGCGGGCAGATCTGGGGAGGGGGAAGGAGCCTGTCCTCGCCTCCATTTATCCAGCAGCACTGAGCGCTCGCTGAGAGGGGTTTGAAATACGGTAGCGGCTCATAATGAGCTGCTGGTGCCAGTGGATAAATCACCAGCATGATTTAATTATTTAATGCAACCCAGTGCTAGGGACACTGTTGCTTAATTGGAGGGGAATGCAATAGCTGGGAAGGAGTAGAGCTGAGTCCAAACTTGGACCAATGCAGTGGGGAGACACTGGGTTTCAGCAGCGTTTTGGGCAGCAGGGAGCTGGAGCACAGAGGATTGTGCTGCCTTGGTCCACGGGATCTGGGGCACCGGGTGTTAGTGGCTCCAGCTGCAGCCTTACCAGGACACCCAGAACTTCTGGCCCCCGTGTCCCTTGGCACTGGGGTCTTTTGTGTTGCTCAGGTCTATAAGAAAGATGGGCGCAGACTTCTTAGCATGACCTGTTGCAGTAGGACAAAGTATAATGGCTTTAAACTAAAGGAGGGGAGATTCAGGCCGGACATGAGGAAGACCTTTTTTTGCAGTGAGACTCTGGCCCAGGTTGCCCAGAGAGGTGGTGGATGAACCATCCCTGGAGACATCCCAGGCCAGGCTGGATGGGACTCTGAGCAACCTGAGCTGGTGAAGATGTCCCTGCTCATGGCAGGGGTGGCACTGAATGACCTTCAAAGCCCCTTCCAACCCAAACTATCTATGATTCTATGTCTTGTCCTCTGTGGCTCAGTGGACAAGTGTCAAGGTCCGGTGATGCGGGTGGATTCCTCCTGTGCCCAGTCCTGTTTCCCACTGTCTGATCCCCCCATGTCCTCAGCCCTAGAGGAGCTGTTGTCTGTGGGAGGCCGTGTCTGCCCTGAGACCCTTCCTGTGGGGAGCGATCCCCAGCACGGCTCTGCCGTTCCCTTCTCTCCACCCGCCCGCTTCTAGTGGCACTTCAAGGGCTGGGAACTTGCTGGGCTCGTCCGTTTCCTCGTCCTCCCGGCAGGCAGCGTGAAGAATTGAACCACAGCCCAGGAGACCAGCCAGCTTCACACGGTCGATGCCTCCAGCAAAGTCAAAACAGCCGCTGCTTCTGCCGTCCTCTTTGTCCCCTTGAAGGAGGAATCCCCTCTTGAGACAGAGGAGCCTACATTGCCCGGGGCCGGGCCAGCTGCTGCCGTGGGTATTGCCTCTCTGACTGCCTGGAATTGGGTGAGGAGAATCCCAGAGCCTCTGGCACGCTTGACCAGTTATTGACAGAGCCTCCTAAAACTGTTTGGAGCTGCTTAAAGTGCCACCTATGGTGCTGCCTCTTGGTGTGCAGGATGCAGCCATTCCCCAGCAAGACTGTGTGCATTGGCAAACTCTGATTCTTACAGCACAGCCCGAGACATCGTGCTGCATCACCTGCTGAACCTCTCCTCTTTTCCTTCCTGACAGCAGCAGTGCCTCCTCCAGTCGCTCCCCTCCATCCTACACAGGCTCCTCACCTTCTCTGTCCCACACCAGGTGTCAGAAAGATGACTCTGTTGTCTCACCGTTGCATTTGTCTTCCCATCGGCTTTGTGTTTGTGTTGAGACGTTTCTCTGAGAGCCAAGAGTTTCTCATGCTTTCTCCGATGAGACCGCTGGTGGGCAAACCAGGCTGCCTCTTGCCCTGGCTGGGTTGTATTTTGCCACGTGCGCTGGGTTATCGCTGGGTTGGAGCTGCTGTATTCTGACTGGTATGAGTTCAAAGCAACAGAAGTCATGCTGAGAAGGTTGATTTGTGCTTAGGCCCTGCTGTGCTTAGCTGTACAAATGCTAAGACCATCCCTGCTAATCCTGGCTCCTGAGGCACTTCAGGACTAAGATTAGAGGCCTTGAGAAGGGTTTCTCGGTCACACCATCAGCTGCCAGTGAGATGTACGGTGCATGCTGAGCTGTGTCCCATGGGGGAAGTAGGACCCTCAGGATGCAGAGCCTCAGTTTTGTGTTGTAGATCCCTGAACTGTGCAGCTCTTCCCTTCTCAGTCCCTGTGCCCTCCAGCTCAGAGCTTACTGTTGCTCTTCTCCCAGAGGTTTTGTAGCAGAGAGCTGTTACAGCTCATGAAAGACTGTGTGGGTGACTGGAGAGCCTGCCTCGGGCTGGGCTTTGTACTGGACTGATCTTCTGAGGGGAAGGTTGATTTTTCTCTGCCTCTCTGCATTTTGGGGGGGTTGGCACATCCAGTTTCCCTTTGCCACCCTTGGGAAGGACAGCGTGGGCTTTAACAACTCCAATCCAGGGTGGAGATGTCAGAGCCTGAGGGACTGCTCTGTTTTATGTCACCGTGACCCCCCATTTTCTTTGTCTCTGCAGCCCATTGAAAAGCTGGTGGCTCTTCTGAACACCCTTGACAGATGGATCGATGAAACCCCGCCAGTGGATCAACCTTCTCGCTTTGGGAACAAAGCCTTCAGGACCTGGTACGCCAAACTAGACCAGGTGAGCATGTCTTTCACGTGCAGTGTTCGATGCGGCTCCTGTGGAAGGGCAGCGTGCCCGGCGGGGGCGGCAGAACAGCTCCATCATCGTGTGAGAGCCAAGCAACCTGCAGAGGAATTGCTCACATAAGCTGTGAAGGATCCTCCTCTGATGTGCATCACCCCTCAGTTGGTGCCATCTTCTCCTCTTACGAGAGCATCTGGTCCAAGGGAGCCTCTTGTGTCTTTCAGGAAGCAGAAAAGTTGGTGGCGACAGTGATCCCCAAGCATTTGGCTGACGCTGCACCAGAAGTGGCCGTGTACCTGAAGGAATCCGTGGGGAACTCCACCCGCATTGACTATGGCACAGGTACCAGGGCACATGTGCTGGTTGAGGCTTGACTTCCTTGGGTAGTGATGCTTTGGAGCCTGGTGCTGCATTTATTTAAATATGTTAGTACCACTTTTTTTGTTTTAGTGCCAGCTTGATACAAACGCCTTAATTTTCAGGTCTCAGCCCTGTGCCCAGCATGGGCTGGGACTGAGGGAGCTGGGGCTGGCAGCAGGGCTGTGCCAGAGCTAAAGCACCCTGCTCGTGTCTCAGCTGAGGAAATGTGAACCGAGCTATCCAAACTGTTCTGGGATGAGCTGTGGGATACAGCAGCCCTGCATGGCTGATCTGCCATAGGCAGTTCAGAGGGATAAAATATAATTACTTGGTTCCCATTCTAGTTCTAGCTCAAGTTTGTGTTCAGTGGGAGGTGGCTTGAGGTCTGGTGCTCCCTAGAAATGACATCACAGGTTACAGAGAGGTTTGAAATCTGAAGGTAGAAGCATTTTCCACCTAAGGACACACTGAATTGCAGGTTGGAGTAACTACACTGGCTTCAGTTAGACTTAAATCCGTAATTGTCTACATGTTCTGCTCCTCTGTCTGGAGGACAGGAGATGTGCCGAGGAGAGTGTTCTCCCCAAAACCAGGAGAGCAAGATGCTGTGGGGGCAAGGAAACTTTGGACCTGGTCAGGGAGGGAAGGAGGATGGTGAGTACAAGGATGAAGAGGCTGAGCGGCGCTCGCCAGCAGAGCTGCAGCTCGCCGGCACCAGGGGGAGATGTTGTCTTTGGAAAGGGACCCACTGCCTGGGGTTTTGTCAGCTCAGGGAGGGAAATTCAGCCTTTCCCCCTGTCCTGTGTGTCCCAAGCCAGCGGCTCATGTCCTGGCTCACAGTGGCTGGACCACAGGTGCTCTTTGTTCCTACAGTGGGAGCTGCACTTCTTGGTGGCATGGAGCTGATGATCATGTACTCTCCTTTTTTCTGTGGTCCCTTCCACTGAAAGCCATGGCTCTGTTTTTGCTGGTTGTTTCTTTCCGTTACTGTTAACTGGGGGACTGAGCTGCAGAGCCTCCACCTGAGATCCCAGCCCTTTCTGGGACAGGCTGTTCCCAGCAGCATCCTGGGATCTGTGTCCTTCCGACACAGATATTTTTGAAGCAGGAGGAAATCTGTTTATTTGCAGATGTGAGGTTCTCTTGCATCCCCTGAGCAGACAACTCTGCAGTGTTCCGCTTCCCGTGCTGTGCCAAGCTCTCGGGAAAGGCCCTGCCTTGCTCCCAGCACATCCAGTGCCAGGACTGGTTTTCCTCCAGAAATTTTTCTAACTTTTCCTCTTTCCTCAGGGTTGATTATCACCTCATGGATGTCTAGAAGTTATACTTTGGGAAGGGTGCTGTGTGGGGATGAAATATTGCCAACTCATGTCATCAGTAGGATGAGGGAGCACCTTGGGGGCAGCTGGCTGTGATTTCTGAAGAGCCGTTGTGGTGCCCACAGAGGGGGGACCAGAGACACCAGTGTCACACCTCTTTATCTCTTTTAACCAGGGCACGAAGCTGCATTTGCAGCTTTTCTCTGCTGCCTCTGCAAAATCGGTGTGCTCAGAGTGGATGACCAGATGGCCATCGTCTTTAAAGTATTTAACAGGTGAGGTAATGGCAGGAGAAGGGCTGGAAGCGTTGGGCTGTTTGGGGGCAGATCACTGCCAGAGTCCAGCTCCTCGTGCCTGAGATGCACGAGATGTTACTGCCTGTTCTGTACACCACATTCCTCCTGTAGTCTGGGCTGATTGTGTTCCCTTTCTTTCCCCTCATCTGCACACATTTGGGAGTGAGAAACTGTAAGAAGAGCCTCCTCCTGGGGTATGAGCTGGGCAAGCTGAGGGCCTTCTGCAAAGATGGGTACATAATTAGAGAACATGAGTGCTGAAGGACCTGCTGGCCTAGAGAGAAAGGGCAGAATGGACTAATTTAGACAAAATTAAGAGGCAGATGTACTTTTTAATGGACTGTACGGTGACCCCTTTTAATTTCCAAAAGAGGAGATAGCACGTTGTCTGCTAGAGGCTGAGCGCCTTTCTGGAAAGTGACTCCAGTTGAGTACACGTTACTGAGCTCTGCAGGGGTGTGTGGGTGAAGCTCTGTGCTTTCTGATGCACAGGAATATCTGGTCAGGGGATCTAACATCTCCTCAGGCATTAAAAAAAAAGGTATCTGTGAAAGAGGCTCCACAACTCCTCGAGATGTGTTTCCAGCCCAGGAGGTGGAGTTGGTAGTGATGAAACTGGTGCAATGAGTGGAGCCCAGAGATCTAATCCCAGCTGTATCACTGGTGGCATGTAAACAGTTTCCTTCAATAGTACTTCCAGCTTTAGTTTTCCACCTGAAAGGTGGGAGTAGCGGTTGCTGTACAGTGGAAGGCTTTCTGAGCTCTTTTGGAAGTTGTTGAAGGAGAGTGAGATATCAATGTTTTGTAATAACAGTGAGGATGGGGAAAGATCTGCACCAGCATAAGGCACTGCAGATAAAATAAACCTCTGCCACTTGATTTCTTAGTGAATTTGGTATTAAAAAAACACCCCGATTTTTAAAAGATGCTGGTGTTTGTTATTATACATACCAACAAGCTGCTTTCTGCTGCAGAGCAATGGAGTTTATATCCTTCTCCACAAACTGGTTGTCCTTATCCTTATGTAAGTCAAAGAAGACAGAAGACATCCTTGTCTTAATCCTTCTTTCTCTCTTTGGTCTCAGGTACCTCGAAGTAATGCGAAAACTTCAGAAGACCTACAGGATGGAACCTGCTGGCAGCCAGGGCGTGTGGGGCCTGGATGACTTCCAATTTCTGCCTTTCATATGGGGCAGTTCCCAGCTGATAGGTACTAAGAAAAATCTTCTCATGTCCCAGCCTGCCCCTGTCCCGTCGGTCTAGATTGCAAAGACAGCGGAGCTTGGGACTGACTTTTAAATGCAAATATGTCAAGTTTGTGTATAATACAGCAGAATAGTTTGCTTGGATTTTTTTTTTTCCCTCAGCTTTCCAAATAAAGCTAGCTGCTTAGGTTGGGAGCTGGAAGGCTTCATTGTACAGTACATCTGTCTTTATTGAAATGACTACAAGCTTTTTGAAAGGCGAGTCTTGTTTCTGGTGCTAGAAAACACATTTTCTGCCCTGGGGAGTTTAGCAGTTGTCCTCACTGCTGAGGCACTGGAGTGGGAGATGAGACTGAAGGGAGCAGCTCTGGGCTGATTGTGTTTCTTGTGAAAGGGGGCAGGACAAGGCCTGATTTAATTTGATCGCAGAAGCCGGGGTGCCATGCAGGTTACTTTCTGTTGTCTCTTTTTAGACCATCCAAATCTGGAGCCTCGGCACTTTGTTGATGAGAAGGTGGTAAATGAAAACCATAAAGACTTCATGTTCCTGGAGTGCATCCTCTTCATTACAGAGGTGAGCGCTGGGAGGTTTGTCCTGCAGGGAAGTTCTTTTGACATTAGATACTTGGCTCTGGCTGTGGTTTTCTTCCTTTGCTTGTTTGTTTGCTCTGACGGAACCGTGTGGAGGAATTGTTGTTGCATGTCTGAGGCGCTCTCCTTGAATGAGTCGAGACAGGGATATTGAGAGGAAAGTATAATTAAGCTGGACGGGTGTGGATTGCAGTTGAAGGGAGCTGTAACAAGAGCAAACAAATAACCCGGGATCATCACTTGGATCAGTCAGTGGGAACTTGGATGGAGAAAGCTGATGCCTGCAAGTGTGCTCGGAAGATGAAGTAGGAGCTGCAGAACGTCTGGGCTTGCCAAGAAACCCTCCCTTCCCTCCAGCCGTTGGGTGCTGCCTGGCAGGCCCTGGGCTTTAGCGCGGGCTCCCAGACCTCTATGCAGCTTGGTCTCCTCCAGATTCCACCAAAAGCTCTACCCATTAAACACACCTTACTCACAAACGCGAGCGGAGATGGTGCTGAGGTTCCCCCAGCTGGCAACGCTGTCAGGATCATGTTTCTGCTCTGTGGCCCTTGGGTGAGGGGCTGGCGATGCTCAGCGTGTTGCCAACCGAGAGCAGCGTTTCTCCACAAGGGAGCTCGCGGCTTTCTGTCCTCAGCTGCTGTGTTTCTGCCGTTCCTCGTGCTGCACGGTCTGGGCAAGGGGAGCAAGAACCACCCGCTCTGTTGTGGCGAGGGATTTCTTGTCTCTGGCAAGAGAGAGTTGATGGGATTAATTTTGAAGGACAAAGTGCGGTTCTTCCCTTTGTTCTGTTCGCTTTCCCCCTTCCTCACCTCTCTAATTTAGTGATTAGATGAGAAGGGAGGTTACAGAGTATGAACTTAGCCTTTCACGTTGGGAATTTTCATAGGAGCCTTTGGCCCAAACCCCAGGAGATGCTCAGTCAGGTACTGCTGAATCTAGTAGAGTTTGTTGGTACTCAGCACCTCACAGGGTTTAACCCTTTAAACAGAATTAAATCACGCCATGGGTAGTAAAGAGGCACTGATGGAAGAGATCGAGAGGAGGGATGGAAAGCGGGAGCCAAGATACTCTTAAGATTTATTTATTTGGGCCCCTGGAATATCCAGACAGTGCACTGACCTGTTAAAAACGTTTAAACCTGCAACTCTTGACACGTGTGTAGAAAATTCTGCAGTACACAGGTGACACGTGAAGTTTAAAACACAAAACACCATCCTGCTTCTTCAGCTGCTGCTTTTGCCTGCGGAAATTTGCTCTTTAGTAGACTGAAAATAAGTGATTTCACCTAATTTTCAGTATGTTTGTTCAGAATCATGGAATTGGGTGTTTCTGCTGTGTTCCTCAGTGCCACCTGGTGGCAGGGAGCCCTCCCGGCCTGAGCCGCTGAGGGATGGCAATAACCCGCATTATCAGCTGCATGGCATTTTCAATCCATCTTCGTGCAAACACTTTTTAATTGTTTTGGTAATGATTTTGCTTATAAAGTTTGATTTTTCTCCTCCAAATGCCTGGGAAGGCCGGTACTGCCACTAGAGGGGGCTGAGCCAGCCTCCAGTGCCTCCAAATGCTTCCTCTCCAAAATCAACAACAAAACAAAATAGCAAGGAAAAAGATAGAAGGGATTAAAAGACTTTAATAAATGAACGGTACTATTTTCTTCTGAGCTTTCCAGCTGGAAACAACTCTCCTTTAAAGGTGTTAAACACATAGCAAACACCGCAGCGGTTCCCATAGAGGGTCTGGTACGTCTCACCGACATGAGAGCGGGTTTTGTTTCCGCAACCTACAACGGAGGCCCGTTGTTTTCTTTCAAGTGAGAGAATACTCTCTTGAGCAGGTATTTTTTGCAGCCCCTGGGTGACGTTTCAGGGACATGAATATACACCATTGTGGTGTTTGCTGTGCGTATATTTAAAGCGTATATTTAAAGCAGCAGTGAGACGATGTCCAGGCTGAACCCACCACGGCATCTTCCTCATCCTCCTTACAGCAGCATCGGCAGCGAGCCTTGTGTAAGCTGGGCTGCCCTTGGGAAATCCGCGGGGTGGTTTTGGACCTGAACGCATGGTTCTGGAATAGGACGAGGTTTATGGAGCCGGCTGGGACTCAAGAGGTCCCCTTGCTGGCCAAAACACTGCAGGGTGTGCGTGTGGTACCCGTGAGGATGAGGAGGATTTGGGAGCGTCACTGTGGCGGGGCTGTGTGTGTTTTTGCAGGACAGGGGTGCCAGGTATGATTGGCGTGATTGCCCAGATGCTGCTCCGAGAGCCCAGGCAGCAGGAGTTTCAGCTTCAATCTGGCTTCTAAATTTGGAGGTTTGGGAAGGGAGGGCTCGGGTTTCTGCTGGAAGGGAAGGAGCTGACAGGAAAGCACGGCCTCAGCTGTCCCCCTCCCCCCGGCACTGACAGAGGAACCATTTACAAAAGGCCGATTCTCTTGGGAACCGAGAGGCAGGAACGCCGCGTCTGTGAGTAATTTCCTGCTCAATATGGCTGCTCTGACTCACTCCATTCCCCTGGGGTCACTGCGGGACTGCAGCGCTCGCTGCCTCTCGCTCTCCCCCCACAGCTCTCCCTCTTTGCCCTTTGTGGGTGGAAGGAGATGATTTTTTTTGTTTTCCCTTTATTTTCCTTTTTCCCCAGTTTGAAACCGTAGCCAAGCTATCCCTCGCCGGGCACCACAGGTGAGGAGGGCCCAGGTGGTGGCTGATGCAAACTGCGGCCCCGCGAAGGGCGGCGATGCTGGAGGAGGGTTTGGCGTCAAAACACACTCAGCAAAACCTCTCATATGGGGACGGGGATGCTTCGAGCAAACCGCCTGGTGCTGAGCTCCTGGCGGCCTTTAACCCACCGGTGCCAAGTCCTCACACTTTGTGTCTCTGTGCGTTTTATCTTGGGTCCGCAAGTAAAGCGCACACGGCAGAGGGGAGCGGGAAGGGCTGAGAGGCTCATCTGTCACCCTCAGCTCACGAGAAGCGCTGAGGGGAAGCGGAGACGCGTCTGCGCTCTCCGGGCAGCAGGAAAAACTACCTGCCTGCTTCTCCCAGTGCTCAGCCCCGAGCTCAGCAGGTTTGAAACGTTGTCCTCCAAACCGGGAGGCCTTTGGGTTCCGTCCAGCCCTTCCCCTCTCTTTTTCTTTCTCTGCAGCAGGCTGGTGCCACACAGACCTTGCAGAAGGGCGGCAGCAATTTTCCAAAGCAGATTGCTTGGCCTTGGTTGTTTTTCCGGTGGGCAGAGAGGTGATTTTGGAGGCTTTTTTCCCCACCCTCGCTCCAGGCCTGTGCGTGTGTGGAGGGAAGGGGTTAGTTTTTTAGCCCTGAGTCGAGAACGAGAGTCCAAGAGATTCCTCTCTCCCCACGCTCCTTTTTAGCGTGAGCTTCGGCCTTGTGGTTTCTGATGTCATGGGAACTTCGCTCAGGCAGAGTGGCTGCCTTGTGTTTCTTTTTCTCCCTGAGGGTCTGTTTTTGTTCATGGAGGAGAAGGAGAGACAACTACCCAGGGAATCTACATGCAACTCCCTCCGTTCGTAGCTTCCTCCCTGCCCTCCCTCCTCCAAACCCCTCGCCCTGGCAGGAGAAACACTGGAGTGTAAAAAAAGAAAGCAAAATAAATGTAAAGATGTAAAGCATCTGCTGCAAGCTGGCAACTCACAGCTCCGAAGCCGGTTTGGAGAGTGGGATTGGAGCGTGTCCCCCTGCTCCTACCTCCCCCAGACCCTCCTGTGCCAGAGGCAGGTGTGGAACGGGCTGCGGACACCGGAGCTGCTGCCAACCCGCGCTGCCCTCTGCGCTCAGGGAAGGCAGCGGTGGTTTGTCGCGGCTGCTTGTTGTTGATCTGAATGGGGAATGAGTCATTTTCTTGGAAAGCCCAGCAGTGCTGCACTGGGAGGGTTCTGGGTAGAATAGGAACAGCGTTGAGCCAAGCTTGACTTGGAGAGGGGAAAGAACAGGACTTACATGGGGCTTTTTTTAATGCGGTCATTAAAAGGGAGGTGTGCAGAGGGAGGTGCGTGGCAGGAAAAAGCTTGATTTTCTTGGGGAGAGGGGGAGCTGGGTTGCCATGGCTTCGTGTGATGTGGCCGTGGCGGGGAGGGCGCAGTGAGGGGGCTGGTGCGTGGGTCACAGGGCTTGGTGGGAACGTTTATTGGGAGAGAGCGCGGGCGTGAGTCACGGCGAGCGCAGGAGCTCCCGGCCGGCCCCGCTCCCTCACCCCGCGCTCGCGTCTCTCTTGCAGATGAAGACGGGTCCCTTTGCCGAGCACTCCAACCAGCTCTGGAACATCAGCGCTGTCCCCTCCTGGTCCAAGGTCAACCAAGGCCTCATCCGCATGTACAAGGCCGAGGTGAGCACCCCGGGCAGGGGAGGCTGCTTGGCCTCACGCCTCTCCCACTTCACTGCGGGTCAGCCCTTCTCTGCTGCTCCTTGGGTGGGGGTCCTGTCGCAGCTGCTGCTCCCCTGTGCTGGACGTGCCTTGGGAGCCCTTGGCAGTTCAGGTGCTGCTGGTTAGAAAGAAGCTCCTGCCCACCTCCTGTCTGCCCCAAACCAGTCCCAAATGGCCATTCCTTGCAGACATGAGTTTTGTCTTCCCATAGTGCAACTTGCAGGTCTTCAAATTAGGGCCAATGTCTTCACCTGCTTGTCCTTCTGATGCCCACACTGCTATTTTACCAGCTGGAGGAAACTTAGTTTAAATTATCATGCTGTGTTTCAAGAGCCCCAGAGCAGGCTCAATGCTTCCTACCCATCTCCCCTCACTTTGAGTCTCATATGTACCATGTGCCCAACCAGCGAGGCTACAGCAGCCTCTCCAGCTTGGCCACCCTCCACATGCTGGGGCTCTGCTGGTGCTGCCCCAGCTGCGCTTTCCTGGCAAACCCTGACCTGGGGAACCAGGAACTGGGCAGTTTTGGCTCTCCCTTATCTCTCCTTCCTGCTCGAGCTAACCCTGAGCTTGAGGAAGCAGGACAGGAACTGTCACATCTGGGCCTCTGGAGGGAAATAGCCAACAGGCAGCATCTCTTGCTGGGCAGGATGGGACCGTATTGGGTGCACTGAAGATACTGGAGGAGCAGGGATGGTGCAGCTGCCTGGTGCACCCAGGGAGACTGCTGGGGCTCAAAAGAGTTAATCCTACACCTTGTGGTCTCTGCTCATGTCAACCAGGCTCCTGCTGCTGGGACATATGGCAGGGGCTCCTCGGGCAGCTCCGCTCAGGCCCAGCGCACAAAGGGGTTAACTGTGCTGAACTCGGTGCTCCCTCCCCCAGCCCTTCCTCTGCTGTACATCCTGTGTTTAGGTTCCAGGCCACATACCTCTCTAATCTTCGAGGTGTCACTCCCAGGCCGCTGGCTCCTTCCGCCTCCAGCTCAGCTTTCCTCCGGCCCTCCAAAGAGGAGAAGCAAGCGGGGCTGGGGGTTGACCCCCTCAGCTGGCTGCCCCTCGGAGGGGCGTCCCTGGGCTGCCCCTCTGGGACTGCCCTTGCTCACAGCTCCATCACGGAGCTGGAGATGCTGTGAGCTGGGAAACCTGAGCTGGAGCCTCTGGAGTGAGATCTGGAGGGGCTTGGGGGGTCTGGAGGGAAGACCGCAGCCCTGGGAGTGCTGTTGAAGTGAAACGTGGGTCTCCTAAAGCCTCAAGCCTGAGCATCGTCTGCTGCTGCCTCGACAGCCCTTCCTTTCCTTTGGACCAGTTCCTTCTCACGCTGTTTGGGTGCTCCTCTGGCACCCCACGTGCCCCATGCTGTTTGCGTGCTCCTGCCTGGTGCCCCACGTGCCCTGTGGTGCTCCCACCTCGTGCACCACATATGTGGCTGGAGATGACAGGGATGTGCCCACGGTGCAATGTGCGTGTCCACTGATGTCTTGGGGCCACCACGTGCTGGGGACAGCGCAGCTGGGGGACCCTCCAGAAACCGGGAGAGTCTCTGGCGCTTTTAGGTGCACCCAAGACATGGGCTTTACTGGAGTCCTTGGTGTGTTCTGAATAATGATGTTCTGTGTGGAAATGCTGGATCCTGTACTGGTGTGTTTCTGGAAGTATCTAGAGATGTAGCTGTGTCAAGGGGAGAGTGCAAAAACTGCTATGATAATGACACAGAATTAGGCTAAGGTGTAGAAAACATTGAGTCAACCACAGCACTTTGAATTTAGTTGTTTCCTCAAAGAACATTTGTAGATTTTAAAGGAATATTCTAAGCACGTTATCCTCGGGCAGCAGTGTCCTCTCCTGGGTCCGCTTGGCATCTGTGTTCAGATGTGGGTGAGGAGAGGGGAACAGAGTCCTCTCTGGTTCTTTCTATCTGCTCTGGGAGTCTCCCAGCCCGCTGGTGGCCCAGCTGCTCCTGCCTGGCTTAGAGATGAGCGGAGCATGGATGCAGCAGCGCGGCTGAGCAGGGCTTTCAGTTACGGTGCTCCTGGTCGTGCGGATTTTACCGACGTTTCCAACTAGAGGGTCTCTCGTTGATTTTCTGGGAATGACACAATGTTCAGGAGCCGCTGAGGCTTCATCCTTTGCAAACTGAGTCCCGGGTGTTTCAGGCTGGGCACCCACTGCCACTACTGAAGATCTGCTCTGTTTGCTGCTGGCTCCCGGAGCGAGTTTCTGCTTGAGGTACCCAGCTCTGCAGCCTCCCCCATTGCAGCCCTGCTCCGATGAGCCACTGCCAGCGTTAGCAGGAGATGCGTGAACCAGCAGCGCCCGGGTGCTGACGTGGGTCTTTGTCCAGCTGAAGGCGGCAGCTCCTGAGGCAGAGCTCAGTCTGCGGTATTAAGGAGATGGAAGGTTTGGGGTTGTGGTGTTGAGTTTTGTCTGACTGGATAAGGTGAAGGCAAGATTTCCTTTTTTTTTGTCCCCTCCCCCCCTTCTCCCTGCCCCTCTGATCACCCGTTGCAATTAGATCAGGTGAAATCAGACACTCGAATGGAGGCTCTGGCTCCTTGACACGTCTGGGGCGACCAAGAAGTGCTGGGTGCCGGGCGGCACTGACCGTGACCAGCTTTGGAGCGGAGGCAGCGGCAGAGCGAAGGGGTCACTTGGTAGAAGCAGAGCAGGAGAAATCAAATGCTCACTCACAACCAGCTCTCACTTGGCAGGAGCAGGGCAGTCCCCAGACCTGATTCATTTCAAAAGCACTCTGGATGCTCTGTCTCTTCTGTCCCCTCCACGGGATGACTTCAAGCAGCCGACAGAAAGCTGAGGTGTGGCTGTGTGGCTGGGAGCTCTTGTCTGCACTCGGGTGCTCCGGGGTGCTTGCTGCAGGGTCTGCGATGGGCAGTAGACTGAAGACCATGTGTCTTCAGCTCTGCGTGTGTTTATGAAATCTCAAATGTGTCTATTTATAATATAAATATAATGGGTGAAGACATGCTCGCTTGGAAGTGCAAGGGCTTTTCTTATTCTCACCATCAAAGGCAAGTGGAGAAGTCGACAGAGTGTGGTTAAAGCAGCAGCCTTGATGTTTTTCCCCTGAGCCTGCTTTTGAGTCTCCTGACCTTTCCTTCTCTGCTGCAGTCAGTCGGGAAATACTTTCCATTGTAACTAATCTAGTCCTAGTTCCATCTTTAAAGGTTGGACCCGATGCATGTTTCTACTCCCCAGTTGAGTCCTGAGCAGATCTTCAAGGTGAACAAGGTGATGGCAAGAAGAAAATAAGCTTATCTCCTCCATTGAGCTCGTGTTGGCCAAGTTTCACCCACAAGTGATGCAGGGAGGGTCCTGTCTCTTGGTACCTCTAATAATCCAGTACATTTGTGCTAATCCTGCTGGACAGAGGAGGAGAAGTTTCTCTACTTGTCTCTTTTTGGGCTGACAATGTGTTAAGTGGAACGGATACCCATTCTTCCCACTGATGGCAAAGTCTCTTCATCCAGAGCCCAAACCAGTCTGATCTTCCGTGGGACCCCTTGGAGCTGGCTGGGCTGACATTTCTAGTTGTCAACATCTCCAGTATTCATTTCTCTCTGTTCCTCCCTCACTTCACTGCCATCCAGTGCTGTTTCCTCAGAGGGTTTGTCTAAGTGGCCATGCTGGGAGATGGTGGCAGATCTGAGCATCCCACGCGTTAGGAAGCTTTGAAAGTGATGTGCCCTGGTGCTCACAGGACTTATTTCTCCTTGATGCCTCGCCATGGAGCTGGTGGTTTTCTGCATGGCTGTTATTCCCCAGGAGCGGATGCTTTCACCACCTCTAAACTTGCTTTGGCTCCGGTGTGCTTGTGAGCAGTTTGGTTGTGCTGGAACCAGCTGTCTGACCTCTGGCTCCAGAGGAATTACCATAGGTCTGGGCTTCTGAGCTTCCCCGCTGCCCTGGGGAGGGGGAGGATCTTCCCTAGGGGGGATTCTGCACTTCTCAAAGGGTTTGTAGGGTGAAGCTCTTCAAAGATCAGCTTGAGCAAGGAGGGGTGGTGCGAGAGAAAGCTGCTGACATAAACATGCCTCTTCTGCTCGTGCTCCAGGCCTGAATTTCAGCAAGTGGAAGGCTCTGGCTAAAGGGAAGGGGATTCTCGGGTGTTACTGAGCTGAGGAACCTCATGGAAATGGGGGGAAATCCTGGGACTGACCCCCCTGTTTGCGTCTGAGCTCATTATCTCCTGACCCCTGGGACAGGATGTAGCTCTGGCTGCCTGTGTACGGTGGAAACATCTCCTGAATTCACCCCTCTTTATCTCCCCTCCCGCAGTGCCTGGAGAAGTTTCCCGTGATCCAGCACTTTAAGTTCGGCAGCCTGCTCCCCATCCAGCCTGTGACGTCCTAAGGAGGCCGCGGGAGGAGTCGAGGCAGTGGAAGACGTAGCGCGACGCTCTTCCTCCTCCCCTCACCCCCTCCTCATCACCTCGCCCGTCACATGCAGCCCATTCATTCCTGCACATCCTCATCGGCAACCACAGATCCAAAGCGACTCGCTGGCCTCGCACGGGAGACGGGACCCGGAGCAGCTCCTCCTGCACGTCCCCAGCATGGGGATGTCTCACCAGCGGCCGCACCGGGGCTGTGCTTCTCCGCTCCACACGTCCACGGGCAGCGTGACGGCCGTGAACGGCTCTGGGAATGGGGTTTGAGTTGGGACTGCCTCGCTTCCCTTCCTGGGAGGAAGGGGGTG
Organism: Patagioenas fasciata; assembly: GCF_037038585.1. Lineage (NCBI taxonomy): Eukaryota > Metazoa > Chordata > Aves > Columbiformes > Columbidae > Patagioenas > Patagioenas fasciata. The sequence continues at coordinate 6,840,355 of NC_092539.1, forward strand.
TGGAAGGGAGGAAGGCACGTGTGTATGTGTTGGGCAGTGGTAACTGCAATTTCCCTTTTGAATTTCATTGAAGTTTCCTGTTGCTGTTTGGTTTGGGAAACCACTGCGAGGGGTGAGGTGTGAGCCTGCGCGTGGCTATGGGCCTCTGCTTGCACGGGGGGGTCTGAAACGGGTAAAGGGAGTTGTAGGGAAGGTCTGTGGGTTGCTGAAAGCCCAGGATACCATCTGCCCCTTACTCTGGGTAAGGAAAGCCCATCGTCGCTCCATCTCTTCTGCGAGGTTCCCGGGTCTCCCTTTTCCTGTCCTGCCTCTTCCCTCGGGTGCAGCTGGGAACTCGCTGGGCTGCGGGGGTCTGAGCTGGCTCTGGAGCTGGAGACAAAGTCCCCGGAGGGACCTGGCTTTGTGAGAACAGCTATGCAAGGACACTGCTCGAGCAGCGCATCCTCAGGCTCCCTCTTCATGGGCACAAAACCTCACATGTTCGCACACATTCATTGCTGGGTCCAACCTGCCCTCTTCACTCCTGTTTTCTCCTCCATGCTTTGCTGTCCTGGGGCCGGACTGGCCTTGGTGGCACAAGGTGACCGTGGTTGCTGCTGCTTGGTCATAAATTGTAGCGACAGCCCCGTAGCAAAGGGATTTCCCCACAAAGCAGCATCTTCCCCAGTGCTTTTAGGGAGGCATCCCCTGAGCAAAGGCAGCATGGGGGGTGAGCATGCAGCTTTACACGTGCTTATATACTTGTGCTGGAAACAAACAGCATAACTGGCCCAGGACGGTGGGATATACCTGGAAAAAGCTCTTTCCCGTTGTCATTACCTGGTGGTGTTGCTGTGCTGGACCTCAAGCGGAGGGACCAGCAGCCGTGTCTCCGAGGCAGGTGACAGAATTGGGGACGTGGTCTGGGTCACACCAGCAGCGTCACTGGGAGGGCAGGAGCAGCTGGTGCTGGGTTTGAGATGAGCTGCCATGTCTACAGGTCTTGACCCAGGTGGTCCACAGCTTTGCAGCTGGAGAGGGGCTGTGTCTTCTTTGCGTTCCCAGGCCACGTGTGGGGGGACAGGGGCTCTGGTCTGGTGTTTGGTGGGGGTCAGGGGCAGTTGTGATCTGGACCTACCTGCTCCCTCTTGTAAAGGTTCTCGCAGACGCTCCGGAGGGAGAGCAAGAAGAGTCTAAATGAAGAGGCAGTGAAATGCAGAGCTCAAGCAGAGCTTCCCAGCGCTGCTCCTGGCTCAGCCCCGGGCAGGAGAGGACAAGAATCTTTTGACCTGCCTGAAACAACTCTCTAAATATGCATTTTAAATGAAAACAGAAGACTGGAGTTTAGTCTTGTTTTACTCCTAAATGGGACATGCGTTTTTGTCTTGCCTTCCCAAACGGATCCGCTCCTGGAGGTCTGTGTGCTCGCTGAGACACGATGAGTTGGTCTCTGATGGAGCAGTTTAGCAGCCAGCGCCTGGATCAGAGACCCCAGGCATCTCCCTGTGTCCCCTCGTATCACTGGGTGGCCTTTCGCGGGTGTCACCATGCTGTATGTAGATGTTAAGTGTCTGGCTGAGCTAAAGCCCCTGGTTTCCCAAAGCCACCCAAGGGTCAGGAATGCACCTCCCCATGTCATCTGATGGAAATGGGGCTTCCATGCGAAAGGATGGGTGGAAATGTTGACATCCACGCGTGGAGGGACACCAAGAATGTGAAATACAGCACCAAAGTGTGGGGAGGTGCCTCCTTCCCCTGCAGCCGCTGCTCCCTGGGCTTGGGACCCACCAAGGAGGCTCATGTAGAGCTCTGTGCTTCTGGATTCCTCAGTCTGCACGTCTGCCCTGCTAGGGATTTTTGGACTTCAAGCATCTAATTCTTGTTTAAATCATATCACCCGGCTTGGCACGTGCCCTCATCGCATGTCAGCCGGCTGCTTGCCTTCCTCTGGCTCCCACCGACGTCCATCCCAGGTCCTCTGCTCCTTGCTGAAGCAGCAGCTCCAGCACCTCTTCCCACATCATGGTTTTAAAACCTCCGTGTTTTGCAGCAGTGACTGTGTTGGTCCCTCTCAGCTGGGGGTTTGCTCGCGCTTTGGGAGCGGAGCCGGTGAGGGTGACGCTGGAGCCTTGGGCACAGGGCAGAGGCTGCGGAGGCACCAGCTGTGCTGCTGGTCGAGCTCTTGCTTGCGCAAAATTGGCTCGTTATTAAACTGCATGAAGCAGATATATCCAGTCTGTAGCCTTCCTAGGTCTCTTTGTCTCATATAGAATATTCTATTTATTTATTTAACTTCGCTATGTCCACCCTGCTCTCCCCCAGCTTGGATGTGGCAGGCAGGTGATGTACGCAGCCTGTTCCCGGGCCAGCGAATCCCTCCTGGAACCCAGAGATGCTCCCAACACAAGGAGGTTTGAGCCTTGTTTCTGAGGCAGGGGGAGAACTGGAACCTTGTTCTTCAGCTGTTTTTCCTGTCCTACCGCAGGGGCTGACTCAGGACTTCCAGCATCAGTTTAGCTCAGCAGCTTTGTTGGATTTATAGAGCAAATTATACCTGGACCTTCTCAGGAGTGGCCGGAGCTCGCGTAGATGTGCTTAGCGAATGCCAGTTTTCTTGTCGCTGGGTTATATCTTCTCGGTCGGCGCAGGCCAGCTGCCTGAGTGCGTGTTGCTAAAAGCGGCAGCAGCGTGGAGGGATGGATGGGGAGCAGAAATGTCATCTCGGATCACAGATGTTTTCTTTGAAGGCACTCGAATTCGTCTTAAACGCGTCCCTTGGTGGACGTGGCGCGCGGTGAGGGGGAAGCAGACGTCGTGTGGGTTTCTCACCATCTTCCCGCGCAGCCCCCTGACCAAGCCAGGGTTTTTAAATGCAGTTTTCAGAACTGGATCCTTTGCGGTTGCAGTACGTGGGCTGGTTGGTGTTTCTGTTTAGCAGCTGTTGTCTTTACATGGGGCACGTTTCGCGAATCGCCGTCAACCTTCCCCCGTCTCTTTCTTTGCAGCCCTCCTTTATAAATGATCGTTCGTGGCAGCCAGTAATAAATGAAGTAAGAGTAAAGAGAAGCAGCCTCGTGCGGTGATAGTAGTAAAAGAATAAAAAATAGAACTGTTTCATGCCATTGTTGCTGTATTAACTTGTCCCTGGTGTGCGGCTCGGTTCCATTACCTAGCGCCGGGCTCCTGCTATTAAATAAACAAAGAAATCCCCTCTGCAGGACCAGCATTGGTTGAGCAGCAACATCTGAGCTGGCGGTTTCCAGGACCAAGATGTGCTCTGGACCCCGAGGAGCTGGTGTGGAACCCCAGCAAGCCCTGGACTCCACGCTGGGTCCCTGCAACCACGTCCCAAGGGAGGGAAGGAGGCAGAAATGGGTGGGAAAAGGTGGAATTGGTGATTAATGACAACTGCTAATGTAACCTGGACTTTCCCCCCGCTGATGTGCCGGGGGAACCTTTGGTGGTTGAGAAGCTTGTGGGGATCTCGCTGCTTCAACAAGGACTCTCCTGGCTCAGATGTAGAATTTAACAGGGCTTTTGGAGGCTGTTTCATGTTGTAATAGCCAAGAGGAGAGATCTTAATCCTTTAACGCTGCTTCCCCTTCGGTGGACGAGCCATCTTCCCATTGACATTGGAACAAACTCCTGGAGTGTCCTGGGGACAGACGCGTCTTTCCCTGGGCTGATCTTGTAAAATTGGTGCCAAACTTCCAACTAGGATGAGCCAGATTGACAAGGGGCTGTCTCCATGTCAGATTTAGCGAGGGCTGAACCAGGACAGGCATCTTCAGCTTGGAGATTCCGAAGAGCACGAGGCTGTGAGGAGGCTTTGGGGGTAAGGGAAGGCTTTGGAAGGGGTGGAGTGGATGCTTGTGCTGCTATAAAAAGCCTGGGCTTGGGAACATCTGCATCAACTGGCTCTGCACAGGGTGTAAGTACAGTCATGGCTAAAACGGAACCGAGTCACTCCCCATGCTCCCGGTTGCAAGTGTAACACAGAAAATAAATAACATGGAAATCCCTCATCGGAATTTGGGCTCCTTAATGCTCCAGGTGTGCAAACCCATGGAAATGGGGTCTTGTGCTGGAGGCCCCGATCCAGCGGCGCTGAGGTGTGTGTTTGAGTTCTCCTAAAGACATACTTGCTTTTATAAAAACAGGTTTAGGGATATGGATTTGCTGAACCTACGAATGGAGGAAGGAGAGAAAGCAGAGGAGCAGTTCCCTGTCAGTTCTTCTGTTCCTGGGGCACCTGGGAGAGATGAACCCCAGCAGGCGGCACTGCGCAAGTCAAGGTACCCGAATTACCTCTTTTAACATGAATTCCTCCCAGTTTTATGTGTGTAAACTTTATTTTTGGAGGTGGTGAGGTCTGTAGTGCCAGATCCCAGCTGGTGAGTGGTTGTGTGGCTGTGGAGCATTTCATGTACACAGAGTCATTGAGACCAACCGGCTGCACCTCCGTTAGACACAATGCTTTGGTTTCTGGTGCTAATGCTGCTAAAGGAAAGGTATGTTGTGCTACTTGCCTATTTTCCTAAGAGTCAATATGTCCTATAATGGCTACAAACTATAAAATTGACTTGGTGTGGTGGCTAGAAGGAAATTCCAGCTAGATTGAGAGATACTGGAGCATATTCTTTTATGGGGTTCTAGCTGATCGATGAAAGCAACTGCTCTGCAAAGGGTCTCGCTCTTCCCTGTTCAGAGCGTATGCCTTTAAAAATATTAGTTTAGGTATTACACATCTGCTTTCAAAAAATTCCCTTGTAGGCAAGAATAAAACTTACAAAAAGGCTGTTACAGAGATCATCAGCTCTCTATTAGATAGCTGGGAATATGCTCCACTAGCACCAGAGTTTAGTCTTCTCCAAATTACTGTGGAGGATTTGACTGTATCTTGCTGATCCATCCACATTTTAATTTCCTCTGCACGGATACATATTGCAGGATGCTGGAAATCCCCAAGCCCACTGGAGCTGCAAGACTGGATGTTTCATCCTGTAACACCAATAAAATGTTAATGCATACTAATAGCAACAGCAAAGGGGTTTATGGAGCAAGCTTGGAAGTATTTTATAATTGCCAGGGTATCCGTGTCACAGAGAATTTGGGGTTAGAGTCATCAAGTATTGCGCTTTGTCAACAGAGGCAAAGAAAACCCCTCAAATGTACCTCAAACCTACTAATTTTTATAATTAAAGGGAGAAGATAGAAGATGGGTCCCTGGGGAGAGAGTCGAACATAAATTGCATATACATGAGCACGCTGCCCACTGGTGGGGATGGATTCAGAAGTGGGTTCAGTTGCCTCCTCTCCCACAGCCCCTGTCACCTTAACTGAGGACATGGCCTCGCTTTCCCACCTGGAGACCAGCAATAAAAGCACCGCCCTGCTTTGTAGACCTGGTAAATCTGGGCGTGAGGCAACATAAATAAATCAGGAACGTGAAATCCAGGGAGCTGGAGCATGGGTTGGTTTCTCCACATGTTGTGCTGCCTGGCTGGAGCGTCTCATGACTTCCAGTGGTTCCTGACGTTTCTGTGCAGCCCAGATAGGTGGTGTGACCCTGGTTACTGCAGCCTAGGATGCCAGAAAATAGAGGTAAATTTGAAACTGGGGTCAGAGGGACCAGCTTTCCTCCATCTCACGGTGTTTCCGTGTGCTGCTCTTGCTGGAGCCCTTTGTCCTGCCTGTCCTGACCGTCCGGCTCTAGGATGCTCCAGTCACTGCCCGCTGGTGTTGAAGGACCGTGGGACAGATAAATTCGTGGTGGGGCCATGGAGATCATGCCCTGTGAGAATCACCACGCTGGGAACCACCGACCCGCCCCGGCTGGTGATCAACTCCTCTGTTTCTCACGCCGGACCAGAGCGTGTGGTCTCCGTGGTCCACGGGCAGAAGGGGAAGAGCCTGGGTGACCGCAGAGCTGCTTGTTCTAATAGACGTGCTCCAAAACCTGGGGCTTTTCCAGAGTCAACAGATCTGAAGCCAAGGTATAAACCAGAGGCATTGCCTAACCCAGCAGGCACCAGAGGGCCAAGCTGAAGAAGCTCAGCGTGTAAATACTTCTCAAACAACGTTAGACTGAGTTAATCCAGCACTAGCTCTGGGGGGACAGGCTGAGGGCCCTTATCTCTCCATGTCACTGAGCCCGAGGACGGAGCCCAGCGTACAGCGCCGCGGAGCCTGAGGTCTTTGCATCCCAGCTTTTGGGGCTTTTTAATCATGTTGTTTCCTTCTGGTTCACACGGGAGGGGAAGAGCTGTTTGTGGTGCCGTGGGGACCAACAGAGTGGTCTTTGCTGGGGAGTGATGGGTGATGGAGGAGAGCAGCTGGGACGTTGGGGTTGTCCCAGGCTCTGGTAGGACAAGACCCAGGGTTCTGCTTTACCCCTGCATGGGGTCATCCCACATCCCGAGTCCTGTGGGAAGCTGTCGTGGTGATGGTTTGTTCATCGTGTCGTGGCGATGGTTTGTTCATGTTGTAGTGATGGTTTGTTCATCGTGTCGTAGTGATGGTTTATTCATCGTGTCGTAGTGATGGTTTGTTCATCGTGTCGTAGTGATGGTTTGTTCATCGTGTCGTAGTGATGGTTTGTTCATCATATTGTAGTGATGGTTTGTTCACCATGTCGTGGCGATGGTTTGTTCACCGTGTCATGGCGGTGGTTTGTTCATCGTGTTGTGGCAATGGTTTGTTCATCCTCACCAGGGCATGGACCTGGCTGGGCGAGGAGGAGAAAATAATAATTGTGTAGAATTTCATTGGGGAGCTTGAAAAGAGGCAATTTTGTGAGCAAACAGTCGCCTCTCGGAGCAGAACTTCCCTGTCTCCAATTTCAAAATTCCATTCACATCAACATCCACTTTCATGTTGTAAAACCTGGGGAAAAAAGGAGAAAAAAAAAAGCAGCTGCACACGTTTAAATGCAAAAGCCTTATTTTGGTGAGGAGAAGAGGGGGAAAGCACTGCTTTGGTGGTAGTTTATTAAAAAAACAAGCCCCCCAAAAGAAACTGTAGAAATATTCAGGGACCTGGGACCGATGTGGCTGAGCGCGAGTGGGGCTGAGAAGTGGCTGCTGGAGTCCAACCCCGACCATAAAAGATGGAACTTTTCCTGTACCCGGCTTGGGGAGAGCGTAAAGCAGCGTTGGCCAGGACCAATTTCAGAAGCGCCTCTGACTCCGCACCGCAGCCACCGTCCCCATTTCGCACATCAGAGAGGCAGGAGCAGGGGACAGGGTACAGATGCTGGGTAAGTCCCTGTGAATTTGACATGGCAGGAGCGGGGGGAAAACGCTCCCCTCCCTGCCACGGGTGCAACCTGAAGGGGACCTGCGGACCGGGTGAGAAGGGGCAGGACATGGAGCAGCTCCAGTCATGGAGCAGCACTGGGGAATAGGTACCTGGCTCCAGGGCATTTTGCAGGGCGAAGAGAGTGAACGGTGTGTGCACAGAGGTGGTTCTCTCTGTTGTGACACTGCAGGATCCCCCCAACTCTCCTTGCTCCCCCCGTCTCTCACAGCTCTTTGCCAGCCAAACTACACCCGTCCCCTTGCAGGACCCTCTGTGCCGTGTCCTGCTCTGGGGCTGCTGGGCACACAATCATGGTGATCCCCCTGCTGAGGGGGCACTAACAGGAAAAGGGACATGGAAGGATTTTTAGGGTCAAACTCTGCCATCAGCAACACCAAGGTTGGGCAGCACAGGGGCAGGTTGAACCATGCTGGGGGGGCAGATCTGGGGTGGGGACGGATGCTGATGTGGGAGCAGAGCTCACAGCTGGGCTGAGGGCATCTGGGGGTGACAGCTGAGCTCCCCCAGACTTGGGGACCTCCTGCTCCAGCCCATCTGTTCAGCATCTCCCACCGCGGGGAGGGACTGGAGGGTGGGGGGCTGAGGAGGCGGGTGCCAAATGGGGTGCACAGGGCACAGCCCTTTCCCTGCGAGCACCCAGTGCCGAGTTGTGAAGGGATCAAAACATTTTGTGCTTAGAAGACGAGGAGTGTGTGCGAGAGTGAGGATGGGCTTGTGTTGGGGGGGTGCAACCTTCCCCTGTCACCTCCCTTCTAGCCTGAATGCTTCTGCCATCATGATTAATTTATCAGGTACTTATGAATATGCAGATGAGACTCTGGTTTCCAGGCTCTGCTTTCAGGAGAGAGGCTGTGTGATGGGCTTACTGCTGCTGCTGTCTTCGTAAGAAGAGAAATGTCATGTACCGGGGTTTAAAACAGATAAATAACTGCGCTGCTGAGAGTGGCTGAGTCTCAGTGGTTCTGGGGAGCTGTGGGATTTCCTCGTCCCTCAGTGTCAGGGATTTCTATGAGTGTCCCTGGGGCGTATGCACCCCACGTCCCTCGCCCTTTGTGGTTCCTGGTCATGCAGAGGTGTCTTTGCTGATTCCAGCCTTTGAAACCTTGACTGAAGCCCCAGAAACTTCCACTGTTGTGTGAGGGTGAGGTTTAGGCTCCCCCAGGATGAGGGAGTTTTGGAGAGAAGGGTGTGCCTGGGGCATCGAGACCTGTACGAATGGGGGCTCTCTTGGCGATGGTCTCTTTAGCACTGGAAACCCCGCGATGTGGGAAATGGGGAGCGGTTTGGGAGGCTGATGAGTGGGTGCGTGTGGCTGCTTGCCTAAAACACCCTCTGCTCCTCTCCAGCCTGGAGCAGGGGCTGCGGTACAGGAGGGGGTGCATGGTTGGGGTTTCAGCGCCTGAATGTGCTGACCTCTGGGTACCTGGTGTTTAAAACTTCCCCCAAATACCATGGTTAGCTGCGGGTTCCTAACCAGGGCAACACGTGCAGGAGCTGCTACTTCTACAAATCCCGCTGCTGGGACCCCCTTCTGCAGCCCCCTCCATGCTGGGGAGCCGTGAGTCCCGGGCAGGGGAGCAGGATGGGGCTGGGGGAGGCCTTGGAGTGGCCAGGGAACAGGGACAGGAGCTTCTCCCTGGCTCTACGGGTGAGTGTCCCCTGGTCAGAGCATCCAGCTCCTGGGGTTCACAGAGCGCTTGTGTGCTCAGCAGTGCTCCCGCCAGCGCTGCTGCACCTGGGCGGGAGGGTTTCAGGTTTTATGTTTTTAATTTTGATCTATTTTCTGGAGCTATTTGGAGGAGCGGGAAGAGATGATGCGTGGCTCAGCCCCGCAGCCGGGTCCTGCTGCCCGAAGGGGTGGGATGGGGGACACCGCGGCCGCCCCTGTCCCTTCTTCTGCCCCCAGAGGGGTCGGGCCGCCCCGCCCCCGCCCCCCAGCCCCGGTGGGGCGCTGCGGCTCCCGCGGCAGACGCCAGGGGGCGCTGTGGGCGCGGAGCGGGCGCGGGTGCGGAGCGGGCGCGGAGCGGAGCCGGGTGGGGGGAGCGCTCCGCTCTTCGGCTCCTCTGCGGCTGGAGCGCACCCGCCGAGCCCCCCACCCCGCTCCGCAATCCCGTTTTTCGGGTCTCTCTCCGGGAGAGGGGAAAGCTGCGCTCCCGCGGTGATGCGCGGGGGTTAGTCCGGGCGTTGGTCTGGGCGGAGGGGTCCTGGGGATGCTGGGGAGGGGTCTTGGGGATGCGGGGGTGGAGGAGCGGGGCCAGCTGCGGGATTTTCGCTGGATGCTGGAAACTACGCGTTTTGCACGGGATTTTAAAACATGTTTTTAAAAAGTCCCCTGCTGAGGTTCGGCCGGTGGGGGGTGAGGAGTGCCCGCGGGTCCGTTCGTTTGGTGTAAAGAGGGTGGGGGGGAATACACAAAAAGGAGAGGGGGGGAACAAATAAATAAATAAAGAAGGAACCCGCACGCACCACCGAGCGGCCCCGCGCGGCGAGAACTAACTCCAACTCAAAATAAACTTCCCGAGCGCATCGGGGAGCGCGGAGGTGGCGGCGCTGCCCAGGTGCCGCGGGGCCGGGCCGCGCAGGTAGAGACAGCGCCGGGGGTTCCCTCTGCTCCCCCGGCCAGGGCAGCGGGGAGGGGACACCACCCCCGGCCCCTTCCCCAGCTGGGACTCGTTTTGCGCGACACCTCCAGACCCACCGGGGGCTTTTGTTGCCTCCTGCCAGCCGAGGGGCGACGGGGGGGAGAGGGTGAAGCTGGATGGTGTTGGGATGGGGACAAAGGGGGTTTGCGGGGCGGGGGGGTGGTCGGAGCCTCCTCAAAGGTTCCCCGGTGCAGAGGGGAAGGGGCGGCTCAGGAGCGGGGCTTCCGCGGGCTGCGGTGTGAAGGAAAGCGAGGGCACAGCAACTTTATAATCGACTTTTTATTAAGATTATAAATTTAAACAAATCTGAACAGTTTTACCCGGTGATATACAATTCCATATGCACAAAATTACAGGCTTACAAACAAAGAAAAAGGAGGAAAAAACCAAAAAGAAAAAAGAAATAAAGACCCCAACAGACCGTTTGGCAAAGCATCCTCAGTTACACATAGTGCTGATACCGTGAAGTTGGGAGTGGACAGGCTGCAAAGAAAATAAACAAGGGGAGGGGGGACACGAGCAGAAAACCCACCTTTTTACAACAAAAGGTTTTTCTTTTCTTTTTTAGAAAAAAATATGAAAACAACCCGAGAGACTCTACAGGAGACAGATCTCTTCACAAGACCAAACAATGCTGGTTTTATGGTTTGGAAGGCTGAAACCAGAACAGTTGAACTTAAGGAAAAGAAAAAGAGTAAGAGACCCGACACAGCACACCGGAGACGTGAGTAGCGTTACACGGTTACCTGCGGCATCACAAACACACACCGAGGCGGGGGCTCCGGGCTGCCCGGGGGCGGTTCACCCCTTCCCGGCGGGGAGCAGCCCGGAGGGACCCCCGGCCCCTGCTTCACCCCCTCCCTCCCCCCCCAAATTCAGCTCTTGTAACCCTCCAGCGTTACCCCGGCACAAACGGTGGGAAGAAGTCACATCGCACACGTTTCTTCTGGGAGGAAAGTTGAAATGTTTTCATTTCTACCTCTTTTTAATGCTTTTTTTCTTTTAAATATATAAAGAAACGCACAAAAGCGAACCGGCAGCGGGTACTTTGCTCCTCCCTGCACCCCAAAACTACCGGAGCCGGGGGGCAGCCCGGACGGGCGGGGGCCGCTCCCGCCGGGGGTCCCGGGGCCGGTGCGGCGGGGCCCGGCTCTCACGTGGCGCTTCCCCGCCGCCAGCACCGGCCCCGGGAAACCCGCGGCAAAGAGAACCCGAGCGGACACAAAGAGGATTATTTAAATAGGTGCTTCGTTGTTGTTTTTTTGTTTTGTTTGCTTATTTTTTTGTTGTTTTTTTTCTCTCATCTCTGCAAAAATAAAGTCCCAAGATCTTAATTATTTTTTTCTTTATTGTACAATTTATAAAACACTAGCGTGGCTCTGCCCTCCCGCCTCCCCTGCGCACCCCTCAGTACCCCCACCCCCCCTCCCCTCGTCCCAACCCCCCCCTCGCCTTTGTTTCAGGGTCCCCCCTCTCCGGAGCCGCTGTCCCTCGGATCGCACCCCCGTTTTGCAACCCCCCCCTCCCCTCTTTGCTCCCAGCTCCTCTCTAAAACGCGACGATGGCCCGAGTCCAGGCTCCCAGGCTCGCCAGCGCCTGCTTGCTGCACAGCTGCCCGTTGAGGGGCTGCTCCGAGTCCGCCTGCTGCCGGCTCACCAGCCCCGTGAAACCGGAGCCGAAGATGGAGATCAAGTTGGAGATGTTGGAAGAGTCCTGGGGGTGCTCGGCGCTGTACTCCTCGAAACGGGCGCGTTTGGTGCACGGGGCGAAGGGGGGGCCGCCCGCCACCCCGCCTCCCCCCGGCTCCCCTTCCTCCACCCCCTCCTCTTCCTCCTCCTGCCCCGGGTAATACTTGCGCTTGGTGCCCGGCGTGGGCGGCGGGGAGGCGAGCCCCGGTGCCGGCTGGCAGCAGCAGGGGCACTGCGAGCAGCAGTCCTGGTGCAAGTACCCGTTCTCCACCGTGGTCACGACGTGAGTGTCCAAATCCAGCACCGTGGTGCGGCTGCTACAGTGCGGCGCCCCGCCGCTCCCGAAGTCACAACCGGCGGCGTAAAGCAGCCCCGGGGCCGCGCTGTTGCTGCTGCCGCCGCCGCCGGGACCGGCACTGCCGGTAGCCCGGTAGAAGCCCGGGGACGAGTCTCTGCAAGGCGCTCGCTGCAGCTCCGGGGGCGCCGCGCATACCGGCACCTCCAGCAGCTCCGCACCGCCCCGCACCACCGCGCAGCTCCGCGCCTCGCGGTCCTGCGTGTCGGCGGGCAGCGGGAGCACCGCCAGCTCCGGCGGGGCGGCGGCGGGCGGCGGGCAGGCGGGCATGGCGAGGAGCGGGGCGCCGTCGGGGTAGTGCTGCTGGCGGCGGTAGAGCTCGGCGTAGCGCTCGCTCAGGTAGAGCTGCCGGGCGTTGCGGAGCACATAGGAGACGAGCAGGTTCTTGTGGAGCTTGATGCCGCCTCGTTGCGTGCGGGAGCTGTGGATCTTCCGCAGGGAAATACTGATCAAACTCTGCGCATCGAGGGTGCACTCCATCCTCCTCCGGCCCCTCAGCATCTGCTCTCGCCACCCGCGCAGCCAGGCACCCCGGGCCGCATCCACACGGCGACCGGGAAGGGTGCGGAGGGTCGCAAAAAAAAGGATAAAGAGGCGGGGGAGGGGGGGGAGGGAAACAGAAGGGGGGGGAAAGGAGGAAAAGGGGGGGAAAGAACCTGAGGTCGCTGGAGAAGGGGGGAAATAGAGAGGGGTGTCTTCAGGGGGCGGCCAGCGGCGGGAGCAGAGCGGGCATCGCCGTGCGCGCCGGTGGCTCCGCTGCTGCCGCTGCCGCGAGCCGTGCGGGGACAGGCGCGTGCAGCCAGCGCCACCAGCGCCGCGCGCGCCCCCGCCCTCCCCGCGCACCGCCCCCGCCCGCCCTTCTCGCGTGCGCGCGCCTGCCCCGCCCCCTCGCTCGCGCTCTCCCTCCACGCCCCGCCCACTCCCCGCTCCGCCCCCGCCAGCCGGTACCTGTCGCGCAGCGGCACTGAGCGCCCGCCCGCCCAGCCCCCGCTTTTTATAGCACCGCGCCGGCCCCGCCCCGCCCCCCCGGCGCGGGCTGCCAACAGGGCGGCGGTGGGCGGCTTGACGGGCGGGCGCGATGGCCAATAGGGGCGAGGCGGGTTTCTCGTGCCGTTCAAACGCTGCCAGGCGCGGCACGGCTCGGGAGGGCGGCGGGACCCGGTGGGGTCTCGGCCGGGCTGGGTGGGGGATGGCGGGTTGTGCCGGGCAGTGCGGTCCCGCGGTAGCGGGCAGGGCCGGGACACCGCCAGCCTACGCTGCTCCCCTCGCACAGGTGAGCGGGGGGCGGCTCCCGCCTCGGTGGGCGGTGTCGCAGCCCGGGCCACCCCGATCAGCTCTCCGGGGACACCGGGCTCCCTATGCAGCTCTCATAGTGACATCCCCGGGGCACTGCCTGTTCCCGGCACCTATGGTGGTACCGGCAGCCCCCGGGAGCGTGCTAGAGGGGCTGCCCCGTCTCGGTGGAACGCAGCCGCTTGTCCCGTCTGCAGCCCCCGGTGTGTCCCCTCCGCTGTGCCCCAGCCCTGCAGCATTAAGGGCTGTGACGGGCTGGCACTGCTGGTTCCTCCCGCACCCCAACAGCGAGCAGCCCCCGGCAGGAACACCCCATCTCCCATCCTGCAAACACCCACCTGCACCCCATGCATGGCAGAGAGGAGTCGGGTGTTTCCCCCTGCGTGGGAGCAGGACTGTGCATCAGTCGCTGCTCAGAAATTGACCCCAATCACAGCACTTTTTCCACTAAAGTGGGAGTAGGACCATGCACGGGTTGTTGCTAATTAAGGGTTCCTAACACACCTCGTTGCACACAGATGTTTTGAATCTGCAGGGCAGTGGGGCGGGGAGGGGGGTCCCTGCTGGGTGCTCCCTCATAGGGTGCATGTGATGGGGGGGGTGTCTGGGCAGGCTCTTGTGGGGTGGATGAGGTTAGGGGGGTTGTAGGGGCTCAGGGCTGACTCCATGTTTGTTGCTTGAAGGACCTGGCCACCGAGGGACACAACCATCTGCCCAAGGAGTAGCATTACTCAGGGAAGCTGGTATCACTGCAGAGGAACAGCTCTTGGCCAGCAGGTAAGAGCTGGTGGTGGGTGTGTGGCTGGAAGGCTCAGGGGAGAGGGTTGTGGTGTTTTGGAGGGAGAAGGAAAAATGAGTTGGGAAGCGCTGGAGGGGCTGTGGTGCTGGGGCAATGGGGGCTGCAGACCTGCTTCTGAAATGGCATCTTCTGTAAAAGGCAGAAGGGAGAGGATGGGGCTTCCCCACTGACTGTGGAGGTTCCCCACGCTGGGTGCCTGAATTGGGGGATGTGCTGGTGTGTGTATCTTAGTGGTGACTGCAGGCAGCCTTGCATCTCTAGGTTGTGGGGACCCCACTTGATATCAAACCCCCCAAGCCCTTGTTTCCACTAGTGCAGCCCAACCTCCAAACCACAGGGACAGCTGTGTGAGGTGGTCACTGGGCTTGTCAGCTTTGGGGGCACTGTGTAAAAGCTGGGGCCATTGGGACATGCTCTGAGGGCTGGGGGCTTTGCTTCATTCCCTGTCCGGTTGAACTCTGCTGGCTCAGCTCACCCATGTCCTGCACCCAAGGGAAGGGGAGCAGGCCCAGCACCATGGAGGACTTTCTCCCTGCGGAAAGGCTCTTGGGGCAGCTCGTTGTCCCCTGAGCGACAGTGGGCTAAGTCCTCCTTGCTTGTGGAACAACCTTCCCCACAATCTGCCCTCAGCCATGCAAACCAGAGTCAATGACACGCTGTGTGTTCCCAGGCTCTTGTTGGATGCTCTTGACTTGGTTCCTTGTTCGTAATGTGGAAAACAACTACAACTCTGTCTAGAGCGTGGCTGTAACTGAAGGCAGTGGGTACAGGCAGTATCTGAGGTGGGGGATTGTACCATCTCCTTTCTCTTCTCCTCTGGTCTCCCTCCCTTGTGACCTTTCCTGGCTGCACGTTGGCTTTTCCAAGCCTGTGACTGTGCTGCAGCTGCAGATCTGGGAGGTGACACCCAGGGCTGGTCAGCACAGATAATACAGGGTACAGCAGGGCTGGGGTTTGGGGCACATCATGCAAACCAGTGCTGAGCTTTGGGCGCTTTGGTGGCCTGAGCCAGTCCTTACTTCTGGTTTGCAAGCTCAAAGGCTCTGCCCTAATGGGGTGCTCATGGACTGAGCCCCAGCTGTGGCTCTGCAGTATTTTTTGTGGCCTCCTGGGCACTGGAGAACCAGGGCAGTGAGTGCTGCTGCCGCCAGCCTGTGCCACATCTTCCACCCAGCCAGCGCAGGCAGCAATTGCCTCTCTTGCTCAGCTGGCATTTGCTGCTCGCTGGCCCATCTCCAGCTGTAAAACTCCAGCCATGGTGGTCCAGGCTAAGAGCCTGAATTGCCCGTCAGCCGACTGCTATGGGGTGGCTTGGGCAGTGTGGAGGATGCCAGCAGCAAAGCATCGCCCTGGCAGGCATCCTCCACCTTGAGGTCCTGCTCGCCATCCATTGTGCCTCGGCTCGGACTAGCAGCGTGGATACTGCCCAGTGCTGGCTCTGTGCTCTTTAATCATCGCGTGGCCCCGCTGGCCTTGGGTCACGGTTTTAGCTCAAGAACCAGGTGGACTTTACAGGGCCCTGCCTGCAGCAGTGCTGGGCTGATGGAGGTGCATCCTCGGGGTGGTTTGGGCATTGTGGGGCAACCCTGATGCTGGAGATGCTGCCGTCTCTGGCTGCCAGAGAAGTGCCCTCTGCCGTAGCTGCCTGAGAAGCTTCGTGGCACAGGGAAAACCCAAGAGCACAGCAGGAGCCTCTAGGAGATGAAGATGGAATTAAAACTTTAATCTTATTTAGACTCTGGGTAATTAATATAAAGGCTATAAAACATGGGTCTGATCCTCCCGCTGACTGCAGGGCTCTGCGCTGCGGCTGGCGAGGCCGGCGCTGGCTGCTGCTGCCTCTCCTTCCCGGCTGGCTCTCCCAGCAGGTGCGAGTGTTTTGTTTGCAGACACGGTGGCTTTAATCCTGGAGCTGGGACGGGCTGTGTGCTGTAAAAGCTGCACCGCTTCAGTGTGGCCTGTGGACTCCAAAATCTCCCCGATACGGGAATCTGGCTGATACCTGTCTTGGCATGACTGCAAACTCTGCTTTTTTAAAAGCGGATAGCGAGTCCTGTCCGTATTCTGGCTCTGCAGCAGCAAGCTGGGGCAGGATGGGTTTGTTTGGTACTTGCCTTTCCCACGAAAATCTCTGTGTCTTGTCCAGCATCCCTACTCCATGGTCTTCGTTGGGGTTTGTGGGCCCTTTCCATGGGAAAGGGCCTTAAGGACCCTACTGCTATAGGGGACGGTTGGCCTAAAGCCATCTCGGTTAAACATAATTGCAGCTTTTAACTGGCCATTAAATGGCGAGTACCATTATTTCCCCCAAGGAAGGGAGGATGGGTCCAAGACTTGCTGTCTGGAGGGCTGTAGCTGCACATTTCCTGGTGTAGAAGCTTCTGGTTCTGAAGGCCAGGTTGTGTGGGCACCGTGGGGCTGGCCCTGGGCTGGGGACGGTGCAGCTGGACCACGGCGGGTCCAGTCTCGCCGATGTCCTGGTGCCAGGGCCGGTTTCGCAGCCGTCGATCCTGCAGCGGGCTCCAGCAGCAAAACCTGGCGATCCACTGCTCTCAGCTGCAGAGTAAACAAGCTGGCAAGAGAAACCATTTTGCTTCAGCTAGTAGGAGAAACCCTTTTTAGGTAGCACTTCCAACTGGCAATGCTCTCCTTCATTAACCCCCTCCTTCCCTTCCCAATGAAACGTGAAGTTGCAGCGATTGGAGATCAGGTGCTTGCCGGTGCAGCTTTGCCACCCAGAACAACGAACACAGACGTGAATTTACTGCTTGATCTCATAATTTCAGTGCAATTAGACTGGCTGCTATAGAGCAATTTCCCCTTGAGCCTCAGAGTCCTGGGCCTGGGCATTGCCCAGCTTTTCTCAGACAAGGAAGCGGAGGCATTTGGGTATTGGCTGAAACACGAGTTTTTTTGGGTGCACCTGGAACTCGGCTCCCTGGAGACGCGTCTGCGAGTTGGAGCTGCGGGTGCCTGGCATGTCTGAAAAGGAGCCTGCTTTTCAGGCTTACTTATTACAAGTCAGGCACCCAAAGCTAGTGGGAAAACAAGCCAGAACAAGGTTTTCAGGCTGAGCTCTGGGAGCAGGGCCGGCTTCTGCCATCCTTTCCCCGCACTGGGCAGGCATGATGTTGCCTGGCCCCCCAGGCTGCTCCCCAACTTGGGGGAATGTGCAGCATGGGCCCACAGGGTCCGCAGGAGCAAGGGGAGATGGGGCACATTGGCTGCAGAGGCCGGCAGCCCTCGGAGCACCATGTCCATCTGTCCCGATTGAGGGGACTGTGGGTAAGGCTGTCACCTTGCTTTGAGAGCTGTTGGCTCTTTCTCACAGTTCTGGTACCACAGTCAAGTATGTTGTATAAAACCCTGGAGAAAATAGGGACAAAAGCATATGGGAGAATCATCCATTTAATTGTTGGTCCTCCTTGTTTGTAGCTGGGGAGCTGTGTAACGCCTCCCAAGCACCACTGCAGCAAGGGGCACGGGTGAAGTGCTCAGTATTTCATCTGGTCTCTGTTCCTACCTAACTTCACTGACTGATTTCAGACATTTTTTGTACCCTGGGCACTGCTGTGCAGGGTATGGGTGCAACCACTAAGCTTCCCTGCCCTTGCTGCACTGCTTCTCCGCGCAGCCTGGCAAAGCCCAGCCTAACCCACCCTGTGCTCAGGATGCTTTCTGTACTCCCACCAAACTGCTGGGAGGTCCCCTTGGATGAGAATTTTGTGACTCTTGCTTTGATTAATTGTGGGAGAGTGGAACTGAGGAGGCGAGTGCTACCAGGATCTTATTGCTGATCCTCTCCACAATGGGCTCTGCTTGTTCTACCATGAGCAGGCAAATGTTGTATTGGCCAGCTGGTGATGTGACCCAAAAGACATGGGGACCTCTGCCTGCACCAGTGTTTTTTAGCCCATACATGCTTTTGCTGCTGGCTCATTTGATTGGAAAAGACTTAAGTCCAACCGTTAACCTAACGCTGTCAAGTCCACCTCTGAGCCGTGTCTCTCAGAACCTCATCTATGCATCTTTTAAACCCCTCCAGGGATGGTGACTCAACAGCTTCCCAGGGCAGCCTGTTCCAATGCCTGACAACACCTTCCATGATGAAATTTTTTCTGTGAGCATTGCAAAGCTTCTGGCACAGGTGCTTCCCCAGGTCTGTAGTGAGCCTGTCCGACTGTCCTGGTCTCTGGTGGTGCCTTGTCTCCTTCTTTCTGGCATTTGGAGCACATGGATTTCCTGCAAAACAATTGTGGGATGCTAAAGCTGCAAGATAACCTGGGTGCAGCAAGTTTAGGAGGTGCTTTTTGGGGAAGATGGGATGAAGCTGATGTCTGCTCCCTCCACTGCAATAGTATTTTGCCCCTTGGACTGGGTGCTCCCCTGGACCTTGCCACCCCAGGGAGCTTGTCACAGGTCCCAGATGGACATGGTGCTCGCCCTCCCAGGGACATGAGGGATCCTGGCGCAGGGCAGGCACAGCCGTCAGCGGTGAATGCCTGGCGCTTACTTTGGGGTCTCGCTGCTGCCTGCCCAGAGCATCACTTCCAGGAGGGGTGAGATCTCCTGCAGCCAGGGCTGTTTGTTGGGCTGTGGTATTTGATAGCGATACTGTTTAATTGCTACATCAAATATCCCAAAGTCTTTGATGCTGCGTGGCCAAGGGTTGATCCCTGGGCTCGATCTGACCTCGCATTACAGCTGTAAATGTGGCTGTGCTGGAGCACAGTCCTTACGTGAACTGGAAAGTCTGTCTCCAGCATCAGCGTGGCTGAGGGACGTTACCTGCACATCACTTTTCCCCCTGTCCCCGGTGGAGCAGATGGGACTTGCTGAGGACCAAGTGGGATTTGCAACCGTGGTCCAATCTGCTGCTGATGGGACCAGCAGGTTCTCGGAGGAGTCTGGGCAGCAAGATGCTATGATGGGAGGGTCTGGAGACCAGGCGCTTGTGATCTGGGGCTAATCATGTATCTCTGCCTCTGTTTCCCTCCCACCTACCCCACTCTGTGGTTTCTAGATGCTAATCTGTGCAGGGCAGAGCCTGTCTTACTGCACAGGCAGCGTCTGGCACGGGGGCCCTTGGGCAACTCCTGTGGTAGGAATTGCCCATCTCCAGCGAGACCACCCTCCCAGGGCTCGCGGTGATGCTTGGCATCCTCAGCAACCAAAGCAGCAGATCCTTCCCCTTTCTCTGTGTTCTCCAAGTCTGGAGGGAGGACAGTTGGGGCAAAAATTGAATTAAAGTTGGGGCTGTGGCTCGGGTGGGGAATAAACGCCAGGATATTGTGTTGGACCTGCCTGGGCTCCCAGCCCCAGCTATTCCGGGGTCCCTTTTGTCACTAAAAGTTTTTCCAAATGTACGATTCGTGCTGCTAGCTGACGCAGGGCTCCGAAATGGTTAATCGCTGCCTGTCAGCGATGGAAACTGCAGCTTTCTCTGAGCAGAGCCCTTCAGCCGGGGAGGAGCGTGGCCTTGCGATGCGCTGTGGACTGATGGATGGATGGATGGACGGTGGCAGGAGGACTTACGGTCCCTGGCGGGGAGCAAACCCCCAGGGGTACTGGGGATGCTGGGACTGGTAGTCCAGGACCTGGCGTGTGGGTCCCCGCTGCCACTGGTGGCTGGGGCGGGGGGACCCGGAGGGAATGTACGGTCTCGGGGAGGAGCCAGCGTGTTCACCCACTTTGTTGTTAAATACCTTAAAGGAGCAGTGGCTGTGCCCGAGACAGCTCCCTAGCGGAGCCGTGCAACCTGGGCTGTGGGCTTTTTAAAGATAAAAATCGCTCGCATGGTCTTCCTTATTAATGACATCTCCCGAACTCAGTAACTCCTTCGGCACCTGGGCACCAGCAGCCTGGCTCGGCAGCTCTGGGCCTGCCTCACCGTGGTGCTGGACCACCTCTGGTCCTGCATCCCCTCCAGAGCATCTTCCCCCTGCTGCTCTGTGCCCAGGAGCCTGGTGGTGCCGGGAGGTGGGTGCCGAATCATCCATCGCTCTCTATGCCATGGAAAATTAGCGCCGTGACTGTTTCCTCGCAGGGGAGACATCCCTGCTTGTGAGCCCTGCAGATAAAGAGCTCTGGAGCGAAGCGTGGAGCTGCGATGGTGTGGGCATGGTGGCACAGCCGTGACCTGGGGATTTCTTTCCCCCTCTCCTGGCGTAATTCAGTCTGGCACCCGGTGCCTCCAGCCAAAACCCTGGCCTAGCCCTGGCATGTGCCCAGCAGACACCCACATCAAAGGCACCACGGCTCGCCTGGCCCCTTGCCGGCAGCTACCTCTAGACAGCTTGTGCAAACCTGGAGGGAGACGACAGCGAAGCATCCAGCCCCCCAGCAGCTCCTGCCTGCCATGGGGCTGGCTTGGGGATGGGGTGGGAGCTGCAGCCGAGCGAGCAACCCTGTGTTGGGACCACGATGGGGATGCTCGTGAAGCGTCTGCCCCAGAAGAGCCGGCCGGCCATGGGCTGGTACCTGGCTGCCTCAAATTGTCTCTACTGTCCTGTCCTGGCTCTCCTTGCCTCCCTGCCTCAGTGGAGGGGGATGAAATCCCTCTGGAAGGTGAAAGCACTGGAGAAGGGCTGCTGGAGTGCGGCACGGGAACCTCGCTGACTGGAAAAGCAGGAATAACCACCGAATCGCAACTGGCGGGGAGGGCTGTGACGCTGCAGGGAGCCAGCAGCTGAGCTGGCTGGGGCTGGGTAATTCTCTGGGGCAGATGACCCAGACCTGCCTGCGCTGCCCATGGTCACATGCCACGGCTCACCCATGGGTTGCCATCGGTGTGACGGCGAGGGGAGGGCTTGGGTGGCAGGGCTGAACCCGGCGCTCTTGGCCAAACCTTTCTCTCCTGGGCTGTTGGGTGCAGCTCAGCCTCCTCGCAGCGCAGGGCTTGGGAGCTTGGCTGCTGAGGGGCCACGCTCTATTCTTTTTTGCTCATGGGTGCAGGTGTTGGAAGGAGCATCAGGCATGCCTGATCCTGCCTGGAACTGGGCTCCATCTGGTCCATGCTGTGAGTTCAGGCTCATGTCCATACTGCTTCCAGCGCAGCTGGCAGCAGGCAGAGCTGCTAATCTTGCTTGGATTTGGTGTTTTCTAGGTGAAATTCTTACCCAGAGCAGATGAACTTTTCCCCAGGGCGCAGAAAGCTCCTGGTGCATGTGTGGCACGGTGGGAACAGAAGGGCTGGAGCCCATCAGAACTTGTGGCTGTGACGCCACAACCCAGCACGCAGGCACTCGTGTGGTTGGATGCTGGATCACAACCTGTGCAGCTGTGACTTGGGAGCATCATGGGCTGTCGAAAGTCCCTTCTGGGCTGCAGCAAAGTCTGCACCAGGTCCTTTTCTGTGCAGAAGGAAGCAGTGGAACGGGAGAGGCTGCCTGTGACAAGCTGCTGGCTGCCGCATTAAGCGGAGAGCCCGTGGTGCCCAAGGCGCAGGGAGCCCATGCTGCTTCTGTGCTGCGGGTGCAACCAGGCTCCCGTCTCGTGGATGCTGAAATGAGAAGCCTGGGGGGTCCTTGCTCGTCAGTGGCCAACACGCAGGAGAGTGAGCAGAGCATCCTTTATGGGGAGGTGTGGACAGAGAGGATCGTGTGGGGGGAAACAAATTCACCTCTCCTGGATGCAGGGGAGAGGGTGGGTGCGCAGTGTAACACCCCCTGCTGTGCCTGGCTGCTCAGGGGCCACGTGAGGTGGCATTTGTTCTGTGCTGAGCTGCACAGCTCAGCCTTGGTCCGGTCACTCGCTCCCTGTGCTCCTTGGTGCTGCGATGCTGACACTCACTGTCTCGCAAACAGCTCCTGTACGTGCGCGTGCTGTGCCTGGGGACTGGCCTGCGAGGCTGTGTGAGCCCTGATGCAGCGTTTAGGGGAGTTCATGGGCTGCATGGGGAGCTGGTGAAGCTGTCTGGTGGAGGAGAGCGCAGGAAAGCTCCCCTGCAGGCCTGTCTAGCTCTGTTGCTTGTTCCTTTCTGCTTTTCATCCCTTGCCTGCCATTCGGGAGCCTTGTACCAGCAGCTTTGTGGCTGCCTAACGTGTTGTGATGGTTGTGTCACAGCAGGTGCCTCGGAGGAGCCCTGAACACCCCTCTGTGTCCCCTGAGCTCATTGCTTCTGGCACAGTCCCACTGGAACCCACACCAAGCCCAGACCCTCAGAGTCCTTGGAGCTCCTTGTTGGAGGCAAAGCCCCAAAGGGTGAAATGCAGCTGCTGGAGGAGGCAGCAGGAGCTGTGGGCTGGGGATCCAGGAGGTTAAGCTGTTTGCAAACATCAATGCCACGCTGCATGGCTTTCCCATGCACACAGCCGCTCCCAAGGCTGAAGGGACCTTTTCCTGCTGTAGAAATGAAACATGGATAACATCGCTAGGCTAGCGTTGCTAGAGGAATTAAGAGCCGAGCAACTGCATCCATAGGAACCTCAGTTCTTCCCTTAGCCCCTTGCACATCAAAGTTAATTGCATTTCCAACTGACACATCAAGCTGTCCTGCCACGGTCGTCTGCAGCAAAGTCAGCGCGTGGTGGTTGCTCGGGGATGTAAACCTCACCACTGGTGTCTCACTCTTTTGGGGGGATAACGTCTTTCCCAGGGCTGTTTGTGCTCTGGTCAGGTCATAGGAGCCCAGGGCTCAAGCTGAGCGTCTTGCCAGGTCTTTACCAGGTGTCTCTCGATGGTGAGACTTGTCAGGCTTAAGCAATGGTTGAAATTTTTTTAATGGGTGTTCAGCAGCCACTGTGGAGAGATGCTTAAGGGCATAAATTTTTTAAGAGCATAATGGATGTTAAGCTCTCAAAAATAAATCCTAAGTCTCTCAAGCCTGTGTTTCCCAAGGTATTGGCGCCTAGCTTAAAATGAGAGAGCAAGTTAAACGAAATAAAAGGCTTTTAGATGGTGCAGAGCACCAATGTGGATCTTCTTTCTTCTTTGTGTATATGAGTTAGAGCTCTGTCCTTTGGGATGCTGAGGGTCAGGACAGCAGCATCTTAGTCCCTAGTGGGTGCTTTGAGGACCCACATTGGAGAGCAGTGTTACAGGTTTTTCCCTGCACTAGTTGAGCAGAGCAAGCAGTGCCAGGCTCTAGAACCTCCTGCCCAGAAGACTCATTGATGTCAACCAGAGATTTTGGTCCAAAACCACATGGAGGTTCTCCTGATGAAGCAGAGTCTGGGTGTGAGAGATGTGTGAGTGTCTCCCCTGCTCCAGCAAGGAGCAGGAAGACCTGCGTGGAGCAGCTCTGCCCAAATTGTTGCAGGGAGATGATGATGGAGCTGGGAAGTTCCAGAGCTTCTTCTGCCCTGCCCAGATGAGACTTTCCCAGGGAAGTGACAGCCCCGTGCTGGGGTTTCCTATCTGGCCCTTGCTGTCGCAGGAGTGGGGGCAGCAGGGAGGAGACGCTTCCCTCTGGCTGGTGCAGTGTCAGGGCTGGGAAATGGGGAGGAATGAGCTACATCCTTCCCTGGGCTGGGAAACAAAGCTGCTCCTTCTCTCTCTGCAGACACAGCGATGCCGAGGAGGGAAGGAGGTGCAGGAGCGCTGTGCCGGCATAGGCAGTGCTGCCGAGGGTGCTGGGAAGCTGGCAGCTCGAGACTTGTTGAATTTGTTTGATGCTGCTTTCTCCTCCTGCTGTGAGCAGGGAGGATGGAGGCTCCAGGAGCACCGAGCTCCTGCTTGTCTCCTCCTGCCCAGAGGGAGCAAGACCAGCCCTGATCCCATGGGCGAATGTGAACACCGGCATCCTCCAATGCTGCACCCTTGTACTGTCCCTGCCAGCTCCCCTCCCAGGTCTGGATGGAAATGCTCCTGCTTTCCTCTTGAGGTCAGCTCTGCTCTCTGAGGTCGGCTTGTACCCACTGAGGGCTCAGCCCTGTTTTATAGAGCTTTTTCCATGAGGTGTGCCCTGTGAATGCCCTCCCTTGGGCTCTGGTAACAGTGCTTGGAGATGAGAAACGCCGGTGCCTTCGGGACATTGATGAAGTTGGGTTGCTGAGTGAGTTTTACCAGGTCTTTCTGCTCCTTGCTTGGGTTTTAGGGCAGGTATTGACCTGCTCTGAGGTGGCAGGTCCTGAAACTTGTCAGGTTGAGAGTGCCTCGCTGGCAGGAAGAACTGAGAGAAGTGGAAGATCAAGGAAAGTGAATGATCAGGGAAAAATGAGTCCCTGAAGTATGTGTTGATGCAGAAATGCTACCCACTGCTTCTCTAGTTCAGCCTAACCTTATGCTCCAGTCCTGGTAGTGATCAGTGTGTAATTATGGGATTTGGAAAATCGTATTTTTCTGACATAGAAAATCTATGGCCTTGCTTGCAAACATGTCCCAGGAAAAGTGTTTTTGACTGGCAAAACACCAAAATGTCCTGGAGAGGGGACTGCACATTTCCAGTGCCGGTAGTGAAGGGGTTTGCTGAGCGAGCATCTTGTTTTCTGCTCCTTTGTTGGTGGGACATGTGTGGGTCCTGGTAATCTTGTGTCTACCCAGAGGGCTGTTGTTCTGGGGGTTTGGTTGCTGCATTCCACCCGAAGGCAGCTCTGGATTTGCTGCTCCATCACTCCCGAGCCCCAGATGGCCGCCCCGGTGCCCCCTTACTTCTGGTTGGCACATCTGGATTTTCTTCCCTGTTTCTCCAGCCTGCTCTGAGCACCAGGGGTGGGAGAACACCCTCCCATGCAAGATAAGTTCGCAAGTTCTTGGAGCTCCCAGCTGCTCTGGTGCTGCTGCTGTCTCTTGGGGAAGGAGAGGAGAGATGCAGTGGGGTCTCTGCTCCTCAGCACAGCTGCACCGGGGCTCTCTGTGGCTCCTGGGCATGGGAGCTCTTCCCCAGATGGAGGATGAGGCCCTGGGGGTATCAGCTGTCTGCTGTTTTGCTGCCCAAAAAGACCTGGACGCTGTTTTACGCAACCGCTCTGCCGTTATCCGTTGAATTACACCAAAAACAATGCTCCCCGCTGTTATCCCCAAAGATGGGTGCAGATGACTCCCCTTCTGACATGTGCATGATCTGTGCACACTTGGCTTTCCTCACTTCCCGGGCAGCTGGTGGGTTATTTTTGGTTCCAGAATGGCCCAGATCTGGTTTCTGCTGGGGTGAGTCCCTGCTCTTGCATCCCCTGGGCTCATGGGAGGTGACACCCGCTGGTGTCCCTTGCTGAGGTGTCAGCTGGAGCCCACGGGGATGCTCCAGTGCCCACCTGCCGAGGGGCTGGTCTGACATCTCTGTGGAATGGCTGCAGAGAAGGGGACGTCAGCCAGGTCTGTGGGGACTCACCTGGATGTGGCAGCCTGGGAAACCTGATCTGCGGGCCTCTCTGGGGGGAGAGGGATGGGCAGGAGCAGCTGGTGTTGTTGCAGGGCTTGGAAATCCAAGCCAACACCTGGTCACGTGCGTACCCCTTGGCTCGCAGGCTGGAGGAAAGGCAGCCCCCTTCCCTCTGCTCCTGGGCTCCTGTCTGAATCCTGCAGTGGACACCCCTTTGAAGTGGAATTTGGGGCTGAAGGGT
Organism: Patagioenas fasciata; assembly: GCF_037038585.1. Taxonomy (NCBI): domain Eukaryota; kingdom Metazoa; phylum Chordata; class Aves; order Columbiformes; family Columbidae; genus Patagioenas; species Patagioenas fasciata. The sequence goes on from NC_092539.1 coordinate 6,865,932, forward strand.
TTGCTGGGGGCAGCTCTGGGGGGATGCTGGGGACCTCTTGCTGTCCTTCTCCTCAGGAAGGGCTCAGGGTGGGAAATGTGGTTGCTGTTATTTAGCTACCTTGCTGCACGGATGTTCCGTCTCTTGAGCCTCCCTGCAACTCCAGGATGTTTGAGCACTTTCTTAAAATCAAGGTTCATCCCAGCAATCCTAGAACACTGGCTTATTCCATTGTAACGGGGTGCTTGCAAGGTGGTGGCCAGCAGAGCTGAGATGCCAGAGATGCTACGGGTCAACGTGGGTGTCAGAGCTGTCCTGACATATCTCTGGGCATCAGGGGAGGCTGCAGCACTGCCCAACCAGTGCTCCCCGTCCTCCCTGGCACAGCTACAGAGCCAAGACAGCTTTTTCTCACTGAAAACTGTGCCCTTTCCTCCGGGGAGGGAGCATCAACACATCCTCCCACACTCCTGCTCATCCTCTTTCAACAAAATGCCACTCTGATGTTTCTCTTTGCTCCTGGCAGGGAGTGAAGCTCTTTCCCTTCTCTAACCATGGGCCTCCTGGTGTAGACTCACAGGTCTGGGTTCCCCTGCTCCAAGAATCCCTTTTTTCCCCTCTTTGTGGGGTTTTTGACTCACCTCCCAGGACTGACCCAGCTCCTAACTCTGCGAGTCTGGCTCCTGCCAGCTCTTCTGTGGGTGAGCTCCTCTCCCCAGGAAGCCTGAGGGTCTCAAATGCCACCAAAACCAGAACCAAATCAGCTGTGAATAGGCTTTAACTTACTATTCAGGAGCACAATAGAAAATCAAATAGCTACTACATCTCCTTCGACTCTCTGTGTGCCTCGTTTTCTTTGTTGCAGGTGACTGGGGGAAAGAAAATAGGTTTGTTATGAAAGCACCGGGTCCAAACTGCCCTGCTCTGTGAATTTGGAAACCAGGAGATGGGAAGGAGGTGGTTTGGGTGGGTCAGGGCTGCTGTATGTAGGATGAACGTGAGGCTGAAGGCTCTGCAGTGAGCAGAGAGCACCTGAGCTCTGCAGGGCACGGAGGTTTGGTGCAGGTGGCTTCATCCAACCGTTCATCCCCACCAGAGCCCTTGCACGAGGGTTGTCTCCTTATGCCTCCTGTTTTTTGGCCATACAGCACGGAGCACATCGTATGCCTCTGTGCCTGTCTGTGCTCTGCTTCTCCCTTGGCTTAGCCGCTCTGTTCGGCTGGGCGCAGTCTCTGGCAAAAATCATCTGGGCCAAGAGTGAAATTCAAATGCACAAAGCAAAATATTTGGTGTGAAGCATCCTAGGGCCGCAGAGTGGCACGGAGATGCCGCATGGGGCAGGTTGCAGGGCTACGTTGTGCCGCAAAGCCGCTGTCAGGGACGCGGTGCTGAGCAGGGAGGAGAAAGCGATGGGTTCTCTCTCCTTCTTGCAGAGCTGGTTTCTAGGAGCTCTTTTGGAGCGGGCTTGTTGGCAGGGGGCTAAATCCCAGCTCTGCAATGCTCCTGAGCAGGGCTTGATGTCCAAACCCTCCTCTCGCCTCTGCACCAAGCCATGGGCGGACAAACGGACGCCCCCAGCTGAACGGGGCTGCAGGGAGGGGAGGCAGCGGTGTTGGCGCATCCTTGGCGAGCGCCCGAGCCCTGCCCGAGCAGCCCCGCGTGTGGGAGCCGGTGGTTCGGTGCTGTGTTGGACGTGAATGCGATGTGAACTCAAGGCTTCCCGTTTGAAGTTTGACACCCGGGATTTTCCCCACCCACTAGGAGGACGGAAGACAAAAAAAGAACAGAAAATTAAAAAAAAAAAATATAAAGAGAGAAGAGTGGAGGGGGAAAAAAAAGCCCTCTTTAAGCTGCTGGTGAGGGCATGTCAGGGAGGCAGGAGTTAAAAGGGGCTGTGGGGGAAGGTTTGGTGTGCGTCTGTCTGTCCGAGCAGCTCTGACTCACCGACACGTGCAGCTTGGTTTCGGGTTGAGCACCGCTCACCAGGCGAAGCTGAGGGGGGTTTGCGGAGGCAGGAGGGAAGCAGAGAAAAGGGAAGGGCTGTTACAGCTTGTGCTTGGCTGCTTGGAGCGTGATGACCCCAAATTGTGTCCCCTCTCTTGCCCCTTGTAGTCATTTCCCCCTTCCCCAGCTGCATCCCAACCTTGAGTGAATCAAGAAGGACCCAACATTGGGTGAATTAAGAGAGCCAAGATCTGGCCCCACTGATGTAAGGGTTGCAGGATTAGGCTGTCTTAAACAGCAAAGCTTTGCCCTGCCTGTCAGGCAGATACCCCAGGGGCAGACTGGGCGGGTGTGGAGTGGAGGCTCCTCTTTGCAGAGGTAGGATGGGAATGTTTTCTGGTCCTGCTTGTCTGGTTTAGCACTCCCAGCTGTGGCTTTAGTGATCCAAGAGGGAGCTTGATCTGAGATGCAAGGCTATGACTTATTATTATTTAAAACTTCTAAAGCTCGAAGCTGCAAAGCTGTAACTTGAGCACAGATTTGTCTGATAGACCCGATCTGCCATGGTGGACATGAGGGTGGACGTGATGTCCGTTTGTGGAGGGTTGTGCTGGGGCAGCTCCAAATGAGACCTGCGAAGGCAACGATGTTGGGGAACACTGAGCTTTGTCCTTGTTCTCAATCCCAGTGCTGTGAACCACACAATAATGGAAGGAAGAAGATGGCGGTTCCACCCTTCAATAAATGTCCTACAATCCTGCAGTTAAACACCCATGCTTTGCACGTTTCCATGCGAGGGGAGGCTGCTTTGCAGGTGGTTTGCAGGCAACTGCTGTCTGGGTGCCGTGGGTACGTTGCTCTGGGCGGAGAGGAGCGCGGTCCATGCTGCTGGCACGCTGCAGAACGGGGGAGCTCATCTGGGGAAGGCTGCCCGCACTTGGCGGACGGGTTGAAATGGAAAGAGTCTCTTCCAAGACAGCCCTTGATGGAAATTACTCTTGCACAGCTCTGAGGGTGGGCTGTGGGGGTGAAGGGTTGAGAGATGATACACATGGTGGCTGCTAAATTTAGGAGGATACCATTTTGCTGGTTATCTCCTTGCGTGGTATGCTAGATCATGTCCCCGGCTCATAGCCTGGTCCTGCCTGTACCAATGAGCTTTGTGGTGCCTGGATGAGAGGACATCCTTCCCCTCCACCTCCTCTTGCATCCTTGAAACCTTTAATCTTTCATGCTGCCTAAACCAGTACCCTTGGGGAAGGAGATGGTTAATTAGCCCCTTCTCCCCCCACTACTCGCTGCCTGTGTTTCATGGACACCGCTGGCTGGTGACCCCCTCTGCAACGTGTTTGTGAAGCTTGTTATCTGCCCTGCACAGATTTCCCTGGCGAGAAGGGGAGGTGATGCTGCAAAGGCTCCGGTTCCCATCACGAGTGTCTTGCCAAGGCGTGGGGAGCTCTTCCCAGCCTGGCCTGCCTTGTGAAGGTGTCGGGGCTGTTCACTGGGCCCAGATCCCAGACGAGGTGGGAGGACATCATCCCTCAGATGGTGCGGGACCTGGAGGGCACGGCTGCGGGTGGGCTGCTCCCCCTCCACGCCAAGGTCAACCTCCTCCAGCAGCGTCTCACGTGGCTGGGACAGATCTGCCTTCTGCAGCGGGGGTAGGGGAGGGAAGGAGGCAGCAAGTTGTGCAATTGTTCATAGAAATCAAAGATGAAAGGAGTGGGAACGTGGTGGCACAGAGGAGGGCGTCTTCAGGGGGAACCTGTGTGCGGTCTGCGTGGGGTCCATCGGCCTCCTCCTGGTCCAGACACTGAGCTCAGTGCTGCTGAGACGCAGGGAATGACGTTCCCTGGACACCCTCTTCCTCTCCCCATGCAGCGTGGCTGAGGGTTTGCAGTAAAACCGAAAAATGCCTCATCCCAGAACTGTGCCTCCTGCCAACTTTTCTTATCAGACCCCGTGCTTTTGCCTAGAGCCAGTGGCTGTGAGGATGGAGCTGGGGGGAACAGGCTGCTGTTAGGCTGCGCTCTCGCCTGCAGCCTGTTTGCATTCATGATTGCATCCGTGCATTAAAGTGCTTTGAGCTCCTCGTTACCAAAGTGCAGCCTCTGAGTTTTAACGAGCCACCCATGGGAGCTGGGACCGGGAGAGACGGAGCCGCCGTCCTGCTGATCCGAGGCAGAGCTTGACAACAGGCACCGCTGCCTGGAAACGGTGGGCAAAGGCTTTATTGACCACTGGAGGTCACTTTTTCAATAATGCAGTACAATCCAACTTTATTTTTGTCAGTACCTTTCATGCAAGCTGCTTCCGAGCGGCTCAGCAGACCCGATGCAAAGGGAGGGAGAGGAAAGACTTCTCCTCCAGCTGGGGAGGTGGAGGCAGCTCAGCAGCACAGGGTGCCAAGGAGAAGCTCTTGTGCTTCAGCAAAGAGCTGGAGAAGGAGAAAAGGAGAAAAATGAACCAGCCTGGATGCTGCTCCCCTGTGCTGGAAATGCACCTTCAGGCTTTTCATAAGCAAACGAGCACGTTTGGCCCTGCGGGGACTGGAGGACGGTGGGGGAGGCAGGAGGGTGCTGGGGACGATGGCAGCTCGGCACGGCGAGGCTGGGTGCTACATGGGGAAGGTCAGCCCGTGTTTCTCAGCTGGAGAGGGGCGGTTGTTGGGAAATGAAGGCTTTACAGCAGCGTGGTCAGAAACCCAGCTTGCTGCAGCTGTTTGCTGCTTCTGGAGTGAAGGAGTTTCAGAAACCCTGCGATTTGAGCTCAGGAAAGAGCTTGGATGTGGACAGGCTCGGGCGGTTCCTGAGCCAGAAACTGTGCCTGAATCGTGCTGCTTTGCTCCCTGCCTGGTGCCCCCTGGTTCCTGGGACCCTCCTGCCCGCGCTGCCCGCCCGCTCCAGGTGTTGAGGAGAGGTTGATGCCCACAAGTGCTTGGTCAGGTGCCTTCTCCCAACCCTATGCAGGCAAAATGCTGAACGCTGTCCTTGGACAAGAGGGGCGGTGGGGGACTGTGGACAGAATGCCTTGGGTCACCCTAAAATCCCATCCTGGAGCGAGCACGAATGTCCTGAGACTCTCTGATGCCAGCAGCTGCTGCTTCTGTGGAAACACTGGGGCAGTTTCTGTGCTGGGGAGGAGCAGAGCGCAGGGAGGGGAGGAGGTTGGAGGTGGAAAATGCAGCAAAAAGCCTTTGCTAAGGAGTCAGCAGCAATGGCTGGTGCATGAGCTCTTCTCCCAGGCTGTGTGCTTCCCATGTACGGTGACATGTGGTTTCCAGACCTGCTGATTGTTCTGAGCGGCTTGTGGTGCTGGACGTGTGTGCTATGGATGGGACCTGCGGGAAAGGCACCGCTCGTGTAGCAAACATTTCTGAAAGTTTTTGGGCTCCTTTTGAGTTCACAGCAGCCTCAGCTGTGCCACAGGCAGGACTGAGCCCTGTGTGCAGGGAGAAGGTCCCCTTGTCCTCCAGCCTGGAGATGGAGCTGTGGTTGGATGGTCACCTGAGAGAAATGTGGCTCCTCTGCCCCACAGCAGCCTGGGGACAAGGTCACTGTAGGTGGCCTGGAGGGTCCTTGTGTCCAAAATGCAGAGCCCCAAGGCAGAGAGCAGTGTTGGCTCTTATGCTGCTTGTTCTGTTCGCCATCCACTAATTCTTAGTTCTGGAGTAGCTTCTTCAGATGGTGATCTTTCCCTCATCACTAAAATGAGCAGATCTGGGGTTTCTGGCTAACTTTCATCATTTTATCATTCTTCTTTGAGATATGGGAAAGGAACAACTGCTTTTCACATCTGTTTCTTTTATAGCTTGGGGAGGAAAGGGCTGGGTTTGCATGGAAATGCCCCCTGGGTCTGGGCAGGGAATCGCTGCCGCGCTGGAGCTGCCCTCCCAAAATTACTGTGAGAACTGGACACGTGCGAGGACCATGAGCCTTTAACCGCCACAGCAGATGGGACTCGAGACACGTCGGAGCAAATATTTAAAGACCCAGTTTTATAAAGCCACTTTTTGGTCTATAAACCACCCGCCCCGCAGCTCCCAGCGCCCGTTGCTGTGAACTCTGCTGTTTGCAGTTCTGCTGCTCGGCCAACGTGCTGCTTTGGTTTAGTGCTGGATTTTTCTCCTTTCCCCCGACCCTGGGGTTTTATTTTATTTTGCTTATTTGTTTGTTTTATTTACAGAAGGGATTTTCCTGCTCTCAGCAGAGCGGGCTGGGAAGTGATGGCTCTGGCGAAGGAGGCTGTGTCTCACCTGCTGCCCAGCCCCATCCCTCTCTCCTTTCTGCTCAGGCAACAGATTTTGCCATCTCAGCTGCTGTTGCTGGAGCAGCAAATGGTGAATCTGCTGTGCTGGAGGCAGGAGCGCTCATTCCCTGTGCCACCTCCCAGCCCCTGCTCTAGGACAGCCTGGGACACGGGGACATTGTTAGAGGGGAGCTCTGAGTCCCTCTTTTGTCCCCATCACCACCCTATGGGGTTCCTGCGATCAGACTCGGAGGCTCACCAATACATGGCCAAATCCTGGTGGATGTCTTCCTGCTGCCTCAAAGGCATTTTACGCGAAGCTGAGCTGAGGAACACACCTCCAAGGGATGGCAGGGCTGGGAGCTCGTGTCCCCTTTCGCTCCAGAATACATCAGGCGCAAGTGTCAGGTTCCCAGAAAAGATCCCCGGCTCGTTTACACAGCGTGGAGTGGTCTCTGGTTTGCTCTTCCCTTTGCTGCTTCGTCATTCAGCCCGGGTGCGGTGGAGCCAAGAACTGACGTGGCTGCTAACACGGGCAGCTCTGCTCCTGAATGAGCAAGAGGAAAATAAATAGCATCTCAAATTGCAGCTTGTGTGCAACGGGCCAGGTTTCTGCTCTCTTTTCAGTTTTGTGACTCGGGGTAGTTACTTCTGACTTGCATCTGCAGTGTTAAATGGTAATTGGGCCCAGGGACATTTTGGGATAGACCCAATTTAGTCTCCTGGTGCTTCCCTTTCTGCCTTGAATTAAACCCTGCTCAAACTCTCCTAGGAGAGTTGCTAACATCACTCACTGGTGTCTCTGCAGTGCTTTGAGATCCTCAGATGAGAGTGGTTACAGAAGCTTTTAATAGCACTTAACTCCTCTGGAACAGAAGTCCAAAGTAGGGGAAATTCACAACTGATAAGAAAAGCCATGTTGGTGCACTGGGTTAATCCCAGCATTATGCCCTCTAATTATGTAGTGGTGGCCTAGGCTGTGAGAGTAACCGGTGAAGACGGGATGGTTGTGCTCGGCTGGAGGGAACCGGGGCTTGATTTAGTGCCTGTTGAGATCAAGGGACCTTTGATTTCAATGGGTATTGAATCAGGCACCGCAATATCAAATAGGCTTAATCAGATAATAACTGCAGATTGTCTGACATAGATTCGTGTCCCCGAGTTGGGGCAGGCGGAGTAAATTGGGCAGCCAGCTGGGTGAGGCTGTGCGAGCCGGCGGCTCGTCCGTAATGAAATGGGATGTCCAGTAACAGACTGGTGGCAACGATGGTCTGGTAGCTAGGATGGGGTATGGGTCAGGCACTGCCCCTCCAGGTAGAAGAGGAATTTGGGATGCTCTTGCATTGCTAGGCTCACGCTTCCAGCCTTCTACAGGCTTTCTGCAAGAGAGGATATTTTTTATTTGCAGCCCTTGGTATATCAAGGCGACACCTCAAATTGGTTTTGCTGTCTGCTAAACAGGGAGATTGGGCACAAGAGGAGGGACGGGAGGGACGTGCTGGTGCTCCTCGGGGTGTCACATCTCCGGGATGCCTGTTTGCGGGGTTGCTGTCCTGAGGCTTGAGCTTTCTGATCCTGGCCATGCTGACAGGAGAGCTGTTCTGTAGCGTGGGGCATGATCCCTTTCCCAGGATCTCCAGGGAATTTCACCCTGCTCCAGCAGTAACATGAGGTGTTTGCCATGTCCTTGATCTCTCCCGCTCTGTAGCTGGGGCTTGTTCACTGGGGTTCTTGGTTGATTTTCATTTGGCAGCTCCTGGGGAAGCGTATGGTGGTATATTCTGGGTTGGGTTATGTATCTACGGTGACTGTGATATCACCCAGCTCTCTGCTACTAAATCTATCCAATTCAGGCTTTGTCCAGCAGTTGGGTTTTAAAACACGAGCTGTAATTCTGAAGCATGTTCTGTTTTGTTTCCCTGTGATTAGGGAAAAATAACCGTAGTGTCTTGCTCTGTGTGCATTGTCTGATGTCTTAGCAGAGTTTGCACCCCAACCCGCCCCTCGTTCGCTCTCTGTGGCTGCAGGAATGTTATCTCTCGGGTCTCCACCTGCCCCGATAAACTTGGCTGGAAGCGGGTCAGTAGGTTTTAAAGTTCGGGGGAGATAGGATGCTGATAGAATCACAACCTACCATAAAAGAGGGAAGCTGAAGTCAAATTCAAGGCAACAATGAAAACTTGGAGAGGAACGGAGAGAAGAGGCAGCGGATCAGCCGGTGTGGAAATCCCTCTGGGTCCTATCAAGTGTTTTGCCAGCGTTAAATGCTGAGTAAAATATAGTGCCTGAGAGATCAGATCACTGGGTATTCCCTCTGGACAGGGAGACCCTGGGTTGAATATTTCTTCGGTGAATCATCCTCTGGAGCTGTCAGAGCAGAGATCTGGCACGGGGCTCCCCCTGCGTCTGACTAGCTGTGGAGGTGACATTGCTTCCAGGCTACTTGGGCAAAACCACCTGAAGAAGATGCATAAATAGCATCATCCAGCTCTGTTTCCTGGGTACTTGGATTCAGCAACAGCAAAGTCCTTCTCTGTGAGCTGAGCACTGGGTCACTGGCAGCTGAAAAGATAGAAGAGGTCACTATGGGAGAAGGAGCCGCTTGCTAAATGACCTTTATGGAAGATGCTGAAGAGCCTGTGTGACACAGGGAGGTGTCAGGCCCATACGAGAGAAATCCTATGAGGAAAGCCTGCGAAGGAGATGGTCCAGTTAGATTTTCTCTTTTTCTTGGCTTTTTAATCCATCACAGAGGCTCTTCCAAAGCAGAGAACAGATGTGAAAAACTGTCTTATATTCTAAGAAGAATATGGTGGGAGGGAGAGGGCTGTGCAGCCTTCATGACGCTGCAGTGATGGGTTGTCTTCTCTCGGGTCTGGTCTTGGGGACATGCTGTGAGGAAGAGGTACCTGCTGCCCTTATCCCTTGTTTTGGGGAGCCATGTGTCACCTGTAGCTGGTCTTGGGGACTGCTTGGCTGAATTCTTCATTTGGGATTACTGGAGAGAGCCTGTGTGGACAGCATGAGAGCTGCAGATGCTCTGTTTGCAAAGCTGTAGAGTTACTGGAAGGGAAAATGAATTTAAATCGTATTTTCCTCCAATAAATCAGCACAGGCTGGCCCCCCTTGCCCTCATGGGGGCACACGTTTGAGGGGAAAATCCAAACCCCCCTTTGCTTTACTGGTTCCTGCTCAGGTCTGCGCAGCCTCGCACCAGTACCACTGCTATTGAAAGAGCAGTAACGTTAAGCTGGGCTGCTCTGCGACTTCACCGCTTCGAGTGCAAACAGCAAGCTGTTCCTGCGCGTGGGCTCCTGTCGCTGCCAGGAAAGCTATTCTCATTCAGGAGGGAGAAATGAGCTGTGCAAAAAGAAGGCACGTCTCGTATTGATAGGCATCGCCTGCCAGTTCAACCAGTACGTGATGGTGCTGCTGCACGGGGCTGGCTCGGGAGGTTTGATACCGGGATGTGTTTGACGCGGGCGACCCTCTGGACCGTGCCGTTATCGACAGAGAATCGCCCCGGTTGCTGTGGTTAAACCGGTGTGACCGGCCCGGGCTGGGATGCTGCAGCGATGACTTGCAACAGGGACAGAGCGAGACACCACGATGTGACACAGCAAAGGACACAGTCCCTCGTGTGTCTTGTTGGTGTTTAAAGCAATGTCCAAATGCTCCCAGGGCATTTTCGCCCCTCCTGGCCCAGAAAAAACAATGGTGTAAAGATGCCTTAGGCGGCTTTTTAGGCTTCTTTAGTCTCTTTAACATTTTTCCTTGGGTGGTGTTTGAAGCTTGCTGAGGATGCTGCCCTCACGCTGCACAAGGAAGAGATTTTTTTTCAACCTTTCTCTTGCATCTTTCAGGAGGAAACTCCTGGGAGTTTAAAGAGAAATGTCGGCACTGACCTTCTTTTCGGAAAATTTCAGCTCCTGGCAGAGGTGTCTGCGTGTCGAGCAGAGCTCTGGAGCCGCCGGCTGGGCGGAGGGTGCCGGATCCTCTCCGCGCCATAGCTCCGGGGCTCTGATTTTCGGCAGTGCCGGGCTGGCGGGGCGCCGAGCCGCGGGAAGGCTCCGTGGGCGCCGGTATCTCCTGTGGATCTGGGATCCGCTGGAGTGTGTCCGCCCGACGCCAGCCGGTGATCGGGTCTGCTCTTGGCTGCTTGGAGGGTCTGTGTGCCCTGTGATCCTGTTTTGGAGATGGGAGATATCTGTGGGGTTGCTTTCACCCCCAGTTCAGCGTGGGGGAGCAAGACAAGGGGAGATGGCTGGGGAAACAAGGAGATTTTAAGCCATGTTTCGGGGTGAGAGAGGAAAACTCCACTCCTATATTCCTCATTTTGCCGTATTCCTCCTTCTTCCCCCACAAAAGCCCCCAAAGGATGCGGGAGCCAATTTTCACCCTGTGTGCTCCCGATGACATCCCTGGGAAGGGAGAGACCCCAGCCCAGCTCTGCTCGCCAGGATGCAGCCCCCTCCTCTCCCTCCCCTTCGGGGGGCTGCGGGTACCTCGAGCCGCGGGCTGGCGTCCCCCCCGCCATGGCCGAGCCCCGTTACCGGCTGCAGCCCCGCACCACGCCGGATGTCTGGGAGCCAGACGGGGCCGCCCCGGTCGCAGCTGAGCTCCCGGCCCCGAACAATGGGGCCATTGAAGGGCTGGGGCCGGGGCTGAGCTCGGCCGGCCCGGCTGCGGGCTGAGGATGGGGAGGACAGCTGAGCCCGCTTGTTCCACGCTGGCCGAGTTACAGCCCAAAATATGTGCCTGGTGGCCATTTGGAGGCTGGGCCTCTTTGTCCAGAGGCCACGACTTGTTTGTACATGGGGATTTTGTGGAGTATTTATGGCTTGGAGAGGGGGAAGAAAGGAGGGAGTCTGGCAGTTGTGTGAACTTATTTTTATTTGTTGTTTTGGTGCTAAAAAGGCAGGACTGATGGTATTTTCATCCCCACCCTACACCTTCCCGTAGGTGCTTACAATGCCTCACAAGCTGAGCACCTCTGTCCTGATGCAGGAGTGGGAGGCTCATTCCACCAACTGCTGCCGTGGCTGGGTGATGGAGATAAGGGGCAGAGAAGAGGAAAACCCCATGGTGCCATCGTGGCACTCCCAAAAGCCCTTGTCCGTAGCGGGTGAGAAGGATGGAGAGATGCCACCAACAGCTGGTGAAGCCACTAAGCTGTTCCCGTTGTAAGGGTCTGCCCATCACCACGTGCCGTGTCCTGGTCACTGGTCCCAGAGCCACCTCCTGTCCCATGGGGTGTGCGTGGACATCTGCAGGCAGCGCTTCCCCGTCCTTCCTCCCCAGACCCCCTCCGATCTGCTTTCCTGGCACTCAGATGGATGCTGTCTGGCTCTTGTAGACACTGAGCATCTGCTGTGCCCACCGACTATGAAAATCGCGCCTCTTCCGTAGCCGTGCGTGGATTTAAGGGCTCGACGTGAGGTCTGTGAAGGGGTGGTCGTGTTTCGAGCCCGCTCCGAGTTGTGCTGCTGAAAGCGGGGGTTATGTCTGCGTTGGGAGGGCTGTAAAATCAATGCGATGTTTGGATCAGCACATTAGCTGTGCCAGTCCAAATCTTGTCCTTGGAGGCACGTATGTTGCTGCCAGCGCCATCAACATACTCTCCCCAGCACAGCCAGGGATAGGATTTGGCCTGTTTATATTCACAGTGCAAAAAGGACCGAAGGATTAATGACTGATTACTTCTCAGGCCAGCGGGAGCCCTGGGTACCCATCTAGTCTGCAGATAAAACGCAGGGCAGACCAAGACAAAGCTTTGCAACAGAATCCTCCCAATTACCTCACCGATCTCCCCGCGTGCCGTAAAATGCACCGTCAGCTCTGCAACCGGCCAGCCAGCGCTCAGCCCAGAGATGAAACACCTCCCGACACCGCTCCGGGCTGCGCTGTGAGGTTTTGGGGAGAAAAGCTTTGATTTTCCCTACTCTGCCTCATCTCTCTCCCCAACCTGGGCATCATCTGGAGGTGTTTTGGTGGAGCCTTGGCTGGTCCCTACCTGCCTGTGCATGTGTGTGAGCATCCTATCGCCCCCCCATTCGAGCCTGCGCGTTGGATGCAGTTTCTATGGTTACTGCAGCTCCCGGGCCTGGTGAAGAGCAGTTGGATACTGGAGCTGGCAGGACCGACGTCTCCTTTTGGATCAGCCAGAAACTTGTCAGGGAGTTGGTGTGTGCAGGGCAAAGAGAGGAGAAGAGAGGGTGAGAAAGGAACCCAGGAGAAAAACCTGCCTTCCGCTGGGTGCCAGGGTTGCCCCCAACAGGTTATCCTCTGAACAGGCTTCAAACAGCAATCAGACGGGTGGAGGAAAAAAAAAGGATGATGAGAAAATTGCAGTTCTGGTGCTCACATGAAGGTGACATTTGTTGCAGCATCTCTAACCATTGATTCAGGGATCTAAACACATGGAAGTTTTAATTGCTGCCAGAGCCTGACTATTCTACCCACATTTGTTTTCTCACAGCTCTTCTTTCCTCTTATTTAGTTCTTCTAGGGGTTTTTATCCTGATATTTCCCTCCTTACACGCACAGGTTTCCTCCCCATTCCTATATATCCCCCTCTCGTTGGTTAAGCTAAAAGTTTAAGGCACTTTTACCCTCACCTAGTGCAGTGTTGCTGCCACTTGGGAAATGAAGGGACTGTTTTGGCAGGGTTTTTCCCCATCACAGCCTTGCTGTGGAGGCCACGCTGGTGTCCTGACGATGGACATGAGCACCGAGGTGTCTGCCTGGGTGCAAACCCAGTTGGGTGTTTGCATCTGCAATCAGGGACCCTTCTGCCCCATCCTCACACCTGCCCTGCCCCAAATACCAAAAAAATTGGATTCAACCTCTTAGGTTGGTCTTGCAAAGCCTTTTCTTTCTGGCTCAGCCACTTCACCTCCTCTAAACTGCTGGCAGTGCCTCCAAAATTCGTGTGCTGTAATAGGCGTCCTGATCCCTGCTGTTATGGGCAAGGTGTGGGGACAGGAATGAAAATAATTAGGCCAAAGGCTGGGGTGATGAAGGGCCCTCATCCTGACCTGCTCGGGAGGTAACTAGGAACACAGGTCTCCGTGTGTGTCCCAGGTGAGGACGGCTGCTCGTCCAGGGAGCAGTGGGTGAGCCCTGAGCCAGTCAGACTGGCTCTCCCATCTCCCTGGGGCAGCTCCGAGCACTGCGGCTCTTAGGAAAGGGGTTGTGATGGGTTTATGGTGTCTGCGAGGACACGGCAGGCAGGGGAAGGATTTGTGGGGTTTTGGCTCTTTGCAGGGCTGGTTAGCTGCAAAAAAAATCCCTGCAAAGCCAGGAAACTGTGTCCTGCCTTGTACACAGGGGTGTTCGCAACCCTGAGCCTCCGGGGTGGAGAAAGGATGGAGCAGGGGCAGCAGTGCTGGGCACTGTGTAAGAGCCCTGCATCAAAAGTCATCAGCTCACATACCAAAAGCCTTCAGCCACCTTTTTGGGCAAAATGGTCTTTTTTTCTACATTCACTGGGATTTTGTGTTTTTTTTCAGGCTGTGGAAGGGCTGATGGAAGCAAAGGCAGAAATGAGCCCTACTTTATTTTTCTGCCAAGGGTGAGGAAGCTGGTGATACTGGGATGTGTTAGTGGCAAAGGCTGTTGAGCAGAGGGGCTCACGTCGGAAGTGTGGTCCCGAGGAAGCCGGAGCTGTGGCTGGGGTGACAGTACAGCCGTGTTTCTATAGGGCCAACGCCGTGGAGGTGTCTGCAGCAGCGCTCAATGCTTTGCTGATACAGGACCAATGTGCTGCTTCACTCACCTTGGGTGCTCTGTCCTTTGGGTGGGATCAGTCTTTGCAGGGAGGCAGAGCAAGAGGCAGGAATTTAACCCAGACCCTGCAGCATGGACTCTTTGTCCTGCCTTGGCTGGGCTAACGATGAAAACGGTGTCCTCAGCAGCCAGCGCGTTACCCCAGCAGTTCCCAGGCTGCTGCCATCACCGGAGATGTCGGTGGGAGGCGGAGGACGGGGTGTCTGCAGGCCCCCAGCTCTCTGAATCACCTGCTCAGCCCTTTGGTTGCCGGGACTTGCAGCTGCCTAAGCTGTGTTTACCCTTCCCCGATTCTTTTTCTCCCTTTTCCCCAGGCAGATTAAAGCCAGACAAGAAAGGGCAGATGCAGCTCCCCCTCGACAAGTCGCTGCAGGTGAGATGGAGCTGCTCGGCATGCACACCTGAGCCACCTGGCCCGCCTGCCGTGTTAACCCTTTTGTGCAGGAGCAGCGCGCGGTTGCGTGGGCAGCATCCCGGGGGATGCGGGGGAGCAGGGGATGCTTTGGGGAGAGGGAACAGCCCCAGCGAGGAGCCTCCTGCGGCTGCAGGCGTCAGGTGGAGACACTTCCAGTCTGGATCACGGTGGCCTTTGGAAATGGAGCGTCAGGCTCATAGTTTTCATATTTCCCCTCCTCCTGCCTTATGCCTTGCAGAAGGGAGCCCCTGGGAGCTGGGTCTCTCTGGGAGGGGGGTGGCAGGCAGACCTGCCTGCACCGGGCAGGAGCAAAGGCTTTTACACCCCTGGGGCTGGGTGAGCAGCACCAGGTCTGCTGCTGGCCCAGCACATCGAATGGCTCGTGTCTCCTCAGCTGAGCCAGACCCGGACTGGTCCCTGTAAGAGATGTGTCCTGGCTGCACATCAAAACTGGCCTCTCTGGATGGGGAGCATCACGTTCCCTGAATGGGATCACACCCGCAACACTGTCCATGTGCTTTCCTTGGTGTCTGTGTGGGTGGCAGCAGACCTGACCCTGGGAGAAGTGTACAGGTCTTCTGTCTGCAGGAAAGCTGCCTGGAAATTAGCCTGGTTTTCTGAAAGAACAAAACTTTTACTGAAAATAAGACTTTATCCTCCAATCTATTTTCCTTGTCATGAAGGAGCCGTGGCAACTTCTGTTGAAGGAAATGAAACCTAGCTTTAGTTCCATGTTCTGAGAAACCTTTGAAATACCACGGAGAACGTCTCTGGATTGGTTTTGAGCCCAGCCAAAGGGCAAAAGCTCTCGATTGATTTATATTTCGAACCTCTCTCACCCCCACTCATCTGCCTGGAGCTCCAAACCCCCAAAGTGCATAGCTCCAAGGAAGGGAATATTTTGCACATGGGCTAATTTGGGTTAAATTCAAGGCTGTTTTTATTTGCTCCAGGCAAATGTCATTGGGCTCCTTTTGGTGTCACTTTGCCGTTCGTAAGTAGGTTCCTGAAGAAACAGTAAGAAGCCGAACATGTACATACATCTCCAAAGCGCGCGGGTATTTCCAAATGATGCAACTTCAGATTCCTTCCCCACCTCCCCCTCTTCCCCTTTGCTTCAAAACCCTTTTTTGGCCTCAAAGATCAGCTTGGGTTTTTCTTTCGGTTTTTTTTTTTTTGGTGTTAGTGTTCCAGGCTTCTCAAGGCAGAGTTTTGTCTGGTGGGAGGACGTGGGCAGCCCTGGAGCGAGGGCAGGGCATGCAGAGGGAAGCGAGATGCTGACCCTTTGGGGAGACTTTGCTCCAGCCTGTAGGTCCGTCTGTAACTCCGTGTATAATCCTCCCATAGTCAGGACCCCGCAGCAGGTGAGAAATAATATCAGATGTTCGCATGCTAGCTAGAACCTGAGGATCAGGCTGGGGAGCATGAGTGAGAACTGTTGCCTTTCCCTGAGAATATCTCCTGATCTCTGTGTTAAAACAACAGTTTAAGCCATCCCCTGCTTGGATGCTCCATGAAACTTGACCATTACTTGCTGGAAGATCCTGGTTTTCTACCACTTCAAATTGCATGTGTCAGCGTGACACTGCAACACGGCTTCTGTCTGTCTGTCTGGATGCTCCGGTGTGAGGTTTTGTCCTGGTTTTCCCTGCTCGAGGCTTTCAGCCAGGCTGTTCTCCCCAAAACCTGCACTGTCACCAAACGTGTGCCAATAAACCAGCCTGGGGAGGGACCGTTTGTTTGGGTTTCACTCATCCTCCTGTAACCCGCTGGCAGGGATGTCAAACATGACTTGTCCCTGTAGACGAAGTCAAGCTCGGCATCACTGTAATTAATCAGATTCCTCGAGGTTGTGGTTCGAACACAATCTAATTGTCTTGGGAAGGCGATACCCTCTGGGTCGTGCGGTGTCTCCTCGCCGGTGTCAGTGCTGTGTGAAACCTGGGAAGCAGCTGAGTTTGGGGGGGCTCCCAACCCCGCAATCTCCCCCCAGTGAGGGGTTGGGGGCAGCAGTGGGGCTGTGGTTTCATGCTGGGCTGTGTCTTTCTGCTGCCAACCTTCCTGTCTCCCCAGGAAGGAAAGATGGAGTGAAAACCTGTTTGCTGCTGGGAAAAGAGGCGAGTGGGAAAGGCTGCGTCCTGTGGTTTACTCCAGCGGGATGTGAGACTGGAACGGCGAGCTCGGAGAGGGGAAGGAAAGAGGTTTTCCTGTCCACAAAAATCTTAAAAAGCATAAAAAATCCTGCCTTCCTACTGCATAGGACAAACCCTTCTGAAATAACCCGTCAGAAATTTCCAGCGGGGCTCAGGCTTTTTGAGCCCTTCTCTGGAATGACTGGTGACGACAGCTCTCGCGTGGGCTGAGAGGACCGGAGTTTCACCCCGTTGATGCCCCGTGATGTGGTTTGTTTGCCCTGACGGCTCCATCCTGCCCCGGACAGACCTCGGTGGATGTTTCCGAGGTCCTGCCGTTCCCCACCAAACCTCTTGTTTTCATCATGCTGAAACAACGCAGCTGCGGTCACGTTGTCCCCATCGGCTCCGTCCATTGCAAAGAGGAACACACGGTGGAAGAGATGGGGAATTCCAGTCTCTTGGTTCTCTATTTCTTCTGCTTGGAGACAGCCGGGGTTTTATTTCCTGAGCAACTGCAAGGGCAATACCTTGCGCTTTGAGCCCTCGGACTGATTTTGTACATGAGCATAGGTGCAGGGCCCCAATATCTCCATTCTTCTTGCTGCCACACTCCTATAGTCCTCGGGGGAAGGAGTTTGGGCTCAGTGTTTGCAGGGAATAAGAGTCCCGGTGCCGGGGCTGGGATGTGAAACAAGCCGAGCGTTTTGTTTTGCAGCTCTGTACATGGCAGCGTGGCTAAACGCAGAGGCAGATTTCAAGGCACGGTTGTTTAACTACACTGGGAACGGCTGATTCCAGGCATGCTTATTTCACAGATTTTAGCTGCACATTTCCTGGGCAACAGTTTTGCAGATGTAATTCTGCAGGTAGGCTTTGGGAGGCCGAGCGTGCAGCTGGGACGAGCTCTTGCTGGCGATGGAACGCGAAAGCTGCTTCCCCCTGTGCCTTGTGGGTTTGGGGTTGTTTTGTTTTCCCTCTTCAAATGAAGAGTCAGAAAAACATCTGAGACTAATACCGGGATAGAGTGGGAGGAAAGGGAGATTTTAAAGTCTTGGTCAAGTTAACGGGAGTCTTTTCCTTTATGGATTATGGGTTTGCTTTTGTAGTTTGTTTGAAGGAAACACGGTTTGGATCCCACTGGCTTCAGCAGAAGCAAAGCTGGACCAAAGCAGCTCCTGGTGTAAGACAGGCTCAGGATTCAGCTTTATCTCTTAATGGGCCTGTTCTGTTGCCTGTTAGTGGGTCAGATTTTCGAGCTCTGAGTCAGCCTGAACTTTCAGTGGCTTTTGCACCTGGAGATTTAAATATCTGTCTATAGGGGAGGTGAACACCAAATGGCATCCCTACCTGCGACTCCTTAAGATATTCCCTCCCTCTTTACCCCCTCCAGCTATTTATTATTTCCCTCCCGCCGCTGCCTACCACCCTCCACGGTGAGTCAGGAGAATGGGGCACAAATGCTCCCACCTGAGCCGCTCCAGTACAAAGTCTGGCAGCGGCTTCATTCCAGCCACTGGGGAAAGGGGATCCTTGGCAAAGCTGCCAGGCCTTTGCCCAGGAGCCATGGAGAAGAGCCCGAGAGCTGTTCCATCGATGCCGCGCCGGCAGCGGGAGCCTCCGGCACAAGGGAGCAGCCGAACAAGGTTCCGGGGGTGGCGATAACATCTGGAGCCACCCGAGCAGAGCGCATCTCCCCATGCTGTAAGTGCAGGGTTGGGACTTTTTCACTGCTGAGCTGCCTCTGCTCCCTCTGAGTTCAGCAAGAGTTTGGAGCGGGGTCGTGCAACCGCCGGCGTTGGGTTTGATGGGAGCCGTGCCCGAGGGAGCGCTCTGGGACTGCTGCCCGCCGGGCTGGGCGAGTCCCTTGGGGTGCCTCCTGCCAAATTTGCAGATACAGCCTGTTCCAGTGCAAGAGGGGGCCCAGTGGAGCCAGCTGTTGAGCTGCAAAGCTCTTCCTGGGATGGAAGGGGTGGCTAAAAAGCCACAAATAGCCTATAAAAAAAGAATAGCTGTAAAAGCCAGAGAGTCCCAGGGGAGCTGGAGCCTTTGCTGGCTGGTGGGGGGTGCGAGCGAAGCACCCGCATCGCTCCCTGTATCACTCCCCGTGGAGCCGGCATCCTCGTCCCGCACAGCCAGGGAGGCATCGCTGCTCTGCCAGCTCCCTCTTCCCTCCCTTTCATCTCTTCCCTCCTCCCTTGCCCCCCCCGCATCCCTCCCCAGCCTCAATCCAGCTTGAAAATCTCAAGGCAAATCCTGCTAAATAGGGAGATTTCGCCCGGCTGCTTCCCTGCCCTCCCCGATCTTTCGCTCCCCGTCGCCGTTTCTGGCCTGCTGGGTTTTGTGTTTCAGTTGTTATAAATAAAGCTCCAGGCACTGATTTGGGTATACAATGACACCTTGTGTTATTAGACAGCACAGGACAGACTTTGCAAGGGGAGCCTGCTCGCCTGCCCTCCCTCGCCGCTGCCTGCGGTCTGCGGGGTGGCTGGCAGCAGGTGCTTCTGCCCCCCTGCCGCTGCCTAAAATCACAGCCCTCAGGAAAAGAAAAACCCAGAAGATCCCAGCCCCTGCTTGAGCTGGGCTGGGTTTAAAAATAGGTGGTGAGGGGAAGTTTTGCACTTGAAGATGGGAGCACGGCGGAGGTTGATGGGGAAAGTCTGGGTTCTTGTGGTTTTGCGCCTCAAAGAAGTGGGTGGAAAGTGTTTGCAGGGACAGTGTTGTCACTCGTTACCTCAGCTCTGCTGGGGGTGACCTGAGCTCACCCCAAATTGCCCATCGCAGTGGTGCCGGGCAGGATTTCACCCTGTAGCCGCTGTGTATCTGGCAGAGATGGGTCTGAGCATCCTCCATCCTCCGGCTCATCCCATCACTGCATCCTCGACCCCCGCGAAGGGTTTCGTGTGGCAAAAGCCATCTTGTGCCAGCCACCCTATTGTCTCTTGGTGTCCCTGGGGACCAGCACTGGCTGGAGTGGGGGAAACCGAAGGAAATGTTGTGTTCTACATCCCTGTTTTTGACTTCTCGCTTAGCATTTTCTCCCTCTCTTCAGTAGCAGCATCTGCTGAGAATGGAGGGGCAGGCAGCAAAGAAATAGGGTGACAATGGCTTGGAGGAGGCGAGGGTGGCAGACACTTGCGACCTGAGCTCAGCCTTGCCAAGGATCAAGTGTTGCTCTACTTTCTATGATAATTTTTTCCCCCCACCACAGCTTTAAATCGGAAAAGAAATCACTCTGAATTTCTGCGTGGGGCATCCAGGACGGGTGTCCCGCAGCTCCAAAACACGCTCTCCTCAGCTCGTGTCACCCAGCCCCATTGCTGCCCCCATGGGACCCCTTTTGTACTGGGGTCTCAAGGAGCTGTAACGCTGAGATTTGGGGACAGGCCCCTGGAACAGCTTTTTCAGGCGATCTCTTGTATTTCACCGCCCATCTTCTCCCTGCAGGGAACCAGAGCTGGTCTCTGGGTGCCCAGGTTGTGGAGGCAGTGATTTAAAGGCAGATAAATGAGAGTCCATCCAGCCTGTGGAGTTGGGAAGCTGACCTCTCATCAGGACCGACTTGATTTATCCAGATCATTTTAATTCTTTCAAAGACTTTTGGAAGTGGTGTTTATTTTTTGGTAACTTTGCTAAGTGGTTCTGATTATTACAATTTTGCTGACGGTTTAGGGTGTCATTTGAACAATATTTGAGAAGTCAATGAAAATATCAAAGACATAAAATTCCCTCTTGGAAACTCCTCTGTGTCATTTGATTTTAGGGTGTTGTGGGTTTTTTTTCCCTCTTTCCTGTCATCTCTGGATTTGTGGGTGAGGAAGGGGCACCCCAAAACCTCTCTCTAGCCAGACGAGTGGTGTTTTGCACTTGCTGGTTGCCTTTGTGGCTGTAAAAACAGACTGGGGTTGCCGTTTGCAAACTACTCGTCCCAATTCCTCCTGAGCAAAAGCATGCGATGGTGTTGATGCCAGGATAACCGCTGCTCTCCCCTCTCATAAAAGAACGAACATGTACACATGGGGTTCTGTTTTTGTAGCCTTGTGTTCCCTCACTTTGTGGAGATGCAGACTTGAGGAGAAGGTACTAAATACCCTCTTTTCGTGGTTTGTGATGCTCGTGTTACTTTATAAGGTAAATAACCCAAACTATCCAATAAAATTCCGACACTGCACATTAATAGTGATGGAGATATTTAATGTATGCAGTAAAGCTGCTATTCCAGAGCCCTAGGCCTGCTTTAGTAGCTATAACAGGAGTGAATAAGATCTTTTCCTGCTTTTATTTATACACATATAATATCAAATATTACTGAGTTTTTGCTTGTTAACATTAGCCAAAGGGGTTAAGAGAAATAAAAAGGGATTTTGCAAACACTTCAGGGGAGAAAGAGCAAAAGTAGGCCCATTAATAAATGAGGGAGCTGAATTCAGCAATGATATTGAAGTGACTAAGTTACTGAGCTGCTTTTAAAATCAGTCTCCGGTAAAATCAGCGGAGACAATTAGGAGACCTTGTCAGATACAATCATGGGCTCCCAAATAGAAAAGCAGCCCATGAGGGAATACAGAGGCGAGGAGGAGTAGCAGAATGAAGCCGGAGGAAAGGCTTCTGTTGAGTCCGTGTATCTGGCGCTGGGATGTTGTGCCAGCAGGTTGGAGACGTCCCCACCATGGGTGCAGTCCTTGGTTGAGTGACGTGTGGCAGAGATTGTCGTCATTCTCTATAAAAAAAGGGTGTAAA
The DNA here is from genome assembly GCF_037038585.1 of Patagioenas fasciata. Taxonomy (NCBI): domain Eukaryota; kingdom Metazoa; phylum Chordata; class Aves; order Columbiformes; family Columbidae; genus Patagioenas; species Patagioenas fasciata. The sequence goes on from NC_092539.1 coordinate 6,887,178, forward strand.
CACAAAGGAAGAGGCTTGGGGGTACCCAGCCTTTCAAATTTCAAGCTCAGGTGGGAATGACATGATTGAATTGCACAAAGGAGAATGGAGACTGAATAGTGGTTGAAAAACAAACCCAACCAAATGAGCCAGCAGCAGGAAAGTGGCTCTCAAACGAAGGGCTGGCAGTGCCAGGTTGGAATTGTTTAAAACATGATTCTGTGAAGCTCTCAGATTTAAAGATGCTTTGAAGGAGCGTGGTGAAGGGGTAGGTTTGCACCAGCCTTTTCTCACTGCTTACCCTGGACTCCTTTGGCTAAACTCGTTGGCATTGGAGGAATTGGTTGTGGTGGAGCTCAGCCAGGGCTCGTGTCTGTGCAGAGGGTGGAGAAGCTTCCCTGCAGTTCCCCAACGACTCCTTGATGCATGGCAGGTTGTTTGGTTGGTTTATTTATTTATTTTGGTGCAGAAGGATGGGGTTTGGGGATCTTGTGGGCTATTAAGTAAATTCTGAAATCTCTGTCCCTTGTCTCTCCCAGCTCTGTAACGGGATGGTGGTGGATGAACCATCCCTGGAGACATCCCAGGCCAGGCTGGACGGGGCTCTGAGCAACCTGAGCTGGTGAAGATGTCCCTGCTCATGGCAGGGGGGGCACTGGGTGTGCTGTGAAGGTCCCTTCCAACCCAAAACATGTCCAGGTGTCCATGGTGTTGGGGAGATGCCTCAGCCCCAGCTCTGCTGGTTTTTACTGCAGCCTCGTAGACATTGCAACTGCCACACTCAACCCTTCCCTCTGCTTTATCTCATCCCTGCTCCTCTTTCTTATTTCTCTTCAGCTATTTGTTTAATGCATTTTATTATGTGGCTTCCCTGCATGTAGGTTTCCTTTCTCTCCTCTGTGCAAGCACTTTTCACCCCCTTAATGTCCCCAAGCTGCACCCTGCAGCGCACAGTCGGTGTTGACCATGGTGACTCTGGTGTCCGTGCTGTGGTGACAACAGCCAGCCCTCTCTTCATGTGTTGCTTCTGAGGCTCAGTGTCTTTTTTTTCCCCCCCATCATGTAAATGAAAGTTTGTGTGAATTTGTTCTGGTTTAAATCTAAAATATGCATTTGAGAGACAGAGGGGGAGAGAGGCGTGCAGACCTCACCCCTCAAAGCCCAGTCTATCCTCACTCCCAGACTCCTTCCAAAGGGAAAGGTGAAGAAGAAGAACCTGATCTCTGTTTCTTCCAAGTCTCATCATTTACAACCAGCCCCTTGGGCTGCTCTTTGGTGCTGGGCTGCCTCATGGGGCTAAACTTGTGGAGGACAGAGATTTCTAGTGGTTTGCACACCTTACCTCCTCCCTAAAGGCACCACAGCAGCTCATGGAGGAGGACAGCATGTTTGCCTCGGTGGCACCAGGCAGACTTTGTCACACGTATGCCCGTGCTAGGGGTTGAAAGTGTCGTAGTACAGAATCATAGATTGGGTTAAAGGGACCTTCAAAGCTCCCCCAGTGCCACCCCTGCCATGACAGGGACATCTTCACCAGCTCAGGTTGCTCAGAGCCCCGTCCAGCCTGGCCTGGGATGTCTCCAGGGATGGGGCATCCACCACCGCTCTGGGTAACCAAGCTTTGTCACTGTGTGGCTGACGTGCCTCCGCTGCCCACCCTCCTGGCATCGCCTTCTCTTTCTGGGTGGTCCCCCCATGGCTAACGGGGGAAGTCACCCACCTTTGCAGGATGACCAACCCCCGACTTGCAGAGCCAGTAACATGCAGCTGAATTTTGCTAAATTTGGCCCCTTTTCTCTCAGTTGGGTCCTGGTTGGATGCATGTGACCTGGAGATGTCCCCAGGAGAGAGCATCCCGCTCCCCTACAAAGGGCTGGTGTAGCTCTTTATGCCTCACTTGAGTTTCCCATTTAAACACCTCTCTCTGTCAGAGAGGACAAATTCCCTGGGTGGTCCCAAAGGACCCGTCTGGCCATTTTCACCGTGTTGGGGACCCACACGGGACACCCAGCGGGACCCCCGTGCCTTCCCATCCTGCTGCTCGCTGCTCCAGCCCGGCTGAGACGGGAGCTGGCTGGTGAGCTGGGGAAAAAAGGCTGCAGCAAAAGATGGAACAAACAGAATTTTTTTTTGCATCTAGAGGGGGAAGCACAGAGCTAAAAATAAAACGGGAAGATCAGTATCTGTCAGGCTGACGGCGGATTGGCTCTTTGGAAATGCATGTAATTACCAGGCTGTAGGTAGACATTTGCATGGAGCGAATAGCAAGCTACTGAGACAAGGTTACGCTTTAACCTTTAAGTCCTGAATCTGCAGGAAAACTAAGACAGAACTGCAGGAAATTAACTTAAATTAATAGAGTTGCTGTGACTGTGCCACATGTTACTTCAGCGCGTGTCACTTCACAGCACAGAGCGTCTTGCTGACCCTGTGCCCCGGCTCCCGGAGAGGGGAGATGCTTTGGAAGCGAGTTTGGCGTGTGTGGATCTCTTCCCTCGTTTGGGGATTCAGTGTGAGCTGTGGCTTTTTGTGGGCCACCCATGTCCTTAGCGTCCTCCGAGCTGGCAGTCTCCAAAGGGGTTGAAGGAATTTGGGCAAAAGAGCTTGTCCAAGGAGATGCTGCAGGGTTGGGTGGTGGGTGCAGGTGAAATCCAGCTGTGCTGCTCTGTGGCTCACAGCTGGGAGGCTGGGGAGGGGATGTGGTCAGGGGATGGATGTTTTGTTGAGAGCCTGGAGCCTGAGCTCTGTGTGCAGAACCCCACAGGCACTATTCAGGGCGGAAATTTGTATTGATTAGAGCAAAGATGGTCCCTTAGTGTGTGTTTGTGGGTGCCAGTGCCTGATGCTGTGAGTGCAAAACTAGTCTGGTGAAAAACTCACAGAGGAACAAAAAACACACCTGTACACTCCCATTCTGGTCTCCTGTCAGCGTTCTTGATGCTCTTGGCCTTCATGCTGCCCGCTCACTCCCAGGAGACTTCACTCTTGCTGCTGCCCATCATCCCTGGACCAGGCAGGAGCAGTCAGGGGATGTGTGGTGGTGGGGGGAGAGGGGGTCCCACCAGGAGGGGAGATGGAGAAGCCATGGACGTGTTTGCTGTTCCCAGCTGGTGCTGCTGTGAGATATGGGTATGAGCGCTTGAGTTGAGCTGAGGATGGAGGGGAAGCAGATTGGAAAACGTGAGGCTTTGAAGCCCGTGTTGACACCCTGCCTACTGTTGTCATTGTGCTGCCTTGAACTATGGGTGCGGTTTGGAGAATCCCAATTTTTCTGGCCTCTTTGCTGGCTGCAATGAGCAGACCATGCATCTTTCTAAAAACGCTGCCTTCTTCCCTCAAGCTTAGGGATAACTTTGTCCACTGGGTCAACCCCATTGCTTGGCTCCAGCTGACTGTACTGCTGTGCCTTGTACAGAAGCTGCGGTAGAACCAGGATGGTGGGGCCAGCTGGTGCAGAGCTCGACTGCTCACCTCCTGAAGGGCTGGGCCACCGGAGCTCAAGCTGCTCCACTGGCTCCCCATCAGCTGCTGAATCCAATTTAAGGCTCTGACCCTAATCTTCAAAGCAACTCATGGAGGAAGTGCCAATGGCATCAAAGGCTGAATTTTGTTCTTGAGCAGCACAAGCTGCTCCTCTGAGACAGCCCAGAGTGTGACGGCTGGGATGAAACCCAGGAGAGCAATCTCAGTTGGCCAGGACATGGCAAGGGTGGCCAGTGGTCAGGGCTCTTGGCCTGGATTTGGGGATTTTGGGGTTGGTTCTTTGCTCTGGGTGACATTGTACCCAGACTGAGGTGTCTGAACACCATGAAATCCTCAGACCTGGTGCTTTGAGGAGTTTACGCAGAGGGAGGCTGGGGCTTTGTCTCTCTGTCTCTACTGACCCATCTGTGAAGCACAGATAAGTGCTGCCTTTCTTCTTGGGGCAGTTAGAGGACAAGCGTGTTGGAGACTGTGAGACCTGTGAATCTGGCGATGGCCTACAACAATGTACTTTAGGCAGGAGTGGGAACAGTCTTCTGGGTGAGGCTGCGCAAATCTACATGGTGGCTGACATTAGGGAACAACCCATCCCCTTCTGCATGCTCTTTTAGCAAAAGGAGGGACTTTCATCCCTGCAGCCAGGCATCAAATCCAGCAGGTATCTGTCTCCCAAAGACAGCACTGCTAGAGACTCTGCAAAGCCTGGGAGATGCTGCAACATCAGATGTGGAAGGTGCTTGTGTGCTCCAGCAATGACCTGGGACAAAGCCCACGGTCTTTCTGCCTGGCTGCTGGGAGGTGGAGGATTGAATTGTGCTGATCAAGGCTTGACTCTCCATGTGTTGAGTCCCTTTCATGCCTCGATCTGCTGAAAAGGAGTTAAAATAGATGTACATCAGCTTAGGGGAAGTTCTGCTATATGACTTCTTTACAATGAGAGAGTTGTGTAAAAGGACACGAGGTTCAGATCGTGCTTTGTTCTTAACTCCAGCTGAGTCACCTGCCTACCTGGGTCTGTGTCGGAGTGGGGACTGAGGCAGCTTCACACATGGACAGCATTGTTGTCTTGCAGCTGTCCTGGAGTCAGGTCTTGGGAAACTTTCCCTGCCCAAAGAGCATCCCACGCACCGAGCTCTTTGGAACTCTTGCTTTGATGGTTTCTTCTCCACCTTTTTGGAATTCCCCCTCTTAGATGCCTTCCTGTTTGAACTCATTGTTTTTTTCCAGCCCTTCATCCAGTGGTGTTTTTAACTGAGGGTGCAGCCTAGGAAAAAAAGAACTGGAACACCCTGTCTGAACTACAGTCTTCTGCATACAACATAGACAGACCTTGAGGAAAGCCAGTTGTGCCCCAAATTCAGCCTGTTGTTTTTCCAGCTCTGTCAGCTGGCCTGATAAAAGCTAAGACCTCTCCCTGCAAACCCTGTTTGCCTCTGATCCGTGCTCATTTTTTGGATGTTGGTTGCTCATCTGTAAGCAGAAAGCAAGAGCCCTTCCCTCAGTACAGCAGCACAAGGCAGAATTTAAAGACGGTTGGATCTTTCGGAGGAGGAGAAGGGAAGTCTGAAATGTTTTTTGGAGAGAAAGGTGCCGGCAGCAGGAATGGCACCGGGTTTCCAGCGTGCCTTTGTCAAGCACGTGCAAGGAAAGGTTGGGCGCTTGTCCACCGGTTGTAACAGGCTGCTTGTTTTTGCTGTCATTTTGTCACCTCCTTCTGGAGTTCCTGCTTTTGTTGGCTGCTTGTGAAATCCTCGAGGGAAGAGAATAGTCCCTGTAGCCCCAGCCACAAGGTAGAGGACAGTGGAGGAGGCTCCGGCTCTGCTCTCTCCATGGCTTCTCACACCAGAGGGCTGAACGACTCACAAAGCAGCTCCAGGACCACTGCTGCTCATGGTTTGCAGCACCTTCCAGTTGACTTTGAAATGCCACACTGTGAACTGGATGTGGGCAATCTGCAGTCTAGTGTGCCCACATCTACCTGAACTAGCTTTAAATTAGTCTTGGTAACACGGTGTAAAGGACCGGCCACGTTGGTTAAGACCAGGTCTGCCCTTCTTTGAGGGAACACGCGTTCACAACGTGCTGAGGATCTTCCTTTTGTGATTGCGCATCCCCAGCAACATCCACCGAGAAACCTTCAGAGCAAGGTGCCATACCCGCCGCTTTGTGTTTAAATAACCGTGCTGGTTTTGTTCCTGGTGGCTGTGACACTTGCTTCCCACAGCCCTCACCATCCCGCACAGCGTGTCCCCAGCTTATCTCTTCTCACCTCCCCACCGTACTCTACCCATGGCCGTCCTGCACCCACGCCGGGCTGTGCTCTAGATCGACCCGTTGTTAGATCAAGCCAAGTACCAGGATCAATCGCCACAACTTTAAACCCGTGCCTGGACAAGGCTGGGAAAGCTGGGAGGTCTGTGGGAGCACAACTGGCTTGGTCTGAAGCACCAAGCACTTGGTCCGGTCTCGTGTTGGGCGTCCTTGCAGCTTTGACGCAATGCTGCATTTTTGTTTTTTGTGGAAATGAACCAAAAGAATGAGGGGAAGTGCTTAGAAACTCATTTTTAATGAAGATCCTGACGTGTGGACAGATCCTTTGTCCAGATACGAAAGTATTTATGCCGGTGGCACCTTGCCATTCATACAGCGACTTACACATTTTGTAGTGCGATAGCAGTGTGAACCGGTGAGGATGGAGTACAAAAGACTGAGAGATCAGGGTTTGGCCTTTCCTTCCCCTGTTCTTCATGGGGTTGCGCTGGCTGATACCGGCTGGGGAGAGGGTGCATTTATATGTCTTTGATTATTTCTTTTAGAGGAACACTAAGCTCAGTATTTGCTGTTGAGGGACTGTTGCGTTAGAGGTGCGTGGTGCAATGAAACCCTGAGCTTCACTGCAGTCAAGATGTTGGGAAGAGGGTGGAAATCCCAGCTTTCATCTCTTGTCACAAATAGTATCTGAAGGAATTTGTGCTATTTTTACTGTTTGTTTTTGTTTCTCCCCTCCTCTTTTAACTATGCACCTTAGCATTTTCTGTGGGCCCTGTCACTGGGATATCTCCACTTGGACTTTGAAACAGATGACTCAGCTTCATGGTTGTTTAGAATAGTTTTAAGTTATTTTTGCTATCCAGCCCCATTTTCTATCATCATGCTGCAATTACTGGAGTGCCGGCTCTGCAGGGGAACACTTGCTTCTTTTAAACAAACGGTTTCCTTTGGAATTAAAAGAAATAGTTTATGGAAAGCTTTCTGTGGGCCTTTGATTATTAATTTATTATGAAGGCACTAATTCTATTTTATAAAAAAAAAAAAATATGGAATCTTAACTTTAGAAACCCTAAAATTGGAGGCAACTTTTGAACCGAGGCGGTTTCTTTAACGCAGACTTTGGGGTGTGTGTTTCTTTTAAAATAGCAAATCTGCCTTCGGCTGGCGCTGTGTTATGTGGTTAATCCTGTTGGGCCTGATCTGATCGGACTGGAGCTGGAGGGAGCTGAGCAGAGCTGAATATCGGTGTGGGAGATCCGATCCCTGCCAGGAGGGCAGCGGGGCTGGGTTTTAGTGATCCCACCTAGGCTGGGCTTTGTCTGCTTTTTCCACCTAATCCAAATATCAAAAAAAAAAAAAAAAAGAAAAAGTGTTTGCTGTCATGTTGGATACATAAATGTGATTTTTAAGCTGTTGCAACTCTCTGGAAACTGCTCAGACCAAGCCGATTTCCAACTGCGGTGGCACAGCCTCACCCGGGGCATTTTTAGTCCATTCGCATGGGTTGCGGTAACACCTGGTTGCTGTTTTCTCAGAGGTGAGGAGTGCTGGTACCTGCTCCAGAGGTGACGTGCCACCTCCTCCTGCCCTGGCTCTTGGGGACCCATGTGCCGGTTGTGCCTTGCTGGGCAAGCAGAGCCCAAGCACCTTCAGGGGGAGAGATTGAGAGAAACCAGGTTGAGAAAGGTGCTGGGGAGAGCGGGGACAGCCAGGCTTTCCCTGGGCACCCAATGGTGTCAACTGGGTCTCGATGGGCGCAAGCGCCCGTGTGCAAAGTCCTGCCTTTGAGTCGCAGCGGGACTCACACCCATGGACCCGAGAGCAAAACCTCACCTCGGGGGGTTTCTCCTCCAGCAGTGTTGATGAGAAAAACCCTTCTTGCCACCATGATTTTAAGTGCTGCAGGTGGAGAGGCCCAAAGTGCCCGCTCCCTGGGGTGCAGAACAAACTGTGGCTGTCCCCAGGTTCCCTACGGGACCCTGCTGAGACCATCTTCCAGGGGCTGACCCCAAGTGCAGGGGTACCCCAGATGCTCCTCCATGCCACCAGGGGCTGTGCTGGCTGCTGGGAGCAGTTATGATTTTTTGGCTGTGGGTGAGGATTGTCCCCTGCCTTCCATCGGGCCATGGGAAGGGGAAGAGGAGGGCTGCGTTCCCAGGGATTTTTTAGGGTAGTGTTGGAATGTATTTTTTGTTAGGGAGGGAGCGATGCAGCAGTATGCTTGGCCTGAGGGCGGATTCCTCTCTCCCCCTGCCTCCTGGCTCTGCAGCCGCCCCTTGGTTGTAGCGGGGAAGGGGTTAAGGCTTCATCGCTGGCCTGGGAGCTCTGCTGGCTGCTGCATTCCCCATCCGGGGCTGCTGGGCTGAGGTTTGCTGGTATGCGTGCAATGCGGCGCCGGCCAGCCCAGAGCACCCAGCCCTCGCCCCAGCACCCTGAGAGCCTTCCCAGCATGGCCTCCCCTCCCAACTCCTTCCTTTGGCACCCGGTGATGGGACTGGGGGTCAGGGAAAAAACAGGGGCTGGAGGAGACCGGTTGGAAACAATTTGATCTGCAAAGCAGCAGCCTGAGCTTGTCCAAGATGCTCTTGCACAGGGGAGCGTCTCTGGGCACGTCCTTGTGCCAGCCCAAGGTTTTGTAGCTCATCTGTGCTGGTGTCTTTGCTCCTGCAATGCCAGGGGTGGGTGGCAAAGGGCTTTGGCTGCTCCCACGGGGTTAGACCCGTTGGGGAGCTGCGTTTTGGGCAGGTTCCTGCTTCCCGGGGCAGGGGAGACGGTTTAGTGCAGATGCAGGCAGGAGCTGGGAAATTGCAGCACCAGCAGTGGTGTTCAAGCTACAACATGGTGAGAAGCCTCGGAGGGAGACGCGGACTTGGAGGGAGATGCAGATTGCCTGGAGTTCTCTCTCCGCAACAAAAATTTATGTCCCTTATATAACTGGGGAAAAGCAAACAAAGAAACTTGTCTCCAAGTGGGAACATGGTGTCACTGGGAGAAATCCCACAGCAAGAGCGAGACCTCCGAGTCGCTCTCAGGGCTGTTAACTCTTTGGCAGAAGGGCAATGCTTTTATTGTTAAATTTTTGAATAAATGACTTCTGGATATTCCTGAAGAATTGTGCATGTGGGTTCCCTAATTTAGGCAAATGACAGGGATAATTTTTTCACTCTGGAGATTTTTTTTGAGGTCCAACGGGGCTTTTTGTGCAGCGATTGCCATGCTCCCCCACCAGCCCCAACATTTGCTGTTGCTGAAGGACTGCGCTTTACCTTTGATCTCCGCACAGCACCGCCATTGATGTTGGCAGGAACCATCTTGCAGACCCAAGACTGTTATACAGTGCTAATTTTGTAGTCTCAGATAACAGAGCCTCTCTAAAAATGTCATTTGGGGCCGTTTGCGGGGTGAGTTTGACATCGCTGCCGCGGGTCCCGCCGGAGGAGCGAGCGCACACGGGGGTCGCGATGCGGTGCTGCCGAAGCTCGCGGACAAGCCTCTCAGCAAAAGAATTCCCATTTTTCTACTGTCTCTTAAACTACCTCAAACTGACAAATAAAGTCCTTGGCCCTTGGTTGCTCTGGGCTGTCAGGCTGATGCCAAAATAAGATCGGTCAAACAGGAATAAATGATTGGGGGGTGGTATCTTTGGATAGTGGCTACACCAAACTTTCTTATTAACTCAAATTAAGTTAAAAAGGGAAATTGATTTAATGAAGGAAGGTGTTTTGGATGCCAGTGGCAGTACACTTGATTGTGTTTCTTCTTGCTCTGTGCGGGCAATTATCAAATTAATCTTCTTTGATATCAACACAATCACTAATATATTTCTACTTGCCAAACGACAGCTATTCAATAAGTTGTTTTTCTGTTGTTTTGTCGAACTGCACTTTCTTTTGCCTTCACGTTTCTCTGGCGAGGCAGGTGGCCGGTTTCTGGGTGGAAATCCCTGAGTTCCCTCTTTGAAATTCTCGGCACTCCTCGTTTGCGGGGCTATTGGTATCGCAAAAAAAAATCCAATCAGAATATAATTAACAGTCAAAAATGCTTATGAATTGTCACTTGCTATTGGGAATGGGGCCACTCTTACGCAGGGAGCTTTAGGAACACTTGTGTGCGGATGAACCGACCCTCCCGGGATCATTCGTGACTGTAAATCCCCAGCAGCTGAGGCAGAGGGTGGGATTGCGCGGCGTCCAAGCAAACCAACAGCTCCACTGGTGCACGTTGCCACTGTGGTCTTACTTTGTTTTATTCTTTTATTCCCTTTCGTTAAGGGAATAGGGCCGCTGCGATCCAGTCTGTGCATGTGTTCATATGTGTTTCTCTTCCTTTCTTTCTCTCTCCATTTGTTCCCGCCTCCCCATTTTTTACCCAGTGACGAGTTTCAGCTGCGTTTGGCTGAAGGGTAAGAGCTCTCGTACGGCTCCCGCCAGTCTTGTGAAAATGGGGGGTGGGTAATGAGGAGAGACTCAAGCGCTCGAGAGCTGCATGGGAACTCAACCCTTACGAGACACCAGAGAATCCACATTGGAAAGGCCACTGGGAACTGCGTTTCATTTGTCTTCCCACCCCAAAACTGCCCTGTTTGGCAGGTGGTAGAGAAGCAGAAGACAGTTAAACACTGACTCGCTGCTTGGTGGACCTGGAAGAAGTGGTGCCTATGGGTGGCGGAGGGCAGGTCCACTGAAGACAGGCAGATGCTGGCAGCATGTTCCCCTTGGTGTCCTCTGAGCTACAGGCGATTCTGGGAGGACGTGGTGCTAAACATCCACTGCTGATGCATCCTGGTGTGTCTCCCAGCAGGGCTTTTATGCTTTGCTGGCTTGGAGCATACTGAGGTGTCCGCACTGGACCCCATCCCCACCGATCCTTCTGGTCCTGGACCTGTCTGCTGCCCATCTCTAATCTCCACACACACCTAATGGTTTTTAGTGCTGTGGTGGGGAAGTGAAACCTTGACACAAGTAAATATGTTGACAGCCTGTTTTCAGCTGGCAGGGAATGTAAATTAACTCATTTGAACAAGGCTAACGCAGAATCAAGCCGTTGGTCCCCAATATCCCTTATAAGTGCAGATGAGATATATTCATGGTATCTTCACTCCCAGAATATTGCTTTTATCTTTGTGGTTCCTTGAGTGGCAATATAAAAGTTACTGATTTTGCACTTTTTATGCATCTGAACCTGCAGACTTTGAAATCGGTAGGTTTGCCTGCGTGATTTGCCTCGTTAGATCCGTACCCTTGCAGGCACCTAGGAGTGATCTGCTCTATAAGCTCCACTGTACGTACTTGTTGTCTGGTGTATAACAACCTATCTTAGGAACGTCTTTAACCAGGACATTGAGACAAGTGGGGGTGAGGTGGTGTTCGGTCTTTCCAGGGCCAGGTAGATCCTGAGGGTGGGAGATACTTGCGTGTGCGATGGTGTCGTGCCCTGTGGGTGCAGTCAGCCCGTGTGTGGAAGGCTGGATGCAAAGCTCCATGAGGCCAAGCAAAGAGACTCCTCAAGACTTCAGATCAAAGCCATTTTGGGGAGTCACACTCTCCAGGCTCCTTGCCTTGCTTTCTGGAGCTCATCAAAACTGGGATGCCACCCAGGGCCAAAGCAGAGTGTGACAGTTCAGTTGGTGAAGGTGCTGGGATGCAGAGGTTGAGCTTCTTCAGGACATCCAGGTGTCACTTATTTCTTCTGTAGAGCTCAGGCTACTTCAGGGAGGTCTCTGTGCTTCCCTCACCTGAGGCCTTGGTCTATGTGAGAACATTTTGCTGCAGCTAAAGCAGGGAGCCAGGAGCTTGGCTGGGGAAGGGGATCCCACCAGTTCTCCTCCCCTTGGTCACGGTGGGAGGACCAAAGGCTGAAGGGGCAGGAGGTGGAAACTCCCATGGAGGGGGAGTCTCACCCCCACTACGCAGCAGCCTTTGCACAGCAACCTTGACCGTGTTTGCAAGCGGACATCGCTCTGCCTTCGCTTTTTTTGCTCCGTAACAGCTTTTTCCCTTTAAGAACGCAGAAGATTGATTCCCTTGCAGGGTGCATCGCCGAGGCGAGCCATGTCCAAATGGTTTGCACGTCTGCATTTTTTACTGCTCTCGTTTAATATGTATGCAAATGCAGTCTCTCCTGTCCTCACTCTCTGTGTGGGTTTGCACAGTCAGGAGCACATTCCCATTACCGCTGCCCATCTCCTGCTCCGCTCTGCATTCGAGGAGACTGCCTTTGAAACGCTGATAGATGGAGGTGCAAGGGAAAAAGAGAGAAATGACGGATTTTCGTAATTTCTTTGCTGGGGAGGGTGGAGGACTTGGGGCAACCAGAGGAAGGAGGTTTAAATATATGCAAAATTGTTTATTGGGAGAAAGGGGGGGAGGCTCCAACTCTGGAGTCGGGGAGCGTGTTTTGTATGCCGTTCCATTTCCAGAGCTCAGGATTGTTAGCTGGAGGTTAGGGAAAAATCCAAGCACTGGCAATAATCTCGTGATAGCAGAAATATTCAGCTTTTCTCCTGATAAATAGACACGTGTCGTAAGTGAAGTCAGGGTTTCAGGCCTGGAAAACCACACTGGGTTTTTTTCTTTTAATAAATAAGGAGCAAGAGTTGTTCCCTGCAAAGGGGCAGTCTATGCTTGCTGCTACTTTATTTCCCTTCTCTTTAAAATAGCTATATTTTTCCAAAGCACTTCCAAACCAACACCCACAAAACCTGGACACTTGTATACCCAGAGCTACTTCTGTATAAATAAAATTCAAAACTATGTGCTCCAGCTAAGGCCGAAATGCGGGGAACACCTTTAGAAAGGTGGTCAGAAGTAGGGGAGCTTTTCCTGTCCCCAGTGATGGTATTTTTTGAAGTTACCCTGTTTGAAGTTGCAGATCTCCAGTTTTGCACCTGCTCGGAGGTAACCGCAAAGGCTGAAGAGGTTGTGGCTCCTGGTGTGGGAAGCAGGGGATGACACGTCCCTTCATCACCCGGGTGATTCCAAACGGGAAACGAAGGCTCATGCTGCATCCTACCCCCTTCAGTGAAATTTAGGTCTTTTCAGGGCCAAAGAGCCAGATTTTCAGGTGTATTTTAGGCACTTCATGTCACTCCTTTTTTTAGTCTTTAAACATAAACCCCCTTTAAAACCTGGCTAGATTTGAACCCCGCTATAGAGCACCAAAGCCTCAATTCACCGCACTGCTGTGGGTGCTGGGGATGCAGATTTGGGGCTGGGGGGTACCCATGAGCAGCCTCCTGCTGCTCTGCCCCCCAGGCCGGGGCTCTCCCTGGAGCACACACAACACGGCTGAAGCCAGATCTTTTCCAAACTCTTCCCGGAATTCATAGACAAACTTACTTTCCTTTGTAGAAGCCAAAGGGCTTTGCGTGCTGGGAAAGCCCCTCTGCTGCGGTACGGGCTTGTCAGATGTGTTTACTTTTGCATCTCCAAGTTTTGCAAGAGTGTTTTTGTGTCTGTAGCGCTGGACGTTGTGAAACCCCTTTCCACGCGATATCGCAGCTGTGTTCCTGCCTCCGGAGCCACGGCAGCGCACAGACCTTGCGCTGGGGCTCTGCTCCGTAAAACTCAGACCTTTGTGCTTTCGGCACAAGGGGTGATGTTCAAGAGGGGTGTTTGGAAGCGCTCAGCTCCTGGGGGGATGTGCAAGAGCTGGTTTTATTCACGCAACAGGCACGGAAAGTCTGGCTGTTTGGGAATGAGCTCTTGCAGGGTGCCTGCTCCTGCGTTATCTGCTCGGTGCTCTGGGAAAAAGCCTGATTTTGGCAGTTTTGAGATGTGCTGTAGCTGCTGCTGGGTCCACAGTCCACGGTTTTACCTGCTTTTGATGCTGGTCCTTCTGCTTCTTTTCATTCCGGCACATTTGGGAGGTTTATCCATCCCGCACCGACAGCCGCCTTGTTGGAGGGGCAAGTGCAGAGCCGCACACAGAGCTCTGCTGCTCTTCCCCGTCCCTTAGTTCCCCTTGTTTGTGAGAAGTAAATATTTCTTCTTGCTGAGAAGTAAATATCTCGTGCTGCCGCGTCCTCGCTCCGGTGGGTTTGTGTCACTTGTGATCACAGGCTCCAAACTTCCCTTATTACAGTTGTTTTTTTAGCGGTGTCTTTTTATTGGCAAGTGGATTTGTGGAGCCTTTCTAGTTCCTTCATCTGTAAATTGTCCTCCACGTAACGAAGAAACCGTTCTGACTACGTTTTGATGTGTTTGTCGCCCAACAGATGTCTGGGTGGTTAAAGTGCCCCCTGAGTACAAGTATCCTGTGTTCGCGAGCTCTTTGATAGTTGGTTCAGGAATCTTTTTGTTCTTTCCTTCTCTCCTCGAGTCCTGGGGGTCTGTAGCAGATGCCTGCCGCAGTCTCTCCTTTGTTTTCTGCTCCTGATATCTGTGCCCACCGTGTTATTCCTCTACCCTCTCCCTTATCAAATTAGATTATCTCCTTCTTCTAAGCACTTTTGGCACGTGCGGCCATGCAAAGGCACAATAAGCATATTGGATCGTGCTGTTGGGTGCCTGTTGTTCATGTCTCTCCGTTGCACCTTAAAGGACCTTAGGACTAAGTTGTCACATTACCGGCTATAACTAATGGTACCAGCGAAAGCAAAGCCAGCTGGATCCTCTTCCCGCTTGCACTGTGGCACTGCCACGTCACCCTGCGTGGGAACCCGGGGCCCATTTTGTCCCAGTGCTCTGCACCGTGTCACTACAACCCTCGTGTCATCACTTTTCCTCTCTGCTGAGCTGTGTCTCCAGCATCTCCCATCATGTCCTGAACTTGGCTGGTGGCACTTAAGCTTCTTCTTGGTGTTACAGGCCTTGCTCGTTCCTTGGCTCCCTGCTTTCCATGTATGATCCAGAAAAACCTCTTTGTTATTCTGTCCTTCCTCCCCATCATAAACCTGTGTTTCTGTTCCATCTTTCATGAAAAAGGTCTAAGACTGAAGGTGAAATGTGATAACAGCCTTCAAAAATATGTCAGGAGCTGCTACAAACAGGATAGGAATAAACGATTCTCCGTGTCCTGTGGTGGGTAGGACAAGAAATTACGGGCTTAAACTGTAGCACAAGGGAGATTTAGGTTTGATGTTCGGATATCCTGGGGGTGAAGCCCCAGAGAAGCTGCTGGGGAGCTGCAAGAGGGGCAGGTCAGACGAGCAGCTGCCAGGAGAGGCTGAACGGGAGTCGAGGGGTTAGCGGGGGGATCCAGAAGATCATCTTTCATCCTTTCCAGCCTTCTCACCTCCCCTTCCATATGCTGGAAGCCTCCAGCTAGGCAAGGGGCTTTTTGTGGCTTGCTCAGCCAGGCTCGTGCCTTTCTCTCTCCTTGCTTTTTGTCTCCATTGCAGCAGTTCTGGCAAACACAATTGCAGCAAGCCTGGAAATATTCACAGCAAGCCTCTCCTCCCCAAACCTTTCCTTTGTGCTTGGTGGCTCTTTTCAAACCTTGTATGCTGGTGGAGGTAATGGCAGCTGCAATCAGAGCACCAGGACGTGCAATACTGACCAAAATATACGCTTTGCTGTACCCAGAAGGGTCAGAACTGAGTCTGGGGGCAACCTCGGAGGAGTTGTTCCAGGCTCTCTATGGGAAACTGCTGCCAGCTTTGCAGAGGGCTGTGTCCTGTGTGCGGGGATGTGAAGGTGAGGGTGGCTCCTGGAGGTGTTGTCCCAGCTGGTGTGGTGGGATTTCCAGTTGGAAGAACCAAGGTTCTTCAGCTGCATTGCTACCTGTACGTGTGTTCCTGCCCTCGGTGCGTGCACCGGGGCAGTGGGGGAGCCAGGGGAACGGGGCTCCTTGCAGAGCTCCCCATCCCCACCTCCTCAGAAGGACACTGCAGGGCATCAGCCAGCCTGCTGGAAACTGGTGTCTTTGCCAAAACAATTTTTTGCTTTGGGAACCGGGAGTCACAGAGGTCTCCATCCAAAACCAGCATACAGCACGAGAGCAGCCGTGTTGTTTCTGACCGGGGGTCGCTTGTCCCCTGGGCACCTTCAACCGGCTGCTCCCAACACCCAGCTCTCCCAGCCCTTCCCCATCTGGCACCGGTTGTGTCGGGGTCTGGCTGCGTCTGTGCCGAGTCCCTGCTTCCCTCCCAAACCTCCCGTCCTCCTCTCCCAGGGTGCTGGGGGGTCCTGGTCAGCCGTGACCACCTCCACCCCTGCAGCACCATCCCCTTCACAGGAGAGGCGGGCGGGGAGAAACAGGCAGATGAATAATTTATTATAATGATGCAAAATAGGGTTTTAAAACTCTCCTCGTATAAATATTTATTTTTGACTTGTTAGCACCACAGCCGCCTTCGCGCCCACCCCCCCCTTCTCCTTTCCAAAGCCCCCCAGCCTTGTGGCTATCACGGCTGTTCTCCCGGTTCTCCTTCGCTCCGTCTGTCTGTCCGTCTCTCCTGCGCTCGCTTTTCACATGATCCAAGCGCTGGTGCCAAGAGCTTCCCGGGGAAGAGGGGAGAAATAAAAAGAAAGAAAACACAACAAAAAAAACCCCTCTTTCTCGTGCAGACACACAAAAAACAACAACGGGAGGGGGGAGATGGAGCAGCACACACAGGCACACGCACAAAACCCTTTGAAGCCTGTGCAGGGTAAGGGTTGTTTCTGTGGTAACAGCGCGGGGATTGGCGGCGGTTGGCGAGGGCCTCCATCCCGCCGCCGTGCCGGGTGATTAATGAGCTGTGGCCGGGCTGTACGGGAGCGCTCGGGCTGCGCTGAGCACCGCGGGGCTGCCCCGACGCACCTTGGACGCCTCCTCATCCTCCTCCGCTTGCCCCTGGCATGCTCGGTCTGGCAATGCCACACACCTCGCCGGCACACGCGGGCTCTCGCGGGATGTTGGCCCTTCAAGGGTTGGGGCAGCTGGGTTTGCGACATCTCTGTCCCCTGTCTTGGTGGTGCTGGAGCAGCCCTGGGGCCGTGGCCTTCATCCCACCACCCCCTGTCGCTCCTCTGCACCGAAGTGTGTCCCAGGCAGGGTCCTGCATCTCCTCCAGTGCAGGGAGAGGCCAGAGCCATGGGGGGAGGTGGTGACATCAGCGTGGGGACAAGGCTGTCCTGTCTGGTGGTTGCGGATGTGCCCATGGCATTTTGGGGAGCTGCCTGTCTCCTTACCCCTCTATGGCTTCCCAAGGCTGGAGGGTGGCTCGTGGCTCAGCAGAGACAAGGGCTGTGCTGTCCCCGTGCCCTGGCCAGCCTTGTTTAGTGCCACCACCCATCAATCCAGATGTCACTGGGGTGCTCGTACCATTTCCCAGCAAGAGCTGCAACTCCTAGGGAACCCCACTCCACAGCGTGCTTTTAATCTCGCCTCCTTTTGCTTTCTATTTGAAAAGGCACAGGAGAAACGGGTATCATTCACATCTCTTGGGTGAACAATAGTAATAACCAGCGAGTTTCAAATCTCTTCCCCCCCAAAATAGCCAAACCAGAACACGCACAGCCTTCCCGAGCCGCTGCCTGAAACAGATGTGCTGCCAGTGAAGCAGCTATTTATAATGTGCAGCACTCCCTTCGCAGCCGCAGCGGCTCCAGCCCTCGGCTCTCGCGCTCGGCAGCTCCTTTTGAAGCCTATAGCTCTAATCTGGGGACTGTTCCTGGTGCTGCTAAAAATCTCGTAAACCCACCAGGATGCCGGCGAGCCAGAGTTCTGCCTTCCGAGGGGGTTTATCGTTGCCAGAGGCTGCCAGGATGGGATTGTCCCATCCCCGGATGTCCCAAATGGGGTGGGACAGCAATGGGATCCTGTTGGGCCCTGTGTCCCTGACGTCCCTGTGGCTGCAGGCTCTGTAGAACTCTGACCCCCCTCTGCCACATGGCTGGGGGCTCAGACTCTTTTCCAACCCTTAATTGAAGAGGTTTTCTCATACAGAAGACAAGGGGGGTCAGGGCATTGTTGCTGGGGGGGTGGGGAAAAGCTGATGTGAGTTTGAGCCTGGTGGGTTTGATCTGGTCCTCACTGCAGGAGAAGCACGGCACTGTGGTCTGGGGGGGACGTGGACAGTGTGGGATAAGGAGGAAAACTGGGGCTCCAATGAAAAGGAGGATCAAGGGGGATTGCAGCACTGATGTCCACACTTAGGGCTGGTGTTTGCCAACCTGGGGGTCCCGCAGCACCCCTGGAGCCGCGGCACAGCCTCGGCATGGGCACCGCGCACCACCCGCCCCCCGGGGACCTCATCCCAGGAGGGGCTGCAGCTCACAGGCACCGCAGCACCCAGGACCACACGCCCTGGATGCTGTTTCGGTCCTCGGCACGCCGATGAATAAGTGTGCTGGTATGTCGGGGCGGGGAGTGCTGGTTAGGCAACGCGGCAGCATGTGGAAGCTGTTTATTGCCGGGGCTGCTGCCGGCCCCCCCTGCCTCCTGCAGCGCCACGGCCGCCCCAACCAGCCCGGCCGGTGCGGCCGCTCCGCGTGGGGCCGGGGGGTAACGGGGCCCCAGCCCAGCGGGGACAAAGCAATTACTGGGAGACGGGGCTGGTCAGGCTGAGGGTTTTGCTTCTATCGCATCCCATGTTTTCTGTTTGCGTTTCTCTGGAGCAGCATGTTTGGAGGTGTGGAGGTGGCTTGATCTGAATCCTAGGCTTTGGGGACGGTTTGTCCTAGGCGTAGGGGATGGCTTGAACCCTGTTCTCCCTTCCCAGGTGGTACAGAGCATCATCCCCAGCCTGGCATGGCATGGTCAGCCAGATAGCTGGGAGATGCAGTGATGTGGAAGGAGCCCCTTGTCCTTTGGAAAGGGAGATCCTGAAAAACACCCGCAAAAGTGACCTAAAATGGGCTGCTTTGGCTTTGCTCACTCGCAGTTTCACATGTGCCAGGGGATGGGGTTGTGCACCAGTAGGCAGATACCACCCTGAACCCCAAACTCTGGCATCCATGGCTGAGACTGAAGTGTCCCCAGTTTCCGGTGGTAACAGACAAACCTTTGCTCCCGGAAGAGGGACTTTTAACGTAGCCCATGGCAGTGCAGCCTCTTAAAAGCCGGTCTCATTGCAGTTGTGTTAATTATTAATAGGACGTGGGGAAGAAAACACTGGAAAACCCCAACTGTTGGAGGCAAGCTGCCACTTCATCTGCATGCAGCACGGCCCTGGCATTCCCCTGACCCAAGGGGACATCCGCGGGTGACTTTTCCAGCGGCTGGTGTCAGCGAGTGCAAACAGAGAGGCTCGACCACCTCTCTGAAAACCGCAGCAGTCCGAAAACAAGGAGTTGAATGAGTTGTGTGGGTCTCAGCTTGGTCTTTAGTGAAGGTTTTTATCTCGTGAAGGGATGCAGTCCCATTTGGCAGGGTCTCTGTCCAACAGGACTGGCAAGATGCTGGATTCGCAGGGTCTGGTGGCTCTAGGGATCCCTGTCCCAGCCCGGGGCACCTCGCAGAGCTGCGTGGGCAGGATGGGACCCCAAGATGGTGCTTGGACTGAACCCATGTAGTGAGTCAGAGCTGGGGGAGCTCAGCAGGGCAGTTTTCATGAAAAACAAGGTAATGGGGAATTTTCACCCAAAAGCCTTGTGGACCTTGAGGGTTTCATCCCCCACATCTGACTGTGGGTCTCTGTGTGGGGAACTGGGAGGTGTTTCCGTGGAAACCAGCAATTGGGGGTCTCCATGGGCGCTGCAGAGTGCTCGGCGTGGGGCGGCGCCAGCCCGGTGGGGGCTCTGAGGTGGTGTGTAGCTGGGACAAGCCTTGCTCTGCCCTCGGTCCTCCATGCGGGGGGCAGATCCCAAACCCCTGGGGCAGATGATGGCTGTAGGTGCCGCCAGCCCACCCGCCTTCCCACCACCCCCTCCAGGAGCCCCTGCCTCCCCCAGCGCACTCCTCTCTCCCTTCTCCTCCTTTCCATTCCCCCTTTCTTTCTCTCCCTTTCTTCCCCTTGCTCCACCCCCCTCCAGACTCCTCTGTGGGGCATTGATTTTTCCATCCGTCAGCGAAATGCTTGAGGAAAATGAAAGAGCATCTTCGTGATCGATCAGGAGAACTCTTCAGCCTGGGGTCAGGAAGGGTTTGAATCAGCTGCTCCCCTGGCATATAATTACCCTCCTCTCTCCCAAGCTGGGGCTTTTCACACGCCTGCGGGAGCTGCTGCCCGCTGTG
Organism: Patagioenas fasciata; assembly: GCF_037038585.1. Taxonomy (NCBI): domain Eukaryota; kingdom Metazoa; phylum Chordata; class Aves; order Columbiformes; family Columbidae; genus Patagioenas; species Patagioenas fasciata. Next base: position 6,907,011 of record NC_092539.1, read on the forward strand.
GGGTGGGGGCATCGCTCGGGAGAACATCTTGGTGGGGGAAAATGCCCGGGGATATGTTGGGTTTTGGTATTGCTAGAGCTCAGCTTTGGGTCTGTGTGCTTGTGTTCGCTTGGTGCTGAGCAGTGTGTGCTGAATGGGTGCGAACCTGCACCCACTTCTCCCTCGCCGGCATCGATCGCTCCGCGGGTAGCGAATTCTGCACGGTGCTTGGCGAGGGTGGGAGTTTAAAGAAAGTGAAAGAAAACTAAATCCAATGGGAGCTGCATGCCCAGCTCCCTTCTCTCTTTTGAACATCTCATCTGCAGGGAGCATCGCCCGGGGCGGGCTGCACATACAGACCGTGTCAGTGGAAGCCTGAAGATACCTGTGGAAATGCCAGACTTTGCCATCTGGTACCACGCTGGCCTCTGAGGTCCCACCGCTTGCTGTCCTCCCCCAGAGAGTCGGCAAATAGCTGAGGGAGCTTCTCATTCCACCGTGGGGTAGCTGCATGCAAATGTTGACTTCTTCATGGCAACCAGTGTGAGTCATGCTGGGAGCCGGAGGGGAACGCTGGCGCCTGGAGCTCTCGCTCTGCTTGTGGACTGTTGCTTGGATCCGACGGGTTGCTTGGATCCGATGGGTTGCCTGCGTGGAGGTGTAGGCACCGTCCTCCCTGCAGCTCTTGCTCTGTCTTTGCTCAGTGGGACGTGCTCGATGCTTTGCAAGTGCGAGCTTTCTGGTGCTCGTGTGCGTGGCGGTGGGGCTCAGCGGTCGAAGTGTGTCGTGTGTGCGGGCTGCTGCGCTGGGTCTTGTGAAATGTCAGGGAAAACTTATCCTTTGGACTTGTCTGAAGGAGAGAAGCCCAGAGCCAACACCAGGCATCCCAGCACTTCACAGAGCTGACAGGTTTGGTGTTGCCCATCTCCACTGATGCTTTGTCTCCACACTCCCAAATTCCCTTTATTTCTCACAGATATGGGTCAACCTGTTTTCTGAGCTGGATGCATGGGTTCCGGACCTGGCGGTGCACAACTCATGTCTGGCTGGAGCTTGTTGGACCTTGTGGAGGTTCCAGAGCTGGGCACAGCATCTTCCCACGGTGGGTTGTGCATCTCAGCAACACCTCTCCTTGGGCAGATGCAGTATCCCCAGAGAGCGATGATGAACAGTAAGAGAGCGAGGAGGAGACATAAACCAACACTCTGCTCCCTCATCCCTCCTGGTTTCTGGCCCTGGAGAACCTGGCTGTGGGTTGCACCTTCACCCAACCCAGGACAAAAAAGTGACAGGGTGAGAAACCAGTGCCATGTGTCCCTGGTCCCACCGCCGCCAGTTCAGACCAGTCCAGCCAGAGCACTGCAGAAGGACAATGCAAAGGCTCTGGCTTCCTCCCTCCAAAGCAGCAGGCAGAAGTTTGCTCCGGCACGGGTGCGTTGCAGATGTGCTGATAGCAGCCAGCTGAGTGCTGACGCTGCTGGGGAGCCCCAGGTACGGCTGAACTGGGTTTATCTGCTCCTCAGATAATGTTTTCTGCTGAAAGCAGCTGAAACAGCTGCACCCTGGCTCTGCTGCAAAGTTTATTTTACAACACGTAATGAGAGCTTGCCCTGTGTCCCTGGTAAAGCCTTGACATAAAGCCCCATCTGGGCAGGGTTTTTCCCCTGGTGGGATTTGGTATCAGTCTGACAGTTGGGGGAGCTTTGCTTAACCCGTGAGTGTTGCATCCCAATATAAACGTGGATCTAACCTGGTTTCCTTGAATCTGTGTTGCTCGGTTGATAACAACAGAGAAAGGCCGATTTATGCAAGCGGGTAATACGGGATCTTCCGATTATTCCTTGCAAACAGAGGTCATGGCACTGCTGGGTTCAGTGCAGGTAACGGGGACAGGGAGGGCTGTGGCATGTCTCCATTGCTCTGCCACCTTCCTGCCGACTACCCTTGGTCATGTCCCTTGATCTTCCTGCTGCCTCCTAGGTCCATAAAGTGAAGGTAAAACACTATCTGACTTGCTGGGGAGCTTGCAGTCCAATTAAGAAGTGCACGCTAATTAACGTGAGCTCCTCTGTTCCTACTGATATCCCATACCCATCTGTGGGGCTCTGGAAAGCTCTGGGATGCAGGAGTGCGAGGTTGTGACAGGGACAAAACAATACGCTCTCAGGCTGCTGAACAGAAAGTGGATCCATGTGTTAATCTGGGAAAAGGAGTGTGAAAATAACTGCAAATCCTTCACAACTTTGTTGTAATTTCTCCCAGATAGGATGCAGGCAGGAAAAACGCCTGCTCCACACTCCAGCCTCTGCAGCTCCCGGGTCGTTACTGAGCTAAACCTGATGCAAGGGGAAACCCTGTCCCGTCGCTGGGCTTCGCATGTGGCTGCTGGAAATTTTGGGGGAAAAATTTTCGCATTGCATGGAGGTGTCTGGGGTCCCAGTGGCTCCAGGGTCTTGCCCAGTTCCCAGCCGGTCCAGCCTGGCTGCAGGAGATGCTGGGACGACACTGGGACGGCTGAGCTGTGCCTCTGACAGCAGCACGTTCCTGTCGAGCGGGCGACCGCGGGGTACAGAGAGCCGGACCCCTCCCAGCTGCCTTTCTGCTAATGCTCATCTAATTACTCAGCAGCCTGAGCTGGCTGAAGCCAGGGTAGCGGGACAGCTGAGGTTTTCATCCAATAGGTTCCCGTCTCCAGCTCAGGAACCAGAAGAAAAACCCTTTTCATATCATCAGATCAATAGGCAGGTGGTGTTCCCCTGCCCTTCCCCTTGTCCATCTCTCCTTTCCCCTCCTGGGCCAGGGATGCTTTGCAAAGCCAGAGTAGGGCTGGGGGCTGTAACCGGTGGATTTTGCACCTCGTCCCCCATCCCGGCTGCTGTGTGTCCCACACATGCGTGGAACGGCTGAGCGGAGCCGGGAACAGCGATCGCTGAAACCCAGCCCTCAGCAGGCGTCTGAGAGAGCAAATCTTGGCTTCAAACTGGGGCATGTCCCTCCTTCAGGGACAGTTTTCAATCAGTGATGTCTCTGAACAGACAGTCACTTTCCCCCTCTCACTGAGACAATCGGCAAAGCGACAGGACTGGGAACGTGGGCAGGATTTGACCAGCTTGTTTAGGTACAAGCAAGGGTTAACGAGAAGCGACATTTTATTTTGCTGCACATCTTTGGTTCTCTGGAAGGAGATGCTCATCCTGGTGTTTCAGCTGTTGTAAATGCATTCTTCTTCCCAAGGTGTCTTCTGAAAATTAGCTCCAGCGTGTTGTCAGTGGTGGAGCGATGATTATGGAGAAGCAGCTGTCCGTCCCCTCCTGCCAGCTCCCGGCGAGGCAGCGGGAGGGGTGACGGCTCCTCTGGGTGCTGGCAGCACATCTCCTGGTGCCTGAGCCAGGCTCTGATGTGCGCAGGCAGCTTCGAGCTCCGGCCCCTTCCACCTCATCTCCATTGGGGCGAGAAACCATCATGCAGTGCCCAGCTCAGTGCAGTCTCCAACTGTCTCTCTATCCCTTCCCTTCTCTAGGTTAATGTCTGTCTATCCCTTCCCTGGTCCCTCTGTCATCAGTACAGAGCTGGTTTTATTAGGTTTATTATCCACGCTCCTGCACCAGGCTTCAAACACTGCCTGGCAGCATCTGAGCCCAGTGCTGGGTCTCGAACCATCTCGAGATGCTCCAGCCAAGAGGGAGGTGAGCTCCACACCTGCTAGCAGGGGAGGGCTGTCGCCACCAGATGCAAACTCTTCCCTGGCATTTCTCCCCCTTGCCCTCGCCTCAGGCCAAGCAGGGAAAATCCTTCAGCAGGACCCCAGCTGGGGCTGCTGGCTGCCGGCTTTCCATGGCAACGGTCCGTCGGGGGTCGGAGTCGGCAGTGAAAAACTCTCTGTCCTCGCCTGGGCTGCCAGTCGCTATTTTGATTGCATTCCTGGGGAGCTGAGCTGCAGATGTGGTCGTCTTATCTTGGGAAGGTCTGAGTCAGTTTTTCCCTGCGTGACGGAGCAGGCAGCTGAGGGCTGGAGGGAGGAATAAATAGCTCCTGAGGTACCATGGGGACATCTGTCCCTGAGGACAAGGTGATGGGCGAGGAGCCTCCCACCACCCGCGACCCCAGACTGGTGGTGCCCACGTGGCACCACACATATGTAGGAGACGAGGGAGATGTCTCTGCTGAGCAACCTTCACACATGCTTGACATCTTGGCCAAGGGAAAATTGGGTTGACTCAGGAGCATCTGTGCTGTGGGCTGGATCCTGGGCCCCAGAAGACCGGAGGAACACACCCATGGCGGGGGAAGCACGTTCACTCCACCAATGCGTATCTGGGACATGTGTGCTTGACACTTCAGTGATGGAGGGTGCAAAAGGCAGGGCCTGGAGGAACGCAGGACGCCTGGGACTCGTGGTGGTGGTGGCCACCGCATCCTCTACCCAGCCCTGCTGCAGTGGGACCTTGGGCAGCAGCTCCAGGGTCACCCTACGCAGGACCAGCCGATCACCCTGGGACATCCTAGTGCCATTGGGACTGGGGTCCCACCTGCCTTCCAGTCTCATCTCGGAGCTGCAGCCGGGAGCCCAGGCTCTGGAGAGGGTTTCTATAGCAACGGCTGCCACTCACTCCCCATTTGGGATGTAAATTAGTCAGGATTATATTAGTGTGCAGAATTTCAAGAGGCCGGAGCTGGCAAAGAGGCCGGATGAATTTGGGACAGGAGTGTGCGAAAGGAGCCTGCCCGGGCACCATCAGGCAGTGCCAGCTTAAGAGCATCTTTAGGAGTTTGGACCAAGGCAGGATTTGGCGTTCTTGGCCTAATCCATCAATACTGATGTTGTAATTACTATAAAAACCTGCTCCACTCTTCCTGCATGGTGTTCATTCTATGGGCTTAGGTAGCACTTTTCTTGCTGATTTGCCCCCTTCTTCACCCTCTCCCTCCTTTTAATTCCTCAACACAACGTGGTAACATCAATTAATTAATCTGAGTAACAGTTATTATTCAAGAACCACTCTACTATCATGGCTTGCTCTGGTATGGTGACAGTAACCAGTTCAGGTGCTGGAAATGTGGGTTATCAGTGTAGCCGGGGCTGGCCGTGTGCCCCTGCCCGGGGCAGGGTGGGTGCTGTTGGGTTCAGCAGGACTCTCCACCCTGCCCCAAGGCTGCACTGGCACAACCGCTGCCTGCTGGAAAGTGCAGCCTCCGAGGCAGGGCTTTGCTTTCAAGATAAATTGGCCTTTTGTAGGGGATCGTGTCCTAAGCATGATGAAAATGCCAAATGTGCTGATAATGCAGCTTGAAACAGATCCACGGGGACTTTGCGCTGGTGCCTTGAATGTTATTGCGAGTAGAAAAAGGACTTGGGCGCTGCAGGGGGTAATTGGGCTGTGAACTCGGCTGGTGGGTCAGTGCTGATGTGGGAGGTGTGATGTGGGGGTGGTATGGGGGTGCTGAGTTGGGAGGGTGACCCTCTCTCCTGATTTTGATGAACAGACGAGGATTTGATCCCTGCAAGGTGTAGCAAGGCAGTGCAGGCTGTGTTAACCAGGACACTGGAGCCTCTATTTTTGGTGTTCCCATGTTGAGTGTGTGCTCTAGGTCTTGGGGTGAAGTGACCCTGAGATGGTTGTGTCTGTTGTACCAAGCAGGAGCACGCACAGCACATGAGAGATGCAGCCTGGCTGTGAGCTGAGGGAGACCATCCAAGCCTTCATCATCCTGATGGTTTCCAAAATTAGACTGAGACCTTCCCGGGCTGCAGAGCCGAGGGCTTTGGGCAGGCGGCTGCTCCGCTCCGTGTCCAACAGAGACAACACAAACCTGGTGACGAGCGCTCCATGGCTGGTGTTAATCCGTGTTTCGGAGGTCGGTCGTCCTCAGGAGCAGTGGGCTTTGTCTGAATTTGCAGGAGGGAATTTAACAGCTCAGGGACACCCGGGTGCCCTCCCTGGCTTTGGGAGAAGGGGCCCTCAGCAAACCCCAATTCAGAGAACTGACCTTTGCTGCAAGCGGCTGATCACACGCTGAACCCTGAGCACGTCCTTCAGCTCCATTGAAGAGAACAGACCTTAAGTGCATGCTTGAATTTAAGTGCATGGTTAAGTACGTTCCCGTTCCCCATCTCAGACAGGGTAACGGCTGCAGCAGGGGGGAAGGCTGGATAAATCAGGGGATGATGTGGCAACACGGCCACGAGCTCGTTCCTGTCTTGCACGAGGCTGACTTTGGCAATTAGCACCAGGCTGCTGGTTTTGCAGCCCCAGGGATGGCGTTCTGGATCTGCTCTGCCTCTTTGCCACTTCGTCAAGTGTCGCTGCATCCTCCTCCTCCTCACGGGCCCCATCCTCCCCTTCCTTCGCGCATCGGCCCCTCTCCCCAAGGCCGCTCCATCCCTCCGCTGCCATCCCCTGCGCCTGCGGAGCAGAAAGCGCATGGCCCAGATATTTTCCTTCACGTCAGCACAAACCCAACCCAGCCCTTTCTGTGAGACGGCTTGGCCGGGCACGGGGTGGGCAGAACCAGCCCCAGAGCTGGGGAGACCCCGGGGTGCCCCTGCCCCTCTCCGGGGCTGCAATGCCCAATCCGTGGCCCTGCATGGGGCTGCTTGGGAAGCTGGAGCCCGCGATCAGCTCCAAAGGCAGCAACAGCAGCCTCTGCTTTTCCACACGTCGGTATTTTTAGCTCTGCTGTGCATTAGCGTGCAGGAGCTCAAACTGCGAAGCCTGGCTGAGGTTTTATCTGTTGTGACAGCCCTTAGGGCTGTAGTCAGACACTCTCTCGCTTGCTCGCTTTCTCTCTCTCCTTTTTTCTTTTCCTTTTTTTTTAAACTTTGCAGCTCGGATCTGCTCTCTCCCTGTGGATACATGGTGCAGCTGTCAAGGCAAAGGACCAAGGGTGGGAAGTAGGGTCCAAAATGTGGTCCGAGCCCTTTTACGAGGGAGCTTTCTTCAGATCCTTTCTGTATTTTTCCATTCCTCCTCGCTGCTGCTGTCAGGGCTGGAGCAGCCAGAGCTGATGCTGCAGGATGAGGTGCTGGCTCGCCCCTCCTGCCCCAAAGGGTCCAAAAGGCTGGGTGACAGCTACACAATTACTGGGGACAGCAAAACAGGGAGCAAGGGCCAGCCCAGCACAGCACGTGCCTGATGGGGCTCGGCAGATCCAGTGCTCACTGCTGCTGCTTTTTTCCAAAATCCTTGCGTCCATACCAGTGATTTAAAGCACAAATGTTGCCACTTTTGGGGCAGTTTTGGGCTCCAGGCACCCCAGAGCATCAGGGAAACATCAAAGTCCCTCTCAAGCCTCGCTGAGTTTCAACACCGAAGATTTTTACTGTGCCTAAATGTGTGTCTGGTGTCCCTTGAGAGAATAGGACTTGTGAATCCACCCTCCGTCCTGGCTCTGTGCAAAAACCCAACGCTTTGGTTTGGTTTCGAAGGAGGGTTTTCCTTATTGCTTCTCTTCCTGGACACCCCCCAAGCCGTTCTGCAGGAGAAGGGCTTTCCCCCAACTCCCAGAGAGCTGCACAAATGTGAAGCATCTCCTTCCCACCCCAATACCTCTGAAAAACTGGCTGGAAATGGGCTGGCAGGAAGGCAGCCTTGGTGATGCCCTTCACAAGGGTGAGGAACTGAGGTGCTGACCAGACTTTGGCTTTCCAGCCTGCTCAGCATCCTCCGTCCACGCCAGGCTCCGCTCGGGAAAGTCCAAATGGGAGCAGAAGCTGCCTGAAAATCTGGTGCTCTTGGAATTTGTCCAAGGTCACAGGGGAAGCGGAGGACAGAGGCAGGAACGGGATCTGGTTTCCTGGCCCCCATGTCCAGCCTTCCTCCCCAACACTCAGCACGTGCTCGCCTCACGGCGTTGCAGCCGCAGCTTCCCGAAATCCTGCACCCAGGTCCCGGGGTGTCCGTGCCAGCCCCTGTGTCTCTGGAACAGGAGCACAGACCCTGAGGGCTGCGTCCTCCTGCTTTGCCATCATGTGCTCAACCAGAAGGTGTTGAGAAGCTTCTGTATTTAGGAAGAAAATAATGATTTGGTATTTTTGAGGCATTTAGTGCCTGCGGAGACCACGGCAGCGGTCCCAGGGCTGCGTGTCCCCAGCAGGTTGGTGTGTGTGAGGAGGGGAGAGATGTTCGTGGTGGGCTGTGGGCTCCTTTACGTAAGTCTGTCCATACTACGTTTCATTTTGGAGTCAATTTGTTTACAAGCACAGCAGGTTCGGCGTGTGGCAGCTCCCATCTTTGCCCGAGCTTTGGTGGAGACCAAGTGGCTGCATCAACGGTCCGAGGATGCTGTGGGCACGGGGGCTGCCAGGAGCCAGCTTTGCCATCCAGTTACCCGGGTACAAACCCAACGGGGAGCCCAGGATGTCTCCCTGGGTCCTCCTGCTTCATTTGCACTGATGAGGTGCGGAGGGACATCCCAAAGTTTGTCTGGCAGGCCCACATCTCGGGCGGCTTTTCTAATTAACCGTCCCCTCGCTGTGCTTGCTCTGTTCTCCCCGTCAATTCCTCCTTTTCTTTGCTGGCAGCAGCCAATGCCGTGAACCGCGGAGACTAACTGCACAGTGCTTCTGGCTCAACCTGCAGCAGGGATCTCTGGAAATATCTCATGTCTTTACCCTTTAGCAGAGAGCACCCAGGGAAGAGGATTTTGCAGCTCGGCTTGTGGTGCAGAGCAGGGTATGTGTGACTTCGCTATGGCAGCATTTTCTTCGTGCAGGTTGTTTGTGTGATGTGCGAGTCCCTGGTAGCAGCCAGAGCGTGGCAGGTGCCTTTGCATGGAGCTTTGGCATCCCCCAAACAGCCCCTGAGCAGCTCCATGGGGCTGGGCTGCCATCCTCCTCCTCCAGCCTCCTGGGGAAACCCCACTCGCGGCTCCAGGGGACGGATGCAGACGCTCTGCATCAACAAAGAAACCCCACACCATCCAAAAGCCAAAGCTTGGAGTTGCCTAATCCTCTCTGTGCTCTTCCCAGTGCCGAGGGAAGCCGCTAACAGCAGCTGGAGCTGGTTCTGGTGTGCATAGGGGCTGCCCACACCCCTTGCCATGGCGGTGTGGGACCAGAAGCCATCCTTATTCCAGGGGCTTTGACAACTGAGTCAAGAAGAGGTCTAGGAGAAGTTCAACATTGCTCATTTTATTTCTAGATGTTAACTGGGGAGATTAAGGACTTTTAGGGGGGCATAGAGGAAGTTGGTACTTCAGGGGCTTCTTAACTTTAAAAACACCCTGCGGCATTCACGCTAATGCACCTCCCTGTGTCAACAGGAGTCCTTACAGGCTTCCAAACACCCTAAAATTGGGCTCAAAAGCACTGTTTGATGTTTCCCTGTGGAAGACAAGAGAGAAGTGAGGGATACCACAGGGGATGCCCACACAGCACATCCCTCCTCGAGCCATCTGAGCTGTCCCTGTGCCACCAGAGCAGCCGCTGGGACACACAGGCTCTCCCTGCCCTGATCCTGGATACAGGCAGGTCTACGTGGGGACAAACCCCAGCGACTCTGTGCGTGCTTGGTTCTATACAACAGACTCTCTCCCCTGACACTTTACATCCTTGAGCTTCCCAGGCTGCAGGCAGCTCCTCTGCTCGCGCCCAAAACCACCCGCTTCTCGCTCATCCCGCTCCTTTGCCTCCTTGCTCCGGAGCCGTCTCGGGCTCTCGGCACGGCCGATGCTTCGGTGCTGCCAGGATTTTGATCTCCAACTGCTTCCCGGCCCCCTCGCACATGTGGGCACCGGGAGGGGGCTGAGAAAGCGGGGAAGAGAAGAACAGCAGGAGAAAAAGTCTTCAGGGAGGGGATGGGGAAGGATGCAGGAAGCAAGGAGGGGGAAGAAGACGTGAGAAGAGGGAGGAGGAGGAGGGAGAAAGGATGCTGCCTTGTCTGTTCTCGGATTTATATCACTTGAGTTGCACTGAATTAGCCAAAAGTGGTGCAGAGCTGCCTTCCCCCCGCTTTCCCCCCGGCAGGCGCTCGTATTTGGGGTTGAAAGCCTTAATTCACTTCAGCTTCAACCTGCTCCTAATTGACTTAAACCACGAGGAAAGAAACTCGGTTTGCCTAGCAAGCGGCTGCAAAATTGCACCTTAAGTTAAGTCAGTGTGATTCTGTGTATAAAGAAACATGGAGCCTGGTGAGAACGCGGTGCAGGGATAACTCTGTGCCAGGGGGCTGTGTGTGGAGAGGGGTTTTGGTCTGACCCTGAGCAAATTGGGGTTTGGGGATGGTGAGGGGGCTGTGAGTCAGTGGGGTCTGGCTGTCAGAATTGCTGTTCCTTCCCGTTCCTCTCTTCTCTATCCCTCTTCTCCCGCTGCAGATGTCTGCTATAAAAAAGAGAAGAAGAAAAAACAACCCTCCCCAAATGTCGTGGTAACACTTACTGGAGGGCTGTTTCTGCTGCACATCTGATATGTGTGACAGGGTCAGATTAACCCAGTCTCTGATTCCCAATCACTGCTATTCTGAAGGCACCAGAACTGAAGCAAAAGACCCCAAAGGGGCTTCTCTGTCCTGGTGAGGAGCTGGGCAGGCAGGATGAGCTCGGGGTGCTCTGGGGATGTGCCAGCCCAGTGCTGGGCAGGGCCAAACGCAAGACGAGGGAGATGAGATTATGCTGTGGAGATGGATTTGGTCTCCTCAAAGTCATGCTTTCAATGGACAAGGAACTTCCCTTTGCATCTAAGACATTTCAAAGGGCAAAAGGAGAACAGTGATGTTGGGGGGAAGAAGGTACCTAATGCCAGGGGATGCTCTCAAACCCCCTTTTCCTTGTGGAGGGCTCTTTTCTCACACCTGGACACGCTGTCTGAACTGAGAGCAGGAAAAGCTTTTTGTTTCCTTCCTCCCATTCCCTTCTCTTCCAGCTCTTCTGCATCCTCTGTCATGATTTTGCTTTGCTACCTTTCTTTCCCTCTGTTTAATTCTAAAACCACTGAGCCAGTTTTTTCAATGAGACATTTAGGTATTTTAGGTCCTAGAAAATGGGGCTGGAGGGGACATCTGATATACCCTGATGGCAGGAGGATTTATGCTGAGATGGTGTTTATCTAACTTCTCCCAGCAGACAGAGGCCATCACCCTGCATAGGGTTTTCCGGGGTTTCTCTGTGTGATGTCTGCATCCCCGGACAGCACCGTTCCGTGGGGTGGTCACCCAAAAACTCAACACCTGCTCTTTGCAACAGGGAGATGTTTGGAGACATCGGGGTCAGAGATGCTGCAGGGGAGAACATTTCCCAGGGCAACGGGGAGCGGGGACCATCTCAGTGCAGGGTTCTGCTCCCAAAACCGGTGCTGGGGACCATCACCCCTCCTTGGTGCTGGTGGGATCTGCAAAGGGGGTCCTGCTGGTGATGCCTCTCTTGTGCAGCGTGGTTGAGGTGCAATGATGAGCAGCCCTTGGAAATCTCTGGTTGGCACTGCCAGGCGCTGGCTGGGAGCCTCTTGGGATGGGGTTGGAGGTGGGAGCCTGAGCGGGAAATCAGGGTGAGAAGAAAGGGCGGAAAAAACCACCCAAAAGATCCCCATGGAGCGGGAAGCGGAGCTGCTCAGCTGATGGGGTTGCCATGGCGACGTGGCAGTGAGGAAGAGGAAAAGGCAGAAAATAGCCCGATGCTGGGCTGAGACCTGCGGGAGCCCCGACCCGACAGCCCCCCGCATCCCCGGCTCTATTTCTGTCCTTTTTTCCTCTTTTTGCTTTCCTCCCCTCACACTATTTGATTTTCTCGAGCCAGAATCATCCCCCATTCTAAAGAGCCATTGAGGAAAAGGGGGCAACCAGGGGATCCTTTCTCTGCAGTATCGGTGTGGGGGCTGAAGGGAGCGTGTGGAGGATGCCCTTCCATAGGGCTGGATGCGACCAGGTCTGTTCCCTTTGGGGCTGGAGATTTGAAGGCAGCTATGTCACCCATAGAGGACCAAAATGAGTCCAGGGGTAGGGTGACATAGGCTGTGGAGTACCTGGGATGGTACCTGGAGGCTGATCCCAGGAGCTGACATAGGTTTGGTGGAAATACTCTTTTACCCATGCAAGCCAGGTTTTGTTTCCCAGTCTGTGTGTGGGTCAAGCTGGTTTGTCCGTTGTCTCCTGAAAGGTGATGCCTGGTTTTGAGGAAGGAAAAGAGGGTTTGTTTCACTTGCTGGATTGTTTTCCTCTTCGGGAAAGTCATGTTTTGTAACCACAGCGAGTCATTTCCCCTCCGTGAGTCAGGCTGGGGCCTCTTGCAGGGTATGTGTTGGGATTAACCGTTGGGACCAAGCTTGTTGCAAAGAAACAGAAACCTGGGCTGGCTATGAGAAAAGAGAGTGTGTCCTCATGCCAAGTTCTTCAGGTTTTGCCCTAGAAAACGGTGTCACCTACCCATGCTTTTTGCTTTATCAATGACAAATACTTACTTCAAAGGTCCAGGTCACAGAGTCTGATATCTGGGAGAAGATCTCAGCTTTCGTAAAAAAGTAAAGGTAGGCTTTCCATCTCTTGTGACCATAGTAAAAGCAATGAAGGAAAATGTGACCCCTTGAATCATCAAAAAGCAGAAGATAAACCATAGCTACCCTCAACCAAGTGTTCTTTTCCCTTTCTCCTTCCCCTTGTTGGGGTTTTGCTCCAGTAGAAACCCTCCCAGAGCTCCCACCATCTTTCTGCATGGGCAGAGGCTGTCGCAGCATCTCCTGCTTCTCCTCCTTTGTGCCCGTACGACATCAGGCTGTGTCCTCTCGTAACTCGTGCTGGCGCTTGGTGTCCAGATGGCCCAGCTGATAGGGCTCGGAGCTGTAATTCTCCATTACTGTGGCCAGTCTCGCCATCCCTCGCTGTGGCCGTGACCCTCACCCCCCCAAGCACTTGTCTCTAGGAGGCCGGGGGGGCACAGGGATCTCTGCTGACACTGGGGGTGCTCCTGGCATGAAGAGAAGCGCTGGGTCCTCATCACCTGCTATTTTGGAGGTTGGTTCCTCTTGCAAGCAGCAGGGGTTGTTCTTCCCTTTCCTGTAATTCCCAAGGGCTTTTTCCAGACAACCCAACTCTCCCTCCCAAAGGAGGTGCCGGGGTAGCTTCATCTGTAGATGTCACACTTCTGTGTGAACTGCCCCGTATAAACTGTCCCTTCACTCCTTTCTCCCTAAGCTAAGGGTGGGGGGGAAGCACAGACAGGGAGGTTTCCAGGTGTCGGGGGGTTTTAATGGGAAAACATCACGTTGAGGAAGCAGAAAGCTGCCTGGGGTTGACAAATGGCCCCAGAGCTGTGGCAAATGGTGCAGGATCAGCCCTTTTTGTCAACTTCTGGAAGTATTTTGAACACAAGCGTTTCTCTGTGCAGTCTAAATACTAGGCATAGCTTGGCTAAGAGTTCACTTAAACCAGGGATGGACAAATATCTGAAGGTCACAAACACCCAGCTGAGTAATTATTTAGAGTGGTCTAAGGGATACAACTATGGATAATGGGATGAAAGGAGGAGAGGAAAATGCAGTGTAGTTATCAGGAAATTCTCCCTGGTACCCTGTCTAGTGCTGCAGAGGGAAACACAGAGGTCCTTGATAAACCCGGAGGGGTGATTTATGGATTGATACACAAAATGATGGCGAAGTCCCCAAGGAGAAGCGGTGAACGGCCCATCTCCCGAGACTCTGCAAGCTCAGCTTTGTGAATCTGGTAGATCAGGGCACACGGAGCGCCAGGGCGGGAGAGGAGCTGTTCCACTGACAGACATCGCTGGCACGAGACCAAATGACTATAAACTGCCCTCAAATAAGTTCAGGCTGGAAACCGAGGAGCCTGTTTCTGGTGAAGGGAGGGATGAGGCTCTGGGCCAGCCCCATGGGAGCAGGTGAAAAGCCGGTGGGTCTGGAGATGGAGCAGCGCGTGTGGGGCAGAGCTGGTTGTACGACATGGCTGCTCGCAGGCGACGAACGCGTCAGGCTCCAGGCAGTCCTACATTCCTGTACAGCGTGCTCTGTGGGGCCAAGTCCGCCCTCCTGTCTCCAGTATTATGCTACTACTAATAACCAGAGCAGCAATCTTCCTTGGCAAACATCTAAGATGCTCCTTGGTGCATCTGGAGAGCTTCTTCTAACTTTAGTGGATGATGCATCTTGTAACACGAGGGCTTATGTCTGTATTTTGTGAAAATATACCTCGAAAAATTGCTGGTATTAGTTTGAGGGATGGGCTAGGTTACCTCTGTGGTCATTTCAACCTGTGTATCTTGGAGCTGGCTGCATCCTCCACCTGGTAGAGGAAACTGGGTACTGGGCACCAAGACGGCCTCTTCTCATGTGATCTCCCTTTCTTCAAAAACTAACTACAAGACAAAATTAAAACGTGGTGCTGTCTTTAGAAAGCTCTTTGCACAGCTGAGAGTGATGTTTCCGGAGGATCCTCCCTCCCCTGGCATGTCCCGCTCCTAACACGGGGTGGGAGATTTATCTCCTTAGGCTTTCTCCTCTCCAAATGGACAGTTGAAAGATGTTCTTGAAAGGACATGGGGAGATCAAGGGCTGCAGTGTGAGGAGCAAGGCTGGGGACTGACAGGGTCCTTTTCGGTGTCATGTTCAGTTTATCTTCCCTCAAGTAGGTGTGAGCGATGGAGGGAGCTGGGGGGCCACACACGGCCCTGTACCCCTGCCCGCATGGCAGGACAGGCAGCCTGGGACAGACAGACAGACCATGGGGAGCGAGGAAGGAGGAGGGACGGACTGTGGGGTCTGTTTTGTGAAGGTTTTGGTGTGACCCCAACATCTGCAGCATTGCCTTCTTGGCAGTCTCGGTTCCCAACCGGGCACTGACCACCTCCTCACACACCAATTGGCGCCACTTTACCACTTCCCAGAAAGATTTTACATCTTGCCCAATAATGCTTGTTTCCTTAATAGTGTCTCATGTGGGATTTTATCAAAGGCTTTAGGACAATCCCAATAAATTATATCTACTGATTTCCCTTTATCCGTTGTTTTGTTGCTTCCATCAGAAATCCTCTCCCAGAATGGACGTGCGGGCTCTGCCTTTCAGAAACCACCCTGGCTTGTTCCATTTCTATCTCAGCCATTTCACGTTTCAATTAATTTTGAAATACTGAATTATTGTTCTGGATAGCCCTTGGAAGGGACAATCCGAGGAGCAATGCTGGCTTGCATTGCACCTAGGGTCTGGATGTCGCAATTGTAGTTTCTGCTCTTGGGCAGCGAGCGGGGATGTTTTTGGTGGAACCTTTGCAGAAATGGTTGACGCACCATCCCCGCTCCCAGCAGCTGCGGCTCTCCCAGCAGCAAAGGGATGCATCTGAAATAATCCGAGCTCCAAAAAAGCCCAGCTTGCCTCGAAGCACAGACGCAGGAGGTTGCTCATTCCCCGTGACGTTGGCTGAGCACTAACTTGCTCCGGCTTTGTCCTTGAAACCCAAAGAGTGGGAGTTTGCCGCCGGGCTGGCTGCGGCGGTTACGGAGGCGGCGAAACCGGCCCGCCAAGGGTTAATCATTTCCATTGCAATTGTGTCATCTCTTTGGGGACCTCTCGCTCATTTTTGCGAGCGCGGGCGCTGAAAGCCGAGGCGCGGGGGCTCGTTCTTATTCAGCTGCACGCGGCTTCAGAAGCACCGGCCGGCTGCGCAGCTGGGCTCGGCTGCCTCGGCCTCGCAGATGGATGGAGGAGAAAGGATTTGTGTGCCTGCGTGTGCTCGCGTGTGCTCGTGTGTGTGTGTGTGTGTGTGTCTGAAACCTAATTGTCTGCTGTCTAATCCGTCAGCCGGGGGGACAGCTTGCACAAGCCCCTTCCAGGCAGGCTGATAAATGCGGTGCTGCTGGGCCCCTCTGCGATGTAGTTGGGTTTAATTGGGATTGGTACGTACGGGGTGCTGCGTGGGGAGGTGTGTGGCCAGGACCCCGAGGGACGGACCCCTGCCCAGCCGGGCTCATCGTGGGGTCTGGGGTCCTGGCACTGATGAGAAAGATGGGGACAGACTTTTTAGCAGGGTCTGTTGTGATAGGACAGGGGGTGATGGTTTTAAACTTAGAGAAGGGAGAGATTCAGGCTGGACACTAGGAAGAAATTTTTTATTATGAGGGTGGTGAAACACTGGCCCAGGTTGGCCAGAGATGTGGTGGATGAACCATCCCTGGAGACATCCCAGGCCAGGCTGGATGGGGCTCTGAGCAACCTGAGCTGGTGAAGATGTCCCTGCTCATGGCACGGGTGTCACTGGGGGACCTTCAAAGTCCCTTCCAACCCAAACTACTCTATGATTCTATGAAACAGCTTTTGGCAAAGTAATATGACAGTAACCCAGTACTCCATGTCGCATTAAACTGGTGATATCCATAGTGGCACTGCATGGTCCTATTCTTATGCACTTTGTATCTGGGGGGGTTCAGCGTCCCCCAAGACTGGCTTGTAAATGCACCCAGCTGCTGGGGTTTTGGGATCGCTCAGGGTGTGATGCAGAACATGTTGACATTGCTGTGCTGGCGTGGAGATGTCATCTGCTGTCTTCAGCGCAGCGTAAGGAGCTGTGCAGGGCTGTCCCCTGCCCCAGCTGTCCCCTGTCCCCTGCCCATCCTCCCCCGATGACCAGCACCAATGTGTCTCTTGAGCATCTCCCAGCCCCAAGCAAGTGGCAGCTCAGGGACTCCCTGAGCCCGAGTGGCATTTTGTCTTTAATACCCCTCAATGGATTTCCCATGAATTTGTCTAGTTGATTTCTGTAAACACGTAAGCTTTAATCATCCCTGGAGAGCTGCGGTAAGGACTTCCACTGCTTAACCACGCACCACGTGAGGAACCATCTCCTCTTGTTTCTTTTGAACCTGCTGCCTCTTAATGTTATTGGATATCTCCTAATTCTTTTATTGGGAGACGCAGTGAGCAATCAATCTCGGTTCACCTTCCTGAGGCCACGAATGTGCCTCTTTAGCTACTGCTTTTCCAAACTGCGATCTTCTTCCTTTGGACTAGTTTTTTTGTGATCATCCTACTCCAGATCTTTTCCCAGCTTTGCTGATGATGTCAGGGCTCTGCATGTGGCTACATCCTCATTTGTAACGTAATTAAAGATGATGTCATGATTACAGCAGATGGTATTTGCATCAGCATTGGTTGCTTAGTGTGTGTTGATGTCAGGAGATCCTTGTGTCCTGCCCAGTCATGAGAACTTCTCAGGAAGCTGCTGATCCTCAGCTTAGGAGTTTAATAATCATATTTTACCTTTGAGTTGCCCGGCTGAAAGAATCAGGGACCAGTTATTATTTATTTGGACTCTCTTGTTGTGCTTTGCAAGATATTCCTGACTTAGAGGAGTGACATGTCCATGTTGTTTGTCACCTTTAGGTTGGTACCCACCAACTCTTCCGTCATAAATGGTCCTCAGGTTTCAGGACAGGTGATCTGAGGAAATCATCTTTGTGGGTAAGGGATTACAGGATGGCAGACTTTAGCTACTTCTTTGTCCATTAGACATCCACGGCTGGAAATCAGACTGTGTGGTGCTGGTTCATGCCTGAGCCCAGCAGGGTCCCGGGGGTGCTGTGTGTTTGGAAGCCAAGGGGCAGGAGCAGGACGCCCAAGCCCTGGTCAGGCTGGGTTATGGTCTGGCACATCCACCCCGTTCACCCTGCCCCTGCTCGGGCAGGACCGCGGTGCACAGACCGACCCCGGCCCATCACCCTGCCCTCCCGCTGCTCTCTGCTTCCCCATCCCTCCTCCTCCCTCTCCCTTTGCCCTCTTTTTGCTTCTCTTTCTCTCCACACCTGCTCCTCTCCTTCCCTCCCCTTTTCTCCTTCCTCCTCCTCCCCTTTCCTCTCTCTCTATCCTCTTATCTCATCCCCCTTGTTTTTCTCCTCTCTGCCTGTCCAGCTGATTTACATGCACGCTGCGTTGAAGCAGCTCAGCTGGATCTAATGCCTCCTGCCACGAGGAGCAGAGCTGTCTCTGGCCCCGGTGCAGCTCTTCCCCGGGCAGGGACAGGGAGATGCTCTGTGCACCCACCACCTTGACCCACACTTTGGCCCCTTTCTGCGTTGCCTTTTGCTCTTCATCCCCTCACCTTCCCTCCTACATCCTTTATCTGATGCTGCTGCCCTCACTGCTGTCTTCTCCATCTCTCCTGCTGGGTCCTGGACCCATGTGCCTGTAGTGCCCAAATCTCCTCCAGCCTCCTTGGGTGGCTGTAAGAGGATGGACCAAAACCCTGCAGCCAGCCCCAGAGCTGGGGACTGGTTTGCTGTAACTGCTGCCATTCCCATGGCTTTGGTGGTACCATTGACCTGAAAACCTGATGCTGAATATTCCAAGGAGGAGCCTGTGGGTCCCCGAGACCTCCACCTGGGTCCTGGGGCTGTCACAGGAGCTCAGGGCACCTCTCCTGCACCTCGTGCCCCTCGCTGCTCAGGGAGCTGGAATCAAAGTGCCCGTGTTACTCCCTGGCTCTAATCACTCCTGTTTCCATTCTGCTGATTTGCATTTCTGCAAGAGGAAGATGCCCTGATTAATATCCCCTCAGAAGAGCTTTATTGCAATGGCTCCTGCCTCTCTAATTGGAAAGTGGTATTAACCTTTCGTGCAAGTGGCTGGGATGTTCCCTGCCTACCAGAAGCCCTTGGAAGGGTCTCGTTTGTCCTGAATTTCAGGGGAGTGGGAGGTTTGGAGATTCTGACTCTGCCTCCAAGGTGGGGCAGGTACCCATCATACCTGATAGCAGGGGATGGGACCATCCCTAGCACAGCGGGATGTCTGGGCAGAATCGAGGGGGATGATCGCAGCAGGGGGCCATGCCAGGATGATCATGGTGCTTCGTCCTCCACAGCTTGCACCCACGTGCTAATTAAGGGCCCATCAAGGAACATGTTCCTGCAGCGTCGATCGAGCTGTTCCTGTTTACCCGTCTGCAGCTGGGATCAGGATCCAACCCGGCAGCCGGGATCCTCCAGCTCTGGCTCCCCGGGGAGTCCCAGGCCCACCGCTAACCCGCGCTGCCAGCTTGAAAGCTGCCTTCCACTTAGCTGCTTTCTGATCTTCAAAGGCTCCTGATGCCCAAGGAGAGCAGACCTCGTGCCTTTTCTTCCCGTGCAGTCCCCAGATCCGGACTCTCATGCAGTTTACGATCCCTGACACGTGCTGTGTGTGGGGAGGGAGAATCGCTCTGCCGCTCTTCCTCGGGTACCAGAGCTCGGCCACCCCGGCCGTGGTGCGAAGCTGCTGCTCCTCACATGCTCCCAGTGTCTCCCCACCCCGTGATGCTGAAGTCAGGGCTGGGGAGATGAGCCAGCGCAGGCACCGCTGGCTCTGTCCTGGTGTCCCAGCAGTGCCACCAGCCACGGCTGGCAGCTGCCTGCTCCAGGCGGGTCCCTCCGTCCCCTGCCAGCGGGTTTTGCTGCTCCATCCCTCCGGCTGGGGATGCTGATCCCTGCAGTGGTGGCTGTGGAGACCGTTTTGCCTGTGCCCATGGCTGTTTTATTAATACCCCGACTTGCCTCCCGCGTGCTTTTACCTCCCTTTCCCCAATCCCTCTCCTTCCAAGGTTACAGAAAAGATCTATTTTTTTTTTTAATTATTTTTTAATTTTGGTATTTAAGCTGGTTTAGCGGCTGCAGTAGTGAGTGTTCCTGATAAACAGCCCGGGAGATCCAGAGAATAATCTCTCTGCTTGGTGACGGCAGAGGCGCCTATCGCTGCTGCTGGCAGCACGCAAAGAAAGCCGTCCTCATCTGCTGCCGGCTCTGTCAGCCCAGGGAGGGGAGAAATTGCCTCCCTTCTTAATCACTGCATTTGAAATCCCAGCTAGGCTGCACCTTTTATTCTTCAGGTTCGCAGGGCTTTGCTGTGTGGGGTATAGGAGGAAATGAGCAGCTCTCAGATGGGAACAGGAGTTGGAGAAGGGACTGGAAAGGGGTCAGGCGAGCAGCAGCTCCTCTCCCTTTGCCAGGCGTCTCCTGGACTCGCCACCCCACAGCGCTTTCATAGCACCTCTCTCTTCAGGGCGGTGGGTTAAGGCTGTGTTTTTAATATAGAGTCACAAAACGCTGTTGTTGTGAGCTGTTGGGTGCTCCGAAGGTTTGTGTAACACCGCTGTGGTTGGAGAGCGTACGTGCACTGACAGGCGCTTGCTGGATCCCCAGTGCAGGGCAGCTCCGCGAGAGGTGTCAGGGAAATAGGGTAAAAAGGGCAGATGAAAAGAGAGAAAAACACAAGGAAGAGCCAGAGATGCTTTGTTGTTGCCTCAAAGAAACACCAATGAGAAAAATGCTCAAGCTTGTCGCTGTGTTATAGACCAGGTCAAGTAGAGGAGCTGGGTTTGTGGCAGAGGAATGGGCCAGATTTACATACGTTGTCCAGGGAGGGCGATAAGCTGGTGCTGGGCTGCAGGATGCTGCAGCCACACGGGTAATGGACCTCTGTCTGGAGGACGTGTGGTGCTGAACCCGTAATAACTGTCAGGGGGTGACTTCCCAACCACATCCTATGGATGCTAACAGGAACCTGCTGTGGTCCAGGGCTGCCTGGGACATTAGCAGTCCAGCCCAAACTTCCCAGTGTGTTCATAGCATTTGAGATATTCCTGTAAAAATTATATGCTGGGTAAGGAGGCAGGAAAGGGGCTTTTGCTCCAGCCAGGTCTGTTCTTGAGCAGAGTGTTTAACACAAAACCCCCTCCTGTTTCTGAGCAAAAAACGCTCAGGCGTTGACTATCAACGTGAGCAGCATCGCGCAGGCAAATGGTGTTTACACCTCGAAGCCTTCAGACTTTCTAGATTTCACCTGCTTCTCTGTAGAAATCCCTTGAGAAAATGTTACCGAACAAGGCAATACTTGGGTGGATAAATTGCCTGGAACAAACGAGCTGGAATTTGTACGATCCCATTCTTCATCAAAGAAAGATGTCACTCTTTAAGGAGCCCCTGGGGAAAGTGGTCACCCTGGGGAGCATCACCACATTGACCGTCCCCTGCTTTGGACCGAGCTGCCTGGGTTTCCACACACAGCAGTGCTTTTTGCCATCCCTTCACAGGAATCACGGGGGGGGAGATCACAAACAGCAGCAAAGTGAGTTTTCTCCTTTTTGTTTTTATTATTTTCCACTCCTGGGCTGGAGGGCAGTGGGATTTGGGGAGCGCTTTCAGATCGGCTGCTGGACCGGGGTGTCAAGAGGGAGGGTTTGCTGCCGCCGTGTCCTGGCGCGACTCTGCGGGGGCCGATCCCGCTGCCGAAGGCGTTTTTGGGACACGTACCCTCCACTCGTCATTGCTCGTCCCTCTCATGGCGCAGCTATTTCTGCCTCGACTTTCCAGCAAGCTGCTTCCAACGCTTCCCAGTCTAAAACCACACTGGTTAGAGTTTCATCCCCCCTCCATGTCTCATTTGCATATATTTGCATAGCACACAGGTTTCTAGGAGGGGAGGAGGTGCTGGAGAGGCACATCCTTTATTCCTTTTTTTTTTTCCTTTCCCTTTCAGCAGAATTGTATTTATTCATTTGAACCCAGCACTGTTGCTCTGAGGAGCTCATTCCTTGCCAGGTCCCTTGGGTGACTCAATGGTGGACAGAAATGTGGGGCTGGTGCCCCCAGGCCACATCCTGGCCCCTTTGCTGTTCCCTCAGCCCCATTTCCAAAAGCCCCCTGGTCCCTGCTCACTGCAGAGCCACCATCACGCGTCCATAGGTCCCCAGTGTCCAGCCACAGAGCACTGGGCCCCACTGGTGTGCCAGTCCAGCATCTTCCTGGGCTGTAGACCAGTGTATTTTGGGGGAGGTGGTGGACTGGGGGAACTGGATTCTGAAGTCTGTATTTTTCCAGTTTCCCAGCCAAATTGGAAATGCAAACAACCCGCTGTCCCTCCAAAATCCGGGCAGGCGGAGCTCATGGGTTTTTGGCAGTAAACCTTCCCTTCCAGGGATGTTCTCAATGAAAAAGTCTGGGATCAAATGCAAGTTGGATGTAAACTTCCTGGAATTGTCACTTGCTATAGGTGACCACTCGCCTGCCCACAGCATCTCCTCTGGCAGGCCCAGGCAGGGGGTAGTGGATTCCTGCCCCAGCTCCTGCCTTGTGATGGTTTTGCAGAAGAGAAATAAAACTCCATTTTCCCCAGGGTTTTCTGGGTTTTCCCTCTCCTTTCTGGTCCCTCTCTAGGTTTGGTTGCCTCCCTGGCAACTCCTGAAGGGCTGGTCCCTTCGGATTTGCTGTTTCTTTCGGGAAACAGCAAACCCTTTTCCTTGGGATGGGTTTCATCAACCTCTCCTTTCCCTCCCGCTGTAGCCCCTCTCACCTCGGGGTTCCGAGGAGGCAGGCAGCTGGGGCAGCATGTGTTCAGGGGGATGTGGTGACCCCCAAACTGCTCCATCCCTGGGGTTCACTGGTGTGAGCCTCCAGGAACCGGACAACTGAGCTGATGCATCTTGGTGTCTTGGTTCTCATTTGCTGGTGGACCCAGTGAGACTTGAGACTCGGGTGTGGAGTTTTTCTTAGAGGCCATTTCTCATCTTTGAGTTTCAGTAACGTGAACCCCCCCTAGGGATATTCCACACACGCCCTGTGCTTGGTGAAATCAAGGTGTGGTTTTAACAGAAATTAGACTTATGCATCCCCCCAACCCGATGTGTTCATTCCTTTCCATGTAAGCCATGTTCCTTCCCCATCCTTGCGCTGTGTGGCAGGAGGGTGACAAGCCAGGTGGGATCCCATACGGCGCCTGTATCGCTGTGATGCTCAGGGACAACCCTGCCTGAGCGCTGGGGATGTCCTGAACTGATCGGTCACAGTTTTCTGATCATCCCTCGTTCGCAGTAACGCTGCTCAGGTAGAGCTGATATCGCTTGTCATAAAGAAATTTAAACAAGTGGGTCCAACCAACTCCTCTGCCTGGTTCTCTGTCCTCCCTGGCCTCAGGCACGTCCCTTCATGTCCCTGCTACAACGTCCTTTGCTGTAAGAGGATGAGATCAAGGTACCTTCTTACTGGCCTACCGGGGTGTAAGGGCAAATCAGCAGGAGAATATCACGCTGGGGTCTGGTCTGTCCCCAGCAAGACTGTGCAGATGATGGGGTCCCTTCAGCTGGATTTCTTCTTCCTCCAGGGCAAGCCAAGGAGGAGAGACCAGCCCGTGTGCATGGATGGGGACAACAGGACAGGGAAGGGGCCGGGGGGGTAAGGTGCAGCACATTGGGATGTTGTGCTGTGAGAGGACCAGCCTCGGGCACGTGGAGCTGCCTGGAACATCTTGCACCTGGCTGGGGTTTAAATTTTGATGCAGTTCTTGGTACTGCAGAGTGCAGAGGCGAGCTGCTGAGCTGCTGCCGGTGCGGAAAGACAGGGGAGAGCCGGTGCAGCATGGCACAGCATGGCGCGGCACCGCTTTGCCCACCGAGGGTTCCACTGTCCCTGCATCCCGCAGGGACACCCAGGTAGAGCAGCTCAGCAGGGTCTGGGCTGGCAAGGCAATGAGGCTTTGCAGATCTCCCTGCTGGGGACCACGTCCTGGACTCAGGTTATCAAAACCCAGAGCATCCTCCGGGTCAGGACCACATGGCCCCCCAGCCCAGCTGGGGATAGGGCTGGCACAGGACACAGCCCAGCTGGGGACAGGGCTGGCACAGGACACAACCTGCTCTTTGCTCCCCTGCCCTCTCGCTCCAGCAGCTTTGCGAGCTCAGAGGCTGTTTGTCTTCAGCTTGACCGTTCCTCCGCCTCCCCCGCCTGTCTCCTCCGCTTCCTCATTCTCGGTGTCGGGTTGAGCAAGAGCAGAGTGGAGCCTCCTCGGGATCAGGGTGAGGCCGGGGGGGCCTCCAGTTCCAAGTTCCTTTTTCTTTCTCTCTCTTTTTTTTCTCCTCCTTCACTCTGCACACAAAGCCGCGCTGTGATGAAACTCCGGCCCCGTCTTGCTCGCAGCATTCATGCACGGCACATGCTGGAAATAATTGTCCTTGGTGGAGCTCTGCAAAGCTGCAGAGTGATTTATCCAAAAAGAGGTGGAAAAGGAGTTTCATTTCTACACGCTGTGTTTCAAGCTCGCTGCAGCCCCGGGTTCAGCTACAACGTGGGTTGGAGACAGGCGTGAGCTTGGGCTGGGGCTGCAAGCCCTGTGACCGTGGCCACGTAGCACCAAGCCCCAGCTCACATACCTCGCTGTTCAGCAGCACTTACTACATCGGGCTTGACGTGGCTTTGATCTGCTCCAGCTCAAGCAGAGCAGCGTGGGGGCCCACGGTGTAGCCCATGGTATGGGCTTGATGAGAACCCTCCTCTTGGTTTCTCCCAGTTTGGGATCAGATGTTGTGGTGGGAATTTCTGGAGGTGCTAAGTCGTGCTGATAAGGGAAATATGTTGCGTGCAGAGTATTCCTCACAACGTGGCCTCTCCTTTTTGTGCCTTAAATAACTCGTGGATGATTTAGCAAGTTTTGCTTTACGTTTTCTAGCTGTGCAAACTGGCTGGGGAATGCTTGCTAGGAGTGTCTTGTCCTTTGCAATATTTTGATGGGCAGAGGGAAGCATGGTATGCTGAAAGAGGGTGGGCTCCAGGACCTTTTGGAAGTGTTTGGAGGAAGGATTTGCCTGAGCTGCTTAAAGGAAAGGGTCCGTCTTTGGTGCAGAAGGACAGGGCAAGGACGGAGCAGCCAAGGCTACCAAAACATCTCTTTGAACGAGACTTTGTCCTCGCTGATGAGATCTCCCTGTCCTAAGCATGTGCTGGCAGGAGTTGATTGTGGGCAGTGTGTGCTCAGCACCATTCAGGAGATGGTTTGTTCTTCTCCTGGTTTGCTCGTTAGTCATACCAAGTCCTTCTCCCTCTTCTTCTCCTCCAATTCACACAACAGTGCTGCAGTTTGTCAGGCTCTGTTGTGGAATATCTGTCCACAAAAACATGTTATTTTCTTCAAACACCCTTTTCTTTCCAAATGGCCAAGCCTTTCTTCTGCGAATCTCCATAGGTTTCTGCTCTTGGTCACCAGGGATCTCCATTATTGTCCATCTCAGCTGGCTTAATACTTTGTGGTTGGTAGAGGTCAGATGTGACTGTTTTCTGATCCAATTGGAGAAAAGCCCAAATCCTTTTGCCAGGAAGACTCGGGACTGGCGGCACAACCACGCACCCCTCGGTGAGGAGGACCTGCTTGCTGCCGCTTTTTTGGTTTCACCAGCTTCTGTTTTCTAAGTGCCAACTGGTGCGAGGAGCAACGTGCAACCTCCAAACCATGTTCTCCTACCGGGTCAGTAAGATGCGATCTCACCTGTGCTCCTCAGAGCTGGGCAGAAAGAGGCTTTTGCATTATTTACTCTGTTTTGGAGCCAGACCTGGCCCTGGTCTCTCTCAGCTGAAGGTGGGAGCGAAGCCCTCCCAGTGACACCATTTGCGCCACTGGAGCTGGGCTCAGGTTTCTTCCCCGCTGGTTCTCGTGGCTCAGTGGGGTCCGGCCGTGCTCCCCCTTGGTGTAGCACTGAAATGGGATTTTTTAGCTGTGCTCAGCTGTAGCTCCCGCAAACACCACCCACCGGTGAGGTTTTGTGCGTGGGGTGCTGGAGCCGGGCAGCCCCGTGCAGGCGCTGGGAGGTGAGGCAGAGCCAATTTCTTGACTTCTGGCCCTCCGGCAGTGGCCAGGGTCGGTGTGGGGTGGGGAGGAGGAGGATGAGGAGGGCTGTGGTGTCAGCTCCATTTGGAGTCCCCCCCACCCCCTCGCCCATGGAAACAGTCCCAGCGAGGCGCTTTGCCTGCTGGCAGCCGCCTTTGCCCCCATCCATCCTTTCTCACGCACAGAGCCGGGACGGGGGGT
The DNA here is from genome assembly GCF_037038585.1 of Patagioenas fasciata. Classification (NCBI taxonomy): domain Eukaryota; kingdom Metazoa; phylum Chordata; class Aves; order Columbiformes; family Columbidae; genus Patagioenas; species Patagioenas fasciata. Next base: position 6,932,738 of record NC_092539.1, read on the forward strand.
GGAGGGACACCCATTCAACACCCGCTTTCCTCTCCCCCTTCCACCACCTGCATCTCCCTCCTTCCCCCCGCCCCCCCCAAAAAAAAATCTCACATCGCCTAAAAATCCCCATTCTCCCTGGCTGCTTTTTCTCGCTAACCTCCGCTTGCTTTGCCTCTCTTCCCCTCCCTCCTCTCCATCTTCCTCCCTCCCTCTCTCTGGGGGGAAAAAAGGTCATTGCGCAAATGATTAGTCAGAGCTCAGTTGCTGTAGCAACCGGCTGCTGGAACTGGGACAGGCGTGCAGCGAGGACAACGGAGAGGTCGAGCATCCGCCGGGGCTGGGGGAGCATCAGCCGGGGCTGGGGGAGCCCAGCCCTTTGTATTTTTGATTTCAAGAACTGGGGATCCCGGGGGTGCAAAGCCCCCAGCTCCTCATCACGCATGGGGCCGCTTCACCAGCAGCGTCAACCGCTTGGCTGTGGTTTATTAAATTGTCGGCATCTCGATGCCACGGTGGAGTCGGAATGGGTTTGGCATTTCTCTGGTGTCTCTTGGTGTGTTGGCACTGGGCTTCGCCAGCAATGCCCTCTGTGCTGGGGAGGAACCGGGACACGTCATGGTTTCTTCTCCATGGCTGCGAATGAGCTGGGGGCAAAATGCGTGCTGCTGGGGTTCAGGGCTCCTTGTCCTCTTGCAACATCCCACACGTGAAATATGAAGCCAAGTTCCTCCTGATCCCGCATGAGGAACCAGGCGTTAACTGTGTCCTGCCCACTTCCAGCTCCACAGAGCTGCACTCCCTCTGCCTTCATCCCCAAACAGCTTCAGAGACATTTCGAAATCCTCCTCTTCTGCTCCCTGTCCTAACCTCGAGGACAGCAGCTCGGCGTGCAGTGTCCACGGGCTGCTTGGCCTTGGAGGACAGGGCAAGGGCTCTTCTGGGGAGGATCAGGCTATGTGCATGATGGTTTTCACCACCATGGTCATGGTCTTCGAGTGTTTTTGTTGCAGGGGACAGCGCTGTGGAGGCTCAACCTGTCCCAGCCAAGTCCCAGCCCAGGTGATGTGGCAGAGGAGGGTTGATGGGACCCTGTGCTGGGCTGCAGACCTGGGGAGGTTGGAGAGGGGACCCCATTTTGGTCCTTGCCCTCTGCAGCACCACCGCTTTCCCCTGCAGCCCCCAAAGCACCGCTGCACCAGCTCTTCAGGGGACCTCCGCGTTCTCCTGGTGGGAACAGGGACCTGTTCCTACCGCCAACACCTGCTCTGCAGCAGATACTGGTCCTGCGATGGGCTGGGAGAGCCTTGTCACTTGGCTGTCTCCACCTCTGCTGTTCCCCTTGCACACGGGTCCTTCGGGCCCTGAAGAATGATTTAGCAGCTTGGAGCAAGCTGCTCCTCACTCTTTGTGTGCTGAGCAGTGATTCGGGGTAAAGCTCCCTCCTAGGACACATGCAGAAGGTGCATGGGGCTGAGGTTGCAGAGGACTTTGAGAGCCCCAGAGGAAGGTGCTGGGGAAGAGGAACGCACTGAAGCAGTTGGTACAAGCACTGCTGGGCAGGGGATGTAAAACCTCAGCTTTGGGAGAGCCAGACAGGCTCTAGGCAAGATTTTGGGGATGTCTTCAGTCTCCTGCTCAAGGTCAGGCTTTGTGCATCCACCTAGGAAGCTGTGGGTTGGCATCCTCAAGCCCAGGAAATTATTTTAGTCTGAGTTTGTGGGAACAGCAGGAAAGGGCTATTTATGCAGAAAATGGTTTCCAGTAAAGACGCTTCCTTTGGGACCAGAAACTGCTGAGATGTACTGGAAGTCTTTTCACGTTCCTGGGACCGTCCTTGACCGCCAACAGAGAGCCAGCCGTGTGCCATGGCCATGCCAGCGCCCAGCAATGTTCCCATCCCTGCTCCCAAAAACCCCTTCCCCAGCTTTCCATGACCACACAGGCAGAGAGGGGCTTTCGAGGTGCCTCTTGCTCTGCATTGCCTGCTGATGCTCCTCTTGGTCCTACAACAGGTCCTTCAAACCTCTTGAGACTTCCCTTGGCCCTCACTGTTTCCTTCTTTCCTTCTGTTTTTTGAAGCCGTGTGGCTGCAGAGCGCTGGCGGGGATTTTGCTGGTTTCAGGGTTTCTTACCTCACGGTTGCAGAGCCGAGCTCAGCAGCACGACGTCAGACCAGCCTAAAGGCTCGAAAGCCAACAGGGAAATAAGAGCAAGCCAACCGGTCTCTCTTCTTTTCTTCTTTTTCTTGCAAATCTTGTTATTTAAAGGCCGATCTCTGATTTTTCAATGGTCTGGGAATCTTTAGGAGCTCTGGATGCTCAGGCTTTGGCCATGCTGGTTTGGGCTATTTTTTCGACATATTTTCCTTTGGAGTTGGTAAAACCTGCAGATTCAGTCCAGCTGACTAATATTTCAGGTTATCAAAAATGACAAAAGAAAGGAAGAATGAATGAATGTAAGGCCTCCGGGAGAGGGAAAAGAATCCCTGTGACTCACAAGAACACTCTATTTTTGAGCCTGAAAACACAAAATGGTGCCTGTTCCCTGCTGCCCCTTGCAATGTGCTGGGTGACTGTCACCATCCAGAGCTGGGTTTAGGTTCTGGGGCTGCCAAGTCCACGAACCATTACCGTTATATCTTTTCTACATCTCTCATCTCTCAGCCCCCTCCTCGCTCCTGAAGGACCCACAAGGTCCAGGCTGAGAGGTGGTTGTGCTGGAGTTTGAAGGCATCAACCCTGTCCTGAGCATCCATGAGCTAAAAGAAACGTAGAGTGGGCATTGAGCATTTTTTTTCCCATACAGATGATATCCAATAGAGATTTCAAGCGATGAGTGCTGTCTGTGATGGCTTGGGAGCACATCCAGCCTTTCCCTCAGCTCATCTCAATGAGCTTGTGCTGCTCCAAAGAAATGTCCTCATGAGCATTTGTCAGTGATTGCCATCGAAACAGGCAAAGAAAGAAATCTATAACCTGGGGTCAGGCCCCTCTTCCAGGCTCTCATGTCATGAGAGTCCCCCCACCTCCTCCTTAAAACCACAGGGAGCAGCCCCCGTGCGCAGCGTCTCGTCTCGCTGTCACGGCTCGGCTGTAGCCCGCGGCCGGGAGGTCACCAGCTGTCGGTGGTGAAGAGCTGGAGTGGTGTCTTGGGGACACAACGGGTCTGGGCAGCTCGAAGTGACCCCGTCACCACAGCTGCCCTAATGGGTGAGCCATGCCGGTGCTGCTGGCCGGGCTGGGGTGGAGGATGCTCCTTGCTGGGATGGATGATGCTCCTGGCTGGGATGGATGATGCTTCTTGCTGGGGTCCACCAAGGGGAATCCACCACGGAGTTAATGCGTGCTCTTGTTTCAGTCGTCTTTTATTAACGGGTTTGGCCCAGTGCCACGCGGGGAGCATGGCTAGGGGCTGGCGGAGATGTTTTTTGTCGAGCGTTGTGTCTCCTCGGTGGAAAGGACAGTTGGCTGAAGCGGGGTGTGTGTGAGCGCGGCAGCCACTCTGCCTGGGGAGAGCCCAGCTGCTCTCCTCGGCGCTTAATTCCCGGGGGCTTTGTGGGAGCACGAGGAAGCTGCTCCCTCCCGAACCCCGCCGGGGATTCTGCTCGAGCTGTGGCAGATTGCTGCTCCCCGCGTCAGCTGGGTGGGTGCTCAGGTGTCCCATCTGTGACACCCGGGAGAGATCTGTCCCCATGTGACATGTTGGGCTTTCCCTTGGCTCAAGGGTGGTGTGGCCCACACGGCTCCTCTGCCCGACCCAGGCCAGGTCCTGCTCAGCTCTGCTTAAGCCCAGCCCTGCGAGCAGACCACTGGGTTTTAATATCTCCATCTGCTGGAAATGGTCTCCATCTCACCCAGCCTTTGTTTCCTCCTAGTTCCTCCTTATATTTCATGGTGTTTCCCCCTCTTAGTCTTGCACACCTCAAGGCTGTTGGTGCAAGCCCAGCCTTCAGGCTCGTGCTTGTTGAGCTGAACCCTCACCTGTGTGAGCTGGGTTATTTCATCTGCTCCCCGGCACGAGCGGTCCCTGAAGCTCAGCTCAGCCCTGGCTCGGCTCGGGAACAGCACGTCCCCGTGAACCCGAGCCCCAGAACGGCACAGGGGAATGACGCAGCGAAGGTGAAATATCAAAGGGAGAGGGGAAGTGCATGGCAGGAGCAGGGGAAACGCGGGAGAGAATAGCCGGAGCTGAGCTCAGCGGGGCGGCTGCATGCACGGAAGGGAAACGGGAAAAGGATGCAGCTGGGACCGGCTGCAGCACCGGTGTCTCCTGTCCCTACAGCGTTACTGCTGCTTGGCCCCCTGTCCTGAGCACTGGGGAGGCTGCACCTAGAATCCTGGGGCCAGTTTTGGGCCCCTCACGCCAAGAAAGCCCTTGAGAGGCTGGGGAGAGTTGAGAGAAGGGAACGGAGCTGGTGAGGGGCTGGAGCACAAGTGTGATGGGAGCGGCTGAGGGACCTGGGGGTTCAGCTGGAGAACAGGAGCTGAGGGGAGACCTTCTGATCTCTGAACTGCCTGAAAGGAGCTTGGAGCCAGGGGGGGTCGGGATCTGGTCCCAAGGAACAAGCGCCAGGAGCAGAGGAAACGGCCTCAAGTTGTGCCAGGGGAGGTTTAGGGTGGATATTGGGAATAATTTCTTACTCAAAAGGGCTGTCGGGCATTGGAACAGGCTGCCCAGGGCAGTGCTGGAGTCACCATCCCTGGAGGGGTTGAACAGAGGTGGAGATGAGGTTCTCAGGCACACGGGTTAGTGCCTGTGTTGGGTTAACGATTGGACTCTATGATCTTGAGGGTCTCTTCCTACCAAAATGATCCTATGGGCTGGAGGAACAGGCAGGGTCGGGGCTCCCAAAGCTGCCCATCACGGATTGCAGCAAATGCTCATCTGTGCAGCTCAGGAGCTCATCCAGGAGCCACCCAGCAGCCACCAGGGATGCTCTCGGGCATCCACATCCCTGTGCCAGCAGCTGGCTGCAAGGCAGCCGCCCCGATCCAGCGATCCCCAGCTCAGGCTCGCTGCAGATCCACCGCCGTGCTGCCAGCCGCTCCCCGCGGTTGTTTGGAGACATCGCGGGGCAGATCGTGTCCTTCCAACCATCCCCGGCACGTAGCGAGGGCCGGCGGTGTCACCACCATCAGGGCCGCCTATGGAGAAGTGGCACAGGCCATCCCAGGGTGGCTGCTGTCCCTTCAAGCGCTCTCGGCTTTGCCCAGGGACAACTGAATTTTTTGGTTTGCTTCTTTTTCTTTTTGCATGTGGAGTTTTATTTTTAGCTGGAAAGAAAACAGCCTTTAGAAAACAAACGCACGCAAAGTTTTCATGAAAAATTCTCAATCTAATGGGATTTTTTTTCTCTTCTTCGCAAAAGTGCCCATGACATTTCTAAATGAAAGGTTCCTCCTGTCCTTTTGCTTTTCCCTCCTCAATCTTCAGTGCAATTTCTCCCTTCCTTAAGCTGCCCTGTTTTCCTCCCCAAGATATGCTCTTTCAGGAGGAGAAACAGCAAATATAGGGACTGTTTTTTCTGGAGTGTTGTTTTTTTCAAATTAAAAAAAGAGGAAAATGTAGTAGAAACTTTACAAAAATGTCCCTTTCGAATGCATTAAAATGGAATGTGATGAATAATTTTTGGTTGTTTCCCCTTTCTTCCAACCAGTTCTCATCTGTCCTTGGCCTTGGTGAGGGAGAACTGGGACAGTAAATGGCAGAATCAGCTCCTGCTCTTTCTTTCCTCAAGGGAAAGATTTTTCTGTCCCAGCTGAGGTTCTTCCTTTGGGGCTGGAGAGGAACTTGTGAAGCTGTGGGCACCCAAATGCAACACCTGGAGGTGCTCATGCCCTTGACCTTCTCCTCGCGTGGCCTCGCTCTTCACGCCCATGGGCTCGGGTAGGTGGTTGATCGCTTGGAGTTGCCGCGGGGATTTGATCAGCCACCATTGACTCGCTTGGAGCAGAGGATAGTAGTTTTCCTTCCAGGTTAGAAATACTTCAGTTGCCCTTCAAAAGCGGTGGCTGGTTTCTCAGACTTGAAGGCACCAGAGGTGGGGACACTTCTGTTCTTGGAGAACACAACTCTGCACCTTCTTGGTACCCAGAGGCATCCAAACCAGCAGCCACATTTCAGAAACTTCTTGTCCATGGTGGGTCTTGTCTGACCCAGCACAGGAGCCTCTTGGTCCTTAGAAGAAAACATCTGAGGACATGGCAGGCTGAGGTTGCACCTTCCACTGCGAAACTCTGGGCTCAGCAGAACTAATTCGGTCACCAAATTAAAGCCATTTCCCATAGATCCCATCAGAGCAGACGGTGCTGCTCTGTCTCATGTACCTGGACCTGTTGGCTGGGAAGGGGACACGCTGGGGGACGTCTTGGGATGGGGCTGGTGTTCATGTGTGTGTCTGGTGGGAGCTGCTGCCTGTTTCTCTTCCCAAACCTCAGGGAAATATCAAGTGCAGTGGCTACTGCAGCCTATGCAGGAGCCTCACAACTCCCAGCCATGCAAAGCTGTAGTGTGGAAGGGGGACAAAGCAAACACGCTGTGTCCAGGCTGTTTATTTTGTGCTGGGGTAAGGGATTTTTTTATTTCAGACATGCGCTGTGTTACTCAGCCATGACTCGAGAACTTGTGAGCAATAAAGTCATCCCGAAGTCTGCCAAAAAAAAGTCTTCTTAGCACACCCACCTCATCACACGTTCCCACTGTAGCTGCTTTCGTGCGATCTGCCGCTGAAAGGCGACCACCTCGCGGGGAGGTTGCGGTTGCCATCTGCGAGCTTGTGGCAATCGCCCATGGACCGACCCATGCCCATCGGTGTCACCTGCCTGGTGACTGTGACCCTTTGCCAGCAGCATCTCAAAGATGGTGGGCTGGGGCTTGCTCCAAAATCCAAGAGAAAACAGAGCTGGAAGGGGCTGTGTAGTCTGGTGTAGTCATCTTCCCTCAGCCCAGGCTGGGTCTTGGATTTGGGATGCTGGTTTTGACCTTTTGGGATCAAGGCTTGAGCTGAAACCCACATGAGGTGGCCAGCCACGGACACCTTCCCGCTCCTGCCCATCAGGGCTGACTGGATGGGGGTGATGTGGGGCTCCAGAGCCCTGCACCGGCCCCCGCTGCTGTTTGAGGTGTTGACCAGCAGGTGTGGGGCATCCCCAGGCTGTTGGGAGATGTGGGAGGGAAGCAGTGCCAAACCAGCAGAATGCTGTTGGAAGTACCTGAGGAAGTACGTATTGATGCTAAAACTCATATTATGGGGGGCTGAATGGTCCCCTGGGTGAGGAGGCAGGGTGCCAGGTTCCCACGTGTGACAGCCCTCCTCCTGGGGTTGTCACCCTGCGTGTGGGGTGGTGTTTGGGTACTGGATCCAACGTCTCCAGGATGGGGATGCTCCTGGAGCTGGATATGGGGGCTCACTGCGGAGGGAAGCCCTGCTCTGTGGAAGGCAGGAAGGGTCAGGGTAAGAAACACCCCCATAGTGGTGGGGTGGGATGGAAGGGATGGGGTTGGAGAACCCCCCATCACCTCCCCACTGGTGCAGCAGGGAGGGGGGTCCGGGCAGAAGCCCCTCACTTGAATTACCTGAGTAAAAGCTGCCTCCGCCACGGCCTCATCTCCCCACCCCTTTCCCTGCGCCGGGGCTCTAAATAATTGATATTGCTGATAAATAATAGATCTTGTATTTGCTCCTTCGCTTTTCCGTGCCGGGGCGTGTGCGGTGGCAGCCCGGCGGTGCTGCAGGAGGGGTCCGGGGACGGGGACACGCGTGTGTCAGGCCGGGGTAGGGAGCTCTGTAGCGGGGAGAGCATTCCGGGGAGATAAAGGGCTGGTTTGATGTGTGTTCATGTGGCGGGGCTGTTTTGCCTTGCATGCCTTTCTCTTTTGCTTTATTTTTTTTTCCTGGAGTGAAGCCTGGCGCCAGCAGTCTGGAACCAGCCTGACAAGCTTTTGAGTTATGGAAAGGGGGGAGGAAGGGGGGAGGAGAGAGAAAGAGGGAGCGAGAGAGGCAGGGAGGAGGAGGAGGGCGAAGGCAGAGGGAGGCAGCTGGGATGTGGATTATTAGGGGAGAACAAGAATACACACAAGAGGCTGGGGGGGTGAGGGCTGGGGGCTACTGGGGCTGGTGGGGAGGGGACGGAACCGGCTTCTAGCAAACCTTTCAAAGGAGGTTTTTTTTTCTTGCATGGGGGGAAGAGGGGGAATTGAGTCATTTTGGGCATGAAACGCAAACCTCGCCGCGTCAAGGAACAAGGAAGTTTTTTAAAGCGCCAATTAAAGGGCTTGGAGAGGTCCGGGGCTTTTAAACAGCTTTGGGAAGGGGGGGTCCTGGCCGGCGTTCAGGCTGCCGTCCCATCAGGACATTCCTTTCTGCTGAACGCTGCTGCTCCCGGCCCTCTCCTCCTCCTTTTCCAAGCTGCCATCGAATCCTTTCCAACTCCCGCGTCTGAACCCGGAGAACTTTGCTCTGTTTCATCTCGCACCGCCTGCCTCCCCCCCGGCCCCCAGCTTTGATCACAAGCTGCTTGCACAGGGAGCCCCCCCGGACCCCTGCGATTCGCACGCCTGGGACATGGGGGCCCAGGAGCCAGCAGTCCCTCCAGGAGCCGACATTGCCTAAAATTCTGCCCCCCCCCACCCCCAGTTGACGGAGACCCCCATCTGCCATCACCTCCCTGCTCGGGGAAGGCGGCTGCTTCAGCAAATTGGTAGCAGTGATGCCGGGAGGAGAAGGGCTCGTTGCTTAGTGATGGGGCTGCTGCCCCCCAAAATGGGAGAGGGTGAATGAACGTGCCCCATGGGGGCTGCGAGGGGGTGGGTTGGGCAGCGTGTTTGGAAAGGTCCCATTGGGATCACCATGCCTGGGAAAGCCACATAGTACCCAAGAGGGCTGATCCTCTGCTCAGGGTGGGGGTTCAGCAGCAGGGCCGGGGTCCCCAGCAAACTGGAGCAGGAGTATTGCAGAGGGAGGCTGGAGCAGCTCCATGGAACGTTTCCCCCACCCCAGACACCCCCTCATTGCCTCCCGGTCGTGAGAAGCACAGGAGCAAACACAACCCCAGCACTTCAGCCTACCGTGCCCGCCTTTCGGAGCGGGGATTGAGCTGTAGCGCCAAGGAGGAACATGGCCAGGCTCGGGGGAAAATCCAGAGCGCTGGCGAGGGAACGGGATTTGGAGCCGCTTTGCAGGGGCTTTGTTTGGTTTGGTGTCAGCGCAGCCTATTTAATTCCAACGACTGGAGAAGGTTGGGGAGAAAGGAGCTCTTTGTTAAAGGCTGAACAGCCCCAGGTCTTTAAGTCACCTGGTGCGAAGAGCTCTGAGAAGTTGAGATAGTCCAGGGACTGGGGATTTTGGGATGGGCAGATTTCGCATTGCTCACACCTCTAAGGGAAGCGTGAGAGTGTGGGTTCATGCACCCAGCTCTCAAAGAAAAGCCTCGCAGAAGCCCAGTGAAGCACCACCACTATCAACCAAGTCTTTGTTTTTGCAGAGGAGGTTGGAAGGGGGAACACCCAGTTTTTGAAATCTCCATTACAGGTTGTCTATGAGCTGCAGCTCTTCAACAAAAAAACCCCACTTCTTTCTCTGGGTTTCCAGGAAGCAAAATGTTGCCCTCCGCTGTTTGCAGTGTAGCTGGAACAGAGATCTCGCTGCGTCCGAGCCCAGCCGGTGCTTTGCTCCAGTGTAACATCCCCAGTGGTGGCCAGGGCCAGGTGCTTTGGAGTGGAACAACTCCTACCCAGCCCACAGATGCTGCAAAGACCTGTGAGAGGTCTGGTAATCCTCCATTAGCCACCACTAGCAAACACCTCCCAACTCTCGGGTGACCTGCTCCCACCCTCCACACGGGGCTGAGACGCGGAGGTTGGCCATGGGTTGGGTTGGGTTGAGTTCAGATTGAGATGGGTCCACTGAAGACCAGCCTCCTCACACTTTATGAAATAACAGTGCTAAGCAGCTCAGTTTTGCATCCTTGGTTCAAATTTCTCATTTTTCTCCCTTTTCTTTCTTCTTGGTGACTCTTTGAGCTCTTTCTGGTAACTATAGAGCCACGTTGGCAAACTTGTCCTCCAGGTCCTCCTTGCTGGAGATGCAACACAGATGGATCCGTAACACCAGTTGGCTTTTGTAGAGCTCCAACATCTAAATGTTGTGGGTCTTAAACTAGTAAATGAAGGGAATGATTACTCCTTTTTGTAGATGTGGAAACTGAGGCACAGGCTACTTATCTGGGTGAAAAGAAGTCAAGTTTTATGGCCAGGTGACATAGTTGCACTTGGAAACCTTTGCTGCATCGGCTTCTTTGGCATCTCTGGCTCTTGAGATGCTGCCAACAAGGAGGTGACACTTTTCTTCTTCATCTTGCCCAGAGCAGGAGCTGGGGACAGAGCCAGGGACACAGCCCCATGGCCCGTCCCTAACCCATCACCTCTCCGCTCACACAAGAGGCAGCAGGTGGAAATAAAACACAATTTGGGGCTGGCAGAGCTGGAGAAGAGTGAGATGAGTCTTGGTGGGGAGACCAGCCTCACCTTTCATATTCTAATGCCTTGCCTTTGCCTGATTTGTGAGCTTTCGGGAGTCCTGCTGGGAATTCGCTCCAACGGAGGCACACGCTGCCGTCCCTCGGTAAATTACACAGAGATATAATGAAGGAGGAGAAATCAGTTACTCTCTGACTGCGGCTCCCCAGGGGACCTTAATTCAAATATTTGTGGAGCTGAGCAAGTGGGGCGTTGGGGAGCCGCCGAGGTGGAGTGTCTCTCGACAGGTTGCTCGCAGGTGGTTGGTGATGGGGAGGCAGCGCTCTGGGCTGCAGGATTCGTTCCCAAAAGGGGTTTCAGGCTCATGACGATGCTTTGGGTGGTGTTAGCCAAGAGGAAGATGCTGGGGGAAGGTGGGATTGTGGTCCGGCTGCCTAGAAAATGAAGGTGGGTTCCAACCTGCAACCGGTGGCTGTTTGGATGGGGCATGCTCATGTGTGCCTTTGCCAATGGCTTTGAGCAGTGTGGGTGATGGGGGCACTTGCCCATGGCTGGGCTCTGCATCGCCCCAGAATGTCCCTTGGGACGGGATGGGGACAGGGACCTGTGAGGGCACAACCTGACCCTCCTGTGGCTTCTTCCAGTGAGGGAGGAGCAGGGTTTGCAGAACCAGGCGAGCTCTCTGCTGCCCGCCTGGCCGCTGGTTTCAGTAAGACAGAAAGGGTTAAACGCAGCATGGCAGCGAGGAGGGGGTGAACCCCACATCGCTCATCTTAGGAATGAGAAAATCGATTTACCTCCAGCTCCATCCACAACCCACTCCCCCCCCGAGCCCTCAAGCCGGGTGTTCCGCCCTCTCTGCTCCCAGGAGCTGGACAATGGGACCTGGCCAGCTGCACCCACAAACAGGGCACAGCTGGGGGGCCACCCCCTTGCTGGCTGTGTGCAAGACCCCTTAAGTCCCGCTTTACCCCAATGGAGCTTGGCTTTGTCAAGGACACAGCGGCCCCTTGACCATGATGTGGGGCTCTTTCCTGCTCCAGCAGCAGCTGCTCTTCCTGAGCATGAAGAGCTGAGGTGCAGGGTGAACTGAACTAGGGTGTGGGGTGAACTGAAATGGGGTGCGGGGTGAACTGGGTTGAAGGGTACTTGGTCCCCAAGGAGAAGTGTTTGGGTAGGGACTGGGGCCAGCTGCATTCACCCAGTGCCACTCCGCATGGCCACGATCTTCTCTCATGGGTCCTGCACCATCACCCCAGTGCTCAGAAGTGACGCTGTTGCCAGAAGCTCTGCGTGTGTTCACATGCAGATGTGCGTCCACCCCACACCCCCTCCTTGCACCCCAGCTCTCCCGCTCCCCAACAGGCCGCTCCGCTCACGTCCCAGCACCACTCCCCGAGCGTGCAGCACTCACACATGCAAACACACATGCTCGCTCCACGCCGGAGCATCGCTTGCCATCCCTGAGTTTTATCTCTGGCTGTTGGGGCTGCCACGTGTCCTGAGGGTAATTCTGCACCCACCCACCCAACTGCACCCCAAACTGTGCCACCGGCAAGCACACGCACCCTCCCGCGGTCCCTCGCACGCTCGGTGCCGTCGGGGCTGCGTGCACACGCGGCGGCGTGCGGATCTGCAGCACAGCAACTGTTGGGAAGGGGAAGGAAAAAAACCCACAACAACACAGATTCAGCCGAGAGAGGTGGGGGGAGAGAGAGAGAAAGAGAGAGAGAATGACAGACTGCAATCCCCCTTGAGTGCCTAGCCTCATGAATATTAATAAGGTGGTAATTAAAATGCAGGGACACAGCAGGACGGATGCAGGCGCTGCCTTCGGAGCGCTGGGAACGGGGGGAGCGCGTCTTTCCAGGCAGGTTTTGATTCCGTTCTCTGATGAAAAGAAGAAAACGGAGCCTTCAACTTTAATCAGTTTAGGGTTTTTTTGACACGACATATCTTTAATTGCTGATATTTCTGCTCTTCTCAAACCTGGCTCCACCGACTCCAGTCTAAGCGGAGATAACGAGCCACACTGAAGTGCCATGGATTCGTGTTGTATTTACACCTTGACTTGTTTGCTGCTTTCTTGGGGTTTCACCTCTTTGCCCGGGGTTGGAGAGCAGAGCTGATCACCTCTGCAGCCAGGGGCTGGAAATGCAGCCTGGCATCTTTGTCGAACCCCCCCTCACCCAAGACCTCCCCCATGGCAGTCTTAAGGAAACCTGCCTTTTTTGGGTGCTAAATCTCTCTTCTTGGCCATGTATGGAGAGCTTGGAGTTGGAAGTGGTGCCACCTGGCCTGGGTGGCCAGGAATGGAGGCTGCGGACATGGGTGGTGGCAAGGAGAAGGTTGGGTTGGGTTGGGTTGAGCTGAGCTGAGTTGGATTGGGGTAGGTTGGGTTGGGTTGGGTTGGAGAGCTGGTCCATTGAGAACAGACTCTGTTTCCCCCACCCAGAGGAGGTTCCTCCAATGTAAGAGCAGAGATGGCTGTTGTGTTGTTGAGTTATTATTGAGGAGGCTTAAGTCTCCTCTAATGACCAGGGTTTCGAGGTTGGGTGAGGGTCCTGTGAAGGGTGCACAGGGCAGGCTCAGAGGTCTGTGAGCAAGGTCAACCAAAGTGTTCATCCTTCTTGGAGAAGAGTTACTCCAGTGGGTTTGGCCTATTGATGGAGTACCATGCTGCTGGGAGAATGAGAGTGTGAGTTGGTGCCCAAAAGGAATGTCCTGGGTGTGGGAACTGGACCATGTCAACCCCGAATGGGGATTTAGCAGGTGGTTTCTGGCAAAGTGGAATAGGGAATAAAAACAAAAAAACCAAACCAAACCAAACCAGACCAACAACCCAAACCAGTGCAAACAGTTGTTTTAGGTAAAGCCAGAATATTTGTTTTGGTCTGAAAATTTGGTTTGTTTTTTTTTTTTTTTGATTTTGGGGCATTGCCTGATTTTAAGCAGATGTCTTCTTTTACATTGAGGTCATTTCTTGAACTGAAAAAAATAGATTTGTTGGAATTAAAAAGTCAAAAAGATTCTTTTAGAAATGCCCAAATACAATAATTTATCATGTGAGTGACGGAAGAAGGAGGTTTAACGTGTTCAAAACCTTCTCCCCTTGCCCAACATACATATTGCTTTATTTCTTTTTCTTCATTCCAAACAATTTTTCGACTTCACCCTGACTTTCAGGATGATTCAGCCTTTTTGAATCTTCCAATTTTTGATAAATCTACTATTCCTTAAAAAAAACAAGCAAAAAAAAATCCCCCTTGGCTCTTAGAAAGTTGAGAGAGACCAAGTGAGTAGAGCAAGACCCCTGTCCAGGGTTGGAGTTGGCCATGGGAAGACACCCCATGTTTTCTGCATCACGGGTGAAAGCTACAGGTTTTACCCCACCTTGGAGATACTGTATTGCCCAGAGGGCGACTGTGATGTTCCAGGGAGTTGCTGTGATGTGTTTGTTTGCTCCTGCATCCTCCTGGGTCCAGAGAGATGTCCCAGGAGGACCCCCTGGCCTTCTGGTCAAACTGCATGCCTGCAATCCCATTCCTCCTTCCAAAGCTTTGGAGCTTTCTTTCCTTGGGAGCATGACCTTGTGCTTTGTTGACCTGCTTGCATGCAGAGATGGAAAAGCAGAGCTGCAGCATCTTTTAGTCGTTGAGATTTTGTTGCCTGGTGGGCCAGGGTCAGAGCTGTTTGTGTAACGGGGTCTTTTCCATCATGCATCTTCCTTCTCCACACTCATACTGGGGTGAGCCAAAGCTGGGGCTGATACGGGGTGAACCGCCACAAATCCCGCGAGTCTGTGTCCAGTCTTGCTCACTGAGTTCTTCGGGTTTTAATGGTTTTAGTGCATTTTGGGTTGGCAGGCGGCTTCTTTACTCGTCCCTTCTTGCTTTTTAATACACTGAGTACCATGGCTCGTGCCTGGGGCTGGATCTCTCCTCCTAGGCAGGTAATTTTGCAGGAATGGCATTCGAATTGGCTTTCCTTGGCCATGCTGAAGCTATGAAAGGTGAGGATGTGCTGGAGTCCCCATTAGGGAACATGACAGGCAGAGAGGACAGGCAGGTGAGGGACAAGGAGATGGGAGAGGCAGGGAAGACAGCACCCATGGAAGGGGCCATCCCAGGATTAGCCGGCCTCAGCCGGGGAGTTGGTGGAAAACAAAATCAAAGCTGCTTTGGGTGTTTAATGGGGAAAAAAAATCATTTCTCCTCCTGTTTTTTGTTTTGTTTTGTTCCTCTGCTTCTCCTCATTCTTCCTCTCCTTTCTCCTTCCCCGCAGTGCTACAAGAGCTGGTGTGAGGCAGGTCAAGGTCTAACCAGTGCCCGAGCCCCGCTTCGCCCCAGACCTCCCACCATGGCCGTCCAGCCTGTGCTGAAAAAACCCTGGGAAATATCAGGTTTGTCATGCAGATGGGGTGACAGGGCTGGGCATTGCGGTGGCAGGGACAGCCCCGGGTGACAGCCCCGGGAAGGGTGGGAGTGCAAAACCATATGGCAGACAGAGGGAGAAGACATGGCTCTGTTGTTAAAAAAGAATTTAGGTGGTGGTGGAGAAACACGAACGGGACCTGCTGACTTGTGTGGGAGCAGAGGCTGTGCTGGGGCTCAGCTGTAAGCACAGCGGGGGGGACAGGATGGGCCCCAGGTACCGCTTCCCGGTGACACCCCTCTGGCGGTCCCCGTCACCCCCGAGTCACATCCTGCTTGTGCTGGCTCGTGTCTCATCCTGCTGCCTGCAGTTTCTCAATCCCTTTGGCTCCCGCCAGCGTTTCCTGGCTGCTGAGGTTGCTGCGGGGCAGGCAGGGCTGGGGGGAGCTCCCGAGGCAGCGGGGAATTTAGGATGGGGGAGCAAACAGGAGTGTCCTTGCTCGCTGAGAGCCTGGTCCTACTCTGTGTCCTGCCATCACTTGCTTCATCCCCTGACCGTGGGCTGTGTGGGGCCACAGGGGCTCTGGCTGCACATCCCTGGGGCTCACATGTCCCCCACGCATCCACCCTGCTGCCTCGAGCCCCCGCAGCTGGGGCAGAAAGCGGAGGTGAGAGTGAGCTGGATGTTTATTCCCCCCCTCTCCCGTGCCCTGAGTCCCTGCACCGACCGATGGTTCCGCAGGGACGTTTGCAAGAGCCGAACTGGGGCTGCAGAAAGCGCTGCTGCTCCTGGGGGGCCGCGTCAGCGAGGAGCCCAGCCCAAGTCTGCACTCCCAGGCTGAGCTGCGCTCATGTCCTGCAGAGAAAACAAACACTGAGCTCCCTCCTACCCTACTTTACAGCAGAACTGCCATTTAAGGGAGGGTTTGGAGAGAAGACATCTTCCTCTTTCAGATTCCTTCTTGCCAGCACAACCCCTTTCCCCTGGCATATGCTGGACCCTGCTTTACGCAGCATCCCAGCAGCTAAGCGGTCAACCTCTGGCTGCAGCTTTCCTGTGCTCTCTGGGTCTCTGCTTTGCGCTCGGTGCCCTTTCCTCCTCCCCAGCCCCATCTCTGGACAGGCAGTGCTGACAGCTCGCCCGGCAGTGGGCTCCGGGAAAACCGGTGTCCTCCTCCGGGACGATTTGTGCCCTGGCACCGGAGCGGCCGCGCTGAGCCAGCCAGCGCAGGGGGTAACGGCGGCCGAGCCGGTGCCTCTTGGCTCGGCTCAGCGCTGGGGTGCTGGGCTTCAGATTTCTGGCCCTGAAGTCCTCCTGCAAGGGCCAGGAGATTTCAAGGGGAGTTCTTGTCGGAGCAGGGAGATGCTGCAATACAGCAGCGAGCTGGAGCCTTGGGAGGGTGGGTCAGTCTGCAACAAACTGTCTGGGATAACCTTGGTCAAGGCTTTGTGCTTTACTTGTCCTGCTGTAAAGCAGAGCCACAGCTCTTGCTGCTGTGCTGCTAAATCTGCTTGTGCTGAGAGCCTGGCTGGCAAGCGGGGAGAGCAGAGGGGGTCACACATACACCAGTTTATTTAGCACTGGGGTTGCACCGGGGTTTAGTCTTGGGGGACAGGGGAGCTTTCTCATCGCGTGGTTTTTACCCAGGCGTGACTTTGCCTTTGCTCAGCGCTTCCTGCCCACTGCGTTGAAGGAGAAGCTGACCCCCTGCCCTCAGCAGAGAGCTGCCAGCTCCTGCACCGCAGCGGGGCTCAGCCGCGGCTCCCACACCCGGGACTCCCCCCCCGCAGACCTCAGGGCCACGGGCCTGGAGCTGCCAGCCCCACTGCGACCCCTGAGCAGCAATGCATGGGACCCCAGCTCCCACCCTCACCCGGTGCTGAGCCCTGTAGAGAGTTGCAGGCTCGGGGTGCGGGTGCCCAGGGAGCATCTGTGGCTGGATGAGGAGCTGCCACGGGGACCACAGCCCCTGGGGTGCTGTATTTTGCTTTGCCCACCCTACGGGAAGGCAGGACACTTACTTCTGAGGGAGTCTACCAGGGTTATTGTACCCGCGTGGGGCTCGGGGCTGTGACTGCTCCTCTCCATGGACTGCTGGCACCCTGCATCCCCGCTCCTCCATCACCCAGCCCAGGGCTCCCGGGTGACGGTCGCTCCTCTCCGGGGGAGGTCTGGGCTCTCCGCTCCTTCCCTCCAAGGCCAGGCAATGGTTAAATTCCTTTCCAGCTGAGCTGGCAAGCAGAGCCCGAGCATATTAGTCAGATCCCTGTAGGGGGTGGGGAGGAGGAAGGAGCGAGCAGCGAGGAGGGGCCGGAGCGGAGAGCCGAGCGATTCTCCGGGGCGAGTGCAGGGAGGCAGCGCAGCAGGAGTTGCTGCTTCCCAGAAACTTGATTATTTTTAACCCAGGAAGAAGAAAGGACGGAAGGGGGCGGGGGGGGAGCAGAGGAAAAAAAATATAAAATAAAAAAGACGAAGGGGGTAAATCTGGAGGAAGTGGAAACAGGCAGTTGGCATTTGCAGGCAGCTTGGCAGAGAGGAGGTGGGCGAGGGTCGTGGTGTGGGGATGCCAGGGTGCCCCTGTGCCTCCCCGCATGGCCCTGGCGCTGTGGGGGGGACAGGACACAGCAGTGCCAGGCCTGGCTGGTGATGGCCCTGCCATGGCCAGACAGCCTGGGCTGCCTTGCGCCTTTGCCAACTTTGCCGCCTCCGGCCGCTCCCGGCACATGTTGGTGCCCCCCGCGCTGGGGGCAGGATGCGGCCGGTTTCCTTCCCACCCACCCGCTCACACACAAAGAAGGACACGTACTGCGGCAGTTGTGGCTTCCCGGATCGCTCCTCTCCCCACTGGGTGGGACTGTGGCAGTTTCAGAGATCTGGGGGGAGCATGGGGCTCAGGGGGGCTGGTGGGACCCCGTGTCTCAGCAGGGCTGGGTTTCTCTTGGGGAACTGAGGCTCCCAAAATTGCTCTGCAGGCAGGCCAGGCTGCCCGAGGGAGGGACACTGGAGGTATCATGGAGGAGAAAGCAAGGTCTTCCCTCTTCCATTGCTTCAGCACGCTTCGGTGGGGGTGTAGCATCAGAGAACTGCAGAGAGGCCGCAGTTGCAGCCCCCCTGCATTGCAGGGCTGGGTTTGGTCTGTGGTGCAGAGCCCTGGGGTGGTGGTTTCGAAGCCCTGCCGCTGGCAGATCTTCGGGGAAACACCTCCCCAAGCCCACGAGACGCGTCGCAGGTCTGGGCTCCTCGTGGTCCAGCCCTGGCTCAGGGAGGCTCACCAGAAGTTCCCTGTGAAGGTCAAACAGTTTCTGGCCCAAGCTCACAAGGTGGAGACCTACTACTGCTCATACCAGGTATTTATTTCACTGCAGGACCCACACTTGTTGGAAATGCAGTGTCCTCCACCACAGAAGCATTACAAGCCCAAGGTGTGGGACTTTGCTGAAGCAATTGGGAGCTGGAGACCCTGTTTCCGCGATGCAGAAGCGATGCTGGCACTGCTGCAATGAGGTGGTGACGGGAGACGTGAGCAATGGGCAATGCTGACACTTTCCTCCTCCAACCCTCGCCCAGAGAACCCAGCACCGGGAAACAGCATCGTCTCCACGGACATGCCATGGCCAGACAAGGTAAACTGAGGGGATGAGTCCCTCCTCAGCCAGGTTTTGCCATCCCAGTCCTCTGTAGGACTTCTTCTGACATCTGTTATGTCACAGCAACCAGATCCTGAGTGGGACCGATTTTAACCACACAGCAACAGCAGTGCCATGTACCCATGGGAGAAGTCACTGATTTAGCAGACATGACCAGACCTGGGCGGAAAATGGATCTTGTTCCCCAAAGGCAGAGAGAAGGACAAACAGCTGAGCTGAGCTGCTGTTGGGTCGGGCACCTCTCAGGCTGCGTCCCACACTGTCAGTGTGCTGACTGTTTGGGTTTTCTATAAAACCCCCTTTCAACAGAATGTCCCTGCTCTGAGGGGCCCAAATGGGGCTCACCAAGGGTATTTGCCGTGTTTCAGACTCCAGGGTAACATCGCACCCTCCCAGCCAAGACAGCTGGAGCTGGGGAGCTTCTCTGTCACCAGCCCAGATCACTAGTGAGGAAAACGTGTCCGACCTGCTCGGTATTCCCTCGCACCTCCTTTCCAAGCATTGAAAGTGCTAATTAAACCAGAGCTGCGCTCTGGCATCTGCAGGGATGGGCCGCCTTTCCCAGCAGAGAGGCCGCTGGTCTCTGTGGGGACAGTCCCCAGTGCCACCCAACAGTGGAGAAGGTCTTGGGCTGCGTTGCTCTTTGCACCCAAATTTTGAAGACGGCTGGCACTGCCCTGGAGCTGGGGATGCTCCCAAAGGGGCACATCTACAGGCAGCCCCATGGACAGTGGGGTAGGATCATTGCCACCCCCAAAGCCACGGGCATGGTGCAGACAGGGCGCACGAGCTCTCCTCTGACCTCTTCCCCTCCGAGGTATTCGGACCTGGCTCTCACCAGAGAGCCGGGGTGGGCGCAGGGCGGGTATTTCCAGTGGACGGCAGGAATTCCTGACTCTCGGCCAGTTCTGGGCATTAAATCCCTCCTGGGAGGCTCAGCCACATCCCAAACTTCCAAAGGCACAAAAGCCCCTCAGAGGGCAAAGGGCTTGAGACGGGAAAGGGTAACTCTGCCGATGGCAGTGGGGAGATGGGGTGGATTATTTTTATTCGTGATTTTGCATGAGTAACCTGCCATTATTTCCTTAAACCCAAAGGAGCTAAAGAGCTGCCGGAGCAGCATTCATCAGGGTCCCGAAGCAGGAGCAAGGTGCCCGGCTCTATGGTCCATGTCCCAGCTGCCCGGAGGAGGTGTGCGCATCTCCCCGACTCCGTGGTGAGGCTGAGCTGTCCGTCTGTCCATCCACCGTTGGCTGGGAGAGCAGCTCATGAGCACTCACAGCTGAATGCTGCCCGCTGGGGAAACTGCTCCTCTGCTGGGCCACCCCCAACCTCCCTGGGGGGCCCTTTCCCCCCAGCCCTTCACCCCATCACCTGGGCTTGCAGGGAGAGCTGAGCCTGGTGGTTGCACCCCAAAATCAGCCAAGGACCCTGGGACCGGGCTGGGAACCACTCGCACCCTGCAGCCACCCCTCTCCACTGCAAACTCTTTGCTCCCCGTGCTGCGAGGACACCCGGGGCTGGGGGCAATGGGGACCCGGGGTGGTGGGGGACCTGCCGAAGAGCCCCTTGTGCTGGAGGGAGACCAGCTCTCTGCCGGCAGGGTATTTTTTTCTCTTCCTCGCTCTTTGTTAAGCTCCCTTTCAGCTGAAATGGCAATGCCTGGGTGTTCTGAGCTGACAATAATTGCTGCAGTCTAGACACTGTCTGGTATGAGGCACGGGGAATCAAAGAGGCCCCTTCTCTCACTGCGACTTTCACACATGCTCCCTCGCTCCGGCTCCTTCCTTCTCCCTCTCCCATGTTCCCTTGGTCTTTGCCTTCTTTTTCGTTTTCTTTTCTTTTTTTTTTTCCCCTTGCTCCCCTCTATCTGCCTCTTGCAGAGATGCAGGAGAAGCGTCAGCATCTTCCCCCCCACGCTCTCCCTCTCTGCCGTCTGTTCCTCGCTCCCCCTCTCCCTCGCTCGCTCCTTCTCTCATCTGTCTCCTCTCTCCTTCCTCCACTCTTACCTTTATGCTATTCCCTTCCTCCCAAAGTTAGCAGATAAGCAGGAGGGGGAGCTGGCTGTGCTGAGGATTTAACTCCTTCCTCACCCTTTTGCAGGTTCTCCTCCCCATCCCAGCCCCTCACTGGGATCCAGGGTGCCTCTGCTGCCTTGGGGTGCTGGGGCTGTGGCATTGGTCCTGCGAGAGGTTGAGGAGGTGTCTGCCGGGGTTGTTCTGGGTTCAGTGCAGCCTGGTTGAGGTGAAGGGAAATGATGCTCCTTCTCAGCACCTTTGCTCTCCCTCACACCGTGATGTCTCCTGGCCGCAAGGGAACCCATTTTTGGAGATGTAGGTTGCTCCTTCCAGCACCGCAGCAAACCCAAAGGAGGTGTTGTTTCCACCCAGCCCAGACCTCAGCAGAGCTTGCCGTGCTGCTAGGAGAGGAGGTTCACCCCAGCTCACACAGGGCTCTGTGCCTGGCATTTCCATGGGATGCCATGGCGCCAGTGCCAGTCATTGGCTTTTCCCTGTTAATGCTGTTAGCAGATAATTTTAGCTCAACTCTGTACTTCTATTAACCCCTGATCCCTGTGCGAAAGGCCCTTTTCCTGTAAAACCGAACAGAGAATGCCAAGTTTTGGTTAATGTGGATCTCATCACAGAGAATGGACCATAAATGCTTTTACAAGTGGGGAAACTGAGGCAAGAGGCAGTGAGCCCAGTGGGTCAGTCTGCCAAGGCCAAAGCTGCTGTGGGGCCACACGATTCCCCTCTGTGGGACCCAAATTTGGGGTCAGGCGTTTGTAAGCCGGAAGAACCGATCGTTTGGCCATTCATGGGCACAGGCGAGCAGCTCTCCCTGCGACCTCCTGCATCTCGGTGGTGGCCGTGCTGCTTGTTTACCATGGAAAAGTCGCATTAGGAAAGTATGTGATGTATTTTTAACTGTCTATAATGCAACTTAACAGCTGGAAAGGAGGAAGAAAACCAACCGCAGGCAATCAGGCAGATCTCTGCTGTCCACAAGCAAGGGCTCGGTGGACTCACGGTTTTTTGGCATGGCTGGGGACCTTTTTTGGGAAAAGGGCAGGAAACAACCACATCCTTGAGACAGGCTCTGACCTGGCGAGTACAGGACAGAGGACCCAGCAGCTCCTGGCGTGACACACTTGTCCCCAAAAGCCACCATGCTGTTTCTGTAGATGCTGAGCGCTGTGGCCAGGTCTGATTCCCCAATGAGCCACGTGGCTTGGCTGTGGTTTGATGTTGGGATTCTTTGCAATGGGGCTCACAGGGGAGGTTTCTGGGAGCCAGTGGGGGAAAGAAACGGCTGCTGGTTGTGTTTCCCGACATACCATCCAGGTAGACGTGCCCCTCCATCGCCAGTAACGGGTCTCTAATGGGGACCCTCTGCAGGGTGGGGGCTCCTAGAGCACAGCTGTAGGGTTTACCTGGGGTATTTGGGTTGGTTTGCTACCTCCAAAAGCTGGATCTTTAGGGAGCCAAGTTTGCTGCCATCATTGGTGTTATTCCCCCATGCTTCTTGGAGGACTTCTTCCACCCACCATGGTCCCCAAGACTCAGAGGAAGAGAGTAAGACTATTTCTAGCCCATCCCAGGGGACACCTCAAGCGAGGCTCATGCTGGCAGGGTGTAGGACCCACCGATGCTCAGAGCTGCTGCCATTCACACACCTTTTGGGGTGATGTGATATGAAGCCGGATGGCATCTCCTCAAGCTGGTAGGTATCTCTCTGGGCAGAGCATCACTGGACTTAGAAAGGGCTGATAATGGGAGAGCAAGTGGAAACACCGGCACAGTGAAGGGAAACAACTTGCCCAAGGTCATCCCTGGGCCAGCGGCAAAACCAGGAATAAAATCCAGTTGTGCCAAGCTGGTCCTTGGCTGGATTCACACATGGGGTTGCATCAACACTGCTGTCCCTGGGCAGGGACCATTAATGGGAGAAATAGTTTCTCAAAGCCACCGGTGTCCTCCAGAGCGACGCTACAGGCCGGGGGGCTGGTTTGCAGCTTAGAGAAGGAGAGGTCTGGATATTTGGGGTCCCTTTTTCCCTCGGAGCATCTTCCAAGCTCTGCTGGGTGGACAGCGAATGTGGGTGGATGGTGGCTGATAAGGCCAAGTGGTTAAAAACGCTGCCTTTATTTGGAAGCTTATCTCCAAATCTGAATGAAAACAGACGCAGAGGGAAGCCAGGGCCGCGGAGGGGGAGGACTCGCACCCCAGCGCGGTGGGGACCGGGGCTGGGTGATGCTGAACAGAGGACCTAGTGGGGTTTGGAGTCTGGCCGGCTCCAGCACAGGGGGAGGGTGAGATTTAAACGTTTTGGGGCAAAACCAGGGAATCAGGGCGAGACTGTTGAGTCCTGTGCCCAGGGAGGGGGAGCCTGTGGGGCAGCTGCAGTCCCCCTCCCAATCTGGGAATCCTCCTTAGTTTGTTGTTGTTGTTTTTGGTTTTGTTTTAATTACAGGCTCAGTGAGGAAGAAAAACCTTGAAACCAAGGAAACAAGGAGACAAAAAGGAAAATGTTGGCTCCTGCAAGGCAGATCGAGCTGGCTCCAGCACCCAGGGGTGAGGGTGGGTGCTGCCCTGACCCCTCCTCCGCGGCTGAGGAGCAGAAGGTGTCCAGGTTGAGATGAAATAAAAAACGAGATGATGAAAGGAAGGGTTTGTGCAGGAAGGGATGAAGAGCTTCACCCTGGAGGGTGCCGAGCCGCTCAGGAGGCTGCTTTGGTGCAAGAGGGATGATGGAGGAGGCGAGTGAAGGTTTTAGGTGATGCTGTGGGGCAGAGAGCAGCGATGGTGGGCTCGGCGATCCCACAAGGAGCTGGACTTTCCAGACACCAAAATATAATATTATCAGACCAAAAGTTATGGGGCAGTGGGCTGGGAAAACTGGGCATGAGATGTGCATGTGTGTGGATGTAATCCTGGCAGTGCAAAGCCCCATAAATCACAGCGGTGCAGAACGAAGCTCTATCGAAGGAAATTCTTCCTTGCCAGATTGGGAAATTTCCCCTCAACCATCTCAATTTTCCCTACCAAGCGGCAGAGACGCTGGATCCTGATTATGGCGATTGCAAACCCTTACCGGGGAGCCCGGTGTTGCGCAGGAGGGTTCACTGCCCTGCAGCCCATGGTGATGGGGGTGCACGGGCACAGCCGTATATTTCCCCACATTTTGGCTGATGTGGAGCAGCACTAAGGATCTGGGGGTGCACACCGCCATTGCCCCATCCCTCGCTCTCATTCCCCCCATCCACAACCGGCCTGGCCCATCTCTGCCGTGCTGGGGGAGCGTAACTTAATATTTTCCTGCGCGTTCCCCCCAGAGGGTTTTTTCCATTACACAGGCAGCGCAAGAGCGGAGCGGAGCTGCCTGCTCACCCGGCTCCCCCGCCTGCAACCTCTGGCACCGCTTTTCCAGCGGCACATTGTGCAAATGTAACCTTTCAGCGAGCCCCTCCTACGGCAGGAAGCCGGGGGGGCTCCGATCCTGCCAGGAACGCAGCCGGCGCGGAGCTGGAAGGCAGCCCGTTAATCAGAGCCGGCTGACAGCGAAGCACACACAGCCTGGGCAACAGATTTCTGCTCCCTCTCCCTTTGCTCGCTCAGCTTTCGCCTTCCCGCTCCCGCTCGCTGCGGCTTGGTGGTGCAATCTGCCCCGCCGTCCCACCTGCCTGCCTCCCCATCCTCATCCTCACCCCCATACCCATCCTGCTCCTCATTCTGCTCATCCTCATCCTCCTCCCCATCCTTATCCTCATCCCTATCTTCATTCTCATCCTGCTCCTCCTCATCCTGCTTCTCATCCTGCTCCTCCTCATCCTCATCTTCCTTCCCATCCCCATCCTCATCCTGCTTCTCCTCATCCTCACCCTCATCTTTCTCCCCATTCCCATCCCAATCCCCAATCCCCATCCCCATCCCCATCCTTATTCTTATCCTTATCCTTATCCTTATCCTTATCCTTATCCTTATCCTTATCCTCATCCTCATCCTCATCCTGCTCTTCCTCATCCTTATCCTCACCCTCATCCTCTTCCCCATCCTCATCCTCCTCTTCATCCTGTTCCTCATCCCCATCCTCCTCCACTTCTTCCTCCTTCCCAAGCACTTGCTGTTCCTCACTGTGCCCGTGCTGCTCAGTGAGGGGCTGCTTGGGGTCCCCGGTGAGGATTTGGGACCGGCTGCAGGGAGCAGCCGAAGCGTGTGCCGGAGCATCCTGCCCGTTACCGGCTGGCAGCGCTGTGCTCACGGATGCTGTGCCGGGGGATGTGACCTGGGTCTGGCTATGGGTCTCAGCAGTGAGCCCCCTCCCCTCCCCAAGACCTTGTACGGGGCCCCCCATCCATGTCACCCACCTGGGGGGCTCCCTGTGACACTGTGTTGGGTGTTTGATTTTGGGAGCTGCTGAGGGCTGGTCTGGGGGTGCGAAGGCTCTTCCAACCGCCCCCAGACCCATCCCCAGCTTGGCCGGTGGGGCCAGAACTGCAAACCCCTGCGTTTATTTTTCATGTCTGGTTTCTTCCCAGTTTCAAAGAACTAAAGCGCTGCATTGTAGCATCTGTTTTTGTGGTATTTCCAGCCCAGCTGGAAGCAGGAGGCACTCGAAATTCAGATGGAAAGAAATAGTGGATCTGGTGAGATTTTGTCTTCCTGCCAAACTCACCAAAGCCAGGATGCCAGGAGAGCCCAGCTGTGGGCGCAGCATCCCAGGGCCTCACCGCTTCCACCCTCTTCCCACTTGCCATTCTTTGCTCATCCCAAACCATCCTCTCATTCCCAGTCACTCTCAGGACGCTGCACAAAGCCTGACCCTGCTGTCGGAGCCGGGAACGGGCAGATAATACAAGTCGCCGAATTTATTTCACCTTTTCCTCTGGTTGCGAATTGTCCGGGAGCAGATGGTGATTTTCTCAAGTGTATCCGTTATTCGAAGTCACTCACTGAGACAGCGATGGCTCAAACAAATCCCAGGCCCCCTGCAAAGCCATCATTTGGTCTTTCCATCTGCCCAGCCGCCGCCGTCGGCGTGGGCTTGGCTCCCGCCAGCGCGCCGGAGGGCAGCAGGAGGCAGGAGAGCGGCGGATGGGGTCGGCCCCGGCGCCTGCATCTTCCTCCTGCTTCATCTCTGTGCAGGGGGGTCGGGATCCATGTCCCAGCTTTGCTGGGGTTTGGAGCTGCACTGGCTCGCTCGCGCAGTGCCTTCCCATGCCCACGGTGGGGTGAGCTGAACTCACTGGAGAAGTGCCCAGTTGTGAACTGGGAAGCTGCTTCTTAGGGGAAGATGCCAGTGGCTCTTCAACGCAGCCGCTCCCTGCCTGGATGTGAGGGCAATGGGGGATTCCCTATCTTCTCCTCTCCCACTCCCTCTCCTCTCCTCTCCTCTCCTCTCCCCTCCTCTCCTCTCCTCTCCTCTCCTCTCCTCTCCTCTCCTCTCCTCTCCTCTCCTCTCCTCTCCTCTCCTCTCCTCTCCTCTCCTCTCCTCTCCTCTCCTCTCCTCTCCTCTCCTCTCCTCTCCTCTCCTCTCCTCTCCTCTCCTCTCCTCTCCTCTCCTCTCCTCTCCTCTCCTCTCCTCTCCTCCCTCTCCTCTCCTCTCCTCCCTTCTCCTCTCTCCCCTCTCCACTCTCCCCTCTTCTCTCTCCTCTTTCCCTCTCCCTTCCCTTTTTTTTCCATTTCCATCCCCATCACAGCCCCAGGGGGACCCGTTGCCCTCTCGCCAAGGTACCAGAGCCATGTGGGGAGCACTGGGAGGGCTGTGAATGGTTCACAAAGGGTGAAAACTTTGAAATGCAGTTTTCCTCTCCCCTCTCCGCCTCCCCCTGGGCTAAACAGACCCCCCTGGCCGGGACATGCCTCCTGCATCCCAAGAGCTGCCTCCTGCATCCCACAGCTTTTGTTCCTGGGTTTTTGTCCAGGGCTGGGACCCCCCAGCCCCCCCAGGACACCCATGGTGACAGAGTCCTGTGCTGCCTGGGATGCTGAGAGGGAGGCAGGAGGTGAGAGACGCTCACTGTGTCCCTCACTGCAAGGCTTGGGGACATCCCATGAGCCACCTTGGTGGCTTTCGGTGGCCTCTGACCACTGTTCCCTGCCACTGTTCACCTGCCACTTTCTGCCCATCTCTGGGAGCTACTAATGGGACAGGTCCTGGTCCATACTGTCCCCACCATGTCTCCTCCCATGGGCAGTGCCACCAGCTTGTGGCCCCCCAGGAACACCCCAGCACCCATGGGACCCTGCAGGCAGAGGGACACCAGCCGCATTCCCCTCACACGGACCCACAGAAAAAACCTAAGCGAAAAGTTTGTGGGTTTTGCAGAAGCCACTGCCCCTGGAACCCATCACCTGGCGTTTCATTTACATCCCAAAAGCCACTTTAATCACACCCGGGGAGGGTTCCCTCCGGGGAACTTCCTTCTGGGGCAAAAAGTTGGTGGAAAAAACCCCTTTGAACAGTCAAACAATCCTGATGTGAGGGAGGGGACCCCAGTGCCAGCCCCAAACCACCGGCCCTGCTCCCAATGCTCTGTGCAGAAGAAACTCCGGAATTATCTCAAAGCAAAGGTGAGACTCAAAACAAACCTGCTGGAAACCAAAGCCTGACTTTGCCCTGAGCAAAGCGTTTCTCTGGTGACCACATTTGGAGGAAAACAGGATCCTTTAAGGTGTCCCCTGTTGTTCCTGCCTTGCACTGGGACTTATAACAAGAACATACCTTTTTTATTGGTTGAAACTTTGAAAATGTCCCTAGGATGGGCAAAAATTCTTTGCTCCAGCCTTGCATCCTGCTTTGTGTCCCTGTCCCCACCAGTGCTGGTCCAGCCTCTCCAGCCAACTGAGCCAGGGATGTGCAGAGCCCGTCCAGATGATAAAAGCCGCCTGATTGCAGCTCCCTCCACCATGGATGGGTTATCCAGAGGTGGAAAAGGCCCCACGACACCCTGACCCCAATGGGAGCCCTGGCAGGGGTGGGTGATGGCTGTGGGTCTGGGGGCGAAGCTTGGCAAAGGACAAATGCAGGAGCCTGGCAGCACTCAGGGGTCTCATCCTATGCGGGGCAGAGCCCTTTTTTCTCCCGCTGATGTTTTCATTGCTTCCTCAAGGAGCAGCTTTGGAGCCGGGGTGAGCACCAAGACCTCTGCTCGCCTCCTTGTCACCTCCACCTGCGGGACAGCCCAGGGACGCTGAGCCCCGGCGGGGCGAGCGGAGGAGGAGAGCAGCCCCGCGGCTGAGCACCGTGCTTGTCACCCAGACAAGAGATCAATAACTAATTTCACTGCAGCAGCAGCGCCAGTTTTTTTCCAATAATTGTGAGCTGGCGGTGGGGAATGAGGCTCTCAGCACCGCTCCACACCAGCCTGCGCCCGATCAATGGCCACACCGCTGGGGCAGCAGGAAAACTCATTTTTCTCCTTTTCTTTCCTCTCTCCTGCTCCATCTCTCCTCCCCGGAGCGGCGCTGGCTGCGCTGAGAGCTGTGTCCCCACGCCGCGTGGGATGTGGGCTCGGGCTGTCCCCAGCTGTCCCCAAGGTGGTGGTAATGGCTGAGCCTCCCGTGCTGCCTCAACAACCCTGAGCCCTTTGGTCCTTGTCACCTGCGGGCTGGCCCCGGCTCCTTGCGCAGACCACCAGCCCCAGCAGCTGGGATGAAGGTGGCAGAGGAACATTTTCTCCGCAGTGGGATCAGGGGCTCTTGAGGGTGCCCTGGCTACCAGGCTCTGACTTTTGGTGGCCAAGTGGTGCCTTTATGTGGTCCAAACGTGGCCCATATTTTTGTAGTAATACAGAGGGCAATCTCTAGGTTTTCCTCCCCTGAGAGGCTGGTTATTCCAGGACATGAGCCCTGCTGAATGTCTCTGTTAACCATCAGTTACCTCTTCTGCTTCTGTAACCCCACCATGCCTCAGTTTCCCCTGTATGTATCTGTAACACAGGAGGCTGAGAACATCCCCTCCCACGCCACTACAGGTCATCATGGGCTCCATACCTGGGTCAGAATATGTTGCTGGTTTCCAGTTCACTTGCTTTTGGGGTCTCCAGGCAGATCTGTGGGATCTTGTGATCCAGGCACCCATAGGGAGCGATGCTGCAGCAGCTCCTGAGAATCGAGAGATGCTCAGGCAAGAAGGGGCTCTGGGGTACCTCTGGATTTCTCCAAAACCTCAGCGGGTTTTGGACGAGGTGCTGCGCTGGGGCACTGCAGTGAGGAAGGTTCGGCAGTAGCTTTGTCACCACAGCATCTTCCAAGCTCGTCCAAGCACCGTAGACCCGACATAGATGGCAGCAGTGCGGCCCCTTGTACTTTCTCCCTAATTTAAGACCCCCCTCCCTGGTTCCCCAAGACCATCCCCATGAATTAAACAGGACCTTCACTGCAGAGCAGTGATTGCTGCCTGCATAATTTCAAAGTTTTATCGCTTGCCTTGAAGGCAATTATTGATTGGGGTCCTCTCCACCTGATGGAGCTTTTAGGATGGCCTGGGCTGGCCAAGCAAGGCTGAAACCTCTGTCTGCCCAGCTTAGCCAAGCTGTGGCTTAAAACCTCCATGGCAGAGGTGCCAGGACACCTCTGCTCCCAGCAGAGTCTCCATGCGCATGTCCACACCAGAGCTGTTTGCACGTTGAGATGCTTTTTGGCTTCTCAGTCTCATCCCAAGAGATGGTTCCTGCCCTGGCCAAGCAGGGTTAACCCAGAGGATTGTTCAGGGAGGGTTTGAGGTGTATTTAGGGAATTGGGCAAGGGCAGTTTGGGAGGTTTCTGCCCTGCCGAGGCTCCAGGTGCGGATCTCCATGGGAGGTGGGCTGTTGCTTCCCCCATGCACCCACCAGCACTGGGCACCAGGCACAAGCCGGAGCTTTGCCCACCCACCCCTCACTCAGTGCCAGGTCTGGTGGCTGGGAATCCCCTTCCCATGGCTGTTTGGCCCCAGAGAAAACACAGCAGCCAAGCCATGGCCTCAGATTTGGCCACTTTTTCCCAATTTCTGTGCCCTTTGGGCCCCCCTTGTTTCATTCCTGGTTCCTCCGTCCCCTGCAGTCCCAGTATGTGGCTGTGCTGGGGTTTGGGGGAGCAGGAGGGGGGTGCTGGGAGCACCCACGGCTCCTTTAAGAAACCCACAACCGGCTCCAGGAACCAGCTCAAGGTCACAGCGGGAACCTGCGGACTTGGCAGCAGCCAGCGAGGGAGGAGGGATGGAGGGAGCGAGGAGGAACGGAGGGAGGAGGAAAGTAGCCCGGGGTCAGCATGAAATCACGGCCAGGGAGAGGGGATGGTAAGGGAAGGAAGGTAGGGTTTTGGGGGGGTCCCACCCATGGGTATCCCCCAGGATCACTGTGGCCCCAACCCTGGTGTCCGCTGGTGCAGAGCCCTGCGCCCTCCTCGGTGCCATCCGAACTGCCCGAGACCAGGAAAGTCCCCATGTGTCCCCAGAGCCACCCCGAGAACGCTGGAGCCGTGTCCCTCCCATGGGACTTCCCAGGCTCAGTGGGAGGTTTTCCAGGCTGTGGGATTGGATGCTGCAGCACAGCCCAATCCCAAACTCTTACCTTATTTTCTTTTTAAGGCCAGTTTTCTTTTTAAAGCAGCAGCTCCTGGAGTCCTGCGATCGCTGCCGAGTTTCTGCCTTTGTTTCAGGCCAGAAGGACCTTTAGAGCCGTCCTTGCTGCAGAGCACAGGGGGGAAAAGTAAATCTTTAAAGGCTCAAAGCCCAGAAGTTAATAAAAATAAATAAAAAGCTCTCAACGTTGCATTTTTTTAATCTTTGACATGGAAAGAAATCTCACAATTCTGGGTGCTCACCCTCAGGGCAGGTAAAGCTGAGTGAAGCGAAGGCACCAGAGGTGAAGATAAACCCTCTTGGAGCCGTGATGCTCTCAGCTGGGTTGGCCTGATCCTGCCCCAGAGGCTGAAGCACCTTTAGCTGCATTGGGGGTTGCTGGCTTAGCACATCTGGGGGCTTTTTGGAGACAAACGGGAGCAAAACTCGAGCAGACCCGATCCTGAAGGGTGGCTGTGGCCAGGCTGGGGCTGTGGCTCCAGCTCATTCTGGGGTTGATTTGGCGACGCCTGATTTTAATTTTCATCAGCAGAATTAGTTTGTGGAGTATTTTCCCTTTCTCCCCCCCTTCCCTTCCTCTCCTTCCTGCTTTATACAGAGAATTTGATCATTTCTCCCAGGAGCTCGGCATCATTAACATTCACCCCCTGTGCTGCACCACCAAGTGCCGCCGGCTCCGGTACCTGACCCGGCTCAGATGAGACCTGGGCATCGGCAGCTCCAGCACCCCCAGCGCCACACTGGGCTGCCCCAGCACAGCCAGGAATGTGGGATCCTGACGTCCAGCTTTGCTCTGCTGGAGCTTGGGCTTTCCAGGAAAATGAAGAGCACCCAAGCCAGGAGCAGAGGTCATGGCCAAGTCTTGCAAGATTCAGTGGTTGAAGTCATGCAGATTGGTAACCTGGGGCTTTCCCAGTGTTGCATGAATTTGCAGGCTTTGGGCTTTCATTAGTTAAGGTTTTAAAACATCATTATTATTATTATTATTATTATTATTATTATTATTATTATTATTATTATTATTATTATTATTATTATTATTAATGTTATTAATGTTATTAAATATTGCAGAGCAGACTGCTTTCCCCAGCAATAGCACCAGGGAGCCGCACAGCCTCCCCCAGCCAGGCCCGTGCCAGCCATGTGCCCCAGCTCTATATGCACTGCAGGTCTGTGTGCTATAGAGCTATGGGCAATGCATGGAATCTATATGGGAAGCAGCCTGTGCTGAGACTTTGCTTTCTTCGCTTCTCTGAGGTCTGAAGGGGCCCCGAGAGCTCGGGCAATTATGAAGGGAGGAAACAAGAAGACTCGCAGGGCTTATGTTTGGCTGGAGCGTAGGAGCACCAAACCCAGCTGGTTTCATCCCTGGTGTTCTCCAAAAGCCTTTTTCCACCCCAATTTCAGGCCCTTTTCTCCCTGGCAGCAGCAATAACCCACACGTGCAGGGACACTGATGGGTAGCAGCCCCCGGGAAGGAAAAGGGGATTTTGCTGCTGCCCTTCCAGTTTAATTGCCTGTGTGCAGGGACAACAGCCCACCTGTGCCCACTGCGTTTAACCCTTTCCTTCCCAGACATGAGCCCTGCCAGGGTGTCCCACCTGTGAAACAAAACCGGCTCCCAATGGGAAAAGCAACTGAGCCAACCAGGCCCAGTCCAGGGAGAAAAAAAAAGCAGCAAAACAAGTTCAGAAGCTGGAATGGAAAAATAAAGGTTAAATCTTTCGTGTGCTGCCATCCCCGTCACCCCACAGCTCGTCCCGGGGAGGAGCAGAGGTGAGAGCGAACCTCACGCTGCCTCATGCCCTGAGCAACAGCTGAGCCGTCGGTTTGTTCCACCCAGGCTGTGTGGAGAGAGGTGAATTTTGCTTTAGCAGGATTCCTGCTTCACCACAGCCCTTTATTTCCCCCCTCACCGCCCTCCTTTCTGGCTATGGAGAAGGGAGCTGAGCCTGCCACAGCCCAGCCGCGCTGCTGGGCGAGGGCAGAGAAGCGTTAGCTGAGACGAGGAGCCGAGCGCTTTATTTTTAGTCGCAGTTTAACAAGTATTAATTAATAAGAGTGTAAATGCTAATGCCAAGATGACACAAACTGCATTGCCTGAAATGAATGTTTGGGACGTGTCTGTGCCAGGATTTACAGCCGGGTGGGTTCAGAGGGGCTAAATTATTGCTCAAACTGCAAGGATAAGCTGAGCTGGCTTGTTACCCAGAATCCGATCTACCTCCTGCCTCTGTGGGGTGTAATGGGGGCTCAGGGCTGGGCTCAGGGCTGGGCGTAGGGCTGGGTTTAGGGCTGGCTCTCCAGCAGTCCCTCACCGCACCATGTGGGCAAAAACTTCCAGGAGGTTTTGCAAAGCGTGGGTTGTTTTAGTCTCTCCCCGTCAGGGCTGAGCGGTGTGGGGTTGTGCCTTGCAGGAGGATTTGTCAGTCCAGTGAAGGCTTAACTTTGGAAAAAGAAATCTTTTCCCCCAGTCAAGTCCCTCTGTCCTGCCTGTGGTTTCTTGCTCAAGAGCTCGGCAGGCTGGACCTAGGCTGGGTTTTCCTCCTTTCTCCTCTCCGATGCAGGCGGGAGGGAGCTGGTACCCACCACCCTCGTTTGTTTGGGGAGGGATGCGTGGGGGGACGCGTGGCCGTGGCGCGGGGTCCCTGCTCGGGCTGCCACGCTGCTCGTCAGCAGCTCCCTTTGTAACATCGAATTTTAATTTAGTTAGTTGAGTTCTTTAAACAGTGTGAACTTGCTAAGTGCTTTGCATATTTTATACTCGTGCGTAACATTTATCAAACAGAAAGTACAATTAATCAAAGAGGGGAGCTTCTGTAACTGGGAGCAGTTTGTATCCTCCCTCTTTCTCCCTGCTGTGCGCTTTCCTCCTTGTCTCCCTCCTCCTCTTCCTCCTCTTCCTCCCCACCACCCTGTACCAGCCATGGAGCCAGAGCAGCTTCACTGTTCACTACACACATGTACATACATGCTCTCTCTCTCCCGCACCATACCATGCACACCCTATATACCTGTACTAGTTTTATATATGTGTATATATATATATATTTGTGTGTGTGCACATATATGTGAATATATTCATGTTCATATATCTATATGCATATGTAAATGTGTATATATGTATGGTATGTATGATATGCAGTGTACATATATGTATGTGTATACATGTAGGCATAAATAGTCAATTTACTCGATATGTATGTGTATATACACACACACACACAGTTATCGTACTCACAATACTATACACGCCGTGTATTTTATATGTATATATATACACACAATATCCACTATCTAGTTTATAGCATATGATTTGTAGTATATAGTATATTTCACGCTATATAAAATAAATACCTTTTCTATATTTCGGGCTGCTGGGGGGGTTCAGCAGTGT
The DNA here is from genome assembly GCF_037038585.1 of Patagioenas fasciata. Lineage (NCBI taxonomy): Eukaryota > Metazoa > Chordata > Aves > Columbiformes > Columbidae > Patagioenas > Patagioenas fasciata. The sequence continues at coordinate 6,966,182 of NC_092539.1, forward strand.
CACTGGTGATGCTTCAGCCTCCTGGTGAGAGCCAGTGGCTGAGGGACAAGGTGGGATGGATGGTCCCAGCAGAAGCTGCACTGGGTGGCCGCTGGCCAGAAGTGCCCAGCTGGCTCCATTTGGGGACAGCAGCTGGTGGACAGAGACAGGGACACCCTGAGATGTCTCCTGGGCAGGAGTGTGGCCGCAGCCTCCCAGCCTGTGTCCCCTCTCCTTGCTGGGGATGAGGTACAGACCAGGGGTTTCTTTGGGGACAAACAGCAAAGGGATGCTGGCCTCTGTCCCCAGGACATCTGCGTTCATTCTAAGGGCAGTGTCAGCCAAACCACGTCGGGTTTTGGCTCTGAAGGCGGTGAAGCCTGTGCTGGTACCACCGAAGGGCTGGCACTGGGAGATGAGAGGTGACAGAGCATGGCTGGTGACAAGGGACCCATGTCTCTGCCACCCCTCCAAGCGCATTGGTGGCTCTCAGGGAGTGGGGGGGAAGGCCTGGCCTAATTAATTCCAACTTGCCAAACCTTGGCCATGGTGTGGCAGAAGCGGCTGAAGGAGCTGGGCAAACGTGGGGACAGGGGCAGGTTTGGCTGGGGTGAAGCCCATGTCCCAGCAAAGGTGGTGGGACCAACTGCATGGGTCCCAGCAAAGTATCTGGAAGCTCTGCCCAGGGCCCCAGAGGGCTTTGTTGCTCCATTAATTGTCATTAATGGCAGCAAATGGGGCAGCAGGCGCCCACCCAGACCCGGGTTAACCGCTGCCGAGGGGAGGGTTGAGCCAGCGCTGCAGGACCTGCCTTGCAAATCACCTGCAACAACATGTGCCGTCCTGGTCACCTCTTCTCCAAAATGATAGTGCAAAATTAATTAGAATTAATTAATCAGAAAAGGGTAATAAGGGTGATTAAGCACCTAGGGAAAAGAAAAAAAATATATATATTCCTGAAGAGCAATTGCAGCACCAGTGATTGCCTTGAAAAGTGGCGAGTGAGCGGGAGCAGGAGAGTGTGCAAGGAAACAAATGGGCTGGAGAAGAGGGTCTGGGGGGTGTTTTCTGTCTCGTCGCACAAGGAATTACCGAGTGACAAGATTGAAACTGGTCACAGGAAAAACATTTCCCGGCAGCAGCGACCACGGGGAGGCAGCTGAGCCGAGGAGGGGAGCAGGCAGCTCTGCAGTGCGGCCAGAGCTGTTGCCACGTCTTTTGCAGACTTGGCTTTGCACAATTTGGCCCCAAGGTTGGACCCGTCACCAGCAGAGTGGGACTCAATGTCCTCAATGGTGGGATCCTCATCCCCAGCCCTTTGCAGGGCTCAGGACCAGAGTGAGCTGAGACATGCTCAACCAATTTCTTCTTCCTCTCTTAATTTTAAGCCACACTTCCTTGCCTTAATACAAAAAAAATTATGTATAAATTCAAGGGGAACTTTTGCAAGTGAGATTGGCCCCTGGTTCAAGGAAATCACTGCAGATATCATTGAAACCTGAGAGGCTGATGTGGAACCCCAGTCCCAGGGGGGACGGAAGCACTGTCCCCTCCCTGTCACCACAAAGGACTTTAGTGGTGGGGAAGGATGGGGGGGAAGGCTGGGGCTTAATGGAAAGGGTCTGCAGGAGCCTCAGTGCAACATGGTGAAAAAAAGGACAAAAAATGTCTGTTTTAGGAAGCAGGTGGGACAAATACCATGGGCTCCCATGGACGGGATGTGGCTGCCCCATGGACGACTTGAGAACAGAGGTGACAATCAGAGCGATGCGATGGCTGCTGGTGGCTTCAATGAGGAGAAAACTGGTGGATTTGGGCCATTTAGGTGCCTGTGCATGGGCGGACGCTCAGTGCCAATGCACCCCCACCCATGCACCTCCCCAAACACCACCCCATCTCGGGAGCAGCAGGACACTGCTGCCCTGCACTCAGTGTCCCCTCCCTGGTGACAGAGCGCCTTGTTTCCTTAGAATCTGGAAAGCAAAATGGGGCAAAAGCAGTGCTTTCTGTGCTTAGAGATGCTCTCGCTGCATCCCCAACCCTACAGGCAACTAAACACACGCTCCTGGCCCCTGACCATCTGCCCCGCACCTCGGGTCACTTGGGCCCTTTTGCAGGGACTCGGGGGACCAGGAACCCCAAAACTATACTGGGGTGACAGCTGCCCACCCAAAGGTGGTTTCCATCCGTTTCCTGCAGTGGCACCGTGGAAGGACGGCAAGAGGCTCCTGCATTGAGGCTGCATCCTGGTTGTGCTGTGGATTTTTGGATGACTGGGGTGAGCAGCTCTGTTTTGGAGCCAATGAGTTCTCGCTGGGGCCACTAGGACATTTTGGGGTGTATGTGGATGCTGGCAGGATGGGAATGGGTCCCATTCGCCCTGTGCAGTGTTGTCCCCGGTGCTGCTGCCTGCTGACTGCTTTGGGTGATTTCAGGCAGATTTTGTTCCTACAGGTTTTGTGCAGGTCCGTGTCCAGGGGAAGGTGAGGGGGATGCCGGTGTCCTGCTGAGGGAGGGACTCACCCTGTATTAGACACCAGAGAACCCAGTTATGTCCCTGTCCCCACAGCGATCCTCTCCCGTCCATGGGAGTGTGGGGGTGTCAACCCAGTCCAGTTGGGCTGGGGGTACAGATGGGAGACGATGGGTGCGATGTTGCCCCCACCGCAGAGCATCACAGCGGAGCGGGGAGGGAGGCAGCTTCCCCAAAGGGGTCGGTGCCGGGCAGGTGCCCGGAGCGTGGTGCAGGGCAGGGGGTGTGAGGCCGGGGTGGGTGCGGGGGTGGGTGCGGGTCCGGCCGCTCCTCCCGCCCCTCAAGACGCAGCAAAGTTTTCGCGGCGGCGCAACGGCGGGACAACAGCGCCCCCACGCGGCTGCGGAGGGACACGGCGGGAGGGGACGGGACAGGACGGGACCGGGACGGGACAAGGACAGCGGCGGGACGGCACCGGGGCCGGGCAGCCCCACCCTGACACCCCCTCGGCTGTCAAACCCGGGTGGCCCTTGTCCTGGTCACCCTGACCCCGCCGCCCTGCCCCGGACCCCGCCATCCCGGTGCCACCGCCGCCGGGCTCCCGCGCCCACCTGCCCCCCAACAGCTGCACGGTGCCGGGGCAGGGGCTCCGGTGCAGCGGCTGCGGGGCGGGGGGGCTGCACGAAGCTCCGCTGGAGCCCGCGGGCGGTCCCGAGGCCGTTCGTGATACAGTGTGGGCACATGTCGGGGCGCCGGGCCCCGCACCGGGGCAGAACGGCCCCCCGGCCCTCAGTCACCACCCGATGCTGCCCCGGACCCCGCTGCGGTCTCCCCAGTCTTCCCCAGCCTGTCCCCGTCCGCCCCACAGCGCCCCCGCGCGGACAGCCGGCAGCAGAGCGGGGAGGGCCTCCCCCCCCGAGGCGCCCTCATCCTGACGTCACTGCGAGCGCCGCCATCTGGTTGGTTTCTGCAGCCGCTCGTCACAGCGGGGCGGAGCCAGAGCGCGGCCGTCGCCGGAGGTAACCGGAGGTGTCGGGGTCGCGGCCGCTCGGCCCCGGGGAGCTGGGGGACCGGGCACCCCCAGTCCCTGGGGCCGCAGCGGCGGGAGGGCCAGGGGAGCTGCCTGTGCCGGATCGGGCCCCGCGGCGGGCTGGGCTTCCCGTGCCGCAGCCCCGGAGCGCGGGGAGGCCCAGCCCCGAGCCGGAGGTACCGGGGAAACGGCGGGTTCGGGCCTCGAACCGGCCCCTCGCACGCCTCGGGCAGGGCTGGTGTAACCCCCCACCCCGGGGGTGGGATCCCAGTGTCACCCTGGCGGTTTTCCCCCCCAGCCCCCGCTCGTCCTGGAGACCCTCAGCCCACGCACCCCCTTTCCCTGCGGCCACCCCGTCTACAAATGGCCCCAGGGGACGGGGAAAGGGCCCCAACGCTGGGGTGACCCCCCCACCCCGAAAGTGGGGAGGGCTGGTGTGGCTTCTCCGACGTGTGACCTTTTCCCCGGTGTGAGCTGGTCACAGGGCGGGGGCTGTGTGGTAAGGCCCGACCGGCACCTGTCTGCACGGCAGCTGGGGAGCAGCAGCGTTTTAGGGGCTTTCAGGGCTGTGGGGACTCACTGGGGGTCCAGGCTGGTGGGTACTGAACCTGTGCTGGTGGCTTGTGACACCCCGAAAAACATGACCAGGAGGTCACCCAGCTGAATGCAGGAGCAAGGAAAGGGTGATGAGGCCAGGAGAGCGAACTGGGGTCCCAACCCCTGAGATCAAATGGCAGTGCTGCCTAAAGTGGGGACAAAACCCTCCATGCACCAGCTGCCCCCATGGCTCAGCCTCCTGCGGCCTCTGAGCGATGGGGCAGCACAGCTGCTGCCCCCCAGCTGCCCCACGAGGGTCCCCACAGGGTCTCCACAGGGTCTGGGCAGCCCTGGGGCTGCAGTCAGCGTTGCTCACACTTGCGGGACTGAAAACGGTGATTTGGGACTAAACTCCTGTATTTTCTTCCCCAGATCACAGCACAGACCGGCTCCCAGCACCACCAAGCCAAACTGGATTTCAACCGGTGATCTGTCAGGTGAGATGCTGCGTCCCCCTGCTCCTTCCTCGGCTCCTCAAGACCGCGCAGGGCCACCAGAACCGCCATAGAAAAGGTTTTGTGTCTAATGGGATATTTGCCAGCAAATTCAAGCCACGAACACTATATATTTCTTTATTTGTAAAGCTGTTTGAAGTCCTTGAATTTACCCTTTGGCCACTTTAAATCTAGTTTCTAATCCCCAGCGCAGTTAATCAAATTCACAGTGGTTTGAATTATGAGATGTCTGGGGGGGATTTATAGCTTGTATTGCTGATTATACCTTGACTTTATTATATTACAAATATCTAACTTGTGGTCACGGCTGAGATTTACAATCCTCAGGTAGGTGCTTAGGATCACTTTTAGCAACACCAGATGTAATTGGAGGTGACTGATGGGGCTGTCACCACAGATAAATATGTCATCTCTAAAATGTTAATGCTCCTAAGACAGAGAGAGAGGAGGCAGAACAGGTGAAAGGGGTGGGTCAGCCTTAAAAGAAAATCTAATTTGGTATATTGCTGAGCAAAGTTCTGGGATGACTGGTCTGGATGAAGCATCCCTGCCTAGGAGGGGCTGTGCTGGTTTAGCTGGAATTGAGTTAATTTTCTTCATAGTAGACAGAATATTTTATTTTTAGTAGCTAGCACAGTCTTTTGGTTTGGATTTAATGTGAGAATAATGTGATAACACACTTTTTCCTTGAGTTGAAGTTTTCTTTCCAGTAGCTAGGCTGTGGTTTTGAGTTGGTATGAAAAGGACAGAAGAACTTACTGATATTTTGGCTTTTGCAAAGGAGAACCAGGACTTTTTCAACTTCGCAGCTGCAGGTGCAAAGAGCAGCTGGTAGGGGGCACAGAGAGGACAGCACCTGGATTGACATCAAGGCTGGTCAATGAAGTATTCCCTATGGAATTGTGCTCCGTATAGAGCTGGAGCTGGCTTTTTCCAGCTAGTTAGTTCCGCTCAGGAGTTCCACATTAGTTACGTGTTAGTTCAGTTTTTCAGCACTTTGCCTTTTTGCTCTCCCAGGGCTGGGCTGTTGGGGACCAGAGACAGAGGACTGGTATTAATCAGTGATTGCCTTAAGCATCAATTTATATTTTTATATATAGTAGTAGTATATTATTATTGTTTTATTGAACTGTTCATATATGCTGGTTGGGGTTACACCACAGTAAGGGGTTTTGGGCTTGTTGGTCTCCAGAAAATACCAGGGTTTAGATCATTGTTCCTTTTTGCTCTCGACAGAAGGTTTTTAGGGCTTGAAATAACCCTGGGGAGGGGGAAAGGGGTGATAAATAGAAATTGGGGTACTCGCAGAGCTGCCTCCTCCCCAGTTCAGGGGGGACTTTGCACTCACAGCTCTTTGGGACCTGACCGGTGGTTTCTCCTGTCTTGGAGGAGCAGCGAGTCCTGCGTGGGCACGTGGCCCTTGACCAGCATGACGAGCGAGGTGGTGGAGAACGAGTTTGAGTTTTACTCCAAGGCAGAGAAGTACTGGAAGGATGTACCCGCCACGGTGGATGGCATGCTGGGGGGCTACGGCCACATCTCCAGCATCGACATCAACAGCTCCAGGAAGTTCCTGCAGAGGTTTCTGCGGGTAGGTGGCCCCGTCTGTTGTGCTCCCAAAGCCCCATCCTTTGCCCAGCAAAGCCGGGCTCTTCCTTCTGGGTTGCTCCATGTTCTTTTGCATGTGAGCTGGGAGAGCTTTGTCTTTCAATGGATTCCCAAAACCTCAGCCCCTTCCTGTGTGGTTGCCCCATTTCTCCTCCATGGGTGCCTTGTGGTGGGATTCAGCCCCTTACACTTGTCATTCCAGGATGGTCCCAACCGGACGGGGACAACGCGCGCTCTGGACTGTGGGGCGGGCATCGGCCGGATCACCAAGAGGCTACTGCTGCCTCTTTTCAAGACGGTGGACATGGTGGATGTGACACAGGACTTCCTCACCAAGGCCAAGAGCTACCTGGGGGAGGAGGGCAGGCGGGTGCGCAACTACTTCTGCTGCGGCCTCCAGGACTTCAGCCCCGAGCCGAATTCCTACGATGTCATCTGGATCCAGTGGGTCATTGGTGAGGGTCGCTGGGTGTCCCCAGTCTGTTCTCTGTCCAGCTTCCCCACACACTGGGGAGAGCAGCTTGAGGTCTGCATGAAGAATGAACACCACAGCGTGGGTGGGAGGCTGGGTTTGGGACCTGCCCCCCGTCCCTGCCCCATGGAGGGGCACTCTGAGGGCACTGAACTGTGGGGTCTTTTCCCCCAAACTCTGGGAGTCCAGGGTAGAGGTGTGGGTTGGATGGAGCCTGCAGGACACAAGCCAGACAGCCCCAAGCTAAAGCTTTCACCTGTAAATGGCACAAATATTTGGCTGCCTGGATCAGGAGGGATCCCAGCCACAGCTTCTCTGTCTCCTCCCCTTGTACCACATGCTTCCTGGGGTGCTGCCCTGCTCAACCCCCTGCCCTCTAACACCTGCTCTGCCCCTCCAGGCCATCTCACCGACAACCACCTCTCCGACTTCCTGAAGCGGTGCCGGGCCGGCCTGCGGCCCAACGGGATCGTGGTCATCAAGGACAACATGGCTCAGGAGGGCGTGATCATGGACGATGTGGACAGCAGCGTCTGCCGGGACCTGGATGTGGTCCGTAAGATCATTCGCCGGGCTGGGCTGCACCTGCTGGCCGAGGAGCGCCAGGAGAACTTTCCTGATGAGATCTACCACGTCTACACCTTTGCCATGAGATGAGGATGGCTGGTGGTGGGAGGTCTCTCCAGGGCCAGCATGGTGGTTCCTGCCATCGCTGGGAGGGGTGAGGACTCTGCCTTCACCGCAGGGTCGTGGACGGTGGCGAAGGTGTTGTGACTCCCTCTCTCCAGGGCTGGTGGTGTGGACGAGGCTTTATCTTCCGAGTTGCTGCTGTTTCTGAAAAGAGGTGTTTGCCAAATACATTTTCCTGCTGTTGTACTTCCACATGTGGGCTTGTTGGACACAGCACTGGCTTGATGCCACCTTTGGGGGCTCCGTATGGGAGCAAGAGGGTCTCCCCTGTAAGGGACGTGCTCTGTGGGCACCCACAGGTTGCTGAGTGCAGCAGCACCAGGGTCTGGCTGGCACAGCACCTCTGTGACAGTCTGGGCTCCGTTCCTTGCTGGCTGTTTGACCCTTTTGGGGAAGCAACACCAGGTTCTGGGGTTTTGTGGGGGCCTCTCCTTTAAACCCATGAGCAGGTCTCCACACAATTCCCCGCCTCCCCACAGGGCCCCCTCCTCTGCCCCATCTCTTCTGCAGAAGAAACAAGCCCCTTGTCATTATTACAAAAAGCCTCATTTATTTGCTCATTTCCCATTCCAGACACCAGGGGAGTATTTGATCACAATATTATTTTTTATAAACATCAATTCATCAAGGTGCACAGCTCCAGTTCCACAGGGTGTAAGAAGGTAAAACACAGGAGGGCAATGGGGAGAGACAACCCTTGTGCAGCTAAACTGCCCATGGACCCCAGATCCACCTCCTATAAACTGCACCTGCTCAGAATAGATTTTTTTTCCCCCTCTTTTCATCCTCTTCTGCATCTGTTCCCCATGACAAAAAAACCCAAACATGTGGGGGTGCTCAGCTCTGTGGCGAGTCTTTGGCATGTCACGAGGAAGCAGATGCCTAGAAGGGGGAGCCAGACAGCTGTGGCACAGCTGGGTCACAGGACCCCCACATGCAGCCCCAGTTTGGAGCTTCCAGTAGCAGCGTGGAAAGAAAACCCCAAGTCCTGCTGTAATTTCTTGTTCCTGAGAAGGAGGCGCTGGAGACCAAGGTCCTGGGAGCAGCCACCAAGGAGTGGGGAGGGAGGCACAAGGCACTCAGGGTCAGCCGCCCATTCCTCATCTGTGCGCAGCAAACACACCAAAAAGTCAGGAAACATCCATTTGTCTGTTTTGGAGCTCAGCACCTCTAAGATGTCCTTGGTGGATGCTCCTCTGTGCCAGGAGGACAGGTTGTACCCAGAGGGTGCCGAGCAGCCAGCCACCGCTGCCCCTCGTCACGCGCCTGGTTTCAGAAGCGAAGAAGGAAATCACATCCACAACTAAATCTGCATGGAGATGCTGGACCTGCCCCCACCACCACTGCTCCCACCAGTGGGACCAGAGGCAGGACACCATGCCAGTGCTGGGAACAGCTCTTCTCCCAGCACCCTGAGGCATCTCACAACCCTGCCACTCGCCTAACACACCGCTGCGCCCACCAGGCTGGAGAGAAAGGGGACACGCTGCCTGTCCAGTCACATTGTCCCCAACCACCCCACGGGCTCTGCCTGCCAGGCCTGTTCTTAAAATCCACACAAACCAGTCCTCTGCCCTAGTATCCAGCTCCCCAATGCCCAGGGGCTCTGCCCGCCTCCCCACAACATGCCCTAGAGCAATGAGGCCTCCATGGACATGCATGCAGCATCACACCCCAAAAAAAGCACACCCCCCCAAAACACAGCAGCAGGACACGTGGGCAGCACTGGCCAAGCTGTGGGCACATGGACAGCATGTGGACAGCCCACTTCTTGCAGAGAAAACTGGCCCAGAGCAGAGATTTGGTGGCTGTAGACACACCGCGACTGTGGAGCGGGGAAACAGAGGCACGAGTCAGGCTCAGAGGTCCTCGTGCCCGGCAGCAGCGTGGTCAATGAGCAGGTACCACTTAAGCCTGTCTGGAAGAGGTAGAGCCTTGATTTTGACGTCTACTGGCCATGGTTTAAGGCGCTGCCGGATAAACACCCTGCAGAGATGTTTCAATGCCTGTGGAGAGCGCTCCAGCTGCTTCAGAGAGGAGAAGAGATTCCTGATCTTCTCTCCATGGTACCTACAGCTGCTGGTGTTGACCTCAAAGTTGCTGGGCAGCTGGATGGCTTGTGAACTGGCCATCATGAGCTCCAGCAGAGTCTGACCCTTCTGGATGAGATCTGTAGAGAAGCTGTCATCTTCAGAGACACTGAGGTGCGAGCAGAGGCACTCAAAGACGATGTGGAAGCCCGACCAGCATGAGGGACCATGGAGGGAACAGTTGTAGGCAGCACCTGACTCCAGCAAGAAACGCAGCAGCGGGAAGTGGCGTTTGAAGCTTTTGAAGCAGAGGTGGGTGAGGGACTCAGGAGCCGGGCACTCGCTGGGGTTGGCACCATGGGCCAGCAGCAGCTGCGTGACGCGGAAGCAGAAGTGATTGATCACCTGTGCCTCCTCTGTGTTGCTGCACACCATCTCGCCCAGCAGGAAGATGATGTAAGTGAAGACTGTGTCACCATCTTTGGTGGTGGCCCTGACGTCTGCACCTGAAGGAAGGGACAGAGAACATAACTGGCACTGCGGACCACGAGGCCAGGACAGCACCAACTGGCACTGCTGGGCTTTATTCTCAGGTAGGAACATAAAGGAGCCCGGAGAACAGCGCTCAGTGCTGTATGAGGGATCTGCCAGTGCCAGGCCTGGAGGGGTTGTGCGTGGGGCGGGGAGAAGGTTGTCCTCACCTCCTTCCAACAGGAGACGGACGCTCTCAGTGTTGTGGATCTGGACACCGTCACTGCTGGCCAGGGCATGCAACAGCGCTGTCTTTCCTGCAACAGAGCAATTAGTCAGATGAAAATAGGGTGACACCCCCAAAAGGGAGGAAGAACAATCCACCCACCAACCAGACAGCCAAACGTGGGAAGAAACAGCCCTTCCCCTCCTGGCAGGCTCCCGCTGTCCCCATGATGGTGCAGAGCTGTGGAGACAGGGTCACAGGCCACACGCGCAGGGCTGGTGGTGGCCCCAGAGGGCACATGTGCCATAGCAGAGTGGGGTTCAGAGTGCCTGGGCAGCACAGGGCTATGGAGGCACAGCCCCATCCCATCTTCCATGGACTTCACAGAGCTGGTTTCAGTTCCCTTCTGCACCCGACACAGCCAAGACATAAGGAGAAAGCACAGGGCAGCAGGGAGGCTCTGCAGCCCACGCCCAACTTCCAACCACTTTGTACAGATAGGGCACACGGACCGTTTTTGTCAGCTGCGTTGACATCAGCCCCCAGCTGGAGCAGCCGCTGGAGGCACGGCAGCCGCTCGGGCTCCTCACTGGCCAGATCAAGGGGACTGCTCTCATGGATCTGCACAGAGCAAGAGAAAACAAAACACTGCTCAGCACTGAAGGCTATTTATGAGGTCTGGAGAGTTGCTGCTGGGGCTTCCTCACAGCCAACATAAGAGCATATTTGAACCCCCCCCCCAAAAAATTGAAGTGAACCTTCCCCAGTGTGTCCGTGGGCAGAGATTTGTCTGCTCCAGCCTTCCCCCACCCATCGCTCCATGGCAGGGGCAGGTTTGCTCAGCCAAAGCAGCACACAGTGAGGCCAGGGAGGGCTGTCCCTGCATGCCAGTCCCTTGTAGCTGAGTCTCAAGGCGGCTCAGCTTGGCCGTGCCACAGCAGCTGAGCCCATACCCGATCTCTCCGGTTGATGTCAGCCCCATGGTGCACCAGGAGCTCCACCATATCTGGCTGGTTGCGGAGCACTGCGATGTGCAGGGGGGTGTAGTAGGTGACTGGATCTGAAAAACACAGAGTCAGAGAGAACTACGGGGTTCCCCAGAACAGCCCTGATACCCACTGAAAGGGGAAAAGGGCAGCTGTAAAGTGCAGTGTTGCCAATGAAAACAGGGCTGTCACAGACACCCCACAGACACTGCTTTAGCAGTGACTCCACCTCTGGCAAAAGCCCTTAAAGCTGCACACTGACCCCCAAGCCTCCAACCATGCCCCAGTCCATCCCTGTGGCTGGTTTCGGCCAAGGGCTGCCACAATCCACACCATCCCAGCAAGGAGAGGGGGTCTGATCTGGCAGCACCCCCTCTTTCTGCCCCAGCTGTCATCCCCTCCCAGCAATTTCTCACCAGCCTGAGGAACAGCCCCAGCTCCTTCCCACCAGCCTCACCTTCAAAGCTGAGGTCAGCTCCGAACTCCAGGAGGATTTCAGCGGCAGGAATGAGCCCCAGCTCGGTGACCTTCAGCAGGGCATAGCTCACACCTTCCCGATAAAATGGGGACTGGGTCTCCCTCTCCAAGACTCTTCTCACAGCTGAGAGCTGCCTCCTGTCACTGCCTAGACAGGCAGGGCTTGGGACACAAAAGCCACCAGTTACTCAGTTGAACAGCACACGTCTCAGGGGTGCACAAGGGTCAAAGTAGCATCAGGGAAGAAGAAAAGTCCCTGGTCTCCCCTCTTGTCTTGTAACTATCAGGTGTCTAACCTCTTGGCTGTGGGCAGCATCAGGGTCACAGCTGAACCCCAGTTTAAGTTTTATTCCCATGGGTCAGGCAGAAAGGATTGTTCCTGGGGGACACAGAGCCTCCGTGTTTGCTCTGCTCCACCCCCATGTTCCCAAAGAACAGCAGCATGAGGAGTGTCTGTGAGATGAGCTGCTCCCCAGCACTGGGGTTTGCTCCCAACCAGTGCTGGTCTGACCTTGGCTACACCCCTGAGCTCCAGCAATCGCCCCCAAACACACCAAGTGGGCATTTCATCCCAGAACTCTGCTCACAGCCCCATCCAGTTACCTCTCAAGGTCACTCTGCTGGTCCGCATCCTGTATCACCAGCAGCCCCAAGATCTCGTCTACCAGGGGCTGATACTCGAAGATGATCCTGCGGAAGCCGTGCAGGAAAGGCATCGTGCTCTGCTCTGCACACAGACCATCAAGCACCCCCCGCATGGCAGTGGCGGCTTCCCCTGCTCAGAACTTCAGCAGGCAGACCCTGGTGCTGCCTGGTTTCCAGAAGGCCTTCCCCTCCTTTTAAAACAAACAAGCCTTTCTAGCAGTTCTGCATTTAAAAAGAACCCCACAGCCTCCCCGCCACTATGCATTTCCAAAAGGCAATAAAGACCAGTGCAAGGATCTCCTCCCACGCACCACAGAGGTGTATTCAAATTATCTCCTGCCTGCAGAACTGCAAACTGGGGTTATCTGGGGGTAGGAAGAAAACACGACAGGCGGAGCCCAGGCTTGGGGCAAACCCCAAGAGCCCAGGCTTGGCAGGGGGAGAGCGGCCAGAACGGAGAGGGGCTCCGAGCCCCCGCCTGCTCTTCGGATGGGAGCGGGGCTGGGGCAGAACCCGCCAGCCCAAGGGCCAGCAACGCCCCATGGCACAAGGCGGCACCCCCGGGGTGGGACCGAGCGGCCCCTACATCTTCCCGCGCCCCACGGGTGAAGCGCAGAGGCTCAAAACCCTCAGCAGCTCGGGGGGCGGAAACGCCAGGAGCCCCGGGACCCCACCCAGACGGCCCCTAAGGACCCCACGGCGCCCCGGAGTGAGGCCGAGAGTACTCGCACGGCCCTCATGCTCCGCGGGGAAAGCCCCGGAGGTCCCGGTACCCACCATCCACTCACAGCGCCCGCCGCTGCGCCCGCCGCCCTTCACCTGCCTCGGCGCCGCCGCCGGAAGCGGAAGCCGGCGGTTGTGACAGGAGGGGCGTGGTATTTTATACGGGGCGTGGCCTCGTTTGAGGCGGGGCTGTAATGGGGCGCGGTCTCAGCGGGGCGGGGCTGTAGTGGGGCGTGGCCTAGATGGGGCGGGGCTGCGGTGCGGCCGGCAGGGGGCAGCAGGCAGCCGGGAGCGGCGCACCGGGAACGCGCGGGCGCGGGGTGAGCGCGACGGGCGGTGGGTGCGGACACCTCCGGGGCACCCCCCGGTACATCCCCCCGCTGTGCACCCCTGTGCGCGCCTCCGAGTGCGGGCACACCCCCGCGGTGCGCGCCCCCTGGGGCACGCCCATCCGCGCACGCACGAGTTGCGCGCTCCGCCCCGTGTGCTTGCACCGGGCGCAGGTGTGGGGGTGTGGGGGTGTGTGTACGGGGTGTTTGCACACCCAGGGACCTGCACACCCCCCACACCCCGCACCCAGCGTCCACGGGCACGCCCCCGTGCACGGACACAACCGCCCAACACGCACCAGCACAACCCTTGCGAACAGCGCAGATGTGCGCAGCTGCTCCCACGCGTGCACAGCCACGAACACAGAGGCACACGCACAAGTGCACAGGCGAGGTGTGCACACACACACACAGAGCTCCATCCCCTCCTCCAGCGCCCGTAGTGGCCTCGGCGACAGCTCTGCCACCCCTGGCTGTGGGTGTGGCCGTGGGTGTGGCTGTGCGCGTGTGATGTGGCCATGCAACCCCACGCACCAGCCCAGATCCCCAACCAGCACCCTGCCCTCCCGGGCGCACCCGTCACCGGGGCCACTCACACCCAGCCGGGACGGGCTGGGGGTGCTGGGGAGGTGGCACCGAGTGGCTGCTGCGTTCCCGCAGCTCGGGGAATGGGGGGCTCGGGGTGTCAGGGGTTCGAGTGCTGCTGCCCACAGCACACCCAGCCCCTCCCCTGCTGAAAGAGCTGATGGGGGAAGTGTTACCCCAGGATTTATTGGTACTATTATCATCATCATTATTTTTATTATTATTCTGGTGGAATTTCCAGACACAGGGAGCTCTGGAGAGCCGGCAATAACTGAAGCCGCCTTGGGTTTCCTATTTACGTATTTATTTTATTCTGGTGGAGCGCTTCCAGATTGCAGCGGGCAGCCATGGCCTGGGGGCAGAGGGGGCGAAGAGGCTGCGCTGGTGGGGCATTTTTCTGACGTGCCGTCACGCTCCCCCCTGTTTCTCACCCTTCCCTTCCCCACACAAAATAGGGTGCCAGGGTGGGGGGCAATTTACTGGCCCTATTGGAGGAACCCCCGCCTGCACTCCCCGCTGTTGGTTGGGAAGGGAGGGCTAGCGAGTGTGGGTCACCCCACTGTCACCTCTGACCCTGGCCATGTTGGTCCCAGGGACAAGAGGGGACCTCGGGCTGTCCCAAAGGACCCTGCCAGCCTCGCCATGACCCCGAGAGTCCCGCAGAGGATTTGTCCCCACCCCAATAACCCCCCTGGCCATAAAGGAGGCGTTGGGGGTGCAGTGTGGAGCCAAACCCAGCTCAATACCAGCCCTGGGAGGTGTCAAGCCCAGAGACCCAAGGGCTGAACCCCTCCCTGGCCATCAGCACGGCAAGGCCAGCAGGGACACATAGGAGCCCTTCACAGGAGCATCCCTGCCCTGTCCTGCCATGGCCACAACCTCTGGGGAGGTGACTCCCCATCCCCACATCTCTCGGGCAAAAAACATCTGTTTTGCAAAGAGGGATGTCTCTGGCGTGGTCAGCTGTGCCGTTCAAGTGCCCGACTAAAACAAAAGCGTTGGGATCTGCCCCCTTCCTCCCCATCGCCTTGGCAGGGCGGACTAGGAAGAATGTGAGTTGGCTATCCATCAGGGAGACAGAGCAACAGCCAGCCGAAGAAAGAGGGGCATTTTAGGAGGAAAGCCAGGGAAATTTGATCATTAAGAAATCCTCCTGGCTGTCTGGGGGAATTTAATTAAATTGCTGGAAAGGGCTGTAAGCACATCTGGATCCAATATGTGCAGCTTTGATTTTTTTCTTTCTTTCTTTCTTTTTTTTTTTTAGTTCACTCTTTTCCCATCTCGCTGTTGAAGGCGGAGGGGGGGAATAAAAGGGAAATAGCAGAGCCACGGAGTATTGGTTCATCTGGGACTGGGATTCCTGGCAGGGAAAGAAAGAAAGGGAGAGAAAGAAAGAGGCAGAAACAGAGGGAATAAGAAAGCTGGGAGAAAAACCTTCACCAAGAGCCTGGCTGGGGTTTTTATAATGCCACCAACTGCAGAGACAAGGAGCCAGGAGGGAATGGGGGGAGCTGTGAGAGCTGGAGGGGAAAGGAAGAGAGGAGCTCACCCAGGGCACGCTGCGCTTTCGGGGTCTGGCAGGGATGGAGAAATGGGAATTGCTCAGCGGACAGAGAAATCAATCCTGCTGGGAGCGGCAGAGCTGGGCACAGGGGGGACTCCTACAGCAAGAGCCCCCAGCTGTCACCCCTGTGGGCAGCGCTGCCTGGACCCCTGCCTGATGCCAGGGACAGGACAGGGTGCTCCGATCCCCAGCCCCAGGCAGGACACAAATGGGACAGCCAGCCCTGCATCCCCAGCACTGTGGATGGGACCAATCCACAGCCATCTGCCCCCAGAGCCCGTCACCGGGTCCTGGCCAGGCACCATCAAGCCCCCACCATCTCACATACTCTGCTCCTTACTATCTCATTACTCCAAACATCCTCCTTACAGTGTAGCAGAGGTGCGTTTCCATAGTATGAAAACCCCTTTCACCCACGGGGGAATGTGGGAGCCAGCCCAGTTCCTCTGCACGATATCTCCAGGACAAGATTTTGACAATATTAAGGAGAATCAGTAGCCAGGTAGCAAAGGGAGCAGCACCAGCACCAGCACCAGCACCAGCACCAGCACCAGCCCCAGCCCCAGCCAGGGATGCTGCGCCACCCCTCCCCAGCCACTGCCACCAGCCGGGGACGAGGAGGAGGGATGGGGCTGGCGGAGCACGTCCAGATCTGTGCCATAGCGAACACTGTGGAAGAAGCAGAAGATGTTGTCACAGCATGAGAGAAATAAGGAAACCCCTAGGAAGACACAAAACAAGATTAAAAAAAAAATATATATATATATATAAAAATAAACACATTTTTTTCTTAAAGAGTGGAAGATGAATGGCTCGCAAACAGAAAGACTTTCATCCCAAGGGCTCCAAGCTGCAATCCTGGCAGGCTCTGGCCCATCGGATCCTCACCCCGAGGAACCTGCCACAGCCCTACCCGTTTGGTGCCGCTCTGGTTCGTCAGCCCAACAGCTCCGGCCCAGCAAAGCCGGGCTCTGAGCACACCCCCTGCTCAGCAAAATCCAGGTGTCAGGCAAAGCAAACCTGCTTGGCTTTGTCTCCAAACCACCCGTGCTTTGCCCTAAGCATGGCGAAGAGTCACCTTGCCAGCTCCGAAGCCCAGTTTTAGTCACTTAAAACACATTTCCCACCCCTCCAAAAAAAGAAGAGCGTGCACAAGAGTTGGGAATACCAGGAGGGTGAGTTTCAAGCAACTGGGTCTTTCTTGGTGGACTTGAAAAAAAAAAGATGCTAAAAAAAAGGCAAATCCTACAGCTAAAAAGGAAATTGCATTAATACAGATTGTTTTATTTAAAAAAAGCAAACCCTGACCTCTACTTCAAAAAAGTCATTAGACATTCTCCTTCTGAAAGGCCGACAGGGGATATTACTGAAAGGCCAGTTAATTTCTCAATGACTTACTGTTCTTGCTCTGCTCATGGAAATGTGTAAAGAGTCAGAGGGTAATTTAAGGCACCCTGCAGAAAGGTGTGTAAATCTTTGCATGTCTAAAGAAACTTTACCAGACCGCTAGGATTGGGAAAAAAGAAAATGCTTGCCCTCTTTCTTTTTTTTTTTCTTTTTTAACTTTCCTTTGGAACTTGGATCCCCTTTGATCATAAAAAAGGTCATATTTCACCCCCAAAAATATCAGCAATCACAGGGCCCGAGGAAGTGCGAACCCAAGGGGGTTTCGCCGATGATTATTCCCTCCATTTAATTATTTAATGCCACAAACAGAGGGAAAGACGTCTCCCCTGGAAAAGCCAGACAGTTCAAGAATAAGGTCTGGCCCTGAAAAAGGAGGAGGAAAAGAGTTGTAAATGGGGCTGGGGCTAGTCCATCCCCCTCCTGCCCTCACCACATCATGGGCCAAGACCGGCCACCCCACAGCTGCCCCCAAAATAATCACAGCAAGAGGTTCCCAGCCCCCAGTGCCAAGGGGGAAATGCTGGGGGAAGGACGGGGGTCCTCACTGCCCCCCCGCCAGCCCATGGGTCACTGTCCTCCAAGGGGACACCTCTGTCCCTCCAGGTTGTTCCTCAAGCAGTTTTTCCTAGATGTGGTGTCATCCCCATCCCAGGAAGGGTCTGTCCCTGCGGTCACAGTGGGAACAAGCTGGTTAAAGTACCTGGCCAAGGAGGGGTGGCCCAGGGATGTGCTGGGTCCACCAAGGCTGGGTGGTCCCAGCGGTAATGCAGGCGTCACCCCCCGAGAGCAGGGAGCAGCCAGGAGGGCTGATGGCAATATATGCAATCTATATTCTGATATACACATTGAGTGCACCACCACAATGCACAGAATCGCCCTAGCACCACGCACTGCCAGGGACACATCCAGCTGGGTGCTGCACAGAGCAAAAACACCTGTCCCTGGGGAGCATCCCCCAGGGAAGCAGAGCACAACGTGGTGTGACACCAGCACAGGATTTACACAGCCAAGGGAGGCAGGACCGGACGCCAGAGCTGACTCCTAAAGTGGCCCTAGGGCCAATAAATTGGGCCAATAGGGCCAATAAATGGATCCCCCCAAGAAAAGGAGGGAGGAAGGGGGGTTGGGCTGGTTTTGCACACTCGGGGAGCCCCCCGCAGAGTCAGAGAGAGCCAAAATCTGCCTCCAGCTACACCCCTTCCAAGCTGGAGAGCTCTGGGAAGCCACTTCCCCGTCAGGAAGATCAGATTTGGCAGCACTGGCTGGCTGAAAAATCTACACGCCTCCGACTTGAAGGGAAAGAGAGCGCAAGAAAAAGCTTTCGACAAATGTTAAAATAACTCAGCCAGGGGTTTGCCTCCCTGGGCTGCGCTGGAGCGGGGATGTTGATGAGCTCAGAGCTGGGCTGCGGCGGCCGATCTTGCTCGGAGATTTCGCGTCGAACCCTGCGTGCGCGTAGCCCCGTCCATATGTGCTGGCAGCGGCGGGCAGGAGGACACGCTGGAATCAAGGGGAAAGAAATAATAAGTGTTAACCTCTTCAATTTCTGTTCATCTCCCCGAGCACAGCCCTTGCCGGACACCAGCAACCAGCCCCAGCTCTGGCTCTGGCTCTGGCTCTGCCCACCCCCTCCCACCACCTCCTCCCTGCATATCGGTGTATATAAATATGTAAATATATATATAATTTTTAAAGAGGAAAAACTCATTTTTCCTCTCCCGGTGGCTGGTTTTCATTAGGGAGGTTTCTTTCTAACCCCAAGGGAAGCAGCCTATGAGTTTTTAACTGTGGTGCAGGACGTAATTATCTCATTAAGACGGGAGAGCCAGGCTTTTCCCAGGAGAGGTGACCTTGCTCCAGGGTTGATGGGGACTGGGGAGGTGGGGGCTGGAGGTGGAGGGGGGGCCGTGTCCCCCGCTAACCTGCGGGTCACCTCTCCCTCCAGCCCCATTTGGGGCTGGGGAAACCCGGCCCCTCTCCCACTCCCCCCATCCTTCCCCACGGAGCGCAGCCACTTACACTTGTTGATAGAAGCACTTAAAGCAGGGCTGGGGGGGGATGATGTGAGTGGGGTAAGTGGGGGGTGAAAGCGGGTCTCCTTCCCTCTCTGCCCCCCACCCCCCTTTTTGGCGGCTGGGCTGCCGGCGGTGCTCGGCCCCTGGCAGGGGGCAGGTCGTCGTGCCGGGGGGGGGCGAGGGGCCGCCCCGCTCGGCTCGGAGCAGGGGCGTTTGTTTGAACAGCTCCAGAGCAAAGAGCAGGGGAAGAAAGTTTGGGCTGGGAGCGTGGTTTTTTCCCCAGACGTCAGCACAAGGCGGAACAGGGGCTGGGGAGGGAGCCGGACTCACAGGGCAGCCGTGATTTTTTTATACTTTTTTTTTTTTTAAAAAAATAATAATTATATTTTTTATCTTTTTTTTGGGATTTTTTTGGCGGGGAGTGGGGAAGGGGAAGGGGGCCGGGAGCATCCCGGCACCTCGGGGTGGGCTGGGGGTGG
The DNA here is from genome assembly GCF_037038585.1 of Patagioenas fasciata. NCBI lineage: Eukaryota > Metazoa > Chordata > Aves > Columbiformes > Columbidae > Patagioenas > Patagioenas fasciata. Next base: position 6,985,423 of record NC_092539.1, read on the forward strand.
GAACCATGGACTCGGCGCCAGCCTTCGCCATGGACAAGCCGTTCGCCCCCAGCGCCGCGCGAGGCCCGGAGCCGCCCGAAAATCCTCAAAGCCGGAAAAACTTCAGCGTGAGCCATCTCCTCGACCTGGAGGACGTAGCAGCCGGAATGAACGGGACCCCCCCGGCCGGCCCCCCGCCCGCCGGTGGCGGCAAGGCCATGCCGGAGCCGTCGGGAGGCAGCAGCGGCAGCGAGGCAGCGCCCCAGGACGGTGAGTCCCGCCGCCCCGGGATAGGCTCCCCACGCTTTGGGGCAGCCGTGGGGATGGGGTCTCCCCGCCGGGGAGCGGAACCGGCGACCCGTGCGCAGCGCCGGGCACCGCGGACAAAGGGCGTCGGTGTCCCGTCGCGGCGGGGTCTGGGGGACCGGGAGGGCGGGTGGAGGCGAGGGGTGACCCTGTCGGAGCGAGCTGCGGGGGTGCCGACACCCCGACGGTTGGGACAGAGGGACACCGCACCGGGGAACAGTGACACCGCACCGGGGGGTAGCAACATCGTATCGGAGGGCAGCGACACCGTACCGAGGGACAGAGGGCTCGGGGACACCGCACCGATGGAAGGGACCCCGCACCGGGGACGAGGGGTACAAGGATCCCGCACCGAGGGGAGGGACCTGTTGTAGCCCTGCCGCCACCGGAGGTGCCGGATTCTGTACGGTCCCGGGCAGCCGGTGCGTCCCGGAGCCTGCGGGGCCCCCTTTCCCCGGGGTTCCCCGCCTCGGTTTCCGGGCCCGGGGAGCGGAGCGGAGCGGCCCGGCGGGGCCGGGCGCACCGGGACGCAGCGGGTCCCCTCCCGGCGGCTGCCGCAGAGCGTCTCCGGGCCGGGAGCACCGGCACGAACGGAGCGGCGGGGACAGAGCCAGGGCTGGCAGAGGGGATGGGGACCGACCCGGAACGCGGCTTCGTGGCGCTTGGTCCTGGCGGGAGCCGCATTTTTAACGGGATAAACCTGCCTGTCCGGGGGCTCCGCAGCTGCCGCCCGGTCCGCGCTGCGCGCATCCCCCCGCGCGGCTCCGCCAGCCCCGGCGCATCCCGGCTCATCCCGGCTCCGGTGCCCCGGACAGGGGCGAGGAGGATTCGCCCCGTCCCTGCGGCGAAGTCCTGGTCTGGGGACAGCCGATGGCTCCCAGATCCCCCCGGAGCCGGGTGTCCTGTCGGGGCACAGATGTGCCAGAGGGGAGACGCGGATGGAGAAGAAAAGGGGGACAGAGCACGGGGTGGAGGTGCAGCCTCCATCCCCAAAGCTCGGGCTGTGGTGCCCACCCCAAGGGGACCAAGTGGGTGGCATCCCCCAAACCTGCCCCCCTGCTGTGCTTTGGTACCCCAGGCTTATTTTCTGCAGCCCCTGAACTGCAACCCTGGGGTGCTGATGGCCCCACCGAGGGCATGACTGGTGCCTGACCCTGGCTGCACAGCCCCCCCTGGGAAGCTGTGCCGGTGAGGGGGGCTCAGCCCATCGGGCTGCCCAGACCTGCAGTGAGGGGTCCCAGGGGGATCTATGCCAGGGTGCTCTCTCTTTCCCCTCCAGTGGCTCCCGCATTGCTTGTGGGTCTGAAGCATCTTCCTCTCACCTGCATCTCACTCCCTGCACAACCTCCTTCCTCCACGGAGAAACTCCCGCCGAGCCCCCCGACCTGCCTCTGTGGGGGATGCTGAGGGCTGGGTGAGGCTGAGCACTGCTTTCTGGGATGGAATCTGGTATTTTTGGCATTACTTTCCATCCTCCCTCCCCTTCTCTTGGGTTTTTTTTGTACTTATTGCATTGCCTTTGGGACTGCAGGGAGGTTTTCACCCGCTGATGGGACCGTACAGGGAGACAGCATGATGTGTGGGGTCAGCACAGTTTTTGGAAACCTGTCCCAGCCTGCAGCAACCAGTGCATCTCACAGGGCTATTTGCAAAACAGCAGAGAAATTGTCACCATGCTGAGGTCTTAACACACCCCAGAGAGGCTTGGTGAGGACTGGGGGTGATGCAAATACCAGAGAGAGAGAGGCAAGCAGCCTGACACGAGCCCTTTTTTCACCCCAAAAGCCCATTCTTCCTGGAGCAGGGGCTTTGTGGGGTTTGGCCTGCTGATCCCAGCACTGCTGAACCACAGGGGATTTTTCCTGTTAGCACCTGTTTCAGTGAGGTTGCAGGGATGAAGACACAGTCAGGGTCTGGGATGCTCCAACAATCCATCCAGGAGCGGAAGCATTTCTCCTCCTGATTCATCCTGGAGAGACAAATACATGAGGGATGGGAGCTAAGAGTGCATGCAAACATTGACTTGTGAGAGCCGTTACCCGCTGCCACTGCCTAAACTGGGATGCAGTATCCTAAATCTAGATGGGGAAGACTCGAAACACCAGGCAAATGCCCTGCCTTTGCAAGCCATCAGCCTTTTGCTACACATCTGCGATGCTTTCGGCATCACTGTGATGACAGCAGAGGAACTTTTACTGGTAATGTTATCTTTTATTGGCATCCTAAAGTAAAACAGCCTCTCGGCATTGTCTCTCATCTTTCTCTTCACCAGTGTGGTTTTTTGTTCTGCCAGATGCAAAGTTAGCGCCTCACAGGTTGGTGGCAGTGAGTTTATTATCTGTCCAAATGGACCCTGGTACCCGAGTGTCTCTGTGCGGGATGGGGCTCTGTGCTCCGACTGGGAAGCTGTTATCAGGGTCATCGCACCAGTGGGGTAGAGGAAGAGCAGTTTGAGGAATATTTTTACTCTTTGCGGAGAGGGATTCAACTCCCAGCCCTCACCTACTGCCCGCAGCTGGGAGGGGGCTGGGGACAGCCCCACATCTGGGGTCCCAGACACATCTCTGCTCCAGGAGCAGGCCCACCGTTAGTCCCTTGCAGGGCTGGCACATCCCTTCCCACTGGCACCAGGGACCAGAGCTGTCCCCACCTCCCTCTCCAGCCAGCCCCTGCCTTGGCTGGAGCCCCAGACTGGCCCTGAGGGCACCCAGTGCATCCTCTTGGGAGGACGAGTACAAATATCTGTGCAGCACGTTGCTCTCAGGGCACCCAAAAATTAAGAGGCAGCAATCTCACAAGCCAGGTAAGAGCAGGGAAATGCCAACAGGGTGGTGAGGGCTCATCCCCATCCTCATCTTCGTCCTTCCCCTGGAACAGTGCAGCAGCCTCCCATCAAAAACCTTCAGCACAACTTCTGAGGTCTTGAAAGCTTGTTCACCTCCTTTCATTAGACTAACAAATAATGTGTAACGCGAAACATCTGTTAACAACAGCCCTTAATGTTCTCAAGATGATAAAGCAGGAGGGTAATTTTAGCCAGCAGGCCTTGACTGATGGCTTTTCAAACAATGAACTTACTTTTGGTGCTGCCTGGGGATGGGAGAGGGAGTCGGGCGCTGGCTCTGGCGGCCACTTCGGGGCTGAAAACTCAGAAAGAGTCACTTTTGTCATGGCTGGGCTCGGAGGAAGGGCTGTGGCCCCTCCGAGGGGATCCTCCGTCGTGCATTGCCCATTGGGCTGAAGCCGGTGGGACTGAGTGACAAGATGGGGAGATGCGGTGGTCCCTGGGCACCCCCATTTGTGGAGCAGCTCCTGGGGCTGGGACCCTCTGTCTAGGGCTGTGAGGATGCTGAGCAGAGCGGTGATGAAGGGAGAGGAGAGGCTGCACCTGAGGAGGCTGAGGAGATTAACATGGTGTTAAGCAAATTGGTTTTAATTACATAAATGAAGAGAGCTGGAAAGGGAGAAGTGAGGCAGGGAGGGGCAGGGACCTGGTCACAGAATGGAAAAGGGGAAGGGATTTGCTTGTGGGGTCAAGCGGTGGCTGATTGCCCCAAACAGCCTTGAGCTGTTCCCAGGGCTTGGGCACCTTACCTGAGGCAGAGCCACCTGAGCTGATGTCCCTGTGGTGGCCCATTTTGGCTGAGCTTCTCTGCCTTCCAAAATACCACCCGTCCCCACAGGACAGGGCACACAGCTCAGGGACACCTTGGTCCCTCCGTCTGTGGGGACAAGAGGCAGCCCTGTACCATAACACCACTGAAAAAGGGCTGGGATGTACCCGCGGGGATCTGCCTTCCCTGGGACATCCACGCACGTACACGGCTTGGCTGCAATTAAAATCAGCATCATTAACTCGTTGCCGAACCCTGTGCCTGTCTCAGGGCAGTACAGACCTCTGGGGCTAGCAGAGCTGGGCTGTGGGCATGGGAAGCCACCGAGGTCCCTCTGCTCCATAACCCCAGACCCTACACTCCTCCCTCCAGCACCCATCTGCTTTCCAAAGCCCCCAAAGTGCTGGAAATCCCCAAGCCCTTCTTACCAGGAGACTTTCTATGGTTTCTGGGTGACTGCTCAGGGAGAGACGGGGGTGTTGGGACCCCGACTCAGCCCCCATGGAGGGAAAGAGGCTTTGAGAAGTGTCTGATGGACGTGGCTGCAGCTCTGTAATGAGAGGCTCTCATGCTTTTGTCCCCTGAGGGAGGGGACAGCAGGGGTCCCTGCTGCTCGAGGTGACATTGTGACCTGCTTGCCCCAGCCTGGAATGGCTGGGTGGTGGGAATGAAATAGTCCCCAGCGGGGGGACAGCACACCCAGGACCTTTTGCCCAAGGCCAGCACTTGCCCAGTGCCCGATGCTGATAGGTCCCCCGTGCAGCATCCATCAGCGCAGACTGAGAAAGCACCGGTTAGTCCGTGCGGGAGCTCCCTGCCCCAGCCCATATCCTGGTCCCACCACGTTTGTTTGTGTGAGGCTGGTGACAGGTGGGGGATGGATGGATGGATGAACAGGGAGCCTGACCCGTCCCAGCTCACCCAGACAGTTTACAGCTGCTCTCAGGGAAACCAGTGAATCCCGGTCAGGAAAAGACGGGGGCTATGAGGCAGGACTCACCCTGCACCTTCCAGAGCTGCTGCAGAGGACAAGGGACAGTCCCAAAATGACTCTGACCCCTCCAGTCAGGCTTCCCCATCCCTAACTGAAGATCCCCACACCATGGCTCTCACTTTGTGTCACTGTCACCAGACACCCTATCCTGCACGTGGGCTACCTCAGGGTCCCCATGGATGAGGGGAAACTGGTCCCTGGGTCTCATCCATCCAAAAACCACAGCAGAGATGCTTTTCCCATGGTGTGGGCAGGATGAGGGGCTGAGTTTGGTCACAGCTGGAAGACACAGGTCTAATAGAGCTTCTGATGTGTGGCCAACCCTGGTACCACCGCTCCATGCTTCCCTATCCCCTCCAGCCCCAAAGAGTGACACCCACTCACCACCCTGCTGCTGGGAGGATGCTGTGTGTCCTGGGGTGCAGTCAGGCTCTTACTGACTGGTGACACCTGGGTTCCAATTTGGGGAAAATTTGCCCCCAAATGGGCTGAACACCCGCACCTGGGCTCCAGGCTCCCCCCACCCCAGCTCGGGGACCTCTGGGTTGGAGCTGGGGTTTTTGCAGCCCTGGGAAGCAGCCCCGCTCACTCAGAGCCCTCCCCAGGGTGGCAGGGAAATACATACCGGCACGTTTCTGCAGTGTTTGCAGGGCTCTGTGGGGTCCCCACACACACATCTGTGCTGGGGGAACCGCTGCCAGAGGGTGAAGAGAAAAAAACCCCAAACTGAGGCCTGAGGAGATGGGTCCCCTCTTGCTGGGGTAGCTCAGGAGCTGGAGCAGCCTCGTCTGCATCGACAGGGCAGGAAAATCACTTTTCCCCCCACTCCGCATCACTGGGATTTTTCTCCCCTCGGTACCCCCAGTCAGCCGGGTTTTCAGCAGGCATTGCTGCCAAGGATGCCCATTCCTCATTCCCAATCCCCCCTTTCCAGCGGGAGAAGGGAGTGTGGGTGTGGGGCAGAGCTGCAAAAGCCACCTCCCAACAGAGTCCAGAGGGCACAGCGGGGGTGTCCTACATGTGGCTGGACAAAGGGCTTTGCCGCACTCCCTTTGGCACCCCGGCAGCACCCACTGATGGGCCTGAAGCCCCCACAGCAGCTCAAACACCCCACGGCACAGCTGTATCCAGCCCAGGCGGGTGCCGAGGTGCGGGGACACCTTGCCCGTCCCCACCCCGGGCTGTTATGTCTAGCTCGACCAGGAACAGCTCAGTGCGAGACTATTTCCCCCTCTCCTTTTGGGCTGTTATTTCAGGGAACGGGGCTGATTCACAGGAAAAATATGAAATTTCAACTCCACGCAGCCAAGATGGGCGAATTTCAACGAATCAGCATTTTAAGAGGGCCTGGGCGTGTGTCTGTAGCTGGGAGGCTGATGAAATGATTTGGGGCTTTGAGGCTGCCTGGTTAGAAACCGTCCTCTCTCCCAGGGAGCGGGGCTGATCACCCCTTATCCCGGCGCTGATTTCCTCTGGCAACAGGCGATTCCCCTCTGGGGCTGTAAAATCATGGGGGTGAAGGGGTGGGGTTTGAAGTGGGATGGGTTCCAGGTGCTTTGGGGCTGGCAGAGGCTTGGTGTCCCCAGGCTGGCACCCTGTCCCCTCCCTGTGGCACAAGCAAAAGCTGGAAGGAGCTATTCTCCCAGGATGGGATCCTGAGCCATCGGGCAGGCTCAGAGCATCCTTCAAAATGCCAGGGAAGTGGGTTGTTACTGGGCCAAACTGGGACTGGGCAAAGATTCAGACTAAGGTTAATGTAAATCTAGGTGTTTGTTTTTTGTGTCTGAAAAAAGCAACTGGGAAGGGGGTGAAAGTGTGGGGACAGAGGCAGCTGTCCCCTGCCTTGTCCCTGTGTGGGGACAACAATGCCCAGATGGGTCCGGAATGATGGGGAAAGCAACCAGTCCTGGTGAGGAAGGATTGATTTGGGGTTTCAAGGCATTTTTCCAGCTCCTGTTGGCCAGTGCTGCCACGGCACCACTGAACCGGGTTGTTTTTCACTGGACATCCCCAGATTTCCTAGAATTAAAAAAAAATCCCATCCTCACCCTAAAGGCATTCCCAGCAATCGCGTTCGCCCAAGGGACACATGGCTGTGGGCGATGTTTTCCAGCCTTCCCATGGCGTAACGAAATGCCCCGTCCATTCTCAACATCCCTTGCCGGCCGCTTCCTTGCCCTGCGCTCCCCCTAGGAAAACCAGCCCTGGGGCTGGGACCTGCTGGGGGTATCCCTGGGGGTGCAGTGGGGCAGCCCCTCACCCATGGGCAAGCCACACCGGCAGCTCTGGCTGCGGATCCCATAGCAGGGACGTGGGGGATAAATGTGACGCTGATGTTGGAGAGGTTGGGCACAATTGTCACAGCTTGGCGGCGAGCAACAGCCTTCTGGGGATGTTATGGGAACAGACGGGATCCCCTTTGCCACCCTCCTCCCCTGCAGCTCTGCTGGGGGTGCAAACGGCAGCTCGAGGGGGCTGCAGGCGTTAATTAAGCAGGAGGCATAATGAAGCCACAGCACTGCTCCTACACTCCAGGGCTGGGGAGCAAACAGATCCTGGGAGCCTGGGCAGGGCCTGGGGTGGGGGGACAGCTCAGGTCCTGGGGGGACACCGGGTGGGCTGGGAGCCTTCTGAGAGCAGCCCCGCCAGCCGGCGGCCCCCTCCCCTTCCCTCCTCATCCCCCTTTGGAGTGCGGATAATAAAGCAGCTTTTCAGCTGCGGCTGCAGCGATAGATCAGGAGGAATTGTAAGAGTCTATTAACGTCTGGGTGTCTCTGGATGGAGACTGTGGCTAAGCCCGGCGCCAGGCTCGCGCGCTGAACCAGATGTGGAGAGGCGCCATCCTTTCCAGCCACCGAATCCGAGAGGCTGCCGGCTTCACACGCGAGGAAACTGGAGTGCACATGGCGGGGGAGCCGGGGGAGCGCCGGGGAGCACATGGCAGCGCGGGCACGAGTGGGGAGGGGGCACAGCCCCGGTGCCAAGGCTGGGGGCTGGGGGTGCAGCATAGGGACAGAGCTGGAGCAGGGGGGTGGTGCAGAGCTTGTGGTGCCAGCCTGGGCTGTGGCTGCACCCCAAGTCATGCAGGGCATTTCGGGGCAGGGGGCGGAGTGTTGCACTGTGAGCTGTACAGAGTATTGCAGTGCGTGTTTGGGGGGGGTGCGCATTGAACCCCAAGTGGCACGGGGGATTGCATTGTACCCCTATTCATACATCACGTTGTTTGGGTGGGCATTACATTGCCCCCGAGCTGTGCAGGGCATTGCAATGTGTGTTTAGGGGGTGTTGCATTGCACCCCAAATCATGCAGGGGAATTGCGTTGTACCCCAGGTCATGCAGGACATTTCTTGGGTGGGAGGGGATTGCATTGCATCCCAAGGCGCACAGTGCACTGCATGTGTGTTCGGGGGGTTGCATTGCACCCCCAACTGTGCAGGGCACTGCGGGGGTTGGCGGGGGGGTTGGCATTGCTGCCGGGGTGTGTTGGGGTGGGAGTAGCTGTGATGCTGAAGGGGGGCACACGGGCGACCCCGCACACAGTGCTGGGGGGTGGTGGGGAGCAAAGAACCTGGTCCAGCAGCAGCACGGCCAAGGAGGGTGTGGGACTGGGCATCTCCAAACCCACTGGCAGCAGCTTGATAGCGGTCCAGGAGAGGGGAAGAGAGAAGGAAAGGAGAGGAGGAGAGGAAAGGTTGAAAAGGGATGGACAGAGGGAAGGCAGGAAGGACAGAAGGATGCCATCCTGCTGGGGACAGCTGTTTGGCAGTTCAGGGGGGCTGTTGCCCCATGGACTGGGATCCCACGGCCCCAGCAAAGGTGCAAAGCATCCATGGGGTGCTATGGAGGGCACACAGGTGACATGGGGACAGCCACCAGTGGGGTGCTGCTCGGGGCCATGCTGGGCTTGGGCCGGGGGGGCCGCCACGCTCCTTCCTCACCCATTTCACTTTCTTGGCTGGGCCGGCCACGTGGCTGTGATTTGGGGGTTGTAAATACCTCAGGGGAATTTTTAAATTAAAAGAAAAAACAACCTGTTTTCATTTAAATTAAAAGACACTAAAGCATTTCTATTAGTATTAGAAGTTTATGAAACTTAAAACAAACATTGAAACTAAACTACCAGGCACTGTCCACTTTGCAAAGCCCTTGCATGTTCAGCACAAACCACTTTCCCATTGGGGTGAAGTGTTAGTGACATTTGTAGGACAGTGCCTGGAGATCCCCGATCCGTGCCTCAGGACCCCAAGCACAGGTGCCAATGTGTCTCCCCCTTTGCTTCTGGCTGGGTTTTGGGGCCTCAGCCAGTCTGGTGCTGGGGTCCCCAGCATGGCAAACTGGTGCTTGGGCTCCCTGGGGACCCAGAGGGGATGAAAACTTGGGGTGACCAAGGTGAGGGTCTCAGCACCACCGGGCTTTGCAGAAGTGGGACCTCGAGGTAGCTGCCCCCACCCTGGCATCTCTGAGGTGTCCCCTGGTGACCTTGCTGAGGTGGCACCTGCCCCCAGCCGCCTGCCTGCTGTCCCTGCTGTCCCTGCCGCCTCTGCCATCCCCACCGTTCCCGCCATCCCTGCTGCTCTGCTTTAACCTGGAAACAGTTAACTGGGCTGGATTAAAAAAAAAAAAAAAAAAAGAAAAAGATACGAGCCACTTATTAAAATGAATGTTTTACAATAAATTTGGCGAGAGGCCACCGACCTCAAATGAAAACCAGACCGGAGGACAGCGATGCTGCTCGCTGGCGAGGGTTTCCGGGATGTCTGTATGTGCAGGCGCCCACAAGGGTCCTACTGGGAGTACTGGGAGCAGTGGTGGGATGGGGTCCTGGCCAGGGGCTTGTGCCCATCCTGTGCCCTGGCCAAACCTGCCCGTGTCCCTGCTCCAGGGATGTGGCCGGTGGCTACGAGACGTGCTTTTGGCAGGTGCCGGCACTTGCTGATAAAACATCTTGGCCAGAGTGTGAAAAACACCAAATTGGCCTCAAAAAGAGAGGGGAGTCAGGTCGGTGGCAGCAGGTGACAGGAGGGGACAGCACAGGGACCCTGGTCCCTTCCCATCCTCTTCCCCCCACCTTGGAAATGACCCTGATCCGATGGGGTCTGTGATTGAACCTGGCAGTCTGGGGTTGGGTTTCAGTGCCAGATGCCATTGGAGCTGGCTTGCTACGGGCTTTTGCATATTAAATTTCAATAAATCACCTTTTTGGGAGGCTGGCGGGGAGAGGAAGGCTGGGATCGCCATGCCAGGGGTCCGTGGCTGGGATCCAGCCCTCTACACGGCGTTCCTGCTGTGCAGCCCTGGCTGATTATTTTTTAAACACTACGCAAAAGTCCCAGCAAGCTCCTGACACCATGATGTTCCAAGGCACCCGCCACCCCGTCCCCTTCCCAGCCCACAGGGAAAGCCACTTTGCAGTTAAAAGCTGAATTCTTGGTGGAACTTTGCAAGCACAGATGGGTGCTGCTCTCAGAGCTGTTGCTTGCACAGGTCTCATTAGTGTTAATTAGTTACACATGCCCTGTGCCCTGCTCGGAAACCGTATAACCTGTTATGTCAGGCGGTTGCACGCGAGAGATGTTGGCACCATTGTGGCTGCATCCTGATGGCAGCAAACGGTGCCTAAAATGTTTGTGGAAGAGAAGCAGCATCTGCCATGCTCAGCCTCTCCCAGGACAGTGAGGTCTGTCCATCCCAGCGCCGTCCGTCCCCCCATCATCCATCCCGGCACCCCACTCATTGATGGCTGTCGGCAGCCGCTGTGGCCGTCGCCTCTGCCGTGCCCGGGGCTGACCCAAACCGCAGAATTTTGGCAGCATTTTGCTGTTTCCCCGCAGAAACTCATTCACACATCTGTTAACCATCTACCGGCCCTGCCACTCTCCGCATTCAGATACCTAACGCACGACATAACCGGTGCTGGCTGAGTCCCCAGTGGGTGCCTGGTGGCTTTGTCCCCAGGGCCATCCCGGGGTGCCACAGTGTGCGAGGTGCAGGACAGCCCGAGCGCTGGTTTCGACCCACCACAAGGTCTCCTGGCTGGGAGATGAAAGCAAACCCCCCCGGTGAATGCCTCCTCGGCGGCTGGGGGAGAGCCAGCGCCTTTTGTTGGTCCCCAGGCCTCCACCGCGGGGGCTGGCAGATTTGCGGGAGAACAGAATTAAAATTCCTGCTCCCCTGTGGGTCCGTGCTGCTCTGTCCTTGGCCTGGCTCGGCACGTCAAAACCACCATGGTGCCTTTCCCGAGGTGCTTGGCTGTGCCCTGAGGGATTTGGTTTGTCCAACTGAGCAGCTCCAGCCACCCCCAGCCCCATGGCCATGAGCATCCACCTGAGAAGCCCTTTGCTCTGCCACAGCCTCCCTGAGCATCCCTGGGCAAATCCGGAATCACGACGTGACACACATCCCTGGATCTATCCCATCTGCCCTTCTCCCTCTTTACCATTTGCCAGGGACATCGCAGACCAGCACCATCCCAGATGAATTTTTGGAGGTTCTGTGTGGCCCCAGGCCTAAAGTGGGACCCCAGAAGGGAGAGAACCCTCCTGAGCTGCATGTTTCCCTGCACCGAGCAGGGAAGATGCCAGACCCTGACCACAAAAAGCCACCTGGGGTGCCCAGTGGTGACTGCTGCAGTGCCACTGTCTCTGGTAAAAGTCTCCTGGGCTTTACTCACCCTGCCATCCCTTGAGGAAAAAACAGGGTACTGGGGGGGAGCAGCTCCCTGTCTTGTCCCCCACTCGGCTCCCCACGGAGACCTGGCACAATGAGGAGATGTGGGCGCTGGATCCAGGACAGCCCATTGCGTGGGGCTGCAGTTGCAGCCCCCTCCAAGTGCATAGGACGCTCCTGGCAGCTCCCAAAACCCCTTGGCCAGGCTGGGGTCACCTGCTGCACCGTGCGGGCATGGCCCTGGCAGGGAATTTTTCACTTGCAGACCACCAAGCCCCAGGGATGTGCTTGGTGTCCCGGGCTGGATGCCCTGGGCTGATGCCACTCATCAGCAGAAACAGCCAGGCAGTCTGAGCCCCGTGTCCCTGCACAATGGCCCCGGCTCCGGCTCCTGGGGTGCAGGGGAGCCAGGCGGCTGGGAAAGCACAGCAAGAGGCTTTGCTGAGCCCTATGCTGGGCGCCAACGCTTTTGCACATCTTTAAAGGCTGTTTCTGGAGCAGTTGTTTCAGGGGACGCTGACAGTGCCAGGCTCTGTGGTCTGGATGCCACCACAGGGTTAGGGACAGGGTGCCAGGGTCCATCCCAGAGCTGGTGAGCCCCACAGTGGGGTCTGTCCATGTCCCTTTCTCCAAAGGTCTGTCCACAGGCAGGTGATTCCCACTTTGGGTTAAAGGCGGGTGATGCCACCATCTCCTCCAGCTGTCTGGAGCTCCCGCTGGAGCTTCATGGCCAAAGACGTTCCCCATCCCCTTCCTGAGACTTGTCAGCATCCCACTGACGCTGCATCCTCCTTTGGGGAGCATGGCTGCAATTAATTCATTAAACATTTCTGTTGACTCAGGAGCTGGCTGTGCCAAAACACCATTCCCAGGGCCTGACCCCAGCTGGGCGAGTGCAGTGATGGGCTGTTTGTGAGCCCCCGGCCAGTGCAGGAGCCTCCGTCACCGTAGGAAGGGCTGTGAAGTGTTTGGGGAGCACTGGACATGTCAAAGCCCGGGGCTTTACCTGTGGCAGATGATTGCAACCCTGTGGATCTCAGCAGCTTTCAACTTCCAGGGTGTTCTCTTTAAATCACAGCACATGGCTTGGCTGGCCGGGTCCTCCAGCATCTGGTTCCCTTCTCTTCATCCCCTTCTTCCTTCATCCCCTCTTCCTGTCACTGTGACATCCCGATCTTGTCCCTTTGTGCACTTGGGTTTTGCAGCAGATAAATCACCACTGCTCTTGCTGGAGAGATGGCTTTGAACCCACTCACAGCTCTGACCAGTGAATTTGGTGGCTGCTGCTGGGCTGGGGCCATCCCTAAGAGAGCCAGTGTCCCATGACACTGGGCTCCTCCTTTCCAGGCTCCTTCTGATCCCCAAATCCTGCTAAGCATCACGTTCCCACCATGTTTGCTGCACTAAAGATGGGGATGAGCCAAAATATAGCTTCTGTGCCACCACTGGGTTGCAAGCACAGGCTGCACAAATCCCTGCTGGGATGCAGGGATGGATGCTGCTAGCTCAGCTGACTCTCCAGCACCTTCCCAGCTCACTGGGGCTTTTAGCTGGACACACCAGGGTGGGTGATCAGACACCACACGCTGTCCCTGGCATCGCCGCCGAGTGGCAAGTTTGGCTTCTGGGGGTACAAGAAGAAAAACCTCTTGGGCTGGGGGGTGCGGGCTGTGCACAGAGCATCTCCAGGGTCACGGCACTGCTGAGTGGGAGCCTCCCGAAAACTGGGCATCCCCACGGCCGAGGGCAGCGAACCGTGGCGCTGGGTGGTTTCTGGCTGGTGCGGCAGCAGCTCTATAACCATAAAACAGTCTGCTGCTGCCTGTCAGTGAGCACAGGCTAAAGCCCTCCCGGGACAGCCTTGGCCTCTTTCTTGGTCCAGGCTTTAGCTGCTCCTTTTTAACAGAGACACTTTTCCCCCAGCAAAACTGGCAGCCTGTAAAAACGTGTCAGCGTTTCAGATTTTTCACAATTAATGAGGTGAAACATCCTCGGAAACATTTCGCTGTAATGTTTCTCCAGTAGCTGAGACTTGCCCCTCTCTTAAATTTTTCATGTACGCCACTTGAGCCGAGAAAGTTTCCTTCGGACTCAGCACATTTGGACCCCCCCGGCTTCAATCTGCCCCCACCAGCAGAGCCTTCGGCATTCCCAGGGTCTTCGTGGGGCTGGGGCTGGACTGGATGGGGAGCAGGGGGTGGTGATGGGTTGAGGTGAGGAGGTGGGACACCGGTCCTGGCAGTGAGGGAGCCCAGGGAAGGGCTGGCAGCCCCGTTCCCCTAGGACACCCTGTCCCCTGTGCCCACGGGTTGTTCTCGGGATGGCTTTGGAAATCACAGCGTTGTTCCAAGCAAAGCTGGGACCAGCACCCTGTGGGCTGGAGTTGGTGGCCCCAAGGGGCTTTTCCTTCAGATTGAGGGTTGAAACCACCCAGAAAATGGGGTTACGCTGATGTGGTTTTGTCCCCGAGCTGTGACACTACGCTGGTCCCACGCACCCAGGCTGGGTTAGCTGGTGGGTGCAGGAAAGGCACCACAGTTGGGTGACCCAGCACACATGGAGCAGCAGATTCACAGCTGCTTCTCAGCCCCCCTGGGCTTCCCGAGATGATGTGGGGAGATTACAGACCAGTGTAAGCTCCCACCATCGCGTCTGTGACAAACCCTGTGCTGCCTGCACCCGCGAGCAGGGACAAGCTCCCGGCTCCCCCTTGGTCTGTAGAGCATCGTCCCTCCTGCCACCCCTCCTTGCTGCGAATCCCCAGTGCAGGCAGGTAAAACCCCGAATGGGCTCCCAGGCTGTCCCCAGCCATGTCCCCAGACAGAGCAGTGCTGGCAATAGATGCTGGAAAGGGGGTTCAGCTGCACTTGGCTGCCCATGCACTCCCAAATCACCCCTTGGCACTGGCTATCTCAGCTCAAGGTTATGGGATGAAAAGGAGCCGGAGCGGGTGAACACCACAGAGGAGCAATTCCCAAACCCGAGACCTTTGCAACACAATCCGAAGGGAAACGCTTCCTCACCATCGCATGATTTAGAGGAACAAGTTAAACAATTGCACATGAAACTTTGGCGAACGTCATCGCCGGAGCTCTCCTCGCTTCCCCTGAGTATATAAAGGGATGAAGGGAGTGCACATGTTTACCGAGAAAGACCATGGGAGAAACGAAAGACATTGTTTTTCCAAAGGATTTCTTGGCTGTAAAAGGCCTCCACCACCCTGCGGCTTCCCTGATGAAGGCCCAGCGTTAATTTGTTAAATCCACATCAAGTGCCCGGAGAACCCGTTGTTTATTTTTGCTAATTCAGCCGGCCGAGATCAAATTGGGGTTTTATTTGTTAAGGATAAACCTTAATTAATAAAAGCTATTTATTTGGTTAAAGCTGGCCGCAGCCTGAGGGTCAGATATGCCACGATCATTATTTCAAGTAAAACAAACCTAAAACGTCTCTCAACAGTTTGAAAAACGTAGAAACTCAGAGGGCTGAATTTATTTGTCTTAGGAAGAATTTACAGCTAATTCCCTCCAGGCTATTTCAACCCTTAAATTATACCCAAGAAGAAAAAAGGGGAAAAAAAATGCCGTTCCAGGCAGAGAAGGGAAGTAAATGGTACGGCAGATTTGATCATTTGGCTGGGGGAGGGTGAAAAATTTAAAGCTTAAAAGGTCTTTGGCAAACTGCTTGCAAATAAATGGAACGCGTGAAATAATTTAACGGCAGAAAACTCTTTGGGGCTCGGGGGTCTGCGGCGCAATGGAAAATGAAACACGTTGGAGGAGACGTAGCCTGGGTTTTTTGCAGGAGAGGGTTGAACTTGCTCCGTCCTGGCATGGCCCCCCAAAAAGCGGGGTATTTGCACCCCAAAGCCGAGCGGCAGAGCTGGAGCAGGGACGAGGCGGTGCAGCGGGGGATTTTGCAGCATTAACAAGGGACAGATGGGCTTGTGGCTGAGGTGACCATCCCCAGTCACATTGGTGGGTGAACACTGTGCTCTGGGATGAGCATTTTGTTAAGAACCCCCCCCAAACCCCACATCCAGAGGGGAGCCGCCCCACAGCAGGACACTGAGCACGGTTGGCGATGGAACCCACCGCTGAAAACCATCCCAAGGGACGAGCTGCCCCGCCGGAGCATCCCTGCCGGGGACATCGCGGTCCCCAGGGCTCAGGTGTGCGAGCGGCTGGGATTTGAAAGGCTGGTTGGGTCTGGCTCACAGCTGCATGGAGGTCGTTTACCGCTCGCTAATGGAGGTCGTAAGTCAAAGCCGAAGCCTCGGTGGAAATCGAGTGAAAATTACCTCTTTACAGCACTCGGCAGCTGCCGGGCGGGAGGCTGGGGACTCTGCCAGCATGGGGGCCACCTTGGCAAGCCCAGCACCAAGTCCTTCCTACAGAAAACTGGTGGAAGCACTGAGGGAAAAAGCAAGAGCTGGAGAAGCGGGTTTGGTCCCAGCTCAGCTGAACCAGCGCGGCACAGACCCGGTGGCACTGGGACCATCGCCTTTGCAACAGGATAGGACCAGTTGCTCCCCAGTTCCTGGTGGTGTGGCAGCTTGGTCCAGGCTTGCCAGCATCGGTGGTCCCACGTGGAGAAGGGTTTTGGGGTGACCCCCAGCCTGTACCCCTGAGGTTGGGAGAGAGGAGGCTGGAGGTTACCCAGGCTGCAGCCAGCACCCCAAAACTCATCCACAGCGCAGGCAAAAAGACGCATGTCTTTTCTAACACACTTGAGGCAATTTAAGTTGGTTTTGTTTTTTGTGAAGCCCATCCTGCTCTGTGCAAAGCCCCCGCGCCTCCCTTTCTCCATCCTCCCCGTGTCATCTTGCATTATACAAAATGTTATCCTCTCTGTTTTCCCCCTTCCCCTGCTTTTTTTGCCTTTAGCAGCAATTGTAATCAGTGGAAGATAAACACACGGAAGGCGAAGGTGGCTGGGGGACAGCTCAGGAGTCCCCTCTGACCTTGGGCTTGGACAATCAAGCTGATGCCTCCAGCTGTGCCCCAAAATGAACCCCCGAATTATAACAAATTATCTCCTCTCCAGCACTGCAGAGCACTTGGCGATGCTCATTTTTGGAAGCTGATTTGGGGTTACTAAAGCATCTTTGATAGAAGTGATCCGGCCCGAATTTGCACACTGTAAACCTGTCAGACGCACACTGCCAGCAATTAAGGTGGCATTTATCTGATCCTACAAGCCTGCGATACCTGAAGTAATGGGGAAAAGATGTTGATCTGTTACCAGGGCTCATCCTCATGTGGAGCAGAGAACCCAGGCAGGGTCCCCAAGCACCGAGCTGCCTCCCTGCAGTATGGAGATGGGGTGGAAAATGGGGGTAAAAACCAACGTAGTGAAGAACTGAGCCGGAAACCAAAGGTTTCTGTGAGGGATAAGGAGCTCTGAGCTACACCAGGGTGCAGCATGTTTTAGGGGAGGTGCGAGTAGATGGAGAAGGGGTTTTGGTCCCCAGCATCCTCTGAGAAACTCCCTGGAACAATCCCACAGGGTTTTGTGGTGCAGAAGGTCCCTCCATTAAAACCAGCAATAGGGGCTGAACAAAATGCCTCAACCCAGGGCCAGCAGCTCTCCAACCACCGGGGAACTCCCAGCACCCGGACACATCCTGACCCAACTCTGGTCTTAAATCTCCATCCTGATGTGCCTACCAGTCCTATATGGAAATTGCCAGGCACCACACAGCTCCCATGGATGTTTAGGTCTTGCCTCTGCGTGTTTGGGTAGATAGAAAGCAGTCAGAAATGGGGCCAGATCCTACAGAGCTGGGTTGAGAGTTAGTTTAAGGAACCTTTCCAAGTCCTCATTGCTTTCAGCCAAATTCAGGTGGGTGAGAGAAGCCATCACTTATGGAAAAGTCTTATAGCCAGATTTTAAATTGGGACAAAACCAAAGGAGGTTTATAAATTTTATTTATACATTTACTGGGGTTCTGTTGAAATCATTGCAGGTTCAGTGGGGGGGCAGTGGGCACCCTTGGTTGTGGCACTTTTTGAATGAAGCCTGGATCTATAACTCCCCAGAAGCTCTACAGGGTGGCCATAAACCCGTAAGGAAACGTCTGTTGACCTGTTACATCACGTAGCTCCTTCCCAGCCTGATGGTTCCCATTTCAGTCTCAAGCTCCCGGAAAACTCAGGGACAACCATGGCTGGACTTCATGTATTTTAATCCAGCGTCTCATTAGCTTGCTGAAGGAAAACAGGACCAAAAAAGGAGTTTAACTAAAAGGGGCAACTGGGAACCAGAGACTGGCAGAACATTTGAAGCTGCAGGAACAAGGGCTGGAGGGAATCTGCGGAATTTTATTTGTGAGCTTTTAAACACGGACGGTGGTGAAGGGCAGCCTGTGGTTTCCCAGCCAGGGAAAGGGCCTCAAACTCACATGTATTCCAGGCACAGCACAGCCCATCGTGTTTTTACCCCACCAAGAAGGCCATGTCCCAACTATAAGAGCACAGGCCGTTTCTAGCCCAAGGGATGGTCAACCAAAGTCCAAATGCACCTAGAACACAATAAAAGATCCAGAGAAATACCAGTGGCTGCAATGAGGTCCTGGGAGGTGGAGAGAGCTCCTTTTCAACCCCTTCCCATCCAGGGGTGCTCCCCTGTCCCCACAGTCTCAGCAGTTTGGTCGCATCATGGTCAAAATGATGCAATGTCCTTCCATGTGCCTGGGAGATGGAGAATGGGGCCGGTGGTCGTACTCAGGTCCCACCGCCACATCCCTGCACCTCCCTCCAGCACAGTGCTTCACCCCTTAACCAGTCCAGGTGTTGGAGGCACCCAGCGCTCCCCAGCCCTGGTGCTGGTCCTCACTACAGCAAAATGCCAGACGAGAAATCTGCTTTTTCCAGGCAGCCACTGCCAGCAATGGAAATAAATTTGACCCTTCCTCCTCTGCCGCATCTCCTGGAGCAGCTCGTGTTTTGCATTGGGACACTGTTGGTGGCATCAGCCAGCAGCAGGGTTTTCAGAGAAAGGTGTAAGGAAGCTCCATAGCAGCTCTAAGTTTGGACCCTGGTTTAGGCAGAAGGTGATTAGTCCCAGAAACAACCTGCCAGCAGATATTGCGGTTTCTCTGGTCTTCATGGCTCAACTCAGGATGGGACAGCCCTTGAGAGCAGTACACTTGGGCACAAAGGGACCTTAGGGACTTGATGGAGAACTTGTTGGTGAAGGTTTCATGGTTTGAGTTATTCAGAATTAAGGTCCAAGGACGTTTTTCTGGCCCTAAAGATCTTGGAAGGTATCATTTCCTCCTGCTCAACAGCTTGGCAGTGTCTTGAAACAGGAGAATTAATATCCCTTCCAGTAGATTTTGTTACTTGCTCAAGTATCATCTGAAAATGCTCCACACCTACTTAATAAGTATCCAGATAGCTTATTAGCAAGAATTTATTTCTTGAGCATATTCAGAGAGCAGTAATTCCTGCCATCATGGCCCCTGCAATGATATAGAGCAGAAAACCCCAGTATAACCCTACTATGAATCAGAATGTCATAAAACTATTAACATCTCAAATAATTCCAAAATACTTTCCCACCAGTAGGTACAGATTGGATCCAGATGCTTTATTAACAGAAAGAATAATTAACCAGTACCTCCATATAGAAGAACGACAGCGAGACGCGTTCCCCACGAAGCCTTCGCAGGCGGCAGCTGACTGTCTCAGAAAAAAAGACTTCATAAACTTGCCTAAACCTGATGATATTAGTGACAAAGAGGAGATTAATCTCAGTCTGGCTGAAAGCCCAAGATCAATACTGAGAAACCAAACTACACCCTCAGCTTCATGTTTCCATGAGCCAGCAAAGCCAGAAATAAACACTGCGGAGGCTGAGCTCTGCAAGACGCATTCGTTCCTAGCTCTACGAGCAGATGCTTGTCTGTTGTCCTGTGTCACCCTGGGGACATGCCACAGCAGGGGTTTCAGAGGGTGCTGGAGACCCAGATCTCAGGGATGTTTTGGTGCTGAATTTCCATCACCATCCATGAAAACTTGACCTAAACCCTTAGCAAAAGCCAAGCCCAAGACACCCTATGGGCATGTCCCCATTGCTGGTGGGCTGTGAGGTGCAGTCTCAGCAGTCTGGGCCAAGTGCTCCCCGAGTCCACTGAGGCTTGTATCCAAAGTCAGGTCCTGCGTGATTTTAGCCTGATGTGAAACCACCACAGGTCTTTGCAAAAGTTGGGTTTAACCCTAAGCTCCAGCAGATGCTAAAATAGGTTTTGATCCTCGTGGAGACTCCAGGGTTGTATGTACGTTGCTGCCCGCAGGGAGCATGGCTGGGATGGAACAAGGTCACAGAT
Source organism: Patagioenas fasciata (assembly GCF_037038585.1). Taxonomy (NCBI): domain Eukaryota; kingdom Metazoa; phylum Chordata; class Aves; order Columbiformes; family Columbidae; genus Patagioenas; species Patagioenas fasciata. The sequence goes on from NC_092539.1 coordinate 7,005,315, forward strand.
ACCCCTAGGAGGACCCAAGCCTGGTTGGGTCCCCACATGGAGTCCATGGGGTCTCACACAGGTCTGTCTCTCACGTGGCCTCTTCTGTGCTTTCCCCACAGGTGAGAGCCTGAGCCCAAGCCGTGGGGCGGCCAAGAGGAAGAAGAAGCAGAGGAGGAACCGTACCACCTTCAACAGCAGCCAGCTGCAGGCTCTGGAGAGGGTCTTCGAGAGGACACACTACCCTGACGCCTTTGTGCGGGAGGAGCTGGCGAGAAGGGTGAACCTCAGCGAGGCGAGAGTCCAGGTGAGCAAAGGTTTGTGTGGGAGAAGACAACACCCCCACCTTGTCCCCAGGTGGGAACAGGGACCATCCCTTCCCTCGTTTCGTCCTGCACATGACCACAATCAGTAGGACAGATGCTTGGGACATCTCTGCTGGCACGAGGTCCCTGCTGACCACCTTCCCCCCCACGCAGGTCTGGTTTCAGAACCGGAGGGCCAAGTTTCGCCGTAATGAGAGGGCAATGCTGGCCAACAGATCAGCATCACTCCTCAAATCCTACAGCCAAGAAGCAGCCATTGAGCAGCCCATGGCACCAAGGCCCACCGCCCTGACCCCAGAGTATCTCTCCTGGACCAGCACCTCCCCGTACAGGTAGGTGCAGGCACCAGAGTTGCTGGGGTGGAGGTGGCCATGGGACAGACTGCCTAGGGACTGTCCCCACCACCACAGGAGTCCCTGTGCCACTGTAGAGGACATGGGGGTTATTATGGGGCCAAAAGTTGTTCGTCTGGCTTTGATTTGGGAACCTGTTTCAGCCTCATCTGAGCATCCCTTGCCTGCTGCTGAGTGGGCTGCTCTGCCTCTGTGCATTTGGAGGCTGGAGTGGTGGCCTGGTCCTTGCAAAGGGTTTTGCTTGGCCTCGCACTGACCTTTCCCACATCTCGGCATGGGAGGTGGCACGGGTCCCTTCTGTTTCCCAGCTCTCTGCATCCAGCTATCTCATCCAAAAGCTCAAGGCAGGGCCTCCTGGTGCATAGTTTGGGGGGTTCCCACGTGCATCCGGCCACATAAAAATGCTGAAGCCTCAACTACTCTTGTGGGAGATGTCCAAGAGGGAATGGCCAACCTGGCCTGGGAAGACGGCAGAACCTCATGGGGCACAGGGACTCTTCCGTGGGCCATGGCTCATTCCTCCCCTGCTCCCTCCCCGCAGCACTGTGCCCTCCTACAGCTCCAGTGGGACCGCGACACCCACCCAAGGGGTGAACATGGCCAACAGCATCGCCAGCCTGCGCCTCAAAGCCAAAGAGTTCAGCCTCCATCAGAACCAGGTGCCGACCGTGAACTGAGCAGGGCAAAGCGCACCCCATGGCCTCATCCGGGATCCAGTGTGGAGCTCCTGTGCCAGTCCAGGACAAATCCACCACCCGCCCAACCCACGTGTCACTCATCCAACGTCTCAGCACCTCTCCTCTCCTCTTCCCTTTTGAAGGTAGAGTCAGTCCCAGGCCGAAGTGGCACATAATTATAACCACATATGGAGCAAACTTGGTTAGAAACTTGCTTTTCCGCACACCCTTATAATAAAGGCTATATATACACACACATACCCCCCACGCGCTCTTCGAGGACAAACAGACTTGCCAAGGGAATGAGAATTTGCTTCCAAACATGGAAGGATCTTGGACTATTGGATTTGACCAATTTGGGTATCTCGCCCAGAGAGCCAAAGAGTTATTGGGTCTTCTCCTCCCGCAGGGACAGCATGCAGTGGTGGGAGGATCACGAGCCCCCCTTTCCGCTGGGCTGTGACTTGTGGCACTCAAACATGCATGCCAAAGCCGACCCGCGTGTTCTCCTCTTTGTGCATCCCCAGCCGCGGTGCTTGGGAGAGACTTTGGGAAGCCGACAGCTCTCCCCTACCGCAGCGGGTCCCGACAAGCTCCTGCATCATGCTGCCTGCAGTTCGGAGCTGCCTATGCCAATGGTATCAGGCTTTGTCCCTACCCAGAGGGGCGAGGAGGGCTGGAGCGTCTCAACAGACTCGCTTGGAGCCTGTGAGCTGTGGGGAGCATCGCGGGTCGCCAAGCCGGCACCGCTGCCCTGCCTCAGGGGGTTTGCCAGCGATTCTGCAGAGCTCCAGGTCATGTAAGCGTCCCAGGGAAAAGAGAAAATTGGAAAAAGCTGTTGGGTTTGAGCTGAGTAGGCGGCTCCCAGCACTTCGTGCCAACGGCAAAGCAGGCTTCGCCTTCCGGAGGCACAGCCTCCCCACCGGCAGCTCGCAGATGTGCGCGGGGGTCTGGGGCTGGCGACTCCGTGGGGGTGGGCTTTTTTGGTTTTGCAGAAAGGAAATGGTTTACCCCCCTTGACTCACCCTGCCATGCAGCCTAATGAGGTAGCAAGGTGGGATGCACAGGGGGATGGACACAGGGTGGGCAGCCTTGCCTCGGGCTTAAGCCACCCCAGTCCTTCTGCCCTGGGACTGAGGCGCAGGCAGATGCACCTTCCCCTGCCCATACTGCAGCGATGGGGGACGAGACGGAGAGATGGAGGTTTTACCCTGTGGACAAAGCCCTCTGGAAACCAGACCACTCTTTCTTCAGTCACTGCAAAGAGCCATGAGCCAAGAGCGGGGACATCACCAGCTCAACCGGGCGACCTGGACAGAGGAGGCACCAGCCCTACTTGCCCAAAAGGGCCGAGCCCTCCTGGGGATGGCAACAGTAGATCCAAGGATGAATACATCAAGTGCTGAGGTGCTTCCTCCAGATAAACACCCTGCAGTGTGCAACACCAAGGCTGAAAGCATCCCAGCTACTCCACCCAAGTCCCCACTGCTCCCAGGAGCATCCTCTCCCTTTCCCAGGAGGGCTCTCGCTGCAGCTGCACATGGTACCCAGCAGCTGCAACACCAGAACCCTCAAATTCACCCTGGGCAGCTGGAGACCTGATGAGAGAACCAGGAGAGGAGCACAGCTCCTCTGGTTGGGGGCAAATCAGTCCCTCCATCCTGCCCCAGATTTCTCTGTTCCACCCGATGCAGCCCCCGGGTCAAGAAGAGTCACCACCTCCTCCTCAAACCTGACCAACACTGCCAACCCCATCCAGGGAGCAAAGTCATCCTAAATACCCACCACGTGCCTCCCAGCCCCATTTCCAGGCTGGCATCCCCGTGTTTGCCATGCCAGCAGGGGAGCACACAGCTCCCCCAACAGCAGCGAGACACCGCGCAGAGACACGACAACAGCTGAGATGTGCCAGGCTGGGGGGGAGATGGACCCTCTGCGGATCAGATCATCCACCATGAGAAATGCCGCTTGGGGCAGGAGAAGGGGGCCAGGGGGGTCCTATTCCCATGGAAAGCACAGGGCTCTTTTTTCAGTTATACAAGATGAAACCACAGGGATATAAATGTCGCTGCCTCTTTGAGAGCATTAATGAAAATAAACCCATTTAATAGTTTGCAGATGCCATTTCTGTAAACCTAAAAAAAGCAGGGAATAAATATTTCTTCACTAAATATCTATATGTATATATATATTTGAAAACATTCACTCCTAATCTTCGGGCCCCTCCTTCGCCGTGCTCTTGGCAGCTTATCATGGCTTGTCAGTCAACGCCAAAGCCTCACCGAGACGAGATACAAATTGCACCCATGGAGGGGTAGCAGGACGGAGGGATTATTGTAATCTAAACTCCCTCCTGCCCTTTCTATTTGTACATTTCCATTACTTGTAACAAGATCCACAGTGGATTTTTTTTTTTTTCTTCTGCATGTCTGTGTTTTGGAAATTTTTGTAAGGTTTTTGTAAAAACAACTCTTGTGAAATAATGGAGGAATAAATATTTTACTGAGTAGAGTTGTGTTTGTGGATGTAATGGGGATGTGGCTCTTTCCTCACTGGCCACAGCAGTTTCCACACCTGCCCTGGACAAGCAGCACAGGCAGGGGACTGATGACCCAGACACGGGACAAGAGCCATGATCTGGCCACCTTCACCTTGCATGGTGCTGGCACCTGACAGCTTCTCCTCAACACCTGGATTTCACCCCAGGCTCCCAAAAGTGGTCCACATGCCTCAGGAGAGGGACAGGAGCAAGGGGGGAGCATTTTGAGGCCCCATTGGAGCTGGGATGGGTTAGGGGGACCACAGTCCCACAGCAGAGCTGCCAGACTTTGGATCAGCTTGGGAGCCCTCAAGCTGATCCATGGAGACAGTGGATACTCCAGTGGCACAGAAAACAACCTAATGAAGGTCCCTGTATAACAGCTAATTGCAATGCCTTGCCAGATCCATCTTATTTCATTCTGGAGATGAGTGTGGGCTACTGAGGAAGGAGTGTTGGGGAAGAGGACTCCGTTTGCTTTTCCCCTTCACAATCCCCCCAGCAGTGGCAGAGTTTGCACAGGCAGCTTGCAAATTCCCCACAAAACAGCAGCTCACGTTAATGTTGGCCTCACACTCATGACCTTGGGAGCAGCACTCGCACCTGCCCCCAGCAGCAAGGAAATGGGATGAGACGGGATGTGGCCAGGAGCAGGCATCAGAGCCCCTTGCTGCCAGGTTATCAGCTCAAATCCAGCGCTGTAAATGGGGGTGGAAACCTGTAAACACTAACTGATGCTCCACAGACATCAAGGACGAGCATCTGTTACTAAGTGACTTGTAGATCATTAAAGGCAGTTGCCCAACCTCCTGCCCAGCCCCATGCAGAGAAGATCCCAAGCAGCATCCTCATGTCCTCAGCATGTGGCCAGTGCAGAGCATCCCTTTGGAGAGCATCCAGCCTGGAGTCAAAAGACCCATGGAAGTGAAGAGCTTGCAGGTCCCAGGGCAGATTCTTCCAGTGACTCATTACTGTTAACTGCTGGAAATATGTCACTTATTTCCTGTCTGAACTGTCCCAGCTTCAGTTCAACTCCTGCTAGAGCAGAAGGTCTCAATGCGTAGTCTGCCAGGTCCCAGGAGCTGATGGACCACTGAGGGGTCTGTAAACCAGGAGACAGGCAAGCAGGGAAGGTTGCAAGAACATTATTTGCAAGTTAAGTTTCCTTCCTCAAAGCAGTTGGTTTTCAACCAGCTGGCTCCCAAAGGGCAAGTCTCAGCTCATGGGAGCACCTCCCTGTACCCCCTTTTCCTCGTTTCTGACCCCGCAGCCCAACACTTGTGCACAGATTTCTGACCAACAAAAAGCTGAAGTTTGCTCCCACAATATTTTAATGAGAACAATTTTATATTGTCATCAGCATCGGCTGCCACGGCAGCGAGACAAAACAGAGCTCACATTTTCCAGCTCGCAGGGATGCCAGCCTGGTTATCCGCGGCCAGAATGAGCTGTACAGACACGCAGCGGTTACAGCATCTCCTCTGCCACCACCCTTGCGCTCAGCCCTTCTCCCTCTGGTGGCAACGGGCTGGCCCAGACACCCTCCAAGTCCTGCTGACACCACCGACGAGCTACAGAAACACATGTACGTATGACAGCAATATGTCAGCTCCCAGCAGCTGAGCCCCTCCTGTCCTGGGGGATGCGATGGTCACCCCAAACTCCGTGTTGCATTTGGAAGGAGCATCTCCTCTCTGCAGCTGATATTTTTTCTTGCTGCTGCTTTTCTCCAGACCCCAAAAAGAAGCAACCTAAGGCGGCAGTGAAGCTTTTGAGAAGCTGGATGGCAGCTATATGCTTGGGGGGGGTAACGCTCTGTAGCGATTTGGGAAGGAGGGAGGAAGCAAAAGTTCGCTTTGTAGTGGGTGTTACAAAGCCAAGGAAGAATTATTGCATGCAGATGCACAGCTGGGAGCGAGGCAGAACATCGCGTCTGCTTGCTCTGATGGGCAGAGACGAGCTCCCCAAAGAACAGCACCCAGCATCCATGTGTCTATCTCTCCATTCACCCCATGGTCCCCACGGGTTGGGGGGGGTCCCCGTGGCACCCGGAGGCGGCTCCAGGTCCCCCCGCCGCCACACGGGGGCGCTGCAGCCCCGCGCAGGGAGGGGTGCGGTGCAGAGCGCCCCCCAAACCAACTAACCAAAACATCAAAAATAAGAAACAAATATAAAAACAGTGGATAAAATTTCCCTTGTGTCAACTGCATCCCCGTGTGTGCCAGAGAGGAGCAGTGAAACGCCATTACTTTTTCCAGGGGACAAAACCTCAGGGATGTTCACACTTGTAGAGCTGGCACTACTTGCTCTCCCTACAAGTCACAGGAATTCTAATTCCTTGAAAGAATTAAGGATATTTGTGTGGTGCGAGATGGAAGAGTCCCACGTGTGCTAGAAGAGATGGGAGATTTTGCACTGGCAGAGAAGGAGGAATGACCTGTATCGCAGGAGAGGTGCTAAAGGGGCATCGTGGCCCCAGACCCCAGATGGGGAAGGGAAGCAGCACAGGTGGGTAAGGAAGGGGCAACCCCAGAGCTCAGGGGTAGGAGGGACCCTGGGGCTGGACTGGCTGGAAGTTGCTTGTGGTGGGTTTTCTCTTGGTTTTCCCCCACCTCCAAACACCTTGGGCTCAGCAGGGCAGGAGGAAGACACATACTGGCAGCGTGAATCATATTCAGATATTTGGGCACCAAACTCTGTTGTTCTGCAGCCCCAGGTGGGTTTCACAGTGTTACCATTTAAGCTTTGAGCCAGGTGCGAAAACCAAGTTGTTGGCATCACACACACACCAAAACCCAGAAAGTGGGAGATGCAACCACAGTCCCCCCTCTCCTGGAGCTGCAGGGAGCCTGGGGACATCCTTCCCCCACACCAATGTGGAGCAGGAATCTGGGAGCTTCAGGATATTATTTGGGAACAGCCAGGGGGTGTTTTAGCTCATCACTTGCCCCGCACACAGCAAACACCACGGGCTGTGCTGGGGCTGAACCAGCAGCCGAGAGCCGGGCTCTGTCCTGCCTCCCACAAACCTCCGCAGCGTTTCAAAATAAGCACAATGGTTGGGCCTCTGAAGTTTGCCTTGTGGGCTTTTACTGTTTGTTTTTTTGGAGCCAGGAGGGTTCACGTTCCCAAGCTTTTCCCTGTAGCCAGGACAGTGTGGTTTATTTTATTTTATTTAATAAAAAAGAAGCAAGGAGAGCTCTGCGTGTAACCCCAGCTTCCCCGAGCAGGGCATCAGGCACCAAACAGGCAGGAGGAGGCTGGAGGAGCTGGCAGCTCTGGAGATTTGGGGAAGGGGCTGGTTCTGCAGCCCCATTTCTTCCTTTGCATGGCAAAAAAAATCTCAGTCCCAGCTACATTTCTAACCACAGCAACACGTACTGGAGAGAGTCCATTTTATAAAGCCACTGCCTTTCTTATTGTAAATCAAAAAGCATGAGGGAAAGGAAAAAAACCTACCAAGTGGAGTAATTTTGTCCATTTCAGCCAGGTAACACATACACCAATGGGGTAGCACCTCCCACACACAGTTTGAGAAAATAGGGGAAAACCAGGGAAATGAGGCTTTTGCTTCCCAGTAAGCTACCAGTAAAAGGAGGGAGTGCTGAGCTTGAGAAACACAGGCAGCTCCTCTGCAAGGTGTAAGCACAGAAATGAGAGCAACCACATCTTACCTGAACTTCTCCAGCGCTCCAGGATTTAAGACCCAGCTTGGCCCCATGGGGAAAAAGCATCTGGCTGAATGCAGGCAGGAGTGAAGAAAACTTGCTGGGACAAAGCATCTCATCCAGTAACCTGCTCTGGGGGAGCTGGGATGCAGGAGAGTTAGGGAACACCAAGCTTTGTAGCAACCTGCTGCTCTAGAAAGGAAAACTGAGCCCAGCAAGGCTCAGCTCTGCTGAATTTAAAGGATCAGCACAAATAATGCACACCTGGAAAACAGCTGTCTCTGCAGGGCAGGTGGGCCCCAAGGACAGGGACATCTCTTTAGGTGTTCTGGGGCCCTTCAGGCTCTGCAGTGGGGTTTAGCAAAGCGCTTTGCAGCTGGGGAGCCGTCCTGCTGGGGCTGGACCCAGCTGCTACCCAGCTGCATCTGCTGTTCCTGAAGGAAGGATGTATCAGAGCACAATGGTTTGTTTTTATTGGGAATATTTGCTTCCTGCCAGTAGGATGCATGTGCAGCAGCAGCAAAATGTACAGGAGTTCGGGACCTTGTGCACCATGTGAGGCAGAAAACGCTTGTTAAGGGGGGGATGTATTAACCAGACATCTGCTGGGGCTGTGTAAATGAGAAGTGGCCAAGAGCAAACTGCTGAACCCGCAGTCCTGCCCACCCTCCACAGCCCGTGGGCCTCGTGTCCCCTGCGGGACAGCAGAGCACTCTGCCCCAAACCTCAGCAAACAGCTTCGCCTAAGGGCACATCTAGGCTGAGGTCAGGAGTTACTGGTACAGAAGCTCCGACCTGAGCTGGGCAAGGGCTCAGAGCATCAGTCTGAGCTGGTGTTTCACCCCGTGATCTGTGCACGCTCAGTGAGGACTCGGGAAGAGCATCCCCGAGGACAGCGGGGTTAAGGGAACAGCTTTAGTGCTTAGGACAGGTGGAAGGGGAATTTATTTTCTGCTCATTTTGGTTTTGCCCTGTGACCTTAGTAAAGCTCTGCATGGAGGGAGAAGGCACTGAACAGCAGAGCCCTCCCCCTGCCCTGTCCTGCATTGGGATGCTCCACCGCATGCTGCTGCTGCCTGGACCAGCCCTCGGCACTTCGGGACAGCCGCAGAGCAGAGGAGCCCACGAGCGTTTGTCATCCTGCAGCACCCTGATCCCAGCCCCTCCTCTCCAACATGGTGGCTTTCAGGTGACACCGCAGAGCAGCGGTATTCAGGTGACACCGCAGGGCAGCGGTATTCAGGTGACACCGCAGGGCAGCGGTATTCTCCTGCAGGGAGGTTCAAAGCCACGCTGCTCATTTCCAGAGCTTTCTGCAAACACCAGTTAATCCCAGCTGCGCACGGCTCGGCAGCGGCGGACAGCAGGAAACAACTGAAACAAAACACCACCAAAGCGGTCACGGCACATTGCCCAAATAGTAATGGCCATCCTGCGGCCAGAGAAAGGCTACAAACAGAGGGGGAGAAATTCAGCCTGCTGCCCTGGGAGCGTTTTCAGCCATCAGCAGCACGTGAACACAGATATCGCCCTTGGGAGTAAACTCTGTTTGTAAACTGCAAACCCCCAGTTCTGTGTGAGCATCTCAGTCTTTCCCTAAGTCCCAGAGCTTTGTGTCCAGCTCTTGATGGGGAAGCAATTCCTGACGGCTGCTCCAGGCACATCCCTCTGAATCTTGCCACGATGAGGCCAAGATGGAAAAGCCACAGGTGCTGCTGGCCAGGAGGTGCTGGTCAGCGGCTGTGGGGTGTCTGTGCTGGGACAGGCGGCTCCTGCCTGCAGCGAGGCTCCTCGGCAGGACCTGTGTCCCGTGGTGTGAGATGAGGCAGCGCTGGGAGCACTGAACGCTTCAGTGGCTTCACAATGTCACCCCTGAGATGTCAACTCCCGCGTTATGCTGCCTGGCAGGCACCTGCCTCCTGTCCTCCTCAGCGCAGAGGGGACCTCAGGGAACCCCCTTTCCACAGACTCACACAGCTAGGGAGGAGGAGGGCGGCTGTTTTATAACCCCCCACTCTGCTATCACCCACGTCTGCTGACCAAAAGACTTTGTGAGACCCTCACGATCTTCTCTTCCTGATTCACGGGGTATTTGTGACCAAGGGGAAAGGGCACATATTCCTCTTCCCAGTTCCAAATGCAGTTGGGCCAGAAAACCTTCTTTTCTTCAATAAGCCCCTTCCTTGAGGGGCAGTTCGGGTGCTTTCCCCCTCCCACCCTTAGCAGGAGTGAGAGAAACCTGCCTCTGTCTCCCCTTCCCGCTCCATGGGGAGACGTTCCTCTTCTCTCTGATGACTTCCCTGCTCAATTTCGGTGGCACAAGACCTTTATCAAGGCTGCACTGAGCATCCCTGGGGTGCAGGTGGCCTCCCTGGCAGCCATGTACATACATGTACATACACACACACGTGCACACTCACACTCGCACACGCAGCACCCAGTCCAGCCGGGGGAACCAGCAGAGCGCAGGATGAGGGGGTTGGATGGTTGGTCTCGCTGGGGGTTACCAGTACGGGGTGGTGGCCAGGAGGATCTGCAGAGCCATGGAGAAGCAGGGCAGCTGTGCCACGCTGTAGGCCACCGAGCGCGTGGGCGCCTTCAGCTTCAGGAGGTAGGCGACGGTGTGGACGATGCGCCCCACGCAGAAGATGAAGAAGTGGATCCTGGCCACTGAAGGACTGGGATCCAGCAGCGAGTAGATGGCTCCAAGGAAAAGGAAGGGAAAGATGTTCTCCATGTCATTGCGGTGGGCCCTGAAAAGCGAAATAAGTTGGATTCTTCCCACCGAGCTTCTCTGCTGTCTCCCATCTCTGCCACCTCCCATCCCTGTGGTCTCCCATCCCTTCCAGCCAAAGCACACAGCCTGGGGTGCAGTTCCGTTGGATGGGGCGGCAGCAGACCCCAAAGGAGCCAGATCCCTCCTACACATGCAGGCAGCAGGATTTCACAGCCCGTGTTTCTCCTGTGGGATGCTCTTGACGCTTGCCCTCTGTGACTGAGACACCTTTGCCGTGACAGATAACAGCTCCGGTGTTAGAGCTTTCAAATAAACAAAGCAAAACAAAGCCCCTGCAAAGCTGTGAAAAGCTCAAAGCTGGTGCGACGCCAGCATGGCACAGCCCCAGATGTGGCCATGTTATACAATAATGAGGCCATTTCCAGATCATGCTTTCTCCAGAGAAGAAAGGATGGAAGGGTTCGTGGCTTCGTCCCTCTCCTAAGTACATCCAAATGGGACCGTGGAGGAGCGCCCCCTGCACCCCCACACTGTGCCAGCAGCACCTGCTTCATTGCAGCATAATCAAGCTGGAGGGACCACTGTGGCCATGTGGTGACACGGTGACACTGACGGGGCCAAACCCACACTCCATCTGAACATGCGCACATCACAGCATCACCTGCCACCACCCACATCGCTACCGAAACAGGATCTGGCCGTGCGTAGGCTCTGTCCCTCCTCTGCAGGGACCAGCCTTTGAAGTGCTGAGGCTGTCCTTGCCCTCCCATCACCTCTGCTTCTCCTTCTTTTGCTCCCTTGCAATGCGAGAGCTGCTTTCTGCAGTGCAGAATCCAGTCCTTCAATGGGGGGGACTCTCAGGTCAGTGGGGACAGATCTGGGCTGGAGAGCGACCCAGGCACAAAGTTCAGTTGCCTTTTCCCTGTTACCTCTAAAGGTTTGCATGGCAGAGATGAAGTCTTGATAAGAGCTGCCCTTGCTCCCCCTTCCTGTGCCCCAGGATGTTTGAATATTCACAAAGCCAAGAGAATATTTTAAGCAATTTCTGGCCTGAAACAAGGCCAAGATGCCTGTGCTGCTCTCCTGCACAAGCTGCATCACCCTTGTTCGGGGGAAACACCTTGGGTTTAATTTTTCTTCCCCAGGGCTGTGAGCAGATCTGCAAGGACCGACCCCGAGAGCTTTAACTGCACAAGTCAGATTCCAGACTTCCCCAGGTCTTTTCGGCAGCTCTGGATATTTATTTTTATGGAACTGTTTCTTTTCTGACTAATCAAATGAGGATTATTTTTACTATGACTAGTATTATTTTCTTTCTCTTAGCAAGCGAACAGCTTGTTTCCCCTCCTTCTCTCACTGCAAGCCCAGGGATTAGGTGGCACAGGATGTTTTTTAAAGCAAATCTTGCAGGCAGCAGAGGTGAGAAGCACAGTCTCCCACCCAGAGCTGGTGGCCAAGGGCTTGGTGACAGCAGGACACGGCTCCAGTCCCTTTCCTGCACGTCCCCAGTGATCCAGCCCAGCACTTGAGGCACCTCCTTCTGGGTAAGGGGGACAGAAAACCAAGCCTGGGGCTGAATAGCCCTGGGTTTTACCTCTGAGGAACTGTGAGCCCCACAGAAGAGGGGTGAAGAGTCAGAGTTTGCCCAGTTAGGGAGGCAGAAGTTATTGTCATCGTGGCACCCTCTTTGCAGAGCCCCAAACAGAGCGGCCACACTGGGACCAGTCACTCAGTTCCCTATCCAAGCTGCGTGGGGGTCTGGGGGTATTTGGGGTCATGTCAGAGCAGGACACAAGGAGCCTTCAGGTGTGGGTACGGGACAAGACTTGGGGGACTTTGAGCATCTAGGAATTAGTTTAATTGTGCCAGAGTCAGATGCCAAACCTGCCTCCTTCCTTCTGTCCCTGCTCCAGTGCACCCCATTAAAGATTAAACCGCTCTAGTGTGCAGGGTTCCACATCCAAGCTCCAGGCATTTAACCCATCTAGGTAATTACTTAATTAATGAATCCTTTAGCTTCCCACTGCTGCTTTGCAGCAGCTCCCAGGGCCCGTGTACTCGCCTGCGGCACCGCTCCACGTCGGGGTCCTCCCGGTGGTACTGCAGCCCCCCGTTGCGCAGCGCGTCCTCCGGGTTTGCAAACGCCTGCAACAGAGAGGCTCTGTAACATATGTGCTCGTGATGTTTTCTGGATCTTGACAGGTAGAAGCTTTACTCCCAGTCTTTAAGACCGGTGGGGATTTCTTCCTGCCCAAGGAGAGCTGTCAGCCTAAGTTTCTCACCACCCTTCACAAGCACAAGAGCAGCTGCACTTCCATGTACACCATTCTGGGGGTTAAATCTTGCACCTCCCGATGGGTTTTCCTTATCCTCTGACAAACCCAACTCTGCCCAGTGAGCAGATCCCAAACTCGGGGCTTCAAGGGAGCTCCAGCCTGATCCCAGTCCATTCCTGGCCGTGAAACGCACATAAAGCAGACTCTGCCAACCACCAAATGAGCTCACCGCTGGCACAGAGCTTGCAGACACTGAACACGGCATCCAAAAGATAACCGAGACCGGCAGACTAGTTCAACCAACTGAGGAAGGATATTCCCCGGCTGGCTTTTTTGGCAGAGATGCTGGGTGAGTGAAACCTGCCCCAGGGGAATCGGATCCTACACTAATAAACGTACAAATAAAAATGATTTAGATGAGCTCCCCACCTATGCTCAGAAGCTGTTCCTCAGGGACCTGCTTACAAGCGGCAGCTTCACTTTGCAGCCTGGAAAGGACCCTGGTGCTTGTTTTAATCATGTTACAAGCCCCAACTGTCCCAGGGCTGGAGCATCGTTTAGAAAAAAAGGGGAGAAGCCAAATCACCCATTACAATGATGCTACAACACAGGGAGATCTACTTCGTGTTTTATCTGAGAGCAGAAATCTCTCCCTTCTGCTCCACCGATGTAGTTGAAAACTTCTCGAATACTTTAAAACAGGTTTCACAGACAGCTGAGTTTTGCCACAAGCTCAGTTTGGGCTGCAGGCGATACAAGGTCTGGTTAACCCCGTCTCCCAACAGCAGATTGAGCTCCTGGTCCTCCCTGTATTTTCCCCTGTGTCCCAGGACCATTTCCTCCAGCTATTGTGTTTATTCCCCATGACTTTCTGCTCTCCTGGAGCATTCACATACTGATTCGGCCTCTGAAAGCTCGAAACCTTCCTTTTACATTGCAAAAAAAAAAAGGACCATTGCAATTATTTGTTCTTAAACCATTTTCCCCTTCCTTCTTTTCTTCCAGACACGGCAAATGAAGTGCAAACAGTCTCTTTGAGGAAGCAGCTCACCTGCATGGCACTTTAGATCTGAAATTACTATTTAGATTGGGATTCAGAAATTATAAACACCAAGCTACAGATGGTAGAAACAAACAAAAGGAGCCAAAGAGAAGCGAGATATTTATCTGCCACAGCTATGGAACATGTTTTACTTTCAACTTAAGTCAAAGAAAACTCAGCTTGCTTCAGGAAAACTTTGTCGGCCTCTACAGAAATTAAAAAAAGAACAAAAAAACAAAAAAATAAAGAAGAACCACAGAAACCGAAGAAAAACGCCAGAAAAGAAGAAAAATGGAAAGTAGAACTTACCTTCTTTCTGAGTCTCACTTGTCCTGTAATGATGGCCACAACATACATTTTTAAAATCAAGATCGTGCTGTAGAATGCAAACGACATAAGCACTTTGTTTTCCATCGTTCTGGGGAAGGAGCCGCCCGGTCGCCTGCTGCAGTCCCAGCCAGCGGAGATCCTGCGGGGCTGTGAGAGGGCTCTGCGGGACAGGGCAGAACAGCCACCTTTAAACACCACAGAACCCACAACTGCTTCTCCAGCAAAAGCCCCCAGCCCCCATACAGCCCTTTGGGATGGGCAGGAATAAACCAGGCAGCAGAGCTACCGGTGATTGAGCCCCAGAGCGGGACACGGAGCAGCTCCTCGCTCCCTGCCACCCCCAGCGCCGTGGGGATGTGATGACCCAAGTTGGGACACCGGCACCTCCACCTTGTGAGACACAGCTCGACCTCTTGTCTCCCTAAACCAGCCCATCGCCATCCCCCGGCCCCACGTCCCCTCCTGTTTGTGCCCCGAGGGACAGAGCTGCCCAGAGCATCCCTCGCCCAGGGATACGAACTGAGCAGCCCTGGGAAGAAGGAGAAGTTAAGAAGAACGTCGGCACCTACCTCAGCCGCATCCAGCCCGTGCTCTGCGCTCCCTCCGTCCGATCCCACAGCCCACCCCTCCGTGGCAGCACTCCCAGCACTCCCAGTTCCGCCCAGTGTGGCCAGCCCTCCCCTGCACAGCCACCTGCCAAGGGACGGGATGGAGGACAAGGGACAGAGCTGTCCCTCAAACCATCACCCGGGGGTCTGGGCTGCCCCCCGGTTGGGAGGGGAGCACCCGGAGGGACCAGACTGAAAGCTCAACCAGCCAAATCACTGACCTCAAAGCCCCAAACCTGCGAGCAGCAATAAACTCCAGCCTGCCCAGCCCCAAAACCAGCTCGTCCTGGTTTTCTCCGAGAGGGTGAATCAGGGCAGCTGGGTTTAATTTTGTCCTCAGTCTAGAAAGTGGTGTTTGAATTTGGAGCTGGCTTTTCCCCCGCCATCAAACACTGGTGAAGAAAGAGCAGGATCTCAGCCTCTGCAGGCAGCTGGGCTGCTCTTCCAACGCAAACCTTTAACCCCTTCTTCCCCAGCACCAGCATCAGCAAATCCCCGGTGAGCCAGCAGTGCGGAGCAGACTGGAGCTCTCCAGTTTATTAGTGTTGAAGGGCTGGACTTAGACACTTCAGGCAAATGGAAACTGTTGCAGACTGAGTGGAAAATGAGTGCTTTGAGGATGTGAGCAGTTTTTAATTCACTGACATGTTGGAATAAAGAAAATACAAAAGTTTCAAGCCAGAAGAATACCCCAAAAAGCAAAGAATAGAGTACAAGGGTTTGTCATTTACAAAACAATCTATCAAAGCGTTGGTGATTCTAGGACTGGTTTTGTTCTTCAAGGCTTTTTAACTTTTTAATTGCCATTGAACAAAATTAATCCTGTCCTTTCCAAGAGAGTCCAGAGTAACCCAAGAGGAGCATCGTGTTCAGCCCAGGACCAGGCTCTGGTCCCATCACTACAGACCCTGTTGCCCAAGGACAGGTTTGTCCCCAGCAATGGGACACTGGTGACACCTCACTCCCTGGAGAGAATGGGCTACAGGAGCCTTTTTCCTGGTGTGCTGGTGTGAATTTAAAGCAGCCTCGTGTTTGGGGCACAGCAGCCCCGGGTCCAGGTGATACAGAAGAGGTTTTGCTCCTGCCACGCTCAGCTCAGACACAAGCTGTTTGCTCCAGCCATCCCCGCCAAGGGCTGAGCAATTTCCCTGCCCATATCGAGCAGATGTCCATCTTTCCTTCCTTCCACCCCAGCCTGCCCAGCTCCAACCCCTGTGCTGCTCCCAGCCTGGCAGGGCAGGGCTCAAAACCAGAAAGACCCTCAAAGCACACAACACCCCTCCCGGCATGGAGATCTGCAAATTCTTTGTGTTTGCCTCCGGATTTCCCTGCCCTGATGCTGCAAACCCGAAGATGCCGCACTGCTCATCATGATGGGGCTCAGCCCCATGACATCCGAGTGTGCAGAGAGCCTTTGCAAATCCCAAAACGCTTGGTTTCAAGGGAGAGGTACCTGCAGCTGGTCACCACCACCCTGGCGTCAGGGCGGCTGCACAACAAGTCCCGGCAGAGCCCAGCGTGGAGCTCGGCATCGAGCGTCTCCATCGGGTGCTTCCCCATGGCTGGGAACGGGGACACCAGGACAGGCAGCAGCCACGTGGGTTCAAACACAGCAGTAAGGGCTGGGGTGTTCACCCTCGACCCCACTCCTGCGTTGCCACCAAACTGCATCCAACCCCACTCACATCTCCCTGGAGTTGGGTGGAGTATTATAAACACCACAGTGCCAAGCATGAGCAGTCGATGGCAGAGCCACATCCCCAGCACTGCTCCTTCCCTTCTCCCCTCTCTGTAGCTGATAGGGAGCAGACCCGTAGTGGAAAAGACCTCGGTGCTCAAGCATTGGGGTGGTGCAAGGGCCCAGGATGAGACTTTCTCCATCCACCCCTTCCCCAGCTCTCCCAGAAGCCTGGGGCTGGGGCAGGTAGCCAGACCCTTCACCACCACATCACACCCTCTGTGGAGCCACTCCAGTTTTTACCAGCTGAGGATCCAGCCTGCAGGCTCTTCGGCAGCGAGACCTTTTTCCTTCGGCACCTTCTTCCCCTCCCGCGGCAGCCAGCACGCCTGGCCGAGCAGCAGGAATACACACAAGCTTGGTACCACCTGCAGACAAGCCAGGACTTCTCCTGCCAGCCAGCCAGACTTTCTCTTTCTCAGCATTATTCAGGCGCTGGCAGGAAGCCCTGGACAATTCACACCAGTAACTGGCACAATTTAAATAGATTGGAGTGAACAAGAAGCAGTTCGTTTAGGCGTAAGCCCCTGGGACAGACCCAGGCGTGGGCATTGTAAGTGCTGGGCAGGCTCCATGGAGCGTAAAACCCATGTGAGCAAAGAAAGTAAGTTTGTTTTGTTTGGTTTTGGGTTTTTTTTGCATGCTTATGCATTTCAGACCCTTTCAATGTTACACAGACCCGAACTCCAGCAGGAAGGACAGGTGTCTGGGGGGGGATGAGGGCAGAAGGTGCCTGTGCAGGCCGGTCTGATGCTCCCATGATCCCAGCTCCTGCTCGATTTGTTGGCTTTTGGGGTCTCACACTACGTAAGACACATCCACAGTCGCACCTTCCCGGCTTTCCTGAGCCAAGGCAACGCAGCTCCCATGAGCACGTTCAACCATCCCAATACTCCGAGCGGAAACAGGCTGTTAACATTAACAGTTTGATCCTCCTCCACAGATCGCATCCTGCCAGGGCAGAACCATTGCCCGAAGAAGAGCAGGCCCTAAGGACAGTACATCTTCAAACTACAAGCTGTGCCTAAAGCCTTTAGCACAAGAGGTCCCAGCCCAGGACAAGACATACCCAAAATCAACACTGCTAGCCAAAAACACTGAATTTTTGTGGAAATGATGAATAAGAATCAGGCTCAGGCTTTGAAAGATTTAGTCATCGGGTTAAACTGACCCCAGGAGCTGTAGTGAAAAGATGGTGGGTTTTGCAGGGAGAGGAACTGAACAGCGGCAGGCAGAAGGAATGAAAAAGTCATCAGAGACGCTTGAGAAATGCACTCAAAAATAGAAGTCTCTAATAACAATCCTGCTTTGGAAGGATTATGGAATAAAAACCACTCTCAATTCCTGCATGGGTTGGTATTTGTTTGACCAGCTGAATTACACATCAGTGTTATAACTACATATTTTTCTACTATCACTATGCTGGGGAATTTCCTGGTGGCAGCTACATGAGAAGGCTGGTTGTGTAACAAATCCTTGTCAATGGGGCACGAGCACACATTCCGGGGTGGCACAGCCTGGGCTCCAATGCGATCTCCAAGAGCAACTGACGCTTTGGGCAATTACAGCTCAGAGTCCCACAAATTTTCCCAAACAAGCAATTACATCCCACAGCCCAACCAGGCAAAGAGCCTGAGGCGACGGAGCAGCCCAGAGGAGACAGCCAGACGGGTGGCACTTCTCCAGCATCCTCCCATGTGCTGCTGGAGAGGGTGCAGAGCCCAGCTGAGCTCTTGCAAGCCCAGGGCTCCAACCAGTGCTGAGCCATATTCCCGGCTTGTTCCCACACTCCTGCAGGCACCGGTGCCCTCCTTCTCTGCCATTTCTACTTACTTTTCCCAGCATGAAGCCTCGGAGCCTGCAGACATGCCCTGCCCCAGCGATCGCTTGCCCTGGGCTGCACCCAGCCCTGGGAAATCCAGCTGCCCACGGGAGGTTGTGCTGCGTCGGTTCATCAAACACAACCACGTTTTCAAGTAAAGGCATGAGCGGTTTAGCTACTAATTAAAGAGAAAAGCACTCCACCTGCATTCATTCCTCAAGCCTGCAGGAAAAGTCACATCCCCGTGACGCACCTTCTCCCCCAGATGGATGAAATCCCGTTGCTCCACCTGCAGCTCCTCGTCCCCCTGCCCTAGGGCTCCCTGCAGCAGGCAGTATAGCAGAATATACAGCAAAGTCCCTCCGCAATGAAAGCACCAGTGTCTCCTGAAACATACTGCAAAGCCCCTCAGCAATGAAACCACCACCATTAGCATCTCCTAGAACAAAGAGGATGCTTCAGCCTTTGGCAAACTCTGGTAGATTTTTGCCTGTTTTGCATTTTAAAGCATTTTTCCCGCAACTGTGCTGGCTGGAGCTATCCGAGAGGCCTCAGGCATGAGGAATGTAGGCTCAGGCTCTATCAAACAGTCCTGCACGCTCCAGGGATGAGATGCTTGCAGCAGGAGAGGCCCGGGGAAGGGGAGGGGTACAGCGGCTCCGGGTGTCGGGCAAGGAGGAGCAGAAGAAGCTGCTGTTCCTCAGCCAGCCCAGGACAGGGACCAGGCCCACGGCCAAGTGCGAGGCAGTGGCACGTCCTCCTGTCTTCTCCTTCCAGCTCCATCCACCGCCCCTCCTGCCCGCTCCCAGGCTGCTGCCCAGCTCTCCTGCCACAAAGCGGCTGCAGGGGGGTCACTGTGTCCCTTGCTGCTGTGACAGCGAGGAGATGCTGGAAGAGAGGTCATCAGGCTGTGAGCATGTGGGAGGCAGATTATTTTCTCTTATTCTGAGCCTCACATGGATTCACGCCTGGGCTTTCTCTTAGAGGAAAGAATTCCTTGGCCACGCTGCTCTGTGCCTTCAGGGATGCAACCCAGCTGGGAGAGGGGCCGAGGGAAGCTTTTTCTCCTCTCCCTTGCTTTCTCCTTCTGAACCAGCAGCGTAAAAGCTGGATTTAGGCAGAGCTGCACCTGCCATTGATGCCATGGGCAAAGGTTGGACACAGGGGTCAGGGCTTGGGGTGTGCGGGGAGCCGGCGTCTCTCTCACTTTGCCACACCGCAGCAACTCGTGATGTGTTTCTTTTCCCAAGAACCAGATCCCATCAGCGGTAAACAACAGGCAAAAAACCACTTATGCTATTGCCCAAAAAGAGGGAGTTTCCCCGCCAGGCTGGGAGAGAAAAGAAACAAATCCTGCTGCCAAAAATTTCAGAATTGGAAAACATTTCCTAGGCTTCAAGCATTTGCAAAACTACAAAGTAAATAGAGATTTCCTGGTAAGATGCACTTGAGCAAGAGCAAAGGTAAAGGATACTGCGTGGTCCTGCCTCCACATGCTTTTTCATGGAGAAATGGGAATCAGGACACGTTTTACAGCCTTAAGAGCACTGGCTCACTCACAGGGCTGGGAGAGAAAGCAGATGTGGTCCCAGATTTCAGCCTTATGGAGACCTGGCGTTCAACAGCACATGAGCAGCTTCGAGGAGAAAAGCAGAGAACAAACCAAGATGGCTTTTCTCATCTTCAGTGCCTGACCAAGGGCACATCCACAGGGCTCTGCTCACACTCAGAAGTGCAACAGCTTCAGAACAGGGGCCTCTTTTGGCACATGGGTACCTCCTAGCTGTTAACCCTGCCCTGAAACTCAGTAAGAACAGCAGGCTCCAGATATCGCCCATTTTAGAGCCTTTTAAGTCCTGTTTTCAACAGAAAGGCATTTTCAAGTTGTCACAGAGACATGGAAACCTAGGACAAGAGGGAATGGAAAGGCCATTCCTAATCCTGTCCCTAATCCCAGCTGAGAGTGGCTACACCATTCTGGTGAGACCAACTCCAAGGAGAACCTTCCTTCATGACCTTGCCATAGGGCTTCACCCACCACAAAGCCTTCCAAAGCACGGAGCTTATTGTTAAGACCCCAAGTTCTCTGCATATCCGCCATCACCCCTAGACTAAACAGCAGCAATTCCTCCCACCCTCCCTTATAGGTCATGTTTTCTAAATCTCTTTATCACACATGCTGATCTCCTGAATGCTCTCACCTCTCTGAGCAAGGTCCTCAGCAGCGGGAGGGTGCTGGGCATCCCAGAGCAGCAGATCAGGGTCCCCTTCTCACGAGACCTGACTCGGGCAGAAGTCAGAGCTTCTCGGTAGTTTGAGGTTTCTTGAGTTGGGTCAATTGTCAGCCTTTAGGTATTCTATTCTATTCTATTCTATTCTATTCTATTCTATTCTATTCCATTCTATTCTATTCTATTCTATTCTATTCTATTCTATTCTATTCTATTCTATTCCATTCCATTCTATTCCATTCTATTCCATTCTATTCCATTCTATTCCATTCTATTCTATTCTATTCTATTCTATTCTATTCTATTCTATTCTATTCTGTTCTGTTCTGTTCTGTTCTGTTCTGTTCTGTTCTATTCTATTCTATTCTATTCTATTCTATTCTATCCTATCCTATCCTATCCTATCCTATCCTATCCTATCCTATCCTATCCTATCCTATTCAGGTGTATGTTAAACCTTCCCTTTCCTTTTCCCTGCACTGTGTGATGCACAATGCATCTTTTGGGCTTGCTTCAGCATCTCAGCAGCCAGGAGAAAGGTGATCCAGGCCTCAACTCTGATGTTTTTAACAAACACCACCCCATGCGATGCTAAAAACATCCTTCCCATAATCAGCCTGGAAAGCAGGGAGTAATTTAGCTGTACTATTGACAGCCCCCATTGCCCGGAAGCTTTTTATTGCGTTGTTGTCTCAGCTGCCCTCTTGCTCAGAGCGGTGGGAGCCCGCACAGTGTGACCCAGGCTGGAATCACGTCCTAAGGCAGCAGAGCAGGAGATAAGGAGAAGGGAATGAAGCTCACAGGCCCCTGCCTGGACATCAGAGCAGGGATTCCATACCCTGTGCAATGCAAGATCTACTGCACTTGAAAGCTAAAAACAGCGCATATTTCCCAAAGCTGCAGTGAGAAAAGGGAAGGGGATGTAGGACCATACAATCGCCCAGCGTGATTCCCAGACTTTATCAAGACCAGAATTTGGCCTCAATGATGCAAGGAAGTAGAGAAGCCCCTTCACACACAGTGATGCTTGGACTAACTGTCCTAAGATTTTTCTTTCCCTCCTGAATCAGCAGGACTCCAGGAACCTGCCCGGGTCTCACGCTTTGGTTACTCTGCTGACTTGTAACCTATGTCCTCACATCCACGATATGTGCCCAGAAATCTGCTCCATCCCATGTTTATCCAACCCTGACTGCTCTCCGCAGCCCACCATGAGGAGATACACGCTCATTACAAATATTTACAGATCAGCAGAATGCACCTCCCTAGCACAGCACGTTTCTGCTGACAGTGCCACCAGCTCAGCCCAAACAGAACACGAAGTGCTGCCCCGCTGCCAGGAGAGAAGCCGGACCCAGGTGGGAAGGCAGCCGTGCGATGGGTGTAGGGACAGGACACTACGCGATATTGCAGCCACATTCGCAGGGCTTGAGCTGTCGCACAAGGAGCCAGGAGCTCGCTGGTTGTACCAGCCCTTAAGCTTACCAAGGTTTCAAGGTGGGACAAGCCCCTATGGTAGAGAGCAATGTGTTGAGGCTCTCTGGCCCCATAAACCCCAGTTCATCCAGTTTTCAGAAGTCAGAGATTAACTTAAGCTCTGAATCACAAGATCTAATTCCCTTTCTTGCAAATTTCTTGTCATACATGATGGTAATGCTTGATAATTACATGCGTCAAGTAGCTGTGCAAACTGCTAAAATTAAATTACCTCCTGGGACAATGAGTTCCATGATGAAACGCAACTTGGATTAAGACAATAATGATCCTTTTATGGGCTCTCCTTCCCCTCTTGCTCATGTCATGGAGAGACATGCAGTGGGGTAAAGAACAGCAGCTCTTGCTCAGCTTTGCCCAGCGTACTCCTTCAAGACACAGCTGTGAAATCACCTCTTACTCAGCTTCACCACAGTCACGTTCACTTTCATCTCTCTTCAAAGGAGATTCCTCCATGCTTTTGATTATCCCAGTCATACTTTCATATTTCCCTGCAAGGCTGAAGGCAGCAGATGACCAGCACAGCAGCCAACTCACCCCTTGCACTCCAACTGTCCCTTCGGCCTCCTAATAGCTCGTTTTTATTCTAAACACCACGAGTTTTCACTGAGGGGTTTAGGATGACTCCACACTAAGTTATTTCGTTCTCTGGAGGGGCTGCTCCCAAACTGAAGGAATTCCAGTTATGTTCTTACGGAAGACAGCCCTGGGACACTCACTCCACAGCAACAGATTTGGCTTCTCATCTCTGTTCCTTCGGGGCTTTTCTGTATCCTCCAGCACGGTCTGGTCTCCCCTCTCTCTGTTATTCACGTGGACTTAACATTGTTCTTCGTAGAGCACGTCCATTCTCCTGTTTTCAACTCGTTCCAGCTCACTGCTGGCCACACAGTTCCCAGCTCTCAAACACACATTTAAACAATAGCTGGAAACCGAAGTCTTACGTGCAATCTTTTATTTTAGCAGAACACATTTTTCTTCCTGTTAGATAACATCCATGCTGGAAAAAGGACCTCACAATCTCAGCTCCCTTCCTGATCCCCCATCTTTGTTTAACATCAATTAATGTGTCTCTATATGTAATGTATGGCAGTGATACTTCCCAGGTTGTTCAGAGTAAGATATGAGGCATGAATTAACAGGTTCCCATACAGCATTTCAGCTGGACATTGCAGAAATGAAATAAAAACCTCTCACCTGGTCCTGCATAAATAGAGGGACACATTTCTGAACACTGAGACCTAGCAACAGCTGCCCAACAGCTTATCATCTCAGGGTTTCACTCTGCGCTGGAGTCCTGCTCTACGAGATGCTACTCTGGGTGACTTCTTCACAGTTCTTCCCAGCACCAGGGGCAGAAGAAACCACACAGAGGTTAGAGACGGACTGGAAAGCTCCCGACGGCGAGTCACCAAGCAGGAGAGATGCCTTGGCCGTCCCGCACCGACAGCCTGATGTCGAAACCACAGAGACGGGCAGACCTGGTGCAGTTTCCAGGAAGCCTCGTCACTGTGGTCTCCAGAGAAATCATCACATCCCTCCGTGCTCAGGACACCTCACCGCTGCTGCCGAGGTTTGCTGGCTGCTGGCGCCTGTTGTTCTCTGGTCACAGATCCCCTCTGAAGCTCTCCCACAAACCAGGAGCCTACGGAGGCATTGCTGTCCCGCAGCCTTCGCTGGATAACTGCTTGGTGCTCTTCTCTTGCTTTGCAACCAGCTGGTAAGTACCAAACCCAGCTCCATAACCTCCACAGCCCTCCAAGGGCAGCCAGACCTGGCCTGCCTGAACAAACGGAGGAATGATTGCAGCAGCAATTAGTTGCTTTCTCCTCCTTGCTCCTCAACACGAACTGATTAAAACCAGGCAGAGGTCTTTACTCAAGCACGTGTTGGAGTCAGAGGAGCAGGGATAACTGAGGCATCAGTCAGAATAGCTGCTTTGTAAGACTAATTTTAGTGACCTGTATTTATGGCTCTACCACAGGAGACGGGTGAAAGAGCAGGGTGTTTAGTTTTGCAAACCTCAAGCCAAACGCAGCTTCTTATTCTAGTCCAGCCCAAAACCTATTGAGCACTTTAAAATCCTCTTTCACCTAAGGGTCCCTAAGCGTTGGATGGGAATGTCTGCTTAATACACCACCACCTTATGTACTTTGGATGAAACACAAGCCACTGGCCACATCAGAGCCCATGACAGGAGTGAGGGCACAGCATTACTCATGCCCTATAATCCTCTTGCTGGAGCAATCCTCCCCTGCCATGTAGAGCATTTCACCAAGTTCATTCTTCATCCCTTTCACACAGGTTTTATCCCTAAATTATTATTTGCAACAGAATTGAAGTTTTCAGGTAGAATATGGGCTAGAGTTTGCCCATTAGTTCTTGTTCTCTCAATGAGAGGTATTGCTACACACAGCACTGGGGCTCACACGAGAGCCACTCCAGCTGCTTCCAAGCCAGCCCAGAGAACAAATCCAGAAATCAGATCCCAGCCCCAGGCTGGAGCCCCATCAAACAGGAACAGTCTCCAGTTGCGGATTCTGAGCTCGGTTTTGAAAAGAAGGGAAAAAAACATAAGGCAGGATTGAGGTGGGTGAAATCAAACTCTCAAGGCATCCCCACTCCCCTTCTTCCCAATGAGGAGCCCACAGCACAGATAATGTGACTTATCCCATGCTGCTCAGAGCTGGGTGACAGCACCTTGGCCTGACCCCCGAACAATGCAGTCCCCAGATCTAATCACTAAACCACAGAGGATGTCTGCACCAGGAGTGTTTAGTTTACAAGTCAAAACAGAGCCTAACTGCCAGCGCGTGAGTGCAACCCGATAGCCTGGCCACTGGGGCTATCGCTACCAATTCATACATTATTCACCTCCGCCTTGCACAACACAGGACCTGAAATCAGAACCCAGAGGCAATTAGGCAGGAGCAAAGCCAGCTCTGCAGCAGGAGGGGTGAAAAGGGGAGGTTTGTAAAACACCCGTCCCACACCCTGCTCATTTTTCCCCAGTTCCTGCCCCTAGGGCGCCTCTCTTGGCTGCCAGCCCAGGTGGATTTGCATGGTCCATAGGTGGCTGATGCCTATGTGCACCTGGCTTTGGGTGATACCATCAGACCCTGAGCTGCCGCATCATCTCACCCTCGACAGGGGACACCCAGACCAGCACATAAAACACCCACCTGAGCCCCAGTGTCCTTGCAGCTTGGGTATTTAAACTCCTAACAGAAATTTCCTCCAAGCTTGGCACCAAATCCTCCATGAGCTTGGAGCGTGTCCATGCCAGGAAAGTCCATTTTAGAAACGGATACCTGTTAAGATCGTCCAGATTAAAAGATTAAAAACCTCTGTTGTCCTCAAACCCTCTCACTATGGTAGTCCTGACGTCTGTTCATATGAACAGGAACCTGTCCTTTCTCCCAAAGCCACAGGGCTGCCTCCCTCCGTCCCTTCTCCCTCTGGAGCACACAGAGGGCTGTGAAGAGCAGAGCCCGTTTGGTTGCCGGGCACTTAAATAACTCCTTGTTGTTCTGAGAAGGGCCTTCTCCATCCACCACTGCTTGACGGAGTGGGTACGACCAGAAGATCAAACAGGTTTCAGCACCAGGTCTCACCATATAAAGAGCAAGAAGTGTCCTGCCAGCTTGTCACCTTGCACTTTTATCCGCAAAATATTACCTTTCAAGGAAGTTCCCACGGGAGGAAAGAAATGTGAGATGGCCACTTCCCTCACCCACACCAATGCTATAGATCAAGCATGGCTTTAAACACCACCTCTCCCTCTACCAGGTAACATGACCTGCATCACTCCATCTACCGAAAACCACTTGATATCAGACTAAAAATCACATTTGTCTCCCTCTGCAGAGATCACCATCCTTCACCAGCCCCGGTAAACCTTGGTTGATGCTCAGCTGCTGTAGGATGCTCTGGGTGGGTGCCGTACCAGTGCAGACCAGGCAAAGCTCTGGTCCAGACCACCACTGCATCCAAACCCATATTTGTTCTGCTTGTACAGCACGGTGAGACTCTGGTCTCTGACTGCAAGAAGGGCTCAGGCAAAAGTGATTTATGGTTGGGCATCCAGAAGGGAAATCCTTTTCTCTTGTCTTAGGGAAGAAACTCTCAACTGCGTTTTTTAGAGACAGCGTCAGATCAAAAAAACCCAACCAGTACATCAGAATTTTGAAAGGGTTCAGACATGATCAAAGGAATTATTTCACACAGACAGATTTATTCGGACATGTGTATGATGCTCCACTTCACTCAAATCCCAAGCTCCTCCATGTCGTTCTTTGTCGGACTGTCCCTCCTCACCCAGCACAGCAGCACACACTGACCCCAGGGACTCTGTGATTTATACCCCAGACAAGGATTTTTAACCCTGCCCAAGGCAAATCATGGCTCAAGCTCTTGAGTAAAGATTTCAGAGACAGAACAGAATGCTAAACCCTTTGCTAGGAAATACCATGTTAAGAAGAACTTTCATCATCTGCAGACCTCAATTTTCCTACCTGCAAGAGAAGGATGACAGTCTCTTGACTCCCTGGGTGTTGCTAGGATTAGACAGTGTTTGCTCAACAATAATGTAGATTTTGGTGTCTTGTGTTATTGCTACTGTCACATTATAGAAAGGTCAATGAACACATTTCAGTGAGTCAGAGCCTTCCCACAGCATTAGCGAAGCCCTCAGAGCTTAGCCAGGCTCTGTATTTGGATAAAACCCACCACAATCCCACCCTGAAAAGATCCCAATGTACGTCAGCGTGGCAGCCCTTTCCTGTCACTGCCTCATCTCTGCGTTTAGGATAAGAAGCACTTGGAGGATGACGCTGAAATTGGAGGGAAAGAAAACAAACCCAAACCACACATACGGAAGGAAAAAAAAAGGAAAGGTAGAAATAAACCAAACTTCTCTCAGAAAAACTCCGAGCGTTAGAGAGTGTCTGTGCGGAGCCGGAAGGCAGGGAGAGAGGATGTGTGTTTAGGTAGAAATTAAACTGAGCACAGGGAAAAATGAGTCTCCCACTTCTTCTTCTCCAATTAGAAACCTTCAGCGAGAACCTCTTGCTGGCCCAGCACCTCATGTACAACAGCAGCCATGTTACCAAACTTCCTTCATAAAGCACTTGGAAATATTGAGGACCTTATACATTCTCCAACAAAAATACTTTTTTTCTGGGAAAAGCATTGACTCATTGATCCTACAGTTCTTACCTGGAAAGCTCTAGCACCCCGTGACCTCAGGGAGGGCTGCAGCGCGGGTTCTGAGCACACTGTCCCCTGGCTGCAGACACGCTGTTTCTTGGCTCTCTGGCGAGGTATGTGGCCTCGTGATCAGAAAGCTGTGCTAACCAGCCGTATCCCAAATTCTCCAGGCTCTCTGCCATGGAGCTGCGAGCCCAAAGTCCTGAGAACGCTGACTTTAAACCAACAACATACAAATCAAACTGACAGAATCTAACACACTGAAAGCAGAGTAAGGCCAGGCAAAGCTCGCAACGGGGACTTTCTGCTCACCCTTGGACTTAAGTACTTGACCTCTGCATCCCTGTGCAACACACCCACCCCATCTCCACTGCCTCCCCTGTCACAACAGCTTTAGCACTCTGATTTACTCACTGCAAACACCCCATATCCTCCAGCCCATAGCACCGCTCCCCAAAACCTTCCCTCTTCCTATAATCCCCCCACGTGCTTACCTCTCCCACACCCTCACCTTCCCACCACACACTCCCACCGCTGACCAACACTGCAAATCACAGACACCCTAAACTAACTACCGCACACCAAGCGCTTTTTGGAAGTTCTTCTCTGCTACACATCTTCAGTATTGTGGCAGCTGATCCAAGATGACCCACTGCTGGCCGAGCAGCATCCCGTGCTGGGCAGGGGCACCAGTGCGAACACAGGACAAGATGCCAATTCTGGACCCAGGGCACAGGAGGGTGTTGAGATCAGAAGAACAACGTGCTCGTCAGCACAACACAACAGGCAGCGAGACGTTGTACCGTGGACTGTGTGTTGCGGGGTCTGTGCTCCACTTGGAGCTTCCAGACGGCTGTTCAAGGAAATTGCCATCAATGTCAGCCGCACCACCGCTATTAGACATCTCATCCGTGTCCGGGCCCAGCTTGAACCCATTTAACTTGTAAGGGATAATGAGATAACAGCATGACATGCTGCAGCTGAAGGTTATTTAAACACCCATCTGGTACCTGTTATGCAGCATACATCCTATAGTTGTATAGGAAATATATGCCACCTCCCTCCCACATGGAAAGAAGATCTATAGATGTGTCCTGTGCTACCCCTTCTTTTTGCATAGATGAGGTAATTCTCCTTCTCTCTGTTGTTTCTAGCATATTACTTTGCATTTCCTATCTGTGTTACGGGAGATGCGGTCTCTCCGAGGGTGGTGATACCCTGTGAAAGGACACAAGACCACAACGAAATATTTACTGCGGACACCTCATTGCTCCCTTCACACATCAGTCAGAAGGGGCTCCACACCACCCAGGTTTGAAAGGGCAGACCACAAACAGCGAAGCCAAGTCACCTTCTGCAAGACACAAGTTGGAACTACACTTTGTCCCAGAGAGACGCAGGGGTGACAATGGATTTCAGACCTCATGGGACCACGCTCCATTTCTACAGAGGAACGGCCAAACACCTGCTGAAGCCTGTGAGGTGAGCAACGCATCTGCTGGCACCGTTAATTCAGGTGTACAGAGAAGAGAGCCTGTAGACCCCAGCGAGACAGCTTCACCTCTGTATTCAAACTCTCTGTCCTTTCCAGGGTGACTCTGGCTGTTCTCGGTCCCCCGCTGACAGTGCCTGTGAGGCTCTTGCTCCCCGTGAGCCCTCGGCAGCCTGTGGAATCACAAGAAATCACATTTCGTGACACAAGCGCTCAGCTCTGCACATGTGTACTCGCTCCTCTCCAGTTCCAGGCGCGACTCACGTCTCTGCACGAGTTGTTCTACCCTGTAAATCCCAGACTAAAACCTTTGTCCGACGCCCCATCTGGTGTTCAGCACAGACAAATGCACAGACTGCTGCATCAAGGAGGCACTTGTCTGCGTAATTTCCAGCAGCATTAAACCACCTTTGTAAAACTACCACTTGAGTTGTCTCCAAGGGAGCTCTGACAGAGTCCAGGCAACAGGGAACCCTTCCTGGAAGCGATTCGGGCGTTTGTACATCGGAGACACCTCCTGTAGAGCCCTTGAACGGACACACAGGACACTGCGACAGTTGTGGTATCGAGTAAGCCAAAGAGGGACATATGTGTGTGACGAGGTTTGCTTTCCTTGCTAGAGGAACATTCCAAATGAAGTATTACAAAGAGGAAAACGTGATTCTGCGTCACGCAGCGCCCATGACGTCATCCCCGCACCGCTGCCTCACGGCCGGGCAACGTCACCAGCGAACAACCGCCCTTGCCCTTCACAAAGATGGCGGCGGCGGCTACGGGCGGGGCGGGGCGAGGCGAGGCGAGGCGGGGCGGGGCAGGGGGGTGTGCCGGCGCGCGGCCGGAAACGGTTCGCGCGCGGGGCCGCCATGCCGCGGGCGCTGGGGCTGCTCTGGCTGCTGCTGCCGGGGCTGTCGGCGCTGGAGCCGCTCAGCGTGGGTCTGGCCATCGGCGTGGCCTCGGCCCTCACCGGCTACTTGTCCCACCCCAACTTCTACTGCAACTACGTGGAGTGCTGCCCCGGTGCCGGGCACCGCATCAACGCCACCGGTACGGCGGGGACGGGGGGGTCGCGCTGGGCTCATCAGCCCTGCCCGAGGCTCGGCCGGTAAGCGGGCACTGCCCGGGCCGGCTCCCGGTGTGCCTGGCGGTGGCCGTGCTGTGCTGAGGCCCGTGCCCTGCAGTGGCCGTGCTGGGCTTGCCCGGTGCGTGGCCAGTGACCAGCACCCATGGGTGGCCATGCCGGGCTCACCTGGTGTGTGGCCGGTGACCAGCACCCGTGGGTGGCCATGTTGACCCTGCCCAGGGCATGCCTGGTGACCAACACCCACTGGTGGCCATATCAAGCTTTCCTGGTGCGTGGCCAGTGACCGGCAGCTGTTGGTGGCCCTGCGATGCTGATCTCTCCCTCTCCCGCAGCGCTGAAGACACAGCTGGACACCAAGCTCTTCGGGCAGCACCTGGCCAAGGATGTGGTGCTGAAGGCCGTGATGGGCTTCAGCAACAACCCCAGCCCCAAGAAGCCGCTGACGCTCTCGCTCCACGGCTGGGCCGGCACCGGCAAGAACTTCCTCAGCCAGATCCTGGCCGAGCGCGTCCACCCTGCTGGCCTGCGCAGCAAGTTCGTCCATCTCTTCCTGGCCACCCTGCACTTCCCCCACCACGAGCAAGTCAAGCTTTACAAGGTGAGGAGGGACACAAGCGGTGATTCGGTGACCCCGAGTCCCCGAACCCTCTGGTACAGGGCTGTGTGTGTCCCCCAGGCCCCAACAGCTGGGGCTGTACAGCTGGGTATTTCCAAAGTTGGTGCTCGGGAGAGATGGAGGAGGAAACGTTTTCAGAAAGTGAAAGAGAAAGGCACCAAAACGCCGAGAAATCGAGAGTAATTTCTGAAGCGCGGGCTCTCCCTGCTGCCATCTGCCGATCCCTGCGGCGCTTGCTGTTAGGAAAGAGTCCCGACATTAGAACTGCCCGTACCGGCCGGCTGGGGTGGAGGTGTTTTCCGCCTGCAGCGCTGTGTTTGTGCGTTTGTGGCTGAAGCAGCATTGATAACACACCAGTGTTTTGGCTGTTATGGAACAGCGCTCGCACAGCCTCCAAACATGCTTATTTTTCTCCATACACAGTGAGCAGGGATGGGCAAGAGACTGGGAGGGGACACAGCCAGGAGAGATGACCCGAACTGGCCAGAGGGATATTTATACTGTCACGATCAGCAATAAAAACTGGGGTAGAAGAAGGAAAAAAGATGGGGGTTTTGGCTTCTAAAGTGGCCATTGCTCTAACACTGGCTGGGCATTGGTCTGTGTGTGTCAAGGGAGTGAGTGATTCCCTTTGCTTGTATTTTTTTTCCTCTTCACATCACCTATCAAACTATACCTATATCCATTAATTTTCTCACTTTTATTCTTTGTCCTCTCTCCCCCATCTCGTTGCTGTGCTTGGCTGCTGGCCGGGTCAACCCACCACGCACTGTGCAATGAGAAAATATAGCTGGTATGGGACATTTTTCAAGTGACTTCATTCCTGGACATCACAGAATTCTGATCGTCGTGTTTTACTGTTTAAAGTCGCACAAAACTGATGTTCTGATAGACGTGGTTTCTGTGCGAGAGAGGAAACACTGATTTGTTTTTTTCTTAAACAAAAAGCAGCTTTCTCTTCTCCAAGATTTCCCATCTCAGTCTGGCTTTTGTGCCTTATTCCAGCAGGAAGAATGAGGAAGTCTTATCTGTGAGCAGGAAAAGAATTCCCATTTAAATTCAGTGTCACACTTTAAAGGGATCAGTCACAGATCTTATGGTTCTTTCTTCAGGAAAAAGTATAACCAGTGAGTGCGTGATGCTGACATTTGAAAGGGTGTCCCCACAGGCTTGTCACATACAAATGTTTTTCAGCACATCCCCAAGAGACCTCGTTTTTCAGTGTTTTTTCAACCTCTTGTCCTAGGAACAACTGCAGAACTGGATTCGGGGCAACGTCAGTGTCTGTCCCCACTCTGTCTTCATTTTTGATGAGATGGACAAAATGCACCCAGGTCTCATTGACGCCATCAAGCCGTTCTTGGACTATTATGAGCAGGTTGATGGGGTGTCCTACAGGAAGGCCATCTTCATCTTCCTCAGGTCTGTAGTGCCTATTTCAGTCATTATAAGATACTGAGATTAACCTGGTTTTATGGTGCTAATGATGTTCCTGTGTGATCTCATTTGAAGAACTGCTCTGGAGTGGAGATGCTCTCTCTAAAGACAGAGGGGAGCAGCACTGTAAGGAATTGTGTGGCCTGTGGCTGTCGTGGAGCAGGTCTGATGTGATGAGGCTCACGAGCCTGGGTCCAGAGCACAGGTTGTACCAGAATTCACGTTTTAGGGAAGTTCTCTGGGATGGATGCACCATGTCCTGGGTCTGGCTGGAATGGACTTAACTGTCTTCCCAGCAGCTGGTCTGGTGCTGTGTTTTGGATTTGTGGCTAAAACAGTGTTGATAACACCGGTGTTTCGCCTGTTGCTTGCAAAGCCTCAAGGCTGCCTCTTTTTCCCATGCTGGGGTGGGCAAGAGGATGGGAGGGGACACAGCTGGGACAGCTGAACCAAACTGGCCAGGGGAATGTTCAATACAATGCCACACTCAGCAATAAAAAACAGGGTAGAGAAAGAAGGGGGGCTTCAGCTTCCAAAGGTGATGGTTCTTCGGAGACTGCCTGGGCACTGGTCTGACTGTGGGGGCAATGAGTGATTTCCTCAGCCTTCCTTGGGGATTTTTCCTCCTCTTTTCATTGCCTATTAAATGGACTTTATCTTGACTCACAAGTCTCACTTTTATTCTTCCTATTTTCTCTTTCCATCCTGCTGAGGAGGGAAGGAATAGGTGGCCGTGTAGGTGCTTGGCTGCTGCCAGGGCCAGCCCCACACGTACTGATGGCTATTTAAAGAACTGAAGGCTTTCCCTAAATTTTGGTTGACGGGTTTCTGTTTTGGTGATCCGTTTGACATTAAGATTAGCAATGTGTATAACGGTTAAAAAAGAAATTCTGTTTCAGTTGTGTCTGTATTCACCACTGTACATTTTTCTTTTATGAACAGCAATGCGGGTGGCGACTTAATTAATAAAGCAGCCCTTGACTTCTGGACAAGTGGAAAGCAGAGAGAAGAGATTCAGCTGAAAGACCTGGAGCCCATGCTCTCTGTAGGCGTCTTCAATAACAAGAACAGTAAGTTACTTTCCCCAGAAAATGGAAAATTCCTTTTACTTCGTTCCACAGGGTTCTTCTCTTGACCCTGCCCTGCTTGTTTCCTTTCCCCGACTCCTCAGGCGGACTGTGGCACAGCAGCCTCATCGACAGGAACCTCATCGACTACTTTGTCCCCTTCCTGCCCCTGGAGCACAAGCACGTGAAGATGTGCGTCAGGGCTGAAATGGTCGCTCGTGGCTACGCTGTCAACGAGAAGGTTGTTGAGGCGGTGGCCGATGAGATGACGTTCTTCCCAAAAGCCCAGAAAATCTACTCTGATAAAGGCTGCAAGACTGTACAGGCCAAGCTGGATATTCACGAAGATGTTATGATGAGAGATATGAAAGCCAAGCGTTGATTACCCTGCAGGTCTCCAAAGCGCTTTCAGAGCTTTTGGAAATCTGAGTATTTGCACTTAAGCTTTTTTACTGTTGCAGGGAGTGCGGTGAAAACACCAGAGTCAGCTGGGTGGGCTTTAAAACTTGGGTTTTTTTAACTTAAATCCCCAGTGTTCATCTCTGAACTGGCTGCTATCTAAATGTTTAACCCTTTATTGTTGCTTTTAACCTATAGAGAATGTCAGAGTGACACTTATAGTAGTAGTTACAAAGCAGCAAAGGAGAACAGAGGAGTTCTTCCAGGCAGTCATATTCCCTTCCTTGTGCACGGTCTCGTTCATGGGCTGGTGAAGATGAGGGAGTTGTGGTGTGTTCAGGGCTATGATGCTGTCTGTGAGGGTGAATACCTCTATGTGTTACAGTAAGAAGATGATGTGGTGGAAAGTTTCCTGTCCTTCACAGCAGATTGATGCTGTTGTGGCTTCTGCAGAAGAGCATCAGCTGTTCAGGGACAGGAGGACATGATGATAGTTTGTGTCTGAGCTCTGGCATCACATCACATCTGCTACAGTAATATGGAAAGAGAAATCTGTTATTAAATAGTAGAGAAAGGGTGTGGGGGGAAGTAACTGCTCGTCCCTGTGCTTCTTTGGGAAAAAGAAATTGTAAAAGAAACTTTATATTCTTCTAATGAAGGAGGTTAAGTGAATTTGTGTGGTAACTCCAGGGTGTTTGTCTTCCTAAGCAGAGGGACCCATCCAAGGGATCCGACTGTGACAACATCCTAAGCCAGTCTCTTTTTCTACATCAGAAAAATCTCTTGTGAGAGGTTTGACTGTTAGAGCTTGTCTGGCTCATCTGCATGTGGGCTCCTGGGCCTGAAGTCTGCAAGGTCTCTCGTAGTCCCCCCCAGTGCACCCAACAGACTGGGAGAGGGTAATGCTGCTTTCGCCTTGTTTGGAAGACACTTTCGTGGCAGAAGTTATTTTTAATAGAGTATTTTTATACTGAAAGTGTAAGCAACAGGGAAATGGGAGTAATCAACAATGCCGTACCTCACTAGATAAGTATCTTTTATAGTAGCGTTTTAAAAGAATGTCTGTGTGGAAGGGTGAGTGAGGTGTCAGGAAGCTGGGAAAGATGATTTAACCTTTACCCACTTGGTAAGGCTGGGGTTTAAAATCAGCTGCAAGCTTTAACTCTTTTGTCATCCATCACTTGTGCCTCACGTACTGTAGTACAGGACAGAAGTGCCTATCACTTAGTTGACTGTAGTGTGTTTTTTAAACTGGTACGAGGGACTGGGCTGTTCTTGTGCTGCAGCTCTACTCCATCACTTGTACTTCAACTTGCTTTAAGATGTGCTGCAGAACTTACAGGTGTCAACTCTATGATGTTAATTCAAATTACAACAGAGTTTACCATTTATGTTAAACTCCAGACTAGAAGTGTCAGTTGCCTTTTACAACCCCACCTGGAATTTGTCAAATGTTGGCAAACCGTTTGTGCTGATGCAGTCTCCAAAGCCAAACGCAAGCTAGCCACTAACCTTGGGACATTGGACTGTTGCTTCTCACGTGTAATGTTTTGCCTATTAACTGATTTATTCATAGATGTAAATACTGCATCCAGTTTCAGTTACTCTGAATACAAACTACTTGTGCAATTTCAAAACACTATATATTACTACTGTGCTGCAGCTGAAATAAATCTTAAGGCACTTTTCTTTCTTGGTTTAATCATTGTCCTGATTTTGGCTGGGATAGAGTAAATTTTCTTCCTAGTAGCTGCTATAGTGCTGTGTTTTGGATTTAGAATAATGTTAATAATACAATGATGTTTTAGTTGTTGTTAAGTAGTCAAGGACTTCTCAGCTTTTCACATCATGCTGGATGCACAAGAAGCTGGGAGGGGACACAGCCAGGAGAGCTGACCCAAACTGGCCAAAGGGCGATTCCATACCATATGACATCATGTTCAGGGTATACTTTGGGGGGAAGCTGGCTGGGGGAACTGCTGCTCAGGGATGGGCTGAGCATCAATGACCAGGTGGTGAGCAATTGCACTGTGCATCACTCATTTTGTATATTCTTTTAGCATTATTATGGTTCTCCTGTTCTGTCCTATTAAATTGTCTTTATCTCAACCAGGAATTCTTTTTTTTCATTCTGCACAGTAAGGCATTCAGCAATTCAATACTGCTCAATAGAAACAAACACCTATGA
The DNA here is from genome assembly GCF_037038585.1 of Patagioenas fasciata. Lineage (NCBI taxonomy): Eukaryota > Metazoa > Chordata > Aves > Columbiformes > Columbidae > Patagioenas > Patagioenas fasciata. Next base: position 7,040,623 of record NC_092539.1, read on the forward strand.
AAAAACCCTTAAAGTCTCTGCCTGCTCTGCTTCAAAGCCGTTAACAGGTATCTCCTAACCTGTCAGGCAGTGGAAGACGAATAAACCTCAGGTACCTTGTTTAACTCATCCCCTCTCTGCGCTGTGCCTGCAAAACTGTAATTCCAGGTGGTTCTTCACCTCTCCTTTAGCCAGCAAAGGCACGACAGGACTATGGGCTTTCACCGCATCTCCATGGGCCAGGGCATGTGCAGCCCCCCCAGCACTGAACAAAAGCCAGTGTGCAGAGAAGGGGCTCCTTACAGTGAGGTACAGCTGCTGGCAACAACTCGCACCTCACTGAACAGCTGGTTGTTCACGCTGTTCTGATCTGTTGTGCTGTAAGGATGTACAAGCAAACATGTTACTGAGTGAGTTGGGAGCGTGTCTTGTTCACCAGGACATTGCACCATGTCTGTACTGCTCAGCCCAGGGTGTCGGGCAGATCCATCTCCAGGGCCAGGCTGCCCCTTTTCTGTCAAAAGCAGCACTTAATACATCGCTGTATTTTAACCGTAGCCTCTGATTTTATAAGCATGAGATCCTGGAATGCTCCTGCAGGAGGCTGTACTGGACTTTGTAAGAACAAACAAAACCCAGTCTCAGTGGCTGCTCAGCCGCTCTGACCCGGCCAGTGGGCTGTTGCTGTGGGAATCAGACCTTTCCCCTCCTTTGACGTTTTCCTTTGAGTTGTCTGATCCAGTTTCAAGTGGCTTATTAAAAATAATACTGGCTGAAGTTACCCGGTCACAGCAAGAAAGAGCGAGGACCTCAGCTCTGAAACCACACGGTCTCATGGGGCGGAATAACGTCAGGACCAAAGCTGGCAGCAATTTTGGGCACACGCGTTTCTTTCACCCAGATGCAGGAGATGCTCCTTGTTAGGGAATGAACTTCTCCAGCCAGGTCTGTTTCCAAGGACAGAAGAGAGATCAAACAGCAGCGGCCTCCACCTTTGAACATCATTCCTACAGCCTCCAAAGGCAGCTTCCATCCCCTCTAAGCCATCTAGGGCTGTGACATAATTAAATACTTGCTACCAATGTGTGTCAAATGCCAGTATCCATGCTGCAGTGGCACACAAAGCAGAACTAAGAGCGTAGTTAATGCTGGAAAAGCCACAATATTGCTCGGTTGAACTGTTTCTTTTGAAGAGAAGGTATCAGACAGTAGTATAAATTTATAATTTTCACATCTTTTCCTTTAGCCAGTCATTTTTTATAATCAGGATGTCAAAGAAACAAATACCTGAGTTCAAAGTTCTCATCTGCTGATGAATACTAGGACCAGCAATTTGCTTATACACAACTCCAGAGTGGAACTGGACAGCTGAAGTCTTACTGACCTTTTTTTTTTTTCCCCCTTACAGAGAAAACTTCAAGACGCTGCCACTGAAAATGTGGGTGGCTTCAATCAGAGCCTGCAGGGTGTTCAGTCAGCAGGAGGAGACGAGAGGCAGGGTTTTAACTAGGCTCTAGAAGACGAGTTCATCTCTATGATACTGTTCAGCACACATCCATCAAAAAGTCCGCCTCTACAAAAACTGCAATTAGCACCAATGGTCTGGAAGTGCAGTTTCTGCTTCAAACTTCGTTTCCCTTACATTCAGCTGAACACTTCAGCCAGAACTGCAGGGTGCTCCTCCTCAACAAGCAGCAAGTTACATCAAATCACTCAATGCAAAGAACGCCAGAAGGGAGCTGAGAAATACATTTCTGATGAGAAAAGTTTATTTTGAATAGAAACTGGAGTGAAAAAAGCTTCTGCAGTGCTCACATTTCAAAACAAGTCTGACACCCTTCCACAGTAACTTCAGTTGACACATTTCACATTATTGTTTTCAAATGCCTTTGGCTCTGACTCCATCCCTTCACCAGAGGCACAGAGTGTTGAGAGAACAGGAAACAGGGAAAACCCTGCAAGCTGCCCCTGAATTCTACATGTAGGTGAAGAGGAAAAATCTCTTTTCCATTTCCTCGGTGTAAAATTTAACCTGTGTTTCCCATTAAGTTCCACCCTTTCCATGAAGCTGACCCACCAGTCAGAAAACACTTTTCTCCCTCCTGAGATCACTCCTAGAGAGTGCATTGTGGGGATTATTATACATTAAAAATCACCAACAACAGGAACCAACTACACTGAAGTGACAGTCAAGGATTTGAACCCATTTTCTTCTAATATTAAGTCTGTCCTTTCAACACTATTCACACCAAAGAGTTTCATACTCTTGGTTGGGCATGCGGGAGGCCAATTCATGCCATTATTTTGAGAAGGACCACGGTACTGCACAACATTGGACAGAAGACTGGATTTTTTTAATTACAGAATCCCTTCCTTATCTTTCCTGGAACCAACAGAAAAAGACACTTATCCTACTTTTAATGCAGTTATTAGGAATATTCCCACATAAGCCAAATGAAGGCTTTCACAGCCATAGGAAACTTGATTAAAATTCTCATTGTTGTCTAGAAATCATCCACATCAAACTAAAACCCAATTAGAATTAGGTCACAGTCTCAGTCCTTTTCTATGTACCAACAGTCTGCCAAACGGTTCTGATGATCAACACACGATCCCAGAGGAATCTTCTGCACTGTGAGCCCCAGACCCCCGCATTCGCCACGCAGTTCTTCCTTACCTTGGCAACACAAGGCTGAAGTACTTGGGAGCCGTAACTAGTGACAGAATTAAAATGCAGAGGCACTGCCGCTGATTTACACACCAGTTAACAAGTAATGGTCCTTTCTTTAAAAAGTGCTTAAAAATGAAATGTCCCGGGTGCTCCACTTGGTAATTAAGTTAAATTTCCTTCTTTGCAGGTTGCAGCCATGAAGTGTTAGAAGTCATAGTAATAATCCAGCTTTGCATCCACAGTTTTACATCCTTTATCTGAGTAAATTCTCTCCTCTCTGGGGAAGTAGGTCATCTCGTCGGCTATCCTGGTTAAAATGTCTTCATCCACAACATAGCCACGGGATTCAATCTCAACCCTGACACACATTTTCACATGTTTGTATTCCAGGGGCAGGAAGGGAACAAAGTAGTCAATGAGATTTCTATCGATCAAGGTGCTGTGCCAAAATCCACCTACAAAGGACAAGAGAAGGGGTTTAACTCCTTTGGTGAAAGATCACCATGGGTTGCATGGGAGAAAGAGACGTATCGTAGCTCTCTGCTACATACCAGCAAGAATTCACCTGTGTTTTTAGGGCCCTAAAATAGACTGGTAAGTGCAAATACAAGCCCTTTCTCACGGTATTGTGCACAATGGTTTGAACAAACACATAAATGCCATCCATTGGAGCTCAACGATACAATCCTGATGGAACACATGCAAGCTTTGCTCCCCAGGCACTAGTCTCACACCTTTCCCTCTCTCACATAGAGAAGAACAGGTTTTCTATCTCTTAGCAGCTTTCCCAGAGCACCTTGTCTTGCTCCTTTTTCTGGAGATTGCATCTAACCTTTTAAAAAAAGGCAATAAGTTTGCTTCCAATGCTAATTTTAGACTGTAATTCTACTAAAAACCCTTTTAACCACAAGTCCTGTGTGAGGAAACTGAGGAACCTCTGGACTGCTCACAGCAGGGCTGGCATGACAGCTTCTTCCCCATAAATAGCTCCTAAGTAGCTGCCTGAAGGCTTTTAACTGAGAGAGCAAGACAGGCTAAGTGGCTTGGGGACCAAGGAAGTGGCTTTCCCATAATAAAACACTTTATTGGTTAAAGATTTTTCAGCTACTGCAACATCCAGCCTCGCTGTCAGGATTTCTGTTTGCTTTCCCGTTAGCCCATTAGTACATCAATAAACGTACGGCGTAGACATCCCCCAGCATAAGCAATCCAACCGACCCCAAACAATCTGGCAGCCAAGGAGCACACAGAGCTCCTCAACCTTTGTTTCACCTCGAGAGCCATCTGTGGGCCCCAAAACCACATTGTGGCTCCTTGCTAGCGGAAAACTGGAGGCCACATCAAGTAGAAACCATAGCTGTAAAAATGCAGCTAAATGCAGCCCACCCCTTTTGTGGAATTTTTACCACCTCGCAAGTAATCACGGTTTTACTCACTATTTTTGTTATTGAAGACGGACACAGACAGTGCATTCTGCATCTCCGTGAGCTGTATATCTTCCCTTCTCCTCCCGTTTCGCCAGAAATCTAGTGCCACCTCTGTTATCTTTTCAGCCCCTGCATTGCTAAGAAAAGAGGAAACAAAGACTGTAGCTGCAGGTAGTTTTAAAAGGCTTCGAGTGCACAGAACAGCAAACCCGAGAAGCTGTTTCTTACCTGAGGAATATGAAGATGGCTTGTCGGTAAGACACCCCATCCAGAAACTCGTAATAGTCCAGGAATGGCTTGATGGAGTCAATGAGTCCCGCGTGCATTTTATCCATTTCATCAAATATGAAGAGTGATCTGGGACAGATGCTCACATTTCCCCGAATCCACGACTGCAACTGGTCCTGAGTGGCATAAAAAGATGCTGAAAGAGTTTGTGTTGAAAAGACTGAAAAATAGCACTTCTGCTTATGGACGTTTGTACTGAAAGAGTCGTTTCAATTGTGTCATTTTAACTTTCTTGGCTTTTTGACTAAATTATGATTAAAAGCTGTAAATTAAACAAACCTCACGCTGGTCCTGAAAAAAAAATAATTAAGATAACAAGACACATGATGGGACCAGCAGGAAATCTCCTTGTGAGAAAGACATTCCTGTAAACACAGCAAAAAATTCAAGTGCGCAGTAGGACAAAGGACAAGTATCACCAAGGAACAGCAGCACAGAGCAAAGCCCTGACAAGTAACACAATGACTTTTGGCAGCGCTTTGGTTTAAACATCCTTAGGTATCAAAGCTATGAACACTATGAAATTTGCTACCTTAACAGCACCACTGAGAAATTGCACCTGCAGGCACTGGCAGAAGTAGAAACAGAAGTTAATTCACATACCTATGTTTTAATCATCCAGAAGTTAAATGAAGGCATTTACAAGCCCTTCTTAAAACAGAACATTGTTCAGAAGCACCAATTGTTTATTATACTTAAATATTATCTCACTTAAGCATTACATTTTTCTCTCACTTAAGCGTTACATTTAAGATTAATAATGAAGTAATCAGAAAAAAAAGGTTGATCTGCTGACAGATGAATGAGAAGCAACCGTTCTGACCATTTTCAATAATTCATCATTTTTTAATATCCACTGTTTATTCAGTCCCTGAGCTGCAGAGGCAGCACAGGACGCTGGCATTGGTTATATTGTGGATAAGAGCTGACAGCTCCTCCTGCTGCCTTGGGCAGGAAGTTTCCAAAGTGTGATCATCTTGAAACAAAAGCAGAAACGCATCCATTTTATTTTAAAACAGTTCAGTTGCAAGAAGGGGAAATCAAGCTGTAAAAGAGGAAACAGATATTTCCTTCATTTAGAAATTAGGTTAGCAGACCATCCCATTTCCATTTTTAATGTATACATTAGAACAAAACCAAACCAACCAACCAACCCAGAAAACGTGCCATCTGAATTACTGCTCCACATGACATCCACAGGCCTACAGGACTGCACCGACACTTAGCAAACGGGCATATAGTTCCAAATATAGTTCCAAATTGCTCCAGAATCCTGCTGAATCATGTGTATTGGTAAGTCAGTTACGTCTCTAAGCAAAGTCTAGAGCGAAAACCAGCCGTACCATTTTTCCCTAAAGAGATGCTCAAGATATATGCAAAAAACTGTACATTCATGGGAAAATGGGTCCTGGCAGATGTTAGGAATTAACCAGTTCTGTAAAGAAGATTCCAAAACTGACACAGGTCACATTTTGCTGCACAAAGTAACACCTAGGTTTCTATTATTGATCGTGCCACGACATTTATAAACCGATAGAGCAGTCGCTGCAGCAGAGCTGCGCTGCACAGGCTCCACAGCACTCTTACCTTGTAGAGATTGATGCTGTGAGCGTGAGGAAAGTGTAAAGTCGCCACGAACTGATGGACATATTTACTCTGCAGACCTCTCTTATAAATGCTTTCGGCGATTATCTTACTGACAAAGTTTTTGCCCGTTCCAGTCCACCCGTGCAAGGAAAGGGCAAGAGGCTTTTTGGCTTTGGTGTTGTTCAAGAAGCCCTTCACAGCCTTCACAACCACCTTGCCCACCAGGTGCTGCCCGAACAGCTTCTTGTCCAAATTCTCCTGCAGAACTGGATGGAGAGAACACACCATCAACACGGACATGGGCTCCCACCGCCTCCTGCCTCCTTCAGAGGGTCCAGCATCCACCCCAGGGTGAGCCTGCCAGCCTCAGGGAGGCCTAGGCACCCCCAACCGCCCTCTTCTCACCCCTGCAATGTCCCCTCAGCCCCCCAGCTCCCCGGGTGACATTTATCTGGTTTATTCACATTATTTTGTCACTCTAGTTTTTATCTTTGCACAAGAGGCATAAAATAAAATGAGTGAGCTAAAATCTGAACCATATAGCTGGTTAAACAGCTGCTGATCTACACTGTATAATCAGATAAAATTCGTATTCTGAAAATGTGACATATAAGTGGTTCTAGCACACCTACATAAGTAGTTTACATTTGCCTCAGCATTTTTTATATTTGTCATATTTAAGCAGCCTGGATCAAGGTCCACAGAAACAAATTAAATTCAGATTTTGTTGTGCAACAGCAGACAGATAAAAGTTCTCACGCTGTATCAGGCAGACTGGGCCACACAACACAGCCCCACTTAAGATCCGACAGTGAAGCCAAACCACAAAAGGAACCAAAGGAATTGGTATTTCCAAAGGTCCCCCAATGTCACTATGCTGACAAGTGTCACACGAGCTCAGGGTCGTCCCGTGGGGGGTGGCAATGGGCAGCTTTTCTCTTTGTCATCGTTTGTATTGTTGTATCAGTTGTACAGAACCTGACCGTTCGGGCAGGCTGAAGAAGCCTATCCAAAATCTATTCTGTGTGGCTACAAGGACTCCCAAAGAACAGACTACACAGAAACCATCCATAAGGGAAAATCCTAGATATTAAAAACAGGGAACTATACTGCTGTGCTTTGAATTCACAAATACAGCTGATCAGGACACCCTCAGCCCACCTCAGCTCCCAACACCCCCTCAGCCCCCCACGGCCCCCAACATCCCCTCGGTCCCCAACATCCCCTCAGCCCGGCCTGGTCCCCCAACATCCACTCACTTCCCAACATCCTCTCAGCCCGCCCTGGTCCCCCAACATCCCGTCACCTCCCAACATGCCCTCAGCCCCCCCCGGCCCCCAACACCCCCACCAGACCCCCCTGGTCCCCAGCACCCCCTCAGCCCGCCCAGGCCTCGCACCGGCGGCGACGCGCTGGTCGTGCCGCTGGAGGCAGCACTCCCTGAAGTAGCAGTAGAGCCGCGGGTAGGAGATGATGCCGGTAAGGGCCGAAGCGGCTGCGCCCGCGATCGCCAGCCCCAGGCTGATGGGCTCCACGGCGCCCGCCGGCCTGAGGAGCAGCAGCGGCAGCAGCGCCAGGGCCGCCCGCAGCAGCTTCATGGCCCGCCCGGCCCCGCCGCTCCGCCGCCGCTTCCGCCCCGCTAACGCCGCTTCCGCCGCCACCATGTTCGGTGCGGGCAGAGGCGGGGCTGGCGCTGAGGGCGGCCGCCATGTTGGGTGCGGGCAGAGGCGGGGCTGGCGCTGAGGGCGGCCGCCATGTTGGGTGCGGGCAGAGGCGGGGCTGGCGCTGAGGGCGGCCGCCATGTTGGGCGGGCGCCCGCGGCTGTAAGTGGCTCAATGGCGGCCTCGCGTGGCGGAGTGATTAAACATCAAAAGTCCAGCGATAACGCTGGAACTTGGATTAGCAAAGCCGTGTTTGCAGGTGGGGATGCCAGCCCAGACCTGCACAGCCTCCGACACACACTCACACATTCACTCGGCCTAGAGATTTTCCCCTTTTCTAAAAAAAAAATGAAATCCCTAAACTAAAATCCCTGAAACTAACAAGGCTATCCCACCACCCTGGGAGCTTCCGCTCACAAGTGACAGGACACAGACACAGGACACCCTGGCCATCGTTACCACCAGCATCCAGAAACTATCAGTGTGGATCCCTGAAGAAAAAATGCCATTTATGATCACTGAAAAACACTTTTATTACTTTCAAATCTTGCCTTCGAAAGTGCCCACACGTCCCACCTCCCGGGAAGACACATCTGACACCCCCTGTGGGGGCTTCGGCCTCTTCACCAGCTGCTGAAATTGAGATTTTCCTCCAATTCATCAGCTACAACCTCATCTAATTTTCTTCTTCACAGATAAAATAAACCGCAGCAAACTGCTACAGAAATAAGTCTACAGGGAGAAAAAGATATAAAACAACACGGCACGTGATATAAAATCCCTGGCGCCAGGCACAGCCAACACTTATTATTTATTCCGGAGCCTGACACACTCTGCATAGCAAAAGCCCTTAGGAACAAACTACAAGTCTCTTACAAAGTGATATTAAAGCAAAACAGCTTTAAACATTTCCTATAGTATTTACAAGGCAAACAGCACTGCTGCTTTTAAAGGATCATTTTTTTCATATTTTTGAAGAGGGTGGAAGAATCTGTAAAAGCAAGTTTGTTTTCTCCCTAAAAAAAATGCCAAACGTGAAAGCTCACGTTCTTATAATAGAAGTTTTGTAATTGAAAATAAGTTATATGTAAGATTTTACCAACCCAAGAGTTCACAATCACCTGCAAACTGATTCACGACAAGACCACAAGAAAAGCTTTGTAGGTGACACCGGCACACGAAGGCCGTGACTCTCCTCAACTCCATTTCACCTCATTGACACAAAACCCTTTAATAGTGGAAAATACAAACGATGGCAAAGCCTTCAGTTCGTTTTCATCAGTATCGTCTGTTCATCTTCTTGAATTTCTCATAGTGGTAATCATCTGTTGCTTTTTCATTGAGTGGACGTTTGCGATTTGGAGGAGACCCTTCAAAAGAAAAAGAAGGAAATATCATTTCCTTGTCCTTTCACAGATGATATTTCCTTAACTCCTCCACCATGTCCCTCACGCAGCCCCTCGCTATGGAAAAGGTTATTGCTTTAGCTCTCAGTGCTCCCCAACTCACAGCCTTTGCTGCTCCAGCTTTCATCCTTGGCCATCTCTGAAGACATCGCCCATCCCCAGGGCTTCATGTGTGAACTACTAAGGGTACATCAACTGCAACAGCCTCTCTCAGACTTCGATTTCCCTGTTTCCCCACTATCTCAGGGCACCCAGAGAAGAGGAGGTAAGAAGAGCTCAATCATTTCTTTGTGTAAGACCCTCTGAAGAGTTCCAGCGTCTCTCTTTACAACATTGCAGATGAGGAACTTACGCTCAGGTTCTGGCCTCTCTGTGTCCCCCACTCTCAGCGGACGGGGCTTTGGTTCTTCTTTGTTCCTTCGCACTGGTGCGTTTAGCTCCTCGTGATAAACTGAAAGAAGGAAAACATCAATAAGGAGTATTTTCTGGCACAGTGTTATTCAGATATATTGCTATGGCACTTGTTATGACTGATCTTCAGCTGAAGCAACAGAACCTCAGAACAGACATTCCTGTAATTGATTTCTATGGATAATCAATATATGTGAAATACAGCACATTTCAGTAGCACCATTTCTTCAGAAGTGGCCCAAAGGCTCTTCATTTCCTTCAAAGACAAAACCGTCTTCAAATCACCCCTGTAAGCACGGTCAGACACAGCAGGCAGCTCCTTCCCTCCAGATGGCTGCACTACCAGAGGCTCTGCGGAAATTAATCCCCATCTCTGCCCAGTAAGGTCTGTGTTTGCTTGACCACCTGTCTGCTTTGGCAGCCTACAAAATGGATTCTCTTAATTATAAACCGCCATTTAGAATCGCAGATAAGGCAGCATTTCCAGCACACGCTCAAGACATGATTTAAAAAGTCTTGAAATTTATGAGGTGGTGTCAGCTGGGAGTTCAACAGCAGAAAGTTAAGCCATGAGCAACACGTCCCTCTCCTTGCTGATGAGCCAGGTGGGGTCTATATGAGCATCTCAGAAAAAGGAATCAGACGTGATCACACTGATACCTGAACTAATTTATCCTGAAATAAACTCTGTCCCAACCGACTGCTTGTTTTCAGCAGAGGAGAGGGTCCCACCTGGGTCAGGAGAGCTACACAAGACTTACATCTGTTGTGCTGGACGTAGTTAACAGCCATGTTGGTGGGAACAAAGGAAGTTTCACTGTCTTTCTTTTTGTTCTGCTGCTCTGCCAGCAGCTTGGCCTTGGCTTCTTCAGTTGAGATGATGTTTTTTATTTTTGCGCTAGAAGAAAAACAAATTTTAAAAGATATTCATTCCTATTTAAAAAGGGTAGTAGGTGTAGAAGTGCTAAGGGGTTGGATTTTGGGGATAGTAATAGCACTGCTATGGTATTTGGTGTGGTTTTTGAGAGGAGGCACTGCTATAGAAACAGGCGCTTTGTTTCCAAGGCAATAGTCAGACGCAGCTGTATAATCCAGCCACGCCACTGCTCAGCCAATTAACGGTTGCTCATCCTGGCAATTCAGGCCATAACCAACAGATCTGTGAACCACGTACTCAATTCCCAGGTCCACTTCAGGAATGCCGCTCAGCATCTGGTTGGACAGCATCTCCTCAGTCTTCTTGGCAGAGGACACACGGATGTTCTCTGGCAGCTCATACAGGGAGTCCTCAGCATTCTTAAGCTTCACCTTCTGCTCCTCATTCTCCACAATTCCCTTTCTCTTCTTCAGCTCAGTCTCAATGTACTTCATCCTAAAGAGCAGCACACAAGGGACACACAGTATTTAGTTCTGTTTTCTCTGTCCCAGCACTGCTGCATCACTATCCTGATTGCTCAGAGAGAGGAAAGAATCATCTCTCCAAAACAACTAAGCTAACATCACTTGCAAGTAGCAATTGTCCAAGGAATGATCAGATCCGCCAGGCTCTTTCACAACCAGCAGGGAAGGCTCCCTCTGGTATTTAAAGCCACCACACTGGTTGACTGATTGGCACCTCCCACCTTTGTCCATGAAAAAGCCTTTAAGGTTGTCAGGCAGAAAGTGAAAGAGCAAGTGGAGGTTCACTGAGAACTGGGAAGATGTTCTGGGACTATTCAATATCCAAGACAGAAGAATAAACAAGTAAATAAATAAATTATGAGGGGACACCAAACCCTGAATTCAACATCACAGACAACGCAGCACAACTTACATGTCAGCATCTTCATCCCGCCTGTTGGTTTCGGCTGAGAAGGAAGTTCCCAAGTTTAGATCTTCCTCCTCATTAATCCTAAATGGAAACCACAGTGTTTACAGTTTTGTCTTTTTTTTCTTTAACTAATTTGACAAGTTACGGTAACAGTAACTAGCCAAGCGGCATCATGTTAAACTCTTCAAAACGACACAACATCTGGTTACTTTATTACGAGCTGTCATTTGATACTAGAGCAGGGAGAGACCTTCAGAGCTCACATGCACCCACCTGTCCTTGCCTCTTTCTTTCAGTTTCTTCATGTCCACCATTCCCCCAGATTTCACCTTAAATGGGTCATCCTGTAAAATAAGAAATAATGAAAAACCTGAAGCTTCCTTCCAATGCTCGTCTTCAAAATCTCGACAAAACCACAGAAAACATTTAAGTATTGAGCTAGGACACCAGTCCTACCCCAGGCCAGACTTGCAGCGATCAGCTGGACCACAGTGATGTTTTCACATCGTTACATCTTAGCGCAGAGGTGATCAAAGCGCTGAGCACTTACCACAAGCGTTGCTTCTTCTTGCACCTTCTCTCCCACAAGCAGAGCTACAGCGCTAGTCAAGCACATAAAGAAAGTTAATAAAACTAAGTGGAAGAAAACGTATTACCAATAATGCTGCATTTCTTTATCCTTCTCTAAATCTATTACAGCAAATGATCTCACTCACTGTATTTACACTGAATTGTCAATCTTCCTAATCCTTCCATGTGGATAGAGGAACTGTTACCATTTGGGGGAGTTAAGGCAGATTTCTGTGCCTTACAGCGAGTCACCAAAATAAGGACCCAAGTTCATTACTGGTGCACATTTCAAGTAGCTCATCAGCTAATCAATGGCACTAGATGAGAGGGGAGAGGGAAATTAGCAATGGAGGAGGTGAGCAAGTGTCCGATTTAAACCATGTGCACAGTACAAAAGCAATCTGGTGAAAATACATTTCATGATAAATCCCAATCCTCATCTTTTTCTTCCTGTCTGGGGCACAGAACAGACTTTGCTCGCCGTGAGCTGACACTGCGCCTGTCCCTAACTCCCCTTATTTTCCATCCTCAGGCTGTAACATAGAAACTCTTCTATCAAGAACACTGTTTTGGCACTATCTGACATGTAATGGTTTCTGCTGCAAGCAGGTACACGAGAAGAGAGAAATCTACGGCTACATTACACCACCAGACACAACCCAACTTCACTCCTGCGGTGCTCCATCCCTTACCTCACCCCATTGGGTCGCCTTCTGAGGCTCTGAACTTCTTTGGCTTCCTCAAGTTTTAACCTGAAGAAAAATTACTTGACTTAGTATTTGATGCTTTGGTTTGAATTAATTAACTTAATTCGATTTTCTGGAGTTAAGTCGGAATCTTCTAACCTTAAAGTTCTGCATAGCAAGGTCCACATTTCTGGTTACAGATTAGATAGATTTCTATTTTATTTTATATAAGTAATTCAATTTATTTAAGCAATCAGCAAAATCACACGGTATCTGCTGGATATGTCCCTTGATCATGTCGTCAGGGTCACTAAGTGACATGAATTAATGCGGGGCACTTTTACTCCTTCAGCAACTGACCATAACTACTAAAACAACACAGTCCCGTCTCAGAAGGGGGAACTAACGAAGCCCTCAAGTTACAGCAAAATTAGCAGCAGCTCTCAGGTGAATATAAGGATAGGTCAGGGCATGAGCGGCTCAGGGGAAAGTCTGTGGTAAGTTTAAACATCCAGTTTCTCTGTACAGACTGACAGACGTTCTGGATTTCTTAATACATTTCCTAATTAAGCCCGTCTTTCACTATATACCATTAATTATGCACCATACGGTATTTTGCTGAGATGAAACAGTAACAAGAGAGAACACGGGGCTGCGGCGGGACTCGACGGGGGTGACGTCACGCGGGAAACACCGTGACGTCACGCGGGAGACACCGTGACGACAGAACGGTGTGACACGCCATAACCACATATCGCACCGCAACACGACGATGTGACGTGACACAGCGCTGTAGCATCACGGCGGTACGTGACGATATGACGATATCACGACACGACACGACAGCGCGACGCCACCGGGCTAACGCGGACACAGGTCCCATCACCGACCACCGCAGGGCCGGGCGCGCCCGTACGCGCCGCGACCGATGGGCCCAGCCGGCCTCTCCGGCGGCTTCCGACCCACCTGACCTCCTCAGCGACCTGCTCGTCCTCCTCGTCCTCCTCCTCGTCCTCCCTCCGCCGCCGGAAGGCCTTCTTGGCCGGCATGGCGCCGGCTGCCGCGCTCCGCCACACTGCCCCCACACACAACAACCCCGCGCCGGGCGCGTCGCGCGGCGATGACGCCACAGCCCCGCGACGAAGCCGGGCGGCGCCCTTCGTCCGCCAGCACCGCGCCCGGGCAGGCGCCGCGGGCCCCGCACGTCCCGGCCTTCGCTCCGCCGGCGGGGCCGAGAGCCCTGGTGCCCTGAGTCATCGTTACCGATGCGACCCCGTGCCAGCGACAGGGGTCGCTGTGTTCATGGCAGCCCCGACCAAGCAGCCTCCACCGCCCGCGGGTGTCTCAGAGACGCCACAGAGAAAAGGTGCGGTGGGCAGCGCTTGTCACACACCCGTGTTTGAAAACCCGCCCTGTCCCGCAGCACGCGGCTGCACCGCACCGAGCTGCCGCCAACCCCGCCGTGCCCGGACCGCCGTGTCGCTGCCGCCGCGGTTTGCCCCTCCGAAAGCCCCCGCTGATGCCCGTGGGCTACGCCCCCACCGCTCGGGTAACGGCCTCCCCGGGGCCCGCCCCGCCGCCGCCTCCTCCCCGCCCCGGCCCGCCCCTCCCCTCCCCGCCGCTCCGCCGCCGCCTCCCCGCGCTGCTCGGGGCGCCGCGGCCCTTCCCCGCGCCGGGCCCAGGGCGCGGCCTACCCGGTGCCGGCCTGAGGCGCGACCGCGGCGGGGGCGGCGGCGCCCCGAGCATCCCGCAGGTGAGAGGGGGCGGCGGGGCCGGGGGCGGTTGGGCCTCGGGCCGGGGCTCGGCACGGCCGCTCCGCCGCGTCGGGCCGGGGATGATGCAGCAGCGGCGGCTCGGAGGCTCCGGGCCGGCTCCCCCCGGGGTCCCGCGGTGCCCGGGCCTTGTTCGGGGCGACAGCGGCTCCTGCGACCCCCGGAGTGGGACCTGCGGGGCGACTCGTCCTGCCCAAATCCGGCTGCGTGGGGGGATATTTGTGTTCAACTTCAATCTTGGCAGCTGTAGCATCTGTTGGGAGAGAACTTGTATTTTGGGGGCCCGCTGTGCCTGAGGAGCGGTGTAGCAGGGCAAAGGGGGAGTCCCAGAAGGTGTTTTTCTTTTAAAAGCTAAATCTGTAGGTGTGCCGCTAGTGATCCACTAAGAAATCTGTGTTAAAACCTGGTTTCCATTGCCTGTTCTACATAAAACACCTGGCTTTCCAATACGTGGTGCGGTACATTCAGCAAACTGTCAGAAGCGCCAGGTTTCTGGTTCTTGTCAGTAAGCCAGTTAGTAAATATTTGAGTGTAAAATGTTGCTAATAACAGCTTCAGACACTCCTTTATCTTGGTAGGTTATGCAAGATGAGCAAGCAGACCTGCTGGTTGTTTTGTGGATGAACAGTACAAAGATTATTTGTACAAACAGTTACTCGGCACATTGTGAATCTACGTGTGTTCCTGACAGCTGGCCCTAGCTCTGGTGCAAGACCACACACTTGTTCTAAGCAAAAAGCAAACCCAGAGAAATGTGTTGCTGTAGAAGGCAGAGAAAGGGATTTGGCAGCAATTTAAGCAACTGAAAGTAGGTTGCAGTTACCGTGGAATTGTTTTGACATGGTCGTGTTCTGTTCTTCCACAGCGGTGCGTGAGAAAGACAGGCCAAAGGACTTGTTCTAAGGTAACTCCTTTTCCCATTGTACACGGCGCATTTAGAGAATCACCGTTAAGCTTTCTGGGAGTGCTTTTATTAAACTCCTGCTTTCCTGAGCAGCATCTGTGAGCTGTGTGCGCCAGCTAAAGCTCTTCAGGCAGGTGGGAAGGCTGGGATTGAATATTGAACCTTTTCTGATGCGTTCAGTTGGGGCGGAGAGGTGAAAATGAGCTTTTCCTGGTTTTGTTCAGAAAGGGAAGCCCTGGGTGGGAAGATCAGCATTTCAGTGCTGGAAAGCTGAAAGGCATGGTTTATAATTTTGAGTAGAAGGGTGGTTCCAGGGAATGCACTAAAACCGTCCACATCCACAAGAGTGTATGTAAGTGTGCTCCAAAACGGGTTGCCAGTTAGCTTCAGCTGGTGCAGATAAGGGGAGTTAATTTTAAAACAACATTTTGTTCATTAGGTTTCCTGGGAAACAACTTCTGGGAAAGGAATAAGAAATCAGGGAAGGTTAACTAGCCAACAAGGCATTGATTTTTTTAATATATTTTAATTGGACCAGCTGATGCATCTGGGAAAAGGGGTCGGTTTTGAGGAAGGAACTGGGAGCCTGAAAGTGTCCCAGTTTTATGCGTTAGTCAAAGATACTGCGCTCTTGTCACTCGTCTTTTAATCAGTATATGTTACATGATACTATTTTGCATTTCAGTGAAGCTGCATGAAAATGCCCCGTTGTTTGTTAAGCATCTCTTCACAGGTTCTGAGATCCTGGTTACAACCACTGTTGTGTTTTCTAGCATGCAAATATGATTCCTTCCCCCTCCCGTTTTGCTTTGCTTTTCCAGTTCAGTTTATTCAGTTCCAAAGAGTGCTGGGAAAACATTGTTATAGAATTACCCTTGCAGTTCGTTTTCTGCCAAAGCGAGGTGCTAGGCAAGCTTTTCAGCTCCCAAGATAAGTGTTGCTGATATAGCTTGTTTGTCCTTTTTTTTCAATCTCTCCCCGCTCTCAGTGATTCGGACAAGATAACACTGGGAATTCTTTCAAATGTCCTCAAAAGGTGAAAACAACAGACTTTAGCAATGATGCTGCTGGAGTTCTTAACATCGAGTTCATCAGAATTTTCCACTTTTATTGCAGCGATGTGGGCTTTTCATATCTGCTTCGTTTCCAGCCAGTAGTAATAATCTGGATCCTGGTCTGTGTCGTTAGTATCACTTATCTTCTTTTTTCTTTACCAGCCACAAGTGATGTTACTTACTTATGCTATGCTTAAGAAACAGAAACTCTTTTAATCTCCTTTTTTATAGCTGCATGTCACTGAGACGTTTGAAGTCTCCCATTGTGTTCCTCGCTTACTAACGAGACCACAATGCAGCCACTCGGCAGTGGGTGAGAACCGAGCGAGCTAATGCCACTGGCTCCACATTTAGATTTGACTTGATCTCTTTGTCCCTCTAAAATGAATATTGTAATCTCTAATATACAAAACACGCTCATTTATCTTCTTAACAATCTGTGAGAGCAAATCTGACATGCAGCTGAAAGGAACTATCTTGTCCTAGGAAAACACCCCCTGGCAGGTGAGCGTTGGTGAAAATGGGGGATACAAGAGACATCTGTCCTCACCTGGACTCCATCGGAGAGGTGACCAGGGATGATCTGCTGCTCAAATCCAAGGTACGAGGTGTTCTGGTTGTCAGCCCTTTCCCTTTTTGCTATTGTGTATGGGTTTGCATGTTTGTTTTTCCAAGAAAATGGTGGCTGTCTCCACAAAGGAGAGGCAGAAACTCCTCTTCCACTGCTGATGGGCCCTGCACTGGCCGTCGTCAATCCCGTCTGATCTATTTCTGTCATTTTATCCTGCTCAAATGTGTCACTTATCTAAAACGCTGCAAAGTGTGTATTTAATTGGCAGCGTGGTATTAACAAATGAAATACCGTGAGCTGCAGGTTGGCGAGGCCTGTTTTACAGAGACCTTTCCCACTCTTGAAGGACTAAGTTACTGAAAAACAAAACAAGCAAACCAACCTTCTTGTATCATGAATATGCAGGGAACTTGCCAGTCTTGTGGAGCTGTGGGACCAAATCTCTGGGCTTGTCTTCAGGTAAAAATGGCTTGCTGTTTGTGTACATGATATGGTGGGACTTCTCTCTAATATATATAATAAAAAAGAGTGGGAAGCAAAGAGGGGGTTCACAGTGGAATGGATTCCAAGGAAAGGAAAGGAATGGACTCCCTAGATTAAATGCTAATGCTGTCAGAATATGTCACACTCCTTGGAGGTGATTCCCCTGGTAGGCCCAAAAGGAATGAATGAAATTCCCAGCACTGACTGTTGGCTGGTCCTGCCTCTGCTGGCACCTGGGCAGGGAGGCACGTGTGGCATGAAGGAATGACAAGGGACACATGGGTGGGCTGGGCAGTTTATTTTCACCCTGGAATGTCCAGACGGTTTGAGACTGCTCCGATGAGCTGCCCATTGGAGCAGTTGCCTTGGAATGGGGCCTTTATGTGGGTGCAAACCTGGTTCCAGGTTTTCTTTCTTAAACCAAGCAATTCCCATTTCCCCTCTTATTCTGGGCCCTGAATAAGAAGCAGGTTAGAAAGCGGGCAGGACCAGTTCTGAAGCTGCAGCTGTTGATGGGACTGGAGCTGGAGAGTTTTTTGTGAAGGGTCTAATTTGTTGTGCCCATTTTACCTTTGTTGTTTTCCCTCACTAGATCGGTTGTCCCTATGTTGGCTGTGGGGAATCCTTTGCTGACCACAGCACACTTCATGCACAGGTGAGCTTTTCTCTGTTGTCCATCTTAACACAGACAGACTTGGATTTTTCCCATTACCTGCTCCTCCTTCACCCCGTTGCGGTAGTTCGGTGCTTCAGCTTGAGCTGGCTGTCAAATGAGATCCGTTATTTCACCTTTTAATTGTTAGGCCAAAAAGCACAACCTGACGGTGAACCTGACGACTTTCCGCATCTGGTGTTACGCTTGTGAGAAGGAGGTGTTCCTGGAGCAGCGGCTGGCAGCGCAGGCACCGCCGCTGAAGTTCGCGGAGCCGGTGGGTCTGTGTTACAGCCTGGCAGGGTTGAACGCTTGGCAGGAGTTTTGTTTTCCTGTTGCAAAATGAGCCAAGTGGTTCTGCTATTGTCCAGGCTTCTGTTGTGAAAGGAGCTCTTCCACTGGAAGGGGCTACTGGTAGTCAGAGGACCAACAGCTTTGTCTTACAGGCTCTCCCAGCAAGGAGACTTCCAGACAACTTGAATATCCATTTTGACTTATTTTTAACATTTTCTAGCTGCCTCCCTGGGGTGTCTCTTGCTGGGAGGAACCTCAACAGCTGTCACACCTTCATTTTCAGTGCTTGGCCCATGGAAATTGTAGCTGTCAGACCAGAAACACACGTCCTTGTGACACTGCTGCATATTCCTGATGCCGCTCTGACCATGGGTACTGGAAGCAGCAGTGGTACTATTTCCACTCTGTCCTTGCCTTAGTGAGAAGGGTAGACAGTGCAACTGGTTCTCTCTCCAGAGTGCTTTCTTTAAAGGCTGCCTCGATTTATGTGTAAGACAATCCTTCTCACAACTCATCTTTTAAAGCCTCTCACCGATGCTTATTTCTCTGTCCTGAATCCAGGATTCTCCATTGCCTGCTCACCCTTTGAAAGCTGTTCCAATTGCCGTGGCCGATGAAGGTGAATCTGAATCCGAGGATGATGATTTGAAACCAAGAGGTAACTCTGCAGCGAGTTGGTGAAAGGGCTGCCAGGGTAACTCTGCGATCCTTAGGACCTGCATGGAGAGGTTCCTAGGAGCAGAGACTGCCTAGAAAGGGCTGAATTCCCTCTCCTTTGGGGAGGAAGGTAGAAAGCGGTGCTTCTGGAAAGTGTTTCATGCCTGTCTTGTTTGTGCTTTAGGCCTTACTGGAATGAAAAATCTTGGGAACTCCTGCTACATGAATGCAGCACTTCAGGCTCTCTCTAACTGGTAGGCACTAGGGCCTTTCAGCAGAGTCTTTACTGGACTTCACTAAGTATCAAAAGTGGTGCCTCTGACCTGAGATCTTCAGAGTCTTGCAAAGAAACATTGGCCAGGCCAGGTACATTAAAAATGTAGTGTTTACTCAGGGCAACAGGAGTTTTACAGCAGGAAACCGAATGAATAGCCAGCTTGTGGCTACATAGAAGACTCGTGTTTAGATGAGCGCTGGAAGTAAAACTTCGTCGTTTCTGTTGTTATGGAAATGTATTTGTTGCATGGGAAGGCATGTCACATCTATTCTCCCCAGTGATACCCTTCTGACAACCAATATCCTAAAATATTCTCTAGACATCCCACCGAGAACTAATTCCAGGGTCTCTTGTCTGTGCTGGGAACAGATTCAGATCAGCCTTTTTCATTTGTTTCAAGTTAGGAGTCATTTCTCCATTTGGAATCACTTCTGCCCTCGATTTAAAACCAGTATCTTAAGCATGCTTTCAAAAGGCATGCATTTATGTTTTGATAAACCCTTAAACAGAAGCAAAGGAGAAATTTCTGTGCTCTAAATTTTTCTCTTTTTTCCTTGTAGCCCACCTCTCACACAGTTTTTTCTGGAATGTGGGGGACTGGTCCGTACAGATAAGAAACCAGCACTGTGCAAAAGCTACCAGAAGCTGGTGTCTGAGGTTTGGCATAAGAAACGGTGAGTGGTCACCCCCTAATCTGATCTGGGCAGGTTCCATACTCAGCTTAGTTCTGAAGTCTGCAATGAGGAAATTTGATCTTCAGGGATCAGTGCATCATCTAAGTTGGTTCAAACCCAGGAATCTAAATGGCACTGCCTGTTTGTTTTATGTTAGTTGTTAATAAGGGGTAAATAAGATATAGAGCAAAAGTGACCTGTGTCTTTCTGGAAGAGAACGCTGTGGCCTTTAAAGCGATATAATGTCATTTTCTATTGGTTTTGGTTTACCTCATTTACTGGGTGACCAACCCACCCAGATTTTGAGACAGACATGGTGCTGCAAAATCAAACCAACTAATGAACTGCAAACCCCTGCTCTGGAAAGAATCACTTGAGACAATTCAAAGCCTGGACAGAGCTTTAAGTTACATGTGCTCTAGGGAGATTCTCTCAGGAAGGACAGACGGAAAGGCCTGCAAGATGTTTTCTGTCTGTTAATTTGTATGTCAGCCAGCTAATAGAGAAATACATGCAGGTGCATAATTGTTATATCTTTTGTCCTCTTTAACTAGTTACCACACCCTGTTCTGTTGCTTATTAGACAAATTGGCTCCAGGCCTGATAAGCAAACTTCTTCCTTTGTTGTTCGTATCTCAACAGCCCGAGTTACGTTGTTCCAAGCAGCCTATCCCATGGAATCAAACTCGTCAACCCCATGTTCCGAGGTTACGCACAGCAGGTGAGGCCTCAACAAAAACCCCATCATTCCAGAGCTAATGGGATTGTTCCGTGTCGGTGTTAGTGATCGGAGGGAGCACTGGGGCGGGATTGAGGAGACCTGGGTTCTCTGCCTCTGGCTTGCTGCTACCAAACCGATGCATTTTCCTCTGCCAGCTGAAAATACAATGGTCACCTCCTTTATAAAGGGCTTTGAGATCTATTGATACGTGCTGTGTGAGAGTTAGGTGTTATTTATTCATGGCAGAGCTGGGAAACCTGGATACATCTGTTCCAAAAACGTTAAATAGATGAGTGTTCTATATTCTTTTCTAGGGATTTACAGCAAACTGAAACTTATTTAAAGATACTATCTTTTTTCCTTTGAAGTTTTTTTTAGCCTATCTCTCGTGTTAACTGTTCAGAATGAAATGTAAATGTCAAAACTATGATTAGAAAATGTACAAAAGAAGTGACGGTAGGACAGTACATCTAAACTGTGATACTGAGAGGAAGTCAAAACAGAGGATAAAAATAATGATTAACGAAACAACTTTTATATTCATCTTTGATGTGAAGCACGTTGGATTGGAAAACTCTCAGCTGTAAAGAGATAAAGTTGAAAAGAAGACAGGGCAGGCTAAAAGCCAAACTTCCATAAAATAACAGAAACATCATAATTAACTTTCTGGAGTTGTCAAAATACCAAGATGCTTTCCAGCAGGTCCTTTGAAGCCAACTTAGCAGCTCTTGTACCACGTATTATACATGTAGGAGCTTGTACCGTGACTGTATAGTCTCTGGTTTCTGGTTCCATTCCCTATTTATTAAAGATTTTAATCTTCCCTATTTAAGAGAGAGAGATTGCCATAAGCAGAAGTCAGTGTTCATGAAATCTGTCTAGTGGATAAGAGTCTGTTCTCTGCGGCCTGCTGTCTTCATTAGGCTTCTCATTGTCTCTCACCTCTTATCAGTCATAAACCCTTGATAAATAAGCTCATGCTTTGCCTGCAGCTGCTTTTTGGCTTCTCAGTGTCTTTCAGCTGAAGATGTTCAGATAAAAATTGGGCCTTTTATCAGTTAGGGGTTATAAAATGTTTACCTTTGCTTTAGCAGGGTCTCCTGTGTTGCCAAGGTCCCTGACCTTTGTGGGCAGCACTGCGAGGCTGCAAGTGGAGCCGTCTCTTCCTTTGCCCCCTTTCTGGGTGGATACTAACAGGGGATTGCTCCTGTTTCAGGACACTCAGGAGTTCCTGCGGTGCCTGATGGATCAGCTCCACGAAGAACTGAAGGAACCAGTTGTTGCAGAGACGAGAGATTTGGATACGAGTGACCAAGATGACAAGCGGGAGGGTGACCGAAGTCCCTCTGAGGACGAGTTCCTCTCCTGTGACTCCAGCAGCGACAGGGGCGAAGGAGACGGGCAGAGCCGGACCACAGCGAGCACGGGCAGCGGCTCCTTGGCAGAGACAGAGCTGTTGATCCAGGACGAAGCAGGGAGAGGGATCTCTGAGAAAGAGAGGATGAAGGACAGAAAGTTCTCCTGTGGCCATCGGCGCAGCAACTCGGAGCAGGTGGATGAGGACGCGGATGTTGACACCACCATGATGCTGGTTGATGGCAGAGCCTCCCCCGAGATGCTCCCAGCTCCCCGGCCCGCCAGCCCTTGTAGGACACCAGGTATAAACCTCTTCCAGTCGTGTCATTTGTGAGAAGACATTCTCATCCTTCACACTGGCAAAAAACACATAATGTGACTGTTCTTTCTATGAGTTTCAAGAGATTTTGCATTCAAGACTTTATTCCGTGTCCCTGGCAGTGGTTCTGCCTTTGTGTGTGATTGCTCCTGTAAGAAACCAGAATGCGTGAGCCACGGAGCTGCTCAGCCGGGCTAAACTGCTCTGGGGCTGAGTAGAGGTTACATCCTGAAGGCAGCGATAGCTGCCCTGCCAAACCTGCAAACACTGCATTTATGCCTTTTCCTAATTGAAGAGAAAGGTTTTCTATGTGTACATTGCTTTATCTCAGAGACTGACCTGGGGAAATAGCTGTGGAAGTCTGTATTTGTTAATTTGTGGGCTTTGTAGAGAGAACAGGGACATACACAGTTTGTGCATTTCTGCGTCTTAGGGAAAAGAAAAGAGCAGCAGTTAAGACGTAGGTGTGGAGTCACCTCAAACTGAGCATATCCGATCTTTCAGCACTTCTTTATGTAAGAGTCCTACTGTGCCAACTGGCACTGGAGACAGCAATGCTCTTTGTGTGGATGAGCGATACAGGAGCAAGCTGTAAAACCTAATTAGTCATAAGTGTGAAAAACTGACGCGTTGGGTTGGTGTGTGTTGTTGGGTTGTTTTTAAATATAATTATTAGCTGTTCAGTACACTTATCCATGCACTGAGCTGCATCTGCCAGCGTGTGCGAGTCGGACAGTTAATACACTGAACTTGGGAAAGACGCTGGAATGCAGAGCTGGGCTGACATTGACTGCAGTAGCGTTGCCTTTTGTCAGTGGGATTTTCACCAGCGCCTCCCTGTTTTCCCAAACAGAACCTGACAACGATGCCTACGTGCGCTGCTCCTCGCGCCCCTGCAGTCCGGTCCACCACGATGTGCACTCCAAGCTCTCCAGCAGCCCTCCGCGCTCCAGCCCTGCCAGGCTCGGCCCTTCCTACGTCCTCAAGAAAGGTAGAGCCGAGGGGTGTGGGAGCAACGGGGAGCGCGTAGAGGAGCAGGGGTTCATTTACAGAAGAGAGAAGGAATTTGTCATGATTGCTGATAAACAGTTGTAAAAA
This sequence comes from Patagioenas fasciata, assembly GCF_037038585.1. Taxonomy (NCBI): domain Eukaryota; kingdom Metazoa; phylum Chordata; class Aves; order Columbiformes; family Columbidae; genus Patagioenas; species Patagioenas fasciata. Next base: position 7,063,952 of record NC_092539.1, read on the forward strand.
GTGCTGATTCCCGTGGACATCAGCGCTTTCTAAAATAGCACTAGGCAAAAACTACAGTAAACCTGCAGTTAAAGTCAAGCTCTAGGCACAACTGATGTTCTGGTATGTCCTAATATTGGAGCCTCAAATGATTTCCACGTGTGCATCTTCACGCTGTGTTTGTTATTAATAACATGGCTGTGAAGTGCCAGGCACAAGCTCTGCCCCTGTAGTGGAGTGTGGGGATGTGTAAACATTTGTCTGCCAGACTTGCATTTCATAGTGTGTGGGCCAAAGAACTGTACGATGATGTTACCAAGCGAGAGCTTCCTGCCTCTTAGACATCCTGGGCTCACAATAACAGAATTAAGGCTGCAGATGTCAGTCCAGTGCTGGGAGCATCGTGAGGCTTCAGAGCAGAGCCTGCCTTCTGTTGTTATCAAACTGGGCTCTTCATCCCAAGCAAATTGCAAAATGAAATCCCTCAGCGTTGCGTAGCCCGCAAACACAATGGCATGTGGTCGTACCGCTGTCCCTACAGCTGCTCAATAATGACATTCTTTCCTCAGCCGCATCCCAGCCCCTTGGCTGAGGTCAGCACAGCCACAGATGTTCTGGCTGGATAAAAAGCTCTCTGTCTCCGTGCACGTGTGCATGGGGAGAGGGTTTGTTATTAAACAGAACTGGGTGTTTGGCCCGTCCCTGCTGTGGGGAGTCCTCTCCGGTGCAGGACACTTGGGAACACATGGTAAATGTCAGAGGGGAGAAAACAAACAAAAGCACACAGGCAGGTGAGAGGGGAGAGGAAGCATAAAGCTTAGAGGAAGATGTTGCAAGACCTCAGAAAAGCAAGGACTGTCTGTGGCAGGGCCAGACTTCTGAACGTGTAGTAAGAGGATGGAGATGGGATTCACAGTGAGGCAATTTCTGCCTGTAGAAAGACAGCATCTTGGTGTTGGTTCAGTTTGCTACGTCCCGCTTCCTTGTGCCACCCAGAGCTGCATGGGCTCCAGTGTCTCACTGGCATGCAAGTGGCTTGTCCTGCATTCTTCTTGTGTGGCTGCATGATTCTACTGAGCTGGGATGCTAGGAAGGAGCTGCTATGTGATGGGCTTCCCTGTCTGTGTTTCAGCCCAGATGCAGGCTTCTGGGAAAAAGAAGAAAGAACTTCGCTATCGCAGTGTGATTTCTGACATCTTCGACGGCTCCATTCTCAGCCTGGTGCAGTGCCTCACCTGTGACAGAGTGAGTCTTCCGGCGGCTGTCGGTCAAAGAGCACGGTCTTCTGACTCCTAGATCTCGTAGGGAGTGGTGCTCCCATTTCCGAACGCTGTGGGATGCAGTAGCCCTGCTAAAATGACGACAGGTGGATGGTGAGGGAGATGTGAGAAACCTGCCTGCCAAGAAGTTGTATTCTCTGCAGCGCTCTGTTTACTTATCTGTGTTACTGAGTTGACCTGGCAATGTCACATTCACATTAGAAAACTGATTCCAGTGCTACAAAACCCATGACAAAAGTCATCCTGCTGACAGCAGTAAAGAATAATTAGCCAGAGTGAGTTGCTCTTGCTGCCAGCTCAGGTTTCCAGCTTAGACAAAATCCAAGCAGTGACAAAAGGTGCTGAAGGTCAGGTCCCAGCTCCATTACACGCACAGGAAACTCAGACCTCTTCCTCTTGGATATTTCCAGGTTTCTACGACAGTGGAGACATTCCAGGACCTGTCGCTCCCAATCCCAGGGAAGGAGGACTTGGCCAAGCTGCACTCTGCCATCTACCAAAACGTGCCAGCCAAGACGGGGACATGTGGGGACAACTACGCCTCGCAGGGCTGGATCGCTTTCATCATGGAGTACATCCGCAGGTGGGCTCCCTGGGCGGGATCTCTTTTTCCAGGGGTTTTCTGGGCAGTGCTGGGAGGCAGCTGTCCCGAGCCGAGGTGTTGACAGCAGAACCTCAATTGTAACCATTCCCTGGACAACAGTCAGTGATACTCGCAGGTCTCTGAACCTTTTCATGTCAACCAGTTCCTGCTGTTCCTCTTGTTCCGTCATACACCTTGAGATCTCGTGTGCAGCCGATAACCCCTCACTTCTGCCTTTTGCTTTTCTGCCTTTAACTTTGCCTTCTAGAGCAAATTCATTCTTAGTGTAGTTTTCCAAATCAGTTTGAGCAGTCACAGTAGGAATATCGGCTGAGAGAAATCCTGCTTTCCCTGCTCCTCTGGGAGGTGTGATGAGCTTAGGACCTACAGCTAAAAGGAAACCCATCATCCATTTGGGGATTTGTATGCCAAAGCACCCAACTACTATTTTGTGTATAACTCTAAATCCCCTCTCCCATGCAGATTCGTGGTGTCCTGTATCCCTAGCTGGTTTTGGGGTCCTGTTGTGACGCTGGAGGATTGCCTTGCTGCCTTTTTTGCAGCCGATGAGTTGAAGGGTGAGTTTTCTTCAGTGCGGTCTGACAGCACAAAACAAGGAAAACCACATAGAGGGGTATTTCACATGCAGTTTGGGGCAGATTAAACCTGGAAATCCTGTCTCATCCTTTCACTTAGAGACTGGCAGTACCGCAAGCTGGCAGTTCAGCATCTCTGAGCAGGAGCGAGTTTCCCACCTGCTATGGGGTGCTGCTTTTCCATTATGAATCGGGGTCTTGTGCTCTGAGCAACTGCATAATGGCTTTCTTCTCTTCGTCTACAGGAGACAACATGTACAGCTGTGAACGATGTAAAAAGTAAGTTTGCATTCTCTGTATTGTGTTGCATTCCTGGTATTTTATTTTCCTAGACTGCTGTCAGACATTTTGCTGTGCCCTCCGCATGGATGTTCCTTCTGCTGAGTCACAAGTACAACCTGCCCTGCCCTTAACGTCAGAGTTCTGGTCTTGAGAGTCACTGATGGCAGATGGGAAAAGTGCTGGGCTTGGGGGACAAGAACAGGGATGTGCTTGGCAGTAATGAGGCTATTGAAGAGGAGACATCACAAGCTGCTCATGCCGTGCTTCATTTGGGAGGGATGCTGCAAAGAGCTGGAATTTATTGCTGCTGGAATTCAGGATTTGTCTTAGATTTCAAAGCAAGCAAGAGCCCTTTTGGCATCCCTTTGCTTTAGAGATTGCTCACAGTTTCTTTTTCTCCCCCAGACTGCGGAATGGAGTAAAGTACTGCAAAGTCCTCCGGCTGCCAGAGGTGAGTAAAAGCACCTTGTTTCCTAGTTTTCTTTCAGCAGCTGCTGAGGAGGTCAGGAAGTTAGAGTTAGAACAGAGGAGCAGTTTGGTGTGGTGTCACAGTCCTGTATCTAGACCAGAAGAGCCTTTCCCATCCTAAATGGATGAGCCAGCAGGATTCATGACTAACAGGCGAAGAACTTTTGCAAAGATCTGGCACTGAGATGTGCTGTTTAATCAGAATACCCATGGTAAAACTGCACTTTGGTGTTCTCTGTCTTTGATCTTTCAGATCCTTTGCATCCACTTGAAGCGGTTCCGGCACGAGGTGATGTATTCCTTCAAGATCAACAGCCACGTCTCCTTCCCCTTGGAAGGGCTGGATCTGCGACCTTTCCTGGCCAAGGAATGTGTCTCCCAGATCACCACCTACGATCTCCTGTCCGTCATCTGTCACCACGGCACAGCAGGCAGTAAGTGCTTCTGTGAGCAGGAGTGAGACGAGCAGGAGCAAAGCAAAGTGTGTTTCCAGGACCAGTGTAAGACCTGCCCCCTCCATTCCCAGGCTCGCTCAGCCTCCTCTGCCCTTTGAAAAGTGAACCCAACAGATTCAGACAGATCCCCTGATCCCCTGCAGCTGTTTCAGCCTCACCACAGGGTTGGCTCAAACCCTTTCCCCATGTTCAGTCTCACTGAGAGGCCCTTTCCAAGGAAGGCAAATCAGGCTGGCAGTGCCTGGCTCCCAGCCCCTGCAAATCTTGCCTGAACAGGAATTACCAGTTGGCTTTCTTTTTGGTCTCTCTCCGTTCTTTACCAGCAGCCAACCCAGTTAGCGCTGCTGACGTTATCCCAGGCCTCCCCGCTCCCAGCAGCGCTGCGTGTTCTGTTACAGGTGGGCACTACATCGCCTACTGCCAGAACGTCATCAACGGCCAGTGGTACGAGTTTGATGACCAGTATGTCACCGAAGTCCACGAGACCGTGGTACAGAACGCAGAAGCCTACGTCTTGTTCTACAGGTGATGCTGCAGCCCCTTGCTGGCTGCACAATACCTAGAAATGTGTTTGGAAAACTAAGTTTTCAGGAATTGCTTATTCTCTCTTCCTTTCCCTCCTAAAGGAAAAGCAGCGAAGAGGCCGTGCGGGAGCGTCAGAAAGTTGTGTCCCTCGCCAGCATGAAGGAGCACAGTTTACTGCAGTTCTACATCTCTCGAGAGTGGCTCAATAAATTCAACACCTTTGCCGAGCCTGGTCCCATCACCAATCACACCTTCCTGTGCGCCCACGGAGGTGAGGCGGGGTCTGGGAACCGCGGCTCCCAAACGCTCCAGCTGCAGCGGGATCCGCTTCCTCGGCAGAACCTCCAGCCCCTGCAGGGAGGGATGAGACAATCGCCCCTTGTCCTGCTGGTCAGAGGCCCGGAGGGATCTGTAGTGCTGGGAAACAACAGTTTTCAGTTCTGTTTGTTTTTATAAACAAACCTGTAGGAAGCAGATAAAGCAGCGTTTATGTGTGATACCCTGGGAGCAACGTTGGCCTTTAGTGTTTGGAGAACGGAGCATGTGCTACTGAAGAGAGCTGGTACCGCGTTTTACTGTTCTGCTGCCTCACCTGTCATGCTGGGGAGCCCTTACATTTATAAATCACCAATTGGAAACGAAGCACTTGATTAGAAATCGCGGCTGTGAATTGAGAAACCTCCACAATTAATGAACTGTTTTCCATTAGCAGAGGAAGCAGGTTCTGGAATCTGAGTTTTCAGCAAGGAAGATCTTCCCTTATTTGTGTCTTTACCCAGCAACAATGAGTTCCCTGATTAACTCTCCCTCTTCCTTTCCTCTGCAGGGATCCCTCCTAACAAGTACCACTACATCGACGACCTGGTTGTGATTCTGCCCCAGAATGTGTGGGAATATCTCTACAACAGGTGAATATGGCCTCTTCATTCTTCTTCCCAAAGAGTTTTGGTTTTTCTTTCACACCTTGGGCAGCGATGGAGACACAAGCCCGTCCCAGGGCACCCGAAAGGAACGCAGTAGTTGGTGCAGACTGGCAAAGATGTGTGTTTGGTAGAGCCTCCTAATCTAAACCAAAATGATCAATATCAGTGCATTGTCCCAGGGCAATACTGTAGGGTTTGGGGCTGGGAGGCATTTCCATTCTGCAATTCTCCATTCCACTCCATTTCTGTGCCCAGGTTTGGGGGCGGCCCTGCTGTGAACCATCTGTACGTGTGCTCCATTTGCCAAGTGGAGATCGAAGCGCTGGCCAAACGCAGGAGAATCGAAATCGACACCTTCATCAAGGTTCGTACGGGAAGCATCTCACAGCAACGGCAGGAGGTGGGAGATGGAGACCTGTCACAGACAGGGGAAAACTCTTGCCCCTGTTTCCCAGAACATGATCTGCAGCATGGCCAGGAGGTTGATCGGGGGTTCCCTGGTGCTGACAGCATGGGGAGGGGCAGCTGGAACCCGATAACACGTGTGTGACTGCACACACACCAAGTCTGAAACCATCCTGGTCTCTTGCTTGCTCTACTGAGCAGGAACAGGTTGGGAGGAAGGTGGTAGAACTATAAGGTCGCCTTCTGAAGGGCAGCAAGGCTGCCTTACAGTTAACAGAAGGGGCTCCTCCTGAGTTAAATCCCTCCTGCATGTCTCTGTTCTCTGCTCTCCCAGCTGAACAAGGCGTTCCAGGCAGAGGAGTCTCCAAGCGTCATCTACTGTATCAGCATGCAGTGGTTCCGGGAGTGGGAAGCCTTTGTCAAGGGGAAGGATAACGGTAAGAAGCCCGAGACCTCTGGAGTTTGTTCAGGGTGAGAGGTAGAATGGAAACAAGTGTGGCTGGTGCAGCTCCCCAGTGAGCGCCCAACCGGTGTGACTGGAGGCCGAGCAGAGTCCAGACACCAGCACGCTGGCCTGCGGGGCAGGGCGGAAATAACAAGAGACCTACTTGGGAAACAAGCAGAATGTGGTGGCGATCAGAATGGTTTTTGACACATTTGCTCTCCTCTGACAGAGCCTCCCGGACCGATTGACAACAGCAAGATTGCGCTCACAAAAGCAGGTGGCCATGTGCAAGTGAAGCAGGGTAAGGCTTGTGCTTGCTGTCCTGTCCCTAAAAGGTAGAGGAGAACATATGTGGCTTTCATCTTGTGTTGCTCTTGACTTGGTCTTTACTCAGCATCCGCTGGAGCCCAGCTTCTTAAATAATGTTCCATGTGCTGTCCTCGCTGGGCTCTCCTGCCAAGCCGATAAAGATCACATCTGTATCCTGGTTGTCTCCCAAAACAGCCCTTCCTGCGTTCCTCCTCTGTAACTTTTCTGGCAAAGTTCTGATTGCTGCTGTTGTCCCTTCCAGGTGCTGACTACGGGCAGATTTCCGAGGAGACGTGGATTTATTTAAGCACGCTGTACGGAGGGGGCCCAGAGATCGCCATCAGACAGAACGTGGCCCAGGTCCAAGAACTGGAAAACCTACACGGGGAGCAGAAGATTGAAGCGGAGACGCGGGCTGTGTGAGCTGTGCGGGACGGGGCAGGGAAGGGAATGGCACAGAGATCCGAGTGGGGCCAGAAGGCTGGGGAAGCCTGAGGACTCAAACCTCACCCGTTGTCTGGTACTCGCAGGTGGGTGCAGCTCCCACCACCAGTTCTGGGGAAGGTGGGTTCCTCCACTCACCTTTCACGGGGCTTTGGAGACAGGGGTGGTGCTGGGCGACACCGGGAGAAAAGCAGCTTCTCCGTAATTCACCTCAGGATGATGCTGTGGTGGGAACCTGCAGCCCAGCTTCACCAGGACACAGATTGACCCGAGCCCTCTCCCTGTGGTTGGGTTAAAAACACCAGCGCTCCCAGCTCACCCCCAGTGAACCGAGTCTCTGCTCCTTCGCAGGTCTTGCTTTTGGCACTTTTAAACTCATATGTATAAAGATAATGAAGCGTTATTTATGTTCCCAGCGGGCACTGTTGCAGCATGAGGAACCTGTTATTTGAAGCTAAGCCACAGGGTCTCCCAGTAGTTTTGCGCTGGTGGGGCACATATCACAACTTCCTAGTTTTGTTCTTTGCAACTGAATTTGCAAGAATTAGGTAATCAACTAAGAAATTTTGAAAGAGGCCGTTTCTTTCTTCCCTAGTCCCTAAAGCCACACTGTCACAGGCCTGCAGATTTTAATTTCTCCTTGTATCTGATTTCATGCATTCAGCATCTTTTCAAAGAACAAAGCTGGAAGAGGAACCCTCCTTCCCACTCAAGCTTTATAGCTCTGGGTGTTTGGCTCACAGGGTGTCAGAGCTGTTAATGAGCAGGATTCGTTAGAGCAGGACACAGGACTCCTGGTTCATAACCCCATTCAGAGGGTGTGCGAAGGCTGAGGAGGAGCCCAGATCTTCCTTCACCCAGAGCCTGTTCGGGGCTCACCCCGGGCAGGGGGTTAATTCCATGCTGGGGCTGAACTGATCCAGCCTCAGGCTCTAGAAGCAGCTTTTTAGGAATGAGCTGCTTTCTGCAAACAGGAACCCCCCATGTGCTGAGGCCATTCCGCTTCTCCACACAGATGTCATTTGTGTACACAGTGGCTTATTTAATGAAGAGAAGTAATTTGCTCCCCCATCTACTGCTGCTAACGCAGCCAAGGAGCAGCTAAGAGAGGAATGAAGACAGAAAAGGTTAAAACACTACTTTTCACATCAGGGCTTTGTTCATTTCGTAAGCCAGAAAGAAAATAGTTAAATCTTTGCAAGTGTTTCCCTGCAGTTTATTGGAAGCAGAGCAAGGCAAAGGTGGCCTCTCACAGGCTGGGGAACCAAACTGGGGTTCATGGTGCTGGAACCTGAGTGGTTCCACAGCATCGAGTGTGGCCTTGGTACCAGGGACCTCCTGAGCACCCCATGCAGAAGAGAGGGAGGAGCAGCTGCTCTTTCACTTGGAAAGTAAGAAAGGGTGTCAGAAAGAAAAACATGGCCTTCAGTTTTTCATTTGTTTTTTGTTTAGACCAAATGTTTGCTGCAAACAGCAATTTCTTCTTTAGAAAAGTATCTGTAAATGGATCAACATGTTAATTCTACTATCCTGTTTATTGGATGCTTGTAAATACCCAGCCAGGCCTGAGGGGAGGTCAGAGAATGAGCCACTGTTGGGATTTCTCATTGTCTTAAGCTTCGTTAGCCGCTGCGAGCCCGTAGGCTGCATGTCTGTGTCGTCTGTGCCGTTCCGAGGATGCTGTACAGATTGTTTAAGAACACTCCTGTGCTTCAGTGTCATACTTTGTGCTGAAAATGTGTTACAATAAATACACGTGCATTCAAGCAGCTGAGTGGCTCGGTGCCTGCCCTGTGTGGCCAGAGGGGCTGACAGCTTCCAGGGGTTCATGGTGTTAAGAGAAAGTATTTAAAAGGTTGGGAAAAGTAAAAGAATCCCAACTTCCTGCTGCCAAGAGCCCTTGTGGGGGCAGATCCTGCTGAGCAGCAGCAAGCTGGGGTAGCACAGTTCACAGAATCCCAGAAAGTCAGGGGTTGGAAGGGACCTGGAAAGCTCACCCAGTGCAATCCCCCCATGGAGCAGGAACACCCAGCTGAGGTTCCACAGGAAGGTGTCCAGGCGGGTTTGAATGTCTGCAGAGAAGGAGACTCCACAACCTCCCTGGGCAGCCTGGGCCAGGCTCTGCCACCCTCACCATGAAGAAGTTTCTTCTCAAATTTAAGTGGAACCTCCTGTGTTCCAGTCTGAACCCATCACCCCTTGTCCTATCACTGGTTGTCACCGAGAAGAGCCTGGCTCCATCCTCCTGACACTGTATAGATCCCCTAAACCAAACTGTGCTCCATCAGAGGAGGGCGCCTGCACCTTTCAGCCAGTGCTTAAATTGACTTCCATGTTTCATTTACCCAATTCAGCTGAGTTTGTCTCAGAAAGGCTGAGGTGCTATTCATGACCATCCTTGCTCAGAAAGTAACTTGCAAGGGAAGGAGCTGAAGTTTCATTGAGCTGTTCTGGGTTTCCAGACGAGTTTTCTATCAGGCTGTTGTGTGGCCAAAGGTTTTGTCCCTCATACAACATAATCCACTTCCCGGGTAACACAAGAGCAGCTTCGCTCCCGAGGCCTCAGGAGCCAGCGAGTGACGCTGCACAAGCTGCAGCCTGAAATATCTGAAGAGATGGAGCTGGAGTTGGGTTAACAAGAATGCACAGCTTGTTCTTTAGCAACTTGAAGCCAACCATCAAAACTTGCATCTCGCAAACAAACGCCGTCACCTCAGCAACTGCAGAACAGTGCGAAACCATCCAGGAGACACGGACAAACGCCCTCCCCGAGGGAGGGGATTATTCAGTGTCTAGACAAACAGCTCTGGCAAAGCCCGAGTTGTACTTGTTGTTACCCTCTGTCTGTTAAAACGCTCAAAGCTCAGTTCTGCATCTCTAATTTATTTGAAATCCAACAGCAGCCGCGCTTTTCTCTGACTCCCACAGTGCGTGTTAACCACAGAGTCACTTCGGTTGGAAGAGACCCTCAGGATCGGGTCCAAGTGCGAACCCAACACCGTCACCAACCCACGGCCCTGAGAACCTCACCTACCAGACTTTCAGAGCCCTGCAGGGATGGTGACAGCACCGCTGCCCTGTTCTGCCTGTTCCAACACCAAGTACAACTCCATTAGGGGAAATACCTTCCCCAAGCTCCCAGCTCCTACCGAAGCGGGAAGAAGAACCAGCCGGCCTTCCCGAGTGCACCAATGGCTCCATCGGCACGTTCTCCTTTCTCCTCAGATGAACAAATTAAGAACGAAATCTCAACCACTTCGGTCGCTCTTCAGTGCCGGCTGGAAAAGTTGCAGTTTGATAAAATTGCGTCTCAAAGTGACCTGATGGGAAGCAGCCCTGCAGGACAGACTCTCAAGGGTACAGACAGAGCCAAATTAATACTTTAAATACCTGAAAATCCACGTATGAAATAAAATAAATTAGTGCCATCAGTAAAAATGTTCCCATGTGTCAGCAGACACAGCACCCACCTGAACAGGCTGTTTCTGCTTATTTGCTGTGAATTTTACAGCTGGAGGCAAAACCCTTTTTATTGGGAAGCGACAAAACCATTTGTCTTCTCTGGATGATGGAAAGGGGCCACTGAAACTGTATTTCTGGAATTAAGTGTTTATTTAAATACGTGGATGACTCTTCCTTTCATTGTTACAAGGTCAATATTCGCTTTCAAATGGAAGCACTTTATTTGGTTGAATTCTGTCTCCAGAAATGAACGGGGAACACCAGAACCATTTACATTGGCAATGAAATCACAACACTGAGATGCCACCAAAACTCCAGAGATCAGTGCTCAAACACACATACACACACATATACAAATAAAAAAAGTGCTCGACATCATCATGTTAAAATAGAATTTGGCTTCTTTTAGGTCTTTTGACTCTTCAGGCAGGAAACCAAAGAACAATATGCATCAAACTAAATGAGCTTCTGAAAAATACTCAGCATTAAACACAACTTTCAGTATCAGTAAATATGTTTCTTCTCTATTTACAGGTGTTAAGAAAGGGCATTAGAGATTTTTGCTGGGGTAATGAGGTTTGTAGGATGTACAGTCCACACTTCTGGGCGAGATTAGTAAATTCAAGCAGAGTTTTTATAAACCAGTCACATATTTAGTCCTTCAGATTTTGCAAAAGGTAAATGCTACAAAAATTACTCATTCGTTACCCTGAATAGAGGCAGCGGAACAAAGATGCCTAGGCTACAAGACACGACTGTCGCTATTTTAATCTTGCAGTAAGTTTTAAGAGCTGAGACTTTTGGGAACTAGTTGCCAAGTTTATAAAAACTCCTTATCTTTTGATAAAACTTCCGAAGAAAACTCAGTCAGCTAAAGCTAATGCTCCTCCTAAAGCGCTAGTTAGCAACACAGACATTGCAACTGTTCCAATGTTTCACAGAGGCTGACAATAATATACTGTCCACCTAGATTAAATATATAAAAGCAAACTTTTAATCTAATTTTTTACATAGATGGCACAACAAGAGGTGAAAATGAATCCTCCTAGCTGCTGATTCAACAGTGCATTGGACACGAGAAGAAAAATACTGCAGCCAAAAATATTTCCAAGGTATTTTTGCACACCCATTAACTGCTCAACCACTTTGATCCCCTGGTAGAGGGATATTGGCCAAAGTACGAAGCCCCAGGTGCCACCGTGGGGATCACATTCTGCTATGGGAGGCTCATGGATCTCAACAGTTAAGTGACACCAGTAGCAGCAATGATAAGGACGGTGATTTAATCGATTATGACCCTTTGGACGCCGCTAACGCTGCGGCTGAGCAGCCCCAGCGCTGGTATCGCCCGCGGCTCATCCTGAGCTACGAGATTAGAAACCGCAGCCTCTGCTGGCCGATGCTCGCAGGTATTAATTAAGCACCATAATACGAGAGCTACAGTACAAACTGTAGGACTGAGGGACCACACTGTGAAAAGTAAAAGTTGGTGTCTCGAATGGAGAGAAAAGGACAGTTATGAACACAAGGTGTAAGCCAACTCAAAAATTACTTTATCCAGAATGCGGATGAGTGAGGAAAACCCCAACCATGGGGAGAACTGGGTTCCTGGACACGTTTCCATGTGCTGACCCTGCGCAGAACACCACAGGCAGCTAAACCAGACACACAGAGGTTTCGTTTCAGGGTCACTGCCTGTCCTGGTGTCCATGGAAATTTCCTCAAATTCTGGGCATTTTTACAAAAGATGCTAAAATTCCCTAAAAGAAGTAGATTTGCCCAAATGTGGGGATCTATGAGTAAATTAGGCCCTCAAGAGCTATTCAGTAGCAACCGACTCTTACGGGGCTCAAACGTGGACAAGATGACTGTGAAATCCCAGCAACAGTGAAGATTCAGGGGAAGCCAAGAGTTAGAATTTACAAGTTTCAAAAGCAATTGACCTTTTCCTAGGCAGCTGAGGTCCGGATCGTGAGATATGTGGAGATATAAGGTGCAGCATCACTTATCGTGCTACTTCTGCTTCAAATAAAACCACGTGAGAACAGGATGGCTGAGGAATAAGTCACAATTCCTGTCTGGCTGCTGGGTCGAGGTTCAGTCCACAAGATGGGAGAACGAAATGGAGTGCAGTTTCTTTTTTTTTTCCTTTTATTTTTCTAAAAAACTCCTGTTATTCAAACATGGACTGATGAGAACGCACAGAGGTCATGCAAAAGGAGAAGGCAAGTCTGAAATGGTGAAACAAAACCAAAAACCAAACCAACAAAAGAGAACTCCAAAGAGATTAACAACTGCGAGCCACAGGACGAGGTGGCTCGGGGAAGGTGGGCACAGGCAAGGCAGCAGGGCGAGCATGCAGACCGAAACCAGAGCAAAACGGAGATCGTGGCGACCAGCAAAATGGGGCTTCAAACCGAAATGCCAGTGTCTGTGTGTGTCTGTGTGTGCGTGAGGAAGAGGAGGGAGAGAGGAATGGGGGATAAAGGGGAGGGGGCAGACAGAACAAGAAGGAAAACAAGCGTACATACGTGAGCTTCAAGGCTTTCAGGAAACAGCAAGGTCAGAGGGGTTTAATACTTGGCATGAGCATCAGCCTAGATTTAAAAACAAAAATAAAGGCTGACAAGTATTAGCGACCTTTTGGGGAAAGCATGATATTGAATAATGGATCAAATTGAATATCTGCAAATTCAGAGCCCAGTCCAGCTGCTGTGACGCTGCTCCCAGGAGCAGCTCCCACACCAACCGGCTCCCTCCCGCTCTTGGGGGAGACAACCCGCAGGATCCACGCTAAAGGCACCGTGTGACATGCTGAGGGACCAGGGCACACATTCAGATGGACCGAGGGACAAGGGGGGACAGCAGACAGACCGGGACATGCGTGGGACTCTCTGGTTGTCCTCTGCAAAGGGCAGCCAGCAGTTCTTTGATGGGTGTTGGGAGGAATCGGGTGGGGGAAAAGTGTTGGTTATGTTTTCCAGAGGGGCTTTGCCAAGGTGGTGAAGGGTGGGAGAGGCCGATAAGTTAATTCGAGCCACAAGTAGCATGCCATGGAACAGAGCAAGCGTCTGAACGGGACGGGGATGGAATTTAGGCCTGAATTTTTCAAGTGGGAACTCCAGACAACTGGGAGTCTGGCTTTCCGTGGGCGTGTGTTAACTGCCTGCAGGGTAAACAGACCATTTTGTTTCTCCTTCTGTGACAAGCTCGCCCCGAGGTTCTTGCACCAGCGCAAACACCTTTAGGAATCTAAAACATAAGAAAGACAAAAAAAGAAAGAGACTGGGTTAGAAAGAGGCTGGGGAACGCAGGATCCCTTCAGAGCGGCACTGCCTGCCGAAGGTTAAAGGAACCGCGGCGTCCAAGCGCCTGCCAGGTCAAGAGGGGACACTCAGTGTCACCATTGCCCCTCAGCCCTGCCAGCAATGAGCGTCGCTGGGACCAGCATCACCAGGACGGCAGACCCTGCCAGCCCTGAGTCCAACAGAGAAAGCAAACAGCTTTTTAATGCTCAGTCTGCAAAGAACTCTTATCTGCTCAAGTGACAGCTCCGGAGACCGTTAACGACACCAAAGAACAACAACAAGAAGCTAAAACACCAAGAACGTTCCAGACAAGCCCTGACTAGCTGTGCCTTACACGCCAGGCTGCAAAGACACCTCGTTCTTAAGGGAAGTTGAGAAAGAAGCAGGTGAGCGGACACAGTCTCAGCCCCTAAGCCCAGCCTAGGACGGCCCTGGGCCCCCTGGCCAAGGGTGAGTTTTCTCCATGGCCAAGCGAAGCTGCAATCCAGAAGTGTGGTTTGGCCAAAGACACCATGTCCAGGGAATGCAGGAGGAGTCCAAACTTCCCTCGTGTTCGAGAGGGCAGGGGAAGAACCTTCCGACCTCCCTTGCACCCGCTTCCATAAAAAACAGCACCAAAGAGCTTTCACAGAGCCACTACAAAATATTTTTCCCGAAAAGGAATTGCAGTTATAACTCAGTGTGGGAAGCAGGTGAAAAGCAGCTCTGGGCCAACTTGCTTTCCATTAGTAAAGTGAAACGTAAATAAAATGCCATTAAAAAAGCTCACAGGAATGAGAAAATATAATGTTTATTAGAAGACACCATGGTACATCAAGCTATAACAAGATTCCTGACAGATGATGATTCTTTAAAAAAATAAGAACAGAAACAGAACAACCACACTGGCCAGAATTAACAAATCTTAACACAAACCACAAGTTTCTACGCAAGTCCAACCAGATACAGGCAGCTGAGTCACCAAAACCACTTATCAACGTAAGAGGGACTGAAGAGCCACCAAAACACCAACTAGGTTAAGGAGAACAGCCTATACACCCATTTATACTTACACATATATAAAAGGATAAAAACAATTCAAATTCAAGTCACTTTAGTTTTTAAGTTATGTTATATACAATATTTTTTTATACTGGGAGAACTACAGGCAAGTATTTAACAAAGGATCTTAAAAAAGCCACAGTCCAGTTTATAATTACTGTTCCCTAAATAATTTGGCAAGCATTAAATAATCAGATATATCCTAGATAAAAAGTGCATCAGCATGGTTAACTTTTGCCTATTTATTTATATAAGTCAAAGCTCTGCATAACGGTTACAGCAAACAAACAGCAGAGCTGCGAGGCTGAAATCAGAGCTGTCTATAGGGATTTATTTATATAATGGGGGTGAGGAGGAACAGACCCAAGGCAGCAGAGGAGCTGAAATGCTAATCAGGCCATGGCTCCTAAATTGTTTTTCAGGAAATTTAAGTTCACAAAACAGCCTCTATTCCTCTATTCCTCGCGTGCACCCAAACAGCCCATCTGTCTGGGGGACTTTTTGTTGGCTGCAATGGAGAATTCATATAAAACTGGTTGTTATTTCACGCAAGTTCTTTTGTGTATCGCACTATTTCGCAACATCCTCAGTGAGACACGGTTTTGTTGCCAAGAAGATGATGAGGTACCATGTTCAAGGACACAGAATGGTCAGTCTGGAGCAAAATGACCCAACTAGTTCTCGTATTGGACAGTTGTCAGCACCTGGTACCTGATGGGTGCAGAACAGCCCTGCAAGAAGCTGCACCCCGGTATGCATAGAGGAGTTTTTTCCTCATCCCTAAAAATCAGAGGTTGGTGTAAGCCTCAAAACATCCGTTTACATCCCATAGATCCAATTTTTAGTCTGCATGTCTTTTAGTAATTATAATAGCAAAGAGAACGAATTGTGTTGGCTCATTTATAAAGGACAATAACGCTGTTTACAACCAAATTCAAACTGTGTTGGCTCTCATTTATATTGGGAAGGACAATAACAATGTTTATAACTAAACTCGTACAGTCAGGTCAGTACTTTCATGGGTAGCGACGCACATTTAAATTTCAAGGTGAACTCACACAGCAGCTGAGCACACGGTACCTAACCCAGTCTGTCATTGCTGGAGAAACGACACGTGCATTCACCTCTTCTAAAGAAAACCTTCTGAAACAGAGCTCTTAAAACAACCGTAGCAGCAAATCAGTAGAATAAAAGATGAACAGGCCTATGCAAACCTACTCAGATTTTCTGAAGTGATTTGTACATATCTGGAAAATAAAAAGGGCAAAACAAGACAGATGTTACTGTTCTTTTTGGTGCTAGGGTTTGCTAACAGGCTCTGAGTGGAGGGACCGCTGGAAAGCTCACCAGCAGCCCTCGCGCAGGGTGTGCAGACCTGGTGGGCTGCAGCACACGACTTACCTGTCCTGCTCACCTTGGGTTCGACAGCAAAGCCCTGACTGGAAAAGCTCAGCAGTGGCTTTTCAGAAAGCGTTTCCCAGCTGCTTTCAGCAGGCAGAGCCACCTCCGGCTCCCGGCACAGACACAACCTAGGTCTGCGCCAGAATCGGTTCCGCAGGCCCCAAGAGCCGCGGGTGTGCTCAGAGCTGCTGCGAATCCTCCCGCCCATCACGCAAAACAAACCTCGAGATGCTCAAGCTGCTTTCCAAAACCAGGAAAGAGCTACCAAAGTTTGTAAATGCTTTAGCACTCAGTGTCATTCTCACGATAGTCATCGTTTCCATTTTAGATACTTGAGCCAAAGCCACTTCTACTAATATATTAAAAATCAAATGAGATATTTGCAGCTTGCAGCAAGGTTTGTCTTTTCAACACAGCAGCACTTCCCCTAAATCTTTATACTGCTTCTGGGACAGTTTATGGAAAGTTCTCTTGTAGATTTTCTTTTTAACTAAAGAGTTGAGAAATAAAATAGGTGAATATTATGGTTCCTTTAGATTAGACATTCACAGATACATTTGATTTTGTTGCTGCTTTATCAGCCTTCACTCCCAGCTCAGACTGCATCTTCACCATCATTGAGCATCATCCTACAACTAACATAATACCATTAACACCCTAATACGATTTTTTGGCTGGTTATTGCAATACACCTGTGACATTCTCTCCAGGGGGGTAAATTAAAGGCAAACTTCGAGTTCAGTTAGCAGGACCATCGGGGTTTCTCATGTGTTTTGCTTCATCTCCCACCCAACCCACTGCTCTGCTCGTAAATATGCGATTTGCCGTAACATCCCACAGACGTGAACCATGCTGCGTATCCAGGGCAGCAGAGCCGCACCTGCTGCTTAAGACAGATTTAGATGCCAGACTATCTCGGCCATTTCAAGCAGCCTATACCGCTGAACACCACATTTTCCAGCAGAATAATCACATTGCTTTCAACTATTGCCACACGCAAAGCAAGTCGATCTCCACGGGAGAGAACTCAGGGATAAGAGACAGAATCTCCCATCCTGGGCTTTCTGCCGTGTTCTGAACATGAAGTGAGGAGAACGTACAAGGCAAATTCCTCTTTCAGTGGTGAATAACAGCTGACAGAGGGGCTGGGGTTTTCGCACTCCTGCATTTTAACTGACTCTGTGTTTGCCAACACAAAACTACCCTATTATGGCAAAATGAAACAAGATCTTGGATGTTCATCTGCAGCAGACAAGGCACTGCGCTGTGTGATGCTGAATCTGAGACTGATCAAGTTGTAGTGCTTGTTTACACACAGTCCTCCCTCTCCTCCTACTGTCCCTAAATCCCAATGACAGGAGTTCAGTTTTCTTTTAAATTGGATGAGGCAACTTGTTTCACACCAAGAACTCTAAAGTCTAGGAAACAACAATAATCTGAAAGATTAAGTGACTGAAAAAACCCACATCAATTATTTAACAATGGACTTCAAACATATCCTGATTTAAAACAGGACTAAAATCTTTCAGGTGTTCACAGAGCTCTAAGAGCAGATACTCTATCCAGGATTCCCCTGCAGCACCACTGCTTACACAACACACCTGTTGGTGAGGAGTTAAAAGCAACACCAGAAGATTGCAGAGTCTGAGCTCTGAATGCCTCCCTTGATCTTGTGTGACCAAAGATTAAACCATAAGTTATGGTCACCTGCAACAGCAAATAACATCTGAAATGTATCAAGGTGGGAAAGAACAGAGGATCTAAAAGTTTTAGTGATTTATCAAGGACCACAGAGTGTTGCATAGACAGGTTTTGGCAAGATCTCTCCTTCCCCTTCCAAACACACTAACCAAATGACAACCAAATTTCAAGCCGAAAGCTCCACAGAACACATTAGGCTCTGAAAAGCCATCAGAGACACAAAATCACAGTCTAAGTGTTTCCTACATAACATTCCACTGGGATGAACAGCTGATTGGTGAATGTGTCTGAGATGCCACCTGGATGTCTGAGAGCCCATGTTATTCCAAATGGGTTTGTGTTTCCTGCACTGAGCCGGGTGTACAATGGCAGTGACGCTTGGACAAGCACTGTCTAGGGAAGGCTGCATTTCCCCTCCAGGTTTACAGTCTACCACACTACCCTTCTCTGATCAACAAAAACAAGCACATTTTGCAGTACAGCAAGCCATATTAGTCCATGTACGAAATAATGCACCTTGTGGCATTGTACAGACTTTCAAAAGGCTCTATCTGCAACACAGAGCAGTTTCGGGGTTGAATATCTCTGTGAAAGCAAACAATAATAATAGTATTAAATATAAGTCATAGCACCTTTGGCATTTTTGTCCAAATAGACTTCAACATATGACGTAGGGACATAGCCCTCCTCATCTTCATTCCTTCGGATTCGTGTCCACCCATCGCCTTTGTCTTCTTCTATTACATACAGCATTTCTCCTTCTGCTACGGAAATTGTTCCTTCATTCTGACCTGCAAGACACAGTAACACGGGGTTTAGGCCGTCCTGCAGAATGGGAAGCACAGATGCAGGGGAGTGTGCACTGGGCACATTTGGACAATGTGCTGACACAACCTCCATTGCATCAATATCAGCAAGAACATGAGCAGGCGATTCTGCAGACAGTGTGTGCACAAAGAACAAGCTGAATGTGATCCTGACATCAGAGTTTTGGTTCTTTTTCTTGCAGAGTCCCTGAGTAATGGGAGACAAATCACTGTCTTAGTGCTCCTCCATAACACAGAATCACACCAGGGCCTCACTTGCTCTCTTTTTGTCTATTTAAGCTCTGCAGGGGTTAAATGAAGGTTTCCCACTTGTCCTGTGAATTAAACAAAACAGTAAGAAAAATGAGAGTAAAGGTTGAGTGATACCTTCAAATGTATAGAGCGCTTTACATGTTCCTATGGTGGGTAGTGGTTCTTCATCGTCAAATTCATCATCAAAATCCGTGGCGGGTACTTTCATCTCAGTCTCCTGACTCTGCTCTTCTGTGTAACTGCCATCTGGGCTGCTCAAGAGAGGAAAATACACAGCAACTATAGCAACCAGCCTCAGGAGCCAAGAGAACAACTCGGTTACCAGACATTAGGGCAAGGTGAGCAACCGCAGCTGCCACAGCTCAGCAATTCCAGTGTGCTCAGAACTGGTTGTTACCACTGGCAGCCATCACAAAACAATGGGCGAGACCAGTCATTTTCCCCATCAAAAGCTGTAAAAACGCACCTACCTCACTCACCTTCCCAGCGGTGAGTGTAGGGA
Organism: Patagioenas fasciata; assembly: GCF_037038585.1. Taxonomy (NCBI): domain Eukaryota; kingdom Metazoa; phylum Chordata; class Aves; order Columbiformes; family Columbidae; genus Patagioenas; species Patagioenas fasciata. Next base: position 7,083,140 of record NC_092539.1, read on the forward strand.
CTACTAAACATTTCATCATAGAATCATTTCAGTTGGAAGAGACCCTCAGGATTGAGTCCAACCATAACCTAACCAAACTCTAGCACTAAACCATGTCCCCAAGAACCTCATCTAAACGTCTTTTAAATCCCTCCAGTGATGGTGACTCCACCACTGCCCTGGGCAGCCTGTTCCAATGCCCAACAACCTTTTCCGAGAACAAATTGTTCCCAAGATCAATCCCCCTGGTGCAACTTGAGGCCATTTCCTCTTGTCCTATCACTTGTTACTCGGGAGAAGAGAACAACCCTCTCCATGCTCCAAGCTCCTTTCAGGCAGTTCAGAGATCAGAAGGTCTCCCCTCAGCTCCTGTTCTCCAGCTGAACCCCCCAGGTCCCTCAGCCGCTCCCATCACACTTGTGCCCCAACCCCTCACCAGCTTCATTGCCCTTATCATCATCAGAAAAGTGGCTCAAAGTTGGGATATTCTACACACTAAAACAAGGCGCTCCACAGAGTGCCTGCATTTGGTTAAGGAACAAGTTTCTGAACACTGCACAGCTCCGGTTTTCCCAATGAATGAGCTGAGGAAAGCAGGCGCCGGTGCCAGCCTGCACAGATACTGTACCTCTCCCGGTCCTGCGCGCAGCTGTTGACGGCCGAGGTGTTCTGGGCCTCGTACAGCCCGCTCTGCCGCCGCGCCTGCTCGTTCCGCGGGGGCAGCCGGCCCTCCACCTCCGCCAGCCAGCCCTGCAAGGGAACGCAGCGTCACACAGCCCTCCCGCCCGCCTTGCAAGGGGACAAAAGCTGCTTTTACTCTGCTGTGTCATATTTGAGATTCAGAGTAGGGAATTAAAACCAGTGTGTAAGCATTTTTAAATTTTCCTTTGGGTTGCAGTTGTTAGACAGAATAGATTGTGTGTTTTAGGCGTATTTTAAGTCTATCGCTCTTGCCAAAAAGCAAACACTGAAATTTGATTATTTTTTGACACTGGGTGCTGAAAACATGGAGAAAAAACATGGGAGATGATGCTACAGTCACAATAAATGAAAAGATGTGTGGCAGCTTGTAGTAACCTCAGTAACACCAGAAACACAGCAACCTCAGTGACTGCTGAATGCAAGAGGACTAACGCCAGGGAGGAAAAAAAGACCCAGTGATTTTCAAATGGATAAATAACGGACAGTAAAGCAAACAACTGCAAGAAACAGGCTGTATCTATTTATGTACACAGCATAATTTAGAGAGTGAAGCCTTTCCTCAGCCCTACACTCCTTCTGGTGTAATTATACTGGCTTCATATATTCGAAGCACTCCTTATGCTCTTGAGACTTTCTATCTCTAAGAAGCTTCCCATTAATGGCAGACTGTTCCTTAATATGTATTTCATCTGATGGCTTCGGTCTTGCTGTTAGGCAAGGATGCTTTACATTTATCTTCCTCTGATTTTCCACAGACATCTGTAACATGATGCTTCAAATTATTTAACACAATAAGCAGCAGGACCCTCTGGGCAGGCCAGAGAGCACTGCATTTTCTCTCACAATTTGTTTTCTGTGGCAACTTAAACAGCAGGATCGTTGCCTGACAGTGACAAGAGATGGTGAATACTTATGTTACACAAATAGGCTCAAAGATCTCAATTAATGCAAATGCTTAAGTACCCATACTTATTAATAGTAAGAAAATGCTTCAATACATCTGGAAGAGCAGTGAAGCATCTGCTTAGAACCGAGCATATGCTGAGATACTTTTTAGTGAAATGTCTCTTCCCATACCTCAAACTTCTGAACTTCTAATCGTAACTTTTCAATGTTCTGTCCAAGTTCTGCTAATCTGTGGTCCACACTCGCTGCATCTCCCATCTGCGGGTTCTTGATATAAACATCTTTCATTTTCGTTAAGGCATCTCTGGGAGACAGAAGAAAAAGAAAACGTGGAAGTGTCAGTGTGGCTTGGGAGAAATGCCCTTCCCTAAATGATGGCAAATGAAAGGATAATAATCTGCCTCTTCTTTACTCTGTGGTTCAAGCCCTACAAAGGTAACAGAACAGCCAGACAGGGTTTTTTGCCCTCTATAGAACCAGCAATTAAGAAAATAACAGTAAAATCACTTGCCAGAAGAGAATTTACTGTGCAAACTACTGCAATGAATGGCAGCTTCAACTTTCTAGATGAGTATCATCAGTTTTTGGGGCGCAGACAAACAGTTGCATCATAATTCTCCATCATGGGCCGAAATCCACTTGAGAAACTGGGACAAAGAGTTGGACATGGACATATAAATAATAAAAATGGAGCACTGACCAGAAATTCTCACCCTGCCTGTTGCAGTTTGTCTTTTGCAACCCAAATACTTCGTAAGATATTTCACACTGTTTAAAATGAAACTAAATCCAGATGGTTTGCATTTGTCCCAGCGCGGCGACAGATGGACCTGAGGCCAAATAACGTGACCCTCCATCCTGTTGAGCTATCCAGGATTTTCACTAGACTCTTTCTGGGGGCTGTGTTTTGTATCAACCCAGATGCCAAACGTCCAGGGTTTCAGAATTGTTAATTTTAAGGCCTACTATGATAAATGCGGTGCTGTAAGGCCAAGATAAATGCAGTACATGCCTTCCTGAGGTCCCTCGGGAAAGCCTGCGCAGCTCTCCCTGACAGCAACGTGCTGCCTTTGATCTGAGGCAAGATGAGGCTGAACTTACAGAAAAATATTATCTGCATGACGATGAACATTTCAGAGCTTAGAGAGGGTGGATTTAAGAGCTAATTTCCTGTATTACTGGCACAGCTATTCAGCTTTTCTCTAGGCATTACTTGGGAGAAAAAGGTTAATGCGAGTCCCACGACTCAAGTTAACACTCTTTATATTTTAGAGTTTCCCACCAAACTCTTGACAATTGCAATGCTGTGCCTGCCTCTGCCTTGTGTGTCTACAAAACAGGAGAAAGTGTGGGTGGCAAGGAAGTGGGACTGCTCTGTGGTTCAAGCCCTAAAGGACAATATTGAAAACATATGAGTCATGATTATCGCTATTTTTTTAACTCTTATTTAACCGCTGGTGATACTTCCTCAACCATATCCTATCTTTAAAATACCTTCATTCTGTTCCAATTTCACATCTGATTTTAACACTGAGTTACCTTGGGATCTTCTATATGCGACTGTTTCATTTTTCATTGGAGGTTAACGTACCTTTGATCCATCTCCTTCTGAATGTCTTTGTTCAGTTCATCCACTTTTTGCTGAAGTTTCTTTCTTCGTTGCTCAGGTGGGAGGTTGCTGAAGTCTTCTGGCCCTGCTCCCTGCACACAAAGGGAGGGAAGAAAAAGAGATGAAAAATCAGAGCCTGAAAGAATCCTTCAGGACTGCGTTTTGAGAATATCGCAAAAAACTGTGCGGAATCAATGGTCTGAAGCATTGCTCTCATTCATACTGAGAGTTAACTGCTAGCAATCTGGATGCCCTAGAAATAATCCCAGGACCACGTCCTGCTTCCATACCAAAGACCTAATGGGAGATGAGCTAAAGAATGCCAGAATTCAATGGCAAAGTCAACAATCTATTTTTATCCATAGTTATAACTGAATTCTATTTAACAGTGTTCATTCTTATACTGATCTTTCCTGCCTTGCCTACTCTGCTCCAGACAGCATCCCCATAAAAGTTGCCCTTACTCCTGTGTCATACGCTAATTCCTGGCTTGTTCTGTATAGTCTGAGTTGGTCTCATACAGGTAATTTATGTCAGGGCTCTCCTGAACACTCTAAGGCAATAGAAGCACCTCCTCTGGGGTTCTGCAATTCAAAAATCGTGCTGCATACTTTCCAGGATCCACATTCCATCTCAAAGTCTCTCAGTTGTTCCTCTCTCACATTTACTAACGTAAAACCCAAGAGTTATATTCAAGCCATAGAATCAATTTGAACCCCAGTGGTTACCTTTGTGTGACTGCTTGCAAAGCCCTTCTCTGCCTTCAAACTGTTATCCCTGTTCTTGATTCCCTCAATTTAATATAGCAGATAGATGACACATAAAATACATCCATATTGTTTTCTTTAAAGTACAACCTATTTTTGTCTTGCAAGAAGGCGAGGGGGACAGTTCGGGTGGGTTATAGTGCACAAACATCAATACTAATTAGTTGCACCATAAAGGAATGAGGTTCTTGTACATGATCTTGAATTTGTAAAAGCTTTTCTTGTTTTGGTCTCTGCTTATTCCACATCTCATTCCTAAGGGGGAATGATACCAAGCAAACCTAATGAAACTGCTGCCATACTGATTTTCAGTAAAAGGCAGCATATGTGTCCAGTTAAGCCTTGATCATCTGTGTAACTAACATTCCATTTCATGAGACAATGAGAAAGCAAATTTAAGACAAATAAAGGAAACAACTAAGTAAGTCACGCTCATTTTGAAACTCAAAGCACACAAAGTCCTAGCAGTGCTAACGTTAGTTGTTGTGCACGGTATGGAAGAGATCTATTTTAATGCACTCTTTAATGATAACAGTATTTAGCTTGGTAGTAACTCCCACATCACATTAGATGTGAGAATGATTCAATATATTGTATGGATGATCTACACACTAAAGCTATACACATCTCTTTAAGGCAAAGCATCTGGATGTAGCTTTGTAAATAAACCAGCAGTTACCAGAAAAGCTATTTTAACATATTATTCTCAGCTCAAACCAGAAGAGATGGAGATGGTTGAAAACATCCCCAAGTTGTACATTGGTAGAATGAGGTAACTGTAGTCAAATGAATTTTGAAAAGCTTTTTCTTTTTGATTCTTCACTACAGCTCCACGCAAAAGCTCTGGGCTGGGCTACATTCAGTATTTCTGTTCACAATGCTTCAGACCAAAGCACCAGCGTTGCATAGAGAAGCGTGCCCAAGACAAGGAGGTGATCTCACTCAGACGTTATTCCATGCTCAATCGCTTCTCATCGTAACAGACGCTACAGTTGCTCCTCCAAAAGGAAGAATCAAGGAGCAATTTTTGCACATGCTGGGCACGTCTCATGCTCTCAAGCAAAAAAAACCCACCTGGGCTATCTCTCAAGTATGAATATTCCCTACGTTTTCCAAAAATGCTCCAACAGTGAGGTGGGGGGGAAAATCTGTGCTATTTTTGATGTGCTATCTATCATAGGGCCAGCAGAGCCAGTGCTCAGTAGAGTTCCTTGCACACAGATACTGGGATTCAGGATGCAAGTTGTGAACTGTTGTCCCAAAACAAAGGACTATGAACAAAAGAGGCTGTGTTAGGATCAGTTTCTGGGCTGACGCTACAAATGGGGAGGAGCACGAGGTTGATCAGCCCCAGTTTTGGCTCTTGCACAGGGAGGAAAGCGACCAGGATAACAGCAAATGGAACTCCCTGGTATAAATACCTTGGACTACCAGCCCAAAGAACAAGGTTTGCAGGTAAGGTAGAGATCCCCATCATCCTCAGGCCCACCGCAGGTCTCTGGTGAGAAGCAATATTGCTGGTGGAGCCCAAGCAAGTCATTGGCAGAGCCACACCAGGTGGCTTTGGTGGCACACACATTTCTAATAAGTTGCTATGAACAGAACAGGTACACAATGATGTACCCAAGGGGGGACAGAGCACTTAAAGGCACCGACCGGTGAGGAACAAGAAAAGCTTTCAAGCTAATGTGGTTAAGACACTGCTGCGAATCCTCTGAAGCTCCTGAAACAGCAATTAATCATTTGTGCTGCTGGGACGAAGTGGGTCAGCAAACCACTCGAATCCTCCTTGTGATGAGCTCACAAAGGGCAAAGGAACACAGACGAGCTGTCGGGAACACATCGAGGTGTGGAGCATCTCAGCCAATATGGTACCACATGTATGAAGTTCAGCACATCATTTGCTTTCCCAAATCTGTTCACCCCTTCCCATTCCAACTCAGTAACATTCAGCTTACCGTAGTTCAAGAAACCTTCCCAGCTGCATCCAAGAGAGAATTTAGGATTCCTATGTATCTCTCCATTTGCAAATTTGAATCAGACCGAGTTAACCTTGTTGGTTACGGTTTAAAGAACTTTAATATCATTATTAGTTATTCTGAAGGACTACATAGGGCTGTAAAATGTAGGTGATAATGGTGCAGATTTCCAGTAATACCTGGACATGGAAAGCAAACTCTGCAGCTATGTTATACAAAAGACTTGCATTTCTCTCTGGTAAAGGTCCAGCAAGAAGAGACCTTGATTTTATTTTCCTTTAATGTTTTAATGTATATTTGTACAGTAGCAGAATTACTTAATACTGTTTTTCTACATTTTCATAGCCCTAGATTATAAAAGTGAAAACTAAACTAAATATTAGAGTTAATTTTTTTAGCAGCTTATTAGAAAGACTGAATTCCGATCACCTCTATTAGACTCCAGACCTGCGTATTCAGAGTTATCTAATAAATATCCAAAAAAAAAAAAGCAAACACAAAGAAGAAACAAATTTAACAGTTAATTTCAGTGTCATGTCAGATGTGGCACAGTGCACATTAAAACACACAGAAAATGGTGATTAAAACACAGGACAGGCATGCCGTAAATGTGCTTACCAGCTTGAGAGAAAGCTTCATGTAAAAATTGGAGAGATATGGGGTGGGGGGGGAGAAAGAGAAAAAAACAACAGTGCATCAGTAGAAGAGGAACGTTTTCAGGCTGATGTTACTATAAAATGACACATAATCCCCTTGCTGTTGGAAGGCAAAATGGGTCACACTAACAGATCTGTGCAAAAGTTCACAAGATGGGCCAGCGTTATCCATCAGCTGCCGTCTCCTCGCCAGAAACAGGAATGGAGTGTTGGACCTCTGCACGTGTCACTTAGCACTGCAGGTGGAAAAATCTGCCCTGGATAGCCTTATGTACAGCACCTACACCAACAGTGGTTCTTCTCATGACAGTAACATCTCTGAAGTGGAAAAAAGCCTCAGGATTTGCAAAGGTATACAAGTCACTTTAAATCTTTGATACTTCGTGCTGAAACGTGGCCATGAGCATCAGCCCCTCTATGCGAGGGCTTAAGAGAAGGGGTAACACCAACCCAAAATCGAGTGACCAGATGCGGTAAACATGGATCTCCAGTGATTTCTCAGCTCTCAGGCTTATGTCCAAAGGACAACATGCCTGAAATATCCCTGTGGATTGTGTACAGCGCTCTCTTGGCAGTCAAAGTCATTTAATGTTCTTGAACAATTCAAAACCAAATACTCTAGTCTCAACTGTACTCTGGCCATCCAGTCAGACAAGGTCAGGATCAAGAAGGATAAAGAAAAAAAAGGCTCTTTACACCAAATTGATTCTATGACAGCATGGTAAGACCTTATTCAAGCTCCTTAAAGGATATACATGATGTAATTCTTCAGAGGTTACCACATTTCCTGGTACAGAGCCAGAACAATATTGTATAGCTACTCTGGCAAAGCAAGACTAAAAAGAATACACGCCCAAGGAGCTCACACAGCAGCATGTTTGCCTCTGCCCTCCATCACCTGCACACGCAGCTCCCAACAGTGCTGGATGGTGCCAGAACTGCCCAGGAAACACCAAAATTACCAAATTCCAGTGTCGCAAAGCGTTACGACAGCTGCAGATCAAGCAATCAGAGACTGACAGTGCTCCAGGGCTTTGCTGCTCTGGGCCAAAGAGCGCGAGTCAGCTGCTATGCAAGATACACAGCCAGATTATTAAAGGGAGAATCAAAACTACACGCAGGCTCCTCCTGCAACCTGCCAGCAACCTGGGGACAGTTGTGAAATGCTCAAACTACGCAACAAACTTGTAAGTGCAAAAATGCACGTGCTCTGCTAGAGACAGCTGAAATGAGAAGGCTGGAAACGCCTGTTGCTCCAGGCAGGGATCTGTCAGCCCTTTCCCAGCACCTTTCCATTCAAGAGGTCGCCGTTATTTTATTATCGACACTCTCAGGTGTGGTGCTCTCAAACAGACGCTCAATTTTTAGCAAAAGCACAGTTCTTTAGGATTGGATTTAAAAAGAAGGTGGCTCCACACCTATGATGTTTTTGGACAGCATTTTTCAAAAATAGCAATTATAATTAGTTACCAGAATTTGTACAGTAATGCACGCCAACCACCCAAGGAAAAGATACAGCCTTGAAATAAACAGGGAAATACTCCATGTGAGCTGATGCATTCAGCAGCAACACAGCAACTTCCCTCTGAAGTTCAGTCCATTAGGAAGCCAACACATGATAATAATCACAATGCAATGGAGAAATTCGCTCTCTCAGCTACAAGGCCATTAAAAAAAAAAAAGGCAAACAAACCCAATTCATTTGAGAGAATAATCATACAGGAAGGAGAAAGAAGGAGCTGCTGAAGAAACTCAGCGTAGGCAGCTTTTGTTTGCATAATTGCTTTAGCAGTCCTGTGAACTTTAGCATAGACATGATCAGCACAAATTGAGATCCTTGTACATATATACAGACAAGACTCATGGTGCAGAATAAGTATTTACCTACGAAGCACTCTATAAAAGGCAGGAATGTATGCTACATGCGCTAGTTTCTAAGCGCTACTCGCTCTAGAGCCACTACACTACTGCGGGGAACATCTGCATCAAGACTATTCTTTTGCTGTAAATCCAGCAAATTTGAAAGGCGTTCTAGACACTGTAGGCCAAATTCTTACGCTGTTAAGCATGACAAAAATAGAGAACTTCTATTAATAGCAATTCCAACTAGTGCATCAGGGATTGTTATAATCAGTACAAATAAAGCAGTTCATAGACTGGAAACAACGAAATGCTGAAATAAGTCATATTCACGGTTTGCCATTTCTGAAATGTGTTCATAGTTTTACAGGACAGTGATTCAGTTTCTTTAAACAAATATGAGCAGACTGGAAATAAATCTGCATTAAACACTAAGTAACTACTGTTGCCCATTCTATTGGGTTTTCACAGCTAGAAACGTGCTCACAGCTGCTGGGAGAACAAGGGCATTTTTCCCTCAAATGATAAAATAAACTTCAGTTCTTCAAAATGAGCAAATCGGTTTCAAGCTGTCAATTTTAACCCAGCCTAGCTTAGTCTTGCAGGGAAAATATGAGGAGCCTAAGAGCCACAAGCTTCAATAACACATGAGAGAGCATGAAAGCCAGCAAGTCCATGTGTTATTGGACAGTCACGGCCACCAACCTCACTTACAGAAAACACAGTTGAAATAAATCACAACCAGGAGGTAATTTTCTTTCTTACTCGTTCGGTAACAATATCCCCATAGTCGGCTTTATCTGGGTGTCAGATTTAGAGGTCATGTATCATGATTCCATGAAGTATCATTGTTACAGGTAGTTCAGGAAGGTTCAGAAAGCTCTAGGGAGCTCCATGGCCGAGGCAAATCGTGTTGCTGCACGGCTGGAAACCAGGGGCTGGCTCACGATGCTCAAGACCGCATCCATCAAATAATTTAGAATCAACGTGCGGAACCTGTTTGTAGTACTTACTCTGAGTTTCACAGGTCCAGCTACTTCAGTTGTGCCAATTTCAGCATTTCCAGAACTAGCAGGCAGATCTTTCCTGCACATAACACAACTTGCCTCCCACCAAATTGTCCTTGTATGTTTTTTACGAAGCGCATTTCCACAGCACACTCTACCGGCGTTGTAAGTGGGGTTAGCGACTGTGTAGCAACGGTATGGGGCTGATCACACCATACGCGTGGACTTACAACATATTCCCTAGCCTCAATGGCACAGGTGGGTGTCCCTAAAGTCCTCTTCATGAGTTCTTTGTGAATATACAAAGACTGTGTCTGCTGCTGAGTCAGCAAGAGAAAACACACATCCGTTACACTGGAGACGAGCACGGCACCGCTGTGTTTACTGCTTCTACAGCAAAAGACAGCTTGGTGTTTAACCAGCCTTTAAGTGCAAGCTTCCTAGAAACTAGGCAAATGTTAGAGCTTAGCATTCTCACAAAACCCAGAGTTGTTATATTTTTAAATGCTAGCTTAAACACAAAAGGTCAGAAAACATCACTCTGTCCATGCTACAATAAACCACGGCTTTAACGACCCCACCCGCCAAAAAAGCCTGGTCTTGGCACAGATTTAGACACTTACGTTAGAATAATGAGTATTTCCATGGGTATGGAGAGAGCAGGTTGGAGGGGGTGGTTTGTTTGATGTTTCTGCTCACAGAACAACAAACCACCGATCAACAGCGCGGGGGTGAAGGGAGAGGCCGCGCAGTGCGTTACAGAGGATGCGAAGGGGAAACGTTAACCGGTGCAATGGAAATCAAATCACACTGTAATGAAGTCAACAACTTCCACTAAAAAGGAAACCACAAAAGTCGCTTCGTGTGCCTTATGGAACCGTCTGGACGCTGGAACTTGGATAATAGCAGTAATATCCACGTCCCGCTCGCGGGTCCTCTCTGCTCGATCACAACCCAGGCGCCGAGGCAAGAGAGAAAGGCCAATCCATATAAAGCCACACGGAGCAATTCAGAGGTGTAAGTTCTACCCCTGGATGCTGTTAGTTCAGAAGTTTTGCTCTTTAAATAAAGGTGCTGATGTTACTGCTGCTATAGCAATAAAACAAAAGAAGACAAAATTAATATCAACTAGCAGAATATCGAGTTTTCTTTGTCCTCAAAATGGAATTAGAAAAAGCAGAGCAAGCATAAATGAAATTATGACTTATGTAAGTGGTTCTGCATTTTTTTGTTCACTTCTGGCTTTAACTTCCCTAAAGAGACAGAGTTGATTTCAAGTGTTGTGCTACTTTCATTCTGTCTTTTTAAAGAGTTATTAGAAACAGCTTTCAAACACTGTGTAAAAGAGACTTTTCTCCCCCTCCTCTTCTAGCTCTGATCTGTGATAAGTGCTGTATCTGTTTTATGGTATTCTCTATAATGGACATTTCTGCTGTTGGAGTTAGAAGAAAAACTTTGAGGAAAATACCGAAGTGTGATTAGAAAACCACGGACACTAACAGGAGTCAGCACCCGACTTTATTTCTTTTTAAACAGACTAGGATTTCATATTGGCAGTGATCACCGATACGGGTATTGGCGCCTCTACATTAACCTTGCATCTGTTGTAAATTGTTCAGGCATCTGCTTCCTTCCATGGAAACAAGAATCACTGGATTTTTGGTTTGGGTGAAGTATTAAAACCAGACTGGGCAGACATAATTACTAATTATATAATTCATTTTAACAGTCAGCAGTGATTTTTCCACTTCAGTTTCGTAATTTCTGTTTTCAAACGCGACATAAGATGCTAACCCAAAACTTTATAAGGAAATCACTAAAACATACGGTCTATGCAGACACGTTCTGATATCAAAGATTTCATGGAGGAATTGTATGGGAATCCATTCACTCACTTGTGTTCCAAGGATCAACTACAATGTGCATTTCTGCTGCTATTTATCCTGTTAAGCTCTTGGTATCTACCAGACTTGTTCACATTAAGTAGTTCCTTTTCATGCACTTCTTCCTTAAGCCAATGCAAAAAAGGAGCATGATCCTGTTTCCTCTCAAATAAACTGTTACCCAGGCTTTTGTAGGAGTTAAGAGTTTATCAACAAAGCCAGGAAGGACCTGGCTTGACATTTGGTTGAATACTCTAAAGTAACACTCAAAATGCCCTGTGGTCACCTTCACTGCAAGGTGCCCGGCTGGAGCAGAATTTGGCCTCTGAACAAAAGCAGCAATGCAGAGACAATATTTAGAGCTAATGAAATTTTTCAGTGTCCAAAGCCAAACACCCATTACATGGTGCTCCCTGCACCACTTTTCCCAAAGTTGCTTCACTCATGTACTTTTGTACAGAGCAGATTATAGAGGAGAGTTTCCCTCCATCCTCCTCAGTTCTTTGGTAAGATCCAGTTTTCATAGCATCACTGTTCATCCTGAGCACAAATCATCACTTTGAGATTTAACAGAGGGATGGAAAAGAACTGAGAAAATTAATTATAAAATTTAATACAGGAAAAATCTTTAAAAAAGGCTTTTAAAAAACAAGTGTTCAAATGGGACAGAGGAGGCTGCCAAAGCTTCACAGCCTCTCCGGCTCATTATTTCTAGATGAACCAACCGGTCTGAATTTGCCCCTTGGGACAAAAAAGACGATGTGAACGCTGGTCCCTGACCCTGCGGGTGAGTCAGGCAGGAAGAGCATTTACATCCAAACATCCCAGTAGATATAACAGGGGAAGGAAACGATATATAAGAGAACACAGTGAAAGGTTTAAATGAAGATTTAGCAATAGACTTTCCTTGCGCATTTTTAATGAATGCGTCAGCAGAAATTTGAGGGATCCCAGAGAAGACTATCGGAAATTGTTGTCACTGGTTCACCTTTCACACAAAGCACTGAAAACTAATATGGTAAACAGAATTTGTGAGACTTGCTTGGACTTCTCAGTCAACACAAAACAATGGTCTTTCTTCAGGAAATATTAAAAGCGATTAGTTATAACTGCTTATACGGCCAAATCCTGCCACCGAGGCAGCCGCTGCCTGGCACGTCCCCAGGTTTGCTGCTGCAGAAGCGGAATCGAAAGCCTGTTTTCCCCCCCTAAAAGCCACAGAGAAAAGATGCTCTGAGCCAAACTGCAACTGAGAAAAGGGACATTCACAGAACCTGCCTTTGGACAACTTTGAAACTTCCCGCTTCCCCAACGAAACGCACCAGAACTGTGATGTTTCAGGTTCTGAATGTCCCATTAAATGGCAATTCCCTAGCAAAGAAGTGCAAGCCATTCTGTATAAAACATCAGGGTTTTTTAATGTACTGTCTGTAGCCAGATGAGTCAAAATCTTGTTTACAGCACTTGTTCTCAGTTCTCTGTCACTAACCACTGAAGTTTCCCATTGAAGTCATCTCTACTTTTCTACAACTCCAGCCCTCAGCCCTAAATGTCAGTGCAGCCCCTGGAGCAGAATTCGGGCTTTCTCAAGTAGCCACTTCCCTGCTGTCACAGCCTATAGCCTGCCCCAAAAACATGTTTTAAAGTACTAAACACTTGTGTCTTCTCCCTGTAGTTTTTACAGGAAGAAATAATTCTAAGGACATCAAGCTCGGAGCCAAAGCCACGCTCCGCCAGCACAACTGTGCCAACGTGCGAGCTTCTGGGAAGATAAAGTCCTTGAGAAGCATCACCTCAAGTATTTAGAGCTGCTGGGAACATTAAATTCAGTGTCCCCCTACTCTCCAGCAACATGGCAACCCTGGTTTAAAGCACACGCACCCAATAAATAACTTTATTACCACCTAGAATCAGTTCATCTTTCACATCTTGCCTGTTTTATCTTGAGGCTTAGACTTACTAAGCAAGCCAACACTGCGGCACTTGAAGCACCAGCTGAGGCCAAGTTGCTGGCACAGAACCGCACACAGACACGTACTTGGCCACAGAGCACCGCGAAGTCACCTTCCCAGTGCCACAGCAAGAGGTGTCGGGTCTTCTCAGGGAAACGCCTGAATTTGCACCAACTCAAATCAGAGGAATTATTTTCTAGAATCCCTCCTAATTTCCTCTCCTCCTGTGATGTGTATCAAGCTGAATCCGCCCGTCAGAGGGGAAAACTCCCCGCATTAAGGCAGAAACACACAGCATAGGGATCAGAGCAAACCTCTGCAGGGTGCTCCTCCAAACCTGCTCTGCCCCAGACATACACAGGGCTACTAAATTAATGACTTTCTACATGAGAATTACTTAATGTTCAGCTCTTCCTTCCATACTTCGGACAATCCCTCCTCCCCAAAAAACCCAAGTGGATAATTTCCATCAGCAACTGTACTTTTTGTGGTTTCATTGTGGGGTTTTTGACTACAAATGGCTTTAGGGGTTGGGATTCCTTGGATTTGTCTGCATGTTATGATAAAACACAACAGATTCATTCACAAAACAAAACAAGTTTGTACATAACGGAACGTGCAATAAAAGCGCAAGAAAGAAAGGAAAGAGAAAAAGAGAGAGAGAGGTATCCAGAGGAGAACTTACCCCGCGCTTTAGGCTCCTGAAGCAGTGGATTTTGGGTTTGGAGGTCATGAACTCGTTGAAGCGATGGGAGAGGGGTTCCTTTTGCTGCTTGGGAGACTGGGGGCCGTTGGGAACAGCAGAGGGTGAGGCAGAGGCAGGGGGAGGAGGAGGGGGCTGATGGGGGGATGTTAAAAGGGACATAAGCTACGTATAAGAGATGGAGAAGTGACAGAATAAAAACCAAAATAAAAAGATAAAACACAAAACGAAAATAAGCATCAAAACCAATATTTGAAATCCAGATTTAAAAAAAAAAATCAATAATTAAATATTATAGGCCATGGTTCAAAAGAGGGGGGAAAGCAGTTTTTAAGAGTTGTGTTAAATGAAGAATGTGATGAATGGAAGTTTTAGTAAGTGATGCAACAGAAGAGTAACAGAAGTATTTTGGCAGGAGGCTCATGCAGACTCTTCCATGCAGTGCTATCCCCATAAACTGCCCTGTTCTCTCTGGACAGCTCAGAATAATGCACATGGATAGAGCTTTCAAATACCTGAATTTAAACGGATCAAATAAGGAAGGTACCTTAGTGCCCAGAAGCCTTTCTACTATCTGGAAAACAACAAACCACATTCTTTCCTGCTTTCAAATGTACCTCAGCAATGTGCACCCTTCACTTTTACAAGTTATTCTGTCAATTTGCTCAGGAGTTAGTCCTGGGTTTTGTTTCTGGCTACACTGATGGAAGCACCAGACAGCGTGTTCTCCCCTGTACTCACACAACAGGAATGACCCATTTTGAACAAGTACATTTTAAAACTCTGTAATTAGAAGTAGGGGTCAGAGATCCAAACAACAAAGCTACTCTGGGTTTCCATCAGTGTTACTGAAAACAGATTCAGTCCAGTCGCCCTGACACACTCTGGTAACCCCAGATAAACGCTGCCATGCATTATGGTGTAAAATATGACAGTGAAATGAAAAAAGGTTTAATGGATACATAAGTTAATATGGTCTTCTAAAAAAGTCGACTGCTCAGTTAGTTATGCTCCGTTAGTTGTGCTTAAGAACAAATCGCAGCAATTCCTTGTTCCCAGCCACCCAACTGCTGAACCCAGTGCACAGACTGAAAAGATAATGCAAATGGAAAGCCAAGGAGAGTTTTAGAAGTGTCAAAACAGTAATGCCACATTAAAGCTTCCCAAAAGTAACGTTAGTTAGCACACATGGCACTAGGTAAGCGCTACACAACTCCTTCTCTGAGTTAGGAACAGAAATGGACCATGGCAGAGACATGACAACTAAAGTTAAATTAATATAAAAACTGCAACATAATTAAAGAAATTATACCAGAAAAAATTTAAAGATATAAAGAAACTTAAGCAACCAAAGACTACAACAAAACACCACATTAAGAGATCGGTTATTAACTTTCTGAGTCTAAAATCCTTTTTAAAAAAACTGTAATTGCCAGGATTACTAGACAAGACAGACATCATTTACTACACACATACTAGCACCAAGCTCAAGTTTGCAAGTCAGTACCTTATTTTTCTTGATGAACGGCCATAACTTGCCCTTGGATTTGCTACCAAACTTTGGCTCTGACTTCCCATCCCCTCTGGAGTTGGACAGGCTGGATTCCGAGATCGTCCGCTTCATTGGCTGCGTGAAATCCTCAAAGTCGATGTCTCCCGGAGGCTCAAACCCCGATTTAAAGGCTTCTATGACCATCTGTGAATCCTGAAACGGGACAGATCCAGTACAAGTGTAAACATCTCAGGTGAGGGCTGTCATCAAATCGGTGGCACAGGACAACAGGACGAGGACAAGGAAGTTCCGCTGTGCGGGGACCAACCCCTGCAGTGTCCAGGCTGGGAACAAATACCCTTCCAGAGCCCAAGATCAACACACGACTCCACCTCCCATTCCAAGATCAGGGAACTTGTCTTCATCTTCAGCCTTTCCTCACACGGCAGATGCTCCACTCCCTTCAGCATCTTTGTTGCCCTGCGCTGGACTCTCTCCAGCAGTTCCCTGTCCTTCTGGAACTGAGGGGCCACAACTGGACACAATATTCCAGGGGTGGTCTCCCCAGGGCAGAGCAGAGGGGCAGGAGAACCTCTCTGACCTACTGACCACCCCCTTCTAACCCACCCCAGGTACCATTGGCCTTCCTGGCCACAAGGGCCCCGTGCTGGCTCATGGTCATCCTTCAACTTTTATAAAAGTGGACCATAGGACCTGTTCGAATAAGAATTGGTGATTATTAGGTATCTGGAATCACGCCCAGCATCTTCCTTATTCTATGTAGAAGCCTATGTTTCAATTGCAGTATTTTAAAAAGTAACTATCCTACTAAAAGGAGGGAATATTCCTAAAAGAAAAAGAAAAAATGTGGCAGTAGAGGCATTTCTGGGTATTAAGTAGATTTGGGAAATAATCTCAGCACATCCTGCCTCAGACAAAGTAGCTTGGGACAAGAAGCTATTCTTTGTTCTACTCCTATGACTACAAAGCTCTTGTGCTGCAGCCTGGACCCAGGATTTAAGTCTCCACATACAAGTGATCAGTACTAAAGACAACAATCAACAATCCAAACAGTGCAACACTCACACTCTTGTGATCAACCGATTCTGCGGCCTTTGTTATCTCATCCAGACACTTTCCGATGATGGGGATCACTTGGCGGTCGACCTCTGCGAAAGTTTTCATGGATTCACCTATCCTCACGATTCTTCTTTCCTCCATGTCTTGTATTTTCTGAAACATTCCATTTCATTTCCATCAAATATCAAGATGAACTTCACAGTTTCAACCAACAGATTATAACACGATCCAAAAAGGGCATGAACAGAATGGCCTGTTTCACATTAGACAGCCAGAATCTTGCGGAGCATTGTCAACTTCAAAAAAAATCCCCATTGCATCGATTGATCCACAAGCAACACAAATTCTTTAGTAAATAATTTATTTCGACATCTAAGAGAAAGCGCTAGAGCTCACTGGTAGTGAAAAGGATACATCTGCAGCACTTTAAGTGCGCTCACCTACAAATCAGAGCACTTACCGGATCTAGTGTTAAATACAAATACACTGCAAAAAATTTATATCTGATGCCAGGGATAATTTAT
The DNA here is from genome assembly GCF_037038585.1 of Patagioenas fasciata. NCBI lineage: Eukaryota > Metazoa > Chordata > Aves > Columbiformes > Columbidae > Patagioenas > Patagioenas fasciata. The sequence continues at coordinate 7,100,239 of NC_092539.1, forward strand.
CTCAAGACATTGGTTTGAAATACCATGAAGCAAAAGAGGAGGTGTCCCTTTAGCCAAGAAGTTCCAGCTATGGATAAGAAAATGCATATTTGCTAAACAAATATCAGTTATTTCTCATGAGATGATGAGCATGTGACACTTTCTCTCTTAAAGAGGCTGTATTTTCCACTTCCGATGCTTATGACCCATTACAATGGAACAGTCATCTAGAACTTCTGTTCTACTACATTAATCTCTCTTGCTCAGTCAAGCACAAACTCAGATCTTCAGTCACTCTAAATCTGATTACTTTTTTGTTCCTCCTCTACAGTCTTTCTTTAGGCACCCTAAGACAGAATCAGTGAGCTTTGACATTCACTAGTGCAGAATTATTGTGGTTTAAATTTAAACATCTTCAAGTCTGATTTGAAGACAGGGCCGTGAGGCTTTACAGATGCAACGATGCCCAGCCGACTCCTGCCCCAGCAATGCGAACAATGCTCTCATTCCCCAGCTGCAAGGACATGAGAAGTTAACAGAGCAAGACTGAGAATTTCAAAGACTATCATCATTTTCATGACAATTCAATGTCACCTTCCTTATATATTATTGATCACTTGATATCTAGTCTAAGAGAAAGGGACAATTTCTCCTGCCCAGCTCTCCATGTCTTGGGTTGCAGACTGCATCTAAAATTTGCTAACAGTGACGAAATCACCAAAAATAAAAGACAGGGTCATAGAATGGAGGTGATGTGCAACAGGCTGCTCTGTTCTCATCACAAGACTCTGAGTTGCTCTGGATCAGCGACCCTCACCTGGAAGATGTTTGGTATGTGTGTGTAGTAATGATCATGCTGCTCGCTGTTGAACTTCTGTAGAGTGGAAGAATATTCCGCTTTGCTGTCTTCTGCCATTTGATGTCGCAGCTGGGCTTGCTGTCGTGCCTACAAAAATGCCAAAAGAAATTTATGATTTATATCACATGGACAGAAATTGCATTGTTACTCCTTATCTTACTATCCTTACCAGTAGGCAGGACAGGAATATGAGGATATGGGTCACTGAAGGCTTCAGTTTTTGGTTTACTCGTATTTTGTGAAACAGTCCATGTACATCGAGCATAACCCTGCAACATGCGCACTGCTGTTCTTCTCTTGTGTTACAAGGTGCTATTTTCCATGAACCAGTCTGCATTCCGTGAACAACCTCTGCTCGTGCTGCATGTAAAACACCGAAACACATTTGCCCCTCTACCAGCCCAGTTTGCAGGCTGCGCGTTCTCTGTGCGCTTGCGGACACCCTTCTTGCTCCACCACATGCCCTGTTGGGCGGCACCAACTTTTCTAAGCAGTATTCTTTTCAGGAAAGGGAAGTGACAAAACAACACAATACAGTTTTGTCTCATTCCACATGCTTTAGTCAACATAATAATGACAAAACTCGTGCTCCCGCTGTGCCCTCTGCAAAGTCCTTTATCTACACATTCCCAAATAGTGCTGCCATGAAGTGCACAAGGAAAGAGAACCCTGAGTAGCAGCCGAGACATGATCCTCTTCCTATTTTTACTCACACAGATCATTTGCTTTGCTACCCAGCACAGCACAGGGCAACCAACCTCACTTCTTTCCCTACAACAATCTGTCCCCGAGTGACCCTCTTAGATTTTCAGATTCCACCCCTTCCAATTCTGCCTCCCAAGGCCTTCTGTTATCTGTTTCGCTGCCCAAAATTATTCCCCTACTGTGTACCAGCCCATCTGTTTGTTTCAGTTGCCTTTTCCTTCCTTGCTCTTGGCCTTCACACAGCAGCTCTTCCATGATTCCTGTCCTACCCAGCTCCCTGCACCCATTTGCCTTCACTCCCTGTCCTGCCCCACTGGTTCCAGTTCCCCTCTCTCCCAGTTTGCACTGACTCTGCTGCTCCCACAAACCCCCACAGCTCCGGATCAAACACCTGCTCCAGCGGGAGCTTTGCCATGGATTGGATTAAGCCCAGGACCTGGCTTTGCAAAGCTAAACTACCTTGAGTTCACACTTGTTTCTCAGGCACTCGGAGCCTCCTGACCCGCTGCTGCTGACTTAGCCTTGAACATTGCTGCGAGTGTGCAGAAAGTATTGTGTTCCAATCACACCCTTGATTCCAGAATAACACCCTCAAGAAAGAAGAAAGATTGCTAAAAATATATATATATATATATATATTTAAGTATTTTGGGGTATTTCAGGGAAGACAACACAAAATTATTTTAGCACATTTTAAGCCAGCTCCCATTGAAAGCAGTTCAGAACAGGGTTATTCTTTGCCCTGTTCCAAGCAGACAATAGTTTCCTGACAATAAATCCATGAAATACCAAATCACGGAATATTTTAGTAATCACAACTGGAAGGTAACAAATTCTGCCAGAAGGTTTCAAATCTCAGTTTGCAAAGACATACGGTTCCCTCCCATTTGTCCACTTCACACATCTCACCTAATAATTTATTTCATCTCAATTCGGCTATTTCTTCTGCAAGCACAGTCAGTTGTATGAATTTCCAACATGTCCTTCACATTCTTCCTACTACAATAATTCAAGCACAATGAGAAAATGCTGGGCACTAACTGCATAATAGGAGATGAAACAGTAGCATCGAACGGAAAACCCTGTGGCTACAACCAAATAAATAAATCCAATAAAAACAAGACAATTCCAACTTGGCTTGTTCCCCAGGAGTTTTAACTGTCCACTAACTCCGGTAAAGGATCCACATATAACTTCTGAACGTTTACCTGCTGCAGCGAAATTCCAAGGAGCCATATCAATAATTTTTCTGCCCAAGTGCTACATAGCTTATTAACTTCATCATCCACACCCTAATATACAACCGCATTAAATACGAGTGGAAAACAATACAGCCTTGTACTACAAACACAAATTTAGCAGCAAAACAAAGGCATGGAACGGTGGACAGCTGTACAGGCACCGTCTGCTTGTCCCCAGCCCTTCCCCAGTCCCAGCTGCTGCAGATCAATATCCATTTGTGAGGCTCATTCTCTTCACCTACCTAAGAGCAACCCATTGTCTGAGCGACTCCTGCAGCAGCCCCAGCCCCACTCGTACAGCTGGCTCTTTTTTAATAGTGCAACTCAGGAATTTGTCCCTTGACCCCATTGTTGAAGCAGAAAAACAAGAAATCCACTATTACGGATTTCCAGGCAGACCCAGCAAACGTGAAGCCGTCAGGGTTCATCTTCATGACCAGGCTCACTGGCTGGATATGAGCAAAGCAACTGTGACCTCAATGTACACAGGAGCAGACGCTCTGTTTCCAAAACTAGCTTAACTGGCCCTAAATAAGAGGCAGAAGACAAGTAAGTAAAATTGGGTACGTTCCAAACCCAAGATTTCTTGTATGAGAGCCCCAGTGATGTTTTGCTTCTCCTGGCCATTTAATGCACTTGGCAAGCTTCAACCAGTTTAAATATTTTTCCAATGAGGTATTTGGATCTTAAAATAAACATATTTTTTAGAAGTCTAGCATTTTTTTAATACTTCATTTGAGTATGTCACTTACTCTAACATCATCACTTCCAGCATTAACAGAATTCTGTTTTATAGGTTCCTGCACTCCACTAAAGCATAGAAGGGTAAAAAAAAAGGGTTGATGACATTAAGTTTCCCATTCAGAGTAATGGATGCTGTGGTCTGGAGCTGCACAGAGCCACAGGAGCTATTTCAGGAGTAATTTATAGTTGAGCTTTATAGAAAATACGTTTTTGCCTTCTTTACTGCTCACTTGTGCATGGAAACAGCTTCAAAGAGGGTTTCCCTGGGCTTCTTAAGAGTTAACGTTAAAATATTTACTCTGCACAGTATTTTCAGGAGGAAAGGCTTTGGAATAATTGGTGTCTGGAAAACCAGACCATGAATTCAGATATAAGAGGTTAACACTGTGGTGCAGGTTTCAGTCAACAGCCCATCTCCTTTAGCTGGGCAGGGATGAGCGAGCAGGAGCTCGTGTTGCCAAGCACCACACGTGAAACCACAATCCAAATCTTCCACAGGTTGCCGGATTACTCGATCCTAAGAGATGTCAAGACTGGGTATTCGAAACGCAACAACAAAAAGCCTTTCCCCTTGAACGGGAGAAAGAATGAGGTCACCTTTCAGCATTGTGAAAAAGCAGAAAAAGCTCTGTACATTTGAGGGGAGAAGAAGAAAAGCAGTTTGCTTCAATGGCTGTTTCCGCCATGTGCAAGAGAGGCACCGATTTTGTACACTCCCTCCACCCCAAACACACCTTTTAACATGTTTGTCCCCAAAGAAACATGCACAGTGTATATGTGTGTGTATATATGTATATATATACATCCTCCTCTGCAAAGTCTGGTTTTGTTAAGGCAGTTCTTCTCTGAACTCACGGCAGCAATAAAACCACAATGCCACACACACCAACGCTCGTCTCTGCAAGAGCAGCTCTCCCAAAACCGACAAAGAGCCCAGCACCAGCAGCACCATTAACCTGGAAACCAGCACACGGGGCCACTCCAGGTTTCCACTGCCACAGCCATCGGATTTGAGCACGACCACACCAGGAGTGTTTTCTACAAGTAACACTGGAAGAAAACTCCAGGTAAAGGAAGCACAGCTCTGATGTACTCAACTAGATAAAAACACAGGTCAGGCTTGTTATGCACGACCTCTTCTCTTTCAAAACCAACACGGAATTGGCATTAAACATCATCAAAAGCCAACTTCTTTCCTTCCTTTCAACAGCCTTGCTAGTTGATAAGGGAGAACACAGGGCAGCAGCCAACTGTGGGGCAGGAATAACTTTCCAAGTGTTGATGTTGAAAGGTGTGTAGACCTGTGGCTGTCCTCAGCACTTAATTTAAAAACTCAGGCCTCAACAGCACTTACAACACTGAACTCAATAGCCATATGAACTGGCAACACACACTATGGCTTCTATGTCTTCTACAAGGTAGCAGGAATAAAACAAGATTATTTTACCCACATTTCCAGCAGATCCTCTACCTAACCACCAAGTTCAAACAGCAGCAAAAGTTAGTTCCAGATGTTTAAATGAGTCCACACAGAATCCAGGATGGCAGGGCCTGTGATGGATACTGGGCTGGGACACCGATTCTCTCAAATCCTTCAAGACCAAAGTACCTAGGGGAGTATTTCTTTCCGCTTTACAATAAGAAATTACAAGAAAGCAATGCTGAAGGTGTGGGAGAACAGCAAGTTGCTATGCAATACATGCTGTCTCTTCAAGAATTAAAACTATTAATCTTTGTATAGTGCTACCTGCAAAAATCTTCTCCTCCCAAAGTCCAGTTTGATATGAAAGTCAACTGGTAACGAAGCGTAGGAGAAATTTTAAAGAACAAGTACACTTTCTGCCATTTCGGTCTCCAATACAGAGAAGAATGAAGGATATTTTGCTGAAAACAATTTTCTAAGGCACATTCCAGAAACAGCAAGAGGGTCAATAGACACACTGTCTTCTGGGTTTACACAGACAAAAATGCAGCTCCTCGAGGCTGTTATGGTGGGAGTGATATGAATAACTGAAAAGGGCAGGAATAAAAGCTTTGGCTGTTATTCAGCTGATCCACACTGAGTGGAACAGTTCAACTTCTCAGCACTCGCTCTTGTCCAGAATGGCAGAGTTTCCAGTCAAAACTTTGGTGTAGTTTTCTTTCTTCTTTCTTTTCTCCCATTCCTCCCCCTCTTTTTTTTTTAACCCAGACAGCATGTGAGATGCATCACTGCCAGGCCGCTGCCTGCCAAAATAGATCTGTCTTTGGTAAATCCAACATCAGACTAAAATGCAAACACACACACCGAGAAAAATCACCCCGTCCCCCCCTCAACTACCCAAAAATCCCTTCAAAATAACTTAATGATAAAGGCAGACTCAGAAACACTTCACCAATTTCAGGAATGCTCTCAATTGCTCGCAGGTTTTCGGCTGCAATCCCCACACAGCCAACGTCACGGAGCCGCTGGCTGTTCCGAGTGGGCACCAACGGGCACCTCTGGGGAGCAGCAATGCTGGCAGCATCTGCAGAATCATTAATAACAGCGGGAGCTCTGCCATGGGCTTGAAAAACAGGGCCAGGATTTCAGGCTTTGATTTACACAGCCTCCAAATCAAGCTCCATTGTTTACTATTGTACAATAACCAGTTTGGTCTCTCCGAACTGGCAAGCAGATAAAGGTTTTGAAGTTTGATTTCTGAAGCTCTGTTTAGTTGTACTAACATAAGCAATTAAATTCTGCAGTGTATAAGTACTGAATATAAATAATGGAAATTATTTCGGGACTGTAGAATAGATTGCTTAGCTCATACTTTGAACACTGGGCACGGCTGTAGCCATCTCTCTCCAAGAAAGAACTTAGAAACACAGCCAATGCAGAATGGACAGCCGGGGTTGAAGAAAGTTACCGGTATGAATTTGCTAGCCTTAAAGCCCAGCTTTATGGGTGCAATACATTCACTTAAACTGAACAGTTTACGAACAAAAAGCTAAATTCTGAGCTCTCTGCTTCATTTTCCCTTAGCTCTTCAACAAGTGAACACACCTGTTACAATATTTCAACAGAATAAGGACGACTATAAACAAGCTTTCCAACTTGTATAGTATAAACCAAGCACTTTGCATTAGCTAAGAACTGGCTATGTTACACTTCTGATACAAACTGCAGTTGATCCTTAATTTCGAAGCTGTTCTTAAGCCTCCCCTTCGCACCCTTTCTGTCCCTGACTTGTCCATTCTTTCAGCAGCCTCCCAACAGAGCTGTGCTGTAACAAAACCCGCTCAGACTGCTGTGTGGAGATTTCCTGCAGAGCAGCACTGCTAAGAGGAAATAGATATTCAGATGGATTTCCTTATCTTAAACTAAAACTGACTGCTGCTTCTCTTCCCTGATCTCTGAACACCAAACATAGCACATGCAGGGAACACATACGGATATTTATTAGTTTTCCAGCCACTCCTGCTGCAGTCATTAACTCTTTTATTGACTAGAAATCAAACCTGCTGAATTAGTCATGATACCAAAAGGGAAACAGCTGCTCTATACAGTGTCACAGACAGCAGGCTGTAAACAAGGCGGCCTCTTCCAGAAATGCAAATGCCTGTCCTGGGGGACTTCGGCATTCACACCGTACACGGACCACGAGGAAGGAAGCAGTTCAGGAAGGGGATTGGGATCTGCATCACCCAGAGAAATAACGTTAGTGCAAAGCTAATGGACTCAAACGTATTACCAAGAAAAGACTGCACTTGCATTGATGGGAAATTTGACCCACGTCACAAGCCAACACACAGAAGGGTTGAGCCAGATCCATTTGTGGAGCAAAAGAAAAGCAGCTGCCTAATCGCATTACTTAAAACTCACCTCTATGCAGAGAACATGGGAAAATCTTGTGTGATATCTAACTCTAAATCAGAAACACACAGGCCAAGCCCTCTTGCATCATATGTTCAGGACTAAGCCATACGCACCTTACGTGTGCATTTCACTGATATTCTGCTGCTGTTATAAATTCCCAGCAGAGTACAGGAAAAGCAAAGCCTCTGGAACTATTCACCACAATAAGTATCACTGTCATATTAATGACAAACACTGTAGAGCTTGTCCACTTTTTGACACTACTTCTGCACAGCACTACCTCTTCTAAAACACTGAGATGTTCATGATGCCCGTACGTGCATCAAGGTGAGCAGGAGAAGGAGGGGACACCACAGCCCCTCTGTCACAGCGCAGGTCACTTGGCATCTCCTAAAAAATCAGGCCTGTTAAGTAGTTACGGCCTGCAAAAGGCAGGCAACCACAATCTCAGGTTATGCTGCAGAGTTCACTCCTGACGGTCTTAACCGACTGAACCTCAGTGATGAACGCTGCAGTGACTGAGCTGGAGATGTTGCTCTCTGGTCTGCTGGTGGGTTTGGGAGATGCACATCCAGCCCCGTTGGGACTTGCCCGCTGTTTGACAACACGTGCTGTAAACAGTGTATGCAGGGTAATGCTGAAACACAGATCAGAGATTTCTCCAGGGCTCAAGTAAAAATAGCTTAGTGCACCCTTCATTGTAAGGATGCGTAAATTCTTAATGAAGAGATTTGCATCCCGCAGCGCAGCAGGCTAGGGGCTGGAAAAGCAGTTTACTGATCGACAGCGTAACGGCGTTTGCACAGGCGGGAAGATCAGCTTAGCCCAAGAATCCTCCAAAGTAGCAGCATTTCTACATCCATGTTCAGTAAGACACTGCCAGCAATTCAATTCATGAGCACCCAAGGCAACGTAAGCGGATGTGTCTTCTACAGGGTGAGATACAGACTCTTTACATTGCACTGAAACTGATGGTGAGCACTCAGGGAATGTGGCATAAGAGAAGAGAAAATGAAACTTCAAACATCAAGTGTCAGTATCTCTCGGTAGTTGTATTTACAGTCTAGAAAATTAATGTCATGGTGATACTGTATTATGAGGTTTTATGCCTTTATGCAAATCATAAGCTATTCTGGGACTCCAAGAGTCTTGGATAGGGCAGACGTAACGTGATCTGAAGGTCACAGGGCACTGGGAAAAGCTCCTACAGGTTTCAACAAACTTGAGATTACATCTATTTCCTCAGATTCTCCACTTAAAAAAAAAAAAAACAAACACAAAAACCCCAACCAACCAGTAAATACCCAACTTGTACGTATCTCAGAATCAACACAGGAACAGAACCATCAACTTTTTCTTTTTCATTTCTTTTGTTTTTAGGTACAACCTAGGATTGGGCAGACAAGAGAACAAGGAATGGGACAATAATTCTCTAATAATAACTTTGGATATAAGTTTGGATAATTTTGGAGTAATCTTGATTCCAAACTGGCAGCTGACTTGCAACAAGCTCAATGACCTACAAACACAAGAAAGCAAATTCAATAGGAAAACCCCACTGTCCCAGAAGAGATATCTGAATATCACAGGATGCAAATAAAATCTTAATACAAACTTGTCCTTTCTGGGTTAGGTTTGAAGACTTACTAAAAGAACAGTCGAAACCCCACAGCAATACTCAATTGCCACCCCATGTTTTTACCAGTGTTAGGAGTTTCTTGACTTATGCGCATTAAGGTCAAATTTGTACTTTATGTATATTTTTCTAAACTACTTTCTAAACACACAATACATACACATTAATCTCAAAACCACCTAATGTGGAATCCTCCTAACGTAACAGGAACAAAAACCTGAAGGAGGTGAGGAGCCCCGAGCCCAGCACAGCAGTTCTGGGGAACCCACAGCTCATTTTCTTACTGCTCAAGGCTGAATTTGTTTTCTGGCAAAATTACTACCTAGGTCACCAACCTACAACTGCGCTGCTCGTCACCAAAGGGACATATCCTGCTTGACACCGAGGGCCTCAAACCACCGTCCTCCCCCGCAGCTGCTGTGCAGACCAAGCAGCAAAGCTCTCGCCCCTTCCCATGGTTGGTCTCAGCAAGAAGTCTGCAAAGGCACCACTGGGTACCACGTTATCCCATAAAGATGTCAGCTTTTTAGTGATTGCAGCTCTAAGGAGAAGGAACAAACAATAGAGCGCTTCCTTATATGTACAGCGGCTCTGCGCTGGGGACAGAGACCATTTCCCCAAATGGGCAAAAAATTGAAGCAGCTCCACTGTGGTTTTTGAAAGAGAACTGCTCTAAAGTACACATCTCCCTGCGATCCAAACGAAACCAAGGCTTACAGTAACAGCCACACGGCTTCCCGGTATTAGCATCAGCCTGTTGCACCATTTATTTGGTTAATAAGGATATTTTTCCCAGTACAGCTTTCTGCAACATGAAGTTCCTACCGTGACTCTGCTAAACTGAACTGACAAAAACTTTGTGCCAAACTGCACTTTGTGTTGCTGCTTGAACATCTCTCTGCACATGTCAGCTGCTGGTAATTTAGCAGCTCAGTGCAAACACAGGAAGGGAGCTCAGGGGCCCTAATCTGCTCTCCTTCCATTCCCGAGTAGGGCCTGAGACCATTGCAGGGATCGAACTCAGCCTTTTTCTCCGTGTTCCTGCAGCCAGGAGGACACAAAGCCAAACACCACACTCTGCATGAGATCAACTACCAGACTGGTGGCTGCAAAGGTGATCAAGCCCACAGTGGCCACGCAAGTGGCATCAAAGGCACATGCCCTCTGCACATGGACCCAGCACTGGTCCTGCGGAGGAGGCTGGACCATGCACAAGACACCCACACATCCAGCCCTGCCCTGAGGCCCTTGGTAAAACAGCCCTGGAGAAACAACGAGGGAAATAATTCTTAATTTGCTTCCCTGCCACAATTCTGTTGACTTAATCCTAGCAAACTGTAGTAACACCAAGAGCTATCCCTCAGGTAAGGCCATGTTAAGTGGCAGCTCCTGCACTTGTCAAAAGCTACAATGGCTAAAAGATTGAGAGATTCGCGTATTTCAGAGCCGCATACAGCTTAGCATTAGGTGCATTAGGGAACCGCAGCTGTATAATCTTGATTGCATGTGTCATTGTGATCACTGCAGAATTCCATTACTTTATAATGCACAATGCAAAAAATAGCTTTAGTGTCTGCTCATATCTGCAGGTACAAGCTAAAGTAGCCAAGGCGTCAATCTCCAGCCAAAGAAACAAGGGCAGCTGATCCCTCTGCTTGAAGAGCACCTTGTTCCGCCAAAGTGACCAGGACTGGCTCTGAATGCAGCCAAGCTGTCTGCGTGTCGGGCCACACTTCTGGGAGCTTTTTGGGAGTAGAAGTGCAACAGCAAAACCATAAGTGGCAAGAGAAATCAGAAGTGCTGTATCAGAAGGAGGTAAAAGCCATCATGCTGCTTCATTCGAAGCGGAGTGGTTCCTGCGTCTCCCTGGAGCTGCTCCCGACAGCAGCGCTTGGTTCAACAATATCCCATTTTCACTTGGGAATTACGCAAGAGCCGTCCCAGTCACAGGGGCAGGGGGAAGCAAAGAAAGGGCATTATTCACAGCCTGACATGGATGAACCCAGTTTAACACAAGCACTTGGAAAACACTGTTCTCTCTGTTCAGTAATATTATTTCACATTCCACTCATTTTGATAACCTTTTTCTTCACCATCTACCCCACTGACTGACTGGAAGTCAACTAATGCCTTCTCCTGAGATTGGCCAACACACACAACAGCAACTGATTTTATTTTCCTCTTTGAAGATACCATTGAGCCTCACTTTGCAATAAATAATTTACAAATACATACAGTACAAAGCTAGAGAAATTTTCAAGGGAAGCCCCTCTGCTTCACTTCACAGGGAAAGAGCACCAGGGCAGGAATTGCTTCCCAGAATTTACCTAATGCCTCTCAGACTGATAAACCGCCAACATGCAGCCTTTCATTCTGACCAGAAAATGCCTTAGAAAGGGATGTACAAGCAGGGAGTTTCAGCCCTGCATTTCAAATAGTAAGTCGTGTTTCTTTGTATCCCTTTGACACAGCCTTAGTTTCGAAATAAATCTAGGGCAAGTCCTAATTTTATCTATAAAAAATGTATTCTAAAAATCACTTTATAGAGATCAAGCAGAGATGATCCTCCTCTGTCAGAAAGACCCACATGTGGTGTTACATCTCTGACAATCCTGTACACGCATTCAGCTGTGAAGTGCCCTGACAAATCCAGAGGGCAACAAAGGATCAAATCTGCATGGTGAATTTACAACAGAGCCAAGTGAATGACAAGAGCATAGAGGTTATTTTTTCCTTTGATGTGAAATAGCACTTCGGGGAAATTTTTGGAGCTTCTTTTACATTTACTGTCCCTATTTCTAATAGCATCCCTGATCCCATCTGCTAGACAACCTCCGTGATGCTCGGTGTACTAGGAGCACCTTAAGGTCCCACAGATAGAAAGAACAATTTGTATTTGATGGCTTCCCAGGACTGAATCAACTGAGAACAGAACAAAGCAGACCTCTTGAGGAACAAAAGCTACATTTTACAAGGCCTACCTTGGACTAGAAAAGATTCCTTACCTATAATTCAGTTTCCCTTTCTGGCCCTGCAACAAAATACCTTGTATATTTTAAGCTTCAGTTTTCTTTTTCTTTCTTGTCTTTTTCTGTTACGCTTTTTTTCATTTCTTTTTAAAGAAAAACCCTTTGAAGTCTTGTGGCTATTTTCTACCTCTATGAATCAAACTCAGGGAAGACAAAACTGCCCTTACACATTGTAATATGCTGTTTCTGACCTACATTACTGTATTTTCAGAGCAGATGCGTAACATCAAAACCAAGCTATTTGAACATGCTCTCTCCCTCTCCATCGCTTCCTTAAGTTACAGGTACATCACTGGACTTGGACATTTAAACTTTAAGCATCCTTCTGCACATCTAATTTGGACACAAACTAAAGAGAAAATATTTCAAGACAGATATGCTGAAACACAAATTCATGTTTAAAATTAAGCATCGGATCAAAAGTTTCACTGAATGGGAATCAATGTGTAAAAGCCACAAATGACTCTGCAAGCAGACAGCAACTGAGAAATAAACATAAAAGTTATGGGCCACCTGTGGCAAGCGTGGATTCCAGGATTCTGCATAACATGAAAAGCTGTCCTGTTCCAAAGGTAGGACCATGAACAACAATGTTGGTAATACTTTATCTCCACCAATTCCACCAGGACATCTTTGAGATGTTGCTAAGAAGGCTGGAGTTTTAGTTCTACCTGAATCACAGAGCAACCAACAATGTGTGGTAACCACGAGCCCCCCTCAAGGAGACCTTGCAAGCTCCACCATCACACAATCTGGGGTGTTCTTTCAAACAGATTTTGCATCAACTCATTTAGAGTCATGTCATCTATTTTAAAATCAGGTATCACCTTACTGAAGAAAACTGACTGTATCCATTGAGAATTTTTATGTGAATATACATCTCTGCAGAGATCTCCCTATTTTTAATTAAACTACAGACTGACTTAAGTGAAGCATTAAGCCTCAGAGGGTTTATCCTGCCAGCAGGATTGAGGAACTAAATCCATCACATCCATCTTTACAAACTGCTTCCCCACCCTCTGTTTTACCTTTTCAACATCTGCTTTTGTTACATTGATGTCAGCATCCATCTTCTCAAAATACTGCTGTGCTCGGTCAGCTTCTTTGCAATCACGTTCAAATCGCCTTTTACTCTGAAAACGAGAAACAGAAGCCTTCGTTGTGGGAAAGAAACAGAGTCTCCTTCTCTGCAGACATTCAAACCCGCCTGGACACCTTCCTGTGGAACCTCAGCTGGGTGTTCCTGCTCCATGGGGGGATTGGACTGGATGAGCTCTCCCGGTCCCTTCCAATCCCTGACATTCTGGGATTCTGAACTTTAAAAAAATCGAAGTTACCAGAAACAGATTTTTTGTTGTGTTTTCAGGTTGTTTGATTACACCAACATCACTAGTGTTTCAGTATTTTTTCCCTGTTGGCATCTCCTCTGCTCTTGTAGACCAAACCACTCCTTTCCAACACTTAACTCCTTTTTATAATGCGCAACAAGGGACTTACTAAGATACATATATTTGCAAGTAGGACTTTTGATTACTGATGTCCCCTTTATCCTCTCTTCTGCTTGCAGCCTCACTTTTCATTCCTCACACAAATGACAATTCCAATATAATTACTTCTGAGCAACAGGGATGGTCCCGTTCCACTTATTCAAGCGGAATGAAGCTATTCAGCTTACCACGGAATATCTGAAGAGGACCCTTAGGGACTCTGCACTTCCAGCAATGCTTAGCACACTCTTCAAGTTGTATCAAATGAAATGCTACTCATGATAGACACAGATCCCACCGAAAGCCACATGTACTATTAAAACAGACCTTGTCATGTCTACTAGTATATTTGAGACAGAATTTTTAAATTCCCATTTCTAGAGCTTTTAGCTATACACCCTTCTGTTTCCAAATACAATGTTTAGAATCGTCTCTCTCAAAACAGTATAAAAATGGTCTAAGTGTCACATCTGAGGAAGATTCCACTTACTGCTTCAAGTTGTTTCCAGCAGGTTTCAATATGTTGTTGTGCCTTTCTGCCATCATGGAAGTGCTGTTTAGAATAAGAAAAGAGAAAAAGAAAACATTATGAACAAAAGAACGAACAGTCAATTATGCTCAAGGAGTTGCAAAAAAAAAAAAACCCAGAAACGATTCTGACAGCTGCGTTCTGCAACACTGGTAATTTGAGCAGGCATATGATGACTATCTAATGTCTCAGCAGGCTGCAGATGTATATTTGCATCAATTATAGTGGTTAGTTGGACTGAAGCTAATTAATCCCTTTAGCAATTCTACCTTGTATTGTTCACTGTATCTCATAATGACTGGTTTCCCATACCAGGAAATCTGAAGCACTTTTATCTGAAGAGTATTTCTTTGGTTACTGACAGAACACAAGCTCTAAATCAAAATTTCTCTCTACGTGGAATTCACCAAGATGCCTTTGACTGGCACATTCTAACAACTGATGTTTGGCCCGATCTTCATTCCGACTCGACATCAAACCCTCTTCTTGCCAGTCACTGGCTGCTCATTCAATTCTTTGGGTCCCTGCAGAAACCCTCCTCTCCCACACACGGGGTGTGTGTGTATGTGCACACACCAAGGCGTTACACACATTTTAAATACGCGATGCCAGCTACAATCTAAATGACAAGGAACTTCTCCTGACATGCCTTTTGGAGCAAGACTCTTAGTTGCAGTTGGTTAATTAACCATTTGTAGCCCTCACACAACGGTCTTCATCAGAAAATCTAATATGCTTTAGGTATTACCCTCTCTACCTTCTCCATGAGTCGCTTTTCCTCAGGACAAGCAATTCATTCAAGATCACCACACAAGTCAATGACCCGGCTACAAACACGAACATTAACACAGCCCCCAAGCGACTGCAAGAACGGGTTATTCCCCTCACAAACCACCCTGTAAAATAAATAATACAGCGAAGTACAAATAGGAAGCAAATTGCCTTTCTGTTGTATTATTTATTGGTAGTTAGGATGTTTTACTCCAATACAGATACGGCTTCAGGCAGTAAAAAAAATATCAGATAATCCGATTGCAGCTCACTAAAATTTGTGCATTCTCAGGCCTGCGCATAATCAGATATTCAATATATCTTTAGCAACATGAGATCAGCAGTAGAAGGGCTCCAGCTTCAAACAGTAGCCTGCCACAAACAGCTCAAGTTAGAAAAATGTGCCTGCAAGCACTTTATAATTGGCAGCTACTTGGTTTTCTGCATCTTCCACTAAAGTAACTGGTATTTTCCTCCGTTAGGAGCAGGTTTCTGAGTGAACCTGCTAATGCCATTTCCTGGCTGTCCTCCTGGCTCCACCAGACACCAGCGAAAAGCCCCAAAATTGCAATTCTCTGTCATGCCACGGCCAAGAGACTTGTATTGCCTTAAAAATAATGACAATCCCCATTTCTTTTCAACCCTGCGTGTGGCAGATTGTGCGCCTCCCTTGCCAAGGGCTTCGGAACGCTGCACGTTTCAGGCTGGCTTTTGTAATGAGAGTTCAGGAAAACGGTCCCAAGGAACAACTGTAATTTAACACTGCATTTTTCAACGTTTTTGGTAATAAGCATGGAGCATGTAATATTTTTTTAGCCGTGAAGGTGCAAATAAAACACCTCAGCTGCCCTGGTGCTTCACTGGAGCCTCCACCAGCCTTTGTCCGTGCTTCCCAATCCCGCGTCTCTGAATTCGCTGGAGTGCAGGAAGGGATTTGATTTGGGAACAGCTGGGCTGCATGAAACCTAATGCTGTCAATGACCCAGAAACCTCAGGAAACAACATGCCAGGTTAATTTAACAGAACACAGTTGAATATGGGGGATGAAGGATGAACTCAGAATCAAAAGCATATCAAATCACAGGACTGCCCTGAGCTCGTATTTTTAAACCACTTTGTCATTAATCAATAATGTAATTTTAGTTCTGCACAAGCCAACCCTGTTATTTCCAAATTTGCCTTCTCTGTAAAATGAACTCCACAAGCTGCTGGAAGAACACAGGAGAGAAGCAGCAAGCCTGAGCACTACGGCTGCATCCTGCTCAGATTTTGCTATATTTTGCCTTTTTTTTTTTTTTGAGAAGCTCTTCTATACAAATCATTCACTGAAATGTCAGATGGGCATTGCTAAGGATTATGAAACAGTCAACAGAGGAACCGATGTTCCAGTTTGATAAATACAGGTGCATCACATTTTGGAGATCTCACCACAACATTGCTCTTTTTTTAGTTCAACCACTTTCTAAATATTTATAATCCCCAATTCTTGTTGTATTATCCCATATATCTCCTTGTTATGAGAGATAAAGCTACATATGGTAACAGCTGTAGCACGTATTGAGAGCACTTCTGCTTTCACAAATCTTTCGCCCTCAAAGGACGATTCCTGCCTTCCAAAAACTCTTTTTTTATATAAAGCAACGAAGTAGTACCTTCCAAGTACCCTGGTTCTTCACTACCCCCATTTATGTGCAAGGAAACTGAGACCATTTGGTTAAATGATCTGCTCGAAGTCATACAGGAAACCTCCAGCTTCCTCAAGCCCTGCACCATCTTCAATTTCCGCCAACTCATTTCCTTCCCTTTAAAATAGCAAATGCCTTTTAGCTCTTCCCCCCAATTTAGCAAAAGCTACTTTAAGATCAAACTCTTCCTTGATAAGGTTTCAATATACAAGTTCTAATTTAAAGATTAATTTTTCTAATCAAATGTGATAATTGGTTATTCGACAACTGATGATTCAGCATGACAAATTATTTAGTTCATCATATGGAAAACTACAATTCTTATTTAGTCACACATTCCTGCAGCACACAGTGGTACATTTAGAGTAGTTGATACAATACAGAATATTAACTTATTTTTTTTTCCTCCAAACTAATGCGCCCTAGTCATGTTTTCTATTTAAAAAGTTCAGATTATGAGCAAGACACCGAATTAACGCATCACCCTTCATTCAGTGTGCCGCTGAGACATTTGCAGCAGCAGCACTGGGTGTTCACACACTGTGATTTCCCCCAGGCTTTTTGGACAAATTCAAAGCATTCAAAACACACATTAAAAACACCATAAGAGTTTGATTTTTATTAGTGTTCATGGGTCAACCTCCCTAAATCACCGTTTCATCTACACTTTGGTATCTCAGGCTAGCAATCACCAGGCCAACTTTAAGATTTTCCTGAAAAATACTTTATCCAAGCTTCAGACCTACGAAATAACTAAGAATATAGCAGCATTCTTCAAATTATAGCGGCTACATGACCACAACTGCCCGCTTCTCCCATGTATTAAAGCACAGTACGGGTGGGATGTCACAGGATGCTCCTGAACAACCCACAACTGGCCACAGTTTGAGTGGACGCCTCCATCCATTCTGTGCTCACAGGATAAACCAACTAAAAACCAAACAGTTTTAGGTGTCTCACAAGCGTTCTTACGATTTGAGAGATGTTCAGCACAGTATTAAGTTGCTTATGTGAAGATTGCATTAGATCAACTGTCACTTTATTCTAAGAACTCCCACCTCAAGGAACACTCAGTTACTGTATAGGAAGAAGAGTTTTAGGAAGAGCAGGAAATTTTACTATGGACATATCGTATGCATGGGGTTTTCCTTTTTAAATCACCTCACAGCAAGCCGTGTGCTTCTATTGCCGTGCTGGCTGTGCCTGTAACAGCTGGGGAGAAATCCTGGCTACTGCACCATCACAGACAAAACTCTTATTGACTTTTGTGAGGCTCGGATTTCACCCGTGTTGACGAAAACAGTGGGAGCAGTGAGCGAGTCACCTACAACCCAGCCTGTTCCTGCCAGCACCAGGACAATAAGTAGCAGCGGGATATTTCTGCAAAACTTTACCGGTATGTAAGAGGGTTTACACAGGTACCCGCTCCCTGAGCGGGCAGCACAAGCTTGTTAGAAGATGCTTCTTATCTTCTTTCTGACCTTCTGAGAGGAATAGTGAAGCAAGATGTAGTTAAAAGCATCTTCTGAAGCAGCAAACAATTTTTGCTGAGGAATTCCTGGGCAGTTCAAAGCAAAAGGGTTGCCTGAAACACAGAGCTCCCCAGCACAGCTTGTGCTGCGTCAAACTGACCACGGGAAACGTTTTATTTAAGAAAGGTTGTAACAAGAGAGTCCTATTTCTCTTAAGGAAGTAAACAGCAATTGATTGTGTGGTTAAACTTGGGATTTGCACATCTACAGTCTGTTTGTATTAGAAAGTCTTAGTTCATTTCTATGCAGAGCATACGGTTCACTTGACAACATCCTATTTTTACAGGATTTTCAAGAGAGATACCAGATTAGGCCACTTTGTTTTCTGTTTTCAAACTAGATAACACATTGAAAAAAGTTACCTCTGGCTTCTCTAACTGGCACTCAGATCATGCTGATATTCCATATGAACAGAGTCCCAGCAACCTAGTGCTTCCTCCTTCAATTCAAACTATCTCCATTTTTGTTACAAGCAATTCCTAAAATAATGGCCAATGATTAAAAGCAAACTAGAGACAGAAAACACTACTTTTTCCTCAATTTTCCCAGCTCCATTTGCAAAAAGCCTTGTTATTTTTTTTCCTGGCCACAAAGACAGGAAACAGTCTCCTCAGAAGAAATCTTTGTTTCTAAGAACAGCAACATGCTCTTGAGGTCTTATCACTCTCCTTTGTAATAAGAGCAGAACAAGACAGTTCTGTGAATGCTGACATGAAACAGATGACTACCTTCCCACACGGTCATCAATGTTACCTCTTAATACTGTGGTCTAACCCTGTTCTGCTTTGCAACCTTTCACGCGAACGTGATTCTTGACGTGTACCCATCAACTGGGTCAAACCCAAAACAGGCCATGTGAATATCTGATCAAAGCTGCTAATTCAGCTGGAATTGTCTCCTCCTGAAGCGGTGCCTTCCAAAGGAACCCCAGTTACACACCACTAAAGTTGTGCAGTCCTGTCTGACATGGTGTATTACACCCTGAGAAACCCTGTGGAAAACCACAGGACTATTTGCAGAACAGGGCACTATTGAGAATGAATGAACGTGGCAGAATTCTTCCAATTACTTACTTTTTATCAACACATGAGGGTCTGCAAGAAACAGAAGGTTCTCTGACCATCCACATCATACAAATACACATGGGGAGAACACACACGCTCCATCATAAAGAACCAGACCATTGCTGCCCTCGCAGTACCCATAGGGATGCATTCACTCCCCATTCCCCTTCTATCCCGACACAAAATGGAATGTATTGACACCAGGTAAATTCTGTCCCAGCGACAGAACCCCAGTGCTGCCCCAGATCAGTCTGCAGCAAAGCTCTTGGTTTGTATTTGACTTTCAGGCCTGATTGAGCAGAACCAGCCACCCCATGGGGAGCAGAAGGGAGAGGTGAAAGCAGCAGCAGGAATGAGAGGGATAGTTCATGACTCCCAAATACATTTTTAGCAAATCTGACCTAAGCAACAGCTACAGAGAACAGCTGCTGCCAGAGGCCATGAGTCAGACCTAGTTTGTGACCACACATCAAAATCACCCCAGAATTAATTCTTGAGTTTCCATCCAGACAAACTACAGTATTGAGGGTTTTCCTCAGCTGTAGTTGAGAGAACACCTAAACCAGGCTATCTGCTGGGAAGCTTTAAGACAAAAAGGAAATCCCCAATGCTTGGGCTGCACTGGCTACGAGTTTGCTCCAAAGTTCTCTCAGGCGTCACCCAAAAGAGGGTAACAAAAATTCCCCCTGTGTCTAGGTGATTTTTTTTTAATAGAACAAAGTGTGCTGAGTGACTTGTTGAAATTGGGGTGGCACAAGCCACTCTGAGCAGTGATTCCAAACACATTTGTGCGGCTTGGTGATGAAAGTCTTCGTACAGCAGAGGGGAATTCAATCACATGCGCCTGGCCTCAATAACCTCAAAAGGAAGGCAGATGGGACATGACCTTCACACATAACATACAAGTGACAGTTCAGCTTTCAAGCAGCCAGCAAGATGCTGTCTTAGCACGAGAACTGCTCACATGAGAGCATAGACACACTAAGAGCAAGAGAATGCAAGAAGAAGTCCAAGTGGGGAACTACAGCATAAAGAGTTTCACTTCACTGGACAGCAGGAAGAACTGAAACAGCACAAGGAGTTTTCTCCTTTACACCCAACTGCAGCGACTGTGAGGGCAAAACAGCTCATCTGGTATGGTGATAACATCAAGGGCTATTCGATGGAAGAAGAATGCATAACACAATAAAGTTTAATGCATTGATTAACCTTTGTTGATAACAATAGACAAGTTGCACAAAAAGTCTTTGCTTGATTTTTCTTACTACTTTCTGACAATCTGAAACCACCACGCAACAAAGCATGATATCAGTAAAAACATAACGGTGACCTGAGCTCCAAACCAGGCCAGAGGAAAGAGGAGGTATCTGTCCTTTGAACGAAACTACTGTGAATTTGCAAATCATCCGACTTCTCCAACCTCCAGACTGTCCATCCCATTTCTCATTAGCTGCTTCTTCGCTTATTTTCACTATCAGTAACTATCTTGTATGGAAAAACACGACATACGCAGTCATCAAATCAGCTATCGCCGTAGTCAAACAAATCCAACATACATAAATATTGCATGCTAAATTCATTTTATCCAGCATAAAACCAATGTAAAGCTTTATATACTACCAGGTTCTGTGCTGCTTACAAGCTATGGGCTTGTACTTGTCAAGGAAAAAGAAACATGATTTATTATTGCGTGACCCTAATCAGCTGCTGGTGTAATTCCATTTTAATCAATAGAGCTAAATGAGCATGAAAACAGAGTGATGCAGGCATGCATCAGCCCCCACGTGTTTGAAGATCACCACCCTCATCCCCCGTGACTCTAAATACACAATTCCTATTGTATATCAACGGGGTTTCCTCTGGAAACAGAAGCTCTTGTCTGGTGTATTTTCCTGAACATTTGCTGCTATACTTGAGTTCCTCTTGCACATTTATCCTTATGACACCTCTCTGCATCATTCCCATCTTCCGGGCGGGAAATCACAGCAAAATGAGCAAAGGTGCTTATCTCAGTCATACTGAAATCACTGGACATTTGTATGATTTTACACCTGAATGACTTAATCCAAATGATACGAGATTCTGTGGATGAGAATGTGGGTCTCCCACTTCCTCACCCCAGAAGTGATCATCTTGTCTTACAGCTTGCAGCAACGTGATGGACGTGATAGTGTTAGGTTCATGGTTGGACTCGCTGATCTTAAGAGTCTTTTCCAATCTAAACGTTTCTATGATTCTGTGCTCTCATAGCTGATGCCATATCAAGCAGCGAGCACCAGAACTCTGCCAGCAAAAATTTCTGGAAGCACCAATTCGTATCATGAAAGGTTTTGCCAAAGCATCAACCCTGTGTGATATTTACACAACCAGCACCTTCCTCTCCTGCAGATGCCAGCCCGATGGATGCGCTTGTGTTTCACGGTATGAAGCGAGAGACGCTACGTCTGAAAAATGCCTGAAGGCCAAAGGAGTTTCCTTTTCAACACCATTAGCTCATAAATGAGTAATCTACAGGATTCATAATTCATACAGTTTATATTCATGTTACAAGAACAAAACAATCATGACTGACAACTGTTAAAGGCTATGAATTAGCAGCAACAGCAGGTAAACAGTCAGTTGTGGGGTTTTGCTGCTCCCGTGCTGTTATCACTCCACCAGTATTACAACAATTGTCTTGTCATTCACTCAGTACTTATATGATCCATATTTACTACGAAAGTCTACAAACTAAACAAAAAAGCAGAGAATCCCAGAATGTCAGGGGTTGGAAGGGACCTGGAAAACTCATCCAGTGCAATCCCCCCATGGAGCAGGAACACCCAGCTGAGGTTCCACAGGAAGGTGTCCAGGCGGGTTTGAATGTCTGCAGAGAAGGAGACTCCACAACCTCCCTGGGCAGCCTGGGCCAGGCTTTGCCAACCTCACTGGGAAGAAGTTTCTTCTCAAATTTACACGGAACCTCTTGTGTTCCAGTTTGAACCCATTACCCCTTGTTCTATCACTGGTTGTCACCGAGAAGAGCCTGAACCAAGATCCTAATAATTCTTTCAATCAACCTTAGTAATGCAGTTTCTCTGTTTATTTCAGGTTTTACGCATTGCTGCTGGACTCCTCCCTAACCAAGCTTTTGGCCAGAGCCTTCAGCACAGATGGGTCTCTGACCTTATTTAGCAGGGATTCTCCTGAAGGCACTGTTGTCTGATTTGATAACATTTGATTCAAATGCTTCAGTGACTTGGCCAGGGCACATAACCCACTTTTTTCATGCTTAGTTCATTAGCAAAGCTCATGTTTATTAACTACAAGTAAACTTTGTTTAACATTGAACTCCTCTACCATTAATTACCCATTTTAAATAGCAATGAAATGTGAAAAATAGAAAATGATCAATTACCGACTTCCTCTCTTGTTTCAGCTCCTGCACATAGCGTGTTAACTCTCCAGTGATAAGAGAGGTCATGTTCTCTGAAATGACCTCATGCTGTCCGGCATAGTCATTCATTTCATTTAAAGTGGCTAGGAAGGCTTTAGTTGACGTGTACCTGTGGAGAACAAACACACATTTTACTTTTGACCCCTTTCTTTTCAGACAGACACACTGTAAAGGGAGGTTGCATCATCATTTCATATTGCTATACAAGGCTGCATATGGATTAGCACAGATCCACTTGAAGGAATTTCTCAAAAGGAAGCCTATCCCACACACTGACACTTGTCTGGTGAGTTCATCTTGATTTAGACAGTTTGACATTGGCTCTTAAAACACCACAGGGTTTTTATCAGCACAGCTCTGGGACTTCACTGTTCTAATCTCAATTCACCAAACATTTCCAGTTACGCTCTTTCAAGTGCTACAATTCAGCGCACAGTCAGGGGCAAAACCCTGCCTAACATCCAACTTTTTGGATAGCACAGTGCAAAAAATACAACTTTTCATAGTGTACATTGCATTTAAATCAGCTACAGTTTATAAAGTTTGCAAAAAGGTACTGAGCTTACTAACCAGGTGCTCATTGTCAACCCATGTTTTTTAGTACTTTCCACGGCGAGGTTTATTTTTCATATAAAATTATCTCCAATACAACATGTCGTGTATTATCAAATGGAAGAAACAAACATCTGTGCACACGATTTCAAAAGAGCAGATTATGTCACTGGTATATTCAGCACCGAGCCAACAGAGCTGCATCTCAATAGCCCAGCTGGCCGTGCTGGTCAGCGGGAGAACAGCAGCTTGGAAGCACCACACTTGCACGTACTAGAAAATCTTAATATGAAACGGTAGCAAAATGAAATGGATGCAAAAGACAGGGGATCAAAGCCGCAGAACTACAGACGGACAACAAGCCTGTAAACAAATAATTTTTACACAGGCTGTCTCAAAGCAGCGTCTGAGGCACCCAAAGGTCGCATCACAAATCCTCAGACGTTATTCAGAGACATGAGGAAGCTACACTGAGGTGAACGTATATTTAAAAGGGCAAAGGATCCACAAGTTCTTCTGTGTCACATCACATGAATTATTTAACTCCAATATCCTTTTCCAGCCATGAAAGATGTGTCAAAAAAAGGTTGCTGTAAACTCAAAATCCCCATTTATGGTATAGCTACCCAAAGGTAGATTATTCCTAATCCCGGCTACAGACCAGAACAGCTGATGTGCTGGTAACATAAGATTCCTTGTGTAAATATCAATATCTCAGGAAGCAATGGCATAAATGCATGCTTCCCAAACAATGATAACTAAAAATAAATTGAAAAGAAAATTAAAAGGCTGTTAATATGAGTCTCTCTTGATATGAGTTGTATACAGCAGCTTGGGGTCTGACTCAAAAATTCTAAATTCACGTAATTGTGCGGTTGGCTCCATATCTAGACTCACTTGAAGTGGTTCAGATTTCAAGGTCAAGGGTTTGAATGCACTGCCAGGCGCTCCAGAGGCAGAGCAGCCTCCAAGGTCAGGCTGCGACGCCTCCATTCAGAGCTGATGCTTCACACAGCACTGACACTGAGAAACTTCAGAGTCCGAGCACCCCAAGGAGAAGGTTCTTGCTGTGGCTTACAGCCCATCTGCTGGGAAGCTCCTCCTCTAGAGTGTTCTCTTCAACGAGTATCTACAATCTCATCAAGCGCAGGAGTGCTCTTAAGGACATGTGGTCCATCACCACCCATATCCATACACACTGGTTTCTCTGTGGTGTTGTAACATTAGCCCTTTAGTAAATTACTAATCTGTGTTGTTACATTTGAGTAAGTTATTACTGACACAGACTGTTTGAGTTTCATGCTAAAATTAAGAACCGTTTCTGTTCTTGCTGAAGTAATCGAAAGTTGAGTCATTCGCTTCAGAGAACCAGGCCTAACGTTTTTAAGGTACATCAACAAGCAATCCAAACCAGGCATCCAGAAACCATAACATATAAATGGAATAGAGCAGTTACAGCCCAAATTCAAACTGAAAATCCACTCCTTAGTATCTACCATATCAGCATGTTTATCCTATGATACCGGTAACTCTTTCACTTGACTTTAAAATCTCTGGTTTACAAGCCAATCCTAATTGGTAACTCAACATTTTCCCTTCCTCCATCAACTCACGCTCACCCAGCAGTGGATCATGAAGTTACCTGTATTCTTCCTCCTCTTTGGAGTTCTTCTTGGGCTGGTATTTCTTCGAAAGATTCCTAAAATTAAAAACAAACATATATAAAATGAAGTTTAAAATGAACTGGATAACATATGCAAACACACACACATTCTGTGGGGCTTTCGAGGTCCCTTCCAATCCCTAACATTCTGTGGTTCTGTGATACACCCCTGCCTAAAGAGAACAGCAAAATCCACAAGAAAACACGCACAGAAGACTACACTAACAAGGCACTTTCCCACACTCAGGATGCACATCTCTCTGCAGTGTCATGCTGCCCAATTAATTCTGATGTACACAGCTACTGTCTTCTTGTGAATCTTTAAAGGTGTAGAAATGTTACAGAGCTTGAGCAAAAAAAAAAAACCCAGACAGTATGCTTTCACAGAAAAGTATTCTGAAAGCAAAAAGAAAGCATCTGGGTTAAACACTTTATTATTTTGTATGTACTTTATAAATCACAAAATACAGATTCTATATATTTGAGCTCTTCATTTTTTCCCCTTCTTTTAGTCAAAAACATACGTAGGGGTTTAACCATGATACATACAAAAAAAACCCCAGATGTGATACTGAAGCCAATTAAGAGTCAATATGACTTTCTCATATCAGGATGCAATCCAGCAGTGCCATGAGCAGGACCCTGGCAATTCCCAGCTTCAAGCTTGTGAAGCAATGACACTTCTTAGATAGCAGTGATTAAAGAGGCAACTAACACATAAGAACAACAATCAGCAGTAAGCCAGCAATTCTGGAAGGATTTTGTGCTTTTCCGTGCACCTGTCTGCAATTCATGTGTTCATTTGCCTTTCACTCTGCATCATTTTTTCTGCCTTTCCAGTTTGTATCTCTGCTCCCTCATTTCTACTTCTCTGACTCCTTTTTTCTCTTTCTCTCACATTTATCATCCATCAGAGTCATTTCTGATTCTCGGATTATCCTGATAACTTAAGTGTGTGTGGTGGTGGTTTTTTCCCCCCAATACATCTTCCTCAAGGCTCTCTGTCCATTGTCCCATCAGGCGAGGCTTTTGACACACTTTTGATGCTCGGAGTGTGCGTGTAAGGTCAGCAGCGACCAGGGAACAATGACAACAAAACACCCCTTGAGCAGCGTGTCACATCCAAAGGAAGCGTGAAACAACATGCAGGAACAAGGGAAAAATCTTCCATAGTTTCTTCATCCCTTCCTTCCCACACTTGTTTAAGGAGACGCAGGACTCGAGCAGCACAGGTGCAGTGTCACGTGTGTGACACCACGCAGTTTCCTCTGCTGACGTAACCAGATGAACTCGATGCATCCCACAAATACGTGGATCTAACTTAACGCGTTTCAAACAAAATATCACATATATAGGTGCAGAACCATAAAGAGGAAGGAAAGAAACATGTTTCAATAGAAGCCAGTTAAATTTCAACAGACAACCAGGCTGAGATGTAGATAATGGACAGGAAGAACAGCGAGCTAGGGAGTCAGGGACCAAGCACAAAACACAGGGTTCACAGAGGAAAATAAAGTTCAGCAGCTTTACTTATTTTATAAATAAAACTTTTGGAGTTATATCCACTAGAGCACCTTGTGTTAACTTGTCCCTTTTTAATAGCATGTCTGTATGTTTGGACACGCAGTGATCTGCTGCAGCCCTTTTACACCAAATGGATGTGATATGAGGAAGGTTCACACTGGGCTTAGGGACATCTATTAAAAGCAGATGCATGATTTACTTTTGTATTTTGGCCTCCAGCACTGTTTTATCTCAACATTTGACAAGACTGGTTTCTTTTTTTATACTTCTAACTTAGATGACTCCACATCGCATTGTGTTTAAGAGCTTCTCGGTGATTAACGTATTTGTCCTCAAATCACACCCGTGGGGGCACAAATGCGGCTCTGCACGGGGAATTAAAATACACAGAGAAGAAACTAATGGACCAAGTTTGTTTCAGAAGACTAAGTCAAAATAAGAAATAAAACTCAGGAGTTCAGAGTTTCTAGATAGTCACAGGTAGAACTATTTCCCACTTTCCCTAAACATTTTGTTTGTGTGTTTATTTTCATAATCATGCTCTTTAAACTTGAAATTTGTCATCCAAAGACATTCAGTGGTGTGTGACTCCCCATGAGACAGGTCTGCACACACAGATACTCTGCTGGGGTTTCCCAGTCCAGTCATACTTTCTTCCTTCCAGCTCATTTTGCCTCTGTAATTCAATCTCTTCTCATCTCCATAGGATGTGAGCAATTTGTTCCTGCCCGAGTCATTTTCTATTTCCTGCTTGTCTGTAGCAGAAAGCCTGGGGGAATCCTTGTGGCATTCCCCTGAGAGGGCACACAACCATACAAACAGGGGTTTATCACCTACCAGCTCCTCATGAATAACAGGCCATTGTGCATCTCGAATCTGTTCGCACACAAGTGCCAAAAATTCTGCGTGATTTTTTTTTTAATAAACATTGTGTTTTTGATCTATACAGACCAACTAGAACCTCAGAGGAGATGGAAAGAGCTCTGACATGTATTATAGTCATGCAAAAACCAAAACGGATTTAGTGGTGGTGCTGGGAAGGATCAGTCCTGCACTGCCCTCCCCAGTCAGCTCCACCTCCTCCAGTTCATCGCCCTGGACACCCCTGGCTGCCGACAACACTGCACCACAGCAGCTCCCTGCAGCAACAGGACCGCCTGTGTTCTACTCCCTCCCAACCCCTGTTCACCTTTCATCTTTTCTGTCCTCTGGGAAAAGCAGGGTAAGAGCTACTCATGGTGGGAGGGTTCCTGGCAGCCCTTTCCTTCCCCCTTTACACTGGATCTGACCTCAAGAAACGTGGGTTTTTCTGTTGTTCTAGTTCACGTACACTTGCCTCTTTACCCACAACCTGATGGTGGAACCAGATGTGTAGAAAGTACCTAGCAGGAATTTGCAGTAATGTAGCTGCTTGAGATAAACTCACAGGATGTGTGCTCTGTTCAGGAGACACATCACAACAACAGGGACAAGATTATAAAACCATCAAAATTCAAATCTCTGGCTGCAACCTGCTTAACTACACAGATCAAATTTCCAAGGGCTGAAACTGACTTCCTGACCTGCAGTTTCTCCAACACGTGTTCAAAAAGAGCCCGTCTTATGAAAAGAAGCCCAAAACTTTGCCTTACAAACAATCATTATTCTGCCGAGTTCTTAAACCCTTCAGCATTTTCACGCAGCAGCCCTCATTTCATGGAAAACATTACAATGCTGTCCTCAAAGCTCAAGCCATTAATCATGAGTAAGCCCCAGCATGCTACTCAGTCACCTAAATAACCTTCCTTTTCGCAAAGCATATGGTTTTTAGCAGAGATAATAAACCAGTATATTAAAATAACTTTAGCTTTCCATTCTCTAAATTAGAGCTATTCTCTAAAAGCCGTTATTATAAACAAAATCACCACCACTGAAACAGTAAACTTAAACGATTACAGGCTCAGAACTTTACGTATCAACTTACCTAAGCTGCTTTGCATAGCCGAGTTCAATCTCTGTTCTTTCTTTCACAAACTTGATATATTTTTCCAGAACATCAATGCCCCATTGCGTGTGTTTTTCTAAGTTGTCAAACTGGTCCTGCAATGAATCAAAAAAACAGTTTAGTCTCGTTGAACATAGAGATAACTAAAAATAATTTCCAAAGAACATATCATCATAAAGAGTTATTAATATTTTCCATTACCACAGTCAGACAGTTTTGTAGCAACACAGTTTTTTAAAATCAATGGAAATTTGCCTTTTAACATGAGACAGATTCAGTACCATTCTTCATTCCTCCTTTCTGAATCAGTTCCATTTCAGAAGTCCTGGCAACTCTACTGAACACAATTTTCTAATGTAAGGACAGACTTCGATAAGGGATAAGACATGGATACTCTTGCCAGTACTTTATTGTTCTCTGAAGGGTTAAAAAAGCTCCATAAATCTGAGGTCTACCCCTAATTAATAATTCTGATTTTAGTCTGAAAATGGATTTATACTCAAACTCCGGCACTGTTATGAACTTAAAATATCATTTCAAACAGCTAACAATCTTTTTACAGAACAGAGTTTACTTTCCCTATAGCCTGTTTTGTTCTAAACCAGAAGACACGTTAACATGTGATGCCACAAAAATGGACAATAGCTACACTTACAATAAGGTTTCTCGTCCACCTCCATTCACATACAGACAGGACTTTGTCCTTGAGATATTGCTGCCCTCCAAACCACTCACACATGTTTTCAATAAAACCTTTTTCAATCAAGAACATTCCACAAGTCATTTGGGATTTACAAATGCCAACAGAAATTAAGCAACTCTAAATCCAAATTAATTATCCAAGCCAGCTTATTACTATCTGCAGATTTAACCTAAAATTACCTTATTTTTAAAAATAATTTGGTTACTTCAACAACACTCCAACTCCATAATCATCTATTCCACACAGTACTGCAGAAGTTAATGTTTCTACAATACTTGAAAAATACTGTTTAAACTGCGATACACTGAATACTTATCCTGACAGAAACCCAGCGTAAACAAGGTCTTTAATATCAGCCTGATTTATCTGGCGTCAGGTTCCACTATGGTTTACATGGAAAATACAGCATAAGTTTGCACATCTGTAGTACCAAGGTTAAGTTTACAACACTTTCAAAAACTGTACTCAGCGATAGATTTGGGTCAGATTTTTAGCTGCCACAATTAAAGCTTCTGACCAAAGCGACGCTTCTTTCTATCTGCCAAACATTCGGCCTTGTGACTTTCGGTTTGTAGAGTTATCATCGGGTGTTATCAGAGCAATCCAAGCCACTTCCGTAGATGCATAGAGCAGGAAAAAATAACACAAAACTACTCCAAAGCTTGGCTTATTAATATGTTGCTTTTAAGCAAATAACTGCGTTCTGCTTTGTAGCATATGCGGCCCTGACAGCGAGATCATTATCAGGAGAGATCCCTCCAGTGTTGAACGGAACCGTCACGCACACAGAAGCTGCTCCTTGCTAACAGATCTGTTTAAACTGTATTTTGAAGGGGAGAAAAAGAAACCCACGTTAGAGGAAGAAATGTGCAAAACTTCAGCAAACAGCAAGTGAAACCAGCAGGTAATGTGCGTGGATTAGCACACATGGGGTTTGTGTATCTGTGCGTTTGCTCCGGTTCAGCATAAAGCACTATTTTAAACCAGTTCAGCCAAACCAGACTAGGCCTCAGTTTATGTTATGTCATTATTAGTCAATTAAGGAGGCACTGGAGGGAGAAGAGCAAAAGGGCAACAGTATAAAGTTACAAAAATAGCAAAGAACTTCTAAGCCTTGTGCTCCAGGAACTAAGAAAAAGTGGTTAAAGGCAACTAAAAGAAAGAAAAACAACATTCAAACTGCAAAGAATAAAAGCCTAACTTGCAACATATAATCACACATAAACCAATGTAACACCATTCACTCAAAAAGAGGATGTATATATTGTGCTGAAAGGGAAGATGTGTACTAAGGCAGTGCATGTTTGCCTATAGACAAATCCATGTTTCGGGCGGTTTCAGAGCTGTGGAGAACATAAGGATGAACGGGTAACATCACGGGGCTCTGCTCCTCACGGAGGGCCCGGATCAGGAGGGAACACAGTGATGACTGGAATATCGTGCCAGCAAATCCAGCACCTTCTGCTCTGCTTCAAATCCACCACCTCTGCATCTCCCACGTTATGCCGGCATCAAGAAGGCAGCACAAACACGACCTTTTGAAGGCTTCTGATCGAGAGGTCTTACAGCTATCCCACACCCCACTCATCCACAGTTCACTTTGTTTAACACAAACACTTGCACGTAATATGAACACCCCACCAGGCAGCGCATTACTCACAAGTTCACACACATTCCCAACTTTGAGAAGGGAAATCCACCCCCTAATCCCTGTAAGTAAATTAAATCACCCTTATCAGACCGACTGTAGTAATAGCAAGAAACTAACTTTGCATACTCCCGTAACGCCATCCAAAGAGGAAAGCTCTTGGTTTCCCATATGAAATAATGCTCTCCAAGGAAATCCTGCCCTTTGAGATCAGACTGGTGACTGCACAGAAAGAGCAGATTCGCCTTGGAAAGGCAATGGCAGTGGTAGCTTGTCCAAACCTCTTCCATTGCCATCACCACCACCCTGACTCCATTCATCAGAGCACCAAGTAGACCAGAGTATGAAAAACCCCTGAAAACAGCCCCAGGTCGCTACCTCAGTTTGGTCTGTTATCCCACAGATGGACCTGCTGGGCTGTTTCAGCAGCCTCACTAAGTCACGTCTGGCGAAAGAGAACTCCATGATGTGTGGCACAAAGGCAAACACACGGCAGTGCAGCTGTCAGACAGATTAAGATGTGAACTTTCTATTTATACAGCAAGCAGAGACACTTGGCCTGGGCCGAGCTGTAACCAGAAGAACCTCAACCACATAAACTACAAGCACTAACCTCTGCTATCAAAAGGTAAGGTGAAATTTAGCTGTTTTCTGTAGATTTTAAGGTAAGAGTTTCTCTCTTTTTCTGGGCATTGAACAGTTTTGGCCCAAGCGCCATTTCACTAAGCAGCTAACGCCTCACAACTGTGTTGCTCTGGGGTCACGTATTCCATTACCAGTTCTCTTTTCTGTGTTCCCTAAGGATGAAAAAAGTCAGTAAAACTGGCAACACCATCACTTGTTGAGCATGAGATTCCAAGAGAAAGGCAGAGACACCCAACACAGCGAGCCCTCCTCGTTTCATGGATCTGCAAAACCAGAATTTCTAAAAAGGAGATGTTTGAGGAGTAGTTACCAACAGTATCATCCCTTCAAACAATCAACATTTAAAATCTATTTTAAAATTTATTAAATATTTCCAGAGTTTGTTACAAAAACACATTGCCACTTGGAATCTGAAAATTAAACTCACTCAACTATTCTGAGCAAATTTGGTCTAGTTTTGGAATCCTAAACCTCGTGAGGGTTTACCAGTCTCGTTCTGAAGGAACTTGGCTCAGAGCAGGATGTGTTTTCAGCACAAAGCCAGGGCTGGGTGCACATCCAGCAGGTGAAGAGTTCCCCTAGAGCTGGGCAGGTCCGGCTGGCACCTGGAGGTTGGCTCAGGTACCTCCATGAGCTGCTGTTTCAAGTTTCAATTTCAATGCACACACACACTGTTCCTTTTTGCAGCCTCCTCACGCTTCCAGTTAGGGATAACATTAGGAAACAATTAATTCCACAAGGCTTTAGCTTTCTCCAAGAAAAGCAAGAAAACAAGACAAGGAGCAGGACACAGTGTTCAGTGAGAATGCTCCCACCAGACCACAGCGAAGGGGAAAACTAAAGGTCACTTTACACCTGTTTTTCCTGAAAAACAAATGCCAAATCATTTTCTAGAAGCATTCACTACTTCCCTCTGACTCAGAGACTGGTTTAGATATACAAACACTGAAGCAACATGCTGTGCTGACAGAGTCGTGTGTCTCAGCAATCTCTCAGCCTGCACGTTATTGTCCGTGTCCTCTGGCCGTCCAACCTGTGCTATCGACAGCTTACTTTAAAAAACCCCTTTTGACTGACAATCTAGACGTGCACACAATTAAACTACTCATACAGCCCTAGCTTATTCCTCTTGGTCAGGTTGCACCAGTGTCCCCAGGCAGTGACGCGTGCCAGTACAAACACCTTGCGCGTTCCCCAACAATAAAGGGGGTTTGAACACACAAGTCCACCCACCCGACTTCACGTGGGTGGGAAAGCAGAGCCTTCGTGGCGAGATGCTCCAAACAAACAGCATCTTCCCATTGTTTAGAGCTTAATGCATTCTTGGGCATGCACACAAAAATTAAAGCTCAAAAAAAGGAAGGAGCTTTAGTCATTAACTTGAATGGGAACTGGACATTCAAGTACCCAGAATGCTTTGGAAACTTTATCCCTAAGGCAAAGCGTGTTTCTAGCTTCATCTCTGTTTCCATTAATTCTCTCCTGGTATTTTTACCGCTGCCCAAATAACTCCACATTCATGCGTTCTTTCTGAAATTCAGCTGCGTGCTTGTTATACTGGCAATGCTTAAAATGGAAATAGTGCTGTCTGGTTGCTTTTCCTCATTTTAACGGCTACTTTAAGCTGTCAGATCCCCTCACTCCTCAACCATTCTCCTGAAGTCACATTCCCCAGCTATGCGAAGTATTTTGGGAAGAAGAAAGCCATAAAAGTTCTTCCCGTTTCTAAGCCGCATAAGACAGAGTACAACCAATTATTGAGCAATAAAGAAAGAGTTATTCATGTGGTCTCTGGAGATCAGCTCAGTAAGATACTCCTTCCTCTTTCAGGAGTGTTTCCATCTATTGTGAAATAGTTCAACCCAAAGCTCGAACAGATCCAATGATGGATGGGAGCTTAATTTGGTGCCAAGAGGCTTCAGCACTAGTGTCCACTGAAATAAAGCGGTGTCCCCACTCTTCCCATGAAGAAGACCATGACCCTCAGAGACAAGGAGTGGAGAAAGAATATGCTGAAAATTCAGCTGCTAGTAACAGAAAAACAAAGCCTTTATATTTACCATATTCCTTCTGTATTTCTAATCTAGCCAAAAAATAAAAGACCCATTTTTCTTAAATATTAAAAATATTTGAAGACTTTCTACTGCCTCATTCTCCAGGGAGTTCAATTCCATTTCCTCCAAAAATGACTTTTTATCCACTCCCCTAAAAACCTAAGTAGGAATAGGGAAATTAAAGGCTAATTTTCACCTCTGGTTCATACCTTCTCCTCCCACATCCCTCTTTTTTTCAAATACTTTCAGCCATTTCCATACGCAAAAAGGAATTAAAGTGAAGATCAAGAATACACTATAGTGTTCAAATTCTAAGTTATTTTTTTAGATTCCATAATTTAACAACTTCAAATTATAAAAATAATTAACAGGATGATGAGACCTTCATTGGCTCAGTTAAGTCCCATAAGGCACTATAGCGCTAGCAGAATACAAGAGACTTGAGATCGCAGATCCTCTGAGGCCTACAATAAAGCTATATGCAAATGTTAACAGTCTTCAGGCAAATTAATAATGAAAGAAAACTTATATAAAGTACAGGCTACCGCTGCAAGAGCCTTGCAGAAAACAGATGAGCAGAAAATGCAAAAGCACTCCAGCATCTCTCGACTCAGCCACTCCTGCTGAGAGACAACTTCCCACACAAGACTTGTCAGCTGTGGTCAGTGAAACCCTCCGTTAAGGACAGCTAAACAAACAGCCCCGTTTATGGATGTGAAGTATGTCAAGTACCGAATGGATACAGGACACCGACCTTCTGCTTCCCACAGCACAGGCAAACGGACTCACAGCCCCACGGAGCCATCCCAGGGACAGGGAGATCATCGCTCGCGCTTTATACCCAAATGATGCTGTGGCTTTACTGGTTGTTTTATGAATCTATTCTTCCATTACCCCTGCATATCCGGTTCTCGTTCACAAAACTATTTATGGCCACGTGCCTTTTTCGTGCCAATCTCCTATTCATCCACATGTTTAATTTCATTTTATGCTTTTAAGTATTAAATAAATTATTCCTGACCTTTCACTTAAAACAGGTGTATCGCTGCTCGAGCTGAATAGTAAATACCCCACAAAAATCCACCTTATTTCCCCACCTCCACTTGCACTTCATCTTCACCTCTTAAAATCATTTTCCATGAAGTACAAAAGGCATAAAAGAATAGTTAAATTCTTTTATCTCTTCTGATTCACCTCAGAACTTGATTTAGTTAGCAAAAAAACAAACAAAACCAACATTCTTTGCCACATCATTAGGCAGTTAAGTGCATTTCTAACTTGGGTGGGAGGAAAGTCGAGTGGAAACAGACTATGGTTATGTTGAAATATCTTTTACATTGCTAGATAAACTCACCTCTAGTTGTCCTCATTGTTCCAGTAAACATTCTGAACTAAGCAGTTACTGGGCTATATTTCAGCCTTGGAATGATTACTCTCTTCAGCATTTTGCTGAAGCTGTAAAGCAAAATAAGTTCTAAGATATATGCCCATTTCAATTTGGATTTAAAATAATGTTGCTCTGGTATAATAGCAAGGCCCTTTGCACAGCAAAGGGTGGCAACGGAGTCACTCCCTTAATTGCTCCTGAGACCAACCACACTCACCCCACCCAGAAAACCACCTTCCCCAAACTCAAGGGTGACCCCTCCTGCTAATGAAGCAGAAGTGCCACCTCCCAGGCGGGTTCCAGCCATACCCTGACCCTGCTTTGATGGAAACTCAACTGAAGTCAAACAGGAAGCGCTTCTGAAAAAAGCCACATGAGCACTCAGTGCAGAACCCAGCACCTGGGGAGCAAAATGAATTTACAGCCACGCTGAGGCAAGGCCAGTTCTGGGAGTACAACCAGATCGTCAAGCTTGACAGGGAACTAATTCAATTGCAACATCTGACCAAAAAAAAAATCACCTCCAGTAAAGCTCCATAGGTTTATCCCCCACTAACTAAAATGCTGAGCTTGTCTTCATACAAGCGTAGCTTATGGTCTGGTTGTAGTGCACAATACCAGGCTCTGAAGCACAGCAGCAGGTTACAGAGCACGATGAGGAACCGCAGTGCAGAGCCAGCCAGCGAGCTTTGCAAGAGAGGAAGGGGCCAGCAAACTGCTCAGGAGCAGCAGGTCACAGACAGGACACCCCTAACAGGACCCCAATGATGGAAACCCCCCAACAGGGTCGGTCACAGGAGCACAGCCCAAGCGCTCGCCTTGCTCACCCACCTTCACACGCATGATAAAAGCCTTGCAAAACCTGACACCAGGTTCACCAGAGGACACCTCCCTGTGTGAGCACAACCAATGTCATCAAGGGCCAAGACGTACACACATACGCGCTCAGAGTCTGGTTCTCTCTGCTGACAGCTTCAACTGCGAACTGAAACTGCTCCTTCCTGCAGCAGGCTGAGTCACAGCAGCCGCTGAAGAGTGGTGGAGCTCCAGGAGGAGCAGGTGGCTCCCACAAACCTCCCAGTCTTGGCTCCAGGAGCTGCTCTTACCACTGGAGCAAACAGCCTTCCTCGCCAGAGCCCAAACCTATTGAACCCCAAACCCTCTGTCATCCTGGTGCCCACCAAGGCCTCCTCCTCCCGCCCCCAGCCTGTTGTATCCTCCAAAGGATGTGGTAAAGCAGAACTTGTGGTCCCCTCTATAGCAACAGGGCAAGTAACTGCTAACACAGCAGCCAGGAAGGAAGGTGAGAGAGGATGTGGTTGCTGGTGCTGCAGCAGCTTCAAAATGCTGTGAGAGGTAAGACAAGAGAGCAAGGATTAATCCTGGGCAGCAGGAAGGCAGGAAAATGTAAACAGCTCAGCTGGAGCAGGACAGAGCTAATGAGCAATAGGTGAGTAAAAGAAACAGCAACTGAGTCCAAGGGTACTGGAGAGGTAGGGACACTATGATGGTCCTTCTGTGGGCAAAGGCCAATAGGAAGCCTGGCTTACTTGGAACAGGGGAGATTTTGATGTGAAATTATGGAAGTCAGATGCCCTGGATGGCACATGTGGAAGAACATATCTCCACCTAGCACACAGTATTATATAGCTGCTGTTTCATTTCTATTCAAACCATTACCTGAGAAGGCCACGCAGAGGCATCAGAGACTTCACACAAGTCATCTGCTGTTATCAGCGGGAGATGCCCCTAAGAAAGTCGTGTCACATCTCTTGAAAGAGGAAACGTGCATCTTAGGGGTGTCAAAATTCCATGCTCTTGAAAATGAACATTACAGTTCTACTCAAATAAGAAAACTAAGACTCAAAACCCCTTGTTTGCAGTGTCCATGGATACTTTTCATAGATGGCCATGCTGCAGCAGCAATTCATTTCCTTCAAATAAGTTTATACATTTTGAGGTTTGAGGCACTGCATGGCTTTGCCACAATGAGAACCATCTGTCTTAAGCAGACCATCCAGAAACGAACACTTCTTTTTCAAGCATACAATTCTGCTTATAAAATACACGCAAGAAACCCCAGAATGGGACCGAGTTTTGTTTCAAAATACATTATAATGTGCAAATTACAACCCAGGATATATTAAAGCTCTTGAAGAGCAAGATAATAAGAAAGAAACCTCAACAAATGCCAGATGTAAGGTCAGAAACACCAACTATTTTTATGGAAGGACTGAGTGCATTACAGCCTTTTTATGTACATGTTCAATTATTTAAACTGGAGACAAACATGCAGGTGCTGCTTCTCCTTTAGGTGACACTAGTGCAGTTCAACAAAGGTAAGTGA
The DNA here is from genome assembly GCF_037038585.1 of Patagioenas fasciata. Taxonomy (NCBI): domain Eukaryota; kingdom Metazoa; phylum Chordata; class Aves; order Columbiformes; family Columbidae; genus Patagioenas; species Patagioenas fasciata. Next base: position 7,137,284 of record NC_092539.1, read on the forward strand.
ACATATTCCTATTAAGTATGGGGATGAGCAGTAGAATCTAGACCTTAAAATCCCAAATCATCAGCTAAGCAAAGGTTCATAACTATTAAAATCCACTGGGGCCCAGAGAGTTGACGCATCTCTACCATTAGCATTAATGATACCCACAAAACTCATTTAAAACAAAATAAAGAAAGCAAACAAAGCAACGCTAACCTCTTCCTTCTGCTCATCCTGGGGGAATGGGACAAGGATTTGGTTTTTGCTGACAGTATCCAGAGCTGCAGACTGAAAGCTGCAGCGACCCGCAGGGATTCACTGCTCTGTTCCGTGCATTATAAACAAGAGCTTTGAAAATGAGCAGATTCTGGTGTGTCCTGCTCTGCTGCTGGGATGGGATAAATCACAGAGCCCCAGACCCGAGCTCCCTCCCTCAGGAGCTGCCGCATGGTAACAATGCTAAATATATATTGCTGTTGTTGTTCCAGTAAAATTTTTTTCAGTTGACAATGTTGCAACTTTTCACTGTTCCCCACCACCATCCCACTTCCCTGATTTAATACACACCCATTCTCTTATTTTGAAATAATTTGGACAAGTACAATTTTAGAACTAATTCCCAGTAAATCTCTGGGTGCCTGGCTACATCTTTGGATTAACTGTTGACTGATTTTCAGCTTTTCTTTTCCTTTCTGCAAAGCTCTCCCAGCTGTTAAAACAGAGATCAACAAGATCTCTTGCCCACACAGTTTCCCCTTTGGGCAGCTGTGTACTAATTATTAAAAATGAACCATACAGTGTTCCTGCTTATTGCATGGATAACTACAACAGAAAAACAAACAAGCCTGCTGATCCATTCAAAAGAAGACACACACACAATTCTGTCCTCTTACCCAAACCATACTAATGACAATAGTAGAATCCTATCCACAAGAAGATGCCTTCAAACTGTAGCAGTCTGGGGGAATGTACTTTGGGGAAACCAGCTTTTTGCTTAACTTCTTCATAAACCAATGGCATACTGGATTAATCATGCAGAATATCCAAGCTGTTCAGGGCATCCTCAAAGTGCACAAGTTCATCGTGATTATCAAACCTCTTCAAATACAGTGCTGCTCCAACTACACAGCTGGAGTTTAGGAACTCCTGAATTTCAATTCCGTTCTGTTGCAGGACAACGGAAGAGTCTGCCTCGGTTGATGAGGACTGGGTTAGGGAGCAGTTAGGCAATCTGGACATCCATAAACCCATGGGTCCGGATGGGATGCACCCACAGGTGCTGAGGGAGCTGGCTGAGGTCATTGCTGGACTGCTCTCCATCATCTTTGCCAAGTCTTGGGAAATGGGAGAAGTGCCTGAAAACTGGAGGAAAGCAAATGTCACTCCAGTCTTGTGTCCAGCTCTGGCCCCTCAGTTCCAAAAGGACAGGGAACTGCTGGAGAGAGTCCAGCGCAGGGCAACAAAGATGCTGAAGGGAGTGGAGCATCTCCCGTGTGAGGAAAGGCTGAGGGAGCTGGGGCTCTGGAGCTGGAGAAGAGGAGACTGAGGGGTGACCTCATTCATGTTTACAGATATATAAAGGGTGTGTGTCAGGAGGATGGAGCCAGGCTCTTCTTGGTGACAACCACTGATAGGACACAAAGTAAGGGGTTCAAACTGGAACACAAGAGGTTCCCACTTAAATTGAGAAGACACTTCTTCCCAGTGAGGGTGCCAGAGCCTGGCCCAGGCTGCCCAGGGAGGCTGCGGAGTCTCCTTCTCTGCAGACATTCAAACCCGCCTGGACACCTTCCTGTGGAACTTCAGCTGGGTGTTCCTGCTCCATGGGGGGATTGCACTGGATGAGCTTTCCAGGGCCCTTCCAAGTCCTGACATTCTGGGATTCTGTGAATTCTTTGGAGGAGTAATATTTGGGTGAGGGTTTGCTTTGTTTGGTTTTAGGGGGATTTAATTTGATTATTTGTATATAACCTCTAAAAAAAAAAAAAAAAAAATCAGTGACATTGTTCAAGTTTACAAAATAGTCCTTGATGTCTCTCTAAATGTCACCACATGGGCCACATTTTTTAAAAAGACCCCACCAGGTATGCCTGGTATTCTCAACAGCAAAACTTCTGATCTAATCTCCACTACCTTCCTCATCTCCGCTCTTCAGCTGATAAACACTTCAGAAAAGGGACCAACCCCTGCTGCATTTGCACACACTCCACAGTACTTCATAGCGTCGGGCCATTTGTCTGGATTTTTACAGTCATGTTTTTTCAGACTGATCCCACTCACATTAAATACTCAACCTTGAATTTTGCCATGCTTCTCTTCTGCAAAAGCAGTGATCACCTGTATGGCCATAGAATTAATCTACAATTAACAAACTGAAATATGGTCAAACCAGCACTAATGTGGCATCTGTACCGCTGACATGTCTTGTGAGGGATCAGAAGCATCCACCTGCACATCAAAGCGTATATTGCAACCAATAAATGAGGATTCTCTGATAACTGAAGTTTCTTTCCCTTTGGATGGAGAGAGCACATAATCATGCTCACGGGCTCAGTTCTATTTCATTTCTATCAAGTTTATCCTCAGGTGACATCTCCCATTAATTAGAGTGTGAACTAGTGTTAAATCCAAGTTTAAAACTTAGGAAGAGTAATCACATTTCCCTTAACGAAATGACCACTGTGTAAAGCCTCCCTGAAACTCCCTGCCCTCCTCCCAAAAGAGGCCTCAGTTCCCAGTAATAAGATTGCAGCAAAAATAAATGAATGCATCAAAGTAGGTGGAATAAAGGAGGGGAAATATTGTGCAAAATGCTGAGCCACCAAAAGCAAACAAAGCATTTGTTCAGTAGTGACAACGACTGATTTAATCTGAGGCAAATTACCAAACATCAGTTAAATTACATGCTGGAATACAAGGGAAAGTTCTCCCACACACATTTCAGGTTCGCAGCGTCAATAGGGCAGCACGCACAGCCAAGGCTCTGTGGATCGCCGTGGAGCCATCGAGGGGCTGGCTCAGGGGTACTCGAGATTCTCCACAGGACATGAGAGAATTACAAGTATCTAAAGAGGTAAATTTAACCCTATCACACTAAAACATTCATACAGGAGTAGAGAGATCACCGAGCTTTGCAAAATGGGAAGAAATCAGTGTTTCCTACCCTATGAACATGACATTCACAAAACACGCAGAACTAGAGTTTTATGACACAATTACTTCTACCATCCACTAATTTTAAGTGCCCAACCACCTGACCAGGGACCATCTGAAGCTGTAGCAGCAGCAAAAATCCTGCAGCTCTAAAAGCAGCCTGGTTGTGCCAAGTGCTGCCCGTACACCCAACAGACCCGCAACGGGAACCAGTTCACAGAGAAATCAGAGACACATGGGGAACCGCAGCAGTTTGGTGACTGTCCCACAACTCAGGCCACACTGGGAGCCCCAGCACACAAAGCTCAAGTTCAGCGTGCTAACCACACTGTGCTAACCAAAACGACCTAAAATTACAGCTTCTGGAAAGTAGGGCATCTACCGACTGTGCAAACCTTCCAGCCTGGCTCCCGACAAAGCCTCTGGCCTCTCAAAGTTAAACAGTCAGATCATTTTATGGAAATAAATCAATTACTCTCTTTTGACCAATGTGACTTGGAAACCTAAGCATCAGGAATAAATAATATTTCACCATCCTGAGCAAGAAAAACAACACTCTTTGATCCTTTAAGTAAGGATTGCTTCCCTCAGCAAGGATGTTCTGCTCCTAAGCTGGATCGGCAAGTCTAGCTAAGTACAAGGGGTAATTCAGTTTGCTTGCTACAACAATCTCATGTCCTCGGGTCCAAAAAACCCAACCTTGTGAGCATTTTACAAGACATGCTATAACAATTATGATGGCACCATGATATAGCTTTCAAGCCTTCACAATGCTTGAATAAGCATCCATCTTTACAATCCTAGTGGGAATTACATCAGGAAACAGTCGTCTTCTATTAATCTAGCTTTTAGATATAGTAATGGAAAAAAGCACTACCCAATTTAAACCAGCGCTTGTTGGAGCTGAGATTAAAAGTCGCACGTATGTCACACCAGTCTGACCACTCTCGCCCATCCCATCTTCCAGTACTATATATTTGCCTAAATCCAGTATCACTGAAATAAGGGACAGCACTAAACGTTTGGGTTGGTTTTAAGTTCCATTCCTAAACATGCAGCTATGATAGCTTGATATTCAATTCCCTGCTCTGACCAGTGAATTGGTACCAGTTCATAAACCTCAGATGCAAGTTCTGCTGTCTCCTAAAAGTTGAAGCTTCTTGTAGTTTATAAAATCCATTCCTAAGCCTCTTCTCCAAGAACTGCCAGACAGAATATTATTTTGGGGGAGGGGGATTTGGTTTAATACACAAAGAGGAAAAAGAAAACATGGCTTAATGTCATATCAGTTCTACTCTGGCATTTAAATACCAACTAATCAACTTAAGATGGAACAGAAAGGACACACGAAAAAAAACAGGTTGACTCCATCCAGTCTCGTTAAAACCACAGTATGTTCATTTACCTAACTGTAAAAACAACTGTTTTTTCAATATAAATCCTAGATTGTCCATCGAGGTTAAGAGCATATCAAAACATGCAATACACACATTCAAGCACAAACAGGAGCCTCGTATAATTTATGAGCTATACAGTAAAACCCAAAGCACAGTGAAACTCCAAGACAATTAATACTACTGGGAAAAGATTCTTGCTAACTTTGCTAAGCCCAGGACGCACAACATTTTCTGAATGCAGATCTCGAAATTCTTTATAAAGCTGGTAAGGCTACAGCAAGCAGACAAGAATTTAAAACTCTCTTGTAAGGAGTTTAGAACCAACAAAACTCCTGGTATTTTAGTGACATTGCGGGCTCTTGGAACACTGAAGGCATTTAGAAGTGCTAGCAAATTAATATGCTGCACCAACTCATTTGGTGAACAATCTCATTCAGATCTTAAGCTGCTTGTCCTGTGTTCTGAATGTGTTAGCAGGCTGAAAAAATCTGAGGCACTGAAGATATTTTCTGAAAGGGTGCTACAGTTTTTCAAGCATAAACCGCTTGCTGTACTTTGGCCTGATTACCGGGACAGCAATAAAAAGCATTCTGTCTCGAATACAGGCAAAAACAAGCCCGCCAGATCACGTAAATTGTGACATTATTAGCCAAAGGACTAACACAAACTACAGTTCAATGCTATTAAAATCATCATGGTAGAAGTAATGGAGAGCTGCTGGTTCAGTTGAGTTGGTATTTCTTAATGAATTGCTTTACTAAGGCTATATAATAGCAAAGCGTGCTGTGCAGAGTGCATGTGGCAAAATTTTTCTGGATTAAACTACAGATACGTGATCCCTATTTCCACTCTTCCCACACTCTGGAAGATCAAGTACAAAGCTACCACAACAACAACAAAAATAAACAGAGGGAACATTTACATTACCATGTGCTACTTGTGTTTTGCTATCACAGCAAAAGTAAACCATGAAGTATCAAAAGGGGATGGCAAGCACAGTGATGCTGTTTTCTACCACTGTTGTGGGAGGAAATCTAACAGATGTTTGCCTCACTTGCAGAAAGTCATGGATTCCACAACTCCACAGGTGTATTTGGAATAAACAGTGCCCACAAATTACATACAAATCTGTTACAAACTCACTTCTCCATAAGCCCGCCATTCAAAATAAGCAGCTGATAACTCAGTAATAACAAGATAACACGGCAATAACAAGGAATCCAGCCAGTTCACACACAAGTGCTGCAAACAGCCCAGGCCCAGACTGGCGTCTCACAAGAGCCTGCAGATCCAGGTCAGCTTGTGGCCGTGCTGTTCAGCAGCAGAACGGGAAATGCCGTGATGTGCAGAATAAGATGTCGGGCACTTGGGCTCACCCTTTCCCAAAGCAAGAGCAAAATTACAGCCCACTTTCTCCATTATTTCTGCACATTTGCTTCCACAGGACCAGCCTGAATGCTGAGAGGTGGAGACCAGCTCATCCCATCCAGGAAACAAACCCTGTAACATCCAAATGTGTATTCACAGAGCAACAGCCTACAAAGAGATCAAACTGCTTCCTACAACTATTTCTGAGCAGGGATGTGTAGGGCATCTCACAATTACAGCTTTAAGGAGTGAGTAATTAACTCCATAAATGAAAAGCAAACACAGACACACACATTCCATCCTCTCTTTATCAGGGATGTGTGAATATCACCCCCACACAACTTCAAAAGTCTAGACCGAGAGGGTTTTAAGCAGATGCCATTAAATATTGATGTTTGTTCCATTTCATTTTTTTTGCCTATTTATTTGAAGGGAATTAATTAGTATATTGGAAAAATAATTCTTTGAAATATGGCTGTCAGACATACAGACTTTTTATAGCATTCAAGGAACACTGCAATTCTAGCATAGAGAATCTATTTTGGGTATCTATCAGCACACTATATTGACTTTCAATATAAGGAAATAAAACACAAAAGACAGGGACCATCAATGGATCACACAGTGGGGATGGGATTTCCAGCAACAACTGCTATGACAGCAACTCCCAGGTTCCTAAAGTGAATTAAATAAACACTAAGTGGGACTTCTGGACCAGCACAACACTTTAAGCAATGCACTTACTAAAACAGCAGATGTTTGAGCTGCAGGGGTTGAGATTCTGTAAATTACACTGAGACACACTCTTCAGAAGTCTTGCTAGATGCACTTCTAACTCATTTATTACTGGAATGAGGTGGTATTAGAGCACCGGGCTTCAAAGTAGAAGAAATTTAGAGGAAATTGAGGCTGGAGATTAGAAAGCAATTCTGTGCAGAGAGAGTGGTCAGGCATTGGAATGGCTGCCCAGGTAGGTGCTGGACTCACCGGGATTGGACATGGCACTTAGTGCCATGATCTGGTCAATGGACTGGAGTTGGACCAAGGGTTGGACTGGATGATCTCTGAGGTCTTTTCCAACCCAGTCGATTCTGTGATCAGAGCTACTGATCTTCATAGAGCAACCGGAGCTTCTGGGCACAGTTCCCTCAACGTCCCATGACTCCCCAACTATTTTATAACACAGGGACAGACCATTTGCTTGATGAGCATTTGAATCATCTAAAAAAATATGAAAGAGGACGCTGACTTGAATCTACTAGATGCTTTATCTGCCAAGCAGGGAAAGCAAGTTTGGTGCCTGAACCACAGTGATAACAGAGTAAGGAAAAGAGGAAAAGCAAGGCGTGCTTACCTATGTACAGGGAGGGTGAGGGAACTTCTCACAATTTGACAAGAACATCCCCTCCCACAGCAAGGACAAGGTCATTTAGTGCTCTTCAGCTGTCACAATGACAATACCGTCCACTTAAAATAGCCCTTGGAAGATACAACTCTAGTCTAAAGGTCGACTGAAACTGCTACTCCTCTCAGCCGAGGAAGGAAAAGAGCTTTTTTATCCACAATCCTTGAAGTTTAAACTTATCTCCCCAAATAATGGAGTTTTGGCTGCTAACACAAACTGGTGGGCCATGAACCAGTAGAACCAAGGAAGTTTATGTTATGGTAGAATACTTGGGCAGAGCATCTCTGAAGTTCGAGGTCTTTAAGACGTGAGCATCTGCCAACGTCTACCAGGGACATTCAGTGCACCTTCACTGACATTAGTAACCAAGAGTCACCCTAAAACATTCCACCTTTTATAAAGTCTTCATGCCTTTTGGATACATTTGGAAAGGATTTTCAATACTTTGTAAAAAGAAAACTACCACTTGCCTGATTTTGTGTGCAGACTGAGATGGACCCAGACTAAGCAGTAAGACTAAGGAAACATCATGTGGCCTACCCCACTCTTTTTAATACTCCTGTATATGAATGGCATTCATAATGATCAGTACGCATATCCAACAGAGTTACTAACATGTCATATTTAATTATTGCTTATAAGCACTTAATATACAGACTAAAGCTCATACTGTTTCATTCCTCATTCAAGTTAATGAAAGGATTTCCAGAAAAGCTGAACACAACCATGACTTTTTATCCTCAAGAAGTCAATGCATAATTGTAGCCTCTGTAAATGTGCAAAAGTAAACACAACCTGAAAATTTTGCAAAAATTCAGATATAATACAACAGGTATAGGAGCTCACATTACCTCCGTGGTAACTTTCGTTTAAATATTGTGTATTTCCTGGGTTTAAGATGCTTAATTCTACTAATTGAATATTTGTGAGCGTATCTATTTTTGGAATGGCTATGGAACACATACACAAAGGAGAAAAAACGAGTTATAAACGCAATGCCATGAATAGAGCTATACTATTCATGCATTTCTCCTTTTCTTCCCTAAGAGAATTTGAGCATTAAGTGCTGCACCACACAAAGAAAATGTATTACAGTCCCCCCTTTTAAGGATGATTTGAGCCTGTGGCTTTTTTCTTTTGGTTTTGGGTTCATCTTCAGATTATTTTCAAAATTCTCTTTATCCAAGGAAACCTCTTGAAGTGCATTAGGGCTTACACATGAGTCCCAGACTGTTTAATTTAGCCCTAATACCTTGAGGAAGCTTCTGGATGGATTGTTGCTATTCTGATGAAGGAATCAATCTCCCCCCCTGCTGAGAAGGCTGGATGAACGCCATGCCCCCAGCAAAATACCAACATTGCTCCACTGACCAGCGACTTCCAGACACCACAGGCACCGATGTATCATGAAGAAAGAAATACAAAGCACTTAATTTTCGCATTCTAATTATAAAATAGGTTTTGAATTTCCACTATTTTGACAATTTTTTACTTGTTCAACTCTTCAAGAAGCATGGAGTCTAGCTTATAATACTCTGTCAATATTCTATATCTTTTTTGTCATTCCCAGGGATTAACCCACCAGCAAACCACAAAAGGTAACTACACCAAGCTGAGGAGAGATTCAGCATTTAAGTCAATATGAAAACTATACATATCATATAAAAGGAAAGATCTTCCGACCTTTGTGTGAATGGAGTGCTCTACTTTGTCATGCTGTTCCTAACCACCAAGCACTTTCACTCAACTGCTAATAACCAAGTGAAATATTTATATTGACCTTGTTTAGCTCAGCGAAGGTTTGTTAGCGGGAACAATTCACCACACTCCCACAAACATTAAATGCTGGCATTATGATACACAAGCTTTCTATTCAAGACTAAGCATTTTCAAAAGCCTCAACCACCGTGCAGATCTCAGTCTCCAAAGATGCCTGGATTAGGTACACGTGTTCCACAACAGCACATTTCTTGCAAAAATTGCCTCCCTCCAACAATTACAGCTTTCCTATTTCAAGGTAGTCTCATGTCAATCATACCCAACCTCTGGAAAAGGAGCTTTCAACAACTTTATACATAACGCAGGTATAAGGATGCCACAGACAAGAATCAGCGAAAAAGCCACAATGTAAAAGGAAAACCAGCCCATAATTATCCAGAAGAGGAGGCGGAGAGCGGCTCCAGTTCACACTGCGCTCTCCCAGGAACGGATCGGCTTCCACCCTGCCCGGGTTGTTTCCTGGGCTACTTCATCACATCTCCGAAGACTGCAGGCAGCCACACAAACATTAGTTTGTCTTTAAATAGAGTTGGAACCTGGCTGTCCCCCCCACTCCAAAAATAAGGCTGTAAATCCCCGGGGCGCTGATTTAAATAGGAACCGAATCACACGTGTCATGTGATGCGCATTCCCATTACCTAAAGGAGAGGCTGGTGTGTTCACTCAGCTTACAATTCTGGTTTTCGGGTAAAGCATTCAACAACCTTTAAGTGTTGAACACCTTGATGACCATGGGCAGGCTGTCTGACTGTCTGTCCTTCAGGAGAACAGAGACTCTCATCACCTGATGACAGTGTCTCTGAGCAAAGCAGCAAAGAAACTGCTAACCAGTATATACGCTACTGAAATGTTTGCTTAGAACGTTTCTGCACACCAAACACTGATGTCTTTTTTCAGCTTTTAAGTTCCAACCGTAAGCCAAAAAGCATCCCCCGTGCAACACAGATAATTCACAGCTCCTAAGAGCTGTAAAGAAATAAAGGCTCTGGACCAACATATACAACCCTCTCCTTTCATCCTTTATTTTTAGGCTTTTCCAGTGACAACACACAAGCAGAAGTATCTCAGACTGTTACGGGCAAGGCACGATAGGCAAAAGAAATACTGATGTCAAGCTCCATCACAGCTCTCCTGGCTCATACACTGCCAGTTTTTCTTTCACTACTGGCAAAACCTTAGTTACACATTCTTAATGAATGCCACTCCTATAAGACCCACATTTGACAGATCAACAGCTCTCAAGAGGGTAAGAAATATTTCCCTTCCCTATTTAACTTTTGTTTGAGAAAACACACTTCCATTCACTCACTGCTGCATGCCAATCATTTTTTTCCTTTGTAAATACAAGATAAATGCATTAAAGCATTTATCTCTGCATAAAAGAAAGCATAGTGCAGGGTGAAAAACACTGGCTAAATGCATTTTAAACCTAATTGCTAAACAAGTCCTTAAAGTTTTCTGTGCAGAATAGTGCACACACTTCTAGATAAAGCTCATTCTGGGATGTAGTCAAATATTCTTCCACGGTGAGCAAAGATGCAAAATGCAACCACAGAAAACTACGTACATTCAAACCAATACAACAACTCTAATATCACATGGAAAAAGACAGAGAAAAATAGCAAGTTACAAAGTCAAGCATGCAAAAGAGGACTGCCAGGTCCCTTCTGTACTTCTCTGTTGTATTTCTTATTTAACCTTCAGCCTTTGCTTCTTCCTTCCCCTTGCACATCCAGGACACTTTCTCCTGATCCCATCAAACTCCTGACTTGCTGTTCCTAAGGCGCTAACCCCACCGCTCATCCTGTCTGACAGCAAGTCACAGCCCACCTGTGCTGCCCCAGCCCAGCTCTGCTCTCCCCACATTCACCCACCTCTTCCCTTGCCACTGCTCCCTTGCCTCTCTGGTTTAAGCTCCATTTCTCCTGCTGAGCTCAGTTCTGCCATTTCCTTTGCCCAGTTGGCCTAGTTCATCCTCCCCAAATTCACTATCAGAACTGCTAACTGGAATTGTCTCTCCTCAAACAACCCCACTCCCATCATTCTCGGCACTGCAATCACAGGAGCAGGTCCTACACAAGCAGCTCCAAGCTTCTGTAACTAGATCCTACTCTGAGCTCTATTTGTTGTTCCCCACCACGTTTAGTCTCTCGAATCAGCTACGCTCCCCTCTGACCACAGCATCTCTTCCCCCATTCCTCACCCTCTGGTGAGCATTAACAAGAGAAGAACCAGTTCATAACACGAGAAGAATCATCCAGGAAGCCTAAGTGCTCAGGTGGACTTTTGGCATGACCACACTCTTGCAAAGACCAGACTAATGCACATTCAGTTTTCCTGTGATTAACCACATCTTTTCAACAACAACAAAAAAAAAAACCTCCAAGGGCAAAACATACTCAGCGCACACTGGAACTTCTCAAGACTTCAAAACTAATATCTTCACCAAGTATTTGCAAAGTGGTGTTTTTCCAAAGACAAGTTTGCCTAATTTGGGCAGATTTTCTCAAGAACAGCAAAAGGCCCATCCCCATTCAATAGCTATTGTCTGCCAAATTTCAAAACCTTGTTCCAACAAATAGGAGCACTACAGCTTTCCAAAACCAAAGAGGCATAGTGTTTAGTGTCTGCAAGACACCGGCCCTGGTAACAACTGAATAATCCTGACTAATCTGAAATACAAAAAGTGTGAGGCAGGCGCAGAAAAAAGAACAGTGGAGTGTGAGTAAAGCCATCTTGAAAGAATAATTAAGCAGCAGAAAACAGGTGACTTAGCAGAAAGTGTGAAATAACCTTCATAAGAAGAGCTACCAGCTTCATCTAGAGCATAGGCTGAGACAGAGAAACTGTCCAAGGCACCCAATAAGGAATTTCGCAGTGTTAATCAGATCTGATGATCAAAATCTCCAGGAGTCCGTTAGGAAAAAGCAGTGTTCTCAGTATGTGTTCAAGATCCTCATTCTCCTGCCACATGGGTAATACTCCTTTACCTGCATATCCACAGACTCTCTGCAATGAAAGTAACATTTCTGAACTATAAAGTAAATAATTCATGAGAAAAATTGTACCTGCTGTTCACAGAGGAGTAAGAGTCAACACTACAAATTACCCTTCCCATTCGGATAGGTAAATAGTACCAGCAGCAGCACGCATGATGGCCCCACTACAACAGTACAGCTTCAAAGAGCTTCTGTAAAACTTTAGGTACCAAGCAAAAGCAGTTGAAAAACAAGAGACAGTCAAGTGACACATTTAACATAAGAAATTTATGTTATTTCAGCTACAACAAGAAGAATGATAATCGACTATGGCGTGTCCTGGGGATTAAGGGCTTTTTGGATGACTTGGTAGCTCATTAGGGACCATCAATCTAAACCAGGCATTAATTCCTGAGAGGCTCTGTTTCAAGTTTCATCGCTTAACTGGGTTTCTGAGGGTGTCTGGGGGATTGCTGTTGTTCTTTTGGTTGTTTTTCCAATCAGGTTGACTCTTCTCCAAATAAATTAAGGGCAACATGGCAACAGAACTGCTTCTTTCCACACTCTACAACGTGCATGTCTGCTTCAGTGATCAGCAACCAACACTGGGCAACCAATATATTCTTGCACTTTAACTGCACTGCTCTGGGCTCGAAGTCATCTAGAAACCCCATCTACATATTTTCCATGTTTAGATGCAAAAAGAAACATTTTATTTAATAATTTGATTATAAATATTTATTTAATAACGCTGCCAAACTATTCTTAATGACCCAAGTGAAATTATTGACCAGGTTAATAAGACAACACAGGCAGAGAAATCATGTAAGAATTCCAGAGTGATCCAAATCAGCCCACCATGTCTGCTTTAAAGGACCAAAACTGTCATATCCTGTACATTCATTATGTGCATACAACATATATACTGATTTTCCCCATTTTGTATTTGTGAGTCAAAGCCATTGTTTGAGAAGATGGACAAAGAAGGACAAGAATGCAATACACCAGGAGACGGTGTTTTTTCCTCTCACCAACTTAACCAGCATGTTTTTTAAAAAAAGACAAAAAAACAGAGTTTCTAGGGGTGGAAAGAGGAAGACAAGTTTCATCTGAAAAGCACACGATTATACTGAAGGAGGAAGTTATCTTAAAATATTTACACAAACACTAAGGAAACTCAAGAGAGCACTGGATTTTGACGGCCGGATCAGATTCAATGTATAACCAATCTCAGAATTATTATTTTAAGCAGGATGAAAGTGAATTTCCAAAAATTCATTAGCAGGTTACCTCTTCAGCAACCAAAGGCAATAATGTAGAGCACGTTAATAAGTTGCAGTGCAGCAGTGGCTCCTACTCTTCATGTGGAGCGTGGCTTTTGAAATTCTGCTTTTGAAGAATGTTTCACAACATGAGTAACACTAATGAGCTGCAAAGAGTCCAGAAAAACATCTCCTCATGTTTGACTGCCTTCCCATATGGTTCGGGAAAGCGGGGGATCTCGAGCAGCCACAATACGAATGGGAAGAGTCTGTGATGGAAAAGACAAAAATATATTCTGTGCAGTCTGGACTCACCCTGAAAGACTGTGAATCCCCCATTCTTTAACCAATAGGTAGGAAATACAAGAATAGGTTGGTGATGATATTATAGAACACCTCTTTCTTCAAGCAAAGCAGAATTGTAAACAAAATTATTCAGACATTCGTACATTGAAAACTGCTGTAGAAACTAGAACAGAAGTCTTTCCACTCCCAGTGCCTGGAAGTACCAAGGGAACACGCAGGGACCTCACACAAAAGCCCTTCTCCTACCGCCCAGCTCCCACAGAACACTTCATCAAGTTTAAAAATCAACTAGTTTGAAAGTACAGAAAAACACTACAATAGCACTGATTTTAAACCGCACACACTTCCAGGCTGCAGTTGCTTGAACTGCTGTCCTGTGCCAGGCAAAGGCACAAAGGTGTGCGCTGCGGAATTAGGATGCTGTGTAATGATTCAACTTTATGAACAGTTTCTCACTCAGTAATCTGCATATACAGGCTGACCATTCAATATATGAGTGAAATAAGGAGATATTAATGTCAGACAATATTGCTACCTCAGGACTGTCCAAATAACTATGCAGGATACTCAGCTAATGAAAAGCGCATTTTGCTTTGAAGTATCCATCTCCAGCACTCTGTATACAACTTTTATGAACAGCCTTAGAATAACCAAGCCAACATTATAAATATAACGCATTTATTCCTGACCTCAGCTTTTTTTTTTAGCCTCTCACTATACTTGCTTTTAGGGTGACTTGTTCTGGGAGTATATTTTTTTAGGTGAATTTCCAGCCGCACTGAAATATACAGAAACTTTAACATGTTACTAAACAGAAACCAAGACTCTACCAAACACAAAGAGAAGTGGGTCAGGGATGCACAGCTGTGTCTTTAGGAGTTGTCTGAATGATGCCAAATAAGCTGCAACAATTCACAGCCGATTTACAATAAAACACGCTTTTCAGAAGAACATTTGCCATCACTACAGAAGATTTTCCAAGCTGCAAACAATTCATCCACCCACCTTTGGCGGTTGGGCCCATTACTTATATAATGGAAATTCTCAGCTCATTATCAGGGTTCATTTGTGATTTAGCTCACAAGACTGACACTTCTGAGCTGTGTGTCCTTGTCCTTTCAGTCTTGGACAGTATCAGTTAACACCCAAAGAGCTGGTAGGGGTGTGAGAATGGGATGGGTGGGATGACACACAAAGATTTCTATTGTTTGCAATCAAATCGAGTGGTGCATACAATAAAACTAGATGTTGGCTGAAGAAAAGAATATATCACACTGAGATCCAGCTCTGTAGATCATCTTCTAGGGAACAAGCTGACAAGAACAGAACGTTCATTTAAGATCACATTTGACTGCTGTGTCCAGATGTCCCCACTACGTAATGCCACTGCGGTCAAAATCACCCAGGTGCTCCAGATGGTTTCCAACCGTGAGTCACCACTATATGCAACACCCATACATTATAAATAGTATAGAAGAACAATACAGCATTCAAGTAAATGGAAGAAACACAAGATTAAAACTGTTTAAACACAAATTCTGCTGATGACAGAGAGATGCAGGTACCGGAAGAGGAAACGATTTATCAGTTACAGATAGCAAGTGAGGCCTTCAAGTTCTCCAGTTGCACCTATGTTTTGTCACCTGACAATAAGGACGTAGATAAAAGAACATGGTCTACAATAATCCCACTTGTTTTAATACTGTGAATTAATATTTTCAGTAATAGTAATTTCTTCCATTTCTAAACTATGAAAAGTTTAATGGTAATATACCTTTATACGTGCAACGAACTTTATACGGCAGAAACAACCACGTCCACAAATTGTATTTTTTCATACTAAAGCATACTGGAACAATCTACAAACAAAACATGCAGACCACAAAGCATCAGTCATATGAGGAGTTGGCCAACAGAACTACTTGCATAAGGACAGTAAAATTAAGACCTTTGCAAATACAGAATATCCACCTTCTCAGAGGCTGAAAGGAGGTCACTGTTAGCAGCACCCAGCTTTTCACAAAGGCCAAAGAAAAATCACCTTCCTCCCCAGTGTTTTTTAACTTTCCAATGAATGTGGAAAAAACCCCAACAGCAAACCCACAGTGTCTGCACCTCTGAAACATTCATAACGAAAAGCTCAATCTTGTCACATTTAATCACTCCACCACTTGCACTTGCCATGCTGTGTGACAGTGTTCTGAAGAGGCACATTTTTTCCTGGACCACTTAACCACAAATTTACACGTAGCTCCCCCAAATTACCTATTGTACCAAAACTCATCATCAAGAACGTTCATTCCCTTCAATACAGCAACCATGCAGCCACAGCTTCTCCCACTCAAAAGACAAGGACCGCAGTGCTGTGGTTTGTTTTAGCTCCGTTTGCTATGTAATTTCTACCATTTGCTTCAAGGGCTTCGCACCACACAAAGGACATTGGTGGCAAGTGGAGCACACAGGAGCATTTTACCAGCTAAAGCACCCATTGGAATAGCTGTATGTGCTGTGCTCCGTGTTTTTCCACATTACCCAAGAGAGGAAAAGAGTGAAGGAGATCTTTACAGCCTGCTGTTGACTGAGAGTACAAGTTGGATCTGTACACTGGTATATATCATCTTTACTTACCACTTAGATAAGCTGAGTATTTATAAAACATCACCAATTTCAAGAATCAAACATTAAATAAATATCTACTATATCCTCCTGCCTGTTCGCCTTTAGTGCTATTCTTGAACTGGGGTGAAAACCAAAATGGTTTGGTCTCATATCTGTACTTTGTCATTCACCCACCGCTTCTTCTCCAGCTCCTGTATGTGTCACACGTAACGGGCAGAAAGACTTAGGCAGGGGTTGGGTAGACAGACAACCTGCACAGAGCAGCCACTGCTGCCCTGCACAACATGCTTACTCACAGGAAACTCACAGACGGTTCTGCGAGACCTTCAGGTTTTGCTCTGTAACACTGGATTGCTTGGAGGCCCCAGATGATCTCATTATCCCAGCGTTTGGCCTCATATGGGATGTAAATGCTGCATTAGTACCTCTAATAATTCTGCAAGTTATGAGTCCATTTACACTCACAGGACAAATCCTGTGAACTCCTAAGTCTAGATTCAAGCGAAGTATCAACAGGAACTTTGCAAAAACAGTTGCCAGCCAAAGGCACAAAACACACTCGCATCACAAGGCTAGAAGTCTGTCCAGGGAATCGCTTAACATGTTGCCGAAGGGATTTTATTGCTTCCGAAGTACTAGGCTTTCTGCAACCAGTTTTTATTTTCCCTCAGAAATGAACAGAAACTGTACATAAATCCAAGCACATTAACATTAGACACACTCTAGAGAGCAAGCTCTATTTTACTGCTTTCCTACATATAAAGGGGTGAATCACAAACGCGCATCCAGTCCAGTATATCAGCACATCGGAGACCCAGGGTGCAGGTCAAGCCTGATCCACAGGCTTATCTTTCCAGCAAACTTCAAATTGCTGAACTACAGTTGGAATCTCTTGTAACCGCCTCAACTTCCAGTCCATTGAATCACAGACCAGTCACACTGTAAGCAACAAATGCCTGTTTGACAACACCTGCTCCTAAACACCCATTCCCTGACTACTGAAAATAAATACTAAATTCTAAGGTAAACATAAACTTAATTTTGTTTAAAAAACAACCATGTCATGGTCAACAAAAGGAGGTTGGTTGTGTGGTTTCCTTTCCCAGTGAAAGGGAGAACATGGGGAGATAAATCAGCATTTTGGCCTAAATACCCAGAGCACTGGAAATCAAGGTGTTTTCAAAGCTCTGCCCAGTTTAAAATAAAGCAACGTCTGCCAATTTTATATCTAGAATTATTTATTCCATTGGTGCAAACCTTCTCGTCAGTAAGGTGCTACACATCCCCAAGTACTACACTGAAGACATGAAGAAACAGCACTTTGATGCTGCTGAAGACAATAATTTCAACAACTTTTTTTTAAATAAAGTTATAAAAGCAGTTTGTAACTGTTACAGACAACAAATACATGACTGCATGCACACAGGCATAGATTACATAAACCAGAAACAACTATTGATAAACACTACTGCTACTGTCCTTGTGCAGAAACATCTCAGTATCCCTTGCACGCGTTTAAGAATGCGATAACTAAGCCCATTTTGAGAATACAGAAATTATTTTCCTGTCCCAAAACTGTTACAGTGTCTCTTGCTTAACTCCACCCAAACTACTTCATGTTCCCCCAATGCATCAAAGATGCAGAAAAAGAAGCAACTGCAGATTTTCCCATATACACACCTATGCAGCAGAGCTGTTTATATACTGATGAATCAATAGAACATCACTACAATATTTCATCAGTATGTATCACCTCTCTATCGGGAATATACAAACATACCGTGTAACCTCCCAGTAAGCATCTCCTCCTAATTTACTGTCTAGTTCTAACCAGATCCAGCTATAACGTGACTACAATGTCACAGCAAAATGGGATGCTTGCTTAACCGTCTGCCAGAACAGAGCAGCAATGCACCCAGTAAATGCAGCAACTGGCACATTTCAAATAACCATTTCTATACAGAGAGAGTTTAAAAGCTTCGATATGTTTACATCTTAGCTTGTGCTGGTTACTAGCCACAAACAGTCGAGTCCAGGAGCGAAACCCTGCAGTGCTCTGCAATCCAGATGACCCTCTGCCACTCATTTCTTGACTTCTCCATTCAAAACACCATTTCCGTTTCCCTCTTCCACCCCCTCCCGAGCACAGATTTGTCTCCAGATTCCCCATGTCCCACCACTGAACTTGCACAGCGTCCTGTCCACTCTCCCAACCCTCAGGAGCAGGTTCTGCTCCATGCTCCACCATCACGCTGCCAAACATGGCTGCATCACGTCCTCTTTGTGAGTCAATATGTATATTTTGCCTTTCAAGGCTTGTTTTATCTGCCTACCCTTATTTTCTCTGATTAGCAAAGGACCATTTCAAATCGCTATCACCCACTTTTCGTTCCTTTTAACACTTCGATATTTTCCAGTTACGTTTCAGCGTTAAACCAAATACATTTATACTTTCCATGTTCACTTCAAAAACAACCAAAGAGCTTTATACACCGAAATCCACCCCACCAGTAAAACGTACATATTTACACACAGAAAACTCTAACTAAAAACCTCCATTCTTCGAAACAAGCGTGGAGAGAAAAGCCTTCAATAACAGCTAAGGGACATTTTATCATCCGGCTTTTCTCCCCTGCAGCTCCCTCTCCTGAAATTGGACCCCCTTGGATATAAATCCAGCTCGGAGCAGCCTCTTGCCGGAGCCACACAAGCCCGCTCCGCTCCACAACCGCGGGCGCTTTTTGTCCTGCAGAGCTTTTTTTTTTTAAAAGAACAAAAAAATCAATTAAAAAAAATTAAAGAAAACTAATAAGTCTTCTCTGGGATTTCCCTACGGAGGCTACACGGCAAAGTTTCTAGAAAGGGGTGACCTCCTGGAGAGAGCGGGCCCCGGGCAGACCGCCCGCGGTGCCCTCACAGCCGAGCCCCGGCCGCCCCGCCCGGTCCCCCGCCCCACACCGGCCCCGGCCCCTCCACACGGACCGTTATGACACGGGGCGGGCGCGGCGCTCCGCGGTAACGGCCGCAACGGCGGCCCCGCTCCCTCCCCTGTTCCCTCCTCAGTCACTCACCCACAGCTCCGTGCCCCAGCTCATGGCTCCGCCGCGCCGCCGAGGGCCGGCGCTGAGGGGCGGGCGAGGGACGCTTGGGGTCTCCCTGTTCCTTGGCTGAGCCTCCTCTTTGCCTTCAGCTCTCCACTCACGGAGGGCCGGGCCCCGGCAGGGCGAGGCGGGGGGGATACGGAGAGGAGCGGGACGGGACCAGGCGCTGCTGCTTCACCGCCGCTCCCGCCTCATCGCGCCGCAAAATGGCCCGAGCGGCGCCGCGCGGGGAGGCGGTGGCGGAGCGGGCGGGGGGGGCGCTTGACAGCTCCTGGGCGGCACTGCGCAGGCGTGGCCCGCATGGAGGGGGGAGGCTGGTGCTGCGCATGCGCAGCCGCCGCTCAGCGGGAGCCCGGACCCCGCGGGCAGTGCAGGCAGCGGCTCGGTCCGAACGCGTGCGTCCCCGGCACCGCTGGGTTCAGCAGCTCTCAGCCCGGCGCGTTGTGAACTCACAGGCCGGTGTCAGCAGCCGGTTGGGTGAAAGGGGTGCTCGCCGGCCGCAGGACGGCTGTGGCGGTCGGTGATCCCGGCTCGGCCCCGCCCGCGCTCAGGTGTCTTGTCCCCGGTTCTCAGCGCTCGCTCCCCGAGCCAGGTGGGCCTGGTTTTTTAAACAGGTGTGCCCATTTTGGCCACTTAAGAAGGGGGAAACCACCTCAGTGAAAAAGGAAGCCCACACCCTTCAAACGACTGCAGGGGCTGACTTCTTCAAACTCAAATATATACATACACACACCCCCAAAAACAAATCCGGGAACATTAAGTCAGCAACACACTCAACGAGCAAGCAGAAAAATAACCAAATTATCTGCCTTTGCATAAATGTGGGTTGTTACAGTAATCATGCAGGCCTTGCAGAAAATGGCCCATCTCCTCGGCAGAGAAATAAGATTTATTTTGTGCTTGTCTCCCTCTGTAACAGCACTTATTGGATCTGTGTCACCTAATCTGATTTTACATTTCTGTTTTTCGGCTACAAGAAACATAAAAAGAGCTTGTATTTATTGCTGCATCTATTCATGAAAGATTTACGTGGTGGAAAATAAAAGGGAAGCGTATTATTCACCGGAGGAGAAAGGTATCTGCTTATAGAGGGTGTGGATGCTTTTGATGTCAGAGATAAAAAATGACCAGCTCCTATAAGCATTATCTCCTTTAGATTAGTGCTCTTCCTTCATTGACACTTGGCTATTACCCTACACAGAAAGGACAAGAAAAAAAACCTTATTAAGCAATTCTAACATTCAGAACAACAATGAAGACAAGTGTGTTATGTTAATAACTGAGTTGTATTTATTTTTACCCTAGTGCAATTGATTTGAAGGTAAGAGCAGAATGCAGCTCCTCACACAGCTGACTGAAGGGAGGCAGGGAACAGGCAACACTTGTTTATCATTAAAACTTATTACTTTTAAGGACTGGCTTCATAACAATGAAGAGACACACTGTTGAGCTCATTTTACAGAATACTTCTTCCCACTGCTGCCAACATATTTAAATATCTGAGCCTGCCATGCTGCCTAAAGCACAACCACAACGTTTCAAGGGTTTGTGCTTCCACAGATTCTCAGGGAAGAGGCAGCAAAGCCACTGTCCTTAGACCCATGCCCATCCACAACACATTGCAAAATCAGACAAGGCGCTTGCATCACGACTTTTTGAGAGCTAAATCCATAAATGTTTGAGTAAAAAGAATGTACAGAGACCAAACAAAGTAGTATAATCTGAGGTAAATTTGCTGTGGAATTTCCTTTTGCACAAAGAGCTGGGAGGGGAACAAGGCAAACCTGTTACACCAGCACAGGCAGGGAAACCTGTCTGCTCTGAGAGATAGAAATGCTCAACCAGTTCCAGAAAGATAAAGACCAGAAAGGCAAGTTCTGTATTATGACGGTGCATTAGAAGCAACCGTGCCAAAACCTATGAAAAGTTATTAAAGTTTGTGTGGACAGACGTTCAAAACAAACATTAAATAAAAGTAATTCCTGATATTTCTGGAAGGGCACTTTTTCCTTTCTTTGTCCTTATTATTTACCCTGAAACTTGCCACAACAGACACTGCCACTTTATTACTTTCAGTTGTACAGTGCCCAAAACAGCAGGGCCTGCAGCTTGGTTGGTCACTAATTACTAATGTAATTAGCAATGATAGGAGCATTAAGAGCCCTTTATGCTGAAGTAGAGTGCTGGAAAGCTCAGTAGGTCCCAGCCTCAAAAGAATAATTCCAAATGATGCTTAGAAATGATGTTATCGATCACTTCACTACAGAATTCACACAATCCAAATTTGAACAATACAGAAGCTGGTGGGAGTTTTCCCTCAGTTGCACTAAAAACAAAACCACACAGACCTGTTATCTAGATGTGGTCCTATTCGTGTAAATTCTGTGTTTATCTCTCCTGTTATGATTCAGAGCACTCCCAGAGGCAGATTAAGTACCCAAGTGGAAGCAATTCCATTTCCAGAACACCAGGACTTTGTTTAGGAAACCCCAGTCCCACTTGAAAGCAGCCAGATTAGCTGCTAAATGATTCAGAAAGTATTTAAGGAAGACAAATCCCTGAACTACAGTTCAATCTAGGTCTTTTTCTCCGGGTTTGTTTACTTACGCAAAGCAAGAAAACTCACAACTTCCAAAACACGTATGAGCATTTCTAGCTTCCAGGATATAAGAGGAAAGGGACCCACCTTTCCCCCCTGGAGTTATCACCCTTGCAGCTGCTTCCCTTTTAGTTTTATAATTCTACACAGATCATCCATACCCAAAACAAGGAACAGAGATATTGCTTGTAACCTCTCATACACTGGGACCAAAACAGCACAGGGAAAGGAAGAGGACACACCTTTCCCTGAGGCCATCATCACAGCTGTTTCCTTTCTGCTATTCCAACACTATACGCACAGCAGGGAACCTTGGGTCTCTTTAAATGCCTTATCAGGGCTCAGAGTGGCCTAATTACGGCCTGATTAAGACCTGATAAACCTTAACAGCCCTGACCCGTCTCACCTCTGGCCTCCACCCACATGCTCTGTCCCTGGCCCCCATTTAATGTTTGGCCTGAGGGTTCAGCCTGTTGCAGCGATGCTGACAGGACATCTAGCGGCACCTTCCAGGAATTGCCCAGGGAAAGGATCCTGCTAGAAAAACATAAGCTTGTTTTTTTTAATTCTTCCAGATATCTTTCTGGTGCCAGTCCAGGTTTCTTTGGCTGATGGTGAGATTATGTGTTTATTTTATTACCTAAGAGTATAAAAGAAAAAGGAGGAAGACAAGCTGTTAAGAGATAACATACGATAACATCTGAATGACCTCTGTACAAAGATGGGGCATTCCACATAATCTTGAAAAAATAAAGCAGCTCCGTACCTCCTCACCCCAAACCAGGGCCTTCCTGAGTGCCTCCACACGGGATGTTCTTGGGAAGGCTTCGGGGGTCACAGAATCCCAGAATGTCAGGGATTGGAAGGAACCTTGAAAGCTCATCCAGTGCAATCCCCCTGCAGGAGCAGGAACACCCAGCTGAGGTTCCACAGGAAGGTGTCCAGGCGGGTTTGAATGTCTGCAGAGAAGGAGACTCCACAACCTCCCTGGGCAGCCTGGGTCAGGCTCTGTCACCCTTACTGAGTAGAAGTTTCTTCTCAAATTTAAATGGAACCTCCTGTGTTCCAGTTTGAACCCATTGCCCCTTGTCCTATCATTGGTTGTCACTGAGAAGAGCCTGGCTCCATCCTCCTGACACTCACCCTTTATATATCTGTAAATATTAATGAGGTCACCCCTCAGTCTCCTCTTCTCCAGCTCCAGAGCCCCAGCTCCCTCAGCCTTTCCTCACACGGGAGGTGCTCCACTCCCTTCAGCATCTTTGTTGCCCTGCGCTGGACTCTCTCCAGCAGTTCCCTGTCCTTCTGGAACTGAGGGGCCACAACTGGACACAATATTCCAGGTGTGGTCTCCCCAGGGCAGAGCAGAGGGGCAGAAGAACCTCTCTGACCTACTGACCACCCCCTTCTAACCCACTCCAGGTACCATTGGCCTTCCTGGCCACAAGGGCCCAGTGCTGGCTCATGGTCACCCTGCTGTCCTCAGGACCCCGAGGTCCCTTTCCCCTACACTGGTGTCCCCAACGAGGAGGGAGCTGTCCCAGGGCCCAGCCACCCGCCGTAGCCCCACTGAGGGGCGCGGGCCAACCCGGGGACAGCGCGGCAGAGCCCAGAAGGGCCCTAGAGGGAGAGAAAACGGCTGAGAAGCCACAACACCCCACCGCCGGGTGACAAACCACTGTGACAAGCGACGAGTGGCAGTGACAGGCGGAACGGCCCCGCCGCGGTCACGTGGCCTCGCCGCCCCTTGACCCCGGAAGTGCCGCGGGAAGAGGATGCTGATGCTGGAATAAACATGGCGGCCCGCGGCGCTGGGGCTGCGCTGGCTCGGGCCGCGGTCGTGCTGGGACTGGGGCTGCTCTGGGCGGGCCCGGCTGGCGCCCGCGTCCATCACCTCACCCTCAAAGTAAGGTCTGCGCCGCCCCCGTCCTTATGGGTTCGACTTCGGCCGTGCTGTGCTCTCTGAGGGAGCGGTGAGGCGGACGGGGCCTGGGCCTGGGTCTGGTCAGCTCCCCTGGGCCGGGGTCCCCCTGTCTGCGGTTTCGCGTCCTGCCTTCCCCGGCGTTTTTCTCTCTTCGCTGCTTTCTGGGTTTCTGTCTGCCTGGGCCTCCCCATGTTCTCCTTTTGCCGTGTTCATCCCGTGTCCCATCAGCCCTATCCCTGTATTTTGTCCGTCTGTTTTTCAGTCGTGGCGAAAGTGCGTGAAAGGGCCCCAGAACTGCAGTGGTTTTAGGGTGCAAATGCTTCACGTCCTGTTAAAAGCGAGGCACAAAGCTCTGTGCGATGAGGGAAGGCTGAATGAGGGATGGGGGAGGTTTCTGAAGTGGATTTGGTGGTGTTTTTTCCTTTCAATCTGCATTCTGGAGTGGTCTTCTTGTCCTGATCATGAGTCACTTGGCTCTATGTGGCTCTTATTGGCCTTCCAGAGGTAGTTTCTTTGCATTAGGCAAGTGACCAGTGGAGGTAGAAAACAATATTGATGCTCACAGCTCTCTATTTTAATAGGCTTCTGGTTGTGGTTTGAAAGTGTGTTGTGTTGTCTTGTGTCTGTATATGAAAAAAACCCAGTTATTTGAGACTGTTGATGGGGAAGTGGTGGAGATCTGCAGCTCCACAGTGCTGCTGGCTGTTGTGCTTTAAATGAAAAGCTACACAGTGGTTATAGGGCCCAGGAACTGTGCTTTTGGGGTGGTGCTTTTTAAGGGCTTCTGTGTAGTTCATTAAACACTCTGTAAATCTTCAGGATGAGCTAATTAATTCCGTTCTTGTTGTCAACAACTTGCAACTTCTTGCTAATGGAAACATTGGAAAGAGTTAATAAAGCGGTATATGACTGGGACCTGCATTACTGTGTTCTTGCGTCAGTTTAGGGAGAAGTTGCCAGAACTTTGCAGGAGCCTTTGGGAGACAGTGAATGCCAGAGGGACGTTCATGACTTATACGTAGAGAATTTTGCACACTGTAGTTATTTAATATGAAACCACATGACTATTGTTTTGTTTCAGAATAAGTAAACTTTTCTCTGAAGCAACAAATTAAGAGGTTTGTGCTGGTTACATTATTGTTTTGAGGAGTTTGTGACCAACAGTGAAGTGCTGGAAGAATTTCTCCTGGGGTGATACTTTTACATAGAAAACTTTCAAACTGTCCTAAAGCAAATGTTCTCAGCAGCAAACATTATAGCTTCTGGCTCCTGTTTGGGTGTCTCTTAAACTCACCTGGATCAATTACTAGGCTGTGTTTGCTGATTTGTGTAGTCAGAGTGGGGTATGGTTTTGGTTTATAGGTGTTTTGTGTGAGTTGCAGCCACACGCTGTGGAAAGTAGAAGCGTGTTAATGTCTTCATCCCCCTCCTGTATAAACACGAGCTTTATTGCAGACGCACAGTCTCTGCCTTTCTGCTTCATCTGCTGCATTACAGCATTTATGTAAATATTGGGCTCCAACAACTGTACCCTTTCACAGGGAAACCTCCCTTCAAATGCTCTTGCCCTTGGCTCCTTGTTTGTCCATGTGCTTTGAGACGGTGCCAAGCTAAAGGCCGCAGCTTTGTGTGAGTGTTTGTTGTTGGGTTTCCTCAAACAAGATGTTATTGCTGAAGTTAGAATAGCCTCATTCTTTTATCTTTGTAATTAGCGTGCTATGGTGAAGGTTTTTTTTTGTTGTCAGAAAAGCAAGCCACAGTTCGAGTGGTTTCCTGTTCTGAAAATAACTTTTTTATCTTTAAAAAAGGATATGAAATGTTTTATTTCTTCTGAGTTGGAGAAAATTATTTGTTTGAATCATTACAGAAAACCGATGGGAACAATTTTCAGAAGTTTCCAGAAGTAGCTTGTAGTCGGAATGCTTCTCTTGACCAAAAATATGACCTCTTTTGTCTTAGCAGTTGGATGCTGTAATATTGAAGCCTTATGTCTTGCATAATGCCATGGCACACTGTCTCTGAGAATGAGGAGGTTGGTCTGAACGAGGTGTTTGTCAGACACATGGTTAAGATTAATGTCAGGGAATAGCTGAACCATCCAACTGACAACACTGTGTAGCAACTGTGGTGTTAGTTTCTGATTACAGTGAGTTATCTTTCTAATTAACTGGCTTCCAAAGGGAAGTAAGACCTCCCGTATTTCCCCTATGATATGGTCAAGATTGATGTTTCGTGCTGTTCATTTGTAAATACTTGTGGCCTTTTAATGTTTATAGGTCTCAGGCTTCAATTGCTCAAGTTGAAAATACCTTTCACAATAATTCATTTAATCTTACACAAATTATAAGTCTTGCTATTAATCTCACATACATGAAATTCTTTTTATGTAAGGGTGGACACTCTCTGATGAAATTTCCATTGTACTGATAGTGTGATCCCAATTAGATTTTGGGCAAAATGTTAAATAATATTCTTCTGCCCATTCTTGGCTACAGCATCTTGGATAACACTTTCCTGCAAACTTACTCTAATGTTCCAGGGTTGATTTTTATCCTAGAGGAGTGGAAGAAGCGGGGAAGATTTGTATGGCAATGAGCTGAGGATTTACTGTATAGGTGTGACTGGAACCTGTTAGTGATGAGTCCTGGATCCTCCCTTCTCAATGGGGCTGGCTTAACCTTATGTGCATCCTCTGTAAATGAAAATAATGTGTATGCTAACAGCTCAAATGCTTAAGGGTTCACTCCTTTGTTGTAAACTTACAAATTAATATTCCTGAAGTTGCCAGTTGAGTGGTTTTATAAATAAAAGTTGGATTCTTCCAACCTGTTAAACCTCCTGTGAAAGGTGAGACAATTATTCAGAAGGCAGTAGCTTTAAGCTGACAATGTGTGGAGCAGCAGATGCACTTGGCAGTCGCGCTGTTGCTTGGTGGCGACTGGTGACTGTGGGATCATGTAAAGCTGAAGGATTTGTGATCTAAATCTGTAAACTCTAAGCACTCAAAGCTGAGATGAAATCAGGGAGAAAAGTGTTAAATATTAATTATCTCTTGTTGGTGGGGAGCATATTAGTGAACTGGCGGAGTAAATAAATTGAATGGAATAGCTTTCGCAAGTTCTCTGAATCAAGCAGCCATCTCTGGTCCTGTTTAAGGTGCAAAACGCCTTGTGGCTGGATGACACTGTGTCCCCCCCCCCATGTTCCCCTCTACCCAGTCACCTGGACTGGTGCTCATCTGTCCATATGTGGTTAAAATACACATGATGCGTTCTGCAAAGAGCTGGTATTAATCTTCTGTTCTGACTGGGAAACTATTCTGAAAGCAGGGTTAAATGAACCAGATGGGCTCTTGTTCATGCCTGCTAAGTGACCTAGAACCCGAACACAGCCCAGCTGTAATACTCTGAACAAAGCATCTGCTGTGAGCCCTGTGTTACTAACTGCTTTTTCCTCTTCTGAGCATTAAGGCAACCAGCTGGTTATTTGCCAGGTTAACTTGATTCTATTAGGATGATCTCATTCCAGCTGTATTACAGGTTAGCTGTGTCAGGATTAACATCCTGCTCTTGCAGTGAGTGATATTTATGTGTCAGGAGTGTTTTATGCGGAGCTGTCAAAATTGATCCTGGGAGTAAAGGAAGGAGGAGAACTTAGTGTACTTCTACAATTCTTAGCTCAGTGTTCTGGTACTCTGTCCGGAACAGTTTGGTTGCCTTTAGCAGCTGACTTCTCTGCTTAGAGTATTCTGTAATCTGGTTACCTTCTCCTAAAAGAAACAGGAAGAAGAAACTATATTTTTTTCATGACAACTTGTAAAAGTGCTTTAAATCACATTTTAAACTTGCTTTTTATTTTTTTGTTGCTCTGTTTCTGCTTTTCTTCCAATTAATGATCCAGTTGCATTAGAGTCCAACTGCATACCTATTTATTGATTTATGAATGCAAAGTAACAGGGATATGACCTTTCCTCGTCTGATGTGGCAGCTGTGTGTAATGTTTATTACTTTTCATGTGAGGTTCTTCATGACCTCAGTATTTTTAAAAAGTGGTTACTGTGCTTGAACCTTTATCAGCTGAGCAAGGCGTGGAAAGGGATGGATTTCTACAGTTCCCCTGCCAGACTGAGGAAGTAAATTGTTCTGCAACCAAGGCTGGGAGTTGAGAAGGGTATTGGAATTTTCCTGTTAGAGAAACTAACCCAAGTGATGCTGTTCGAACTCACATAGCCAGTGTTTGGTGTTTATTCTACTTATAAGACACAAGGCCTTGCAAAAAAACAATTTGAAGGAATGGGACTATGTAAGAAATTTTCTTATCTATGCAATACCCACAATCTCCCAGTGTGTGTGTCTAAGCAGGGACCCAGCCTAACACAGAAGCTCTGATGGGACAGTACACTGTGATACCTGTTAAACACTTGGCCAAACCCAGCTCTCAGTAGACAAGATCACTATGGGCAATTACTACTTCACTCTGTTGCAATGACAGCAGCTAGTGTTCAAACAAGAGTTGTCTCCATTTGTCTACAGTCTATTTTTAGTAGCAATATTTTGTTTAATCAGTGATGCCAGATATTTAATTTCTTCCAGGCTCTTTTCTTGCATATTCTTCCATAGTATAGCCAGGTAATTAGCAAAGACACATTTATTCGAAGTTCTTGCTGTTCAGGTTATTGGGACAGTTGGTCAATTCCAGTGAAATAATTGGTTATATCTGGAGGTATCATAAAAAAAAATTGCTCTTTGTATGATCAGGTACATGTTTTGCATGAATATTTCAGTGTCAGTCTCTGTCCCTCTGCTTCCTCTTTGCTACTGCAGATGACTGTGTATGTGATTTAGAAACTTTCCTTTCTTACAGGATGATGTGAGGCAGAAGGTGCACCTGAATACTTTTGGCTTCTTCAAGAATGGTTTCATGAAAGTCAATGTCAGCAACCTTTCATTGAAGCCACCTGTGGGCCCTGATGGCAAGGAAAGCCTATCAGTAAGTGACTGTGAGCCCAGTGACAGGGTTAATTGTGAAATTGTCCTTGTGCTGAATGCTTGCTTTGAGGTGTCAGACCCTACCTGGTGGTGGTCTGGGCTTTGCTCCCCAGTGTGAGCTGTTTGGGGATATGTATATCGTGAGATTTATCCTTGTGCACTATCCATTCTGCTTTAAGGGTAAACTTGAACTTCTTGGATCCTCTACTGAACTTGATGCACAGTTGAAAATTGAACATAGGTTTTCTAAGCAGACCTCTGATGTGATTTTGATGTTGTTGTTCTGTTGTATTGCAATGCATCTTGTAATCATTATATCATTATATCAGTAGGTTTCCAGAATAGCAACTGTCTTATTTTTACAGAACTCTAATATTGCATGTTGTATAGCACATTGTATTAGTAATTTTGAGACACTAAAATACTAGGGTAGAAAACAGACCTGTGTTCTTACTCTTCTGCACAGTTCAACCTCTCTTTTTACTGAGAGTTTTAAATGTTTTCCTCAAGCAAAAACATCTGGAGAAGTACTGAAGTAAGTTAAAAGATTCAGAAGGTACTGCATGTTAGTTTGGCCTTGAATCAGTATATATTTTATTCTAGGTGGATGTTGATGAAGCAGCAAGTTTATTATATGAGTGGGGTTTTTTCTGTTTAATTAGCTAATGAGAATACCTGGATTCTGCCTTAAACATAAGTTAATTTCTTTAGAGAGCAGTATGACTATTGCAGTGGTTTGGCTTTTGATACTGGGGGAACCTGTTTTAATTTGACATCCTTTTTGATTGTCTCATAGGTGGGGTTCAGTTTGGATCGAACAAGGAATGATGGGTTCTCCACCTACCTGGTAAGTGTAAGAGATGTGAACTTCCTTTCCTAAGCTGGAGGCACCCCATAGCCTGCCTCAGGCCAGGAATGGTTGGAAGAAATGCAAGAAAAAGGGGGGGGAGGCTGGCCTTTAGATGTGAGCAGCTTGGTAAGGATAATTCAGTTTTACAACTTGCTGGACTAAGAATAGTAACCTCTACCTAGGGGGGGCGACATGTCCCATTTCTTATAAACAGGAGCACACTTCAAAGATATTTTGCTTATCTTCCCAGGATGAAGAAGTGGATTATTGTATCTTGAATAAGGAACCAGAGAAAGATGTTTCGGTTGTAATCTTACGTCTGGACCTCACAACTGCAGTGTGAGTTTTAAAGTTATTCCTGTAGTTGAAGCTAACATAACACTTGTGAAATTTCTGTAAGGGCTTGGAAAACTGCTGTGCATGTCATTTATTTTTAATGGGTTATATGGAAGTTGAGGCAAGGTGAGAGTGAAACAAAAAAAAACCTGCAGTATAAAATGGTCTAAGAATTCCTGCTGTGTGTTGGAGAGATATGGCGTCATTGGGCAAAGAATTGTACCTTAATTGTGCTGAAAGCATGAAGTCTTGGGTCACTTCTGCAGCTCTTGCACTGAATTTGCTGTTCTATTGTTTGTCTTGAATCATCTGTTTTATGGAAGTACCTTCAAGGCTGCATTGCTTTTTTTGCGAGAGAACCTAACAGTGTGGAAACTTGTCTAATGAGACTCCAGTTACCAAAACTGAATAACTTATTTTTCTTCAGCTGTTCTTGTATTTGATGTGAACATATAAACTGCCCTACAGTGATCAGTTCAATGCGGGGCTGCTGTGAGTTAAGATCTGGTGCTTGCCTGTTCTCTATGGTTACAAAAAAAGCCAAGACAAGTTGATTTTATTTGGTATATGTAGGCTATGACAGCCTCTTTATTAATGCTAATTTGCTGTTCTCTCTCTGCTTATTTAGTGTGAAAGTACGGTTCTCTGCAGAAGCTGATTCTTTACCTAAAATTTCATTTGTGTCTGATGAAAATGTTACTGCCTTAAATACCAAGCCGCTAAAAACTTCCAAACAGAACAGCGATTCTGGTAAAACTCCTGCAAAGAGCAACCAAAATACGGACAGCAAAAGTAAGCCTGCTAAACCTGACCTGTATGTGCTCTCACTGCTAGTTCCTTGTTGGAAGTTGGATTAAATACCTTCACCAGTCCTTTCCAGCCAGCATTTGTATGTGTTTGTATGTATGTATCTGAAGAGTTGAAATCTAGTCTGTCACTTAGAAGCTATGGGGATGGAGAAGTAAATATCCCAGTAACCTTTCATGGAGGCCCAGATCTTTGTCTGGCTTCCAATCCAGCAGACAAAACCATTTTGTAATCTCAGCTCTGATGGGATTAGCTCATAGGCTACAGTTCATGTGATCTCTTCGTGGAAGAGTTTAGACTTCAGATCAGACTGCTAAGCAGTCTGAGTCTGTCTTGGCCTGTCACGTTCACAAGCTTTGATATCGTTGAGAATTTTGCGTAGTTGTTCTAACAAGTCAAGAACTGAAGCTGTATGGCACTGAAGATAATTGATCTGACAGCTCTAGTTTTGTGTTTTCCTATGTTCAGGAGCGTAGCATCCACATTGACACTGCACTGAGGTGCAAGAGCTGAAAGCAAAGCATCAGTTTTGAACTTTTGCTTCCTGGTAGAATGCGATGACTTTGTTTGAAAAGCTTCTTACAGGAGTGGAGTGAAAGTGTGAGCTTGACATGCTGCTCTCTGGAAGTCTTCTGTCAGTTTTAGTTTCCCAAATTAGAGAGATATTGACTTGGCAGGTCACGTCTGTGTGTTTGGCATGTTGTCTGTGTGTAATAGCAGATAAGCCTGTCCTGGCATTTGAGGATGTGTTTGGAATTAATGTTACTTGTAACGAGAGTCCTGGGAGAATAAGGAGGGACTGGGAAGAAATCCCTGTTAATGATTATCTAGGAAACTGCCACGCAGACAAGTGTAGGAAGATCTGAGGAGGGGATTGGTAGTGTGCAAAAGGTGGTAGTCTATGAGGATGTCTAAGTGCAAACACTCTAAATGTACAATTAATACTTTTATCTCTAGATGCGAAGTCCAAACGAAGTACAACATCCTCACAGGTAAGAAACTATCTGCTGTTCTCTTTCGGAAAGAACCTGGGGGAATATTCCAATATAAGCATGGACAGAAAGTAGAGAGTATTAGCTTCTGTTGCTCTCAGCTTCCACTGTGAATATACAGAATGCGGTTTTGGTTGTCTGGATGATGTAGCCAAATGTGGTAGTTACCTGCTTTAAAAAAAAATCTAAAGTATCTTTTCTTTTCCCAGAACATAATAGAACAAGAACATCCTATTCGCAATGACAAAGGAACATTTTCATTTCAGGTAGGATGTCTGTCCGTGTCTGGTCTTTATGTGCAGGCAGTTCCTTTGCTGTACTATTTTATGAAAAGTCTGCTGCTCCCTGCTGTAATCCCCATGTCTCTGGTATAGATGCCTCTCTGATCACTCAGTAAGTTTTTGAGTACACTCATTAAGTGCTGAAAATCTCTCACTTCATAAGGCGTAGGAGCTGTTTTAAGCTGTCTCTGGTATGATGCAGTTCTTCTAAAGTATCTTAGTTGTGAGCCTCAGCATATTGAAGTTTACAGTGATGCAACTAATGCATACAGAATTCTAACAACAAATAGCTGTAACCTGACTGACTCACTTAAGGGGAAGATATTCTCTGTGAAGCCAGATGAATGCTTTGTTTCAGCACACTGGTTCACTTATGACAAACACACTTTAAATTCTGTTATGTGACACAAATCTCATTTCCATAGCTGTCCCAATTTTTATAATTGGGGGAGGAACAGAATAGCTACTTATGCTTTAGCGCAAGCACTTAACTGTGTTAAATACACGACACTTCTTATATCTTTTCTCTGCAGCGAACTAAGTTAAACACTGATACCTAAAGGTCTCAGATTACCAGAGTGCATTATCATAGATGGGTGCAATGATTTTGCATCTGGAATTCTGTTGAAACTCACGGCTACGCTGGTATCCTCAGAACAGTGTACTTGCTGAAAGGAACCAGCTGACCCTAAGTGACTATTTTCATGCCTCAGTGGAGATGGCTTCTTACCAGGGCAACCCTGTTGTGAATGAGAAGAATGCTGACTTTCCTATTCCTTCTTTTCAGTTCTTTTTTAACATCAGCTCTGATAACCAAGAAGGTCTCTACAGCCTGTATTTCCATAAATGCGTTGCTGATAAAGGACCGGCTAATGATCAGCAGCTATTTAGTCTTGATGTGAGTACAGCTTCTAAAATACAACTCACCCATTCACTTAGACTGAAGTGTGTAGCTTTCCATTCTTATATGCCAAGCATGCAGTGTACGAGTGTATATATGGGGTGGGAAGTGAATCAGAGTTGCGTGTTTCATCTCTGTAGTGGCATTTCTGAAGGAAGCAATGACATTCAGGAGAAATAAAATACTAGTTTTGAAGAAGTGTCTGAAAATCTGAAGTCTGCGTGTGGGCTGGGTTCAGTCTACACAGTTGTGACTAGATGCTGTAATGAGATGGGAGCTAAAACAGCTGTTCATGTTTTACTGTGCTCGAAAATCATGTAGAGTTTTTTCAGCTGTGTATGACTCTCTCCACACTTAAAATTGGGACTATGCAAAAAACCTGCTTGTTTATGCAAGGCTGTAGATGCTGTTTCTGAATCAAATATGGGCAAACTCTGAAGTTTGATATATAGAACAGCTATTCTTTGGAAAGATTACTTTGCCTTTCTGAATCACACTGTGCGACTGAAGCGTGGGAAGCAACCTCTGTCCTGTTTCTGCTTTTCAGGGAAATCATTGTTGTGGGTGTAATCTTGCAAAATGTTGAGATTGTTGAGTATGAAGAGCAGCTTTTATTTTTCTCTTTAGGAGTCTCATAGTAGTCACCACTTCAGAAAAGCTACTTTTAAAATGGGCAAATTTGATTGTGAACTGTAATTAAGTCAGTGCTTTAACAAATACAGGTTTTTTTTGACTGTACACATAACACACCTGTAATATTTAGATAGAAATTACGGAGAAGAACCCTGAAAGCTACCTCTCAGCGGGTGAGATCCCTCTGCCAAAACTTTACATTTCCATGGCTATCTTCTTCTTCCTGTCTGGGACTGCGTGGATCCACATACTTCGTAAACGCAGGTGAGCAGGCTGGTTTGGGGTCAGCAAAAGTATGGACTTACCTTGCTTGATTTTTATTTTTAATTCCTCCTTTTACAATGCCCAATTCACAGTCAGATTTAGTCACTTAAAACTCCAAATCTGGCTCAATATTGTATGCCTAATACATATATTTATAGTTGAAAACAGCTATATCTGTCAGTATCATTGTTGCAGACTGTTCTACAGTTATCAAGTCTTAGGTTAAGAAATTCTGAAATTTTTACTGCTGGTTTTTAATTGATGGTTTTTTTTGTCTTCTCAGTAACGATGTCTTTAAGATTCACTGGCTAATGGCAGCTCTCCCTTTCACAAAATCTCTGTCCTTAGTCTTCCATGCGGTATGTATTATGTGTCTACCTTAAGTTTTTGTTAGGAAGTAGAAACACAGAATCCAGGGCAGGTTGTTAGAGAAATCTGCTTTGGGGTGGGGGAGAATGGGAGGGAGGAAGATATCCCTTTTGTATTGAAGCACAGGAACTGAACTGCAGCTGTTTGAGAGTGATTCAGTGTTCATCAGCAAATTCTGACTTTCAGTACAATTGAAATCATGGCCTGAAGTAATAAACCATATGTGAGGATTGAATGAGTTCCGTGAATTCTAATGTTTTGTCCATCTGAGGCTGGCCTCGTGTGTTTGTGTCATCAGCAAACTTGCTGATAGTGCACTCTATTCCCTCGTCCAAATCATTGATGAATATATTGTATAATATGGGCCCCAGTACTGACCCCTGAGGCACTGCACTACATCAAGGCCTCAACTGGACTCCACCCCATTGACCACGACTCTCTGGCTTCTTCCCTTCAGCCAGTTCGCAGTCCACCTCACTACCCGGTCATGCAGACCCCACTCCCTCAGTTTAACTGTGAGGATGCTGTGGGAGACTGTGTCAAATGCCTTACTCAAGTCAAGGTAGACCGTGACTAGCTGTGTGGGAATGTTATAGATTGTATTAGATACATTCACTAACATTTAGGAAATACAGGAAATAGAGATGACCTTGTTGTTGCTAAACAAAACTAGAACACTTTGGGAGTATTTTTGACGATGTAACAGAGCTGAGTTTGTATGCACTGTTGGAAAATGAAACTTGCTGTGGTGTGCCAAGCAGACCTGTTTTATAGACATGGGTGGGATGCTGCTGAGCAGCTTGTAAAGTAATGTACCTTATTTTATGCTTCCAGATTGACTATCACTACATCTCCTCTCAGGGATTTCCTATTGAAGGCTGGGCTGTTGTTTATTACATCACTCACCTGTACGTATATCAGAAGATTGATTGTGATAGATTCAAACAATGAAACCAAATCCTCTGTGGGGCTGCCCTCTTCCCTCCTGAGCAAACTGGAAAATTGCTGATTCTTTGATACTACGGTCTGAATGACAAGACAACAATCAGCCCAGTGTGAAGGGGAAAGCTCTACTTAGAGAGGGCAGCTGCAGAGAATTGGTACTTATGTGGGTGGAGGAGTCAAAGGAGGAGAAATGCTTTTCTTTGTTCATACTAATATTCAAGTATCTAATTTGCTCTTTGTGTGAATGGTAAGAGGGTACAGCTGCCAGTGTTTTCTCCTGTTCACAATGGTGAATGGATGACTCCCCCAGGAAAAGATTGCACATATTGACAGTTGTGAATAAAGTGTAATATTACTATGTGATACACAGTTGTAAGCAAGTACATCTGCTTCACTGTGGCAGGATAAGCACTTGCCAAAATTATGAATAGCAAGACATGTGTTTGGGTTTGTGGCTTTACTACTGTACGAGAGAACTGGGCAGAGGAGGAAGTGTGATAAAATAAAGCCTCTCACTGCTATATCTGTTTCTCTTTCAGACTGAAAGGTGCTCTTCTGTTCATCACTATTGCCCTTATTGGCACAGGCTGGGCTTTCATTAAACACATCCTGTCAGATAAAGACAAAAAAATTTTCATGATTGTCATCCCACTTCAGGTGAGGACCGAGCGGCGTCAGTACTTGAGATCTTGTGGGAGAGCTGCCTGTGGAAACTGTAAAAGGCTGTGAATCTTTTGCAAAATACTGCATAGCTGCAACTTGTATAAGCATATTGGTTACAATTTAAGTTGAGCTGGAATTTCTTGGGCCAGAAGTTGCTTCTTTAATTTTCCCCATTTTTTTCTCCCTATATTGAGTATGAGATGGTGGATCAGATAGTGTCAGCAAATGAATAACTAGCTGTAAGGTAGCTGTATTCATGCTGTGGCAAAACTTGGGCTGTGAAAGAGCACTGAACTACAAAGCAGTGAAATTAAGTGGAGGTTGTTGCTTCTGAAATGCTTGCTGAATGGACTTAATAATAAAGAAAGGAGAAAACTGAGACTTCCAGGTCTGTTGGGTCTGAGGAAAACTTTCCCAGTGTGCTCAGAGTTATCAGTGCTTGTTTACTACTCCAGGAACTGATGTAAACAGGAGGGCAGCATTTCTGTTTGTAGACAGAACAGCTTTTCTGCCTTTCCAGATTAAATCCCTTACCCAGCTGCAAAACCAGAAGTATATAATTAGTGTGTGAGGCTCTTAGCTCAGGTATGGAGTACAAAACCTAGTCAGTGATCAGCTTGAATTGTTTGCTTTATTTAGAATGATGTGTTTAAACTGTTTGCTCTATGTGCATACCTACAGTCCTGCTTCTGTATTTAATAAATAGATTTTGCTCGTTTTCTGTCTGTTACAGTAGGTTTTGCACAGTATGTAACGAGTACTTTCTGAATGTCAGCGGAAATATGTTCCAATCAGGTTTATTTCTGTAAATCCTGTGAAGATGCTGCAGAACATGTGACTCTCTTGACACAGAACTGCAGAAGAATTGTTGATGTTACTGAATGGGCTCTTTCTGCAACTGTGGGGCAGCTTTTGCTGAATTGGCAGCCCAAGTCTAGTGTCTCTTTGGAAAGCTGCTGAAACCATGAAGCATGTTTTGTTCTGTAGGTACTGGCGAATGTGGCATACATCATTATAGAGTCAACAGAAGAGGGGACAACTGAATATGGACTGTGGAAAGAAATCCTTTTCCTGGTAGACTTGCTGTGTTGTGGAGCCATTCTATTTCCAGTGGTATGGTGAGTTGCAGTGTGTGTTGGGTGGTTTCTGAGCCCTGGTGGCTTGAGCTGTTTTTGAGCTGAGGGATATTGAATGTTGGTTAGAGCTAAAGGTACTGCCAGAGCAAGGAAATGTCACTCCTTTGGGGGTCAAGTCTTCTGTTACCTTTTTTTAAACAATATCAGTCCTAATACTTCAATCTTGTGTTGTGGAAGATACTTGTTTTGGGAGTATTAATGTAGGGATAAGGTGAAGTGGGTGTTGATTTACATGTGGCCAGCACAGTGCAGGCTATGGGTGATTTTGAAACTTGACATTTAGCAGAAGTGCTGATTGTTACATTGAGAAATTGGGCTTTTGCTTTACTGGCTGAGGTTGGAAATGAGGCTGCTAAATTCTAAACCAACAGTGCTGTCTAAGATCAGTGCTGCCTTCAAGCAGAGTAGCTGCTGTTTTATTTGACTGTTTAGAAGAAATAATCCCAAAGGGAGCATTTCCCTGCCCTTCCTTCCACTCTACTTGGCAAGGAATAATGTTGGTTATATAAAACTCAACCAAAACATAGATAATTCAGATAAACACTCTTGTTGCTTCGTGCCAGTTAGAACATTTGCCTTCTAAATTCATTTTGGTCTTAATTGGATAAACAGCTGGATTTGGAGTGTGATATGAAGAAGCTTCTGGCTCTTTGGTTAGTAAACACAGAATATTCTTGTTTTTCTCCAGCATCCCCAGTATTTTTTTCCTGAAACAGAGTGAATGTCTGTCTACTAAATAAGTCATGACTTTAGAATGTGTAACTCGTGTTTCAGAGAACTGTTTCTTAATGCATATATATGTGTGTGTGTAAAGAAACATGTATGTGTTGCTCAGTAGATGGGAGTGAGCTTCAGCGTGGCTGGTGAGGGTGGCTTGCAGCTGTCCTTACCTCCCCACTTGTCCTCTGTGCCTTAGTGGCCTTCTGCCAAGGCTGGGAAGTGCCTTCCAAGAAATGCGCATCACCCACTTGTCCCTTCCCCTACCCCTGTCAAAACACCGCAGCTCTTCAGAGGTTATGGGGTGTTTGGGTGCAGCAAATAAAACTGCAGGAATAATAACTTTCAAGAGACTGATTTCTTGTGATAAAGGTGACTTTTACAGTTACAGCTCTTACTACTTAGTGCTGGAATCTCCTGCATTGTCATGTACCATGGGCAGTGAAGCCCAGGGCATAAAATCCTGCCCCTTTTTCATCTGGATGGTGTCACTGCAGCTGGTGGGATGAC
This sequence comes from Patagioenas fasciata, assembly GCF_037038585.1. Taxonomy (NCBI): domain Eukaryota; kingdom Metazoa; phylum Chordata; class Aves; order Columbiformes; family Columbidae; genus Patagioenas; species Patagioenas fasciata. The sequence goes on from NC_092539.1 coordinate 7,175,546, forward strand.
TCATGGGAGCGAGGTGACTAAGGCTTGGCCCTTGAATTTACATTCCTGCAGGGTATTTTCTCTTACATAACTTGCCTATGTAGTCATGTAAGCTGTAATCAACTATTTAAACGAAAAGAGCTTAAAAGAGCAGTAAGATGCCAAATGCTTGGCAGTACTCTGAATAGTAGCTCAGCTTAATTGTATGAGTGGAAAACATTATTCTGGAAAATGCTCCAGTTTTGCACTCTGCTCCCTTCCTCCCACAAAGCTTTCTGTAGGCTGAAGGAGGCTTTAGCAATCGGCTTTCTTAATCACAAGGAGATACAGATACTTGAAGTAACTGCCTGAGCCAGGGAGATCGGGGTGAAAAATATGCAGTGCCAAGCACACTAAGCACAGTTAATTACAAGCATAGCGCAGCCATAAGGAGCTAAAAAACTTGTTAGAGTTCTAGAGGGCTGCAGTGAGAGGAGAGTGCAAAAATTAGAGCTAATCTACTCGTCTTATTTTTATTTTTCAGGTCAATAAGACATTTACAGGAGGCTTCAGCAACAGATGGGAAAGGCAAGTAATATGTTATTTTGTTGTTTTATGCTGCATGCCATAAGATAATGCCAGAATTTCAAACACATGATGCTGAATTAAAATATGTAAACCAAAACTTTAGATCTGCACTATGGTATTGTCACACTGCTGCTCTCCCTCAGTAGCTTAGTGGGAACAACTTTTGGGAAATTACCTTTTTCATGTGTTGCTTTGCTATCACGACTCCTACATGGGACTTATTCTCTGGTACTTGCACAGCTCTGTGCTCGAGCCAAATGTCACATGGAGCAAATCATCTTGACAGATTTGCCTTATTTCTTCTGACTCAAGTGTTCAGAAACAACTAGAAATGAGTTCCAGAATTGCTGGTCAAAATAGACCCCGTTATTTCAATTTCTGCAGAAATCTGTTCCTGCCAGAATAGAGGGAAGCAAACCTCATTATGAAACAAAACATACATTGGCATTTGGTGTAACACAGGTCTTGACTTGTCTGTGTTTGTACAGTGGCTTAAAGGTTTGCTTGTGTAAAGCCGTGTTATGTTTAACATAGCAGTGAAAATGAGATGATGGATGGAAATCCAGCCCAAATGCAGCTTCTATAGCGTGTGCCTTTCCTGCCTTATCCACTTGCTTCTTCTGAATTAGTTCCTCAGTTGGCTGCAGATCCAAGCCAGGGAGCACAGCACTGGCTTCCTCGGAAGCCAGCAGCCATTTCAGTGTTCTGTAATTTGACGGCAGACTTCTTGAAAGCTTTATTTGTAGAAGGTCCTTTGTTGGCAATATCCTTTCGTCCCAGTCTTATCCTTTAACTCTTGTCTCTTCTTTCCGGAGACAGTCTTCTAGGTCTGGCTATTTCTTCCGGCCTTTTCCTGGCTTCCCCCTGAGACACATCTCAGATTGTGTGTAGGCTGGTAGGTGAAGTGTGAGGCTGGGCACTGAACTCGGCTCTGCACAGACTGCAGATTAGGTCTTTTCTTGCCATCTGTTAAACTGAAACAATAATTAAGGTAAGCTCAGCTTTTTTCTCGAGATTCAAAGTTGTTCAGAAAACCAACTACCATACACACACACACACAAAAAAACCTCACCCCAAACCTAAAGGCGAAAATATTAATTTCTAATAGAAACCAATGTAGAAGAGGTTAGTCTTGATAATGGAACATGAGTGTTGTTGGTGGATTTCTCATTGGTTTGTTCACGTAGGTTCAGTGACATTCACTAATGAATTTGTTTTACCGTGTCCACTGAGCATATGTTCTGAAGTGTTTATGCTCTTACAAAGCCTGCTGAAGTGTAGACATTCCTTTAAGAGTCTCCTTTTGAACATATGTAAGACCTGATTCTTAGCTGAAGCCACCATGTGTGGCTGCAAGTGCAGGTCAGTTTTCCTGGGACAAGGAGAGAATTGCTGGTTGGCTGTGGAGCCTGTGAATATTCTGAATCTGAGTACTTGGCAGCTTCTACTCATAACTGAGAAACAAACCCTCTGCATCTGTGAGGTCTCAGGTGATCACCCCATGTCTACTTTGCACTTGATGATTCTTATCACAAGATGGTGCTATGGAGTTTGCTTAACTTCAGAACATACTGAGTGAAGGAGAATAGAAGGTGACCAACCAACATCAAGATGTTCAGCAGAGTCTGTGACTGTGCACCTGCCCGTGTTTGTTGTGATGGGTGGAATCCAGATCAAAGAAAACCAAGCAGTTCTGAAGGATGTGTTGTGGTGTATAATGGAGGTACAAGAAAATGGTGATCTGAGAAGAGCTGGTTGTGTCTTGATAGCTGGTTGGTGATATGCACAGTGGCCCCTGAGGACTGTGTGTAGTCTTCTGTTTGTTTTGTTCTGCACAGGTAATGGTGCTCATTGTCATTCATGTTGCTCGTGGGTCACCTACTGCTATTACCACACTTTGTACGGATCCTGCAAGTTCAGTAATTGTGTGTTGAGAGGGACTTAGCAACTGCATTATGGTGCACTGATAAAGAAGCTAAGGAAGAGAAAAATCCAGGCAAAACATAGGCACCAAATTGTGGCCAGCACAGGCACGGTGCTGGGACTCGCTTGTGAAACACAACGTGGGCAAAGTGTTTACATAGAGGCTGTTGATAGGAACCCATGGGGAGCACGTGAATGGCAACATGATGCCAGAAGCAGAACATTACCAAGTGATGTCATGTTGCTAATGTGTCTGATTGAGAAAAGCAAAAGTGATTTGGTTGTACTGTAACAAGGTAAAATCATTAAATCATTTGGTGGGCTTATCTATTAATAGTCTTGACTAGAACCACATGTTCTTAACTCTGTAGGCTTCCCTTGGAGACCCAGTCCTGCAGAGGTACTGCTCAGTTTCTTAGCCTCTCATGAGAAAAATAGGACCAGTGTGAGCTCTGAAATCACCAGTGTGGTGGTGCGTTGTGGGGTTTTTTGTGATTTGGTTTGTTTTTGTTTTTTTCCACAGTTGAAAATAGTATTTTCCTGAAGTGGTAAAAACTGCTGGATCCTCTCATGCAGTTTCACTGCTGCCTGTCCTGTGGTTAGTGACTGAATCTTGCACAGACAGTTCTAGCTGGACTGCCTGTTGCAGTAATACCAGACAATATATCCTAGCAAGCAAAGGCTGCTTTCCCTGTTCTCTCACACAGATTTCATTAACTTGTAGGGTGTCTTGGGGAATTTTATACTATAAATTCAATAACTGTTTTTCGTGGTGCTGAGTTGTCCGGTGACCTCCTTGCTGGCAAGGTTATTTTTTTGTTTCCTTTTGTCTCCTAAAACGACTCCAGGACTTCACAGCTCAGTATCCCGGTGGTGTTTCCTGACTCTGTCTCGTCCTCTTCCAGCTACTTCACAACCTGTTTATTAGACAGCAATCCCTTGGGTCAAGAACAGCCATGACTGTGGTGTGACTGGACTAGAAATGAAGCAGAAGCCTGGTCAGATGACTGGGCTTTTAGTGTGTTAGTCACAATTGCCACAGGCCTTTGTTTTAGAAATGTGCGTTTGTGAAAAAGGCTGGAGTCACTAGCTAATAGTCATTCAAATGTCATTCTTTTTTAAGATGACTTTCTAAAGTGGGAAAGCTAGAGGAATGGGTCTAAAGCCATAATTACCCAGGGAGCCCTTAGACTCACAGATGCTGTGGGTTGCTAGTGAACAGTAGGCACAGCACAGGGATGCAGCCAAGTTTGAGCTACCTGGTTGTTTGCTTTTTTCCCCCCCTCAAAGGTGGTCTTTAAAGCAAAATATCTGACATACATGGGCTTCTTATCTTGCACAGCAGTGGGTGTAAACATCCCATTTTTAGGAGCTTTTTTTTCCCCTTTTAAAGTTACCACCTTCAGACTTAAGCAAGTGCCTTGCTGCAGCTCTCTGGGCTGTCGCTGTTCTTTCAGATGGCAGCGTGCGCTCTGTCCATTTCCAGATCTCTGTTACAAATGTCTTGCTTGCAGGTTTAAGGAAATCAGTCTTGCAAGCTGAGCTAGAATATTTTTGGGCTGGAAAGCTGCTCAACTACCTTGTTTACAGGCATCATGAGAAGTGTTTATAAGACACTTAGAAGAGGTTCTTAAGAACATGGTTAGGTGACAGTGTTAGGTTAATAGTTGGACTGTATGGTCTTGAGGGTCAATTCCAACCAAAATGATTCTATGAGAAAAGGAAGGGAGGGAGGACATTGTACTGAACTTGCTTATTTTTGTTTGAAACTCAAAGTTCCTGATCACTGGACCTCTGAAGTGTCATAACCCACTCTTGTGTATCATGTCCTCTGTTGTTTGAGGGAGGGACAGAGAGCTGGAAACACCACTGCAGTTCTTGTTCTGCTTGTGCCTCTATGGGTGTGATGAGACGTGAAACTCGGCACAGTCTGATCACGACCGCTTGGCTATTTCCCTGAAGCACTGCAGCGTGTCATAGTTTGCAGTAGAATTACGGGAAATACATTGCAGTGTGTAGCTCCTGGCTGACATTCCCTGTGTTCAGTGTCTTCCTGCTTCTGTGCCGTGAAAATGCTGTGAACAGAGAGCCTGGTCCTGCCACACTGAAGGCAGTGGCTTCATGCAGACCCACACTGAAACAGCCCCACAGTGACCCAGTGAGGAGGAGGGGTGGCATGGGGTAAATGTGCTCTAGGTATCTTAAACCTGGAGACAAAGCTTAGGGATTTGTGTTGAGGCCTCCATGGGTAGCACTGCAGAGCTGAGAAATGCAAGTTGAGAAATGAAATAGGTTTATGTTTCAATGCACCACTTGTAGCCACCCTAGATAGCTATCCAGGAGTGGTGTCGCAGTTACATGTTGGAGATATATTACTTCTCCTGTACTTTGGATATTTTCTGGCCCTGCTGGGGAACTTTTGTGCCAAATGTCTGATGTGTTTCCAAATATTCAAGATTAACTGGTCTGTGCCGCCTTCTCATGCGTGACACTGAGAATCGCTGTATCTGTTTCCTTGACCTCCTCTTTCTGGAACAGGAATGCTTTTAAGCAGAGTGCTGTAGAGATGATAGGGCCAGTACTCCATAGAGTTACTCCTGGACTTGCTTTTTGAGGTCTAGACCTACACGTTGCCTCCATTCTTGGGGGCAGAAGTGGGAATAGAAAAATTCCATTTACTGTTTTGGAATGACACAGATTGCATCTCAAATGCACCAGAGATAGTATAGCATGCAAAGCATTGGAGAAATATTCTTAGATGTACTTTAGCACATTCACTCAAGATGCATTATGGTTTGCCCTTGCGTACTGCATTAGCTGGACTTGAGCTCCCTGTGCCTCGGCTGCAGTCCTCTGATTGTTATTGCATACATATTCTGAAAAGGTCAGATTTATTCAGCAAAAAGCTGTTGTCTAATGGTGTGCGAGGCTACAGTGGATGGTCTGACTTCTTTTTTTTTTTCCCATTTTATAGGCTGTCTCAGCACTTGAAATTAGCACAGGGGCAATCTGTAAGAGATTGATTATCAAAATTCTGCAGCATGCCCCGTTTTGATTGATGCAGATCAGGCTATTGCAGGCACAAGCTGTGCAAGTAAATGGTGATAGAGAGGAAACCAAGGTATAAATGTTATAAACCTTTATTGGAGGATGGCTCTTATCTTTTTAATTACTTTATAAAAGAGGTGGAACACAAGTATGAATTCATTTGAAAAACCTTTGGTAGAAAGTCTGGTTTTTTTACCTTCTCTGCAGTTCTTCTCCTTGGAGAATGTCTATCATACTCGAAACATAAATTTACCCAACCTTTGCTGCATGCTGTGATTGCTGCTGTGTTATCACAGCTTTACAGGTTGAGGCTGCGAGTGATTCAAGTTGTAAGTGACAGCTGCTGGCTTGGCCTTTCTCCTAGCAAGTGTTGCTGTCAGTGTCTGGACTGCCAGGCTGAGCTGAATCAAAGTCTTTAAGTGTCCAGCATAGCAAGGCTCAAGCGTTACTGCTTGGAGCACATTTGGCCTGTGAAAAAGCAATTCACAGGCTGCTGATGCCAAGCGATGATGATTTTAGACTTTCTCCAGAACAGTGTGTGCTGTAACTTTGAGCTGTTTAAAAAAGACTGGCAGGATTTTGTAGACGTGCGTTAATATGCACTTCAGTATCTGATAGTGGAGGGCAGTATTCCTGAAGCTGAGGCAGCTAGAGGAGAGCACCTAGCTGTGACAAATAAGCAAGCCAGCTACCAGAGGTGGCCCTTCAGTGTTTCTACTTGGTGGTGGTTGTCTTTCTTTCCCATGCTCAGCCATTCTAGATATCTGGATATACCAACCTACGGCTCTTTGGTATTGACTATCACGATGAGTAGGTGAGATCTTGAGCTGGGCTCTGCCACTTGGGAGAGGTGGCTTTGTGACACTTCAGCTGGCAGCCGGATTTTTGGCTTCACTCTCCTCCTGTGTGCTGTGTGGATCCAACAGCAATGACTCCCCAGCTCACTCAGTTGTTGACTGCAAAGTGTTGATGAACTGGCAGTTTGAATCGCAGCTGTTGAGTTGGTGTTCCCTTCACCACACAGCCTGGCAATGCTCGTGGCCTGTCATTGCACCAGTTGGTGGCAGCTCTTGAAGACGAATGCGTTGAATTCAAAATAGCCTTCTGTGCGGTATGTGGTTAATCACAAGATCCTCATGGTCACACTTAATGTAGCTCCTCTTAAATAGGACAATATTGCTTCTTTGCTTCGTGATTCAGTGAGTCTGTCCTGCATATTTACATGGTTTAATCTTTCTCAAACTGTCTTAAAAGCTTTTAACATTAGGTTGTCTGATAAAGCACTAGACCCATGAAAAACTCTAACTTTTTGCTATTTAAATGTGGGAAACTAGCTTTTGTGAGGGACAGAAATGAGGCAGAAGTAGCTTAAACTGATGTCTCAGGGCTGATTTAGCTATCAAGGATTTAGTCTTGTTCTAGTGGTTCCAGGCCTTGCCATCTGCCTAGTGAAGTGCTCTGTGCCTCACTGCTGGTACTCCACAGATCTGAGTCTAGAACTTGGGCACTGCTTGCCAGAGTCCAGAACTCTTATCTTGTGAATTAGATGCTATTCAATGTTCAGTGTTTCATGAAGGGAACATCCTCCCAAAACTGAGAGCTGGTGTTCCTCCAACATGCTGTGCTGCCAGGTTACCCCAGGAGCACGGTCTCACCCAGAGCCAGCCCCATCTGATGGGTGTTCAGATGAGTGGTGCACAGTACAGGCTTCAGCTGCCTGGAAACAAACTTGGTGTTCCTTCACAAATAAGGTTTGCTTCTTTCCTCTTGAGCTCTGGCTCTGCGTTCTCTTACTGACATGCCCTGTGCTCTGTCAGAGGTTAAACACGCCATTTGGAAATCTGTAGAAGCCACCAGCCAGCACTAAATCAAAACGCCTTTCATCTTGATTTTATCTATGTGTCAGTTTATGCCTTGTGTTGTAAGTCGAGTGCTATTACAGTATGTCTGTTAAAGAAGGGTTTGTATCTGTCTTGGGGTGTCCACAGCTTTCAACAGTTCTTCTGGAACACTAAAGGTGAGTTTTGGAATGTACCTCTTGATTTCTAGATCATACAAAGCAGGTTTATAAAAGAATGTTTTCTGTCTTCTATTGTAGCCTATGTAGTGAGAACCTAAAACAGTTTGAGTGGTGCGTTTGACACCTTTCCATAAGGAAACCTTTGGTTTTTGTCTCAGGAAGCAAAGCTTTTGGTTTTTTAGCTATTAGGCCTCCTATTCTGCACTGTTGTGAACCTAGAAAATCTTACATAAACACATGCAGCCTTTTATATTATCTGCTTTTTGCAGTGGATGATTTCTGTAGGGGAGCACAGGTGAACTTAAGTACAATGTGTTGCATTTCTGTCTCTGATCAAAAACTGTAAGAAGGGCTTGGAGGGCATACGCGTAGCAGTACTTTTCTAACTGGCCAGCTTGTGTTAATGGCTCTAAGTTGCACCGCTGTATGCTGTCAACATACCTTGGACTCTTTGCCTCTCCTGTTGTCACAAAAGCACCAGGAGTCTGTATTTGTAATCCTGCTGCACCTGTAAAACCTGACTCTCAAACCCCAGTTGACAGCTATTCCATCTGTTATTGACCTCTGCTCGTTCACGTGAGTATCTGCTGTGTTCCTCAGGAGCTGATGGAATCTGTCCAATAAATGCACGTTAGCCCAGGACCTTGGCCTACAGTTTGTGACTGAAACACATTTGCCATGAGAACTATTTACTGTGACTTAACATTTTGCTTGTAAGTTACGACTGAGCTACAAGTGACAGAGGATACTGCATAGATGTTAAAATACTCCTGATGCAGTTCAATAAGATGCAGAGATTCCCAGAGCTGTGATTGCATTCAAGTCGCTCAGGTCAGCTGAAGGCACAGAGCAGGTCAGGAAGAACTCTGGAAAGGACATGAATTTTCTAGGAGACAATGCCAAGTGGTGTGTGGCCCTTCTGGCAGGAGGTGACAGTATGTAGTTGGCTGTATACAGATAAGCATTAGAGGAAGGTTCTATAGGGCAGAGTGTGTGCATATAAAATTGAGTGTAAAGGTGGTGTCATTGAATTGTCTACTGAGCTGTAGACGAGTCAGACTGGCACTCAGAGCACCCAACGGGCTGAAGGACAAACCTGCTAATCTGGGAATACCCAAGTCCTAGTTTTGACTATATGCCTACCTTATAGACAAGCATCAAAAGAAACTCTCATTTTAACTAATTTTCTGATGGACTTCTGTCTTCTCTTGATAGCTGCCATTAACCTAGCAAAGCTGAAGCTTTTCAGACATTACTATGTGATGGTAAGTAAAAAAACTCGTACAAATGCATACAGAGCACTTAAAAGCTGTTCAAGGCCTTTGGATTACTTGGTAGAAGCTACTAGGGCTGGTGGATGTAGTGAAGATCTTCCTAGGTCTGTGACCGTGCTGTGCTTTGACATCTTGGTCAACTGGGTTACAATCCTCAAAGCAGCTTCCCTCCTTTTCCTAGTGGTTGCGTCCTTCTGTCTATCTTTAAATGGGTTCCAGCTATTTGTAACACTTACTAATTTCCTCTGGAGACAGCTTGAGCTGCCAGTTGAACTGATGGGCTTTAATAACATGCTGTAATCTTGCTAAAAATTAAACTTGGGACCAAATGGTGCCTTGAGATGCATGTGCGCAGTTTGTGATTAAGTTAGTGGGAGCCATGAGCACACCTCCCAAGAGAGGCTTCTTAATGATTTTCAACAGCCTTATTTCAGATTCTTAAGAGTAATAAATTACAATCCTGGTTTTTCAAGTTCTACAAAATCCTAATACTTGAAGCATTTTCCTGCTGTAACTTAAATATGTTAGCAATAGCTTGAGTCATTTGGATGTTCAACAAGCAGTAGAGCCCTCAGCCTATATCTTCTGTGTTTATCAAGGAGCATAAGACGACTAATCTGACATAATGAGTTGTCTGGGAATTGCTTGAGCTATTTCTCTGGAAAAAAGGTTCCATAAGGATGATGCTGTTGTTCTCACTTCTTTCTTCTTTTCCTTCCCAGATTGTGTGTTACATTTACTTCACACGGATCATTGCAATTCTCATAAAGATTGCTGTTCCATTCCAGTGGAAATGGTTGTACCAGGTATTTGGCAGCAAAAGAAAATACATCCATTCCTTGTTGTGTTTTAATTTTTTTAATATTCTTTAAATATGAATGCACCCCCCAAAAAATCCATAAGTTGTTCCTTATGTTGTAGTAGATAACCTCAAAGCGCAATGTCTCCTCTTTATTTTTATCACCAATATGTCTAAGGTGGCAGGAATATATTTTTAGCTTTATGTTTGTCCAGCAAGGCTGCTGGATTATACATGAGATGTCTGAAAGTAATTGCATTATTGATTTTGCTCTTTCAGTTTAAAAATGTCTGAAGGAAATTAATCAAGAATATACAAAGGAGGAAAAAATAAACCATCAGGTTTGCCCTGTGTAATTGAAGCCCCAGGGAGCCAGTGAAATAGGCTTTTGCTTTTCCATCTACAGGCTTTATTTGCCTAGTGACTTTTAAATACTTGGTTTCTTAACATATAATCCAAGTAACTGCACAGGGAGTCTTTGGAATACATTAACTATTGAAAATACCAAACAACGAAGGGATGATTTTTTTTTTTTTCCCTCGTTTAAAAGCCACATCTTGTAGTTATTTAAAAGCACTGGAGTGATGGCTGGAACTGTAACTGTGTTTAAACTGACAGGGAAAGCTGAAAGAACAAAGGGCTTGACAGCCTTTAGCCTGGAATTGATGATGGCAGGACAGGAACTGCTTTGTTATTTCTGCTGTGGCACAGGGGTCTTGGCCATTAAATCCTGAACCTTATGAATAAGGAGAAATGTTTCACAACCATGAAGGATCCCAGGACTGAACTTCAACCTTGTGTTTGCACTCGCAGCTGCTGGATGAGATGGCCACGCTCGTGTTCTTCGTCCTCACCGGGTACAAGTTCCGTCCAGCGTCAGACAACCCTTATCTACAGCTTTCTCAAGACGATGAGGATGATTTGGAGATGGAAGCTGTGTAAGAACCTCTCCTTTCTGTTTTTTACCTCTTCACTGATTTGAGAAAACTGTTTAAAAACAACTTACCCTAATCTCTCTAAATCCTCTTTGAAAAAGATTAAGATCTGCCCACGTGTTTACACGAGGTGTCTGTTTGGTGTGTGTTAAACTACTAGAGATGTGTGATATGCACAGGAGCCCCTGAGCTGGATATTGCACTAGTATGGAACAGGCTGGTAAAGCTTTTCACAGGCATCTTTCTGCCCTGTGAAATATCAACTAAAAACGCTTCTGTGTTTAATCTGTGTTGCCGAACACAAATGAGCCTTACAGATTGTCGTTAATGCTTCATACTTAAAAAACAAAACAATGACCCCACAACCAAAGTAATAACAAAAATGAACTACCAATCTACAGAATGTAAATGGGGATGGTGTAAGGTCACTTCTGCCTTGAAGTTCAGTCTGTAGCTTTGCAGAAATCTATCTTAAGTAACACTGAGCTGAGGAGGTGGATTTCTACCAATACTCTTCTATTCCTTACTGTTAAAGCAGGAGGCACCACAAATGCAGTAGGACCTGAGGTAGTCTGGAGAAACTATGAAGTGGAGCTCAACCTGAGTCCCTGTTATTTTCTTTGCAGCAGTTTTATGAGGACTTAGAAAACGCGTGGCATTTCTGAATCTATTGCAAACTGCCTCAAGAAATCCAGCATGCTGGAAGTGTTGAATACAGCTGTAATTGCTGTAGACTGTTGCCTCGGTAGGAGCCAAGCTAACCTAATCTGTTCCGTAGTTATACATTTCATGCATAATTGCAGTTCATGTACGGGCTTAGAAGCCTGTTCCTGGGAGTTTATTTCCAGTTTAGCAAGTCTCCTTTATCTGATCTTGGGTGAAACAAATCAAAACTCCAATTTTTATTGCAGGGGCAGAAAGAGTCAATGTATTTGCCCTCACAGCTCAGAAAGAAATGGATCTTATTGGGGAGTTGCTACAAGGAGGTTTGAGGTAGAATCCAGCCTGAAATGTCATGCAAGGAGTTTTAATTTCTCAGAAATACCTATAGTCAGATCTTTCCAAGTACTTAGTTATTTTTCCTCTGGGCCCGTAAAATCTGTCATTGTTACAAGCAGAATCCAACTAGCGGGCAGTGACCTTAAATCACTTAAAGGTGTTTAAATGGTTTATGTAAGAAACTGTTTCAGTTTGGAAGGCATAGTCAGAACTGGAAGATGTGGCAGGATTTGTGGTTGCACAGAAATGAGCTTTTTTTTCCTTTTGCTTGTTAAAATGAGTTTCAGCTTTGCATTACATGCATGATGGTTTTTCACTTGGGTTTTTTAGGGCTAATAGTATGGCACCTTTCATATTTTGTGATTTCGGTAAATTGGAGAAGCTGCTAAATTTAGGAGAATCTGCCAGAAACAAATTGGAGAAAGTTTAATGAGTAATTAAGTGATGTATATCTTGCTGTAGCGAAATAGTCATTACTAGAGACTCAAGGAGCAGAATTCCTGGTGAGCCTTTCCTCTGAGGCATTTTGCTCTTTGCCCTGGGAGTTTCCATTGTTGTGCCTTGTGGGTTCTTCCCTGAGCCTTGTTTGCGTTTTTCTCATCTGATTCACCAGCAGTTTTGTTCCCCGTGGGCACTTGGCAGGGTACCATAATCTCTGCCTTGTTCTCCCTTCCCCGCTGCAGCAGGGAGCTTGAGTCTGCCTGTATTTGCAAGGTGTGGTGTCTGTGCAGTCTGTGACAGGTGAAGCACTGCAATGAAAGCGTATTAAATTTCTTGATGATTTGATCTTGCTGGGCCTATTTTTGCTTTTATAAATATTAAATGTTGTTTCTGTGGGGGGAAAATATCAAGGCTTATTTGAGCAAGTGACTAAGTGCCTGACAGCATCCTGACTAACCACTGTACGCGTGTGTTTTGTCTTTCGTGTGATAAATACCCACTTGTCTTCAGAGGCTATGGCAGAAGTTAAAAGCATGCGAACTTCAAACTCCGTTGTGTTCTGCCATGTCTTATTGCTGGGTTTTATGGTTGTTTTCCTCTCCCAGATAGTTTTTGTTGAAATCAGGCTCTTAAACATTTGCTGTAGAAGTGTTTTGGTTTCTTTAGACTCAATATTTGTATGAGCCAGGAGAGGGGAGAACCATGAGGTCACCAAGCCTGTTTTCTAGGCTTCCTTGCCCTCCACCGAAAAAACAGGGCATCTGAAGTGCAGCTCTCTAGCTTATGCCTGCTTTCATGCAGGCCAAACTATACAAAGCTCAGTCTGGCAGTAAATGTCAATATTGTTAAGGACAGTGTGGAAATCTGCGAAGTTTCAAGAAAAATCCAAAGACTAGGTGTCTGTGACCGAAACAACATATGGTACAAATCCTCCCTCTGTCAGTTCTTGTAACTCTCAAAGAAAAATATAAATCAAGAACACCAGAAGTAACTTATTACAAGTCTTTTCAACTGCTGTGCCTCTGTCTTGGGAGGAAGCATCCATGAATGTTACAGGACTTTCTCTTCATTTAAACCAGACTTAATAGGAGTTCTCCTAATGGAGTGGGGAGTATGACTAAACCTGACCTAAGGACCAGGCTGTTCTTCAGGTAGGGTCAGTATCCGTTTATCACTGTGGTTTTCTGTGGATTCTGTGCTGGGCAGCGTCTTGAGCCCACTCTGTCAGTCCATGGGCAGCTGCTGGCGGTTGGTCCGAGTGCTCTGTTTGCAAAGGTGCAGCCATGCTCAGCACAGAGAGTTGTCACGCTTCCAGTCCTAATGCCATTTTTGGGGCACGAACACACAAATATAAGCAGTACAGTAGATGAGGTGAGGGAGAAAGGAAGCAGTTTGGGGTTTTGTTTTGTTTTTTACTGTTGCAGTAAGTTATTTCATTAGCTCAGTAAGCTTGATTTAAATCTTAGGGTTACCAAAGTGTTCTACAGATCTTGTTAGAGAATGATGTTCATACATGCATGTGGGGTTAAGATATTTCCACTGGAGGAGGAATTGCAGGAAAAGCCATTAACATGGTGGGTTTTTTTTTCCTCAGTTCAGTAAATCTGTCTTACTGAGTGCATGGAGACTTCACTTTGTTTTTGCTTAACACCCCAAACAGCTTCAATGTAGTGAACTGTTGTGGTAACACTGACCTACCTTTGCTTATGCCTTGGGATCTGGAGTTTCTCACTGTATTGTGTCTTCTGTGCTGAGACTTGACGTCCTGCTCGGTTGCTTTTCTCTGCTTTCTCTCAGGTTGTGTTTCATGGCAGACTGATTCATGATGCTCTCTGGTAGAAGTGATTTTCCTTAACCCAACACATCTTTCCCGTGCAGAGATCAGTGGTTTTGCTCGATGGCTGCTCAGTTTTCATTCCAGTTTGCAGCTGCTGATATCGTGCTGTTTCTTGTTGGGCTATAAAACAAAAAAAGAGGAGAAAAGACAGCTGACATCCACCACTGTGGAGGGCTAGAAATGCTTCTGAATGTTTAACTGTCTCTTGATTCCTTGGATACATTGTGGTGAAAGAAGAAACATAGCTATGGAATTTCTGCAGCACCTTGCAGTGGAGTGTTCGGGGAACTCCTTTTGTGCCCTTTGACAGCCACAAAAGTTCTCCCTGGTGAGAAATGGGTTAGTGAGAAGGATTTGTTGCATTTTTAGCTACCACTACTTTGTGGGCTAGGAATGGAATTCGGCAAACTACAGGTGAGAAACATTTATGTGCAGTATTGCAGGTCAGAACAGAGATCCTGCGACTGCTCAGAGGACTAGGGTGAGAATTGCAGTGTGTTTGGTCGTAGCGCTGACACCTTTATTTTACTGGGCACTAAAACATGTTGGCTGAACTGAGTTTGAGAGAGAGAGATAAGTAGCCCATTGTTTATGAGCGATCTGAGAAAATGAGGACTTGAGCTACACCATATGCTTGTTAGGGAGCAAGAGCAGTGCTCATCAGATGGTCTTTAATGTTTGCTGTTGAGGAATCCACCCCACAATTTCTCCCAGCTCTTTGATGTCATTGTGGGGGGTGGGCAGTAAATGGCCCCTCTGATAACAAATGACTTGACCTTGCTGCAGGTTCAGTGGCTGCTTGTCCTTGTCCCTCCATGAAAGCAAATCATTCCCTCTTCGCCATAACCTCTGGTCATTTTTGTCATCATCTTGGTTTGTAATGGGTTTGCACCAGGTGGGATCTCACTCACTGTGAGTCAAGTGTTAGGGCAACTTTGAGGCCATGCCTGTGCAGAACACCTATTTACAGACCCCGCTGTGTCTGCTGTTGCATTGCTACGTTAGTGGCTCGTTTTTGGTTCATAGTCTGTAATCTTCAGCTCCTCCCTGAGGAATAGATACTTAGCCCCTTATTCTGTAATTATGAAGTTTATTATTTCTGAAGAGTAAACTTTGTAGTTGTCTTGCTGCATTGTCCCATATTTTTCAGACCATTACTCCAATTTGCCAGAATATTTCTGCTTTCTAGTCCTGTTCTCAAATATGTAGCTCTTAGTGTCTTCTGCAGATTTAATAAGCAAGTTCTCTCTTCCATTACCCAAGCAATTACTGAAAATATTGAGTAGAAGTGAGCCCAGGACGGACCTCTCTGGAACCACACTTGTTGTTCTCTCATTTTTGACAGGAAACCATTAAATACATCTCAATGCACACTTTTCCAATTAGTTATGTATGTACTGTGATGGTTTTGTCTAGCTCATGTTTCCCCACATTTTTTCTTATGTGACTGTGGGAAAACCTTTGTCAGCAGGGGGAATTTGAGATCTACATGTTCTCTGTGCAGGGAAGCTTGATGTGATCTCTTCCAGGCAAGTGTTTACTAATTCCATCTTTCTCCTTTGAGCAACCTGCCTACTTTTCTCCCTTTTTAAAATTTCAATAGAGAATAAAGCTGTTGTTTGATATGCACTCTTCTGACCCTTTACCTATTCACTTAAACACAAGCTTGTCTAGGCCTCCTGTAAAGTGTGGGAACCACTGACGATCCCAGTGCTGCTGCTGCTGGAGAGTCACTGAACACAGCAGTTGGAGTCAATTGTTTTTACAATACATGAACAGAGGCTGATATCTGAGATGGAACTGAGGGCATTATCAGAAGATCTGAAGATTGTTTCTCCTCTTGGGTGATACTGTGGATGTTTTTAGCTCGTCTGATCAGATGAAGTATTCTTATGTGATAAACAGCAGGTGAAAGCACAAAGAGCGACAGCAGCGTCTTTGAACAGGGCAGTTTTATGTGTGCTCCCAGGCGTCCCTTGTGGATGCGTTGAGCTATTGGCAGTGTTACTTGCAGCATCCAAAATAACCTTTGTAGCATGTTTGTGGGGAAAAAGAAATACCTCTGGAATGAGAATCACATTGTGCAAAAGAACAAAGCAAATGTCTTGTGCATGCGAGTGGCCTGTTTTGTAGAGCGACAGGAATCTGCTGGGCTGGAGAGCTTGTTGGGTTGCCAAGGTGGTTCTGAGAGCAGCGGTGCAGTTCTGGCTGGATGAGCAGTTTGGTCTGCCTCATGTTTGAATGGTATTATGAGGCTTTATAGTTCAAAAGTCAGATTGCCGTGACAAATCCAGGCTTGAATGGTATAAAAAAGATGGCCTGTCCCTTTAGTTTTGTTGCTATTCATAGAGTAATTTTGCTATTAATGGGAGTTGGTCTGCATTAAGATAATAAGGTTCATTTGTGACTCTGACCACTGTGTGTGCATTTATACAACAGGTTGTACCTGTTAAAAGCACTGCAAATGCAGTAGAAAGTCTTTTAATGTACAGAATTAAGGCATTCAGCTATATAGCAAATGTTTTTTAAGCAAGCTGGTCAAACTTTAGCAAAAAACAGCTGCTTTAACCGATTAACCAGCCCCTGCTATCTTCTTTCAAGTACAAGCAATTATTTTTTTTGCTCAGTTTAATGATAGATGGGGAGGGCTCCAAAGTGCAACGTTCTTGTGTCCACCACCCATCAGTGTGTCCAGGATGATACCTGGCTTGCAAAACAGTAGCAATAGGAAAGGCCAAATATTGAGACTTGATAAAGAGACATTTGAGGAGTGTTATTTGAGATGCACAGGAAGACAAACATGGGCTGTCGGTGAGATGGATGTCACAGCTCAATTTCTGTTCTCTAATGTTTCTCCTTTCTCTTCCAGGGTGACGACTTCTGGAGTAATGGAGGGCATGAAGAAGGTCAAGAAAGTGGTGAATGGTTCAGCAGAGCCACGGGGCGAGTGGGAGAGCACGGCGTGATGGACTGGACTAAGGCAGCACTTTCAGAGAAACTTTTTTTTAATTTATTAATATTACTCTCAGTGGAAAGGGAGCAACTAGCACTTCCCAACACTGAAACTGCGGAGTGGGGTGTGTCTAGGGGGAGCAAAGCAGTGCAGAAATATAACTATTCCTCTGATCATAAGAAAATGGGATTTCCTGGTACCTGCAAGGAGTGCGAAGCTTTCATAGGGGTTTTCGGTAGCTTATTCTTTTTTCCCCCTTTCTGGATCAGTTAAGTATTCTGAATTGTTTGCAGTTGCGTTCTTCAGAATGTGTAATACTAATGTGAAGAGAGACCTGTAGTGTGTATGTAAAGTATATATTTTATATAATACACACATATATATATATATATATACACACTTCTTATGTAACATGTATGCTGAGAATTACTAAGTGTGTCAGAAGGTGGGAAAAGAAGATGAGATGTAAGTATTCTTTTATTCTTTTTTTATAAACTCTCCTTTTGGCTTGAACAAAACATTGTAAAATGAATTCATAGAAGCAACCGCAGTTATTTGAGAGACTAAATGGGATATTGGATCAGATGACTTCTGCCACTACTCGCATCGGGGGAAGTTGATAAGTGTCTTGTCTTATCCGTGCAGGCATCCACTTGAATATGTCGAGTTTTCAAATGTATTGCTCTACAGGAATGAAGTGACTGTTGTCCATTAAACACACTAGCCCGTAGTGCAGCAAGTGTTGATCTAAACCCTCCACATTTTATGGAGTTGCTCTTGATTCACACCCACCTGCCAAGAACTACACAAGAGGTGTAAGACTGCTTGCCTTTTTTTAGGGGTCTGCCATGCTATCTTAAACATGTAATTTCAAGTTGTGACCCAGAGCACTTTGATCTGCTTAAAAATATTTTAAGGTATTTCAAAAACCACTCCTTTCTGGCACAGTATAAACAGTACCAGAATCTCCAGTGGAAGTCTGTCTAGCAAGTGTGCTGCAGCATAAATCTCTGGTTTGCCATTATCCTGAGTTACTCGGCCTCTCTGGATGGCTACTTGTACTTGTCTGGCTACGTAGGATCGATGATACTGCTGTTTGAGATGAGCTAAACTGGTCAAAATGGTATTGCTGTCAGAACCAGGCAACTGCTGCTTCCAGTCCTAAATGATTTTTATGAGGAAAGGAGAAGATTAGGACCAGAACGCTCAATGCAGGGCAATACAGAAGTCTTGACTATTGGCTGTGAACTTGCAGTGTAGTCTTTAGAGACATGTTATGAAAGCCACGTGTGTGTTATCTGTGTTACTCCAGTACTGTAAGGCACCGGTGCCCATGGTGGTAGTAATAAGGCATAGTAAACGATCGTTCATGTGGGGGAGGATGGAAATGGTTCACTGATGTAATGAGGATAAGCTTTAAGAAAAATAAATCAAGTATAACTTGCTGACCCACTGAAGCCTTAATATTCCTGTAGAGCCATTGACATATGGTGCTGTCGAGCAAAGTGCTGCTGTCAGGGTGACAGGGACAGGCATCACCACAGAGCTTCGGATGTGCCAGCAGCTCTTACAAACTCGCTTCGGAATTGCTTTTTTGACCAAAGAGACTACGTCTCTCAGGCACAACTGATTAGAGGACTATTAGAGTTTTTAATTCTTGAATATCAGAAGGAAGTTTATCTTTTTTGGAACATTGAACCGCTTCTTCCTCAGTCTCGAACAGCGGTTAGAATCATAGAATCACTGCAGTTGGAAGAGAGCCTCAGCATCATTGGGTCCAACTGTAACTTAACCAAACTCCAGCACTAAACCATGTCCCTAAGAACCTCATGTAAATGCTTTTTAAACCCCTCCAGGGATGGTGACTCCACCACTGCCCTGGGCAGCCTGCTCCAATGAATAATGTGTTAATTTCTAAATCTACCCTCTTTCAGTTTAAAAGCCATTACTCCTTGTCCTGTCAGTACATGCCTTTGTAAAAAGTCCTTCTCCAGCTTTCATGCTACAAGTTAAGGTTTTGATTTGCTCATTTCACTGGACCATTTCCAGTTTTCTACAATGTATATTCACTTTGGTTTTATTCGATTCACTTTGAGCTTTTTAGAAACACACAGTATGGACTGAGAGTTGCTGTTTGAAGAGCAGCGTCATTTGCCCTGGTTGTCACTTGTTTGCCCAGATTGTTGGTTCTGTGCGTCATGGAAATAGTAGAAATGAATCCACCTGCTTTGGTACCTGGAACTGGTTTCTCTTCAGACAAAGCACAAGAATAACCCTCTTCTCTGGCTACAGGGTCCCCTCCCATGTTACTGCATAGCAATTGCAGCAGTGATGGTCTGACTTTGCTGTCATTATCTTGCAATGATACAGTTTTTGTGGAAACTGAGAGCCTGCACCACTGGAAAGGCTGTTAAGTGATCTGTGAGCCTTTTAGACCTTCTGTATGAAGAAGTCTTCTGCCTATTAAGTAGCTGAGGTGTGAGAAATCAGACTGTGAACGAACACAGCCCATCCCAGCTCATCATACTTTAAATGCAATACCTGAAAACTCATCCTCTTGCTCTTTGCACAGTTGCTCTGTCCCTGTGGAAGTGTCACTGTCTGCATCCAAAGGGCTACTCAGACAGGCTGTGAACTTTTTCAGGGTAGTCCACTGGAGACCTGAAGTTTGTCACTGAAGTATGTAAAGGATAAGGGTTTGCTGTCAGGAACAGAAGCGCAGCAGCAGTGTTAATCCAAACATGATGCTGCCTTAAAGCTTGTTAACACCTTTTGTGAACGAGATGTGAAATTCTGATGGGTGTGGGGTTTCAAGCAAAAACATGAGGGGCTGTGCAGGGATCCCAGCATGGGCTGAGCTGGTTCCAAACAGCTGCCTGTTCTGTATCTCAGCATCAGTGGAGATGCCAGGTTGGTGAGTGCTTTCACCTTAGTCTCAGGTTTCTTTTTTTATATGCATTTTTTTGCTAGAGTTGTGTATGGTGTAGGTTTATCTGCCAAGTTACTAGCTCACTAGTCAAAGGCCAAAAAATGGGCCATTTCTTTTTGTCTTGGCATGAAAAGCCATGGCTGTATTCTGGAAGTGCTTTGAGAAGAGCTTTTTCCAAGTTCAGACCTGTGTTTCAGTGGTCAGCTATCAAACCAACTTCAGCTGGCGTTTGATGCAGCACAACAGTAAGTAGTCAGATCCAAGCATTAGTAAAGAAAATTAATCTGGATGTGCGTGTCAAAACCCAGAGTGATCAGAGATTCTTACTGCAGCCACTTCCAAAGTGAATTTCTACTCTCTCTGGTGGAATGTTTCAGAGCATTGAAAAACTTGTCTTGCAGAGCTGTGTGATGGAGTGGATGGTGGAGGATGGAGAGAGAGGCTGCGGCCGTGCTTCTCACGAGCATCAGAGGGAGGGCTGCTGCCTCCCCTTCCTCCCAGTGCGAACCCGCGTCTCCCTGACTGGCAAGTGTGTCACTGTTGCTGGTGAAAGCGGCAGCTCAGAGCTCACCAGGCGGGACAACCGTGGTGTACGTCTGTCGGCTGCTGCCGGCTGTCTGTCTGCTGGGAAGCTCTGTCTTTCATAGGAGGGAAGACAGAACTGCTTGTGGCTCATGGATTGTTTTGGGATACAGCCTAACTTTCTTGTCTCTGCCTTTTACTGAAGTGAGCAATTAAAACAATCACCCTGTGAGTACACGGTGGTATAATGACAGAATTCCTGGAAAAGCAGGTCTGGTGCTTTAAATGCATCCACAGATGTTGCTGCAGCAGAGTACTCGGCACCCTCTACAGACAAAAATGAGATTGTTCCAGCCTTCAGTTATAATGCAGGTTATGCCCCAATAAATCCCTGTTGCTGATGCCGTGCGAGTGCCGCTGCCGCACTCCTTCCCGCTGTCCCGTTCAGCGCTGCCTTCCACGGAGAGCCTGGCAGTGCAGCTGCCCGCCTCCTGCGTTCTTCAGCCTTGAAAGTGTTTTCCTTGATGGTTCATCAAGAGGCGTACTAAAAGAAAGCAAGACATAATGGGGTCATCCGGAACGTTGCTGCTGCTCGCTCAGAATGTAGCAGTTGGAGTTGCAGGAGCCCCATGCTGTCCTATTAAGATGCTCTTTCATGTTGTCATCTCGCTCAGCGTGTTGTGAGCTGTGCGGTGCATTGTTCGGCGTCTCTCTCCAGCTGAGTGCCCTGGTCTGGATTTCCACGCTGCCGTACCCTGGGAGCATGTTGTAGAAAAAAAGATTGCTGCATTGCAGTATTTTTGTCTTGGAGCTAGTAATGTGGAAGATCTATTTTCCTATGCTAAGTGGACTCTGTCTAGCGTGAGTGTGCATCCACCATATATCCTCAAGCGCTGTAACATTCCTGGTCACAAAAGGGCACGTCCTAATCACTCCAGTGTCCACACTTGGTCAAAGTCCAATGGACGATTTTTAGTGTAAATTTTTTTTTTCCTTACAATATGCTCCTCTTGGAGAAGAGAAATGCAGTCTGGCCAGGGACAGTCGAATTGACAAGAAAAGGAGGGTTTTGTTGTTGTTGTCCAGTTGAAAATTGCCCAGCTGCATTTGAAGCAAGTTTTGGTTATTTGTTCTGTTGAGCTCTGAGAACTGAAGCTGTGTATCTATTAATAAAATAATGGGGTTGAAGTGCAGGTACTGAAGGGAAGGAAACCCTTCCTCCTTTGTTTGACCTGGTTTGTCTCCTTTGGTTTGACCTGGCGCGATAACTAACACACTGTTCTTACCTTAAAGCAAACGTGTTCTATTGATGCTGTGTTATGATCTCCATGTCAATCACAAAGCACTTCCCCATTTTTCACCTTGGTAAAAAGAGCACGGAGCTGCGCTCTGCACTGGATGGAAGGTACGGTGGGATCCGAAACCCAACGGGATTTACGCTCTGGAACCTGTGACTGCGTGTGGAACTTCAGTAACCTGGTTGTTTCATGAAAACTGAGGTGGTGCTGCCCAGAGACACTTGACCAATGTTTCTTTGTGTTCCCTAAGGCTGATTTGCTGGAAAACTTCGTTCTAAATTGGATTAATCTGGCTTTTCTTGTAACTGCTGGGTAAGATGCTGTTTTGGGCTTATTAATCACTTAGCAATATTGGGAAGCTGTATATTTTGCCCCTTGTATTTTCTTGCTTGGATATAGCAGCGATCGTGGAACAACCCACACAATATGTACATGCAAGTGACTGGAACGGGGTTTGAGATGTTCACTTATATGTGAAGTGACGGTACTGGAAGAAGGAGGCTGAGAAAAGTCACTCCTTGTAGGCTGACTGGCTCAAGAACCCATTGATGTTTTGACTGCAGGGATCCCGAAAGGACAAATCGTAATAAGTATTTCCCCGTGGGATTTCACTTGTTCTGCTCTGTGTAATAAAGTAGAGCCCAACCTCCACATTATCAGAAGCACTTTGTCTTGTAACCTGGATATGGGAGTGTTGGGCTGGTCCCTGTTCTGTCAAAACAGAGTATGGGGCTAAATAGTTTCCCTTTAATAACTATTAATAATTAATTCTAGATCCTCTTGTATCATTAAGCAGCTTTAGGGCACCTTGTACAATGTAGCTTTGAATTCACTTAGTAAATGAACTTAAAAACTTCCCTGTGTACAGCAGGGCCCAGTTCCAGGGCTTTCAGTGACCTATAAGCATCCTATTCCTCAGTTCATGTTCAGATGTACAAAGCGATTTTTTTTCAGTATTTTTTTAAACTTTATTAAAAACAGTATTTGAAGGGCAGGAAGGGTAGATACAAGTCAGGATGGTCAGTGTAACTTGGTTTCCCTGCTGTGATGCAAACGTGTAAAATAAAGATTGACTGGAAAGAAGTTTAATGCATCTCATTTTCTGCTCCTGAGCTGCCTGCAACCAAGCCGACCTGTTGCTTCCAGAGTCTGCATTTCCTATGCCTGACTTCCATTTGCAGCTGTTCACACTCTGCATCATGGATACAGGGCCAAATCACAAAAAACCCCAATAATCTTGTGTAACTGTAGTTTATGACAAAAGCTTTGCTGTCAGTGACCCACAGTGGGGTTTGCTGAGGCTCCGTTGAGCTGAAACATCTCAGGTACTACAGCTGTGCTTGTACGTGCCCAGCTCTTCTGCTCGTGTTGTAAGCTGAGCTGCTGGGGTTTTTGTGGACAGAATCTCAACCTTTCTTGTGGTCTTGATGGCAGGAAGGTGGGAGCATCCAGGGCTTGTTGCTCCTGGCCGATGTTGTGGTCTCCTCAGGGCTTGGTGTCACCTTGTCATGGAAGGCAGGACAAGGAGCTGATGCTTTCAACCTTGATGACCAGATACACATTAAAGGTAGAAACCTGGATTTTAAATCATATTGTTTGTGGATCTGGCCGTATTATCACACACAGAATCACAGAATGCTCTCCAAGAGGCAAGTCCTTGGCTTGTTTGTTTTAGGCTGGAGAGGGTGATTTAGGACTTTGGGATCTAACCACACATCTCTGTTCTGCAAACTGGTTGAGTTGGCAGGGATGAGGTGGGCAAAGTATTTCTGTGAAGTGCTTATCCTGATAGTCCCCTGCCCTTCAAAAGCATATGCCCTTCATCACAAAATGTAGGTCTTCAAGATGTTTCTTACAGTTTAGCTGATAGTTCTCATCCTACCACCGAGGAGCGATGCCAGAAATAGTCTGTGTTCTCTACCCTGCAGATCCCAAGCAGCCGGTTCTGCATTGCCTCAAGCCTTTGGGTGGGTGGTGTTTCACCAGGGAACTAAACTATAAACAGGACGTGGAGTTTGGATTTACTAAAACCCTGCTGTGAATAAACCCAACTTCATGTGCTGAAGGTGACAGCTGTTGCACTGGGGTAGCCTCTCTGTTTCATGCAAGTGTTTCTTGGATATTAGGCTTCTCCAAAGTGAACATCCTCTGATTTTTCTGTTTATTACATATCTGGCCCTAAAACATCTCCCCTTAAAGTGACAGGAGCCAAACTCATCCCTGCTGGATGTGCACAGTGCTCCAGGGGAGTTACAGCTGCACTTGGCCAAAATATTGCTCATTGGCAATGAAAGGTGAAATGTTAGGGGAGAGCTGTGTAAAGTGGGACTAAAATATAGAAAGACTCCCTTGAAATTGAAACTAAATGTAGGTTATGTGGGAAAAATCTTGATTTCTGGCTGTCTTCTCCGAGGAGAAATAAAAAGCACCTAAATGCAACAGAGTAAGGTCTATTGCAGGCTGGTAGACTTTAACATAGAGGGGAGAAAAAACCAAACCAGAGTACTAACACAGCTTTCCTCAATGCGTCGTGTGTTTGGATGCAAGCCCATGGATGTTTCCCTGTCTGGAGGAGGTAAATTGTTTTATCTGCTTTAAGGATTTTCTTCTAGTGTCTGAAATTCTGAGCTGTCTTGATCATTTGCTGCTCCTCGTTGCAGCCCGAGCCGCCTGCTGTCAGTGCTCTTGCTCTAGCAACATTATCTTCGTGACTGCAAAGAGCTGCCTTCTCTTTAAATCTCGCTTTTACCTTCCTTTGCCTTCTGACTGACAGACTCTAATGAGCAGGAGCGTGTGGTAGTGCCCTGTATAGGCAATGGTCAATAAAAACAAATTGCTTTGTACAGAAGAGGTAATAACACAGCTTGTATTGGCACAGCTGATCCTGATACCGGGGTCCTCACTTAGACAAGGGCTTTCATGTGTGTGAAGTAATAAATGCATGTCATCCTTGTTTTTTCTCTCCTTCATCAATGAGAAATAATGTAAGTTGGGGTAACACTGTGTTCTTGTGACTCTTTCCTCCTGTGGGATATTTTTAGTGGGGTGATAGAGTTATAATGCATGAGATGGCTTTTGTATTACTGAAAAGAAGTAAACAGGGCAGACAAGGCGAGGCTGTTAGAGTGCTGGTAGGTGACGAAGGTGGGGATCAAAATGGACAGGATGGCTTAAAACTTCTTTTTCTGCTCCCTCTTGGGATGATTGTGCTGAACTTGGCAAGAGACTTGCAGCATCCTCAATGTTAACGACATGGGCCTCCTGTGGCAAGGGTAAATATAGTAATAAGGGGGTTTTTTTGTCCCTGAGGACACTGTTCTGGGCTGCTCATCTTCTCTCTTCAGTCCTGAGTCATTTTTGTAGGGTGGCACAATATCCCGTTGGCAGCCTGTACCCATTCACCGCAGGGGGTGGAATTGCAGTTGTTGGTGCCGCGGCGCCGCTTGGGCTGTTTTGTTCTTCTTGGACTGTTTTGTTTTGCAGGAGCTCTGTGAGGTCAGGAGGAATCCCACACTTTGTATTGATCTGCGTCTCTTGGGAGAAGCCAAACTTGTTCGTTTTGGGATGGATCTGGTACCAGGAGGCTGTAGCCAAACTGGAGGGGCTACAAAGAACAGCTGCAGTGACTGAGACCAGAGACCTGGGCAGTGACAGGAGATTACAAGAATTAAAGCTCTAAGCCTGACTAAGTGATGATTAAAGAGAGCCGAGAAGATGTAGCACATGACAAAATGGTTGCGGGGGGGGAAACCACAGAAATGGGTGGGGAGTTAATTAGAGTGGCTCAAGGGCTGAGCTGTGGAGAGGTGAGATGAGATGAAATGAAGGCAGAGGAAAACAAGATGTTAGGAGAAACCTATTGCCAATGAGATGGGTTTGACTGCAAACAATCTCCCTGGAGGAATGGAGGCAGTTCTCTGTTGTTTTAGATAACCAACACTAGACTGGACAAATCACTGCTAAATATACTGTGGGGAATGACCCCTTATCGGCTGAGAGCTGAACTGAATGTCTGGGTTGGTCTTTTTCTATTTGCTTATCCTTGTGTGAAGTATATTGTGTGCATAATTTCTGGTTTGGGGGTTCATTTTTGTGTCACTACTAAACCTTGTAGATGCCTTGAGTGAGTTTGGCTGCTCCACAGGAGAAACACAAGTCCTCCGTTAAAATGAAGCCAGTATGTGTGTGCCCTAATCTATATTCCTGGTAAATCAGGGTTTTAACTGTTGTTGCAAAAACCGAGCAGAAATATCTGCTGGGATTTACCGAGCACACGATGCCCATGTGTTGCCATGAATCAGAGCAGCCTTGTGGGAGGCAACGGTTCGACCTGTTATGGCAATGAAATTGGAGAAATAGCTACAGGACGATTTTGTATGTATGAGTGTTTTGGGTTTGGTTTTTAATGTAATGATCGCAGGGCAGGGTTTGGGTGGACAGACATCACTGCTGACAGCGCCGTTTGCTCACCGAGCTCGCGAGAGACCTGTGGCTCATCTGCAAACCAGAGCAGCTCAGCAGTGACAGGTCCTGGGGCTGCTCCACGGCAGCAGCCGGGCTCCAGGTACTGAGAAGCTGACGATCCAACGTGACTCATGAGGAATCTTTGGAAGAAGTTGACTTCCCACTGGTCGTGGCATGAAAAACACAACTGCAGTGGTTCCCCTGGGCCTGCCGGGAGTGCCTGCAGCTCAGCATTGCACGGAGACAGACACCGAGCGACCGTCAGAGCGAAGATTTGGGCAGGAAAGCGGGCAGCTGGCAACCTTCCCTGTATTTTGAAGGCTCTATGTATGTATGTTTTGTATATATGTGTATCTGTATAAAGGCAGCAAAGCTTCGTTCTTGTCCAAACCCCAGTCTTGCAGTTTTAGGGACGCTTTTCCCAAAGTGATTTTCTTTTCCAGTAAGAACGTCTGCTGAAGCTGGTGAGCGATGCTCCATAACCTCGCACAGTGCCTGCAGGGACCAGCCCCTGCAGCCCATCCTTCAGCCCTGGCAGTGCCGGTGGATGCTGCAGGACGTCTTTGCTGCAAAATCTGCTGCTGCCTCTGCGACTGATCTTATCTCACGCAGACACAGCCGCGCAGCTTGGTTATTGCAATGAGGAGTCTTTATTTTCTGCCCCTGAACAAACGCCCTGCCTGATTTAGTATCGAGCCTTGTTTGAATGCTCCAAGCAGCTGGCCTGCGGTTCCTGCACTGCAGAATGAGTGTGGCAGGAGCAGAAAAAGAAGGTGGTTTCCCTGTTGCCAGCTGTGATTTGTGATGTGCCACGAAGGAAGAGCTCAGCACCTCCTCCGGCTTTGGCTTTGTCTCAGCCAACTGCTCGCTGCACAGGGCGGGCAATGGGAGAGCAGCTGCTGCCTTCACCACAGCCGCCCTCTCCAGGTTCCCACATCAGCGTAACAATTACAGCCCTGGAAGCTGCAGAAAGAATACAGTTTTTTGAAAAATATACTAGAATTTAACAGAAATTTAATAGCATGGCAAAGTGGAATGCTCAGCGCGTTGCCTGCGTCTCGGTCTTGAACGGCAGCTGGACATGTGGCCTTGGCATCCTGCTGATCTCCAGACCTTCCTCCGCGTTCACCAGCATCTGCGCTTCTGTTTCCTGGGGAAAGAGCCTGCAGGGCACCATTCCCTCTGCCATTCTCCCAAACCCTGGTGTGTTTGGTTTCTGTTGTGTTCTCTCTGAAACCGTGCTGTGTATTGGCACTAAAATGCTCTGATAGCTGAAATTTATAGTGGTGGTGGCCAGTACGGCTGCTAGAGTTCAAACCTCAGTGTTTTGGGTTATAAATCTTGATTTCTGAGGCTTTGTTACTTAGTTTTATATAGCTTAGTTATTAAAACAGTTAGGATGGTAACTTGCTTGGTGTTTGCTGTGGCCCACAGTGAGACCAGGAGCTCGTCAAGCTTGACAAGAGCTTCAGTGAATGCACTGGTTGGTGAGCTGGGAGCTGTGGAGTCCCGCTCAAAGCTGCCCGCAGCCCTGAAATCAGCACACAAGTGTGTGAAACTGTTGTAATCTGAGGTCAGGGTGATGTTTGTGATTGTTGCACCAGGATGTTGAACTCACTTTACCGGCATTTCTTTTTTTCCCAAAACCTCTCAAAAAGCAACTATTTTGCTGGTGTTCTGTGCCAGCAGTGACCACAGCTCGTCTGGTGGAGCAGCCAGCGCTGATGCCAATAATTTCTTTGGCTCTTTTTCTAACTGAGTCAGATCCCTTAAGCATTAACCTTAAAATAGCCGCTATTTTTGTAGTTGATATAATTAATCTTGTGGGTGTGTGTATGTTCCTTGCCCATCCTAAGCTTTGAGGCTTCACCACTCCCCTGCTGCCTGACTCCCTGCTTTGGCACGAAAAAGCTCTTAGCAAAACTTGGCTTATTCACCAAAAAGCACAAAACAGGGGCTGTGTGCGCTCTGCTTAGCGAGTTCAGTGCCAGGGGAAGGCTGTTTGCCTTTGCTGCTGCTGTCCCCAGTGACAGATTCCTCGTTGACGTGGTCAGTTGTTTCTGGAGCACCTTTTCCATCTGCTTTCACATGGGTGGCTGTGGAAGGGGGACGTTCACAAGCCAGTGGGCCTGGGGGTGACGCTGGCCACAATGACAGCAGTGACGGATGGATGGATGCGTGGGTTTAGCGATGCACTAAAAAAAAAGGGTTGGTGAAGCCTGAAGCATCAATGGACCCTGCGTGGGGCCTCATCCGTGCCTGGGATGGGAGGAGAGGCAGAGGATGGATCCATTGCCCAGCTCAGCCCATCCCCTGCCTCTTCCCTCCCCATCCCAGGGCAGCTCCTGCATCAATGCACATCCAAGAGTGCAAGTGTGGGGCACTGAGTCCTGCCCCATCCCCAATTTCCAGCCCCACCGGTGACCCCAGCCATGCCCAAGGTGGGGTCAGGAGGATACAGTGCTTTGGCCATGTTATAACCCTGATTTTTCAGGTCTGAGCACATCAGAAGCAAAGCAAGCGCACTAGAGCTGGGGTGCTGAACCTCGCTGCTTCCTCACAGTGCTATTCCCACGAGGTGGCTGTAATCCTGACAATTAAATCAACGCGGATGCATTGGGGAAAACCGCTGTGATGGTGTCTGAGGATGCTTTATTATAAGAAACACACGCAGCGTAGCGAGCCCACGCGGAACAAAGGCTGCGTGACTGAGCCTGACGGACTTGCTGTGTCCTGGGGAAAAAGAGGTCAGTGGTTTTATTAAACGCTTTAAAGTAAATACCCGAGGAAGGAAGAGCTTTCTGCAGACACAGGCTTGGCCGCGCAGCCCACGCAGCTCCCAGCTTTTGCAGTCAGAGCATCCTCAGATCCCGTCCCAACCTCCAGCGCTGGCGTGGCAGGAGAGGCAGCAGCTTCCCTATAAGCAAGACCCAGCTCCGACAGCAAATATCACCCAGGGAATGATCATTTCCATGGCAGCGCATTGCAATATGGTGAACAGACGGCGGATGCACCGCGAGCAGCGCACGCTTAATGAAAAAGCCAGCCCGAGCTGCAGCCTCGGTGGCGGTGGGGAATGTGAGCGCTGCCGGGGCTGCAGGGGTGTTCTTCAGATGGGAAACACGGTGGGATTTGCAAAGCAAAACCTCTCTCAAGGGCTGGACCTGGTTGGATTTTCCTCACTGAGCAAACAACCCGGCTCTCTCCCTGGTGCACTGACCGCGTTCAGCTGGACGGAATGGTTCTGGGCCCTGGTCACTGTTCAGATTTCAATCCCGCCAGCCCCAGGAGTCTTTCCGGGCTGGGTTGGTGTTCCTCTGGCTGTAGAAAAGTCACTGCCTCCCAGAAAATGCCACTAGTGGTGTTATTTAAGCAATAATGGGGTTAAAGCTAATAATGAGGAAGAGAAAGTGACTGGCTTGCACAGTTTCCAATTACTTTTCTCCTCTCGTCTGTGTGATCTGAGCTCTCTCTTCAGTGTTCCCCATGGTGGAGGCAGGGTAGAGTTTTAAATAGTATTAAATGTCCTTAACATCAGTTTTGCATCAGCAGGGCTTGTGCTAAAATGCCTGTGCTGCACAGGGAAGGTTTGGGATGTTGGCCTTGCTTTTCACCCCAGCGGGGCGTGGGGCACCCCTGCTGCAACACCCTTATAGCCCAGTGACACATAAAGGGAAATAGTGCAAAAAAATCAGTACTTTGCTGATGGGCGGCCAGGGAAAGGGCTGCACAGACCATTTTGCAGAAGGTTTGGTGACCAAACTGAAATCCAGTGGGGCCTGCGCCTGAGCTGTAAGTGAGCCTTTGTCCCTAAAAGCTGTGCAAATATTGGTGGTGGCTGCGAGGGATGCAATGCTGGAGGGAAAACAGGAGCCTTGCAGGGTTCTCATGGTCGTGTGCTGCGAATCCCCCGTTGCTCGGTGCTGTTCCTCCTGCTCGTCCCCTGGGTTCGCTGCTGCTGGGTGCCCCAGCTGGGACGTGGTGATGGTGTTTTTTTACTCTTCTGCCTTAATGAGCTTGTTTGCAAAAGGCTGGGTGATGGAGGACTATGCATTTCAGAAACATCTACCTGGGGAGTGTATCCCTGGAGGGGTGAGTGTCAGGCAACCTGGCTGGTAAAAAAAAGGTGCAGGGACCAGTGTTGTTACCAGCTGTGCTTCTTGTCTCCTTTGCAAATAGCCCCGTGTGTTTTGTGCTGGGCTTTCTGCAGCCTTGCAGACAGGTTTTACTATATCCCAGCACAGATTGTTTTGTTCCCTCCTTGGTTGCTACCACAAAGGTCCAGGCGTGCCTGGGCAGCTCCGGCGAGGCCTTCGTTGCATCATAGGTGGGAAGAAAACCGTGTTTATCGCGTGCATCACTACAGCTAATGAATGTGTGCACACATGCACAGAGAGCTTTTGCATAAAGCCCTGCGTGGTTTTGAGGTGGGAACGAGCTGAGTGCCACTGCTTTTAGCGCCGGCATGGTTTCCTGGCTGTGCCGCAAACCCGCCGTGGGTGTAATCCGTGGGGTTTTTGAAGGGGTTGAGCTTGGTCTCTGTGTGCATGCTGCAGAATGATTGAAGGCTCACAAGAGTCCTGAGGATCCTGGGGTGAGAGGCAGGGACCTGCCTTCAGCTGGGGGCACCCAGGAGGTGGACGATGCTTCTACCATTGAGGGTGTGGGCGTCCCACCAAGGTCACCCCAGCTCTTGACCTCCCCTCGCTCCCCATCCTCCCACTGCCCATCAACCTTCCAGCCAGGACCAGGATCTCCAGCGACGGGGGGGACTGGCAAAACCCCGGCTGAGCATCACCCCCTTTTCCCCCTTTCCCACCGCCCGACATTTTCCCCGGGTTTTCCCCGCCGATCCCTGCGCGGCGGCTCCGGAGGAGGTGGGGGCGGTCTGGGATCCCCCTCCCCACCCGGGGACCCCGCGGTTTGGGGCGGTGGGGCCGTACCGAAGCCCCCCCTCCCTCGGCTCCATCCCGCAGCGCGGGGCGGGGCGCACCGCCCCAACCCGCCCCTCACCGCCCCTCCGCGCCCCCGCAGCGCGCCCGCGGCCGCTCCGCGCCTGGCGGCGGAGGGCGGGGAGGCTGCGTGTAACCAGGGCCACGCACACACACGATCGCGCACACGGGGCGGCCTCGCCGCTCGCCTTTGCGGCCAAACCCCGGCAACAAAGACACCCACCCCCCCGCTCCCCTCCCGGCCTCGCTGCCCGTCCCCTCCGCGGGATGTAGCCCGGCCGGGAGCTGCCACCGAGGCCCCCCCCGCCCCTCCATGCCCCCGCAGTGAGGCCGGGAGGCGGCTCTGCCGGGGCTGACGGCGCTGCCGGCCACCATGGGGAAATCCAACAGCAAGTTAAAGCCTGAAGTTGTGGAGGAGCTGACCAGGAAAACGTACTGTGAGTAAACGAGGGGGGCATGGGGGGGCCGAGCCACGGGGATGCTGCCGGAGGGGCTCGGCGGTTGTGGGGAGGCGGTGGGGCCGTCGTTGGGGGGGTTGCTGGGGTCCGCGGTGCCGGCTCCGGCCTCTTCCCCCGGCTCGTCCCCGCGGTCGCAGCGCAGAGCTGAGATTTGTGCGGGCAGCGGCGGGGCCGAGCCCCGGGGGAGGGCGCAGGCTCGGCCGGGCTTTGTTGCAAGAATTCCGAGATTAGCCGGGGAGGATGAAGAAAACCCACAAGGCAGCAGAGACAAGGAGAAGGGTAGCAAGCCGGAGAAACGCTCTGTTTTCTTATAAAAGCAATTCTCCGTGGCCTGTTTCTAAGGCTCCGGTAACCGTGGGACAAGGGCCGCATCCCGCCCACCCGGAGCGATGCGCCGTCCTTTGCTGACCCCCCGTCCTGCTCCGAGCATCCTTCCCCTGTCTGGCCCTGGGGTGTCACCGCCGGGCGGGTACCCAGGGACCGGCCGTGGTGTCCTCCCCTCACCAGGCAGCTTCTCCCTAAATGGGGAGCCAAACCGTCTGGGTGGTTTTTGAAGTTTGGGTGCGTTAGTTGGAGGGGTTTCCTTTGTTATTATCCTCTGAAGCGGAGAGAAGATTCTGACATCAGTGACTTTCATATTTTTGTATTAGTATCTCAGTATTGGTTTAATAACCTGATTTTCTAAGTGATTTGCCTTCCCCTTGAACCTCCACTGTAATCTTATTAACGTGACTAATGCCTGAGCCATCCAATTTTAGCAAAATCAGTTTGTTTTGTTTTGTTTTTTCTGAAAGATGCACAAAGGAAACAAAGGCTTTGGTGGTTCAAGTTTACCTCTCTGCTCCCAGGTCCAAGATATTCCCCCTTTGCCTCAGAGAACTGCGAACGTGTAGCAGACCTGCGAGCTCTCCCCGCTGTCATTGCTGCAGTCCCACGGCAGTGCTTACCCAAAAAGGCAATAGATTAGGATGCAGCAAGTTCTCCCATACGGAGAAGAGGCAACACTGGTGCATTGCACAACCCTACACGCGGGGTTTGCTCTCTCATTGTGGCACAGGCAGGTTGCGGGGAGCATGTCTGCATAACCAAACTCTCAGTGGTGGTAGGAGAGGTTGGGGTACCCGGGCTGGGCTTCCTTGAAGGGGCTCGGGGAGAAGAAATGGTGCGAATGTGGCAGTGCAGGCTGGGCACAGACCCTGGCTGGAGCTGAGCCTGGGTTTTGGTGTCCTCGCTGCAGCTGTGACCCACGGCGGTGCAGCCGTGCTGGGACGGGTACGGTTATTGCCGTGCTGCGGTTGCCTGCTTGGTTTGCGCCCACCGTGATGATCCGATGTCTGATGGAGAGGGATTTGGGCAGAGCCGGTCCTGGCACAGCCTGGTCTGCTGGTGATCTGTGTGCTGGGCGTTCTGCACCCCAGGGGGCTCCTCGCTGCATGGGGAAGGTGTTAACCCCAGTGGGGCAGATGGGCAGCGATGTCCTGTGTTCTACAGGCAACTGATGCCAAACAAACACAGCGCTGGTGAAACCATCACCTGCGAGAGCAGGGATGTCTCATTTGCTCAATGAGGCCAGCAGGGGGTCATTGCCTTTTGGATCACTTTATTCCCAACTTTCTGCTCCTCTCTCTTGGGCGCCCTCACCTTCCCACCACACCCCCCCAAGGAAAGACTCCAGTTCTCTGATGGCTCCCTCAATGAGTTCCTGGCCTGCCTGGGGTTTTCCCTGCCCACTCCAGGCCTCCCGCTGCCTCTTTATTGAAGTGGACTGGACCTGTGTGCCCAGGCAGCCGTGCCGTGGGGCAGCACGTGGCCCTTGGCGTGGCCGGAGCCCGCTGCAGCATCCCAACGTGCCCCGGCAGCGCCGTACCTGTCAGGGAGAGCCGTCGTTAATACCAGGCTCTGTTTGTTGATCTCTGCTCGTTGTGCCTCTCTTCTCCAGGATTAATTACTTCTGCTGAGTGTTTCTGCCCCTTTTCTGCAGCTGTCAAGGCGAGCGCGCGTTCCCTTGTCTGGCAAAGCGCTTCACAGGGCCCTCGCAGGCATGTCTGAGAGCCTCTGATTTATCTTCAGACCCTGGGAGATTGGAAAGATTCATTTCCTTCTGGATTTGGGGGAATCCGGGCAGAGGGGATGCGGGTAGGAGTGCAGGGTTGCACCGAGCACAGTGGCTACGGACCAGCTGGAGCAGGGGACAGTTGTACCCGCGAATCCATGGCATTCTCAATGATTTCTGGTCTGCGCCGGGGAGGTTTTACTCCACAGCACTGTGGTGTTTCAGCATCTTCCTGGCAGACCAGCCATGACCACCCTTTGAAGAGCATCC
Source organism: Patagioenas fasciata (assembly GCF_037038585.1). Classification (NCBI taxonomy): domain Eukaryota; kingdom Metazoa; phylum Chordata; class Aves; order Columbiformes; family Columbidae; genus Patagioenas; species Patagioenas fasciata. The sequence goes on from NC_092539.1 coordinate 7,209,267, forward strand.
CTGGTACGTGGTGCCCTTCCTGCCAGCTGGGCCTGCTTGGTGCATGGTGCTGCTTCTGCTGCTGTTACAGCACATCTGGCCAGATGTCTCTGGGAGCCTGTAACTGGCAGCTAATGATGGGGACCTGCTTTTGTCCCAGGGAGGTTCCCAGGGCGGTGAGAGCTGTGGCTGCGCTACATGAAAGGTTCCTCCCACAATGGGATTTACTTCCACTACGACATTTTCTGTTCGTGTGATTTCCAGACAAAACGAAGCAAATAACAAAAATCCCCTTCTTGGTTCTGCAGGATCGGTGGGATGGGGAGATTTCAGCCTCTCTCCCTGCCCCATGTGTCTTTTCTGCAGATTTATCACATCTGTGGGACTACAGAGGACACACAGCCTGTGTCACGTCCCCTCGATGCTCTTCTAATGCTTGGTGGCTTATTGCATCCCCTGGCCACTGTCCCCTGTCCCCTCTCGTCTCTCCATCTCCTATTTCTGGCATCTCCAGCCATTCTTTGGTAGCAGGGTTGCCGTCAGCAGCCTCCATGAGATGCAAGCATTATTTTCCTGCAGTTATTCAGAGCAAGTTGTCCTGGGTCCTGCTGGGAACCGGCCACGGAAGGGCAGGAGCCTGGAAACCTCGTCTGCTGGCTCCTCTTCCCACTCCACTCCTGACTTACAGTGCCAGGGGCCAGATTTTAATGGCACTTGGACACCTGAAGACGCAGAAGGACGTCTGAGGGCTCCTTCAAAGCACCGGCTGCCCAAGTCCTGTTGGTTTGGACCCATCACCGTGGGCCTTTCCGCATCTCCAGGCACCCGAGTGCCCAGGAATACCTGGCAGTGCCAACCTCACCTGTGTGCACAGGCCAGGCTGGGGCTGCGTAGGAGCGTACAGGAGAAGCCAACGCTGAGCGGTGATGATAATAATGAATAATAAATTATGTAATTCTTTGTACTTCCATAGTGCCTTTCATCCAAAAGTGCCTTATAATCATTAATTTATTAATCTTTCTGATGCCTTGTTGAGGTAGCTTGGAGATGCTGTTTTGTCCCAGGAGGTGATAATGCCCAAGACTTGAAGGAACCACCATCCTGGATTGTGTCTGCCAGCCTCTCTTTGGTGGGGATTTAAGCCTGGGCTTAACTTGGGCCAGGTGCTTGGGGCTTATGGCCGTGCTGGGATTTGGGATTGCATTTAAGAGCCTTGCGGGGTTGTGGTCAAAGCATTCTGCTGAGCTGGAGATTTGTGAAGGTCCTGGAGTATCGCTGCTCCCTGCAGCCCGGATAATGTTGTGTAAAGTGCACGTGTGCGGGTGCAGAATATGTGTCGTGGGTGCAAATCACTCGACGTGGGCTCCTTTAGAGAAACTTGGAGGGAAGCGCGGTGCTGAGTATCCCAACCCACAGCAGCGCTCCCGGGCCAGCCCAGCCGCGGCGTCAGCAACCCTTAAAATCACGAAACAGGCTTAAAGTTTTGAGGTTGTTTCACAAGAGCTCATTTTTTAAGTCATTTTGGGGTGAATTGGATTCCAGGGTTCACTTTTCATAACTATTTCCCAGGTCTGGAACTACTAAAACTGTATTATTTTATTGCCGGCTGCAGTAGCCCTGCGGTCGGGCACGCTTGCAGCCATGCAGGTGCAGCAGCATCACCGCTGGGATCGGGCACAGGGTCGGGGTGATGATCCCGGTGCTCTGGAGGCCACGGTGAAGCTCCGGTGAAGGCGTGGGAGCCGCGGCGAGGCTGCCAAAGCGATGCCCGTGGCGCTGGGAGGCCCGGGCTGCAGAGTGGGCGTGCGGAGAGGAAGATGCTCTTTTCCCAAGAACTGCATCCCACCCACTGGGATCTATTTTGTGGATTTTCAGCTCACTCTGGCATCATCATTTTCTGCTCTTTTACAATAAGCCGCAAAATTGGCTCTGTTGCTCGACAGTAATGCACTGAATTAATGGGCATTAGTTTAAGAACAAACTATAAACATATTGATTTGTAGTTACAGGGGTGCGCGGTGGTGGGTTGAATTATGCGGGAAAGGAAAGAAAATTCACCGATTGCAGCAGTTTTAAGGCAGGAAAATGGGTCGGTTCCTTGCTGGGTGCACTGGCTGGGGTTTGCTCCGCCATGGCACGCCGGTGCCGGGAAATGTGCTGGTTTGGGTGGTGGGCAGGGGCACAGGAGGGACCGCGGTGGCTCCCCGCTGCTGGTTTATTTTTAGCCTCCTGAGTGCTTGGCCCCGGGCGCTGGGTTTCTCTGCCAGGTTGGTTTGTGTTGAAATCCCTCCTGTTGCTCATCCGGCAGAACGCGGGGATCGGCTGGCCAGGTGGTTCCGCACCCGTTAGCCCTTGATGGCAAATGATGGGTGAAATACTTAAAGCCCCAAAGGCAGGGTCTGGCAACTGCCTGTGCTTGCTCCGTTTGGCCCTACAAACACCCACTTTGGGGCTGCCCGTGCAGAGGAATGGTGGGAGCCCCATGGGAGAGGGGTGGGTGTCATGGACACCGAGGTGCTGTGCTTGGTCTGTAAATTTGGGGTTGGGCTGCTGCTGGCCGGTTGACCTGGTGAGCATTCCTGCCCGCTCTGAGTGCTCCCAGCCTGTAATGGGATGTGCAGGAGCTCAAAAGGGAATTTTCTGGGGGGAGGAGGATGGCACATACCCAAGTACCCTGGAGATGTGCTGGGGATGTAGCGCAGAGCGGCTCTGCCGTCCCATGCCAGGCAGGGTGCCCTGGGGAAGGGCGATGGGCAGGATGTGCCGGAGGGATGCCTGGGGTCTGGTTTTGGTTTGGGGCCTGTTTTTGTTTGGTTTGGGGCCTGTTTTTACCGCAGCTGCCTGTAACCCAGAGCTGCGGTGGTGGCAGCAGTGGTGCAGGTCCCCTGCGAGCTCCCTGGGGACCTGATGTGCTGGCTCTGGTGGGCTGGAGCCATCTCCAGCCCCTTCCCCAGGGAGACCCCAACCTGTTCCGAGCGAATCTCATGTCTGGGCACCCCAAGTGCACGTGGGCCTGGCGCTCCATGGGTAGGTGTGAGCACAGCAAGTTTTGGGGTGTCTGTGCAGTGCCCAGGAGGTGTTTGCAGTGCTGGGAAGGGGAAGATGTGACCCAGGGCCCCTTGGGCTCCCTCTGCGGCAGAGCAGAGCAGCTGTCCCTGCCTTCTGCTGCTCCAGCATCAGAAGAATCACATTTCATTTATCCCCTGACATGTTAATGGATCTGCTTAACCACTCTCCTGACCTTTGCTGCTGCCGCTATAATTAAGGCTGTGAAACAAGAAGCTCTGAAGGCATCAAAGGAAGCGGCTGCTTCAGGGAGTAGCCCACAGACGTGCTTGTTCCGTTATCTGGGTGACATTTGTGGGGTTGCTTTGTTCATCCCTCCGCTCCTCGTCCTCTTGGGTCTCCTGGGGAGCTGGATGTGCGGGGAGCGGGGTCCGTGCCCGGGGACAGGGCTGGCCGGGGGATGCTCAGCCCGCGTCGCTCCCATCACCACTGCTGCTCTCCCCACCTCCTGCGCCTCGTTCTCCCTCTAAGGCACCTTTTTGGTTTCTACGTAGAAGGAGAGGGCTGCCGGCGCTTCACCCACCCATGTTTCTCCGGCATCTCCTCGTGGATGGCTGGACCCTGTGGAGATGCCCTGGGTGTCTGTGTTGCCCCCCGTAGAGGAGCAGGTGTTCGGTACCTTCGGCAGCCCCCGGCACAGCCCCATCGGGGAGGGGGCAGAGGGGGCCCTGCTGCCAGCGAGGGTTTGTCCTGCAGCCTCCTCCTGTCCTTCCCTCGGCTCCAATGCCTGAGTCAGAGAGACTTTCCTCCCCCTGCCTGCGCTGAGTCCACAGGGGAGTTTTCTCCTCTTCCCCAGGACAGGAATTGCTCTGTGGGTTGGGGGCAGCACCTTGGAGCCCCAGGCGATGCCAAAATCCCTGTGGCCAAAGCGGGGATGGAGCAGGACATCGCTGTCCCCGGCATGGCGAGGGCACGGGGGCAGCACCGGGGATGCTCTGCCCTGCCCTGGGGCATCGCTGCGTCAGCTCCTGGGGAAGCCGGGATTAAATCCAGCCCAGGATAAACCTGCCGCAGCCACTGGCTCCTGCTGTGGGTGTGTTTCAGTCTGATTCATGAATTCCCAAACGAAGGCAGCTGTCCTTTGCCCTTCCTCTGCTGCCTTTGCTGCAAAAAGCGACTGCTGCTTTTTCCCTGAACCCAATTTCCAGAGCCTAATGTTGGGCCCTTAAATATTTAATAAAGTCTTAAAAGGATTTTAACTGCATATTGGCTTTCCTGTTGGTACCAGCCCCGGGGGAGATGAGAACAGAGCTGCTCAGGGACCTGTTTATCCAGTCTGGGAGCAAGACAGACCATTAATGGCAACCGCTGGCGAGAAGAGTGCCAAACGCACACGCAGTTCACTCCGCATGTTGCTTTGTATCTCAGCAGTAACAAATGACACCAATTACAGCGTCGGGCTTGTGCTCTGAACGTCTCGGAGGCTCCCGGAGCCGCCGTTGTCTGTGTCTGATGGCGCAAGAAGCCAAATTGGGCAAGTTGGGGAGATGGGCGAGCTGGGATGGGGATGTCCTGCACCGACAGGTAGGCAGCTCTGGCTGTGGTGGTGCCCGCATGGGGAGGCTCCGACGTCCCTTTGCGATGAGATGCTGCGGGGACACGTACCCGTGTGGGGACATCCCCGGCGCATGGGTGACGGGGCTGGGAGCAGGGACTGGGCGCTGCCAGGGTGCGCAGGGCGGAGATGGGGCGCATGTGGGTCGGGAAAGCTGCGGCAGGTCACCCCCGGGAGCAAAAGCAAATGTCGTGGGCAGGCTGTGCTGTGAGCCCCGGGGCTGGTGTGCGGTGACCGCGGGCTGATTCTGCGGTGGGTGTTTGCTCCAGCCCTGGTGCTGACCCCCAAATCTGGGTCCCAGGGGCAAGGACTGAAATCCAGGTGCGTGAACATGCTACTGAGCCCCATCGCCCGCTCGGCAGGGAGTTCATAACAGGTGAATATTAACATTGTGATGATGTTGAGAGTGGAGTTTGTAACAGATTTATGTGCAGACAACTCTTAAATGCCTGTTTTGCAGTGGTGAGGGGTGGAGTGTGTTGGGCACAAATTGCAGGGTGCGTGGGGTTCACCCCGGAGCTCCGTGGTGTTTTACGCATGAGGGGCTGATCAGCTCATGCATCAGCACCCCCGTCATTTCCGCATCAGCACCCGCGAAGTTCACGCATGAGCACACAATTAATACACATACGAGCGCACAATTAATTTCCATATGAGCGCCTGGCTGATTTGTGCATGAGTGCCCTGTTAATTTGCACTGGATTGCACGCTGGTGAACACCCTGTTGGTTGATGCATGGGTGCCCAATTAATTGGTGCATGTGCCCCAAATGAGTTTGCGCCTGAGTGTCCAATTAATTTCTGCATGAGCACCTGATCCATTCACACCTGAGCATGCAATTAGTTGCATGCACAAGTGTGTTATCTACTAATTACTCTAATTTACGCAGAAGTGCCCAATTAGTTCATGCAGGAGTGGCCGGTGAATTTACGGGTGAGTGCTCAATTAGTCCCTGCATGAGCACCCGATAAATTCATGAATGGCCCAAAACTTTATGCATGAGCACCCAGCTGGTTCATGCATGAGTGGCCCTTCCATTCATGCCTGAGCACCTGGGTAGTTCATGCATGAGCACCCAATTGGTTCACTCAGAAGCACCCAAATCATTTATGCATGAGTTCCCAATTAATCCATGCATGATCACCCAATTAATTTTTGCATGAGTGCCCGTCTAGCCCAGGTGTGGGTGCACAGTTAGCACATGTATTCGTGCCCCATTAATTCGCGCCTGAGCACCCACTCTGCACACACGTGGGTGCCCAGTTTGCCCTCACCTGGGTGCTGCTTGGAGCACCCACAGCAGGTTTAGGCAGCACCAAACCTGGAGGGGAGCCCCAGCAAGGGGTGGGATGCTGAGTCCCCTGGACTGGGATGTGTGGGGGACATGTGGGGACCTCGGGAAGGAGCTGCCATGGTGAGGCTGTGGGGAAATAAATGCCGTGGGACCACCACGGCCATGTCTTGGTGGGTGATGCTGGACCAGTCACCTGATGGCCTGGCAGAGCAAGAATGCCCTGCAGCAGCTGGGGAACCGCTTGCTCTGTGCCTGGAAATAATTAACCCCGGTTTTCCTGATAAGACGGGGGTGACCGTGGCCCCGCGGGAGCAAGGTGCTGTTGTAGTGGTTGGAGCGAGGGGGATGTGCCAGGGTTTCGGGGGAGAATCCCCGCTGGCTGCTGCATGGGAATGGTGCTTGCTGAGCCTTTGGGAGCCTGAGCCCACATGAGGACAGCCCAGTGCTGTGGCACGTGAGGACAAGGTTGCGTGTCGCACTCCTTCTCAGGATCTGTCTCTGAGGCTGGGGCTCAACCCCTGCCCTTGCACAGAGTGGGGAGGGGGTGGTTGTGGGATGGGACAGCAGCATAAAAAAAGCCCCGTGGGGCTGGAGCATCGTGTCACCTCCTGTATCCCACCGTGGCCAGGAGTCCCCAGGCCATTCCAGATCCGCATGCCCCTCGTGTACTCCTTAGTGCCACCCCATCCCCGCCATGGTCCAGCGAGCACCGAGCTCCCCGTGGGCAGAGCGATGGATGGGGATTTGCAGTCCCAGGTCCTTCCTCTCCTCCCTGCCTGGTAAGCACAAATTAACAGGCTTGAGCACTGATTAACCAGAACCGTTTCTTGCTGCAGTGGCAGCTGGGTGGTGGGAAGAGAGGGGGCATGCGAAGGGCGGGTGGTGATGGAGCTGTCAGTCCTTGCCTGTGCTGTTGGGGAGTGATGGAAACGTGGGGGAAGAGGGTTGAGGGTTTTTTGGGTACCGATAGCTGGGAGGAGGGGGCTGGGGGCTGCTCACAGCGCAGCCCCATGGGGCAGCCTCTGCCCCTCTGTGTGGCATGAGACGCGTGGCCAAAACCCTCCTCCAGCTGAGACAGGAGCAGGAATGGACCGGCCGGTGCTGCTCTGGGATGATTGCCCGTGCTCCCTGCACCCACTGCCCGCTCCTGCCCGCGCTGCCAGCCCTGTGCTCAGCGTTTCCCCGCACTTTGCTAAGAGCAGCGGAAACAAAGATGCTGCTGGCAGGAGCTGCCGTGCAGCCTTGTACACACGGGAAAGGTGTCTGCGGCGCGTAGCCAGGGCTCCCCGGCTCGGCAGTGCCTCTTACAGCGTTGCGGTTCATAACAAATGTGAATACCCTGTCTTTATTTAGCACCGATCATCCCCAAGGATCCCAGAGCACGCTTCATCCGCTAACGAGCTGCTACGTGCGCTATTTATATCCATCCCCATGGCGGCGGCGGGAGCGGGGGTCCCTGGGGAGCCTGGCACGGCAGCTGAGCCCACCCATGGCCCCTGCTCCGGTGGGATGCAGTGATGGGGCTGCTGGGGGTCATCCCCTTGTCCTTGAGCACTCGGGGTCAAACCTGGCTGGGGTTTGTGTCACTGCAAACTGATTCGCATCAGCTCAGCATCGATGCCGGGGGGAGGGAAGTGCAGCACCTGCCGTGTGAGCTCGGTGAGCTCGGCTGGGCTCTGCACGCTGGGGAGCTGCAGGGAATGGGTCAGGGGGAGCGGAGGGACAGCCCTGTCCCTGTGCGTGTCCCCTGTCCCCAGCCCTGGATGGGTGGCTCAGCCTGGCCAGGGAGTGGCACGTCCCCGAGGTTTCCATGGCTGCAGGTCCCTGCTGCAGGGACCACACGAGTGTCCCTCAGAGCATCCCTCGTCGGTGCCATGGGAGTGTTCACACCCAGCGAGGCCACAGCAGCTGGGAAGTGGCAGCTGCAAAGTCATCATCTGTCATTCCCTGCCCTGGGAACACTCTGCCCTGGGGAGAGCGAAAATTTGGTGGCACCAGAGGGACGCACCCAGAGGCAGGTGTTTTACCATGGGCTGGCGGACAGGGCTGTGTTCCCACCCTGCAAACCCTGCAGCTGCCCCTCGTACCCGGGGCAGGACAACGGGCACTGGTACCAGTGTGCTGGAGGAGGGATGGGGCTTTGCGTGGCTCCATTCTGGGGATGCACGTTACCAATTCCCACCCCAGGAGCCCTGTGCTGGTTTTTGGGCAGTGCCTGAGTGGTCCTCTCCATCGGAAAGGCCTCTCCCAGGAGCATCACGCGGGTATGAGGGGAGCCGGCTCCATCCCGCCCCAGCCCGAGCGTGTCGTTAACATCATTTCTCCTGTACTAAAAAAAGCACAAATTTCTTAATTGTTTCCTGCTGGAGTTGAAAGGCAGCTCCTGAGCTTGAAATAGCACATTGGGGGAAACACAGCTGAACGAGAGAGCGAGCAAGAGGTGATTTGCCCAGGGGACAGCCCCAGGCTGCTGCTGTTGCCCCCTTTGCCTGCCTTGGGGGCGTTTCAGGCTCTGTCCCCCCAGCTCTCCCCGAGCTGGGATGGAGGGACACCCCGTATGCACAGGGATGCCCTCTGGCACAGCCATTCCTGCCCAGGGGGACACGGGACCAGCACTCGGCTGCGAGGCGGGGGCCGATGTGTGTGCCCCCCCGCCGCCCCTCTGCTGCCGCCTCTCGCCTTCCGCGGCCCGCGCCTTCTGCCAGACACCTTATAAATCTTTCTGATGGAAAATTGCTTTCTTTTATTTGCCATCCAAGGTAATTGGCATCTGTTGATGTGTCTTGGGTCTCTATTTTTATCAGGCGTTTGCACATTGACACATCTCCACTCCGCCTCATTATCCCAGCGCATTTCAGACCTATTGCTTTTTTATTATTATTTAGATGCACGATGCAAAGGAAATGGCTAATGAGGCCGTTCCCCCCTCCACGCCCTCCTGCTGGCACTGGTTTCCCCGCTGACATGCTGGCCGGGCACGGCTCCTGCAGTGGGACACATGGGGACAGGTGCCAGCCTCCTGCCCCGTCACTCCCCAGCATCTCACATCCCATCAGAACCTTTCCTCTGCTGAGGATATTTGCCATTGCAGCAGTTGTCCCCAGGCTGGGGACATTCAGGGTTGCCAACACTTGCCATTTTCTAACTTGTCAGGATTTGGGTGTCTCTGGAGCTGGTGAAGCTTCCTGGGGTGCTGGGATGGGTTTGATGATGTTTCTCCCCATAGTTCGGTGCCTGGGGGGATGCCAGCCCTGGGGTTGTGCCTGTGCCCACATTCACTGTGTTGGAGCCAGTGCCTTGCCCAAGCTGCCTCCAGGCAGATGTTCTGGCAGATGTGTCCAGGGATGTTTTGCCTCTGGGGAGGCGGGAGAGCAGAGCTGGATCCTCCTCAGGTGTGAACCAGCCTGACCCTGGCATGGTCCTTAACATCTTGCAGCGATGCTCATGCTGTGCTCCCCTGGCATCTTAGTGGGCTCCCCGGTTCTGGGATGCAGCAAAACTTGCAGCCCCAGCCCCATCGCCCCCCAGGCTGTGCCTTGAAGGCCGACATTTGCCTGTGGGTACCACACAGCAGTGCTGGAGCGAGCCCTGGGGCATCCCCCAGGGAAGTGGCTGATGGGAAGTGCAAACCACACCGTCATTGCTGCAAAAGTGCTAAATTCCATTCCTTTTTCTTTTTCTCTTTTCTCCCATTTTCTCTCGCAGTTACGGAGAAGGAGGTGCAGCAGTGGTGAGTGTCTGGCATGGGGGTGCGGGGCTGGCGGGCAAGGGGGTGGGAGTTGCTGGTGCTGAGCAACCCCTGCGGCTGTGCAGAGCAAGGGGTGCACCTGTTTTGGGGTGCAGGCATCAGCTCATTTTCTGGGAGACTAGAAAACAGAGTTGTTTGGTTTTTTTTCTGTGCACCTCATGTGTGGTGCACGGTGGGACTTGGCTCTGGTGTGGTGGGATGGTGCACGGTCCCTCCTCCCTGCTCCCTCCCCACTCTGGTCGATGAGGGGAGTGGGGACATGGGGACTGTCAGCTGGTGGCCATGGCTCTGGCTGGCAGGGGACAGTGCTGTCCCAATGTGTCCCCATCCATTTGTAGCAGGGCCCGCAGAGGCTGGTGGGGCCGCGGTGCCGTGCCAGCAGCACGCTCTCCCCGCATCCCCTCCGCTGAACGCAACGCCCTAGAAAAGCCACCGTTTCCCTTTCATCTTCCTATCCCACCAGTCAAGGTTTGCTTTCTTTATCTCTTTCTCTCATCCTTCCCCCACTCCCCACCGCCCCCGGTGAGTCACAGCCGCAGCAACGTGAAAAAGATGTCACCGGCACTTCGGTTTCCCACCTCGCCACCCCCTTCCCCTCCTCCTCCTCCAGCCCTCGGCCCGCTGCTGCGGGTGCCTGACAGATCTGGGCAACACATTGCATAATGCTCACGTACCCTGCGTGGTCCCTATGTGGTCCCCGTGCCCATGGAGCCATTGAGCCCCTTTCCCTGCACCCTCTGGGGTGGCACTTTGCAGCATTCAGGTCCAGCCTGGAGCTGGGACCAAAGGCTTTGAGATTTTTAAAGCACCAATGGGTTTTAGGAGCCTGTTTCAACCAGGCTCCTATTGAAAATGCCTTTAAAATAACCCCCCTGCACAGGGTCACCCCCCTCAGCACAGCCACACTACCGGAGCAGGCGATGCCTCGCTGTGTCCCCCCAGGATGCAGTGACCCCCAACTCCTCCGAGCAGCTTTCACTTGGGCTTGTGCAAAAAACGCCCTCATGGAGCCTCAGCTGCCCTGGGTGCTGGTGGATTTCCCAGGCCGTGGCTGCAGGACTGTTCGCCAGAGCCTGGTTGGGGCGGGTCGGCAGGTCTGGGATCGCTGGGCTTGTGGGGGCTGCGTTCTGGGGACACCCCCCGGTGCCCACCCTCTGCCCTTCCTCCCCAGGTACAAGGGCTTTATCAAGGACTGTCCCAGCGGGCAGCTCGATGCCGCCGGCTTTCAGAAGATCTATAAGCAGTTCTTCCCCTTTGGCGACCCAACCAAATTCGCCACTTTTGTTTTCAACGTCTTTGACGAGAACAAAGTAAGTCTGCGAGCCAGAGGCACGGGCTGGGGGGTCAGGGCCGCGTGTGTGGCGATGGTGGGATGGGTTCAGCAATGCAGCTGCGTGATGCTGGAGGAGCAAAATATTCCAGCGCTACCTGGGGCGTGAAATGGAAGCGGCGCAGCTGTAGCGAGCAAGCCCCCGCGCTTATTTTAGTCGATGGGAGTCACGTGGGAAAAGGCGATGAAGTGGCGAGCGAGAGAGGAGAAACGCGGTGTGTCGGTGCTGCTGACAAAAGCCCCCCCGCGCTCCCGAGTCGCTCCCACCACGATGCTCGCCCGTGGGCCGGGCACAGCAGCTGCGTCCTGCCGCTGGAGATGAACGTGCATCGCTTCTCCCTCCCCATCGCCTTTTTGGGTATACCCCTAAGAGCATGGGCAAGGGGGACTTTGCGGGGTGGGGGTGCCAGCAGCACCCTCACCCCCTCATTACCCCCCCAGGATGGGAGAATCGAGTTTTCGGAGTTCATCCAGGCGCTGTCAGTCACCTCGCGGGGGACGCTGGACGAGAAGCTGAGGTGTAAGTGCTCCCTGCGTGGTGGGCTCAGCCCCACAGCCCCCAGCATGAGAAGGAGCCGTGGGTGGCACAGGGACGGCAATAGGGTGCATGCCCGGTGGGGGGGCTGTGGTCACAAGCACCTCGGTGATGCTCTGGCTTGCAGGGGCGTTTAAGCTGTATGACTTGGACAACGATGGGTACATCACGAGGAACGAGATGCTGGACATTGTGGACGCGATTTATCAGATGGTGGTAAGTGGGGGGGGATGCGGGGGAGAGCAGCCCCTGGGGTCCCCGCTAGGCTGGAGCATGGGTGCTGTGGGAAGGATGCTGGAATGACCCTGATTCCCTCCCCGGGCTTTTTGGGTGGGGGGTTGTGGTCGTTGTGGCTGGGGCAGGATCCAGATCTGGCCGCTGAGGATGGCTCTGGTGCCAATGCCAGCCCTTTGTGCCGTGTCCCGATGCGTGGGGTGTTGGGGGGCAAAACACGTGTCCTCGCCCAGAGTCCCTGTCCAGGCAGGGCACAGACAGGTGTGTGACCGGGTCCTGTCCTGCTGCCGCAGGGAAACACAGTGGAGCTTCCCGAGGAGGAGAACACACCGGAAAAGCGGGTGGATCGGATTTTTGCCATGATGGACAAGGTGAGGATGCTCGAGAGGTCTTTTCCGTGGGGCTGAGGGATTTAGGAGGCAGTGGTGGGCCCCCTTGCTACATCTCAGCTCTGGCAGGTGCCTCCTCCCCCCACGAATAAAGGGTCTCAGCTGCCACTGGGCTCGCTGCAGACCCCTGCATCCCTCCGGGCTCACCGGAGCCATTGCAGGGTCCCCAAGGTGGCATTGCCCCGAGGTGGCACTGCTCCCTGACTGCAGCCATGGGTGGCTTGGTGGGAAAACCAAGGCTGCAGTGATGGTGGGGATTCGGGAGGCCGTGTGGGATGGAATGAGTGCTGCTGGGTCCCGGGATGCTCAGTCCTGGGGTGCTCAGTCCCGGGGTGTTCGGCACCTCCATGGTGAAGCGGCGCTGTGACCGGCGTGTTTTGCAGAACGCGGACGGGAAGCTGACGCTGCAGGAGTTTCAGGAGGGCTCCAAGGCCGACCCCTCCATCGTGCAGGCGCTCTCCCTCTACGACGGGCTCGTATAGTCCCGGGGCCGAGCAGCGGTGAGTGCGGCATGGGGGGACCCGGGGGTGCCCCATCTTCCACCCACCTGCTGCCATTCCCACCTTCCCCGGGGGTGGGTGGCTGGTTTTCCTCTGCTAAAGCATCAAAGCGTGGGCATCCCCCTGCAATACAGCTGTGGGGAGATGTTGCTTCCATCCCAATGGGTTTCTCCCTGTCCCCTCCCCGAATCCCACAGGGCACCCCAGGACCACAGCCCACATGGATGCAGGAGAAGCTGCCTGTGGCACAACTCATGCTCTCGCCTGCAGATGCATCTGCAGAAGAGGCAGCTGGTGTGCTGGGGACATGGGGATGCTCTGGAAAGAAATAATATTAAATGTTTTGTTTGTATTATATCTAATTATATTATGCCCTGGAGCTGGCTGGGTTTGGCTTGGGGGTGTCAGGGACACTTATGGTTCGCAGCATCCCGGGGGAGTTGGGCTGAGCACCCCATGGTCCTCACAGTGCCCCATGGGGCCATGCAGAGGTGTCTCTTGGGGCGATTTTGGTCATTGCAGTCCAGGCAGTGTCTGATTGTGGGTGTTGGTGGGGTTTTTTAACACTAATGGAGTTCTGAGCTATTCAAAATCTCCATGGTGTTTGCAGCTTTGCCCTTCCAGCTGCATGGGTGTTGCGCGAGATGGCCGAGGGGCTTTCTGCCCATCATTCTCACCCGATTTTCCCTCTCCCCACCTTCTCCTGCAGATGCCTGGGGGAAGATGCTCTCCGTGCCATCCGACCACCGCCGCGCCAAGCTTGCCTGTCCCTCTCGGCCTTCCTTTCTGTTCCGCGAGCAAAGGATGTCCTCGAAGCGCGAGCTCACTGCCCCTCTCTGCACTCTGAACCAGCCGCTGCCATTTGCCAACTTTTGCTTTTTCCAAAAAAAAAACCAAACCCGTGACAGACCCCGGTCTGAGCGGCAGCGAACGCCCGAGACTTCAGAGCCGGGGGAACGGGTCGAGCATCGCTGAAGGCAGAACCCTCCCTCCCCAGCCTCCTCGCCCCCTTTGCTCCCCCTTCCCTACGTTTTTGGATGGGACTGCGGATGCGCCGGTGCCGGCCTGGTCCTCTCCCAGGAGCCGGTCAGCTGGGGACGGAGCCCTAAGGTAGCGGGGGGCCGTGCACCCCGGGGTGCTGCCTGCGCGGGGCGGCCGGGGGGCCGAGGCACCGATGGCGACTGGGAACCCGGTCCTGGCATCACCTGCGATGCCACTGGCAACCTGGCCCAGCTCACTAGGGATATATATTATTATATTATTTTTAAATTTTTTTTTGGTGAGACAGTATTGTGCTTTTTATTTCTTTTTTTCCTTTGGTGAAAAAAAGCGAGGCTTTTTTTTTTTTAATATGCCTATCTCGACGATCGATATCCTTATTTATTTGTTGTAAATGTTGCTGCCGTGTTTAGTCTCTCATGTGTGTGCGTCTGACCACCTAGGTGATGATATGTAAGGTTTACATGCTCGTACACTATTGCGGGGCACTGGGAGCCCGCAATAATAATGAAGCCAAAAATCTGCCTCCCCTCCCACCCCCTGTATCCTGAGTTCCATGGGCTGGCTGCTGTTTTAAGGAGATGCTGTAGCTTCTTTTCCTCTTCCCCTGTCCCCTGCGTTTTTCTGTTCCCCGTTCCCATTGCAAGCTCAGCGAGGGCTCGCTCAGCCCAGGCTCCGAGCGGGGCGAGGAAACCGCTGGGCACCAAAACATCCTCATTTCCTTTTTCTATCTTGCTCATTTTCTCAGTGCATGAAACAGTATTAACGGAGCCAAGAGCTGAGTTGGCTTTCAAGCAGATTCCTCTACTATTTTGTGGTTTGCAAGTGGTGGGAAGGTCTGTTTGTACCCCAGGGGGGCGGCTGTGAATTCGCGCTGTGCTGGCGGGGCTGGGCAAGCAGAGGAGGTGCCCATGGGGACAACTCGCTCTGTCCCCACTGTCCTGACTGGGACAGGGGGGACGTGCAGCTCGGGGTGTCTCCTGCCCCCCTCGCCCCTCATTTAGGACATGGGAGGTTTTGCTGTATAAACCAAGAGCACGACCTCAAAGCGGAGTCTCATGTGCCCACGCCAAGGGAGTTGGAGGGCTGGGGAAACCTGCCTGGAAACCTGAGCAGGGGGCTTGGAAATGGATCCCCAGCCACAAGTGGTGCCCACACAGCCTCTCCATCACCCACCACCACTCCAGGATGTGCCCGAGCAGGGCTCAGCCCCACCAGGACCCGTTGTGGGACACGGTTGACATCTCCACAGGAAGACAAGGCTTATGTGGGTGCTGCTGCTGCTCTGTTTCCATCCGTCTCAACCCCTGCCCTGGGGAAGGAGAGATTTGCAGCTCTGTGGGAGCAAAGTGCAAGATGCTCGTGGGACCCCTGATGCCAGCCGGGGTACGAACCCCTCCTGCTCCAGTGTGGTTTGTTCCTGACCCAGTAACACCAGTGCTGCTCCCCCAGCACCCCGGGGACTCCCCGCTCCATCCTGGTACGGCTGACACAGCATCACCGGTCCCTGCAGCTCCCGTGGCCAAGCCCAGCCGGTCTCCACAGCTGGATGTGGAGGACGTTCTCACAGGTGTCCAGTGATGCAGGAGGTGAGACGGCGCCCCAGCAGGGGTGAATCCTCCCCCATGCCAGGCACAGGCTCTTGGGTGGTTGGTCCCTTGCCATGCAGCCACGCTGTGCACTTTTGGGGCTGTGTGCTGGTGGCACTTTCTGATGGCCATAAAATCCCACCCTTCCTTATCCCCAAGGAGACTGACATCATGTCCATGTGCAATATTTCTGCCTCTTCTGCGGTTCCTGCCCCACAGGGTGCCAGTGGTTCGTTGCTGGGGGCTTTTGGAGGATGTCACCTCGCTCCCTCCCATGGAAACTCCTTTTCCTCGATGCTTTGTGGCCGAAACACAACTCTCTTGGATAGATCTTTGCAGTGCCTCCAACTTCTCTAATGCTTGTCTGCCAGACCAGTCCCTTCCTGGTGCCAATCGATGTTCCCAATGAATGTGACACTGCTGTAATCGCCTCTGCTGATAAATGATGGACCCTGCAATGTTTGACATAATTCCCAGGCAAAGGCAAACCTCATTTGCTCTGACACTTTTCCCTGAAAGGCTTTTAATTTTCGGAGGACCTACTTCGAGCTCCATCGGTGCTGGCTGATGTCTCACTGGGCAGGCAGCGCTGCAAGGATGTGCTGCTGCTGTCACGGGTGGGTGAGGGACCGGTGTTGTTTTGGGAGAACTTCAGACCCCAGAAATACCAAAATTCAGTGGCCACCAGCCTGGTCTCCTCCTGCTGTGGGTAGGCTCAGGGATAGAGCTTTGTCCTCTCTCCCCTCTTGTTAAATATTTGCACATTAGGAAAAAAAAAAGAGCAAAAAGGAAAGCAGTTATTTTGCAGAGTGTGGGCTCTGTCCTGTCCTGCTCTTTGCAATGTTGAGTGTCCCTGAGAAAATCATTTTGGCCACAGTATTCTGCCCTGCCTGCAGATTTGGAACCCTGGCTTGGATGCTTCTGGCCTCCCTTTGTGGAGCACCGGGGGCCCCCGTCTCCTCCTGAACATCACCAGGATCTGCAGCTTCTTGGTACTGCTGAAAATCAGGCTTGAAGCATCTCATGCTTGGAAATGTTGGCCTTAACCTCCTCGTGCCTCAGTTTCCCCATCAGTGAAAGGCCTGGCTGAGCTGTGACCTGGAGGGTTTGGCAGGACCCGCTGGATTCAAGCATGTACAGAGCACCGGGAGCGGGGCATGAACCATGGGGTCGGAGTTTACATCAGAGGATAATTATTTTCAATCTTCTTCATACACCTGGTCATTATTAAAAGTGAGCAGCTGACAAGACCTGATTTGTTTCTGTTCATACGCGGGTTCCTGACGCCTGTCTGAGGTAAAGCAGCTGCAGCCCTGGCAATGGGGAGGGGACCCAGGCAGAGGCGAGGGTCCGGCCCCGGTGACTGCGGCATGTCCCCTCCACCTCTCATTTGTCCCCGTCGGTGTTGCCCCATTAAAATGCCGTGTCTGTACTTTCCTTTCTTTTCATTTTTCTGTTTGTGTGCTGATTGTTTGCTGCTTTGTAACCGTCTGTCCTTGAGCTCTGGGCCTTGAGCTGTTGTCCCCAGAGAGCGAGGATGTGGGAGAAGGCTCTGGGGGCAGATTCCCCCCACCCTCTCGTTATGGCACAAACCAGGACCCGAGAGAGAGGCGAAGTGTATTTTTCCCTCTGGAGCAGCTCTTTAATTGCTGTGATTTGTAATGAGACCAGGCAGCCCCTGGGAGTGCTCCCCGCTGGGTTTGTGGGAGGGGGTGTTTGCTTATGGGACACCACAGACCCCATTTGTGCTGGGTACCAGCTGCATCTCACCAGGCCGGGCAGAAGTGGGTCTCAGCAGTTTTGGGGTCTCAGTTACAGGTGCCAGCCCCGACTGTTCAGCGGCACAGGTGTGCTTCGCTTCTCTCTCTGCTCCTGTGGCCGCCAGCCCTGGGGTGGGTGCCATGTCCTGGGGTGGGTGACGTTTCCCGCAGAACCCCTGCTTGGGGGGCAGCTGAGCCCCCAGCTGAGGAACAGCAGCTCCAGCCAAGAGCCTTGTTTGTAAAGATGAAGCCTGTTTGTGCGTCCGTGCCGGTGTCTCGGCTTGCATGCCCTGCTGCCTTGTCTTGAGATGAATTCAAGAGCAAACCAAGCAAACGAAACAGTTTAAAAAACAAACGAAAACAAAACAAAACCCAGGAACTTTGTGACAGTGGAAATAAAAGCTTAATGACAGTAACGAAGCACCCGTGATCTGTGATGTGCCCGTCTGCGCCGTCCTCACCTCCTCCCAGCCCCCTTGTCGATGCAGCAGCCCGAGAGCCTCCAAGTCGTTTTGGGCGTGCAACGGCTGCGTAGGAAGCTTGATATTAATATCCTGTAATTGTGCCTCACAGCCTGGAAGAGGGATGCCCCTTGGCAGCCCCCCCACAGCTGGCTGGGTGAGCAGGGGGGCTCACAGCCCAGATTAGGCTTTTCACGTGCCACGGGATTGCTTTTGCCATTGTGCTCTGCCAAATCTCCCAGAAACAAGCACTGCGAGGCCTCCCTGCCAGCCCATCTTCGTTTGTTTGCTCTTCTAACGAGGCAGACTAATTATTTTTGGGAGGCCAGAGGAGATGCCCCTACCAGTCCAAACAAGGAGGCTGTGTTTGCACAGGGGGCTTTGTACAGAGGTGCTTTGTGCCAGCACATAGTGGGGGCACCCAGGGATTTATCCCGCATGCTGGGGAGCAGGTGAGGATGGGCAGAGGCTCCGAAATGCATTACCCAGAGGCTTTGCTATTTTTTGACACACACACGCCCCCCCCCCAGCAAGGAAGGGGTTAAAGCCCAACTAGTGCAGGTGCTCCTGGGACTGGGAGCACTGGTGGGTCTGGCTGGGATTAATTTGAAGATGGGGAGAAGCTGCTGGGGTTTCTTTGTGTCAGCGGTAGTGGAGACAAGTGCTGCAGGATGGGGTGCAGGATGGAGCTGTGGTGCAGGGTTCGTGGCTGGGGTGCTCTGTGAAAGGGTGGGGGACACCCCCAGAGCTTGCAGTGAGTGCGGAGCTGGGAGGTGCAAAGCCTGGGGAGACAAATGGTTGTACCCAAGCCTACAGCCCTGGCTCTGGGACAGGAGGGGGTCGGGCCACCAGCACAACGCACCCCAGGACTGTGCTTGCAGGGGCATATGGGGCAGAGGGATGTGCAGGAGGGACCCGCTGCCCCGTGTGTGGGGCTGTGGGATGGCTGGTCCCTAATCCCCCCAGCTCCTGCCTCTGGGGGTTGATGTTTCTGGGGGGTGCTCAGCAGGATCGGCCCTTGGCCGTGAGCAGTCCCGGGGTCCCGCAGGGGGTGGTTGAGCAAGACCCGAACTTCCCCCCACGGAGCGGCCGTGAGCTCAGCGCTGCGGGGGGAGCCCGGGAAAGCTCCGCCGCCCCCGGGCAGCGCTCCCGGCTTTGGCTGCGCTTCCAACCCTGTCCTGCCCCCGGCTTTGGCTGCGCTTTGCGGGGCTGTTTGCTCCCCATTCCCCCCCCAGAGTCACTTGTCCCTCACAGCCACACTGCAGACCCCTGTTCTGCCCTTTGCCTGGCAGAGGCGGGGGTTACTTCCCCGAGGTCCCTTTGGCAGCTGTCTCACCCCCCTGCCCTGGTTTTGGCAGGGTTCCCCTGCAAGCGCTCAGCTGTGAACCTCCGTGTCCTCCCCTCACCCCCAGCTCCCCCTGGCAGAGCGGGGGGCTCCCTGAGCCGGGGGGGGTCAGGGCTGGGAAGGGGGCCTGGGCAGTGTGGGACCTGCTTCCCAATCCCCACATCCCCGTCCCAGCTTCATGAGCTCCCACCCACCTCCCAGCCACGCCGCTGGCTCCAAAAGTCCCATTTTCTCTCCTCCCTCCCAGAACGCTGGAGGAGCTGCAGGCGGCTGGGCGTCCAGCTCTGTCCCCACCGTGTGTGGCCCTTCACACCTCGTGTCCCTCCCAGCGCAGGGACAGTGCCCAGGGGTCTGGGGGAAGGAGCAGAGCAAGGACAGAAGGGGTGTCCCCAGCACCTGAGGGTCTCCCCCAGGATGCCACCCCACGGAGGGGTGTTTGTGGGTCTCTGGCTGCTGCTCACCCCCAGCCTCGCTGAGCCCCATCCCAGCGGAGGGGGGGCCACCCTGGCCTTTGTTTTCGATGTCACTGGCTCCATGTACGATGACCTGGTGCAGGTGATGGATGGGGCCTCGCGCATCCTGGAACGGACACTCAGCAGGAGCACGAAGCCCATCAGCAACTACGTGCTGGTCCCATTCCATGACCCAGGTACGGCTGGGGCAGGGTGGGAGGGAACATTTTACTGGGGGATGGGGCTGCGAGGGGTTGGGGTGCAGCTCTGGCCAGGTTTGGGGCTGAAGTGGGCACTTCCCAAGTGCCTGCGCTGTCCCTTCTCTCCATTTTTTTATGCCCCAGTGACCCCTGTGATGGGGATGGCAGCACGGGACGAGCCGCAGCTCAAGGGCTCGGTGCTGGGCGGGGGCTCCTGTCCGCAGTCACCCTGTTGCTCAGGGCAAGCTGTTCCTCACCAGTTTCACCCCAGTGATGCTGGCACCCACTTGTGGGTGACTCTTTTCTGTATGAGCCCACAACATGCTTCCAGGTCACCCCAATGAAAGGACTGCTTTCTAAGAGGTTTTGGTAATTTACTGCAATACCAGAATCATTTCTTTCTATCTTTGCCTTGTGATTTTTTGTACACACCCATAAATAGCAGCTGTTCTCCAGAAGAGCCTCGACCACCTACAAGGAGAGCAGGACCGAGGCTAAATTTTCAGCAGAAATACTGCATTTGGATTAAAATCACTGGAGCTGGACAGGGAAGGAGGCAGAGGCAGTAAATGGGTTTCGGCATCGCTTTGCTGGGAGTCTCCCCCAGCAGAAAAGGGTGCTGGGTTTGCAGCTCACCCTGGCCAAGAGCTTCTCTGGGGCGGGCTATGCCCTGGGCATGGTGCTTATCTGCCCAAATCCACATCTCCCTCTGTGCCAAACCAGGGCAGACGCTTAACCCTGAGTTTTACAGGTTCTGTAAGGGTGTTTTAGCTATGCTGGTGTTTGTGTCTGGGGGGCTGAGGTGGTGGTGCCGATGTGTTTGCAGATGTGGGACCCGCCACCCTCACCGCAGACCCCCGGCTCTTCCAGCAGCGCCTGCGGGAGCTCCACGTCCAGGTGAGGTGTCCGTGGCTGGCTCGGTGTGTGGCCCTGTGTCCCTGCACCATGGTGGGTCCCCAGCGCAATCCCTGCTTCCCTTGGGGTCTGACACCCCCCAGGTGGGGGCTCGGGACAGGGCTGGGCTTGTGAGGGGCTGACCAGAATGGGGTGGGAGCGGGGGGGGGGGTGCTCCAGGCACCTGCAATGAGGCAGAACCATCTCAGTTCACAGCCCTTGTCCCAGAATGGGAATGCTTTCCCTGAGAGAGTTTGCACAAACTCTTCACGGAACCAAAAATCTGTTCTTCTAGAAGTGCTGTTTGCTAATTGTTTGCGTTGGGTTTTTTTAATTATTTTTTTCTTTTAAAAATAAAACCAAAACCACAACAATTTCAGCTGCAATGCTGAAACACTCTCTGGGAGTTTAATCATGTTTTATCCATCTCTGCATCCCATGCATTACTAAACCCCCATGGCGTTTCCCTTCGGATGCAGCTGTGTTCTGGCAGGAGCTGTAAAGCTGTGGCTGCAAATTGATTCACAACCCTTGGGGTGCAAAGCCCCATGGAAGCAAGAGCTGCTCCTTGCTGTGCCTCTGTGCTTGCCTGGGGTGGCCGGTTCTGCTGCCATGTGGGGGGAGATGGGCTGGGGTGGGCTCTAATGTGTGTTTGTGGGAAGCCAGGAACTTCTGTGAGTCCGGATCCCCAAACAGGTAGTTTAATCATCATTAGCAGTGAGGCACAGACGGGTCCTTGTGATCTGTGTGTCCCTGTGGTGCCATCGTGCTGCTCTGGCTGGGTTTGGGGCAACTCCAGCACACTGGTGCGATTCGTCCCCATGAGCAGAGCCCAGGCTTGATTCCAGCCCGGCAGGAAAGAGCTGAGCACTGGGTGCTTTGGTGCTGGTGCCACGTCCCTCGCCGTGTGCCACAGGGCGGAGGGGACTGCCCGGAGATGAGTGTGGGAGCCATCAGGCTGGCCGTGGAGGTCTCGCACCCCGGCTCCTTCGTCTACGTCTTCTCAGATGCTCGGGCCAAGGACTACGAGCAGCAGGAGGAGCTGCTGCGGCTGCTGCAGCACAAGCAGACCCAGGTGAGTGGTGCTGCCCACCTGCCTCCTGGCACAGCCAGGCTGGGGGGGACACTGTAGCAGCAATGATGGCAGCTTGCAGCAATGAGCTGCAGCAATAAACCCCCAATGCTGCCTTGTAGTGGGGTGAATTTTGTACCCCCTGGGCTGGCTCAGTGTACTGGGGGCTGGTGGATGCTGGTTGTGTCCCTTCCCTGGGGTGGACAGACACCCTGTGGCTGAGTGTGATGCTATGAGGACTGTTGCTGTGGCAGGTGGTGTTTGTGCTGACAGGGGACTGCGGGGACAGGAGCCACCCTGGGTACCGCGTGTACGAGCGCATCGCTGCCACCAGCTCCGGGCAGATCTTCCACCTGGACAAGCAGCAGGTGACGGAGGTGAGCAGGGATGAGGCGGCCAAGGTTCATGTGGTCCTGACTCAGCTGCTGTTATATTCTCCCGAGGTTAATCCTTGTGCCCAAGGCATCTCCAGGCTGCTCCGGGAGCGCCGCTTTAGCCTGAAATAGAAGCAAGAGCTTGAGAAAGCTCATTCATTGCTCTTGAGGTTGCTGCTGGGTCACTTGTGTGATCCTTGGGATGAGCCGAGCTTCCTGTCACCACGGAGCAGAGGTGTCTGCCTGAGGCTGATGCTGGGTGCTCCTGTCGCTCTCGGCATTCCAGGAATTGGGAGGGTGGCCTGGCCACAGGGAGAGGAGCCTCTCTGCCTGTTCCCGTCCTTGAAGCTCTTGACTGGCACGAAATCTCAGAGACCTGGGGAAGATCAAAGTGCTTTTCTGCTCGTTACTGGGCAGCTTCTCTCAGCAGACCCCCAGAAACAGCTCCTGTCCAGCCTCCAGTTGTGGGTTTTAATGGTTTCTATTTCCATGAGCTAATTGGAGGGCAATAATATGTCTGTTCCAAGCAGCTGAGCAGAAACCACTGGGCAATAACAATTGCACCAAATGACTCAATTCCATTTGCACCTGCTCACAGCAAAGGGGGCTCAGCTGGGGCTGTCACCTCCTGCCCAGCTGCCCCAGTGCCACCCCTGCACTTGCACCCACCAACTGGGGCTGGTCCTTTGCCTGGGCACTATTTTGCAGCCACGCCTGAGATTTTGACCTGGTGTAATCCAAGCCCTACTTGTGAAAAAGCCTCACCTGATGGTGATGGGGGATCCCGGTTAATGCTCCCCCAGGTGCTGAAGTGGGTGGAAGAGGCCATCCAGGCTTCCAAAGTCCACTTACTGTCCACGGACCATGAGGATGGTGGGGAGCACACATGGCCCGTCCCGTTCGACCCCAGCTTGAAGGAGGTCACCATCTCTCTGAGCGGCCCTGCCCCGGGGATCGAGGTCCGGGATCCAGCAGGTAGGTGCCCAGGGAGGGCGGCAGGTAGGGGGTGATGCTTTGCATCCAGGAGAGCAATGAGAGGTTCCCCTTGGGTCAGGACAAATGGGAGGCTGCAGGCATGGGAATTGCTGAACCTTGTGCTGAAAACTTAAATACAAAAGCAATGAGCTGCAAAGAGCTTGTTAAGCACCAAGAGTGTCTGCTCTGTTCCCTTCCCAGATTGGCTTTGCCTCTGGTTTGGGAGGGTATTCTGTGTCCAGGCTGTGTGATGGGCTCTGTGCTGTGGTGAGCCCTAAGGGAGGGGGCTCCTGGGCAACTGCGGGGACTGGGAGATGGACCTGGGTTGCCCATCCCAGAGGTTCATTTGCTGTTGCAGGAAAGGTCCTTGAAAAAGGCCAAGGGCTGAAGGAGCTGCTCAGCATCCCCAACTCAGCCATGGTGGTGACTGTGGAGCCCCATGAGCCAGGGATGTGGTCGGTCACGGTAGGTTGGTGGCAGAGCCTGCACATTGTCCCTACCCGTCCCCTGATAGATATTTAGCCAACCAGGCTTTGCCAGGTGCGGGCTTTCCCCATCCACCTCCAGACGGACAGAGGACGCATGAACGGGCCGGCTGCTGCCTTCCCCCTTCCCCATCGCCTCCCCCTGCCCTCAGCACGTGCCCCTTGCTCCACTTCCAGACCCAGAGCAGCGGCCGCCACTCACTGAGGATCACGGGCATCAGCAACATCAATTTTCAAGCTAGCTTCTCCACCCAGCCGGACTCTGACGCCAGCCAGCCTGGAGAGCCACCAGTGCAGGGTGAGGCTGGTGCTGCCCAGGGGTGCAGCTGCTGTGGCTGGGTTTCTTTCAACCGAGAATACGGCTGGGTGTTGTTTTTATTTTATTTTATTTATTTTATTATTTTTCTATTTTATTTTACTTTTTCCCTTATCTCTCTGCAGGTCTGCCCATCTCCGTGGTGGTGAACTGCACCGGTCTGAAGCCACCTGGGCACTTGCAGGAGATGGAGCTCTTTGACACCTCCGGCCATGCCCTCCTGTCGCTGCCCATGTGGCCCCTCTCCAACACCTCCTCGGGGCAGCTCTGGGTGGGCTCCCCTCTCCACGTCCCCCCGGGTGACTTTCTGCTGAAGGTCAAGGGAAAAGATGCCCAGGGCCACCCCCTGCACCGCCTCTCTGGGGTCACCTACACCAGTGTGGTCCCTGGTGAGTGGTCCCCAAAGGTGCTGAGAAGGGACCAGAGGCTCTTCCAGCACCAACTTTGCTTTGGTTTCCAGTCAGGTGTTCCTTTACCTGCTTCCCAGCGCAGCTCTTGATGAACTCCTGAGGAGTTTTATATCAGTGCATGTCCCCATCTACTTCCAGGTCTACCCAAAGTGAACGTCTCCAGCAAGATCCAAGCGTACAGCCGTGAGCCGCAGCGGATCTCCTGCTCTGCACAGAGCGAGGTCCCTTTCCGCCTGCAGCTCAGCCGGGGTAGGATGAAGCTGGGGGAAGAGCAGCTCTTCAGGTGAGCCTCTGATTTAGCCCATGGGGCTTCACGATGAACCTGTGGGGGCAGCAACAGCCTCCTGAATTGTGCCAGCCAGGGGGATGCTGTGTGCTGGCTGGGTGCCTGCAAGCCCTGAGCATCCCAAGGCAGCAGAGGAAAATCCCAAGGGCTGTGTCTGTGATGCTGTGGGAAGTGGGGCTGCATCTGTTTGCCTGACTTGGATGGAAAAGAGTCCCAGTGATTTGGAGTAGGGTGGTGACACGGCAGCCCCTGCTCCTGTGTGTCAGGATAGGGGTGACCCTGTAATCTCCCTTTCTGTTTTGTAAAAATTTCTTACAGTGATGGTGGTAAAACACTGGCCCAGGTTGCCCAGAGAGGTGGTGGATGCCCCATCCCTGGAGACATCCCAGGCCAGGCTGGACGGGGCTCTGAGCAACCTGAGCTGGTGAAGATGTCCCTGCTCATGGCAGGGGTGGCACTGGATGAGCTTTGAAGGTCCCTTCAACCCAAACCATTCTGTGACTCTGATTCTATGATTTGTAGGGTTTCAGGAAACATCAGCTGGTTGATCCCTGCGGTGTCCAAGAGTGATGAAGGATTTTACGAGTGCACAGCCACGAACAGGGTCGGGGTGACACGGGCTCGTTCCTACATCTCTGTCTCAGGTGGGGACGGCACATGCCAAGCCTTGGTGCCTGCGAGTCTCCGAATCTGTGGAAGGGCACAGACTCGTTTCACCCCAGCGTGCTGTGTTTGCAGAGCCACCGCCGCGTCTCATAGCCCCGGCCAACATCACGGCTTCACCCGGCCAAGACGTGGTCATGTCCTGCCCAGTTCTGAGCGACGTGCCCTACAACCTGACGTGGAGCTGGGATGGGAAGGCGGCGCAGCTGAGGGACGGTCGGACCCGGCTGCTGCAGAACCGCTCTCTGGAGATCATTCGTGTGCAGCCAGGGGACGGGGGGCTGTACGAGTGTGTGGCCCGCAGCGCCCACGGCTCTGCCGCCGCCTCCCTCTGGCTCTTCATCCAAGGTAGGCTCTGCCGAATGGGGGACACTGGCCTGGGTGATGCCCTGCGGGAGGGAGAGTGGCAGATGGCACCCGGGGGCTGAGCCCTTCTCTGACCCTATGCAGAGGTGCCGTGGGTGGAGGTGGACGCCAGCCCCCAGCGTTTCGGCAGGGGCCAGGAGCTGCGGCTGAACTGCACGGCCGGGGGTCACCCCGTGCCCCACACCGCCTGGAAGCGCTGGGGATGGGTGCTGGAGCAGGATGAGAGGTAACACATGTGGACCAGGGTGTCTTCATCCTCCCCGTCCTGCTGGGGATGGCGCTCCCCTTGCAGGGTCTGTGGATCAGGGTTGCCTGTAGCCCCAGAGAGAGGAAAGCATTGCAATACCCCAACCCACGTACCTGAGGTGGCTGGTGTGCTGTTAGCCTTAATTTCATTGATTTATTTTTAAGCTATCCTGCCTTATCCAGGTCATTGTCCCCACCGAGGGGAAATGGAGCACTTCACGTGCCCAGTGTGCACTCCAGCCTCAAAATATTCCTTCTGTTTCCCTTTTATTTCTTCTGCTTTTGCCTTCCACCTCTTGGTCTGTGTCAGGCTGTGAGTGCTGGAGTGGACTTTGGCAAAGGTTTTTGGGTTTTTTTGAGATGAAAAAGCCCAATTCTCAATACTTTTCCCTTGTTCTAAACAACATCCTTCCCTGCAGCAGCTGGTTTGAAGTACTAACCCACATCTGTCATACTCCCAGCATTTACCACATGTACTTTAATGGGATGGCTTTCAGCCTGTTCACTTATTTCAACACATTTTTCACTGGCTACATTTTCACAGGGCTCGTTTCTCTCTCTCTCCCTGTTTGCCGCAGGGTTTTCATGGATGCTCAGGGCACCCTGCACATCAGGGCTGCCATCCCGGAGGATGCAGGGAATTACAGCTGCTATGCCAGCAGCGCGCTGGGCTGGGATGAGCAAGTTGTCACCCTGGAGTTCACTGGTACCCACTCCCCGCTGGCAGCAGCATCCTGGGAGGGCTCGGAGCTGCCCAGGAGGGATTTATTGTCCCTCTTTGCTGTCCCTGGGCTGCTGGATGGGGCCTCACAGCGTTGGAGCTCTCTGTGATGGAGGGGTTGGGGGGCAGCCCTCAGGGCTCTGGGGTCCCCTTGGGGTGAATGGCACCATTTCAGGGAGTCCCTGAAGCCACCTCTCTTCCCATGGCACAGAGCCTCCTGCCATCCTGGCAGTGACGCCCAGCGTGAAGGCGCTGGTGGGAGAAGACGTGACCCTGGAGTGCTGGGTTTTGGGGGTGCCCCCACCCCACATTGTGTGGTACAAAGGTGAGACTGGGACAGACCTGGGGACCAAAACTTCCTGCGCTGGGGGACATCCACCACCCTGCAGGGACATCACACGTGGGGTTCCCCCAGACTGGCAGGAGGGGACTCTACAGATGCTCGGGGTCCTGATGTGGGGGTCTCGGGGCAGGGGAGCAGGCGGTGGCGGCGTTCCCCCCCGGCACCCAGCGTGCCGTCCTGCGGCTGCAGGCGGTGCAGGAGGAGGATGCGGGGCAGTACGTCTGTGAGGCTCTCGGCGAGGCTGGCGTCGCCTTCAATGACACCGAGCTGGATGTGGGGTGTAAGTCTCTGCCTCCCCTTTTGGGTTTCCACTGCTCTCCCTCCCAGCTCCCACTTGCTGCTTCCCAAGTCTCCTCTTGCCCCCAGCTCTCAGGTTTCCCAAGCATGGGGGTGTCTGTGCTCAGTACAAGCTGAAGCCTGGCAGGATTTCCAAGGGTTGGGAGGATGGAAAAGGCTCAGGTGCCAGAACACCAGTTCAGATGCTATTGCCTGGGGACACAACAGCTTGGGACTAAAGTGGGGATGCAAAGTATAGTCAGTGGGATTAGGTAGAGGTAGGGGCTGGTTTCTGTGTGTCTGAAAATCAGGGCTCAGGGCTTCCCACTGGGCGCAGAAGGGATGGAAGAGCCTCAGGAGGAGGAGAGGGGTTCTGAGTTAGGGGAGGTAAAGCTTGAAGCAGTTAACGGTGGAAAAGTGCGAGAGGTTTTGCTGAAGTGGATGGTACTGAGTGTAACTACAAGGGATGGAAACTACAATGGCTGTAACAGCCTTGGTAAAACACCAAATGCTTCAAACCAATCTTGTAGCTTTTCAGGGCACCTGATTTGTGGGTTTTGCAGCCCTGTTTCTTCTCTGTGCTCAGCTACGGGGAGCCTGGGTTGTCGGACCTGCCCGAGCCCAGTCTCTGCTGCTCTCTCCTCCAGCTGCCCCTCACTTTCCTGAGCCCCTGGGAGACGTGACAGTTGAAGTTGGGGACAGCGTGAGCCTGCTGTGCCGTGTCGAGGGCTCTCCCACACCACAGGTCGCCTGGTCCCGGCAGGACGGGAAGCCTGTGACGAGCTGGCAGGGACCACAGGGTGTTTCCAGCCAGCTGGAGGCTGCTGAGCTGCTCATCCACAGTAAGAGAACCGAGCGTGCCTTGGCGTGGTGGGCAGCGTGTGTGAGTGTCCCCCCTGTGTGCATCCTTACACCGTGTCACCCTTGGGTGCTTCCCCCCAGCCTGCTGCAGGTTAATGTCCCAGCAGTGGGGTTAGCCCCCATGTTCACCCTTTTTACAGTAATAAATAATTGATACAATGGGTTTATTTGCACTTTTTACTTGCACAAGCTGAGCTGTGCTGGAACAGCCTGCAAGCCTGTGGGGTCTTCTTCTCCATCAGAGGCGGTGGCACAGGAGAGTGGTGTCACCCTGTCCTGAGGCTTACTCGGGGCTCTCCGGCCCCGCTGTGCTCTGGCATTGCTGGGCTCAGGTTTGTTCCTGCTGTGCTCCAGGTGTCTCACTGGATGATCAAACCATCTACATCTGCAAAGCCCAGAACGAGTTTGGGAAAATCCAAGCGGAGGTCAAGCTCACAGTCACCGGACACGGTTTGCTTTTACGTGCTTTTATGTGCTTTGCTGGTGATCACAACTGCAGCAATACTGGCGCTGTGCAAGAGACAGAGTTGTGCAGCCACATCTGCTCCCCTTTTACCTCTTTGGCTTACTGCACTGATACATGCTTGAACCCAAATTGTACACAAACATCCCCAGATTCTTGGGGGAGCTGGATGTTGGACCTGGCTTGAGCTGAGCCAAGGTCTGGACCTTGGAAGAAAGGTGATCCAGATCTGTTGTTCTGAGTGTTCCTGGCCATTTTATCTATAATTAAGGTTGTTTTCCCTTTCCTCCCTCTTAAGCAGCTCCTCAAATAGCCCTCGCATCACCCGTGGTCCACGTGCTTCCAGGCCAGCCTGTCTCACTGCCCTGTGTGATCCTGGCTGGGAAGCCGTTCCCAGCCCGTCGCTGGATGAAGGATGGGCAGCCGGTGAGGTTTCTGCACCCACTGAGATGGCGAATGGGTGGGCAGCTGTGAACACAGCCCTTTGCTGCAGGATGGGTGCCCCAGCCTCCTGGGGTCAAAGCTGCTGGTGGAAGATGCCGAGGAGAATTTGGGCTGGGAGGGTAGTGTGAGTTCATCACTGCATCAGCATGTTCCTACCACTCAAGGACTGGTTTCTAGATGTGCCCCAAAGACACAGCAATATGATCAAGTTTGACCTCCCTGCCTGTCCCACCTTCTGTTCTCTGCCTGTATCCAGGTAGCCCCAAGCAGCCAATACTCCATCCAGGCTGATGGGACCCTGCACATTGACCACATGTCGCAGGGCGACGTGGGGATGTACACCTGCGAGGTGACCAATGTCTTTGGTTCGCACAGGCAGGACGTGTCCCTGGTCATCCACGGTGAGTGGCAGGGTCCTGGGTGTCCCCAGTCTGCGCTGGTGGGTGCCCACTGCTCTTCTAAGCTACAAAGCACCGTTCTCACTTTGGCAGACGTGGCTCCCACCACGCAGGCTGAGGTGCTTCCCTTCCTTCCCAGTTCCTCCCAGCATTGAGCTTGGTCCTGTCCTTATCACTGCCACTGAGGGAGCAGCTGTCGCCCTGCGCTGCAATGCCACTGGTGTGCCCACCCCTACTGTCACCTGGGCAAAGGTAGGTGACAGGGACAGGCAGGCTGCCATCCTGCTGCTAGCCAGAATGGGGGTCACCTTCAGGTAATGTGGAGAGGATGAAGCTCACCAGTGTTGGTGTGGCTGCCTGGGGAGGTGGCACCAAGTGCCCTGGGAAGTGGGACTAGGAGGCAGCTTGCTCTGGTGGGTCCAAAGCACTTTTCTTGCCCTTGGGATGCTCAGACCATGGGAGAATCTCTGCTGTCTTCCTTCCTCCCTCCCCTCCCTTCTTGTCACAGGGCACAGAGCCCATCTCACCTAGTCTACA
This sequence comes from Patagioenas fasciata, assembly GCF_037038585.1. NCBI lineage: Eukaryota > Metazoa > Chordata > Aves > Columbiformes > Columbidae > Patagioenas > Patagioenas fasciata. The sequence goes on from NC_092539.1 coordinate 7,238,833, forward strand.
CTATCACCTCGACCCTGATGGGACCCTCCTGATCCCTTCGCCCTCCCCTGGGGACACTGGGACCTACTTCTGCACAGCCACCAACACAGCAGGCTTCTCCAGGCGGGAGATGCAGCTCTCTGTCAACAGTGAGTGCCGGGACTGGCCTGGCACCAGCTCCCATAAAGCAGCTCTGGAGGGTGGCTTGGCTGGGCAAGCACAACCTGGAGACTCTCCTGGCTACCTTGGGCTACCCAGCCAGGTGCCAGCTGGGTCTGTGGGATGGGAAGAGCAGCAGTGAGGGCTGTGGGGCACCTGCAATGTTCCCACACCAGCAACACTCCCTCTCTACCCAGCTAAGCCCAGGATCAGCGTGAATGGATCCCGGGTGTCAGACCCTGTAACCATCCTGGCTGTCCTTGGGCAGGAGACCACCCTGCCCTGCCAGGTTCAAGGCCGTCCCCCTCCCTTGGTGGTGTGGACCCGCGAGTCCCAGCCACTGCCTCTCACCACTGCGAGGTAAGGAGAGCTTGCGGGTGTTGGGGTGATGCTCTCTTGCTGTTGTGCCTCTCCCCAGGGGATGTGGGGTCTGTGAGAGGCAGCAGCTGCTCAGTACGTGGTGGGAAGATGGAAAGGGCATCCCTGGTGCTGAGCAGCTGATGCTTAATGCTCCGGCAGGAGTCGAGGCAGCTGAGCAGAACAGCATTAGCACTGCTCTTCAAGGAGAGCAGAACAAGAATCACCAGGCTTTTTTTCCATCATACAAACATCTGCTGGGTTGGAGCAGCTGCTCTTGACCCTTCACATGCCCACCCTGGACACGGGGCTGAGGAAGGGAAGGGAAAACAGCTCCGGTGCAGCTCCCCGGCTCCGCTCACCCATGCACATTCCTGCTCTGTGCTGTCACCCTGCCGGAGGCCAAGGACATGCCTGGGGATGGTGGGTCCCTGCGGGAGGTGTTGGATCAGGGCTTGATACTGCTCTGCACACAGGTGGCTGCAAGACACCAAGGATATGGAGGAGTTTTGAGGTCAGGAGGAGGAGGAGAATGGGCAGCCGGGGTGACTGGGAGTGTTGCAGCCTCTGCTGCCTCTTGTTGGGGTGACTTCACGGGCTTTAGATGTTGAAGTTCTCCTGAGCCCTGGCCAAGGTCTGGCAGCAACACAGATGTGAAGCCAGTGGTGGCTTTTTTCTGTGCTGGGACATGGGTTTCAAGGTGAGTTCTGTTCCAGTGGGTGACTTCTGGAGAGCCAAATTCACTTGTTGATGGTGTTGAGGCTGATGGCAGCAATGGGACAGTCACCTAGTGCTGTTTGATGGGAGAATATAATCTGGAGGGTGGTTGGGTATGTGTTTATTGTCTTGGTCTTCTCCCTTAGACGCAATACCTGCTTTCTCAGCATGTTAGCACTGTGCTGGAAGGGGCTTCCTAAAATCATGAGACTCAATCTTGGGATTAATCACTCCCTGCACCTGAGGAGTGATGTGGCCTGGGTAGCAGGAAGGCATCTTGGCTTTCATCTTCTTGAGGGACCATGTTACCTTATCATTCCTGTCTGGTTTCCCATGGCTGCTCCTCATGGTGCTGTGCTGGTCTTCACATCTCAGCTGGCTTGTCCTCACATGTCTGGGTGATTTATGAGAACACACAGGGAAGAATCTGTGGCCGTGGGCTGAGATGATGTTATGTCTGTGGAGCACAGGCAGTGCTGGGAGCGAGAGCACGGCCAACTCCAGCTGCAGGGGCTGTGGTCCATGGGGACCCCTGTCCCCCCTCGTCCCCCTGGGTGAGTGACTTGTGCTGCAGCCTCGTACTGAGCTCAGGAGCTGAGCAAAGGGGATTTGCACCCATGGACAGCTCTGCCATATTCCTTGCACAGGAGGTGGTCCTGGGGACCTTCTCTTGGCTGTCCCCAGGTGACGGTGAGCTCTCAGCCCTTTACTCCTGCCCAGGGGTAGGAGATGAATGGCACAGCTGTTCCCATCCAGCTTCTCTGTTCCCTCTCCCCCAAGGTACAACGTCCTCCCTTCGGGGTCGCTCCGGCTGGCCAGTCCCCAGGTGACGGACACCGGCATCTACACCTGCACGGCCATGAACTCTGCAGGGAACACCTCACTCAGCTACAGCCTGCAAGTCCAAGGTCGAGGTTCACTGGTTAAACTGCTCTTCCTGTGGGTCTTAATGTACCACGGGGATCCTGCACCCTCCAAGCCCCTGGCTGCTCCCCCTTCCCTGTGCCAGGTCCGAGAGTGGTCCCAGCCTGCTGTCCTCTTTCTCCCAGCTCCCCCCCAGCTGCAGATCGGTGATGGGGAAAACCACCTGACAGCCGTTGCCAACGACTCCCTGAGGATTCACTGCCATGCCACAGGCATCCCCACACCCCAGATCCAGTGAGTGCCGTGAAGCAGGTTGGGGGGATCCTGCCCATGTCCCCCTGAATTCCCTTGGGGGCTGTGTAACTCCCTGGAAATGCTCCACAGCCCATTGTGCAGAGATGGGGATGAGGGCTCAGGATGGGTGATGGGGACCTCCAGCTCAGGCTGTCCCTTAGGATGGGAGGCATCCAATCCCATTCCTTGCCCTGGGGATCCTGTTCTCCCTAGTGATCTGGGCACTGCCAACCCCAGGTGACAAGGGACACTCCTTGCTGCCAGCACCCTGTTGTTCGCTTCTTCAGTGGGCAGAAACAGGAGGTAGGTGGTGAAAGAACAGACCAAGAACTCACTGCCCATTGCTCTCCTCGCAGGTGGCTGAAGGACAAGCATCCACTGGGCAAGCAGGATGGTGCAGTGGTGTCCAGGGATGGCAGGACCCTCCTGATCACCCACGTAGGGCTGGGTCACCAAGGGCTCTATGTCTGTCAGGGCAGCAGCAGCGCAGGGGTGGCCCAGGCAGAGGTGCAGGTTTCGGTGCAAGGTGAGCATAGGGTGAGACCTGCTGTCCATCCCACATGTCAGGGACAAGGCACCTGGCCAAAGAAGTTCTTGGCCCTGCTTTTTGGGAGGTGTAGGGTTGATAACCTGATCTGTTGAGATCTTGCCCTTTGCCAATCTCAACCTGAGGCTGAGAGCTGATCGCCACAATAGTAAACCATCGCATCCGTCCTTGGGGGGTGCTTCCCAGTGGAGGGCTGTAGCCCAAACCCTCTGGCCAGAGCACCCACTCCTCTCAGTGCAGAGGATGTACCTTTCCAAAACGTGGGCAAGAGAGCGAAGAGACTTCCTTACCATTGCCAGGGATTTCCTGTTCTTACTTTGCACTTAGTGTGGCACTCGCTGTAGGTGTTGTCCCGTGGGCTCTGTCCCTGCCCGAGTCGGGAGGATGCCAGCGGTGGTTCCCAGAACAGGCACCAGCTGTTTCACTTATTCAGTTCAAGCATCCTTGCAGCCTCCCCAGCCCGTTCAGCACGTCCGCAGTGCTGGGGGCTGAGCCAGGACCTGGCCTTTCTCAGAGATGCTTTAGTTTCCAGTTGGTGGAAGTCCTGCAGGCAGGTGGCCAGGGAGTGGAGAAAATCCAGTTCTCCTGATCTGAGCTTGTTCCTGCGATCCTTTCCCAGGGAAATGTTTGCACGTCTGGTGTCCTGGCTGGGGTGAATTGTTTGGGTTTTACTGTTTTTGTTTTTCAGGGGTTTCTGGGTGTTGGGGCTTTTCTTTTACAAATTGATATCCCTCATGGGAAGGAGTTACCGTTTTATAGCCAGCTGTATTTATGAGCAACACATCCGATAATGGAAAGAGTTAGGTAACCTTCCCAGGGAGCAGTCCTGCCTAATAAGGCTGTGTCTGGCCAACCTGTGCTTGGCCTGCTTGTGTGGCTGGCACGGGATGCTCGGTCATCCTCTGCTGTAGGCCACGTGCAATTAAAAGCATCACTTTCTGAAGACTCAAGATTATTTCCACATGGAGCTGGTGCAGGGGAACCTTGCTGGTTCTCTGTGTGAAGCGTGGCAGAGCTGTGGGTGGTGTGTAGCCAGCTCTGGTGGGGACCTGCCCCTCTGCTCTTGTCTGGGGCCATCAGTGAGCTGCTCCTCTCCTCCTCTGCAGTGCCCCCGTCCTTCTCCTCGGCAGAGCCTCTCGTCACATCCGTGCTGGAGGGACAGTCCGTCAGGCTGGCCTGCGAGTGCCATGGGGTCCCCTTCCCCACCCTGAGCTGGAGGAAGGATGGTAGGGACCTGCTTCTCATCCTCATCCCTCCCTACATATGTGTTGACCCACCAGATGAGTATTGGTCTCCTCAGAGCAAGAAGTGCTTGATGCTGGATTGTGTCCAGCTTCTGGTCCTGCTGGCAACCTGAGGGAGGCTGGTGTCCCCTTCCCTGGTAGGCAAGTCCCTCTCTGCCCAACCCGGGGGCCCAGAGCTGGTGTCCACAGAAGGGAGCATTCTGTACATGGAGAAGGTGCGGCCGGTGGACAAGGGGACATACACCTGTGAGTGCAGGAATGCTGCTGGTAGCAGCACCAAGGAGCATCGCCTGGAGGTACACGGTGAGCGGGGGGTGCCCCAGAGATGCAGGGGACGTGTGGGGGTGCCTGAAGGTGCCATGACCTCTCTCAATGTAAGGTCCAGCTGGACCTTAAAGTTCATAGCTGTTGCTTGCCTCCTCGGGTGTTTTGGAAAGGATCCTGCGAGCTGGATTAGCTTTGTCCTTCCAGCATTCCTCGTGGCTCCAACCTGGTTGCAACCCAATCACACCAGTTATACACCCTCACATTTGCTTTTCCCTCCTGCTGCTGCCATCCAGACCGATGGCATTTTGTGCATCCATTGCATATGGCCAAGGGAGTTGCTACAGCACCCTCTCTACCCTGTGTCCCTGTGCCTGCAGCGCTGCCAAGGATCCAGGGCAGCAAAGCCCTGAGGAAGGTTTCTGTCATCAAGGCTGGTGAGACGGTTTTGGAGTGCGAGGCTGCGGGGACACCACCACCCACAGTGACATGGGTGAAGGACGGGCAGCCCGTGGCCAGCAAGGACGGGATCCTGCTTATGGAGCAGGGGAGGCGGCTGCGCATCCCCAAGGCAGATGTGGCCCACGCAGGACGCTACACTTGCCTGGTGACAAATGCGGTGGGACAGGAACAGAGGGAGTTTGATGTTGTGGTGCACGGTAAGGATGTGGGATAGGGCTGGGAGGTATGGGTGCAGGCAAACTCAGGAGGGTGGTGATGTCCCACTGCACCTTCAATGCAGCAAAAGCACAGAGAACAACCTTACTTGGACAACACAGCATGTAGAAGGCCTTGGGTTGGAAGGGGGATGCTCCAGGCAACGTAACTGTAGAAGTGGTTCCATCAGGCAGGAGCTTCTTTGCAGGGTCATCAGGCCCTCACACTTCATAAAGTCATCTGCTTTCCAAGGACTTGGGGAAACCTCATGGGTCAAGGTACCAAGCACTTGAGCTGGAAAAGGCCTGAGATGGCTCAGAGTGTGTGGCCAGCTTGGTGTCACACTTGTAAGCATGGGCTTGGGGTGCAGGTTAGTGGCATACGCTTGCTGTGAGTCACCTGTCCCATAACACCTTCAAAGTCAACAACTTCAGATGATGCTAATGGTCCTTTAGGGCTTGTGTGCTCAAACAGTACAAGAAGGAAGGTGGGAACAAGCTGGGTTTACTCAGTTTGCTGCCTTTGCCTTGTTCCTTTGCTGTTTTGGCTGCATTGCAAGCGATTTTTCTGTCTCCCTAGTTCCTCCCAAGTTCATTCAAGGATCAGGATCAACAACCAACATCAGCGTGTCTCTGCATGGAGCCCTGATGCTAACCTGTGAGGCCACTGGAGTTCCCCTGCCCACGGTCACCTGGTCCTGGGATGGCTCTCCTGTCACTCCCAGCGAGCACATGCAGGTGCTTTCAGGTCAGGGATGAGGCACAGATGCTGTGGGAGATGAGCATGTTTTGCTCCAAGGCTGATGGGCTTCAAGGTGGTGGAGCAGGAGCACTGCTGGGATGGGCTGGTGCGTGGATGGGGACCCTGACACCCCTCTGCTCTGTGCTTCCAGGGGGCTGGTTGCTGAGACTGGCCCAAACACGGGCCCAGGATGGTGGCCACTACTCCTGCCTGGCCAGCAACGTAGCCGGGGAGGCCAGGAGGCATTTCTACGTGGAGGTCCTCGGTAAGGAGGGGTCTGCTGCAGGATGCCTGGTGGGATTTCAGAACTTCACCCTTGCAGGGACAGTCATGAGTTAAGACTGGGCATGATGGGAGCTGCTGTGCTGGAGTCCTTCATGCCTTACCATGTGAGCTTGGAGCTTCAGTGAAGCCGTCCAGCTGCTGAGGTCCCTGGTGGCTTGTGTTCCTAGTTCCTCCTCACATCGAGAATGCGGATGAAGAAGAGACCATCACAGTACCTGAGGGTCACCCTGTCACCTGGTCTTGCCTGGCTGCAGGTGAGCATCACATGGAGCAGAGGTGGCATGAGCAGGTGGAAGGTGGGGCTCAGGGACACGAGTCTCCCTTTGGAGTGTGGAGCAAACACGTGGCGCCAGTCGATGACATGAAAAAAGCTGAAATCGTCTGAAGAAGTTTTTTGGGATAGTTCCTGGCTTTGCAGTTTGGCTGTCTGGGAAGCGCTGAGTCCATGTGGGGAGCTTGTTCCATGACATAAGCTCCAATCTTTCCCAAATGGAACTGAAATTCCTCTCATCTGGTTTCTCCTTTAGTGATGGGAATAATTAATCACCTCCTACTCAGGACAGTTTTCTTTCTTCTTGCTGGCTCGTCCAGCAGTCTTTAAAAATCTGATCCAGATCATGATAATTTTCGATTTGGGCTGATGTCCCTGCTTCCCAGAAAAGCTCCAGCACAGTGACCTCGGTCAGGCTGTGCGCACATGTGGAGAAACTTTGCATGAAGGCCAAAACCTTCTCTCCACCTGCACAGGCAACCCCCAGCCTAAGATCACCTGGATGAAGGACGGCCACCCTCTGCCTGGCAAGGACACCTTCTCCATCTCCCCTGATGGCTCCATGCTCCACATTCCCCGAGTCTCCCTGTCTGACGCTGGCCGCTACTCCTGCGTGGCCTCCAGCTCTGTGGCAAACCAAACCAAGCACTACCTGCTTGATGTGTCAGGTACGAGGTGCCTTTGGATGGAGACAGTTTCAGGTGTGAGCAGGAGATGTGGATTCACAGAGCTTTTTATTTGCCTACCCAGGTAGGTGGTGAGGATCCCCTAACCCTACTGCCAGCACCATGGCATGGGGTCCTGGACCTGCCACAAAACCTTCATGAGACTTCCTGGATGGGCATAAAGGATCCATGTCTGATGGTGCAGGATCCATCTCTGATGGTGGCTTGTGGGAAGGAGGAGAGAGTCTTGTGTTGGAGGGCAGAGTGTGAAGCTGAGCTTTTGCTGTATGTGCTGTGCATTGCATGTGCTGTGGTCAAGCCCAGCTCCCTGAACTCATATCATGCTTTTTGGTGGAGGAACAAAGCATCGGGAAGCCTAAGTGGTTGCTGATGCTGATCTGCCATGCAAACATGTCTCTGCAGCCAGACCTACCTTTGCTGGAGATGCCCATGGTGCCACCACAGAAGAAGTTACAGTGATCATCAACAACCCCATCTCCCTGGTCTGTGAGGCTTTGGCCTACTCATCTCCCAACATCACCTGGCTGAAGGATGAGGTTCCTCTCAAAGAATCTAGAAATGTCCACGTGCTTCCTGGTACTGTGCTGGTGTCCAGCAGCTCTATGTGACTGTGGTGGGCCCTTGTTCAATGCTTTGGGGAGTGGGAGCGGGGCCTTTTTTGGGCCTGACCGTGATTTAGGGCAGTGGGGTGGTGAGAAATCATTGTTCTACTGGACCATAGGGGCTCAGGCCATCAGGTGGGTGCTGCTCTTCCATGTGCTGCATCATCTGATAATAGCTAGAGTCTCCTTGGCAGCATCAGCGAGACCACATTGGCTTTTATAAGCCTGGAAACTGGCTCTAGAAGACCATTAGAGCCCCCAAAATCAGGCTTGCAGGTGGTCAGTAAGTTCCCTAAGATACCTTCTTGTGCTGCATGAGGATAGACAGCTGTGGCTGTGAATGATGCCCCTCTCACGAGACACTCTTTGTCCAGGTGGCCATGGGCTGCAGATCCTGAATGCCCAGGAAGAGGACACGGGCACGTACAGCTGCATCATGGCCAACGAAGCTGGGGAGGCTGTGAAGAACTATGCTGTGAAGGTCCTGGGTATAGAAACTCTTTGTGAACTCCTTAATTCCTGTGGTGACCCCACCACTGTAACCAGGCCAGTGCCCCATTCCTTTCCATGCCTTCATCCCAAGAGCTGCCCCAAAAAAGTCTACCCTGGGGAGGACAAAGGGGTCCATCTGGGGTGTCACCAGCACCCCAAGATGCTGTTTGTCACTGATCAGGGCAGAGCAAGGGTGTCAGAGGCTCTTCTCTCATCCCAGATGTGTCTTCTCTCCCCACTAGTTCCTCCCTTGATTGCCAGAGATGACCCTTTAGGGGAATTTGCCATAAAAGAGGTGAAAACCAGGGTCAACAGCACAGTGACACTGGAGTGTGAGACCCGGGCTGTGCCTGAGCCGATCATCCGGTGGTACAAGGACAAGCAGGTGAGGTCCCAACTGCGACCAGGGAGGAGCTGCTGGTTCTGGGGACCCTCCTGGGTGGATTGAAGGGGGGAAGATACCCTTTACATGGGCTTTGTCCCACTCCTGGCTGTGTAGTCCTCCTCTCGTGTTTCTTGCTCATGCAGCTCCTGGAAAGCACCGGCCACCTCCAGATCCTCAGCAAGGGGCAGGTTCTTCAAATCAAACCAGCCAGTGTCTCTGACTCAGGGCACTACACCTGTGTGGCCACCAATGCTGTGGGAGAAGATGACAGGGACTTCATTGTGCATGTCCAAGGTGAGCCCTGGGTGGCCAGCCAGTGCCTGGAGGAGTGGGTGTCACAGCAAGATGAGTCGTCTTGGGGTCTCTTGTGGGAGTAGAGCTGAGTGAGCAGGACAAGGGTCTGTCTCTCCTGGAAAATGAGCATCTCCTTGGCCCTGGTCAGGCCTGGGCAGGTGCTCTGGTTGCACCTGGGGGTGTGAGCCCCGTTCCCCACCGCTGACCACAGCCTGTCCCTGCAGTGCCACCCCTCTTCCAGCAGCAGACAAGCCCCAATGAAGTCCTTGAGATCTTCTACCTGGAAGAAGACCAGGATGGGGAGGTGACAGAGCACCGGCAGGCTGTCCTTGGCCAGCCCACCACCCTCTACTGTGACACCAATGCCATCCCACCTCCCCAGTTCAGCTGGTATAAGGATGGAGAGCCCCTCATCCCAGGCCCAGGGGTGCTGATGCTGCTAGGTAATGGGCATGGACCCCCAGTGTGGGGCTTGGGGGTGTTCCTACAGCAGCTCTGTGGGCTGAGAGCAGCTGATAACCATCTCACAATGCTTTTCAAATTCTTAAGTGTGGATGGGGAGACTTTTCTTCAGGTGTAACTCATGCATACAAGAGCTGCACAGATAACTGAGGCTTTGGTTATTTGTCCTATAGAAAAATTCAGGGAATGGCTTTAAACCAATACAAGTAATATTTTTGCTATTGAAATTTGTAGTGATCTGAGGAAAACAAAGGGAGGGGAGATTCAGGATAGACACGAGGAAGAAGTTTTTTTACAATTTGGGTGGTGAAACACTGGCCCAGGTCACCCAGAGAGGTGGTGGATGAACCATCCCTGGAGACATCCCAGGCCAGGCTGGATGGGGCTCTGAGCAACCAGAGCTGGTGAAGATGTCCCTGCTTGTTGCAGGGAGGTTGGACTGGATGACCTTCCAAGTCTCTTCCAACCTAAACTATTCTATGATTCTATAGCACGGGAGAGTTCAATCCTGTCCCCTTGCTCCTGCCAGAGTACACAGCACACATGGGACCTGCAGGAGCAGCGCCATGTCACCAGGGCTGCATGGGGGGTGTTCAGGCACAGCAAGGTGGGAGAGGGAGGTTGGAGGGGACCCTCTGACCTCTGTGGAGCTGTCCCCATCACTGTCCCTGCCCTATGCCACAGGGGGCCGGGTGCTGCAGCTGCCGGCAGTGCAGGAGGAAGACAAGGGCAGATACACATGTGAGGCAACGAACGTGGCAGGACGGGACCACCGGCACTACGAGCTGGAGGTGCTGAGTGAGTACAGGGTGGGGGGAGGTGTACAGTGACATGTGGCAGCCCCCTGACCACTCCCTTCCAGCTGCCCCCACCATCCATGGTGACATGGAGGACCTGGCTGAGGAGGTGACAGCCACTGTCAATGGCACCGTCCACTTCAAATGCGAAGCCACTGGACAACCAGTGCCCACGGTATCCTGGCTCTGGAATGATGTCCCCATTGTTGCCAGCCCACGGCACCAGCTTCTGGAAGGTGGCACTGTCCTGCAGGTTTGTGTCCCCCTGGGCAGGGCAGCTGTGCCAGGGGGTGACACAGCAGACACTGGGCAGAGGGGGTGGGACATTCTTCCCTTCTAGGTCTTGCCGAGTGTTGAGGTCCCTCTGGGAGCTTCAGCAGCCCCCTGGCTTGTGGCAGCCATCGACAGGGTTCTGCTTGCCCTGTGCAGGTGGCCATGGTGGAGGTGGGTGACACTGGCAGCTACACGTGTGTGGCCGAGAACGTGGCTGGCTCAGCCGAGAAACACTTCGCCCTCTCTGTGGAGGATAGGGCATCCACAGCGACTCTTGCCCAGGCCAGCAAAGCCTTCCAGCCCCTGGTGATGGGTGCGTGTCTGCCCCTGGGGATTTGGGAAGGGCACTTAGTCCATTTTTAGGGGAAACAAAGAGGGGATGAGCCCACCCATCTCACCATGTGCCTTGCAGAGCCCCCCCACATTGATGCTGCATCCCATCCCACTGAGATGTCCATCACTGTGGGTACCCCACTTAAGCTGACTTGTCTGGTGACGGGCGTCCCCGTGCCCACTGTCACCTGGGAGAAGGATGGACAGCTGCTGGCAGGGCCCTGGCTTGTGTCGGGGAATGAGAGCACCTTCCACATCGAGAGTGCTAAGGTACAGGTTCCTCTTTCTTTTCCCCATCTGCATTTTCTCTTCACATTTCACATTTTTCCTCTCTCCTGACTTTGTGTAGGTGGCTGACACTGGCTTGTACACCTGCCTGGCCACTAGCCCCGCCGGGGAGGACAGCAGGAGCTTCCACGTCAGCATCCAAGGTCGTGCGGCCCCAGCAGTGCAGCGAGGAGGGTCTTAGCAGGGGGTGCTGAGGGGTGCTCAGAGTTCTGGGGACCAGAGAGCTGGAATATCCCCTGCATCCCTCCTTGGGGTTACTGGGGGGTGCATGGGTAGAGCAGTGCGATTTGGTCCTGCAGAGCAGTGGCCTATGCATGATTTATGGGAACGGGTATAGGGTTGCCCAATCCAGGTGGCACCCCTGACTCACCTGGCACATGTCCCACCAGCACCTCTCAGCATGGCGAGTGTTGGAGAAACCCCCAGCATCACTGCTGTGGCAGGGGGGCAGCTCATCCTGGAGTGCCCTGAGGATGCTGTGCCACCCCCCCACATCGAGTGGCACCAGGAGGGCTCCCCAGTGCAGGTGTGTGTGATGGAACCTGAGATGGTGGATGGGCAGGGACTGGGATGCACCTTCCCCAGCCCCATTGGAGTGAGGGTGATGCGGGGAGAGCTGCTGACGGGGGCTTTGGGGACGTTAGGAGGATCCCCGCAGGCAGATCCTGGCCGAGGGGCGATTCCTGCAGATCCAAGCAGTGGAGGCAGCAGATGGTGGGGAGTACAGCTGCAGGGCCACCAATGCGCTGGGGGACACCAGCCTGCGTGTCCGCGTGGAGGTTCACGGTGAGTGCTGCGATGCCATGGGGCTTTGGAGGGGAGTGCCATCTCCATCTCTGTTATTTCAGGGATGTGCAACATCATGGGGTGTTTTGTGGTCAGGGTAATGGGGTTGGATGGTGCCCAGGCTCCTGTGCTGGTCTGGGTTGATGTTTTCCATCCCCTGAGCCCTGTCTCAGTGGCCCCTGAGATCCAGCCAGGCCCCGAGGAGGTGAAGGTGCTGGTGAATGGCTCTGTGGTGCTGCCATGCCAGGCGGAGGGGTGGCCCATGCCCCGGGTGACGTGGCGCAAGGACAGACGGCTTCTGCCTCTCCGAGGGAACAACAGGTACAAAGGGTTGGTGGCACCGAGAGCTGGAGCTCGGATCGTGCCACCCTCCGTATCAAGAGGTGTTTTGGTATCCCCCCACTGTCTCAGTGGGTATGTGCCACATCTGGCTGCGATGGCACTGGCCACCTTCTCGGCCATGTATTCCTGTGTGTTGTGTCCTGGCCATGCAGAGCTCCCACAGGGCTACCCTGCTGTCCCTCCCCAGGCTGCAGCTCCTGCCCAGCGGCTCCCTGCAAATCGACCCTGTTCAGGTCCAGGATTCGGGCTCTTACCTCTGCATGGCATCCAGCCCTGCTGGCTCTGACCAGCGAGGCCTGGACCTCCACGTCCTGGGTAAGCAGAAGAGCCAGATGGATCCCTCCTGGGCTCACCCTCCTGCAGCCTGACACTGCCGGGCTGCTCTCCTTGGTGCAACGATGTGCTGCTGTTCCCTGCTCATCACCATCATGCCCTTCTGCAGTCCCTCCCACCATTGCCCCTGGCCCCTCCAACCTCACACTGCTGGCTCAGCAACCGGCCACGCTGGGCTGTGATGCCTGGGGATCCCCTGTGCCCCACATCAGGTGGGAGAAGGATGGTCGCCCCCTGAACCCACATCTCCTGCCTGGCACCTACAGGTACCCACAGCGCTGGCTGCTCTGTCCTGCTGTAGCAGGGATTTGTCCCCTCTCGCTGCTCCCCTGGGGCAGGAGCTGATCCCTGCTCTGCAGCTTGCGGTCCTCAGGGTCGCTGCTCATCACCAGTCCCGGTCCCTGGGATGAGGGGCAGTTCGAGTGCATCGCCACTAACAAAGCTGGAGAGGCACGGAAGGTTTTCCTCGTGTCCATCCACGGTGAGATCCTGGGGGCTGTGAGTCTCACCCAGAGTGGCTTTCCTAGTGCCTGTCACCACATTGGGTGTGATGCGGGTTCACTTCAGTCCCCACTAGATGACATGGCATGGGGACGGGCAAGAGGAGAAATCAAAATATCTGTGCTTGTATGTGCAAGGATGGGACCCCCTTCAGCATTCCCTGCTCACCTCCCTCCCTCACCTCTCCAGTGCCCCCCACCATTGCCGATGACCTCACGGATGTGACTGTCACCCGACTGTTCTCTGTTGTCCTCACCTGCTATGCCTCTGGCGTGCCCCCACCCACAGTGTCGTGGAGCAAGGAGGGGGCTCAGCTGAGCAGCCGAGGAGGGGGCTACCATGTCCTGCCCACAGGTACGGGCTTGGGCCAGCACTGCCCTGGGGGCGGTGGGTCCCTGCCAGCTCCCCCCCTGCCTTCCCCTGCCTGCTCTCTTCCCAGGGGCCCTGGAGATCAGGCAGGTGCTGCCTGCACATGCTGGCCACTACACCTGCACGGCGAGGAACGTTGCCGGCACAGCCCAAAAACACCTTCGGCTTGCGGTGCACGGTATGTTTCGTTCCGGTGATCGCAATCCCTGTGCCTTGGTCCACCTTGGGGAATCCCCGGTGGGCAGCACTTCCCTGCTGCTCCTAGAGCCTCCTGCCTTGAAGCCCCTTCCCGGCGTGGTGATGGCAATGGTCAATACCAGTGTGGTGCTGTCCTGTGAAGCAACTGGGGTCCCCAGGCCGGAGGTCACCTGGCAAAAGGACGGTGTTGGTATCACCGGAGGTAAGTGGGAGCTTGTACTGCCTATCAGCCCATGGCTTGGGGGGAGATTTGGATGGCTGAACTCTCTGGGGTTTCTAGGCATCCCAGCAGGGTGCTGAGTGGCACCAGCCATGGGTCCTCCTGGCTCCTGTCCAAGATGGATACGGCAGCTGCGGGACTCCCCATAAAGGGGCACTTCTGCTGCCCCATCCTGCCCATCATTCCTGCCCATCCCTGCAGGGCCCGGGCTGAAGGTGCTCCCAAAGGGGCAGCTGCGTCTCCTCCGGGCATCCCCAGGGGATGCAGGTACCTACCTGTGTGTGGCTCGCAACCCTGCGGGCACCGCGGCAGGGAGGACCAGGCTGATCGTGCAAGGTAAGGCGAAGGCTGTGGCCCCAGCGCTCGTCCCTTCCTCTGCTTAGCTCCTTCCTCAACACCTCACAGTGAAACATGGCTGCCGAGGTGTGAGCAAGTCCCTGCCCTCCCGCCCCATCCAGTGCCCCCCATCATCACGGCTGGGCCAGCAGAGCTGGCTGTCCTGGAGGGGCTGGACGTGCTGCTGCCCTGTGCCACCCGTGGCATCCCTGAGCCTCGTGTGTCCTGGAGCCGGGATGGAGCCCCGTTGTGGGGTGGTGAGGGGAAAGCCACTGTCCTGCCTTCTGGAGAGCTGCTGCTCCGGGATGTTCAGGTGAGCACCGTCCCCTCCCATGGCTGAGCTAGCTGTGATGTTGGAGAGCTGAAAAACAAGTGTTTCTTGCTGCTAAAAAGAAATCGCAGGTTGTTCTGTGCCCTGTTATGTCCATGGGTTGGGGCTGGCAACATCCTGCTTACTTTCAAAAATATTTGGCAGAGGAAGAGCTCTGTTCAGTCCTGTGCAACAGGCTGGCATGTCCAGGCAGTGTGAGTTTGCTTAATGTGGGCTGGAAAAATGTGTTTGTGGCCAAGATGTTGCTTTTTGGGTGCACAACAGTCAGCAGAGATGCAGCCCAGTGAGCCAGGGCTGCAGCTGGACCCCAGACACAAGCCCACCCCTGCTCTCCCCCCTTTCCTGGTGCAGGAAGAGGATACCGGGAGCTACTCCTGCACCGCGGTGAACTCGGCCGGGAGGGCTGTCCGCCGGCTGTCCCTCGCTGTCCACACCCTGCCCACCTTCACCCACCTGCCTGGAGACGCCACCCTGAGCTGGGGCGAGAGGCTGGAGCTGGTGTGTGCAGCCGCGGGCAGCCCCCAGCCCCGCATCTCCTGGATGGCCAACGGGCAGCTTGTCACCGGTGTGTGGGCAGGGGGACCATGAGCAGGGGGGGTGGAGGATGTTGAGTCTGGGGGGAGGACATGATCCTGGTGCCATCCCTTGTTCCACCTTTCGGGATCCCTGGAATGCTGGCACAGCTGGATCTGTGGGCTTATAAGAGCTGCTCCCTGTCTGCTTTCTGGGGGGGTTTGTACCCCATAGATGGTGTGTCAGGCCAGAGGGGCCAGAGCATGCTGCGGCGGGAGGCAGCTACCCACGCCGACAGCGGGACCTACGTCTGCCATGCTGAGAACAGCGCTGGTGCCATCAGGGCCACTGCCTCTGTCTCTGTCAGAGGTAGGTGATAACTCTGGGGAGGCCGGGATACCCAGCCACCCCCTTCCTCTGTCACCCATCTCCCTTCCCCAGAGGCACCCATCATACAGGGGCACTCCAGTACCTACCAAGTGGAGCCCCCTGGGGGTGATGCCCTCCTTGACTGTGATGCCCGGGGGCACCCTGTGCCCCTGGTCCGCTGGAGCAAGGACGGGGTGCCGGTGGGGACTGGCGGGCACCTGCACCAGCTGCAGAACGGCTCCCTGGCCATCCGTGGCGTGGGGGTGAGTGGGGTCTGGGGGTGCTGGTGTGTTTTGGGGAGCTTTCGTGGCAAAGCCAGGTGTGGTGCTAACACTGTTGGTATCATCAGAGTGCTGACACAGGGCACTATCGATGTGTGGCAGAGAACGACGCAGGCACGGCTGCAAAGGTTGTCACCCTGGCCCTGCAGAGTGAGTGCTGTCCCCCTTTGCACCCTCTTTTTGAGGGTCTGCAAATCAGGTCACGCCTCCCCCCCTCCCTTGGTCCCCAGATCACCCCCAATCCCTGGGGAATGTCCCCAGCACCAGTGGGATGCTGCAACACTGCCTGCATCTCTCTCCCTGCCCAGGTGCCCCTGAAGTGATGGTGACACCACGAGCAGTGTCGGCGCGTGCCGGGCAGCGGGTGCTGCTGCACTGCGCCGTGTCGGGGGAGCCCACCCCCTCCGTGGAGTGGCAGCGGGATGGGGAACCGCTGCCCGAGGGTCCCCGTGCCCGTGTCCTGCCCAATGCCACCCTGCTCCTGCCCTCTGTCAGCCGCCGTGACACTGGCAGCTACTCCTGCCATGCTCGCAATGCTCTGGGCTCTGCCATTGCCCAAGTCAACCTGGCTGTCCAAGGTGGGTGTCTGGATGGCTTGGGGTGCTGGGGTTGCTCACAGTGCCATTACACCCTGGGGTAAAACCTCCTACATGGGGTATGGAGGGATAGTGCCTCTCCTTGCCCTCCCCTGCCCCTTCTGCTGCTCATCTGAGCCCTGACAAACCCTTATCCGAGCAGCTGCCCCGTGCCAGCCCGCACCTCTGTTCATCTCTCCCTGCCCTTCCTGCGTTTGCTGCCCATAATTAAATTCCCATTTCCCAAGGGCTCTGCTCCAGGTCCAGGCACATCCTCTCCGCCTGCTTTTCTGGGAGCAGAGGGTCAGGCCGGCTGGCAGCACAGAGGAAGTGCTGGGTGCCCTCTGTATGGCTGCTGGCATTTTGCTGCCAGGCGTGCCGGAGGAGAAGCAAATAAAAGCTTGGGACTGTGGCCAGGACCATGGGTGATGATACAGAGCAGAGTTTGGGGGCTGTTGATGCATGTTGTTGTGTGCAAGGCACATGGCCACACTCACAGCATCCCCTGTTGATGTGGTACTGTGCTGCCCAGACCCGTGGGGTCTATGAGGACTTTGCTCACAGTCAGGTAGGGAAGCTGCCTGCTGAGCTCTGGCTGCCTTCATGTCTAGAAAATGAGATTTTCTTGACACATATATTATTGAGAAGGGAGACAGGGAAGCACCCCATTTTCCCATGGCAGAGCAGTCCCAATGCTGCTGTCCCTGTCCCTTTTGCCCCAGGGGAGCCACGCCGGGTGCGGGGCAGCCTGGTTGGCGTCATCAATGCCCATGAGCTTGGTGTCACCACCCTTGATGCCAGCGTGCTGGACAACCCGCACTCCAGCACCACTGCCATCAGGAGCAGCATCGGCAGCATCCCCCCTGCCCTAGGTAAGTGGTCACCCCTGCCCTCACCCCAGGGAGGGTTTTGATCTGTGTCAGGTGAAAATCCTGGGGAAAAGATTTCTTTCCAGGCCCTCCCTGCTTCCCAAAAGCAGCATTGCACATTTGTGCTATACCCCATGGGCCAGGGTGGTTGGGGAGGGCTGGGTGTCCCCTTCGGAGGGTGCTGATGGTGACACACTTTCTCCCCAAACCCCAGGGCCACTGATGCGGGTGCTGGTCACCATCGTTGCCCCTGTTTACTGGTCCTTGTCGCACACTGCTGGGGACACCCGGAGCGGGTTCCTGCTCACCCAGGGCACCTTCCGTCACGAGTCACAGCTGGAGTTTGCCACAGGTGAGGGACACCAGGAGTCCCCAGTGTGTTGTGGGCTGTAGAACTTGGTCCTGTGCAGCTCAGCCCGTGCACATCCCCAGAGGCTCAGCCTACCACTGGGCTGAGCTTTATGGCCAGAGGTGGACCCACGTTTGGGGGTGCCCTGGGCTACTGTTCACCACTCCCCCCTGGCAGGGGAGCTCCTGCGCGTCACCCACCTTGCCCGTGGCACGGATGCTGCTGGTGCTCTGCTCCTGGACAGCGTGATCAGCGGCTCCGTGCCAGAGAGCATCGGCGAGACAGCTGTGCAGCTGCAGGTGCCAGCACTGCCCGTCCTCCCCGCGGGGCTGTGACTCCCCTGCTGGCAGCCGGCGGGGTCTATGGCCTGATTCCCCCTTCCTGCCTCTCCCCAGGACTTCAGTGAGCGCTACGTGCATACAGGCGCAGGGCGGCTCTCGGGCAGCTCGGTGCAGAGCTTCCTGCGGGACGGGCGCATCACCCGTGCCCGCTGCAATCACACTATCATGTACGACCCCTCTGTGGGCCTGCGGCCCCCCCGGGTGCAGCACATTCAGGCCAGTGCCCTCAAAACCTCCTATGACCCAGCCTCAGAGCAGCTTCGCTTCCAGCTCCACGCGTCACTTGATGCAGGTAATGGGGATTCCCAGGGATGGAGATGCTGGGCTTCTGCGTGGCTGTGAGGGTGCAAAGGCCACATCTCTGCAGTGACATGTCCATTCTCATCATCTCTGCTTGAATCCCAGGGGCCGACAGAGACCAGTGCCCACCGGGATTCATCCTGAGCCCCCAGCATCTGTACTGCATTGGTATGGGCCCTTCCAGGGGGGAGCATGAGGACGGCGAGGGGCACCCCCTGCGTGGTGCCAACCTCCCCAACCCTATCCCTTCTTCGTTCTCCAGATGTTGATGAATGTGCGGAGGGGTCCCACGCCTGCCGCTACAACCAGCTTTGCCAGAACACTGCAGGGACATATCGCTGTGCCTGCCCTCCTGGCTACCGCTCGCTGGGCGCGGGCTGGCCATGCTGGGGTACAAGCTGGGGTCTCGGGGGGGACATGTCCTTGGGCATAGGGTACCAGGCCATGCTCACTCCCCTGCCTTGCTCCAGCCTCAGTTTCCCCATCCAGCTGTAACTCTCTGCCTCTTTCCTCCACCAGACATAAATGAGTGCCTGCAGTTTCCTCCACCCTGTGCTGTTGAGTGCCGCAACCTACCGGGCTCCTACCAGTGCCTGTGCCCCCCCAGCAGGACCCTGCTGCCAGGCGGCGAGTGTGGCCCAGCAGGGGTGGATGGAGGGGACACAACGGGCAGCACCCCCAGGAACCCCCAGCTGCGCTGGCTGGGGCCCAGCAGCCCCCCGCGGGGACGGTCCTTGTACACCCAGCTCGCCCTGCGCCGTGTGGCCAAGGCCACAGGGCTGCGGAGTCCCCCTTGTCCCGTGGGGTTCATCAAGAGGAACGGGACCTGCACTGGTGAGTGTGCATGGGGGAAACATTCAGGAAGGGCTTTATAGGGAGTTTGAAGGCCACTTTGTGCCCTAAAGGTGGTTCCTGTGCCTGTTGCTGCCCTGTTTCCCATTTTGTTTGCAATTCATGGGGTTGGGACGTCTCTGGGCTTGGCTGTGCTGAGGAGGGGAGGAGAAAGCCAGGCTGCCCCAAGGCAGCAGAGGGGACCAATGGTTCCCTGCTAGGTGTCACCCTCTCACCCTACAGACCTTGACGAGTGCCAGATGTTGAACCAGTGCCAGCACGAGTGCAGGAACAGCCTGGGCACCTACCGCTGTGTCTGCCCCGCTGGCTACCGGCTGCTGCCCAACGGGAAGAGCTGCCATGGTCAGTGCTGGCGGATGTCCCTGCCCTGATGTGTCCCTGTCCCTGCCTGTGTCCCTTGGGGGTGGCCTGGGTCCCCACAGTGCCCTGGTTGCCATCCTTGCTCCAAGAAATCCAGTCTTTCATCTTCCAGGGAAGAGCTGTTCCAGGCTTGGCACCCTGTCAAGCCTGGGTGCTTTTGTCTCACTGCCCCAGTGTTCAAGACCCCAGGCAGGGTGTGGAGAAGGTGGAGGAGCTGGGGTTTGGATCCGTGTCTGAGCCTGGTGCACATGGACACCTCAGCATCCTCAGACCCCTCCTTTCACTGCCTGCAGATGTGGACGAGTGTGCAGAAGGCATGATCCAGTGTGACTCGAGCCAGATGTGCTTCAACACCCGTGGAGGTGCCCAGTGTGTGGATGCTCCATGCCCTGATGGGTACCAGAGAGGCTCCAGTCCCGGGTGAGTCCTGCCATGGGGCTGGGGGTGCCTGCCCGCTGCCCCGTCTCACAGACCCAGACCCTTTGGCTGCTCCTGCCCCAGTACCACATCCTGTGTCCCCCCGGCTCTTGTGCAGGCTGTGTGTTGGTGTCTGCACGCCGGATTGTGGCTCGGCTGGTCCCCCCATGCTGCGGTACCAGCTACTCACCCTGCCCCTTGGCATCACTGCTGGCCGTGACGTGGTGCACCTTGCCCCGGGCACTGCCCTCCGCCACCGCCCCATCTTCTCGCTGCTGGAGCAGGAGCCCGGCAGCCCCTTCGCCCTCCGCACCGAGCAGGGCCGTGGCATCATCTCCACCCTGCGCCCGCTGCGGGACCCCGGCACCCACCGCCTCAAGGTGCAGGCGCTGGCCCCAGGCAGGCAGCGGGCACCCAGCATCTTCCTCCTCTTCATCTCCGTCTCGCCCTACCCCTACTGACACAGCCGAGGGACAGGAGGGGACGAAGGGTCATATCTCCTCCTGTCCCTCGCCACTGTGCAGGTGGGGGCACGTGGCTCAGGGAAAGCTGAGCTTGCACCATTCCTCTCCCCCCTGGACACCCCCTGTGCGCCCACCAGCCCCTGCCCACGTTGCCTTCTCCCTGGGAGACTTAGTGGGGCCCTGGAGGGAACAGCATGTCCTGTCAGCCCCTTGCAATCAGGTTTTGTTGCAATCCCACAATTTGCACCGGTAGCCCCTGGAACAAACACAGCCCTGGATGGCCTTGGCCATAATCAGCCCGCAGATATGGAGTGGAAGGAATGAGATGGGTGACAGGGGCCAGCGAGGACCCCCCTGGGGTGCGGGGTGTGATCTGTGGGGTTGGGGAGGGCAGAGGGCACCCTGGTATTAACCACATATAAAGTTGAAATAGCCTTATGTTTAATTTTTTTTTTTTTTTAATCCACTTGGTTTCTGTGTGCACTTATTTATTTCTGGTTTTGTTCCAAATAAAGGTGTTTTGTGGATAAATATTAACCATGCCTGAAGAAAGCAGCTTCCTTCAGCATGCGGGAAGGGGCTGCCCCGCTGCAGCCCTGACTCCCCCAGGCTCTGAGCACCTCCCTGTGTGGCCTTGGACCACAGAAAGGAGATGGCTGGGATGTGGCAACACCAAAGGGCCAATGTCCAGCACCTGAAGGTCCATTCCTGCCCCAGCATCAGGTCCCTCAGGCAGCAAGAGCACCTCTCCACACGTGGTGCAGGTAGAGGCTGTTCATGAAAAGCCCACCCAGGCTCTCACTTCTTCTCTCTATGGAGTTTCAAATAATTTCAGTTTTTCCCCCAACACTGCGCTGGGGAGGAAAGCTTGGCAGTGACAGAGCAGCTGGGTACCAGCTCCTCTCTGCCCTGTATTTCCCATTTGTGGGGTCTCCAGGACGTGGATGGACCCCCTTAGTGCTCTGTAGTGGAGTGGGGGGATATGTGTGACAGCACTAGGGTAGCAGTACAGGGAGCTGGGGGTGCAAACAGCCCCCTGCGGGCAGGCGGAGGGCAGGGCCTGGCCGGGGAGCGGTGCCCCGGAGGGGACAGTCCTGCGGCGGCTCCGCCTGCCCCGCCGGCTATAAGGGAGGAGGAGGAGGAGGAGGATGCTCCAGGCACCGGACCGGAGCGCCGGGGGCAGTCGGGCCCTGGGGAACGGGTGAGTGCGGGCATGGCATGGGGGCGGGGGAACAAGAGGAAATGGGGCCCTTTGTTTTGGGGGACCTGGCTGCTTGTCCCTGTTTGTCCACTCTTCACTCAGCCACGGGTCTCCCCCACCCCTGGGTGCTGGAGAAGGGCTCACTGGTCCCCGCAGGAGCAGGACAGGGGGGTTCCAGCCCCCTCGCAGCACTGGAAGGTGCAGTCAACCCCCTTCCAGCTTAGTTTTGGAAGTGGGGGGGCGTTGCAAGTGAGTTCCATCTCCCTGCTGGTGTCCCCAAACTTGGCCACCCCCAGAGAGGGAGCTGGGACCTCGGCTGGGACTGCCCCGTGCGCTCCCCACTCTGCTCTACAGGTGTAAGGGGGCAGGATGGGACCCCAGCACGAGGTGTAGGAGCAAACCCCAGCACCAGTGAGCGCATCCCTGCTGCTGGAGCCCCTGGGGAGCCTGCCCGTGCTGCCTGCCCCATCCCAGCCGCAGCAGAGGCTGCTGCTCCAGCCTGGCTGGTGAAGGCAATTGCTGCCTCTACCGAAGTTTCAAGCTTTTTGTTCTCTTCTCCCTTTTATTCTTTTCTTGGTTTTAAAACCAAAGTATCACGTTGCTGTAGAGCAAAGCAGTCGGAGTCGCTCTGGCAAAAAGCCTGCCTCAGCTCACACGGAAATTGCCACAGAATAATAATCAGGGTTGAGAAAGTCCTATCGTGTTTCCCCTTCGCTGAGCTTTGTTCGTTCTGATTTATTACCAACTAACGCCACAACTTCAGGGCTCTCCCTTCCTGGGCAGGCGGGCTTGGCAAGAGCCCCATTTCTGGAGCTGGAAATGCTGGTGGCCCCACAGTGTTTCTGGGATGCAAGGTGCATCCCCAGAGCAAGGTGTCCCAGGTCCCCCGGGCATTGTGTGGGCAGTGAGACATGTCTGAGCAGGCAAAAGTCAGAGGTATTTCCTCCAACCTGCTGCTGGACCACTTGTACAGCGAGCGTGCCTGGTCTCAGGGTGCTTAGTCAGGTTGGCAGCTGCAGCAGGGATGGCTTTTGGGGGTAAAGGAGGGAATTTGCACAGTAAGGAAGCTGCAGGTGCAGTGTCAAGTTTGGGCTGTGCCCTTTCGGGAACTGCGGCTGCTTTCCTGTAAATGCCCTACGAGGAAGGGAAGGGCTCAGCCTGCTGGGCAGGGGCCCAGCTCGGCACACCCGCAGGCAGGGAAACCCCGGTTGCACAAGCCTGGGTGCTGGGTGCTGCCTGTGCAGACAGCCCGGGACTGTCAGACACTTTTATTTTTCAGCAAGAAACCAGCAGCAGCAGGCCAGATCCTGCACCGGAGTGCTGGGACGGCTCCAAGCTGTTCCCATTGGGACGCTGGCCCCACGCCGTGCTGGCAGCACCTGGGTGCTGGGGCACAGCCTGATGTAACAGCATCCTGCTGTGCAAGGTGCTGGGTGGGCAAGGCTGGAGCAGCTCAGCACAGCACCTTCCCTGCCTGCAACAGCAGGAGCAGCATTGTGCTGACTCAGCAGTAGCAGAGAAGTTGCTCAGGGTGGGATTTGGCCGGCTTTGCCGCCCGCCTTCCCTGGCCAAGGGTCAGCTGGCATCGCCTCCTCATGGGGCTCTGGGATTCACAACCTTGCCGAGGGATCATGGGGACATCCTCGAGTCCCTTCCCACAGTGGGATCCCATATCCCCCGTCCTGAGCTCTGGCTGCTGCATCCTTCATCTCCTTTTGTTGGCTGAAGTCTTTGATCCCATTCACTGAAGGGTGAGGGGCACTGAATTCCCACTTTGGTGTTTCATGCTGTCAAGAAACACAGGGCAGCATAATTAGGACAAAAGCCCATTAAGTGTTAATTAGACTCAAGGCTGGGGCTGGGCTGTGGGGGCTGCCAAGCGCCCCAGCCCCACAGCTATTGCACACTCAGCAGTGCTGGTGGGTGCTTGGGGCTGAGTCGGTGGGTGGCTGAGCCCATCTACCTGGCACAGGGCTGCAACGTGCTGGGTCGTGCCCGAGCAAGGTGTCAGGCTGCATCCCTGCCGCAGCCACGTGTCTGCGTCTGAGTCCCAGCCCCCTGACATTGCAGGACGCTTGCAGAGCGTGGGGTACGTTGTGCTGGGGTTGCCAGAGCAAGAGCCGCGTGGAGCAAAGGTAAGAGCGAGGCGGTCCCTGTGTCTGCCCTGGTCCCCTCCATCACTGGCTGTGCTGGGTGCGCTGGCCGCAGGGTGTTCTCCCTGGCTGGGGGCCACAGCCTGGATGCGGCTGCTGTGCCGCAGCTTTTCCTCCTGTCCCCAGCCCTCCCCCTGCTCCTTGCAGCCCAGGAGGGCTCTTGGTCCAACTGGTCCCTCCCAAAGCCGAGTGAGTCCCCTCCTGTCCACTGCCCCCAGCCTGGTGCTTTTGGGGCTGAGCATGTCCCAGATCTGTGTGCTGCCCATGGCCCTGGTCTCACAGGAGCATCTGGCACCCCATGGCAGCAGCTCTCACTGCCTGTGAGCAAGAGCAACCCTGGGAGTCCATGTTTTAATCAGAGAGCTTGTCCCAGCTCCATGTGCTTCTCCACGTGCTCCTCCATGCACTCCTCCACCTACTCAAGCTGCCGCTGGCCCCAAGTGTTCTGTTTCACGTGGGCTCTGCTTCTTCCCTCCTGGTTGTTCATCCCCTGGATAATGTTTGTGTTGCCCAGAATATCCTTGGGAGAGCTCTCACCCCCGGGTGCCCTCGGTTCCCAGCTGGACCGTGACAGCCCCATGGCCAGTTCAGGGACACCAGGAAGGGTTTCACGACTGGTACCTGCAGCATCCCTGTGCCGAGCAGGGGCTGGGGGCACCATTAACCCCTTTTCCTTTTCTTTGCCAGTGCCATGGCTCAGCCCAAGGGTACAGTTGTCCTCGCCTACAGCGGGGGCCTGGACACCTCCTGCATCCTGGTGTGGCTGAAGGAGCAGGGCTACGACGTCGTCACCTACCTGGTGAGCCCTGTGCTGAGCTCTGCTGCAGGGACCCTGTACTCGGGGCTGGAGGTGGCGCTGGGCCATGGGTCTGGGGACCTGGGGTGGGTGACAGGGGTCCTGGCATGTGCATGGCCATGGTGGTGACCCTGCTCTCACTGGTTAACCATCACCTAGTGCTGGTCTGCTGAGCTGCCAGCCCTGTGCAGCACAGCCTGTCCCTGCCAGCAAATGATCCTCTGCTAATGAGGGCAGCTCATCAGGGCAGAGCCAAGGGCTTGGCGGAGGAAGGTATAGCCCAGAGGAATGCTGTCTTGGGTGAGACACCCTGTTCTGGGTGGCCCTGAGCCCAGGACCATGGACTGCACTGTCCATTGGGTGATGTCCCTTGCCAGGCTGGGCTTGTGCTGGGTTTTGTGCTCTCCTTTCACACTCAGTCTTGTTTTTTTTCTCCCTTTCAGGCCAACATTGGGCAGAAGGAAGATTTTGAGGCAGCACGGAAGAAAGCACTGGCGCTGGGGGCCAAGAAGGTAACAGTGTCCTTCCTTCCAGTCTCCTGGGGGGTCTGAGCTCCCCCTGCTCCCCACCGTGGGGCTGAACCCTGGGGTCTTGCACATGCTGTGTCTGGGGTCACCGTGGGGCAGGGGACAGTGCCAGAGGGGAATCCCTTATCCAGAGACTTTGCACTGGAGTCTTTTAGCAATACCTAGGAAAGGGGAGGTGGAGGGGCCCTTTACTGCACCCAAAGCCTCACAAGAGTGGGATCCCCCCCAGTCACCCTCCCATCACAAGGCTCCCTCTGTCCCAGCAGGTTTACATTGAGGACATCAGCAAGGAGTTCGTGGAGGAGTTCATCTGGCCAGCGGTGCAGGCCAACGCTCTCTATGAGGACCGGTACCTGCTGGGCACGGCGCTGGCACGGCCCTGCATCGCCCGCAAGCTGGTGGACATCGCCCAGAGGGAGGGAGCCCAGTACGTCGCCCATGGGGCCACCGGAAAGGTGAGGAAGGACAGGGTGGGGATGGCATGGGGTGCTTGTGGGGCGACTGACCTGGTCAGCCCATCAGCCAAGCCATGGGTGCTGGGAGGGGTGCATGGGGTGTTTTGTGAGTGCTCTGTGGGGCTGTGCAAAGTTTTGACACATCCTTTTCACTTCTGGGATTGCTGTGCCCAGTTTAATTCCTTCTCCTTGTTGGGAAGGCTCAGGTCACAGCTGAACTTCCCACTTTCAGCACCAGCTTCCTAAAAGCTGTTATGGACAGGGGCTGCCAGGACCCAGCTCTGCCCAGGAGGTTTAGGGGCACACCGGGCAGACTGCTCCGGTCCCTGTCCCCATCCCTGGCTGTCCCCGGCCGCAGGGAGAACGCTTTGCCGCTAGAGGCAGCCAGAGACCGAGGAAAGGATGCTCGGGGCCAGCCCCTGCCCAGGGATCGGGGAATCCTCCTCGGGGAGCTGCGGAGGGGTTGTGGGACCTACGAGACGTGGCATGGACACCCTTGGCACCTCCAGCCCCTGCCCGCATGCTGCCGAGCCCAGAGCGGGGGCACTCGAGGCAGGGTGGCATCGTCACCAAAAGTTTCTGCAGGGCCCTTGGGTGCTGTGCATGCACCCAGGTCCTGCTGGATTCCCCCTCCTTCCCATCCCACAGGGACCCAAAGTGTTGATCCTGGCCCAGGGGCAAAAGTGAGGTGCCCAGCTGGAGGGGTCTCACTGCAAAGGGAGGGGTTTGGGGGTCTCCAGCTATGAGGGGGGACCCTGCTGGAAGAAGGATGCTGGATGCAGCCAGGGGACAGCCAAGGGATACGTTGTCAGCAGGAGATGGTGTAGAAGGGCAACTGTGGGGCTGGAGGGTTTCATGGCTGAACTAACCCCTGCTCGTACTGCAATGGATTCTCTGCACCACTTCCCCATCCGTCTCACCCATCCTCAGCAGCCCCTTCTTGAAAGCCTCTGTTGGAGGGTGTCTTAGAGAAACGCAGCCCCAGTGTCCCCTCCGCTCCTGGGTACCACCAACCCCGCTGGCAGGGAGACCCTTGGCTGCTCCCCAGGCTCTGATGGCTCCCCGGGCCATTAAAACCACTGGTGCAGGCAGGGACCGAGCACGGGTAACTCGACCCGGCTGCGGCATCTTAAATGCGGGCCATCTGCGGTGTCCCCGCTGCCCCAGCAGATGGACTTGTTTTGGGGCTGTAAGGAAAATGAGCGCTTCAGTGGATGTACTCGCCTGCGTGTAATAGTCCTTGGGGATTTCCCAGCCTGGCCATAAATGCATCCTCGAGGCCAGGGCCAAGAGGAGGAGAGGGGGGTCCTTACACCCCTTGGTGCTGGTGGAAAATAGGCTTTGGTGAGTGCTATTCCCTGGGAAGTGCTAATAACTCCCAGGCTTGCTCCTCGCCCATTTCTAACTACCTGGCCTCATTAGGAGGACCTTATCAGTACAGGCCAATTAAGATAAAGGGAGGTTCAGAGCTGTTTAATTATGAGCTATTGCATCCTCCTGGACAGTATGGTCTTCTTTCCCCCTCACCCTCTCCCTCCATGTGTCCTCTGATGTCTGTGGGGAAAAAATACCCGAATCTGGGTTTCTACTAGTTTGGTTTTGAGGAGTCTCAGCCCAGGGGAGAGCACGGCTCTTGGGTGACCCCCAGATCAGACGGGCTCCCATTCACGTTTCAGGGCAACGACCAGGTTCGGTTCGAGCTCACCTGCTACGCTCTGTGTCCTAATATCAAGGTAAGGCACCCAAAATTGTCCCCTGGAGACCCACTGCTGGGATCCTGGCTCCCTCCCCAGCTGGTGAGGAATTCTGTTTTAACACCGATGAAAGAGGCTGTGCCTCGCTTTAACAAGCTGCCAGCTGCACACAGCAACGTTTTGGCATTTGAGGGGGCTGTAATGATCCTTAATGGACCTATTTTTACCCCAAACACCACGAGGCCACAGAGGAAATGGTACCAAGGCAGCTGCCGGATAATCGATGCCGCCTGTTTCTCACTTGCGTCAAGCACGTTGTTAGGGTCAGGGGTTTGAGTTACTCCACCCTTGCACAGGGAGATTAAATTTCAGATGGAGGGCTGGCGCCCTGTGGGTCCTGCTCCCTGGGGCTGCCCAGAGCCCTCTCCCGCAGGGACCCTGGGATGGTGCCGAGGGGCAAAAGAAAGGGCTGGGGGCTGCAAGGGGGCTGGAGGCTTCTCATGTCAAACTCCTGCCCTCCTGCCAGGTGGTCGCACCGTGGAGGCTGCCTGAGTTTTACCAACGCTTCCCCGGGCGCTGCGAGCTGATGGACTATGCCAAGGTAGGAGCCAGCACAGGGTGGTCATGGGATGCTCAGGGCGGTTGTAGGATGCTGGGATGGTTGTGGGATGCTCAGGGCGGTTGTAGGATGCTGGGATGGTTGTGGGATGCTCAGGATGGTCGCAGGATACTCGGGGCAGTTGCAGGATGCTTGAGCAGTCATGGGATGCTCACCACGTCTTGGTAGGTGACAGCAAGCCCTGCATGACATCCCTGCAACACCACACTGGAGCCTTCTGGTTGGGATTCTTTTTCACTCTCTATTTTTTTTTTCTTCCTTTCTAAAAGCTCCCTAATTACCTGGCTATTAATTGTAACCCACTTTCCAAGGAAACGGGTCCCAGCTCCCTGACTTGCGTAACAGACAAAGCAAATACATTCGCCTTTGTTGTCCCTTCCTTTTTGAAGTACAAGTTGCAATAAAACATATTAGAAGTTTTGCATCAGGTTTTTACGTGCCCACCAGGGTACCTTTCTTTTTTAGCGACTTCATGGAAATGCTTGACAACTCGGCTCAATCAATCAAAAGGGAAAAGGCAGCTCTGTGCATAAACCAGAAAATTGCTTCAGTTTTTAAATAGCTGCCATCGAGGCTGGCTGGGTAATCTCTGGGAAGACAAGGTGTGGAGCCGAAGGGATGCAGCACGGGGAAGGAGACCTCAGAGCCCATTAGGGCCACCGAGAGCAGCGTGTTGAGGATTGTGTTTGCCATCTGCCGTTGTATTATGAAGGGGCGAGTTTACGAGGGCTTTCCATATGTTGCCAAACAAATTGTCAAATAGGGGAGTTATTAAGAGCGCCGCGGTTTTTATTATATGGAAAATGGAACATGTGTTTTGGGTTTGGGGGTTTTGTTTGAGTGGGTTTTTTTTGTTTGCTTGGGAGGGGTGGAAGGGGAAATGAAATGGGTTGAGGCCCCATTCAAAGAGGAAAGGTTGGGGTTGAGTGTTTGTAGTGCTGCTTGGTCTCTGGTTATGTTCAGCATTAGATTAAAAAAAAAAGCAGGGGGGAGGATCCATTCTTTTTCATGTTCAGGAGAGGGAGATGTGTGGTCAGGTCCTTTCAGCCCCTGGATGTGCTCAGGGAGTTATAATGCGATGATGTCTGGGGCTTGGTTGGTGCCAGCATAAGCAGGGATCTGTGTCACTAAAGTGCAGCTCTTGCTCCGAAGCCTGGAATGGGGGTTCTGTGGGGTTCCACATGGGGAGTTTGGTATGGGACCAGCAAACCAGGACCTGTGAAGTGGGGGCAGTGTCTCCTGGGCGCAGGGCTGAATTAGTCCCTCTGCAGCATTAGGAGGTATCTCAGGACCTTGTGGTGGGTTGAGGACCACAATTTAACAACCAGAAGCATTTCTCTTCTGCTTTTCCCAGCAAACAAGGAGCCTCTGCTCAGCCCCTCTCCTCTGTACCTGACTGAGCCCTTGGCTGATGTCCCTGACACTGAAACGGCAGAGCTGCCCCGCGGTGTGTGGGCTGTATGGACACACCAAGGCACGGTGCAAACCCGCAGCCACCACTGCCGTGTCCAGCCCCAGCTCACCGTGACTGTCCCACAGCTGGGACATCGTAGCTTGGCACCCCAGCAGGGTGGGCAATGTCCCCGCTGGCTCCGGTTGTCAGCTCACTGCCGTCGCCTCTCCTGCTAATTCCCCTGTGTATTCACCTCGTCTTCACAGGCAATTTCCCCCATTGAAATGTCAGTGGATAATTGAGCGCGCCGGTGACCTTGTTAGGGAGCTGGGCTCGGTGCTGAGCGCTGCACCGGGGCGGCAGCCGGCGCGGGGCCGTGTGTCCCTTGGCACGGCGTGCTCGGGGAAATGACTGCCACCCATGTGTCTGTGTCACCACGTGTTTGCACGAGGCTGTGGGGATGTGTGTTGTCACCTTGTGGTGGAGCATCAGTCCTGTTTAGGCTGAGGAGCATCTTGTGGTTTTGGGGACCTCTGTCCTCATGTCACCTCCCCTTGACAAGGAGCCCAGCTGGGGCATTGCAGCATCCTGGACCCAGA
Source organism: Patagioenas fasciata (assembly GCF_037038585.1). Taxonomy (NCBI): domain Eukaryota; kingdom Metazoa; phylum Chordata; class Aves; order Columbiformes; family Columbidae; genus Patagioenas; species Patagioenas fasciata. The sequence continues at coordinate 7,268,367 of NC_092539.1, forward strand.
AAAAGTTCACAACATCCATGCTGATGTCTCCATCACTTGGGTTCGTGGGGTGCTCTGGGGCTCCGTCCCTGCTTGTGGTGGGGCTGGGGTGGCTGTTCTCCTCCCAACCGCACCATGTCCCAGATGTGTCCATTGAGGTGGCCCTCGTGGTGGGAGCTGGTGGGGCCCAGGGTCAGGGACACAGATGTCCACCTTGCTCCGTGCTGCCTTGCTGGTGGCCGCGGGTTGTGCCTTTGTGGTGCCGGAGCTGATCCATGCAGGCTGGCTCAGCCTTGATCCCCTTCTTTCCGCAGAACCATGGGATCCCGGTGCCCGTCACACCCCAGACACCCTGGAGCATGGATGAAAACCTCATGCACATCAGGTGAGAGTGGGTGGGGAGCTCCCATGGGGTGACAACCCAGAGCCTGGGGCTTCAATCCCCCCATCCTGTGTGGCCAGGACATCCCTTCCCACCCCCAGAGCCTCAGACTGTCCCACCATGTGCTGGCCGAAGGTGACTCCAAAACCTCCAGCCTCCCTTTCTGCCCAGTTGTCCACGTCCCATGCAGCATCCATCTCCTGAGCTCTCCCAAGCCTAGCGCTCCTTGCAGGGTTGCTGCTAAAAGCTCCTGAAGATCCATAACACATATTTACACCCATCCTCATGAAGTGGTGGGAATGGGGGAGGGGGGTCATCCCGGTTGGGTTTTGGGGTTGTAGATGCTGCAGTGACTTCTCTCTCCACAGCTACGAAGCCGGGATCCTGGAGAACCCCAAGGTAATCGATCACGGCCAACGTGGCAGCCACAGGGCCGAGGGCGTCTCGTGTATTTGCAGCCTAATTAGAAATTTCACGGCAGGTCGTCAGTGATGGGGGGGCCTTGTCGCCCACCCCAGCCCCTCCGCCTCTCCCGGCACGTTAATTGCCGCCGGCGTGAATAGGGGAAGGGACCATTTCAGGGTGGCACTGGAGGGGACAATGTCACGGGGCAGCAATAAAGGAGCAATTAGACAGATGAGGCGCTGGTGGGAGAGCTGGGCTGGTGGCGGGTGACAGAGCTCTGGGATGTCCCCTGCAGCTCTGGTCCCTTGCCTATGCCTGCAGCTCGCCCAGCCCTCCTTGCTTTCCCATCACCACAGTTTGGAGAGAAACAGGGTAAAACCCTCATGGGAGGCTTGGAGAGACCCCTGGGAGCTCTGGCTGCTGATGGGACCATGGTGGGTGGTGGGTGCTGCAGAGGGGTCAGTTGGACCCCGGCTGCCTCCAAATGGTGCTCATGGTCCGGCTGCCCGCTGGCCCCCGCCTGTGCTTGTCATGCCCCAGCGGGTCGCGGTGCTCGGTGGCTACTTAAACTATCCATCAGCGCTAATTAGACACTCTGGGGAGAGGAGGGGGGAGGCAGGCGGAGAGGGACAGGAGCCGGTGGGAGCTCCGTGCCCACAGCCGGCCTGGCACGTGCCTTTGGCAGGGGTGTGAGGAAGAAGAAGGTGGTGAGGGAGTCCTGCTCTCTCTTCAGTGCCGTCCAGAGGGGTGTCTGTGCATCGGGCTTTGCAAAACTCTCGGTGGATCTTCTCTTCGGGGAGAGCAGTTGGCACAGGGATGGGTTTTGACGCCTCTAGCAAGGGGCTGACCTGCACCCATCGTGGTGCACCCAGCACCTCTGTCCCCGCACAACACCCCCATCCCACAGCTCTACCAAACCCGCTCCCTTCCCAAAGCCAGGTCGGGAAACGAGGTCACTTTAGCACAGAATGGAGCAGGGACCCCATCACTGAGCATCCTCCGCTCCTCTCCCCCAGCCAGCGCTGGGACGTGGTTCCCCGCAGTGCAGTGTCACCGCTGTCCCCTGCCCCAGCCCGGGAAGTGGCACCAGGGTGGCTGCAGCAGGATCCGGGGTGCTGGACACGATGGGGTCCCCTCCCCAAAGCCCTGGGACCTGCCAAACGCAGGGATTTGAAAGCAGATGGTTGAGCTATTTTCTGCCTCTGTGAGGCCCGATTGAAGGGCAATGAGGCAGCTAATGCGGAGAAAGATAGAAATTTACTTGCTTTAACTTCATATGGCACTCTGAAAGAGTTCATTCAGTCCCGGGCACAACAATATCAGCCGGATGAATAAACCATTTGCGGCATCGATAGCTCTGCATCATGGTTTACTTCATGGACCATTTGCTTCCAATTTCTTCTCTTCTTGCCCCGTTTTTCTTGCTTCTTTCTTCCCCCCTCCCTCTCTCCCTTTCCACACACTCTTCCTTTCCCCCCACTTCTTTTTTTCCCTCTCTCCCCTTTAAAGATGACATTGCAGGACGAGCCCCCCTGCGGGGAGGGATAAATAGGAGGCATTGATACACTGCAACAAACTATTTGTCATTTGAACTGTGCTTTTAGGAGAGAGAATAAAAAGAGGACAGACTCGCACCGTAATGATGGAATGCAAGCCAAATGTCACTTTTATTTCTATTTAGTTATTTTATTTAATAGGGGTTTTCATAGTTGGCTCGGAAAATTGGAAACTACCTGACTTTGACTTCCAATGTTTAGTAAAGAGTTTTTAATACTTTCCGGTATTTTTTTCCCTCCCACCCCCCATCTTTCCTTTTGAACTCAAAGTTTTTCATCATCTCTCGCGGGTTTGTCTGGTTAATAAGTGTGATCAGGGCTAGGAAAGGCCAGACGATGTAAAATTGAAATCTGCAGCCCGTGTAATTTGTGTGCGTGCACGCGCGGGGGGCACGGGGGAGGCTCGTGTGCGAGCGCCTCGTGTTTAAAACAAGGGAAAGGGGCAAAAAAGAGATAAAACGGGAACCTGAGGGTGGTTTTGCCAGGGTAGTTATGCCTGTATTCCTGGGATTCGGCTGTGTTTGGTGCTGGGATGTGCACCCCGGGATTTGGGGTGAGGTGAGGGGGTTCCCGTGGGGTGGAAGGGGCAGCAGGGATGCTCACAGGTGCTGATTGGGCTTTGCTATTTATTGGACCAAAAAAAATAGAGCAAGTTTTCACTAAAAGGCTTATTCCCCATCTTTAAAATTTCAGATGGAAACTGCGAATAAGTTAATTTTCCCATCAGAAAGCTTAGAATTGTTTTTAAAGCGATCCCTTTTGCCCCCGCTTTTGTTTTTCTAACTCGCTTACTACCTTGTCCATTTTTCCTTGCTGGAAAGATGCGGAAGGGAGGAAAAGTAAGCAGGGGAAATATTGTGCTTTCAATAGTAGAGGAGGATTGGGGGAGCAGGGGCCAGGCTGCAGGTGGGGGTGCAGGCAGGACCCATTGCCCAGGGATGCCCAGCGCTCACCAGCTGCGTTTTGTGGGGAAACACCAGTTTCTCATCGCTTAAAACACTCACAGGAGAGGCTCAGTTTGGAGAAACTCCACCCGAGCTGCTTGCATAGGGGTTTTAGTTGTTGGGACTCCTCAGCTGGAGGCTCCTCTGTGCCTCAGTTTGCCTCCCCTCCACCTCCTGGAGCTATGGGGGGGGTCCCTTTAGAGGACAGGAGTTTGCAAGCGCTGGGTCGGAAGTGTTTTGGGGCCAGTGCACACGGCTGCATCGTGCGTGAGCGCTGAGAGGGCACTGAAATTGCAAACCATTTGCTCTCCAGGACGGAAAGCTCGTTTTTACTATTATATTTTCTTTCCCCCTCTCCTGGCACGCGCTTCAATTGCAGCAACTCATTGTCACCACCCGAGCCTCCGGTGGCCTGGTTCTGACAGAGATAAGATGCATCTTTCCTATAAATCTAGAAAAAATATATATATACATAAAGGTTGATGTGCTCCGAAATGGGTTTTTGCTTTGTTCCTCTATTTTCCCCCGTGTGTATTAACCCCAGGGACACCGTGAAAGAGCCGGAGCGCCTGGAGCACCTGCTGGGGTCAGGTCTCCTCATTAGTTTTTTTCGGTCAGCACCAAATAAGCCGGTCCGTGGCGTGGGGATGCGCGGGCGCCTGCTCTGCCGCTCGCTGCCATCGTCCCGCTTTTCCCTGCCTGACTTGCTGCTCCGCAGCCATCCCGCCTCCACTGCGGGGGTGTCGGAGGAAAAGATGAGCTCAAGTTGAGGGGAAAAATTGGCTGATTCCTCCCAACCCCTTTGTTCCCGGCGCCCCGGTAAGCGCCGATGCGGTGCCGTGTCAGGCCCAGGCTTTGGGATGGGGGATGCATCCTGGGGATGCAGGATTGCATACTGGGGGATGCGTACTGAGGATGGAGGATACATACTGGTGATGGGGGGTGTGTACTGGGGATGGAGGATACATACTGGTGATGGGGGGTGTGTACTGGGGATGGAGGATACATACTGGTGATGGGGGATGTGTACTGGGGATGGAGGATGTGTACTGGGGATGGAGGGTATGTCCTGGCGATGGGGGATGCGGGGTGTTTACTGGAGTAGGAGGATGCACACTAGGGTTGGCATTGCCAGTGCCATTGACTTTCTTCTTTTTCCCCACCCCCTTGGCAGAATCCGGCCCCCCCCGGGCTCTACACGAAGACCCGCGATCCAGCCACCTCTCCCGACTGCCCAGACGTGCTGGAGATCGAGTTTGAGCGGGGTAAGTGCCTCCTTGTAGCCAAGCCCTCGAAGCTGAACCCTACTCCACAGCCAGGACTGGGGGGGCTGCTGACAGCCAGGAGCATCCCTGGGGTGCAGGCAGGTGGGATGAGCCCCAACTTGTGGCATCAGGGCTCGGGATGGTGCTTGCAGAATTTTAGGGTTCTTTGAGGTGTGCAGGGGATCTGGGGACATCTTTGAGGGCTTGGTGGGACCCCTAAGAGTGGAGAGGGGTCCCAGCCCCTACCCTAGTCTTCGAGATGCAGTGGGCGTGGGGTCCCTCTCCCGCAGGGTGGCACACAGGTGGCCCTGGGGCCACACAGGTGTCACAGCTGGGGAGATGCAGTGGGCGTGGGGTCCCTCTCCCGCAGGGTGGCACACAGGTGGCCCTGGGGCCACACAGGTGTCACAGCTGGGGAGATGCTCCAGCAGGATTTGGTTACACGAAAGAGATAGGGACACCCTCTTCCATCCCTGGGGACGCATGGTGGGGACCAGCCCTGGAGTTGTCACCCGGAGAGGGGACATAAGGCGGCATTGCCCACTTCCCCCAGCCATGGGCATCCCTGTGCCACCAGCCAGCCTGACAGCAGCAGCCCCTGCTCAGAGGGGACACCCCCTCCCCACCGCCCCCGCCACCAGCATCCCCGCTCCATTATCATCATCCCCCTGCTAGGAGCAGCCCCCCCTCCTAGCAGCCCATTCAGCCCCTAGTTAATTTATTTGAAGTTTTAATCTAATTATTAACTATTTTAAAGGCTAAGCAGCTTTCGCCAACAACAGCCCCGACAACGTCGGCTCTCCGCCGAGCGAACCCCAGCCAATACCCTAGTGGAGGATGCGAATAGAAAGAGCCGGGGCGAGGGGAGGGCGCGGAAAAGCCGGGGGGGGCGGCCCGCGCCCGAGAAGCAGCTTAAGGTTCATTATTGCCGCGAGTTACATTTAATAGCAATTTACAACTGAGTTTATAAACCCCTGGAAAATAGGGGGTTTAAGGGGGGTGCGTGGGGGGGAGCTGACAGCCCCCGTCACTAGACGGGGGCTCTTGCGGGCGCCTCCGTAATAAAGACTAGAAAGGGAGGCATTGAGGCTGATTGGCAAGTGATAGCGCGTTAAATGGAAATGAGGAGGGCAGATGGAGGGGGGATTAGCCTCCAACTCCGCACCGCTTTTCTTTGTGGGCCCCGCAGCCCCCTTGTCAGCTTCCTAATACATTTATTGCTCATTTCACACCGCTAAAGAAAAAAAATGCCTCTTTCTATTCAGCATCCCCCCCTACTCCTCGCTCCTGCCCAGCGCCCTTAAAAAACAAAATTAAGGGAAAAAGGAGGGAAAAGAAGAAAAAGGTGCAATAATGAATTCATGGCGGGGAGCACCCCGCCGCGGGGTGCGTGTGCATGCGTGTGCGAGCAGCCGTGCCCCGGTGTGGGGGTCCCCCCGGGATGCCGCCCACGCTGGCCAGGGGGGGGACACACACATTTGTCACCCGTCGTCGTCCCCCCTACCCCGGGTAGGGGCTGGTGGGACAGAAGGTGCTGCGCTGTAAGACAATTGCCGAGCGTGAAATTCAATTAGTTAAGGGCCTGGTTGCAATTTCACAGGCCCTAAAAAAGAGAGGGAGAGGAGAGGGGGGAGACGTTTTTATGGCCTTTTTTATTTATTTATTTCGCCTCTCCCCCGAGGTGGGTCCCCCCCTCCTTTCGCCTCCCCCCAGGCACCAGCTTGGATATGGCTTTTTAAGAAGTTATTTAGAGTTCATATCTGTCACATCTATTTAATGCCTGTGGGGTGACGTTCTGGGGGGATCCTGGCACCAGCTGATCCTGCCCGTCCTCCCTCCCCACCTCTGCAGGTGTCCCCGTGAAGGTCACCAACGCTGGGGATGGATCCACTTGTTCTTCAGCCCTGGAGCTCTTCATGTACCTGAATGACATCGCGTGAGTGCCGCCTCATCCCTTGCCATCGCGGCCACCTCCCTGCCAGCTGGCAGCAGGGACGAGGGCAGCGTCCCCAGGGTACCCAGGGTGGGGTGGAAGCAGGATGCTCGCAGCTGGCATGTCCCCATGAGCCCAGGGACGGTGGCCAGTAGCATGAGGGTGGGTTGGTCCCTGTTGGGTCCCAGTTGTGCCATTCATGTCAACGAGCAGAGCTGGGCAGAGTCCAGGAGCACAGGAATATTTAGAGTTTTGCTCCCTGTGCACAAGGAGGGTTAAATAGTCTAATTAGCACCCTCTGCATTCACCATCTGCCCCAGCCCCATGGCTGGGTGATGCTGCCCTGCCCGCGGTAGGGGGCTGAGCCCCCGGGATACCCTTTGCCCGGGGGACATCGCCTCAGCCTGCCTGTCCAAGGGGGCTCAGAGTCTATTTTGGGTGGAGAGTAGGCTTTTTTGGGGCTCAAAGTCATGCCCCTCTGCCTCCGCAGCAGCAGCTCCTTGGGGTTTTCTGCCCAGTTCCACCCTGTGTCACCAGGGCAGAGCCATCCCCGGGGGCTCACCCAAAAATACAGCAGCACCCATGAGGGTACCCACACCAAGTGCCATTCAGTCCCTGGCCATCCCCCTTTGTGCCTCTGCCTGTGTCCCTCCCACCTTTGAATGGGAATGAACTTTTCCATGTAGTTGGCTTTTAAAATGTTAATTAAGTGGTTTTAAAATTACCTTGGCCAGCGGGAATACAGCTGCAGTGTGGCCTGTCCCCTCACCCGGTTTATTTTGCAGTGGCCCAAATGCCACAGCTGCTAACGGCACTGCCGACCCCAGCGATGAGTGATGGAGAGGTTGGTGGCACCATAAAAAGGAGGTGAGAAGAAGAGAAAAATCCATCTCCTTGTCACCTGTCCGATCCAGGGGTCACTACTGATGGTCACCAGTGCTGCCCAGGGGCTGGCCACACTGTCACCTGGGGTTTGTCCCTTGTTGTCTCCCCCTTCAATCCATCTGAGGCTACTGCAACCTCACGTCTCCTCCACAGGGGCAAGCACGGCGTCGGGCGCATCGACATCGTGGAGAACCGCTTTGTCGGGATGAAGTCCAGAGGTGAGTGGCCACCTGCCAGCAGTGCCGTTCCTGCCCTAAAAACAGAAAAGAAACAAAAAGAGAAAAGGGGAAAACCGCGGTGGGATGTGGCAGCAGCTCAGCATCACCAGGGTGCTCAGGCTCAGGTCGCACCAGCAGCCTCAACTGCTCCCTCCTCATCAGCTTTTGGCCAAGATACAGGTACAAAGCGCAGGAAACCGATGCAAGTCACCGAGGTTCTTCAAAGCCAATTCTTTGATTTATCTCCGCATTTTTGAGGCTGTGACTCTTAATATTGATCAGCTTCATTGGGAATCCCTGGAGGCAGCGAGCTGCCCCGTGCAGAACCAACTAACAAGGTGGCTCATCATCATTTCCCATCCCCTTGCCCCCACTTTTTTGTTTTAAATCTCGTTAATACCTAATGAGTCGCTCCCTTTCTTTAAACTTGCCCTCTGTTCAGGACATCAGCAAATATTATTACAAGACGCAGCCCACGGTCTCTCTCCCCACCGCAGGGCACTGGCCGCTTTGCAAGAGTGTCAGCCATCAAAAATGAGAAACCAAACCCCAAATCATTTGATCTGAGTTTGAATAATCAAATTAAAACCCAAAGAAGGAAGCAAAAACCCCAACCCCAAACCGCACACACCAGCCGGCGCATTTGCATGCAGGATGCTGAGTAATTTGTCACAATCTATTTTATTTTTTTAAGAGCCACTGACACGCTCTAGTGACCCTTCCAGCATTTAATAATTTCTCTAAACCCCATTTAACTGTCACGTCTGTCTCCCGCGTGACATTGCCAAGCGATCGCTGCCGTGTTTGTGCGCCGGCAGATGCGGGAGCACCGAGCTTTCTGAGGACAGCGGGGGTGCGCGCGCCTTGGGGACGAGACCTTGGTGATGGTTTTTTCCTCCTTGCTTTGAGCAGGATCCTGCCCCTGTTTTTGCTCCTTGGGTTGAGCAGAAATCTCTCCAAAATCTGCTGCGGGAGCTGGAGAGCTGGGCTGGGAGGGGGATGGAGCAGGAGGGTGTTGCTGGTACCTGTGTCCCCCAGGGGTTTTGGGGCGCAGGGCAGCTCGGGGTGTCCTCACAACCGCACTGCCAGGAGCGTTTGAGACTCCAAATGTGATTAGGGTTAATGGGGCAGGAGATGGGACCTGGGCTCGCAGGTGGGAGGAGATGATCCCTTAAATCCCAGCGGTGTGTGGTGGCCACGGTGGGCCGGGGCGCTGCAGGTTCCTCAGGGCAGCATAGGGGCCCCCAGCTCAGCAGGGGAAACTGAGGCACGGGCAGTCAGCAGCACAGCAGGAGCCCCGCACACCCACAAAGGTGACAGCGAAGGCTCCCGCCAGGTGCCTCCTCTCCCTCACCTCCCGGACCTGGGGAGTCGGGGGAAAAATTCATTTGCATTGATTTTTACTAAGCTCCTAATTGAACTTCGTTAAGGCCTAATGGGCGAGGGGTGAGCTGAGCATGCCCGCGCCAGCCTTTTAAGCCCTATTAACTCAATTTTGCCGTATTTGTTTTAGTGGCAGGAGGGTGGGTAATTACGGGGTGCCGGGGAGCAGCGCTGCAGCCGGCCGGGGGGGCCGTGGCTCAGCTGGGGGCTCTTGGCTGTGAACGGGAGCCTGGCTCTGCCTCTCCCGCCTTTTCACATCCTCATTATCAAATTATCTTTTTAACTCCGAAGGGGGGCTAATTAAGTGAAGTAAATGAAATCAGTGGGGAGGAAGCGGGAAGGAGGGAACGGCCGCTGCCAAAAGAGCCAAGTGAGCGCTGCCTTCGGCTGGGGCTTTACCTCCCCTTGGCTCTCTCCTTCATTTTCGCTTTGCTTCCCTGCAACTGCTAAGCAGATGGAGGAAGAAAGTGAAAAACCCCTTCTCAGTGATGAATTCATACCAGGCCACGCTTGGTCCTAGCCCTGGACCAGCGGTGGGAATTTGGGCAGCATCTTCCCATGGGCAGCATCGTCCTCGCTGTCCCCTTGGGAAGCCACCGCATCCCGTCCTGTCCCGCGGATGCCGTCGGGAGTGACAGCTCGCACTCAGCGCAGCAAAATTGCTCAGATGGAGGTGAAGTGACAGCTGAGGTTACAAATTAGAAAATTTTAAGCAGCGGCAGCTGTCTCCTTGGCTGCCCCCCCACCATGTCCGTCCGTGCCCCCCGCTCTGGTCCCCCCCTTCCCCAGCAGTAATTACGGGGTGATTGAAGCTTCGCCAGGCTGCAGTGCTGACACCTCTGTCTTTTTCCTGTAAACATGGGGAGATGAAAATAGACACTTGGAGACGCTGCGAGTGTCACTTTGAAGGTGTCTCTGGCTGTCAGGTCCCCTCCCCTCCGCCCCAGCTGTCATGCTCCGGTCCCCAGTCCTGTAGCATCAGGTCGAATGGGATGGGCAGGGGTGCAGGCAGGAGGTGGGGGTCAAGATACGAACTCAAACCTTTGGGCAGCTCAAATTGGCTTTAACACCTCCTAAGGGGAAGGAGAGGGAATATTAACTTGTGTTAGCTTCGCAGTCAGGGCCCGGAGGGGGCATTGAGCAGCCCTCTGTGCCACCGTGTGCCCATGGGGACAGCTGGTTTTTGGTGTTAACTTGGTTGTCATCTCCTGCAGTCCCATGGGGATGGGTTCTCAGCGACCGGGCTGCAACATGGCTGGGGTGGCCTGAAAGAAGGGGGTGGTTCTCCTTTGGGACAGAGACCCTGTAGGACGCTGAGATCATCAACCTGGTAGGGATGAGGTTTGATGGAAGTGGCTTGGGCTGCCATGGCAAGGCTCCTGCTGTGTCTGTGGGACCGTGGCCACCCCGGGACACGATATGTTTGAGCCTGTGCCACTCTCCAGGGCACTGAGCGTGCAGAACCTCATGGGTGTTGGAGCCCCCTGGCAGCCCCATGGGGACTGGCTGGGGACACATCCCCTTCACTGGGGACGCTTTCCTATGGGGTTTGTGTGCCAGCAAATCCCAACGGGCAGGTGCCCTTTGCCATTTCCCATGGCCGTGCCATCACACAGATACCCGGTGTTGGGAGGGGACTGTCCCCACAGGCAGGGGACAGGGACCTGCTGGTGGTCAATGGGGCAGGTTACAGCCCTGCCTGGTGTGTGTTCACTATCTCAGTGCTTCCTCCACTGGCTTTGCACCTGCGTCCAACAGGATGGGAGCAGCACTTGGCCACTGTCATATTTAAACGCAAAACAAACATATTATGCAACAAATAAGCCTATAGCAGCTGGAACAAAGGGAGCAGCTCGCCAGCAGCATTAGCCCCCATCACCTTAATAATTAAGCATCTCTTCATCCCCAGGCCTCATGCAATGGGGGGGCAGGTGGGAAGGGACTGGGGGAGACCCCACCAGCCCCCAATGAGGTTGCCATCCCAGCCCCATTGCTTCACAGCAGATACATGGGGCTCTTTCTCGCCAGCCGAGGGGAGAGGAGGGTATTTCAGGCCCTCCGCTCCCCGTGCCTGTGCCCCGCGTCGTTCCTTTAATTACAGGTTTTCAGCCGCAGACCGTTGGGCACGGATCGGTGGGGGGATCGGTTCCCAAACCCTGTCATTTAGCCTCGTCAGAGTGCCTCTTCAAAGAGGGGAATCTAGAAATTTTCTCCGCAAGGTGCGGAGTGGACTGTCTCGGCCCCAGCATGAATATAATGACAGATGCATTTTACAGCAAGCTGGGACTGAATGCACTCGACCACAGCTCCTTCTGTCAGCCAAGTCATTATTTTTTGTCATTTGCTGACAGTTTTGGTCTCATTCGTTTCTCTCTCTTTTTCTGCTTTTCCCCCTGCCTGGAAAAATGGCTAGGTATCTATGAGACCCCAGCGGGAACGATCCTATACCATGCGCATTTAGATATCGAGGCCTTCACCATGGACCGGGAAGTACGGAAAATCAAGCAGGGACTCGCTTTGAAATTCTCCGAGCTGGTGTACAACGGTACGTATGGTCCTTGGGCCCGGCCCTGCCGCTGCAGCATCCTCCCGGCCCTCCTCATCCTCCTCCTTCGTTCTGCTGGAGGCTGCAGGTCCCGCTGGCACATGCACTCAGGGGTGTAAAATTCAGTTGTGCATTTTGAGGCTGCTCATGGGGGAAAAATTGAGTTCGTTCAGGCTGAGCTTGACCCCACACCCTGTGTGTTTTGGTGCCGAACAGGCTCCTCGCCTGCCTTCGGGAGGGGATGCTGCCTTCCATGAGGGCTTGGTGGTAGGGGATGCTCCTGGCGTCTCTCCCAGCCTGGTGCTACCACTTTGTCACCTCCAACACCTTCAGATGTCTGTAATTCACCGTCCCTTTCTCTCCCCACATCACCTTTTCCCAGCTCTCCCCTCTGACCACCTCCATCTCTCTGCTTGTCCTCACTGAGACATGGGACACAGGAGCACCGAACTCCCCGACACAGCCATCCCCACGGCGGGGTTTGGAGCCAGAGACCTCTCCCCATGCACTGGCAGGGAGGTGCTCAGGGGTGCATGGTGTGGGGGGCTCTGGAGTTGCTGTGGCCCTGGCTGCGGGGCCCGGGGGGCTGCGAAGGGTCCGGGAGGTGCCGGCCGTGCTATTCGGTGCACAGCCCACAGAGGGGCACTGCGGGCTGGGGCTTGCCGGGGGCTGCAAAGGGGCTTCCAGCTGCTCCCAGCACAGCCCGGCCTGGGCGAGGACAGCGCTGCCTGGGGACAAGGGGACGCTGTTTGGCACCTGCAGTTAGGGACAGAAGTGAAGCGCCTTGTCCCTCCTTCTGGGGTGCTCCCAGCAGCTCCATTTCAGGTGGGCTGAGTTTGAAGGGTCTCAGCTCAGTCCCCCTGCGGGTGCTGCTGGGTCAGGGGACTGCCGGGGCTGGGGGAGCTGATTGGCACCCCCAGGAGGGAATATCAGCTCTGCTGCAGGGTCTGCTCCGTGGATCAGTCTCAACTTGGTTGCTGGTGTGAAGCTGAAAGAAGCAGGTTTAGCCTAAAATGTTGTAGGTGGGCTCAAAACCCCACTGCACAGCTCCCAGCACAGCGGCGTGTCCCCGTGTCCCGGCTCTTCTTCCATCCCCTGCCTGGGTCAGAGCTGACATCCCTGGAGACCCACACCAGGGAGATTTTCTGCCCCTTGGCCAAACAACACTTATCTTTTACATGTCCTGATTTCTCAGGCTCTCAGTTCCTCCTCCTGTTACTTTTCAGGCATTTCTTTCTAACCATAAGGGCTGGAATAATTCCCATGGGAAGATCCCCTGGAAATAACCTGACTCCAGGAGCTCAGGCTCGGGGCAGCAGCAGATCAGAAAGGCTGGGTCTGGTATCTTCTCCTCATGCCTATGCTCATCCTCATTGCCTTCCCCTCTGCAGATGTTTCCTCCTGCATCTTCCTTGGCAACTGGCATTTAATGCCCAAGTCCCTTTGCTGCTTAAACCATATTTTAGGATCTGGCTGGGCCAAGGGCTTCTGGGGCTTCAGGACTCTCGGTTACTTTCCCCTTGAATCACAGCCCCTGCCTGAATTCGCTCTCCGATGCCGCTCCTGCCTTCGGCTATTTCTGTTATTCTATTCTATTATCCCAGGGATTTTCAGCATGGTCCCCGACTTCCCCGCCAGCTGAGCTCAAATCCAAGGAACAACCCCAAGGGGGTGCAAACAGCACCCGTGGGTCCCCGTGCCAGAGGACAGGCTTTCCAGCTCACCTTCCTTTAACACCTCATTATTGCGAATAGTTCCTGATTTTAGGAGAAGTAGTGTTTATCTTCCCCCTGTCCCCATTGATCCCATTGTGGAGGGGTGGCTTTGAAGCCAGTTCCCATCCCGGCAGGTACAGCCAGGTGCGGAAATGCCATTGTCCCCCTGCCGCGATTAGGGCAGGATCCTCGTTACAAGGCAGGAAGGTCATTAAGGGGGATCGCTTCCAGGGGAGAATGTGTTTGCGGAGCTGGGGGCGATGCTTCCCCACACCTGGAGCTGTCAGAGTCAGGATTTAAGTAGCTGGTTATTATTTTAATGTGTCTTGGGTTTATTTTTACGGGGATGCAACAGCCCTACGTCAATTCTGATGTTTGAAGAGCTGTACCTGGAGCATGGTTACCCAAAAGAGGGGTGTATTTGCCCAAAGGTGGGGTCCCTGCCTGCTTGATAGTCCCCAAAATCCCCAGCCATGATGTGGTGGGGCAGTAAAGCGGGGGTCTGGGTCAGGGGGATGGTTTTGATGATAAGGGATTGCAGGGCATTGGCACCATGCCTTGGATCCCAAGGACAAGGCTGCAGGATATGGCCCAGCTCAGGGGCTGGAGAGGCCAAACAACAAAAGAAATTGTTTGTTTCTTTAATGGTTTCGGCCCTGGAGCCCAGGGAAGGGAAAGGTGAGAGGGCACCGGTGTGTGATGGGAGAGATAAAACCTGGGGATGACCGCAGGGCAGTGAATGGGCTCTCTCTCTCTCTCTGCCTCTATCTCCCTCTCCATCTCCCAGGCTTTATTCCAGATCTCCGAGGGTTCCCTGGCTGATTACCCCGCTTAGGGACAGGAGAGGACACAGGGGTGTCCCAAGGAGGGCAGCTCATCCCCATCCTGGAGGGCAGCTCATCCCCATCCTGGGGGGCTGGGAGCTGGTCCCCCCTCCACACCCACCCCCTGTGGGTCTGTCTCCACCTGCCCCTCCTGATATGGTGTTTTTTAAGTGGCAGTTTCATAATAACTTAATGAAGCTTTGAATTTCCATGATAGCCCCCACCTGTAGGAACTGGAAAGCAGATGGTCCTGCTGCCTCCTCTCCTGGGTGGGGACGTGAGGGCTACCAAGTGGAAGGGACACACGTGGGGTCTCCATCCCTTGAACCTAAACCTGAGTGTCCTGGCACCTCTCCCAGTCCAATAACCACATCCTTTCCCTTGTAAATTATTTGGGTCTGTCTCGCAGGAATTAGCCAGGGGGGACCACCCTGCATGGCCACCCTGGGGCATCTCGGTGTCCCTCGTGTCCCGGCTGACGCTGCCTCCTGCCCGCAGGCTTCTGGCACAGCCCCGAGTGCGAGTTCCTCCGGCACTGCATTGCGCGTTCGCAGGAGGGGGTGACGGGCACTGTCCGCCTGTCCGTCTTCAAGGGCCAGGTCTACGTCTTGGGCAGGGAGTCCCCACGGTCACTGTACAATGAGGAGCTGGTGAGGTGAGTGGGGTTTGGGGGGCCGGGGTGGGCAGGGGTGGTGGCAGCGAGTTTCCCATCCCATCCACTCCATCCTGTCTTTTCCCATCCCCTCTCATCCCATCCTGCTCCATCCCATCCCGTCCCACCCTTGGTGACACCCAGGGACAGTGTCCTCCCAGGTGAAGCACGAGCCATGTTTTCAACTCAACGTTCTTTTTTTTCCTACGGCTTTTCCCTTTTCTTCACATTGTTTTCTCACTCACTCTCCCCCCAGCCCTCCCTCAACCCCTTTCAATCTCTCTAAACACTTTATAAGCCATAAATACACCCGAATGAGTTTAGATCAGTCGGAGTAAATGTCAAATTATCTTCTCTCTTTCTCTTCTCTGGCTTTTTTTTCCCCCTTCCCTCCTCCTCAAAATCAACAGCTCCTAATAATCCGTCCCAACCCTTCATTATGCTTCGCGCTCTCACTTGGAGAGATTAAATGAATAAAGTATAAAAAAAAAAAGAGGGAAGAAAAAAAAGGAGGATGGAGGGGGGTGGGACAGAGGAAAAAGAGAGAGGGAGAGAAAAGCAGGGGCACTTATTCTCCCTGCGTCTCCAACCATTTTCCTTTTCTTTTTGATTTCTACATCGCTGGTTTGAAAGCTTTTGAGTGACGGCGTCACAGGAACCCGAGAGAAAGCTGTGAGAGGCAGAGCTGTGTGGAAATGCCTCTGCACAGTAGGTAGAAAGTAACGTAATTATAGAGCAGGTCAGAACCACTCGAATGAGCAAAAATAAAAGCACAGAGGTTTTTCTGTAGCCCGTCAGGGGAGGTAAAATCATTGTAAACTCTTTCTTTTTTTTGCTTTATTTCCCCCCCACCCCTTCCTCCTTTAAGGTTCGTGGTTTCTGGGAAATGAGCCGTATGTTTTGGGGATGTGGGTAGCATTGGAGTTGGGGTTTGGTGGGTGGCTGCTGCCTTTGGGGAGGCAGATGGATGTGCTTGGCATTGCACCGAGGTGCCAGTGGCCACAAACCCCCCTGATGGTGCTGGGGGTGTCTTCTGGCAATGTCCCCTGCTCAGGGCACTGTTCCCTGCCTGGTGTGGGACAGCTGTACCCAGGGGACAGCTCTGGGACAGGGCGAGCATCCCCACTTGGTGCAAGAGCACAGGAGGAAGGGTGATGATGCACACGAGGGACCACAGAGGGGAACTTGGGGCTGTGTCTCTAGCAGGGCCTGGGGACACCAGGGACAGCCAGTGGGGTCCCCAAAGCCCCTTCCCCAGGGACTGGTGGGGACCCTGCCCTGAGATCCCCACAGCTGGGGAGGGGTGGCAGCGGGCACTGGTGTGGGGAGCAGCCAGCTCCAGCATCACCTGCATCCTCTCCCTTCCCAAAAAGCTGCCCCAAGCCCCACTGTGACCCTCATATCCCAGTGAAGGTGCCTTTCTCTCCGCAGCATGAACGTGCAAGGGGACTATGAACCCGCCGACGCCACTGGATTCATCAACATCAACTCACTGAGGTCTGTGGGGTCGGGGGGGCCCCTCACTGGTTGAAAGGGAAAAGCCCCCAGAACCCTCAGGGTTCTTCGCCTTCCTGGCTTGAGCTCCCGGGGTGCACCAAGGGCTCCCCCAAGCCCCTGCCAACCACCGGGGTGTGACCAGTCCCCTCAGCACCAGCCCTGCCTAATTACAGCCTTTCCCAGCACAGCCGGCCTCGTTATTTTACTTATTTCTCAAACCCCGCCGTACTCCCCCCCAGACCCCCCATCCAACTCCAGGGCTGTAAAACACGCCACATTTACATAATGGGCTCTTAATTTTTCCATTGCCTGTTAACCGCTTTGTTCTCCCCAATCCGCCATGTCCCCCCACCCCTCTAAGATAAATTAATTACATTATCTCATGGAAAAAAAAAAATATAATTAAACTGTACAGGCCTTAACAAACGCCTGCTCTTCACGCCCCCTCATTCTGTTTAAATTAATTGAAAGGAAATGTGTGTTATTACTGTTAATTTACAATTAATTTTTTTTTAATCTGGTTTCCAGGCTGAAGGAATATCATCGTCTCCAGAGCAAGGTCACCGTAAAGCAGGATGAATAGCAATCAATTGCACACGAGCCTCCCGCTCCCCTTTCTAATTTCTCTTAAGAACTAGCACTAATTGTGGTGGTAATTTGTAATTGTAACTCGTCTCCCTGGAGTCACGGATGAGGTGATGGCTTTGTTATGGGCCAGCAAGTGAAATGCAATCATTTAAAAAAAAAAAAAGAAAGGTGGTCGGCCGGAGGAGAAGTGGGGAAAGAAATAAAACCCAGCCACGCGCTGGGTCCGCTCATTGAGAGCCGGGCTTTATTCCTGCCTTGTTTGTTTGCTCTTCTGGCCCAGCGCTTCCCCAAGCCAGGCTTTGTGAAATTTGTAATGGATTAAGTGCCTCTGAAGGACATGGGGGGTTTGCCGGTACCTCTCTGGGAAGGTGGGGAGCAGGGGGACATTGGTGCTGGTCCAGAGGGGCGAGCTGGGCAGTGGAGACTGGTTAAGGGGATTTGAGCTTTCCTCTTCTTTGTTTTAGTGCATTTTAAGAGAAGACTTGGGGATTGTTGAGAAGGAAAAAACAGAGGAAATGTCCTCTGACGGTGTTGTAGGAGGAGAGGAGGGCTCACTCCCGGCTCAGCAGCGGATTTCTCTCCCGTCGTACCTGGGTGGGTTGCGGGTCCTTCCATCCCTGGGGCTCAGGCTGCGGCGCTCGGCCGGGATGCAGGGACAGCTCAGCAAGGCCGACCTGCTCGGAAACTATGGTGGAAGCAGGAGGAGAGGAAAGGAAATAAGAAAGGAAAGGAAAAAGGAAAGGAAAAAGGAAACACTTCCTAACCCACGCAGACACCCAGGGTGTGCTGCTGCTCTGCACTGCTGAGGCTGGAGAAGGACCTGAGTGGGATGTCCCCATGGTGGGTGTCCCCAGGAGCAGAGATGCTCTGTGGGTCTGGGAGCGATGTGCTCACCATGCTGCATCCCGCAGTGCCCAGCACCAGCCAGCCCCGTACCCATGGAAGGGATGTGCTGCTTTGGAACACATTTGGGGAGCCAAAGCAGAGCTGTCACCAAAAAGGAGAATGATTTTGCAGCCCCGGGGTGACAGCTTGGCCCGGTGGCCGTTCGGGGACATCCACACTTGCCCTGCCCACCCCGCTGCCGAGCCAGCGAGCGTGACAAGTTCTGACATCACAGCTGGGAAAATAACATGTTATTTTCCCAGCTTGGATGTGACTTTCCCTGCTATTACTGGCAGTGACCATCTTGGGAGGAGAAAGCAGCAGAGGGCTGTCAGACAAGGGGGCAGAAATGGTTTTCTGGGCTGGCAGAGCCTGTCCGACCCCCACAGGGGGCAGGAGGGGGAGATGCTGCGTGGGGCCATCCCGTTCCCTGTGTCCCATTGCTTTTGGCAGCAACTCCATGCAGAAAGTGCAGCTTCATGTGGGGGTCCCATGTGTCTTGCATCCTGGAGCCCCATGGGGGTGGTCGGTGGGGTGTGCAACCCCTTCCCAGTTAGGGGGAAAGGGCTTGAAACCTCATTAGGAGCCATCTCCTGGAGAGATTAGCCCAAAACCAAGATGGGAACAGAGCTGCTGCCCTCCTGTGTGCTGGAAAAGGATGCTGCGCTTGCCCACGGGACAAGAGGCAGCCCTGTGAACCATCAACATCATCCCCCTGCCTGCCTGTCCTTGTCACTGATGCGACTTGGCTGTGGCACGGGTCCTGCTGGCAAAGCGAAGCTTGAAAGAGCTCAGTGCAACGAGGAGCTGACATCTCTTTTGGGGCAAAAATGAAGCAGAAGCTTCTTACGCTCAAATGCTTGAGAAATGCCAGACATTGTCAGGGAGGGCTCATCTGTCTGGCTGGGCCACCTCTCCCTGGGGTGCTTAAATCATTTGCTGGAAAACACTATTTGACTCCAAAGCCTCAAATCTCCTCCAGCACTCGCACTGCAGTGCTTTGGAGTCAGGAGCCGTGGTTGCCCTGGTTGCCCATGGCTCGCTGCACCTGCTGGGATGCACAGGGAGGGTTTTGGCTGAGAGCAGGATGCTGTGCACCGCAGCAGCTCCTCGGACAGCGCGGGGATGCTCTCGCAGGCAGTGGTGAACTGTGGTCAGCCTTGGAGGAGCAACACCCGTCAGCTTGCAGCTGCTGCCTGCGACTGGGCTGAAAGCGCGTTGTGCTGCGAAAGCAGAGCTTGGTGCATTTGAAAAGCCAAGTTGAACCCAGCGCAAGTCTTGCAGGAATAAAAAAAACTCTTGAAAATCATGGGGTTGCAGGATAGAGGAGACCCAGCAACCGGAGGCTGCAGTGATAGGACACTCTGAGTCAAACACCACATGTTTAATTACTTTACTACTTTAATTACCATCAGCCCTTCCAGTTTTTGTGATTTGGTGGTTTCTGATTGCCCCCTTTGCAGTTTCCCAGCATCCTCCCACCCCCGGTGTGTCTCAGGGAGGTATTTCAGGGGCTGGGGCTGCCAGCCTCACATGGCAGTGGGAGGGAAAAGCAGCAGGTGAGTGGCACGGGGCGAGCAGCTCCTGAACTGCCTGTAACTCCCTGGCAGTGACGTTTTGAGTACGATATTTTGGGCTTTCAAGGTGTTTCTGCAACACTCATCCGTGGTTGTAAGGGCAGCAAATGTGAGCGGGGGACTCCCCATCCCCGTGGCAGAGCTGGGGAAGAGCTCAGAGGGACCCTGGGAAGGAACCTGGGTCACTTTTGGGCTTTGAATCTTTTCTGTGCATTCTCCGCACAGCGTCGCCCATCACTCAGGCTCCAACCTCCTCCTGGGGCTGGGGGTCTCTGGGGATGCCTTTGGGAAGCTGCACCCCCTCTTTGTGCCATGGGCCATGCCGCTGGGCTGCTCTGCCACCCTCCCAGGCTCCGGGGAAGGGCTTGTCCGGGGTCACCGCAATCGATATCTCATCTGCAGGCTTTCCTAGCGGAAGTGATGGTATATTGGAACATGGTAATGGGTCTTGTCTAGTGGAAAAGGCTAATCTTCCCCAGCTGTACAGGATCTCCGCAGGTGTCCTCCGGCTCTCCCCGCTGCCACCAGCCAAGGAGCAGACATGCTGCTTTAAAGCTGCAGCAGTCCAATTTATTGCTGGTCCCCATGAGGGGAAAGTTGCCTGCAGCCTGGCCCTGTGGGGTGCAGAGCCACGGGTGAAGGAGCAGCACCCAGGGTGGAAGCCGGGCAGTTGCAGCAGCCCATATTTACCGGCTTAAGACAGAGATGACGTGTCCTCCGGCCTCACCTGCCTGAGAATGGCATTTCCACAGGCAGAAGAGGAGGAGGAGGAGGATGAGGGGATGATGCTAAAAGGGATGTGGACCCCTCAGAGTGCCACCTGCAAGTGTAGGTGGGAGGCAATCATGTGTCGCAAGGAAAAGCAGTGGGGAAAGCTCCTTGCTGTTAATTTGGCTTTTTTGGTGATGCGTTTGCTGCCCGTTGGTGTTCACCACATGGGGTTTGGCTGGTTTTGTTGGCAGGGACAGGTCTCCCATCACACCCAGGTAAACCTTCTCCGTCCCCAAGGGGTCCCACGTTTTAAAAGCTTGACCAGGCAACACCAGCTACCGCAGCCTGCTGCATCACTATGGCAAAATCAATTTTCCCGTTTCTCTGGAGTTAGAGGTAATTACCGGGTTTAAGGTTTAATATACATGTGGATTTTAGTGCAAGCATTGCTAAGAACAGCTCAGAACAATGCACAGGTTTGGGAAACGTGTCCTGGGTGCTTGGATGTGGCCACAGCATGAGGAGCCCCACATGTGGTCTGCAAAATGGGGAGTCCAGGGGCCTGGGGAGTCTGAGCCACCATCAGATCCCACAAAGGTTGTGCCAAAGATCCCGCTGACCTTGTTCAGGGCTGGGATTTTTTCCTACAAAAGGCAGTGAGGATAGATGGATGTTAAGATGAAATTCCCTGGAGTACAGAGCAGCTTTGGGGTGCTGGGTTTTTGCTTAAACTTTATTTTATTGGGTCCTTGTGAGCAAAAGGGGTGATGGAAAACCAGAGAGGTCTTGCATGACTATGCCCTGTGGGACTTTGTTCCCATCATGTGCCCTCCTGGGGCTCCATCTCCCCACCTGCGGGGTGTGCGGGAGGGGACCCCAACCCACCTCACCCAAAGGAGGGATGGAAAATCCTCTTGTTCTACCAAATATCATCGAATTTTGGGCAGGCAGTGGTGCACGGGTGCTGGCAATGGTCTGACAGTGCCACAGATGGGGTTTGTCCCAGCAGGGACAATGCTACCAGCAGCACATTCATGGGAAAACCACGGGACACCCCACAATGAGCGTTTGGTCCCCGTTTTCCTTTGGAGATGCGGCTCTGAGCGGGTTCACAGGAGCACGCAGGTCACAGGGCTGCGGCACAACGTGGCTATTAAGCATTTCCATCTTTACGAGGGAAAACCATCCCCCCGGTGAGGTTGGGAGTCACCAGCCGCCAGCTTCCCAGGCAAGGGGGGAGATGCTCGCCTTTGTAAACCCCTTAACAAGGTGCCTTTGTCTTCCCGTTTAACAAGAACCTCCCTTGCTTCTTCCTCAGGAGTTTCCCAATGCCGGATCCCTGAAAGCCAGCTTTATGCTCCGGTCAGGGATGTGCTGCCATGGGGCCGGCGGGGATCAGAGGGACACAGGGGCCCTTCTGCACGTCCCTGACAAAAGGCTGCCCCGGGGGGACAGAGCGTCAAAGCTCAGCCGCTCTGGGGTGGAGACAAGGGACCCACAGAGGAGGCTGCGGTGGGAGCCCCACATCCATCTGGTCACTCGATCGCGGTGGGCAGTGACCCGGTGATGCTCGGGGAGGGACAGGGTGTCCTGTTGGTTCGTCCTCCCCAGAGAGGGAGCAGGGGGAGCAGCCAGGAGGGGACAGGTAGGTTTTGTTGGCCGCAGGTAACCAGATCCGTGGCCGTTGGTGCCTTCCTGCCCTCTACCTCTGTGAGAGATGGGAGGTGGGAGTGAGGAACTGAGGGCTGGAAACTGAGACCGCTGTTTGGAGTGGATACTTTGCCTCGACTGGATGGAAATGGGTTTGGAGAAAGGCTCAAGGTGCCTCTGCCCCGGTACCATGCAGCCCTCCCAGCCAGACCAGCGCATGTGCAGTGGCAGGAAGGACCGTTCGGGAGCGATGCTCAGCTATAAGGAGCATCCCAGACATGGCAGAGGCATCCTCCATCCTTTTATCAGTGTCTGACCTGCCTCCTCCCACCTCCTCTCCTTTCCTGGGGGTTCTGCCGGTCTCCTCTCAGCTTGGGAGTTCTTGCCCTTCCCTCATCCCACCACCAAGTGCCCTGTCTCACCTCCCCACTCCAGCCATCTGCCTCCAAGCCCCCTGCCCAGATTTACTGTCACGCATTAAAACCACGGCCCAGCGCCAGGGTCAGCGTGTCACGGTGGCCCCTCATTGATTTGTTTTACCTCCCCTTGGCAAAAGCACTTTGGCCTCAGCCCCCTTGGCAGTGTAAGGGGCTTCCCAGGGCCCCCAGTGCTCCCCTTGCCCATCCCGGACCCCATGGGCACAGGCTGGGGAGTGGCCAGCTGTGCTGCTGATCTCCTGAACCCCCCAGGGCACATAATGTGTCTTCCTGGTTTATCTGGATCAATATTTCTCAAGAGCAAGGAAAATCCCTCTGGCAGGGGGAGGACGGGGGGTCCCACTTGTTTGCACAGCCCCATGGCTGGTTTAGTGCTTGGCCAGGCTGGGTCCCTGCTGGGGGTGGGAGGGGAGGGAGACCCCAAACTGGGGGTGCCAGCTTATACCAGGGGTGTTCAGGGGCTTCTCCTTTCAGCATATGTTTGTGGACCTCAATCTCTGTGCAGGGTGTGATGACCAGGGTGCCTTTGGCTCCAAAACTGAGGAGCTGGAGAGAGTTCAGCCCTCAATCCCCCCACCCAGCAGGTGTGGGGCTGCCCTGGGCAGGGGGTGGCAGTGGATGGGGGTGCAGAGTACTTCCCAGGCTCTGGATGAACGGCAGAAGAACCGAGGGATACTGATGACCGTGAGGGAGAGTGCTCTGTGGGGTTTGCTTCTGGCTCCCCGGAGTTCAGGGCTGCGGGAGTCATTTTGGAACCATTTGATTTTGGTGCTGGGTGTGTTTTTATAGGTGTTTGGAAGTGCACGTTGGCTTAAGAAGTTCAAGCGGTGGGCAGCTGGCATGGCACCTCCAGCCATTCCCATGCGCGCTGAGGATGCCCGAGGGGTCTTGGTCTTACAGCCTGGCTGAGGGAATCAAGTCAGAGAAAATGGGGATGGTGACAACTCTCGACCACCGCGCAGGCTGCAGCTGCCCCTGCTGAAGGCAGCACAACTCCAAAACCCCTCCCGTTCCCCCGCATCGCCCCCAGCCCCAGCATCATTCCCCATCCCACCACCACCATGTCCACACCGGGGACCCACGGCGGGTCCCCACACTGGCGACCAGCACCCCAGGGCAGACGCAGGAGAGCGTGGACAGCACTAGGAGAAAGCGGGGGCTCTTGGCAACTCTGCCTTTTGCATTCAGCCTCACCCTCTTTCTATTTATTGGTGACTTTTGTCCTTGGCCAGCTTAGCGACTGAAAGGGGCTGTATTATGTCACACGTAGGCAGCTCCTGGCGGGGAGAGGGCCGCGCTTTCTGCTGGAACAAAGAGCGGGTTGGCTAATTCCCCTCTCCTCCTGCAGCACCCGGGTCCCATCTGGTTGACACAGTTTGCTCCAGTGTCTCCTGCTATTAAGTCCCCACTTGCCTGCTTGAATTGCTCATCCTCCCCCCCCGCCCCTGTACCCTCAGCCCCTTTTTCTTGCTTTATTTTTCATTTTCCCCCAAAGCCAGGCAGAACTTGCTCCGTGGAGTGATGTCAGATGTGTGCGAAGCAGACCAATAAAACCTAATGCATCCTCCTCTTTGTCTGCCAGCCTCTCCAGCACCTCACATTTTCCACTCAGAAAGCCACTTAAAACACATCAGCAACAATCCCTCACAAAACAGCCACTTGTTGGCTAATTGTGCCAAGGACCTGCGCACGCTGCATTGCGCTTTCTTGGTCTAAAGCTGCCAGGGGCCGGGGCTCCCCGCGGAGCAGAGGGTGATGGGGACCCTCAGCATCCACCAGGATCAGCCCCCGCGTCTCAGCTGCTCCCCAGGGGTTGCTGGGGTAGGGATGAGAGGTGGGGATGTTTCTATTCCCCATGGTCTCAGGTAGGTCTGGATTGGCCAGAGAGGATGCTGGCAGGGCTGGGAGTGGGGCTCAGCTCAGGACACCGCTTTATAGAGGGATGGTTGAACAGACGGAACCAGCAGAACTGCCTGGAGCACTCTGTCCTGCCTGCTAATCCTGTCCCGGCAGGAGAGCAGGCAGGGACATTGCCGCGGGGATGGGAGCTCGGGAGGTGGATGAGGAGGGTGCTGACGCCCCGCTGGGCTGGTGACTTTTTGCTCTGGGATGATGGCTCTGGGTGCTGAAGGCTGAGAAGTCACAGCTGCCCTGTGCTGATGGGCAAGAGCTCCCTTGCAGTTTGGAGGGATGCCGGTGGGTTTGAACAGAAGGGATGAAGACCCAGGGACATGCTGGAGGGCAGATCAGGTCAAAGCAAGAGATGCTCCATGCTGGGAAGGAGGGAGAGGGATTAGAACCTTTGCCTAACCGAGAACAATCCAAAAATCTCTCCACAAGGATCCCCTGGGCCCATCCTGGTTGTGGGATGGGGGAGAAGAGATCAGCAGGTGGTTAATCTCTGCCTTTGCATCCCAAGGAGGAGAGCACCCCTCTGCCCATCCCGCTGCCACAGAGGGGCCCCCAGCACACTCGGCTTCCCCCCCCAAGCAGAGAGATAAGCGTGTGGAGTAGCTGCATTTATTTTTCTGCAGGAAAATTCTGGCAGCTTTTCCTGCTGCCACCCCCGGCACCCCAGGAAGCAGGACCGGAGCTGCGTGTAGTCAAGGCAGCCTGGTCTTGCAGGGGGTGGAACTGTCACACCTTTTACCTTAAAACTATCTAATCCTACCCCGGTTTGGCAAGGAGGTTCAGTGCCAGAGCTGACAGGCAGTGGTAGCAGGAGGCTCCTGGCGGGCACTGTTCCGGGCAGGCAGCCCAGAGCCCTCCCGATGGGCGTCGTGCCGCAGAGCACACCTGCCTGCGCTCACCTGCCTGCACTCACCTGCCTGCTTAAATGTCACATGGGCAGAGCGGGGTCCAGCTTTTCAGTTTCCCCGCAGGGAGCTGAGCTGTCACCTGCTCCGGCTCGGTTCGGTGGCCGGGCTGAGCCTCCGCCACACTGCCCAGGCCAGCAGCAGCCGAGCGATGTGTCACAAGCTGCACAAAGCTGCCTCCTCTTCCTCGCTTTGATGTCAGACCTGGCGCACTGCAGCAGGGCAGTGGGGGACCCCGGGGACAGGTGGGACCCCACGCCGGCCACACACCTGGGCAGCAAACAGGTGCCAGGGGAGGAAGGGGTTAAGCTGAGCCAGTGGTGGCAGAAATCAGAGGATTACAGGTTTGTTGCCGGACTGTCCCATCTGTCATCAGCACAAAGACAAGTCCTGTCTCGGGCTGGGCTGTCAGCGAAGAGCCCACCACTACATTAGGACTCCATTAGGGGAAACTGGTGGTGGGAAATGGCAGCTGTCAGGGCACTATCATTTCTCCTGTAATTCCTCCCGCTTGCTTCTCAACTGCACTTAAATAGCAGGTCTACCCACTGGGCCAATTTTGCATTTTCTTCCTCCTGCTGCTCCTCTTCTTTCTTTAAAGACGCAGATCCCTGAGCCCCTTCCCTGGCAGCCAGTGCCGGTGCTGCCCACGCCTGCCCACACCATCCCCGCAAGGAGAAGTGTTCAGGGCACTACCAGCATCCCTGCCAACAGGACAGGAATGGAGCTGTGGACGTGTCAGCCCAGTCTGCAGCAGCACCGGTGGGCTCAGGGATGGGACTCGCTGCCCTGGGCACAGGAAGGAGGGGAGGTGGGTTATGACTTCCAAGGTTTTCCCTGGACTGTTTCCCATTATCTGGGACTCCCTCCAAGCTGGTGAATGTGTCCTGGTCTTCACTGTCCACACCCAAAAGGTTCCCAGGTGGGGCTGGCACCACTCTGCAAAGGGGGCCAGGGTGCGCAGGACAGCAATGGGTGAGAGGGGCTGGGGACCATGCCATTGAATCATAGAATCATAGAATCATTTTGGTTGGAAGAGATCCTCCAAATCATTGAGTCCAGCTGTTAACCTAACACTGGTACTAAACCATGTCCCTAAGAACCTCATCTACACGTCTTTTAAATGCCTCCATCTCACCGTGTGAGTCTGACCTAGGGATAAAACCATGGACAACCACATTTCCTGAAGGGGCAGCATCATCTGGAAACTCTCAGCACCCACTGAGAGCATCCACATCCAGGAGGAGCCCTGGACATACATCTCAGCATGGTGAGACCCTGTTCACCAGCCACTTGTTCAATGGGGGGGTCTTCACACCTCTCCCAGGACCCCCAGGGCCACCCGTACCCTGTCCTGGCCTCATTGCATCTCCTGCTGGCCCCGGCGCTGCTGCTGTGCCGGTGCTCCCCGCCGAGCCGCCGTTTGCAGCGGGGGATCAAAACAAACACTTCTGCGGGGAAGTGCATTGCAGTGGTGCTCGAAATAAATAACTAATTTCTCCCTACATGATCTCAAGGAGCAGGAGAGGCATGAATAGCAGGGCCCGGTGTCGGGCTGACTGGACTCCCCGGTGCGGTAATTCAGAGGATGACAAACATAAGCCAAAGAAAAATGTTGAAAAATGGGCACTTCCCGCAGCCCTGAGCAAAGGAGCTATTGCAGGGTTTGGAAATAACGAAGGCAAAAAGAAGGAGAGGGGGGAATTTTCTCATTGAGACCAAGTGAAGTGCCAAACAAGCTGCTATTATGGTGGCTTTGAGAGGCACAGGGAGGGGGTGATGGGGAGGAGAGCAGGGGGAAGGAGAGGAGGGAGGTGGGGGAGAGGGAGAGAGGGTGGGAGGAAGGGAGAAGGGTGGGGGACACAGGGACAAGGGGGACACGAGGAGCCAAAGGTGCGAGGTGACATGGGGGAGACGGAGAGAGGACCAAGTTGTGTGATGGTGGCAGGGCCACCACATGCCAGGTCCCTGTCCCTTGCCCTGGGTCCCCTGCATCTCGCCAGCCATCCCCTGTCCTGGTCCCCAGGCACCTTCCACCCCCCGCACTCACCACCACCAAAAGGGAAAGAAAAGAGAAAAAAAAAAGAGATGGAAAGAAGGAAAACAAAATATCTACAGTTGTCGAGACAAGGGGAGAAAAATAGAGGCAAACATCCATAATTTTCTCTGTGGGGCTTTGCGGTAATTGAGCCATTTGGATAAAAATAAAGGCAGCAGGCCCTTTAGGTAAGAGGAGCTTTTGCAATCCAAGAAGCCAGAATTATGCGCCTTGTATCACTTGAAACCCCCCACCCCGTCACCCCCCTCCGCCTCCCCCACACGACACCAAACCACTTTCCCTTTTCTTCTTCTTATCTTTTTTTTTTTTTCCTCCTTTTTTAAGTACCCTGTCAAACGGCATCCGACGAGAGGAGAATTTCAGCTGTCACAACTAATTTCAGCGCGTGTGTGTGTAAAGGTGTGTGTGTCTCGGGCGGGGGAGGCGGGAGATGGAGGCGTAGAATCACTCCTTTTTTTTCTCAAGAGAAAGATTTACATCAGAAATTTGTTTCTGGGAGTGTTTAAGGCCTGTAATTTCCTTCTTTTCAATAGCTGCCTGATGTCTTCTCGCCAGGCTTCCTCCCAGCCATCCCTGCCTGTCCAGCAGCCTGGTCCATTGGTCTCAGTCCTGCCCAGCGCTGAGGAGGCTCCTCCATCGCTCGCTGGGGCTTGAAGCTCCCAAAATTCGGCTCTCACAGCCCCAAGCTGGGTTCGGCAATGGAGGCTACAGCTTCTCTCTGCTGGTGTACCAGCGCTGGGGGCTTTAGCTCTTTAGCTTTCAGATTTGGTCACCTTTTTTTGCAGCCACTTTGGGGTTGGCTGGAGGGTCATGGGGTGAATCCTGCTCAGGGCCTGGCACCCCAAGAGCTGACGGGGGTTGTCGGGGGGATTCCCCCAACCTGGGACCTGCTGGTGCTGAGCCTGTCGAGTCTTCCTGATCAGGACTAGGAGGGGGAAAGGTCCCTGAATCCAGCAAAGTGTTTGGCATGGCTGGAGAAATTCCCTCTGCTGTGGTTGGAAGATGATGGGGAGGATGTGGTGATACAGGTCATCTTAAAATCCTTCCCCCGCGGGCCATGTTTCTTTCTGCTAAAATAAATGAGCGTTTTGCGTAAGAAAACGGTCACGGCTCCTGAAAGGAGGGAAGGCTGGTGATCAGCAAGCCCACTGGTGTAATGTAGGCGACCAGCAGCAGACTGCGCATCCCGGTGAAGAAGCGTGTCCCCTGCTCTTGGAAAGCCACCAGATAATTTCATCAGCCTCAGCAATTCCCGCCCACTCACGTAGGCGCAGATGAGATGCGTAAAACTGGAAAGTGCGAGAACCAGTTGAGAAGGGACGCAGCACAGCTTGGAGCAGAGTTTGAATTTTGAATTTAATATTTGGTGGCTTTGGGAAAGTGGGTTTGGGAGCAGGGAAACCTGGACTATACCAGGTTCAGCATGCAAACCCAGGAGCTGGTTGTGGGTGCAATTTGGGAGATGAAGATCTCACCATTCACACAGCTGCACCTGTGGAGGGGGGTTTAGGTCAAGGCCCCCCATGCTGCCAGGCTAGGGGGTGATCACCAGACCTGGGTTC
Source organism: Patagioenas fasciata (assembly GCF_037038585.1). NCBI lineage: Eukaryota > Metazoa > Chordata > Aves > Columbiformes > Columbidae > Patagioenas > Patagioenas fasciata. The sequence continues at coordinate 7,296,835 of NC_092539.1, forward strand.
CCACCACTGACACCCCCAGAAAGCACCGGCATCGCCAGATACCCCAGACTGCAGGGGCTGTGCAGGGGCCATGCTGCAGCACCTGCTCAAGGAAAAAGCTTAGCATGTTCTTTGCATTAATCCTGGCCTAACTGGTCCTTGCATCATCTCAGAGTCTCCTGCTGGTCCCCTGTGGTAGGAGGGTGGTGACCAAGGGCTGATCACAGCAGGGGGGTTCAGCATCTCCTGCAGCTCCAGTTCCCAGCACCCCATGTCTGGGACCTTTGTGCTAAGTGTCACCAACACCATGGCAGTGTCCAGCCATGGCCACGCGGGCCAGGGACGTGGAGCATGGAGACGGGCAGGAAAGGGGCACTGCGGGATGATGAGTTTCCACCGGGGGTGTTAAATGGTGGGGACCAATGATAGGACAAGGGGGAATGGGTTCAAACTGGAACACAGGAGGTTCCACTTAAATTTGAGAAGAAACTTCTTCCTGGTGAGGGTGGCAGAGCCTGGCCCAGGCTGCCCAGGGAGGTTGTGGAGTCTCCTTCTCTGCAGACATTCAAACCCGCCTGGACACCTTCCTGTGGAACCTCAGCTGGGTGTTCCTGCTCCATGGGGGGATTGCACTGGATGAGCTTTCCAGGTCCCTTCCAACCCCTGACATGCTGGGATTCTGTGACCACCATGGCAGGGACGGGGGGATGGCCTGGGCTGTCAGGGATGGGACAGGCAGGGATGGGACAGGCAGGGATAGGACCAACAGAGATGGGTCAGGGATGGGCCAGACAGGATGGCACGGGCAAGGGTGGGACAGACAGATGAGACAGACGGATGGGACGGGCAGGGATGGGCCAGGCAAGGGGTGGTACAGGCAGGGACAGTCTCTCGGGGGTGGCACAGACAGGACCCCGTGTCAGGGCCGGCGCCCGTCCCCGCACACCCCGCGGTTCCCGGTCGCTCCCGGCCCCGCGGTGCCGGTGGCGCGCGGGGGGTCCCACAGGGGCGTGGCCGGTGCTCGTGACGTGCGGCGCGAGCCCCCCCCGCGGTCCCCGCCCCGCCGCGTCTCCCCCGCCCCCCCCGCTCCACTTCCGGCGGAAGCGGGGGGCTCTTTCCCTTTCCGGGTGCGGGTCCCCGGGCGGAGCGGCGGGACGGCGGGCGCGGGCCATGGCGGAGCTGGCGCAGGGGCAGAGCGCAGCGCCCGTGGGGATCAAGGCCGAGGGTTTCGTCGACGCTCTGCACCGGGTCCGGCAGGTAGGCGCCGGCTGGCGGGGCCGGGGGCGGGAGGAGGCCGCGGGGCGCCGCTAGGCCGCGGGGCTGAGGCGGGGCAAGGCCGCGGCCCCGCTGCCCCCTTGTCCCGGGAGGACGGAGCCGACGGCCCCTCTCGGGAGCCCTGAGGCTGTGTCGTGGGGGGTCGGCGGCTCCGGAGCTCGGGACAGGCTCGGTAGGGGTGGGGGCGGCGAGTCTCGGTGACAGTCCCGTCCAGCGCGGGTCGCGGCTGGTGACACGGCAGCAAAGCTGCTCTGCGGGGCAGGGGCCGCGCTGCAGCCGGCGGGAGCTCTTGTCTGCCAGGCTGTCGTCCTGCACTTTGCAGCGAGGGGGTGTGAGCTTCGTATTAATTCGTTTTTTAAACGCGGCTTTAATTGTGCATTAGGCCGATCAATAAAAACCCTGGCAGAGGGGTAGCTCTGCATCCTCTCCTGGGAGGGAGAGAGAAAGTGGGGAGCAAAGTGTTCCCCAAAGGAGTTTTTGAGCTTGCACAGTGCTAAAATGGAAACTTTTAGTGAAAGTGCCCAGACCCGCAGAAATCAACACTCCTGTCTTCAGTAGAAGATATTCCAAGTGTTTGTGTGCTCGTCAGACTGTGGAAAATGGCTGCAGAAACAAGAAGCTGCTGCTTACAGAACAGATTTTGTGACTGTTCGTTGCATCTCTTGTTCCGTGGCTGTCACAGGTTGTTTATTCCATTTCTGAACAGGTTGCACTTGTGCTTAGTAACTGCTCCTCAGCAAGGTGTGATCCAGCTGGATACCCAGCCCACAGCCTAGCTGGTGCTTAGAGACCCTGACTTTATTCTTTCCAGTGTTACAGACCAGGTGGGAGAAATCTCCTGTTGCCCAGGCTCACTTTTCTCATTTCACTGAGAAGCCCCTGGAGAAACTAAGCTGGACCCTGAGACCTTCAGGCAGTGGCTCTAACGGAACTTAAGTGGCTTAGCATCACTCACAGCTCACTCATGAATCAGTATGACAGCAAGTCTGCATTCTGCACGGTCCTCAATGACCAGTGCAGAGGTGCCTGATGCTCTAGATGAACACCCTGCCCCTTCCTGGGGGAGATCACGAGCTGGGCTGCTCTTCAGTCATTGATATCTTTCTCAGCACAAGTACTGCAGTAGGCAGGTTGCGTGGTAGCTGCCTCCTGCGTGAGGCCACGCGTCTCTTTTTTTCCGTGGCTGACAAAGCGCTGTGGCCTTGATGGTTCACGATTTCTGAAAGCTTTGCTGTTAGCCCTGGAGTTATCTACGTGATGCAGCTAAATTGAGCAGTGTTGCAGCTGTGTTGGTCTTGATCTGGTCGGCTGTTACTGAAGGCCTCTCATTGCAAAAACAGCTCATTGAATATCTGATAATATTATCGCCCACTAGCAGCTGAATAATCTTTGAATAACCTGTTTATATAGAAGCAAACAATTACTTGCTGGTCAGTTGCATCTTGTTGAAACTATTTTGTGAGTACGCTGAAAGCCCTTCAGTATGTTCCACTCATCTGATGAGTAACAGGTGAAATGTGACAGTGGGATGCCTCAGATGGTACTGGACTAAAACAACACTAACTGGAAAAATATTTAAATCAGTGTTACGTTGGTGCTGTAATCATGTTTGTACTGTGGATCTGTGAGGTCCCCTAACCCACACGTGAAGGAGATGGGATATTAAATAATTCTTGATTACTCAGATTTTGCTGTTCGTTGTTCATTACACTTGAAAGAATAATATGTCGGGTTTCCAGGAGCCTACAACTTGAGTAAGCCTGAATGAGAAGATTTCAAAATCTTGCAAGCTGCCAACTTCAGGTCAGGCACTGCAGCATAACAACCTTCCTGCTATCTCCTCCCGCTGGAAACAAGCGTGTTGGGAAATGTGCTCTCTGCACGTGGTCACACGAGCGCACTGGCCTGCATTTTTGTGCAGTGACTTGTATGCTGCCTGTTGAATGTGATTAGTTTTTTTTCTTTCAGTATTTGTGGGATGAAAAGAATTGTTGGCAAGTGCTAAAATATCTCCCCCACTTAAAAGTAATTGATTTAATCTAGTGCTGTAGGGGCTTTGTAAGGGAGTAGCTATTCTCTCCTGTTCAGAGTGGGAGGACTGAGTTGTCACTGGAGACTTGTTACAAAATGTGAATGAACATGGTCTTCATTTCTCAGGGGACAGATATTTACCTCACCACCCAAATAATCTGTGATGGAATGTCCTGGCTGAGAGTCAGGTGGGATGTAAAGACCCTTAAACACCTCATGCTTCTCTGGAGGTGATGGCAGCACTTTCACTGACTGTGTTTAATGCTGTATTTACCTGAACTATACTGATCCAATATATAGATGTCAGCTTTTGTATGGCCTCTGGCCAGTCCATAGCCTTTTCTGAATATTAGTTTTGCTCTAAGGCAGGGAGGAAGCAGAGGAAAAAACCAAAAAACAGTTGTAGTTTTTGCATTGTGAGTTGGGATGGCATCCCTGGCTTGCTATTTGAACTCTCTCAAAGTTTAATCTTACACTTAAGAGTAGTAATCAAATTTAATAAATTCAGTTCTCGTGAGAGCCATAACACTAAAATTGGGCTGTGGAATACAGCACTTAGTTATTAATAACTAAATCTTTCAGGAGAAGGAAGACTTTACCGATCAATCACGCTAACTGCATTCCTCAGGGTCACTGGGATGTGAGATGACGTAAGAGTAAGAAATCTGGAATACCTCTGAAAGAAATTACTTGTACGTTGCTTTCAGTGTTTGTGCTGGACTTGCTCAGGTATTTTGTGGACTCTTAAGTATTTGAGATGTATCAAAAATTACTTTTTCAAGTGAATGCTGAGGCTTTGAGATGGTCTGTCCTGCATCTTCTGCACCACACCTCAAATCAATGGATCGCAAGTGGCGATTCTGTGGGAATGGAGGGGTCTTAAGACTTACATTTCTTTATCCCCTTGCAGAGCACTTTTTCAGATCATCCTCAAGTAGATGCAGGGCTTTGCAATCACTCCAGTATTTAGGAAGACCACCTGTGACATGAAACTTAAATGGTTGTGGATGGTTTTGCTGCATCCTGCAGAGTCCTGGAGAAATGACCATCACACAAATTCGGATATTCTGCTTGGCGACTGGGAAGAGTAGCAGAAGCACTGGAATTGTCTGAAGGGTCAGATGACAGCGCTTTGTTGTTTTATATCCTGCTAATACCTAGGATTGGTGATTTTGTCGGTTGCTGTTCTTTTGCAGGACAGCGGGGAGAGGTTCTTCCCAAAAGCTGAAGTCTGCAGATATTGGTGTTTAAGTCCTGCTGTGCCTAGAAAAGGAGCTTCATAGTTAAAAGTGTTTTGGTATTACACCATTTTTAAAGGATGGTAGAGGTATAGGAGGACAGAAGTCCAAGGTGTAGGAAAACATGGATGTTTGTGGGTTATTTTTTTGTTGTTTTCCTGACTTTACAATGGCAATTTATAGCTCCGGTTTGTGCTGTGTCCTTTAAAGTGTTTGTTGGAGAGTTTATTTTGGGGAAATTAGGTACAGAAAGAGTTCTATGGTAGTGATGCTTTTTTTCCAGTGTATTTCAGAGCTTAGTAGAATTAATGTGTTTGGTTTAGGGGAAAAAAATAGAGCGGGACAAAAGCACTGGCTGGCAGTACATTACTCAAGGTCGTTTAGTCAGATAAGGGCTAGGTCTGCTTACTTTTGCTATATTCTGACTTCAGTGCTTATCTTCTAGCTGAACCTATAGTAAAAACCGAGGTTCCTATTTAAAGTTGAACTTAAAAAGTCAAAATGTATTTTAACTGCTACATCTGCTTAAAAAGCTCAACTCTTAATTTTGCAGGGTATTTTCTTCTTGCAGTTGTGAGGTGGTGTGTTGTCTGTGTGTAATCCAGTGGCAGCTGGGAGGCTTTAGAGATAAGGGTACGAGTTTAAATAAAAGGGGGGGGGGGGGGGGCAAGGAGGAAAATATCCCAAAATCTGATAACGTAAAAATTGCTCCGACTCTCTTATTTTGCCCTTTATTTGGAGAGTTCTGTGCCAGGATGATAATTGTGCATTGAGCACGAGCAGGGGTTTGCAAAGCTCTCGCCTTAGTGCTGGTGATCTGCTCACGCACACCTTTGCACTTCACACCAGATTCATTTTGTGGGCCAGCTTCTGCTCTCCACACACTGATCTTTTCTTTCCTTTGAGCATGTGGTGTGTGTGATTTCAGCTCCAAAATATCAGCTTGCACTTTCCACAACTTACATGTTTTTTTGAGTAAATAACTGCTAATGGAGTTCGTAAAGAGCTCGTTAAAATCAAATTCCAAAACATGCCAGGGTGTGTTTTATCTGACACTGTTCCCTTTGGCATATGTTTTGAAGATATTGTGTGAAAGCTGTTAATAGATTGTTATTAAATATATTTTTTAATCTATTTTTCAGCATTGAAGTAGTCAGGAAACATCTCTGCTCTTTGTACCCTCATTAAAATCCTCTGCATCCCAAACATAAGGGGAAAGCATGTGTGCAAAGGGCTGGAACTATGGAGGCAGAACAGTTTTCAGCAAAAAATCCCAAGGCATTGCCTGGCGCTCCCTAGTATGGAGTGGACAAGGTGTAGTCTCTGTTAATGTCTTCAGAATCAAATTTCCATGGGTTTATTAGTTTTTGGAGATGCTGATATACAAGGTGCTTGTCATCAAAGCTTCTCTACACGGTCACTGTGCTGGTCCTGCAGGAAGATTTTATTCTCTAGCTCCTGGCATTTCTGACACAGTGAAGTTGTTGCCTTTCTGAAAGAGGACAGGAGGGAATGGACTAGGAGAAGAAAATGGTCAAAAGTTGGAGCATTTTTCATGCAGGGCATCAAAGAGAATGTTTTCTGTTCCTTTCTAAAAGCAGTGCCCTCAATCTTTCAAAATTATTTCAAATAGCTTTCTTTCAGTGCCCTGTGGTTCTGAATCTTGGGCAGCTGTTTATTCCACTGCAGTAGCCGATAGTGTCAAGAACCAGAGTTGCTGTAGGTGTCTTTCTATTGCAGTAAAACGCAAATTTTAGAAACACCTTTAGTTATATTTGTCATTTGCCCTTGTCTTAATTTAAAACATACCTGTGTAAAATGCTCTTTCATCTGTTCCTGTTGCTTATTCTCTGGTGAAGTTCCAGTTATAATAGGTGGCGATCAGGCTTCTATTAGATGTCTCCAGATGTCATTAGAGACAAGCTTAACTTTTCACTTTTATTAAGCGCTGCTTAGGTTTCTCTCTTGCCTTGTCTATTTGCTTACCTTGCTCCCCTTCCTGACTGTCTCCTCTTTTCTGTAAATATCCCCCTTGCATCCTGGTTTGGTGGGAATGGCTGTTCCCCCTCTGTAAGGGATGGAGGCAGAGGCACAGGCACCCTTGGTCGTGTTTGTGCTGTATGGACCACTGCAGGAAATTTAATCTAATTCTGGGCTTATCGTTTGCCCACTGGCTTATTCTTTGTACTGTAAACACAAGGTGGGCCAGCCTCATTGACAAGGAGTCCCCAAACCTGTCCTTGTGCTGTGTATTTTCTCATTATTCTGCCTCTGCTGATGTGCAAATTTGCATTTTTGGATATGCACAGATGCAGAAGGAAGCGTGTGTCCTCCTACACAGCTGCGGTGGTGGCAACTTGTTCAGGATGAAGTTGGTGAGCTAGTTTGAACACTCCCCTTTGCAAGATTTAGCTTGTCAGCTGTCCATTGAGTGAACAAACCCGAGTATAATGTTCCAGGGAGTAAAGAGCTACTCATGATCAGGAAGAGGGACTGGCTGAGTGCAATCTTAATCAAACAACTAGTAAAAGCAAGCAGAAAATTGTTTGCTTTACAAATGAAGCACTGCTGTCTTGGAACTGTTATAAAGCCACCTGTATAGTAAATAGCTGGGGTAAACACCTTACTGGAAGAAAGAGTGTTTAGCTGTGGGGGCTGAAACTTCAGGTGTGCTAATCATACTTTTATCCCCTGTTTTTATAGATTGCTGCTAAAATTGGAGATATTCCTCACTTGAATAATTCTACAACACTTGTGGACCCGTCAGTCTACGGTTATGGAGTGCAGAAACGGCCCCTGGATGATGGAGGTAAGCTGGCTGTGATTAGTCAGTCTTGTGGATTCACCTATGGAGGCAGTTGTCTGCTTTAAGGACAGAAATCAATCCATCTTTCTGCGTATAGAAATTTTATACAAGATTCTCTGTGCTGTTTAGTCTTATCTAAATAGCACAGGGCTCCTAGGTGTTAGTGGTATAAACGTGAAGCACTTCTTTCTTACTTCGTGAACTTTGGGAATTAGCAAATAAAACCTGTTGAGCTCTAATTGCTTTGTATGTGAATTTTAAGGAGAAGGGTTGTTGATGCAAGTTGGAAGGAAACTTCCCATATTAGGCTTAGCTTTTATGATAATTTGAGGATTCTTAAATCTCTGAAGCATTTAACATTGGCCACAGCCAAAGAATAATTTACTGAGTGGACCATATCTGGTAACTGTAGAGAGTTAATATTGTACAAAGTGTTACAATTTTTAAATGAGTTACTAGCTTTTTTATGGGAACAACAAAATCATTAGATGTTTTCTTTTTTACAAATCTAATGATGTGCACCATTACAAGAACTGTTTAAACTGTATTATCTGCTGTTGACTAGATGCAGAGAGCTCACTTTTTCCTGTGGTTGGCTGTAAAAAGAAAATGTGGCTGTGTCTTACTCTCTTATTTCGTCTAGTATTTTTTCTGACACAGGTAGCCCTGCAGGGCTATTCTCTCCCCCACAGATATGTTTAAGAGCACTGAAGTGATAAGAAAGCTGCTGCCTTGCACTCAGTCTGAAAATAATTCCTTCTGTCTGATACAAAGGCTGAAAATACCACAGGCGTGCTTCTCCTTCTGAAAAAAACATGCTAGAGCACTGGGAGAAGGTTCTTTCATGTGGAGCCTCTGGCTTGTTAACATTACTGTTTCTGAACAGATGCCACAACCCACTTTGTTCTCTGGTGTTGGCTCTATTTGAGCAAGAGGTTGCTGCTCCTTTGGTTCAGTGTTTTAGTAAAGAATGGGTTTATGTGGGTGAGCCACTGCGCCTTATATGTGGGGCTGGAGCATCACTGTGTCTGTGAGAAGCCGTAGTTCTGGTATTACTGGTATGTGACGGTTTCTGTATGGGAAGGCGCTGGGCTGTCAAGCTGGCTGCTCAGCACTGAGGAGCGCTGAACAGCTCTGAGCTGTGACTGAATGACTGAGATAAGTGGCTGTATGTGAGAAAGAATAAAAGTGGAACCTTCTAGGAACTAGTCATTCGAAACCTACTTCTTCCATTGATGCATCAGACTGAACCGAGAAATCTGAGCTCTTGGCAAAATGTTCTTTTATGAACTTTTAACATGTGAAATGGTTGTAGCACTTAATGGCAGCGCAAGTTAGACTTTGTACTTAAACTTTTACCGGTGAGCCCTATGACTTGCTGAGCCTTGTTTGTGTTGACGCAAACCGTGTCGATACAATTGCAGTCTGGACTATAAATGTGCGTTACTGCTGGTTTCTTGTGTTGTGTTGGGTAACTCAGTGGAGCGGGTACGGTTCTGGGAGAGCCTTCCAGGGTGGCTCTACTCCCAGTTCTTCTGTTTGCCGTTGTTCCGCTGATGGAAAGACCTACGAGTGTTTGCTCACCCTGGATGCTTGTTCAGCACTGAGCCTTGCTTGTAACTGTTTTTAAAGTAGCTCCAAGAGCTGTATTGGCCCTTGTCTACATCTGTAGATATTATAACTTTGTTCAGCTCCCTTCCCAAAAATCTGATCTATTGAGATCTTAGAGCAGAAATGATGGAAGTAACATTTTGAAGGACTGGAATTTCACAAAGAAACTGGAATTGTCAGGGTAGCAGCAAGGGTTATATTGGATCTTTCAGCTTTGGTCATCTTGGGGTTTATTTCTAATAACATTAGTAAGCCCTGTACTGAAATACAATTGTGTGAATGAGTTCCCCACCCAACAGCATGATCAAAACTGCAGCCTGGCCAATGAACTTCTGAAGCAGCAGCTACTTCTTGCTCTATATTTCTTTGTGCTATGATCCATACCTTAGTGTGTCTTAGGCTACCTACTCTTGCTGCCTTGGCATTTAAAGTCTATAATGCAGCTTTAGCCACCTGAAAGACAGCAGTTACTTTTAACAGGATGCTTAAATTAGGAAAGCACTTCCCATTTGGATGATCTTTTAGTCCTCTGTTAGCTGTGAACAAAGGGTGCTGGGATTGCATGCCCACACTTTTCTCCATTTTCTGCTTGTCTGTGAACCCCAGTTTGGGGACATTGTTGTTCAGAGACGATTATATTGTATGCATGCTCTAGAAATTTTATAGTGCGGGGGTTTGGATACATTCTGCTCTGGATAGCTTGGAAACAAATCTGGTGCTAAAGATTTTGATTGTTAACCTTTGTATCCTGCATGTTCACGGCTGGGTGCAGGTCTCACTGCTTCCATATGCCCACAGAGCTGTTAGAAAATTACTTCTGTTCCTAATACTCCTGAAAAAATTGGGTCCAGAGGAAGTATTTAAGGTGACAGGAGAGCTGTCTGTCTCTCAGGAAAATCTAATTGTGCCTGCCCATTTTTGTAAACAGCTGCTGGCGTGGCTGATTGATGTCAGCTTAGGAAGTGGTCTTAAGACAGGGTGACAATGCGCTGGTCAAAACAAATTTAGCTGCTTTTAGAGCATTTCCAGGAAAAATAGATTTGTCATTGTATTGGAAACCAGAATGTGTGAGCGTCTTTTGCACTTCCTTAACATAACCTTCATCTACAACAAAGAGCTGGTAGCAGCGGCCCTGATGACCTGGTGTATAGGTATTAGATGGAGCTTGAGATGGATTATTTCTCTTTTTCCCTGTTTTTATTTCCCCTTTCTGGAAACAACTGTAAAGTAATCCTGCCAATAGCTATAATGCAGGGAAGGGATCAGGTTTATTTGTACTGCTCACGGTAAGTCGTAGTTGACGTTTATATGGTCACTCACTGCAGTTGATGTTTCTTACAAAGATGAGCTGAGTCTGAGCTGCAGGGAGACCTGGCGGTATCTTGCTGAGAGATCCCAGCCCTCCTGTTAATGGCTGACGGCTGCTGCTGGCCTCCATTCTAATTAATGGCTTTCTCTAATTACTAGCACAATTTAATAAGTTTATTTAATGTTAAATAATCCTTAAAGAAACAGCCTCATTTTGCTCAAAGGAAGCAGGGATCTAGTGTGCTGGAAGGAGACTGATTGCTAGAACGTTAACCTTTGTTTGCTTTGTTTTGGACCTCTTTGAAGAAGTTTGCAGTGATATACAGAAGGTTAAGCAGCAGTGTTGCACCTGAGGGCTGGGACATCCCTTGAGTCTAGGGAAACAAAGATGAGGGACCTCAGAGAACCACACAGCCCCTCTTCACCCCTGCCTTCCCCAGGCTTCTGTAGTGCATCCAGATAGGAAGGTGGCCTGCTTTGGTGTAATAAAACTTGATTGTATTATAGTAGAGCCAGGGGGCTCAAACACAACATGATCCTGCTGTACAGAATACTTTATGCTTTTCTTCCAATGTATTTTCAATGAAAATAGCGATGGTCAGAAGGAAGTGCTGATGCAAGTTAGTAGTGATGCTCCTTGACACATCTCTTGCAGCAGTAGGACCAGAGCAAAAATCCAGATCTCAGCAAAAGGTTCAGTGTAATAAGCAAAATCCTGATGTTCTTCAATTCTCAACTTTACAGATCACCATTTTTTAAGTAAGGCATTTAAGGGAAGAGGGGGGAAGCCCATAAAGATTTACAGTGAAGGCACACATTAATTTTTAACCATTTAATCGAAGTAAAACCTAGCAGCATTCAATGTTGAAAAATCAGGGTAACTAGTGACTTCCTTGCAGCTTTCTACAATTTATCATGATCCCATTTTAGTTCAAAAGTATGAAACACAACCCTCTTCCACTGCTCTCCAGGAGATGCGTCACTCTGATTTTATTCTAGCCATGAAGATATTTTTGATGAGATTGTATATTCCCATCATGCACATTAATTTAGTGGGAGTAACTGTGCTGTTTTATGGGGTGGAAAAAATATCCACATTTGTTTTGAGTGTCTGTTAGGTAGAATTCAGTTAAGGTGAAGCATGAAGCAGAGTGAAGTTATCAACCAGCAGGTGCCATTAATAGGAAATTGTGCTGATTTTATTCAGTTTTTTTTCTTATTTGCAGTAAAATGACTGCAGTTACAGTTAAATTGTACTCAATATATGTAAAAAGGGGAAACATATATGTGGCTTGTCAGAGTTCAGCCCCTTTCTTGGCGTGAAGAGGGAGATGGAACAGAAATCGGTTTTCAGTGAGCGCCGTCCACCCCAGCCCTGGTGCTCCCCGTGTTTCAGAGCAAAATGAGCATGTTGGGGAAGGAATGGACCTCTAGGTTGTTTGAACCCAGGGCCACGTCATTTCTTTTTTGTTTTCTTTTATTCTTTTTCCCCCAAAACAGACAGAAATCATAATTGAGTTCAAGTAAATCTCTTCCAGTTCTCTCCATCTACCTTCTGTCTCAGCTCTTGGGGAGGTTATCTATGAAGTGTTGCCAGAATAATCGCACACCTAAGTTATTGTTTGTTAATTTTTTTAGCTAATTGGTGCTATAAATACACAGTAAGGCTGATATCTGCCTGGGGTGGTGAATGGTTTACTATGTATAGCACTTGGAATGGGTTGGAGCCATTGTTGTGTATATCTGAAGCATTATTTCCCTGACTGATTTAACTCGTGCTGGTACAGTTTTCCCCTAAGAAGTTGTCTTTTTCAAGTGTAGGATTGTGTTACAAAATGACGGTTCTTCTCTTCCTTGCGTGAACTTCAGGAGTTGATTATAGGATGTGTATCTATCTTGTAATTTGTGGGCAGCAGCTGAACAGACTGCGAAGAGCCGTTCTGGTGAATTGAAATGTGAAGTGGATATTTAAATACAGCCTTGTAGCATTAAGACCAATCTTTCTGGCATCTTGGGGTAATGAGTGGCCTGGTCCATGGCAATGGCAATCCCGAACTACAGCAATAGTCACTAGGCCTATTGCATATAGCAAAAATATTCGGAGCCCAGTTTGGGGCAAGAAGGTGAGATTCTGAATTTGCTCAGCAATAGTAGCTTGTCAGCTAGAGCAAATATTCCCCATTACATCACCTGCCTTTTTTGACTGCAGTATTGATAGTTATCAAATTAGAGCTTTTCATATTTGGGGTGAGGATATGCAAAGACAAATCTAACAGAGTCAATAACACAGCGGTTGTCTTACCACTGAGCTGGGGAGAGTAATAAAATATATATGCTGTCAATATTTTGGTCCTGAACTATTATGAAGGTATTGACATGCAGCAGAAATACAGTATTGACTCTCTTTGTCTGTTTTATTTGAGTAAAGTGTTTGGCCACAAACTTTACGCATTTTTCTGCCAGATTTAGAGAGCGTGGGATGCATCCGCTCTCTAACCCTGCCAGCCGATTGCCAATTTATTTCAGGTCAAAGAATGCGCAGGTTGCTGCAAGGTAGTTTGAAACAGCATCTGTATTATCACAGCTCACATGTTGGCTGGTGTCATTTGTTTCGCTGCTCGTGCCCTCCAGGCGTGCAATATAATCTTTCAACTGGTTGTTAGGACCAAATGGTCTGGTTTTTAGCTGGTTTGCTGTAGGCAAAGTCCAGTAGGAAGCCCAGCAGGGCATGTGTTCCCACTTTGCATGAGTTGGTCTAATGATATTTTCCCCATTAATATGTGGAAGAAAGATCTAATCTGTTGGGGTGATGGCGGGGGCCGCGGGGGGGGGGGGGGGGAGAAAATCTGTTTGTGAGTTGTCAGCTGGGGGGAGAATGACTGATCATAAATGGACCACCAGCTGACATCGCAGATATGCCTGGAATGTGTGTATTCAGTAATATGTGGTGGGTTTTCTGTTTGTTGGGGTTTGTTTTGTTTGTTTTCAAGTGCTTGTTGGGTGCCATACAGTGACTTAACAGCCGTATTCCTTTACCAGGTCTCCGTGTAAGTGGGCTCCATGGAGCACAGATAAGAGACACAGAGAGAAGTACGTGCGAGTGGTCCTTGATGCGTTTTGCCTGGACTAAGTCTGAGTCCGCTCAGCTTTAATTTTGTTTTTTAATACATAGAGTCTGCTTGAAATTTCTCTTCTCCCCCCTCCCTCCACCGCTTTTCTCTTCTTTTTTTACTACTTTGGGCTTAATTTAGGAAGGGGGGGGGTTAGTTGCAGGGATTTGGATTTGGGCAGGCAGGATTTTCTCCCATGACTCTCAGCATGGGCAGACGCGGATCAATTCCCTATCCTGTGTTCAGCTGGACACTGGGTTATGGTGTGTGTTGATCAAGAAATCCCCTCCTGTTTTGTACCACATAACGCATTCATTTCAGCTACTGAACCTAAATTACTGTTTTGCTTTTCTTTCTTTTTTGATGAAATGGTAAGAACTCTTTTTCTATAGGGATGAAGTTAGTTTATCCGTGCTAATGCTTTGATTTTTTTCCTTTTTTTCTCTCTCTGCCACAGTAGGTAACCAGTTAGGGGCTCTGGTACATCAAAGGTAAGCAGTGGGTTATGTTTTATTATTTATTGATCAATTCTAATTGTTTATTGATCCACCATCTGTAGTAGTGTTAGGAAGTCAGAGGTTGAGAATGTGGAGAAACCGTCAGCTTAGCTTTTCTCCAGGCTGGGCTTTCTGCTAACCCTTTAGGGCTGTTTGTCGTGGTGAAGAAAGAAGAGTTGATGTGAAACTTGAATTTGGTTCCTGTAAATCTGCAGGACAGAGCAGAATAAATTCTCTCTCCTCTGCCTTCCCTGGCCTAAGAGGGAAAAGAGAGAAAAGGTAAAAAACACTCTGGCATTTTGACAAAAGTCTGTGAGAAAGAAGTGGCTGAGCAAAAACACATAGAAGATAATTCCTTTCTATTCAACTATGGTCAGGTCTTAGGAAATTGCGTCGGACCCTAGGATTTGAGGCAGAGACACGTGGAAAAGTCCAAAGAGCAATAGATAGGGAAGTCTTGAGATAATAAGGCTTCAAGGGATAATTGAAGAACACCTTTTATAAATTTCAAGGAAAAGAATTATAAGGACAGGCAGGCAATAAAAAAAAATCTGTGCATATCAGAGAGGATGTTCACATCAGGATTGGCTTTGGTTAGCGTCTCTTAGCAAGAACGTGTTCAGAAGGAGTAGACAGAGGCTGTGGCTTGGAAGGTATAGGCAAAATATTAAAGAAACTTTGCCATTATTCTGTTAAATCTGTCTGGAGCAAGAATGACAAAAAGAGGATATTGTGTCAGCTTCGTTGAAGATTATGGAGAGTAGGGTGGAGATGTATCCAGCGTAGGAGAAATTAGGTGACCACGAAAAGTGTCTTTCAAAACAAATGATTTTGTGATGCAGTGTTTGCTTGTATGTGCAAAAGTGTTATGGACATAGTTGTCTTCCAGGTTCTTTGTAAATGACTATTTGATTTTTTTAATCTTCTTCTTTTATTTTAGGGCTGTAATAACAGAAGAGTTCAAAGTGCCTGATAAAATGGTTGGATTTAGTAAGTATGTTTTTTGATGTGTCTTCTGTGCAGGAATGCTGTTTATTCTGATGTGCTCACAAGTTTTTGTGCTTATTAGCCTTGGATAAACCTTTTCTAATGCTGTTTTCATGGGGACCAAATGATTCATGTTTAAAATACAAGTGCAGACTGCATGGAAAAGCTTGTTGTCCCAGTAAGAAGAACAAGACTGTGTGGTACAAATTACTGAGAGTTTTCGTAATTCTCTCTTTTAAAATCCCACTAGCATAGTACAAGTCAGAAGGGAATTTATTTCCCCTCACTGAAACATTTTACTTCCTTTGAGTATGCAAACCTGTGA
This sequence comes from Patagioenas fasciata, assembly GCF_037038585.1. Lineage (NCBI taxonomy): Eukaryota > Metazoa > Chordata > Aves > Columbiformes > Columbidae > Patagioenas > Patagioenas fasciata. The sequence continues at coordinate 7,312,002 of NC_092539.1, forward strand.
GAGGAAAACAGCATTTAAATGTTAAAATAAGAGTTGACTCAGAGCAAGTTAAACAGAATTTTAAATCCCTCACCCATTCGCTGCAGGGAAACACAGCCAGATGCATTGCTCAGATGAGACGTCTTCCTAGATTTGCATTCCATACTCTTCTCTTTCAAACTTGATCCTAATTTCTCTCTTCCTCTTGATGATTATTACTCTTCCTTTCAATGGCACCTCCTGCTGCTGTGTTACTACAGTGATTGCATTGTCTCTTCCGCTGCTAGATCTTTGTGTATCTCTTCCAATTTGATATATGGAGTGTAAAAAGGAAAATAACAGGCCGTGATAATTACCCCTTAGTGTGTGAAGTTTTGTCCCAACTCTAAGGACACTATAAAACTGTAACTCAGATTCCTGTGAAGGAAATGCTCACTCTCCTCCCACCAGACCATTTATCAGCCCTGGTGCCATGCACATGAGGGATGTCAGCGGGACGCTGCAGCTCGGTGAGGGCTCTGCTGGTGCGACATCCTTGTGTCTGATCCAGTCCTGGTGCAGGGACAGACAGATACAGGAAGGTGACAAACCCACAGCTGAGAGATGCTTCTGTGAGAGCCCCTTGAGCCAGACGTACCTGTTTGACTTGACTGTTCTGCTCTTTTTACACTCTGGGAAGCATGTGAATGGTAATGGGCACATAGTTTCTCCCCAGTATGTCTCATGAAATAGTCGTGTGCCGACTGCAAGAGTTAAGGGAAATGGGTATTTTCATTAAGGTTGATAAAGCATTTCAGTATGTAACAGTTCTGGTGGAGTGCAGACCAGCCAAATAGTGTGTCCATTGGCAAGAAGCAGTAAAATATGAATTTTAAAGAAATAAAAGCCAAAGTCTTTGCCTTTTTTTAGTACCCCAAATAACTGGTTTGTTGGTTCAGGCTGAACAAGATATACTTACATTTCTCTTCTGGAAGCACTCAAACTAGTGCCTTGTTTCTTGCATACTGTGTATTTCCATTCCAATGCAAGACAGGCTTTTTTGTTTTGTTTTTCCAAGCAAGTAGAATAACTTTGGGCAGTATTTTAAAGTTTTTTCTGCTGTGACAAATTTGGTCATGCTGTGGGTGCCTCTTCTGCAATGCTGGAGTCTAACTGTTCCTTTATAGATAGCTGAAGCGGAGTAAAAGGGGGAAGGTGCTCTGCAGTTACTTGGAAAAACGGTATGTTCTGATGCTTGTTGAACTCATTTCAGTAATCGGCAGGGGAGGAGAACAGATCTCACGGATTCAGGCAGAGTCTGGCTGCAAAATTCAAATTGCTCCAGGTAAGAGCCTCTTTGTATGGCAGCTGAACAGGCTTTAAAGTTGTGTACGTTCGATCAGGTCCCTTGCCATGCTCGTGGCATGTTATCACCATTAACAACTGATGTGCGAGGCTGAAATGTTTGGGGGGAGCTGTTGTGGGACTGACCTCCCGACTAGCATAGAAAACACCTTTGGCAGGTGGCTTGGGGAACAAAATAAAAAGCCTGTAACCAACATCGGGGTACAGTGCAAAAGGACAATCCATGTTGTACTTAGACCCGAAGTTGCAGCTGCTGAGTTTTCTCCTGGTGGTACCACTTTGCTCAGCTTGTGAAGTTTGTCTCTGATTAATCCAATCAACTCCAGCTCCTGACAGAAGACATCTCAGCAGCTCTAAGTACAAGTGGCCTTGCCTCGAAAAAATGGGATGATCCGTTTGCTTTGTGCTAGTGCCTGTTTGCTTTGGGGAAGACTGTATCACAGTTCTGTACAGGAAACTGTTGATGAATGGCATCTAAGTTCTTACTCTGCTCTGATTGCTGGGGAAGACTTTAAAAGAACGCAGACATCCAGCAAATCATTTAAAATATGTTGACCCTGGATGTCTTTGAATTCATTAACAAGCTTTGTGTGCGGGAGGGGGGGGCACAAATGCTTCCGTTAGTCCTTGATAATTACTGAAGCAGCTACTGTGTTTTTTAAATTCCATGTATTAAAGGTTTCCTTCTTGTTTCCTTTGCAGACAGTGGTGGGATGCCCGAGCGGCCCTGTGTGCTCACCGGGATGCCAGAGAGCATTGAGTGAGTTCTGATTTCATTTCTTTCCTTTCTCCTTCTTTCTCTTCTCCCTAATGCTGTGCTCTGTCAGTGGTGCTACTCCGTTAGCCACATCAGCAAATGTTGGCCTAGAGAAACTTGAGGGCCTCAGGAGCCTAGAGCCTCTTGGTCTGATGCTTTGAACTGTGCACCTCAAAGGCTTTTTTTTCAGTTGCAGTTTGAATTCTCTGCAGAAATTGCCATGGAATCCCCCTCCGCAGGGCGAGGTTGCTCTTAGGGCACCAAGGATGCAGTTTTCGAACTGCACCTTTCCAGGATACTGAGCTAAGCTGTTGAAGGGCACTTCTCTTCTCCCCTTTGTTTCCCCACTCCTACCGAGATGACCATCCTTCCAGCTGAAGAAGGGGCTGCATGAGGCCTCCAAAGCCTGTCGGTGCCACTCCAGAATAATCTGGAGGTGTTGGTGTTGTTGCAGAGCAGCATGAGGCCCATGGGTGTGCTTGCCTCTGCGTCACTGCCAACAAGAGGCAAAGAACTGAACCCAAGTCTTGAATTCTGATCCCTGCATGGTAGAGACACGTGGCCAGCTAGCAGGGGCTTCTACTCTTTAGGCCTATAGAAACTTTAGGGACAGTGTTTCCTCCCTCCCCCTTCCCAGGAGCTGAGTTTGAGACTCTCACAAACCAGTTGAGGACCTCCTGCTGGAACTGGATCCAGGATCCTCAGGCTTACAGGAACACACTTAACATATGGAGCTGCTCTTTCTCTCCCCAGCCTTTGGGTAGGTGGGTTTTTTAAAATCCATCTGGAAATCTTTGAGTTTCATTTGATAGTGAAAATACATGGGCGCAAAGACTGTCTCTCTAACGAGAAGACAATCGTCATTCTTCCATTCCTAAGAGATCTAAGGGTACTTAAATCTCCTTATTCTACCATAATACTGCAACCAATGAACCAGGATAAATATAATTGTCAAGCTCACGTTATAGGGCAGGCAGCGTATTTTTGCTGATATTGAAGTGGTTTTCCCTGTTTAGCAAAGGGTATTTGAGAATGAGAGCAAAATATTAAAAAGCTGGGATGCCTGATGAGATGCAGTTGGGGGAAATGTGGGGAAGAGGTATAGTTAAGACTTCATTTAACTGCTTTTTTTAGAAGCATGTAGTTGTGTCCAAGGCTGTCTTTTAAATAAAATACAAATGAATAAAAATAAGTGAGAATACTCAATTTGTGAAGCAGAACATGGTGGTGAGGTATTAGGTGAAATTGAATTTATTTTTGTGCTAAAATTCTTGTTGAGTTGGTTATTGAACTAGTTTTTCAGGCTACTTGTAGAAAAAGAGAAGGAAATGAGAAACCCAATCTAGATGTCGGATTTCTTTGTGAGGGATTTTGTGTGAGAAGTCTTTCCATTAGTTATATCCAGTGGCAAACTAATAGGGTTAGTTTCCAGATGACCACTTCTCATCTGAAATACATTGTGCACTAACTGTTGTGGTCTCTATATATTGTCGCTAAAAGAGCTTTATGCAAAATATGGAGATAGATTAATAAAACCTCTTAAGGCTCTTCCAGAATATTTGAAGTGGGCTTCCAGAAACTCCACTTTTTGCCTTGTTTTGTGAGGAGAGTCGGGAGAAAGCAGCGCTCTGGTCTGTGTGCAGCCTCAGGCCACCGCTCCGTCAGCTGTCTGGGGTCAGCATCTGTCTGTGAGAGATGACTTTGTGCTGTTTCTTCAAATTTCCAGAGAGAAGAGTGTCCTCCTAGGGTGCCTAATACGGCTTGGTGTGGAATGGAGAGGGGAAGATGCTGCTTTAGACTGTGTAGGGAACCAGCGCCTTTCTTCTGCCTGCGTTGAGATGGGTTATGGGAGAAGGGCAGGGAAGATGTATGGTGGCTCTAGGAGTCTACAAGATGAAGGGAAACATTGTCAACTGCCTCTGATCTCCTAAAGATTTTAAGGGAGGTATCTTTAATCTCCCAAACGCTTCTTTGTGTCTGTCTCTCCTCACCAAGAGGAGAACCCCAGTCTTTCACTGGTTGCTGCTGCAGTATTCTCGCCTCACTTCATGGTGTAGCTTCAGCAGCTGCTGCTTGGGGCAGAGGGTGTTAGAACAGTGTTGTGGTGCTGCTGGGAAGAGCGGACAGAGAAGAGCAAGTTACTGATCAGAGTGGTTAATCAGTGGTGTTAATATCAGAGGGAAGAGCAAGGCGCTCGCTTATCAGAGTGTGGTTAACCACAGTGCTGTGTTCAGATCAGAGCGGTGTGTGGTTTTTTTGTCTTGACCAAGAAGGAGAACAGAGCTTGAGTTTTAACAAGGGTTGTATATATGTTTTAAAGATTTGGAAAAGTTTAAAATATAGAGTGTCTTCAAAATAAGCACCCCAAATGCTATAGCTCAACGGTTATCCTTAACGTCCAAAGAGGTCAGAGCATGCTGCTGCTCTTCCTTTTCTTTTCCCCTCTCAAATATCAAACTGCTTATAAGTAATCATGATAGGGGAAAATATACATCAAAGAGATTAAAAAAAAAAAAAAAAAAGCAAACATTGTGCTAACTGTGGTTTCCTTCATCTTTTCACTTCTTCTCCTCTCCCCGATCACTTCCCATTCCAAAGGCTCCTGGTCTCTTGGTCACGTGGAACAATGTTGTCTAATGGTTGTTTCCCTCGATTCTTTTCCAAAGACAAGCAAAACGGCTACTGGGGCAGATTGTAGATCGCTGTCGGAACGGACCCGGTTTTCACAACGATGTTGATGGCAACAGTACGATTCAGGAGATTTTGATCCCGGCATCCAAAGTGGGTCTAGTCATCGGCAAAGGAGGTGAAACAATAAAACAGTTGCAGGTGCGCAAGATGCATTTACTTTAGGGCTCTCTTCCCTACTGCAGCTTCTCTAGATCAACAAGAGCGTGCTGAAATGGAGAGCCTTAAATGCTCTAACCTTCTACAGCAGGGACTACTCTTCTGCCTTCGGAGAGCTGGACTCAAATCCAATCTTGTGTTAAATAAGAAGCCAGTTTGGCCCCAGCTACACATGTAGTGAAGTTTTGCCAGAACTATGAAAGAAACTTGTGTGCTTTAGATAACATTTGGTACTTGCTGTTTAGGAGAGGATCCTTGTAGCCAAGGAGAGGTATCTCTATTCTGCTGCTGCAATGGTTTTTGATGCCAGCCGTGCTGTTGTAAAGTGTTGTGCTTCTCTTCTGTTGCTGCTCTGTGATAAAGCTGGCATGTGTCTTCCTGTTTTTTTCTCATCCCACTCTTTTCTAATTAAAAGTGTTGTGTTATGTATGAATCTATGTTCCTGGACATTCTTTATTCCTCCATCTGGAACAAGTTTTTTAAAGAATAGAGGGTTTCAGAAGAGCACCTAGGTCAAAAATGTAGGTTTTGAGTGCCCCGATTAGGCCTCTGTCATCCCATAGCTTTAAGGCTAGTTACTTCATAGCTGTTATATGCAGACAGCTACAGATTTTGGAAAGGGCTGAAAGATCAGTTGTTGAGGTAGAGGGGTTCTCTTTTTGCAAGGGATTCAGCTATTTGAGACCTTGGGGAGTAGCACACTTTCTGATGGTCCTTTACACTCTGGGACTGTTACTGAACTTGTGCTATAAGTACCCATGGAGAGCTAAAATAGTGTTCTGTAAAGCTGCTGATTTGACCTACGTAATGTTTAGTAACCAAAATGTAGTCCCTTGTTGTAGGGACTCTGCTTAGCAAAGTGCTCTGTGCTTTTTCTTCAGGAGCGAACAGGTGTGAAAATGATTATGATTCAAGATGGTCCGTTGCCTACTGGAGCAGATAAACCTCTCCGTATTACTGGAGATGCATTTAAAGTACAGGTATGTAATAAAAGTAAGCAATTGCCCTAGAGAACTGGTGAGAAATTTGAACTTGAGCATATTCATGAGCATGTAACGGAGTCAAATCCAACTGTAAATGTAATGATCCTTGCTGGTTTTCTCTAAGGTGGATGAAGTTTGAGTAGAGCAAATTAAAACACCAGGCTAGCAAGTGTTGGCTTGTTTACAGTGTAACCTAGGAGTTCTCACTCCATATAGATATTAGACATGGGTAGAAGAGCTGAGGAGGAGGGTTTGGAGAAAGTAGCTTTGAAATGCTTTCCAGTCCATGAAGCAAAAAATCATCTGTTACTTGAGCAAAGTGGTTCTTAGTGATCGCTTAACCACACATTTGAGACAGTTTTGTGCGAGGTTCACTATCTCAGACAGCCAATTGACGCAGGTAATTTAAATAAAAAATAATCCCACGACAACTCCTGAAACCAAGGGGTTTGCTTAATAGCGATACCTCAGTCTCCTTGTGTCAGGGTTCTAGAGACGTGTTCATACCTGCGATTCAGAGCAAAAACCCATCGTCACTGAAGCCGGGAAGATTGCAGCGTGATGGGAGTGCTTGAATTAAAGAATTAAAGTTTAGCAGTGGCATGTTCCACTTCCCAGCAAGTGCTTTTCATACCTTGCTAAGTACTTAAATCTAGCTTAGCATTCCTGTCCCTAATAAAAATAGTTCTGTTTCATAGGGTCTCCGTAATCATAAATTGCTGCAACAGTTGATGTTGCTCAGGGATAGCAAGTTTGGGTTGTTTTTGTCAAACTTGTTACTGCAAGTGGGCTTTTAGATTTTTTAAGTTTTTCACAGTTCTTATTGTGGAGATACAGATATGCAAAAAGGAGTTAATGGCAGTCTTGCTACTTTTAACCAAAGCATACTTTAAATGCTGCTCCTTCCCAGGTGGTTTCTTCTGCCTTGCACGCTCTACTGGTGTCATAGCTTCCGTGCCATAAAGCATGCCAGGCAATCACAGAGATTGCATGGGCTGGATCTTTGAGGCCTGTAGGAAAGTCAAGCACACTTAGAAAGCACTTGAAAGTTGGATGAATCCTGGGTTTGATGGGATTCTCTGGATGCTACAACAGTGTTTAACTCTCAAATCCCTATTAAATCTCCCCATTGCCCTTTTTTCTGTCTTAGCATCGCTGAAGTGTCTTGAGTTGTTCCCTTCTGTAAAAAAATACCATGGGGCATGGAAAATACATAAAAAGGGTAAAGGAGTGTACTTCAAGCTTGGAAATAGAACCAAAATGTCAAAGGTTTGACTGGTAATATGTAGAAACAAAGGCTTTGGTGTTGACATGTAGGTTTTTTGGTATCGGTGGCTACTGTTGCCTTATTTCCAAGGTACGCTTTTACTAGCTGGGTCACGTGCAAGCTTGTGAATGGCCTTGAGGGCTGCAGGTAGGGAGAGGGAGTATTCATTTGTCTCAGAAAATGTCTTGCTGGATTGCTGGAGGCTTGGGCTTAACTTTTGAGTGTCACTAAGCTCAACGCTGCCCACCTGCCTCCTTGGGATGTGCTCTCTAGCTCTTAGGGGCCGTGATCTCCGCTGCGTTACCACAGCTTCTACCTTACTGTATTGGTTTCAGTTTTACCCAGTAGGATAGAACTTCCTTTAATTAAACACCAAAACAAAACCAAACAAAAAAAACCCAGAGAAAAACCCTTCGAAGTTATTTTAAGGGCCTCTTTGAAAGACTGAAGGAAGCAATTGCACACAAGAAACTGCCGGCTTGCACACTTGGCAGATTTTGTCAGGCATGGAAGATGCCGTTGAGAACAGATCTCCCTTGACTGTGGTAAAAGAAATTGTCAATCAGAGTGCTGTTTCCCTTAGCAGATGGAGAGCGCTTTGCCTGAAGCATCACCGTTAGCCACTGTTGGGGCCCCAACACCAAGATGGCAAGCAGAATAATTTTAAGCTAACTGTAACTTCTTTCCCCATGTAGCAAGCGAGGGAAATGGTACTGGAGATCATCCGAGAGAAAGATCAGGCAGACTTCCGAGGCGTACGCAATGATTTCAGTTCTAGAATGGGAGGAGGCAGCATAGAGGTATGTTTTCTTCACGAGTACTCTGCTAACCTCCCCGTGGGACGGGTAGTGGGTGGAAGTCATCACATTGCACATGTAACCTGTACGCTTATTTTTAAATGCATTGTGTTCTGTTGCCAGAAGAGCGAGTCTGGCTGCAAAGAGGAGTTTGCATGGACTCCCAGATGGCACTTTTCTAATTGTCTTTTTAAGCTGCATTCTTGTAGTGCAGAATTCATTTAGCTGGGAAGGAATTTGTGGCCACATGTTTGTTTTTCTTAAGGGATATGGTTCTGTAGCCTGGAGCTGCCTCACATGACCTGTCCCTATATTTAAGAGCATCTCCTTGTAAAATCAGAGTAATTCAGACTAGTTCTCTGAGCTTTCATACTGCTTTGCCTTTCCCATCAGGTCTCTGTGCCCAGGTTTGCTGTTGGAATTGTGATAGGAAGAAATGGAGAAATGATCAAAAAGATTCAGAATGATGCTGGAGTTAGGATTCAATTTAAACCAGGTTTGTGTGAGGATGGAAAGTGGTTACTTTCTGACCAGTGTTCCAGTTTGGGATCGCTAAAGTGAATCTGATCTGAGGTTCCAGCAGCTAGGCTTTCCTAATTTAAGGGTGCATTGTGTCTCTTTCTGAAACCCATTTAAATATGGTGTGCTGCTTCCTTGTGCACTTTGTGTTTTTCAGAGAGTAAGATTATATACAGCTCATATGCAAACATTAGATGTCACAACAGTCATGTCTTGAGTGGTAATTATATGGATAAACAAAATAACAATAACAAAAAAACTTTTATTTCCTGTTAAAGAATTCTCCTTCAGGACATTAAAGCCTTTGGGGATCAGGAGTTGATTAATTCTAAGTAACTTTCTCTGGGTCCTTGGCTGTCTGATCACCTATCAAAGCTGCCTTTGTCCTCTTAAAATTATATCAGTCTTTTCCATGGCTTGTTGACATTTTAAAGGGTTGCCTTTACAATGTTGTTCCCTCTGCAATGTGGGTTGGGATTTGTCTTGGATTTTTGTCCATGGAACAGGGGCTGAAGGTGGAGGGAAGAGGTAGCTCTTGGGGTAGTTATGTTGTGTGAATGCTGCCAGCACTGGTGGTGCTAGAATGGAGCTTTTGTTGGCGGGTGGATGTTTTCTCCTTTTAATTTAGTCCTTGCCACCTCTCTTCACAGATGATGGGATTAGTTCTGAAAGAGTCGCACAGGTCATGGGGCTTCCCGATAGGTGTCAACACGCAGCGCACATCATCAGCGAGCTCATTCTCACAGCACAGGTGGGTTCTGGAGGCTCTTGGGAGGAACGTGCTTATCTGGGAATGTAGTCAGTGTGTGTGCAGCTGTGTGGATGGATGCCACCGTGGCAAGGACAGCAGCGTTAAGTTGTCCCTCTGATGGGTCACACATGCTGCTGCTCAGGACAGAGCTGCCAGCTTTGTTTTCTGTTATTTGGGGTTTTAAAGTAAACTGAGCTATGGAAAGGTCTCTGATTCTCAGGCAGTATGATGAGGCCTCATCATAGCTCCATGTTTACCCCCCATGTTTAGTTGTTCTTAAGTTTTTTTTGAAATGGTGACCTGGTGGAATGGAGCCCAGCAATAGCGTGTGACAATGACCAAGTCACGCTCAGGCAGCAGAGTTACCAGTGATGCCTCCTTCAGGCTCCTGTCCATGGGTCTGGTGGCTACGGGGGGCAGAAGGCACTAAATGTTCACGTATGTGCTCCCTGTGCTCTAAGAAAGGCAGCAACATCCTGCATTGCCTGAGAGCAAGAAGTAGAATGTGAAGTAGTAGGACAGACCCATGAAGGAGGATGTGCCCTTTGTATTATGAAAAGTAAAGATGTTAGACCATTCCAGACCAGATACCTGAGCATAATTTCTCCATCAAGGGTAGGTCTTGGTATCTCTTCTTGCCCTGAGGCCTGGCTTGAGTATTTGATTTCATAACTTTTAATCATCCACTTACATTTTGAGGTCTATCATGGTAGTCTCTGCCCATAGCTTTGCTTTTGGAGGAATCGGTTACCTGGAATAGTTGTGTCCTTTAAATACCTTTGAACTTAAAAGCTTCCTTTGGAAGTTTTGGAAAATGTGCATTTCAGCCGAGTAATTCCAGCAGTTTTTTAAAGAATGAGACTTGAAAGGGTTTGAAAGCAACTTCTGTGTGTGTCAGCACCAAGAGCTATTGGTTGCTCTAAGGAAAGCTCCCATCACAAACTAAAAGTCCTTTAGCAGTTCATGCTTGTTTATAGGTTTATTTCAGCAGATACAGAGGCATGCATTTAAAAAATATAAATATCTTCCTGAGTCAGGAAGGCAACTATAGCCTACGTTACTTGGCATTTCTTTAAAGTGCTTCAAAATCTTGAATGTGAAACTGAAGTCCAAGAATATCTTCATTCAGTGCCATCGATTATAATGCAGTTTAACTTACCTTGCTGTATTTTATTTTTAATGTACATTGGTGCCAGCAAAAAAACACTGATAATTTTTTTTGGCCTTCCAAGGAACGAGATGGCTTTGGAAGTTTGGCTGTCGCCCGAGGAAGAGGTCGTGGCCGTGGGGACTGGAGTGTTGGAACACCCGGGGGCATGCAGGAAATAACCTACACGGTGCCAGCCGATAAGTGCGGCCTCGTTATAGGCAAAGGTAGGTCCAGTGACACTAATATTAGAGCTTTCAGTCTCTCCGTCTCGGGATGGTTGCGTTCTTGCTGCCTGACAGTGAGGCTTTGGAGTTTTCTGTAATTGCAGGTATTTAGTGGCCGGTGAATGCAGCGTAGGAATAAGCTATAAGCGCTTGTGGTTGTTTTCTTTGTGGTGCTCTTGCTCGTAATTGTACTCTCCAGGCCCTTGTTCACAATATGTAAGAGAGGCTCTTCATGCAGAGCTGTCAAGTAAGCTTGTTATAACAAGCAGCTGGCTGAGAAAAGGCAGGTTCATTTGTAGATTCTTTTTATAGAGAATTCGTTTAAAGGACAGTTTATCAGGGACAAGCAGAACAGTCATTTCATCGTGTTGGATTTCTGTGAGTGCCGTGTGATGAAATGGAAGGTCTCTGAATGTGGTAATAACAGTAGCTGCTTCCAGCCACGTACCTGAAGTGCCTGATGAATAAAGTGAAGCAGCAGGTTTGTGCGTGGCTGAGGCTGGCACGGAGCAGGCTGTACTGCATCTTGCTCGGACAAGATGTTTGCTGCTATGGAGGCCCCTTTGTTGAACCTCTGCGTACTAAGGAGATGGACAAGGAGTCATCTGGCACTTACTCTCAAGAACCAGAAACATGCCAAGACAGTTCTGAAACCAGAGCATCAGCAGCAGTCGCAGTTTGTCACGGAGCGTGAGCTGCACATCGGGTAATGGCAGAACTTAGAGTAGAGCCAGGACTAGAAGAGCTCTACCACTCTGAATTGTTGCAGTGCTTCTAGGTTAATACACAGATGTATCAAAGAAGTTGTATTTCATTTTTCTCTCTGCTTATTTCAGAAAGAAGGACGTATGTCTTAACTAGTATTTAAGTAATCACAGTTGGCTTTTAGCCTCAGCAGAGATGACATGAATAGAGCAGGAACAGATTAGCTACAGCGGTAAAGGAGGCAGAGACTCGAGGGCATTGTGCCATGTTTCAGTGACATTTATTTTCTTGCCGTCCTGTTGCGCAGGAGGGAGCTCATGATAAAATGTGTTGTGGCCTCTTTCCCTGCTGCACAGCCCCGCTGCATCTAACTTGTTCCCTTCCGTGTACCTGGCCCCTCTAGCACCCTGAACTCCTGCCTTTTTGGATGACAAAGAACAGAGATATCGGACACAGGCATGTCAGCAGTGTAGCTGCAATCATTTTCAGATGTTGCTCTTTGCTGTAAGCCTGTTCACAAACCTGAAAACTTCTTTCAATATGAGAAAACACCTGCTCTCCCCATGATGCAGAAATTGCAGAGCGGTTGTGCTTGATCTCACTGAACAGTCCAGTTGGGCAAAAAGATCAAGCAAAGCAAATGTTAAGCCCACAAATGAGTTATATGTGTGAAAAAATCAAATTATAATGAAACTTTATTGCTGTATCCATTAGTCATCCTTAATAAAGGATCAGAAAAGGTCACTTGTTGTTCAGCAGTGCACTGAAGTGGAGCATTTGTGACTACAGAGAGCACCGTGTGCTGAAAAGATAAATGCAGGTAGCGGAGTTGGATGTCTCAGCGTTCAAGTGCAAGGCCTGGCACCGGCTCGCCGTGGGGGTGAAGGGTAGCTTTTTACCTTTTGTTTCCACAACAGCAAAATAGGGATTCTTACCCAGCCAGATCAGAAGCTTTCTGGAGTGACTAATTACTAGTTGTATGGTGATTTGAGTGCTTGTAGCTTTGTAATACCACCTTGTAATCGGTGTTCTTACAGTGCCTGTGCTCTTAGTCTCTCACAGCCTTCATTTTTGTCAAGTGAGTGATGGCTGTGGCGTTGCCTTTTGGGGCCTGGACCAGGATGGATGTACTGCACGCTCCATATGTTGATGCAAGACACCCGCCTCTTCTCATTTCCTCTCCCACTGCTTATGGGGCAATGTAGGGGAGAAAGGATGTTAGGTTAGTTTGGGTTTTTTTAACAGTGACCAATTGTAAAAGCTTTGCTCATCCCCTTTTAGTTTCTGATCGGTTTCCAGCTTTTTTATTTCTCTTTTTTCCTTTTTTTTCTTTTTTCCTTTGCGATACAGGAATTGCTTGTTAGCTTTCTCTGTAAAATCTGGCCGAGTCCTCCGGGCACGCGCGGCTTAGTCTCCGAGGTTGGCACCCAAGTGATGGGTATCTTGGGTGTATCGTATGTGATGTGACCAGGTAACTGCTGCTGTGCTTCCAGCTCCATGTCACCACTCGGGAAGAGGGGAAAAAGAGGGAGATGGGGAAGTTTCTCAGCTCAGTTTCTGCAGCGTGTATGATAAAAGATCTAGGGCTCTTTTTTTGTGGGCATCACTTCTCAGCTTGGGAGCGTGAGCCTTTATGAGCTGATAAGAAGCGCTTGGCTCCCTGCAAATCCTGTGCGTGGATTTTTCCTCTAGAGGGTGGGTAGGTGCAGCTTTTCTTTTCTGAAAGGCTCGAGGAAGGGTGGAGACGAGCACCATGCACATGTCAAGGGCTTTCTCTGTTTGGTGGTGCTTGGAACAAACCGCAGCCTCTCTGGGCCCCCGCTGGATTTCCATGATAAATACAGCAATATTGACAGATAACGTGGCCGGCCTGGCTCTTGTCAGCTCTGCCTTTTAGCAGGTTTGATTAATTGCTTTACGATTTCACATCCAGCTGGGGGGCCACTCTCGCATCACTTCTGCCCCCCATCAGGTAGAAGAATGGAGCCGGGCTGCTGAATGCGGCTATAGACGGCCACCATGTGCCGGGCGGGTCACCTCGGCAGGGCGGAAAATGAACTCCTGCCGGCACCGGGCAGCATCGTGTGGCTCTGTTTGCACACTCTGGAGACAGAACTGGGATAGCTGGGGTGGGAGGGAGCCCTGTGGCACTTACCTGGCTGGAGGGTGGGGAGGAGAAGGGCACCAGCTCCTGGGACAGGGCCAGGAGCTTGCAGCCCCTGACCCAACCTGGAGTGGCAATGAACTTGATCTTGCAGTATGTTCTGGGTGGGAGCTGATGTGGAAAGTCCCAACAACCACAAACTTGGTGCTGAATGCTAAATTGGGAAATTATTTGAAATCTGTGCTCTCCTTGCTTCCAGTTTGAGAGTGCTTCAATGTTTAATCCCCTTTTGGAAGGAGAAACTTAGTCTGCGGTGTGATAGCAACCTATGGTTGTGCCTCTGTCACCCAGTAAAATTCTCCCGCTCCTTCCCGATCCAAAGTATGTTGGCTGAAAGAGTCTTATGTTTTCGTTAAGCAGATGAAGCATCTGTTGATTCAGATCTCACCTCAATATGTAAAAAACAGAGCTTCAAACAAGTCTGCATCAAACAAAAGCGTTACATAAAAAAAACCTTCTGGGTTTTGAAACTTCATCTCACCACTTTCCCATGCTTGACTGAAAATAAGGGGGTTGGCTTTTGGCTGCACAGTACAATCTCTGTTGTCTGCCCAGGGATGTGACACGATTATCTTTTGTTAAATGCATCTTCAAAAATTCATTTAGAAAGAGTTAATTGCCCTTTGGCAACTTTTCCTCCTCCCTTCCCCAAGAAGGCTTTAAAATGTTAAAAAGGTCACGAGTCCATTACAATGAAACGAACAAGTGTCTGCAACATCCACAGTTTGTTTTGAAGTTGTGCTGGATGTATAGAGATGGAAATGCGAGCAAAATTGAGGAGATTATTTTTAGACACTCTTTTTAATTAAAACCAAACAAGAATCTCAGCTTAGTTTCCTTTGCTCTGTTTCCTGCTTGCTGTATGTCCTTTGGGCTGGTGATTTTTAATTTGTGATTTAAAAGCTGTAAAACCCCTTCCTACTCCGCACCCTTTAAATTCTCCAGTTGAGTGGAGCTGGTCTGTAAGTTGTGCGAGCTTCCAAAAGAAGAATTGAACCATTGTAACTTTGGCCGAGGCTTTTGTTAAGCAAATTTCATTAAGAGACCGGGGACCTAGCCGCTCTTGAGGAAATCAGATCTGCTTTGGCTGGCCCTGCTGCGTCCTGCTCGGAGCACCCCTGTGCTCGAGCATATCCAGATGGCAAACTATATGTTCCCTGCATGCACAACTAACTTTGACATAGCAGAAGACCCAGAGTCCTGCACCACTGCGGCTGTGCAGAGGGATGCGCACGCTGCGGTAAGCGGAGGCTTCGTTAAGGGGATAAGCTGTTGAACAGGACATGGTGTGAGAAAGCTTAAGCTTTGGCTTTAAGCTACAAAGTATGTGGCTGGTGGCTTTTTGCCTTAGTGGAATGAAATGTCTAGTGATGGAGAAAAAAGCCTAATGGAAGAAAGAAAAAGCATGTTTCAGTTGCAGGTGACTCTTTTCTTGAGGATTGTGAACAGCTGTGCAAAACCATCAGAATTTAGTCAGTACAGATTTTGCATCTGGTTTGTCAGTGTATCTCAGCCATGCTGTGTTTTGGTGGGAGTCAAGCCATGCACACATAAACACATAAGGGGGACTCTTAAAACAGCACCATTCATGACCCCAAAAACTGTTACAGTAGTTCAGAGTTTCAGGTCATGCTTACGAGGCCATTGAAAGGAGCAACACGAGCTCAGGTGTGGTGGCTGCTGCTGCCGTCCCCTGAGGCACACAGAGGGAATTGAAACTATATTCCCTTACCAGAACCTGACTTTGTTATGCTTTTATGGAAAAAAAGATGCTGAATATCCTTTCTGATGTCTTGCTTTTCTTCAGGTGGTGAGAACATCAAGAGCATAAACCAGCAGTCAGGGGCCCATGTGGAGCTCCAGAGAAACCCACCTCCCAACACAGACCCTGGTGTACGAATATTCACAATCAGAGGAGTTCCACAGCAAATTGAACTCGCTAGACATCTCATAGATGAGAAAGTCGGTGTAAGTCCCATCTCTTGCTCATGTTTTCTCTTTCAGACGTGTTTTTACTCTTAGCTACATGTAGGCACAGAAGGTGGCACAGAATACACACGCTTACATTATTTATCTTCAAAACCATGTGCCTGTTAGCAACTCTCTTGAACTTTAATTGCCCTCCAGCATGCATTGGACTAGTCTTTGCTGTGGCCCCTGTGGTTCTGACTGTTTGCTGACATAATCAAGGGTAGTGTGCAGCTGTAGGAGAGGGAGGAACAGCAATGATAAGGTATGAGAAGGCTTTTTTTGAAGGGAAGACAATAGTGTCACTGCATGAGAATGACACAATCCTGGCATCATCGTCCTGAAAGTAACACTCAACTCCTGGCTCCATTAAATCCAGGATGACTTTTATCTTCCATTTAATGCAGTGCTGTGGTATTAAAGCTTCATGTCAGGCTGGCCTGCTGCTGAAGGGGGAAACTTGGGTAAAAGAAAGTATGGAAAATACTGAACCCGGAGCATGGTAAAGCTAAAAAGCAGCCTTCCTGCTGAATTGTTTGAGAGAAGGCTTGATACCAAACTCAGGATCCAAGCTATTCAAAGGTGAACTTGCACCTGTGCAGTAGTTCCGTTAGTCCTGTTGTGGGCTGGCCCGCGTTACTTTTGAAGCTGGTCTCCCGGAGTGTGCTGACAGTTCTGAGAACTTTGTCCTTGGAGAATCAGGCGCTTCTTTCAGGTGCTGGAGTTTAATGGAACATGTCCCAGGCTGTCTTCTCCCCTTTCTTACTGTTCATGCTATCTACCTTTGCCCTGTGCTTAGAGCTGGCGTTAAGTATTTGTGGATTCTGTGACAGGGTACCAGCATGGGTGGACCTGGAGGATTTGGTCAGAATCCGTTCAGCCAAGCACCCGCGACACCTCATCAAAAGTAAGATTTTCCATCTCGTCATGGGTGGGCTGTGGGGAATGGCTGGGAGAAGGGTGGAGGACCCTGAAGGGGTGATGGACAAGTGGAGCCTTTTGGAGATTGAGCATTCAGAAGCAAGTGAGATGAAACCTTTAAACCTGACTGCAGGAAGGATTATAGCTATTAAATTATAAACAAGGTAGGTATTGGCATCTCCAAAATTCCTGACTCTAGTGCAGTGAGAGTGTGGAAAGAAGCCTGAACTGCACAGATCACGAAGAGTGCTGTTGGGTGCGACGTATCTTTATCTTGGCTACATGAACAGACCAATATCAAGACAATTAGCAGTCACACCTCCTTTCGTTCCCATGTTAACCTGTTTGCTCAGCAGTTGCAGACTATAAGTACCAGTTTTCCTTCTGTGGACAATGTTAGATATATATACGACCTGCCAAGTATTTTATTGTCTGCTTCAGCGTGCCTTTGTGTCTCTGCAGCGGTCCTCAGGCGTTCATGACGCAGGGTTGGGGCAGTACCTACCAGACGTGGCAGCAGCCTGGGCAGCAAGTCCCAAGTAAGTGTCTCGGAGCTGGGCTGGAGAAGGGTTGATGTTCCCTTTGCAGTTGCTGCTTCATCCCTCAAAAACACAGGTTCACCCATGAGATCAGTGGGTGAAACAGCAAGATAATTCCCTGCACCTTATATAGAGACACGTTGTGGTGTTTGAGCTCTGAATAAGCTGAAGACTGTTAAAAACTGCAACGCTTTTTGTGCATTTAACTGCTTACTGCCTGTTTCTGCTCTCTCTGGGTAGAAGTTTGGTCCTTGCTACCTGTTCCTTTCTAACAAAAATGTTTCTGCCTTAGGTTCCCTTCTGCCAGGGTTCTGCAGGCATGCACTTGTGAACCCCGCTCCCCCTAACAGGCACACTGTGTCTGGCAGAGAGCCTTCCCAATCCCTTTGTTCATGACTCTATCAGTTCTTGCTTATTTTCTTTTCCTATGAGTTCTTCTTGATGTTCAACACCCAGTCTGATGGAAAGACTGGGAAAGGAGATACAAAAAATGGAAGGAAGGGTAGGCAAGGCTCCTGTGCTGGTTCATCCTCACTGGCTGTAGCACTGTCCCCTTGTCACATTTTGGGAGTTGATGAGAACAACTCAGCCTCCACAGTGCTAAATGCTCAGAATGAGGCCAGTGGGATAACCAGCTTTCCAACCAACCGTGCCTGCACATCTTTAGTCATGAGTCAAAAACTGAACCCAGATCAGCCCTGCTGCTGGGCTCTCTACTTCAAGCCGGCAGCACTGAGTCAGACTGGCTGTTCTTCTTCAAGGTTCAAAGTGTCATTTCTTCCTAGAAGCCTATTTAGTCAAAATTCAGCAGATTGGAGTAGGAAGTCCTGCTTTTCAGAATAATTGAAGAAGTAAATGCTAGTGGTGACGTTGGTAACTGCATCATCTTGTGTCTTCACCAGCCAGAGTAGTAATGGTTTGCCCAAAACAGAGCAGATTCATGGTCTGCTTGGTAATCTCAAAGCTCATGTGATGGGCTTTAATGTCCAACAGACACTTTTCAATCACAGTTTTTCAGGAAATACAAGTTTTTATTGACCTGGTCTTCTGAAAACTAAGGCTAAACACCAAAAAGTGTGTGTGTGGCAGTGATTTTAAAGGGGTTTAATGACAGGTGCTTTTCAGTGCTAAGGCTTATTTAGCAATGAAGTAGATTATTAACTTCGGTCTAAATTCCCACTCTTTGAGGTGCCTGAGGTAGAGGAAATGTTAGAGGAGCAATGTCTGCAGTTGCACTTGTGACTCATTGCAACACTAGGCATGTTTTAATGGTTATGAAATTGTGTGTATATGAAATTTGGAAGTCCTATATGCTGCATTATTAACTTAGAACATTCTATAATGTGTGCTACGGTAGGACTTAGGAACCCTGCATGGAAAGTGTGTGTTAAACTGTAAAAACAAGTCTCTGGAACACTTCTGCTCCTTATAATTGCAGTCTAAAAATCAAGACTTTGAGCTCTAAGGTCAATAGTTGCTCTATTTTCAGGACAGCAAAAGGCAATGGTGGGCTTGAAAGGACTTTTTTTTGTACAGGAGTGGAATAGCATGGCACTGTTCCTGGTGGCTCCCAGGAGCAGCGAAGCATCCTGCCTTGTCATTATCCTTCCCCTGGACAGGTTTAGTACCGCAAGGCTGTGTTTTGGGGGCAGATGTTTTATTTCTGCTTTTGAACCTGATGGGAAATGTTGGCTCTCTAGTTCCGTGTCTACTTAGGATCCTCCGTGTTCCTTTTGTAGCCCGCTGAAGACAGTCTAGTAAGGAGAGAGGACAGACAAGATAACGCGGTGCTTTAAGCAGCTTTCACCACTTTCTCCTGCTGCAGATCACAGGTACCCAGTCAGGCCAGGTGGAGTTCACCAAGGCAGGGGAGGATTAGTGTAAGAACCTAGGTAAATACCTGCTTTTGCACTGTAAGTTTAAATTTGAAAGCAGTCTTGTGAGGGGTCCCCTTTCCGCACACTGCAGCCTGTTTGTTGGCGGCTCTGCTGGCCCTGTCACAGGGCTGGCCGGGGCCTTCTCCGAGGGACAAGCTCCAGAGTGCCCTCCTCGTGGGAGGAGGGGCAGACCCCCACCCCCTACACATGTATTTAGATTTTAATTACTTCCCTCCATCTTAAATAAATTAACTGGCTGGGGAAACATTTTGCTGTGAAATGCATTTAGCTGCGTGTCCTTTCAGCCTGCTGCGGACTGTAATTCTCCGAGAAGAAAAGGCATTGAAGGAGGCCCTTTGTTGGCATTAGCAGGTGGACAGTTGAGGCAGCCTTGACCTCTGCCAGAAAAGGTCCTGACTTGTAGCGTTGGTCAAGTCTTTTAACCCGCTTTTATGCCCCTGGACAGGACACTGCTGCCCTGTTCCCTCCACCCACTTCACACTTGCAGTGTATTATTTTTTCCCCTTCCCCCCACTTCAAAGCCCCCTTCGGCCGCCGGGCTGGGCTGTACAGGGAGCCGGGGCGGCCGGCCGGGCCGGGGACAGCTTGGTCCTTCCCTGCGGGCAGCGGCTCGTGCTGAGCGCTCACTGTGCTTCTCTAACTGCTGTGGTTTCTGTTCAGGGCTTTTTTTTGCGTGCTGTGTGTCTGACTGAGGGCTCTTTGCTCTGAGGGAAGTGTGGCCATCCCGCCTGTGCACCCAGCTGGCTGGGCTTGGGTGTGCTGGGTGTCTCAGTGCTTCAAAGAGGGGGAGTCTGTGCTGGGTGAAGACCGAGGTTTTGGGGTCTCTCAGTGGCACCGCTTATCTCAGCACAGTGTGGGAGTCTGGAGACCGCGGCGCTGAGCCGGTCGTGGCTGTTAGGAGGGTGTTGTGGATTCCTCTCCAGGGGAGCTGGCTGGGCATTGTGCAGGGCTCACGCTCCCTCTTGTGCTGGGGACCCTGGAGCAGTTGGGCTGCCCTGGAGCTGCATGCTGGAGGCGGCATGCGGACACCGTACAGACAGGCATTGCCCTCCAGGGCTCCTCCAGGCGTGCTCTGCTGATGAGAGTCAGGGTGAAGGATGCAGACCCCTGAGAATCAAGTGAGATGACTCAAAACATGGCTGTTTCCTTGGCAGCTCCATGGCTGGAGGTTGAGGTGACAGGTTGAGGTGACAGGTCTCGGTTCTGTCAGCGGTTTGAACCCTCCCGTCCCTGTGTTAGATGGGAGCGAGCTGGCACCATAAGGTGGCTGATATGCAAACCTGGCAGCTCCCAGTAAACATGCTGTGAGTTGAGCAGGTCCCAGCATGGAGGAGACCTGGCTTAACGCCCTTTAACAGGGCACAGGCGAGACGAAATCAGGAACTCGAGCTTTTCCTCGGCTTTCCCTGGACTGAAGGTGCCCAGCTCTGTAGAAAGGTGGAAGCTCAAGTGTGAAGCCTGGGCAGCCAAGGTAAATCCAGGGCCTGTCTAGTGGGAAGGTGGATGTCACTGGCTGGAAACTGTCACCTGTTCCATATTGACATACCCCTTGTTGTCATCTTTGCACAGGCCAACAGAGCCAGCAGCAGAACAGCCATCCCGATTACAGCAAAGCATGGGAGGAGTATTTCAAAAAACAGAGTGAGTGAAACAGGGTATTGGAGATGAATCAACTCTTGTTGCAAACAGAGAGAGCTCTAATCTGATGACTTGCGTCTCCATCCTCTGCTGTTATTCACTTCCAGTCCCTATAAAACCCCTTTGCTCCTCTCCTGCTGGTGGTGGTACATGTAGTTCTGCCACCGCAAGCTCTCGGTTGTGCTGTCTGCTGCCGCGCCTCGGGAGAGCTGCTCCCGTTGAACCACGGTACACCTCGTGTCCACACTGGTGGTTGACCTGCCTGGGGAAAACAAGGCACAAGACAAGAACTGATGCTAACAAAAACCAGAAAGCTGAAGCCGGGTTGTTGAGAGGGTAGGATTACTCTGGGCCTGGCTTTCTCTGCTCTGCTAAGACACGCACGATGCCGGCTTGTGGATTTGCATTTGACACCGTGCTGCTGGAGCCTTTGGGCTGCAAGTGAAGGGTGCAGGCTGTCACCTGTCCCTGCAGCCGTGGGAACGCTCTCTTAACACTTTCTGGCCGCTGCCACGCCAGCTCAAAGCCTGTCCTGTGGTATCCAAACAGCAGGTAACCAGCATTGCGCTTTCAGATGTCTGCAGCTGTTGGAAGAGGGCTGGCTCTTCTTTAAGCTTTACAGAAGGAGATCCTAAGCCTGTGTTTGGTCTTATGGAGTTGCTCATCTCTCCCTTTTTCCCTTCTTTTCCTCCAGGTCATGCTGCCAGTGCTGCTTCTCAGGCAAGTTCCCAGCCGGACTACACGATGGCTTGGGCAGAGTATTACAGACAGCAGGCCGCCTACTACGGGCAGACACTAGGGCAGGCTCAGGCCCACAGCCAGGTCTGTATTCGTGTTCCCTGAACCCCACTGCTCTTTCCCTCGGGGAACTGCGTGCATTGGCCTTGCCCTGGTGTGGGGACTCTGCTTTGGGTTCACACGGTGGAGCAGAGAGAGATTTTGTGGCTGAGGGAGTGATCACAGAAGGGAGAAATCGCTCCCTGCTCCCTGTCATGTTGTTTCAACGTCCGAGCCTTATTTCGCTGTACAGCATGAGGGTTTTTTAGGGAGAGAAGACTGGGAGATTAGCTGTTTCTCCTGGGGGCTTTTCCTTATAACTCCCAGGCTGTTTTGTGGCTTTGGGGAATTAAAGTAAAAGGAATGATGGAGCCAGGCTGGTGAGGTAGCACGACACTGGCACATCGTGCAGTCGGGACGGTGTGTGCACACGTTGCTGCTTTTCTGGCAAGTTTTGTGCTGGGACAGGAGCTGTGCACTTGCCTGGGGAGGGAGCAGCCTGTCCTGAAAGGGTGCAGAGAACTTGGAAAGTAATGTGGATTAACCAGCTGCCAAGTCAAATCTCACCCGTCACTCGGCCCGCCGGAGGGTTACGTGGGATTTACCCCCATGGTACCCCAGCGCTTTCCTGAGCGCCGGGTTCACAGAACGAGCGTCTTAGCATTTGGCAAAAATGATGTGCGACGCCCACGGCAGCGTGCGCAGCCCCTTCTCCCCGCCGCATCCCGCTTCGCTCTGGCTCGCGGACAGAAACGGGACTGGAGGCGGCGGCGGAGCAGCTGCCGGGGTCGAGCCGGGCGCAGGAACCGGCGCTCGCCGCGGGCGCCGGCCAAGTGTGACCTGGAAGCGGCGATAAAAGGGAGTTCTCTTCGCTCCTCCCGCAAAACCTCCTTCGGAGAAGGGGGATCTTGTTCGGGGAGAGGCACGAAACCCTGGGAGGATGGGGAGCGTGGGGATGGCGGGTGGTGGGGCACGGACCTCCAGGGCGGTGAGGAGCATCGATAGGAATCCCGCTCGGAGCTGCGTCGGGGGAGGAGGGCTCCATGGCTTGAAGCATCGCTGCCGCTGAGTAACCTCTCCTCTTTTCCCCCTCTCTAGGAGCAGTAGAACAAGGTCCTCGTGGCAATTTATTTTGTTGTTTTCCTCAAAATCATTGTGGAAGAAAACCTTTTTGTAACAGAGGTTTCTAGATTTACAACATTTTGATGAAGACTTTTCTGTTTGTTTGTGAAACACTAGCTGTAGGATAATCTATACTGAACTTTTCTAAGAATCAGGAACAATTAGTAACGTACTAAACTTATGGACATGCTGGTAATTTTGTTTCCAAATTTGTATAAAAAAAGAACCTCCGGAATTCTTTTTGGAGAGAAGGCAGAGAATTCGCAGGCGCCAAAACGCACCCAGCGCTGTGACATTTCAACACGTGGGTTCTTTGTGTGTGGGTTTTTTTTTTTCCTTGAATTTTCCATCTTTTCTGTTGCAACGGGAAGCGTTGGCTTGGAAGTCTTAGGTGGTATGTAACAAATCAAAAAGAAAAAAAATCTAAACAGTATTTAAATATTCTTAAATATGTAAATTCATTAAATGTTTTACTTCTAATTTCTTGTATCTTGGCTGTCTTTGATTTTATTGCATTTTTTAAACGACTGAACTATGGTATGTATTGTAATTAATATGTGAACTCTGTGCCGAGGCAGCGGCTGCTCTGCTGTCGGGGGGTTTTGTAGGGTTTGTATAATTTCTAGAGTCTAAAGGGGTAATATAAAACGTGTTAATTTTTTAGCGATACGTTCCCATGTCTCCGTTGCTGGTTGCATTGATGTATCTAAGACCTCCAAGCTTGTTTAAAAAAAGAAAGAAAATGAAAAAAAAAAAAATAAAGAGAAATAAAGCCTTTCCTCTATGCTCTCAGAAATATAAATACTGTTATTTTTAATATTAAAATGAATCTGCTATTAGTACCTTTAACAAACACTGTGGAACATAAAACCGTATAAAAGGTAGTAACTATTTTTTAATTCCAAGGTGGGTTTTTTTTTTGCTTTTTTCATTTCTTTTAAATATTTTCGTATCTAATATTTGTCAAATTACCTAGAGAAATAAATGAATCTAGTATTAACCACAGTATGCGCTAAATAATTTTGATTTAATAAAAGGGATAATATGATTTCCGATGTTTACTGTAGTGTTTCTTGTACAGATAACAGTGTATTTTTAAAGGAAAAACGGAATTGAAGCTATTTTTTCTTGCATTTTTAATTGCCCCGTGGGACATTCCGTTTTGAAATGTACTGAAGTTACTGTTCTTGGGTTCTTTCCTTATTATTTTCCTTATGCTTGAAATGTCTAACTATAAAGAAAGGCCGTTGGATAATGTTGAGCATGGTGTTTAAAAACAAAACAAAGTGTTCTTTTTATTTGACTGACAGTTGCATTTTACACTCTATATAATAAAAGTTCCACAAGGTGTCTTGTGGGTGAAGTATCTCCCGTCTGCTCTGCTCCGTTCGCTGTCCTTGCGCCGTCGCCCTGAGCCTCCGTCGCCGTGAAACTCGCGTCACATCCAAGCGTCTCTTGTGACACACAAGATTTCCACCATCAGGTGCTGTAATTGTAGCTGTTCGGGCCAGAAGGGTCTGTTTTAGCAAGGGGAGGTTTTCTCCAAGCAGAGCGGGGTGGATCTACAGCTGTATATTAATGTTTTGTTGCTCGTCGAGGAGGCGCCAGCCCCTGGGTTTAATACTCGGAACTTGTTGCTCTGCCACGAGTTGGTTTTTGCGGCTGAGTTGGTCCAGGAGTCACCTCCACCCCACGGCTGGCACGGGGGGACGCGGCTCTGGCCACTCTCAACCATTGGATACATTAGGAGTAGGTTTGGGCTGTGGCCAGGTCAAGTTTGGCGATACCTCCAGCCCCTTCGGCGATCCCGCTCTTGTAAAATGTGACTTTTCTGCTCCTCCGACCTAAAATCGCTCCCTCCAGCTGGGGGAGGGAGGGAGGGAGGATCCCATCTGCAAAGCCGGGAGCGGGAGGCACGTTGAGAGCCGGAAGAAAAGGAGATGTAGCATCTCTAAATATACCTCCAGAGAATCAAGAGAGACAGTGAAAGATGGGATAGTAAAAGCCACTTGGAAAGAGGGGAGAGGGGGGAAAAAATGGCTGGAGGAGGGCATAAAGGCTGCTGATGGGAATTGGGAGCGGGCATTACCGAGAAGACTTCCTTCTAATTCATCTTCCAAGCTCTGTGCCAAAACAGCATTTGGCATGGTTCACAGGGAGCAATTGTGTGATAATGAACCCTAAGGTGTCCCTTAATTGAAGACTGAGTATTACAGATTGTGCCAATAGTCGTAAATGGCGCAGGATTGTGGGAGGATGCATTTTCTTAAATGTATCTGTAAGTACAGATTAGTGACTCTCCCCAGTGAAATACCCATACTATAAATTATGGAAATATCTCTTTCTGATGCAACCTTTTATTGAGGGGGTGGGGCAGCAAAAGAAATAGTTTGCAAGCCTTTGAAATTTGGCCTGTCATTAAGATGGTGCCTGCAAAGCTGGGTTTTCATCCGCAGTCTGGTGTCCTGGAAGGCTAAAGTGCTTGAAACGGTCCCAAGTTCAGCAATTTGTTTTCCATTATTGCTGCCTGCTCGGGGCGGAGGAGCCGCAGCCATTAAACTTCGCTCTGTTGTGAGTCCGAGATGGGCAGGACAGGAGGCAAAGAGACGCCTTGTGGCACCTCGTGAGGGGCTGGGGGCTCCTCCAGCCCCCCGTCCAGCCCTGCTGCCCCATTCTTGGGCCGGCCAGGGGGTCTTGGGGTTGGGGGGATGTTCAGTCCCACCCTGGGGCACCTCGCGATTCTCCCTGGGGTCCGTAGGCAGCTCCTCGTGTCTCCTGGCTCAGGAACATGTGCAGCCCAGAAGCTGCTGTGGTGCCTTCAAGCCAAGCCTGGGATCTCCAGGAGAGGAACTGATTCTCCTGCTCAGCTCTGGGCAAGTTTGATTCATAAATAAAAGTGGATTAAGCACTTTAAGTTGGTTTTCATTGTAGGGAGGGTTTGTCTGCCCCTGGGCAGAAACATTGGAGGTTGCAAGGAGCAGGGCAGATCCCAAAGCGCCGCGTAGGAGCCGGCGTGTGAGTCATGTTTGGAGTTTGGGGTCCAGTGGGGACAGTGCGGCCCTTTCCTCCCGGCAGGGGACCAGCGCGGGGCCGTGTCCGGGTGTGAATCGGCAGGAGCTCCTGCAACGAGACCTTCGGTTTGGGGAACACTGCACCGGAGCGCAGCGTTCGTGATGGAGGAACCAGAGCTGAAGGCCACTCCAGGTGAGTCCCCAGCCCAGCTTGTTGGCTCCTGCCCTTCTACAAACCACGTTCCTTCCCTCAAGCACAGTCCCTTCCCGAGCCCTCGGCTCAGGCACACGATGGCTTCACCCCCAGCACCGACCCATCACAGCTGTACCCAGCCGCACATTGCTCATGGGAAGGTGTGGGGGTCCACAGGACCCCCCGGCTGTGCAGCCCCCACCCTGCTCTTCGGGCACCAAGACTTAAGTAGAAATTTATTGCAGTCCCGCAAACCATTTCTGAGCAGCAGCCTGAAAAAGCACATCACGAAAGCATCTCGGGTTCAGGATGGCTCCGGTGCTCTCCTGTGCTCTATATTCGGTGTGCCTGAACAGGCAAAGGCTATTTTGGGAGCAGAGGAGAGACTTTAAGATAGTCTAAAATACTTTCTTTAATTTTGCATGATTTGAGAACGAACTACATTACGGACATTGCGAGTTAAACCGAAATGGTTATTGAAAGAGACAACGAGGCATGGGACCTTTTTTTTTCCTTCCCTGAGTATTAAATATTTAATTGCATTAGAGCAACAGTATATTTACAGTAAGCTGGGTGGGTGACGGGCGGTGTGGTCGGAGGGAGAGCTCATGGTATTTAACATGAAGCTTTTTGACATAATGTTCATGAAGTCCCACCTGCGCTGCTGCTTCGCCTGCAAACCCACTTGGTTCGTCTCGATTTTGGGTGGATTTTGGGGGCTGTTGGTGCTTGTAGGGTCATGGGGTGAGGAATCGGGACCTCACAGTGCCAGGTTGTTCCCGTGCAGATAAAGGTGTTGGTGTATCCAGGAGCATGTGGGTGTTTCATTCTGTACAAGGAGCCGTTGAGCCTGCGTTGGGCTGGTTTGGAGGTTTAATCCCCGGATCTGTGGTCAGCAGCGGCCGTGCGGGGCGCCTGTCGCAAACAGAGCATTTCTCTGCCCCTCTAGGGCTGGAAAAGACACAATGAGAATTTTCCACAACTTTTGATGCTGGAAATCAGCAGAAACCGGGTGCCGGGACAGGAGGGACACCCGAGTTAGGTGATGTGTGGATGAGCTGAAACAGCCACAGCTCCCTGGCCCATTGGTGGGAGGGGACAGCAGCCCCCAGCGCCAAGGACAGCGAGCGGGTGGGCATGGAGCCCACACCCTTGTCTTGGTGGCACCTCGGCAGGCGCTGAAGATGGAGGGGGACGGCAGGAGTGACCAGCGACCCTGAGACGAGGGGGACAGGGTGCCCAGGTCCCCCCATCACCTCCCTCCGGGTCCAGAATTGAGGCAGGTGATCCTGAAGAGCATCTTTGGGGTTGACGTAAGAGCAGGTACTGATGCCCCCCCCAGATTATCTTCCCACCCAACCCCTTATCACTTGAGGAAATCCTATTTCAAGGCCGCTATAAAGAAGCCTCTGATCTTCTCAGAGTTTGGCTCGCTCCCCTTTAATCCCAGTCAGGCTGGGGTGCAGGTGCCACAGTCCTGGGGGATTAGACGGTCCCTTCCCTTTGTGCGAGCCGTCACTCACCGGCGGCCGTGCCCCGGCAAACCGCACTGACCGGTGGGGCTCCTTGTTTGAGCCATTCACTGGGGAATATTAAACTTCACTGTCGCGGAGTCATTACATGGGGAGGCAGGGGCCGCCGCTCTGTTTGTTTTGGAGAGAATAGGGCCGGCAAAGGGCAGGAGCCGCGGGAGGGCTCGTCCCCCCGCCTGCCTCCGCGGCCCCGCGCCGGGGTCACCTGTCTGTGGGGCGTCCCCGCTCCAGCACCCACAGCCCACGCTGCCTCCCTCCATGTCTCTGGGCTCGTCCCTCCCCTTGTCCCCCAGCCCCAGAGATGCTGTCCAGGTGTGGTCCGGGGAGGCTGGGATGCGGGAGCGATGGTGGAGGATGCGGCAGAGGTGGTGATGGGATGTGACCGTCCCATCCCCAGGTCGCTGCCAGAGGGGAGGAAAAGGTGCGGAGATTTTCCGCCTTCCCCAGTCCCAGCGCCCTCCTGCTCCGTCCCATCGAGGAGAACCCTCTGCGGGCTGGGAGCACCTCTGGTGTCCAGCCTGGGTGCAGAGACCACAGAGCTGAGAACAAGCAGGGGCTGTCCCTGTCCCTGTCTCTGTCCCTGTCTCTGTCCCTGTCTCTGTCCCTGTCTCTGTCTCTGTCCCTGTCCCTGTCCCTGTCCCCCCGTCTGGCCCTGTCCCTGTCCCCCCGTCTGGCCCTGGCCTCAGCGGGACCCCTGGGAACACCCGGCTGCTCCAGGGGGTTGAACCCTCCAGTGCCTCATTCACCCTCAGCCAAAACACTAGTTTTTGGGCAGAAAAGCCATCACGAGGCTATTTAACACTTCCAGAGCACTGGTATCCAATGGCCCCGTGCCACCGGCTCCGCTCGCCGAGCTGCAGCATCACAGAGACGGCTGAGGAGTTTCTGCCGTGATTTGCCACAATCACATTTCGTTTCAAGGCCTCCTGAGCCCCTCAAAACAGTCAGACACAGCCTGGAAGGTGTTTGTTTTATTTTCCCCTCTCCTGCTGGCTTTTGTGCACTGTGACCCCTCACCAAAATAATACTGGAAATGCTACTTTAAAAAAAGGAAGGGGAAAAGAAAAGGCAAGAAAGTGAGTGAGAGCGGAGGGGAGAGCACTCAGCATCTCTGCTCGGCTCCGCGGCCTCCTGCAGAGTGAAATGGAGGCAAATAATGCCCTAAAGCTCCTTTTCCGAGCAGCGCAATCAGCCCGCTCGGTTCGGAGGGGCTGCAGCGCTCTGTGCCGGAGCGCTCGCCGGGAGGGTCGCGGTTCCACCGCACCAAACCCATCCATCCCAGAGCTGCCGGGCACCTGCCGAGGAGCTGGCACTGCTCAGGGGCACCCCCGAACCCTCCCTGCTGCTCCTGAACCCCTCGGAGGAGGGCAGGGACAGACAGGTAGGGACAGACAAACAGCACAGGGTTTGGAGGGGGACGAGGGTCTGTTCAGCTCCATCCTGTGGATGTGGCATCTTGGGGACAGCCGCTCTCCTCCTTCTTGTCCCTGAGGAGGTGACAGCGCATCCTCCATGCCACCCGCCTCTGTGTGCCCTGTCTTGGCAGGTGGAGAGCGGAGCAAGGGCTGCACCCATGGGGACCCTCAAGTGACAGCACAAGGGCACGGTGTGGGCACCAGAGAGGGGGGTGAAGGCACAGGGTGCGTCTCACCCCATGTGGGGGGATATGGGGAACAGCAAGGGACCCCGTGCTGGGGCAGGGGGCACCCAACCCACCACACCCCCCAGCCCAGGCTCATCCAGGGCATCACCTTGTCCCCCTGCACCTCCTGCTCCAGGCCAGCGGTGGGAGCGTTCCCGGTGGTTGGTGGGAGCGTTCCCGGGCGCAGGTAACATCTGGGCGCATTCCCATAACCAAGTGCCGCCAACTGCTGCCACAGCAGGGCTGGAGCCCCCTCTCCAGCGCTGCTGTTTGCTTTGCAGCCTCCTCAGCCACTATTGAGGCTTTTCAGCTCTGGCCCCTTCAGGGGCTTTAAGTAGGTAAAACCTGAGGAAGAAGCTATTTTCCTCCCTCCCTTTTGAGCCCTGCCTTGTGCCCAAAAGGCCCCTTGTTTCACGCGTGCCAGTCACCTGGCTGGGCCCCCAGCCCCTTTCTCTCCCAGCCTCCCCTTTCTTTCTCCTTTCTCTCTTTTGACTTTTCCAGGAGCCCTCGCTCTCCAAACGAGCTTCAGATTGGATCCAGATTGAGGTCCCTTTGTCTTTCAAGGGTTGTACTAAGCTAATTAAATGTGATCCCAACAAATAAACGCAGATCTCCCCATTACATTCAGGCCTGCCTTTCAGGCAGCACCGGGCGGCCCCTCGCCCCCGCCCGCTGCGCACAGGGTCCCCCTCATTGAGTCCTGGCCATTGAAAGCACTGCCAGGATTTCTTTTGTGCCGGGGGTCTCCGAGCCCTTTTTCCATCAGAAAAGACCCCCAAACAGCAGCTCGGCCTTTGTGAGTTTGCAAGCAAACGCCAAAGAAAAGCCCCCTGAATGCTTTAATAAATGACACATTTAGCAACTTCGGAGGCGCCTGGTTCCTGCGGCAGCCGCAGGGGTGCAATGATCCCTCCTGCCTGCCCTTCCCTCCGGCTCCCGGGACATTTGCAGCCCGTGGAGGTGCGGGGATGCGGTCAAAGCACCTGACCGCCTCGGCTCCCAGCCCGGCTCTCGCCGCCGTTCCCCCTTCCCCGGCGCTCGGCGCTCGGCGGGGCGCACGGAGCAGGTGATGGGGTCGGCCGGTCCACGCCGCGCCGGCCCCGGGTTCCAGGGCCCCGGGCAGCGAGCAGAGCGCAGTGGGGCGGCGGGGGACGGGGGATTTTTGAACTCGAACCCCCGTGTCCCTTCGCCTGGTATTAGCTCTGGCAAATCCAAAATCGTTTTTAATGGCACACACCACCCCCACTCACCCCACCCTGGATCGGGGGCTCCGCTGGACGTTTCTCAGCTCAACTAATATCTTTTTAATGACTTCGGGAGGGGGCAGAGCCCTGCTCTGCCCTAGAGCCTGGATTGCTCCAAACAGATGTTGGGGCAGAGGGAGGGGGATGCTCTTCCCTGCCAGGGACTTTCTTCTAGAGTTCAAACGAGAAGAGAGCTTTCAATCACCGCTAAAAATGTATTTCTCCCCATTGAACAATGGGCTCCTTTCTGCGCCCGGGGGGACTCGGCAGCGATCGCGTTTCTGCTGCCGGGATGGAGAAACCTTCGCGTTTAGAGCAGGAAAACTCAGCTCCGAAAAGGGCTCTTCCTTACACCGGTTATTTCGTAGCTCCGCATCCCGTCTGCCTCACATAAAAAAAAAGATATATAATAACCGTAACAACGAAGAAATAATAATAATTTCGCGGCTGTAGCCGTTCCTCCGCCGCGCACAGGAGCCACCCGGAGGTTGATTTTATTTTATATATATATATATTGCGATAAAGCCGAGCGGTTTGCAGGTTAGAGAAGCGAAGCTCGGCCGCCAGCGGCCCGGGGCAGCGGCGGCTCCGGCCCCGGCGCGTTCGTCAGCGGCGGCCCCACAAGAGTTAAATTTTAAAGCAAATCAAATTCCCATTGGCCACTGTATATTATCTCAGCAGTCTTCATTTGATACCTCTTTAATACAGAAAGGAGCTTTTCAAACCCCTTTTCTCTCTTTTCTCCCCGCCACTCTTTAAGAGCAATAAATGTTCAACTGCAATAACTATAAATCAATCTCCGCTCTGTTCAAATCCTATTCATCCGAAGGGCTGGAAGAGGGGAGAGAGCTCCCCCCAAACCCCCCGCCCCCCAAAAAGCAGCTGCTGGGCTCTAATCTCCTTTCTTGCACTGTCATTCACCCTCATTTTTCCTCCATCACCCCATCCCTGCAATCTTTTCTTGTTTTGCTTTTCTTTTCTCTCTTTGCTGCATTATGATCCCATGTCTCCCCTCATCAGACCCCAACCTTGTCCAGATCCTGACCATCCCCTTGTAGGCTGTGAAAGAAAAGAAGAGTCCATGGATGTCAAATTGGTCTCAAAAAGACCATGAAAGATTGATTTGCTCCACTTTTCTTCTGCCTGACATTATTTCTGAGGGTCCTGAATGGGAAACCAGAAAGTCTGGGACTGGAATAAAGATGTTCTCTCTGTAAGGGGGAGACGGGGGGGAAAAATGCCCATTTACTCCTGGCCCATCAACCCTGCAAAACAGAGCAAAAGAAAAGAGGACTGTGGCTATTCAAAGTCAGACCAATATGTACACCTCCCAACAATATGCCAATATACTGAGGGCTTCTCTATTAACACCCATGAATATTAAAGTGCTCACTAAACGCTCAGAAGGAACTTTGGGAATATACACATGAAAATACAAGCAGCATTGTGCGGGGCTCAGAACAATGGGGCGGCGATAATGGCCCTTCTCTATTAACAGCCATGAATATTAAACTTGTTTCCTCTTAAATGTTAAAAAGGAGGGATAGCTGCGATATTAAAAAAAGAGAAACGAGGAGGGGGACACACACACCAAAGCACCTTTCTAGGACCGGGAAGAAGCTTTGGGAAACAGCTGGGGATATTTAAAACCACGCAGAAAATGGAAGGGGTTTTTTTTCCCTCCCCCTCCACCTTTTTCCATCACCGCCTCTCTGAGCCCCCGCAACCGGGACCGGGGTTGCAGCGCAGCCCGTGTGGGAGCGCCCGGGTTTTTAAGAGCATATATATATATATTTATTTTTATTATTATTATTATTTTATTTTATTTTGTCCAGGGATGACTTGAAGGTTGATGCGTTTCCTGAGGGGGGGGAAAAGAGGCAATCGGAGGGAATCGCTTGCCTCGGCGGCCGGAGGAAGATGTGTGTTGTAAAAGCTTTCCACCTGATGCGTTTTATTTAGTAAAGCTGAAACATTCACACGCCACGTCGGCTGACGGCTCCTGTAGCCAAAGTCCAGGAAAAAAACCTAAACCAACCCACAAAATTATTTTTACACGAATTAAACTCAAAGCCAAACCCTGGTAGGTAATTAACCTCTCCTTTCTAGGGCAGCGCTGCCTCTCTCCGGGCAAACACCCTCAGTATCCGCAGGTTTGGGTTGATTCCTGACATCTGCGCTGCTTCTTGAGTGGGTTAATAGAAATAATTGCACCTGGGTTGTAACATCGCTCTCGCCAGGCAGCTCTGCCAAGGGGAAGAGCCGCCCGACAAGATCACCCTATAAAATACCCACCCGGGGGATCGGGAGGGTTTGGATGTGCTCGGTTCCTTCTCCGAGCCGGGTTTGGACCCCGCGGGGCTGGCCGGGTGTTCGGAGTGCGGGAACCGGTCTTTGAGTGCTTGAGGAATTTGGGGGCCCATCCTTCTTCCCCCACCCCAGCTCTTTACAGCCCCTCGTCCCCATGAAAATCAAAAGAACAAGGCTAAGGAGAGGGCTCTAAGCTCCGACACAGCAGGATTGGGTTTAAATCCAGGAAAAATTAACCCTTTGCTGAGCAGGCAAAGCTGCGGGCCCTGACAGAGAGAACTGATTTTTGTGGGGACCGCTCTGGTGTCACCCTCCTGGGGGACGAGAGGAGCTGTAGGGCTCGGTGGGGCGGGGGGTGGCGTGGGCACCGTGGCTGGCCGGGAAATATTTTTGGGTGCGGAGATGGGGATGCTGCGGCAGCAGAGCCCCGGGGATACTGCAGCCTCAATTGGGGTGGAGACCCGGCCCTGGGGGGAGACAGTTACCATTGCGGGGAGGTGGGGGATCCACTCCGGCCCATTTCACCCGTGGGTAAAATTCCCGGCTCTTCCCTGGGAAATACATCAGGGATGCGTGCTTGCGGTCCGGCCGGCGTGGAGGTTGGAGCCGAGCGAGTCTGGGTACAAGCGGGGACCAGCCCACGGGAAACAGAACCCGCGCTCTGTGCTTGGGGAACCCTCCCCGGAGTTTGGGGAGGTGGCGCCGCTTCTTCCTGCGGCCGCCGGTACCAACACGCCGGGCCGGGGATGCGGGGAGGGAGCGGGGAGCTGCGGCGGCTCGGAACCTCCCGAGGTGGCCCGGCCCGTTTCCTCGGGGCCACGGGGGCCGAACACTGCCGAGCAGCGGGGGCTGACGGCGTCGAGGCCGCCGATTTCGTTGTGATGTGCAGCGGCCCCGAAGCGCCGCGTTTCACCCCCAAAACGAGAGCGTGGAGCGGGGTCGTGTGGGACCGTGTCCGAGGGTGCGCTCCGTCCGTGGGGCACCGGCGTGGGCATTTCTGCCCGTTTCGTAGTTTTTTCTCCCTCGCCGGGGGCAGGTACCCGGGTTTGCTTTTGGCTGGGCCCGGGGGTGCGGGGAGCTGAGCCGGTGCGTGTTCATGTATATGTATGTATATGTGTGTATGTATATGTGTGTATGTGTGTGTGTGCTCGCCGTGTCCCTCCCTCCCTCCCTCCCTCCAGCCACCCCACCCCCGGGGAGGGGAGGGAAGGAGGGAAAGGGGGGGCTCCGACGGCTCGCCTCGCTCCTGCAGCCCCAGTCTCTCCGCCAACGTCAGGGAGGTCATTAATAACCAATTAGGAGGGTCAATGAAGCTCATATATAGCCGGGCGGGAGCCGCCGAGCGGCACGGAGCCCGGCCCGTCGCCCGCGCCCCGCCGAGCCCGGCCCGCCCGCCGCCTCGCCCCCATGATGGGCTCGGTGCTGCCCGCCGAAGCCCTGGTGCTCAAGCCCGGGCTGAAGCCTCAGGGGCTCTCGCTGGCCGAGGTGATCACCTCCGATATCCTGCACAGCTTCCTCTACGGCCGCTGGAGAAACGTCCTGGGCGAGCAGCTCTTTGAGGAGAAGAGCAGCCCCAAGACCGCCTTCACGGCTGAGGTCCTGGCTCAGTCCTTCTCCGGAGGTGAGTAGCGGCACTGGACCCCCCCCAAGCCCCCAGACCCCTCCATCCGCCCCGGGACGGGCTCTCGGTGCCCGGCGGCGGGATGCGGCTCCCGGCGCCCCGCTCTCCCCAGGCGTGTAATAGCAGTTGACTGGGGAAGAAGGGCTTTAAATTCATTTGGTTAACTTGGGCTTGACCTGAGAAAGTTCCCACTTAAACCGCGGGCTGGGGAGGGGGCCGGGGGGGCCGGGGCCGCCCCGCATTCAGCAGTCCGGGACAATATCTTTTCTCTCGCTCCGGCATCGCCGGGGCGTCCCGGCTCCCTTTTCCCCCTCTCGGATTTCTGTTCCTCTCTTAATTTACCATGAAGGCTAATTCCATTTCCATTCACGATATGTCAACCATCTCATCTCCCCATTTTGTAAGAGGAATTCCTGGGCCCTTTTAAACAAGCCCTTGCGCCATTCAGGCACAATGTACCGCTACAGCATTCCTAAAGGACTAATGAATTTAGAATTAGCAATTTCTTTCTAGTTGAGTTTAATGAATGCAGATCACTTTAACAGCATGACAAATTGCTGGATGGGCCGAAATAGACACCATTTAACCCCCTTTCTCAGCCCCGCTCCCTCGCCCAGCCTGGGCTGCTTTTCCCAGGTACCTCCTCAATGCCCCGGGGGGAACCTTGTACCGCTTTGTAGGAACCCGGTTGGGCGTTTAAAAGCCTCAGACCTGGGATTTGGGCTGGGGTCGGCGAGGGGTCCCCGCTGCCCCCCTCACCGGGCACCCCGGCCCTTCCCCGCGGCCAGCCCGGGGGCGGTGGGGCCGGAGCGGGGTGGAAGGTGCCGGGTTCCTTTTTCGAGCCCTCTTCGCCGCCCACAGAGGTGCAGAAGCTGTCCAGCCTGGTGCTGCCGTCGGAAGTGATCATCGCCCAGAGCTCCATCCCCGGGGAAGGGCTCGGCATCTTCTCCAAGACCTGGATCAAGGCTGGCACCGAGATGGGACCGTTCACGGGCAGGGTCATCTCACCGGAGCATGTGGACCTGTGCAAGAACAACAACCTCATGTGGGAGGTAACAACTCCCACCCGTACCCCCAGCCCCGGGCTCGGGGAGAGGCAGGGACGGGGTGCGGAGACCCGAGGGCTTTGTCCTGCGTTTCTGTGCCATTAGGCACCCTCCCTGTTCCTCAGTTTCCCCGTTCAGGCAAAGATCTGGCTTCCTCCAGGGCAGGAGAAGGACAAGGCTTCCTCAGCCTTCGGGGTGCAGCCACGGAGGAGCCCCGAAGTGTTGTCGCTCATGTCCCATGCAGCAGGATCACACGCTGCCCTACCCTTCCCCGCCGTGGTGAAACACCCAGCTGGCAGCTGTCCACACACGGTGGGCAAAACCAGCCCTGCCCTGTCCCTGTTTTGTCCCAGCCCTGGTGCGGTTACCCCTGAGTGAAGTTGTGGGGTCTGGGGGGATCTGAGCTGCCAGGACACCATGCGTTAATACCCAGGTAGTGGAGTGGGTTTTAATTTTTCTTTCCTCTCACTGAGTATCAAACTTGTGCTTTTAAATGATTATTATTATTATAATTCCATGCCTAATAGAAGCTTGCCTCATTTTTCCTGTCACCTTGCAAAACATCTTCCCCCGAGGGCCAGGTCCAGCAGCATCTTCCTCCTCCACCCAGGGATACCCCAGCTCCTGCAGGGTTCTGGTCATCTCCTTTGGGGCTGAGCTGAGCAGAGGGACTGAGGCAGGGAGCTGGGTCATCGGGGTGGGATATCCTTCCTCAGCCCCACTGCGGATATGCAGTCCAGCATCATGAGCACGATGGGTTCCGGCAGCTCCTGGCTGCCCACAGCAGCTCCTGCGCTCTCAGCCCTGAGGACGTTCTGGCTTTGAGCGTGTCCCCAGGGAGTCCCCAGAGCATCGTAATCCCCAGTGCAGGGGGCGGAGGGGCTTGGTCTGTTGCGGGCAGCATCGCTATCAACCGCTCTCTCCCCCTCCCAGGTCTTCAATGAGGACGGCACGGTGCGGTACTTCATCGATGCCAGCCAGGAAGACCACCGCAGCTGGATGACCTACATCAAGTGTGCGCGGAACGAGCAGGAGCAGAATCTGGAGGTGGTCCAGATCGGGAACAGCATCTTCTACAAGGCCATTGAGGTAAGCGGGTCTGGGCGGGAGCTGGGCATCCACAGGAGGGGAGCAGGGCACTGGGACCCCTCACTCCACAGACCCTCCTTTGTTCTTTGGACTGTTGCTGGGGTGTCTGTGGCTTTGGCTTTGCCGTCCCCAGCACCCAGACCCGCTGGGACAGGTAGGGACCGCGGAGAATGGCCATTGCACGGGCTTCAGGGCGCAGCAAAAGGCCCTTCTCCTCTCTCCCCTTTTGGTGGGGTGATGTGTGCTGAGCAGAAGGAGAGCAAATGCTACCCTAGCTTGTTTCGGGGTGTAAAGCATGAAAAGAGCAGCAATCCTGGCCCAGCTGGGGCTTTGGGTAGGAGTGGGGTTTTGATGCTGTCTCGAAAAATGGGATTTTGTGCAGAACCTGCTTCTCTTTAGCAGGGGAAAATTTGGGGGTTTTTGTGAGACCCAAGTGCCGAGTGCAGGCTGTGCCTGGCTCTACACGGCTTTTGCCCAGGAGTCACAAGCAGCTCTGGCTGTAAATGGAGTGTGAGAGGAGGATCGGGGCTGTAGGAGCAGCAGAACACGCAGGGTGCGGCACTGGCACAGCAGCAGCGCCGCGGGGAAGGGGCTGATCCTGCCCTGCTCGTCACTGTGCTCCCATATATGAAGAGCTGGTGGGTGCTGGCCCAGTGGCGAGCAGGGCCAGGTGTGGGGTCCCAGGGCACAGGTTTTTGTGCTGTGGGGTGAAGGCTGGAGGCACCCACAACTCCCCATAGGAGATGCTGGGGTGGAGGTGGGTGTCTGGCTCCCCGGCATTATTGATATCGTGGTGTGCAAGTCCCACAGTGCCAGCAGTGTGACAGTGGGGACCAGCCCTGCTTGTGCACAGGGTCCCATAACCCGATGTTGTTGCAGGTGGAGGGGGGTGGTAGCTCGGGGATGCATCCCTGTGCAGCTGCTTCGGCTTAAAGATTCACAAGAGGGCACATCTGCCACTCTACCCCAGAGCAGCACTGTGGGACTGTCCCTCTCCCGTACTGGGTCTCACACTCTCAGGACCATGGGCTCCAACCTCGCTCGCACCTGGGAGAGGCTCTTAGCTTGGACAGGGCACGAGTGCCTGCAGGTTCCATGGGCAGCTCCCCGGATCTGCCTGGGCTCCTGCTCTACCGTTCAGAGGAGCAGATGCTCAAACGCTCTGTGGCACAGGACCATGGCCCAATCCTGCATTGAGCCAGCATCAGTGCTGGGTTTGGAATCGTTGCAGTGGGATGGGAAAGGCAAGTAGGTGGGTGAGAACAGGTATTTTCTTCTGCTGCGGGAAAGTCCCGCGTGCCTCTCGGTGTTCTGCCGCTTTTCCCCATGCAGCACTGTGAGCAAGAGCCCCGAGCTTCTGCGCTGCTCTCTCCATCCCAAACACCCCTCCGCAGGCTGCAGCTGTACCCGGTTCTAACACCTGATGTTCCTGTGGGCAGCTGTGCGTGTTGTGACAGCAACTTAACTGCTTTTTATTACTGTTCTGAAATTATGCAGTGTAGTAAAATAATTCCAGGTAGCCGTGGTGTAATTAGGAATACAGCCGTGTTTCTCACATCTTGTGTGTGCAGGGACAATGAGGCAGGCGAGCCGATATTTGGGGAGGTGCGTTTAGAGGCTCTGTATGGTCACAGTCAGTCTGCAGGCTGCTCCCGGGGCTGAGGCAGCGAGCACCAGAGTGGGATGAGCTTAATTCCCTCGGCACAATGAGTGAAGTTGAGATGTTGAGAGCGCTGAACCCTGAGTGACGGGGAGGTGAATGTGGGGACAAGGGGTGTCTGCTGTCATGCTGCGGTGCAACAGGTGCATGGCGGTGCTGCTGCTTTGGCTGGGTCCGTGTGGGTCCCACCAGGTTGATGTGGGTCCCTTCATCCCAGGAGGAGGAGATGGGGCTGGGGCTTTCTGGTGAGAGCGAGAGGAAGGGACACATGGAGTGTGCAAGGAGCTGGGTCACAACCGGGCACTGCAGATCTAGGATCTGCATCTTTTGTGGGTTTCCCATTCCCCCCTGTGCCTTGCACCACACCTGCATGCACACATGTGGTCCAAAAATGTTTGCTTGTTCAAACCCATTGGGGTTTGTGCACCCAAAAAGAAAAGGAAAAGCAAGAGAAGATTTTCCTTTTGTGGTTCTCTCTCTGCTCATGAACCCCCCGGTGTGTAGCCACGGGCACACAGACGCAGCATCTCGGGCTGGGCGAGTTTCCCTCCTTGTTACCCACCGCTCCTGCCTTGCTGCCTTCCTCGACACAAACCCTGGAGCGAGAGCACAGCGTCAGCCCTGGCACAGCTCAGGCTCGGGCAGGATACGCAAACACCGACCCGATCTCAGCGGTGCCGTCTCGCAGCAGCACATGTGTCCGTGCACGGGCGCTGCCGCCCTCATCCCTGTGCCCACTGCACCCCCTCCCCATGGGCACCATGAGCTGCCCAGCCCCTGTCGCTCTGCACCCACCTCAAAATCAGATTTGTTGCGTGTCTTTTTCGCTCTTTGCCTTTAATATTTTCACGTTTTGCCCATTCCTGCCTGTATTCCTAGTTCATTTTTTTCCCCATCATTTTCCTCAACAATTTCAAGTTACCGCTGCTGGAAAATAAAGTGAGGGTAGTGAGTTTTGACCTTGGATCTGAAGGCCATGAAATTCCTGGGGGGCAATATAAATTGCTTTGGGGTGTATGCACGAGTACCTACCCACTGCTGGAAAAGGTGCACCAACTCCAGCAAAGTAAAATGTGAATACGCACACACAGTGTGTTTTATCCTTTTTGGCAATATTTTATTCCATTTGTTTGTATTTAAAAAACCAAATAAGGAACCAACCCCCCCCCAAAAAAAACGAACAAACAAAACCACACCTGATTTTCTGTTAAGAGAAAATGACATGGAGAAACAGCACCAGTTTGGGATACAAAATGATATCAGCTTCCTGCTCCGCAGCCCCAGGGAGGTCTTTATGCAGATGGACATTTAAAAATATGAAGTTAAAATTCTTGCTTTTGGGTGCTTAAAATTAGGCACATTTTCAGTGCTCAGGTGATAGAATGTGAGCTGCGTTTTGTGTGGATTATGTTTTTCTTGGACTACATGTATGGAAAGCCAGAGGACTTTCCCATTCCTAAATTAGGTTCTTAACACTAGAGCCTCGAAAGGAAAAAATCTGGACAATTTTCTTATGAAGTGTTGCTGTTATTAGTGTTGCCTGAGCTGATGCAAGAGCATCTGTCTTTCCAGCCACGGCTGCTTCACGAGGGGCGGCTTGAACGGCGTTTTCTGGCTGCTCGCCCCGGCAGTGCGGGAACATTGGGGGAAGGAGAAGTGCCATCATTTCAGGGAAACAGGAGTGTGGGTGGTGCAAAAGCCCTTCCCTGGTCCTGTGGATCTCCTTGGGCGGTCGCAGACACCAGGGCTTTGGTGTGGGATGTAGGCGGCATCTCAGAGCCAAGCTCTCCTCCGATCCTCGGGCTGATGAACCCTTTGCTGGTGCATCTGCATTTGCACCTGTCAGAATGAGCCCCAGCTGGGTTGGGTGGGAGATGCTGCCTGTGTCCTACAGCAGGAGGGGGCTGGTGGCTCCGTCCAGAGTCAAAAGGCTCTGTGTCACAGCTCCCTGCTTTGGTGTCTGTCACTTGAGCCTTGCTGCAGTTCACAGCTTCACAAATGGCTTATTTCTCCATGTGTCCTCATCTCATCAAGCTTCAGGGACCTCTGGGTTCTTCACCCCAGAGCCCCCAGCTCCGTCTGTGTGTTCTGTAGCTGCCTATTTGCCTGTTATGTTGTTTGTGGCCCGGCCTGGGAGAGACTGCAGTTCAGGGGGTGATGGTTTTAAAGTAGAAGAGGAGAGATTCAGGCTAGAAATGAGGAAGAAATTCTTTTACACTGAGGGTGGTGAGAGCCTGGCCCAGGTTGCTCGAAGAGGTGTTGGATGAACCATCCCTGGAGACATCCCAGGCCAGGCTGGACGGGGCTCCAAGCAACCTCAGCTGGTGAAGATGTCCCTGCTCATGGCAGGGGTGGGAATGGATGAGCTTGGAAGGTCCTTCCAACCCAAACTATTCTCTGATCCTATGTGTCATCACCTCCAGCACTGCAGCCCACGCTGGGCTGTGCCTGCCTGGGGGTGCTGGGGACGGTTAGCAGGTCCCAGATGGCAACAGGGTCTCACCAGAGATGTGGTTTGGCCAGTGTAGGGCTGAAACGACCAGCTGCTGATGCACCGTCCTCTTCTGACTCCCTGGTCTTTCTCTCTCTTTTTAGATGATTCCTCCGGACCAAGAGCTGCTGGTCTGGTACGGGAACTCCCATAACACCTTCCTGGGCATCCCAG
This sequence comes from Patagioenas fasciata, assembly GCF_037038585.1. Classification (NCBI taxonomy): domain Eukaryota; kingdom Metazoa; phylum Chordata; class Aves; order Columbiformes; family Columbidae; genus Patagioenas; species Patagioenas fasciata. The sequence continues at coordinate 7,352,365 of NC_092539.1, forward strand.
GTGTGCCGGGGCTGGAAGAGGAGCAGAAGAAGAACAAGCATGGTAGGTAACATCAGAAACGGCCATGAGTGCAGCATCTCTGTGTTCTCCGTTTACCCTGTCCCCAGATCTGAGGTCATGGGGCAGGGACACCCCAGGGGAGGTGTCAGATGCCCCAGCTCTCTGGTGACACACACAGGGACTATGAGACAGATGATACAGGTTGGCAGGTCCCCAGGAATTCAGGGGGTTGCTGTCAGGGGTGGTTTGCCCATGGCGGTTGCTGGTGCAGTGGCTGGCAGGGAGGAGCAGGGCAGGCATGGATCTGCATTAAGGCACCCCCGTGCACTGCAAAATGTGAGCAGATGCAGCTGCCCGTGTCCCCACCCTGCATTTAACAGGTCTTTCCCCAAATCACCATCACGGGAGGCTCTTCTCTCCCCAGGCTTTTGCTCTCTGCTTGCCTTGGCAGCTCCCTGCAGCACTCCTCTGCGGGCAGGCAGCGGAGTGCTTGGGCATTTTTGGGGGATGCTGTGTTCAGAGCCAGACCCCATGTGTGCTCCCCAGCTCCAAGAGAGCTGGGTTGGAGCCCAGTGGAGCAGGGGGAGAGGCTGAGACTAATGAAGGGACGATGTTGCTGCTGCAGAAGAGCCCAGCTGTGGGTAGGGGGCTTCTGTGCTCGCCCCGTCCAGCTCTGCCTGCATCCCACGGGAAAGTGCTTTTTGTGCCCCTCTGTTGGGGAGACAGGTCAACTCAGTGTTCCACTTCACCTAAATCTGGATGACCCTGTTGCCAGCTCTGGCCTCATCCCAAGCCCTAAGTGCTGGGACTCTGCTGTGCCCAGGATGGGGGTCTCTGCTCATGAGGAGCCAGCAGGGGGGCACAGGGTGGTTATTTAGCACCGAGGGGGTGAGCTGCTGTGCTGGAGGGCAGCGTTTGACTGTCCCCTGTTGTCCCCAGAGGATTTCCATGCCGTGGAGACGGGGGCCAGCACGACAGGCCGCATGCGCTGCGTCATCTGCCACCGCGGCTTCAACTCCCGCAGCAACCTGCGCTCCCACATGCGCATCCACACCCTGGACAAACCCTTCGTCTGCCGCTTCTGCAACCGCCGCTTCAGCCAGTCCTCCACCCTCCGCAACCACGTCCGCTTGCACACCGGCGAGCGGCCCTACAAGTGCCAGGTTTGCCAAAGTGCCTACTCGCAGCTCGCCGGGCTGCGGGCGCACCAGAAAAGCGCTCGCCACCGGCCCCCCAACGCCTCCCTGCAGGCTCATTCACCCGCCCTGCCCGTGCCCCATCCTGCATCCTTGGCCCATCACATCCCCACCATGGTGCTGTGAGCCCCGCACAGGTTTTTCGGACAGCAAAGACTGACGCTGAGACATGCTGTGAACTGGGGGTGTCGGTCCTTGGCAGAGCTGGGGGGCAGAGGTTTTGTGTGTCGGAGTGAGGGTGATGGTTTGTTTTTGGAGCATCGCTGCTTGCGTGGGGTTCAGCAGGCTGTTTGGCGAGCAAGGGGAAAACTCCCCAGCTCTGCAAGATGCTGGTGCAGCCATATCAAGTGGGATCCTCCCCAGGGAGACACGGTGCAGGGGGGGCTGCTGGTCCCTGGGGCCAGTGGGGGGAGCGGGACAGAGGGACACAGTGGGACGTCCTGCGTGGATTTGCCGGTGCGCTGGGGGAGGGCTGGGGCAGCCTAAAAGTGGGGCCAGAATGAGTCATGGCCGGGGTTTACAGATAATTTGATGGCAAGAAAAATTGCTCCTATCCCTCCTCCTCCACTCCAGCGAGTGCCCAGAGAGACACAGCCCTGCTGACGGGCTGGGACACCCCTGTTGTGGCCACCCTGTTCACCCCAGGGCAGCTTTGGCCCGGTGGCTCTTTCCAAGGGACACATTTCCCTCCTCGGCAGCCCTAATTTAGCAAACGGTTACATTTCCTCCCTCGTCCCCAATCCCTTTGCCTGTCCAAGCCGTGTGCTGGGGTTTGCCAGCCATCTCCGAGCGATGCCATGGGGGACAGGCCACATGTCATGGGGACACCCCCCGTATGATGTGCCAGGTGGAAATGCCCAGCCACGGGTAGGATTTGGGAGGTACCTGGTGCTCAGCCCCTGGAGCATCATCGCTCCCCGTGATGGGGGAACATTTCGGCTGTTACTTCTGCTGCCCTCTGGGGACAGAGACAACCTGTCCCTGGGCCAGCTCTGTCCCCAAGGACAACTCTAAGCGCCCTCTGCAGTTCTGCCACATGTGAGAGGGGGTCTGTGTATCATAGCGCTTAAAAGAAGGTATTCTAATATTAATTATAAGTCTAAGTTGTATAAAGTTCTCACAAACTGTGTTTTACTTCCAGAAAAAAAAAAAAAAGAACAAACGACTGTCACTTTAACTTTGTACATATTTATGTAAACATTATTTACAAAACTTTGATATTATATATTATTTGATTGTATATGTACACAGTGTAAATACATTTGTACCTCTCTCTTGTATTCTAAATAAAAATTACTTGGGACATTTATCATTTAGAAGACGGATGGCATGGAGAGCTTTATTTTGCTGTGTGCTGGGGAGCGTGTAGAGGTTGGGATGGGTGAACGTTTTGACCAGCACAGGGTGAATAAGGGGGTGTAGCATCATCTGTTGGACCAAAGAGTGCAGGTGGGAAGAGGGAAGATCAGGTTTGGGGAGAAATGAGCCCTTTTGCGGGGCTGGAAGGAAAGGGGTGAGTGGGATTATTTGGTCCGTACGTTCCTGCCTCCACATTAGTCTCTATTTGAAGCAATGGCTTTTTGATAGCTTTAATGATATCCTTAGTGAAATAATGGGCATATTTCAGCTGTGATGGGCTACAGGTGCAAGTCCGGCTTGAAAGAACAACATTTGATTTTGGTCTGGAGGAAGAAAAGCATTTGCTGAAGGTCATGACTGGCTTCTTTTTCCTTGGTAGCTCTGAGAGCCTAACTGCTGTTCGAATTAAATGAACAAAACTCCCACACAAATGCTTCATTTACCGTTAGAACAGTTTTGCCAGGGGAAGGTGGTAAATCCCTTGTTCTCTCAGAGATGCTTAAGCCAAGCAAGGGCATCCCCAGAAATTGGGGATGCTGTTTCCCTCTGGACCAAACACCCACGGTGTTGCTAAGGGTGGCCTCCAAAGTGGGGTGTTGGGAGCCCCAGGTCAGGGGTGTGGGTGGGTGGAGAGAGGTTCGTGGGCCTCGCACTCCACATGGGGCCCGGTGCGCCCCGGTGCGATGGGCTGAGCATCGTGCCCGCACTAAACATGGCCCCTTTCTCCCCTTGGTTCCCAAGGCAGTGAAGCCCATGACTCCCTTTTCTGCCAGGAACCAAAATGGCCGCCGAGCAACGTCACCGCCTTCCCATCACCGCTGCCCTCATTCAAGATGGTGGCGCCCGCGCCTCGAGCGCGTTTCTGCCAACAGCCAACATGGCGGGCGGAAGGCGCACCTGGATGGGATTGGCGGCGCCGCCCGCACTCAAGATGGCGGCGATCACCATGCGGCTGCCGGTGCCCCGCAAACTGGTGGGGCCCAGCGCTTCCCGGGGCGGCGAGAAGCACTTGGTGGCACCGGGGGACACGATCACCACGGACACGGGTTACATGAGGTGTGGGCAGCGGCGGAGGGCAGGCGGCGGGGGGAGGGCGCGGGCCGGCCGGCCTCGGGGTCTCCTCAGGCGGCCGCTCTCTCCGCAGGGGCCACGGCACCTACGTGGAGGACGAGAAGCTCATCGCCTCGGTGGCCGGCGCCGTGGAGAGGGTGAACAAGCTGGTGTGTGTCAGAGCGCTGAAGACCAGGTGAGCGTGGCCACCCCTGTGCAGTGAATGTGAAGCTGCCATGGCGCTGGGCGAGGGCTGGGGCCGGCTGCTGGCTGGGCCCTTCGCTGGGGACGATGAGGCGTCTGACGGGCTGATCTCTCTTGTCCCCCTTCTCTCTTGTCCCCCTTCTCTCTTGTCCCCCTTCTCTCTTGTCCCCCTTCTCTCTTGTCCCCCCTTCTCTCCTGTCCCCCTCTGACCTGTCCCGCTCCCAGGTACAACGGCGAAGTTGGCGATATAGTGGTCGGCAGGATCACGGAGGTAAATCTCAGTTTTATCCCCGTGGTGCTGGGGAGGAGGATGGTGGCCGCTGGCCAGCTGCCAGGCTGGCGTGTCTCGGTCTGATCCCAAGCCTTCTGATGTTCCTAAAAGCACATTAGTGGCCCTGCACTGTGAGCGTGTGGGTTTTAAATAAGATGAGGCTTGAAGGAGTCAACAGACCTGTCTCCTGCTGCAGGGCCTCTCACTTCACTGAAGAGCTTCTGTTCATTTTTTTGAGCATGGACCGTTTTTCTTCTTCAGGTTCAGCAGAAGCGATGGAAAGTGGAAACCAACTCCAGGCTGGATTCAGTCCTGTTGCTGTCCTCTATGAATTTACCTGGGGGGGAATTGGTGAGTGTAGCTTATGCAGAGCGGTGCCAGAGCCCTCCCTGTCATCTCCTTCCACAGCAGAAGCTGAGGCATTGGGAAGTTCTGCAGCCCTTTCCACGCTTAGAACAAGGGTAGTGTTGAGTTTTGTGGGTGGGTCTGTGGTGCTCTGATATCTTTAACTCTGTTATTTGGACACAAACGCACCAGGCCTGATTTTCCTTTGGTGACCAGATTGTGTTTTGCACGGCGTCCTAAGGTCCCCCCATAAAGCAGGTGTTAACTGATGCTTTTTCGTTCTGAGCTACACATAACTTTTCCCGCACTGTGTGTTTCAGAGGAGGAGATCAGCAGAAGATGAGCTTGCGATGAGGGACTATCTGCAGGAAGGAGACCTCATCAGCGTATCCTTCCACTGCTAGCGCTCCGGCAGAATTGCCAAGGGGCATGGGGAGAACGGCCAGAGCTGGCACCCAGAGCTCTCCGCTGGTGACAGCCAGCGGCTGGTGGCACTGGGAAGCCTTGGGGACCTTGTTTCCTTAAGTGGCGCTGACAGGCAGAGGTCCAGTCTGTATTTTCTGATGGAGCTGTATCGCTGCACACCCGGAGTCTGAAGTATGGGAAGGTAAGTTGTTCCAAAGCACTTTGACTTGGCCTACTTGTACAAGGCCTTTTGGAGAGATTTTTAAGAAAAAAAGCTCTGTAGTAGAGCAGGATGTTGTTATAACCAAGTCCTGCAGGTTATGAAGAATCTGAAGTCCTATATAGGAGCACTGAACAGTTTCCCAAAGCAGAGGGAGTGCTCTTGAGTTGTCCTTCAAGCTGCTGCTCTCCCTGTCCGCAGTTACAGCATGCTAGTCCTGTTTTCCCCATTAGCCACTTGAAAATTAAATCTTGGGTAGAAAAATCTTCTGACTTCACTCCTTTTCTGCAGGTCACTGCCCCTGTGACTTGTTTCTCTCTCTAGGGCTCTATTTTAGGCTTTACGTGGTTGGCATTTATCTCTGGTTTTGTGCATTGAAATAAGCCAAGGGGCCATTGGAGCGTAGGCTGCAGTTCAGGATTACCAGACCAAGGGTATTAGCAGTTAAAAGATGAAAGCAAAGTGTGCTTATTACACAAAGGGTGAAGGACACTGATTGGATTTAGAGGGAAAGTGTTCTGCTAAATTGCTCCTCTCACTCCTCATTTTTCTGCAGAGATGGCTGATGTGTAGTTACGATCAAGATATTATTAACATTTGTGCTAAGCACTTGGAGTATTCTTAATCTTCAAAGGACTGCAGAGGCATTAGCTAATCCTCCCAGCGCTCCCAGAGGCAGGCAGGTTTTATATTCACCGTTTCACAGGAAAAGGTGTTAAAATTGGTTCCTAGACCAGGAGTGGAGTGCATGTTGGTGACTCGGTGTTATCTGCGGTGGCTCGTGTCTCTCATGCTGAGTCTCGTGGTCTCCTCTTCAGCTTGGCCAGGGCGTGCTTGTTCAGGTCTCGCCCTCCCTTGTGAAACGCCAGAAGACTCACTTCCACGACCTGCCCTGTGGTGCGTCTGTGATCCTCGGCAACAACGGCTTCATCTGGATCTACCCAACTTCAGAGCAGAAAGATGAAGAGGCAGGAGGCTTCACCCCCAACTTGGAGGTGAGGGTGCAGGGAAGATTAACCTTCTACTGGACATAGAGGCACATTAATAACCCGAGACTTTCAGGATTTGGTATTAGGTTCGTGGCAAAGCTTTTTTACAGTAGGCTTGCATTATTTCCCTGTGTATTCATCTGTTTTCCTCTATCCTACCTCAGCCAGTTCCCTTGTCTGACCGGGAGGTGATATCACGGCTCCGAAACTGCATTGTGGCTCTGGCTACTCAGAAGTTGATGCTCTTTGACACCAGCATCCTGTATTGCTATGAAGCGTCCCTTCCTCATCAGGTATAGAAACCAGGGATGTTTACTTTATTCCATGCTGTGGGGAGGGAATGGAAAGGCCGCGTCAGTTACTGCTGCAGTCTGTAAGTTAGGTGGTTGGGCTTCCTTCTTTCCAAAGTAGCCTGAAGTAAGTGACAATAGGAACTTCCCCCCTTCTGCATAACATAAATTGCCTTGCATGTTTTCAGGGTTAGTTTGAAGGGTTCTGCCTCAGGCAAATTTAAGCTATTCCTATAGAGAATTATTTCATTTTTTTGATAATGTGTATCCCTTGCTGGAATTATGGGCCCTTTGTGATCCCTGGGAAAACAGTGTTAAATTTGGGATTGTTTGAGGGTACGGTGCACTTTAAGAACAAATGAAGAAACAAGTGACATGTATTGTACAGAGACCAGTCTTCCGTTTGTATCCACATCCTGCACTGCTGGAAGGCTCCCTCAGTTTGACCTTTTGCTATACAGCTTTTCTCTGTGATTTCTACCAGCACAAGCACTGGCAATTCTTTTCTCATAAATGGATAAGATCTGAATTGTCTTCCGCTTTTGTTCACAGTGGCAGCCCACTTCACTAGATCAGATGTTCTTTTGAACTATACTTCTGTATAAGTCATCTCTCCCCTTCCCCAAGTGCTGGTGTATGTCCTTCAGAAGAGATTAGGAGCTGTCAGTAGCATCTTATTTGATTTTTTACGCTCTATGTAAGAATTGGTAACTCTGACAACGTTGACTTTGCCTTGGACCATCTGCCCTGACAGTCTTGTTTGACCACAACCCTCTAAACTCGCCGCTCATTGCTGTGTGCCAGAGGCCATTGTCCCCACAGAGCGTGCAATAATATTAGTTGCTTTACGGTGCCAATGTTACTCTTCTCTCCACTCCAGATCAAGGACATTCTCAAACCAGAGGTGATGGAGGAGATCGTTCTGGAAACCCGACAGAAGTTGCTGGATCTGGAGGGATAGGACACGTGCCCAGAAGCAACCATTTGAAGTCCTGGCATGGCAGCTCCTGATTCTCAGTGTTTTTTTTTTTTTTCAGTGTTCTAGTCCCCAGCATTCATTCCACACTTCAGAAACCACCAAAATTCCTCATTTTAACTCCCAGGATACCTCCTGAGTCCTTTTAGTACAATAGTACTAAATAGTACTTGACTACAATAGCCTTTTAGTACAGCAGCCTGAAAAATTGATGTCTGACTTTTATGAAGATGCAGATGCAACTGGGACATATCCCATAGCACTTGTTGCTGTGTCTAGTGCCCCTGAACTTTGTGCAGAATGATAGAGAGGAAGGGATGTGTTCTGTGATGTTTCTCTCTCCCTAAAGGCTTTCTAAATCTTCTTGATTTTCCTTTACTGTGATACAGATCTGCCAGTCTGTCCTGTGATTGAGAGCTCATGGTTTTGGGACTGTAGATCACAGGTACAAGTCTTTAGAGGACAGGAGAGTATCCACACCTTTGCTAACCACATTTTGGGTCTGGCTGTTCATGTCTCAAGGGTATGGGATTGGATGTGGCACCATGTGGCTGGCCACATGAGCCCGGAGCTGTGGGCAAGCAGTGTCTGTTCAGTCTGTGTGCATCCTGCTGGTCCTTTTTCTTTTTTTATGCCTAATGAGCGAGCTTCTCCTCTGAGGAGGCTTCAGTGTTGTTTTCTATGAAATATTTTACATTTCAATAAATTTTTTGAAACAGATCAGTCATTCAGGAGTGTGTGCATCAGCTTGTCTTTTTCCAGAATGAATTGGGTCTAGCTTGAGAGCGATGGTTGGCTCAAGTTTCCTTGTGCCAGGACACTTGGAATGGTTGCAATGTCCTGCTGTCTCCTCATCCCGTTCAAGCAGGACTTGACCTTCCCCTTCAGTGCATCTTCTGTGCAGGGTTCCTCTGTAGGCAGATTTCCTGGCATTGTTCACAGCGGTGCTCTTGGACTTGCTTCCCTGCAGGATCCCAGAGAGATGAGTCACGCAGCAGCTGTGTCTGGGGGGTGATGGGGAGCCCAGTATGACACTGGTGAAGATCCTCCAGGCAGTGGGTAGAGGTGGGTGTGCTGAGCCAGACCTTGGCAGTCACTTGCCTTCTCTGTATGGAATGGATGTGATGCTTTCCTCAGAACAGCCTCTCAGATCTTATATTAGAGCTGTTTGTATTGTATGTATGTATATATTGTATTTGTATTGTATTAGAGCTGCTGGCACCACAGTACTGTAATTCTTCAAAAGGTTGAAAAAGCAAAAAAATCTGCCCTAATTGTTCCTGATCTAATTTTGCTGCAAATTCTTATGCTTGCCCCAGGCAAAAGGAAAAATTATTTGCTCAATCTTTTCTTGGCAACTAGAAATACTCTTCAGTGCTTCTCATCTGGTTCAGACTGCTCTGCCTGCAGTCCAGAGTGGCACTAGGTGGCAGCTTTGGATCATGTTTGAAGTATTTACCTTCCCCAGCAGCTCTGCCTCATTGCCCTGCCAAATAGCGAAGGCTGGATGTCTGCCACCAGCATTGCTATCCAAATACTGGAGCTTTATGGAGCTCAGTGGCTAAGGACAAGCAAGGACATGGGTAATCACAAACTTCTGCCTGTGCTGCCTCTGCAAAATAGTACTTAACCTCTTGGGCATATCAGTAGAATATTCCACCCAAGACCTGGGAATTGTTATTTTTGAGGATTTGCTGTGGAGGTGGCTAATTTAGGGTTGGATCACGCTCATGGGTACCAAACATGAGCTGTCAGACCTGCAAGGTGAGACAGTGCCAGGTTCTTACAGCACATATCTGAGGCAAAGGGTGCTGGTGTCTCTGCAGCAGGCTGTGTGGGCTGCACAGCTGAGTTATCTTCTTTCTCCTTCTCTCTCTTTTTTTTTTTTCCTTCTTTTTTTATCCTCTACATAGCAGTCTCTAAAACTATGGTTTATTTCTGGGCTTCTTATGCTAGGCCTCTATCCCCAACGTGAACCTTTTTTGGTTGTTTATGCTCAATAAATGAGAGTATATAGCATGATAAACAATGAGCTCAAAGATCTGAACTGCTTCAGCTCTGAGCTTTCCAGTTCCTCCTGCTCGCTGCAGCATTCCTGATATTTTTGTCTTGGGGATGTATTAAATGAGGGAGAGTATATGACTCACCCAGTTCCTGTGCTCCCCAATACCTGGCACTTTTGTTTTTAAGCCTGAGAACATGTTTGTAAGCTTTGGTTAATGGATCTTTTCAGATGTGGGGGGAGAATTGAAGGTCTTGGTATTTTCCTCCCTGGCCACGAGAGGTCATTGCCGTTATTTGGAAATTCAGCCAGTGCTGTGCCGAGCTCAGACATGAATTGTGTAAGGAGGCTTCGGAGAGGGCAGCGCTGGCAGTTCTGCAGCCCCATCACTCGCAGCTTCGCAAGCCAGCAGGTAATGAGAGATGAGAGTGACAAACGTGCATGGGGAAAAGCTTCCTGAGCAGTTTCAAATGTGTCTAATAAAGGTACTGGGCCAGCTCCTATTTACTCTTGATTTGGCTGAATCCCTGGGACTTTCTTCTCTCTTGACGAAATGTCAAGGGCCACCAGTGCTCATCCATCTCAAAAGCAACTGGGGCTCATGGTTCCCATATGGAGAGGCTTCAAGTATCAGCGTTCAGTTACAATACACAATGCAGCAAATTACTTTCCCCCTGTGCCCAGTAGAAATGAGTGAAGAGTCAGATAGGGTGTGGGGTGGCTCTGGCATCTCGGGTGGGTGGGAGAGCGTTCATTTTTGTATGGGAAACTAAAATGCCCATGCAAGTGTTAGAAGAGCTTAGAGCAATCTGATTTCTATGGTCAGCGGTGTCTGATGGCGCGGAGCCTGTTTGAAAACCCTGTGTAGCACCTGCCAGTGCTGCTTACTCCAGGGTTAATACCTGGCACAGATGTGCTCCAAAGTGGAGCTAGTAAATAGTTGCCTTGCTGGTGAGCGCTGCGCGCAGAGATGAGAACACAAAATCACTCGTCTGTAGAAATAATTTTCCTGTTACTTGGTGGCAGTGTTTGATTCATGTACCAGTATGAAGAATGGCAACCCCTCCCTTTACTAATGGGTTATTAATCCAATTACTGCTGTTTATTACATTACTTCTCTATCATCCGCATGCAGTTTTGCTGTTCAGTTGAGGTGAGTGGCATAAATACAAAGCTTTGAGCAGACCCTAGAAGATTCTGAAACCCCACTGAGATTATAGGCAGACTTGAAATGGTTGTCTCAGGCTCCTGCGGACTGCTGATTAGTATGCTAAAGTTTATTATTTGGTAAAGAGGTTGAAGCTTTAGGATATTGTTATGGAGGAAACATCACTGCAGCTGTTGGGTGTAACAACCCACACATAATTGAAGGTAAACAGAAAAAGTACTGAAATTTATTTTATGAAATGTATGGGATGTATACAGGCCACACGCAAGGCTTGATTGAAAGAGTCTGTAGATTTTAATTTATTCTGCATTCACGCAATCTTTCTGTTTTCTCTAATAATTTCTGAACACACTGGGCAACTTCAGGTTTGTTAACACGAGACAATCATGTTCACAAAAACTGGCAGCAGGGGACGTAAAATATAATACCCTTCAGGAAGGAAAAGAGGGCAGATACCTTGCTTTGGTATTTGGGACTGACCAGCTGGCCCATCTGCCTGTGTGTAGCCCCAACTAACTACAGCACTGCTTTGGGAAATGGGAGATGCTTCTGGAGCAACTGCTGAGCGGAAAGCGATTGGGGACCGTTGGCCAAGAACCTGCCCCGCTTTGCTGCTTACGATTGCCAAGCATCAAAAGAAACACCTGACTGGTAGGACACTGCAGCCAGAAGCTGATCTCCATACTGAGATAAACCTGGACAAATTCTGCTGGGTTCAAGAGATGTGACCCTGGATTTGTCTCAGCAAAACGTACCAGGACTTCTCTCTCCTGCGTGTGTGTACCACAAACAGCCTCAGTACCAGCAATATGAGTCACTGATGGAGAAATGCAATAGAAAATGGTTTGGGTTCAGTCTCCTGGCTAAGAATTAATGCTGTGGGAGCAGACGGGCACAGCAGAGGTGGAGGATCCCTTAGGGCCCTATGAAGTGCTACATTTCAGATGCTATTGTTGGAAGATGAAAAACACGCGTCTGCCAGGGACCTTGAATATGGCGTAGGAGACACGGAGTATGTTTGGATTTGTCACAAGGGAGGAGTCGGTATAAACAAGCCACTCTGTGTCCAGATGGTTACGCTGAGCAGGAGGCTACTGCACAAAATTGCATTTGTGTGTCCTCCCGTTGTTGAGTGGGAGCAGCCACAAACCTTTGACCAAAACACCCTGACCTCAAGCTGCTGCCTGAACCCTCTTCTATTCCCAAGGTGAACTGGAGAACGTATGAGAAACTGAATATCTTCAGCGTTGCCGTCTGTGCTCTCTAGCTCAGGGACTGCATGTGCTGCACAATACAGGGTGAATTTGGGGGTTTAATTTCTTCTTTGTAGCATATGTCGCCAGAAAATAGATCAATAAAATATTTGTCAAATTCATTGGCCTCTATGGCTGGTTTTGGTATCGAGTTGTGCGTGTGCTCTGACAGCGTTAATAAGGCAGTGAGATCCTTTGTGCCAGCAGGGTGGCTGATCCCTGGTTGTGGAAAAGCTGATGGTTGTGCAGGCATCTCGATCCCTTTGTTCCTTGCCCATCTCCGTGAGAAAGCCAGTGCCCAGAGACCCGGGGAGGGCTCTGGTGGGTTTGAGGGCCAAGGAGCTCTTGACAGACCTCAGGGAAAACAACTCCGGTGGCCCTTGCAAAGGGGTAAAGGGATTTGACATGAGCTTTCTGGGCTCTTGGCTGCATTTGTTATACTAGAAAATCCCTCTTCCATCTGTCGTTTCCATCATCTTCACCTTAATCCCGCTCCCCTTGAGTTTCCCTCATCATCCCCTTCGTGCCCTCCCCATCCACCTCCTCTTCCCCTCTGGCCCCTTCACAGCACCATTTCCCTCATGGCTTCACCCTGGCCATACCTCTGTGTCCCTGTCCCCTCATCTTCCCCATTCTCCTCACTGCTTCCCCTCGGTGCCTCTTCATGGCTCCTCTCACCCTCTCCTTCACCCCAGGCATCCCCCTGCTCGGTCCCTCATTCCCCTCCGAGGATCCCCCCCATCTCCTCGGGCTCTTCCCTCACAGATCCCACGGCCCCATGTTCCCTTGGCCTGCCCGTTCCCGTCATGGCGCCGGGCGGGATCGAGCAGCGGCCGGGCCGGGCGGGAGGCGGGGGCGGTGGAGGAGGAGGGGCCGGAAGGGGATGTGACCGCCCGCCCCGCCGGCCGGGGACGGGGCTGCGCCGCGCCGGGGGTTCCGGGATCTCCCTCGCCGCCTGCAGCCGCCCCCCGCCAGTCTCTCTCCGCACCGCGCCTTCCTCCGGCGGCAGCACCCGGGGTACTCCCAGCCCTGCGGCCCCTCGCTCCCCTCCTCCTGCCGGCTTTGGCGGGGCTCCCTCCGGGCGTGCGGCCGCCTGGCCCCGCCGCCCCCCGCGCGTCCCGCCCGGGCTCGGCCCCGCTGCCCGCCCGGGCCTTACCCGTCCCCGGCCTCCCCCGTGGGGATGCAGCCGGCCCGCTCCCCTCCGCCTGACCTCTTCTGGCTGCTGTGCAGGAGTCGGCCTCCCGGAGCTCGTCCCCGGCCTCGCAGCCCATCCCCGGCAGCCGGTTCCGCCTGAGGCGGGCAGCAAGGCCGGGAGAGCGGCCACCTGCTCCGGCTCGGCCGCCCCAGCGTTGCTTCGACGCCTCCATGGCCCCGCATGGCCCGCTGGCCCGCGGCGCCTCGGCGGGGGACAGGTAGCGGCGGTGCGGGCAGCCCCAGGCCTGTGATGGGAGAAGCCGAGGCGGCGTGAGGAGCCCACCAGCCATTCCCCTCGTCCCCGGGAGCGTGTGGAGCCCACCAGGCCCGGAGCCCCCTCCTCTTCGCCTCGCAAGCTGGCATGGGTTCGGTGTGTTCAATCCTGCTAGATTGCAGTGGTACTTGACGGCAAATAACTTGGCTCTTTGGCCTTTGCTAACTCAATGCTATGCAAAAGAAAAGGAGGAGGAAAAAAAAAAAGAAACCTTGACACTGGTTGCAGTGGGAATGGCTGTTTCCTGCCCTGGGTGAGCCTAGGTATGTTTTCTTGCTTGTGAGATGAACTAATGCTGCTTTACCTGGTAGAAGACACACTACAAATGGCAGCCTGAAACTTTGGTAAGGCTTGGTCATTACTAAGCAGTTGGAACTTTTGCTCTTTTTTTTTAATTTTGCCTAAAGTCACCTAAGGAGCCTTGTTGTCATCTTGAAAGCACTGGAGGAATCTGCGCTTGTCTTAATTCTTCACCTCAAGTGACTTTATCACGCAACAAGTGCAACCAGTGCACCCACCTAAAATACATTCTCCTTCAAAGCTCCTTCCCAACCTGGAAGATCAGGGATCACAGACTTCTTGAGAAACTTCTCATCCTGGGAAAGGCTGCCCATAGTTACTTTATGGGGCAGCAGCCTGGAAAAGTTCTTGGGGACCAAAGGAGGCCAAGTCTGCCTGCCCTGCACTTTATCAAAGGAGCAGGGAAGAAGGAGTCATCGAGGCATGGGAGCCCACACTGTAACGTCTTCGTCGAACATGGTAGGAGGTTTCTACTGGTATTTCTTTAGGTTAAATTTTGTTTTGCCGAGATAGATACAATATGGATTTATTCAAGAGTATGATATTGTATTTTATGGTAGTCTTTTGTTTTCTCCCCCTTGCTTCTTAATGCACATCTTCTGTGATTGTTTGTTAAGAAAATACTCAGGTCAAGATTGCTTGTTATTGTACAGTTAAATGTGAAATACAAGGAAGTAACATTTTAACATTGTAAAAGTTTCTCATTTCTGCCTCAGATGTGTTCTGGTATAAAGTCTGGGAAAGTGTTTCATACTTTTGGAGTTGTCTTTCGTGGGCATGGACCAGCCACAGCTGATGGTGATGGTGTGATCAGCAACAAGTGTTCTTTAATTCTCTTTACCAAAAGGACTCTGCTACTTGGTGGGGGAAAAAAAACCCAGAAGACGTCTTTTGGAAAGTTTGTGGATGCTGCTGTTGTGACAACTGTTTGGAATAAAAAACCGGTTTCTTGTTTATTCGTGTTGTGCTTTTACAGCACTTCCAGTTAGTGGCTTCCCATAGCTGGTTAAACCTTCATCTTGTGCTATGATGGACTTAAGTGCTAGAAGCTAAATGTGGCCAAGTCTGGGGTACAGCAACCCTGTCACTTGCTGGTCTCCCACAAATTGGGAGGGGCCTGAGAATCTCAGTAAAGAAGCCAAATGAAAAAGCTCAGTAGGACTCAGAGGTAGGTTCAGTAACTGTTTCAAATGTGTTGGGTTTTTTTTTTTTTTGTCTTTCTTTAAAAATATTTATAAATTGAAGGCATCTCTACAAAAGTGAGATGCAGAAGTGCATTGTTTCACTGAAACGTCTTGGAGTAATCCCTGCTTTTGCACAACGCTTTTTCAGTTCTAATGTTCTTTGAGAAGACATGCTACTGGTTGCTGTCTTTGGCTGGAGAATGGGATTTTTATAAAGCTTCTTCAGCTATTTTGTCCTCTTGAGGAAGTTTATCTGTGAACAAAACAAAACTGCGTCTGTAATCTTCATATAGTAAAAAATTGAAATATTTTCTGTGTCTGAAAGCACAATCTAGTAGTTAACAGAAAAGTTTTGATTCAGTTTTGTTTTAGCTGCGCTTTGCTTTCCAACTTCCTCTTATCCTGTGTTTCTAGAAGGGACCAAGAAATCCTGTGCAGTGTTCAGCAAAGGCACAGACAGATGCTGTGTGTGTGCTACTGTGTTGAAATATTGTTTTGAGTCACATCAATGTTATTTCTTCTGATGTCCCCCACAATGTTTGTGCGCTGAGGTCATTTGGAAATTGAAGGTAAATAAGGGAAAAGCAGGGAGTGTAAGGGCTAATTTGGCCTTCTGATGATAAACTCACTGCTGGATTTTTCCAAGCCGTGCTTTCAGTCCTGTGATACTCTTGTTCCTCTGCCTCCAGTTTAGTTGCTGCTTTTACTACTTTGGACAGAGTTTCAAGGTCAGATGAGATACAGCGAGACTTCCAATGGCAAGCAGCACCATATTCTAACTACCTTTGTTGTTTTGATGTGGCAGAAGAGCCAGAAACGCTCCTTTTTGATCATCTAACAGGAATAGGCAGATGGTAACTTCTTGCCAGTATGACCTGAGGTCAGAAGATCCCAGCACATTTGCAAAGAAAAATAGCATCTGTAATGTCCATACGCCATATGTCCACAAGAGACCTCAGTGTCTTGATTTAGAAAAGAATAAACTTGAAAGGGGACATCAAGGCCAGTACATCTGTTGAAAGAACTGCAAAAGATCAGCCTCGCTTACCCACATGAGGAAAAGTTTCTTCCTTTGGGTGTGTGAAACGATTCTTCGAAGCACAGACAGTAGAAGGCTGTGCCACCATTGTTTGGTGTTCAGCTCTGGTTTGAGTTTGTGCTGCTCCTCTTCATTTCCCTCTGTGTTTTTTTTTTTACTTGATAATTTGTCTTTGAAATATGTAGTCTGACATACTTTAAAATTAATGGACACAGTAGTATTTAATAAGCCCTATTCAGATATGGTTCATTAGGCTGTAGTTCATAAAAATAGATTAGCATTTTTTCAGGGCTTAAATTTTTGCATGTTTGTCTTCCAGTACTTTGATTACACAGTTTCTTCTAAATGCCAAACACTATATCTGGTTTCTCTGTCACACTGTGGGAACCAGTTTGTCCCAGGAAAATTGTGTTTCTTGCTTTTCATAATTAAGAAATGCATAAGAAGAAATTCCAGGGGGGGCTGGAAGCAAACCCTTAGAAGTGGTAGGACTCTTAAAGGTATTTGTTTGAAGTTCTTGTATATTAAACCCCATCATAAAACAAACAAACGAACAAGCTTGTAGCATGGCTCTCCTGCTATGGTTGTGTTTCTGGAAAGCTGTTTCGTGACCTGCTAAGCTCTTTTGAGGCCCATTCAGCAGATGCTTAGCGGAGATTTTCAGAGCACTGAAGATTTTAATGGCTTCGGTGATATTGAATCTTAGCTGAAAGGGTTAGTAACTATTACCAGACAGTAACAGTGTAAGGCAAAATAACTCTGAGGGAAGTAATTCCATTTCTTGATCATCGTGCTCTCTATAGCACTCAAAGCGATGCATCGAGAGGCTTCTGAAAAGCAAGGAGGCAACTGGCCAGAAATCGGCTCTGCTGGTGGTCAAACGTTCTGTGAGAATAATGCAGAAAGGCTCTAAATTTTGTCATGAGTCGACAATTGAGTGCAGTAAGGGGGGGAAATAATCTATGGACAAGTTTGGGGCTTTTTTCTTTGTATTGCAGCTTTCTCCACTGAGTGTGTTTTACAAGCTGGAGTTCAGGCTGGTGTGGTTACTCAGGGCAGCGGAGTAGCCCTTGATGGCATTGTAGAGATTTCTTCTTGATGCAGATTACTCTGCAATTGAGAGGAGGTATAAAGGCAATGTTTGCCTCTTGCCCTGAGCTTTTCTGTGTGGAGAAATGAGTCTGTGGTTGTTACTTTTTGGGAATATCCAACTGAGAGAAAAGGCGTGATCAGAAGACGGTTAAACTGGGAATGACTTTGTCAATGCGTTTCAAAGTTTGCACACTAGTGTATCATGTGCCTTTCCAGAATGTTAATCTCAGCAAAACTCAAACTCCTGAAAAGAAAGGGGTATTCCCGCAGGGCTCAACTCTGATCCAGAGTTGGCAGTGGTGAACTGGAGTAATCAGCAAACACACCTTCTCTGACTGTCTTGGGTGGGTGTTGCTGTGCTGAAAGATGAGCAGATTGCCTGGAGCATCTTGGCATAACAGTATCTCCAAGCAAAAGCAGTGTCTGAAGGCTTAAAAAATAAATTCTAACCATCAGACCTGTGATGCTGAGGTGAAGAAGTGATGCGAGGATAATTCTTTGGTGAGGTGGTGGATTTGGTCCACAGCTTTGAATTCCATTTACTGTGCAATTGACTGTCGTGATGCCGCTTGGTCAGCAGCAGAGCAGTGTAGGTTAATGGTTGGACTTAATGATCTTGAGGGTCTCTTCCAACCAAAATGATTCTATGATCAGCATATACGAGTATATACTACAATATATATTGCTAGAGTTATATTGGTGTTTAATATTTGTATGAAAGGCTGATCATTGTCATACCATGTAGGAAAATGCATGATTCCAAGAAGTTTTGTTTATTTTGTTGTTGTGAGTAAAATGTTATAATAACTGTATGGCTTTGGAATGTACTTTTATCAGCTGTGTGGTCTAGAGCAGGTTGTGAACAAGCAATAATTAATGATTTTGCACTCATTAGCCTTTATCTTACAGGTGAGCTCAATATATCTTCTTTATATGCAATATACATTTGTTAGATAGTCAATTGCCCATACATGGAAGTGATTTAAATGAGATTCCTTCCATATTAGAACTCTCTTTCTTTAAACCCATGTAGTTACAAACCCTGCATTTATCTCTTTCCATAGTTCCTTAGGGCATTTTTATGTTTCCTCTCTGCTTCACCAACTGCAAAACCTGAGACTTGAAAGAAACCGCTTCATTACTCCTGGTTCCACTTTAGACCATTCACCTGAAATTGTATCGTTAGCACCAGCCCAATAGGAGCCCGTTCTTTGGAGTCTGCCTTCGGGATCACAGCTTTGCCTTCTAAACTGACAAAACTTTCTTCGTTGTTAGGCTGGAGATTTGGCAGCTCCCAAGCTTTAATCTCCATCTCTATAAGGAGTGACTTATCCCCAGCTTTTGAGATCATGGCTTATGTGTCCAGCTTTGATGCGCTTCTCTATTAACCTGGTTAATGCTGATGTTTGCTGCAGACCAAATGCAGATTTGTCCACCACCTCTGACTATATCCCTTTCCACCATACAAAGCTCTTGCTATATTTTTTCCTGCGCCAGTTATCAAATACCAGTAGGTTTTGCTAAGAAGCTCTTCCACAATACTCGATTTAGGGTTGGAATATGTTAAGGAAGCGGCCTAAGACTTGCTAAACTGTTTTTTCCACACGCTGAGGTGGAAGAGGATGATGGGGAAAGGCTAATCCTTCTCCTGGGCAAAAGCAGTTCTATTTTGTGCACAGACTAATCTTTGATAACTTGCCATGTTTAAGCACTTCATCTCCTTTGTGATGAATAGGTAGCAAGTTACTCATATGTCAGGCTTCCCGTAATAGATTATGCTGGTTCTGCATTATTATTTACAAATTTTAATAGGAAGGCTATGTGAGAAGATCAGGACAGGGAAGCAAGAGAAAGCTGCAGGGTATTAGTATAGAAATCATTGCTTGTAAGCAATCATCTCATTCAGCACACTTCAACATTTGCCAACCAACTCACCGTATTTTAAATTGAAGAGTTTAAATCTTAAGCTTGAAAGAGAAGAGTTGGCACAGTCACGTTGCTGGGAATTGTTGTTTCAGGGTGGGGACCCGTTCTGCTGTGTCTTGGATCGTCGGGGTTGTGCTTCCAGCTGCGCTTACAGGAACTCTGATAAAGAGGATGTTACAGGTGTCATCTCTTTCTGCTTTGATTGATTCACGTTCATGCAGGCTGAAGGAAGCACATGAAATACCCCTGTCCTTCTGGAGTTATTGTTGCAGATGGACTTTGCTTTCCTTTTTTCTTTTGATAGGGGAGGGAACTGCCTTCTGTCTGCAGTGCCTGTTGGTAGCTGTATAAAGAGCACCAGTGTCTTCACCCAGACGTACTGTGCCATTCTTGTGAGACATAGTGAGTGTCCTTATAGAAGGGTCTGCTGTGAAGTGCAGAGGCTCATCACTAGGAATGTGCAGAGCAGCTTCAGCAAAAGAAATGATGACTCCTGTTGCTTTGCTTTTGCTGATTTTTCTTATCAGTTATCTCTTATGCTGCTCTGTGCTGATTGAAGGTCTATTTAAACAACCTGTGAGGTTGTCAATCTGCTTACCAGAGTATCTATTTTATCAATTTAAAGATGAATCTTGTGCAAAAAGGGTAATGAAAATCCAGACAATTTTAGTAAGTAAAGCTGCCTAAGGCAATGTCTTCCCGTAGTTCTGAACTAAATTAGTTCTTAGAACTTTCCTTAGTTCTTAACTTCATTTGTTCTTTAAACGTACATGTTTAATGCTTGTTCTGCACTTAGATATTAAGCATAACTTTTTGTGAAGTGGCTGGAAGTTGCACTGCCCTGATGGCAAAATTTGACACGAATCTGCTAAAATGGTGTTTTGTGCTGTCAGGAGGCCTTTTCCACACGTTTTGTTGCAATGATGAAGCAAGTGTGTCCTGAGTACCAGCTTGCTTTGTTTTTTTGCCTAAGGTGCTTTCTCAAGTTAGGCTTGGAGATAGATTTGGGGTTTTTTGTTGTTCTTTCCTGACGTTTCTTCCATGCTCTTAGCACTGAGGTTGTGAAAAGTAGGAGCTTGCTTTTCCGCAGAGTGATCGCTGCTGATTTCCATGGGTGCGAGCAAGATCATCATTCTTTCATGAGTGAGGAGACTGCCTGATTTATGTTGTGCCATCTCCGTGCTCTGTTTTTACTTAATGAATAGAATTTCACAACAGATTATTAATCATTAAGACTTTGGCTTCATTGTGTGTATTGAAGAATCAATATTGCCAGACGTTGCTTGCCTTGAGAAGCTTCTTATCCATTAGTGCCGCTTTTCTAAGGCATTTTGGTGCATTTATCTTTTAGACTGACTTCAGTTCCTACCTTATTCCTACCATACCAAATCAGTACTTCTCATACACCCTTCCAGGGTGGGCGTTGTGTCCAGGCTCATACTTTGAAGTCCCATCTGACCAGTAGCAAATCCTGCCGGTTCAATCTCTCCTTAAAGCTCAGAAAATAGTAAAATGCTCAACTTTATTCTGCTGTGGCTTGCACTCTATATTTGCATTATAAAAGGAATGGTGAATTTGGAAGCAGGGAATCATGTGTGATGACAATATGGAATTTCATATTCTGCTGCCTGTGAAATGCCTGGGTATCGGGGTGGCAAAGCTCGCTGAAGTGCAGGATTCCCCCTTTGCTGGCTTGATCTTTGTTCCCTGTCCCATGTCCATCTGTGGAAGTACAGGGTGACCCGGGCATGTCACCAATGCTGTTCGGGAGGAAATGTCACTTACTCTGCACATCCAGAATTCACCAACACACACACACACACACACACACACACACACACACACACACACACACACACACATTGACTCCATAAGGTTGTTGCAGCCAACTCAATGAGCCCATCAGCTGCCAGTGGCTTTTTCATGGCCTTTATTTTGGTGTGTGTTCCCAGAATAAACAATGGTGTTTTTCCAGAGACCGAGTGTGTGAATGGTAGCGGGATAAGGATATGGAAGCTTTAAATAGGAAATAGTTTGGACTTTCAGGAAATGTTTGCTATTTCATTGCTCTTCAAGTTGCCCAGTTTCAAAGGCCACTTTTTAGCGTTGTCTCATTTAATGTAACTGGTGAAAGGCTGTTCCTGAGTTCTCAGTTTTCTCAGTTTCTGATGTGACCGTAGGGATGTTACGCAGTAAACTCAGCTGTTTTGCTTGGATGTTTGTGAAACTTTTCTAATGAGCCTTGAGAAAATGAAACTGTTGTTTGATGCACTGACCACCAGGTGTCTTCTGTGAATCTTTCTAATAACTCGCTCTGGTTAAAAACGAACCCCCTGCAGTAAAAAGTGTCTTGGAAATAAACAAAAGCTAATGGAAAGAACCAGGGTCAGAAGTGACAGCCATGCATTTCAGGAATAGTGGCTGTCAAGTCTTTTTAGTTACTTTCAGAGCTTATAATCTTTCTGAGCTGCTTGCTGATGGAAAAAGAGCTTGGTAGGTGATGTTTGCTTTTGCTGTTAATGGGAAAATCTTGCTCCCTCACCTCTTTGAGCTCCATTTCAGCCCATTCTTCATCTTTTAAAACAACAGAAGTAGTTTTCGGCGCTGTGTTCCTTTTCACTTATTGCTGTCTTCTGCATTTGATCTCATTCCTCTACCTCCTCTGTTATGCCACAGAAACTTCTATTATTATTGTTTTTTTAATGTTGTGTGGTTCTCTCAGTTTAGAAATTGATTCTGTAAATCCTCTCGTAGCATTGTGTCTGGCATTTCTAAACATATGAGCTTTTCCTGGTGAGGATGCTCAAGGAATCACTGCAAACACCATTCAGCCTGTTACAGCTGTTTACATCGCTGGTCTTGCCTGAATGTCAGAATTGCCATCACAAACCTAATTGTGGAGTTAAACTTTTATGAAATCATAACTATGCTATCAAAATGAAGCTGTAATCTGGTAATACACTATTTTACTCAAATTTCTTTTGGATGGGAGAATTTTGCAATAAGGAAGAAGATTTAGTGCATCTAGCAAGATAGTTTAAGCTATAGTATGTATGCTTGAATGGGTTTTTATTATTTTTATTAGCTCTAAGCTCTCTTCATATCCTCTGTAAATCTGACAACACATAATGTTCGTTAAAAAGCTACGTTCTAGTTTAGCCAGAATTACTGGAACAGCTATTAGAACTGTTGTTGACTGACTACACCTGATGTTTGCAAATAACTTAGGAAAGCTCAAATGAAAAGTTTTGAATTAATGCCAAGCTGTTATTTCTTCTTAAATATATTTAACTTGATGGGTAAGAAGATGCATTTAAAATTCTCTGCAATCAAACCTTTACTTCTCTTAAGACTATTGATGGATTGCACTAAATGTTCGCTATGTGTGTTTCTTTCTAAACGTGCAGCTATTTAATACAAAATAGATGCCCTTTCCTGGAAATTAACTGCGGGGAAGCTATTCCCATCATTTGATACTGTTGATGTTCTTATAGAAGCTGCATTTCTTTAGGTTCTGTGGATTGTCTGTTATGTCTAAATAGTGCCTCCCACGCAGAGGTTTGGATGTCAAGGTGCTATCATGTTCCGGGTATTAAGCAGTAATTATTGTTACGAGGTGCTCGCATAAGACAGTGTAAGTGTTGCTCAACCCTTCACATTCCATGTCATTAGGAAAAAAATCTGTTGGGGAAACTTCAGTCTAATTAGACCTCACTGCAAGAATTACTGGTTCTTTTTATCTTGCTTTTGCTAGAGAGTGGATATGCAGGGAGGCTTTGCTTGAGGACAGGTACATCAGACTACGCGGTGTGTGTTTTGTACTGTTTGCTAAATACAACTCGCTGACCTATTCCAGGAGTTTGTTCTGGAACTGCTGCAGCGATGGGTCTGAGAGGCCCAAATCCTAAAGGCTGGTACTAGTTAGCAAAACACACAGAGCTTCTAACACCTCTTAAATAAGTAGGTCAGATTTTGAGCCAAGAAAAAGGATGAATTAGAACAGTAAAGGTTGGAGTTTTGGAGGCAAACACTACCTTTCAACGCTGGTATCATTTTGGTTACTGCAGCTTTGCCTCTGCAAAGCAAAGGTACCGCGTGACGTTTCATTGCAGACCTGCCGCAATGTTGATAAGCAGACCTCTCCTGAGAGTAATTGCCACCTTCACGGAGCAGCAGCGTGACTTTGTAATTGTGGTTAAAAGCACAGGATTTGAAGAACTTTAAAGGAAAGTAATGATCAGTGCTGCATTTAGTATCAGGTACGGATTCAAAGAACCGTGAAATGTTAACGTGAAGTATTTGCGTTTTGCTCACTGGAATAAGTAGCACAAATCCAATGAGGTGTTTTTGTTCTAATTTGATAATTTGGGTTACTTTTCCCCAGAAAAGTGAATGTTACAGTGCATTGGCCATATCCACATCATTTATTCCTGCATAAGTACAGAGGCATTAAAAACATCAAGGTGAAAGACGCAGACACCAACAGAGCAGATGGTTTCCAGCTCAGACGCTTCCAAATTCGGAAGCGATGGGCTTCAAAACCGGATGATCTGGGGCTCCTGGTATGGGACACGTTTCATGGCCACCAGATATCTTGAATCAGCGGGTGCTGAGGGTGCCTCGTCACCCTGGTCCCGGTGAGTCACGGCAGCAATGGGGGAGTTGCCGTCTGCGGCTGATAACAGCTGGATGTTGTGGCTGAAATGGGGAGATCGCTGGTGAGCCACATCCGAAATAACTGCACCGCGTGGTATCTGAAGTGCTCAGCTGGGCTGAAATAATTGTGCCATTCTACCTTTAAATCAGCTTAAATAGCTCCGTGGATGTCACCATTTTTTAAATCCAGAATTAGAAGGACGGCAGCCCTTCTGTGGTTACGAGGCTTTCATCTGCTCAAGTTGTATTTCAGAAGGTTGATGTGCCGGTTGTGAAATGCTCCCCTTAGGCAAATCAAGCCCTTTGGGGTGAGGGACTGAGGACTGGAGCGAATCAGACAGGCATTTTATGTTTCAATTATTAATATAGTACTTTTTATGATTCTCAAATTGGAATTGCTAGCAGCTGAATTTTAAAAATGTACTACTCCTAAAATTTTTAGGAGGAAAACTAACCCCATGTAAGTAAAGGTGCTCTGTTCTGTCTCGGAGACCTCTTTACTATGGTCTTACACAATCACACTTGGATTTGAATTCCTTTATCTTTCCTTTGGTGTGGACTGTGGTCGTATCTGTGGCCCGATGACGTGGAGGTGCCTTTGGTGCAGCACATGGAAGGATGAGTCCCTGAGAGCTTTGCAGCCTTTTTTGGAGAGAAAGGTCTTACTGAGGGGGAGATGCCTTGACAAATTGATTGGAGGGTGCGTTTCTGCTTCATAAAGAAATTCTGATTTATTTAAAAGGGATACGAATATGCAGTGGTGAATACAAAACTGAACAAATGGACTTGTTTAGACTACAACACACTGGAAGAGAGTAGGTCGGACGCTCTCCCTTCTCCTTCTCTCTCTCTGTCACCAAAAAAGTGTTTAAAAAAAAAAAAATCTGAGTGCAATACTGAAGGCAAAGTACTACCAAAAAAAGGGCTTGAGGGGAAAGGAAACCTGTGGGGGAGCTTTTGCTAAGAAGTTCCACCAGTGCACCTCCACCCTGACACTCCACCTGTCCTGACTCCTGATTTCGGGGCTTAACGCATCAATCCGAGCATCCTCCCTTTGCTGCTGTGGACAGAGGATTGCGTGAAGCCCGGGGTCATACCTGGAACGTTTTATAGAAGGTCTGGCTTATGGAGCTGGCCTGGCCAGGAGTCGGCCTGGGGGTGTTTTATGAGACGCACAAGAGCGAGCAGATAACGGGACAGGGGGAGGAGGCCGATGGAAACGCTCCCGGCTGCTCCGGGGCTGTTCTGCCGCTTCCTGCTGCGGGGGCGGTTCTGAGCCAGCCTGCATGACAGAGCTCCTGTTATTTTGAAACGTGGTGTACAGCAGATAAACCGCGACAAGGACCTTCGTTCCTACTTTCCCTGATGCCACCTACACTTTTCCTCCCACATCTGGCTCTTGCATACGGCAGAAACCTCTTGCTACCAACACCAAACCAAGTAAAACCGAAAAAACCCAGCTTTTTCTTTATACCTGACACCAGCTAGTGTTGTATTTGAAAGAAATATTGAGTTTTGGTTTTTTTCAATCGTTTCCCCTCAGTGCGAGGATTCTCCTTGGATAAGCAAAATGTCTATTTTCACACTAGATAATTGAGGTTTGTGGTGGGAGTGATTGCAGGGATGCACCGGTGCTGAGGTAAATGAGGTGCTGCGTTCTGCCTTGTAGCAGGGAAACAGCCCTGAACATCACCGGTACTTAACATGGACCTGCTTTGTTCATTAGTCAAAAACCAGATCCTTTGTCTTTATGTTCTTTATCATCATAAAGCTGCAACTTCTTGCTCTATAAGCCTATATAAATAGGTAATAAGACTTCTTCATAGGAGTGTTAGGGGGTTAAAAAATTGGAAGTGCCCGAAGGTACTTGGGGATGGGATAATTTGTGTTTGCTCGTTTAAATTGGAAGTGCTGCCTTTAGCACAGGTAATGGTGCCGATACACAGAATGCTATGGACTGTGAATTTGCTTTGATTTTTCTTTGTGCTGGGGGAAGATTAAACTCTTTTCGTATAACACACTCTAGTAGGTGCCATCCAGTAGCTGTCTGTCCTTTGTAAATTCGTGTAGTGTATCCCCTGACATTTCACACTCATCTTGTAGCTGCTCACCTTTTGTCTTCCAGTGTGTTAAAGCTTCTTTTTTGCTTTGTTTTTGCTTTTTGTCTCTACCAAATTGTTGCTTTTTCTCTTGGAGAAGCAACTGTCCCTCTTCAAATTGGATGCTCTTGCAGGTTGGCTGATTGCTTTGTATTCCATCGGACTATGAAAATCCTCCTGTTGAGCTGAAGGAACCGAAATCCTCGTTTAGAAAAGAGAATCGCAATTTCTTACTGCCTGCTAGAAAAGCTGTTGGCCTGCGCTTGCAAGTGACCTGCCAAGGATTTGAAAAAGAAAAATTAGGTTTTATCCTCTCTTTCTGGTTTTAAGATGGTGAAAGCTGGCATGAAAAATGGTGGTTTTCTGAGAGGGGCTTTGTCTGCCCTAAGCAACAAAAAAGAGCAAACCTAATCTTGTTTTTCTTCTTGGGTCACCTTGTAAGCTCTGGGATATATTAGCTTGCTATTGAAAAGAGTATTTCTTTCTTTCTGCCCCTTTATGTAAAGGAAATACATGCCTTGCCCACTCGATTTGCTATTTTGACATCTTCTTTCTGTAGTTCTGTGTGGTTGTTCCTTCCTGCTGCGTTTTGGGAAGATGGTGCTTGGAGATTGTGCTTTTTGAGGTAGCTGTGCTAGAGGCGCCGGTGGCACTTGGTAACCGGACATGGGGTGTCGCTGCTCCCCTGTCCCACCCCAGGGTTATTGCTCTAATAATCACAAATGGTGCAACCTCCGAATGCTGCTTCTGTAATTAAATAGAAAGTCTGTGTAACCTGTGAACAGCCTGATTTTAGCGAATACCTTTGCAGTCTCTAATGTGCAAAATATTACCTCCAACTGCTTAGTGGAAACAAAAAATCAGACCTGGTTTTGTGAAACTTGCTTTTCGGCTTCTTTTGATGAGACTGATCAAAGTTTGCACCCAAACTCATCTGTATGTCTGGGCCATGCTGTCTGAGTGAGGCCTGAGGGATTATGCGGGCAGAAGGCTGTTGTGTGTTATAATAAAAAGCTTTGTTTTGAAAACCTGTGTTTTTCTCTTAGTTTGCGGTTCCACGCGCTGGGTCTTTGATTTCCACTTTGTTTTGGCCGGTTTTGAGGTCTGACCCGGCGCTCGGAGGCCGGTGTGATTGCAGTGCTGGGTGCAGGACAGACGTTCAGGACTCTGCTCAGACACCGTCTCCTTCAGCCTCCTGAATTTTATATATTTTAACAAACAGTGGAAATTGAAGAACCAATGTACAGGTTCACCTCGCCGCAATTTTCCTGCTTCCATCAGCCCTGACCAAAACAGCGATGAGAAAGAAGAAACGTAATTGTAGCAAAATGTTATGTCTCCTTCATACCATAAACCCTGTACTTTAGCACAGATTGTATTGCTGGACTCAATAGTCCAGAAACATTGTCCTTCCATTTTTTTTCCACGCTGTCCCTTTCCTGCAAATAATATTTTCATAAGATGCAGTCTGAATTAATGCCATCTATATTTTTTATATGACCGGTTGTCCGTCTAGTGTTGTAAAATAATAATTGCAACTGAGATTGGGTTCATACTTCAGCATTCATGTTCAAAGAAAACGTTTTAAGGATTACCGAAAGCTAAAAGCCGGGAAGAGGGGAAGAGGCCATCTTGCTTTTGGGATCCTTCGGGCTTTGAGATTTTGGTTCACAGCATTTGGGTTTGGTTTTTTTACCTCATGTCTAGGGACATTTTATCATCCTCCTCTTTCCTGTTCCAAGCAATTACCATTTATTTTATCTTCAAGCAGCAGCCTGTAGCAATAAATTTTAGGAAATTCCTTCCCGCCCTTTATTAAGCCCTACATAATAGCTTCCGCTACTCACTCATACATTCATTAAGAAGAATTAAATGAGTGCTGGCGGCCATTAGCAGAGCATTTAATAACCTCTCCAAGGGAAGGTGCAGCAGATTGGAATAAATGAACAAGAGTGAAAACAACTGAAATAACTTCATGGAATATGCTCAACTAATTTGTTCGTTTAAAAAAAAAAAATAACTTATTTACACGAATGTAGCACTTTAAATGGTTTGAGACCCCTGGCTGAAGAGTCCCCATTGGGAAGATCCGCAGGCGGCGGTAGTGAGCGCTTGGCTGTGGTGCCTGGTGGGAAGGCTGGGGTTTTTTTGGGGAGAGAAAGGGCATTTTTGAATATTCTGCCCATTTCCCAGTTGTGGGGGCTGTCGGCAAGGCAGGGGGGTTGTCTGGCTGGGAGGAGCTGGACCGTAACCAACAGCTCATCCCATCTGGTACCAGCCACGTCCCATTGGGATGCTGGTGGTGGCCGGGCCCTGCCAGGCTGGGTTACGTGAACACGGGAGAGCTGTGACCAGGGAGCAAACCACCCCCCACACCAGTTCTTAACTGCTGCTTAAAGGTTCACTGGCAGCTGACGTTTGGCGTGTGAAGGATCAGAACCTAAACACCCCTAAATGGCTTTTCTGAAATAAAGATAATTTAGCAGGTATCACTGCCAGTAGTTTGCTTAGGAGAGCTCAGCTTGTGGAGCACTGGGACTACTGGGAGACCTGGAGTTCTGTGGTACCTGTGGAGCAGCTGAGGAGTTTCCCACTAGTGGGTCCCTTCCACTCCTGACAGTGTTTCAATGTCCATGTGCAGACGAAGGAAAGTCACTGGGACAGGTGTGGATTAAAATGCTCTTTTAATAATTTGTGAGGCTGCTTAGCTGGATATACCTTTCCTCTTGTCTTGGTGGAAAATAAGCAGAGTGTTAAGATGACACCAGCTGGTGTTTCACCAGCTTGCTCCTGTTTAGAATTGGAATAGCTGGGCGCTCCTGCTTAAAGCAAGCACTGGACACACGTGGAACTCCCAGTGTCATGGGAAATGTGTCTCAGCCTTGCTCAGCAGCCTTTAGTGCTCAAGGATCCGATCCTGCCGAGTTTAGCATGCTCCAAAGCTTCAGGCTGGCTTTTACTTGCAAAATTAAAAAAATTATACTAAATAAAAAGTGCAAAGACTTTACAGTAGCTGTTTTCATGGCTAGCGTTTCATAGCGGCAATACTGGCAACCTTAATTGCATTTTACTCTTACCTGTTTTAGTGGTAAAAATATTCACATGTGATTCAGGTGGTGTGGATGACGAGGTTTTTGTTGAGATTTTGTGGCTGCTTTTTCTTCTGTAGTCATTTCTGATCTCATTTGAAGACCTCAATGAGTTGAGAACAGTGACACAATAATTGCTGTTATTGAACCAAAGATGCAGTTTAAGACTTTTACCTGGATCGCTACATTTGATTGATACTTTAATTTGTTTTTTTGGCAGATGAAAGATAATGAGAATCAGTTGCAGTTGAAAATATTTGCAGTTATTATTTTTTCCCTACTTCCTAGTACATAAGCAAGTTTTCTGTTGTAAATTCTTCATTATATTTTAAGCATCAACAGTATACAAATGGAGAGAATTTGCACAAATCATTCCAATATGCAATATGCTGCTAATACGCTCAGAATATCTTATTCTAGTCTCTGTGCCAGATAATAGCTCAGATAATAGCTTTCAGACACGTTGTAAATAACATTGGAGATGGTACAACATTTGTTTTTAATGTACAAATGTAGATATACGAACCTGGTTGTTTGCATTGCTTTATAAACAGCTTAATCGCCTTTCATCTAAAGGCAGAAGTAACTCGGAGAGGGGAAGATTGTGATAGAGCAGATTGGTTTTGGATCTCTCTCGTGCTGTGATACGTGGACAACAAAGTGTTCCGAGCGGCAGAAATGAGCCTGCAGCTTAGCACAAGAGCAGGATGAAATACCCATGATGAGCTCATGTATTCTTATGGGGTCACTCCCCTGCTAGTAAATAGCAGCGTTGGTAATTCTTGCTATTTTTTTGCAAGTTTGCAGTATTTCTCAGTGGAGCCCTGGCTTCTGAAGGCAGGGGGGAGAAACTGAGATATTAAGAGCAGCCCCTGCCTCTGTCTGCAGTTTTCCCCACCGTTTTCCTCCTGGTGGGAGTTGATGGGACTGGAGCAGATCTTTCTCCATTTTAATCATGCTGGAAGCTTCTGTTCCAAATTTGAGAAACTTAGTTAAAGGCACAATGTAAACTGCAAATGGTTGCCCTGATGCTAATAAAAGCTAATAATTGTAATAATATCTTTATTGGTTCGAAACAATTCCCGGGTCCTTTCTTCCTTTCAAGTTGTCCAAGCCATTGAGCGCTGTGACATTTGATCGGAGCCGGGGCAGCCGCAGAGCCGAGCGGCAGCTTGCTAATGGATTTCTGATTGTTCTCCCCGTCCATTCTCCTCCTGATGAATGGCGCAGTCTGGGGAGCTGATAAAAACACTTTGCCATCATGTCATTACGTTTCTCCCGGAGAGAAGAGCAGATTTCCTCTGCTGTCCTGATAGCTGGCTATCCTGCTCAATTAGAGAGATTTCTATATGGAGAGAGAGGAGCAGCCTCCCTATTAGAAGCTGCAATTAGTCTTACAGCTTATATTAGGTCTTTCCTGGGCGGCTGCTGGAATCCCTGCTTTCTCTGGGGAGGCTCGAGCAGGTTTTCCTACCATCATTTCATTTTGTAAAAGCCTTAAAACCCCTGCGTTGCACAGCTGAGTGGTTGGGGCTTTCTGTGGGGAGGTGTGTGCTGGGGGGGGTGCTTTTCTGCCTCTTGAACAAAACACCTTTTTATGCCAGGCCTCTACGTTTTGGGCGAATGTTGCCACGTCTGCCTGGGGTCAACACGCTCAGTCCCCTCCAGAGCTGCCTTCAATGGGGCTTTTATGCCAGGAGCTCCTAAATGTGCTGCGGCTGTTGGTTTAATAACTCAGGTTATATGGGTTTGGGATGCCTGTTGTAGGGCTTGGGGGGGTGCTAATGGGGAAATTCAGGATGATCTTTTCATTTCAGTTGTTACAGGATAACAAGCATCTTGAAAAGAAAATAGCAGTGTGGAAAAACCCCTGATTAGGAATGATTCATTGCAGTATTTTTATCAACTTAAAACCAGCTTTTGCAGCCCCTTTACCATCTCTAACAACTTTAACCGGCTCATTCCTTTCCCTTGAAGGATTGATTCCTTTCCCACTGCTCCCGGTGAGCTGTGAAAGTGAATTTCGGGCTTTGTAATTAAGATACCTTGAGTTATTTCTGATTTGTCAACATGACTAATGAAAGGGGCTGTGCATTCTGGCTCCTTTCACTGCCGTGCTCTTGCCTGTGGAGGCGTTTTGGGGGTTTGCGGGTGTAAATCAGCGATGCGCCAGCCTGCAGACTGCCGCTGGAATGGCACAGCATGGCCCACCGAGATCCCCTCCAGGCTCTGCACCCGTGGATTTTGTTTTGTGGAAAACTCCAGGTTGATTTAAGCATGGGTTTTGAGGTTGTTGAAGATAGCTGATGATAAACTGTGGTGTAACAGACCTCCATGCTAAACATTAATAATGCCTTGCAGTATGTTTTATTCCCGTGCATCTGAGAAATAGCTGCTGTATGATTTAGCTTGTATTTCACTAGATATAACTTCTTCTTCCCCTCCCAGTTTTGGAAAAAATACCTAATGAATTGTTGGCTTAGTCAGCGCTGGTTTGTGGCTTAAAAGTTCAGACTGTGCATTTCTTTTCATCACAATCCCATTGTATTCCACAGCTACCTGTGTCGACCTGGTTCAGATAAACAGTATTAACTCATATTAAAACCCAAACCCCGTGTCCATGAGCTGTGCTGTCTTTTCCTTCCCTCTAGATAAGTCATCTCAAGGTTAAGTCCTTCCCATGCAGGCGGTTGCCTCTAGGGAGAGCTGACGTACAACACAGGAGCATCGGTGGGTTTTCAGAAACAATATTTATTTGTTGGGCTCATCTTCTCTTGACGAGAGCGTTGTTTGGTCAACACACGCTGTCTTTTGGTAGGATTTTGAAGTGATAACTCCCATTGTTGTAAGAAGCTTTTAAGCAAGAACTTTGTGCTTCCCTCAAATGGAGAAGGCCAGTTTATCTTCTCTCACTGTTACTCGCTTGTTTTGACTGGTACTCTCGCCATTCCTATTTTTCCTATTTACATGATTTTTCTGCCTCTTTGTTTCATCTCTAGTCTCTTCAGAAAACGCAAGCCAGCGTGATTTCCTGCAAACCTAGCACGGCTAATGGATCAGTTTCAAAGCCATCGGATCTGGCCCTACTGAGCGCTCCTCACGGGAGGGCCCATGTTCGGGACAGAATATCTGATGGTGTCACGTTGCCCAGTGCAGTCCCCGCTGAGATGTGCAGCTGGAGCTCTCCTCTTTACTCTTTTGTTTGACTCCATGATAAAAGCAAGTTGATTATTTTAACTTGTCATAGTTATACCCCCATCCTGTGGACAGGCTAACGCCAGATATCTGTACAGGCTTCCATTATCTCTTCATTCGTAGGGCAGAAAATGTGAAGAAATGTGCTGCTTTTTCCTGCGAATCCGTAACGCTTTGGTTTAGTAACTGGTTTGGGGCCTTGTTTGCTGTTTTAAGCGCAGCCATTTGGGTGTTTTCTTCTTTTTGAAAGGCTGCCAGCAAAACAGCATATTCAAATGTTTCCAAACTTTCCCGATGACGTAGAAAAGAATCGCTGTGC
Organism: Patagioenas fasciata; assembly: GCF_037038585.1. Lineage (NCBI taxonomy): Eukaryota > Metazoa > Chordata > Aves > Columbiformes > Columbidae > Patagioenas > Patagioenas fasciata. The sequence continues at coordinate 7,384,460 of NC_092539.1, forward strand.
CAGAACCACCAGGAATCTTTCTTATCCTACATGGTTTTTTTCTTTGATTACAGTCTTGCTGAAAAGCGGTGTTTAGGCAAACATTCCTCTTTGTGTTCCCCGGGATGGGCTGTCAGTTTGTTGGACTTCCAGCAGTCCTGTTTATTCACGTGTGCCTTTGGAAGAGTTGGGACGCAGCGGGTCATTTTCTGCCTTTGTTCACTTCTGAGCAATTAGAAAATAATTTATGGCTTTGTTTTTGCTTTCGAATCCCTTAAGAAAATGACGGCGTGGTCTTAACCCAAGAACTACGGCGCTGGGAGCTCTGGGGCGCTCTGCTGCTGATTGGGCCCTTCAGCTGTTCCTTAGAATTAAATGAATAATGAACTTTTGCATTCAACCAGAACTGGGTAAGTGGTAGAAGTGATGTATGTGCTGGATCCCTGCCTGGGAGCGGTCTGAAAAATCAAATGCAGTTTGCTGGCTGATGTGCACGAGTAGTTGTGCGTACGTGACATCATTAGTACTTCAGGGTCCGTCTGCCCCTACTACCAGGTAGTTGCTGCGTGTAACAAGCAATTGAGGTTTTTATCCTAACCCAGTAAAACATTTGTGTGGTGGATGCGGAATTAGCGCCTAGCTTTATTGATTATCTAATAGCCTGGTCCTTGACTGTTTAACCTGTTGAAGGTTAATTAAAAAAAGGAATGGCCAACACAGCGACGTTATCGTTAATCTGAGAGTGACTGGGCAGAAGCGCTTTGTGCGCTGGAATGGGTTTATAGGCCTTTTCTAGATTGCCTTCCCTCCGCCCCTGCTCTAGGCCTGGCAGTTTTTTCCCAGCTTGACATAAATATTTGGCTAAGGCTAAAGGGATGAACAGAATTACATACTATCAGCAGAATTGGAGGGGGGGAAAGAAGTTCTTCTGCCAATCACATTGGGTAGAGCAAAGACTTGACTTAATGCATCTTATTGTATTTGGCATATGCTAAGCAGGATGGAGATGCAGTGGGTGCAGGTCATCGCCCACGGCGCGTTTCCCAGGCTTTGGGAGAGCCCGTCATCCAGGAGTTTCGAGGCTGGAACAAGCGGCATGTGTCGGTACCCGCTCTGCAATGTGACCTCTGCCGCGTTCCCCGGGCTCATTCCTGGCATAACTCGGCCTCTCCATCCCCACCCCCTGTCCTGGCTGGGTCATGATCAGGCTGGAGAACCCTGGTAACCCTGGCAGCAGGACTGACCTGAGGCAAATTTAACTGTTTGCTTGGAGGCTGGAGATCGGCTCCCACCATGGCACAACAGAAATGCTGCGATGGGTGGGGGTGGCATGTAGAGATGGCTTTTGTCCTGTGATTTGGTATGTACCAGGTGTGCTAAACCTGACAGCCAGCATCACTGTCCCAGCAGCACAGAGCTCATGTAGCAGGAGAAGTGGAGAACACCTGAAAACCACCTGGCTGAGGCAATGACTGGCATTGAACTTTATTTATGTGGAAGAGAATAGCTAAGTGTCCCTTTGTGGGCTTACCAAGCTTTAGACCTGTGCAACCTCACTGTGTGAAGGTGCTTTTCTTAGGTAACGGTAGGGTAACCCCTTCCAAAGTAATTTAAACTGAAGAAATCCATAATGCTGGAGTGTTAGATAATGGGTTATGTGTCTTTATGTGTGACCTTTGGATCATAGCAAAATGACTGAGAGGCAGGACCTTTTGCCTTGGGTTTTCTTTGAGGGTGTGCTCATCAGCCTGAGAACAGCTGTTGGTAGGAGACGTAATTAAGGTTTAATCGGAGATGTCCATTAGGAGCATAGAGTGAGTAGCACTGGGAGAAAAGAAAGATGAGAATAAATTGTGAAGGTTTAAAAGATGAAGAAAGTTTAAAGAAGAATTAACAGAGAAATGGAAGCTGATGCAATATTGGCGCAATGGAGGAGCAAAAAAAGGGCTGAGGAGCCACGCTGGAGCCAAAGGGCATCGGAGGAGCTGAGCTGGCGGATCAGATCTCAGAAATACAATTGCCTGAATTATTCTGTGATGGAAGGGGAGCTGAGGAGCATCAGGGCATGAATTTGAAGAGCTTGGAAGTGAAAAGGGGTGTTTTTTGGATGACAGAAGTATAAATGGAAAAGGGCAGGAGGCCTGTTGGGGTGAGGTGACAAGGGGGAAAGTGGTTTGCTGGAGGGCCCTGCAGCTCTTGGAGCATGTGCAGTGATCCTGGTGAACGGGAGTGGGTGTTGAATTACCAGCAGAAATGCCCTGTATCCAGAATATCATTGTCAATCTGTCTTAGTGTCAGTGCTGTGTTTAAACAGAAGTTTACAGCCCTTGCTTTTGTCATGTCAGAGTTTCAAGGGAGTTTGTTTATGTCAAGCATATTCGTAGTGGCACAAGGGAGGTGAATTGCTCTTCAAGTGGTACGTGTCGCTGTGAAAACAAACCAAAACCCCACAAATCAAAAACCCTGCAGCCGGTCAAAAAAAAATAAAGCAGACCAGATTATCCTGGTGGAACCTGGATGAACAATCCTTTATCTTCCTTGTAGCTTCGCAGAACTGGAGGCATTGAGAAGGGCAGTGGCTTGTCCTTGGCCGGGTGGGAGGTCCAGATTGGGACAGATTGAAGGCCGGTGGCCATTGCAGATTGTCTAGGATGATTTGCCCTATCAATTCTAGCCAAAATGAAAACAATTCCCTTAAAATATTTAGACAGGCTCTACTTAAACATCCCCTGGAGTTTCCTTTATTTTAAACTGCATGACGAAATAAATTTGAAAATTCTGCTGTTGAAAGTGGAAGACTGCACGTTAGCAGTTTCCAGTGAATTTTCCAACTGCGAGCATGTGCATTTAGTGCCTTTGCATTTTCATCACGCCCTTTAGCGGAGTCGCTTCAAACTCTTTATGGAGGGAAGTGCCTTTTCCTCAGAATCCGGGAATATCTGAAATGCTGAGAACAGATTTAGTATCTTTTGATGAGAAGGTTACCCTGGTGCTTCAAGCGAAGTCCTGGGAGCTGTAAAAGTGCAGGGCTATTATGCTCGAGGAGCCAACTGACTTTCCTCTCCCCGTGACCTCCAGCAAGTCCTCAGACCTCTTTGCATATCATTCAACCCAGCTGGAAAACCTAAGTAAACAGCAGGAGCCTTGCTGGGAGCCAGAAGCCTCAACTGACTGAGTTATTCTGGAGAAATGGGGAAATGAAATAAGTCACGAATTAAAATCAGGTAAACAACATGTAGATTTGATTGTTTTAAAGAGAAAATAATTCTGTAAATATCCAAACCAGCTTTAATTTGGCTTAGTTTGAATGCGTGAAGTGATGGCTCTGTCCTACTTTACAGCAAAGAAAGAAATGAGACTTGCCGTTTCCCTTTTCATCAGACTGTTTACAGAGTGTGTAGAAATCAAGTTAATCAATATTTCTATTAGACACATGCTTGGGCCCAATGCCACAAGCACTCATTTTTAAACCCTTCAATCTTGTATCATTTATGGAGATTGTATTGTCAGAAACAGTGCTGTAAATAATTTATTTGGCTGCCAGTGCTTTTCTAAAGGTCTCTAGGCATGATGCAAGATTTCCTCCAGGAGCTGTAAAGCTTCCACATCAGTTTGCTATGGCAAAGAGATTTTTTTTTTCTGAAAGACAAGCAGGATGGTGGAAATGATTGGTTATTCAGGGAGTGGCTGGCGGCTGTCTCTTTTGCATCATTATTGTAATCTAGAGTAGTGAAATTATTGCCATCTCGTTGTTTTGTGGGTTGTGTGGAATGAGTCGAGTTTCTCGGTGTGCACAACCTCCTGAACCACAGATGTCCCTGTCCCAGCCAGTGTCCCTGCGCGTGGGTTTGGTGTGTACGTGCATGGCCAGGACGGTGCATACAGGGGGATGTACCCATGGGTGCACCAGTGACCTGGGGTGCTGGGAGCAGCCGAGGCGTGGAAGTGAAGTCAGAATCATAGCATCGTTTTGGTTGGAAAAGACCTTTAAGGTCATCCAGTCCAATTGTTAAGCCAACACTGCCAAGTCCACCACTAAACCATGTTCCTGAGAACCTCATTCATGCATCTTTCAAACCCCTCCAGGGATGGTGACTCCACCACTGCCCTGGGCAGCCTGTTCCAATGCCCAACAGCCCTTTACATGAATAAATTGTTCACAATATCCAGTCTGAACCTCCCCTGGTGCAACTTAAGGCTGTTTCCTCTTGCCCCATCACTTGTTCCTTGGGAGCAGAGCCCAACCCCCCCTGGCTCCAAGCTCCTTTCAGGTAGTTCAGAGATCAGAAGGTCTCCCCTCAGCTCCTGTTCTCCAGCTGAACCCCCCAGGTCCCTCAGCTGCTCCCATCACACTTGTGCTCCAGCCCCTCACCAGCTCCGTTCCCTTCTCTCAGCTCGCTCCAGCACCTCAAGGGCTTTCTTGGCGTGAGGGGCCCAAAACCGAGCCCGGGATTAAAGTTGCAGCACTTGGCCTTGTTGAACCTCATCCAGCTGACCTCGGCCCATTGATCAGCTGGTCCAGATCCCTCTGTAGGGCCCACTTTGGGCCTGCTGGGCTGCAATGAAGGTGTGTTGGTGTTGTAATAGGTAATATGCTTCAGCGTAGCAGACTGTGCTCTTCTAATTGTGTTGTGCAGCTACAGAAGTGTGGTTTACGCATTTGATGTTTTCCTGTCTCTCAAGCGACGCTGTTTCCAACTGGGCTGTCAGTTGCAGAAGAAACGTGGCACTGTCTTCTCTTTGTATTGTTCAGTGCGACTCCTTCGTGGGCTGCCTGGGTCTCCTCTCCTCAGCCATCCAGACGGATTGCGCTGGGTCTTCAGCCTGCGACAGAAGATTGAAATCTGTCAAGTTTCTGAAACTTTTCAGAGACGAGAAACTTTGCTAATTGAAGAGAAAACCCCGTAGCAGGTCTAAACAAACATCAGCTATGTATTGGGAGGCTTGCAAGAAAGTCACTATTTCCAATTTACTCTTGAAAATCTTCCCAGATCTTTAGCACTGTTATGGATTTCTGGGTAACGAGTAGAGAATACAAAGAAAGTTCCATGTAAACTGACTTGGTTTACTCCCCAAACAAATTAGAAGGCAAGTATCTAACAGCAAAGCAGGCACAGGCACTCTGAATTATCTCCACAAACTTCATTTGCTGGAAGTTTAGACCCAGAGAGCTGATTTGGCTTTAGTGACAGTATATCAAAGCTCTTCCTAAAGCACTGACAGCCTGTTGTCCAGAGACCACTCGGGTATCGCATGCTCCATCCGTCTGCTCCGCAAGTCTATATCCAGCGACGACCCGCAAAGATTGGTTGTTGCTGATGTAAATGTTAGTGATTCCTGGAAATGCCCCTGCATGCCCTGACCTTCAGGTACATGCAGAGAAGCTAACAACTTCAAATAATTAAGACTATAAGCAATTTACGAGAGCAACCCTGTCTTTTTGCTTGGAGGAATAACAGAAGGCGCAGCCTGGCTGCTGTTGTATTGCAGGTGGTTATTTACAGGTATTGGATGAAAAAATGGCTCCGGTACTTGGTATCTGGGTTGTGATGTGCCCGATGCGGCTGAGGCTCCTCCATCCCTGTGGGCACGATGTTGGTGCCGTTTGTGAACAGCGTGGCCAACCATGCTCCGGCTTCATCAAGAGATGAATCCCCCTAGATGTATGTAGTCTTAAAAATTGCCTTTTTCAGTTCTTTGGGAAGCACTAAGTGTAATAGTTAAAAATAACTTAGATCTCTTCATGTTAGGTATAAAACACTGCATTTTGATCCAATCTGTAGATTAAGGTGAGAGGTTGTGTCTTGCCTTCTTTCTGTTTAATCAAGCTCCATCCTTCGTTGGCCTGTCCCGTGTGCCTCTGTTTAGCCGCCGAGGTGGCTGTTTCATATGAAACAGTATCGTTAGACTTTGTCAGTGATTTTTGTGCTTCAAAGGAAAGGCTCAAACACTGAATTTATCAATTTTTTTACAGAAAGAACAACACAACATTTAAAGCTTCCTTCTTAGATAATTTTTTCACGGCTTATTTTGATTTTGTTGCGTGATCTATCCCGACATTTCCATCAGTGTCCTTAGGTACACAGGGCATCTTGGGACGGTGGACTTCTTGGTCGCATCCGTTCAGCTGATGGTGCATTTCTGGCTTGTGTTGTCCCAAGGCCGTGATGCATGGAGCCAGCGCAGCGGTTCGTCGCTCTGCCACTTGGTGACAGTCTTTCAAAATAAAACCAGCCCCGCCGAAAAGAAGGTTTGAACTTTGCTTCTCCGCAGCAAATCTCAGTGTAAATAAGCGCTCGTGTGTGAGGATTTATTTGTATGTGAAGCAGAGATGTAGATATCTAGCTGTGCGATGCCACTTTGCTCTAAACGCCACGTTATCAGTTCCTATTAAATCACTCTCTGGAACATCATTTCTGGTGGGGGTTTTTTGTGGAGCGATCAGGTAAATGACAGGGCTCCATCGCTGGAGCGTTGCTCGGGGCTTTGTCACCAAGGGTGACACACACACACATGTTCACACCTTGTGAGCAGCTTTTAAAGGCCGTTCATGCCACCTTGCTCCGTCTCCACAGATCCACACAAAAGCACAATCCGGGTGCCCGTGAGGTTTTTGCTGCTTTGTTCCAGGCAGTGAATCTGCCCTTTTTCCATGTGAAGAAAAGATGTTTCTAGGCATATTTCGTGGGTGGTGTCTTTCTGTGTGGTAGCTGGTTCACACCTAATAACTTGCAGCCAAATTTAACCCAGAAATGGAGGGAGAAGCAGGGAAAACTCAGCTGGTTTTGTTTTTCTTTGAAAAAAATCATATGTTATCGTATATGTTATCTGGGTTTCAAATGCAGTTCCTAGTAAAGGACAGTAGGTACAGGTACCGTGATAGAGACCAATTGCTATCAGAGCTCTGGAAGTGCTGAGATCCCACTTTGTGGGTCTTTTTTGCATTTATCTTCTGTGGTCAAAAAAAGCTGATGCAAATATTTGAATGAATTGCTCTAAGCTTACAAGAGATGTCTCACAATGTATCCTTTGCTTTGGGGGTCTTGCATTTTGAGAAGAAAATGACCACCATCATTTTTCGTTGTGCTGGGATTTATTTTAGCTTCCAAAATTGCAGATATTTGTTTTCTAACTTCCTTCTGCTTATTGCACATTTAATCCATTAATTTCACTGTATTTTGTCTTCTCTTTCTATTTAACACTAGTAAAATTCTCCCAGAATGTCAGAGCAGTAGGAGAAAATAAAAGAATTAGCAGTTTGCTCTTTTAGTGCCTCTGTACAGCAACACTTTAGCTGTTGAAACATTCATGAATCCATCTAGTATTGAGCTATTTCAGTGGATTTTGTGCTGCTGGTGCAAGGAGAACCTTTGTACAGACATAGTCCTGGAGCAGATTGGTAATATGAAGAATTTGGGATCAATTTAGCGGGGTTCTGAAATCTGGTGTGCTACAAAGTGAATTAATTTGTGTTGTGTTCAGTGCAGAATTGCAGAGTCGTATGGTAAAAAAAAAAAAGCGGTGCTTTTGGTAGTTGTTCTCTTTTTTTAATTCTAAATTTGCAGCTGTATCTCGGGATTATAAGAAGGAATTAATATGTGGTAAAGACCAGAGTATTTTCTAGAATAAACCAGTTGAATGGGGTTGCAGAAGGCAGCAGAGAGACTGATGGAGGACCCGCTCCTCGCCTAATGCAACTTTCGATTAAAACATCACAGCGGTAGTTTCCTTGTTGGATTTTGCTTGTTTCTCAAACTCCCTGGGCAGCAACATTGACGTTGTAGAAAATGATTTTCCATTTTCAGCGTGGTCAGCCCTCGGTTTCTGAGCAGGGAGTGCAGGTGCCCAAATGCCACCGGTGGGTTGAGCAACATTTCTGGTTCCTCACGTAGCCGAGGGCAGGGCTGCAAGCGGGCAGGAGAAATCCAACCTCCTGCCAACCACGGGAGCAACCCCTTCACGTTTCCACCTTGCTCAGTTGCAGATAAAAGGTCATTCCCAACACAAACTCTGAGGGATCCTTGTTTTTTTGCAACCCGAGATGCACCAACCGCTCCTGGTCTGTGACTCGGGAGGACGGTGGTGTCTCTGAGCTGTCTGTATGTCTCTAGCAGCAGAATATCCTCTGTCTGGGCAAAGGATACTGGCTGCAGTGCTGCTTCAGCTGCTGCTTTCAGTGTCAGCTCTCAGCTTCTGATTCTCAGTGGTTTGGAGAGGACAGAATTGGGAGGAGGGGCAGAAATCCTCCATACTCTGGATTTTGGCACGGCACTGGTGATAGAGGTTGGTTTTCATGCTCTATGTTTAAGGCAGGGCACAGTTCCCTTTTGTAAATCTTCTGATGCAGAGAGTAATAAACCCCACATCTTTATTGGTGAAGGTGTAGGATGCTTTTGAGCTCCATTTTCAACACAATAAAGTGTATTTCTGAGAGCTGTGGATTAGCAGCACCACAGGCACAGTCTGGCTTCCTTTCAGTAGGCTCACATCTAACTTTAAGTTGTAACTAATCAGTTTGGGACACTTGGCACATGACCACAGTCAGAGGACAATATATGGGGTTATTTAGATGGCTTGGTGCGCCAGAGAGCTGAATTTTGACTCCGTTCCTTTCGATCTCACTCGTGCGCTGGAGGAGCAGGGGAGCAGCTTCTGCAGCTCCAAGCTGGTGCGCTCCAGCTGACCCGAAAGAGCCCTCGCTTGTGTCAACACTGGAGACTCAACCTTCTTGGAACCCAGGTCCTGAAGGATAACATGCCATATTTTTCTGTGTTCTTCCTCTTTTCTGCATTTCCTGCAATATTAATAAGCCGTTTTGAAGTAATTGACATCGGTTTCCAATCAGCGCTCCCTCGCTGGCCGTGATGACGTTGTTTGGCCCGAGCGGCTGCCAGGTGAGTGAAAGTCGATCTGGAGTTGTGGAATGAGTGGAAATAATGTGGCCTGGGACATGTGTATGTAATTTGTTCGGATGATTCAAGCGAGAGCCATGGCAACTGAGATAAACAGAGGAAAAGATACTGGAAAACCAGCAGCGGCTTCATTTTAATAGCACGGCCTTTATTCCAGACAGCTCAGATGTTTACTAGAAGAGCTCCATCTTCCTGCGTGTCTCTTCCCCACCACCCCCATTGCTTCGCATGCACTTAGTCATGAGATCGGATGGCTTCTGGGGTAAAGCTCCGCAGGCCAAATTCCACAGTTTCTACTCGAGCAAAAAGCCATCGACTCTCTTCAAATGTGGGCCGCAGAACTTCTCTCCTTGTTTGCACATCTGTGATTCAAAGGACCTTAATAAAAACGCATTCTATTTGAGTTTGCTGTGGATCAAAACGTACTTTCAGATGATTTGGCCAAGCGTGATGTCTGAGCTAGGAATGTGCTTTTTCTAGAGATAAAACTACTGGACCAGCGCAGAGTCCGTGCCGTGTAAAGGTAATGTATGGAATGGGAAGAGCGGAGCGATGCGCGCCACCGCCGCTCTTCCCGTGTGAAGTTAGAGTTGGCTGATCCGTGGCTGTTGAATAACAAAACAGCTCTTGAGAAGATCAAGCACGGCTTCCATGCCAGGGCTCTACCACGTGCTTGGCAGCGGGGCCGTGCTGGTGTGTGGGCTCCTGGGCAACCCAAACCTCAAGCTGCAAGTGGAAACAAACCCAGCGAGAGCGGCAGCCGCCTTGTGCTGTGGAGAGAGGATTGGGAACCGGGACCTGAGCTCTGACTGAAGGGAACGACCCCGATGGCTGCGCTGGCTGCTCGGGGTTGTGTAATCTTGCGAAGGGCTCCGGTTGGGTATGTTTATCCCAAATCTCTTGGGGAGCTGGTGGTGATTCACCTCTCTGAATCACAGTTCCTGACACTTTTCAAATTGCTGTCCTCAGTGTGTCCTTGCTTCACGGACTGCAAATCCAGCCTGATTGGAAGAAAGCAGCTTTCCAGCAGTTTAAAAGCTGACCAAATTCTTACACCAATACATTAATCTTGCATCAGAGTTTTACCTCTGTGCCTCATTTTTCTCTGTTGCTTTAAGAGTGAACTAGGAAACACAAAGGTTTAGAAAAAGCAATGTAGCTGGCTGTAGAAATGTGATGAATATCTAGTAATTTGATTGTGAGAAAAAGCATGCTGTGTATAGTTTTCAGTTCACAGTTTTAGTGTATTTATCTGTTTAGAAAATCTACTCTTTTTGTCATGAATTGGCAGGATCTTCAGTTCCCTGTCGTTCCAAGATCCTGCAAATTCCAATTAAAAGAATCTAAATAAAGCTGAGCACACGTACACTCTAGAATACCTTTTAAACATGTGGTTCAGTATAAAACTCCCAATGTCTATACAGAAAACGCTAAGCTGTATGTGCTTTTTTTTTGAATGACTGAAAATAGGGATTAAAGCTGATTTTGCAAATATCCTCCAAGTCCTTGTTTTGCAGTAGGAATGGAGCCAGGGCATTATTTGCTGAACTCTTGGTCACTGACCATATAAATCCATCCTGCACTTCTCAGCATGTCCCTGCCCTGCTACCTGCCCTTCTGGTGGCCCCAACCTGCCTATTTGCTCCATATTCTCGGTCACAGATGCTCAGTGTCTGTAAGAACACTGGTTGTGTTACTCTGTGACGTGAGATGATGATGTTGGGTGCTGCCCGTCCATCCCCTGCCTGCCAGGGCGCAGATCTGGTGGTGCTGCCCTCGCCGACCCTGCAAACCGAGTCACAAACCCTCTGCTGCCAAAATATTTTGCATGTTGTAGAGAATGAAGCGTCAACAGGTTCGTCTTAAACATTTATCTTACTTATCTTGGCTTGAAGGGAATAAGCGGGCTCTCCAACAAGGGTGCCTCTTTCCTTAAGATGTGTATAATCGATGTTAGCGTAGATAAAACAAGACACTCGTCTTTGTCTCTGCATTTTTTTTCTCCGTTTCATTATTCAGTTTAACATTTTTGTGTCACATCCAGTTCTCTTGTCACAGTGAAATCTTTCAGAATGCATAAAAGCTGAAAGCTACAAGCAGAAAGATTTTTCAGCTGCCTTTGCTATCAAGCAGCAAACATAAGTCAGAAGCCCCATGTTTGTTTTGCTTTTGTTACCATTCCTGTATGAAAAAATGTGCATAAAAGGTCTGTTTGCAGTGACTGGGGGAGCACGAAGAGCTGAGCGAAGCGATTCACAAGGAAGAGATACGGAGCTCAGTCCTGAGTCCTGGAGATGCTGTCCCCAGCCCAGGGTTTTGCAGGTGTCTGTCCCTGTGGTGGCTTCAGGTCTCTCATAGAGTCCACCCACTGCTTGGCTTGTGTCCCCTTCGACATTCCCTCCCAGAACAGATATTCTTTCTTTACCTGCATGCCCTTGCTGGCACGTAGAACTGACAAACTGGGAACCAGTATGAACTTGAGAGGGATTTTACATTTGCAGGTGCTTTGAAAAGGTGCAGCTTGCGAGCAGAGGTTTGCATGGACACTCGGTGGCAGAACTGTAACCACAAACGCACTCGGAGAAGGTTCCGAGCTGGGCAGAACTGGTGGGCCAGCTCTCCTAGGTGTTTGGTCAAGGAGCAAAGTATTTTCCACAGGATTTCATAGCGAAAACTTCAGCTTTCCTAGAAGTATTCCCAAGGAGTGCCAGTGATTAATACATTTCCAATAAGGATGGGAACTGAAGCTTGCTCCCTGCTTCACGGAGTGATGCCCGCTCAGGAAGAACACCTGATTTATAAGGTTCTTTGGTGGCCAGTTTCTGACTGGAAATGTTTGGAGCCTGTTTTGAAGCTGTGCAGAAGGGCATGCTTGCGTCATCCAGAAAATGCAGTGAGTCAGTGGAGTCCTGAGGGAGCTGTAACAGCTCAAACAGAAACTTGGAAAATGAAATGGGGACGGATTTAAAGATACAGCGTTTGTGACCGCTGCTCTGGTTAGGGATGGTCTGCGTTCATCGAAGGTATTGGCGATGAAGGGGTTCAGTAAGGACTTCGCTGCTGTAAGTACAAGAGGAGCTGTAGAAAAGCGATCCACCCGGGGCAGGGTGTGGAACTGGAAGAGGGTGTTAAGCTAGTTCTGCTTGCCATTATACTCAGGATTTTGGTATTCAGGGAATCTCCATGAATTCTTCATTGATTTGTGTGTTTTGGTATGTTAATGAATAACTTATTGGGAGGGACAGGAAGGAAGGCGGGGGGCAGCCTCTGGGTTTGGCCCCCGCTCATCTTTTTCCTCAACGTTTTCAACCGCCCTCAGATTTGGATGGTTCCTGCAGCAATCTGAGCTGTGCTGTTGCTGCAGCCCAGCTGTCTTGGGATCCATCGCTCTTGGGCCATTTCAGCTGCCTCGGGAAGACAAGATTCTGTTAAGGAAGCGCTGTGTGCTTTGTAAACCCGTGTCCAGATCCTCACTGGATATCAGGGCTGTGAAGCACTTGCGGCTGCCACCTCCACGGGGGGTTTTGCTGCCAATGAACACTGCCATTTCTCTTCACATCCACCCACAGACAGGCAAAATGGGTACGGGATGCCCCCTTCCTTCAAACCACATGATGATTCACATTTCAGGGATTAGGTGTGTTCTGAAAACGCTTCTGGTTCCTATTGCAAGTGAAATTTGCAATACTGTTGGTGTGTTGGTTGTTTTGTTTGATAACTTTCCACAATGCCAACCACTGTAGCATTTGAGCACCTCAAAACCACAAGTGAATTAATCCTTATGATATAATTCTGGAGGCAAAAAATATCCATGAAGTCAAAGACAATGTCTTGTGCTTCATATATTCCCTATTGAATGCTTGTAATTTTTGCTTCAGAACTGAGAGCCCGTTTTCCTCATTTATGGGGCCAACAGGCTGAGGTTGTTCTCCCAGCAGAGGTAGTAAAACATTGCAAAAAAACTTGATGAGTCTCCCTTCTGGGGAGGCTTTTCCCCCACTGCAATTGAGTGCTTATAATGCAACTTCAGGTGCTGAACATTGTTGATTTCTGTCTGAGCACAACAGAGTAAAAAGCCTGAAAGTTGGCTGTGCCTTACAGGTAAGGTTGTGGCTTTTCCAAGAATAAAACAGCTGGTTTCTGGAGAGCTCAGAGTGAAGGAAAAGGAGAAAACCTGGCTTTTTGTGAGTGCGGCAGCTCAGTCTCCAGGCTCCTGGAGAGCGATGCCAGGGTGACTCGGTGGCTGTGTCACTTCACAGGGTGCTCAAGCGTTTGGAATGAACATTCCCGGCTGTCCCACCAGCCCGGACTCCTCCTGCTCTGCAAAGCTAAATACAAGATCTCCTAAGTCCCCGGGTTTGCTGCTGTCTCTCTGGTTTGCTTGTTTCAGATTGCAGATCATTGCTGGGCCTTCAGTTCCCCCGTATTTGCTAATTTGCTCTGAATATCCCCGTTCCTTGAGTTTGCTTCCATTGGGTCCTATACCAACCTACGTATTCTTCTGTGTGTACAGGCTCTTCTCACACTTTATCGGGAATGTAAAAATGTCTTGTGGCTGTAATGTGCATGCACATCAGTGTTGGAGTTCAGCTTTAACTCTCTTGCTGTAGCTATTCTGTTCAGACCATGAAAGCTTCATTAGTTCATTTTGATTGAAGAGGGATATGGTCCCCAGTAATGCTTATGCAAATTGATGACTCATTTATATCTTTAGAGTTTAATTTAAATACCTATAAAATTTTAGACTTGGGCAAGTAATTGAATCACAGTTGTGCAACTTCTGTGAAAGTTGATTTTTTTTAATACCCAAGGCCATATTTCAAACTCGTGACTTCATTGCCATAAAGCAAAGCTATTTCATTACATCATAGCTGTGCAATTTGACTTTTGATAGCTGACATTTGCATTTATATTGGATCCATTAAATATTTGTCTGCTTAAAAAGCAGGCATTGGTGTATTAGCATGTAAATGTTAATTTAAAAATTTGCTAAAATTGGTATTCTTTTGACCTTCTCACTGGTAGTTTTGTTGAAAACAAAAGTTTTCCGTTCTATCCTCACACTCTGATTTCCAGACAAAAATGATGAATGATTTTTCTGCCTTTGCAGCTGCTGTATTTGATTGCAGTCTGACTTCATTAGTGATACACACGGAAATACTTCTGCAGTTAATGGGACGTTATCACATCCCCAGCAGGTGACTGAAGCCGTACTCCCATGTAGCTGCTCTGCCTGGTGTGGTGAGCAGGAGCTGAGGGCATTTTCCCCTCGGTGCCACTCTCCCCCTTTGTATAGCGATATCAGCTCACAATTTACATTGTCTAAATAAATACTTGAGGATCTTAGCGTCCAAGATCTGCTGCCATTCACTTTGCTTTGAGGCACCGTGGTTTCCACACTGCTCTGATTAAAGTTGAATTTCAGATAAATTGGATGAATCGTGCGCGAATCCTTAGGGATGAGAAGGGATCAACATATATTTGAAACGGTACAGTGTGTCAGTCTCTTACAAGATACTTGTTTGCAGGCTTTAATATAAATGGTGAATATTTAGGTTAATATTTACTATCCTTAGCAATGGCCGAGCTTCCTCTGAGCCCGCTGGAGGGGGCAGCACCAAGATTAACAATGTTCTCTTGGCACTGTACATCCTGGAGATGTAGAGTTAAATCCTCGCTCAATCTCACCTCCTCACTAACACCTCCGTGCCATTGTTTATTTATATTCGAACCATAACCAACAATAATTGCCCAAATTTTGTAAAATGGCAATTTTTGCACATTCAGCCTCAGACGGCGTTTGACCCTTAATACAGATGGTTTCACTTAATATATTTTGTTTAAACAATCCCTGTTCCTGGAAGTGGTTTCAGAATAGGCTGTTCCTCGTTGCTGTTCATGTTTGCTTTTTCTGATGATATTATAAAGAGAAAGCGGATTCAGAAAAGGGCAGTAATCAGTGTTAACAGGCGTTTGTGTGAGCTGTTGTATTTTCCACTTCAGTTACTGCAACTTTGTGACTCCTCACAGCTTTACAGGCTGAAGTGCTTTGAAGCACTGTTGTCATTAGGCTGTAGAACTCACTGTATTTCTGTTATTCCTCCGTCTGTGAGAGACCTTGGGGAGTCCCAGCATGTTTATGTTGTCATCTGAGATCTCTGATTTCTCCTGGTTTTCCCCATGAGATAGACTCCCTGGTGCTCCAACGCACAAAAACCTTCTCTTTCTCGTGTCTGTTATCCTTGGGTCTAGCTCCTTTTCGGTGACATTCGGTGACAACCAATGATAGGACAAGGGGTATTGGGTTCAAACTGGAACACAAAAGTTTCCACTTAAATTTGAGAAGAAACTTCTTCATGGTGAGGGTGGCAGAGCCTGGCCCAGGCTGCCCAGGGAGGCTGTGGAGTCTCCTTCTGTGCAGACATTCAAACCCGCCTGGACACCTTCCTGTGGAACCTCAGCTGGGTGTTCCTGCTCCATGGGGGGATTGCACTGGATGAGCTTTCCAGGTCCCTTCCGACCCCTGACATTCTGGGATTCTGTGGTTCCTTTTCATGTCTTAACATTTCTGCATGTGCAGGCTTTTCGCAGACTGTCGTGCTGTTGATATCGAACGTGCCCTGGGCGAGCTGTGAACAGCCGGCATCAAGTTCAATGTCAGGAATCTTTCTATGCTGCCCTCTGCCATGCTGTGAGGCAGCTCCGCTGGATGGAGTGAACCAGTGCTCTCCAACGACCTGAGAAATGCGGTTTATAAACCAGAAGGTGGGGTATTGGGCGTATATTTTATTTCTTACACTGGGAATAATAAGCAATTAGTGCCATGGAGCACCAGACACTTCACCTGCATATGTGAAGGAGGCTTGAGAGGAGATAGGGAGGGTGGATAAATACTGCAATTCAAATCAAGTGATTGTAGATGTTTTTATGTAGCATCCTTTACACTTATATAAACGCTTTTTAATGGATGTATTTAGAAAGGGCTTCTACTTTCCTAAAAGAATGTACTCCCCTGTGCATGAGGTAGTGAAGACTTGATTGCTCATCAGAAGGCACCATTGTCCATTTCTTTTGTTTGTTTGGGGTTTTTCCGTGTGTGTCTTTTTGTTTGTTTCTTTATTTTTAAAAAACATTTACACTTGTTAGAGTGTGAGGAAACGTTTACACTGTGTGAAGGTTTCTGTCCGTCAGTATTGAGGCTGTTCAAAAGTAACTCTGTTTAAGATTAGATCCGCTGAGAAACGGGATCCTTGCAATTGAATCGATCCCAGTCTCCTGTTGCTCCGTGTGTTATTATACTTTAAATCTTCTGCATTTCAGAAAATGATTGTAATTTTTGCTGAATTCAATGCTGAAACAGCTTTGGTGGGTGAGGACCAGAGGAAAGGTGCACGGCTGGGTAGGGAGCCCTGAAAATGGGAATACTACCGCCAGACCTTCTGTGTGCTGTCAGCTCCGAGGCAAAGGGCTTGATTTGCTACTAGGTTTGATGGATTGTTTGTTTATTGATGGACTATTATTCATGTCTGCTATGTATGGAATTTTTTTCTTTGCTTTTCAAGTACTTTGGGGATTCCTGTACCTGTGGCAGCAGCAAGTGTGCTGGACACGTTCCCTGAGCTGTGCCCAAGCCACTCTCCCGTTGGGAGAGAAATTCCCATAGGGCTGCACGGCTCTGGTGGGGAGAGCAAGGAAGAGAGAAATTTCAGCTCTTCCAGCAGTATTAATTCAATAGCTGATGCACAGAAGGTTTTTCACATTGCCCAGGGTTCAGGTGCTCAGTACAGGTCGATGTTCCCGAGCTGTGGATGTGGGGAGCGGCCAAGCGAGGGTGTTTGCTGGGATGAACCTGCCTCCTCCATCCTCCTCCTCCTGCTGGGTCTGGTTCAGTAATACTTGTTTTCTTTTCTTCCTCTCCCCTTCCACCCCCTCCTCATGTGTAATTTGAGCTCTTAGGCCTGGTCTTCTGCTTTGGCAGATTTTTTTCAGCTCTTGAATGGAAGGAATTAACCACTTCGGTGCTGTGGGGACTAAACCATGTTTTACTGGTGTTCCTGGCTCTTCTGTGGATGTGCTCAGGGTGACACAAGATAACTCATGAGCTCATCAGCGTCCAGCTCCCCATTTTAACCTCTTGTTTTAACTTTATTTTTCCATCTCCATTTCCTTGCCCTTTCATTTAAAAGAAATACGGAAATGCTCCCACTCAAGATCTGAGTCAGTATTTGGCGAAGAAACCTCTTTAAAATGTATTTTCTGATCCTTTCCAAGTATGTATCTTTTCTGATGGAGCCCTGCCTGGCTCTGAGCCCGCTCTGCTCTGGCACAAAATACCGCGCCTCACTGGGATCCCTAATTCTCCCTATTGCACAGAACCTCTCAGCCCCCACTCCCTCTTTTACAACCTTAATACACTGACTTGAGTAAGTAGGAGTTTCTTTGATTTTTTTGTGTGTGTTTTTAAGGTAAGTTGCTAATTTTTTCAGATCTGAAAAGTGCAGGTTTCTCTTTGCCTGCAGATGTTTCAAAAAGTGTTCAGTGGAAGACACCCAAAACTTTTCCGGTGGTTTGTGAAGAGCCCCATTGGACTTGGATTTAACCTTACAGGCTTCAAACGCCAATACCCAGGCAATTCCCTGCGGAGCTCACAACCCATCTTGCTTTTTGGCATGAATATTGTGAAAACACACCACTATTGCAGAAATTTAGTGCTATCCTCTGCCTTGTTACTACCTTACGAAGGAGGATTCTCTCCTGTTGCTTGAAAGGAATCGCAAATAGTTGAACATCCCCTCTCTGAGATCCCACCACTTCTCAGCCTCCTCCTGCACTCATGAAAATGGCAAATAACAAACATCTGTTAAATCATGGGGAAAAAAAAAAAACCAACAAATGCACATGCTGTGTTGCAAAATCCTTTGTTTTTCTGTTGATGTGTATGGTGGACTTTTTGTGACCTGGCTTTTTTGTTGTTAAGTTTCTTCCTGTGAGAGTGGGACTCGCTAAGTCCAAGTGCCACAAGTGTTAATATTTCATTGTATGTGCAGATATCTGTTCACGCTGTGCTGGATGGTTTCTGAAGACAGGAAGGAAAACAGTGTTTGCCCTCAGGTGTTAACCAACCTTTGTTCAAATCGGTGCGTGGCGGTTTTTTATTTACAATAATGCCAATCCTCGACTGATCAGATTAGTAGCAAGAGGCTTTTGTTTTTAACATGCTATTTTAACTAGCTATTGTGAATCCGTCAGCTGAGTTTTCAGAAGAGCTTCAATAGAAAGGTAGAATAATGGTCTCTATGAAAATATTTTGTACGTGAGCTGGAAAAGAAAGGCAGAGATGTCTATATAAAATGGCAGAAGAAAAGAGGCAAAGGCAGCACTGAGTTCTGAGCTGGGGCAGAGCTGGAGGAACTGGGATGACACAGATCGTGAGGGTTCATCTGGGCTGAGCCGTAAAACCACCCCAGCCCTGTTTGTCTGGGTGTGCGTTACTAATGCCACTGGTATTACCGACTCCTGGAGGTCACCAAATACGCATCTTGGTGCTTTGGGCTTTCTCCTTGGGTGCATGAACAAACTTGGAAAGTTTTACTGGGCTGCTGTAAGTCATTCTATGCGCAAACACCAACAAGGGCTTTTCTCACCCTCTACCTATTACGTGGCAGGTACTAGTAATAAATCACATACATAATTGGCTTTTTGTGTAGTGCTGTCATTGGTGAGAGGAGAACGTGGGAGTATCCTGGCAGACTTGTTTTCACTTGTTCTCTGGAGTAGTTACAAGGTGTCAATGAACAACTATTGAGACAAGAGGTGACTGACTCAAGAGACAGTTGTTTAAATCTGAGGTGGCTTTTAATGGGACGTGCACTCAGGTCTAACCCTGCCAGTCTAGGACTCTCCTTCTGCCGCACTCTCTTTGACATACCATAGTAAAACTTAATGTGCAAGACCTACTGATTGTACTAATTGCAAACAGTTCTACAAATCTCCACCAGACAGTGTTTTGTGCCGCATGTGCCAAGAAGGTAGAGTTAGTAGCCACGATTTTAAAGCTGCTAGTCATCTCAATCTAATACCCATCTAATACACACCAGTATCTTCCAAAAAGTTTGGTATGTTGTACCTAAGTGTGGATGTAGGCATTTAATGGTGGAGGATCTGAAAACCCAAAGGGAAACTGGGATCTGTCAGACAAAGCTGGACCAGCCCCTAGGAAAACAGTCAATACTGCATTTGCTGCTGGATCAAAGCCCAGCTTTGTTACAGCTGTGTCTGCAGCACATGCTGTGGTCATTCATGGCTTTCAACATCGGCTGCTTTGATCATTTTCATATACACATATATTTTTAATCAGGTAATGGTGTTAGAATGCGTTATCCCACTATGTGAAAGATGTCATCAGAAGAGAGCTGTGTAGTGTGGCAGCGCTCTGTGGCACAGTCCTATTTTTAATCATAAAGATAGTGACCTGTCAATGCCCAGAATAACATGTAAACTTATCACTTACTAAGACGAATGCATCTTACGAATGATTGATTCTACTTTTCATTGCTCCAAATATCTGGAGTCAGCAAAGTGCTTTACAACCTGCATTGAGTTAGTCTTGAACACCTGTGGGGATATTCTCAGTTGCATTTAAAGAAGAGCAAGATATGGCCCAGGTAACTTATTACTGTAAGCAAGAATCTGCTCTTTTTCTTACTCCTTTGCTTTCACCACTGGTTTGTGCTGCTTCTGTTTCAAGTGACTTTTTCCATCCGCAAACAGCTGAACGTGCCCCTCAAAAAATGCCCAGCGTTTGGGGCTTCAAACTCTGTTAGCTTTCTGTGTTTCAGATTTTAAACCAAAATTAAGCTCTGCTTTTAAACGGGCGATGAGCACTCAAGCTGTTTTTAATGGTATCGCAACAGAATTCACTCCAGCTGCTAACGTGATGGGGTTGTGCCAAAACTCACTTTCTGCTCGTGGAGCCCGGTCCTTTCGCTGCCACTGTCGCGCGTGTGTGCGATCGCTCTCTTTTGGAAAACTCTGTCCCCAAGTTTTGGGTAGCTTTAAGAAAGTAAAGAACAAGAAGCTAGAAGCAGCTCAGACATGAAGGCAGTTGGCTAAATAAGTTTACGCTGGTGTATGAGCATGAACAATAAAGGCTAATGGATACTGCATTGCATTAGCAGGAGCAGAGCCAGCGGGTCGAAGGAAGTGATTATTTCCCTCTTCTTGGCGCTTGTGAAGCCACATCTGGAGTGCGGCGTCCAGCTCCTCCTTCCCCGGAGCAGATGCTGACACACTCGGGGGCCGGAGCCGCCGGTGCCCCCCGGGCCGAGGGGGCTGGGGGTGTCCCAGTGCCCCCGTAACCACCCAACCGGGGACCAGAGAGACTCTTCCCAGAGATGCACAGCATGAGGAGGAGAAGCAACATTCAAAACTTGCACCAAGGCAAATCTGGATTGATATAAGAGGTTAAAAAGTGTTTCAAGCTGCCCAGCAGTCTCGGTTAAAGTTTAGCTGCAAAAAGCCTGAAACAGCCTGATGTGCATAGGTGGCTGCCCTCAGAGTGGGAGGTTGAGCTGGGGGCCTGAGGCTGCTTCCAACCAAAATTGCTTTGCTCTTCTGCAACAGAAGCCGAGTTGAAGGTTGCAGGAGCCACTCTGTAGTCCAGAAGTCTTTGTGCTTTTCATGACTGATTTCATTCTGAGATGTGTGTATGGCAAACAAACATGAAAGGGATTAATAGATGTCAGCCATAAGAGCGGCAGAGTTCGTGTGACACTACCAATATGGCTTTTATTTCTATATCTCCAGTTAATTCCATGGCGTTTTCAGGGTCTTTGCTCGAAGTATTTACAGCCTAGTTTGCCATGACACAAAAGAGGAAACATTGAAGGATGAAGTTTGTAGCAGAGGGACCACACAAGCTTGTCTGTGTGGAAACATAAAGGAAATTAATTTGTTTATCTGCAGAGGAAGTTATCCCAGGGTAGCTCTTTGTGTTTGACTCCCCGAGTGGATGCCTTTCTCTTACACTGAGGCTCTTCTGCAAGCGGGTTAATTTAATTTGAGATGAGGCATTCTTCTGCTGGAATAAGAACCCCAGGACTTCATCAGGAATGTAATCCGCATTAATTCTGCCAGCGCTCATCATATTAACCTTAATTGTGAGGGCCGGGTGGTGTTCCTGGGGGGCAGCCTTTGTGCTACCAGGGGACGCTACGGGGATTCTGTGTCCCTACAACCACACTTGGAGGAGAAGCGGGACGGGGATGCTCCTCACATGGAAAAGAAGTTGCGTGCAAGATGCCTGGGCTGTTCTTACCATGTTACTTCATCCCAGTTCCCTAAACATGACACTGGGCCTAAACATGTGATGACTGAGCTCCTCCTGTGATTTATATAACCTTCCTCCTCCAAATCTGCTTTTAACTCTTGTTTTTTTCATTACCTCCCAGTGCAGTTCTCTGCGGTTTCATCTGAAGTTTGGCACGCAAGGAACCAAGGAGATAGTTGGTTGGTTTCTCTTGAAACTCTCGTACTTCCATAAAATAGAAACGTTCCTCCAAAAGTGGAGAGAGGAAGGGGGAGAGTGGGGAGAGTGGCATCGTTCTCCTTCTAATGCACATGCAGGCTGCCAGAGGTGGGGATCACATCTGTAGCCTCATCTTTTCTCTGGACAAAGGTGAGGAAGTGTTTAAGTTCTCTCCCTGTTTCCTGCTTTATTAAATGGGGAGATCCGCATTCATCTTCTCTGAGAAAAAGCGTGAAAGCACTTGGAACATCGTGCTGTCCTCAACCGTGATTATTTCTCTGCTAGAAATGATGTGACTTGTGGTAGTTAAAAAAAACGCAAATGCTGTTATTGCAGTTCAGTATGGGTTGAGAGACCACGGATTTCTTGCCAAGCTGTCTTTCAGGCGTACAGCCCCCAGTCTGAGGCAAAGTAATGCTGTAAAATAATGTTTAAAGAGCCTGAGCAATGTTTGCTGTTTCGAAGGCATGGTCCTCAGATGCTGGAAGCACGCGGAGTTTCCCCCAAAGCATTCAACGTTTGAAAACGTTGGAGGGCAAAAGAGCGCTAGCTAGTCCGTAACCTTGCCAAAACAAACTGTCAGATGTGGAGAGGAGTTTGCAGAGACAAAAATGAAGATTTGCTGCTTTGTTGATCCCGTGTGTGACACACCAAGCGCTCCACACATTGCGGAGGGGTTTGGGATGGGGTCGGCTTCCCAGTCCTTTATCCCCAGCCTCTCTGTTTTGCACCCTGATGAGCTCGGCACGCTTGAGCTCCTCTTGCTCTGAGCAGCAAAAGCACCGCAAAGTTTGGGAAATGTAAAGGGATTTCTGAGTGGAAAAAAATTCAATTGTATACACACCCAATTTGCTGTCTCCTTTATGTATACAATATGTATACACACATACAGAATATAAATAAATACAGGGGAAGGGATGGTTGTTTTAAAAGGAGACACACAATAATGCCAGAAAGCACTCTATAAAAAATGCAGAACTGGGCAGTTGTAATTAACGTGTAGCCTTGAGAAACCTGCAAGGGAAAGGCACAGTTTGCAGGGGGAAAGAACAGTGGGTAGTGGGACTTTTGTGCAGACTTTTGTGCAAGGGCAGTAGTACCCTGCAAGTGTAATTGCATCAGCTGAGATTTGAATCCATTTGCCTGTAATTGTCACAGTGATGCTACAACTGGATCTCCTGGGGAGTACCCCCAGCTCCCCAGCAGGTTTTGTGCTGGGCTCAGACGGGCTCAGCTCTCAGTTCACTTCTCTCTGTTGCAAGTCGCTGTGAAACAACCCGCGTCTAAGACTTTTGAGTATCGCCTACAACTCGCTTTACCAGAGCCGTGCACAAGCACCACAGCAGCCTTATCCCTTAATCCTCCCCTTCCCTGCTTCCCAAACCAACAAGGGCTCTCCCAGAGCTGGGAAACTTGTTGCTTTTCCACCCCGGCGCTGTGCGAGCAGGCAGGGCGCAGGCAGGAGGAGGGTTAAGGAGCGAGGGCGTTGCTCGCCCGCCTGATGTCATGGAGGGAGGCAGCGGCTGAAGGGGCCCTTTGTTGGCAGCCCTGCCTGCACCCAGCCCTGCCTGCACCCAGCGCCGGCAGCATGCGGGCAGCAGCCGCTCAGCGTGGCCAGCGCTAACTCTGCCCAACTTGGATTTGCTTTCGTTCTTCTTTTTTTTTTAAAAAAAATATTCCCCTTTTTTTTCTTTTTCTTTTCTTTTTCCGCCCCCTCCTCTCTCCCGCCAAAAGAGTTGGGAAGGAGGGAAGATGGCTGGAGTTCACTCCCCGCGAGAGGAGACGCGGGGCCCCAGGATTTTCCGCCTCTCGGGCTCGCCCTTGTAATGGTTTCAGAGCGCTGGATTTCTTAGACTTTTCCTGGATATTTTCTCGTAGACTTGCCCTGGATAATTTCTTTAAGACTTTTCCCGGATATTTTCGTTTAGTCTTCCCCTGGGTATTACATTTTACACTTTTCCTGGATTTTTTGTAAACTTTTCCCGGAGCTTTTTTCTTTTTAAGACTTTGCCTGGATAACTCGAGAAGAAGCTTGAAAGAGGACGGGGGTGGGAAGGGAAACCAGACAGCTGAAGCCAAACTCTAACAAATGAAAATGTTGGAGATTTGCTTGAAATTGGTGGGTTGCAAATCGAAGAAAGGGCTTTCCTCCTCCTCCAGCTGCTACCTGGAAGGTGAGTACCCAAGGGGACCTTGGTTGGGATGTGTCCCTTCGGCAGTTCCCCAAGTGACACGGCCCGACCCTATCGCCATCCCAAACACAAGTTTTATCCCTCGCTTGCAATTCGGGGCCAGGCTTGGGGCGATGTTTGGTGCCAGCCAGCTTTAGGCTCGGCTCTTGCGTGCGGGGGTGAGGGTGTACGCGGCATCCAGACCCCAGGTGACTTTCATTAACTGCAGTATACAAAGGGAGCGCGGCTCTACCATTTATGGTTGTAAAATGTCAAGTGATCTTATTGCCGAACCCATAAACAAAGCTGTATCTTCAGGCCTTGGCTTTATTTTTATTTTACCAGTGGAGGGATCTTCCTTATTTTTGATGTGAGGGGAGGATGGTAAAACCTACTCCAGGCTCGGGAAGAAAATTTAGATGAGTCTATCACTAAACTATTTTCAGCTTATGTTAATACGTATTAATCTCTTAGTTCATTTGGGTCGTCCCCTTGTAAGTTTGCTTTCAATAGGCATTCATTTAACTGATTTTTCTTCATGTTTGCTTTTAAAAGGCGATTTTTGAATCAAAACTCTGGTTATTTGGAGACACTAAGATGTTAAACACACGGGCCCAAGTAGTTCAGATTGAAAGCCTGGGTGACAGAGCCCCTGTGCCGAGCTGGGGGACTTTGGGCCCAGGTCGTGCTCGATAGGAGCTCGAGCAAGTTCTTCACCCAGTGTGGCTTCAGACCCAGCTGCTTCAACTTCTTTTGTGTTGCTGCATGTTGCTTCAGTAAAAAATAATCCGCATGCCAGGACCGTGCCAAGTCGTCAAATCAGAGGCACGAAAGGCAGCAGCTGATTTCCTGGGGCCTATCGCAAGTTACTCTTGCTCAACTCTCGAATATTTAGTGGAGAAATGGTCCTCGGAAATTCATAGGCTAGGAATCTCAAAACCTACAAATGGCTTCTCGTGGCAAACCCGTTTGAAGACATTTCGGATCGAGAGTCTGTATTTATCAGGCGCATTTAGTGGCTCTGAAGAATTTTGTGTTGTCTAAAATCAAAGAACGGTTTGCAGAGGACTTTTTTACTTATTTAAAGTTTCAGAAACCTAAGGGTGGGCGGATGCATGTTAATAATTTCAGTCTTTCCTACATGACTGAGTTCTTCTGTGATCTTCCAGGTGTAGCAGAGCTCAGTCTGTGTCTGGTTTACTCGGGCCAGGCCGTGTGTTGAGGAGGAGCCCTGAGCCAGGCCGCTCCGTTCTGGCCAGTTGGATCTTTCAACACGGCCCTGGGGGAGCAGGCAGAGCTTGGGGCCTCTTCCCTGCTGGAATGAATGCTATGGGATGATGTTACAGCGGTGTTAGCCCGACTGTTTGTGCAAGTTTTCCCTTTTCTGTGTGTGTGAGCTACAACCACTCCCCCTCCCCAATTTGCAATGAAGTTGCATAATGGGATTAGAGCACAGTTTGACTTGCACCATATAGGTAGTATCCAGTTAACAACATGATGGTTGACACACTAAATATTGTAGTATTTCTACCTTCAGCCTCCCTGAGTCTGTGGCTGTGCATTTATTTTTTATGGCGGGATAGGAAATAAGCATGGAAACAACTTTTAAATTCTCTTCTATCAATGTAGCTCAGTCCCATTCTCAGCTCAGTGTGGGGCAAAACTGAAGCCAGGACCCATGCGGCATGTTGAAGGTGAGCAAATGTGGCAACCGCAATCTTAATGTAGGCTACTGTGGGTCTCTTGCAAAGCAGGGGGAGAAGTGAGGAACTATTTGTTAAGGACATTTGGAAAAAAACCAAACCAAACCAAGCAACAAACCAACCAAACCAAACCACCCAAAACACTTGTGTTATTCATTTCTAAAGCTGAAGATCCCCACTTAGTATTCCTAGGCAGCTTTCCTATTAAAATGGTGGTGATATTGAAAGCCCTACTGAGGACTCTTCAGAAGAGTAGTGGTGGCTTGTCCCAAACCCTTGTGCTTAAAGGGCACAAGTGAAAATATCCTTGTGTTGTTACCCTGAGGAACATAACAGGTTTTTACATCTGGGCTGGTTCATTTTGACAGCATCCCCTTCAACTTGCAGTCGTGCGAAGGCCGGCCTGATGGTTTGGGAGAAAGGGGCAGGGTTGGGACAAAAGAGGGAGACCCTGGGTCCCTGTGAGCCACGTGTGGTGGCCAGTCCAGCCCCACAAACGTCCCACACCCCCAAAAGGACTGAGCAGATGATGGTGACACCACTGGAGGATTTCTCTCTGCTCTCTTTGCCTTATTGCAGGGGAAGCTGTTGAGGATGTGAGAGGAAAGCTGAAAGTTCCTTCACTATAGTAAACTATGAAACCTTAACCATAACTGCATAAAGGATGGAAGGTGCATTAGTTGTGTTGAAAACCAGTTGCAGCGTGGAAGAGAGATTAAATTGTTAGTGTGTAGGAATGAGGATTTTTGGTGAGTTGTGTTTGTGGAGGGATAGCAGGAGCTCCATCCCATTGCCGAGCACTTTGCTCTGTGCAGCCAGGCCTGAGACCTTTTCTTAACTTGATCAAAAAGAAGTTCAAACTAGTTCTAACGATTACCGAGATTTCGTATTGGTGTTTAAGCTGGCCGTTTTCTGCCCTCGTTTCTCTTCCCACTAGTAAATATTATTCTAAAATGTGAGAGATCTGAATTTCTCTCAACTGCTTTCTCCTTTCTGCCTTTGCCAACCCGAAGAATTCCTCGCCCACTTCACACCAAGAAAGGGTAAAGAGTAGAAGAGAAGAGGCACAGCATGTACTGCTGCCAATCTGATCTGGAAAACAGAACGTGTCCATGTCCCAAATAGGGGCTGGAATAGTCTTGCTGCCTTTTTGGGCTTGCTCTGCCACCAAAAGGCAGAAGCCTTGTTTAAAATCCATCAATGTTCTCAGTAAAGTTTAAAAACTGTTTTGGGGGCACTAGTAAAGCCCTTTGTTTTCTAACTGAAGTGATTTCTGTCCCGCCAGCTGTCAGATTGTCTGCGTGTCCTGTTACAGTCAGAGGAGCCTGGGGAGGAGCAGCAGCCCGTGGCCGATGCCCGTTCCTGGAGAGTTTCTTTTTATGCCTTTGGGCATGTTTTGAGCCAGACCCAGATCTGAAATGCCGACGACTCATCCTGCCCTGATTTCACTGCGATCCACAGACGGATCTTGGGTCAATCTGTTGGGAAGAGCGAGCACATTAACACGGCATTGCTGCCTCCCAGGGCAGAGCCTTCTGTTTTTTGGCTATTTTTTGCTCCTCACCTCTTGGCCTCTTATCTATGATCACTCAGTAGAGTTCTTCTAAAATACGTTTCTGCCTTTGTAATGTCTTGCTACCTATGTGCTTGTTCCAGTGGTTCCTGCCAGTGCCATCCTTGTTAAAAAATCAGACTGATGGTGCTTGCTGCCATGTCCTGCGGGTCATGGCGAGGAAAGGATTATCGTTTCATAGGGAAAGCTGTAACTGTCTTCAGACCTAAAACTGATCACCCACAGCCATGTTGGTCCTTCCCCAAGCAGTCTGGGGCTGCTCAGTAAATCTCAATGATTCTTTCTTGGTGCTTTCCCTCGCCAGGACTCAGAAACGGGTAAACTTCACTAGTTCTGCTCCCTTAGTAAGGAAACCGAACAAAAATTGTGCCGTTTTCAGAAATACGTGTCATTGAAGTTGACTTGGGTGCTCTTTTCCTTTCCCAGAGGTTATAATCTAAGGCCAAGCAGCGGTTATAGTAGCAGATTTGGGAATAAAACCCAAATTTCTGCCATACCCACTGTTGTACTCCATACATCTACAACTGTGTTTAGCTGGCTGGAGAAAGATGATATTTACCGTGTGACTAAGGGGTTATAAATGGAATAAACTCAGTGAATGAACTCGAGTGGAACCTGCAGGTTAATGTAAGAGTGAACATTCAAAAAAACCCAACCAACCAAACAAAAACCCCACAACCAAAAACCAACAACAAAAGCCGCAAGATGATGAAGGCACCTTCCATCAGGCTTAGGGAATCCTTGAGGGCCGCTAAGGAGATACTGGGACAGGGAGGCAGCTGCTCCATCAAATGCACTCAAACTGATAACCATTTGGATATATTAAATCTGCAAGGCTATTCTGCTATTTATCATCATTTCTTCCAGGGGAAAAGGAGAGCAGGAGAATGTAGGGAAAGCAGAAGCTTTAGGTAACATGTGCTCTCCCTCTGAAGAGATTATTAGATGTGTTCTGTGCTTTCTCGCTCGAGAACCCTCGTGGAAAAAACGCCAGCGCAGTCTGCAAGCCCACAGGATGTTTGTTTTGTAGGGAGACAGGAGGTCTCTTCCCTCTCTCGGGACTGCTGGAAGAGCTGAGTGGAATTCTGTGCTTCTGCCTGTTTTCCAACCCTTCCCTTAAATTACTGAGGAAATTTGCTTGCGTTGGTCTGGACCAGAATTTTTCATATCTGAGAACTTCTTACACAGTCCCTAAGAATGATTCATGACTTCGTATAAACAGTAATTAGCAGGAGATAGCTGCGCTTATGAAACCTTTCTGTGTGCATACATAAACATCTCCCGGTAAAAAAATTAGGGGGGAGACGGAGACATTCTTATGGTTAATGCTTCAAAGTAAAAGCTGCTTTGTCTTATTTCGAAGTCTGCTCTGCTTTAATTGTTGTCATTTAGTTGGTGTTAGTGGAGAACTGAATTACAGCGTTGCCTGGGGACTCCTCCCAGGAGTCCGGGTGTCATCTGGAGCATGGTGTGATCAAAGTAATAAATCACAGTCTTGCTGGGATGCAGCAGAAGACAAAGTGGATGCGTGGGAGGAATCACAGTGCAGAGATAACAGATTGAATTACGCTCGGTTCCTGCCCCGTCGCCGCGCCAGGATCCCCTCCTGTAGGTACAGCAGCCAGGCTGGTTTGTTAGGAGGAATCTGTCCCGTTGAAGAGCTCAGGGGTGTTGTAGAATTGTAGTTACAACCAGCAGTAGGAGATGAAGAAGCTGTAGTGCGTTGAAAAAGACCCTTAATACGTATGAACAGCAACGTCTAACTCCTGCGCTGAAGGACTGTAATGTCTGGGCAAATGGACTGGAGAAGAGCTGCTGACAGCCAGCTGTGCGTGGCTCCCAGATGGACGTGTCCTGTCAGCTTCTCTCGCTTCATGGTTTTGTGTCCCGAGTCTGCTGACAGCCCCCTCTTGGGGCCCAGACCTTTAAAAGTGTGTTTTGTCACGGTCTATCAAGCTTCTGCTACACTCGGGTCACCACAACTCTGCTCTTTCCTTTACGCTCTTCTGTGTGTTGGCTCAGGGCCGCCTCCTCCCATTCTTGCTGCCCTTCAAGCTTTGTTCAGTCGCTACCTTCCCTCCCCCTGCTCTTAGGTCGGGGTTCCTGCCTTCTGGAAATGCCAGTCTTAACCCAACCTGAGACTTGGGTCTCACATCTCCCCGTCGTGCTGTCCTCCTCGGCGTGTACCTCCCCCGGGTTGATAGGGAAGATACAAACCTGTCTGTGCGCAGCAGCATCTGTGTTCGCTCGGGAACTTGTGTGGTTTTCCAGCTTATCGAATTCTCATCCTTTTATTTATCAGCCCTTGCTCTCGCCGGTCCCTGGGTTTGCAGACAGTGATCACTGAGTCAGTGTTTGTAGGAACGTCGTGGAGCAAAACCAGCCTTCCTTGACTTTCGCACCACAGCTTGGTTTTGGTGTTCAACACAGCGTTGTCTCACGCTCGGAATCGAAGCGCATACCTTGGCATCCACGTGCAGTGAGTCAGTCCCAGCATCGCCGTGCTCTGGGTACGAGGGAGGGATTCTTGCGGAGCGCTTGGCTCTCCTCCCGCATCCCCATCCGTGGCCGTGCCTGCGCCGTCCTTGCTGGGCTGCGATCGCGCTGGAGTTGGAGGGGAGCCTGCCTTGGATTTCCTGCCTTCCTCTGCAATCGCTCCCCTGTGGGGGACGCATTTTCCGTCCTAGCGGAGGTTACAGTCCGTCCCACCATGCAGCATGCGCTGGTTTGTGCTGTATTTGGGGGAGAGCATCACCGCGTTGCTCCTCACTGCGGTTGTGTGTCTGCTCCTCACAGCTCGGTGCTGTCTGTTCCAGGTGTTTACTGACGGTGTAACTCTTTGGAGTATCTCCAAGTCACTGCAGTGCCCTGTGTTTGATAAGGGAGCTTAATGGGCTTGACAGGATCAAAGCGTTTGCATGGTAAAATGATTATAGCTTAATTTTCTGAAAGTGGATTTTCTGTTTCTTTTCTCATTGTCCTTCTTGAAGCAAACCCAGGCTATTAAAGTGTCTTCTCCTGCTGGAAACAGGAGGGGGAAGCAAGGATGTCCAGGTGCTTTAAAAAACCACCCAAGACACCACCACCTTCTCTGACTGTGGAACCATTTAGAAAGCAGAATTATTTGACTTCTCGGATTCACTATAAAAATATATCTCCCTCCGGATATGGTTTGGCTAGCAAAACAGGCCCAGCAACGTGGATGCTTGTTGCTTTGCTCTCTGCCCACATTTATGATATTACCTTTTCCAAAGAATACAGTAGTACTCATTTTCATAAATAATCACCCAGAGAGCCTTTACCAGTGGTGATGTGACTAATACACCCAGGACGCCAGATTGTCTGTGTGGGTGGCTAGTGGCACTTTCGCCACCAAAACAATGGGATTTGTTATCATTTGTAGGGTTAGCATGTTCTTTTTTTGTGTAGATACTTGGCCTGGGATTTCTCCCTCGAAAGCCCTGCAGTGTTCACCTGTGCAGAAGAAGGATTCAGGGCTCTGGGAGAGCAGGCGGGGGCTGATGCTGAGTAGCAAAAAGCAGTTTCGTGGTTCGCGGGACTGGGTGCGATAGAGCCGTGTTTCCTGTCCCCACAGCTGCACTGACGCGATGGTTTGGGTGCTGTGACCTTGCTCAATTAATCCATCCAGGTGGAAAATAACCCTTCAAATAACAAGATTGTTTTCAACACTTCTTGTGCTGGGTTTGTGCCAGCACAGCTGGAGGTGGCACATTGGGGTGAGGGGCACGACTGCCTGGAGCATCGCTGCCCCACACTCCTGAATCGTGATACGGAGATAACGGTTTGCAGGGAGTTTTTTTGTGATAAAATTCACTGATGTACTTGGGCTTGCCTGATATGCAATATTACCTGCCTGATGTGCTCCAGTGTGCAAGGAACTTTGGTGGTTGTTTTTAAGTCACCTGTGAAGCTCAGTTTTTAGAAATCTACTTTTCTGGAGGTGACTCAGGATTCTTGAAGATGTGTAAAGCTCGTTGTGTGAAGTGCACCCCCCCCGCACTCTGGTTTTGACAGCAGCAAGCAGGACAGAGGGCAATAAAAAAGGCACAGCCTTGTACTCCAATAAGAAATGATTAAAAATATAGTGACCCACAGAAGTACGTATCTGCTTCTCAAATAGCACATCTTATAAATCTCCCCCTGCCTGGCTTGCACGTTCTGGTGATTTTGAAGGCCCTGGGTTTGTTTTCAAATCTAACTATTACAAGTTGGGAATGAGCCAAAGGATTTAGAAGCAGCAAAGAGCCTACGTGAGCAGCACGTGAGGAGAGAGAGCGGCTTTCCCTTTCCCTGGGGCTGGGGACAGCTCTGGGACGAGTGTGTCCTGGCCATGTGGCAGGAGATCTACATTAGAAAACCATCCGTGGAGTGCACATGGCAAGAAGCACAATGCAAATTAGGAAATCAGAGCGCGTGGGTTGACCGGCTGGCTTTTATCAGCACAAATGAACCTGGTTTTCCTCTCTCTCTCTTCCTACTCCAGAAGCCCTTCAGAGGCCGGTGGTGTCGGACTTTGAGCCCCAGGGTCTGAGCGAAGCAGCTCGCTGGAACTCCAAGGAGAACCTCCTGTCCTGTCCCAGTGAAAATGACCCCCACCTCTTTGTTGCACTCTATGATTTTGTGGCGAGCGGGGACAACACTCTCAGCATAACTAAAGGTAAGGTCGCTGGGCAGAGCGGTTCTCGGAGTGTGTGAGAAGGCACAGAAGGAAAAACCACTGTGGGATAACTGAGTTATACGCTAAACCCTATGGAATTTTTTTTTACTGTGGGAATTCTTCTTAAATAAATACAAATGTTTCCCAAAGTCATAACCTTCTAAAAGGTTAAAGCTCTTTGAAGCTTTTGCATTGGGCAAGAAACTGTTTGCCAAAACTAAGGTCTGGGTTAGGAGCAAGAATTTGAACTGAGAAATTAAGCTGATTTTAAAGGCTGACCTCTATCATTTTCATAGTTCTCCAAAACACAGTCCCTGTAGGAAAAATGGCTGCACAGATATAGCGTTTTCTTACTCGATCCTTCTGTTCCTTATCTGTACTTCAGGTCACATCAACTTACCTTGCTAATTGAATTTATTTGTTTATCCACTCCTGCTCTCTCCCAGCCCCATCAAGCCAACTCAGTTCAAATAAGATTTGCTAGATGAATTTTTTAAGCTCAATCAGTATCAGAGCTGGTGCAGAAAACTCCTGAAGCATGCGTGTGACTTTATTTGGCTTTGAGGGTCCACTCAAAGAAACACACATGCTCCTTGCTCAGCCAGATATCTGTTCTTACAGGAGATGATTTGATGACCTGTAGCCAGAAAGAACCCATCTTTGTCCTCAGCTCCCGGGTTTGCCACGTCTGAATGTATTGTCTTTTGTGCTAAGGTGAAAAGCTCCGTGTCCTGGGCTACAACCACAATGGGGAATGGTGCGAGGCCCAAACGAAGAACGGACAAGGCTGGGTACCCAGCAACTACATCACCCCGGTGAACAGTTTGGAGAAGCATTCCTGGTATCATGGACCGGTGTCACGGAACGCTGCTGAGTACCTGCTGAGCAGCGGGATCAACGGCAGCTTTCTCGTGCGAGAGAGCGAGAGCAGTCCAGGCCAGAGATCCATCTCCCTGCGATACGAGGGAAGGGTGTACCACTACAGAATAAACACTGCGTCCGACGGAAAGGTAGGATGTCTAAACCATTAAAGAAAACCTTACCGGTATCCTTTGTGCCCTGACTGTACCAGGTCAAGTAGTAGCAATTGAATTGGGCGGTTCTGAACCCTGATCGCAGGGTTCATCATCTGTAGTTATTATACAATAAACTGCGACTGTCGCATCGGTGACAAAACAGGTTTATTCCTTTAGCAATCTTCTGGTAAGGTATAATACAGCTCAGCAGTGAAACACCACAAGGTAGGCGATAGTTACGTCAGAACTGTATGTAATAGATATTAATAAGATATTCTGAGGATGTATTCTTGTCCCATATGTTCAAAAGGTAATCTGTTTGCTAAATCAGAAAAGTTAGTGCCTGTTTCTGATAATCCTGCAAATATTGTGGACAGGATGCTTCTTGAGCTCTTCTGCAGTATTTTTAACTACTGTTTTGATTTCTCTACAGTATTTCAGCGTGATCATTGGAGACGGGTAGGCACTTTCACTTTTATATGGGCCCAGTCTCTAGTTTCTTAAGTTTTTTTCCCTAGATCGTTGTGTGCTGTAGCAATGTTGCAATGCTGTGCTTTGTGGATGCTGCAGAGAAACGTTAGCAGAAAAGTGTAGTTTTCCACAGATTTTTGTTTTGTTTCGTTTGAATTTCATGGAAACATTTCTGCTGGCATTGGATTTCAGCAAAATCTTGTTTGTAGCAGATTTATTTGAAGCAATGTCTCTTTAGATCCTGTGCAGAAGTTGAAGTGTGGGTCTGGAGCAGCAAGGCTGCTGAGGCTCTTCTTGCCAGCATCCAGCAATGACAGATTCTGTGCCGTTAGAGCTCTGTAATTAGAATTAAAAATCAAGTATAGTGGTGACCCACCATGGCCAATTTTCCTTTGTCCTGCCAGAGTTTTATTCTTCTTACAGTGATGTTGACAGCAAAATCTTTAGTATGAAAACATAGGGAGCCATACTGTCACCTGTTTATCAGACTCATCACTCTAAAACTTTTAATAAGATAAACGGATTTTATTCAGTAACGAAATACCTTTTGTCTGCTTTGGCAGACAGATTGTAATGGAGACAATTCTGACCATGTTATTTAAGGTAACGTATTTCTAAATTATGGCACTTTGATTCTTCCGTTTTCCTCCAGCGTAGACACGCTCTGTGGTCACAATCAGCCCTGGGAAATGCTGGCGTGCAGCACGCTTGGAGGACAACATGGCAATCTGGACTGTTATTCCTCCCCCTGTCTCTCTAGTTGATGTTCCTTCAATTCACATTGATGCTGGCAGATGAGCAGTGTTCACATGTGAACATTTCAATCCCAGGCCTCCTTCAGTGGGTGTAAATACGCATGTGTCCATGATGCAGTAGCACGTTCTCCATTTTAGCTGTGAAAGGGTTTGACATATGAAGGCTTTCATCCCAGCAGAGCTGTTTTTATCCCTAAAAAACAGTTCTGCAGCGCTCCGATAATCCGTTGCAGTCCGTATTAGCCAGGTTAACCGTTCATTTTCCACAAAGTTGCTTGAATTGGTGTTTTTGAGAAAAGGCGCAGGTCAGCACAATTCGCCACAGCAGATCTGCAGCTGGTGGTGGCTGCAAATACAAAATCAAGGAGCGGCAGCGACCGAAAGCTTTGGCTGTTTGTGCCCGACGAGCGAAGAGGCAGCAATGGCCTTCCCCATAGCCAGGGCCAGCATCCCTACACAAGGGTCATTTTGCCATGCACCAGATGCTGCAGTTTGCAGCCTGGCGTGTTAAACCACATTGGTTTTAATTTGTGTTAATAATTTGGGCAGTGAATTGTGACAGCTTCACAGCAGCCGTGCTGCCCGCTCTGCTGCTGGGCTCTTCCAGCACCCATCCCCAGCCTTAAAAGCCGAGGAGGCAGGAAGAGAAACAACTAATATCTCTGCTTTTCCCTCTGAAATGAAGACTGATGGAGCAGGTTCCCCGCTCCGAGCTGCTCACGTCGTACTCTATTACCCACTTGGAAGCACAGCACGGCTCTGCCCAAGGAAAGCTCTTACCTTCAACTCCCCGAGCACCTGGGGCCTTCCCAGCCCGCTGGATCATTAGTCAGCCTGTCCGGGGAATTTAATATCTGCAGGAAGGATGAATGGCTTTGGTGGGATAACATCCCGTGACTGAGAGAAGATGCTATCGGCAGAAAGAGGTATTAGAGAAACGTGCGGAGCAACGGCTGCCGTGCATCGCACAGCCCGGCCCAGGCTTTATCCTGGGGAAAGCTCAAAGGTCTAGGAAGATCGAATGGGTGTGTGTCCTAATTTTAGCACTGCTCATACTGAATGTGTTGAGGTTCAACTACTTTTTAAAGAAAAAAAAAATCCTCAGGGCATTTTTAATTTCCCAGTTTAATGGATTATATTCTTCCGGATCACCTTTTAATGTTTTGTTGGCATCTGGTAAATGACTTCTGTGGTACAGAGGACTTGGTTTTCCTGACTTGATAATACTTGAGGCAAAGCCTCCTGTTGAGTAACCCAACTGAATAAACAATGTTGTCCAGCCAGTTCTTCAAATCCTGCTGTCCTCAGCATTAAGGACGCAGGACACGGGTCCTGCTTGAGTTTCTTGGAGCTCGCAGTGGCTCAGCTGGATGCAGACTCGCTCCTTTATCACGGACCTTCATGGATTTTTTTTGTGTGGATGTTCAGTTTTGTCCACTGACCGGGGAGAGGGAATCCCATCAGGTGAAGGATGTGGTGGGTGTCAACACAGACCGGTTTATATTTTAATAAAATATACCAACCAGAAAAAAAAGATGCATTCTGTTGAGGGAAGCTGCAGATGAGTGACCAACTTCGTACAAGCAGAGCCCCTTGGAACAGGGCTGGTTTACAATTTGACTGATGATATACAAAAATTGCCCAAATAACATGTCAACATCGTAGCCAGGAAGCAAACTGTACGAGTTCCTGTGTAACCTCACGCACGCCGAGCCTGTTACCTCTGTTGGAGCAGGTTTAGCAGCACCAGATGGTTTTCTTGGGGGAAATTCTCCAGCCAGCAGCTCGAGTTAAGGTTTGGTAATCGGGGCCAGCAGAGCGGGGAGGTCGCAGTGCATGGTTGGTGTACGCGGCTCGCTGGACCGCGTCAGCAGCGTGCTGTCCATTGCCGCTCCATCTTCTTGTGATACAGGCTGCAAATTCCAGATGAAGATTTAAACACAGCATAACTCTGATTTCCAGTAGTGCTGATGTGAAATAAGGCCTTCAGGAGTCGGTATTGAGGTGTAATCACTGAAAGAAAACCATCTCTACCAACAGAATGAGCATGTTTAGTGGGTGGATGTGGTTTTTTGATGTAAGTGGAGAGCTTCACGTGTGTGGCCTGGGCAGGGTCATCCTGTTCTGTTCCCCATCCTGGTATGGGTTTGCTGTGCAACCTTTGGCCACTTATTTAACTTATTTCTCTACGTGTAACAAGATCATACAATCCGTCACACAAAACACAGATATTTCTAATTCCTATGAGATTTTTGAGATCATGAGATACAAGCCATCATAAAAGCATGGGTAGCTTCCTTTACTATCATTCTTTAATACTTCCAAGTGATCCTGGCATTCAGCATCATTTTCTCCATCCATACTTTCATATTTTAGTCCTCAGTGTAGTGTGTGAACTGCTCGTACCGCTGCGAGTACACCAGTCATTCCCAGCAGGTATGGCTTGTTTTAAATTGTGGCTGTACTGCCTGATGCTTGGTGGTCCAAACCATACAGCTGTAAACACCTCTCTGATGTTGTCACTTTTCTGTTCTCAGAGCAGCTGGTTTTAAGGTGATTCCACCTCTTTGACCATGAAAGGCATGTTCATTTTTTTTTTTTTAATCAATCTATGTTGAAATGAGGTTTTGTCCATTTACTTTATCTAAAGAGCATCCCTCTCCTCCAGGTGTTATCAGCATAACCTTTGTAAAAATTAAGTTTCTAGCATTTGTCACCTTGCCTAGCGGAAGGCTGGGCTTGAGTGCACACTGGAAATACAAAGCGGTGGTGGTAGGGAGTGACTTGTTCGTTATCTTTAGTAGGCTTTTAGGCTTAAAATGGATCTTTTGTATAAATGTTAAAAAAGGTAACAAGTCTAGGTTAGCATGCTGCACTGCAGGTTCTCATTCAGTGCTAATGATTTTACTTCTGCGTTATTGACCGGTGCCCATCACGGGAATTGCGCAGAGCAGCTGCCCACCTTGCTGCCAAACACAGTGCAGAAGCTTGGGCCACATGCAGGGAAGGCACCAGTTTGCTTGTGACACTTGAGAGAGAATTTAGGCAGGTGAAGATGTCATAACCCAAATAGGAATAATGCAATCAAGACACCGAGGTTGACAACCCCCTGCTCTCCAGGAAATATCCCCCCATCTCTACTGACCAGCCTTTTGAAAAAAGACATTTCAAGCAACAGCATGCAGATTTAATGCTATTTGCAGTCACTCCTTTCACTTTGTTACAGCGAAGTGCATGTATTTTCTCCTGAATCCATGCATTTCCATGTACGTGTTGATGGTTGGCAGCTCTGAGAACTGGTAACGGAGCTGGTGGAGCTCATAGTATTGCAGATTGAGTAGATGTGATGCAACACTTTGGTTTCACAATATTATAATGTAATTTCTAGATATGAATGCTCCGATGTGCGTAGTGTGATTGAGTTCTCTCTCTCTCTTTGGTCCCTAGCTGTATGTCTCTTCAGAGAGCCGCTTCAACACCTTGGCAGAGCTGGTCCATCATCATTCAACCGTTGCAGATGGGCTCATCACCACTTTGCACTACCCGGCGCCCAAACGCAATAAGCCCACTATTTACGGCGTGTCTCCAAACTACGACAAGTGGGAGATAGAGCGAACTGACATCACGATGAAGCACAAGCTTGGTGGAGGACAGTACGGAGAGGTGTACGAAGGAGTCTGGAAGAAGTACAACCTTACAGTGGCTGTGAAGACGCTCAAGGTAGGACTCAAATCTCGGAGCGTTCTCATTCATCTCCTTTCAGCAGAAACTGAGTTTGGGCTGGTTGACTGCCCTCAGCCTTAGTTAAGACAGTTTGGGTTGGTGACAACCCTTCCTTTCTGTGCTGTAGGTTTGAAATATGAGTATTTTTGAAAGAGCTTGATCCTATTATGGTTTTAGGTGATACCTGAAACACTTGTAACTCAACAAAGGAGGACGATAACAGTGTGATTTTTACTTTACAACTGATGAAACCTGAGAAAAGTAAATAGTGCCATGATGTCTCCCGTTCCGGGTGTAGTAAAGGAGAGCTGTTCACGCATGAACGCACGAACACAAGCTGGTGTGTTAAGGAAAATTGTGAATTGTGAGTCAGTCAATATGGAATTCAAAGGCTGCGCTTCAGGGAGGCTTTGCCTGTTTTGATTTTGTGTCTTATGTGGCATTTTACCCAAAAGACAAGCTCCCTGTGTACCTGCAAGTCTTACACAATTGTTCACAGCTGCTTCTTATCAAAAGATACAAGAGGAGGAAAAAGTGTTTCCAAGCTAAAATATATTAACATTCAGAAGTGGCTTTAATGAGGAACTGGATAATCAGTTCTGTTTCTGGCTCTGGTCCCTGATTTCTGTGTCTTGGTTTCCGTGTCTATTGAAATGCAAATAATGCTCTGTGAGTGCATAAGGTCATTGGTTAATTCATTTATGTTTATAAGAAATGTCTTGAGATCTTCTGGCACCATCCACACACATTGCATTTGATTGCTTAATAGGAGTTTATGCTAACTTGACACCGTGTTCTGTCTCGTCAAATGGGGATGTGGTTTGGTCTTGCAGAAACAAACAGAATGGGGTTTTTTGTTTGTTTCTTGTTTTTTTTTTTGCAGTGGAAACTTTGAAGTGGAGAGAACTGTGTAGATGCTTTAATGTGAGGGGAAGAACATTTCCTTGATTTGGGGAAAATATTTCTTCCTTACCCTCTGAGCAGCGGCTACCTCAATGATTCTGGGTTGCCATGGTTGCAGAAAGTATTTTCATTTTGGCCTTTTTTTGTCCTCTGGAGGTTCCTGTTGCTGCTCCCCAGTGGAGAGTCCAAGCTCCTGCTTGCACAGGGAGCGAGTGACACCTAGTGACATCCCAGCTCCGATCCTGCGCTGGGGACCGCAGGGCTTGCTCGGAGCCTTGTGGTGCAGGTGGAGCTGGATGTGACCAGGCTGAACAAAACGCCTGTTTCTCCTGAACAGGAGAGACTGGTTGTTTCCAGGAACATAATTTGCTGTAACATCTCTCTTCCTGCTTCTGGGTGCAACGTGAGGATATTCCATGCCTTCAGATTTCTCATTTTTACTCCAAACTGTAGTTGTTACTTTCATTCTCTTTTCCCTAAAACCCATCAGCAAAAGCAAATGGTGTGTCATCCAATAAAATGTGTTAGTGCGTAGGAGAAGTCTAAATACAGACCATGGCTGTTTCAAATATACCAAATAAATATTTAATGCAACATAAGTAAAAGTGGTTCATAATGTAGTATGAAGCAGCGTGTTCCACTGGGGAATGTAAGAGTCACCAAGAAGAGAGCTGAGAAACACTTCAACCTGCAATTACGCACACTAAACCCATCCTTAAAAGCAAATTTATAATCCACCTTCTTTAAATCCATCAGCGCACTGCCTGACAGCTGGGATTATAGCTTGCTTCAAAGTTTTGGGAAACATTTTAAAATCACATTTATATCCCAGTTCTGCTGGGGAAAACAAGCCCTCCGCAGCTTCTGCACAAACCTTCCCATGACTCACTTTATTTTCCTCTGAGAGAGTATTCTTCACAATTTCGTGTGACTCTTCGTGTTCCTTCCCCATGTACTCCAGCCAGCTCGATAAGAAAGATAAAGGGGAGGGAAAACTAAAGGGGAACACCCATTGTTCCAGCTTCTTTTTGAACAGCGATGCTGAAAAACACCCATTTGTTGTTTGGTTTTCTATCAAGTCTCTCAGCGTAGCTCACAGCTGGCGCAAACCGCTGGATCGCACAAGGCGGCGAGCAAAGCAGCACACGCTTGCTTGGTTGCATTTTACTGGGAGGTGCTGGACAATATCTTGCTAATTAGATGCTTCCAGTTAAAATAGATCATGTGCATTGTGCAGGACACATCGGTGTTAATAAGGGTCTGTCATCGTACCACGGCACACTCAGAATTTGGGGTTTTACACCAGATGTTGATGGAGAGGAGCACGAGGTAGGAGTGGGGCTGTGACCTGTGTGTCGCTGCACTGAATGCCGCCTGCTGTGACCGTGCCCAGCGCTTGTCCCCCGCGAGGGCCGTTTAAAGACCATTTAATCTCAGCACGTTTCTCACTGCACTATTCAGTCACCATCCTTCAAGATTGCCTCTTTTCTTATTTTATCTTTTTCCCCAGCAGAGAAGCCTGTGTTTCAAATTAGGCAACATGCAACCCCAATGTCCCTCAATGCCATGGCGTGGACCTGTGCTCTGCTAGGAGAACATTGTATAGCCAGAACTGGTTTCTTTCTTCCGTGGCTTTGTGCGGTCGAAGAAGAAAATTGGTTAAGCTTGATCCTTTGCATAAGATCAGGTTTTCAGAGAGATCATTTTACAGTAGTGCTCTGTATGTGTCCTCCTTATTAATTTGGTCACTGAAAGGCAAGAGATTTAAAAAGGTGGCACAGCTGTGCAGAGGAGCGACCTTTCAGAGCCTGTATAGTGTGCGTAAGATAAATGCATATTTAGGGTAATTTTGCAACCTGGATTGTTAACCCGGTTTCCTCTGCCAAAGAAAACAGTTTAAGGATCTACTCACAAGGACCTTTGGGCTATTAGTTTTGACAGAATGTGTTCAGCAAATCACAGCTGCCAATCAAGCTAATTGGCAAGGAATAGTAAATGATTGAATGAAACTGTTTGAGAAGGGTTCTGGTTGCTAACTGCGAAGCAGGGAGCTGGCTGGATCACACAGCAGCCGCCCACTGTTATCATGCTCACCAGCAGCAGTAAATCCTTCCCAATCCTTCCTTAAAACACTTCGTCCGTGTAGCCTGTCAACATTAATCCACCAATGAAAAAAAAATATGGATATAGAAAGAAACATTGCTTTAGGAATAGATCTGTGCTTTTACACCACTTTGAAATGACCTTCTGGCCATTTGGGGCGTATTTTCTCCTGAAAAATATGTCTTTTGAAGAAGATCGTATCATCTTCCTCGGGTCTGTGTTGTGCCAAGCAACTTTACGGTGTTCAACAAATAGGTAGTGACACGTCTGCCTGGACGTTACGTCATGGGTCAGGCTCTAAATGCCAGAAATCTGTGAAACCTCGGGCTTTCAATTAAGGAGAAGCTGCTGTCGGTCCTGCCCCCATCTGACCGGGGGGATTTCTTGCCCCTGCCCAGTGAAACCGGGGACCCGCATTTCAGCTGCTTCTCAAGTAGTTGATTGTGGCGAATCCTTCCTTTTCTGTTGCTTCTCGTTTCTTTTCTGTACTTTTTATTTTGTGTTATCTTCTGCTCTGCGAAGAACAAGCACATTATTCCTTTTCAGCTCCTGAATGGTCCTGTGAGAGGCCTTTCACAAAAGGGATATGGATTTTCTTGCCCCAAAAAGCTATGTTAGAATAGGAATGATAAAAATATGTACGTTTCTAAATCCTACAAAAAAAAACCCCAACGTTCCTAATTCCCTGGCATTGTGATGTGGCTACAGGGAAAAATTACCTTAAAAGAACTGTGGCTTATGTTGTCGCTTTGCAGTTCGTTTTTGTGTCCACATACAAAAAATCCGTTCCTCCTTTGTGCGCGCTGTCCTTGCCAAAGCTTTGCCATTGTTCTGCAGGAGGATACCATGGAGGTGGAAGAGTTCTTGAAAGAAGCCGCAGTAATGAAGGAGATCAAGCATCCGAACTTGGTGCAATTATTGGGTAAGTGATAAATACTAAGCAGAGGGATTGGAACTGAACCCTTGTGCAATGATACGGATGTTAAGGAGCAGATAAGCTGCTTACCATACCAAGGCTTTAAATACAGACACTTATTGTCTGGCAAAATTCACAATTTGTACCACTAATACATGATTTTTAATGATCTTGTCTCCCTAATGTTTAAATTGCCAGAGCCTGAAGCAGGGAATTAAAACCCTCTATTAACCATTTCCAAGCAGAGCTCATTCTTTCTGTGAGCCCCATATTTCTGCCTTCTAGAGGTATAAATTGCCCTAGAGAAGATTCACTGATATTCTCAAACATTCCTTGTAAACTTTCTGCTGATCCCTAGGGGTGTGCACACGGGAACCTCCTTTCTACATCATTACGGAGTTCATGACGTACGGGAATCTGCTGGATTACCTGCGCGAGTGCAACCGGCAGGAGGTGAACGCCGTGGTGCTGCTGTACATGGCAACTCAGATCTCCTCGGCCATGGAGTACCTGGAGAAGAAGAACTTCATTCACAGGTAGGAAGGACAGTGGGCACCCCTGAATCTCAGCACAAAACCCCTCTTGATGTATTTTCCTGCCTTTCAGGTTATCACGGCATTGACTTAAAAGCAGTTGGTGTCCTATAGTTAACACACTAGTGTGTTGTGTTTTGATACCTCACGTTAACCTGTCTATAGGATATTCTCCTAATTGTTTTTGTCTCAGTGTTTTTCTCTTACCTTTGAAGTAGATGCAG
The DNA here is from genome assembly GCF_037038585.1 of Patagioenas fasciata. Lineage (NCBI taxonomy): Eukaryota > Metazoa > Chordata > Aves > Columbiformes > Columbidae > Patagioenas > Patagioenas fasciata. The sequence goes on from NC_092539.1 coordinate 7,426,646, forward strand.
GTGAAAGGCATGCCAGTACTTTTATATTTTGGGCAAGGGCCTTAAATGTGAATGCTTCCCAAAGTAACAGGCTCTTAATGGAGCAGATAAGCTACTGCTACACCTTGGTTCTAACAGCCATTAAAACCCACTGCAGTTGATCTTGCTGGATGCGTGCAGGTGTTCGCAGCAAAGCCACCCCCTTAGTGCCGCCCTATCCTGTGTTCTTTCTTGTTTGACGTTTTTTTTGCCATCCTCTGTAGGGATTATTTCCCACTGTTGTCCAGATTGTGTATTCAGTTTAATAAGCATCTCTGCAGTCTTAAAAGTCTCAGAGACTCTGACCTTTAAGTGTGCTGCAATTATGGCTGGAGCTTTGCATTCTTCATCTGCAGAAGTGGCCTCCTAGCAATATAATGACACATCCTGCGTGAAGGTTGGAGAGTCACTGAGCTTTTATACAAGATGTTCTCTGTGCCATAGCGTGACCTTTCCTGCCCAATTAACTGCAATACAAAATTAGCACGTGTTTTTTTCATAGAGACAAATATGAAGATTGTGTGTGAAGTTCTAGGTGCTCCTCCAAGTCATACATTGCGTTTGCTGCTTGAAAGGCCTGTTTAAATGCTTCTGTCAGTCAATAAAGTGAACGGGGATGCTGCAAATTAAGATTTCCAGCCCTTGATTTGCTCTGTTGAAAGTATTTCATCCCCTCAGCCTGCAGGAAGTGAACTTTAAAAACTGCTTTGTGTGAATCCCATTTGTCTGCTCTCCCGTTCATTTAATTTCCTCTTACTTCTGATGACCCATTTATCTAAAATAAATAGTAACGTTTTTCCTTATCAGCCACCCCCATACCCACCTACCCAATTATTTTAAGAGTGTTTTCACAATTCACATCCATGGATTCAAATGCTGGGCTGTGACCTCATTTAATGAATCAGGAAGGAGGAGGAATTAGATTACGAAGAGGAGCTTTTATTTAGACACACATTGTAGTAATCAGCATTGATAAGAAAGTGTATTCAAAAACACTGGGAAAATTGAATGGGCATCTAGTGAGACGTACTTTTAAAATTTATTCTGCTTGAGGAGAACAAGCAAAAGAAACAGCAATGTCTGCCTCCTATCTAAAGATCTCTCTCAGCTTCCTGGTAGAATCAATTTTTACTTCAATGTGACATAATCTCAAAGTGTTTTTAACAAAACCTAATATTAGGAGAAATATCCTTCTGCGCTTTACGTTTTTATACTCATGAAGCGTTTCCGAGGGTGCTGACAGCACGTACGAGCCGGGGAAGCGGCGCATGCAATGTGCACATCTCTCACCTGGAGGAAAAACGTGGAGGAAAAGCTTAATTTGCTTATTGCCCAGTGCTTTGAAAGTACCCACAGCAGGGGCTACAGCAGCTTTGGAAAGGGCAAAACATGGCATGAAAAAGTTGTGTTGTAAAATGCAGGGAGGAAGAAGAGCTGGAGAAGGCATTGTGGAGAGCGATGGGTGCTGGGGTGACCGAGGTGCCGGAGAGATGGGCAGGAAGGGAGACATCGCCACATGGTTTATTCAGCGCTCATCCTCAGCTATTGATAACTTAAGCACTGACATTTCTTGAAATTATTTTTATCCCGAGGGTGGCAGCTTTTATTGAAAGTGAGGGGGCTTCTTGAAGCTTTCGCTTCAAATTATTTAACAAAAAATAAAAAAGTTTGGATGACAGTCTTGCAGAACCGGAATGGAAAATAACTTTCTCTCTTACATGTATGTGCATAACTACATAATTTCTGTGTGATACTCTGATCAAAATAATCACGTGCAGCCCCAGGTTTCCTTTGGAACAGCACGTTTCCTTGCTCTCGCTACAAGTGAGATGGTAAAGACTCCTCATTGCCTATTTCTGTTCATGTTTTTAGGGATCTTGCTGCCAGAAACTGCCTGGTAGGGGAGAACCACTTGGTGAAGGTGGCGGACTTTGGCCTGAGCAGACTGATGACAGGGGATACGTACACTGCCCACGCCGGAGCAAAATTCCCCATCAAGTGGACGGCACCAGAAAGCCTGGCCTACAATAAGTTCTCCATTAAATCTGACGTCTGGGGTAAGAATTTGCATGGACGAATTAATGCAGATTATAGTTCTTTGGCAGGGCTGTGAAATGAGGACGATGTGGAACATTTCAGGAGGGAGCACGTTCCTTGGTTTGAGCCGAATTGTTCTATGAGCTTGTCAGAGCGCAGGAACTGACCTCTGCTAAGTCAGTGGATGCCGACCTGACTTTGTGTGTTTGAATCATTGGCAAATATGAAAATAAAGGATACTGTAGTGTTTATAGCAATGTATGAAATGGGGCTGGAGGGCACTGATAGTATACTATTGACTTAGTAAGTGTTCTGACCCAGGACTATGAAACAATATATTGTTATATAGTTAGGAACTTTCTAACTACTTCAAGGAGGAAAGTGAGAATCTGGTTCATTTTATGTTAAAAAAAAATTATATGTGAAACTGTGTAGTGATAGCTCCAAGCTTGTCTTTTTGCATTTTAAAAGAATAATCTTTGGAATGAGATGAGGAGAAACGGAAGGAAAATTTGATGACAAATGGTTATTGAAGAGCCCTGAGGTGCTGGTGATAAGAGTAGGCTCAGCTAAATGGAGCTACGTTCTATCAAATCTGACCGCAGAAAATCTCGTTGTACTTTTAATCAGCCTTTCCTTGGGTTTTCTATCTCTGCCATAGCTGTTGGTCAAATTCTCAAAAGTGCCCGGTGACATGAGATAGAAGTCTGTGGGACGTGGTCGCAAAGGCACTTGGAAAATGTTATCCTGAGCGTCTTCTATATGTGAAACAACACAGTGAAGCAGCAGTGAAGTTTTCTGGAATTTTGGGAAGCTGTGCAGAGAAAGGCTTTATTCAAAGAAACTTTTAGGTAGATGGCTGATGCAAAATGTGTTATAAGTGGGAGGAAAACCCAAACCAACCTCCCAAGGAGTGTGTGATTGCCGACCGAGGTGTTTCTTCTGCTTTGGACTCGACTGTGGCGGCGTTGGCTGTTGCTGGGTATCCACACAGCCTCAGGGATGCTGCTGAATCGCTGTGGAGGCTGCAGCATCCCTATTGCATCTAAATAGTGGAGGACTCGGGGAGGAAAGATCCAAAAGGAGTGTTGGGTATCTTTAATTAGGGTTTGCCCGGTGAGAGTCGGGCAGTGGGCTTTGGGATCTGATCAGAACAACCGCCGTGCCCCGGGGCCACGGGTGCTGCTGGGCACACCGGAGTTCAGACGCTTTCACCTCGCTGCCTCGAGACACCAATCAAAGAACATTGTGCACAGAAATGTCTAATGTAAATCGCCCTTGGTGATGGTACCATGTAATGTGATGTGATTTCCTTCCTTACGCAGGATTGTAATCGCTTTCTCTTCAGGTTAAGAACAGAATAGGGTGACTGAACTAATTACATGCAGGTTGTTGAACTGGCGTTGAGTCTGTTCTGCCTGCCCGACTCCTGGGCTGGCTGCCTTACCCTGCTGCTGACCCACATCCCCACCCACATCTGGGACCTGAATGTCTCGTCTGCCCCAAACCCCCTTTTTGTTGTGCTCTCCCTTTTCCTGTTCAGCTTCCCCTGTGACCAAAACAGCTCATCCTCACCCCATCTTGTTGGTAGCAACTGCTGAAACTTTCCCCTCACCGCTCCCCCGGTGGTTTCTCCTGCACACCATGCAGCTAAACAAGGCCACCCCAAAAACTATTAAAAAAAGCACTATTAAAATGTGCGAGTCCTGTGGGGAGAGGCTGCAGATGAGAGGAGCTGTCAAATTGAGGGAGAGACTGCAGTGCAGCAGGGAAACGGTTTCAGCTAATCCACTGTGAAGTCTCTTAATTGTGCCTTTAATAGGACTTGAAGGATCTCAAGGCGTTCAGGTTTGAGACAACTGATACATTGAAAATTAGTCTAATTCTACCCTGTCATATCGCAGGAGACTTGTCTGTGTTGACGACGAGGCTTGTTATGCTTCTTTAACATTTAAGCTGCTGCTGAGCATGGGATCTGAGCCACCCAGAGCTGGTTTAAGTGTGCAGCACTGTTTAGTGACTGCTCCCACCAAACATCCTTTCAAATTTAAGATGAAAACAAAGCTTATTGATTTTTTCTTTTCCCTTTTTTCTTTTCCTTTCTTTCTCCACTGCAGCCTTCGGCGTTCTGCTGTGGGAAATTGCAACCTACGGTATGTCCCCTTACCCTGGGATTGACCTGTCTCAAGTCTATGAGCTGTTGGAGAAAGACTACCGGATGGAGCGCCCCGAAGGCTGTCCTGAGAAAGTTTATGAGCTAATGAGAGCATGTAAGTGTTCCCCAGCCCTGCAAACGTGGCTTCTTAGCTCTGCAGAGGTGCCATAAAAGTGCCAGGATCTGGCCATGTACGACAACACCCAAGAAACCCCCTGCCAGTTCCAGTGTACAATGCTGGGTACAAGTGTTTGGTTAAAACTGTTTTCCCCAGAGGGTGAACATGCTATGAAACCAGTCATTCTTCTCTACTGGGAGCACACAGGCCTGGGGGAGAGATTTGTTGTTCAGCTTGATGTTTTCTTTGTCTCCTTTTTCCTGACAATTTAAAGAAAAGCTTGTGCTCTAAGGATGAAGCAGGAGCTTCATTAGGCTTCTTAAGGGACTGACTGTTACTCTTCCACTGTGGCCTTTTGGTACATGACTTAGCGCAATATGTTTTTTTCCAGCATTACTTTGGCTCGGTGCAGACACCCAGCACCCTTCAAATGAGGTTTCCATGTCATTATTTCATCTTGCCCGTTTTATAAAATAGGAACTGCCGTTACTGACTGCTCCTGGTGTGGTGTGTGGAGTGTCTGACGTGGTGGGCAGTTCTGAGCGGTGTTGTTTTTGCAGGCTGGCAGTGGAGCCCTTCCGACAGACCCTCCTTTGCGGAGATCCATCAGGCCTTTGAAACCATGTTTCAGGAATCCAGCATATCGGACGGTAGGTGTGGGGCCCTTGGACCGGCAGTTCCGGGGGTGGGAATGGGGCCAAGTGCATCCTTACCTGTGCGTTTTATGGGCTGCTTTGCAGTGAAACTCAATCCTGGGTTGTACTGCCCAGTGTAAACAGCATGGAAAGCAGAGATGTGTTTGCATTTGGGCATTTTCTGTGGATGGGCACATGTCTAATTTTAAAGGGTGAAGCGGCTGAACAACCTCAGGGAACCTCTGCTTTGTGTTGTTTGCTTTTCTTTTGTGCTGTTAACTCTGAACAGCACAATAGTTTTGATCTTTTGTTCATTGTAGTGATTTTCTTTGTTGCAGAGGTGGAGAAGGAGTTGGGAAAGAAGGGCATGAGGAGCGTAGTGAGCAATTTCCTCCAGGCCCCAGAGTTACCAACCAAAACACGAACATCGAGGAGAGCTGCTGAAAGCAAAGACGCCAACGAGGGCTTGGAGACCACACATGCTCGAGGCCAGGGAGAATGTGGTAGGTTTAATTAAAGTCATTATTCCTTCAGGAAATACAGAGGAAAACAAAATACACGTCCAGCTCCAGGTCTTCACCTAGGAAAAGCTGACTCTGATAACAGGTGCCGTCTTTCCTTACCAGTGTTGTGTTTCTGGGTGACAGGCTGCTGAGTTTGCTGTCCTGGGGTCAGAACTCCTTTTATTATTTTTTGCAAAGGCAGGTTGTTAATTTTGGGAGCAGATACACACGGAGCAGCTGGGAGTGTGAATCTTTCCACTGGGTGAGGCATTGACACTGTACCTGCCATTGCTTAGAGGAGCCCTCGGAGTTCTTTTAACTTAATGGCTGTAGCCTGCAGCTCCCTGTGGACCAGAGCCTGAGCTCTCCGATCGTTTCCTCTCCCCGCTCCCTGCTAGGAGCTATCAGTGGGATCTCCCACTGCATCTGCGTGCTGGGTAATCTGCTGTGTTCAAGCCACTTTACACTATCACGCTGCATAATTTAAAGCAGGACGATTGCTCGGGTTTAGCAAACCCCACAAGGGATGTTTCTTCACTGCTCCATCCTACCAGGTTTGTGCTCGGAGCACTGAAGAGTATTACTCTTGGCAGGTACCAAATATAATTTCAGCAAGGGACAAAGAGGTATTTACAGAATCTTCTATGAAATTAAACTCTCAATCAGTTTCTTCAACAACTTACCTTGCATTTTGAGATAATAAAAGCAATGGTAAAATGCTGAATGTGTGGAGTAGATTAGTATCTAGTTCATGTGAAAAAATAATAAGGTAAACCAAAATGCAATGGGTTTTTTCCAGCTCCTGTTGAGGGTGCCTTCTCTAACCATTCATATGACTGACCTTTCTTGTGTAATGTCAAATTCACTTAGTAGTACATATTTCAGTGGCAGATGTATGTACATCTAGACAAAAAGGGGCCAAAAAAAAAAGAGGTGGTAAAATGTTGGAAAAAGAAAGTATTAGTGACTTAGAAAGGAAGGTTATTTACCATATATAGGGAATATAATTGCCTAGTATTACAAGCTTTGGAGTAAAATAACTTCATTTAAATACTTAAGGGCTTTGAGAGATTCAAGTGTAGCAGGAATAATATGATTTTAACATTATGCTGGGAATCATTTCGCTCTTTATTGTGAAAGAAAATTTTTCGCATTAAAGTTTTATTGTGGTTTCCCCTTCAATTGTCAGTGTTTCCATAGCAAGTCCAGCAGCTGGAAGCTGATCCTCAGTGCAAGCTGCTGGTTTTCTCTGGATCTCCACTGCGTGTAGACACAGCAAGGCCATGGTCTCCTCAAGTGCCGAGAGCTCTGATGGTTGTCCAGGGCCCCATAAGTAGTTGTGTGGGATGGTTTAACTGCAGTGGCCTGTGGAAGTGTGCTGTCTTCTCAAAGTGCACAACCGTTTTTCTTCCGATTCTCCTTCCTCACCCCAAATCCTACCCATAGCGTGATGATCACCGATACGTGACTAAGCAGCATCCTCCTTTTCCCCTGTGACTCTGCTTCATCTCCCCGCGTGGCTGTAGCTGTGTGTGCTGCCCTGCAGGCATTCCTCCTTGGAATTAAACCGCCATCTGAGCGCCCGGCCTGGGATGAGACCCTATGTCAGGCAGAGACCTTCAGGACTCTGTATACATTTATTATAAACCCCTATTCATATTTAAATATCTCTTCTACGTGGAGAAAGGGTCACCCACCATTTCTTCCTGGAGCAGTGCTGCTGAAGGAGACTTGCTACTGCTCTCCCCCGTTATTGTACAGAACTGGCCCCTTCGCAGTGGAATGACCTGAAGGGTTCAGCTGTCGAAGGGCATCTTGATTTCTGCTTGTGAAAAAGTTATTTCCATTCCCCACAAAGGTTTACACCAGGGAGGAGATGAGGAGTATCAGAATCTAAATGAACAAGGAGGCTGGGGATGGAGGTGGGTGACAGAGATGCCTTATTAATTCAGAGGGTCGGCTGTTCAAGAGACAGCAGCAGCACAGGGACTAAAGCAAAGGCCTCTTAATATTTATCTTCATCACAGTGCGAAGCTTGGACAAGTCTCCAGATGCGAGGGCAGGAATCTGAAAATAAACATTTTGTGTTTGTATGTCACTGTTTAAATCAGAAGCCTTCAGGGAAAGTAGTTTGGCAGCTGAGTCCTGTAGCGGCCACCTTAGAAATGAATGTATGCAGGCCTGGGGACCGCGCTCAGTCCAGGCTTGAGTGCGGCTGCACTTGCTCTGATATTGTCTCTCTTTACAGAACCTGCACCTTCTGTAGGTGCTGCAGTGCTTTGATCCTTGAAGAAAACCGATTATTCTGGCTGTTGAAGCAATGCTCAGTAAACTCTTTTCTTTCCTTTGCAGACCCTCTGGATCACGAGCCTGCTATTTCTCCCTTGCTTCCGCGGAAGGAGAGGGTGGCCCTGGAGAGCAGTTTGAATGAAGACGAGAGACTGCTTCCGAAAGACAAAAAGCACAACCTCTTCAGCGCCCTTATCAAGAAGAAGAAGAAAACTGCCCCTACCCCTCCGAAACGGAGCAGTTCCTTCCGAGAGATGGACGGGCACCTGGACCGCCGGGCAGGTGGGGAGGAGGAGTGCAGGGATGCTGGCAACGGAGCTTTCGTCGCACCCCCCGCAGACACAGCGGACCCCAGCAAGTTTCAGAGCCCAAGCAATGGGTCTGGTGTCACCAACGGGGTTGTCACGGGGAGCTCTGGATTCTTATCTCCCCACTTACGGAAGAAATCCAGCACGATGAGCAGCAGTCGAGGGGTGGCTGGTGAAGAAGAGAGCGGTTCCAACTCCAGCAAGCGTTTCTTGAGGTCCTGCTCAGCCTCCTGTGTGCCCCATGGAGCAAAGGACACCGAGTGGAAATCTGTGACTCTGCCTCGGGATTTGCAGTCCACGGGACGCCAGTTCGATTCCTCCACTTTTGGGGGACACAAAAGTGAAAAGCCAGCACTGCCTCGGAAACGGGCAAACGAGGCCAAGACTGACATTGCTGTCAGGGGAACAGTGACCCCTCCTCCGCGGCTGCTGAAGAAGAATGAAGAGACCACTGACGATGTGTTCAAAGATGCGGAGTCGAGCCCTGGCTCCAGCCCTCCCACTCTGACACCGAAACTTGGCCGTAGGCAACCTGCCGCCCCTCCTTCCTCCAGCGTGCTCCACAAGGACGATGGAGTCAAATCCAGTGCCTTAGGTACCACTGTGACAATGGACCAAGGTTCTGCTGCCAAACCCACCCCTGTGGGGTTCGTGGGCGCCAGCAAGGCTTCCTCTGAGGAGCCGCGGCTGCGGAGGCTCAAGCAGACCTCCGAGGCGGCAGGGAAGGACAAAGGGAAGTTATCGAAGCTGAAACCAGCCCCTCCAATTCCGCTCTCTTCATCCTCCATCGGCAAGTCCGGGAAGGTTTCTCACAGCCCCAGCCACGAAGCAGCAGCAGATGTGACGTCTGGGCCGAAATCCAAACAGTTGACTCAGGTTGGAGAGGCTGCGAGCAGTGATGCTGTCAAGCCAAACCAGTCAGGGGAAGGTGTGAAAAAGCTGGGGATCCCCTCAGTACCAAAGCCACAGTCCTCTACAAAGCTGCTGATGAGCACCGCGACCCCAGCTGCCTCTTCCTCAGCTGTGCCCTCTGCCCCCGGTGGGGACCAGCCATCATCTACAGCCTTCATCCCTCTCATATCCACCAGGGTCTCGCTGCGGAAGACGCGACAGCCCCCAGAGAGGATCGCCAGCGGCACCATCACTAAGGGAGTGGTGTTAGAAAGCACCGAGGCTCTACGGATCGCCATCAGCAAGAACTCTGAACAAATGGCAAGCCACAGCGCTGTCTTGGAGGCTGGCAAGAACCTCTACACCTTCTGCGTGAGCTACGTGGACTCCATTCAGCAGATGAGGAACAAATTTGCTTTTCGGGAGGCCATCAACAAGCTGGAGAATAACCTACGGGAGCTTCAGATCTGCCCAGCAACAGCTGGTAGTGGTCCAGCAGCCACCCAGGACTTTAGCAAACTTCTCAGTTCAGTGAAAGAAATCAGTGACATTGTTCAGAGGTAGCAGAAGCCAGGTTTAAAAATAAAATTACAATGGGCCAAAGCCAACTGTGGAGAGAGTAATGTGTGGACTGACAGAGGAGCGGGGCATCCAGGTTAGGGCTGCGCCAAAGCCACAGACTGTGAACAGATGTCCCAGCTCCAAAGGGCAGGGCTGTGTTCAAGAGGCACTTTCCACCCTCTGAACTCGGCTTCCTTGTGTTTCATATACTCGTAACCGTCTTATCTGTGGAGTTCTTGCCTTGAGGACTACAAGTCTAAATGCTGATGTCACACCATGCCTTTTTATTAATATTTTATTGTTCTGGACAGACCATAAAGACTGAAGCCAGACTGATGGACACTGAGATGCCATCCTCCTCAGGAGGACTTTCTACTGCGTTTTCTTCCCCTCCCTCTGCCCCACTGCACACAAGGACGAGTGTTTGAATAGCAATACACCCACTGCGTTTCTTGCAGAGTTGCAGCACGTGTCCCGGGCCCAAGTCTCACCCTTATGTGATGTCCATGCAGTAGACTTGGCGCTTGGGAGGGAAGGGGGGTTAATTGTTACTGTAAGGTTTTTTTTAATGACAGAATGCTACAAGTGATGTTTGCCCAAATTCTTCCGATTATTCCACTTGCTGACCTTCATTTCTGTGTTTTCAGTAATTTCTTGTTGGGCCCAAGTGAATTCCCTGGGTTCAAAACGTTGCAGGCAGCACCCGCTGGTGTTTGGGGATCTCCCATTGGTAGTGAAAAAGGACTGGAGAAGGATGTGCTGTCGCACCCTCGTGATATCCGAGATCAACAGGGCTGGTGTTTGGGGTGGAGGCTGCAGGGGCCAGGGAGCAGGAGGCATCGCTCCCGCAAGACAGGAGTGCTGCAGGAGGGGGAGACAGCTTAGGATGGGTTCAGAGACACCACCGTGCCTCCAGCATTGTTTGGCTGAGCTTGCACATGGCAGATGGGCCAGAACTGCGGTTTCTCTAGCTGAATTTCCAGACTTTTTCACTCTTTGAGCAGAGGTGGGACCCAGCTTCTGTGCTCCCATAGAGACCTGGGCTCTGGGGGGCTGCGGTGCCTCCCTTTCCGTGCCGGTGTGAAGCTCAGATGCCAGGACTTTGGGGTTCAAACCGTCAGTACCTTCATGCCGCCGTGGTTCCATCCAGCATCGCACGAGGAGCTGCGGACGCTGCAGACGTTTCTCTTGGGCGCATCTCCCGAGGAACCCGCGCCGAACGCTGCCAGCAGGACTCTGCGCCTCCCTTCCGCGGTCCTGTGACCTTCCCAACTAATGCAACGCGACTGGGAACTAACTGTGACTTGTGACAGTAGTGAAAGAACAAGGTTTAGGGCTATTAACAGTGCAATTTAACTCCTCTTAACAGTTCCAAACAAGAGAAAAAAAAAGCATTTTCCACGTCCTGTTCCCCTGTAACTCTTGTGACCCCTCTTGTGTATCTTAAACACTAATTGCCTTCAATTGTATTTTATTCTGTTCTCTTTGGAACTGTTTGTTTTGTATATGATTTCTAGTAGTTCACTCGTGTGTGTTCACACCACTTCTCGCCCTCACAAACAGCCGTGACTTAACACATGACAAACGTTCGAAAGGAAATACACACTTGTGCCACAGGCTGCCTTGGAAAATGTAAGGAAAACAAACACCACAAGCCTTGGACTGTCTCTTTCCTGGAGGTACTGTTTTTACTTTGATAACATATTGTGCCACTATATTATACATTTGTATCTTGTTATTACACACTTTTGTAGACTCGTCTTTTTTACAGTGTGTAAATAGCTTCGTCCTTCATCTCTGTGATACTTAAGGGGGTTGTTTCCCCTTTAATTTGGTCCAGTACAGATTGTTTCTGTACACGACTTTCAATTCTTCCTCTTCACTTTCTCTGTTTTTCATTTTTTGATTTATTTTTTATTCCAGTCTTTCTTGCCTAGTATATTTAAAAATAAATCAATGTTGAGGAAAACCTGTGTTTGTCTGTTAGTGTGACTTTTCCAGCCCAGTTACCTCCCCTTAGACTCCACATCCAAAAAGGGGGGTTCCCCGTTCACCGTGGGCTGGTCGGAGCCGGGCAGCAGCGCCTTCCATGGCCTTTGGATCTGGCTCTGAAAAATCAGGAGAGAAAAAAGATGCACAGATTACTGGCTGTGTCAACACCTCTTCCACAGCAAAGACTTTGCTGTTGTCTTCGATGAGGTTTAAATCGGAGAATTGACTTGAAGCTTTTCTTCCTGTTCATTTTTTGTCTTCTGCAGTTCAGCTGCTGTTGTTTTTTCCTCCTGCTCCATAAAACAACCTCCGAGTTCCTCTCCTCAGACAGTTCTGGCTGCTCCCTCCCTCATCTCCAGTTGTTCGCTGGCTGAGGCTCCTTGGGCGAGATGCTCTGAGTGCAACCTGGAGTGAGGAGCTTCCCGCTCCCCTCCCCGGAGCCTCCAGCACGGCACACGGTGCTCCCTGTGCAGCGTTACTGCCTAAAAATTGGAAATAACAGTTCCAAAAATCCATACTTATGTTCTGTTTTCAGACCACAGCCTCTGCAGCAAATCTTGAGGGAGGGACGGATCCAGGTGCTAAGCAGCCCCCAAAATGAGACACGGCTTGATTAATGAAGGCGTCAAAACAGGGTGAGAAGGAGACGAGGGCAGGTGAAAGCGAATGATGTGCTTGAGGTCCTGCGGTTGCTCAGAGATGTTTCAGGGCTATAACCCAGCTCATCCAATTTCTGTTCCCCTCAACAAGTCCCTGGTGAAATCTGTGGTTCTGGTGTAGGGAACCCCCCGTTCATGGGCCATGGGGACAAGGCTCATGGCAAACCTTGTCCCGCTCTGACAGCGATTGCATCGGGCCTCTTCCAATGACCATGAGATGAAAGGAGGAGAGGGGAGGATGCTGTGGGCAAGTAAAAATGTAATTAATGGCCTGTGCTTGGCAAGGCTTGGGCTGCTTTTCAGCAGAGTGTCCTGTGAATGCACACGCGGAGCTACAAGGGGTTCTTGGTTGGTTTGTGACAATGGTACTTGGCAAAAATCTGAAGCCAGACTGCTCTTGGTGACTTGCAGGCGGTGAGGAGCTGTGGGGCGAGGGAAGATCTGGAGAAGCTTAACCTGCCCCTAAATGCAATTGCACCTGGTGATCTCCATCTCTGCTCCCCCGGGACTGGCCCAGCTGGGGAAAACCCCGCGATCTGCGGAGCTGGGAGTGAAGGAGAAGGGGATTAAAGGCTAAATTTAGCTGAGTACAGTAGGAGTTGATTTAACAGATCGATGCATTTAACAGTTTGATTGCTCAAATTTTCAAGGCTATTGAGCTTGAAAGTGAGAGTGCTCTGGGGGAAAAATAGCTGTGTTTGTGTTTTTGTTTTGGTTTTCATGTCTTTGAAATTACAATGTCCTCTCTTTTAAGTTTTCCTTTAATGTCATCCTGCCTTTTGTTGAGAAGTTGCTTGTCACAAGATGTAAAATGTGGTCAGTGTTTTACGCTCGCTTCTTTTTTCTCAAAAGGAACCCACCAAACAATTGCCTGTATTGTGGAGATGCTGGTGGAGCAGCGGCGCTGCGGGGGGGTGAGCAGGGACCAACTGACAGCCTCTCCCTTCTTTGACGTTAATCCTTTCACGATTGAAGAGAGAGGAAAATGCACCTAAGCTCCGTGTCACTTCTGAAGAGAGGGTTTGTGGCATTGTGTGCATCGGAAAGCACGGAGCGAGATGGTCCATGGTAATGATGCTCCTGGATTACACAGCTCCTCTGCCCAGCGCCGATGCCCTGGCAGTGGTGTTGGTGTCCCTAGAGCTGTGGGTTAGGGACAGCCCTGCAAGTCATTTGGCTGTTTAGGCTTGGCTCCAAGCTGTCCTCCCTGGCACTGGAGGGTTGCTCGGTGTTTATTCAGCAGTGGATCCAGCTCAGCAGATGGTTTACCTGCAAACCAGGTTGTGCTCAACTGTTTTCCCAGCAATCGCCCCCCTGTTGAAGGTTCCGTGTTTGTCCTGGCATCCAGTCTGCTGATAAAGGTCCCACCTGTGCCCCTGGGGCCGCAGTGCTGAATGACCCAGTTATGATGCATTAGCCCCTTCGTGAGTCCCTTGGATGTGATTGAACCTGGCTCTCTCTTTACAGAGGATCTGCTTGGGCTTCTGAGATTTGCTGCTCATGTTGTGTGTGTTTGTAGGGCTGGTGGGGACGGAGGAAGGACAACAAGCAGCTACAGAAAAGGAGCAGATGAGCAGAGATGGAACCGGGGCCAGGATGAGGGTTGTACCCTGGTCAGGGAAGGATAACGGGGTGTTTCATAGAGGCTCCCAGCGCTGGTGGTGGTGGCAGCAAGTGTGCGGGTGGGTTCTGTGCTCTCCGGCTCTCCAAGGTGTTGGGGTCTGGGTGTCCCTCTGGGAGCTGCCCTGCAAAGGGACCCGGGAGGGGAGGAATTGGGAGGGGACGCAGGTTCCCATGGGAGCTGGACTGGAGACATCAAGTCCAGGGTGCAGGGATGGGCTTTCCAACCTCCCGGGGGTCAGTCCTGCTGTGTTTCCCCCTCCTTCCTCCCAGGCAACACCCCCAGACTCCAGGCACTTATTTGCCATTCACTTTTACCTCCTCCCCCCAGCATCAATCACCAAGGACAGTAACGAAGAGCCTGGCCCGCTGCGGTTTCCCAAGCGCATCACCATCCAGCTGAGGGCTGGTCTGAGGGTGCTGCAGACCCTTGCACCCCATGTCCCAGCCTGTGGGGAGCCGGGGGACAGCATCACCCGCACGACACGGAGCTGCCCATCACGGAGCCCCTGGACACAGGGGCTGAGCCCAGCTCCGTCCCATCCGCCAGGTAACTGCTGTGGGAAGCACTGATTTTTACTTTTAAATAACTTACACAGAGGGTTATTGCACTTCAATCAAAGCCTCGTTATACCTGGGGTTTTATCATGCTGCTCTGAGCCTTTTCCTCTCCTGGGCTCGAGAGCAGGAGCCCAGACGTCCCCCCCGGCACCGCGCAGCAGGTTTCCTTTCCCTTCCCGCAGCAGCCAGTGCCACTTTCCCTGCAATGATCCATCACCGCAAAGCCAGGGCTTCACTCGCTAGCCCAGTGTTGCTCCAAAATTCTTTCCCCTTCCTCCCACCCCCCCATTCCAGCGCAGGGTAAAATTGATCAGTGCGTATTTATTGATGGTTTGGACACTCAAAAGAAAGGGGGGGGGGGAAGAGCTGTTGCCATAGAAACATCAATAAAGCTCCCGTGATGTGAGCGCTGCGCCTGCATCCCCCGGACCGGCGGCCCTTGGTGGGGTGGGAGTCGAGAGGGGTCAGAGGTGGGTTTGGGGGTGCCCGGGGTGGAGGGGCTGTGTGGGCTCAGCCACCCCAAGTGCCAGCGGGTCTGTTGGTCACTGCTGTGGTCCCCGCGGTGCGATGGTGACCGCAGCAGAGATGCAGGGGAAGGAAAACACCCATCCTCTTCTTCACCATCCTCGTGCAAGGACCAAATCCCAAATCACCCGTATACTGCAAATCCAGAGTCCCCGTTCTGCACTCGTGGGGCTGTGACCCACACGTAGCTCCCAGGAGGACCCTACACCCCATTACTCCCCTCCAGGCCTGGCCACCCTATGGCTGCTGTTTGCCACCCCCAGTTCGCCCCCATTCTGCCTTCGCTTACCCCCCGCTCCCGCTGCCAGAGCAGCCCGCGCCGCTGCCAGCAGCGCTCTATTAAGCGGCCTGTCTGCATGATGGATATTACAATGCACCTCTTGAAGCCTGATTTTTATTTTTTCTTTTTTTTCCCCCCAACCACGTCCTGCCACAGTCTTTGATTCTGAGGGTGCAATTTAGCTCTTGCAAATAATTGCCCTGCTTCGTTTTTGTGCCTGCGATGAAATATTAGCAGTCGTTGGGTGTCTAACTCGCTGTTAGCGCCTGCAAGCCGGGTAGCTGGATCTCTGCAGTGGCAGGTGCAAAAGCGAGCGTGGTTGTTGGCATCGGCAGAGGTAAATCTGCCTGAAGGAGAAGAAGGCAATGGCTGAAGAGTGGGGCTTGTCCTTGCAGCTGAGCTGTTTTTTGGAGCTAGCGATTCCCCAAGCTGCACCGTTGGTGGCAGAGGGGACTGGAGAGCAGGAAGACACTGGGGACATGTTGGTGGCCCCAGGTAGGTGCAGAGGTCCTTGTTTCAGCCCATCTGCACCCCAGTTTCTGCAGCAGCTCCAGCTGGGAAGAGGTGGCGATGAGGCCAGGTTAGGAAGGGCCAGGCTTTCAGGCAAGCGCTGGGGTGATGTGACAAGGACGCCGAAGGTCAGTTATCACCATTTCACCCTCACAAGGACTCTGGTGGCACCTGAGGACGGGTCTCGGGGTCTTGGGGCGGTGGGACAGCAGCGGGACTGGTGATGCCAGGGCAGGTTTCTGTGCTCACGCTGGGGATTTCTAAGGACAAGATTTTCTCCAACCCCGCTGCTCTGGCCCGGTTTGCACACAGGAGTTGGCTCTTCTAAGTGGCATCTTGACACTAAGCAGAATTTGCTGCCGGAGGGACTTTTCTGTAACAGGCGGGAGAGCAGCAACTCTGCAGCTCCACAAAGAACTCAGGGAGACTGCTGCTCCCTGACAGCCCTGCCTGGGACAGGCCATCCCCAGGGGACTGTCACCACCAGGACTGTTCCCCTGTGACCCTCCAGCCTCACTGCCTGGCTCTGCCTGTCCCAGGGTGACATCCCTGCTCTCAGCCTGCACCGCGCTGACCCGGCACAGGGCGTTGCATGGTGCCCCGGGACAGGCCGCCTGTGATGGGGGAAGGGACATGGTGGCTTCTTTTTAGGGCAGGTACCTCTTCTTCCATTGCACCGGCTGGTAATGGGCGTGTGAGATCTGTGGCAGGGCTGTGAGTGGAGCAAACGCGATGTCCCCCCTCCCCAAGCCAATCCCAGCAGCAAGCCCCCAATCCCCTTTTGTCCGAGCAAACCCAGGTGAGATGGAACAGAAGGACAGGATGGGGTGACCCGCAGGACATGGGGGGATCGAGTCCAAGTCCTCATCTCCCGAAGCGGAAGGTGAAACCCCCTTTTTTCCTGTTGTAGCCGGTGAGCTCCTCGGCCAGGTCCCCCAGCGTGCCGCTGCGCTTCTCCCCTCCCGCCGGCAGCAGCGGGGACCCCCCCTGCCTGCCCAGCCGCTGCCCGCTGCCCTCCTTGCCGTGGTCCCGCAGCCCCTGGGCGATGCCCAGCAGCCTGCTCAGCCCCTCGCCGCCGCTCCGCGTCCCTCCTGCCCTCCAGCCGGCACCCGAGTCCTCGGCCACCGCTGGCCAGCTGGGCTTGAGCGCCGTCCCTTCCCTGGGGTCTCCCAGCTCCTGCCGCTCGCTGCGGGGGAAGCAGGTCCCCAGGCTCAGGAGGAAGAGGCAGGACAGCGAGTAGGGTGCTCTCATCTGGGGGGAGCAGAGGAAGGGAAAGACACGTAGGTAAACCACAGGGCATCGTCGGGCAGCAGTTAAAGCAGCAGCATGGACATGTGGGTGCAGAATCAAAGAATCAGAGAACAGTTTGGGCTGAAGGGACCTTCCCAGCTCCCCCAGTGCCACCCCTGCCATGAGCAGGGACATCTTCACCAGCTCAGGTTGCTCAGAGCCCCGTCCAGCCTGGCCTGGGATGTCTCCAGGAATGGGGCATCCACCACCTCTCTGGCCAACCTGGGCCAGTGTTTCACCAACCTCAGGGGCAACAATTTCTTCCTCATGTCTAGTCTGAATCTCCCTCCTTTAGTTTAAAACCATTACAAAGGGTAGAAAGGCTGCTCTCGGGTAGCATGTGTTCCCCATCCCTGCTGCAGCCCTGCCACCCCATAGCCTGTGAGAAAACCCCGCCAGCCTCCTCCTGCAGCCCCCGCAGACCCGGCTGCGGTGAGGATGCTGGGCGGCCTGAGCTCCCTCTGCCTCCCCCCTGCCCCCTTCAGACCTGCTCCGCTTCATCTTTAGCCACTCTGTGCTCACAAATTACAGCCTTGCAGCTGCTCCCCTGCTTTGCAGCTCTGCTCGGATGGGGGGCTGAGGGGGCTATTAGCCGGGCTGGCTGATGGGCTCCGGAGCCGCCGGCTCCTCTTAGGAGCTCTGCGGGGAGGACTTAAGTGCATTCGCCTGAGCTGGCCTCATCTTCCCATCGCGCAGGTCCTACCTGCCGTGCCTGGTTAATGCAAGCGCAGAGGAAGGTGCTCGACATCCTTCTGCTTTACGGGGCTCGGACGTGCCCCCCCAGCAGCAGGGTCTGCTGAGCAGAGCGGGGGGAGTGCGGTCCTGGGCTGCGGGCGGCAATGCCGCAGGCGCCCGCGGTGACCTTGACACGGGCAGGAATGCTCTGCGTCCCCTTCCTTCTCCAAGAAAGGCTCAGAAAGGGGACATGAGCTTTGTTGTTCTTACTATTATTATTTGTTGCTGCAGATGTTGCACTGCTGGTGACGGGGGCCAGGGTGTCTACCCGGTGATTGCAGGACGGGGGGTTGCTGTGGGTGCCCCTCTCCTGTGCCGGACCCAGCTGTGTCCACCACCAGCCCTCGCCTCCTTGCTACTTGTGCTGCTGGTGTGAAGCAGACACATGGGGGAAGACAGACAGACAGACAGACAGACGGACAACCACCAGCGACTCACCTCTCTGCCTCGGGTGATGCTCCCGCGCCGCCTGCCCTGGCCCTGCTCCGTGCTGCCCCGTGCCCAGTCTGAGCTGGCCGGTCGCTTCACCCGCTGTTAAATACCCACCGGCGCTAATTACCCACCTGTGCTAATTGCCATGTCACCCCTTGAGTGCGCGGCCGGCCAGCAGGGCTGTGGCTGCAGAGAGCGGGGGACAGGGGGGGCTGAGGGCTGGCCGGGCGCCACAATGGGAGCGCGGCACCATCGCTGATTAACACGCCTCCTTCGTTAGCTGCCTCATTTGGAGGAGAGGCTGGGTGTGCGCCACGCTGGAGCTGGCCTTGAGTCACCGGCAGCTTGTGGGGACACTGGCGGGAAGGTCTTGTCTGGGGACACAAGTGTCCCCCATCCCCTTGGCTGGTGCATTCTTGTGTGTGCCTGTTGGGGTCCCAAATGTGTGTGGCAAGTGGTGGGTGCACAGGCACCGCCAGAGCCCCCTGTACCCCCAAACCCGCTTCCTCCATCCTTGTCCAGCGCACACAGCCACCGTGGTCCCCAGTGCCTGGCACTCAGCTGTCCCCACCAGGTGCCCCTGGCCTGGGGCAGAGCGGGGTGTGGGGTGGGCAGCAGGATGGGGCTGGGGGCATCTCTTGGTGCTGCCCATCAGCAGCAGGGAGTGGGTCCCCTGGTCACCAAAACCTGCCACCACCCACTGTTCTGTCCCCAGGGCCACTCTGAGGCTTCCGGTGCCCCTTCGCTGCCCCGCTGGGTCTCCCCAGCCCTCCCAGCAGTTTTGCAGAGCGGTTTGGGTGGGTCGAGCCCATGATGGGCCCGTTCCCAGCACCATGAGCACGGCAGGAGCTGCGCTGACCCGGTGCCGCTGCCTTTGCCGTCACCACGTCAGGTTCCTCTGGTCCCCACACCATGCCATGGACACAGCCACCAACACATTGGCTAACGATGAGTTCCTTTTATTAAGGAGTTTAGAAAGTCCACATGTACAGCGTGGGACACACTCACACATGACCTAGACGTCACGGCACCGCTACACACCATGACCCGGCCCAGGGCTCCGTTGGGAAGGTACGTGGCACCATTCCAGACCTGCGGCCACCCCTGCCCACCCCTCTCCAGGGACGTGTCACCACGGATGGGTTTAAGCCTAATCCGGGGTCACAGAGCAACGCGTGCGCTCTTGGGAATTATCCTGGGAAATCCTGCGTCTCGGCGTGGATTAAATACCTCTCGCGCAAGTCAAAACAAAACCATTGGGGGGTCGTGGGTGACACGGGCAGTTACACAAGGGTGTGCTACTGACAACCTGCATGTACAACGTCCCCTCCCCAGCACGGAAAAACACTGGTGGAGGGGTCCAGGGAGGGGACGAGCCTTCCCGCTCGGGGCACATGGCTCCGTGTGCCTTCTTGTCCTGAAAACAAGTGCTAGAAAACTCAGCTACGGCTAATCCACCAAAATAAAGGAACAAAAAGTAAAGATGGGTGTTGTGCTTCCCACCTGTGTGGGACCCTTTCCGGAGGGTCTGACCCTCGGGAGTTACAGGGGCTCCTGTTCTTGTGCTGGCCAAGAGGTTCCACCACCAAGCACCCCCAAACCCCATTGCTGGGGGAGCCAGCCCGGCCGGCTGCTCCGGGCAGGGTTGCTGGGGATGGGGGCAGTGTCTGTGCTCGGAGCTGGTCTCTAGCAGAGGGGAAAGCTGCCATGATCCCCAGTGCATGTCTGTCTCCGTTTCCCCATCAGGACAGGCAGACAGGGACTTGCCCTGCAGGAAAAAGGGCTCATCCAGCACAGGATCCAAGGTGGAGAAGGCTTAAAAAACGGAGAAGCATGTGGGGAAATACAGAGCTGCCACAGCTGCGAAGATCAGCCTTTGATCTCCCAGTGCCTTAAGCCCCCCTGGAAAGTGGGATGGCGGCAGCTTCCCTCCCCTCCTCGGGCAGTCTGTCCGTCTGACGGTGTTTCTGGGGGCCAGGGCTGGTGTGAGGGCTCTGCTCCTTTTGGTGCTGAGCACAGGCAGAAAATCATGTAAAGGATGGCGAAGTCCCAGCTGTCTCCCTCCTCTCCCTGTTCCTGCACATCCTGCTCAGACTTGGGCTTTTTTTTGTTGTTAAAATCCCCGTTTGAGTCTTCAAAGGGAGCCAGAGGGAGAAGCCAGCCCCACACCCCACGGCAGCTCCTCCTCAGGTCGGCCGGTGCGCGGCATCGCCTGCCACCCGGTTATCAGAGCCCTGCAGATGTTAAGCCCCACTCAGGGCTTCTTTTTGCAAAAACCTTAATGGGATTTGAAGAAATGAAAGGCTTTGAATATCTGCAGGTGCTGAGCCAGAGCGTGGCTCATCCTGGGTGAAAATTAATGCGGGTCTGTGAGCTGGGAGCGAGGGGAGTGGGTTTGCGCAGGGTCACGCAGGCGTGCTGTCCAAAGTCAAGGGTTTTGGGAAAGGTCGCAGCATCTGGATGCCAAACGTTCAAGGTGAGTCCGAGCGGGTCTAGAAGGAAGAGAGGAGCTGCAAAACACAGGCAGAGCCATGCTGGGAGGTGAGCCTTCCTCGCCACCTCTTCCTCCTCACCCCAGCGCTGCCAAACCAGCTCCGTGCTGTGCTGGGTTCTGGGTGTGTGCCCTTGCAGCACTGTGCCAGCTTCAGGATGCCCAAACCCGCTGGGAGGTGTCAGGACCCAGGACACTGGGGACGAAGGAGCTCGTAGTTGTCCCTTGCCAGCTGTGTTGCTGTTGCAGGGGGAGAGGCGAGCGTTTACAGACCGGAGAAGGAACCGCTGGCATGATCAGATGTTCAGCCCAGCTGAGACCTCCCTGACCCTGGTAGCACCATAGGCTAAGCTGGCACCGCAGAGCAGCAGCCTTGTCCCTGTCCTAGAGGCTTGGGGCTCCCCATGGTGAGTGTCCCCCGGTCCCTCGCCAGCTCAGCTGGGCCGCTGCCAGGTACCTGTGCCTGAAGTGGAGATGATGGAGGTGCCCAGCCTGCTGCATCCTCTCCTTCCCTTCCTCACCCCACCCAACTGATCTCCCCAAATCCCACTGCCCTCTCTGCCGCAGCCCCAAGCACCAGCTGTGGGTCACGTTCCGGCCAGGAGATCTGTTTTGGTTGTGGGGGAGCCATGGAAGTAGGAAACAAAAGTCTGGTGATGTCCGTGGGTGGCCAGAAGCTAAAGCCACCCTGCCTGGAGGCAGGTGCTCCCCAGGGACCCCTGGAAGATAGGTCGGCCCTCGGGGAGGATGGCAGCTGGGGGGACGGGGCTGTGGGGCGGTTGGGAAGGACAAGGGGCTGGGCAAGGGGTGGGGGCTCATGCCATCCAGCTAATTCTCCTCCCGGACAGGCCGGATCTTCATCTCGGTGAACTTGAGCGAGTACTGCCAGCCGGTCCAGGAGGACCACTCGATGCCGTCGGCGTAGGAGCTGTGGTGGCCCTTGAGGTACTGCCCGTTGAGGTTGGAGGTGTGGCAGTTGCGGTACCACCAGGCGCCGTGGTAGAACGCCGCGCAGTTGTTCTCCGAGTGGTCGTTGTCCAAGTCCTTGGTGGTGAACTTCATCCCATTGTGCTTCAGGAAAGAGTCACCTGCCATGGTAGGGGGGAAAAAAGCCATGATGGGCCCTTGCTGTCCCCCATCCTGCCCTCGGGCTGTGTCCCACCCCAAGGGGCTCCCCTGGGCACCCCAATGGGGCTCCTTTGGTGATTTGCATGGCACTTCGGGTCACCCACCCTGCAAACACCCAACCGCAGCCCATCTCCTGCTTCCGGCTGCCCGTGGTTGCAGGGATGCAGCTGGTACTGTACCAGCGCCAGAGGAGATGGTTGATGCCCCAGCAAGAGGGTTTGATGATCATGGCCCCCCCAGCCCCAAAGGACCATGGGTGTCCCCCCATCCTGCTGCCCTACCTGCTGTCCCCGAGTAGTCCGCGATGGAGATGGGGTACCCATCCTCCTCGGGGTCAACGGAGAAGAGCCCCACGCCGAAGCTGCCATAGTGGGCGAAGGCGGTGCCATTGTCAAAGTCCTCCAGGTCGATGCGGAGCTCGTAGCTGCCCTGAACCGTCAGCACATGGATCCGCTTCAGCCCTGCGGCGGAGGGACGGGTGAGTGCGGGGACCCCGGTGGGGACAGGGTGGCTGGGGGTCCCTGGGGAGGGTGCGAGGTGGGATGGGGAACGGTCCCCACTCTCCAGCCCTCACTCTGCTGTTGCTGCACGGCCAAGGGCATCTGCTCAGCTCACAGGCAAACAGCCCCATTGCTTCCCTGCACAGCCACCCCATCCTGGTGGCTATCACTGCGAGGTGTGAGTGCTGGCCAAGGGGGTCTCGGTGTCCCTGGAGCTCCCTCACCCCACCCTGGGTTTTCCCATCCTGCCCAGGAGCAGCCAGCCCCACACACCTAACCAGTGCTCTCCCGTCAGCTTTCCGAAGCCATCCCGGTACGCTTCCCAGCCACGGAAAAAGTTGACAGAGCCGTCCTCCCGACGCTGGAACACCTGGGGAGACATGAGGGGCATCAGTTGTGGGGCTGCTGCGAGCATCCTGAGCAGCCCCCCTGCTCCCCATCCCTCCCCACTGCCGCCTTATTAAATGCAGGTGGCAATTAAACCCTTTAAACTCAGTAATTACATGAGGACACTGGTGAGCAGGTCCCCAGGGAAATGCTGGATCATTATCCGCCAGCTCTCAGGGACAAGTGAATGGGTTCAGATAAAACGCTTCACTGGATCCTCCACCTGGAAACGGGAGCAAAACTTGGGGAAAACTGCAGCGTATTCTTGCAAGAAGGCGGCTGGTGCCCCGGGAGGGGTGAGCATCCCGCATCCCTATCGAAACGGCTGGGGCTCTGCCATCGCATGTGGTATGGACAGACAGATGGACAGTGTGACTCGAGCTCTGTCACCACAGCTGGTGCTGCCCAGGTCAGTCCAAGCCGTCCTGCAAACAGCAGGATGCTCAGTGCTGTGTAGAACTGTGCTCTCCAGGGCATCGCTCCTGTGACAACCTCGTTAGTCTCCCAGAGCAATTAACAGGGGGGCACCAAGCGCCCCGACTCCTGCAGAGTCCCCAGGTCCCAGCCAGATCCAGCACAGCTTTTCTCCTCAGAGCCTTTCCCTTTCCCTCTCCCATCTGCTCATCGGCATGTTGTGCCTTCTCTGTTTCATCCCCTTTTATCAGTGGTTTTGGGTTTGATTTATTGACAGTGATCCAGAAAATGCTATTCTGCATCTGACCATTTGAACTTAATTAAGCCTCCAGCCCTGGATTAATTGCATTAAACTTGGCTGAGCCAGGCTGTCCAGTTGTCACCGAGCACCACGCTCCCATGGCCGTGGTTGGGAGCGATGGGGCGCTCAGTGATTTCGGAACAGCTGCTCCATGTCGAGGGGCCATAGCACCCTGTCCTTGGGGCTGGGCTGTGCCCCCAAGCCCATTCATCCCAATTCCAGCATCCCAGGCTCAGGCATCACCGTTGAGCCCCTGCACTGGCTGGGAAGTCACTGTCCTTTGCTCCACCCTGGGAATGTTCCTTTGCAGCCTCCCTGTCCTGCCTATGTTTGGTTTCATCCCAACATGTGGAGGAGACCCAGCTCTTGAACTTCATGCCATTTTGCCCTTCACGAAATGGGCATTTTCGGTGCGGTGAAGGCTCCGGCGCGCTCCTCGGCACGGCAGGGCTCTTATCCTGCTGTACTTACCTTCTAGAATTAGAGCCTTAATTTTTATCCCTGCGTTCAGCACTTGAGAAGCTGCGGCTAAGCCCGTTTAAAGGGGCTTTCTTCAGACTTGCTAGGACAGGGGGGATGGCGCGGCTGGACAGGGGCCCGAAGCTGATTTTACCCGGCCAATGTCGGCTCTGGCGCTGCCGCGCGAGGAAGGCGGCACTGATGCTCTGTCTTAATCGGCTTTTACCCACTGTTGTAAATAGGCCAATTGCCTGAGCGGTGTCCAGGGAAGCGTGTGGGGCATGTCTGCATCGGCTGAGCCTCGGCACGGCTTGGCGATCACCCCGGTGCTGGAGGAGCCGCGGTGCCCCATTGCCCCCAAGGCTCAGCCCCAAGGGGTTCGAGACCGGGTCGGGAGGGCCGGGGCTGCTGTAAGTCTTGTGTCCTCCTGGGTGTTCTGCTCCATCCTCATCACCTCTCATGCACAGTCCCTTCTTGTGCTTCAGGCATTCACCCAGCTCTCCTATGTGTTGATGGGGATGTGGGAGCCTCCTCACCCCCACACTGGGATGCTGGGTGCACTGGGATGCTGGGTGTACTGGGACGCTGGGTGTACTGGGACGCTGGGTGTACTGGGATGCTGGGTGCACTGGGATGCTGGGTGTATTGGGATGCTGGGTGTATTGGGATGCTGGGTGTACTGGGATGCTGGGTGCACTGGGATTCTGGGTGCACTGGGATGCTGGGTGCACTGGGATGCTGGGTGTACTGGGACGCTGCATGTACTGGGATGCTGGGTGTACTGGGACGCTGGGTGTACTGGGACGCTGGGTGTACTGGGATGCTGGGTGCACTGGGATGCTGGGTGCACTGGGATTCTGGGTGCACTGGGATGCTGGGTGCACTGGGATGCTGGGTGTACTGGGACGCTGCATGTACTGGGATGCTGGGTGTACTGGGACGCTGGGTGTACTGGGACGCTGGGTGTACTGGGATGCTGGGTGCACTGGGATGCTGGGTACACTGGGATTCTGGGTGCACTGGGATGCTGGGTGCACTGGGATGCTGGGTGTACTGGGACGCTGCATGTACTGGGATGCTGGGTGCACCAGTGACCCGCAGGCTCGCTGCCATGCTCCCAGCCCTGCCTCACTGCTCTTTTCGTCCTCATCAAATATGCATCGCCCCCTCTTAAGCAAAAAGGATTTCCTTCCCTTCTTTAAAGGCAAGGCTGAAATATTTATCTTCCCCGGCTGCGCTGAGCTCATGGGGCAGGGACAGACTCCTGCAAAGGCACCAACCAAGAAAAATGGGTTAAACCCAGAGAAAAGCAGGAGTGTCAGCCTGATGCCAGCCCCTAAAGCCGCAGCCTGGCAGATGTTCGGCCATTGCTTCTCTGCCACCGCAGCACTTGAGCTCCTGCTCAGGTTTTTGGCCCCACGGTGTTCTCTGAGCCCTCATCACAGCCAGGAGAGCATCTCCAGGTTCAGCCACGGAGAAGACAAATTCGGAGCTGATCTCCAGGAAGAGCCACTCCCCTGGGATCCCCTGCAAACACCACAGCCGGCAGCGCTGCCCATCCCAGGGACCCGGCTGCTCCTGCCTGTCCCTGCCAGCAGAAGCGTCTCATCCCCATTAGTGGCAATACATAAATCACGTCTTTTGGAAACAGCATGCATTTCCCTCAGCTTGTGTCATCTGCTGCCTTTGGCTTATCCCAGCCTGTGTATAAACGCATTGGTGTCTGTTCAAACCCCCCAGGTTGGGTGACAAGCAGGCTGGGTGAAGCCACCCCTGCGAGCATCCAGGTGCCCATGATGTTGGCAGCTGTCACTGAACATCCCCACAGCCCTTGTCCTGCCGGCACAGCCTTTTCTTCCACATCCTTCGGCTTTCCCACCATTTCCCAATACGTGTTGTACATGGAAAATGATGCTGACGCGGCCAGAGCTGCTGCAGTTCTGTTACTCGCAGAGCCAAGATGCTGGTCCCGGGGGCTTTGCCCCGGCTGGGCAGTGATGGAGGCTCAGGGGCACCGGGAGCAGCGCGGGGTGTTTGCAAAGACTTTCCAAGACAACAGTACATGAAACAACATTTTCAGGTCTCCTGGGATGCCGAGCCTCTCCTGCCCTCTGTCACCCCATTATTACTTTAATAAAGTGCCGAAGGTGAGTGTCAAAAGGGGAGCCAGTGTCAGGCTGGCAATTACATGGCTGCAGCCTGGCGCTGCCGTGAGGCTCAGGCCAGCCCTGGGGGTCCCTGCAGTTAAAGCTGATGCTGAGCGCAGGATGCGGATGCTCCTCTTGATGCTGGAGGGCACTGACCCACACCCCAGCCAGCTGTAAACATGGCCCTGCTGCTGGTGGGCAGGACAAGAGGGGGACAAAATAGACTGGGGGTGTGATGGGGGCTTCCCTCCCACATTTCTTTGTTTTCATGTTGCCCTGCACGGACACCAACGCTGCTGCCCTCTCTGCTGGGTTTCTGCTTTTTGACTATACAGAATAGGCAGCCAACAGCACCAGAGCTGCAATCACTGTCAGCTGCCCTGGGGACCCTGATGATGGCCAGGGGACAGGGTGACACTGCAGATCACACCATGGGGACCCGGTAAGTGACCTCAGCTGGGTTTGTCCCCAAGAGGGTATCAGGGCAGCTCTTCCCCCAGTCCCGCTCCCCCAGGTCTCTAAGCCGGCCGTGCAGGCTCAGGCTCAGCTCTGCTGCTCCCAAGCTCTTGAGTCAAAATGGATTCAGCTGCTGCCATCACTTCCACCCACCCACCCACATGCAAATAAGTCCAAATGTCAGGAGTAATCGCTCTAGAGGAGGAGGGGAAGGAAATAGCCTGGGCTCTGCACCACCATGCCCATGGAGCACATTACCTGGAGCTGGGGTGACTCAGTGCCCTAAGGAACCCCCTGTGCCACCAGCCCCACAGGAGATGCTGAGACACCCCCTGCACCCTGAGAGACTGGAGGTAGGTTTGGGACCTGTGCTGCAGAGCAGCCCTGAGAAATGGGACCCTGAGGCAAGCACCCTGGACCCTGCTCTGGATGTGTCCATCTCCACAATGCTGGGATTTGGCAACTGTTTTGGCTCCTCTGCCCCAGTCGAGGGGGGCAAAGCTGTGCCAGCCCTGCTGCTGGAGCCTGTGATGCTTCTGGGTGTAAAATCATTTTCTTCGCCCCCTACCCAGCCCAGCCGGGGCCCTCCCAGCTGCAGCAGCTTTAAATAAGCCGCTGAGTGTCTCACTAATCACCTTGGGCTGCTCTTCAGGCAGCGCTGGAGCACGGCTGGGGGAGGCTGTGCATGGGGTTTGCAAGGCCCCTTCCCACCTTGGGGAGCACAAAGGGTCCTCCCTTTTCCCTCAGTGAGCCCCCCAGGAGCTGGGGTCCCTAGGGCTGCCCTGTGCCTCAGTTTCCCTGCTGGAGCTGCTGGTACTGACCCGTACATGACACGTTGCTCTTGCCCAGGGTGGGCTCTGGGCAGACTGAGGCTGAAGGCTCCTGAGCCCCCCGAGGGCAGGGGGGCTAAGCTCCCTCCTGGCACTGCTCAAAGCTGCTTAGGGGAATCAGATCGTGGGGATTTGTTTCCTAGAGCACCCAGCTGGAGGGGCGCTGGCTGCTTGGATCACCCAGTGTGTCCTCAGCGGAGCGGCCACCTGCCCACCCCTCCCAGTGACCCCTGTCCCCTCCTTGGGGACCCCCAAGGGGTGCCCTCCTGGGTAGGGGCTGCTCATACCCTTGTTCTTCCTGGAGCAAAGGATGTCCCCACACTTGGGGCTGCCACTGTCCCCCAGCTCCCCACCACTATTACTGTAATTACGAAGCTCTTGCAGCCACCACAGCAAAGTGAATCAGACAGGGTGTCCAGGGAGTGAGTGAATCAGTGCACCACCCAAAGCGCCCCAAGCATCCCTGAGTTAGATGAGGCAAAACGTGCTGGGTTTGGGGTCTGTCCTGAGCCCCAGCACCAGCTCATGGGGATGGTGAGGACAGGACAAAGCACAGCCCGCTCACCCCGTGGCACAACCGCAGCCATGCACCCGCACCGCCAACAAGGACAAACCCAGCCATAGCATCAGCTCCCCACCTGAAACCCCCCTCCAGCTCCAGCCAAGCTCCCCAGGGCAGGGCCACCAGCACGGGTGACATGGACAAGCCTATTTGCTTGCTTCCCCATGGGACTGAGCATCCTGTGCCCAGCCAGGCTCTGTTTGCATTTATCCCCCATCCCAATGACACATCCAAACATTGACAGTGACATCTCCCACCCCCCGCATCCCAGCACAGGGACAGCCAGTGGCTAGTGGTGGCATCACGCAGTGGCCCCAGCACGGCGCCAGCTCACCGTCCAGCCACCCCCGTCGGTCGTCATGTCGCAATAGACCTGGAAGCCGGCAGGATAATGCGTGGGGAAGATGGAGTAAATCCCATCCTCTTGCTGTCCGCTCGCATAGATGTCAAAGCAGTCTCGGGGCCGGGAGCCTGCAGCGTGGCATTGGGATGGGGTGGGATGAGAGGAAAGCTGGTTAATTAATGATCTAATTTAATGTCTTGCCATTTCTTTCAGGCTCCCAACCTTGCTGCCAGCTCTAGTCAGCGGCTCAGAGCTGCCTTGCTCTTTCCCTCCTTTCTCCTCAGATGCTCAGGGTGAGTGGTGCCCGGGGGAACACATCCACCATGGGGAACCCCCCCAGCAGCTGGTAGGGTCTGACCCTGTGTCCCTGTGTCACAACAAGGACAGGCTGGGACCCAGCCGGGGAGGAGGGAGACAATGCTCAGAGGCAGCTGCACGCAGAGTGTGGGCATGTGCTCGTGGCCCCGGGACAGGCTTATTCAGCTTCATCTTAACCAAATGATGATGAATGTGACTTTATTCTGAGTCCCATGCAGCGCTGCCGTCTGTATCCAAATGGTCGCTTCTTGCTCTGCTTCTGCCCCAGCTACATCTGTGTGGGGAGCGGGTGGGTCTGCAGGGGTGCAAAGTGGCTTTGCTGCTGGCTTTGCAGGCTGGTTTGTGGACAACGGGGGGCTGCATGGTGAGGAACACCCCTCTAGAACATAACTTCCCATCTACCCCCTGCCCCATCTCTCCAATCTCCTTCCCAGCCCCTCCATATTAAATCCCTTTCCCAGGCTGGTTTCCCCCGTCTCAGGTGGTTTTCTGCTTCCCCTGTTCTCAGATCAAGACTTGTGCAGAGCAGTCCCAGACACATCCCTCTCCTGGGGACCGATGGGGACACCACCTCACCGTTGGAGCAGCCCCGGGGCCGCGCTCCCCTGGCCGGGGCTCGCTGCAGGTCAGCCTTGAGCCGGGGCCGGGTGCTGCCGCGCTCCTTCTGCAGCGTGTCGAGGACGTCGCTGACCGAGCTCACCAGCCGAGCCATGTTGGTCTGGCTCTCCGAGAGCAGCTGTGGTTGGGGGACACATGGAAGGGACAAGGTTAAAAATGGTTAAACTTCTTCCACATACCCCCCCAGCCCTTTGACCACCCCACTGCAAGGATGCTCTGCCCACTCCCATGGCTCCCCAAGCCTGTGGGCAGCAACACTCCCTTGCAGGGTATGAGCTGGTGGGGACCGGATGGGGACACAAAAGCCACAGCAGATGCCGTATGGCATCTCTGATGCTTTTTGGCCAGGGGTGAGGGTCCAGATAGTGCCTGTTGTCACCAGGGCTGAGCAATCCCCGACACTGGGTGCATCGATGCCGCCACCCTATGGAATAAAGAGCATCTCTGGGCAAGGGGACAGGATCACAGAGGTGGCAGGAATAGCCGTGTCCTGAGACAGCCGCCAGCTCTCTGCCATTCCCTGAGGTGACCCAGGCCAAGCAAGTGACGTGGGGTGGCCGTGGCAGAGCAGCAGGACGGGGAGCAAAGTGAAGGAGCAGGGATTGAACAGCTCCAGCCAGAGCAGGATGAGCACCAGGAGGGACGGGCATGGAGCTGAGCATCCAGCTGTGCCCTGGCTCTTACTGCCATGACCAGCAGACCCCGGTGTACCCAGGTAAGCATTTCAACACAGTTCATCAGCTGGGAACTTTTTGTGACTGTAGATAAGAGGGGGGCGACTGATGCAATTGTGACGGTCTTGTGCTGCCCTTGGTTCTGCTCGGAGCCCACAAACTGGACCCAGAGCTGGAAGACCCACAACATGGGGGGCTGCACACCCAGTTCACTGGCACTGGGGTGTTTTGGTGGTGAGATGCAGGTGACTGATGAGCTGGAGCTGCAATTGTACTTCCTACCTTGCCATTCCCAAGGACCTGCATTAAACCTCAGCTTCTTCTGCTAGAGGTCTCGCCTGGATGCTGTGGGCAGGGGCTGCAAGCAGCCATACCCTGGGGACATGGGGACAGGGGCAGTCTGTCCCAAGGAGCGCCGTGTATCACCCTCAGCCCTGTCTCACCTGGATGAGTCTGCCCTGCTCTCCCTGCAGGGTGCTGAGCTCCTGCCCCATGGCGCTGTGCCCCTTCTTCAGCCCCTCGCAGTCTGTGCGCAGCTGCACTGCGTGTGTCAGCAGCTTGGCCACCTCATCTGCCACGGTGACCAGCAGAGCCTTCTGCTGGCTCCTGGTGGCCTTGGCCTCGGCGTCGTGGTCGGTGACAGCATGGAGGAGAGAGGTCTGCAGCCCCTCCAGGCGCCCAAAGGTGCCCGATGAATCGGGGCAGTTGGGGTCAATGAAGATGTTGATGCGGGAGCTGTCGGCTTTCTCGATGGTGACCAGCGCGTTGGCTTCCTCCGTGTTGGTGCTGATGACGGGGGGTGACTCGGTGACGGGCGTGTGGTAGTGGTTCATGAAGAGGATGGCCCCTGTGACTGTCACCGCCAGGAGAACGGCCACCGAGAGCAGGACGGTGCACAGGATGTACCCGCAGCTCATCCTCTGCGGACAGAGAGACAGACACCATTGGGACTCATCTGGGTGGACCCATCCCGCTCCCTTTCATCCAACAGGTGGGTTCAAACCCTCCCAGGATTTAGGGGGGTTCCAGCAACAAGGGAGGTGGTGCTGGACACAGGCGTAGTGGCAGAGGAGGGGACGCGGGGACCTCGGGGAGCCCTGAGGTTCTGCCGTGGATGTGGAGGCCACGGGTGAGCACTCAGCGAGCAAAGCAGCTCAACCCACCTGGGAGCTGGAGGTATGAAATAATAAAGAGAGGGAATGTATGGAGGCTGCCTGCTCCTGCTGGAATGTTTTATTTAAGGCGGTGATACACGGCTGGAGCAGCCCTGGCTCCTGGGGTGTGTGTGTGGGGGTCCCTGCTGCCTTGGGCACAAATATGGGGAGAAAACTGGAATCAGTGTCCCCTGGAGCTGGGACCACGCGGAAAGCAAGGAGGCAAGGCAAGGCAGGGGCTGTCCCTAGAAGCAAGGGGAGACTGTGGGTTGATGTTGGGACCACACAACCCTGAGCACTGTGTGGGAGCATCTCCCAGCTGTGCGGGAACCACGTGTTCCCGTCCTGTTGTGCCCTCGCTGCCTGCTGGAGGGGAGCAGAGCTGCTCCCAAAGCCCTTGGACCTGTTCTGGAGCCTCTCGGTGAGTTGCTGTGGGAAAGGTCTCTGACCCCCTCAAGCACCTCCAGCAGCTCCACCATGGCAGAGACCCATCAGCTCAGCCCGCGGGAGCTGCTCCGTGCGCACCAAGAGCCTTTTCTCCTTGCAGAGCATGAAGCACTGAGGCCGTCAGTATGGAGGGAATGAGCTGCCACCCGGCTCCATCAGCCCCCGTCCCCCCCACCACATCCACTTCTCATTACACCTGCAGGACAGAGGCTGCGATTTCCCCCTGACCCCCGCCACGGCTGTCACAAAGAATTGCAGGGCTGCCAGAAAAGCTGCAGATTCGGAGAGACAAAGACTACTTTCCCCAGAAACGAGGGGAAAATTGCTGCATCTGCAAAGATTTCCCAGGCCCTGTCCCCTCCTGTGCACATCTATCTGGAGTGACACCTTCCTTCAAGCACCCTTCATTTCATTTATGCTCCCGCAACCATTTGCATTAAGGTGACCCCAGCTGCGGCAGCGCTGGCCGAGCAGGGGCTGGGGGGCCACAGACACCACCCCCAGCCCTGGGGGGATGTTCTGGGTTTCTCCCCCAGCCCACAGAGCAAGGCTGGAAATGCAAACAGTGCTGGGCTGAATGGGAAGCCACCCTACTGGGATCTGTGTGACAAGGCAGCCTCAGGCTCAGCCTCTTGGTGTGCATTGAAAGGAGATGTCAAAGGCAATACGGGGAGCTTTTGGCAAGGGTCAAGGAGTTTGCCCTGTGTTTGTAGACACACAGCCCTGGCTCAGAGGCACGAGGAGCACCCAGGAGCAGCAGGATGCTGGTGGATGGAGGTGGGAGATGTCCCCATCACTGACACCATCACGTGGACACCCAGGACCTGGGCTCAACCTGGCCCCTCAGCACCCTACAAGCACAGAAGTGACAGGAGGAATGGCAGCTGATCAGAGGCCGACAGCAAGTGGTTTGGGATCCATAGGGTGAGCAGGGACTGTGTCCCTGTGGCTGTCCCAACCATAATATCTTCAGCTGCCCGACTCTGTGCCCTCCCGTCCCGCACGCTGCTGCTCCCCACCACACTGACATCTCCAGCTGGAAACGTGCCTGCTGGGACACGTGGATGTGCTGCAACAACTGAGGAACCTGTCTGAGCATTAAGGGTTTGGGGAGCATGGCCAATGCTCTGTTTCCTGCAGCCACATAAGCCCCAGCCGGGCTCTAACACACCAAAATCCTGCAGCTCTGCCCAGGAGCTGCATCTCACTGTTTTCCTGCCTTTGAGCCCCAGCATTGCTGCTCTCCTGCCAGGACCTGGAATCAGGGCAGGAACCAAGAGTCGATCCTCTTCGCACTCAATCACCTCTGACTGTGACCACCAGATCCGGGGTGGTGGCAGCTTTACGAGTCCCACAGCATTTTGCTGGCAGGTTGTGTTACCTGGCAACATGCAGTGGGGAGAGGAGGGAAACGTTCAGCCAGCGGCATCAGCAACGCTCCAAACTGAGGTGTGGGTCTCCCCCAAGCCCCTCCAGCACAGCACCCTGCAGTGCTGCTCCCAGCACGGGGCCCTGAAGACGACTCTGCCGCAAGCTCCTGCCCCACCATGGCCACAGCTTTAGGGGTTTCTGCTCACTACTGTGTGGCCTCAGGCTGCTGGTTCTTCTTGCCAAGGTTTTTAGGCAGCCACAGGTCGTATCTCTGTTAACCATGTGGCAGCTGCCCCGGTTATTCACGTCACTGTGGGGATATCCGTTGGAGGTCCCCATGTCTCCAAATCACCCCTTCCTAAGGAGGGGAGAAGCTGTGAGGCTGGGAGGTGCTTGGGATAAGTGGAGCTTCACTTGCAAATTGCCCTGCACCTTGGGCTGTGGTCCCTGCTGCCCCAGTGCCCGTCATCCCCTGCCCAGCATCCCCCAGCTTCCTCAGCCAGCCGGCCAGGCGAGCGGCTGTGCTGGGTGCACACAGGGAAGGATGGGGGCTGGCTTGTCCCTGGAGCAGAGCCGGAGGTGGGCTGGCTCCCCCAGGAGTGTGGATGGAGAACGGTGGTGGGAGAGTCTGAGCTCTGCTCTGGGACATGCCCTTCGAGGGGGGATGCCCTTTGCTCCTGCCAGCTCGCCAGGTAAGCTCTGCACTCCAGGATGGTGCACAGTGATCATGAGCAGCCCTGGGTGTTCCTCCCTTAAGCTGAGCCCCCAGCCAGGTACAAACCAGCACCCTGGTTGCTCTTCTGAGGCAGGTGGACACCATGCTTTGCATTGCCCAGGCTCAGCTGCTGGGGACCAGCCAGCTCCAAAGGAGCCCCAAGGCAGCAATGGCCAGTCCCTCACACCCCAAGCCATTGCTCCCTCCAGAGCAGCTAAAGCAACACATTTTGCATCCCAGCAGCTCGCTCTGTGCTGCTTTGCTGCCCCTGATCCTCCCTACCCTCCCAGCCTGTCCAGCTCCGCCGCTGCTCAGCTTTGCGCAGGGCTGCAGCCCCCGTCCCTGCTCACCCTGGGGCTGCAGCCCCCGTCCCTGCTCGCCCTGGGGCTGCAGACCCTGTCCCTGCTCGCCACCCCCCTGCACCCTGCTGCTCCCCGTGCCTTTCCACAGCCTAACGCTGCACTTTGCTCGTTCCCCCCAGGCACGGAGGCAGATGAACTGAATCCTGTTCCCGTTACCTGCTCTTCTCCGTCATCCAACGCCTGCCTGCTGCCGCTCCTACAACACGGAGAGATTTGCGGCTCCGGGAGAGGAGAGGGCTGGCAGGCACTCCATGGGTGAGCACGCAGGCGGGCTGGGATGGGTTTGTACTGGAGCTTATGGGAGCTGGGATGGATTTGTACTGGAGCTTAGGGGAGCTGGGAGCCCAGCACCATCTGCACAGCAAACTCTGTGCCTCCTTTGCAACCCCCTGCATGAACCACTGGCTCCAGGCTGCGTTGTGCAGCCCCATACGGCTCTGCCAGGAAGGGGAGAAGAGAGTGAGGTGTCTCTCTTTGGGGGGGTTTGGGGCCTCTGGTACTGCTTGGGGTGGGCTGCCCCTCTCCAGCGAGGTGAGGGAGTCGTTCGGCATGGATGGGCTGACCAGGGTGAAGAGGCTCAGAGCAGGGTGTGCAGAAGGGAGAAGTCAAACAGAAGTCCCTTTCCCGCATCGCTATGGGTGGCAGGGGGACAGGGAAGTGGCAGACCTAGGGGTGAGCATCTCACAGCTGCTCCCCCCATCTTCACCCAACACCGCGGTGTGGAGGAAGGGGCAGGCACTGCCAGCTCTCCACTCCTTCCTTGGACTCACAGCCTCTATCGGAGACTTGCTTTCCCCCAGCTATTCCCAGGCACGCTTGCCCATACTCCGCACGCCTTTCCCTCCCACCCTGCCTGCACCCAGAGTGCGGGCAGGGCAACCACATGCCCTGGGCACGTAGCCACGCTGGAGGCCGGGCAGCTGCCTGCTGCCTGCCCGCTGGGCTGGAGGAGCTGGCACATGTGCGGCGTCTTGTGCAAACAGGCTCTGGCACGTGCCGGATCCCCCGTGTTGTCACCGCAGGCTCTGCCACCACTTCGCCGCACCCCACCGCAATGCCAGCCAGGAGCCCCCCAAAAATCTGGGGGGCTCCTGGAGGTTAAGAGAGGACCAGGCAGCCGGGAGTCCCTGAACCAGGAGGGACAGCACTGACTGCAGCAAGGAGCAGAGATGCCAAATCCCCTGTACAGGGTTATTTAAGCAGTTTAAAACGTGCAGCCGTTCAGCAGAGGCAGCCCCGGAGCATCACCCGCTGCCTGGCCGAGGGGCACCCCCGTCACGGGTTGCAAACAAATAAACTCAATAATTGATGGGGGTGATTGTGGAGGAAGCCCGGGGGACTCCTCACAGGGAGGGCGCTCACCCAGCCGGGCTGCACCCGGAGAAGAGCTCGCTGGAGGTCAGTCATGGCGAGGCTTCGGTGGGACCCCTGGGCTGCCCCCTGCTCCCCCCCGCCGCCCCCCGCCCCGTACCTGCGATTTCTCCTGCTGCCCGTCCTCAAGTTGCGAGGCTCCTCCCATGGTTTTCCAGCGCTCGTTCCCCATCGCGCCGCCAACTTCCAGCCCAAGTGCCCAACAGACCCCCCCAGACCCCCTACCCCGGCAGCGCAGCCCCCGGCCCGCCCGCGCTGCCCGGCTTGGCCGCGGCGGGAGGACGGGCGGCGGCGGCGGCGGCGGCGGAGGAGGAGGAGGAGGAGGAGGGAGGAAGAGGAGGGAGGACACGGGCACGGACACGGGGGTGGATCTTCCCTCCCCCCGCCCCGCTCCCCCCGGCCTCTCGCCCCTTCCTCGGGGGGCGCTTCCCGCTGCCCCCCCGCGCCGTGCCCACCCGCCCCCCGGGGCTCCCCCGGCCCCGCTGCGGCGACACCGCCCGGTGATGCCTCGGGGACTCTCCCCGGCCCCCCCAGCACTGCCCTGCGCTCCCCCCGGTAGCCCCAGCGGCTCCGGAGTCCCTCCGGATCAGACCCACCCCCGATCCTGCCCCGGGGCTCCGCAGCTGCCCAGATGTGGCAGCACAGCTGGAGGAGCAGCACCAGGTAAGGCAGGGGTTGGTGCCAGCAGGTCCAGGGCTGGTTTAGGAAGCCGGGGGAGGCAGGCGTCACGGGGACATGCTCACCTCCTTTCCACAGCCGCAGTCCCCAGTGCAGCCCCCCACACTGGACAGGGTGCTGGGCAGAGGGCGGGGGGGGGGGGCAGTGGCATCGTTCCCCCCCCCAAACCTGTGTGCCCAGGGGCAGCCAAAGTGCTGGAGGTCTGTTAGCAAACCCAGCACATGGTGGAAAGCTGGTGCTGGCTGGGGGGAGGCAGCAGCCGGGTCCCCAGCACACAGGGTCACACCGATGCCCACTGGAGCATCGCTGCAGCCGGTGTGGTGTTTTACCCAAACCCCAGCTTTCTCAGCCCAAAGCAGTGGCGCTGGCACAGGCTCTTGTGGGCCTGTGTGCCACCAGCCCCCATGCAGGAGTCCCTCCCCGGCCTGATTTACCGCCACCTCTCCGGGCGTGGATGTGGTTTTCTTTACCGTACCTTTGTGGCACCTCCCTTAAATCTTTTATTTGCCGGTTGTCTGATCTGCGGGCAGGAGAGTTGCTAAGAGGTTCAGAGGAGCATCCTGAGAGCAGCGCCAGCTCAGCCCTGTGTTAATCCAGCTGGGGGGTGGCTGATTTATCTCTCGATGCTGAGAAGCCCCCGGGGAAACCTCCCCGGGGGGGCACCTACAGCCCCTCTGCACACTGTTACAGCTGGGCTGTCCCTGGGGCAGGCAGCACATGGGGACTGGGGGTTGCTCCAAACCCCCCTGGGTCTCTGTTCCTGGGGCTGGGACCCCCCAGCAGCTCCTGTGCAGCTTTGCTGGGGTGGGGGCTGCCTCCCTGCAACATCAGCCAAGGCAGCAGGTTGAGTGTGTTGGGGCTGGGGGGGTCCAAGCTGCTCCTCTCCAGGACACACAGCCCGTTATGGGAAGAGCAGGGAGCGTGCTGGGCTGGCAGACGGTGCCGAAGGGCTCTTGGTGACAGGGAGGCGAGCACAGTCATCAGCTCGAGCAGTCGGTACCCATGTGTGCGTATCTGTGTGTATGCGTTGACTCCTGGCCAGGTGCAAATCTGCCTTTGGCTTTGGCGGTGTTGTGTGGATTTACCAGGCGATGCTCGTGGCTGGCAGCCCAGCTCCTTCCCCACGGACGGTTTTCAAGGACTTCCCTTTACAGCTGAGACCGTCCAACTCATTCCAGCGGTGGGGTGTTCGGTGTGCCCGTGTTGGCCAGGCTCAGCCCCCACACCGCTCGGCCGTTCTGGAAGCAGGAGGCTGCGAGTGCCCGGGAGGCTGTTTTAGCTGAACTCCAAACAATAAAAACTTATCATTAAAAAGAAATGTATCTTGGCTTCATGTAGCCTGGCAGCGCGGGGAGGAGTGATTCAGTGGCTTGTCAGCCCTGGGTGTTAGGCACGCTGAGCTGCACAACTGGACACTCTCCAAGTCCAGCAACTCATTTTCTGCAAATGGAGCCGGGCCCGTGTGGCAGGCTGGTGTTTAATTTGCAATCCAACACACCTTGACATAACCCATCACTG
The DNA here is from genome assembly GCF_037038585.1 of Patagioenas fasciata. Classification (NCBI taxonomy): domain Eukaryota; kingdom Metazoa; phylum Chordata; class Aves; order Columbiformes; family Columbidae; genus Patagioenas; species Patagioenas fasciata. The sequence continues at coordinate 7,464,009 of NC_092539.1, forward strand.
GATCACAGGGGCTGGTGCGCGATGGGATGCTTGGGAGCCCGCGGGGCAGGGGTGTGCGAGCAGGAGATACGCTTGTACCCACGGTACCCTGACACTGGGGTCCCCACAATGATGTGGGTGAAGGGTCTGGTTCAGTGGGTCCCAGTGCCATTGCTGGTGGCCAGTGTGAGCCATGGCCATGTGGTGTGAGCGGGATGGAGGGTGCCTGTCTGGTGGAGGGGTCTGTGTTTCTGGGAGCCCAAGGGATGCTCAGACGCGCCAGGGGCCAGCGGGGACACTGGCCTCGCTCATCACTGACTCACGCTGAGCCATGTCACCTCATGTTACCCATCATGGGTTCTGGCTGGAGCTGTGGCACTGGGGACATGGGAAGGGGCATCTCCAGCCAGCTGAGCCCTATGGTTCCAGCCCTGCCACCTCCGATGGCCCCATGGGCTGTGCTGGGAGGAATTGGGTACTTGGGGTGCAGCTGTGCACCCAAGGACTTGGGCACGTGTGTTTGCCAGGCACAGTTGGGCACAGGGACCCCCTGGGAGCTGACAGCAGCTTGGCTGAGTGGGGAGGGGGTTTCTGCCAGCAGCCTGGCCCAAATCGATAGGAAGACTGAGGGGATGATTCATGTCTCAGGCTGTGGCCTGAGGGCAAAAACGGGAGCGATGTTTGATGTGAGGATGCCGGCAGGCGCTGCAGCAGCGGGAGCTGCGGCTCCTGGCAGCATTTCCCCTCCCCAGGCCAGCTCTGCCCACGCTGTCCGGGGGTCCTGGCTTGGCCTGGGGGCAGAAAACCACTGAAGCAACACAAGATCAGAGCCACACACTAAAATTAGTCTTTTTTTTTCTTTAGATTTCAAACACTGTTTTCTGGTTTGTGGTCCAAGACAGCGAGCAGAGCTGCAGTGGTGGTGGCGGCAGGGGCTGGGCTCAGATCAGCTCTGTTCCCCCATGGGCATGGGATCTTCCGGGGAGCAGGGCACCATGAGACAGGGCTCAGTGGCGCTTTACCCCACATCATTGTGTTGACCCAGCACAGTCTGTGTCCCAACGATGTCACAGTGCAGAGCCAGCGAGGGGATCGATGTCCCATGGGTCCATTCCTGCAGGTTCCATCCCCAGGCAAGTAGCTGTGCAGCTCTGTTATTCACTGTCCGAGATGTGGAGCGATGCTGGGGATGGGAAAAAGACTGATGGAGGGGGGGGACTGACCCCTCCCCGAGGAGCAGCCTGTGCTTTCCTTGGCAGCGTGCCACCGGAGGCAGAGAGCCGTCGCTGCGCACACACGGCGTCAGACATCATCATCATATTAATAATGAAAGGGCAGCTCCTTCAAAGCTCTTCGCCCCTGCGCCGGCGAGAGCGCGGAATGCAGAGCAGATGCGTGAGCCTCATCCCAAGCAGCCGCGGGGAGGACACTGCGATGCCCGGCCGGTCCTCTGCTGGGCCACTGACCCGCGGTGACAAAAAACGTGCCGGGTTCCTCCTGGGTGCTCTCCCTGCTGTGAGTTTGGGTGTTGTGGGGACCTTGCAGCAGAACAGGACGATCTGTGATGCCCCCAGCCCCGGTCCTGTGCAGGCTCTCCTGTCCCCCTGTCTGGTGGCTGTTACGGCTGTTGGGGAAAGCGTATCTCCTGCAATGCCCGAGCGCTCTGCCCATCATTTACCAACACCAATTGCTGTGCCAGGGCCTTTTCTTTTCACCAGAGGACTGAATATCTCATACAATGAGACGAACTGCCTCCAAAGAGGTCTCGGGCTGTAGCCAAAAGTGGGTCCGTGGCAGCAGCTCCTAGGGCATCTCTTCTGCTCATCACTGTGTAAGACCTCTGGGTTTCCAAAAAATCCCTTCTTTAACAACTCCCTTTTGTCCAGAGCATCCCTGAACCTTGCCGCTCTTTGTGAGGGTCTCAGCAGGACCAGACCAGGTGCTGAGCATCTCATCACCTCTCTCCGCTCCACCAAACCCCCTGGGATAGCAGGAGCTGGGAGGGTTTTGCTGCAGGTGCCGTGATCCAGGGAGGAAGGAGTCAAACCTTCCGTGCCCAGGGGGAGGTGAAGCATCCCATGTCCACCCCATGCCCATGTGCTCTCCCTGACACCACACATGTTTTGGGGAGTCTCATCCTGTTGTGCCCCTGCCTCAGCCCTTCCTACCCAGCCCTTTCTCAGGCTTTTTTGTCTCCCTCCAAACAGAACAAAACCCCCCAAATCCTCCACAACTGAGAAATTTCTTTTTGTTTCTCTTTTCCCTTTGCTTTCTGTGGTGGCAGAGTATCGATTGGAGCTGATGTGCTGTAATCCACTGTTGCTGTGAAAAGTTGGCATCCTGGTGTCCCTGGAGGGGCCAGATCCTGCTCCTGCATGGGTCTCGCTCCTCTTATGGACTCAGGGCACAGCAGCGAGGTTGTGCCGTCCCGTCCCATCCCATCCCATCCCATCCCATCCCATCCCATCCCATCCCATCCCATCCCATCCCATCCCATCCCATCCCATCCCATCCCATCCCATCCCATCCCATCCCGTCCTTGCAAAGCCAGGGGCTAAATGCCTGCAGCCCCCCTGCACTCTCCCTGCCTGCTCCACCACACTGCCGCTCCATCTATACTTAATGACGGTAAATGGGCCAGAGCTCCAGAACGCGAGAGGGAAAAGAAAACCAGCCAAAAACCCTCCAGAAAACACAGGCAAGATTTTAATTTAAAGCCTTTTCCCACATGAAGAGCAGCAGCCTGGGCCATCTGGAGGAGCATATGCAGGTGAGCGGGAGGCGGCGGTGCCTCCCCCAGCTCCCTTGCTATTGGGAGCCCCCAAAAGGGCTTTTGGCTGGTAGAAACTAACCCTGGGGGGCAGCTGAGCACCCCGATCCCAGCTGGGAGCATGGGGGAGCCCTGGATTTCCCTCCCGAGCTACCAGGATCTCTTTGTTTAATTGCTGTATTTGCAGGAAAAGTGATTATGAATCCCAACGCAAACTGCAATAGCGGCTGAGTTTATTGCAAGCGATTAATTCAGCGATTTAATTGAAACTGCAGGAACAGGCTGGGAAAGGATCAGTCTGGGGCTGGGAGGAGGAAGGTCAGCCCTGCTCAGTTGTACAGGCATCCACCCCTAACCCCCAGCGATCAATGAGATCCAAATTAGCAGATTTACTCGTCAGAGGGCTCCTCCATTGGCTGAGCATCACATCCAGCATCCCAAAGTCTCCTAGCAACCCCCCAGCGCTGCCTCTGCCCACCCATTAACCCCTTCGTTGGGCCCCCTCGCACCACACACTGCATCCCGGGCTCCGAAGGCATCTCTGCCACACCGGGTGCGAGTCGAGGTTTCATCCAGCAAATAAATGCACAGTGATACCCGAAGGATGCTCAGGATGCTCAGCCAGGTGGGTGAGCTGAGCTGGGCTTGTTAGTCAAGGCTCAGAGTTTTTTACTCCAGGTGGCACAGAGAAATTCTCAGGGTTATGTATTAATGGGAGGGGGTTGGTTTCTAAATGTCGTGGCAGTTTGGAAGGTTTCATCCTCCCGGCTTGGTGGAGATGCTGGGAAAAAGTCAGGGAAACCCCAAATCACGGCCAGCTCCCACCCAGCATCGGGAGAGGCAGAGTGTGAGTCTCCTGGCCCTTCCTCCAATTTCAATAGTAAATCAATTATGCCATTTCTTTGGGAAGTGGATGAAGAGTGCCGAAGTCACTCTCCTAACCTGCCCACGAATGAAAATGTCCTTGAAAGTGTAAAATCGCAGCAGGACACGGGGTGATGGTTGCGCCTGGGCTGGGGAGTGTGAAGCTGCTCTGTGATGTTGTTATCTTGGTTTCTGATGTCCGATACTTCCCTGGTTTTGCCTTCAGAGATCAGAAGGCTGGAAACAAGGGTTGGAAAAAATAGTAGTTTGTTTGTTGAAAAATAACAGTTGACATGAAGAAAAATAGTCGTCTTTTTTTTCTAAAAAGAAAAGAATCAAACTTTCTTAATATTTATGGTCTGGGAAATATGTCCAAAGATCATGTGCCACTGAAAAGGATAAATCACTTCTCTTACTTTAATGTGCTTTGTTGGGCTTTATCTCAAACATAGTTATAAAATTACCAAATTGAAATTTTAAAGGGGGGAGGGAGGGGGGAAATATCTGGAGGGTTTGTTGCTGCTTCTATTTTCTTATTGCCAAATAAAACACAATTAAAGCAACATTTTATATGCCAGCCAGCATAGCTACCATTGGTTTTCTGATGGCACTTTTTTCCTGTCAGCCAATGAAAATAAATGATGCAGGATTACCAGCGAGCATCCAGCTCCGTGGCTGGAGGGGGATTCGAAGCAGCAGGCATTGAGTATGAAACGGAGGGATTTTAGTCCCGTTCTAAGTGGAAATCTCCGGGGACGTTGCCCGCAGAGCTTTCTGCCTGCGCCTGGAGTGATGCTCTGCCTTTTCTGCTCTCCCAGTTCCCACCAGTGCTTCCCAGTCTAACCCAGTCCTTGGCACAGGACCTCTCTGGGGGTGGCAAATTAACTCAGGACCCTCCCAGGATTTCTGGGGTGGCCCTGGCTGGATCAGCGTGGGTCCAGTCCCCCGTGGGGCTCAGTCCAGCGCTGGGAGCTGCCGGCGGCTCAGCTGCTAACTGCGCTGAAATCCCCGTGGTAATTGGATGAGGGCACTGGTTTCCATGAGAATATTAAATCAGAGCCCCAGCCCTGATCCGGGGAGACACACTTGGGTATATAAAGACACAGTAGATGACATTATGGGGTGGGAGGGACAGTTATGTCTCCTGCTTTAAAGTCAAGGGTAGCACAACAATTTCTTATTTGTCACAGAGTCGATTGGACCCGCTCTTGTGGATGGGAGGGAGAGGAATTGTGGAGGAGGCTGTCGCTGTGGAGGGGTAACCCCCAGTAGAGAGCCTGAGGACTCGCAGCTCATCACAGTGATGGCCTTAAGTGCTTTCCGAGTCTGCTTTGCCCAAGCCCCTAAGAGCCCATTGCTGTGATGAGCTGCGAGTGCTCAGCACATCTCAGAAAAGTGCCCGGAGAGTGGCACAGGGAGCCACTTAGCAAATGAGGGGCTTCCAGCGCCCTCCCGGTTATCGGTTTAGCCGGGTCTCCAGTTGGAGAGACCATCTGGTGGCATCTGCTGCTGCTCAGCTGTCACCCACCCGCCTGGTGAAGGGGGACGCTCAGGGCTGGGGTACCCAGGGGACACGTCCATGGACCCAGCGCAGGGTTAGGGACAGTGATGCTGGGCACATCCCATGGCTCCTGCCACGGTGGGGACAGATGGATGGATGGATGGATGGATGGATGGATGGATGGATGGATGGATGGACGGACTTCTCCCCAGCCAGAGCAGGGAGGCAGGGGAGGACAGACAGACAGATGCACCTCGTTAGACAACAAGGTGGCCTCTGGTGATGCTAACAAGCCCATTAAGGGGGTTTATCAAGGAAGGCCCCAGACTGACAGGGAATGCTGCTGGTTTTATCTGGGATGCTGCTTTTGGGCTGGGAGAGCTCTAAGCTCCTGCTCGTTAATTAGAAAAGGCTTCAAGGAGGTTTGCACTGGTTGGCCTCACTTGTGAGCAGCCGTAATATGATGAGTGATTAGGGACTGTGAAGCTTTTTCGCGGGTGTCATTAAGCTGCTGATGAGCTCAGGCAGGGAAAGAGCCTTTTTGGCTGTGCTTGGCACTGGCTGGTCTTGTGCTGACCTGGCTCTTCCTCATCTCATGGTCCTTGACCTCCTGAGCCCTGAGGAGATGGGTGAAGCGTGAGTCCTGGGGACAGTGATGGCTCAGTTGTCACCCCATATTTCTGGGCTGATGTCCTTTAGCTCATCTGTGAGATGATGAGCTTGTGGTCGTGCATGAGTGAAGCTGGGACGTCCTTGTTTTCACTGTCTGCTAGGTAAGGAGAAAATTTGAGGATGTTTAGCTCTAAAATGGGGTCTTCCAGGCTCTTTGTGCATCAGGGGAGAGCATGGTGATGGCTGTCCTGGATATTGCTCCAGGAGCAACTTGTCCCCAGAGAGTTCATTTCCCAATTATAGGCTTTCACCACTTGTCCTCTTAATCAAGAGACATCCCTTTGAGGAGCAATGTCCCTGTCCCACCCTCCTCTCTCCCTCCTGAGGTCCCCAAGGGCTGGGACAAGATGGGGAGCAAAATCTGCTGGATTTTCTCTGCCCTCCCTTGTTTTCTCCCATCTGCTTTGGCAAAACTTCCCACGGCTCGGCAGCATCCTGCCCTGATGTGGGCTGGTTGGCATCACTAGCGCTGTATTTACAGCAGTGTTAATTAAATACTTTCTGTAATCAGTGGCACACATGACCCTGCTCCCCGAGACGAGGTTGGGCTGTAATGTGCCATCACTGAGTGAGAACATCACTGCTGCTGTCCTGGGGAATTTCTAATAGAGATTTACTCATCCCAGGTCTCTCATTTCTCTGTTTCATGACATTTTGCAAAGTTCAGGTTTACAAAATAAACCAACGCACAGAAGAGATGTTCCTGATGCTATTTACACTGCATGTGCTATTTCCCACTTATGGGGTCTTCACCCTGTGGTCAGCAGAACCAAGGTGGGGGGGGCAGTGCTGGCTGGTCCCCTCTGCCCAAGGGGCAGCTGTTTTTGGGGAGGACACCCCATCACCCTCACACAAAGCCCTCGGTGCTGGAAAATCCTGCTCCTCACACACCCCTGCGTGCTGGCAGAGCAGCAAAGCACGGTGGCTGCATCAATTGAAATGCTGGTGGCATCGTGCAGCTGAACCTGTCTCTAATCCCTGTTCTGATCCTGGGGTGAGGGATGGGGTGGGAGAAAGAGAGCGGGTATGGCTGCTATAGGGCTGCTGTGGTTTTGGGGGGGGTGATTTGGGGTGCTCAGCTGCTCTGCTTTTAAAAATGAGCCTGGATTAAAAGCTGTCGGGGAGGCATCAGGATGCTGGCAGAATCCCGTTTGTGTGCGACAGCCTCCTGAGGTGTCGGCTACGGGCAGAAAAAGCCCTTTTTGGCAAAGCACCTTTCCAGGAGGAAGAGGCAGCATGTGTCCCAAAACCTGGGGATGGGGAGCAGGAAGGAGGGGTCTGTCTCAGAGGGGCACAGCTGGTCCTGGAGACATCCTGGCATGGGGATGTAGCAGCACAAGGTGGTACCCAGTGCCTTTCTGACCTGCTCCTGTTTAAGCCATGCCCAAGCTTTGGTGGTGGGACCTTGGGCAAACCACCCAGCTGGGTGACCCAACCTACTCTCCTCTTCCTCAGGATGGAGCCGGCCAACACAGACACCTTCTCTTGCCCAGTGCTACAGCAAGGGAAGCTCATCCCTTGTGAAGCATCGGGAGGGTGAGTAGTGGTTGAGGGATCTGGGGGTGTTTATCTTGGAGAAAAGGAGGCTGAGGGGAGACCTTATTGCTCTCTGCAACTACCTGAAAAGAGATTGTACCATAGAGGGTGTAGGTCTCTTCTCCCAAGTAACGAGTGTTAGGATGAGAGGAAATGGCCACAAGTTGCACCAGGGGAGGTTTAGATTGTATAGCAGGAACAATTTATTTCCAGAAAAAGATGCTGGGCATTGGAACAGGCTGCCCAGGGCAGTGGTGGAGTCACCATCCCTGGAGGGGTTGAACAGACGCGGAAATGAGGTTCTCAGGGACATGGGGTAATGCCAGGGTTGGGTTAACGGTTGGACTTGACGATCTTGAGAATCTCTTCTGATCAAAAGTACTCTGTGATTCCATGACCCCTTCTGGGGAAGACTCCACTGGAAACCCGGTGTGTGCAGGGGCACAGGGGCACTGACCCAGGTCTCACCCCAGCCCCACGGGATGGGACCCCCCTCAGCCCCACGGGCAGTGGAGGCAGGTAAGTGGGTGGTGGCACCTGGTCCCACACCCCAGCACCCTGTCGAAACCCGGCTGGGCTGTGGGGGACGGGGCTGCGGGCTCCAGCACACCTCGCTCCTGCCCAGCTCCTGCCTTGTCAGGTCTGATCAGGAGGAGGATCAGTCGGCCCTGCGCTCTCTCTCCAGATTTAATTAACGGGCCTTTCATCTCTACCCTGAAGGAATCTGCTATCTTCTGTCTTCTTAATTAACGTTCATTAAGCAAATCAGAAGAACTTTTCTCCTCACCGCCTCCACGGATCTTAACCCTTGCAGGGTGCCAGGTCTGTGCCCGGGCAGGAGAAGGCTCCTGGGCCGTGATGACAGGTTGAGGTGTCATTGCAGCCTTGGCCACTGCATCTCCACCACGCTTGGACCAAAGTCCTGAGGCAGCGGGTGAAGTCTCTCCAGGTACGGAGGACTTGAGCTGAGGTTGGGCCCTGCTATACCAGTGGGGCTGGGGGCAAATCACAGCTCTGACTGCTCTAATGGACACCCTTGGTCAAGTTCACCCATGTCCATGGAAGACAAGTGGTTTCCCATCACCAGCTTTACTTCCTTGTCCTGTCCAGGGGTGGAGCTGACCCATGACAAGGTGATATATCTGTGCATGGAAGTTTTGCTGAGAAGCCACCATGCAAACCTGATAGTCATTGCAGTGCAGGGAAGATATATCCAGCCTCTTGTTCTCAGAGAGAAGGGATTTATTTGGGGCTCCTCCTGCCCCTTTTCCTGCGGACTGAAGTTAGATGTGGTGGGTTTTCTCCTCACCCTTGGTGGACGCTCATAGGTGACAGGGTTGAACCCAAGCCTTTGGCTGATCTTTCTGCGACGTACAGCAGGGCGGCTGCTGGTCACCAGGGCTGCGGGTGATGTGCAGAGATGGGGTCTCACACCTCCCACCTCCTCATCAGCTTGGCTTCAATCCACCTGGTTATGTGGCCTCATCCCTCTCTAAGGTGGACCCCTCTGCAAGAAGGGATGAGCTGGACAGCGAAATCATCTCCTGGGTGTGCGTAACATCCCAAGGAGGAGGTGGCAAACTCATGACATGAGGGAGTCTTTCCTGCCCAGAGCTTGCAGCCTCCGTAGCAAGGGGAAAGCAAAACACCTGGAAAATATCATCCCTGCAGGATGCAAATCCACTTAACACTGGTGATAGAGATGCAGAGAGCAATTATTGAGCTGAAAACCTTTCTCTTTCCCCTCAGAGGCTGACAGTGGGTTTGCCACTGGCTGCCCGCTCCCAGGCAGCTGCTGCACGTCTCCTCGGTGCTGGGAAATCCGCCTTTCCCAGCGGAGCTGGCTCCAGCTGTCAGAGCCCGGGTCAATATATGGAAATGTGGCTTTGAACCAGTGCTGCTGCGGGAGCCGCTGCCCAAGACTCTGATTCACAGCTTCCCTCCGGTGCTTTCTCCCCACAGTGTGCACAGAGAAGGAGAATAAAATAAATAAGAATAGAAGGGAAGGGGAGGGAGGGAGCTTAAATTATAAATGAGAGCTAAGTTTCCAGGGCTCCTGTGGGCAGCTTGGCCAAGCAGCATGAGGGGCAGAGGCAGCACTCCCCTGTACACCCCAATTTTGCAAATGCCCCCCTCTGCAGAGCAGGGGTGAGGGTCTGCCCACAAGCACAGCACTGTGCCAGCCTACCTCTCTCCCTATTTGCTGTCACCTTCCTGTCCCTTTGGGTCAAATCTGGAACGTGCCACAGACTGTAATTAGCATTACAGTTAATAAGCTGTTAATAAAGTCTGGTGATGATGTGGCTTTACCACCCCATAGAGATGCCCCCACAGGGATGTGCCCTGGTCCAGGGGACTGGGCTGTCCCATGGCAGCAGGTGGGGTAGGACACCCACATGTGGGTTCTGGTGTGGAGGCATTGGGGGTGTCACAGACCCAGCCAGGTTGACATGAGTGGGGGAGCAGTGAGATCCCTGTAAATCTGTGTGGGGAGAGAAGGTGGTCCTAGATCTGCTCCAAAGTCTTTCCCCCATGCCCACTCTTGATTTTGGGGGCTGTGATAAAAGTGGTGACTGCCACTAATTTAAGGGAAAAACCCACATGTGGGCTGTGTATCACCACAAACTCATCCCTGGGGCTGAGAAACGAATGAGCTCGATTCCACCCACACAGCTGAAGGTGCAAACCCCCCCATCCCCGAAGCAACAGAGATGGGGTGCCGCCCACCAGAGGGGTCCCATCCTGCCCAGCCCCCTGTTCTGCGGACCAGGGTGGCCTGGAGGAATTCCAAATCCTGCAGTCCCGGCTCACACGCGAAGCTTTCGACATTCCCAGCAGCTTCCACAAGATGGACCTCGGAGCGAGAGGAGGTGCCAAGCAGGGGGACACGTCCCATCCCATCCCGTTCCATCCCATCCCGTCCCTCCTGCTCCTGCTGTACCATCCCGAGGAGGCTCAGAGCCCGGCCAGGAGAGCCCCGGCATGGCACGGCCACCCGTGCTCTGGCTGCTGCTCCTGCTGGGGCTGGGGACGGGGGGCTCATCCTCCTGCTGGGACCCCCAGGGCCAGCCCCGCCGCTGCATGCCCGTCTTCGAGAACGCTGCCTTTGGCCGGGCCGTCCAGGCCACCAACACATGCGGTTCCCCCCCTGAGGACTACTGCCTGCAGATGGGCGCCCGCCACACTAGCGCCCTGTGCCACCGCTGCGATGCCACTGACCCCCGGCGCCACCACAACGCTTCCTTCCTCACTGACTTCCACAGCCAGGAGGAGAGCACTTGGTGGCAGAGCCAGTCCATGGCTTTCGGCATCCAGCACCCCAACTCTGTCAACATCACCCTTCATTTGGGTAAGTGCTGGTGGGTTCCCCCCTGCAATGCTGGTGATGGAAATTGGTGGTGGGTGCATGGAGATCGGAGTGCATGGCTGCGGGATGGATGGTCCTGCAGCTCTTGGTGCTGCTTTGGGGTTAAAGGCAGGACCCTCCACAGGGCTTTTAGGGGGTGCAAGGAGGAAGGTGCCCTTTGTGAAGTGTTGTGGGTAGATCACTGAAAGGACTTGGGAATGCCCTATCCATCAGCCCTGGTCCCTTGTGGGGTGAGGATGCTGGTGGCTGCACCCGCCTCTGCCACGTCCGACCAGTTGTGCATGGGGTGCCCGTTTTCCCTGCTCCCCCACGGCTGCTTTTTACCGATCATGCAAGTTTTTTGGAGCAGGAATAAGGTGGGGGGAGGCACAGACCCTCCCCATGAGACCTTTGCACTGGGTGAGCACTGGGGGTGCCAAACCTATGCCATTTCACCTCCATGCATTGCTGAGGAAGCCTGGTACAAAGAGGGGCAGAGCTCTGCACACACTGTGCAGCCCCAGCTGGGATACAACCGCCTACATTTTAAATACCGTGCAACCCGCTTGCTTGGAGGGTATTTAAACCCATGGGGTACGCCTAGCATTTTAAAAACGATTTTTAACGTTTTCCTGCTGTCTGAACTATCCTGGCTATCCTGCTGTAAAATCTCCATTCTCTGCTGTCTCCTGCCATCTGGATGCCAAAGTGGGGTAGCGGAAGGGCTGTGATCAGAGCTGGCGAGCTGGTGTGGCACAGAGCCGTGCCGGTGGGATGCGGTGGCCAGGGTGACAGTGGAGGGTCCATGCCTGCCCTGGCAGGGACTCGGGAGCTGCCAGGCTGAGCAGAGGTCGCCGCTTTCCCAGCCCCCTGCGAGCAGGACGACATCTGGTCCTTGTCCCCAGGCTGTGCTCCCTGCTGGGCATGAGAAGCGATGCTGGAGGAGCCTGCCAGCCCCGTGTGGGGGAATCTGCCCCTCTTGCCCATCTCACGCAGGTTGTCACATCACCCCCAAATTCCTTTGTTGTATTCCCGAATACAACCTACAGGGCTGAGCAAGCCACCACCAGTTCCTCTGGTGGCCAGAGTGTCCCCCCTACACTGACAGGTGACTTCCAGCCTGCTTCTGTTTGCCTCCCGTTAACAAATTTGAGGCCACACTGTTGCACCAATTCATCTTCGGCTCTGGGCCATGTGTCCCTTTCTGAGTCGGAGCATCCCCCTGCAAATGTAAGGCTCATGTAACCTGCCATGCTATGAAGTGCCATGTTGGTGCCTGAGGCATTGCTGTCTGACCTTTCTCATAGACACCGGCCTCTGTTCTTGTCCCAGCTGCAGACCTTTTTATTGCAACCTTAATGCTTTTGCTTGGGTTATGGAGGAAAAGCCCAGCTGGCCCCTGCAGGTCCCAGGACGTGGCCCAGGACAAGTTCTCACTCCTGAGCTCTGCTGAGTAAACAGGATTTTCAACCCATGTAGAGTGTCCCTGCCAGCCTGCTCATCTTGCTCAGTCAGACGTCTTGTAGGTTCTCCAGCGTGGTTACCTGGGGAGCTTATTAAGTAAGATATTGAGTGAGTTGGACAAGACCTGTGTTTACCTGCATGCTGTTGATTGGCGTTAATTAGATTATCCTCCTTTAAAATCGTTCTTTTCGGTGAGGTTTCAGCCATGCCATTACAGTGTGTCAGACTCAGAGCGGATCGATAATCCTGAGTGCCCATGGTCATTGCATTTACCCTGTCAGATGTCAGGGAGGAACTCGAAACATCCGTGGGCTGGCAAAGGCAACAGCTACCAGGGCTCCTTGGGTAGCTCTGGATGCCAGTGGCTCATGTCAGGGTGTCTGGATTAGGCAGTAAATGCATCTGTGGCTCTGACTCTGATTTTCCTGTGGGATGCGAGCCTGCAGCAGGCTCCGGGAGCTGAGGTTGAGGTGGCCGGAGGTGGCTCTGGTGTGGTCCAGGCTGTGGTTTGGGCTCTGCAAGAGGTGGGTGAACACTTTGTTCAGAGGACAGCACATCTGGGAGAGCAGCCCAGGGGTCCTGGTGCCATCGCTCAACACCCCTGTCCACCCTCCTGGTGTCCCCATCCCACTGCACGCCCGACTTTGGGCCATGTCACACCCTCCCGAGCAGCAAAAAGGAGACAACCACCCTGGGTTATTTTCTGGATTTTTTTTTCTAAGCAGAATTTGGCCGATTCAAAGGCCTGTCTGGGAACAGCACACGCTCCCTGGGGACGATTCCCCACAGCTTTGCATCTCCTCCACCCCAGCTGGAGGCACCACTTGGGCTCCCCCATCCCATCCGTCCCCTCCCCTTGCCGGGGCCGCTTGGGGCAGGGGCTGTTTATTGACACAGCACCGAGCTCCCTTCCTCTCCCAGAGGAAACTGCTCCGGGAGGTGACAGCCCTGACCTCGGTGTTTTGGTAGCCATCCCACCCGGGATGGTGCTGTCTGGGAACTGGCGCCTGCCGGCATCCCCCTCACCGCAGGGTGCAGGGTCCCCCACTGTCCCCAGCCTGGAAGAGCCCCAGAGGGAGGTGAATTGGGGGGCGGGGGGCACAAGGGAGTGCGGTGGTGGTGGGACAGCCCGGTTGCAGCCCCTTGCCGCCTCTGGGTGGGCCGTGAGCGGGTCTGTCCCCGACCCGGGTGCTCCCCGCATCCCTGATGGGAGGCAGCTGCTTTTCCCAGTGCCGGTAGCCCGGTTGCTTCGGCTCCCCCGCAGCAAAGTCGCAGCACATATGCGACAGTATTCATATGGGCCCAATTAAAGGCTTGTTTTCCTAGTCCCGGAATAACCCCTCTAACATTCCCAACTCATTATCTTTTCAAATAAAGCCAAAACCTTGCAGCTAATTGTTTTGCGCTGTGAGGAGCGGCGTTGTTATGGAGCAATCCAGTCTTTGAGCTGGTCCTTCATCTCTGGCAATTAAACGTTTCTGATGTTCACTTTGGTGTTTTCTTTCTTCCTTTTTTTTGCTAATTCTTTCAAGCGCTTTCAGAGCTCCGCCAGCCACTCTGGGGACTGGTGGCCTCTCTTTGTCTTCATCCCGGCAAAGACAGCAGTGATGCTGGGTCGTGGCACACGGCTCATCCATGGGAAGGGTCTGCCCTTGACCCTTCCCACCTCCCTGTGGTACCACTGCTCCAGGGATGCTGCTCAGTGCTGGGAACCTAATTATGGCTGGTTAGAGCCAGGTTTTGCAGTGGCTTCTTGCCCATGCACCCATGCCATGGGGGATAATTTCAGCCCTGGCGCAGGCTGCGGTGCCCATGGTGGCAGGGAGAAGGTGACAGGGTGGCGGGTCTGTCCCCAGGCAAAGCCTACGAGATCACCTACGTGCGGCTGAAGTTTCACACCAGCCGCCCCGAGAGTTTCGCCATCTACAAGCGCAGCCGCGCCGAGGGGCCGTGGGTCCCCTTCCAGTTCTACAGCGCGTCCTGCGAGAAGACCTACGGGAAGCGGCTGCGGCACTACCTGCGGCCCGGGGAGGACGAGCAAGTGGCTTTCTGCACAGACGAATTCAGCGACATCTCCCCGCTGAGTGGGGGCAACGTGGCCTTCTCCACCCTTGAGGGACGGCCAAGCGCCTACAATTTTGACGGGAGTCCCGCGCTGCAGGTGCTGCGGGGTGGGAGGGGGGTAAATGCGTCCGTGATGCCCTGAATCCCTGTAAGAAAAGGTGCAGGATGCATCTCATTTGGGAGCTGGTGGCCTGGACCCCTGCCCAAGGTGCTTTCCCCATGTCCCCTGCAGGAGTGGGTGACTGTCACCGACCTGCTCATCTCCTTGAACCGGCTCAACACATTTGGGGATGACATCTTCAAGGACCCCAAGGTGCTGCAGTCATACTACTACGCCATCTCAGACTTCTCTGTGGGCGGCAGGTGAGAGGCAGCGGGATCCAGGGTGAGGGCAGAGTGGGGGGAACCTTTCTGGGGCTGTGGGGCTGGGATTTGGGGCAGCTGCTCCGCACCTCGGTCTTGTTTAAAGTTCATTTTTGGGGCAAACCACTCAGATGTAGCTTCCTCCATCTGTAAGCCAGAGCTGAGCATGCAGAGATGGGTGATGAAACCTGAAGCCCTTTAAGTTGTGCCAAAGGAGTTTTTTTTCTCCCCAGGCTCTCTCTATTTGCCACCAGCTGTATTTGCTTTGCCCCCTCCCATCCCGATGGCTTCTGAAGGCACTGGGGCTCATGTTGCTCCTCCTGTAGCTCTGCTTGTTCTCTGGGAACAGCAAAAGAGGGTCCTGGGGGGCCAGCAGAGAGATGCCCCAAAGCCATGGAGGCTGGTGGAGGAGTTTGGAGTTGGTATGGCCATGGCCAAAGGAGCCGAAACAGCTGCCCATGGGATGGGGAACTGATGTGGGACAGAGACAATGGTGGCACCCACCATCAGTCAGCCCCAAAAGGGGATGCTTGGCCCCAAAGCAAGATGCTCAGCCCCTAAGGGAGGTGCACATGCCCTTCCCAGGCTGGGGGGTTGGGAAATCTCTCTGTCCTGGTGAGAGCTGCTTCCCCCGGGCAGCAGGGCTGGGGCTGCTCCCAGCTGGCCAGCAGACCCCACTGCTATCGTCTCATCCCCAAAGCCCCAGCAGCTGGAGTTGGTTAGCATCTCACATGGGCCACCCTCAGCGTGTGACCTCCCAGCTGGCCAGGCCAGGAGCACCTGGGGGACATGGCAGGTGGCCTCAATGCCAGCACAGCCCAAGCTGCATTTCTTGCCCTATGGCCACCCCAGGAGAGCCCCCACACACCAGGATCTCACTGCAGGTGCAAATGCAATGGCCACGCCAGTGAATGTGCACAGGATGAGGCCGGGCAGCTGGTTTGTGTGTGCCAGCACAACACGACCGGCACCGACTGCGAACGCTGCCAGCCCTTCTACCAGGACCGGCCCTGGGCTCGTGGCACTGCCGAGGCCGCCAATGAGTGTCTGTGTGAGTATCGATGGCCTGGGTCCATGGTTATGGTGTGTGATCAGCCCCAACAGGTTGTGGTGATGCTGCATTGGCTCATCCGACAGCTCCTGCCCTCCTTGTGCAGGAAGAAAGCTCCTGCTCCATTTTGTAAGGTTGCTTTGGGCAGGCAGGGAGGATTTGCACCCCAGGTTCCCCCTTCACAGCGTCACCTCGAGGATCCCCCAGGACTTCACAGATCACAGAATGGCTGGGGTTGAAGTGACCTCTGGAGACCATCCAGTTCAACCCAACCTCTCTGGGCAGCCTGTTCCAGTGCTCTGGCACCCTCAGAATTTCCTTACCCCATGAGTGCAGCCATCTGCTCTGTGCATGGTGCGGCACCCATCTCCACTTTCAATGGCAGAGGCATTGCCGAAAGCTCACACTGCTGAGCCAAGCAGCCACTCTGGCTCATCCACCCCCCAGGAGGGTGCTTTATCCCCTGTGCCTCCTGGGTGCTGAGCATCCCTCCTGCCTCCACCCATAGCTTGCAACTGCAGCGGCCGCTCGGACGAGTGCTTCTTTGACCGGGAGCTGTACCGCCGCAGCGGGCACGGGGGCCACTGCCGAAACTGCCGCGACAACACTGCCGGGCCGCACTGCGAGCGCTGCCGGCAGAACTACTATCGCTGGGAGCCGCAGGCAGCCTGCCAGCCCTGCCACTGCCACCCCGCAGGTGCGTGGGGCTGCCGTGCAATCCCCTGCCCTTGCTATGGCTGGGAGGGATGGTTTTGGTCAGTTCTCCCTCACCCAGGGGCTCCCCACCTCCCCACCATGTATTTTCCCTGCTGGAGTTGAGCCTCAGGGCTGGCCGGGGTCCCTGCAGGGTCTCTGCACCCCCAGTGTGACAGCTCGGGGACCTGCCTGTGCAAAGCCAACGTGACGGGCTGGAAGTGCGAGCGCTGCAAGGACGGGTACCACAGCCTGAGCGAGGGCGGCTGCAGGTGAGGAGGAGCCCGGCCCTGCGCAGGGACAGCGGGACAGGACTGGGGGTCAACTCCTGCCTTCGTGTCTCCCCATCCAGACCCTGCGCCTGCGACCCCGCGGGCAGCGTGGGCACCTGCGACCCCAACACAGGGCATTGCACCTGCAAGGAGAGGGTGGAGGGGCACCTGTGCAACAGGTAATGATGGCAGTGCCAGGCTGGGGATGGGAGCGCTGTCCCTTTCCAGGCTGCGATCAGTGCTGGGCAGGTGTCTTCATGTCTATGGGGCACTGCTGCTTCCTCAGCCCCTGCATATGACCCCTCGTAGGAGCTTTGTGGTGGGAATCCCGTAGGGTCACTCCCCACAGAGGCCACAGGTGGTGAGGCTGGGGGGCCACATCCCTCTGGAGCACTCAAAGCTGACACCAGTGTCCCCCTGGGATGCCACTGTGGTCCCCCATGGCTCTGCCTGCCCCATGCCATGTTGTCCTGTTTCCTCCCCACGCCCAGGTGCCAGCCAGGCTGGTTCAACCTGCAGCCCCACAACCCTGCTGGCTGCACCAGCTGCTTCTGCTACGGCCACTCCACTGCCTGCGCAGCGGCAGACGGCTACGAGGTGACCCACATCCGCTCCGACTTCAGCCAAGGTACTGACCCCCAACCCTGGGTGGAACAGAGAGCACAGCTGCACCAACTCCAGCCAGAAAACTCCAGCAGTTTGGGAAGGCTGGGGCTGAGCATCCTACTTTGGGGCTGAGCATCCCCCTTTGGGACTTGACTGGTGGTGATTTCTCTGGCTTGCCTCTATTTTGCTGTTAAATATCTGCTTTTGGCCCCAGTTCTGTGGGGACAGGCTCTCCCTGGCTCCCCATGGCATCCCTCCATGCTGATCTGCTCCCAGGGCTGTGCGTGCTCAGGGAGAACTGTGGGGCCAGGCACTGTCATCCCATCACACCAGGGACTGCAGGAGCACTAAAAATCAGCACAGAAAGATAAAAAACAAAAGGATGTAGCCTGGTGGGAACTTTCCCCCTTCTTCCCTCCTCTCCCCACCCTCAGCTGGGATGGGGCAGAGCAGACAGGAGCCGTGGGTGCAGGATGGGGTGCTCTTGCCTAGGGCTGTGCGTGGCAGAGCTGGATGTGTGCGGGATGTTCAGGGAAACCCTGCCATCTGCCGCACAGCCCGACGTGTGCAGCCCCGGCTGCGGGCACACACTGCAGCCCCCGCCGCAGCCCCGCTCACCGGGACCCCTGCCTGCCCCCCAGCAGGGTCCAGGCATCCATTACACGTGTACATCACTCGCCTGCACCCCGATGGGGTGCACAGAGCAGCGAGCAGGTGGAGACGAACACGCCAGACGCAGGTTTATCCTGGTTGCCTTTAAATCCTGCTGCCAGTTCCTGTGCTGCTGAAATGTCTTCCATGGCCTTGAAACAGAGCCAAGCTTTAAACCGAGTCCTTTTTCCACCCTTCACGCAGCCAGTTAGGGCTGCTCCTTTAGGGACAGGCTTGGCAGAGCTCTGGGTTGGGTTGCAAGAGGCTGAGCCACCCGCCCTCCCACAGCTCCCCTTCCCCAGAGCACCCCCAAACCTGCAGCTGAGCTGCATCGGCTGAAAGTTTCCTGTGCTGGGTGAAAGAATCCAAATTTGGGATGATTTGATAATCGAGTGCAGCCCTCTTGAGACCCAGGGAGAGATTTCCAGGAGTTTGTCCTACAGCTGCCCAAGGTTGGAAGAAATATCTGACCCTGGGGAGTCAGGGGAGACTTTAACTGATTTCCGAACTAAACCAACTTAATGCAATTTCACCCCATCTCTCCCTGGGCTTCCTGTCCTTTCAGCCCACAGAAATGCTGGAATTGCAGCACAGGCAGGGGGGCAAAAGTTTAAAGATAATAATTTCCTGCAAATCTAAGCAAATAAACAGATGGGATGGCCAGGGCCACTCACCAGCACATGAGAGCGCAGAGCCCGAGTGGACCAGGGTGTTACAAAGCACTTTAAAAGACCCCGGAGAGTCTTGGGGGGAAGGACAGAGCCCCCAAAAGTTGGTGCTGGGCTGCTGGGGACTCGCTGGTCCCTTTGCACATGCACCACTGCTGTGTGATGTATACAGGGCTGGAGGGCTGGGCGGCCACAGCACCGGGCACCGCGGACCTGCCACTGCGCTGGGCTGGAGGGGAGATCGTCACCGAGTGGGATGGGGAGGAACCAGTGGATTTTCTTGCACCAGGTATCGTGTGTGCTGGGTCCCTGGGGTCCTGCTTTGCCGTGGGGACCCCTGCGTGGAACATCTCACCTCTAAGCTGGTGCATGAGGTGCTGGGCTCCATCCCAGAGCTGAGCATGCTTTGATAACACATAGCAGCGGGGGATATTTGAACAGTAGGCTGGGACCCCAGGAGAGCAGGTTGAAGCTCTGGGAAGGTGACTGTGGCTTCTGGTGATGCTGGTGGGGCCCTGCACAGGGTCACGTCTGTGTTCTACGGACTTTGCTTCTCTCTCCTCTCCCAGAGAAGTTCCTGCAGAACCAACGTCTCAGTTATGGGCAGCTCCTGTCCCTGCTGCTGGGAGCAGAGGGGAATGGGACGGGGATGGAGAACGGGGTGCCTCTGCTCTGGGTCCAGCTGGTGCTGGAGGGCGAGGGGATGGAGGTCACCATGTCCAGCAGTGAGAGCCGGCCCCAGCACGGGAAGCAGGCTGTCACCTTCAGGTACCATCACAGCACTTTGGGGAGCCTCGGCTAGGTTTGGGACACAGTGTGGCTGACCTTGTCTGGGCTGCCCTGTGCTGGGGGGTTCAGCCCCTCTCCCTGCCCCTCTCGGGGATTTAACTGTTCCCCAATCACTGTGCCCGGGTCTCAGCTGTGAAGCTGAGCTGTCCTGCGGCGTGTGGCTGTCAGGCTGCCCCTGTCCTTCCTCCCACGTTCCTTCTCCGATAGGCTACATGAGGCAGAGGAGGGTGCAGAACCTTCGCTGTCAGCCATCAGCTTCCAGCGCCTGCTCTCCAACCTGACAGCCCTCCGCCTCCGCGTCCACCGCGGCCCCGTGCGAGGTGGGTGGCTTACGCAGTGTCCCCACAGGCAGCAAGCTGGGATGGGGCTGGGGACATCAGAACAGTTCTCAGGGATAAGAGGCATTGAGGCAGAGTGTTGGGGCAGAGGCTGGCTCCTCTCTGCGAACACCTCTGGGTTCTCCAGGAGGTATTTTTGGAACAGGTTGGCCAGAGAGGTGGTGGATGCCCCATCCCTGGAGACATCCCAGGCCAGGCTGGACGGGGCTCTGAGCAACCTGAGCTGGTGAAGATGTCCCTGCTCATGGCAGGGGGGTGGAGTGGATGAGCTTTGAAGGTCCATTCCAACCAAACTATGCCATGATTCTCTGATTTTGGGGTCTCCTATGGCTGTCCAGAGCATTTCCAGACAGGATGAAGAGCACAGCCTCACACCGCTCTCTCCCTCTCAGGCAGGTTGTCCCTGAGCCAGGTCCAGCTTGTGTCCGCTCGCCCCGGGCTGGGGGAGCGGGTGGGCTGGGTGGAGGAGTGTACGTGTCCCCCAGGCTACACCGGCCAGTTCTGCCAGTCCTGTGCCCCTGGCTTCACACGAGAGATCCCGTTCGGCAGCCCCTTCGTCACCTGCGTGCCCTGCGCCTGCAACCAGCACGGGGACTGCCACCCCCTCACAGGTGGGCACCTCTCTGCTTGTCCAGCCCCTGCATGCGTGAGTGACAAATCTGTGTCACTGCTTGTTTGTGAGGGATGCTGGAAACCATCTGCAAGGCTGCGATACCCAAAGCTTGCAAGTTGAGTTGCTTGGGTGGTTATAGGGGCCAGGTTCATAACTGCAGAGACAATTAGCAAATGCAATAATACTGGGAAATAAGAGGTGCATCTTTCATGGTACTTCATGACCTTAAAGGAGGAGAAAGGAAGAGTGCTTCTCCTCAGAGGAACGAGGGAAGGGTCAGGGCAGAGAGTTTTGCTTGGCCAAGTCTCACAGGGCATCACTGCCCAGGAGTGGAGCAGGACTGGCCCTTGCAAACTGGGATGAACCTGAGCAAAGAGAAAAGAGCAGGAAAATACAGCAGCGCTGTGCTTGTGGGAAGGCACCGGAGGAGCCGGCTCTTGTGCTGCCTGCCCAGGTCCTGCTGTGCCTCCAGACCCAGCTCAGAGGTGCAGGATTGCACCAGGGACTGTGGCTTGAAGGGAGGAAAAAGAAGAACCAAAGTCTTCAGGGCAGTGTGGCCGTGTCAGGGGTGGTTCGCGGGGTGTTGGTGCTCCCCGCTCTTGCCAGGCAAAGTGTCTGGATGACTTTGGTTGAGGAAGAGCAGCAGGATTGCAGAAACTCTGCAAACTCACCCTCATCCCATGAAGCCCAGGCTGGCACCACCAACTCCACAGTCCCCGGGACGGAGCCAGGCGTTTGATGTCCCAGTGTGGGTGGTGCCAGCCCGAGCCAGCCCGCATGCTTCCTTTTGTTTATTTTTCCACTCTTTCCTGCCACCTGCTTTTCCTTTCTTTTCCATCGTCTGGAAAATGGAAAAATACCCATTCCCTCCTGCACAACCCCACAAATAATGGAGAAGAATCCTCCCCCTGGCTCCTTCTCTCTCTCTCTCTCCAGTCAAACAGCATCCGCCTGGAGGTGGGAGGCTTCTTGAGCATCCTTCCTCCTCCTCATCCTCCCAGCTGATTTTGGAAGGCTGTGACTCACTGGCTCGGCTCGCAAGGAGACGCTCGCTCCCTGCTGGGTGCCGGCCAGCTGCTTGTGTTTTCTGTGACAGGCTGGAAATGATACTTCTCGTCGCCGAGAAATGTGTTGTCGATTATCGCAGGCGCCGACAGGCTCCGTGCGCAGCGCGGGGGAGCGTGGGGCTGGCGCTGGGGCCCCCCTGTCCTCTCCAAAACCTCCTCCTGTCGGCAAAGATGGGACAAGGAAGGAAAACATTACAAGTCTTGGTCGGGGACATGCAATCCCAGCATGAACCCTTAGCTGGAGCTCTGCATCCCTCTCAGCACCCAGTGTGCCACACTCAGCTCTTGGCTCTCCATCCCCGCTGTGGTCCCAGCTGTTATTCCGCACTGGGGTTTTGCAGCCCCTCAGCTGTGTTTTCCTCCTCGCAGGACACTGCCAGTGCTTGCACAATACCGAAGGTCCCTCCTGCGAGCGCTGCAGCCCCGGCTTTTATGGCAACCCCTTCATCGGGCGCTTTGATGATTGCAAACCGTGCCCCTGCCCCGACCACTCAGCCTGCACCCAGGTTCCAGGCAGTGGGGAGGTGGTTTGCACCCACTGTCCCCCCGGCCAGAGAGGTGAGGCTGGGGGTGGGTGGCTGAGGGAGCCGTGGGCAGCGCTGCCACAGCCAGACCCTCCCCACCTTTTCGCCTTCTGCAGGAAAACGCTGCGAGCTCTGTGATGATGGGTTTTTTGGGGACCCCCTGGGGCAGAGGGGCCCCGTGCGCTCCTGTGTCCCCTGCCAGTGTCATGGGAACGTGGATCCCAACGCCGTGGGGAACTGTGACCCCGTGTCCGGCCGGTGCCTGCGCTGCCTGTACAACACGACGGGCGAGCACTGCGAGAGGTGTCGTTCAGGCTTCTACGGGGACGCGCTGGCTCCCAGCCCTGCTGGGAAGTGTGCACGTACGTACGGCCCCAGGGGCTGGTCCTGGTCCTCTGGATCCCACTGCAGCCAAAATCCTCCTGGCAGTGCAGGCGGGTGTGGACAGGGGATGCCCACCAGGTTTAGCGGCTGATGGATGGTCTGGGTTGGCCCCCAATGCTCAGGAATGGCTTTTCTCCGCTCCCTCCGCTGCCATCCTTCCCTGGAGATACCCCAGTCTGTCAGGGCTCAGCCTCTCAGAGCCCTGTTTGATGGGAGGCACACAGCTCTCCACATTTTGGGGGCTCAGCCCCAGCACCCCATTCCCATGGTCCCATCTGCCAGCCCTGTGCTGGGACGTCAGCAGCGCAGGGTGTTTCAAAAAGACAGACCCAGTTTCAAAGCAGTATATTTCAGAATGGCAACATGCTACAATTACACAAAAATTTACGAATGGTTTAATGAGTTACCAGGTTTTAGTAACCTTTTTATAAATCCTCTGTGTTCCCTCCACCTGCTCTATGGACATTGAGATGATAGTTTGAATTCATCCCAAACAGCCTTTTGAAACACCCTGTATTTTGTCTCCTGTAGCTTGTGATTGCAACCCCGATGGTTCGATCCTGGAGCCGGAGGAATGCGATCCCAGCACGGGGCAGTGCCACTGCCTCCCACATGTGACAGGCAGGACCTGCGGGGTGTGCCAGCCCGGCTACCACGGCCTGCAGCCCACCGTGGGGTGCCAGAGGTACGTGGGGGCTGCGAGGGGACACCCTGGCTCTGGTCTCTGCATCACTCATCACCCTCCATCTCTCGGTGCCAGCTGCCAGTGCCATCCCATGGGGTCACAGGACAGCGGGTGCCACGCAGTGACAGGACAGTGCTCCTGCCAGCCGGGCGTCACGGGGAAGCGATGCAACCGATGCCGCCATGGCTTCTTTGGCTTCTCTGCCAGAGGATGCCGAGGTACTGGGGATGAGGACTGCACCTTGGACCTAAAACCAGGGCTGGCAGGTGTGGTGTGACACCTTCCTGTCACCGTTGCAGCCTGCAATTGCTCCCCGCTGGGCTCCGTCACCCTGCAGTGCCACGAGAACAGCACCTGCCTCTGCCGCTCCGGCTTCGTGGGCTACAAGTGTGACCAGTGCCAGGCCAACTTCTTCCTCGACCCGCCGAGCTCCCGCTGCCAGCAATGTCCCGCCTGCTACGGGCTGGTGAAGGACGAGGTACAGCCCGTGTCCTGCTGAGGTGAGCACAGTGACCTGGCGGCTGTGCTGCCTCAATGTCCCACTGTGTCCTTCCCATCTCACCCACAGGCTGACCAGCTGAAGGCCAGGCTGCAGGAGATGGAGGAACAGCTGCAAAAACCAGGCTGTGACACCCGCCTGGGCCAGTCCCCCATGCTGCGAGATGCGCCCCGGGGAGACGGGCTGCCCAGTGCTCACCTCCTGCACGGTACAGGGGACACCCTTTCCCTCCGGCATGTGGGGAGCCCCACGTCACCCCTCTGGGGACACCCTGCTCCCACAGGGTGACATGCTGGGTGGGTACAAGGAGGACCCAGGTCAGCGCTGGGCTCAGCAGGGGTGATGGGGTGACCGAGATGGAGAGGGTGGGGATGGCCATGCTGTTTTGTGTAGGACAGCTTGGACACATGACATTCTGGAGCAGTCGGTGATGGGCATTACTGGCGACTGAGCATCATGGGATGTCCTTGGGGTGCTGCACCCCTGGGTCCCTCCTGAGCACCCATGAGGGACTGTCATCCCCTTCCATTAGCAGGCATAAGGGGGTTGCTGGGGCACAGGGCAGCCCACAGGCAAGTGGGGAGCCCCAAGCACCTCTGTGGGCAACAAGAACCCACTTGTGCTGCTCGCAGGTGCCCGGGTCACCCTCCTGGCGCAGGTGGGGCGGCTGGCAGGGGCGCTGGGCACCATGCAGGGCCAGCTCAGCAATGCCAGCCAGGCCATAGGCTGCTCCGGCCACGGACCCCCCAAGACCTGCATCCTGCTGTCGGAGATCAGGGCCACGCTGCGGTCGGCACAGCGGGAGATCCTGCATGCTGCGGACACCCTGGCTACCACGGTGCGGGCTCCTGCTAGCCCTGGGCTCCTGGGGAGCTGGTGGCCATCCTGGGAAGGATGTGCAGGACTGGTGGGGTGGGATGTGACCAGCACAGCGGGTGGGTGGGAAAGCCTGGGGTCCATATGGGTATAGCCCTCATTGCAGCTGAGTCACACAGCTACAGCATGTTCCAAAAGGTGGACCCAAAGCAGTATTATTAAACAATTGGATTCATCTTTTTGAAATACCCTGTATTTCCCTTGCTCTCTCCTGTTTGCAAACCTCTTCCAGTACTTTGGGAGGTTCTCACTAGTGTTGGGCTAGTGGGGTCCAGGGGTCCCTGCTCCCCGCTGGGGTCTCACTGCCACTGTTTGCATTTCAAGGAGATTCCCCCAGAAATCCCTCAGCAGCCCACGAACTGGAGCCACCGGGCGCTGGAGGCACGGGAGTTGGCCCAGAGGTACAGCTGCAAGTCCCTTCCTTTCCCTGGCAGTGATGGATGGAGATGCAGAAGCCCGGAGCCTGGGCTTTGCAGTCCCCATTGCTGAGAGTCCGCCTCAGCCTGACCCTGCCTGGTCCCATCCTGGCTGGGGCTGTGGGATGGCTGCTCCTTTCCCAGGAGGCTAATCTTAGTATCATCTCTCTGGGTGTCCTTGTCCCTGCAGCCATGAGGACGTGGTGGCGCGGGTGGAGGCGGTGGTCGGGAGAGCGCTGCGAGCCTCCAACACCAGCTCCCAGCTTCTGCGGAGCTTGCTGGAAGAGAACACGACGTGGGAGACGCAGCAGGAGCTGGAGGCCGGGTGAGGGGCTGGCAGAAATGGGGGGCTGGCAGAAATGAGGGGCTGGCAGGGCACCACAGCCCCTTGCCTCTGGCCAGGTCCCTGTTACAGGACTTCATCGTGTTGGTTTGACACCTGACCAACAGGGACATGACTGAGTCCTGTCAAACTCATTGTACCACAGTGTTGCAAAGCAGAGAGCCAGGGTGCTGCATGCTGGGGGTGTTTCATGCCCAACGTTTCCCCCTACATCCATGTCCAAGGGCCAGTTCCCAAGCCATCATCTCCAGCCTTCAGGGGTTCGGAGGGCCCTGGGTGACCATGGCGTCCTGTCCGTGTAGGTACGAGGAGATCCAGCGGGCACGGGAGGAGCTGGGTGCTGGTGTGGTGGAGGTGGCAGTGGAGGCCAGGAAAGTGTTGGCAGCTGTGCAGCAGGTGAACGCAGACATGGCTGAGAAGCTTCTGCAGATGGCTGCGCTGGGGCAGGTGAGCAGCATCCACACTCCTCTTTGCATCCCTACCCCCTGTTTCACCCGCTGGGCAGCACTGCCTCCCGTGCTGGGCGATGCTCTGATGGAGCCTTTGGCACCCCTGATCCACAGCAGACGCTGCCGGCGCAGGCTGCAGCCCTGGCACAGGAGTTGGCAGTGCTGGAGAAGGCAGTGCAGGCGCAGGAGCCGTCAGCTCGGCAGGCTGTCGAGGCATCCCGTGCTCTGGCAGCTGGATTGCGCCAGGAGCTGCGGAGGACTCGTGACTTTGAGCAGGTAACTGCTGCTCACTTGCGTGGGGTGTCCCTGCAAAATAAGTGATGGGGAGACCCCCTGTTCCAGACAGAGCTGTGGGCACGCTGGGTGTATCCCTCTCCTGCCTCCCACCCAGGGCACAGGGGGTGGGTGAGCCCCATCCCTGCTGCTGCAGCTATCAGAGGAACCATGCTGTCCACCAGGGAGTTTCAGCAGAGATCTCCACTTAGGATCCCAGATCGCCCAAGGAGCTCACCTGACGAGTGGGAGCAGGCTGGGACCCACATTGCCCAGCTGGGTGCAGCTCTTTTCCTCCTTCCCAGCCTCACTCCTGCTTTTCTCTCCCCAGCTGCGGGACCGGGCTGGCTCTGCCCACAGCACGGCCACCTCGGCCATCACACGTGGAAAAGCTGTGCTCTCCGACACGGAGTCCCTCCTGGCCAGCTTGGAAGGTAAAAGCTACCAGCTACAGCATCTCCGGCCACAGCTCAGCTCTCACCACTCTGGCTCTGGATGTCATCAGGAGAAAGAGCCAGTAGGGTGACAGTCAGGTTGTCCCTGCAGGCATGAAGAAGGTGCTGGGACACAGGAAGGGCCACGCTGCCCTGAGCAGGAGGATGACACTTGTGCGGGACAGGACGATGGTGGAGGCTCAGAGGAAGATTAAACAGGCAGAGAAGATGCTGGGAAACTCCTTGTCCATCTCCACCACAGCTCGGAGGAAGGCTGAGGAGGCTGAGCAAGTCTCTGGAGAGAATGCAAAGGTCCAAGCGGAGGGATGTGGGGTGCAGGGAGCCCATGCTGCCTGCATGTCCCCAGGTGACTGTACCCATCTCTGTCCCTTTGCAGAGGGCACAGGCTGTGCTGCAGGAGGGCAAGCAGACCCGCAAGCACGCCAGCCAGCTCGCCGTGCATGCCAATGACACCCAGCGGGAGCTCTCACGGCAGGAGCATGTGGCTGAGAAACTCAGGGGGGACCTGGAGGAAACGCATCAGGTGAGTCGGGTCCCCTTGGGCAGCTCATGTCCTCTCCAGCCTGGAAGGGGATTTGCCTGCAGCTCAAAGCATAGGGAGCAACGTGGCTTTTGGGCTCCAGTGTATGGGGAATGCTTTGGGGACACTCCTGGGATGCTCTCCCTTCTCCCATCCAACCAAGGGTGAATGATGTCTCTGATCTGGGTGTCTGCCTGTGTTCAAAGGTGGGGACAGAGGTGAGTCAGATGGCAAAAAGTCTCCAGGAAGCCCGGGGCTCACTCATCTCAGACATCGAGACCCTGAACAACCTGCTGAGCAGCCTAGGTGAGACCTGGGGGGAACGGGGTGTGTGGACCTGGGCAGGAGTAGGGTGCAGGGACCTGGGGAAGGGCCAGGCTGTCGGGGTCCAGGGCTCTCCTGCTCACTGGTGATGGGTCTCCTGTTTGCTCACCATCCAGGCTGAGCTGGATGTCCTTTGGCTGAGATCGCTCAGGGTTTTAGCAAAGCGTCTTGAGGGCTCATGTCTTGAGGAAAGCCCTTGTGCAGAATAAATTGGGTCTTGCTGAATGTGTGGGCTCACACCTGATGCAGGGACACTCATGTCCCTTGGCATCTCCAGGAGGAGCAGGGCTGTGTCAAGGGTTCAGTCCCTTTGGAGGTGATGGGGTGGGTTCACTCCCTGCTGCTGGTTGGTTTTGCACCAGCTCCTTCTGCTTTGATCATCTGAGTACATTTCTGAGCACTCTGGGACTCCTGCGTTTGAGAAATTTTGCAAAGGGGTGGAAATTGCCACCCATCTGTAAGAGAGAGACCTGCCCAGGCTCAGGTCTGCCTGAGAGACCTGCCTGGAGCCTCAGAGCTATTCGCTTATTTGCAATCACTGAGAAGCTGCAATGCCTCCATGCCCCACTGCACCCACTCCCCTCCAGTTTTCCTGGTGCTGAGGGTCAAAGCCCTGGAGCATGTTCAGAGCCTCTCCTGCCAATGACCCATGTCCTCTCCCCTTGCCCAGGCAACCTGGAGCAAGCAGCGCAGGTGGAGCCAGTGCTGAGCGCTGGGCGACTGGAGCTGGAGCGGCTGTGGCTGCGCCTGGCGGCACCGGGCAGGCTGGCCAGCCAGCTCAGCTTGCTGCAGCGCGAGGCGGAACGGCAGCAGGAGAAGATCGAGGCGTTCGAGAGTGACTTGGCTGAGATCCGGGCTGACAAGCAGAACCTGGAGGACATTTTGCGGAACCTCCCCGAGGGCTGCTCGAAGTGGCAGTGACAGGTTCCTGGTCACCACCCCGTCACCTCAGTGCCCCCCTGTGCAGGGAACGGCAGAGCAAAGGACACCCTGCGGTCACCAGCATTGATCCCTCCCACTGCTCATCACGCTGTCCACCACACACTATCGCACCCCAGGTCCTTATCTGCACCAGGTCAGGCTCAGCACCCTGAACTCTGCAGCATGGTTTCAGCCACCAGCTCTGTCCTCAGGGCAGGGGGACAACCATCTACCAGGGACCACCGATGTGTCTGTGCCCGAGACAGAGCACTCACAGGGTTGGTCTCTCACTGTGGAGGGAACAAAGAGCTGTCACAGCTCTCCGTACCAGACACATCTCTCCTTCTCCACTGCAACATGGTGCACCTGGGAGGGACAACTTATCAAGTATGGAAGGTACCAAAGGGGGTCTCTCCCGCCCAGGAGGAGATGAGAGAGGCTGTTGCACATGTGCTGGACCCTTAACCAGTTCTTGGCAGGCAGGTGAGGAGGCATCCTCTGCCTGCTTGCAGGGTAAGAGCAGCTCTGCTCCTGCTATTCCCCTGCTCCAGGGTCACACAGTGTCCTGCCCCAGCTCTGCTTGGCTCACTGGGTGTCACCAGGTCTGGCTATAAGCCAGCTCAATTGCCAGTGGTACCAGGGGCTGGGTGCAATGGGAATGCACCAGGCAGGGAGGTGGGAGAGCTGACACTTGCAGCTGCATCACCCCACAGCCCCCATCACCACCCACACACCCTCACAGACACAGAACAGCTGGACACAGCCAGCTCCTGCCAGTGTCACTGCCGCGGGGTGGCAGAGGTCGGCGGCTATATCGCCTTTAAAGGAAAGGCATGTGCGTTCCCCCCCTGCTCCCTGGGCTGGGCTGTGGGGCCATGCAGGCAGCAGAACCAGGTCCTTGTTCAGCCCCGCCATGCTGGCTGTGCCGTGACTCCAGGCAGCAGTGAAATCATTCCCATAAGACCAGAAACAAGTCCCCAGGCTGGAGTCCGGTTCACTTTTTAAGCCGTTTTACCTGTATTCTTCTGCTCACAGTTCTGGAAATCAGGTTTGATAAGCCTTGTGTAACGTTCTATGTAAAACTTCTGCCATAGACATTAGACCCCCCTAGCATCATCTCCAGTGGGTTCAGTGGTCTGGAAGTGACACAGGATTTTCCTACCACGAGCAAACCATCTCCCTCCTAATTCTGCACAAAATCTGCCCAAGGAGTGGGGTGCCAGAGCTGCAGTGCTGCAGGAATGTAATGGCAGGGTGTCCCCTCTCGCTACCCAAGAACAGTTCTGCAAAAGCAAAACCATGCGAGAGCACAGCGTGCTTCAGCTTGGCCGAGAGGCAGGGAGCCACAGCCACTTCCCATCTCGCTGGCTAGACAATTCTACAGCTCAAATCAACACATCAATTTGCTGCTCTTACAGAAATGTCAAGCCTCTGCCTTGTGCCTGCTGCTGAAGATGTGGTTCCTCCTCCCTCCTGCTCTCCCTGGAACTCTGTTCTTTTAGCTGGTGACACCTGCCTAGAGCTGTATCTATTAAAAATTCTTAATATAATACATAGCTGCCCATCCGCCTGCGTGCACAGCAGCAGGAGGGGCACACGCTGTACCTGCACTCACTGCTTTCTCAAAGAGCAAGTAGCTGCACTCAGGGTTGAAATGCAGATGGCTCTGGGGTGGTGTGGGGCACTTGTCTGACAATTCTACTAAAAAAACCTCACCTTAGTACAGGTCTTTAATAAGAAGGTGTCTAGCTGAGATTGTGGGGGGAATGAGGGAGCTGAGTGCCACGACCCATATTAGATCCTGGACAGGACGTGCATCAGCTTTGGTCCTGTCTGTCCTGCGCTGCATGTCTTGTCCTGCTGCTCACGCTCCAGCGCTCACCCAGCACCGAGTTGCAAGCGGTTGTGCTTTATCACACCCCAGAGCTGCTCCCAAACAGCAGCTTGCAAACCTGCCACCGGAATCCGTGCTCGGTGCCCGAGTGGGGTGCACCTGCACCGGGGTGGCTCCGGAGGGGGTCCGGGGGGTGTTCCGGGGGCCGCAGCCGCTGTGCGCGGCGCCAGAGGGAGCCTGACCCTTCCCTTCCCATCCCGCCGCGGGCTCGGCCGCTGCTTCCCCCGCCTCACTCCGGACCTCGCAGTTCTCCAGCAAGACCCGACCGAGCGGCTGCACCCCGCGGGTACCCGGTTTACATCCCCCGGGAGGAGCAGCCCGGAGCGGGGCGGGGGCCGTCAGCCGCCGTTTCTCGGCAGGGAAGGGGTTACCGGGGGGGGGCGGAGGTCCCGCACCACCCGCCCCGCCCGGCCCTGCCCACCCCTATTTAAAGCGGCGGCGGGCGCGGGGCGGCTTTGGGAGATGGCGGTTCCGCGCCGGCCGAGCGGTGGGGGGCTGCGGCGGGCCCCGCAGGACGGGCGGCTGGAGGAGATCAACAAGGTGGGGCCAGGATCACCCCCCCACGACCAGAGCCGAGGCGGGGCAGCCCCGCGGGGACCGGTCGGGGGGCTCCGAGGGGCGGGATGGGGATGGGGGCGGCAGCGCCGGGGCTGAGCCGGTGCCCGGCGGGATGGGAGTTGTGGCGGTGCCGGGCGGGGGAGAGCAGAGAGAAGGCAGGGGGACCTGCCCCCTCTTCAGCCTGTGGCCCCCTGGGAGGGAAATCCGGTTGGAGGAGGCGGTGGCTCTGCGGGGGTTTGCTCTCCAGCCCCTCTGCCCGGGGTGCTCCCCTCGCAGGCTGCTCTTTCCCCTCCTGCGACAGCCCGGGCAGGTCTGGGGGGCGGTGGGTGCTCAGGGTCCCGCTGCCACGGAAGTCCCCTTGGGAACGTGCTCCAGCAAGAACAGGAGTTATTGTTCTTCCCTCCACTGTATTGAGCACTTCAGTCTCTTCTCCTACCAGTGAGGAGCGTCTGCTGCTCAGAAGAGCTGACTCAAGCCTTTCTAGTTTTTGATTGCAGTGGGTGAATGGGGAGCCCAGGATGGTTGGGTGTCCCACAGGCCTTGGGCCGGGGGAACAGTAGCTCCTGGATTAGTACAAAGTACGCTGGGCTGCGTGCCCTTCATGCCGGGGTCAGGCAAGGTCCTTTCCCGGAGCTTTGGGCTTGCCCTGTCCCTTGCTTGGCATGGCCTGTGGGGGCAGCTCCATTGGCATCCCTCCCAGCCCAGAGCTGTTCTGAAGGTGAAAAAAAGTTTTTAACCTTGAAACCATAAACGATGGGATTTCTAGGATCATTTCTAGGTGGGCTTGGTGGTCACTTGTTGATATAGCCAGTGGCCCCTTGGTGTTACAGGTGCAGAAATTAAAGAGCTGCATGAGATGAGAGCCTGGAAGAGATGGTGGGCTTGCCTTGCCCTCACATTATCTGGGCCGTGAAAAGTGCCAATATGTTCCTTCAGGCAGGGCTGAGGTGGTGGAGGTGGAGTTTATGTAGGTCACTGGGAAGGGAATTGGATTATTAGAAACTAGGAGGTGCTGCAGTAGAATAAGAGCAATTGGCTAAAAAGGAGCCTCTGAAACATGCCATGGGCAGGCAGCACAACCTGTGCCAA
Source organism: Patagioenas fasciata (assembly GCF_037038585.1). Classification (NCBI taxonomy): domain Eukaryota; kingdom Metazoa; phylum Chordata; class Aves; order Columbiformes; family Columbidae; genus Patagioenas; species Patagioenas fasciata. The sequence goes on from NC_092539.1 coordinate 7,495,526, forward strand.
GGAGGCATGTCAATGGCTCTCAGTATGTCCCACATGGCCAAGGTGGAGCTGACCCTCGAGTTGGGGGAGGAGGGAAGTGTGTTGTACCTATTGCTGCAGTTTCTGCTGCTGCAGCAGAGCTGTCCCCAGCATCACTCGGGCACAGGGTGTGTGTGTGATCCTTCAGCTGTAGGACTGAGGCTGGGAAGCTGCTGCTGAAGTGCAGCTGCTGTGCCCTAGGGCTGGGGGTTCTTCCTCCCATGCTCCTGTCCTTCCCCAAAGCAGCCATCACTTCTGCCAGGCATTTTCTCTGGGTGAGGTTTGGGTCACAAAAATGAAACAAGCTATGTAACTTCCCACTGACAGAGGTTAGAGCTGCTTGTTCGTGTCCTGGCTGCCCTGTGTGTTGGCTCAGTGCTAGGAGAGGGGATTTGAGCAGCTAGAAATCAAGCTGTGGATAGCACGGGCAGCAGCTGCCCACAGATCCGGAGCAGCCGTTGTGCTGCAGCAGTTCTGGGCAGCAAACCCTGGTCCGCTGTTCTTTGCTCGCTCTGCACAGCAGCACTGAGAGAGTTTGCAGCGAGTGTGTAGTGCAGCAACTCACACCTCCCCCTGACACAGCTGACAGGTAAACCTGGGCCGATACTATGGCTAGAGCCAGGGAGGGGGTTTCCCAAGCCCTGAAGAGCCCCAGGCGTAAAGTGCTCCTAATAAAACCTATCATCAGGCCAAATTCTTATCAGGCTTAGTTTCATTGTCTCATCCTAACACTTTGTTCCCTCCCAGCCCTGTTTTCCTGGCTGGTTTCTACCCCAGAGGTCTCACTGGGATAAGGGTCTTTGGCAGGCAGCATCCTAAATGCACATGTGCTTCTGAAGGACTAGTACTGAATTTTGTCTTTTCCAGCCTGAAACACTCCTCTGGGATCCCCTCTTGGCCGTTCCCCTCTTCCTGGGAAATGGCAATCACATTGTTCAGCCTCGTGCATCAAGGTGGCAAGTCTAATCCAGCACAGATTAGTTTCAACCTAGTTTTACCCTCTAATGCGCTGGGCCACGGGGACAGAATTCAGCCTGCCAGAGAGCAGGTACCTGCTTTCACATCCAGGGTTGGCACGAGCATCCCTCAGCCCAGCCCCAGCATGTGGGGTGGTTGGCGTCAAGCACTTTAACAGCCCAGTGAGAGCTTGGCCTCCTGGTTGGAGATGCCTTTTTGGAAAGGGAAGAAGGATCTGGCTTTGCTCAGGTGGTCTTGCAGGTAGCTGGGACTTGTGTGGCTGAATTTATTGGCTTAGAAAAGTCTTCTGTTCAGGGCAGGAGTGGGGGAGAGGCTGTGGCTTAGTAAGCAGTCCTTATTAATAGAACATGCCTCTTAAAATGGAAGATTTAGCAAAGGGCTTGAGGAGGAACTTCAACTACTCCGCTGAGTCTGAGTCACTGGCCCTGGGGACTAAATTCCTGTGTGCTATTGTGAGTGTTTGCCTTATCGAAGTGGTAGCCCAGTTTGCATACAATATAGAGGGTGGAATGCCTTTGAAATATGCTGCCCTGTTGCTTCCTTCGGTTGTGAGCAGAGCTGTGACACCGGTGGGCTGCCCAATTCCCCTCCAGTTGAAATGCAAGAGGACTGGGTGCCAGGTGTGTGCACAGTGTCACCCATCCGGCTCTTGGACCCCTGGGCATGTGTCCCTCAGCCATCCTGTGCAGATGTAGTATTCTATTCCCTTCAGTCTTCACGGTTTCTGTGCTGTTTCTTGCTCCTGAAGCAATACTGCGCTCTGCTCTCATATCCCCTGTTCTGCTGGTAGGTGCAAACTGCTGCTTCTGCAGGAATGAAGCTGTGACCTGGTGGCCAGGAGATGCTCTGGCCCTGTTTTTGTTCTCAGGGATGTTTGGCAGGTTCCTTCTACAGGGTCCGTTCAGTGGTGATGGCAGTAGGTAACATGACTCTCTGGTGACTTCTGCTGTTGGCTGAGCCCAGGTCTCAAAGCTGAATTGGGCCCTTTGTGTTAGGCTGGCAAATGATACCCCTGGGTAGAAATAATTTGAGATAAATGAAGTTGGTAAAGGAGAGTGAAAGAAGGAACTGGGAACATGGCTTTTCACCACAGTTCTCAATTTGAGTTGGTGTCCATGGTGATAAGGGAAGTCTGTGTCACTCTGGTTTAGGGGACACAGTCTCTGATGTCCTATCTGGAGTCTGTGAGATGGGAGGAGGGGATGGCAGTCACTTCTGTCCTAGCTGCCCTCCTACAAAACCTTAGTTTAGCTGCACATAAGGAACTTGCCAAAGCGGTGGTTACCTGGCAGTGAAGGTTTGAGGCATTTGCACATTTGGGTTCCTGATGGCTATGGGGACCTTCTGCAGTTCTGATGCCTCAGTGTCAGCAAATGGGGCTTCTTTTGGGTGAGGGGGCCTGTCTCATTTATCACAAATTATGCTGCCCCAGTACCACCAGAGACCCTACTATCTTGGGAACCCACTCCTGCTTTCCCTGTGAGGAATAGATGCCCAGAGTTGGGAACAGCCTCAGCCCTCTATCCATTCTAACCCCTGGAGGGGTTTTCTCCAGGACAGGCAGTGCACAAACTGTGCAGATGTTAATGATTTCTGCGCTGAAGAATGCAGTGGTGTTGCTGAACACAGACCAAGCCCTGACGCTGCGCTGGGCTGGCTGGGGCTGGGCGGTGTGGGAGGGCAGAGACGGGACTGAGCCCCGCTGCTCGCAGCTGTGGTCGTTGTTGCTGGCAGGGCAGAGCAGCAGAGCTGGCTGTGCGAGTCCTGCTCTGTTCGCTCCGGTACCTGAAGGCTTTTCAGGTGGGGCCAGGGACAAGTGACCAGAACTGACGCAGGATTTTCCTCTCCAGCCTGAGCAGTGTGGGGGCAGAAATGAATAGGCACTTTGAGAGTGGGTGTCTGTTCCTTTCCGCAAAATACCTGTCCTCTTTTGGTTCCATGGTGTTCTGCAGACTTTGACTGTTCTATTTGCTAGCCCTCAAAGTTATCCAGGAGTTTGAAAACTCTGAGATCAGAGTGTGTTTTGCAAGCAATAGGAGCCCTTGCTGGGAAAAGGTGCCTGATGCACGTGCTGTGCGTGCTGAAGCAGAGATATGGGGAGCTGAAACCTTGGGTGCAAGAAAAGGGGATTTCATGCAGTTATTCCAAAGGCACCTGAGGTCCAGTCCTCCCTCAAGATGTTGGTGGGAAATGGAGACACCAGATGCATTCCCCTTGCACTGCAGTGTTAATGACAAGGTGTGGAGGGATTCAAACCATTTTCAAGCCTCCTGCCACTGTTGCTCAGATGTGGCTCTCTGGGAATTGTGTAGATCTTCTGGATAATGCTGAATTCATACATGCCCTCTACAGTGTTTTAACTTTTTTTTCCGTTTAAGGAATTTCTCTGTGACCCAAAGTTCAGCGATGAAGAAGATCTGGAGGAGAAGTTGGCAGTGTTCAAAGGTACGAACCAGCGGGTTCCTGTGTCCTTTCGGCCTGACTATTTGCTCTGAACAGATTATTTGCCTCAGCACTTGGATTGTACCAGCCTGAGCTTCTCTGCCAAATACAAGTGACCGAGCTGGGACAGATGGATGGATGGATGCCTCCCCATTGCTTGTGGGACTCAGTGAAACTCCCTGGAGAAGTGGTTTTCCCACATGAATCGTTGTGCTTGGTGAGGCAGGGACGTGTCACCCTGCAGCCATCCTGCCTGGCAGCTGCTGGTACTGCAAAACCTGCTGTGAGGACAAAACCCCGGGGAGCAACAGGAGGACAGTTCCTGTGTAGATACCCAGACAAGCTAGCTGGTGTAATGCACAGTGCAGTAGCTGGACTATTTTTTTAAGTGAGGAGAACCTCTTCCCGCAGTGCAGAGGTCTCAGCTGCTTGCTGGAGGAGTTGGGGCCTTTCTCACCCCACAAGTTTCTTTGGTTTGATCTGATCCTTTCCAAGCCCCTTGATACCAGAAGCAGTAGCATGTCTCTAGTCCTGGCCAAAGCCTAAGGAGGGTGGGCTGACAGTTTTGGGGCTTACGTTTGGGCTGTTTGCTGGGATGGGGGATAGAGAAAGAGCTTAAAAGCCTGGAGTCCTCTGGAGCTTGTCCCCAAAGTGGTTACAGGACAAGATTTGGCAGGGCTGTTCTGGGTGCCTCCGCTTTCATTCCAAGCAGTGGCTGAAGGCAGTTGAGAAAACATGCCCTCTGCGTCACACTGCCCGCGAGGTTTGTCCTCAGCCTGGCTCTAACCAAATACAGCCTGACCTTGCTTTCATTTCAGGCGTTGTCCGCTATTTCCCTTTGAATTTTGGCTTTGCAATCCAGCGTGGCTGGGGTTTTGTGATCCCTTACCCTGCCGAGAACAGAGGAGCCTCCTGTGCTCTCTGTAATTTTTCTGTTGTCTTTTGTATGCCTCTGGCTTTTGGCTGCAGCCCCACATTATTTTTTCCCATCACAATTGGGGCTCTTCAAACATTGCAACTGTATGTCACAGGCTCAGAATTCCCTGTAATGAGAGCCTTTGGCATCTCCTCATGAGTTTGCCTCCGTGGCCTGTCCCGCTCTCCAACGCCTCCTCCAACAATCGGCTCATTGTGTGATGATGACGGGGGGAGCATTTCTTCTCTGTCCTTCCCGCTGCCCTCCCCGGCTGGGGAGCCCCTGTCCAGTGTTTGTGTAAATGCATTTGTGTGGGGAGGGATTGCATAGTTTTGCCCCACTGAATCCCCGCAGCTGGGATGGGAGGGAAAGATGAATGTGCGAGCTGAGGCGTAGAGCATGATGATGTAAAGCTGCCTCTATTCTCGGCGCTTTTGACAAAGTGTCAGCTGAGAAGAAAAGAAAACATGTGCTGGGCAGAGACACAGCAGAGTGGGGTTTATGTCCCCGAACGCATGCTGGGGTGCCTGACCCCCGCCCAGGGAGGGAGCAGCTCATTTGCACAAGGTCATTCCAGAGGGGCAGTGTGTGGAGAGACAGTTCCACATCAAGCATTGCTTTGGCCCCTAGGCACATGTGAGAGCCCTGTTTTCATCCAGGATTGGTTGCTTAATGCTTGACGGGAGATGTTTGTTTCTGCCTGAAGCACAAACAGCTTTGGTTTGCACGTGGTATTGCTGTAGGTCTGCCCTGTTCAGCTCACAACAGCAGCAACCCACCAGGTGAAGACACGCTGAGCTATTCCTCTGCCCATCGGTCCAGCTAACCCGGGACTTTCCTTCAGAAACACAGGTCCTCAGAAGGATATGATGTGCAAAATATCCCCTCTTCCCTTAAATTAACCTGCCACTTCTCTGTTCACACTCATCTGTTTGCTGGTGTCCCTGGAGCAGAGGCAAAAGGGCTTTTTCCCTCTGGGGAAAGGAGCAGCCTGGGAGCTCTCACTCAGTTTGAGTCCCCCAAGGCTGTTGTGGGGAGCATGAACTGCAGGGCAAGCAGAGATTTCTGCAGCTCACTGTGGATGGATGGTGGCAGCAGGCATCTTGCTCTTCTCATTTAGCAGAACTGAGATGATGGGGGGCCCCCTGCGGCGCTGGGAGCTCTATGGTCTGTAAGACAGACAAATCCTTGCCTGAAGAGCTTAAAGTCTAAATGGGGAACAGCCTGCAAGGGGGGTAGGAAGCACCAGGTGTGCCACTTCAAAGGTCAGAAGCAGCACAGGACTGAAATCCTGATTTTTCTGACTCAAATCAGTGCTCTGTCTGTTACGGCATGCCAGCTTTCGTCTTGCAAAGCTAACCAGAACTTCTTGAGCTGGCTCTGCCTTTCTCTGGGGATGCCGGAATTGCCCGATTCAGCAATGTTTGACAGCAGGCTGGAAGAGCAAACAGCCTGCTCTAGCATAACTGTTCTGGGGATGCTCTTGTCTCTGACCTCTTGATGTGGTCCTTGAGCATCTCTGCTGGCAGGTGCTGCTCTGGCAGCAGTGGAGTCTGTCCCTGGCTATTGCAGGCAACCACGCCATTTAATCCCCCTCCTAATCCGATCAAGCTTCATTTTGGGAGTGCTCAGTGTTTTGTTTTCCTTGTTACTCCTCCTGGGAGGCTGTTCCAGAGCTTTGTTTTTCTGGCTGGAAACCTCTTAACGTTATTCATGGCTAGCTGATACCTTGTTCTCATGCCAGTGTTTTCCTTCAGCTTAAATGAAAAGCAGCCACAATTAAAGAGCACTTAACTCTAGAGCCTTGGAATTGAGATAAGGGTGCTAAAACCAGGTCTTGTGATGGTCTTCCTCTTTGAACTGTATATCAATCTTATCCCCTCATCTTTTAATTCATTGCTCTAAGCAGGCAGTGCTCCAAAGCCCTGTGTACCCCCTGCTCCAGCATCCTGCTAACTCACTTCTGTGTCTCTTCCAGAGAAGTACATGGAGTTTGACCTGAACAACCAAGGGGAGATTGGTGAGTGACTCAGGGGTGCTGGGCTGAAAGAGCAACAGCCTGCTGAGGTGATATCTGCTGCTCTATTTGCTGTTTCCCTCTGTACCGGCGTTGCTGAGGAGGAAAATCCGTGGGCTGCTCCTGTGTCCAGCCTCGTTGGCTCTTGATTCCCAGCCACGGGTTTCCTTGGCTCTCCAGCCCCTGCCTCTCAGTTTAGGCTTTCCTCACCTACTTCAAGATCTAAGCTCTTTTTTGTTGTCTTCCTCAGTCTCTGCTTAGCTCCTTCACTTCTCTCTGCTCTAAATGCCTTTTATTTTCTTCTACCTTTTACTCCACTGAAGCTGCCCTCTCCATGCTCAGCAGTTCCTGAAGCTGCAGGGCTCGGGCAGTCCTGGGTTTTGCTGGCTTGAGGCAGAAGCTGAATGAAACCATGAGCACTTCTAGTGCAGAGAAGCTCTTTGCTTTGCTGGGAGGGGAGCAGAGGGAAGCAGGGGACTTGGGTGTGAGTCTGGCTCAGCTGAGCAGCCCTGGTTTGAGCCCAGAAAGCACCAATTACATAAAAATCCAGCCTTCTGCAGACCTGGAATGCACACTGAAGTGTAATCACTTGCATGCTGTGCTGTAGCAGGAGGCTGCTGCCTTGTTCCCTTCCTCCACCAGTTCCCCAGCTGAAGTAAAGCCTGCGGGGAGCTGGAGGAAGCCTGACTCAGGGCTGCGCTGCCTTTCCGGGAGGGAAGGGGCCGAAGGTTGCAAAGCAATGGAAGGAAATGGCCTGTGGTACTGGGCAGGGGCACCCACTCCCCACAGCTTATTTGTCTCTGGCTTTAACTCCCGCGGTGCTTCCCTCTTCCCCATCCTTTTGATTCTTGGCACCATGCTCTGAGCTGGAGAGCAGTGTCACCACCTGTCTCTGGAGCACTTGGAGACTTGTCCCTTTTCTGTGTGCATGGTGCTTTTATTTTGAGCTGCACAAATGGGAAGGGCTGCCCTGTACTGGGCTCTACTGGAAAGCCTCTCTTGGCTTCAGCAACAGCTTTAGTGCTTTCAGCCCCTGAGTCTGCAGGTGAGGTGGTCTGAGGTGGGAACTCATGCCTATGTCCCTTGGGTTGGTCTGTGCTCCATGTGGCCACTTCACAGCAGCACCACTTGCCTTGCTCTTGCAGATTTGATGTCTGTCAAAAGGATGATGGAGAAGATGGGGGCTCCAAAGACCCACCTCGAACTGAAGAAGATGATCTCTGAGGTGACTGGAGGGGTTAGTGAGACCATCTCGTACCAGGACTTTGTCAACGTGATGCTTGGGAAACGCTCTGCTGTGCTGAAACTGTGAGTGTCCCTGGGCGGGGGGAGCGAGGGACATGCAGGACCTGAGCTGGTACACTGGGGAGCAGAAGCTGTTCTGCCTGGTGGACGTGGAGCTGTGCCTGCTTGGTGTTTGCAGAGGGGAGACCAGGACCCTTGTGAAGGGGAATTTGCAAAGGGACATGAGAGGGTGTATAACGCCGTGTCTGGGCTGCACAGGGTGTGTTAGCACAGCCTTCCTCCCACGTGCGCTGTGCAGGGCGATTCTTTAGTGCATTCTTCCCCTTTCCTGAGGGCGTGCAGGCTCTCAGCACTGCAGGACTTCTTCCTTTCTCTTCCCTGTGGCTTTGGAGACATTGGCTTCCCCTGTGAATGGTGGCAGGGCTTGAGTGGCACATGACGGTCCTGCCAACACCAGCAGTGCTGTCTCCTGTTTCCCACAGTATGCTCCCACCGTGCCCGATTTTGGAGGGATAAGGCAGTAGATGGAGACAGGATGCATAATTGAAACAGCTGGCTTGTGCTGGGAGAGGTTTTCTGCAGTACAGGCTGCCAGCACCAGCCTCCCACGGCCCCTCTGCCCCCTCAACAGGGCTCTGAAAGTCCTGCTGTAACAAACTGCTTCCCAACACTTGCTTGGCTCCATCCCCACCCCATTGAAGCCTGACTTCTCCTTTCACAGCCACAGAGGCTGGCCCTGCTTTTGTGTCTGTAACCACCATGAATAGGAGCTGCTCCTCTCCGTCCCCCCTTTCCCCTTTTTGGACACGGCTTTAGCAGCACAGCCGTTTTCAGGGCAGGCTGGGGGGAAGGATCCTGCACCCACCTCTCACATGGTCCCTCCAAGCTGGTACATGTTTGGCGATGAGTTTTATCTCTCCCCACTGAGTGCCATGTGTCTGCATGTTGGGATGCTCACTTGAGCACACACACTTCTCACATCCCTGTTCCTCTGTTCTTTCTCCATGGACGCAGGCTGAGCCTGCAGCCTGTCCCACATCTTCCATCCTTCCTCCCAACTGCAGCAGTTTTCACAGACGGGTCCCTTCTCTTGTTAACAGACACCCTATTGTCTGTTGCACTCTTTAGAGCAGGAGCAGAAATGTAAAACTCGCCCCAAGAGCAGTGCAGTCCTTTGATCCAGCGGGGCAGCTGGCATTCCCAGCGTAGCTGCCGTCCTCAGGGAGGAAGACAGTGCTGGTGGTTGCAAAATGCTTGAGATTCTTCCAGCCTGTGCATTGCTCCTTGTCTCTGCCTTTTTTCCCGGCTGTAACTGCTGTCACTTGCTTGGTGTTGGCTTTTGAATGCTCTGCTGTGTGGCAATGTACAAGGTGGGCCAGGGAGGGTATTTGCTTTTAGACATCAGGAGCACTTAGCGTGCATTGTGTACCTGGGGGATTTTGGAAGTGGCTGTCTAAATAAAACGTGCTAATCCTCAGGGTTCTGAGAGGGAAAACCAGCAGAGGCTTTGGGAACTCGCTCCTGGAAGCTGCTGGAAAAGCCAAGCTGCCTGCCGGGCTGGCAGCACTGCCCTCTGATGGCTTTGTCCCCTCTGTTAATTATCGGCTGCACTTTGCATAGAAAGCTGATAAAATAATTCAGCAGATAATCCCACCCCCACAATTAGGGGTAAAGATGCACCTGCTTTTTTTTCAGTGGTATTTTTTGTTGTGTTTTGCAGGGTCATGATGTTTGAAGGAAAAGCCAACGAAAGCAACCCAAAACCTTCTGGTCCACCTCCAGAGCGAGACATAGCCAGCCTCCCTTGAAGAGGACAGGCTGAAATATTGGCACTGTTTGCTTTGCTGGTCTGTAACAGAGGTTACCTCCGCTTTGTTACTTTTCACTGTGGACAGTTCTAGTTTTCAACTAACCTGCCTTAGAGGAACAGCAAGGGAAGCTGGAGACCCCCAGCTCATGTCTTTCTGCTGCATCCCGTAGCCAACTTGATTTGTTAGACAGCAGCTGTAGCGCCAAGTGTAATGTAAGACCAAAAAAAATCCTGTGATCTTACTCTTTCCTCTGCCCTTCCTGCACTTCTCAGACAGGGAGCCGCTTTCCTCCCGGTGTATGGATTCAGAGCTGTGCTTGTCATGACAAGTGCTGTGCTGCCAGATATTGAGCATTTCTCTAGTACAGCCCATTCATGGGTGCAAAGAAAGTGCCTTCTCTGCTCCATCCTGTGCTTCCTGGCTTTGGACTAGTTCTTCCCCTCCCGACCCCACCAAAACACATCAGGCTCCCACCTCCATGACTTAGTCGTGTGCTGGGTGGATGCGGGAAGGTGCGTGGACACCAGAGATCTGCCTGTGGGGCGTTTCAGTTGGAGGTGGTGACAGTGTTTGTCTGTCCTTTCCATGGATTTGTCCTGCAGCCAGATCTCGGTGGGTCCAACACCAGCCGCTGCACATGAGGGTGGTTAAAGCTCCCTGAGGGACACCCTTCCTGATAAATCTGTACTTGGATCTGATGGTGAGCGTGACGTCTGAACGGGCGGTTGTCTGTCCTGTCTGTTGGTGTGGAAACAAGCCTGCTGTGACGTTTGCAGCCCTGCAGGAAAGCCCAGGGTGAAATCAAAACCTTTGGGTGAAGGAAGCTGCATGACCCAACTTGGAAGGACCTTTGAAGGTCCCTTCCAACCCAAGTTACTTTATTCTGAACTGTGAGCCCATTCAGAGCGGGATCTGTCCTCACGCAGCCGCTCTGTCCCTCTGAGTTCTGCAGACATCCCATTTGTGTTTCAGCTTGGTCCCTTGTGACTCTCGGGGACACTGCCCTCATGGATAAGCCCTCGAGTCTGCAAAATAAGAATGGTTTAAGTGTGGAGTGTGAGCTGGGATCCAGATGTAGCTGGGACTGTGGTATCCACATGTGGGTTACTGTGGTGATTCTCACTCTGTACACTTTCTGGAATCCAGATGTTTGCTCTTTGCGCTTTCCCTACTCTTTTCTTAAATGATCTTGGCAGCTTTTAACTTTTTTTTTAATCATGGTTTAATAAATAATTTTTATAAAGGAAAGACAGATGATTAACTCTACTAGGCTGATCGTTCCTGCCAAAGGCTGCAGTTTTAAATAAAAAAAACCCAACATTCTTACTACTGTTTGCATGAAAACCAAAATTGTAATGGAGAGGAAAAAATTAAGAGCAAAAGCAGCACCAGTCTACTTCAAAGACTGAAAATAAATCTCCTGAAGCTCCACAATGTGTCAGTGTATTTAGTTTAGCTCCTCTGAAGCTTGGTCCATATGATTGGTTGCAGATTAAGTGAGCTGGCTTCCAAGTCTGTTAATATAAACCTTTAAATAGATCCTAGAGATAAGTGTGGGCTGTCTTGATCTGATCTTTATCTGTAATAACTGACTGAATGCCATGGAGTTTGGGTTATGAAAAGCAGCGGCCGCCTCCTGAAAGCTGGTGGGTTGTTTTTGTTTTTGTTTTTTTTTTGTCTTACTGAAAGCAAGCAGGTGATGCTGCTTGTTTTAAGTAATAATTTATCAAGAGCAGATTCTTGTAATGCTTCTCTTGAAAAGTGCTGGTTTTTGGGTGGTGGTGGACTTTTTGTGGTCTGGGTTTGGTTGTGTTTTTCTTCACCCTGTCTGCACATGAAGCGATTGCCTGAGGTTCTTATCTGATGTGAGTTATCAAAATGCAGACCAGGGTTCCTGGGGGAATGGCTGGGTGCACTTATTCCATCTGTTCCTCAAAAGGACAGAATTGCCCTCAGATCAGAGCCCTGTGTCTGCTTTATGCTGCCTGGCAGCCTCTGGGAATGCACCTGCTTTTCCGTGCTGTGTTAAAGCCATTGTTCAGTTAGAAAATAAAGGGAGCACATTACATGAGGGAAATTTGGATAAGAGTTGCCACACACAGTTTAGGTCACTGCCCAAAGCCATCACTGCTTTTGTCTCTGTGGAAATCCCCCTCCTTCTGGTCCTGGAAAAGACAAGCACAACCTGTTAGAGCTGGAAACTGCCTTTCTCAGGGTGTCCTTGTCCCCACATGGCTAAGTGCTAAGGTGACACCCCCCCTGTGCTGGCACAGTGTGATGGCTGAACCCTCTGAAATTGAGACAGGAGGGGGCAAGGAAAGAAATCCTGCTGTGAGTGGGGAAACACCTCCTCCTGCTCACATTTCCAGCTCGGCTGCACACAACCAGAGGTGTATGGAACTGTGTGGTCCTGCTGCAGCCCAGGCTGATGGAGCAGGAGCTGCTTAGAGCTGCAGAGCCGCTGGACTTCTGCTGTGGAGAAAATGTGGCAGCCCCTTCCCAAGGGCTGACGGGCAGTGTGGAGCAGCTGTTCACCAGCCCCACTGTGGCACAGCCAGGAAAGTCCACAAGTAAAGAAATTTCTAAACCCAGAGTTTTCAGATTTCTGTTTCCAAAGGTTATATACATGCAGGCCATACATACTCTTTCATTTCCAGGAAATCCTTGACATATCTATCACATTTCTTGGAATCATTTAGCACAGGTAAATGTCCACACTGCATGTCCAATGATCTCGTGATCTTTTGAGGGTTGCAGGAGGAAGAAAGTGTCGTCTTCATGTTGTCCTTGGACTGAACTCATGTCCTGGGCATTTGCAGTTCCTTTGTTACCCAACTTGCAGCCACACAGTCTGAACCGGTTCCTGCCCTGCTTTTGTCCCTTTATCCCCTCAGAGCAAGCGCCTTGTCCTTCAGCCCTCTCCTGCTTGTCCTAACAAACACCATTCCTGTGACCTAACACCTAATAAACACCTGAAGTCTACCAAACTTACTTTTATTAACTTATTTCTATCACCTCAGGACCCCCGAGTGCAGCCACCGCCACCGAGGCAGACCCCTGCCTCACAACATAACGAACCAAGGGGTTATTAAACACATCCGCTTGCCAAGCAGCCTCCTCCGCCGCCGGGGTGCCGTTTATCGCCCCGTTCTCCAGCCCCGGGGGGACCCGGCGCCGCTGCAGCTGTGACACAGCGCTGCCCGCTGGAGGACTCAGGCCACCGCGCAGCATAGAGAGCTGCAGGCTAGAGCGGCCGCGCCGGAAGCGGAAGTGAGCGCACTGGCGGGCGCGCGGGGGTTTCCCGGCCGTGTCGCAGGACCGCGGGGCCGGTGGTGGCGCCATGGGGGACGATATGGACGTGATCCCCGAGCGGGAGATGAAGGTGAGGGGCGGGAAAGAGCGGGGGCACTCTGAAGGGCAGCCCCTGGTGATGAGGGGGTGGCAGGCGGTTTGGCTCGGGCTGGTTTAGGCCGGGAGGGGATGACAGGCCGTGGGGGGGGGTCGTCTGGGGCCGTGACGGGAACGGGGCTTGGGGAGGACTTGTCCTGGGCCGTGAGGAGTGGCGGGCTGTGGGAGAGACTTGACTTGGGCTGTTGGGCTGGCAGGCCGGTGGCGGGGGCATTTCCGGGGATCCTTGTGAAGCACCGGAGGAGTTTTCAGCAGAGTCCGGTACCAGCCTGTGGAGTGGAAGAGAGAGGAGATGGCGCGGTCTGTGGTGAGGGAGGGCTTGGTAACACCCGGGGAGGGAGAGGCACAGTGTGCCAGTTGGAGGAACTTTATTTTGGGAGAGGAGTGATGTGTTTCCCAGACCTGTCAGTGTGTCTTGTGCTGGGAATCTCCTGCTTTGGGGCACAGCATGTGTGATTGTTGCCTATGGGACAGTGTAAAGGGGAGTCTTGCTGTGTGGTGCCAGCCAAACCCATCCCTGTGTCTCCAAAGTTTTGCTGCGAGGCTTTATAAATGAGGACACAGGGTTCAGATTCCTGTAGCCCAGGTGGATCTTCCTGCAGCTGCTTTCTGCTCAGGCATCTTCAAAAACAAGAGACTTCAACTGTTTGTTTTGCAGAAGGTTCCGAGTTGCCGCAGCCTTCTCAGGTTGCAGGAATGTACTTATTCAGTGCTTTGGCAATAACTTGGAAATAAAACTGAGGTGGTTGATTTGAGTTACTGGCGTTCAATCCAGTGCACCATTCAACAATTGGCGCCTTGGGAAGAGACTCATTCCTAAGGGGAACCTCAGGTTTTCCATGCTGGTAGTGCAACTGCTGTTTCTTAATTCAGTCTGTGGTTTGGGAGTTTTTATCCGTTGCTCTGCTTTTCTCTTCCTCCTTTTACAAAAGGACAATGTAAATTATGAGATAAATGAATGCAAAAAGCCCAGGTCTGTTTATACAAAGTAATTGCTGGGAGTGGGTGGAAGGAATAACTGTATCTGTTCTGTGTGTCATTAGTTACAGAAGCAAACAAAGATGCATCTAAGCAGGTATGTGCTTTGTAGCTTTAAGGCAACAGGGTTTTTTCAGTTGTGTTTTATCTCTGCTTTGTTCCCTTCTCTTTCTTTTCGCTACCCACTGGCTGGGTTTGGTGTGTTTCTGAGAGGGTTAGATGTCCTGGACAGATTCAACTCCTACAAGTTTTGTGAAAATAGGCTGCTGAGTAGAAGAAAGATTGAGCCAATGAAAAAATTGATGTGTGATCTTAGTGTTTAGATGAGACAGAAAACGTGATGGGATGACCAGTGGGTGTGGACTCTGCCTTGGCAGGTGTTTTGTATTTCTTGTGGAGAAACTTTGCAACTTGCTGTCTAGAGAAACTGAAGTAAACCATCCTCTGCATGAGCATGTGTACAGCTGCTTCCCAACTCTCTCACAACAGGATTTTCAGTTCAGAGCACTGAAGAAGGTCCGTATCTTCGATGCTCCTGATGATCTTCCCAAAGAACGCTCCAGCCTCCTTGCAGTGTCTAACAAATATGGGCTGGTCTTTGCTGGTGGAGGAACCAGTCTGCAAATCTTTCACACCAAAAATCTTCTCATGCAGAACCAGCTGGGAGAAGATCCCAATAAAATCGGTAAGAGATGTCTCATGGTCTTTCCGGAGACAGCTTTGTATGGGCTTTTCTGATCTGATAGTTGTTGGGAACACATCACTGAGGTGCTGCTGTTCAGGCATCGTTCAGGTTTGGTCACCTGTACTTATTTTTCCTTCAGGTTACTGAAGAAGGGAAGTGGAATTTTCTTAGGAATTTGGCAACTCTTGAGACTGTATTGATAGAGATGAAGGGAGTTGCTTTCACTCAGTTTTTCTATGTTAGCTTTGAGAGCCGCTGTTAATAAGACTGGTGATTTTTGCATAAACTTGTTCTAATGCTGTTATTTTACAAGAAGAGTTATTGCTATTTAAATTAATCCCATTTATTCTATCTTCCCTTTTTTGTGTTTTAAGTGGAGAATGTTCAGAGTACCTTAGTTCCCATGAAGTTTCCCGTGCAGCACCTGGCTCTGAACTGTGATAATCTCACACTGTCTGTCTGTATGATGTCCAGTGAGATCGGTTCCTTCATTGGCTTTTTTGATGTCCGCACTTTCTTAAATCAGGTAAAACATGTACGAAGTGGGTTTGCTTTTTGGTTTGATTTGGGTTTTTTTTCAGAACATAGCAGGAGGAGAGACATAGCTTGGGTGGGACTTTCTCTCTGTGGGAGGTAACTTGTAAAGGAATTGTTCAGTAAACTCAATCTGCTTGTTATATTTATCAGTCGTTACTGTATAGGAGCGTCAAAATTGCTTTGAATTATGACTTTAGGAGAACTTGGTTTTGTGCTCAGCTTTGACTGTCTCAAGTATTTGTCTTTTCTAAAAGACAAAACAGCAGAAACGTGCATTTGCGTATCACAAACTGGCCAAGGACGCGGGAAGTGCAGCGATGGTCAACGACCTGAAGTGGAACCCTGCCAGCCCTGCCATGGTGGCCATCTGCCTGTCCGACGGCAGCATCTCCGTCCTGCAGGTCACGGACTCTGTGAAAGTGTACGCCACGCTGCCGTCCTCTGTCGCCGTTACATCTGGTGAGTGGCAGCCCCGGATAGAGAAGTGAAGATAGCTGTTCAAAGGCTGTTTGTCTCAAGAGGAGGTTTCTCTAAAAAAATTCTCAAAAAGGGAGTATTTAAACTCCCTAAGACTTGGAAAAATGTCTTACACTGTATCTGCTCTTTCCCAGTTGATTGGGTGAGCTGCATCTTGTGGATTAATCAAATGTGTTCACCTGTGGTTTGTGCTGCCTCAGGCTTGACTGTCATTTCCAAGGAAGTATGCAAATAAGACTTGTCATCGGTTGTGTTTTGATCTGTGCAGTCTTGCATTCTCTGTGACTGAGTGAACCCCTGCTTATGTATTTCAGATTCATGCTATTTTCCAAGGGGAAAAATTGTGGTTTTAAATTGTTGGTCCTCCTGCTTTTGTGGGGCATTGTAACTCTCCAGTTCCTTAGTGCTAACAAAATTGTCTTTCTTTTTGCGTAGTGTGTTGGAGCCCAAAGGGAAAACAACTGGCTGTAGGGAGGCAAAATGGCACCGTGGTGCAATATCTGCCTGTAAGTGTTGTTGCTAGTAAAGTTTTATGTCTGCTGACTAGTTTGCTTTATTTTCTTTGCATCGCAAACTACAGAATTTAGTCAGGTGGCACATGGTGTGAGCCATGTGAAGCTGCCCAACCCGTCTGGTAAATATTAAAGGGTTTTAGACCAATGCTGGGTTTAAGATTTGCACCTGCCGCTTAAATGTTATGGTTTCAGAGTGGCATGTGGTGAATGTTAAAGAGTGGGTGAGTTGCTCTAAACCAGTTGTCTGGGCTTTCTGCAAACCTTGCAATTGACTTTGTTTGGTGCATTTTTCTTTGAATTTAAGGGTAGTTTTATTTTCAGAATCTACAGGAGAAGAAAGTAATCCCTTGTCCTCCCTTTTATGACTCAGACAATCCTGTTAAAGGTACATATTTTTATTTCTTCTTTTAAAATACTATTACTCATTCCTCCTCATGTTGTGTTTAGTTATAACCGTACTAGTGTCCTATGCTAGTTACATAATTGCAGTGTGGTTTTTTTCATTCGTTTCATTTGGATATGCTAAAACATCATCCATGTTTGAAAACACTAGCGTTGTGTTTTGCCTATGATATCATCAAGCAAATAAAATACATTCTTTTGGTTAGTGTTTGAAATTTCTGGGGTCACACAGTTTTTGTCCCTAATAAGATTGATGTTCTGCAGACAGATCATTAAAAGGAAATACCCTGAAGTGTTCCTGACTGAGGTATTTGTTTCCTTCTCTTTCAGTTTTGGACGTCCTGTGGATTGGCACGTATGTTTTTACTATTGTGTATGCAGCGGCTGATGGGACGCTGGAAACGCCTCCGGAAGTGGTCGTAGCCATATTGCCTGTAAGTACCAGCAAGTCACAATAACAGAAGTGTTTGTTGCTTGTTTTTAACCTGTTTATTACAATGACAACTTGCTCTTATTCACATTGGCATCATGTAGGATTTGAGTTTGGTACTTCTGTGAATTGTGGGTTTGGGGGGACTGAGTGGAGGTCATATCCACTTGAAGGCCGATCAGTAACCTGTTCTCTGCCAACATCAAATTGGGAACACTTTGGAAGAAAACCTTGCCTGATGTAGAGTCCTGATACATATTTTTGTTTAGGTTAGGGAGATTTTTAAGCCTGATGGTATGCTCTTATTTAGTATCAGGTTATTAATTGCTGAGGGTGTTGTGAGATCTAAACTTCTTGGTAAACTCTTTATTGTCCCTTTTTCTTTTGGAGGAGAGTTTGGGTTTGATTACTTTGTTCTTTATTTTCAAGTGGTCTCATGATGCTGGTTCTCTCTTGAAGTGTGTGGCAATTATTGGTGTACTCTGATACAGTCGTATTTATGGGAGATTACTTGATTTCTGCATTGGAAGGTAAATTACCAATGTTGGTCTTACAGAAAAAGGAAGAGAAGCGACCAGAGAAGTTTGTGAATTTCATGGAGCCTTGCTACGGGAGCTGCACAGAGAGACAGCATCATTACTTCCTCAACTATGTTGAGGAATGGTGAGTGGCAGGAATCACGGCACAGCCTTCGCCTTGTTCTGCGTGTCTGAGTGCTCAGCGCTTCTCAGTTGTTGTGTTCCTCTCTTTTGTAAACTATATCTAACTTGAATATGAGGTGAATGAAATTGTTATTTAGAAAATGCTTTGTGGAAGTACAGCTAATTTCTCCTGCAAATGTTATCTCTGTGCCAACATACCGATCTGTCTTGTGAGAATACTTATTATTCTTTAAAATCTGTCATAACCATTTCCCTTGAGATTGTAAGTCATAGATTGGGTAAAGCATGAACTTTTCTCCCTTCATTGTGTATCTGTGTGAAGAAGCTGCTTCTAACTTTTCTACTGCCTGACTTGGACCATAATTATTTATGATGATACGGTGGCTGTCAAATCACTGGTTGGCAAAGAGTTTCAACCCCTGTTGACAAGTTTTAAAGAAAAAAAAGTTCCAGAGTGGTGTAGCGAATCGTATTTCCGTCATCTTGGGAGGAAATGTCAGTTCCATATTGTAAATTGTATTCCTTGTTACAAATTTGTATAGATGATAAAGAATTGTGGAACTGGGGACCTTGCCTTGGATCCTCATATTGGTTTTAACCCACTTGTGTCCATGCTTACAGGGATCTGGTTCTGGCAGCTTCGGCAGCTTCCACAGAAGTCAGCATTCTTGCCAGGCAGGGGGATCAGGTAATGTTTTTTTTCCTGTTGCATTTGTCCATATGTACCTTCCATTTCTAGAAAATCTAGGCAAGTATAACCTGTGTAAGAGCTGAAATACAGAGGTGGTATATTTGAAAACAAACAAGCAAACAGCAGCCCAAAGCCAAAAAAAAAAAAACCTTTCTTTTTACATCTGAGTTGTACAGAAGCTTGATTCATAGATGAATGAGAGATTCGAGTGACGCAAAAGGATAAACTGAAACACAGTGTGTTGTGGACCAAGCGCCAGAAATCTATTTTTTCATTATTCACTTGGCAGTCTCAAAATTAGGTCCAACTCACTATAATAAAGTGATACATGTGAGGTCATTAATTGAAGTTAAACATTAAAACTGTGTGACCTCACTTAACTCTGACGTGCAATGACGTGTGAGAAATCATACACAAATCTGTGAAGAGCCCTGATGTTGTTTGTTAATCTGATGAATTTAAGTACATGCTCTCTAGCTTTTTGTGCAGTCTTATCTTTCTATTGTAGTGGTCTAGAGTTCTGAGGAAGGCCGACCGCATGAAAACAGAAGTCAAAATAATAGCCTTACTTTTTGCAGAACTGGGAATCGTGGGTTTTGGAGGACTCCAGCAGAGCAGAACTTCCTGTGACAGACAAGAGTGATGACACTCTGCCTGTTGGCGTTGCTGTAGATTACACCAGTAACATGCCCATCCCAATCAGTAAGTCCTGTTAGTCTTTCTTGGGGAATAGTCCAATAATAGCAATATGTGAGAGATTTTTGAGGGGCAGCCTGGTTATCAGGGATTGTTCTGAAAGGGAGACTGACAGAGAATCCATCCTGCCTTTTCATACCAAGCCCACAGCACATGTGGGCTTACTTCTGTGTAAGGCTTCAAATGGCAAAGTGTTAAATAAAATACAGTCCTTCCTCAAATTTTTTGGCAGCCTGGGATACTGCACTAGCAGACATGGCAAACAAAGCACCTGAGTTATGTCTGTGTTTCACAGAGCTGGGATAACAGTGAGTTTAAAGGAGTCATATTCTAGCACCGGGGATTTCGGACAGCCTGGGAGGTTTTCTTTCTTCTTGTAGCTTATGTCGTTTTGCAGAACTGTTTTGTATGGAGTACATTTGTGCTGATCTGAAGGAAAAGTGGGTTAGTTTCAAAGCCAGAAAAAAAAAACAGAGATCATGGAGGTGAATGCATAGGTTTTAATTCTGCATTAAAGCATGGGGCCTGCACTGACTGAACCCTGCTGTGCTCTACATCTCCCCAGTTCCATTATTGCTGTACCTTCTGTGCTGCCTGAAGGCTCTTCAAAGCACCTTGTCAGAGGCTGAAGCTGAAGCTACATTTGAGCTATTGTGTTGTACCTTAGTGAATTCTGAATACTCTCCCTTGAAACCCAGAGACAGATTGAAATAGAGATGCCTTCAGGCAGAGTCGAAGGTACTGCAGTCAGGAGTTCCTGAAGAGCACAGGAGGGTGCCGATTAACTGAGAACTTTACCTGGATGAAAACCTACAGAAGGGAATTGAGGTCAACCTTTGTACTTGAATGAAAAATGGATTTTGAAGCATTTTCTCTCTTAATCTGTACAGTTATTGGATTAAGAAATCTGTCAGGGCAGCTTTTTTAAGACCAAGTTGTGCTGCCTTAGAGTTTTTAGAAAGGTTTTTGGAGAAGCCTTTTGCGCGTTCTCTGTGCTCTCACAGGCTGCAATCAGCTTGATTTTAGCTGCACGCTAATTGGCTTTGCAGTTAACAGCAAGTTTGGATTTCAAAGAAACCTCATTTGTTCTAGAGCTTGTTCCCGTGTGGAACCTGCCCTTTCCTGCCATGGTTTTCTTGAAGAACTGATAGGTAGAGGAACACGGCCATCCACTACACTGCCTGACAAACAAAGCACCGCAATCATAGCAGATTTTTCATGAAGTCAGAAATAGCAAGGGATAAAGAAGTAAAAAAAAAGAGAATTGGATATTCACAGGGAAGGGAACCAAGATACAGGTGAAAGACAGAAGGGAGAAATGTAATAAATACTGTGCTAAGCAAGTCATGTGGAGGTGCCAATGCCAGTAGGAACAGAACAGGAAACTTTGGCTGTGGGACTTAACCTACATGGTCTCTGACAGGTGACGAGAAGACCCTTCCTCCAGCTCCAGTTCTGATCTTGCTCTCTACGGATGGTGTGCTCTGCCCGTTTTACATGATCAACCAAAACCCAGGGGTCAGATCGCTTATTGTGACCCCAGAGCCGTTGCCGTTAGTAGGGGAGAGAGTTCCAAAATCGACAGGTAAGTGCTCCAGTGGGTTAGGGAAACACTTGCATTTGTGGATCTTTGTCATCTTCATCTGTAAGTGGTCACAGAAAATACCTTTTTTTTTTTTCTTTTCTTTATAATGATAATGGGGAGCTGTTCTTGAGTGTTTTGTCACCTCTGCGGAACGAGGCCAAAGCAATTCTAGGAGGCCCTTGGCCCAGCTTTGGGGTGTGTGACTGGGACTGCAGCAGTGACAGTGGGCTCTGCCTGGGGACAAGGATCAAGCACTGTGCAGAGCCAGAGCAGGGTCTGTGTGCTTCAGACACGTGATGGTTCTCCTCCATATGTTTTGCCACAGGAGATCATGAGATGAACTAAAGTGTTTGGCTGCAGCAAAAGCTCATTTTAAGCAATAGCTTTCTGCAGCACTGTGAAAATTGTGTTAGCAGGGAAGAGTTGTCAAGGTTTAAGGCAAGGCAACTCCGCTGGGAGTAGTAGTTTTATCTGAGTTATGTGTTGCCATATGCAGTGTGAGGTGGGCAGGTAAGCTGATTGTGTTGCTTATCTGCAGGCATGCAGTAATAATTGCAAACCTGCCATTTCCTTCCGTAAGCCCGAATTTGCTTCTCCTTCCCCAAACAGAATGCTTTTGTTTGGCAGCCTGCCTCCCTGCAGCACTGACCGGCTTGTGCATTGACAACCTGTTTTATTTGAAATGGCAGGAACCTCATCAGAATCAATGGGGAAAAGTGAAGCCTTTTCACGAGAAATTCCAAACAACATTAATCTAGACAGACTGTAGTATTGATCGTGGCTTGGACTTGGTGCAGTTTCTGTATCACTTAGTGGGTTTAGGGACTGGAAGCCTGACTCTGTCATCTCTCTTCCTCACTGTCTGTCCAGTAAGCGAGATAGTGCTGAACTGTCCCCATTTGACCTTGCGATACCTTTTGCCATTAGTCAATGCCGCCAAACGAGTCTCTTCCTTCCCCGTTTTTCTTTCTGCAGGAAGTACCGCCACGACTCCAACCACTCCTCCAACTTCTGGAAAGACTGATGCAGCACCAGGTGTTGCTCCGACTGTGCCTGCCTCAAGTCAACCTCCTGCAGCGGGTGGAGCAGCTGCTTTTTCCTTTGTGGCTTCGCCTGTGAAGATGCCCAGCACTACAGGCAGTGATCCTCCATCTTTCTCCTTTGCCACTGATGCCTCCAAGCCAGCTCTGGCTCCCAGTCTGACTGGAGCAGCAACATTCTCCTTCTCCTCTCCTCCTAAGGCGTCCGTGACTCCTGCACCTTCTGTAGGCACCACCACAGCTACTGCCACCTCCTTTTCATTTGGATCTGTGAACTTTAAACCAGCTGCAGAAAGCTCGCCTGGGCCACCAGTCTCCACAACACCTGTTGCACAGAAGTCGTCATTTGCACCTTCAGCTTCTGCAGTCAAAGTGAACCTCAATGAGAAGTAAATACAGTACTTAGTGCAGTGGCTAGACACTTGTTAAATTGCATGGACATGAAAATGATTTCTGGCTTTTTGCACTGAGGGCTGTTCCCCATACTCCCAAGGAAGCACTGAGGAAGGCTCTCTTTATCCCATACATGGCTGTCTTGGCTCTGAAAACCTTCTGTGCTTCCCATGCTGGAGGTTACATTCATGGACAAAATACTAGTGAAGGGAAGATGCAAAAATTAGAGTGATAATTTACCAAATTGCCAGAGACCTAGTTGTTTCATGTCTGATTTGTAGACGTCAAACAGCAATTCTGTGCCTTGATTTGGCTCAAATCATGGTTAAAGGCTCTTGGGAACAATGGGGTTTGAAATCCTTTATGTCTGGGACTGGTTTAGTTGTGGTGGTGATAGCGCGAGTTCCTTTGTTTGTTAAAGGTTGCTTACCCCTGACCTAAAGAGTAACTTGCAGATCTGATAGGGAGCTGTATCTGTAGCTGATAGATTTCTTTTCCGCTCCTGTATTCAGTGGAGAAGGTGGGTTCTCAAATGGATGCTTGCTCACTGAACACAAGATCTGAAACCTTCAAAGCTTGTTCATGCCAGCTGAAGGAAAACTGATATCAATTAGAAACTGCAAAATGGATTTGAGTGATAAGTGCTCTCAGATTTCATATACCGACTCTCCCCTCCAACTCCTGAGACTTGCTGTCTTTTTTAGGAAAAATCATTTAAAACAGAGCTACATGAATTGGAGTTGCTTTCTGTGGAGAGCAATTTTAATGTAAATGTATCATAAGAAATTTCTGATGGTTCAAATGATTATTTTTTAATTAGAAAAATCTTTACTGCACCAGGATCTGATGGTAGCTCTTTCAGCTTTTAAAATTTTATATTTTGCCTATAAAGTAAATGATACGCTTGTGAATTGGCTATTTAAATTGCCTGCCTTGAGGAGCTAAGTTTGCAGATTAATTGAATTTCATATTTTGCAAAACTTCTGTTTTAGCCTTGATGCAAGGATGACACTGAAAGACAGGTCAGATTTGCTATAGGTGATGCTTTGCTGTGAAATAATGAGATGCGTTTTGAAGCAAAATAGTACTTCTTGCTGGTGTTCGGCTTTTGCTCACTAGGTGGGTCTATAGTAGCAGGTTTAGTGCTTCCATATATTCAAAAATGACCCTGAATGGCTCCTTGCCACTGTCTCCAGAAGCTACACTTGTCATTTTGTATCTGGAGCTTGAGTTGTTGTGACTTCAAGGGGATGCTAAATTCATTAGAACTTAGTGCTTCATTTTGGATGGAGGGAAACAGCCAAGACCAGTTCAGAGCTGCAAGATGTTCTGCTTTCTCTTGCAGGTTCACTGCTGTAGACACCTCTTCTCCCACTAGCAGCAGTCAGTGGACTTCCCCAATGTTTTCGTTCTCAACTGCTTCAAAACCTGCTTCTGGAGGTCCTCTGGGCCAGTCCTCACCCCTCGCAGCCTCTCCTACCACACCACTGAAGGCTTCGACGCCTGTACCTGCAGCAGGTAGGAGTCTGATGCATATTGTTGGGAATAACACATTATAAACAATGTTCTAAAAGTTTTAGGATGCGATGAGCTTCATTTGGCTTCTTTCTTTCTTGTTTTTCATGCTGTGTTTACTGATGCAGCAGAAGTCCTTGATTTGCACGCCATAGTGATGTTGATGGACTTAGTACTGAAACTGAGATGTTTTTCCATTTGTGCACTTTGTTCCCCAGAGAGCTGTATGTGAAACGAATATATTCAGCTTCTTAAGTTCATCCAGAAGTTCTGGCATTTTCAGTGATGTGTAATACAGCTCTGATTCTGAATATTCTGGGCAGTCACACAAGTCATTGCCTTATCTTGCATCTGGGGTAATGAGAGTTGAAAATGGTCACAAATGAGTTTGCATTAGATGGCATTCGTTAGCAGAATAATATTCCATTTCTCAGATGATCGTGTGACTGGGGGTTTTGAGGTCCTCTAGGAGTGGTACAGCCAGATATTGAAGAGTGAGAGTTGTTACCCTTAGCAGAGAACTGGGATGGGATTAAAACAGCACCTAAAGAAGGTGTTTTGTGCTGGGGCCTGTACCACTGTTGGTTTTGGATTTGACAGCGATGGTTATCATTGTGTCTGATCACAGCTTGTTTTCTCAAGCTTTGTGTAAGTTTATAAATCACTGTTCGTCATCTTAAATTCCAGCGTCACGTCCTGCTCAGAGTGTACCTGCAGCTTCTACACTACAGAAGTCAGCCAAAATCACCCCGTCTGCAGCAAAGCCAGGCTCTACTCAGGTAATGGGAACTTGAGTGAGTTCTTTAGTGGGAGAATGTTGTATATGGCCCATGAATTACTTCAGATTCATTGGACTGAATGACTGTTCTTTGGTCAAAGAATTAGCTAGCAAATCTGTGGGACTAAAACTACGTTCTATTTATGTCTTTAGAGAGCTGCATTTTGATGTATCTTGTCATAATCAGAGTTGTAGAAACTAATTCTTTGTGTTGTTAGAGAAATGAGGTTTCATGGCTTTCCTGGTTAATAAGCAGTTGAGATGCCTTGACCGTGTATTGGGCGTGACACCAAATTTGTTGGGTATTAAAATGAAAGCAGTAATACAGAGCAGCCCACAAAAATTTCCTTCGCTTTCATGAAGCTTTGGCCCCATGTGCATACCAGTTTTGGTTTACCATGGAACTGGTATTGATGCTTGTGACAGTTGTCTCCCTGATGACTGATGGACTGGACTGGTGACGGGTGAATGGATTTTCTAACATCAGGTGTTTTTTGATATTCTAAGTTCCCTGTTGCTAAGGATATATCCCTAATATTGGCTTTGGGTTTGTTTTGGTTTGTTTTCAGGGCAAATCAGCACTCCCCAGCACACCTTTAGAGAAACAGGCCCACCAGTGGAAGGATTCAGACCCTGTCATAGCAGGAATCAGAGAGGAGGTGAGATTCACAAGCAGTTTTCTTCATTTTAGAAGCTGTAAGACCACTTTATAAGTACACAGGCACTTATTTTTCAGTTCATATATGTTCAGATGGTGTCTGTCAGTAGTTTAGGAATCAGAATGAAAATTTTTTCCAGGATGATCAGCCTGGTTTGTCATTGCTGTTTGTGTGTCCTGTTCAGTCATCTTTAATTTCAGTCACCGCACTGGAAAAATTGAGTATTCTTTCCTGTTAGTGTTCAAGAAGAATTTCCTGCTTGGACTGCAAAGTGACAAGTGTTTATGGTTTAGTAGAAATGTTGTCCAAGAGCTGTGACATTTGTTCCAGACCCTGCTGTGTTTCAGTGGCTGTGCTTTCTTCCCCTTGACTTCGTAGATTGCACATTTTCAGAAGGAGATGGAGGAGCTGAAGGCCCGGACTTCCAAAGCCTGTTTCCAAGTGGGTACTCCAGAGGAAATGAAGATGTTGCGGTCAGAGTCAGATGATCTTCACACTTTCCTCTTGGAAATTAAAGAGACAACAGAGGTGAGCAGAGTATCTTCAAACTGCTTAACTCCTCAGCAATGACTGTTGCTCACCTGATGTGCTTAACCTGCTAAAACTGAGCTGCTGTAGATGGAACATCTGACTGTGCTGCTTTAGTGTGGGGGTGACATTTACATTTGTACTTTCAGGCAGACACTTGCAGAAGCCCCTGTACTAGAGATGGCAATGCAAAAATATTTCTTTGAACCTTGTCACGTCTGTTCTATTTCTATTTGCAGTCACTTCATGGAGATATTAGTATTCTGAAGACAACTTTGCTGGAGGGATTTGCAGGGGT
Source organism: Patagioenas fasciata (assembly GCF_037038585.1). Lineage (NCBI taxonomy): Eukaryota > Metazoa > Chordata > Aves > Columbiformes > Columbidae > Patagioenas > Patagioenas fasciata. The sequence goes on from NC_092539.1 coordinate 7,521,230, forward strand.
AGAAGAGGCTAGAGAACAGAATGTACGGAATCACAGCTCGGGGTATTTACACTTGCTCTATACAAAACCTTTGGATCCCAAGAGTGAAGCACAGCTTCAGGTATGAAACGCGTCACCCAACTTCTAATTTAGAGTTTTTAATATAACACACTTGGATGTGCAAGTGCCCAGCAGTTTTGTTCTGCCCTGGGTGTTTTCTCTTTCTTTTATAGTTTAGTAAAAGTGTGAGTTTTGTTTTCCCTGAGTTTGCAAGACATACTGAAATTCCTCTCCTAAAGCTCCTCTGTGTTGTTGTCACTTGCAGTGATGATTCAGAACTCCAGCTGAAATGGTACACCTGAGATCCAAGGCTATTCTAAACTTAGAATGTGACTCTTGACACCCTGTTCCCTCTCGGCCTGTAGTGTTTGCTCAGAGATTCAGTTAAAGAGTTTTTTTCAACACTTTGTAGAAGAGTTCTTGGAATTATTTTTATCTTCAGCAAGTGCCTTCTAGAACAATTTGATTTATTATGACTTAGAGAATTGTGTGGTTAATTTCATGGATGATGGAGCATAAAGCTAAATGATATTCTAAAAGCTGGAGCACAAAAGAAAATAACCAGCAGCACATAAAAAGACTTTCAAAGAGATGAAAAGAAGGTGGGGTGAATGAGGCACTCTTTGTTACAGCTCTGGTGATGAGAGGGCTATTTAACCCTAAGCAAAATAGAGTGAATGTGCCCTACTAATGATACTCGGTCTTTTGTATGCTCATAAGTTCCCCTCTAGAAGTTTGACCAGCTTGCTGAAGATATAGTTGAATGTCATCTTTGTTACAGTAGGTATCAAGAGGGCACACACGGCCAGTTACTAGAAATCAGCTGACATGAAGTCATTTCTTTTAGGTCTGATCCCTAATCTTCACCTGGGTTCTGTAGATTGATTCACAGTCTTAATTGCTTGCCTGCTCTGTGACATTTCAAGCTTATGCTTGTGACTTCAGAGAGATGATAATCTTGAAATGCTTGTTTCACTAATGTAGAGAGGGGATCATGAGGAAAGAATAACAGTGGGAGAGATGTGGAATGTAAGGAGGGAGCTTTCAGGTCAACTTTCTGAATTTGGATTGAGGATGGGTGCTGCGTCTTGAAAGCAGTTGCAGTGGGATTTTTCCCAAGCTGTGTTACTTGTCCACTTCATCATTTTATTTGAGTGCTTTGTTGAGCTGAAACCAACTGCAGCTTCCATTTCCATTTTACCAGATCAGAGTTAAAGTCATGTTTGTGCTGGAGGGATGACAATAGCAAGACTGGTCTTGTTTAGGGGGCAGGGCTTCTAGCCAGAGGCCTCTGGCTTAGTTGTGGTCGTGGATAAGTCACTTTACTCTCTCTGTGCTTTATTTTTTTAATTATTATTTTCCTACCTATAAAAATCTTGTTAATTCTTTGCCTTATTGTGGGAGTTGTATTTGTGAATGCTTGAATGCTCTCATGAATCATAGTCTGTGAATGCTGGTATCCCAGAGCCATGTGAATAGCCTGCAAAGCTTTGATCACCTATAATTGTTACAAGTTTTAACATTGTAAAATGTGAGCAAATGACTCATGTTCTGGAAATGAGATTTGAACTAAGGTTTGTTTTGTATAGTGCCTGATGTTTGTAAAACCATTTTTGTAAAGACCTGGTGATTACAGAAAGTACTATTTCTAGTTGAGAGCTGGGATAGTGTGTCCCAGCCAGGCTCCCTGGCTACTCCATTGATAAGTAAATTTTCGCTGTGTTGAGTTCTGTTGTGCTGATAAAACTTTCCAGGCAGAAATACGGGAAAGTGCCACATGGCTTGGACTCAATGAGCTCAAACGGTCTTCAGCTTCTTCACCTGAAACTGAAGTGAATTAAAAACTGACTTTATTTTGCGTGGTAGGAAATTCGACGCTTGCACCAATACGTGAAGTTTGCTGTTCAGGATGTGAACGATGTTCTGGATTTGGAGTGGGATCGGCACCTGGAACAGAAGAGAAAGCAGAAGTAAGTAACTGAAACTGGAATGCAGAACAACTGTAAGGAACGCGTCAGTGAATCAGGCGTTAGTCTCTAATCAACAGAAAGAAGCCTTTTTCCATTTAACAGTATGATCTTTTTCAAGAGAGTCTAGGAGTAAACCTTGACTAAGACACCTAATGGGAGTTATAGGCTCAGACTATTTGGCTCCACATATGTTATAAGGTTGCTGCGTCTCTGTGTACAGTGTAAATAGTGCTTATAGAAAAAAAAACTGTAAAATAAACTTTGTAGAAACCAAATGCATCAATTGGTGGTAGCTAATAAATGAAACAGTTTACAGTAAATGAGCTAAAGAAATAAACTTGCAGCATCTCCAAAGGAGAAATATTCATTTGAAATGAACTGGACTGTTTTGGTGTTCAAACAAAACCATGTTTGACCTCGTGGAGTTTAAGTAGGTAGAACCACTAAACTACTTTGCATATGTGTGCCTGCTCTTGGCCAGATACATAGAATGGTCCTTATGCCTGTCTCTTCATCTGATTTCTTGAGGCGTCTGATAGTTCCTGAACGAGAGACTTTGTTCAACACCCTGGCTAATAACCGGGAAATAATCAATCAGCAGAGGAAGAGACTAAATCAGCTCGTGAACAGCCTGCAGCAGCTCCGACTGTATAATCAGACATCTCAGTGGAGTGTTCCCAGTGATACATCTTCTCTTAGCAGTGCTCAAAGGTATGTGGAACACGAATTCCTGAGTGGTGTTGACACTCCTCTCTTGCCCCCAGCAATGTGGAAGCACATATTCCTCAAAGAATTATGTTCTGTGGATGTGGTGTGGGAGGACAAGATGTCCTAAAAATGATACTAAGCTATGCCCAGGTAATACAGAAACTCCTTGGTTAGATTCTGTGACGCGCAGTTTGATGATTACTGGAGATTTCCCCTAAAAGTTATAGGTTTTATAGTAAACAGGATAACTGAGCCTCTAGGCTGAGTACTGCTGGTTTTCTGTCCAAACCCAGGGGAAACAGTGCATGGCTCTTAGAGTTTTCAAATTAAAGATGCAAGTGTTTAAATAGCAGTGTTTAGAGGAGCCAATTGTTCTTCCAGATGAGCCAGTGGTTCTAGTGGTTCCTTTTGTTCCTGATTTGGTTGGTTTCTTTCTGCTGACCGTGGTTTTTGACTGCTCTGCCTTGTTCCAGTTTTGACAGTGACCTTGAAAGCCTGCGCAATGCCTTGATGAAAACTACCCTGGAATCACATACCAAACCTCTGCCTAAAGTACCCGGTAATTTATTCTTTCTCCTGGCCTTCACACCATAAATGTGAATAACGTGAATTACTTTTTTTGACTTGCAGTTTGATTATAGACTGATAACTGTCTTTATTTTCCAGCTAAATTATCCCCTGTGAAACAGGCACAGCTGAGGAATTTTCTAGCCAAGAGGAAAACTCCACCAGTTAGGTCTACAGCTCCAGGTAAACCTTTAGTTACCATAGAATTCTGAAATGCTTTCCAGGAGGATGACTTACCTGCTGTCAGTCCTCAAGTTAGCTTTTAGCTTCTCGCTCTTCAACCCCTGCTTCTCATTTCCTCTTCCCCCATCTGCTCCCAGTAAGAGTCTCCTTCAGTTACTGTCATGTTGAAGGCTGCCTTTCCTGGCAGTTAAGAAATTAAATCCTATAAATGCAGGATTAAAAGAAGCCTAGAATAGGGTGTCTGTGTCTTGGCTGTTAGGCCGGATGGTTCTCTCAATACACAGACGTGATTTTGTTTCTGATATTGCAGCAAGTTTGTCCCGATCTGCCTTCTTGTCGACAAGATATTATGAAGATTTGGATGAAGTCAGCTCAACATCCTCAGTTTCCCAGTCACTGGAGAATGAAGATTCACAGACAGTGGACCAGGAAGAAGAGGCTGCTCCAGTCCAAGTCCCTCGTCATGCTCCTGTGGTCCGAACCCCCTCTATCCAGCCTGGTTTGATGCCTCAGTCTCCGTCCTTTGGGAAACAGCACCTTCCCCTGGGTACTTTGTGCGAGTTGTTTTTGCAATGTCTATTCTGCGTGTATCCTTGTCGATATCTTTAACCACTGTATCTATTGCCAGTGCTTCAGATCCTGGAAGAATGAGATTGCAGCGTGCAGATGTACATTGCCAGGTTTCCAGAGTGACATTGTAGTCTCATGAACTTGAGCTAAAAGTACTAAAATGTCTCGACTCATTGACTGTGTTTTTCTGATACCCTGTTTCTTTCAGATCGGACTGACCATTGTATTCCTTTAGTACTTTGGGCATTATTTTAAGAAATAATGGCATACACTTAAAGCAAAGTCCAGGGAACTGAAGTATTACTGCATTTGGTTGGTGTGGCCAAGGTCAGGAGTTCTGAGCCCACAGAGTCACAATAAGAACTACATTTGCGTATCCTCAGTTTTCTTTGTACAAGAGAGGGGTTTTTTAATATGTCTTGCCAGAGAGAAAAATAAGGTGTCAGCAGAAGTGTCTGTAACAGCAAACTGAAAGTCATCTAATGCATTGAAATGACAACTATTGAGATTAACTGGCTGAATTCATTGGGATATACAGAAACTGCCAGGGACAGATTGTGTTGAGTGTTTAAAAGCCCTGTGCGTCAGTCTGGTCAGAACGAACTGGTGTACTTAGAGGAGCAGTTCAGCAAAGGCTTTCAAGTTGCCCTGATTTGTAGAGATATAGTAAAGTATAATTTTCTTTTTTTTTCCCTATTTTTCATTTTTTAGTGCCTACGTCTTCAAACAGAGTCATACCACAAGGGGCGGACAGTACAATGCTTGCAACAAAGACGGTGAAACATGGGGCCCCCGCTCCCACCGTCACCGTTCCAGCACCGCAAGCAGCCGCTGCCGCAGCCCTGCGGAGGCAGATGGCCAGCCAGGCCCCAGGTAAAGGCTGGCTGATGGCCCAAGGGAGCTCTGGGCAGTTGAATGTGGCTTTCATGGGAATCTAGTACTCTCAAACAAAGTGTGATGTAGATCTGTATTTGTTCCCTTTGGGTTTTTCATTCCTGTAAGTTGCAGTATGAAATGCCTGAGAAACTCTCACATCAGGTGTCTTTGTGCAGTGACAGAAATGTCAGTGGCTTTGGAGATCCTGGCACGACGGCTGATCTGTGTGCAGGAAGCTGTTGGAGAGCAGAGAAAGGATGTCACTGGCCTATATTAATAACTCTTCATTATTAGCTATGCAATTAAAGATCTGAATTGTAAAACAGTTTTCATATTGAAAAGTTAAAGGTGAAGCACTGAGTTAAGCCTTGGTTCTGCTTGTAAGGTTGTGAGTTGGCAGGAGAAAGGTTCCCCAATTTAAGCTTTTCTCATTTGGTTTTAGATATTTCTCAGTGCTTCGCCAGTACTGCAGCATCAGCGCAGAAAAGAAACAAAATTCCATTACTGGTACAGGAATTGGATTAATTTATTTTCCTTGACCAAGGAACGCATCAGTGCAGAACGAGGACTAGTGACATGAATTCTGCCAGAGGCTGGGTTATAACTGTGCAGGTCATTTCTGTTAACCTAAGGTGTTACAATGCGGGCAAGGGAAAGTTGGTAAGAATAATTAGTCTGGGTCAACTAACAAGCAGAAATGTACCAGCTATATAGAAGGCTGTCTTCTCTGGTGTCCTTGTTGAAGGCTGAGATAACAAATGTTTTGGGACAGATACACCACATACCTTCTAGAAACTTGCATGGATTACTTACAGCCACCATATTGAATGAAATACTTAATATGGAGATAATCTTTACATTTTTTTTTTTTTCTTAAAGCTGTAAGCACCTCCTTGACTGAATCAACTCTGAAGAACGTTCCTCAGGTGGTGAATGTTCGAGAACTCAAGAATAGTGCATTGACTCCAGCTGTTTCCACGGTAATAGGGTGAGTAGGTGCTCCCCTTCTTTCTGATAACCTTGGGTAACACTTGCAATAGAGCACAGCTGCCGGTGGGGAGCAGTAGTAGTATTTTACATAGTCTATGTAAGGCCTAAAGTGGATGCGTTTTTAGAGTATTGGGTTTATGGAATGAAAGGAAGACATATTTTCTTTCCAGGTCATTCAAGGATTTGCTAATGGCTTGTTCTGAACAAACAATGAGACTGGTATTAACCTCCTTCTCCATTAGTCTGTGAAATGCGTTTTAGTGCATCCCCTGCTTTTGGGATCCAGTGATTTCGCTGCTAATACGTACTTTGGATCTGGTATCTCTCCAGTCACTACCCCTGTTCTGCCTCTTTCTGCGAGGGGAGTGCACCCCTCTGTTGCTGAGTGTGGTCTGTGAGCTGAAGCTGTCCTACTTCATCATCCATTACGGAGAGAACCTTTTCTGGAGTTACGCCTCTTCTGTCTGTTCCCAGATTCACCCCCTGAGGCAGAACTGTGCTCTGGCTCTTCTGGAAATTGGTCTCAAATTTTTTAATATCAGAATTTAGTGTCAGTAGGGACTGATCAGGTATTTAACCTTGAGTTTAAGATTTCTTGCGAGTTAACTGCGGCACTTGGCTTTCCTACTTCTCTGCCCCCTACAGACGAAAGCCAGCTCAGCTCATTCCAGAGATTTCTGTCTTATCACCAGGCTCTGTCATTAGCCGCAGAATTAGTCCTTTTCCCCTCTTGTCATAATGACCTTGAAACTGTCTTTGCGTGGAGTTTCTACTGTTGTTTAAGACCAAGATAATACGTGGCATGGTTGGGCTGGGCTGGAGAAGCAAGGGCGCTACTGAAAAGTCTGAGCAAAGCTGAAGTTACTGCGTAAAGCAGGATAAACGCAGCACATACATCTGATTATAAGTCCACATGGAGTTGCAAATGCTTTATTCATATATCTGTGGGCTACATGTGCAGCTTCTAGAACAGTGTCTGCTGTTACATAATTTCTAGTTTTCATATGTGTGTGTAACCTTCACTGCCAAAGAAAAAAGGTGAAATTCCTTTGCAGCTTTTCAAAAAGAGAACAGTCCTACCACGGTGGCACTCAGCTGCTGACCTTGAAATTCATGGTTTCTTCTACATTTTAATTGGGAAATACTTTGGGAGCTTTTTACTATCTTATTTTCTCCTACTAGTGATAAACTGAGAGGGAGAAGGGCAATGCTACATCTTTTGAAAGTAAAATTTGCAAACAGCTCTGCTTGGGAAGTGCTGCTAAAAGCAGTGTTATGACCTGGAAGAGTTCTCCACCCTTTGTTTCATCAAAAATACGATGAAAAAAGTAGAGAGTACTGACTGTACATAGACAAGGACATGAGCAAACGGTACATATCTGAGACTGGTTTTCTCTTGAACTGCAGTTAAAGACCTGTCTTACTTTCAAGTAGTTTTAGGCTGGCAGGATTGATCTCTCTAATTTATAGAGCACCAGCTAGCTTGATATCTTGAAGGCTTTTTACAGTCATATTTTATAGCTGACCTCATAAACTCCCTAAAAATTCTACCCAAATGAACCTGCGCCTGCCAGTCAGAATCAGCACTAAAATAAAGAGCATTCACCCAGCAAAGTTAATTCATCAGTTTTTGCTACTTCAGACATCCTGGCTCTCTTTTGCTGCCACAGCACACTCTTCGGGTTGTTAAGCAGTAATGATTTTTCAGTTGTTATCAGTTCCTCAGTGACCTGTGGCTGGGTGTATTGGGGGTCCCGGTCCAGTTATTCATGTATAGTTTCATGTATAGAGAGCAAGCGCTCATTGCTGGAAGGAAGGACTTACTAATAACGCAAAGCTGTTTAAGGCACAAAACCCTATCCAAAACCAAATGGCTATGCAAAATTGCTGTTTCATGTGCGTGTCCCCTTCCTTTGGAATATGGTAGGAAATTTCTCTGAACTGGCCTGTAGCTGACTATATGGTAAATGCAGTTTGGGAGTTCTCGTGCTTAGGAGATATATGACTTCACACAGATGCACTTACTGGCTGGATTTGCAGCCTCAGCCCTTTCTATAGTACAGAGGTTGCTCATTGCCTGAAGGAACACCCACCTGGGTCAAGATGGAAAGAGCCTGCTAGGCTAAGAGAAAGCTGGCCTTTGCCACCCAGAGAATGCAGTCAGCACTGAATTTGTTGTGCTTCTGAAGGCTTTTGTTACTGCCTGTTTCAGCTGCTGAACCTGGTGAGCCACGGATTTGAGGAGAGGCTAAAATCGGGTGGTTGTTCCCAGGTTATGGTGATTTTGTGTGTTAATGGCCCACAGTGTGTAGATGCTTCACCCCGGAAGCAGGTGCCGCTCTGCAGCAATCTGCATGCTCTGATGTACAATCTGTTTCATAGTCAATATTTCCTAATCTATAATATAGAATATAGGTTAATTTTATCACAGTTCTTGCCATGACTTTGTTAATGTTTATACTACACTTGAAAGACATGAAGTGCTTCCTCTGCACCCCCAGCTTAATCTCCTTGCTCAGCATTTCTGAGAGTTGCGTGTACTTGTCTGGGCTCCACGCTATAAAGGAAGCTTCTTAAATTTGTTATCCACTAGGCATAAAATTGTAATCTCCTTACCTGCTGATTTTTCATCAACTCCCTGTAAAATAGAAAGGCCTGACTCTCTTCGATGGCAAGAGCGTGTGAAGAAGACTTTATCGTTTAAGTCTAGAGCTTTAAAGACATTTGCAGACTTCCTTTGTTAAATGTGGCTGATTCATTTAAGAGGTTTATTCCCTAATCAGATTTGTTCGTTTCGAGTTGTGTGTGGAATCTTTAATAACGGTGGTTGTTCAAGACCTGTGGAAGCTGTACTTTCGGGGAGGGGAGGAAGTCTTCATTTGGACTAGTTATTAGTGTAATGTTCTAATTTTTCCTTTCAAGGTCATCTGTACCTCACTCTGCAGCCCAAGCAGTCCACCAGGTTTTGGCAACTGTTGCTACAAATCAAGCTAAACAGGTATCTTGCTGTGGAACCCTTTCCCTGTGGAAAGCTGTACCTGGCTCAGCACAGTTTGGCGATTTAATTGTTGGTGAACAGGTTATCTAAAAATCTTCTTGCAGCTTGTCCTGCGTTCTCGGCCAGCTATGTGTTTATTTGTGACCTCAACAGTGTGATGCCAAGCATATCTTTGTTATGTCTTGCTTTTTCTCTCTTTTGAAGACTTGCGTTTTCTAATGGTCACAACCTTGCAACTCTAAGGGTTGCGACTACCAAGAAACTGTATTAGGCTAGATATACCTAAATTTCACCAAAACAACCCAATACAAAACAAAATCCCACAAAACCAACACAGCTTGGCAATCAAGGGACAGAATAGTTTACCTGTCCTGTTATTCTATTGAAAATGTTGGTTGACCAGCTGATAGTTTTTACATTCACACATCAAAAAACCACGCAGGAGTCTTTGTCCCTCAGAATCATTGAGCTGTTGCCCACGGAGCCTTACTGGCCTCTGCAAGAGACTCATTGAAAAAGTTGAGTATTGATTCTGTACTTAACAGTCAAGACTTAATGGGCCCAAGATTGAAGGACGTTTCCAAACTATTTGATCACCTTCCTCTAGTTTGTTCTGAAGTCATTGCGTGACTCTCGTAATACCAGACCAAAGTCAGAAGGACCTTTGTTAATGGACAGACTGCACTGACCTGAAGTGGTTTTGTGTTTTCAGACACCTCTAACAAGCTCACTGAAGGGACAGGCTCCGCCTTCCTCCGTGTGTGCACCCACTCCTATGGTATCTACATCTGGTCCAACGTCATCTGGCAACAAACTCCCAGGTAAGTTGCCTTTGGTGGAGATGGAAGTAAGAGCTGGATGTCTCTTGCCACCTGTCAGGGCGCACAAACCAGAGAGTGAAGACGCTGAGGAGAAAAGATCTGCCCCCACTGAGGGGCTGCTCTGCCAGTCTTGAGGGAGAGAATTAGAAAAACCAAAGTACGGAAGAGCAGGGTAGTGGTTTTGTGTGCAACCCTATGTTTTGTCTCTGTGCCTGCATCTAGAATTCAAGGACACAATTCCTCATTCAAAGTGGACTCAGAATATCTAACTTAACAAGAAATGTTCAAAGTACATCTGTCAAAGGCTACTGTAGTTTGACAGCAAATCAAGAGCAGATATCTTTGCTGGTTTGTTTTTTAAACATGAAACGTTGCATTTGTGCAGGAAAGTGATTACATCCTGAAGCAACAGGAATAGTTTTTCCATACGTTGATGTCTGACTTGAGTATTTCTATACCACAGGCTGCAGCACCATAGGAGTACCTGGACTGGTCTGAAATGAGCTAATTCAGGTCCTGGGTCTTTTGTGCCCTGGGCTTTGTGACCAATTTCAAAGCCAGTTCAGATACTGTGCTCTGCTGTACACAGCTTAGGAGGAAAGGAATGCTCAGTTTACATCAGTCAGTGCAAATGGGGGAAGAGGAGACTCTTAGGGAAGGAATGAATTGATTTTTAATGTGTATAATGCTTGCATTGGACGTGGTTTTATAAGCCTCTTGCATAAATGTCTGAAATCCATTTCTTGCTCTTCTGCCTTTAATCCATGGATGTAGGTTGCCTCGTAGCTGGGGTAAGAAGCAGTAAAAATAACTAGGAATCATATTTGACTTGGCAAACACTTCTTAAATTCTGTTTTATTGAAAATGTAAGCTCCTGAATTTGATAGCACTCCCTTTATATTTCAAATGTGTTTTGATATGTAGATGAGAAACTATACTGAGAATGTCTTGATTTTCTTTTTAATCATTTAATTGTCAAGATGATTACACTTGTCTTTGCTCTAATCAGATATATACTTTTTCCTTAAATCTTTGAAATAATTCATGTATTCCCTGTCATTGTAACAGTAGCAGGAATATTTCTGTGCACAAATATCAGACCTGGTATAAATAACAAAAAAGCTTTGTTTCCAAGAGATAAAATTCCAGACTGTGTACAAACTATTCCTTTCTTTTTTGATAATTGGATGACAGAGTGCTTTTTTTATTTGTAAGACTTGTTCTTGTAATTTACAGGACAAGGGACAGTAAAAACAGTTACAGCAGTGACTTCTTCTACAGTGACATCAGTCCCAGCAACAACAGCACAGCTTAGCAAAGCGTTCTCGTTTTCTTCTGTGGGGTCTGTATGAACGTTGACGTTTCTTTGTAGTTGTTAAATATGAGTGTACCAGCTGGTACAGTGAGTGTTACCTACAAGGTGCATAGTGCTGTAAAATGGGCACCTGCAAATGGTAGTTTGCGGGCAGGGGTTGCACCAGAGTTCTTGGGAGACATTTGTGTTTGTGGAAACCTACCTGAATGGGGTCTGAAGATCTGTGAGAATTTGACACGGTATCATGTTGCTTTGAGATTTTTCGGTTTGTAACTAACCAAGAAAATCAAGAGTAACTTCTGTCTTGCTATGAGCAATCTCCTTGTTTTGATGGGTGGTAGTATCCAGTTTTTCTGCTTTGTACATGCACTGTCTCTTAGGTTTTAACTCTTCTAATTTTAAACAAACTCAGTCACCACTGTGACTTCTGTTCTTTCATGTCCCAAAAGCTGTCAGGATTTGGTGTGTGGTGTTCAGCTGCCAACTTTGAACTGTCTTTAGCCCTCTAGAAGCCTTATCAGAGGGGGAAAAAATGGAGCCCAGTCTGTGTGCGTGCTTCTCTCTGCCTCTTTAGTTGTTGGAGGAACTGTTCTTGTGCCTGACTTTATGCAAGACTGTACTGGAAATCTGAGTCTCAAAGTTGTGTTAATCATGGGGCTGGAAGTTTCAGCACTTTGAGTGAAGTGCCATTCTTTCCCTTTCTCCTCTTTCCTTGTAGGTCTGGGTTTACTTTTGGCGGTGTCACATCAGCTGCTTCATCACCGACGCTGTCCAGCCTCGCTTCCTCGCAAGGTTAGTTTGGAAGAGGGTGCAAACAACATCACATCCCTGCTGAGAGAACACTTACTCTTCCTAATTTGTGTGGTTCTTGTTTTATGTTGCAGTTCTATTATTAAAATTGCAGTAGCTGCAATAACATTATATCCATATGCTGGATTATGCCCTGTGATGCACAGAAATCTAGGCCACCTGCCTCTCAATTAAAGAGTAAGCAAAATATTTGCTGCCAAGAACATATAGGAGGTACTGGTTTATGAAAACAGTAACATTTATAATCACTTCCTCTGCTGTCTCTAATCTGTAGATTTTAAAGTTGCCGAGGTGGTCAGACACAAAGCTTTATTAAGTGAAATGAGCATTTATTAACAGGAGGGGAATGCTTGGGGTGGCTTGTGTTGCTCCTCAAGTTGAGGTGACAATATATAGGTTGCCTTTGCATTTCATAGGTAGATCATATTTGCCCAGTCTGGAAAAAGGGGACTGATATGTCTACTTTATAATATTCTCAAAGTTTTCTGCCTCTAATTTCAGCCTTGCAAGAGAGACTGTGTGGTCAAAAACTCACTTCTAATGTTATTGGTTCCTCTGATAAAAGATAACACCTCTTCTTACAAATCTTGGCTTCCTTATATCCTTAGACCGTCACAGCCACAGCAATGCTACTAATGCTCTGACCTTAAGCAGAGAGAACTAACTTGACTTAAAACTTGAAGATTCAGTTAATGTCAAAGCTTAGGTTAATAGCACTGATTAAAGGAGGAGTGGGAGGCGCAGGGGACAGAATTGTAAACCACAGCCTTGTGTGAGGGCAGTTACTTCATGCTGCACTGCGGAATGGTAGAAACACCTTTGCCTCTCTTAGCTGGTAATGGAAGAACAGAAGGAATTTCAGTGCCTCAGGAGGAAAGAAATGCTACATTATTCAGTGTCAGTTACTAATATACTTAAACATACTTAACATATTTACAGGATAAAAACCAAGGATAATACCAGCTGTGCTAAGCGGCTTTTGCTTTTTGTCATTTGATCTCCATGCAGATTTCCTGTACCTTGTTCAAACCAACCCATAGTCCAAAGACTAATACACTGTCTTCAAGCCAGGGGTGAAAATGGTTAACAGCAAATGGTCTGTAGTAACCAGGTCTCTTATGGTTTTATCAAACTCTTGAAAAAGAGATGGGAGCCAAAGGCTGAAATTGTCTGTACTCAAATAGAAGGAGAGTTAAATGAAGTGACATGGAAGTAACAGTGTTTGTCACTTCAACCCTGTCCATAAAGGTTTCAGATGTCACTGTTGTCTCCTGAATGCACATGGAAGTGGCAGTTTCCTGATGGTCCAGAGCTTTATAGTTCTGAGGCAAGAGCGCTGTCTCTTGAACACTCTGTGGAGCACTAAAGCATGCTGTTACTGTGAGGATGATAAATGAGCTTTGCTTACCATAACTCAGTTTGTAACGCCTGTCTTTCTCCCTAACAGCCCCTGCTAAAGAATCCGCCCAACCTGATTCATTTCCACTTGCTGGGAGTTCCAAATTTGGAGTAGCTGCTGAGGGCTCCTTTGCTTTTGGGTCCTTCAAGCCAACAAGTGCTCCAGGAGCCTTAGTAGGAAATAGCTCCTCAGCAGATGGCACCCAGTCAAACAAACCTGCTGCAACATCATCTCCTGCTCCCTCCACAGCTTCTGGCAAGTTGGATGTCTCTCTATCTAAACCAGGAGATCAGTTGTTTCAGAGCAATCTAGCTGGTGAAACTCTTGGGAGCTTCTCAGGATTACGTGTTGGTCAAGTAGATGAAAATGCCAAGACCACCACTAAAGCACCATCTACCAGTGTTGCAGGAGCACAGTCAACAAAAGTATCTACAATACCTTCTGGGTTTACTTTTGGTGCTCCCCTGTCATTAGGAAAAGCTGGAGAAGCTGCTTCAACATCAGGCACATCTGCTGGCGCGTCATCCCCGGCCATCAGCACTAGTGCCACGGGCAATCTCTTCGGCAATGTCCAGATAACCAGCACGGGGTCTTCTGGGGTGTTTAATCTTGGAGGCTCTAGTGCTAACAAACCTCCCTTTTCATTCGGTATTCAGCAAGCAAACAGTATGAGCACGTCCACCTCTACCCCTTCTACTCTCTCTACTTCAACATCTCTCTCATTTGGAAGTTTCTTGAGTTCATCACAAACTGCTGTCCCCGCCGCAACTCCTAATAAGGGTGCAGGGGATGCCAAATTACCACCCGTGACAGAAAAGCCATCTGAAAATGAAGCTGCAGCAGCTGGCTCTTCACCTCCAATGCCGCAGTCATCTCAGCCACAGGTACAGCTTTCGGAGCCTGTTAAAGAACCTCTTTTACCCCAGACCACAGCTGGGGATGCCGGCTCTGCGAGCTCTGGCACCACATTGGCAGCACCTCCCTCTGAGGCTGTTGCTGCTCCTGCCTCCACAAGTGATGTGAAGCCACCGGTGCTTCCCACCATCTCTGCATCTGCCCCACCAGATCAGAACATCTCAGCAACAACCTGCACAACAAACATTGCCTCTCCTGCAGAAGCAACAAACGCGTTGGCCGCTACCTCTGACGTTACTACGTGTGTTCAGAGCCCGACTGTCGGTGCCTCTGTGTTTGCCCCCACGTCTGCAGGCTCCTCAGTGTTCTCTCAGCCTCCAAGTTCCAGCTCTTCTGGCTCAGCGTTCAGCCAGCCCGCTGGTGATACAGCTGCCACTCCTGCCACACCACCTGTTTTTGGACAACTCCCAGCAGGTACCACAGCATCCTCTCCATTTGGGCAACTCACCACCAGCACCTTGTCCACTGCCACCGCTACCACACAGGCTGCCAGCTCTGCTTTTGGTACCTCTGCTTTTGGCACCGCCACTACCGGGGGCTTTGGTCAACCAGCGTTTGGACAAGCACCGACCTTTGGGCAACCAGCGAGCAGTTCTTCGAGTGGTTTTACTTTTAGCCAGTCTGGGTTTGGGACAGCGCCAGCTTTTGGCCAGCCAGCGGCTTCCACAGCAGCCTCCAGCAGCGGCACCATTTTTGGAGTGCCGGCTAGCACCAACAGCGCCAGCTCCTTCTCCTTTGGACAGCCGTCTGCCAGCACGGGAGGTGGGTTGTTTGGCCAAAGCAGCCCTCTGGTGTTCGGGCAGAACACCGGATTTGGGCAAGGAGGATCAGTCTTTGGTAGCTCTGCCGCCGTCACTACTACCACATCATCTGCTGGGTTCAGCTTCTGCCAGGCTTCAGGTAAGAACAAACCTCAGGGAGACACAAGACATTTTTTGGTGCTATTTTCTTTCCCCTGTGGCACTTGACAATTTTTGCTTTGCATTTTTTGGTTTTGTTTTGTTGGGGGGTTTTTGTTTGTTTGTTTTCAATCAGTAAGAATAGGAGCTACAGTGTGTGTGAGCGGGAAGCTAATGTTGGAAACCAAAGAAGCTTTTGCTCTGCTTCACTATTCATCAGTAGACCTCTGAATGTCACCTTTTCAATCCACTCTTGCATTCTTTTTATACTTAAAAGCCTACCTTGACTTAATTATGAATTATGTATTCCTGTATCATGATCTGAGGAGGCAAAAACAGTCTGTTAAACCCTCAAAGTGACAGGTTAGCAAGGAACTAATCTGTTAAATCCGGTTTTGCACTTGGAAAGACCTCAAAATTAAATATAACATGACCACCAGCTACCTGTCTACGCATTTAAACGCAACACTTGCACAGACCAAAGCTGTTTTGTCAAGTCTCCTTTTGTTCTCCATGTTGCTATAATATATTGTTGTGTTTTTCTGAAGCTTTGTCTGTACAATCTTCAGAGAGATCTCAGGGATAAGTGAAAAGTACATAGCGATAATAGAGAACATGTATTTCTAAGCAAGAAAAACTAATTGGGTTCATTTAATTAAGTGGTGGCACTGTAGGCAAACCGCTTGCTGATTTTTAACTACAGTACCAGAGAATAGTTAAATTGGGGGAAGTGAACTCTGCTTGAGAAAGGTGTTCCTAATTATAGAAATGCAAGTTGAATTACAAAATGCACATTTAAATGAACTGGGAAATGGAATGAGGAGTTCTTTTTTTAATCAAAACGTTTCACTATCTATAACGGGAATCTTTAGGAAATAAAGCTGAGCCTCTCCCTACAGAAGGGAAATCAGGATGCTACAGCGCTTGTTCAAGACCTGCAGCACCCTTATAGCAATGTTAACAGAAATCCAGTTCTCTTATATTGTTAGCAACGATCCCACAAGTAAAAAAACCCTCTATTTTCTGTTTGTTTTCATGTTGGCCAAAGAGAAAAGGAGAATGACTTTCAAATAAACTTACAGTGGAATTTATTATTTGTGTGCTAGCACATACTTTAAATTTGTCCAGCCTACATACATTGGGTAACATCATTTGTATCTCTGTTTTGGCATGGGAGACCTGTCCTTTCCCTGTTCTGAACTAGTGTCACCTCCCTGAATTGTCTTTCACCCTGGTAATAGTTCTGGTGGTTTATTTTCCTTTCTTTTCTTGGCAGGTTTTGGTTCTAGTAACACAGGTTCTGTGTTTGGGCAGGCAGCTAACACTGGAGGCACTGTCTTCGGCCAGGCAAGTATTTACTGGTTTTGCAGAAACATGGGGCTGTTACGTATTGTGGACTTGTTCAGGGTTCCCTACCTATTTCTGATATATTAAAAAAGAAATAAAAATACAGTTTGACATGCTTAATACAAGGTGTCGCAACCTGTACCAAAGATATTTGCTATTGTAGGGAACACTAAAGCAGCATCTGTATTGTCTTCCAGGGGGTATGGAGAGACAAATGTTTTACCACATGCCAGATAAGATAGAGATGTTGTAAGTCACCTGCCTTCGTTCATGCTAAGGGGCACGTGGACAGCGTAGGCAAGTTTCAAAAGCTTTATTCTGTATCGTAGATAAGGTTTAAGGGAGATTTAGATAAGATTTCATGGCATTTGGAGTTGGAAGGTAATTGCTTCCTGGTTCATCAAGCCCTTCATGCATTCAACAGAATAGGCCAGACAGAAGAATCAGCCCTGGGGGAATGTGCAGCTTTGATTTCTCTTGAATCACCTTTTTGTCCTTTTTCTGTCCTAGCAGCCGTCTTCTTCCAGCGGAGGCTTGTTTGGAGCTGGAAGTGGTGGGAGAGGTGGAGGTTTCTTCAGTGGTTTGGGAGGAAAACCAAGCCAGGATGCAGCCAGTAAGAATCCTTTTGGTTCCTCCAGTGGAGGATTTGGATCTGCAGCTTCCCAGAGTAAGTGAACAAAACAAGAATACGAAACATGCTGTGATTTCCCTCTGCTTTTGCGATCCCATCTGCTTTGCTGCCGTTAGTCATCTTTGAGTAAATTCTGTGTTGACACGAAAGGCTTCAGTAACACAGTAACAGACAGTGTGCATGGTGTGTAATCCAGAATTTTTCCTTTTAGGTTTATAGAAGGTAAGTAGGGAAGCCATTGAAACAAACGTGCAAGAAGTGTGAAGAATATCTATGTTCTGTAGGGAATTCGTGGCCAAATTCTTTAAAATTGAATACTCTAACTTCTTGTCACTCTATTTCTGCTTCCAACTTGGTTGAAAGTTAGAAAGCTCTAATTATTTCTCATCTGCCCTGTTAAAATTGTTAAGAATCTTATTCTCAGGCAAACCCCAGTTAAACAAGTGCATGATGGATAGCAGTTTCTTCAGCCTTGTCCTGAAACTGTCTTTATGCAGCACATGCAAGGTGTTTTATCAAAATCTGCTGTAATATATGGATAAGCTCTCAGTCATTTTTCATGTCAAGGAGATGTGAATTTTTTAGTCACATGGATGTAGTGAAGAACAACAAATATTGTCAGCCGTTGAATTGGGGATGTAGTCTGTTTTGGTAAGGAAGCAGAGTTGCAGAGTTCCTTTTGTCAGTTTTTATCCAGATTTGATAGACAGGGTGAGTGTCTCCAGATAAACTCTTACAAGCATCGTGAAAGCTGGGTACATGGGAGAAATTCTACTAAAACCCTCTTTTGGAGGAGGGACTTGGCGCTTGTCCTCTTTATGCTCCAACTGTCAGCTAAAAGGCCTCAGTCCACGTGTGTTTTGGCTAAATCAACCTGCATGTGAGGTGCTCCCACGTGTTGCTTCTTGCCCAGCCGACCAACCTAACAAAAGGAGGCATGAAAAGTAGTTAAGACTACGTTAAAGCCACACTCGGGTTCCTTTGCACCAGGGACTTTAAGGGACTATTAGATTTTTTTTTTTAGAAGCTATAAAGGATTAAGTGTAACTGCAAGAATCAATCACTGTCTATTAGTGTAAAGATTTAATTTTTTTTTATTGCCAGAATTGAGTTAAAAACACATTAGTCTTGAGTTTTCTGGGCTAACAGGTAATATTGTAGAATTTGAGCTGAGATGCATGGATGCTGTTGTCTGCTGTAGGCATTAGTTTGAAATACTAGCAGGCTCTCTTGTGCCTTTCCTGTGCAAGTATTGCAGAGCTGCGCATGTTACATACATTTGTATGTCACAAAAGCTATTCAGGATGATTTCTTAACTGTGGCTTTTATTTAATGACTGCCCTGCTTCGTTATTTCATCACTTTTGGTTTGGGTTTGGCAGAAAGGGCAAGCAGAAGAGGTGGAGTCCAGCAGGCAAAAAGCAGCAAGACAGGGAAACATTGGCTAAGATGTAAAAGCAGGGGAGCAAAGGAAGACTGTGGAGTTAGAAGTAACGCTTCAAGTCTTGGGAGACCAAATCCATTTCTTTTATTACACCTCTAATGATCCATTGGGATGAATGGTTGAGGTCGGTTCTCCTTGCTAATTTAGTCCTCCTTGATTGCAGCGCTGGGTTTTGTGATGAGATAAATCAGATGGTTCACCAGAGAGCAGCTTTGATTACTCAGTGTCTTGCCACTAGGTGCTAAAAATTTGTGTAGCCTTGTGAAAGATGAAAATTTGTGTCATTTTTCTGTAAGGCTGGAAAAGTTTGGCACCTGCTTTAAGGTTCTGACAGATAGTCATGCTAAGAAATACAGGCCATTGCCAGAATAGTTGAGAATCTTTAATTTCTAGTGGACTGATACTTGTGTTGTCAAGAGAGGCTGATTCTAGCTGCTGTGATTTCTCACTTGAGGGATTGTCTGTTAGTGACTGTGGTGCAGGATGTAGCTAAACAAATCATCCATCCTGTGATTTGCTAAATTACAGCAATAAAGGGCTGTTAATGGTCCATCTGATCCAGAATGGCTGGGTGGAACTACAAAACCGTGTAGGAAAAGGTGAAAACTCAGTTTCTCTGCAGAGTGCTGTTCTCAACGCATTCGTTTTGTGTTTGGGGCTTGGGGAAGTAAAAGTGGTTTCGGTTTCTCTTGGTCCAGTTAATGAAGTGTAACATGGAATATTGTCTGTTATGAGCTTCATGAGTGTTTTTCTTCTCCCCAGATTCTTCCAACTTATTTGGAAACAGTGGAGCAAAGACCTTTGGATTTGGGAGCTCGTCTTTTGGAGAGCAGAAGCCTACAGGCACTTTCAGCTCTGGTGGGGGAAGCGTGGCCTCGCAGGGCTTTGGGTTCTCCAGTCCAACCAAAGCAGGTACGTTGTTAACCCCCCCCCACTTACCTGTGTGCTATTTAGTAGAGTATTCTACCATTTAGACATCTGCAGCCTGGACTCAATATTATGTACAGGAATTGTCTTTGAGCAATAAATAAAAAATATGTAATGACTTAGCTGGTGGATTCAAGGTAGAGATTTACAATCTCTTGTGCAGAAAAGCACCTGGTAAATTACATTTTCAGGTGTTCATTCCAGAAATTCCCATTGCAGTTTAAGAGCACAGCACTGTGTGAGTTATTTCTGGTCCTATGTACTGTACAATGAAGGGTACAGAATAGGAAACTGAGTAAGTTTTTCCTATTTTAAATATTCCTTGGAATATTATCTTCCAAACTTCACTCTGGGTTTTGTCACTATTTCTTCATGTGCGTGAATGCACAGGTGTCTGCAATGGGAAAGCTTCTTCATAAAATGTGTATCAGATGCGTTTCAAGTCCTTTTCTTTTGAAACCAGCCTGGCCTGTCATCATCACTTTCTTCTGTGGTTGAGATGTTCTCTCTGTCGATGGAGTTAATCGAATCAAATATTGGAAATTTCACAAAACCTCTTTTCTTTTTACTGTCATCTGCCCAAAGAAAGAGCCACAAAAGCAGTGGTGACTGTAATATGTTTATTAAAACTGAATGGCAGAATGTTAATTTTGTTAATTACTAGGCCAAATGGAGGCCCAAGGGGTCAGGCAGAGCAAAGCTTTTCTCTAAGCTCAGACTGTTCCTGCAGTGAACACTGCAGTTGGGTGTCTGCTCCACGTGTGGGTGTTGCTTTCTGCTCGATAGTGGACTGAGTTTCTTATCTGTTATATTTTGCTAGAGGAGGAGAAGGACATTGCTGAAGGAAGTTCTTTCATTCACCCAGTGACTCTTCCCTTGCTTTTGATTATTTTGGTTTCAAAATTCTTCTAGAGATAGGATTTTCAAGAGGTTTCTGCAGAAGGCACATCCACTCACACAGAGCCCCTCAGATCCTCCCTCCTCTGGTTGTATTTGCTAAGTATTGAAATGATTGATGCCTCTTCCTCTCCCAGCTGCAGTGGAGGGGTTTACTTTATTTGAATCCCCCTTTGTCCTGGTTTCACTACTTGCGTGTTTCATTTTCCTTTCTCCAGTATTTGCTAATATCCATTGCAGATGAGCCTATGCTGAGCAAAGCTTCAGCCCCTGTGATAAATACTCTAGCTTCCTAGAGACAGAGATCACAAGATACCTGATCTGCATTTAAATAATTCAAGCCTAGCATTTATTTTTTCCAGACCTTTTGTGTTTACAGCCAAACAGTATCCATTACCTTGGCACGGACTGGAATTTCACCCCGGGTATTGAAATGCGTGGTGGTATCCCAGTCCCCAGCACTAGTCAAACAAAAGAGCAGGTGTCCTTCACGTTCCACGGTGTCAGTTAGAAACAGGCCAGCAATATCAACGGATGAACACAGTAAAATAGTCTTGGTACAAGTCTATACCAAGTTGCAGAAGGCAGCTAAACCCCAAACAGAAATTGCCAAGAGCAGAGTTCAGTTCTCGGTTCCCCACAGGAATCATTTCCACCACTTAAACCAGAATTAAATAAACCTCTACCTCCTGAATCTTCTTCCATCACTGGAGCACCTCAAAAACAAGCTTGCTGTCTACTCTCTGATCTTAAGAATTGGGGAGACTTACCCATTGCATTGGGGAGTTCTTGCAGTTCCAGCATTTGCATGGATCAAGTGCTGTGCGCAGGACGGAACATTTGTCTGGAGTTCTAGGTGTGGAGCCAGGGTAAAACGCTGCAACCAAACCACAGCAGCAAACGTTCATGAAGTTGACATTTACAGGAGACTTTTCATTCTGCATTGTTATATTCAGTTCATTTGGAGAGTAACTTGTTTAAATGCTGATGAGCAGAGCTTTACTTTAAAATTACTACATAAGCTAAGTTTTATTTCTGATAATAAGTGATAGTTTTATGATGAAGGATGGATTTGTCTTTTTTATAATAGTAGAAGCATCAGTCTATCGCCTGTTGTATCTACTCCTACTATAACTTGGTTATTGTGCGTGCTCTCTGTCTCACAATTAAGATATTGGTCCTTTTCATATAAAGCAAATAGAAATTCCTTCACAGTGTGCAAGCATGTGTGATCTATCACCACTTTTTAGTACAGCTCCGGGACTTGAGTTGATTTTGTCCTCAAATGTTCAAGCGACCCAGAATGTGGTTTTCTTCACAATATTCTCTTAATTCAGTTGCAGTTTTTTGCATGCATTCGGGCACTTTTCTCATCCATGTCTTTTGTCATGAAATACCCCGCAGTTGGGAGCTTTGTGACAGTTACTCTTGTAAATAATGCTGTGTCCATATGATAAGATGAATGGAGATTGTCTGCTTTGAAATCTAGTTTTTGCTTTTCTGCATTATTTTTTACGTGATGTTCTCGTCCCCTTTTTTTTTTTGTTTGTTTGTTTTTGCCTCTGTTTTGCTCAGGTGGCTTCGGTGCTGCTCCAGTGTTTGGCAGCCCTCCCACTTTCGGGGGATCCCCTGGGTTCGGAGGGGTGCCAGCATTCGGTTCAGCCCCAACCTTTTCAAGCCCTCTGGGCTCAACGGGAGGCAAAGTGTTCGGCGAGGGTACAGCAGCCGCCAGCGCTGGAGGATTCGGGTAAGCAACAGGGGCTGGGGAAGCGATATTGCGTGACAAAATCTATTGTGCTTTGTTACCTCTACGTTAACATAAAAATGTATTCTGTGATTGATTGCTAAGCTCCAAGTGTCCTTGGCTTGGTTTTTTTTTTGTTGTTTGGTTGGTTCTTAAGGCATAAAACAAAGACATGAACCCCCAAGGAAATGATGTGTGTGTTGTTTTCATGCTGAAACTACCACGTTGAATCTTCAGCTTTAGGAACCGGGGGAGAAATGTGAATCATCTCGCAAGTGTCTAAGGGAATGCAGGAGTGTTTTCTGTGTGCGCACTTACTGAGTTCAGATCTAGGCTTACAAACTGTCTAGCACAGAGAAATAATAAATATCATTATCCGTGACTGTCTAGCCACCTTATCCATTGTGAGCTTTGGGCTGGAGATCCTGATGAGAATTCAGTCTGTTCTCTCACCTTTGAGGGGTGGGAGGAAGCGTTTGTAACAGTCTGTGCTCCCAGAGCAATTTATGTTTATCCCACACTGATTGTTTTTACCTGTTTCTTTATGCCTTAAGCCTCTGCTTGGCACCAGAGCAGACAGCACTTTACTCCTTGTTTTGTTCAGCAAATACAGAATTTCAAACCTTGAAAAGCAGCTTCTGTAAGAGGCAGCGAACGCACTTCTTCAACACCACACTACCAGCCAGCAGCTCTGCGGTGCCCTACAATTGCATTCAGACCAAATAGACCCAATTAAAAAAAAACACAAATAAAAACCTTCCAGTGAAAAGAGGAAACTGGATGTCTTCCCAGTCTAAGTGTTTACATATTTCACAAGTGTTTGTCTTTGGTTTCAGGAGGAACTGCCTTTACGTAAGGCACATTAGACCATCCAGAAGTGTAAGTTGTTAATTCCCCGTGAGGTTGGGCAGGAACCCATCAGCCAGGACACCCCTGCACTGCAGGAGCTTCACCTGGGTTCTTCTGCAGCTTTAGAAAGCTCCAAATCTCACCACAAAATTGTGAAGAATAGTTGAATTCTGCAGTGTCTCGTAGCACATGTACAGGACTTCCTTTCTGCCTTTCTCTTGAAGTACAATTTTAAAAATGCCAGATCCAGAAAAGTTACTTGCCAGTACATGATGCAGTATTAGTTCCCGAGATCACCCTGCTAACGTGGGATTCATTGCTGCTTCAATTCTGAAAAATCTGCATCACTTGATAAATGACTTCAGCATCAAAAATAGAAACCACACTTCTTCAAAGTCTGCAGTTCAGACTGTTCGTGAGCAAATAATGTTTTGCTTTCATCAGGTAACCTCAAGTGCCTCTCAATTCTCTTTTGTATAGGAGCTTTGCAAAAGCCCTAAAAATCTGGGCAAGATAGGTTTGACTTGCTTGTTACCAGGCAATGACTATATCTCATGCCTTTTATATGTTTAAAAAAGTCATCTGTTCATAGCTTAAGCTGTTTGTGTGCTCCAAGTGTGCTTAGCATTTTTCAGCAGGCATGTTCTTCCAGTTGCAACTGCAAGGAGCGGTTTGAACCACGAGTTTACTTGTCACTGTTTCACCGGGTAGACATGATTTGTGTGTTTAGTGGCACAGCCCTGATGAGAAGGAGCACTGTAGAAACCTCTCCTTCTCAAATGCATCACCCCATCTTGCTTCTTTTAAAAAAGACCTGCAAAACATGTTCTACCCTTGCTGGGAAAACCACATTTGCGGTTCTGAGCTGAAGTTTTCTGCAAGGTACATGGGTCAAGAGCCAAAGCAGGGGTTAGTGGGACCAGAGACACAAAGTCACTGAACTGCCCGTTGTATCTCGTGCTGTGTGTGGCAGTAGCGTGTGTACGGTTGACGGTGTCTGAGATAGGAGAGGTGACTTCCTTTACCAGGTGAGTTGTTTGTCACATTGCTACAAGGGCTGTCTTTTATCTGGAGAGATGTGTTTTGATGTGGGTTTTGTTTATTTTTTTAAAGTCATCTAGATGTGGATGGATGGATGGAGAGGTGGGTTAACATGCTGTCAGCTCATGTTGTAAGTCAGAGCTTAAAGCGTGAAAACTACACACAGCATGAATTAATACATTCTATTTGATGGCTGAAGTTGGTATTTCTAAGCACTTGAAAATGTACCCTGTGTAAGCATGAACATATTTGCCCTCATGCCTGATGTACGTTAAGAATGTAGGCTGAACAGACACTTGTATTTACAATATTATTTCCCAAACCAGGCAGTCTGTTTCCAGAATGAACAATTATTAAGTATTCGTATTGGGTGGTCTCGCTCTTCTGATGTATCCTTGCTTCAGGATTGCATGGTTCTCATTGCAGGTATGAGAACAGACTTCCAGGGTAAGTGAGAAGATGCTTGCAAACACAATTTTTGTCTTTAAATTGCAGGTTTGGCGGTACCAGTAACAATACGGCATCATTCGGCACACTAGCAAATCAAAATACCCCGACGTTTGGCTCACTGTCACAACAGGGCACTGGTTTTGGCACACAAAGCAGTGGATTTTCAGCTTTTGGGACCAGTGGAGGAGGTAGGAGAAGCTAAAATATAACGAACCTAACAGGCCCCATGTCCTCATTTTTTCCTGGAACTGAGGTGTGACTCCTTGGCTCCCCATCAAAAATCTCCCTGGTTCTGGTCCTGCTATAGGGAAAGCACCACAATCTTGAGAACTGAGCTGCAGGGTGGGGTGTAGCACCTTCTCAGACTTTATCTCCTAATTCCATCACTGATATGCTGTGGCGTGTCAATAAATCACTCTTCTTCTGCACGCCTCATCAGATTATTGCTTTTTGCTCCTTTTTGTGGAGTTGTTCTTTCTTCTCAAAGGAAAATATTGAGAAATAACGAATATCTCTTCAGTACCGTGGGCATAGGTATCTGTGTGTAAGTACTTACTGTCAAAAGAATATACGCTGCAAAATTGAGCTAGAACACCAATAGCCAATCCTTTATCTGCTGTAATTCAGTGAGGGTGCAGTGAGAGGTGCCACGTTCGTGGGTCAGCCTGTCACCGCTGCCTTGTGTTTAAGCACAAACTCCATCTTCAAAACGCAGCCCTCTGTTTTCGTGGAGAGGTGAATAAACCAGGCACATTTAATGTGTTTGCTACTAATTAATGGCCGTAGCGGATGAGCAGTGAAAGCAAAGCCCTCTCAGGAACTAAGTCACTTTTCTTCTAGATGGAGATTTGACTTTATTGTTTGCCCATCACTCCTTGCCTGGCCTAAGGCAGGAAAGAAGTGGTTTTCAATCTGTGTGTGGGAGGGGACGTTTACTACAAATCTTATGCATTCATGTTACCTTTTAACAATTATTTTTCCAATCTTGCATTTCTTTTTAGGGTTTGGTTTCGGCTCGTCTAACACGTAAGTACCGTTTTATGTCTAAATCTTCATTAAAAATACAAATAGAACCAGAATAGAAGAGCCAAATGGTTTACAAGAGCAAGCTTTGAAAGTAGTAGTAACATACTAGTTCTGATTTCCTTTCTAGAGGCACTGCATAGAGCTCAAAGCATAAGCTCTGAACACGTGCATTCCAAGGAGGTTCATCTTTCATATAAGAGAATTTTCAGTTAGATCATGCTCTTTCTCCACTTCTTGAGCACATGATGTGTGTGCACAAGCTGTGTGTGCGAATCTAGTATCTGCTCCATTTGAAACAAGGAATGAAGTAAACCGGTACCCTTCTGGCTGATCTGAGATCCTGATTTACAGTTAAAGAACGGGACTAAGATCTGAGGTTAACTCTGCCATCCCCTCTGCCACTGACTGCAGGGTTCCTTGAGCAAGTTTCTTTTACTTTGTTTCCCTGTCACGCAGAAGAAAGCAGGTGTGTCTCCAGATGGTAGGCTCTAGAATAAGCATAATTACATCTAGTTAGTGTGTGTTGATGCAGTATCGGTGAAAGGTGCTGAAAATACTGATGAATTCTCATAATAAGCTTCTGATACTAAGGAGACTGAAGTTTGAGAGATCTGCTGAATTAATACTGCGTGAGATTAGCACTCATTGCTGTGCTGGTTTTTTCTTGCTCCACAGATCTTCCTCTGGATTTAGCGGATGGAGAAGCTAAGAGCATCCTGAACTCCCCTGTAGAAGTGCTGTAGCTCCTGCCTTCATGAGTCACCTGCACGATCAATATCCAAACAGCTTTTCTTTCAAATACAAGTTCTTGGACTTTTTTTTTCTAAGAAAAAGATTTTGCTTATTTTTATGCAACACTTGTTCTTGCTCTATATTAAACTATTTTATCCGTCTCAATGTTATTTGTGTTGGAAGGGTTTATCTCGCTGGATCACAGAATCCCAGAATGTCAGGGGTCAGAAGGGACCTGGAAAGCTCATCCAGTGCAATCCCCCCATGGAGCAGGAACACCCAGCTGAGGTTCCACAGGAAGGTGTCCAGGCGGGTTTGAATGTCTGCAGAGAAGGAGACTCCACAACCTCCCTGGGCAGCCTGGGCCAGGCTCTGCCACCCTCACTGAGAAGAAGTTTCTTCTCAAATTTAAGTGGAACCTCCTGTGTTCCAGTTTGAACCCATTACCCCTTGTCCTATCATTGGTTGTCACCGAGAAGAGCCTGGCTCCATCCTCCTGACACTCACCCTTTAGATATCTGTAAACATTAATGAGGTCAGCCCTCAGTCTCCTCCAGCTCCAGAGCCCCAGCTCCCTCAGCCTTTCCTCACATGGGAGATGCTCCACTCCCTTCAGCATCTTGGTGGCTGTGCTGGACTCTCTCCAGCAGTTCCCTGTCCTTCTGGAACTGAGGGGCCACAACTGGACACAAGATTCCAGGTGTGGTCTCCCCAGGGCAGAGCAGAGGGGCAGGAGAACCTCTCTGACCTACTGACCACCCCCTTCTAACCCACCCCAGGTACCATTGGCCTTCCTGGCCACAAGAGCACAGCGCTGGCTCATGGTCATCCTGCTGTCCCCAGGTTCCTTTCCCCTATGCTGCTCTCTAATAGATCATTCCTCAACTTCTACTGGAACCTCTGGTGTTAGTTTTATCTGCCATGTATTTGAAAAAGCTCTTTCTGTTCTTGACCCCTCTTACCAGGTTTGATTCTAAGGAGGCCTTGGCTTTCCTAGTTGCCTCCCTACATTCTCCGACAACTAGAACTAGCTGTGTGCTGTGGTTACCAGCCCCCTACTGGACTTGGCTTTCTGCTGTTTGTCCCTTGCCTAGACAAGGGAGTACCTTGAGTTGGTTCCTGATGTAAACCAGTGTGTTTTTCATTGAAGAGAGTGACTGTTTACCCTGGGCTCTTAAGAAGGGGCTGAAGTTTGCCCTGCTAATTTTAACTATGGGGGGGGCACATACTTATCTCACTGAAGTGCTAAAACTGAGTCATGTGTGAGCCAGAGGCTCAGTGGAGAAATAGGAAATGATCCGAGGAGAAACTGGCAGCGTGCAGAACACGTTCCCTTGGCAGTAACATTCAGCAGGGAGGTGGGAAGTAAAAGCTCTCCTATTTTTACCTTCCTGTGCATTTTACAGAACTCAGAAAGTGGAACTCAGGTTACAGGGAGAACTTCTGGCCCTGGAATTAGAAGTGTGACCTCCATCCAGAGGCATTAGTGATTTTGCAGCTTATGGCTTTGGCTGTTGGATTCTACTGTCAGCTACATTTGCTTCTAACATGTCTGAGATTGTACCTTTTCCCTGTAGCTTTTGGCGTTAGTCAATAGCATTTGTGAAATTCTCCTCTGTTTATACTTGAACATACTGAGCAAATGTTTTCAAGAATGCCCTGAAGGCATTCTGGACAAACACTTTCTATTTGATGCATCTGACCTCCATAAAACCTCTAAATGATGTAACAGGGTTTTGTTGCTTTGTGAAAAATGCTTTTGAATTACCAGCTTATCTATTAGTTGAATACATGCAGATTGGATGGGTTTATTTCGGTGGTCTTATCAGAACATTTTGGGGTACTTCTGCTTTTTCTATTTTCAGCAGAAACATGATTTCTTTTTCCAGTACCACACAATATGATGCCAAGCGTCATTTTTCTGGTTTGGTGGGCATGTGGTTGCTTTTTGGAACTGGAAATAGTTGATAACTGCTTGTTTTCATGCCCAGTGTCATAAACTTAATACTTATATCTATCAACAGCTCCTGAAGAAATTGCTTTTTCCAAGTCAACGTAAAACGTTGGCGTTTGACCCAACTCCTGTCCTAGTTGTGCAGTGTCCTTCCTGTCTCTGGGAATGACGTTGGGTAGGTCCCCTTTGGAAAGGAAAGCGCTGAAATACGGGGAATATAGAGTACAAGGAGGGCTTATTGTTATACATGGAGAGGCTTTACAAAGCCATGGGCTGTGCAGGTTTTCCAGATGCCCTGGATTTCACGCGCTGTTATTGGGGTTTTATTATAACCTCCCTTCCCCTCATGGAACAGAACGGGTGCCAGGGACCTCAGACCTGGAACTGAGGAGAAAACTGTCCGGAATTTGCTGTTTTGGAGATGGAAGAAGCAGCCAAAGGTCGGTCACCGTGTGCCCTCCTGGACTATACAACATCTCCTAAGGCCTAGAAGCGATACTGCTGTTCTGCTTTCCTTCCTCTTTATAAATAGCAGCCGGCCCAAACCATTGACCTTAAATTCTTCGCATTAATCTCCCCTCGCTGCGGCATGCGACACCTCCCAGCAAGGCCATATCAGCTGCGCTCCCCCGATAGTGAATAAACCTCTTGCTATGGAGAAGATTGGCTTGGTAAGAATGCGACGTAGGCATGCGGAGCCATTTAAAGGTTCTTCTTTGGAATGATGGGAGCAGTTGGGGGTCATCCCTGCTGTGCTACCTGTTTAACTCCTTTACGCTCTGCAAGTGAAGGGCTGTAGGAGTGACTGCAGATCCTGACCGAATGCGCATTATTCTGGAAATGCTTCCAGAATCGTGGCTGGAAATCCAACCCCCTGAACTATCTGCCCTTGAGAAGCGGGTGCTGCTCCTCGTTTCCATAGCAGCTGCTGGAGGAGCCGAGCAGTGCGGAGACGCTGATCGTGACCACAAACCTACAGGAATACGCACAAAACGTAGCAAAGTCGGCTTTGAAAAAAATCTGCATGTTTATCAGATGACTGGAGGACTTGGCAAGTGCCTGTTGGTGGTTGCCAGAAGCTGTTCTGGCCTCTCTGGGTTAGTGGCCTGTGATCTTGTGGCCCCCGTCCAAGTTGTTGTGGACAGATGTTCACCAAAGAATAAAGCTGCTAACACGGAAAGCCGCTGTCTTGGCAGACCTGGTAAAGAAGCCAAGGACGAGCTGGGCTTGGAGCCCTCGTTTCATTAGTTGTGTTGTTAATCCCCAACTAACTAACAGCGACTGTTCCACAGCTACTCCTCAGGAGCTTATAATTTTATCTGTGCTAATGTGGTTGTGCCTTATTTTCCCTGCCATTTCAGTATAAGAAATCTTATAAGGCTTTTACCTAATTATTCCTAATGAAAGAACGCATTTAATTTTTCCTCTCCCGAGACGAGGCTGTGGGCTCGGTGCGGTGGGAGGGCGAGCGCTGGGGATGCTGCGCTGTGGCAGAGCACTGGTGGTGGTACAGACTCGGGGGGCATATGGGGGGGCCTCCCCAAACCCATGGAGAAACCAGGCCAGGGACTTCTGCTCCCTTGAAGGCTAAAGAGCAATAATGAAATGTGCCTTTTTCTGGAAAAAAACGGGGCAAAATGTCGTTTTGTCCCCAAGAGGCACAGAAAGAAAGAAGAGTTATTTTATGTCCTGTTTTGAAGGTTTTTACTGAGTGATGGTTGGTATTCCAGAACACGGGTGTCCCGCAGAGCACCAGTGCTCTTGGCTGCGCTGGTTCTGTCTCGGCTGCCCGAGGGCCCCGTGGTGACACCGTCTTGCTCCGTCCCCACCTCCATTTTCTGCACCTCCCAGTAGGTCACGAAGCTCCTTCTCTGCAAACAAGTCCCTGACCCCTGCTGCGGAGCCGGGAATTCTCCGTACATGCCTTTATCACACACGGGCACGCTTTGTGCCGCCAGTGTCGGTATCTGAGCTCATTCCCTGAACTAGAGATAATTAAGTTGTGTGTTGCCAGAAAACTCGAATGCTATGGCGGGGGTGTTGCTGGGACACTGTTCCTGCACCCTTGTGGGGACCCACAAAAAATCCGCCTTGTTTGCGGGGCTCTGTTGTAACTACATGCGTGCAACGCAACGTGGTATTTTATTCTTTGTTTTAATTGATGTTTCAAGGCTCTTCAGTGCACTGCTAAAAATATTTTGCTTTGAAACTTGAAAACATGAAGCAATACAAAGAGTGTTTGCAGCTGCAGCACATGAACAGCTCACCGAGATGTGAGAGAGAAGAAATAGGAAACAAAACTTGATTTGCATCAGCAGAGGGAAGTCCCTGCAAAAGGTTTTGAGCGGGGACCATGGAGACCAGAGGGTATTTCTTCAAAGGAAGGAACTTGCCTCAGTCTGCTTAAAACTGAGGTTGGAAAATCACGAAGCCAGTGACAAAACCTTTGGAAAGGTGAAGTTTGGTTTGCGGCCTCAGCGCTGCCCGAGGATGGAGGTTGGTGTTACCTGAAGCACCAGAACTGGGCTCTATTGGGTTCAGCAGCCCATGTCCTTCTCACCGTCCTCCTGATCCTTCTCCGGGGGCTTTTGAAGGTCTCTGTGCAGACAATAAGTGACCAGGCACTTTTGGCTCTTTCAGGGTGTTGCCCAAAACAGCTGTGAGTTGGCTGGTGTCCCCTCCCCACCCTGCCCTCCCTCCCAAACTAGGACATCTAAATTTAACCTGCTACCAACAGATGAGGCCGGAGAGTTTCCACCATGGAAAGGAGTCCCACCCAGAACCCGTCGTCTGCTCAGGCTCCATCCGTGCACATTCCTCAAGCCGTGACCTCCCGTACGATTCATTCCTCCCCTTCCCCTGCAGCGTTTGGGTTTGTGTCACTGCAATGTGCTGCTGGAGCTTCCCAAACCGTGTGGTTGTTGATGTGGTCACGCACCTCTGTGCTTTGTGGATGATGGTACCAGGTCTTCCCATTGCCCGGCAGCACTGTGCAAAAGGCTCTGGAGCTGCAAAGGTTGGCTACAACCTTCGAGGGGCACAACAGACTAATAATGGGCTCTTGTTTGCTCCAGGGAGATGCAGCGAAGGGGGGACACCGGCGTGAGGTGCATCTTGTCAGTGGGTGCCCCACAGGTAGGGGTCCAGCCCTGTGTTCAGGGCACACACCAGGAAAGCCCCAGCTGGGCAGAGGGTCCCAGGGTGGTGGGTGGGAGCTGGTGGATGCAGCAGCATCGTCTTGCAGCAGAACAAATCTTTGTTCTGCTGCTTTTTGGAGAAGCCTTGATGCTTTTTCACAGGTTGGATCAGAGTAGGAAAACTATTGACGGAACAAAACAAAAGAGCAATGTGTGTCTGCCCTGGGGCACAGCAGGTGGGAAGGGAGCTGGTGGTGGGACCGGCCCGTGGCAGGAGGAGCTGGAGAACAGATCTGGATGGTGTCAGGGTTGGGACCCGTGGATGAATGGGATGGCACGGGAGCTGTGCTGCTGCTTGGCCAGGCACCCCCTGCTCTCTGAAAATGATGTCGACAGTTTTCTTTACTGAACCTAAATATGAAAAATGAGGGGGGAAATAATGAAATTAATACAGCGTGGTATTCGCAAACCAGTTGTATGCTGCTGCAGCTTTTAACCTCTTGTTTGCCCTGCCTGGAAAGGGCAGAGCTGCTCTCTGCTGCCTGGGGTACCGCAGCCTGGCCGAACCGCTGCGCCTCTCCAGATGCGGTATTTACAGCGCACATCTGACCAGGCTTTTGCTAAGTAAGCAAACAGCAGGAGACTGAACTTGTGGAAGTTTGGCTGCTGCCCGCGCCAACCGGCTCGGCTCCATCCTGCCCTCACAGGGTGCACAGCAGCCTGGCAGTGAAAACTGCAGGACGCCGGCTGGTATTTTTAACCAGAAGCCTCCACGCTCGGATGCGGCGTAAGAGCTGAAATGGGGAGAAAAGGCACTCATGGTAAACAGAGTGTTTATCGTCACCTTGAAACGTGAGTGCAGAGGTGGTGCAGCCGTTTGTTTAAAAACAGCCACCGCCCAAACGACTCTAGGCAGACCTGTTTGAAAACTTCACTTTATTTCTCTGTCTGTTATAAAAGCAGGGGTTTGGGTTTTTTACATCTCTGTAAGTGTCCAGACTCAATACTTCTTGGGTTTGTTTTCACAGTATCTCTGCAAGACCAAGGACAATTCTTATTGCTGCACCAGGAGCCGGGGCAGGAGGGAGAGCAGCACCGAGGCTCGGCAGCCCCTGCCCGACCCCCCTGCCCAAACCCAGCCTTGTTCTCCACCGGTCCACCCCTCCCAACGCTGCTCGAGATCTTCGTTGACTCTATGAGGGACCATCACTCTCCTGCCACACTCATCTTGGTGTCAAGGGTAGGAAACGAGCCCTGGACCACCACGGGATTTGGACAGGGATGCTCAGGCTACGCTCTCAGCTCCTGGGGTGACTTGGGGCCATAAAGCATCACTGACAGGAGAGGTGAGGCAGAGACAAGCTCACAGGATCCCGTGTTGGTGCCCCATCACTTCCCAGCGTATCCTTTGTGCATTCCTGGTTCTGCAAAATGCTTTTTATTTACCTCTGCTCATTGACCACCTTACTCAGCGCAGGATGCCCCAGGGCCCCAGACATTTTAGCCCCTGTCGGGACCCTGTCAATCCCCATTCTAACCACATGGCTCTTAACCAGCGATGTCTATAGCACCTGTCCCTTTTAAATTCAATCTGTCCCCGTCAGTTTTGTAGCAAAGCAGCATTGGAAAGAAAAAAAAAACCATCACTTTAAATCACAACGCACGAGATCTCCAAAGAGGCAGCATCACTTTCCTATGCCGTGTCTGGTGATGTGAATGGAGGTGGAGGGACACGTTTCAACCTAGGCACGGGAGAAAGGCATTCTTTGGGAAGGGAGAAGTCCATGCAAAGCCGACCCCAATGTGAAATTCAAATTTACTGCTCAGCTGGGTCTATTCAGTGCAACAGGACAACTTAGCCAGGAGGTTACTATCAAATTGCATGGATGAATCCAGTCCACCAGGTAGAGGGAGTAGGAGGAACCAGATTTACTTAATGTATGGGGAAAATAAGTCCAACACAAAGCTAAGTGGAAAAGGACGTAGGTGTTCCCTGAATGTGGTTTTTGGTGACTGAGAAGAAATCTTGCCTTGGAATTCCTTTGTGCAGCTAATTAAGACAACTGGGTCTGATTTCTTCGACCCATGCCGACATCAGTGAGAACTGTAAGTACTCAGCACCTGGAGACAAAGTGAATACCAGACGTAAACACCCCTTCTGCTCCCATCCACAGCACCACCCAGAAGTGCATCTAAGCGGCAGCCAAGATGCATCCAAACATTATCAGCTATTCACCCGCAGCTCACATTTTGTCCTCTTCTGCATGTATTGCCTAGGAGAAAATAAAGACAAGTCCCAAATGGCTGTGCCAGTAGAGCTATAGTTAGGATTTGAATCCATGTGAGAAAATGGAGTTTAATACAGAGTGACTGTGCAAGTCAAAGTCTCCCTAGCTTCATCCTTTGTAGTCCCAAAGCCTAGACTTAGGCAACCTTTGGCTTGTGGATTTGGGTTTGATCCAGTCCATTTGCTTGCAAGCTGCTTGTAATGCTGGGGTTCCTACCTCGGACATCTGCCCGCTGGAGAGAGCAGCTCTGTGGCCGAGCATCTCTGAAAACCGGTGCGTGAGGAGGGCAGCTCCCTGACACGGGGTCTGCAGGGACACAGGGTCCTCGTTTGCTGGTTTGAGACTGTCACGGTGGGGGACGTATCTTCTGGGCATGCTTTCCCCAGCCAGGTGGTGATGTTCAACCTGTTGCCGAAGTAGACGGTGTGTGTGGCTTTGGAGAGAGGAGGAGGGAGAACTTCTCGCTGGTAACGTCCTGTATGGAAGTTGAAGGTGACAATAGCAGCTAAGTGGTGCCTCTCCGAGGGGAGAGCCTTTAGAGCAGCGTGTGTGGGGTTGTGAGACCTGTTCAGACCAGCTCAGCAGGGCCAGGCTTGTATCTGGCACGCAGAGCTCTCCTCAGTCACAGCTCTTGAGGCAAATTGTTAATAAGAGGAAGAAATATCTTCTAGGGGAAGGAGAGAGGGAAGCGATCTGCCCCAGGCCGTGTGCTGGAGCAAGAGAGCAGATCCTCTGTCCCGTGCCCTGTGCTCCAGATGCCACCTCTGCAGAACTTCCTCTGCCTGCAAACCCGGCTCCTTCAAGCCCCATTCCCCTGCAGAAGTGCATCTGCTTCTCTCTGAAGCCATCTGGTCTTTATGAAAACCTACAGGTTCCACCTCCTGCTCCAAATGCACCTTATTTACCCGAGGGTCTACACCCCAGACTCGGGTGCTCCCTGCTTGCGCCTTCCCTGTGCGTGGCAATGCAAGGTCCTGCCTGTGCCCCACTCCTGACAGTCGTGTAGATCGTGAGGTCATTTGGAAGAAAGTTATTGACTAACCCCAATGTGGTTTGTTATCACGGGAAGAAGAGTTTTCCATAGCTTTTGCTCCCACTGTTTGCTAGGAAGGGCTGCCTGTTATTTCCAGACGTGGCTGTTCCTGAATTATGGATATTGCTGGGTAGAGTCGGTAGATAAGATCTGCCCTTGCTTACACCCATGCATCTCCAGTGACTTCAGAAGGATCCTTTTTTATATCCTGCTCTTTTCTTACAGCACCGTCATTTGGATATTGTGGGCAAACAGGACAACAGGTCTTCACCCAACAACAGCTGGTGCACGAGCCGTTGGCTTTTACGCCATGAGAAGGTGAGACCGTGAACAAGCTGGGCGAAAACATCTGCGTGTCCTAAAGACAAACACAGTGGGACATCCCCCCTTCTCGATTTATGTTGACTCCCGGGGCCACAATTCCAGCTGTGAGATGATCCCAAATTGTGATGCTATCAGGAGGCGGATAC
Organism: Patagioenas fasciata; assembly: GCF_037038585.1. NCBI lineage: Eukaryota > Metazoa > Chordata > Aves > Columbiformes > Columbidae > Patagioenas > Patagioenas fasciata. Next base: position 7,556,259 of record NC_092539.1, read on the forward strand.
CCCCCGTGCAAGCGGAGCACGTCCCTGCTGCCCCTTCTGCAAAGTGGGGAGAAGCCTCATAGCTCCCACTCGAGAGACACCCCACAGCAGGTTGGTTATTTGCATTGCTTTGAAACTGAGATTATTTCCATGCTTCCTTGTTCCAGGTTTTAAAACTAGGAAGATTTGTTTTCTCTTTTTATCACGCTTCTTCCATTCTTGTGCCCTTTTCATCCATCAGCCTGTGACACATCGGCGATCTGCTCCTTGTTCCAAAGCTTTCTCCCAAAAAATTCTGTAGAAAGGCCGTTCTGCCTGGTGGTGGTTTTGCTGTTTTTCAAACATAGCTTTAAGGCAAAAGTTTGGCAATGCAAAGCAAAGTCTACATAAGGCCGCATGACTTGGATTTGCAACTCAGAACCTTACAGCTTAAAAAAAAATCCTTATCTTAAACAGTCAACTTCTTGCTCCGCGAACTTTTGTTCTCAATCAAAAAGAAAAAAAAATAACCTTAAAATCCCAAATAGAACGTTCTTATTGTTCTGGGCAGTCTGGACAAGCTAATGAGACTGAGTTCAAACAGTAACTAAGATAGGGAAGAAAAATAAAAAGCTATACGGGTAGACATCAGTGTCAGATTCTTCCCTTAGGAATCCAGTGATGAGACAGACCCCGCCACAGGTCTCCTCTTTAGCTTTAGCACAGTGAAATCCGTCCCAATGGGAGAAGGTAGAATGGTTGCATTTGTTGAATGAATAAAAAGTGCATTTTTATTTTGCTCGTTATACATGTGTGTTCTAATACCTAAGTGATTGTTTTGCCTTTTTTTGTTTTAATTTTTTCCCCTCCGTTTTGGTGCCGGGACGTCAGGTTTGTATTATCGGTGTTTCGGAGGTATCACCACAAGTGGTGGTCCATCCTTTGGCCTCCACATGAGTACCTGAGCATCATTGGCATTGGGTTTGACAAGGGCACTAGGTGGTATTGGCTCATTCTTGCTAAGGACCTGGGGCTGCTCTTGAGCAGAGGGTTCCTGCAGCTTGGCACGCTGCCCCAGGGGTCTGCTGGGATTCACCTCGATGCCCAGCCTCATGCGCCATTTGATAGTCTGCAAGGTCACCATTTCGTTGGTGGCCGTGTTGGTGGCCACCAGCCAGGTGGTGAAGCTTTGATCCCGGTGGATGCTTGTGAGTTTGGCCACGTTGCTCTCGCTGACGGGCACTGCCCACGTCACGCTGGGGTAGAAGTTGTCGTTCATGCTGATGTTGAACTTGGACTCCTTCTTGGTGGGCCCCACGATGGTGTAGGTTTCTGTCGTGTTTCCATACCAGGGATAGTTCACTCCGTCTGAGTCACTGATGGCCTGGATTTTACCCTCCAGTAGATCTGGAAGCTCCCAACTTGACCTGCCACAATTAACAACAAATTATGGATAATGCATTAATTAATTTGTTTAGAAAAATGCTGGACTTCAAGGAAAGACAGATGATGGAAAGACAAGAAGGAGTTTTTAATGCATTCCCCCTTTTGCTTTTACTGGAATTCGTGCCTTTCATGCCATCCTGCTGAAGGAGCTCACCCCTGCTGTTAAATCTGTGTCTGCAAACTTCCAGGACTGATCAGGTAAATCTGTCCTGCTGTTAAACACCACCAAAGAACCACCACCAGGCTTGTCCTCGCGGGACCGGTGGCCACCTGGAGTGGTTCAAAATATGTCGGTGTTCACATGAGGCTGCGAAGGGTGGGTGCTCAGGAAAGCTCCGGTGTTGGAGGAAATCCAGTGCTGCAGGGATCTTCTTGCTGTCTGAGCAGAGGGACTCGCTCCAGCGCTGTGGTCAGGATCTCCTGACTCTTGTGCCAGTGAGAATGGGGCTCAGGGCTCAGTTTCTCCCTCTCAAAAGCCCAAAATCACCCGTGCCAGCAGAAAAACAGGCAAGCTCAGAGCTGGCCCTGGGGGTGAGGTGACAGAAGACCTCAGCAGTGGAACTAAAATCAAGGACTTCTCCCGAGTAACAAGCGATAAGAGGAAACAGACTCAAGTTGCACCAGGGGAGATCTAGGTCGGATCTTGGGAACAATTTCTTCCCCAAAGGGCTGTGGGGCATTGGAACAGGCTGCCCAGGGCAGTGCTGGAGTCACCATCCCTGGAGGGTTGGACAGATGGAGATGAGGTTCTCAGGGACACAGGGCAGTGCTGGGAATGGTTGGACTCCATGATCTTGAGGGTCTCTTCCTACCAAAATGATTCTACGATTCTGTAACTCAAACGGACCATAAAGCTCCCCACTGCCCCATTCTGTTCTTTCTTTTGACTCCCTACCTGCAAACACTCATTTTTCTCTCTGGATAAGCCCCTGTCCCTCCCCGCTGTCTGCCTGGCGCTGGACGTGTAACTCATCCTTCTGCAGCCCGAGCAAGGACCCCGTTCAAAGGCTGCACACGCGGCTGGGGGCTGCGGATGGTGTTACAGTGATCAGAGGAACCGAGGTCAGCCAGCTTGTAAAACTGCCTGAGCCGGGCGTCTGCGCGCTGCGCTTGCGGGACTGACAGAAAGGTCACTCTTTCTAGCAAGAAAATAAGTGGAAATGGTCCTCTGGCACCTTGTAATGCTTGATGCACAACTGGGATATATACTTTTTTTTTTTTTATTAACTTCCAATTTAATTCTTAAGAATAGATGTGCCAATAGAAGCAGACTACTGCAAATGTCTCAGAAAAAAAGGTTAGATATTTGCAGAGCAAAGGCGCCAGGATGGCATAACCACACACCATGTGCTCAGCGCACAGCAGGTATTTTAAGGACATTCATTTAAAAAACAGGCTGGCAGAGGTGGCTCTAATGTACCTTCTGCCTCTTGCTTACAAACCAGCCCTCCCTGCCACTTGGAGATGATGTCCCCAACACCGAGGTGGCAGGAGAGGCTGTGTGGCAGCACCCAGCCTGGCATTTGTGCTTGACCCCGCTGTGGGGCTGAGCACCAGCCCCCCCAGCCCCACGGCTCCCACTGCGAGCTGGGACATGGGTTATCTTGGGAGGGAGACGGAGAGGACGCACTCGGGCTCGTCAGGGGAACAGTCCAAGCCTTTAATAAGTCCGTGCTGTGGCTTAAAATAGCCCCTTGGCTGAAGCGGGGGCTGCGGCTGGGTGAAGGGGGGGGCACGAATCAAGCCCAGCTGGCTCTGACATAGGTTTAGGACAAGCTGCTTCTCTCTGCTGGCCAGGACTAATGTGATCGTCTCGCAAGGCTGTTCTGATTGTTAATTAGTTAATGACCGTGAAGTGCCTCCATGTTTGCAACCACTGGATTGTTCAGCAGTTGGCTGTAAATGTCTGGCTGTCGCTAGAAGATACCGTGGGGGGGTTTAAAGATCTCATTTATCATGTGAGCAGGGCTCCTCGCAAAAACCTCCCCTGTGCCATGGCAGGCGTGGGGTGAAGGGCAGGAGGCAGCTGGTTTGCAGGTTGGGCATCCTGGGAAGAACCCGGGAGGTTAAGTGTGACAGGGATGCAGGGATGCTCTGTGGGATGCAGGGATGCTCCAGGGGAGGCAGAGATGCTCCAGGGGAGGCAGGGATGCTCTGCGGGATGCAGGGATGCTCTGAACAGTAGGACTAGGGGTTAGCAGCAGCCGCGGGTTATGCAAGCGTGACATCTCCCTGCGCAGATTTATGGGCTGCTGTCAGCTACGGCACCGCAGCTGCAGCAATCCTCTCCTTGAGCTCATAGCCAGCAGGCAGAGGGAGTCCTTTCCCTGGAAGAAAAATCTTTAGCAAAGGCAGCCAAAAGGAGATCCCTGAGCAGTCCTGCCAGGACCCCCGGCCACGGAGAGATGTTTATATGCTCTGCTCTCTAAATCAGTGTCATCCTGGCTCGCGGTCCCCCAAGCTCTTCAGCACGAGCTGAGAAAGGAAAAGCTCCGGGGATGCTGGATGAGCTCAGCCCTCGGTGGGCAGATGAGCGGAGGTCGTGCTCTGCAGCCCCCACCTCCCTGCATCCCAGCCCGGCTCTGAAACACCATCTGGGGGCTCTTTCTCTCCCTTTCAGCAGATGGTTCAGGATTACTTTCCATTCAGACAGTGGCTGCTACTCAGCTTGGCTGTCACCCCGGGATGAGATGTGACAATTTGCTGGAGGTTTGCTCTGTGACATGTGTGGTGCTAAGGTGCAGCCACAGCATCTCTGCGGGTGTGGAGGCGCCAAACCGGGACCTGAGATGCTACAAGAGGCTGATAACCCCACCCAGGCTGGTCCAGCCTATTCAGGTGGGTGAATGGCAGAAGAATCAGGTACAGGATGCTCAGAAACTGCAGGGCAACTCAGAGCGGCTTGTCCCTGTCTTCATTCCCAGTAGGTGTATCTGACCCCAGACCAGTACAGAATTACAAGACCTCCTCAAGATTTGCCCAGGGTTTAAATGAGAGCAAAATGGTGGAGTTGTAATGGTTGCTGAAGGCAGGGTGCTGTCTGCAGAGCCTGGGAAACCCCACCGCGAAGCCGAGCGCGGCTGCACCGGGGCGGCTCAGCAGAGCATCCTGCTGCAGGGAAGGCGTGGGCAGCAATGGGGAAGAAGAAACTGGCCTGTGTTTCTCTGCGGTGCCTCATTCTAGCGAGTGCGGTTAACCCCGGGGTTTCAAAACCGTCACGCTTTGTCTGTGCAGCTCAGAAACGAGAAGAAAAATGAGGCCTTATGATGGTCCCATGACTGGAGCAAAAGCAGAGGCTGCCTGACGGTTGGTGCTGCTGTGGTTGCTCTTCGCCGGCTGCTACAGCAACGCCTGCGTGCCAGCCAGGTGAGCAGCCCTTGCTTGCACAGCCTGTCCATGTTAAATAATAGGCCAATAACTTCTCTTCTGGATGATTTTTGGAAAGAATGCTGTGGAATGATCTTTGGCTGCATCAGCATCTTTCTGCGGTGGTGTCGAGCCAAGGAAAGATCAGAAAGTGCCCAGTAAACACTTTGCTGACAATAGCAGGGAAGAGGCGTGAATAGAAAGCAACCTATCTGGTTTCATGGATTCACTAGAGCTGATCGGCTCCAAAATCAGTAGATTCTGGCTTGTAATACTGACAAGCTTGTTTCTGCTGCTTCAGAAACCTTCAGCGTCTGTATGGGCACCACCAGAGACTGGAGCTGCCAACAAACCTCTCTTAACAAATGTCTCCTTGCTACCAGGAGAAGAAACTTTGAGCTATTCCTTGTGGCACAACCGTAGCCCTGCTGCTGACAGCCAAGCAGCTTTAGTTTTATCCTCCTAATTCTCATTTGGATCCATTTCTTCCTATTCTGCCACTCACAATGAAGTCTCCAGCTTCTCCCCACCCCTCCAGGTGCTGCCCCACCACAAAAACCAAAGCAACGCTGCAGCAGCCTGGGCAGCGACGGCAAATCCAACCCGCTGCATCCAGCACAGACGTGTGTATACTCATTTAACCTCTTCAGACAGGGCACTAGTGCATCCTCAGCCCCAGCTCCTTAAAGCCAACTCCTATCAGTCACTGGCCAGATGGATTTGCGTAACCTTGTGCTTCCCAACATGCAGCCTTTCCATCAGCTCCCTGATTCAGAGAAGCCCCACGCAGACTCCGTGCAGGTACCAGCGCGATGTGTGGGCGCAGTGAAAAGCCGTTCCAGGTACTTCACATCCCTGCTCCTACCTGCCCCCCTGCGCCTGTGACCGACTGAAAGAAAGAAAACCTGATATTCAAAGCTGCTTAATTTTAAATTGTCCTTCAGAGCGCCTCTTTCACCTACTCCGGCACATCAAGCAATTCAAGCCAGGGTCACAGCGAAGAACAGGAAGGAAATTTAAGCTGTTGTTCCCCCGCTGTCGCAGCCGCGCTGCTGTGGTGCCTCTTCCCCCCATCCTCCAGCTGCACGTTCCTGCTTCGGTTCTCAAACCGGCAGTGATGGTTGGTGCACGTTGGTTCAGGGGGTAAAAGTAGCAGAAAACTGCAACTAAGGCAAAGGGATGATTTTCTGCTGGTTTAGCTGAGCAGGCTCAAGTCAGACTGGATATTCCATTTAACTGGGCTAAGATGAGAGCTCACAGAACAGGTAAGGGCCAGGGGACACGCAAGGGCAGCAAAGCCTTTTCCTCTAAACCCCTGTGGGGTACCTCAGTGAATTCCCATGGCAAACTGATCTCCCTTCGCTTCCCACGGAAAGCAAAACCCTTTTCCTTTGGCGAATCTGGTTTTGATGGTGTTTTCCCTCCCGAGGACCGGGGTTTATTCTCTTGACAAGTCGATTTCTCGAGTTCATTGTGTCTCTGCTGCAGGGCATGGAAGATTTAATCTCACCAGAGGGAGATGCCTGGTAAGGTAAAGCAATGATGTAATGCTGCCCAGCTGCCCCATTGGGTCCTTCTGGGGAGAAATATACACCTAAAACTTCTCCAAATCCTTGGCTGATCATATTCAAACTCTGATTTATTTATCTCTCCGTTTTGCATATCTCCATCTGCATCGCTTCTCGCACATCTCCATGGAGATGCAGAAACAAGGCTGGGTGATGCCATTCCCACATCGCCTGGCTGCCGACACGGGTCCCAGCAGCTGCTGCACAACCCGGGGCAGAAACCAGCACCCAGCCCAGGACATCCAGTGGGGAACTGGTCCCGCTGCTCCTGCGCAGGTCAGAGCTCTGAGGCCTGATCCTGCTGCCTCCCGCTGCACAGCAGCATCTTTCCCTTGAGGGTTTGTGGTGGAACCCTGCTCAGGCAGAGCAGTGACACCAGCCATGGGGATGAAGGCGAGTTTGCCCCAGTTCTGCACAGAGGGGGGGTCAGAGAGCACATCCACATCCTCACACTGGGGGTTTCATGTTCCCAGCAGCACCTACTGACTTGCATGTAAAATTATTCCATCATTGACATGTTATCCGAGCTTTATTTTCCTTTAAAAATACTGCATTTAGCCCCCAAAATTGTCAGTGCCACTTTAAACGTGTGTGTCTAAATTATCCCTTCTGTAGCTGACATCCCTATAGGAGCGTTATGCACAGCTCCATCTGCTCCAGTATTTCTCAGCTGTTTCTGTCCTCAACATAATGGCCAGCTTATGCACAGCTAACAACTTTGGAGCATAAAAGTGAAAAATTAATCCAAAGCCTGCTGTAAGTATTAATGCTCTGGTTGACTGACTGTTTTATTATTATTATTATTATTATTTGGAGTTTTCTGTTTGCCTGTCACGCCAGTGATGAAAAATACGTGTGTTGCAGTAGTCTCTTCATCATGGAAAGTTGGGACAAACACTCTGTTGGCATAAATCAGTGTAGCTCTGTGGAGGTCAGTGGGATTATGTTGAGTTACATCAGCTAAAGGCTTGGCCCATCCTTTCAGAGAGGTCTGTGTCCTGTGTCTCTCTACATAAAGGTCTTCCAAGAGCATGTTTCAATGGCATTAAAAAGAAGCCTTTGCCCCCAAACACCTTTATTTATAGCTTTCAGATGGCGATGGTCTACAGAAACAGAGTAGCGGGGCAGACCAATTCCTCCGTATGTTTGGGTAACTCTTTTTTATATCAATTAAATGTCAGTGAACCTCCTAGGGAAAAAAATAATAAATCTTTGTTTCCATGATTTTCTGGCTAATAGCTCTCCTACACAGCTGCAATATTTAAATCTGACTACCTGTTTACAGCACTTAGCTTGTAGATACAACTTTTTTTGTCTCAAAGCATTCCAGCAAGGGAAGACTGTACCAAATCACCCTTTTAAACACAGGGGAACTCAGGTGCAGAGAATTAAAAGGATGTGTTGAGGTTTGCAGCACTAGCTGAATAGCTTTCTGCCTGGTCCTCTTTATTTCGGTGGATGCGAGCTGTATTTATACACAGTGGACTTCTCTTTTTTTCCTTTGCAGCTGGCCGTTAAAGACAGGATTTCTAAATGAGCCTGAGAATTACACATGCAAATCCCAAAGGCCTGGAACTGGGAACATCTGAGCAACAAATTGTCCTTGCTAAAGATGGTGATGGAGCCAAAAAACCTACAGATTTCGGGCCTGTTGTAAGTACTTTTAAAATCAAGCTAAGCTGGTCTTGTCCTTTGCTGAGCCTCGCTGCTGGGGTTTGCCAGGTGCCAGTTTGCTTCTCAAGGCACTTTCTGCTTGAGCAGAGAGGGGACGCAGGGACAGAAGGAGGGGACAGTCTGTCACTTAGGGCTGCTCCTCGGCGTGCCCTTCCCTCTGGTCCACATCTTACAACATGTATTAGCTTTACATCGGAGAACCCATCCTTTCTCCCTTGCCCCCAGAGACAGGGCAGTGTCGGTACCTCCAGCCACCAAACCATCTGCCAGCTCTGCGGTCGGGTTTGGTCCCTGTGGCTGGACAGACAGATTTCTGCTGCACCAGGAGGCTGCACCCGGTGCTGCCCAGCACCGTGAGTTGCAGAATTGCTGCTCTGTGCAGGCATTCGGAGATCAGGTGCTGTTGCTGGTTTAACTACAGGCCAAAGCTTGCACCGGCGTTTGGTGAACTGGTGGGGGACTGGGGAGAGATGACTTTTCACAGTAGGGAGGTGACATTTTCATTTGACTCACTGCTGTCTCACTATGACTGTCTGACCTGTAACACTAGGGTTTCAGTGTGCAAACAGCCCCTAGATTCCCCCTACCTGACACAGATACCTACACATTCCCACTCTTACATTATTTAAAATGATGGTAAAGTGAAATTTTCACCCTGCTCCAAGGTGATGCAAAGGGTTTAATTATCAGTGGGTTAAATCCGCCTTGTTCTTTTCCTGTTGGTTGCCTGCTACCGTGGGCAAAGCATGCAGGATTCCTCCTGTGACGTTAAAAGTCTGTTCCTAGAGCTGGTGGGCTGCGGAGCTCAAGCCATGGGCCACTGCAGCAGCAGCACCGCACGCTGGGGTCGGCACCGAGCCACAAGTGTCAGCCCTTGGGTTTCCCCGGGGGTCGTTAATGTGTGGTTTTACCCCATCAGGGATGGGGAGCAATGCCAAAGGGAGAAGCTGGCCATCAGGGGAACCCCTCGGCTAAAAGGTGCATCAACGATAGGGATTTCAGGATCTCCAGTGCTTCTTAAAAGCTGTTATGAAATACAGTGTTGCTTTTGGGTTCCTAACAGAACAAGTGGGTTTTGGTTGGGGCTTGGGCATATTCCCTTTAGAAGAGAAGAACGCGCACTCCTTTAGAGGGGCAGAGACAAGCTCTCCTGTATTTTAAACATATCAGAAAGTCCTGTTAAGTTTCAGAAGGGCCAGGTTTTAGATTTCAGACCTACCGGATTTTAATTTTTGGATTAATCCAGCATTTCCCAGCCAGGCCGTGATCCTCCCGCTGTTTCTCCCCGCTGGAGAAACGCACCCGCACACGCTTTTGGAAATACTTACATTCCCTGTTCCCCGTAGTGATTGTAAAATTCCATGTGGCTGCAAGCCTGGATCCAGCCCACGATCCAGGTCTCCTTCTTGGGAATAGGGGGCACCAGGACTTGTGCAGAGGCTCGGAAGTGAGGGGTCCGGTAGCGCAGGACCACGCTGGAGGACTCGTCGATGCTGGTGGGAATGGGATCGATGGAGGCTTTGACTTCAATCACTGAAATACTTTCCCGGAAAACTTTGGATTTGCAGCTAATGCTCTGAATACAGCCCATGGCATAACCCGAGTACAGTCCAACGCAGCTCCGAGGGTACTCCAGCAATCCTGGGGAATATTAGGCATTGAAATTATCTAGTGCTAGATCAATTACAGATCTTCTTGGTTTGTAATCTCAAAACTGATATCCATAGGATAGAAAATTTATCACGTAAAGCCTTAATTTGAGTATCTGTCTTACAAGTACTGCTCCTATTTTGAGGTTAGCTGCACTTCAGAAGCAAAGGGGCCTTTAAATGTTTTTTTCCCCTTGTAATGACCCATTAACTCTCTCCCTCAAACAGTCTTTGGATTAAAAAAGATGTCTCTTGAGTTCAATAAATAACGGTGGTGTTCTTAGCTGATATATTTAGTCCTTCCTTTCCTCAGATGCAGTCTGTCATTCACCGTCAAACATAGGACCAGCCGGTATTTCCCTTTATTCTTTGGATGAAAAGCAGAATGTTGATAGACACATCTATATAAATAATGAAATAGTTTTTAGCCCCAGCTTGTCACAACCGGTGTGGATTTCCACTTCCTGACTTGCAGTTGTTCATAACTTCCTTTCGCACAAAAATTACAATAATAACAGAAAGAAACGACGGGTGGAAAACGCAAAAAGTAGCCAATTCTCGGATTATAGAGGCTCCTCCGCCGGCGATGTCACAGCTTTGGGAGTTGATTTTTTTTTTCTTTCTTTTTCCTTAGAAATAGCCGAAACCATAAAGAATAACCCGGCGGTCCTGGTCGCGCAGGCGGGCTCCGGGGGCTGCGCAGCGGGGCAGGAGGCGGCGGCGACGAACCTCCCCCGCTGCCGCCCGGGGCCGCGCCGCTCCGCGCCCGCTCAGCGCCGCGGAACCGCCGCCCGTGCCATCCCGCCGCCACGCACCGGTCCGGGGGACGCCGGCCCCGCGGCTCCCCTTCCTCCTCCTCGGCGAGCGGGTCTCCGCAGGGGTGTCCGACCTTCCTCCTCCTCCTCCTCCTCCTCCTCCTCCTCCTCCTCCTCTCGCTGCCGCTGCTGCCGCCGCTCCCGGGCGAGCCGGCTGTGGCTCAACCCGCGGGGCTCATGGGCGGTGTGCGGGGCTGCTCCGCACACGCGTGGGCCCCGCGGGGGGTCACAGCAGCATCCCGCGGCGGCGGGAGCAGCGCCGAGCACCGGCCGCGCCGCCGCGCACCGCGCCGGGCTCCCTGCGCTGAGCGGGGGCGAGGTGCGGCGGGGGGGGTGCGGGGGGGGGGAGGCTCCTTCTCTCGCCTTTTTTTTTTCTCCTTCTCCTCTTTGCTAGATGCCCGGGGAGGTGAGAGAAGCAGGGTCGGTGCCTCCGCCTCCCGGCTGCCGCAAGCTTCCTCTCTCGCAATACATTCATGCACACGGGGACGGCGCCGGCCCCCGGGTCTCAGCCTCTCCGGTGGAGCAAAGGGGGTGCCGGGGGGGGTTCCCACTCCGGTGGCTGCTGCAGCGTCAAAAAGGCAACCGGGTCAAACTTTGCAGAAACTCGCTCGTAGCCTTTCCGTAGCTCCGGGCGTGCCCGGCAGCTCCCGCTGGCTGCCCGGGCAGGGGCCGCCGCATGACAGCGGCTCCGGCGGCCGGATCAGCAGCGGGTCTCAGCTTCCCCACGTCTCCCTGCCTCCCTGTCCTCCCTCCTTCACCCAGTCCCATCCCTCCCCCTGTATTTCGCTTTTAAACTGCAGCTGTTGAAGCTAAACCTCCTTTGCACATGCAGCATTTCCTCCCACATGTCCGTGAATTGTGGGTAATGTAGTTTTTTTTAGAAACTCTGTTTTCCTTAAAAAAAAAAAAAAAAGCATTGTATTTTCTCTTGATTTTTCAGATTAAGATTTTCCTCTCCCAGCTGGAGCTTGGATGGTATATTTGATAAGTAGATAGTCTCCTTATTTGCAAAACCTATAGCCCTGCGCTGGACGGGCAACTGGAAACAATTCACCAACTAGAAACCCAGAGCTCTCACCATGACAGCACAGGGACCAAGCAGTAGCTGGAACAGTAAGAAGTGTTTGAGGCATCAGTGGCCTGTGAGAAAGTTGGAAACTTCTATTATTGGCAGTTTTAGGAGTAATGTTGCTGGCTGGTCCTGTTGACCATCAGCCAGCTGAGGATCTGAATTTCAAGAGCTAAGCACTAGCTGAGGGGTGCGTGTCCAGGTTTTCGGTAATAACTGCTGTGTGGCGGGCGTTACACAGGGCTCTTGGTGTGCATGTCTTCCATGACTTGTTTCTAAATGGAAACCACGGGCACTGAGAAGTATAAATTGCTTTGCCGGTGCCACTTGCCGTATGGTCCAGCAGCACGGAGCTAAGTAAATGTCTTTTAGTCCTTCCCGCACCGCAGTCTCAGCAGGCTTGATTAGTTCATGCAGTTCCTGGTGTTTTTCGGCACTGTGCACTCGCTGTCTGCTCTCGGGCAGGTAGGAGAGACCGGAGGTACTGGGTGATCCTGACAAGTGACCGCCATGGGTCCAGGGGAGGCAGGTTTGCTCCATTCCACCCACAGTAGGGGTTACGGGTTTCTTCTGCACATTTCTCAAAGCACTGGCTAAATATTTATTTTGAATTTCACAACCTCTGTGAAGAGCACAATTATAGTCACTAGCCCTGCAACAGATGTAAAAATTAAGACCATACTCAAGTAACAAGCGATTTACTATCATGTAGTAGAAGAAAGAGTGAAATTAGCATCTCTGAATGAAATATCCAGTTGCTTCAGCAGCCTCCAGAAGGTGCTGAAATACTTTGACATTTGCAAGGCTCTTTCACACTTTTCAAACAAGCTTGTCACAGTTTCTCAGAGCCTTATGAATCTGGTGAAACTGCATATTCTGCGACTCCCGTTTCACTGAAGCTTCAGCCAGGTCTTGCTTCAACTTGGCTCTCTCTGGTGTTCTGGTCAACTAGGAAATTGCATTATCTCATCTAATTAAATCAGCTTTTCATCTTCAGCTGGAGTTTCCTTTAGGTTTTGGTCATGCCCGTCCCCTTTGCGCTACTGTGAGTGATTAAGGCATCAGCACACTCCACCCCAGAGCGGCTGCATTAAGCTGTGAGCAGAACGGTTCCTGTGCTTGCTGATGGAATTACTGGAGATGCGAGGCCAAGCTGTGATAAGTAAGAATTAGGAATGTCTGGCGATGCTGTGAGTTGTGTTTCCTTCTGCTGCTTATTTGATGTACCTGTCTGTGTCTCATTGCCCCATTCCTGCTATTGCTCCCCCTGGTATCACGCCCAGCACTGTGCCTCCAGCCTGTCTGCCAGGTTTACCAAAAGGCAGGGTCTCCCCTTTGCCATCTGAGCATCAGCAAATAAAAGCAGCCCACCAGAGGCCATGCTGTTCTAATGGTGTGCATGTCCTCCATGAGGTTTACCAAAAGGCAGGGTCTCCCCTTTGCCATCTGAGCATCAGCAAATAAAAGCAGCCCACCAGAGGCCATGCTGTTCTAATGGGCCTGACTGGCATTGCTGTGTGTGCCATAAACACTGCAGATTATAATTTATTTTGGCTGGGCTTTTTCTTTCAGCCCTGGAAGAATCCCACCCAGGAATGCTGCAGGTTTGCTCGCAAGCACTTTGGCTGCAAGCGCTGCTTCTTGGCTAGTGGCTGCTGGAGGCTGGGGTGCACCAGAGCTGCCGGTGAATTGCAGTGAGAGGGGACATTGCTGTCCCCTTTGTCCCACCCACATCTCCAGCACGGTCTGCGTGGCCATGCCAGCAGCTGACTCCGTGCATGGCCGTGGCTACGAGGGGAATTGCGGCCAGCAGCCCCCAGCCCCAGGGGCTGCAGCACTGCGCAGGGAGTGCAGTCGCGGCTGGGCGGACACGGTACACGGAGCGTGCCGGGTTTGTCTGTCTGTATTTGTCTGTCTGGTGTTTTCCAAAGCGCGCGATGACCCGTGTGGATCATGTGTCAGGCCTGGAATAGCCCTGCTGGAGCAGGGAGCCTGTCTACAGGTTTAGCAGGGATATTTATAAATGCCTGGTTTTGTGGCTGTTCTGAGAGCATAGCGTGTCTCCTCTGAGCTCTGTGTGCACGATGGGGTGATGCTCAGCATGGTCCCAGTGCAGGAATCAGCAACATTTGCCTCCCAAGCTCAGTTTAACCTCTGTGACCAGCAGTGACAGCGCACCTGACTGCAGGAGAGACCAAATCTCTGTCTTTTCCTGCTGCAGTTTAGACAGGGGCTTCCCAGCCCTGTGTGCGTCCCATGCCGCCCTTCCTCCTCCGTCCTCTTCCCGCTGGGGTGCAGGGCTGGGTTCCCACGGGGAGGCTGAGGCAGCTCTGTGTGTGAGGCAGAGAAATTCCCCCGTATCAGTGTCAGCAGAAGAGACAGGCACCAGATTAAATTAACTCCCTCCCAGGGCTTTCAAGGTATTTTTTTTTCCCAAGTGACAACACCTGAGGAATATGCTCAGCAATAGCTCGGCATCCCCAGCACAGGGCTGGACAGGAGGGAGAGATTGAGTCTCCCTATTTCTGCAGGCTCCCAGCCACCAGCACTTTAACCCTCTGCTCACAGATGTTTTCAGCAGCCCTGCGTGGAGCAGGAGAAACAGGGAGGCTGTCGAGCGGGGAGGTGATGGCTATAGCCGAGCTGAAGCAGTGACAAGGGTTATCTGGCCGGCTGATGGCAGGTGGGCTGAGATTTTCCACATGCCTCGGAGCCGGGTGGCGGGATGAGGGCAGGCAGATAGGGACGGGGTGCTGAGTTCTGCGATAGCGTGAGAATGCGACCGCGCAGCCGGCGATCGGACGGGAGGTGGTGGGTGTCGGTGATGCGGAAGCATCTGTGCACCTTCCTGGGCTGCTGCAGCCCCAAATGGTACCTGAGCCATGGGGTTGTGGTTTATGGGCAGGGTCAGGGTGCCTGAGGAGCGGATGAGCTCTTCTTCCAGCTAGGAGCATCATTGCAGACGAGGGGTAGGTTGCTGGAGGGTGTGATTCAGAAATAAATCGACATGTGTTATTTTCCTGTGATTCGTAACAGGGAGATTATGAGCAAAGTCTCCTTGGGATTTCTGGCACTTGCTGGGCCAAGCGTTGTCCTCATCCCTGGCCAGCCTGTCATACGGGCACTGCCTGGATGCAGCGTTCATCTAGAGGATTTTGAGAACTCTGGATATAAAGTGTGAAGAAAGTGCAGAATTTTTCTTATTATCTTAGAAAGCAAATAACCACCTTTCATTTAGCACATAAGCTCTCCGGTGCATTTTGGATGAGACTTTTAAAGATACCTGGACGCCTGACTCCCAGGGTTACCTGTACAAATGCTGACCTCTGTAACTGAGTGTTTGCACGGGCAAATATCACTGGCACCAAGAGACGTGTCTGTTCTGCTTCTTGGTGCAATATTCATCTTCTCCACTTCTCTGTCCACAGGGGATTTCCAGCCTATTTGCACAGGAATAATCCTGTTTCTTGAGCGTGTGGGTGGTGTGGAGCCGCGACAGCCCATTGCGCTTGGAAGGTAACTCGGCGATGGCAGCCGGGGTGGGTCTGGCTCAGGCGGCTGCCGCAGCAGGATGCTCCTTCGGGCCAGAGGAGCTGAGATGAACGGTGTCTCCGAGCGGTGCTTGAGGCTTAGATCCACACAGCTGCAGCTCAGGGGCTATAGAGAGATCATGCAGACCTGTAAACGGGAGCTGTGAGCACAGATGGGATGTTCTCAGGGGCTCTTTGGTGCGTGGGAGATGTCTCGGAGGGTTCACCCCCGCTGCGATGGGGAGCGGGGAGGCTGGTGGGACGTGCACAGGTGAAGCAATGGAGCACAATGTGCCGCGGCAGGAGGGAGGGCAGTTCTTCCCTGTCCCCTGCAGGAGGACTCCCCAGGGCCTGGCATGAGCCTTGCTCCCCCCATCCCACCATGCCCGCTCCCCAGGGCCGGTACCTGTGCTGCTGATCAGCCCCGCGGCTCGGGGACACCGGCATCGCCTGTCACCTGCTGTCAGCGCGGGATCTGCGATGCTGGATGACAGGGCAGAAACGTGCGGAATTGAGGCCATGCTCGGTGCTGGGTGCAGGGGGATGGGAATTCGTTAGCAGCGCCGTGTCTCTTTTAATCAGGAGGCAGGTGCTGCTTCTCCTTGGGTTCAGGGATGGGGTGAGCGATGGAAGTTGCTGCAGGGATGGACCTTGAGGAGGAGGGAGCATGGGGCTGGTGATGCTTGAAAGATCCCCACACCAGGGAGATGTGGGTGCTGTTTAGGGTGTCCTAGCAGGGGTGAGATGTTGCAGAACAGACAAATTGGGAAGATAACCAGGGAAAGCCCCTTGTGGGGAAGCCCCTGAGCGATGCCCAGCGTTGGAGCATGCAAAGCCAGGCGGCACAGCAATACCTGCAGCCATGGGGAGGGGAGGATGCCGTGATCTTCTCCAGCTCTGCCTGTCTGATATTGAAATGTGAATTGTAATGCCAAAAAACTACATTTCCCAGTTTCCCTTGCAGCCCAGGGGAATAAGCAATTGGAAGATTTAAATAGACCAGGCCAGAAGCAACCAACCTTTGGCATGAAGCTTTTCCCTCCTCTTCTTCCAATCTATTGGCTGTTTAACCTTTTTCCCTGGCACTGGAGTGGCTGCCAAGCCTGGCATTAATTTTCCTTCCAAGCTTGCAAGGCCCATGAAGTAAACAGCCATGTGCATTCCTTACTCTATATTTAACAGCAGCAGACTGTGCTGGGGGCAACTGCAACAGAGGGGAACCTTTGTAGCTTCCCAAATTCCCGGCTCGCGAGGGTGGGAGTGGGGGGAAGCTTTCTGCAGGGAGAAGAAGGATTTCTCTCCTCCGACGGTATTCACAAAGCAGGTTACGTTAGAGACTGCAATGCCATCATCCCAGCCGCGGTCCAGGGCAAGAGACAGGAACAATGTCCTCAACAGGGCTGAGTTCCTCTCCCTGAACCAGCCCTTGAAGGGGAACCAGGAGAGCAGGAGCTCCGGCAGAAAGCAGAGCAGCCAAGCCGGGGCAGCCGGTGCCCAGAACAACAACGCCAAGGAGCGCAGGCAGTCGCAGCAGCTGCCCGAAGAGGACTGCATGCAGCTCAACCCCTCCTTCAAGGGAATCGCCTTCAACTCCTTGCTGGCCATCGATATCTGCATGTCCAAGAGGCTGGGAGTGTGCGCCAACAGAGCCTCCTCCTGGGGTGGTGCCCGCTCCATGATTAACCTCCTGGGGATAACGGGGCACGGGATCCCCTGGATCGCAGGGACCCTCATCTGCCTGGTGAAGAGCAGCACGCTGGCAGGCCAGGAGGTCCTCATGAACCTGCTGCTAGGTGAGTGGCAAACCTCCCTCCCTGCCCGGAAAGCCCAGCCCTGGTCACAAGGGACAGCAGCACCAGGACTCCTCCTCTGAGCGCTCCCAGGCACCGGCGCGGCTGGGAAGCAGGGAGTGACCTTTAGGGTGGATGCTGCACTTATCGGTCGTCTGGGTCCTGGGTACCGTGGTTGATGGGTGTAGCATGAAGTTGTCTAAGAGGGGTGGAGTGATCGTGATAGGTGGTGACACTCACAAAGTAGGGGCAGGTCCCTGGTCCTGCATGGGGCAGGGTTGTCCAGTCAGCCCAAGGAAGTGTCTGTGATGTGCAGGTGGATACCACCAGTGATGTCTTTTATTTAATCGCTGGTCACCTGCCTTGGTGGTTCAATAGGTGGGAGAAACATAAAGGTTTTAATCTTTGATCTGTGGATCAGAGCCTGAGGATATCCTTGAGAAAAAAAGATTTCCATCCCTTTGCCACCGGCTTGCGCAGACCCTGGCTCCACATTTCAGCTGCCGTGTGATGGAGTCCTGTCTCCTTCCCTGCTGTGGTTTGATCTTGCATCCTCCTTCCCCTGAGGCCATTTCTTGCTGCTGTCCCCATTTCCATGTGCTAATTTGACCCGGAGTCCGTGCAGATCTGGGATCTCTCTAGTTCTCCTTTCCTGTGTGGTGGTTCTTGTTTCTGGAGGTTGGGATGTGTTAAAGGAGGTGCCTTCTCAGTTGAGCAGGTCCCATCCCACCCAAGGGCACCGATGTTCCACCAGTGACCAGGCTGAGCCCCAGGCGTGACTTGCCTTAGACCCTTGTACCTGAGGACCTTGCTATTTCTCTTCTGCCTTTGTCATGGGGCCCAGTTATCATGTTGTTCCTTGTGACTAATTACTGTCTCATCTGGCTGTCATCCACCCTCGTGTTTCACCCTCCCCAAAAAAACAGTGATCAGCGCTACCTCTTCTGGTTGGTAAGATAAGCTGAAAACATTGGTGTTAGGCCTTTGCTTCTCAGCGAGCCTTTTGGGGGGACATAGGGACGTATTATTTCAGAGGCACCTCAGGAAAGGGACGTCCTGTCCACACGGGCTGACTGTGATGGGATGCGGTTTCTGCGTCGTGGTCCCAGGTGTTTTTCCACAAGTTCATCCTTCAGAGAGCGGGAAGATTGCACCAAACCGGGTTGAAAAGCACAGTGGTAGCTGCCTTTTCTCCCTTCTGCCGTTGAAAGAGACTGTCCTCGTGCTCTGACATCTAATGAAGGGAGGCCGTGGCGGGGAGGAAGCCAGAATAGCATCGGCGTGATGCAGAGCCCGCCAACGTCAGCAGTTCTTCCAGGGGCTCCTCGCTGCGCGGGGTCAACCTCTCACTGAGAAAAGCAGCTTCCATTTGAAAGGGCACGAGGATGAAATAGTAGGTGACTAACATCAGCCAGCACAGTTTCCAGATATCTCTTGACCCAAGAGCCTTTGGTGGTTTTGGAGCCTGAAAACTGACCTCTTTGACTCCAAATTATTTGAGATCCTTATAAAGAGCTAATGCCGCTTTTGGCTTAAAAACAAGAAAGGTTTTCTCACCCTTCTGTTGACATGTGAGGAGGCCAAATGCAAAGCCATCTCTGGGTCGCATTGAAACTTTGAGTATCGGTGGTCTCTGGGAGAGCTCAGCCCTGCACCATTACCTGCATCTCCACGTCTCCTGAGCTCAAACGTGGTGCCTGGAGACAACACAGGGTGTTTCTGAAGTCTTGCTTCCTTCCCTGGACACATTAGTCATGTCCCTCTCCTCCACCTGCCAAAAAAACCCCAACCAAATAGTTAGATTTTGTGAAGGAGTAGTTTGCAGGGTGACTTGACAGCCCTGTAGGTCTGGTGGTCTCAAAAGTGCTCAGTTTTGTCCCCCAAGTAGACAACAGTGACTGGTGGGACTGGCCAAGGTGCCCTGAGCCTCTCTGGTCAGACCTCCTTCAGGAGGATTTGTGTCAGCCCAAGAGCAGACGTCTGCTGTGAGCGTGGCCTTGGTTTGATATTTAAGATTGCAGTCAGGATCTCCGAATATCCGAGTAGCTGCTGCTGCAATGCCTGCATTGCTGATGGAGGAAAGACTCCTGGGCAGGAGGGGCTGGTGGACCTCAACAGATCCCATGAGAAGTGGGGTCTCAGGAGCGAGTAGGAAGGGTATGGCATGACCGCTGCATCCTTGGTCTCTCTCACTGCTGTTTTCCCGTGGTTCAAATCCTTCAGGATGTGGTGTAAAGCCCTCCTGGGTAGGGCCAGGTCAAAGGGAATGGAACCTCCTGGTGCCTCCCTTGTCCTCTGGAAAGGGAAGTGGGGAATTTGGGGTTCTCTATGGTACCCCTAACTTACCTCCCCTGGCTGTCCTCCCTTCCCCCCCTGCTTGCTGAGGGTTTGACACATCAAGCAGAATTTCTGATGCAGTCTCTGGGCAGGGAGCCAGCCCATCGCAGAGCGCTTGTTTAGGATTTGCAATCAGGCTTTCAAGGCGAGGAGACAGGAGACGACTGAAATGGGACCGGGAACCTGGCAGAAGCACCACTGCAGATGGGGGGGGCCCTTGTGCCCGAGGAGCTCTTGGCCAAAACACACAGGAGCATTTAGGGTGAGGGCGTCTGACCCTGGGATGCTCCATCCATCCCGACTGCAGTTGTTGATTAGCAACCCCAAGCAATGTTTTCCCCTCCGTGTTTGTCATCTGTGATGGAATTTATCGATTCTCCTCATGGTGATCTTTTCCAGCAGATGCCAAACAGCCAGAGAAGCGAAGCGCACTCGCAGCCTGTTACTGAAAAGATGGCAGAAATCAGAAATCTGTGCCCATTGGAAAAATCCCTGTGCCAGAATGTGCTTTCAGGAAGACTATCTCAGCATCGTCAGCTACTGAAGAGTCAGGAAGAAAGTTTGCATCCCCTGGCCAAATTGAGAAAATCATAACTCAGGAAACCCCCTAATTTTAGAGATCATTTTATTAATCTACTGCTGTTGGAAGTTTTAGTACTGTTCAAGCTTTTCCCTGCAATCATAAGGATTTAATGAAAACTGAGGTGCTTAGAGAATCATCTGAACCTTGCAATCAGGCTGTCATTGGGAAAACAGACAAAACTTACCCCAAAATTCCCAGATCTGCTCCAGAACCAGACAGAAACTCCATTAAACCCTGGGGGAAGCAATACCTCGGTTTCTGGTTCTGATCCATCTGCTGCGGATGTGGATCCAAATTTAGTGATTCATTGACTGCAAAGCCAGCAAAGAACATTTGGATCATTGATCTAACCCACGGCAAAATACAGGCTGTAGCACATCCCTTAATTTATTCCTGTTCAATTTGTTAAGGGAAAAAAACCAAACAATCTAATGTACAATTACAAGTGAGGGTGAACTTGTCAGAACCATTTCTATATTACTGCAGTGGCAGGTATTCTCACAAGCACCTTGCTTTTAGTTGGACTCTCCTCTTCCCTCCATTGTGTCTGCATCCCCTTGTCTCTCCAGCTGAATAGCTCTTTTAGCCCTCATCTCTTCTGCCTTTCAATATTTTGGATGGTGCTCAAGCCATTTCTTCACCTCCTATTTATTAAGCTAAACAGACTGATCTCATTAGGCTGATGGTCGTTCCAGGTCCAGGCACCTTCTCAGTGAGATGGGGATGGAACGTGGTCATCTACCCAAAGTGGTCACTCTGAAGTCCACCTATTGTGTTTAGAGCCAAATCTCCACCCAATGCGGTGAACCTTGTTTAATTTGCTGCAGTCCAGCCTTTGCTGTCAGAGCATGTCTGCTTGGTTAACCCTTGCACATGAAATGCCTGTTTGTGCTCAGTTTGGAATACCAGCCATTAACTGGTTTTGCTTTGGTCATGGCTTTCTGAAATAGGTATTCAGACTGGGAGAAGAGAAAGCCCCGGTCTTCTCTTTGGCAGTCGCAGTCCTGTCTTGGTGACACAGGTTCCAGTCCTCATCCATCTCCAGCTGGATCCGCATCCGACTTCCGAGGGCTGGGTTTGCTTTTTGGTGCTGTCACCAAGCATTTATTGCCATCATGTAAAATGGTGCTGTGGGGTGTGGACGTATCATTGTGAGCAGTGTGGCGAACTTGGGATAGGTGGCTTGTCACCCAAGGAGGGGACCGCAGGGTCACTTCTCCACTCCAAGGGTCAGCAGGAAGGTGGTTCTTGCTCTCTCCAGCCTTCTCCGTGAGTACTGACCTGGCTTTAGTCGAACCGGGAATGAAGCCATGATATTCTGAGGTGCAGTCCCCTGCAGACTTGTGACTTTATCCTGAGCCATATATATATTTACTTTAAAATATATATATATATATATTTATAAATACATTTATCAGCCAGGACTCTGCAGTCTTGCCCCAGCAGCTTCCAAGCAAGACCAAATTGGCAGGGAAGTGGTGGGTTAGGAAGGAAAGAGAGTGAGAAATGCCTTTGCCAGACCCCTCAGGACCCACTGACCCTGCATCATGGAGGTGCTTCAGGTGTGGTCATGCCTTTCTTTGGAGTCCGTGTGGTGCAAATCCACATAGTATAGCCCATTACTGGTAAAGGTCAGTGGGTGGAGGAGATGTCCAGGCAGTGCAGACAAGCTGGTCCTGTCGAGCCCTAGTGCTCAGCAGCCCAGACCCAGCAGAGCGGCCGAGGAGCTGCACAACAGATACATCAGAACTTGCTAAGCCAAGAGCCCCAGAGATGGTTTGGGGCCAGATGTGCCTATTTTTTTCCCCTTTCATTTCCTCCCTGTGAGGCTAGGCTAGGGATCTTCTGAGCCAGGTGTTTCTGAGGTGGTGTTTTGGCAGGAGAGGGGAGAGCACCTCGGACGCTGGCACCCTGTGAGAACCATCCCCTCCTTGTAAAACCTGGCACCTGGAGGAGGTTCAGCCCCTGTCCTGCTTCCATCCCAGCCCACCCAGTGCCCACTGGGATCCCAGCAAGTTTGCAGCACCTCTGCCCAGTGAGGTGGAAATGTTTAAATGTCAAGTAACCCAACATGACTGACCCATGGTGGGTGCCAGGCAGAGGAAACAACACAGACACCTGCTCCCTGCATCCAGCATCTCGACACAGGGCCAGCCTGGCATTAAATATTCCCCTTCATCATATCAGGCTGCTAATCTGCCTCTTTTCCTGCCCAGATACAGCAGTTAAAGTCCCTGGTCCTTTGGTGGGTGCTGTCCTCAGCCTTCATCCCCTCACAGCTGATGAGATCAGGCATCTCTGAACAGCCAGCGACGCCTGGCTCTGCCAGCTTCCCTCCCCCCTTCCCTTCCTCGCCTGCTTCCTCTATAGCAAATATATATATAAATATATATATACTGCTCACTGCAGGGCAGGCTGGCAAATCTGCAGTGTCCCTTCAGATAAAGGACAGTAATGACAAGCTGGGACCATTTGGCTGTGGCTGGAGCTGGCAGGGGGTATTTCCAGGGATCCGTATCAGATCCATGGTCTGCTCAGCCCCTTGGTACGGGTCAGCAGCGAGGAGCTCAGGCTCTGGCCGGCTGTTTGGTGCTGAGGATGCTGCAAACCCTGCAGCCATCAGCGTGCAGCCCTTGGGGGAACTGCAGTCAGCTGAAATCTCAGTGAAATGTTCCACTGCCTGAATGCAGAGTGAAAGAGAAAAGAAGTGCGAGGCTTGTTGAATGGGAAGAGGGGGAATAAACATGGGAAATGAGTCATCCTGCTGTCTGTCACGCCAGGAACTGCTTCCCAGTGCCCCTGCCTGCAGCCCAAAGGGGACAGTGGCTGTTTCACTGGGGCAGAGCCAGTGCTGCTGGGGAAGCTGAGCCAGGCTCTGGCCCGAAGGGAAATCCCGAGCAATGGGTGAGCGTGTTTGCAGCTAATGCGCTTTGACAGGAGCAGGGGTTGGGAAGAGGAAGGTGGAGAAGCGTCGGGCGGCGAGGTGAGTCAGAGGAAGGAGCAGAGCCCATGGGGTGTCCCGCTACCCCCAGGCTGGGTGGAGGATGGGGATGGGAGAGGGGAATCAGATGAACTTTCTGTATTCCCTCCCCTTGGAAGAAAGCTCCTTGTTTTCACCTGGAATGCAGTTCTGGTCTTGCTCTCCGTTTCTGTCTATCCAGGGATGCTGTCAGACCTAACTGAGCTGGGTCTAACGCACCATGAGTTGTGATGGTTGGAGTCTCTCTGAACACCGCAGAATCTGATTTACATTATTGAAGGCAGTGGAGTGTAAACGCAAGCCTAAGCAGCCCTGAGTCTGAGCAAGGAGCCCAGCTTCTGTGGGCTGGGAGATGCTGTTGCTCATCAGCCCAAGGCAGTTTTGTTCCTCCAGCTCATCCCGTATGGTGCCGTTGTCCTTGTGCGTGTTGCCACGCGTGGTTCAGGGATGTGCTGATGTTACCTGCGCTCTGCCATAGCAGACAGGGGCTTTGCAACCTGTTGGAGGCCTTCTGGGAGGCAGCTGAGCCATCCTGGGGCTCAGCTCCTTTCCTCCATCAGCACAAGCTCTTCTCCCTGTGCTCACCCTCTCGTCTGTGTCTCGTCCCCCAGCCACGCAGCCCCGCTCAGTCATTGATGCTGAGATACAAATTGCCCAGCTCCCAAGGGCACGGTATTTCCAAGGGGAGAGCTCCAGGCAGCCTGTGTTTGCATTCAGGGCTGTTTCTAATCATCTAGGATATAGCTGGTCTATTTTTAGCTGGGTGTTTTGTTGGTTTACTTAATTGCACAATGCTGCTTTCCACCATTTTTTCACCTCCCCATGGCCACTTACCCCACTCCGCTGCTTGTTGAGCCAAAAAATAACCTCCCCCCAAAACACTGCAGTGTCTGATTCATTGGTTCTTCAGTGTGTCGTGCCATCTGTGCCTTTTGTCAGCTCTTACACCTAATAGTACCACATTTGGGGAAGAAAATGGAGTAGAGGAGTGCACTTCCAGACGAATGGAGCTCTTCTAGCTGCCACCAACTCCACCGGAGAGTGAAGATGCTTTTGAAACCTGCATCTTTCATTAATGTCAACTAGTCGAGGCTGCAAACGCCTCATTTTCCAGGTCAGAGAGCCCAATGCCTGTGGGAGATTTGGGAAGTTCAGAAACAGTAGGAGGGGGCACGTAAGTAAGAAGAAAAAAAAAGAAAACAAATTTGAATTCTAATTATGGAGAAACTGTTTCCTGGGAATGGTGATGTTTGTCCAAGGTTCAGTCCTGAGCGAGGCTGGCTAAGCTGGGACATACAGGACGTTCAGAGCCAGCCATGGCCATACCCATGGTGCCGGGAGCTGTGACAGGGAGCACGGGCCATCTCAGCGGGGCTGGTGTGGCCTCCAGCACGGTGACGCCAGGTCAGAGCAGGCTGCAGGCTCTGAAACCCAGGCACTGAGTTATTGCCAGCTTGTCGCTGCGTTAACATTGTGCTGGGGTTTGGCAGAGCGGGGTTGTTTGATGCACATCTGCTCCCACGCTTGGGTGCCTCCTGAGCCCACAGGATGGGCTCGCGCTTCGTTCCTGGGCATTTACCTCCCCCTTTTGCTGTCCCCATGGCGCTGGGAAGCCGAGTCCAGCGTATGGCTCTGTCTCTGATCCCATCTCCCAGGCCGGGCTCTGGAGGGCCGCGTCTCATCCCAGCAGCCCCGTGTGTGTGAAGTCATGTGAATCGTGGCTGCAGGAGCAGATAAGGCCAAGGGCTTTTTTGGCTTTCTCCTTTTTTTCCCTCCCCCCCTTGCCCCCAGCGCTGTACCCAGGTTGTTTTTCAGCTGCGGTTTTGATAACATGTTTATATAAACATCTCAGCGGAAATCTGCCTCCATCCCTGGAGATGCTGCCTGGCTCTGATGCCCCCTAGGATGCTCAGCCTCTTTCAGCCCCAACTCCGGAAGGGACGGCAGCAGAGATGGCACCTCGGGCACTGGGACAGAAAGGACCTTACAGTGACAGGGGACGTCCAACCGTTTTGACTTCCCCTAAATAAGAGCTTTGGGGTTTGGCTTGGTTCTGCTGCGGCGATGCTTCGGGTTCGTCCTTGCGCGCAGGGCTCGCCTCTCCCCTCGCCTCCACTCCTAATGGGCTCCTAACATTTGGTGGTAGCAGCAAGGCAGATATTTGTTTTCCTTTTTGTATTAATAGATATAAAATGTCTGCCCAGGGGGCTCACTTGCAGCTCATTTACTGTGCATCTGATGCCAGATGTTGGCTATTTACAATACCAAGGTGATCTCTGATGCTAAAATTGTCACAGGCAGACAAGACTTGCTCTTTGGGTTTGCGCTTTAAGGAAGTTTTAATGGTAATAGAGCTTTTTTGCGATCAGATGGTTTTGCAGTGGAAATCTGAAGGATTGTTTCCCTTAACAGCCAGGTCAAAGGGGAAATCCTGGATATTTTTGAGAAAAATGTGATAGGAGCAGTGGGCAAGAGCTAATCCTTCCTTTGCTCTTTTAAATCCAGTGCTACCTGGATATTAAATCCAATGCTGCTCGTGTTTTAAATCCAATCTTACCTGGATCTGGGGAAGGGCACGGTGAAAAAATGCTTAAAATTAAAATTTCTTGCTCCTTGCATCTCAGCCCTCGGTCAGGCATCTGCCGTCTCTGCAGGCTCCCTTCGGTGGTCTCTTCCAGGGCTATATTTCCTCCAGCCTTCAGTCTGAAAGGTTTTGCACATCTCTGTGTTAGGGAAGGGCAGACTGAAGGTGACGATGCTGGTTTGCAGGTGGCTGTGGCTGTGCTGCAGGTGCAAAGCTGAGGGGTTTGGGATGCACGGGTAGCCAGCAGGTGCATTTCCCAGAGACACCCCCTGCAGCTGGACCTACCAAGGATGCCTAGAAGAAAGTTAACCCCTTAGCTGCAGAATGCTGGTGTAGAATCACAGAATCATTTTGGTTGGACGAGACCCTCAAGCTCATCAAGTCCAACTGTTCCCCCACCCCTGGCACTACCCCATGTCCCTGAGAACCTCATCTGTGCGTCTGTTCGACCCCTCCAGGGATGGTGACTCCACCACTGGAGCAGCCTGTTCCAATGTACCACAAGCCTTTCTGGGAAGAAATTTTTCCTAATATCCAATGTGAACCTCTCCTGGCACAACTTGAGGCTGTTTCCTCTTGTCCTATCGCTTGTTACTTGGGACAAGAGACCAAGACCCTCCATGCTCCAACCTCCTGGTTACAACCTGGATGTGCCCACCTGAGGAGGGAGGATTTGGTTTGCGTTGAGGGGAAAAGGCAGGCGAGCCCAAGTCCAAGCGGGGATGTAGATCAAGGAGTTACAAAGAAAGAGGGCCTGGGCTGGGGCTGCTGGGCGACAGCAGCGTCTGTAGCTGCTTCTGCAGGATGGGCTGGCGGCAGCGCTGGCGGCAGCGATGCTCCCTGCTGATTCACTCTGGCAGCGCCTGCCCGCCGGCAGCAGCGGCAGCAGCAGCAGGAGAGGGCAGGGGTGCAGCGCAGCTCCCCCAGGGATTTGCAGGGGCTTTGCTGAGACCCAGAGCTGGGCAAGGGCCGTGGGACCCCCCCAGTGCCTCAGGGGTCAGGGCAGGGCAGGCTGTGCGGGCTCTTTCATAGAGAAGTTGCTCCATGGAGGGAACAGAAAGTGCAGGGGGAAGTGTCAGAAAAAAGCACCAGAGTGATCTTTGGTTGTTTTTTTCTTCTTTTCTTTTAACGGCAAATTAACCCGTGGTTCTAATGCTGTCATGCCTTCAGATCTTGAAATGTGGGCAAACGAGGCTTTCTGCTTTCTGTGCATCATCTGACAAAAATCAAACCTAGCAGTACTGAAGGCCCATTTTATTAATCTTCTGAATGAAAGGATTACTAAACCAGCTCTTTGGTTTGTTCTCCATGCACACAAGCCTGCATCCCTCAAGTTGCCCTGAAATCACCTTTGACCAGAAAAAAATTTGTAAGAACAAAATACTGACTGGCAATGGTGAGCACCATGTGTCACTAAAGCACATGATGCTTGTGCTACTGATCTATGGGTGGATTTGGTGGGCAGGGGTCTGTAGTGGGTGTATTTAACGCCATGGGGGGGACACTGAGGATTTTTGGGGTGTCCAGGCTGGTTCCCGAGTCCTGGCTGGGCTCCTCGGCAGTGCAATAAGCTGCTGATTTCAGCAGGAGCAGCTTAGGCCAGAGTCTTCTCTTGGCAGCGTTGGTGTAGCAAATGAATGCGTGAGTCCGGGTTCCTGAGATCGCACCCCAGAGCTTCAGCTCTCACCCACCTCCCTTCAAGGGGAGATGGGACTGGCGGGCAATGCAGCTGGTAAGCTCTGAAAATCAGCTCCTGAAGCACTTTGCTGAATCGGGGCCACAGGGGGGGTCACCTTGGTGGGGGTGAGGAGCTGGGTTGGGGGTGATTTAGGAAGCCCAGTGTGAGCAGAGCCCCATAACAGCCGGCGGCTCCTGCACTTCGTCACCCTCAGTGGCTGCAAGCGTTTGGTCTTACCGGGAAACCACGGTGGGTGGCTGCTCCAGGGCTCTGCAGCCCCTGTTTGAAATCCCTCCCTCCCTTTCTCCCCCCAGCCAGCCCCTTAAAAACATTAGGAAATCTTAAAATGTGGAGAACTGCTCTGCTGAGTGCTGGGGTCAGATGCCACCTGTGAACCTTTCCTTCACGTCACCCTCCTGCTTCTTGTATTTAACCTGGAGCCCCACTGCTGCCTGTGCCATCAAGGAGCTGGTGCCCACATCTTTTCTTCTGCTCCGTGTCCCCTCTGTGGCTCTGAGAGCTCTGGGGTGGCTCAGGCAGGACCTGGTAGGCAGGAGGTCCAGGGAGGTCCTGCTGTCCCCCTTCCCCACGCAAGATGCCCTTCAGATGGGGAAGAAAAACAGCTTTCCCATAAGGAGAGAGCGTGGCCAGGGTAAATATCAGCTCCTTGACACAGCACTGCCAGGGCTGGCTGTGCAGAGGTGGCAGCTGCAGGAGGCGGGCAAGGAGAGCTGCCGTGACAGCTCCTCGTGTCCCAGCTCCCTCCAGGTGCCAAGCAGGCAGGAGGAGCCGCCTGCCCCCAGTGTGCCGTCTCGTTTCCCATCCATCCTCCTGAAACCTCGTCAGCTCTCAAGGAAAGGTCTTTATCAGGGCCCAGGCAACTCGTGTTCCTGTGCTGGTGATGGTCTGTGTTTCCTTGCCATTGCTTGCGAGGAGCTGAAATCAGCACTCTGACTAATTAGGAGGGCTGGGGAAGAGCAGATGAGGAGATGAAAGCAAAACAAAATCAATGCTAGGAAAGTGAAATGACAGTTCCTAATGGCTGGAGCAAAGGGGATGGGATGAACAGGAGGATGATGAAGACAAGTGCTGATGGGTTTCATTCCCAAAGCAGTTAGGGAAGAAAGGTGATTTGGTGTTGATACCTGCAGCAAAAGCTCTTTTTCTTAATTATATGGCTTTTCCCTTGGCTGACTGTCTCTTAATGCTTATGGTAGTGGAATCTGCCTGTGTAGCGTGGTCCCGCTGGCTGGCTCAGGGCAGGAGGGATGAGGTGAGCTTAGGAGAGGACGAGGCATGGCACCAGAAAGTGCTGTGGGACACCTTTTCTTCGGTGCTTTGAGGGCCAAAAGAGTTTCAGTTTTAGCTTTGCCAGTTGTTCTCTTCCTGCCCAGGTGGGTTGCTTGCCTCTGTGGTTTGGGTTTCTCCTCCGTGAGACAGCGATAATGGCATTTGCCTTCTCCATGTGTGAACTGGGAGTATTAATTAACATTTGGGTGGTGATCTGAGGATGAGGGTTTGCATGCAGCTGAACTGCGGACACCTGCCTGGAACTGAACCCAAACTTTTATTTAAAGGCACCGACAATAATTGAATGTTCTGCCATGGAAACTGCCCTCGACTTTGCTTCTGTCTCTGACCTTTCCCTCCCCATCTGTCTTTTTGTAGCCCTGCTCCTGGACATCATGATTGTGGCTGGTTTGCAGAAGCTGGCCAAGCGGAAGGGCCCGTACGACATCACCCCCGGCTTGTTGGACTACCTGACCATGGACACCTACGCGTTCCCAGCTGGGCACGCCAGCCGAGCAGCCATGCTCTCCAAGTTCTTCCTCAACCACCTGGTCCTGGCCATCCCTCTCCGGATCCTGCTGGTCCTCTGGGCCCTCTGCGTGGGCTTTTCCCGCGTCATGATCGGACGGCACCACATCACAGATGTCCTGTCTGGCTTTGTCTTTGGCTACTTGCAGTTCAGGCTGGTGGAGTTGATATGGATGTCCTCCAACACGTGTCAGATGTTGATATCCATCTGGTGAACATGGGAGACTTGTCGCCTTTCCACTGGAAACTAGCAGATACTTTGTCTCCCTCCCAGTGTTTTCTACATGTTGTTTGTTGGAAGCAGTTGTAACTTCCATGAGTAGTGGCGTTTTTTAATGTTGCTTCCCCACGTGAAAAAAAAAGATATATATTTCTTGCAATGGATTGGGTTTTAGCAGCCAAGGGCCATACCTGTGTTTTGGCCATATTCTCATACTGTGTTTGGACAGCAACCTAATTAAGCTTTACGGGTGAGAGAAATGAGCTACATGTCTGCTTAGTTTGGGTGGTTCACATCGGCACCTTTAATGTCTTCAGGATGGGCAGCGCCTGAGAGCTTCCTGAGAACATGTTCGTTAACTTTTTTGAGGCTAAATGATTTTGGCCACAGCGCTTTTTCTTTTTGTAAGCCCAGCAGTTGTGTCTTGTACAGGGTCAGGACACTGCCGGCGCTTCAAAGATAATAAATACTCGTAAAAATCCTGCCCTGTTTGGTTCTTATCATGAGGGAAGGGACAAAAGCCAGCTCAGTGTGCCTTTGAGATACATGTTCGACTTGGAGCAGGTCTTGCAGTTTTGCTCACCAAGGGGATGCAAGCGACCACTGAAATGGTTTATTTTGGATGGGGTGGACCTGGGTAGGTGCTCAGGACACTGAGGGTGGCATGTTGAAGACGGCTTTTCATCTGCTGCTCAAAAATCTGGTCTGTGAGGGTGCTGTGGTGGTTTTGATCTGGCAAAGGACAAATACAAGCTGCTCATTTTCATCCTAGTAGGGAGTAACATAACAGGCATTGTGCTGGGTCATGGTGAGTTTGCAAAGAAGGTCTAAATACAGGGCAAAGAGTCTTCTTGGCCATGATTTTATAACTATGCCAAACGATGCTGCAGACGGTAATTTCCCAGGTAAGCCCCTTAGAGCACTGGCTGCTTTCTGGTGGACCCCACAACGTCAATGAGCCCAGGGGAGGAGGCAGGACTGACCATACCCGGCCTCTGCTCGCGTGGTTGGAACCTCCCTACAGAGGGAAATACCAACTGTGTGTCTCACCCTGTGTGAAATGACCTTCCTTGATTGCAAGACTGAGCTGACTGATACCTGTGAACCAGTCTGAGGTTACTGAATACAGAGTTTGATGCCCAGACATGGTGCCGTTCCTTTCCATTACTGACGAGCAGCCACCTTGAAACCTGGCTGATCCTTACCCAGGTGATGGCCATGCTCAATGCGGTGTCTCTGAAATGGGTCACCCCTCATTAACTGTCTAAGAAAAACCTGCATTTTTCACAGAACCTTCTATTTCTGCGTGGTTTCTGTGTCTTTAGAAGAGAGTTTGATCTTTGGCAGGTGATGGTCACTACCACCAGCACCTTCCCTGGTTGGATGCATCCTGCAGAATGAAGGGATCCCATCATTCCTGTCCTCATGTCTATCCCAAGTGAGCAAAATGCACCTGGCTTGCAAGGCCAGGGAGCAACCAGCTGTGGCTTGTGCTCTCATCTATCCCTGCATGTTGGGGAGCTTCTTCCTACCAGAGCTGCTGGTGAGAAGGAGAAGACATTCAGATAACGACTGTTGCAAGCTGCTAACATTTGTTGCTCTTTGATAATTAATAGGAAAAGAAGTTAAACAGACAAATCTTTCCCTAGCAGGCGTCTCCAGCTGGGATGTCAGCGCAGAGCCCTGTGAGCCACTGACTTCTCCAGCTGGGAGGCTGGAGCAGCGTGGTGAGGAGAGCTGCAGTGGCCTTTGGAAACGAGCCTCCCGCTGAGCTGCCAGGGGTGTGCTGGGCAAGGGTCCCGCGGGAAGGGTTGTCACGGCGTGTGTTCAGGAAAGGGGAGAGCTCTGGGTCTTGCCGGTTGTCCCTGCGGGCTGGTGCAGCAGCAGGCAGAGCGGCAGTGGGGTCGGTGCTGCCCCCACCCCTGCTGCTCTCTCTTCAAATGTGGGGAGCAGGGAGATGCTGCTGCCCCTGGCCTCCATCGGGGGGTTCTTTGCCAGCCTCCTTCTCCTGCAAATGTGAAGAAGTGAGCTATGGTGCTTTCTTCTAGGCATTATGACACTTGGCAGAGTTTATCCTCAGCCTGAGGAAGGATGGAGGCAGGTTACTGCAGCTCTGATGGTACCTACGTGTACCTGGAGACAGCACCTGAAGTGGCAGGGTGCAGGGGAAGACTTTGCCCTGATTGCTTTGTGGGAAGCTCTCACTCTGTAGCTCGAGGGTTTAATGAACCTTTGCTAATAGGCTGGATGCATCTACAGCCATGTCCCCGGGTTCAGATCCCCTTGCAGTTGTGTTGTCTTCTGGTGTATCCAGGATGGCTTTGGAGGAGTTACTCTTGGTCTTTGCTGGTGTAATCAGGAGAGCACAGCCTGGAGAAGCTGCTGTGATGGGTGACATCAGCTGGGTTGGTCTCATCCCAGCATGTGGTTGCAAAGCAAGGCAGGAGGGCAAGGAGAGGTGATTTGGGGTGACACACCAGGGTGAGCTGGGGCTCGCAGGATGGGGCTTGCTCCCACATAGGGTTTCTCCTGGGAGCCTTCCTCCTTGGTACCCCCAGAGCCTGCACCCCTTTTCTCCCTCAGAGCAGGGGAGCCCCAGCACTCGTGTGCTCGCTGCAGGGAAGGTTTGGGGAGAATCCCCAAGGTGGGTGTGAATCCGGGTACATAGCCACCATGGAAAGCCCAGCAGAGCCTTGCCTCATCCACGCCCGGCCCTTGTGGCATGGCACCATGCAGCATCCCTCATCCCTCTCTCCCAGCTGCTGCCGCGCCAGAGGTACCGCTCAGAAACAACCAGCATCGCTGAGATGAAAACCAGCTTCTGTCTCTATAGCAACAGCGAGACATGGTGGTACCCACCATGGGGGTGCCTGGCCCGTGTCCCATGGCCCTGCTTGATCCTGTCCCCAGCTTTCAGCCCAAGTAACCCTGCCCCATCTGTCCCACTGTGGGCTCTGCTGGGTGCCAGGAGGCAGATTGGGGGGGTTCAGCCCCCCTGTGCTGCACTCACAGGCGTCCAGAGCTGGATCTGAGTGGTTTGGCTCAGCAGCAAGGAGGGCACAGCAGCAGGAGGGAAAGGACAATCTCTCTGGGCTTTGGGCTTCGATCTGCACAGATGCCGTCTGCCTTCCAGCCCTTGACTCTGCTCGTGAGGAGGAGCGTGGGTGCAGCATGCCTGTCCCCAGAGCCCTGCAACCAGAGGGTGTTCTCCCCACTCGGGCGTTGTCATGTGGCTGTGGGGCAGCAAAAAGCCAAATGGTTAAAACTCCTCCAGGATTTCCCAGAGATGTGAGTGTTTTCTCTGAATCTTCAGATCCTCAAATTAAGCCATGCGAGGCTCAGTGTGAGGCTCAGGGAGGAGTGGTCTTTCCCAAGCCAGGACACATCTCCATCCCAGAACAAGCCCTGTCTGCAGCCAGGCAGCTCTGGGCATCTTCTGACTTCCACTTTGTCTAACAGATGAGGTAAGACAATGTCCTGGAGGAGGCAAGTGCAGCGCATGGGTCCGGGGGCTGCTGCATGGGTCTGTGCAACCAGGAGAGTCCCCGGCTGCGCTGGCGGTGATTTGTTTGTGATTCTGGTGCGCACAGTGACAGGCCCCTCCTCCCCTCGCCCTAATGCTGATTATGCTCAGCAGAAAAAAAAAAGATATTTTAATTTATTAAAAAAAAAAAAAAAAGGGTGCCATTGCAAGTAGCAAATCTGGATTATACCTTTGGGCATATGTGGGAATCACAGCTGGGGTGTTTAGTTCCTCCACCCCCCAACCTAAGCTGTTGTTTTATTCCAACATGCAGTTTTGTGTGTTTGTGGCTGGAACCGTGCTGAAATGAAGGTTGGACAAATCCCTTCCCACACTGGGGCTGTGGGGCCCTCCCTGCCATGGGGCTGCTGAGCGGGATCCTCTCTGCTGTCCCCCAGGAAGGGGTGACTTGGGCCCCGTGTCGCCCTGGGGACAAAGCAGGTGATGGGGAGGGAAGCGCAGACACTGGATTTGAGGACTCGGGGGGAATTAGGAAGGCTGTTACACAAGCTCTCCCTGTGGTAGCACAGGTGTGGCTCTAGTTCAGCCCGTGCTGGGTTTTCTTGGGCAAACGCACTCCTTTTATTCACTGGGGGTGTTTCTGATGGGGGTGAAGGGACCCATGGGTTTACACAGCTCACAGCACCTTGGTGCAGCAGCCCCAGCTCCCAGCACCGCTCCCTGTGGCACCAAATCGTGCAGGACAGCCCCAGCAGCCACAAACTCCCTTCTGCTCAAAGGTTTCTCCCCAGTTAGAGAGAATCATCTATGTGATTTTTGGTTAGGTTTTTGTATTAAAGCAATAATTAACCACATCATTTGCAGGCTAAAAGTTTATGTATTGGGCAAAGCCTAAAGAAATAGGATGGTTCCTCCCTTTCAGACGTGTGTGCTGTCAGAGCAGGTGATGCTGCAGATGGGAGATACATATGTGAGCGCAGATGATGCCGTTCATGTGTGTTTGGCCATCTGAAATAGCGACGTGGCCGGTCCGCGCTGCATGGTGGGAACAGGTGACCAGAGAGGAGTTTTATTCTGTGTCATCCCAAGAATCCCTGGCTGAAGCACTTATTTCTGAATATAGCACTTGATTTAAGGTGGTGCTGAGCACTCTACCCCCCAGGCAGGCAGGGATGGGGTTGCTTCGCTCCCTACCTCGCTGGGGCTCAGAGGCAGCAAAGGTCTCTGCGTTCGTTCCCCAGGACACAAGAGTCAAAGCGGATTAAGGGTCCCTTGACTGATCACATTTATTTCATTATTTGAGTGAAATCCCTTGTAAATACCACCTCCCCCCCACCCCTTCTTATAAAAATAGAAGGCAGGGAAGAATTGGAGATTTAGGAAAAGTTAATCGCAGGAGTCGCTTGAAAACCGTTAACCTCTTGCAGCCCGAGTGAGGCTGAGCAGCTGAGCAGAGTGGGGAGATGCTGCACGGCCTGGGGGGTCCAGTGGTTTCCCCAGCCCCCCCAAAGCAGGGTTTTCTTGGAAAATCCCTGGTTCTTAACAGGGGAGTCCTCTCCCGGCTCGGTGATACTACAGCAGCTTTGCTCACAGCTTGGCCATGGTGAACTGCTAATTGCAGTGTTGGAACAAATTGGCTCAAGTGTCCAGATGACTCCGGGGCACTCGGGGAGGGGGGACACGTCTTGGCATTGTGGGCTCAGGGCCACTTGAAATGCTGATGCTCTTCCCTTTCCAGTGTGGTGACTCTGGGGACCTGGGCACTGCACAGGGATGTCTCCCAGATTAAGTATTTCGAACAAACTTCTAACAGGTGGAGCTGGTGTCCTGTCCCGAAACTGCCCTGTCCTTGCAGAGTCCTCATCCCTGTGATACACCCTTGCTCATGGGACCCCCTCTGACTTTCTCACTTCTCCCAGGACCAGCAGCCTTGTGCAAGATCATCAGTGCCAGAAAGTCAGACCTGCAGAAATTAATTAAAATAAGAGGATGTGAAAAGAAGCTGAGAGCTACTATGATGGATGGTGGCAAAACACTTGCTCAGAGACCAAAGCGCTCTGGGTGTTCAGTGGTGTTTGCTTCCAGCCAAGGAGTCACGCAATAGTTAAACACACTTGATGTGATGGTGATTAAGGAATCAGACCCTGACATCTGGATGCAGGTCCATTGCAAGGAGCTGTGATGCACCCGGCGCTGATGCCCTCTCCCCGCTGGGATTTGCACCTCGGAGCTGCCAACACTTGTTTGTCATGGTTTGCTTCCCCTGGCTGCAAGGGGGTTTTTTATTCGCTTTAAATCCAAAACCTAAAGTTGTATATTAATAGCATGGTAATGCATAGCCTTTGTGTCCAAGCCAGGGGTTATATAAAACACAGATTAATGGGAATCAGCAAAAGAGAGGAGCACGTGGAGGGATGCGGTGAGGATGCCTTGGGAGGGGAGGCAGGAGGGAGCTGGCAGCTCCAGAGGGGAGAGAAGGTGGCTGAGCACATCCAGAGTGCTTCCTGGCAGGATTTGTCCCCGTTATTGTTCTGCAGTCCCCGATTCAGGACATTTCCTGAGCCAGCATTGCTGCGACGTCACGTCTTTGGCCCCTGGGTGATCACAAGAAAGCAGAAAGAGGGTCTGTGAATTTGACTGGAAATGACTGTTGGTTTTTTGTTTGTTCTTTGGTTTGGTTTTGGTTTTTGTTGGTTTTTTTGTTTGGTTGGTTTTTTGTTTTATTACATACATCATTTCTGCACCTGCAAACAAACCACAGGCCAGAAGATAAAGCAACAAGCGGCCATCCAAACGAAAGGCACTTTTTTCACTAGGTTATAAATGAAACCCCCAACGTGGCTTGTTTCCCCTCTCCCGTCTCATAAAGCGAGGTGATGCTTGGGTTAAGAGAGGCTGGGGATTGTCAGAAACTCCTTTCCCTCGTTGGTGATCTCTGGGAGATCGGTGCTGGTTTCCAGGGCCCGCACACACCACCCAGAACAGCAGGGCCCGAGTCTTGGGCAGAAAAGCTCCTCTTGCAGACTCCTCAGCCCAAAACCACTCAAAATGTACTGAAGGGGCAGCAGGGACACTAAACCAAACCCTTCCCTTTGCAGCTCCTCGGACCACGGGCAGAAGAGACGAGCAAGAGGGGGAAAGCAACAGGTTTTTGGGCACCTGCCTCCAATTGTGACTTTCCTTGGGAAAGCACGACCGTCTCGATATCTCTCCATACAGGCAGATTCCTCCCACCGCCGGAGGAAGGCACAGCTGGACACCAACCATCAATCATGTCCCGCCAGGAAGGGCTTCTATGGGTTGCGGGATTCCTGGTGGGGTTACTTTTTTTCAAAGCCTTCTGCAATAACAGCAACCGTTGCCCCGCTTCCTTTCTAGATAACCTTTTTCCTGCTGCCCAACATGCTTATCTGCTGCAGACAGACTGGCAAGATGAACCGGAAAGCTGATACCTTATCTCTCCCTCTCAAGGAGCTTATTTAAGTGCTGGAATGTGTTGCGATGGTAAATGATTGTTAAAACCCAAGTGGGGTACATGGACCTAAGGACAGGTCCTGCTGGGAGGGAGCACCTAGTCAAAAAGGACACTCATGGGACTACAGCCTTTCTGGGATTTTCTGGTTTTTATCTGCTAAAAGATGCATTGCCTAAAGTGCAAAATGTTTCTTTCAAAACCAAAAGGCATGGGCTGGGTTTCTCGATAATCTGTGGGTTAATGCTGCAGGCTGCTCCCACCTCTGCAAGGTTCACCGTATCCCTTCGATACGGCTTTATCTGTGCCTCAGTTTGCTCTTTGCAGCAAATATACTGTTGTGGGTTGGCCTCGCAAGGGGTGCAGCGAGGGTTAACAGTGTGTGATATCACATGGCAAGTGTTCCTCGCTCACCCTTAAATCTGTACTGGTGCGGGAAGCCATAAGATGCTAACACATCCATAAAGGTAAATAGGATTTGAGAGCTATCGGGCTAATTGAAATGAATGGGGCTCGGCTGCTCAGACAGCATGATACAATGAAATGAGACCTCTCTGGGGACACCGAAGTTGAGCAGAGCTTCAGCACTTCACTTATTTCAGCCACTGCAAGTGGCAGCTACAGCAATAGCAATTGCAGACGCCGGGGTTTGAGCACTGGGACAGCAGGGGGCCAGGGACAACCGGTGTGACCAGTGTGATGTCCATAACAGCTGCTGAGGAGGGGTGAGACAGACTTATTTTGGTCCTGTCCTGGGTAGAAAAATAGATGGTGGTGCTGGGTGCCAGCCTGGACAGAACACGCTGCCAGCAAAACAGGGGTGCTGCCCCTCTCCATAAAAAACTGTGTCCCAGTGCACCTGGGGGTAGGATGGAGGAGAGGGGAGCAGGGCCAGCAAAACCACAGGGGAACAACCCCAAACCAGTGAGCTCTAGGTGTGAGTGTCCAGATCCCAGCGCCCAGACCAGTAAGCGATGGGAGCTCATGAAGGGTCCCTACACCCCCCCTGCCCTGACCCCAGCACCCAGGGCCAGGCTTAGACTCGGGATGGCTCTTGCTGCTCCAGCTGCTCTCGCACAGTAGTTGTCAGAGAAACTGTACAGTGGCAGCGCACACGGCTACCATGGGCTGCTGCAGCTGAGAGTTAATCTGTTCCACACCACCAACTGCTTTTCCATAGCGATGCATAAGGAATTGCTATCCCAGAGCAGACCCCAGAGTAGACCTCAGCTCACCTGTGTGACAATGACAAGTGCTTCAACGGCAATGCAGGTTGACGACCCTACAGCAGCCAGGATGGGATGTGATTTCTGGGGAGGTGTGATCCAGTCTTGCTGGAGCTAGAGCTGGCCCACCCCCTGAGGCTTTTTATTCCTTGCAAAACTCTTACAATTAGACACTGTGATGTGCATGTCTGCAAGACCCTCTAAATTCTCTTTACATCTTACAAGGTCCTTGGCTCCATCCCCTTGGATAGCACCAGGCTCCAGCCCCAGTCACAGCCTTTTTGGGGGTTGCAGAGAGGACCCTGCAGGGAAGCAGGACTGACAGTGAAACCCATGGCACTCATTATTCTCCCCACGATGTGATTTGATTATGCTGATTACAAATAGGGCTGGTATAGCCGCTACATCCTGACATAGGTGATCAATGATGTGTGTCTCCCCCAGCCCTCCTTCTTCAATTCCTTTAGGGCAGCTCTCATATTTTGGGGATGTCACAGCTCCAGCCATTGTCCTGCATCCCTGCTGGGCACAGTGACCATCAGGATGGGGCCGGGCTGTCCTGCAGATAGAGCGAGTCTCAAAGGTGCCCAGCTCCGGCTGCAGCCCCCATCCAACTTAGCAGTTGTCCCTGTCAATGTAAAAAGTAGGAATGGGGGGGAACCATCTGAGCTTCTCAGCATCTGTGTCTTGTGATCCTGAAACCCAAGAGCCCCCCCTGACTCAGCAGGTTATTAATAACCCCCTGGCCGCGCTCCTGCTGCAGTGCCTGCCAGCCCTGGCATCGCTGGTCTCTCCTCTGCAGCCGGGCAAGACACACACCCCGGGCAAGGTCAGGGGCTCCTTCCCGCTGGCCCCTGCATCCCATCCTCACCCACAGGGCTGAACAGACATGGTGTGAGGCTCGTGGAGGGACCTGGAGAGACCCCAAGACTCCTGCACCTCCCACCAACACTGGAGAGGCTCCTCATGCTGGTGACATGAGCCTCATTGCACCCTTGTCCCAGGTCATCTGTTTTCTTGTACCCAAACCCAGGCCTGGTCCAGGCTGCAGGGCTGGTGAGTTGATCTTTCTGGACTGTAGCATCAGTAACTGCTACCTGCCCCTTCCCCATGCTGGGACACACTGGGTGTCCCCAGGCTGGTGCAGCCCCTGGTGGTGTTTGGTCCCCACATCTGTTTGGCCAGGATGGGGCCTGCCAGCCACTCGCTTTCCATCTGTCTCTGCTGAACCTCTTCTTTGGTCACAGCCTTTGTCCATGCTCTTCTTCCCAGGATTGTGAGGGTGAAGCCACAGGTCCCTTGAAGACCCTCCAGGTACGTGTGAGACCTAAGAGGAAGAACGGCATATTCTCACCCTCATTTCCCACCACCTCCTCTCCCCCACCTGTCCCCCACATCTTGGCCTTGCAGCAGGTGAAGCGTTTCAGCCCACTGTATCAGACAAAACCCCCTTCTCACCTTCTCGACACCTTGACCTCCTCTCCGAGCGGTGTGTCTGGTACCATCATGCAGCAGGTAAGCTGAGCTGTTCACCCCCAACACGGGCCCTTTGTTCCCGGGGAGAGATGCAGGGGATGGGGCTGGCATCCCCCTGCCTGCGGGATGCAGCTCCCGGGGCTCCCCGGGTACCGGGGGGGACACACTAGCCTGGCCGCCCGGAGCCGGGGGGACACGGAACGGAGCCCGCCCGCCGCCGGCTCCCAGGCTGGATGTGTCGCTCCCTCTAGTGGGGACACCGGAGGATGTCGCCGCCGCCGCCACCCGGGATCCCGGCCCCGGGGGGGCGGCCCCGGGAGCCGCGGGAACGCTGCCCCTCGGACAGGGATGTCCGGACCCGGTTACACCCGTGTTATCCCCGTGGGGAGCTGGGCCCTGTGCACGATGCCCCACGCCAGGTGAAAGCCCCGTGGGAGGTTACACCTCGTGGGAGGTTACACCCTTGAGCTCTTCCCGCAGGACTCCCCAGCAGCGCATGGGGACCGAGGGCCGTTCCTGGCTGGATCTTCTCAGGGCTGAGGGTGCGTTTTGCTGAGCGGAGATACTTGGCGCCCACTGAAATATTTAGGAATTGTGTTAATAATTAAAGAAGAGACTGAACTCAAAAGGGACTTTG
The DNA here is from genome assembly GCF_037038585.1 of Patagioenas fasciata. NCBI lineage: Eukaryota > Metazoa > Chordata > Aves > Columbiformes > Columbidae > Patagioenas > Patagioenas fasciata. Next base: position 7,595,619 of record NC_092539.1, read on the forward strand.
GGTGATCTCATGAGACAGATGGGACAAATCTAGTAATGAGAAAAACTGCTCCCTAAAGCGTGGCATTATTTCATAAATTCTCCAAGAAAAAGGGAATACTGCAACCCTGGAGATGTTCCAAAAAATGTCCTTTGCCTGGGGACTCTGGGAGCGAATCCCGCAGCCCCTGTTTATCCCAAATTACCATTTTTGTCTCTGCATGTGTGCAGGGTTCACACGCTGACCAGGCTGTGATCATCCCATCACAGATCAAAGCCATGTTTGTCAGGGACAGCGAGAGTCTGCTTGCTTACACCAGGGGTTGCAGTTCTACCAGAATCACTTATTCTTATCAGCTTCGTCGCATCCAGGAGCAGCTGATAGTTCCCTTTGGCGAGGCGAAGCGAGATATTTTTGAACTGTGAAAAAACAGCCGTCTCGTAACACATGGAGCAGAGGAGTCAGATGGTTGTGATTGAAGGTTGGAACCATGAACCTAAATGTGTCCATGAACTTAGATTCCTGCCACATCTGTGGTTTCTAAGAGGGTTTCAAGTTGGGAAGCAAAATTATGGGCCAGTTTAAATCTGAACTGAATATTAGACATTGCAAAATCAATTACTTTAAAGTCCCTTAAAGCTCCTTCAATAAATTTGGGGAAAGTGTGGATTCGTCTATCCTTGTTTTCCATGTTGGGGAGGTTTCCCCCTCTCTGCTAGTGTAGGTCTTGTGGTTAATAACAGCCTCAAATATTTGGCTGAGTTTGTCCCCAAAGCAGGCTATGGTTTTCATGATTGGACAGACCAGAGTGAATGAAATGTCATTTTCAAGAGAGAGTGGGGTTTGCTAATAAAATACCTGGATCAGCTCTGTTTGGCCAGGATGGGGCCTGCCAGCCACTCGCTTTCCATCTGTCTCTGCTGAACCTCTTCTTTGGTCACAGCCTTTGCCCATGCTCTTCTTCCCAGGATTGTGAGGGTGAAGCCACAGGTCCCTTGAAGACCCTCCAGGTACGTGTGAGACCTAAGAGGAAGAACGGCATATTCTCACCCTCATTTCCCACCACCTCCTCTCCCCCACCTGTCCCCCACATCTTGGCCTTGCAGCAGGTGAAGCGTTTCAGCCCACTGTATCAGACAAAACCCCCTTCTAACCTTCTCGACACCTTGACCTCCTCTTCGAGCGGTGTGTCCGGGACCACCATGCAGCAGGTAAGCTGAGCTGTTCACCCCCCAACACGGGCCCTTTGTTCCCGGGGAGAGATGCAAGGGATGGGGCTGGCATCCCCCTGTCACAGAAGTCAGACAGGTTGATCTAACACAGCCAAGGGTTGTATTTCTCAGAACTATTCCTTGCGTTTTGAGATACACCTTCTAGCACCCTGTGTCAAATAACTGTCTTGATTTTTGTTTCTTCTGAAAAGGAGGGCTTTGACAGAGCAAACAACTAGAAAAGCAGACACTCCTAGCAGCATTTTTCTGTGCGTTCGGGGAGTGAGCGTTGCATTGAGAAAACAGGTCCTCACCTGGCAAAACTTCAGTACTCGCACCTCCATTTCCATGTTTTCTCCTCTTCTCTGAGTGTGCTGAAAACTCAGCATGTCACCAACAACCTTTGGAGTGTTTTGAAGAACACAAACTGTCACGTTGGGAAAAAGATGCGCGGTGTTGCTTGAGTTTTTCTTGAACCTCTTGCTATTTAGGCAACCAAGGCTGCGCGAGGGCTTGCAAGTGGCTGTTCAAAGAAAGAGTTTGGGCTTTAAAAGCTGTTTTAAGAGCAGCCTTGTTAGCTTCTGAACAGCATGGCCCAAGGAAAAATCACTGAGCGAGGATGAGCAGAAGCCGTAGTGTTGTTTTGCAGTTACAGGGAAAAACTGAAGTCACGGCTGATGAAGTGCCTCCAAAATACTTGCAGTATCAGGCAACTGGTATTTGGTTCTCACTGCAAGCAAAGCTCCGTGCTAAAGCCAGCTGAAAGCAATTCACTTCTCATTGGAAGAATAGCTTCTTCCTTTTAATCAGCTCTGTTTTAAATTATTTCCTTTTTTAGTGCCTTAAATAGTCATTTTGGTTTGTCCTTTAGGCAGCCAGCATTCGCTCACAAAGAATGGCGTGGGTCTGCAGCCTTTAAAAGGACAAACAATAGTCTGGCAAACAGAAACGCTTCAATGGCATCTCAATTTTATACGGAGCCTGACTCCCCATGGGCCACGAAGGAGTAAAGGAAAAGAACAGCCTCTACCTGATCCAGCAGCTACAAGGAGCAATAACTAACTACTTGAATCAGCTCTCATCTGGGAAATTAGGGGGAAAAATAAAGAGCGGGGGTGGAAATAGCAAATAAGACTGCAGCTGGGGCACCCAGGCTCCTCTGCAGTAGGAAGGAACTGGAGTTGATGGCTTTGTCCTGTCTCGATGGTGAGATTTGGTGGAGAGTTAGAAGGGGATCATCTTAACTAAAGCACTTTCTTTCACATTCACCTGTAAAGTAGATCTTTGTACATATAACGGTTCAGCAATCTCAAGGCCAGAGGTGGATTTGGCGCTCTGTAAACTGGCCAGCTATTCCACAAATACCGGCGGGGAAAAAAAAGCCCTAAGAAACTCTGCAACCTCAGTCTGCAAGCAGAGCGAGCAGAATTGCACTGCGTGACACCAGACACGGAAAGCAGATGCACAGAGGGGACCACACCACGCATTAGTGTGAGTTAGCATGAGCGTAGTGTTGCAGTCTTTGCTCTCACTGATCACATTTAACCCAGTTTGGGGTAAAGACCAAGATTCCTGGGTTTTCATACTCTTTTCCCATTGGCAGTATTTCATACTCTATTTCAGCTTAGAGAGGTGAGAGGCTCTAGCTTCCTCTCACATTAGAACGCCTCTTTGTTCTTCTTAAAAACAACTTTATAAAAACATCTCTATTGATACTAGGTGTTAAATAAGAGGAGGAAAAAAACAAACCTTTTATATTTGAGACCCAATGTCCCTTTGTTCTGTTTGAGGTTGAGCTTTCAAAGCCTTTCCTTATATTTGGACAACACAGCATCATACATGGGATTACAGAGAACTGCCAGAGCTACTCATATCTCCTCTCCCACCTCTCATATATGACAGCTCGACTCTATTGATGTTCTTGCTGACTGAGTTTTGGGTCCTAAGGCCCTGTTCACTTCGTTGCAGGCTTGAATTTCCCTGTGGCTGTCTCAGATGAGCTAATGAAGTGAGCACAGGCATGAGGCGTTCTTGATTTAGACACAACTGCATTTGAAATGGATTTTCACACTTCAGGGCACAAACCAGCTCCTACATGTGGGACTAGAAAGACCTGATGGGACTAGAAAGCATATTGTCCGTGGACAGGTTGCTCCACCACTGTCCACTGTGTTTCTCCTGCAGCAGCTGATGTTGGCTGTGGTCTGAGATAGACAGAAAATTACCGTGACCTGACCCGGTAAGGTGAATGCGTATTTTATGTGTGCTGAATGGCCTCTGGATGAGGAACAGAGCAGGATCGCTCTGCTTTTTCCAAAGGGATCGTGGGGTTTTGTGAGGACTGTGGGGGCAGTAAGGCCCTGTCTTGCACTGCAGGCTGCCATTTACAGCTGAGCAAAGTGGCACCGAAATGGCATAAGAGCACTTAGCGTTCAGTTTGCTCCGCTGTAAATCACTCTGCATGGTGCAAGCCACGGGCAGGGATTTATAAATTCAAAGCAAATTTTTGTGGAAGCTGTAGAATGTAATAGTAATTATATTATTTCTAGGAAGCTTTAGACCACAAGACATTTCTGTAGACGCGAATTCTATAGTAGGGCTGTAAGCCCTCTGCAATGGTTATTTTCTGTTTGACGGGATTCTTCATTAGTGGAAGGATGAAGCACACAGCAGGGTTTCTGCTCTCACTTGTAATTAATCCTGGGAAGAGGAAGCAGGACTCTTCCTGCTCAGGATAAGTTGACTTTCTAGTCCAGGGGATAATTTGCTCAGCTCTCTGGAACAGGTCAACAAGCAGAGTGGGCGATCAGTCCTTCCAGAACTGATTCTGTGCATTGAACTTCATCCAAGTGAAACCTGTCCATCAGTCCTTGCCCAAATCTCTTCTTGCCATCAACACTCCTCCCTCTCAGGTGGTTGTGGGTCTAATCCCACCAGCTCTCATCTCATACCAGTTGTTTTGGTTTATACTCAGGTGGTAAGGTCTTTTGAAGAGCAGTACAGGAATTAATCACCTTATGCTGAGGTCTGATGGTGTCCCCATGGACCAGGACACAGTGGAGCCACGCTTTTCCCTTTGGTGGGGACAGACTATGTTCTTTCACTATTCAGATCATGCCCAGCTCTGAATGGAGAAGAAAAGCCCAGCCCCAAAGCATTCCTGAGCCATGAGACTAGCAAAGCTCTGTAGAGCTGGCCTCGGCATGCCACTAGGCAAGGTGGAAAAGCAATGCGTTTGTGGGGGTTGCAGTGTACACACCTGGTAATGAATGTAGAATCCTTTCTTGTTTGCTTACTTTGGCCTTTTGATCTCCACAACAGGTTGCATTAGTTTGTTCTTTAATTGGCGCATCTATTCCCTTGGCCTTGGATTGTTGCCTCGGAGATGCAGAAGAGACCTTGGGAGAACTGCTTACGGCAGCAGCATCTGTGCACAGCGCTGACCTGGCCGAGCCCGCATGAGTCACCTGCAGACGGTTTGGGTTGTTGGTGGCTGCATGAGTCAGTGAAAGCGAGGGGATCCCACACCGCCCAGTCTCCTGAAGGGCAATATTAATGCCTTTGGGTGTTTGTTGTTATTGTGCATCAACAGCGCAGAGTACAAGAAGGTTCACTCTCCTCTTCCTCCTCAGCTGACGTGGGGTGTGAAACAGCGCGGTGTTGCAGAGTGAAATTCGCTGAACGTGAAAAGCAGCAGCCCAAATCTGAGTGACCTGCAGTTTCTCTCACGGAGGACAGTGAGCGTGAGGTTTGTACCGGCAAGCAGCAAGTCAGAAGAGCTATTTGTATGTGTGAGCACGTGTGCACTTGTCTGACCGATGGAGAAATAAGAACTAAACACCCCAGATTGATGCCCCGGCTGCCTGGGGAGTCGGTGTGAGCGGGAGCTTGCTTATGTCAGGAAGGAGGGTGGGCATAAGGACAAAAATGGACAGCATTGGCCTGGTGTCTCTAGGCAGAAAAAACATACTGTGGGAAAGAGGAGATGAGACACCAAAGGGGCAGGAGGAGAGTGTAATACTTCGATATCCAGAAAAGGAGGGGATCTGACAACCAGGTCATGGTTGTCAGCAGTGCTGGTGCGTATCTTGGTAGCTCAGTGCCTGGCAACTTCGATAGCAGCGCAGATCAACTGTAGGAACATCACATATGGTCCAGAAAGCTGTTCATGCATTTCCTCCCTCTCCATTGCTCCTGGTGACTGTTTGAGATCAAACACATCTCTTGAGCAGCGATCCAGGTCTGACACTGTTCCTGTAACCTGGGAAGAGGTGAGGACTGTTCCTGCTGAGGCATTGCCAGCCCCAGGGAAATGTGCTGCAAAATCTCTCTAAAGCCGCCTTCCCTTCATGGGCAAGGACTAGCAGGGTGACAGCACATGACTGGCCCAGGTGCTTGTGCCACATATATATTATGCCATTCTTGCAAACTGCTGGACAGTCCCTAAGAAATCGTCCATAAATACCTGCAGTCTGGGCCTTCCATTGCAAAATATGTCACCAGTAACAGGCACCCATGTGAGTTTGTTACAGGAAGGAGAATTAAAGGGAGACTGGGCTGTCCTTGTGTGCAAGGAGACCACGTCTTCCAAGCTATGAATACCCCTGGGCAGGGGAACTGCATGTTATAGCAACTTCTACAACCAGATCTTCAGTGACAGTTTCTGGCCAGGAACACTGCATCATGCTGCTCCTTTTGACCCAAGCAAGGACCATGTTTGCCTCGTGAAGCTACTTGTATGTTAGAGCTCGGTAGGGTTTTTTGGGACAGGAGTGTTTTCCTTGCTCCACTGCATTCATCAAGGAGAGAACAAATTTAAAAGTATTAATATTTCTGAAATCATTCCAAGGGGCAGTTCCTCTGGGTTGTCTTTGAACCTGCTGCCCATTAAACCAGTGAGAAGCACCAGTCAGCCTTCACTGGTATTTATTTTTAAGATGTTCTTAAACTTCAATGATTGATTGCTGCTACTCTTATCCACAGTCATGCTGAATAAAGCTATAGCTAAATGGAAAGTTAAATGTATTCACAGGCTGTCAATGTCTACATCTTTTTATTTGCAGTCTCACAGAGAAACCAAAAGTAACTACACACAGCGCTGTGCTAGAAACTGGTTTCTCGATCAACAATGTCGCTTCAGCACGCGATGAGCTGGTTCACTCCAAATTGGTCACAGTTGTTGACAACAAGGGGCTTTACATTTGAATACGGCACGTCTTTTGGTCCATGAGAAAACAAGTTTGAACGTTAAGTATTTTCTGACACTTCGCAGTCACTGTTGCTCAGCCGCCGAGCGTGTGTGGCGCCGAAATGCGCCGAGGCCCGAGGCCGCCGCCATGGCCGCCGCACTGCGCCTGCGCCCGCCATCTTGGGCCGCCCCTGCGGCGCCGGCGGAGCCCTGTAGGCGGCGCTGTGCGGAGGGAGGAGGCAGCGGCGGCGCGGCACCCTCCCGCGCGGGATTGACAGGCCGGGCCGGGGGAGGAGGAGGGAGCGGCAGCCGGAGCCCGGATCGCCCCGCATCCCGCCGCCGCCGCGCAATCCGCCGCCATCCGCCGCTCCCTGAGCCCATCGCCCCTCCGCACCCGGCTCCCCAGGCAGTCCCGGCTCCCCGCCACCACCACAGGTGGGTATCGGGGGCCGGCGGCGGCGGCGGCCGCGGATATTTGGGGCGGTGAGTGGGGCCGGGGGGGAGGAGGAAGGGGAGGGAGAGGGAAGGTGGGACGAGGCAGCCCTAAAATGGAGCCGCAGCCAGCGGCTGCTTGCGGCTGCGGCACCCCGCGGCCTCCCGGCTCGGCCCGGCGCAGGGGAGGAGGTGGCGCAGCCCTGGCGGGTCTCCCGGGCCGAGGCCCTGGCTGTGGGGGGCCAGGGCGGCTTTGAGCGCGACCCCGCCATGTCGGGCTGTTGTAGCCGCCGGTGTTTATTGTGAGACTCCCCGCCGCGGGGATGGAGGCGCCAGGGACGGCCGCGGGGCCTGGCCGGGCCGGCCCCATCCCCGCTGAGGGCCGCGGTGAGGCCCGGGGGAGCTGGCGGGGGCCGCCTGGGCTTGCGGCCCGTTGTCCGGGTTCCTGCCCCCGGTCCGGGGATGGTTTTGCGGGGTAGGTGTCCGGAGGCCCCCCCCGCCGCCCCGCTCCGTGGCGGGGTGCCGCAGGGGAGAGGGAACGTGGGGTGCGGGGGGCTCCCCGCTGCAAAGACAGCTTGTTTTTCTTCGTCGTCTGGAGTGTGACACAAAGATATTTTTGTCGCGCCGTGTGTCTCAGCAAAACAAGGCGGGGGGTGGCATCCAGAAGGCTCGGTGGGTTTGTTATTGTGTGGAATCTGCAGAAGGGCTGCTGGGGCCGGAAGATGAAATGGGGCGGGGGGGGGGGACAAGGACGGAGTTTGTGCGCTTGGTGCTGGGCGAGCTTGTTAGGTAGGTCTGAAAATAATTTTTTGTTTGTTTAGGATGGAGATTTTCATGTCTGCGTGGGAGCAGATGTGCTGCAAGCTGGGGAAACCCTAATGCAGGTCCTAGGTCGGTTTGGTAGTGTTGGGTGCAAACTAGGAGGGTTTTTTTTCACTAAAGTGGTTCTGAAAACCTGCTGATCCCCATGATTCAAAGCTGGCGAAAGGCGTTTGAATGAGCTGGGAGTTGTGGGTTTTGTTAGGAAAGTTGGTTTGGTTTGCTTTTGTCTTCTGAACGTGCAAAGGGTGGGATACTCTTTAGAGTATCGACTCATCGAATATTTGTATATTGATGTTGCTGGTGTTTGATGTTTATTTATATAAGAAATCAACATGTTTGGGAGTTTAGTTATTTTGTTTCATTCCAGGAACAGGTATTAAATATAAGCACATTGCAGTCTCTACATCGTCTGCTCATGAGAAAGGATTCCCACCCCTTCCAGGAATGAATCCAGGTTTATAGTGGAAGTTTTGGTTGTGTTAAGTCTTGTCTTGCAGATGCACATGGGGTGTTCGCTGGAATGGACCCTTTCACGATGGATAAATATCTGGTCCCTGCCTTGGAGAGTCCAGATTTGGAGAATCGACTCCTGATGAGTAGATTTCTCACACATAAACTGGCGAGGATGTGACTTGTGGATGTGCCTTTTTCACACCCTTTGCACATTCAGTTGGCTCTGGGGGAGTTAAACCCCAGTGTCCTGAAAGCTGCTGCTCTGGGCCAGGGGATGAAGTCACCTGGAAGAGGTGGGGAGGAAGGAGCTTGAGACCATATTGTGATAGTGGAATTTAAAGAGAGGATGGAAAGTGATGGTTTGGGGGTGATTTCTGTCTGAAAAGTTGACGTATCTACCCGCATCTTTCACTTCAAATGCAATATTGTAAATGGACCTGGGTTTTATCAGCGCATCCGAGATCTTTGTGAGTTCATCGTGGGTGAAGCTCCTTCTTTCAGGACTGTGGCCTAAGAGGTTCCTCCTTGTTAGCAGGTCTATTTTTGGGGTATGGTAAACAAGTCTTCTCCCATATGACCTTCTTGAAATGGTCTATTATTTTGCTTGTTACAGTTGAAAAGTTCAGATGAAAAATCGTACTCAGGTCACAAATACTGTTTGAGATCGCTGGTGTTTTTTGTTTTTAAGTTACGTTTTTCTCCAAGCCAGTAGGAGTACATCTGTTGCTGTCTACATTTTGATTTTATGTTTAGTATGATATGTACATTGGATATAAGTTGGTTTTTTATTTTTTTTCTGGTCTGGTCTGCTTCTCTGCACAGCTTGAGTAGACTGGATGTCTCATTTTAGGACGCTTTCAGCAGTCTTCACTGATAAGAAAATAAATTTCCATGAGACTTGGGCAGATCCCTTTCCTTTTTTTTAAAAAAAAAGAAAAAAGTAGTAGTAAAACACAAGTTTGATACAGGTTTCGTTATGTCATTCTGTAGTACCTTGGTATGTTTTTTCTAAATTGGGAGTATTTTTATATTTGGTCTTACAGTGCATTTTTTGACTAACTGCGGGCTTTTTTTGCTTTTTGTCTGTGTGCATGAGAACTTAAAAGTAAAACTCAGCCAGCTGGCAGAAGCTGTAAAAGTAAGTAAATAGTCCATACAAATGCTGGAAAGGAGGTGCAGGGTTTCAAAGTATGTTAGCTTTAATAAATACGAGTAATGTTCATAAAGAGCTTCTATTAAAATGGTTTAACTTCATAGCGACATTTTAATAAAGCCTTTTATTAAAACTTCGGTAAAACCTAACTTCAAAGGCTAATTTACTCGAACAACCTCCTTCTAAAGGTAGAGGTGGCATTAGAGTGTGTATTTGTCCTACGCCTAAACGCAGCGTGTTGTGGGATCTGAGTAAAGGCAAACAAGCCTTGTTTCTCTTGTGTGCGGCACAGATGCTTTTGCACGACACCCAGTTCCCGTCCCGCATTCTCCTCGCCCTGCTGGGTATTGCATCTTGGAGTGCAACTGGGAAAAATCAGGACCGTGGTTTTGGTGCGTCTGGTGGTTCCTCCTGCCTGAGCTCTACAGTACGGAGCCTGTTAGGTTGTCCATTACAGAATTACCTGCCTGTTTCAGATTCAAAAGTGTTGGTTGCTCAAGGCCTTCTCTGTACTTACCTGAGTAATCAGAAGTATTGAAGGGTGAGCCAGGTTAGCTTTAAGTGCTACTGCATTGGAAATAATAGTAAGCCATTTAATTTTTTTTTCTTTTATGATGATAGTCTGTACAAAGAGATTTTGCTATAGTGGTGTTTCCACTTGTAGTTACGTATTTTCTTGCTGGAGGAATAGAGGCAATATGAACAGGACACGCTTACTGAATACAGGGCAGTAACTTTACAAGAGAACTGGACCTCTGGTCATCCCTGCTCCTCTTTACTAGATTCTTCATTCTGCAACTTGGCAGTGCATGTGTTGTCTCAGTAGCAGGCCTTGCTCTTCAGCTAATCGTGCCTTGTAAGTGGGTTTTGTTTTTCATGTGGCACTGACTCATTCTCCTAATAGGTCGATAATTTCACAGCTCCTTATCACCAGTTTGTCATTCGAAACAGAAGAAATACAACTGTCAGGTACCAGACAATGGCTGAAAGCACAGTGAGCAGGTGAAGGCTGGGGAGGTGCAGCTCTCTCCTTTGCAGAACATCTTTTTCTAATGGCTGAAATTAAGTGGCTTTGTTACCAAAGGCCATGACAGCTGCTCCTGGAAAGCACCTTCTGGAGGGGGTTTTGCAGATAAACACAAAACTCTTGTGGTTTTGTTAGAGAGTTGTTCTTTCCCAGAAGAGATAAAAATGGGGCTAAAACAGGAGATTGTATTAAATGTTAAACCTCACTGACATGTAGCTTGGGCTCATTTTTAGTTAGTAACTTGTATTCAGGATGTTGTGTGTGTGTGTGTGTGCGCATGTGCTTCCTGTGCAGAAGTAACTGAGAAGCTTGAGCTTCTGAGTCGTTTATTTCAGAGGAAAGCTGTTTGGATGTGTATAGTTGTAAATCCTCATCTCTCTTTTTTTGGGGGGGGTAGCATTGGGACCATAATTGAAGTGGATAAGAAGTTGGTCTAGTAGCCCTGGATTGTTCCATGTTTACCTGTGGCATTGGTTGGTTATAAAGCTGTTTAACTTGCAGTGCTGTGGGGCCTATGAGGACAGAGTGGTTTGAAGGTGTTAAAAGGTGTATGTACAGTTCTCCAGGCGGTCGTTGTACTTACAGCCAAAATCAAGTGTCTATATTTTGGTTCTGAACACTTAAATTATCAGGAAAGTGATGGTAAACTGAAAGGGACTAGAGAACTCACCCTTACATCTTTAAGAGATTATGGACAGTGGTTTTTGGAGAACTAGTGAAAACAATTGTGCCTTGAGTGAAAAGGAAGAGGTAATGGCCAGATTTGGAACAAGCAAAAGGGAAAGAGGAGGTGGAGGTGAGTCAGGCTCAAGTGCTAAGAAATACAGGAAAGACACAGAAAGAAAGGGAGGATGTGCTAACAGCACCCTAGGACCTGCCAAGAGGACTATTCAATTGGACTGTAATGCTTCAGATGTCCACAGGGCTTTGATTAGCTGTTGGGAGCATCCTCAATGCTTGAATTTGAGGTGTGTAGCACTTAAGAGGGGTAAACTGTAGTATTTGCAGAGTTATCACCCTGTTGGAAGAGATTTGGTGGAGGAATCCTTCCTGGGTAGCCATTGAGGCATTGACAGGAATTGGAATGATGGTGCTGCAAGGAGTGAATGGAAACAGGTTTGAAGAGCTTGCCACCCCCAGGCACTTCTTGTGTGGCAATACAGTGGGATTTTTTTGGAAGAGTTCTGCTGTGGGGTAGGTTCTTCAGCTGTTCCTACCTGTATGTGGGCTGGGAGCCTGTACAAAAGCATCGAGTGCTCTTGTTCAGAGTTTGGAGTGGGCTGTGAAGCAGGCAGGGGAGCAGGGACGTGTTCAAGAAATGCTTCTTCATGGCTGGAATAGTACATGATTTTATATGGTTTTTTATGTATATTTTTAATAACCAAAGAATCAAGCTTCCACCTAGCAATTGAAACTTCACAAACCATCATTTAGGAGCAGATTGAGATCTTACATTATTATGGTGTTAGTGTTCTGCATCTGAGCAAAATGTTGCCTCTAGTGATGCCTGTGATCCTGTTGTGGTGAAAGCAGCATTTGGGATGGTTCATTTTGGATGCATTTGCAGCATTGCCCATCCTAGCACGCAGACCTACTCCTCCAGAACCCCTTGGGAACAGGGCTTCATGCTGCTCCTGACCTCACAGCATTAGCAAAACACCATGATCCAGAGGGTGGTTTCCAGCCCCAGAGAGCGGGAGTTGCAGGGGCTGTTTGCTGCTCTGCAGCCCAGTGTAGCCGCAGAGTTCTGCGGTGTCATTTTCCTATCTGGAAAACAGAAGCGATGGCGCTTACACACCTTGTCAGTTATGCACTGCAAATATCTATGTAAATTAAAGCATCTGTGAAATGTTTTCAGTTCTGTCCAGCTTGGCATAGTCCAGATGTCTTGTGTGTAGTCTAACATGCTTAGCTCTCCAGAAAAGCTAAAGCTACCGAAAGAAATCTGAAACTCCTTTCATCAGAGTGCTGAACTGTGACACATGTAGCGTTGTGGTTTCTTACCACTTTGTACCTATGTCCTTTTCTCGTCAGATTCCTGTTAGCATCCGTGACATTCATTTGCAGTGCAAATGGCTCCTGTGAATAGATTTTTCGCTAAGAAAGGTTGCTGTGAAATACTGCAGTGCTTTAGTGTTGTTAAGATTGGGAAACCTGGAGGAATACTTCCTTGGAAGCTTCAGCATCTGCAGCGTTTATGAACTGCAGGCTCGTCTGAACTGCTTGTAATCTTATTAATGGTTTGAATCGGCTGCATCAGTCTGACTGTGGGAAAACCGGAGAGATGTGATGGAGAAAGATCTATTCAGCTATTGCCAGGGTAGCATTGTCCCCTGCAGTGTGTGTGGTGATGCTGGCCTGGCTATGAAGGTGTCTGCATAAGGAGATCCTGTTGATGCCTTGGGGAGGAACAGGACCTGAGCGATCTGTTCTGCAGGGGATACAGGAACCTCTCCCTGTGTGTGAAGGCAGGGATCAGCATTTATGGCCTGCCGATTGATAGCATCGGGTTTTATCTCTAGTCTTTCTCTTCATAAAAATAACCTTATGTGTGTAACCTGAGTGGGAGCTGAGGCCCTGAAGTCAGCAGGCAGCCTGAGAGTGCAGAGAGGTGTTACCAAAGCCCAGATCTGGTAGAGTGAGGCTCGTTGGCACAAGGTAAACACACACCTCCCCAATCCAGCGTGATCCTTCCTGAGACTGCAGCGAAAACAGAGCTGCTTAGTCAACAGCTGATGGCATTTGCGTGGAAAGAGCTGTGTCTGTTCCTGAAAAAAGAACTGTTAACCTTAAATACTGCCAGCTTTGCTCTGGTTCCATCTCTTAGAGCTGTGAGATCTCTGATTTCCTTTCTGCTTGTTTGCTATAAAACCTGTGTTCACTGCTGAGAGATGGAGTAAGTTGCTGAGCTTGGGACCACGTGAAGGATTTGTGAAATGTTTGACTTCATTGGAAGAATTTCTGTGGTCACTCCTCAAAACTCATCTGTTCTCTGACAGTAGCCAACCTCAGTCCTTCTGCAGGTCCTTACCCTGGATGTGTAGGGCTCTCCAAGGTGAGCTGTCCCTAATGAATCGGAGCCTTACATCTGGGTTCTGGAGCTGGCATCATAGGTGTTTCACCTCTGCCACACTTGCTCTATCTCACTGCAGTTATATGGATAGCATCACTGCAATGTTTTTTTGTGTACTGCTGGACAGTCAGTCTCTTCCACTGGAAGAGGTTGTTGTTCTAGGCCTGGCAGATGCTGCTGCAATGCACTCTGTGTTAGACTCCTTTTTACAACTGTTTCACTATCAAGAGGTGCATTTCCTTTGAGAGTCTTGGCATTGCAGGTTTGGGTGACTGGGGGCAGAAACCTGAGCCCTGGGACCTCTGTCGTTGTTACTTGAGCGAACTGTTTTCTCACATTGGTTATCCCGTCTGTAAAATAGAACTGATAGTACTGGCCCTGTTAGCCACCAGGAGATCCCCACCACTATTTGCAGTCTGTTATTGTTGCTCAGATACCTAAGTGCTCCGTTTACCTTACAGTTCAGCTGTACGTTGCCAGGAGCTTTCTGAACAGGTTTTGCCAACAGGGATTTCTTTTGTATTTGGATTTAAATTGCTTGCTCATGATCAGCCTCCTTGCTTTACTGTTGAGGGAACAGCATATATCTGTATATTCTCCCTGGACATTCAGGTCTTGGAGGAACCTGAACAGGGCGAAACGGAAGGCAGAATCACTGTGGAGGCTGTAGGTAGCATGTGTCAGCTCTGGGCCTTAGTTGTGGAGGAGCCAGGGCATAAGTACAACTCTAAGGCTAAAGATTTGTATTTGAATGTGAGCCCTCCTTTGTGTGGGCACCTCTTGGACATCACAAGCTCACTTCCCTTTCCTCTTGTACTAGAGCGGCTGGGGTCTGGGTTTGTTGAAGCCACAGCTTGTTCTTGTTGAACTGAGCTGCTCTGTCCTCTGTGGGCTTTGCCTTTGGAATGTGAAACAGCAAAGAAATACACTCCTTATTTCTATCGTGTCTTGCTGCAGAAGTGCCTACAGGAGGTCATTGCTTCTGAGCCTGGCCAGGTTTATAGATGGGGCATCAGAGTCCATTGGTTTTTGGGATTGTCTCATTTAACACCTTTATGGCCTGGATGAGAGGGCAAGGAGTGTTGGTAGTTAGTGCTTCATAGATACCTCGCTGCCTCCCTGCAGTAATCAATTCCTGATTCTGAGAGGTAGGAAAGCCCCGCAGTACTTCTTTTGGGTTAGAGATACAGTTATTCCTTCCTGACAAGCTGGGACCAGCAGGTCATTTCCTTCTTTATGGCACAGTGGGGCAGATGGGCAGAAAACAGCATTTCTCTGGAGAGCTGTTGTAGACAGACACTCCTTTCAAGACAAGATTTTACTGCACGCGTTGGGTTTTCTGCTGCTTGAAAAGGGAGTTTCATGAGCACAGGATCTTGAAAGTACTTTCTGTGGGCTATGGACTAGTATTCTGATTGTTTTTTTTTTATTATTTTTTTGCTCCATGCCATGGTCTTGCATCCTCAGGATGAAGTATTTCTTATCTTTGTCTGTGTTCTCAATTACTGGAGATCAGGGCTCATTTCAGGGTGTTGCATCATCTGTCCAGCCCTTACAGAATGGGTCACAGAACTCGTGAATGTTTTTGTGTAAATACAGTTGAGCTTTTCTCCAGAGTCCAGTCTGCTTTATCTGTTTTACAGTAAGTTAGCAATCCAGCCTGTCTGGCTGCCTTTCTCTGCTGCCTGCCCTGCCAGTGCTGGGAAAGCTGTTTAGCAGAGAGGTGAGGCTTCTGGATTTCACAGGCCAAACCTGAGATTATGGAGCTCTGTTTCTCTAGAACTACACTCTGGTTCAGTAACAGTACTTTAAATATACCAGCAGGTTTGGAATCACAAGACGGGTCAGCAGGTGAGCTTGGTGAAGACAGAGCTATAAGATGACCCGACCTCTCATTTTCTCAGGAGATGCCCTTTCTGCTCCCCTCTTGTCATGTTTTGTCTCTGCTTGTACAGCTCCATGCCACAGAGTTAGTGATAGATATGCTGCCCAGAAGACACTGCCTCTCCTCTTCGTGCTCCTGCTGCGTCTCAAATCCAGTGTGGCTTGACTTGGCTTGGCCTGCCGATGGGGCTGTTCAGCGGGCAGGTCCTGGCAGCCGGCCTCCAGCAGCATTACTCAGCTAGCAGCGTCCCTCTGCAGTAAATCACAGGAGAGGTGATCCTGATCTCCCATTCCCTCTTTTTACAAGGAGATGGAATTCATGGAAAATGCAGAGAGAAGCTGGGATTACACGGAATTAAAAGTGTTGGTAGTGCCAAATATACCTGTTAGCTAAGCAAGGAGGGGTCCCCCGTGTGAATCAAGAGCTGTCTTTGCTATGGGCTGCCTGCCTTTTTCTCTGCACTGCAGACTGCTGACTTGCTTCTCGTCGTCTGGCAGGATTTGATGCCACACTCGGGATCTCAGCAGTCCATTTTTCAGCTGTACCAAGAAATCTTAGCAACTCCCTCTGGAAACAATGCTAAAGAACAACAGCAAGAGGCTTGGTGTGGCCTAGACTCTTGCTATGCACAGCTCTACCTTGATCCTGTTGACTCTGTACTTCGATACTGGCATTCTCCTGCTGCTCCCCTCCTTATTAAGCAGTCTCTCCTAGGATCTAAATCCTCATCTGGTCCCTTCCCAGCAAGGCTTCCACATGATATACGTGCATCTGACACCAAGCCCTTCGGGCAGCTGGTCACGCTGTTTCACCAGAGCTCTTCCAAGGGCAGCCTGTGGGGTCTTTCATCACTGAGGCAGGTGGTGAACATTTCTCAAATAGGTGATTCTTGGTGGAATGTGTTCCATGTTGTCTGTCTCCCTGTTGACAGATAAATATTTAGCTATGAGAAGTAGCAGCAAAATTGACTGTGTGTATTTAAGGAAGAATGAACATCACTAATCTTGTGTAAAACTATACTATGTGTTTTTTTAAAGGTTTCACATTACCAGTAGCATTAGAAACTATGATAGATTTCAGTTTAACATCAACTCCAAACACTTTTCTGAAAGTACAGTTCAGCTTTTGCAGCCTGTGAGTTTCTGAACAATTTGCATACAATTTCAGGTCAAAAATCTTCCTAGCTCTGGAGAAAAGCCTTTTCACTGCTCGTCTCCATCCTGATGCTTTGTTTTGTGCTTGTGAGGCTGCTGTGACTTGAGCAGGGAGTGCAGGTCTGCAGTGGTCTCGGGTCCTTTGCCTGAGTGATTGTACTCGGGGTGTGAGTAGCTAAAGTGGTTCCTTCTAGTGTGTGTGTGTGTGTGTTACCTTTCATCAATCTGTTTGCCCTGCTCAGTTAAGGCTGGCTAACTTCCAGGTATTCAAGCTCCATTGAAGTCTTGTGAATAAAATACCAGCAGCCCAGCCTCCTTCATACATAGATTTACAGAGAGCTTTGCAGACAATCCCGTTTGTCAGGAGTCTTTCCCTTTGGCTGTGTTTTGAGCTTGGGGGTTTCCAGTTGTTACCAGTGCCAATTACTCAAGGTTTTCACACGGCTCTCTTTGCAGGACAGGCTCCCTGTGCTTGGTAGATCCCTCCAGTATCTCCAAGATTTGCGCACTCTGGCACAAAGTGTCACTCTTGCTCTCTGTATTGGAATCTACCCCTCTAAAAGGCAGCTAGATGGGGTCAATACATGTGAAATCCAGGGTGGCAAGATGTGGACATGAAGACTCCAGGGTAGCAGAGCTCTGCCCAAGAAGTAATTCTGGTGCAGCTATTTGTACCCTGGGATTTCTAATGTAACTGGTCATACTGCGGTATTTTTTGATTAGTGATATTTTTCACTCCAGCGCTGTCCCTGGATATTACAGGAGATCTTGCTGGTGCTGGGAATGGGAAGATGTGAGCTCCGTGGTAAAGCTGATAGTGAACCTTCACCCAAAGACCTTTGTAAACACTGAGAGAAGCCTTGCGGAAACACTGGTGATTGACGTTTTTCATTTCTCTGTAACATGGGATGATGCTTTCTTCAGGGTCAGTTGTCAGACTCGGGGACCCTGAGCACAGGTCAGAGGCTTTGCCAAGGCCGTCGGCTTTCAATTGTCAGCATCAGTATGTGCCTTCTCATTCTAGCTTTCTTAATAAACATCCAGGCTAGCAGGTCAGTTCTTTGTGAACTTGATTTTTATCAGAAATGGCTTTGCTCTGCAAGATTGGAGGGCCTTGATGATCCCTGCCTGGATTCTTTGCTTGATGGTGTGATAGGAAATTAGTCCGATGGGGCTCAGCACCTCTGCAGCCTCTGTGCACAGAGATCGTGTGGAAAGTGCCTCACCTCTCCATGGGCTTCTTTTCCCCTTTGGAGCACACACATAACACACAAACAAAGCTGTGTTTTACCTTTTCAGCTTCAAAGCGTTGAGGGGGTTCGAAGTAAATCTCACTTCTCCACACAGCGGTTGTGGCTGTCCCAGAAAGTTGACAAGGGGCTTTATCCCAGTGCGTTCCCAGCTCCTCTTCTCTCAAGTGGTTGTTTATTCCTCCTGCGTCTTTTTAATGATAGGAGATGTAATCAAGAGGCAGCTGAGACCTGGTTACATAACTGGTTGTCAGGGTTTCTCTTTGGCAGCATCACCCTGTGTGTGTGCTGCTTGCATGCCGACTTTCGGGACTTGGGATTTTCTGTTAACCAGCTAACTCCTCAACCCCATGTGGTAGTTGTGGGGTTTTTTGTTTGTTTGTTTGTTTCCTTAATGCCTACTAATTTTGTCTGAGTTTTCTAAACCTCAAAGTGGGTTTTATTGCTTGGGAGGAGTGCATGAGGTAGGTATGGGATTGCCGTGGTCCGGCTCCACGAGGCTCGATGTACCTGTAGGAGCAGGTGGCCGTGCTCTTGCCAGCACAGCTGCAGCCTGTTGTGCAGCACCCTGGGCTGTTTGCTCCAGGGCTCCCTGTAGCTCTGCCAGCTCAAACAGGTCATTGTTCTCCATCCAGCTTCTACTTCTCTGCCAAGTCTGCGCTAATCAGTGGGGATTTTTTTTCCCCTTTCTCTTCTAATGTCTGTACTACTAATAAAATACATTGCAAATGGGCAAGCGAGGGAGGAGCTGTTGTTTTCTTTGGCGCACCGTGACCATCTGAGCAAAGATTGAACCAGACCGGAGCCAAAGATCTGTTTGCTGCTCTGCAGGAAGAGGTGCCTCAAGAACGCCAGCCAGCCCTGTTGCCTCCGCAAACCTTTGTGCTGCAAACCCCGTGTCGTGGTCCTGCAAAGGTGGCTGCGTGGGGCTTGTTGCAAGGCCTGGTGGTTTCCTGAGCATCCTGGGGATGCTTTTGCTGAGTGGCAGAAAATACTTTCTTCCGGAGTCGCTGACCTTGTTGCTTGCTGCCCGACACACCGCTGCTTGCTCCTGCCAGGCTCAATTTAAATCCTGCGATGCAAGAATGAGCACTGCGTGGTGCCAGGTTTGTTGGGCAGAAACTCTCCCCCTGGCAGCAGCCTTTAGATGGGTTTTACTCAACTAGTTGCAGATCGCAGTACGTTCTCAAACTGGCTGTGTCTCACGTGTTTGTGATCTGTGCTTTATTTGATACCTAATACGTGATGGACTAATCCTCTTACCTGGACATCATGCTTGATAAGGTGTTGCTGGTGGAAGTTATAGCGTCTGGTCAGATGCAGCTGTTTCAGAAAGAGGGATTTCTGAGTGTTTGAAACATGCTTTTCAGCTGGATGAGTTTCAGAAAGGGTGAAGGGTGGGATGGTTTGAGATATATGGCCTTTTGTTACTCCAACAGAGTTAAAACCCGAAGATGTGACCTAGCAGATGGTGTAATAAAACTGCCAGCAGTTTTAGGCTTGAAGTGGAGACTTTACAACAAGAAATCTGGAAATTTAAATTACATGTGAAAAGGTTATGTTAAGCTTCCAGATTTGAGAAAATTTAGAACAGAGAATTATGCTTTAAAAAATGAAAGAAATGTCTATTGAAAGTAACAAAGTTTCTTGTCTGACAGAAAAGTTGACCTACAGTCTGTGTGTTCCCCATATTTCAGCTTTATCATAGGCTCCAAGAGCCAAAAAGTAGAGACTGCCTGCATGAAGGGTGTTAATCACAGCATGTTGTGCCAGCAGAGATCAGAATGAAAAATGAACAAGCCACATGCATCGTGAAAAGTATGTTTATAGCTAAAAATGGTGGTGAAGGTGCCAGCAACACAGAAATGTGATCTTTTCAGTATTCATAGTAGAACTGCTGAACCCACAGGCTCAAGACTCTGAACCTGTTTCATTTGAGCAGTTTGTTTGGCCTCCTTCAGTCTCTCTCATGGCCAGCAGATGGGAAAAGGGAATTTGAAGAAGTAATTCAGTTGCCTTCAGGTGATGCTTTCAAAGCATTAATTGCTGGTATGGGTCATTAACTGTGGCTGGTGTGGAACCACAATTCCAAACATTACAAACCCAGGTACCAGTGCTTCGGTGGGAAACCCAATGATAAATTCCGGTGTGCCGTAAGATACAGTGCTTTTCTGTCCTTTATGTTTAGGAAGCCTTGTGCATAGCTACTTATTGTTAGACTTATTCTTTTAAAGCAAGGACTGTGGTGACCACTCTCCTGTATTCTCATACTTGAAGAAGCTCACCTCTTTCAGCACTGGAGGGACAGAAAACAAATGCAGCTGTGAGAATGGTTCCTGCCATTCGTTTCATTCAGTTTATAAATCTTTAGTCACAAGATGCTTGTGGGATTTAAGAGGAGGGAGTTAAAACCTTGTAACTTGGTGTGTCTGCTCACTGGATATCTGCAGTTCTAGCAGTTGTGCGTGTTTTACTTTTTACTTGTCTGTGGCTGAATAATCTGTTTGATGGCATTTCCCTGGTTCTCTTTCATTAAAAGGCAGATCGGGAGCGGCGCAGAGAAATTTCCTTACTAGATGACATTTCATCGCAATGTCCGATCGTTTGGGGCAAATAACCAAGGGAAAGGATGGGAAAAGCAAGTACTCGACTCTCAGCCTGTTTGATAAGTATAAAGGAAAGTCAATAGAAGCTATCAGAACTACAGGTAAGAAACGCCTTCAGAAAGCTCCTTTTGGGGTCTTCCCTGAGTGTTGCAGAGCTAACTGAGGCTGTTGGCCCTGGGGTAGGTTGCCCAGTGGGAAGCAGCTGGGTTGCCAAGCTGTTTGTGCTGGTGTCTAAGCCTGTGTTTCGTTAGGACTTCAAGGAAAATGTGTGTGGTTCTTAGTGTTGCTCTTATTGTAGAGACATGGAGGAATTACAACAAAACAGCTGGGCCCTTGTGTTCAGCCTGTGTCCTTGCTGAGAAGTGGTCAGGTTGCAAACTTGAGTGAAAGCCTAGCCAGGCCCTTAGCCTATACATATATGGGGCCATTAATTTGAAAAAAGAAACACTGCATGGACTGATTCTGGATTTGATGTGGGAGTAGAAAACCAAAGAAACTAAAATACCATCTTAATAACTGTGAGCTGGTGGGTGGACTTGGAAAATCTAGACCTTGGGACTCCTGGGTTAGGTTACCAGTGTGTCTGCCAAGAGCTGGACTTGGATGGCCATTTTCCCAAGCTGTGAAAGTACTATCAGTGCTGGCTCTCCGTGGTGAAATGAAAGAGGAGTATCTACACAGGTAGCTAGAAGACTCTGTGGGCATTTTCTGTTCAGGAGAATTTTTTCTCTCTCGCTCCCGGCTGTTGCAGGAGGCAGCCAGCTGCTAGAACAGACGGCTGCTTCACCGTGGTCCCCTGGGAAATGACCTGGATGTTGGCATAGCCACAGTGGTGCTGCTTGTGTACAGTTGGGTTGGGACTACACCCAGCCCCAGGATGCTAATTCAGGTTACTTATCCAGCAGATACAGCACTCTGTGACCTGCCCGTGTTCCTTTCTCATTAGTTATTCCTAGACATGGCTTACAGAGTCTCGGGAAAGTTGCTGCTGCCCGGCGCATGCCACCTCCTGCAAACTTGCCTAGCCTGAAGTCTGAGAACAAAGGAAACGACCCCAACATCATTATAGTACCCAAGGACGGTACAGGATGGGCAAACAAGCAGGATCAGCCAGACCAAAAGAGGTAGGCAGAACTCCTTTTTGCTAAGTTTTGTTGGGCAAGCAGCAGCATTTGTACAGTGCTCTGCGTGTTGCATCTTACAGTGATCTCTGTTGTCCGTGCCAGCGTAAAGGCAATGTTAGCCTGATCCTTTAGCAACTGCTGTATTGCCAGAGTTATTTGTCTCGTCTTGCCTGCCTTCCCCTTTGATCTCACCCCTGCTGTCTCTTTTCAGTTCCAGTGCGACGGCTGCACAGCTGCAGGAGTCGCTGCCGCAGCAGGGTTTGCAGAAATCTGTCTCCAATTTACAGAAGCCGACACAGTCAATCAGTCAGGAGGTAGGTGCAAGCAGTCTCTGTGACTGCCACCCTCCTTCCCGTGTCCCCAGACAGCTTGAGGGTTTTCTTTAATTGCCTGTGTTGCCTTGCACAAGTATCAGGAGACTGCAATTTACAGAACAGCTCCTGTATAGTCAATTCTTGCAGAATTGACTGTCTTGACTCCAAGTTACTGTGCCCCAGTACTTGTGACTCGAAGTTACTGTGTCCCGGGAATATATAGAGTATAATTCTGTGTGTGTTACCTCTGTACCTTTCAAGTGCGTGCAGAAAGTGTAGCTTCAATCCAGAAAGAATGACTGGAATGTGGGGTGGCTGGTTACCACTTGTAAGCTATTCAAGTGTCGCTTAGTGACAACAGATCCAGCTCTTGCTCCGAGCCTGATGAGACTTGATAACAAGAGATCTGCTCATGTAGGAGAAATAGCCAGTGTTAGGACCTAAAAAAGCTACCAGCAAGTAAGAAAGCTTCTCCAGACAGTACAGGGACCTGACCCCTCTGTGCTGCAGGTTTCATACTTTTAGTTTAAATTAAAATTCCCAGCCTTTGAGGTTCATGGAAGGCAGGACAGGAGATGTTTTGAAGAGGAGAAGAGTGGTTAATGCATGTGAAAGCAGAGTGGCCTTCAAGCTGAGGTGTAGCATGGAACAAGTCTAGAAGATCAAGAAGGACCATTTGGGAAAATGTAAGGGAAAGCTTGATGAGAAAGAGGAAAGCAAGAGATTTGAGGAAATAGTTGAGAAAATAGCTGAAGATGGGCAAAAGATTGATGAGGGGCATGGCAGAGAGGAGGATTTTTGCTGTAGCATCATTGTACACGGGAGTAGGGAACAGCTGATTTGAGCCCCAAGAAGAATCTGGGGAGAGCTGTGGTACCCAGCGACGTCTGGGTGATCTCGACATCTCAACCATAGCAGGTGCCAGCTGGGAAATCTGAAGTAGTTGTGAGACCACACTGATCTGTGGGCAATTTTTTGTTGTTTTCAGAGTACAAATTCAGTGCCAGGTGGACCAAAGTCATGGGCACAGCTGAATGGAAAGCCAGCAGGACAAGAAGGTGGTGAGTATGATGAACAGAAACAGAGCTGGGTATGTGGTGCCTTCTCCCAGACAGGCATGAGATGGGGTGGGCTCCATTTCTTCCTGCCCTCCCTGTCTAGACTGGTGCGGAATGGGACACATCTGTCTTGGTTACAGCGTACTGAGGCCATATGAGTCTTTTTTTCACTCTCTGTAGTGTTTTGTCTGAAATGATGCAACTGCATCTATTGAGATCTGCCAGTGCAAGACACAGCTTGAACAGAATGTGTCCCATCACCATCTGAAACCAGAATAATTCATATACTTGGGAGTTCTGGGAAGTCAGGGTTTTGAAGGAGATAGGAAACTTTGCAGAGCAGCATGTAATAAAGGTACAGAAAACAGGGTGGAAGAGGGGACACCAGAGACTGGAACATAGGCATCTCCGTTCTGGTGACATGGGCAGTTTCACTGAATTGGGTGGTCAAAAGTGAGGCTGTGGGTGGAAATGGTATTGGAGCTGTTGCAGGATGCACTTGCTTACACCTTGGCTGAGGCCTTTCTATTAAGTCTCCCTGAGTAACTGTGTTGCTAATGACTTCTGCTTGACCGAGGATCGTGGAGCAGTGTTAACATAAATTGGGAGTTTAGTTGTCTTCACGTACATCCATTTCCACACAGGGGATGGCTTCCAGCTGCACTGAGTACTATTAATACCATTAAAACTGTAGCGAGAACAGCTCAGTTCCACTGTTTTAATGTGAACAGACCTGGAACCATTCAGATGTTGAGTGAA
This sequence comes from Patagioenas fasciata, assembly GCF_037038585.1. NCBI lineage: Eukaryota > Metazoa > Chordata > Aves > Columbiformes > Columbidae > Patagioenas > Patagioenas fasciata. The sequence goes on from NC_092539.1 coordinate 7,619,107, forward strand.
ATTGCAGAAATTTGAAAGAACTGAGACGGTTGCAGTGTCTTACGTGGAAATCTTCCAATGGGATGTCTAGTGCAGTGGGCAAGTTCCAGAAAGTGAAAATTACTTGAAGCCAATCCTTGGTCACTCTTCAGGAAAGGAGAAATAAAGATAGATGGGACTCTTTTGTTGGGTCTTCAGTACTCTTATGCTGATTCTTCTGACGTGATAATTCTGAAATGCCTTTTTAAAAAAGAGCATTAGCCAAGTAACACTAAGAAAGAATTCTCAAAGATATTTTTTTTACTGTCTACTAGTGCAATAATGCTGACAGTCTCCTTTTGTTCAGTGTTATCTTGCCAGCAGATTCAGAATTGCTGTTTTGTTTTCCAGTCACTGGCAGATCTTAAGAAGGGACAGAAAGCTGTCATTCTAGGGTGGCGGATGACTCGGCAAGACAATTTGCCAGTGACAAGAAATGAACCTGGCCTGATCTGGCCAGTGATCTGCATCTTAAAAATGCTGCAGCAGGGAGGAGAGTGGGTTATATATAGCATATAGCATTTGGTCGTTATCTGTGGTCTTTCTTTGAGTATATTGTGAGAAATTTTAACAATAGACTTCCTGAGAGTGAGATCTAAGCAGAAAGAGTCTGAATAGAAATGTCAAATGCTTGATAACAGGGTATCATCTATAAGTGATCTTGCAGAATTTATCTCTCTGCCTTAGTCTTTACAAAAATAGTCGGAAGCTGAAAAAGTTCACTCTGACTTCCTTGAACATGAGAATTTAAATGAAGATTACAAGTTAGGAGTGTGGGAGTACTGGGGAGGACATGTGTTGTGGTGTTGGTGATGGTGTCTCAGAGTGTTTTGGATGTGAGCTGAGGTGCTGCTATGATAGTAATTTGGGTTTAAATATGATGGAGGCGCAGACTCCCAGAAAACACATTTCCAGGCTGATCTCGTGAGGGAATTGAAAGAGTGGAGAGATCTTCTCTGAGTCCTACACTTATTTGTCTGACAGGTTCAAGGGCCTCAAGCCGACTGTTATCCTTCTCTCCCGAGGAATTTCCGACGCTGAAAGCAGCTGGCGAGCAGGACAAGGTTGGCAAAGAAAAGGGCGCCTTAGATCCGTCGTATGGGCCAGGACCAAGCCTCCGCCCCCAGAGTAAGTGAATTATTGTGTCTTTCTGCCTTGTCCCAGCTCATAACTGTGCTTTGGGCAGGGGAATGCCAGTTCACACTAGTATCAGATATTCCATCTCTACATTTGCTTCTATCTTTTTTTGAACTCACATGTGTCAAGCTGCTTAGCAAACAACCACAGGTTCACATGTAGTGCTGGTTGATGTTCACTGCCTGAGTTCTGTGGTCCAGACAGCCAAGTATGGACTGTCATCTACTACATAGTTTAATAAAAATTGCTGTGTGATGTTGCAAAGCAGACCACTTCCCCTTGGGCTAAGGGAGGGTCACAAGTGAAATGAGTGGGTGGCGTAATGTGGCTTCTCTTTGAGTGTTTGTAAATGATCCAGTTGGCCTTAATTCTGCAGGGTAAGGACTGTGGAGATGGGGAGCTGAACGGGTTGGAATTTAGGCTTATTGACAAATAAGGACTCCACTGGTGTGGCAATTACTTAGTAATGGCTGATGCTGCTGCTCTCTTAGGAAAATAAATGCATTTGGAAACTTTCCTTGGTCCCTGGTGTTTTTCTGCATGCTCAGTGTAGTTGGGGCTTGACCAGAGTGTTTTGAGACTTTCTGGCAGAGCGACTGTCTGCATTTTCAAATGTTAACATAATTATTACCTCCTTTCCAGATGTCACGAGCTGGAGGGAGGGCGGTGGGAGGAACATAACCTCTGCCACATCTCTGACCGCCTCCCCTGCTGAGCTGGGCAGCAAGACCTCTAGCACCGGAGACGGAGCCCCCTCCTCAGCGAGCGCCAGCGATCCAAAGGAGCCGTCTCTTCGCCCAGCTCAGCCTGTCCGCAAAGGGGCTTCGCAGTTCATGGGAAATGTCTACCAACCACCTACATACCATGACATGCTGCCTGCTTTTGTAAGTTGTCCTTTCCCCACAGCTCTTTCATACCCTTGCCTCTTTAATGTGCGTGTGGGTTGAAGAAGTCAGCTGAGATATGTTTTCTGGACTTATTGGTTCCCAGGGCTTGCTCAGGGATCCTTCTCTTGATCTATTTTTAGTTTCCCCTATTGTACATTTACACTTACGTGCCAGAATAGTGCAGCGCAGCCTTGCTCTGCCCAAGGAGAAGTTGCTGCATTCCCTCTAGAGCTGGAGAGGGGAACCATTAGCACGTGGCCTGTTAGGCAGCCAGACGTGAAATGTTTATTTTCCTTTTGTGTGGATGCAACTACCACGCTTGTGTTGTAACCTAATCTGGGTAAGCCTTCCTGTGGCAAGGAGAAAAAAAAGACTATTCTGCTTTGCCTTGTTCCAGATGTGTCCGCAACAGCCATCTGAGACCCCTGCATCACTGGACCGAGGGTCTTTCCCCCTTCCTCAGCTTCGCCTGGAGCCCCGCGTACCCTTCAGACAATACCAGATGAATGACCAGGACGGGTAAGGCTGCCATGATTGTCCTGCTTAAAAGGTGTGACATGAACCTTAAACCATGCAAGAATTTGGGCAAAGGATCCAGTTGGGTGGGTGACCAACACACCCGCTCTGCACTCTTTTCTTTGCTGTTTGCTGTTTCTAACCATTTCTTTGCATTTCCCTGTAGCAAAGACAACAGGCTCGGCCTGTCTCGCCCAACACGTCCAGTTCGGCAGCAGATGGAGAGAGTCCCTCGGCCCACTATTATCAATGCGGAGAACCTAAAGGGGCTGGATGAACTAGACACGGATGCGGATGACGGATGGGCAGGTAAAGTGCTTCTGTTCTCTGGTTTCAGGCAACAAATTAAGAGGTGAATCAAAGTAGTTACTTCACCCTGAAGCATGAAGTAGCCACGATATTGTGGTGGCTCTGTTTCAGTGCCACGGAAGGGAGAAAGGGAAGCAAAGAGTGGTCTTTGTAGTTGTGAAATTGCTGTTGGTGTAAATGATGACACAATGGATCCTTCCGATCCTTCCATTACACTCTGCTCAAGGAACTGGATCTGAAGACTCCTAAAAGCTGATAACACCAAACAGCAGGAGGATAGCTGTGAAGAAGAGTTAATCCCACGTTTTCATTCGTGGCATTTGGTGTCCACTTAAACACAGTCTAGCTTGGTGGCTGTCTCCTCATTTGCTGTCTCTGTTCCCAGACTGCTTGCCGCTCCTCTTCTGTGACCAGCCCAGCTGTTCAGCATTCTGGGTCCACTTTGCTCACATCATTTTCAGTACCTATGGTGAACATTCGGCTTTCCAAGTGCCTGAGCGTTTTTAGGTTTAGTGCCAGAGAGGGCATAAGCTTTATCAGGACGAGAGACCTGTTTCTTTTCTCTCATACATCTCTTCTCCAATCCTGCTTTTGTAGGCATTCATGATGAAGTGGATTACTCTGAGAAACTAAAGTTTAGTGAAGATGAAGAAGAGGAAGAAACTGTTAAAGATGGGCGACAGAAGAGGTAAGAAGTGGCTGTATTCACACCTATGGTTGTTTTAGTAAAAGTAAACAGCACCATGATATCTTTAAAACTTGTTCTGAATGTTGAGGCTTGATCTCCCCAATTTAGACTGTGACTTTGTTGATTCCACTGGCCATAGTTTGAGCCTCAAGGATGTCCATGGCTCTTGAAGCCGAGTGCCAGAATACCAGGCTTTTTATCCTCCTTTCTGTGTCCTACCTTTATCCTGCTGTGTGATGGTGGTGTTAATCCTTGTGCACCTTAGGAGGAAAAGCGTATTGCTTGTTTTGGTGGTTTTTTTATCTTTCTTTTCTGCTAGTCAGTTGCCTGTGGTACTTGATAAGGTTGCAAGTGCTTTTTGAGGCAAGTACCAAATGTAATAGCAAATCTGTTCATATGACAGGAACAGCTGGGATCCCAGGAGGCAGCGACAGTTGTCCCTGAGCTCTGCAGACAGTGCAGATGTCAAACACACCTTGGAGGAAGGAAAGAACTGGGGAGACTCAGCTGGCTCATCCCGTTCAGTCCGAAAAGCGCAGGATTCTCAGCAGCCTCCGAGGAAGCTGAATGGCTGGAGCTCTGCGTCTGAACACCAGGTAGGTCAAACTCACTTGAATGGGCTTGCGCTGCTGGATGTGGCTCATTGCTGTCCTCAAGTGGCCAGTTCGACATCTTATTGAAAACAGTGTGCCGATGACTTTCTCAATTCTCCATTTATATCCAGCTGGAGGGAAATCCATCTGCGTAGCACTCCCACTAAAGAAAAGAAATTGAAGCTGGTCTAGAGCAGTGGGATTGTCATGCAATGAGAAAATGAAGCTATTGAACCACATAGCAATAACTCCCTGCCAAAAGGGGGATTTGTGTGTGTGAGGATAGAGGGGAGCAAGTCAGGAGGAAATTTTATCAGTGTGGGATACAAAGCTCAAGATACAGGAGGTGTTTGGGCCATACTTATTGAGGAATGTTTTTCCTTTGGCAGAAACCCACAGTGGGAAATGTTCTCAGACAACAGTCCCTTGAGGATAAAGAAGAAAAGGTGCCACTGAGACAGAAGTTTGTGCACTCTGAGATCTCGGAGGCTGTCGAGAGAGCCAGGAAGCGGCGGGAGGAGGAGGAGCGGCGAGCCAGGGAGGAGCGTCTGGCAGCCTGCGCTGCGAAGCTGAAGCAACTTGATCAGAAATGCAAACTGGCTCAGAAGAGTGGAGAGACCCAGAAACACACTGAGAATGAGGACCTGCGACCCCCAAGCACAGAGAAAAATGCCGTGCAAGAGAATGGTCATGCTTTCCGTAAAGGTACAGAAACATTGCTTGCCTCACCTTGTGCAAACCGCTTTTTTGTTATTGTGCCAATTTCATACCTGAAGCACGGAGGTGTTCCTGGGAGGGATCGTTCAGAGGGGACTTCAGTTGCACTTGAGAGATCAGCTGCTTCGTGTATTCTACAAAGTATTTTGGATTGACCGTGGAGGTTCATTTAAAAAAAAAAAAATCCTGTTAAACCAAATGCAAACTTCTGTGGTTGCTTCTGTGTGCTCAGTTAGCTATGCTAGCAGAGACCTTGTTGGAATGGGCTTCTTGATCTTCTCATGATTGGATGATGGTATTAAGAAAGTGCTCATGAACCATGGATCAGAAAAATGGGTTATCAGTAAGTGCCGGCAGATTTAAGGAGTAACAGGGGAAATGAACCTTTTTCCCTGGTGCTTAAGCAGAAGACTGATGACAGAGGAGGATCTCGGAATTTATCACTAAAACAAGATGGACAAAGCTCTCCAGAGCTGTCAAGTCAAATCAGAGGGATTGTGTGTGAGGTGGTATATATTATTGTAATAAAACCCAACCGCGTAACGCAGTCAGGGTGTGCCCACACCTATATATGTTGTGTGATGCTGCACACACAAATCTTGTCACGAACTGTGCTCATCAAGACCTATTTTCTTCTCTGCAGCGACCCCTGAGTTTCACAGCCAGGATGTCTCTGGTGGCTATCTGGAAGAGGAGACTCCTGCCCCAGCAGTAGCAGCCCAAAGCAGCAGTGAGGAGGAGCTCAGAGAAGCTCCATCCCCAGCACAGGAATTCAACAAATACCAGAAATCTCTTCCCCCACGGTTCCAGAGGCAGCAGCAGCAACAGCAGCAGGTAATAGGTGTGACACTCCCACCCCTATTCCTTTGGACTCCACCAAACTGTTTTTTGCTTGGTTCTCAACACCATCACTATGAACTAACCAACATCTTTAGGCTGGGAGATAAATGGGAATTCAGTTCTTCCAGACACAGTGAGCCTCCTTAGGGCAGCAGAGTCAGACCAAGGGACAGAATATTCAGGCTTGAGATAATGCAAAGTTAATTGCCATTTTTCATAGAATAACCACTTGAAATGCGATATAATCAATGTTGCTGCAAACCTCAGTGAAGAGCTCACATTTGGCTTTTGCTTGGAAGCTCAGTAATTGCTCTTTAATGGATGTTCCCTTGTGCTTGTTACTGGGCAGTTGACATTTTCATGATTCAAATGTATGGCAGCAAACACGGCTAATGTTACTCTTTAAAAGAGGTGCTCTCAAACTAAAAATAATTGCATGTCTTTGCTGTTGTGCTGATGATACCACAGGTCATTGCTACCGGAAGAACATGAAATTTTCATTTTATTTTCTTTTGTCTTCTCTTTCGTTAGTACGTATGAGGCAGTTTGTATTTTGGCTGACTTGTGTTGCTGCTTTGGTAGCAATGGTTCCATGAAAAGAACAAAATAAAAAAATAGTGTTCATATCATTAATGCAATATTTTCTCCAAGGTAGTGGAGCACTAGCTAACTTGGATATAATCTTTGCATTTATCTGAGTTCCTCTCTTGCTGTAGTAATGTGTCAGGTTCAGATTTAGGAGTGTCTCTCTTGCTCTGCAGAGGACTGGCTTTTTTTACAGCAGTGTCAGATACTGTAAGTGTTTATAAGTTTAGTAAGAAGAGATGGTGGAAAGTTTGACAGACTTATTTCATGTTAATTGGAGCTGTTTACTTTGAAAGCTTGCTTTGGTACACAGAACTCCCTTCAAATCAGATGCACATCACGACAGTACTCAGCTAAAGGAAGGTGGACAGGCCATGTGGGAGATGGGAAATGACCTGAAGGTGTCGGCCCATCTCTGGAGCATGCACAGGAAATACTTTAAAATATTCATAACTCTCCTAATTGAGTTGAGGGTGTTCTTATCTAATCTGTTTGGCTAACACTAAATAACTTATAATTGCATTTCCTCCAAAGAGCAACATCTTCTAAAGTATTTGGTTCCAATTAGGAAATTGTGTTTGATGGGAAGCTGTCCTGCAGCTCACAAAGTGTTGAGAAAATGCAAACTCTCATCTTGAAGCTGCAACATATTCTGTTTTTTCTGGATATTTTGAGAATAACAACCGCCATGTTCCCAGTTAGTAGTGAATTGCCCTTACCTGCTCTACCTTCCCATCTGATCTGGTTTTGAACCTTTAATACACAAAATGTGTTTCCCTTCGGCTGGCTGGTTCCTAAGTGTGATTCCTGTACCATGACCGTCCTTGTCAAACGGCCTGTCCTCTTCCCTGCAGGAGCAGCTGTACAAGATGCAGCACTGGCAACAGCAGCAGGTCTATCCTCCCCCATCCCACGCCCATCCCCAACGGACCTTCTACCCGCCACATCCTCAGATGCTTGGCTTCGATCCTCGCTGGATGATGATGCCCTCCTATATGGACCCTCGCATGGCCCAGAGTCGCACCCCTGTGGATTTCTACCCTTCAGCCCTTCACCCTTCAGGTAAGGTGTTTTCGTTGTTTCCATTTGTCGTGGTTGTTGTGTTGGTCCATATCTGGAAGGTCACTGCAACTGTTTCTCAGACCTATGACTTTGGAAGCTGTTTTTCTGGATTTGTAGGATGCCTGTCCATCCCGTGGCAGGTCTTCCTTTATAGTTTTAGAGCCTCAGTGGGTGTAAAAGCAGATCATGCCCCTTGGAGGGGTAGGGTCTGTTTGGGAGTCGCTCTAATCATGTATAGTCTTAATAGACGCTTAATAGTCTAATCACGTGAAATATTAATCTCTTCCTGAGTTGTATGCTCCTAACACCTTGTTACTGATCCTCAGTGGTGTGAATACAAACATCAGGATGTAGAAATCATTCCCTTGAGTTTGTGGTTTGTTTTCGCACGTGACGCCAGTGATGGTGCACAGTGTTCTGCACAGGGTGGGCTCTTAAAGCTGCGTCACCTTCTGTGTCACTCCAGGTGTGTGTTTCCCAAGCACAGTCTCCCATCTATCAGAAAGGTTTCTGTGGCTCCAGTCACCTGCTGCCCTGGAAGGAAGGAGAGTCACATTAGCTGTAGATTGTTAATTCTTCTTGGCTGTGAGATCCTAGTGTTAATGGTGTGAACTTTGTCATGACCAGGAATTATGAAGCCCATGATGCAGCAGGACTCCATCGGTGGGAGCAGCTGTCGGTCTGAAGATCAGAACTGTCAGGCAGGGCAGGCGGAAAGGAAAACTTCTCCCTTGGATTCTGTGCCGGTGTGGGGCCAGGAGAGCTACACGTCTCTGCAGAGCAAAGGGTACTCCCTGTCACATCAAAAACAGGCTGACAACATGACCATGGAGGGGCTGCATGCCAGGTGAGCGCAGAGCTCCACTGTGATGGGAGGTGCCACCCTAAGTCATCTCCTGTTGAAAAACAGGTGTAGACTTGACCCAAAAGCTATATCTGAACAGGGCAAGGTACTGACCTGGTAGCACCCTTACACTGTTGAGTGTTCATGCCATGGTGGTGCCTATGGACTGAGCTATTTAGGGTTTTTCTGTCTGAGGCCAGTTCAGGCTGACCAGCTTGGAGCCTGTTCACTTGTCACCTACAAGGGTGGGTACAGAAAACAATGAGTCAATTTTCTGAGACTCTGTAGTTTGTCTCCTAGTTATTTGGGGCTTTCTGAAACCAATTCCTTGTTTTCAGATCTCCATGTATGTTGGAGGCTGAATATCCCTTGATTTCTTAAGTTTGCTGTCCATCATAGGAACTGCTTTCTTTTGTCATCCACTGATTTGAGAAATCAGGCAGTACAGGGGCCAGAGCAGATCTGCCCAGCCTTCAGGTATTTATAGGCTCATTGCCTCATGATTTGGAACAAACCCCAATTTATTTATTTGTTTCCATCTCTTGTGCCCAGCCTGGGCCCTTGGAGATGTGCTGTGGTCTGCATTAGCTGACTTTCTTTTGTTTGTTGTTTGTTTCCTTCTTAGGAATGACAGTTACCCCGCTTCTCCTGGAAGACCGGAGAGTCTGAGCACCCAGAGAGATCTCTTTGAGGAGAGAGGGGAGGAGTACTTGAATGCTTTTGACAAGAAGGCCCAAGCAGACTTTGACAGCTGCCTGTCTTCTCAGAGGATAGGCCAAGACCTCTTGTTTCAGCATCAGGAGACTGCGCAGGAAACCTGTTCTTCTGGCAACCGCCCTGCAAACTTGAGGTGTTCACCCCTGGAGCCTGATTTTATCCAAGCGGAGAAGAAGCCTGAATATAACGGTTGGGATATCAGCCACCATCAGAAACCCGCAGAGACTGCAGCGGAGGTTGCTGAAGAAGTGCCCAGGGGTGAGCAGTCCTTCAGTGCTGACCCGTGGAAGAAAGACGGAGCTAATACCAAACAGCCCACTGAAGAGACAGCGGAGTGGGCTCCTGAGAACCGGAACACCAGCGGTCAGCACCAGGAGCAAATGGGGAGGACACGGCGATCAGGCCCGATTAAAAAACCAGTCCTGAAAGCCCTCAAGGTGGAAGAGAAGGAGAAGGAGATGGAGAAGGTTAAACTGGAAGGAGAGGACACCTTGCGCCCACAGAAGGAGAAGGCGGCTGTTCAGAAAGTAGAAAATGAGGCGGATGATTCTGCAGCCTTACTGAATTCCACGCGCTATCTGCTGGATGACAAAGGTTCTTCCCAAGCCAGCCTTGCCCGAGAGGCTGAGAAATCTCAAGAGGAAGAGGAAGAAGAGGAGGAGGAAGAAAAGCCAGAAAGAACCTGGGAGAACAAGATATCCAGAGAGTCCGGTGATCTGCCTCCCACAAAAAGAAACAACTGGATCTTCATTGACGAGGAACAAGCCTTTGGTGGGAGAGGTCAAGGGCGCGGACGAGGCAGAGGCTTCAGGGAGTTCACTTTCAGAGGCCGAGGCACCGTTGTGGGCAGCCGGGGAGTTTATAACAACCAGCGGAGCAGCCGGGGGCGAGGGCTTCGGGAGTTCAACCAGCCAGAGGACTTCCCCAGAGGCAAGCCGAGGCGCCGGATCGCAAGCGAAACGCACAGTGAAGGGTCAGAATACGAGGAGCTCCCCAAACGTCGCCGGCAGAGGGGCTCGGAAAACAGCAATGAAGGTTCTGTGCTGGACAGAGAGGACAGCGATTTGAAAAAGGGAGACTTCAAAGAGTCTTGGAGGTCCAACAAAATCTATTCAGATGATCACACTAGTCTGGATCCTAAGATGAGGGCTCCGAGAGCTTTTGGGAGATCACTGCCGCCAAGACTGAGCAACTCTGGCTATGGGCGAAGGGGTTTCATGGGGAAGGAGCCCACCCAGTGGCAGGGCAGGAGCGGAGGAGCGGGGTGGCAGGAGTACAACCACACCTCTCCATCGGACGCTTTTGGGAGCAGACAGCAGTCTGACAGGGACTACATTCAGGATTCTTACAAACACATGGATTCCTTCTCCAGCCGGGTTTTTGACGAGAGTCATCTGGATGACAAAAGACACTTTTTCCAGGAGGATTACTCAGCGGATCAGGAGAACATAGAGAACAGGCCGTTCAGGAGGCGACGTCCCCCTCGCCAGGACAAGCCTCCGCGGTTCCGGCGCCTCCGACAAGAGCGGGAATCGGTTGGCCAGTGGAACCCTGAGGAAGGAGGCCCCAATCTGCTGCCTGGCCAGTGGCCTGGAAGACCCAAGCTGACCACGACAGAGAAGAGCAGCATCTCAGGCAGACGCTCTCCTGAGCTGTCCTACCAGAACTCCTCAGACCATGCCAACGAGGAGTGGGAGACGGCATCCGAGAGCAGCGACTTCAGCGAGCGACGGGAGAGGAGGGACGGAGTTTCTGAGAGCGAAGGGCAGCTGGAGGGTGGGCTTGGGAGCTTGGGAGAGAAGAGGGAGCTGGCGAAGAGGAGTTTCTCGAGCCAAAGGCCACTTGTCGACAGGCAGAGCCGCAAGACCGAGCCAGCAGGGTTTGCAGAGCAGTCTGTCAGGACCGGGGTAGGAGCAGCGTCCAGATACGAGAGCCAGCAGAACGGGACACTGATAAAAAGCAAAAGGTAAAGTAACATTCTGATGTACAGATATCTGTCATCTGATATGGGGATACTGGAGGAGTGGAGAAAGGCTGGACTGTGGGTGAGAAGCTGTTGGCTGTGTTTCTGTCTAGTGCAGATGACTTCCAGCAGTGTTGCAGCTGCATTATATTGAGCTTATAGCACTGATAAATGGGGAACTTGTTGGTTTTTTTTCTGTCCTCTTATGACTCATGTCCCCCAATTCCTGGATGTAGTAACTTAATAGTACTTTATATGGAAATAAGGGAGATGAGAGCTGATGTCTGGAAAGATGCGTGCAGGTAGAAAGGGAAAGAAAGGGAAAGGGGAAGCTTTTTAGCTCCCCCTTCTGAACTTGTCTCTTTTGCATGTTGAATGCTGGGGAATGATGTACAGGTGGTGGTCAAAGGGCCCCCCAAAAAATCCATGTGAAACAAAATGGAAATACTATCTTAATCTTTTTCTCAACGGTGTCAACCTCTCCCCATCTCCCTTCCCCTCACCTGGTGCTTGCCAAAACAAGTGTCTTAATTTTGAAGAGGACCAGATGAGCTGTTAGAACAGTGTCCTAGGAGGGTAGGAGATGCTGTGCAGAAGCGCAGAGCCCTCCCTCTGGGCACAAGCGAGGACATTGGCTTTGTTGCGAGAGCAATAGGTTGGTTGACTCCTAAGTGCAAGAACTGTTCTGTCTCCAGTAACATCCTCGTAATGGGTTGTACGCTCAGAATTTTGCGTCTGCTTCAGTCGAGTAAAGGCTGGGGGAGGCTGAGGTGCAATTAGAAACCTGGCAAGGAAAATACAGCCCATATGTTTTCTTCATGCTACTTTCACTCATATTCTAGTGACAAATCTAATTCCTTTCCTTTCTTTCCTTGTAGGTCTCCAGAAGAAGGAGGGGGCCTGGGCAACGCTAGTGGTGGGAGCAGCCACTCCATTTACAGCTTGGATAGGGCTTCCCACAGCAACTCAGAGTGTGCTGAGGGGCCAGGGAAAAAACCAGAGAAGGAGCCCAAATCCACTGTGCAAAGAACAAGCGAGAAGGGAGAGGCCTTGTCACAGTTTGAGCTGAGTTATGGAAGTGAGTGTCTTAGTGAATTTGTTTCTTTAAAGGCACAACACATTGTGGCTGACTTCAAGCCGTGCTAACTCAATCCAATGTGATGATAAATATCAGGTTAGATTACTTTCCATCTATTTACATACACAAGGAATTTCAGTGTATTTAAACAGGACAAACATGGCAGAAAAAAAAGATGTTTTTAAATTTTAAACCTAAACTTTTAGCCAGATCTGACACTCTTTTATTGCCAATATAAATCTTTACGTGCATACACACATGAACAATTTCTTCCCTGTATATGCTCTGTTCAGGTACCATCATCGATAATCGAGTGTCGAACACAGCAGAAGAGAATGAAGTAGGTTCTATGACAGGTGAAGGTTTCATCGAGGTTCTTACTAAAAAGCAGCGTCGTTTGCTGGAAGAGGAGCGAAGGAAGAAAGAACAGGCTGCTCAGGTGAGGAGTGAGGGGCAGAAAAAGCTTAACCTGATCAATTGTTTGGACAACAGTCAGAAGCACAGGGCCACAAAAAGTGCTTGGATGAGCAGAAAAACATGTAATCTGGCAGAATTGTTACTTGTGAGTGAAGGAGGGTTTTCTAAAGTGGCTGGACTTGGTGGTATATGGGGCAGCAGTGAGCAGTGGAGAATCTGCGCTCTTGCTGTGTCAACAACATGTTGTTGCTGGAGCACGATGTGGTAACTTCGTTGCTGGAGGTGTCGTGTTTGTCTCTGAGCATCTGACCAGAAAGAAACTAACTGGAAGAAACTCTGACAGTTTTGTGTTCATAATAGGATGGACTTGACTTAAAAGGGAAGATATAAGACTGCAGTGTGGATATGTTAGTTAAGTGGCGTTTAGGATGGGGACATTTGTCTACACCTTCTGGAAGACTGCAAATTCTAGGGAGATGAGAGAACATTTTGGCATTAAAGGAGACTTAGTGAAATCTGAAGGACTAAATGCAAATAAAAAGCATCATTGGGAAGTGCTTCTGGACCAGAAGGGCTCATGGTAGGTTCAGAGTCTTGCAAGCAAAGTTATGAAAGCCTGGTTGCTTGGCATTTTTAAAATTTAAGCTGAAGAGAACATGTGAGTGTGCAGTAGGGAAAAGTCTTAGAGTTGCAGAGAGAATAATGAGGGAGGGGGTCAAAACGACTTTGTATGATTCACTTACATGAGTAGGAGGCTTTTCACATTGCAGCATTTAGAAATCTGGGTTTGAACTTGCCAGGAGCAAGCTGTGTTAGCCCAGTGCTGTGACAGGTCTTATGGCCCGTGCTTTTTCTCTCTCAGGCACCAGCTAAAGCCCGCGTCCTCCAGTCCCGAATTCCTCCTCGGTTTGCTAAGAAGCAGAACAGCTTGTGCTTGGAGCAAAGTGATGTAACGGTTCCTGGAAACAGCCTGGGCACAGAGATCTGGGAGAGCAACAGCCCAGGTGAGTTTGGGTCTGTTTGTTCCGACGTGTTTCCAAGAGCTGGGGAGTCCTCTGTGTGCAGGAGGGATGTCTGTGCTGATGAGGAAGCAGCTTTCTCTTGTCTGATGCTGGAACTGTGAGGGGAGCTGGACATCTGGAGAAACATCTGTTCAAAGCTATCCTTGTCGTTAACCATATCAGTCCCGTTATCTGTTTCTTGAGTCATTGTGTAACATCAAGATCTTGCTATATAACATTTTCTATTCTGTTGGGCTGGATCTGCTTCAGCAGTTTTCTTCTTTTGCCTTCCTCTGTTTTCTCATCCTCCAGCACTGAATAACTAGTACCTCCCTTGTTTATATCTCTGCCCTTTCTCCTGTTGTCTTCATGTTCCCGAAGAGATCTCTTCTCTGTTCTCTACCTGTACTCTCCTTGTATTTTCTGTGCTGCATCATGTCTCAACTGATTGGACAACACTGGCTTTCTGAGGTGGTGAAAATATCCTGTCTCATGTCTAGAAATGGAAAGTTAATAGTGTAACATGGGTGATGTACAAGTTGTGCTCACAGTTGTGTTTCAAGCAGCCGAACCTGCCCTCTGTTCTCTTCCAGCTCTTTCTGTTCAGTCTCCTGGCAGTGATTCCTGGAGCAAGCCTGTAAATACCTTCAATGGTACAGAATCTAGCACCACTGAGGTAAGCAGCACCTAATGTGCCACCCAGGTATTGCGTATATAAAATATTACCATAAATGGCTTATGCTTCTCATTACTCCATCTGTGCTTAGCAACTCTCACTTCTGCTTGTGCAATTTTAAACTGTCTCTTTGCGGTTCTGATTTGAGCTTGATGCCACTCAAATCTTGACCTAGAGATTGGTGTTACATGTGAATATAAATCTGGAGTAACTGTCTGGTAGAGCAATTCCAGCATTATGTTCATAACTGGATGCAGAATGAGGATGGTGGAGTCCCATAGCTCATGTTCGTGTGCCTCATGCTGTGAGCGGTGTGTAGCTGTAGCCTTAATGCAGGGAGGTTCCTGAATGCTTCACGTCTGGACACCAGAGTTCAAATCTGGTTTGGGTCACAAGTGAAATGCGTTTGGCAATCTCAGCCTAGTTGCTATGTGGGACGTGTTTTCCTTATTCTAAAGCCGTGATCTGGTTGGTGTATTGTCTCAGGGCTGTGTAGAGCTGAAGCAGCAGCCAAGGGATGCTGCAGGTCAGGCCAAACTCCTTTGCAGTTAACCAAGAATACGATTTGAAATGGGACATGATCTTGCTATTTTCTGGGATTTTTTTTTTTTTACTCCTTTGCGGAGCTGGGTCGGAGTCCAGGGCTTTAACACATTTCGTGCTTTGCATAGCAGGGTTTTAAAGGCAGCCAGGGGGATAGTGGCATTGACTTGAGTGCGGAGTCTCGGGAATCCTCCGCTACCTCCTCTCAGCGCAGTTCTCCATATGGCACCCTCAAACCAGAGGAGATGAATGGGGCTGGCCTGGTGGACCCAAAGCCTGACTGCCAGAAGGAGCAAGTGCAGAAGCAATCTGATAAAAAGGTAATCTGGATTTGCAGCCGAGCCAGACCACGTAGTGAGAGTTCTTGTGAAGTGGTTGTGTTGTTCTTGATAGCATTTTTAAGGCTTGAGATTGGGTTATTCAGTCTTTGTGTCTCAGCCTCTCTGCTTTCCTGTTAAGGATTCAGATCAAGGCTCAGGACAGAACAAGGAACACAAGCCTGGACCAATCGGCAACGAACGCTCCCTGAAAAACAGAAAGGGTTCGGAGGGAACGGAACGGCTGGAAGGGAATATTCCCCCTGTTAACGGGGTGGAAATTCACGTGGATTCTGTACTTCCTGTGCCACCCATTGAATTTGGAGTAAATCCTAAAGTGAGGATTGAATTTAATTTTATCTTCTTGGTGATTTGAGCTTGTTGAGATATGAAAGCTGATTTGAGGCAGAAAGATTATTTAGAGGAAGCTTCCAGCTGTAGGTTTGCCTTAGATTTCATTACTGACACAAACCAGGTACTCAATGCTTAATATGCTTTTTGGAAATATTTTCCTAAGGACCTGCTGGGGTGGTAGCAGAAGTGAGGGACAAAACTATGGCCATCTAAGCCTTTGTGTGCCTCTGGGGGTTGCCTGCTGCTGAGTGCTGACAAGTGTCTTTTTGTTCTCTTCAGCAAGGCTTACTGGAGGACAATCTTTAGTTTCTAGTGTCATGATTCAGGCTAAAGTCATTAACCATGGGAAGCAGATGGGTGACCCTTGGCCCTGGATTTGAATTTTGTGTATCTTGATTTTTCAGGACTCTGACTTCAGCTTGCCACCTGGTTCTGCTTCTGGCACTGCAGCTAACCCTGTCGCCAAACTGCAGGATGCCTTGGCCAGTAATGTAAGTATTTCTTTTTTCTTTTGACATTGAGGTGCTCCTTAGTTAAACCTCAGATGCTCCCAAAGAAAGCAAGCATATTTCTTTGCAGTTGACTTCACTCTTTATGTGTACGCAGCACATGTGACTAAAACACATAATGTAAATCTGTGCCCTCGAGGTGCCTTAATAAAATGAGCATCACTAGCTCAGAAGTGACATAGGGAGCAGCTCCATTATCATTCAGTGACCTGTGTAAAGCAAGAGGTATTGCAGATCTCAGAGATCACTGTTCTCCTTAGAAAGTCTCATCGGCCACAGTAAGGCAGAGAACTGTAACTTGTTAGTCAGGTCCTTCTAGAGGTTTCCTAGCTTATTCCAGCCGTCTGGGTATTTCATCATTATATGTGAAAGAGTGAGCATGCTGAAAGTCCAGCTTGTAGCTCAGCTGTGGACATCAATGTGAGAAATGTGCAAAGCTGCTTTTGAAATGTCAAGTTTGTAGGCTGTTTGATTTTGGAGGTTTGTCTTAAAGGGTGTTTCTTTTCAGTAGAGCTCTTACAGAAATAGGTTTTGTCTGAAATTTAGATAGGTTCCAAATATGGGACAGGAGGGGGAACTCTTCTGCAAATTGAAATTACTGGGTCAAATTGCTGCTTAGATGGAAGCCGGTGTAATTCAACACAGAGGGTGTCATCACACATCCCCAAAGCTTCATTTATTTCAGCAGCAGAATGGATCATGGCTCAATGTCTCTAGTACCACTGAGGGTTGATTCCTCTGAGGTGTAGTTACTAGAGCTGTCAAGCCTTGGTAGCTCATGACATTCTCCTAAGAGTTTGTAAAGTATTCACCTTTTACGAATCTCCCTTCAGGCAGGGTTAACGCAGTCCATTCCCATTCTGCGAAGAGATCATCACCTCCAGCGGTGCATTGGCCTGAACCCCATGTCTTTCCCCACTGCAGACCTTACTCTTAAGGTAAGCAAGCTGGCACAGTGTTTGTCCTTGGTGTGGATATTGTGTCTCCGTGACCAGAGCATGAGGATGGAGAGATCCTTCCCAGAGTGTTTTGTTAGGTACTGCTAAATCTTTAATTAGCTTCTGTAAAAGTGATGCATATATATGCTGTTTAGCATGGGTGGAAAGGCATGTATTTCAACAGTCCTGGATGCTGAAGTCTTCACTGATTTTTAGGACAAGTGCAACAGAGCTTTCCTACTGTTTCAGTAGCTGAGGAAGGTGGTCAGGGATCCTAGGTGTCTGATGGTTTAAAGAAGGAAAACACCAACAAAAAGAACCCCAAATATACAGACAACAGTGATGACAACAAAACCCAAAATTAACCAAAACAGAAAACACTACCATCCCAAACCCAAGCAAATACCAAGGGAGATGGAGTGTTTGTAAAGGATGTTTGTTTGCCTGTGGGGAATTGGTGTGAAACTCGTAGACCTGAGAACTGCTGCTGTCTACTCTAACTAGACCAGATTGAATTTGAACTAATAGGTCCCAGATGAGCAACTTTAGGCGTCAGTACTGTCATCCCCATTTGAACTGTCTGTAGTTATTGTCCTTCATTTCCATAGATGGAATCTGCTCGTAAAGCTTGGGAAAACTCTCCGAGTTTACCAGAACAGAACTCCCCCGGAGGCGCAGGCTCTGGCATCCAGCCTCCTTCCAGCGTTGGAGCTTCCAATGGTGTCAGCTACAGCTCTTTTGGTGGAGTTTCTATGCCTCCTATGCCTGTGGCGTCTGTAGCACCTTCTGCGTCTATCCCAGGTACCTGCACACTGTGGCAGCAGTATTTGTGTTGTCTGGTTGGTATATAGAAATCATCCTCAGATTTTAGTAAACTAGAGCATGGTGAGAACAGCTTCCATGTGAAGTAACTGGCAGGCTGGTATTTCAGTTTCTTAATGGTTCAGGCAAGAGATAGAAAGAGGGACTGTCTTCTCGCTCTGGAGAATGTTACCTGTGTGTTGCTGGTATAGACTTAGCACGAGGATGACTTTTCTGTGTAGTGGCAAGTCTCTGTGATGTCTCTCAGTAGATCCTGCTTACCCTTCACTGTGTGCTCAATAGAATAGAAGGGAAGTGAAGAAACCCTTGGCTGAGAGACTTGAACAGTCCCAGTATCAACCATTCCTCTGCTCATTTTGCTATTGGAAGTCACAGGTTCTGAGCAGCTTGTGCTCCTTGTACATAATAACAACAATTTGCTTACAGTTCACAAAACTGCAGGAGGTTGGAACATCTTTTAGTGTCTCTGGCTTTTTTTTGTGGAGGTGGGAAACCTGGGTTTGCATTTAGCCTCTTACAGAAAGGTGTGATTAATTCTCAGCAAACCTGCTGCTCTAAGTGGGCTGCTGGCTTTGATAAGTGCACTTAGGAGCTTTACGGGTTCTTCTGAGTGGGTACTCTGGTGTTAACTTGCTGAGGTGTTGGAAAAGAGATGCAGATCTCTGCAGTGTACTGTGCCTGTATGTCCCCTGTACCTTGAATTTACAGCCTGCCTTCTCTGATGTTTAGGTAACCATATTCCACCCCTCTATCTGGATGGCCATGTGTTTGCAAGTCAGCCCCGCCTGGTCCCTCAGACGATACCTCAGCAGCAAAGCTACCAACAGGTAAGGGAGAAATACAACTAGCTAGTGGTTTCCCAATGAGTCTTCAGGGTGGTGTTTAAGAGTCAGGGAGTCATTTATCTCTCTGATAGCCCAAAGGAGCTTAAATGTGGCTCCCGTTCAGTTCCTTGAATCCTGCTTCCCACTGAGTGTCACAAGTTAGTGAAATTGAAGGGAGAGAATTGAGGGTTTTTTCCCTGTTTTGTACCAGTGTCTTTGAACTGGGTTTAATTGAAGCAGATGCAGAAGAGTCTGTGTAAAGTAAAGCAACTTTCAGTAAATTCCACAACCAGTCAATACTGATGAGCAATTTCACTAGCCTTAGTAAACAGGGTGTTGATATGGTTGGGGAGAGCCCCTTCAAGGTAAGAGTGCAGGCAAGTGAGAACTGGGACTGTCAGTGCCTGTTCCATGTCTGGAACACGTTGGTTCCCTCGTGTCCACAAATGCCTCTTGCAGGCATCAGTCTCTTGGGTACCTGTGCAGTGTCTTCCCCTACCAGTGTGCTGCTGTTTTGTGGAACGATGCAAGGGCTGGGTGAAGGTGCAGTGTAGTCATTGTCATGGCACATTGACTCATGGAGGCAACTGATGGATTTCTAGCAACCTGGGAGAGTTTCTGGCTGTTTTTGTTACCTCTCAGTCGTCTTAATTTCTTTTGCAGGCTGCTGCTGCTCAACAGATTCCCATTTCCCTCCACACATCCTTACAGGCCCAAGCTCAGCTTGGGCTTAGGGGTGGTCTGCCTGTTTCCCAGTCCCAGGAGATGTACAGCTCCATACAGCCCTTCAGGTAACTGCTTCCAGTTTTTGTTTTCCTTGTGGCTTGATCTCTCATGTTCCTGATGGTTATGTGCATTGATCAGATGCTCCACACTCATCTTCTCTTTCCCCTTTGCTGACATGGTTTTTTCCTTCCCCAAGGGCCTCAAAAACCCTGGGCACTGAGGCTTAAAAAAACCCTTTTTTTTTTTGCTAGAGCTGTTTGAGTCTTTAACTGCTGATTCTTTTATACTTTGCAAAACTGCTGCAGATTTTCGGTAACCTGACTCCTCCCTTACTACTAATCCAGAGTTTATTGTGCACGATATTGAAACATAAACTTTGGGTAGGACACAATGTCACTCTTGAATATTCCTGCAACACAGGATCACGGTTGTAAAGGCTTAAAAATGGAAGTAAAAAAAAGCAACCTGTAACTAAAATGGAAAGTGGCATCACACTTCTTTCTAAGCTGTCAGTTTAGCAGAGTCTGAGAGAACCGCTTGCTCTTTGCAGGCCTGATACAGTTTGTCAGGGACTGTGTGTATATTCTCCAAAGGTTTTCTGCATAATGACTTGAGCCTATTTTTCTTTTCAGGTCTCAGGTGTATATGCACCCCAGTCTGTCTCAACCCAGCACCATGGTCCTGACGGGAGGCACTGCTCTGAAGCCTCCGTATTCTGCCTTCCCAGGCATGCAGCCCTTGGAGGTGATGAAAACCCAGTCTGGGTCCCCCTACCAGCCCATGAATGGAAGCCAGACACTGGTTTATGAAGGCCAGATAAACCAGGCGGCTGGTATGGGAGCGTCCCAGATGATGGACTCTCAGCTTACGCAGGTCAGGAGCAGCGCTTGCCAGCCCTTGTACAGGCTTTTTCACAGCCACTTGTTTCTGAGGCTGAGTTGAAACTAATATTTGTGCCGAGAGTCGTGTACTTCTGTCAGCTAAGCAATTTGTAAAGAGGCAAAAGGTTTCCCCAAGAGACTCTGTTCTGTGAACCATTGTTTCAAACATGGAGCACTTCATTTAATGAGACTCTTACTAATTACTTGCCTGTCCCTGCTGAAATGTCATTTTGTAACTTGGAAGTCCTTGCCCACAATATAGACGTTTCACGCAGACCAGACCTTGCAGTGCTTCATGCGTAGGGGACCATAATGCAATAATTGTCTTAAAAGTACCTCTTCAGAGAGCCAAACCCCAGTTGTTTCCAGATTTAACTCGGATTCCAGAATGACTAGTACCTTTTATTAAAAGCTTATCTATCTTATAAATGCGTTTGTTATCCGTATCTTATTTACAACTTTTGCTGATCTGTTTGGTGGTATCTTATCAAGAATTTCATTGTGTGAAAACGATTTTGTCAAGCATGGTTCAGATGAAGACACTGAATCCTCGTGTGAGCGTGTTTGTAGACATGTGTTCTGATTCTCTGGAGAAGTTTGATAATTTTATTAAACTCATCTTACATTTATTTCATGCAACATGTTAAGGTTTCTTTTTTGTTTAAAGAGGGGTTTTTATATTCTAGCATAAAGAGTTAATTCTGAAAGTAACTTAGTTGGGGAAAATACAGAGTATACTAGTAAACTAAGTATTTGAAGAAATGCTTTATCCATCATAGGCTAGTAACCTGGTCTCTTTTGCCAGCTTCAGATTGACCTTTTTTATTTATTACGAAGTGTCACAGAACCTCCCAAAACCAGCAATTGTGAGAACTGCCAGATGAATCAGAGGGAACAGGAAGCTCTTGAGTCCTGAGCTGCATTTTTTTAAATTACTCTTAATTATTACCATCACCAGTTTGAAGCTCATTGCAGAATACAGAGCTGAGGTCACCATCACTTCCTCTAGAGGTCCAGTCCCCAGAATGCTTTGGCATGGAAGTGTAGCCAACTTTCTGTTTTGGGCATCAAAGCTGCAACCAAAACGCCTGACACTGAGCTGCCAGTGCTGTCCTATCAGGAGAAAACACACCCATGCAGCAACCGTGAGGAAGACTGAAGAACTGGATGAAGGTTCTAGGCAAGGACGAAAGCCCCATGTCTGAGTGCAGTTATGTTAAAACCGATGCCATGTTACAAGCCCAGAGTTGGCCACACTACCAGAAGTTGTATTTCAGTGTGTAAGTCTCTCTGTTCCACTGATTTGCATTTATTCTGTGCCAGACTGCACTGTTTGTGAGCTTCCTTTTAGCAGTGCTGTGTTTTCAGGTGACGGCATGTCAAATAAAGACTGTTACCACCATTAAGTAATTACCTGTCCTTATCACACAGCTAACGATGCCTGTGCCTGGCTCCCAGCTTCCTCTGCCCCGCTACGGCTCTGGCCAGCAGCCCCTGATTCTACCACAGTCCATCCAGCTCCCTCAGGGGCAAAACCTGCCTGTAGGAGCTCCCCGGAGAATCCTCCCTCCTGGAACCCAGCCCTCTGTCCTTGCTACCAGCAGGGAGGTAAGGATTAAATCCTGCGTGCTCATCTTGGCATTCGTTAAACCCTCCTGCACTGAAGTTTTGCTCCTTGATCTTGCTCGTCAAAGGGGAGACTGGCTTGTTTGGGATCCTTAAATATCAAAGCCAAGGAGTTGGTGTTAAATTGAAGAGGCCATTTTCCCCCTCATCTCCAAAGTGCAGGCCAGAAGTCTTCAGGTTTTGCTGCTGGTCATCATTCTGTTTCCAGGGAGCCACATCCCGCCTTGATCCAGTTTGGAGACTCCAGTTTTATCACATGTTTACACAGGTTGCCCCAGAATGCTTGAGGGGTGGTGAGCTCCAGACACAGCTGGAATACTGCCCAGATATTTCACACTCTTGTGAAGCTTGTCCGTTTGAGTAGGTATATTAATGTCATGTCTGGTTTGATGGATTCGTATCATACGTTTGTCTATTATAAGGGAGAGCACAGCAGTTAACTTCCAGGTTCTGTATTTGCTTGTGCTGCTGGCTTGTTGGTTGATTACTTCACTTACAGGCCTTGGTTTCTTCACCTGAAAAATGTTTCTTCTTTTAATGGGCACAGCGAGTAGAAGGGCAAAGATTTGGCTTAAGTGTTAATATGAAGTAATGGGTTATTTGTGAATGCAAAGGTGATACTCTCTCTCATTTTTTCTCTGTAGTCCTCCCAAATGGAAATGAAAGGGTTTCATTTCTCCGATGGTAAACAGAACATGTCCTCTGGAGGGTCTGTACCATCACCGCATACGTACAGGTAAAATGTTTACAGAACTTAGCCCCTGTAGTCAGAACGGGGAAGAAGTAGTGTTCCTTGTTTGCCATGACATGGTGCATGCCTTGTCCCTGTACTAGATTTGCATGTAGTCCAAATACTTGTATCAAAATCCATGATCATGTTTGGGTAGGCCACGGTGTATCTGACTTGGCCCTTTGTGCTTGTTGGAGATGCATAAAGTGATTTGTTTACTGAGTGTGCTTTTGTGTGTTCCTTGTTAAGGTGGAAAGTTTAGGAGTTACTGAATAAATATTTTAGTTTCCAGCATGGTCCTTTCAGTGTTAGAGTTGCTAATGTCTGGATATACCAAACCTTTAGCTCATTGAGCCTTTTGGGATCCATATGTTGTCTTTTGGGCTGGGGAGCTCGCTGCTCTGCACAGCACACACACGTGCCTTGGCTACTGCTGCTTTCTGCTGTGGTTTTGGGTTTTTTTTCCTTTCACACGTGAATAAGGTTCTCATTCCATTGTAGAATTTACTCCATGAATATTGTCGACTCTTCGATTTCCAGGCCTAGCTCTGCCAGCCCAAGCGGGAAGCCGTCTGGACCAGCAGTTAGTATGGGCTCTGTGCAAGGACACTATGTGCAACAGGTAGTGTAGATCAGTGCTTTGTTTGACCCAACAGCATCTGCTCTTTCTATACGATCATGCCTGTGCCTTGGGAAGGCCTGTGTGCTTAAACTGTATGTGGGAGCTGTTACTTTTCCCTGCAGGGAGAGTGGGTGGGTGTTTGAGTCCAAGAGTAATGCTGTGTGATTTGAAAGTCAGGAGAGATCAGAGGGTTGCCTGTTTTGACAGTGTCCACATTGAGTTTTTATGGGTTATTTGCATTGTCAGACAGGCGAGACACTTTAAGATCCTACATGTGAGGTGTTTTAGGATGGCAAACTGCAACAGAATAGAATATCTGATTTTTTTGGAGCAAATTTGATGTCTTGCATGAATGATGGTCATGGTTTTTTTTTTTATATCTACATAGAGGTCTCTGTGCTAGCTAATGCTTTGGTTTTTTGTACATCAAAAGGCAAAGCAACGGGTGGATGAAAATAAAGCCAACCTGGGAGCGGTAAAGCTGCAAGAAACGTCCTCCACAAACCAGATGAAGCCAGTGCGCACAGGAGCGATCAAACCTCAGGCAGTGAAAGTGGAGGAAAGCAAGGCCTAGGAGCACCTCTGCCCAGCTGGTCCTGCTGCCTGAGAGGCACCGCAGCTTAGACTGGACCCCACTGGATCTCTTGAAAATCTCACCAGATCAACTCCCTGCCCCACCTGGACTGACTACAGTGACATCACCCAAGCCCCTCTCCCAACAAAGCAGTTTGAAACAGTGGATATGACATTGACCTGCTTGCTTTAAAACAAACCAACCTTGTGACTTTTAAGTGGCTCGAGCCATTTTTTATTTTATGTTTTCCCCCTGTGCTCCATCCACAGCTGTGATCGCTCACTTGGCAAAGCCCATCCTTCTCCTTCCCTACTTCTGTCTCAGCAGAGTGGCAACTGGGGGAGAGGAGTTAGTTTGAGGTTTTTCATTTTAAAGGCAGCTGAGGTTTTTACAAAAAAGCTATACCTGTGTTTATAGCAGAACTTTTATATGTTCTCTCATTCCTGGCCCCCGTCTTTCTGCTTTCCTCATTTGTTCCAGAAAAGAATTCCCTTCAGCTAAAATTATGTTCTGACAAAACTCTGCTTAGTTTTATATACGGTTCTGTGGTATGTTGAGAATCATGACTCTACAAAATTGAATTGGTTTGGGTAGATTTTCCCCAGATAATTTAGCCTTTCAGATTATTTGTTGGTTTTTTCCTAAAAAAGAAAACAAACAGGTCAGTTATGGCATTCATTAATTTTTCAGTGTTTTCATTTTAAGCTAGAAGCAGTGCTTGCGTTAGAACTAAATATGTACTAAAGGCATATAGTAGATCAGTGCATTAATCTTGAAACTTGCACCACTTTAATCGCAGCTTTGGGGTGCCTCGTGCATAAAAAAGTGTGATTTCAATTTAAAGAAAAAAAAACACCGAATTTCTGTTGCAAGCTCATCTGGATTTAGGTTTTTGTGGGTTTGGGATTTTTGTAGTGACTGTCAAACACATGACAAAATGCAAACAGCAGATTTACAAAATGTAGTATCTGTTAAGAAAAAATCCACATGGGTCAGAAGAGTTGGCTAGAGCCAACGGGTCTGTATGGACTACTTTTTGTAGTTGTGATGCTCTTACGCTCCCTACCTTGGCCGCTCTAGTTCTTCATGTCTCCTGAGACTTGTTCTGTATTGTGTTCATCCTTTGGGGCTGCTCTCCTAAGCTTTGCTCTTCTGCCTTTTCCCCAGGTCTTGCTTTCTCTTCCTCTAACTCATGGCCTTTTGTAAAATTTGCATAGAAACGTATCTGTAAGGGAGCCCCTCTGCAAAGCAGCCTTTTTAGCACACTTGGAACCTTGTTTTTTGCGTTGGAAGTGCTTGGTTACAGAGACAGTTTGGAATCATCCTTTTAATCTCCTTCCCCAGATGAACAGCAAAAAGTTCTTTACTTTGGATGCGGTTACATATAGTATGTATATGGTGTCGTCACCTTACACTTTCTTACCAATATTTGATCTATGAAAGGAAGATCCCATTGGGAGGGGGTTGGGGTTTTGTTCTTTGGTTTTGATTTGTGTGCGTGCGTGTGTAGATTTTAGGACGGACTTCCAAGTTTCGGAAAGTGCTTGGAGTCCTTCAGTTGACAGTAGTCTTATGTAAACTCAACTACTTTCAACTTGGTTTGTGTTGTTTAGCTCTTTCAAAGTGTAAAGTAGGCTGGTCACTCTGAAGGGAGGGAAGGAAACCTTCATTTCTGCAGGAGGTGATAGCTTGCTCGCTGGCTGTGCCGCCCGCCCCTGCTGGGTGGCAGCAAGTCAGGCGTTGGTGGTTCCAAAGAAGATATTTTGAACAAAGAATGTATTTGGGAAAGGATCTGAAAGGTGTTCTTGATTCTTCATTTGCTTTTTTTCTCCCCTTTCTAGGAAAGATCCTTCATAACTTTCTAGGGATGCATTTGAAGTTTTAAGCTAGGTATAAATAAGAATTTTATACAGTAGCTTTAAAGAGCTTAGAAACCTAAACTAACTTAGATGTAGTAATGTCCCCTCTCCACTGGTCCCCATTGACAATGGCAGAGAACCCGAAGGGAAAGGGATAGGATGGTACTTTTGAAAAAGTAAAAGCTCTTCTTTTTTCTCTTGTTTTATGGATTTTCAACTTCAGAGCAGAGTGTGCCAGCATCTCTCTAGCATCCTCATTAAAGTACAGGGTTTGAGATTCAGCGAAAAATATTTCCCCAGCCTTCAGACATCTCCCAGACTTGCATCTGCTAGTCCTGCTCCCAACATGTTCCAAAGATTGCTCCAGCAGTAAGTCACCCACTCCCCTTTCTGTTTTCTTCCTTGGAATATCATGAACAACAGAATTGTCTGGTTTTTATTGTTTTTTAATTATCCTTCTGCCCAGCTGGCCCTAGCTAATATCAGCCCAGGATCCAACTGTCATGGCTAAAGAGACTTATCTGAGCCCCCCTTCTCATCTCCTTCCTACCCTAGACACACTACTTAAGCTTTACAATGACACTAACCTCTTTCCTCCCACCTATATGACTTTAAAACGGTCAAACGTGTTGGAGAAACTGGGTTATTGCTAGGTACAAGTTATTGCAGTCCCTCTGGTGTAAATGCCATCAGAACTACAATATTTCCAGTTCAAAAAGGTCACCCTTCTTTCTCTTTTAATCCCTCCGTTCCTTCCCCCAACAGAATAAAACACTAGAATTTATTTATACGTATTTGATGTTGTAGGTCTAGGTGAAAAAGTAATTGTTTCACTGCTCTATTTATATATTATGTCTGAATTATTCTGTGCAGGAAAGGCCAAGAAATGCATGTGAGCTTCATTCCATTCCTCACCTTTGCGTGACCGTCAGCTGCAGTTGGCAAGACTCTTTCACTTAATGGAGTTTTGTGTGATGGAAAGCAGTTTTAGAGCCCAAATTTCTAAGGTGCAATATCCTTCTTCTCTGGCATATATTTATGTTTGTTTGTTTAAAGCCTAGTACAAGGTTAGTGCAGTTTGTGGTGCCCTTCTTGAGTCAAAAGGAAAGCCCCTGATCCTCAAGATGCAGAAACACCAAGGGTGCTGGGATGCTGACACAAATTCAGCTTGGGGGAAAGTAGAATGGAGATGTAAAGAACGTGGATGTGGTTTATCGGGGGATAATTCTGCTTCCTGTCTCCCCTGCTGAAGGGTCAGGCCCTCATGATTTATTCCTTTGCGAGTTGCTTTTCTTTGACTGGAAATCAGCTGCCAAATTGCAGGTTCCTTCCTCTAGGAAAGGTGCAGTGGGAGGGAGAGGTGGAATCTGTATTTTCAGCAACAGTGGGTGAAGGAGAAACACTCAGAGCCTGACTTTGCTGCTTTTTGTTCAGCTGAAGGTCTGAAGCGAGTGTGTAATCAGCTCTGATTCACGGCCTGGCAGCTGCATTCAGTGCTGCTTTCCTCTCCAGGTCTGCCTTCTTTTAGCTCTTAATTAAAAATAAATAAAACAAATTGAAGTTAGGGATAAAAAAAAAAGGCTGTCCAGTATATTTTTAAATAAGTGGAAGCAGCACAGTCACCAGTCAGACGGGTATTATTGTTGAGCTTCCATAGTTTGCTCGTGGCTCTGCCTGTGGCAGCTCTACAGTCATCAGCAACTCCAAAATGTCTTTGCAGCCCATTGAACTCCCCTGCGTGGTTGTGCTCATGCAGAGACTCTGTTTAACTGTTTCCTTGCGAGAATGCTGCAAAGCTGCCCCGTGGTTCCTGTGTATTTATGGATATATATTAAAAAATGAGCCTAGCATTTTGGCTACATCTCACCTTTTGACCAAGCTATGATACTCACTTTCGAGCAAGCACCACTGCATGTCGAGACCTTGTTCTGTTGCATTTTGTTAACCTGTTTTGCATCAGGCTGGTTACACATCGGATTAATTCCTTGCAGCGCCGGTTATTCTTGACATACAGCA
Source organism: Patagioenas fasciata (assembly GCF_037038585.1). Taxonomy (NCBI): domain Eukaryota; kingdom Metazoa; phylum Chordata; class Aves; order Columbiformes; family Columbidae; genus Patagioenas; species Patagioenas fasciata. The sequence continues at coordinate 7,646,496 of NC_092539.1, forward strand.
GCCCAGTCTCCTTGTGAAGAAAGATGCATTTATGAGTAAAAATTAACTTACAACAGGCGTTCTGCTGAAGCAGAGACAGCAATCCAGCTGCTTTTTTATGTTGTTGTTCTTTAATCCCCAAACCACCCGATTTTCCCAGTGGCCATAGACGCCCGTCCCCAGGAATCGCAGCAGCAGGGAGACGCTCGCCCTTCCGCATGTCTGGAGGCGCCGTCCTCGCCTGGAATCCTCCCTCCCGTTCTGTATAAACCGCGTTTGTTTCTCAAGGGGATACCGTACTCCTCCAAGCTTTTGCCCTCATCACCTGTATAGTACATTGTATTTTTTTTTTTTTTGGCCTTTCCTCTCTTCGTCTTTTCATGTAGACCAGATATTTGAAAGGGCAGACGATGGATAATTGTGTAACGTGCAACCTGTTTATATTTTTTGGAAACTTTTACTCGGACCGGAACTCGAATCACGGAATCACCAGGCCAGTTGCGGCACACTCTTTATCGCCCTTTTTTCCTCGTTTCAGTACCTATTGTTTCTCCTTTCAAATATGTGATTGTATTAGCTCTTTCCATATGAAAGAATTCTCCTTATTTAAATAAAAAAAAAAATAAAAAAATAAAGCAGATTATGCTTTTCTCAAGTTCCTGAGTCTCTGGTCTGGTTTTGTTGGTTATAGGCTTCTGGTATTTTTGCTTTTCTTTTTGCAGAGTTGGTTTGTTTGGGGGGTTTTGGTTTCTGTTTATTGTTTGGCGGGGGTGAGGTGTTTATGCTTTCTGGGGGGAGGAAGGGAGAGGTTTTTTTGGTTTTTTTTTTTTTAATTTTTATTTTTTGTTTGGGGGTTGGTTTGGGTTGGGGGGTTGTGTTTTTGGGCTTGGTTTGTTCTTTTTGTTGTTGTGGGAGGGTTTTATTTGGGTTTGGGGTTTTTTTGTGGGTAGTTTGGAGTTTGTTGGGGGGTAGGAGTGGTTTGGTTTGGTTTGGTTTTGGGGCTTTTTGGGGGTTTCTGGCCCGGGGCTCCAGTCACGGCGGGGCCTCCGCAGCCGCCCCAAGCTGACGTTGCCATAGCAACGCGACGGGTTTCTGCCTTGTCCCCGCCCTCACGGCGCCGCGTGCGTCTGACGCCACATCCGGCGTCGCGAGACATTGGCTGGAGGCTGGACGGTCCTGCCCCCTCCCCTGGCGCGCGGGAGGGGGCCGCCATCTCCTCAGGGCCGGGGGTCCTGGTCCCGGCGCCTCCCCCGGGCTCGGCGGGGCTGTTGGTCCGGCCTCCCCCCTCACCTCCGGAAGGCTCTGAGCGGCGGGGGTGAGGCCTCATGGCGGGGGCAGTGGTGCCGCTGTGTCCTCCTGAGGCTCAGGGGAGGGATTCCAGGCCTGGCGGGGGGTGGCTGGTGGCCCCGCTGCTCCCATAGGCCTTGAGGGGAGGGTGAGAGGCGGGTCCTGTGCTGCCTCAAAAAACACTCAAGGCTGGATAATGGGTCCTGTTGACCTTGTAATGCTCGAGGGTGAGGGCTGGGTGTGGGGTCGGTGATCCTGCTGCCCCCGTAGAGCTCAAAGGGGGAACAAAGTCTGGGAGGGCGGTTAGTGGTCCTGCTGCCCCCTCATGAGGCTAAAGAAGGGGATGCAAACCTGGCAGAGGGCTTAATGGTTCCTTGGGGAGGTGTGTGAGGTCTGGGGCACAGGTAGTGCTGCAGCCCTGCCCCGGGTTCCAGGCCTGTCTGTGCTGCAGGGAGGAGCAGGGTCCTCTCCATCAGGGGGTTCTTGCGGGTCCCAGAGCCTGTGAGGAGATGGCAGAGCACAGGTGATGGCCTGTGGTGCGGTAGTGCTGGTATAGACCACAGCTTTGCAAGGGGCTTCTTAAACAGTCTGTTCCACTCAGTGCTTGTGTTTTGTAGGTAGCAAGAAACAAGAACGGTGGTACCGCACCTGCTGGTGGGCATGTGCTCACATCACCCTTTGTTCTCCCCTGATCAAAGCCCTGCGGATGGGTTTATTCCGGTAACTTTCTGTTGTGTTGAGGTGAGGAGATACAACACCGATTCCTTGCTGTTTTCTTACCTAACAGTTCTGCCCATGGGAGTAAAGAGTTCAGTCCCACTTTCTGCACTAAAGCCCTACAGCACCTACAACTCTGCTCCTATAGCAAATGTTTTAAGACATACGATGTTTGCAGGTTCCACCCCCCCTAAAGAAATATGATCAGTTTAGAAGGAAATAAAGGAAATAACTTTTTTTTTAAAAAAAAAAAAAAAGCTGCCTGAGCATGTGGTTTGTCTGTCACCAGCATCGGAGTCTGGGCTGGGAAGTTTGCTTAGTGCAAAGTGGAATATAGGCTTGGATTAAGCTATTGCATTTCTGCAGAACCAATATAAGAATAGCAGAGTTTCTAGCTTACTATTGATGAGAGAGAACCATACACACGTAGAAGGACAGATAAAAGTCAAGTGTGTTCAGTAACTTCATATTTAGCATTACTCTTGTACATACAACAGAAAACACATAAATGAGGGAAGTGAGAGTACTTTGTTATATCATTTACTGTGAGCTGCTAGTAGCAGCAGGTAGTGGTGTGTGCTTTCTGCAAATGATCTTCAGCTGGCTCGGGGTGAAAGGGTGACTGCTGCTCTTCTCTGTTGGCTCTTGGAGGTTTGGACAGACCTTTGACAGGATGTTGGGATTTCTGAAGAAGCCGGTTGTGGTTACTGTGGAGATAAATATGAACCTCGTGGCATTGACTGTAATGGGATTAATAAGCCGTCTGTGGGGGCTTTCCTATCCACGGGCTGTCGTGTGAGTAGAATGGTTTATTTTCCACTTGAATGACAGAGACTTTTGGTTTTCTAAGCATTTGTGAGTAAGAACGCAGGAGCAGAAGATCAGTGCTTGCCTAATGTCAGTCTCTGTAAATACCATTATATTGGTTCCCTCAGAGACACTCTTGGGGGGACAAGGGCAAAGCCCCTGCAGTTCATTGTATTCTGAGCCTTTTGCCAACAGATCCATGTTTCCTTCACTGTGTCCCCGTAGCCTGCAGGATCATTCCAGTGAGGTTTGACACATTTCTGCCTCTTGTGTTTCAGTTTCGATGAAGTTTATTATGGCCAATTCGTTTCGCTCTACATGAAGAGGATCTTCTTCGTGGATGACAGCGGCCCGCCTCTTGGCCACATGCTGCTCGCTTTGGGAGGTAGCGTCTCCTGAACTGATGTAAAGAGAATTAGAATTTCCCTTATTTAGTATTAGGGAGCTGTTGCATGAGTACTGGGGATGATAGAGCTGTGTATCCATTGCCTCGTTGTCCAATGCTTTAGATAAAGAGAAAGGTGGGATGAGAAGTGCGGGTGACTAGAAATAGTTGGCAACAAGCAGATTTTCAGGCCTGAGATATGCACAACATGAAAGTTTCTGTATGGGAAGGAGAGGTTAAATATATGTGTAACTTTGTCACTGAGAATCTGTTGCTCCCAATTTATATTCTTTGTGCCTCTGCACGTTATCAAGCGTGGCTGCAGGCAAAACAGTACAAAAGAGAACCCTTTTGGGAAAAAGACCTTTCATGTGTGGAAAATCTATGTGTTTGGAAAATGGTTCCAGGACCACTTTAGCACCAGTTTTTATACCTGCTTTAGATTTTAAATTCTGAATTGCTGCTTCTGTTGTAGGTTATTTAGGAGGATTTGATGGAAACTTCTTATGGAACAGGATTGGAGCTGGTAAGAGCTGATTTTAACTGTCTCATTCTTCTGAGAAAATAAGCAGTATTTCAGCGCCTGACAGGTTCCTTTTGCCTGACTAGTGGAAATAGTGCTTTGTCTGAAACCTTCATTTCTCCTCTTAAATAAATCTGCAGATCTCTAACCGAAGTTTAAGGCATTAAGGATTCCACAGCACAGATTTTTTAATTGCTTAAAGCAGTTTGAGAAGTAGAAGACAGACGATAAATTACTAAGACTAGGAGTTAGATTCAACAACTTCTTGTAGTCATAAGGAGTTCTGTATTGATCCGTCTTTGCAATTATTAGTTTCCAAATTTGTCGGTCACTGTTGTCTCCTGTTTCAGAATATGGGATGAACGTTCCTGTTTGGTCCTTGCGGCTCCTGCCAGCCCTGGCTGGTGCTCTCTGTGTGCCTTTAGCATACCAGATTTTGGTAGAACTGCAGTTCTCCCACTGCGCTGCACTTGGAGCTGCTCTTCTGATTCTCTTAGGTAAGATTATTCCCCTGGGCCCCATTGTTCATACAGGGGGAGAGGGGCCCCTTTTCTCCTTGCGAATTTTCAGGGTGCATAAATGGCTGGAGCGGCATCTTCCCACAGAATTCTCACAACATGTTGGAGCCCGTTTTCAGCCCTGGCCTGTGTCAGTGTCTGCTGAGCCCCTCTGCTCCCCTCCCTCCTCGCAGCTCTGCAGCAGGCTGAGGCTTTACACAAGTTCATTTCATTATTAAGCCATAATAACCTCACAGAAAACCACTTTTCTTGCATCCAGGGAAGCCCGTACTCTCTTCCTCAGAAGTTTACAGCATGATTTAGCACATACTGGTTTTTAACAGCAAGGTGACCCTACTTACAGTCAGAGCTCATCAAATTTCTTCATCTCCAAAATGCAGCAAACCAGTCTGTGTCCTTAGCACCATGATTTGACGTGGCTCTGGTGTGTATAAGTCAGTTTTTATTCTCTGAAGGTCTGCTGGCGGTTGCCTGAAAGGGAAAGAGCCTCTCAACAGCCCTTTCGTAGTCTGATAAGAGAAAGCTAAACCTCTCCTAGCTATTGGCTGCTCTGATTCTGGCTCAGGGAATCCTGCACAAAGGAGCTCCTTTTTTTGAAGATCTGTCATCATGCCGATTGCCTGTTGGGGTCACTACCTGGACTCTATTTGCCTTGAGAAGCACCTCTGCATTTCCCAGCAGTGATTTTCTTGGCCTTTGCAGGCAAGCACAGCACCTTTATCTGCCTCCTTTACGACTTGCTCACCTCTTTGTCCTTGGAGACAGTTATGGCAACATACTTTGCTCTGATGGAAAGTTTATGTCCCTTTAAACCCAACACCTCCCTATTACAGCCAGTAAGATTGAAAACAAATTGGCTGTTCTTAAAGGGGCAGGTCCTTCTGTTGGATAATGATGTGATTGTTTGAGGTACCACTTGCCTGTAAATAAGTTTCCCTAATTTGATGTCTGTCTCTTTTCCCACAGAGAACTCTTTGATCACTCAGTCAAGGTTCATGCTTCTGGAATCAATATTGATTTTTTTTATCCTACTTGCAGTTTTGTCCTACTTGAAGTTCTACAATTTGCAAAGGCACAGGTAAAGCTGGATTGTCTCCCAACCTTTTGGATATTCTTGTGGTGACTTTGTTTTCGTCACAGGCTGTGTGGTTTTTTTATATAAGTCACTTTACTGTTTTGCATCTCACTTCATCTGTAAAATCCAGTGCTTTGACCTCTCATATGGCTGCCCCATAAGTTTTCTGTTCTGAGCAGTGTTAAAGACCGTTTTAGCTGGTAGTAAGTTTGTCTTTTTTATTGTACAATAAAAATAAAATCCCTTGGAAGCACTCCTTTGTCCACCCGGATTCTTATTGAAAGGTTTCCTTCTGTGCACATAAGCGCTGATCATAACAGGTCACTTGATGCTCCTTTGTTACTGTTTAGAGGCATTGAATTTAGAGAGCTTTGTCTCTCTTCTTGTGGCTTCACATGTTCTCTGCTCCTTGCAGAGGATAAAGTAATCTTTAGTAAAGTAAAATTACCTTTAAACTGAGCCCAGCAAGTGATTTAAAGTATTTCTTTTATCTGTAGTATCAGGAGGCACGTAGTGTTCGGTTTTGCTTTTCAGGATACAGAGAAGTACATTCAACAACACCCTGTAGATCAGGGCTGAGAGTCGGTGGCATGGGAGGTTCAGAATGAGATACCGCTGAGTAGAATAAGGAATAGTGGAGTCCTGCAAGTTTTTTTTTCAAGTTAAATTACATGAATTCAGGATCCTAAGAAGGTGCCCAGATCTCACCATAGCACTCTTTCCTTTGTCCTTTTCTTTAAGTTCCTTCTCTGGAAGCTGGTGGTTTTGGCTCCTGCTGACTGGAGTAGCTTGTTCTTGTGCGGTTGGGTAAGTGATGACTCTTTTTTAGCAAGCTGACTTTCCCGCCTGCTGTCTGAGGTATCGGAGGGGCTTCAGATTTTCAAGACTGAAGGTACTGTTCTGAGCAGACACCTCCATGACTTCTTGATGGGTTAGATTGTTTCTGTAAGAGGATGTCAATTCAGAGTAGGCAATACCAGGGATTAGAGAGAACTTCCTGGGAAGAACAAAATTAATTTCTCAGGGATGGCTTTATGTTATAAATCACAATCTACATTTCACCCCTCTCTCCTGGTTGCCTCAAGCTTCACGAAGTCTGAATTTAGGGACACTGTGCTTTGTGATTTGCCAGTGTGTTATCAAGAAAGTTCCCTGTCACTGCAGTTATTTGATGTAGTTGGCAAACAAATTATATCTTCTGGTGTCAAAGTCTTGAGGCTTATTTATATTGTTGTACCAGACTTGTCATGGATCTAAGTCCTTGGACTTTAACACATCCTGTTCAAGAGAAAGTTTGAGCGTTTATGTCTTGTATTAGGTAATTGCATAGTTTTTAACCATGTTCGTTTTTATGCACTTTCTTCTCAGAGTGAAATATATGGGCCTGTTTACCTATATGCTGCTCTTGGCCACCGCAGGACTCCACTTCTGGCACATGATAGGAGACCAGAACTTGTCAAATGTAGGTAGCACAACATGCAGAATACATTATGGGTAACATTTCAGTACAGGAGCCAGCAGGTCCACAAATAATGATACTGTCTGTAGATTGTTTTTGAACTAAAATTCCTTCTCTTAGTCTGCAAACCGTGTCATAGAACAGTTTCTCAGCACAGTTGCTGGAGAAGATGGAGTTAAATTTAAGATAAGCATGTGTGTGTGGCTGGCTTTTCTACTCTTATCCATGTCTTGCTGATTTGTAGCTCAAAACTTTTACTGTTCCACATACCTCCTGCTGGCTTCAGTCCAAATCCTTCAAAGTTATCTAGCTGTTCGTGAAATTATAGCTAAATGAGGGTGCTTGGGAAAACTTTAAAAAGACAAGCAAACCAAGCCAAGTGCAGTGGCATTTTTAATATTTTTAATATCTGGAGCATGAAACCAGTGAGTTCCCTGTGTTCTAGGTTTCCTTGATGTGCCATTTCCTGGCTAGAGGGCTGGCCCTCATCATCATCCCGGTGGCAATGTACCTGTCCTTCTTCTATGTTCACTTGACTTTGCTGTATCGCTCTGGGCCTCATGACCAGATTATGACAAGTGCTTTTCAAGCCAGCTTAGAGGTAAAGGAAACTGATTCATTAAGGGAGAAGAGGGGGAAATCACTATTAGAAGAGTTGTGGGTGATCTTGTTCCTTCGATCTTGTGCATTTGTTCCTTTTATGTCGTTTGACTACTCTGCTATCATAGTATTGCTTTAAGATGAAGCAATGATGACTGAAATCCTAATAATGGATTAAAAGCTTTTCCCAGTGAACCAATAACAATATCTTCACTCTTCTTCTGAAGGTTTGTCCCTTCCAACAGGAAACTCCACTGAACCCCCAAGTGATAACACTGTATACTAGAAGATGACAGTATGATTTTCTGTAGAAGAGTGCTTAGTCTGTCTTTTAGAACAGCAGGGCTTTAGGGATATTCCCTGAGAGCCTAAGACCTTCAGGCATTGATGTATTTACTTTCTGGTGAGTATGGTGCTGCAGGATTTAACTTTTGTAGATACAACCAAATAAGAAGGCATTGTGCTCATATACTGCTATGTTTAAACTGACAGGTGACTCTTAAAAGAATTTAAACAGCCTCTGGGTTGTTTCTTCTTTCCACTTATCCTATCATTTTTTTTCTCAGGGTGGGCTGGCTCGGATCACTCAGGGTCAGCCCTTAGAGGTGGCCTACGGCTCTCAGATTACTCTGCGGAATGTTTTGGGCAAGCCCATGCAGTGTTGGCTCCACTCTCACACAAATACTTATCCCATCAGGTGAGGAGTCTGTCTGGGTCTGTATTATTAGGGTGAAAGTATGTTCTGGTTCTTCACCTCTCAGTTCGGTTCCTGGCAATCTCTTCATTAATCCTGCAGAGCACACTGCAGATGTGCAGGTTCTCTGTAGGAATGGAGCTGGTTGGTGTTGCTGTATCTCTTGTTGAGCACAGAAATGTCCCGTTACACACCTGTGGGGTTTTTTAACCTTCTGTACAGGTATGAGAATGGCCGAGGCAGTTCCCATCAGCAGCAGGTGACCTGCTATCCCTTCAAGGATGTGAACAACTGGTGGATTGTCAAAGATCCTGGAATGTGAGTATGCCAGAGATTTAAATGCCAAGCTGCTGTACGCATAGCTTCTAGACACTTCCAAAACCTAAACAGGGCAGCGAGTAGTTTCAGTTGCAGAGCTGGTAAGGGCGACTCTTTGCACAATCCTCCCCAATATGGTAAAAGCATTACTGAGGACTCGGAAATTCTGTCTGAACTGCTCCTGCCAGAACATGGGCTGTGCTGTGCACAAGGGGATCTTCCAACACTCATGAGACCGGTGGGAACTCTTCAGGTGCTTTGCATGAAAGGGAAGTTCTGCGTTTTGAAGCGTGTGAGCCATGGCATTAGAGTGCCTTGATGAGCTTTATCAAACTTGAATGAGTCTCAGAGGAGTGTGGAAATCACTTTTGCAGAATATTTCTTTGTATTTAAAGTGAAGGATGAGCTGTGTAATCTGTCACATCGGGAGGGATTCCAAGTGGGCGCCTGTACCTGAGAGGCCTCGTTTGTGCTGAAGTGTTTTGCCGTTGTAGCTGTCAGCGGAGAGCAGGAGTTTCTGTTCTTGTAGTTTTGCCAGTAAAAACCCTTGTGTGATATCATTTCATATTGATCAAAAAGTTGCTTTTGTAGGTTTGTTATGTTGCTCTGAGAACTGTGTAAAGAGTCCTACCAGGACTGTGTGCCATTATAAATTGTATCCATATTGGGAAGGTTTGTCCATAGCACAAACCTTTCAAGCAGGGACCCCACCAGAACCACAGAAACCCAGGATCTCTCTAAAATTCTTCAAATTTAAGACTCCTACGAGCCCTGGAGAATGTGAAGTCCTTCTGTAGAACAGTAAAATACAGACAGCAGTTACGTGAACTGCAGCGGGTTCCCCCTTGCCAAAACATGCCTTAGCCCTGCCCAGAACGAAGATGAGAGTTTGCTCTTCACCGTGCAGATAGGCATTGATCTCTTGTAATTCTGCCACAAGTGACATGAGTTGCAGGACCGACACATGTCAGACGTTACTCATTTCACAGAAGCCACCAAACAGCTGCGTGGTGGGAATAATCTGTACTTGCTCCTGACTGACCCGGATTCAGAGCACTGACCTAATGCCTGGGGTGTTGGTATCCTGTTACCAATCCTCTGAGTCATTCTGCCCTTAAATCACCTTTGCCTAGATAAGCTTTGTTTCCGTTCACGTACAATCTATAAATTGCTTTGATTTCTTATTTTACTCCCTAAATGTCTGTCCCCACCTGCAGCTTCTTGACCTAACAGTTTGGTCATGACGTGGTTGCAATGTCTATAAAGAATGTAAGCGCTTCCTCTTGGGTGTTGCTCCACCAGGCAGCAGCTGGTGGTGAGTAACCCACCCCGGCCCGTGCGGCACGGACACATCGTGCAGCTGGTCCATGGCATCACGACTCGGTACCTCAACACGTAAGTCCTTTTCTCATCTCTGCCAAGCCCGATGGCTTATTTTGCTTTGTTGTCTCTCAGAGTAACTATTCAGTTATTTTGTGTGACTGTTAACCCAAAGCAAACTCCGCTGACTTTGATGGCATCCTCCCGCATGAAGGATGTGATCTGGAAGTTGGGAAGATGTGCTGGTAATCCGGTGTGCTGTGGCTGATTGCCATGGATTCTTGTCTGTTTTGCAAAGGCTGCAGATGAAATTGCCTCCGGACTGCTTCCCGAAGGGCGTCTGCGTGTGCTTGAATATCACTCAGATTAGGAAGGGGGTTGTTCTGAGCTTGGGTTTTTGCTATGTCCCTTCCAAACCTGATTTGTTTATTATTGGAAATCCCAGTGAACAGCGTCTCTGTTTGTTACAATCAGTGCTTGTTCTTCAGCCTGGCAAAGTATTGACTTCCTCCGAGCCTGTTCCTGGCAGCTCTTGATAGTGGAGAGTGTTCTCTTTCAGAGTAAGCAGTGCAATCTGTATAAATGAGTTACTTTTTTGCTTTATTACTGAATGTGGTCTAAGCAAATTCATTACCTTTATGGCTTTGCTTTTTATGTGAATTTGGGAAGTGGTGTTGGAGGTTCTTTCTTGTCTTCTAGGCATGATGTTGCTGCCCCTCTTAGCCCCCACTCCCAAGAAGTTTCTTGCTACATTGATTATAACATCTCCATGCCAGCGCAGAACCTCTGGAGAGTGGTGAGTGGTCAAAGGGAAGGGATTGGCTCATCATGTTCCAGCAGAAACAGCTGAGAAAACATGACAATCAAAAGACATCTTTCTGTTGTAGGAAATTGTAAATCGGGAGTCTGACACAGACGTGTGGAAGACAATTTTGTCAGAAGTGAGGTTTGTTCACGTGAACACCTCTGCAGTGCTAAAGGCAAGTGGATTTCTGTTTACTTGCCTGTAGCTTTTGCTCCACGCAGTTCTACTAATCTCTCTGCTCCAAAATGTCTAAACCTCTATAACAAATAACCCAATAAGTAAATAGAAGGAAATGATAAACTTGCTCAGTGTGATAAAAGAGCAGCATCTGTTTCAGGTAGCCATACTCCATTCCTTTTCAGCAAGCGGAGCTTGCTCAGAAATGAGTGCTGAGTCTGTAATATGTGCAATAGTTACGGATCTCTTCACAGAGTTTGCCAGAATGACTTGATGGTTGTGGCATTTGTTGAGACAGTATTGTGCAGTGACTCCCCACATACTTTCTAGCAGCCCCTTGCTGTCACTCACTGCTCAGGCAGGGCCTAGGAACTTCCATCCTGAAATTCCAGTTGTTGGGACCAGCAGTTCACAGTCACCTCTCACTTTCAGCTCAGTGGAGCATCTTTACCCGAGTGGGGATACCGGCAGCTGGAGGTGGTTGGAGAGAAGCTGTCCAAGGGCTACCACCAGAGCATGGTGTGGAACGTGGAAGAGCACAGATATGGGAAAAGTACGTCTCAGCCGTTTTCTGAAAACAGGTTTCTGTGACTGGGGAATGCTTTGTGTTGATGGAGTGTGGTATCGTGTGTCTGTGTGTTCTGCAGGCTCTAGCTTTCTACTTATTATGTGATTTTCTTCCAGGCCAAGAGCAAAAAGAGAGGGAAGTAGAACTCCACTCTCCCACACAGATGGACATAAGTAAAAACCTCAGCTTCATGGCAAAGTTCACAGAATTGCAGGTGAGTGTCTCGTTAGTCCTTTATTTCTGCTGCAGACCAGGAACCTGAGCGTTTCTGTAGACTCTGAGCCTGAGGATTCATGGTTTATTTGTTGCTGATAGAGTAGTTTGGTGTCCTCATTGAAAAAAAAAAAAAAAAACACAAAACTATTTCTGAATGTATTTAGAAGGGCATTTCAGACCTGTGCTATTCAGTAACAAATACCCAAGTGATTATGAGAAAAAAGAAGGGGGAGAAAGATCAGGTGTGCACATAGAAGCTGTCTGAAACTGAACTGTAATGTGTTGTATCTGCGGTTGGTAGTGTTGATACCCCTCATTAACATTGTAGAAATTCACTAAGGAAAATGCATTATCTAAGAACAAAATAAAACCATTGTATTGATCAGTATCCAGTATGAGATATGCAAAATCCTTCTCCAGTCCCAGGTAAAGAACTTAACATCTTACAGCTGGAGCTGTTAACTCCTTGTTTCTATTCTGAAAGCCTTCTGTTTGCCTTTTTTCTAGTGGAAAATCCTCACATTAAAAAATGAAGACACGGAACATAAGTACAGCTCCTCCGCTCTCGACTGGATCACGATGGACACAAACATTGCGTACTGGCTGCACCCGACCTCTGGTGTAAGTACGAGAGGTAGCAGTAGATGTGAACCTGCTGGAGGAGGCAGATTCAGTTCCCATGTGAGCTCCACGAGTGTGAGCAGGAGCAAGGCCAAGGAGCTGCTCCAAACAGACTTTTCCTATATTAATATATTTTCCCTGAGGGTTGGGTTTTTTTTTTTGGGCATGTGATGCAGCTTTGACAGTAGTTGCTTTTAATTAAATCATGTCTTCTTGCTTTTTATTTTGTAAAGGAAAACTGCAGTTTAATAGTTTCCATTATTGATTCCATTTAGAAGATGAATTCATCTCCAATAGCATCTTTTAAATGCTTTACATTACAAGAGAGTCTTGAAGCAGCAAAGTTTATCAGTGTGCTTTGTTCTCAGAAATACCAGGTTACTAGCCAGGCACATGCTGCAGTTTAATTTAGCAAATCTGTGTAGGTAATATTTAAATTTATCTAAAAGAACTGCAGCACGTTCCTGCTTCTGGCTTATATCATCTTCTCTTCTGCAGGCCCAGATCCACCTCCTCGGGAATGTTGTCACCTGGGCTTCAGCGAACGTTGCTGCTCTGGTCTACGCCTTTCTGTCCCTCTGGTACTTGATACGGCGAAGAAGAAAAATTTACGACATTCCTAAAGGTCTGATTCCTTTGTGTACGTGTGTGTTGAGGTGGGGGTTGTCACTTGTTCTGTTACACTTTAATGGCCCCAAAGCCACATTTTGCACCTATATACTTGCCTACACTAGGACCTTTTCCTGCCCGCTAACCCTGACATTTTTATTAGGGGGACACAAACATCTAGAGTAGCCCATGAAGAGACTGATTACGGTCATTGCACTGTGACCATCACCTTATGATGCAATATGGTAGCCAGTATACTATTTATTTGACTCATTTCCCTGGGTGTGAGACATCTCCAGGCGTCAGATTTGGATTCTACGGAGCCTTTTTGTGATGATTTAAAAGAGGAGGGTACTGGTTGTGGAGGGAGGGGTTTATTTTAGATGCATTCATTCCAACCAGGGTACTATCTCCTCTGTGTGGCCAGATGTTTTTTTGCTGACTTTTCTGGCCCTACATGTTATTGTCCTGCTGTGAAGCTGCTTCACACCTAAAAGTGTGACAAAGTGTAACTATTTACCTCAGCTGAGTGTGGTTAACTTAAACTTTGTATTAGCACCAGTTGCAGAGGGTCCAGAAAAAGACCAAACCGTGCAAGTAAGTGATCTCCTCAAGCTTTTAGGTTTCCAGAGACAGTGCTTTGAGATGGTCTTGTGTCTCCTGCAGATGCGTGGCAGCTCTGGGTATCGGCCGGGGGCATCTGTGTTGGAGGCTGGGCTGTGAATTACCTGCCCTTCTTCCTGATGGAGAAGACGCTTTTCCTGTACCACTACCTGCCTGCCCTCACATTCCAGATTCTCCTGATTCCCATCGTATTGCAGCATCTAGGTGATCATCTCTGCAGGTATTTGGTTTTCACAGATGGATAACTAGACAAGTGATGCAGCTCTTTGCTCCAGGGTTATCACAGAGAAAGTAGTGATTTTTTTCCAGCAGTGGCCACACTTCAGCATTTGCCTTTAGAAAAGACAGGCCAGATTTAGGTCTTCCTTTTGCATGAAGTGTTTGGCCAGCCTTGACATAACATGACTGCTCTTTCCTTCTCTCATCCCAGATCTCTGCTTCTTAAGAGCATGTTCAGTGCCTTGATCGTAGCCTGGTTCTCTTCAGTTTACTTGGTCTATCGCACATTCAGTCCTGTGACCTATGGGGAGCCCTCGCTGTCTGCTACTGAACTCAAGGACTTGCGCTGGAAAGACAGCTGGAACATCCTTATCCAGAAACAGTAACAACTACAGTCTTGTTACAGGCAAAAGGAAATGCCTTTTATGCAAAGCCAAGAATTTATTGTTAGTATAAATGCAATCTTAACAGTCCGATCAAATAAGAATAGTCCAGATCTGCTACAGAAAAATAAAAGAATACTGTTACAAAAAAAAAGGTCTCAACAGTAATATAGCTGTTATGAGCACAACTCCCAGTCTCCACCCCTGTTACGTTCACCCTTCCACTGCACCTCAGGCTCTAAGGCTGCTGCCTTCAGTCAACAGTGTCCTGGGTCCTTTGCTGGGAAGAGGACACTGAACTGGTTTCTTCTTCCTCTTCCCTGGGCATCTCATGTTGGTGGTTTCTTCCTCTTGCACTATGTTGCACTTGGGGCTATTTTAAATGTTCCCTAGCACCTTGGTCTGCAATTCCATGTTACAAGTGACTATAAATAGATAGTCTCCAACATATTAGATACTTTTCCATTTTCTTCGTTACCCTTAAAAACTGGGTTTTCCCAGCTCCAAAGTTTACACATCCTTAATTATCAGTAATCAGCCCTGCAGTCTTCAGCATCATCCCATGACTATATTCCTCAGCAATGTGTTATTTGCCCCCACTTGCAATCTCTCCTATCATCCCTCTTTCGTTACATTACAGCATTAAGCTAAATTTATAAATAGTTCATTCTGCTTAGAGTAATGACTTGGTGCTGTTATCTATTTATAATCATTTGGCATAACCATAATTTCAGTGAAGCTAAGCAAAAATAAAACACATACATAGACATCAAAAAAATTGCTGTTACAGCTAAACAAGCTAAAACAAAGCTTCAGGCAGGCCAAGAACTCAGCCCAAGCCAGCAGAATCTTTTGGCCTTGTGTTCACACAAACCCAGTGGCCTGTTACTAGCAGGAGCAGTGTTGTACTCACCAGGTTACACCTCAGATCTCATAGGAAGAGGGACTCTGAGCAAGGCAGAACTGATGGTGCTGCCAAGGAAACCTGTTCTAACCTGTACCCAGGGGCTCGGGGTAAAAACATTGTCGGGAGCTCAGCCCACGCCTGGCTGGCACCAGCAGAGGAATTCACAGGGCGGGAGAAGGTGCAGGTTGGTAATAGCTCTGTACAGGTATTTAACAAGGTTATCGTACCTATGCCACATTTGATTTCTTTTTCCACGTGGCTGCAGCAGCAGGACCTTGCAATACAGCGCAAAGCTGACCAAGAACAGCAGTCCCAAACAGAGCAGGGGATTTTTACCATAGAGCTCCTCACAGCTCTAACAAATGCTATTCAGGGCTGCTTTGAGCTCCCCACCCTCCCCGAGGACCATATGATCAACCAGCACAGTCATTCAAAGCAGGTTTTAGTGACTATTTTGCCTCCACTTCATCAGCCCCGAGAGCTAATGCTTCGTGCAGTAGCTCACACTCTAAGTCTGTCACCCTGAGCCAAACAGCACCAGCAGCAGTTCGGCCATGAGCTGCTTTCTCCTCAGCATTCCAGACATGTACCACGAAAGTGTGGAGACCACAAACACACAGTGACCCTTTACCAATTTCCAGTGTTGCAAAGACTAAAGGGATGAAAGTGCAGACTGCATTTCCTTAAGATATTTTTTTTTTCTCCTCTAAAGCCTCAGCCACTACAGAACTAAACAATTTGGAGTTAAATGGAGAAAGAGCTGTTGGTGTAACAGCATCTCCAGAAGGGCTCCTTCCCATACCTTCGTGCTGGTGTAGTGCAAGTAGCACAAATACCTTTTCTATAAAATGGTGATTTCCACTCACTGTTTGTGCATTTCCTTATTAGCCAAATAACACACCCACAACCAACACAGCCAGACCCTGCTTTTGAAAAACTAGCAAATATGAAAAAAGTTCCTCTTCATAATATTTTCCCCCACCCTCATTCTCAAAATCACACCATAAATCCAGACTCAATATCACAAGGACGTTTTTCAAAGGCCCGACTGCTACTTCAGTTCAGATTTATTTTTTTCTCCCCAAAAACTTCATGTTGCTGCAGTATCACTTGTCTGGGGTAAACTACACAAACTGGGACGTCACTGTTTATACTTCCAGCCTCTTGGCTGCTCTTTTTTTTCTTAGAAAACCAGACATTCTGGAGTTTAAACTGCCTGAATGCAAGGCAAGCGCTTTGACCCTGTTAGAGGGTTGAAGCGTGTCCAGAGAACTGTTTGTGCCATCAGCAGGGGGATCTTGCAGTTTACAGCTTCCCCCCCTTGCTGCTCTTCCCACCCAGCTCTGGACGTGGATGGATTCTGCCCAGCAGAATCTGCAACCAGCAGGACAGAAATGCCCTAAAACACACTAATACTGACAAGGTCAGGTTTCCATTTCCATGAGCAACTCAATCCAGTTGGAGCTCACACATGCAATAACAAGAGAAGGAGACTACTTGGGTAACAAAAATAATCACACAGTGTAGCAAAGTTCGGGAGCCTACAACGGAATGAATTAGGAACGAGAATGACACAATTTCTTGGGCCTGTCCCCAGAATGAACTGCAAGTTCCTGTTTGTCCCATACAGCCGCTGTTTCATCTCAGCAATTCCTCTACAGGTCAATCCTGCCCCACACGCTACTACTGGCTAAAAAGACTGGCTGGTGGGAGAACAACGCCAGAACTCGAGGTACCAAGAAGGTGAAGAGCAAGGACTGCAACAGCTTGTTAACATGAACATGGTGTGAGCTAGTCAGGCAGATAATTTTCCTGCTAAAGAAGATGATCACCAGGGAAATGGGGTATCTTGCTAATCACCTGGTAGCACTTAATTTTCAGGGGAGACCTCAGCATTAGACCTCATTTTGAAAATTAAAAAAAAAAGTTCATCAAGTAACATAATAGCTCCTTCCTCTCCACTCCGCGAGGAGTTTCTCACCGGTATCCGCTGCTGGGATGATACAAAGGGCACTTCACCAACCATTCCGTTGAAGTCCTTTCCTAAAGTTGTCTTCAGTGTTGGTCTGGAGCAGAGGCAAATCCTCCCGACACCGCTGGGTTAGTGGGGACGGCTGCTGGACTCCAGGTGGGAGCGTTTGCCGGTGGCGAGCACGCTGCTGCTCTCCGTCTGCTCGGGGAACGGGCGCTTGTAGGTCCGACCGTGCCCGTTCATCGCCCCTCGCTGCCACTTGCAGATGTCTCCGTTCAGGATGTCTTGAATGTGCTGCACTATGAGGTTTATGGCAACTGCAGAGAGGAACGGGGGATACAGGACGCATATAGGTTTTCTTGGCCAAGTGTCTAGAAAATATGGAGCATCCAGCCCTATTCGAGTTTGACAACAAGCCCTTAAACGAAGCTCTACCTGTGCTCTGCAGGGAGGTCAGACCTCAACAGAACCAGGGACTGCACCGCCAGCTTTCACACTAGTGTCCTGCTCTGCAGCGCCAGTCGCATCACATTTTTGCAGCCCCCACAGCTGGAGTAGCTGGTCAGGCTCTGCACAGCTCCCTCCCCTGCCCCGCTCCGGCAGAACCCCTTCCTCAGACGTGCACAAAGGCAGCGGTATGCTACCCGCCTTCTCCACAACCCCAAGAGAAATGAGACGGAGAGCCCAGCTCCCTCTTACCCATGTTGTCAACTCCTCGGGGAATGATCACGTCTGCGTACTTTTTTGTCTGCAAAACAGGAACCGTGGTGGAGACTGTTAATGGGAAAGGTTGGCTTGGCTCTAGGAAGAAGCCACCAAACACCAGAAAGCTGGGGGCAAAGATGGAGGGGTTTCTGTGCTCTGGGACTGCAAATTAAAACTCTCTGTCACGGTAACACCTCAGTTAATTGAGTAGTCACATTGGATTTAGGGTCAGGGCTTGCCCTTACTGCCCCTTTGCATGGAATGACCAGACAGAAGCAGCAGGTCCAGCGTGGAACACTTTGGCACTCTGAAGAGCACGCTGCCTTCAACAGGTCACCTGCTCCGAGGCTGAGGTCTGTTTGCAAAGAGCTGCTTCTAATCAGCATTTCACAAGCCGCTGCTAAATCCCTGCCGAGAGCCGAGGTACCCAGTGTGCACGTGAAATTCCTTCCTGCCTCTGATGACATTTTATTGATTTTTTACCACCAGAGAGCCCCTGGGGTTTTTTTTCCCCTCCCTTCTTATAAAAAGGCTGGGAAATTCAGCATTTCTAATGAGTACTTTTACAATCCCAGAATTGCTTTGATCTAGAGCGAGAGGCGCCTGAGCTAGCCTTTTCCATCTTATTTAACCCACGTACAGGATTTTGTTCTCAAAGGGTTTTTACAAATTAATTGATTACATGAGCACCTAAACTGGCCCCACATTATAAGGCATAGCAAGCAGACGCTGTAATGGCCTGCCCCAGGTTTTCACCAGTGGAGAGAGGGTCTGTGGGAAACCAAGCTCTTCTTTCTTCCTTCTTAAGAATAAAAGCAGAGTGGGAGTGTTTCAGTCAAAGGGACCTGTGCTAAAATAGCCACGGCAGTGAGAAAATGTGCGCAGCCTCTAGGGATTTCCATGGCGCTTCACAAGCAGAAAGAACCAACCATTTAAGTCCCTTAAATAAGTAGCTTGAACTGGTTAAAGAGATGAGGCAGAGGTGAGAGCGTGGGATTTGTGAAATACAAATATCAAAAGCCACCACTGCTGTATGTACAGTGCAGCTGATCCCCAGGCAGCCCTGCTCCTTCACCCCCCTGCCCCAAACAAAAAAATGCAAATCAAATTAGTCAAGTGTTTAGTACCGGTAAGCAGAACTCCTCAAAGGCAGGTTTGACGAACGTGGTGTACTGGGTGAGGATCTGCTCAAGGTCCCTCCCGCGTTTCATATCTCGCAGAACTGGGATGGGGAGATAAACTCCATGAGTTTTACCACATGGTGGATAAGGAGCACGAACAGGCTGACACTGCTGGGGAGGGCAGAGCGAGTCTCACCTCTGCGGGACAGCCGGACGTCGGAATCCGTGTCGACAAAGAGCCGCAGGTGGAACATGTCCCGAATGTCTTGATTGTAGAAAACCAGGATCCCCTCAAAGAGGACAACGTCTGCGGGATAGACCACGGTTGTCTCCGCCAGCCTGCCAGGAGAAAACACCCAGAGCGCGTTGCTAAAGGGGTCAAGTGACACATCCCAGGCACAGCTGGGGACATCCACACACACCCCGAGACTCCACACAAAACCAAAACCAACCTAGAATGGGTCACAAAGTCGTACGTTGGTACCTCAACTGTCTTCCCCTCAACAATGTTTTTCAGGGTTGTATGCATCAAATCGTTATCAAAAGCATCTGCAAAAGGAAGGTTGAAAGAGGAAGATGTTCAGATGCTGCTGTATCAAATGTTCTGCTCAGATTTTCTAGACCAAACAGAAAAAATCTTCTGTCCAGCATTACACCAGGAAAAAAAAGGAACTTACGGCTTATTCTTTCCTACCAGCAGCAATCCGACACTCCCCACCCAAACTGTAATTGCGACACTTGGTTCCAGAGATAAGGAAGAGAGAATGTGCTGCTTATAAACAACTACAACACACTGAAATTAAGAACCCAAATGTGAAGCTGGTAATTGTACAATTTTCCCAAACCACTTGGTAATTGTATAATTTTATGCAACTCTCAATCTGTTAACTGAGAGTAATTTAGAAAACCTCAGACACCTTTAATGCTTTTTAAGAGTGTTATCTGCACCAGTGAACCCAGAGCAGGCACCAGACCTCAGCCAAGGGCAGATCCTTGTCCTGTTTGCAAACCACAGCACTGCCCTGAGCAAGAAACATCAGGAGAGGATTTGGGGAGTGATGCAGTATATTGCAGAGGCGAGTATGAGGAGACAGCACCATGCGAGGCGGGATGCTCTCCACCTCCCCAGCATCGCTCCACAGATGTACCATTACCACCCACCGCATCGCAGCTCTCACAGAATCCCAGAATGTCAGGGGTTGGAAGGGCCCTGGAAAGCTCATCCAGGTCAATCCCCCCATGGAGCAGGAACACCCAGCTGAGGTTCCACAGGAAGGTGCCCAGGCGGGTTTGAATGTCTGCAGAGAAGGAGACTCCACAACCTCCCTGGGCAGCCTGGGCCAGGCTCTCACACCCTCACTGAGAAGTTTCTTCTCATATTTAAGTGGAACCTTTTGTGTTCCAGTTTGAACCCATTGCCCCTTGTCCTATCATTGGTTGTCACCGAGAAGAGCCTGGCTCCATCCTCCTGACACTCATTCTTTATATATTTATAAACATTAATAAGATCACCCCTCAGTCTCCTCTCCTCCAGCTCCAGAGCCCCAGCTCCCTCAGCCTTTCCTCACAGGGAGATGCTCCACTCCCTTCAGCATCTTTGTTGCACTGACAGCAGCATCGGGCCAGATGTTTTGGTGGGGGAAAGAGCGTTTCTGTTACCCAACACTCCTCATTTTCCACAAGCCCCTGCAGGACCCCCCGCCGCTCCCCAGCCACCCGCTGCACCTCTCGGGCCGGGCCGAGGGCTCCGGGCCGGGGTTCCCGCGGCCGCCTCACCCGGGTGGTCGAAGTTGTACTGTCCCTTGAGCGCCTTGGCCTGCTGCTCGGCGCTCAGCACCCGGTAGAAGCTGTCCTGGCTCAGGATCTGCACCTTGCGCTGCCGCCGCTCCACCGCGTTCTGCCCCAGCAGCTCCATGATCTTCTCGCACACTGTGGACTGAGCGGGGAGGGCTCAGCTCGGGCCGGGGATTCTCCCCCAGCGGCAACGAGCGGTGCCTTTCCCGGTTCCCGCCCCACCGCGGGCTGCCCGGCATCCCCAGTCTCACCTTGCCGCTGGCGGTGCCGCCGCTGACGCCGATGAGGAAAGGCTTCGGGTGCGGCCGCTCGGGCTCCGCGCCGCCGGCGGACGCCATGGCGGGCTGGGAGCGCCGCGGGGCGCGACGGGAGATGGAGTCCGTGGGTCACGTGACGGGAGGGGGCGGGGTCTGAGCCCCGGGGTCATAGAACGAGCGGGTGGATTTGGGCGAAAAGACCCCAAAATCATCGGGTCCAACCGTTCACAGAATCCCAGAATGTGAGGGACTGGAAGGGCCCTGGAAAGCTCATCCAGTGCAATCCCCCCATGGAGCAGGAACACCCAGCTGAGGTTCCACAGGAAGGTGTCCAGGCGGGTTTGAATGTCTGCAGAGAAGGAGACTCCACAACCTCCCTGGGCAGCCTGGGCCAGGCTCTCACACCCTCACCAGGAACAAGTTTCTTCTCAAATATAAGTGGAACCTCTTGTGTTCCAGTTTGAACCCATTACCCCTTGTCCTGTCACTGGTTGTCA
Source organism: Patagioenas fasciata (assembly GCF_037038585.1). Lineage (NCBI taxonomy): Eukaryota > Metazoa > Chordata > Aves > Columbiformes > Columbidae > Patagioenas > Patagioenas fasciata. The sequence goes on from NC_092539.1 coordinate 7,667,653, forward strand.
CTGAGAAGAGCCTGGCTCCATCCTCCTGACACTCCCCCTTTCCATATTGATCCCCATGAATGAGTCCCCCCTCAGTCTCCTCTTCTCCAGCTCCAGAGCCCCAGCTCCCTCAGCCTTTCCTCACACGGGAGATGCTCCACTCCCTTCAGCATCTTTGTTGCCCTGCGCTGGACTCTCTCCAGCAGTTCCCTGTCCTTCTGGAACTGAGGGGCCACAACTGGACACAATATTCCAGGTGTGGTCTCCCCAGGGCAGAGCAGAGGGGCAGGAGAACCTCTCTGACCTGACTGTCACCCCACCCCTGTCCCTGAGAACCTCATCTTGGTTTGTCCAACCCTCCAGGGATGGTGACTCCTCCACTGCCCTGGGCAGCCTGTTCCAATGCCCAACAGCCCTTTATGTGAATAAATTGCTCCCAAGATCCAACACAAACATACACATTTATACCTTATCCAGGCACGGGAGCGCTCACACATTCATGTATGTGAACGTGTGTTCATGCGTACATAGAATCACAGAATCATTGTGGTTGGAAAAGACCTTTAGGATCATCAAGTCCAACCATTAACCCGATGGTGCCAAGTCCAGCTCTAAATGTGTTCCTGAGGACTTAATCTGTGCATCTTGTGCACATGCAGGGCTGTGTGCATACGCAGATGTATGGGTACGATCAAACGTGTCAACGCGCAACATTTAAGGACAAAAAAAGCAGGTATGTAAAAGATAAATCCATACAGCGCACATACACAATGTGTATGGGGGTATATATATATATGTGTACATACATCTACATGCACATTAAATATGAATAGTTGTAGCTACAAGATGTACATTTTAACATGTATTTTGTATATAAATAGATGTGGCCAGAATATATAGGCAACACTTTCTACATGCAAACATAACATTTTAAGGTAAAGACAAATCATGCGCTTACCTATGAAAGCAAGGGTTTGACTGTCTGTAACCGCAAACCCAAGCGGTGCCCCGTTCCTGCACCAGCACACACCCCCGTGCGGGATGCACCGGGCCCCGAGCCGGGCTGTGCTCAGCATCCCCCGTTTGCAGCCCCGGGGTGACCCCCCCGTCCCGGGGGTGGCAGCGCCGGGCGCGGCCCCGCCCGCGGTTCGCTGTGCAAACAGCCCGTGGATCATTAACCCGCCGGCCCCGCCGCGCCGCCGCCGCCCGGGCCCAGACCCGAGCGTCCGCACCGGGGACCGCGGGCACCGCCGTGAGTGGGGACTGGGGTGGGGACACGGGGGTGGCGGGGGGGTTGCGGTCCCTCAGGCACTCGCCCACCCCACAGCTGACCCGAGTTATCGGGGGATGTTTGGGGCCGGTGAGGCAGGGCTGTGCTTGTCGAGGGGTGAGGGGACAGCGGGGCAGCCCATGGCCTCCCTGTCCCCACAGGTGTCCCTGCGGGATGGAGGGTGACGCACCTGCCAGGCCCCAGGACCCAGGAGCAGAGCAGGGGGCGGCCGGGGGGCTGCCCAGCTCCGGCCCCCACTGGGACCCCCCCACGGGCTGCGGGGATGGGCCCATGGTGGCGGTTGCCAACGCGGCCTTCGAGGGGGACCCGCCGCCCTACTCGCCTCCGGACCCCAAGAGCGTTCACCTCCTCTACCCGCCACTCCCGGCCAGATTCTCCCAGCAAACACCCATCATCTACCAGCCAGGACCGGGACCAGGACCCTTCCCACCCCAGGGCATCCCGCCGGCCCCCCTGCCCTACCCCACCGTACGTATCCCCCACCCCGACAGGTTTCTGTCCCATTCTACAGCGGGGTCACCCCTTATCCCCCTCGCAGGCTCGTGGGGTCCCAGCGGTGCCTCAAGCAATGCTTGAGCACCACAGCCCGGGGAGGGGGGGTAAGGGGGGGACCGTGCAGCTCTAACCCCCCCGTGTCACAGTACAATGGGCAGCCGAGCACGAACCCATCGCCCGCCGGCCACGGGCAGCGCCCGCCCAAGGACTACTTGGTGGAGTCGGTGCTGGTGACCATCTTCTGCTGCCTGCTCACCGGGGTCATCGCCCTTGTCTACTCCTACGAGGTAAGGACAGCACGGTCCTGATTTACACCAAACCCGCTTGGCACCTCAGTCCCCCCTCCCGGTGCTGCGGGTCTCTTCTAACCTCTCCCCTTCTGCCCCTGCCAGACCCGGGCTGCGATCGGCCGCGGGGACATGGCCCAGGCAAACGTGGCATCCAGAAAGACCCAGTCGCTGGTCCTTTTCAGCCTGCTCTTCGGTTTGTTCGCCTCCATCAGCTGGGTCATCTACGTCCTGGTGGCCCTGTACCTGTGACGGGGCCCTGAGCCCCAGGGACACGGTGGGTGCCGGGGGCTCCTTGCAGCTCCCCACGGCCTGGGTGGAGCAGCCACAGCCCCCATGTGGCATCACCATGGGTGACAGGTGACCACAAAGGATTATCGGACCAAGACGCAGCGTCTGTGCTTCCTGGTGGGATGAGGAGCCGCATGGACCTTTGCTCACCTGCTCTCAGCCCCACGAATCACAGTGCGGGCAGGATGAACCCAGCCCAAGGTGATACTGGTGCCGTGTCCCACAAGGAGCTGTGTGAGAGCGGAGGCACCGCGCACGGGATCAGGCTCTGCTGAGGAACGGTGGACCCTGTTACCACGAGCTGTCACTTGGAGCTGCCAAATGGGACTCTGTAGAGAGAGCGTCTTGTAGAACTGCGGTTGGAGATGGAGCGAATGGCCAAGGCGCGCTGGAGAGGCCAAGGCGCACGGCTGCTCCGCCGGCGGCTGCTGCTCTGCGTGTGCGACGAGCCCTCACTGATAATTAACAAAGTGAGAAGATACAAACCCATGTATTTAGCTTCTACGGTAATTCTGCACACACAAACACACACGCTGTGTCACCACCTTCTTGCTGCTTCCAGATTGAAATAAAACACAGGTGTAGCCAAAGCTTCTTTTTTATGTGCACACCAAGGACGCGCCCTGCACCAAACCCTCCCCGTGGTTTCTGTCCACCACAAAATTCAGGGTAAGTTCTGCATCGGTCAAATCGGTTTCCTCCAAAAGCAGGTGGGTGCCGAGGCTTCAGCCCAAGCAGCACCCCGGGGAAGGACATGGGGACCCCGCAGCCCCCGGGCGGGAGGCACGTGCTCCGTCAGTGTCTGGGCATCCTCCTCCATTATTTCCTGAGGAATTTTGAACCCTGTCCAGGCCTGAAATAGCGCGGGAGCCGCAGGGGTTATTTACAGCCCTCGGCCATCCGACACGTGGCTGCTGCGCGGGCTGTGCTGTGTCCGGGCACGCGCTGCCAACGGGCGTTTTGGGGAGCGGGAACCCCCCGACACGGGGACATCAGTGCCCGGAGGGGACAGGAGCAGAAATCCCCCCCCAGCAGGTGTAGGGTTTGTACTGGAGCGAGATCGTCTCACTGAGAGGCAAGGAAGAGATTTGTAGGGGAAAAATAAAAGGGAAAAGGGCAGAGGAAAACCCCGAGGGGCACATGAGAAAACACGAGGCCACACCAGCGCCAGAAGCGGATTCGATTGTCACTTTAATCCACAGACTGCTGCATGCACTGTAAACAGGATCATCAGGCGGGTTTGTTATCGGTGTTTATTTGTCTTTAATATAAAAGTTACAGGTCTGAAATGTTTCCAGGAAGATGCCACCATCGGGACTGGGTTAGTGGTAAATGTATCATACAACCGAAGAGCTGGGGGAGGCCTGGGAGCGGGTCAGGGGGCTGGTGACCGGGGACATCGCTTCTCCCGCTCCCTGCCCGGCACAGAGGGGGCTCGAGACCCTCCCTCCGCCCCCAAAGAGAAGTGATGGTGTCGGCTGCCGCCTGCAAAACCCAGGAACGCACCAACACCCGGTCTTGCAAACGGCTGCTCTTCTGGGCTTCTGCTCCCCAAGGATGCTGCTCCTGGAGAGGGGGGCTCTGGTCAGCAAACCTCAAGCTGCTCTGGGCGAGGAGACCCCTTCTTTCGGGTCCCTGCAGCCCTGCAAGCCTGGTGCGAGGTGGGGACACGAGCCAGGGGCCGTGGTTGGGACACCTGCTTGGCTGGGACAGCTGCAAAGGGGAGAAGGGGGGAGGAAAGCTGGGGTAAGAAAAGCTCAGCCCCACGGTGCTGGACAAGGTGCTGTGGCCACGCAGACCCCCGTCCCCACGCCACGGGCTGAGCCTCCGGGCTTTGGGGGGCTGGCAGAGGGCTGGAGATGAGGGGCGCCCCCCGAACCCCCATGGCACGGGGCCCCAGCCACGGACGCTGCACCATGGGAAGGGGAGCGATGGGCTGCGGGGTCGGAGCTGCCACCACACACAACACCCCTGGAAACGGCCCCTGGCACAGCTCAGAGTTCCAGGGGGCACACGGGGCGCATTGGCCTTTTCACAGTCTCGTCATGTCAGGTTTTTTTTAAAAAAATCTTATTTACAAAGGGAAACACAAGCGTTAGCTCCTGCATACGAGGCTGGGAAGCCTTCGGGATTGCAAAGTCTCAGCCAGACACGACACACGGCTCCAGTGCCCTCAGTGCCATAAAAACAAACCGGTTTTGAAGTGTTCTTGCTCAGACACGTGTTTCAGCGCGGGTAGATCCCTGCTCTGGGGTTGCTGGACCCCATGCTCTCCTCTCCAAGAAAATGCCCTTGTAGGCAGGGGGGGGTCTCTTTGTACTTCACTATTTGGCTGCTGCACGAGTCCTGTGCCTAAATAGTCAGGAAAATAATCGATCTGGGCACAGCCCTGGGAACGGGGCAACGCGACCGTCGCCCCTCCTGCCGCCGTCTGCAGGGAGAGACTTTGCAACCTGTTTGCAGAAGAAAGTGCTCGCGGCCCCGATCCACCCAGAACAAACAGAGAGGCTTTAGCAAACACAGGACTGCCAGCGAGAAATGAGTTAAGGATGCTCTGCGGAACGCTCCGGCTGTGTTCCTTGTGAGCCGCTGCCCTAAAGCCACAGGGATTTGTTAGACGGAGCTCTAAAAACCTGTGCCCACGCGACATGGTGCTGAGAAAGGCACCGCAAGGCTGCGAAAACCTGCAGCGTCCGCCCAAAGCCACGATCCACACTGTAAACCATGGGATGGGGACAGAGAGGAGGGAGGTGACGTGGCCCAGCTGGGGACAACACCACGGGTGGGACACGGAGAGGGGACAGAGGGGTCAGTAAGGCACACCGAACAGATCGGGGTTAACGCTGCGTGTGTGGGAAATGAGACCCCCCCTTGCTGGGCTGCCCCTGTGCCCCGCTGGCTCCAGCATGGTGGGACTGGGGACAGGGCTGGGGACAAGGACCTGCTGGGGACAAGGAGCTCCTGCCAAGGCGCGGATCGGAAGGACAGCACCAAGGGTCAGCCAGACCCCCTGGAAAAGAACATTTGGCAACAAGTGAGAGGGGAGAGGAGCGCGCGGAGGGGACGGCTCGGCTGGGTGCGGAGCTCCTTCCCGCTTCCCATTTCCAGCCCCAGAAATGGACCCGCCGGCTCCTTCTCCCACGCCGCAGCCGCCCGAGCCTCCTTCCTTCCAGCACTTGGAACGACATTGTCACTGGTTGTGAATTTTATACATACTGTTTTGCACTTTTTTTTTTTCCTATAAATCCATCGGTATTCAGACATGCATCAAAAAAATCCCCAACGGATTCTAAATACTAGTATTTACAGTCTCATATACTACAGCATTTACTGTGCAAAAGCTAGTACCATCACTAAAAGATACGGGTCCACGGGACGAGTGAACCGCAGTACCTCGGGTAGTCCGTGATTCCAGGGTTCGGAGGGATTTATCGTTGCTTAAATAACAAGATCTGAGAGGAGGAGGGGGACACGCTGACTGAAGACGGCGGGTCTCTGCCCACGTTTTCAGTGCCTCTTCCGTATCTACGACCGGTGCCTTCCTCCCGCGAAGAAGGCGCCGGAGATCTGGGGTAACGCGGAGACCCCTGTAAACACAAGCAGCTCTGCGAAAGCTCCTCTGCAGAGCTCCTCTTCCGTCCTCATCTCCTGGGGACGAACGCGTTTCGAGGTGGCATTGCAGGGGAGCCTCAAACCCTCGACTTCCATGGCTGCTGAACACCACCCCAGGGGTGAGTTTGTGGGTGCTCAGCTCTCGCTGACCCTCCTTGGTGGATGAAAACAAAAACCCGGGGTATTCCGGGATGCAATGAGCCAGCAAACCACTCACACGGCACCCTCCTTCCACAAAGCTCTCTCCCCGGGTTTAAAGCTGATTCACGGCACAGAGGGACGGGAGGAGGAGGAGGGTGAGCACAGCGGCTGATCTCTGCCCTCGGCGGCTGGCGTGCGCTCACCTCTCGCCCGTTGCGAGCAGCCGATGACGTTGGCCCCCCCGGGACGGCTGCCAGCTGGGAGGGAGGGTGCGTCATCCAGTAACAGGTACAAACACTCAACTCCAGTCTCATAGCTGCCCTCGGCGCATCTGCGGAGCAATTCTCCTCGCTCGCACGCCCCCTCCTCCTAGGTTTTCTCTTCTCGGTCTGTTTTCCGCCTTGTGATGTTCCGAGGTTTGATTTTGAGGGACAGTTCCCACAAGGCCTCCTCGGCCAGGTGGTCACTGAAATCGTTGAAGAAGGACACGATGTCGTCGTTTCTTTTGATGTCGTAATGTCTGCAAAAGCACAGAGGAGGGCGGTGGTTGAACAAGGGGATACATGGGGACCTCTCCCAGCTCCGAGCCACCCGTGTCCTGCTCTAAGGGACACCCAGCGCTGTGGGGTCTGTGCGACCTGAGCCCAAAACTCGTGACTGTGGTGCGACAGCAAAAAGGGGAAAAAACATCACGCCCACCACTGCACTGAGGAAAAAAATACCCTAAAGAGGGAAGGACTGTGTCCAGAGCCCTGTTGTAACCAGGTCTCCTTCCATCTCCATCGTGATGTTTTACTTTAGAACCCCCCTTCCACGGGGGCTCCTGTGCCCCAACCACGACCCCCCGTGTCCACCCCCAGCGCGGTGGTTCTGAGCCCCCGCTGCTGCACTCACACTTGCTGGAAGCACCTCATGCTGTCCAGGATGTTAAACTGCTGCCAGCGCTTGGAAAAGTTCACTTTGTTGTCGATGTAATCGGGGTTTCCCAGATGAACAAAGGTCAGGTCCTGCAGAATCAGGCCTCTGCAAGAGAGAACGGGGCGGCAGGGCAGGGAGGGGACAAACAAGCAGGGAGGTTGGTCACACCGAGCAGGACGGCCCGCCAGATGGAATCTACCGGCCTCCTGCTGCTGCCACCAACAGAATCACAGAACAGTTTGGGTGAGGGACCTTCAAAGCTCACCCAGTGCCCCCCCTGCCATGAGCAGGGACATCTTCACCAGCTCAGGTTGCTCAGAGCCCCGTCCAGCTCCAGAGAGGGCACATGATTTATTTGATGTGCCACTCTGCTGTCTTATTCCAGATGTCGGGCAAAAAGCAAGTGCTGAGAGGAGCACAAGCTGCTGAGGAATCCTTGAAGGAACTATTTGAGCATGCAGAAATAATGGCAGGGGAAAAGCAACTCCCAACTCACAGGTAAGGTATGCATGGGGGCTCCACATCAGCCAGAGCTGCTCGGTAGGCGCGGAAGGACGAGGAGCTGTCGATCAGCGTGCAGTACTCGGCCAGGCCCTGCCGGAACACAAAGCGCACGGTGACTCCGCTGCTGCGAACCCCTTTTCTCTGTCACCTCTCCCCAGAGAGCCAGGGAGTTAACGCCACCCTGCAAACACCTCCAACTGATTTACTCAGCCTGAGTGCGTATACACCGAGCCCTCCGTTTGCAGGGAGGAGGAAGAAAAGGGCGAGGAGGAGGAGGCTGTTCTGACCCATCACCGCGCTGGCACTGCTGCAGAATGCCCAGCTGTGCTGCAGGATTGCACCCGTGGAGAGCAGCTCTCCCCATCCCTCTGCCCCGGGACGTTGCTGAGCTGTTAAACCTCCCAACTGTTCCACACCGTCAGCACCGTTATCTTTTCCCCCGCAGACAAGAGCCCTGGCTGCTCCTCACCTCCGAGGTTTGTTTCTGCCACTCCAGCCTTCGAATGGGCGCAGAATCCAGTGCAGAAAGAATGGCCAGATAGGAATTAAAATTATTCAGCTTTCGTAAGTGCTGTGAACAGGGAGAATATTGCAGTTACTCCAGAGATCTGAAAAGCTTTCTAGCATCAAACAGCTCTGCCAACCAGAAGGCCCCACTCTCCTGCTCCTCCAAGGAGCAGCGTGTGAGACTCACAGCAAGAACCAAGCTCATACCTTCATAATCTTTATAAACTTAAGGAGAAGCCTCTCTCTGTCTTGCGCCTTCTCTTGTAGCATAATTATTGAACGGACCCTGGATGAAAAGACAGGAAAAAGATAAACCCGCTTAAGCAGATCTCAGATTTCTTCTTGTTTCATTTAAAAAACAGATAACTGATAAGGATAGGCCTAAAATACTAAACAGTTCATGATACCTCCAACTGAAATGGAGCACTCTAATTCACAACAAAGACAGAAAAATGTCAAGGATGACCACATGACCCTTCACAGACCATGTTTATTTGCAGGGGGAATGTTTCTTTGAAGGGCTCAATGGTACTGACAATAACTCCTACAGGTTACAGTGTCCCCTACAAACCTCCCAATTTTCTTTCTCCTGTGCTCTGGGGTCTTCAGTGAGTGCCCTGCATCTAATTCTTGGCCAAAAATATAGGTTACCCCACTTGTAACAAGGGGACCCAACTCTGCAAGGAATATTTTGAATATTTATAGTGCACTGGGGTTTAAGCACGGTTCAGTGCCACAGTTGCTCTAAGCTCCTTACCAGTAGGACATATTATTAAAGTGCTCTGTGAACTGTGTCAGGTTGGGGCTCTTCTCCTCATTTTGCTCCTTTGCCCAAAGTAAAACTTCTGGGATCTGCCGAGGAAGAAGAAGAGAGGGGTGTGAGAATACCTCACATTAAAATGGGATTCATGCCTCCTCACTCCCAGTCTGTGTTCACAGCCGCTTGCTGACCCGAGTTCAGCGTCTCCTGCCACACAAGGGCTGTGCTGCAGAGCGGGCAGGGAATGCCAGAGATTGCCCCTACCCCATCCTCATCTCTGTACCTCAATTTTATAGAAGAGTTCAGCATCCAGGAGGGTCAGCTGCTCGGCTATTTCGTGGCTGTGGAAATCATGCAAGGTCCCTGGTCTGTAGGAAAAAAATGACGAAGTATAAAGGCTCAGAAAATGTGTCTTGTTTTATTTTCATTCTTATATTTTGGACTGAGGAAACTCTCGTGTCCACAAGAAAGGGATGCCCTGTCTCTCACAGGACCAAAGTACCATTATGTGCATCTTTCCTCACCTGGCTGCCACCCCACGGGCTGCAAGAGGTTTGCTGGAGTTGGCGTAGCCCAGCATCTTCTTCTGATCCACTTTATCAAGGATATTCTTGCGTAGCACTCTGGCGAGGCTGAGCTCCCCGTTGCAGACCAGTCGGAACACCAGGTCCATCAGCAGCTTGAGGATTTCTTCCGTCAGCTCCACTAAGCTGAGAAAAAGATGGAAAACCCAAGGAAGGCATCAGAGCCGTGACTCTGAGCTATGGAGTTTGTATCTGTACCCATCCTGAGATGAAACAAACAACTCACCACAGCTCATCCACCACCCTCACCAGCACGAAGAAGGTGTTCTTGCTGACTCGCTTCTTAAACGTGTCTGGGAAGTGGCAAAACTTCTCATACGTTGGTTGCAAGTTAAAGAATCAACTTAAGCATTGTCAGACAAGCATTAGCACAATCAGCAGCTGCCTTAAGTAACATTAGAATAGTTTAATATTCTGTCTTGGCTGAAACTGGTGTTCAGTTTCCAGAAAATTAGGAACACTGATATGGCTCTAATTAGCATGGGATTAACCTGTCACCAGCTGCAGGTAGCAGGGGTGTGAGGAGGCACTTACGCCTCGCAGAACTGACGCTGGAAGAGCAGGTGTACCCTGAAACTGTTCTCTCCAAGGTGGAATTTAATGAGCAGCACTCCCCTGCTGTGATCTCCCCGCTGGTCTGAGACATCTGGTCTCACGACAGATCTCAGATGTCACCTCTGCTTTCCCCACTGCCCAATTTGCTTCAAGGAGAATGGTGGCAGGGGACACAGCACAGGTTGAAAAAGCTGCTGCCAGGTGGACAAAGGGAAAGAGAAAAAGGTTATCGGTTATTCAAGTATTGACATGCAGCAATGCCCCAGCTGGTATTTTCACTGACAACCGCTCTGCAGTGAGATCCGTGTGTCCTTGGACACATCGATGCCAGCCGGAGCGTGGGGAGCAGGCTCTGCTGCAGGTGGCAGTGACGAGCTGTGACAGGGGACAGGGTGACGTCAGGCTCCCTTTGAAGTGCACAGACAGGACCAAAGCCCCTGAGGTCTTTGCACTGTATGAACGGAGATGCTGAGCGGCGCAACTGAGGGCGAGGGGAGCAGCAGGGGCAGCTCAGAGGCCATCACTTCCTTAACAGCCATGAGCTCGGGTCGGAACTGGAGGCTACGAGGACATTCTCTTCCACACTACATTTCTTATTGTAAGAGGAAGAAAAGGTCTTGACCATTCAGTTATCTCCAGTGTTAAACTACATCTGCCCACGCAGGCAACCCCCACAGCCCCTCCCGATGGCATTATTCCTGTTCTTGTAGATGTCCTGAACAAACGGTCCGTTCCTCAGTGACGTACAGAGAATGTGAACTGCTCTTCTCCCCCACCAGGGCCCTCAGGAGACAAGTCTCTGGTCCAGCACTCTGCCAGCACCTGCCCCACAGCATCCCCCACATGCAGGAGGTGCGGGACGTCCTGCTCGGGACACCTCCAGGACAAGCACATCACCCACCATGCTGGCAGCGGCTTTTGGCCAGACAACTTATCATCAGCTCCCCCCATGATGACCACGCAGCTCCAATGCCGCTCATGCAAAAGGATATCTGTACTGCAGCTTCTTGATGAGCTCTTCTGGGGTAATAAATGTCCTGTAGGTAGTCAGAAAGGCTTCACAGTACAGCACCAGATCTACAGACAAAGATAAGAAAGCCTCAGTTTCAGCCAAAGGAAGCTTCTTGTGAAGTTGAATCCAGCCTCACATGAAGAGGACACGGACACATTTTGACACAAATAGGCTCTGCAGAAATGCTGTGCTGGTGTTTCTTACCAGCAGATGGACCCTATGGCACAAGAGCAACAGTGAAACTGCCCTGTCCCCGCGGGGCTGGCTCCCGTTTGCAGCACCCAGGCTTGCTGCTTCATTTCTGTGACCACAAAAGGGGCCAGTGAAAAACACCTGCTTGTGGGACAGGAACTTTAAATAATGGGTCAAGGAAAAATGTAGTTTAGACGTTGGGGATACTTTAAAAATATCTGATGGTGAGAGGTGGGTGCCCGCTGGCTGTCTGTACCACTTAAGCAGCACAGAGCCCTGTAGACACGGCCACTCTTCCTCCTGGTCAGGAACACATGGTGTGACACGGCGATACAGCGCTCCAGACCCTCTGCCCTTGCTATGCTCCAGGAAATCTGCCTCGGGATGGTGTAAATGTTAAATATTTTTGGCCAGAAGGAGAGTAAATTGCAGTACAAAACCTGACGCTACTGCGACCGTGACCCTGCCACAGCACAGACGCAGTGCACACAGTCAACTTCTGTTTGTTAATGTGCAGCAGGTGCAGTGCCCAGCACACTGCACCCGTGCACTGCAACCGCTGCCGCAGCCTCGGCAGTGCAGAGAAGGAGAAAAAGCTTCTGCCGTGCCTGCCCAGGCTCGGCTCTACATGTAAAACTTGTTTCAGCCAGGCCAGGGCTCACCCCACACCTGTGTACCATCCATCCCTTGGCACAGGGAGGTGGGGGAGAGCAGGACCGGGTGCGAGCTGTGCCTCTACCTGCCGCGCTTCTCTTGGCAGGAGCCTGATGGAGACGCCACGTCCTCCTGCTCTGAAATCAGGGAGCGCTGCTGCCTTTTGGTTAAAGACAATCAGATGTGAGCTCTAAAGCCGGAGGCTGGGTGGTCATGTCAGGGGTGAGTCCCAGGCCTCGTCCAGCCGTAATCCTGCGCTCACAGCCAGCGTGTGGCTGGGAGCACTTAACCAACCATGGATTTTATTCCTAAAGACAAGTCTCCCTTTATCCTTTATTCCATTTAGCTCTTTTAGAAAACTCAAACGGACAAGAAGCATCATGCAACAGGGTGTGGAGTTACATTTATTCTGGGTTCCCATCTGCCCAAAAGGCAACGTGAGGTAATACAGCTGGTCTGCTCTGGCACTCCAAGCTGCCAAGAAATTCATCTTTAAAGGAAAGCCTCTTAACTATACCCCTCTGTGCCGTTTGGCTGATTGATTTACAAGCCTTGAATTCTTCTCATTGTAGGCTTAATTCATTAACCCTCTCAGTCACCCAAACACTGGGTTAGCATAGCACAAATTCCTCTGTGCTCCATTCAGCTCAGCGCTTGGCAGAGCCCAGGAGGCTTAAGCTCCAGGACTATTCTGAGACTCTCACTGTGCAGAGCTCACTCTGCTGCACATTCAAAACCCTGCTGTGTTTTTTCCTAGTCTGGAGAGGTTCTGCACGGCGTTCACTGCTCGCAGCACCCCAGAGCTCCCCGTTCACCAACCAGCAGTCTAACACACATCTCTGTACCAAGGAGACGTCTTGCAACAGGAACAGCAGGGAAGTGCTTCCAATGTGATGCTTGTTCTGGAGAACAGCAGCTGTAAATCAGAGCTTTGCTATTTCAGTTTCAGTATCTTTATAAAGGGTATTTCCACCACCTCATTTAGACCATATTTTTAAAATATACATATCTAGCTTTGGCACAATCGGTTGCCTCCTCCTCTCTAGTATATTCCTAACTTTGGTCCTTGCTGCCTGATTTGATGCCCGATGCAAACCGGGAAACGTAACTGTCAGGGGAAGGATTTTGTTGCGAGCTGAATGGTGCTGTAAGTAATTGCAAACACCTTATGCTACAGTAAAAACCCTGCCATTTCAAAATGCCCACAAAAGATATTTCCCCTTTGACCATCAAACCTCTAAAATACGAGCGCTGAGTGGTTCAGCGGGTTAGTGCATTTTGTCTTGCGTCCCCGGAGATAAGGAGATCAATTCTGGTTAAGGCCGTCAGCACAAATGTGTTTGGCAGGTTCAAAATCACTCTCTGGACACATTACAAAGGCTGGTTTTGCTGCCGGTCTGGGAAAGGAGCTGCTTCATGTGGTGGTGACTGAGTTTGGAGAGATACAGTGGGGTTTCAACAAGTCTATAGCTAAGGGTTGCAACCCCGCTTCTCCTCCCCTACATCTCCTTTCTTGTGCTGCAGATTCCCTCTCTGAACCAGACTGGATTCCAGCACACAAGGGGTACAGAGCGGCTCTAGGAAGTGACACAGTAAGTGGAAAATACAGGGTGTTAGCAGACCAGCACCTGAACAGCTTTCCCAGTGCCCACGGGTACTGTGTTAGACCCAAAGCAACGTCCCTCCTCTCCCACTCTGATGTAACCGTCACTCCAGCAACTCCTACATCACCACTGCCCCGAAGTTCCAAGGCCAAGGAGCACCTCTGAGAACAGAACCAGGGCTTGCAGTGGCCTCCCCTGGCTCATGAAGACAACTGCTCCACTGGCACCCCTTGCCTTCCAGATCTGGGCAAGGGCTGTGAGGAGTTAATATCATCCCTGTTGCTAAACAGAACGACCAAGCGCTTATCCAGCTTATCTCTGTTCCACCAAAGACAAGCACAATCTCCCCCTAACTCAGAGGATAATGATTCGGTCCTCTCCACCCTGGCCTAGCTGTCTGCAGTGACATGGTGACCAAACAGGCTAGAGATGCAGAAGACAAGCAGCAAAGGGCCCTGTCGGGCTGTGCTGCTCAGCTCTGGTTTGGGAAACCCACTGTACCTTTCCTGTCGGTCTCTGTTGCATGCACCAACAAAATATCTCCGGATCCACCACGAACATCTGGCCCATCATCTCCCTGCAATGAGAACACAGATGTTAAGCGTGGCCCAAGCTCCCTGTGACCTGGTTTATCATCTCTGGGATTCAAACTCAGCAAGGACTGGCAGAGTACACCGTGTTCCTGGCACAAGCTGGGACACGGTCTTCAGTGCTAGGCTGATCCTGGAATCTGCATAAAGCATTTGGTGACCCAGACGAGGATCTGGGCTGATCCTCACTTGAGGTCTCTGACTCCTTAAGGCCAGGCTGTGAAGCTCAGTGAAAGCTGAGCCTTCTGCTCACAGAAGAATGAGCAGAAATGTCCCACACTCCCAAATGCTCTTGTTAACAAAGCAATAACACTGTGTGAACTGTCTCAAAGTGTGGGATCACGTACCACAGCGGCTGTGTGCTGAGAGGTCATGCACTCAACCTGCACATTCCCAGAACATCAAAACCCAGCGAGTTAATTCCCTGATCTGGAACTGTTTGGCTGGGGGGTCACCTGAAGTGATCCAATAACCAGGAGCAGAAAAAAGCCCTGCTAACGGTTTGACCCCTGCCTTACCACGTGCTATAAACACCTTTCTTCTCACTACTGGAATTCACAGCTCAAAATACACAAAACAAACCCATCACTCAGCCAGCGGTTCCCACCCTGCAGGAAACAGCCCACACTGGTAGTTCTACACTCTTTCAAACACATAGAGCATGAAGAAAATAAAAGGTAGGGGCTGACACAGATATGCTAGTCCCAAATGTTCAGAAATCACTGATTTTTAATTGATTTTCAAAGGAAGTATTCCTGCAGAGGAGACTGGAGTCATGTCTGGCTTCCCTTAGCAATGTCTTTGTCACTTCTATGTGCAAAACCCTGACAAAAGCATGGATTACAGATTACAGCCATGCAGCAGATATGTCTGAGATGGGAATTTTTCAGGTGACGCTCTGGCAAGACTCAGGAAATGCTACTTAATAAATGAATAACAGCTTCTCACTCTCTCCTGCACATCTCGGCTGACCAAAGAACACTCAGGAAGTGCCAGTAAATGACACATTCTCTGTTTTTCAGACTAACCCCCTGACAGTCTGAAAGCTTCAAAAGCCTGAATATGCCCTCCACCTGCATGTCAGGAATAGCTGGGTTCAAGAGCACAGTGAGCAAAGCTCACTCACAGAAATAAAGCCACTTCTCAAATACAGAAACTGTTACTTTGGCTGCTCTTCCACACCGGTAATATAACGTCCTGCTCAGGAAATCAGCTAAACCTGCCTTCAGATTGAAACCTGCACCTGGATTTGCTGTGCTCGGGCTCTCAGGTTTCAGGCTGCAGCAGGCTGAGGAGGTGGGAAGGAGCAGACTGGGAAAAGGGCACCAGATGCGTTGGTATTTAGAGAGACAACTCACGTTTTGTCAAACCCTCGCTCAGGGCTGATGCTCCCTGCCTGTACCAGCATCTCACGCTTTCACAACAGCCAGCACACATAAAGCTGCATCCCACTTCTGCCACAACCTAGTTTTTCCTATCAAATAAAAGGTGACACCTCATTTGGGCACACAGATTCCCATACAGTATAAACCAGAGTCTGAAAGCAAACCCTGCAGGCACCTACCTCTTGCTTCAGCGTTAACCTTGCCATAATTTCACTGTGGTCGATAAGGGATAGCTCATCTACCTCTTCCTCCAACTGCGACGATTCCAAAGCATCTGGTGACTGCTGCTGCCTGTAAAAAAAGAGGCAAATAACCATCAGTGTCACCATCCACCC
This sequence comes from Patagioenas fasciata, assembly GCF_037038585.1. Taxonomy (NCBI): domain Eukaryota; kingdom Metazoa; phylum Chordata; class Aves; order Columbiformes; family Columbidae; genus Patagioenas; species Patagioenas fasciata. The sequence continues at coordinate 7,683,349 of NC_092539.1, forward strand.
AGGTGAAGAGATGCTGAGTCCACCTGAGCTCTCAGGGTACAAACCTTCATTAAATGACAGTAAATACAGAGATAACCTGGAGGAAAACCTCTTGCAAACAAGCCCGAATGTCTGGCGCTAATTGTGTTGCTCTGTGCATCTCTTGAAAAATATACAAATGAACTTTCAGGACCTCAATACTCGTCTGCTTGCACTTCTGGCAGACAGGGTTTTACTATGCCCTGCCTGAGTACACACTTCCTTGTCTCTTTAATCCACCAAATTTTTAAAGCACACAAATCTAAGCCCTTCCTCAAACGCAGAGAGACTGAGCATACTCTACACATATATACATCTTAGCTCACGACCCACTGTGCTGCTGCAAGGGAGACAACGAACTGTCTTTTGACAAGAAGACAGAGCAGAAAGCTCTGACCACTTTTTTTTGGTGTACATCCACAACTCCAGTGTTCCTGCCCCCAAAGGCTGGAGCTCTTGTCCCTGGCCACACGCTCTCTGTGTCTGTGTTCTGGAAGAAAAGGAAAAAAATAAAAAGCAGCATGTTCTTTATAGGTTTCCCCAGGCACAAGCCAAAATCCTGTGCAGCAGTCAGTACTGTGGGCAGACACTGAGCTTTGCAGAGCACTCCGCATTGTCTCCCGCACTGCGGGGATTAAAACTCTCACACCAACTGCAGGGAAATGGGGGAGGGAAGTTGACTGTCACACACAAAACAATGCTGTTCGTGATTTCTGCTTTAGAAATGCAATTGAAGAGCAATCTCAAGCAGCAGGGAAGCCCTCATTCCACTCCTCCTGCAGCCCATCTGTTACAGCCTGCACCTCTTCATTTACATAGCCAAATGATAGCTAAGAGCATTAGGAAGGATATAAAGCCTCCTGCTTCAGGGCCTCGCCAGCCCCTAACTAGCAGGGTTAGGAAGAAATCCCCCTCTGAAAGATCCAGCAGTGACACAGGCTTTTTACACACGTTTCCCTGGAAGCAGGAGGGAGCAGCCAGTGTCTGAACAGAACTGCCAAGGAGATGGACTCAGGACGACCACCACCGGCTGCGTTAACCCCTGCAAGCTCATTAAGTAACAACATTTTGCCAGGATCCTCCTGGTTCAGCACGATCCCACCACTCGGCAGTTGTGCAAAATAAAGGGGGTGTTGGTGAGACTCTGCCCGTCCAGGCTGGGGAGCAGGAGGGCGCTGGGCTCACCTTTCAGCACCATCCTGGCCTTCCTTCCCCACCGCGCTGCTGCTCGAAGCGGAGTCCTTCGAGTGGCCGTCTTTGACGGAGGGAGATTCCTGCAAAGAGAGGGAAGTTTTCATCATTACACGGGGTCCTACGCTTAGCCGTGCATTTACAGTCTGACTGCCGCTAAAGGGCCCTTTACTGTAAATTCCTACAGAGCGGTTAAAGATTGATGCAAGTTAATGCCAAATGCCGGGAAAACACAGAAGTTAATTAGACAGGAAATTTGGGACCATCTCTGGAGACTAGCATAATTAGTACTGTTTGCTTTTAACATTGTGAAACGATGCTTAAAGTTACAACACAAATCAGCTGTTGTCTTGGATTTTAACCCTCTCACAACTTTGTTTTCCTCCAGCCCTTACTGCTGATATACTCTCGTCTTCAATCAAAATGGACACAGCCAGCTCTAAGCTCTCTGGTTTCAGGTCCCCTCCTGGTCACAGCCTCCAAAAGCCCAGCCTGTCTTTGTGGGGTGGATGCAAACTGCCCTTCCTACCTCCCTCCTCTCCCTCCAAACCAGGTTACACAATGATGCGACGTTTCTGTTTCACAATTCACGGCTGTGGAAACGAGGCGAATGCAAAAAATGCAGAATCATCTGAACCTGCGTCATGGAACAGCAGGTAGAGAGCTCAAAGCTAAGATACAGCATTTTCAATGAGCCATTTATTAAGGAGAAAAATACCCATAAATGGCAAACGGAAATATTAATCTAAGAGTGTTGGGTTTCAGAATTAATGTCATGCAGACTGAAACTTGGAAATTCAGCCTACTGAACAGACTGGACTGAAACCACCTACACGCTACCCAATTGGCCTGGAAAACACACAGGTGAATTTAGATTTCATGGTGTCTGCAGAATTTTTCCAGAGTACATCTGTAAATCCTTTGGCTTCCAAGTTGAGAACCAGCTCACAGCTGCCCAAAAGGATGGACCTGCCCAGATGTGTCTCTCGAAGGGAAGTGATGGGAGCGCTATCTCCTGGCGTATTTAACACCAGCATGGATAAAGGTCTCGGACACATCCTGTAGATGTGCCTTCCAAGACGAGGGCAGGCAAAAAGATCGCCACAGACTTCTGCATGCTTTCCTATGACCCAACAGGAAGACGGTACCTCCCTGCAATGGAAAACGCCCTGTCTCCTCTAGGAAATATCTAAGATACGATGATTGAGGAAAGGAAGAAACAGCGTGAGATTACAATGCTGAATCAATCACTTACTTTGTATCCAAACGATGGAGGAAAATAATAATTTAGAGTGCAAGGCTTTCTGTATTAAAATAGGGAAGACAAAGCAGTGGTAAGAATAGACGCGGTGCTGGTCAGGGTGCAGTTTCGTGGAGGGGAACCTCAGGCAAGCAGCTCCAGACAGCGAAGCAGAAGCCGTCCCTGCCTCCCGCTGGGGCTCAGGGCGGCCCGAGAGCGTCCCCTGCTCGCCCCGCGGGCCGGGAGCCAGCCAAGCCTATAGCTGCGAGCGGGCAAGCAGCGGGACCAGCAGCCAGGGAGCTCGGGGCGTGCGGAGGGGCCGGTGCCGAGCGCGCAGCCCCGGCGTGAGCTCAGCATGCACCAGGCAGCCCCGTCCCGGCGTGCGGCCCTGGCCGGGTTACTTACTCCTTCAGAGCGAGGGAGTTCCCCATTGCTCTGGCCAGAGGAATACAGATTGACGTATTCACCCTCACCAGCCTCCTCACTGGCGTTTTCACTCTGGGGGAGACAGGATGAAAGGAAATATGTGATGGTGCCCCCCATGAGTGCTTAATGTTAGTGAACGTGCCCATGGGCTGGGAGGAGAAGCCTCGGCGGCTGCCATCCCCTAACTGGGAGAGCCCCTCCTCTGGCTCAGCGGCCAACACCGGCCACTGAGGCTGTACCTTCTGGGTGCAATTATTTTCTGGTGCTTCAGGACCATCCCAAAGGCCGCAAGCTGCAGCAGGACAGCAACAGGTGCTGCTTTGCAAGAGCTGCCATGGACTCTACGTTGCGAAGGTGCCACTTGCATGTGCAGATTTCGAGGTGATGGAAGCTGAGAATTCAGAGCTGGACACACAAGTGCCCGTCCTACCATGCTGTGGTCCTGCCGCTAAGTGCAGATCAGCCCTGCAGCCCAGAGGGTGTCAAATACACCTCCCAAACTATGCTACAAGCACCGACTAGAGCCACCATGCCAGGCTGAACCAAACTCGAGGGCTTCTGGGCCGTAACAAGGACCCAGTGCAAGGAAGATGCCACAGCAAGGTCGGTCCAAAGCACAAAAATCTGATCAATCTGCATCCCTCTTTCAAACTTTGTGAAGAAGCAGCACTGCCATGCACTGTGCTGACAGCTCTAATGCCATCAACTCGAGGCTTTGCAGCAAACAAAGGAGGAACTGCCCTGTAAGCGAGGCGTTTACAAAAGCAGCTGTAATGCAGGAACCTGCCCAGTGATCTGCAAAACTGATCTGGGACCTTAAACCAGTAGTTCCATATCAGCGTTGGGAACAGCGTCAGTCTAACTGTGCCAACACGCGACGCTTTGCACGGATGTGCACGGCCAGCAAGAGCACAGCCAGGGCTGCTGGAAAAGTGGGGTGAGCAGGAGCCTGGAGAGAGCAACAGGTTTACACAGAGACAGAGCTGGACTGAACCCACCGCTTAGGATCCTCCTTTACCTTCCTCAGCTTCGTATTACAATTGCAGGAAGCTACAGCAACTTCTCTCCCCTTCACCAGCATTTGACATTTTATGTTTCCTGCATATGTGCTAACGTTTTCTCAAACCTGCTGAGGTCGCTCGTTCCTTCTAGCCACAGTTCTTATATGAAATTACCTCTCTGCAGTTCCAACGTTTGTAAACCAGACTAGATCACATCAAGCATGTATTAATACGAGACATTTTATTTAAAAACCAACAAATAAACCCAGCCTTGCATTAAGGTGCATTATCTCTTTGGATAGTCTCACCGAAGGTGTCTGGAGAGAATCAGTGAGAGAGGTTTCAGAAGGAAGGCAGACAGGAGCATTCCCGTTAAAGCTGCTCTCCTGAGAAGAGGAGTTTGGCACGTCCGCAGTGCTGGGTGACTGGCTGGCTGCGGCGGGCACCGCCAGGTCGGGGCTCTGGGATGGATGGACGGGCGGAAAAGGTGGGGTGGTGCAGGAGGAGGAGGCGGAAGAGAGGAAAGGAGGTACGGAGACTTGGTTGTGAGGCACAAAGTCCTGGGAGTAGGACCTAAACACGGATTTGTACTGCAGGGTGCAGAGACGGACGACACAAAAAAACAAGGAAGATGGGGAAAGGAAAGAGACAGACAAAAGAAAAAGTCATTAGATCGGCAGCAGCGCAGCAGTGACAGCACAAGGCATTGCTAACACGGGCACCTCTCGGATGGAGGTAGCACAACTCAATCGCCCACGCGCTGGAGCAGGAATCGCTACCTGGGACACGTCAGCTGTTTTTTTTCACGGAGAGGCACGTTTTTGCACAAACAGAGGGAAAACGGGTACCAGGGTGTTTTCCTGCAGGTATCCAGCCTTTTCGAGGCATGGGAAAGCCTGGACATCTCAGTAATTCTCATGACAGTGATCCTAGCAATTACTTGAGCAGACGAAAGGATGCAAACGCGTACAGAAACCACGGCTGTGAGCATGCTGGAAATATCTAGATAGAGAAAAGTACTCTGAGTGCTTATTGCTTTTCTGGGATTTTCCACAAGATCCAAATTTAAGAAGCCGTTTGCTCCAGCCCTGTAATTTAACAGCTACTGTGTCAAGACTGTTCCAGAACACACAGCTCCCAGGGAGGAGTGGCTGGATACTGTCTTCAAAGTTCCACTGAAGGATAAAGGAGATTACACTGCTACTCCTTCCCATTTGCGAAACATAGGGAGCAAAAACGATAATTGCCCTCAGGAGCGATGAATTCCTTATCAGACCGATCCTTTAATGCTGTGCCTCGAAGAGTCAGCTGAAGAGATAAAAAGCGATCATCTACGTAAAGCTTTATTTCACGATCCCTCCTAATCATCAGATTACCGTTCAGATAATATTAAACAGGCTGCAGTGGGAATATGTTGTGCCAAGAAAAACAAGAGCAACCCTCTGTCTTTTAACATCTGGTGCTAGTAAGATTTGCCATCATGGTAAGGCTAAAACAAAGCTGACACCCATTAAAAAAAATACAATAATGCTAAACCTGCTGGAGAGGAGTTTATTTTAAAGCCTGTAGAGCTCGATCTCTAGTGAGATCTGTGTCATAGTCAAGGGGGCTGAAGGAAGAATCACATAATCTAAAAAACCACACTGAAATGAAGCTGTGGCGGTTGCTCATTGGAGAGACCTGCAGCAGCGACCGTGAATCACAGAGCTCTCAGAAAGCACACACACGACTTGCTCAAACCCGGCTGAAAAGCGACACCACTGTGATGTGAAAAGGAGAAGGGGAAACGAAGGCACGAATCGGAGAATTCAGGCTACATTCTCTCGGGAGAGACGAGCAGGTGACGAAAAGCAAAGCTCAGTCTGTCACCTGAGCCACGGCAGCGGCCACTTGGGCAGCGCTGTGTTTTATACCTAGGCAAGGTAAGCTTAAAAATCTAAACTGAGAACAGCCTCGGGCCAGGAGCTCGAGCAAAACAGCTTTTCCAGTACAAAGGAAAGGAAATGTAGAGGTCAAGGGCTGGACTTCACCTTCTACCCCTTCAATCCTTGAGTGGTCGCCCTGCGCTGAGCCTGGAGTCCTGCAACGCTCTGGGTGAATTTGGGGCCCAAAACATGTTGCAGGCCGTAATACAGACAAGCAGAGGGAGATGCTTTGGAAAGAGACCTTAAAACACTACTGAAAATAATCATTAAAATGCAAATCCCTAGCCCATGCCCGTGGCTAAGAGGAGACTGGCTCCAGGGCCGCTCCTCTCTCTTCCTGCCCGTTTCTTTCCGGACGAGCAGCCCCGGCTCTGGGGACACTGTCGGCTTTTGGTGCCGCCTCAGTAACAATGACAGGTCTAATCTCTGTATTTACTTTCTGCCTGGATAAACGCTCTACATTTATTCATTTTCACTTGCACGGCACAAAACGCTAAATCCCTTGTAAGACGCCAGGCTCATGACATCATCTTGGCTCAGCAGATTCATTATTCCTGCTCCGTCTCCCTGGTATTTCATGATCTCACTAGTGCTAAATACACCAACTATCGCCCCAAGTCCCAGGATAGATCCCCAAAAAAAGAATGGGAGCAAAGCAAATGGAGAACTATCGCTAGTGAAGGAACTCAACAAACTGCTGTTCCGATGAAGAGATCCCCAGTAAAGGAAACAATTTGCTCAAACGGGACCTGTGCGCCAGGTCCCCTGGAGCTGAGCTTCCTGCACCCACATGAGACCGCCGTCCCTCGCTTTGTAGTTGATGGACATCTTCCACCGAGGAGTCCACGGGGGTTTTCTTTCTGACCTGCTGAACCCGCAGAAAAAGCCAAGCTTTTGCAAAGCCGCAGCGGAGCTCACGCAGGGCAGGAGTGAAAGGGAATCGCTGTCCTCAGTCGAGTCACTCGGGGACAGGCAGCACCCTGGGATGCTCTCGTGCTGTGCGATGGTGTTGGCAGGGTTAGTTCAGGGCAAACGCCGGCCGGGAGGCTCAGTGCTGCCTGGTACAGCGCCTGCAGGCTGAGCCGGCAGCTCGGGGGGATGAATTACTGCTTCTGGGGCAGGGACATCTGCACAGCTCCAGCCTCGCATAGTTTCAGAGCCATTAATCCCAATTCAAAGGCAATTTGGACCTAAATATAGCAGAACATCGCATCAAGTTTGAATGCAGATACGTTACTACTGAAAATCTATATATTAATTTCTCCTCAGCCTCACCAATATGCTTGTCAACACAATATCTTGGCATTAGATGCGTTGAAAATGACGGTTTAAGGCTCAGGTACCCAGGAAAACGCATCCATCTTCATTATGAGATCCAAGAACAATCATTTAACGACGCAGACACGCTCTCAGCATGCTGTTAACAAAGGGAACAGTGTAGAGAAGCCTTTGGTGTGCTGGCATTAATTAGCCAGGCTGCTCTCGACTTCCAATCTCATTGTAACGTTGCATCTTGTAGCAAGCGAGCCAGGGAGCCCCCTCCTTCCTCTGGAGCCTGCAAGCAGCTCTGGAATTCCAGCTATGCAGCCGTGCTGGGACAAGAGCCAAGAATGAAGCATACTTTTAAAAGGGAAAAAAACACCCTGCGGTGGAGATGATGTCCATATGGCACCCATTCCTCCGCTCCCCAGTCCCACCCAGCCCAGCCAGCAGCTGCAGCAGGAATTGCGGCAACAGCTTCCAGGGCTTTGGGTGTTGTACATCTCTTGGAAGCCCTGTCATCCTTTAAAAGGCTTTTATTTTTTCTTGGGAGGGGACAGTCCATTCAGCAGAACTGTCACACGGAAAGCTCGTTCTCCCCTAGTCCTGCCGCTGTGAAATCACAGGCAACAGTTTTTTCTTGGAAACAAATCAGTGCGTGCTTTAACGTGCTTCTCGGAGCTTCCTTGCAGGGTCAGTACGGTCTCAGTAATGGCTACACTGACACAACCTCCAACCCACAGCTTTAAGTGAAGTACTTTAAAATAACCTCTGGGAAAGCCAGAAAGCAGGGTGCAATCGGGCCCTTTGAGAAGAGGTGCCTTCCTCCTTCCAAACCTGGCCAAGCTGCCAGGCTCCATCACCGGACCAGGAGATGGTCTCCCAGCACAACTGATTCTGAGCTACGATGGCAAATGGTCAACCCGGCAAGAAGAGAGAGATCCCTCTCCTCTCACCAGAAAAGTGGATTTAAAACAAAACAACCGTATTTGCCACTTGGGAAGTTCTTCCACAAAGCGTGTTTTGAGTTTGGAGCAATCTTGTCTCCTGGGAACGGCAGGAAGCTGAAGTTCCTGGACCTGAATGTTTACCCTGACACAAAAAGGTCTTCCCGAGACGGCGTCTTTCCACGTTTTCAATTTGCCGCCTTTGATTTTTTGCAGCGGTCAATATTTTAGAACAGCTTTCCATCGTTAGCCAGCGGTGTTACAGGATGTCCCAAAGGTCGGTGACATTACGAGCGTTTATTTGGATTAGATGGCAGCAGATAAGCACTCTCATAGAAAACTTATTTCAAGAGTAGGGCTTCTCTACATTCACTAGGCATGGCTGACCACGGGTAACAGGGAGACAGGGAGTCACTAGTCACGAGTAACAGCAATCGCCTTCCTAAATTCAAAGTTGAATTCAATTATATGGCTGTCAGAGCATCTGCAGCTTCAGCAGACACAGTCTTTACCTTTTAAGCAGAGCCTTCTCAGTTACCCTGCGGCCTTCTGCCAAATTAATCTGCGACCCTGCCAGACACTCCCAGATCAGATAGAGCATCAGACTTCCAAAACATGAAGCTATCAGAGGAAAGGATCAATCTTTTAGATCTCCTCTGCTAGCGCTATTAAGAGAGCGACGTGGGCAACGTGCCAGAACTGGATGCCCAAATTCTAACAGTAGAGAGCTATGTTCACAAAATACTGGGTGTTGCACAAAGCCGCTACACCCTCCGGGTATAATTGCACAGACAAGTACTGGAAAAGACTTCCTATCCCATGACACAATGCAGGGCTTCCAGGTACTTTTGCTAATGAGGAAGGAAACGCTCCTGCAATGAATGGCTGGAAACACAAGCTGCCAACAGATCGGCCACAGGAAAGGCAGCAGCTCCTCTCGCCTGAGCGTTTCTCAGCAAGGGCTCTGACCTGGCTGCACAGTTGACCTCCCGTGTTTTTAAGCGATGGTCAGCATTGGCAGATGGATAGATGGGGCTTGCTGTTCCCTTGGGAAAGGCTCTCCTGGCTTCTGCATGAGAAAACACAAAATCCAAACCTCTCCTTAAGTGGGAGGGTTTCTTGTACACCTTTGCAACAAAAAAAAATACAGGGTGGGGGGAAGAAAACATTTGCGAGATTTATTAACCATGCTATCACGCATCTCTCTTCTTAAAAATATCAGGAGAATTCAATCTGATCACACCTACAGCATTAACTCTTGTTTGGCTTGTAGACAACACCACCATATCCAGCAAGCAGACCTTTAAAAGGCAGAGCCTGGAGACAAAGGCAAGACTACAAAAGAATCAGTCACCCCAAAATGTGGCCCGTGACCTATGAAGTCAAGAGGGGACAGTTTAGAGAGACTTACACAGTGACAAGTGGTGATCCAACTGCAAGAAAAACGTATAAACCACTGGAGGAAGTGGTTTTTAGGAGGATTCAGTGTCGCCAGCATGCAACAGCACTATTAATACCACCATCCAGCCCTGCCATGGGCAGTGGAAACCAACACAAACACAGAAGAAACGCTGAACAGGAAAGGCAAAACAATACCTAGACCCCGGTAACCGGTTAAGTGGATGCAAATCTTATTTTCTCCCTTCCTTCTGCTCCAAACTACAGAGCCAAATCCTGATTAGGAGAGAAATGAACTCACAAACTATGATTTCTCAGTCTTGGTTTGACCGCAGCTCCCACCATAGGACCACGACACGAATCAAAGCAGCTCAGTCTGTGCTGAGAACTGGTCTCTGCTCGCACTGGAAGTGAATTACGCCAACTGGAGTGGGGAAGGGAAAAGATGCGAAGCACATGTCTGCCTTTTGCGCATCTTTAAACGCTTATCTGACCCTTCTTTTCCTGAACACATATTAGCACACACACAAGAAAGAGAAACAGTTGCTGCGAATTTTCTGTGTGCTTGCTCAACTTGCTCAAGAATGGTGGGAACAAGTGAAAACAGAAGCGCTGAACTGGAGCTCTCATAAGGAAATCACTTGCGCCTTCTGCTGGAATCCAACCACCAATTTGGCTGCTGGAAAACTACTGGAAATGTTTCTTAATTAAAAAGAAAACATAAGAAAAAACCAACATTTTGAGAAAGGTAAGTTATTTCTCCATAGTGGAGGATGCAGCCAAATTTTCACTAATGATACGTACATGCCTTGGAGAAACAACTGCATTCCTTGTTTCAGTCAAACGGCACAAGGAGGTAATAAACCATGAGACAAGTATCTCTTTGCAAGAAGGAAGGAGGGAGGTGATTGTCTAGAGAAAAACTGCTGCCAACCATGACCGAGGAGGATGATTTCTTATTGCATCTTTCCTTTCTCGTACATTCAAAAGACACGCAAATCCCTAAAATGACTCTTGACAGTACAATCCAGTTGTCCCACCGATGTGGGATTTAAGGGCTTAACTGTGCATGGGATGGGGAATATGATGCTGCAATTCTTTAAAATATCAGCCCACACTAAACACACGAGCCTTGTTGGAACAGAGACACGAATCAGAGCCGGTAAAAAACAAGCTCAACTTGCCAAACCCGATGAGGTTTGATCCAGTTGCTCAAGATCTGCCTCTATCCAGTAAAAGCTATTACCTCTGACAGAATTTCCTGCAAAGAAGGGAAAAGAGCGATTAGTGGGTTTATAGAGCTGTGCTGGTTTCGGGACTGCAGCAGCGTCCGATTGGAAAGGAAAATGTCAGAGCTCGAGAAAAGAAATTCATACATTAAAAACCAAAAGAGAAAAGATGTTCTGAACAGCCTCACTTCCTTTTTGCTTCAAAACACTGTCTCAAACCGGTCTTTTTAAGCCCCGTAAATCAGTAGTAAGGCACTAGTCCTTCACCTGGAGCACAGAGCCAAGCGGCTGACATGTCAGACACAGTTTAGACTCGGCTTTGCTGCCTGCACAGGAGCAGATGGGTATGGCTCAGGGATCCCTCTGGGATCGGCTCCTGCCAGTCTCCAGGGAAGGAAAAAGCACTCGGCATTTCCTGAAAATCGGCTACGCTGGGCAAACCTGTGAGGCATCGCCCACGCTGGGCCCACGCACAGTCCTTTCGTTTATCAGCTCTGACTTCCTGGTACTCATCTAAGGGGGTTTTTGCTTCCTGGAATGGATAATGATTAATGTAGGAGACATATTTTAATAAATTTGATAATCACCACTGATTTTTGGGTCCACAGTTGGCCAACTCCTCAGCTGGCTGGTATAGGGAAGGTGTGCTCTCCCGAGCATTAACTGGGGCCGGTGGAGAGCTAATGTTTATTTTTTAACGGGTTTATTGTTGACTGCAGTGCTCACTTGAGTGGCCTTTCTCTGGTGAGAGAGGAAAACAATGAAGATGACAATAAGAGGAGCAAAGCTATGTGCTTAAAGTGTCATCCCTCGCCTGAACCCGCACACTCGTTCCAGCCCCTCGCAAGAGGGGTTCTGGTCCTTCTTAGTGCCGAAAACACAGGGGGTCACCCTGGGAGCCATCCAAACCTCCACAGCTGTTTCACATCCCTGTCTTGTTAGGGACAGGGAAAACGGGATAAACCACGGTTACGGTATGACGTGGTTCAGCTATGATGCATGTAAGGACATTGGTATTTTGCAGCTCGCAGACAAAGAGACACTGTCATAGGGAAAATCTCATTTTTGCCTGTGAAAAAACAGACCAGTTAGAGTCATGAGTAACTATGAGATTATCATAATTCAAAGGCATTTGTGGAAAAATCACCGTTTTTAATTCAGCTTGTTTCCTTTGTGCATTTGACAGTGCACTGTCTAATTGTTCTCACTGTTCCCCATGCTCCAGCCATTTACCTTGCCCTCACCAAATCCTTGCAAAAACGAGTACGGATTTTTAATGAAGTTTTAACATTTTGTAAAATAATATTTTCATAATAATGTGGTCCAAAGCAAGACAAGAACTGGTCAGAACAATTAAGCAGGTAGTAACCATTTCATCCAACCAGGACGTTTTCTAAAACGAAAGCATCCACATATTTTTAGAACAGTATTGTATCATATTTATAGCGTCTCAATTAAAACAAGTGTGTTTACCTAGTTTTACAGTTCTGTGTTTTGCTTGCACGGATCAGTATCGAACAAGCCAGCTGCACAATTCAGAACTTAGGCATTCCTTCAAATTTTAAAGCTGTTTACCACAAACTTCTGCAAGCACAAACCTTTCAACACCTCGGCCTCTTCATCTAGGCAGCAAAACCTCGATACTGCTCTCTGTCGCAAACGTGGAAGCCACAGTTTAATCCATTGCTTGGGAAGTAGGACTCCTTGTCAAATACTTGAATACTTCCTCCTCTGGACCAACAATAATCACCAATTTTTGGAGAATGAGTAAGCACTGAAATGGGAAGCTAGTGGTGGCGCAGGGGGAGGATACTGTTTTCAAACATTGAATATTAAACTAATTGAACACTTCTGAATTTCCTCAAGTCTTGTCTGATAATTTCTTCTCCAGAAGAAGTCTAATTTACTAAACCACCCAGGTCACTGTTAAAAAATAGCCTATTCTCAGTTGTCATCACACAGCAATCAGAGCATAACCACATAGTTTTACGTGCAAATGAGCCCTATACTAATGAGCTGTTGGAATCCCACGGTTAGCTTTAATTTCATTACGTTAACACTTTGTTATTACTACCATTTAATTTAAGCCGCTGATCACAGATTTAAGCAGTGCTCTAAGATTATTCTTATTTTCACTTGAATAATTCTCAGCTCCTCCCGCCACTGTCTCTTCAGATTGCTCACAAGTGCTGCAGGACAGAAAACCCGGCTCGTTCCTCAGCAAATCGTACAAGCTCCTGAGCTTGTCTGGACTGTGGAGACGTGAAGGGAAGCAGAAAAGCAAAAATGAGATGACAGATCTGGTAGAGACCATTTTCTAGAAAAAAATAAATTCAGGATCTGCAGCCACTGTTCCATATGTTTGACTAAATCCTTGTATTTTGGGGGTGGCATCTTGTTATTCTTCCAAAGGCCAGACTTACCCAGCAGCCTTTAATCGACTCATCCACATCGCTGACAATATTCAACTGAACAAAAAAGACTTTGCAGCTCCAAAATGCAGCCTGGGGAACATGAAGGTCGAAGGAACGTGCTCTCCTTTGTCAGTCCCTTGCCATAAATGTCAATCCCAACACGTACATGATGTAATGCAAACCACTTCTCCCCTTGTGCCTCATTTAGTAGCATTTACAGTTTTTCTCACCTGATTGTCTACATGAGATCAAAGCCCCCAAAAGAACTTTCACCTTTAGCTGCAACCGAGACCTTTAAGCGCGGAATTTGCACACGAGCAAAATACACCGACACGAATACACACACACACACGTGTTAAAGCGTGGAGAGCAACTCACCGAATGCACAGGAAAGGAGCTGTGCCGGTTGAGAAAGGAGTTAGAGACTGACATAGTGAGGCCCTGAGCGGCACCGCTGTCCTCGGGGGTGAAGGGCACTTTAGTTTGCTGGACACAGTAGGAGACAGGAGAGAAAGAAGAGGCAGCATAGGAGGCCTGCTGAGGAGGGGGAAGAAAGCAAGAGACAGAAGACACAAAGAAAGAGAGCACAGAAAAGGCAATGAATAAAGGGTAAGAAACGCTAACTGTAAAACAATGCACATAATGGCTTGCTAAACAAACAGCTATTCATGCAGTTCATCAGAGCCAGACACACCAATATGCCTTTCTTGTGCTCAAGAGGCATGACGAAAATCACAGTTCAAACCTTCTTTGTTTCACAAATCCCTTAAAAATATACTCCCGCCTCCCCCTTCCAGCTCACCCATGGGAGCTGCTGTGGGACACACGAGCTGCTCCTCGCTGCCCCTTTTTCCCCATGGCATGGGAGGCAGGTGCCCAAATGAAGAACTGGCTCTTCCTTCTGGCTGTCAAGCAGTCAGCTCTTGCAGACTACTCATTTTTGGGGCAACCTGCAGACTGGGAGCTTGGTCTCTCCAGTGTGATCTATGGGCCCTCACTGGTACTGCTGAGACACTGGATAACAGTGGTGCCCAGTCATTTTTCAGCCCAATCCAAAATTATGTATCATTTGCACAAGAGGGAGATATTACACTGTAAGTAACAAATACTATTTAGGAATTTCTCCTGAATTCCAGCATAGTGGGGAGCCTGAGGGAGGCGAAGGTATATCTAGGCTTTCTCAGCTCTGACATGTTGAATATCACATACAACGCTCACAAGAAAGGACTTCCTAATTGTTATTTTATAGAGGAGTCCATCCAGCAAAACTTGCCCACTGCTAGAGCAGCTGATGCCCATGTGATTTGCTGTTGCAGAAATAAGAGTCTGGTGGCTTTTACAATTATTTTTTAATAAGCCATTGTCTGCTTGCACTACTTTCCCAACAGAGAGATGAAGGTAGGGGTGGGAGGCTGCAATCAAAGAAACCTTTGCTTCAGGGGAACTGCAAGCAACACCTTGATGGTATCAGCTTGCAAGACTGCAAGAATTGCCTGGCAGGCAAACCAGTGACAACTTGGCTGCCTGGACAATGATTAAAAGGCAGCAAAGAAACACTTTGCTTCAGCTGATAAATTCAGAAAAGGAGCAGAATTTCCCTTCTGCACAATTGCTACAGCAAATCTGTGCTTTCCACACCATCTCTTGTGGCCGTGTAGACCATGTCATCACTGGAAAGCATCACTGCAGTGTAGCCGCTCTAGGAGGAGGAGGTTGGGCAAGGGACAAGTGACAGTGCAAGGATCCCACTGACAAAGGGACCACAGACTCTGGAGAACTGGATCCTTCAGAGAGGGATCTGAGTCTTGTAGACTCTTCAGTGTCCCTGCAAAGCAGATGGGACACGGGTGCGCAAGGTCTCATCCCCACAGAGCAAGAATGCGTAATACTCAGTTTAGCTCAGCCGGAACTGTTACTTATCTTTTGACAACTCCTACCTGCATCGCGGGAATGCAATAAGGCAAATCCCAAAATTAAGAGTTCTTGGTTGCTTTTCCCATTTGATTGAAAAGCAACACGCTGGGACAGTCAAACTTTAGCACAGATAGCATGAGGAAATATTGCAAGTTGCCCTCACGAGGGTAAGATCATGGCTCTGTTCCCACATTTCCTCCTGTTTTGTTAAAGCCATGGCCAATTTAAGTTAGCTACGTCAGCTTTTTTTGAATAGAGCAAGTCAGATAATTAATATAAACAAACAACCTAAGGTTGGAGTTAAAAAAAGAAGAGAGAAAAGGAAAACTCTTAAAAATAAATAGGACAAAATCCCAGCTCCACGGAGGTTGGAAACACAACCGTTGCTGCTGTCATTGAGGCTGGTGTTTCCTCCCCAACGTGGAAAATGGCACTTGCTGTACTGTGAAACCCACCACCCAACACACACATGCTTGTGGATGCACCTTTTTGTGCCTAGAGTCTGGGAGAAGAAGTAGAACACTAAAAACCAGGTAAAATCCTGAATCACACATGGGGACTAATGTGGAGAAAACATGCAGGAGTTCAATAATGGCTATACCAACGTTCTGCGGCTCTGGCAAAGACCGAGCCACAAAAGCAATTATTATGTTTAAATGGCTATTATTAGTGACATCCTTGACACGGGTTTCAAAACAGCATTGGGAACAAGAGTGCAGCAATCTCCTGAAAATCATGCTGCCCAGCATGTCAAAATCTTCAAGGCAGTTGTTACGCAAGCCTGTAGTCTGGCACAGATTCAGCTGTGCCATGTGGAAGACATTTCATTTTTAGGGCATTTTAACACTTTGGGAGCTTATGGGGAATAGTCTGAACGTGGGGTCAAAGAGGAGCACAGAAGCTCAAAGCAGATGATGCAAAAACGCCTTAAAACGCGTTAAGAAGATGACAAGGAGCATGATGTGGTAGCACCACTGAGACATCCTCCCACCAGCGCAGCCTGTCGGCAACAGGAGCAGCAAGAACAAAGCTGCTCCGGGGGGTCTGTGTGTCCTGCCGGGGGACACCGCGCACGGACGTCACTCACCAGCTGCCGCTGCTTCGGTGGGAGAGCTGGAGGAGGTGCCAGATCTTGAGAAGGGTCTAAGCTGATAAAGGAGTCATTGAACCCATAGACTTCCATGAGGTGCTTGTTCTTCTGCTGGTAGATGTGCTCGTTCTGAGGGGTCTGGTAGAACATGGACGGCTGCGGCTCTGAGTAGTCTTCCACAAACTGCATGTATGCCATCACTGCAAAACAAAGGTCACGTCACTGCTCCTGGTCCGCACGCTGCAGCTGCAACAAGCAGACAGGGTGCTTATTCTGAAAATAAAATCAGAATAAGGCCATGCCATGGTCAGCTGGGCTTGGCTGCAGGCTGGGAGCCGCAAGGCATTGCGCTGTCTTCCCAAACCACATGTAACCCATGGCAATCCTGGGATTATTCAACAACTAATGCCCAAAGTCACCAGAAGAAACAGAATAACTCCTGTTTGCTTTCCAGGAGCCACAAATCATCTTGCACAAAGATGCAACCTTGACAATAAATCTATACTAATGTTTGTGCCTATAATAAGTCTCATACCTGTAGTCAGCAAGCTGATCAAACTGCTATCAGGGAGCATTTACCTGTGAGACGGGGTGTACAAAACTCCAGAATTATTAAGAATTGTAACTGCAGTTAATAAATATAAAATAAAGAACTCTCTTCTATATACCTGAGCACAAGAGCAACAGATGTAAGTGTCATAAATGGACGAACCAATGTAAATATGTTGTCATGTGCAATATATTCTGTGATCATTCCTCCCTTCTTCCCGCTAAACAAGCAGTTGTCTGTTTTTGTAAATCTGGTCATTAGGTGACAACTACTTGGTTTCTGCTGGCATTTCAGGTTGTGCAGCTGAAGCGAGTGGATGGCTCCAGTGGAAGCTATAAACTCAAGGACCACGATACAGTATTTACGCATGGGGAAGCCGGTTCCCACGCGAGCCGCGAGGCAAAGCCCTCTGTTCACCTGCCAGGGCAGATCCACGGGCCAGCCTGTATCAAACAGGATGCAGCCGCGAGTCGGTTTGCACCTGTTTTTTGCACCTTTTTTTCAGATTTCCTCTAATATTTTAAACTACATTTAGAAATGGAGCTAATGCAGCTGCCTCTTCCCACAGAACGATATTCCTCCTCCAAAAAAGAATAAAGAGGAGGAAAAAAAAATAGGTGGTGGCAACTGGAGCGCAGGAAACCTTGGCTGATGGATTTCAATTCCAAGCGGTAACACCTGCTCTGCCCATCCTGTGATTCGAGCCTTGCTCCTCTCCCTCCCTCCTTCTTCTTTTTGCAGGGACTGCGACAGAGGTTCCAAACTGCACCCGCATGTGTTGGTGTTTGTGCCCCCTTGTCTGCTGGTGTGGGCACTACTGGTAAAGCCATGATCAAATTTGCTCATGCATGTGAATTTCAGCCTAACAGTGGAAAGAGACACATGCTGGCGATATTTACTTGAAATCATGGTGAAGGAGTCTGCGTAGAAAATATAGAACTGCCGAAATACCGTTTTCAAATAGCAGTGATTCGCTTGACTAAGGTCAACTATTAATACCTGTGCCCTGAAAAATGCCTCGGTATCATACAATAACTTAAGGGGATAAGATCCAAGAAGGGTTATGAAAGACATTTCTTTAGTAGCAGAAGTGAACTAAGGATCAAGACTCCTTGGAGAAGCGTAGAGGACAAGAGCTTGGGGGAATAAAACACATTCTGAGAGCTCATCAACTGAGTAGGACAAAAGCCAAGAAGTCAGGCTTGGCAGTCCTTGTATAACGCAGCTGACATTGCTAAATTCAGATCAACCCTTGGTGTGGAGTTACCTACAAAACAGTGCCCCACTGAGTGTCTGCATCCAAAGACAACACAGGATTGATTGCTGTGAGTTCCTGGGTTCAGGCGTCTGTGTGACACTACAGCTCGGGAAGTGTTGGCGAAAAGGGTATCGCATTAGGCGCTTGTGTAAAATTAAATTACTATAACCCAAGGTAATAAGCCTGAATGCTGTTGAGAGCCCTAACTCAATCTGCAAGGGAATAATGAAGAGCTCCTTTATCTCGGCTCTTTATGAGGCTAATGCATCCCATCGCTGCCGCAGCTCCGCTGCCGTGCTTGTCACAACTAGTCCAGGGCGGGTGAGCGTGTCTCTGCTTCTACTTTGTCATCTTCTCCGTTTTTAGGTGAAGTGAAGAACGGTTGGGATGGTGAAATACCAACCTGGTTCAGGAGCAGAGACCGCAGAGCGCAAATTAAAACGGGCATCATTAGAACTGCCAATCTTCAATGAGAGTAAGGGAGCAGAGGGAACACTCCTGAGGCTGCTGTTTGCAAAGGGTCTTCTCTCTCCTCTCTCCCTCCATCCCATCCCTTCCCCTCTCTGCTGTGGTATTTGACATTTAAAAAGCAGATGGGAAATGACATCAGCAGCTCCGCTGGGGCTGCACGCCCTGCAGCGGCTCTGCAGAGGGAGGGATGGGGCTGCAGCCTCCACGGTGAGTGAGAGGCTCAAGGCAGAACCTCAGGAGAGAAGGGAGGCGTGAGAGAGAAACCTCTCCCATCGCAGCGCCATGCCCAGCTTACGTCAGTCCTGAACGCAGACAGAAAGTATTTTAAATCATAATAATATTAATAAAAAATCTCAGACTGGGGTTAGGAACACCTTCCCAGCAATCTGCTCGCAGTGCCTTGGCTGCCATTTCTGGAGGAGCTAAAGCTGCTCGGGGATTTCTGTCGCACACCCACAGAAGTCACAGGTGTTGCTCGGAGCACACGAGCACCGAGGCAGCTCATCAAGTAGCTGCTGGTCCTGGAAGCTGCCAGGAATTTCAGCAGATGAATAGCAATAAGGTATCCGTGCACTATGGGTGAGGATGAGGATGAGGATGAGGATGGAGGATGAGGAGGAGTCACCGAAGGTCCAGCCCAACTCCTGGCACTGTGTCAGCCTGTGTTACAACCAGCCCTGAAAAAGCCCAACAGACTTGTGTGCATGAGCAAGAGTCAAAATAATGGAAATTCTTAAGCTAGGCTGCACATCAACTCACTGGAGAAGTCAAGGTCTCTGCTGTCAGCCCTGGGAGGAGAGCAGTTTCTCAGAGCTCGCGTTATCTGCTGGCTAAGCCCAGACTGCCCCAGCACGGCTCCGCAGTCCAACACCCGCTGTTACAGGGTACCCACCTGCATTTTGTTCCCACTGACATGGAGGGGAACATGAATAAGTGCCTCGCTTCTGGTTTGCAAGCTGTTTAGGGGAAGGATCTTGTTCTTTCTGACTCTGGGCTCTTCACGGCAGAAGCTGCTCCAGATCTGTGTCTTATACAGCAGGAGCACGATGCTGGTGCTCAAGCAGAAATCTGGAGTAATTTGCCCTGAGCACAGCAACATGTACTTTTACAGCACAGTGAAATAACAATAATTCATGCCAGACTAAAAGGCTTATCACTCCTCTGTTTAAATTACACAAAGTCAACCCTTGGAGGTCCCTCTTGGCACAGCTCACAGCAAAACACATGGGTAACCCAAGCAGGATTTGCTGTCTATTATCAATATAAAGACCACCGAAGTCTCTACTGCAGCATTTCCTGTCAACTACCAAAGGATAACCCACAGCAAAGGGACTGTCCCATCTCTGAGAGCTCTAGATCTTTTTAATAAATCCACGCATCTCCTTTGGATCCCAGGAGTTTGCTGGGGTTGTGGAAGCAGCACTGCCTCACCTATGTGATTCCACAAGAGTATCTACATGTATCAGCCCCCAGGCAAAAAAATCCTGGGTGCTACTATGCATTCTGAGTAATGTTTTACTGCCCTTTTAATGTTGAAAATAAAAGTAAAACTAACAACCACAGATCTGTGGTGTGATACACTGTGGAGTAAAGATAATCCAAAACAAGTTCTCAGTGTCACATGAATGTAATTAAAAAGTCCACAGCAGCCAGGTATCAGCTCAAATTCTACTACAAGCTTTACAGCAAGGATGCTTTATCAAACCATCAGAGCTGACAACACATTAGATAACAGCTTCTGCCTTTCCAAACAATGCAATCTGATCAATAGTCCAAGAGCTTCTGATAGTGCCAGATGACAGACGACAATTAACTCTATTCTAAGATCAAAGAAAATTCACAAACGAGGCCTTGGTGTTGAGGTTAAAAGTGTGCACGGGCAATAATGGAGAAGATAGCTTTTAAAATTGTTTTTAAGTAACTCCTTGATGTCTCATAGGATAACACAAAACAAAGACACGGGACTTACAGAGAAAAGCAAACAGCTCAAGTCTCCCTTTCAACTGTCGAATTGCCTCTTACCCAAGATTCAGGTAGGCGTCTCCCCGATAAAGCTGCCTACGTGTGCAGAGGTGCATTTCCCTGCGTCCATCCCAGCCTGCACGGGGTAAAATCACCTGGATCCAGCCCTGGTTTCCAACATTCGGAGCGCTCAAGGACCTGATCCCCCAGTGAGGATGCTGTGGGTCACCTCTCCTTGCAGCTGGCACTGCCAGCACTATTTTGAACATCACAACAAACAGCCCTGGATGTGCCCTGTGCCAGCATTTCTTTCCTTTCTGGTTTCTACAAACGCAGCTTCTTTTTAGCTGCTTTCAGTATCTTTTACCTGCTTGCTTACCAGAGAGAGATAGAAGTGATTTCCTACATATGGGGACACTCGCTTTCAGGTGGGTCAAACCCTGTGATCTGGTTAAAATCCCAGGTTACAAATGTGGACCGGTCACTCAGGGATAATGGAAAATGCTTTTAGCTGGCACACTTTTTAAAAAAGAGTGACCACCACAGCAAATTATCACAGAAATGGACAGAATACTGACCCTGGTGCACGATACACCAACCTCACTTCCACCTTACTCTCAGTGAAAGGATTCTAAACTGCAGAAATGAGTCAGAAGGCCAACTTGGCACTTTAGAATCAGCTCTTCGTTTGGGCTACCAGCCACACAACGTAACGCTGTTGATCCAGATCTCGTATATGCTGCCTCCTTGTGCAACACACAACTGCAAAGCAAGCCAGTGACTGCTAAACTAAACATCTGCTGGATCTCCCTGTGTTGTCCACAGCCTTCCTTGGCAGATCGGTATGGCTGCTTTTTTGGCAGGAGGTTTCACTTGTTTTCAGCCATGAACATTAAGGAAATCAGAATAAGGTCGTGAGCCTGAGTCGCGGTCAGGACTGGTGCGCCAGGAGCCTGGCTGGGGACGGTCGGCCTTCATGTTTAGAGGCCGCTCGTTTTAATGATGTGGGAAATTCTTAGGCATCCAAAGGAAATGAGATCCCGTCACAAAACATCAGTACTGGACGCTGGGTTAATTGTGTTTTCTCGCACAGCCACGGGTGAGTGTGTTCCCTTTGCCAAATAACTGATCTGGCAATGCTTGGTTTTGGACGGAAAAGCAGCCCTTTCTCTGAGCTCTTGGAGAGTACCCAATTTTTTCTGCAGTGGGAAAACTTTCATAAAATGGGCGCAGAGAGAAGGAATGGACATTAAAAAGGAGGATAAACTAGGAAGATCTGCAAAGTAGATCTGCAAAGAGCCTCAAAGATTCACACTCAGGTAAACACACAGTAATATCACCTCACTATAGTAATGAAGATTCTGGGTGATGCTGCTCCCCAGGCCTGGATCATTCCTGGCTCCAGGAGTCACTCGTTGTCCCCAAAAGCACTGAACCTTCCATGCCTTTGACACCCACTAACTGGTTTTGCCTCATGTAGGCAAGGGCATTACCTTGGGGTCACCATTACTGAGTGGTCATCAGAAGTACAACAACCACAAGGGCAAGGTAAAAATAAAATGAAAAGACAAGAACTTGCTTACTGTGTTTGTTCTTCTTCTCTGGCAGAGGTGGTGGCTTCTCTGGGTCACTGTTAGAATCTGGAGCAGCAAAGTCAGCAATGAATTCGACCGGTGCTGAAGAGTTTCCTTGTTGGAATGGCAAAACAGCAGCAAACGGCGTGAAAGGTACTGACGGGACAGACGCTGCATTCTGCAGGTCATCCTCCGAGATGTTGTCGTATTGGGAAGGGTGCCTCTCGTAGGACACCCTGCAGCTGGAGTTCTCCGAGGTCTGAGAGGCTGCGCTCCTCCTCTTCTTCTCTGGTAGAGCTGGAGGAGTCTCTGTTGGTGGCGCCGCTCCCGAGAGGCTGCAGAATTCCAGCGGAGGAGAGCTGCCCTGCGGGAGCTGGAAAGTGTGTCCGTGGAAAGGGGAGCCAGACTCGCCCAAGGACTCTGGCAACGGGCTGAGGATACCGGGCACCTGCTGAGGTATCTGGTCAGCGTTGGAGAGGTCCTGCTGCAGGAACTCATAGTCCGGGTCATAGTGATCTGACTGATCTGGGTAAGCAGAAGGGACAGCAGAATGATGCATTAGTTTCTCTCTTTTACTCTTTAGCCCTTCTCAGTTCTGCTCCTCCCATCCCATCAGTTAATTAATCAGTTCATTTAATTAGAGTAGTACTTCCTTGCAGCAGGGACCGTCTTGCTAGACCTGTAATGTCCAGCCTTAATAAAACTCTTATAGTTATTTCTTTACACTAGCAAACAAGAGACAAAAACTCTACCTAGATCATTGCAGAGATCATATATGTTTCATATTTATTTTCTTTCCTAGTACGTAGAAACAACAGCGCTTTAGTCTATCAGGACTGTCATTTCGTACTGATGTCAGCAGACAAGGTTGAAACCAAGAAAACATTCCACTTGAGAGCTGAATGGAGTTTGAACACAATCATCTACAGCCAGGGAAACACATTCCCCTGGGCTTTTTCCTATCCGACAGAATACAATTCTGCACAGAACTGCCTGCAGCAACGACAAGATGACAGTTGCAAGTACAATCCATTTACTTCTGCATCACAGCTACGACAGCTCCCGCTTACCCAGGGTTTCACAGCTTGTGTTGCGGGAGCACTGCCCGCTGTCGCGGTCCAGAGACGAGAGCTGCTCGTCAGACTTGCTGAGTTTGCCGATGCTGCTGCAGGGCGAGAGGCGAGGAGATTCCCCCCCGTAGGAGTGGCTTCCACCCGACAGCCGTCTCTGGGCATAGCAGTCCACATCGAAATCCTTAAGCAAAAGAACCAAATCACCGGCGTTCTTGTGCGCTCGTTAGCAAGTGAGATGCGGCTCAAGGAGCAAACACCTCACAGCAGCGTTTAAGAAAACCAGGATCAGTGCTACAGCCCGTTCTGGTTAGACAAGCTTGGCAGGACCTCAAAAAGCCTCTGATTTGGTAAAAGCCCAGGTCAGGGAGCTCTGGCTGCTCCTGCTTCCAGGCAGGGTGTGCTGTGACCCACACTGGACTTCACAAGGTGGTGAGACGACCAAGATCCTCACAGCTACACACATCTCATGATCGCTTGTACTAGGTAACCAGACTGAAAGATTTCTCATTAAATAACTGGGACTTTAGCACACATCTGGCTAGCTTAGGTGTATGCAAAAGGAAAATAAGCTATAATGAGATACAACTTTCTGTGCCTGTGACTACACTTCTATTTTGGATATTACCTCAAGCTCATCAGCCTGAAAGTGAACCCCTCAAGTGTTCCCACCCTGGCAAAACAACTGAAATGTGATTGTACCAGCAACTGAAGAGCTGCCACGGTTTTATCTGGGTCAGGCAACCAACAGCAGAGGCTCCCTGAGCCAGGGCTGAGGCTTTGGGGATGAGGACAAGGCTTGATTTTGGTGCAACTTAATATGATGCAGGTCCTCACCGCTGAGTAAGTTCCTGAATGTGTAAAGCAAACCCAGCCATTTACAACCTCATAAACCCCAGACTAGCACAAAAGATGGAATATGATTACACACACAGCCCAAACTTGTCCATTTTTCTACTGGAAAATTCTCGAAGCACAAGCAGTGGTCAGAGGAGTCGCTCAAACTACACGTTGGGTGACAAAGATGTTTTTAAATTGTGACTGGATGAATACAGATTTCTGATCTCAAGATGCCATATGTTCCATGGCCTGTAAGTCAATCATGGTGAGATCTCGGGGAGCTCAGCTGCTCGCTCCGCACCCTGATCTATTCAACATGGCAACACTCAACTGCTACAGCTCAAGGCAGCAAAGTTTGTAGCAATTTGTTAATTAAATCCAACAACACCATAAAAAAAATATATTAAGCTGTTTGCATTATGTATCATAAAACTCCCCCTGCAGAGCTCTCCCAGCCGGGACTGGTTGGGACGAGCAGGGACGTGCAGGGAGCTGCAGGTCACAGCATCTCTTGGAGCTTTGGCTCCGGTTCCCAGCACGTTCCCCTCGGTTTTCACAAGGGGGTTGCGCCATTACCTGTCTGTTGATGCCAACAGGTAAACTGGAGCCGCTGGTGGCTCGGCTCATGGGGGCCACAACGGCCACTCTGGTCGGGGAAGGTGCCGATTGCCGTTTTTTGGGGGGCAGTGCTGGTGGAGGGCTGCAAGACACAACAGGCATCGAGGTTTCCGTTACTCTCCAGCAAAAGAAAGACTTCTAGAGGCTTCACAAGCTTGCTTTCTAAAACACCTTAGACTTGCCAGGCTCAAACTCACGGGTTCCTGCCCAAAGCTGGCCCAGAGTTATTTAGCAAAGTGCATCCACTAACAAATACAAATTTACGAATGCTCTCACAGGTAAGGTCCTGTGCAGTGATTTATTTTTTAAGGTTGCAAAAGAGTTGGTATTTTTCAAGCAAAACCAACTGCCGTTCTAAAAATTATTTTAAATGGAGCCAATTAGCACAGTAATTATTTCTTAATAAAAGTGGTGAAAATCCAAATTAAATATTTTCATTGACCCACACATTGTTTCCATTCACAGAAGTCCCTCTTCTTCAAACCTTCCATGTTTGAAAAATGTCCGTATTTTCGAAAATTTATAGGACAGGAAAGTTATTTTTCTGCCCTTTTACCCCCCTGGCGAACTTCAGGGAACAAGATGGTCAGCGTTGCTCTTACCATGTTTTGGCATAAATCTGTTGCGGAAACACATATTGGCAGTAACTAGTGAGATTTAACCACTGTGCTTTTAGTTTTTGTTTCTAACGACACACATTTCTGGTAACCATCAGGCCTATGGGGTTCCCATGAGCACATGTATTCAGTTCCTGGAACATACCAGGAAATTTTTATAGAACTCATGAGAATTCATCAAATACATAGAAATGTGATTCTTTTGGCCAGCCACAGCATTTGCTGCCGCATTTTCAAATTAGCACGACATGTATTTTTCACACCTTCCATTAGCACCCGTACTAGAGAAGAAAAACATCATACACACAGACCAAAAAACCTGCAAATCGGGGGTTTTCTCTTCTTTCTCAAAATAGAACTTAGAAACTTTTATGTGGTTACTTGTACAACAGGGTAAGAACAACCAAATAAATGATATATATTTTTTAACGCACTATTGGCTCCTTTCACTTTTAAGCTGATAAAAGCAATGCAGAATTGCCTGGATGTAATTGCCAGAAGTTGTTACAACATAGAGTGTGGTATTCACATAGTTTTAAATAAGGCTCTTAGCATTTATGTAGTTTTAAAATAAGCCTTTCATGCATGGATATCAGAGCACAGCACTGTCCTCACATAAAAAGAGGTAAAGTAAAACACAGATAATGGAGAGTGCTGCTCAAAACAAGACCGACAGAACACAAAGTCGTAAGCAGAGTGCAGGAGCAGGAAAGAATTACTCTGGAGGACAGGAAATCCAGAGGCACCACCAACCCTCCTCATGACCTCTCCTGTGTGCATTTTGCCAAGATTGTTTAAAACAAAGGAGTGGTAAGAGCCAGCGGCCTTCTTCAGGCAGCAGGTTGGCCAGTGTTACCTGTTTTCTGCCACACGAATGCTGGGCAGAGGGGGTTTAGGAGGTGCAACTTCTTCATCCATGGAGTCAGTCAGTAGCTCGTTGGATTGAGTCATGTTAGTTGTTTTGTTGAGGATTTCCATTTCTCGGTCTGTAAGGGGAAGTTCCGATGGGCTGCGACAAGTAAAATACAGATTGTAGATCTGTACACAGTTTGAATGCAGCACGTTGACAGATTAATATGCATTTTAAATCATATGCAGTACGAGAAGCATCTATAGCAGAAGGTAGAATGTGCATCTGCAGGTGGAATTCCATGTATATGCAGAATACAATGTGCATGTGTCACGGCCAAGTGATGTTTCATTGCGAGATTTTGGTATCTTCCCTACCATAGCATATTGTTCACTTTAAGTGGTGCCACTGTAATGAGTGAGGCTACATAAAGAACACTACGCTACCCTCTGTGAAGAATAACTGAACGCTTTCATTCAACCATCAGCAGTCAGAATTTATCTCTCCTTGATTAGCCCTGCACACCAAAGAAACCCTTGTCAGTGACCCACCTGTCAGATTTACATGCTGGTAAACTGGGTTTAACTGGGCTTGTGGGAGAGGGATGCTCCTGCTTTTCAATTGTGAGTCTGACCAGCTCCTGAGGGATAGAGAGAAGAAAAAGAATAATCATTATTTGCTGCATGCTGCACTCAAACATCCTGGGACAGAAAGAGATGCTACTGCAGTAAACTCTTGTTTAGGCAGGGCACAGAGAGCCAAGCTGGGTGCAGGTCTGGCATAGAGCCGTACAAACGATGCAGCACCGCTTCCAAGGAGCACCCAGCACTAGTTTAGCCGTGTTTAAGTGCATAAACCTTGGCCCTATGGGGATTCTGCACAAACCCACAAATGTGTCTTTTTGCTGTGCTTCCTCTTTCTTCTACAGTCACAAACGTGTTCCAGTCCCCACAGCACCCTAGATAAAGGCAAACTGACTTTACATACACAAATGTAAGTACAGAAAAGTCTTACACAGTAGAGTAATTCACCTAGACAGTAAAAAAAAAACATATAATTGCTTTATAAAGTATGTATTTGTTTTAAAAAGCAAGTTTTCTGTAAGATGTCCAACAGCAAATTAAATAGTGAACCCCGTTATTAAAAGGCCTGCTTCTCCTGAAGCCAACTTTTAACATGTTAGCAATGGAAGGTTTAATCAGTCAAGGAACTGCTGTAGTGTATCTGGTCTAAGCAGATAAGGCTCTGGATAAAGAGATAAGGGCACGATAATCCTGAACTACAAGTCTGCCAGCAGTCAAAACAACAATCGTTAGCACCAGAAAGATGAAGAGAACATTTTAGGGACGTCTGAGGCCAGCAAATAGATGCACTGCTCACAGACAGAACACACGCTCACTTACAGGCAGGTTGGAAAGCTGGCAGAGCTTCCTGACGGTATTGGCTTTCTGGTATATTATGCAAAGGAAACTATATGGGATCAATTTTTAATGTTTTTTAAAGCAGGCTGAAGTACATTCCAGTATCATCTTCATGTCTGTGTCTGTTGGGCTTGGGAACAACTGTCATTGCCCTCTCAATGCAAGTGGAACATCATCATCATCCTCTCGAGGAAGGGAAATATTCTAGTTCTTGTACTTCTATACAAGGCTGTCTTTAAAGCTGAACCTCCATGGGTCTGCACACTCACAAGAGGAATAAAGGACTGCACTGGATGAGCAAAGTACAACAAATGCAGCTGATTTGGGTTTCAGTGTTCTACTTACAGTCTCATCGTGAGCTTGTGCTCAAAAATAATGCACACTGTGTCAAACCAAAGCACAACACAACGCCCAGCCTTCCAGAAGTTGTCCTGGAAAATCCCACCCCTGGGGAAGCAGGAGAAAGTACAACCAGAGCACATACAGATGTCCACGCGGGTTAATGCTATGAAGATGTTCCTGTCTGGGACAGACAGACAGACAAGAGTCCTGGCGAGGAACAGACTGACAGGGCTTCTGACAACCTGTGAGCTCCACTGTGGTAATGAACATTTCACAGTATATACACCAGCAAAATAATTAAGGCCATTCAGTCACAGAATCAGAGTGGTAACGCAGACACTGACTTGACCTCAGACCTCCCTGCTGAGTGTCCCCAGTCACTCAAATGAACTATTACTTTTTAAATGCACTTTCCTCTGTTTCATCCTCTCTTTCAGGCATTCAAACCCAAAGTCAAGTACTCCTTAAAGTGTTACGGAAGGGAAAAGGTAACATCTGCTTTTCTTCACCTTTCTTCACCACATTTAACACCTCTAGCCAAAGCAAGGCCGGGGTTGCAGACCGTGGTGGTGGCAGCACCGATGAGCCCCTGGTGTTTGGGCTGAAACGCTCGGTTTTCCTGTTTTGCTGGCTGTAACGGACACGTGCTTGCTTACCTTATGGCAGTGTAGGTTACAACAGGGGGGAGAAAACCAATCCAGCTTGGCTCAAAAGTATCTTTAGAGTGATTCAAACTGTTGCTGATGTGAAAAAACCCAAGACACTTCCCACCAGAGTCACCACAACAACATACGATTGACAACACATCAGAGGATCACTGTTTCCTCTAAACTTTGATAAATATCACCAGATTCCCTGGACCTTGACTTTCTCTCCTCTCTACCAACCCCAAAATGAGAACTAGTGCTTGAAAATCAAGCCAAGATCTTCGGTGTATGCGAAGGTAATCAGCACGCAACCGAGCCAGATGCACGTTATAGTGTTCCTTATCAGCAAGTAAAGATTCCTGCAGCAGTAATCAGAGATAATTAAAGCCTCTCTGCAAACTTATGCTACTTCAGCAAGCTGGAAATTCCAAAATGAGATGGATTTTTAAGAAGTTACATAACCAAAACATGGATATTTTTTTTCTTTTTATATATGCCTAACCAGACACTAAAATCTGAGATAAAAACAGCAAGTAAAGCAAGTGAACAAGCGACTCCTTTATGCTCAATTCTGAAAATAAGGGGGGAAGTAAGCACTGAAATGTGGAAGTGGATCTTGTGTGATCTGCCAGAAAACCAAAAAGGACTCTCCACAGCGAAGTGTCCAACTTCTCAGTTCTGCTTCCAGATCTGCAAGCTGGCTGCGCCCTTCTAAAATAAACCCTGTTCCTCACTATGCAGCAGCAGATGAGCGCATGTTGCTTATAAACGCTGACCTGTTGATGGGCAGACACGCTGGCACCTCCCCAGCCGGTGACACATCTGCTCTGACCATCTCCAGGCTGAGCAGGCATAAGCCAGCTCCAACTGGAAGGCCAAACTAACTTTTAGTCTAACAACAAAATAGAGCCTGATACAGCCATGGTGCTCAGCGGGGTTTAACAGGTCAGGTTTAGCGCTGCATGGGCACATCTACATCGCTTCCAGCCTTGGTAGAGCAGGCGACCGAGACCTTCCACCCATCCGCATGGACACACTGCTTTGGCTGGAAGGGAACAGGTACTGAAGGCTTAAATATCTGAAATTTGCTTCAAGTGAAAGGGCAGTGGGCGTCTGGGTCTCTTGCAATGAGACTCTCCTGGATCTGGTGATAAAACGACTCTCTCTCCGCGGGATTGTGCAGATTCATTAAGTGATATCAGAGAGAACTGCCTCGCTATTTGCTGGGATATTACAGTTCTGATACCATACCGCAGATTTTCACGTACTGCAAATTGCTGCTGAATTCCGACACTAACAGCAGCTGAGACTCTACACCAACCTCTTTTTCTCTCCCCTGCTGTGCAAATTTAAGACCGGCTTTACTTTTCAAATCTGCAGCTTAAAGTTAAAAAGCATCTTGTGCAAAATAATCCTGGAAAAATCTGTCTTCCTTAGGTGATGGCAATGTTTTGCTTCAAAGATATTTGTTTAAAAGGCTCAATAAGTAATAGCGATTTTAGTATCTGTGTTTGACTAACATTAAAAAGATATTCAGAGCACGCAAACACCGCACCAAGACTCCTGAAAACGTGATAGCCAAAGCTTGGGAGATCCACTTCATTGTTGCCTTCAGCTCCAGTTAATAAAAACCTGAGTACAGCGGGAGGTGCCTGTTCCTGATACACTAATCCAGGTGGAACACCTGCTGCCGTTCTTAAAACACTACCCCAACTTTCCTTCTGCGCTTGATCTAAACATTCCCCTTCCGATTCAGCACGGCTGTTGAAACCGGCTTAACTTTCACTACAGTTATCAAAATCAGATTCCCAGGAGATCCGACGGTCGTTGGTGCACTCAGCCCAGGTCAAGCGGACTTTTAAGCGCAGCTGAATGAACAGTCCCCGGGGCCGTCAGCCCAGGGACACCCCATGAAACAGAACTAAATAATGGTACCAAAAGCCACCAGGAGGTTGAAGGAAAGCCAACAGTTTTCCCTGGGTGGGGAGGGAATGGTGTAAGCAGCTCTCACAAAGGATACAAAGGTTTCTGTTCAACATTTATATTAGTTATATAAAATTAATCTCCAGAAAACTGAGCTTAGCTCATCACCTGTTCCACACCCTAATCCGCCTGCTGAAAGCGGTGATGGATCACTGACGAATCCCCTGAAATTTGTGTTAAAAGATGGAGCCTGATTCTCTGTGGGCATTGACAGGAAGCATTTCCATTATATTTTGCCTAGGCAGAAAATACGCAAACTCTCCCTTGTAAACTGCACGGGAGACTGGGAACGACTTGCTGGAAATTTACTACAATGCTCAATAAAGATTTATTGTTTCTTCCAATTCATCCGAAAGCCAGGGTGAGCATTTCAGCAGCGCACACTAACAGCCAAACCGTTTGTGTCGGTCCTTAACCAGCACAACAAGCAGGATCATTTCACTTACAATACAGTTGAGGTAGTTTATTGAAGGCAAGAATAGGATATTTATTCTCTAAAAATACATATTATATACTTTATACAATATAATTGACAGTATTTGTCTCAGGTACCTTGACTCCATCCAGAACAGCTTTTATGACGCCCTTCACTGTTGTCACCATCTCCTTGTCTTCTGAGTTCACACCTTCCAGCATCACTTGATCCGACCAGCGGATGAGATTGGCCAGACTCTGGTACACACGGCTATAGCAGGACGAGATGGCAGAACTGGACGGCAGGGCAGGAAATAGTGGAGAAAAAAACAGAACAAAATGAAATGATGGAGATACTATCAAACATTATGAGAGTGCTTGATTTAAAGCGCGTTTCACGCTGTTAAAAATGTGACTGTTCTCCTTTTCTTTCTGACATCCACAATTAGTGTTTAGCAGGTGACAAAGCCGAGATTTCTCCTCTGCTGCAGGTGCTCTCCCATTCTCCAGCACCAAATGGGTCAACAGAACAAACGTACAAACAATCTCAGTTAAGAGAATGAATTATCTGGGCTGCAGGTTAACACGGCAATGCTAAAAATAATATGCTTTCCATTTTAATTTATAGCTCCAATTCTATGCCTTAACTTCAAAGGTAAATATGTAAGTCCTGTATTTAAGCCTAAGTTATATTATTTCAGTATTATCTATGCTTTCCTTCTTCTTTATTAACTCTTCCAAAAAATGTCTTGGACAATTGAGAGCTGACTGTATTCATTCCTTTACAAATCATTTCCTCATTGTTTATAATGCCTGAAAACATGTAATTAAAACCTGCTTCTTTACATAAATTGAACTGAATGAATTTCAGGTTTAGAAGAGGAAGGGTGTTGCTTTGTTTTGTTTTTAATGAGAAACAGAATTGAAGCTATTGTTCTGAAGGGGAAAAAAAAGGCATTTTGGAAGGGTGACAACTCTAAATAAAAGTGAACTGTAACAACAGTGCTCACAGGCATTTTCCTGGCCGTTCTGCACACACTTCATTACTAAACAAGGTGTGTTAACAGCTCTGCTGATGGCAACGCTTCAGCAACTCTTTGTAAAGTTAAATCTATTTCGAACTGCATCAAAAACATAAACAGATAAGATAAGGTGTAATCTCGCAATCATTACTGATACGAGTGTTCCAAATCTTCCCATTTCTCCTCGGTATCCATTTTACACTGGCTTAACTCCAGTAATTTCATTATCTGGGAGAAGAGAATCAAGCCCACGAGCTTCAATGAGACTCTTTAGGTGAGTGAAGTTTGCACTATTGGCAAGTTCCAACCAGGGGGATACAAACATTGGCAAGGGCTTCTTTGTTTGGTTCTTTTGGTTTATTTTATTTATTTTTTTAAAGCATTCTGTTTGCCATTTATTCTAATTTCAAGTGAAATCAGCTTGGTAGGAGATATTTCCTAAACAGAGCCCTCCCCCATGTCTCCTTAAGGCTTTGATTTCTTTGCCATTATCTTCAGTCTGCTTCCTTCTAAGGAGGCAATAATTGAAAGCCCATTTTGTGCTAGATTTAATTACTTTTTTCCTTGATGCAAATGCTCTCCCTGAAGCCAAAAGTAATCCAACAATGATCGCAGAGCTTTCCTCCACACTGACACAAGGCTTGCTCACTTTTCTTCAGGGGGATCTGCCATCAAATCACCCCTTTCTGTCCTGCCACTACTCAAAAGAAATAACGTGTATGAAAGGACGCGGCTTTTGGAGAATGCCAGATCCCCGTTTTATCTGTGAGGTTAAACAAGAGAGAACATACATACAGGATCTGCACTTTAAAACACAGCGTTTCCAGAAGGAGAAACTTCTCACTATGCAGAGGACTCCACTGACTACAGACTGAAAATTCTGCTTGTGTGGGTAAATACAGATATCCGACTGTCAATGTTGCCTTAGCTCACTACTAAGAGAGACGATCTAAGAAATGTGAAGAACAGGACTACCTGCAATACTGCTGCTGCTGAAGACCACTTAGGTGATATTTATTTCCAAATATATTCTTGGAAGGGAAGATCACCCTGAGAACACCCAGCAGATACACAAATCAAAGCCAGAGGCTCTGAAGATGACACGTACTATCCTAAAAAATATTTGCTGACATTTTACATGTTCTCCTGGTGCAAGGGGAAAGTTTATTCGTTCTTTTATTAAGTGAAAGCAGGTGCTCGTCATGAATTTAATAGCTCTGGGAAACCCTGTCGCAACTGAAGGAACTTCTGTGTCGGTATCCAGAAGCCTGATTAATTTTACCATTCTAACAGCTGTTGCTCTATGTAGTTCCGCAGATCTAACCTAAATGGGATCGCTCCTGTCTGAGCCACAGCTCTGATACTCACCCATTGCCTCCTTCATTTTGTACTGTCAGATGCAAACCTGGCCTCTGCACTAGGACCAAACACAGCTGAGCATCTCTGTTTGCAAAATACGCGGTACTCTTACTGCTGTCCCAACCAGCTCTAGACCTTCCTTGCACCAGAATTGAAATAAGCATCTCAACGTAAAAAAAAATTGAGATATTCAACAGGAAAAAAGTAGGAACAGCACAAAAAATGGCAGGATTTCCATAACCAAACACTTGCCTTTCTCTGCCTAGTTTTGTGCTTTTCTCTGTCTCTGCTAATTTTGCTCTTTCCATGTTATTCACTGATGTTTGCTTGCTTTGTGTAAATTAATTGCTCCAGCATCTATGGGATGAACAGCAGCTGTATCTCTATGGCTTGACAACTCCACAAATTCTTATAATCCATGCTGAGCTTTGCTTTGGCAAATTTCTACTTTTCTGGCTTCAAACCCACTGTCTAACTGGTTAAAAGATAATACACATAATCTGTTAAAACACAAACAAAATAATCTGGTGAGAGTGCACAGGAATGAACTTGGACTGGTTAATCTACTGAAGTACATCTGTTTACTCCTGCTCTGTACCCGATCCAGTAAAAATCCAGAAAAATCAGGTAAGAGTGCAGGCTCAGACCTCTCTAATATCAGGGGGGATAAACTGAACACTGAAAGTGATTACTCAGAAGATAAACTCTTTTTCAGGTAAAAGCTATTGGATTTGTTAGCTTTTAGGATGCAGAACCAGTATAGCATTGGAGAATCTCCTGCCAGTACACGACAAATCTCCAAGTTTATGCTAAGCATCAGTCCTTCCTCCTCTCTGAAACCACTCCGACTTGCTTTATCTTTCTATAGCACGGGCTTCTTCGCAGCAGGGGGTCTGCTTTTAAATTGTGTTTGAAAACTAGCGCATAATTAGTAAAACCAGCAGTCACTTCATCAGCCACTGCAGCGTTTCCCGTCTCCTGCAGGATGTGATTCTTCAGACAGGAGGAGGAGAGGAGCTGGGAGCCCAAGTCCCAAAACCCACCAAGAGAACTGACCTTTGCTGGATGCGTGGGTCGGTTTGCACCAAGGGCAGGATGGCTTCCAGCACTTTGCTGGCCGAGCCCGGCAGCATCTCTAATACCTTCTCATCAATTGCCATTTTGTCCACAATAGTCTTAAAGTAGCGCAACGCACTGACGACCTCCTTCTCCTTCTCCTCTAGCCACGATACATTCTGGAGAGGAGGAAAAAGGGAGAGATGTGTTAAAACCTCAGGATTTTTAAGGGCAAGGTTACTTTAACTTACCTGAAGTACTGAGACAATGAACGAGGTACATTCCACGAGGACCAGAGAAAACTCCTTCAACCACAAACACTTTTAAATTGAATTACTACTCTTTCAAAAAAGTCAGAGCAAAACTGCATCCACACTTTAACTCTCTGAATTACGCGCATCCCAAACTGAAGGCTAATCTTGATCAGTTTTAGGTCAAGATTAACACTACTGATGATGTGAAGGGCTCTGCTTTGAAACCCACACGTCAAACTGGGAGGGTGAGAGAAAAAGAATATACCAAGTGCAGATAGTAATGATAATGCAAGAAAAGAAGCAACAACTGCTGGTTTTAAATAGAGCTGCCCCTCTGATGCGATCAAAACCCTTTTACCTTTGGCACATCCCACTATCAAAAGGTCTTTTCCATCAATAAACGCAGTGGATCAAGAAAAGGGCAGGAGAAAAAGAGGAAAAAAAAGTCCAAACACCAAAACAATCTAAAGAGATGACTCCATTTTTGTACCCATCCCTGACAGTTTCAACGACACACATGGTGTTCACCCTTATTGAATAATTCGGCCGATTCCAATACGCCTACTTATATGAGAGCAGGGGGCAGGCTTCTCTCTCCATTTGCAAATAAAAACCACCTCTCTGATCAGTCTCCAACCTACAGTCACTTTGTGATGCTACTGGAACAAGAGAATCCAGACGTGTTCCACGGGGACAGGCTGAGAAAGCCAAGTTTTGGCATCAGTGGATGAGAATGGAACAATTCATTGGAATAAAGCTGAGTTGTGGTCACCAACTTCCGTGCCACCACCACACTGGAAGAGGAAATTCAGAAGTGATACGCGATATCTTAATGGCATTCTAGACAGGGGTGTTTTTTGAAAGTTTACCAGAGTATGCCTGGAGGACTTGTAATGCCACAAGTAGTTCCTAAGTGAGATTTAAATTAACTACTGAACACTGCTAGACAAAGAGCAGAGAGCTTAGCAGAGTCAGGTTTCACCATTATCTCCTCAGTAAATTCAGCTTCAAGAATTAATGACCTGTGGGCATTGTGTGCTCCCCATACTCTCGTCAGCCGTTAAACTGCTGCTTTTCTGCAAAACCAGGCCAGCAGCCCTAAAGGTTTTAGGAAGAACAATTCATAGGCAGCACTGGTTAGTAATTTGGGGCCAGCTGTATAAAAGGATTAGAGTCCCAACTCCCATTTATCTCCAACTTTAGAAGTCTTAGTCCCAGTCCAAGATCTGCAAACCACCCTGTCATTTTCCATCTCATCTGGGAAGTGCCCAAAACTCTGCTGCTGCTTCCACTTTTTGACAATATTGCTTGCCAGGCACCTCAAGTTCTGATCTGCAGCCCACGGCGCCCCAAACTCCTTTGTTGAGGAGCACCCTGGCAACTCGCTGATGTCAAAAACGCCATTTCCCATTCTTCAAGCATGCGTCCTCACCACCGCACAGTTTATTCCAGGATACGGAGCAGCTCGGTCCCTCCCACGAAGGTTTTGCACTTGGTATGAAATGACCGCACGCTCAGGGATGAGAGCGCCTGTGTATTCCCCGAGCGAGGGTGACTAAGGCCTGGTGGTCAGAGCTCTCAAACAGAAGTGAAAAAAATGTGGATTGCAGTTCCTGCTCGGATGGTTGTTTATGTATTTCATTCAACAACTGTTTCCTGTAGAAAGGCTTGTGACTTAATAGCTTAAACACTCTCCTGGTGCATAAGAGGGATGAGCTTGATTCTGAGAGGTCAGGGCTGAGAACAAGTGGAAACCCAAATCCTTTTGCAAGGGCTTTGCTTCCCCATTAAAAAAATATGTACATAAAAAAGGTTTCACATCTTCAGCATGCCTTATCAGTAAATCTTCTCACATTGTTTTTTAGAGAAGATAAAGAAAAGCAAAAACTTCACCTATGATTAACATGCTAATACATGTTACAGAACCACATTTGAAAAGGGTTCTCCATTTTCAAATTTATTTAATATGTGGTCACGTATCAATTTAAAGGAAGGCCTCTGAATTATCTCAATATACCATCCTCAGACATCGCTGGGATTAAAAGCCTTCAAGGAGTACTCCCAGATTTTATTTTTATTCTTTAGTAGCAGTCAGTAACACAAGGTGCTCGGCTTCCTAGAAAGCAGATTCATAACCTCTTGGGGGAAAACAAAACCTTACAGACTGGGAAATAAAAGCCTCATCATCTCCCACCTGCTGGTGCAGAAGAGGGCTGGGAAGCCCCGCAGCAGCTTCTCTGGGTGTCAAGCACATCACGCAGAATAAGATAACTGTACCCTGCTAACTGCCCTCACAACCACCACAACAATCCCCAGCAAAGACAACCTCAAAAGGTTTGCACCTCTGGTGCTGCACATTGGATGGGATTTTCAATAACTACAAAAGATTTTGAATGATTATAAATAACCTCGATCGTTCTTAACTTTTGGCTTGGATTTACACTTGAAAACTGCACCAGCACGGCACAGAGAGAGTCTCCAGTCACATAATCAGGTCACAACAGCAGAGGAGATGACACTTGGACCGGTTTGTGCTGGGAAAAGCAGTGAGCTCAGCTCTTCGAGGACGTGAAGCACGTTGGGTCTG
This sequence comes from Patagioenas fasciata, assembly GCF_037038585.1. Lineage (NCBI taxonomy): Eukaryota > Metazoa > Chordata > Aves > Columbiformes > Columbidae > Patagioenas > Patagioenas fasciata. Next base: position 7,720,297 of record NC_092539.1, read on the forward strand.
AGGAACCGTGTGCTGGAATCAGCAGCTGCTTGGATGCATCTGCTGGACTCTCCCTGCCGATGTCGTCAGAGATTGAGCACGACTTTGGATCCGCTTCAAGGGTTTGCTCGCCTGGGTTTGGGGGTTTTAAAAGGATCACACCCCAAAAGCAGGCAGTTATTTGGAAGCTGTAAGCGTAACTATAGGGTGTGCGTGTTGGGAGGATGTGTCAGGCCATAAACTACATTCCATGATGAGATATTTAAACGCTTATGGAAGGACATCTTGTCAGGCTCTCCAAAGGGAATTACATGGCTTGGTTGCTCTTATTTTATACTACGCAGCAGAGTTTATAACTAACCAGAAAGTAATCCTGTGAATCCCTGAAAAATCTGCAGAATTCCGCCGAGGACAAAGTCACGCACTGAAAGCAGAGCTGCAGGTTTTGATAAACTGATACCAGCAAGAAAGAAACCCCCAAGATTAACAGAACGTATCCTTCATCTGCTTACTTTGTTCGCCGTCTTCTCTGGTGTTTTCACTGTCACGTCAACTTGCTTTCCTTTCTTTGAAGGGGTTCTCTTTATTTTTGGTGAATGAAACTTGCCCTTCAGCTTCATAGTGAACGAGGAGAGATGGGAACGCTCAGAATCTAGAAAGACACGGAAATGCGTTACTGGATTAGGGTGAATTTGTTGAAACCAGGGAAGTTGTGTTACAGCCTTATCTGGAAGACCAGCCTATGAAAAACATTGCAACCATGTAAATCTATTGAGTGGAAGAAGATAAAGAAAATTGTGGTTCTCTATTATGTTTCCAGTGCCCTCCCCAGGCTGCTCTGCCCACTCGGTAGCATCACCTTCCATGGATCGTCTGAAAAAAATCTCCAACCCTTGTCACTCACAATGGATTTCAAAGCAGAGAGCAGAGGAATCACTTCAATATCACAGCAGCCTTGAAGAAACTTAATTACAGAACTGCTCAACCTTTTAAAAATTGTATTTTCATGGGGTTTTTTTAATACCTAAAAGCTGAAGCTCAAAGGTTTTCAATCATGCCTTATGCAGACTTACTGTTGAAATATATTTTTATCTGTTTAGCCGCAAAACTAAATAAAACTAAGCTGCCTCATAGAGAGCAACTGAATGTATTCTGAGCAAAGAGCACTTTAATAAATGAAAGTCTGAATTGCTCTCTAGTGACCCAGATAATTCAGGAGAAGATGCCGAACTTGTCTTTAACTACGATATCAAGGGAAGTAAGCAGTTCTGCTGTATGTTTCATTTTTCTTTTAGATTATTTGGGAATCGAGTACACAAGCGACAGAGCCCGTGCATGCAGCACTGCAGCACCGCGTTAGCATGCAGGCTGCAAACAGAAAAGGCTGCTGAGTCAAATCTAGCACCCTGGAGCTAAATACCACACTGCGGCGCAAACCCCGCTCCTCGTACTCAGAAATGGCCTGACCACAGCTCAAGGGAAGGAACCCGCGCTTGCCTCCCCGTAAGGGCTGTCTCCCTTTCAACTTGGTTTCCTGCTAGCACGTTAAGGCCTTGTTATTAACACCTTACCCAGAGCCAGAGCTCTGGTTAGTTGTGTCCTCTAGCTCAACATTTTGCAGGCATCCTATTAATGGAAGCTGCACCAGCACTGATTCTCATCTGGTCTGACTGCAGACCTGTTCTCCATTTACAGGAGTAAATGTTTTTTAAAGTTTTCTGTGTATCATAAAGTCCCATTCAATGCGCTCAGGAGAGAGGCACTAAACCCCTTGCCCACCACAGATAAATCCAGACGTATCAGTTGGCCTCTGAAGAATCACTTGGAGCAGCTGGCACCCTAACTTAGCAACAATTGACGTCATTGCTTTGCATCCACACCGGGATCTCCAAACCTTTCAAATCTCCCCGGCCCCACAGGGTGCTGAAGGTCACCACTGAAACCAGCTCCTGGCTGCGGTGACAATGCTCTTGCACTCCCCCCCTCCAAAATAATTCGTATTTATTTCGTACACCATATGAGAATTTCTATACATGCACACTTGCCAAGAGAAGTCACGACTCTGAATGTATTTTTCAAGAACTGGCAAACAATTACAATAATTAATCTTCAGGGAAACGATGGTAGCAGTAACAAATCATGTCTGGCTCCTCCATGGGCTGCGGTGAGATCCAAGCTGCTAGTCTGAGCAAGAGAAGGTTCAATACCTACAAACCCCTTTGTAGCTTATGGTGATAATTCTGCCTTGCAGGTACAAGAAATTTGGAAGGGAGGAAGGTTTCCGAAGACTATAATTTCCTTTTCTCCTTCCCACCAGACGTTTGTAGCCAACATTTATGGGACAAGCACACGAGCAGCTGAACCAATGTGTGTACATGGTATGGAACCTCCAAAAGGAGATGTCGTGTCCATGGAGAGGAGATTCCCCTCACCACCACCACCACCCTGACCATTTCCATTTGCTGTCTCCACCTTTCTGTCCCCTCAAACACTGAATCATTCACACACCACGCTCTGAGGGGACACAGATCAACAGAGCAAGGACAGGAGCAAGCAGCTGAAGCAGAATGGGAACCTCCTAAAATAGTATTAATGAAGTAAACCAGCTGACGTTTGCAAAATTAATAAACGTTATTGTTTGAACAGCCCTACTAAGCCCTACTTTGAAGATCACAAATTAATGCAGCTTTTTACTACCACGTCTTTCCATCTACAACAAGCATTTTCCAGATCTCATCTGCTCATAGGCTTCTGATGCGTTTGCAGTTAAATGAGTCACAAACCAATATTCTCTGACACTCAATTACACTTAGCACTTAAAATAGCGCTTTTCTTGTTCCAAGCACATTGCGAACACATCTTTCCCATCCTTAAACAGCTCAGTCTCAACCTTACTCCATGGCACGGAGGTGAAGCAACTCATCTAAACAGAGCAGAGGTGAGTCAGTGACTCCAGGACTCGTCTCCATCGCACAGTCCTCTCCCCACATTCATGAATCAAGCAGTGGAGCTACTGTGATTATATTCAGTGAAAGCCAACCGACGTTATCCAGCACGATGGGCTGTATGGTTTTCAAGTAGATACATCATTCAAGCGTTAGGATTTGCATTTTAATGAATCTGGATGAAGTGGTATAAAAGAGAATGTACGCTTCAATAGGAAGGTATTCTAGCTCAAAGGTGGAAGTTACCTAAGCTTTTACAGACGAAGATGAAACTCTCCGCAAAAAGCACAGCTGAGCAAGACTTCCTAGCCTGGTTACCATAGCACTGGCCTGCTTTGAGAAAGTCACTTTTACGCTATATCCTCATTTAAATATCTAACATGTCCTATGTCTGTCCAGTTAAAAGGTTCAAAAAGCACAGCATGCCTTTGCAGATCAACTCATTTGATAACATGCAGAGAGAGGCAGAAAACAGAGCCATGACACTTCTCAAACCACTTCTGTCCCTCTGCTCCTCCCTGCCCGTCTACAGTAACCAGACCCCTTAATGCAGCATTGAGGTTGCTCTGAGCTCGGTCGGCTGCCCGCTGGAAATTGTTCTATCATATTACCCTCGCCTCTTACTCATGAATAACCAGCAGTGTTTAACTGGAGCCTCGGCACCGGCTTTCTGAACTTCTCTCTCTCCTTTCTGGAGGTTGCAGGAGGGTATCCCATACTCACTTCTATGCAGTGTCCAAATATTTATCAGATGAATGGGAAAAGACGGGGCAATAAACTCGATGGAGTGATTTCAACTAGAAGGGGAAAAAATAATAGTGTTGTATCAAAGCGTTCCTGACTTTTCCTCGGATTTCATCTGTCTGGATGCTCTGCTGTTGCACGTACTGGAAAATAAAATCCCTTCAAGATTATTTTACTATGGATCTGAGTTTCTTGATTTCTGACTGTAAGTTTTAATACGTCACTCGTTTCATTGCTAATTCCATCCCTCTATTAACGAGGCTCCCGCTCTGCTGTGCTTGATCGCGCTCCAGCTCTTGAGTCCTGCTCAGCTCTCAGGCTCGTCTCCCTTGGACAACATGTGTCTGGGGTCCAACCAGACACAGGACATGAGAAAGTTGCTGTTGCCAGCCTGCCCCAAACAGCCAAGTGTGGCCGGAGGGTTTTTTGGGCACCCACTGAGCCCCCCAAGCCCAGCACCCCATGGCTGACCAGGAACCACCTCGTCCTCCGGCAGCTCCGGTGAAGCGGTGCTGCCTGCCTGTTTGGTGGCAGAAAGCTAAACCTGGTGAGGAAAGAACTGCAGATTTTCAATGACAGTGGATTAAGAGGCACAAGGGAAGGCAGCTAAATCAGCTTATGTGCTTGCAGGCAAAGAAACTAGGCTGCTTAGGAGAAAGCCGGCAAGTCAAAGCCCAAGTCCACCACGGTCATAGGCAAGCAGTCACTTTCCACTGGGGTTCAAACCAGCGCCAGGAATCAAGTCGAAACACGTGCATGTTGGTGAATTCCACCAACCTAACCCAGTACCACATTATTTCAAGTCAAAATGAAAGTTCAGCCTTTTACAGAGCTCAGTCACGGCACTTTCCAGCTCCCCACCAGCTGTGCTGCACCAGGAGGCTCCAGAGATGGGCAATAACCCCCGGCTGCTGCTGGACCCCTGGTCATCCTTTTGTCACTACAACACAGCCCAATGGCACACAGGTTGCAGCAGCAGGGATGTGCAATTTAATTGTTCAACGTGTCAACCAAACTAATTGAAAATAGACTTTTTTTTTTTAATACAAGAACCCCAAGCTTCAGAATACCGTACCTTTTCTTCCCTTCACCTGAAATCTAAACCTTCCATCTTCTCTCACTCTGTATGTGTTCACACACCAAAACCCTGCAGCTTTAGAGGAGACAAAGCCTTAGAAAAGGGTTACAGTTCGTTCTCCAGCTTGGACTGACTCTTGCAGCTCGTTAGAATGAGCGGAGTCTAAAAATCTTATCCCACAAATGGTTCCCTTTTCTAAAGGCCATTTGGGTCTCTGCTGGATGCACATATTTAAAAGCTATCAGATTAAAAATAACAGCAGACATCTCTCCCCATGTCATAATGAAGCTATTGTGCACATTTTTAATCAACCGCTTCTGCCATTTATGCCACAAGTCCTTTGAAGGCAGAGGTGACTTATGTAATGAGTTACACAACGATGCCCATTAAAATGGCATTTGTTCCCTTCGGCTCAGCTCCATCATTTGTGGAAGACAAAAGGCAAGTTGCAAGGCTTCAGCTAAACCCTTGCTGACAGGGACTTTAAGAGTTCTGAAGCAAAAGGAAAAAATAATGAGTTATAGCTGAAAACAACCTTTCTGCTGCGCTGTACGTTTGGTGCAGAGAGAGACTACAGGGCTACGGCTCTGGCTCCTCTAGACCCAATTCTGCTCTCAGAAACACAGGAGAACAGGGGATTCAGGATGGACAGATGGGCACACGAGAGCTTCCCACGATAACCATGAAGCGTGCTGCAAAGAACAGATGTTTCAAGATTTTATATGTGTATTACTAGAATTCCCAACCATCTCCCACCCTCTCTTAACCTCAGGGCACGGGCTGTTATCTACTACATACTTGTAAGCACACAGATCTGTGCGGCCTTTGCCCTGCTGAAGTTTTTGGGCTCTCCTGGAATGCAAACATGAAAATAACAGTGATTGACAGAAAATCAAAGCCTTGGAGCTTTGCAGCTTGGAGCTTTGCTCTAACCTGAAACTCAAACAGCCTCTCCCAAGAGCCAAGTTCCTCAGCAGAGGAGCTGGTGGAGCCGATGCGGGAGGAACGGTGTGGAGATACCAGCGAGCTGTGGGCAACAGAAAGTACCGCAGGGACACTTCAAAATGCAGTTTTTACTAATATTGTGGTGGAGGGCATCTCTGCCTTTCTTGTGACTAAATGTTCGAGCCTACCAGTGTGTAGCTATGGGGATGGAGAGGAAGCACGAGGCACGTTGAAGAAACAGCTGAGGAAAGAGAACCCCAGATACGTTCTCGGTCCTTTCACACCTGCAAAGTAACTCAGCATTACAGCAAACAGCCTTCTGCTACATTTCACGCCCTCTTTCTCCAGAAGTCCTGGGGATGCTTAGAAGTTTAAAAATGCTGATACGCAGCACTGGTGCAATGCTTTATGTTCTCAAAAGGATGAACTGGGATCCTGAATACAGAAAAGACAGAACGTGGCAGAATAGAATTAAAATATCCCTTTTAAACATCTGAGCGTATCGCTGCTGCATCACGGGTGCTACAGAAGCCCCAGATCTAGCACTTCCATCTCTGTGAGTTTAGTTTGCTCAACTTTGCCATTACCCCCAGAGACCGAAGCAAAGAGAATTTATTCAGAAACAAACAAGACACCCGGCAGGGGATCCAGAAAGGAAAGAAAAAAGGGAGGGTGCAGTGTCAATCAGGAAGTTTGCCCACCCTAACCTTTGTACCTTAGGTGGAGCTGTTTGTGAGCTGCTCCAAGTCCCTCTCCAGGGAACCCGTTTGCCAGGAGAGCCGCCAGGTTTGGGAGGAAAACGGTGGAGGAAGGGCAGCTCGAGAATCAAACAGCCCTTCTGGAGCGCTAAAGAAACTTCTCCTTTAACATCACGTCACCTTCGAAACAGCCAGCGTTCGGGAGCGGAAAGACCGGCTGCCCTTTTTCTTTCTTGGCAACGTTACAGTGAATGAGCATAAACCAGCAAGCATTAATGATGTGCAATGACAGCACACAAACTTCTATGGAAAAGGGAGGCTCAGTTCCCTCTCAGCTGGCCAGGCAATGCTCACTGACTCACAGGCTTCATTATTTTTATGCCGCCCTCTGGGGCCTCCAGAGGAAGCAAAACATTTTTATTTGTCAGAGAGCACATTTTTATTTTGATTTTTTTTTTCTTCTTTCTAAGCAACCATGAATGAGGCATCTCCAGCTGCAGCAGCCTCGTGTGGAAAGAGCCCACAGTGTCTGCGAGGGAATCAGGAGGCACAGAGGGAGACTTAGCAATTCAGCCACGTCTCCCGACTCCAGCGAAAAGGACTGGGTCAGTCAGCAACATTAATTTTACAGTGCATTAGTACTACAGCCCTTCCTCCTCCCAGCTTCATATTCGGAAGCAAATCTCCAGGTTGCAAAGAAGAGAAGACGTACCAGATGAAGCAGCAAGTTCAGAGCAGCTGACTGGGCTCCCTCCTAGTCCTCTTTTAGCCTCAAGTATTTCAGAAGAGAGAAATCTTGCATGCAGATGTACAAATCAGGAATCCTTCAGCTGCTGCAAACCCTGCAGCAATGACACCCAACCAATCTATGGGGGCGAGGGAATTGAAAGTTGCAATTAATTGAACAAGGAGGGATTTAAGGGAGTAGGGCTTTGCTACCCAGTTTCTTCCAGCAGACCAAAGCTGGCTCTGAGACTTCTTTTGGAAAAAGATACTGTAATTTATTGATAAGCAGCAGACAGGACTTTTGCCCTGTTTTATCTGAAAGAAAGTCGCTCCAGCAGATTGGGCCCATATCAACTCACGAGCAGAAATGCTGCCATTCACCAAATCATAGCAGACCTTTGTGCCACATCTGGCGAGTCTCTGGTAATTTCCCATTTAAGTACTGATTTTGCACAGCCCTGCAAGCCCCAGAGAACTAATGGGATTACAACACTGGTAACACGACTCGTAACTCCCCCTGTGCCAGCAACGCTAAAACAACAAGAGAGTCAAGAAGCCTCCAATGTCAACATGACGGCTGTGGTCCACGCTCCCCCTGCTCTATACACAGAAACCACCAAGGTTGTTAACTAAACGTTTAATTTTAAATGGAAAGAAAACACCCAGTTACGAGGCACGGCCTCTGCGTTGCTTCAGCAAACAGCTCTGAGCACAAAAACTGCAGCGGTTGCGAGGGGAATCTGTTGAATTTCTCCGCTCACCAAACATGACTTAATAAGGGGTCCGTGGGCATCCCCACTCGTCTAACGGCTGTATGAGGATACAGTCATGACAGTGATTCAGACATCTAAAAATAAAGCCCTGTAGGCACAAGTCTGCGTGCACACTACCTGAGTCACTCAGGGCTGGAGGAGCATGTGAGCCAGAGCTAATTTGTCTCATTCACACCATTGCCACGGCCAAGCAAAAAGCCTTATCGCCGAGCTCTGCTTAAACTCCCCTCCTCTCATTTTACTCGAGCACATGTAGACTCTTTCCACGCTGAAAAACCTTTGTTGGGCTTGGGTTTCAGTCGTACGGCTGTCAGCGCTGAAACTCAGACCTGAAAGATTATAACCTGATGTTGCTGAAGCTGTTTATCCATCTCCAAGGTGACAGAATGTCGTCACTGGCACTCTGCAGGACGGCAAGCAGAAATGCATTGTTTTAGATGCTTCAGGGAAAAGCCTAATTGCTCGCAACCTGCCTACAGGTTCAACAGTTGAAAAATAAGGTTGTAAATGAGGTCTTGACTTCGCATCTGCCCCACAGCACCAGTTTGGAAAGGGAAAAACTCAGCCCTCTTCCATCCTCGGAGAGCAATCTCAGGTCTCATTCATTAGGCGATGGAAAAAAAAAGAGAAGCTGGCTCAGATCTGCCTGACACAATTTCCAGTTGCTTTGGACATTACTAATTATAGTCATCTTTATTTTTGACCTCTGATTACAGACTCTTTGCACATTCAGACTGGACTGCAAAGCTAACCCCTCTTTTCTAGTAGGCTTGGGAGGAACCTCATACCCTGCCCAAGAGCCACCGCCCACACTGCTCTGGGCTGAGCACAAGAAACAAGATCAAAACATGGAAAGCATTTGCTTAAACACGCTCAATTTTGTTTCCTTCTTTAGCAAGTGCCATAGATTAAGAGCAACAGTCCAGGTGAGAGTGTGATGTAAGCTCTTTTCCATGCATGTTAAGAGATGAGCTAACTTCTCTGCAAGGAAGCCTCGTTTCTCACTGTTCTGACTAGCACTGTATCCTCGGGGCGCAGATGCTGAAAAGCAGATATTCGGTTCGGTAAGATTAAACATGTCTGCACAGCTCCTGTGCACCGTGCCGGGGGCTCACAGCTCTGCAAGAGAAAGACAAATGGATTGCAGGAGCCAGGCCAGCGCTGTCTCCTAGAGGGGCATCGCAATAGGAGTGCAAACTGCCCTAATGTTGCTTACTCAATCAAACAAGGCATCACAGGAGGGCTACGCAAATCACTCAACTTTGAAGTCCTGCTCTGCTGGTGCCCCAAAGGGCCAGCTCTCTATCTGCACATACACACAAGCGTGTGTGCGAAGTGATACAGCGGCACCGGAGGTGTGAAATTTCTGATGTAATCAGCTCAGATGCTGCTTTTACATGATTGTTGTGCCGCTCGCATAAAGGGTTAAAAAGCCCCAAGCCATATCCTCAGTTCCATACTCTGTTCTATACCTGATAGGATCTGCAACCAAACCACCAGTTTTATTGCCTGCCTACGGGCAGTAGGAAATTTTAGTCTTCTATAAGCACAATTTGAAACATCAGTGCCTCCAGCAAGGGGAAACTGAGATGTTAATTGAACTGAACAGCCAAGGAGGGAGAGGAAATACTAGGCCTGGTGTAAGTAGTCTCTTAGCTGTAGGATTAGCACATCTTGGTACCATCATGGCAGGAAACATGAGGCGGCTTAGGGAGTCTGAGATATCTATATTTTACTCTAATGCACATAAACATTAAAAGTGACTTCAGCAGTAAACAATTATTTGTGTAAACTGTCTATTTTATCCTGTCTCCTCATGTCTGAATTAAAACCACCTGGTTACATCGCTCCTACATATGACAGGTTTCAAGGCGGCACACTGCTACACAATGAAATCCATTCGCCTCCTCACCGAACAAACAAGGAGGTTCTGCGTTTTTTTCCATGGACTCAACTCTGAAGCTCAGCAAATAAACTCTCAACTGCATTTACTTCTAAACTGCTGATTTCTGTAGAAGAATGACAGATGAAGAGGCATCTCCTGCTTCCTTTGTGGCAACTCTGCAGTTAGGAAAGTCTGAATACACTAAATGTGCCATCACTCTTCATTAACCTGAAAACCAGCCATGTATCTATTGCAAAGAGTGCAAAACATGAAGATGTCTCAAACAAATCTTGGAAAAGGCATTTGACTTGGGAAAACCTGCTTCATTAAATGTGTCAAGAGTCTCGAGTTCCTCCACAGAATTCTCCTGGAGTCTATAGGACTTCAAACAATACACAGCATTTCTGCCTCCATCCTGATTTTTACACACAAGCCATAGGTACAAAACATCCATAATGGTTTGATTGCCCTCATTTGATAAAAATACACAACATTATATATCGAGGTCACAGTGTTAAATGATGAAACTGAACTCAGTCATATAGAAACTTCGAAAGATGTCGCTCAGAAGAGCTGAGCTGGTTTTCTGGCAGCTCTATGAATCTGTACTCTTAAGGAGATTGCTTGAAACTATAATACACCGTTAATTTACCCTGATAAAACATATCCACGTTCAAAGCCACAAGAGCCTTATAACCCAAGACTCTATAAATGAGAGCCTTTCTGTCTAGGAAAGTTAATTCAAATCAAGGCGAAGGGTGGAAACTCACATACATTATTCCCAATTAACTCCCTACAAGGTTTTACTTTGGAATCAGACTGTCCACTTGCAAAGTGGGTTGAGCTATTTAGAAGCCAAACTGGCAATAAAGGGAAATATTTCAGGATAATTCTCATATATATGGGAAGATGTTTCTCAAAGATAAAGTCTTGCTTTGTCGAAGGCAAGTCAGCTGTAGACCAAGCAGCAAAGCTCTAGGCTTCCATTTAGACAACAGTCTAAACAAAGCCTAACCTAATACCAAAGGAATTTGCAGAATGATTCTTTGGCCCCTTTAATGTCAAAACTGCCACCTCTGTGTCTCTGAAATGACTTGGTGATGGTTTTTCATTTTACACAGCCAGAACTTCACGGCACAAGAGGTGGGTGTTCAGAGCAAGTGACACTTGCCATCAGTCACATGAAAAATGAACGCAGAACAGACACAAAACCATGTCAATACTGGTGGAGGACCCACCTGGGTGACAGCAGCTCAATTCTTGATGTCACTGTGAGTGGCATTAAAGGACAAAACGGACTAACTGTGACCCTGAAGCCACATAATATTCCTATAATCGGCTTGAAACGCGCGGCCTGTCAACAGGCAGCAGATACTGAACAGTCTGGCAAAGCTGCCCAAGCAATAATCAGGCTACTGTGGAAGAAATGCCCAATATTCACAGCAAATGACCCAGTATAACCAGTCTCACCATCTCTAACGAGCTCTGCCAATAATACGAATGCTTACAGTTGCTTTCAACATTTCAAATCAAGAAACCACTCCCTCATATTCTTAATTGCCTTCCGCAGCAAAAGAGACAGGGATTTGGAGTCTCCATAAATTCTGCCTAGGAGAGAAGTCATCCCATTAATTTTCTACCAGGCTTATTTTATAAAATCACTAGCCAAACCAGAGTCCAATAATGAGATGATCTATTTGGAAAAGACATTTTGCTTGGAGTAAAAAAAGGAACACCATTTTAATCTATAATGCCCATAAATCACTTTATTTACAGACTACAGCCTAGGGACTCGGGGCCAATCTAGTGATGGGATTTCTCTTCTCTTTGCACCGTGTCAGCATCTGGTCTCTTCATGTGAAAACAAAAAGCTGCCCAAGGACGTTCTAGCACTTTCACACCCTGAACCACCCAAAGAGTCTGCCTAGTTTGGTTAGTTATAAGCACACTGCATTTTGAATTTCCTACCATTAGTACTGAACGTGAATATATGGTAACGCTGACTGGTAGAGCAGGTTGTGTTCAACTTCGAACAAATATAAACCACTTCTTTATCGAAAAGCTGAAATCGAATGCTTCAAGGCTTCTTCCAGAAAGCGATAATGCAACAAAATGATGGGTGCCCAAGGCAAACACCAGTAAATACAGTCAGAAGCACGTCCTCCTCTCCCTAGGCGTGTTCCTACTGTTCAGTTATATTGTGGTAGACATGGCTTATTACAGGATTTTCACACACCTAAGCAGTCAAGCCTAGGAGTGTTCTTTTTTTAAATTTAAATAAACATTTTACTCCCATATATACGTAATCCTTTTAAAGAGAAGCTCTGATCGTGCTGAATTACTGTACCAAGAAACAGCCATCTCCAAGATAAGAGATAACAGCCAGGCATGAGAAAAATCACAACAGGAAGAAGAGGAATTATATTCCAGATATAAGAGCAAAGGACACAGCTTTCAAAGCATGCTAGGGGCTATACAGAGCCCACTTATTGCAGATAAGAATTCAGATTGAATTTTGGAGGTCTAGGCTGAAATACAAAGAGTCATAATATTCCTGGGGGTAAACAGCTCCAAAGAGCACCAGTGTTACAGGAGGAGGCTTCTTGAATGAAATTACCATCACTCCTACTTGAATTCACATCTTCTGGTTGTGTGTTAACACAATAATCTTGTATTATCTTAACCGCAGTCCATCATTTTACCTCCACAGAAGCACAGGCCAGCAAAGGGAATTCCAGAGTCCAAACCCACTGATACAGCTCAAGCTGGATCACAAATATCACAGCGTAACCGTATCTCACAAAAGGTCACCCACTGGGACCTGATGCAAAACAAGGGAAAACAAAACAAGGAAACCAAACAAGGAAACAAAACAAACAAAGAAAACCTTAAACAAAGAAGGAAAATATCTGAAATTCATCAGCCCATCCACTTCAGTCCTGTTAATTCATGTTGATCTGGATTCTTACAGCCAGTTCTACATTTGCAACAATGTGTCATTTTATTCAAAAATAAACCAACCTGCATTTGAATTTCTACAGAAGAGCACAGATGTACACAACGCTTTGCATGTTAAACAACGTGGCTTCATAGTGGCTTGGATTTCACATGTGCCCACTATTTCAATGGTAAATCTGTTCTGACGTTGCTTATTGTTACAGGATCTAAAAAATACAGACAAAGAGCGCGGCTGACATGGGAGTTTTGATAGCAAACAGGCTTTTTACCGAGAGCTCCACAGACAGAGAAGGGAAAAAGAGGCTGATCAGTCGTCAGTCAGAGTCCTTTTAATCAGGTTGAAACGCTTTGCTGCAGAGAGGGGGTTCAATCTCTCCGATCCCCATTCCCATCGCTCACGCTGCTTTCTTAATTAGCAGCAAGTGGACAACAGCTGTCAGCAGCCCGGAGGCCAGAGAGTTATCAGTAAAAACGGGCATGTGTTGAGGAGAGAGACACAGGGTGAGCACCAAACGGGTCTGTTAAATGATGAGCGGTCAATACACGCGAGAGATCCGGCCGCAGCCGAAATGGCAAACGGACACACGGCCTCGAACACCGAGATGCAGAGGATGCTCTTCCTGTTGGCTTCAGCCTGGTCGTTTTAACATATGACTAATTGCAACTCAACTTTTTTTTGGTTAGTATTCCCATAACAGGAAAATTTAAACTGAGAATAGAAGGAAATGGGAAGGCCATCCTAATGTCTCGATGGAAATATATGGGGGTCAATTCAAAGGCACAGCACAATCAAGCCTTCAAGACCGTTCCTGAGGTTTCAAGCAGAAAAGCTGAAGCACAGGAGAGAGGGGGAAGACAGCAGAGAAACTTTAGCAAAGGATACAAACTTAATCAGGCAACTGGAAGCCATAACCTCAAATAGCATGGAAGGAAAAAACTCTACTCAGTCATTATTATTTTTGTATTAAATCCTATGAGGCCAAGTCATTGGCCCAAGTCACCCTCTTACAGCACATCTCAGACTAATGTGGATAAAAATAGACTTATTTCTTAAATAGGTGATACCCACTGGTCAAGCCACGTGCTTCTCTGACAACACAACTCTCAGGATGATCATGAGTCTCCAGATGATGAAGAACTAAAATAATTGATTCCCTGTTGGAGGCATTGATTACTGGCATTTGTGGCAGCCGGGGAACTCTGCGACTGTAAGCAATAATATGTATTATTCAAATTTCCCAATGAAAAATTGCCATCACCCTAACTTCTTCAAAAAAAGCCAAGCTTCTCTCAAATTTGGCTTTAACCTACCCAGGGAGCATAGATTTGGAGCAATTTTCTGAGGCCTGTCTGGCAGGCTGCAGTTCTGCCAGTTCTAAATATACAGTAGCTCTCCGAGCCTAAGCCCACACTGGGAAGCTGGGCTGAAGATGGAAGCGTTTCCCCAAGCTGCCAGTAGAGCAGCAACCCATTTAAAAACCCTCATCAAATTAAGTGCTTAATTACAACTCAGACTTTGAGACTCTGGAAATGAGGGTAATCTGCTGGGAAATTTATTAGCCTCCCACTAAAGAAATTGCAACATACAAGCGCAAAGTTTGAAGAGCATCAGCCCATCAAATCTCACCTTGTACAAGATTCCTCAACCCTAATTCCCAGAGAATATGAGGTGAGGTCCACAACTTAATTTCAGGTTCTTGAGCCTCCATGAAAGATTAGGATCAACATAACCAGGAGGCTGAATTGGGAACAGAAGGTTCACATGATTCTAGGTGGCACAGAGTATTACCTGCATCTTCCCTCAAATGGAGAGGTGCCCCCGCTACATAGCACTACACCTTCTACTCTCACTACTTAATGTCCAAATGATCAAAATAACAAGTTAAATCACAGCAGCAAAAGAATCAAGGGGAGAAGTTGTACTCACTTCTCGCCTCCCTACAGTCAGCACTTTCCATCACCACTCACCATGAAGGCAAAAGTACAGAATGCTTATCCAATGCTCTAAAAATGAAAAGTTCTAGATAAACACTAAGCGTTACACATTTTCCTTTCTGATTCATGAAACTATTGCAGCAAGGGAAATTGAATTCTGTTCTCAGAATAAGCCAGACATCCCTCATTTCCCCTTGCTACCACCCCCATGTGCCGCATTCAGCAGCAGGAGAGGCTCTACTGCTTGGGCAAGACGTGTGTGTGTGTCCCTTTGCTGTGACATACGTACCACTATTTGCTGGCACATCCCTATACATCTCCAGGACAACCACGCTGAATCAAACACTCGTGACCCAGGCTCTTCGACAGGATGCCCTACGAGCCAGACGAGTACGCGTCAAAAAGATCGTAAATTAGGAGAAACAAAGGGCAGTGACAGGTGACAAAGAAGAAATCATATCCTGGTTTCAAAGATAAGAAGAAACAATACAAAATAAAAGCAATTCAGATGCAGAGCTCAAAAGTAGGACGAAGGAAGTAACTGAACTTGGGTTGGAAGCGTCTCAGGAGCTGAGCTGGAAACTACGATGGGGTTCACTTGTACCATACATCAGCTATAGGTGAACGGGTTTTCCCCTTCAGTGGCTCATCTCTGCACGCTCAGCTTCCAGACAGGTTCATGTTTAGAGCACGGCACTTCCTGCTTATTCTTTTTCTTTCTTTTATGAGCCACAGGTCAGCAGTTCTGCTACAGCCACCGTGTCCAGAAACGCCCCCCGAGCCCAGCGTCCCCCCTGCTGCTCACAGCTGGCGCCCATCGGAGGGCTGTGGATCAAAATCATTACCCCTTCTTCCAGAAAATGTCAACTGCAGAAATCACCTGAAATGGTCGTTAATTAAAAATAAACTTTTTGGTGGAAAGCTATGGAAATCTATCTATCGGTCTCAACAAAGTCAGCTCTGTGGTTAAAAACAGAGAGAGACTATACCATAAAGCCCCAATCTAGTGATAAGGAAACTCAGGACAGGGAGGTGACTGCATCTCAGTGTGCGCCCTAATACAGGCCTTGGCAGAAACCCAGTCTAAGTGACACTGGTGCTCCAGTGCTAGGAAATGCTAAAAGCCGCGGAGCCGGTTGAGATTACAGAGACAGAATCTGCTGCATCAACTCAACTCGGGATAAATCAAATAAATTTGTACCCTGAAGCAAGAGTCTGAGGAGTGTCCAGACAAGCCTTTACAAATACTAACTAGCCTGAAGTTAAATACCTCTCTGTAAACTATCCTACGCACTTTGATACCATAAGAAAGTGAAATTTTTTCCGATACAAAATTCCAAGCAAGTGAAAATATGAAAGCAGCTCTTGGTAGAGCTTAACCACACTTTGGGGCTGATTATTTAAGCTTGTGCTGCTTCCTACCAATATTAAGGCGTTCATAAGATTTTTCATATGGGTTACTCATACCGAACAGCTGCTTTGGCAACTGCTGGAAGCAGCATGTACTTCCTGCCTTGAAATAAAGTCATCAATATATCTCAGTACAGAAAATCATACTCTTTAAAACAATTCATCATAGGGTTTGGATATCAACTGGCTACGTGCCACCGACACTCCCTTAAACAATGGTTACACCCTCTATACAGCTAAAAATGAAATAGCTGAAAGGGAAGACGTTTTATGCAAGTTCCCAGGGTAAAACACATCTGAGAAGCACTGGTCTGGGACTGACATTGTTCTACTGAAAGAATAAATATCTGAGTCCAAATCCTATTTCCTTCACCACCTTCCCAGACTCGCACAAGAAGAAAATCCATCTGAACTTTCCTTTTACACTTCTGGTGCTCTCTAACAGAATGAAAGCCCAGCATTTTAAAAAACTGTTAAATAAATCAGAAGTGCTGCAGATTATGATTTAACCTTTTGTTAACGTCACTTGTAGTGCCAGTGAGACCGTTTGCCAGCTAAGGAGAGGTCTGAAACTCCTTCAGTGTTGACATTATGTTGAACACAAACATTGAGGGATCTGCCCATCCCACAGAGATCTCCTCGCGTAGCGACGCTGCTCACAATGCTGCCACAGCGAGACGGGGTGTCAAGACAAACATCATTGTATTAATTGCATCTGTTGATTAACCAGCCCAAGAACAGCCTTGTTTCAGTCACAGGCTTTATAAGACAACACTGAAATGTTACTGTAAGTATTGAGATGGATGAGTCAACAGACAAAACACAAAAGCATTTGTAAGGAGACTGGCGCTCGAGTAATTTGATGAGCTGCTCAGCTACGCAAAACGATGGTCTTTATTGACATAGCTTGCTCATATAGTCCTTAACTTGGTTTTATGTCTGTTTTGCAAGCTTTCCACTCAAAGCTGCACAAACACACACGTCATGTTACCTTTGCAAAGGTGGAAGATGGGTAAAGATGCACAACTAATCTGAAAGTAGTTTAAGAAGTTGCACTAGATACTAATCCTTCTCACTTGGGGAGTTTACAATTGCTCTCCTCTGTATTTTGGAGGCTTTCCTTGACCGTGTGGAGAGAAAGACTTTTCAAACCAACAGCAGAATAAAACGCTGGGGGTTTGGGGTTCAGAGCAGTGCAGGGACCACCGGCTGCAGACCACAGGCAAGTGGCTCCTTCCATTCTCGCTCGGCTGAAACAACCCTGCAATGCCACATAAGGTCAGTAGATTCAGGTTACTAAATGAATGACATTTAAAACCTGATATCCCTCTCATCCAAAACCATCTGCAATTCATCTGTTAAGGCTGAGATTATTCATCCTGGGGGAATTATCCACTAATCAGTTTTTATCTCCAAACTCGGTCCTCATGCTTGCAGACAGCCAAGAGCTCAGTCTGGCAGAGGTTTTGGTTCCCTCTGCTCTCACCGGAGGCCACGGTAACACAGAACAGTCTCCCATGGGACAAGCTGTAAAACACATTTGATGGTGACTTCATGACAAAAGGCACTAAGGGAACTGGCACCAATTCATCAGCCAAGGTAGAGGCACAAAACAAGGCTTCAAGTTATGCATCACCTTAGCTAAGCTGGGCCTTAGTTCTTCACGCTTTCTTGCATGGGGAACTGCTGCGTGTGGTTTTGCCCCACCATGATTTTATGAAGTAGGATAAAAACTAAGCAAAGCCAGAAGGCACAACAGGAAAAGGGGTAAGGGTGCCAGCATTTCCCCCAAATACACATACACAGTGGTCAGCATGGACTTTTGGCTTTTAAGCTCACTTTCTCCCTACCTGGTTGCTTTCAATCCCTGTGCTCTGCAAGTCCTCCTCCTCTACCTGTTACTGCTCATCCTCTTGCTCCAGCTCTGTCCTGTTCCACCAAAGCATTTCCTATTGACTGCTCGTTTACTACAAAAGTGGTTCATTCCATTCACTGGTCCATACTACGTACCAGCACGAAATTCATTTACATCTCCATCTCCCAGAGCAGTTCTCCCTGTTCTGCAGGGGCTTCAAAATAAGATGCGCCCTTCACTTGCAATGAGCACGCAAAATATCCAAAATTCAGGCTGGTAAGTTGCCTCCCGCAATTCACCCAGAAGCCAAGGCCATTACTGCAAAACTTGCAGTTTGCATCAGTAAACACAGTAATGTAATAATTTTGGTTCATCTCATTTTCGATGTTGAGGATTATGTAAAAATAAAAACAAAAGCAAACTGAACTGGATTTCTTCGACAAGCAAATTGTTGAACTGGCCACAAATCATATTGTACCCACTGTGAAAGAGACATTCTGGAGATTCTTCAGCTGGTATGATTCAGGATAAAGGGCATTTTACAGCTGTACAACAGAGAGTATTTTGGGAAGGAGAAATGTTTTTAATTCCCTCTGGTTCATTTAATAAAATCTAAACATCATAGCTTAAAATAACCCTGACAGACAAAGCAGGCCAGACCTTCCTATCCAATAGTCTAACCATGTAGTGCATCAAAACTGTGGGATGGAGAAAAAGAAACCATTTACACAGAAAAGCAGGAATCTCTCTACCCAGAGCCATTTGTTTTACTCTGCAAGTATTGACAGATGAGTAATGAAAACTGCTGCAGACACGGGCTCTTCTTCAAGGCAGCGTCAGTTAATAAACCACAACCACAGCTGCAAAAATATTCAGGAATTTAACTAAATGACTCCTTCAAGGGCACAGGATGGCAGGAGGAGCCAGTTTTCATGCTTTTTTACCATCCCAAAGGTTAAGATCATAGTGTGCAGCATCAACACAAACCAGTGCTACTTTCTGGATAGGAAAGCTTTGAGTAACGATTTCATTAAATGTATTCTACTGATATTTCTAGTATGATTTTTTTCCCA
The DNA here is from genome assembly GCF_037038585.1 of Patagioenas fasciata. Classification (NCBI taxonomy): domain Eukaryota; kingdom Metazoa; phylum Chordata; class Aves; order Columbiformes; family Columbidae; genus Patagioenas; species Patagioenas fasciata. The sequence goes on from NC_092539.1 coordinate 7,739,301, forward strand.
TTAGGATCATGTTTGAAAGTTAGCATAGTAGGTTGCCAAAGCTTTTAGCTGTGAAGTACCTCACCTGAGAGCTATTACATGATAAAAATAAATTAAAATAATCCTAAACCCTCAGGACAAGCCACAGCACTGATAACATTGCTGAGAACGGAGTTTTGCAGGATTTATCAACTTTGGATGCTGGAATCAGATCAGGACCTCAATCAACATCCATGTTAATAGCACATATATTCTGGGAGTGATTTTGGAATCAGTTATGTTTTCACTTGATGGGAGAACTTTTTTGCATATTGCCAGTGGAGCCTCAACAGCCCGAATGCCCAAGAGCTGTAACCTCGGACTCTATTATATTATTTACAGCAGCCTTAAGTACTTGCAGAAATCGAAAAGTATCAAAACAATGACACAAAGGACCAACAACCTTTCAACATCGGTTTTGTGGTTCCTAACACTATGACACACCTTGCTGCCAGAGACTCTCGGGATTTAGAGATAAACTCAGCTGCCCACCTGTCAGAAATAATCCCACAGATGTTTCCTTCGTTTTCCCATCTTTACCATGTTAACTGCAGCCAGAACAAAAAGCGTAAAATACACATTGGGGTGGTCTGAACAGAGATAATTGCGGTCATCCACCAGGTAAGCATTTTTTCCTTGTGGATGGAGTCAAAAGCCACAAGGACCCTGACAACCCTGGGCAATGACACGACTGCCACCAACGTCTGGTCCCAAGGATGGGTTTGACCCCTTGGACCAGCCAAGGGGAAGCTCGGGGATGTTCTCCTGTGTGTCACTTGCGGTGTGCGTGACGTCCCCAGCGAGCCCTACAAGTGTTACAGCGAAACACACACCTCAGACCTGAGGTCTAATGAGCAAGGCTGTAATTCGGGGTAAAACATAAGAGGAAGAGCTGCCAATGCATATTTGAAGAAACTCATACAAGTGCGTTCACCTGAGATGGATGGGAGCAAAACCATCTTTGTTTAAAGTCTACCTGGAAATACACACAGGCAGTGATGAGAACCAAATTCCTTGTATATAATCAAGTTTAAAGCTTCTTCTAATTAGAAAACGTACACCTAAAAAAAATAAGATGGAAAAAATATATCCAAATAGGGATATTTAATTTCTTTGTATATGAACGTTGCAGCGCACATCACTCCCAACAATTAAATGCAAGGTTGCATTGTTAAGCAAAAGTTGGATGGGAACCATCCACGCTTTATCTCCCCATACTCAAACTGACAAACTAAAGTTAAGGTAGTCAGAGCACAAAGCGAGAGGATAATGTATCAACCAAGGAAAGCTGTATTTTCAACAGTACTGCTGTGCTAACTGAACCCGCTGTGGGATGGATTCAGTGAGCGCTGCTCTCTAGAATTGGCTGGAATGCGCTACACAACCAGAAATAAAATATTGATTTCCCTGGGTGCCCTTTATTACATGATGTTTGGTTTGTAAAGGAAACTTTCTAAATAGGGAATTTATTCCTGAGGCTATTTTACCACATCTTGGGGAGCATGGACAGGACAGATCAGTAGACTGAGAAGTACAACGAAAACATGAAAAGGTAGGGGATAAACCAATGCATGCTGTACATCGTCAACACACTTTTTACAGATATAGAATTACACATTCAGCCTCTTGCTAAAATTCTATGAAGGTTTCATCAACCAAGCTGCAGCACCTGCTTACTTGAACTTTACCCCTTATTTGTAACTATTCCTGGATCTTAACTTTACTGATTTTTTTCCTTTCTTTCCAGAAGCCTAAAAAGAAAATTCTCATCTATTTTCTTTCAAAACCCAAGATTTCTATACATGCGAGGTATGAAATTAAAGATCTTGTTTAGAATATAAATGGGACTGGTTCAGTGAATACGTTAAGTACACAACAAAAGGCATCCCTGCGTGAAGCCTTCAGAGAGAAAGAATGAGAGCATGAGAGGGCCAGCGAGCTTTAACCTTCCTCCCTCAGCAAACAACGAACCAGTATTTCCTCAGAGGCACTGACACCACGCCACGATGTTAACGCGAAGCACAAAATGCACAGGATTTTCATGACCCCAGAAAAGCTCTACACAAAGCAGTAGAGACCATCACCCAGGTAGAGGAAGATAATGCAAAGCACGCATTTGCTTAATTCAAGGAGCCTCAGCATCGTCATTAAGAAATCTTGTCTTTGGGTGCCATCCCCGCTCAATCGACACCCTCAGGGGTGTGAAAGGGGAACCAAAAAATGAAAGAAATCTGTCACCAAAATGCCAGCCCAGGATTAGAATCTCCATACAGCTCTGGTCAGTTCTCCGATCTTTTAGATTACTTTCCTAAATCTGATAAAATAGAAAGCAAGTGTACAACGAATTCTCCCAAATGCTGTCCATATCGCATCTCCCACAACACACTAAGTCAGTGAACGCTCTGATACAGACCTGCTCTTTCTTATACTTGTTTCTATTCAATTCTTCCTTGCTCTCAACATGAAAACATCATCTCACAAACTCCAGAGATGATAAGCTACGGTAGCAACTAAAACACTAAACAGATTTAACACCAAGAGACAAGTTTCAAAGCTGAAGAGCTTTAACTGAAATATGCAACACAAACAGACCAATAACCCGATCCATCCACTTTCTCAGGTTGCTTCACGTAATATGTGGGGACATCAGTTCTCTCTTACATGGGTGAAATTGTTTCCTCTATCAGCATCAATGTCACACACCACAGGAAGAGATCAGAAATGCATTTTTGAGAGTGGATGCTATGGGTCAGGTAACGTAGCTGTAAACTTGTCAGGCTGCAGTAACACGAATGGCAGAACTGCAGAACGTTCCTCTGGCAGCGTGTCCCAACCTGCGGGATTCCTGCAGCTCCTCCGGATTGCTGAAATTCATCGTCTGTCTCTTTGCCTTGGAACCGACTCCACAAAAGCCCCCAGGAGCCTCCTCCTTGTTCACTTTAGCTTTTTCTGATCCGTCTGTCTTCTCCTATCTGCCCTACTTGCACGCGACTTCACCCACCGTTCCCTCCTCTTCTGACGTCCAGGGCTTGCACGTCCTCTCGCTCCTTTTCTGGTCTTTCCAACCATTCCACCAACATCTCCACTTTTGATGTCATTTTTCCTTCTCTGGCCACCTTTTTATACACCTTGTGGTTCTGGGGCTGCAAATTCAAACTCGCAAAGGTGAATAAATCTCATTTTTCTCCAGCCAGCTCTCCCTTTTATCTCTACTGAACCACTGAGAACGACACCATGTTCTCCATCACCATCCCCTCACCCCGTTATGTTCTCCAGTATTTCTCAGCTACACACCACGAAAGCCAAACTTTGGTTATATAAACAAAACTGGCAAATAACAAAGCTAATATTCTTGTGACAGCTATATGATTTTAATACTCCTTTCACACTGCTTCCATGGCAATGGCTGAATCCTACAGCTTTCTCATGCTAATCAAGACAAGAAGACAGATATAACACCAAAGCAGAATTCCCCAAGTATTCGGGCATTTACAGCACAATACACTTTCAGTTGTTTTCAGAGATACATTCCCTTCCCTAGGAACATATAGCAGGTTTCTTCCACTCAGGCAATCCATTGCAACAAGCAAAGCTGTGCTCAGAGCCTACAGGTCCCTTACAAATACAAAATGCTCCCTGCAAGTGAAGCAACGGACCTGGACGAGGGACATTTGTGTTACGATTGTGACCAACAGCGAACCTCCGCTTATCTCTCTGCTCGCTGGGAGGTTTGCAAGAGCCGGTGAGAGCTACCGCCACATAAAAATCACACCAACAGATATATTTAGCCATGGCGGTTCAAGGAAAACGATTGCTCGCACTGAAAATAAATTTAGCAATTGTTTCCAGTTTCTGCTTTTTCACTAAGGCGCAACCCAGCTGCTTCACATTCCCGCAGACTTCAGCTGTCTTTTTTTCTCCACTCCTTGTCTACTCCCTTCTTACAACTGCTAGGAGCATCTCAACCTTGCTGCTGTTATCCCGCAGGCTGCATTTCTGAGCGCTCCCGTCTCCAAGCCGTGAGCGCAACCCATCAGACCTATACTGACTCATAAAGAGCGCAAAATCCTGCTCTTTGTGTCGTTTTGTAGGGAACACTAAACAGCGATTATCTTGTACCTGTATTTTGCCTCCACACAAAACCAGACTGAATTGTTGATGGTTTTTAAACACGTTACAATAAAACACATATGGGAGGTCACTATCCGAGTCACATATAATAGGAAATGTGGCAGGTGCTAAAAGGCCAAGTAAGGAAGAATTGGAATTGAATTGCCTCTAGGGCTGTGAAGTGAGTCTTTAGAAGAGTTTAATTTTCAGATTCCAGGACAAGACATTTCACAGAGCATTCTTAATTTGTTTGAAAACCACCCGGAGAGCAGCACTGCCACTGGCCAACTGCTAAACAGCTACCTTGAAAGTCCTCATGCTGAAGAACATGGTACAGTGGTGAATCCACAACAGAACCAAGGAGATCTGCCTAGTAACTCACCATATAAAAATATACAAGATAATTTCCATAGAATGATCCAAGAGGTGATAACAGTTCAAAATGTGTCCTCCCCCAAAATAATATCCTTGTGAAACTTCATGTTTATAAAAAATAAAGCATTCAGAGATGCACAATTCGGAATATTGCAAATTGGCGTGGAGGACTCTGAACGAACATTAAGTTCCTGTGAAGATGGGAATAATCTGGCCTCCTTAATTGCTTCTTCCACTGCACAGTATTCCTTAAAAACAGAGTTCTCCTGGGATTACCTCCAGATTTTTATACCACCACTACTCAAGGATGAGACTTCAGAGATGAATTTGCTCATCAGGCAAAGGCTTATGAGTAAAAGGCGAAAACAACAGCATTTCCAGTCTGCTGGGAATAAATACATGCAGTTGAGGCCAGAGCAGAATTGAGATAACCGACTGCACTCCAGGTAGCAAACGCTTGAAGCAGTTATCTCAAACAACCTTTAGCAGACTGCTATTGAAAAAGCAAGCTTACATGGGACATGAAAACCCTGCAAGAAATGACAAGATTAATATTGAAAACATCAAGTAGAATAAACTTTCAAAGTAGGGCACCCATATGTTACTTGGTTTTAATAAAGGGCATTCCTGAATGGACCTGCTTCATGGAAGAGCTTTTGTTTTTAGACTGATGGTATCTAACGGGTCTCTTATTCTCCCTGAGTTGATGCAGAACAGTTCAACTCCCTGGAGCACGTAATCCATCAGGTAAATAAATACAGGAATTCATGTATTGCCATGGTAACAGGAAACCCAAGCAGAATCTGTGACCTTCTCCACTCTTCCTTGGCATCCTTATTTCGGACTTTAGATCAAAGCTATAAGACTAACCAGGGTGAGAACAAATATCTCCTGAAAGCAAAGACAAAAAGTCGCAGCTCTCCAGTAACAAAAACCCAACACTGGATGCCACTTCTTCTCTTCAAGTCAATGGGGGCTGTGCTTCCAAAAGGTATCTGGGAGTCTCCTGGCTGGAGCCCTGCGAAGCAGGCAGTCTAATACGAGTGAAAACAAAAGATACCATCTTATTCTCCGTTACCAGCTGGCTGCCCTTCACTCCAAACAGGGCTCTGAGTCGCTCCACAGTGATTAAACAACAGCAGAGAGAAGCTCCAGAGGGAGCCTTGTCTGCTGCCCTGGTGGAGAGGATGGTAGCTGTTATCTCTAATCATTTATTATTCTTTTTTATTAAGTACCAACACGGTGTTTCATTTACGGACCCAAGGAGCAGATGTATGTAAGATCTCCAGGGATCCAGCCCCACAAGGTAACACTTTTCTTCCCAGCAGCCTGACTGGATGAACACCAGAGTCCCACCCAAGCCCATGTCAATTCCAAAGTTTGTCAGATGGCTTGTTATGAGGCAACAGCCTATTTTATTTACAAACATAATAGGTTTTGCATGTATTTCCGTTCCCATAAGAAATAAACAAATTCAATTGTACACAAATACGCAGACCTTAGACCTCAAAGCATTTGTTTCATGACTCTGTATCCTTTGTTCTGCTACTGTATACATTTTGACAAATATTATCCCAGAATTACTGCGGTATTGCAGACAGTGTTTATTCGGTGACGCTGTTAACTGAACTGTTTGTGTCAATCAGAAGTTCAAACACTCACAAACAGCGATCAAGACTGTACCGCACTGGAACAGCTGGCTTCCAGCCCTCCTCCCCTCCCATTTATACTTGGATATGTTTTTAAAAATACCCTTCTTAAAGAAACGAAAATGCAAGCAGTTGAAAGAGGACAGTTTCCCAGATTTACAGCTGTTCTTGTTTGGCAAATCACCCCTACGATGCACACCCACTAGGAAGAATTCCTCCACATCCAGGCTTTACCCATCACATCTTCAAACCTACACTGACAGCACTGACCTGGGGACGGGTCTTGATGTCCTGAGCTCTTCAACCGCAGTTCAGCAGGTTGCAAGGTCGGGTCTGTAAGCTGCACAGCGTATGATTTTTTTTTGTATGGTATTTCTGGCCTTCCTGCTCTATTGTTTATGGAACCGCACTGCGTTTGTGTGTGTCTACGGAGTCACCTTCCCGCGTTTGAACTCTCCACGCCGCTTCACTGGTGCGGAGTTATATTTACTATTCTCACAGGGTTATTTACTGCACGCGAATAAACAAAACGTGATCGCTTATTTATACATCTGTAATTACTCTCTGTAGCGCTATCAGCAGTTATTAAAATCCCAGGCCAAATTCACCTCTGACATAAACAAGTTGCAATTATTTTTGAACTGGCCCCAGGTCTACATATGCCACTAACACTTTCTTTACTCAGTTACCCGCTTCCCAGACAAACAGTTGCAACAATACACCAGCAAGCATTGAAAAAACACTGACAGAATCCCGAAGCAAAGTGTTATGGTGCGGTACTATGTAAGGGATCGTGCATCAGATTAACCCATGATATTTCTGGAATAGCATTTGTCCCATGATGTGATGCACACTTGTGAGACAGCAACTTAGCGCTAAGAGCTGGAAAGATGCCTACGAACCGCGCTCAAAGCCGGCTGCCAGCCTGCTTATCCCCGAAGGCCGCTCCAGAACCGTATCATGGGAGAACGTATTAATATATGGTATAGCACAGAAGCCAGAATAAACCGGGAGCAGAACCAGAAAGCACTGCTACCAACTCTACCCCTTTGAAATGGGAATCTTCACAAAACTGGTGGCCACCATCCTGGAAAGCCTGAACGCTGTGCTTGCACATCCTGGTTCAGGCTGCTACCCTACGCTCCCCAGCAGGAAACTGCCTAGCTATTCCTTACAATTAAAAAAAAAATAATACAAAACAGCATTGATTTTTCTCTGCTAATTAAATGCAACATAATTAAACTAAATCACTGGTTGATTTGCAAAACACTAATTGAATCTTTAAACGTACTACTCCCGCTACACAGAAAAACAGGGGCGTTCAGCCATCTAAAGTGACAACTGAGAACCAGACACGGCTCCAGAAGCACAGAGAGACAATCTGATCCGTGCCTGAGCGTCTCCTTGTGAGAGCAGGAGAGATCTCAGCAGCCTTCCCCGAGCACCCCGGGCAGAGCTTTGCAAGGGAGAGGAAAAAACGAGCCAGTTCCCTCTGACATTTGCCCACAGACTCATCTTTTCTGACCTTGCACGAAACACCAGAAAGAGGAAAGTTGGAGAAGTTGCAATTAATCATCGCGTGTAGGCCCCAAGGCGTTGCAGCGCCCCTGATGCTACATGGAAAAGGACGGTAGGGGTGCGGGATAATTTTAAAAAATACAAGAAAAAAGGGGGGAGAAGCGGAGGAGACAAAAAGCCTGAGGCAAACGGCGCCCGGGCAGCCCAGGACCGGCCCCTGGCGCGCCGGGCAGGGAGCTCCGGGCAGAGCATCCCCCGCCGCGCCGGGCCCGGCCCCGCTCCCCGCGCCGCCGTGACAGGAGCCTCCGCCGAACCCCGCCGGTAGCGGGGGCCCTGCCCGCCCTCCCCAGCCCCGCCGGGCCGCGCCAGGCCCGAACCGGCAGCTCGGGCAGCTCCGCCGGGCCGCGGCGCTGATGGGGAAGGCGGCGAGCGCGGCCGCCCCGGCGCGTCTCCCCGCCCGGGCCTCCCGCGGCGCCCGGCGCGCTCACCTGCTTTCTCGATCTTGCCGGACATGTCGGAGCCGGGCTCGGCGCTCCAGGCCCGGCCGCGCGGGGAGCCCGGCTGAGCCTGACCAGCCGCCGCCGCCTCCCACCTGCTGCCGGCCGCGATCCCGGGGGTTGGCGCTGCGGCGGCGGCCTGTGGAGCTCGGCGGTGGCGGCGGCGCAGGCAGCGCCCGCCCCCCGCCCGCTCCGCCGGGCCGCGAGGGGAAGAGGCGGCCCGGGGGCTCCCGCCGCACACGCGCCGCCCCGGGCCGCAGCGCCTCCTGCCGGCCCCGCCGGGGAAACGCCGGCACGGGCCGCCGGGCGGGGCGGGGTCAGCGGGAAAGCGCCTGAGATAGCGTAAAATAGTGAAAAAATGGGCTGGGCTGGGGGAAACCACGAGAATCCCAGAATGTCAGGGGTTGGAAGGGACCTGGAAAGCTCATCCAGTGCAATCCCCCCATGGAGCAGGAACACCCAGCTGAGGTTCCACAGGAAGGGGTCCAGGCGGGTTTGAATGTCTGCAGAGAAGGAGACTCCACAACCTCCCTGGGCAGCCTGGGCCAGGCTCTGACACCCTCACGAGGAAGAAGTTTCTTCTCAAATTTAAGTGGAACCTCTGGTGTTCCAGTTTGCGCCCATTACCCCTTGTCCTACCACTGGTTGTCACCGAGAAGAACCTGGCTCCATCCTCCTGACACTCACCCTTTCTATATCTGCAAACATTAATGAGGTCACCCCTCAGTCTCCTCTTCTCCAGCTCCAGAGCCCCAGCTCCCTCAGCCTTTCCTCACAGGGAGATGCTCCACTCCATCATCTTGGAATCATGGAGTCCAGCTCCTGTCCCTGCATAGGACAACCCCAAAACATAAATATTTTATATATATAGTATCTATGTATAAATACATAATCCTTATTGTATATTGGGATATATATATATATCTCTTAAAGGAACTTATTTCTTACACCATGCATTGTGCCATGCATCATGGATATTAAGTACCACCTCTAACCCGTATTGCAACAATGATTTTTCTAACATGCTATTTTGATGACACTTTTCTTTTCCTCTTTTATTTATTTTATATTTTTTTTTTAACTTGGGTGTTACATACTATAAAGAAAAGGGAAGAGCCTTGCCTGCAGGGAAGAAGTGTTTGTTTCTCTGTTCACTATAAATAAGATTTTTGATAATTTTACAAGAGGAAAGGTTTTCTCTTTTGCTTAGGAGGACATTTCTTCTCTAGCCAATATTCTCAAGTTTTATGTTTATACTGACTATAAGAATTCTTACGTGACACCATGTATGTTCAATGGTCTTTGAGATGCTCTCCCCAGACCTCCACCGAGGCGTCAGGGAACCCAAAAGAGGTTTCCCCCGAAGTGCAACCCCCGTATGCAGGTTGGGGAAGCGCAGGGATCTGCTGTCTGTGCTCCCCAGGGCACATCCCACCAACGCTCCCGGCTGCTCACAAGCCATAGGAGTAAACCTCTAAGAGGACGAGAATGCATTTTTCACGCGTTAATTTTTTGGGGAGGGGCTTGTGGAGAGTTGCTGAGTCCATCTGGTTAATAAATCTAAACCAAACAAGAGATTTGGGGGTAGATTCTTCTCTCACTTCCACGGTGTGGAAGGTGTCAGTCTCGTAGCCACATTGAGCTGTGCTGACTCACTGGTATTAGCGAGCAGTAGTAACCAGGAGCTGTGGTGGGTGATGCTAACGCGAGCAGACCCGGCTGTGAGTACTCGCAGGAAGCAGACAGATGAAGTAAGAACCTGCTATTCTTACACCCTCCGTTTGCAGACTTGGGAAAGGAAGAAGGAGCGTGTATGCAATAATGTGTGATCTGAACAGAACAGCTACTAAATTGGAAGGTCTTTTCATAGTCTCCGGTATAAAAAGCTCCGTTCTGCCTGTGATATATTTGCCTTCAGGGGATGCTGAAGTTCTCTTGTGCTTTCTGCATTAAGATGTAATTCACAACACCAGGAAAACCTGATGCTTCCAAATATCCCTTTGAGCTAGCTGGAAATAAGAAAAAATAGAAACAACACCCCAGAGCTGATTGCATTAGAGTGAATGTGTTGTTATGGACAGAGCTGGGGCTGGGAGAGCGGGAGGAGAGCTGCAAAGGTTAATGCTACTATGGAGCAACGGGAGATCCCGTGGGGACGTTTCATGCTGGGGAAAGTGGGTGACGGTAGCTGGTTACCTTCAAGAGGGAGTAACACTGAAGCATCCTGCCAAGAGCCAGTTTTTCATGTGCTAATGCTATTATACATCAGGAAGAAGAGGAGGCGAGGAATATGTTGGGTCTTGGTACCGACGTGGATACCTGCTTTGCTATCAGATGAGGGTGCAGTGCTAAAGTTCACCTTGCAGCAAGAGGAAAGCAAGGGGAAGGTAGCAACTGCAGCCTCCTTCCCCAAGTGTTGATTTACTGGGGGAAACTACCTGCCAGCAACACTCAGCAGGCCATCGGTCTCTGCATGCAAACCCCTCCGACGGAGTCTGCTTCAGCCCCTTCCACCTGTGCTGACAGCGGCCAGGCAAGGCCGACAGACATCAACTGCAGCCCCACAGGGTCATTTCCTGCAGTGGGTCACTGAACTTTACAACCGACCCACTGAACAGGGGAAATTGTGCAAGAAATGCCAACAAAACGATGGAGACGTGCACTTAGAAAAGACTCTCCTGCCCTCTAGCGCCTTCCCCTCTCCCGAGCGGCTTCTTCCCACCTGAGTTTTTGCTCTCCTGTGGCTAGTGGGGCTGGGACTAGGGGGATGAAGTGTCTGTCCCTGCAGAAATGCCAGGAGGTAGTGGCTGTTCACCTTGAAACACAGCTGTCCAAGTGGCTTTCAGTAGCAGGGAATAACTGAGGTTATGTAAGGAAATGCAATTTAGCCAGCTACCTTGGTACAATGGCTTCTGCACCAGCCTTGATAACCAATAACTTGATAACCTGCTGGTCACTGTGGTTGCAATTTGGTTAAAACATAAGGAGCTCCATGTAAAGACCTTATTCAACATGCACAAGGATCCGCAAGCAACAGATGCACCCCAGTGACCCGCTGTGCCCCTGCCACCGGCACTGGAAACGCTCAGCCCTCAGGATGGAAAGCTTTCCAACTGGGAAGAGGTGAAAAGAATCCAGTGCAAGCAAAACTAAAGCAAAAGGACAATGTTCTCACCTCCTGTTAATGGATGCAACTCCTCTGAGGTCTCCAGTGATGGAAAAAATAGTACTGAGGTGTCAATATGTGAGTGAGGAGAGGAATTGTTCAGGGAAGGAGAAGAAGAGAGCATGATCATGGGGGACAGGCTGTGGGTGGGAGAAATGATGCAGAAAGGGCCAGAGCTGATGTAGACAAGGACAGAGCTTCTGTATCAGTCCCCTGGAGAAACTTGTACGTAACATGGGCTACATTAAACTCCATTTGAGCAAAAAGGCACAAATGGGAGACTTTGATTTTGGGTACCTTCCCGCTTTCACCTTCTCGAGGCAGCCTCGGTGGGTTTATTTGGCGCAGTTGCTAACGATGCCTGGCTGGTGGTCCCGGCTGCAGGACAGACCCCGGTGTGCTACCTGCTGGAGTGACAGACAAGCTGTTATTTGGAAAGCCGGTGGTCTGGGCAGATCACAGAACTGCAGAAACACTTTGATTGGAAAAAACGTTTAATATCATGGAGTCCAACCGTGCGGGTCTCACCCTGCACCCCCACACTGCCGAGCCTCGGAGCAAGGGATCGAATTTTCTCTGGTTCAGCCACTCCGACACATGCTTGACAGACAGGGCTTGCGCTCTGCCAGCCTGTTTTTCCTTAATAAAACAAAGAAAAAAGAGAAGTTTGGATGGTGACTCTAGAGGGCAGCATATGCCGGCACATGGGGCTGGGGGCCCCGCAAGCCCGGGCAGAGCAAACGCTCCGGTGCCAAGAGGAGGAAAAATCCCCGGACTCGTTATCCCGAGGAAGCCGCCGTGAGGATGCTCCCCAAGGCCCCACTCACCTTCGAGTCCTTCCTGCGGCAAAGGGGGACACCGGGGTGGGCAGGGGAGGGGGCTCATCCCCATCTGCAGGTGGGACATCCCAACCCTGAAATACTTTGGTCCCTTCCCTGCTTGGCCACAGACTTCTGGCTTTCCACCCCCTGCCTCCAACAAATCTCTAGAAGAGATGAGTTGCCAAAACATGGAAAATCTCAGCCCAAATCCCCACCTGCTGCCTGGCCCTGCGAGTGAGCATCCCTGCCAAGGAAGGGCTCTGCAGCCCCCCTGCCTCGGGCTGTGCCCCCCGGCTCAGCGCTGGCTTCAGGAGTGCGAGACCAACAGATCCTTTGGCTGCTTGAGTTATGTCGCTCACTGTTTCAGGGCTCCCCGCCTGTAAAACACAAGCAACCATGTGAGCAGGAGGGCAGAGACCCAAAGATGCTACTGGGGCTACATGGTTTGACCAGAAAAAAATATTGCCCTTTCAGATGGCAGCTGAAAGTGAAGCTTTTTGATGGCCTTTTGCAAAAGGAAGTAAATAGGAAAAATGTTTTGGTCTCATAGTGCCATGGGAGGGTAACAAGGACTGGAGTATGAAGGCTGAGAGGAACTCCAAGCCCTGGAATTATTAAAAAGAAAAACAGAGAAAAAGAGATTAACAACTTCTGACAACTCTCTTGTACATTTAAAGCAATTACGAAGGTGAGGTTGGAAGGAGAAAAGGCTGTAAAGGCTCTTTCTCTGGCTTAATCTTATCCCTCTACTGGGGACTATATTTCACAGTGGAAAAATAAGTATGTGAATCATCACAAAGTATATATTGGCCAACACTGGAGGGAGAGGCTAACAAGCTGTCTGGTACCCCAAGGTTTGTCTGTCAGCACTTCCTTAGCGGTCAGATGTCTGGCTGTCCTTTCACCTCACCACGTGCCGAGGCTCACATCGATAGCTCATCCTCTCGGGGTTTATTGAGATAGTGGCAGGTAATTCAATAAAGATCTTTGCTGTGCATGGCTGGATCTCAGCTGTTGACTTGGCTGACCAAACCGTGTGTCCATCCCGGCTGTCACTGAAGAGCAAAAGCAGCTCCAAGCAGGGACTCTGGAGCCTGTCCTGACTTGTGTGCTGGGGGTTACATTCTGGTTCTGGAGGCCAGGAAAGGTGGGAAGATCCCTCTTTGCTTCCAGAGCCCAGGGGACAGCACGTCCTGGGCAGCCCTTTCCACTTGCAAATTCTGGGGGCATCTTCCCAGAGACAAAGTTGGTCCCAAGTCCATCCCTATAGGATGAGTTGCACATCAGCTTGTCCCACTCTGCATCACAGAGGCCATAGCACTATAGCTGGAGCTAAACAATTAAGTAAATATGATAGTTTTTTAAAAAACAGAGTTACCTCAGTCTCTGCCTGGTACAACTGAATTTTTCCTTCCTCTGAAGCGTCGTTACAGGTCACTGCTGGAGATGGACACACTTCTGTGGCAAACCCTCCCTTTCGATCAGAATCTGGTCCTGCTGCCCACGAAGATCAGAGGAGCTCCATGTCCAGCCCTGCTCCATCACAGCGCAGTTCACGTCACCTCCATGAAGGGTCTCCTGGAGAGGGAGATAAGACACCGCGTAGCCTGGGGATATTCAGGAAGGACAGGATGGAGGGGCCCGATTCAAAGCATCAAGTGCAAACCCAGCTCATACACAAGTGCTCTTTAAAACCTTGCTTTTCTTCCAGGTCATTTTCCATGGACAAGTGACCCTTCCTGCCTCACACTACAGAGCAAACAGAACTTGAAGGTGACCCAAGTCACTCCCTGCAGGAAAGGATGAAACCAAAATGAATCAAAAAAAGGAAATCAAAATCAATATGCCAAAGTCAAATAATAAAAATTGTGTTATGGAAACAGAGGTCACCTAGAGAAAAATGTAATCGGACGTGACAGCCCAGCTCCCATTTCCTCTCTCTGCCAGTCCCAGGTGGGAAGACCTTGTGCCCAAGCCAAAGTGTCACCTCCTCATGTTCCTGACACACTGTACGGTTTGTACAGCTGAGAGCAGACACATGGACTGGGAAGGATGGGGAAAGAGACCCGGGGGAGCTGGGTGAGATGCAGACGGTCGTAGTTTGAAATAGTGGGGGTCTTGCAGGGCAGGAACCAGCCGTGTTGTCAAACCCACCTGGGGAGCCCAGCACTGAATAAAAGAGGCTGTGGCAGGTCAGGATTGAGATGTGTGGAATCCTGAAGGCTGCACGAGAGCAGAGGATCCCAAAGGAGCACAGTGCACGGGAGAGAGGAGCCGTGTTTGCTCATGGGACAACACCACTTTCAGTGCAGAAAGCTAACGTGGAGCGGGCAAGGGCCCTTTCTCCTTTGCAACTAGACAAGAACGTCACAGGCTCCTCTGGACCCCATTGCTGAGCACAGCAGCCAGCCTGGCAGATGAACCAGCGAGTGTCACCCAGCCCCTCCGAGGTCCCTTTCAGGAGTGTGCAGGGTGATGAGCTGCAATGTCTCGTACAAGTCTCGATTTTGGCTCTTCTGTCCCTGCAGGAGGGACTGGCACACCCTGATGCTGCTTCCATAATGCCATGAGTCCCAGATTGCACACACGTAATTGTAAATGTGGGGCACGTAGCCCCGATAATGATGCAAACTTCAAGCCATTATTTCTCAGCCCAGAGCACTTCTCTCTTCTTTGCGTCGTCAAGCCAGCGCTGATTTTTTTTCTCCTTCCTTTTTGTTTTTTAAACTTGACCTCCTGATTCTGCCTGGGAATTTCTGTTGAATTCTTTTTGTTATTGTATTATTACTACTTTTTTTTTTTTTTTGTGCACAAAGTTAGCAGCAGGGAGATAAACTTCCCATGAAGTCCCTTTCCCAACAGAGCTTTCTTTAGCAAAACAGACAATGGAAAAGCAAAACTAATGCTCTGGCTGGACGTGACATTTCCAGCACCATGGTGACCGCGGTGGCTGCTCTCTGTCCCCCCACAGCTGGCCCAGGGGTGACCTTCAGCTCCATGAAAAGCCGATTTCCTTGTCAGCTGTGTGCCTGTCTACCTGGGCTGACGGGTCCCACCGCAGGAGCCGGAGCTTCTCAGTTCTTTACCAGTGGCCTCTTCAATCACTGTTTCCAGCTTTGTCATCTTGTTTTGCTTCTTTTGGTCTTCAGTGCTTCCCTGCAGGCTGGGGTATTTGGGAGAGATCTCACCTGCTGTGACAACTCCAACGCAAACAGCCAGGGAGAAAAACACGGGTTCTTCTGCTGGTGGATGGGGTCTTGGTGAGAAATAAAGTCTTGGGGAAGCAGGGATTGCTGGGGGCAGGTCCAGGAACATGTAACGTGATGGGCAGAAACAGGCACTTGTGTGAAGCCAGCAGGTTCGAGCGGCGCAGGGAGAGGTGGCAAACCTGCAAATGTTGCTGTGACTTTACAAACTTCACCTTCGACGGGAGTCAGCTCTCGTCACCCCATCATCTCAGCAAAGACAGAGCAGAAGTGGCAAAGATCCAAAAGTGCAACAAAGAGTATCAATAATCCATGAGAAGAGATTAAAAAGATTTAAGACTATTTAGTTTAAGAAAAAGAGGGGATGGGATAGAGGTGAAGATAAGGAGGGCACAGCAGAAGCATACAAAGCAATGCCTGGTGTAGAGACAGTGCCTGGGAGCACAGATTTGCCCTTGCAGCACCAAAGCAGGAGACGTTCAATGTGATTAAAAGACAATACATTTCATATCAAGAGCAGGCAATACCGCCAGGTAGAACTGCAGAACCCCCTGGCACAAAGTTTTATGGGAATGTGGAATTCAGCAGGATCCACAGTGCCAGTGGGCATTAACCAGAGCAACCATCTATCTTGAATAAGATACAAACTGTCCCGTCTGGGTTTTGTACCTTGGGGGTCTCCAGTATGATCTCTGCTGAAGACAGGACAGTGGGATGGGAAAACAAACCTCGGGGGGTAATTCCTACACCTCCAACAGCCTCCTGTTAAATAGCCTGAGGACAAGCCCGGAGCTACTGGTGGGGAAACAGGAGCTGGATTTCAGCATCTGCCCAGAATAGATCCCGTAAGCGTCCTTGAGGGACTTGGCCGTGAGATGAGAGAAATACATTTGAGGACCTATAAAAAAAGCAACAGTGAATAACAATACTTGGCACCTACGGCATGTCCTTCATCCCTGGATCTCAAAGTGAGCGCCTGTGTCTCTCCTGTGTCTGCCTTGAGAAACTGAGGCACAGTGAGACGTGGGCACACGTACGGCAGCTCAGCCGAGAGCCCCCTGCTCCTGCACGTGTGTGCGACACCGACAGCCTCCCCGCCTCGAGATGAGCACCTGGTTGACAACATGGGATGGAAAAATGAGCACTGCAAAAAAAACCCCCAACAGCTTGTAAATTCAGGGCTCAGGAGAAGGGCTCAGGGATGGAGGGAAGGATTCTGGGTGCCCGTGAGGCTCTCGTGGCATTGGCTTGACCCAGTGCCCTGCAGCAAGTGTCAGGGACATGTGGGGACAGCGGGGTCTGCAGCCAAAGTGGCTCAGATGCCTCCTGTGTAGCAGGGGGACGGTGGCACCGGCGGGAGGAGCGACAGGTCGTGCCTGGCTGGGGGTGATGGGATAACGGGAGCAGCAGGAACCACCTGCTCCACCTGGTTTGTTTGGAGGATTTTGCTGGTTTGCTGCGAGAGGCCAAAGAAGAGGATTATACAGGAGCCTGTCAGGAGGCCGGTGACATTTATAAAGTATTAATCCCTGCCGTGTGTCACTTGCCAGCGTGTTTGATCGCAGCTCTGTGCTGGCTCCCATGGTCTCTCGCCTCTCTGCCGCTCAGGCGTGGTTTTGCTATGCTTCAGGGACTTGCTGGATGTTTTTTCCCCCTAGTCACTTCTTCTACCAGGAATTCCTCCTCCTCCTGTCTGGGAGCCTGTGTCTCCTCCTGGGTTTACCACGGAGCTTGCTTTGATCATCTGCACTCTCCCTCCTACCACAGGCCCCCAATGTCTCCCCAGACACAATCCCCAGTGCTGTCTCTGCCAGCTTAGCCCTATTTCATCTTTAAAAGAGGCTTAAAAGACTCTTTACAGGGGTAGCAAAGGGGAGAAACAAATATTCTGCCTCCATACACGTGCTGGTTCCCACCAGCCCCAGCCCAGCAGCACCCGGCCGTGCTGGGGCTCAGGGAGCGTCACACCACGGTGACACCGCAGTGACAACTTCTGTCACTTGGCAGCCCTCGGGGAAGAGAAAATGAGCAACTGTAGCTTTAAAACAAAGATTAGATGCAATTTTTTTTTCCTCATTCTCTCCCTCCCTTTCTCTCTCCTTTTTTAAAGGGAACTTGTCAAGGTTTCCATCAATAATAGATAATGGTGCATCACTCTGGCAGGTTACACCCTCCGGCTGTTTTGATATTTTCCAGAGAATTTGTCAGCAGTGTTACAGCAAAGGAGGGTGGGGGAGGGGTGTGTGGGGGGGAGAGGCCTCATTAATTTTTTGTCATTTGCATTCCCACTGTTAAATAATGTATTGATTGCTCTTTCTCTCTCCCTCTTTTAATTCTCTCTCTTCTGCGGCATCTCGCAGCTGATGGCCCTCACTCTGTGACAGATGAGTTTGTCAGAGGTACCAGACAGCTCGTGCTCCCCAGGATGGGGCTGGGAGGGCTCAATGTGACCCCAGCACTGGCTCTGACATCGCCACACAAGTCACAGCTCCACTGTCACCGGCTCCTCACAGGAGGACACTGGGTCTCCCTCAAACCAGTTCCTAAGACATCCTGGTCCATGACTTAGTGGTTCACCTCCATATCCAGCTCCTGCCATTCGGGAGGTCAGGGACAACAGCACATGTGTCCTGGCACACTTGGATGTCACCAAAGCAGGAATTGCCAATAAGCTGGAGCAGTGGCAGAGATGGGGAAACCATCACCCCTGCCCTCAGCAGCCGAGCTCCCGGGGCTCTGCAAGGAGGAGCCGCTGGAAGAGCCAATGTGGGCAGCTCGGACCTCGGGAGGGCAGGAAAATGAAAACGCTGAGGGGATTTTGCTCCTTCTGACTTCATTTGGAATCTGCTTCCTTGTCCCTCCGGCAGACCTGAGCCCAAGGCCCTGGGAACCCAGGCACAAGGTCCATTGGATTGGCAGCTGAGCTAGACAAGAATTTGCACATGGTTAGGGCTTTGCTTGGCTTATTGGGGCTTGGCTTCCTTTTTAATTAATAAATACTTAATTACATAGTTAATATTTTAATATTTCCTTTTAAAAACGTCTGCTTTAATGAAGTTACTGCCAGCTATTTGTTTTGTATGACTTTTATGTTTATCTTCCTCTTTCGTTTCTCATTTACCCCTCTACTCACCGCTCTAATCCCTGAAGCTCCGAGGTGATCTTTGCTACTGGAAATGAGCAGCTGGGCTTTCAGCTGAAATGGAGCCTGGCCCTTGGCGCTGACATCCTTCAGCCAAAGGTGCTAATGTGAGTTATTAGCACTCAGGTACTTCACCGCAAATGCACCGACCCCTGGGGAGAAGAGGAGAGGGGAGGTGAGATGCTGCTGGAGCTGCCCAGGGTGGGGAGGTGGGAGAAGAGCTGGGGTGGTGAGTGGGTAGGGGTTGGGGGTACCCCCAAAGTCATCCCCAGAGGTGAGGACAGCCCTGAGCCTGTGTTTGCCTCTCAGCCAAACCTCACCTGCATGCACATCTTGTTTCAGGGGTGGCTAGTGGTACCCAGGTGAGGATGGAGAAGGGACCCAGCAGCGAGGATGAGGAGGAGATGGATGTGAGCCCCCGCAGCGGTGATGGCTGCACACCTCCTTTCCTAAGCCCTTGGTCCTTGCTCCAGCTCCTCTTGCTCCAGGGTGGTCCCCCCGCCATGCCCTGTGCACAAGCGGATGGATGCATTGAGACAGACACTGAGTTAAAGCAGCTTTGGCTTCCTGCCCCCCTCCCTCACTCCCCTGCTTCACAACCAGCCCCAGCCAGCAAAGCCCAGTTCAAAGCAGCGTTCCCATGGTACAGATGGGCTGAGCCGCACCTGGGATGTCTCCTGCAGCCTCTCCAGGGGAGCAGGCGGTGGGGGACGTGGGTGTTTTCACAGTGATCTTCATGAGCAGCCTATTGGGATAATAAAACAAATAAACAGAAGAGTTATAGCCACGACACTCGGGGCACCATAAAACAGGCTAAAAGCAAATACAGCGCCGTTAATCCATCATAAAATAACAGCCTCTTACGATCCTGAATGCATCAAAATGAAGAGGAGACCGGCGGGGTCGTGATGCAACCAGGGACGTGCTGAATGTGAAGCAGGGCTGGAAGCAAACCCCAACTCACTGGGTAAATCTGGGTACTCAGGCCTTCCCACCCAGCTGGGTTTAAAACCAGTAACACCAGTTCAGGCCAGAAAGAGGGACGTGCTGCACACACCTGGGTCTTGTGGTCTCCCTGCCTCCTGTTGGAGAAGACGCCCAGCAAAGGCTGGTTGGTAACTCTGCAGGTTGAAGATTGTTTCCTGAAAGCAACAGCTTTATATACACACAGCCCCAAACATATTAAGATATTAGTATATTTATATGTAATATATTAATATATTAAATAATTTCCTTAAACACACACATATATAAGCTCAAGGTCCCAGTCTGGCACTGACAGCAGTGACTTTGGCCGCGACTATTTTCGGAAGCCTCACAAATGTCCACTGGCCCCCAATTTCTCACTGTAGTGTCTTTTATTTGAGCAGAGACGTTAACGTCCGGGAGCCACCCGTGCCCGGCTGTGCTCGCTGTCACCTCGGCGGGCAGGGAGGAGCGGACAGGAACCCTCTGGGGTCCTTTGCTGCCTCTTCTTAATTAGAAACCTCATTTTTAAGTCTTCGTGTCCTTCCGCAGGGTTAGTCGCTCTCACCTGCTTAATCCTGGGAGATTATTTTCTGGTGTCTTTTTAAAAAAACCCAACCGCCCCAAACCCTTCAGTCCTCTTTCAGTTCTTTTCATTTCACCTCATTTAATTCCTTGCCAGCTTAATGACTTGGTAGTAATGAGTAAGATGAAAATTAGGGCTTAATAAGTGTTAAGAAAAGACAGTTTTCTTGCTGATGAAGGGAGTGCGGTGGTGG
Organism: Patagioenas fasciata; assembly: GCF_037038585.1. Lineage (NCBI taxonomy): Eukaryota > Metazoa > Chordata > Aves > Columbiformes > Columbidae > Patagioenas > Patagioenas fasciata. The sequence goes on from NC_092539.1 coordinate 7,759,548, forward strand.
GAAAGCAGAGCTTGGGGAGAGCACGGTGATAACCCCAAAGCTCTTCCTGACCTTGAGATGGATAATGACATCTCTGGGCTGTAACCAGGGACAGTGACAGGCTGCAGGTGGGACCGGGGACATGCCAGTGCCAGGAGAAGGATGCTGGAGGGAAGGGGGAGAGGATGGAGACGAGGAGGGGCTGGCACAGGGCACTGCTGGAGGGGAGGTGACGATCCCAGCTCAGCATCCCAAGCCCCACAGGCCGGGAAAGCTCAAAGGCTGCGGAGACCCTCACATGTTTGGGGAACCCTGCACTCCACCTGGGGACATAACTTTGTCCTGCAAGGCTTCTGGTGGGGTGGCACTTGCCAGTTCTGCAGTTGAGGAGCTCAGAGCGCAGCAAGTAAATCCAGCTCTGGGGCTGTGGTTACGAGACCAAAACTGCGTTTTGCTGTCTCTGCCGGAGCAAGGAACCTGCTGACTCAACAGAGCAGGTGTTGGCAGGGTACGAAGCAGCTGATGGTCACTGGTACCCAAGCACCACAGGTACGAGGGTGCCAGGACACATAACCAGATCAGCCCTGCTAACGACAGACCCGCCAGCCACTCACACCGCATTCGCTCACTCTGGACATACGCTCTAATGAACAACAATATCGGGACTGAACACGTAAATCAGGGCCAAAAAGGCACAGAACTAATCGACCTGCCAGAAAATGCGTCCAACAAGATTCACCCCCTGCACGCACCCAGCCCCTCCGTAACGCACACAGCCCCCCGCCACCCTCCGCCAAACGCTGCCGGTGACCCCAGCCCCGGGTGCTGGCACAGCCACGTGTGGGCAATACTGATGATTTCCTAATTGGCCCTGAGAGCCACTTCCATCTCTGCCGCCGGCCACGTCATTCAAGCGAGTGGCTCCTCAATCATCTCATTTGTGGGACCCCTGGCCAGCACCTGCTCCCAATCTCTCGTTGGTGCTGGCAGCGATTTTTCCTCCCAGAGATTGGTTTGCTCCTTCTGCTCCCAGGTGCTGTCGCTTCAGCGATGCTGGTCATTTTTTAAGCACATTTCTTGCTCTTTTGATCCTTATGTTACTCTCCTTGGAGTAACTGGGCATGAGCGAACTAGAATACTGGATTGGAACCACGGTTCACTCATCTGTGTGGATCTGTGGAAGGCTCTGAGCGCAGGCTGGGTTAATTCAGGCAGGGATGTTTTGGAGAGAGGGTTTTATCCGAAGAAAAAGCATAAATCCCAGCACCTCTAATTAAACCAACGAGCCCGCTGGGTGGCAATGCCGGCAGCCCTGGCTGGGTGCAGGAACAGCCCTGGCTGGGTGCAGGAACAGCTCTGGCTGTGCCACCGTCCTTGCCGAGCGCTGTGCATCACTGCGGGGCCACGGAGGAGCCGTTTGGGTTCGGTGTAAGAACGTTTCTCATTAAATCCATGCAATGGAGGACCGGGCTGGATGCACATCTGTACATCCACGCTGGGACCGCGCGACATGACACACATGCAACTTTAATTCCGGCTTTTCCAGATGCGATGAGACACAGAAATGCAATGACCGAGCAGCGTGCGCAGGGTTTGCAGGCAGCGAGCCATCCTCCCGTCGTCTCCTCTTCTCCAGGTGCGCAGGGGAGGCTCCAGGCAATACAGGAGGAATTTAATTCTCCTTTGCAAGGAAGAGAGACTTTTCCAGTGCAAGAACTAGAGGTACTTAGATGGGTTTTCACATGGAGGGGTCAGCCAAGCTGCTGAAATCCTTACCCAAGGGTGATGCAGGCAGAAAAATCTCCAGTAGGTGGAAGAGGAGAGTGGATGAGGAGCTCCAAGAGTTCAAACACCCTGACCTGTTCCAGCTTGCTCTTGTGCATCTGCTTATGGCTAATATGGGAGACAGGAGACCAAAAAACACTAAAAAGCCACTATTAGGTGGCAGGAACCTCCGTCAAACCCCAGTGGGGATGTGCTGGGTGACAAGGGGGTGGGTGCATCTATTTTGAAGGGAGTGCCTCACGCTGGGAGAATAACTGATTTGGATGGGGAAATCTATTCCTGCTGGCACTGTGTACTATAGATCCATAAATAATCAGCCCTTAAAAGCAATTGCCTCAACTAAATCAGAGAGGCACGTAAACATCCCAAAACTGCATGACTAGAGAACAGTGCTTGGATTCAAAAGGATGCTCCAATCCCCAAACCCCCTTTTTTAGATGGTTTTTGAAATTCTAAGTCCTATAAGAGCCCAGTCCTGCTGTGACAAGTGGCTTCAAAGAGCCCCTCCATATTAAAATCAGATGCTGCTCCCACACAGCCCGAGATCAGAAACACCTGCAGTGGGGATCAATCACCTGATTAGGGGGGAATTGATTGCCCCAGCCTCATTAGCATATCACTAGTGTTGACCCCATGGCTGGCCCCGCTGGAACGGGCTGTGACCCGGGTGGATTAAACAGCACAGTGTGCTGAGGAGTGACGGGAAATCAGTAAATGGCAGAGAGGGAGGTGAGAACCCCGGTCGATAGCATCCACCTCGTTACTCTGCTCGACGCCCCCAGAGCATCACCAGGGATGCAGCTCCTGAGGCGCGGTCCCCTGCCCATCGCAGTCCCCAAGCACAGCATCCCCCAGGGGGACCGAGTTTCTTCGGGAGCTCCAGCTCTTTTGAGCATTGACTAATGTTTTGGGTTTTGGTTTTTTTTAGTGCCGTGAGTCAGTAGCCCCAGATAGGATTTCCATCTGTGCTTTGCAAGGCCTCGCCAGACTGTGCTTTAGGCCCGAGTCCAAACGAAGCTGAAGAATTAGCTGGGTTTGATTTGCACACAAAAGGGGGGAAGAGGAGCCCTGACTAATTCTGAATAATCCTATATCCAGCCTGAACCTTCCCAGGACCCACCTTGCGAACAATCAGCACAGATTTGGCAAAAAAGAGGTTTCCTTGCTTCCTTCTGCTATTTGGGATGTTGCTGTGGTGGAAATGCCATCTCCAGCCCTGGATGCAGTGGTGTTCCCATGTGGATGAGCTCCTCCACGCAGATGCCATCCATCAGCTCTCGTTATGGTTCATTTTCTGTGCTGGGTGAATTACTGTGAGAGTCTCCTCACCGCCAGCCTGCGCTCGGCCCATTGCTGGATACTCTAACACGGCAAATTAATTAGCAGCGATGTGTTAAGCGCCTGCGAATCTCATAACTGTAATTGCACCGCAGTGCTCCAGCGAGGAGCATTTGATCTCCTATTGATTAATAAAACAGTTTTTCCTCTTTCACAAGGTGTCTCGCTTCCCACTGGCTCTTGTGCCACCATTTTTGAAGAGGAATAACTTGACCGCGGAAGAGCCGGAGTGCAGGAATTGCTGCATCCTGTGGGATGTGGTGGTCACCCTGGGGCTGCAGATGGGATGCGGGGAGAGGACCAGGGACCATGTGCATCCCACAGCATAGAATCATAGAATCATTTCAGTTGGAAGAGACCCTTAAGGTCATTGAGTCCAACCACAACCTGGCACTAAACCACGTCCCTAAGAACCTCGTCTATACATCTTTTAATCACCTCCAGGGATGTTTTCTCCCACTGCAAGAACGGCAAGTGCCCTCGCCTGGCACCGGGCTCCGCCGCCCCTGAAATGGAAACAAGTGAGCGGGATTCATCTGAATTACAGTGACCTTCCCAACCCCAACGCTTTACAGGAATGATTACACATTATTTTATGAATAAGTAATGTCTCGCTGCAGACTTCCACCTGTTCCGAGCGTCTCTGTGTGATCTCTGTGGCTTTCAGACGGGGAGTTGGAAACAGAAATCTATTTTGCAGGCAGCAGAGATGTTTGAAGCCTCCTTCATCCCGCGTTTCAAGTGTTTATCTCCGTCTCTCGCTACAGCTGTGGCTCCTGCGTGGCAGGCGGGTCTGACTGAGCACACCAAGCTCTTGATGTAAGAAGTTTTCGCTGCTGAGGGTCCATCTCCCGGTCCAAAGGAAAAGTTGTGGACATCATTAAGCTGCCAAAGAGAGAAACGAAACCCGGCTAATTGGGTTGGCAGCTGGATCCCAATTAATTAGCTGATTAACTATAGACGTGTCCGACATGGGCAGCTGCTGTGTTGCATTGCGAGGGGAACCCGGGGTCTGTAGGATGGCAAACGTGCTTGTGACACTGCGGAGGGGACGGCAGAAAAGCCCCCGTGTGCTCGGCGTGGTGCACGTCGCTGTGTGTAAATATCTGCCTCCTCCTCTATGGAACCGACCAAGAATTAAACACGAATTGCTTCACTGTCCCCTACCACTGCCACCCCCCCGGCAAAAGGCAGAGCTATAGCAACTGCTGTGGTCCTCAGCAAAAAAAGGCACAAAAAAATCCCCCCCCCACCTTCCTCGTCCCTTCCCTTGTCAAAACAAGCAAATTAAAAAATAATACTGAAAATATTTTGCCACCAACCCCACTGCGTCACGCTGCTCAGGTGTTCCTCCTCCCCATGAAACCAGCGTTGGCCAAATTTACTTATTTTAACATCATTTCAAACAAAGAGTCAAGACACTCCATTTTTTAAGTATTATGAAGAAGCGTTTTGACACAAAACCCAACCCCTCATTTATCAACTCCTCTTCTAATTCAGCACGAGTTCATGAATAATTTCCATGAGCCTCAAGCCACTTAGCACTGATGAGACTCAGACAAACGCAGGTGTCCCTTGTCCCCTCTCGGGAGATGCAGCAGCGAGACGCCCATCGGCTCCTGGGAGTTGGGGACCTGTGGGACAAGGTGACACCAAAGTCCCTGCGAGTCTTCTCCTGGTTCAACACCAAGCAGGCTTCATCCCATCTTCTTCAGAGCCCAGCAGAGCCCGACAGAACCTGAAAGGCATTTTGCAGGATGATTCTCTTATTAGTTTTAAATGCAATTCTAACTACACTGGGGAAAAAAAACTACATTATTCACACCAGAATTCTTGACTGGCAATTGATATCAATGTAGCTCGATTTTTGTCCATTGCTAGATTCTAGGAGCAACCCCTCTCAGAACACAAACCCTCTACAGAACCATATGTCAACTCTGGAACCCAGTCTAGAACCATCAAGTGAGTTTGAACCCCATCTAGGATGTTATCTAGAACTTTCAAGTGACCTAGAACCACCAAGTGAGCTAGAACCCTATATAGAACCTTGAAACTGAGCTAGATCACCATCTGGAAATGGGCAAAACTTCCTGGAACACAGACTTCTGCAAACAAGAGGGACAAACAAAACATCCCACCCTACAGCAAAAGCCACATAACAGGGGCCTGTGGAGCTGCTGAGGGTCCAGCCCTGACCCCAAACCCTCCCCAGGGCAGAGCGAGGGTCCCTGCACCCCCAGAGAGGAGCTCAGGGGTGACGATCACGAGGGGCTGCGATGGACACGTCTCTGGTCTGGGCTCTTTTCTCTATACGGGGCTGTAGCAGCCCCAGCTCAGCCTCCCCCAGCTGCAAACCCACTCCCCAGGCTTTCTGGGGCTTTCTGGGTTCGGACAGCAGCTCCTGAGGGTGATTTGGGGGGCAGGAAGGCAAAGAGCTCCCGTCTCACCTCCCTGCTCCTCTCCATGGCAGCTGACGGCAGCATGGGTACGTGCTGCCCTCAAGGGCTTCCAGACAGCTCCGCACACGCCTCAGCGGTGCAGGGGCTGCCTCTTGTTCACATTTTCCTAAATAAACGCTGCTACAGCACAGATTTTCCTGCACTGGTTTTTGTTAGCATTAGCAGCTCTCCCCAGGTTCGGATGCAGCTGCAGGATGTCTGCACCGCCTGTGAACCCAGCTGCAAACCAGAGCAGCAGTCTGAGCCTACAACTTCTGGCTGACTTGCAACAGAATATTTTTACCATTAATTTTTCTTCACGGAATCTTTTGAACCACATTTTCCCTTCCTGGGATCTCCTGGAGCCAGCGCGTGGGTGTTCGGCGCCGTTTTCCAGCATCCAGCTTCACAGAAGAGCGTTTATCAGCGGGGTTAAGCTGGAAACTCTTCTCCTTCTGACACTCGCAGCTTCGCACAGTCAACTTGGAGCAGTTGGTAAAGATGCAGCCAGGGGTCCCAGCTAACAGATGCTATGAGATAACCTGGAAAACACAAAATGCTGGTTAAAGCATCCATGTGTTGTCATGGGTGTTCAGCCCAGGGGTGGTTTTGGCAGCCTGGGGTGGCCCTTTGAGCAGCCGGGCAGATGCTCCTGGGGGTTTTGCAGTCTGGCTTTTCTAGATGCTGCCTCTGCCACAGCCACCTGCCCAGAGCCAGAGAGCAAAACAGGCGCGTGTGGGGGAAAATAAAGAAGAAAAATGGGATTAGAAATTATAAACGGCAACAGACAACAGCAACAACAAAAATATACAGCTTTCTCCTCAAACAGTTCTTTTAGTCCCAACAGCGTCTGCTGTGCAGAGCTCACGTCTGAAAATTCACAGCTGCTCAAAAAAGGGGAAAAAAAAACCCCTCATGAATTATTTATCTCCGCTCAGATCAATCCCTCAGCCTGCTGTCAGCCAGGAATCAAAGCCCCAACAAGGCAGGCAGCGGAGGAAGCGGCTTCCACCCCCAAAGTGGCCAGCGGGTCCATGGGTTCGCGTGCTGCACCTCGCCCCCTCCATCCCCATCCCCATCCCCATCCCCATCCCCATCCCTGTGTGGCCATGGTGCCCATACCAGCAGGAGCCCACCCCACACACCCCATTTCTGAGCTCCTGCTCATTAATAATGGATAGCAAAAGCTTATTTTAAGGCACGTAAGTCACCTTGTTCCCAGGGAGGCTTTTCTCCCTCACCCCCAAATCCAGCCCGTCCCCACCAGCACGGCACTAACTGAGGGCGCTTCATCCCCGCTCTGCCTTGCCCGGGGTGATTCCATGTCCTGCCCGCAGCCTCGGAAACTCCGGTACCCCCGGCTGCAGCCCGGTCCTGCCTCCCCACCACCTCTTTCCCCCTGCAAAGTGACAGGGAAGTTAAAACAGAGCCTGGTCGCTTTGGAGACAGGTGAGAGTTTCACCAGAGGAAAGCGTCGCTCCCTGCCATCGTTTCTGGATTTCAGGACATTTGACATCTTTACTGGCAGCAGTGAAGAGCCCAACACAGAATCTGCTCCCAGAACTGCTCCCTTTCCCACAAGCTCCCCCAGCCAGCCATAATTCACTTGGGAGGCCCCAAAACCCCAACCCGTTCTCAGGGGGAAGACTTCTCCCCCTGAAAGCACTGGTTTTGGTGTCTCTGTTCCCCCCATCCCAAACCCCGTGCTGTCAGAGCACCGCTCTCAACCTCCTCCCTCCAGCATCTCTCCTTCTACAGCATCTCTTGCTCTGGGCAGATGCAAAGCTGCTTAATTAGCCCCTGCAAAGTGCTGGGTCTGTCGTTAACCACCCTCCTGCTCCCAGTCCGGAGTGTGTTTGCTGCTGCTGCTGCAGCTCCGCTTCTGCAAAACCCAACCGCAGTTCGGCAGCCGGAGAGAAACGCGAGAGCGGGCACGGGGACCGGCTGCTCCCAGACCCCGTCCCTCACCACGCCCACGCTCCTGCACCCGTTTGCCTTTGCACGGCGACTCTCTGCCAAAAAAACCCCAACAAACTGCATTTCCCACTGCCTTAACCTGCCTGCACCCCCCCAGCACGGGGCTCAGCGTTTCTGCTGATGCTGCCCCGGTTCCCCAGGTCACTCCGCTGTCCCGGCGCCCCCGCGATGCTCGGGGAGAGCAGCCAGTGCAGCCCTGAATTCCTGCAGCACCTTCCCTGGTGCAAAGCCATTTATCACCGCACGCAAACAGCTCGCTCGCTAAAGGCCACGCCATGACAAAATGCCAATAGGTGTATTTACATTCAATATATCCTGCTAATCTGGCCTTCAGAAAGCGTCTGCTGAATCTGTCCTTTCGTTCCTGGGCATCACCTCTTTAATCAGTCTCTCGTTACTGATCACGGATTGATTTCAGTTCCAGTAGCCAATAGGTTTTCCTTTTAATTTTCAGCATCACGTTTAATTAAAGCAAAGTGGGTCTGACCCCATCAAATCATATCAAAGTCTGTCTAAACCCCAAGTGAGAGAAAACACCGGCATAAATTATTGATTAATCTTTGTTCAGATTAATCTATCACTGCCTTTCCCTGGGCAGCGTGAGGACGGAGCTCACAAGACGCTTGTCTTGTGGCAGCTCTTTTGTGGCTGCTGAGGACACCGTGGAGTCTCCAGCCAGGGGGGCACAGTTGAAAACCTGCTCCCCGAGAGCATCGCAACCTTCACCCCCTTCTCCCAACAAACCCCAGCCCTGGGTGCCGCTTCACCCTGTGAGAGGTTGCTAAACTTCCAGAGCTTGTTATCCTCCCGGAGAAGGATGCAAATCATAGTGAGAAGTGTGATTACAAAAATAATCCCTGTTTCTGCACAAAATTCAGACCCTTGGGCTGGAACAAGTGTTTTTTCCTGGTCTGGGTCAGCACGAACGATGCTCAGGGCAGGGAGACCTTTCCCCCCTGCCTGGCTACCCCTGAAAGAGACTTCCAAGTGATCACAGCGCTGGTACCTGGAGGTGGTTTTATGTCAGGAGATGGGGATTGATAAGAAGCGGCTGTGAAGGGGAGAGAACACCCCACGGACACCAAGGGAGCTGCTGCTGCTGGTGAGGTTTGTCCTGGCGAGCACCAGCCCTGAGCCAGCAGGATTTTCTGCCTCTCCTGGGCTGGGTGAGAGTCTGAGCGCAGAAGTGATGCAGAAATGCTAAAAACCAACCAGCAAAGCCTCGGAGCACCCAAGGGATCCTCTGCGGCTCCTTTGGAACCCCAATGCAGCAACCTGAACTCGGAGAGCAAACACGCCGCTGGGATTATGAATAAAGATGGAGCCGAGCCGTCCCTCCCGCTCCCGCCGCAGCCGGCTCTCCTGCCTGAATACTAATCGCTAGTCTAAGCTGAGACCACTTAAACGCAGCTTTGGGGTCAGGGTCTGGAAGAGGCAATGGTGTATTTGCACCGTTCGGGGAAAAACAGGTGGCTTTGCTGGACGTGGAAAACTTCTGTTCTTGGAATAAACTTCGGATGCTGCCAAAACCTGAAAGAGGTGAAGGGCTGGATAGAAATAGCTGGAGGCTGGGGAGGGATTGCCAACAGCATCAGATCAGTTTGTGAGTCAGCAGCATTAGCTCGCACCTCAACGAGCAATCTGCAAATTGTGCAAATCTGCTTTTCACAGTTCACCTCACCTGCTAAATGGCCTCAGATTTACAGCTTGGGCGTTCGCGCTCAAAAATGACTGAGTTAATGAAGAAGCAGAAGGGAGGAGGGGGGATTAAAACAAACACACAAGAGTTTGGATTTCATTTGAAGAGGTGGCTGCAGGCATCCTGAGCAAGGTTTATGCCACACGATGCTGAGCTCGATTTGCAATTAAAACCCCAGAAAGAGCTGAGACCGGTTCCCAAGCAGAGCATCCCTTTTGCTCCCCTATTTTTCCACCTGTTTGCTGCAGCCCCTGTCTGAAGCCTTTGCCATGCGGGGTGACTCTTTGATCAGGTAAAGATTTCCAATCCTTCTGGATTAAAACCCTCCCGTCATCAAACGCAAATCGGACAAGGGGATCAGTCTGTGCAAGGAGAAGATGAAAGGGGCCGTGTTTCCCCTCCCTTTGTAAAGTGGCGAGATCAATACCCAGATTCCACTGGGATAAAAGAGCCGGCTCGGCTGCGGGGGAAATTGCCTGGGAAGGAGGAGGCAGGTGGAGAATGAAACAGTGGAAACAGCCACCCCAGGGTTTACCTTTATAGTATTTTTAGTGCCGATCTTGGGAGAAAAAGCTGCAACGGGACAGTTCAGAGCAGGACAAGGAGAGGACACGTGTGTCTTGGGGAGGGACAAACGCAAAGGTCCCCAGAGCAGAGCTGGAGGAGGAGAGAGGAGCCGCGGCAGGTTCGGCTGCTTCTTGCGCTTGGCTTCTTGAAAGCGTGTGAAAGCAGGACGGTGGCTTTAAAGCGTCTCCTGGGGTCTCACCCCTCGGCTTTTAGATCTTCAGAAGAAAATCTACCAGCTCTTCACACAGGGCTGCGTGTGGGAAGGTACCTGTTAGTCCCACGTGTCTCAAATCTCAGTGTTCAGAAACCCTCGGGTGATATTTTGTGGTCCCTTCGGTGCCGTCCTGGCCCCAAGGTCGAACCCCCGTCTCTCTCTGAGCAAAGAACAAGTGCCCAGGTTTTGCTGTGGGCCGGGTTTAACACCAATCTGTGCATCAGGGGCTTTTCCATGGGCACCTTTTCCCACAGAAACTGGGAGTGCCGGTCTCATTACAACCCTTAATTCAAATAGTGTTTGCTCTCCTTTGAGATAATGTCATCTCAATGTTCTCCAACTGGCTGCTATTAATCTCGCACTGCAGACGGACAGATCATTATGAATGGGGGAGCAGGGGGATCCGCAGCACAGACTGACCAGCACCTTACAAATACGTGATGTTTTATGTCTATATTACATCGCATATTGGGACATTTCTACAAGCTGGTCCCTGAGAAATACAGGTGGGTGTCCCACACAAAACATCATTGTTTCTTTAACTGTAATAGCTGTGAAAACACAACGTGGAGACATATAATGGGGTGTAGTTAAATCCTGGTGGGAGAAACCCCATCCTACAAAGAGCAGTGGGCAAAGAGGACAGCCCAGCACATCCAGACACGTCTCCGACCTCTTGCTGGTTCAGGGGTTCACAGATACCTACCCATGTGCTACCTCTATTTTATTCAGCCTGACCAACATCTCCTCTTGTCCCTGAGCATCCCTTCATGAGGTTTAACAGCTGCTGTGTTCCCACAGAGATCACTGCACTGCTGTGCCCTGGGAGCGGCCCAACATCTATCGGAGCCAGTGGAGAACTCCCATTGACATCAATCAATCCACGATTACAAAGGGTCTGCAAAGCCTGTGATACCTCGGGGATGAAAGATAAAAATAGAAGTATGTTTGAAATTTACATTTTAAAGAAATCTGACCAATAAAAAGAAGCAGCGTTGCCTGTTGTAATGAAAATTGGGAAATTGTTCTCGTCCTACAGATGTTGAGCGTGGGGGGAAAGCTGCTGGATTCTGAGCACAGACCTGAGGATGGAGTGGAGCCCGTGGGCCAAAACCACGTCTGAACTCACGTCCAAGTGCTACAGGCCAGGGGACTCTTCACCAATGGCCCTGAGCGCAATGGGAAATAAACAGCAAATAAAATAGCAAACAAACCCTGGGTTTTGCAGCTTCCTTGAAATACCAGAGGAAAAGGACAAAGTGAATGTGTATCTGAATGTGTAAGTTATTTCTTTGAAATAGAAGCCTAAAAAGGAACAGCTTTATTTAAAGCTGGTAAACCAGCAGAATTAAAACGGCACTAAAGCAGACCAAGGACAGGTTACTATGTGCTAACAGTCTCTAAGAGGGAGTTTTGATTGGCAGCTCCAATTTAAAATGCAGTTTACAAATCAGAGACTTAGAGGTGGGGGTTTAAATTCTGTACCTTTTTGGGTATTTTTACTTAATTACTTTGCCTTCTGAATGCCCTTCAAAAGCCTTACGTTCCCCACGCTGTGCTCGCACAGAGCTCTTACAGCACTATACTTGGGAAAAATACAGTAAATCCACTTTTAATCTCAATGGCTAAAGGTGTTGCTTTATGTTTATATCGCCACTATTTAATGATAAATATTTTCAGTGCTTCTGATAACCCGGGTGAGGGTAGATTGGTTTCCTTACCTTGTGCTATAAGGTGACTTGTATTGAAAAAGAGAGAACTCAGTGCTTTCCCAGTTCGGAGCCTGCTAGGAAAAGGCCCAAACCCCCCAACCTTCGCCAACCCCAAGAAAACCCTTTAAAAATGTTCTTAGATGAAAAAGAAATACTAACATTTGCTGAATTTTGTCTCAGCCCATTCACAGTAAAGCAGCCAAAAGAGTTTTTAACAGTAGCAAACGAATTGGTTTGGAAACCGAGATGCAAATGCGGGACTATACCCAAGGATTAGAGCAAAATCGGTGAAGAAAACGCAGTTTTAAAGCCCTTTGAGCAAGTATGGGAGGTTCTTTCTTGCAGAGCGTGGTATCCCCTGCACACCTGCAGGGTATCAGCTGCAATGATACTCGAGAGCTCACCTTTAATTTCCCAACATAATTAACACAGCTGTCAGCAGAGCTTGGGCAGGACTTTTCCACCTTCCTGATCACCCACCGCTCCTTCAAGAATGGACAAACGTCATATTGCTGTAATTTTAAATGTCTCATAGCACAGCACCTCCACTCTCACATCAGCAGTTTTAATTGCATGGATGTCTGTAATTATGTGAGTATAGCAAGGTACATGGTAAAAACAGAAAGAAAACTCTAAAGAGCTTAGCAGCTTTGCTTTTTTGGCATGTTTTGTTAAACACTCTCAGTCTAATTTCCTCATGTTTTTCAGCAGGAGAAAAATATTTAATACAAAGAATTTAATTTGCCCCTGATCTTCCACGGCTGCTGCGACAGAACCATGTGCAGTGGTGGAAATGGAATTGAGTGGGAGGGAAGATCACGAGCACATCGTACATCAGCATCAGTCACTTCCCTCCGGAGTGATGGAGCGGAACTGTCACCCGAACCCAGGTGAATCCAGTGGTGTCTGAGCAGAACAGACCCTTTTGTGAAGGGCTGGTGTGGTTTCTCCCTTTCCCTTTGTTGGGGACACACCTGAGTCAGACACCCAGGTTTTGGGACATTGAGGAAGAGGGTTTGGAAGCGTGTGAGCACCTCATCAGTCACCTCTTGGCTCAGCAGGAGTTCATCCCGGGGGCAGGATTTACACAAGAGCTGGGTAAAAACCTACAGAAAGAAAATAAAACGTAATTAAGCCTCTTGTTAAGGTTCTATTTGAGCGATTCTTGCTCGAATCCAGCATTTTGGGGCTCAGCGTGGCCCCAGGGGCTGGACAGGCTCTGTCATCCCCCAGGACCAGCTTTATTCCAACAATAACCAGCCCCCCAACAGCCGTTCCCCCTTTGCCCATTCTCACCTGACATTTCTCTTTCCTGCAGCCCCCCCGGCGGGTCCCAGCCTCTTCAGCCAAAGGAACCCGCGACTGGGTGACTTTTTAACCTGGCAGAAAATGATGGGTGTCCACAGGTCACCCCTCCCCGGCGCTGCTCCATAGATTGTTCTGAGCCAAGGGGAAGCCACAACAGCCCCATTGTCATCCCTGGGTCCCAGCTGAGGGCACTTCAGTACCTTTAAATAAATAAGAAAAGGCTCCAGCTTTCCTCTCAACATTTTAAAGAGGGATTGTCAACAGCAGCAAGGCTCTAAGGAAAGAAAAAAAGGCTAAAAATACCTTAATAAAAGCAAAACGCACACGGGAAGCGCAGATGGTGAGGGACAAGGGCACGAGCACAGGCTGCTTCTCCCCGCTATCAGCTTTATTTTTGTACTGAGGCTACGGCGAAGTTTCCTGCTAATAATTCTTCACCTGCAGATGCTGAATGAGCAGCTCATTGTGAAAACTCCATAGCTGAAAAGTTGGTACCGTGGGTTAACTGTAATTTGGTACATAGATCCCAGCCTGCGTTACAGTTTCATGACTATAACTCTTACAATCGCATTCTTGATACAAATATTGTTTTTTCCTTAATTCAAAATTATCTCACCTTTAATATTTTTCACTTATTTGTTGTTTTCTGGAAACATTCCTCAGTCTTTAAACCCAAAATGTCGAATCCAGGTATCTGAATAACAAACCATCTCTGTCCTTCATCCCAGCCCTCTGGTTTTCAGAGCAACTTTTTGATCAGCACAACTATTACCGACTACAAGGAGTCTCATCTCAAATTAACCTTCTTATTAACATAAGAAAGTAAGCAGGAGAAATGCTCAGCTGTCCCTTGGCTCTCACAATTTAAAGCGCAATAAAAGACCATTTACATTCCATTTTTATGTCACAAAGCTGGTAATCAGGTATTCGTGCCACTGTTGGGTTTTACGGAAGATAAAAAGCCCGGTGGTTGCGAAGGCGGACACCCCGGCCCCCCGAGGGTTCACCGCTCTCCTCCTGTTCACAAGAACATATGGAGACAACTCTGGTTTTGATCGCTTGGTTCTAAAAGGGAAGAGAAGACGACGACCTCAAAAATCCTAACGAGTTCATACATGTGCACATCTTTACAGGAGCTGATTATCTGACATTGAAAGCAGAGCCCCTCAAAGCAGGAGAGGCGACGCAAACCCCGGTGACTCCAAGCCAGCTTTGTTTCGGGGCTGTTCCTCACAAAACAGCGAGTTCCACCCGTACCCCATTGGCTTCTGACCTGCGAATGGCCATGGAAAGATCAGCCCTGTTCTGATGCAGAGAAACCAGCCAAAGCTGTCACTTCCCCCATTTACTTGCAGAAAAATCTCTTCCGGAGGTCAACAGGTGAGTTTAGGAGGAGAAAAGCCCTGCCTAGCACTGGTTTGTGATAAACCAGGGAATTGGAGGCTTTGGCATGGGCTGTGAGGTTCAGACCTCGTGCAGGAGCCAGTTCCCACGTGGAGCTGGGGCAGGGGGACCGGGCGATAGCTTAAGGTGCTAAATTCGCTGATGAAACCAGGTTGAGAGCCAGCTTCGAGGCTGATCTGTCACCCTGTGCACGTACTTGAACTAGATCTATAGCCTGAATCTGCAGTAAGGTCACACAGGCAGAGACCCAGACAGGGACTGAAACATTTCAGTTTCCACGCAGGAATCGTCACAGCAATCAAACCGAACTGTGTAACCAGCTCACTGTGAGCACAGGGAGACACATCTCCCACCTTGGCTCTGTGTGTGTATCAGTGCAGAGCAAGGAGCAACTGATTCCCAGCTAATACTGGTATTAATAGAAAGACCAGTCACAGGGCAGGTACAGGGGTGGTCCTGGTACTGCCCTTCTGCAAGCCCTCCCGGTTCTCTTAGGAAGTCTTGCTCATTTTTGCAATTCACAGGTCTGGAGACATCAGAACAAGCAGCGGAGTCAAGGCTCAGCATGAGGATGCTCAAGATGCGCTGCAGTTCACGTCTGTGCTCTCTGGGCTCCGCTCCCTGGAGGAGCAGCACCGGCAGGACCGCAGCATCCCTGCACAGCTCCCAGCGAGAGACGAACATCCTGATAGTTAAGCTGCATTTTTTACCTTGAAAAGCAATTTGCAAACCCACAGAGCGATTCTGACAAGCCCCACTGAAAGCACGTGTACCGAGCTTGCACGAAAGATGCATTTACCCACCTGCCAGCCCTGAGATTCATGTCGGATGAATCTCCTTCCACTTCATCATCATCATGGCTCAAAATTGTCCTCCAACACAAGCCAGGCCTCACGTCTTCTTGCAGGAACTGTTACGGTTTTCAGAGCGTGCAGGCAGCGATATGTATGAAACCTCATCAGCCGTTGGTGGGTTTGGCTGAGAACATTGATTTGTGGTCCACAAACCTGCAGAGCTCAGGCTGGTACCCAAGCCCAGGTGCTGCGGGTATGACCAGAACCTGTGCTTCGCTCCCACTACTCCCACTAAAACCTTCGCTAAGGCTATTGGGAGAGACAAAAGATAAAAGACAAGCCCCCTAAGTCTTCTTTAAGCCCTTCTCCAAAAGTTTAGGCAGGAATGATTCTGGCTCTGAAACAGGGGACTGTACCTAGCACTACCACTCTCTCTTATCGCACTTTCCGGGTTAATATTTCAATGTGGATTGCTCTCGGTGGTACGCAGCTCCCAATTAACCTAGAGACTAATTAAAAAAAATGCATTTGTTTCCAAGTAGGCGTTAAAAACTTCGTAAGAGGGTAACAAATATACAAGAAAGGGAAGAGAACTAAAAGGCTTTGGTTGGAAAATTAAAGTTGTTCGCCATGGCTTGATGGCTTAATCAGTCGATCAATATTGTTCACAGGGCAGGCAGGGAGGGAGCCATGAGCTGTGATGAAAAATGCATGAGGGGACAAGGGAGACCTGGGAGTAGAAAATTAAAAAGCCAGCCTGTTACATTTGTCCAATATTGGCAGAGAAATTAAAGTGGTTTGGGGAGGGGTGCTGGGAGGGAAGAGGGGAGCCGGCTGCAATATGCACCGCGGATCTGCTGCGGGTTCCCTTCACGAGAGAAACTTTCACATTAATTAAGTTGCTTTCTTAGCGGAAAGATGGATTTTGTAACCTTTAGCACTTGCGAGTGCCACAGGCGCAGCAGGTGGGGTTGGCACGTGGGAAAATCAAATGGGATTTCTTCACATCGGGGAGGCGACAGAAGACGGCGTGTTCTGATTGGGGTGATACCGAGATGATACCAAACCGGCTGAAGCAACGCGCTTTTCCTGCAGTATTGGGTGAGATTAATATCTAAACAACTATAAACGACAGTGCAGCTCTGTAACACTTACAGCCTGAGCCACCGCTGTTCCTGCACGGAGATTTGTTTCCTTTACTCTGTTAAATCTGGCTGCAGCGGCAAACAGGTACCAGGGGCACTGTGGCTCTAGAAGATGCTCTGGAAGAGGTGAGAGCCAACCACGTTTTAGGGATCACGGTCTTTGCTTTAAACACATGAGAGATTTTAAAAGCTGTAACAAACTCCAACAACAAAAAGAAGGAAGGTTGCTCATCATGCAGTTAAGCTGCTTTTTGCTACCCATCCCAAAACGGATGCGCTCCCCAAAACGGAAATATTCCCACCTGTTGCACTGGAAGGTTGGCAGGGACAGAAATCACAGCCTCTCCAGGGCCTGGGCGAGGGGAGGTTTGTTCCTGCCGCGGTTTTCTGGGGAAGGAACGTGACAAACAGGTTCGCATTGCCCTTCTGTAAGACAATTATTTTCGCACCGAGGTACCTACCGTGAATTTTATGGCTCTCCATCAGGCTTGCCAATTACAGGTTTAAAATCTCAGGCTCAATTAACACACACTGGCTGATGCTGTTTTCTGCAACTAATTATCTCCAAGTGCCAAGACATGAATCCACATTTAATACTTTTGTGAACTTCAGGATTTGCTTTCTACACCATTATTTAAGTATAAACAGAATAGAGCAGACAGCAGTACCTAAAGCAGGTTGGATATCATATTATGACCTTTTTATTAACAGAAAAAAATGCTTACACTATCAGAAAGTCGGGCCTTCTAATTAGTACAGTAAAGGGATGGATACCAGAGCCACTTATTTACGAGGCTCTCTCATCGAAGATGCACACACCGTTCTGTCTTGGGTGATCTCTGCACCGAGGTGGCTACTTGGGTCAAATAACAGCATGACAAGTTTTCAGTAGATAATTCAACAGCAGCCGGACTTGGAAATGTCATTATCCCACTGCTATGGCCATGTTTCTGTTCGGTGATTGGGAATAATTAAAGATAAAAAGGTTGAAAAATCAGAATCACATTTCACTTACCAACATCCTCGGACAGATCTAGGTTCATTCTTCACACACGGTGCTGTGCCTCCAAAGGAAGTCATCAACATGTATGTTCTTTCAAGTTTCTCTTTAATACGAGCCGGTCTTGCAGGGATTTCCATACCCAGATGCCCTCACGGGCCGGAGCTGTTGTCTTCAGGAGCTCCATCTTCTATGTCACCAGCAGACACGGTCAATTTAGTACCGTGCAAGTACAGGGTGATACTCAACCTTCTCCATTTTTCAGTTCCCACAGCTGTGAACCATCCTATTTCATAAATGCTGTAGGTTAAATTAAAGTAGTGCTTGAAAAAAACCTCTGAGCACCTTATTTCAATCAGCTGCAGAAAAGCTGGGTCTGTCCCCTTCCAGCCCTGGTTTTTTGTCTCCTTCATCGCCCTTCTTTTTATCAAATGTGATTAATTTACTCAGGATTCCTTGCTGAAAACCAAGCTTTCCCACCACCAAAGCCTCCGAGAGGGGCGTCTTTTCTTTCCGCAATGGAAGTTTCTTACACAGGCAGATGGAACCTCAAAGATGAGTCCGCAGCACTAGACCTTAATGTCCATTGATTCGAAAACGAACTGCGTGACAAAGCTCCTGCACACCCTCCCTCACCAGCTCCCCAAAGCAGGATTATTGCCAAAGCTTTTGCAGGTTGTAAAGGAAACAACGCTGCTCGTGGGAGTGACGGTAGGGTTAATCAGATCGGCTACCAGGAGACAACAGAGATGTAAAGTCCTCAGGAAAATCCCAGAGAAGACACTTCACCCCCAGTCAGTGAACGTTGGACACCCCGGTCTTTGAGGGATGGAAAAATGCCTGAGACTCACTAGAGCTGAACATTCACAGAACCACAGAATCGACTGGGTTGGAGAAGACCTCAGAGCTCATCCAGTCCAACCCTTGGTCCAACTCCAGTCCATTGACCAGAGCATGGCACTAAGTGCCATGTGCAATCCATTCCCAGCGCCACGATCACTGGGAGGGATCCTCCCCTTCACCGCTGTGTCGCGTGTACATTTTAAATCATTTAGGAAACACGCTGCATGTGTCTGCACTGTGCTTTGGGGCTGAGTTATTTTACTGCTCTCTGTTCTAAACCATGACGAATTACTCACGCTGCCGCTGCTCATCACGCGTTTTCTAACCGCTTAATACATGCGGATCTTGCTAACATTTTTCATTACAATTTTAGTAAA
The DNA here is from genome assembly GCF_037038585.1 of Patagioenas fasciata. Taxonomy (NCBI): domain Eukaryota; kingdom Metazoa; phylum Chordata; class Aves; order Columbiformes; family Columbidae; genus Patagioenas; species Patagioenas fasciata. The sequence continues at coordinate 7,778,128 of NC_092539.1, forward strand.
GGGAAACATCTGTTTCCCTCCGCCTTCGAAAGTACATCGCATCTTCCAAGCTGCCACATGCCTTTGAAATTCCATGTTCAATCAACATCATAATCTCTCCCACAAAAGAAATCCCAGCACCCAGATAAGCAGCCTTGCACCACCCCCCCCATCACATCAGCGTGCATGGTTAAATGTTTGAAGATTTCTACAGAAAAGAGCCGCGTTGACAAATCCACACCAAACCCAAATAATGAAATAAATAGCACAAACTCTGGAATACAAAATTTATTTCAGGTTTAGAAAAGTCTTCAACATTGCAAATTCTGCAACAAAACACAAACTGTACACAGATATTTTCATTAAGGTTTAGAATAACGATTATTACTGTTGGGTCTCCCCAGATATGTAATTTTAGCTCAGAAGCACCAAGCGATCTCACACGGCTTCTTACCGTGTTCTTCAAAACACATCAGTTCTCAGGTGCACCTTGCACACCGACGGCTTTTAAATAGTCAAAACGCATCAGTGCAACCTCACTACTTAGTACAGGATGACAGGTTCAGAAATGGAACTACCAACCAGAACGACTACACCACCAGCTTGTTCGCCAACCAGCAGACTGTCGGCTCCTCGTGCCTCGGTGACTACTGCCGGCAAGTGTCATGAAAAGCTTCGAGCGTTCGGAAATCCCTCCAGGTGGGCGGCAAACCGTCCTGCAGGAACTTCCCGCAGCGCTGGCACGGAGCCTGGAACAGCTTTATGTAACTTCGTAACCAGGTCTACAACCAAAAGGGAGAGAAATTCAGAGAACTGCATGGGGACGTTCCCCTTTGTCATCATTCTTGTCAAACAGTGACAGCAAGGACAGAGAATGTACTTTGGCCAGGGCCCAGTGGGTGATTTTATAAACAGAAACATGCAGAAGATTACAAGGTCACTGTACAGCTGAATTCCCATCTTGTGCTTTTTTAGTCACTTAAGCAAATTTGTTAATAGAGATTCACGCTCTCCGAGCAGAGGTATTCACAGCTCAAGAACCACGATGGATGGCAAGTATTGTAATGCTTCTCATATATTTACTGGAATATAATTGTACTTGATGGGTGCCTTCTTCAACCAAATATTGGTTTGTCTCTTCCTATGACCATCTATCCCGCCCCGGCTGCAATCACACCGGGTCGGTCTGAACTCGGCATCGCTGAAGATGTAAGGACTTTCACAGCAAGCTAACGAACTTCCTCTCTAATGCGATTTCAAGATCAATACTCGTTGGTCATAAAAATACTGTGCCATTTAAAATCTGATTACGCTGATAAATATATACGTGAAGGGCTAGTGCTGAGCAACACGGAGCAAGTTGGGTGCTCCTGGGGAAAGTTCTTGCCTCTAAAGTGGATTGTTCCCATCGTCACATATAGCAATGAGCACCACATAACCCCCAGCTCAAGGAGATACACAGCTAAACCCCACCTAGACCTGCAGATTGATACTGTGAAGGATGCACATGAATCTTGTCATTTAAAGTCCTATCGAATCACATCGATAAGAGAAAATTGTTCTCTGAAGAAGAGGTCAGCCGAGTTTATTGAAACAAATCCTTCCATCTTCATCAGAGCCTTCTCTATAGCAACCGAGCCTTTGGCCGTCAATAACTCTCCTCCGAAAGAACTAGATCTTCCTGGGTTTAGCAGTAAATATGGGGACAAGGGCAACAAAACACTACAAGCAAATTGCTGTTATTTACTTCAGCTTGGATGGGCTTTGCTCGCACTACAGAGAAATCGAACTTTCTGAACCATAACATGAGAATAGGTAAATGAAGTTAAATTGTGCACTTGAGACATCTGTAGACAGAAAAAAACCCCACAACATTCTTCACTCCCATCAGAAAATTAGGGGTTCGTGACATCCTGTCATGGTGATTGCACAACTGACATGTGAAAGGACCAACACATTGACACTCCTGGTGTACATCTGGCTTTGCTTTCTTAAGAGTTTCAGTAGTGTTGTATCAAATCAATAAGGCAGGTCCATGGCTTAAACAAACGTGTTACCCATTCTATTAAACATTAATTTTCAGAAACATGTTGAAGCATGGATTTGACCAGTAATAGTTGCTTTCACCTTTCAAAACCTATTATTAGAAGATGCACTCCCAGAGAAGAGACCTTTGCAAATCTCTCATCTTAGTGGCCTTTTTATTAAATAAACAAACCAGCACAGCAGGTAAAGGAGCCTCACTGGCCTGAAATTACAGAGTGGAAATGACAGATACAGAATAACCAAAGCTACCATACACACCTCAAGATTGCAAACGGCAGAATTAGATGTTTGTTTTCGTAAGTCTCAGTGACATTGCTCCAGGTGAAAGGGTAATGTAGCGGAAGGAAATGGAGCAAGAAGTCTGAAAAGCACAGAAAACGTTTCCCCGAAGCCTTTGGGAGACTGCAGCAGAGAGAACGGCAAGAGCCTCCACCGCCAAAATACAGTTTGGTGGAAGAATTCTGAATCATAACCCCTTGCTTTCCCCCTCTGATTAACCAGGCTGCTTGTATGCAACTTTATTTCAAAAATAAAATTCTAAATACAAGCAGAATTAAAGGTGATCAACTTAAATCTGCATATTGAGGTTCAGCAGTGTTTGATTAGTTATATCCAGCAATAAACCAGGGGAATACTTCAGTGAGCTTCTCCTTGATTCTCAACAGAACCTGAGAACCTGCTGGAGCACAGGGTGAGTCCGCACAGTTCCTTAGGAACAAAGTCTGGGCTGGAAGTGGCTACAGCAAAATGGGCTCATCCCAAACACGTTCCTCCCTCTCATCATTCTCCAGATAACTCACATCACTCCCATGCTGGACAGGTTAACAAAAAGGCAAAGAGTTTGGCTGAGAGAGTTTTTCCGCCTGTCTTTAGGGATGACCCAGAGCAGCTTTGCAAATAGGACTCATCAAGCAAATATCAAGACCTACGACAGAAGAAGTCAGCTCAGTCCTCCAACACCAATTATCCCAGGGTAATGAGAACAAGCTCTTCATCCTTGTCCAGGTACGAGATACAAGAAATTAGTGTAATCCTCTACTGTGCAGCTTATTTAAGCAGGTAGAAGCATGCTGAAGTCTATCTGGAAATCTCTATTTTCCAAGACACTTACCATGAAAGATCTGACCACCACATCTGGCATTTGAGGCAGCTGGTAGTGCAACAGAGCCGTGGTCGCATGATCCGTCACCTGCACCAGACAAAAGGAGAATACACCCTTAGAGATGCCGTGTCGCAGACCAAACAGTGTTAATCTGTAGGGAAGCAGTGTAAATTCCATGAGGATGTAGCAAATCGAGGATTACATGACCGTGAAGACATTCTCTAAGTAATTCTGGGTAGCTCTGGCCAGCGAGCTTCCATTCCCTCTGCCGAGTTCATTCAAGAGTGAGCTGAAGGAATTAGGATAAATAACTTTGTATGCACACAGTAAGATCAAACACAGCTCTGCAAGTTCAGAAAATATGATAAAACCTAATAGTGCTCAACAAAAGACAAAACGCTGTCAACAACCTTCCTAAATTAAATAGATCTGGAGGACTAACTTATAAGAATTACAAAAAACCTAAAGCTTTGGGGTTGGTGTGGTTTACTGCAAAAACAAACAAAGAGACGAATAAACAACCCCCCCAACCACAAAACAACCACACAAAACCACACCCACAAACCAAAAAACACCAAAACCCTCACCTAAAATAGGATAAAATACCCTGACTTGAAAATGCATTTTGACGAAAAAAATAAGAACACTCCTCTCCAGTTTTAATGGGGAAACTTAAAATAGTCCTAGTTCAGGTTGCTCACATTGAACAAACCGGAATGGAGGTCTCAGTTTCATTTCCTCTGAAACCAGGAATCAATCCACATGATTATGGTTTGTAAATACTCGCATTAGTAAAAGATTTCTGATAGAAAGCATTTTAATTTCCCAGATGGAGCCGTAACGAGATCTTAGAGCTGGGAATTAAAGCTAGACACAATACATATAAAAAATGTATAATAACAAGAGTGATTAAAGAAAAATCAGGAAAACAAACCAATGGTTTAATAGATTCCTATTTAAAAAAATCACTACTATTTTGAAATTACTCTGGAAGGGGCAGTTTCTGAACTGCTACGACACAATTCACTAACAGTTCCTAAATTATTAGCACAGTCAGCCGCTTGTTCCTGTCCTCAATTCTGGGTTTAATGTAGAAATTGTTGGCAAAAATCTTTGGGCTGGACTATTCCAGAACTCAGACAACACAACGAGAGCTCTTTCACTCCCTGTAACTTGTAAATCTATTAATGTTCCTCATCAGTAATATGAAAGCATTCAACAAGATACATGATTGTTAGTGATTAAAGCGTATTTTCTAATTTCAGCACAGAGAAGTAATGCTTGTCTATATATTTCCCAGGGCTTGTCTGTATGCTATGGTAAATTTTGAGTAAGATAGCATGAACTGAAATTACATTTGCTGTTCCCAGCTAACTCCACTTGCTCCTGATCCGTATTTAGTCTAATTCAGCAATGTAAGCTGTGCTGAAACACTCCAACTTTGGCTGGAGAAAGTGCTTGAAGTTATTTAGGGAGGTGAATCTGTAGATGTATTCCTGAATAGATCCGTGTATAGACAGGCTCTAATTCACACCACACAAACCTCCTCACCACATCAAACCAGTCTGTCCTGCACCGGAGCTGGGCTGAAGCTGTTTTACAATGTCGGGAGCAGCTCCTGCTCCCCGTGGTTGGTACCCGTGCCCGACCCCGACAGCAGCGCCGTTCGGTGCACACGGGATCCCGACATCGGGAACAGAAAACTGTGGGGACAGTGTGCATTCTGGTGAGTTAGCAAAAATAGTCACAAAATGGACCTCAGCCTGCTTGAGCCATTTATATTTAAAATAAATCAGAAAGGATGCGATTAACAGTGCGCTAATACCACTGCCTAACTCAAACCAGGCATTTCATTTAAATACACCTCATGTAACTTTTAGAAAGGACTGTAATCCAAGCCATGGTAGCTATGTGTATTATTTTCTTTTGAGATGGTGCTTTTATAGGATGGTACCAGCCATGTCAAAGACTAGAGAGTTCTGAAGATATTTATGAGCAGCCGCTCTCCTTCTGCTGTATTTCTACTTCTAACAAACTCTATTTCTTTTTTTCCTGAACAACAAAGTTGTTTTCTCTTGGCACTGAAGAAAGTTGCTTAGAAAAATACTGCTATTAACAAATTCAAATTGACTGGCCACTTTGGCGAAGTCGCACATATGTTGTTTCTATTGTAATGTAAAGCTAATGAGATGCCATGGGGAGATAAAAGCCATCCCAGCATTGCTAGAACACTAATAATGTTTTCTGAACAAAAAGGAGGTGATATCTACCATAAAAAAAAGCGCTGCTAAAGTGCTTCTAAAAAAAGATCAAAGTGGGTGTCAAATGTGAGGAAGAGTAGGGGAATGACCCCCCCAAAACCAGCAAACACCACCACGTGGAATAGAAAAGAGCTGGGCAAATGATGAACTGGCCGGTCCATGGGAGAGAGGGAAGGATTAAACCCCCCAGGATAACACAGATGATGAGAGAAAACACAAACTGTCCAAGATTAAAAGAGGAAAAAGAATCAATACCCAGCTCCACTAATGGCAATACGATTTCACAGCACAGCAAAGCAAAACAAACTGCATATGTGCCAGCTCGCTTAAAGGACACGCTTTTTCTTCCAGCCAAGTTGGAATCACAAACTAATTTATTCTGGGTTTAGGATGACATGGTGTACATTTCAGGGCTTTATTTTATTAACTTCACTTTTATTGCTCCACCTTACGTACTGCTGTCTAAGTTATTGGGCCCTTTCTAATGTCTCTCCCTGTTTCTATTCGGGAGCACATTCAGAAGAGCACACATTGATCGGGATAGCTGGATCCTGAAATAGATTTTCAAGTGATCTTGCAGAAAAGCTCAATATTTCACAATTCATATATCTAAAAGCCCTTGCACTTTTTATCAGAAAAAAAGCAAGACAAGGCCACAATTTTGCTAAATAAAACAGCTATTGTGTAACTGAACATGGTCCTGATTTGAGACAGAGCAAAAGAGACTTGAGTTACATGGGAACAAAAACATCTGCTAAAGAGACAGTCCTGGTCTGCTCCTCTAAACAAACCTCAGCTGTCTTGGGCTGTGTGAAACGATTCTCCTTTTGCAAGGCACGGTCTCGTTTCAAACCGAGCAAGAAAACTTCCCTTCTTGCTAACAGTTAATTATATTGCCTGATTTTTGTTCTTTCTCTTTTTCACATCCAAATTCAAGTTGCCTATAACCACGTACTTCTTAAACACAACTCTGATCCCTTGTCTAGGGCACCGTTATGTATCAGGAATACAAACCAGATTGATACTGGATCAAACCTTATCTGAATTTGCACGAAGTTGCAGTGAAATCCTAGGTCCTTGTCCCTCTTGGCGAACGCCGAGGACCCAGAAAGAGGAGGATTGTCTGGGTGCTGGTTCCGCCGCAAGAAAATCCCCAACACCCAGAACCCAAAATCCCTGTTATTTGACTCAACCAAACCAACCCCAGTCATTCCTCCTGCATTTCTTTACCCGCTCGACAGTGCTGCTCTGCTGAAATGTGCTTCCCAAAGGTGACGCATCCAACAAATGGCACCTGTCACACAGCATTCCCAAGGCTGAACATTCATCCCAAAAAGCATTCATTCTGCAATTCACAAGCTGAGAAAGCTGAACACGTGCTTCCTCTAACTGGAATAAAAGGCACAAAAGCAAGGACCTATGGTCCAGCTTTGCTCCACCACAGCCAAGGTATGTTCCACAGATATATCAAGCTATACCCGGTATAAAAAACTAAAACAGACAAAATATGAACATCACAGGACTAAATTACAGAAGCTGTCTGTCTCTTCTAGCATTTTACCTCGCTGACAGTAAATATGCTTTTCAAAAGTCAGTGCGAAACTTCCTTTAAGTGCCATAACTTTCCTGCCACTTACTTATTGGTTTATTCCCTCAAGTGCAGCACTGACAACTCCATCTCATATAAAGGGATTCTCTAAATCCCCTCAAAGTTTTTTTCAATTTTTTGTTTAAACCCTGCTAAGTTCATGGCCTTAACAGTCACCTGGAGCAATGAGCTCTGGAGGATGATCGCAGCACTGAAAAAAAAAAGGAAGTTATAAGTTATTTTATTAGTGTTTAGACCTTTTACAGGAAAACTGCACAAGCGCCTTTGTTCGCTTCCAAGGATTCCCATTATTCAACCTTCTCTCCAGAACACATTTGAGTCTCTCTGGAGGGAACCCGGCGCTTGAACGCGGTGCCCGAGAGGCGCTGGGAAGGATGATGGATGGCGCCCCTGCCAACGGGCACTGATGAACAACACACGAATCCTTCACGCACCTTTCCCCACTCCCAGCTCAGTAAAGCACTAGCAGACTTCTCCGAAGCGCAGGATTTATCAGTTGTCTTGAGAGCTCATAGAGCGCTTAAGTTTTTATTTCGCTCGTTCTGCTTATTTGGACTGGGTCATGGAGATTTTATTTCAAACAGAGCCAAGTACTGATCATGCAAAGGAGCGATGGCGCAGGTGACCCTGGGACAGTCCATCTCCTCTCCTTGAACAGACATCATCAATAGCCTAATATTTGTCTCATGCATGCATTCATCCCACGTGCGATTTTGTTCTGAGATTATTGACAAGAATACATCTTCATACATTACAATACTTATGTGCCCTTGTGGTGGTGAAAATCGTGCTCACGGTGGGATCACGCAGCTCACAAGCAGCTGCGTGGGCACAAATAGCTTCCCAAATTTAGGTTCAAATGTGCCTTGGGATGAAGTATATCAAGCCAAAACAAAACCAGCTTCTGACATGTTAAAATTCATAGACTGTTCAGGTAAAATTAAGAGCAGCACTCCAAGATTAGAATGAAATACATGGGTTTAACACCTATGCATATGTCTCAAACTGACCATATCACACAGCTGAAACAGCTACGCTGCTCTTAACTGAGGAGCTTGATAAATTAAACAGTTAATGTTTGACACCATCTCCCATTTTGATCCATTCAGAGTGGTTTCACTATTCTATATATTTGCCTGTTTTTAGAATGTAAAGTTGTGAATACCGCACCATTCTCTACAATATATATTTTTTAATCCTCTGCACAATGACCGGGAATTGCGCAGCCCTCATGTACGCTCTTCCTCCACCAATATTTAAGTCCCCAAATATTTCCTAATTTCCTGTTCCATTCCTCCTCTCGCACTGGTGGACCAAGCCATGCAAGGTGTTAAAATAAGGAGCTTTAAGATCAAAACAGTTGCCGCTCCTGCCGAGTTTAAATGTCAGACCAACACGGAAGCCTGAAAAATCTTTTCTTTGCTCCTTGTGCTTTTGCCCTTTCAGCTTTCCCTCTCTTATTTCCCAGCTCCATTCTCTGAATCTAACCCTGCTGGTGGATTCAATGCCTATAAAGCTTATTCACCCCAGGACCAGATTCAAGGAGTCTCCAGGGAACTTAGAAAATGACCGTACACTTTACGGGTAATGGGCCCTCCGGGAGCCGTCCCCCGTCAAATTATACACACTCGGGTATCCTGCTTAATAAGGAGGGGAGAGAAAAGGCTTGCTGACACAGCCAATGTTTGCAAACAAAAAGTCAGGACAAATTTAGCTTCGTTTGACAGGGTTGGTTTGAAGATCAGAGGTCTCTGGTCCTTCACCTGGCCAGTCGCACTGAGCCCTGTGAGGTCTGACAGGCCCGCGGCCACCCCAGCAGGCACCTCGTCAGCTCCAGGGGTTGTTATTTATCATTGAAGACACAGTTGGAGAGCTTGGTCCAGGTTTTAAAGAGAATCGGCCCTGCCCTTCAGAGGGGTGATGGGTTTTAGCATGGGCAAGGTGGGAGCGGATCCTCAGCCGTGTTTTTCCATGCGAAACGTGTTTCAGGAACATCCAGACGTGCTCTGACACATTTACTGATGATTTTTTAATGGCACGAAAACATCTGTTCTGAAGATCCTGCAGCACAGATCCTACGCTAGTAACAGAGTGTAATAGTTTCTCTAATGCTATTTTATCTATTTATCTTGCTACTGCTACATCACTATTCCTGGGTATTACAAATGGCTACAAGTGCAGCTCCAGAGAATAAAGAGAAAATCAAACCGAGCACAGCACCACAGAGAAAAAACCTATGCTGAACCACAGCATTTTCTATCATCTGTTTGAAAACTTAACTCAGGTCCTAGCCTGAACTTCTTTAACTATCAGCTCAATAGTGCAGAATCTATCGATTACAAAGCACCACCGCCTTGCATTTTTATCACATTTTTCATGCAAGAATCGGAGAGCACTGTGCAACCGATTCAGCAACAGCTCTGTGAAGTCAGCAAGTATTATCCCAGCCTAAGGGATGTGGGAAACCCGTCCAAAGAGAGGTTGAGATGCCCAAGGTAACACAGCGACAAAGCTGGGAACAAAATGTATAAAACTGCTGTAAAAAATGCAGACAGCTGGTTACAGGGAACCCTTCCTCCTGCACTCCTTTCCTTCTGGTTTTGTGTGGTAAATATTAATGCATTTGGTATTATTTACAGAGAAGGAACTGGAGAACAGGAACTCAAAATTCAGGTTGCGTAATGTTATTTTAGAAAATGAGGACGACAATAAAGATTGTTATTCATGCACACAGGCAGCAGTAAGGGGGTTATTTCGTGTTTTCTCACTCTTTCACTTTTGGTCCAAAGGCTGTGAACTAGACCTGAAATTTACATATTTATGTTCCCTGAGTCCTTAACTTGGACTTCTAAACAAACTCTATATTTACTCTGTTATCTTGCATATAGAAAAATAAAATTATACGATCAAAACCTCATAATTTATTATCATTTAGCACAAATTATGGCAATCTGACTTAACCCTTCTAAATTATTCCAAATCAAAACACCCAGGAAGACTACGTTATGCCCAAATGGACTAAGAACCAAGTGCACACATGGGGGAATTCAGATGATGCACTTAGAGAACTTTGAATTTACTCCATTGCAAGAAAATCTTTAGAGCACCATGATAAACAAGTTAAGATATACACTGGTTTACTTCCTGCTGGTTTACCCTACTTGACACTAAATATTTTTGAAGAGCAAGGAAAAACAGAAAGAATAGTTAATCCACTAATCTCAGGGGTAAAGAATGAAATGCAGCAAAACTCTGCTTTAATGGTAGGCAGAGGGGAGCACAAGCACCCTCCCCAAACGCTGTCCTTTGATCTCCAGCAGGTTAATATCACAGGTCAAACGTCCTCCCTCCTGAGTGCATCTCAAACCTCAGAAGGAAGATGCACAACTAGAGCCAATATGCCCCACTTTTGACCCCTGCTTTTGTGCCCTTTGGAGTCCATGACCCCCATTTGTTACACGAAGTACAAAAGCAGATGAAAGGAACCCGGAGCTCAAGCTGGAGACTCAAGCTCCTTGAACTGTGGCTGGAAGGTAAGGAAAGTGGAATTTAAACCCAGATCAGTCTGAACTTAGAGCATTTTGACAAGAAGGCTTCAAAGAAAAATCTTCTCTTCCCTACCTGAAAATAGCAAGATATAGATCTTTCCAAAATACACTTGAACCTCCTCAGTAATTTTATACTCATTGCTCACATTCATCGGGCTTTTTACACAATCCCAGAATGTCAGGGGTTGGAAGGGACCTGGAAAGCTCATCCAGTGCAATCCCCCCATGGAGCAGGAACACCCAGCTGAGGTTCCACAGGAAGGGGTCCAGGCGGGTTTGAATGTCTGCAGAGAAGGAGACTCCACAACCCCCCTGGGCAGCCTGGGCCAGGCTCTGCCACCCTCACCCCCAACAAGTTTCTTCTCAAAGTTAAGTGGAACCTCTCGTGTTCCAGTTTGAACCCATTGCCCCTTGTCCTGTCATTGGTTGTCACCGAGAAGAGCCTGGCTCCATCCTCCTGACACTCACCCTTTCTATATCTGCAAACATTAATGAGGTCACCCCTCAGTCTCCTCTTCTCCAGCTCCAGAGCCCCAGCTCCATCAGCCTTTCCTCACACGGGAGATGCTCCACTCCATCATCTTCTCAGTTTGGAAAGTGAGTTCAACCGATGTATTAAACTCAAGCCCCCAGGAAAGGGAGGGGAAACTAAACCCAACAAAAACCACAAAATGAAATCCAAATAAACCTGAAACAGTTCTTCCTCCCCTGAAAGATTTAAACCAGAGTACTTGACGATTCCTCATGAAATTTTAAGGCTGGAGTAGTATAATCTCCAATATTCTAAACCATGGACTGGAACTGTGATGGGAAATAAATCCAAATTAAATAACAGAGTTGATCGCCTTTTGTATTCATAGTTTTCCATCATTTCAGATTATTGTTTGTTATTTGCACGTTGTGATGACAAAGGAATAAAATCTGAATTCTTTTACATAAGGGCCCAGATATTTAATATAATTTCCATGTATCTACGCATTATGGAGAGAGAAATGACATGGGACTTACCTTCTGAAAAACTTGATAGTTGGATTTGGACCATATGTCAAGCTACAGTAGGAAAAAAAAGTTATATATTACTACATGTGATTATTGAGAAAAAGAAGTTAAGCAGTTGTTCAAATTAAAAAAGCAGGCAAACAGATCTATGGAGCCTTATTTCTCAGTTCGCTGTTTTGAGCCATTGCCTTTACTTGTTGCAATCGAAGAACAGGAATTAATGACCTACGATTTCCTTTGCATCGCAGTGAAGGATGAGCATAGTTAATCACAGTTGTAGTAAAAAGATTACATATACAGGACCTGTTGAATTAACACATTGTCTTTTAAAAAAAGCAAAATCTCCATTTGTATGGGGTTGTGGCTGATCTATGCAAATATTCATCAGCTCAGTCTGTTTCTAAAATGAGGGCATTTTTACTAAGTTTATGCTTGTCTTGTGTCTGAATAAGTGATTCAGTTACAAACGACACAAAGAGCGTTTAGCTGAATTAAGCCCAAGCAGTGGTCTACTGGGGCTAAATAAAGCATCCCTTAGGAAACTGCATTTACATTTGAAGACAAAAATCCCACTAAAAGAGATTTAAGGTCGCCGATAACTGCACAAATCCATGCCACGTATGTGAGCTCAACTATAGACAAACTAGAACAACAAAACTGAAATGAGTTTTATTAACCCCAGAAACCAGAAGGTAAGGGACACGTTAAACAATTTCAACCGACATGCTAATGCTTTTTTAGCCCAGCCCCGTGCAGTTTCTTGTGCTGTGTCACGGAAAAGCAGCAGCAAAAAATGAGGAGTTTCCATCAGTTCCAGCCTTGCAAACCACTTTTTTTTTTGCTACAGATCCCACCATACCAGACAATTCCATATGCACAAAACTTGTCATCTGAAGCAGATGCAGCTCTTCTAGCGCTTGATAACATGGTCAGACACACGCGTTCCCACCATGGGGTTTATCTCCTTTATTATGAAATACAACTTATTATTTCAACTCTGTCTTATGGTAATGCCCGTCAGTTCTACCTGAATTAACAAGTCTTCCAAAAGGCACAAAAATGAGAGTCTGAAATGAAGGAAATCACAGAATCCCAGAATGTCAGGGATTGGAAGGGACCTGGAAAGCTCATCCAGTGCAATCCCACCATGGAGCAGGAACACCCAGATGAAGTTAGGTAGGGAGGCAAAGCAGGTAGGGAGGGGGATTGCCCACGGCCCCGACCTGGAACCTGCTTCCAACCCTTGTCAACTTTCCAGTCCCCTACCTCTGCCCGACAGTGACAGATGGGGCTGTCTCAGGTCTTCTCCCTCTGCCCGACAGGGCAAGGGGTTCATCACCTTTTGGGGGTATCTCCCCAGAGCCTCTCCGAGTGGAACGCCAGGGAGTTACTCCACCAGTCCATTTCCTGAGGACCCCGATGGTCCTCAGCATCTCAATCTCCTCCTTAAGCTTCGCAACCATGTAGAGCAGACCTTGCACCTGCTCACCCCTCACCCAGGTGGGATGCTGCCATCGCCATCCAGCAGCAGGCTCTGGCACTCCCTGCAGCCAGAAACACGAACAGCCACGGCTCGGGGCAGACAGTCTGTGAGTTGCTACAGCCTTCTTCAGACAAGCTCACTTTCTGGTCCAGACCAAGGTCAGCAACAGTATGAGACAGCGGCAATAGGTGAGAGAGTCTAACTAGCAAAAGTGACAACCTCTACACCCCAGTGCACGAGTTACCACATGGCTAAAAAGGTTCAGAATGCACAAAGTTCCCACTTCTAAATACTGGCACAGAAGTGACACTTGAGTCCCCAAACCTCAATCTGTACAGGAGGTGACGTTAAAGACTGTAAAAAACAGTTCAGGACAGATTTTTCCTGGCTCAGTACCACTGACCTTGCCATGAGACCAAAGGCAGTTGATGTCTCGATGCCTTTTCCAGGTTGGACTAAGACAGAAATACCCCGAGGCATGAATCTCCAAACCTTTTTGCATTTACTGGCTCTTAGGGTGGGATCAAGAACCTGCGTGAACACCAACACCCTCATACTCTAGAGGCCATTTCAGCCTGGACTTGGACCTGAGCTTGATTTAATAACAGACCTGAGCCTGTTGGGAAGGAAGCATCGCGTTTCCATTTAGAAAAGCCTACATTCGAATATAAAAAATTAATGCATATTTTTAAAAAAATGTTTTCATGTAATTTAAGGCTTTCTTTGGCTGCAGACAGAGTTGCTATAATTGGAATGTATATATGGTTTTGCTAATCTCTAGTGATCAAACCGAGTACGCGATTCTCTCTAGTTAGACTCAAGATCTAAAAAAAAGTCCACTTCAGATGCTGCATTAAGATGAGTCCAACAGGTTCTGAATGTTCATTAGCAAGCGTGAAGACTGGAAAGCTGAAAAAGTAATGAATGTCGGTCTTACAGACGTGCTGTTATCCCAGTTCAAAAAAAAGAGAAAGAAAAAGCTACCGAACCCCCCAAACCACATGCATGCATCCTAAATGAATGCCCACCTTTCTCCCCCGAAACAGAGGATTAAGGCAGAGGCAGATTAAAGAATGCATCGTTATAGGTCTATTATTCTTCAACTTTTCACTTTCAATCAAGACACACATTTGTAACTAAAAAACTGCTGAAAGCACAATTTCAGGGCATCCTCTGCATGTGAATTAAACTGGGGCTTTTTTTCCCAATGCCCCACTCTCCCCACCCACCCCCGGCACAAGTAACAAGAGGCCATTTTCTGAAGGTCGTCTGAACGATTTCAAAGGCGATAACAAATCAGAATGTTCCCCGCATCTAATATCAAACAGGTCCGGTGCCAACACTTATTAGAGAAATCGGATTCAACCCCCCCGTCACCCAAACACACACACACATCCAGCTTTGAAGTGGAAAGAATGCAGGGATCAGAAATTACCCGAGAGACAGCTCTGCCTGTCTTTGAAGCTTTCCTTTGATACTACTATTTCTTTTCCTCTCTTACGCTAGGAGGCTAAAAGCTGCCTTTTCTTATTGATATGGGGTAATTAATGAAGCTATAGAATTAACATAACCCAAGTTCCTTAACGTGATAATTCAACAGAGACACTTATGTTTCTTTAGTTAAGTATAACGGATGCAAAAACAGGAATTTGGTTAGGCAGCAGTGTTAAGTACTCACTCTAAACATGTCCTGTCAAGGTGGTTCTTGGTCTCTGCATCCAAAGAAAAGCGTGGTATTATTCTGCCAAAAAATCCCAATCCATTTTGATTTTTATTGGCAGACTAGGGCTCCTAATGGCTCAGCTGACAATAAGGCTGCCCTGGAAGGGTGAGCTGCGTAGCTTCATTTATTCAGGCATCAGGACAACACTACTAATTAATTACTACCCATGGTTAAATTCCAGTGCACAATGAGTGTGTCAGAGTTTGAAATTAAGGGTGGCACGGTGCCATCACTAGAACCACGGGGCTAATTAAAATGCAGCAGTAAGTGGTGGAGGTAATGGGTTCATACGGTAAGCAAGAGAGACCACAGAGCGATCAGCGTCCGGAACCCACGACACGACAAAGCCTGCCAGATCTCACCCGGTGTTTTCACCAAATGTCACCAAAAACGTCCAAGTTATGTAGCTGGCAACCTGGCAATGACATATTCTGTGGGGTTTGTGAATAACTGAAGAGAGAAGTACATGAAGCACTTCAGAAACGAAATTATTCTTTGTCTGTATAAGCAAAGCATGAAAATAAAACCCTGGAATGTAGTATCCTATTTTAATCAGTGCAAGCTTAAGACTTCTATTTTTTCACCTTAATTTCAAAAGTATTTAAAGCTGTAAGAGGGAGTACGCAATTTAACTAGACTCCAGCACAGCAGAAACCACGTGAAGCTTCCACATGAACTACCAGGACGCCACCATGCGCCATTCCACAACTGGGAGAAACATCCACATTTGTTGTATTTCTATACTCGCCTGCCTAAGGGACCAGAGGACCACCAACACTTCTGCTGTTTGCACTCATCTCTTCCATTTTTATTTATTTATTCCCCAGTAATGTGGAATTTGCTAAACCAGTTGTACTTACAGAGGTGACGACTTCCCTGCTCTGCAAATCGCTGGTCTCTTCCATGCACAGTCCGTGTTTCACTTATGGTCCGTGTGACCATTCAGTCTCCCAATGATGGCCATTTCTTCTTTTGTTGAATAGACTTTCCTGCCCCAAATCTTGCTCTACCTGCAGAAATCCCCTCACTAAATCTCACTTTTGTTACTGAAAGGACCTCTTGCTCTGCGCAGCTCAGAGAATTACTCAACAGACTCTCATTTGGCTATTTCAGCGTAAAGAAGCACAACGATTTATCCAGTGTCCCTTCTTCAACAGAAAAGACAGGACCTTCAAAATTGTTGTATGGTATGATACCACCTAGTTAATCCCATCACTGCTGTTTGCAGGCATTAAATGCTTCCTAGGAATACACAAACTAACCTCCAAATCAGCAATGACACTCACTGGAAAAAAGACCATTTCCTACTGCGATCCTGAGTGTTCTCCCTGTTTCTGTTATTTAATAAAGAAGATACATGCTGATCTTCTCTTTTTTTTGTACTCTTCTGTATCTCTTCAGTGCATTTTTTCTCCCTATCGGGCTATAAAGTGAGAAGTGGAATAGTTTGGTGAAAGCTCACTGGAGTACTTTCCCAAAAGCATCTGTTGTGACAGCGAAGGAATTGGAATGGACTATGTTTGCAACTGACTGTAATCGCTCATTCCCAGCAGGCACAATAAGTAAAGCGAATCGTTGCAAGAGCACAATCTTATTCTTATTCTTCAATTACCAGTGTAGTTAATTAGTGAAAAAGAGGGAGCTCACTGTTTGTCAACATGTGCTCCAGTTGGCAAAACTAGCAAGCTACGCATTTATTCAATCTTCCAAGCCAAATTTACTCATGATTTAAGTGGCCACAACTCCAGTTCTACTTGAGTTAAACTAAATGTTCCAACTTACACCTAAAACACAGAGCTTCAGGTTTGTGAAAGCCCTGGGGTGGCCCAATGGAACAGCAAACTGCCACGGAATGGTTCGTGTAGCCTCGCGGGAGCAGTCACAGAGCGGAGCTTTGGACACAGAAAGCTAAACTGGTAGAAAACAGACTCCCTGCAGGCTGGCTTAAAGCAAGAAAATAAGCCAGGTGTTAGCATCGATGCTTTGGAGCAGCTGGACCGCTCCCCAGGGACAGTGGGCACAGGTTAGTGCCCTGTGGCCTTGGTGGGACCCGCCGTCCCCTCGCAAACGGTGACAGAGGAACGGCGTACGGCTCAAGAGAGGGTGAAGCTGGAGCTAAATACAAGCCCAGCGCCAGGTGCTGAGTTTCAGAACGGAACTCTTTTACTTAGCTTTTCAGCATATATAGCATTATTTTATTTCAAGGGAGCTTCAAAGGAAACTGGATTCATGAGAGGATACCCAAATGAAGGGTGACACGGGAATCCATCAAGCACTGTCAGTGCTCCTCAGGCAGACAATCATGTCACTTCCGAGCAGAATTTGGGGTGAACAGGGGCTGGCGCTCTAAGTCTGTATTTATATGCTAATATACAGGGATACGGTGCAGCTGCTCCTGCATATTTGAATAATGCAAATCAAAATCAGGCCGTTTTTGTTTTACTACTTCTTAGGCCAATCCCCTGCCCTTCGAGCCAGAATCTCTGTCTGGGAACACATCTGCAGTGTCTCCTTCAGCAGATCAGCTCCCGGCCTTTTCCAGGGAGCGGAGGCTCAGCCTCAGCGCCGCTGAACCCCGGGTCAGCACACAACGTGCTACAACACTTCTGAAAAGAAAAAAGTCTCACCTCATTATAACATGGCCTATGGGTGCCAAGTGCTCATCTTGATATAATGAACTTCTTATTTTAATAGGCTTCGTCATCAGAAGAGAAAGCTCCAGAGAGAAAACTACGTGAAACATGGAGGTATTTAGTACTGTTACTGGCAAAGGAGAGTGCTGGTGGATGTCTCGGAAAGAGAGACCGTTCCACCCCAAAAAGAGAAACAAACTGAGCTGCAGGCCGTCAGGCCCCATTAACATCTTGCGATGCGCTAAAGAGCCATAGGGAGTGTGTGCGGTCAGACGGAACTTGAGGGTTCAAGCAGGGTGAATTGTTCATAAAACAAATCGCTTGTGGAAACAGGTAACACTTGCTTTAACAGCTGCTGTTCTGCGCTATTACTGACAGGCAAATTCTTGAAGACAACCTACCGATGATCCTCACGGTTCCGTTTATCAAGCTGAGCACAAAACTAGCCCACGATTTCCCAATGGCTCTCGGTAAAGAGAAATCTGAACCTTGGGCTATTGATGTGCCGCTACACCGAAAAAATGTTTTCTCAGTAGACGTTATTAACGAGGCAACTGGGGTCTAAGGTGAGCAATTAGAAATTCAGGCGAGGGCTTCAGAGCTTAGAAAGAAGTCAGATATTTGGGTATGAAAAATCCATGATAAATTGAAACTGGAGCATCCTGCAAAACATCCACAGAGCCTTTTGACAGTTTCACGTTTCTGGCATCCTTGTGAGGGGATTCTTGTTCTCTGTTCTTTAAATACCAGGCAAAAATAAAACTGAATGTCGCTGGATATCCAATAACCTACCTTGCCATCTTCAGTGTGGACATTTTCGTTGTAGCCTTTTACTATTGTCCGGTCAATGAAGAGGCTCCGCATCACCACGATCACTTTTAATACTTTTCCTAAGGTAACCTGTGAAGAACAAGAGAAGGACAAAAATGAGCTGAAGGAGAGTCACAAGACCATCAAGTTAACGGCTTACGCTGATGCCATTTCAGTTTTCAATATTTTACAGATAGACCAAAAGAAAAGATCTAAAAGCACCGTGTGTGTTATGAGAAAGAGGGAGACCATAAAGTGCAGAACAAACAAACATTCATTTGCAACCGAAAATGTAAGAATTCACAGAATTCCCTTGTGTGGGCATGACACCACAACTCAATAACTTGTCGAAAACAACGAGCAAATGTGATTATTTTTTATGTATTTGATATTCTCCAATATAAAGTCCACTCGGAGAAAAATCATTTGAAAGACAAAGCGGAGTCTTCTAATGGCAGCATTTAAAAGCATGTCATGAGTTCAATGGAAAACATTTCAGGTCCAACAAAAACATGAAATTATTTAAAAGGAAACTACAGCTAAAAAGTAAGACCGTTGCATTTTCAAAGGTTTAATTTTCTTCTGTGAAAGTCGTAAAGTGTAAAGAATAAAACCAGTATAATAGAAAAAAAGAAACCCTAGTATCACAGGGTCAGTCAGAGTATAACAACAGAAATAAGCCTAAATTATATTATGGACAAAAATGCAATAATGAAAGCATTTTAATTGAAAAATCAATTTACATTTCAAAGATGAACTTGCACTTCAATATTGTTGAGATGTGTGTCTAACAAGAATTCTTTGTGTTTTGTTATACAGAGATTATTACGGAGTTTTTCCTCACCCACAAACGCATGAAACTGAGATAAAGAAAAGAAACAATTAGGTCATTTGAACATTTCCCAACCAGCAGCGGCTCATTTTCCACTGTCTGTGTTCCGATGTTTCCTCCAGTATAGACTAACACAGGCTAGAATAACTGTGTCTTTACTGTTAACCTCAGCAGAGCTACACCCAAAGAAACCAGTCAATGTGCACCTTCATTGATTTGTTACATGGTTCTCCTTCTTAACTCCTGCTAATGACTCCCACCTACCAACTTATTTCAGCACCAGTAACCTCAACCTGATGCTCACTAACCAAGAGACTAAAGGGCAAAGTGACTCTGAAGTGCCAAGATGCTTTTTCCCCCATGGAGGAAGATGGAACATCTGGCACATGGATCCCAGCTCAAAGCTGATGTGGAATATTTTCTGTCTCCATACACTTTAGTGGTTGCTCACTTCTTTGCTCTTCCCTTGCGTTCTGCATTCATGGCATCTGGCATTGCTGCCAGGTAGAAACAAAAATTGGATGAAATTGAACTAAAGCCTGTGTGGGATGTTCCTGAAAATCCCGAGAGCGAACAGCGGAATGTAACAAGCTGAAAAATCCCATGTTTGGCACTTCATCTTCCTTGAATATACTATACTATACTGGCCTCCAACCATCCAACAAGGTTTGCCTACGCAAATGCACCCAGGCAGTGTGGTCATACAAATAAACGATAACATACATTGCAGTTTTGCCCAGGTTAGTGCTCAGCTGTCTGAATTAGCTCTTCCAGTGCTCGGGTATTGACACAGAGAACTTTCCTATTTCGTGTCGCTGTTGTTTTGACACGAGACTCCTGTAGGTTTTACATCGGCCGGAAGAGAGATCGGGACTTTCCGATAGTTCTTGCAGGTCTGTATCATTACTTATGTCTGACAGAAGCAGAAATTTTGTACAAAAGCATAGCTCAGAGAAATGATAGTTTATCATTTTAACAGCATGGAAAGAATGAGGCGAGTGGTACCAAGAATGAACAAAAACCTGTCACCAGACCGGAGGATGCTGTAGATTCGGAAGCCAAAAGTACGTTCCACAGCTATTTCCAGGGCAAAGCACGTTCTGTATTGTACACAATAAATGGGATACCCTTTCTTTTTTCCTCTAATAATCAAGACTTGTAACTGTTTTCAGGACTTAATGTTTTTGTTCACCTCAACCATATTTTACAACGCATGTTTTCCAGCAAACCATTTTCTTTCAATGCTCGCTCCACTTAGCTGACCGGAGTCCATGTTCAGAAAATATCTACGTATGGAACATAATTTACACTTATAGTCACGCAACTGATCCCTAAAGACCGCCTGAAAGAAAGTAATAAAGAACTAATGGTTCTGGTAAAATGTAATTTGATGGTCCTACTCTGAGCTCCATTGGTCAGGTCTCTGCTTCTGGAGGTCAAGACTCACCCAGATGGCCCCTATATAACGGGCACTAAAACGTCCCTGCATTTCCACACATATCAACGGAAAGAAACTTTTGTTTTACAGAAAAAGATACTTTTCAATTGTGACAAAAAGGCAACAATTTCCTTTCTAAGCCAACTCCTCCTATTAAATTTCAACTCCTTCTGTCGATATCTTGTTAAGATAGCGCTTGGCTTTTTAATATTTTGCCTGAAGGATATATGCCAACCCGGCCTTGATGTAGAAAATTTTAATTCAAATCAATACATGTGCAAGGTCACTTTAAAATTCAATTAATATGAATGAAAAAATATGCCCCACAGTTCTGCGAGCTGAAAATGGAACAGTTGCAAGTTAAATACTTCTGTAGCTTCTGTTTCGGTCTGTGTAATAACAATGTACTTCTAACTGCCTTTTAACTAAAGTATACTCAATTCAGACAGTTGAGTTATTCATAAATCCCCTGCTTCCCAAAATGGCAAGCTCCAGAAGAAGGTAGGACAGGCAGCTGATTGAAATCTGCAATATTATGCAGCTTTTCTGACAAAGATAGAGAAAATAAAAGTCTTCTTGAAATATCCCAGTTTTAAAAATATTTTGTCTATCACCGAGATAATTCTCAAAGACCATATGACAGACGCCGTGTGCCAAGAGAGGGGTGGGGGAACGCAATAAGCAGTGAGAATGGTTTAGATCATTTTTGTAAGTTCCCATTTAACATCACTTACAATTGGAAAAGTAATAGGTACCTCTGCAAATAAGTCAGAATGAGGGTCGAAATGAGTCTACTAAATGAAAATTAATTTACCATGCCAGAATTCCGCCTGGAGGAAACAGCCTGAAATCGCCCCCTTTAATTTTGCCTCCTCGCTGAAACTGGTACCCAATGAAAAGCATTAACAAACATTCTTTCTTCCAATTTATTTAAAAGTTTGATGCTAGGAAAATGTATGCTGATGAGACCCAGCTCCACCGCTTTGCAAAACCATCCCCAAAGCTCCAGATTCCCTCTCGGCATCCCAGGGACTTTGCTGCCGGTTGGAGCTGCAGCTGCTCTGCAATGCAGCGCGAAAAGGGAGAAAACCTTATTGCCAGTTAACACAGGTACCTCCCTGCTTCTATAGAAAGCAGCACAAGGTTGTATATGTTTCTTTTATTCTCCTTAGGAAACAATAAGGCAAGCTGTACATATTTTCAGCAAAAGGTCAGACACCTGTTTCTTGCCATATAGGCAGCCATAAGCTTGTCCTCCCACTCGTGTATCTTACTAATCAGTACAATGCCTAGAAATCATATATATATACATATACACACTGAAAAATAAGGTTTTGTATTAAAAATAAAGTTTAAAAAGCCACCCAGACTTTCAGCTAGTTCTTTTTTTCCCGATGGCTCATCTGCTGCTGGTACGAATGCTGCGCTTTCCCTCACACGCTCATTATTCTTTAATGATGCCTATTTGTAAATAGCAAGATAAGAAGCAATTAAGCCATTAGAGCCTAAATAAACAAACATAATAATTAGGTTCTTTACCAGGATTTCTTTTTTTATGTAAGGGCTGGAATTTACCTTTCATTAGTCTAACCTAATTGCAATAGTGCATGATAAAGAGTCAACATAAATGAAGGACTTTGAATGACTCTGCCATATTAAGGATGAGTCGGTGATCACCTCTCTCAGTAACAAGGCATATTCTCTTAATGAGGTGAACAAACTGGCACAGGATATTGTTCAAGGGTTAAAAACCATATTTTACCAGTGGCCAGTCACACTTAGGGAAGGGTCACCTCAGTCCAGCATTGCTACAGATGATGGAATGGATTCCATCTCATTTTCCATTCTAAATTATAGCACACCAGGGATTTTACAGGGATGAAAATGTAGAACATGTAATACATCTATGGGAATATCAACACAGACCTGGGAAAGTTTGGGACTGGGCCGCAGCCCTGGGGCACAGGAAGCCTGCAGAGGGAGTGAAGCTGAGGAAATGCCCCACAGGTCTTTCTCTACCTTTTCTGCTCTTGTTCACTATCCCATCAACAGATTCTTCCTCACCTTCCTCATTCTTACCTCACACAAGCAGAGAATAATTTACAATTTACTTGCCACCCCCTGCTCATATACTTTGCTGATCCAAGACATTCTTCCTCCACATGTCACAGAATCCCAGAATGTCAGGGGCTGAAGGGCCCTGGAAAGCTCATCCAGTGCAATCCCCCCATGGAGCAGGAACACCCAGCTGAGGTTCCACAGGAAGGTGTCCAGGCGCAACCAAGGCAGCTGTCAACCTTTACCGCTTCAACCAGCCCCTCCTTGTTAGTGAGGATGAGGTCCAGCAGTGCACCTCTCCTAGTCGGCTCCTCCACCCTTTGCATCACAAAGTTATCGTCAAGGCACTGGAGGAACCTCCTAGACTGTGGCCGCCCGAGCAGCCCTTCCAACAAACATCAGGGAAGTTAACAGCCCCACCACAACCAGGGCACCGTACCAAAGTGTCCAGATAATGCTTGTTTTATTCAGATACCATACTGTTTGCCTGGAATTAATTAACTATATAGACCACTTTTATCCTTGGACTGTTGATGTCACACATGCCGTTGCTTATTAAGGTATTTGATGCAGTGGTCTAGTTGTTATATTAAAACATCTTTAAACACAATCATTCCATTTACCAGAAATAAACATGTGTTCATCTTCGAAGGCACTGGTAAGCAGTGTCCATATTTCAATGATGTGCAAATGATTGGAAGAAGATGGGGAAGAAGGGGAAGGGAGTGAGATCCTTCGAACCTTCAGAATAGCTGGAGACTTTGCCAAAGAAAACATCTTCAGGAAAAAAGATCTAACGCGGAAAGTTTCAGCCCCAGAATGTACAATTACATGTGTCCATGGAAATCAATTTATGTCCTTGCCTGTAGGAGTGGGAATTTCATGGTCCAAGGCTCATCTGGTGTTTCAAGAGGAATAATTATTGGCCTGCTGGTCTGAATCTTCTGGCGAGTAACCTTTGTGTTGAGCTCAGTTCTCCCCAACCAGGGTACGACTTTCATAAAGCCGAGAACTTGGAAGCAAAGAGAAAAATAAACTGTTCCTGAGAGCATAAATGCTGTGTCTGGAAAGGTTGTTACCTCCCAGTCCTTTGAGGTTACTGCTTCCCCCAGACAATAGGGATTTTTCTTAATGCTTTAGATTTATACATAGCAATTGTACCTCATTAGTCTGGATTTATGCTACATAGACCAAACACATAAATAATTGAAACCTTTCAGGGCTGTGTGAAATCCTCAACTGATTCTAAAAGCAGTTTATCATGGTATTTCAAGGTGCTGTTTAATCCCAATCTTCACTAGTGATTTTTCAATTAATCTTTTAATCACGCTATGCATAAAAAAGGCTAAACATAGAATTGTATCAGCTTTAATAACAGCGTTATGCAAAATTCATTTGCAGCAGCAACAGAGGGGACTGTGGACTCCTTAAGGTTTTTGTGAGATTTTGTTGGTCAAATACAAGTTACAAACACTGGGTAAATATTTTTACAGATAACTGAATAGCTTTCTGTAATTTGAGCTGTTTCTTAAGCATAATGATATGTACAACTAACTTCCAGTTTGAAACATTCAGTCGTTTCCGCCAAACCAAAGCTCAAGGCAGGAATAATGATTTTTTTTCTTTCCAAGTTATTTTACAAATTCTTGATGATAAATTAATTTTATAAACTTACACCGATGCCTCCATTTTTAATAAAAATATGAAACATGTTTTTCTACAATTTTATTCATTCTCCATAAAATCAGACACATTTGCATTTCAACTTTCAAGCCTTGTTCCAAGCATTTTAAACAGTCTGATTGTATGGAAGTGGGCTGTATTAATTGCAAATAGGCTAGACATCTGTTCACTGAAGCTAGATACTTTCTTGTGTCTCATTGTTGTTTATCAGTGTTCTACATAAAATTGTTACTGTTTTTTGTTGGAAAAACAGATTCCGAAACGTATTATTTGCCCATGAAGAAAGGCCACCAAACTGGGGCTTGTTCCACAGACCCTGATCCCGAAGAACCGGGGGCAAGGAGGAGGAATTTGCTAACTGACCTGAAATGAGTATTGATGTCCCACTTGGTAGGAAACAATTTAATGCTAATCTTTTCAAATCAATCTCTTTTCTCCAAAATGCTTTAGCAGTGTAAATTCCTCATCCCAGTCTGGTGGTTCGTTCAGAAACTGGTGCACAGTCGGCACTGGATACAGGTGGGCAGATTCATGGTAGGGATGTGGGTCTGTTCACGTTCGGTGCCTCCAGCACCTCATTTTAGGCACATGTGATCAATATTCATTTAGGGATTTGCTGTCTTGGAGGTACCAGCTGGGTTTTGGTGTTTGATGGAGCCACTGGGATGTTTCAGGATCTCTGGTGGGAGCTGAATCTTGAGGAATGACTTCTGAGCTCATAGTGGGACGGTTGTGATGGAGGTGGCTTCAAGGTTTGTCTCTTTAGATTGAGAACCAGCATTTAAAAAGTATTAAGCCAACATTTGGAGTCATATTAGGGGCAGTCAACACGGCTTCACCAAGGGGAAGTCGTGCTTGACCAGTCTCATTGACTTTTATGAGGACATAACAAGATGGATGGATGATGGCAGAGCGGTGGACGTGATCTACCTTGACTTGAGTAAGGCATCTGACACAGCCTCCCACAGCATCCTCACAGCTGAACTGAGGGAGTGCGGTCTGGATGAGCGGGTAGTGAGGTGGACTGCGAACTGGCTGAAGGGAAGAAGCCAGAGAGTCGTGGTCAATGGGGCAGAGTCCAGTTGAGGCCTGGATCCAGTGCAGTGCCTCAGGGGTCAGTACTGGGCCTATATTATTCAATGTATTCATCAATGATTTGGACGAGGGAATAGAGTGACTGTCAGCAAGTTTGCTGGTGACACCAAGCTGGGAGGAGTGGCTGACACTGGAAGCTGTGCTGCCATCCAGAGACCTGGACAGGCTGGAGAGCTGGGCTGGCCCAGGCTGCCCAGGGGGGTTGTGGAGTCTCCTTCTCTGCAGACATTCAAACCCGCCTGGACACCTTCCTGTGGAACCTCAGCTGGGTGTTCCTGCTCCAGGGGGATTGCACTGGATGAGCTTTCCAGGTCCCTTCCCATCCCTGACATTCTGGGATTCTGTGGTGCTAAACCACAAGGGAGCAACTCCAGTTCTAACTTGGGATAAGTTCAGAGTGAGAAATCACCAGTGCTAAGAACCCTCCCTCCTTCTGGGGGAGGCGCCCATCCCGCAGCACCTTCCACAGAACGATTTGTGCCTGAAAACAGCAAAAGCTTTTGTAGCAGTTGGGGCCAGATGGAAAGTGCCATATTGGCAACATCAACTGAGACAGATGGGAAAGAGGGAAAACCTGCCTAAAAGAAAAAAAATGATACACCCATCCCACAGTCACGTACGAAAATACTTTATAAACAATCTTCTTGATCTCTGATCCAAGGAAAATATGCACATCACTGGTTCAGTACAGGGCTGCTGCCTTGTAGCAACAATAACGTCCTTGATTTCAAGAGCAACTGCAAAATGGAATTCACTAAGTTACTACTGCTTGTAAAAGGGGTTTCTTTTACAGTTATCACTCTTCCAACTTACCTTATTCATAACCAGATACATCCAAGATAATTTGCCTAATTTCCTAATTGTTCCTGAATCTTGAGAAGTGTCGTGTACATTCTGACCTCAAAAAGCCATTATTAGTGGAAGGCACTTTATACACAAAACATTGACGGGGTTTCAAAGTAAGGAAGTAAAACCAGACATTTTTCTATAGCGAAATAGTTAAATATGAAGTCAGCTTAAGAAGAAATACTAAAGCTTCCAAGACTTATAGCTTCTTAAGACAGCACTGATCAATTCAATTCTTTTCTGGAATATATTGTTCCACTCGGTGAATCCGACAATTGCAGATTAAATGTTTTAACGCCAGCTGTTTATTTTAACCTCTGACTCAGTTAATCTCTTGCAAATTTGGGGCTGTTCAAAGAAAGTTAATAATGGGATGCTAGACAGTTGATTAATTAAACATAATCACAGCTATACTTACTATAGAAGAATTAACAGAACCTCTGAGAAATACAGGCAAAAATCTAATCATAATAGTGTTTTACAGTTGGCGAACGCTAAAAACAATATAAAATCTAAGGAGCGATCCTATAGTTGACTTATGTTGACTCAACGATTTTGTTTTGACAAAGTATCTGATTTTCAGACTCATTTTACCATTTGCTTGGAAATAAGGAATATACTTACATGCACATTACACCCAAGTCTTTTGTAATAGCCTATGCAAGAAAGCTAAAAGTGGGGGGGAGTGCCATAAGAAATCTGAGCTGGAAAAGACAGATTTGGTCCCAGTTCCTCACCTGTGTATACAGTATATTTTCTACTTTTATTTAAAATTCGGCAAAAGACGCAACTTCTGCCTTTTGTTCTCCTAGAGGAGAATCAGCATCCAGCTGCAGACTCCACGTCCACGTTGTTGTCTTAGAGGAAAAGCTTTAGAGATTTCTCTCGCTCTAAGCACAACAGCTGCCTGTGAAAATTGATGTGAACAATAGGTTCTTGGGGAATGAAATCTTGCTTGGTCAGGCAGAAATAAGTGCAATGTATTGGACTTGTTTATCTCTAATCCAGCCTTTACTGTTCATTTACCTCAAAGGCAAATTCTTGGCTTCATCATATAGCAGAAATTCACTGACCCAAGAACAATTTGAACAAATTTAAATCATATTGTTTTCCTCTTTCTCGCTCCCACCAGTCTTTTCCTTCTTAATTATCATGATTAAGACTCATTCATCGCCAAGACAGCTGAAAAACACAGTGAATTTTGAGTTTGCACTCATATTTCTATGGTCATAACAATAAAAGGTAATAAATCCTTCTTCTAAAGATGGAATTGTTTCTATCACTCATTTGTCTACGAGCAAGAAAGATCACACATTGCTGTGATACATGAAGAACAGTATGATTCTGAATAAAAAAAATCATTAATAACCTGCATTTTAAGAACAGTAATTCAATCCCTTAGGAAACGCATCTCAACGGATTAAATGATCCAACTCACCAGAAGCATTGCCGAGGTTCCATTGGGCCGGGATAACTGGATAGACATTTCGGGGAACATCCTATCAATCCGACTGATCACGTCATCGACGTATCTACCAACCAAACCAAACCAACAGAATCAGCACACATGTTCCTCGCCACAGCCTCAGATTATAATTCCTTTTTAACAATGTCCACAGGACCTTCCGAAATTGATCTCTCTTTGGCATCTGCATATTCTTCATAACTGCATATAGGTGTAATTCAAAAATGTAACGATAAGAGGAAACAACCAAGGCTCTATGTAAGTTGTTTTGAAAATCACTTACTCTGCCCTTATAAACACGCGCTCAATTTTTAGACCAAATCTGTCAGCTGCAAACTCCTGCCATCATATTTCTACACTTCTGCCTCTGGAGGTCAAAGGATACATTATCAAAACTACTCTTCCAGGGTGGGAATTCATAGGTTGTCACCTCCTTACACTCTCTTTGATAAACTAAACAAATCTCCTCAAAGTCTTGATGCACTCAGGATGTTTTTCTGAATCTTTCCAATTTATTCAATGCACTGGTGACTCTAAAACAGGCACATCCCAGGGGTTTCTCTGGGGTGATCAAACACAGAGGTCAAATAGCACCCTTTCCGCTGGGTAAAATCCCTGTGTGCACGCAGACCACAGCGAGCCGGTCCACGTTTGCCTTGGTTCCCGATACTGTATAAAGAGACCCGTCAACAGAGAAGACTTCCTTTCGGTGACCTCGTTTCCCAAGACACGCTGCCCCATCCCATGGTTGTGTTTCGCATCCTCCAGTCATTCCTTTGGACACGTTAAAATGTACATTATTTGCTTTCACAGAGTTTATGCGACAGTCTGTACCACCTGTGCACCACTGCCGGTTCTGCTGACGTACGGGGTGCTACCGCCGGGCTACCATACGCATCTACAAACCCTAAAACCTGATCACAGATCCATGAATGAACTGATTGATAAAACTGTATTCATGCTAACACACTTACATGCTCTGAAAAAAAGATTTCGGAAAAATCAGTTGCCTCAGATTAACTGAAAAATCTAATTATTTCCCTTTATCCTGCTTAAATGGAGGTAAAAAATGTTTAATACTTCAAAGTTATTCAGTTCTAATCTTAGTTGCTAAAAAACACCCCAAAACCAATGAGGCACTATGCTCCAACTGCTATTCTGCAAGAGATTAAAAATCAACTGAAACAAATAAAATGAAATCCAGAAAGCTACACTTATGTGGCTGGTGAGGTCAGCCCACCTTTAAAATTAACAAAAGAATGGAATTAGTTATGACAATTTTGCATAAAATCTTAATCCACACTTCTAGTTGTGCAGAAAAGTTTTCCCATTCACTTGAGTGACTCATTAACAGCTCGTTTGCTGATAAGCAAAGTCAAAACATCCATAAGCCAAGAACTTCCCCAGCACAAAGAGGAGACGCGTTAAGACGGCGCTTTGGGATGAGTCAGTTCCACTCAACAGTGCACACCTAACTAATTTTAAACATTACTGAATCCCATACTCTTTTTTTTAATACAGCATGAGAGTTTATACCGTTCAGCAAATGCAATTACTCCAGGCTCACAGAATCCCAGAATGTCAGGGGTTGGAAGGGACCTGTAAAGCTCATCCAGTGCAATCCCCCCATGGAGCAGGAACACCCAGCTGAGGTTCCACAGGAAGGTGTCCAGGTGGGTTTGAATGTCTGCACAGAAGGAGACTTCACAACCCCCCTGAGCCCCTGGGCCAGGCTCTGCCACCCTCACCATGAAGAAGTTTCTTCGCAAATATAAGTGGAACCTTTTGTGTTCCAGTTTGAACCCATTACCCCTTGTCCTATCACTGGTTGTCACTGAGAAGAGCCTGGCTCCATCCTCCTGACACTCACCCTTTAGATATCTGTAAACATTAATGAGGTCACCCCTCAGTCTCCTCTTCTCCAGCTCCAGAGCCCCAGCTCCCTCAGCCTTTCCTCACACGGGAGATGCTCCACTCCCTTCAGCATCTTGGTGGCTGCGCTGGACTCTCTCCAGCAGTTCCCTGTCCTTCTGGAACTGAGGGGCCACAACTGGACACAATATTCCAGGTGTGGTCTCCCCAGGGCAGAGCAGAGGGGCAGGAGAACCTCTCTGACCTACTGACCACCCCCTTCTAACCCACCTTGGGTACCATTGGCCCTCCCGGCCACAAGGGCCCAGTGCTGGCTCCGCAGATAAACTGAGCTATCGCTTGTGCATGAATAGAGATGATCGACTGAGACCAGGCAAGGAGAGATTGTGCGTTTCTGGATCAGCATGTGGTTAGAAACACGATGCACACGATGATGCAGAATATTTCATAACTTCTGTTTTCTAGTTTTCCAAGCTTTGGGCAATAATAAGTTAACACCAATCAAAATACGCAGTTGCATAAAACAAGGGCTGCTTACACAATGACACAGTCTATCCGCATTAAAAAGGAGAATCCAAGTAATTTTAAATCATAGGAACAACAGTACGACTTGGGCATTTAATCTGCTTAGGCCCTTCTGAAAAATCCCAGGGAACACGCACATTTATTCTTCGAAAATGTGATCCAGGCTGGCTGGAGCTCACCAGTTCGTTCTTCAACTCTTTCCTACATCTGATTATTTTTTAAATGTAAAAATTGTTTTGACCGCATGCCTTAGAACTTGACTGAAACTCAACTGTCACCTTCTGCCACCTGAGTAGTATAAGGCAAACCAGAGGACTCACAGGGAACTCGTGAAGAGTCTTCCCTTTAAGTAAAACCACACATACAGCAAAACAGAAACTTTCTAATTCGTGATTAACCAGCTCCTGAAATCAAAGATGAATTCCCAAGACAATTTGGGCTTAGAAGCCTGCAAATTTGTACCACTCTTCATAAGTCAGTTGACAAAACCCACACACTTCAGGAAATGTAATGTTTGCCTTTGCAAGGCTCAGCAGCTCTATCAGGACCATCCACGCAGCTTGGTCATACTCAGTTCAGAGAACGTCAGAGAAAATCCAAGACCAATACGATAAAAGAGCATTGACGCACATATTCTCGTTTTGCCCCTTTGCCTTTTTTACAAGTAGACATCAGGGTTTCCTGAGGACTCATCAGAACAGAAGGGTTCTTCAAAGATGCATATATAATTACTAAATTAGCCTGACTACATGGCGGCCTCAAATATAAGATGACAAACAAGCCAAACTAAAGCAAAATTCTTCTCTAGATACGTCCTTCAGAGAGGACATCTGGTAAAACATCTTGCGAAGGCACGGATACGATAAATCAGATGCAGCAAAGTAAAAGTGTAACTGGTGATGACTTTAGAGCAAACCGAAGAACACATGATAAAGACAAGATAAAGTGTGGTCCTGAGGCTGCCTGGAAAGAGGGTCAGAGAAAAAGCTGCTGTCTGGAACTTATTTGACAGAACTGAAATACATTAATTTAGTGCCAAAATAAGCAGAGTCACAATTCACACATCTTCATCCAATCAGTTTTGGCTCAAAAAATATGATAGTTCCTATTTATGTTACCGAACTTTCTACAGTATCTCAGAGAAACGTAGCACTTAAGGATGGAGAAAAGTCTACTCTTGCTCTTTTCTTCTCTAGAACATCTATAAAATGCTCACATTTCCTTGACTCCAGTACTAAAATCTCCAGCTTGTTCTGACCAACTTCATCTCCAGCTCTCAGCTTCGTGCCAGGTTCTCCTGTCTCTAGTTGTTAACACTGTACTCTCGTCCTTTCTGAACAAACTGCTTCAGTGCTTTTTTCTTCTCTTTTCTCACCCAACTTCAAACTTCCTGTTGGGGGAAGACTCCAGCCAGGCTCCTCCTGGCTCCTCTTGTTTCCTTCTGTTCCCTTCTCATCTGCACACTAACTCATCCTCTGCTCCTCCTTCAAAGCCTCCGTTCCCGCTGTGAAATCTTTATTCATGATATGTTATAAAGGCAAAAAAAAAAAAAAAAGTTACTTTTTGCAAATAACTGACTGACTTCCAACTACCACGAAGCAAGTTGAGGGCAGAGGGGGCAAACCTGAGTCTCTCGAGCTATATGCAGTTCATCAGTCCTGGGGTACAACACATGATCAGCAGGAGGGAGTTCTGGCACTGGAGCGTCTTGGCAATATGAAGCCACAGGAGTGGGGAGAATAAAGCCAGAATGTGAGGATTGCAAGGAACAAAACTGCTAAGATACCTTGGACAAAGGTCTTAAGGAACAAATTTGCTAAGATTCATGCCCAGCTCACAGAATCCCAGAATGTCAGGGGTTGGAAGGACCTGGAAAGCTCATCCAGTGCAATCCCCCCATGGAGCAGGAACACCCAGCTGAGGTTCCACAGGAAGGTGTCCAGGCGGGTTTGAATGTCTGCAGAGAAGGAGACTCCACAACCTCCCTGGGCAGCCTGGGCCAGGCTCTGCCACCCTCACCAGGAAGAAGTTTCTTCTCATATTTAAGTGGAACCTCTTGTGTTCCAGTTTGAACCCATTACCCCTTGTCCTATCACTGGTTGTCACCGAGAAGAACCTGGTTCCATCCTCCTGACACTCACCCTTTCTATATCTGCAAACATGAATGAGGTCACCCCTCAGTCTCCTCTTCTCCAGCTCCAGAGCCCCAGCTCCCTCAGCCTTTCCTCACAGGGAGATGCTCCACTCCCTTCAGCATCTTTGTTGCCCTCCCCGTTGCCACCTCCTCCCTAACCTGCAGCGCAGAACTGAGACAACACTCATCCGAAAGATTCAACAGTAGCTCTACGTTTATTCTCACAAGTTAGCTTGTTTTCAACTTTCCTTGAGGTGTTATTTTGGTCATAGAGGAATTACATTTCATTATTGAGTAGATGCAAAAGATTTAGTTATGTGCTTAAATAGTCTAGAAGTGTTTACATATAAACACAGGGTGGTCTGTTTCAAAAGCATATGCACAGATCGCTGGATCGAACACTTCACCATCTGCACTGCTCGCTCACAAAAGGCCAAACCTGGTACGGCACTTGAGGATGAATGCGAAGCCGTTTGGACAGTTCTCCAGAAGCCAGCATAGAGTGTTCAGGGGTTGGGTTTACAAAGACATTTAGGAGCCCAGGGCTGCGATTCAACAACTTTCAGTCTTCGGCAGCAATTGTGCCAGAAGGCGCTGACACATCCCCTCCCGCGTGCTGCAGCCCCCTCAGCCGCGCTGTGCGGGGAGAGCCGGATCACACAGCTGAGACGCCTTGAAATTGAAAAAAGAAAGAGATATCGTCTTAAATCTAAACCGGTTTAATGATTCAGCTCCCTGTGCGGCTGCACACACCGTGTGCCAGCACAATTCCTGCTGGGACCGTGCATCACAGCCCAGGAATACTGTTCAGTGGGGTCATTCTACTACAATAATAAAATATTGTTTTACGGTTAAGCGTGTTACTTATCCAGTATTGTTTATACAGCAAACACAATCCTGAATCCTTCAGTGCTACTGTGAACCCATTGGTAAGCGACGGGGTGTAAACTTGCAGGGAAAGTCCTCAAAGGTACAAGCTGATGGTGATGCTACAAATGCTGAATCCTTATGAAATGCAAACCTTCCCCTGGATCAAACAGTCTCTGGACATCTGCACATTTAAGACGAATACGAACCCCTCTTTAATGCACTCTGAAAACAAACACGTTGTCAGCGCATAATTTGTTTTTTTAAGACAGAGCAAAAAGACATCTGCTCACAGTATCAAATTCTAGTGCACCACCTTAAAAAGTATAACTTTAATAAGGAAAACTTTAAGTTATTAAAAATAGACCCCTTGCAGTCAAATTCCCATAGATGTTTTCTTATATTGTTGAAATAGCTTTCTTTTCCCTTATGTGGAACGCACTTCAAAATGCCTTTAATTCACAGCAGTAATCAGGAGAGGAATATGGATATCAGAATGTGTGAAAGCTGGTTAACAAAATAAGCATGCATCTGCTTTACAGTCATCACCAGGATCTTGTCTGAGCCTGCTCCTAGTCTGTGCTTTATGGAAAACATCATTAACTCCTTGATACATACCTCGAGAGGAAAAACAGCCCTAACCACGTAATAGAATTTCAGCAGTAATACTTTACAGCACATATGTATTGTTTATATTTCCACTTCTTCATGAAACTAGATGTTGCTCCACAACCCAACAAGAAACGCTAACAACAGTAATTTTCAAGGGCCTGCATGAGAATCGGAAATATTACATCAGCATTTATCTACAGAGATGGTTCTTGAATCACTCGTAACTTGTCAAATAAATTGTGCCCCACCTATGTCCCTGCATTTGCACACACACATACATGTTTCCATACAGTGAAGCTCTAACAAAAGTCCTCAGGAAGACCTCAAACCAAGAGAACGAGCTGTCCACACTTAAATTCCTGAATTCAGTCGTCTGAAGCTAGAATTTGCAGAATCGC
The DNA here is from genome assembly GCF_037038585.1 of Patagioenas fasciata. Lineage (NCBI taxonomy): Eukaryota > Metazoa > Chordata > Aves > Columbiformes > Columbidae > Patagioenas > Patagioenas fasciata. The sequence continues at coordinate 7,812,146 of NC_092539.1, forward strand.
AGAATGTCAGGGGTTGGAAGGGACCTGGAAAGCTCATCCAGTGCAATCCCCCCATGGAGCAGGAACACCCAGCTGAGGTTCCACAGGAAGGTGTCCAGGCGGGTTTGAATGTCTGCAGAGAAGGAGACTCCACAACCTCCCTGGGCAGCCTGGGCCAGGCTCTGCCACCCTCACCATGAACAAGTTGCTTCTCAAATGTAAGTGGAACCTCTTGTGTTCCAGTTTGTACCCACTGCCCCTTGTCCTATCACTGGTTGTCACCAAGAAGAGCCTGGCTCCATCCTCCTGACACTCACCCTTTATATATCTGCAAACATGAATGAGGTCACCCCTCAGTCTCCTCTTCTCCAGCTCCAGAGCCCCAGCTCCCTCAACCTTTCCTCACACGGGAGATGCTCCACTCCCTTCAGCATCTTGGTGGCTGCACTGGACTCTCTCCAGCAGTTCCCTGTCCTTCTGGAACTGAGGGGCCACAACTGGACACAATATTCCAGGTGTGGTCTCCCCAGGGCAGAGCAGAGGGGCAGGAAAACCTCTCTGACCTACTGACCACCCCCTTCTAACCCACCCCAGGTACCATTGGCTTCCTGGCCACAAGGGAATTCAATATTTTATAACATGGTATTTTCAGCTCTGCTATCGAAGAGTTACTTCAATAGCAAAGTCTTCTCACTTTCTTTCTTTGTGCTTTATTTCTCCCCCAACAGAGCAGAAATTACAGTACTTACCTCCTTTTGTTAAAAGCAATAGATGATGCACGACACCTATTATGTGCTTTATACCTATCAAAAGCAGCAAGATTTTACCTTTGGTTGGAAAGACCGATGAATAGGAAACAGTATGTTTTGCACAGTTAGACCTTTTCATACACTAAGCTTGACCACATAACTAGCACTGCTGGAAGGAAAAGATCTTAGCGACCATGGTTTGTAACCACGCTAACATCTGAGAATACTTTGATAACAACAAAAATGCCTGAAGGAGCAAATTAGGCAAAAGTCCAAGCAGAAAAACCCCATCATAGACATGAAGGCATTAAAGAGTGTGACCTCTCTTTTTATTCGGTCCTCACACTGACGTATTACTACATTTCTAACTTTCCCCTTTAGAATTATGTTTTCCTTCTAGAAAAAGATGTTGGAATACATAGGATTAGGAAGCAAAGACTGAGGTTTTAGGCCTCACCAACAGACTTCAAGCAGCCACTTCAAGATCTAGTGCTTTATTAAAATTATAAATTATAGTAGAAACAGACAAGTCTTAATAGCACCAGTTCCAAGGGTACTTAGGATACTTGATATCAGCCTAAGATCAATTTGTTCTTCTGTAATTAAGAGGGAAGTAAAAGCGAAGAGAAAAGAAAACAAACACAAAACCAAACCAGTTGAGATGCTCTAACAAATAATTGATAACAAATAATTGCCTGCACAGCCCAGGGCAACGTATCACACAAACCTTTACCAAATGCCCATTTCAACTGTTGTGATCACCTACTTTAAGTTTTCTTGAGGGAATTTCATAATTAGTCCTGATTTTTCTCTTCAGGATTATGCTCTGACCAAGTATTTCAACTTGCCTGTGATACCAGAGAGATAAAATCGTCTATTTTAAATCTCAGAGGTCTATCAAAAGACTCCCTCAAGGTCACCTTTACACTCCAGTACAAAACCTGCATAATACAAGTACAATTAGACATTTATAAACTCAAGACCGTCCTGGAACAAACATTTTTGAGAGATATGCCCTTCAAAATATTATTTTCAGAGAAATACACTTTCATCACTTCCTCCTCCACCACGACAAGCTGTTCCGCAGGTTGGGATTTTTATAGGGCGCTGGGAAATTAATTGCGTGGCTTCCACTGGAAGTCGGTGTGGGGGAGGAGGGTTAATTCCCTTAAGCGAATTATCCGAAATAATTTCTCTTTAAACACCACCACCACTACCAGAAATAAAAAGCGGAGTCGGTGAAAGGGTTTATCACAGCACTTAGGCTGAGCTTGCCAAATCCACTCGAGGTGCCGCAGCAAAGCGACGGCAGAAATTCGCTGCACTTTTTTGGCCATTTTCCCGCTCTCGCCGCCAGGTTCTTTCCCCTCTGCCGCTCTCGGCCCTCGCTGGGGCGGCTCAGCGTGCGAGCACGGCGGAGATCACAAGGGCTGCACGTTCGCTGTGGCTTCCAGACGCCGCGGTCTCGGCTCTGCCCGTGTTCCTCTGCCGCGCGCATCAGGCGGAGCAGAGTTTAAAGCACTTTGGGGGGCTGAGAGCTGGACTGAAGCCAGAGCAGCACCGCGATGAGCAAATCCAGCTCTGCTCATCGCTTCACATCACCCACAGAGCTTCCCCGAAACATAAACCCAGCTTTTACGTCTAATATATCTACAGTAGAATAACCCCTTTAAAACTACGGTGTCCAGTGTTATCAGGGAGAAGCATTCAATCGATTAAAAAATAATGCAATTCTGTTTATGTAAGTACACTAACGGAGAAAACCGCCAAAGTGGAAAACAAGGAGGGAAGGTCTCCTCAGGTAAAGACAAACACGATTATTAACACTGCTGAGCTTTGTTCCTAGATACGTTTCCCTAATTCTGAGCATCTACTTCATGAATATCACACTCAGAACTTGTAAAAAGCAATTCTGCCAAGGAATGTCAAGTTGGTTACTCGAAATCAAGAAATTCCAAACTGCCAGATAATTTCTAATAGTAAATAGGTACAGATTAAGAAACAGGAGTCTCTATGCATTCACAGTCCTTAATTAAAAAAAAAAAAAAGACAAAAAGAAAGGAAGAAAAAAGAAGACAGGCTGCCCTCTGTAATGGGAACGAGTGGCACAAAATAATCCAGCACTAGATAATGGGTGCAAACTGGAACACAAGAGGTTCCACTTAAATATGAGAAGAAACTTCTTCATGGTGAGGATGGCAGAGCCTGGCCCAGGCTGCCCAGGGGGGTTGTGGAGTCTCCTTCTCTGCAGACATTCAAACCCGCCTGGACACCTTCCTGTGGAACCTCAGCTGGGTGTTCCTGCTCCATGGGGGGATTGCACTGGGTGAGCTTTCCAGGTCCCTTCCAACCCCTGACATTCTGGGATTCTGTGACAAGATGGGACCGCCCCATGATCAAAAGCCAGAACTCAGGCTCTGCAAACGGCACCTCAAAAGTTCTGTTACAGGAGGGACAACACAAGATTTCTTGTCGACTCTGAAGACAAACCCAGCCCGATCAACCTTTTCTAACGGGCAGCCCGTGTCTCGCCTGCCTGTCAGTGCCAGGGGCTCGCAGCAGGGAGTGGTTTATTATTCTAATAAGATGCTGGAATAAAGAGAGGGTCAGCTACGAATCACTGCCATGAGAAGATTTAATTAGACTTTTACACTGACTAGAGACATTCCCTGCACACAGACGAAATTTTAAATATGGAGAGAAATGACAGTGTGTTTCAAGGCAAGGTTATTTTGGGGTTTTTTGTTTTAAATTTACTGTTTATATTTTTCCTTTGCTTGACGTCGCTGTTCACATTCTACAGTCATACTCTTCAAGCTTAAAGGTTTGTTATGAAAGACAGTTCAATATAAAAACTATAGTCAAATCTTCTGGAGTATTGCACCCAAAAGTAAGCGCTGTGTTTTCCTAGGGAAGGGTCTGATGATAGCACACCCAAAAAAAAAACCAAAATAAAGGAAGAAAAATCTCTGTCTCATCAGAAAGTAAAAGCTACAGAATAGTTTGATATCAAATGCATGTACAATATAGACCTACGTATTATTGTAGTATGGTGTTAAATATACTGTATAAAGAATAGGACTCAGCTGTATTAACACACAGAACCGCAAACCGTATGTATGAGCAGACAGAACTTTCATTAAGAGTAACCTTATATCAAAGATTTTTCTAAAAGCAACCAGAGGAAAGTTGAAGTCAACCACGAGGGCCAGGGCTACTGCAGCTACTTCAATCGTCAGAAACCATTATCTCAAATTCATGCTGCTAACAGGATACAGGCTCACCTAGTAACATGCCAGCAAATCATATGATTAATTAGCTCACATGGAGCTACTGTGAACTAACCAGTTGAAGCTGATGCCCTACAGAAACAGATAAAATATTACCAAATGTTTTCTAGCACCTCAAAAGATCGTCCTGCAGTTCTATTCCCAAACATCAGTGAATTTGCAAATGTTCCAAGGGAGCTCTCCAGTCACGCTCAGTTCGCATTTGGTACTCACTGCACTGACACGCATTTCTCTATTTCACTCCTGTCTAATCATTTAATTACTCTTTGCTTTTTGCCTAATTGCAATCATCAGCTTTCTGTACATTCAAAACACAAACACAAAATATCAGGTTTGCTATGTAGCTCATTTACACCAGCATTTTAAGATGTGCAGAGAAGAACTTCAGCAGAAAGTATCTGAGACACTTCCAAAATGCAGATCTTTAAGATCCAGTATATACTTCCACCTTCACAGAATCCCAGAATGTCAGGGACTGGAAGGGCCCTGGAAAGCTCATCCAGTGCAATCCCCCCATGGAGCAGGAACACCCAGCTGAGGTTCCACAGGAAGGTGTCCAGGCGGGTTTGAATGTCTGCAGAGAAGGAGACTCCACAACCTCCCTGGGCAGCCTGGGCCAGGCTCTGACACCCTCACCATGAAAAAGTTGCTTCTCAAATATAAGTGGAATCTCTTGTGTTCCAGTTTGCACCCATTGCCCCTTGTCCTATCATTGGTTGTCACCGAGAAGAGCCTGGCTCCATCCTCCTGACACTCACCCTTTAGATATCTGTAAACATGAATGAGGTCACCCCTCAGTCTCTTCTTCTCCAGCTCCAGAGCCCCAGCTCCCTCAGCCTTTCCTCACACGGGAGATGCTCCACTCCCTTCAGCATCTTGGTGGCTGCGCTGGACTCTCTCCAGCAGTTCCCTGTCCTTCTGGAACTGAGGGGCCACAACTGGACACAAGATTCTAGGTGTGGTCTCCCCAGGGCAGAGCAGAGGGGCAGGAGAACCTCTCTGACCTACTGACCACCCCCTTCTAACCCACCCCAGGTACCATTGGCCTTCCTGGCCACAAGGGCCCAGTGCTGGCTCATGGTCACCCTGCTGACCCCAGGACCCCAGGTTCCTTTCCCCTACGCTGCTCTCTAATAGGTCATTCCCCAACTTATACTGGAACCTGGGGTTGTTCCTGCCCAGATTCAAGACTCTACACTTGCCCTTGTTATATGTCACTAAATTTTTCCCTGCCCAGCTCTCCAGCCTGCCCAGGTCTCTGATGGCAGCACTTTAATGAAGAAATTATTAATAACAGCAAACGTAAACAGTGGTTCACTTGCACCAGAGCTTGCTGGTGGAGGATGATGCCTAATACATAATAAAAATGAAATGGCTTAAATACATACACACATAGAAATAGATGATTCAACCACGGTACTGCAGACATGTAAAAATACACAGCAGGAGAGAAAGGGATATTACAACACTCAGGCTTCAACATCAGAATCTCTATCCCCATCAACGACTTAATAAAAAACAGAGGGAAAACAGCAATTGTGGATCAACGAAAAGAAATTAGTAGCAGCAGATAATATTTTTAGCTGTACTAACAAAAATTATAATTGATTTTCTGTCTGTGGTGTTAAAGTTGCTATCTTTGCACTGCAAATAAATTTTCATTTTAAAAGCATAATCACACGTTAGAACAGTTCTAACCGGCATTTTCTGCCAGCGAGCTCATTTCACAACTGGCACACAAGAGCCACCATTGCTCTGTCATGTCAAGAAATTCATTTCAGTTCCTTAGAAATACATAAGATTAGATAGCCTTAAATTTGCTTATCGTCTGTTATGCTGTAAAATCATTCAGCCAGGCAACATCACGGTTAATCGGATCGAGGTGTGACAAGAGAGCATCTTGGAACGGGAGGCTGGTCTAGATGAGCTCCCGATGTCTCTTCCAAGTCAATCTCCAACTAGAAATCAAAGAGATTTCAGCGTTGAGAGTCCGGAGCAGCCACTGCCAGAGCAGACTTTTCCATTAATGCCAGCTGGACTAGAAGGATACAAAAATGTGCAGCAGGCAGAGGGTTCGCAGAGGTGCTACCTGAAGAATAAACAGGCAGGAGAACAGCTGGAGGAATGGCAACCACGGAGGGCAACCAGCGAGCTCAGCGGACAGATCGCCCTTCAGTAACTGAAACACCAAATAACAATACACCTCAGCACTCTTTAGCTAATCAACTTAATGCAGTCTTTTCTTAACATTCAAAATTGAATCATACAAACGTTTAAAAGCAATAAAATGTTTAAACTTAGGTATTGTCTATAATAAAGGTGAAGTACCGTTAGACAGGACTATGATTCTTCAGCCCATGAGTCTGCCATGTAGCTGATTAGCCCCAAATTTAGATCCAAGTTTGATTTGTTTTCCAGCCCTTCACAAAAGGCTCTTTTGTGAGACCTGCCTGCAAGGCGCATACACATTTGTCATGAGCAAAAGCATCATCTTTGCTGAGCAAATGTCAAAATGCAAAAGCCAAAATGAAAGGAGGTTCTGCATGTAAAACAGGAGAGTAGAAAAGCCTGGGTTTTGGCTTGAGGGGAGCTCACTTTTGCAGTGCTATTTTGGACACAGACGTTAAATTCTGACTTAAAATACATCAAAACAGTAGGGTGTCTTTTGCCACTTTCAGAGCACATTTGATTTTAACTCCAAACACCGAATGCAACAATCAGCAAAAGAGCTCAACAATTTAGAGATTCAAGCAGTCTGACACAGACTGACAGGCTCCGGCCAAGATGCCGTGTAATTATTTCATGTGTCTGCACTTTGTCTTCCATCACTGCAATGAACACCTAAAGGCAGGAATACAAAGCATATAGAATAATCCATCACCGTTCATTTCTCACAATGAATGCTGACAGTGGATAGTTAGAGCTGCCCATTAGGTCTCACACGTAGGAATGATACGGTCACTCATTCTTCACAACGTGTCACTCCTCGGCTTTGAAATTCGTAAAAAATTAACTGGTCTGGAATAACTGACAATAAAAAGACAAGAAATCCAGGCTCTTCCTCTGGCTGAAAGCATATTCCTTATAGTTAATGCCTTCTCTTATCCCAGCTTTGTACAAATATTACTCGAGTCACTGTCAGCACTCCTGCACAGTTCACTATTAATATACTAGTTTTCAAAATGACATGCACAAACTACTGAGTGACACGGCCGAAATTACAAAGACAGCGCTGAGACTTCATTAGGTAAAGCCTGTACAACAAAGAGGAAGCGCTCTGCAGAATTAAACCCTCCGAATGAAAAAAAAGAGTAGAACAGCATCTATAAAGGGATGAAAACTGAGCCACTTCGCCCAGCAACACTTCGAAAGGTTGCATTTTATTTATTTTTTCCGCTGTCAGCTGGGAAAATGGGACAAGCAAAATAACTGTACAAAAATGCTTCAAACCATTACAAATGAAGGTTATGTTTAGAGGTAAACTCTATGAAGTAATCAGCTGGAAGTCGCTACCCAAGCTTTTTACATTGTACCCGTCCATAGGGCTCCTTGTAAACACATGAATACCCAGAGAATGCCCTAAAGTGAAATTAAAAAGTAATAACCGTTATTTTTAACATGAAGTAAAGAAAGCAGAGCAAAGCAGTTCTGCTGCTCTGTATCCTCTCTCGGTAGGAAGGACATTTAACTGTCCCCACGCTCCAAAGGGTGATGGGCGCTGTGACACGGTCAGGTCACCGTCCCCTGTGGTCCAGAGAATCCCAGAATGTCAGGGACTGGAAGGGACCTGGAAAGCTCATCCAGTGCAATCCCCCCATGGAGCAGGAACACCCAGCTGAGGTTCCACAGGAAGGTGTCCAGGCGGGTTTGAATGTCTGCACAGAAGGAGACTCCACAACCTCCCCGGGCAGCCTGGGCCAGGCTCTGCCACCCTCACCCGGAAGAAGTTTCTTTTCAAATTTAAGTGGAACCTCTTGTGTTCCAATTTGAACCCATTACCCTTTGTCCTATCATCGGTTGTCACTGAGAAGAGCCTGGCTCCATCCTCCTGACACTCACCCTTTCTATATCTGCAAACATGAATGAGTCCCCCCTCAGTCTCCTCTTCTCCAGCTCCAGAGCCCCAGCTCCCTCAGCCTTTCCTCACACGGGAGATGCTCCACTCCCTTCAGCATCTTTGTTGCCCTGCGCTGGACTCTCTGCAGCAGTTCCCTGTCCTTCTGGAACTGAGGGGCCCAGATGTGGAGACAATATTCCAGATGTGGACACAATATTCCAGGTGTGGTCTCCCCAGGGCAGAGCAGAGGGGCAGGAGAACCTCTCTGACCTACTGATCACCTCCTTCTAACCCACCCCAGTTACCATTGGCCTTCCTGGCCACAAGGGCCCAGTGCTCGCTCATGCTCATCCCGCTGTCCCCAGGACCCCCAGGTCCCTTTCCCCAACTTATACTGGAACCTGGGGTTGTTCCTACCCAGACGCAAGGCTCTACACTTGCCCTTGTTATATTGCATTAATTTTTTCCCTGCCCAACTCTCCAGCCTGTCCAGGTCTCTGGATGGCAGCACAGCTTCCAGTGTCACCAGCAAACCTGCTCCTCAGGACAGCCTTTGGCAGAGTAGACAGAGATAAAGAAGCCCTGGACCTTTACTGCTTCAACCAGACCCTCCTCGTTAGTGAGGTAAATCTCCACCTGTGGTTTGTTACCTTAGGAAAACTTTTCCTTTTTGTACAGTTACTGTTGAAACTACAGGGGCCTTTCTAATTGCCTTTATTTTCAGGCACAACTTAGGTTTCAAAGTTTTCTTACTGTGATACACCCGGAGCTTCCTTTTCTTTAACATTATAGATTTTGCATCTGAAAGTTTTTATCCCCCCTCACAGTGGAGCTGTTTAGTTTGTCTCTCAAATATATCTCTGATCTAATAATAGCTAAAGGTTACTTAGAATCTTGTAGAGGTACAGCAATACAGTCATTAATAAACACATTCACGATACGTTCGTATCACATTTCAGAATATTATTATGCAATAACGCTGTTCTTGCTAAGCCATCAGAATATAGGAGCCTCTCCCTCCACCTTATTGCAGTCCTGCTTTTTTGCTCGTCATCTTTGACAAGGGAATATACAAGCAATGCAGATGGAAACACTTGCTGGAACGCGCTTCTGAATTTGGCAAGTGGCAGTTTTCATTTATTCTTTTCAGATTGATCGTGTGCTGCAGAGTAAAGCAGCCTCTCATCCCCCTCTCCCAAACAGAAAAGCTAAAATAACCAAGCAAGTCAAAGCAATCATACGACAACATCACGGCTTTGATATCATTATTAAGTTCATACAAATTTCCTCTCTTATCTAGCTTGTTCTTCACTGTCTAATTAGTCCAACCACTGCTAGTGTTCCTTTTTTTTTCCTGACACAGAAACAAGCAGTTAAACTGGTATTTGCAGTCTTTAATTACACATTAAAAATCTTCATGCTTAACTTTTTTACTGAAAGAACGGGGATTCCCTACAGTGCAATATTAATGTTCTGCTCTAAATGCTGCAAGGGCATCTTCTAACAGACGGGACTGTGGAACAACTTTTAATTAATTGCCACCTTTTAATGGTGCGGTTCTCACACAAACATTACCTTTAAGGCAAACACACATCAAAGAGTTAGAAATTTGCTCTTTTATAGCAGAGCTGCAATCCCCAGTAACTCTGACACTCACTAAGGGCTCCACGCTGCTCGGATCTGTGCAGGAAAATGAACACGCAGATCAAGGCTGGTACGTGGGACACAGTGTCCAAAGGAATCACAGCGTTCTCATCTCCCGACCAGCGAGTGTCCCACTCATCTGCAGCAAAGGAGATGGGAATTACTTCAAATCACTCTGCTTGGTCATGCAGGGTTGCACATGGCACTGGGAACAATCCTATTTGCGGGATTAGTCTGTGGAATACAGCACCAAAACATGACCAGTGATCGGTCCCAGGTCTCCTTTGGGTAAGTTCGTTAATGGGGGTTGCACAACACGGACATTGGAGCAAAGGCTACGGGTCCATAACGCTCACACACGCTACTAAGTAAAGCTCTATACACTGCGAAGAAATTAAGAAACCTTAATTAACATGCACCTTCTTCCCACAGCAGTTGGTAAAAGTATTCGTCGCAAAGTGAATAAACAAACCAGATTTTTCCTCTGTGTCAAAATACATTGTAAAGTTTTACAACAAAACTAATGCGCATTTCGGTAGTTTACTGGGGATAAAGCGGCGTCCAAAATCCTTGTCTCTTGTACTTGTATGGATAGAAATTATTATCCCGTTAATGAATATGATAAGGAACATTTGGTTTTAGTCAAGTTTTGTTCTTTGGACAATCTGTGTTGATCAATGCCTGCTGGTTTGCTGTAATTACTTTGTAAGAAAATATGCAGCTGTATAGTACTTAATGGAATGAAATGAAATTTAGCATATAACTATAGCCAAAAAAGCATTGATCTAGCATAACAAAACAAAGAAGATTATTACAGAAACCCCTGCTGTCAGATATATCAACATTAGGAGATTAGATCAGGATTAAAATTTTTAAAAGAATTGTATTTCTAAAGATGCTCAGAACTGCAAAGGTGCTGACTCAGCCCTGAGTTACCGAGCATCACCAGACTCCAGAATGGCAAAAAACCACAAAAACCCAAAAAACTTCCACACAAAGTCAGGTTGTAGCCAAGCTGTGGCAATGCGCAGTGTACCCAGATGTCCACTAGAGCTTTGGGACACTGGGTCAGCTTCCATGGAAGCCACACTGTGATCCACCTACCAACTGTGGCAAAAGGGCACAGACGTGGGGACGCGGTTCCGCACGTCACACATGAGGGACCAAACCTGCTAAAAACCACAGAAGTCTATTACAGAACTGCTCCCTCTTACAGTGAAAGGGTCCAGTTTGGATCCTGCTCAACACCCCAAGTCACAAAGCTCTGCCTGGGGCTCCAACACTCCTACCGGTTGGTGATGAACATGAATGAAAATCCAAAAATCTATTAACATGGTGAGAGGGTTTCTCCTGTTGTTCGAATGTTGGTTTAATGCTGTCGTTGCGACCAAGTTTATAAGACAACTGGATTTATATTGCATTCCAGTATGCCATACAAAACCTAGGAATCAGAGATGCGGAAACGGGCTGTGGCCCCAGCATTGTCTGTTGTTAGCACTGAGTGCTACAGTTTATTTTTATCATCTACAAACTTGAAAAGCAGATCACATTTTTTCCTCAGATTTCAGATTCTCACTAAATCTGTGTTGGTTCGCTCTTCCAAATTGTCCCTAACGAAAGAAACCGCAGACATCCTTAATAAAGCACAGAAGAGGACAATCAACTGACCTCAAGAGCTCCACAGACCGAACAGGGAAAGAAAGAAGGGGGCAAAAAAGATAATAATCTGCTTGCCTTCTGTATTTTTGGTATCTAAACGGGTTACAAAACACAAGCGTGGTTCCAAAGTTGACATGATAGATCACCCAAGTGAACAGCAGCAACATGGAACAAATTAATGGCACCTTATTTTAAAATTTACCTCTTACAGTGAAATCAAAAGTTCAACTGAATTAACCCCTTCTCTCTCTTTTGGAGCAGAGCTTGGTAAAGTGTCTTTGGCTTCATATTGTAGATGACTGATCAATGTTACATCCCCGGTAAGTTATTGGATTCGTTCTCGTTGGAGTTGTCTAATAAAGTCCCTCATGAATCAAAACAGTACTTTGGATTTTTGTCTTTCCAGTTAAATTATATTGAGTGCGAAGCAGTAAACACCACATAACTAAAAGAGACAGATTGTTATTACATTTAACAGCAGACTGCTTTTCCCTCCTGGTATTTAAGCAAAACACACAAAAAGAGACAGGATAAAGCAATGACAAGCCCATCACGGCTCTGCGCCTGAGAACAGCCGGCCACAGAGATGAACAAACCGCTTGTCACTGCGGTTGACATGGGACATTAGGAAAAAATATATCTCTCTCTTAAAGCTTAGAATCATCTTTCATCCAAATGACATGGACTGGTTAACTCGCCTGTGTTACACTTGAAAACCAGAGAGAACACCCACGTGCACAGCTGTTCTCTTGGGAAAATTCAGTCCGAGAAAGTTAGGGATGTGTTATCATGTAATCTGTAATACAATACGGGTTGGATGATGGCAGACGCTTCCCCAGCTAAGCTGAGTGTCTGGACTATTGAAAAGAACAAGATCAGCTCCAAGTCATCTATTAAACATCACCACCAAGTTTACAGGTAACTTAAACCAGAATTTCTGATACTGTGGTGGTAACGTACTTCGTAGTGATCCAGACAACCAGATTTCTTTGCTTTCAGTGCTGGGGAAACACTGCAACCGGCACTAAAACAGCTTCACAAAACATCTGCAGAACAGGTGTTCACCAATTTACTAAAAATAAAAAGAAAACAGTACAACGATGTGATCCAAACGGTGCACAAGACACCAAATACAAAACCTAATGTTCAAACTATATCGTACAAGCAGCAAAGTAATTAAACCCATTCATGTAAACATTATCGTCTTACAATATAAAGAACTAGTTTTTAATCTTTTTTCTTCATTTAAAAAGGGATTAATTTGTGGAGCAAAAGGGTCACGTATTTCAGCAACATGTTCTTACACAGTTCCTGTTGCATGGTCTTGCTAAAGTCAAGCTAAAGAAATACCATAAGAAACTTAAACATGAACAGGGATATTAAATGAGATCCTTGTATTGAAAATTATTGGAAACTGATCTCTTCCTTATTAATACAATTCCCCACCATGTACAGAAAGATATCTCCATGTTCCAGAATGCAAACAGAGTTTTAATCTTTAATTATATTCTCAACCTCAGCTCTTCTGGAAAGAAGTACAGATGTGGGCCTGAGGATTATTGCTTTATTACATTATCATCTCAGTGGTATTTAATGAATATTGATACTTAATGCAGCTTTGCCAGTAGGGGGAAAGAAGAATTTTAGAACGGCACAAAGAACTCGTGAGGACTGTTCTCGAAACGGAAAATACGGCCACACACTTCGCTCTTCTGCTCTTGAATGCTGAGAAGAGGCCTAAACGTCCAAGTACAGCTCATAATACTGAAGGGGATTATTGCAATAACAACACTTGCATGTTAAATAACCCCATTCCCCACAGCCTGTAGAGCAGGTGTTAACTGGTACATCAGATTCTTGGTTTCAAAGTATGAATCCCTGGCTGGGCTTTCAGGCCTCTACAATGAGGACAGACTAGATAAGCATAATTTAAACATATGCTCTTAAAAAATACAATTGCGTGGTTCAACAGGGAACTGCTGGGTCTGCTCAAGTGGAAGAGGAGAGTTTGTAGATCATGGAAGGAGGGGCTGCCCACTTGGGGAGAATCTAAGGCTGTTGTCAGAGGGTGTAGGGAGGCAACTAGGAAAGCTAAAGCCTCCTTAGAATTCAACCTGGCGAGAGGGGTCAAGGACAACAGGAAGAACGTGGCAGAAACCTATGAAAACCTATGAAAATCACTGGCTTAGGCACGCTTTGCCATTATCTTTAGAATAATCTGCCTCTTTCTTTCATAATGAAAATCCCCGAACCTAAGAAGCAATTAGATGCTGTTTATAAAACAAAATGCTGAAATAAACCTTTCCTCCAAAAACTCTTGGCAAAGGCCTCATCAGGACTTTTCTTAACATGAAAATGATAAATTACACAAGTTAAGTTCCAAATAATTTATTCTGGCACACCTTATGACTGCGTGTATAGTGTTTATATACATGTATGTATACACACACACATACACACACCTTTCATTTAACTTAAAAATAGCACATATTTTTGAATACTACATCATAGTCGCTCCAAAGGATGGAGCAAGTATGGACTTCTTTTGAATATCTCCATCTTCTCCAAAAGAATCCAGATGGACTCTGAGAGCAGAGCAGAGATCTCCTGTATCTCACGAGTGGCAGAAACAACGCAGCCCTCCCGAGTCTCTGCTCAGCACTCTGTCCTCAAGTCCTTATTATCTCCTAAAAAACCCAATTATCTTCACAGCTTTCTGTTGTTCATTTATCTAGAACAATATTACGGGCAGCACTGTCTTTTTTTTTTAATAACAGAAAAGTAATTTTGCTGGTCTGCTCCTAGCAATAGAGTACAAATTCCCAGAGATTTTTACTCGCTCTATTGCAGTGTTTTCCCTGTCAGGTTAGGACATACATCAGAGCACAAGAGATTAACAAGACAAGTTGAAGAGCCCTGAAACAAAACACTGGACTGTCTTTTACTCAAGCCTCTCTGTTCATTGAGCCTAAAGTTGTCGAACGAGAACCAGAGACTTCCACTTGTTTATTGTTTGCAGTGTTTGCTCATTTCCCCAAACCCACAAATGTCACAACAAATGACCCTAAAAGGCCCCGCAGAGGGCAAGAGTCTCAGTACCTTTTGTGGTGAGCAAGTTCTTGTGCTGCCAATTTCCTTGCAGACAGAGAAGACAGATGATTAAGCTGGGAGTGCTGAGAAAGCCCCATGCAACAGAGCTATCAAAGTCATGAGGTTTTCAGCTGAGACCTCTAAAAAATTGCCATTAATACTAACGGACCCTCCTGTGTGCGCCAATGAACACAACTGCAGGAATACACTCAACACCTTTTCTTTCTTCTTCCTCACATCAGAGGGACTCGCATCCTTTCTTATGGTATTTATTTCCAAGCAGAAGAAGCCACCCTGGTTTTCAGGAGGGTTGCGTGTATCTGCTTTCCGAGGGACGGGGAAGGAGCTGACAGCTTTCAGCACTTCAGCAAACACTGCTTGGAGATTCTGGAACAGAAGGAAGGAGCCAGCAGCCAGATGAGAATGCATCTATTAGCAAGTACAGGGAGATGTCTTGTTAATACAAGACAGAAGAAGGGACAAAGCAGCAGAGAAAGAAGCCAGCAGTTACTCATTTTCTCATACAGATACATTTGGCTAGAAATGAGCCGCATATCAATCTAGTTTTCCATCCTGCACATTCAGGGCCGGGGAAAACCAATACTGAAAAGCAAAACTGAACACCAAAGGGTTGTCTTCAAAATTATTGGGCATTCTTAGAGGCCCTCAGATAACAAAAACATCCAGAAAATGAAAATTTTCCTGGTAGAGGTAGCGTAAGACAATTTTCTTTCAATTTTAAAAACACCTTTTTGATTCAAAATTGCTGCTGTTGTTTCAAAGATCTACTAGGACAGGGAACTGCAGGAGAGAGTCCAGCACAGGGCAACAAAGATGCTGAGCTGGGGCTCTGGAGCTGGAGAAGAGGAGACTGAGGGGTGACCTCATTCATGTTTACAGATATAGAAAGGGTGAGTGTCAGGAGGATGGAGCCAGGCTCTTCTCGGTGACAACCAATGATAGGACAAGGGACAATGGGTTCAAACTGGAACACAAAAGGTTTCACTTAAATTTGAGAAGAAACTTCTTCCTGGTGAGGGTGTCAGAGCCTGGCCCAGGCCGCCCAGGGAGGTTGTGGAGTCTCCTTCTCTGCAGACATTCAAACCCGCCTGGACACCTTCCTGTGGAACCTCAGCTGGGTGTTCCTGCTCCATGGGGATTGCACTGGATGAGCTTTCCAGGTCCCTTCCAACCCCTGACATTCTGGGATTCTGTGAATAAATCTCAGGTCACACCACAGCAGTAAAATCAGAGACATGGATGAGCAAGATAATTGCCATTGCCATTAAGAATGTAGCACACAATAGCAAAAGTTACCCATGCAGTTTCTTGAAGGAACAGGAACATAAATAAATGAATCAACAGATCAGTAACACGCTCACTAATGCTAACTTGAACTCAAATTAAGATATGTTTAATATCAAACTACTCATGTGCAAAATGTGCATAGAAATAAAGAGTTTTTAGAAGATCCTTTGTACAAACCATCCCCTATGTTACCTGCTGAGCAGCAGCGTTTCCTGCATTCCTTTGCTGGCTGAAAAGAATCACTGCAGTGTTGCTATTTGCTCCAACCTCCTGTCCTAAAATGACATTTTGGCACACCGTCGGTTTTAACTACTTCTGTTTAAGAAAAGCTCTAGATGATAGAGTTGCTCTGAACAAGATTTAATATATACTTGACTCACAGCACGCTGTTACTCAGCCCAAAGACTTGTCACTGAACTTCATTTAATCGCATACATCAAAGCAAAAAAAGAAAAGACAAAGGAATAGTTACCCCTTTCTTGACTAATCAATAAAGCTGAAATTTAAAACATCCCTGACTTGCCATGGGGAAATCAGTATGCAGTGTGCCCTGTCAAGGAGATACGCAGCTTTGCACCTGGCTATCTTCTTCTTTTGCATTTTAGAGAGAATGAAGCGAAAGAAAAAAAATCACAGCATGATTCATCATTATTTGCATGAAACTACAGCAAAATCGAGATATTGAAATCCATCTGCCATATTCTTTTTTTTTTTTGGTTATTATTAATACTTCTCACAAGCCTATTTTCATAAGTCTTTTTATCATCTTCTGCCCTGTGTTGGAGCCACGATGCTGAGCTCAACAGGTATTTGATTTGACTTAATACGACTATTATTCTCTTCTTAAGACACACCAAGGTAGAAAATAAGGACAAATATGGAAGGGTCAAAGAGGAGCCAGAGAGGAGGAAACAGGTGACAGCCAAAGGGCCAGCTCAGCATAAACATGTTTTCCCTGTGCATAACGCTGGGAGTGGTAATAAGATACTGAAACATAATTCAACTACCAGCTAAAGTTTAGTTACCACACTAAAATCTCATTCTATCTGCAAATTCTAGGTAAATGCACCATTGAAAGAGAAAACAACTGCAGATATACAATATTTTGAATAGTGTACATTATCTACCTCATGTTAAAGTTTATACAGCTGCAACTGTTTAAGTACAGATTTGCTTGCAAAGATAGAAGGTAGCTCCTTCTCAATATAGGAAATGTAGAAACCATTATTTGCAAACAAAACACAAAAAGACCAAACACAACATCAAAATATTTTAAGAGCTCTGAATAAGACCTATGACAACTGGTAGCGCAGTTACTCCAGGTTACAAACTTCTTGGATAAGTCCATTTTAAGCTCTGGATAAACCTGGTACCCCAATGATGGAAGAAAACTCATTAGCCAGTTTTGCACAACATACTCCTGTTCTTTCACAGATACAAGAGAAATAACACCTGGTTTTCCAACCTGTAGTTCTGCTAGAGCTGCCCTTCTAACCATTCTTCTCTGACACACCAGTAAAATAACAGAACATTCTATGGATTCTTGAATCAACAGCCCTTTAAAGTTAATACACAAGGGCTCTGTTGACTCTGATTTTTTCTTCATTTCTTATAAGGAAAAACCTCTAAAGTTCCTTTGATTCCTTCATCAACTTAGGCCTGTGGACTCTGGTGACAGAGACTTTTATTATCACAGGTATGAAGTTTATAGTAGCAGAGTGTTCATACATCAGTGACTCCTGTTCTGTGAAAACAAGCAGTTTCCACAAGCTACAAGGATGCTCAGTAAAATGAATAATTGCTTAGCACTTGATTTTCTACATAATAATCATTTTCTTATATGTAACTAAATATTTTAAGCTCTTTATTAATTTATAAGCTTAGTCGTGGACAACTCTTGTGTTTTTGGCATCGGTACAGAGCCTGCCTAAAGCGTTGATGCTCTGTGTCCTCAAACAGTTCCTAAGTGTCCTCATAATTGCTTGTCACCTGTAAAAGAGGTTTAGATCCTATGCAAAATTAACATATGGTGAACAGATGGACTCAGAACAGGCGTTTGTCGAGAAAGCACTCACACCAAAGACTTTTTGGCTTCAGGTTTCAGGACCTTCAGAGAAGTCCTGTTTGAAGCTCCAAGCCATGCTAATCAGGGAACATCATTCCTCAATGACAGCCTCGTGTTGCAAAAACTTCTATGACCCGCTACAAAGCAGAATCCTTGCAACTTTTCTGCTATGACAGTGCCTCCACAACAAAAAGAAACCCAAAATATTGTTTCCATAGCGTACTCTACCCACCCAACAAGAATAACTCCTCTTGTATGAAACAAAAAAGCAAGGGCGAAGCTGCTATTAGTATGATTGAACAGAGACAATAATTGCAGTAAAATGTTAAATAAAAACATCCCCCCCTCCCATGCAAAGTCTTGAAATGACTCCCTGACTTACTGCGGTGGCAAGACGAGCGTTGTTGGCTGGGCTTTCGGCCGGCGTTTCGCAGAAACCCCCATCTGGTTGGCAGAACGTTTCAGGGACTGCTGATTCAAAAGGCCAGATGCTAACCCGGCGTGGTACTGCAACTGGAAAACCAAAGGATATCTATTAAAATACACACCGCTGCAGTGCTCTGTCTGTGTCAGACCTCTGCTGTCTGTACCACCTGATTCAAATTCCAAGTTAATGTATGGTTTTTCATATGCATTGCTTCTTATACGGAAGATGATCTGAACAAAAGCATATTAAAAAAGACTGCGGTGAAATAGGTACTGCAAGGAAGTGATGTGATAGGGCAAGTAGGATGATGAATCACAGACTTCTTAAGTCCTAACTCTCCTGAAACTTGGGCTTGCTTTTAAATGTTAAGACTGTTTCTTCTCTCAAGGGATCCAGCATTCTTCCTTTTTGGAAGATAAGAGGGAAAAAGATGCAACCCTTTCACTGTACAAGCCAGCTTTTTAGAAACAACACTCATTTTTTTATTAAACATAAAACCAGAAAACATTCACAAAGTTTCTACCACTGTAAAGAAAAACGTAGCCTTTAAAATACCTGCTAGCGCATCTCCATAGCATTGCAACAGAAAGATTCACAGTCGGTAGCTTTCTCCTCCAACCTTTTATTTTCCTTGCCAAGGAAAGACCGATTTATGAAGGACACAACATGAATCTGCAAGATTTC
Source organism: Patagioenas fasciata (assembly GCF_037038585.1). Classification (NCBI taxonomy): domain Eukaryota; kingdom Metazoa; phylum Chordata; class Aves; order Columbiformes; family Columbidae; genus Patagioenas; species Patagioenas fasciata. Next base: position 7,831,098 of record NC_092539.1, read on the forward strand.
GAGCGCATCCCCACTGCTGGTGGGTTTAAGAACAGCTCCAGTGCTGTGTCTGGACTGAAACCAAGTGCAACAAGTGCTGAGCTCACCTCTACATACTTCCCATTTATTTTCTTAGTTCCTTATTTTCTGAAGAGAAGGGGTGAAAAAAGCACCAAAGATTCAGCATCAGACAAATGCAATCGCCTTCATTCTAGTCCCCACATTGATGTGTTCATTAAATTGTGTAAGGATTTGTTCTGAAAAAGGCAAAGTGTTTAATACGTTAACAACTCTAACCCCATGGTCTGCACTAAAAAAAGGCTATAGTTCGGAAACTAGGACTTATAAATGTTCAGAAAACAAAGTGGTCTTAGGCAAAGCTGTTCTGCAGGCTACTGATTGAAAATGAGAGAAGGGAAGCTTGGTAAAGTGATCTAGTTGAACATGGCTATTAAAAACGGGTGAAACTATCCCGTGAGTAAATTTGACTGGAATGTCAAGGCTCAGAGCATCCAAAAGGCTTTTGAGCAGGCTCCTGATCTACCCGGCTACTTTGCCTTGGGATCTTGGCCACAGCACAACGCGAACACACGTTGCCTCTCTAACGGGAAGGGAACCCCTGGGAAAAGGGGTTCATGCTGCCCCAACAGCTCCACTTAAACCAACGAATTTCGCTCAAATTTGCTTCTCTCTGACCGATTCCTGAAATGGAAAGGAAAAAAAATATAATCAATGCGAGCACTGGCCAGCACATGTTTGAAAGGTAACGTTTCAAAGTGTCAGGGGCTTAGTTTTCAATCTTCACCACCCGGATTTGCAGTGAGTGCAATATGCAGCGAATTAAAGGGAAAGACAGCGCTGGCAAAAGACCCCTCTGACTCCAGGAACACAGCTTTTCCTTTCTCTTCCGCCCTCCTACAGCCATTTTGTGCTGTGGACACCATTCCCTTCAGCTCCCTGCGCCGAATGACACTGACGGGGATTGCAGGTAAATAACGTTACCTGGACACTTGCTCAGGTAATCACAGGTGCTAATCACAGATGAAGTTTAAATGCAGTCTTTAAAAACGTTTCCTAACCTCCCGGTTACTCTGACATTTAGTGCTCAGGCATTAAAAAAAATAGGAATTAGAAGTAAATATATTCTAAAAAACAATTCTGTCCTTAGCTGACTCCCAGTGATTAAGCGATTTTTATTAATTATAAGTATTTCTTTACACTCTACCTCCGCTCCCAGGAATGCAGATCCAACTGTCAAAATCTATAAGGGCCATTAAATATTTACCAAACCATCCTTATAATGGGAGAAAAGGTCAAAGTTAATAAAACTGACAGGCAGCTTCTGTCCAACTTGATTTATACATTATTAAACTATCACACAGTGCATTGCACAGAACGCATTCCTTTTTGGGGGCAGAGGGGTGTTAACTGAAGAGATTGGGAAATTCTTCCTTAATCATTTGCTCCGAGGAGCAGAAACAAGACTGAAAATAGTGCCAAAGCAGCACCACTAGTGTCAAAATTACAGTCAGGAGATTCAGTGGTCCCGATGGATAATAAATGTGCCATTTGGTTCCTTGTTCCTCTTGCAAAAGGAACACTTTTGTGTGCCAGCATCGGCCACGGCAGCAAATCTCAGCTAAAACATCCCAATGCCCTCAACATTTTTGCTTACTAGCAAGCAAATGCTATTTTCCAACATACCATCTTCACCTTAGGAATCCACGTGAGATGTTTGGCCAAAGGATGTTACAGGTACTAAAAGGCTAATTCAGGGAAGCCGAGATGAGCCCAGGGGACGCAAACGCTTTAAGGGTTAATAAACGTTAATAAGCACACAGAAACCACATTTAGCTAAGGAAGTCCCTGATCCAGAGCCTGCTGATGGCTGGAGAAACCTTGGGAAACACCTTGTATCCGGGGTATCCTTAGAGCTGTTGCTGGAGACGAGACATGAGGCTCCAGGAGCCTTTGGGGTGAGCTGGTGCTTCAGTTGGTGTCTCCAGAGGGTGGCCGGGCAGGTCTGAGAGACCCAAGTTAGGCACTTGCGGATGGTCCCAAGTGTGTTCCAACCACCTTCCATCCACCACTGCCAACTGTGCCCATTTAAACCAGCAGGACTGTGCGCAGCAAGAGCTTTGTCCATCAAATACGCTAAATGTTCACTGAACGGGAATACCGGTGCAGCACCAGTGCTGAGCACTGTAAATCATTTCGTTATCAGCCGCTAAGGAATTCCCCATCATTCAGAGGCTTTATTACAACAAGCGCCCGCGTCTTTCAGCTTCGGGGAATTCCAACTGGTTTATGTGAAGCTAAGCTCTTTACTTCCTAATGAAATACCCCTCTGTAAAATTTCAACAAGATTGATCTTTTTTCTTCAATACATGCAGATAAAACATAAAATCTATCGCGGAAAACGAAGAAATGAGAAGCAACAACAACAACAACAACAAAAATCAATGTATAACACTTAGCAGCTAGGATATACACCAGTGCCAACTTCTACAGTTTTATGATGAGTCTCATGATAGCTGATATTTCTCTTAAAGCTGTGGTTCCAAGTAGATGTGTGAATTCCACATTTTAAAACCAAAAGAGATTCTAGTTCTCAAAGATGTAGCAAAAGTACTGAAAATAACACTTCAACGCAAAAACTTCACCTGAAGGTAAATAAAAAGGGAACCTGGATTGTTTTTAAATTTAATCATTTTTGAGATTCATTATTTTTCTATGTTAACGGCAACACGGTCTATATGTTCCAGAGGAACAGATTACCACTTATGTTTTACAGGTGCCATAACTCACATTTTCACAGTGTTCCTGAGTGTATGAAAACTACATTAATACATTAACCGTTCTCAATCATCCTCCCAAAGTGAAACACGTCCTACCAGAGGCAGCACTTTGGAGTTGCTTTTCTCACAGCTGTAATTGTAGGGAGGGCAATTTCTTCATTCATTTAAGATGTCTTTGGCTTTCACAGAATGTCAGGGGTTGGAAGGGACCTGGAAAGCTCATCCAGTGCAATCCCCCCATGGAGCAGGAACACCCAGCTGAGGTTCCACAGGAAGGTGTCCAGGTGGGTTTGAATGTCTGCAGAGAAGGAGACTCCACAACCTCCCTGGGCAGCCTGGGCCAGGCTCTGCCACCCTCACCCGGAAGAAGTTTCTTCTCAAATATAAGTGGAACCTTTTGTGTTCCAGTTTGAACCCATTACCCCTTGTCCTATCATTGGTTGTCACCAAGAAGAACCTGGCTCCATCCTCCTGACACTCACCCTTTCTATATCTCCAAACATTAATGAGGTCACCCCTCAGTCTCCTCTTCTCCAGCTCCCGAGCCCCAGCTCCCTCAGCCTTTCCTCACACGGGAGATGCTCCACTCCCTTCAGCATCTTTGTTGCCCTGAAACAATGCGGTTTTTTAACAGAAATGTACTGACCATATTGTGACAGGTAATATTTTGGCCCATGGGATGACTCTACAGTGTATGCTGTGAAACTCCAAACATGTACACAGTGCTCATTTAAAACTTTGAAAATTAAAGCTTCATCATTAGAATCACGCTGGGTCTGGAGGTCTTTGGTTTACATAATTCATGGGCTGGAGGTTTTGCATGTGCTGACTGCTGACCAAACAAGCCGTCACACTCCACTGCCTGACAAGGCCATTGAAAGATGCACAAATTGGTTGGGTAAGAAGGTACAAATCAGGGGAGGGGGGTGGGAAAGGCAAAGAAAAAGCAAAAAGCAGTCACTTGGAGCATTTACAATTGATCATGTCAACTCGCAGATGCACATTAAATTTACATTTTGCCATTATTTAAAGCTTTTAAAGCACCAATAGGTTTTCTTTAAGAAGTGAAATCAGAAGAACGACTTTTCTCTGCGATCACATTAATCTGTCGTGGTATTTTTTCCATTCTCATGTAAATACTTACAGACTGCATACATAAACAGAATAGCATTTTCTCAGATATAGGTAATATTACCAAAACGTTTCTTCCCAAGAAAAGGAGATTTACAGAAGTGGCTGACAGATACTTATCCACCATGGAATTCTCCAACTTGGTTGTAGTTCTGGTGAACACAGGCACATTTGCCTCCTTTTAAGATGCGCAGTACTTTGCCCCTCATCACTACATTATCTCTCCCTTGCAGCTAACAAGGGATTTGTCTATTATGATACAACTCCAGTCGTTCCTTTGAAAAGAGCAATGAGCAAGCAAGCAGGACACTCCCCCAGTTTCATCTCTGCAGACCAAAGTAGGCAAGAAAGAAATTATACTACCTTAATTGATATTTTTAAGCTTTTCTCAGATAATGAGGCCCGTTTGGAAATTCTCTTTTTCTCCAAATAATGTTTGATCATTTTAGGATAGCTGAATTCTTGACTTGGCCAAAACAGCATCAATAAAACAAAAGAACAGTCTCTGATTTATTTACTCATCGGTTTTCCTCTGTGGAACTGGGTTGCAGGCTTTTCAATTAATAGGAAAGCTAGACATTGTGCCTTTGCTTTAGTTTACAATTTAATTAGGACACTTTGTTCTGTTTTTTTTAAAAGCATTTATGCCCCCCAAACACTTTCCAGTTTACAGGAATATTTAATCAGCAACTACCTATCCTCAATGGGAACAAAGGCCACCCCCCTTCCCTTCTTCTTTAAATCCCTGTATAAAAGTTATTGCATCTTTCCTAAACACCCTGATCCGACTAAACTGTGAAACTAATGAGCTCGCACTTCTGCCAGAAGCCTCTGCCAGGGCTCTTATTTGCATCGCATGGAGATGTGCGGGGCCGCTGCCTCAGCCCGGTCCATAAAGCAGGAGACACGGAGCTTCCCGAGGACACCGACCTGCACGTCCCTGCTCGGGCAACCGGCTCTTCCCGGCGGTTTCTCCTCCTCCTTCCCAAGGGTAGGGAGTTAAAAAACAAGTTTAGACATTTACCTCTCTCTCTAAAAAGATACAATAGTAGGAAATGCATCGACACGTATCCCTGTTTCTTTCAACGTCTTGTCTTCGCCACATCTTTTATTCCATTGTCTTTGAATTCGTATTTTGGCTGAGAGCGCTGTTTTAATTAGTGTCGAATTTCAGCCTCGAAGTATGTTCTTCTCATACTTCTCTTTTGAAAACATTGAAGTTCTGCTGATGAATGACTGCATCAATGTTCCCTCACTCCAATACTGCTTGCAAGTCTTTGGCTTTTTACCATGCAGAGATAGCAAATCTGGTGGCGCTTTCTTCAAGGAATTGGTCAAAACTTCAGCATCTGCATCTTTGCTGCCAATAAAATTACCTGTGCTGTTCAAAGTCTCTGCAAAAGCCACTACTCCTGCAGGGATTTTTTTTAAGTATTCTGGAATCCATTTAATACTTACATACTCTTGCTTTTTGGATGATGTCAACACAAAGTGACACTACGCAGCCATCAGGCTCAGAGGTTTAAAAAGAACTAGTATTTCACACAGATTAAGAGGCAGAGTAATCACAATTTGAGGCTACCTTATTTACCTCTTCAGAAGAGTAACTGTATTTTATGCTTCAGATGTTTATAAATAGTTCCGGGTACTCTGAAGGGCTCGATCATATATATTTCCTGAAAGATAACTAAATGAACTGGCGTTTCGTTGGATATGCAGCTACAACCCAGACACATAACACAATCACGAAAAGCAGAGTAAAGTTATTACAGTGCGTTCTGCATCTAAATGGCAAAATAAAACCACGTGCAGTAACAAGCAGTATTTTTGAGTAACCCTGAGCTCAGGGGGAGTAGTTGGTACAAAGGTTGTCCCACCAACAGGGAAATGGTCTTAGTGTCACCCTATGTGATATATTCACACTTGTGTGTTCACTTAATGGATTTCATTAAAGTCTAAAGACCTAAGAAGTGCACTTGATCAGTATTTGACAGAAAAGCTGAATTCTTTTTCAACAAAAGTATTATCTTTACATACGACAAATAATCTGTAGCAAGGAAATTCAACATTGAAACTGCAGACTGAATAAGGACACAATTAGTGTCTTCCCCCCATGCTGTTGTGCCCCCTTAAACAGCCACCACAACTTTGACCTGAAGACATTGCTCTCACGCTAAAATTCATATTTTCTAAAGCCCTGGACTAAATCTTTGGTGTCAGGGGCTCAGGTGGCAGCTGTGCCAGGATAAAGAACGGCTGCTGCCTCCGTGACAGGGGATGCTCAGGTGCTTTGAAAAGAAATGTGAAGGTACTTGAAAACTGAGCGGTAGAATAAAGAGCTGCAATCAGCGACAGCACCACTCTTGGAATTCTCCAGCAGCCATGATTTGCAGCACTGTGGTTGGGCTTTACCACCAGAGCAAACAAACTACTTTTCAGACAAATAGAGAAATGAAGAGTCTTCTTCAATAAAACATCTACAGGGTGCGGTTTATGTAAAACCAACTAGTCCAGCTGCACCATCAGACTAAGAGCCCCAGCTCCCTCAGCCTTTCCTCACACAGGAGATGCTCCACTCCCTTCAGCATCTTGGTGGCTGCGCTGGACTCTCTCCAGCAGTTCCCTGTCCTTCTGGAACTGAGGGGCCACAACTGGACACAAGATTCCAGATGTGGTCTCCCCAGGGCAGAGCAGAGGGGCAGGAGAACCTCTCTGACCTACTGACCACCCCCTTCTAACCCACCCCAGGTACCACTGGCCTTCCTGGCCACAAGGGCCCAGTGCTGGCTCATGGTCACCCTGCTGTCCCCAAGACCCCCGGGTCCCTTTCCCCTACGCTGCTCTCTAATGTCTTTAGACTTCAAAGAGTTAAGTTATGGGTGCTTTTAGGAATGAAAAAAGAATCTATCAGGTTTGATTGATAAAAGTGTAGTTTTTAACTAAGACTGAAAAACTGAAGACTGGCAACATTTTTTTCTGAGAATAATATGCTTCCTCTGCTTTTTTCAGCACAGTGCACATAAATCAAAGAAATGTTAAAGAGGCCCATACATCACAAGCTGGCATTTCTAAACTATTTACAAAATCTGTAACAGTCAAGAGGATGGAAAATACCAAAGTGTGACCAGCAATGTTACTAAAAGGAAAAAAAAAAAAGCAGTTCTACCATCCCAACAGGGTTAAATAAGGTTGGAAACAACTCTTGATTGTAGGATTTAAGAACACTAAACCAAAACAATCCTGGGTTTCAAAAAGGAGAGAAGAGAGTGTATCATCCAAACCAGAGAGAAGGTGGATTTGAGCAACGCGCTTGTTCCACGATTACACACGTGGTTCTGAAAAGACATAAAGCAAGTGCTCTAATAAGGCTGGAAGTACGTACAAAGCAGGGCCGACCCCGCATCTGCAAAAAGCCGGCCCCAAAAGTATCACCAACTGCAGTGCTGAGTTGCGTACCCATCGCATTTTCACACCCCGACATCTAAGCACACAACAGACTGAGACAGATGAGGTTTTTCCTCAACAACTTTTACAAATGAGAATCTCAGCTCCTCCTCTGAAAGGAAAGACACGGATTATGGAAAGTTTATCTGTCCATCTGTTGAAGATGTCACACTCTGACTAAAGAGTGCAAAAAGCACAGAGATGTTTTACAACCAAATCCAAAACTTACAGTAGTCTGAAGCAGTGTAAAAGCCATATGCTTTGCAAAAACACCTCTTTCGCTACACATTTTTTTACCACAGCACAAAGAGTAACAGTTCTAAAGCTGCTGTAATCTTTATTTCTGAAAATAGATCCCATATTCTTAATCTCATCTGCCACGCTCTGGTATAAGCTAAGCGGTTGGAAACCAGAAAAGCAAGGAAATACTACGCTGTGCAACAAAGGCTTAAGAAGACAAACTTCATTGCAAGAGATTACCCTCAGTTTAGAGGTAAAGCAGCAGCTCAGAGAGCCCGGGGATGATGCTTGAACAGGATGATGCGCTGAACCAAAGGCAATGGCACATAAAGCAGTTTCACTGTTTTCTCTGTCGGTGTTGAAACTTCCAGTAGGATTATTTCACATGAAGCCCGGGGACCTCAGAAATGTCTTTAGGAGAAAAACAAATGGAATACATACTTCATATTATTTTCATGGGAGCTTATAATGTAATTAAGTCAATTACGCCACAAGATTAATAGCCTTTAAAATGCTTCCAGTCATTCATTACAGGCCTAATTAAAACTCCCTTTTGGTGTTAAGCCAGCGAGAAATATGAAAATACTTGCTAACTAACCGTATATAAGAATATACGGTATTATCTTTATCTTGCTGTTTGTTTCCATGTTCGCAATTCAGCGAGCAGTTTGGTTTGTTAAAAAAAAAATATAAAATACCAAAGACAACAAGAAAAATGGACAAGATGCCACTCAAGAGGCTTCAACACCTGCACCAGCATCTCAGCTCACCGGTTTATTGCCAGTTTTGCTGCCACAGTTAAGGGCTTCTACAATAGCAGATGCCTTTCCTCCCACACGTCAATTAATTTGCAAATGCACTCAGGTTGTAGAAATAATGAAGTGCTGACTGCTCGCTGCACTGGCAAGCTGTGCTGTCAGGAGGTGGATGCTGTGGGCGAGGTGCTGAAACGCGCTGCTGCCGTGTGCGCCAAAGGGAGGACGAGCCACATGGAACCCGCTCGGCAGCTAACGGGGCACATCCATTATTGCATTTACCCCTCTCTCACTGGAACCAAGAGGAAGAAATCCTCTCCAAAAGCTTTTTGTTGTATTTATCTAGGTATTTATAACACCATCTACAGGGAGATCTGAGCTTCTGTGCTGACCCAAGAATCATTTCATAGGAAAGTCGTGGTTTTTCACCTATTGCTACATTTACTAAAAAAAAATCGCATCAAAATCGTTCAAGTTACAAATGAAGAATTCAATATCTAGGAAATGCTTGAATTCATATTGCCAATGCAATCTAAACCAGCCTGCTTGTTCTCAGGATTCAGACTTTGATTACATGCTTCTTTCCAAAGGACCTCAAATTACCGCAGCCTGCAGGATCCCCTGGATGCAGAGCCATTTATTCAGCACCCGTTTTCATGCACAGATTGTTATTTACAGTATTTCACACGATGCCCACACTTATCTTCTCTGATGTCTTCCATTGTATTTTCCTGCTTATCTTGCTTCTTTACAAATACTGTTAAATTTACCTTCGTAAGTCATATTCTGCTCACACTGGCTGTGGATCAGAGGAATCTCAGGTTTTTAAGAACACGAGATGTTTTCACTATATTTGTAGTAGAGTTTCTATATGAGGTCACCCCTCAGTCTCCTCTTCTCCAGCTCCAGAGCCCCAGCTCCCTCAGCCTTTCCTCACACGGGAGATGCTCCACTCCCTTCAGCATCTTGGTGGCTGCGCTGGACTCTCTGCAGCAGTTCCCTGTCCTTCTGGAACTGAGGGGCCACAACTGGACACAAGATTCCAGGTGTGGTCTCCCCAGGGCAGAGCAGAGGGGCAGGAGAACCTCTCTGACCTACTGACCACCCCCTTCTAACCCACCCCGGGTACCATTGGCTTCCTGGCCACAAGGGCCCAGTGCTGGCTCATGCTCACCCTGCTGTCCCCAGGACCCCCAGGTCCCTTTCCCCTAGGCTGCTCTCTAATAGGTCATTCCCCAACTTATACTGGAACCCGGGGTTGTTCCTGCCCAGATTCAAGACTCTACACTTGTCCTTGTTATATTTCATTAAATTTTTCCCCGCCCAGCTCTCCAGCCTGTCCAGGTCTCTGATGGCAGCACAGCTTCCAGCGTCACCACTCCTCCCAGCTTGGTGTCATCAGCAAACTTGCTGACAGTCACTCTATTCCCTCATCCAAATCATTGATGAATACATTGAATAATATAGGCCCAGTACTGACCCCTGAGGCACCGCACTAGATCCAGGCCTCAACTGGACTCTGCCCCATTGACCACAACTCTCTGGCTTCTTCCCTTCAGCCAGTTCGCAGTCCACCTCACTACCCACTCATCCAGACTGCACTCCCTCAGTTCAGCTGTGAGGGTGCTGTGGGAGGCTGTGTCAAATGCCTTACTCAAGTCAAGGTAGATCACGTCCACCGCTCTGCCATCATCCATCCATCTTGTTATGTCCTCATTAAAGTCAATGAGGTTGGTCAAGCACGACTTCCCCTTGATGAGGCTGTGCTGACTGCCCCTAATGACCCTCTGATCCCTGATATACCTTGAGATGGCACCAAGGATATGTATTTAAAATTTAGCAAATGTAGTTACAAAAATGGAATACACATGTGCTCATCCTTCAAGTCTTCCAAGGAGGGTGAATTCCCTACTATTCATCTCCAATAGTTCCAGTACTTAATTACTACAAGTGTTTAAACCATGAACTTCAGCTGTAGTCTGAATTTGTTAAACTTTGTTTTCAATTACTGAGGGTTTTTTTGTCCTTGCTTGCTATAATGAAGAACCCTCTTATCCACTTTTTTCTCCCTCAATAAAGATGTTGGTACAAAGCAAGTGAGTCACCCGTTATCTTTTCTTTTATGAGTGGAATAAATTGAACTTGTTTGATCATAGAGAAGGAGCATGGGAACCCAAATGCTTTTGATCAGTTCTAACATCTCTCAGCTAGAAAGTCCAAAATTAACAGGCACCTAGACAAATGGTAACTAAGTAGTTTTACATTGACATAATGCTTAAAACCATTTTCAAGCCTTAGTAACTGAAAATGTTATTAGTACAGGTAATAACAGGTAAGGAAGTTTGTTGTTAAAAATTGATGATTTTCTGCTTTTTAAAATATGCGATTTTCAGGCTGACCTTGTCCCTTTTAAATTTTTATAGCATCTTCAGTTCCAATTTGAGATTTTCATATGGGGTAGGCAAACCTTCTTATGTTCTATATTAAATGCAAGACACCTTCTTGGCGTGATCTGCAGTATTAATAATATAACAGTACCAATTCCAGGAGCAGCAATGTGGCATGAACACACGCATACCTACACGAATGGAATTTAACCGTGTATATCATGGAAATCTTTGATACATCATGCAAAACAAAGAAGCGGGTCTAAGGCAGCTCAAACACAAGTTGAGATTCCCTCTTTTGCCACACAAACACATGACCTTGTCATGCTTCACAAGGTAACACCGACGGAGCTGATGCAAGGAAACATATGCTTCTCTTCTACTGGACTCAAAATAGGAATAGAGGGGAAAGAGAACGACACTCTGGGTCAAACACAGGTTCCTGAAGGCCGAACTTGCAGCTGTCGCTGTACTCAGCACACAACATCCCCACCCACGCAAGCTCCGCAGTCCTCCCATCACTAATTGCCACGATAGAATGTGACAAACACTTTTTTGGAAACGATAAAACACTACAGATTCTTTATTTAGCTGGGAATCTGCACTGATGTTATCAGAGGGGTATTAAAACCTTGAGACTGAGCCATTTTTATGTTGCTGTGGGATAGAACCATATGAAAACCTGATTCATTTCTATGGATTTCAAAGGAGACTGACATACATTTGACTTTTCATACACCAGCTGTCTTGCAGGGACTCTTCAATAACCCAATTACCACTTAAAAGCCCACCACCTAACCCATAGATATTTAAGCTCCTCATCTTAATCTGGACATACCTCATTTCTATATCTTGACAATCACTAAGAAAATCTTACCAGAGTCAAACCCAGCGGTTCAGCAGTACCCCAGCTTAAGGCACCAAATAAACAGACGCTTCTCTAGCTGCTTTGTGGAATTCATTATTAACGAAGTAAAATTTGTGGACATCAATCTACTGTTTCAGGTGGTCATCATAAGAAAAACAAACAGAAAGTTAATGTGGCTGGCCACAGTGGCTTGTCTGGCATATTTACTGGGAGGCAAATTAAGAGCGCTAATGAGAGAACTACTGGAGGTCACTAATTCACTGAACTGAATTGGGAATGTAAAAACATATTATACATATCAGAAAAAAAAAAGCAAACTGCATCTTTTTTGGTCTTAAAGATAGACAAGAAAACTACATTCAAAAAACTACACTATTGTTACATTACAATTAGGTTTTGAAACAAACATACACAGTGCTAAGTTTTCCAAAAGCATCACAGAACCCCAGAATGTCAGGGGTTGGAAGGGACCTGGAAAGCTCATCCAGTGCAATCCCCCCATGGAGCAGGAACACCCAGCTGAGGTTCCACAGGAAGGTGTCCAGGCGGGTTTGAATGTCTGCAGAGAAGGAGACTCCACAGCCTCCCTGGGCAGCCTGGGCCAGGCTCTGCCACCCTCACCCCCAACAAGTTTCTTCTCATATTTAAGCGGAACCTCCTGTGTTCCGGTTTGAACCCATTGCCCCTTGTCCTGTCATTGGTTGTCACCGAGAAGAGCCTGGCTCCATCCTCCTGACACTCACCCTTTCTATATCTGCAAACATTAATGAGGTCACCCCTCAGTCTCCTCTTCTCCAGCTCCAGAGCCCCAGCTCCCTCAGCCTTTCCTCACACGGCAGATGCTCCACTCCCTTCAGCATCTTTGTTGCCCTGCACTGGACTCTCTCCAGCAGTTCCCTGTCCTTCTGGAACTGAGGGGCCACAACTGGACACAATATTCCAGGTGTGATCTCCCCAGGGCAGAGTAGAGGGGCAGGAGAACCTCTTTCGACCTATTAACCACCCCCCTTCTAATCCACCCCAGGATGCCACTGACATCTTTAACTTTTCAGCAGCGCAGGTACTTACACAGCCAAAGGATCTTCATGTACGAGATCGTGCTGCCAGAATACGCCAAACTGGCGCGCGTTTAAGGAAACCGGGGCGGTGGAGGAGCAGAACACTGCGTTTTGCAAACCATGATTTCTTAGCTTTCTACCACTTCTCTAGTACAAAATCTTCTGTAAAGGACGACACTACCTACCTCCCAAAGTTTATTTTATCACACCAATAATTCAGCAACATGAACAATCGACAATTCACTCAACTACAGCTTTTGCCCAAGGCATTAAAAAAGAGCAAGGAGAACTTATAAATGGTGAAAGAGCTGAAGACTTGCTACCGGCACACTAAACAAACGGGAACAACTGAAAGCCGCGGAGCAGTTAGTAATTTATACTACTGAGCCTAATGCTTGGACAGTAAGGGAAACAGATGGCTCTGCAATATGGAGATGGCTCCGTGCAAAGCAACGGGCACCGCGATGCTGCAATAACGTAGTACCAATAGTTTGTCTGGTTGTTGCAACAGCCACAGCAAACTGAATTGCATCATTTCAGGCTATAAAACAAAGCACAACTTGATGAGAGTAAACCGAAACAGAACTTCCTAGTTCAGTACGCTTACATTCCTTTATAAAACGTGGGCTAGTTTAGGATTTTTCGGACAGCCTCACACAGTTCTGTGCAAATAAATGAGCTTAATCCACCCAGCACAAGCTGTATTCCTGTTCCTGCCCCGTCCTCCTCCCGGTAATTCCGCATCACACCGCACGGCTGTGAACGTCAGCTATTTAGTTCTACTTTTAGCTCTGCTTTAAATAAAAGTGTGCTGAGCGCGAGCTGCATAATGAAGGCTCAACACCATGGAGATGGCACCGACTGCAATCGGGCAACCGCACCAAGCTGCGGGGTTTTGATTTGTTTTTCATTCCGCAGGTTTATTTAACTTGTGGGACAAAAATCAAGCTTTGCCAAGGGAAGTTTGCAACTCCCTGCTGGAGCAGACAGGCGGCTGGATGGAATCAAATGGAATTCCTGTGTCAGACCTTGAGGACATTCCCAGAGGCAACGGTCCCGCAGGGCACACAAAGACATGAATAACAGCTGAAGGGCTTCTTGCCATAGGTGTAAGGAGCTCAACATAAGTTTTACTTTCCATCATCACTAAGTAATATACCAGTCATGGAAGCACTTTTAACCTGCAACTCTTCAGAAATGCCAAATCGTTAGAAACTCTTTGACCACAAGAACCTCTTAAAATATATATACGCTCTCTAGGGCATCAGGGCGCAGTCGAAAACCCAGGTTTAAAGCCAAGCATAAGAGTCTTCTTCCTCTGCAACTTTGCTACAAAAAATCAGGTTGTTCAAAGGGCAATGTCAGGAGCTGGAGTTAACAGAGGAAATATCATCTTGCCCTGATGCTATTCAGCTACAGACTATGCTGATGTACTCTTTGTTTTAGCAATGACATTGTTTTAATTTAAAAAATCCATTAGAACATTTTACTGCGGAATATGTCTATTCATTTGCTTAAATCAAAACTCACTGACACAGTTGCTGATGCTGGTATAAGGCAGCGGAAACCAAAGGGCTCAGCACATGGTTTGGCTGGAAGACAGGGAACTGCTGCCCAAGGATCAGCCCTCCCGTGTCTCTCTGAATTATTTTCCTCATTCAAACGCTCCATAGTTCGGGAATTTGATTGAAGCACTGTCTGCCTGAAGCGTTTCCAAAGATCAGGGCTAGTGCACTGTCTGAACGCTGGTGAAGGTGTAAGCTCGGCAGTGTTCGAAACAAGTCAGAATTAAAATACATCTGCACCTGTGTTTAGTTTGTAAAAGGATCACGAAAGCACAAGTTTGTTATCCCTCTCTACGAGCAACCAAATATTATTGTTCTCTAAAGTAATAAACAAGGAAGAAACTAAAGCAAATTGATTTCAAGTAAGATGTTTTCAAAATATACTTTTCTTCTGGATTTAAGCTTGAGGAGTAAATTGTACAACAAGCATCAGAACGGAACCTGCAAACTCATTCCCAGCGTGTCGCCTGCCATGGACGCTGCAGCTCGTATTGCTCTTCTTCAGAAAGCAAATTATTATGATTGATTAAATACCCACTTTGTGTAAATACTCTTAATAATAAAAGTATTTTTCTTCCCTTTTTCTAATGGGTATTTTATGTTGGCAACTGATGGATCCGATATTAAACCGTTTGCACTCAGCAGATTCACGAAGGGCAAATCGTGTTTGACAAACCCCATCACCTTCTATGACAAAGTCTTTTATAACCTGACATATCCCTGTAGCCTGGGAACTTCATGATGGTATCGTGTATTCTTCTTTTAAACCTCCTTGAAGTCCCTCCCTACAATAGTGTGTTTCTAACCTACTGATGAGGATGACATAGAACTGCACACAAGAATAATCATGTTTCCAGTACCCTACATGCACTACTTCTGCACTTTAGAAAATTAATTGTTTCCATAGCTATCCTTTTAATGAAGGCAAAAATCATCAAGGGTAAGACTAAAATAAATAAATATGCAAGCAAATGGCAAGAAAATAAAAACCAAATCAGTCAGTCAAGGTACTGATTGACTATATCAGCCACTGGGAAAAATCACAACGGATTTGCTGATACTCTGTTGTGATCACGCAAGCCTCCGAAAACTCTGCCTGGTCCATTATTTATCTTAAAAAAATACTCTTCCCATCTTTACCGTTAGCGTAGCGTACAGGAGACATTCGTTTCCCAGACTTCGCAGTGTGGCTGACAAAGCAAAACGTGCGCTGAAGTTTGAGGGCCGTCAGAGCGAGAAGCTCTGGAAAAGGGCACCCGAAAGCAACGCACGGCGACCGCCTCCACCGCCCGCCCCGGCGGAGCCTCCGGCCGCTGCTGTCGGCCGGCGCTGTTTGAAAAGCAGCTCATGGATGCTGACAGAAAAGCTACACACCCTTTGATTTCGGTCCATCTGGGAATTACTACATTTTGCAAGCTAGCACATATATAAATGCACTAAGGACAGTTCTCTCTGAATTAATTTAGACACTGGGAATTCTACTACAAATAACCTTTGTAAAACAGTTAACATTCCCCGCAACAGATTTTTTTCGGGGGAAGTGGCTTTTTAAGAGAGCAATCTTTCCATGTACCATTAATGCAACAAACCCCTTACTATAGCATGACCGTCATCAAATATGTATTTGCTAGCCACACGAAATCATAAAGTTACTTTGAAATTTGTTTGAGGATTAGCTAAAAGCATTTGCAATGCGGTACTCTCCAAGTCAGGAACAATTCCCATGCCATTCAAGTCTGTTCCATTTAAAACCCTTTTTCTCCTTTGGTGCTCAATGGAAGATCCACACAAAAGGACAGCGGGTTTATCAGTACAGGAAAAGAGCAAAAACGAACAATGAATGGAGTCCTATCAAATTAATATGGCAATAATACAGCTCATAAGGGAAAAATCTCAAAGCATAATGTGTTTTGGTTTATCAACCTTTTTTCATTTTAGGATTCATTTTGCTTTATTGCGAGAAAAAATGAATTGTATCTGAGCAGGTGAGTGTTTCATGTCCCTGCTGCTTTTAGTTCACACAACCTGCCATGGCATTTGGGTGGTGGTAAAAAATTAACAAGAAATTTATTCACCTCTGCATGCAGATACAGTTACCTGTTACATGGAAATACGACTTTGAAACACCATATTTACAAATCACAACATTTCAAAGCTGCCTGGCCTCTACAGACATGCATAACACCAAGCTGCCACATAAAACACTAACGAGACGTTCTTTTGATTCCCCATAATCAAAGATCATCACCGCCAAGAGGGTTGTGCCGTCTCTCTCTTCCATCTGTGCTGCCCTTTGAATGGACACCGCTCTCCCTTGGATGCACCAGCTCTGCCAACTGAATGGATCAGTAAAGACAACAGCTACACTGCAGCTTTCCTCACCGCTTTCCCCTGAAAAACACATTGTGTTCCTTCTATTTCTACAGTGTAGTGGACTCCTCCTCCTCACTTCAGGTCTTCCAGAGGGAAAACGTTGGCTTGGAGGAAACACAACCAACCAGCTCCCTCACCGACAGGAGAAAGCAAGAACATTGACTTGTGCCCTTTATGTATTGATGCTCCAGCTGAGTAAATGAAGATGTACAGGTGAAAAGCAAAGAGCACCAGAAGCAGGTACATGACCCAGAAAAGCACAGTAGCAATTTTATACCTTCTTCCATCTTCCTGAAATGTGATTACATTTGACCTTTAAATCTAGTAGATCAACCAATCAATCCTGCTGGAACAAGCCTGTACATGTGATCTAAGAGCACACCCGCACTTTAAAAACTTCGAGTGGCTGCCTGGCACAGTCATTTTATTTTGCTGTAAAAGTTACCAAGATTTGTCTCAATTGATTTTACTTGCTAGAAAAACACAACATCAAAACTGCAGCATCAGCAGACACTAAAGGTCTTCGCTCCTTGCAGGATGAATGCAATATCAATAGTTATTAAGATGTATTCATACAAGGTACACAAGAGGGATGGAAAGAAGATGCTGGTAATCTCACTTAATCCTACTGCAGCCTCAAGCCAGGTTCTTTAGGCTGTGGGAAAAAAATACATGCAAGGAAAATGATAAACATTCCTAAGTATTTGCCCGGCAAAACGTTCAGTGTGGAACCGAAGGAATATTTAACAGCTCTTGAAGTAGTAAAGCTTTCGTGTTGTGTTAGATGTTAGTTCCATTTGAGCTGACAAACTGTGTTTTAAGAAAATAACTCAAAAGAGGCTTCGGGTTGGCATTTGTCCATAGTGGGCCCAGCAGCGGGATCAGCAACCACCAGTGATCCTACTCACACATAGTGTCTTGCTCATACTCCTCAGAGTACTTATTCTATAGCACAACCCTCATTTTAGAGAGGGTAAAACAAAGACGTGTAACAAAGTGACTTGTGGAACCTCACCCAGCAAGCCAAGGATGGGGAAAGACGTGCATGTACAACACCAGGGTCCACCCAGTCCCACTGCAAACTGGGCAACACCGTCATTCCTGAAGCATCCACTCTCCCATCGGAAACGTCCACACACAGTATCACCACATGCTTGTGTTCACACAATCAACTACATAACAAGCTCTTTTACACAGAAAGTGAGTAACTTCGCTCCATATTACACGCTAGGGTGTCCAAAAGGAGCAGTTAGGCAATCTAGGGAGCAGTTAGGCCATCTGGACATCCGTAAATCCATGGGTCCGGATGGGATGCACCCGCAGGTGCTGAGGGAGCTGGCTGAGGTCATTGCTGGACTGCTCTCCATCATCTTTGCCAAGTCTTGGGAAACGGGAGAGGTGCCTGAGGGACTGGAGGAAAGCAAATGTCACTCCAGTCTCCAAAAAGGGCAAGAAGGAGGACCCGGGTAACTATAGACCGGTCAGCCTCACCTCCATCCCTGGGAAACTGATGGAACGACTTCTCCTTGGTGCCATCTCAGGGCATATCAGGGATAAGAGCGTCTTTAGGGGCAGTCAACATGGCTTCACCAAGGGGAAGTCGTGCTTGACCAACCTCACTGACTTTTATGAAGACATAACAAGATGGATGGATGATGGCAGAGCGGTGGACGTGATCTACCTTGACTTGAGTAAGGCATTTGACACAGCCTCCCACAGCATCCTCACAGCTAAACTGAGGGAGTGCGGTCTGGATGAGCGGGTAGTGAGGTGGACTGCGAACTGGCTGAAGGGAAGAAGCCAGAGAGTCGTGGTCAGTGGGGTGGAGTCCAGTTGGAGGCCTCAGGGGTGCAGTACTGGGGCCTATATTATTCAATATATTCCAGCGGGGGGATTGGACTGGATGAAGTTCCGAGGTCCCTTCCAATCCCTAACATTCTGTGACTCTGTAATTCTGTGATTCTGTTAAAAGAACCAGAAAATTGGAAATGAAAGGTTAGTTTTTGCTTTACCAGCCACAAGAGAGCTCGCAGACGTGATCAGCTCCGTGATCTATGAAATCTCTACAAACAGCTTTGGAAGAGGCACCCGGCAGCGCAGCCAACCCCTAAAGATGGCACTGAACAAACTGAAAATGCTACACTGAGATTTCTGAAAATACAGGATCTGACTCCAGAGTAAAACTGAAGCATAAGGCGAGCCAGAGAACTTGTTAAGTCTGAGTGCAGAGACAACTGCAGAGAAAACCCTAAATAGAACCCAACTGAAAGCATATGGGTAGGGCAGGGAACATCAGAATAAAAATCTAACTAAGGGTAAAACATACAGTGATGTTTTTTCTTAAAAGTCACGTCAGAAGAGAAACATATATCCAACCTCATCGAGGGATAACCTATTATTCTTTTAACTGCAGCTAATTTGATAAAATAAATGACATTTTCTCTGAATGAAGAATTCTTTGAACATAAAGAAAAGCCAACTTCTGAAATGACACAGAGCCCAGTAACACTGCAGTAGTTGAGGATGTCATGATTTCCATCAAAAAATTGGTTTGCAGGGATTAGGACCAGCTGTTTCAAACTGAATTAGACTAAAACTGGAAACAAGCTGTCAAGACCCAAAAAATATATTTTATACATAAAAGAACGTATTTGATTCAGCTGTTTTATCGCGTTGGTCAGCCAAAAGAGAGAAATAAAGTAACGTTCTGAGATTCCAGACGTTGTCGCAAAGACTCTCTCATTTTTAACACTCTTTATGTAGATTTATTCCTTTGAGCATTTGGAATAGGAAAAATGTCAAACAGCTCATATCACAGATTCTTGAATATTTCCAAACCATGGGCAGCTTAAAACAGTTTAAAAACACCTGAGGACTCTTTCTGCTCCAGTCCACATTCTCTGCACCTTCTCTAGCAGGAATGGGATTTTGCCATACGGAAAATAGACTCAGTTGCTGTTAACAAGAAAATCTTAAACTAATTCACTTTAACCCATCACTTGTGAGTACCAGCACACACATACAGCTCCTTTTTGTGTATGCCCAGGATGCTTTTAGTGGGTATTTTCCATATCGATTTCCACAGGAATTGCAATTTCATATAATGAGAAGCAAACACACCTGGTTTAGACTACACTGTAAAATGTTCCATCTAGATAGAATCCCTTTGTGTCTAATGGCGTATGCAGTATACAGAGCACTTATTACACTGTGTTACTGCCCGTTACAGAAACTTAGAGAATCCAAATACAACCACCAAATTAATAAAGACTAGTACTGGTTTCAATAGAATTATTTGTTCCAAAGCACAGCTCTGCACATCAAAGACCCCTGTCATTTCATCACATGCTGTAAGATGTAGTCATCATACTCTGCTTTCCAACCAAATCTAAAGTCATCTTGAACATATCCTTTGCATTTTTCAACATGTTCGTTACTTTTCATAATAATTATACATACCAATTCTACCCAATAAGTGTATTAGTTATTACTGTCAGCTTGTCAGTGTATGTACTTTTGAAGAAGAGGTGTCTGGGAACAAGCCCATTCATGAGCATATTTAAAAAATGAACGCTCCAAAAATGCATTTTTAACTCACTAAGACACCAGACAAGTGGGCAAGAGCAGCCGTGCGCCATTCCACCTTCCAGATTACTCTTCTTCATGGCTTAATGTTATTAGGAATATCTTACAACTTTTGAGAGAACAGACAACTTGCTTCAAATCATCAAGCACAATTCTGTTTTATTAACAGGCGTATTTTGGAAAGAGCAAATTAGCTCTGAAAGGTCACCTGAGATCAACTGCACGTCTTTTTCAATACACCTCTACCTATGTTACAACTGAAAAGCAGGCACAGATATGAACAATAACGGCACTCATGTCGTGGTCTGTAATTCCTTATCCACATTCTTCAATCACCACAGCATCGGAGCCACAAACCAACACCACTCCTGCAGGGCAGGATTAGTCTTTCCCCCCAGGAAAATGAAAAGCAGTTTGTTTGAACTGATTCGACTGGGTAGGAGATTCCGAGAGTCACCACAGACCAGCTGGGTAAGACACCTTCAACACCAGCAGCTCAGTCCTAACTCCTGCTGAAAATAAAGCTCCTGCCACATTGCCGTGAAGCAGCAGCCAAAACAGCAGTCTGACCTGCACTCTGATTCCATACAGCTCCTCACACGGACTATTTTCGATTTTATTAGCTTTTAGGTGATTTCCACGTTTTGTAGTCCAGTTATCAACGGTATCTGATTAAGATAAAATGGGAAAGAATTGAGTATTGCTTATATGCAATTCAAACAATTAAATTACTCTGTGAACTGTCCGAGCGATCCGACTTTAGTAACTCCAACCAAGATTACAGAGATGAGCGCACTTCTGCATCAGAAAACCAAATAACAGTCACACTAAAAGATGTGACAACAACAATAGTGGAGTGCAACAGGGTGACATCATTAAATTTTCCATTTTATTTGATTTCTTCTAGAAGCTATTAAAAAAAAAGTCTTTTCCATATAAAAAATACCGAAGGGATTGCTTATCACCTGGATCAGTTACTTTATATTAGTGTTCATATTCCTTGAATGCCCTTCATGAAGGTCCCTAACGGCTTTACAAACACTTTTAATTTGCCTCAAAGAAAGCGAAGACGCATCTTTGAGTCTCTGAAAACATCCACTGGGCTTTCACGGTGCTCACCAGATAGACTTATAGACTTATTCACCTACAGACCACACTTCTGTGCCTCTGCGTGGCTTAGTTGGAGTCCAAGTCTGTTATTAACACAAAGCAATGCAGTTTTACCCAATTTGATTCGATGACCACATTATATAGCTTAGAAAAGTGATCACTGACTTCCAAATTACATAATCCAGCCATCCCACATGAACTGTGTGGAGAGTTTTGCAGAGGGAAAAATGGACTCGGGAGGAAGAACCGGGAGTGGGCAGAAGTGTTTTGGTTAAAATAGAGCGACATCAATCATTTCCATTCTGAAATAGGCTAACAGCTAGAACATTAATACTTATCAAAGAAACTGGGGAAAAAAATGCCATTCATTAGCAAATAAAGGTGTTGCAAAGCATTAAATAATTCCCACCAGCTGACAAGGGGGCTGTGATTTATAATAGCGTGTATTGATATATCACTTTCCATAATTAGGAAAAGTGAAACTGGTGCTGCTTGCAGCATTATTTTGATCAGAGCCTTGAAAAACACTGTGGAATAACAACAAACACCAAGCACAACAATGGAAAAACACCATCTCATGTTCTCAGGCTGCTTCAGGTTTCAAACCAAGTATTCTAACAAAATCCAGTAAGGAAGGCAAATTCTGTTTGGATATATACAATCTCATTTAACAACAGCATCCTAGTGTGAATTATTACTGTTATAACTCTGGGAAGATCACAGGTATAAAGCACTCAAACTACACAACGAACAAGCCAGAATCATGGGCAATTTCTCATTTTTTCAAGCAACAAGTTACTCGTCCTCACTCATCGCTTACTGAATCACAGAATGTTAGGGATTGGAATGGACCTCGAAAGATCATCCAGATCAACTCTGCCTTCTCTGTATCTTATTGAAGTAACAAACTAACCTGAGTCTACGAGACTGTCAAAGAAATTCAGTTAATCTGTACGAATTACACTGGCACGGGGCGGCATATGCGGGAAATTCTCACCTGCCATAGCAGCTTTCCAGTAGTGCAAAGAAAACAGAAAATAATCATTTTAATTCCTTTTGTTCCAATTATTAGGAGTCCAAAACACTTCTATGGTAACAATGAAATAGTGTCTTGTCCCACTTTTTTCCTTCTCCAGTAAAGCAGACATAGATTATTGTAATTCCTACCCTACCCCCTTTTATTTTGCTACAAGTCCTTTTTTCCTCCTCATGGCTTTACCACTGCTTTTTCCCCGTCACTGTAATACTAAGGATAATTTGCACACTACCTGAATCTGCCACCCCTGCCTTTGCTGGTCACTAAAATCAACGCTGCGATAATATAAGTCAATATTCTCCAGGCAGACAACTGAGCAATAATTAATCACTGCAGCAGTTGGAGGCAAAGAGGTAACCACCTGTTTCCTAGTCATATTATGGAAAAAAAAAGAACATTAATGTAATTCTGAACAGCAAAAGCATTTCACCAAAACATTTGCCTAAAATTGCACAAAATTAGAAGCCCATAAAGGGCATTTTTCCAGATTGCCAGGCAAACAACATTAGTCACTAGCTGTATAGTACTTGGCACCTATAACACATTTCTGTCCAAAGAACCCAATGCACTTGAGACACATTTAGACCAGAAACTCTAGAAGTAGGTTAAGTATTATTATTCTATTTTACCCATAAGAAAAATGAGGCACAAAAAATAACGCATCCTGTTCAAGGTTACAACAAAAATTAGTACGAAAAGCAAGAATAGAATCCAAGTGGCCCAGCTCCTATTTTGTACCCCGTGCATGAGAAAACACCACTTGGCGCATCACTCATTTCTCCAGTGATAGGAATATAACCTCTGTGGTTTATCTGCACAGAAAAGGAGCCCATAACCAGTAATCTCTGAACACCTTTCCACTCCAGCTCCCTCCACGAAACACTGATTCTGCTCTTACAAAGCAGATTAAATTGTGCTCTTCAGGGTGCAGAAAGATCCTTATAGGGGCTTGTCACTTTGCTTCAATTCAAATCTTATTTCGTCTTTCTTTTCCCTCCCTTCTCTGAGCAAACCAAGGGATTTTACTCACTTCAAATCTTTTTAAGTAACATCTTCAGAGTTCATAGAGAATCCCAGTGACCGTGATCCCGTTTTCCTCAATGCCACACGTCTGTCACGGATATTATCGTGCACCTGACAAGAAAATGTTTCCCAATGTGGGTGGGGGAAATCTCAGTTGAATAAGCTGGATCTCCATGCAATGGTATTGTCACAATATTACAACACTGCACCTTTGTAGAAAAAAAGGCCAGAAAGGACAACATCTTGGCCATCTGCCTGAACTTCCAAAGAACTGCCAACACAATAATTCAGTTACATTGTCCATGCTACTGTAAAACTACATTAAATCCAAAATGTTTGAGCACATCCAAAATTTAAAATTAATGTTCCTTGGAATGAACACTTCATTTTACAATCAGGTTGAACAACAACAAAAAATTACTTCAGTGTTCCTCTACTATTATGGTTAACATTTAATGTCATTCATTGTCATTAAACTCAATATTTGTGTCCAATCAATACTAAGCTACCAAGGGCAGTCGTAACAAGTCTGGACTTTCTCTACAGGCCCTATTGATCTGTTTTTTTGAGACCTACAACAAACACAATTTACACAAATAATTTATCAGGGTACACATCAAAATAATTTAATAAACAAAACCCATATATTCCTTTTCTCCTCTGTCATGTGACAGAAAATCATTTTAACTCATTAATGACAATTATTTCAACAGTTCGATTTTAAATTTATGCAAAAACAAGAGGAAGCTACGAAGTAACGAATTAAAATCCAAATATTTTTCATGTATTTCAACACGCAGATCAACAGCAACTTTTTTTTCATTTTGTATTTGCCAGTGTATTACTTTAAAAGACATTTATGACAACTCCTGCCATGTATTGGAAAAAGCTCTTCCTGTTGTCCTTGACCCCTCTCGCCAGGTTGAATTCTAAGGAGGCCTTAGCTTTCCTAGTTGCCTCCCTACACCCTCTGACAACAGCCTTAGATTCGCCCCAGGTGGCCAGCCCCTCCTTCCATGATCTATAAACTCTCCTCTTCCACTTGAGCAGACCCAGCAGTTCCCTGTTGAACCACACAGGTCTCCTGGCTCCCTTCCTTGACTTCCTACGTGTCGGGATGCTCTGATCTTATGCCCGGTAGAAACAGTCCCTGAACACCAACCAACTATCTTGGGCCCCTTTACCTTCAAGCAGCCTTGCCCATGGGATTTCCCCCAGCAATTGCCTGAAAAAGCCAAAGTTTGCCCTGCTGAAGTCCAGGGTTGCAATTCTGCTTGCTATCCTGCTCCTGCCACAGGAGATCCTGAACTCCACCATGGTCTCTGCAACCAAGGCTGCCCTCAACATTTATCGCTTTATCTGCATTACTCATATAGAATGACAGCTTTTTTTTGGTCTTATCTAATAGTATATCTTCAGTATTACATTAAAAGGCACATACAGTTCCTTCTGGGAAACAGCACTTCAATTGCAATGAAGAAAAGCTATTTTCTTCCAGAAAATTGAAGAGGAGGGGGAAAAAAATTATCAAGTAGACCTACATACTACCCCATGGCTTTTACATGCCTCTGTGCACCCCACAGGCAAATCATTTACTTGTGTGATTTCTACTCATCCATAAAAGAAGCTGAATAACCACTTAGCTTTTGCTTGCAATAAAACCAACTTAAACTTCCCCTGTTTTTCAGCTATAGCTTATGAGCTCTGTTAAACACCTGGAAAAGTAAAGTTCCTTTCCAGCTGCATGTGGTTGTAATTAATGCATTTATCAAGCTGTTGTGTTCCCAAACAGCTGCTGCCATTACATGGACAACTTTTCCATCTGCAAAACTATTGGGTAAACGACAGTGAGTAAATATCAGGATAGCAGGTGCTGATAAATAAAAAGCACTGCCAAGATAACACAGCCCTGTAAGGGCAGTTTTAACTTTCCCCACTGTACTTTTCTGTGCCCCTTGCAACAGGCAAACTGCAGATACTCAGAACCAGAGGAGTTAGTGTTGGGACTCACAGAAGCAGTAAAATAAGGTTTGGGGCAAACAGATCTGAAATCACAGTTAAATGCGATTAATCTTTGTTGCACTAAGCCAAAGGGTTATGTCAGTAAATGTGCACCTACAAGTGGGTCTCCTCCAAATGCATAAGCAGCCACAGTAACACATACTAAATGCGGTAAATAAAACAAGTTTTAAAGTGTCAGGTAAGTCTAATCTCCTATGTTAACATTCAGATCTGAAACCAAATTTCCTATATATGATGTGAGTACGATCCTCACTACATTTCCCACCCAGCACTGCTACTTCACTTGAGAAGTTTGTTCATGAATCCCAGACCAGATCAAAATCAGGCACTTGTTTGGTTTCAGTTTTTGCTGGTTTCGATTTTTTTTAAGAATTACTCTTTCAGGACTCTAATTGTTCTTTCAATTTTACATAAAAAAATAAGGCAAAGCTTTTTTTTTTTCTTTATATATAGTACTATGTATTGTGCTTTGATATACCGAACAACAATTTGCTTCTCTTGATCCCAACGTTACTCATTCTTGTTATACAAGCTACTACAGCCTTCCCATGTTTTAAAAATAAACAGAACGCATTAAAACAAAGTCTGTGTACTCATTTTCCTTATATTTAATAAATGTCCTGTTTGAATTGCACCATAGCGCTGAAACTCTACCCCATGTACCCTCCCTGGGCAGCCATGTGGCTATTCCTGCCATCAGTAATGCATGAACAATCCAAGAGAGAGGAAAATGCCCTTAGCTCATCAAAAATACAAGCAAGCCACAGAGGGGTCACAAATTAAAAATTAAATGCGAACAGACATAAAGTGTATTGACACATCACCGCATCTAAACCTTCCCTTCAACACAACGGAAAACACCAGACACACGTAACAAGAACAGAAGGCGGCCAAAAGATGTAATGAATAAGCACTTATTCAAAAAGTGTATTTAGCAATGAAGAATTCAGCAGCGATATACATGAGTATCAACAGGGTCTATGCTGCTAAGGGTAAATCCAGCAGCTGTTATCATACCCGCACACGGGCAACACATCTGCAGTTAGAAACAAGTGCAACCTACCCACATCTGCTGGTTGCTGCAAACCATGGCAAGGATGCTTGCAAAGTTGAGAAGAACCATTTGGTAGAAAGTAGCTATTTAAATACAACTTAAAGTGTCTTTTATTTTAGCTGTAAAACAGAAGTCAAAGACAACAGAGAGAAAAAGAAAAAAAATATACCGTTTTTCTCCTGGAACGTTTAACTGTGCATAAGTGTGCACAGGACACTAAAACTTTCAGAAATCAGAATCCAGTATTTCAAAAAACTGCTCTTCAAAGCTCTGTAACACTCAAAGTTAATAAGAAACAAAAACAATATCTATTTTTAATGTAAAAAACTGCATTATCTGCCATATTTTTAACATTATTTGGAATTCAGTGCAATATATACCACTAGGTATGCCAAAGCTGTAGAATACAGTTACTACTGAGACCAGCTGCAAATGGCTTTTAGCAGCAGCAAATGGTACACAGTGGCACCAAATTTCTGCTGATGACAACTTTCCTATATGTTTATTTCCTAGAAACAGGTTTGGAGGTGACATAAGCTCTTGATGCTCTGCTCTAATATCCCACTGCCCTCTGCTACAGTGTTTATTGCCCAATGCAAGGACACAATATACTTTTATTTTATATCTACATAAGAGGCTAAGCAGCTAACTTGGAAGGTGTTACTGTGCTTGGGAGTTAACACCCTCTTTGGAAAACAAGGGCACACCTCAGTATCACAGAAAAGTCTTCTCTCAATTACTGCGTCATTTTTATCCTCAAAAGTACACTCCTCCTCAAAAGTATCCTCCTCATTCATAACAAACTCAGCAATTTTGACAGTCTCGAACACTCAGATGTCTACTGTACCACAAATCAAACATTCTGTAGGAACGCACAACTAAATTACACTGATTCTGGTACCTTATTTGACCACTTGTAGGCTTGAAGAAGTTGGCTGTAAAGAGGTGTTTTGTCCTGAACAGGATCGAGGCTCAAGAGTCCACTGTTGTGCAGGGGATGGTTCTCGGAGGGTTTACCAACCAGGTTGCTCAGACGCTCCAGTTCACTGAAAACAACAAATGGTGTGGTTTTTTAAGTCAAATACGCAGGTATGGATATCAGACATGTACAGCCCTCCTGCAGGGACAGCAATCACACACAAAGTCTAATTCAGTATCTATGTGAGTCCTAAATAACCGCCCAATTCGATTAAAAAAAAAAAAATCTTAATCACTGTCATTAGTCAAACAATTAAATTGGTCTGTTAGTCATTAAGATCAGCGTTTCTAAGCAGAGAAAGTACAAGTCAAGAGTCTTTGTAAGGCAACCCGGAAAGAGTCAAACTACTGCGGGTCCTGTTCACAAGCCCTTCCAGAACCCAGGGCATCTTCTGAGCAGCGCACACCCGCAGAACTTCAAAATTCTGACTTGAGCATTGGCTATAATACTGGGGCCAACATTAGAAATACTTTTTTACCCATCAAGTAAGCAGATGCCTCATTTCATTAAAGATCTGACTGCAAAGAATCGCACAACAACTTCACAGTACTGAAATACTGGATGATAAACTGCAAAGTAGAGCGTAAAATACTACACACGAGACAAAATAGGTCAGAGCCAACTGCTAACCAATGTATTGCCTGGGAACAAGATTTTGGAGTTATATTAGATAAGTCTTTTAAAAGTTACCAAGCAGGGCAAGCAAAATCACCAAAGGAAAGGCACAGCTGCCATGGAACCTCCTCAACCTGAAAATAATAAAAACCAAAGGGATATAAAAGAAGTCTACACAGCTGCGTACAACGTCATTCGCAAGAATGATTATCTACTGTCATTCCCAAAAGACGGGAAGAAGTGAGTAACAAATTATCACAATGAGCACAAAACAAAAATCAGCAAGGTCTATGCACCAACATGAAACAACTTCTTGTCTAGAAGACCCCAAACCCTACGTTTCTGGAGGCCAGAAGCAGTTACGCGCTTGTCCTACCCTTGGACACCCCCCGGACAGCAGAGATGTCCTAGGGGACACGGGTCAGAGATGTCCCAGGGGGACACAGGTGACCCCAGCAGAGCCCAGGACCCACAGGGAACAGCAGCCCCAACCCTTGGTCTCTATTTACGTTAAACATACCAGCTTGTACTGGTATTAACAACCATATTTACATACACTAACTTTCCAGTCTTACAAGTTTTGGTAACAAAATGGTCACTCTTGTACCACTTGGATGCTACTGAACAGTCAGAGCCTAAAAAAAATGTTTGGTTTTATTAATAAAACATTATAAAAAAACCACGAGAAAAACCTCCCTGAAACCCGAAGCATTCGCTTTGCCAACACAATCCCAGCAACAGCTCCTTTTCTAATACAAAACAAGAAGCAGGTAAATATTCTGAGCAGAACTCCTCTCTCTGGAGACTCTGGAACCAAACACCACGAAGGGGCAACACACACGAGGTTGGAAGGAATAAACCAGCCTAAAACTTTCTCCGGCAGTGGAAACGGCACCGGGGCCAGGTCCGGGACACCCGAGTGACCCCGGGACCCCTCTCCGTGTCCCCGGGGCGGGGAAGCCCGTCCGGGCCGGCTGCTCACCCCAGGTCGCGGCTGACGGAGTGCAGGCTCTCCTGGAAAGCGGCCACGAAGCCCTTCTCGCGGCCTTCCAAGGTCTCCTTGTTGCGCATCCCATCCTTCAGGCAGTCGAAGACCCGCGTTACGCTGGAACGCAGCGCCTGGATGGCGGCGATGGCCTGGGAGAAAGCCTCCAGGTTCACCCCGGGACTCAGCACCCCCTCCGCCATCTTGGCCGGCCGGGCCCGGCCTCCCCCGCTCCCTCAGGCCGCGGCAGCGCGGGGCACGCTGGGAAATGTAGTCCCGGCCGCTGGCTCCCTGTCTATTTCCTCCCCTCTGACTCGAGGCTTGGTATTTTTCAACATATGCTTTTCAGCTGTTAATATCACATTTATTTTAACTGTCTCCACGCTCCCTGCCACTGTGGTGCCCAAAAACTTCTGATTTTACATCCTACCTGAAACAGCAAAAGGGCTTGATGGTTGTTTTACTGTTTTTCCTCAGTGAGGGTGGCAGAGCCTGGCCCAGGCTGCCCAGGGAGGTTGTGGAGTCTCCTTCTCTGCAGACATTCAAACCCGCCTGGACACTTTCCTGTGGAACCTCAGCTGGGTGTTCCTGCTCCATGGGGGGATTGCACTGGATGAGCTCTCCAGGGCCCTTCCAGGCCCTGACATTCTGGGGTTCTGTGATTCACAGCTCAAGAAGAGAGCAGGAGTTCCTGTTCCTCTTATTGCTCCTCCTAGAAGGCAAAGGTTCCACAATTTGGTGTGCTCATTCGGAGGGCATTGCCCAAGTTGTTCACTGCTTTCTTCTGAGCAATATTCCTTGAGTGGCATCTTGCCCAAACCAGGACAGCGTGCGAATTTCATCGTCATTATAGGTATCGTGTAAGTGGGCATTATGGATATAAAATACATGAAACCAGGATATCTCCAAAGTACTGATAAAAATCTTTTTGCCTTAAAATCACTGGTAAAATATAAAAGCAAGAATCCAGCTGATGTCGAAAACATCCAAAAATCTCCCTATGTGACAGCTGTTGAGTGGGCTCCTGCAAAACTGTTTAGGTGGCCCAATATGGACACATATCCACATGTGAGTGAGCATCAGAACTGACATTTTCCATCCTCTCCACCAGAAGTTCAAGGACTTGGTGATCTCCTGCCAAAAAAAGATGTCACATTTAAAAGTGCGTGGGTTCTGTCCACGGTGCACGATGCAGCGTCGCGTGGAGAGACGCAAACAGCAGCCGCAGGCCGG
Organism: Patagioenas fasciata; assembly: GCF_037038585.1. NCBI lineage: Eukaryota > Metazoa > Chordata > Aves > Columbiformes > Columbidae > Patagioenas > Patagioenas fasciata. The sequence goes on from NC_092539.1 coordinate 7,861,338, forward strand.
GAAGCAGCCTGCTGTTAGTTCAGCGTTCTGGTCAGACTAATAAACCCTGCCCCTCGGCATTGCTAATTAGCTCTGGCAGAGCCCTGTGCTAACGCGGTGACACCACACCTTGCCCTGTTGCCAGCACCTGCTGCTGTACGTGCCACCGAGATGGACCAAGGGATGGAGCAGGGAAGGGAACTGCCAGCTCTGGATCCATTCTGTGGTTAAAGAGACAATTTCATCTTGGGTGTTCTCGGTCTCATAACGTACACAAGCTCTGAACTCACCTGGGGAGAAAGGGAAGGGGAAAAAAAGGTGACGATCCCACCTGGCATCACATGCGGCTTGAGGAGAGCGGCACAGGTCTGTTCTGAGGCAGAAGCTTGACTGGGGAGCACATCATTAACATGAACCTTACACAGCAAAGTGTGTTACGGCAACATTACTCAAATTGCAGCTACTAAGAACCAAGTGGGCTGTAATTAATCAGCGGCATCAGAGAAAAGGGAGGATTTCAGAATCCTTGCAGAGGTACTGTAACCAATTTGTTAGGGAAGAAAGTGCTCAAATGCATCCTCATTTAAGAGAAATTAATTTTGTTGTCAGGAGAGACAACTAATGGCGAGTATTGGGTTTCATACCAAGTGCAGATAGTGTCTCATGAAATGTCTGGACAGGACTCAACATTTGGAATAAGTGACATAAGAAATTATCTTCCTCTGAGATAGATAAATGCTGATATTTATTCTGCGGCAAGCTGGACCGATATTCATCAGCAGGGCCTCTTCATTTCTTCATAGTTCATTGCTACATTCTTGACAGCACTTCAGATAAATATAATAAACTGATTTTTTTTGTTGTTCAAATAATTGTGACGCTCAGTAGTGCAATTGGTAAGATATTCTTGCTATTTTTACTTTCCTATTAATTTCTTTCAGGCTTTCAGCCTTCAGTTAGCCACACAGTTTACTACACGATGCATTATTGAAACAGAAGAGAAGCTGGAGGTTATCGACTCGTGTTTGAGGCTCCTGCCAAGAGAAGGGAATGCAACCTGCCTCCTCTTAGACAAGGTTGGAATGGCAAGACATTTTCAGATGCGGGGGAGCCTTGATCTTCAGTGCCATTTCTTTCCTATTGTTCCCTGAATCAGAATCTCTCACTATATCCAAACAACAGTGAGCGAAAATCTTATCTGAACACCCCTGCCAAAAGAAACAGCGGAATAATGAACTGAGCTGACAATGATGTAGTTATCATCAGATTTCCCGTGGGATGAATAGAGTTAGCTCAGGATTGTTTCAGGCTCTCAGGTGACCCGGATCACATTTGAAAGGATCTTCCCCCACATCACAGTGGATGGAAAACAGACCTGGAAAGCTCCCAGTCCTCTTAGGGGGTCACTGGAGGAAATACAATTTTCAGGTGGATATTCAGTTCCTTATCCAGAATGTTTTGTTTCAGTTTACAGCTATAAAGTGTCCACATCACAGACAGAACATTCCACATAAAGCAGATTTGTCTGCAGAACCACTAAGGGCTGGATAGATTATGACTCTTCCATTTGCCCTTGTCTGATGAAACCAGCACCCTTGATATCAGTTTTAAGACAATTCACAGAGATCTGCCGCTCTGCTGTGCTGCTGCTGGAGTTTCGCTCCCTGGGGAAGTCAACACCTTATCTCAGCACTGAATTTACATGAGAAGTGTAAACCAAAATACAAAAAGTCAATCGTACCCAGCAAAACTCAGGGTGTTATTTTATGCATGCAGAATTCTGTCCCGAAATATGTCAAATTTTACTTGCAAAAATAAAAGGCTGCTGTTTTATTCTCTCTGTGTGCAATCTGCAGAGAAGTACACTCACCTACTTCTTTTCTTTAAACATTCAGTGATCAAGTGTGGAATCTGATGTAAAACCGAATGGGAAGAAAGTATCATTATTTAAAGGCTAGATAACTGCTTAAAATTAGAGCTGTGAAGGCATCAAAAATACCAGAAATCACAGATGGTTTGCAGACAAATTCACATTGCATTTAGTCCACTCAACATCTAAAAAAAACCCTATGCTTTTGCCTTGCTTTTCAGTCTATCTGTTGATGCCTGCTCAAAACATACTTTAAATTGAGCTTTGAGTCCTCTCCTGTTGCCCTATACCTTCAGATCCTAGTCGCTTTGAAAAATCTACACAAATACATCTATTTTTAAATCGGGTCATTAAAATTTAATATATTTTGCACAATTTCAAAATGACAACTATCCCGAGCAGGTTAAATAAGACATTAGCAGGGATTAAACAGTAGCAAGAACAGACAAGTAGTGCTGCAATATGCAAGTGGCTGAGACAGAATGACCCAGTTGCTTCTTCGTGACTATATTGATGATTCTGCAGGGTTAGAGTCAGTTAAACTCATTGTTTTCCCTATCCGAAGACTGCAGGATCTGGCTTTTACATAATTCTAGTGTATTCTGTAATTTAACTAGTTAAAGCCTGTTTGCCTTTTTTAAATGCCTGGGCTGTATTTTCAAACGTTCCGTCTTGCCCTCCGGCTTTTCTCTCTGACACTGGTTTGCTCTGGGGAAAATTCCGCTCCCATTATCACGAAAGACCAGAATTTGGCACAATCATTCCAGCTTCACCGCCCAGCAGCAGTCAGCAGAATTTGCTTGAATACATAATGCTTGAATTGTACTCCTTCCCAGTTTCTTGCGGAGGTTGGATTTTGCAGCAGGCGAGGGGAAGCTCGAAACGTGCTGGTTATTCAATATATGGTTGTGCACATCCAGTAGCTATTGCTCTTCATCGAACAGGCGCATGAAAGTTTTAGATGGCAGCGTATCCACTGTTATGACAGTAAATGTGATGGAGTTCATGGTACGATATATGGCATTTCTTCTTGCCAGGAGCAAGCTCTCACATGCAGATTTGAAAAACAGAGGTTGCTTTTCCCCAAGCTCTTTTAACAAAATCTGACAAGGTAACAACTACTGATGCGAGTTGAAAGTGTTCTAAAGTTCCAGATTAATAAATGTTATTTGAGAAAAGTGTAATCTCAGGACAATAAGGCCTGACATGAACCAGATTCAGGTATGATTTTGGCAATCTCCAGCTTTATTCCCTCTAAACACAAACACAACAAACACAACACAAACGCAAATGCCAAACAACCATCCTGCCCAACTCCTGAGCTGAACGTTCCCTGTTCCACCAGCCCCTTGCCAAGAGTCATTTGCTCCAGCACTTCTTACAAAAGCCAAGCTGCTTCTCATAACTCTCCATCCTAATTAAGCTACTTGCTGGCTTTTATAATCACCTCTCCATAAACCGATCAATCTCAGCAGGATTTTTAACAGATGAAACTGGGTTGATCTCCTCTTAAAGCACCAGCCATCCTGAAACAACAAGGTCTTATTTTTCATGTTTTCTTGCATGTCTTGTTTCATTTCTTTTCCAGTTGCAAAAGACAACAAAAATAAATATAGTCAAATATGCTGAAGGCTGAATGAGGGCACGGAAACCTGCAGTTTTCCAGACAAAAGTCAAGCAGTTCTAGCAACTGCATAGATCAAGATTTTCTTTTGAGCTGTTTCACACTCAGTATTGTTCATCGATCCATTAAGGAAGACACACAACCACGCTTTTTAACAGAAATCCAGACAAAAGAGGCAGAATGAATCTAAGTTTTGGGGTACTCAGAACTTTGGCATTTCAGAAATGCAGTACTTCATCTTGACCTTTGTTCAAGAAAGCATCTGAATTCCACTTGGAGTATGTACGAAGGGACTTTTAAACCCACAAGCCTTTCTGCAGCCCTGCTGGCTGCTTCAAGACCCTGTCTCTGGAAACTGGAGGGCAGCTAAACCGAGTTCTATTAAGAGTCCACGGCCAAAAGAGCAATTCCTCTGGGGTGGGCTCCACGGGGTAAGCACACGTCCAAAGACCACACAGAGCATCCCAGGGGCACCGCAGCACTCCGCATGTTACCAGGACACAGCTGGCATTGGCTGGATTTACCCAGAAACTTCTGCTCCCACAGTAGGAGTTCTTGCTGTCTCATAATATGGGGTAAGATAGGCATCAATACTTGGAGATAGTGGACACACCATATGAAGTGGAAATTAATTGGCTTCAAATAAACAACTGCCTTCATTTTGTGAGGACAGACACGGGAAGATACGCACAGACACTGGGTCCACGTTGCCACCAGTATCCCCAGTGAGTACCGGCCCCATCTGGGTGTTGTTCCACCAAGACCAGCAAATCCAAAAGCAGCATGAAGGACCATACATTGCAGGTGCTGTGCTGCTGACACACAACAGGACAGAAAACAGGGAAGGACCCAGAGCCGTGTGTGGCACGGCCAGAAGATCCAGAAGAGGCTGGATTTTTTCCAAAGACTATTATCTGAAAAAGACTTTGCTTTATACTTGGGCCAATGTGGTAAACTGTGTCCAGTTAGCTCAGGAAAAGGTCAGAGATAATTTAAAGTAAAGAAAGGCCGTCTCTGGCAGCTGTATCCAATTCAGAGAGATATATTATCCCCAAAGGAACATCAGAAAAAAAAATCCTTATTTATTTTATTTCTGCATATTCCACTTATCGCTACCCTGGTGCATTCATGCTGTGGAACTGACCTATGTTTTCAAGCAGATCCAGCCAGCGTCTCCTCAAATGAGACAGAGATTGTCTAAACAGACAATCAGTTCCTGGAATTTGCAGATCTAATTCCATACTACAGTATTTAAGGTCTCAAAAAAAAAAAGGGGGACATCCATCTTCCCTCTGAAAAAACATAGAAAGATTTTCCTTCTATCTAGAGATTATTTAGTGCTCTGTTATTGACACTGCTTCTATTGAAAGATTTAAAGATAAAAATGCAGTGTATTCAAGTAGCGATCATTTTTCATCGTCACTTAGTGACAGTAAGGCCTGCAGTCAATTGCTGCAGATTTATCTTTGCTGCTATCGATCGCGTGCGGGGCTCAGCTGTTCGCAGGTGCCTGGCTGCGCTGCTTCTCAACTGCAGCAAGAAATGCAAAGGCAGTGGACAGGAGTGGTGCCCAGCAGCCTTGTTTTTGGTCTAAAGCTGTTTAATTATTTCCCTATAAGTGGTGGGATAAACAGCTAGAAGGGAATTTGTTGATGGGCACAAGACAAAAGGAAAAACACGCAAACACCGTCACCCTGTGTAGCGCAGTCTACAAAGAGTCACAGGGAACTGCGTTCAAGACACTGGATGTGAATGAAAACTTCAGGTATCAGAGGAGCAAATGCTTTGAGAAAAGTAGGGGCTGCCAGTCAGGTCACTACAGCAAACTTCCCACGGCCTCCTGTGGTGAAGATGCTCTCTTGTGCTCTCCTGAGGATTCCAATCACATCATGGAAAGATTCCTTCAGCTTTTTAAAGCCCACAGAGAATGGAAAGTATTATCCTGAGGGTTTGGAGCACTCCAGCCTCCAAAGCTTCGTGAACCATATTTTTACTTAAGAAACGGTGATTAATTCTGGTCACCTTCTGAGTTTAGTGTGAAGCTGAAGGAGAAAAAAATCTCAAACCATTTAGATGCAAGATAGAATCTGCTGGTTCTCAAACAGAACAATATTGGATCTCAGACTCCCGTCTCAAACACAGCTACTATTTTAAACAGAGCCAGACTTCTATATATGTGCTTCTTTGCTTAAGCCAAATACATTGGTAATTGCTGATACAGGGGCTGTGAATTTGAAGGCTGAATAATGCTTGCGGGAATCCTTAAGAGACCAAGAAAGCTTTCTCTAGAAGCTGTCATGCACCTCCCTGATGGATCACAGCTCGCAAACCATAAATGCACTTAACGTGGGGAGCAGCCGGGACCAGGTCTCCGGCTTCCTACAGCAATTGCTCTGTTACGGAGTTAAAAGGTGCATTTGTGCTTGTTTCTCGTACCAGGTACGAGCTGAGATGTGACCCAGACACCTTTGAAGTTCCTATCTATAAGGTGTTTGTGTTAAATATAAAGGCTGGGAAAGAGGCATACGAAGAACTCCAATGAATGAGCAGATCAGGGCACCTCAGAGCTATTTGCAGCTTTCTCATCCACGTGCTGCCATTTATCCCCCGTCCCTGTTGTGACTTTGGGTCGCTCCCTTTTTGGATATTGCCCATATGGATTAGAAAAGGGAAAGGCAAGCACTGGCCATTGCTTGAACAAGGAGACCCATTCTGTTCCTTGTGTCCCCTGCTTCTTCCTTCCACTCCTGCTGGGGAGACCCGGGAGATCAATTCATACAACAGCAAAAAGCCCCAAACATTGTAACTGCAGGAATTACCTCGAGATGAAAATCACGTACTTTATTCTAGAGGCAGTGACTTAACCTAAACCAAGCAAGCTATACAAATAAAACACATATGTATAGGTTCAGCCCAGGTTTGAACTTTACAATGTTCAAGCCCTTCTCTCCTTGTTAATCACGTGCTTGAGGTTCATTTTCTAATCACTTCTATGACAGACGTTCTTCTGCAGAGCCCTACTCTTTTTACACTCCTCGGCAGGGCACTCCGACTCCTTTGTCATTTCCCAACCCAAACCCTTTTGATTAACATCTCTGAGCAGGTTTATCAATCTGTTCTGAAGCCGGCACACAGGAACATACATGTTCAGCAGATGTTTCCCCTACAACTTTCTCTGCTACACTATTTTGGAGAACTGTTCTAAATGGTGCCAGCTAACTCTTGCTATTTGCAGACATGGGAGATGGGATTCTAAACCATGAGGATTTGCCAAGGTAGCTAAATGAGTATACTAGCAAAAGGATATTTCTCTTAGTGCACAGCTCATTCCTGTTCTTCGAATAAATTGTACTAGTAGGACTTCCACTGCTCAGCAGAAGGTTTTTGTTGATAGGAAACTAGTTTCACCTCTTGCATTGCAAACCAGTATCTCAATGACAACACAGCTTTCGACCAGGATGAGTTGTTTTCTCCTCAATATTCACAGCTGCCAAAGAAGGGAATATGATCACTGTCTCAAAGAACAAAAAGTGGCTTAATTCTGTCCCCCAAAATAACCTGCACTTTTGATCCATTCTAAACTCCTTTTCTTGCAAGGCTTTCCTGCACAGATAACAATGTTAAACAAATTAGTGAATTACTCTCCCTGCAAGAGCCAGGTCATATTTCACCATTAGAGAAGGAGTCTGATTTTTCCTTTGGTGGAAATAAACCCACAATAACAGTATTTGCTATAATTCACGTCTCAACATTCTGCCTCAAAATAGTTTCGTTTTGTTATATTTAATGCTTCAGCGTTACATCTTAAAATAATGTCAATAATTACAAATCTCACTGTTTTATTTTAGGCACTGTTCTCCCAGAGTGACAGAAGCACAGGGATTGAAAACATTGCTGCAAAGATTGCTGGAAGATGGGGGAAAAAAAATCAAAGCTTTGCCTAAGTGGCAAAAAGGAAAGAGATGCTCTCTGGACACAGTAGTGAGGAGATACAGGTGTTTCTAATGTTCATAATTTGCTTAAAGATCAAACAGGGTTCTGTGATAGTGAAGTAAAGCGCTGCAATATCGTGAGTTCATGGTGTAATACTTTGGCCCTTGTGGGATGTTACAGTGCGATATTGGAATGAAGGATCATACTCTCAAGTCTGCAATCAGGTGCCCCTCTCTGGCTGTCATACCTGATTCCACACAGAAGAAACCCAATAAAGCATATCGATCGAACTCTGTGTCAGGTATAAAATAGCCCCTCGTATGTAAATAAAAAACTATATAGAACTAAAAAAAATATTTGAAAACTTCCTCTCTTCAAATCATTAAAGTTCCTTCTGTTGTCATACAGTATTTTCAGAAGTTTTATGAACTCTAGCACTGACCTCTTCATTTCCTAATGCCTGAAAAATCACAGATCTTCTCTTGCCCATTTCATAAAAGAGTCAAGCCCTCTACAAACCTATTAGGAAAACAATATTTACAACAAAGTACCAAGGAAAAACCTCCCATTAAATTTTACAGCAATTTCCTTGGAAGAGTCCTTCCTACTGAGAACAGCTGGACTTAATTGCAAATGAGATGGCTGAAGGAAGTACATCTGATTGCAGATGTAATAAAATTCATGCTTGACACCTTAATTTTTTTAATATATATTGGCTACCATCAAATCACTGCATTTGCTGGTTTGCAGGCTGAAGGTATCAAAGTTCTGGCAGGAGAACAGACAGGGAACGGAACAGCTTGTGGAGTCCTTCAAAGCTTGGTGCTTAAGACACAGCTTTTTAATGCTATTGATTCCTAACGATCAATATTTTTTTCAATAAGAAAGTCTCATATTACCCCTTTTCCCAGCCACCTTTCACAATGAACTTAGTTAGGATGAAAAAGCACTTAATGGCTTTCTTTCGAGGCCTGGTTGTTTTTTCATGTTCATTGCAGTCTCTTTTTCCTCACAAAGTTCACCGCCCTCAGCCCCACTGGCTGGTGCTACATGGTTATGGAGTGGTCAGCCAGATCTTCTCCAGCCTAAAAACCTCCCGTCAGGTTATAATTCAACCTGAAATTCATGAAATTGCCACCAGATCGACCTATTGCCTTTAAGGTTATTTGCTTAGAATCTACCATAAAAAGCAGTGACTTGTGTTTCTTCCTTATTCTGTTGTATTTCCGCACGTAGCCTGGCTGGCCATGAGCTTAATGGGCAAGGTTTTTAGGCACCTTTTTACCATTAAATTTGAACAAACACAGTCATTTCTGTTGGGAGCCTTTTATGCTGACTTTTCAAAAAGTAGGGCTGGTCATCTCTGTTGGCAAAGGCATCAGAATAGGAAACTTTGCTTAGAGAGAGAAGAGGGGGAGCAGGAACCGCAATTGCTGCCACCGAGATTGCCCGAGAACTGAGTTTCGTTGCTGACTAATTGCAGGCAAATTGCTTCTGCTGGAACATCTATTGAGGGAGCCGTAGGAACAGTGTTTGCTTGTAGAGCAGTGAGTTTAACAAGGGTGGAATGAACACTAAATACTGCCCAATTCCTCCTGCAATGAAGGATATAATCTCCTTTCCTCTTCTCGGTATCGTTGGGATCATTGTCCCATTCTCAATGTTATCCCATTTTCTGCTGAAGAGAACACTGGGATACTCTTCCAATTCTCTCCCATCTCCTAACCTAACGAGTATTTCTGGACAGAAACACATATTTCTGTTAAAGGAAAATAGTTATCTTCCAGCAACATGTTGAGAGCTGAAACTAATCATTGGGGCTCATTACAAGCAGAGGCTGCTTTTCCTTTCATATTTTTTTTGCAGAATAACACCGTGCGTGGCATCCCAATGCTTTAAAAATAACCTCCTGCTCCGCTGGTACCTAGCGTGATGCTAATAAGAGCTTCGTATAAGGGATGTTGCAGAATCTGTAATGACAAGCTTCATTTTTTTAAAAGGAGTAGCATTCTCTGCTTGCTGCTGTAAGTGGCTGTTTAACAAGGCCTACCAAACGCTGCAGAAATACATACAAATGCATTTTAATCAACCACAAAAACACTCTGTAGCACAAGTAGTTATGCAGCTATGCCCACAAGAGCACAGGTAAGTGGGCTAGTAAATATTTTATAAACTATTGTTGCAAGGGGTAGTAAACATAAATATTTAGTACAATATTTATTTACATTTTAGCCTATGTTTAGAATAATATTATACCTACAGACAAGTATACATTGCCATGTTTGGTCTAGTAATACTAGACACGTGCTTAGGTAAGATACTTAATACAGTGTCATGATGCAGGCAAGAAAACGAAAGGGTTCGTTTAGAAGATATGTGCACAGACACAACTATATACACATTTAGGTTTTTTCATAGAGGAATTGCACTATGAGAAACAAATGCACTATAAATATCAGCATCTCTTTGCAAGGTGGTATCTGTTAGACTTTTAACACAGGACTTGTCGGTCGGTAGGGAATGACCTTGGGGGGCTGCGTTACAGAACGCGGAACTGGCACGGAGGCAGATTTCCAATGAACGCAGGATGAAGTGCAAATATCGCTCCCCAAGGCGTATCCCCAAGCACAGGCAGATCTCCTGCCTTTCTTATAGAGTCCAAGGTGGGGGTTGGTGATTCCTTAAAGAAATGCAGGGTGCAATAACTGCAAAGAGAAAAATTCCATGCCCAAAGCCCCGGGAATGCACTGGCTCCCTGGCAGGGCTGCGACTCCTCCCTGTCAGGCTGTTGCCTCTATCCTGGAACAGAGGTGGCGAACAGCTTGACACATTAATATTTATTAGAGCTTGCAGTGCAGCAATAGCCCTATATCAGAACTGACTCTATTATAGAAAAGACCTGCATTATAGCAAGAGGTGGCCTTTCACAGGGATTTGGTTTTTCTGCCTGATAACGCATTTTGGACTACAGAGTCTCTATATACATTGAAAATTCCTTTTACAGCTACGTTGCATTTACGATAACAGACAGCTTTTATCTCCAGTTGAGGGCCTTTTCAAAGAGTTCCTTGAGTTCTGATTAATTTTTTTTATTAATTAGATGAGAGTTCTTGCAAAATATATATCTCTATGTGTGCATGCTGGCTTGGATACTGTTTAGCACTATTTTGGACCCCTGACCGAAGCCACAATATCAGTTTGACCAGACCGTTTTATGCCAAAGTAGAGGAGTCATCTTAGGAGGACCAGAAAAGCAGCAACAAGCATTTAATCTCTAATTCCTGGGCTTACCTATGGCCTGTGTTACTCAGGACTGATTCACAGCTGCTCCACGGGGACCACAATGAGATGTGGCAGAGCAGTGGTTCCCATCCTAACAGATACGAGTTGCCTGTTGCACAAAGAACATTGTCACTGTTAGTACCTCCAACAGAAAGACCTATATGCAGTATTGCATTTTGTTGCTCGTTTTGGTTTCTTTTTTGTGCACCTCCATAGCGCTCCTGCTTCCCTTAGTCTGAGCTGAAGTCCTTTTCTGCGTGCTTAGCAGTTTCAGCAGAGAGGCCAAGGACTGGCAGAACTACAGCAGCTGAGCAGCCTTCCTCTTCTTCACCGGCAGCTCACAGCCAGGCACCGGTGCTGATGCACAAGGTGGGAAGGTTTTGTTGGCATTTTGACTTGTTAACACTAAATTCTCCAGTTCTTACACCTTTACTCCTGGGCTCTGCTCTGAGATGATCTCTACGAGTAAAGAGCTTTCTTGCACCATCTCCTCTGGAGGCAGAAACTGGAGGTGAGGACAGGGCTGGGAGGGCAGGGTGAACAGAGCACTGAGGCAGGTGGGAGGGGAGGATTGGCATGGCTGTGGTGAAGGTATTTGTGTTTCAGGAAGACCAGATGAACTTTCAATGACACAAAAAGGAACTTGTAAAGGCAATGTATCGAAGAGCCTCATCTAGAGCAAGAAAGGGGCTAGGGAAGTTGTCAAAGAATTTTGGAAGCCAAAACAAGTGAATAGAAAAACAGTCATAGAATGTCCTGTGTTGGAAGGAACCCCACAGGTCACATCGTGTGTCTGAGGATGTTGTCCAGTCTCTTCTTGAACACTGTCAGGCTTGGGGCCGTGACACCTCCCTGGGGAGGCTGTTCAGTGTCCAGCACCCTCTGGGTGAAGAACCTTTTCCTCATGTCCCACTGACCCTTCCCTGGCTCATCTTCCTGCCATTCCCTTGGGTTCTGTCACTGGTCACTAAAGAGATGAGCTCAGCGCCTGCCTTTCCTCCTCCTCTTGTGAGGAAGCTGTAGAGTCAAAATTACACAAGACCATTTGAACTCTCTATTCCCTGACCGGGAAATACCGAATCCAAAACTGACCTTGTGGAGACGAGCGATGAGAAGGAACCACTTCAGTCTGCCAGTGTCCTGGGTGAATTACTCATTGCCAGGTACGGAGTGAAACCACAATGCCTCTTGTCTTGAAAAGCGAGCAGATCTGGGGAGAGGAGAGGAGAGGAAGGCTGAGCAGACGCACTGACACGGGGACTGTGATCCTGCTGCTCAAGTCCCGGCTGCACCTGGAAGAGCTCAGGAAAAGGAGAGGCAGGAGGAGCTAAGGAGGCCACAGGGATCTCTCCCATGTGCCTCCAAGTTATCCCTCCGAGTGCTGCTGTTCCTCCCACCTCACCCAGCTGCAGCCGGGACACGCTGGGAACACAGAACTAACCCATCCCAGTACCTCCTAAAACAAGGGTCTCTCCCTTCTCTCTCTGCCTTGCCCCCCAGGCACTCTTCATTTTTCATTGCCTGACTGATAAGATTGTGCCTGACTTCATTGAGGCTTTTAAAATCTTACTCTTTGCTATTAGTATTGATTAGCTTTGCCCTCTTAATGGGCTATTTTTTTTGTCTCCGGGCTCGTTGCATCACCAAGTTATATATTACTCTTCAGGGTTCTTTGTATGGATTCATAAATATGAGTACAGTTGCATACCAGCTCTGAGAAAAGATGCTGATCTGCTGAACAAACCCCCAAGCCAGCTTTCAGTGTTTAGGAGACCACTTACAATGAGAAAAAGGATAAACAATATGGTCATTGCTTTTTTGGGGGGGCAGTGAAGGGGTGGGGGCAGCAAGGAGAGGGGAAAAGAAAAGTAGAAAAGAGAGAAAGCAAATTGCTCTTCCAAGGGGAGAGTATGAGTATGGAGTGACTCAGTGAGGCAATGCACCGACTTTATCCCTGCAGCTGTGGGTTCTCAGCTTAAAAATACAAAAGTAGTAATTAATAGTTTGCACTTGTTTAGCATTTTTGCAGATTAACCTCTCTACCAAAAGTTCACCGAAATCTTAATGCAGCCATTTCTGGAGTGGAAAATAGTGGTAGTTTAATAATGCATAGCAACACCACACCAGAACTTGAGTCAGGGATATTATACAGAAATAAAAATGCAGGGGCAAGGTTCATAGCGAGAGAATTCAGTTCCTCTGGCTAGAACTGCTTCACTCAGTCCGGCTAATAACCTGCCTTACAAAGTTGTTGCTGAATTGTTAAAATATTACAAGTAGGTATCACAAGTACCCTTCAGTTCCATATCTCATCTTACAGCCAGCATCTCTCAGAGCGTGGTGCCTCCAATCTAATACCGCTGCATTCATCCAATATCGATTCTAAGGAAACAGAGCTTCTGAGCCACCCAAACAACGCTTTGCAGCACAGAAGGTTTCCATTGAGATCTGTCCTCGAGCACTGACCCGGCAGCCCTGTTAGTTTGTGAGAGCTGCAAATATCACACTGCAAGGTGATGCGGGTGCAGCCCATTGATTCGATGCTCTCATCCTCATCCTCGGGGAATGCATCCATTGCACAATTCAGCTTGGATGTCAGAGAAGCACTGCAGGCGAGAGAACTGCCTCGGAAACAGACCGCAGTTTTCTTCATTTTTCTGGTGCTAGAAGACGCTATTTGCCATTTCTACGGCTCGTTCAAAGTCCCCAGTCCTCAGCATTGTGTGGGTCAGCTGGTTGCCACGGGATGGGGCTCAGGGGTCACTTTTAACCCTTTTCCTTGGGTGCTTGTGCCTGGGCTTTGACATTCGGATGCCCCATTCCCATGTGCTCACTGACAGCAGTGCCTGTTCTGTTGGCTACGAGCTCTGCGCCTTGGTCCTCCCGCCGCAATGGAGATGTCCTGGGACAGCGGGAGATGTCGCTCATGTTCATGGGTTCAGCTCATGAAGTGGCAGAACAGACGACTGAGGGGCTGTTCACCCGTTAGCTGACCCCAGGTATTCCTTGATTGGACTCTGCTTCCCTCAAAAGTCTCTCTTGAGGGTTGAGCTTTAATCAGATTAATTTGTCTGTTGGCCAGTGTGGAATAACAGTAAATCTGAAGTCATGAAGGCTTATGGAAATTTGCCCGTGTGGAGTATATAATTTTTAAATATAAAGGAGAAAATGAATTTGCGAAAAAGAAGTTTATCCGCTGTCAAAACGAGCTGCAACAGAGAGCACAGCAAAGGGGAGAAAACAGTGCAGAGAATGCCACAACACAGCTTCTACCCATAGGCTTTATCTGAGAGAAGCAGTTTCTTGTAATTTTACTGGAAAGGCATTTTACTCTGAAAATGAAATCTAGACAGGATGCTACTGATGGTCCGCACCTTATTTTCAATAAATGATGAACCTTCATGTCCCATGAAATATGAAAGTAGAAAGCTGCATTCTATTATATTCAGCGAAGGTTTTTCTCCCCCTTTTGTTTAAATATATTCATTATCAAAGGTATAGTGCCCTTGAGAAGCTGAGGCAGCCGCTTGTGTTGCTGTGCAAGGAATTTAAGATACTTACTAAAGTTTTTACGAACAAAGATGCGGAGACGTGTAGCGTGTCTTTCAAGACCCCCAATCCATCTATTCAGAACTGACACTTAAGCTGTAAAGAGACATCCTTGTCAAACTGCTTACATATTGCATATGCAATGAGATAGCTCTTCATTCCTAGCACACTAGTTGCAGGAGTCGGAATTTAAAGCAGAAAGGCTCCTAGACCTCTTATTTCAAACTCTTGCGGCTCCATGTGCGGAAATCGCATTGGCAATAATGAAAGTTCAGCATCTACATTGAATGCATAGTGCATGAGAGGCCATGAAAATGTTTTGATGAAAAAAGAATCTGGCTAGATACAATGAAGTCTCCATCCTGTGCTTCAGAAATCGTTCGCAATGAATTTGCGGGGGGCTGCAAAGGGATGGTACTTGTTTGGGACACGGGTTGTCCCCAGACGTCCTTTGTCCTGCTGTTCAGCAGTGACACTTAGGAAAATAAACACATTTGTATGTGCCAGACAGATCTACAACACAAAAGAGAGAAAACTATCTCAAATGGCCGATTTCTGAAAGTCTCTGAGAATAAGAAGACTCAATTCAGCCCTTAGATAAATACCAATGGTTTCATCTTACGATTCCTCTTTACCTTTTACACTTCCCACTTCTATTGTTATTATTTTACTAACACTTTTCCTGACCTCTCCCTGTCCTTTAGACACACTGATTACCGATCCTTATGATATTTCCATTTTTGATTCGTGTTATACCCTCGCATGTGGTTTAAAAGCAGGAAGAATCATTTATCTTCTAAAAAAAATAACAACAGTTACTATTAACTGGATTTTGGTCTCTGCTGTGGAATCAAGCTCAGGTGTCTTCAGTAGCTACAACCCAGGATCTGAACTAGAAGTAGATGCCTAAGTTAACAGGAAACTTATGATTACGTATTTCAAAGGAAAGTGCATGTGCCAGTTGTGATGGGAACTAGAAGAGCCAGTTTATGCCAGTTTTTGTCCAGAACAGTTTCTTATCAGCAGCCGATTTGTTTACTAAATTTACCTAGTTCATGCAACTTAATAATTTCCATGTACCAACAGCTTGATCGCGCCTGCCAGAGTTCACTAGTTAAGTAGTTCTCCCCATAAGAAAAACCTCTGGGTAGCAGGGGCATTGCCTAAACCAACTAATTCCCTGCCAGGAACTGGCAAGGTTTCTTAGAATAACCACAATCAGGGCAGCTATAAATCCAACTCCTGTGGAAAGGTCGGGTGCCATAGGGCTCTGGTTTGGAGGCAAGAGCAGGAGATAAGATTTCCCCCTGCCTCCAGGAGTCCGTGGGGACGGAGCCGTGCAGAGCAGCACTAACGCTGCACAACGTCGGCTCCGTCTCAGGCAGCCGCCCGAGGCGACTCCAGCAGCTGGAAATCTTTAGAGGTGCTTTATAAATATGCCCCCGATCTTACAGCAGGTGCCACGTCCTATTCCACTGAGGAATTTTCCTGCATCTGCTCCACAGAGAAATCCTGAAGGTCACAACTCGGAGAAGTCCTTGCGTTAAGTGACCTCAGCTGGCGAGGATGTGGTCCCGGGTAATAATGTCTAATGGGTTTCATATGACTCAGGTTTTTCTCCTTTGTCCTTCCCTCTCCTTCACCAGTGTGCACTCTGCTAGTTAGTGGTTATGCAGCAACAGCTGCAAAATACCATTTTTAAGGCAAGTTATTATTAATTGTCATAAACTATTGGATATCATCCTTCCGAGCAGCCTGGTCGCTGCAGCCCTCTAAGCAGAGCACGTGTTTTGATCCGCACCTAAAACAGTGGTGCATAAGGATGCAAGTCAGGGAACCTGGCAGCAAAGCCCAGCTCAGCCAGCCCAGGCTCCCTCTCACACCGGGAACAGTTACACTGCAAAAGCACAAAACCAAGAGAAATCTGCTGGAGTGAGCAATGTTTCTGTGATGTGGCAGTTCCATAGGTGGCACATGGAAGCTAATGCTCCAGCACGATACTAGAGGGCACTGTAAACCTGGCAGTTTTGGCTTCCGAGTGGGACAGAGTAAAAATTGAAGTGTTTGCTATTTGCGGTCATTAAAGCTCTCTTGGTACTTGGTGCAAAATTAGTGCTAACCCCTGGGTCTTGAACAAATTAATTGGTGGAATTACATTGTGCTGCTGTAGATCCCCCCCTTACAGCTGCAGTACAGGATCCTTATTCAGCGCCAGGTCCTGAGCTGCTGCATCTGCTGCCAAGGAAAGAGGAGCAAGAACCACTATGAGAACTCAGGAACTTTGTTTTTAAAGCTATCACTTAACAGTAATGTGTTCATTAATTGGCAGTCAGACCACTGCCTGTCTTCATTTTAAAAACCTGATGGTTTCCTTTTATTATGGTAGCACAAGGCTTCATCCCGTGCCTTTCCTATCTGCCAACATCCTTTTTCCTTGTGTGCACCTATCAAAGAGCAGAATTCCTGCACTGTGATAAAACAAAGTTGTTTTTAAAAGAGTCTGTTGAAACATATTTAAAAATAGGAATATGCTATTCTAAAGAAAACACTCCAATCAATGTGATAGATAGATTAATGGATTGCAGGATTTGTCTCCTCGGATATTCCTCGTGCACCCATCACTATAATTTATAACTCAGTATTCGACTTAAATTAGTAAGATTTAAACTGAAACAACAACAGACCGACAAATAAACAAAACTTCCCCATTTCAATGTAAAATGTTTGCTCAATATGCAGAATCAAGCTCTCACAATATCACCATCATGCAAAATACACGTAGAATGACAGAGAATAAGAGGAAAAGGGATGGTGAGCGGTCACCTAGTCCACCTCCCTCCCCCGGGGTAGGATCAGCACTGCCTCCATCAGTCCTGACAGGAGTTTCTATAACCTGTTCATCCCTGGGGGGTTTTAAGGAGATTCCACGAGCTTCCCAGCTATTCTTATAGATGGAACATTTTCCCCAAGGTCTAACCCAAATTTCATTTGCTGCAGTTTAATCCCACCGCTTCTGTCCTACCCCAGTGGATGTGAGCAACCGTTTATCACTTTTGCAGCATCTTTTACATATTGGGAGATTATTACTGTATTTTCACCAGCCTTAAGCAATCGACCACGATTCTTTCCTTCTCGGTAGGTTTGTTCTCTAGAACTCTGACCATTCTTTTAATTTTCTGTCTTTATCTGGAAGGCTGATGACCAAAACTGCTCCTCCCCAGTGCTCTGTATGGACGGGAGCAATGTACCACACCACCCTCTCTTTACATACCCTGTTCTTAGCTTCGCTGTTCTCACACCTGGGCACCACAGCTGGCTCAGGGTTCATTTGTTGCCCACAATATTACCCCTTTTCTCTAGAAATGCTGCCCACGCAGCCATTTCCTGATACACTTTTTGATAGCTCCAGTACATTCTGCTTTGCTTTTGTCCTTTTCAAACATCAACCTATTCTTTCCAGCATATTTCTTTGGTTTGTTAAGGTTTTTGAATCTTTCTCCTGTTCTCTAAGAGCACTTGCAGCCCCTCTCAGCTCGGTATTGTCAGCAGATGCAGTAAGACTACTCCATATTCCATTACCCAAGTCACTAATGAAAATATTGAGTAATACCAGACCCCTGCAGTGCCGTACTCAAGCCATCCTTCAACAACAAGCAGTCGATAGCTTTCCAGTACTCTTTCCCAGCTGGTTTGGGACCTTACAGCATTCCTCCTCGACCATACTCCCCCACCTTGCCCCTGGGAATGCCGTATGAAACAAAGCCTTCCCACAGCCCAGATGTATCCCATCCCCAGCTTCTCTCCTCTCCAAGCCCTGCTGCCCTGCCACAGGAAAATTAGATTGGTTTGACATGATTTATCCTTGACAAAGCCACAGCTTGTGGGGCTAATGTATACCTTATGCCAATCTAGTGAGCGAAATTCCATCCCCATTGCAGCGAGGGACAAAGCCCCCAGCATCCAAGAAGGACTTTGCCATGTCCAAATTCCACCCAGCGCACAGAAGTAGCAGCAACATCATTGCATTAGTGCTCACGTGGGCAAACAGGGTTTTATTTCCAATAGAGGGATATCATACACGGGTTCGTGCTTTGTACACCCCCAGCGCCATCGCGTTGTGTGCACACAGCCCCCTGCCTCCCACAACTGCATTATCTGGTGCTACATCACTTCATTAGTACCCTTGGGTCAGGTTCAATATAGGTGGAAGGAGGTCTAATTTACACGCTGAAGGGAGCTGGAAGAAGGTGTAAATTACTCAAGCACGGACTACCTAAGATTCAGTTAAAATTCGCTCTGAATTTGGCACCAGATATATAGGAGATGATAAAGTTTTCCTTTTCAAGATCTTGTGTATTTAAAACCTTCTGTGTTTAATTTTTGCAGTCACAACAATGCTCATTCATAAATATTTCCTAATGTTTGGTCCTACTAATATGTGCTGCACAGTGTTCGATTAATGGACTAGAACAATGGCATCAAACATATTTTGGGCTCTGGAATACCACTATGTAATGCCTAATATTTGATAAGATATTACAGATAGGCTTGTCTTCTGACGAGATGGGATTGCACTTGAATTCTGAGGAACTCAGATGCAGATCTTGGACAAGATCTGAATTTCAAGGGAGTCTTAATTACGCAGGACACTGGACCAAATCCTGAGGTCTGCACATTTCCAGCGTCGGATTCCTCCCAGCTCAGATGCAAATGCTGTTCCTTACCCCTGTCTCTCAGGAATTCATAACATATTCATCAACTTGTAGTACCTAAGAGCCCTGTCCGACTGTATTTGGAAGACCCTAATTTGACTCCAGTAGGAGTTTAACAATATTAATAACTAATATTACACTGGATTCCTAACAGCAATGCTAGGACAACGCCCTTTGATCACTGCATTAATCCGATGCAATTGTGTTTATATCAGCCTTGTTCCTCCCATGTGTGCTTTGTGCCATCTTGGCATGAATATGAAATATGCAAATCTGGGGGATACACGTTAATAGTGGGTCCATCTGCTGGGATCTTTTATTAAAGAGAAGTGTGAATGCAGTTGCCATGCAATACACTCTTACACACAAAGACCATGAGTTACGAAAACAAGAGAAAACATCTCATGCTTTTGCCTTATTGGTATTTCACATTCATCAGCTCTACAGCCGATTTTCATTTTAATTTAGAAATTTTCACGCAAACGAAATTTGCGTGAGGAAGCTCAACAGTTAGCAATGACTGCGCGCACAGACGCACGCACGTTTCTTCCTCTCTAGTGACAGACAGGATATTACTTTTCCACTGCATATGAAATTAATACCAGAAGCATAAGAAGCAGCATGTAAAATCCAGCCCTTAAAGCCTGATCTGGATCTCCCCGCTGCTGCTTGAGACAGCTACAACCTAGAGGAAAACTCTCTGTTCAAGTCAAAAACACAATCCAGAGCTGTGAAACAGAGAATCGAGCCCAAAGTGCAGCTCACCCTTGAATATGGAGTCAGAGCCCATTGCCTCCACAGGGCACGGATGAACTGCTATGTGCTGCTGTTTCACTTTTTCTGTAATAAACAATTCTTTCAGCTCTATCCAAAAGGAAAAGCTCCCATGGCTCATTGCTCTCGTGAACTGCTGTGTCCTTAGCTTGTCTCTCCCGTGGATGTGTGCTGTTCCATGCTAATAGTTTGGGGGGAGTATGCTGTAATTTATTTAACAGTTGGCAGGTCAAACCTCCGTGCCCTAGAAATGCAAGTGCTGATTCGGATGTGGAGTGGAGAAGGTGTCCTGATGACAAAGTCAAAGTATCCATCTTGATGAGCATCCTTAACCCAGCAACTGCCTCTTGTCCTATGCAGAACTTGTGTCACCATAGCTAGTTCTGAGTCTCAGACTCATCCCAGAAGGCTGGAGTGAGCAATTGCTCCTTTATCCAAGGGTACCAGGGCTAAAGTACAAAGAGGGTCCATATTCTCCTCCTTGTTTCACAGATATTTGAGTAGGCAGGAGAGTAAGCAAGAAGAGAGGGTTTTTTTCCATATCTTCAATATGCAAATAGATCAGTGAGCTCAGCTCTCTATTCATTGCTTCTAACATACATGACACAGATGATGCTGTTCCCATTGTCAGATCAAAACTGGGGGCTTGATGACAAGAAACTCACTGAGTTTCCATCTGCATAAAGCTGAGATGATGGTTGGGTAAGGAAAGTCACTGCACTGGAAAATGTCAGCTCCACTGTCTACATCCCTGATGTATGAGCTGTGTTTGGGACCTGAAAAGCCTGCACCATCAGCTCTTAGTGCTATTTGGTGTGGCCTCTTTTGTGTCTACCCAAGGGACTGCCACCTTTGCTCCTGCGATCTGGCCACAGCCACTGAAACTGCTGAAGTGAGGATTCAACCAGCACATAACTCAAGAAAAAGCGAAGTGTTGAGATTGATTATATATGTATTTATTAAGTTCCAGTGATGCAAATAGCAGATTAGCATAACTGGGTCAATTATTTGGCAATCAGCACATGCGTGCCTGGGAGGGAAACATGTGCATGTGTCGGCTGGTTTTGTGCTGCTGAACACATCACCTGCTTGGAAGAGAATAAACATGTTTATCCCGGTGCTAAGGCAAGAGAGAAAAAAGAACAAGTCAACCTTCCACAGCTAGCTGATTATGCATTTTCTGCATCAAATTGTCAGCATTTATTCAATTACTTCACTCATTACAAGTGTGTTCTTCAACCGCTAACCTAAAAACCCTCCCTGCTGCTGTCAGCTCCATTAGAAGTGACACGTTCCTTCCTCAGGTTAAAAAGCGTTTGTGGAAGGCGTCACCCCCCAGCGGGACTCAGCCCCGTGCTGGGACGGGGGCTCCTCTCCCCATCACCACCTGCCCCGAGCGAAGTCGGGGGGGCAACCCTGCGGCTTCCATGGGAATCAGTGCATGGGCTGAGGTGAGACCCCCGTGGGCTGCCAGGAGCTGGGTTTAAAGCACAGACACGCTCCAAGGCAGGGATTAGAGGAATTTGCAGCGCTCTGTCAAGGCTACGGAGATCCCCAGAGCCAAAACCATATACTCTCCAACACTCCCATTTTAATAGTAAGTTAAAAGTGAAGTTCCCCTTCTGAGGGGTTGTTAATTATAGATCCCTCCTTTAAACGCTCCTCTTGTTTTTATCCATACTTACTCCCCCACAGCTAGTAAAGATAAGAAAATCTCTACCTTCTCCAAAATCAAATAAATCTTAAATGCTTCCTGAGCTGATTCACTTGGCTAAGCTCTAGTTTGATATATGAAACAAAAGACAAGGCAACAGAAAGCAACATATTTTCCCCTGTGTCAAGGTGAAGTGCTTCCCATCACCCAGCCCATCTCTGCTGGGGTTGATGTGCCTCAATACTATTGAAATGATCAAAGTTTTTCAGCAAAGACTGTGATGTTATTCGTTTCCTGACTTGTCATGCTTGTTTTCCCTAAAGAGGCAATGACCAGCCGTAGTTAAGGTTTGCAGTTTGGCATGCGGGAGCGTTTTGAGAGGCGTTATCTCCCTAACAGAACAGCAGCCTCATGTTTCCTTGCACAACAACCTTTCCTAGCCTAAAATGCTTTGCATCCCATTTCCTTGATCTGGCTAAGTGCTCGTATGCTGAAAATCCCACCCTCCCTCCAGCTGTCCTTCTGGCAGGGAAGAGACAGCATCTCCTCTCTCTCGAGAGTACAGTCACTGCTCCTTTGGTTATCTAATCAGGGAGGGCAAAATTCACCCAGGGCCCTGTAAAACCATCTGAGCTGCAGAAAATGCATCTGAAGTCTCATGTGGGAGGGTGCAAGGCAGGGAGCTGGGGGAAGCCTCCCCTCCCGGAGCAGATGCTCTCTGCCATCACCCCAATAGCTTTCACACGGGGAAAACAATATATATATATATAGAGTGTTCCAAGGACTGAAGCACTTGGCTCTTCCGTCTCCTTCTCCCTGGGGTACGTGTGCTCAGGGGACCGGTGGCACCTGCTAGTCCGTCCCCAAGACTCGAGGAACAGCGTGCGGGAAGGGCAAGAAAATAAATCTCCCCCACCCACCCTCCTGGACTGCGTGTACCAAAGCTGTCTGTTGCTCAGTTCCTCAGCCTTTGTGTGGGTTTTCCAGCGTTTTTGCTAACTACAACATATTATGTCTCCCTTCCTTTGAAAACTCAGAGATTTTGAGCTTTGCATGATGCATGAGGAACTGGGAAGCACAAACCTTCCCATTCTGCTCAAGCTGAAAGTTTTCTTCACCTCCAGCTTGCTAAGAACAAAAGGACAGTACAAGGGTGGTGAGATGAGACAAATCTCCCCTGATAAACACAAGGTCCAAGCAGCCTTTCCCTCCACCATTCCTAAAACAAAAGCGCCTTTCGTAATTTCCTCCCCTTTTATCTGCAAACTTCTCCCCATGGGTCCTGTCGGGCTGAGGAAGCCACTGCTGGAACAAGGGGTCAGGCTGAGCTGTGCTCATCAAATATTACCTGAGACCTTTCCTTGCAAAGGGGTCTCTCGCCTGCTCCTGGGCTCACAGCACAATTATGAGCCTTGTTTTTCCACCTAATAAAATGCTTACTCACTTGCAGTAGGCACTTTGACATCCTTGGCCGCGCATTGCTAGATAAGGACTATAAAAAGAACGTATTGCTATTATAGGTGATACAGCAACATGTATCCTCAAATGAAAGATCCTTTATAAGCCTGGTTATTATTCTGGTAGTAATCTCAGATCTCTCTCCATGGACTCAACTCAGCTCAAGTGTCAGCAAGCACATCGCCACCGAGAACAGGGACAGCGAGGTGTCACGTTTACCCTCTGTTGTTTCAGTATATCCTCTATCATCCCAAGTCGGGAAAACACTTCTCTCTTCTCCCACGCATGTCAAAAGCACCGTTTGCCATTTAGATTTAGGGAGCCAAATATAGCCATAGTATAAACAGGTGCGAGCCCGCATATGTCAATAGAATTACACCTGCTTATAATGGGTTTACATTTGGCCCTTGAGCCCCAGGGATCCCTTCGGGAGCAGAGGCTATATTAAATATTAAGGGCCTTATTCTCCACCCCTGCCTACGCTGTAGTAATTAAATCTCAGTGCAGCCCCATTGATTTTCGACCGTGCTCTCCTTGCACGAGAAGGTGGCGCTGGGGCGAGGGAGGGGGCAGAGTTGTCCCCTCAGGGAACAGCGCATCCATTTTGCTCCTCGCAGAAATTTCACCCACAAGGAAACGATACCAAGCATTAAATATTTGCAAAATGAGCTTGGGCAAAAGAATGCAAATGGTCTAAAATTAAACATTCGCTGCAACTCTTCCCCACCCCTTCCTGGTCGTGATGGTGGCACTGCCGGCTGCGTTGCCATCGCTTCCTTAGCTCTCCCATGTCTCTGGGTGCCACGGACCATCTCTCTCCTTCCCAACACGAGGACCCTCGGAGCCAGACCTGTCTGTTTACCCCAGGAATGGGATCAGCATGATTCCCATCCTCAGAGCCTGCTCCTGCATCTCCTGAATCCCTGTGTAACCTTGGAGAAGCCCCACAGCTGCTCCCAGCCTCTGCGGGGTATTGGGCTGATTAGTTAATTCTGGAGATTTGCCTGGAGCCGGTGCCTTTTACCTGTGTCTGTACCAGTATCATTGCTAGCTTCTGATCTTTTGAGCTTGCAGGGCTGAGAAAAACGACTTTGGTTTTTCTTTAAATGACATGTAGTTTAGAAGTGTGACAACTCATACTGTGCTGTTATTCTTTCCAATTGAAACCTAATGATGCGTGCATATCACTTAACTCTGATGTCAATAATCAGCACACCACTTGGTCTTTGCCGTAGCTATTAGAGGGAATGAAAATGAAATACCAACTCCTTTTTATCCTGTTACTGTACCATAATAACTAATAAAGGAGTAATAAGTGAGACACGGGGAATTTCCAGGGGAGTCATTACTACAGAGAAGACCTAAAGGCACAAAGTGAAATCCAGGAATATTAGCCAGCCCTGAATTCCCAGACAGTGCTTCTCACTTAAGTAATACTGATGCCATAAAATGGGTGTTTACAGAAAAACATACCATATGGAAAGTATCAGCCTGTGCCCTCACCAGAGGAGTGGAGATGGAGCCAGAATCAGACAGCCTTGCGGGTAAAGACCACCCTGTGCCTCAGTGTAGCGTTTAGGCTGGGCAAGAGTCAGGCACACGCCAGCATTTCATAAATCTCACTTATGCTCCAGTATACGGGAAACGTTTCCCAGAAGAGCGCTAAATCACCCGGTCACTGGATGGATCGTGTGTTTTCCAGGGACTCTGAGATGGGAGAAGCCACACAGAGACCTCAGAGCAGTGGGCCAAGGGAAGTCATGTAACAAAATACCGAGTCAGTGAGATGACAAACCGCATGCAAGCTGGACAATGCACTTTCTGGCTTAGAAATTATTCAATTCTTGGTTAGGAAGAACAATCATTTTTTGGCGGTTGTGTACATAGGGGGCAGTGAGGATTCTTTGGTTTTCCTCCCCATAAACGGACTGTCATTTAGCCATGTGCATGTAAAAACAACTGTCACTGCTTAGGAACAATCCTGTCTCCAGCATCTGACTGGTGCAGGGCAAACCTGGACTTCTCCATGCCAGAGTTTTACCCACACCGACAACAGCTGGAGCTTTCTCTGCCCCTCACTGTGGACATAGGACAGCTGACCAAAGCAACACCTATAGTTCCTGCATCCCCATCCTGCCAGGTGTTCTCACACCTTACGGCTCTGCACGTCAATCCTTACCAAAGCAAAACCTGATTTGGTTAAATCCCGAAGCACATTCCCACCATTACCAAAGCATTTCCCAGCCATCTGATTCCCCCATCTCCGAGTTCCCGCTTTGTTTATCCTATTAATTCCAACCACCTCCTCTTCCCCCAACACACACGCACACAGCCTCATTTACAGCATCTTCGCCAGCGAAAGCCTCCCCAAAATATTCAGGGCACACCACGGAGAACTTACACGTGCGGGGAAACCCTCGTGACTAGAGCTTTTTTTTTTTCCTTCGAGCAAACATGATCTCATGATTTATTTTTCTATTTTTTTTTTTAAGCTCTTAAAGGAAAGAAAAAAGCCACCAAGGAGTGGCAGAGCCGGCCTGCCGTTATCTAACCGGCGGCAGCGGGACGGGCGCGGATGATGCTGCAGCCGCCGCACCGGGAGCGGCGGGACCCGCGGAGCCAGCGGGGCTGAAGGCTCCCGGCTCGCAGCCTCCTCTTCCTCGGGTGCTTCTCTTCCCTCTTCTTTCCTCCCTCCCCTCCCTTTCCCCCCCCTTCCCCGCTCGCATTTCCTCCCTGCACCTTTAAGAAGCACATTGCTCGCCGGTGGGATGGTGTGTGCTAAAGCTGCACAGAGGAAGTTACGCAGCCGGGATCAGGCACGGAGATAAAAGCTCCGATTGTGATTGAAAGTGAGAGCAAAAGGGATTTCAGCCTCGGCATTAACTTGCCAGGGGAGCCGGGGATTGCGCAAAGCTTCCCCGGCCATCTGCCCCTGGGGGCCGGCGGCGCAGCGGCCGCTCGCCGGGCTGGGGGGGGTGGTGGGGGTGCGGGTGTGGGGGTTCCCCCCAGCCCCGAAGTTCGGTGCTCCGCCGGGAGCCCCGCGCCGCAGAGCTCCCTCCCGGTAAGGACCGACCCGCAGCGCCGAGCACCGGGCGGGGGGTGCGGGGGGAGCGACGGGCAGCGCGCGCGGCCGGCGAAACTGCTCTGTCCCCATCTCCCCAAGGCAACTGTCCCCTTCTCCCCAATGCAACTGTCCCCATCTCCCAACTACCAGCGACCCCCCTACTCCCGAAGTTGCTCCGAGGCTCTCCCGGGGTCCCCCCCGCTGTCCCCCCGCCCCGGAGCAGCACCGGCTCCCCCATCACGGGAGGGATTGATTTATTTTTCCTCTTCGGAGTTTGCTCCGGGAACGGCTCCTCTCCCGCTTCGCCTACTTTTAACGCAGCCCTTGCAGTCCCTGAAAGTCCTTTAGTGTAGAAGAAACCGGGGGCGAGGGCGGGGGGGGGTGAATCGGCGTTGGTTTGCCTGGAACCGCAAACGCACTAAGGACAGCGGGTGGTGCGAGTGCGATGTACAGGTTTTTCTGTTGGGAGTTTTGAGCTTTGCAGCGTTATTCGGGGGCTCGGGCTCCTGGCACATCGCAGGCAGGGCGGGTGTTGCCCAACTTTGCTTTTCAGGATGGAGGGAAAGGGACGATCGGCGTGGAAAAGAAGAGGAAAAACTCCCGTTTGCTCGGTGCGGGGGGGGAAGAGCGGTCGGGTTTACTTTGATGGCGACACTTCTGAAACAAAATTGGAAACTCCTTCAATTGAGTTTACTTTCTGTACTTAATTCCAGAGCAGCTCAGTTGTTGCTCAGCGTTGCCTCTTTGATTTCGATAGGGTGTTAATCCAATAATAATAAAAAAATGGAGTCAGCTAAATCAAGATACAATCTAATTTTGTCTTTTTAATACTCTGGCTATCAGTCCCCAGTGATTGCTGAGTACTCTTCAAAGAAAACAAAGAGCATTGATTCTATTTGTTCCCATGAACTGCAGTTTCTTAATAATATCAGGTGAAGATGTATTTTCTAAGGATCAAACCAAATCAAACCAGGCAAAACGTGTAATTCGGAGAGTCCCTCTCTCCCGTTTGCACTATGCTGCCTTATTCCAGAGCAACTATTTCTGCAAGGGGCTGTGCGGGCTGGGTGTTGCATCGCAGACTTGCAGGGAACCCGCACGCCTGGCCGATTGACTGACAAATACATTTTCCCAGCGAATTTTCATTTCCCTGGAAATCTATGATGTTTAAGCCAGCATCACAAGAAACTAATAGATATTATAGATCCTTCCGTCCTGGGTTTTTCCCCGACAGCCATTCAAGTGCAAAATACAATTGTTAAGGCTATGAAAATAGATCCATAAACTTAACAGCACTGGAGCCCTCATTAAAAGTACCCCGCTTGTTTTCTGTACAATAGTGGAGTCTCACGCTCTCCGCTGCTATTCGGCACTTGGCTGTGACCAGCTTGATGTGATAATTAGGAACTGACTGGTTATAACTGAAAAGACAGCTCTGATGTCAACGGGACTTATAAACACTGTGTCACACCGGTTTATTATTTTTACTACATTTACTCATAGTGTAAAAATAGCAGCCAGTCTATTCTTTCTGTGGAAGTTTATTCAGGTCCAACACAGCTATAATAGGCTTTTCTTTGAGAGCTGGCAATGAAGCATGAGAGGTAGCTTCTCTTTGCTGAACTCATTCATCTCCATCAGCAATCTTTCAACCAAAAAGGGGGAAAGGGAGATGGTAGCACAGCGGAGTAAAGCCCCCGAACATGGATCAGCGCATCTGTTAACCTGGAGTTTCTGCGCATAAGTAACTGAGCTTATGAGAGAGCAAATCCTGAACATGCTGTTGAAGCAGACAGCCCTAATTCTGTGAGAAAAGTTGAGGCATCAAATAGAAAGGGAATTATCCAGAGCTAAATTTCTCTTCTGGATACATTCCTCCCACCTCCTCTTATGAGATCTCCCTCCTGGGTCTAATGCTGAGAGAGGATTTGACTTTTTTTATTCAGTTCTTTGTCATTTTGTTTTGTAATTACTTAAGATTTTTATAGCTCTACTGGAAAGACAACAAAATTGCAGAAATTTTGCTCTAACCTGAAATGAATACTGGGAAGGTCATTGCTCTTTGTATTAGGTGAACCTTAAATGTTATTAGGACTTTAAATTGTCTTTTATTAAATGTTATTGTTCAGATAAATCATATGTGGGGATGCTGGACAATGTATCTGTCTCCCCAACTGTCTTATTTATTTGCTTATCTTTTTAAGACTACCAATTTGTCTGTCTCTCCCTGCTCTGTGTCTGCATATTCTCCATCTTCTAATGACCTATAGCTGCTTCTTGATATTATTTGAAGACCCATTAGAGCTCTTGTTGTCCAGTTGCTGTTACAAACCAGATACTTTAAATGGGGCAGTGCTCCTTCCCATCTCCCAAACAGCAGAAGAGCCGTAAGCATCTTACTATAGATTTCTTTTTATTAAAGTTGTATATCTCCCTTTTACAAAAACCTGGCTCACGGCTCGGGAAGCCCAGCTGAGGGCTGCATCTCCTGGGGGACCCCCATTCCTACAAGTCTTGTTGCTCCATTTCCCCCCCCTCGCTCCCAGCTAATTTGTCTTTCAATTTGTTGCAGGTGCCGCCTGCTGATGAACTGACCATGAAAGAGAGAGGGGACCTCAGGCAGCAGCGTGGTCTGCAGCTGAAAGCTTGGGGAATTTGATGCTCAGTTGCCAAAAGGCAGAGTCAGACAGAAATCTTGGCCGAGACGCAGAGGGAGAAGCAGCAAGGCCAGCGCACTCCTGTCACCCCACTGCCCGTCCCGCTGGGGCCGCTGCGGATGCTGCCACCCAACACGTTCACGTGGACGCCGCCATCCCTTGGGACAAAGGAATTCTAGCTCCCAAGAGTCCCTCTTGTCACAGTTGTAGTGATGAGCAGATGCTGTATTTATTTTATGTATTAACACTCAAAAGCCCAATAATTATTTAAGGCAGACCACAGTTTAAGGCACTTTGCACAGCGACGCAGTTGCGGCAGACAAGAAGGTTGAGGAAAACCTGATCCAGCACCATCTCACGGCCTCTCCAATTTACTCCTATCAAATTTCATCAGCAACTCAGAACTTGATCTTTCTATTGATTGACTGGAGTCACCTCTAGATATTTTCATGCTGATTTGGAAGCCCTTTTGTACAATAAAAGGAGGGGAAAATGAGGTTAAGGAAGACTTTTGACCATTGATCAAGCAACTCTGGCCAAAACTTTCCATACCAAGTGATTTGCAAAGTTGGCTTCTGTGCAGAGAGAAACTTTCCACATCCAAACAGAGCGTGCGGAGCGGGATCATCCCTGTTATCGACTGGATCATTTTTAGATGAGGAGCTTCCATGCTGATCCCGAGAGCAACCCCTAGCCCAGTCGCTGCCTTCCTCGGGACTCTCGGCACTGCCCTCGCCCAGGGACCCCGCGCTTGGCCGCAGCTGCCATGCTCCACCTGGTCGCTCTCCTCTTGCACTGTCTCCCCTTGGCCATGGGACAATATGACATTTGCAAGTCCTGGGTGACCACAGACGATGGCCCGTCCTGGGAGTTTTATGCCTGTCAACCCAAGGCCATGCGGATGAAGGATTATGTGACCGTCCGGGTGGATCCGGCAGGAATCACTTGTGGGGACCCACCGGAGAGATTCTGCACCCATGTAAGTGTTTCCCGTCTTGTTTGATGTGTTAGAACGGACTCTACTTGCGGGTGGCCAGAGACAGTGTCCTGCTGAGATGCCATGACAAGGACATTTCAGTTCAGGGTGGCAACAGTAGCTGCTGCCTTGAGCTCTCAGTCTCTTGGTCTTTAAAATGGGGAGAAGTTTTCTTGCCCATCCGGGTGCTGTGCGGGCAAGAGGTCAACCCTAAAGCGGGGATGGTGCTGGAATGTTGGGGGGAGGATGAGGAGGAGCCGGGGGGGCTGAGCAAGTCCCGGTCTGGGTTTTGGAAAAGCTCTGCCCCCAACGAGCGCACAACCTGAGCTGCTCTGAGCGCGTCCCTCTGCTTGCTACAGCACGTGGGGTTTGTTTGCTGATCCCATCCCAAAAGGCTGCGGAGGCACTGGGGTTTAATCAGAGGTGGGCACATTGTCTTGGCATGAGTGAGAGTGAGGGGCAGGGTGGTGGGGACAGTGCGGCCCTGCACACCGGTGGCTGGTCTGACAGCCACGAATTTCACCATAGCCCCTGAAAACACGGTTCTCCCTCTCTGCTGGCTTCTACATGGAGAGACTCTGTGGACAGACACTTGCCCTTGTAGTTAAAATCTTTAAGTTATTTTCTCTTAAATATTAATCATCGCATTTCATTCTGCGCACCACAAAGCTCAGCAGGAACATTTGATTTATAATTCACAAGGCTTTACATTGTTAAAAAGAGTTCAGGAGTCAA
Organism: Patagioenas fasciata; assembly: GCF_037038585.1. Lineage (NCBI taxonomy): Eukaryota > Metazoa > Chordata > Aves > Columbiformes > Columbidae > Patagioenas > Patagioenas fasciata. The sequence goes on from NC_092539.1 coordinate 7,891,605, forward strand.
AGCAAAGAGCAGAACAGCGTGGCTGGAACTTCCCCTCCCAAATGTCCTCCAGGAGGGGTCCGAGCGCACATTCAAGGCACAGGGACCAAGCCAGCTCATCCTGACAGGGTTTGCACTGGGGTGAGCACTGGACAAAGTGTCTTCTGAAAAGGTATATTATTCTTCTATTACCTACAATGAGAAGGGGAGTTCTCCCTCTAAATCAGTGGAGGGAGTCCTATTTTCTAATGCCAGCATTACCCAAACTTGTACAGCCCACGCCTCAGTTTGCCACCTAGAAAATACACCGAGCCCCACCAGTTCAGAGCATCTCCTGAAAATCCAAGAGAATAATGCTGCTTTGATACCGAGAGATGCCAAACATTTATGACCGTCAGAACATGCTGCCAGTATTTACCCGGTTCCCTCCAGTCTGAGGGGTCTCATTAGTACCAGGGAAGACATTTTCACTAATTCCAGATAAATAGCAGCTTTTCCTCTTAAAAGATCGTTTGAAAAGAAAGATTAAGTCAAAGATTGCAAATAAAACAGTTAACTATTGATGGGTCAGTCTGGATTTCCATATATCTGCCTGGCTGCAGACGGATTAAAAGGTGAACACCACCAGATTGCTTTCCGCTACATTCACTGCAGCTATTTGCAAACACTTTCTGGCTAAGGATGCTCCAGACTTCAGCTCCACTGACCTCCAAAGAAGCACAAGACACAAACTGCAATCAGCTCTCTGCATCTCTTGATTCAGTCAATACTGAGCTAAAAATCTTTCTATTCTGGGCACCAGCAGTATTTCCTCGTAGCGTACGCCTGCCATGTGCTGTAACACTTGCAAACACCGTGTACAGCCGTGAATGGGAGTTACACAAATGCCAAACACGGATTTGCCTTCCTGTCCCTGCCTCACCCCGGGGTACACGCCTGGCCCAGCTCTCACCTCCCAAAACAGAAACCGGCATTCACAGCAACGTCCCCAAGAAATCCCCTGATGAAGAACCAAGGAGTTATATATTGCAAGGGGTTTGGGTTTTTTTTTAGATTTTTGGGATGGGTTTAGGAAGTCCCACTGTATTCCTGGCCCTTTTTCCCCCATTTTACACCAGCACTGTCATCTCCAAAGGATTAAAAGATTTTAGGAAGGAAGCAGATGAAGAGCAGCCCTGCTGAGGTGAGCAATGCGCCCCCCAGCACTTAGTGCACAGGGCAGGAGGTGGCTGCAGCATAAACCCAGGCTCTAGTCCAGCCTAAGGACTTGAGCGGCGTGTGCCAAGAGGCCATCAAGGGAAATTTTCACGGCCTCTGTCACAGAGAATGACACGTGGCCACTTACTGCTGAGCATCCCCTTATGGTCAGGAGAAAGCGGAATCAGCAAGAAGTGGCCTTTCCATCGCCGGTCCTGGGGGTGACTTGACACCTATTGACGCGCAGAGGATGCAAGCGGAGTTTTTGCTACCCCTGCGCAAAGGAAGCGCTGGACAAAAATCGATGGCGCTGCCCACTGATCGTTACAACCTCCGAGCCCCTTCCCTGCTGCCCACACAAACCCTGCACAGCTGCTCGCATGCCTTTTGGTGTCCTGTTATCCTTTCCCTTCAGGTTTTAATTGCTTATGTGTAACAGGTGGGTTCTCATAGGAGCATGGCTTTCCAGCAGGGAAGTTCGCACGGTGACTACATTGTGTTCTTAGGTATCTTTCAAATCAGCGGGGTACTGTCTGTGCGGTTAAACTAAGAATAAAGCACAGCCTGGCGGGACACCTGCACTGCTCAGACAAATCAAAATTAAAGACACACAAACATCCCTCCGTGCTTAAGGCAGCCAGACACGAGGGAGCTGGGCAACATCCCCATGCAGGACATCGCTGCGGGCAGGGGGAGAATGAGAGTCCTGGTCAAAGTCAGGACCTGGTAAGATGTCAGGTGTTTCCTACGGGGCTGTACGGGTACCGGGAGGCATCGCACAGCCCACGGGATCACTGCTATGGCTCTAACAACTTTGAGCAGTGCTCACAGAGAGTTCTGTGCAAAGGAGGCGTCTGGGGGATTGCAGGAATTATTTGGAGGCTTGTCTTTTCTATTTTACAGCAATTCTAGTCGCATCTGGCTGCTCCCTTCTGGTCGGGAAGCGTTTTGCTGCTTATTGAAGTCAGGGGTTTTGCTTTTTCCACAGTTTCTGAACCTTCTCCTGTTCATGTCAGTGGATTTCTGGCAGGGTCACCTGAAGAATGAATTGTACTTTCCCTTCTGGCAGGGCAGGGGGAGTGGCGGGAGCAGGAAGACAGATGGATAAGTAAATAAAAGCCTGAATGAATCTGAAAGCGTGACTGAAGGCTAACAGGGAACAGATCTTTTAGCCAAGGATGTCGAGGGAAGGGTGAGACTTCGAAGATCACATCCAGGGCACGGCACGGAGCAGCTAAATGCAGGTGTCAAATGATGGGGGTTTACAGGGCCAAGCTGCAGAGGGGACGTGCGATGTTATTCCCCATCCCACCCTCCCCGGGAGGAGCAGGAGGACGGCACAGCCGGCAGGGTGTTCCCAGGCACCGGAATACTCTGAGATGCTGGAGCACGTCTTTGATACCGAGCAGGGACCTTTGAGAATTTCAGTTTCAAGCGTCAGCATTTTTTCACACATGATTAAAAACAAAAAGTACATTTTGCGGGCAATTTACACATGGGGCAGGGAGTGAGCAAACACCAAAGCCAAGGTCCCTGCTCCGAAAACATTTGCAGCTCAAGGGGTCTCCAAGCCATCCTAGCAAAAGCGAGGTGGGATATAGGAGATATAGGGATATAGATGTCCAGAGCAGGCTGCCTGTTAGCCACCAGCTGTCACATAAAGGCTTTGTGGCTCCATGACACCCTGGTGACAGCTCCCCACACCCAGCCAGTGACACAGGGAGCCCAGCTCATCCTGGGATGGGATCGATTCTCTTTTCCGCCCCCCCCAGAGGTGTCAAGACAATATTTCTTGTTCAGACAACACTCTTTGATGCAGGGCCGAGCTCTTAGCCCATATTGATGGGTCAGGGGTATTTTTATTTGGCGTCAGCATTGTTTCATCAGCTAATAGAGCCTGTTGATTTTGGCACAGGTACATGAAAGGAAAAGGCTTTATTTATTCATTACACATTCAGCCAAATTTGATGTTTAGTTTAATTCTTAGCTAAACTTTTCTGAATGACATGTGGTTATAAGGCTTGTGCTAAAGAACTATTTCTCATATTGGACTTGATGCTAAAATTGGAAAAAGCAAACTTTTTTTTGCACAGAAACCCATTTCCCTACATTATTAGCCCATCTCATACAACTCTACCCAACCATATGTTCTCCCTTTTCCTTGAGTAATTCAGCGCTATCCACTGTTAATTGCAAACCCATCCTCAGCCTCAGCAGAGGGCTGGGAGACAGAGCTCCCCTTTGTCCTTCCTTATGGGACCTGTACAGCGTTGGGGACAATTATTGTGCCTTTATGCCAAAATTCAGCACCCATCAAATTGCCCTTGACATCCCGGTCAGGGTTGTGGGGATGGAAAGCTGCACCTTTCTTTTCACATCTGCCACATGCTAACAGTCCCTTTCCCCTTGAGCCCTCCAGTACCTTAATTTAACACCTAGAAAACATTCCTCTTTCCTTTGAGGAGAGCATGGAAAAGGCAACTGCTGCCATTTCCATCCAGATGAAGGTTTCCTAACCCATCACCCCATTGCTTTTGAGCATGGGAGAAAGGGCTGGAGCCTTTTGGTTTTGTTCCCACCCTAAATCACTTCTCAGCATCAGGGTTGCTGCAGAGAACTCTATTTGAAGTCAAGATCAGCAGCTCCTTGCCCTTGGGGCCGGACCCTTGGATTGCATGTTATTAGCTGCTCAGCAAATTACACACTACTACCACACAGGCTACTCCAGAGTGCGGTGGGATCTTGGTGTTATAAAAGCAGAGGTCTTTACAGAAAATGAAAGAATACAATTCAGCTTTAAATTAGAGAGTGCTGAGCAAACGGGATTTATCTCACAGTCCGTAGCAATTTTCCTTAAATGCCCAGTTCGGGATTCAGCTTGTTGTAAAGTGGGATGCTGCTCCCCTAACAAGGATCGTTGCCACTTGCTGATGGAAAAGACACAGTGATAAAAATCAAGCTGTCAAGTAGATTTAATTGGTACACTGAGCAGAAAGTTTACCCCCACACCTTGAAAGAGATGGGGAAGAATAAGCTGCTTTTAAGAAAAGCTTTGCTCTTCAAAGGGAACAGCGTCCAGATGGAAAAAGCTGGAGAGAAGTGACTGAGGACTGAAGGGGAGTGTGGCCAGAGCTGGGAGAGCGGCTCTCAGAGCAGCGTTAATGCTCACTCATACACCAGTTCTGTGTATGACTTTTCCATAAGCAACTATTGAAGCTGAAGGGATTCAGGGAACTCCCTCCTATTTATTTTATCCTTTAAATTCATATTCTATAGCATAGATATGATCTCCCATTCAACTTTAAAAGGAATTCTCCCTGCAGACCAGACCACCTGAATGGGAAGGAGTGTTCTCCTACCACACTCTGGTTTCCCTAAGTGAAAATCCAGTTTTAACCTTAGTTGAGCCTGATTACAGTTTTAGACCCCAAACACAGTCCCCTCCCCAGAGCAGCTCCACGCACGGTACTGTGACTCACAGAATGTCCTGAGTGGGGAGGGACCCACCAGAATCACCGAGTCCAGCTCCTGTCCCTGCACAGGACACCCCACAGGTCACACCGTGTGCCTGAGGACGTTGTCCAGTTTCTCCTTGAACACTGTCAGGCTTGGGACCAAAGGGTTTTTGAGCCCCTGTCCCTGGCCAAGTCAGCTGCTTCAGCTCCGTGTGCTGCATTTGAGGGGTTTTTGGGGAACCCCTAAGCCAGATCACAGTCCTGCCCTTGGGGACAGTCCCCACAGCAGCCACAGCACATTCTGCACTGACCACAGCACCATTCCCGCCACCAGCAGGCACCTGCTGAAACATTACCCTTAAAACAGAGCGTAAAGCAGTCAAATACATTGCACGCAACAGCAAAAGCAAAGTGCTTGATGCAGCAGACACAGGAGCCCTGAGCAGAGGTGGGTAGGGGGGTGCAAGGGTACCCACCACCCAGCCGCACTCCCCCCACAAAGGCTTTGGGTGGGATCTGCACCCACATTTGAGGACCACAGCAGCATCTCTGCTCCCTCCCCTTTCCCACCCGCAGCCTGCACGTCCTGCCCTCCCCCATTCAAACTATCAGGGCCTCTCTTACAGAATAAAATATTAATAGCAGCGTAGCAAGCCTCTCTGCAAAGGCTGACTGTATTGAGCTTACGAGGCGCACAAGCTTTTAGAGAGCAGGACACTTTTCCTACTTCCTAAGCATTTTCTTAGTCCTGAATCAATAATGCACTCAGGGCCCAGCGCACAGGTCACTGCTGTTGTGCTCCTGCTGGTAGGGGCTGCAGACATGGATTCAGCCCCACAGAAAGATGCAAGGGCCTAATAATCTGTCAGAGAAGGGATGGGGCAGGATGCAAGCAGTTTAATTTGTAGATAAGCTTCAGGGAAGCGCCCTGGGAAGAGCAAAGCTTGCAGCTCTTGGGTACAGAAAGTCCGGGTTTGGAGACGAGCTAGAAAGCAGTTGGTGGGGTCAGACACCCAAATCTCTGAACGTGTGCCCGCAGCTGAAGGGTGTCTGGTTCATCAGCTTCTCATCTCGGGCTCTGGGTGACCCCATAATCCCCAAACCTACAGAAGGAGCGGCTGCAGGGGTGCAGCCCCACGGGGAGGTGGGTGCGGAGGTGAGCCCGGGGCGCCGGGAGGGACGGGGTTAGAGCGGCTCACCGGGGGATTAGCAGCTCGCAAAGAAAGAGCTGCTCAAAAAATGATTCCACGGGAGGCCAGGCTGCGGGCAACGCGTGCGTGTGCCCAGCGCAGATGAGATTATCTGCTTAGGAGTGGAATTTTCCGGGCAGCGTTAACCCTTGTGTCGCCCACAAATCGGCTGCACAGGCATTTCTCAGGACAAGGTGCCAGGCAGTGGATCCAGCAGCAGAAGCTGAGCTGTTGCTTGGCCATCCCAGGGCTTTGGAAATGGAAGTGCCAGCCTGAGGTCACCCTGCAAACGGTGGCCCTTCTCGGAGAGGTCACCTGTGGACAGGGCTGGTTTCAATCTGGAGGTTCAAATTCATCGTGTCACCGGATTTTCTGACCGTTTCTGGCTTAGCCAGAGTGGGCGTGAAGGGATTTGTGTCCATGCACGAGTGGTGCCGGCTGCATTGTGAGGGCAGACGGGGGACTTGGGTCAGTCCCTGTGCACAATGAGCAATATCTCCCTCCAGTATCTCCCTTTGTGCCAAGGCTGCTGCTTGGGGATGTCGGCTCCCACAGCGGTTGCACCATCTACGGTGCAAAGATCAGTTCAGGTCCCTTTCATGGAGGTACTAAGCAGAGTTTCACAGACAGCATGGGATGAGAGCAAGATTTCCTTGTCCCTCATGTCAAGATTGGGTGAAGCATCCACTACTTTGCCCAGCTGAAGGTGCATGGGGGAGCTTGGTCTTCAGGAAAGGTGGAGCCCCCAGCATACCCAGTAAAGCCTGGACCTGCTCCTGAATCATAGAATCATTTTGATCGGAAGAGACCCTCAAGGTCATCAAATCCAACCATCAACCCAACCCTGGCACTGCCCCATGTCCCTGAGAACCTCATCTCTACGTCTCTTCAACCCCTCCAGGGATGGTGACTCCACCAGCACCCTGGGCAGCCTGTTCCAATGCCCAACAGCCCTTTCTGGGAAGAAATTGTTCCCCGTATCCAACCTCAGCCTCCCCTGGTGCAACTTGAGGCCGTTTCCTTAAGAAGAGACTGACTGCCCCCCTCGCTACAACCTCCTTTCAGGTAGTTGTAGAGAGCAAGGAGGTCTCCCCTCAGCCTCCTTTCCTCTGGCCTAAACAGCCCTGAAATCCCTCCCTGCCTCAGTTTCCCCACCTGGAGATGGGACATTGCACTGCTATGGCACAACCCAAGCCTGTCTGGCACTGGGATGTTTCCCCACAGCTGGCGGAGAGAAGGGCACAGTGCTGAGCTCAGATGAAATATGAACGAGCTGCATCTCGAATTCAGAAGCAGGCTGGAGGGGGAAGGGGAAGAGCAGCCGCGAGTCAGGGTTGAATCTCTTCTCTGGCGGAGAGACGGGCCCAGGGGAGCCCGAGAGTCGGTGAACGAGTATCTGCTTCAGGCCAAAGGCAAGAGGCAAAAAGCAAAGCAAAATGTCTCGCTGAGCGCGTCCCAGCGTGCGCTCGCCCAGGGCCGTGCCACGGCGCCGGCGGTGCCGCTTTCTGCTGACTCACGCTCTCCCGAATCCCGCGCGCTGGCAAAACGTCCCCGTGCCCGTACCGAGGGGTGACCTTGTGCTCGGACACCCTCCGATCCGGGAGGACGGGGACGGAAGCGGAGGAGCAATCAATCCCCCAAACCACAGCTTGAGGGGAGATGGAGGGAGTGACATTCAGCTGAGCCAGAATTAGCAGCAGATCTGTGGAGGAACCCCATTTCCACCCTATTAATAATTCATTCCAGCTCTGCCTTTACCTGCTTATAAACAGCTTGTTAGCGAGGATGGTTTTCTCCCCCTTTGCTGTCTCTGCCCTAATAAAAGCCCTTTGCAGATGGCTGCGGGGAGGGAGGCGACACAAGGAGGGCACAGGAGTGAGAAAACCACCCCACCAGCTCACCCTGAGCATCCCATCCCGCTCCCAGCCCGAGCTGTCCTTCCCTGCGGAGGAGAAGCTGTGAAATAACCCACACCGAACCGTGGGGGCCTTGCCAAACCTGCCCACACACACGGGCCGGTGGAAAACAACATCTCTTGGGAGGGCTGGCACGAAGAAGGGAGCGATGCCTGCGGGGTGGGCAGGTGAGGGGTTTGCTGGGAGCATCCCCGAGCGGCTCTTGGGCAGCCTCAGGGTAAATGATGTCTTCTACTGTATGAGAGACCTTCTAGATTATCCGAAATATATAGAGCTTGACCGAAGTAGTGTTTTAGAAGAAAAGAAAGAATAGGAGAATACACATCATCTTGAAGAAAGCTATGAAGATTTCATTTTGAAAAGGCACATTTTGCATTCGGAGCATCCCCGGCATCTTGGCAGCCGATGTGGTGGTGCTGACCCCTCCCTGCACCCCAACAGGGCTCCCCCAAATAACACAAAGCTGTTCCCAAGATGTTTGCTGGGTTCTGGGTTTGAGTCACAGCCGTGTTGCGGGAAAAGCCCGTTTGGGCACCAAGGGATGGGGTAATTAGTGCGAGAGGAGCGGACCCTGGGCAGGCAGCTCTGTTTGGGTGTCCCACAGCTCCCCGGTGTCCCCACATGTGCCTAGAGCATTGAGCAAGGGGGGCACAGACCTTCCCCCAGCTCCCAGGTACGGAGCTGTTTGGCTCAAGAGGGGCCTCGTAATTCTCCTCAATTATCTCTGTGCTCCCGGCCATCTCTGCTGGTGAGTTACGCCACTTGCCAGCTGTTGGAAATAATCGCTGTAAATTAATTACGGTTGTTTCACCCCTCTGATCCCTCCCAGTCCATGAATAGAGTGAAAATTAATTGTCAGAGAGTATTTCCAGTTCTTTGGGAGTCCCATCCTGGCCACTGGCAAGTTACGGTTCATCCCCTGAAGCATAAGATTTAATTACTCGCAAATGTTATTTTTGATCATAAGATCTTCTCATAAACCCAGACAGAGCTGTTGACCCCCTCAGGCCAGAAGCAACTAGAGTTGTAACACCCTGTAATGACATTAGTACAAGTCTGTGTTTTCTCCCAGGTAGATGCAATTCTGTTTGAGAAAGATCATCACATCCCGGAGCAGTTGGTGGAAGAAAAACCAAGGAAGTTTCCCAAAACACCCATTGCTCAGTGTGGCCCTTGTGAAAAATTTGTGCTGCGGAAAATAGATTGAATGCAGTATCAGTGGGGAAGATAAAGGCAGTTGTCACCAGAGCTGGGTCAGAACAGCATCTTCCCTGACTCACAAGTCATTTCCTGGGGCTGACAGGCACTGGAGCAAACCCACAGCCCTGCTGGGATGGGGACAGGGATGGGGACAGGGATGGGGACGGGGATGGGGACGGGGATGGGGACGGGGATGGGGACGGGAATGGGGACGGGAATGGGGACGGGGATCCCTGCAAAGCCCCAGCAGAGCCAGGAAAGCTGGAGCAGAGGTGGAGGTGACGCAAAGCCCCATGATTCAATGCCAGTGTGAATAAGGGGAATTTGGCCAAGTCTAAAGAATCAGGAAAGTAAATGCGCTGAGACAATCGTTTCAGCTTTACCCTGCAGCCCCCTGCGCAAACGGGTCCAGCGGATGCTGGATGGGGAAAAGGAGGGGCAGAAAATAAAATTTAGGGGGGAATAGGTTTAGGAGAGGCAATGATGGAGCAGGTTGGTCTCCCTCCGCGCGTTGGGGACCCCCGTGTCCCACGGCCATCGGTTCTCCCTGTGACTTGTTAGGGAAGGGGACTCTGCAGGACACCGGTCCATGGTGGGGACATTAGCAGGGCAGGAGGATCAGGTGCGTGCATGGATTTTGCCGATGTGATTGTTCTGCAGGATCTGGAGGAAATTTGATACAAACTTGGGGACTTCGCTGCTGTGCAAGGCAACGCGGGGACTTTGTGAACCTCGTCAGCTAATCTTTAAACACAAATCAAAGGCAGGGGTGTAGGTGTCCTGGGAGAAGCAGAAGGGCTTTGAGATGCAGTTCTGGGGGAAAATACCTCTATAGAAGAAGGGACCCAAGATAAACCCACCCAACAGCACAGATCTTTGTGCCAAATGAAAACATTTAACTTCCCTCCCTTGATAAAAGTCTTCCTATAAAAAAGCCAAGGGTTTGCCCCTCCCAACTGAAAAAAAATACAAAGTTTGCATTTCTGAAACTCGTCCGAGTTGCTGAGACCTTGCCATTACTCTTATTAGGAGACTGATTGCAATTAAAAACAAGTTGATCCCAGGGTGACTTAAGTTTTAGCAGAGGCCTTGGCTTAAACAACACAAGCAGAAGTAGCTCCTGAAAGCAAAGCAACTCCAGGGGGGTTCCCTGGGCCAAGACACCATTGAACAGATCACACCAGGTTACAAGAGCTGTGGTGAGCATCCTTGGCCAAGCAGTACAAACCTTCACACCATCTACTTATTTTTCCTTGTTCAAACCTTAGGGTTTTTTCCCCTTCATTATCATTATTATTATTATTATTATTATTATTTTTCTTCATTGTGTATCTAGTGGTTGCAATTGCTTTCCAGCTTCCCTTTGGCATGGAGATCTCCTGAAAGCTCCAGTTTTATTTCTGTGCAGCTTTCACCATTCACAACAGATGTCTAGTTTGTTTAAAATATTCAACAGCTTAATGATTAATCAAGTAATTTCACCTACCAAAATATATAATTTTATGCTATGAGGCTTAAAAATGGCATTATCTGCCAGGAAAAAAAAAAAAAAAAGCAAAACAACTTTTTGTGCTCATTAAGAGCCCTAGAAACCAGCTGGGCTTTGTAAAACCAGGGTCTTTTATTGCGACTGTTTTCCATCATTCCCTCCCTCCCCAGCAAGGTGGGAGCAGCTTCATTGCAGCATCCTGGATTCTTGTCATCCTGCCTAGCGATATCTCGTTTCTTAAGAAACCCTCCTTCAAGGACAATGGGTGGATGAACCATCCCTGGAGACATCCCAGGCCAGGCTGGACGGGGCTCTGAGCAACCTGAGCTGGTGAAGATGTCCCTGCGCATGGCAGGGGTGGCACTGGATGAGCTTTGAAGGTCCCTTCCAACCCAAACCATTCCATGATTTGCTCCATGTGGGCACAATCTTGCTATGCTGCTGTTTGTTAGGACAACTCGTCCTCAATGAGGCTTTTGCAGTTTGCCCCTTTGGGCTAAGCAAGGTTGCAGTGGTCTCTGGTGCACCCTCCAGAAATGAGCAACCAGGAGAACACGCCGGAGAGCTGGAAACCTGCAGCATCTAGTTACCGTGAGGACACTCACGACTGATTTAATAGCGTGAGACTCAAAGTGAACTGGTTTATTTTAAGCTTGCCGAGACCAAGTTTGCCTGGCTAATGCATTCTGACTTTTAGAGTGAAGACGTAAATATCTTGAGACTTTGGACAGATTCTTTGGAGGACACACGGCTTGGAGGAGGAAGCCAGATTCAAAAATAATACCTGGAATTGTTTCAACAGCGCTATAACTGATCTTACCAGGACCCAGGGAGCAGCCAAAGTATGGCCATCTGTTTCCGCTCCCCCCTGCCCTCCCAGCTGACTTCAAACCACCCCACCAGCAGAAAATGCATTGAGCATCCCATAGAGGAAGGACAATTCAATAAACCTAAAACCAAAAAGGAACACTTCATTTTAGCAGAGGAAGCCGTAGTGATGTGACTCACTCGGTGGCTTTTGAGGCTCTCTCCCACCTTTCAGCACTGTCACTTAGAGGTTATTTTTGCGTTTGCCCTGTTACAACCGCACAGCTCTTGAGCCATGTGCTGCTCCAGGGTGGTTGAAGAAATTTTTGGGCTTGCTGAGCTAAGCACGGTTACAGGTTGGGATGTACAGGAGCCATTGGGGATTGTACGCCTCCATTCCCTGATCTCTGGGACCAGCATATGGGAGACAAGCAGAGTTTTGGCTCCGCTTCTTCCTGCTCTTGCCCCACCAGGTCCCCTGGCAGGCCAGCTCTGTCCCTCCAGACGGGACACCAGGAGGGGGATCGTGCTTGTCAGACTCGGTTGCTTCCCTCACTGCTCCTGGGAGATCTGTCCCACCTCCCAGCCTGGCCACCCTTTACTGCTCTGGGTAATTTGTTTTGTTGTGGTTTGGTCACGAATTCCTTCCCTTGTGTAGTTTGGCCACTGCTTAAGGAAGCCGCTAAAGAAAACCTTGACAGGAGCATCATCCCTAACCCTGAAGGTGAAGCTGGCCACCATGGCCGTGCTGGGGACAGCTCTAGCAGCAAACAGCGGAGATTGATCTTACACCAGCTCGAGGGCTTTGCTAGCCCCGATGGCTGCTGCATGCAAGGAAAGGAAGCCAAACAGCAAGGGGGCTCTGGGCAGGACGGCTCCATGCACACAATCCCTGCTCGTACAGGGCCGCTCCGAGCAGCAAGGTGGGTTCATCACAGAGCTTTCTCTTTCATCTCAGGTCAATTCCCCACCTGAGCCCAGCGAGACACCGCACTGCTGCACCCTCCTGCAGACCAGAAGTAAAACCAGACCTCCGGGATGGTCTTTTCAGGACCGTCCTATTAAGCCATCTGTATGACCACATTGGTGGTAGCATCGTACTGCAACACAATATGTTGCCTCAGCACAGGAAACGCACTGAGAGCTCCCAGCACTTCAGCCGATGGGGATTTTTCTTCCTTTGCCATCAGCCACCGCTGTAAAGCTGCTCTAAGAGGCAGCTACATCCCCCAGCAGGAAGCTGTGTCTCATTAGCAGAGATAAACAATTCCTCTGAACGTGACGAGTCAGGAGAGCATATTAAATATGTCAATATCTTAGGGTTTTTTAATCCCTGCTCCAGAACAGCATGTTGCAGTGGGAGAGGACCCCCAAATGTGGCTCAGAGACCCCACACCCCAGCTGGCATCTCCTCTTTGAGAGAGGGCAGCTCCTGGGCAGTTGCCCTCAGCCCTCGACCTGATCCACCTGAGCACCCCACTGATTTCCCTTGCTCAGTTGGCACAGCTGCAAACAAGTGAAAAACAATAAAAACTCTCCAGCCACTTGCTTTTAAAACATCAACCGAAGCATCCGCTCGGTACCCCCTGCTCTGGGGATGGGACCACACCGGAGCTCAGCATCTCCGGCTGCAGCCCTTCCTCCAGCACACACGGAGATGGCAAAAGCCACACGTCGCTCACATTAAGGCTGTAACAGGAGGAGCAAATCCCAGCACGGCACTCATGGCTTTACCATTGGGCAAGTGCATGTCTGAGAGCAAGACAGTGTTGAAAACAGTATGAGCTTTGTCCTGTTTTATCAACGGGCTTCTGCTGCTTTCCCTGGCAGCCTCGTGCACACACACACATACACCAACTCGTGCTTTATTTACAGGAGTCCCCTTTTCTCCCCAAGGCCACTTCTGCATCCCCTGCAAAGGAGCCTGGTGCTCACGTACAGATCAGCTGCTCACTATTTTGGTGGAGCAGCCTTCTGCCTTATTTACAGTGTGGTACTCAGCAGGCAGAATTATTTATGTCCTCCTGAGCTTTTCTACGCTCCTCAGCCCTGTGGCCTCCACTCGCTCTGCAAACAGTTGCTCGCATTCAGCACATGTGTCCGAGCTACAAGGAGGCACCAAAGGCCCATTTTACAGATACAGCAAGAAGAAACTCTAAGCAGTTCCCAGGATTTTTGGTTGCCCAACTGGAAGTGTCAAAGCCCAGATTTCCCAAAGCACCTCACATTAAACAGCAGTTTCCACGTTCATAGCACAACCCCACAATTTGCATCCCAGAGCACCTATTTTTGCAAGGCAGACCCCCTCCTCTTTGCCCAGGGCACACATGGGGCACCCTAAACACAGGTCACATGGACTTAGAGATTCCAACAGATTTCCAGGTCAAAGCAAATCCCCAGTGCCATGAACACAGGAGCAGCCACTTCTCATGGGGCTCTCACAGCCCTGGGACACGAACAACCCCAGTGCTGCAGGCTGGCCGCACACACAGCATCTTCCCACAGGCACCTGACCACACACAAAACATTCACAAATAAACCCACAAAGCGCGGCTCGGTCTCACCTTGCAAGTCTGCTGTGCTCAGGAGGGCCAGACCTCGTACCCCAACAAGCTCCTCAGCTCCAGCCATCAGCTCTGAGCAGCTCTGCCTTATCACCTCCTCTTCCTCCTCCTCCGTCACATGGCTCTTCCTCCCCGACGAGGGTTCCACCACCGCTGAGCCCACTATTGCACCAGTCCTCTCCGTTTGGCTGGATTTTGAGTCTGAGAAGGAGGTAAAGTGACAACAAAGAGATGCTTCATATGCAAAAAAACCCCAAAGATTCACAGTGTGTCGCAGAGGTTTTTTTGTGGATGGTACCCCCTATAACACAGCCCCGCGTCTTCCTCAAGAAAGGTCTGACCCATATGCTCCAAGGGCAAGTAATGACAAAGTTTAACACATATCGATGAGCAATAAACCTGTTGGCACAGCTAACCCTGATGCCATCTCTAAAACTTCAGCATTTGGTGCGTGACCTTAACAATATGTCCTTAGTGCAGTTCAGCACATGTGGATGCATGCGGGTGTCCCTGCAAAACATACAAGCTTGGCCACGCACTGTCACTTGTGGGTAAAACGGGATAGCTGGACCTTTTCTCCCATTGTCCAGGCGTGCAGGCAAGAAGTGACGTTGTCACCTGGGTGGGATGAGCCATCCTTCCCTTCCCACCGTGGTCCCTGCGGGTGGACAAGGACCATTGCACCTCCAGCCTGCAGCTGGGGAAGGCAGCGCGGTTTGGGAAGCGCCTGTTCCTGCAGGCAGCGGGGCTGCCAGGCACAGCTACAGAACTCAGTTTTCATGATGATGGACATTAACTGATATTCCCTTCTATTTGCCATGGGCCTGGACAAGCAGCGAGTGGCTGGGAACGGTGTTTAGGCTGCAGGAGTCCCAGGAGCACAAATCTCTGCTCTCTCTGCCGTCACCCAGTCCTGTCCCAGCTGGGAGCTTGGGAAATGGGGTTTCTCTCCTCTAGTTGTGCTCAGAGGCACTGCAGGGACAGTATTTCCCCAGCCCATTTGGCATCAGCAGCCATGAGAGGCATGGATGTGCTTTGGGGATTTTAGCTATTTGGTTCTTGCCGAGGATCGGGGTGAACGCAGCTTTCCATAGGCTTGTAACCTGGCCGAGCTTAAGTGAAGCTTCTCAGAACCTGTCTCAGGGAAAGCGCTTCCCATGAAAATTGCCCCCGTGCCAAATTGAAAGGTCCATTCCTGAAGAGCCTTTCAAAGGAAACAGCTCAGTTGTTCTTATAGCAAAGGCAAAGCTGCGTATTTCTGTCTTAAATTCATGTTCATCATCCAGAGCCAGACCCCTGGCACACCTCAGTGCAGCCCAGCAGGTAACGTTTGACACAAGCAGCTCAAACCAGGGCCTGGTAATGGTGCGAGCTCAGCCAGGTGCCCACACGATGCCCACGCATTGCCTTCTTCTCTCGTGACCGTTGTTGTTGTTCCAGGAGAACCCGTACCTGTGCAGCGATGAGTGCGACGCCTCCAACCCCGACCTGGCCCATCCACCGAAACTCATGTTCGACAGTGAGGATGAAGGGCTGGCCACGTACTGGCAGAGCGTGACGTGGCGCCGCTACCCGGAGCCGCTGTTGGCCAACATCACACTGTCCTGGAACAAGAGCATTGAGCTGACAGATGACATCGTGATAACCTTTGAGTACGGCCGACCCACCATCATGATGCTGGAGAAGTCGCTGGACAACGGAAGGACTTGGCACCCGTACCAGTATTACGCAGATGACTGTATGGAGGCCTTCAGCATGCCAGCACGGAGGGTCCGCGACCTCTCCACCACCAGTGCCAACAGGGTCCTCTGCACGGAGGAGTATTCCCGCTGGGCGGGCTCCAAAAAAGAGAAGACCGTCCGGTTCGAGGTGAGGGACCGCTTTGCCATCTTCGCTGGCCCTGACCTCAAGAACATGGACAACTTGTACACCCGGCTGGAAAGCGCCAAAGGGCTCAAGGACTTCTTCACTGTCACCGACCTGCGGATGAGGCTGCTGAGACCGGCCCTGGGGGGCACCTACGTGCAGAGGGAGAACTTGTACAAGTACTTCTATGCTGTCTCCAACATTGAAGTCACCGGCAGGTAACAGCTGCTGTATTTCTTTGGGCGTCTCTTCTCGGAGGGATGAGAAGAGGGTTACTGCTAGAAAACTAAAGCATCAGCGTTTCTGTCAACCGATAAGATTATCAGTGTTTCTTCCTCTAATTCCCTCTCTCTCCCCAGGCAGGGCAGCATCGGTGATAAAACAGATGTGTCCTTGCAGGGGAGGGCTGGGGCACCTCCAAGGCTGTGTCTGAGAGAAGGGCTGTGTCCTCCCAGAGCTGGTGCGGGGGGAGCAGGGACATGGCTTGGATGGACACTTGGGGTCTGCGGTCCCTTTTCAGACACCCCGTCCCCAGCTGTGCAAACATGCCCAACTTCTGCCTCAAAACCTCAGGGGTGATGCTAATGGGTCTGGGGGGGTGACGAATGAGGCTTAACCCACTAAACTCCAGCTCACTGCCCGTACAAGCAGGATGGGCTGTCCCGAGTCAGCCCTGCACCCCTGCAGCAGCCCTGGCTCCAGCAGACGAAGTTTGGGGTGAGGGTAACCCCGGACACATCTGGGCATGGCAAGGCAGAAAGGGGTTTGTTTCTCCTGGGTTTTATTTTTTCATTTTCTCTGTGCGATGCCATATGTTACGTTATGACATCAACCAAAAAAGCAAAGTAAGGTGGAAAAATGCCGAGATGGCTAATTTCCCATCCAGCTTGTGCGAGACTTACAGGCGAGAGGGGAAGAATCTCCCCATCACCCACCCCCTGCTAACAAGAATCACCACAGTGACAGAGGAGCCGTTTGTGTCGGTTCCAAACTCTTTGCTTCTGAGACTTGCAAGCAAAAAAAATGTTTTGCAGGTGCCGCTGAGCCTGGCTTTGAACGGGCTCCAAGGGGAAGGAAGCTGCAGCGAGGGCTGGGAGAGCCCTGTGCTCTGGCGGGGGAGGCAGCAGGCAGAGGGGCTCAGCCTCCGTCCGTGTGTCTGTCTGGGTCGAGCAGCTATGGCAGCGGCTCCCCCTTGTCTCTGCTCCCCGTGGCTCCATTTAGCGCAAGCTGCCTGAGAGCAAAAGGGTTTTTCCTTGGCCAGGGGCAAAAGAAACTTGGAAATCTGCTTTTACTGGCCCAAACTGCACGTCTGAGCTCCAGCTCTCCCCAGCTGTCCCTGCTTGCTGGGCCAGTCCTCAGAAGATGGGGACACTCATCCTGCATGGATGGATGGATGGATGGATGGATGGATGGATGGATGGATGGATGGTTGGGGAAAGTCAACACCTGTCCTAGGCTGACTTTCCAGCTCCGATGGGTGCAAGGCAGGGCAGGATTGGTCATCCTGAGGAGCTGTGGATACGTGGTGTATAAGGTGGAGAAGCTTCATGTGAATTTACTCTGCTCCTGTAATTATTTTGGTCCCAGCAAGCAGGTATTTTTTTTTCTTCAGTGGAAAGTAATCTGATTCCAGCTGTAAGCAAAGCCAATTACAGTGGAGGGACTACAACCAAATTAAATCTCATGTATGGCTCAACAAGGGGTGGGTTATTGAGAGGAAGAGAGGAGAAATCAATGTGAGCCTGACAGCAGCGCTGTGCAGGGAAAGGGGGAGGCAGGGGGGCTGGGCTGGGAATGGATGGTGCTGCTTCCAGGACAGAGCAGAAAGCACGGGGAGAAGGGGAAGGCGTTTGCTGCCTTCTCTCCTCTTATAGGCCAGTTTGCCAGATCTCCAGAGGGTCTGGTGAATCCTGAGGGTCACTGTTCCCATCCTGGGTGTTGGTGCAATGGGCTGGTGCTTCAGAACCTCCGTTGCCCACTCCGTTTGCATCTCCTCCTCCCACAACCTCAGCCAGGTCCAGTTCCCTCTTCATAACTGATGGTTTATTTTTACTCTTTCTTCTTCTTGGTATCTTTTTTGCTTTTTTTTCCTCGCTTCTTCCATCCTGTCCCTATTGATCTGCAGAGTAACTGGAGATGCTGAGGAGTCAAGACAGGAATAGACACAACCAAGCCCTTGGCCCGTGTGCTTGTGCGCTTGCCAGGCAGGATGGGGAAGGGAAGCGGAAAGACTTTTCCCCGCAGATCTCTATTCACCGCTCAGTTTTCTCCTCGGTGCAGCAATGAGCTCGGTCATCTTCTCAGGAATGGGTGAATGAGCTTTTTCTGGCTGCCAGGACTGACGGCCGGCACGATGAAAGCCGCTGGTTCTCTTTCCATTACACACCGCGTCTCTTTGGAGTAATTTTTTCCCCTTCATAACGTCAGTCACCACAATGCTCAGCGGGGCACACTCCATCACGGAGACATTAATAAGCCATAATTGAAGTTAATGTGCCATGGCCAGGACATGTGGATCCAGTTAGGAGAAATCAGATTGAGCAGAAGTGAATCAATTTTAGGCTGATTATTAAGATTTCTCTGCTTCGTCTTGCCCTGCCCCAGTGCATTTTCTGTCTGTCTGTCCGTCCTGCTGGTGATGAACAGTCCCCAGAGGAAGGCAGGAGGAGGGAGCGTTACTCGCCACGTTACTCCACATAACAGTGCCTCTTCTTGGGCTTTGCTCAGGCCGAAGAGGCACCAACAAGAAGATGAGGTTTCCAGTTTTGTAATGGCATTTCCTTTCCTCTCTTTACCAGTTGCCTTTTGGAGAGTTTCCTTGGCTTCTTTTTGCTTGCATGAAATAATGGAAGGGAAAAGCCCTCTACGCTCCCCTGCTTTCCCCTTGTGCAGTTCCCAGTGCCATGCACAGATGCTCTGGGAGGCTTTGCTCTCTGCATGACTTAGGGTGGAGAATTTGTGCTAATAGAGCAGAACGAATTCTCCCAGCCTGTTATCCTGCTGCCAACAGCCAGGATCAGACATTCCAAACCTGGAGGACCAAAGCCATCCCCCTCCAATAAATAAGGCTGGTTAATCGCCAGCAGTTCCCACATGCAAGGGATACGTTTTTCTGCGTTCTTGGTGACTCTCAAGATGTGGTGATGCTGTATTGCTGTTAAAGATGAAGCCACTCCTGCTCAGCCTGGTGGCTGCTTCTTGCTTCCGTCCCCCGGGCCAGCGTGGTGGCAGCAGCTCAGCACGTGTCCCATGCGGCTGTAGCTCAGCTTGGACTGGGGTTGCCAGCACAAAGTCCATCCCAGCTGCCCCAGGCTGCTTCGTCTTGCTTGAACATTCCTCCTGCTGGCTCTGCTGCTGAAGCTGTTGGAGAGCCTCCAGCTGATCTTGACTTTTCCACCAAGGCTGTCTGTAAAAGGGAGGAAAGAAGCAGGTTTTGTCCATAGTGTAGTCTCTTGTTGAAGGTCTTAGATTTTATGTACTGATCAGTGGCCCCATTGAGTGTCTTTCCCTGAGGAGCAGGGTAGGACGTGGGGTAAATGATCTGTGCAAGCACAGCGCTGGTGCCAGAGCATCACACCCAAAATAGCTATGGGCTCACCCAAAAATCCCCCAAGAAAGAACCCAGCGCCTCTCCAGCCCTCGGCCAGCTTCAGCCTGCACTCAGCAGCTTTGGGAAGACCATGAAAACCAGGGCGAGTGCTGCCTGCTCCTGGCCCCGCTCCTTCCCCGCAGCTCCTGGCAGCCAGGATTCGGTCCCAGGAGGTCAGAGCATCCTCGTGTCAACGATGGCCAAGTCCGCACCATCGGTGCACTGCGTTCCTCGGCCCGTCCTCGCCTCCGGGCCAGGCAGCCCCCAAGAGTTGGATGATCTGAATTTCCCTGGCGTTCCTCCAGCCTGGAATTAGCTTGAGTTCAAGCAAAATCTTGCTCTTGGTCACAGAGTTAAATTAAGTTAATGTGCAGCAACTGTTTGCTTGGCTTTCCTTGAGCCTCGTAGAGGTTTTCACTCCCACTGCAGCAAGATGGAGGGGAACTTGCTGAGCAGGAGTGAAGGAGTTAGCGAGAAACCCAGAGAGCTCCTCCTTCCCCCAGACACTCGTGACACTTTGTCAATAGCTGGAGACGGATGTCCAAGGTCCTATTACCTGCTTCTGGCTTCGGTTTGTGAAGGTTTTTATTTCCCCTCTGATTTTGTTGCTGAGTTGCGTCCGGCCCTGAGCAGATAATAGAATTTCATCGATAGACTGAGAAGGTGATGTATGTTAAAGCACTTAATATAAAGAGACTTCTACAGAAGCCCAAATTCAATTTGGCCAATGAACTCAATTGCAGGCATTATTGCATTCCAGGAGAAAGACCAAGAGCATTTATACACATTACTCTGCAAATATTTATGTTCACGCATCGGTGTTCTGTCCTCTTCACCCTTCCTCCCTTCTGTTGCCCGACCCCCTAATGGGGAAGTTTGGTTTCGTGTTTGCTTTTTAAGACAGCTTGGAATGTAAATAATGTTCCACCAGTCAGCAGGAACTTGACAGCTGGTGAGTGTCAACTTATTTAAAATAAATAGCCTCTCGGATGGGAACAGCCAGCTAGCGTGCCCTCCACTTTGGCATCTTTTAAATTGTCTCCTCTTTGTAACCCAAACCTCAAATCATTTCAAAGGGCAGCGAGGAGGGTTCCCACCCGTCGGGAGGACTCATCCATCCCTACCACACAACCAAAAGCGAAAACCCGCAAGGGAAAAAAAAGCACTCACAACATGTCCCTCTGACCTAACCCAGGGTTGGGTTATTTTCATGTTTTTGGCTCTGCAAAAAGCAGGAAACCCAGAAGCCTGTCTTCCTGGTTTGAGTGGAAGAAACAAGACATTAAAATGGCTTTTCCTTCTGCTTCAGCCCCTGGACTGCAGGCTCAGTTGTGCTCCCAACCCTGCTCCTGGGATGAACGAGCTGCGATCCCCTTCTTCAGCCCTTCCAGCCCTGCTCCAGCCACCGGTGATAACAAACCTCAGCCAGAACAATCTCCCAGCAAGGCAAATCCTCATATAACTGCTTTCCACAAAGGGACGATGCTTCTTCCATGGCCCAGCCATTAGAAGCTATTTTTACCTGCTTCCACATGCGCAGATGGGCCAGAAACGATCCAAGCTCAGCGCCTGTTATGCTTTGCCCAAAAGATTTGCTCCCTGCTTTTGCTGAGCTGCCAAAACAGTTGCAAAGGAGCAGGTAAAAAGTGGGTAAGTCACGGCCAGGCAGCTGCCGGAACGTGCTGCGAGCAACGGCTGGGGCTGACAATAGAGAGATGGAGAAGAGTTATTCATGTTTCCCCGAGAGCCGAGATCAGTTGAAACATCATTTTCCTTAGGGATGGAGAGGAAAGAGCTCCCTTCAAACACATTGTCCCATGAGACTCATTAAAGGCTCATCAATTACAGTGAGAGCAAACAATTCAGGGGAAAGCTATCAGAAGCCTGCCTTTGGCTGGCAGTCATTAGCAGCTCCGCACTGCCTCTCCTGATCGCCAGCTTGGGCCAGCGGGAAGGGAGCAGGGGGCACCGCTGGCAGGTCACTGATGGGGAGGAGAAGCAGGAGCCCGGTGGCCCAGGAGCCAGCAGGAGGGGACCGGGTCTCCGCAGCATCCCCGGGGCCGTGCAGCAGCATCCTCACAACAAGCATGGGGTGGAGATGGGAGCACAGGCTGGACTGAAAGGAGACGTGGAGAGGAGGTGGTGACCCGCTGTAACGGGCTTCTGTTGCCCCATGTCCTCACCAGGCTCTTCTTTAAAGAGCTCGGGGAAAGGCAGGACTGGGCCATGGTGGGAGCAGGGTGAGAGGTACAGGGGGACAGAGCAGCTCTGGGTTCCTCCCCCCACATCAGTGGGGTCACAGCATCAGGTCCAGGCAGTGGGAACCAGCACCCTAAAGTCTGTCTGGCTCAGCCCCATGGGGAGGGAGAGGGTGAAGAGATGCTCTTTGTCTTTATCTGCCTTTACTTTCCTGCTCTGCCAGTGGGAATAGAGACCGAAAAGAGGCTGTAAAACACATAAAGATCCTTGGAAGGGAAGCAAAGGGCTGGGCTGGCTGCTTAAAAGTATTTCAAAAGTCTTTATTAATGAAAGCTCAGGGACAGGGGTTGCCCTCCCACTCCTAGCGCAGCTCCTGCAGGTTTGGGGTACTCACCCTCCCTGCACCCCATTTCAAGGCCTGTGCACAGACGTCTCCTTCCCTCGCAGATGGGCTTGGCACTGGATGCCTTTCCCACCGCTCGCTGCTGTGACCTCCAGGATGCTGACTTGGAGAAATGCAGGGACAGCAAACTGGTTTTATAGCTATAAAAAAAAAAAAGAAAGAAAGAAAAGGACACTTTCCTGTAAACTTTCCTTGGCGCTCCAAGCTCCGTGCTGTTCCCTGGTGGAGGCATTGGCAGCATCAGCCCACACTGCACCACTCCAAGGGAAGCCGAACAATCTGCACTGAAACGAACTCATATTGTGCAAACTGTAATGTCTTGGGCCACATGTTACTCCAGCCACTTCTGCTGAGGAACAGCGTGAGCACAGGACTTGGGTGTCCCCAGGCCATCAAGAAGCAGCACTGCCACCGCTAGCCTTGACCTGTGAGCTGGAGAGAAGGAGCACTCCCAGCTCTTGAGATCACCTCTGGGGCCAAAGAGACCATATTGCAACCAGCACTTTGCTGGAGCAGCTCTGGGACTGGAGCGGGGCCATCGCTGCCTTCTGCAGGACACAGCGCAGGTGTCTGCCCTACTGCTGCTATTTAAACCTCATTGCTAAGTAGCTCCTAACCTTTCCCTTCATCCTCTCTTTCCTGCGATGGCTGGCCGCCCAAGGGAGCTGGTGAGAGGCAGGCAGGACAAACAGCTCCCACCCAGGGGACCGGGCTAATGTCATTTACCCCAGTCTCCACCAGCTGGATCTTGGCTGGGGAAAGACTTTGTGCACAGACCATTGCCGAGTGCACGTCCTTGGGCTGCAGGCTCAGAGAAGGAGAAGGCAGAGAAACCTGAAGAGGGGGTTAAAGCCGAGCCACTGAACACAAGCAGCAGGGATGCCCAGATGCAAAAACCTTCTCACAAAACAGGGTTGGCAATCAGGGCTGGCTGAGGCACTCAGCTGTTGGCTATTAAATAATGCAGCCTGATTGATTGGGCTGCAAAGTGCTGTGCTGCAGGGTCAGCTTGCTGGGGTTACAGTTCCCTGCCTAGATTGATGATCCTCAAAGGTCGAATTCAGAAAGCAATCCCCTGGTAAAACTGATCCTTTGGGTAACAAAAATTTTGCACAGTGGCAAAGGGCCAAGCAGCAAGAAATATAAGTGACCTGGGCACAGGCAGTGTGACCACATGCCTCTGCTTTCCCTTTATTTAATTTTCTTTGTTTACAACAAGTAGGAAGCGAGAGTGTTCTCTGGGAAGAGCAGTGCCCCATCAGCCCTACATGCAGCAGCTGGGGGACGTCCATGACCCCATCCCACGGGTGCCTTTGCGGGGGCAGGAGGCAGCCGGGGACTGTCCCCGGAGCTGGTGCTCTGCTCCCAGCCCTCCTCAGCAGCAAGCAAGCGGCGTGTGCGTACGAGCAGGCACATCTGACCACCTCCTGCATGCGTCTGTGTCTTGCTCTCCAGGTAGCAAGGAGGCTGATGTCCCACTGCTTGGTGGAGGTTTTGTAGCTGGAGCCAAATGAACAGAGAGCGGGTTTCACCCTCCTGTACAGCAGCAGCACCCCAAAATGGCTCTTTGGCCCTTGGCAGGGGATGCCAGGAGCAAGGGTGTGCTACAGGTGGAGAGAGGTGATGGAGGCTGCCCCAGGCCACTGCGGGGACCAGGCGGTGGTCACCCAGGGCTGATGTCCTCACTGCAAGACTAGCAGGGCTAAGGACAGGAGCCAAGTGCCACCCTCCGTGCCATCCCAGGCTGCAGAGAAAAGGGGGATGCCAGGCACTGCCTGTATCCCCTCCCCTGGGGCTCCTAGACCCCACCTCAGCTGGATTTCAAGGCTGCACCCTCCAGCTGGCTCCTGTCCCCCCGCTCCTGCCAACAATAGGAGAGCTGCATCTCCCAGAAGCTGTTGCTCTGATTCAGCCGTACCCAGAGTGGCAGCGGTGAGGCTTTGACCTGCTTTAACCTGCAATCTTGCCTGCTTTCCTCCCGTCTGAAGTGAGAGAAGGCGGCTGTGCTGGCTGAACGCTGAATAATTCAGTCAGGCTCCGCAGCACCCCAGGGCTGGGCATCACCTCTGCCAAAGGGCTGGGATGCAAAACCCTTCCTCAGCAGAGGCAAAGGGAACACAGAGCAGCTGAAATACAGCATCCCTCGTGTGCAGGTACCGGCCAAAGCCGCTTCCTTGCCACGGACACTCGGATTCACAGCTTGCTCCCAGAGCACCGATGCTCGGAGGCTGTTAGTGCTTTCAGCTGTGACGTGGCATCTCCAGCTCTCTTGCACACAGATGCAAGTGAAGCATGCTGAGTGTGTCTGCGTCTGCTCCACAGATCACGTTTTCTTCCTTCCTCCCTTTTAGAAACTGCAATATTCCCTCCTCTGCTTCGTCAGAGAGAGGGCAGGGTTGTAAGATGGGGAGAGAGACTGTTCATCCAGCTTATGCTTAGCTTCTGAGCAGGGTTTGCTAGAATTAAGGGCAGGGAGGGGAGGGGAAGGAAAAGAAAAGAATCATACATGAGGTCAGCTTATCTGTGCGTGAGGAGGAGCACGGCAGATGAAGGCTCCCCGGGTCAGCCGGGTGGCTGCGGAGCATCTCTGGGGGCTCTGAGAGAGATGGGGAGAGGCTCCCAACCTCATCCAGGCTGTTCATCCCAGCACAGACAGGGCACGAGGAGCATCAGGCCACAGTTCCTCTGTCTTCTTTGCATCCTCTGTGCAATTAGCCCTGCAAAACAAAGCACTGACTTCTCTACCTGTTCACATAAGGCACAGCATTACTGTTTGCTAATGGTTCCGCTTTGGAGGGTGTAAATTACTGCAAGCAGCAGTGAAAAAACAGTGAGTTGTGCTAGGGGTCCGCTGTCTGGAATTAAATGAGAGGTTTTGGTCCCCAAAGTCTCTGTCTGATGGCCTGAGCTTGAGCCCAGGCATCACTAGAGCCGTGGGTGAGTTATGGACTCAGGCTCTGTGCTCTGCGCAAGTCACCTCCGGAGCCTGAGCAACAGGAATTATTGTGCACCGAGATAATTATTCCCTGCATACTGCACTACAGCTCATTAAAAGTTTGTTAATGTTTGAAAATTGCTGAATAGTGTTTTTTGTTGTTGCCTTCTCTGATGAGGCAGGGACTAGAAGGCAGATTCCGATGGTGGCTTGTTTGCTGTGTTATTTTGGTCACAGCAGGCTGGGGCTGTGCTGCACATAGGGAAAAGGGTTTGTGTTGTGCAGCTTCACACCATGGGACTTTAGGAGATTGCACAGGGGTCAAGGGGCTGAGTCCCACCAGTGTAGCCATGTCCTCCATCAGAGACCCCAGGATGTCCTCGCTGCCTCCAAGTTACAACCTCCATCTGAGCTAATCACCCAGATTTCTGTACTAGCCAAAAATGAGTGTGACTCCTTCTTGGTGTCTCAGCTGGAGACATTGACTTACCCTTAAATGGGCTGTGCTACTGCAGTCTGATGGTGGGGTAAAGTATCTCTCACCTTGGAATAGAAACTGGAAGTGGACACCGTAACCCCAGTGCCAGATACCTGGGAATGCAGGTAATTCAGTGAAAAAGCCCTGCAGAAGGAACAGGAAAGGGGTAACCGGCCCAGCTTCACATCCAAATTTTCCTACGTATGGATGGTACTAAGGCAGGAGCAAGGAGGAGCACCAGTAACACCTGACAGCTCTTCTCCTGTCTTCCAGGTGTAAATGCAACCTCCATGCTAACCTGTGCACCTTCAAGGAGGGCAGCCTGCAGTGCGAGTGCGAGCACAACACCACGGGGCAGGACTGCGGCAAGTGCAAGAAGAACTTTCGCTCCAGGTCTTGGCGAGCAGGATCCTACCTGCCTCTCCCCAACGGGTCCCCCAACGCGTGTAAGTAACCTGCAGTGAGCCAGCCCGGGCCACACACCCAGCTGGGGCTGCATAACACCCACAGATGGGAGCAGAGTCTCACCTTGTCCTCCTCCATCTCAAATCAGGGCAGGACGCTCAGCTTTTGAAAGAGAAGTGGCTATTTCATAGAATAGTTTGGGTTGGAAGGGACCTTTAAAGCTCATCTAGTCCAACCCCCTGCCATGAGCAGGGACATCTTCACCCAGTTTGCTCAGAGCCCCATCCAGCCTGGTCTTGACTGTTTCCAGGGATGGGGCATCCACCATTTCTCTGGGCAACCTGGGCCAGTGTTTCACCACCCTCATTGTACCTCATTTACCTGTGTCTTGGTACACAGAGAAATGAGGGACGGTCTGGGTGGATGCAGAGGTGATTCGTTGGCTACTGGTAGGTGAGTGATGAGTCAAAATGATGGTCAATAATAGGAAGGATGACCTCGATATAGGTCCATAGCTTTGTAGATATTCAGATTACTGTCTTTTGAAGAAGACATTATTTAGCCACAGTACAGCACTGACTGGCAAGTCGTCCATGGGCTCAGTGCTGGCACTGCTCAGCTGCGGGAGCACACGTTGCTTTCTGGATTGCTTTCTGGATCCCGTTCTGTGTATGCTGCCATGTCAGGTGAGTGCCGTGAGCCGCAGTCCCTCTGTGCTGCTCCGGTCTCATCCCATCGCCTGCTGGAGCAAGGCACTGACAGAGCAAAGGCGCGCAGATGAGATGAAGGATGCAGCATACCCACCGCCGTTCGAGCAGGGGAATTGGGGCAGGAAACATCACAGATGGGCCAGTTTCTCCCGGGTTTCTGGCCAGTCCACATCACCAGACTTGCTTAAAAGCCATAGTGGCCACTCCAGCCTTTCAAGCAACAGCTTTGAGCATTACCAAAGAGAATCTTTTCCCTCCCTCCCCCCCAAATTTTTTGAAAGATTTATATGCTTTAAGATGATCAAAGCTGAAATCCAGGCTCCAAAGGCCGTGACGGGAATGTTTTGTGTGTGCCAGGGCTGGTAGACGAGCAGGTTCTTTGAAAGGGAACGAGCTTGTCAGCTCCCACCAAGCGGCTGCATTGCTTCAAAGGAGCCTGGGAGAGTTTCTGGTGTTGACAGGCACAGACATGCTGTTCTCTCTTTCCCTCCCCTCCGTTCCTTGTGTATCTTCCTATTTCTCTTTTTCCTTTGCTCTTTCTTCTCCCATTCATCTCTCTTCCCATGTGTCATTCAGTCTTCTCCGTGCCTGACCTCAACTCTCTGTTGGCTCTCCCTCCCTCCATCAACATCCTCTTCCTCCCCAACAGAGGCAGTTCTCTGAAGCCCTTTCCTCTTGGTGGTCCTATCTCTTCCATCACTGGTCCTGTGCTCTCCACTCATGCAAAGCTGAGACTTTCCATGATCTGCTTGTGACAGTAGGGAGGACCACGACCGTTAGTCTCCTGGGCGCTGAAAGCCCAGAGCTGGTCTTTAGATGGTCTTGGACTGGTGGGTTGGAAGCCAGTGGCTTTGCAGTGTCCTGTTGAGTGGGTGCTGCAGTGGGAAGGGTGCTCAACTCGATGCAACAAGCAGTTTCAGACCCCACAGTTTGTATTTAGCAGGATGAACCTTAGCAGATGTGTTGGTCCTTTGCTGGGCTTTGATGGTCGGTCAAGGAAAGGGTTAACAAAATAAACCCATCAGCAAGGATCACGCGGGTTTTTCTTCCCCAGGTGAAAAGCTTGGATGCCACGACCTTGAGATGCCCTGTCTGGTTGCCTCTGTGGTTTGTCAAAAGCAGCTTTTAAGCTGTTGCAGAAAGCTGATATGCCTATGGGTGAGACCCCTGCCAATTAATTGCAGTTCGGTCCCGCGTCGTGTCTCTGTTTGGTTTTCTGCTGGTACCGGAGCCGGTGCATCCTGCTCCCAGTGACCGGGCTTCTTCTTGCTTTTTTCCAGGTGCAGCTCCAGGCTCAGCCTATGGCAGTAAGTAAAATCATAACCGAAATGCTGGCATTTAACACCCCGATGCATGGCCCTTGCAGATGTCACTAGGAAAAAATATATTGTTATTTTCTGTCCATTATCATTTTCCAGGCAATAAGTCTTCCCTAATTGTGCCTCCTTTTCTGTCCTGTCAAAGAGTCTTATATTTCCTTCCTTTGACTTCAGCAGCCTCATTTTGCCTCATCCTCTGGCATGGTTTCCCCCCATGAGGTTCGTTAGAATGGCAGCCGGAAAGGAAATTAAAAAAGAGACTCTTCAAAACCAGCAGTGCTGGCTGTGAACTTTTCCCCCCTAGTATTGCAGAGTTCTGCTCTGAGAAGGAGCCGGGTTTGAATTATTTGGCATGGAATCCAGTCTGGGTCACCTTGGGCTATCGATAAACAAACATATACAAAGTGTGTGTACATCTGTATGTGCACATGTATATGAACATATGTCTATGAAGTCTCAGCAGAGAAGACAGTCGAGCTCAGCGGGGATTTCTGTTGAAAGACTGATGGTAGGATAGGGCTCCTTATTTAACAAAGCTGGAGGTAGTTTGATATCAAAGAGCCGTGAGTTTCGGGTAGGCAGGAGCCTGGGTTTGAATTTTGTGGCTTGGAATTACCCTCCAGAAGAAACAAATCGGAGAGCTGAATGAATAATGAATTCTTTGCTTTGCAGGCAGGTGGAAAGAATTGGAGGAGAAATAGTTTCAGAGAGATGCAAATGCAATTAAGAAAAATGCACCTAATTGAAAAGTGGAGGATGGTTTTTCTGGGTAAATGAACCATATTTAGATTTTTAAGCAGTTAAATTTAAACGCTTAAAAATTTCAAATAAAAAAAAAAATCAAAGTCACCCTTAAGTAATTTAGGATTTTAAAAATTAAATGTTTTAATAGTGAAAAATATTCATCACTTTTCTGATTAAAACCATTTTGATAACTCTTTTATTTTCTTTTCCCCCTTTAACAGAGCTTGGCATCCTCATTTCTACCTTTGTTTTACTGGAAAACGTTCCCCATCACGTTTTTGTGCTAGGGAGGAGCTGGGGGTGCTGGGAGCGGTGCACACGAGGTGGACAGCAGGGATTTGTGTCCAAGGCCAGTTAAGGAGAGATTATTTAGCCTGCATGGGAGACTAGAAGTGACCTAAATTAAGTATTTAAACTAGCTCAGGGCTATTATGAAATTAAGCACGATAATCTGCATGAAGCAGTGGGACAAACAAGGACAGGAGGGCAGCAGGTGTAAGTTAAGTAGGAATTTGCGTTGCAAGTGTTATTTTGGTTGGGGTTGTTGTGGCGAGCGCCGTGGGGTGGGCACCGCACCCAGGGTCGCTCCTGCTCAGCTCCGCAGGGCTGGTGCTGTTAATTAACTTGCCTTGAACGAAGGGTGCCGGTGAAATTAACACATGCCAATGGTAGGGGTTGGTTTTGGTGGTGCCGCGTATTTTGCTGCCTATGGGGTGGCAGAAGGGACCCCAGTGCGGGCGGGGGGCTCCTCTGCACCCCCACCTGCTATTCACCCCATCTTTGCCCAGAAGGGCTTTCATTTCCCCTTTTCAGCTTAATTGGCAATTAGTTTACGATAGAGCTGTAAGTATTTAAGCCAATATCTGCACCAACAGCGTAAGCTGATACAGCCGCAGCCCCCTGCATGCACACAGGCACTCGCTGTGGCCGGCGTCACCGCGCTGCCATCGCCTTAATCCCCGCGGTGCCCCAGTTGTAACCGCGCTGGGAAATGGGTCACCAGTTCAGCCCCAGCAGCCTCCCGGGCTGGCAGGGAAACCCTCCGTTCCCCCCCAGTAAGCGCCTCCTGCCTCTTCTCTTTGCTTGCCAGCGTACGAGCGACCGCAGCGGGTTCCCACCGCCAAAACCACCACTGCAAAAACGACCAACACACCAGCACCCACCACCACAACCACCACAACAACCACCACCAGCACCACCAGCACCCCCTTACCTGCCACCACCACCACCACCCAGCCAGGTGGGTGCCACACTCCCTGCCAGGGCCAGGACTCCAACGCTGGGCTCCTCTTTTTGGCTGCTTCCCATCCTGGCTCCTCCAGTGTTGGTGGCGCTGGTTATCTGCTCTGTAGGATGATAAAGGGACATGGATAAAAATCACCCCAATTTTGTTCACATCCCCCAGACTCTGGGCAGTACTGGTTTGCTGTTCTTTCTATTCAGCCCAAGGAAACTTTGACATGGGTAACACAAGCGTAACGGTCCCTATAAGCAGGGATGGCCCATTGGGTCCAGGGAGAAGCTGTTTCTGTCCTTGCTGGCTCTCCCAGTGCTGCATCCAGCCCCTTGGCCAGACTCAAGGATGCGATGCAGGATGGGATGCAGGATGGGATGCGGGATGCAATGCAGGATGGGATGCATGACGGGATGCGGGATGCTATGCGGGATGCAGGATGCTCTGCAGGATGCGATGCATCTCCAAGGGCAGTCTCCCAGGACAGAGCCACTCTGACATTCCCCAGGCAGCTGCTGTACAAGTAGCGCAGGAGTATGCAGGGCTGGAATTCACACACAAACCAGAAACATCCTTTCCTAATTTCTAAAATCACCCCGTGGAGGAAAACTTTTGTCCTTTTTCTGGGGGGTTTCTCCTTCCCTCCCACCGTGAACACAGAGACAGCGTTTTCACTTGTCTTTTGGAAATGAGCAGATAAAACTTAACAGCAGGACATTTTTTTTAAGCTTCTCATGGGGGAATTAGACACGCATTCCTCCCATTGCCATGCTTTCTGGGCCTGATATTTCCCAGGAGGACGTTTTACACCCACAGTATGTTAGTAACAGTCTGTCTGGGGGAGCTGCCAGAAGCCAGTCAAAGGGATGAGGAAACTTGATTGCATGTTTATGCAAATATAGATATATTCATGGAAGTACCCTGCTTGAGTAGTTAATCAGGAAGCCGAGGATTTAGCTCCATCTTCCATGGAGCTGGAGTGACCCTGGGCAAAAGAGGACAAGTGTCTTCTCTGGTAGGAAGTGTTCTTCAGCCAGGACCATGCTGTCCCTGTGCAGGAGTAGTGTCACCAACCACCAGAGCTCAGGTCATGGTCACAGCCCCAGCCGTGACAGGTGACCACATCTACATCTGCACCACACTCTTGGGGTCCTTTGATTTTTATCCATGCTTGCCCATAGCAACGTTTTTGCAAGCGCTGTGTACCTGTGGGTGGTGTGTTTAGCGTCTATCATGTGGATGATCTGCAGCGCTCTGCCCCGCTTGTGTCGTACATCTGGGGTGGGCAGGATGGCATCTGTGCGGGGCTGGGGGGTGTGGGGTTGGTCTCTCCTGCCAAACTGCTCTGAGGGACCTGGGAGACATCGTGCACCTCAGGGTTCAGTCCTTCTCCAAAACCTGCTTCCTGGGCAGAGAAAACGTTTCCATAGTGCTTTCATTAGCTGATGGCAAGGGATAAAATAAATAACTAAATCACAACCCAACTGCCACATCTCTACCTTGATACAGTCAAGCCTGAGCTCACAGCTCCTCACCCCCATCCAGCCCCCATCCATGTGCCTGCAGAGCCAGGTCCCAGCCCAAACGGTGTTGCTGGGGATGGAGACAGACCCTGGAAGGGATGATCCGAAACAGAAGGTGATCAGGGCCACCCAGCAGCTCTGTTACCTGGGCACCGCGCTGGGTTTGATGCCAAAGGTCCATCGTGTGCCTTTGACCAGGGAGTCGAGGCACACCCTAATTCTGATCTGCTTTTGGCCAGAGACCTTCCTCCTGCTCCGGTCCTGCAAAATGTAAAGCACTTGTTTCAATACCACGACATCCCCAAGGGGCTGTGAACCTGGCCCGCCTGGACCTCAAGGGAAACTGCTCGTTAAAGAGATGACCCTTCCAGCTCCTGGGAAGACGCCCATTTGCAGGAGACACAATAACCCCAAGCTGGGTCAGAGTCCCACAGTTCGATACCGTGTCGTTACCTCCTTTCTGAATTTAGAAGCATTAAACAAACCCCTCCTTGCTTTAAAAACACCTCAGCCAGATAACCATTAAAAAAGAAAGTCCTGTTAGTGCCCTGCCCCATCCCTGTGCTGTTTCACCCTCTAATTTACACCCTGTCTTCTACCCTTTGAATTTCTGCTCTCCACCACAAGCAAGCACCATCAGACCAGCCTCTGAGCCTGTGAGAGAGACACAGAAAAAACCAGGTATTTAAAGCCAGCCCGATGTGTTTTTCCCCTTCTCCTTCGTGCCTCCGCACACCAGTGGGTAGCAGCAAGGCAGCGTCACACGTAGGCTAGAGGAGCAGATTAGATTTGCGTTGTCTCCGGGTTGCACGGATCTGCTAGACATCTGCTTCCTTTGGCTGCTCGTGGTGTTTTCTGTGGTCAAGGTGGAGCTGTGGTCATGTTCATAGGATGGTTTTGTGCCCGGTCCCCTGTTGTGTGGTGACAAGGGGAGAAGGATGAGTTTATGGGCACGGGCTGTGGTTTGAAGGCAGCCGAGGCTGCCAAAATGGGTAGAAAGACGGGAAATCAGACTTACCCTAAGGAGGATGAATTAAGTGCTATTCTCATTTGCCTTCTGCAGTTCTGTTATTTCAAAACCTTCCTTTGAAGCCTGTCAAATCCTCGCTTGCCATTTGTTGCATTTTTCCCACATTCAAAATAAGAAAAGAACTCTCTTTATTTCCCCCACTCTGCTTCCATCTTCCGTTTCCCCCCCGATTTGCAGCAGTTTCAGCAGTACCAGTTCACCTCTGGGAAAAACAAAGCCAACTTGAGCCCTGCCTGACTTTGTGTAGGTCCTGCAGGAAGGGGACCCCCTGTTTATGTTTGGAAAAAGACATTTTCACTCTCCTTCCCCACTACTCCAGAGCCGTTTCCCCCCATGGTTTTTGCTATGAAGTGTGACTTCTTGGTTCAATTTATCCTGCTGCCCCAGAAACCCACCAAGACAAGTGGGGACAGATACAAGCTCCCAAAATAAGAGCTGCCCAGTGGTTTCCCATTTGTATGAACTGGGCCTGGGGGTGAAACGTGGCTCTCCCCCTCCCAAGATGTAAAATTGTCCATTAACATCCCAGAGCTACAAGGGAAAGGTTCTCAGGATAATGAGCATTAATAATTTCCCTGGCTCTGTAAACGCATCTGAGTGGAGGTGTATGTGAATGACTAAAAAGCAAAAATGCCTTCAGGGCTGTTTTTTATTGTGACTCTAATTAAACCCTTGCCAATTTGCACTGGGCTTTTTTCATATTCTCTTTAACACCATATTAATATCAATTGGTTTCCACTTTCCAGCTGAAAAGGACAATGTCTATCACCTTCTCTTAGAGCTTGTCATTTAAAAAAATAGGGGCTTTTTCATTTTTATTCTGCATTGTTTATCATCCCCTTGACGAGGCTGGGAAATCACATTTCTCTCCTACTCAGGTTTGTCCTTTGAAACTTGGCAAGGATCAAGAGATATATTTTTTTTTTCCTCCTCCTCCTTATGTTACCCAACTGGAGCTTGAAATTAATAATATGGCTTTTAAAATTTTATTCCTTGGTTTGTTTTCTAGCAAACCTGAAGATTGTTACCAATATTGAGGAGATGGGGAGGGGGATGGAGCCAGTGGGGGTGAGGGTTTGCAGGGAAATCAAACAAGTGATCTATAAATTTCTTGCTGGTTTAATTTCTCTGCAGTGGCTTGCAAATTCTTTCAACTGGTGTTTCCAAGGGAAGAGCAGAGCCTGAAGGAGGAGCTAGATGTCGGGATTAGACTTTGTGCCTCCGTCCTAAGACCTGTGCTATTTCTTAGTTCCATTATTTCAAAGCACAGATACTCGTAGAAGCACAGAATGGTTTGAGTTAAAGGGATTGTCAGAGCTCCCCCAGTGCCACCCCTGCCATGAGCAGGGACATCTTCACCAGCTCAGGTTGCTCAGAGCCCCGTCCAGCCTGGCCTGGGATGTCTCCAGGGATGGTTCATCCACCACCTCTCTGGCCAACCTGGGCCAGGCTCTCACCACCCTTATTGGTAGAAATTTCTTTTACCTACCCTGAACCTCCCCTCCTTTAGTTTAAAACCATCACCCCTTGTCCTGTTGCAACAGGGGTGCAGATCTGTTGCTGATCTCCTTATGCAGACACACAGGGTTGGGTTGGTTTTGCCTCCCAGAGCTCTAACCTTCCATCAGAGCTCCTCGCTGGTGGCCAGTTCCCCCAGCACACCCAGTAACACAGCTTTCTCCCCTCTTTGCTCACTGTAAGACTACACCAGCTTGTCAGCAGCTGCCCCGCTGCAAGTGGGATCCCCCCGGGCCAAGGCTGGCCCAGGAGCAGAAGGTAGGAGACACGTGGCTGAGCTGGGTCCTGCCGGCGAGTACCAGCTCCTGATGTTCAGCGAACGCTTTCATTTCTAGTTGTGCTTCTCTGGTTTCCATGCATCGCTCTCCTCCTCCCACCTGGGAGACAGCTCCGGGTTTGCCTGAGCTGGGGATCTGGTGAGGCTGGATTGAGCCTCAGGGTTTTAGTCGTGTATATGAAAGATGAGGGTGGTAAGTGGTAGAAGAGATTGTTCGCAGCTCGCTGCTGGGGTGAACGGAGAGGATCATGGAAATCCCGTCATCTCCCGAGACCAGAGTCTGTCTGTAGAGCAGAATAACTTGGTAAATAGATTGGCCTGTGTCGTTTGTAGCATAGATGCCACCTTCTGCGTTTCCTCACTTCAGGTCTCCTGTGGCACTGCCTCGGGTGAGCTGCTCCTGGTGGGAACCCTGGGGGGCTTCACGCTGGCTGTTGAGGCTGAAGTTTCTCCTCCTCGGGGTTCTCACCAGCACAAACGCCTCAGCAGTTGGTGCTCAGCTCCTGTTTTCCATCTGAGGTGCCTGTAGCTCACTCCAGCCGTAGACATCAGCATCCCTTCCAGTGCAGAACATCATAACTGCTGGAGCTGGGCCCAGCACACAACCCGGTGGTTAGAAATACTCAGCTGTCGGGGGGGAAGTGCTGAAATTGAGGCTCTTTGGAATTGTTGTGGTTTTGGACCCATCTCTGGCCTCGCAGAAACAAAACTGTATTGGCTACAGTATGGGCATCAATGCCAGGTGATGCTGACAGTCTCTGCTGGACAAACAGGGCTTCTGAGTCTTGACAGTGGTCTGCAGGGTCAGCTTCTCTCCATGCTTGGGTGATATAATGACCACATGCCAACACTCACCCATCCGGCAGCTCCTGCACCCTCCCCTTAGGAGTGCTGCTTCTGTCTAAAAGACTCTAATTGCCAGGAGACTTTGTCTCTCATTCTTGCTTCAGCACATCCTCAATCAGATATGGTTCCACCAACTCACCCTAGATACCTGCCTAGAGCTTCCAGTGTCCCTTTGCCACCTTTTTAAGCAACTAAGAGGGAGATCTGTATTAAATCTGATGTTCTCTCTAACTGATGCCATCGTAAGCTGTTGAGCGCCCACCAAACACAGCAGCACTTGGACCTAAACCGAAGCCACCAGACCCTCCTGAGAACATTCGAGGTAAGGCTGTGCCTGCCCCCAAGGACAGGGCAGGACAGGTTTCTGCCCCAGAGCCTGTAGGCCAGGACAAGCCACCCATCATAGACATGACCCACCATCATACAATCTGCTCTCCTACTCAGAGGGTCCACCTCAGCTCGGTTCTGCTCATCCAGTCCCATGGGCATCTTTTTGGAGACATGTTTAGAGCTGGGGTGGCTGCAGGGTGTCTCCTGGGCCCCAAGAGAGCCCAGGGGCACCTCAGCTGCTTTGGGAAGGGGTGTCTTGCCATGGGGCAAGGGGCACACACCTTCCCCCAACCAGGATTAATGGGCAAGATTAATTGAGCTGATCAGCTGCACTGGCCCAACAGGGCCAAGCCCCATTAGCAGATCACCCTGTTCCCAGCAGCCTGTGGAGCTTCCTCATGGCCACAGCCCTGTCCTGGTGAGGGACAGACACAACCATGGGGGCTTCTCCACAGGGATACAGCCCCCAGGGCCACCTGCAGTGCCCACTGCAGAGATACAGGGTTTCAGGCACCGTGGGGACCCATGGAGCTGCTTCTTCTCCCCAACCACCAAACCCCATTGGCTCAATTTGGAAGTGTTGGCCTTTACCCCCAGCTCCCTGGTCACTTGGTGAGGAAGCACCAGCCAGTGCAGCCCCTTACCCTGAGGACCCTGGGAGTCCTCTCCCCACCCCAGCACTCAGATGTGTTTTATCATCTCGCGTAGTGGCTCCGAAGAGCAAAGCAGGGCGCACAGCAGGCAAGAGGCATGGGAAGAAGCCAGGTATGTGCTGGTGGGGACGAGCCGGGCTGGAGCTCTGCAGGACCCCGTAGCAAGCCCTGCTAGATACCTCCTCCATAGTGCTTGTCCTCCTAGCTGTACTCCCAGCCACTTTTTGGGTGCCAGTTGGTGTGACCTCCAACAAACCAAGCCCAGGGCTTGTAGTTTTCTTTTAAAGCTGTTTAGATTTATAGATCCTTATCCCAAATAACCCGATTCACACCACTGAACGTGCGTAACAGGGAGGTATGTGAGTAGCTCCTCAGCTTCCAGCTCTGCACGTTGCAATAGCGCAGTGCATTGAGTTTTTCATGCACCAAACTTTGAGGAGGGGAGACGACGACGAGAAATTTAGCAGCTACCAGCTGTCTGGTGCAGAAATAGATGCTGGCACTGCCAGAGT
Source organism: Patagioenas fasciata (assembly GCF_037038585.1). Lineage (NCBI taxonomy): Eukaryota > Metazoa > Chordata > Aves > Columbiformes > Columbidae > Patagioenas > Patagioenas fasciata. The sequence goes on from NC_092539.1 coordinate 7,927,973, forward strand.
GGTGTTCTTGGCTCGCTTTGGCATTGTTCGTGTAGCAGAGCTACCCGTAGTAGGGAAAGATGCGGAGCGGTGCTAAGCAGCGAGAAAAAGCGTGTCTCTGATTTTTCTTAAGCATCCTCAAAGAGCTCAAAACTCATCCGGCTCAAACCAGACTCTGGCCCAGTGGCTCCTATTGAAACGTATGAAGGTAAGAGGAGGGAGTGCGGTGCTTCAGGGCTCCTGGTCGTTGCCCAGGTGACGTGGTCCAGCAGCTTCCAAGTAAAGATGGGGAGGGTTTCCCTATTTGAGTCGTAGGAGTGCATCCCTAGGGTGAAACAACACTTGGGGATTGAGGCAGCCAGAAGTATTTGAGCTGAAATTCTTTGAGTCTTGGTCAAGCAGGCAAAAGTTGTTTCACAGAAGGTCAAGATTACCGCAGACTGTCAGTTCCTCCTCAGGCAGCTGTGAACCATGGGGAAACCTCTGCCCTGCTCCATCTTCTCTGGTCTTCATTTCATTGACACAAGTCTCCACCAGTGCATGTGCTTGCCAACCCACAGCCTTCCCTCTCATCCCTCTGCCATCCTTGAGTGTCCAGTGCTAGAGCGTGGACCAAAACTCCAGTTTTGAGCCTCTCTCCCTCCTCTCCAACAGCTGGGGAAGCTCAGAGCTGGCTGACCCCACCGCTGCTCACGGTGTCCCCTGCCTGTGCTGGCTGGGACACCTCCTGACGGGGACAGCGGGGCCACAAGGCAACCTGGGAACCCCCTCTCCTCTCCTCCTGCATTACACTTTTAAACTCCCAGAAACATCCAGCACCCTGACTCTAACACCGCAAGGTGGTCACCATCCCAAGTCATGTCATAAAAAGCATAAGCAGCAAGTAATCAGATTCCTCTAGCTATGAATTAAACCCAGCTGGTTGGTTCCTAACATGTGTCCACAGCTGAGAGGGGCCAGGAGCAGTGTTCAGCTAAGTGACAGTGGCACCTCCCAACCACCAGCAGCCTTGGCAGGCAGCCCTGGTTTGAACCCTCACACACTCATCCACTGCTTTTTGAAGAACCCCACACAAGCCACGCTTCCTTGCACAGACTCATTTTAAGCATTTAACCCAAGAGTCACCACGCTGCACCACCAGCATTGGTCTGGGAGGAACAGCAGCAAGGGGGAGGCTGAGCAGGGACACAGGAGAAAGCCAAGGGGCAGTGAGGTTCTACCTGGACACGCAGCAGCTTTGGCTCCATTTTAGCCTTGTCCAGGGCCTTCCTGGCACTGGAGGCAGCAAGTGCTGCTGCACCATCTGCCAGCCCCATCCCGCTGCCAGTCCCCTCCTTATCACAGCCTCCAGCAGAGCCTTTGCTGGAGCTCTGCACCCCAGCCCAGCTCCCTCACAGGTCCTGCAGCCCCACCAGAGCCAAACCCAGCTCTGCTCATTAACAAGGCAGCTGTTTCATTAACACCTGACTCCTCTCCACAGCCTGCTCCCATGATTATGCATTTTCTTAAAGAGATCATGTCCTGGGGCCGTTGGGACTGGCTCTCCTCTCCGAGCAATGGCTTACAGCCTGAGCCCCCCGTGGCAGTGAGGAAGGGCAGATGCTGTGCACACTCATCCTCCCCAGCCCCGTGCCGGCAGTGGCCACGGCATTTCACCAGGGCAGGAGCCTCCTCCAAAGCCTGGTGGCTCCTTGCCCCTGCTGGCACGAGGGAGGATGCTCCTGGCCCAGGTCCCCAGCTCTCTCCTCCTTTCCGCAGACTGCGAGTGCTATGGCCACTCCAACCGCTGCAGCTACATCGACTTCTTGAACGTGGTGACCTGCGTGAGCTGCAAGCACAACACGAGGGGCCAGCACTGCCAGCACTGCCGCCTGGGCTTCTACCGCAACAGCTCGGCGGAGCTGGATGATGAGAATGTATGCATAGGTGAGCACTTCGGCATCTCCCGGACATGGGACAGCTCATGTGGGACCCCGATCTGTGGGGTGGGCTTCAGTTCAGCCCCTCTCTGGGGGTGATGTGTCCACCTGCATGCTCCCCAAGGACAGCAGCCGTTACCTAAGGCATCTCTTCCCTGAAAACAAACCCCAAATAATATCTAACTTGATTCAGATGCATTGCTCTACCAGGAGCTGCTCAGCTCCATAGCAGGGTGTTCTTTGCACCTGTGGCTGTTTGCACCACTGGACTCTCTTGTGAAACCATCCCCTTGGCCTCTAACAGCCCTCTCAGAGCACACAGCCAGACTTTTCCAGTCCCAAACACCTCCCTCGGGACATCAGTGGGCACAAAGCCCTGGGCAGGACAGGCACTAACAGCCCCATCTTTGGCCAGAATGTAACTGCAACCAGATCGGCTCCATGCACGACCGCTGCAATGAGACCGGCTACTGTGAATGCAAAGAAGGAGCCACGGGGCCCAAGTGTGACGACTGTTTGCCCAACTACTACTGGAGACAGGGCTGCTTCCGTGAGTAGCTGGCAGCACCGGGTCCCCCTGAGGCAGAGGGACAGGGGAGGTGGGAGATGGCTCCAAACAAGAGAAGGATCTTCAGCACTCGGATGCCCCATGGTGCTCAAGGTGTAGGGTGAGCAGATTCCAGCCATCCCTCCCAAATCCGAAATGACTTGATAGCTTTGTCCCTGGAGTTTGCAGTCAGTTTCCTCTGGTCGTGGGGCTGCTGTAATGCTACAAGGGTTGGATAATGTAACCCCTTGGATCTAGAGAAAAAAAGCCAAAGCTTCTAGATTCTCATAGAATCAAAATAGTTTGGGTTTGAAGGGATTGTCAGAGCTCCCCCAGTGCCACCCCTGCCATGAGCAGGGACATCTTCACCAGCTCAGGTTGCTCAGAGCCCCGTCCAGCCTGGCCTGGGATGTCCCAGGAATGGTTCATCCACCCCCTCTCTGTGCAACCTGGGCCTGTGTTTCACCTCCCTCATTCTGCTGCAGTCAAGGGCTTTAACATACCCCAGATTAACACCCATGTCCTCCCCTCCCACCTCGTAGCCAACGTCTGCGATGATGAGCTCCTGCTCTGCCAGAACGGCGGCACCTGCTACCAGAACCAGCGCTGCATCTGCCCCGTGGGCTTCAAGGGGGTCCTGTGCCAGCAATCCAGGTGTGAAGCCGACAAAAAGGACTGCGATGGTGCCCCCAGCACCCACAGCAGCCTCAGCACCATCCTGCTCGGGGTGCTCGCCCTCCATCTGCGCGGCTGGGTGGATCTCTGAGGGAGCCCAGCCCAGGCACGTCACCCAAGGGACCTGGGGAGACAAAGGTAACGGGTGGCTCTGCTCCCCCCGCCGTCTCCTCCGCCTTCCTTCACGCTAGGACTTGCACAGCACCTTTCGGTCCACGTTCCGAGCAGAGAGGTATTGCAGAAAAACCAGGGGCTGACTCTTGCCCACGAACCCATCCTGGCAGCACCGGGGTGGCCGCAGCGCGGAGCCGGTGGCCGAGCACCAGCGTGGGGACTGCACCAGACCACGGTCCCGCAGCCCGGCGGGGACACGGGGCTCGTCCTTCCCTCCGCACAGTGACTTTCCTTCCCTGCTCCGCACAGGGCGACCTGGGGCCGCCGGGGCCCTGGTGAAACAGTGCCGCTATCCAAGGGATATTTTTTTTATTATTACTTTATTTACTTTGGTATAGGCTGGGGTGTTCTTTTTATTTTTTCCTCTTCTTAGCGTCCTGTTCTGAAAGAGCCTGTCGTGATAACTCCAGAGCCCTGAGACACAACAGGCAGGGGAAGGGGAGGGGGGAAAGGGGGGCTCTGGTCCATCCTTGCTGCATAGTCCCATGTCCCACCATCGGCCTGGCCTGGCCACGCACATCCAGTTGCCTACGACTCCAGTTGCTGCATTGATTTTTGTATTTTCATTGCTGGGTCTTGTTTTCTTGCTGTTACGGAGAAGGCAGGGCCATTAGGCATTTGGTACGTGAGGAGTGCAGTGTCTTATCCACACGTGTCCGTATAGTGTACGGTTCAAATACTTTTTTTTTTTGGTAGAGACTTATTTTTGTTTGGATTAAAAGTTATAAAAGAACCACAACTTAAAGGGACGTTTTGCCATGAGCATTTGGTTCTGGTGTATCCTCCTCCAGTAAAGCAACTATTAATGGCTGCTTGGTCGCCACATTTTCCTTCTCGTGTGCACAGTTAATTACAGGTAAAGACTTATTTTTTTGATTCATAACGTCCTCCTGTGTTTTCTGAGTCACTACCAAGCTGTACCACATGGTGAGGGAGAGGGGAGGGAGAGAGAGGTTGCCTCATCACTGAGAGCTATTAATTAATTCTCCTAATTACTTTGCTGAACCTAGGTTACAGCACTAACTGTAGACAATGAACAAAGCCTGAGTGATATATTAAGCACTGGGCTTGTGTGGAAAGGCCATTTCCAATCGAGCCTGCGGGAGAAGCCCAGGGATGCTTCTCCAGGGGAATCTGCTGTCCAACCCCACTGCAGCATCCCATAGAGATGGTGCCACAACGCACCTTTGCAGAAAAAACCTGTTTATTTGGAGTATCTTTAAGCAGACCCATCCAGTGCCCCCGCGACATCCAGCTCCCTCCATGGAGAAGAAGCAGCGAACTTGTACTTTGAAAAACGAGAAGAAAACAGGAGCAAAGGCGCAGGATGGATATTGTGACATCAAAGAGCAACACGGAGAAATCTGGTGCACGTTTTGAGCAGCGTTTAACAACACAGGGGCAGGTCAGAGGACTCAGTTAATCCACCATAAAATAAATGAGGGTTAAACTCACCCTGCTGAGAGTTGATGTTCAAGGGCGCGGGCTGGCACTGTTTCCTCCCTCCCTCCAGTGCAGCCGGTTGCTGTCCGTTGTTATCGACACCTGCACTTTCTTTGTACTTTCTGACTGCCATATATTTAAAATCCTCATCTGTTACTGTTCCTACAAGTAATAGCATAGAACACACTGTAACAAGATCAAGATCTCCAATAGCACTTCTGGAAGATGAAGCAACATTCTCCTTTCCCTGCACTAGTGTTTTTCTCCAGAATATTAGATTAAGCAACAGAAAATTTACTACTTCATAAAGCCACATCCCAGACAAACTCCACACCCAGCAGATCCCCTGCAAACTCACACATTTATTGCGATGCAAGCAGGAATGCGCCAAGCGCTGAATTCACATTGAAAATAAGCTCGGAAGAGCACAACGAAGCTCAGAACAGTCTGAGAATGAAGATTGCTGGAGGTGACACACCGCTGCACCAGACCTTTTCTCTTGGTTATTTGGGTGTTGGTTGGTTTTGTTTTTAAGACAAGACACCATTGGCTTCCTAACTCGGCTCCAGAGATGGCATCATCTCCCTGAGAACCCAGAACGCCTGTGAGGTTCAGTCCTGGACCTTCTGTAACCAAAGCCCAATGAATAGTTGAGTAACTTCAACCAGAAGCAGAAAGTTGTGGTGCCAAAGGGAACCTGCAAAACGCTGAAGATGGTGGAGATCAAACACAAGTCCACCCTCCATACTACATATACGATTCTTAGGCTTAGTAGTGATGCAGAAACAAAGCCCTTTGTGAATCGGTAACTGCAAAGGACAAACACAGGAGATCAGGACAGCACTTTACCTGTGCAGTGGTGCTGGAGAACTTGGAATCCATAACAGAAACCCCTGCAAGACAAAGAAACCCACAAAACAAAATGGAAAAAAAAGGCACAAACAAAACACCAAAGCAAACCCCAAAAAACCAACACCCATGAACAAAAAACCCCAACCAACCAAAAAAAACCCACCCAAAACTCTAACACAGAACTTAAACTTGGTATTTAAAAAATCATTTAAAGCTTCTGAAAGCCTCAGCACTGAAGACCCATTAAGCGCAGACATCCGTTAGCACACAGGTGTCTGCACAAAAAGAATAGAGCATTATCAAAATAACAGAGAAACCATCACAGCAAGTACCCACAAACCCCAAAGTTCATCTTCTTTAAGATAGAAACGTTTGTACACCGGTTAATGCTTCCAAATGGCAGAAGTTGTCCAATGAGCCTGATACTTGCGGAAAGGTTAACCAAAAGGCACTTCTGTTTCTGAGAAAAGCCGCTTGTGCTCCTTTCAAGAGGTTTTCATGTGTATCCCGCCACCAGCACACAGCATTTGAAATAGTTTTTAAATTATACTTCTGTCTGGAAAAAAAAAAGGTGACCTCTTAAAAGAGAACAAGTAGAGCTTTTGATTTTTCTTGTTTACCTCGAATTATAACAGTTTAGAGTGCTGAGAATTCTAGATAAAAGCCCCAAAGCAACACAATTCTGCCCCATGGCACAGGCCACAGCAGCCACTGAGCCCACAGCCCACGGGCAGGGAGTCACCGGCCCTCGGGTTCATGTGTATTTGCTCACTCGCCAGATAAAACGTTGAACCTACAGTCTCTGGGAGCTGGAGACAGAAGGAGGGGGGAAAAACCACCATTGGCACTTACCAGGTGTGTTGTTTGGTTTGGTTTTCTCTAAAGATGATGAAGCAGACATCTCATCCAGGAGAGCGATTCGTAAGGAGCCTTGCGGAGGCTGGAGCAGCCAGAGAACCAGCACTTGAGCGGTGATAAAATCAACAGCCTCGCCAACCGCTTCTGTTCTGTAATTGGCTTTCGTCGAAAGGCCCGAATGTAAATAAAATGAAGCATAAAGGAGGCGCTGAGTGTTCATGCTCAGAAATGCAGAGCTTCCTATCGCCATCTTCTCAGCCCTCAGGCCAGGAGATGGGGAGTTTGGCCACTATCCCATTGAAACTGCCTAAAAATCGCACAGATTTCAGATGTAGATAAGAACTTCAGGCTGTCCTAAAGGCTTCTTCATAGTTTTGATTCTCTAGGTGTCAAAATAAGTTTCACTGCAGGGCGAAATGCACGAAGAAAGCTGAAAACCACCCATTTTTACCACGTAACCACCTTCCTTCTCTCCTGGCCAGCAACAACTGGGCTCCAAAAGCTCCATCCCAACCCTGCTGTGCTAGTTCAGGGATTAAATTAACGAGAGGGGAAACCAATGGGAATTCTTTATGACAATGTGACTTTTTGCTCAAGACAACAGTGAAACTGGTGACAAAATTAGACGGCCTGGGAGTTGGTGGCAAATTAGCTGAGGCCTTAGCAGACAGGTACATATGGCTAGAAGGTCTCGTGTCAGCGATATTCGATGTACAAGGCTGCTTAGCTTACATTTATTTGCACTAAAGAATAAGGCATTGGGCTCCTTTCCAAGCATCTTAAAAAGACAAGAAAGGAGGACTTATATATGACTTGGGAATGGACCCGTTGTAGCAAGAGACTGTATTATATCATTAACATTATAAATTCCATTTACAATACAGCAGTCATTTCATCCATCATTTATTCATGCAGACCAGAGAGAACGCCTTGCATTTTTAGGACCGTGGTTCTGCTTATCCCTGGTGTTGCTGTGAAGAGCAGCGCAGCTCCAGCTGTTGGCAACTCCAGTCTATAGGGAAAAGTAAATCCCAATATCTCACACGCGGTAACTGCGAAAAAAATATCTCAAATCTGGAATGTTTACCCTCAGTGAGTATGTTCAGAGGGTGGGTTGGATTGGAAGGGACTTCCAAAGGTCGTCTAATTCCCACCCCTGCCATGAGCAGGGACATCTTCACCAGCTCAGGTTGCTCAGAGCCCCGTCCAGCCTGGCCTGGGATGTCTCCAGGGTCACACCAAAATTCTTTACAGCACGTGGGAAGTATAGCCCAGAACACATTCTGAAATGAAGATTAAAGAAAGCTAGAAGAAAAGTTTCAGCAGAACGCTCTTTTAATGACCAGAAAAGCATTTCCTCATTGACACCGTTGCCAGCTTCATTTTATTGACATAAAGATGGTCTAAACGGCTTCTGCAGCCGCAGAATCCTACAACCGCTCACGCGAACAGCGGCCCTGTGAATGTGCTAAGCAGGAACAGCAGGCAGGTCAGCACAGCCCTGCCAAGAAGAACCCAGAGGTTTGAAAGATGACAGTGTTTTTAAATATTCCTATTAACATAAAGGGAGATAACACACAGGGCACGCATTCTGTGATATGCCAGTGACCGAGATGTCCAATTCATGACAGCCAGATTAATTCCAGCCGCCTTCCTCCTCACACAAGGGACATGACGTCAAGGAAGAGTCGCAGTGACTTGAGAAGCGCAGGTGCTGCTGACAGGGTCGGGGTTCACCGGAGCGATTAAGGAAAAACTAAAGCTAAACAACGCACGTATTCTGATGTCACTTCACGGGCACCTCAAAGATTGTCTCCTATTATCTTAAAATACTACACAGTGCAATGAGCTGGGCAGTCGGACAGCAAGGAAGAGTCTCCCAAACCTACAACGTAGCTGGTACCAGTAAAGCCTGTTTGTTCTGGGTTGGATGTGTTAGAGATGGAAGTTTCACCAGTTTACTGAGGTTTTGCACAGTAAGGCACCTGTATTTCACTAAAATACATAACCTCTTTGGCAGTGGGTTAAGAGGACAAAGCTGACAATAATAATTGCAATTAATGCATTGGGACACAGACATAACCAAAGATTATGGCTCAATTCTGGCCAGAGAGGCCTGGCAGATCATTTCTTTTGGGAAAGCTGCTGCCCTTAGACTGGTTAAGCACAAGTTATTTAGCAAGGGGCAGCAGGACACTCCCCCTTCACCACAGGTTGTATTCAACACAGACACGTGGAAATACCAACCTGTCCCACTCACAACACACCCAACTCCTCTTAACATCATAAGGTGTCGCAAAACTCTGTGCACACAAAACGTTGCTCTTCACCTCCTCGAGACAGACAGGTACTCCACAAAGTGACACTTCAGCGACCCAAAGGCAGAAACAATGCCAATTTTATTGCGAAATGTTATGATGAGATGAGGGCTTCCTTAAAAATAGCTCGCTTTTCCCCCCCCACCCCATTTTACTGGTTGTATATTCTTCATCAACACCCAGAATGAACTGCTTGCCCTTTTCATCTCTGTAGAGCTCTAAATGAAACTCAAGTGTCATTACCGGTAAGCGTTAACTAGATCTTTGACTAAGATTCCACATGGATTCGCTGGGACCAAACAGACCTCGTGGGCTTTGATCTGCAACACAAAAAGGATTCCAACGGATGAAGCAGCAGCAAGAGCAAAACTCAAGGCACATTTGTATAAATGAAAGCTCTTCCATTCCTATAAAAACAGGCAATAAAATATACAAAACAAGTAGAATTGCTCTGCTTCAGTATTTCCTGAGGCACTAGTGGAGCATGGGGAAGACTCACTGCTACCACATTTTCAACGTTCAGTCTTTGCTGTCAAATAAATTAGGGGAAGTCTGTCTGTTTTGTGGATTTGGGGTTGTTTGTTGTTTGGGTTTTTTTGCTTTGCTCTGGTTCTTCATAAAAAATTGCATCACTAAGAGATTAGCACTTGCACAAGAAAACAAGCAGCTATGTATTTGCCAAATTAAATCTTAAAATAATTTTGTATACTGTACAAATATACATCATCGAACATTTACAACCTTAACTTCCTAGGTGACAAAATTCACTGCTCTTCCAAGCAAAGCAGCTGCCCAACTTCTCTTTTCAAAGGCTCAAAGCTATCAGGTATAAAGTCCCCTTCACAATTAAGGACAAGATGGGAAAGAGATCTACTGATAGTAGAGGTATCAATACAAGGGAGGTTCCGGGTGTACTGAGTAATTTAAAATACAGTCCTTGCTAGCCAGAAATCCAGGAACAGATTTTCAGCAATGAGCCAACACTGAAGTTAGTGAATTGTCTTCCTTCGCTTCGCAGTGTTTGAATCCGCGTCCTCTGGCAACTCCTCTGACGTTCTCCTCGTTAAACTATGACAGTCTCTGTTCCACCTACCGCTGGTACTCTGACCCCCTTCACCGGGGGCTTTCAAGCTGCTTGTCGACGCAGCAGCTCTCCAGCCTCCCTCGTGCCGAGCGGCGTACGGTGCCGCGGAAGGCGCATCACACTGTCCCATCGTTTGCTGGGGCCTCTTAAAACTTTCTGTTCTGGAAATCTGATTCCTGGCAGCCGAGGACACACCGTGGCCTTGCTGCGACGTCGAGCCCGGGTTGCTCCGGGCTGAGCTCCTGTCTCCCAAGGCCGACTCCTTCCCTTTGCTTTCAGTTCTACTGGCCAGACTCGCCAGCCGCGGGTCGCGCGGTTTCTCGTGATCGGTTGAAACGGCCGCAGCCTCCATGGGCGCGGAGGTGCCGCCTCTCCTGGAGTCCGCAGCCTGAGCGCTCTGCGGCTGCTGGTGCGCTCGGCTGCCCTGGGTGCCGGTGAGGTCCCGTGGGTTGGGATGCTCGCCCCTCTTGCTGCTGGAAGAAGCAGCCGGCAGAGGTTTCCTCGTCACTGGTTCGGTCGGGGGCTGTATGGTTGGCTTGAGCTTCAAAATCTTAACAGCATCCTTCCTGTAGCTTATTTCTGATGTCTGAATAATGGCACCTCTTCTATGAGCATCCTGAATCAACTCGTTCCAGTCTTTATTTTCCTTTCAAAGAGAAATAAGACACCCGCCCAAATAAAAGTTATCACAGAGAGAAATCAACACAAACGGACAGAGGTGTCAGAGGAGGCACAACCCCTTTAATCAAGGTACCTGACACAACTGTCATGGAAACCACTGTTATGTTCCTTCTGGAATGGAAGAATCTTATGTTTCACTTGCAAAACAGCAGTTGGCACTCTGGCTGCTGCAACACAGGGAAGGTACTTTCAACCATCACTGAGCTACTACTTAAAACGACAGTTTCTGTATTTATGAAGGTCAGAAAAGTTCTCTTACACAGAGAGCAAAAGAGGAACACGGCTTTAATGCCCTCTAGCGGTGCAGCTACCAACCCCCTCAAAAAAAAGCATTAAAATCAAGTATTGGAAGACATTAAGTCTATTCAAGAACACTCCTTGTAATTTCAGTGGGTCTTTCTAGTCCCCCAAATATGTAGTTCTGTTTCAGAAACAGCTGCTTCAAAGAGTACAAGCAAAGAGTATCCTTAGAAACCACATGGCTATGCAATGTAGTGTCAAAAACAATATTCTGAAGATCAGGGGAATGTTTTGTGGTGGTTTGTTTGTCCGTTTTTAAATCATTTTCCTTGCTCAGGTAGCCAGTGACAACTGCAATAGCTGAAGGAACAGTAAGGATTGAGCAGAGAAGTATCTCTGCCATCACGCTATCTTAGCAATAGAGATTTCTCTTCACAACCCCCACACTTGAATTGTAAAGGACTGTGTTACAATTTAGTTACTAAAAATATTGTGAAAGTAATTTCTAACTTTCCTTCTTGGAAGCAAGGAAAAGAGATTTGAAAATATAAAGCAGCAGCATTTACAACCGATATAGTCAAAGCTTTCAATGAGAACCCTCAGAGGGCTGGACTGCACTAATTTAACACCCCAGAAAAGGGTCCCATTCAGACTGGAGCAGTCTGAGGATGGTTTTACCTCCCCAACCCTGAAGTGCCCTAAAAGGGTGATTAACACTGTACTTACCATGAGCGTTTTCAGTCTTCCAAGGATGAAGAGACTGTATCTGGCTCGGGTAATTGTAACATTCAGACGCTGAAGACTTGCCAGAAACCTGGGTGACGAGACAAAACCAAGCTCCTAAACTACTACTTCCATGAGGTTTAAGTGTTAGCACAAAGAGAGTGTTTCATTTCAGTGGAATGGAGCTAACAGAAGCAGTTAGAAAGAAGGTGACAGTTCATAACCCATTCAGCAGCCCTGCCTGACACAAAGGGCTTTGTACAAATTGTGTTTTCCTTCACCACCCCGATTCCTTGCAGGGAATTCCGTCTCTTTCCAGCTCCTGCCATTGATGTTTCATGTTTCCTTTCTTAGAGCAAATCCCCTCTTAATGCCAGCCGTTGCTTCCTTAAACGTTCCTCAAAGTGCAGAAGACGTCAACCTCACTTCACCTATCAAGACTTTAAGCTTCTTTTTGACTCGAACTGAAATAGATTAATAATATTTGACACGATTAATGGGAAAATTTTCTACTGAAATACCGAATGCTGGATAGGAATATTTTAAAGGTGACTTGCACTGTAAGCACATAAAGGGAGACTTTTGCTTTGTCATGCTTCGAGAGTGAAAAGTACATTCTCGCAGAAGAAAGTCTGTATTAGCACTATGAAAATTGCCTAGTCTGGTTTTGTGGGCTCACAAACCAAGGTACTGAAATCTAAACAAATGCTTTTAAACGTTGATTTCTGCTAAGATTTATTTACCAAAACGCCACAAAAGGTTTGCAAAAGTAAGATCAACTATTCTCTAGTGAAAAAGCTCCCAAAATGCACAGCTTATGCTATACCAAGGTCTGCAACACAAAGTTCTTGGACAACTTAGTTTGAGCAAACCCAACATCAGTGTCTGGTACTGTGGTCATGGCACTGAGACCTGCTCTTCAGTACATTCACAGCCCTGCAGTAAAACTGCCAAATCCCCAGAGAATTGGGCAGTGCAGGAAAAAAGAGAGAGAGGCAGGACGCTGAGTGCGGGAGTGGATCCAGCAGCACAAATATTACAGTTCTCCAAGCCTCAGGTGGGGAAAACAAACAAGGAAACCCCAATAACAAACCAACACTATCTTGAGAAACTACTAAATATTCCTAACAGCTTTGAAAACTGAAAGACAAGAAGACTATTTTCTCAGGAAAGAAAAAAAAACCCATTGTTATTTCTTGGAGTTTTCTCCTCCCTTTGCAAGCTATTTCCAGAGTAAATTTAATGCTGGACTAGCAACCTTGGAGACAAAAATACTTTGCTCAGCTACAAGATCACAGTAAGGGTGATGCAAACTTTGCCATCACACCTTGCCAACGACACCTGGCCCTGAAACAGAGATGTCCAAGTCATTAGCATGTGCAGCTTCTAAGGCTTTGCACTCCCGACTTGTACAGACAGAATGCTACATTAATAGGACCAGTAACAGTCACAGAAAATGGATTTCATTTTAAGAGAGCAACATTCAGAAAGTTACAATATATATCAAAAGCTACAAGAAAAATAACTGCTGCAGTACTAATGCCAAGAGCCAGGTTCCCAAGACCAATCCTGCCAAACCAAACCAGCAGCAGGCCGAGGCAGCCCTGCAAATTCATCAGCTGCAACGCAGAACAAAATATTTCTCATTTCCATGTCCTTTTTGTCCAGAGCTCTCAACCAGTAACATTAATTCACACATCAGAACACCCTTTAATTTGCTGGCTGTAGCGACTTGTTCTCTATAACTTTCATCCTTGTCATATTAAAAATATAATGACTGTATCTAAGGCGTTGTTGGAAATGGAACTTGCGCATCGCTGAAGAGAAACATACCCGATGGACCCTTTGGTGCTGTTTGCCCGGACACACGTCACTATGATACAGTCTTTCTCTCGTCCCTGGAACGCATCCACTGTGTCCACTTCTCCTGGGCTGTTGAAGAAAGAATTAGCAAGCCATAAAATTAGGAGAAGTTGAATTGTTAAGCAACACACTGACACAAATGGCCTAAACACCACCCTTAACGACCATCTGTCAAAACAAGTGAGGGTAAATTCATTTCAGCGTACAAGCCTAAAGCTATATTTCCTTTTCTGAGGCTAGCATCGTTACTGAAAAGCTGTTCAGGCCCATGTAGCTTGGACTTTTAGGTTTTCTTTTAAATCGGCTTTATTCAGAGCAGCAATATAATCAAAGCACGTATAAAAGTAAGAAATGGCACAGCGAGTCCATGTCTCCTTTAAGCAAAAGGCTTGCGTGTCCCCTTTAAATGACGAAGTACAGATTTTTACTAGTACAGAAACAAGTTTTAGAGATTTTGCCGTTATTTCAAGATGATAAATAAAAGACTAACGAGCGAGAGCCGAGTCCCATTTGAAAACTCATGTTTTCTTTACCTGTCATTCCTATACACTCTGTCCAGCTGTTCTTGAATTTTCTTTTTCTGTGCGCTGTAAGGCGTAATTATTCCAATGCGACGAAGACCCAGATCCTTTCTTTTTTCTTTAATTGTTCTAATTAATTCCATCACCAGCTTCACTTCCTGAGGATTACTAAAAGAGCTGAACAAGACGGAATGGAAACATTACAGAAATACATTTGGTGGCTCTTTCAAATTCAGCCCAATTTGTAGGGGGATTGAGGGTCCAAGCGCCTGTTGTGAACTTTCACAGCCTCCTTCGTATGGAGGCTCAAAGAACTTTGCAAACGGGCCTTGATAAGGGGCTCAGACATTCCCTTAGAACTGCACAGCTTTGCTTTCCTTACAGAACAGGCAAAGGGGAGGACGGAGCTGCCACCTTCTGGCATTGCCTCAGCACGCAGCTGCGAGAAGGAAGTCGCTGATAAAGAAAATATATTAAAAAATAAATCAGGAACTCCAAAACTGTTCCTAGAGTTAGCAGAGACTGTAGGCACTCACTGGCATCTAACAGACAATCAGACCAGGATTAAAATTGGTTTCAGATTAAAAAAAACCCACCCCATGAACAAAAGCAGTTAATGCTTACTTTTTTTGTAAAATTCAATCAAGTTGAAAACACAGTTCTGGTTACTTAGAGCATATTGGGAATAACGGTGAAGACAACATTCTGCAGGTCATTAATTTTCAGCAAATGTAAAGTTTGGCTGAGTAGAACGCAGGACTTACTCATTGTCTCGCTCCTCACGACCATCTCCTACATCAAAAATAAGGTAAGGCTGGAATGGCCACTCTGAAGAACATCTGTTCTCTTCTGTTGCTCTGTAAATAACATTTTTATCACTAGCTAATCATACAAGAATTCTACGAACTGGTACTTCATTTATTTACACCATGGTTATCAAATACAAGCAACTTTCAGCTTTTTTTCCAGAGCCCATAATTTTCACCACTACCTGCATATGCTGCGGCCTGAAAATGAACTCCAAGCAATAAATATGCTCAATTTAATTGATCTAGTTAACTCACAAATCACAACCAGCACCAACAAGAGATGGAATGCACAATTCCTCCCATTGTCTTCCCCCACACAACCTCAAGAACTTTTGGACTCAAAGGAAGATCCTGCTATGAAGAGTTTTCTTTGAAATAACCCCTGCTCAGAAAGAGGAGCAGGGAGCTACTCACTTGTCAGTCTTTAGAGTTCTGCCGTAAACGTAACTGGATGGGAAGAGGCAGATGTCGGGGTGCATCCTGTACTGCACAGTCAGCTGCACAACCGGGAGATTTCGTAAAATGTTGTTCTGCACTTGCTGCTCCAGGTGTTGGTGCAGACGAGCCATAAGTGACTGATCGTAGCCGTAATCCTGAGCTTTCTGCCAGAGGGCAAACATGGGACTGACTTAGGGGAATGAGATCCCAAATTAACAACAGGAATTTGCTGTTTGGACTTAAAACTATTTGGTATTTTCTTGTAAACTTCTAAATCGCTGACATAATGACAACTACCCGCACTTCATTTTTCTGTGTTAGCCTTATTACTTCAGTAAGGATCAGCCGCATAAATCTGATTTTTTTTGTCAGTGCAGTCTTCAGCGAGACAACTTCCTTTGTGAGTCGCAACATAGTAAAATTTTAAAAACATCAACAATAACGAAAGGAAGATCTTCCAGGTGGGATCTCGTTAAACAAGCACACAGCCTCCAGACAATTTACCCTGTAGAGAGTCACAGAATCCCAGAATGTCAGGGACTGGAAGGGACCTGGAAAGCTCATCCAGTGCAATCCCCCCATGGAGCAGGAACACCCAGCTGAGGTTCCACAGGAAGGTGTCCAGGCGGGTTTGAATGTCTGCAGAGAAGGAGACTCCACAGCCTCCCTGGGCAGCCTGGGCCAGGCTCTGACACCCTCACCGGGAAGAAGTTTCTTCTCAAATTTAAGTGGAACCTCCTGTGTTCCAGTTTGAACCCATTACCCCTTGTCCTATCATTGGTTGTCACCGAGAAGAGCCTGGCTCCATCCTCCTGACACTCACCCTTTATAAATCTATAAACATTAATGAGGTCACCCCTCAGTCTCCTCTTCTCCAGCTCCAGAGCCCCAGCTCCCTCAGCCTTTCCTCACACGGGAGATGCTCCACTCCCTTCAGCATCTTTCTTGCCCTGCGCTGGACTCTCTCCAGCAGTTCCCTGTCCTTCTGGAACTGAGGGGCCACAACTGGACACAATATTCCAGGTGTGGTCTCATCCCAGTCTATTTTCTCTCCTTTATCAGATGCTTAAAAGAGGCCTTACTGTTCAATACAAGTGCTCCTATATGTTCGCATCTGTAGGGTGAGGAAGACCCCACACAAACACATGGTCTTCATCATCCGCTCCTTAAGGAATGCGACACTGACTGAAGCTCACCTGATGAAACACTAGAGCCTGTTGCAACGCAACATCCACAAACCAAGCGCCAAGTTGCACTGCAGCTTGTGTTGCCACAGTTATTCTGAATGGTGCATGAAATCAGCTTCAGGTTGCGCCAGGAGAGTTTCTACAGGTTGTGTTCACACACCTGTATGAGCTTATTCACCCAGTAATGATGTGGTCTCCACATAACAGAGACTAAACTTGGCAGGGCAGAAATAATTATCTGATATACATCACGATCTCACATTGAAACATCTTTTTTCCTTTTATACATGTTTTCTATACTCTTCTTATGCTATACAGCATGAAAAAAATACAGTTGGGTACTTACTACTGATTTCACAGTAGGAGGGAGCTGTCTGGGATCTCCAACAAGGACGAGTTTATTACAGCGATGGATCAGTGGAATCAGTGTTTCAACCTCACAGGACTGCCCTGCCTTTGGGAAATGCAAATGGGACAAAAAGCAGAAGTTATAAACAAAAGAGTGGTGGGACGTAAATTTCCTGTAACAGAGCCAGAATAACTCAGAAATGCTTTTTGAGGCTTAAAAAAACCATAAAGTAGATATAAAGAATAATTTTTCCTAATTAAAAACCCCAAATGTATTTTTCTTTTATTATTAAATACACAAAGCTCTCTCCGAACAGATAGAAATATAATCCAACCATCTGGACACCTCTAAAGCAAGAACCACACCGCAGCCATGATTTTTAAGTAAAAGCTGCCTGCCATTAAAGCACCAAACAAGTCAGAAAAAAGAAGCAATTGGGTTATTCTTTCTTCTTATGGCTCTAAATGGCAGGACAGGCTTGTGTTCAGGTAAAAGGCGGGACAGGACAGTCAACCCACCATATGTTACACCAGCAGCCAAACAATCACAGGTAGCTTAAGCGGGGAACAAGGCAGAACGTGAACGGTGGAGCAGCCTGTAGTTCTAAACAGCTTTCCTGACCTCATCCACAATGACACAGCTGAAAGGATCAAGTCGCTGTCGTGCAAAAGTGGATTCCAGCAGCCCCCCTCCGCTGGTGCTCAGCGTGCAGCAGATTATGTCGGCCTCCAGGATGATGTCCGCCTGCACCTTCTGAGAGTGCCCCCGAACCTGCAAAGTACAACAGGACACCCTGACTCCTCTTCCGTTTTCTTGAACCACCTCAGAGCAGTTTCTAACTGCCTGGACAGTTCTAACAGCCAAACAAGTCGAGCGTAATGCAGCATCCCAATGAAACCATCTCCGTTATTACAAATGGAAGTCGCAACTTGGCTTAATTGAAGTGTTACTCTCGCTTTAAACGTTGAGGTGGCAAGCTGGAAAGAAGTATCACTCACAATCTAGACACATAACCGCCAGCAAAGTTTAGCCTGCCGTCAGGTTTGTGACTCCAAACCTCCGTGACCACTAAGTCTGCAAATATTTGTTGAAGTTGAACCTTGATCTCATGGTTCGTGCTACTCAGCCTTAATGACCAGTGTTGCTATCAGTGCCTATTTCCATTTTCAAACCTCTCTCTTCCTACACACACACAAATTCTTCCAGCTGATTTACTTAAAAACATTTTAAAGCATCTCAGTCCCAGCAGGACTGTAAGGGCCACAAAAGCGGTGATGAAGATACATCCTAGAACATGAGGACATGCACATTTCTTTTATCTTCTTTGCTAAATATACATTTCATTTAAAATTAACTATAAAAGTTAATGTTCCCAGTCTTTTCTTTTTTTGCAATATGCAGCCAGAGCACACCTGGATGTCACACCAGGCTGGCCATAACTGACTCAGTTTATGAGTTTTATCTGCTTAGCTACTATTGTATAAATACTCTCAGCCACATCAAAACCAAATCACCACAATTATAAGATATCAAGTATATAAATAGATTAGCCATGGCTTATTAAAGATAAATTCCTACCTCCTTTATTTGAGAAGCAAGTTGTTGTCTCTCCTTTGCAAGTCTGGAAATTTCATCAGCCAACATGTGACTCTATATTGAAGGGATGTAGAAACTACATAAATATCAGGAATAATTAACACGTATTCCCCACATACTCTTTTTCCTCTCATACTCTAATTCACTTCCTAAACATTTAAACATGTTCAGACCATCTCCTAATATGCAAGAAGCAGCACGACTGACCTGCTGAAAATACCAGTATAAATAGATAAAAAAATAATTCTGATATAAAGTTCCTCATTCCCTTTCATGGTGCTAACACTTCCATTAATTAAACAAGTAGGTGAATTAACAGTTATTGCTCTGAGATGGCATTAAAAAGTTCTTTACTCTTTGGATTCAGTTATGAAAACCAAAAAGAAAAAAAAAAACAACCAAATCACAACAAACCACCACACAAACAGGATTAAAAGTACTATTTTGTTCCTACCTCCCTTTTCTCGCATCTGTCCCTGGCGCGCTGACGAGACAACCGGTCCAGCTCTTGATCTAGAGCTGCTTTTCTCTTCTGAATATCCCAGTCACAGTCAGCTGGCCTTCGTTCTATAACAAAACAAAGGAAAAATCGAACAAGTATGTTACAATAACACTTGCTCTCAGTCGTGAACCTTCATTTATTAAGAACAAATGGACAAACTCATCTTTTGCTGCATTTTGCCTTTTTCTATTGAGGTCTTATCTTGTAAAATGAAGAAAATGAGACTTGGTTCCAGTTGCAGCTCTCAAGGGCTGCATAGCCACATTGCTTAAAAATGATGGCTTTAACCTGCATTTATTATAATTTCTTTTAAAACAAACAAACTAGAAATTATCTTGCTTGTTTCTTTGGTTTTGCTTAGATTTTAGGCCACATCCAAGCTGTGGTTAGGCCACATCCAAGTCGCGGTCAATGGGGCGGAGTCCAGTTGAGGCCTGGATCTAGTGCAGTGCCTCAGGGGTCAGTACTGGGCCTATATTATTCAATATATTCATCAATGATTTGGACAAGGGAACAGAGTGCACTATCAGCAAGTTTGCTGATGACACCAAGCTGGGAGGAGCGGCTGACACTGGAAGCTGTGCTGTCATCCAGAGACCTGGACAGGCTGGAGAGCTGGGCAGGGAATTGGACTGGATGAGCTTTCGAGATCCCTTCCGATCCCTGACATTCTGGGATTCTGTGACACTTCCCACTGCGACTGAGAACAACAATGCTTATGAAGCACAGTTGCAGAAAAGTCTTTACCAGATCTTCTCTCTTAAAGGACGCATAATGTGAAGCGTGAAACGTCACCGAGCTCCTAAAGAATACTGGAGAAAAGTCTGATTTGGATGTTACTTACTCATTCTGTGTTCAACTTGCTTATCCAGGCTGAATCTCCGCACTTCACTGTTGATCGCCTTTTCAGCACCAAGTCGCACTAATCTGATATCACCACAATTTCCTGTGTACAAAAACAGAGTCAAAATTCAGATTGCTCCAATCACCTCTGCACTTTGGTATGAGAGAAAGAAAACAGACATCATGGATATCAAGTAAGGTTTTTCCTTTTCTGTTTATGGGGTTTGCAAAGCTAAATTTATGTTTAAAAACCATAATACATCTTGTAGAAAAGCATATTAAAATTAATAACAGTATGAGAATGTACCAGTCACGTTCTGCAAGAGAAAAAATGCTACTTAGAGTAGCATACGAGTATTATATGTAATCAACTGTTCCAGTTTCTCCTTCAGGCTTTGTCTATTTAACACATAAACAGAACTTAAAAATAAACCATACCTAAAGGCTCCTGTTTGTTTTGGCATTTTTCCTTAAATGCAACAATGATCTTTTTCATGAGTTCATCAACGGCAGCATTTGATGGTGCACAAACTAGAAAACGGTTTGGCTTCATCTTGGAATTTGTTTTTTGAGTTGTTTTCTCATTCCTAGTGTTCTGTAGATTAATAAACAATAAACCAAAACAGGCTCTTTAAATTGTTTTCATCGGTGACTTAAAAACCAGACTGTACACCCATCTTAATCAACATGCAAAGTAAGGGGACTATTGCACTTGAATATCTCTCAAGGTGTGCCTTACATGAATAACAAGTTGTCAAATATATTAATACTATTTGCATAAATTTCCCTACTTGACGAATCTACTGGATACTAATATGAAAACCATTAAATGGGGCAGGCCAAATAACATTCTTTAGTATTTCAAAATATTAAGGACTTTTAATGTAACAACGTTACATTCAAACACATAGCAATGTGTTTTGATTGTGCACGTTTTAGTGATTTTACTTTTAAATTCTCTAAATAAGAGTTTGCCAAGATGCCCAAAAGGTATTATCTCCACCTTTACACCCTATGCAGTACAGGTTTAATTAAGCTTAACGAATTACACCCCCAGTTATTACCGATGCTACACTTCCATTTAGTTTAAGCTATCACTGACTTCCACTGGGACACCAAACACCAGCGCGTGACGATCACATCCTGTTCTCTTACTTCTTTCAGAACCCGAGACAGAAGCCCAACAATAGTTTTTGATTTCCCTGTTCCAGGTGGTCCGTGGATGAGGCAGATCTTGGGAAGCCCTGGATGCTGCTTTACCATGGCATAAGCTGTCTCAATGGCTCTCTTTTGATCTTCGTTGTATTCATTCATATCCAATGCCTGAAGGGACAGAAGAAAAAATAATTAATTACTGAATGCTGATCAAACATCCTATGTTCATTGTAGATACTTTCAGAACGTCCCCCACCCCTCCAGCTACAACGCAAAAACCTGAAGGGCACAGAAGCTTTTGATTCTAGGTTTGCTTTAGACGCACACCTGATCCTGACTTGAAAGCCGTAACAAAGGTTTGTTTACACACCTTTATGTTACATTGCATTTGTCATGCTATGTCTTATCTTTCCCGTGCACACACATTTCCAGCAAGAAAAAGAAACTGAAAGCTGCTTGAAGTGCATTATTAGGATCTGTATCACAGCAGAAACACCCAGGCAAACAAATACTCCTTTCTACCCACACAGTCATCCAACTCTGAAAAGCCCAGTGCCTCAGTGCTTTTGAAACTTCTCTCTTTGCACTTGATCATCTCAGAAAAACAATGCGCAAAACCAGTTTCATACAGCTCATGAGATCCAAATGCCCACTTCGTCATTCCTAACTCGCTTCTACCTGCAGGACTTACAGCATTTTCTGAAGCCACGAGCAGATCTCTGGGACAGAAGTCATTGTAACTTGGATTTATGATGGGTTTGGCCAGGGGACTCCTGTTCAGCAGCAGTAAACCTTTGAACATTCGGTGTGTGGTCACCAGGGAGCCAACCACCACGCACTTCACTTGCTGATTTAGGAAGGGTGACAAATTGCCTCGAGTTTGCACAGAAAGGTGACAGGCAGTATGGTGCTCCTGTTGTCCTATTAAAAGGGGGTCAGGAGAGAAGAAAAATGACAATTTGTTAATTCCAGGAATATCCAAATTGTTAACTGAAAGATATTCAAACAGATCACTCAAAGAATTCACCAGAACCAGGTGCTGCCTTTTATTAAGGAGCCAACAACTAATTCTTGCAAAAAACTCAACCTCCTTCCCATGTACCCTCCCTTCCCCAAAAAATACCCTCAGTGCTCTGCAAAACAACTCAGAGCACTGATTTAATCAGGCAACATTAATCTTGATACTTAATAATCCTGGTAATTCACAACTTCAAAGTAGCATTTATGGTACCAAGAAGAATCCCACTTCTGTTTCAACCCCATTTACTTACGAGATAAACAGCCAGATGCGCGAGAAAATCGCGTCACTAACCCCACGTGACTCATTATAAGGTTCTCCACCTCACTTTCTTCCCTAAAGGTGTCTTTTCTCTTTTGGACCACCAGAAAGATTAAGTCATCCTCCTTTGGATGCAGCTGCTTTGCCAAATCGCTTTCTTGAAAGTGAGCTACCCAAAATACATGTTACAATTAGAATATTAAAAGGAAAGCGGTTACAATTACTTTCTGACTACAGAAATACAATTAACATATTGCATATACATCAGTAATTCCCATCTATTTACTTCTAAAGCTACTAAAAGCTACAGCAAAGGACTAAGAAGAGTCCATCCTGCAGTCTTTACCCTGAACATAGCACTCTAAAAAAATAAACCAAGGAAGTAAAGGACTATTTTATTTACCCAAAAGAAGCTGACACAAAATCACAAATGAGTGAGATCGAAAATATTCCAACAGCAATCAAGTAACTTTTTGCACTGAACACTTAAGGCACAAATTCCCTGCAAAATACACGTTTCTGTTATGTGCATTCTGGAAAACAACAAATTCAAAACCCTTTCTGTATTTAAAAGGTAGAATTTTTTAAATTTACTTAAGTGTTAGCTCATTACAAGGCATTGTCTACTTGAAAATGAGAAGAGGACCTTCTTAAAAAGACCCCACAACCTCTTACCTGTAAAATCTGCTCTATTCAAGTCAGCACAGAAGTTCTGTAAGCAGAAGTAGTAACTCCTCTCTCTTACTCTCTGGTTTTCTATCCACTCTTGTGCCAGCTACATGTTGGAAAGTAAAAGCTAAATAAAAATACTTTGAACGGTTTAGCGCATCAAAGGAATAGCTTATCAAGACTCAAAGGAGCAGAAATAAAAGCTAACAGAACATCAAGTACAAGAAAACGACTCTGACCCATTTCTTCTTTTAACACACGCAGACATCATATAGAAACACACACACAGGGCAAACGAAAGTGCTGTTTCTGTTTCAAGCTTTATACACTTAAAGAAAGAGGAACCACCTCTTTTTCCCCTCCTATTGTGAATGGGCAGCCAAAAAAACCCAAAGCTTCCCTGAGATCACTTAGGGGCAGTCAACACAGCTTCACCAAGGGGAAGTCGTGCTTGACCAACCTCATTGACTTTTATGAGGACATAACAAGATGGATGGATGATGGCAGAGCGGTGGACGTGATCTACCTTGACTTGAGTAAGGCATTTGACACAGCCTCCCACAGCATCCTCGCAGCTGAACTGAAGGAGTGTGGTCTGGATGAGCGGGTAGTGACATGGACTGTAACCTCATCTGGGTGTTCCTCCTCCAGCGGAGGGATTGGACTGGATGAGCTTTTGAGGTCCCTTCCAAGCCCTAACATTCTGTGATTCTGTGAGATGAATAACACTGAGAGCCCTCAACCTTCAACATAAATGTCTAGATTCTTTCCCCCAAGTCAGATGTGTATCTGAATGTTTTTCAGAAGGTAAACAGAGGTCATAAAATAGTTTTTGATCTCTTGGTGGGGTTTACTAAACTTGATGAAAACAAACCAAGAAGCAGATAGCTACTCACCGTTTCAAAGGCATTTAGCATCATCAAGGGGAAAAATGTATTAAAATAGTCAGAGTATCCCTGAAACTGGACAGGAACAGGGGCCACTACAGACTGCAGGAGGTGACTTGGAGGTCCGAACTGGCTGCAGCTGGCAAACATGTCATAAGTCCACTGTAGCACTTGATTAACAAAAACACTGTGATCAAACTGCCGAGCAGCAGAATAGGAATAACACGCCTCTCGGACAGGCCTCCTGGAAACATTTGAAGCGTTGTCGTTCAGTCTGTTTTGTGGCTGGAGAACGTTATTACAAATACGGGGTTGAGGGACGTTACTGAAACTCGGAGTCGCGCAGGTTTGATTTCCTGTGGGCACAGCCCTCACATTTGGTGGCCTGACCACCGCTGCTTTCGCTGCGTTCACTTTGCTTTTTGAAGCTGGCGGCAGCTTTTGGACGTCTTCGAGATCCCTGCTGAAGGCTGCGTTCCGCGAAGAACTCGCCGAGCTGAAAATTTTGGTAGTGGATGGCTTTCTTGTTTTAGAAGGTGGCGGGATAGAAGGTTTGGCAAACAAGTGATCTGCACCCAAGCTGGTGGTTGAATGCTTGCTGCAGTGCTCTCCTGGTTTTTCCACTTTTTCCATACAGTCTTCGTACTTACATTTCACAGTAGCTGAGGATTCATTCTGCCGAGGGCTTTCAGCAGTATCCATTTCCTCTGGGTTTTTACCATCTACAGTAGTATCTTTAACACTTTCCTCCTCGGAGCATAATTCCATATCCACAGGATCTAACTGAGTTAAAAACAGATCACCGTCATCATCATCTTCGCTGCTTTCATTTGGTTTACCTCCATTTTCTTTTGAAATTGTCTTCTCACACTCAGGCTGGACAATGGAACCTCTTCCTGAAGGTTCCTCTTTGGCTGCACTTGTTGAGGATGGTAAAGAGAGACCTGAATCCATCAGTACCGGAGGAACCATCGTACTGTCACCCTCTGACTTTCTGTTTGAGTCCAAAGAACCGGGCAGTTCAGAGACACTCGTCTGCTCCTGCACAGCGAGCCTTTCCAATTTTCTCTCACTGGCAGAGGGACAAACAATCTCCTCATTTCTTTTCCCTCTTTGGTTTTCAACATATCGCCATTCAAAACTTTGAGGCTTTTGTTTCACAGACTCTGCATTCCCTTTGCCAACTTTTTTGTTCCTGCTTTCAGAACTTCCTGCGTGATTTTTCACTCTGGCACTATTCTGGGGCCTTGTCTGCCTTAAAAACTGAACCTCCCGGGAGGCTAACATGTTTTTATTATGTTTCGCAGACGATTTCTGTTTCTGTGCACCTCCGACTCTCCCCGCAGCTTTACCATGGCTGCGCAGCTTGGCTATGCGGTCTAAAGAGCCCTGGGATAATTCAATCGCTTTGCGAGGCCCCTTCTTCAGACAACAGCTTTCTGCAGTTGACTCTGGTGCAGGACACGGCCGAACTTTCTTGGGAGGAACCACAGCAGGCATCGACCTGCCAGGCTGAGAATTTTTGGACGTACTTTGTAGTTTTTTACTTTGAGCTGCTTTAGGAACAAAAGGTTTTTTAGGACTTCTCTGAATATTTCTTGCTACCTTAGATTTTCTTATATTCTGCTGTGGGCTTGTGCTATTTTTCTTATAGGCCAGCTTTGAAGCTAATGTCATCTTTGATGTAGATGGTCCGGGTTCAGGCAATTTTGAGCCCTGGGTGAAGTCTTTAGCAACAGCACCTTTGTCTGCAAAATTCTCCAGTTGATCTTTCGCACTTTCCTTACTAACAGATTCTTGCCCTGTGGAATCAGTGGCTCTTTTTGTATTACCAGCTTCCTTCTGATGAGAAGTATTTTCTATCTGCTTTTCTATCAAGTTTGCTTCTTCTTCCATGGTATCATCACTTATGTAATCCATATCGTAACCCCATTCATTTGTGTGATCATTCAGTAAGTCACCTGAATTACTATCAGCCGATGCTGATTCACTATCTGGTTTATACTCTCGAGTTGTTTCCGTACTATAGTCTTGAGTTGCTTCCATTGCTTGAGTATCTTCCCAAACCGAAAAGACATCATCTTCTGTTTCAAATTCAAAGTACTGAGACTCACAGTCTTCCAGTGACAAGGGAGAGCTTGGTGCCTTGGGTTCTGTTTTGATACCACTATCAGAAACACAGCTGGAAGCTGAAGGCTGCTTTTCAGGACACACATTTGCATTCATTTTTCTTGTTTCCTCCTTATCAGTCACACTTTTTTCTTCGTCAGAAGAGTCTGAAATTGTAATGATTTGATCATCAAGGCGATCTGGATCACAGGGAGACTTGGTACGCTGGCCACTGGAAGACCTTACAGCACCTTTCACCTTCCTTTTAATATCACATACATTATGATGTACTGAGCTTTCTTGGCTTGAATCAAAAGAAAAATTGACACTTTTGGCATACGCAGCTAAAGATAGTTTACTGAGATCTCTGTCAATCTGGGAATCTGTCAGAGTATTATCTTCAGAAACCACCTTCACAAAATCCTCCTCTTTCTTCACCACTGAATTGCTTCCTCTCTTGAAATATTCTGAAAATTTGAGCAATGTGTCACTGGACTCACACTTCAGCGTGAGTGGTCTGGTCTGAGAGGCAAGGCTGGGTACATCCTGCTTGTTTTCAGAAGTAGATGGAACACAATTATTTGCCCAATTTTTATCCATACAGAGTGTTTTTGAAATTTGACCTTTGCAGTCAGGTTTAACTAAGTCATTTAAATTAGGTTGTTCCTGGTCTGAAGTTACTATGTTGGAGTCTTGCTTAAACACAGACTTCAACAATGAACTTGATTTTTCTTCAGTGGACACTTTTTTCTGTAAGGTGTCGCTAATCCCTGAATGCAAATTCCTGTTATCTTCATTTGCCCACATACCAGGTTCACTTTTAGAGGAGCCAGGGCACTCTAGTGGTGTTTCTTTAGTGGGGACCGGTCTGGATTGAAAAGCACCATTGACACTTTTCTCCTGTGTACTTTCACAACTCCGTGAAGAGGGAGTATCAACAGGGATTGCATTTTTACCCGCAGTATTCACTCCCTGGTGTTTCTGACACTCTTTGCTTGTACACAGATAGTCAGTGCAAAACTTCGGTTGTTCTACCTCTGCTTTTGTTGCTGAAGCGCAGTTTTGCAAGTCATGCGGCTTTGCTAGCAACAGTAACTTTGAGGACCATACAGTTTTCTGTAATTTGTTTTTCAAATTTGTGAGCCTATGTGCATCTACTTTAAACTTTGAGGAGGAACTGGGGGACATGTTGCTTTCCTTTACATCTGAGCTGTACACGTGTTCTGAAAAACCAAGACGAGTTGGAGTAGCCAGAGGCATTGGTGTTATGGATCCTGCTTCACATTTGTCTTCCAGCTCCCCGCCTGTTCTGAAATCTGAAGGCTGGGCATTTGGATTGAAGCACTGATTGTCCGTATCGCATTTCCCTGCCACAAGATCGTTGTTCCTATTTTCCTGAACTCCCCCACGTACTTTTGTTGCCAAAGAGTTCTGTGGGAAGAGATACTCCTGATCTGTTGAGTCACCAGGTTCCTTTTTAATATTCACCCAGAGGTCTCCTATGGATGTCTGAGTTGTTGAACTTTTGGATGCATCTCTACATTCCTCTTCCCAGGTGCTCTGCCTTCTAGTGAAAGGGTTCTCTTGACAACCTTCATCTCCACCTTCCTTCGATACATCCGCAAACGGTGACCCAGGCTCACCCCTGCCATGCACACCCTTCTCTTGCTTTATAGAAACAGCAGGCGGAGTTGTAGAGTTTGCATTGTTTCCTGTAGGCAAAGGGGAATTCAAAGGTCTGTCCTTCAGATTTCTTATAACTTGCTTTAAACACATATGTAACTCCTGGGTTTCCTGGATGTTCAGCTGCCAACCTAAAGAGAGATTTCCTCGCAGAAAAAGATTGAGTTTGTCTAGGTAATGCTTGCAAAGGGAATTCTGCCCAATTTGGTAGCCTTGTCTGAGAAGGCTGCGTATCAGCTGCACGCAGGCGTGCTGCACGGAGTTGGAAGCTTGTGAAGATACTGCTGAACTCCTCACGCAGGGTCCAGACGCCTTCTCAGCGCACCGTGTAAATGCAATAGCTGGGAGCTTCGCACAACTCACCACTGCTTCCACCCATTTCCGGGAGCTAATCCATAGCAAATGCAGACACCTCTTATTGCGATGCAGCTCAATAATCGACACCAAGATGAGCAGAAAAAATTCAGAGACTTTGTCGCACTGCTGGATTCTTTCATTGAGAATACCCGTGATTTCTGAGCAGAGGTAGTGAATGACCTCTCCTATATATGCTATGCCCAAGTCCTTGAGATCCATAAGCGACTGAACAAAAGGGATGAACCACAGAAACGTGCTGTCGTGGACACGCATGTCTCTGCCGATATCAGACTGAAGCACGTTAGCCAGCGTTTGCATTTCTTCATACATGTTGGGGCAGTAGTCTGGACAAATGGCCGCCCTCCACCCAGCATCCTGAAAAACAAATTCACCACGCGTCACCCTCATTGTGCACATCTGTACAGTTCAGTCTGCCTGTATTTTTTTTTCCCCAGCCATAAAGGTTACTTTCTTTCAAATATATGTTGATTAATTTATAGCATCTCTTAGATATACTAAGTCAAAATCTAAATTTAAAAAAATGCAAAAAATAAAGATCAAACTAACACACACAAGGAACTTGTTTCCTAAAATATGAAATAAGCGCAAAGTAATACTTCCTTTAAACTCATTGTGAAACCCTCTAAAGATCTTGTTATGCTGACACAATTGAACCTCAGATAATCAAATACACATTTAAAGCCTTTAAAAAACATTCCATAAATACAAGGCACCAACATCAAGAGAACACCCTCATAAACGTTTCCTCTGCTTTATAACAAGAAAAAAAAATGGTGCCATTTTGGAGCACGGTCTAACAAGTACATCAATGTAAGTCTCATTAATCCATAGTGAATATATTAGTTTAGAATACTGAGGAACAAAAAGTAAAATACAATAACTCAATAAGCAACTGCTCTCTTAAATTGATTTCACAGTTTTCGTTGAGGTACCAATGTTTGTTTCAAACTTGGTACGAATTCTTAGGCTTTAATACCATCTCTGCCTAATTCACAAACACAATCTTCTTTCCTCTACAGCCTGAAAGTACCAGGTAAACAACAAGTGACCGGACTGGCTGCTATTTCAGGCACACACCAGTGACATAAGTTTTTTCTTTATAACAGTACTAGTAGAAACAAAAGATCTTCCCCTCTGTACTTTATAGATGGTTTAAAATGACAGTGTCGTGCAGTCATCAGACTACAAAGAACAGTGATATAAAATATTTTTTAAATACCTTTTGAGGCCTTTCTGTGTTATAATTATACACAATCTGACTGCAGGTCTCCATGCCATCATTGTAGTCTGACTCCGGTTCAGATTTTGTCCTAAAAAGAAAATACAAGTCAATATAAAATCCACGCAGATACCTGAAACTATAAGAAAGCCAACTGGCCAAGACACAGATTTCACTTTCAGGCCCTAACCATGTGACTATTAGAACTTCTTAGTGGTAAAACATCCCTATGAAAAGATTCTGTATTTAAAATCGTAAAGCTTGTCCTATCCTACTCCTAAGAGGAGGGGAGGAAAGCGACTGCCTCTGGAAAAAGAGCTTTCTACTAAGTCATGGATTTGACCACCTAAGACAAACACCCAGAAAAATTCCATTTGCTTTGAATTTTCCTACCTGGTATTAAAATCATAAAACCGTTCCAGTCTCTTAATAAAACTGACCTCTTAAAGCTACTGCGTATATTGTTTATTTCATTGTTGTAGCTCAAACTGTTGATAATGGTTTGAAAGGCCTGGACAGGATCAATAAGCTGGCCCCACACTTTAGATCCAAGCTGATCCAAAATAACCATGAAACAATGGAGCGCTGGCCAGAAGGGGTCAGTGGAATCATCTGCAACACAACAGCAATATTGGGGAGAGGTGAAATGCAAGAGTCCCGCGCATTCTTAGACTAAGCTGAAATTGAAAGTAACTGGTTTTCATTGTCTTTTCTTAAATACTGATAGGAAAACATGTATTCTAGTAAGTTGCGACTATACTTATTAACACAGAAAAAGGATGAGAAAAGTCATCCTCACTTAACAGTACAGTGATATGCACATTCCCATACAGCCTATACATTAAATGAAAACACTATGGTAGAAATTATAGATTTATCCTCTCAAAACTTCTATAAGTCAGGCTTATGCAAAGCACCACCATCCCTTCTCCAATGAAGAGTTTATTTCTGTCCTTTTTCAGTATCTGTCAGTATCGCCCAAATATTGTGCAATACTGGCCCATCTTCCAGAAGATAAATAAGCCCCAGTTCAAATCAACTCAGCATTACACTACTAAGAACATACTCAATTAAACAATGAAGCGCAATAAAGATTAAAAATAGCCCATGAACTGTCTTAATCTCAGTATTAAAATTAGTTACCAGCTGTCTCTTTCTCCATGGTGTGAAGTATAGTCTGCATGAAATCATTTTGTTTGTCTGGGCCCAGTAACAAGGAGTCCATAGCTTGTTCTTCCAGCACTGTTAGCAACATGCAAATCCCTATAAAATATAATAAAGAAGCAACCTGTCCATACATCTGTAAAATTTGTCCTACTTTTGACCAAATCAAGGACCATTTTCCAAATGCTATTACCAGCATAACACTTGACCAAAGAGATGGGTAGCAAGTTGAAGCTAACTAAATGCTGTTATGCAATGTTCAGTTTTCCCGCCTGACATACCCCAAAATAAACAGCACCCATGAAATAGCAGAGCTCTGACCTGAAAGAAATTCTTACAAGGAGGAGACTACATGTACAGATTCATTTCTGACTATAAATACTCACCTAGCCAATAGTTCTTGTAGTTCGCAGTATCATACAAATGGGACGGCAGAAGGATAAGTTTCCCCTTTTCAACCATTGAAGAGCTGTAAATATCTGGACTCTCAAAAAGCCCAAGCTCAATAACTTTGAACAGGCATGTCAGTACTTCCTGCAAGTCATAGTAATCATCCCTGTCAACCTTCCCTAAATTCCTTGCTGTTAGGATGGCCCATCGACGAATCTAAGGACAGAAACAAACAAAAAAATAATACATTAAGAAAAGAACAAATAAAGTCACAATGCTGTAAGATTAGGAATCATCGCTGCTACAAACGGGACAGTAATGTATACAAATAAAACTCCTTAAAATTAAAAATCTGTTTTAGTGGAACAGAAAAAGTAACTCACCACTTCATTGGGGTGTACCAAAAACAGATAAATTCCTGGATATTTCTCAAAGACCTGAAAGGAGCTGTGACTCTGTTCCATTCTACAGAGCACTTCCACACACAGCTCACCTACAAGGACAAACACACTTAGAGTAAAGACTAATTTATATGCTCACAAGACAAAAAGCATCAAGATAAATATATTTATTAGCACATGTTTATATATATTTGCATCAAAATAAATATTTTACATATATACACACACACTGATACTTCAGTTTAACTACTATTTGTTATTTTCACCTCCTTCAGTAGAAACAACACTGCGCCCTTCCAAGTGTAGACGATAGGATACGTACTGACTTTCTCATGCAGCAGCAGATACGGATATTTCAGTATTTCTAGAAGGGGCACTCGCAGGTTATTCTCAAAATCCGGGCCCAAATAACCAGACAGCTGTGTTTCTCCGTTCTCATCCACTATAAACAACTCATCATCTTCCGCAGCTTCTTCTTGCATGGATTTCTCCATGTGGGCCACAAGACGGGAGGTTTCCAAGTCCCACAAGACCTATTCAGTGGGGAAAAACAACTGATCAGAATGTATTTGTGAAGGAGTGATTAAGGACATTTTTTAATGTCCTTCAGTTCCCAGTCTTCTCACTCAGTAACAGGCAGGAGCCAAATCTCTTAATTACCTCATGCAAATTCGGCAATTTTTCCCTTGCTTTGTGGTACTCGACCACACAGTCCAGGCAGTAGCAGAGATCATCGTTGGATCCTTCAAAATCTTCCGGGGACAGCTGTTGAGAAGCATAGCTCTTGAGGAACTCGGTGGCGTCAGGACCACTCGGCGTACACCATTGGCATGTGCTCATTCTGCAGATAGAAAGGAGGAGGAATTAACAGAAGCCTCAAAACTGAAAGTGGCAAAATATCTCCTTTCAGCCACAACAGCACCTAGCGTTGAAGTGTGATGAATTTCAGGATTTAGGTAACTCAGCAGCATACACGCATATGCTCTTAAATATTCTTATATCATATAAGCACATGCAATTAATCAAGTAGAGATTACGGCATTAAATGAACATTACAGGAAAATGTCCACTGAATTGCAAACATTAGAAGTAAAGCACTGGAAAGAAGTTAAATTACATAACATGCAAACCAGAAAACAACACATGAAAATTCACTTCACATACAAAAAAACTCCTCATCCACACTTAACGCACCCTTTCCAGAGCTACAATGCTAAAGTCCATCATATTGTTTTACTGGTATCCCTGCAATCTAGGTCTAAGGAGTACAAAATCTAATTAGCTTTGTTTCTTCATCTCCTGCTAAAATTTATAGGTCAACAAATCCCTGTTGCCAAAAGCAAAGGACTTTTAAGCAGAACTTTTCTGCCTTCCATTATTATTGTTGTTAGAAACCATCACAAAAATTCCCACCACAGATTGTTTCCTCTAAAACCACAAGCTCTCTACTAAGCAGCAACACAGTAATCTCAGACCCTGCTGGTGTGAAAAACAGAACACTGGAAAAGCATGAACGCTTGATGTTAGTGAAGTTCTATTCCCTAATGCTTGAACTAATTATATAAAATTAAAAGAAGGCAGTTGCTTGTTATTTAGCATAACGAGGAATACAAAAGAGAATTCTAGATAAAGCAAAACCATACATTTCCTCATACTTATATAACAGAGAGAAAAATCAACCACACACAACAACCCCAAATCGTGGCATTTACCTTTGGCAAAGGCAGCTCTTTGCTGTGCAGGTGTGTCGGGTCACATTGTGAAAGGAAAACTGGGGCTGGCACCCTCAGCCACACCTGCCCCCCAGCACCGTCAACAACACATCCCTGGGGACCGGCTCTTGGTTTTTCAGAGATCTGGAGCAAAATAGTAGTTACCAGATTTGGTTCAGTTCACCACATTCTAGACTAAGAATTGCTTTGGTAATTTAATTAACAGACTTTATACTAAACGCACGTTTACTGAAGCGATAAGTGTGATTTGCAACTGAATCCCTTCTATCACTCAAACACAAGCAACACAATACCTACCGCACCGCTTTATAAATAAGGTGTAAAACTTTCTCCGCGTTCACTCATCAAGGAAATCCGCTCAAAGTACACACTGAGCCATAAACCTCAGCTGCAAAACGAACCTCGCACTCGCGTCGCTCCACGGTGGCTCCGCTCCACCGGCTGCTCGCTCATGGGCATCAGCACCCGGCACCGAAAGCGAAAGCAGCCAGGATTCGGTTTCGCGGTTTCAGCCGCCCCAGCTCCGGCTGCCCGCTCCCGGGGCCGCCCGGGCACTCGCCAACAGCTGCTCCGCGAGAGCCCCGGCCGGGCCCCGCGCAGCTGCTGCAAACGCCGCCTCCCCAGCAGCGCTGCCCGTTCCCAGCGGGGCCGCCCGAGCCGGGGAACGCGCCGCTCGCTTCCCGCCAAGCGGGCCCAGAGGGCAGCGCCTCCCCTCAGGCAGCCTGAAGGAAGAGGGACCGAGACAAAGGCGAACCCGAGACGGATGCAGCCTCCCCCGCGGAAGGAGCTGGAAGCGCCAGCGGGGTCACGGGCGGGGGTCACGGGCGGGAGCCCCGTCCGGCCGCTCTCACATCCGGCCGCTCTCACGTCCGGCCGCTCTCACCTCAGGCCGCCATGGGCCGCCCGTCCCGCCGGACGCACCTGAGGCGGCGGCAGCACCACCCGCGGTTCCGGCCCCGCCAGCGGAAGTGAGCGCCGGACCACGCCCTAAAGGCGGGGCCGCCCGCCGCGTGCCCGCTAAGCCACGCCCCTTCGCGGGGAGAGCGGCGCGGCCTTAAAGGGCCACTAGCGAGGAGAGAGGAGAGGCGAGTGCGGGCGGGAAACTGAGGCACGCAGGGATGGGAGGGGAAAGGGAGTCGCACAGTAGCATAAAGCGAAGTGGTGTCAGTGCTCCAAGGAGCACAGCCTCAAGGACGCAATTACTTAAGCGTTAAAATAACAAAATCCCACCCCAAATGCACAGTCAAGCCCAAGGGAGGGAATTGCCCATCACCCTGAAGCAATAACGCCTGGAGGGAAGATTCCTCACAGCCGCAGTGCAAGGGAAACCGCTTCCATGCACAGCTCAGCTGCTCCTACACATCCTGAACCAGAAGGTTTTGTCACCACTCAGGCCTGGCCCTTGTCCCCAGAGCCACTTCACTCGAGGCTTCTGTCCCAACCCATGATCTGCTGACCCTCCAGCTCACAGGGATGATGCTGCCCCGCGGGCTGGGGGCTCACAGGAGCCAAACGGGGTCAGTTCGCCTTTCTTCAGTGCTCCCATGGCACTTGCTCAGGACTTTTGATCTTCAGCTGTTGCCACTGTAACACTCCTGGATGCTTCTCAGCTGCAAACCCAGCCCTGATGACCCAGCATTGATAATGACACACAGCTGAGGACTTTTTTTCTAGAACACCATTCAGGAAAAATGCTCCAAGTGACACATCTGCTCGAATCAACAAAGTTTTTACGGGACTCATGGTGCTGTTCAGACATGAAGGATCAGTCATGCACTTATTTATGATGCAGCCCAGGGGGCGTCCTGCCTGTCTCACAAAAATCACACAGAATTCCACCTTCAGAGAGACCAAAGCCAGACTGCAGTTTAATATGGAAAAGTCTCATTTACCATGCTTTCCATAAGTCACAATCCAGATGAACCCCCACCAAGGCCTTTATTTAACAGTTTAAAGTTCTGCATTTTTAATGGCAATTATTGAAATTAATGAAGGAAATTCTCATTTATCAAAATGCCCATCAAAAAGCAGTATGCCAGAGACCAAGTCCTTTTGCGTTACTTTTTAATACAACATATAGGAAATAAAAACAGTCCATAAAAATACTTTAAATGCACAGTAAGATTTTTCTTTCTTTTAACATTCATTCGGTCAATTTACAAATAATCACTCTAAGCAGATAGTTCAAAATATCATACAACATGAATACAACCCCCTCTTACCCATCAACTTATTAAAACGTAGAAATTCTCCCTTGGCGAAATAAATATACGTTTTGCCTTTGTATTCCAAATGTTAACCAAAAAACATTCTAAATGCATTGTTCTAGTTAGCATGAAATGACATTATGAATAGCAGTGGACTAATATCCCTTTTCTCTAGAAGGGTTGATAAAATCAGTTGCTTTTAAGACTGGGGTATCTGTTAAAACAAACAAACCAACCTAAAAGTTGTGCTGTTTCCACCAACACAGATGTCTTCAGATTTAAAAGCCAATGAAAATCTTTTTCCCAATTCCACAAATTTACTTTTAAAACTTCTTTCAAATCCATTAAAGTTCTGAAAACCAAGTTAATGCACAAAGGGTAAACAGCAGCTTTCAAGTCCACAGAAAACAAAGCAGTGGGAAAAGCACTATTTTTGAGACGCTCAGCAAGCAACTTGGATGCTTAAATAAAGGTTTCTAAAACCAGAGCTAATTTAAAGTGACACAAAAAGCTGTATTTACCTCAGTCTTCAATAGGAAACAAGAAAAATCACATCTTTTTCCGTTATTAGGTAACCTGTGTACCTGCAGTTGTTGATCTGCGCCCACTTTTAACCAGATCCATTTTGCAGTTAAAATGCAGATTGGGAATTGGTTTTTTAAGGCAATCAATTAGTCACTGTCTTCACTGGAGTCAAAAATGTCCCTGAGTCGGAAAGCCTTTTTCTGGTTGGTGGTTGTTGAATTATCAGGACTATTGCATTTCCCCTTCCTGCTTCCTAACGTTTCTTCAAGCTCTGGGAGTTTCTTTTCATAAAGATAATCAATAATTTCTTTGGGGAAAAAGAAAAAGAAGTAGTCTTAATTGGATCTGCAGGGGAACTGGACGCCATGGGGAAATTGGGTCTCACAGACATAAATTAGTTTGTTAGTGTTAAATGGAAATAATCTCCCTATTCCACAGCAATCCCAGCGGTTGCAGGGCGGATCAGACACAAACATGCAAAGATGAACTCAAAAAGCAGAGTCATAAACTCGTAAAGCCAAGGTATTAGACAAGGTTGGTAAGCACTCCAGAAAGATGCCATTGAAAGTAAACTGTTGTTTAAACAAGTAAAATTAAAAAGGAATTTAGTAAAGGAAGTATAAAGCCTGTGATTTTAGCCAATTTACTTCAGGGAAAGCTAACCAAGAAAGCATTGAACTCCAATACTTGTCCTCTTAGATTCAAACAAACACTTTAAGCAGTATTTACAAAGAGCTGGGATACTGACCAGAAAAGGTTTTCTTTTGCCAAAAAGGGACAGAGGTCACTTTCAGCCTATAAAACTTTGATTGAATGTAGCCCGCAGGGACATTTCTGAAAAGAGAAGAGTTCAAAGAATTACTGGTGCAAGGAACTACTACAAAGTTTAGTTGTTACCGAGACTTCGGCACAGGCCACATAACACAGTCGCAGCACACAGAATGCGCTGGGAATATAAGGGTTGCCTGAAGTAGTTAGAATTAAGTTTAGAGTTTACAGGCATTTATTGCTCAGCACTCCGCAAAGATATCCAACTGTACATTATCAAACTGTCATTTTCTATAGTTGCAGAGGCCTAAAAACTTTGATTCCTTTGTGGAATTTCTAAGACTATCTGCTTCAACTATCCCATGTATCTATAAAAAAGGAAAAAAAAGGTTTACCCAATAATATCAGTGAGTTCTTTCCACTTCACGTCACTATAATCCTCCACTTGCATTTCATGCAACCTGTGAATACAAAACAGAAGCAGTTTGCAGACAGAATTCAAGAAATAATTCACAGCTCCCCCAGTGAGAAGTCACAGGACAACTCTGACCAAAGAAACAGCAGTTGTGAAACCTGTACGAAACCGCACGTCTGCCCTGCTCACCCTGCAAGTTGTTACAAATACAACAGTAAGAGACACAAAAACATTCCAGTAACTCTGAACAATACCTTTTAATAAGATTGATCTTGGCCTGTATTGCTTGAGTTCCTCTATATGACGGCTGCCCCTTGGTCATCTTGTGTGTTAAAATTACCATCCTTTGAAAACACACAAGAAGAAGTTTCTGTCATTTCAAGAAATTCCAGGTATCAAAAGGAAGAATCTTCAAGACGCTACTGCTGCCACAGAGAAGCAGAGATCAGGCTTCACTATCCCAGCAAGAAGAAAACTGGACCACAGGGAGCAAAGAGTTATTTCTTTGTCTCCGACACATTTGCAGTATCTCTTCTGTAGCTTACAACCTATTTATTACCTGTTTTAGCAAACAATCACAGAATCAGAGAATGTTAGGGAGTGGAAGGCACCTGGAAAGCTCATCCAGTGTAATCCCCCCATGGAGCAGGAACACCCAGCTGAGGTTCCACAGGAAGGTGTCCAGGCGGGTTTGAATGTCTGCAGAGAAGGAGACTCCACAACGTCCCTGGGCAGCCTGGTCCTTGGTGGCTGCGCTGGACTCTCTCCAGCAGTTCCCTGTCCTTCTGGAACTGAGGGGCCACAAATGGACACAATATTCCAGGTGTGGTCTCACCATGGTACAAACGTTCTTTTCGCAGAATAGCGTTAAACACTCCCCAGAACATATTTTACAGTCTCAACGTAGTATAACCCCTTACCATTTCTGTTTACATTGTCTCCAATGTCGAGTTCCCACTTTAGTTTCAATCTCAGTCCATGGTAATTTCTGGTACAGCGCCTCTTGGTCAATCAAGTGATCTGTACCTGACGTTTCCGATGATGAGCGAGAATTTGCATCTTCCATTCCCACTCTTTTCCTAATCACCTCCTCCACCGCATGCATTAACTTCTGGACTTCTTCCTTTGACCAAGGACCATAATTAACAGCTAAAATTGAAAAATAAAGTTGAGGCATATTTTCTCATAAATGATTAGGAAAAAAAGGCAAAAGATCAAATGCTTAACTTTGCATTATTCTTATTTAAAGGACCAGTTTCTTCACACACTTTCCAGAAACTCTTCTGCATACCAGATTTGAGAGAGTTCAGCATAATCACTAAATAACAGCACTGATCCCTAGTTTCTATCTTTCAAAACCTGATTGCCAAAATCCTCCCTGCCTTCCCCCTAAAAGCAGGTTTAGATGCCAGTTCTACCTAATCAAGAGCTGAATTTGTTCCACTTCTTTCCCCTGTTCTATCAGAGACTGTTCTGATCCCTTCCATATGAAAATGCAATCAGTGATCTAGAAAAAAAGAACCACCATGACAAGTTAATTACAAAAAAAAAATATAAACCTACTCTAGGGATTTTTGCCTAAAGTTTCGGGCACGTACAACATACAGCTAAAGCAGCTTCTCAAATTGCAATGGACAGAATGAATTTTCTTAAAATTCCATACTTGATTTGATTTGAGAGTACTTCATAGCAACTGAGAGGCTGGAGCGAGACATCATCTCAGAAATCTTCTTCCAGTCATTGCCATGCAGAGCGTGATACTTCTTCAATTCTTCTTTTTCTGCCTTGGTGTACCTAGTGGAGGAAATGGGCACAGCTTCAGCTGTAAATTCAAACCATCCCAATATCTCCAAAGAGCTGTCATCTTTATAGATGTTTACAATGTTACTCATCGCTACCATTCCAAGTCACATTTTAGATCAGAGGAATTGATAAGGACTAGTCAGAAAAACGAGCTGCCAATTAAGTCACGGTAACTAGCACAAATGGGAGAGATGATCTTCATTTATATCCATTTTTAATGTACAAATAAACATCAGAGACTAAGATTAGCATTCAGAAACTCTTTCAAATTACTCTCTTACCTCCCTTTATAATTATTTGGGTCAAATATCTTCTTTGCTCGATAATAGACCAGCCTCCAGGGTCGCGGTATGCCCTCAGCTGGAAAGCAAATGATTCATTTTTGAGAAACATTTCTTACACCAGCGAGACCACTTTAACAAAACAAAGCCAAAATGAAACAAAACAACCAGTAACACACATTTTTATGACTGCGCTGCCAATGATAAATTCTCGCCACTCAAAAGAACATGCTCTGCAACACTTCGGTAACTGCACACACAGAAAACAGTCTGAACAGCATCTCCAGAGGAGTTCCAAAGATGTAATTGTTATGACCACGGTAAGATTGAGAAGGAACTTAAATACTTACAAAGTTTATCACAAAAATGATGTTTTGTTTTTAGACGATTGATATTTTTTTGTTCCTCTGGATACCTCGAGGTAAACAGGAGTTTTTCAGCACTGTCTATTCCAGTAATCGATAAGAACTCTTCAATATTTTTCCGGATCTGATCATTTTCCGTCTTGGAAAATTTGCCAAACCTGACAGCAAGACCTAAAATATACAGAAAGGCCAATGGTACCTGGGGTGGGTTAGAAGGGGGTGGTCAGTAGGTCAGAGAGGTTCTCCTGCCCCTCTGCCCTGGAGAGACCACACCTGGAATATTGTGTCCAGTTGTGGCCCCTCAGTTCCAGAAGGACAGGGAACTGCTGGAGAGAGTCCAGCGCAGGGCAACAAAGATGCTGAAGGGAGTGGAGCATCTCCCGTGTGAGGAAAGGCTGAGGGAGCTGGGGCTCTGGAGCTGGAGAAGAGGAGACTGAGGGGTGACCTCATTAATGTTTACAGATAACTAAAGGGTGAGTGTCAGGAGGATGGAGCCAGGCTCTTCTCAGTGACAACCAGTGATAGGACAAGGGGTAATGGGTTCAAACTGGAACACAGGAGGTTCCACTTAAATTTGAGAAGAAACTTCTTCTCAGTAAGGGTGACAGAGTCTGGCCCAGGCTGCCCAGGGAGGTTGTGGAGTCTCCTTCTCTGCAGACATTCAAACCCGCCTGGACACCTTCCTGTGGAACCTCAGCTGGGTGTTCCTGCTCCATGGGGGGATTGCACTGGATGAGCTTTCCAGGGCCCTTCCAACCCCTGACATTCTGGGATTCTGTGAGCTGGGAGCAGGTTATTCATGCACACGCTTTGGGTTGTAATTTGACAATAAAGAAGCAGATGCTAAGAAGCAGAAAAACAGAAAATACGTCAAATGGCATGAAGTCAGCCAGACTCCATGGATGCAACAGACTCGACACGAAACCAAACTATTTTCCCTCTGTCAAAACATTAGTGCAGCTGCACAGTCCTCTCTCACCGCAACAATATTTTGAGAGCTCACCTTGTTCTTTGAACTGTTTAAACCTCGCTAGGTCTTTTCCAGCCATCTTCCTGATTGAACACTCTGCTATATTCCTCACGTGAGGAATAAACTTTTCCAGTTCTTGTTTTGCAGCCTCCAAATCCATGGCTGAACTCGTCCTAGAGCCCACATGCTCTTCATCATTTGGACCAAGTTGTTCAGATGTTACCGTTTCAGTAAAGGAACTATTTTGGTCCTTCTTCCTATTTGATGCTGAGCGTTCTGGTGTCCTGATATTTATAAAACAAACAAACAAAAAAAGGTAAAATAATATATACCACTAGAGCTCCAAAACGGAGATTTTGTTATTATCTCTACCATTAAAACGTTCATTAACTAAAGTACAAGCAACATTTCACACAGCCACCCCCTTGTAATTCCAACCTTTTAACACAGACATAATTTAGTATCAAATTTCTCTTCTTCCAATACTCAAAAAGCTTGCTGAAGTTGGGAAAATCTCCACCTTTCCTACAAAACTCTCACACACGGACACACAGAGGAAACAGTGTCTCTTGCTACCACTGGCAACACAGAACCTTTCCACTGGTCTCTTCTCAGTGCTCTTATGGTGGGTTCTAGGTGCTATCAAAGCACTAAACACAACTAACATAAGCATTTGTTCTCACAGAACATTAAATTCTTTGGTTGACCTTACCAGTTAATTGGTAAAAATGCATCTGTTCACTATAAATACCCCCCTTTTGTTTTTTTTCTAACTGAATATGAATTGCTTGCACATAAATTATTTCTATTCCTACAGATGCTAAACGGAATAAAATACTTGGTGTTGAAGGCAATTGTAATGCATTATTACAAATTTTCACTGTATCTTCACAAAATAACTAAGCTCTTAAAGGAGGTCTCTATAACATCTCAACGTGTAGTAAAGGTTTTCGAAGTTGTTCTTCAAAATGCACACAATACAGAGTAAAGAAAAATCTGGGAACCGAATTAGAGAAAAAAACAAACCACTAACATAAAACCACACACAAAAAAAACAAACAACTAAACTTACATTTCATCAGATTCTGAAGAGCTTTCTTCCATGACAAAAGCTCTGCTTTTTACTACCTTTTTAGCACGGACTGGAGTTTTTCGGTGAGATTGATCAGCTGCTTTGTTCGGTTTAGAAAAATTAGCAGGTACATCCAGAGAATCTTCGCGCAAAGGAGAAGAATCACAGTCACCATCTTCATGGCACTGCTGGGGCACGGCCGCGCCAACCTCTTCTGTAGGTAATGGCAAGACTGTGTCTTCCCTTTTCTTCTTTTCCTTTGGAGATAACAGTGACTGGTCAACAGTTACAGCTGTGTCTTCCTGGGGAAAACAAACAAAACCCACAAAATAAACCAAACAACTAAATTACATGACATCAGATTCTGAAGAGCTTGCTTCCATGACAAAAGCTCTGCTTTTTACTCTCTTTCTAGCACGCACCAAAGTTTTCCGATGAGATCGATTAGCTGCTCTGTTCAGCTTAGAAAAATTAGCAGGTACATCTGGAGAATCTTCGCGCACAGGAGGAGAAGAATCAGAGTCACCATCTTCATGGTACTGCTGGGGTGCTGCCACATCAACCACTTCCACAGGTAACAGCAAGACTTTGTCTTTCCTTTTCCTCTTTTGCTTTGGAGTTGACAATAGCGACTGTTCAATGGATACAGCTGTGTCTTCCTCCTAAAACCAAAGAAAACCAAACTATTAAATTACATTACATTGGATTCTGAAGAGCTTGCTTCCATGACAAAAGCTCTGCTTTTTATTCTCTTTTTAGCACGCACTGGAGTTTTTCGATGAGATCGAACAGCTGCTTTATTCAGCTTAGAAAAATTAGCCGGTACATCCGGAGAATCTTCACGCACAGGAGAAGCATCACAGTCATCATCCTCACTGCATTGCTGGGGCGCTCCCACAACAACCTCTTCTGTAGGTAATGACAAGACTTTGTCTTTCTTTTCCCTCTTTTTCTTTGGAGATAACAGTGACTGGCCAACAGACACAGCTGTGTCTTCCTGCAATTAGATACATTACATCAGATTCTGAAGAGCTTTCATCCATGACAAAATCTCTGCTTTTTACTACCTTTTTAGCACGCACCGGAGTTTTTCTATGAGATCGATCAGCTGCTTTATTCAGCTTAGAAAAATTAGCAGGCACATCCGGAGAATCTTCACGTACGGTAGGAAAAGCATCACAGTCACTGTCTTCATGGCATTGCTGGGGTGTTGCCACGTCAACCTCTTCTGTAGACAACAGCAAGACTCTGTCTTTCTTCTTCCTTTTCTTCTTTTTCTTTGGAGGTGACAACAGTGTCTGGTCAATGGTTAAACCTGTGTCTTCCTGAAAAGCAAACACAAAAAGCCCACAACTAAATTACACTGGATTCTAAAGAGCTTTCTTCCATGACAAAAGCTTTGCTTTTTACTACCTTTTTAGCACGTACTAGAGCTTTTCGATGAGACTGATCAGCTGCTTTATTCAGCTTAGAAAAATTAGCAGGCACATCCGGAGAATCTTCACGTACGGTAGGAAAAGCATCACAGTCACTGTCTTCATGGCATTGCTGGGGTGTTGCCACGTCAACCTCTTCTGTAGACAACAGCAAGACTCTGTCTTTCTTCTTCCTTTTCTTCTTTTTCTTTGGAGTTGACAACAGTGACTCGTCAACAGTTACAGCTGTGTCTTCCTGAAAAAAAAACATAAAACAAACCACAACTAAATTACATGACATGAGATTCTGAAGAGCTCCCTTCCATGACAAAAGCTCGGCATTTTACTACCTTTTTAGCACACACTGAAGTTTTTCGATGAGATCGATCAGCTGCTTTACTCAGCTTAGAAAAATTAGCAGGTACATCCGGAGAATCTTCACGTACGGGAGAAGAGTCACAATCACCATCTTCATGGCACTGCTGGGGCGCTGCTACATCAACCTCTTCTGCAGGCACTGGCAAGCCTTTGTCTTTCCTTTTCTTCTTTTTCTTTGGAGACAACAGTGATTGGTCAATGGTTACAGCGGTGTCTTCCTGCATATCTTCAGTACTTCTCTCTCTTTTCTTCTTTTTCTTCTTCTTTTTTGATCTTCCATCATCATTTCTATCGCATGTTTCTGAGGTGGACAGCTCATATACCTCTTCCCCTTCGGACAATTTTTCTTTTCTCTTCTTCTTAGCAGATTGTTTCACACAAACATAATCAGCATTGATCTCCTCACAACAATCAGCAAGATGCTGATTCACTATGCCATAAGTTACATCGCGTTGCTCATCTGTACTATCACGACACTTATGCTTCTTTTTTTTCTTTTTGGAAGCATCCACTGCAGTTTCATCACTAATTTCATGTTCCAGCTCTACGCAAGAATTACCTAACGAAGGCTGTTGCTTCTCTCCCTTGTTTTTGTGTTTTTTCTTCTTTTTACGGCCTTCCCCAGTCTGTGCTGCTTGATCTTCAAGCAGCAGTGGCAAAGTACAGCTAAGCTCCTCATTTTGTACACTTTCTCTTTCATAATTTCCATGTGTCTCATTGTGCTCTTTGTGTATTTTCTTCTTTTTCTTCTTTTTCTTGAGAAAATCCTGCACTTGAATATCATCTGCACTTGCTTCTTCTGTCATATTTCTTCTTACCTTAAATAAAAGACATGAGGTTTACTCAAGCGCTATGATTTATATACCATTACACAGTGAAAAACCAAAACACCACAAAGAAAAAAAGTCACACAAAAAACCCACCCAAAACATTAACATACTAAGGAACCACTCAATGTTATCTTAGAAACACAGAGTAAAGATACTTACTTTTCAATCCAGCTAATTTCGCAAAGTAACTATAAAATAGCAACACCTTCTTCATCAAACAGACACGCATCACAAACGTATTCAGCCTTAAAATTGTTTTCCTGTAACAACAGAGACACATTA
This sequence comes from Patagioenas fasciata, assembly GCF_037038585.1. NCBI lineage: Eukaryota > Metazoa > Chordata > Aves > Columbiformes > Columbidae > Patagioenas > Patagioenas fasciata. The sequence continues at coordinate 7,971,952 of NC_092539.1, forward strand.
TAATAACTCTTAGCTTTAGGTTAAGTTTGAATAACTAAGCAACAACAGACTGACATATTCAACTCTGCTCATAGCACTGAAACAGCAATGAGGTAAATATAACAAAGATATTCTAAAGTAATCAGAACTAAAACCACCTTCTGTAATTGGAAGTTTCTGACTGGCTTTGCCCCTGTTCAAACAGGGCCCAGCCCAGGCAGGACCTGCTGGCTCCAACTGATTCTTTAACCAGAACAAATATATTCCTGAAAGCTACAATTACACAGAGCAGGCAGGAAGTATTGTCAGCACGTTTTCTACAGCCAGTACATTAAAACCAAGAAAAATATATAAAGCAACAACCCAACATTTCTGAAACATAAGACCCTGAATTTCGCATTCCCAGAAGCTTCCAGCACTGACCAGTACCAGGTGTGACCATCTCACTGCCACGGGGAAGGGGCTGCCCGGAAACCTCTGGGGACAGACACTGACCCCCACAGCCACCCAGAGCTCTGGGGACAGACAGCAACCCCCAGCCCCCCAGAGCTCTGGGGACACCGACCCCCACAACCCCCAGCTCCGACCACAACCAGGCCGCGGGGCACCGGCCGAGGCCGCGGGCAGCCTGAGGCCGGACCACAGGCCAGGGCCCCGCCTCACGTCCCGTCCGGAGACACGTCCCCCGCAGCGGCCCGCCCGCCGTTACCCTCCGCGACTACGGGAGGAGCCCGGTGCAACCACAGGCCTCTCGGCGGGGCGGGGAAACTGCAGTCTCTTTGGTGACCCCGCCGGCCTCTCCCCCTCCCCGGCCGGGACCGCCCGTCCCGCCACCCTGCGCGGGTACCGGGGGCACCGGGTAACGCTCCCACCGGCGCTTCCCGCCTCACCTCCGCGCCGCACGCGCTCTCCCGGTGTCCTCCCACAGCGCCGTTCCCCCGCCCGCCGAGCCACCGGCCTCTCCGTTCCACCCTCCCCGCGGAAGCGCTCCCAGCCGGGCCCGCCAGAGCGACGGACCCGAGGCGTCACCCCGCGGTTGCTAGGAGACGGGGCAGCGCCTCCCGGCGGTTGCTAGGAGACGGGGCAGCGCCGCCCCGCCAGCGCTCACGGGTGGGAGCCGCCGCTCCACGGCGGGATCGTCCCGGTTCGCCGCTCGCCCACGGGCAGGACAACGCCGCCCGGCTCAGCCCCGGCTTCCCCCCACCCGGGCGGTGATATGGCGGGCGGCGGCGCGGTCTCTTCACGGCGGCCACCGCTGTCCCTGGCCGAGGTGGAGCCGGGCAGCGAGAACGAGCGGCTGGGGCTGGCCCGGGACAGCATGTTCCGCAACCCGCGCATCCTCAAGGTGAGCGCCGGCCACCCCCGCTCCCTCCCCTCCCCTCCTAGCGCCGGTAGCGGCGAACGGGACCCCGGAGAGGGTGTGGGGGTGTCACGGTCCCCGCGAGCAGCTCCGGGTCACCGCAGCCACACAGCAAAGTTTCCCGTTAAAGCACCTGGAGGGTGGCAACAGTTTAAAAGTCTTTCCCCCCACACTAATTTATATGACGAGGAGGGGGAAAGGTGTGTTTTCTCGCTGCTCTTTGGTGTTTTATCACCGTTGAACACCCGGTAGCCCCGAAATGGTTTTCCCTCCGAATTTCGGGCGTTTTTCCAAGCAATAGCCCCGCGGTTTGAGGAGCGCTCGGGGACAGGAACAGAGGTGGCACTGGGGCTGTTCTCTGCCACCCCCTGCAATAGAGGGGCCCTGTGGGGGGGGGATCACAAACTGTGACCCCCTAAATCAGGATTTTTATATCGACTGTGGAGGTCACCGCACAAAGTCCTGACATTTCCGTCTTACCGGCTCACTTGTACCCCCGTCCTGAAGATGGGCCGAGCTCCAGGGGGAGCTTAGGAAGCTTCAGCGCCTCCTCTTCAACATCACCCAGCACAGAAAGTCCCGCTTTAGCCTCCCCATCTTCCCAAGAACCTCCCCGAGCAGCAGCTGAAGTTCAGCTCTCGTCCCCTGGATGGCACTCGCAGAACAGCTTCGTGCCCTAAACCTGCTCCTTCCCATTCCCGTCCCCACCGGGGGACAAACCGACCCCCGGCGTTCGGGATCGTGGTTCGCAGGGTGCGTGACCCCCGGCTGCCCCCCAGCGCTTCCCCCGCCTGTGCTTTTCCCCTTCTCCTGGGGGGGGGGCAGCCGGTTTTGCTCCAAAATGCCGTGTTCCCGCAGCGGGGACTGTTCAACCGCGGCTGTTCGGCCTCTGCTGCGGTAATTCAGGGCTTGAACTCCTTTGGTGACTCTACCTCGGCACAGGCAGGCTCGGAAGTCGGCCATAAAATTTTGGAATTTCGAATATCACGGGAAATTTGAGTCTTGCGACATTGAACCATTTTTTTCCCCCCGATGAAACGTTCAAAATCGATTTGGAAATTACATTAGGAAGGAAAAAACAACAAAAAAGTCGAGTTTGCGTCATAACTCAGAAGCAGCTTCACTTATTCAAATCCTAAATTCCTACTTTCTTTTCTCTGGATCCTGTAAGTTTAATAGGAAACGGCAACATCTTTGCTTAAAAGTGGAATCGGGGTGTGGACACACATAGGCAGAACGAACCTCCCCGGGATGCCGGCAGCTGCACAGGAAAGGAGGCAGCTCCGCTTCTTCCCCATCCCTCCAAACTGTTTCTGCCTTTTCTTGAGAAGCATGCTAGTAAAATACATTTTTAGGTGATGCAGGAATATGAATCGGAAGAAATATGGCATTTAAGGTATGCTAAGGGATAATTGCAGGGGTTTGGTTGATGCTACTTATTTTCACAATGTATTTACATTCCTTAAATTGAAATAGGTGTTATATAAACCACTCGTCAGCGCTGTAAACTTCAGGTCTACGAATATAACACTGGGGTAACCTACAAAGGATCCTGTAGTGTGTATGTTGCAGGCAGATTATCTGTGGTCATTAGGATTATGTTGATTTATGTGGGAGTTTTCCCTGTCTGGATGGGAACATTCAGCCGAGCTCTGTCTGTCCCCAGAGCTCAGCCGGTGCCTTTTCCCCTCGGGTCCAGCAGTTTGCTCAGTCCCAGCTTTAGGGTTTGAGTTTTTTCTCAGCATATCTGCTGTGGAGCATCCTGGCAGTAGGGATTCTGAGCAGTTATGACTCATGGAATGTTTTAATAAGACCCAATCTGGATTTCTGCGATCTGGCCAGGTGGTACTAAAATTTGAGCAAGTTGTGAGAAAAAGCATGGTTAAATTTCAGCATTCTGGACAACTACTGTTCTCCCATCTGAGGCAGGAGGGTGTAACCCAGCTGGTGGGGATGTAAAGAGAACTGCGTCCATCTGAAGTAACTGGGCTGTTAACAGGGATGCTTTTACTCTTGGCATCAGCGGTAATTTCGCCTCATGGTAAATTATATTGTAAAGTCTGTGCAGCGAACTACCGAACCCCTGCCAACTGCCTTTCCATGTTGCATCATACCCCAGCGAATGCTGAATTTACCGGGGTGTCCTACGCTGCCAGGAGGTGACAGTGGTGGGATAGCAGTTTACTGGGTAAGTGCTGGCACTGGTACACGCACCAGTAGTGGCATATTCACAGCGCCACCCCTCTGCTACGTCTCCTCTTGATGTTTCCAACCGCAGTCTGGGATCTCTTACCCCTCCCAAGAGCCCTGGGGAGCAGGCATTTTGGAAAGAGCGGCCAAAGGGGATGGCCAGCAGGTCCCAACCGTCCCGCTGTGCAGTGCCACCTGAAAACCAAGGACACAAAGGTGGTTTAGAAGAAGCGGACAAAAGGTATCGAGACAAATGCTGCTTGGACAAGTGCTTCTGGCAGCCATGGGAGGGCACTGAGGAACACACAGCTCCAACAGCTGTCTTTTAAGGTTCACAGGACAGTAAACACAGAAGAACCTGCAGCCCAGTTGTGATGATGGGACACTCACTGCCCAATCCAGCTAGCACTGGGTCCCCAAAACCTTAGTGGAAATGTGGGACACCTCCTGCTTTGCAGCACCTAACAGGATCCTCTGCTTTCCCTCCCAGTTCTCTCACTTCTACATGAGGCATCACATATCCGAAAAGAGACCACGGCACAGGCGACTGCCCCAATTCCTGGCTGCCCGTCCTGCCCCAGCTCTGCCCAGCCCCATCTTCCCACCAGGATGCGTCCACATACACCGGCTATCGCAGATTAAAACCATCATCTTTTCACATAAAAATCTATGGGGATGAATGCTCTAATTTTTGCCTGGCAGAATGTACGGTGTGTTTTAATTAATCAAGGAATTAATTTAGTTTATCAACATCTATTTGCTTGCAGCATAAAACTGAGGAAAGTGTTTCACCTACTGATGCCAGTAAAAATCCGAGCAAAGCATATTTGGTTTGTTTGTTTTCACCAGTAAAAACCTTAGTCAAGCACTTTTTTCAGTACAAACTTACTGAAAACTACTGCATTACAAAATAAGGCAGCTCTGGGCAGGAAACAAGACCTCATCCCACTTAACCCCCAGCACGCCTGATGTGCACTCGAGAAAAAATGGCCAGCACAAGTTTGGTTACATTTATATTACCATCTTTTGGATAATACACCACAGTTAAGTTCGACATATTGCTGCAAAAGTCACTGGTCACCAGCTTCGCATTGGGCGTTTGTATCCCTGGTGTGTGAAGGTGAATGGGAGATCCCAGCTGCCAGACCCATGTGCCAAAGCATCCTCTTACTTGCTAAGGGGAATGTGCAGAAAGAGAGGAACTGCTCTCCATAAAACACCTTCAGAACTGAGAGGAACCCACCTTCCCTTCAGAGCCCAAGCTGCATCTCTCCACGTTTAAAAGTTGTTTAAGAACGGGCAGTTCTGAGGGGGAGGATGCTGACGGTGCTTTGCAGGTCACCAAAGTGCCAGCTCTCAATCCCCGTCATCCAGGCTGCAGGAGAAACACATTTAACAGAGTTTTCAGCACTGCCGGAATGCACAGTATTTGTTTTTAAATCTTGTTATTTACATGACAACTGATGCCAGTTTTATTGGTCTGAATGCCAGGCCATTTAGGGGTTGTTTTCCTAAGCTTTTCTCTCCAGCCCTGAGGCTGGATTTTTTTTTCTTTCCTTTTCTAAAATAAGATTGCATAAAGCTACAAAATTCAGGCAAAAACATTGCAGCACCTACAGGCTCCAGTGGAAGAATATACGATCAAAAAACTCGCAAAAACCCTTAAAATGCCACACGGATAGCCCAGCAGAGGAAGGATTTACCAGGCCAGAGAGGCTGAACAGTGTTTTCAGCAGAAAAAGGGGACACATGGGAGAGCTCATCCCAGGTCACCCCAGAGCCTCCTCCATGGCCAGGGAGAGCAGCTCAGGGTGAGGGGACACCAAGGCATGGGCTGGGTGGCCATGGGACTCCACTCGCTGCTTGGGTACCAAGTAAAGGCAGAAATAACTCACTGCATTTTCCTTTTTCCTTTCATGCCATTGAACCTTATAATGAAGTATTTCTGAGCCGTCTGACTTGTCACAGAGCAAGGCGCTGCTGAGAGTGGTTACGAACTCATTTTGGTTTCCGGATAGATCCATAGAAAGGACAGCTAAGAAAAGAAAGTAGGGGAATTTTATCAAATTTAAATTTTCACATCATGGAAAAAAACAGTACCCTCTAATTATGCAAGAGACAAACATGGACAAACACATGGTGTAAAAAAGAATATTACAACTTTGGGTTGTAACCTGCATTCATCACAAACATCCCTTGCAACAGTAATTACTGAAAGAGCAGGCTTTCCATCACTTTGGAGTGGAAGCTTTTATTAATAGACCTGCTTGTGGCTGTAACCACAGGGCTTTTATACCTGGATGTTGTGCTCCATCTTGAAGCCTTTAACCCTCACTCTCCTCTTTTTCTTTTTAAACCTTCTCTCTAAATCCACTTGTCATGTTTAGCGCTCTGGGCACCTGTATAGCGAGGAGCCGAGGTGAACCTGGAATGATGCTCCCATCTCACAAAGCCCTTTCTCAGGGCAGAACCAGGAGGTACCGCTCACCTTTGTCATCCTCATCCACCTTTGTAATCCTCATCCACCTCTGTGCAAGGACCGCTCACCCGCACAGGGAGGGAAGGTGGTGAAGTAAAGGCTTCCTTAGACATTCGCCCATCACTGGATGCTCAGAGAGCAGCTGTACAAGCCATCGGAAACCATGCAGGTGTCTGTGTGATGGCTGGGACCGACAGGGAGCAAAATTGCTCCCTCTCCGCAGAGCATCCATTCTCTGATCATGCCAATACAGTGCAGGTCCCCAGGTTTCCATCATCTCTGCTCTGCTTCAGTGATCTGGGGGTTCAGATGAGATATCTCAGCTGCTTTTGTGCGAACCGAGAGCCCCAGGTGTGGCAAACTCTGCTGGCAGCATCACCACCCTGCAAAGCATCTTCCACAAGCATTTGGATAATGCCCCTCAGGTGTTCCCTTAGTTGATTTAAATAACACCGTTCCCTCATACCTGCTCTCAGCCGTTTGAAATCAATGTGTCTATTGAAAACTAGGGCAGGGATCAGATTTGTTTGTCTGTCTGGGGTGAAGAACCCCTATAACACAGAGCAATCACAAGTACTGTGAGCCATGTTTGGAGTAAGGTTGTCTTTTATTTGGCGTTAATTATACTATTTACCTGAAACCACTACATGTGCTAAGCATCCTACCTTCTGCACTTGCTGCTTGGGGACGCTGAGGATTAATTAGTGTTTATGCAGCGTTTTGTGTGCTTATTACTATTATTATTATATTACCACTATTATATTTTTGCAATCTAAGACCCAGTGTTGTGCTTTTAAAAATGCATTCTGAAATGTCTACACAGTACAGCTTAATAATTCATTAGAGAAATAAGCTAATGAAGGGCTGGTTAGTCAAATAATCATTAGGTTTGGTTCTGTGCTTTCTCTTGCCAATGCTGCGACTTCTAAGGGTTTTCTTCTCAGCGTGAACTCATTTAAGATTTTTAAATGAATTATTCGGTACACTAAAAATTAAACTCCTTACGAGCTTTCATGCCCTCCCACATTTTGCACAGACGCCACGGAAATAAAGAAGGCACTTCCAAGAGGCGAGTAAACATTTTGCATTCGTGAAAGCAGTGGGGTTTTCTCCTGGTTATTTGAAGCCAGGACTTAGGCTGCAAACCGCAACTGCGATTCAGCGGGCAGAGGGACGGCCCCGGCAGCACCAGGCCTTGGCAGCTGCTCACCCCCAAGAGCGGCGCGCCGCACGTAAAAGCGAGCAAAAGGGCATTTTGATCCTTTATGTGAACAAAACAATGCAAATCGGTGAGACTAATAAGCCCAGAAACATTACAAGGTGAATGCCTTTTATGTTTGTGAAAATCTTCCGTGTTTATTTGTCTAATACAATGGAAATAAAGCTTCAAAGGCCCTTTGATTTAAAAGTGCATTATTGAAGTCAGCACGATAATAACCATTAGACCCAATTGTTGCATCATGACCCTAATAGTAGCATTATCATAGCAGAGAACGTCTGAACGGCCCCTTGCCTGAGTTGCTGGTGATGCAAAAGCAGAAATTAAGCCAAAGGACGAGAGAATGTAGGCAGAATAAAAAAAAATATATATATTAAAAAGACCACAAATAGGTCCATGCACTCTCAGTGCATCCAGAGCTGCAGCAGGCTATACATTTTTATGATGAACCTAAACCTGAGATTTTACTGCCTGAAAGATTAAAGAAACTTCAAGGGAGAGTCACCACCAGTTTATGGCATTACCCCCAAACCACGTTAAGGCAAGAGATGAATTTCAGACTAATTCAAATCGAAGATGCCATGCAGAAAGGCAGGGATATTCCAAATCCCGATAACATGCCCTTACCCTCCAACCCTTTTCCCAAAACACTGAACCTGGAGAGCAGCACCAGAGACCCAGGTAAACCCTGCAGGAGCACGGGGATATCTCTGCCCTATTTCCCACTCCAGCAACAATAACCATCCCTCTTTCTTGGGAAGAGGCACAAGAGAATGTCCCAAGCAAGGAGAAAAAGCTGGTGGAGGCTCAGTAAAGACCGTCCTGGACAGCAGGGCACTGGGCAGGCAACCAGTGGGCAGGTGCCCAAGTGAAAGGTGAAAAGCTCTTCATTTAAAAACCTTTCTGCAGTCATTTCCCCTCTTTTTTGAGTGCTACCTAGCAGAATATAGAGCAAATGAAGCACATTCGTGATGAACACAGAGATCAGTGTTTTCGATTCCACATTTTTGCAAGTTTTTAGCCACACTTTCCCCAAGGGTAGGTTGCTTTCCATGCAAATTCTTAGAGATGCTCTTATGCTTAATTATTGAATTTGAGAAGCTTTTGTCATCTTGCAGGAATTGTTTTGTTCTTGCTTGGCTGCTCACATTGTACAGATTAGACAGAACCGGCATTTCTGAGGATACTTTCGTCTTTAACCATTTGTACTTCGTAAAATAAATTACACTGACTTTTCTACTCGCATTTATTTGAAGTAGCACAGATTAATGAAAGTGGCACTCCATTGCTAGATTTCCAACAACAGCCTTTAAGAAAACTTCAATATCAGGGGAAATATCTCCAGTTCGATTTTTTTTAAGTAAGCCAGCGTGGGTTTCGTGCCTAAAAATTTATGAGTGAAACCTGATCAAAAATAATAACGTAATCCTTAGGTTGGGGCAAGGGGGAGTTGGGAAAGCAAACACAGCGAACCTTGTATTGCTTAGTGAAGAGCAAGCTAGCTTGGAAAATAAAGATGATTTTAATCGCGAGCTTGGGGCTCCTCACCCAGGTAGAAAAGCCCCTTTGTCTGCAGCACATTTTTCAACTTCCCATTTGTTCTCTCCATCACCCTCCCACTCGCCGCCCGGCCCCTTTGGTGCTTCCCAGGAGATATTAATCAGCTGGTCAGGAGGCGACTGTAACTACACTAATTACCATGTATTACGGTGTGTTAAAGCTCTAATACACGCCGAAGAGCAAGTTTCCCCCGCACCGGCGCAGCTGCATCCACGGCCGCGCTCTGCCCCTCTCCTCGGGGCCGCCGCGCTACCTCTGCCACCCTAATCTAAAGCTAAAATTGTGCTCAGCTTAGCCCCAGCGATGAAAAGCACAGTCCCAGCTCACACTCGTGCTTAGTTAGCATTTAGATAGGCTGGGACGGGGGGCTGTACAATAGGCATCAAAGCTGAACTCTTGGTGCAGCGAGAGGGATTAATTTCTTTAACCAACATGCCTGATCTGGCCTATCTCATTACCCTGCCTTGTCAGTGTCGATGTTAGATTTGATTGAAGATTATACCATTTAGGCTTTTCCCCTGTTTTCCACAGAAATCAGGCCTATTGAATTGCACATTCTTCCATGGGCCCCTGTCAATACTCAGTGGCCTGAGCCTCTAATTCTGCTTCATTTAAACTTCATCAACTTTTCCAATCAAGTGGAAGGATCTGAAATAGGCTCCGTAAGCAGAAAGGCCCTTTTTCCTTTTGTCAGATAATTTATTCTGTTTTCTCTTTCTTTCCCCCTCACTTCCCCACCTCTTTCTCTTTTTCTTCTTTTCGCTCCCTTTCCCTGATGCTGAAAATGAGATTACAGTATTTAAATGACTATGATAATCAATCGGGGGACCTTGAGCCGAGATTGAGGTTAATTTTTCTTAGCAGAACAAAGAAGCGTGATGCCATCGGGGATTTGAAGGTGCAATCTGTGTTTCATGCTTGTATTCCTTCCCCCCCCAACCTGAAACTGCAGTTTTAGGAGTCTTTTCTTGTTCCTAACCAGGCGGTTGTTGTGATTTTTAGTAGATGCTACCCCTAGGAGAGAAGAAATGTAATTTTGGGCTGATAAATAGCTAACAGCCTTCAATCAACAATTTTAATGGGAAAATAAAGTCTCACTTACATGGCATGATGGCAGATCTAATGAAAGCGCTATCATTGCCTTATTTATTTTTAAATATACTCGAAATAGTTTTCAGCAGTGTTACAAGTAGCCCCTTCCAGCCTGCACAGCAAAGTTGTGAACTCTGAGCCGAATACCCCCCTTTCATCCAGCCACTCTTCCCACTTCGCAGCTTTCTTGCTTGCCTGGAAAAAAAAGTCAAGACTTTTGTCATGATTTTGCTAATCACAAATGGAATCGCTTATGTTAGTCTTAAAACCCGCGTTGAAATGGCTTGTTAAGCCTTTAGATGATGTATTTTTGGTTGTAACACGCCAGCATTCACTCACCTGGATCTTTCCCCTACCCTCCTCAGGAAGAGAGAAAGAGGAAAATATGCATTTCTTTGCTTCCATCCCAGCTGTCTTGTCAGTGCTGTTTTACATGCTGCCACCCAATGTTATCTTTTATTTGTGTCAGGAGAGAGGATTTGACAAGTTCAGTATACAATGTTCATTCGGCAAGGCAAATTTTTCATACCAATTTTGAGTAGAAAATGAAACCATCTTTCAACACAACGAGCAACATCATTTTTGGACAGACTTATTATGAGAAGAAGAATTGCAAAACTTTATTTCCCTGCACGATCCCCAAAAAAAACCACCTGGAAATGAGACATTTAAACAAAAAAATAAATACATGTATGAATGTTTGAGGCCATTAGTTTGTTTTAGAAATAAAAAATAACCACCAGCTGCTGTCAGGTAGCTGTGGCCTCCTTTTAGTTAATCAGATGCTGCTGAAATTGGTTGCATCATAATGTAGCTTTGTTTGAAATCTTTTAAGCTGTCAGAGGATTGGGGAAGGCAGACCGGCTTCAGAAGTTTGTCAGCGTTCGCCAAGCAAAACAGCCATTAGTCAACAGCGGTAGGCTGAGGATTGCAGGGATGCCCATGGCCTGGGTGAAAGAAGGGACCAGGGACATTTCAAAGGGCTCCAGGTGCTTTGCCTCCCTCCAAAATCCCAAACATAACTTCTTGCATTACTAAATACTCTGAACAATCCAATTAATGGAAAACAAACAAACAGACAAAGCAAGCTTGTTATAAATTCTGCTGTCCCGAGTGTGTCATGAGTTACATGGGTACAGCAGGTTCCTTGAGGATGAGTTTGGGTTTTGACAGCCCCACTGTAATGGGCTTCTGGGCCATGACAAGGACCTGCTGGTGCAGGTGCATAGCAAGGGCCCAGGACAGTTGAATAACTATTTTCTAAGGAAGGCTGTGTGTTGAAAAAAGGGTCTCAAACCTTCATGGGGTGGCAAGTTCATTTTAGCACCCAGAACCCCATCAAGGTTGGGGTGCATCCTGAGAGCCAGGGAGGGCTCTATGTCCTCCGTGTTCTGCAAGTCCCTGGGAAACCCCAGCCCGTGGTGGGAAGGGGATGCTCTTCGATGCCCCAGCTACAACCCTCTATGAATGTTACCCCCTACAAAAGCCACAGCCCTAGGATGCCTGTTCAGCTCCATAGACTGGGAAGAAGCTGTGTGTCTCTCGGGCAGTGGTTTGCTCTGACAGTTTCTCTCTTTAAGCAAATGTTGACTCACCACAGGGAAATTAAAACTCCATTAGACATCGCCACATTGTAGAGCAGACCCCATTACAGCGGTCGAGTTGCAATTAATTGGTTTCTTTAGATACTATTTAATTCTAGGAAGGCACAGATAGATGGGAAGGACAAGGCTCATCTAAACAATAATTTCCTAAAATAACATAATCTAAATAAACTAATGAAGTGATTACATAGTTATTAATCTAAACATGAAGAGTCAAAAGAAAATATTGGATATATAACAATTTAGAAAAAGCAGTAGAGTTAATACCATTCTGGTTAGACTCCTCATGAGGCAATCAGCATTTGTACTTAGGGATGGATGCTGGTTTAGCAGATTAATTATATTTCCTGCAAATACCTGCTATTTCAAAGAGTCCCATCTTCTGCTTTTCTTTGGTCTGTTGTTCATGCTACTTTTCAACACGCGATGGACGGGGCTGCTGCCTACGCGGTGCTGCAGGTTTGGGGGGTTGTTTTCTAACTAAGGTTGATGTTGAGCTAGGAAACATAGAGCAAAATAATAAGAAGATATTCCCTTGTGTGCAGATGGAATAATGAGTAATTTGGAAACATTCTGGCCCAGGGACAGCCCTCCCCACAAACCACTGCCAGTGCAGGGAGCAAATCCAGCCATCTCCCATGTAGCTCTTCTGTGCAAAGCTCATTCTCTTGTATTATCAGGGTGAGGAAGTATTTGACTTCAGGAAAATAAATAAGTAGGCCTTATAAGTCATTAAAAATGTATTACAAGAAAAATACAGTGCGGCTATAAATAGAAAACAAAGCAACTCCTATAGAAACTTTTACAGTGACAGTTACTCAGACTATTAGTCACTGTCTGGTTTTAAGTGAGTTTAGCACCCGTGAGCTCCAGAGGCCGATTCCCCTTGAAGCTGCAGATCTGCTCAGGCATGGGCCATGCGCTGGTCTCTGAGATTTGCCCCCGGGTTTGGTGACCAGCATTTGGTGACAGGAGCTGAGGTCTGTGACCTGCTCAGTCTCCAGAGCCCATCACAGGGAGCAGAGATGAGCTGAGATGGGGACAGAAGGGCCGCTCAGTCCCAAACTGGAACTTGGCTGGTTTTCCTTCCTTCTCCCCAGCAGCAGCCCCTGTCCCCTTTTTTAAAAAAAACTGGAAATATTTTACTTATTTCCAATCAAATTCCATTTGTGACAGTCTCATACGTAGCAGTTACTTCCATATCACCTCTCCCTGCAAACCCCTACAGATAAGGATGAAATGAACAACAATCATTCAGCGATACACCATTATTGTCTTCCTTTTCGTTATTACTTGAACAGTAGTTCACTTAGGTAAAGTCAAGCACACCTAATCATTTTTAAACCTTTCTTAAGGAATACACATCTTTTTTTGAAGAAGCCAATATTATCTCCACATTCTCCATAGTGCTCCAACTGAAGTCAGGGCAAGTTTGCTTTCAGGGGGAGATGAGCTGCACTTTGTATTTTCAGACACAAATGTTAAGAGTGTTTGTCCTCTGGTCTGATTTTCTTTTTGTCATATCAAGCAATAATGTGGAAGATTTAGGTGGCTAATATATCTTAATGCAGCTCAGCACCCAGCAGCAAAGAAAAATCCATCAAACTTTCAGCAAACTTCAGCTGTGTGATGGTAGAACTTTGAAAGGAAAATCCTGTGTTGGCAATATGAAAACTCCACAGTAGAGTGCTCAGAGTGCTTAAACTCCTTTGTGTAGCTAATTATTGCTCCAAGGGAAAGACTGGGTTGCCTTAGCTGGGCAGTGATGAACAGAGATAGCAGCACCCAGGTGTGCTGCAGAGTCTATAGCCACATATTCAGGTCAGGGAAAATAGGCCACAGATCTAAATGGTGAATTCTAATAGTCTGAGTTGTGGGGGTTTTGTAAGGAGGACATTTAATGCAGCTTATGTCTTCAGAAACGTGATGTTTTCATCACTATTCTGCTGGACGCAAAAGGGAGCTGGTCCAGAGGAGAATGTTCTGATTGCTTGAGAGAACACAGAATAGCCAGGGGATGGAGGACAACATTGGGATCTTGCCAAGTGTTGGACGTTTAGGATCTGGGACCGCACTGTCCTGTTTGTTTCCATCAATGTGTCTCTGACTCAGGACCCTGCAAGAGGGCAAGAGAGCTTGATTTGCATCTAATTCCTGGTTGAAATGTAGCGACTCTCTGTTAGGGTCTCATTGGTCCCCTCCCTCCTGCAAGGCAGTACTGCCTTTAATTTGGGAATTTAACAAGTGATTCTAAATTGGGATGTTGGAAAACCTGTGATCCTATCTACCATGTATATCCTATCAGATGTGGTTCTCTGCTTTCACTGCCTTGAAAACAAAGGGCAAGAAAGTTGAACACATGGTATCCTCAACTAGAAAGGGCTTTGCTCTAAGAGGATATTGAGTTGTTCTATAAAGCCCAATATTACGCTTGAATTATGCCTGAATAAGGAGAAAGGACATTGTTAAAGAGCCCTAAACATTGACTATAGTGGATCTTTTTTCTTCCAAACCCTTCAGTGGTGTTGTTTTCGGCTGTTAATGATTTGGTGGTGTATTTATAAGCTGGCAGAGTAATCTGGAGAGCAGCAGGAGGGGCAGTTGCCTTAAATAAAGCTTTACAATGCTGCTAATTAAAATGATCCTTCCTCTGCCTGTGATGACTAATGAGACAGAAAGAAGAACCAGGGAGGGTTAATGAAAATGTTGCCATGAGATTCCCTATTTTTAATTGGTCTTTTTAATGTTTTAATCTCCTTTACGGTGTGAGGGTGGAGATGGAGACATTTTCTTTCAACCTTCCTTTTGCCGTGCCCAATAGGTTTACATTGGTATTAGAAATGTGCATTTCTAGCTATATATTAAGAGTCTGTAACTGAAAGTCTGAGTGTAGCCTCAAGATAGAAGAAGCAATTTTGGACTTAACTGAAAACAGAAACAAGAAATGTGAGACTTGTTTTTAAGCTCAAGCTTCCAAAACTCCAAGGGAGCATTCATACCCCAAGGACTGAGGCTCAGATCTATTGTGAAGGATTGGCACTGATGCTCAATAGTATTTAGAGCTTTAGGTCATGATGCTCTGTTAAATGCAATATTTATCCCATGAGCATGTCACAGTTCACCTCAGATGTCAAGAATTCAATTAATATTCTATTTAATAGAACACACCATGACCTAACCTTTTAATACTCTTAGTGTGTCTGAGCTCTCCCTATTAGTGTCACACTCTAACTTTCCTTCTCAGCTGATGCATCTAACAACAACTGGGATGGGGAAATTGGGAGCAAGGAGAGGGGGTAAGAGATTTAAATTACTTTTGGACCTCACTGTGAGGCTTCAGCAGCTTTATCCCTTGTAAAACCCCATTGGCAGGGGGCTAGCACACCCCACTCTTCCCATTTTAAAGGGGTTGACATCTTGCAAGTTTCAACTTTCTATCGATTCAAAAAAATCACAAAAGGCAACGCTAAATTTTTCATGGTTTGAGCCAGCCCAGATTTTCATTGAAACAGCATTGCTCCTGCTTCACACGGCATTATCGAACTTAGGGTCGAGGAAACCACTCGTAACACCTGCAGGATTAAATCTTCGGCTTGAAACTGTGCTGTGCTGTGATGGTGGGTTATAAGTAATCAGATTTTGGATTCAGCACTGCAAAAATCTCCCTGCATTGCCTCTGAAAATGAGATCCTTTGAACACATCATGATTTTTCAGACCAGACTAGAAAAGTCACAGGGGTCCTTCTGGCCTTCAGTCTGTGAGTAAACCGGGCTGCCTTCCTTCCCCGTGCATTTCAGATTATACAAAACAGAAGACAGGCTTAGTAATCTGATGCTTTTTATATCTAGCCTTTTAAAATAATAGAATTAATTTTTGAAACTCCTAATTGGGATCTACCTCAGCCCAATACCTTTTTCTGTGCACGGCCTGCATGACTCATTAGGAAAAGAGACTGAAAACGAGTGGTTTAAATTATTCTGTATCGTGTAGCCTTCACATTTGGAGAAGTACTAAATAGCAAAGGGTTTATTTAAGGCAGCATTTCCCGGAGCTCAGGCAGGTAGGATGGGGATAGCAGAGAACACCTGCCTGCAGCTGGGAGGGGGCCACGCTATTACCACACCTGTGATTTCAGTAAGATTTGTTGGGAAGATCAACCAATAAATACTGAACCCGCACCACAGCTCCTTAGAGTGGGAGGAAGAACAGACATTGCGCCAGATATTTTCATGCAACTACATTCATTATTTATGCAGAAGAAGAGATATTTCAGGAAAACAGAGCTGAACTATGAGTGACAAGGTATCTTGCCAGAGCACAGGGTGCAGGAAAATTGCACTGAGGTTGACAGCTTTTTAATGTAGAGTCTCTATTTCACTGAATTACTGCATGTTGGCATTTCAAAAGTACAAGATGACCTATTTATTAGCTGTGAATCAAACAGAAATTACATGCTAGAAAATAAAAAAGTTGTATGTTTCTTCCAGCTGGTAAGATGCTTATGCTACAGAAATAATATACACATAAAAGAAAACCTGCAAACAAAGGATCATCAATCACAAAGCACTAAATTTAATGTCATAGGCCCTGTATTCATCTTGTAATACCGCAATTGTATGTGCTTGTTCCCTTACATGTGATGTAATATTAAATGTATGTGTGTCATAATACTTTAAAATTTCGCTATCCTGCTCAGCTTAGGCTCCTCTCATGCTCTTCTCTTTTGAAGAGGAAACATTGGCTTGGAGATTTGGTTTCAACAGTAACATGTGTCCTAAAGCAACACTAAGGGGCTCACTGAGGTCAAGCTTTCCATATTCCCTTTGAGCACGTGTCCTCTCCATGTACAGATTGGGCTCAGATGTCCCCGATTTGGGGATGCCAGGCTGTCCAATGTCCCCAGTTTGGGGACACCCGGCTGTCTAGTCCCACCTCTCAGTACATGGAGCCCTTTTTAGCCCTCAGAAACTTCAGCCAAGCTTAAACAAGAGCTCCCCAGCATCACCTGTAGTACAGGAAGCAGCAAGTTAGGAAGCAAGAAATTCAGCTTTCCTTGGGAACTTGGATATTTAGGAAGTGAACAAAGGCCTAGAAAGAAAAAGCCAAAGTCATTGGATCTGACAAGCAACTTCTTTTCCTTTATCTTCTTTAACAATTTAAGAGAAACTGAAGGAGCAAATGTTCAAGCCTAAACCTGGCAGAATGTTGAATATAGCTTTATTAGTGGATTTCATGTACCTTTTAAGCTCAGAAACTGAATGACTTGACTTTTATTTTTTCACTCCCAAGTACAACAACCATCAATATGAAAAGTAATCCTCATACACACAAAAAACCAGGCCAAGGCGTGCAATACGAAAGGATGTGGAGAATCATTCAAGAGGGGCACAGAAACACCCGCATTTGCTACAAAAATGCAAGGGTGCAGAAGCAATAAACTGATGTACAGATTGACGTGTGCCACTATCAGCCTGTAAATACAAAAACCTGCAGCATCCCAGCAAGCAGGTGCCCTCATTTCCTTCCTCCATCAGTTCCTCCTGTTCCCCCACCCTCTGGAGCAAGAGCCCCGCGTATCGGTGTCTGGCGACGTGGCCTGGCTGTTGTTTTCCCGATCAGAGCAGCAGGCTTTGCAGGGAAGATGAAATGATCGCTGACTCTCTTCTTCTCATTAGTTTTGTTTACGCTGCGGACCATTGAGGTTTCGCTGGCTTTGTGTCTCATGTTCTCTGCTTTGAGAATCCCCAGCGTTCATAAAAGTGAAGCCAACTAAACCTGCTCAACTCTTACATTACTTAAAGTTCGTTGAGAACTTTTATCACACGTGCATAATTTTTCTTTTTTTTCAAAAAAACCCCAAACCTGAAAGCCACAGATTTGTTGTGTAGAAAGACAACTGCTGTTAGGCTTATTCTTAGACCTGGTGGTTGTCATACCCAAACCCATTCTGGACCAACAGCCTCCAGAATCAGGGCTCCATTATACCCCAGTGACTATGGCCAAGAGCACCAAACTGACCATGGATTGCAATAACCTCACAGGCATTTGACCCATGTCCTGAAGAGGGCAATAAACAAGAACCTCCCAATACAATTATTACTTCTGCTAATCCAGTCGTGTGGCAGGGAAGAGAACACCATTAAAAACTGCTGGTCCAGCTGACTACCCCAGAAGGACATAAAGAGATGAAAAAACATTATCAAATTCCTGTTGACTTATCTGAAAGGCATTAGCAGAGGCACATGGTGAACTTTACAACTGCACTTCTGGCTCTGCCACTTGCCCTTCTGGGACTGCAAAGCAGTGTCTTTCACCAACCTTACATTCAAAGCAGCTTTGTAATTAATCAGCACCACTTGGATATGTATGGATATATATATTCTATCAATATAATTTTCAGACTTGTCAATATAGTGTCTAATTCCTCACAATAGCTGGATAAAGCATTTTTTAAAATACACACTGATCCAAGTACATTTGCAATAGAAGCAGGGCAGTCATTTCAGTGTTGCGCACTCATTCTGAGTTAACACATAGGATCTTCAGGGAAAAAAATCTACACATTAAAAATATTTAATTGACCACTTGATATTATTCCAATCTCTCTGTGTTGAATCCTGAATGGTAAAACTTAACACCACTCTTCTATTTTTTTGCTTGAATTATCCTCCTGCATATATACAAGCTACACGTTGTAATGCAAGACTCATACATTCGTCTTAGTAATTTATCTCATTTTCTTTGGAATGGTGTCCCTCAGTGGCTCAGAGAAAGTGGAGCGGTTGTTTTAATAGATTTGAGTTTTATCTGCCTCTCTATTTGCAGCAGGGCATAATAATAATAAATTATGATACTAATAAGTAGGTTGTGCAGAATGGACTACAGTGGTACCACTTCCCTCCCCCTCCAAAAAAGTAATTTATGGGTACATTCTTGTGACTTTAGGGGTGTAATAAATTATCAGGGTTCGTTTTTCCATCCAATTTGAGACAGTGCAGCTGTGTTTTGCAAGCAATAAACTCTCTTGTTGTATTTCTTAGCTAAGCACTGAAAAACACAGTGCGATTTTTTTCTCTCCCTTCCCAATTATTGTTGCAACGCCTGGTAGCTTCTCTGTAGTTAAGGGCTTGCCAGTGATTCTATTATAAACCTGAATTTTCAGAGACCTATAACTTTGCTCTTACAAATCATAGAGGGCTGGAACTTGGTGTACATCTGCCAATCTATACGCTTTTTTAACTGAGAAAAAAAGGCAAGTGTTTCAAGGAGTCCAGAACTCCCAAATTGGAGCCATGTGTGGAAGTCACAGATACATGGATACGAGTGGCTGGTAATGCCTGGATACCTCTTCAGTTCCTCAGAAGCCTGTAAGTGCCTTTTACTTTAGACACATTTTGGGACAGCATTTAGACCTTAATCACATTTTTGACACAGGGGGCAGAAAGGGCAGCACCGTGTGCCCCTTTGCCGCTGGAGGGTTTGGCGATCAAGAACAAATCAGCCGTTCACAGAAGCTCCCTCCTTGGAGGTGACATCCTGCCACCGAGTGCCAAACACAGCGGATGTCAAAGAAACCATGACAATTCACCCTTCCCAAGCACCGCCTTGCAGTCTGAGCCAACACACGGACCAAGATACGGTCACAGGGTCTCAGAATTCAAGGAGAGGTTAATTGTGGACCTGATGCCTGCCCTCTTTGCACTCAGCCTGATATGAGGAAGGGTCAGAAAATGAAGAAAATTAGAAGATATAAAAACATTAGAACTGCGCAGTGTCTGTACAGCAACCTTGGAGACCTTAGGCTGGGAAATGCAGTATGTGCTCAGCTCTGCCAGGAGATGGTGCATTCCTTCCCTTCTGCAAAATTTTACCAAATGGAGAAGAAAAAACAACAACAACAAAAACCACCACCACCTGATTTTCTAATACAGCTTTGTACGTGTATAATTATGTCCTGCTTGTACTGCACAGGCACCGCTCTGCAATAGGGCACCAAATACCTTCTACTACAAGTGAGTAAACCAAGAGTAGAGTGAAAAACGATTCTGGGTGTGCAGGGTGCTCTTTGGGGAGCCCGGCGGCAGGGACGGAGCAGCTTGCAGCCCCTTTGTGCAGGCGGCTGTGCGGCCGTACGGCGCTGCCAGACTCGCGCTCCGCTGAAGCCGCCTTCTACGTGATCAGCAATTAAGCTGTGAAGTCAGCCCCTTAATATTATGTTAACATAGTTCAGTATATTAAATGTAAAACAAGTCATAATTTTTAAAGGTACCTCGGCTTAGCGAGTTTAAATGAAGGCAGCAGTAGGACTATCACAGCCATATGCAAATCACCTGCATTTTAAAGCTAACAATAGATTTTGCTTTATTGTTTTGGCATTTAACGAGTGGGAAAATAATAAATTAAGCCACATGGGGAATCCCTGGTGCTTTTACAAACTGAAGCAGTGCCCATTTGGAGAGAGAACATTTCCCATTTTTCTCCCTAGCTACATTTCTCTTAACTCACCACCTTATTAAAGCTTATAGGGTAAAATTCTCCTCTCATTTTCCTCTGGCAGCTCTTAGTCCACGTTCAGCTCACCCTACCCTCCTGGCTTTCTTTCATCCTGAGAGCTCTCTCTGCAGACAGGGAACAGAAGAAGAGTAAAGCCTGGCTGGGCCATAGGGAGTCAGAAGAAAGATGTTATCATAGTTTTAGGAGGATTACAATAGCTACTAGAGCACAGACAGCTTCTTCTGCCTGTTGTAACAGTCAGCAGCCACCAGTGCAAGGTCTATGGAAGAGGCAGCTGTTAGGCTCTGGTCAGCAGTAAGCAGGATACATACGATGAAAATAACAGGGCCACCTATTATTTTCCGCCAATATTTCCATTTTAACTCACTCAGCTCTTACTGATCGGAGCCCTGAGCCAAAATCCAGGGTCAGCTGTGAGGCTGTTGGTCATCTCAGGCTGATTGAATGGGCAGATGCTGAATGGCAATATTTAGCTCGCTCATTGGTAGTTATGAAGCGGAGCTGAAAGCAGACCATGTCATGTATGTTCGCTCCTGAACACCATCTAGATGAGAACATCCAACACGTGCTTGCTTCCTGTGTTCTCTGCGAGAAGTATCAACTATACATGCCCAAAAAACATATCCCTCCACCTACAATCACCCAGAAACACTGTTTTACCAATGCCAAAAGACGTAACAGAAATCAGGAACCAAGGTAAACCAGCCAGCCTGAAGTCAACACGACACTGCAGCTTCAACTGGCAACAGAAAATTGCCAGGAAGAGTGAAAATTTGAATAAGACACACTACAGGAATGTAGAGAAGGTACTTTGAATGGAAACCTGCAAACCTCAGACAAGTTTGGAACATGCCTGGGGATAATTCATCTGCTTCCATCTTATGGCTCTGTACAATCTCCAAGAAGCGTCCCTTGCAGTCTTACCACACATGTCTGTTTTCCACCAAATCTGCTGTTTGTTCTATTCAGTGCATTTCATCTGTGGTGTGTAACATTCACACTTGCACACTAGAAGGGTGTATTTACACTGTAAATAGGTTTGTACAGCCCTGTGAATATACGGAGTGCTGCACAAGGATTACGGTTATTTTCATAGTAATTCTCCACCACCGACTATGTTTGAAGTCAGGGTTGTCTGGTGGCTGAACCAGACAAGCAGAACACACGCAAAAGCCCAATTAGCTTCTTATCTCCAAAGCTCTTACAAACGCTAATGCATTAATCATTGTAAAACTAAGATGAGCACTGGTCTGTACTCCTGGCTCAGTTCACTCAGGGTGTAACAACTGACGTTGAGAGTTATACGATGAATCTTGTCCATTCATCCCCAGTGTGTGGGAGAGGAAACAGAAACAAAGGCCAAGCACCTCACTGGTCACCCCAGTGTCAGCCACCATGTCCCTTTGTAAAACCTGGCCAAGACTCAGCTCAGGAACGAGCACATCTTAGGATCTGGTCCAGCTGAGCATCAGTCCTCCATGAGATGCTTTTAGTTCCCTGATAGAAAATCTAGATGCTGCTTAAAGCATGGAAAGTCTGAAAATGACATGAGAATAGACAAGGAAGGGCTAAACAGCAAAATAAATGTTTGGTTCTGTAAGAGATGCACAAACACACAAAAGCAAGCTGGCTCCAGGAAGAACTTTTCAGATTACTTGAATGTCTCTTAAAAAAATGGATTAAAATACAGATTCGCCCTATTATTTTTCAATAATAGAAGTGCAGCACAGAACAACTCACTAGTGCCACAAACTACTTTTTCATTTCTGTTTTTGTTTCATGCTTCAATTTCTTCTTCCAGCTGCTCATGTCTCCTTTTCCTTCTCCTCACTTTGATCTATTAGTTTTCCCCAGAAATGGGGTTTATAAATCATTGTAATGCAGCTCTGGGAAAGATGGTGCTTAGTGCAGGGAGAAATACATTGCAGCTAACAGCCACGGCAGGGAGGAAAACTCTCACCTCGTAGCGGGGCTTAGGCGACAGGTTACTGATGGCGCTGGGTTATTTTATGTCTGCATTCGTGCCATCAGGGGCAAGGCCGCAGGGAGCGCTGCCCGTACCCCCTGCGCAATATTTCAAGCTTCCTTCTGCAGGCAAAAACAAACTGCTCAGGGGCTCACGAGGGAAAGGGGGGAGGAAAAATGGCCAGAAGAAGGGGAGGGGTGGCAGGACAGGTGGGGATGGATCGCTTAGTTCCTGCTTTCGCACAGTCGCATCTTTTTAAAAAGAGACATTTGTCTCTCATGCGCCTTGGAAAGATGCAAATTTCATGCAAGCCCCATCCATTGGCAGCAATGGCAGGATCCAGCTTGGCTGTGAACATTTCCACCCCTTTGTGCCAAAGCTTTTGTGTTCCCATTTCGCACTCAGGAAACTGTTGCTGGGGGCCCATGGTCAAGGCTGATCCCGGCACCGTGTCGAAGCGGGGGGTACCGCAGGAGAGCCCCCTCCAGCACTGCCCCATGAGAGCAGATACAGACACACCTGCTTATGGTGTTCCAAAATATTTTTGTATTTAAACCCTAAGGATTCGGCTTCATTTTCTAGTCAGGCTCTTGAAAGTTGGCTACAGCTATTAAAGAAATAAAATACAAAGCTGAGAGCAGCGCGAGGCTGGGCACCAGGTCACCGAGCAATCTCAAAACAGCCTTTCCAGGTCAAGTTGGTGGATGGGCTGCTGTAACATTTGTGGCACAACACCATGACCTGGGGTGAAGGTCTGAACATCCCTCCAGTAAAGAGTGGTCCCCTGAGTCCCCTCCTGGGAACAAGGGTTAGTCCTAAACGCAGAAAACCCAGCAATGTCATACAGCCAGAGAGATAAACCTCTGTCAGCAGAGGTTTAGGTACTTACCTCCTGCCCTGGAGTGCAGCATAGATTAGGGGAACCTATTACCAGCCCTATTTAATTAGGGAGGAAATCTTCATAACCTCCTAAGAGCAGCACAATCACACCCAAGCTGCAAGCTCCTTGAAGGACTTGCTGCGTTTTTGGGATCACCAGCTCCTAATAAGACCACCCCAGACAGACACACCATCCTTTAGTTTCAAAGGCACACAAAAGAGACACCATGCTGGAATCTTACCTCTATCTTTAACAAAGCATTACCCCCTCCTCACCCTCTTCCCCATAATTGCCTTGTTATTGTCATTGGTGCCATTGTTCATTGGCTCGGCCGTAGAGAGGCCCGAGGGAGCAGTTCTGCCTTAGCTAAACCAATATCTCCTGCAATAACCCCCTGCAGTTTCCCCTTTGCTATCCCATGTTGAATAAATCCTCCATCTCTGTTTGCTGAATGATCATAAAGATATGATTGAAGTTTCAGATTTATGGTTTCGTTCAAATTGAGGAGCAGCTCCAATAATGCCAGAGCCTGTTTGCTGACTGCTTTTGACAGGATATCTGTAAATGGAGACTTGTAAGAGCAGAAACAGGGATGCAAAGATTAAAGCGAGGTATTTTCTAGACACGCAGTGCACACACATGCAGTCGTGTCTAGGAGTTGAATTCACACACACATTTCCAGAGCATCCTCTGTGCAAGGGCCTCTCTGCGGTTCCCAAGCACCCTGAGAGGCAGAGCGAGCGCACAATATTTTACTCTAACAGCGAATCTGTCTCAAGTAACCACACAAGGGAGCCACAAGAATTGGTTGCCTAGTAAAGCAGGATCCTAACTGAAGATCTCACACAACTGTACTGAAAACTACTCTAAAGTGGTTGCTGAAGGCTGGGAGAGGGCTGTATATTAAGGTGGTCCTCGCTGTCAGCTTCACTCTCCATATCCCACGAGTTCCCCCTGAGCTGTGCTAATGCAATCCTTTGGGTGCCTGGGATGCTCTTTGGGGAGCACAAAGAAACCCTCTTGGCTCCTATGGGAGAACATCCCAGATGTTTCCTCTGATCAAAGCACCAACATCCCAAAAAAAGCAGCCAAAGGGGCCTTATGCTTGTAGGGAAAAGCAACTGCCTCCCGAGGACACGCAGCATTGCACCTTCCCCATTGAGGCAACAGCCTCCAAGAGCGAGCCCAGGGAATCTGGTGCATGATTGCGAACTTCAAGCTGGGGACGGTTATCACCTTCCCCAATGCTGTTATTAATATCTTGGCTTAGGTGCCAAACCCATCCTTTCCCCATCGGTCCATCCCAGCAGCATTTAGTGAGCCAGCTCCATTACAGAGCTGTATCCTGGGAATTGCACATTGTTATTCACATTCAGGTCAATTTTGGTCTCAAAGCCGTGGCAAAATCAAAGTTTGTGACTTAGGTGCCAAAAAACACAAGCAGGGCATCCAAAATACATTCTCTCCAGCCCTGAAGCTGCAGCGTATTTGTTTTTCCCCGATTCACAGCCGTTTATGCTCATTCTCATTTCGACAAAAACCTATAAAACTCTTACGGTGCGATGCAGTCCTAAATTAAATGCACTTTAACATCCTATATAACAAGGGAGTCTTCACTCTTTTAAATTAATGCATGTAGCTGAAAAGGGGACCTTTCCTGGAAAATTCATTCCACTCTATTTTGAGACAGAAAACCCCACCTCATTGCGCCTTCTCCAAGAGCAAAGATTATTTTGCGTGTTATTATGAGGAATATGTAATAACGAGAGCATTGCATGTTAGACTAACTACGAAGCGAACAACAGAAGACTTCTGTGAGCAGCACTGTTTGTGTGATGTATGGTAATATTTTTCCTCAGTGCATTACAAAAGAAAAAAGCAAGATAAAAATATCTTCCATTTTCTCCCTAATTTGTAGTTTTCTGGTGTTAGCAAGGCTTATAAGACACATGCTCCCAATTAGCTGCTCCTCTTAATTTAAATGCTTCATAAATTATCTCCTGCGCTTGTGGATTATCACTTCATAATGCGAGTTAGCATTTAAATAAATAGCTGCGATGTAGGAAATTAGCGAGGTTTACAGTCTGAGGCAGCAGCATAATGAAGGAAAATACCACAGCAGCTGAACAGGGCTTGGGAGAGAGGTGATGAGACAGACATTTTTCTCCCTTTACCTTTTAGCAACCGAACTTGGTCTGCAGCAGGGAAAATATGGGTCAGAACTCCAGCAAAGCAGGAGCCTTTTGTAACGGCTGAGCACGAGGGAAACACAGAATTCTTAAGCATGTAAAATGTCTGATTTAGCAAATATGATGCAATTATGAAGTGACTTGTTTGAGCCAACTCTTGGTTGCCTCACAAGGTAGCCCCTTTGAAAGCAATCGGGCTACTCGTGTACATCACCCAAGCAGTAACTGACCCCCCCGTTCCAGCCTTCCAAATAAGTATAGGACTGGAGAAAACAACAAAACAAAGCAAAGCTGAAATTGTATTGAGAAAATTCGGTGGGGAAAGCAATGAGAGAGTCAGATGGAGGATTATGGGGGAATTTTAGGAACAGATATATATATACACCTTGCAAAGATAACGAGCATTGATTTGCAAGCCAGATAACTTTTGCCATGTTTTTAGCACCATTAATAAGATCAACCCATAGGCAACAATAATTTTTAACCATCGGCAGCAACTTTCCAGTGCTAATTCAGCCTGGTTTCACAATTATTGTCATAAATGTAGAAAATTAGGAAGGCAGGGCAGGGAAAAGCCTCATGACAACTCCTTGGGGGACTACGGCTCTCCCCAGTGTTTGCTGGTCTTGCCTTTGGTGTCACTGCTGCTTTTTCTGCCACAGGAGGAAACTCTGGGCATGATCCTGCCAGCAGTCAATCACACTTGACTGCCATTAACTTCTTGGGGAGTTGGAGACTGAGGCACTTGTGGGCTCAGCACCCTTTGGTGTTTGCCTTGCAGAGAGCCCAAGGTCGAGCACTGCAGCTCTCGGGGAAGCTCAGCTATTACATCTCCCTGCTCACTCACATACAGAAGTCCCAACGTGTCAAAATCATGGACATTTTTGAAAAAAACACATGAAAAATCATAGAAGCCTTGACAGCCCTGACCAAAGTCCAGCCTTAGGCAGGAGTAAAATTATTAGTTGCCTTATTTCCCAGAGAAAGTCTGACACATTAGGATTTCACAGTAACTGGCTGTAAGTGTAATGGGCAGGGTGTGATTTTGCTCACTAGGTTTTGCAGTTAAATTTCAGCATGTTGAATACATTTTGCTGTAGGACAGAGCAAATGATTCGGGCAGATTCTTGCATTAGCACAAGACCCTCTGTGCTTAATGGGAGTTCTGTCTACCTGACAGCACAATTTTGGTCATCATTGTATTTAATATACTTCAAGAGCGGGGGTCAAATTGTCTCATCATTTACATCCATACAACCCTGCTAATCCCTGGAGAACTGCAGAGTGAAAGCTCAGGACAACCTCTAACTGACTCACTTTTCTTCTCTTAGCACCTTTCAGTTAATTTTTCTAGCAATGTGCCCCAAAACGCTCTTGTCACAGTCCCAGTTCTTCCCAGATCAATAGGACTGAACATGGGCAAGTGGACTGAAGTTCATTGGAAGGAGGTCTCTGCCTGGACCCCTCTGGACACACCTGTGGAATCTGCAGCTGTTTTCTGGATAAGATGCTGTTCACCCTGCAGGGAGCTCAAAATCAGCATAGCAGGGTCCCCATTTCATCCTAGAATTTTCCATTCCAACACAGAGTTTACAACATTAAAAAAGGGCTCATCCCACTCCAACCAACATCTGAAAGGTTACAGGAGCTCTTCATCCCTCAGCATTCCCAAACAATAAAGAAAGGCTCTGGGGGCCAAAATGTACATGTGCTCACAGCTCTGCAGTGGCTCCGTCCGCTGGGGCATATTTACATCTCTATTAGCATCACTTTGCCTTCTGCATGGCCACAAGTGTTGCTGGCTTCTTCTGGGCTTAGAGCCCAAGGACCCCCTGTTTTGCTGGATTATGAGGATGCAGAAACCAACTCTTTCTGCCCCAGCTGCAAGAGTTCTTCAGGTCTAAGAAAAACCCAGCTGATGTGTTGGGTGCCAGATGCAGGAGATGGGATTGGAAGCCCTGGGACCAGATTCCTTCAGGGAGATGGTGCCTCTTTGTACAGAATCACCTTCTCTTCTAAAAGGGCATTTTAAATAATAAAATTGGAAGCTGCCGCATAGATCTTTCCAATTGATCTACTAATCATATTTCTTCAAATTTTATATCCCTGACCCTTGTAAAGGGATTGCAAGGAAGGCGTTATTTTAAGCTGCATTTTAATAAGTCAATATGAAAGCTCAAAATTATTTAAAGCTTCTTAAATAGGATTATATTTGATTTCTTGTGGGAATAGTGGGGAATAGTCTAGTAAAGACGTTCTGTCCTGCTGAGGTTTTATTACATTAAAGAAACAGCATCCTTTTTTAACAGCAAAAACTTTTATCTATTCTCTGATGAAAATGGAGATTATTCTGTACATGAGGTGACTGAAGTTGGTAAGTTCCCGCATCTGCGATCGGAGATTAGTTTCTCCTCAAGTGAAAGCTGAGAGATTCCTGAACCAGAGGTTTGCCTGAATTTAACAAGTTGTCTGTTAGTCTGAAATATTTGTATATTTTGTTCTAGGAGGTACCACAGGTGTATTGACTTCAGGCAAATTCTGCTGGGAAATAACAGGTAGCTTTCAAGGCAGGCAGTATCTCATTTGCAGCCAGGGATTGAATTTGGCCCTAAGAATAAGAGAGTTGTGCCACTGGGAAACTGTTTTGCTATACGGGGAACGTGGCTGCATTCAGTCTGCTCAGAAAGGCTGACAGTCAAATTCTCGCTTGCATTCAACTCCTTTAACACCATTGTGACTTATACAGATCCTACACTGGCAGCATTTAGCCTAATATGTTCTACAGTGCCCAAAGAAATTCAGGAGGAAGAAATTAAAACAACCTGTATGTAGTCAAAGGAGCCAGCAGCAAGTTACGTGGTGTAAACAGCAGCTTCACCAAGTTGAGCTGTGCAGGACATAATCTGGAACAACATCTGGCCCTGCCAACATCAGGGGATTTTTCTTTGAGTAGCAGATGGGGAGGTTTATGGAACAGATATTATTAAGGATGAAGCACAGAGAAAAGGTCATAACTGCTGGCAGGGGAAGGAAACTTTTGTTAAAATGATTGTTCCACCTCTAACGTTTAAAGAACGTTCTCTCAGTCAAATAACCCACATCCTACTCTCAGCTAAACCTCAGCACTCCCACTGAAGCCGAAACACACTGAGCAAAAGCATTCCCTGGCAGAATATGACTTCAGAGCTCACAACACAACCGGTATCCCAAGGCTGTGACTCTCTGGGAAGTGGCACCACCACTACACCCTTTCCAGCTGCTCTCTGGACAGTCAAATGCAAATATAGTAAAACACGTTTTTTTTTTTTTTTGTCAGGGTGCTACATGCTATTCTACCCACATTCTCTCCAAAACTCCCAGAACTGCTGCTATGAGGACAGAACTATTCCACTGGTTTTCCCACCCTGATCTATCTGCACCCACCTCCATTTATCCCCTGGTGTTGCCAGTGGAGAGAGCAAGGACTCTGATGTCTCCCCCATTCAGCTGCTCCAGGGCCACCCCATGCTGTACCAAACCTTTCTGCTGCTGTCCCTACGTGTCCTCAAATCTCACAGGTTCTTCCCACCTCTCAGAGACAAGTGGTGGTTGTAGCTCAGGAAAGACCAGGTCCAAGTAAAACCATAGTCTAGCAGCGGCTGCCAGCAGCTTTGTCTGACAACTGCAGACCAGGTTGCTGCTTTAGGACTTGAGTGGAGGCTGATGTGAACTTCACAAGCTGTGACACCGACTACAGAACCACGTACACGTCTTTGACCTTCAACACCAGCACGAAACCTTACAAAGACACAAATTTGTCTTAAAGTCAGGAGCAGATTTAATAGAGCAGGAGAACAGCGTTTTCACTATTTCTGTCTCAATTACAGTCAAACACCTCGGTGAGCCTCAGCCTTTGGGGCTGTACCTGGGCTGTCTGCTCCCAGCACTGAGACAGTCAGCAGAATCAGCAGAAATAACACAACTGGGCAAGGTGGTGGTGATTTATCAACACTGAAGTAATTCCTACTGACACAGAGGTGCTGAGGAGGAGCTCAGGGTCCACAGGTGCCCCCAAAGACCTGAGTGTTATTTGGTGCCACGCATCGAAAGCTGCAGACTTGGCATCTGGCTCCCTAGCAGAGAGCATCCTTTTTACTTCCAAAACCGTTTTCAAACAGCAGAAAGAAGCAGCGAAAGACAATTTTAACAGCTGCAGTACCCTACTGCTAAAATTGTCTAAGAGTGCATTATCTTCAAACTCAATAAAGAGTGACCAGTACTAAGAGTCCCGGCACTTTGAAGCAAAGAATTTTTCAAGGAAAAACTAGAAGGTGATTACGTCTGTGAAGACAAATGAAAGTATTGTGTGCGCAAATACTTTCATATCTGTCTGGCCCTTTAAAACCAAAATGATAGAGTTCATTTGCATTTAGATCTCTTTGGCTCTCTTTTCATCTAAAGACAAATCCTCACAAAGGCTGCTTAATTAGACTAAATTAGATTTCCACCTAGTGGCTTGTCATTCATTAGAAAATGCTGTTCTTTTTTTCTGTTTTGGTAATTATAGGCTGGTCTCGCAGTGTTCACTTCAGGCTCAAAGTATGACTTGCATTCATGATTTTGTGCAGATGAGAGGAAAATTATTCAGTCGCATCAAGTCTGCCCATTTTACAAGTTGGATAAAGATCATCGCCGGAGTCTTTTATGTAATGGGGTATACTCTTTCTTAAGTCTTTAATGATTAATTGTAATAGCATATCTCACGGCAATTTTCAAGACTAAAAGCTAAGTACAAACAGTTTGCATGCAAAGCTACTGTACCAGATAGCGGGTGGTTTTCCTTAGATATGGATTTCTGTCGGGGACACGTGTGTGGCCCTCGATTGTGGGTGTCAACGAGAATATGGGAAGGGGCAGCTGGTGCCTGGGGTTGGGTGGGTGAAACCCTGGGCTGGGTGTGCCATCTGCCTCATGTACCCATTGTACCTGACCCAGTGAGGGGGACACCCATGTCCCACTTGTCCTCACTGTCCTCTGCTGCTGGCGTTACATGGAACATCACTCCCAGAGGGGAAAATCTTTCAAATTGAGATGTGACACTCAAAGGTTTCTTGCTAATAAGGCTACAACTCCCAGTGTAGCTCAATCAGGAGCACAGGTTAGTGCAGATCATATGTAGACATACTCTGGGTTAGCAGCATCCCTATCTGGACTATTTCTAATGAAAGGAGTTAAAGTCACAGTAAGACCCTCAAGCTTTGCTATTCCTGACTCTGATGGTGGTGGTTTGCCCACCTTTTGCTCTAGAAAACTCTCATTTTGCTGTAGGACACTCTAATAACTTGGTCTGCCATGATGAACACAGAATACATGAACTGTCTGCATCTCTCCCCAATCCAAACTCAGTTCCCTTTGCTGTCCTGCATGGGCACATTAGTTCCCCACCTCAGTTTCCCCACTATTACAATAGGATTAATGTTCAGTGGCTTGTTTTGAAGCTTCATAATTCAGGGTGAGATTTTGTGGTCCTTCATCAAGCAAAACTTCCTTTGACCTTTAACGTTTATGAAAAGCTTCCAAGATAACTGCCAACTTCCTACTGATAACGTTGGGAATGGAAGTTACAAGCAGTTAGCAGCAGGCAGCCCGGCAGCCCCTGCTAGGACTTCTTCTGCGCTAACAAATCCAGATTTTCAGGTGTGTTTTCATAGCAACATTCTTGTTTTCCCAACCATTTTTTTGTGAGAGGGAAAATAAGTTTTTCCCTCCACCTTTAAAGAAAAAAAAAATCTGATCAAATTTGCCTTTCTCAAAACACAGAACATTCCCTTTCTCATCTACCTAAACCTGATGTTGAGTTACTGTCCCCCAGAGGCTTTCAGTGGCTCAGTTCTGATGTATCCCTGCACTTTGTAGCTCACTGCCTTCTTAGAGTGTAATCAAACATCAAGCTAAGTAGCAAATAAATCTCCCAATCTCATAAGCTGCACAGCAAGATCATGTAAATGCAAATGAAGGGCTTGATTTCAAGCTGTCGCGGGGGGAAGGAGGGAAAAATGCTGGGCCTTGTCACCGCAATCACTTCACTCTGCAAGTGCAGTAAATCTGCAATAATAATAGTAATGGCAGCGTGACGGGAGGCTTTACTGTACAAGGGGGTGTAATGAAAAGGGGAACAGAAGGTAGGGAAGGAAGCAGGGCCTGGTGGGTTGAAAATGCACCGGTAAGGGGTTTGCAGGGGTCCACAGGGCAGAGATGTCCAGGAGGGGACGGGGCAACCCCGGCTGAGTTGGAGCAGAGGGGATTCCTGTGTTTGCCCAGCATTCCCTCGCAGGGACGGGCTGCCTCAGATGCAGGGATCAGCAATCTGTGCCTCCCTCTGTCACTGCATCTCTCTACAGACAGATCTCCTCACCCTCTCAGTTTGTCACCTTCAGAAAAATCACTACAATGTGTCAATGGGCCATAAATACCAGGGGATAAAACAAATAAGGCCTACAACAAAACCTGGAATCCTTAGAGGTTTTCTACTTCCTTACACCTGTGCAACACACCCAGTTTTACAAACAGACCCATTTCCAAGCCTTCCTCTTCCTTCACTGCGAGAACTTTCCAGCACCCTTAGGCACTTAAATACAAATCTAGGGCTCAAAAACCAGGGTTGCACAAATCAAACTGTCTGGCAAAGGCCATGGAGCTCAGACCCAACACTGCTTATTCTTCAGCCAGCCGGGGTATCCCACTGATCAAATACCTCAGCACTGCTCTGCAGCCAGTCTGAGCATGGCACCCTCCAAATCCAACTCAACCATGAAAATTATCACATCCAAAGGGAAAGGATGCATTAACTGAGCCCTTAAAGACAATTTGAGAGAGCAAACAAAGCCTCAGCACACATTTCTCACAGCCCCGGGAGGAGGAGGTGATCTCTGCAGGATGCTCTGGGAACGCTTCAGGAAAAAGTCTAGAGCTGTCTCTTCCAAACAGGCTGGGTAAACAGTATTTAAGATGCTGGATTTTCCTCACTGAGGTCGTAAAGGGAGAAAACTTGCAGAAGGTACCCAGAGAAAATTAGGACCGCCTGGGATGCAGAGAGAGATGGTTTTAATTAGAGCCAAGAGGTGGGAAATAAGGCAGAGAAATGACATCTTAATGAGGTTTAATGAAGTTGTCTGCTGATGGGCACAGCTGTCAGACAGATCTGTATTCCAGCCAAGCAGCTTTGTGACAAGCTGAACCTGAATACAGGAAACAGTGCTGGAGCTGGGGAAGAAAGAAAGGACCTTCTGCATCAACTTTGGCTGGCTCTCCCCACAGCTTTGACACAGCACATCTCCAACACCCTGGGACAAACAAAACCAGCCCATGAGGCTCCAACACCCTTTTGCTCATTTATAGATACAAAAAGCTGTAACCTTGGATTACACTGAGCAAGACTTTTTCCTGCTACTTCCTTCCCATTCTTTGCTTTTGTGGGTAAAAGATGTTGGCAAGAAACCAGTCTTCTGAGTCCATTGATTTTCTTCAGGCACAGGTTCTCTCCATGTTCAACATGTTGCACCAGATTTTTTTCTTTAATTAATTATCCAGCACCTTCAGCTTTATTTATTCAGTGCAAAGTGACTGTAAAATGCCTCCCAATTGTAAAAAACAGCGGCATGCACTCATTTTGCAATGGAATAAATACCCAACTGTGTTAACTACACATACTTTAAACAAAGGAATCTTTAAATCCTGTCGTTTACTCCATTCTGCAGAATTCTGCATTCAAAGCTCCAGAAGCAGCATTGCCATGGGTTACAAACCTCTTTCCTTTCCTGCAGTTTCCCAGCAATATTCTCCCATCTGCCACACCTTTGCCATCACAGCCCATTTCTGACCTCACTTGGCTGATCTGGAATCAAAACATGATCCCCAAGAAAAGCCTTTTCCCATGCATCTGAGGAACACCACACCATTTCCCTTGCACATCAGTGACAACTAATCCAAAAATAGCTAGCATGCAAATGCCTGTAAATACAGGAGGAACAGATCAGCGGTGAAAGCCACTTTATCATCCCTGGCACCGGCTTATAAGCTTTGCAGGAGCTCCCTAACTCACACACGGCGCGCACATATGGTTTAGCACAGCCGGGTGATATTGCAGTTGCAACAGCACTAAAAACCCCCTTTCTTGGTGCTGGACAAACCTGCAGGGGACAGGGACAGTCCCTTCCTCCATCACAGGCTCACAGGAGGCAGCTGGGGAATGCAGCCATGGCACACACAGGTTGTATCAGGTACCCACCGAGTCCATTGCTTTCAAAAAGCTAATTAATAGAGTCTGCTGTTACATCACCTTGCACAGTGCAAGGAGCCTGATGAGGTTTTCAAGTCTATCAAAGGACTTCAGCAAGCCCAGAAAATTCATTTTCTAGTGAACTTGTGCTGTTGAGAGTCAGAAGGATACCACACCTAGTATACAGCATCACAGCTGCACGGACCTAACAGGACCAAGGTGAAGGGTTTGGATAATGCTCCTGTACAAGCAGCGCTGGTCAGCTGTGCCCCTTATTAACTGCTATACTACCTCAGCCTGCCATAGGGGTAAGTTGGAGATGGTTCATTTTCAGTCTCACTCTCTTGGTCCCTGCAGAAAGGGCAGTGTTCACTCTGGAGCGTAATAACAGTCATTTAAATATCAGCGCTCAATGAATCACCCATGAGAAGTGCTATAGTAGGATGTAAGCCCTTCCATTCTCCCAAGAAGACCAGCCAACACCTACAACCCCCCAGCTCCTCCAACACCCTTTCTCATAGAAAATAGCCCATCCCAAGGCCCCCACACCACCCCTCAGAGCTCAGGGGTTTGTTGCCCAGCCCTGCTGTGCTTCTCCCAGCAGGAACACACAGACCAGGCTGCCCGGGTCTCACCCCTTCCCTCCTCTGCCACCTCCCTTTCAAGCAGCAGTAAGGTTTCAAGACACACACATCCTGCAGTGACTTCACCATGGAGATGGGAGGGTAGAGACAAAGCGGGGAGCGAAGGTCACTTAATCCCACAGACTCCACCAGACTGGGCTACACATGGGCTGGGGAAGAGTTCATTTTAAAACTAAATAGGAATGAGGTTATTGAGCTCAAGTTCTCTACTGTGCTATAAATCTAAGGCTCTGCTCCCCGTTTTTCTTGCTCCTTATCCTCCCCCTGCAACATGCCTTGCGTCTTGATTATTCCCAGGCAGGAGTGGTGACGTGATTGCGCTTGGGGAAGTTTGTACCAGTTTTCTAGGGGAAAGCACAACTTGGAGATGAAATATCTCAAAGGAAAGTTAAGGTTAGCTGCAGGGTCTCCCCTGCAGACACCATGACCAGGCATCCCAGACAATGGAGAAATTTAGCCAAATAAGGAGACTTCAAGTCAATATATCAAGTCAGGATCTCTATTTCCAGCAAGGCTAGGTTGCTTTATAACTCAGGTACAAACTTGTGTGACATTAAGCATCCCTTTGGCTTCAGTTCTGGTGAAGCCTCATGGCTGTGAGTTCTCCTTTTGCACTGTCACACTCGCTTGTGTCCAGACAATGGGATTCAAACCTGTGCAAGTGGATCCAGAGCCACTTCTGGTACTTTTGGTCACATTTTGTTGCAGATTTTTCTTTTTGGGGGTTTTAGTTTATTAGGAAACGTCTTCACACTTCTTTAACTTCACTCTTCTGCAGGCAGAAGTGGGGAAGCCCCTGAGAAACTGCTACACCCTGCCAGGCTTTGATTTTGCATACGGGCTGTACATCCCCAGGACAGATGGAGGAGTTCCTGAAGGTATGACAACACCTCTAAAATACAGACCTGCAACAAAGTCCTAATGCTATCAGGGACTCCCCAGTGCTCTTCAATACTTCTCCTCAAGCTGGAGGTAAAGAACTCCAACATTCACCCGCTTGTATTATTATCACCCAAATTGCTTGGTGACTTAGTGAAGTTTCTCTGTCATATTGGAAACTCCTGTAGGATCACACAGAGCCCAAGCAGAGGTGGGTACAGCACCTGCAGAGGGTGATACATGTGGTGGCTTTCATAACTTTGTTAGAGCTCCTACTTTGTGCTCTCAGAGGCATTTCCCCTGTGTAATCAGGCTTGCTGAGCAAGCCAGGGAGGAGGGTAAGAACATATCCAATTCAGATGGGAGATGCCCCCATATGAAACACAGTGGATAGGACACAAAGCTCACTCCACAGTGAAACCATAGCAAAATGCATGTGAGCCCTACAAGGCCCATGTACATGGTGCACAAACAGCAGCCTGCCCTACCAAACAGGAGTTACCCGAGATGCTGATCCTCTCTTCGCCTCTTGTGTTTCCTTCCATCTCCAGCCATAGGCCACTGGAACACAGTGGATCAGAACAGGACTGATTTCATTCAGAAGATGCCTCGAGACTTCATCACCATGAACCGTGGTGCTCTGAAGGCTGGTTATACCACAGCCCGTGAATATAATTTGTACTATAAGAACAAGGACATTAGGCGCAAAGAAGAAGAATGCACTCGCCTCAAGAAAGGTCCTCTTAAACTGCCTGCAGACATGACTTTTGGCATCCCAGCACGGTAAGGGGGAAGCCTTGGGACCCTTCTCGGAATAAGATTATCCCTTCCTACCCTCATATCTGATTCTCAGCTAGCAGAGTCCCCAAAACAGAAGTCTCCTGAACCTGGACATGCTACAACTGAAGTCACAGCACCACTTCTGTGTATGATTGCATCTGTGTCAGATAATCAACTACCTAAATTTAATCTACAATGCCACAACACATGCCCATTCCACCCCTGGCACTAAGGGCTTAGAATCTCTCAAAAATGTGTTCCACACCTATCCTTTCACTTAAAGGAACATGAGTTATGAGCCAGAATGTCTTCCCAGGGCCAGAAAAATCAGAGCCACAGCATTTCTACCTGTTTGTGCTTGTTTAAATATTCTGGTGTAGTTAAAGGTCAGTTCAAGTTCTTTATCCCCCTCTTTCCCACTTGTTAGTTCATCACCCTGCACTAGACAGAAACTGGTACTAGTACAGCAGGATAGAGGCAAAAAAAAGGTTTCACTGCTCCATCTTCTGCTTTCTGGGAATCTTTCCCAAGGGCTGGAGGGGAACTGGTACCTGCTGCTCCCCAGCAACCTCTCTAGTAGGGCATAAGTCTACCCATTGATCCCTGGCGATGCAGCAGGAGGTTTAAGGCTTCACATCAAGTCAGGTCTTTTGCATCACAGCATCTTCCAAAAGACTTTTATAAAGCACACATGAGCCGCACCTGGAGGTGCAGCATTCAAAAGTGACCCATTTAACATCCCTCCTCATGTACCAGTTCCCAACTCCCTGCTGTGCCAATTTCTCCCAGGGAACTGTGCAACAGGGAGTCTGCAAAAGAGAACATCACCTTGATCAGACTGACTTCTAGGTCTTTCCACCGCCTGTTCTCCACAAGAGCACGGTGCTCCAGAAACGCCAGTGCAAGTCCAGCACAAACACGCCACCAAAGCCTCTACAAGGGGATCCAAAGCAGCCCTGTGGCTGCTGGAGCACGGAGGGTTTTCTTGCTCCATGCAGGTCTGGACCAGACATTAGGTTTCATTTTAAGAGCTGGATAACAATCACTACCAGAAAAATAACAGCTACAAATTCTAGAGAAAAGACATGATGAACGGCACTGTGTATTTTACATGATAGTAAATGGGCTTTGCATATGCAAATTGAATGGATTTTAAAATGGTATTTAATGACAATTTTCGTAGCAGACATTAACATTAATTGCATCAAAATGAAAATGTAGCATTAGCTTGCTGTTAGCTGCAAATGCCCCAGCTATAAAGCTTTATCTTTATCAGTATCAGCCCTCACCGATGTGACAGGGCTGCTCTGCAAATTGCAGGCAAAAGGGCTTTTATGTTGCAAAAGTATCCCCCAATGTAGACCAAAATCAACATCAATTTTGCTTTATTTCTTCATAAACAGAGGTTAAATGGCTGCCTGTGAGAAGTCTAGGCACGTTTCAAAAGTTTTAAGGAAAATCTGCAGACCCCACAACAGCAGAAGTAGTGGGAAAGGGCTTTTAATTTAAAGTTATTGTACAACTTGCCTCCTCCCTAATAGCTACCTTTTATGCAGACTGATTGTATTTATCCCTTTACTTTAAAAGCACGTTACACACAAAATCAAATTACTGGAATTACCAATGAGTTTTTACAGCCATTTCGGTAAAAGGGGGAATTTAACACACTTTTCCATGACTGACACATTGAAGATAACAGCTTTGGTGAGCGCTCCCAGCCCAGGCCTGCCCCTCGTCACAGCTGACCAGGTTCAGCAAGACCTGCCCTGTTAAAAATGACTTGCTTGTCAGTGGATTTAAGTTGCTTCTGCTTTTGGACTCTAAGCCCCGTACGACTGTGTTTTAGTGCTGCTAATTGGGAAGGCTCTCACAGCTAACATACACACACTTGTCTGGGGACAAGAGAACAAGGGGCATACAGTCTTTTTCCATGACTCCAAGCACTTGATTACCTTTCGAAATACCCACTTTGATAAATATCTCAGGTGCAGGGAGGTTTTTTTGACAAGAACAGAGCCTGCATATCATTCCCTAACCCCAGGCACAGCACAGACAGCACAGCTGAGCAAAGGTGCTTTCACATCACCCTGGGAGATGCTGCAGCCACGCTGCCTGATGCTGGCAATGCCATGGGACAGTCCCCAGAGCACCAGTGCAAACCCTCCCAGTCTGCATGCCCAGCCCCGCTGCAGCTCTTCCGCACATCTGGAATTGCGGGTAACACCAGCACGCAGCCTCAGGGCTGGGCTGCCCTGGGAACAGCAGCACCCACACTTATAAAGCCCAAACAACCCTGCAGCTGTCACAGGAACATGTTTGTGGTGTTGCAGCTGTCGGTGGGTGATGTCCAGGGGGCTTCTGAAGCCCTGGCAACATATCTCCAGCCCTTTTTCAGGCCCTGGGCTGCACTGCTAAAGGCTTTGTCTCCTAAAGACACCAAGGTCAGGAGTTCTGCCCCTCAACAGTACAAGCTCTCATGGATCATCCCAAACAGAAATGAACACAAATGCTGCGGTTGCTATTACTGCCTTATTAATCACACCCTGGCCCTGCTGCTCGCTCTAGCATAGCAGATAGCTTATGCTTCTGCTTTCTGTTCACCATGGACATGTGCTGCATTTCACACGGCAGTGTCAGACACTGGAGTGAGCTCTCTGAAGCTCTGAGGCCTCTTTCTTTTCCTGGGATATTTACCTTCAAAGGTCACCCATACCCCTCTAATTCCCTGTGGGCATCTTCCACAGGAGAGAGACAACCCTGCTTTTTTGCTGATTCCCACCCCCCATTCTCTCCCTCCCTTTTCCCAAAGAAATGTTTGCTAGGAATCATGTGGCCAGCTTTGTTGTGGGAGTCATAAAAAGGACATTTTTCATCTCTCTTTTTTCCTGCTCTTGCTCCCTTCCCTCTCTCAGTATCAGACAGAGATTTATTCCCTCCCTGATGCCTGTGGCATTCGGAGCTGGGAGGGGTCAGGGGAGGCACTGATGGGACGATAATAGATAATACAGTGGTTCCCCAGGGTCTTGTCCAGCGCCGTAGCCGATCCATCAGCAGGCAGCGCTCGTGCCAAGGTCAGCGGTAACGAGGATGCGGTGGGGTCCCAGGCTCCCCCATGGGGCATCCTCCAGTCAGGCTCCCCCAATTCACACTGCAGCTTCTGATCTCTACAAAAGCTGCCTTGTGCAAGCCACGATTTGCAAGAGCACACACGTCCACAGGGCTCAGGCACTGGGGTACCAACCACGGTACAGCACACGCATGCTCAGCTTCACCTGTCCCAGCTCTCAGCCACACCACAAATGGGTCTACAGGTTTTAATTCAAGGAAAATGCCCATTATCACAATACCTCCTCTCCAGGAGCTAAACCCAGCCCATCCACGTGCTCTGTGCATGACACATCACTGCAAGAAGTTTGCGGGTAAGGTTACTGTTCTCCTGGACCCAACTCCTAGGTCCTTTCCTTTAAAATAACCCCCAAACACAGTGCTGCTAGCAGGTGTATCCAACCCTCATGCTCTTTGTGTAATGATGATGTTTTACAAGAGGGAGGATCCAGGGCACTGAGCAGGTTGGGTTCTCATGAGACTGAGACAATGGAGATCTGAAGACAGAGGGTCTGTGAAGACCTCCAGGATCTTCACTGGTGTCAATACAGCTTGGTATTCAAGGTGTATTTGGAAATTCCAATACATGTCAAGACCCACATTTATCCTCCTAACCACCTTTTCTGTTTGAAGTTCACTGTGCACCAAAATCAGCATATTTTAAATGGTCATTTTTGGAACTAGAAGTAAGCATTAAGATATGGATGCTGTCCACAGCTAGATTGATTTACACAAGGCATTTGAAGCCAAAACACACCAGCACACAGTTGGTACCCCAAGCACAAGCTTTCTCCCCAGGAGCCAGCAGTGCAGAGCTCATCCTCAGCATGAACACAATGTCCTGCATTTCCAGCACTGCTTTTAGAAACTACTTTCCATTTGCCTCTTAGTAGTGCAAGCTTCCTAAGTCTGCATATTGTGTCCCAGAACTTATTCCTGCACACAAGGACCGCACAGCCCATCCATCCTACACCTGCACCTCCTTCAAACCCTGCATGGCCACAACCCCGCCTGCAACGCGCTGCCATCGCTTGGCAGTTGGCCCGTAGGTTGGGCTGACCTTGGGTGTGCTGGCAGGATTTCCCTGGCACTCTGTCATCCCCATGTCTCCTGCTGGGTCCCACCCACCGTCTGCCTTTACTCCAACCATCCCTTTGCTGAATTTTACATCCCATTTTCTTCTAACTTCATCTCCTCCTTCCATTCCACTTGCCATTCTCTAAAACTGGTCTTCATCCTTTCACAGATGCTTTGACAGCATTCCTGCAGCAAACGCATCTCTAAAGCATTTGATCTCTGCAATTTCTCTTAAAATTGTCACAGTTGGCCAAGGGCCTCAGTTATCCAGTACCTCCCCTTTTCTTTGTATCATTTGCAATCATCCTAATGCTCTGTGGACAGTTGTCTCACTGGTCTTTAGCAGCTCAGCTGGTACCTTGGCTGTCCCTGCAGCTTCCTGGCTTAACTGACTGCTCCATCCTTACCCTTCACCTTCCCCCAGAAAGAAGGTTTCGATGCTCATCCTTCTTTGCAAGTGGCCTTTCCACCCATGGTGTCCGTGATGTTCGCACACAGCCAGAACAAAGTTTAGAAAGCTGCCCCAAAGATGTTTAGGTATTTCCAACATCTCTTTGGCACAGGGAATGCACTGGTAGATTTATTTTTGAGACATTTAAAGAGCATTTCAGGTCAGTAATATATGGCCCTGGTGAAAAAAAAAAAAAGGAAGCTAATCTTGCCATAGACCAGCTGCAAAGATATGTAAAGAAACTACTGAAGAGCAGAGTGTGCCTGGAAAACACCCACCAGGAGAAGCTGGACATGCAAGAAGCCCCGCAAGCCCATAGCTGATCCACAATCACTGGAAATCAAACAAATATAGAGAACGTAAAGTCACAAAAACCCAAAAGATTGGGCCAAACAAGTTTTAGAAAAAAAAATCTGAGCACTGACAATGCAAATCAAAAAAATGTAACATAGTGACTGGAATCACTGTCAGGCTGAAGGCACCAGAAAAATGCAACCAAGTGAGAAAAAAATAGGACTCCTATCAGTTCAGATAATTGCATATCCTATCCAGTTCCACAGCAAAAAGCACTTTGTGTCTCTGCCACCATTCTCACATGGCTAAGATAACAATTTCTATTTCAAGAATCATTTTCTCCTGCTGGAGACGTTCCAGGCTGGGTACACGCTCACATTTCTGCGGGTGCATCAGCCACCATGGAGCTCACACCTCATCCGCCTGATTGCGCTGCCTCGTGTCTGGGTGACCGTAGCATCTGGGTGGGCAGAAAGACCTGTTACCCCCGTCAAAAATCCTGTGTGCACTCTGAAGATACTGGTTCTCCTTCAGCATAGTTATTTACTGCAGTTGTAATAGTTTCTGACTGCTTCAGGCTCCCGCATTAGCAGAAATAAACAGCCAAGTCATGGTTTGGCATAAGGTTCAATGTCCTGTGTGTCAGCCGCAGAGTTGGGAAAAAACATCTAAGCAATGGAGATTTAGGTCCCTTATTACACTGAATAGGAAAGTGATTTACTCTCTCACAGAGTGTTGTCCATGGGTTTTTCTCCATGAATTACAGCTGCCTGAAAAATTTCTACCAAAACCTTCAGCATCTAAAACTACTTCTTGCCACAAGTGCACTTCTCCCCTTGCAAATTTTGCAGTCTGTGTAATGAAAACCTGGGTGAGGGCAAAATAACCACAGAATCTTTTCTTTGTGAAAGCAAAGCTTTTCAGCCCTCGTTGACATCTCTTCCTTTCAAACAAAGTCATGTTCCCACCCAGCCAGAGAGGTTCAAGTACAGGACGGAGGTCAAGGGGAAGACCTTGCTCTTCAATTTGTTCATGTGGTGAAGACAAATCTAAATTATCTCCAATTAAGTCAGCAAAATGGCATCCTCAACCCAAAAACTCAATGCTAATACACAAATTCCAGCTTTTGAATCCAAGTATTTAATGGGTAAGAGCTGGCTCAGTATCTCCCCTGCAAGATACATTTCCCTGTGTGCATTTAGGACCGTTCCAAGCAAACATCTCACTCCAGGCCTGGGAGGGAATAGTAAAGCAAATTGGTGCTCTTGTAACCAGCTGTACTCCTAAGTACAGCTATGAGCATCTGATAAATCTTTTAAAGTGCATGTTTACAATGGACTTTATTCTTTTTACTGTTCTATACATATGAGCCCTCTGAGCAAAATAACGGATCCTCTGACACTTAGAAGAAGCCACTGCCACATCGGCTGCCCACAGTGAAATAATTTATATTGTTATTTCCCCATCCAAATTACAAGCACTGTAAAGAAGCCTCAGAAATTCAGAGTAATCAGTGTTTTGACAGCACAGATCCTGCAGCTGCCAGGGGGGTGGAAGACCGCCCCCCTTTCAACAGAGTTTTTCCAACCCAAAGACTGCAAAAAAACCCACAAAAATTGGTCCCTGAGTG
This sequence comes from Patagioenas fasciata, assembly GCF_037038585.1. Classification (NCBI taxonomy): domain Eukaryota; kingdom Metazoa; phylum Chordata; class Aves; order Columbiformes; family Columbidae; genus Patagioenas; species Patagioenas fasciata. The sequence goes on from NC_092539.1 coordinate 8,014,102, forward strand.
TTTTCTACCAATTTTTCTCTTGTTATTTTCTTCAGTGGTTAATGGAAAGTGAGGACAAGCGGAAATCATTTAAAAATGATCTTTCAGGCCTCTCCATGGGTTTATTGCCAGGACCTGTTTAGAGGACCATAAAGCTGTAAGGGGCCTATAACTTCAGTGTATAGTCCACAAGCTCCTTAGGAAAATGAAGAGCCTTTACATTCACACACTGTTTTGCCATCTCTCCCTCTCCTTACAAACACACCCACACGTGTGGGGGAACCACCGGAGCCACTAATTGAATTCACTCTTGTGAAAGCATTAACAAATTGTAAGTGACCTTTTATACAAATTTCAAAGTCAAGAATCCACCACTAACTGCACATCCCTCTTCTGCCATTCACCCTTATGCAAAACCCACAAACAATTAGAAGAAATAACCAAGAGCACAGCGGCCCTCTTTCCTAATTAGCTGCAGGAGGCGATGCTGGGGAGTGTGGCTAAGTGCTTCAATTACCTCGGCCCTCCTCGCTGCCCTCGTTAGTACAGACAGGTCCACCAGCCAAAGGGGAACAATTAAGGCAAGGCAGAGCCGGGCAGTTTGCGGGGCGATGCTGGGGCCGTGCTGGCTCTCGCACCAGGGCCAAAGCTGTAATCACGCCCCAGATTCCTGCTGGGCTACACAGAGACAAATTAGTGGTGGATAGATTGCTAGCTCCAACCCATCAGTAACGAGGGAGGAAGGGAGACAATATAGCAGTCCAAGGGAGCTGTAATCAGAGCTTTCCTGTGCTATCAGCCCCCTTGCAGGGCAGAGGGAGCTGAGCACTAATGTCTCACTGCTGCCTGCATCAGTGGTACCCCAAAGCCCTGAGGCAGCATCACAGACCCTGAGCAGCATCACAGACCCCAGCTTGTGCTTTATTTGCTGAAGATAATCTGTACCAGCTGCACCGAGGAGCCCCATGCTCCAGAGATGCTGGAGACCAAACCAGTTCCCAATAAGAAACCAACCTGAGCTGGTTTGGCTCACCCGGCTGCGAGCCAGGGGAAGATCTCTGTATGGACACCACTACCCCAGGGCAAATCCTTCCCATCATGAAGTACATAACAAAGGAATACAAGGTGGTGACTCCTGCAGCTGTGGACCCCAAAGAGATATCTTGGCTGTGCAGCAAAAGCACATTGTCTTAAATGGAAGGACACCAGCAAGGACCAAACCTCACTGAAACCTCATTAACCTTTCAAGAAAGGGTTAAAGTTTCAGGATAGCCAGTAGTGTTTTAACAGAGGTTTACTATCACAACAGAAAAAAAATATCAGTTATAAGATTAATCTGTTGCATAAGCATCCCTTGCAGGACCAGATCCTGTTGCCACTAAGCTGCCATTGAAATCGGAGCAGTGTTTTTGATGCAGCCCAAAGAGCTGCGCAGCTGCCAGAGCCCATCCTGAGCTCTGCAGGCACCGTCCACACTGCCCAGGGGGACACCCAGAAAATTCAAGGGCTCAAGTTTATGCTAAAATATTTACAAGTCCCTTTGCTTTCAAATAATGTAAGAAAAACATGATCACAAGTCAAGTTTTTATCCTTTTACAACACAACTTAGCAATCAAATTGACTGTACCTTTTAAGCTGCTATAAACCCCCTTCCTGAGCAAAGTCCTTTGTATCCGCTGTTGCCAAGTATCTTTTTTCCAGTTGATAGATACACCTTTGAAAATAAGTTTGAGGGGAGACTGACAACCTTGAAACCTCGAGAGCAGCGTGCCATTGACGGGTGCCGCTCCCCGAGCTGAGTATTATAGATGGATTTTAATTTCATTTTAACAAAATAGCTGTCTCCAGTGGAAGAAGCATCAAGAGCTAAATGAGGACCCATCTTGAGCTGAAGCACGTTGAACAGACCTCAGCACTGTCATTGATTTTCTGGGAAGAAAAAAACCGCCTCTGGCTACTAAACCAAATTAGTAGTCACTGATGACCAATTATTTTGCCCCACTGTGAACGGAAAGGCGTACTAAAATTCCAGTTTGTCAGACCCAAGGCTCTCTTCTCAAACACCTTTCAACAAGCGTGTACCAAAAGTCCCTCAGATGGTTCTGACGCCTTCCTGTTTTCGGCAACTTCTTCTCCAAAGTTTTAATGAGCTGCTGCTCTGACGACGGCCTGCCACAAAGTGAGCCCTTCCCAGCGCCGTAGAGCACTATTTGGCAGGGCACAAATCACAGCTGTCAGGATTTATACACACATACACAAAAAAGTGTCAGCCTAATGTTTGCAAATTATAATTACCATTTCTCTTGCATGTCCCTGGTGCCTTCATTTTAGATAAATCCCAGCTCTGAGGTATCAGCTGCAAAGCACTGAAGGCTCATATTGAATAGAATAGATTTAACTAGTTTGTAGCTCATTTAAGGCCTACACCGTTTTATTTTAATATTGTTAATACTTTATTATACTTTTTAAACATTGTTTTCACAGTAAAATAGCCTATTAGGAGGCTGCAGCTTCTTTTCCAAGAGATTTCTGGCAGACTAGCATACCACATTGTATAACCAAGTTAGCAGGCGCTTGTCATTTCAGTTGAAAATAGGTCTGTACCCTGACTCCTGAAAGTAAATTAGAGAGAGATTCTATTAAAGAGACAGAAACTGTTTCAGGGATAATAGTTTTGAAAACGTGTACAGATAAATTTTAAAATATTTAGGAAATGTCAACATTAGAACTGGTTCCAACTATTTGACTATAAAAGGAAGCATCTGATTATTTTTTTCCACAATTATAAATAATTTGTTGTATACTATTCAGAACTTCTTTCGTTTTCCTTTTTGTGGCAGGGTGCTTGTGCCAAAACAAGGAGATCTGAGTTACTCCGAACGAGATGGATTTTAATCCACAATAAGCATTTTCAGGGGATGCTGCCCCTCACTGCATCCACAATTACAGCAAAATCCTCCCAGTTCAGAGGGGTGACATCTGGGCAGGGTGACAAAACACACAAGCTATTCAACCCTGTCCTTAAGTAACACTAAGGCGAGAGGACGTTTTCCCAAAGACCAGCTGCAGATCAGAAATACAGCTGCACTGCCAAAGCAGCGCCAGTACCAGGGCCAAAATACCGCATCCACTCCAACGAGATCAGCGTTTGACCTACAGAGAAAAGCCTGCCTTGCTGAAATTTCTCTGGTCATCTTAGTCAAAGAAATGTGTTACCTGATACCTCCTACTCTTGCCCGGTTTCTCAGTATTTCTTCTCAAAGGAGGCAGGAAAAGCCAGACGAAGCCTCACATCCTGCAGCCCCATCAGAGCTTACGTGCATAACTCTGCACATGAGTCATTCCCACCAGTTTCGAAGAAGCGGTTCACGCATGTATCATTCCAGGCATGATTCTATACTTTGCTGGATCAGGACTTAAATGCGATTAATCACACGGCAGGGAAGGATCTCTGAAGAGCATCAACCCAAATGTGTCCTTTCAAGCATTTACTTATAAGCCAGCTGTGGGCTAATCAGTCACCAACTGGCTGGTCCACTGGAGATGGTAAAAGTCACCTCCGTAGAGATGTGAAAACACATTCAGCTACCACAAAAATCAATAATCAAGCACCACACACAAAAGCTCAGTGTTATTCCTGCATCCCTCCCTGCTATTCCTGCACACCAGGAAGCTCCTGCCTTGGAGAGCAAAGGGACAGGCCAAGAAAAACACCATGCACTTGTGCTAGGGCTACCAAAATTTACACCATGCAATGAGATTGGAGACCCACCCAGACAATACACACTCAGCCACAGGTTTGCTGCATATTTTTATTACCCTTCATAAATATTTTGCCCTGCTCTGATCAGTACGAGATGCCAAACTGGAAAGGAAGGAGGGCAGATAAGAGGGGACGAAGGGTAAATGCCGGTGTCCCCTTTGGCACAGGGTGTCTCCAGACAATGGTCTGAAGCTGCACAGCTGATTTGTAAGCCAAGCCTTGAAAAGCCCTGCAGCATGTGATCTATGAAACAGGAGGTCTGCAGAAGGATGTCTCCTCTGATATGAATGCCCCCTTGGGATGTATATTGCTGGATCGCACATCTAGCATCATTAGAAAACACGACCATAGATTAGGCTGTTTTGAAGCATGCGGTGTGCAATAATTAAGTAATAAAAGTCACCACAGGGGTGAAGGAACAAGAAACAGAAGAGTTACTATTTGCATACGCGCTGCTCACACCCTCCGTGATTGTCAAAGATTCTCCAGGCTGCTAAAAGCTGGCTGCTACCGATTTTGGACCCGCTCCTGCCAAAAGCCACAAAACCCAGCTCGCTTCATGGCACATGGGCACTCCCTGCAGAAAAACACCTTCTGGTGGAGCTGGTGGCCCAGAAGCAGCCCAGCAGTCCCCAAGGTCTTGCAGTTGGTTCAGACAGGCAGGGAGAGCTCTGCCTTTTTGGTGTGGGAGCTGCAGCTGAAGGCAGCACAGGCTACAGGTGGGAGCAGAGCTGTGGCTGTGGCTCCACGCTGTCACCAGTTGCTGCTGAGATAGGGAAAAATCCCTCCCCAGCAAGAGGTACAAGGACTAATAGAACTTAAGCTTGATGTTCTCCATCACCTTCAAGTGTCTGCTTCTGAGGGTAAAGAGCAGCAGCACAACCACAGCAATAAGTGATATGCTGTTCTCAAGGTGAGAATCCTGCTGCTGCCACTGCCAGGTTTGCTCCCACAGTGGCTGATGAAGTTAAAGTATCTCACTTGCATGGAGCAATTTCAGGCTGCTGCTCTGCCACAAGCTGGTCAGGTCAACACCAGCTCAGAGCAGCTGAACAGGACACTGGCCAACAAGCAGCTGCCTTTTATTTTTCTCTCTCTTTACCTTCAGGTCTGTGCAGCTGAGGCACTAGACCCAGGCTCAGCAGTTCAGCTCCCATCATTGCTGCCGACACCTCACCATCTGTATCGAGTCTGGTTTTATCCCTATTCAGACTGCTTAGAACACCACTTAGTCCTCTCACCCAAACCATCATTGCATCTGCTTGCATCTTTTGATGTACCACAGCAGTGATACGTTAATAGCAAAAGCAGTTTTATTTTGGCAAAACACACTTTGCACCCAGCAGCTCTTCCCAGGCAGCTGCCATGGGCTGTGGCAGCCTGGATGGGACTGAGCTCCAGGGTGGCAATGCAAAGCCTTTCTTAGTGCAAGGACTTACTCATGCTCTCATCAATCACCTCTTCCAAACAACAGACCACAGGGAGGTAAATAGAGGCATTAGCCCTGGAGGTTATATTGTTTTCTTTTCAATGTTTTCCAGGCCTCCCACTCCCATTTTTGACATCCTCCAACACAGATACAAGGAGCTGTGGATGGAGCAGCAGAGAGCACTGACAGTAGCCCAGCGAGTGGAAACTAAAAAGGTGATAATACTCCAGCACAGTGCTGCTACCAGGCAGAAACTCCCACTGTCCCACCCCACAACAGAGGCTTCTCCCACTTGGGAAACCACCCTCCCTGACCACTAGAAAGCCGGTGAAGCCTCACAAAGCTCAGCTGCTTCCCAGCCAAGATGAGCCTGACTCCAGCTAGAGCATGTCTTGGGGAGCGATGCTGTGGGAGTGAGCACTAGCTGTGCATATTACAATGTGTGTATCTGAGAGTGCTCTGGAGACGAAAAGGAAGGGTTGGTTGGTTGGGTCATTTTTAAGTATTTTTGTATCTAGAGATATATACAGGAGCTAAGCAAACTTTTGCAGGTGCTTTGGCCAAGGCCTTTCAAAGGCTTAAACACCTTGTCCCACAGAGATACTTTTCTGACCATCACTAAGCACCTGTCTGCTCCAATATGCCTCTGGTCACAGTTAAATTCCTGATTTCAGCTAAAACAGAGGCTTTGGTTGTCTTTACATCACCACAATACTAAAAGCCCTTTCTGTAACAAAGAATTACATTTCAAATTATCTGGTATTTATGTCATCCCCGTGGCAAAAGCCCTGCAGACTGTGCTTTGAACAGCATCAGCTCTGCTCAGGTTGCCTGTGACAGTGGACAAAACAACAGAGCAGCCAACAAGCATTGGCAGCTGTTGGAGTGCAACGCTGTGCTGTTATACCAATATTGTAATAACATTTAAAAGGAGCCAATGACTGTTTTATTAGTTAATGGCTCAAAGAAGAGTCATGCTGATATGGTAATGACCAATTTCAATGGGCTTGCTATCATCACAAACTATGCTTTATAGTTGAAGTACAAGAATACAGTGTTCTTAATTAGCAGCTACTGTATGAATACACAAGCCTAGGATGTTGGAAAGTACATCCCTACCTTATCTATTAACAACTGGTAGTTTTAATCACTAAGTTCCCTCCATCAAGCTCCTGAAACCTCCAGCCACCAATTACTGAGTTAGGCAGCACAAACCCACATTCTGGACCACAGAGCAGACAGATTCCCCAGGGTTTCACACAGTGGCCAAAACATTCCCCAGGTACCTGCACAGGCTTGTGCTGGGACTATCAAGCACCACAAGCTGCAATTAATCAGGACCATAACACACACAGGACAGCCAGGAAACCACCCCATGGCAGGGGTTGGTGGAAGTGACTTTCCCAGCTGGTGACGAGCAGTTTGGAGGACAGGGCTTCCTGCAGGCAGTGCTCATGTCCCTGGGATGCTGTATAAAACTTGTCCTGAGAGCTGGCAGCTGCTCATGTTTTCCTCACCAGTGTTTTCATCAGTGTTAGCCACATGGATATGAAAAACTACCCAGATCAGTCGCTTATGATCATCAGCCCAAAATGACTTTGCATCTTGTTCATCCCAATATCCCAACATAGCATGACACCAACCAGATGGATGCAGCTGTGCAGCTCTTTCAGACCATTCTTCTTTACCTTCAGTTACAGATAGACAAACCACGTGAAACTCGCACAACACTTCTGCGAAAAAACCCACAACCCACCAAGGAGGAGTCCTTCTGGCACCTGCCCCACTTGGAGAAGGTATGGAGCACTTGATTGAACTCAAGGACATCCTCTAACCTTGTCCACATGCCCTGATAACACCCTTAACACGCGACAAAGGTAGACATGATGCTCTTGCCTCTGAGACCCAGACCCTAAAATACTCCCATGCTGGATGTATTGAAACTTTAGTCCCTTTTGGACTTCCAGATGGGATGATTTTTGCAGCCTTAAGCCCTGGAAGATAGGCAGCAATTGCCCAGACAAGGACCTAATGACTCGTTTTCTAACTTGTGTGCACTTTCACAAGCTTCATCAGATGAGAACCCTTTTCTGTATCTCCCTGTTAGTATCAGGGTGGCCTCTGTTCTCTGCTGGTGTCCCCACAACCATCCTACATGAGCAGGACTATCAAACCTGCATTTTGGTAACCTGCCATTTTACCAGCTCTCACCATAACTAATTCAAGCTACGCCACCCCGTAACTAGAGATTTCCAGAAAGTCTGTACTCTTAATACCTCTCTAAACTACCTGATTGACAATATTCACCCTGAGACTGAGCAAAGGGTCTGGCCAGGTTACAGACATGCATGACACTTCCTTTAATTGATCCAAATAAGAGCCAAGGTGAAGATTTCTTGTTCCAGCATTGGGATCAGAACCATCTCCCTGAATTCATGTACTCATGCTGCTGCGCTCTGGGGTACTTGTTTGAATTCCATTGGCTTTGTTTGTGGTGTAAATTACAGGGACACTTCAAGTGAAGAGCTAGGGGGCATTTTAGAAAAGAAGGGAACAGAGCTGGGCAAGGGGAATGGAAAGGAGACACCAAAAAGTCTGAAAGGACTGAAACTCTGCAGGGAGTTTACGTGGCCAATATCATATCTGGCATTGATAGATACCACTGCAAAGGGCCCCTCAGCCCTCCACCCAGTCCTTGTTCTGATGGGTTGGGGTTTTTTTTGCCATGCTGTTGGTTTCTAACCACAGTTTAAAACAAGTACGAAGCCTTGCGACTTCCTGAAGCTAATTTACTTGTGCAAGTTGTAGAGTTTCAAACAAGAAATGTATTTTGCTCCACCTTGATATATTCCTCTTATGTCCTGTCTAAGACTGTCCGATTAGCATATGTCAGTAATCATTTATCCCTGCTGCCTGTCAGCACAGAGCTGCTGCTGCGGCTAGTGTCAGGTAAAGAACATGACCGATCGCTGTTAAACAGATTGTGTAAGTCACACGAGATACTGGGGCAAGGCTCCTCTTTAGAGCTCCTCTCACCCCAGACCTTGCCATCACTATTCATTTTTCAGCCTGTGTTTTCCTTCATGCTTTCCCTCCCTGACTGTGTTTGGGTTCCTCCCCCAGCCACAGATTTCAAACCTATGGGTCTTCTCTCTACCTTTCTCCTCCTTCTCCCATTCCTTCCCATGAGAAGCATCCAGGGGAGGAGGAACAGCTCATTTTGCACAGCCTCTGCAGATTTTTTTGTGCTCCTTTCTCACTACGTTAACCTGGAAGGTTTGCAGATCTAGCAGCCACGGCCCATATTGGAACTTGGAACAGGAAATTAATGGCTCAGTTGAGTTGCAACACATGGTTGAGTTCTCTTCAACATCCATAAATGTCTACCCAGTTCAAATCAGTAACAACCCAGAGAAAGTTTATGGTTTCCAAAGACACTTGGTACCCTCCAAACTTTAACCATCTCTGTAAAATTGGGTTCTACATTGTTGGTGATGGAATGGCCTTCAAGGACAAGCTGGCCTAACCCTTCAGCCAAACCCAGGGACTCCAGGGGTCACTCTCAATGCTTCTTTCACAAAGGTGAACAATAGAGAGCAGTGCTCCAAACAGGTAAGGGAGCTTGTTCTTGCAGTGTTTCTGTCCTCATTAAACCGCTTTCTTAGACTCTTCTATTCTCTGGCTACTACACAGGTTGCTCATGACCTGGGAACAACTTCAGATTCTGAGAGCCCATTGCCCTGACCACAGCCCTACTTTGGACTATTTTTCCATGTGACCTGTGGCTGGTGCAGAGGTGTGACATGTCCTCAAGCCACTCATCATCCTTCTTGTCACTCAGTTGCTGCCTGTCATCTCCATATTGTGATATATTTGATAGTCACAACACAAACCAGTAAGTCAACGCTGACCACTCCACAATAGATTCCCAGGGCTCTGTCAAGTCAGACTAGGAGGATTCTGGTAGCAACACCTCACACTTTGATGTAGGACAGAATTCACCTGTGTGTCAAAATAGCCTCATGTACCATGTGTCACTGACACACACCAGGGTTTTTCCTTTGCTCATTAGAGAATTTCAACTCATACAGACATTCAAGGTGGCTTTCCTAGGAGAAGAGTCTTGTTTACTTGACCAAACAAGGAGAGGAAAGAAAATGCAGCAACTTTGGACAACACTTTTGTCAACATGCACTGCCTTCCCGAGCAGATGAAAAGAGCTGCGCTCAATGCGCGATATGAATAAGCGATAAGCAATTGACGAGCGAGTGTTCGGGTACCTTGGCAAAAGACTTAATTTGCAACCTGGCACAAAATCAAAGGCTCTGTCAACGGCTGAGCGGCTCTCCCGCGTGTGCCTCGCGTTACCTGGGAAAGCTCTGTCAGGTAAACTTCCACTGAAAGTAATTAGAGGAATCCCCACTGTATAAACTTTGCAGCAAAATTCTGGGCTCCAGAATTTGATTCTCACCAGGGATCCGATATCTGCTCAAAGCCTGATCCTTCATCAGAATTAACCGTTGAGTTTTAACACATACACACAAAAATGTTCCACATTTTTTTTTAATGCCTTACCTCTATTTTTGTCTGAAGAGCTGAACTGACAAGCACAGCTCGTGTAATCTTGCAACTGTTGTCTTGTCTGAAAAGCCACAGATTCTGCTTAAATAACCTGGGCTTGATATGTGCAGCATGTGGTGGGCTGGCTTTTCAGATACCGTGTTTACCCTGCCAGGTTTGAGGGCAGCAAAACTTAATGAAGTTGGAGTGTAATAGAACTTGTCTCCTGGAGCCTAAATCATGCTTAAATAAAAAAAAACAATGAGTTCAAGAGCTTTCTGTCATCACAGGGCCAGATCAAACGTCCCTTCAGCTGGGATTTTGGCTCACCTGATGGCTGTTCAATGTCCACCATGAACTGATGGGTCCCAGCCCAGCAGTGACAATCAGTGGCCTTCAGTGCTAACCAGCCTATAACAGGCACAATGCAAAAAGAAAATACAACACTCTGCAGGGTTCCAGGTGGGCAGCAGAGACCCCGCTACCCTGAGCGCATCCCCTGCACATCTCCACTGGGACCACAGCAGAGATGTCACCTCACACGCCACAGCCATTCTGTGACCAAACAGACTCCGAGTCCCAGTCACTACATTTTCTTGCAGATTCTCCATGTTTTCTTGTTTTGCCTAAATAGCTTAAATCACAGCAAAGCACTTCCATGATCCAGCCTTTCCCAGTATCCCTTTGCACATGTCCTGGACACTCAACCTCTCCATCACACCCTAATGCTGCCCTCTGCCATGCTCAGCCCCTTCCTCATGCCTCCTTCAGAAACACGGTAACTCAGCATTTCTCTGCCATTTTCATTGCTCTCCGACATCTCCTCAATCACACCATAAAACACCACCCCTCCCTGTGCAACTCTCCAGCCTGGACCATCTCCAGGGCAGGTTCCACCTGCATCCAAGTCACGCTGCCCAAAGGCAGCACAAACAATTGTTGGCAACCCATGTTCATTTCTGTTATGGAGATATTCACCCATGGAGGAACAAGTTTGGGGTACTTCCAGCCACACAGCTTGCAGCAGAGTAAAACCACACACACTGTGTTGGGTTACGGGTGAACATCTTCCATTGCTTTTGGTGCTACCTACTGTTTTGTACACAACTCCACAGAAGTGCTTTTAAGTGGACTTGAGGTTCCACTCATGGACCTATTCTGCCTTCTGCAGAGATGCTGTTTACAAACTGACAACTCAGTTTGACGTAAACCTCTTGGCTGGCATGAAAAGGATCAGGATTCAAAGCTCAGAAGTGCTTGAGGTCGGTACAAGAGCTGCCAGTTCTGGTCTGACCCCAGGACATCTGCCAAAGGGACACGTGCTGGGTTACAGCTCCAGTGGGTTAATTCTCCTTTAGTCACACTATTACCAGGCCAAATGACCAGTGAACTCCAGCAAACATCTGCAGCCCTTATTTTCAGGAAGCTAAAGAAAATCCCAGATCTCCTTGGGGCATTAAACACTGCAGCAAAAAATTGCCGAGCACTTTTTGAAACCTTCCTGGTCTGAAACAAATAAAGACCATTCAGCCTGGACTCCCTTGCCCTGCAATTCCAGACATTCTTGGAATTAGAAAAGTGGGAAGAGAAAAATCAACCCCATTCATTAAACCAGTTAAGTGCGCTACTGCCGGGAAAAGCCACAGTATTTGTAACCCTAATAATCCAACGCACACCTCTGAGCGCAGCTCATCTTGGACAGAATAACGTCTGTTTTAAAAATACCTGCCTCTCTCTAACTTGTCATGGCATTTGTTGACAACCCTATTGAAAGCCGCTCTCAATGCAGCTGTGAAGGATCTTTCAGCACCTCTTTCTCTTTCCTAGACAGTTTTTGAAAGGGAGAGGAGGAAAACACAAAAAAAGCACCATCAATACAGGGGGAAAAAGGCATCAGCAGCCAACATCGGCTGATGAAGCGCCTCACCTGGGCCCCCAGCGCACCGCCTCCAATTAAATCAAAATGGTTTGTTTTTAATGGTCTTTTACACTGACAAGTGGGCTATCATTCCAGGCCTAGAGAGCTGTCAGGGAGCCGAGGCAAATCCTTCGTTGATAATGCCCAATGCTTCCAATTAGGAGCCGAGGCCGCTCCTGGCGCACTAACGATTCCCCAGCCTCCCCCAAGGCCCCTTCGGCTCCGGCTGTTTCGTCTTCCCTCTTCCTCCGCCGCAAATTACTGACACAAAACGGAGGCGCCCCGGTGCCTCCTCACCACGCCGGGCCCCGGCCCTGTTGGATTTAATGAGGCGATGGAAGTTTTTTGCAGATCTTTCGCTAAATTCTTTTCTTGTTTGACAGCTGCTTGAGTGTTGACCTTATAAAAGATTTAGTGTTTCTCATTATTTTCTGTCAAGCTTTACAAGTGATAGCTTCACGGAAATCATTTGCATCTCGATGCGCGCGCGCGTGTGGTTTTTGTCTGTACGGGGATGCTCGGTGCAGTGCACGTCGGTGTGTACACTCTACCCTTCTCCCGTATTGTGTATTTTATTCCCTCCTAACCACCAAAAAAAATATCTACAAACATTACGCTATTGTTTTGGGGAAAAAAAAAAGAAGGAGAGGACTTAAAAGGCCCAGGAGTTGTTAGACTCCTGTAAATGAGGAAGGTTTTGAAAAAGGAATAGAGATTGGTTTCCTGTAAAGAGAGCTCAAGAAAGTGTTTTGTCACCCGCTAAAAAGGTTCGATCAAATGGATGATGGAAAAAACAGGCTGAGGCAAGGGGATGTTTAGTTGTTAAAGTGGAAAATCACACAGGGCTGGGAAGCTGCCTTGGAGCAGGCACAGACATATCCCAACAGCCAAGCATGGATCCTTCAGGGCAGGAGGAGAACCTGGTGCTGTTTAAGATAATACTTGCTTCAGCCTGTGTCATGGGTTCACTCTCAACACCTCCCACAAACCATTTAATCCAGCTATATCAATTAAAACTTCCATCCCAGGGTCACTCTCCTTTACCTTCGCCCCAGAGCTGAGCCTGCCCAGCAACTACAGCACACAGACCCCAGCACCCACCTCAATGGCAAGAGCACCCACAAAACCCCAGCTCTGCAGCCAGTCTGTATCAGCTCAGCCTTCCCTGTCCCACATGTGATTTATTAACCCTCCCTTAACAGACCTGCTTCTGCTTGCAACATGCACATGGTTATATTAATGCTTGCCAAGTGATCATTTATAGTCCTCTAATTTAAAACATTACAATAACTGAGAAACCCAAATGAAAATAACCCCAAGATATATATTTAGGTTTCAGGAATGATGAGGATTTAAATTGCCCCTCTAATTCTTTGAAGCCAGGGCTGACATCATTACAATATCTCAGCTGCAATTGTCCTGCAGGTTTTAATTTGCCAATAACAAATACAGAGAACAACAGGAAAACATTGCTTCTAATCAGCAGCTGAAAACCATTGCAGATCCACCACCCTGCCAAAAAAACCACCAAGTTTGTGCCTCCAAAGCATACTCCTGTCCTGCTACAGCCAGTGCTCCAAATCCATGGTTCAGACAAAATCCTGGCATAACAGCTCCTAACCACATCAGAGTAATGGTGGAATCATCAGCTGTCTCTAGAGGAAGTACCTTTGGGTTCATCATTTAAAATATGAATTAGAAGAATCAGAGATGAGAATTCATCACTGGCATTGACTTTTCAACACCAGTCTCTGTCATAATAAGACCTTTGACCCAAGGACACCCTTATCTTGACTCTAATTACTAGCCTGGGACTAATCCATAGTTCTCAACTGTCCCTCATTATGAGAGGGTGTCTCATTTTTTAAAACAGCACTTGTCCCCTGTCCTACACCTGGTGCTTCCCACTTACTCATGCTGAGGGCAGAACCTGGCATCCCTCACAACTTTGTCAAGGCTCTGCTAATTTTAATTACTGCCAGTTGTAGCTCAGTGTGACTGTTCTCACCTGAGAGCTTTGTTCCAAGACCAGAGTGAAAAGAATGCTGCTTCCTCCCCTGTGGCTTCAAGCCCATCCCAAACAGAAATTTCCCTCTTGCCCAGTCCCTGGTGGGCAGGAAACATGTTGGGGAAGGCAGAGGAACTTCAAGAGAAGCAACTCTTTACCTCCAGGCACTGGATTTTTCTAGCAAACCCAGCTCTGAGGGGAAAAGCTCCTACATCTTTAATGGGAGGCTGGAGTTGGCCTGGCTGGGGATTGTCCCTGCCAGCTCCCGGGGTGCCCACCTCCTGCAGCAGCCCTTGGTGGTGCCTTCCCCACCTTCCCTTCCCAGAGCAGGGTTATGTCACTGCTGCTGCTTGAGAGAAAGCAAAAACATCCAGAAACAACTGTCTGAAGTTAGGCTCTCAAATGCATATTTAAGTACCTGAATGCCTTCCTCCAGAGAGGGGGAATAGCTAAATACGCTTTGTTTGTCTTGATTAATGAGATCACTAGCAAGCTTTTCAGGGCAAAGACTGCTGTATATTTTTACATATGCAAAACCTGACATCCAGCCAGCCTGAGCAGGGTGGGGGAAGCAGCAGGCGGCTCAGCACAGCTACACAAGGCAGATGGATGGCACAAGGAATTGTGTCGGAGCAGGTAAAGCCCATGGCCCCCCGTGGTGACCCCACTCCATACATGAAGACACCCATCTCAGTAACTCAGCATCCACTGCATAGATTTGCTGCATGTAGCTGTGTGCTCACCCCAAAAGGCCCTGGGACCTTTCTCCCCAAGGCAATTTCCCCTTTGTTTATTTGTCATGGGCATTTTTTCATTCCCTTCCCACCTCAAAGGAGATTCCTGGTGGAGGCTGCTTAGGCAGGTCATAACAAGTCCCTGACCCCAACAGGGGCTTCCCTGGGAGCTCTGAGCCTGTCCTGGCCCCTGCAGTGAATCACACAAGTCCTTTGTTGCAGGAACCAAGAAACGTTTATTTTAGGGTCCACCTTAAGGCATACCAGGGTTTTAAAACATTAGACAACCAACACACCATAGTAAGACTACAGGATCTTGTTACTAAAGTCCTCATTTTAAACAAGTGAAGTGTTTAACTTCAGCTGGAACAACATTTTCCAAACAGGCAAAAACCCTCGTGCTAATCTGCAGTTTCTTTCCTGTTTGTGCTACAACCTATTTTCTTTGGCTGGCTGCTCACTGTAACCAATTGTCTATGTGCTCCTTTCATTATAGGTTGGGCCTCACCTCAGTACTCTTCCAGGTCGTGATGCTCGTAAAAAGGCATCCAGTGCCTCCCATTGAAAAGTGCCTGCGAGATACGGTCCCTTCCCCAGAGCATCCACACAGCAAGGACCACAGCCCTGTGCTAGACACCATAACCTTTAGATCCTGCAATAGCCATAGGTAATAGGATTTCTTTCTGGTTTTAAAAAGTTATGCTAATGCAGATATAGCAAAATTAATCATAAATACGAGAGGAATTATTCTGTCTTGGCCTGTTCATTGTCTCGTGTAAGATGCACAACACCTTACTCAGCCTAATCACCACAATTCTCATCATGCTCAAGGTAACATCACACACTAGGAACAGAACAGTGTTTGCACCAGTGCAGCC
This sequence comes from Patagioenas fasciata, assembly GCF_037038585.1. NCBI lineage: Eukaryota > Metazoa > Chordata > Aves > Columbiformes > Columbidae > Patagioenas > Patagioenas fasciata. The sequence continues at coordinate 8,029,371 of NC_092539.1, forward strand.
CCAGAGAGGAAGAACAACATTCTCCTTCACTACCTGTTCTGAACAAACATGTTAAATGCAACCATATCCCAGTCGATATCAAGTCTGTAATATCTCGTAATCCATCAACCCTTATCATTTCTTTGCCAAATAAGCTTCCCACCACTGCCTGATTCAGCAAAGCCCTTGCCTGTGTGAAGGCATCCAAACACCTGCATTAGGTGCTCTGCCAAACAGAGGCCTCACCACAGACCGATGCCTTTGCTTGAAGATGGCCCCAGCCAGCCCCACGCTCACCCTCCAACAGCTGCTGGTACCTGGTATCCCCACAGTTGAGCATCTCCAAGGAGTTGCTAAACAAACTCAAATTCTACCAACACCAACTCAACGTCACAGCAGCCAAACACCAGCCTGGTCTCCAACAGGTGCCAACAGAGTCTCAGAGAGGTACCAATACATTTAACCTCCATTTAACACTAGGAAGCCAGGTTGAGCTCAGGGCTTGTCCCCTACCAGATTTCCAGCCAAACTTTTAAACCCCAACCTCAAAGAGCAGAGTCCTTCATAACATTAAACTGCATTGCTCAAGACACAAAAAGAAAGTAAACTGCAAGGGCAGCTTTTCTTACCTCTCACAGAACAAAAAACCCTCCAGCTGCTCTAGCATGTCCCACATTTCATCCTTAGAGGTGGTTTGTGCCTCAGCCTGCCCTTTATATAGGGAAGCAGCTGTAGCAAACTCCACCCTGCCCACACCTGAGCAAAGTGGAGAAAGAAATCACCTGCTCAGCACCAGGGAAATCCTAGTATTGGGTTCCCTCTTTTTAGTACAGGCTTCTAAATAAAACCCATCTCAAATAACTGGGAGGGTAACTGGGAGGGTTTGCCATGCTGGCAGAGGTGGATTATAACTGGAGACCTTTCACATCTCCCCAGAGAGGGAGAAAGCTGGCCCTTAAATGACTTGTCTTGCTAAGAAAGACAGTGTTTACAAGTGTGCGAGAAACCCAGGCATGAGGTTTGCTTTCCCGCCTGGTGGGAACCACATCCAGGACTTGGTCCAGCCACAGCATCTGTGCTCACCTGCAGCAACTGCTCAGGTCCTTGGGGCATGCAGAGGGATGGCAGCGTCTCCAGCGAGTCCCAGGGCTGGCAAACAAACACGGTGTGGAACAAGCCCTTGCAGACCTGCTGGTTCGGGACAGGTCCAAGAAGCCACCAAAGATACCAGAAACCCAAAAAGCAACAGCTGAGTCAAAACCAAATTGTGTTCAGGAGGAGACATTGCTCTGTGGGAATCGTGACCGAAATCCTGGCCAGAGTCGTGCCCCAAATCGCCCAAGTCTTACAGCTCAGACAGGCTGTTCAGAGGGAACGTGGGCACCCACCCCCCGCTGCATCGGCACCCACCGGGTGGGGAAGGCGGGTCCCACCGCCTGGCCCTGCCGAGGGGTGAGCGCTGGAGCCGGCGGGGCGGCCTCGTCCCCACAAAAGGAGCCACCTCGGACTCACCGCGGTCCCGCTGCCCATCGCCCCCAACCCGCGGCCGGGCTCACCGGGGGGCACGGCCAAACCGCAACCCGGGGGTTCCCCTCCGCCCGTCCATCCCGGCGGAGCCCGGTGCGGGTCCCGACCCCCCGCGCAGCCCCATCCGGCGCCGGACGCTCCTTGTCCTGCAGTGACACCCACTGGTAACGGGGATTTTAACGCTGCTGCAGCTTCCCCACAGCCGCGCTCTGCTCCCCCCCGTCACTGCGACTCTCCGGCTGACTGTCCCCCCCACTTTATGCCGTTCCCTCCAACCTCCGTGCACTTCTCTGTACCCAGAAGATACTCATTTCGTTACCAGAGCATCCCACCGAAACCTGACCCTGTCCGTCAGCAGCACCCAGGGAAGTGGGGTGCACGGCAAGTCCCAAAGCTGTCAGAGTCCTAGAGCCAGCCCTGGGGTGCGGCTGGGGCTTGTGAGGCGACTGGAAACAGCTGGCATCAGGGATCTTTCCTTGGCTGGTACGTGTCCATGTATTTGTGAACAGGAACAGCCTATGAAATAGGTTTTAAGGGCAGGCACGCACCGGGAAGGCAGTGTGGGCTGCCCAGAGATCCACAGGATTTCCTACCTGTATTAGCAGCCACACACAAATCACTGGAACCCCACTTGTCCAGTGGTGCAGGGGGACACCACATATGGACAGAATGGGGAACGTTTCCACTTTGAGGAGTCTACTTCTTAAACAACTTAATAATAATAACATTGATAATTCATATTAATTGTCAGCCACGCTGACATAAGAATATGAGTAGCAAGCGACTCTGTAGCTGCTGGGAACTACAAATATGGCCCAGGAGTGATAATCTCTGTCCTCAGGGCCTTGGCTGGGGATGGGACAATGCAGTATCTGCTCAGGGATGAGCATTAGACCCCTCCATGCCCTCACTCCCCCCCCGCCCAGTCTTGCACAGCATCACATAGTGGTTCTGATCTGGAAAGTTCCTTGTGGTTGTTTGAAGGCAGGTGCTTTATTCAACATATGGAAATACAACAGCAGATCCACCAGCCCAAACTTATCCAGGCATCACTGATCCAAATGCTGATTCTAAATCCAGTCCCGGCCCCATTCTGGTCCCAAACACAACCCCAGTGCTGGTCCTGATCCCAGTGCTGAGCTCCATCCCAAACAGGGTACACTGGTTGAACAGGGAGGCTGCCAGGGCTCAAGATCCAGCAGAGTCACACTGCAGGGAGCTGGGAAAACCCATCAGGATCTCTGCCCCATTTCTCACTGGGACGAGTTCCTGCACATCTGTTGCTCTGGTCCAGACGCTTGGCCTGGCTTCACCTTGGGACGCGAATGCTGCAAAACCAACCCTCGGCAGACCAGGACCCTTCAGCCTGGCCCCCAGTTCCTGGCTCTGGGGCAGCATCTCCATGCTGGGAGGGAGCCAGAGCAGAGCAGCAACGGGGATCCTCCACCCAGGAACAAGCAGGACAAGCACCCCCAGCACCGGCCGTACAGACCCCCAGGGTGGGGCCAGGCTGAGGCTGGGGCTGATGCTGATTTTGTCCCCGGACTTGTCCTCTTATAAGGCTCTTTTGTTCCGCTGCCCCGATCCCAGCCGGCCCCGAGCCTGCAGGGCCGAGGGCAGGAGGTGCCGGGGGCCCTGCCTGCGCCGCTGCCCGACAGCTGGCAGCCGGGCTGCCCGGGGGGGCGGGCGGGGGCTTTCCCCTCGTTGATCGCCTCCAAGCTGCCGGCCAAGGGCTGCTTTGGAAGAGGGACAAGATGCAGCTGCCTGGCCGGGAAGAGAGGAAATCGAGTATTTGAGAAATAACCAGCGACATCGTTTTAAAGTGGCGCAGCTTCACGTACCCGGGTGTGGACATCTTCCTCATCTCCGCGGCGAAGGATTTACTCCCAGGAAAAGCCCCTAAATAAACCCTCGAGGAGGCAGGAGCCGGTCTGACCGGAGGAAGGTGGGAGTCCTGCGTTATCCGGTCCCTCTGCAACCAGGGAGATCAAAACCCCGGGACGGGGCGGGAGAGAGGAAACTTGGTGTCTCCAGGAGAAACGGGCAGGGCGGGCAGTCTGGGGCCATCGGGGTTTTATTTAAAACGAGATTGACGGCGAGAAGAATCCGCCTTGAGCCCGGTCCCTTCCCAGTTGCACCAGTAGGTACCGCCGCTGGGAGAGTGGGCAGAGCCGGGCTATGCCCGGTCCCCGCCGCTCCGGCAGCGCTGGGGAGGCGGTTGCCCGGTGGCCCCGCGTCCGCTTGCGCTAAAGGACCTCTATGCTCGTTCACAACCGATTTCGAGGGCATTCAACGAAATTCGCAGCTCTGAAGCTCACCTCGGGCGCAGAGTAGCCGCCTCTGCGCTGGGCTTTGGGGCAGGTTTCGATGCTTTTCCTTTTCTTTCTTATTTTTTATTATTATTATCATTATTATAATTTTCAACGCCCGGCAAAACTTTCCCTGCTCGGGAGGGACTGGTAGATCGGCTAATTGCTTGCGTAGGCGAGCAGAAAGCAGCAACCCCTCGACATCCACCCACCCCGCACCTCCCTCCCGCTAATCACCCCATTACGAGCCCCATCAGCGGGATAATGACAGCAAAAGAGGGCGGAAACCGCCCGGAAAGCGTGAGGATCCGTGCGGCAATTAATTCCCGTTAATCAAGCTGCAAGGTGTCGCCGCCGGGGAGTGACATCCCCCAAGACGCCTCGCGGCCAATGGGCGCGTTCACACGGTGGGGGGGAGGGTGCAGGCGTCCCCGAGCCGGAGTGGCACAAGTTCATTTTTTCCCCCATTTCCCCCCCGGTTCCCCCTCCCCCGCGGAGGACGCAGCGCTCCCGCCGCTGTCCGAGGTGCTGAAGGCGCCACTGACTCCGGAGTGACTCCGGTTCCTCCCCCCGTCGCTGTCCGAGGTGCTGTCGGGGAAGGGGGGGGCACGGCGGCGGCCCTACGGCTGGCCACCCCCTCCGCCCTCCCCTCGCCCTTCCCCATTGATTTCTGGATCATTAAGTGGTTAAGGCGCTGCGAAGCTTCACTATCGATCGCTGCCTCCCCACCTCCGGCTGGGAGCCCCCGGGCTGCCCCCCAGCCCCGCGTCGCCGCGGCTTCGGGCAAGGGTGGGGTGGCCGGGTAAGGAGTCGGGGCCCCTGGTGGAGTTGGGGTCCGTTCCCCCCCGCAATCCACCCCCTTCGCGGCCAAAGTTTGACTCTGCCTCCCTCTCCCCCCCTCTTCTGTCTGTCTGTCTGTGAGTGCAGCTGGGGGCGATGCTGAAGACGGAGCAGCCCTGGATCTAATGTGCGGCGCCTCGGAGAGCCTTGCAGCAATTTTTGCCTGGATCCCAGACTGAACTTTGCTCTCTTTTTTTTTTTTTTTAATATTATCTTTTATTTTTTTTTCCTGTTATTGTTAATTATCATTATCAACCCGCTTCCGCCGCGCCCTCCCCGCCAATGCCCGTGTGAGCGCCGGCACCTCGCGGGGGCCATGGAGGGCTCCACCGGCTTTGGGATCGACTCCATCCTCTCCCACCGAGCCGGCAGCCCGGCCGTGCCCAAGGGGGACCCGCTGGTGGGCGACGGCCGATCCCCGCTGGAGCTGAGCCCCCGCTCGGAGGGCAGCAGCGGGTGCCCCTCGCCCCGCTCGCCGGGCCGCGAGTGCCTGGAAGCGGCGGTGCCGCGGCCGGGCCTGGATGCGCATCTCCAGCCGGGACAGGTCTCGGCTCCCTCCCAGTCCCGCACCGTCACCTCGTCCTTCCTCATCAGAGACATCCTGGCTGACTGCAAACCCCTGGCTGCCTGCGCTCCTTACTCCAGCACCAATGGACCTCACGGCGGGCAGGAGCCGGCGGGCAGGATCCCCACCAAACCTGGAGAGGACTTTAGGGAGAAAATGGAAAAAAACACCAGCAGCTCCTCCTCGGACTCGGAATACAAAGGTAAGAGCCGCTCACCCCGTTGGTCTTTGCAGGGCGACCTGGACCCAAAGCCTCCGGCGGCCCCGAATCCTCCCGGTGCGCCCGGAGCTCGCTGCGGAGACGGCTCCGGCGTGTCCCGGTGATGGGGGGCGGGAGGGTGTCGCGGCACCGATCCCCCCGAAATGACCGCGGGGTCAGCATCAACTTGAGAAAACTTAGGGGTTCGGGGCTCGGTGGGGCTCGGACCGGTGGAAGGTCTTGGGGCGATTGGTGCTTCGCCAAACGCGCCCGGAGGATTCGCTGGGCTGTTTTCCTCAGTGAAGATCCGGCCATTTCGTTCCTGCCTGCGGGGAATGGAGAGAGGAGAACCAGGGAGGGATTTCTGCCTGCGGGGAAAAAAAAAAAGGCAAACAATAATAAAATAATCACGAATTTGCCGGGTAATTCCCCTGCTCCGGTGAGAAACGATCAAGAGAGTTGGCGGGGTTTCATTCGATTTTTATTATTTCAATTACTATTTTAGAGACGGTTTAAAAATGATCACGGCAGACAGGGAGTCCCGGGTCTCATCCGCGGCACCGGCGGGAGCGGGTGGGATGCGGGTGCTGCTCACCCCGGGCCAGGGGGCTCCGGCCTCCCTGGTCCCTTTCAGCCCCTTCCCGGCCTCCCCTGCGACAACCGGGGCGGGGGGAGGACAGGGAGCAGCACAGGAGGGGTTGGGTCGGTCCCCACCATCGGAGCAATTTATCCCGGGTTCCATCGCCCCTGCAAAAACTTTCACCCGGGAAAACTGTTTGCCGGGTGTTGGCGAGGGCAAGGCGAGGGTACCCAGTTGAGGAGAGAAAGGGGATGCTATGGCTCCTGGCGGGACTGCTGGATTTTGAGAGTGGCTGGCAGGAAAAGAGGGGACCGGTCGAGCCCCGTCCCGGCTGCAAATACTCCTTCGGTCCATTCCGAGCCGCCATCCTGAAACCCGGTTCATGGAAGGAAAAGTATTCACCCAAACGAACGAGAGGCTCTGGGCATCGCGGGGGAATTTCGCTCTGAACGAAGGACGGAGCCTCGGGTCGGTGCCGGGGCTGGAAGTGACCCGGAGAAAGGCCGGGATCAGCCCCGCCGTTTTGCAGGGCCGGGATCGAAAACAGCTGCGATTCCCAGCTTGGCGTTTTGTTTTCGCCTCCTACATCCTCCCGCCCCCCGAATTCCTTCAGCTTTTCTCCCCTTCCCCCAAATCGCGAAACAAGCGAGGGAGGAGAAGAAACGCGGGTTCTCCGCATTCCCCTAAGCGGCCGAGCCCGGGCTGGGGGAGCCGATTTTGGGTGGGGGCCGTTACCCCACCGCGCTCGGCTCCTCTCCTGTCCCTGCGATGCGGCAACCACGGCAAAAATGCCGCTTAAATTTGGGGGGAAACATCCCTTAAATCGGGGGAAACCACCACTTAAATCGTGAGGAAAACAGCGCTTAAATGGGGGTGCGGACAGCTTAAATGAGGGGGAAAACATCACTTCAATGGGGTTGAGAACACACTTTAAATGGGTAAAGAACGACAGTTTAAACGAGGGGAAAAACACCACTTCGATGAGGTAGCGGGTGAAAGTCCCTGCTGCGAACACGATCCTTTTTTGGCTACCTTGGAAATGGTCTTTCCTTTGGCAAAACGCGCCTGGTTTATCCCGCAAAGGGGCTGCGGTGCCGGGCCTAACCCGCAGCGGCAGGATCTGGCCCATGCCGAAAAAAAAATAATCTCTATATATTTATATATTATATATAGATATATATAAATACATATGTAATTTTTTACAAAACTACTAATAGCATGGCGAGAGAGCCGGAGCCGGCCGGGGAAGCCGCCGCTAACAAACAGGAACTTTTTAGGAGCCGAGGACCAGTCCGGGGGGCCGGGGCGGGATTTGCCTTTCCCGGGGTGCGGGAGGACAGACCCCGCTTTCCTCCGCGGAAAAACTCGGCACAAACTTTCGGGCCTTTCCCCAGAGGGAACAGGACCGGGACCCCCCGACCTTCCCGGTCCGGATTAGGCCCCTTCCCGGGCGGTGCCGGGGCTGCCGCTTTCCCCGGGAACCGGAGCCCGGTCTCCGTGCTCGGGGCTCGTCCCCGGCTCGGGCTCTGTCTGCTCGGCCAGAGCCGGGATTTCTGGTTGAAGGGTTTCGCTCCCCGGTGGCTCAATTAACCGGATTATTGTCTTGCTACAGAGAGAAATCAGCTCTCGTTCGGCTACAGCCCTGCTAACACCCACCACCAGCAAATTCAACATCAAGCCCCATTAAAAAAAGAAATCAAAAACCAAAAGAAAACCCAAGCGTCGCCGATTCGTATAAACTGACTCTTTTTGCTACATAATCTCCTTCCGGAGGGTGGGAAGGCGACCACAAACACAGATTTTTTTTCCCCACTATATTTTTTCCTGCTCGGATATTTCCCCGTTACCTAATAATATTTAGCGGAGTAAATTGCCGCGTCACTCCGCCGGTGCGGATGGACCGGCCGCGCTAACGAACCGCCTGACTGGCGTTTTGTAAAGATAAATAACAGCATGGAGACGGGTGTGTTGAGCCCCTTCCCCAGTATTTCGTTGTGTGCCTTGGAGAGGGGAGGGTAGTTCCGTGTCCCGGCAGCATCCCCGGGAGGATGGAGGCCTCTCCGCGGAGGAGAAGACGCAGCACCCCCCCGGCGATTTTCCTCTCCAAAAATGTGGGCTCGCAGTTTTCATTTTGGGTTGGTTTTCGTTTGGGTTTAAAAATTTAAAAAAGAGAGAGGAAGGGGAAAGGGAGAAAAAAAAATCCAAGCATCGAGAAAACTGTTTGGTTTTGGGCAATAACCCCAAGGCACGATCCTGCCCCGTGAGAAATGGGGGATACGGGAGATGCGGGGGGTTCTGGGCAGGAGCGCAGGGGGCCGGGGCTCCCCGCAACACAGCCCAGAGCTCTGGCCCCACTCCCAGGCGCTTGGGAAGGGGAAAGGCCGGACCAGGCTCGGGGACCCCCGTGAGTCCCCTGTGTGCAGCCGGGGTTAAAATTCACGGCTTTACAGAGTAAATATGCCCTAAGCCCGACTCAGTGTCTGAGCCCATCTCCTCCGGTTTATGGCTGCCAGGGGGTTACCCCCCATTTTTGAGGGTATTTCGCTTCTTGCCCTGACCTGGCCTCTCTTCCTCCTTCTCGGCCCAGTGAAAGAAGAAGGGGACAGGGAGATCTCCAGCTCCCGGGACAGCCCCCCGGTGAGGCTGAAAAAGCCGCGCAAAGCCCGCACCGCCTTCACCGACCATCAGCTGGCCCAGCTGGAGCGCAGCTTCGAGAGGCAAAAATACCTGAGTGTGCAGGACAGGATGGAGCTGGCGGCCTCGCTCAACCTCACCGACACGCAGGTGAAAACCTGGTACCAGAACAGAAGGTAAAAATGAACCCTTCTCTCCTGCTTACAGCGCCGGGGTCCCATGGTGCCTCTCTCCCCGGCCCCACATCCCCAAACCGGGTAGGGGTTTTGCACCTCACAGCCACCCCGTCCCTTTTGGCACCAGGGAAGTTGTGATGTCCCATACACACCCTGGGTCTCCTTGTGTCCCGGGTGCCTTTTATTCCAATGTAAAGGTGAGAAAAGTGATGCCGGAGCCGGGCAGATTTGGGGCGGGGGAGGCAATATGTGCCCCCAGCCCCATCACTGCGAGGAGGTAGGACCGGGTTTCTAGCTAAATACAACAGCATAACACATCGGCACATAAATAATAGATACCAATTACTGCTTTGGGCATCAATAATTAACACCCCTTACAGTAATTACACAATTATTATTATGATGAATAATTTACTGGTGGAAATAGGTTTAGCGCTTCAGCGACAAATCTGTAAAAGGGCTGGAAATGTGTGATGGCTTCAGTGGATTTTTCGGGCCGTCTCTATCGGTGCTTCCCCAGCCCCGACCATTGCCACCGTCACCAAACGAGGGACACTCGGCTGCAGCACCCACCCCGTCACCTCGCTGCCCCCCAGGTTTTAACCCTCCTCCCCCCACTTTAATTTCCATCGCCATCTGCAAAGACCCGCGACTTATCAACTCGTCGGGAGTTTTGGGGAGTTTAGAGGAGGTGGGGGCTGTGCGCTGACATCCCGCCCGGCCCCCAAATCCCTCCTGCAAGAGCACACCGGAGTCGGGGCTCCCAGCCCCTTCCCCAGCCGCCCTCCCCGGCCCCCTGGCGGCCCCGAAGGGGGCAAGATGCCGGGTCCGGGGCTTCTCCGTGACACACACATATATAGACACATATCTATACCTGTATGCATACATACATACATACATATATATATATAAAATAGATACATATATATAAATATATATATATGCGGCAAACGAATGCCCCGGGACCCGATCCCACTCGTGTGCCCCCGCGGGGCTCCCGCAGCCGCCCCAGAGGCCCGGCCCGGGTTGCAGTCCCAGAGCCGCGGGTGGCGGTCCCGGAGCCCCGGGTGGCGGAGCGGGACCGCGGCGGCCTCGGGCCGAAGCATCGCGGTGGCAGCAGCATCGCTGCTCAGCGACGGGGCTGCCGGGTAAAGGATCGCCCATGTCACACACGAGATGTCATACGCAGTTCACCATTTGCCGCCTGGAACTTACACCCCAGGAAGGGAATGAAATGTTGGTCGTGATTTATATCGCAGGGATTTTCACTCCACCATAGGACCCCGGCCGGGCTGTGGCTCCGGTGCTGCCGCGGGGGAGACATCGGGGAGATGGGACTCCTCGTCCCGTTAATAGGCTCTACATCTCTCCGCACCCATCCCATCCCATCCCATCCCATCCCAGCCATACAACAGAGGGCACTAGTCCTGGGAGCCAGCGGCGGGGAGGAGGGATGTTCGGGAGGAAAGGGGATACACGAAGGGTAAAAAGAGCCCGGGAGCGGCTTCTGGAGCATCCTTCTTGACCCCCTCTCTCGACTTGTCCCCTCCAGGACCAAGTGGAAAAGGCAGACGGCGGTGGGCCTGGAGCTGCTGGCTGAGGCCGGCAACTACTCAGCCCTCCAGAGGATGTTCCCCTCGCCCTACTTCTACCCTCAGAGTTTGGTCTCCAACCTGGACCCCGGCGCCGCTCTCTACTTGTACCGCGGACCCAGCGCGCCGCCCCCCGCTCTCCAGAGACCCTTGGTGCCCCGCATCCTCATCCACGGACTGCAGGGCGGCAGCGAGCCCCCGCCGCCCCTGCCCCCGCTGCCCGGCGTCCTGCCCCGGGCCGCGCAGCCCCGGTGAGCCCCGGTGAGCCCGGGCAGCCCCACCGGCACCCCCCGTCCCGGGCTGGGGGGTCGGAGGGGACCACCCCAACTCCGGAGCCGCGAGCAAGCGAGAGACTCCCGTTCATCCCCAAATATATATACATATATGAGAACTTCCCCCCTCGTTTTTTAAAATATATATATATAAAGAATGCAAGAAGTGAGGGTTTGGCAGGACGGAGAACCGGCAGAGATGCCCCCTACCCCGGCCGCGGGGCACTCGCCGCCTTACCCCCTTGTGCCCCCGAAGGGCAACGGTGCCGCTGCGGTTCTCCCCGACCTGGGACGGCGCCGGGAGCACGGGCAGGGCCGGCTGCACCGGGCGGGTTTTGCCTCTCCGCCCGTTCCCAAGGAACTGCCGCGGGGGCCGAGCCACCCCTGCTACGGACGGCTCCGGGGAGCCCCTTCTCCGGCACCCCGACCCCAGGGCACCGGCCCCGCCGCCGAGAAGAGTCATGGGGGGGGCTCGGGCCGTCGACCCCCGCCCGCCACAGCGAGACTTTGGGAGGTCCGTAACTAAAAACAAACCAAACCAAACCACAAAAAGCGGCGAAATGTAAATACGGTGCGCAAAATGTATATGAATTATTTATTTGTGAACCCTGAGGGCGTATTTGTGTAAGTGATTCTTGTCAGTCTGTATCCCGGGGCCGGCCCGGCCAGGGAGAGCGGAGGGGGGGCTCGGGGCACCGCTCCCGCTCCCCCCTTTTTTAAATGTGGAAATAAAACTTCTTTACAAACAAACGGGTTTCGCCTCCGCCGGCCCTTTCTTCCCCTCCTGCTTGTTTGCTCTGGCGGATCCGCCGCCGCCGGGGGAGAGCGACGAGCAAAGAGGAGTTTTCCCACCTCCCATCGCAGGGAACCCCCTCCCTCTCTCCGGGGCTCTGCTCGCCCACCAGGCCCGGTCACAGTGCCGGCATGCGGGACCGGTCCCTCCGCCGTGGGCCTGGGGGCGGTGGGCAAAGGGGGACACCGGGACGATGTTACCCGGCGCGGCGATAACTGCGGCGCTGGTGAATTATTAACGCTAATCTTAAGTGTATAATTGCCTAAGTGCTTTAAATGATCGCTTTGGAAAATGGATTGTTTCCACCTTTTAAAAGTGTCGCTCATCTGGCTGCGGCCAGCGAGCCCGGCAGCTGGTCCCCGGGACAGCCGGGCAGCGGCTCCGCCGGCTCGGGGAGCCGACAGATGGGCTGCGGGCTCAGCTCGCCCGGTCCTCCGCGCTCCCCCCGGTCCGGCTGTCTGCCGAGCCCCCCCCGCACCGCACCCACCGGCCCCAAAGATCCCCGGCTCCGGTCCCAGCCCATTGCCCCCGTCCCGACCGGCCCCGGGTGCTTTGCCCCGGCACCCCCGAGCCCCGCCGGGAGGGTTATTGTCGGCTCGGCCAAATGCACAGCCACGCCTGGAGGAGAGAGCCCCCGGCCTTTGTGGACCGGGCTGTTCCTTTGCATGTGAATGGGGGAGTTTGGTAAATCCCCGGGCCTCGGCTGGGGCGAAGAGGAGGAGGAGGAGGAGGAAGGGGGGTCGCTCCCAGCTCGGGGTTAATGAAGTGGGAAAGGAGTCTTTCAGAGGGGCCTGCAAACAACCCCCCTCCCTGGGCAACAAACCCCCGTCCCAAATCCTACATGGATTGACTTAAACCCAGGGGATAAGTGCTTTAAATTAATCTCATTGAATAAGAATGAGGCCAAACAAAACTCTTTAAAATCATATTAAAAATCTATCAAAGGACAACTTGCAGTGGGTGTGCTTTTCATTTTCTGAGCGCAAAGGCAAGGAGCATACAGCAACCTTCCTCCCATTTACACAGCAGGAATGTGAATCAAAGACATTCTCTAATATTTAATTGTCCTTGTAGCCATAGCAGAATCTTCCTCTTACATTAATGAAGTACAAGGCTTCGTTACACGTTTGTAATTGCAATATTTAAATTTGCCATTTCACATCTGGAAGAAGCTGGAAACTCCTCTGTAAAAGCGGGTCTGAGCGAGCACCATAACACAGTGATGGGTCCAGTTTGTGTTACAAGGATGATAAAAGACAGCGGGACAGAGGCCCAAGGAAACCTCCACTTCGAGAAGGGGGAATGGCCATGCCAGGTCTGGCTGCGAAGGAAAGAGAACAGGTCCTCCAGGGAGACCTCAAGCTTCAAAATAAATCAGTTTAGGGAAGACACCACGCACTGCTGTCTCTCGTCAGAGAGCACCGTGCGGGCCACATGAACAACATCTTGTGTGGGAGGATCTCAGCAGCATCAGAAGCTGCTGAAGGACCAGCCGCAGCTCCAGCCCGTGTGTCCACCAGCAGAACCCACCGGTGCTGGTCCTGCACCTCCAGCAGCCCCAGACCAGCCGTCCCACTGCAGAAACCTTTAGAACATCGCACCAGTTCTGCTCCACCAGTTTCTTCCAGGGCACAGAGACTCTAACAGACAGGCTGGTTTCTGTCAGATCCAAGATACAACCCAGTTGGTGCAGTGGGTTTGCCAGGACCAAACATGGCCCTGGCTCTCAAAGCCCTTCTGGGCTTTTACCCAGCTTGAGGGCCACCTACCCCCCCTCCCAGCACAGCTTTAACCAGGACCACCACCCTGGGAACAGACAAAGAACAAAAGCTGCTCCTCTGAACATGCCAACACACAGAATCCAACGAAATCAGCAGAATGGTTTCTAGCTGAGATATTTTATGGTTTCATCTGAACACCAGAATCATGCCAGAATGGAAAGCCTGAACAATTGGTGCTTTTCCTGTCCTCTCCCCAGACTTACAGAGAAAATAAATCACTATAAACAGGGAAGTTCTGTTGCTTTCTATCCTGCAGATGCTTCTCAGTGGTGTGTACCAGCACTGAGTCGTGTTTGACCAAGACACTGAACCCAGGTGTTCAACTGTGACCCTTGCACCAAGATGACATCCTTGCTTTTTCCCATCCCAAAGTCTTGAAGTTTAAACTCAGGATGTTCCAGCTGCAGAGTGGAGGGTGTGGGCTCCTCTTGCTGGCAAAGGACACAGAGTCAGATGAGAAAAAAGGCACAAGAGCATCTCCTGGGAGAGACAGCACTTGAGGCTGAGACAGGGAGCAGAGGAGCAGCAGGGAAGGCAAATCAAACTGAGTCCAACCTCACTCACACGCAGCTTTATACAGAAGTTCCACAGTGCCATTACGTCCATAGCAAACACAGAAATTTCAAGCTGCAGGGCAGCAAGGCCCCTGACATTCACCACAATTCAGACAATAAAGCAAACCTGACCGAAGCCAATGCCGGTGCAGTCAAATGAAGCTGCAGTTTCACCAAATGCTGCCAAGAGCCGATCTCCCCACCCCAAGGAGCGGCACAGGCAGCTCCCCCCAGCCATAACCCCCAAACACACACCACGTACCTCAGAGCAGAAGGGGACACATTCATGAGCAGTTCCAAGCCCAAACCTATCAAGTCCTCCTTGAACTGAGTGATGCAGGAGGTTAACACCAGCTCAGGGCCCACCTAGAGCTCCCAGAGCACAAATAAGGGCAGAAACTGGTTCCTGCTGACCCAGCTACAATTCAACCACATTTCACACACTGGCCTTCAAGTTCATTAGAAGTAAACTCACCTTAGCTTCAGGTATGTGGCAATTAACACTTCCTTGTTTAACTATCTCCTCCTCTCGCTTTCCCTAATCACACAAGTAATCCACAGCTACTTGCTAAAAGATGGTATATTTTTAAATAACATTATCCATCATAACCATTTGTAACCCTACATGCCCAGTTAATTCAGATGGCAATGAGATCTCTCTCACCAAGGTGCTGTTGGCTTTTTTTCCTATTATTATGAATTTGCCAATAGCCCCTATTAATTCATACATGACAGTCAGCCAGGAGAAGGTCATATATTTTCCCCTCATGAGCAAGATCAGTTCTTCCCAAATTTACACTCCACATCACTCTCTCTGAGTCATTTTCATCCTCAGGGGTTTCTTTTCAGTTTAAGTTGACATTTGCCTTAAACCCAATTGCTCTTTCAAACAGTACTCATAACAAAACCAGGCAGGCTTTGTTGTTATTTTATCTTTATCTGATAAACATTAGGAACTTCATTCTGTCTGCAAAAACATGCTTAATTTTTTACTGGAGCCTTTTGAACATCTTTAGCATTCAAAAAAGTATTGCAGTAAAATCAGCACATTTGGTACTTGCCTGGGAGGAAATAATAATTTTGTGTCTCAGAAGTTACATTCACTTCAGAAATTAAATACTTTCGAGCTGATTGCTCCCCTCCTACAGCCCTTAGTATGACTCACTACAGCCCAAAGCAGGTGCCCTCAATTCCATATTCACAAAGTGAGTATCGTTTTCATTTGGTTATACTTTGCATCCCTGGATTTGAACACTTTCTGGCCCTACGTGGAACGATGTGCGTGGGTCGGGGTCGACTGCTCTTCCTCAGCTGGGCACACCTGGGGCCACACTGCATCCCCATTCTGCGATGATCAACAAGAAAAAAGGCAAATGGGAAAAGCAAGAAGTGAAATTAGCTCAGGACGTACTCTGAAAAGGCCCAGCCAAGCAGGGAGGGCCCCAAAAGCCGGGGTTACTACGGCAAGTGTCAGCAAGAGTCTGCAAAGGCTTCAATGTTGGGAGAGGTGAGACATTTCATACCCACTCTACGTTAGATAATTAAGTATGACAATACGCTGCAGGCAAGGAGAAGTTTGGAGATTGCTGGATTCCACGCTGGCTCCTTCCCACTGTGACAACGTTTGTTCCCGAACTCAGGAGTTTCAACAGGGAGTTTCGTGCCCGTGAGCTCTGCCCCAAAGGGACCATGTGTCATTACACGGCACAGCTCTCCACAACCCTACCGTATGCACGGGGATCGGGGAGACTCCTTACAGGTGGCAACATCTGCCTAACAATCGGTGTCCAGAGGCAGCGCTTGCACAAAGGACAGGAGAGGAGGTGACAGCAACGTGGGTGTGTCACCCAAAACAGGAGCAGAAGTGTCCCCCTGTATAATGACAGGGGGAAGGGTGGCTGCCCCACTCCTCTAGAATGTGCTCCTAGAACCAAGCCCTTCTCTGCCCCGACTATTCATCTGGTTAAAAACAAGCAAGCAAACCGATTGTGGAGTGGTCCTGCAGGCCTTTTAAACAGAAACACATCTCCTGTGTTTATGTTATACACAGACATCAAGTTTTTCTGAAAAACATATTTAACCTTTTTAATTTTTCTTGCAAAAAGCACCTTAGAAACACGGTGTATCTTCAAGAAGCCACATTCCTTGCAGCAGTGCAACAGGACACGCCTGGATTCGATTCCATTTGGACCTATGGAATGAGGGGGAGGAGGCCAAGATCCTCAGGATCCCTCCCATATTCACCTGATAAATTGCAACACTCCTCAGTCGATTTGGCAGGTCACCCCGGCCCCCGGCTGAGGTGCTCGAGCAGGTTTTGCAGCCAATGACTGGAAGGACCCGGCTTATGTTGGAATCTGCTGGTTGCCAGGTTTCCTCTGTTTTCTCTTCCTCTTGACCTTGGATACACCAGTGTCCATCCCACTGGAATATTCAGATCGCAGGATCTCAGCAAGGCGGTGTTTTCTGTGGGTCTTCTTGAGAAGGTCAGACCTGGGCAGAGGGAAGAGAAGAGGAATTCAGAATTAGATTTCCTTCTCTCTGAAACGCTGCTAGGTGGGTTACTTATTTTACAGCTGTGGAAAGTGACATTTGCGCATTAGCAGAAGAACAGCTCCCTTTTCTTGAGGCTTGATTTGAAATTCTGTCTCATGCAAAATTAGATATTGTTGTGACAGGTTTTCACAAAGGTGGCAAAATATCATGGCGTTTTTAAAAGCAAGCCTTTGTTCTGTACAAATGCTCTTGCAGGGGTGGCGGGGAGAAGGAGGGAAGGTTGTGCGCTGAAGGTTGATGAATTAGGTGACACAGCAGTTTGAAAATTATTATAATAATAAAAAGACCTATCAGCCTTAAGACATCGAACAATGGAAATGTTTTATAAACAGAGCTTGAATCCAGAGCTTGAAAACACAAAACCCAAACAAACAAGCAAGAAAACCCCAATGTCAGGAGTCTAAACCCAACAGACTGTTTTTCTTGCAGTGTCCTGCAGACACCGCATGCACCTTCCAGGCCCTCTCTCCAGAGACCGGCTTTTGCAGAGGTAGCCTCATTCTGCCCGGCCACGAAACTCCACCATGGATCTCCCTGCAGCCCTGAACTGCCAGCTATAAATATAAAAACCCACTCAGCATCTTTTCACTGCAAGTTCTGCCACTGTCCTGCGCTGTGACCTTGGGCAAATGTCATCCTCACTGCTGCTGTCACCCTCCCTTGTTTAAACTGCGATCTCTTTGGTGCAAGACACATCATTCCCTACCATGTTCTCCTGGTCCTGGGCACAATAGGGTACTGGTGTCTGCTCCATAATAAAGACCAGTCAAACAAGGTGTGCTCAAACAGCCCAGCTCTACTCCAAAAACTTCATAGTGCAGCTGTACCCTCTGCTCAGCCCCCTCCATCACTTGATAAAAGTTTCTATTTGACACTTTCGTTGTGTCTCCAAGCATTTACTACAGTAATTCGAGGGTTACCAAGCAACAGATCAGTTTACTTAACAACAGGGAACTATCTACCGCAAAAGGACAAGTAATCCACCAGTAGCTGTCGGGCTGAGTTTCAGCTCAGCAGGGAGGTTGTCCAAGTCTTTATTATCAATCAGGTGAAATCATTGCCCAATTAGTAAATCAATACCCCCTGCTGTGGGGATCGGCTGTACATAGGGAAGCAAGGATGCAGCGGAAAGGGACATTTTCCCTTTAACTAGGGCCACACAAAAAACAAATCAATGGGGCTGTGCTGTGTAACCTGTGCTGATGGCTGAGAGAAGAAAAGCTGCTGTCAAGGCCCCGTTTAACCACGAGATGGAAGAGCCACAGGCAAGAGGAAAAGCGCACCAGGTCAGGAGCCCTGTCCGGATCCTCATTCCTGTTGTAAACCTGTAAATTCCCCTCTCTGCTCAAGTGGTGAGAGTCTCTGGGGCTCTGCCAGCGCCGTCCAGATAACATCGGTGAGGAAAGGTGCCCCGTGGTTATGAGACAAACCAGGAGAACAGAGAGACACCTTGATACTCAATCTGAGCAACCTTGGGCAGGGTATTTAATCTCTTCGGCCTCTGTGTTAATTCTCGCACACCATAACCCAGGACAACTGCATTTTCCCTGTTTGGAGGGCTCGTGTGATGTTAATTTAAGGGAACTGTGTGGTGATACTGGATACTACGGCAAAACACTTCACAGAAAAGCCATAAACATAAGATGCATTTCCAACACAGGCAGAACCTGTGCTCCCATCACTAGAAAAACACATGGATTGTCAGCATCTTTCTCTGTGATCTCAAGTCTAGATATTGTGCTACATTGAGCCCTAATGAGAACACATCAAGTTGATAACAGGCAACAATCCCCAGCCCCTGAAATCCCTCCCTCCAAACACAACCATGAGTACTTAGGTGGGAACTACAAACCAGTGCAGCTAAGGGGAACTTGCAGGGGAAAAAGGATTCACTAAGGACTGACCCATCCCAACGCACTACAGTGCCAAGGTTTGAGCAGGGCTTAAAGGAAAAAGAAATGTTCAACCGGATGAGAAAACAGCCACGTTTATTGGCTGGGGGAAAATGAGACAGGAATAGAGAAGTCATAACTCTGAAAATGAAACAGCTGCAACACGTAAGTTAGGAAGAACCTGTCCCAGAACAAACACTATTTGACTTCTCTGGGTTCCTGTGCAGCTGGGTGCTGTCACGTTTGGCTGCCAGGCAGAAGCACCACTGAACTACAGCTCTCTTACACTTGATACGGGGTGTCAGGGCTTCCATAAAAGACAGATGGGGATTGGGAAGTAGCCAGAGTGGAACAGTGGTACCTACACATGGCTTCTTGGACATCATTTGATGTCTCGAAGATGTCTCTGCTAGTCTTTTTACCTAAATCATGAGTGAGCTCATTCTTAGAAATATCTCCTCCAACTTGGCTGGCATTGCTGGCTGTTCCTTTGTCTTGAGCTGCGTGAAATGCTGGTGCAATGCAGTGCAGCAAGTGCAGTGACCTCTACCCAAATCACAGCATCTGCAGCAGTCAAAGGCTCCCAAATTGCTCCAGCTGAGGACGAAGGAGCACAAAGTTCTGATGCACAACCCCAGAACTCATGGGGTGTTTTTGGAGGAGACAGGAGTAGGCTGTTTCATTTATCAGAAAACATTTCAACATGGACCGCGCTATCAATCTGCCTGACAGCATCTCCAACAGCTCTTTGAAGTGGTGCCAGCGGCAGAGCTGGGTTACCTCTGGGCCAAGGCTGCTGCAACACCTGCTTTTTCTACTTACAGTGTTGGATGAACCATCTGCAGCCAATGCAACCCTGTTTGGGTTGGTTTGAGTGTTGTTTTATACAGAGATGGGGCAAGAAATTCATCAGCAATCCTACACTACTCTCGACAAGCCAACAGATGGCCAAGGTACTCTGTTATCAGCTGATGTGGACACCAGCTTGAGAAGATCAAGGAAAATTATTACCTCGTTTGAGCACCAAGTGCTGTTCCAATACAGTCAGAGCAGAGCAGTCTTCACGCCAAGACACACTAAAGAGCAAAGCCCACCTTACACCTGCTGAAGTCAACTGTATTTCAGCTACACAGGAAGAGACAAAACCCACAGCATCATTTTCACCACCATCCCTTGGCCTCCACCCTATGGAGAAAGGATGAAAGCACCACTGGGAGGCTGGGAACCTCCCCCCAGCATTCCTGCTTCTGTCAGGCTCTTAAAGGGTGGAATATACTTCAATTAGAGAGAGCTGATCATTTTTTTGGTGTGCACCAAACAGCACAGAGGTTTTCCAGCTCCATGAGTAGCCCTGTGCTCAGTCACAGCTGGAGCAAAGGTTCTGTGCTGTGCTGGAACAGGACAGCGACGAAGGGCATTGAAGTGCATGAATCCCTGCTCTCACCTGAGCTCCAGTCTGGCTTTCTAGAGCAGATCGCCCAAAACAAGCGAAATTCCTAGTGGGCAGAATTCCAAACTTGCATTTTGACTAATTAAGTGATATTAGGAAAGCTGTAAATGGCACGCAAAAAACTGGCAGCGAAACTGCTTCTAATGATTAGACAATTGCTGTGCAGGGAGATCCAGCTGCAGCCTCGATTCACAAGCGCTGTCAATAGGAGCATTAGTCTTTCTAAAACTGTCAATGCCAAGCCATTCAAACGTGGACCCAAGGATCTAAGGTAGAAGGTAAAAAGCTTCTTGTGTTCACCCAAAGGAGACTGCTGCCCCGTACAAATGAGGACACACGAGGTGTATTTCCCAGCAGGAGTCTAATTCTATCTGACCCCTAAATGCTGAAGAATGCATTAGCACAGTAATCTCGTAGCCAAAACCTTAAGGGCATGATGATATCCATATTCAGAGCAGTGGCAGTGTAATAACGATGTAAATCAATGCCTTCAAACAGAAGCACCCTGGACACCTTTTATTGATCCTATTTTAGTTAAGGGTTGGACTTGAACTCTGAAGCATGAGAGGATTTTAACCTTAATTTTTATACTCACTTCCTGCACATGCTGTAGCAACTATGAATATACTTGATACTGATACATAAATTCAATCTTTCTGAGCATTTCTGGCATCAGAGATATCCTGTAGCAATGAGTTCCACAGACTCGAATTTAAAGATTTCTCTTTCTTCAATAATGGCTTGAATTCACAAACAAGGCAAATCAGGTTGCAACTCCTCATTATGGTGAAACCCTTTGGGGACATACACCAGTCTTCCAGAACTCAAAAGGAGAAAACAGACCTTCAATTGCCAGAGAATGCCATAAAACCCACTGATCCAAAATGCAAAAGAACTGAGCAGCACAGGGATGCTCGGTGGAATGGCAACAGGCCTTTGGCATCTACATTGTGAAAGAGTCAGAAGACTCGTCTTTCTGGCACGTCAGCTACTTCCCGTACACGCTGCTGCTCTGCAGTGAAGGAAAGACAGTTAATCCCTCAATGGAAGTGGGATCAGCTTCCTTGCATCTCCCCTTCAGCAAAAGCACGAGCCCAGGCACTTACTAAGCTGATGTATTGTAACTTAATATACAGTATCTGGTTCATGTGCTCGTCTCTTACCTAAGTACAGCATTTCAACTTTCCAAAAAATCATGAGCAATTATTTTTCCATCTTCAGAGCAGGTTTTTCAAGAACCACTACGGTTAAGGGGACAGTTGGTTTGCACAAAGAGGTTTAAAAAATACATGCAAGTTTTCTATGTGCATTCAGGAGAAGGCTGTTTCCACATTTCAGCATGGACCCACCCCACACCTGGCTGCTCTGTCTTGGGTCTCACCTTCCCCAAGCAGGGCTCTCCGAGGAGGCACTGAGCACAAAAGGAAACTTCAACAGGAATGAGAAGTCTTTGTCCTCTTAAGGAAACATTTAATGATGATTTAATAATGATTTAATGTCTTTACCCCACTCTCAACCTGGACCGCTGCTGCTTTATTCTCTGGGCAGGTGCTGAGAGATGAGGCTTTAGTGAGCAGACTGATTAAAAACAAGTATCAGATGTTTGGAGACGAGGAGTAACACGACGACCAACACTCATGGCATCATGTGAGAATTATAATTTAAAAGATTGCTCTGTGACTATACTGTTATAATTTCAAGCCCTGCACTTCACAATTAAAACCCATTCGTCTTCTAAACGGCAGGCTAAATTCTGCTTTTTGCTTTGTCAGTGTGAAATCAAAAGCAATTTTCTGTAAGTTAACGGCATTATCTTGATTTTATGCTAGTGTAGACCAAATTTGAATCTATATTCACTTTCTGTAAACTATCCTATAAATACTAATACATTGTGTCTCTCTTTATTTTTTAAGCTCACACAGAGAAAGTTGATTAGAAACAAGTTTCATAGCCAAGAACAATCGTTGCACGTCACAACTTTGGCTATTTCTGCAGGGTCTTAACTTTCCAGATGCTCCCGGATTTGAAATCTGGAGCTCGAGCCGTGACGAACTTGTGCAACGTCTGCCCACTTTCCCTGAGCTGCAATTATATGATCCACGTGCAAATGAGCTTTCGAATCACTCTCAGACCATTTGTTCCAACACCTCCACATCCCCCAACCCCACGCGTCCTGTGCATAAACTACCTACTGTATCTTGAGCTTGTCTGTACTATAATGGGATGAAGACTTGGGGAGGAGGAACTCCATCTAAAAGAGGTTCATAACAAGGGAAAAAGTAGCTCTAACAGAGTAGCAACATCACAGGAACAGAGAAAGGCATTGTTGCAGGCCAAGTAATCCTGTGACACGCTACTGTCACTCATAGCTCGACACCCTGCTGGGCCAGCAAGACATCAAAGCCCACCCCATACCATCTTACATGCTCTTTATCGGCTAATCAGGCTATTCTTCCTGAAATAAAGCTCCGTTAAATCCCCTGCTCACAGGGGCATTCCCATCCTGTTGCCCATCTGCTGGCGAGGGTCAGCTGAAGCAGGAGGCAGATCGGTGGCCCATCCGTCCCTGGTGGCTTCTCAAGGCAGGACAATGCGCTCTCCAACTTTTTGTTTTAAAATCCCTTTCCCTTGCAGTTTTTTTTTCCCCCAAGATATGTACATGTGCAAGAGATGTCACCAGCCCAGGAACAATTATGTGATTAGTGCTTTAATTGCATGGCTAACGGAGTTTGCAGTAGCAATTACGCAGGAAGAGTCGCAACCGATACTGATAAAAGAAGAAAGATTTTCCTCCTTTGAATAATTTGAATAACTCAAATGTTCAACCAAGCTGGTTTAATAAATCTAATTTTTAGGTTCTCCAAAGCCATTAGAAAAAGGGGAATGAAACAATAGCTCAGAAAGCAATGTGACCTAAGCCACGGCTCAATGTGATTTAGTCTCTCAGGAACAATCACACACAACCTGCCCACAGCACGAGCCTTGGACTAGATGGTCTCCAAAGGTCCCTTCCAGCCCAAACCTTCTGTGATTCCTGGAGCAAGCACAAACACCTTGAGGAGTAAAGCACACCACAGCTTGTCACATATGGGATTCTTTGGTGCAGGTGTATCAAGGTAGCCTACCTTTTTGGTCTTGCTTTGGTTTTCTTCTTGGAGCCTGCAGTGGGAAGAGCAGTCAGGTTCTGGGGAGCGTCCCTCAGGCCAAAGCTCTTGGCAACATGACCCAGGTGGAGAGATTTGATGTGGAAGATGTGCTTGAGGTTCCTGGGATAGGTGGTGTAGGCACAAAGGAAAGACTGCAGTGCTGAGGGGGAAAGGAAAAAACAATGAATTCTGTTTGCTAATGCATTTTTTTATATATAAGTGTATATATATACATATATAAAGATTCAGCTGTTCCAGCTGAAAGGACGTTGGTCTTGTCCTTTGGGACACCTTCTGGTCAGCAGCTGGTAGAAAAGGTTGGTATGTTAAAATCTGTGAAGGTTATTCAGTACCAGTACAATCCCAAAAGCAGAAGGCAGGAGGTGGAGAAGCATCAGGAACTGAAACAAAGGTTTGCCTCTTGCAAGGATGCCCCTTCTGCCAGAAAGGGTGATGTCTGGAGCACAGCTCACAAGAAGAGTCATTGACATCAAATGGTAGGGGAGAGGGAACTGAGATACAGGGATGAAGACACGGAAAGAGAAGCATGGAGATGGCACAGGAAGACTCCTCTGATATTACGGTCCCAGTAGCCCATGCATTTTTCACCAGTTACTAGCTAGTCCCTTATAAATATCTGAGAGCCAGATGGATTTCCTGACTCATCATCTCACTGAGAACAGAGCTCACCTTCTCAACAGGGAAAAATAATAGAATTGCGTGCAAATTTCCCTTCACATCTTTATATTCCTGTAATGCCCTTCCCTCAGGGCTCATTGCTCTAAAGACAATCATCCACTAATATGAACGCTACCACTGCTCCTCCACCCACCCGGAGCATTAACTCCACCCAGGCTGTCCTATCTGCTATGGGGAACAGAGGGACTTTTTGTAAAGAAACTCTACAGCTCAGAAAATGCCTCTCTTCAATCCTCCGCTCACCAAACCTCCTGTGCTCCCCCAGCCCTGACTCCAGCCACCACCTGCATCTTCCTCTCCCCCAGCCCCTGACAGCAGCGAGCTCCAAACTCTCACCTCTCCTGCCCTTGCCTGTTGAGCCACCGGACCAGCAAGTTTGCCCACAGCTTATGTCTAATCTCTTGGCAGCAGCCGGAGATTGGAGTTTATGAACAGTAATAAAAATGTCATTTTAGCAGATCAGCTCCTGGAAGGACCCAGGGAATCCATCAAAGCTCTGTTTACTGAGCAAAGTGAACTCCTTTTCCCAATCGATGAGAAGAAAAGATTGAGGGTTTTTTGCATCTTCTTACCAATTTCACAGCGCTACTCTTTCACAGGCATCTGAACATCAAGAGACCTGTGTTCTCCCAAAAAGAGAATGCTAAATTCCAAATACCCCATCTCAGTGTCTCACCTGAAGGCCACCCCCCTGAGGGCTTACAAACCACCTCAAATGCTCTCAACCCCTCTACTCTGCTGCTTTTTTTCCAACAAGTTATTGTCAAATTCACCTGCCATAAGGAGGTGTAACTCCTCAAAAGGAAGAATACGAACTTGCTCCCACTCCAAATCTGGTCCCATTGGAGCAAACACAGTTGCATTTTTTGCTGCATTTGAAATGGTTGATACTAAAGATCCTGTTCTGATGAAGGCTTGAGCTCTCAGACCACAGTTCCTTAGCCAGGAAAGGCTGCTGGTACTAACTCCCCGGATCAGAGTCAGACAAAGTGTCAAAAGCCGCCCTCTTCCCAAAGCCCCGACAGAAAACTGCGGGACTTGGGCTTGAGTCAGAGCGTGAAAAACCAGGGAGAGCTGCAAAACATGGGCCCAAAGCTGAACTGACAGCCCAGCCGGACCAGCAGGTTGAGACCTCAGCTCGTGCAGCTCTCACCTCTGAGGAGCTCAGAGCTGGTAACGCTCATTACAGCACCCAGGAGATTGAAATGAAGACCTTTGTGGATGCGATTCTATTTTAAATCTGTACTACCAGGTCTTTAGACTCTCAGTGTTGCCAGAGTCATATTTTCCGGTTTTTATGTGCAATTATAGTGGCCTGATATTAAAAGCTTCCTTTTTTTTTTTTAATTATTTTATAATTTTGTGATCAAAGAGACAGAGCTTACAAAAAAACAACTCAAAAAGACTGGTAACAGCACTGGTCAGGCCACAATTCACACAAAAGGTACCTCATCTTAATGCCACAGGAGCAAACTACCCGAGCTGTTGTGGTTCTTGTCACACCAACACGAATCTAAGGCAACGCAGATTGGCCTGGGGTGGGATTCAGGCTTGCACTCATGTGAGAGAGTGGATTTAGACTGGTCCTTTGCACTTGCGCAGCCCCACTTTTCCATAGGAAATGTAAGTGTGGAAAGTCAAACGAAAAAAAGAGAGCTACATATGATGGAGGTTAGATAGGCAGTTTTGTTGTTTTTTAAACAGGGGACAAGAGGGTAATGAGATATGAAAGCGAGACAGGTGACATAACCTGTTCACCGCGCTCTCAGCTGGCAGCCAGTGCCCAACGCCGGCCCCCGAGCGCACGGCTGGATAAACCGGTTTCGGCGTTTCGCCAATGTACCGAGCGGGTGGGAACGGGAGGGAAAAGGCACTAAAACTGCCACAGATTCGCGCATCGTGCCACAGCAGAGGGCTCCTGGAACTCTGCTGTCCATAGGCGGGTGTTGAGGATACAAAGGATGGGGCAAAACGCTCAACTATTTGCTATAAAATAGGGAAACACACAGGAGAAAAGCAGGGTTTGCATCCTTACTCTTTCTATAACCCCAATGGCACGAAGGATCAGTCTCCTGAGCTCTGTCCACCCCCACAGCCCCAAAACCTGTCATCACGCAGCCCTTCGGACCTGAGTCTTCCATCTCCCAAAAGAGGCTTCACTCTCGATGAGATTCATCCTTTGGGTAGCAGGGCCCGGTCATACCCCTCCCCTCTTCCTCCTCCTCCATCCGTCCATCAAGTTTGAAGGGCAGCACCCTCACTGAACCATTTGATTTGCGTTTGGAAAACACGGGACCGAGAGGCAGAAGGAAGGAGCGGGCAGGGAGCCACTCGCCTTTTGAAGGCAGGCTGCAGCCAAAACACTGCTTATTAACATTGACTAGGTCAGAAAATGGGGAAAAAGAGAAAAAGAGAGAGAAACAAATGCATCTCTGGCACGGTTTCCAATTGATTGTCTGCCATGAAAGCAAAAGCCAGCTGCCATGTTAATTATTCATGATGCTTGGCGCAGAGGGGAGGAAAAGGGGCTTTATGGAAGCCACTCAGCACTGGAAAATTTGCATATGTAGATAGCAGAGCAGGAAAAAGAGGTGGAGTGCTCCTGTACGAGATAAATGGGCTGCACAATGTTTTAGCATTTCCTGATATATTTTCTGTACTTCTTGTCTGTGGCTAAAGAAGTTATTAGTGCTGAGGCCAGCAACAAGTGTGCGTGCAGTGACATACACTGTGCAGAGACAAACCACCACGTCTGACCATTCGTTGTTCTCCCTGTCACAGTCATTCCAGGTTAGAAGTTTGCATG
Source organism: Patagioenas fasciata (assembly GCF_037038585.1). Classification (NCBI taxonomy): domain Eukaryota; kingdom Metazoa; phylum Chordata; class Aves; order Columbiformes; family Columbidae; genus Patagioenas; species Patagioenas fasciata. The sequence continues at coordinate 8,055,721 of NC_092539.1, forward strand.
GGGCATAAAGAATCCCAGGGGAGCAACAAGAAGCTCATCCATGCAGAATCAAGGATTTGGTCAGATTAGTCACAAGCTTTGAGATTGTGGACTGCAAGTGCAGCTGTAAGAGTAATTACAGCAGTCAAGTAGCACAAGACAGCTGAAAATGGTGCAAGCAAGTAGTGTAGCAAAGCCTCTGACACTTGCACTGTAGGGGAATGGTATTTCGAAACCCTGAGGAAAAAAGTCAGCACTGCAACTGTCAGGGGAGGTGAGAATCAGTGCAGTGACACGCAGCGGCGGGGAGAAGAGCTAAGAGTGAAATGGTAGGATTTCAAATACCTCGCCCATCGATACGGCCGTGCATCACTAAAAGCACACAGAATAATTTGGGGTAAGCAGGTAGTTATAGTACGAGCTCCAGTTGTTCTGCTGTATCATCACCTAACAAGTTAGTACAACATTCAGAAAAAAAACAGGACCTTTGACTTCTCAAACAATTGCTTCGCATGATTCCAAACAATTTTAGTGCTGAACTTCTATCTTGAGAACGGCCTTCCCTCACCCAGTTTCTATGACAACATTGTACAGCTCAAAGGCCAATTTCCCCATTTGGTTCTGGACCCCTTGGTATGTGATTTATGTAGTTTAGCACATACGGTACACTTGTACCACATCTGTACACACACGCATACAGCAGATATATATAATGGTAAACAGAAATGATGTCGACCATTAAAATTCATCTCATCAGGACCCCCTCCCATCCAAACCTGACTGGGACTGAGAAGCAGAAGGGAAGAGTTTCTTGTACTGCTCAGTGACAACTGCTGGGCATCCTGCTTGGCAAAGATGGGAGATCAAATCCCAGGTCTGTAACTAGCTACAATTAATTATTATTTAAATCCATCCCAGTTTTAATTCTTCTTGCCTTTTGAGTAGCTGCCCCCTCTTTCATTTTTCTTCCATCCCACAAAACAACCTCCAGTTTAAGATCCCTGACTGTTCAAAGTTGCCCCCAAGGCAACTTGTCTTATAGGCTTCAAATTCATCCCTGGTGTAAACTGAAACACCTAACGGGTGTTGGACCAGGATGTGGTTAAGCAGATCACCCACGACCTTCCCAGCGTAACACACATAATCTATTCACTCATGCGACTGGGTCAGAGCCCTTGGATGCGAATCCTGTCGAAAGCCAACATTAAACCTCATTTGCACGTAATATGGGAATGCAAGAAATTAACATTTAATATCATCGCAAAGCCTTCTGGGCCCATCTCAACCCCCTACAGAGCCCGACGGCCCCAAAATGTTTCTTCCAGGCCTTTTCCCTGAAGAAGAAGAAGAAAACCTTGGCAGCTGATACGAGCCCTTGTGGGATAAACTGAAAAGAAGCACACTGACCTTTCTTTGCCCATCGGACCGTCCCCTCGCTGGAGTGAACGTGATTTTCAAACTTGGTCTGCAGGACCGTGGCCCGTTCCCGGACTTCCTGAGGGTCCGTGCCACAGGATTTCTAGACGGGCGGTGGGAGGATTAGAGGAAAGAGAGAATTTGAGTCAGGAATAATGAAGCAGTTTACAATAGATTTAATAACAGTAAAATCACACAGTAACCACCCAGGGGCCAACAAAGGTAATCCTCTCAATATTACTAGAGAAAAAAAGATACAGATAAAGATGTTAAAGTCAAAGCAGCCAGTGAGTGCTCTGCGGTGAGGCGAGCAAATCAGTTTTAATTTTGTGTTTTCTAACATCTATCATCCATCTTTTTCTGTTGCTTCTTTTTTTTTTCTTTCAGAGTCAGACAGATACCACTACTTATTTCCATCGGAGTTATTTGGAATAACTCCCCCAGTCTCTACACTGACGTTGCAAGTTGCCCTGTGCAGTGCCCCCAAACACCCGGCCTGTTCTGGGCACTTGTGGGGCAGGAGCTCTATGTTCAGCCCCCAGTTCCAGAGAACGGACCAAATTCCGCACCTGTGAACAAAGCCACCTAAATGAACTTCTCACTATTGATGCCTACGTGAAGTTTTCTCACTGTCAACAAGCCCTAGTTCACTGTAACTGCCATCATGTGGCTCTTTTAGACTAAGGCGAGCCCATTGCACCAAAAGCATGACAGAAGAAACTTACTTAGACCAAAAGGGCAATATTGCACGTGCCCAAGCTTTCCCAGGATCAGGCTGTGGGATGCAGTTCAGGAAATGGAAAGCAAACATTCCTGGGAGCAAGCTGTTACTGGGAGAGAAGAGAGGCCGTCTCTAAAGTATCCAGGCAGTGAAAGCGCATGTGGACCAGAAAACAAGAGAATTTTTGATGGAAAGTTGGCAGCAAAGTGCAAAGCCAAGCACCCACAGATGTCAGCCTGTCCCAGGAAAGGACCACAGTTCTCCAAAGCTACTCAGACAGGAACCAGCATCCAAGAGCATCAGGTCCAAGGCAGTAACGTGATCCTGGTCAACCCCCTCATCTGACCAAAGCTGAATGAAAACAAACATCCAGCTTCCACCATTCTGCCCTAGACCTGTGCCAAGGCAACAATCCTGTTGTTCCTGCCTGGTAGATTTGCATGCTAATGCTACACAACCCTCCTTCTCTCGGTGTGAGCATCACCTCTGCGCTGCTGCCGGTCCAGGGGAACCAAATCACAATGACACTGCCAGCCTTGGCCATCGTGGAAGCCGGACAATGCTGCTGGCACCCTAAACAGAATGTCCTGCTGACCCAGATCTGCCCAGAGACAGACCCCAAATTAAGTCTAAATGCCCTGCACAGTGTCATCTTTTGAGCCTGAGATCCCACAGCTTCCAGGCACTGGGTTATTCTTCAGCAAAGCAAACGTGTGGAAACCAGAGCTCCTGCTCGCTCATTGCCTGGACTAAGCATCCTGCATCTCCAGCAAACACAACAGTGGGTATTTTATGGCTATGTGAAGTCTCCCAGATTTCAGGTCTCTGCTGTCTCCCAACGCACTGGAGAACCTCACAGCACAGCCCGTTTCACAGCCGCCTTTTAGTTGGACTCAACATGCGTCTGTTAATCAGCTGGGACAGTCTCCAGCCAAGGGGCCGCTCTAAAGGTTTAATAAACGACAAGTGGAGCCGCCTTCCCGAAGTGGACACTCGTCGCCGGGACTAACAAGTTTCCATTGACGTGAAACATAAAACTTTCTCCCCCCACCTGCTCCTCCCGGCCCCCATCACTTTTCTTTTGTTAAGCCTCCTGGCAGCACAAAGTGTCACCTTCCCAGCGTTTTTTAATATGAATGTGAAATTAGTGAGGTTTGCCCTTTCCCCTGGCGGACAGAATCCTCTGTTATTAAAAAGTAAAGCACTTTAATAATGAAAACTTTTTCTCTTTTTCCTGTGTTTTAACTGTTTAAAATTAATGAGAAGGGCATAACGGTTGTCAAAGCGATATTGAAAGCCGGGTAGCCAGGACCGAATAAGCACGAAAATCCCTCCAGAGTGTTAAATAAACAGTGCTTCAGCCCCCTCTGAATCCCTCTGTTGGTTATTGTATACATTCTGTAACAGCACTCAGAATAGATCTGAGCACCGGGGAGGCAGAAAGGTTTCAGAATTCCAATAAAGGCCTCAAATTAAAGACAGCCTGGTGCGAATTCCAGGAGAAAATTAAAGAGACCTCAAGCTTAAGTGACAGGTGACTTGCTTCTGTGTCACAACTGTCAGGGGATTTAGTGATAATATGGCAATATATTACAAAGGACTTTTCTTATTCCCCCCTTTAGGTTTCAAAATGAGGCATCTCTTCTTCCTGGTGCTAGGGGAAAAAGAGGGGAAAAAAAAGTAAGACAAAAATGAGGGATAAAAAACTAGGTGCATAATTTCTAAAGTGTGAGGTCAGTCCGAGAGAAGTAAATGAAAAAAAGCAAATGGCAGGAAACATAATGTACTCGGAAAACAGCTTCTCCCCTCCTCCCACCTCCACCTTGTCTTTTATCCTCTTCAGCCCCTTGAGACAGATCTCATTTTAAAATTGCCCCCTAATGGGCACGAAAACAAGAAATCTGTGTTTGATTCCTGCCTTCCAGGTTCATCCAAAATAAAATAATAATTAAAAAAAAAAATCTAAATTTAAAACTGACTCAGAGCCAAACTGTGAGAATAAAACCTGCAAACTGTGCGAGTGTCTGGGCAGACCAAGTAAACCAGCGCTACTGATGTGCACTGGGAGCCAACCTGGATGTGCTGTGAGCTTTAATCCTGCTCCTATTCTGGTTGGGATTAACAGGACAACTAATTTGAGACCTTATACGTTTTTCCAAGACCCAAAAGATAAAATCCCACCCTAGAGGTTTGCTTTATCTACTCTCCAACTTGATGAATCTGTTTCATCTGTTAAGTAAGAAGCATTTTCTTCATTATGGAGAAACAGCAGGATAGGGGAACTTCTACTCTGTGTTTGCTTAGAGTAAAAGCCTATTCTGGCAGATCCCTGAGAAATGGTGTAATGACTGTGATCAATAACAATATTTATAAGCTCAAAGAAGAAATGGGCATGGTTACAATGTCATTTAACCAGTTCAAGACATCTGGGGGCTTCTCCAACTGCCAAGTACAGCAAGAATAGACATTCAGCAGAAGGAAACTTGATTATAAGGACTGCAGCTTGTAGGTTTGAGAGGCTGGCGTAAGGCCCAAAAGCCTCTGATTTCATTAAGAGAATATGTTAATGGGAGAAGGGATTGAAACACAATAAAACTAGACTGAGGTAGCAAAGTTCTTCCTTAAAACAGCTTGAAAAAAATAAGAGAAAAAAAGGAGAAAAAAAAGGCAGGGAAAAAAAGGTAGAAAGCCAGGCTGTAACATCTCCTGCTTCCATTATACTTCAAAACAAAATGAAGGATTTTGTTTTAATAAAAACTTTTTACTAACCTCCACACACCTCCTCCAGAACTCACCGAGTCCCCTGCCCCCCTCCATAAAAGTTGAAAGATCAAATTTATTCTCTTTGTAGGCAGGTGAACATTCGCACACCCAGACATAGCCACATATATATTTTATACACCTAAATATAAAATATACATTTTACAGGCACTTCAGCTTGCTCCCTAGCTGCACACCGAAGCCCAAAAAATACATGCTCCAGTGTGGTACTTATAATGGACTTGAGTTGAGGCGATGAGAACTGGAGAGCATTATAATGAGGTTCCTGTGTGCACAACTATAATATATACATTACTCAATGTATGGTGAGCTGACAAGCAAAACTAACGCCCTCTGGAATGGCAGCATCACCAGCGGGTTGGGTCCAGCTCCTCACGAGTCCTCAATCCCTCTCTGACCTCTGTCACGTCCCATCGTGCTCCCAGCTTATCGTACCATCTTTACAGCAAATGTACAGAATTTAATAGACATTAACTCTCCTGAATACTTGGAAAGACGTCCCTGTAGCTTCTGAGGAAGGGCTGCAGACCGCTTACGAGCCTCTAATGGCAATAAAATACAAAGCTAACAAACAGAATGAGGCCTCGCTTGCATTTAATATATTTTTCAAGGAATTCCTGAAAAAGTCTATTTGATATGGACAGAACTACTGTAATTTCATCCCTACTAAATGATATAGTTTATTTGCCATAAAGAGAGACTCTATTCCTCAGTCCCAATCCTTTCAGATTCTGAGTCACATAAAAATAGGTTATTCTGTATTTACAAGCTCCTGTAGCAGATTCAGAGCATCCCATGGCCAGGGTGGATCTATCTCAGCTCCAGTGAAGTTACAAGCAAAGCCCCACTGGCTTTGAAGGCCAAAGGAAGAGAAGAACTCAGTCCCACCTTTGACTGCAAGAGAAAGGAAGCAGCTCCGGCTGCACAAGTACTCACATAGAGCGCCTGGCAGGGTGCAATATGAGTAATATGTTGTTTGTTTTTCTAAATTTTTTGAAGGAAAAGGAGGAAAACAAAAGAGTGTTTAAAGTATCCTGTGCTTAGCTACGCAGAGTATTTTACAATTTGGAAGTGTGTTAGAAATTTGATCAGTCCTGGCAGCAAACAGGCTTGTTAGCTTTTCATTGCTGTGCCCAAGGCAAGGCCACAAAGGTGCTGAGATGTCCAGGTGAGAATGTTCAAAATGGGTCAATGGTTTTGAACCTTCTCAAGCACTGGGCTCTGACGTCCAGCAACATTCAGCGGGCGTTTTCTCCTGCCACTTTTCAAAAGCCAAATGATCACTTCCTATAAAAAAACATTATATTTTTGCCCATTTCCCATGAAAGAACACTTGTCCTCAAGTCCAGAACAGATAATATTCTGTCCCACACCAGCAACAAATTTTAAGTGCAGCTTCTGTATAAATATAATTGCTGAAAAAACTCTCCAAAGGAAATGCAAAGTTACCCACCTATAAGCACACTGGGGAGAAAAGGGAAGTATTTACACACAGAAGAACTATTTAAAATAATTCCTGCATTAACAAGTAACACCTAAACTTTTAGGTATTTGTTGAACGAGTTAAGAGGTCAAATTCTAGGCATTTAAAACGTAGACATTACAGGCTTATTTCAGTGCAAAACTGTGCAGTGGTGGGAAAGAGCTTTAAATAGAGCTGTATCTCCGATGAGCCACAGATCTGGCTTTCTGTGAAATATAGGGCATGTAAGAGAACTGAACGCCTTTCAAAAGCGTGTTTACCAAGAACACCACAGCTCCTAACAGCCATCGCAGGAAATGAGGAGGCTCATACACGGTATAACAGAGAGAACGAGCAGGCAAAACAGCAACAAGAGAGGGGAAAAAAATAGAAAAGAGCATGCTGCATCACGCTTGATGCATTCTTGACTTCTATTCAAAATGAGCATTCTTGGAGGATTTAATTTGCCAGAATGCAGAAACGCCTGTGACATCGATTGCGTATGACTGAGTTCTGTGAATGAGCAACTTGAAGGCAGACCCAAAGCTTGCTGAAATCCAACAAAAAGACGCCTGTCAACCCAGTGAGCTTTGTTTTAAGCTCCAGGTAAATACAGATAATATAAAAACCTAACGTAACACATCACCAAATACATTTTACTCATTTCTTCAGAGAAGTTTTGTGATCTCCAACAGTATTTTAGTGCAGAAAAGCCAAGGAGAACAGAAATATCGTGGGGAAAAAACCCCAAACCTTTTGCAGCTAGAAACCTTTACCGTCTGTTACGAAAGTATTTGCTGAAGCGTTGGAAGCTACTGCTTTTTGGGGAAAATGGTGTAAAGATTGGACAATTGTGAAATAAGGCAGTGCTATCATTATTTGCACTGCCTGACATCATGGATATACCCACCCTAGTATTGTGAAGACAGAAGGTAAGGGAGGAATACTGATGATGTTTAGCTGGTAAATGAAAATCAGAGCAATACCAAATCAGCAGAACAACTCACCTTCCTTCCTGGTCTGTGCACTTTGAAGCGATCATCCTTCATCAGGCTGGATAGCACCTTCTCCATCTTTATCTCTGAAACACTGAAGCAACGAAGACAAGAAACTACAATTTCTCCTGCTTTTCAAACATAACATGTAACGAGCCACAGGCTGATAACGGAGAGCAAAAAGACTGAGATTTACACATTCAGCCTAAGAATTTACCCCTGAAATACATGAAGTCTTACCGGTGCTTTCATTGGAACAGCGACGCAATTTTACCCACAACCTTGTCACTGCTACAAGTGACCAACACACACATCAAAATAACTGATGGTGGACTTGCAGTTCTCCCTGGTTCTTAACAAAACTAACTGATTAAAGAAAAAGAATATGGCTTTTAATTATATTTCTGTTGTTTTTCATAATTTTTCTTTCCTTACATTGAGTAGCACCAAGACAATTGGGAACCATAAGAAATTCAAAACAGAGTTGAAGCAGCCCATAACACTAATGCTTCTTGTAGCTTTGCTTTATAACTATAAACAATAAAATCCGTAACCCCTACTTTGAACCCAGAGGGTGTCAAACCTTTTATTGCACATTAGATGCCACGGGCAGGGAGCAGAACGTGTCTGCATTTGGTTGCTTGTGTGAGACCGATTGAGACACACACAGAGGCTGGAGAGATGTGCTCCACTTACTTTGCTATTATACTTCTCTTTCATCATATCTCCCCCAATTTACCTTGCAGATTCCAGACATCGTTCAACCCTCATTCAAAGGAACATACTGCCTTGATGTTTCCACACATTAATTTCCACCCATGACCATGCTCCCAAAACCAAACAGCTAAAACTAAAGCTGTGTAAAGACACAGCTACTCCCTCTCATCGTGACTCGAGCTCAGAGAGTAACAACGGGATTCCAAGGAACTCCTCGGATCAAGCCGACGCTCCCACAGGTTCCTTCCCCCCGGTCACGTCATCGTTCTTTCCCACATCTTACATCATTCCAACTTCTTGCTACATTGCTTGGGTCAAAGCTCAGAGACACGCTCACCCTCCAATTCATTTATAGCTTCAAAAGCCACCTTTAACACAAAATACACGGTTTGATTTCCTTCCCTGTTCTAAGAACTCACCTTCCCTCTCATCTGAAGTGTGAAGCCAAAGCCCAGCCCATTAGGGACCCCGCAGCATTACTTTAGAATCCAGGAGGCTCGGTCAGCTGTCCTGGCCAGGCTTCACACCAGGCATTTATTTTCATTCTGTCGACTCACATTCCTCCTGTAGATTCAACCAGATGATTTATTCTCCACTCTTGCTTGCAAGACACCGCTGGGCACTGTCATGGCCCAGATACTGGAAACGCTTACAAACCTGCTTCATTTTCAAGTGACTGGCCCTACTTAGAGGTGCATTTACAGGAGACTAGAAATTCTTCATCCTCTTTAACGCTGTCTTGTGGGGCACACACACACCAGGTGACACAGCACAGGAACAGCTGTGCAGCTCCAGGCCATTAATATTACAGCTGCATCCAAACTGGGTCCCATTTCCAAGGGAATTTGATGATAAAAGCTGAAGTTTGTGGGCCCAAATTTTCAGCAATGGGCAAAGGACATCACTAGAAGAGATTATTTTCCTTTTTATACCATGAATACTGCGTGGAAGCCAAGGAGTTTATTTGGGGTTACACCAGTCTAAGGAAGAGAGAAATTTTGGGGGTCCAACAGTTCTCAGATGGTCAGAAAGACACATGCAGTTTTTGAAAGGAAGCATTGCTGATTTTCTTCAATTTGTGAAGTGTAGAAAAGAAATTATAACCCCAAGGATATCCCCTTTCTCTTCACTCAAAGATCTCCAAACACCTGGTTAGGAGGAATGGACTGATTTTTGCCAAACTAACAGTAACTATGATCCTTGCCTGTTCCCCAGTCTGTCCCAATTAAAGCAAAAAACACCTTTACTTTTGCAATCTGCCTTTTCAATCTCAGCCAGCTCACCACCGCAACAGAAGGGAAGGAAAAGGTATGGTCCAGAGAATCGGACATTGAGCCTGGAAGGTACAGGTACATCCTATATGGGAGACAAGCCCCATCGCTGCGCAGCTGGGACTCCCGATATGGCAGATTCCTCTGTAGAAGATGCAGAAAGGCGGGGGAGCGATGGGGGAGAAATGGAAACAGAGCATAAAAAGACAACTGAGGGTTTCTCTTTGAAAACTATAACAGCAAATTAAAACATAAATGGCAAGCACTTACGCAAGAGAAAAGCCTACCTCCCCAACTCCCCCCTCAAAGGTTGCGTTGACGCCGCTATGAATGAAAACGTCAAAAGCCCTGACATTGATTTGCTTGGGATGTCACCCCCTCCCTGGCGCGCCGCCAGCTCGCAGCCGAACAGATCCGCGAACTCGGTTCGCAGCGGGGAGCAGCGTGCGAGGGGGGCGAGCACAACCGGGGAGAAGGCAGAGAAATGACTCGTGCCTTCACGGTGATGCGCTTCCCTTTATAAATTAGTTAGGTTGCCGTTAGGAGATAAAGAAATTATCTGATAGCTGTCGAGGCAGGCGCTGCTAGATTGCAGTTGAAGGAACTAAAAGAGACATAAGGGAGGAAAAAAAAAGGGAACCTCACTGACTTTCTTCTGCTTCTTGCCTCCTCCCTTTGAAGGGAAATCTGTTAGTTATGCTTAGAGCTGAGACAGAACATTTTGGAGTCTAACCTTTTTTTTAAAAAAAAAAAATAGAAAGAAGAAATGTACAGAAAACATGAGTGTGCATGTGTGCGCACACACATTCACAGTTAGGTGGAGGAACCACAACTTCAAGCCACACAAAGACCGAGAAGAAAGTTGCTGAGAGCGGCACGCGGCTTTCTCGAGCCCCACCGGGAATTCCTGATCTCAGCAGAGCCAAAGTGAGATCGTTTTGGCAAAGGCAGACGCTGCCTTTTCACCGTGGAAGCCAAGGAGAGGTTTCAGGTACCGGTGAAAATTAATTGCGAGCGATTTCCAATTTCAAAGGCAGTCATCCCTAATTCCAAAGTGGATTTTCATCCAGGAACAAAGCCACGTCTGCTCTCATTACTTCCGACTCTCAACATTTCTGGACTCGCTCCCATGCACGCTGGGGTGGGTGGAGGGGCGTAAGAAAAAGCTCCGGGTCAGATCCTCATCTACTGCAAATCAGCACGGCGCTGCTCATTTACACCAGCTGAAGGCTGCGGGGACCCGTCTCGTGCTTTGTCTCCTTGGAAATACATATTTTATGAAGTATTTACATTTCAATAAACCCAGCGGGAATTTCATTTAAAAAATAAAAAATAAAACAAATAAACCGAATCCACAACGCGCACTCATCCCCAACAAAAATAACCCCGAGAGCTTTAAAAATTAAGCAAAGACTAAAAAAATGCCAACTCCAGTAACTCGTGCAGTCCAAGTCAAAAGCTACAAAGACTTAGGATAAAGAAACAAAAATTATCAGTGCTTAAGAGGATCGGTGACAGTCCAACACATGCTGTCTTTCGCCCTCGCACTGAATTAAATTGTCAGGATTATCACCATAATGCTCTGTTTATGAAGGGTAACGGCAATTTGTGCTGATGGCACTTGCTGCCTTGAGCTTCAAGCTGCCTTCCCGCATCTTCACTGTAATTCATCAGCTCTTTTCTATCCCGTTGCCCCTTCTCACACCATGCGCTAGAATGTGGGAAGAGCAGAGGACACCTGACTGCAAACAGGCTGAATCGCCCACCCTTGTCAATTAGAGGCTCATTTTCTTCCATCTGAAGAAGGGGGTCAAGGAAGGCAAATTACACTCCTCCTTTGGCAAGTCTCTTACCTGCAGGGCAGCACGTTTTATGAAGAACGTAAAACAAACAAACAAGAAAAGGCAATCGCCAGAGTCGTTTGGTTATTCTGATTTGAGAAGTGGAAGAAAAACCATATTCACATTAACCTTGCTCTGCTCATTCGCCACAGTCTTCTACAGACTCCTGAAGAACAGTGGTTAGCTCAACAACAGGTCTCCTCAGCAGATATAATTACCAGTGTGAGTGACACTCCTCCTTAAACTTGTTAGAAAACAACAAAATTGGATAAAAGCATTAACATTTAAAATTTAAAAAAAAAGGAAATTTCCCTCTCCTTCCTCCAACACTTCCAAAATATTTTGAAATAGAAAAATAGAACTTTCCGCTTGGAGTTAAAAATTCACAATTATGTGGGATTTCACCTTTAAATGTCAGTGCTGTTTGTTACATGAAAAAAAACCCTGTCAGCTTAGCCCTCCATGTCTTGCTGGTGTCTGCTTAATAGATAGTTACCTGGGATGATGGATGGCTCTTTGTTAGACCACTAAATGGCTCACAGCCTAGAATAAGCCCGTATTTACTGCCAACATTTGTTTGTTTCAAGGATGCAAAACCAAATTCGACTCCAAGCAGCTCCACCCGACATAAACACCAGAAATAAAAGGGAACTAATTTGTGCATGAGTTTACAGGGCTCCATCAGCTCTGGTACAACACAAAAGGGACTCAGCTGATGTTCTGGAAGGCTGAGAGACAGGAAGCAAGGGGAGTTGCATCCATCCGGCTGCCTGCTGAGGAGGATGGGAGACCTGACTGTGCTCCTGACCAGCAATCCTGAGCGAGTTGGGGGTTTTCTCCACAAAAGGACCATTGCGCAAGCAGAGCGGGACTAAAATCTCATGGTGTGTTGGCCATCAGGTAGCTGCACCTTGGGCTGGTCCTTACCCTCCGAGCTGGAGCTGGTGGAGAAGCTTTTTCAGCTGGCTTGGAAGCACATCCCACATTCGGTCTGCAGAGTCCACCCCCGTATCGCCCTCCAGGACCATCCTGGGCGCTCACCACTCGCAAAAGCCTCTACCATTCCTGTCACAAGCCACTTACACACCACATCTTGGCCAATTACCTGCCAGATACGACCCACGGCTCCCTACCTATTTCTCCACCGGATCTCTCCTGAAGAGAAAGCATCATCTCTGACAAGATGGTGCTACGCCAACAGATGGCCAGTTAGCATCTGACAGGCTCATTTGACTTGTGATCTCAGCGTAGCCACGTTTTGAACCCGGGGCCAGAGAGACAACAACGGAGTGTAAAGGATCTCCGACTGTCGTCTCCTCTCTGCCCCTCACCACACACTCGCTCATGCACAATCTGTCAGGCTGATGATTTTCACACACTTTCCTTTTTGCCTTTTGCTAGTCTGGGGCCGGTCCTGGATCACAAGAATTAATAAATTCTTATTAAAACCTGCACGAGACACAGTCCCGCTGAAAGTGCCACGGAAGGTTAATTAGCGAGGATGAGCTGAAACTTTTGTTCGCATTTCTGACTCACTTAATCTTGTGAGAAGCCAGCAAGCTGACATATTCTGCCTCCGAAGGCGCCAGGACAAGCAGGCTGTTCCCGTGACAGCCAATGCGAGCCGTCCTCCCGATCCGGTGGATGTATTCCGCAGGTGAAGCTGGAGCGTTATACTTCAAAAAGGGAACATGAGAAGGGAAAGGAGGAATTAACAGAACACAGCATGTTAATTATAAACGAGACGCTCAGCCTGCTCATCTGAAACAAAAGGGATCTCAGCAAAAGCACCTCCCTCGGAACTGGCCTGTTTATAAAGAGCCCGTCGGGCTCATCCCTGTAACCATCACTCAGCCCCCTCAGCTGCGGCAGTTTTTTGACATGTGAATGTGACACATTGGCCAACTTTCAGATAATAGGACAGTTTCCCCATCTCAGTGTCTCTCTTTGCCTTTTACATTCTATTTCTACACAGGCACGTCAGGAACATGTTTGCTTCACTTAAAAAAAAAATAAATCATCTCACAAAGAGCTCAAACCAAGCAGCCCCCCACAGGACTGCCCATATAGGACACCGCTTTTGGGGAAAAAGTCATAAAACAAAAGATGATGGATTCAAATTTGGAGTTGGGTTAAATTGCTTTGTTGGTATTAAAGCAAAAAATGGCTGGTTCCTCGTTAGAAACAACCTAAGAGAGATGGGGGAGTAAGGCCTTTCAGTAGTGTATGATAGAGGCAGCAATCGGCTTCCCATCTATAACTACCAAGCACTGAGGAAATGTTGCTTGAAGCCCCCCTAACATAGCAGTGCCTCTCATTTATTTCACTGAGAATCAAAACTGCCCAGCCATTTGCAGGATCTGATAAAGGGTGACATATTTCCCTCCCTTTAACCTCCCCCTATTCTCCCCCCCCCCGCCAGCCCCCCTTTTCTCTAGAAAAATGAACATGCACAGAGATACTGCTCAGAAATGAGCCCTCAGCAGTTTAACTGGAAAAAACCCAACAACCAAAGCCCACTCTAGTGTTTATACCTGTGCCCTCTGGCAAAGTTTCTCCTGGCTAGAGGTGTGAGTAAGATGCTGTGAGCAATCTAATTGCTCCCTGCAGGTCCTTGCTCTTGGACGCAGCTCTCAGGACAGCTGAGATTTCGCCTTCTGGACACACAGAAGTCTCCCAGGGCTTTAGGTAATTTGCACTACGTTCTAACACTGGCAACTATATCTTTGGTTAAATTATATTAATATACAGATCTGGGAATTAAAGACTTCACTTCCCCAGCCTTCTCCAAGTAGCTACTTGCTACACAATCTTTCTTTTTCAAAACCACAAAATTAAAATCAAATCTGCTCCTGAAGGGATGAGGTAGAAATTAAAGGGCTGTGTTGAGGGTCTGTGCCCTGTTCTTTTTACAAGAGAATCTGTGGGTCAGTTTTTCCTCAATTCAACTAACCTTTTTTTAATTATAAATCTTTTATAAAAATGAAATCTACTTCATGCCCCCACTTTCCCCTTTGAAACAACAGGATGCTATTTTTAAGGTTCAACCCTTCTCCCTTAATTCCTACTTTTTTTCAAAGCCAATATTTCTTTCAATACCAATGTGGCAGGTTTTGGGTGGGGTGGTTTTGGTTTTTCCTTCCACAGAAAACCTGAACTATGCAGTTCTACTGAAATCCGAATGCTTACAGCTACCCAGCCCTGACCCAGCAAAGCCCCACATGCAACATTCAGGTCACTGCACAGGCACTGTTGAGCTACTCAAAGTTTAACATTAGGATTGCACTTAAACTCCTCCTGGAACCGCCTCTCCAGCAAGCTCAGAAACACAGAACGGCAAGAGATGGCCAGTACTTCGCAGGATTTGGCTTCCTATGGGGGTAAACAGGGTGTTTCCTCCCAGCCAGTGAAATATTACACCGCTGATGATACTGGAGTTATTGAAGAGGAAAACGGACTGTCAAAACCAAAGATACGATAGCAATGCTGTATCTGAGCAAAACCTTGAGTCCCTGCTCTGCAAACCTGGGTCTCCCGCACCTGTAGGCATCGACACAAAGCAAACTGCAGGAAGAGGGTCTGGACTGGAAAGGGATCTCATCTGAGCAAGACTGCACTTGATACATACGTACACACATACACACACAGCAAACCTACCTGAACAATCCATGTAACTTGAGGCAGGTCTAGTCCACGTGCTGCAACATCCTTTAAAATTAATAAGGAAAATACTTTAGTAAAAGTGCTTTGAAGATGCCAGCAAAGTGAGAACTCTTCAGTGATGGCGATTATGCCAGGAAACAACTGCCTGTGCAAATAGGAATTTTATGTATCTAGTTCGGGGAGGGACAGACTGAGGGTCAGAAATAATATTGAGGGTTTAAAAAGCAAGGAATATTGTTAACAGACTCATGCAATAAAGAATGTTCCACTACTACGGCTCAAAGCCTGGAGGATATAAACCCACTAATTTCAGGAAAGTGTCGTTGAATTATTGCTGTCTGCTACAGTCCTCTTACATCAGATCTGAGAAAACCAACTGTCTCAATGGCAGTGATAGCGTTGGTTCTTCAGTTTGTCTCATCAATGAAAACAGATCTGCTTGTAGGCACCTACTACCTAAACACTGAGAGAGGCAGAATTAAAGCGATGGAAAGCAACTCTCCTTCTCAGCAAAATTTCCTCCAGAGCAAGCCTAAGAACTAAAACCAGGCTGCTACTGATGAACAAGAAAATGGCCTTGAAGCATATGGCCAAGGATCCTAAACCCTGAGTGGAATGTCCAAAGATGCACTCACCTCCACCTACAACTAATTAACTGTTTCCTAGGTGATGGTCTGAAGCTGAGGAGCAGATGACTTACAGGTCACTTGGCCCTATGATAAAAGGCCAACAAACAATTTAGCGGAATCTGCAGGAAGCTGAAGTACAGCTTGAGGAGAGCGAACTTCAGCTGCCCCTTAGGTTTTCACCAGTCTGGCTTTGATTTGGAGAAACAAAACTCAGCCCCAAAGAAAAGCGTCTGAAGCTGCTGTCAGGAGTGTTATTTGATGTCCCAGTTGGTGAGAAAACCCATCAACTTGGAGAGAACTTGAATGAGACCCTTTAGTTACCCACAGCCAGTATAGCTCAAAAAACATGTCCTTTCAAAGAGAAAAGAGAGTTTAAATACTGTTCAAAACAGAGAGGTAGTGCAAACATGTTTCAATCTCCAGTCCTGATTTTCTGTTCATTAGTAATGTCCTCACATACTCCTTGGATTTCACATTCACCGCGCGCAATAGCAGAGCAGGTGTGCAGATTTAACTCTGTTAGGAAATGTTTTGGAACACATGTATCTTTTAGCTAGCTGCAAAATAGAATATATTAAGAACGTAAGCAGGAGCTTAATGTACTAAAAATGTGTCAGCCACCCACTGAAGTGTTTTCATGCAACTCCCACACACGTTAAAAGACGAGGAAGCTGATGTTTTGGCAGCAAAGGCCCTCCCATAAGCACCAGCCAGGTTGTTTTGTGGCTCCAACTGCAGTAAAAGAGGAGACACTTTCCACAGCGCCCACTCCGAAACAACAGACACTTTCGCTCCAACACGCTCATTAAGAATGACTCGTTCCCAGCGTTGGAATGAACAGATGTACAAAAAGCCATTTAAAGGAGGTTGGAGAAAATAAATCAAGAGAAGTCGGGGAATGTGTACAGCAGTTACCAGGATAACAAGATTATAAACTCTACAGCACGATCAGACGGGAGCGCTGACGTCTGATTCCAATCTGGGTGGCTCTTATGTACTTCCAAGCTGACAAGTCTTTGGTTTTTTGCCTATGCTGTGCTCTTTCTCACACTCAGTAGTCTATGAAATCTTGTGTTTGATGAGAGACAGGGTCAGTTTACCCAAAATAATCAGATTCTCAAGCCATCCCTGTGGTCAGGAACGAGCACCTCCAACACATGGAGGAGAAGTAGATGGCAGGGGCAGAACCCATCGCTCTCATCCAACAGGATTATTTTCCTCCTCTTCTAAGACACCTTTTCTTAACACCTCCAGCTGGGAAACTACTGCTGCAGCCAGTATTGTTCTCATGTGCATTTGTCAAAGCAGGCAGCAAAGTTGAAAAGGTTAACCAAAAGCCTAATAAATAGCCAGGGACAACATTTTAGGAGGAGGTTCTCTCCCATCATCGGCCTTGTATTCACTATTGCTTTCACAATGCCACCAACTCTGCTCAGCTGTTACTGACACACAACAACAGCTATTCTCCCGGGGTTTAACTTGGCTTTCTTTCAGAAGCATCTTGGGATTTCCTGGTAATTGGAGTGTTTTGCAAACTCTCAAAGATTCCTCAGTATCAGTCCACCTGTGTCTCCTGTAGCTCCTTTTCCTCAAAGACTCCAATACACAGCAGCAAGGTAGAATTAGGATAAAAAGCTTGAGCTGATTTACTTTTCTCGACTGGCAGAGCCCATGAGCTTTTTGCTTCTCAGATCTCTAGAAAAATACCTGTGGGTCACCTTACCAGGAAAGGGAATACAGCTCAAACTCACCCAGTTTTACTAGCACTACATTTATTCCACATACAGAAGCACTAACCTATTGCCAGTGCTCTTCAAGAAGCCCAATGGATTTCCAATGTAATACCCCTCCCTTTTCTTTCCACTGCCCCAGTCAGCATTCCCCTTTCCATGCACGACCACCATTCCTTAGTAACAAGGAAATCAAGAATACGACATCTCAGCAGGTCACTGCTGAATCCCTTCAATGGGCAACGGAATAGAGAATTAAGTGACCATCTCACAGCAGCAAGGAGAAATAACCTGCAGTGGTACAATTGTTGAAGAAAGCCCAGATGCCAAGCAAACACCATAATCTGAAGCTTTAACCAGGTTCCGGCCCTGATCCCAGCTGCAAGCCACAGAACGGGACAGGGCCAAGGTACAATCCGCCTGCAGAGCCCCAGAAATGCTGGAACTTCAGCTCCCAACAATTCATGTTATCAGGTGTGCTCACGGTGCTGGGGTACAAACGAGAGGGTGGAATGGAACGGGGGACAATAAGGCCACACCAAAAGTGAGGCACGAGGCACAACCCTGTGGAATATCAGAGCCAACACAGCCTCAAAAGTTTTGCAAGGGCTTTGGTTTGCTCAGTCCCTCTCACACAATCTAATTAGGGCAAAGGAAATTGCTAAAGTTGCTTTTGAAAGACACTCAATGGTGAGGTCTTGAAGGCCCTGAGCTTGACAATTGGCTGCCTACATGAGGCCTAGAAGTACAGATGGAAGGCAGCTTGCTCAGGTGCCAGGCTGTCAGTTGGATTAAAATGACTCATTTATTTACCAAAGAACCTCACAAAGTGCTTTAGCTAACAGGCAGAGAGGGCCTAACGGCTCTCCAAGCTGGGGAAGAAGCTCTCGCGCCTTCCCGGCCTGCCAAAAGTCATTACTGCCGAGTGTGGAAAGCCATCAGCAGGGTAGAGACCCCCGTCGGCAGGGTGACAGATTGGGCTGCGTAATCAGAGGAGGAAGGAGAGAGCACAGAAGCTGTCAGAGGCAAAAGCTCTTGGCTGGGGCCGCCAGAAAACTGGCAAGATGAGTTAGCGTGACTGAGTAAACAGCAAACAATCTCCAAATGATCTTTCCTCTCTCCCTGGAAGAGATGAACTTGTTTAAAAGGCACATCCCAAAGGAAGCCGCAAAGAACTTCAGTGAAGGAGAGAGAAATAAATCTGGATGAGACCCTCTGAGATACACAGCCCTTCTTTATTTTCTTGCCTGCCAGCTTACATTGTCTGGCAAAAATATTTTATGGAATATATTAATATACATATGACACAGAGCAAATTAATAAAAGGAACAGCAGGTCCCATTGCTTACTGGAGCGGAAAGATGGGTGGAGAACATGGCATAAGGGACAAGGGAAGGACGGTAACACTATGGATGTTTCTCTTTTGTGAGCCAGGTTTCAAAATGTAGTGGGTGCAAACCATGATTTTGCAGTGCAAAGAACAGAACCACCTTTCTGCAAAACATTTTCGCCGATATGAAGAAAAGCATCAGAAAAAGCAATGCCCTCGGAGGCGGGAGGTGGTCACAGTGCTTGGCTGCCCTTTGGACATCTGCGTTGGGGAGGCACCTGTAATGTGGGACTAGCGCAAAGTGTATCTCTATATTAAGGTGTCCATATGGTCCCCATTACTGTGGTAACAGGCCACCTCCTGATTTCAATGCATTTGTCCTCCCAACATCTCTGTAAGATAGAACAGTGCTGCTATCCCCATTTTACAGATGGGGAGCTGAGGCACAGAGAGATTTTGGACTCGGACACACAACTTACTGTGCTTAACGTGCTAACCGTGTGCCAGCTGAGCCACAGAACTGTAACTGTCAGGATTTGCATCCCCGCCTTGCAGTAAATGCAGAGTAGCTTAGATTGAAACGAAGAAGGGTTACAACAAATGCGTTACCTTGCGCTACCCTCTTCGCGGCAATCTAGGTTCTTCCTCCTACCTTGTCAATAGTTGTACGTTTCCTGGCAGATTTTTCCTGCCACAGGCTGCATTTCGCCTTCGAACAGGGGGAACCCAGGAACTGATATCTCAGCTACTACAATGGTTTTATTTTCTTTGTCTAAAATTGAACATTCACTGTCTTTCCAAACTCATTAAATTGAAATTTTAGTAACAAGACATGTCCCTAAAATTTCTCAGCAATAGACAGCATGTGCATGAAGGGTTCAGCCCTTTACCGTTTAGACTTTACCAAACACTTTTTAACTTCAAAACACTTAATCTACAGCACTGATCAAGCTCTGCTATCCTCCTCAGTTGAGACACTTAAGTATTATCTTCATACACAGGGAAACCCAGTTATAGTTATACTTATGCATTGAAAAGACGCATTTTGACCTTGATTAAATCACTGAAAGGCTGTACACACAAGCAGGACCAAGACTACTGCATGCATAACAAGTAAAATTTTACAGGTGACACAATATATAATTTGACCACACTAAATCAAACACTCCCATATACATGGTGGTCCTAGTTTGAACTGCAAGGATAAAAATAAAACTTAGCCCCCACTCTCTGAAAAAAAAAAAAATTGCAACTAGTTTCCTTTAAGAATAATGTGCTGCAAGAACAGGAGTCATTTCAGAGCTGGAGAGGGTTTCTCAGCTCTAATTACTCCCGATCGTTGTAATTTACAAGTTTGCGGTGGGTAGAAATCGCCAAGATTCACACATTTTCAGATCAACAGCTGCCACTATTAGAGAGCAAATCGTGCAGCCTTCTGCACCACTGCAGCAGGCTGGCTGTGGCACCGACAGGTCAGAAACGAGACATGGAAGGTGCCACCACAACACAAGGGTGCCAGCAAACTTCAGAAGAGGACAAGAGTTTCTCCCTCAGCACCCTTGAAGGAAGCTTGAAGGGCAAAGCATGGAGAGCAGCAGAGCATGTGCATTTCTAATGACACCAGTCTCTGGTTGGGCTTCCCTTCCATCCCTGCAGGTTTTTGTTTTTAACCTTGGGGTAGTCATTAAGATGGGAAATATCACATTACATCCAATTTACCTGCCAGTTCTGGGGCATATTACAAACTAGACTGGCGCTCTACTGCCTGCATGTAGAGGGCAAGGTTCCAGCTTCGAACGAACAGATTTTTCCAGACGTAAGACCATGCAAGATACTTAGAGGCCTCTTGTACAAGACAGGCACTTTTTCTGTATATGGTACCTTGCAGCAAAAGATCATCTAACAGTTCGCAAAGAGGGCACCAGTCCTTATTTAACATGTGAGATGCTGAAAAAGGAGATGACTTTCCTCAAGGTCAGACAGTGAGCTGGAAATAGAGCTCAGTGCCAAATCCTCTGCTCTACCATTAGATATCAGACAGGCCCATTAGTGTGGAGCTGCAAAGGGACTCCAAGTTACTTACAGTGCAGAGCAAGATGCCAGTCTTGGATTTTAAGAACTCCTGGAAGACCTCTGTTCTTTCCTAGAGGATTGAAATAGAAAAATGAAGAGTGTTTATGCACATTACAATCAAACATAAAGCAAATTAGCTAACGCAACAATTTAAACAGCCACGCATTGTTCACCGTATCATGTACAGCTTTAAAAGCAAAGGAATCAACTCAACAAATTACAATCAGACTCCTTCTGCAAATGGAAAAAAATTCTATTGCATACAGGTAGGTCCCAGGTAGGAAGGCACAGTGTCTGGGACAAGCCTGAATGCATTTGGTCAAATCAAAGCAGCCAACACTTCCACAGTTTACACAGAAGCATGGCCTGTGTATGTTAAAAAGCAGGAACGGTTGAAGCACTGGCACACTTGACGGGCACCACAGGCTTTTGTGAACGCAAGAAAAAGCCAGACATCTGAACTGCTGTCTGTCCAGTCGCATTGTGGGCAGGATAAGCGCATTTTGTTGACACAGCGATACAGTCACATCACAAGAAATCAGCCTCATCATGTGCCCAATGGGGCATGCAGGCAGTCACCGGATTGACTGTGTAATTATTAAGTATCAGCTGCAGAGTTGCTCACGTGAATTGCTGTGCGATAAATCTTTTAAGTAACAGGGTAGGAGAGGTAAGACCTTGGCCAGAAACCCCTGGACAAGGAGGCAGGACTGCTGGGCCAGAGCTCCAGGGCACCCTCCATGGCCTTCCTGCAAGAAAAGGCCCTGACCTGGTGCGGGCCACCGATGGCTGCTGACACCGGGATGGAGGCCGTTCCCTCCTGCGAGTGTCACAGGCAGGCACCTTCCATCACAACAATATTTGCTGTCACACACAACGATCTCCGAGCACTAGCAACCAAAGGCCTCTGTAGCATTTAGTCTTTGCTTGCCAGCACCACCCATCCACCTGCGCTCTCTCTCCTTAGCTCTGGGAAACAAGTGCACACCCACATTCCTTGATCTGATTCCATTCAGTTTTCCTTCTCAGAGCTCAGGCTGTCTCTGGCCTCAGAAACATCCTACTTGTTTCCTTCTTGTCCCTTTTGCTCTCTCCTTCTAAACTATCCTCGTTTCTATGTTTCAAACCTTCCTCCTCAGAGTTCTAGCAAGGAATTAAGTGAATGTCCTGTTATCCTGATGATGCAGAAGAAACGTTCCACGCTTGACTCCCAGCTAGAGGTACTGTTCTAGGAAAGAAGGGAAACTTGGGCCTCGCCGACACACTGAACCCTCTGCTGACAAAAATTAAAGAAGAGAGCGCGCTGTATCTTGTTGACAATGACAGCAGCCGTGCTCAGCAGTACCATATGGGATCCACAGTTTAGCTCCATTAATGCTCTTAATTTGAAGACATCAAGCACTAATTACACACTGGGTACTAAAAAGGCAAAACCCTTCCCCTGGTGCCAGCTACTTAGTGGTGTTCTGTTGGCTTAACAGCTGGTCAGGGTAGAGTTGGGCCAGACCAGGCCTGCTCGCTCGCTCAGGCAGGCAGGTTGAGGAAAGGCCAGACTGCAGGGACAGCAAAGCACATGTTTCTGGTCTCCACAGGATGGGAATGAGTGAGAAAAACAATGGCTCTTCACCTCTTGCTTCATCAGAAGAGCTCTATTCATTTACCATCTCTGCTGTGCAGCTCAGAGTAGAGTGGGAAGTCTATCACAGACCAAGGGCAGGATCAGGAGGTCCCTCGGCTATTGAGAGAAACGCTGCAGTAACAGCTCATTTGACACTCTTCTCTTGGCCTTTCAGCCCTCTATAGCAAGCTCCAAGCTCATCACCCAGGCCAATCCAGCTAAAACATAGACCTATTTTGCGATAATCACTGTTATATTGCTATCATTCCATCCCAGGGAAACGAGCAGTCTGTCAAGACACTGTTTTTCGAAATCAAAGCCACACCGTTCCACCCTCATCTAATGGGGGCAACTTATTGTGTAGTAATGTTTTGGGGCTTGGGTGAGGTTTTCCTTTAGTGTTAAAAGCCTGTCTTGATTGCATGAGAGAGAATCATGGATACATAAATGGTTTAAGCCTGTCCACTGGGAATAGAGAACGGCTGCCTCAGCCTGCTGAAATAACACCTCTTGCCTCTTCAGCTGTGTTTTCAGATATAGCTACCAAGGTACTTTCTAGTAAGTGGGACAATATTCTTATTCTCATTAGCAGATGGAAGAGTGAGGCCCCTAGAGGTGAAATGACTCTATCCTCTTTTCTGCCCTCCTCCCCAAAATAACCACACAATAAATCACAGGGAATAAGGAATAAAACTGTGTATCCTGACATTCTGAGAATGCTTACTTCCTGGTCCATGTTCCCGTGCAGTCGTAGAAACTCCAAGTGCGCAGAGGAGACAGAAGAATGTTCAGGTTGTTTCGACTCTAGCCCTCCTGAAAGGACTTTTACAAGGAGCTCATAGTAGAATTCCACTTGTTCACAGCTGGAGAAAAAGATGATCATCTTATGGTGTTTTTCAAACTGCAAGAAGAAAACCAAGAAAATCACACCTGGCCATTTCCACAGAACTCTCCCAATTCCCTGGTCATGATAAGATCTACGTGGCTTCTACTTCTGGAGACATGATTATACAGGACAGGATTACAGAGTTTGACACCAAATACTGAGCCCACAGAAGATGTAGGAGCACATATTGCACAGGTATCTCACTGCCAGTGTGAAAGACACAACACCACCTCAGCTCTTGTGGCTCCCTGTACACCAGATGCTCCTCAAAGCCCAAGATCCAATCCATGCTGTCCTTGACAGAGTAATAGATCCAGGAGTTGGAAAAGGCAAAGGGCTACTTAATAATATAAATGCAAACAGAATCTCACCTTGCATTTCTCCAGGATAAAAGCTGCTAACATGACAAGCCTCAGTTTACTGGGGACCATCACAACATACTGCTTGAGCTTCTCTGGAACAGCAAAGTTTTCTTGGTCCATGCAGTTTGATGAACTACTGGCTTGTCTGTCTGTTTGTGATGCTGATTTGAGCCCGTTCTGGATTTCATCTGCTATGGAGATTCTGATGGGATCATTCAAACTGATATCGGCCAGGCGCGTTACTCCTAAATCACAGAAAATGAAAAAATACATAAGGTTTAGTCTGAGGAGCTGCTGGGGAGTGTGATAATATATTCACATAAAAACCCCCAAGAAAACAAAGAAACAACTAACGCAATTCCAGTGAAAAGCAGTGAAGGGCAAGGAACTAATAAGCCATGCCTCAGACACTGATAAACACCTCCACAAACTTCAGACTTCTCAGGGCTTAGCCAGGTTTAGTTGCTGTGGACTCCTCCAACAGCATCTCCAGACGCTACTTCAGCCAACCGTGCTATTTTACACCATATAAACATCTTGACCAGACAGACAGCATTTGGCTGTCCGCGTGTACAGGGAAAAACCCAACAGGTCTTCACTCTATCAAGAGTGCAGGAATCAGGAGTCCTGGCTCAATTCCTGCCTCAGCAACTGACTTTTTGTACAATATTGAGAAAAACTCCTGTCATGCGCTTTATCTATAAAGCAAATAAACAAACCAGTTTCCCAGGTTTACAGCGACTTTGCTCTGGAATTTGTGAGACATATGTAAGGACCATGTAAGTGTACACACTGACAGAAATTCCAGTAACAAAGGACAAGTGTCATAAGCCCAAAGAAATCAATAGAAAATCAATATTCCACTTGTGCAAAGGGCTTCAGATTGGGCTGTAATGTAATGTAATCAGACTCAACCAACTATTTTGCAGCTGTCTGTGCATTTTTCAGCTAAAGGAGACACCGTGTGTTTCTCATGTACCTTCTGTGAGGGTGGCTGAGAGCAGGACATTCTGACGTGTGTCTCTCTCAGCATTTAAAGCATTGAGTATCACAGCTACGTCCTTCTCAAAGCCCAGGTCCAGGATCCTACAAAAACAGCAGAGGTGATGATAGAATGAGGAGAAAGTCCTAATAATGCTCCATGAGCTGATTAGGAATAGGGGAAGTGTTAGAGCTGATCAGATCTTTGGCCCATCCAGCTTCACGTTCCATCTTCAACTTCAGCCATGGTCAGACAGGTCAGAAGACACTGAGAGAAACTGCCAGGAATCATTGTACACTAATCTGTCCAAAGGGGACATTTCTTCCCAATCCCAGACATCTGGTGCTTGGCCGAGGCCACTTGGCATGAATAGTTTAAGATTGTGTGTGTGTCTGCTCTTTTTTTAGAAAAATATTTAGTAAGTAATGATGCAGAGGCTATAATAATTTCCCACATTGAAACACTTGGAAGTTTACCTGTCTGCTTCATCAATAATCAGCCATTGAGTACGACGGAAATGAATACATTCTGTGGACTTGATGTGATCAACCAGGCGACCAGGAGTTGAAATGAGGATATTTATCCCTTTGCGTAATCTGTTTAGATTAAATAAAACAAAAACAAACAAAACAAACAAAACCAACCAAACCAAAACCAATCAAAACACACACACAAAGGAAAAATAAATAAGAAAGGAGAAAAGCAAACATACAGGTTAGCGGTAACTCTGGAACAGGAAACCAGAGTGAAGAAATGGAAGCTGCAGAGGAAAAAGATCACGGCCACAGTAAAACGAGCAGTGACAGTACTTTCTCAATGATTAAAACTGAAGTTTCTGGCACATTTTTATCCTTGCTTATCATTGATACTCAGAGGCATGCTCTGTGATGGGGATGGGGTGGAAAGAAATATTAATAATATTTAAAAAATAAAAACCACCAAGCTAGGTTTTCTTTTCTAATTAAGTTTGCTTGCTTTATTGTCAAGAGTAAACTTCTTTTTGTGTATGCTTATGTGTAGAGAAATGAAAATTCCATTGTGGATTACCAGCTTACAATTCAATTCTTGAAAAGGGAAAAGAAAGAGATTTTTAACACCAGGAAATCTCTTCTCCAGAAAGCAATTTCCCCTGTAACAAATACTGTAGACAGCACTTGGTGGTAAGCAAATACAGGTGTTTGTCAGAGAGGAAAAAAAACCTACTGACACAAGAGATCATCTTCTCAGAAGGCTCATCAACATTTTAGAAACAGATCCAGCTGGGGCGAGCGAATATTTCCTGCTGACCCAGTCACTGTGTCTGTGTCAAATCCAGGGGGATCACAGCTTGATCCAAACTTACAATCCTCTCTGCCAGTAAGAAGAGCACTCCGGAGAAGAGGAACAGATAAAAACACCGCAGAGCAGAAGAACCCAAAATAGGATTTAAGAAGCTGGCTTCCTACCTGGCTTTTTCTGATTTTCTCTTTTCTCCCCCCATTAGCACTCCAGGCACAATCCAGGCAAATGGCTACAGAAAGGAAAACCAAGACCAATATCGATTCTTCTTAATAAATACACAGAGTCTAATCCA
The DNA here is from genome assembly GCF_037038585.1 of Patagioenas fasciata. Classification (NCBI taxonomy): domain Eukaryota; kingdom Metazoa; phylum Chordata; class Aves; order Columbiformes; family Columbidae; genus Patagioenas; species Patagioenas fasciata. The sequence goes on from NC_092539.1 coordinate 8,081,750, forward strand.
ACAATGATGTTTCTTGGCAAAAAGAGAAAAGACTGGGGCTGACAGCAGTGTGCACCTGATTTGATCTCAGATCCAGTCTCTCACCCACAGCTACATATCAACGGCACCTTTAGTTCCAGCCATGGAACTTGCTTCCTACATCGCCAGGAAGATAGAAATGCAATCATTTTTGCACCATTTCCAATCACATAATAATATTTCTTTTCCTTCTCCGCATGTAGCCTAAACGTTCAAAGACAAGCTACAATGCTATTTCTCCATCTTGCCTTTAAGCAGCATCTTCCTGTGGCCAAGGAAAACTCAAGAAGAAACACAGGATCGAACAAGTTTATTTATACATATCTAGACCTACATGCACATAGTCACCAGGGCTGTGAACATTTAATGTCAGTCTCATGGATACTGGCAGGAGTTTTTGCCACTTAGTTTAATGAAGTCTAATCCTGCATCGAATCCAATAGTGTCCAATATTGACGGGGGAGATAATCAAAGCCCAGCACTGCCATTGCCTCACTCGAAACGCAAGCCAGACGCAGAGCACAGCTTGGAGGGACTGCACGAACGCCTGACTGGTAAATAGGCTTAAGTTTGCACGGGTCAATGCTCGCCAGAAATGCTCCAGCAAAATAGTTTCTACAAAAAGAATTTATTTTTAAGGTTTAAAATAAGGAAGGTGTCTAAGCAAGATCCAGGCAATACAACCTTAGCAGGTTGAAGTACTTTAAACCTCATCATGACACAGAAAAATCTTACTTGGTAATTCCAGCACTAAAAAAGCCTTAGAAAGTGCCTTATTATTTCAAGGAAAAATCAGAAGTGGGAGCGGGACTATGGATCAGATGAACAATTTAGATGCCTTCCAGCCCCATGGTAAGATACTTTGCCTCAATTAAAAGGAAAACACTATCACCTAATGATTTTAAAAGCCTTCTAATTTCTCCAGTCATTCAACTGGCAAAGCAGTTCCCCAAGTTCTATTCCCCATCTGAAACCCATCTGCCCAGTATTAGTTTCAATAAAACGGTACTTGTCATCACAAGAGTTTCCATTCGGAACTCAGACCAAAACAAAGGCAGGCTCTTCTAAAACCCAAACTGGCAAAGTCAGCTACACTTGTTTATCAAACATGTACAACTAAGGTGCCACAATTAATCACTGAATTGGTCATGCAATAGTTTAAAAAACGACACAGGGAAATCATGCACTTAAACAGATTTATCTTTAAGGACCATATATCTTGCCAGATATAAACACTCAGTTGAATTCACAGAAACTGAAGTTGCTCAGCATCCTACAGCAAGAAGCTCAAGGAATAAGTAGAACACGGAGCAGTGAATTCTTACCTTAAGCAGTTTCTGCATTGTATCAAAGCTTTGGAGGGCAAGCTATGGAAAGCAACAGAAAAACGTGAGCTCTGAAAAAGTCCCTGGACTACAAAGATGGACTACAACCCCCTTTGGCTCAGAAAATCTGTAAGCTAATCTATTTAGGTATGTTCATCGGAATTCTAAACACGGCCTTAGTTTTTCTTTTAGAAGATGCTTATTATTTTACTTTCTTGCAAAATCTTGCAGAGCACTGACCCACGGAGTGATCTCAGCACTGGATCTTTTTCCTTCTCTGTCTCCCGGTCAGCAGAACAGAGGTGGTGCGTACAAAACCTGCAAAGCTCAGTGTGTGCTCAGGAGGAAGCATTCAGCTGTTGGGTTGGATTTGCTGATGGCCACTTCTGCTGTGGCAACGATGAAGACCCAGAAAGGCAGAGGTGCCACCATGACCCAGCCCTGGAATGACTGTGAGTAGGGCTTAATTATGGTAGTAGAACTCCTTTAAACGCTCTGACTACACATGCTACATACAACTATTTGCCAAGCTGTCACAAAAGGCCATTGCTTTCAATACAAAGTAAAAGTAATACCAACTGTAATTATAAATTGTCTTCATATGTGCTCTCAATGGCAGCCCTTTAAAGAAGCTTATGAACAGTTTTCTAAGTGCTCCATATTCATACAGCATCCTAGAGAGGCACTAAGTTTGCTGCTGTAAAAATTTAAACAGCTTCAGAGCTTTCTCCCTCCATGGAACCCTCCTACGAAATTGCCTTTGCAATTGCAAGTAATATAAATCAAATAGAAGAGAGTTCAAGGGACAAATCCACTTATGGATTTGAAAAAAAAGGGCTTTAAAAATGAAACGTTTGTATAAAGCTCCACATTTGCAAATTTGGTTTTACTCATCCCCCTGTGTGAGCTGGGCAAGCTTCTCCCTCCCATGCACCGCAGTCTTCACAGTTATTTCCAACTGCGTGAGGAAAACTTATGTTCCTTCTTTCTTACTTTGCTATGGCACTGAACAAAAATGACAACACACATCCAGAGAGCAAACACTCTGCAAGGGCAAGATCTAAGCAAATACAGACAACGTTTCTTAAGACAGTTCCTGGTGGACCCACAGCTACACACTAAAAAAAAAAATCAGTGTTCGAACACTTCAGATGGAATCAGAAAGAGAAAAGGCCACCTACCTCTCTTGTTGGGACTAAGATGAGCGCATAAGGTCCATCGCTGCGCTGCAAACAGACAAGACAAGAGGTCCACTAAGAAGAAGGTAGCACTGATACAGAGCACTTCCACATCTAACTGCTATTAGCTGCCAAAGTGAATTCTGAAGGGGTTTAGTACATTTGTACATAACAGTTTGGGGTATTTCGCCCTCTCAGCTTAAAAAGAAAAACCCAACAGTCTTTTGAATATCGATGCTGCACTGCCTTCCCTTTCCTGTGCTTGGAAACCTGCTCAAAGTCTCACCCAGCATTTTATGCCATACTCATATTGTTCCACTCTTGTATTCCTGAGTTGCAGAAATACTCTCATTTTGATGCACAGCACCAGTTTGCAGGTAGCAGCTGCAGAAAGTAACAATCCAGGATGGGCTGGAAACATTTCAACCCGTAAGACAAGTCAGGATGATCTCCTCCCATAAAACACAGAGATGGCAGAGCTACAGCAGCACTTTCTGGTCAACCAGACAATCCAAACTGGGAGCAATTACCAAACCGCACTCCATGTCAAAGATTAGAAACTTATTACTCCTACAGATGTGGCAGTAACCTTTGTTTTCAGTTCTTCCAACTTCCAGACCATTGCCTCTTCACTTGACAATTAGACTATTCACAATTTAGTCTACTCCATGAAGTAAACGGGAATGTGTAACTTTGTTCCTGTATCACCTGCACCTCAACAGTACAGGGGGATCACACAAGCCACATGCACAAATAAAGGGGGAGAAAGGCTGCTTGACCTTTGTATCAAGAAGAGACAGTGATGACCACAAGGTGAAAGCTGGATTTTATTGTTAATCTTAGCATCAAAACCCAATATATTTAATTCATTTGCACCTACCTGTATCTTCGATTCCATTCCTTGCAAAGACTGCACAAGTGGAATTCCATAGGCAAGAGTTTTACCTTTTTGAAAGGGAGAAAACTGGAATAGTTACCATCAAAAAAAGTGGCCATTACAGCACTCCAGCAAATTAAATTACCATTCATCCCACCATTCTTAAACTGAGGTCAGAGTGCAGAAAAGTTTTAATTAAGTAGAAAGTTTCCAGAATGGAAGATTGACAGGCAATTCACCAAAGGGTTAAATTAAAAAAGAGAGGTGGTGGTATCCCACTAAGATCTATCTAAATAAATACCCCCATAAGATTTATCTAAATAAATATCCCCAGCCACCCAAAGAAATGAGACATCCAGGCACAGTTTGCTGTAGCACAAGCTGGTAAGAGTGTGTGCTGCTCTGGTTTAATATGACCTAGGGAAGGAGAGTGACAATACCGACCTGAACCAGTCTGAGATCTCACTAGAGCATCTTTGCCTTGCAGGAGCACGGGAATCGTTTGCTTCTGAACACTGTGTAACAAACAAAACAGGTGAGGAAATACAAATCCAACACGTGCTGGAATCCTAAGGTTTGAACATACAGTGACTGTTTGAAAACTGTTTACCCCAAATTCCATGTAATCACCTCTGCTGCGTAGCTACATTAGTAGAGGTGATTTCAAAGGGAAGTCACTAGATAAAGACATCTCAGGATAAACTGAAAAAAGGCGATTTTATGATTCATGCACGCAGTTAGAAGGCAGGACTCCAAGGTCCCACCTTCAGCTGTGACAGCTGACTCGCTGTGTAACCAACAAGTGATTTCTCCTCCCAGATTTTGAAAGCAACAAGCCCTATGGCAAATGGGACACTTTAACAGGTCCTGTCATCTTCACAAACCAATTACATTATAATTAAACAATCACAGGTGATTTGCTTTAAGGGGTAGTGAAGGGCAAAGTTTTTAGATGAATTTGCTTACCTGGTCATACTATTTATCTTCAGGACAGTGTTTATTGTGGATATCTAGAGAGATAATAAAGAGTAGTAAACAGGTTTCATTGCCAAACTGTTCCATTTGTTACTTTTTGTAGTACAAGACAGAGCAAAAACCAGAAGACTGATTCCTACTCCCTACATTACTGGTCCAGGGCAACAGGATGTAAAAGGTCTCAGGTCCTCAAAATACTTCTTAGTTAATCAGGCTTGGAACATCGCTGGTGGTATCATGAGATACCAGACTTGTTAAAATACTGCACTCCCAAATAGTTTTCTGTGTTTTTTTTAGTATTATAACTGCAAACAGTGATGGGTGCTGGAACAACGTGTTTGAGGAGGGGTCGGGCCACTGTCCCACATGCTGAGCTAAGAGACTCCAACAAAATCAGGCAAAAGCCTGGTGATTCTGTCCAAGTCACGGTGAGTAAAGGTGCATCTCTCAGCTCTCTAACCTGCCCCCCACTCAAATCAAAGCACGTTTCAAGGTACACAGCCTTCCTGCCACTCACCAGATGTGGATGGAGCTCCAACTCACTAAAAGACTCCGTAGTGAAAACATTTTCTTGCACCTGCTGCACTGCTTTTCTGAGTTCAGGGAAACAAACCAAAACAAAGGAGGTAGCATGGTCAAAAACTGTACAATAGTATTCTACGTAAACAGCAATGAAACTACAAATACCAAGTAACTGCTTTGCCCAAACAAGGGCAAGAATTCAAGACATTACTTTTTAAGGCACTGAAAAGGTTTTTTTCCTCCCATTTATCTAAAATACCTGTGGATTTCTGGGATATCAGGGTTGTTTTTAAATAAGCTGGACGTCTTAATGAAAGCTTTGCTTTTCTGGCTTTCATTTCGGTTGTGAGTCAACTGCTTCTTAGGCAGAGATTTTTGTGCTGAATTTCCGTTTTCCCTGCTATCAGCTTCCGTAGCACATTTCTTGAAGGTGTTTATTGATGCTTTACGCTTCCGTTTCAAAGCTGAGTTTTCATGCGGCGACTGGAGCTTTCTTTTCGGTGCGTTAGACTGCTGCAACGTTAACAAACAAACCAAGAATTCATTAATGAGGGAGAATTAACGTGGTATCGTGTTGAACACAAACATCAGCCCTTATTTTTGGAATCTCCTACCCCATGACTAAAGAAACTAAGTTTGATTTTTACAGCTAGCCAGTTCCTACTGTAACAGACTCACCCCCATGCCTGAGACATCTGAACACCACTGAAATGCAAACAGAAACCTAAAATCATATACAGTACTCATCTCTAAAAGATTTAATCTAACTTCTCCAGTAACTGAGCAGGACATGCTTTAAAAGTCCCTTTTAACAGCTCTGCAAATGTCATTATCACATTAAAGTGATCCCCGTAGGCTTCTTTCTCTCTGTAGACGAATGGTCCGTACTTCAATTTATGCTTCTGCCAACTTTCAGCATCTCTGAGCTCTTTATTCCTTCTCCTACAGAAACCAGTTCGCTTTACTGATCTTCCAATCATCTTCAGAAAATAAACTGTTGCTCTCCCCATATCTCCCCAGGAACAGTGAAGAACGCTTTCCCTTTTTAGATGCTTTACCTAAAATATGAGAAGGCCTCTCCCTCCGGACACAAAAGTGTCCGAGTGATGCAGAGCATTACCCACAGGTTCAGCAACCAGCCCTAACAACCCAAAACCCGCTTCTATGGTAAGGAAAGCGCAGGGCGATCCCGCAGGAGGCCATTTTTAAAGGAATTAAGAGAACATCGTACCTGCCACCTCCCGCTCACTCCCTGACAAACTTCCCCGTCCCCAACCACCGCGCAGGGAGCCCAGGCCCGTCCCTCTGCCGGGTCTCAACCCCTTCTCGGGGGGGGAAAGCTAAATGCTCGATTTCATAAACTTTTCAGGCTCTGACCCCCCCACCACGCTGAGCGCGGCTCCCCCGGCCAGGCCCCCGGTCGCTGCCTCCCCCCGCCCCGCCCCGCTCCGCTCCGGCACCCAGGTCCCGGCGGAGCGGCGGCAGTTCGGCCCGAGCCCCCAGCGCCCCTCGCCCGCACGTACCCGGCTGCGGTCCCGCGGCGCCGGACTCAGGTTGAGCAGCAGCGTCCCGGCAGCCGCCATGGCCTCTGCCTCCCGCAGGGCCCCGGGGCCGCCCCTGGGGCCGGGCTCAGCCCGCGAGGGTGGCGAACAGGCGGACGGGGCGCCGAGGTGGCCTCCCCAAGGGACCGACCGTTCGCGCGGGGCCGCCAACCGCAACCGTCCCGCCCCGGGGACTCGGCGGCGCTCGGTGCGTCCCTCCCAACCGCGCCGCCGGGGTGCGGGACAGTGCAGGCGGCGGCTGGACAGCCCCAGCCTGGGCGGCCGGGGGCTTCGGCAGCGGCCGCGCATGCGCGCTGCGGCCCAGGAGGCGGCGGTGAAGATGGCGGCGGCGGAGCGCGGGGGCAGCGGGGGCGGCCCGGGCAGCCCCTCGCTGTCGGCGGGGGAGGAGGAGCCGCCGCTGGGGCTCGACTCGCTGGTCGAGGAGGCGGCGGCGGCTCCGAGCGCGGGGTTCCGCCTGACGGCGGTGCGGCGGGAGCCGGCAGTGCGGCTGCAGCACGGAGTTAGCGGGCTGGAGCCGCTGGCCTGGTCGGAGGATCACCGGGTGTCGGTGAGCACGGCCCGCAGCATCGCCGTCCTGGAGCAGCTCAGCGACGTGCACAGCGGCGGGCAGGAGATGGTGATCCACCGCACGGCCGTGCCCGCGCCCGCCGCCGCCTGTCACCTCAAGGTGAGCGGCACAAGCGGCCCCGGGGCCGCCGCGCTGGGTCCCCCCGGGCAGGGGAGACCCCAGGGCCGCCTCCCCCCGGCTGCTCCTGACCCCGCACAACTGGCTGCAGCGCGGCCCTGGTTCATTTAAAAGGGGGTAGCTCTGTCCAGCCCAATGCCAGGGTGCAACAGGCTCAAATACCGAGTGCATTTCAGGGATTCTAAACCTCGGTTTTCTTTTTAAGAATCGCTCGAGCTCCGGTACTTTGATGACGATTATCTCGGTGCAATCTCAAGTACGAGTATTTCCTGGTTTACTATCTAAGCTGGAAGATTTTTGGAGCAGGGGCTGTTTTGTGCATCTGACTTTTAACGTCTTAGCACAGGGAGGTCACAACTCTGGGTGAATTATCTTGTTAAATAGTAATTCTGTTGTTGTGGATCTGAATTTTCGTTCCAAAATAAGGCTGAGAATATGGAATAACTTGATCTGAACTACTGAGTGCTTTACAGCTTGAATGTTATATCAAGTACCTTTAAATACACGCTTGAGACCAGAAGTATGAGAACAGACCCTTCAGTTCAGGAAAAATTCAATAGTTGAAAGTCAAAATTATGCAAATTCAGGTCAACAATGAAGCTTGAGGCTTAAAGAGTGAAGTTAATCAATCATTGGAATAGCATAGTATAGGTTGTGATAGAGAATGGGATTAATTCCAGGAAAGTGTCCCTAAAAAAAAATCCTACTTCTGTTTTTAAAAGTCCTTTTTATTTTCTTTTAGGTTGGTCCAAAAAAGGAGGTAGCAGAATGTAGAGAAAAGTTTGCAAATTCAGTGGACCCAACCGTCAGTCAAACTTTTATGCTGGACCGAGTCTTCAATCCCGAGGGGAAGTCGCTGCCGCCCATGCGAGGATTCAAGTATTCCAGCTGGTCACCGCTGGGCTGCGACGCCAACGGGAGGTGCCTTCTGGCAGCTTTAACCATGGACAATCGATTGACCATCCACGCAAACCTCAACAGGCTGCAGTGGGTGCAGCTGGTGGACCTGACGGAAATCTACGGGGAGCGTTTGTATGAAGCCAGTTACACACTCACTAAAGCTGACACTCCCAGGGGAGAGCTAGGAGACTTCTCCGAATTTCAGCGCCGGCACAGCATGCAGACCCCGGTGCGCATGGAGTGGTCGGGCATCTGCACCACTCAGCAGGTCAAACACAACAACGAATGCTGGGATGTCGGCAGTGTGCTCTTGGCAGTTGTCTTTGAAAACGGTAACATTGCGGTTTGGCAATTTCAGCTTCCGTTTCTGGGGAAGGAATCGATTACTTCTTGCAATACCATAGAGTCTGGAATAAGTTCCCCCAGTGTGTTGTCTTGGTGGGAATATGAACATAACAACCGAAAGATGAGCGGACTTATTGTAGGGAGTGCTTTTGGACCTGTTAAGATCCTCCCTGTCAATCTAAAAGCCGTCAAAGGCTACTTCACGCTGAGACAGCCTGTAGTCTTGTGGCAAGAAATGGACCAGTTACCCGTGCATAGCATCAAATGTATTCCTCTTTACCACCCCTACCAGAAATGTAGTTGCAGCTTGGTGGTGGCTGCACGAGGACCTTATGTGTTCTGGTGTCTCCTGTTGATATCCAAAGCGGGTCTCAACGTCCATAATTCCCACGTGACGGGGCTTCATTCTTTGCCGATCGTATCCATGACAGCGGACAAGCAGAACGGCACGGTGTACACGTGCTCCAGCGATGGAAAGGTAAGGCAGCTGATTCCCATATTCACAGACGTTGCTTTAAAGTTTGAGCACCAGCTGATTAAGGTCTCGGAGGTGTTTGGCTCTGTCAGGACTCATGGAATAGCTGTTAGCCCATGCGGTGCGTACTTGGCGGTTATTACGACAGAGGGCATGACTAACGGCCTTCACCCAGTTAACAAAAACTACCAAGTCCAGTTTGTAACCCTTAAGACTTTTGAGGAGGCAGCTGCGCAGCTCTTGGAATCTTCTGTTCAGAACCTTTTCCGGCAAGTGGATTTGACTGATCTTGTACGCTGGAAAATTTTGAAGGATAAGCATATTCCTCAATTCCTCCAGGAAGCACTGGATAAAAAGATTGAGAGCTGCGGTTCTACTTACTTCTGGCGGTTTAAGTTATTTCTCCTGAGGATTTTGTACCAGTCAATGCAGAAAGCTCCCTCAGAGGTCATGTGGAGACCTTCGCATGAGGATGCAAAAATCTTGATATCGGACTCCCCTGGGATGGGCAGCACTGAAGACGATCAAGAGGAAGGAACTTCTAAACAAGCCAGCAAGCAGAGTGCGTGTGACACGGGAAAAGGTATGGACATAGATGATGCTGCAGACGATTCTCTTCCTCCATCAAGTGACATAGGAGGCCGCGAGCCAATGGAAGAAAAGCTGCTCGAAATACAGGCACAAATTGACGCAGTAGAAATGCACTTGACACGAGAACACATGAAACGCGTGTTGGGAGAAGTTTATCTACACACATGGATTACGGAAAACACCAGTATTCCCACCAGAGGAGTCTGTGACTTCTTAATGTCCGATGATGGCTACGATGACAGAACAGCACGAGTAAGTGCGCCTCTATGCTCTGGGGATTCGATGTTACAAGGGATTTCTTTCTCCCCCTTCCATATCTTTAAATGAAAATAAGATTTCGGGGGTGGGAAAGAGAGCTGTAATCATGTCCTCCTTGCCAGTCAGCTTCTATAGAGTGTACAGCTTAAATTGTCCTTCCTTGAAATTATGGATTAGGAGGGAATGTAAATACAGATATTGAAATTTGGATCAGATACAATGAAGAATAAGCGTATCTGAATGTTTGCAGAACGAGGGAGAGAACCACGGTTATTCCAGTGGTTTGGTGGGTTTAGAACATGTACTTTCATGGCTAAGATTATTTAATCTATGATCTCTACAAAACTAAGCTTAGGAGATATTTTCTCTAGTTAGTTAGTCTGCAGTTCTAATATTCAGAGTTGCAGTATCACTTCTTGAAGTATTTCTAATTGAAAGTCCTGTGCCTGTTCAGGTGCTGTGTCAGCTCTTGTCAGTGCTCCATGAGCCTGCAGTGAAAAGATGGGTTCAGAAAGTGATTGTGTCTTAAGAGTTAAATCCAGTGATCCAGGACTTTCACCAAGCTGGCTGAATGTCTTTGTTACAACATATATGGCTTGAACCTTCAGGCACACTTGCATTTATCGAACTACAGTAAATAAGCATAACTGAATGCTTGGCCAGGACAGGAAATCTTCCCAAACTTGCAATACTGCCTCCAAAATAAAAGCAGAACTGCGAGGACATTGTCCTGACTTCTGCAATGTGTGGAGTAAGCATATGTGGTAGGAAATAAGTGATCAGTAAACCTGGCACTGGGCAAGGAAGTTTTCTGAATGTAGACATCAGACAAAGGAAGCTTCAGTGGGAATGCTGCCATCAGCCTCCCGGCGCTTACGACTTGATGAAAAGAACATCTCGGATGTCTCTGCATCTCTTTGTGTGAGCAGAGAACAGTTCTGTTCAGTACCTAAGTCCTTAAATCACTTGAACTCTAAAAATCACCCTTTCCATTGCACCCAGATGGCAGGGGAAGGGAGGGTGTTTCCAGCACTGATGGAGCGTGGTGTTCTCTCTGCTGCTTAGGAGCAAGCGGCCCACGTGGTGTGGCCTTCAGTAATTCACTGGGAGGGTATTCTGGCAGAACAGCTGGGGTTTTCTAGCATCCCATTACTATGAATTGAAGATTTGAGAGTTTTCTTATCTTGTAAACCAGATTATTCTTCTTACAGCGATTAAAAACTGACTTCCAAATTCTATTTTATCTATTCAGTTTGCTGCCACATTTTAAAGGTCCTTGGGACATAGTTTGTATCGATTGCAATGTCAGAGGCAAACTTGATCACGTATATGTTCTACTGTAAACATTACACATACTCCAAGGTGACTGCTGAAAACATGTATTCAGGTAATTTCTGAACAGGAGTATTTTAGCACATCCATTGTGATAGGCATGAGAACGTCAAAGCATTGCTGGAACCATCAATGGCGTCCTCTGAAGTGACACGATACCAGTGTCTTCAGTACTTTGTCAGTGTGTAGGGTAACATAACACCACTGCTCTTAAGTTCTCTATCCCTCTACTGTGCGACAGAAATCTTTAGATTACAATAAAATGAGAATAAATTAATGCTTACCAATGTATTATGTTTCTTATGCTGTTATTTCTTTGAATTCAGTGCAGAGCACTGATGTTTGGACCCTGTATCCTATTCAGAAACCGCAATATCCCGCGAGACGTTTCCACCTTTCAGTAGGCGGCTGCTTTGCTCTGACCAGTGCTGACCGCTCTGTGTTCCCAGGTGCTGATCGGGCATATCCTCAAGAAAATGAACAAACAGACTTTTCCAGAGCACTGCAGCTTGTGTAAAGAGATCCTGCCCTTCACCGATCGCAAACAGGCAGTCTGCTCCAATGGACATATTTGGCTCAGGTAATTGGTTCTTAAAGAGTTTTTGCCCTCCTCTGGATGATTTAAACATAAATAGCTAATGTAACGCACTTCCTAGTGTTAGAGTCAAAAGTCATGAAGCATTTTGTCTATGCTGCTGTTAATGGTAATTGTTGCTGTTATCTGTCCCCTTCCATGAGGGAGAGATGGTATTGTAGATTGGATTTGGTTCTCTTATCAGGACAGTGTTGTTACAATAAAACACATTTGTCATTTAACTTTTCAAATGGGGAGGGAGAAACTGGCTGGGGAAATTGAAGCACACATCATCCTTTGGAACAGCACACGAAGGAGGGTTTGTTCTAGCTACTTCAGCATTTGGAAACAAAGTAATTTGACAAAAAATGATAGGAAGGAGCCACACCAAGAAGTGAGACAAATTCTGGAATATCTCAAAAAGGCAATCTTCCAACAACGATGTATTGAGTACATGGTGATTGTCCCTGGAGACTTGGCAAGTCAGTAGTCTGTCACTTAAAGTAAAACATTTGCCTAAAAATCTTAGGTGCTAATTTGGCTATGTAGTCATTGCGTGAAAGACACCGGTTCTTCCCCTGGGCAGTAAAGGTCACGTCACGGGGTAGGAGCAGGTAACAAAAAAACCAATAAAACCTCTTGATAAAAGCCACTTGTCCTTTTACAGGTGCTTTCTAACCTACCAGTCCTGTCAGAGTCTGGTGTACAGGAGGTGTTTGCTTCACGACAGCATCGCGCGACATCCGACCCCAGAAGGTAAAACTGTTCCTGTGGCCAAGAGGGGCTCAGAGGGTTCTGCATTCTTAAGTTTTAGCTGCATGACTTGAATTAATTTCACTGACTTTCTGCTTTTAGGCAGTTATGTGACGTACCAGTACCCTGCATTTCACTGTGTCCTGTCATGGTCTGTGCATTAGTGGCATATGTTAATTGCAAAACAGTGACTGCAGAAATTAATCTATAAATACTCCATTTTAATGAGAGCTGAGTAAACACATGATCTGTGCTGGAGTGCTACAACAGTTAGTTTATATTCAAGTGGAATATATTAGCATCCAGTTCTGCAAGAGCTGAGGGTCTTTGTCACTATTTCAGTGCAAGCTGTATTGATCCAGCACAGGTTAAGAAATATTGATAGTTGTCACCTTGCTGGCTTAGGTCCCAAACCTGCTGTAAGTACATCATTCAGAGACAACAACGGCAGGCTGGGAGGGCCAGTCAGCATTTTGGCTTTGCATTTCCAGAGCTTGAGGAAGGACAAGCTGTGCAAGAAAATTGTTTTCTTCCCAACTAGTGTATTTAAAAAAAAAAATCATGAAGTACTCTTAACAGTTTGTCCTGAAGTGCAGGTGATACTTTTCCTCTCCCCATAATATGCTGGTAATCCAGTCAAGACTAAGAATCAACTACAGCACTTAAACCCCTGTAGAGACAGGCTGTAAACTCGATTTCCTTATATTGGAGAGGGGGAAAGAAACAGGAACCAAGGACTGCACTATGTGAAGGATGAACTTTCAGTTAAGAACATAAGACCTACATTTGTGGCATGGTGATCCTTTACAGTTTTTTTTCCTATATAGCTATTTAGATGAGTATGTTATGATATAGCATGATATAGCTTTTAACAACTTGTTTTCTTATTTGCAGATCCTGAATGGATCAAGAGGTTGTTGCAAGGACCTTGCACGTTCTGTGATTCTCCTGTGTTCTAGAGAAGGGCTATGAAAAGACTCAAAGTATTTTGTGTACTGCATGGGCTCCCTTCAGTCTGGAAGGATATTGAGCGCAGGAATACAGACTTTACTGGAGGGGGAAGACATTGTCCATGACCCTGTAAATAACATATCAGAGGTTCTAGAAGCTCCTGAAATCCAGAGCCTGTTCCATGTTCCAGAAACAGGAGTACACCTGGAAAAGCAAGTTTATAAAGGGTTTGGAAATGCACCCTATTGAAGCATCAGCAGCTGGACACGCTTCCTTTCACTGACAAGGCACTGAAGTCTTAAGCGCGTGGGTTGAACTGCCCTTTCTGCCCCACAAACGTGAGGTTTCCCCAGAGCTAGGACGGGAACAGCGGAGCTGCCTCTTGAATGGTCTTGGTGGGTAGAGAAGGCTTCAGCTTGTAGTGCTCTTGGTTGCTTTTTAACAAGCACTGGCACTTGCTGCAGAATATTAAACTATCAAAATAATTTGTGGTTTTAATCTCTTGCAGAGTGAAGCATGTGCCAGTTACAGCCATATGAAAGAAATTGGCCATTATATTATATTCACTTTAAAGTCTTAAAGAGTAACTGCTTCTTTACTGCTACCACAATATTGCAGTTGGAAGGGTAATACTGGTTGCCTGGGTCAAATATGGATCAGTAAGAATAATTTTTAAATGTAATAATTATTACACTAATAGCAATTGGATTAAACACTAATATATATCTAATTTCCAATGCTCTTCAGTCTTTTGCCCCGCTTTCTTTTTCTGAACTAACTTCTAACCACTTCCTTGCTTTTGCTGATGTAAATACCTTTGGTTTCACTTGCTACCAGCAGGAATCATCTTTCCCAGTGCAACTCAGTTACCAAAAATTACCCATTTACCTTATTTTCAATTGAATCAAGCCTCCCTTATAGAGAAATTGAGCTTTACAGAAGTTCGACACACAAGCAATCACTCCCAGCTGACAGTTTCTCTTTTCAGAATAATGCAGTAAAATACCCCGAACCACCCCAAAGCTCAACCACCCTGTGGTTAAGCTGTTGTATGGAAAGTTCCCACAGGTGGTCATGGTCTGGTGAGGCTGTTCTTGCATAACCCTGACTTCCATCAGGAGATCCTTAAATCAGTGATGTAGCATGGCCAAGACCAGAAGTTCATTCTGCCTTCTGTCAGAAGAAAACATCTGTCTCTCTTTGGCACCTCATTCCCGTGGGGAGCAGGAGAATCCTTTTCAACTTCCTATGCAGTGTTAGAGGAATAATACCTCCCAAATGTGTGTGGTTATTTGGTACGGTTTGTCTTGTTAACTTAAATCCATGTTGTCAAATAATCTAAAGCTTATGTATTTGCATTCTTCGGAGTGCCGATCTGGACACTTGGCTGTGTTGCCCTGTTTGTGACTCATGACATTTCTAATTGTGTGTAAAGTCCTCTGCAGCTCTTTGAGAAATCAAGGGATTGTCCTGCCAGTATCAGTCTCCAACAATGCATGTGTGGATTGGTGCTTAAGTTTCCTTGATTTACTGACTATGCATTTTTTTTTAATGTTCCTTCACTTTTAGTAGGAGCAAATTTTTCTTCAGCTAACGTTAAAACAAGTCAACTGTCCTTACTATTCAGTGTTTCATGCATTAAGCATGACAGTGCTTTGACTGAGAATAATATTAATGTAGTAGACTAGAGCAGCGGAAGCACATTCATCTGTAAAATAATTAGCCTTGTTTGTAAATATCCTTGGAAGCGATACCATAATTGTATTAAAGAAATGTTTAGTTTTTTATTGCTGTGCATTGCAAATTGAAATTACTTCAGTGTGTCTGCAAGTAAAGAAGATGTAGATCGTGATAGCATCCAGTAAAACGACGAGTAACCTTGATACCCAACGCGTGCGTAGTTCGAGGCCGGGTACTGTACCTTCTCCTCCCCAGTGCTGATGGGGTTTGGAGGGCTGGGGTGGAAAATCAGCTCCCAGTATGAGCTGAACAGAAGGTTTATTCACAGTGATGGAGAATTAAGTGGAAGCTGCAAGTCCCTGTCCGGGCGGTCCCGACCAGTTCGTCAGACAGTGTTCCCATTTACAAATTCACCTGACTGGAAAGGGTGAGAGAGCTCTCCAGAACCACATGTAAGTGCTTTTAAAACAAGTCAAAGACTGTTTCTTTGATACTGGCTTAGAAACCATAATAACATCCTGATCTGCTGAAATGTTTAAGTCTGGCTGACCAAAAGGTTCAACATGATATTAGATTAATTCCTGGTGATTACTTCTGGCAGTTCTCCTGAATTTCCCTGGGTTGACTTTTAATGCTTTAGACATGTAGAAGCTCTAGTACCCCCTGCATTCATGTCACAGCATTAATGTTTATTTTCCTTGTCTTTCAAGGCAGTAGATACTCAATATACCATTGCCACTTTATTTAACCTGATTTATGACTGCTGGAAGAATGGGATTTTAAAGCCAACGATGTCGGCTTTGCATGCCAGTGGAGATCCTTTAGCGCAAAGCTTTCCCTTCTCACCCTGACCCATTCACAACAGGTAAAGAGGTATTGTGATTTCATTTTTCCTTCAAGAAACCTTCAATCTGTCCTGGCCTTGGCACGCGCAGTGTGGGACTGTGGAGCCCTGGCCCGTTCCTGCTGGGGTTTGTAACAACCCGCAGGGCTGCAGCTGCCCCTTGGTGCATTATCCCCCACCTTGTCCTAATCAAACCCTTGTTTCACCCCACGCAGGGAAGGCGGGTGGGTGAGGAAGGTACGAGCACCTGCTGCCAGATCTTCACATTATTTTGCCATTAACAGAGCTGCCTTCTCAAACTAACACATAGCCAACCTATCCAATATTTGGCTTAGTCTGTTTTGCAATATGAAGCACACAAAGAATAAATCGCGCAAAATCAGAGTTCATCTCACTAAGTTTTTGCCCTAAGTTTTGCAAGATGTTTCAAACAAGTGTTTCTCCTCAGCTGCAGTTGGTGGTGAACACTGGCTCTTTATGGTGCTTCACCTCCAGAGGAAGTAGCACTTACTGCAGTACTTGCTGTTGCATCTGAGAATTAACAGCCAGAGAGGCCATGTTCTGTGGCCGGAGCTAATGCGTCATTGTCTTTGATAAGTAGCTTTTGATATTAGAGCATTTAAGATGTATTGCTTGTGCCGCTAACAAGAGTTTATCCCTCCCCGCGGGATGAGGAACTCCAGGCTAGTCCAGGGGGAAGGAGCAGCAGAACAGCTCAGGGCTGTTCAGCTCCTTAGTGCCCGGGTGCTGGTGCCACTGCTGGAACTGAAGTGACAGTTTGGGGTCACAAGGACTCTGTTTTGGGTCTCCAAACTACACTTGCTCTGGAATTGGTGACAGTGGAACTCGCTGCTGCCTTTTACCCCAGTTTAGCCCCCACGGACTTCATTATTCAATCATCCTTTCCGTTTGTGTTTTCTCCCATCCTATTAATCCTATTGTATATTTCTAGAGAAGAAAAATGATGGTTGCTAATACATACATACAGGCAATAAATAGTTCCCTGATTTTCTTAAACTTGCCAGGTTCTCCACTGGCTAATGCATCATCAGTGATTACGAGCAGCATAACACCATTTATTCTATCCTCATTAAGGGTTTCTTGACATAAAAGAACTGAACGCAAACATTTATTGCCCTAGTTAAAGGTGAACAAATCACACTTGTGCTGTTATGCCCTAAACTAACATTTACGGGAGACTTGTTTGTACAAGTTTAATTTCTCAGCTACAAAGCCCACCCTTTACTACTTGACCACCGCTTCACAAACTGGGTGGCCTTGCAGGCACAACTGTTACCAGAGTGGGAAGGGTTTACTCTTTAACCAGAACCAGTCCAAATGTCTGTGTGGAAATAGTTTATAGCTCTGCTGGTAAATACCAGGTTGGAAAGCTGTTCTTCTTTCCCCTCTCTGTGGGTGAACAAGGACAACTTGAGCCTGGCTCTTCATCTGGAGTCCTGTCCTACCTGTTGAAGGTGCAGAAATCTCAACAAGACAGAGTTGAGCCTTCTCTTGGGAGTCTCAATCCAGGGTGCACATGTTGCTGTGTGCGAACAGCAATGCCCACAGGGCTCGTTTTCACTTCTAACAGAGGAGGACCTCAATACACACACTTAAATTTCTGTCTGTGCTGATCTTTGGCTGTACTCAGTTCTAACTCATACTTTACACTAGAGACGTTCCCAAGCCCCTTGGTGTCAGTTGGAATATTCTTATCCTGTTGCTATTTTTTTAATGCTAACTCAGTTTTTAACACTCTTCACTCAAAAGGCCTGAACTGCTGCTCTGTGATGGTCTGAGTGGTGACCTCAGGAGTGTCACAGCTGCCTGTGCACAACTCTTGTCCCTGTTGCAATGCAGCCGGTACACGAGGCACTAAGAAGCATTAACTGCACTGCATTTTGGGGCAGAAAGTGGAGTAATTCCCTGTGCTGTCCTAGGCTGCAGCTGAATCAACCCAAACGTGAATGTCCCTCTTGAAGCACCGTCAACCCAGGAGGACTCGGGCACCACAAGAGCCCCCAGAGGAGTTACAGGGCCGGCCAGCCTCACCACATTCCTATTTAACACAAAACTCAGAGGCCAGCCCTGAAAAGGGAAAACCCAAGAGCCATTCAAATGGAACTGCTCAGAGGGGAGTTTTATTTGATTGCTCCACTAATCTAGTTGATCGTGCTACTTTAATTCTGTTTTGAGGTACAAGTGTAGCTGACCGACCACACGGTCCCCAGGCTGAACAAAGAGCAAAGGTGAGTTTGACTCTTCAGTTTCTGGATTTTTTCCTTTGAGCCTTAGTTCATGGGAGGGTCTGACAAAGTTGCTGTAAATACTGATGCTGTGTATATGGCACGTTTTGTAAAACGGATGAATGTTTTGTATACTTTGACAGTAGCATTGTAATCCTGCTCCTTTTTTATTCTAAATAAATAAATAAAGTACTTTCTGTTAATGTCTGTATTTTAAGGGATTAGATTCCTGGGGGGGATGTGGGGTGCTGAGAGCCAAGACTGACAAGAAAGAGCAGTGTGGTTACACAGTCATTTGGCATAAGACTTCACACTTAATAAAAAAAGCTTAATAATAAAACTCTGAGCGTGCCCACTGTCACAGAACAGTGGTGGTAAAGGCTGGAGAGGAGCTGGGCTCTGACGGTGCCTTCAGCCACACAACCATCCCCTTCTCCTCACCAGCACAGGTTCAACCGCACTTTTCCCTGACCTCCCGAACCACCATGGCAACTCCAGCTCCAGAAAATAATTATGCTAAAGAACCAACTTCCTCTGAAGAAAGGGGCCTCATGTCACCTTTTCTTTCTGCAACACAGACAGGCAGCTACAGGGTCAAAGCCACAGTTCATTCCCACCTGAGATCAATTCAGCTGCAGCTCTGGGAAGCAGAACTGAGTTACAGGAACCTGCTAAGCCTGGCTTTGCCCTAAACCAAATCTTACAGACCTGTACGAACACCTTGCTGGCCTGTCCTTCATTACAGGCCCGCAGCTTCTACAGCACCTTGTGAATGGGTGGTGGTGAAACCAGCTACATTTAAGGCTTTTAGCACCCATGTTGGGTGTCCTGCTGGGGGACGTTCAGCCATCCTTCCACCCCCGCGCACTGAAGGATCTATTATTTGGAGCAGGTGGACACAGAAGTTTGTGGAACAGTTGGACACACTCATCTCACTGCTGAACTTCCGTAATTAGCAGTAGAATATATAGGGTGCGGCACAACCTCCAAGCGACCCTCTCTGCAAAGCGTCTTCGGAAAGCAGAGTGGTAAAAGATGTCCACTGCAGAACCGGGCAAGCTGGACCATAAGTAACGTCTGGTCCCCGCTGCGTTCTTACACCACCTCCTCTTTACCTTGTTTTTCTCATTGCTCAACATTTGTTTTGCCAGAATAAGATGCTAATAAAATCAAGCGTAGTTACCAAATTGGTTTTCAAGTGTTGCATTCCAATTATAAAAGCCTAATTCCTCCTTCCACCCACTGAACCTTTTTGGTATTAACAGGCTTTACTATGCAAAGTGATGCAGGGGCTGTTTCGTTTACAGTAATTAAATGAATGTCAATTGTTTTAGTTGTTTCTGAGGGAGAGTTCTACACGAGTATTAGCATGTTCTGCTAACCCTTACGTTCTGCACTTCAGGCCTGCTGCAAACCCTTGGGGGTTGACCATTGACCTGAGACTCCGTACCCAGACATGCCAAGCGCATCTCAATGAGACGAGCTCTTTTTCTCAGTTTCTATGGAACCAGCAGAGCGGAACTAATATAGCGTCCGCATATAGATGAAAGAATGAAGAGGAAAAAGGGCTTTACAGCTAAATTAATTAAGCAGATGTACCTGTCTAATTAAAGATGCACTGTCCCTTTTGTACCCTAGCCGCAGTACAAACAGTATTTAAATACACTCTCTATCCATTTCATCTATCAAAATATTTAGTAGGAACACTCAGATGAAGGTGATATTAGCAAGATGAGCTTCCCATGTATTATTAATAGAAGGGCTCCCAATTATGCATGAATACTACAGCATATCTTTATAGCAATAGCATGAAAACCAGCTGCCCGCAAACAGCACATTTGTAACAGGTAGAACTGCTGAAAATGCCCTTGCCCAGCGTTACACGAGGGGTTGCGGTTGGGCCCCGGGAGCAGCCGCTGCCTCCACCTGCAGCTACAACCTGAGTGCCTGAGCACACGAGGCACAGAGGACTCAGCTTGCGTTGCTGCTGCCGAAGGATTCGGCTTGCTTAGATTTCAAAGGTATTTATTCTCAGGTTTTTAAAGCTGCCCCCAAGGCTGAAATGTCCAATTCCCATTCACCAAACCTCTCAGAGGTACTGAAAATTCTGACCGTAAGCTCTTCCCAAGTACCACAATATCCCCCCGTAGCCATCCCGATAACCAGGGTCTTCCCACCCGAATTTACCCTACAAGTGCAAGGAAGAAATTTGGCACATACATCTCTACAGTATTCCATATAGACCCAGCCACACATCATCAAAAACAGCAACAAAGACCCAAGCTTATTTACAGCAATAGGATCAGAGAAATCGTCTGAACCAAAGGGGTCCTGGGGACCTGTGCTCTCTGTGAGGAGAAGCTCGTGCTCCTGCATCTTCCCAGGTGCTGAGGGCTCAGGAGAAGCTGAAGCTCCTCCCCATCCCCTGGTCAAGGGGAGAAATCGAGAGAAAAACATAATAAAGGCATCAAACTCAGTGCTCCTCTGAATCACCACGGCAAATCACAGCCTTTCCTAGAAGCATTAGGATGTGCATTTCCATAGCCAGAGTCTGAGCGAGCTAACAGAGAGCCATGTTTCTCACCAAGGATTTTCTGATTAAAAAACACCTGAGCATTTACTGCAGCCAGAGAAAACAAACACCCAAACCCCCAGAAAACCTCACAAAACAACAAACTTACCCCAAAAAACCCAACCAACCAAAACCACCCAAGTGGGTATCAACCTGCCCAGCCACAGCTCAGTCAGGACAGCCACAGGATTGGAACCTCACTCCCTGAGGAAAACAGGATTTAGTAACCTATCTGTTCCTGCAGCTCGTTATGTCCTTAACTGGGTTCTGAATGTGATGAATCAGTTTTCTGTGGCTCTGGATATTTTTTTCAGCTGTTCTGAGTCTTTCTGCCCAGCTGCGGGGTTAGGCCCAGAACAGGGTGTCAGGAACAGCTGTTGCACCCACAGGGTGTTTGGTCAGAACTTTTTAAGCAATCTGAGTTATCAAGAAAGTAAAACCCCTGCGTCCTGGCCTGAAAACACTGCGGTTGTGTTTGGGGAAAGCGCACTGCGGAGCTGTGAGCTCTGGGTCTGCGTTTGCTTGCAGCAGAGTGCGGCAGCAAGGCAGACAGGTCATGCCTGTGTAGTTCTGGTGGAGAGCACGCAGTGAATTAAGACACAAACACATTAAATAGCTTTAATACTCCAAACTGGCTCCATGAGTATTACATAGTCGAGACAAGACTACTGTTCGCTGAGTCCCAGAATCGGAAGACGATATTTGAATTAAACACAGCAACTTCCCCAGCCACAGCGCTTCGTGGCTTAGATCACCAAACAAAAGCAGACAAAACGACCCCTAAAGCACAATTTCTTACTCTCTGTACTTCACTCAGCCTTGGAGAGCTGCAAGTTTAACACAGCTTGGCTGGCTTCCTCTGCCCTTGTGGCAACCTGCTGCTCCAGTGACCGGGATGCAAGCATTGCAGGGAAAAGCTTAAAACCGGCTCTTCCAGAAATCATCCTTATTAATTATAAGCTTTTCACTTTTTTGCACGGAAGGGGCTTAATGATGCAGCTTTCTATAAACTCAAAGACAACATGAGGGTCTTGGTCAGCATTGACATAAAAGGCATCTTCATAGAAATCCTCCAGTTCCTTGACGTTCCTGTAATAGGCTTCCACACGCTTCTCGATATTCTCGTCGCTGTCTCGAGGGTTCTGCCTGAGACGGGCTTGGATCGCTGGTGTGGGCGCTGGTCTGAACGTGCTGTGGTATCTGCAGACGAGACACAAATGCCACGGCTTCAGCTCAAGCTGAGGACAAAGCTGCCTCTTCCTAAGACATCCCATGTTTTTTGCCTATCACAGTTCAGCAGAGGCGTCTCTTTCTACTCTAAGTTGGGGTTTTAAAACAATGATTGGAAATTTCAGGGTAAATAATCTGTTATTCCTGCTCTCAAGAATCCTGGATACTCAAAAGCCAAGAGTTTCTCTGGAGGTGACACAGAGAGCTGCTGCTGTTTACAGACCACACACAAGGTGTGGAGAAATCCCTGTTACATGCCCAGCGCTCCAGGTTCAGATGCATTTCCAGATCTGTTCCAGACCCAATCCCAAGATAGTGTGTTTTACCTGTAACATTTGATTCCTATTTAAAAAAGCCTAACCTTAAACCTTAGCACCTGTTGGAAGACTTTGCTGGGGTTTACTGTTATGCTGACGCTGGGCATTAATCAGGAAAAACTGCCCAACTTTGAGCACTTCCTCTGCATTGAATCAGCGTCCCCGAACACAGACGAATTTTCTGAAGCTGTTGGGACAGAAGCAAACCCGAGGAGAGCGGCAGAGACCCCGTGTCTCCCACAGAACTGCGGTGCAGCTCCAGCTGTGGTGTGGACACCGAGTTCATTCCACGTAAGCATTACTGAGAGCACATTCACCCTCCTCAGCACGCTGCAGCCAGCCGTGCAGGTTTAACATAATGCTGAGGATTAGATCCAGCATCTAAAACAATTCAATTCACAATGAATTTGGAAGCAATAAAACCCAGAGTTTGGAAGGAGGAAGCGTGTTAACTGGAGCAGATACTGAACAGGCTAATCCTAATGATAAGAAATGCAAAGATGTGTGAATGATTTGCTTCATACTGTTCGTTTCTTCTGAACAACTGCATCACTTATTACTAAAACAAAGAGAACAGTTACAGCAAATCACTATTGCTGTCACAAGATAATGTTGCACCTCAAGTGAGATGTCTGAATAATCACGTATCACTTTGGGACAAATCCAGTATTTATGGCCTTAATCTTTGAGGGTTCAGTATTTGTCTTTGACACAATAGGATGAATTTAACATTAGAAAAGTAAAACAGTTGTTTAAAATTTAAGTGTGAGGGATCATAACAATAGGACACGAGTGAAGTTGCAAATCCACACCAATTCCAGCAGGTATTTAGGAAGATATCTCATTGTTACTCGTTCCCCGGCAAACAGCCAGCAAACGTGAGGGTGAAACAAGGGGCTGCGGCTGCCGGTGAGCTGAACTCCCACGTTGGAGACACCCATCTCACACTGACCCGGCGACTCGAACGAGTTTGCTCTGCTGGGCAGGAAATACGTGAGTATCTCACAGCAGACAGAACCATCACAGGAGCTGGCGAAGTAAAATGCAGCAAGTTTTCCATTTTCCCCAGCTGGGAAGCCTTCGAAATTCCCGTGGGAACGTCTGAAACCCACCTGCATTTAGGTTAGGTTTCAGTCATCTTCCCTCAGCGTTACTTTGCCAACCAATTTGGTTACCATTAAAATATTAGAGCTGAGCTACTTTCTACTGCAGATTTCACGCTCCGAGATTTTAAAACGCCCTATTCTGAGAACAGGAGCTTCCTGCAGCAGGTTGGGGGTTGGTGCTCGAGGAGCTATGAAAGTTTTACCTTTTCTTTCAAGGAGTCCCTAAGCAAGAGTACAATATTCCTGCGTTTCCTTAGGTTTCTATGTAGTCTATCTGGTGCTTTCATCTCACTGACAGTCTTGAAAAATGTTAAACATGAGACAGGAGCGCTCACCTTTCCCCGGTGACGGGATCAGTCCTCCGTTGGGACAGTCGTTCCATGATGGATTCGTAGGGGAGATTAAAGAAAAATACCCTACGGAGAACAAAACAATTAAGTGCATTAACACCCTGAGAACATCACTTGTGACCTTAGAGTATGAGTTAATCCTTACTCAAACGAAGAGCACACGCAAATGTGGAAGCGACAGAACCACTCAGACCTGCAGAAAACATCAGCAGATGCACAGGACTCCTCTGGTTCTTCTCCTCACGTCTCCTTCAGCCTCCAAGCCCATTAGGGCAGAAGCTCTTTGACACACAGTGTGTGTGGTGCTGTGTGCGCTGACAGGACTTAATGGACAATAATAGCGTGGACACCAGTGACCAAATTAGACCCAGAGCCTGGCTCAGCCTGGCTGAGCTTGCTCACAGTCCAGCTCTGACCTTCCTCTGGATCCAGTTTCTCATCCCAACCAGCAAATACAACCACAATGACTTTCTGCAAAAGGTAAATAACGAATTGCTACTGTAGTGGACAGGAAAAGAGCTTGTCTGCCATTATTATGCATTCTATCCTAATAACAGCAGGGCACAGCTCAGTGCCCACCAAAGGGGTTTCCCTCTGGCTGTTAAGATCAAAATCTGCAATTCCCATTGAGTGTGAACAAGACGTAGTTGCTCGGGATCTTAAAAAGTCGGACTCTCAGTGTCAGTGGTTCCACACCATGAACAGCTTTTCACCAGGGGATGGAGTGGCACTTGCCAGCTCATGTCATACGGGTGATGCAAAAGCCCTGATTTGAGTCAAGGATGCAGAACTAGAAAACAATACACAGCACTACTGACCCCAGTCACATCACACTGTGGTGCCCATCTCACATCAACTCCTCCTTTTAGTTCATTAGTATGGTTCTGCTAATTCTACATTCTGGTCCAAAAGCTCCTCGGCAGAAAATTCTTGATGAACTGCTGAGGATGAGCAGACCTAAGTCCCCTGTCCCCAGCTGTTGGAGGCTAAAGCAGCTCTGGGCTAAGATCACATTACATGATTAATTCGGAACAAAATAAAAAATAAGGCTTCCTTTGAAAACATATGAAAATAAACTTCTACCAAGCGAATAAAGCCTGAAGGCTGCAAATACGTTCTTCTTTATAATACACCTTCTCCTGCTGCTGCCTTCAAGGCCAGGCTTCCCGTTTCATTTCTGTCTGCCTCTCTCTAAAGATGCTGTGTGCTTTAGACATTCACCAAAGGAACATTTTACACTGACGGGGTGGGATCAGACCAGATGAAAGCCTGAGCTTTACCTTGGCATGCACATAGCAGATTACTAGAATCCTTTGTAGGATTTAAAGTTATGAAAATCATCTCTCTTTTCAAATGTTTACAGATAATGACTTCTATTCACACTGTGGTAACAAAACAACAGCCGGGAATAAAACATTCAAGATCTCGGAGATTCCAAAGACAGGGAAAGAACAACAGTTTCAATGCTCTTTTATCCCTTACACTTTTAACATTTTGTTTTTCTTTGTTTCTGTTGCCCAACAACGGCACAAAAACGTGATTGTCAGAACAGGTAACATCTGATGATGTGTCTCAAGATGAATATTCTAGTAGAGAGGAACAACATTTATACAGTCATGATAATTGATACGGCTTCCTATTGTATTCTGAAATAAACAAAACCACTAAAGGATTATAACCTGGCATATCAAGAAAGCTTGTCGTAATTCATAGTTACTAACTCAAAAAGTATTATGGTATTTGAAACAGAAGAGCCTAAAAAACTCCACTTAAAAAGCTGCCAACAAAATGAACTCTGAAAGCCTTGTCTGAGATTCCCTTCTTTTTTATACAAGATGCTTCTTATTATCCAGTGTGGTGTCACCATTAAAGAAGAGTGTGGGGGGAAGATGTGGAAGAGTATAGACATCCCTGCTAATATGTTGCTTGTTTTTTTTCTGTATTTATTTTTTCCACATGCACTGTATAATGGCACACACAGAATACACTGTACAACAGCACAAACTCCTCATCCGATGGTCCTTCCAGCAGGAGGCGGGATGCCCTACCCTGCCATACCGCACATCTCCTACAGATGAGAGGAAACATCACTCCCCGGGGCTGTCAGTTTAAAATCCTTCAGAAGCAGGAAAAAGAAAAAGATTAAGGGAAAAACCACTGACAGAACTACTGTCTAGACTTAAAATACTCCCAATTAGAAAGCTTTATTATCATTTTGAAGGAGACACATACCACACACAGTCTATTAAGCAGCCCCAGGAGGTTTACGCACATGAGTAACACTGATTTACACACATGCACTCTGTGAAGTGTTGGCCTTGGGTGTATGATCCTGCAGCTACTCAAGGTACCTCTGAGCAACATTTTGCCTGTGTCCCTCTCTCAGGCTCCTATGACTCTGATCACATAACAAACTTGGTCCTCCCCCTGTCCAGGGAACGTGTTTGTGGGATTTCTCGTGGAAATCCTCATAAGAGAGAGCGCTGCGCCCATGACCCAGACCCAGCATTTAGAGCAGCAACTGGAACAACTCTCTATGAGCCCCAGATTCATCTCCAAGCAGAGCTTGGTCCCGTTCACATACCAACCACATTTTGTTTCTCAGATAAACGCATCCTCTGTAAAGCTCGCTTTAGGAATCAGCCAGGCTTTGTGTGTTGTAATGTGTCACAACTTCTATCAACGGGAAATATGAAACAGATGTCATCAGAACCGGTAGACAGGGAGGCGAGGAAACACAGCTTCATATCAAAGTAGACTACATTATACCGCTAGATTAGCATCTTGCGCAGCTTCTTTTGCGGAGTTGGCAAGCTGTTCGTTCGGCTCCGCAACAGGTGAACCCCGTCAATCAGCCGCGAAGGGCGCACGGGGGGATGCTCCGAGCAGCCTCTGCTCAGCACCACTCTAAACTTGATCTCTTTAAATTATTTTTCAATAGCTGATTGTATATACGTAGCATTACATATATTGTTTCTTTTTCTTTTGCTATGTAGTGTCCTTTTCATGATTCACGTGTTGAGAAGCCTGACTCTCCTCCACAGTCCTAATCAGACCCATGTTTTCCACCTGTTCTCTCGTGGTGATGCAAGTTAGATTGAAATATCACCTTCATCAACTTCTTCACAGCACAGACCATCCACATAATCTTTTGCCATACACAATTTAGAGAATATGAAGTAATGTACTCCCTCTTGTGACTCTCTTCTTTTTGAGAGGTAAGATACATCAGACTCACTACTTGAGTATTCCCAAATTAACTAAAATTATGTGGTTTATGTTCAAATTCAAGTTTCTGTGGGAGTTTCCTGTTCATGTGCTCCTGAGTTGTGTCATAACTAAAAATCACCGGCACCCCGTTCCAAACTGGTGCTCTGTGGGGTGTGACTCAGTAGAGCCTCTCGGCCCAGGTCTCTGAGGACAAATGTCACCGAGCGGTGACATCGCTGGTAAATGCAGGACTGAAGGCAAGTGATTCCTAAGCAAAGCTCTGTCCTCTCTGCTTTGTTCTCTCTCCCAGGAGAGGGATGTGAGGGAAGGTCCGGTCCTGTCAGCCAGCTTTCACAGGTAATAAAACTGTGAACACAAACGTTAATAGGAAAAAAACCCACCAGTGTCAGAATCCTGCCTCTGCCTCATTGTACTTGACATCACTTATCTCATCTAGTACAGCTTTCAGATACATTAGAGAGATTAAATTCCAGCAAATTAATAACACTGATGACACCTTCACTGTGTACCTAGCCAAATGAGAACTAGTCACCTTTGGATGATGATGAAATATATAGGGCCTCTAACAGATGACGGCTATCTGGCATTCCAAAACAGTGCTCCAATCGCTTCTGGCTATTCAGACAGCATCATCTAACATCTTAGAGGTGACCAGGGCATCCCGATGCTTTCCTTCACAAACAGAGAGAGGAGAAGGTAAAAGTATGGGTGGTAGAAGTTGCATCTCACACCTGATCGTGAGACAGCATGACAACCATACAGCAAGTGAAGAAACGATTTTTGCCCTACGCAACAGTATTCATCTAATCCCGAACTGCATTTGTTCCAGAGGGCAACCAACCTAGTTAACCCAAGTCATTAACAAGTGACAGGGCTCAGAGTTGTCCATGAGAGAGATTTTTTGGTGGTGATTTCCTGTTTTGTGGAAATAACGTCACTGACGGCTCCGCGGCCGTGCCAGCTGCTGCACATCTCCAGAGAGCTAAAGCTCTGCCTGCACGCCACGGCCTTCCACCGCTTTTGGCCCTGTAATTTAAACACAGCTCACCTAGACGGATCCAGGTGTTTACTGTTCCAGACCTGAACTATTTACTTACTTAGTTCAGATTCTCATCCTTGGCATTTCCTGTTATGTGGAGATGCTCTGGATTGACGTTGGTGGAGGGGAGCCCAAAGCCAAGCCCTTTTTGTAAAATTGTCTGTGAAATTTGACCTATACTATTCGATCTGATTTAATTCATACCTGGTTTTCATTTCAGGATGAAAAGTAATGCAATGTGATATCCGAGACAGAATCCCGACTCCCTAGCTGGCCTTTAAAAACAGACACTACTGGCCTGCTTGTGGCTACACCAGGGCCAGATCAAGCCTTGCAATTAACTTATGATGCTTGACATAAAATAAACCCCACAAAAACAAAAAAAACCACACCACCAAACAACACTGGGACACTTTTAATGTAGCATTTAAACTTTTGAGTTGAAACTGCAACTTTAAAAATAGTAAGCTATTAATCTTTCCCACATTTTCTTGACTCCTATATTTCTTCTCCCTCCTAGCAGGTACCAGCTGCCATGTTCCCATTCTTCACGCTCTGCACTCTGCAAAAAAAAGAAGAGGCCCCTGCTGGCCAATTCTTGTTTAAAATTGTACATAATTGATAGTGGCAAATCTACCCCAGCTGTGTCTAAAACCTCTCCAGGGGCAAGAAAAACACTCTCTGTGACTGTCATTAACTACTAAATTAGCAAGTGCTCCTGGCAGTTTACAACGTACCACATCAGTCTGCTTTAAAAAAAAGTAATAATAATAATAATGTGAAGATCAGATGCTTGTGTGGTCTCAAAGTTGCAGCAAACTTTGCTGGTAGAACTTTGAAAGAAGCCCAGCTAAAGCAGAGCCGAAGAGAATAGGAAAGAGAGAGCAATAGAGAGTGGAAGAGAGTGAGAAAGGAGAGAAGGGGACACAAAGTGACCCTCTTTTCCCAGCAAACAAATAGAAAATGTCAAACTCCAGGCTAGAAAATGAAGCCTTTCAAAAGGCATAGAAGACCTTACTCACTATGGAGATATCAACACGGTGTTACCTGATGCTATGGCACAATTCCCCATGGAAAATAACTCTCCTGAAGGACTTCGTTCTGGCAAACGGTTACAATTTTTGTAATTGAGATGTAAAACGGAAGGACAGATGAGGCTGTTGAAGTGTATGGATGCCGTAGATCTCTAAAAGGCCACCACAGGTAAAATCCCTCTGTGATCATTGGCACAAACACAAGCTCCTCCCTTTGGTTCATAAACCAGCCAAAGCAGGCGGAGAAGGAAATAACACAGTTCTCACAAAAGGATGGAAAAGCCTTGGGGGGCATTGTGGACTGAACTGGCAGAGAGAGAAGTGCCATCTCTAGCAACTGTCCTGAATTTGGCTAAACTCTAAGATCCATTTTTAAAACTGACCATGTTTTTTAGTTTTAAAAGTTTCCAAAAAATGAATAAAGCTGTACAGGGAGTACAAGCCAGACGGGTGGGATGGCAGGCTTGGCCAAGATACAAGGAAAATCTGCACTGCAAAAAGGTCTTTTTCTCGGTTAGTACCATTGAATTATCACAATAATATAGCAAATCAAGTGAGTGGTTCAAGTTGACAGGAATAAGGAAGTTCAGATCTGAACTCAAGTGACCAATCCCAGCTAAAACCCAGGTCATCTTGTCTTTATTGACTTCCTAGCTAGAGATACCTGACTTGGATCAATCAGTTCCCCTAAAAGATGCTCCCTTTCCTGTAGTATAATGACACCTTGAACCTGAAACCTTGGCTAAGCCTCTTCTCAAGAACCAGGGGCACAGCCACAGGATCCCAAGCCCGTTATATTTTCATAATTACATGCTGCATCCCCAAATCCCCTTTTAAAAATTAAACTGGTTACATAGATCACATCTACCTTTTCTCCAGCTTTGTTCGGTTTTCTCTCAATGTTGCCATAAACAAGGTATTTTGCCCATGAATAACCAGATTACAAATGATCTTGTGAGGCTGCACTGCTGGTTGGACATGGATCTTAGTTTACTTCCTACTCTAAATACACCTCCTGCGTGTCTCTGCCACAGATGAAATGATCCTTATCTCTTATTAATGGAAGGAGCTGTTGGGAGTTTTTATTCACTCATGTCTTTCAAATTCTGGGATATCTTCTGATGAAAGGTGCTTAACTCTATTTCAGGAAGTCATTTCACCCTTTAGGTTTTGACCATAAGGGAAAACACATTGCATAAACACTAAAACACAGGTTAATTGGCACAAGCGTTTTGCTCATTGAGCTCCTATACTCATTCATGTGACAACAAGCTATTTCCAGACACCGGATTTTTCTTTTCAAATGGATGCATTTCTGTCGAATAACCACAAAAGGCAGCTAAGTGGGGCACTATTCCCAGGACGTGGCTTCTGGCCAGGGGAGCAAGATGAACAACATCCTTGGTATGCAGATGTTCCTTCTCTTCCCCAGCAGTGCCGGGTAATGACCCTTCGATGTTTTCCACCCACTGGTTCGATGTGCTCAGCCTCCAACAGCCCAGCCGGGGTCCCCCCTGCATCCCACCCCACAGCCTGGTATCTCAGTAGCATCCCAGCAGGTGCCACAGCAGCTTTCGCAGGGGGAACAGGGGCGGCCCTGCCGGGTAGCACTGTCAGGTTGTTTTATTGAACAACGGGCTGGATCTTGAGCTGGGATTGAGCAAAGGGCATCACGCAGATTTACACCAGCAAAGAACCCCAGGACTTTTGGCAGCGAGAGCCATTCCACAGGACAGTGTGCTGAAAAGCTCCCGGCTGCGCAAGTGTTACACAGCACAGCGTACACAGAGCAAATTTTTCATACTAGGGGCTTCAAGGCATTTTTAAACCTCTTTTGAGAAGGCAATATTAACTCTTTCCATGTGTAATAAGTGGCTCGGATGCATTAGTACCTCCAGTCAAAACCGCTTTACATTTCTCCCCTCATTTTTATTCTTTGCCTCCTCCTCACTCTCAGCTGTTATTCCAGCATCTTTGCATTCCCCCTGGAGTTCATTCCAGCAGTGCTTTACGAATCACAGAATAAGATGGCAGCCAGCGCCGCTTCAGAATCGTGGGGCTGGCACGATTTCCACGATCCGCAGGGTTAATCCAACCCCGTCTCAGATAATCGAAAGCCTCGGCAGCCCCGGAGGCCCGAGGTCAGGAACCTGAAGCCGCTTCCCCAAACGCAGGCAGGTTTCCTCAGGTGCTGGCAGCATCCCCTGCAATAATGAGATTCTGCAAAGCAAATCTGGAGTGGAGCAAGAACTCCAGGGTTAAGCACTGGCAAACTCCTTTCAGAACTGCTGCCTTGGCCACCTGCCTGCAGCTTTTCCCCAGCACTTCCTGCGCCTGACAAGGAAACCCAGACTTTGCTTCCTTATTAAATAAACCCAATCAAATTTATAGTAAATGATATTAATCTTAAGCGTTCCTACAAAACACTACGTTAAACTCACCCCACCTCCATCACTTCAACACTGACTGTTGTTGTTGGTAGGATATTTGGTATATAAAATAAAATGAAGACCTGACACCAAAAAAGTGTATGATTTGGGGGCAAGGGGAGGGAATAAAAGAATGGATTAAAATGTGTCATTTTATATATGTGTCAAAGGAAACCAATTTCATAATAGGGAATAAAAATTCCCTGTTTAAATACTGTCAAATAAATCCTCAAATGTAATAGGGTTCACTTCTGGGGAAAAGAAAACTAAATCTGATTAAATATTAATGTGGCGTAGTATTAATTAAGAGAGAAAAAAGTCCATCAAGAGAACCCCAATATGTTTACTGTGTCCCCAGGAAGCTGGAAAATTTCACAATCAAGTGTGTAAATGTTCTAAAAAAGGGTCCTGAATATTTTATGAATATTTGTCATAAAACAGAAATAATAACCACTGTGCAGAGCTATTAGAATTAATATTTATGCTGCCTGCCATGAAATATTCATGGGGACAGAGAAAGGGGGGCCCATAAGACAAGAATTAATTTACATTGGGCTTGGTTTACCCGCTGGCTTGATGTTTAAAGACGGGTTGACAAGGCTCCATATGAATCCGTCAGTCACTTGCAGCAGTAGGTGGGGTGAAGGCAGGGGGAGGCGGGGGGAGCCGGGTCCAAGCTGCTGACAGCTCACAGATTGAGTTTCTGACAGCCCTTAAAAAACCTAAACGGCCCCCCACCTTTTTTTCCTTCTTCCATTGCCCAAGGCGCTCTGTACTGCCACCGTTCATCCGATCTCCCCTTCCATCTGCTGAAATTAAGGAATTAATGAGCGCTATACACTTTACAGCGGGCCCCAGGAATGTTTACTGGTGATTAAATTATAATGCAGCCAAGCTGTATAATTCATGAACCAATTAAAGGAAGTGTTAGTTGATTTGATGGGATGAGGACGTACAAAAAGCATTTAACTAATAGGGAACCGTGGGCTGCCGGTCGCTTTGGCTTTCTCGGATTACGCGGCTAATTGCTCTGCTTTATAGGGCTGTCACAGATAGCCATACATATTTCATTGTTCTCAAATACTTCAATTGTTTGCTTTCGTGTTGCTGCTGTAATATGTAGAAGCCCAGCCAAACTTCAGTGTAGTTAAAGCACTACTCTGCAAAAGCAGGTTGCTCCGGGAGGAGGGAGGAATGAGAGGGGCAGGAGGAGCAGGCTGGCTGACAAAGGAGTAACTTAAAGCCTCCGAGTTAAATGTCACTCAGCAATTACATGATTAAAAGGTGCAACATATGATAGTCTTTTGTTTTACAACTTTTTGGACACTAATATTCTATGCTGACTTCACCGCAGAGAAAATATTGGTGCGCTAAACTGCGTTGTTTTTTAATACCGAGGAGCGAAAGAAGGTGGTGAGAGGGAAGTAAGTTCAAAAAAATCCAGCAGGGAGGAGCGAGATTGCCGTGGTTATCAAGAATAATACGTCGCGTTTTAACTTACATGGTTCCATATTCTAAAATACACGAGAGAAGAAGGAGGCTGATTTCCCACCTGGGAGAATGCTCGGTGTCTAATTCAGAGCTGCCGAGCCGTGCTAGCTCCTCATCCCAACAGCTTCGACTTATTACACAAGGAATGGGGGATTTGCCCATTTCTGCTGTTTTACAAAGTGCTCCTCCCCAGCTGACGGGCCACAGGATTTGATGAAATGAATCCTTTCGATTTGAAGAGGCCTATCAGTCAAGTTACTCCTGTTACTCACAAACAGGCACGTTTTCTAGCAGTGAAATCCCCAACACATATACAGAAGTACATATATTGCTGAAGAAATTAGTTACTATCAGATAAACATCACAAACGCGTGCACTAACCTGTAGTTAGACCCTGAAATCTATTGAATAGCAAACAAGCGAGGTAAATATGTTATTTCTGTAGATCGGTGATGAAGCCCGTGAACTTCTGTGGGTCCCTCATGGGTATAAATTCACCCACCTGAGGAACACTGTGGCAAATCTTGACCTCCTGTCTAATTCAGAGCTTTACATTTCCAAGTGTTGTACAAACACCAACTCAATGACTTTCAAGTGATCCTATTATGTAAAGCTTATAATCTGGTTCATCCCTTTCCTCGCACCCGCTCCCTCCAGGATTTGGCTTCGGAAAGCAATCCCTGCGGAACGTCCTCACTGATGCTTCTCCTCCTCACATCTCCACTGCAGAGCATGAAATCCCCTCTCCAAACCCACCCGCTCCAAAGAAACTGGGTGTGCTGGTCTGCCAGAAGCAAAACCTGGTGCAAAACCACGCCGGTTTTAAGAAAGGCTTTGTTAAGTAGGGGCAGCCAACAGCTGGTGTTGAGGATAACTCTTCAAACCAGGCCAGCTTCACTTCGACCTGCCATTTATGAACCATCTCCCAGCCAAGCCACAACACTCAACTACAAAAACCCATCTCTGCCCTCCCCTTTGAACCGCTCTGCTTTGTATAAAGAATCACACCAAAGCGGAAAAGCACTATCCCTCTGTGGTCCAGAACTACCCTATATTATTTGTTTGCCCTTAGCTTCTGGGTGAAGTAATGCAAAACTTTGGCTTAAGACATGAGTTGAATAGGCAGCCTCCAAAATAAGGGATGATGACACCAGTTACACAGCAGGAAAACTTGCCATTAACCCACTGTGTGGTTAAGTAAAATGGAAATCGGATTGCCTGTTCTAGAAAATAGAAAGGTTAAATTGTCTGGGAGATAAAGTTGATCCTAAACTCCCCTAAGTGGACAGTGCCCAGGATCTGAAACCTGACTCGCCAGATAATCATCTGGACAGTTATACATCCAGTTGAAAGCCAACATGTGATCTTGGCAGGCTTTGAATCATCCCATTGTTGGATTAAACACATCTGCAATTTGGTGAAATCCATTAAATACATTTACGACACCTGGGATAACAACAAAGCGCGTGTGTGCCCGTGTAGATGAGCTGAGTGCCCTCGCACACTGACCCCAGATGCGAGCTGTGTCGGCGTGGGGAAAAAGTGGAGGCTCAGGAATCACTTTTTGCCAATGATTGCTAAGAAAAAACATCAGAACTTGGCAATGTCAAGAAATCAGAGGCACTGCAGAAAGTATTTTCTTTGTTGCTTTTGAAGTGCCCTGGATACAATCAATCATATTGAAAAAAAACTATATTTTGGTTCGATGTGGAAAGGGCTATTTGCATTTCAATATGTTCAACTTATCCTGCCAATAAAAACATGGAATCATGAAGAAGAGATCAGGCCACTGGAGTGAAAAACAAGAGCTGACATCCTGCAGACCTTTCAGATAAAACAGCTCCTTGCTTGTAACATTTCTGTTGACGTCCCAATATTTCTGAATGATTGGGTTTTCAAATGAGATCAGTCGGCATGCAAATGAGGAAACAGGATCAAGACGTCTCCCACACCTGATTGGATGGAGAAATTATCAAAAGACCCTTTTTTCATATCAAATTTCCATCACAAAAGGTCAAACTTTCAACTCCCATTACTTTTGCTAACTGCATTTCACTGTGCCTGCCAGCTCATTGCTGCCGCTGTTTTCAGAGGAGAAAAGAGAAGTAACAAATGATTACATCTTCTCCCACATCTGTCATACAGGATGGACAAACATTTTCTAATCTTATCCTATTCTTCTCTACAGCCCTCAAAATCCTCGCAGCCGAAACATCGCTTCTGACCTGATTAGCTATTCCTAGGTTGTTTTTACTTCTCTTACAGGTTCTCTCCTTATTTTCTAGCCTACAGGCTGACAAGAGCACCAGCTGTGCTGCCAGAACATTTGTTCTACATTTGGGTCATTTAAAGTACTTTTTGATGTGTGCTTTTCTAAAATACATTTCCTCGTGTTGTCTGGCTGGACTGATGCCTAAATACCCAAGAAATGGATGTTCCAGGAAAACAAAAGACAAAGGGAGCACATAATTTCCCCTGAAATCCTCACATTTTCCTTGACAACCAACACTGCCTGGCCTTCCATAGACCTTGATCTAGTGAACATCTGATCATGGCCTGAGACTCCACGGCTTTGCCCTTCCTGCTCAAAACACTCGAATTCAAAGGATTTGCACCCTTGTGTCCAAACAGAGGAGCAGCTCAGCATCCCCAGGTCTCATCCACTGCTTTTGTAGGTTTAAAGCTGAATTTTGGAGCAGAGGTAACAAGTGAGGTGAGCACGAGAAGACGAGACATCAGTAAAAAGTGCAGGACTCAATGTATTTGTTGCTACTGGTCCCATAAAAACTGTCTCTCAACAATATTACAATCACAATATATATAACCCATCAGATTAGTACCTGGAGATTTCCACTCTTCTGATTCTCTCTGTTCTTCTTATTACTCAACAACTAAATGTTTCACAAAGCCATTTCCTACAGAAATATTTACGTTCCCAAATGTTTATTGGCCTCTCTATCATGATCAGGTTTTTATGAGCACGCTATAGAGAACCCTGAATTAAACACATAATTCCTGATCTCTCAGACCTTGGCTCGATGCTGTGTTTGTCTATTTTA
Source organism: Patagioenas fasciata (assembly GCF_037038585.1). Classification (NCBI taxonomy): domain Eukaryota; kingdom Metazoa; phylum Chordata; class Aves; order Columbiformes; family Columbidae; genus Patagioenas; species Patagioenas fasciata. Next base: position 8,117,699 of record NC_092539.1, read on the forward strand.
CACAGCAAGGCACTGTGGCAAACTACAGAACACCTTATAGAAAAACTAATTTCTGCAGGAAAGATATTTCTATGCAGCACTGACTGTGGGGTCATGATTACAGAAAGCTAATGATCTCATCTCTTTTGTACCCAACAAATGCCAGTTGGAGAATGAAGGGACACTTTGTGATTCTAAGTTCTCCAACAGCAAAATAACAGCAATTGTATTTTATCTGTAGGTGTCTATTCGTCACAAATCTATCACAATTGAAACAGCCATCAAAGTCGTTCTCTGAAAGGTTAAAATTCGCAGCGTTCTGTTTTTTCCTGGGACAAGTCTGGTCTAAGGTTGAACTGGGTATCGCAGTCACCAGGTGAGGTCTGGAGTTCACATGATTTAATTATGGGCTCTTCAATGTAGCTGAAAAAATCTAATAAGATCTGTGGACTGGAAGCTGTATTTGACATTCAGATACATTCGGAACCAAAGCGTGGGTTTCTAAGGATGAGTAACTGCGTAGCAAGTTCCTCAGCCTTGGACTGATTCCACAGGCAACTTGAAAATACTTCTTTTCATTTAAAAGATAGTGGAGTTCAAACAAGACTCCGTCTGAATCGGTTGTGAATTGCAATGTGTTTGGAATTATCCAGACAGAACCTGAATTGTTTTAAATAAAAAGGATTCCTGTTCCTTAAAGGGTCTAACAACTTTGCATAACTGTTTGTACCCAGAAATAAATTGAAGGTAAGGGCACGCACCGTCGCTTGCAGTTTGTACGCACCAGGAATGTGTGAAAAGCTGAGTGTTTATAGTTGTTTTCTCCCTAATACAACACAGAATCCTGCCTAACAACGTAATGAAAGAAAACCCTTTGTACAACATCAAATCCTCCCGTTCTTCCAAGGGCAAAATTCTCAGATTATCTAACAATTAAGGATTTTCAACATACCCTGTTCATACAGCCACACAATTCCGCTGGCACAGCCCTGCTTCATGCACCATGTAACAATTAAGCATATTTATAAATATCGGACCTTTGCAGCACATTTGTGCAAGGGCAGGGAGGAACCCAGAGCAGGATCTTGTGTGGGCTTCCAGTACAGAGCTTACCTTGCCATTACCATCAATCACCCCGAATATCAGCAGTGACATGGCATCTTTCATTAAAAAAAATACTGCAGCTTCTTTCAGGACTGCCACTTGCCATTTCTTTTAGGTAATCAGATAGCCGTTAATTAATAAACCTGTCAGGTGAATCGTCCTGCTCCGGTCATCATTATCCATTCTGTAACAGAATCCTGCTAGCATCACTGCTATCCACCCCATAGCTTCCAGCTCAATTAACTTAATGCTATGCAAATGAGAGGCTCTCCTCATCATTAGCTTATAGCCCACAAATGTTAATAACATAATTGGGCCTTCAACAGGGTAATTAGACACGATTTCTTCCATTAGTCTTACAAGGCTAATTATTGTTGATAGGAGAGAGGGGATGAGTCCCAGTGCTGCATGCAAAGAGGGGCATCTGGTTAAAGCAAATATAGACAAACCATCAACAAGGTAAAACAACAGTTGAGATCTATAGCGGGGTCAGGTAGGGGTTGGGGAAGGAAGACAGCGTGATGAGAAACTTGGGTACCGCCGGAGAAATTCTCTACGAGGCAGGAGCTAAAACCAAATATTTAGCCTGAATATGGAGCTCTCCTGCGCTTAGCAGTAAAATAACGTGAAGCTTAATTAATCAGAGGAAGCTACTCTCAGGTTTTTGCAGACAGGACAATTTGGAAGCTGTGCTGATCGAGCCTCCTATGCGTGTAATGCAAATTTATAGCCATAGAAGACACCTGAAGAATTTAATCTGTTCCTACATCACCTTGACATTATGTCCAAGCTTCTCTCCTGCCATCGCTGGTTTTGCTGTGTTTTATTTCATGATTTTACAGCTATTTACTGTAAGAATTACAGAATTAGAGTACAAAGAATTCTTCAATAACCACTGGGCCCACCAAATGAGATCCAGTGCATGCGTCAGACATCAGAGATCACTTCTTCATGTCTCTGCAGCAAAAGCTATGACAGCATTCAGCTGCTCTCTCTGAAATTGCCCTGCCCTCGCAAAATTTACTCACTAGAAAATTCTGAGCAAATATCTTGTTCCAAGGCAAACAGCAGTAAATCCACTGATGTTTTAATGAAGATTACACTTTCTAATCCTCATGGTAATGACAAACTAGTCTCCACTCAATATGCAATATTACTTGACAGTTTTAATCACCCAAGCCATATTATATTTGCTACAGACTGATGCACTTGTCTGCCCAGATCTTCAGCTTGGAGAATCTAAGCAAAAGCAGCGTAATTCCTGTTCTGCCTGGGGTTTGCAGTATTGGCCGATTTTGGCAGCCAGGCTGGCTCTGGGCAGTGGCTTACTCTGGGATTAGTCTCAGAACCAGGGAGACTAAATCAGAGCACAGCTGGCACAATCTCGTCCGTAGTTTTTACTCCGGAATCGCTGAATTCCAGTAATCATGGAGTTCAAAGGTAATGCACATTTGCAATGTAGTTCCTCTAAAAGTACTGCTCTCAATATCAGACAGCAAAAGCAGTAACAGGCTTTCATAAACTCAGTTTTAACCTGCACAGATGTACAGGCCCTTAAAAATAAAAATATTGACATAAATAGAAGCTTTATTTCATTCTCTTCCTGGGGACTTTGGAAGCTTGCTGAGATCAGAGATCTCCTTAATTGCTGTATCCAGGATTTCACCAAACAAACCCCAGCCATCAAAAAGAGCTTGTATGAGGTAACTTCTAAAAATAATACCTGCCTCCCACAACTGAAGCCAAATATACCTCCTGTTCTTGTTGGAGCAGAATAAGAAACACGAAGTGATGCTTGTGACAGCAAATGCAGCATCCTACAGAAAGCCCAGAGAAGGGTTTTAAACCTGCATTTCATGTTTTGCTGTTGTTGGCTCGAGATGCACATTAATGCCTTTCCCCAGGATAGAAAGACTCTCACGGTACCAATATACGTCAGGCAGAATGTGCAGCAGAAGTGACATAATCTTTTTTTACTGTAATCATCCAATTTTCTAACTATTGGATTATTTAATAGCAATAGCTTCTATTTGGATTAGCGTTACATTACGAGGGAAGAGAGAGCACAATCTACTAAAGACAAGAGGGATAACGGAGAATAATGATTCTCCACTGATGGCCAAACCTCAGAGAGGAGCTGCTCCCATCACATTTGTATAGGGCAAAAGGCTCTGTATGTGTGGCTTTTCACACCACATGTGGATAATTAGGTGTCACAATTAAGTAGCCCACGGGTGTGACTGTATGAACGCTGCGTACCTGTTCACGCACAGCTGTTACACGCAAGGTGACAGGGGCTTCCCTGATACATTTTTCCCATTACGGAGAGCTCAGCAACGCCTCTTCCAATAGAGAAGGATCAGGAAACAGAGCTAAATGACTTAATTAAAATCTTGTCAATGAACAGACTCAAAACAGTTGAATGAAGAGATGTCACCTGCAGCACAGCACTGACCTCGAGAAGATTCTGCCCCTATAACTCCCATGGTCTTGCCCCTTAGTTTTTGCCAAAGCGGTCAGTCTGACTTTGAACACATGCAGGAGGAGGAAGAGACGAGCAGCGGCTGGAGCACCCATGTGCAAAGTGATAATAAAAAGGAAACCAATTAGCACCAGTGAAGACAAGAGTCAATAAACCAGCAACCATATAATGGCTCTGGTAAGAGCGAGAAGAGACAAAAATGAGAACGACTGAAACAGCGAATTGGTCTGCCTACTAGTTTTACTACTTTCTTTATAAATTAAGCCAAATTCTACATAGGTCACTTGGACTTTTCCTACTGGTTCTCTCTCTCCCTGGTGCAGGCAAATGTTATTCTGCTGATTTAGTACCTTGATTACCACATCGTTTTTCTGTTTTGTTTTGTTTTTCCCCCTGAAAATGAGGAGAAAATAAGATATAATTATAATCATTTCTTCTTTGTTACTCATCAGGTTTTTGTATGCCATCAATTAAAAACACATCTATTATAAATGCACAATATCCATCATATAAATTAGGCCAAAGTTTTAAAAATGCCCTGTAAGATTTTTCCATGTCAGAATAATTCAATCACTATTATGTTTCCTTGATGCAACTATTTGGGGACTTAGCTTGTTCCTTGATAGGATTTTAATTAAGTCATTTACATTTAATTTCCAAATATGTAGCTATTACAGAAGGCAGCAAGGAAATGAACAGACAAAAAGAAACCAGAAGATAGATAGAAATATTTTTGTTAAAGATTGTCTGATATCAAAATGAACGTGAGGAATACATATTCAGTGATAAGTATTCCAGTCCATGTCTGGTAAACTCTCAGATAATGGCAAGCATGGTAGGGTCACCGGGGTTCTATTAGCTCAATTAATGAGGAGTAAGATAAGGCTAACACCTCGCTCTTCAAACGGCTAAAAAATAGAGCTGATAGTAATGGAGTTATTAACCTTCGCCAGCCATTGAATTTTGCTGCTGATTCAAACTCCATTTCCTAGTTCAGGCCTCCATTAATAGGCTGTTTATGATCTCTAATCCACGTTGGGATCAGCTGCAGAAATATGAAAGCCCCATGTAAAGACCAAAGAGTTAAAAAATATATATATTTTCCATCCGGATTTTTCCCTTTTCAATATATTCTGAGATTCTACCTTAGAAATTAGGAACTTCATTATCCTAAACTGTTTGAATACAAGTTCTTAGCAGCGTGATGAAAAAGAAGCTTTAAATATGTTATGTAAAAAGACGACATAATTGGGGATACAGATGCATCATTTTGAAGACTAAAGGAAACACTGCTGGAAAACTTGCACTGGAGAGGCTAGCGCTGTTTATTGTCTCTATTGGGAAAGAAAAGCCTTCAATATTGGAAAAATGGGTATTTGAAATCTATTATATATGTACTGTTAGGTCAGTCCTCAAGTTCAACCCTCCCCTGCCTGCCCCGCTTTGTCTACCTATGTGTATTTTTCACAGGTGTTACTGTAATACAAGTAATACTGAAATGTAAAACAATTGACCCCGGACTCCGATCAGACAAAAAACCAAACCAAAAAAACAAACCAAATCAAAACCAACAACCCAAACACAAAGGAAATGGTGGAACATCCAGTACACGATGCTACCCTCCAAACTGAATGCAGTTCTGGTTGTCTCACCTTCGAAAAGAAACAGCTCAAGAAGGTAGAGAACAGGGAGACAGGATGATCAGAAGAGGGAAATGACTTTCGGGGAAGGAGAGGAGAACCAGACCAAGAAAGAGATGAGAGAACAGGCATAGACAAGAGGCTTATAAAGCCAGGAGTGCTAGGAGAGCATGAGCAGGGAACACTCATAACCATGTTTCAATAGGAGAAAGGAACATGGAAAAACCACCGTGAAGGATTTTCCTCTGACACCTAGTGAAAAAGCAAGAGTCTTTCCATACGATTTGGTGGAGGCCCAAAGTACGGTGTGTTGGAAAAGAGACTATAAAGTCAAGGAAAATGGGCAATTAGATGGTTGTCCAGATGGGATTGGAGTGGATGAGCTTTCGAGGTCCCTTCCAACCCCTGACATTCTGTGATTCTGTAAGATTTTGCTAGATATTAGTTTTCTGTATATCAGAACTACCCACGACCATACTAGGTATCTCCTATTGTTCCTGAAGCATTAACAATTAAAAAAAAAAAGCTAAAATACTTACTTATTCTCATTTAAATGAGGAACTGAATTCAGTCCTTCGTGTTAGTAGTTTGGAGCTTCAGATGCCAACCTGTAATTGCATTTGGATTCCCACTTACCGTGGGCGCTCAGTGGTTAACGGTGTTCTTGCACCAGAGAGCTGAGAGACCACTAATGGATTCAGCTTCTTATTTGCCCTAAAGGCTGCCACAGTTCAATACGATTAGGATCCTGTCCACTTAAGCAGTAACTGCTTCATAGGGAGGAACATAGAAAGCAATGCATGTCTTCTCCGAGCACAGAAAGAGCAGTTCTTTGGTAGACAGGTTTTGTCTGATGCAGGCGGGTTTTCCTGTACCAGTCTGCAAGCCCTTGCTCTACTGCAAATTCTCATTCAAAGAAAACCCTATACTTTACTTTTTCAGCGGAAAATGAATTATTTTCCTTTCTGTTCCCGGGCAGTTCTTTGGATGCAGTGGCTGATGCTGTATGAGGTTTTTTTTATTATTACATTTTAACAAACTTTATAGCCCATTTTGTTTGTTTTCAAATAACTTTATTTTCCTTCTTTTCTACCATCAATTACTAGGTTTGTTTTTCTTTCCATAAGATGGAGGAGTCAGGAGACTGATCCTGCTCAATGCTGTATAATTTAGTATTATGTGTACTAGCTTTATGAGGTGGGAGTCAGATAAAACATAGTATTTGAACACTAACCATTTATTAGCTCTAAGGAATAGATTTGTGACTTGACAAGCAGACAATAACTCTGTGTTCTGATCAGCCAAAGAGGTCTACTTTGAGTTCAAAACACAGAGTAACATACTCTTTCACAAATAATTTTGTTTACTGATGTGACTAGATTTTAATAATAAACTTGATATATATGTAAATTTATTTTAATCTAATTTCATCAACGGAGCCCTCCTAAAAATGAGACTTTGTAGATTGTTCTGTGTCTGATTTATAGATTTCTGCATCCTATTCCCAGATTGATTTCAAGGCTATAATTCTATCAGGTTTTTCTCCTGATGTCAGAAACACCACCTCTGCAGATAGTATTTTATAACTAGCATCACAACTGAAACTGAATTACTGCCCTGCTATCCTATGCTGCAATATGTCCTTTTGTTTATAATCACCCTCTCTCCCTTATATACCTGCTACTTCAGTTTCATAGAAAATACCAGCTCCAAAATCAATCAGGTAGCATGATGTCTATTTTTGTCCCATACTTCAACCCCGGTATAAAATAGTAGGGGCCAAATTCTTAACTCAGATGTGAATGTGCAGAGCTCTTCAAAGAAAATGGAAGCTGAGCAAATGGATCAGTGCCGAACGAGCACACATACAATTTTATAATGAGTCAAGCATGTGCATCTTGCAGGAATCCATTCCATGAAAAAAAGGGGGAAAGAATCTGGAAAGTGATGCTAGATTCAGTTAAAGAACATTTCCCATGGATTATTTTTCATGTGCATTTAGAAGGTAGGTCCTGAGTCCCTAAATATGTATCTGAGTACCTGAGACCAGTGGGAATACTTAAGTGTGCACTTTGTCTTTTAATAAATAAACCTTGATGGCATGAGTGCTGACTCCCTGCCTGTTCACCCTCCTCTTCTCTCTCTCCAGCTCAATCTTACCCTTTTACATTGTTCCACCAGACCCTGTATGGAAGGGGATTCTGGGCAGCCACGCAGAAGACACAGGGAGAGTAACTTTGCCAACTTAAACACTTACGTGGGTAACATGCATTTTCCACTACTATTCAGATAAGAATGAAGCTTCCTGGAAGCATAAAGACTACACATTTCCAATGAATGCCTTTGGAATGGCCACTGTGTCAGCCAGTGCTATGGGCTGAACCAGGAACCCCTGGGGGGCAGGGTTATGGAGCAGATCATCCTGAATGCAATCACACAGCACCTTCAGGATGGACAAGGGATCAGACCCAGCCAGCATGGGTTTAGGAGCGGTAGGTCCTGTCTGGGCACAGAGTGGCTGAAGAGCAGTCAGGCAGAAAGGGACCTGGGAGTACTAATGGACAGGAAGCTCAACATGAGCCAACAGTGTGCTCAGGTGGCCAAGAAGGCCAATGGGATCCTGTTCTGTATCAAACATAGCGTGGTCAGCAGGACAAGGGCAGTGATCCTTCCCCTGCGCTCTGTGTTGGGGAGGCCACACCTGGAGTGTTGTGTTCAGTTCTGGGCTCCTCAGGTCAGGAAAGAGATTGAAGTTCTGGAGCGGGTCCAGAGAAGAGCAACAAGACTGGGGAAGGGACTGGAACGCAAGACCTATGGGGAGAGGCTGAGGGAGCTGGGCTTGTTCAGTCTGGAGCAGAGGATGCTTAGAGGTGAGCTCAGCACTCTCTAGAACGACCTGAAGGGCAGTTCTAGCCAGGGGGGATTGGGCTCTTCTCCCAGGCAGTCAGCAATAGGACAAGGGGGCATGGGCTTCAACTCTGCCAGGGGAAATTGAGGCTGGAGATTAGAAAGCAATTCTGTGCAGAGAGAGTGGTCAGCATTGGAATGGCTGCCCAGGGAGGTGCTGGACTCACCGGCCCTGGAGGGTTTTAAACTGAGATTGGCCATGGCACTTAGTGCCGTGATCTGGTCAATGGACTGGAGTTGGACCAAGGGTTGGACTTGATGATCAGTGAGGGCTTTTCCAACCCAGTCAATTCTGTGATTCTGTGAATGGAAAAGCCTCTAAGCCTTGATGAGGACACCAGCGTTTCAAATCCTCCCCACCTTTGGACCAGCTGTAAAAAGTAACCCTGTTTTATTTGCCTGGTAGTCATAACAGTTCTCTGTTGATGCTCATTTCTCTTATATTACATTTCTGAACACTTCATTATAGCTCAAATAAAATATAATTCTCATGTTGTTTTTAATTATTTCACAAAACCCAAAAGTCTCATAATGAGCTCCTCAGAATACTAATATACCTCCATGATATTATGCCAATGCTAAAGAAAGAAGATACAGATCCCCTCTCCTGCTGCAAATAAAATACACCTTCTGATATAATCCAACCTTTAATCCATTTCTTATGGTTTGCCTTTAAAGGCAACTCAAACAAATAACGAGAACAACCACCCTGTTCTCTCTCCCACAGTCTGGCCATCTGGAGGATTTGTAAGGCCAGTGCTCTATTTCCTACTCTCCAGGAGCAAGACCCCTTTTCTAGCTAAGGAAGCGACAAATAAAGAAGATGCAACAGTCTATACAATGTCAATAAATACCTGTATCTTTCCACAAACAAATTTTGCATATTTGTGATGCCATGATTGCTAAATGTACAGCTCACCTGTTCGGACTATGTGACTTTTGCAGCTCTTCTCCCTGCTCTATGTCTCTCGGGAAGCCGTGCAGCACCCAACCGTTGGCCACGCAGTCCGGTGCGTTCAGCCGGTCTGCCAGGACCTTGAGAACCAGCTTGTCTGGGACTGCGAAGGATTAAAAACACGACATTTATTTCCTATGCTGAGTCTGCAATTCAGGAGGACACACTTCACTTTCTCAGGTTACACCGCTACAGGAACTTAACCACAAAGAGTTATTCCTGCTTATGATTGATAGGTGTTGGAGAAAGGAGTTCACGTTGACTTTTGCATATCTAATGTGCCATGGTGGAGCCCCCAAACTCATAAGCAACTGTAGGACTAAAGCAAAGTATTTGGTAAAGATTGATGCCCACATAACTTTGCAATATACTTTTTCTCAGCCGTACTGAGCTGATGTCACAGTGAAGTGTGTGACACAATCTTATCAAAATACAAAAATAATGACTTGAGCTGCGTAAAACAAATCCTAAAAGAGTAAAAAAAATGTCTTTAGCATCCTGTATTTAACCTAGTGGATGATAACGGTTCTGCCAGAGCGGGCTAGATGTAAAGTTTCTCCAGTGTGCCCAAAGGCTTGAAGCTTTTTATAACCCAAAATACATTTCCAAAATATATTTCAGCTCCTGTAACGACTGCATTGATGACTCCTAATTTTAGAGATAAATGTTCTCTTTCCTCTATTATTATTCTTCTTTAGGGCAAGGGAGCGAGATGAAGACTGGGATAAGAGTTGGTATTTGGCCTTCCAAATTGTATTTAATGCGACACAGTGGTAATGAACATCCTGCATATTTTCACCGTAACTTTTATAAAGTAAAATGTTTCAATCAAGATCCTTAAACTTCTGTATCTTGTAATTTTTTTTTTGTTAACAAAATAAAAAATCATTGGGTCCAATAAGAGTAATTATACATTTGCCAAGGATTCTTGTAATGTGTTGAGTTCAGTGTCAAATAACCACAAAGATCAGCAAAATCAGCTCAAGCTACTTCCCAAGGCAGCAGCCAAAGCAATGTTCAAGCAGCCATGAGAGCCCCTTCTCCTCAGTTCCTCGGTCTGCCTGATGCGCTGTTGCCTCTACTGGAAACAAGCGATAAAAGGATGCTACATAAATCCACATCATGGAATGTCGATGTTTTGATACTCGCCCTGCCATCCCATCTGCATACAGAAACACAACAACAAGTGCTTGTAGGAGAGCGTACGTGTCAGATTTCTAACAACGCAATTCTCTTTAGGACCGGCTGACAGGAACGCGCTTGGATTTTAGTAGAGTATATTATTAGCAGTGCACATTTATACCCTGGGTACGAGCAGGTTTTAAACTGCAATAATAAAATCCATTTGCTTCCTGAAATTTAACATTTTCTAAAGATTTACACCTCCATCATGAATTTCATTACTTCTCCTTTAAATAATCAAATTACCGGGTTTACAGAATTGCACTCAGGATTCAATGTACCAGCGAAAAGGGAGGAAAACCACAGGGAATTAATTAGAAAACAGATTAGTGTATTAATTGAGGATACTCACTTCACATTATAAAAAAACAAACCAAAACCAAAACCAAACAAGTTAAGGAGAGTAATATTCTCCATCTGCTGAAAGAAATAGGAGCGGAATAAAACCAGACACTTGGTAGAGAGCAAAATGACAACAGAAAACTAGGCATCCTGTTAAAAATGGGATTCATAAAATTAACCACACAATATTGCAGCAGCAGGTAGAAATGTGATTAAACAGAGGATACTTCTCTATCTGAGCCTGAGCTGCAGGCACGGAGGGGATCACAGGGGGATTTCAGTGCTCTCTGCAGGGCAGTTCCTCCTCCCAACCTCCGGGTTACAAGAACAAATACAAACCCAATACATCCTGGTAGAAAAAAGAAACCAAAATAAAATCCCACCTTCTCTTTCCCTCAAACATATTCCAGACAAAGACCAGTGGAAATTTCCCGGTAGTCCTGAATTTCTGGCTGCGCCACTAAACTTTTTGTCTTGCTGGATGTTATTTTATTGCGATTCCTACTGGAATCATTAACATGGATTTACAAAGACGCCAAATTATATTTTTTAAAAACCTTTCCAGAATGCTTAGAACAATTTTGAAAGTGATTTGAATGAAAGCCACAAACCCAAGAGTAAAACTGCACTAGGGCAGGATTGTGCCAGGGCTGACAACCCTGGGAGACAAACAGGGAACCAGGACAGAGGCTGAAAGCCCCAGCAATGGCACAGAGAAATGAGTGGGTGTCCTGTAGGAGATTCTCCAGTTGCAGGGGACGATTTGCTTCTATCCTGCACATGGGAAGGGGAAACACTACAGCCTACAAGGAAATTAAAACATAATTATGATGGGCACCAGGCAGCACCTCCTCGATCTGATCACTTCCCATAGACCTTTTGATGATTGAAATCCTCCACTTCAGTCGTGATTTTTGAACAAAACTGAAGCAATCGCAAGAGGAAAAATATCTAAGAGAATGCAGTGATAATTAATTAAGTATTTATCTAATGGCATGCTGGGTTTGGGGGATTTCGAGTAACTGAGGGGCTATGTGGTAACCCTGACGCCTTGCTAAATTCAGTGATGACTGACTAGAAGATATCAGTGACACACTCCGGATTGTGCGTACGTTCATGTACATATATACATCACTGAATAATATAGATGCTTACATATTTTCTGTGCCTCCCTCTAAAGCTTGATGGTGAGAAATAAAACATAAACCAGTCAGACAGCGAGCTCTGCTCTCCTCTTGATTAGCAAACATACCTATCACTTCAACACAATGGGGGAACAGAGCTCGTTGGCTGTTCAATGGCATTACAAAGTACATCAGCTGCCCTTGAACAGGAACAGTCACACTTAAAACAGCTGCATTAAAACTGTAAAACATCTTCCGCAGACCAGAGGGGGAAGAAAAAGAAAAAAAAGGAAGAAAGAAATCAGTATTTCTCTTATTTTGCTGGAGTACAGAGAGAGTAGGTAATGAAGAACTTGGCAGTATGGTATTCCTTTTCACTCATGTGGAACTGTCTCTTGAATGTAAGGCAAATTAATAACCTGTAATTGGAGGGGCACACAGTCTGTAAGTAATGCCAGAGGTCTCCTGGCCTTAAGCGCATGACCCAGTGGGCTCCACAGCAAAGCAAAAGTTAGAGCTTTTCTGATGAGACGGTCAATCTACATGTTTTAAGCAGATTATGAAGCACAAGGGCTTTGAATAATCAATTCTTTTTCAACATAAGCTTGTGTGAGTTTCCAACTCTGAAAGTTGAGGGAATGAGACTCTAGAGAGATTTTACTTTATCATTAGAGAAGTCCAGAGATAAGTTTCTTGTAAAAATTACAGTGTGCTACAAAGAGCTATCCAGATTAGGTAACGTGGGAGCACATCTCTATTAAGGCGAGAAATCAAGGTACAGGAGTGAAATTCACCCCTCAGAAGGAATGGTTGCAGAAACACAGAGCCAGGGATACCCTGTGCTGAGAGCACCGTAAATGGCTGTGGACCAAGGTGACGGTGAACCTCACAAATGGTTGGTGTACGCGGCAGAATGAGGCCACAACCAGCTCCGTATAGAAATGTGATTCATTCATGCACACGTTCTTGCCTAACATCAATACCACACACCATATCTCCTTTATCTCCCAGCCTGTCCTGACCATGTTCATGGTCTAGACTACACAGCTGAATTAGCAGCTGTGGACCTAAGAAGTGATCTAATCAATTCAAGGGGATGATCAGGCAGGGAGCGGAGGCTTAAAGTGCTGCTGTTCATGCTGGAACTGCTGCGTGGACACCTAGAGATTTTCCATCACTGGAGTTGTCAATCAGCACCTTCCAGCAGACCGTTTAAAAAAATACATTTACTTCCCAGAGCTTCAAAGGTTTTCGCCAGTATAAGGTACTTCTCATGGCAAGTGATTCCTCATGGAACTCCGAGGAGTGTGGCCTATTAGCTCCTACTCAGCCCATAGATATGCAGGACTAATAGAAAAGCGTATCAGGCGATCAGTTGACAAAATCATACCATCTGCTCCAGACAAAAGTAACCCGACATTAAAGGCACAGTCTGAAAGGCAAAAACACTACCCAAGAGATTACAGGGCACTGTTCTCCAATAGTTTCAATGCTGTCAGTGCTCCAAGCGATACAATTATCATATTTAAATTGATTCCTCCTCCATTACTTCCCTTTAAAACAGACTTTTGAAGGGTATTGACTCACTTCTCCAAACCTAAAACCCCTTGATTCTCAGTATAGCATAAATACATTTGCAGATACAAATTCTGTCAGCTTTGTGATGTAAGAAGTTCAAGGTCCTTTTGACAGTATTGTCCATTTACCCTTTATCCCTCTCTTGGATACACATATATATATTTAGCTAGGTCTGAACACTTTCACAGCTAATTCAGATGCCTGAGGCTTGATTCCCGTACTTGACAGTTAACATCTTGCCCAGAGTACAAGCTACCGCCAAAGGCTACTTTCTCGGATTGTCCTGTCAATCCTAAATTTAGCAAAGCATGAGATTTGCTTATGTTCTTGCTCTATAAACTCTGGGTTGTTCACAACGGGTCATTTCATTTGGATCTTTCAAATACGCTATTTTCTTGCCCATATTCAGAGATTGTACCCATTTATTTGTAGCGTGTTTGAGAACGGTTTAACACTGATTTAGCATCACCTGGGTAGACTGATATTTTTATTCAATCCCGACAACACACCGGATTTGGGAAAAGCGGCTGGTTTCCCATTTCACTGTAAATAATAAAGAATAACCCCGGTCTGTCCTCAGCGCAATGCGGGAGGAAAAGGGTCGTTGCTGCCCCGATGCAATGAAAAGGGGAGCGGTTGAGCGGTTCAATCCCCCAGGGTCGGTGGTGACCGCGGAGGTGATGGGGGGTTTAGGGGGTGGTGACACCGGCGGGACCGGCCCCGGTTCGCTGTTCTCCAGCGCCACCTGGCGGGCGCGGCGGGCACCGCGGGGCGGCAGCCGGTACCGCCCGGTGGCGGCGGCGGGGACCTGCAACCGCCGAAATGTCGGGAATTCACGGAAAGGGACAGCGCTCCGGACCATCCTTAGGCCGGCTTAACTCCGGCCACCGCCCGGTTTAACTCCGATCACCGCCCGGCTTAACTCCGGCCGCAGCCCGGCTTAACTCCGGCCACCGCGGCAAACGCCAAAGCGTCTCTGGTTGTCTCATTTGCGATGCCGATTGTGAAGCCGGCAAACGGAACAAATAACAACGTCGACATTTGCAAAGTGCCGAACACTCAGTAATTTCATCAGCTAGAAAATTCGCACAGAAATACAGCCGTCGCTCGCTCATTTTACACACGCAGCACTGCTGAGAATGGCGTCCGCTAAGAACTGGAATAATTATTTTAATACAGTAACATGAATTAGATGAGAAAATATTTCATTTCCACATTTTAAGTATTTTTATTCCTTCAAATATATTAGAACCTCTTTTTTTTTGACCTTTTTAGTCATTTAAAATAGGCATTAGCTGTATTAAAGAGGAAGTGATGACATTTTTAAAGCAAGTACGCTCCCAAATCATCGATCGAGTGATAAATTAAGACCTCCAGAAATGCACGATAAAGGAGCGCATCATTCTTACAGCTATCAAGCCAGAGATTCAGGACTCTATATCTGATCACATTTAGTAACTAGATAAGGTTCCAGCCCCTTACTCTGCTTTACCTGCTAGTGGCACCTTCACATTTAGCACTGAGATTCAGTCCAAATTGTGTATCCAGCATACAAACACAAAAAGCTTGGTTTTCCCCCTAAAAATAGGCTCTGTGATGTTGTCATTGTCTGTGTGTGTTTGGCTACTGGCCCGGGCTATCAGCGAGCCACAGGGTGATCCTGTGGCTGACACCGAGGTCAGGATCTGCACGCCTGGGTTCCCACCCGTGCTCGCTCACCCATCACTATGTTGAATTAGGTTTTCTGCCTCAGTTTACGTACCTGCAGGAAAAAAGCGGCTCCGAATTACCTCACAGAGATGCTGCTAACCTGAAAGTTTCTAAAACTAGCAACAAAATCTGTATTTGCACTATTTCCTTTTACTCCTTCAGCTTCTGCAGACAGAATACAGCCAGACACTAGCCAGCAAGCTCAGTTCTACCCCAGCTAACACATCATTTCCATTATCAACCAAGTTACCTATTTCGTCTTTATTTCTAAATTAGTTCAGCTCTAGTGAGGAATACATGGCTTGTGACAGGATAGAATTTGGCCTACAAAAAGCTTTTTGATAGTGATATTTAAAAA
Source organism: Patagioenas fasciata (assembly GCF_037038585.1). NCBI lineage: Eukaryota > Metazoa > Chordata > Aves > Columbiformes > Columbidae > Patagioenas > Patagioenas fasciata. The sequence continues at coordinate 8,133,060 of NC_092539.1, forward strand.
AATAATAATAAAAAAGAGTAAATAAGCTCTTAGATGTTCTGCTTGTCATTCAACCAGCCTGGTTCATACAGGAGCTTGATGCTGCATGTATGGCACCCAGTGAAACAGCTCCAAAGGCCAGAAAAGGGGATGCTGCCAATGTGCAACCTGCCTTCCCTTCCACTTGTATTATAGAAGCTCGTGTGACTTCCCCGTCTCAAGCTCCGAACAGAAAAACAAACCGAATTCAAGTCAGCGGCTCTTTGCTGAGGACCAGGCGCTGCAAGAAGAGAAGCAGGAAAGGAAACACCGCGTTTCTAAGTTTTTAAGACTGACTGTCAGCAATAAAGATACAAATAAATACAAAAGATTAATACTCAGCATTTCTATTGTGCTTTGCTGTTTGAAAGACCCTGTCAAGCATGAGGAGCTGTATGGCCAAGGGCCACAACTTCACTCAAATCCATGAGGGTTTGTGGCGCCACAGTGATGCCAACTGACCAAAAATGGGACCTGTGGGCATCAAATGCATTTGTTAAAATGTTAATGCAATGTGTTTCACTCCCTCAATGCAAACCCACAGACTCCAGCAGCACTGTCTCTGGGAGTTACAATGCTTAATCTCAGTCTATCAATACACCAATAAGAACAATAATGGTGAAACTGCTGCAAAGCCAGGAGACTGGCAAACTTCATACAGGCAGGACCATATCCACAAACTGACTGATCACAACTGCACCAGGAAACTACCGCACTAGGCTCTTCAACAAAAATGACATTTATTTTGTCATTCAGTGTTGTTTTTTGGGGTAATCTTTTTGGTGGTGGGGGGTCTCTTGGTTGTTTTGTGGTCGTTTTTTTACATCCTAAGTGGGATGGCCTTTAAAACCCTCCGTGTAGCCTGAGTGTCCCCAGTGGTACTTCAGCCCTGAATATCTGCTGGCCAGATAGGACAATTTTGATGGTTCATTTCATGTTGTATAGAATAAAGAACAATATATTCTAGGTTGTCAAATAAAGGGAAAGAGGGCTCTACTGTATCATGATCCAACACACAAAAGAAGTAAAATTCAGGAAAGAAGAGGACAACTTACTGCCTATATGCCTTCATGTAAAACTTTCTATTCTACAAGCTTGCATTTTTTATTAAAGTATGGACACCTCAAACAGGAAAAAAAAACATATTACATTTTATTTTGTTCTCTTGACCACCAATTTACTCCTCGTAGGAAAAGAGGCTGCTACCTATTTTCCATAAAAAAAACCTTTGTAGCAGTCCCAGAGGAAAAGTCAAAAGTTTGACTTGAAAAACGGAGCTACTTCAAAAGCATTGTCAAACAGAGGTGAAGGTTCCTTAAAAATGCATACATTAAACTATGGTATATTCATAAATATCTCCACAACTTTGCACGGTATGTTTGTGATGGAGGTGCATGTATAGGTGAACATATAGAATAATATTTCTAAAACTAACTTAAATAAAGTAGAAAATCAATTTGTTTATTAGCTACTGTTTGGGCTGTGTGTGTGTGTGTGTGAAAAATGAAAGAAAAATGGCGAGTTTTTTTCAATAATAAAAAGGGAGTTGCACTGCAGGGCCCCTAAAGCTTGTGAAAAATTAAACTCGACGGATTCAAACTGTCCTATTTCCACTTCAAAAGAGAAGAGGCACTGAGCTCTTCCCAACTTATCTTCAAACGCCCAGCACCCTAGAAAGTTTCTTTAAAAAAAATAAAGTCTCTAGTTCCCCCAAGCACTGTACCCGTTACTGTAGCTGCTGTCTCTCCCTCTTCTAATTATACCCATGTGAGTCTATTAATCAACTTGTAAATTATTTAGAGAGCCATGCGCTGTCTTCAGCTAGTACAAACACACTGCATGCAAAGACTTGCTGAAAACCAATGGAGCTCCCAAAGGGTCTCGGCAATGTTCAGACGGCTCGCTGCTCGCCAGCACAGCGCTCTTAAAACCAAGAAATAACGCTCAGCTTTACCTCCTCAGATAGAAAGATTTACTCGGCCTTTCAACTCTGCAACTCTTTGCGAGTTTTTAACAAAGAGGAAGGCGCTCTATTGTCAAAGCTTTGCTCGGCACTTAGCGAGGAGAATATTAATTGGGTGTCAGAACCCCGAGTGCTTTCAGCGAGACTCTGATCGCAATCACCAGGGGACCCCGAGTTTCAGAGGCTGCAGCAAAAAGCACCCCTTTAAAACATCCCGATTTAAAATAAGGGGGGGGAAACAATCCACATTTGTAGAGTAATAGTTTTTATTACAAAATAGGAGAAATTAGGGAATTCCAGATGTTACCCCCCACATGCAGACTGCCATGGGGGACGGCTTCAGATATTACTACTTAAAAAATAGAAAAAGGAAGGGGAAAAAACAACGCGGATTGTGCGTGTTCGAGTCTAACAGGCTGCAAACAGTGCAGTGTTATGCACCTTCCATCAATCAGCTCTCCTCACCACTTGAATCTTCATTTTGGTGGAAAAACCAAAACTAACAGCAGGTCTCCCAGCCAAAAAGCAGAATCTTACTGGTTTGGGAGCGGAGTTTGTGTTTCCTGGCTCCATTTATTGCAGCCTTGCAAACAGATCTATTAATTAGCAATGACCATTCCGTTCTATTTCACCATGAAAACACAGAAAATGGAACAGACAGAACGGTATGCAAATTTCTTTTCAACTGACTGATGACCTTCCCTATTTTTGTGATGCCCCCAATGCCAAAATGTTTCTCCTTCTGTTTTCATGAATGCAAACACGAGGGACATTTTAAGGGGGGGGAAAGGCAGAGATCCTTTCTGCAGTGGTGTTTTGGTTGGTTTTTTTCCTCACAGGGTATCAAATTGTGACAGACACCTTTAAAATGGTGAATGTAGATAGTGCGGATGGAACTTTAAATTAATGCGTGCCCATGTTTTCAATGAGACAGGTCCAGGGTGGGGTCCAGCCCTCCTCAGAATTACAGCAACCTGCGGACGCAAATTCCACATAAAGGTCTTAAACAAGCCAGAGAGGTCTATGAACGGGCAATCTCCATATGGATCATTTGTTCGGAGCCTGAATTTCTACAAAGGGAGGACCAGACTATGGAATAATCTCTTCAAAATAGTTCAGAAGGAATCAAACTACGCTCACCTCTACTCCAAATGGAAGTCGTCCCGGGCTGCCCAAGCAAACGGTGTGTGCTAAACTCAGTATTATTGACCCAAATTTAACCTAACTGGAGTTAGTGACCAGATGACTGGTATCAGCCCAATGCTGGTAATTTTCTGCCCAGAGTATAGCCAGCAATAATTGCCTCGTATTCGCTGAAAACCACAATATCCTAAAGGAAATGTCTGTGCATTTCAGACCGGTTGTCCAAGGACCGACTGGATGTTTATGACAGGCAGAAAGCAGTCGGGTTGCTGAACTCTTCACTGAAAACGCATTTTTGAATATCTAGTGTGCACCAACTGTAGACTAGAGTGCCCCGGGAATTAAAAAATTAATGGCCTCAAAAATATCTATGCTACCTTCATTACGCAAAATAAATCACCATATACAAAATGGAGAAGTTTGATAAAGCAACAGAAAAGGCCTTTATGAAACAGCAAATACAGAAAATACAGAAAATGGGAATGCACTGAGTTGCCTTCTGGGGTGAATAATAGAATTGTTCGGGGTGTTCTTGAAAAATGTATACATGAAGCAGCATTACAGGAAGAAGCAATAAAAAGAATGTTTGTGAATCCTAAACCAAGAGGAGCCCTGAGTTAGTCAACCAGAACTAGAACAGAATAGACAGTAGACAGCCTCAATAACTCAATAATGAGTTAGCTCTGAATAAGCTGGGTTTTGAGCCTTTTAATGACACCACAACATATCCTATCGGCATATCTTAAATGACTAATTGTATGCAATCAGTTGTGTCCATAAGAAGGGAAACCACACTGAGATTTGTCCCCAGGGCAAGCATTTTAAGAATATATGAGGCGTGCCCTCAAGATTTTATGGCACTAGTTTCATTTTGAATAGTAATGATTTGAGCACAACGTTTCTCGTGGTCTGCCTTTGGTTCTGGGGTATTCTATGATAATATCACTCGCACGATTCCCTGCCTACAGGAACAACTACTCTTACTTGGTACAGAACTAAAAATGCAATGACAAATTTGAAGTTCTAATTGCTTTTTCAGTTATAAGACTGTCTGCTGTTGACTAAACTAACTCTATTCACACATGATTTTCTTGAAACTTAATAGAGTCAATAATAGTGTCAGCATCTTTCCTTTGTATTAATCTGGTTGTAACTCTGGAGCCAGACAGAACAGATTCTCTGCTCATCTTTCCTCTTTGGTACACTATGTTCTTTCATTTTCTCCAAGCCTCTTGTGAGGGCAGTAATGAATTCTTGTTAGTGTTTACTAATGTAAATTCATTCTTTGTTATTCCCGGGAGAGGAGGATTAGCAAAATGACAGAACTTATTATTTCTGGGATTGCTATATAATATTTACTTTTCTTCAGTCCTTAATTTTGCAGTATGTCCCACCAAATAAAATATATGTGCATACAAGCAAAAGCAGAGGGCGAATTTCTTAGCACAATGCACAGAAATATAGCTATGTTTCCCATTAATATTCAGAAGCATCGTACAGCTTTATCCTTGCATGCTGTATTAAAAAACACAATCTAAATCTCAAATAATTTCTAATTTGGAGGAAGAAAGGAATTGCAACTTCAATTTCATTTTCCTGAAGCGAAAGCAGCTCCCTTGGACTATGAATGTGCATATTTTTAGAACTGCCTAAAAATTACAATCTGTGCAATTATTTTAGTCTACTGGGAATGCTTTTGGTATCTCCTTTAAGGAACTACGACGGTTAAGATGAAGTTTATTAAAACACATGAAGAGCATTTTAGTAAAGAAAGCTCTTAAAGGACCTATCTTTGAATAAGGACCAATCTTCCTCTGAGGCCCCAGAGGCAGGCAGGACAATGAGGAGTTTGCCTGGGTTGATGAGGACTGGGTTAGGGAGCAGTTGGGCAACCTGGACATCCATAAATCCATGGGTCCGGATGGGACCCCATATTTGTATCCCCGGTAACTGAAAGTTCCTCTTCCAGGCTGTTGTAATTTGGCAAAATAAATGTTCTTCACCTGAAATACAACTTATCCTTCAGAACTACAGATATTTTCTGGTTTTCAATACCCACCACAAACAGCGAGCTATCCTTACGCAGGACAACTAACAAACACCTAAAGTTTAAGCTTCTGCCCTAAGGAGCTTACACTATTTATGATTTATCTGAAACCACTGCAGAGCCTTCCAAAAGCAAAGTGTGCTTAGATATTCTTTGTGGTAGTCGCCTCCTACAACCAAAAATGCTGATAGAAATGAAGTTCAAAGCAACTTTATTTTTCAGCTAAAAATATCTGTGTGAAAGTAGAGGAATCTACAGCAGCATTCTACAAGTCAAAGCCTACATATAAAAGCAGAGTCTTTATTACAGCCCACTTGAAATAAAAACACTACGTGATTCTATGCTTTAAATAACAGTTTAAACACTTTAAAGTTATACATCTGTATCAGAATTCTAGCTGAATTTTACTGGAACAGTGAACTATTTGCTTTGAAGATATCTAAGATCTTAGAAGCCTAACTCCTGTCACGCAGGGCTACAAATCACAGGTAATTAAAGGAATTAATCAACTTCCAGATTACTCTGGCGTAACTCAGATTAGAATCTGACCAAGAAAATTTCTCTCCATTTATTTTTTTTGCCACCAATTTGTAACTACAGTGTAATGAGACAGCATCGTGCCCTACCTGGGTATCCATTGTCAATATAAGGCTTAACGAGTTCTCCAAGTTTTGTGTTGTCTGCAATAGCTTCCTTTAGCAGTTGCCCACAGCAAACTAACAGGAAGGGAGAACAAAAAAGACACAAGGTTAAATTTTAAAAAGGAAGCAACAAAGAAAAGGAAAAACCCAAGAAGGTGCATACTGGAATAAGGTCACTGAATAAAATAGAAGTTGCAGGCTTTTCGGGTTTGTTGTTAGGAATTTTTTTCTATTTTTTGGCAGAGCAAAAAGCAAAGAAACTGAGCAGGGGAGAATACTGAATAAAAAAGAATACATTGGCAAAGAACATATTAAAAACAGAGAGAGAGAGAAAGATATTAATCAAATATGTTCCTGAAATAATAACTCAGGGGATTGCCAGCAGTTTTCACTTTTTATAAACTTATAATTACCGAATAAAGTTACACCTGCTGAACAGGATCTGAACGGCACTGCTGGAGGTGCAGGATAATACACAGTTCAAGGAAGTGACTCCCTGGATCATTTAATGATCATGTAAGAATTATCTTTTAAAAGCTGTGCTAATCCGATATCATCATTGACTTCAAATACACAGAACACCAGGAGATGCGGATTTAAAGTTTTAGTCAGAACCATTGTATATGAAATGTTGCTGCTTTGGGCTTGGACAGCACTTTCTGACCAAAGTTATTGAGTTTTACTGCTCCATGCCACTGAGGTACAACAGACCTGGCCCTGATTTTGTAGGGAGGGAACTAAGGTATTGAGAGGTTAAACAACATCAACAACTCCTGGGGGTCCTGGGGACAGCAGGGTGACCATGAGCCAGCACTGGGCCCTTGTGGCCAGGAAGGCCAATGGTACCTGGGGTGGGTTAGAAGGGGGTGGTCAGTAGGTCAGAGAGGTTCTCCTGCCCCTCTGCTCTGCCCTGGGGAGACCACACCTGGAATATTGTGTCCAGTTGTGGCCCCTCAGTTCCAGAAGGACAGGGAACTGCTGGAGAGAGTCCAGTGCAGCCACCAAGATGCTGAAGGGAGTGGAGCATCTCCCGTGTGAGGAAAGGCTGAGGGAGCTGGGGCTCTGGAGCTGGAGAAGAGGAGACTGAGGGCTGACCTCATTAATGTTTATAGATATCTAAAGGGTGAGTGTCAGGAGCATGGAGCCAGGCTCTTCTCGGTGACAACCAATGATAGGACAAGGGGTAATGGGTTCAAACTGGAACACAAAAGGTTCCATTTAAATTTGAGAAGAAACAACTTCTCAGTGAGGGTGGCAGAGCCTGGCCCAGGCTGCCCAGGAAGGTTGTGGAGTCTCCTTCTGTGCAGACATTCAAACCCGCCTGGACACCTTCCTGTGGAACCTCAGCTGGGTGTTCCTGCTCCGGGGGGATTGCACTGGATGAGCTTTCCAGGTCCCTTCAACCCCTGACATTCTGGGATTCTGTGATCCACTGAAGAATTCAGAGCACTACAGGAATCTAACACCTGGAAAAATACTGATATAAAGGGTATAAAAAATGATGACTTAAAGTGGTTTGTCACAGAACATATGCTTTATTGGTTTATATTTCTTCATGGAAATACTACTCGCTTCCCTCAAGAATTTGACATCCATAGCAATGGACAAAGAGAGAAATTTCATGAGCAAATAAGAAAGACAGGCAGCAAAAGATAAGTGATCAAAAAGAGAGAAAGGGGGAATTGAGCAAAGTGCATATTTAGTGAGAACTTACTGTTGACAAGATGGTATTTCTGAGCTATTAGTGCTGCCTGCAGGCTCTTCCCGCTGCCTGGGGGGCCACAAAAGACAATCCGCGGTGTAAAGGGGGCGGCTGATCGGTGCCGTGTTTGGACGTAGGTGAGAACTAGAACATAAGAGAAAGGCAAGAAACACAGTTTATATCCTGTTGGTTGGTTGGTTGTGGGGGTTTCTTTTAATAATATAAACATTTTTAAACTTCTCTCTTTTTAAGAAAAAAGGTGCTCATTTTGATCATCATTTATTTTACCACTGAAACACCTACAGACTCCAACCCAAATCAAACTCTGATGAAACTGTCACGTCAGCAACTTAGACTGAGAGACACTTTAGAAATCTGACTATCATTACACTCTTATACTTTCTTTCATCAGCAGACATCAAACCATTATAAAGAGCAGATTCAATTAATAATTGCTCTTTTACCATCTTGTTTTTAACAGAAGTAATTTTTGCTTGATCGGTACAATTTCACCACGCAAATTATAGAGGGATATAATTACATTTAATACTTTCTGCAGTTTCTGAACAAATATTTAAGTGTGAAAACTCAAGATGTTAAATTAATATGACATTTATCCAGCTGTGTGTGTGATTAACAGTCGATTAATTACAATATTATAGACTTGTAGCATAGATGTCATGACACAATGCGGCATTGACAACACGAAACTGAGTATTATTTTATTCCTTTGTCCATCACTTTTGTATAACTTGCAAAGACTATTTGAGCTTCTCTTTTTGCTGGGCATCATTCTTCTGAGTTTTTTATTGCACAGGAAATACCACAATCAGGTCAACCTACAGATTAGAAGAGCTTTGGAAAGACCACAGCACAACGGAAGCATCATCAACATTGCTGAATTATAGACATCTGAACTTTGTTACAATCTCAAAAGAGAACCTGATGGACCAGCAAGAAGTTACAAGGAGACACGGCTTGGCTGTGCTCAGGATTGAATTTGGATGTGGCCAAACACTCTTAGTCCCCGTGCCCCTCTTATGGCTAATGTAGTAGAGAAGAGCACAGCTCAAGCTTAGCACAAGCTTAAAAATGATTGCAGATTAACAAGCCAGGTCTAAAGTTCATGCCACCGCATCCCGACCGCCCCGTTACCCATGGACACACCTACATATTCTTTGATTTCCTCTGTAATTGCAAGGGATACAATGAAGTGCTAGCCCAGAAATCTTCAGTTCAAATAGAAGAGTCTATAGACTGAAGAGTCCTTGTAATAAAATGCTATTTAGTCTAACAAATGGGACAGGCTTAGACATGAATGTTTATGTGAACTGTAAGCTCATATTAAAAAATAACAACACACACAATCAAAAAATCCCCCCAGAAAACAGACACAAACCATACAAATCTTTTTCTAATGAAGAAGCCTCTCCAGCAAAGTCCAGACCTTCTATTCCTAGCCAGTGAACCTTAAGTGTTGAGAAACTAAATCATCTGCAACCCTGCAGGATCACATCCATCTCTCTCCAGCACCACAAGCTCTACCAGGATACAACACTGTACCGTGGAATTTGATGTCACACATCCCAGCATACGTTAGCAGTAATTTGATCAAAGTTTAAGTGTTTACAAAATTTTAGAATTGTATGAAACATGCCATAATAACACTACTACAAGACCTATGGGGAGAGGCTGAGGGAGCTGGGCTTGTTCAGTCTGGAGCAGAGGAGGCTTAGAGGTGAGCTCAGCACTCTCTAGAACGACCTGAAGGGCAGTTCTAGCCAGGTGGGGATTGGGCTCTTCTCCCAGGCAGTCAGCAATAGGACAAGGGGGCATGGGCTTCAACTCTGCCAGGGGAAATTGAGGCTGGAGATTAGAAAGCAATTCTGTGCAGAGAGAGTGGTCAGCATTGGAATGGCTGCCCAGGGAGGTGCTGGACTCACCGGCCCTGGAGGGTTTTAAACTGCGGCTGGACATGGCACTTAGTGCCATGATCTGGTCAATGAACTGGAGTTGGACCAAGGGTTGGACTTGATGATCTCTGAGGTCTTTTCCAACCCACTCCATTCTGTGATTCTGTGATACTACTGGTAGGATATCTCCTTTTTCTTTTTAAACTCAATCTGTAGCAGTAAAAATACTTAACAGAAGACCTGGAAAACCCTACCAGATTGCTGCATAACTTCCTAAAAAGCAAGTACCAGCTTCCCAAGGAGTGCTCTAGTTATTCAGAACATTTTCCATAACCCAGCGTATTGAAAAGCACAAACATTACAGGCAAAGCACCCTGCTTACAAATGATGCTTAATTTGCAGTAAATAACCAAGTTAATTAGGAGTAATGATCCCCTAGACGGTCTCCACATCTAATTATTCTTTAAAAAAAAAAATATCTGGCTGCTTGATGCGCTGCAGAAAAAAGATCTAGAGAGGATTTTTCCATTCCGGTTTTCAATTTATCTCACTACATTATTAATTAATAATAATTAATATTCAGACACTCGCATTTTTATTTACAATTCAAGGCATGAATTCTTTATGAATGATGATATGAACTTTTAAATTTAATTAAGTAATTTAGAGGTAATTAATGTGTAAATGCAGAATATAAACTTCCTACTTGTTTATCTTAAAAGTGCAGCACTTGTTATTAAAAAAAGACCTTTTTGAGACGCAAAATTACTGGGATATAAGAGATCATCTACAGACTGACAGCTACAAAGTACATTATCAATTGGTCTTTCTGGCAGTTTCCTTATTCTCTTCTTGAAGAATCAACATTGAAAGTCAGATTGCATTACAGTCAAGCGAAGGCAAACAAGGGTTGTTGAACAGAAAAGCTACCAGCACAAACAGCTTTTAAATAATGAAATGTTACTGGCTTTGAACTACTCCTACTTCATGTTATCAAGACTTGTGGAAGGTACCAGCCCTGCAGGAGATTAACAACTGAGCCCCAGCGCAGCCTTTGAGAAGAGACTCTGGTGGAAATAATCGTGACATTTGCTCTTCTCAGGCAGCTGCTCCTTGGCTGGACTCTGCAACTAAGACTGTTCAGCAATCTGCATTTATTCTAACCTGTAAAATAATTACCAGGAATCCCAGACTCTGTACTAGAGAGAACAACTCAGTTGCGAGCCATCTGTGTTGGCTATTCCTAATCCCACCAACTATCTCTAATGGTTGGGAACTATCTTTCAAATAAGCGTTGATCAACCATCAGATTTGCCACAAAGGTACATATTTACCCTGTGACAGGACATCCATGCAAGGCTGGTCTGCGTTGATTGATTTCAGAATTTTTTGGTAGATCTGGAAAACCCCAGGGAAGTTTCTATGATATTCCAGCAGTTTCTTGGACGTCTCCTCTTCAGACAGATCTTCTGGTTTCACCAAACGTTGCTGTACCAGCTCATCACTTGGCCAGTCGAAGGTCGTATGGTACACCTCTAGAAGTTAGACATATTTTACTGGCACACAAAATAATGCAATGCCAACAAATGCTTTTCCCAAACAGCTAAGGTTTATAATTATAAATTCCTTCTAGTTCTTAAAGGGATACCACTTAAATATTAATCCCACTGGTATGACAATGTTTCTGGGACCAAGCAAGACTCCAGTTTCTAGTGGAGATCAGAAACCAACACATACTGCACCTTCTGTGACGGGATCGAGCCTTTTCCCACTGTTGCGCTCAATCAGCACAGTGTCTGGAGCATAAAGCACAACTAGGTACAAAAAAAAGGAAAAAAAAAACACAAAATGTTAATAATAGCACTGCACCCATGAATATGAGCTGTCCCAGTCATCCATACCAATTAACAAGGTTCTACCTCACATTGTACCCACAGCTGAGTACAGAAGTGCCCACAGATCACCCGAGTCTGATTCTCTTTTCGCTAATCATCCTTCCAGTTAAACACTGTAATTTAATTACTAATTTCAGTGCATTTGGTTACAGGTTCTTCTTATGACTTTCTTCTCTGTATCAAACAGCTCTTTCAGATGATTTTTCTCCCTGTTAAGGTACTCACACACTGTAAATCTCATATCCTCTCAATCTTCTTTTTGATTAACTAGACAGACTGAGCTTTAAGACTCTCATTCAGGTCTTGGTTGCACAGGTATAATTGTGAGCAAAACTCAACTTCAAATGTTATTAGCTATATTAAAAATACATGCAAGTACTAGACATTAAACATTTTTGCTTAGCTCTATAGCACTGATTCTGAATTCTTCATTAACAGCCAAATTTCATCCAAATCAAATCCAAAGTGACAATTCATCACGTTCACTAACATCCTGGCAAGTTCATTCTCCACTGGCAAGCTCTACATTTATCATTTTACACCATATTCCACACAATCACGATGTTTTCTTACATTCTACATAGGGCAGCCTGTTCTAGTGGAACCTCTTGTGTTCCAATGTGAACCCACTGCCCCTTGTCCTATCACTGGTTGCATCCCACCCGGACCCATGGATTTATGGATGTCCAGATTGCCCAACTGCTCCCTAACCCACTCCTCATCAACCCAGGCAAACTCCTCATTGTCCTGCCTTCCTCTGGGGCCTCAGCGGTACCGGGCTCCTCAGGACAGCCTCTGGCAGAGTAGACAGAGACAAAGAAGCATTCAGTAACTCTGCTTTCTCCGTATCTTCTGTCGCCAGCGCACCCACCTCAAGTCATACTGAAATATTCTGCCATTTGGTGACTCTGATGTCTTCAGCACCAGTATTGAATTTATGGAGGATTTCTGGAGAGAAACACTTCCAGTCTTTCCTACTGGATGCAATCACACATGAAACTTGTTCTGCTTACCAACGTGCCTAGGAAAGATGCCAGATGACTGCAGCATCCACGCCTGTTCCTGATTTTCAGGGAAGCCTTCCAAAATCCACCCCTATTGAACAAAAACGTGAAGCAGTTATTGACCCTGGAAGAAAAATAGCACTAAATATCAGTGCTATCTGCACAAAAATGACCTCATTCTGATCTCACAGAAGCACAGTATTTGTTATGGATGCTTGTGAGAGAAGAAAACAGACATGGAGCACCAATATTTTTGTGAAAAGGCAGGCAATAATACCACTGCCACAAAGCAATGGGAACGTATGTGTTGTAGCAATGATTTTCTTCTTTTTCATGTTTCAATCTTAAAAAAAAATAAACTTCTATCTCGAACAAAAACAACCCAAACCCATTTCTACAGTTTTGAAATATTCAAAAGGATGCCAGCCCACACTGTGTATAAAAAAAGAGGCTAAACAAATCTAAAGACAGATTTAATGCCGACAACACTGAGGAAAATATGCATGCTTTCATTATTTTCTTAAATTATACAGGAAAACTCACAGTAATGGAACCAGTGTTCCCAAAGCTAATGAAGCAACAGAGCAAAAGAAAGCAAAAAGAAAAAAGAGCCTTTTGCTCCCTTAAGTCCTTGTTATAGCCAGCTAAGTGTTGGATTGAGCATCTTTAAAAATACATCTACAGATCTGTGAAATACCGTAGGAGAGCGGCAGCCTCACTCAGCTTCTGTGCGATGTGGTATTGGAAATCTAATCCACTTCCCAGTCTCAGGTCTGAATCTTCTAAACTTTGGCTAATTTATCTGTTAGTTGCTTAACCGCACACGTCCTTGTCACTCTGTCCTATACCTCCAAATAACTTTGTGATACTACAGTACATCTGGAAACCACCTTTGTACTGAAATAAAGAAGGTATTTTAGGATTGCATTAGCTAGCAATCGTTATCATCTCCCACATAAATCTGAAGCTCTGTCAGTATGGGGTCCAAAGGTTTTAGAAGTATTGCGGGGAAATGTATCTCCACGACTTCTGTAGGAGGAAACTGGGACATTCCAATTATACAAGAAAATAGAGTAGACTGTTTAAAATTCCTTAATTAGCCTGGTTTCAGGAACATGTTATCCTGCTGATATCTGTAGAAAATAAGAGACTGAAGTAACCGCAAGGCGTTTTTGCCACTCCCGGTGTCTGCGCTATCGAATTAGAGCGAACCGCTGTGTAAGGTCACACAGGTGCTGAGAAATCAATTGATCCCTCGGGACTTGCAGGAGACAACCTGCACAATATTTTTAGCGCTATGCTACGAACTTCAGTGCTAGTTCTGGATATATTGTGCTTGTACAACAAATATATATAGGCCCAGATCCTCTTCTAGGGAGAAATGGCATCAGAGGTCTGAAGCCAATAAATCTATGCCAATTTACACAAATCTGGTGCATTTTCTCCACTCCAAGTGCAACACTTTTGGAAACTAAAACAAAACATAGAAAAACCACCCCACAAAACCATTGCTTCTGATGTCGATACAGCTTATTGCTCAAAATCACATACTGAGCAACAGGGAGTAAACAGAGAACACTGGGGTTTGTATCAATGTATAGCAAACTTTAAGAGGTGTATATAAAAAATTCAAAGGTCCTTAAAACGGACAATAAGCAATTTTATAACTAAAAGTTCTTGCGACGAAAGAATAAATATCTACCTGCAACAATATGTTTTAAGGCATTAAACAAAATAAACACACCCCACAAAAATAGTTAGCATTTTGGATCTTATTTCCAAAGGTCTCCGAGTACCAGGGTATCAGTCAGTCCCTAATTAGAATACATTATCCATCTACTTGACACTTCAGTGAAATGTCTATTCCACCACAGAGCCGCAGCTTTGTTCAGAACAGGTTTATTGATATTCTGCTGCATTCCCTCTCCATACCCCCAGTGGCTCGGTTCTGTTTTATCACACATCAAAAAGGCCGTATGCTCAGGGCACCCCGTGCACAGCTCGGAGCTGGAGGTCTGAACAGCTGCAGTAGTATGGTATCACAGGAGGGACAAGCTCCAAGCAGATGTCACACAGAAAAAAACAGAGGAAAGAAAAAAACAGAGAGTAAAAAGACAGTGTGGCTTGGGAACGGAGCGAGAGGAAGCGAGACACAGCAGAGCAAGACCCAACTTAAAATATGCCTATCATGCTTTATGCAAACACCAGTCTTTTTTGCCCTCCTGACTATCATGAAAGTGTAATTAGTAACTTCACATGGTAAATTTGCTTCTTTAAGAAGCCGTCTATTTTTTGTTCTTGATAGCAGTAACCTTACATCCAGGCACGGATTGCACTTGATCACATCAAGGGTGGAACAAAGGCTAAAAGTAATTCCACAGTGCCTGTACTCGGTGGTCACTGGTCCCTCTCTTTCAGCTGGGAACCTCGATCCTTTCCCACATGAAAACTGCTGTAAATGCACCATTCTGCTGCTGCTGGAATGCCAGGCGCTCCCTGCCCTGGGCCACGCTGAAAAGCAGCAACAAGGAATTACTCTCAAAGCCATCACTTCTCTCTTCAGATTTAAGGAATCTGGAGAAAAGGGAATGCCCGAGGTCATTCCCAAATGTAAATCTCATTTCTTTGCTGGTGCACTGCTCTCGGCTACAATACCTGCCTACACACCTTCACACTTTCCACCCCAATAATAATGGCTTGGGTATGCAGTTCTCCTTTGTTATTCAATCTGCACATACCCATTTTTATTTTAATTATAGAATCCAAAATTGACATTGCTTTAGAAAATGAAAAGGGATAGCGCAAAGAAATAATACTGAATTACATGGCATATCAGAAAGAAATCTCAGCCGGAAGTATGAAGGTCAAAGGTCATGAATACTCCTGCCTTTGGGAAAATGGGTCATCACAACAGTTTTTTCCACATCATCACTCAGTGTTTTTGAACAAGTATTACATGCCTTTCAATCCTATCTGAAGAAAGGGAACAGATAATAATGGGGAAAAAAATTCAGTAATAGATTTAGTAGTGTGGTTGTCAAGTTTCTGAGATTTTCAGACAACATCAGGCTGGAGAGTGCAGCAGAAATATTGCCAGCCCAGCTGCTGCAGTCCATCAACATTAGCAGCGTGGGTGATGGAAGAAACTGCAACTTCACCAAATCTCCCATTAGAAATAAACCTTTTATTCCCCACATTATTTTCATGGGTTGAGTAAGTTGCAAAGGTACTAAAAAAGCAGCCACATTCTTCTTGGAAAACAAAAAAAGGTGGTCAATAGGTAGATTCTCTCCCCAGAAAAATCTCTGCGTGGAGTTTCACAGAGACATGATGATCTTTATCTGCCAAGGTAAAGCCAGAAAGAACCAGCAGTCATTGCTCTCTTTGCCTTGCCTTTCAAGGACAGCCGCTACCCTTGTGAACTGATCAGTACCAAATGAAGACTCGTTATTCCACGACTCATGCCAATCACTGCCCTAAGCTCAGTTACTAAATGGTCCTAAGACATGAGGAAAGTTGCTCCGCTCTCTCTCCCGAATTCACCACGGAGCAATCTCTTCACCAGTCTTCCCCAGTTCTGTAAACTCCCTCCACAACAGTCGGAGGTGCCGAAGCCAACATGGACTAACCCCGCAAGATGAAAAGCCTTTGTATCAGCTTCACAAGTCCCAGGTTCTAACATAAAGCTTGCTATAAGTTTTCCGCGTGTGCTGGAACACCCACCCGTCTGATCCCTCGCAGTCCCAACTACATTTGTATTAGAAGAACATACAACACAGGGTCTCGGCAGAGCTGTTGATCAATAAAAGTGTTCTCCTTAGAGAATGCCGGTGACATCTATAAACCTGTGAGTGTCAAAACAACGGCACAAAAAACCCTGTGTTCCCAGCGTCAGTGGGATGAAAGCTGTACAATTAATGCCAAGCCAATGACACCACAAGGAGAAATAAAACAGACAGCTGGTGGTACTATGGTCCAACATACTGCTCCTATCCATTAACATTTTCAGTAAAAACCAGCTGACTCATGTTTTGAAAGAAATGGCATAAATCTGTCCAACGATGTAACCACAGTATTAATTGTATTTCCAATCACAGAAGGAAAATATTGCAATTAAAACGCATAGATCCCCTTGCAAATGGAAAAGATATACACTATGTGAGGAAGTTTTAGTGACCACAAATTACTATCTATTAATAAGATTTTTAATGACCATTGCAACCTTTGTTTTTCCTAAAAATAGGCAAAAACTGAACTAGCCCAATAACATCCACTCCATTCTTGCTGAATGTCAGGGAAGATTTATAAAGGGTTTTTTCCCCCCTGGTTCTTGTGGGGACTGAAACCAGGCTAAAACCCGGCAGTTCACAGTCAGAAGAGCGGTTTCTCTCTTGGGTTTATCATCCCTCTAACTTACTTTCATTTCTACAGGTTTAAAGCTATTTTAAACATACTCACTGGAGGAGAAGTTTCACTTGAGATAGATGTTCCACGTCTTGCCACAAGGACAAGGTGGTAAATCATACAATCACCTGACTTGCTGTATATCCATGATATCTCATTGCACTGCTTACATAAAATATGTTGACATTCATTGTCTTCTTTTTTTCCCTGCTCATTTGCTGGTACATCCAGAGCTGACAACACTGGTTTCTCAACTGTTCCTCAGCTACGCTCTTTAATTCAAAATGCCACAAAAATGAACACGATGGTACCTGCGTGTCTTTAAACAGGTTCTCCTGCCAATTGAAAGGCCAAAGTCCTGTGCGAATCCAGCACAGATAATCAAATACATAAAATACTACAAAATATTTGGTCTGGTGTGCTAAATAATAAATAAAGAAGCTCAGCTAAAAAGACCTTAAGAGAAACCCAGACAGACCCATATAATTCAAGCGCAGTGACTAGTAATGCAAAAGTTTAATTCTACTTTGCAAAGTCAAGATTAATAGAATAATTATGGAGCTGTACAGTGTTTTGTACAGAAAAATTGAAAACCCTTAGGTTTTCTGCCAATCTCTTTACTCCTTTCTTTCTAAGGATCCAAAAATCAGATGCTGAAGCATGGAGCAAGAAACACAGGATCCTAAACCACAAAAATTTAGCTGAAAATGCAATGAACTGTTCCAAAATCAACTTATTTTTACTCCTTCAGGGCTTTCTCTATTGATGGAAAAGGAGGGACGTTTATAGCAAGATACTGCTCAATGCAAATTAGGGCACTGTTATGCAAATCAGGATATTGTTATGCAAATAAGGGGACTGTCATGCAAATTAAGACAGTGTCACACACTCTTCTATGACCTGGCAAAAGAACAACATTAGCTGGGCAAGAAAGGGTTTGCTTTAGCATAATGATTTTTCTCCATAACATTAAACACCAGCAGATAGTATCCTAAATTAAATTCTCATGCAACCAGCGGATTAGAGAACGGGGTAGGACGAAGTTTAGCTATCGCTAGTTCTAACCTACTGATTTTGCTACAGCTATTTGCTCACACCAGAAATATGACACAGACAGATGTCCTCCAGCAAACCTGTCAGGCAGGCACAATTTAAGAGATTACATCCCAGCTATTCATTACCATGCCGATCAAGTTATCCTTTCCGCAGTTCATACCCTGTAACCGACCATCCAATCCAGCTTACACAAGGCAGGTTCATCGGAAGCCACGTCCATCAGTGGCTCAAGCCAAGACAGTTGACTTTGCACTGGTGCACGTGAAGATTTCTTTGGCAACCATTCACATTATCTGAGTTTCAAAAGCTGAAATCTTCAATTGGGGCAGAAAACACTTTTTAAAATTCTTCTTGCTAGTTTTGTTGATGTTTATCTCAAAAAAACCCTGTTTGGTCCTTCCTGAACATGACACCCACTTTGGAGCATGGACTTTTTCCTCTCAAGAAGTGCATCAAATAATGTGCAGTCTGTATTTAGGCACTGTTTAGAAACAGAGTTTTATCCATTAGATTACTATGTCTTTTATAAATAATCCCTTACAATGGGCCGATTACGGACTCAATAAACCATAACAACATCAGAGATTTTAAAGGAAACACATAAAAGAGATTTTGCTTTCCTTGAGTCCAGACATTAATTTCAACCAATATTAATCTACTTAAGTTCTATGTTAAAAGTTTCTACTTTGATTAAGGCTTAGCATATATGGAGGGAGGAAAACCCGCACATCTGTGAATACAGCTAAACCTACTCAGTTGCCTATTTGTGTAAACTAACACTGAACATATTCATTATTACGCAGAAGATAATATATTCAAATGCAGTTTTTCCTAACACAGGAGGAAAAAAACACACAATGAGAAATAAAGAAAATTTAGATAAGGAATGTTAGACTCTTCCCCTCCCCTTTCCTCAAGAAGAGTTTAAATCTTAACATATTGATTTTTATATATCTTCTGTTTATCTGTTTTGTCCACTATATCTCTGCCAGTTGCCCCAGGCAATCAACAAAGCTATGCTTGTTCAGCCTTTGATCATCTCTGTGCTAGAAGATTAGCATATGCATACTCTCATCCTCCCCTTTATCCTGTTAATAAAGCTCCAAACTCCCTCTGCTGATGTTCAAGAAAGCAATCCACTCCAGAGCCCCCGAAGATTTGCCCCCATTCCCTCCTCTGTTCAGGACTCGGAATGCTAACTACTCCTCACGACTTGTGTAAGTGCTTATCCACCGGCCCTCTGAGGAGCAATTCTTACTTGTTTGATGCAGTCCGCATTTGACAGACGTTCCTGGATCAGATTGGCCCAAAGCGCGTTGGGAATTTTCTAAAGAAAGAACAAAAAAAAAGGCTGAATATTCACAATTGAGTTCAAAAGGAATTTTACCATGCAGGCACATTCCGGTTAAAGGTGAACGGAGATGTCTTCTTATAAACGAATAAATCAATCAATCTGTGCAAGTCCCAAGTCATTAACATAATATATCAGAGTGGTAATAAGGGCACAAACCCCAGTGTTAAAGGTAAGCTGAACACAAAGCCTACATCCGTGCTTTTTGCATGCTGACATGGAAGCGGTGCCAAGTTTTACACACTAACACAACAGACATCAAACCTGCAAAGGGATCCACGAGAATATCTTGCGTGGTTAAACAGGGAACTGCTGGGTAAGCTCAAGTGGAAGAGGAGAGTTTCTGGTACTGGGGCCTATATTATTCAATATATTCATCAACGATTTGGATGAGGGAATAGAGTGCACTATCAGCAAGTTTGCTGATGACACCACGCTGGGAGGAGTGGTGACACTGGAAGCTGTGCTGCCATCCAGAGACCTGGACAAGCTGGAGAGCTGGGCAGGGAAAAATTCAATGAAATATAACAAGGGCAAGTGTAGAGTCTTGAATCTGGGCAGGAACAATCCCAGGTTCCAGTGTAAGTTGGGCAATGACCTATTAGAGAGCAGTGTAGGGGAAAGAAACTTGAAAAAGTCTAGACCTTAGCCATTCCAGTTAGAGCAGCTGTTAATCATTTGACTAAATGCCTTGGCTTCATCTCATTCATTTTGTCAGTATTGGTAAAATGAATGCTCAGAAAAAATTCTGCAGTCAGATTCTCTGCTACCCAAGTCAAGAAATTACCTCTCTCTTTCCCACCTGAGCTTGATTCTTTGTTCCACACAGTTTCACATATTGTGGATTCCAATCTCTTTTTCTAACCAAACCATCTGAAGGCCATAAGGTTAAAAAAAGGAGGATTTCTGTAGGTTTATGTTATAGTAAAGGATGCAGATGGATATAACGAAAATGTGGCTGGCCACGCGGAAGATTTCATAACCACGTTCTTCATTAGATCATGAAACAATTTCACCAGGAGTGGTGGAAACGCAGCCAGACAAGTGGAGCAAGCGCTCCGGAACACACGAAAGTCACCAGTCCCCATCTGGCTGTGGGACAGAGTGGGTGGCCCAGCCTGGCAGTGGGTTTGCTGGTTTCATTTCTGCTGTCCCCAGTTGTTTGTGCCTTTCCTAATATCAGCCATTCATAAGGCAACATCCAAGCGGGTAAAAAATTGAAAGAAATCGCTGTGTTTCTTGAAAGCCAGCGTGTCCCATAGGGTGGCGCGTCAGAGCCTCCCGCAGCCTCTCGGCTCGGTGGCTTTGAGTCTGTCACCTCGCAAAGGTGACACGCTGCGGCGGGGACAGCCGGCGGCTCGCTGCCCGCTTTGATGTGTCACGTCAAGGCGGGCGACCGGCCGCCGGGGGTCCACTCTGCTCAGCCTTGCCAAGCCACTTGAAACCAGAATGGCTCTAACTTATTTCAGTGCGGTGGTATTCTTAGCCCTCTCTTTTGAGCAGGGTTTACTGCATAAATTGATCAAGACACACGTGTGGGTATTTCGGTGGTTTAGTTCTGCTCTCTGCAGCTCCATTCCAGTCTCATCTATCGGTCAGTTTTCCTCATACCGAGCAGTGGCCGATAAAACCCTTTTCAATAGGTTGCTTGTAGAATGCTTAATTATTCAACTAGAAATCATTAAATCTGATACATATCACATAGAACATTTACTATGTCTCCCTCATAAACACTCACAGGAATACATCAGGTCATGATAGACCTGACATCTCCTGGAAATATGCAATAATGGACAATGACACACGTACATTTGACAACTGCAGAACCGCATCTTATCAGAGGCCACCTGAGCCTGTCCCAGCACTCAGTGTAGTTAACGGCAAGAGCTGCTGCAATGGTATTTAATGTTTTTATGTTCAGACCACTTTCCTGTATGCACTGGTTTAATCACCATTTCCATCCTGCTGAAAAACCACACTCATTCAAGATTAATTTTAAATATTCCACGTTATTTCAGGGACATCATACTTCGCCTCATACTCAGAGTTCATTTCAATGATCTTTTCACAAAACTGCTGCACTTTTTTTTTGGGTGGAAGCACTTTCACTAGACATTTTAATTGGAAGTTTTGGATATATTTGTTCTGAAAACAGCTAGAAAATACATTGGAATACATTAGAACGCTGAACATGCATAGATAAGGATGCCTTGGGTTTGCCTCTCTTCTGGTATATTTCTTACATGCTATATTACAGAGATATGATGCAGCTGTAAAGCAGTTTAAAGTCATTAAGCAGTATCCAAACACCTTAACTGCAATTTAGTACAGCGTTAAGAGCACACCCATCCCACAAACCCACAATTACCACAGTTGTTTCAACTTCTTATTTTACCCAGTTAACAGGAAAAGTGAAACATGCAATAGCTCATCATTAGACTTTGCTACGGGAAAAACTTGAAGGTGCTTCCTATTAACATTATAATAACTAGAGATGAGGGAGTAATTTGCAGTGATTTATCCAAAAATGTAGCCTCTTTTTTGGTTCATGGAATATTTATCGATAGCTCACGGTTCGTCAAATGTATTGAATATTCAAAAATATTTGACTTCTTTTTGGAATATTTTTACATGCAGAATGATCACATTTTGCTTTGAACAGTCAATATTTAAAATTCACTACCTGAGCTGTGCTCATTAGGAAGTGGCCAGGTGTGTGTTAGCGAATGATTGCATGTCCAACTTGAAAAATTGAGCTTCAGAGAATAATCTCATACTTTAAATACGCCTTCCCTGAATTCCTGTGCCAGGGAATCTTAAATGCTTTAATGTTCACTGGAAGCGAACACAAGAGATAAAAGCTTGGCTAAAGGTGAGTCAAATATGTGAGCAAACATTTGCAGACCTTTTTGCAGCATTTGCCCAGATCTAATAACATTGATCTACTGACCCAAAAATGAACGACCTTTGGCACTAGGGTTAATTTAACCACAGTAACCTTATATGCTTGAAAAGTTCCTCTAACAACATTAAATTGCGTTATATGATCTTCACAGCACGCTTTGAAAAACAGTCTTAGCTCCTGCTTTTCCTCTTTCCATTTATTAAATTGCATTGCCCAGGACCGCAATTTTTGAATGCCCTGGACGTGTCCAGGAGAGCACGAGCAGCTATTGTTCTGTTCCTAAGAGACACCCAAACCCATCAGCGCTAATGGATGTTGCGGATGCTGGAGGAGTCAAGTTCAGCGCTTGTTTCAGCAGAACCAGGGCTCAGTTACGGCACCAGCAGATTGAGCCAGCGGACATGAGTCAGTAAGGGAAGATACAGCTCTTGAGATGACAATTTTAAGTCATTGTAAAGCTTGCATTGATTTAGACGAAGCAAGGAGTTCCCTCCTCATTTTAAGAGTTACATTTGAAGAATCAAACTCACGTAAAAGAACCAAATAGATGATTTACTAAAAACGTTCTTCTGGCATCTATCATCTCAAAACCAAACTACACAGCGCTAAACCACCACCAGATTCTGCTCTTCGGGAGCTCCTGACTACCTGATTAGCCTTGACATTTTTGACTTTCATCTTCCACACCATCCATCTTTTTAAATCAAGTAAGCCCAAAAGGACACCCTTGAAAGTGCATCTGTATGGTCTGGAATATGTTAATAATTACAGTAATTAAACCAAAGGGAATTTTTGTTTTAAATTCTCCCCCTCTAAGTTGAAATTTATGATTCTAGCAAAACAATCTTTAATAATTAGAACGAAGATTTCAAAGCACACATTCTCAATAAGGATTATTTTCTATCATCCCAGCCAAAGCAAATGTTTCTGCCAGTAAGTTCAGTGAGTTCAATGAGCTCTTTCCTCTCAGATCTTTAAGTATTTTACTTGAGGCATCTCCAAACTTCATTTAGTAATTCAGTATAAAATAAACACTACCCTGTATTCAGCCTAAGGAAAATAAAAATAAATCTATGTATCATGTCATCTACCATCTCAGCAAATTCTGAATGGGGAAAGGGACCTGGGGGTCCTGGGGACAGCAGGGTGAGCATGAGCCAGCACTGGGCCCTTGTGGCCAGGAAGGCCAATGGTACCTGGGGTGGGTTAGAAGGGGGTGGTCAGTAGGTCAGAGAGGTTCTCCTGCCCCTCTGCTCTGCCCTGGGGAGACCACACCTGGAATATTGTGTCCAGTTGTGGCCCCTCAGTTCCAGAAGGACAGGGAACTGCTGCAGAGAGTCCAGCGCAGCCACCAAGATGCTGAAGGGAGTGGAGCATCTCCCGTGTGAGGAAAGGCTGAGGGAGCTGGGGCTCTGGAGCTGGACAAGAGGAGACTGAGGGGTGACCTCATTCATGTTTACAGATCTATAAAGGGTGAGTGTCAGGAGGATGGAGCCAGGCTCTTCTCGGTGACAACCAATGATAGGACAAGGGGTAATGGGTTCAAACTGGAACACAGGAGGTTCCACTTAAATATGAGAAGAAACTTGTTCCCGTTGAGGGTGTCAGAGCCTGGCCCAGGCTGCCCAGGGAGGTTGTGGAGTCTCCTTCTCTGCAGACATTCAAACCCGCCTGGACACCTTCCTGTGGAACCTCAGCTGGGTGTTCCTGCTCCATGGGGGGATTGCACTGGATGAGCTTTCCAGGTCCCTTCCAACCCCTGACATTCTGGGATTGTGTGAATCTGTTGATCAATTTCAGTCAGATTTAGCAGGGATATAGAATTCTCACAGATAGGCAATGTCTTCAATTTTATGAAAATAGGTGACCAGGGAGAAAAGAAAAACTCAAACTAGTGGACTTGCTAGAGAGAGTCACAGAAAATCGAACTTCTTTCATTCTACTGCTTGTGGAACACCTTGATGTCTGGAGAAAGCAATCAGCTAAAAGAGCAGGAATCAGCAGCAGAGATGCTTCTGTGAATGCAGGATATTCTTTCAACATATTTTTCCAATCTGCTTGTCACCAGCCTTTAATAACAAGACAAATACAACTAGTCCTGTGAGCCATGACATCCGGAAAATACGTTCTCTGGGCCAACTCCCTTGAACACTAGTTAGGAGGCCCACAATGATACATGAATGGATTTAAAAACCTGTCTGGAGCAAACCACGTACTCAGAGTTGGGCAGAGTGTATCAACCCAAGAACCGAATGATCTCCTGATGCCTCAGCTTGAGAGCTTTGAGGGTTTTCAATAACTGACTGGATTGTCACACTCCTTTGGAGTTAATGCACCAAGTAAGTTATTCGTGTCATGCTGCAGAGAAATCAAACACGCACAACCAAGCAGCTCTGTCAGATCAAAAAAAAGTTCTTTGTGTACATATTTTCCAGAGCATTTTGTACCAAAGGAGACCTCAGAGATTAACGCTTATTTTGTTGAGATTCTCAAACACACTGAAATAGAAGATGCTTGGGTTTATGATATACTGAACCTTTTTCTGTGCTGTGCATACTTGCCCTTCTCTCAATTCTGTTGCTCATGTCTAAGGTTAATATTTTCAGGATCTCCATTACTTTACACTGCTGTCCTCTCCTGCACTTCTTCTATGCCCTGATACATTTTTATCCTGGTTCATCTTTTCTTATCTAGCAGAAGTTACCCTTCTCTAAAAGACCCTGCACCTACATATACACAAACCAACGCACAAACCACTATAGATATGAGAACATTTACTCTGATCTGTTCAATCCGTAGCAGTGGAAATCACGGGAATGCCTTAAAATTCCTCTTCTGTGACATGAGAACTATTATTATACTCTCTTACACACCTGTTTTCTTTCTTTATATGCCTTTGCTTCCTTTGTCAGCGCTAATGTTTCCTTGAATAACAAAGTCTCCTGAGAGATACGTATGGCATCCAAATGTTTACAAAGCCACATCGCCTGAGGGAAGAGGAAAAAAAATACAGGTTGAAATAGCTAGAAAGAAAATGAAGCATTTTTTCAGAAGACTGCAGAAAGACAGAGGGTGTTTTCCTAGCCTTCCATTTAAACAGACAGACTATATGTGTAACTTTGAGCAGCTTGTTAGAAAGATGCTCAAGAATCTACAGCTTTCAATACGGGCTTTTTCATCTACTGTACTACAACACAGATTTTAAAGAAGAAAGCGTTCTTCCTAGCATGCCCACAGCACCATCATCTGCAAAGCTTCCGTGGTTCAAACAAAACTTTGAGATGTTCAAATAAAACCTGGACATTTTCCATTAAGCAGTACCAGTGGACACGATGGACAACTGACCATGTAAGTTAAGCAATCCGCAATATGGGAATACCACAAATGTGTGACTACAGTACCCCTCCCAGCTTAATTAGTCCTGCTAAAAAGCTGGGAAAACATGGGAAGAAAAGTTCTGTCGTGGTATCACTACCAGTACCTGAGTGAGTTCTCCCAGAGCTCACTCCAACATTTCCATGTAACCTGCAGTGTAGATACACAGGCGTACCCCTTGGAAAGCCACCCTTCCACCGACCTTGTGCTTTTCTATCACTTAGATGATTCTGAACGTTCTTATCCCAGAATAACATTTTCACAAGTGCTGAGTGCAACAGAAAGTACAAAAGTAAATGTATTATAACACTGAAGGCAGCACACTTACAACTGTCGTTTTGCCAGAAGCAGCTGGACCAAGTACACAAATCCTTGGAGCTACGAAACAAGAATAAGTGAATGTAGAGATGCAGAAGGGCAAAAATCCCAACCAGTTTCCCACTATTGAATTGCATAATACAAAAGTGTTCACAATGAAACAACTATTTCAGTTGGAAATCTGCCTGAATGGAGACTCCAGGACTGGGCTCCACTGGGGAAAAGGAAGAAAGAGGAAACACTAAGTGCCAGCTGGCCCTTCCTTTAATCTCCATCATCAATGAGATTAAAACTCTCACTAAATATGCCACTTAAGCACATATATACACATACCTATATGTATCTCAATCTTCACAGAAATGACTGGGTTGGAAAAGACCTGAGATCATCCAGTCCAACCCTTGGTCCAACTCCAGTCCATTGACCAGATCATGGCACTCAGTGCCATGGCCAATCTCAGGTTAAAACCCTCCAGGGCCGGTGAGTCCAGCACCTCCCTGGGCAGCCATTCCAATGCTGACCACTCTCTCTGCACAGAATTGCTTTCTAATCTCCAGCCTCAATTTCCCCTGGCAGAGTTGAAGCCCATGCCCCCTTGTCCTATTGCTGACTGCCTGGGAGAAGAGCCCAATCCCCCCTGGCTAGAACTGCCCTTCAGGTCGTTCTAGAGAGTGCTGAGCTCACCTCTAAGCCTCCTCTGCTCCAGACTGAACAAGCCCAGCTCCCTCAGCCTCTCCCCATAGGGCTTGTGTTCAAGTCCCTTCCCCAGTCTTGAAGGGACTGATGAGGAGCTACTGGGAACAGAGGTCAAAATAGAGGAGGGATCTACTCACCCAAAAACCTCTCCAACTCTTGATAAGCCAGGGAGCTACAGAGTCTGATGGCAGCAGACTGGGAAGGATGTGAAATGTATTTTTATGAGCCCTTCCATGCACTTAACAGTTATTGGGCAGGTGCAATTTTTAAACATACATGAAACCCAAATTACAGATTCATCTTTACAAAGTTATCTGACTTGGAAGGTTTAAGGAAAACTCCCCCCTTATTGGTTCTTGCAAGTGCAACAGAACTAGTACACAATGTAGAAAAATACTTTAAAAGGATACATCAGCTGTTTTTATCACCTAATTTCTTTCAAATGTAATGTGATTAAATCTTAGGGTGGTGGGTTTTTTTTTTTAATCTAACACCTTGAAACTCCAGCCCGGTACTTAGGAATTATTTATAAACAGCGTCATAAAAGAGTGCTCGGGTGCCAACACTAATCAACTTCTTCAAACCACTTCAAAGAAAATCAAAAAACCTTTCCATCCACAGATCCTTTTGAGGTTTAACTAGGAGCGTGATTTAAAATTCACAAGAAAACCCTTAGGTATTGAAGCTTTAATACACAGCTTTCTTGGACAAACGTTTGATAAAAAACGAAACATACCATTATATACACCATATCATGCTTTAATATTGCCCAGGGCTACTGTAAATGCTCACTTTGTACTAAATCTGGTTTTCTCTCTGCTTAGTGGCTGGCAGCAGATGGGGCAGCGTAATTCACTGATTTACTCATTTGCACACTTGTAAGACTCCTCTAAAGCATTTTCCCTAAACATATGACACAAGGGCACAACCAGGACACCCCTGTGCGTCACGTTTAACCCCCTCCCATCAGTATTTAATACTGGAGGGCCGAACCAGCAGCCAAATGAAGTCAGAAATATCCAGAAAATGCCTTTTTCTTCAGTAACTTATCACGTTTCATTCCATGTTTAGTCTTGATGGCACGTTACAGGATTTGTTCTGCCAAGCAAAGCGAGTTTTAACATTCAATAATGACTTTAGTGATAACAAAATTAACCCTGGAGTAACACAAAAAAATAGCCGGAGACGCTGAGTTCTATTGAAGACCAAAAGATTCTATGATTAATATTAATGCGACAAAATTTGCTTAACTTGTAAGGGAAATCCTTTGTCAAATAGGAAAAGCACATAGTACAAAACATGGTGAACATTCTTGCAGAACTTTTTCGCATTCTTCAGGGGTTTGGCTGTAAAGGAAGAACTCCCAGAAACGCCACTTGGATCCTCAAAGCTTTTCTCATTAGCACAAAGCAAGATGCACTGTAGAAAACCATCCTCTTTGTGTATGAAAGAGTTATCAGCCTTCATGTGTTTAAGGTTTTTAGAACAATATTTCAAAGCCTTAAGCACAAACGCAGCCGCACATTTGACCTACGAGATTTTCGAGATGGTTGTAAGCTACAATCATCATTAGACTTGCTTATATTTTTAAGAGTACTTTAGATGCTATTATTAATTAAAAAGGTGTTCTAACTTCACACCTGGGATAGATGCAACCCTTCTTTTCCACACATCTCTGTTTGAAATTTCCTCTAGGGCTAAAACTGTCTAGCAAGGCAAGATCATGAAAATTCATCACTCCACTGATGGCTCTAATAAGGGGTTTTTTTCCTTCTAAATAGTCAGCACCTTCTGCCATGATCAAAAAATAAAATCAACTCTGCTACAGATTTCTGTTACATTATTTTCCATATAATTTATTCTTAAAACAACATTTAGGCTTTAATTCTAACTGGAGTTCCTTTCCTTCCTTAATAGTTCTTTCCAGACCCAAAGCAGACGCGTTTTTCCTTTGACAAACAGCTGCTGTAGTTCTACCTTTAGCCTCTAAGTCATGAAACGGAAACCTGCCTAATTCTGCTCAAATAACACTGCGGGGCTTAAGGGCAAATGTTAGCTCAATGCGAAGAAATTTTATCAAACTGCATTAAATTCTTCCCCACATTTTCCACGGGTCTATAAAGCAGATTGATTACTCGTGCTGCCTGCATGGGAAAAGGCTGGACACAATTTGCAGGATTGGATTTTTTCTTTCCCTCATATTTAGCAGCATTTCAATCAACATCCATCTGATCAGCACCACTACGAGCTCACGCACCTCTAGTGATAATGATTTCATTGATGCTGCAGCAGAATTTTCCTAATGGTTTACTATGGTTTTAAAGAAACATCAAAGCGCCGTGACACCAGCTACCCCTGACAGCTCACGCAGAACTAAAATTACAGTTCAGTTGTGCATATCCAAATATAATCTGCCTAAGGGTGAACAGTTTGTAAATCAAATCATTTGATTGAGCCTACACGCTTTTATTGTGCAGAATACAGCCTTCCCATTCAATTTGCGGGGTTTCGTTAGACACACGAGCTCCCTGTTCCTGCAGCCGCTGAGCACTGGAACTCATTAACGGCAGCGAGTAACGAACTAATCAAAACCCAGAGAATCTGCCAGCCCAGGTAGAATAGGAAACCAAATTTACACCTGACAAAAGGAGTAATTAGCGAGCTTAAAGACAACAGGAAATATCAGATGGGGCACAGAACACATTAATAATTGATACGCTAGAACTCTTTGTTATTCCCTTAGAGGGTTTCATTGTTATAACTGTTAAAGCGCATTTTTTATTAGATTACCCACTAAAAAAAAAGAAATTAAAAGCATCTTACCTATAACTATTCCAAAATGCTCACCTTTTCCTTTTTCCTCCCCCCCCAAGACACAGTCTGAGAAGTTTTATCCATCATCTGCCCACTGACGCGCAGCTTTAAACAGGAACTGAACGAGCTATGGTGTCTCAGTTTGCACTCACCATCCGCGTTGTTTTGCTTCAAATGGTCTATCAGAAACTGAATGGGATCATCTGGCTTATGAATTAATAGTTCTTCAACCATGTTCTGCAAATAAACAGGACAAAGTCAGAGGAAAATCTAATGTAGCTATGCAGTCATGATATACTGTATTTTTACAGCAGTGTTACAATGAGGATCTTGAAGGGTTTATAAATGTCTGCTTATTTTCTCAAGGCACCTTTCACAGGCAAAACTGAGACTAAGGAACCTATTTTAGATGCTGAAAAACTAAATTAAAGCACAGTCAGAAAATTGCCAATTAAAAAAACCCCAATCTATTCGCTTTGGCTTATTTGTGGCACATAGGGACACCAGAAAGGTTTGGCTTGAGCAGTTGGTGTCGATAACGGTTGAGGCAGCACTGACATAAAACCATACGAGGAGTTTCAAAAGCAGAGTGAACTTCAATGAGCGTCTGCAGGGCAGGTTAAACCCTCTCACCCACGTTCCCGCAAGTTTCCAACCAGCCAAGGGAACTGCAGAAAACACAAAACCAACAACCAAAGCAGCACATCTCGCTTTTAGAACTGCACTCGTCTTCCTCCTGCATGAAAAATAAAGGAGGGGGGGAAAGGCTTAGAGCATTTCCTTGAATGCCTGTTTGGAAGCACGTTTTAATCTGAAATGTTTGATGTTTTACAGGGTCTGATTCACAGGCAGGGGAAGGATCGACACTGAGGTTTTCTCACCAGACATTTCAGCACAGCCCAAAATTCTGCAGTTAAAAGAAACATCGAACAGCAACTAATGTTCTGCCTTAGATTATCTACTAAAATGCTCGCACTGGAACAGGACATCTTTTCCTAAAGATCAGCCAGAACGCTAAGATTCGCAAGTAAATTCCCTAAAGTCTGTGTATTGCATTAAATTTTATACTCCAACCAACCGATTGCCTTTTATTGGTGTGGTCTGTTTTCTGCTTTATCCGCTTCATTAGAATAATTAAAACACTCCGTTTTGTTGATAAACTGTTTCACATTGCAGTTCTGTGCTTAGAGGTCTGAGGAACACAGACCATGAAGTATGAAATTTGTGGTTTTACTGGAGGTTAATTTAAAAATTGTTACTTTCCAGCAACATTTATTTAAACTAAGAAATCAGGGTTTGGCAGTACAGTTATCAGGAGCTTGAAAAATAACAAACCTAGAATATTTGGTCTTATTACAACGCAAAATTGTTCAGGCTGACACTGATTGATGCTTTCACTGTTTCATTCCCAAATCCTACCAGCGCTTACACACACGCTCCATGTTATCCAGTTTGATTTCACACCAGCAGTTCTGTTCATCTCTAGGGGAGTTTCATGGTTTGGGTCTCATGTTTTAGGTTTCACATTTGGGGTTTTGTAAACGTTTCAAGTTGAGGACAATCATTTCAAGCTGTGTTTGTTTGCACCATTATGTTGCTACAACAGAAGGGAAGCATGGAAAGAAAACCCTCTGAGTAAACGCCACAAGCAGTTTATGTAACAGGAGGTCCTGCAGCTGCATTCGATGCCTCGTGGCATTCAAAATATGGTATTTCCATTAAAAAACCCACTAATGTTATGCTACACTGAAGATGCTAAATGGCCTTTAAGTTACATGAAAAAAAAGAGGAGATTAAAAAAAATAAAAAGGGAAGAAGTATTTGTGTGTTTTCCAGTGAGATTTGAAGAAGTTACAAGGCCTTAGGGCACAGAAAGCAGAGCTCCGAGTTAGTACACACGAGTGTCTCTAACAGCTTCTCACATCCGAACGGCACCAGAATATTTAATCCCTCACACAAACTCCGCAAAAGGGCTTTTTCCAAACGTACAGAACAAACCGCACCTTTCTCTAAGGCAGGGAAACCCGTCTTGCTGTTCGCTGAATCCCCGCGCTGTAAGAAGCGCAGTTGGGTGTATTTTTGACACACTTCTCCGCAGAAACGCCCCGACAGCAGCAGGAGGAACGATTTTAAGCGGCTGGTGCGGATACCGGGGTAACCGCGCTCGGCACCGGCGGAACCGCCGCCCGGGGCTCCGGTTTTCAGTTTGCTCCCTCCTCCTCCTCCCTGTCCGGCCCAGCCCGGACTCACCACCTTCCGCAAAAACTGACATGCATGAAGCCTTGCAAGCGCCAGGCTATTATTAAAATAAATTAACTAATTAAGAGAGCGCACGTTGCCTCAGACACCCGCCCGCGCGCTTCCACAGGAGCCCGGTACCGGCTGCGGGGGGAACGGCCGCGTCACTTCCCCCCGGGAACCTTCCCCACGGCCGGGCCTGGCTCGGGGCTTCCCCCGGGAGGAAACCGGAGACCCGGGGCCGGGTGCCCCTCACCGCCCCCCGGACCGGCAAGGCCACCCCCGCGCCCCGGAGGGGTTGGTGGGGCTCCCCCGCGGTGCCCCCGTGGCAGGCACGGTCCGTTCACCTGCAGGAGCCGGAACAGCTCCCGCTCCTCCGCGTAGGCGCCCACCGGCGGCGGCCACGGCCGGGCGGGGGCGTCCATGGCCGCCCCTAGCAACCAGCTCCGCCGCGTTGCGTTGCTAAGGTGTGCGTCATCACCCCGCGACGCGGCGTGGCCCCGCCCCACTCAGCGCTGTGGGGCGCGATCGCCGCCTCGGTCACAGCAACTGGGGGGGTTGGCGTCATCGAACGGCGACGCGCCCCACCCCGGGGGGTTGCTAGGAGACGGCGGCGCGGTTGCCGGGGTGACGGCGGCGCGGCGGGAGAGGCCGCGGGGGAGCCCGGTCGGCCCGCTCAGCCGCTGCCGCTCCCGCCGCTCTCGCCGCGGCTGCCGCCCCTGCCCGCCCGCCGGTAGGAGCCGCAGGGCTCGCTGCGCTGCCGGGGGCGGGCGGGAGCGAAGGGACGAGGCCCCGGGCAGCAGGACGGGGCCTGGGGGGCCGGCGGGTCTCCGGCGGGGGGTGGAGGCTGCAGGCGAGGCTACCCCGGAGCACAGTGTCAAAACGGGGAAAAAACAGCCCCTCGGGCGGGCAGGGATGGGGTTAACCACGCCCCCCCCAGCTCCTCCAGCCACCTTCCTTGAGTGTTGGAGTTGTGAAGCCACTTGGGCAATGGTTTTACACGGGTAAGAGAAGCCATCGCTCCCCTCGGGCCTTTCGCCGCGCTGCGTTTGATGCATCGCCACATTATGTTTACAATAGACCCACTAGGGTTTATGGCATCTGATTGTCAGTGCTCCCCGCTGGGTTCTCTGCCTCTTTTTGCAGCATCATTACAACCTCATTGACTTGCTGTTTGGGGCCCTGGGACTGCAGAGCTTTAACACGATATATCTCATCTTTTTTTTTTAAAGTTTTCTACTAACCTACGCATTTCCAACTCGAGTGAAAGACACAGTGACATATGTACAACCGCATCATTTCTAAAAAGTAGCTTATTTTCTCTCCTTCTCTCCCAAAACGCAGGAGGGAGAAAACATGAATGAGGTAAAGGAGGCTCTAAGAAATATAGAACAGAACTACAAGCTCTTCCTGCAGCAGCAGTTCACGTTTATCGGGGCGCTGCAGCACACCCGAGAGAACGCGCACGACCTGATCAGACCGGTGGCGAGCATCAGCCAGGTACAAAGCGCTCCGCACAAAGTTCTCTGCCGATGAGAACAGGGACCAACGCGGCGCTGTCGCGCACTTGGGTCTAGCTCAGGGATGAATAAATGTTTTTACTAACAGAAGATGCACAAAAACTCTATAGTAATGTTGGCGTGTAACTCTGCAAACTGGTGGAAAAAGATTAAGCAGGGAAGAGAAATACCTGTGTTAGGCCTTCTCCTTTGCAGAGAAGGAATTTTATTGCTGAGCATCAATTTATGACTTAGCTTAACACCAGCATTTTGCTGCTGAGGCATAGCCAAAAAATACAGGCTACAAGAAAACAATCAAGCCAACCTTCCTTCCCCAGCCACATGTGGAATCTGTAATCCTTAAAGTGTAGGAACCTGCATACATGGCTCTTCCCCCTGGTATCGGTGCTGCTGTATCTTTCTACAGAGCTTATTAAAAATAATGGCTGTGTTACCGAGGTAGGATGATGGATTGAGGGCTGAAAGTCCCAAGTGAGCAAGGGGTTTTCTGGGCTGGTAAGTGAATTGTCTTGGAATTTTTATACCACGGGATGTTTGAAGCGGTGCGAAGAACTCAGACCACCGGCAGACAGAGAGGGAAGAAAAACCTAAAAGAAATTGGAACAGTGGATGCGAGACAGCAGAACCCAGGCGGATGACAAAGCCAGAGCGAAAGCCAAGCTGTTGTTCGGATTAGGACACAGAAGTGAGCTGGTTGTCTTTTCTGAGGGCTGACTCTAATATAAGGGCTTTGCTTATGACATTGAAGAAGATTGAGACAAATGTAATGCTGAACCATTTTTTTCCAAAAATAGGCATTGAGGTTTTAGATAACATTATGCTGGTTTAAAAAGCGCCAATATTTTTGTGATATTGAGCAATTCTCCTGAATCAGCCCAAACCTGTTTTAAATTTTGCATTGCACAAGAATAAAAGTAACAGATGCAGAAACATGCGTGCGCTCAGCCTGCAGCTGACCTGACTGCCAACCTTCCTGGAGTGCAAACACAAACTAGAGAAAAATATATATATTGCACCGAGCTGGGACTATGGCTGCATTTCTAGCCCATAAAGCTGTGCGTGGCAGCTGATTGTGTGTTGAGTGATGACATTTCTCAGAGAAAAGATGACAGCACAGGCAGGGGAAAGGTTGAAGAGCGCACTGTGGTCAGGCAATGGCTCCTGAGACTTCGGGATGCAGCGGGGTATAAACTTGAAGCCCGGGTGGTTTTGTGAGACAAGCCCCTCAAGTCGCTGCTTCAGCCAGAGACTCAGATCACCCAGTGCATCCCTGCAGTGCAGAGCCTGGCGGTGGCCGTGACATTGGCCCGGTGCAGGGGCCTCTGTGAGCCCCCCGGCCACAGCTCCAGGGCCAGGACTTGGCTGACAGAGCTGGGCACCCCCTGTGAGCACCGTTCATGTCCTGGGCCCTGTCCTGGTGGTGCAGATGCATTAACTCTCTGCTGTGGATGTAGACAACAAGAAGTCCTGTTATCCCACTGGTGAATATCCAGGCTAAAATGCTCTTCGCTTTAGAACTATTTCTGCTCACAGCAGCGATAAAAAATCCTGCCATTCACATGGACACAATGCTCAGCAAACAGTGTGGAAGGAGGAATCTGCACTGGAAATGGCCCCGTAGGGGCCATTTTTTCTTACAAACCTGCTGAGGGTTTGCCCAAGCACATAGCACAGCTTTTCTGTATGCGGGAACTGTACCCATGTTGGAACAGCTACTTCTTGTCTTGAAATCTTACAGAAAGCACCGAAGGTGTTAGAGTCCAGCTATGGCTCAAACCAGCCACTCAGGATTTTATATTCTGACCACTCATGCCTGTGTTTTCTTTGGAGAAGCCACTTAATCTCTGGGCATAATGATTCATCATGCAACGCCATTTGCTCTAAGTAACAATGCATTCAAGGCAAATAGGGGATACCATTGCTGTGATAGGTTAGTGAGAACAATTTAAGTTAAATGAGTTTAGTTTGCAGGCATGTCTAGTGGTGCTGAGTAAAGAACCATGAAGAACACAGGATGCAAACACATCAAACCATTCCCAGTTTGCTCACTGCTCTGCACGGGCAGCCGTGGCTGTGGCAGAGGGATCCCTGCTCGGAGCAGACACAAAACTCCCCTCACACTCAGTCCACAGCAGAGCTGTGGCTCTGGTTGCAGTGTTCCTACACTTCTTTAAAGAGAAAAGCAAGCTCCTGGTGTGCTGACGAGCAGATCCATCACCCCAGCCTTCTTCAGCGAACACCTCAGCCGTGCTGTAGAAATCTTACTACCTACCTTGGTATTGCAGTTTCCATAGTGCAGAGTCACAAGAGAAAGCAGCTTCTCCTCACTAACCTAAGAAACTCTGCAGCATAAGTTATATTAATTTAACATGCACAACCCTGTCTTTCCCCATGTACAGGTACAGACCTACCTGGACCATTATTGTAAC
This sequence comes from Patagioenas fasciata, assembly GCF_037038585.1. NCBI lineage: Eukaryota > Metazoa > Chordata > Aves > Columbiformes > Columbidae > Patagioenas > Patagioenas fasciata. The sequence goes on from NC_092539.1 coordinate 8,168,492, forward strand.
AACACCACGGACAGGCGTATCCTCAACATGTTCCTGAACATCTGCAGTGACCTAAGCAGGCTCTGCCAGAAGCTGGAAGCCATGCATTCTGGTAACAACGTCACCAACGGCATTCTGGAGAGATGCAAGCTGCTCTTGAGCCACAGCAACGACCTGAGCGCCATCCGAGCTAAGTAGGTCTCTCCATCACCTTGGTTTCTTTGAGGTGATTTTCAGTGCCGCAGGACTGTCGTAAAAAGACAAGATTCCCGCTTCTCCATCAGTTCTGTTACAGCCTCCACTCACAAAAAGGGTGTTGATTTGTTTATTTGATCATTTTATGGATGCATGGAAAGGCATATACAGGCAGGTAAGCCCCCTGAAGTCCCATGCAATGCTCAGGCAATTGCCTCCATCTCCTGCGCTGTGTGTAGCTCATTTCTGTGCAGCGTCTCTTGACCTCTCCCAGCCCTAACCCAACACTCGTTTCTCAAGGTGTAATTCTACCCGTGTCACATCCTATTGCTGTCTGTCCGTTCCTGCTCTTGCCAGGGGCTCTCAGGGTGACACTGTGGGCTCTCCAAGGCTGCATTCCTGGGACTGCTCTGCCAGTTGTTTCCTTCTGTCCCACAGATACCCTCATGACGTTGTGAATCACCTGAGCTGTAACGAGGCAAAGAATCATTACGGAGGTGTGGTGAGCCTCATCCCCATCGTTCTAGACTGCATGAAGGAGTGGGTGACCCACATGGAGAAGCTGCCACAGCGCGTGCTGCAGAACGTGAGTGGTGGAAGTGCTGTCTCTGAGAAGAGGGCACCCCAGGACACACCAGCTAGGGCGGCCACTTCCCAAACACCGCCTGCTGTGCACCCTGGAGCCCAGACCTCAGCTAGTAACAAAGATAATGTAGCGGTACAGGGGAGTAAACGTGTCTGGAAGAAGCTGAATGACACAGAAAATGACAGGGAGAAACTTAAGGGTCCCTGGAAACCACCGGGTAGACATGCCTTTTAGAGGATCAAAGTTCTTCTGCTTACCACCCTTAATCAGGTGGCTGATTAAAGTCAGTGAAATGAATACTAGAGATCCTTCCTATCCACGTCCTCTTTCTGAAGAGTTAGCCCTGTAACCCAGCCTTGGAGAGACGCAAACTTCCCTCCCTTGCTGATGTTTCTGCTCCTTAAAGTCATATCCCAAAAGAAGCAGCTGTAGCACTGCAGCTGGTCCCTTTGACCAGCACTGCAGTGAGAGCAGGGAACTGTCAGGAGCAACCAGGTTCTCATCGCGCAGATACGAATCGTGGGCAAGATACCTGAAATATGACTTTACACTTTCTCAGACTTCTTTCTGAGGACCATCCACTCACTGTCTGAAGCTGGAGGTGTGAAGAACCTGCATGTCTGAAGGACACGATGCAGAGCAGCAACAGCTGCTCATTACGGATTCAAACGTATTTGACTCGTCCCTAAAGTTCCCTCACCCCCGGTGAAATTGCCCAGATGTTTGGACCAAAGAATCACAGTTTACAGGACACAAATATCTCCCTTCCATGTCACTGGCTACAGGAAAGATCATTGAGGTTTAGCTGCACCACCTCTGCTCTGCTGCATCCTCCTTGCAGGTTCTCACACCATTGCCAGCATCTGCCACTCAGAACATCTTCCCTTACATCCATTTGACTCCTTTGCTGTCAGAGCTGGAGGTGTAAAGGATGTAAACTTCATTTTGCACTTAGTTTGGTGTACTAACAATATCCAAACTTGAATAAAAACACCCCTGTCCTCCTCAGAGCTCTGCAAAGCTAACAATGTCATTTTCAGTCGACGTGATTCATAGGAATCTGGTGGAAGCAGAGAGAAAGCTGTGGCCATTATCAGATGGTTTCTTTTCAAAGTGCAAGTGAAAATGTGTGTGATTTCCCTTTTGGAGATTAGAATCCAACTTGCCTAGCTTTCAAAGATGTTATTAGGCTTAGATCATTAAAACTGCGAGACATTTGGAACAGTCTCTTGCTGCTTTTATACCAGCGCAGTGACTTTACACGAGTGCTGACAACAGCTTTCTTTCCAGCCTGCTCAAGGAGGGACAGAGTCACAGGCTCTCCCCATTCTCTGCAGCCAATACACGTTTTTGGTGGTGTTTTTAATTGAAGCACTGTTAATTACAAACTGAAGATCTCAATGACGCGGTGCCTTCCCTGTATCTGACTGGTCTTTTCCCCTCCCACAGGCAAATTAGCTCCTGTTCTTTGCTTCCTGCTGGAAGACACTCCTGAATAAACGATTTCCCCTTGCATGCCTGGCTCAGTCTGCTAAAACTGTGAGAAAGTTTTTGCCTTAAGATGGCCAGATTCTGGCAACAAGCAGCCAAAAAAGAAGGGAGAATTAACACAGGAGAGAGCACAGGAAGGAATGATAGCTCAGATGAAATGAGTTTTCAGGATCATGTTTTCCTCACATAAGCCCACACTTTCTTTTGCACTTTTTTCCCCTTCCCCTGTGGACTTGTGCTGCAATGCAATCCAGCTGTCCACGCTGGAGGAGAAGCCTATTTTTAGGAGACATCATGATCCAACTAAATGGAACCTTGGTGAACTCATCAGGGTGACAAATCCTGCTGGGGTGATGTGGAGACCTGCAGGTGTTGCTTGGGGCTCAACGTGGGGCTCCTCAACGCGCCCGTTCCCCTCTCGGGCTCTACTCGAGAGCCCGGCCGCAGAGGCGGAAAAATCAAAGCTGCTCACAGCTGCCCTGTTGTGTTTGATGGTGCGAAGACAAGTGTCCGGTGACGGCTGCTGTCTTGGAAAGTTTTTCAAAACAAGCACACACACACAAGTACATGGGCTAAAAGATGACAAGTGCTGGGGACACAAGGGGATGCTATTCCCAGATCTTGTTTCCAACCCTGTCATATAGTTTAAATTTGAACACACAGGCTGAGACCAAAATTATCCTCCAGTTTGTAGTTCACTTTCAGGTTTCAGGGTACAGCACAGTGCAAATTCCCTGTCAGAACAGGCCCAAACCCTGCCAGTCCTGTTGTCCATTCATACCTGACCAAGGCTACGGTGCACATGAGAAACACAGTTCCCAAACCTTAATAAGAATTTCTAGCGCAGCCTTATCCTTTCAATCAGTTTTAAGCAGCCAAAATTTTAAGACACAAGCAGAAAAATGAGCGCATAAATCGTGCAGTCTGAGGTTTGGTAATGACATGACCAGCATTTCTTGGAAGACGGCAAAGTTAAGGCTCACAAAAACATCTAGACAAATTACTTAATTTCCATACAAGTTCTCCTCTTCCAGAGTGGATGGACACTTCAAAAGACAAAAAGATACAGCAAGAATTGTTTTTCTCCACTACAAATCAAGCTGTTTGAAGAATTTACATAAACAGGATGTAAATGCCAAACACAGAAGTGCAATAAAGTTCTACTTTAGCCTCTGTGAGCATAAAATGGCAAGATACACACTGAGAAACCAGGCACCAAACTGACTCACCTAGAGATCTGTCAGTTAGTCCAGGAAATAAATGCTGCTTTTTTGTTCAAAGAAATAGAAATACAGGCTGCTAGGAGATGATCTCAACAGAATCCTGGCATCTGTAGGCTATAAATTACCTCTGTGCTCCCCTTGATTCAGGTTTTTGTCAAGCTGTAACCAGGCCAAAATATTCTGTACATTAAACACCTGGCTCCAGCATCTCACACACTGAGAGGATGGAATTGTAGAATCATTTTGGTTGGAAAAGGGTTTTAAGATCATCAAGTCCACCCATTCCCCCATCCCTGGCACTACCCCATGTCCTGAGAACCTCATCTCTGCCTGTTCAACCCTTCCAGGGATGGTGACTCCAGCACTGCCCTGGGCAGCCTGTTCCAATGCCCCACAGCCCTTTGGGGAAGAAATTGTTCCCCAGATCCAACCTCAACCTCCCCTGGTACAACGTGAGGTTGTTTCCTCTTGTCCTAGAGGTGTTCATAGCTCAGACCCCAAGAAGATCAAGTGTCAGTGATGGTTGGGGGCTCTTGCAGAAAGGGAAGAGGCGATTTGAGGGGAAACTCAGCATCACCCAGATCTCTCAGCATCCCACAAATGTCATCAGAGCCGATGCAGAGATTAAGTGGCGGCTTCGTGGGGCCTCTAGTGGCCACAGCCAGGAAACGCTCCATTAGTGACAGCAAGCAAAAGCTCCTAAAAGCAAGTTTTGAAAAGTTCTGACCGTCGTGCTGTCCTGCCAGTCCCACATCCATGGGGCTTTTTAACGTCTGTCACACGGCAGGAAACCCGCAGGTCCAGCAGCGCCGCAGCCCTGGTCATTTTCCCAAGATGCATAAGGCTGCCAGTCTGGAAAAAAAAAAACAGAACAAGAATACAACCTTAAGCTACCAGGTTAAACTTAAATGGTCCCAAAGTTCCCCTTGGTTTGAGAAACTGCCCCCCTGTGTGAGCAGTGACTCTTGAGTGAGGTACAGAGGAGAAAAGCACATGGACAAGGGCAGACGGAGCTTCTGACACCGTCCCCAGCTTTGCAAACAAGTCTTTGACATTTGGATCTATTAATTTGTCTAATCACTGTGTAGTCTCTAGGCTACATGAACAATGCCATACAGAGAGCTCATACACAGATTTGCAGCACTGAATTGTTTGCAGTTAATTTATGGATTATACCGGGATATCGTCATGGAGTTTGTTGCTTGCAGAAGAATACAGGCTTTGGCTCCACGCAGAAAAACGAGCTTCTAACAAAGAACCCAGTGCAAAAAGGGGCAGAACCACTTATCTGCTCTGTACTACACGGATCTTGGAAGATGCTTCAATACTCAACTTGTTTCTGCATGTTGTGTCTCAGCACAGCTTGGTCCCAAAGAAATCAGCTTGCAGGGAATTGAACACAGAGTAGTGCAAAACAATACATTTTATTTGTTCACAGTTAAACACAAGCAACTGCCTTGACATTTTAGAACATTCTAATAAGGACAGCAAAACCTCCTTTTGGTTTAAGTTCTTTCTTAGCTTACGATTGTACCATTTCCTTGTATTTCATATTTATGGCATTTAATGTGGATTGTTTAACATGCTTACAAAGAGCGAGGCAGGGAACAGATTAACTTGACAAAGACAGCAATTTTAGATTTAACTAAAAGCAGTCAGTTAAAAAAATCTGTTTCCACTTCACTGATGGGACCCCTTCGAACAAACAGCAAGTTAACTACATACAGCAGATCCATGATTTTTAGACTTACAAAAAAAAAAAAAGAAAAGAAAAAAAATTGCAAAATTTGTTCCTCCATAATCTTTGTGGTCCACGAACAAACCTAAAGTGGTTTCCATTACTATCCCGGTGCTAAAATCCTTTTTTAAAAGAAGAAAAAAGCCACCTTATCAATGAGCTTGCATACCGCCAGGGCATTTTCGTAACCGACGACAAAACCCGCCTCTCTTCAGGGCAAGTGATGCTGTTGTTCAAGCAAGATCCACCTTTTGGGGCTGGGCAGAGCAGAATGAGCTCCTCCCATGGCCCAGCCCTTCAAGGGCAATGTGCAAACCGTTCAATCACTCCTGGGGCTGGGACGCAGGGGGGAAAGGGGCGGGAAACCTCCAAATCTTACCAAAACATACGCTACCACGTTTGCTACCGCTACGTCTTAGAAAGTCTATAGACATGTCGACAAAACCAGTCTGTCACTTACAACCAACTCTCTATTTTCTATTCCATGCAGATTCAAGCTTTGACAAAACCACTGAAGTTCACCTTTACTTTCAGAGTTCGTACTGACCAACCGAAAGGACATTGAGAATAATTTCGACAGGCAGAAATGTATTTAGACCCTGGGCATTATGGAAGAAGTGGAAAAGGGAGGAAAAGTACTGTCAGGCGCAAGTTAGCGTATTGCCAGCGCCTCGACAGAGTCTTGTTCCCATTCAGGTTAAGAAGGGATTTGTACAAGCGCAAGTGTACTCGGACTTGATTTGTATGTGAGACGATTCTTAAACAGCAGCTGCCACCGACAGAATGTTTAAGAAGAGAGGCCACACGTGATGCAGGGTAACTGAAACCTCATATGTCCAAGGACACCTGGACCCAGACATATCTAACGTTTAAAACAGGCACACTGCCTCCCCAACAGCTCTGCCACAAAGGAGACTGAGTCTGACCACCGACAAGCCCTGATCTCACCATCCTCCTTCACAGAAGGCCCATCATCGACTTAAAACATGATTAATGCAGAAAGGCTTCACGACAGAATTCCAGTGCTCAGCTGGAGCAGGCTTCGTCGTCAGCCTTGTCTTCTAAGGGAAGGGGATGAGGGCAAAGGGAAGATACCTAGAGCCAAACTGACATTGCTGAGCTGAAAAATGTGCTGCAGTCTGAGCACAACAGCACTCAAAGGAAACCCTGAAAACGTATTCCCAGGAAGAATGAAGCCAATTGCTTGGACTCAAAACACAGAGATCTTGCTCAGACTGGGAACAAAGACCAAAACTACGAAGGAGGGTCAGGCAGCACAAGTATTTCCCTAATTAGAGAAACAAACGCTCTTCTGCAAATCTTCATAAGCGTGCGATTCTACATCAGTGTTCTGCACCGCTCACCCTGCTCGAGTAAAGCTTCCTTTTCCCTCTTCTCCCACCCTGATTGCTTTCCCATACAAACCAGTCTGAGGTCAGTACCACTCTGTCAGGCAAACATTTAAAATACCACAAAAGCTCTGAAGCTAGTGTTTTAACAAGTCTCCAGCACATACGGGCTCTTCTGCATTACAAGCTCCAGTTCCTTCGTAAGTGTCTGTTCAAATGTAACTTTCCAGGAAATGTTAAGGACAATATAAACAATGATCATGAATTAGGGTGAATGAATCCTTTTGCAGAAGTACACTATTTTTTTTAAACATTTCGTTATTCAGAGTCCAACTTAAGGCAGACTGGGCTCTGAGTGATGTGGGACAGGGGACAGGCAAAATAGAGACCTTTAGATGAATGCACTAGAAATTCTAGCGCTGCTTCTTTCCAGGATGAAAGCAACCGAAGTCACCTGGACAGGCAGCACAATTAACGGCTCTAAATTGGAAGCTTGTAAAGGAAATACAAAGCATTCATAGTAGACTCACAAATGTTAATTTGGCCTCATATTGCACTCAAGTTCATAAACGCAGCCACTCAGCTGGGGACAGGGAGAAAGGGAAAAAAATACTTGCAAATGTTAACAGTTGTCCCTTCAAATTAGTACACGCTGCTAAGGACTGAATTTGAGAAAGAAGCAAGAGTTATGCTGGGCGTTTCAATTCCAGACCCAAAAATCCACTTAGCATTCGTTCAGCAGCCTTTTTTTCCGTTTCTGGCCATCAATCCTATTCCGCTGCATGAGCTAGCTGCTCAGACCAAAGAAACATAAAAGCTTTTAGTTAAACTTGCATTCACGCCTCCTGTTCTATGCCAAGAATATGAAAATAACACTGATTGACTATCTTCCTTTTTAACTGTGGTCATGATGAGTTTCATTGTAGTCCATGATATGAAGCTGTCCAACACTGCTTTCCTGGATCTTCGGCGAGAGGCTAAGGTTATCGGGGCTTGGAGGGGCCTTCGTCTCCACGCTTGGATCTTTATATAGTTCGGTCTTTAGAGCATCAGAAAGCCTGCTGATGGTTACACCCTCCTCATCACACTGGCTCTCGCTCTTGTTGCGAAATAATTCACGCGCCTTCATGCCAAGGAAGCTCTTGGAGCTGGGGAGTGAACCTACAGTCAGTGGGACAGTAGTCGAGGGCTCCAGCAACACGGATGTCTCCCAGCGACTGCTGAATCTCTGGTCCTGGGGTTTCTCTGGGGTGGAGAGCTCGCTGTTGCTGCCACCCTTACTGCTACTGCTACCTCGAGTGCTGGGAGGTTTGGTCTCTCCATTTCTACCAATTGTTTCTTCGCTGTATCCCGCCACAGTATCTTCATTAGCACAATCCAGCCTGTTTTGGGAAGAGAGAGGACACAGTGTCAAGGAAACTGCAGCAACGTTTACAATGGGAGGTGAAATCCTGGGGAAAGCACGTTACTTTGATTACTTTCCATTTCTGCTACTGTATATGTACTTTAAATTTTCCTTTCACCGTTTTGTAGCAAAGCAGAAGTGGCAGAAGGTAACCAGAAAGATGTCACACTCAGCTTTGCAATATCCAGTGTTTTAAGTCCAAAGCTGACACTAAAGCCAAAGCAGAATGGAACTGGATCCTGGTCAGTTAAGGCAGAGATCTGTACAGCTTCCTTGGACTGTCCATATTTCTTTTAGCTTACCCATGCACAGGTGATTGCCATAAATCTGTTGGCAGTGCAAGAAATTATCCTGATGCTGCAGCAGAATTTGGTGTAGAAATAAAAAGGTAGGATCTGAGGGAAATCCAGCACTAGCAAGATGCTTTAGGTAGAGGTAAGTAAAACAACTACTTAACAACAGTGTAGCAATTTGTAGATTAAAGAGACCGATCTATGAGACAAACCAGAGGTTTCTCTCAAACTGTGAGCAAGGGTTCTGCTATCTGAAAAGAACTTCACCAGCACCTCCAGTTTTGTCAGCGACTCTCAGTAACCCCGGCAGAGTGCTGAAATACTCAGTCTGTTAAAGTGTGGATAACAGAAATATTTTGAGATGATGCATCTAAGTTCTAGGAATTCCAGCAGGATACCAACTTCCAAGGAGCTGGTCATGAGTTCAGCACATTGCACATTATCACCCTTACCTTTCTTCTGCTGCTTCAGCTGCTTCCGTTTTTTCATCTTCAAGTTTTTTCAGTAGGCTGCTCTTCTCCAGCCGGCCAAACAGGTCCAAGATCTCCAGCTCAAACGCCTGGGTGATTCTTTTTTGGGCCTTGTACCTACTTTCTACTGCTTGCAGCTGACCTCTGAACAGAAAAAGAAACCAAAATCCATCAGGTCCAGAGTCTCCAGATTCTGCCCCAACTATCACAGTGCATCTGTAAGTTTTCCATAGGAAGCCCCTACCGTGCTTGGATTTTGACATCTTCCAGGTATTTCTTTTGCTCCAGGAAGAGGTGGTCCTTTTTAGCAAGCTGAGATTCCAGTTCAACTATCCGTTTCTGGGAAGCATCGAGCCTTTGGCTTTGTTGTTGAACACACAATTTTGCTTTCTCCAGTTCTTTCCGAAAAGCAGCATGCAACATTTCAACCTCCTCGAAGGAAAGAACACCATGTTAAAGTATAATGTGACCATGTGTTATTTTTATTAATATTTAGACACGTTTCTGATGCTATAAATAGGCACACTTTTAAGCAAGATGGAATAAAAGAGAAGCATTTCTAAAAACAGATACAGAAAATTGGCTACTCTGAGGATGTACTCTATTAAGTTACTGGGAAAATAACTACACATCACTGGCATTTATTAGCACATTAATGTTCCTCATGAAAAGCTGTTTTCAGCAAAGCAAACTTGCCAGGTCTGCACCAGATTAGAACAGACAAACTCCACTTTAAAACCATTTTTGCAACATGACCTTCATTAAATACCAGTGAAAGACTTTTTGCTTATTATTCATCTTCTTTAATTACTTGCTCTCATGCAGAAACAGTTATATTGTTGTGCAATTTACTTGCTTCTAATTAAAAAAAAGGTTTCTTTGAAGTCAGGAAGTAAAACCATACGAACCACAGAAGTTTTAGTTAAGGTAATACTAACTTCTAATAAGAAAATGACCGAGAAGAGTAAGACTGCTCATTTTAAAACAGCAAATCACAAAGTTAAGATCTTTCTACAAATTCTAGCAATACTACCCTAATGTTACACACCTGCACAAATATAAAAGCCCTATGTTACTTTACCAGCAATAGTCTGCTGACAATTGCATTAAAAGCACAGTAAAGTCTTTGCCTTTGGCAGGAAAAGATTGCTAAGAATTTACACCAAGTGGTTAAAACTTCAGGTGAACCCTAACATCCCCTCCTTAGTTTCCAAGCACAGGGCACTGAAAGGATTCTATAACAGCACGGAGCACAAAAATATCTGAACAGAAGATTAAATTTTAAAACAAATCCTTGAAAAACAGTTTTAAACCCAGGTACATGTTAAGTAATGAAGCATTTCCTTCATTCTGCAGCCAAGGCTGAGAACAGCTTGACAATGACCTCAAGTGACGTCTTCCCGAAAGGCCAGCACTGCGATCGTACCTTTGTAGTGTCCGTGTGCTTGTGCTGCAGCTGCTCCAGGTACAACTCGTTGACCTCACCAAGAACCAGGAGCTGCCGGTTCAAGAACTCCATCTGCTGCTGCACCGACTCGCTGTTGGAAAGCTTTACAGAGATTGAACAGAGTCAAACGTTGGGATAAATCGTTCTGCGGGAGAGTCCCAGCTGACAGGCACTGTGTGCACAGGGTATTTTTATAAAGAAGGGAGACAAAGAGAAGAATCCGACACATCACAGGTAATAAATGTTAAATAAATAAGCTTTTATAAAGCTGGTGACAGTCCATACAGAACTTCACCATACAGATATCGCTTCCTTTAACATAATCATGTCTCCACATACAGAAGTCCATTCAATTTCTGATATAAACAAGATGCCAAGATTTAGCAAAGCTTTAATACAAGTTCATATCCCTCAATCTGCAAATTCCTACTGTGGAAAAAGCAGCCCAAAGGAGAAGTTTCAGACGCCTCTGAACTGAGTTCAAAGCGACCCTGGGAACAGGGACTTTTCTTACCTTTTGAGAAACTTGGCTAAGCAGCAATTCAGTGTGACACACCTTGTTGTTAGCCTTCTTTAACTCTAACCTCAGATCTGCAATCATATTCCGGCAGTCTTCCAGCTTGGTCTATTCAAATTGAAAAAATAACATACCAACCCTCACCCAGGGTTCTGAAACTTGAATAAGGAGCAGCAACGGCACGTGGCTGGAGGGTCGGAACTCCCAGCACTGTAAATCAAGTTACACCGAGCATTTGTCAAAGTCCCAAAACCAGTTAAGAAACTACATTTTGCTATTTCCAAAATGAAAAGAGGACAAAACAGCCATCACCCTTTTAGAGTTTTAAGTTGAGCCTTTCCAACTATGCACTGTCTCATTCTGAATTAGGACAATATCTCTAACATATGTAACTCTCAGATATTTCACACCATGTTGTTAGGAAGGTTATTTTTAAAGCCAGTACGTGGATAACAATTTTGTTCAGTGTTGTGCTCCATACCTGCAGTTCCTGGCTCTGGTTGTAGAATTCCTCCCGGTCGTGCTGCAGCTGTCTGATCTGGCTGTGAAGCTGAGCCACTATATTCTCATGCTCCTCCTGAAACTGGTGGTACCTTGCCTGTTCTTTCTGCAGACTCAGTTTCAAGGCCTGGATTTCTTTTTCCTGTAGTTTCAGCTGATCTTTCTGTTAAGAACCCCATATGAAGCAGCAGATAAGACACCTGCTTTATCAGTTAGAACATCTGTCCTAAGTTGCTAGCTAAGGAAAGCTATCAATTAATCGCATGCAGGTGTAGCACTTTTCCATAGATAGAATATTCTATATACAGCAAGTTCTTTAGGCTTTTGGGATTTGGTTTTTTGGCTGAAAACGAGATAAAATGGTGATAGAGTGGACAGGCTGACAACTCAAAGTCACATCCAAAGGCACAATGAGCAACAGCAGATTCTCCTACTGCACCTCACACTTTTGATGGGGACTTGGGTTTCACAGCTGAAGCTACAGTTCATTTTCCAAAACGTATTTGGAAAGCTATTTTTGCCTCGTGTTGAATTATCAAAAGGTGAAAAAAGTAAGTGCTGGCAAAGGTCAAGCCTGCAGGTGTCCACTGATTCAGCTGTCTACAAGCCAGTAGAAACCATTGGTTTTAATAATCACAGTGCATGTAACTCATCCTCAAGTTATTCCACAAACACTGACTTTAATAAGGCAAGAAATTAGGCTTCTTTTTAAATTGAGTAGTACTGAAAGATACTGGTCAAACCAATCAATACTTGTTCTAGCACCAGTGAGTTTCACTCACTGCTGGAGCTGTACCCCTGCTCACCATGGCAGCGTTATGTTCCTCCAGCGCTGTTGCTTTAATCACTCTTCGCAAGAGTCGACGGTTCCGAAGGGCATGTTGCTGTCTTTTGAAGCGCTCATACAATAACTGGTTGTGCAGCAAAAGCAATTGGTTACGGAGGGTGTGAATCTCATCTGAAGGTGGAGAACCTGGATTGGAGTTGAAGACAGAAGAGGTTACTGTCCCTGTTCCACATATTTTTTAAAATAAGCAAACTAGAGTTCTTTGAAATGACAACTTAAAAATCTGTCTGTTCTATTTTATCAGGTTTAGATTCAAGTAGTGCTGAAAAGGTGGGAGGATCTTTTAGATGACCAGCATAACTCTGAAGGCTAGAAGATCTTAAATGGTCAAAAGGAGAAATGGCTAGAACTGTGAGAAAGGCAGTTTTCACTTTTCAAAGATGAAAAAACCCAGCTCATCTCAGTGGAACGCAGATGTCTACCTGCTAAGCAGATAAACCAGGACTTAATGGAGGGCATCATCTTTCTGGAGCATTAATAAACTAACAAAAAAAAGGGACACAGGTTGTTGTGTAAGCAAGTCTAATAGCAAATGAACAGATTGCCAAAACACAAGAAACTTCCTCACCTCCAAAGTGAGTCCAGTCAGCAGACTTGCTTGGCAGAGACAATCTGGAAAACAAACATGCAGCATTAAATAGTAAGTTTAAATATGCAAACACTCTGCAAGTCACTTTAAAATGGCATGCCTACCTCAAAAGAGCTTACAGTCTAATAGAAGTACAATTATGGTCAGTCAGTATGTGAGAAGGAGGAACCGTGCAAGCAGCAGACTGCAAGGGCAGATGATGGAGGGAATTTCTTGGGAAAGTTCTTACAAGCATAGAACAAATCAAAAAATGTGGTAGTAAGATGAAAAGAAGAAACACAGCAGATACACCTAAACTTTAAATCCGGTTGTCCAGTTTTTAGCTTCGTGTATATTAGAAGAGTCAATCTCCCCTTGGCCTCTACAGTTACTTTTGCCTAGCTAATGTGGGATTTAAACCTGATAAAGTGAACAAATCTCACTGCCGGTGGTACCAAACCATAGCTGGGCACAGCCAACAGCCCTGCTTCTTCATCCCAAGCCCTGTCAGTGAAGGTAGTAAAAGTCCTATGGTCACAGCCCCGCTTTTTATAGCAAAGTAAACTAGTTACCACCGCAAATATACAAATGTTCCCTCCGGAACCTCTAGTTCAGTTAACAGAAATGTTCCACAGAATGTGGTTTCACTGTAGATTTCCAGACACAGCTGCTTTTAGGTAAAGCTATGAAAATAAAGCCAGCACAAAAAGGACTAAGATGCAAGTTTGCAAAGTATGATTTTCAGTCACCTACTTGTTCAGCTCCTTAGTATGTGCATCCGCTCCTTGCTGTATCAGCCTGTCCAGCACTTCCACGGGAGAAGTGGAGGACACACACTCCTCATCCTGGGTTCCCTTGGCTTTCTTTAGCAGCTCCTCAGTCTTCTTGCCAACGAAGAGGTAGGCAGTCTTTGGTAATGCAACCTCAAAAAGGTGGTCGTATAGGGGAGGCTGCCCGCTCCCAAACACCATTCGTCTTTGTGCTGGTACTTTGCAAGGGCTGGGAGCGAGAATACGCGTCTCCCCAGAGGTTCCTTCCCTGTTACCAGCAGGGCTTTCGGAAGAGCCTCCGTAGGGCTTGTCTATGGGAGTAAATGTTTGTTTGGGTGTTTCCCGCGCACTCTCAGGCCCAGGCTTGTCCAGAGAAGATGTTAAAGGCTCAGAGGTCTGACTGTGGCCCTGAACGCCAGAGACTGCTGAATGGGTCTTCTTTTGAGAGCCTGACAGACTTTCATTTGTGCGGTAAAACGGAGAGTCAAATCCTCCTCTAGGCACCATGTGTTCAGCATCAGTTGTGATCTCAGAGATCTCTTTAGATATTGCATCTGAGAAGGATGGGAGGAGGGAGCATAATATCTTGTATGTTAACATTACAAACATTTCCTTAGCTAAGATGTATGTAAGGATGACAGAAATTACCTTCCTCTCTGTCCTTTTCAGCACTATCTTCAAAAGACAAACCACCTAAAAACTCTGGAAGATCACTTAAGGTTACTGAACTTTTACTACCGGGTGTGTCTGAAAGAAAAAAGAAATGTTAGTTGTACAGATGCTGTTTTCTCCAGCCTTATCACAGCACAAACCAGAAGGCTTTTACTGCTGAAAGAGCCCTAGAACAAGCCTGTCCTTCCTTCAGATGCTTCCCCAGAGGAGGAAACCATCCAAGCCCTGTTCCACTCAGAGATCAGTCACTGGTCAGTCCTGATCCCAAAACGTAATTTTGTAAACTTAACATCTGCTGTTGTACAACAAGTGTAGGCGACCACCTCTGTGAATAAGGATGTGCTGTTTGCAACTATACCAATATGCTTAAGTGTAGAGTGATTACTCTCTACTTCAGCAATAAACTCCCCTTTGGGTTCTGATCTGGCTAAACAAGGACACAGAACTTACCTGAAAAAAGTTTAGCCAACTAATGTAATAAAAACTCAACAATGTGACTACTGATGAAAACTCTGAGCCAGCTGCCAGGGAGATCCACGCTAAAGCACGCAGGGCAGAAACACCTCTTGGTCGCAACTCAGTCACAGATTAGGAGCCCAGTGGAAAATGAAATGAAATCAAAAGCATCCCAAGAAAATTTTAAGTTGAACCACAGGTTAAGGCAGGATCCTGGAACTACAAAGAACTTGTGTGGGGAGAAGCACAGAAAAAGACAAAAACCTGTGGAAAAGTGTTTGGCAACTGGAACAGGTGTCAATAAAACAAGGGTTGGTTTACAATAGGTTATTGTAATAAGGAGAGGAAAACAGAGTTTACCCAATGATTTATCGCTGTTTATGACATTTTGCTGTCGGTACAGTGAAGGCCTCCCAGAATCTGGTTTGTCCTCCTGAAAATATACAAAACAAAAACCAAAATAGATGCTTCACATCAGACATCTGTTGGCAACAAATCTCTTGGACAGTTTCATAGAAAGGGAATTCCTGCAAACAGATGGCTTAAATAGCAAACCAACCTAAGCAGTCTTCAAACTGTGCAACTGGAAGTAGCAATAGTTGTGTGAACTTAAAAGAAAATGAGTTTTTGCAATGAATGGCAACATTTTTTGTAAATCAGTTACTCTGATTTTTCCTTCTGGTCACTGCATGTATGACGAGTCAATGAAAAAAACCATCAGATTTGTTTGGCAGAAGAGTTTTGTTATACCTTTTTAGGAGGCATGGCAGCAGCTGAAGGGAGTGAAACATGCACAAAGTCATCGGAAGTGCAGGGTGGAGGAGGAGACGTGGCTGGCGTTCCCAAGGGTGTTCCTTTCCCCCCTGCTGAAAAGGAGGAGCAAAAGTTTTCTCAGCAGGCTCCCACTTCCTCCTTTCAGCTGAATATTGCATGTGAAGAATTGTACGTTTCAAACACTATCTCAGTCATTTCCTTCTTAAATCTCTTTCAACTATTTATCAAAATAAGAGTGCACAGTTTTTAAAAGACCTGCTCCAGACTTTGGCAGTGAATTAATTGTGACTTAATTCCTGTTTCTGTGTTTGCATTAGCACTGCTCTAGATGACCAGGTTATTCAGTCCACAGAATGACCTGAACCTATCAAACAGCACGGTGTGGCATTCCCTATTAAGAAGTTGACAGTAGAATTTACAGCCAGAATTTCTATTGTAATAAACTTTGAGGGCCTGACTCCAAAACGCAGCACGTACCGGAGGTGCCAAGAGCTTTGCTGTAAGGTTGTGAGGCAGACTGGGATGGCTCTGACGGGACAATGCCAGGGGATGTGGGTGGAGTGGTCATCCCACACACTGCAGAAGGACTCCAGATGGTAACCTGTGGAAAAGCAACACACAACAAACACAAATCAGCGAAAGGAACACGTGAATAATCCGTATCCAGGTTCTGACACGGGAGATCAGATGAGGATTAAACCTGAAATGTACACCAGCTTCTGAAGAGCTCACAAACATGTTTTCAGAAGCACGAATTTCTTTGGATTGTCACGAGAAACCAGGAGCAAAGTGCAAAGCACTAAAGGCATTTTGGCTCCACTGTGTGTTCTGCTTTACCTGCTGTGGCTCAGTTGGCAGCCGTATTGACTGTGGGCTCAGAATCTGAGGTAGCTGCCCTGACATTTGTGATAGTGTTAGCCGAGGAGTGGAATATGGGGTAGAAGTCCCTGAAAGTTAAAAAAATAAAATTAAAAGCATCCAGCACATCAAATACAAACCAATGATTCTTCTGGGTAATATTTAAAGGTTTTTAACCAAAACATTTCAAATCCATTCAATATACACAGTCGTAGCTGGCAAACAAGAGACTTCTCTTCCAGCCCAAGAAAATACTTTTTCAATATATTACATACTAGAGCTTTTCTTTTGGTTGGTTCATTGTTTTAGGGCAGGGGAGAAAGAGGCAGTGGAAAGGCAACTTTGCCAACATTCTGTATGTCTACATGACCAGAGCATATATCTATATATAATGATTTTTTTTAAATAACAGTTTATTTTCTGGTGCCTAAGAACCAAATTTTACGTGGGACAAATTAGTAAGACGTCTTTTTTGCTACAGGGTCAGTTTTCCTCCCAAAACTGAGTATTCACCAGCCCTCAAGCAGGTCTTACCATAGCTGCTCTGTGTGTCAATGTCAGAGCTGGCACTGGGGTCAGTTTGATGATGTTTTAAGCTTGTGCTGAGTTTCCGAGACACAGAGGAATAACCATCTTCATACGAGGCTTCTGCAGGGTCCAGGGAGATTTTGGCACATTCTATCACAACATCATGAGTTTCTAGTCTTTTCCACCTGCAGACAGTTTTTGGATCCAAAAGAGTAAGTTAGTCAATTATTGTCACAAATAAGAGTTCCTGGAAATATGAGGAATTGGCTTGTAGGATGGCTCATTTGTTCCAGACAGCTTTGCACGCTCCCAGTCAAAACTGGAACAAGGCACCATACAGAAATTGCAACCAGATGACTTGTAAGAGGGGGTCTCAAAGAGGAGACAAACAGCTTTGACACAGAGATCCATAAAGGTCTGCCATGGAGCACTCTGGAAAGGAGGAACAGCGCACGGAGACTTGGTTGATCCTGAGCTTCAGCAGCTGTAGAAATCAGCTCAACTAGACTCAGATGTTGGTAGTCAAAATTGAGACATGTCAGCAGTGAGGGAATCTTATATTATTTAAGCAAACACCATCTGCAATGTTAGTTTCAGGTCTGTGTTTTTCCTCCCAAGTTTTGGGAATGTTTTTTTACTATTACTACCTCCTTCATTCTGAAAACTTTTTCACACTAAATTAAGCAGCCAGATTAGATCTGCCCACTATCTCAGGGAATAAAAATTCACTGTAAAGAAGAGAAAGCACAGAGGGCTGCCTATTAAAGGCTGAGTTGCTTTCTAACATAAGATATTATGTGCAGATACCAAAACAGAAGGCTTCAACTGGTAGTTTTGTGCCAACTGTGCTCGTTAGTGGTGCCACCCTCCCCCCTGTCTGGGAGAAGCCTGCAAAACTGAGCACTGTGATATTCAATAGGTTCCCATTTAGGAGTGTTTTCCTAGTGGCTCTGAAAAGCGGGGCAAGAGCACTACTGTGCAGCAACAAGAGTCAACTTTCTCCTCTTCAGTGGCTGGGCCTGTGGAGACAAGAGAAAAGCAGCAAGTGGTGCTGCTGCAGGCAAATGAGCCTATTGCTAAAGAAAACTAATACAGCTGATAATGTTAAGACATACCTGTTAAAAGAACTGATCTGTTAACTGAACCAATATCTAGGTACCAAAACAAGACACGCTGAAGCCGTTTTAAACACTTAAATCCCACCAAGTACTTCAACAAACAAAAAAAAATCACCCAAACCTTATGCCAATGAAGCAGGTCAGTGGTAGTTTCTTTTTATTCATTTTAACCAAATCTTTTAGAACTTTATGAGCATGGTTTATGGTTAAGTCATAAAATTAAGACAAAGTCAACTGTTAAGTAGATGACAGATTCTACCCCAGACACAAAATGAATTTAGAACCCAAATATTGCTGGTAATAGCTTTTCACAACAGTTTTTGCTCATTCATTCAGCCATAAGTTTGGATGAAAAAAGTCTGTGTGTTTACCTGGTGTACCCATGTTTACATGGGTGGCAAAACACCACTGCCACACACCATTGCTGACAGAAAAGGTTTTGCTGTAAAGCCTTCTGAAAGAACCCAGCTGAAAGCTGCTCATTTATAGCCTCTCCTAATAGCAGAGTGAACATATATACCTTCGTGGGTCCAGTTCATGGTCCTTAGATCCAGTCACTAATTCTGGATGAATTCGCACATGTTCCATCATTGGCTGGATGAGTAAGAGCAAGAAGAATTACGTATTATCAGTACAGCATCTTTTGGTTGCACTAAACCACACAAAGCTGATGAGCCACCTACTGATCCCAATAGTTCAGAATGCTACATTTCCCGATAATGCTAATGCACATCATCACAATTTCAAGAGATGATTTTGCTCCCGAGATTTTAGTCCTCCAATAGGCAGTTTTTATTTTGTTTTGCTGAGCAGCACTCAGTTAAATCAATGTACTGTGTTGAATTGGCAAATATCTGCCTTTTTACAACTATTAATTGCTTGTCTCAGATAATTCAGAGAGAAGAAGCATTTTACCTTGACTACCTCCTCAAAGGTCTCCAAGTTTTCCTTCATACTGTAGTGAGAACGCAGAAATGACACAAAATTGCAAGGATACATTCCATAAAGACGATGAAAGAGAGCATAAATGCTGGCATGAAGATGGACAAGATAGATGTCTGCCACATGACCTGGAAAAAGTAGTTATAATCTTTTTCATTACACTGGAGAAAAGGACAAAACTTCTAAGAATGCAAGCAAAGTACTTTTAAATTAGAAATGTTAACTCGAACAAGTCTTCTGAGATACAAACAGTCTCTGGCAAAACTGAAGTCTTCTCAGGGAATAGGCAACACCTACTAATCAGCTCACAGCAACACCAAAAATTAAGACATGGACCATTAATTCCAACCAGTGTCCTGCCATTCCCAAAGCACAGCACTTTCTTAATTCAAGTTAGAACCTGAAACCCCTCTAGATAGCGAGCCAGAGTTCGCAAAACTGTCTGTAAAATTAAAACTAAGGTTTGCATCCCTTCAAAGGTAAAAATTAAAAGCCTGTATCCACAAAAAGCAGCTGTGACAGACTGGAATCTTACTGGCCGTCTTGTAAGCTCCAATCCTACTTGCAATGCAAAATGGCCCTCTAAATAACATCCCTATGGGCTTAACACAGCATTTGTTCATACAGCCATGAGACACACACACAGATAACACCAGTGTTAGACATCAGATACCTTACAACAAATTCAGCAAAACCAGTTCATCAAAATTGATGCCGTAACTGAGAAGATGAGTTTTACCGACACTTACATGACTATTGACAGTTGCACACTAGAATAAACTCTTACATGTTGCTTCTTCCCCCTCCCCATCCATACCTGGCAATCTCAAATTCCCAAATATTTGACTCAAACGTCAGCATTTTCCCTTCTCTGTCCATTAAGATCAGTCTCTGCATTTCACTGTTATCAGGGTAGCATTTCGGTCCAGTGAAACTTCATGTAGCAGCAGCACCACATGGAAGAATCTAAGAGACTTCCAAACTTTGAGTGAAAAAGCACTCCTTGATGCTAACTATCAAAGAACAGAATAGCTTGCGGGCTTAATACATGATGCTCTGCATTTAAATAATCTCAGACCATTAAGAGTCTCACAACAGAATTTACTCACCAACTGTGCAAGATTTACAAGGATACTACTAAACCATAACTGCATGCAACAAAGTTGAAATCTCACCTGGATTCTGCAAGCACCAGGCTGAGAGACGCCCAAAGATACCAAAGAAATCATGAAGGTATTGTTTGCCAGACTGAGGAATCATTGGCAACATGGTTATTAGCACTAGGACACCTGTGGTGAGTACTACTACATCTGTGTCAGTCTGCAAGAAGGGAGAAAACCTGCATTAGTCAGTTAAAAGTGTTGAACTTTATTTTTTTCCAAGGATGAGGTGAAGACTGAATCATCATCATGGAAAAAGTTCTCTACTTCGAAAACATTCCCTCTGAAACCTACCATAACTATTCTGCTGCCGCTTTTCTGTATAAAAGCTTGACCTAGTTAAAAAGGGAAAATCACCACAGTTCCACAATTGAGTAGAAAAAAATTACTGGTATGTGAAGTATCTTACGTACCACCTTCCTTCTTTCTCAGAGCTAAGAACACAGAGTGTTCAGAGTCTAAGAAATCGCAAATCTGATCAGGGTATTCAGAGATGTTGGCTAATTACCAGTGCAAGGGTCAAAAGCTTTTCTAATAAACCTGGCTGATTACTCTGGCTGCTAAATATTTCATACAGCAGTAATTCAAACAATAGCTAGAACCCCATGGTTTACACGGAGAGAAAGGAATGTGGCAGTAAAACCTTTAGCTAGATGAAACTACATAACAGAGAATCAGATTTGAGGACAGAACACAGAAAATGTTTGAACTCTCTCCTGCTAGGGTCCCTACTTGCTTCCCTTGTTTAATGCACTTTTTCCTGGGTAGTTCCTCTGCTTTGCCAGGACAGGGTATAAGCAGCACAGGAGAACTAACACCAGAGGCAATGCAGGCCCACTGATGAACAAGGTGGGTGCCCTGGTGACAGAAGATACAGAGAAGGCGGAGTTACTGAATGCTTCTTTGTCTCTGTCTACTCTGCCAGAGGCTGTCCTGAGGAGCCCCATACTGCTGATGCCCCAGAGGAAGGCAGGACAATGGAGGAGTTTGCCTGGGTTGATGAGGAGTGGGTTAGGGAGCAGTTAGGCAATCTGGACATCCATAAATCCATGGGTCCAGATGGGATGCACCCGCGGGTGCTGAGGGAGCTGGCTGAGGTCATTGCTGGACTGCTCTCCATCATCTTTGCCAAGTCTTGGGACGAGGATGGAGCCAGGCTCTTCTCGGTGACAGTCAATGATAGGACAAGGGGCAATGGGTACAAACTGGAACACAAAAGGTTCCACTTGAATTTCAGAAGAAACTTCTTCCCAGTAAGGGTGACAGAACACTGGACCAGGCTGCCCAGGGAGGTTGTGGAGTCTCCTTCTCTGCAGGCATTCAAACCCGCCTGGACACCTTCCTGTGTAACCTCATCTGGGTGTTCCTGCTCTGGCAGGGGGACTGGACTGGATGAGCTTTCCAGGTCCCTTCCAGTCCCTGACATTCTGTGATTCTGTTAACCTGCGGCCAGATGCTGCTGAGTTGGTCTTGGTATCTCCCAAGAGCTGCTTGGGATGATCAGACATATCCAGTGTTACGGATTTTTGTTCCTCTGTGTAATCTACAGCTTCTGTTCTCCCTCATTCAGACACAATCTCTCACAGCACATTTCATGTCCATCCCCATCCCGCTGTACACGTCCCGAGCACTTCCACGTCTGTTCTGCTCCCAACAGCTTTCTGACACACTTCGCTTCACCCGCCATCATATAAGACTCACACTGGAAAGGGTCACAAACCCTAGTGAGGCACGTCAGGAGTTCCAGGAACAGCACATGGAGCTGCTTCTTTGGCAGTTACAAACTTGTTGTGTTTTTATTTTGAAGAGCACTGGCACTTGACTACACCGTGTGCTTAACTGAGACTTAAGTGACTAATATGAATTCTACACCATCGTATTCAGTGATATTACAGACAATGTATTCTAGGTCTCAAAACACTTTCCATTCTTTCTTCACTGTTACAATGCTTTACGGTATTATAACTGATAAATTTGCTGATGGAAGAAATCAACAAAAGAAACAAAGCGTGGGGAAACATGGAATAGCCTTGTGCATGGCCCATCTACACTGCAAGTATTTGACCTTACATGCACAAATTTCAGAATGCACTAATGGCAAGTTACTGTATTTTTCATTAAATTAATATTTAATACATCCATCGACTTCACTGACAGCCCTCTGTCTTTAACCTACTTTAAGAAAAGTTGTAGTAAACTTCCCTAACTCAAATTCATACAGTGACAGTGGCTTTTAGAAACAAGATTGTCAGTAACAACAGGATCAGCACAGAGTATTTACTTGATACAATTCCACTGTGGCTCAGTATTCATTTTACCTCTTCTCACAGCCTAAATAAATGACATCAAACCAGAAAACAAATGCCTTGCACTACAGGTACATAGGGTTACATCAGGTGTACAAGTGTTTTACAGTTCTTACCTTGAGACATTTAAGTAATGAAAGCAGGAGAGGTGCTTGAGAAAGCTTATGTTTCCAGGATGGTTGTCGTCTGATCACGTGTCCCAGCAGAGAGAGAATGGGTAGACGGGTAGCAGCTTTGCCCATATATTCATTAATTTTGTCCAGTAGATGCTGATAGAGGATTTTTCAGAGAGTAGTAGAAAAGAGGAAGGTATTTATATTTAAATGGTACATGTTATTTTTCACCAATTTATATTCAGCAGTTTGTCATCACCAATTATGGAAACTATGGGCATTTTACAAATATATAGCGTGCAAGAGCAAATAAAACCAAGCAATACATTTAAGCCTGCTGGTAGCAAAATACAAACTATTCAGTCCAGAAGCAATCACTACACTTCACTACATTTATCATAAATTAAAAAAAAATCTGGTCAGCAGAAGTAAAACAATTTGTAGTGTCATTATCTCAATCTATTTAAAAATCTTTACTTCCTCTCAAAATACCCTATTTGGTTTGGGCTAATGCATCAGCACCGAACAAGCAGCAGTAGCATTGCAAAGAGACAACATCAGTCCTCAGAAAACTTTCATTTATAAAGGTTCTTTGCTGAATTGCATCAGTTTAGGCAACCCAAGAAATCGAGACCTTTGAAGTTTTCTAAAAACTTAACTACTCTTACTACAGAGATACTACATCTCTACAACAAGGTCATTCTATATCAGAACGGAAAACCAGATTTCTAACAGATGCTGTTTAAAGGCTGCTTCAATATAAGGCTAAAATCTGCCATACTTAATAACAAGATTTGGTTCTTTTTACCTTGTCATGAGGCTCTTGCAGTGTGGACAGTATATGCAGTGCCTGCTGAGAATTGGTTTCCAAGTAATAGTCCACCAGGTTGTTGACAAGCACAGGGCCACGGTCTGACAGGTTGTTTACAGCAAGAAAAAAAAAATATATTTTCATTACACTACAGATGAAACATTTGTTACATGGATACTGGACAACTTTTTAACAACTATTACATAACTAACAACACAAACGAGTATTTACTGTTACCAGACCTTTAGGAAAATGAGACCTCTCAACTACATTTTCTAGTTCCTAACGATTCGAGCAATAGCATTTGGCTCAGAGAAAGTAAGTTTTTTAATAATGAACAATTACTGTGGCACTCTTTAACCTTACAAACTGAGAGGCAGCTGAACTCCAAGAGTATTTTACCCAGGACAGGTAAAGAGTTCAGGAGTAACTTTACACTCTCTCCCTTGAGCAGATAAGAGAGAACACGTTCAGGGACAAGAACACTGACAGCGCTCTCATGCTCTGAAAAGGCTCTATCAACATTAGAGATGCCTTAATAGCAGAAATCATTTTTGCAAGAAAGTCTGGATCTGCTGTTTTGTTTGGGGAGAGCCATGCCATTAAGCAAAATGTACGTAAGAGAAGCCTCAATCCTTAAAGCAATTTCAAACCCAAATATCAAGAGTTTCTTTCAAGTGGCACTTGAAAAGATTGTGTTTGATAGAAAAAAGGCCATTATTCTACCTTTACAAAAGCAAAACTCTCCTCCAATTCGTAAAAGGATACACACCACAAATGAGATTATCTTTGAACACAGCTGTTACATCTTCCAGGACACCCAGAATTGGAGAATCCAGCATTGAGAGGAGCTCCCCAACATTTCCTTGCTGTGCCATGATGCATGTACCAACATGAATGTGGAGGTTAAAATTTCAGGCCGTTCCTCATTGGTGCCTCTCTACCAGACTAGGAGAGAAGAAAGAACAGATGAATGAGGCTTACTTTTTTCCTTTCCATCTTAAATCTCTCATCACTTCACCCCCTCTTTTCTGCAGTATTGCCCATTTAACAGTTTTACATGGCAATGATTGCTTCCAGCTAGCAAACTCCCTCCATGGAAGTCAAGGCTGACACATACCAAGTTTACAGACACGATTTTTGTGTACTGCAGTTGTGTATACAGCACCTGTTCTGTGGACGAGTTGAGCTTCTGTCTGTAATTCTGTCAGCCACACACCTTTCATGATCACTAATAAAGAAAAAACATGAAGAGGTTAACAAAAGAGAATTTATTTCTTCCTCATCAAGCCTGGTTTATGTAGAACAGCAGTAAGTTCTTTACTAAGCAGAGCTGAGCGACACACGAGGAAATTCAGTCCTTAGTTTGAAAAACAAAAAGGTGCTACACAATCACCCTTTCCAGAACTGTCCACAGGTGAAGCTGTGCAATTGCCTCCAAATACATGGCTTTCACAAGCTTCTAGTTTTGTACTGTGAGCCTTCCAAAGATGCTGAAGAGCTGTATTATGGTAGGCAAAATCTTACAAAGTCGTTGTCTTCTATCTTACTGAATTCTGAATATAGAATTAATGTAATTAGTTAAGTCTTTAGATTCTAGTCCAAATATTGTTAGATATTGGCCAAGAACCATATATCAGTGCTATTTTAAATGATAATCTGTACCTACCTACAAAGTATTTTCTTGAAAACTTATGTTTAACAATGTTACTGGACAGCAGGAGTTAACCTGCCTACCAGCAAACTTGGTCATTTGCAACATATCCCTCCGTAGTTGCAGAACCGCCCAAGGTCACTTTTACTAGGGGCCACAAGACACCAGACAGACAATCTGGCACTGGTTGCAAATGCAAAGGTGACAATACGGTCCCACACTCACAACATGCATTTCATTAGCAACAAAATCTCTTTAAGTGTTCCAGTAATCACTATTCCAGAACACAGAAAAATCCCACACTCAGTTTTCAATGATCAGAGCTGCACAGTTGAGCAGAACAAATAAAATTTCAGTCCATCTACAAGCAGAGTCTGCTAATTGAAGCATTTCAGATTTAAATGTTATTTCTTTTCGCATCCCACGCTGGCAAAACCTTAAGAACTGCAGACTTAAAACTGGCTGGTAGTGTCAGCAAAACTTTCAACTGAAGATAAGAAAATAGAAACTTGAGCTGGGAGAAAAGAGTTACTTTTTAGTCAAATACATATTAGGGCTCTAATTTTTTTGTGGTTTGGGATTCTAATTTTTTTTCTCTACATTGTGCAGACTCCCAGGCTTCAACGTCTTCCTCCCAGAGCTTGCTGTTCAGGACACAAACAATGTTCAGAGAGCGACACCAGCCTTCCAACAAGTTTAAAGCCACTCATCCATGCAGCTGAAGGAGTCAACCTTCCACTTCGTTATTCATTTTCAGGAGTCAACTGATTTTTTAGTTTCTAGTAACCGCTGTAATATTTAATTTACTAAATTACAGCTATACTGAGATACCCAAGAAAACCATCTTTGAGACCATAAAGGGCCTGCTAACATAGGTGCCTGAATTCATCACACCATACAGCTACGGTTAAGCAATAGATTCCCCAGCTTCCTAAGCACCATGAATTAGTTGTTTAATGTCTTGTTAACAAAAGAGATGTGTGACCACACCCCCGAACCAGCCGCGAGCTAAACCTGTTTTGAGAATTAAAGCAGCATAAATTCACATCTCTGTTTCTTTATCCCATAAAGAGCTTCTCAACTCTCTTTTTGATTGCCCACACTCCCCCATCAGCGTGTAAAAAATGCTTTTATTTCTAATTTTCCTCTAGTAATACTATTATACTTGGACCAGATCTTCATCACACCAGTCAAAACCTCAATAGCAGGTTTCACTAATTCTGATATTGCCAGAGGAAAAAAAACCTAGAGCGTGCTGAAATGAAGAAACACACCTTTGTAGACACTCTGGCTGGGTTCTGGAAGTCAGGTTCAACAATACGCTTGCAGACAGATGGGAAAAACACCGGTTTAAGCGTTCAGTAGGTAAGAGGATTTAAAAGTTTATGCTATTGGTCTGCTGGCACACACAAACACTAAAATCAGATAAAAGCAAGGTTGATAGTGCAAGTTTAGTTGCCGAGAACTATACACATAGGTAACTAATAATTTCCCAAGCTCCCTAAACTAATTAAAACAGATGGCTCAAGTGACCCTGTGCCATTAAATCCAGCATAGTTTAAATACACTTGTCAATCATGCACTGAAGTACTTTACACAAACCGGAGTGATACCAGCATTTGAAATATTAATACAAGTATTCCAAACCATGTCTAAAAATGGGACAATAACACACATAGGTATTTCCTGTATCAAACATAGCGTGGTCAGCAGGACAAGGGCAGTGGTCCTTCCCCTGTACCCTGGAGTATTGTGTTCAGTTCTGGGCCCCTCAGTTAAGGAAAGATGTTGAAGTGCTGGAGCGGGTCCAGAGAAGAGCAACAAGACTGGGGAAGGGACTTGAACACAAGATCCATGGGGAGAGGCTGAGGGAGCTGGGCTTGTTTAGTCTGGAGAAGAGGAGGCTTAGAGGTGAGCTCAGCACTCTCTAGAACGACCTGAAGGGAAGTTCTAGCCAGGTGGGGATTGGGCTCTTCTCCCAGGCAGTCAGC
This sequence comes from Patagioenas fasciata, assembly GCF_037038585.1. NCBI lineage: Eukaryota > Metazoa > Chordata > Aves > Columbiformes > Columbidae > Patagioenas > Patagioenas fasciata. The sequence continues at coordinate 8,195,254 of NC_092539.1, forward strand.
AATAGGACAAGGGGGCATGGGCTTCAACTCTGCCAGGGGAAATTGAGGCTGGAGATTAGAAAGCAATTCTGTGCAGAGAGAGTGGTCAGCATTGGAATGGCTGCCCAGGGAGGTGCTGGACTCACCGACCCTGGAGGTTTTTAAACTGTGGTTGGACATGGCACTTAGTGCCATGATCTGGTCAATGGACTGGAGTTGGTCCAAGGGTCGGACTGGATGATCTCTGAGGTCTTTTCCAACCAAGTTGATTCTGTGATTCACTAGGTGGAAGTTTTATCTGCTGAAGTTATAACACCAATAAAATGTTGCCACCCTGCTACATACAAATAACCATATTAAAAAAAAAAAAACAAAACCAAATCACGGCTTTCTCAATGCAGGATCTCTTGTAAAGTCATTTGTGAGGAACCGATTTGAAATCCTACGTAAGACTGAGATCCTCTAATCACATTGGGTCCACGATGCCCAACACAAATGAACAAAGCAGGAAATTCCTGCAATAGTCTTAGATGGTGTCACACTCTGTTTAAGCAAAGACAGCTGAATAACTAGTTTGCAGGCAAGAGGCTTTTAATTTCAATCAGAAAACACTGTGTTCTGCTATACAAAGTACTGTTCCCACGGGCCACAGTATTGGTGTGATTTATGACCAGTCCCAGCAGTAATTTGTGATTTTCAAATCTTCTAGATAAGGAACTCAGCACAGTGCCGGTTAAGGAACTTCCATTACCTCGTAAAACAGCGAGATCACCCACTGAGTGCCACAGTATTCTGTTTCTGGGATTGATGCATCTGTGGTGAACAGAACCTCCCTTAAATCTTCACAGTATCATATCACCACAACATCTTTCCTCACAAATACATAGCATATGAGCCTCTTTAATGTTCCCAGCCCCGGCTATCGCAATCATTCCACTATTAGAATTTCCACATCCCTGGAGCCATACTTGGAACCGACAGGATTAAAACAAAGTCAGTAACTTTTCCAAATGGTTTGAGTTGCTGATTCTTTGCTAACTTTTACAATTACTTTTATATAAAAGATCCAAGGTACTAAATAATAAAGAGTGGGAAAAAATCTGTTTAAATACCTTTTAAAATGCAACATTTTGATCTCACTGGAAGATATAAACGCCAATAGCAAATGTCTTATTCTTATATTCCAGAGCTTTCATAAAAATAAATTGTAATAAAAGACATTAATTTTAAGTACCAATACAACTTTGGATCCAGCTTACAGGAGAAAAAGGAGAAGCCAAACAAGCCAAGAACCAATCTGTTTTACAAAATGTTTTTGGTAGCTAACTTAACCACAATACAGTTAAGCTACAGACTCAAGACAAAGGAAAAGACCGTAAAAATATTCAGGGGAAAAGGCTAACTAGGGAAAGACATTATGACTTCTGTAAGTATTTCTGTCAAGAGAAGATGTTCTGTTCAGTGTATTTTTATCTCAAGCCAAATGAAAAAGCAGCTGGTAGTGCCAGTTATGGGGAGGAGGGGACACACTCCACAAACACACACTCCTCCCAGAACCTCCTCAGCATCTGCTGGGTCAACACAGAAATTCAGACACCAGAACCATTTACTCCAGGATGAACATCAGCACTTCAGCCCTCTTCATCACTTGTATGTTAAACGTGGGGCATGCCAGTAAATGGTTATTCCCCCTCTCCAACAAGACAAAGAGGATTTCAACTACACACAAAGCCAGAGCTCAGGATTGACACTTTTCCACCTGCTGCAGGTCAAGTCCTCGGGTGCTGCCTCGGCAGAGGCCGCGAATGAGGACAGACAATTTTACAGCAATCGTCATTTCCACACAAAATTCAGATTGACAGCAAAGCAGCCCTGCTCGCTCAAATCTTTGCAATGTTTGTCATGAAAGGATAAGCCTCGTTCCCTCCCATCTGATATACAAAAACCCAAGCCTGTTTTATGTTTCCTAACAATACTCAATTCTATATTTTCTTCACAGGTGAACTAAACACTACCATTATAGAAGTGACATAAGGAATGAATGAAAACTGAAAGTAGGGAGAAAAACCGCCGGTGGCAATAGGAGAGAAAGCAGCTGATCGTTCACTTTTTCACCTCAGTTCAAACCCATCATTGAAATTGGCAGTACAATTAATTTTATTTATTTATTTGTAAAGAATGAAGGTCTCTGTTTTTTTCTAGTAGCCCATATTTTTTAAGATCTGATACAAGACCCCATTCCTGAACTTGATAATTATTTTTAGATATAACTCAATATTATACACAATACCAAATGATGGGTACCTTTTAAATTAAAAAAAGACTATTACCCAGGATAGTGAGAGTAGTTCACCACTCTGTATTTTAATGTGCTACCCAAATAACTGCTTTGGCTAACAAAGGAAATATGATTACTTGTCCTCATTACATTTATTAAACTACCTGAAAACATAGCAGCTACATACCAGACCAAGAGATAATATTCTTTCAAAAAAGATATGTCTGCAACACGCCATAAAATCTAAGACTCCTCTCCTGCCTCCACCACTGGAAAGTGCTTTGATTATTTATTGGCTTATAAGAGAAGGTATCTTGTCCAAAGATATATATGTGTTCCTGATCCAGCAGGGGGATTGGACTAGATGATCTTTTGAGGTCCCTTCCAATCCCTAACACTCTGTGATTCTGTGATATGTGTGTGCGCACGTGCACGTGTGTTACAGGCTGCTCAGCTCTTACAGAGATTGACGGGTTATCGCCCCACCAGCTCCTATCAGAGCTGCCAAGAAGGTGTCTGGTAGTTGTAAGAATTTCAGGAATTGGTACAACTTGACATCCCAGCAGTCCAGCTCTAAACAGTGTTGGCATTCATTTGAAACTACAAATATTTACTACAGTCAAATATTTGTTCAAACACCAAAATATCTGCAATTTGACAGTATATCTCATGTGGGAATTCTTTAATAACACCACTTTTTATCAGTCACCAGAAAAGTAAACTCTCAAGTAACAAAGAATTAAGGAGCCGGGATTAAACACAGCCAGAGATAAAATCATTTTAATTAAAGTTCATCTCATGACACATTAGATATTCTGACTATATTTTCATCTGAGTAAGTCTGTGCAACTCCCCATAAAGGCAAGTTAGTACTGGGTTGACTAGGCTGCTTACAAAAACCCTAAAAAACCAGAACAAATAAACAAAAAGGTTTTTACTGAGTAAAGGATTATAAGTTCATGATTTTATTTTAGGCTTAAACATGGTATAGCTGTTTCTGATAAGCAGAATACCTGATTGCTGCTTAGCAAAGCAAAGTCAACTGCAGACAGAAGTATTCCCAATGCTTGAACTAATTATCAAAACATCCTGAGTTTCAAAGATTCAGTTTCTAGTTGTTCATACGTGTAAACTGCAGAGGAAATTTTCCACCTCCTGGGATCACTTCAGTAGTGCTTCCATTAGGATGGATTTCTAACAACTTGGTGGACAAGTTAATGCCAGCAAACTACAGGATCAGACCAAAGAGTGAAAACCTTCGGTATGAGCATCCACTGGAAGGTTCTCTGGAAACAGCAGTTCTGGAAATGATTCTGCACACAAAACCTGATCCCGGTTTCTGTGTCACTTCTACGGGGTTTGAATCATGTGCTCCTTTAAGGCATGTTCTTTCACTCATTGCCTTGTAAAAGACTCATTAAAAAAATAAAACCAATCAACCAGAAAAAAAAAACCAAGCACACAAAAAACAAACGAGACAAGGAAAGAAGCACTGACCAAATCGATAAAACAATAACAGAGGCTGTATCCATAGCAAACAAAGGGTGAAAACTTCAGAACTGCAGTCTTCCAAGTTCTTTGTGATAACAGGAAGCAAATTTTTGTTTTGTTTCGGTTTTTGTAGCAGTAAACAACATCCTGACTGCACATCACCTACCCACGAGCAAGGAAATAAGAAAACCCCTCCCCACTGAGGGGACAGACTTTGAACAACTGTTTTAATGCCTGAACCCGGACGAGTGAACCTCTTCAGCAAGTGCCTGAGGCAGGAGCAGTCTACAAATCACTGCTCAGCGTTCGAAAGCGGAGGTGCTGAAGCTTTTTCGATAAACCGCGCAAAATTCAGGGCTGGGGTGGGGGCTCAAGGTGGGGGGCTGCGTCCCCAGCTCCCCCCCCTCCCCCCCCAGTGGCACTCGCCCCAACATCAAATTTACCTGAGCGGAATGAAAGGGGACGGAGAGCGGAACATCGCCCCCCGCTAGGCTTCACACTCACCTTCCCCATCCCCCCGGCCCCTTCCCTTTCTCCTGCCGCCTCCTCCCCAGCCCTTTCTCGCTGCCTCCCCATCGCTGTTCTCTGCCTCCTTCTCTCCGGCCCCCGCGGCTGCCCCCGCTCTCGCCCCGCTGGGGGAGGGAGGAGGAGGCCCAGCACACTCACCTCTCCTTCTCCTCCCCTCAGCTGTTTACCACTCAGGGCTCCTCTAGCCCACAGGGCGCCGCCATCTTGGCCCTGCCTCCCCCTCCCATTCAGAACCGCTTCTCCCCTCGAATCCCTCCGCCGCACAAACTAATCCCACCCTTCCGCCCCACTCTCCCCCTCACCCAATGCCACGCCGGTCCCTCACGCCACCCTGCTCGTCTCTTCTCCCTTTAGGGCCTTTCTCCCCGGTTGGGGATTAGGAGTGGGAGTGACGGGTGTGGCGCCCACCCGGTGTCCCGTGGCGGAGGTATCTCCGCGCGGGAGCGATGCGGCCGCGAGGAGGTCGCGTGATTCGGCGGGCGGTGCCGCGAGGAGCCCCGGGCGGCGGCGACGTCACGGGGGGCGGGGCCGGGCGGCGGCCGGTAAACAAGGCCCGGCCGGCAGGGACGGCGGCGGCAGCAGTGGCCGAGTGTTATATTTTCTTTTATTTCTCTATTTCCCCTCCGCCCGTGGCACCCAGGGTGTGTGGTTCGGGAGCCCGGCACCCCGCGGGCCTCGGGACTGGCTGGTCGAGGCTGCGGAGCGGCCGCTCCGCCTTGACCCGGGTTCCGAACTCCTGCCCGAGAGCGATTCCTATAATGCGGGAATGTGCTGAAAGGGAATAAAAATGTCTCAAAAGTGCCTGTGTGTGTTTGGAGTGGCGTTAACGGGACAGCCGTGTGTGCCGTGCTGGAAAGCCATGGAATATCCAGGGGCAGGCACCCACAAATCTGCTTTATATTCTTAAATATGCAAAGTGCATTTCATTATTCTTATTTTGGACCCCATAATACTTCATGCAAACCCCGGACGAGGATTATTTTATTTTTTTGCTGAAGTGCAGCAGCTGTAGAACACAAACCATTCCATCCTTCCTTCTAGATAAGGTTTATTTTTCCTTGTGGAAAATCCAGAGTTTGGGAAAGAAGTATGGAAATCACAGGTTCTGCAGCCTTCGCTTTTGTGTGTGACGCCAATGGGTTTTCAAGTCAACATTTTGACCGCAGACCCCCGGGGTCTCACGTTTCTCATTCTCCAAGGAGGGGCGGTTGGATGGGGATGTTGGGAAGCTGCTGCTCCAGCTCCTCAATCCATATGAATTGTCCTCAGGTGCTGGCAAGAGTCACAGACCTTAAATTTGCAAGGTGTTAAGATAATAAAAGCAGGTTAGAACCCCATCTGAGGAAGCATCGGTTGATTTGTAGCGTTCCCGCTGCACCTGCGATGGCTCATCCAGCGTCTGGAGGAGATCAAGCTGCGGTTTTAATCCGGTCCTGCCTTGTGCGCAGCAATTAATATTTATTACAGTCTGGACTGAGCGATGGTATTATTTTTCCTGCTGTGCAGAAGACATGTTTATTTAATCTGCCACAGAAAAGAGTGGAAATTAGGATGAGCTTCAGAAAAGAGCTGGGAACAATTAGTCGTGTTATTTTACTGTGACTTAATTACCGTAACATTCAAATTGACAAAGAGAACATGGATGCTACAGGAGGGGCTTGCTGCTAGATTTGAAAAGGAAAATGACTTCATTACAACAGGCATGATGTGCTATAATTAACCTGTTTATTATTACTGAGTTATACATTTAATAATCTCTGCTTAGGATGCATTGGAGCAGATAACGTAGTAAGAACTCATGGCAACACACAAAATTAAGGTGTCCTCAGATGCAAGAGTCTGTACATCCCCCATGGCCCGTGTGGGTCCAGGCCAGCACAGGCCCCTGTGAGCCCAGATAAGCCCTGGGCAGCTCTTGGTTCTCTGCTGACCCTGAAACAAAACAAGAGAATGGGGGAAACTATAGCAAGAGGAAGAGCATAACATAAGAATGGCCACACGGGGTCAGCTCAAAGGTCTTTCTAGCCCAGAGTGAACGCATCTCTAGCACTCTGCTTTTAATTCGGCTTGTACAAATCGCCTTTTGACAGCAATTTCAATGGAGAGGAGAAGTGACAAGTTTGACAGGAGCCATAACAGAAATCTGGGGAAGAATAAGAACACAACAAGCCAAGGCGATAGCGACTGCACTCCCATCCTGCAACTATTTGCTCCATAGGAACTCCTGATGTAAAATAAAGGGAGAAGGGACAGGCAAGAGCTGAACCTGACACAACAGCATCCCCATCTCTCTTCAGGCATTCAAGTGTAGTGATGACAGTAATAATTAAAAAGGGGTTTCTGCGCCCATTATCTCAGGTATCTGTTTGTATGCAATTACATCTGGGCTTTGCAAGATGATGGCTCCTTGGGGAAGCAGAACAGCTGATACAGATGTTTTATTTGCAACTGCTCTACGCATCCGTTGCTGGCACTGGGAGACGTAGTCACCTCCTTCTCCAGAGGACTGTGGCTTTGGAGCACCTCTGAAATCTGCTGCTGAGGTTCTACTGAACATGCTGTTAGATTTTTTTGCACAACTAGTTCTGCAGCCATTTGCACTTGATGTCAATGGGAAGCCTCTGCTCAGGGGTGCTGGCAGAAGCTGGCTCCGATGTTTCATAAAATAACATCTCAGTCTTTTCAGCAGCTTGTCATTTTCCTGTTTTGTTTAATTCCTGTAACTGTCTTCATATGAAACCCTGAAGCTGCAATGTACATTTTGGTTTTCTGTTACAGTGCTTGTTTTTGTAGCGGGAAATGTAATCCTTCAAATGCTTCTGTTTAAGAGAATGCAAATCAGCTTGCCAGCACAATGCCTTGGGAACGCTTCTTTCATGCAAAACCCAGCTAGATAAATAAGGAGGGGGAAAAGGGATTGTTTGCCTCTATAAACAACAAAAATTAATTATGCTCAGTAAATGACAGGTTAAGATCAACATGTGAATCTTTCTCAATGTGGATGAAGTCTGCACTCCTGTCTCCGGGTTGCATCAAACGCCATGCACAGCCTGGCCGGTGCCACGGGACAAGGACAAGAGCTGGGACGTGTGGCTGCCCCGTAGAGCCACGGCAGGATGCAAAATACCTCTGTCCAAATCTGAAACGTCTCTGGATCACGTCTGCTCCATCCGGGAAACACCAGCCCATCGCCGACCCTGCCACAGGGCAGAAAAACAGGTTATTGTTTCCTGGTGCCCTCAGCACCCCAAGCTGCAGTAGGAAAAGGGACCCGAGTCTGAGTTCTGGTTCAATGCAGCCAACTGGAGAAAAGAGCCAAGTGCATTTGAAAGCTCATAGGGAGCAGAAAATATCCATGCTATACAGGCATTTCTCTGATGGTGATGTCCCAGTACTTGACAGCCAACAGCTGTGTGTATGCTTATATACGTCTTAAATTGTAAACTTGTCGCGAGGCATCTCTGCTGTCCCAGTTCCAGCCACGCACAGGCCGCTCAAGCGCAGGAGGGACAACCGAGGGCACGCAGAGCTCACACCGCTGTGCTCCTGCACAGCCAGGAAGGTTATGAAAATCAGAGAACGGGGAAAATCAAGGAATTACTGCCTCCTGCAACAGCATTTGTGGAGATCAGCTCTTCTTGTTTGTCCCCAGATAGGAAAAGTCACTCTGCCTCGTTCTCCCTCCTGCCACCCTGCCCTTGTAGGGGTTTGACAGTCAATTATTTCACATTTGCAAACCCATTTTCAAGCCTTTTTTGAAAGCAAGTGATAGAAGTGCAAATTCTTATTATTGCTCTTCAAGAGGTTTTTGCAAAGATGCTCGTTAATGAGCTTGCTTAATGAGCTTTCTTAAATCTATATTTATATCCTATATACAGCTGTATATAGATACAGCAATGCCTAAAATATGTATGGATTGCACACACATATGCCTAGGAAAACGAAGGCTGATTAACACACATCTTTTTCTGTTATTACGGTGCAAGTATTTATTCCTTTTTCCTTGGAAACTGGAGAGATAAAAGATCCATTCTGGAATAAAATAATTTTGTGCATATGCGCTAGATGGTTTTGTTTATGAGACCCAAGTATGTGAGTGTATGCGAGACAGATGGTGTGTCTGTTTGTGAAAGATATGATGCGTGGATGAATGTGTGTAAAAATACAGGTTTCTTAAGAGGTCTTTTTTTTAAAAAAAGAAAAGGAAAAGACAAAATAACAAATGTCTGCTTGGTACGTTATTTCACCGTGTCATGCTCTTTGTCAATATGACAGAGGAGTGTTCCTGCGGCAGGGAAAGCTGCCCCAGAAAGTGAAGGGTGCTGCCCTTGAGGTTTCGAGCTGGGCATCGTGAATTCTCTTCAAGTTTTCAAAGTCCTGGAAAGTTTTGATAAGCAAATGCTTGCTGGGCTCTGCTCCTCTATTGGCTGCTTCTTCGCCGCCAGATTTTGACACAAATAATCTGATTGAAAAATCAGGGAGGGGAACGGGGGCAAGAAAACAGAGAGAGAAAAAAGGAGAAGTATCTATTTCTGCAGACTGCGACTAAGTGAAAAAGTGGAAGAGGAGTCCAGAGAGGAGACAACGTCCTGCTCGTCTGGGGAGATTTCAAGGCGAATCCAGTAAAGCAAAGTCCCCCAAACAGGTGATTGATTTATTATTTTAAATGCTCCTCATTTCATTGTTTTTTTCTCTCATTTCTCTCGTGTGTTTTTCTAAGATTTTTCTTCTTTGCTTGTGTTTGCAAATACGTGACATATTCCACTGCCTAAGCCACTTGTCCTGAGGGTGCCTTTATGATAATAGTTCACTTAATTCAAATGAGTCAAGCCTTTAAAAATTATACACTATATGCTTCAGTCTCACCTGTGAAAATGGTAATAGCAGGACAAAATATAAAAGATGTGACGATGGTCTTGGGTACCTGCATCCCAACAAGCTCCTTGCAGCAGGAATAGTTTCTAGACGTCAACTTTTGTACTTAAACATTGAGGAGAGGGCATATGTTATTTTCCCTTTGAATTGCTCTTTTACCTTTAAATTCAGAAAGCAGCACCTCTGCTGACATCAGTTAATCTGTGCCGATTTTGCTAGATGATAATCCAGTCTCTTCTGTTGAGTTTTGCTTCAAATCTACCTTTTATCATTTTCCCATGCTTTTTAAGTACAGGCTGATCTAGTGTAACGATTTTTTGGTATATGGAATTAGCTATTTACAGACGCTCGAATACCACCACATGGATTCAATACATGAAGCATGAAAGCATCTATATTACACTTTAAGGGGATATAGAATTTGTCAGGTTGCTCTATATAACTCTATCCATGGAAACCTAAGGCAAAATTTGCTAGAGCCAGTGGCATTCCCAACATCACTCCCAGCTAAACGAGTTTCCTGAATAACAAATGCTGCGATTATATTCCGAACATTTTTTCTCTATACTACAGATGTACAAACATTTCCATTCCACTTCTTGGACAACATTTCCACCAGAATTTGCTGCCCCCACCATCACGTCGACTTCCCCCATCTTACCACAGCAATTAAAATTGTTCTGCTCATTTTTCCCCTAACAAAGTTGCATCCAAGTTACTTGCCCGATTTGATATCGCAAGGGTGGATGTGATCAATATTGTTGTAAAGAACTTGAATTCTTTGTGAATATTCTTTTATATTTAAAGAGTTAGGAGTCCATAAGACCTCTTATTTTATTTGGGCTCAAAATTACACACGCAGGTTGTGTTCTGGTTTGTGCTTTTTTCCTCAAAAATGCAGTGTTCTGAGAGACAAACTATTCTGTATTTTTGGAAGCTTCACCTTTACCAGAAAGAACAGGAAAAAAGCAATATTAAGATTTAAATATAAGTAATGGGAAGGAAATAAGCCTCTTTTAGTCTAAAACTTCCTGCACTCATCAGCTTATACGAAGACATATCCCAATTGCAAGTTAAAATTATGTCTCTCCACTGAGTGTAGTGTGAAAAGGGGTTTCATCTCTACAATTAACCTGGTCAATTTGAAAACAGGATGATGTGCTTTTAGAGGAAAATGAAAGCTTAAGAATGGAACTTACTCTACAAATTGTGTTCCTGATCCAGCGTAGCACAATCCTGCAAGCACCTGTTCCCAAATACGGTGTTTGGTGTTATAAATCCTCTCAGTGAAGGAACCAGAGACAACAGCTCCACAATCTACTTCAGTGAGAATACGAATTTCTTCTAAATTGTATCAAAGGGCCCAATGCTGTGTTTCTGGGTACCGTGAGCTGCTATGCAGTTAAGTGGGAGTTAGGGCTTCACAAGGAACACAAGATCAAGTAAAATTAGGATTCTGAAGTCAGAAACAACCCCCTAAAAAAGGAAAACAAACAAGGCAAACACAAACAAAAAAGACGTAACAAAACAATGCCAACTTTTAATTTGGTTCTCGCACAGTCTTCAGCGCTTCAGTTTTACATGTCATTCTCTGCAAAATCACCAGAGAGCATCACTGAGGATAAAGGACCTTGGAACACAGGAGGTGCTGAGTCGCCTTTCAGATGTGACTGGGGACTTTATAACTGGTAGCAGAAGCCCTTCTATGGTACTTCAGATTAGGTACCTAAAATAATGAAGTAGGTATTTTTTCCCTTGGGTCCTTTCACTGTCTTTTCCTCATGGCAGATTACTACAACAGTATTGTACAGCTACATGAATGGCAAACAAATAAGAAGGTCAATTCTAACCAGCTCCTGATTTTATATTCTACACAGCACTTGGGTTTTGGGTCTCACTCCTGCCCAGGCAATGAACTCCCTTGTGCACTTGCCAGTCAAGGCAGAAATTGCTGCCGCAGGGGCCGGCAAGAACAGACTCCATAGAAATAAAGCTTAACTTTTAGCAAAAGGTTGAGGCTAAATTCTGTTGGAAGCTTCAATGACTTTAAGATGTAACAGGGTCTGTTGTCCACAGCAGTACTGTCCCTGTGAAATATGGTTAACCATTAGTAGCTTGCTACTGATAATCTTGAGTTTCGAGGGGAGATGATAGTATATTCTCTCTCACAATCTGTGCTTCTAGCTTTCCTCTAACCCCGTTGTGTGAATCACATAGACAGTCCAATGCAGTTGTTAATTAACTCCGCTTTGGGCTCCCAGTTCCTGTTTTCTCTGTAAAATGGTGTGGGGGAAGGTAACTTCCCTTCTGTAACGTTCAGCAGTGCATTAAAGATCACTGTGCTCAGCAAAGGCTCTTATCAGCAGTCAAGATACTGGACCAAATTTGACCTTCACATATGCTGCAGCAAACACATCCCAAAAAATCCCATTGATTCATGCGCGTCAACTGCCATCAGAAAAGAGGGGCTGTACTTCATGCCTTCAGGTACTTTGCATATTGGTACTGCCGTAAAACACTGCAAGAGTGCTTATGGCACCTGTCACCAATCCCCTGATGTACCTGGGTAAGTGTATGGCAATGCCTTGGGGTCCTTGAGCTGGTGGCAGAGAGGCTGTTCCAGCCAGCACTGCTGGGCACAGGCTTCACCCACTGCCACAGCCTCGTCCTTCACTGTGTAGGCAGCCCAGGGCAATTAACTAGTTAATTGAGGCAGAGAAATCCCACATCTAAAGCTTGCTGGTATCAATACCCTCCATTGTGGACGCAATCCTGCCCCACCACATGGGAAAATCCCTTCGGCACAAGTGGAAGTTCCACGTATAAAGGGTTTGTGGCAGGACTTTAGCTTGGGGTGCGTCTACATTGCAGAGTTTTGCTCCGTGCACAGATAGCCCAAGTGGGACTGATTGAGAGCTGTGAGACCCCCTGAGGGTCTGCTGGGGTGTGAGGGGCACAGGCTGAGCACATTGCTGGAAGAGTTATCCCCATCGCATCCCTGAGCCGGCGGTACTTCTGTGCACGCAGCCTTTTCCCAGGCAAAGATGCACTGTACAATACTTAGAAAGAACCTCATTAGTAGTTACAGAAGAGTAAATACAACAACGTGCTTCAACGTCGCTTCTCTCGAGGGCATACTCATGGTTCATTCTCAGTACTGTTTTGCCCTCTAAAATTAAACCACCAAATCTACTCTTGGCCTCTGTTTTCTCTTATTCATCTCAAGTTACATGCAAATTTCTCAGGAAAATGATGAAGACAAACAGGTGAGTCATTTCAGGAGAAAAAATGGCTAGAGACGCTGAGAGTTATCCCTGAAGTCATAGGAGAAACAGTGGGAATCCTGGATTTAAAAGCCAGCTATCACTGCATTTCCAAAGGCAGCTGAAATGGTGAGCACCCAGTTCTCACCAACAACCGTGGGCTGGGCGATCCACCTCTGCAAATCTGGCCCTTGGATGCTTAAACGAAACACCACTGGGCCATCGGGTTGTGTTTGTCATATAGGGGGAATGTGGGCACTTCTGAACCCCAAGGAGCAAATCTTTTCCATCCCTGGCTGCTTGGGATTCCAGGAGCCCACACTGCTCTGTCCTGACTTACACAGACATTGCAGGTCAGTCCTAATTAACAGAAGCAACTTGGATTTCTTTTTCTTTTTTTTAGTAAAAAGTACGCTACACTTCAGCTGCTCTTGGGGGAAAAAACACCCTGAACAATACTACACTTTCCCAGAGAGCCAGGATTCACTGCTGATTTTTCATATGAAATATAGCAAGATTTGCTTTTAGTGCTACTATCCTGAACAATTGCAAGGGAAAATGCAAATACATATGCAAATAACATGCCAGCTGATGTTGCCATACGCAGCATCCAGCCTGTTGTCATTCTGCTTACACAAGAACAGTTACTGGCCACGGGGAGCAAGCACAGGGCGGGCTGGCTTCTGGGTAGTAAAGATAACAGATGCATTGCAAGAGAATTTTGTATGATTAAATTTCAGCATTTGATGTTTGTTTCTAACCCGTCGTTTCAACGGTCTGTGATATTTGATTCAGATCCAAAAGGTAACCTGTCTCACCCAACGCTGCTGCTCCGCCTCTGGTTGACTGTTGTTTGTCAGCCAGAATTACAAAATACTCAAGCTATGGCTAACAAGAATGAAACCCAGCACACATCATGGCTGTGGGGATTTTCCACTGCATCTCTCCTATTATTAGATGTTGTTTCTGTCATTATTATTTGTGTAGCAATTTCACTCCCTGGTCTTCAACTGGGTGAAGGGACTTTTCAGATGAACTCCCCATCTCCCAAGTAGAAGGGTTTTAATTCTCATCGCTGCTGCAAACAGAGCTGATGTGCTGGGGAAACAAATGATAAATTACCCCCAAAACCACAGGGTTTGACCTGCTATTTTTCTGTGTTTCTGCCCGGACAGTGAATGGAAAATGCCACGTTCCTTTCTGGTGAAGAGCAAAAAGGCTCATTCCTATCATCAACACCGCTTTGTGGAAGATGACCTGCCTATCCTCACATGGGACCCAATCACCTCTCCCTTCACTGGTGAGTCAATCCAGCCGTGGGGCTTGTAAGAATACACCCGAGCAAATTAATAATTGAGCAGGATGAGTGAGCTGAAGAGCAACTAAGGGCTTCCACATAGTGATGTCAGTCTGAGGACAGGCTGGTCCCTCACTTGTGCCCTCTTTCTTTAGGCCAAATCCACACTGTTTCACTGAAACCAAATTTAGATCCTCCCTTTGTTTCCTGCGGGGGAGACTGGAGATGTAAGATTGTTGTGTAGAGCTGGTCATTTTGGGGAAAGACAGCCAACTTCAGGCAACTAACAATTAGGAAAAGAGCTTGCACTTGGTTGCTGGTGTCCTACAAACTCACAGCTTCGCCACCTCAATCTCCAGCTTGCTCTTTTCATTGTTCTCATTCTCTCTGGACCTACATCCTCTCACCTCAGTGTGTTACCACCTCTTCCTGATAATTTGCAAGAAGGTCACAGCTAGAGTGAGAAAGTGCTAGTGATACCTGAACACTGATTGTGGAAGGAGTCCCAGATGATGTACACTATATTAACATCAACCAACACTGCTTCTGCCTGTTCCCGCTGCCTTCCCTCTGCTCCTGTTCCTGCTCTCCCACAGCCACCCCTGTATTGCCAGGCCAAGGCAATTACCTTAGTAATTCAAATTTTCTTTATTCAAATCTAGGATCAGCTTACCCTTATCAGTTCTAGCCCTGGCTGTCAAATTGGAGTCCAACCCTATGATAAGTTTGATTAAAAAGAAAGGAGGTGACATTTTAATTTCAATTCCTGCCACCATCCTATGGCTGTTTGTTGTGTCTCTCTCACTTCCAATAAGTGCTGGTTGATGTCTTTAAGGGCTGGGACAAGCATGGAGAAATGGGAGTGTGGGCAGGATGAGACCAGGATCTGTGGTCACCTTTGCAACTGTGTAAGCAGTTACCTCCTCTCTCTGCTTCCCTGCTTGGCTGTCCATAAATTCAGGTTAACAATACCAAACTCTCTTAGAACAGGGGTGGGGAGGTTAATAAGTTAGTGATTATTAGTTACCCACACAAATGGAAATGGTTCTAAATAGGGAAGTGATTGTTACAGACATGTGGTCTTCTAGGGTTAATTTTCTTTAACTATGTAGGGTATCAACTGTCCTATCATTTCTTCCTGCCTCCCTCTACCTTGCCTATCTCATCCTGCTTGGAATTTCCCTTTGTCAGCAATGAACAGACCTTGATTGCTGTGCTGATTGCACCACTCTGCACTTATTCAGAGAATTCAGCATGGGCTCATGTATCTGAGCATGAATTCATACATAAGTACAAACCCCACCTTAATAGACTCTCCTCTTAACAGCTAAATTAAACTAACTGTGACACCACTGTGTGATTACAGCCACAGGAGACAAGACACCAGAGAACATCAAGAAACGGGACCTAGAATGCATAGTTCCAAAACAAGAAAAGGACCCACCTGAACTGAAAGAAGAAAGCGTCCCTGTCCAGTACCTCAGCAGGATGCCAGCAGGGCCTTCAGCTCAAGGTCTGCTACCCAAGACCACACTTGCAAAAGATGTTAGGGCTGAGCTGGCTTATGGAGCCCCCACAACTGGGTCCAGATTAAGTAAATGGCAGCTCTTATTTTGACAGCAACAGTCAAACTCATCCCAGGCAGAGCTCATCAAGAGTATTCTGTATCTCCTTTTTCAATTCTGGTCTAGAGCAGCATCTCCCTGAAGAAAGACACTGTGATTCCCAATGAGCAAGCATCCAAATCTCAAGGGCTAATGCAGCTTTGTGCTATATGGGTCAAGGCAGGTGTCCACATGATAACTTGTTCAACTACCACACGAAGCAGGGCTAGTAGGTGGGGTAATATTCCCTTAGCATTCCCTCTCCCATAAAACTTCCTCATATTGAAATCAGTCATAATAGGAATTTTGTAGGGGGGTCAGGATTTGAATCAAAGGAGGAGTTACCAGCTGCAACTCCCAAGGTCAGGCCAGACATTAAATGGGGGAAATGGTACCTGGGGAACTTTTTTACTGGTGCCCAGCTGCAGGCAATGGCATGACACTCACTTCTCCCTCTCCTTTGCAAACTCAGAGATGGCCATCCCAGGTCTGCAAATCAAAGACTGCACTAACTCGACAAGCACCCCTTCCTTCTACAAAACCGGCTTTTCTTGGGAGGCTTTCCATTTGCCATACAGCTACCGGCAGATGTCTTCCAGCATGCAGTCAGCCCTGCTGGAGCACCCAGTGAGCCTGTACGGAAGCCACCTCCTGCCAAGCACGGAACCTCCTCTGGATTACAGCATGCATTTCTCCTCGGACATGGAGACCTACCACTGCGTGAAGTGCAATAAGGTGTGTGTTGGACGAGAACCTCAGGGACGGGCTGCAGTGATTTTCATTGCATATGTCAGTGTTTCACTGGGTTACACCACAGCTCAAAATGGGTACCTACTTGCTCTCCTGATTAGGGGACAAGGGCACTAGGAATGACACAGTTCACATGGCCCACAAGAGGGAAAAAATCAAATGAAGAGAAGGAATTGAAAACAGAGGTAGAGACACAGCTACCTCATCTCAAAAAAAGAAAAATCACTGGCATTTTGTTTTGCAGGTATTCTCCACTCCCCATGGACTGGAGGTCCATGTCCGCAGGTCTCATAGTGGGACCCGGCCCTTTGCTTGTGAAGTATGTGGCAAAACCTTTGGACACGCTGTAAGCCTGGAGCAGCACACCAATATTCACTCCCAGGTGGGTAGCGTGTTTCCAGAAAACCAGCTCTCCAGAGCTCCCGAGTGCTCGGACCTTAGCTGTTGCTTATTCAGTTATCAAACAAGTGACATTTCCTAGGTTACAAACATGGTGGCTTTCCTGGAGCACCCAATGACAACGATAGGAGCTCTGAAGGCCATAGATCACAGATACTGGTCTCACAAATCTCAGACTGCCCTTCAGAATTCCTTGGGTGGGCAGGGAGAATCATTCTGCTGGTTCTTCTGTGCCTCGCCTCCTCCTGAA
Organism: Patagioenas fasciata; assembly: GCF_037038585.1. Lineage (NCBI taxonomy): Eukaryota > Metazoa > Chordata > Aves > Columbiformes > Columbidae > Patagioenas > Patagioenas fasciata. The sequence continues at coordinate 8,211,968 of NC_092539.1, forward strand.
GGGCACAGGAGTGTGGATCACAAGATGCAATTCATTTCCATAAGTAATTCTCCCTGCATTCTCTTTGTACTGCACCTAGCGCATCAGTCCATGAGCTGAGGAGATTTGCTTATCAAATCTACTATTCTTGAAGGCTTAACACTCCTCAAGCTCTGTCACATGTCTTGCAGCCACAAGCACCCCATGATTTTCTTTCCCTAACAGGAAAGAAGCTTTGAGTGCAAGATGTGTGGGAAGACATTCAAACGTTCCTCCACCCTCTCCACTCATCTATTGATCCATTCGGACACGCGGCCCTATCCCTGCCAATACTGCGGGAAGCGCTTCCACCAGAAGTCAGATATGAAGAAACACACTTACATCCACACTGGTAAGAAACAAAATACTCCCGATAAGAAAATGCAAATTAGAGTCCGTCATGTTGATACACGCAGCCCCCACACAGAGAGAGGCTGGACCAGGGATGTGTCCAGAGGCACTGGAAAGTCATTCTTCCCTGTTTGGTAAGACAGCAGAAGGTCTAAGCATCACTGAGATGTATCCTCTGTATCACAAGGAGGGGGTTATTGACCAGCCTCCAGTGCGTGTGATGGTTGTAGCCAGCCCTGGATGCAGACAGGGCATGGACCACCCATCTGGAGAGGCCTGTCTGGCTCCTCTCACCCTCTGGTGCTGGAGCAGAGCAGCATCAGAACAGCTGGGCCGGCAGCACCCTGATGTCCAAGCATAGGCAGTCAGGTCTGAGTCTCCTAAGTGGCATTTCTACCTCCCTTCTCTCATCTCTTAACTATTTCTTACCATTTTCTCTGCCCTGCAGGGGAGAAGCCCCACAAATGCCAGGTATGCGGCAAAGCCTTCAGCCAGAGCTCCAACCTCATCACCCACAGCCGCAAGCACACCGGCTTCAAGCCCTTCAGCTGTGAGCTCTGTGCCAAGGGCTTTCAGCGCAAGGTGGATCTACGGAGACACCGTGAGACCCAACACAGTCTCAAGTGAGGGACAGCCCCAGGTCTCTGCTGGAGCTCCCGCTGCCAGTGCATGCACCAGGGAAGATGACTCCAACACCTCCATCCAGCGTTGGGCTGCCCAGCTCATAAAGCTTCCTATGTTCCCTTGGGCACTCCAGGGCCTTACACATCCCAGTAGGTGACACAGAAACATGTGGGAGCTCTCACTTTCCAACTAAAATAGGCACCAGCCCAGATATAACATCACCTGCTCAAGTGCAAATCCAGAGGAATTCCTCTAATGTCACTATTACTCTTGTTTTACACCCTGTGCAGAATGCGGTTCAGACTTACCAGCAGTGAGGTAGAAACTCCTGGACTAGTGGCAGCAAAAATCTGTGCCCAGCTAGTGCTGTAACCGTGTTCTGCTTTGATAGTTAGGAAGATAAGACTAGGGCATGCAAATAGATTGCCTTCAGTGAGCTGTGTGCAACCTGAACAGGGCTGCTGCAGAGACTTGCCCAGGTCATAAATTCTGGCAACAGCCACCTAAAGTAATTTTCTTTTAGCGGAGCATTTACTGTGATCAAATGACAAGTTAACTGTGTTGTATTTTTAGCTGGGAGTGGGAGGTAAATACTGAGAAAACAGCTCCTATCCCTGATAACAGGGGTCTCTAAATGCATTCCTCATACACGCCGCACTGCAAAGATCCCTGGGTTAGCAGCAACCAGGCGAGCTCCAGGAAGAGCCGTGCCGCAGAGCTGGGCATAACCTAATAAACCCCATGTCTCAGTGCCATGCGCGAGAGACTGGCTGTTCTTGGAATCCAGGCTGGTATGTCCCACAATATTTCACTGCATGCTGGACATACTGGCTTAGAGCTGTCCTGGGCAATCCCGTGTCACTGCATGGTCAGGAATGGCCCTTGGATATCAATGTCAAGGGCCAGAGTTCTGCTTTCCAGCCACTCTCTTAAAGGAAGAGGTGACCTGGCCTGTACACATTGGCATAATATCCAAGTACCTTGCAAATATTATACAAACAGAGCAGCAGCATTTCCTCCTTCCAGGTCTAGGGGTTGAAGCAAAGCACTAGAACAAGTAAAAAGCCAGTTCCCCTCCAAGCTCTGCTGCCTTCTCACTGCACAACCTTCAGCAAGTCACTGCACTGGACTTTTCTTCCTCCACCTCTCATGATGATGTGGAGTCATTCACTCAGGTTTGTAGAGCCCCTTGAGTTCTTAACAGGAAGGACAAAGTATTATTATAGCATTAAAAAAAGACAAGTGCTTTCAGTTAAGCAGGGCATTGCAGCAGCACACAGCCCCCTCCATACCCACATCCCTGAACACGTGGCCTCAGACAATGACACTGGCAGAAAGTAGCCTGGAGAATGGGCTCTGGCACAAACCATTTCACTCCAAATGCTTCTGAAGGAAGGCTGTCATCATGGCGGGGGGAAGTCCAAATGGAAAATTCATTTACTGCCAAGAGAAAAAGAGGTCTGTTCCTACCCTCAGTTACACTGCCATAAATCCAAAGCCATTCTCCTGATGGAGAACTAGAATGCACTCACCCCTGTTTTATGCTGTGCTTAGCTGTCAGTCATTAACATGCACTCTGGAAGCTCCAAAGAGAGTTTGTACTCCTGGCTTTATTTGTACACTGTAAATACGTATTTATACTTATTCTAATGTATATTTTTATTGCACTACACCAGACAGTAACAAGATGTACAGGCCTGCTGGGTTTTATCTGGTAAATCTGTTCCCTCTCAGTAACTGGGCTAACGCAGTTTGTTTCATGTTAAAAACATCCGTTTCAAGAAAGGCTCTTGCGTGGTTCTGGAGATACAGGCAGTGGGGATAGAGGGGAAAAGGAGGAGGGAGAGAGTACAGCATTGCCCCATACAGTTCAAATGGAAATAAAGATGGAAATTCACACACAGGACAGGGCTCCTAAACTTAGGCATGAAATAGTAAATAAAACTCTGAGTCATGCCAGAGCCTGGTCAGGGCAAGGATTCCAGTGGATATGTTTAACCTGTTGTGGCCATGACACCAGGCACACATACGCATGTGTGAACACTCTCACACATGCACAAGTTTTACTCAAGGTAAGGTCATATCAGCTTACTAAAGCTGCTGCCAGAAATGCAAACTGTTTGTTATTCCCCTTGTCCTCCACAAATCTGCAAACAGAAGTATTTAAAGAGCATGTCAGCATCTGAACTGCCCAGGAGCTAATACCCTCCAGCCCCAAAACACGCGGACACACCAGCACAGGCTTCCCCGCTGTGTCCTGGGCTCAGCAGGTGTGCCTGGCTCCTCCGGAGCTCCCCGGTTTGGGGGAGTTCTGGAGGGAAGTGCTGGCACAGGCTGATCAGCAGGACTGCCTGTAAAACCACTCGTAAAAACAAATCAGCTGGTTCTTCTGAGCCTGCTGAACAAGGGCTACTGTATCCATTAGATTTCCATTCCTATCTTTGATTTCCATGGCATGTGGGAGGTACAACCTTCGACAGGCAGCTGAGGTCTTCTGTCCTAAAGCTGTGCTTCTACAGCTGGCTTCTCCCTCCTAACAAAGCACAGATCACCCCAGCCCTGGCTTTTGTTTCCCCAGGACTCTAGGGCAGGCAGCTGCTTTCACCATTATTGCTTAGTGAAGAGCAGTTATACCAGATGAGACAGTGTCAGCCTTACCACTTTATTTGTGAGGAGTCTGGTGAGCACATCCCCAGGAGATGCAAGGATGGGTTTAGATGTATAGGCAGCAAGCAGAGAAATACACTGGGACAACATCAGGCAGCGTGCTGCTGCAGAGCCATGCTCAGAAAAACACATCTGTGGGCAAAACAGCCCAGGGCCCCCATCTGACCCACTCCCCCAGGCACTGGGATCCTATCTGCAGAACCATGGGCTGTGGATGGACGCCAGCTGGCAGGGACACTGTGAGATGGTACAGCCAGAGTCAGGAGGTGACCCAAGAAGGGAGGAAGAGGAGAGAGAATTAACTTGCAGAGTTTTCCACAAAGGCACTACAGTTTCTTTCTCTAGACACCCAGGTACCACCACCTGCCTCCTTTCTCCCCAAGCCCCATCCTTCCTTTATGTACATGGATGTCAGCAGCCTAGAGGAAAACCTCTGCCCTGAGAAGTGCTCTGAAAACAACCCCTTTGCCACTATTTCCCCTTGCAAAAAAAAAAAAAAAAAAATATTCTGGTCAGTCAATCAAGGAAACAGATAACAAAAGGCAAAATCTCAACTAATCTTTGTGGCTGAAGAAAGAGCTGATTGTTTTTACCTTCGTCTGAGCCCGCCCTGTATCCTGTACTTCCCCAGTCCTCTTTATGCCTGCTTCCCTTTACTGCCAGGGGAAAAAAAATCCTGGTCTTTGGGCTGTTTTGTTTAGCAAATGAGGGACATGCAAAGCAACAACCCTGTGCATCTGTCAGGAGGAGAGAGGTGCCTCTGTGCCTCCCAGACAGCCTGCAGGCGCTGAGAGCAGCGGCACAGAAACACTATGATCAAGGGTGGGTTTAAGTTTGAACATGGGATGCATCTTTCTCTTCCTAAAGAAGACAGAGCCACAGGACACCTGGAGGAAGCAAGGTGTGATCCCAGCTAGAGCTTATATTCAGGTTGTATTAACTTCCATGGAGTGGAATCCTAGAGAAGGCAAAAACCTGAAGTTTTCATGTTGTGGTTAGGGAAGTCCTAAAAGGAACTGAGAGGAAGGACAGGGAAGAATTTGGCTGCAGTTGGGTACAGGTTGGATTGGAAAAAAATACATGCTAAGTCCAGTTGCTTTCCACCCAAGACTTCGCAAGAAAGCGTTTTCAGTGCAAAACAAAAGATAAGGGCAGAGTCCCTTGTCCTCACAGCAGGTCATTCCCCCCAGGGCCACGCTGTTGTAGGTGATAGGGACACAGCATCAGGTTAGTCCTAGACCTCTTGCACAATTCCTGACCTACCATCTTCCAGCTAACATTCACCATGGACACACACTGATCTCAAGGCTGCAGCCTCGACCTGAGGCGTGAGATCTGCCACATGTTTCCTGCACGACCTCGAGCAAGGCACGAGTGCTGGATTTCTGAAGTTGTTCAGCACACTATGAAGCTCACAGAAAGCTTCACCCCATCTGTGAGAAGAGGATAATAATTCCCCCTCTCCCCTTCATTTCACTTGTTTATTTCAACAGTAAGATAGCCAGGAATGGGACTGCTCCTCCTTATCTTCTATATACAGCACCTTACACAATGGAGCCTTGATCTCAGCTGGAACGCCTAAGTGCTACTGCAATACTAATAAAGGTGATAGAAACTTTATTCACCAAAGCAACCCAATTCTGTAACTGGCTTAGAAAAAAAACCCTCCAGCGAGAACTCCACGTTAAAACAATTAAATGAGTGGAGAAACAGGGTAAGCAGAAACACAGAGAGGATAAAAATGAGCAGCATTTCCACTGGTGAATAATATTCCAAGGGGGGAGACAGGGCTGGATATGGATGCTACAAACAACCCACTTGACACCCACATTTTAAAGGTGCTGTGTCAACACAAGCGTTTTTCAATCTGGTCCTTAGGCTGCTCTGACCTGCTGGCCCCAGGGTGATCTGTGTTCACCGTACCAGGCGGCAAGAAAGGGAGCGAGGAGTCCCTGAGAATGGGGAAATCTGAGGCTGGGGAGGAGCTGAGCTTGCACTGGCCTCAGCTTTGGTCTGATAAGTTTATCAAGCACTGCCGGCTGCTAACTGTCAGCCGGCGAACAGGGCCTGTTAGGGAGGAGGAACAGCTCCCAGGGCAAGATAGGACAGCCCAGGCCTTATCAGAGCGCTTGAGCCAAAGAGGGAACTGGAGAGCGGGCACTTTCCAACCACTTCATCTGAACAACAGACAGATTGGCAGGAAAGGGCTGTCAGCCCTTCGCTCCTGCTGCCCAGCCATCAGCAGGGAGCCCCCATCCATGCAGACAACCCTGGTAAGTGCAGCGTGAGAGCCGCAAATGTGAACATAGGGTCCTGAGGGAATGCACAGGGTAGGTTTTCTTGGGGGCATTGCCCAGTGCGGAGAGTCAGATTTACAGCGAACAGTTCAGGTGCTTACTGAGCAAGCTGCTCCTGTTCAGTGCCCAGAGCAGCAGCGCTCCCCCCTGCTGCCTTCTCTAGGTTTGGGAGGGGAACCTTGCATTTCAAAATAAATCTAGTCACTAAGTTTTGGTGTACAGCAAAGTGCTTTGTTTTCCCTCTACCGTTTCTGCAAAATAGTAAGAAAACCTAAGCGAATAGAAGAGGAAAAACCTGACCATTCCCATCTGAGCTGCAGAAGTGTGGCCAGCAAATACCCCTCCATGCTGATTGCCAGGGCAGCAACAACCATATCAATGTAGCTGAAGGCCATAGCAGAGAGACTCTCCGACATTTGTGCAAGGTCCCTGTGTGTGTACCTCAGCCATGACAAGGAGGGTAAAAAGATTCCCTCCTGGCACGTCCTCTGCTCATTTTCCCTGCTGAGGACATGCTGTGCAAGGTAGAACCAGCATCAGATCAGCAGCTTCAACATACTAGCGCTAGACCATACAGACAGCTGTCATTCTGCATCTGGCTCACCTTCGGGTCTCTGGCTGGGTTCAAGGTGGTGACTTGGGTCCTGCCCACACCAGGGGATTTTAGAGAACTGGCCCCAGTGCAAGCCCTGACCCTTTACTGGGAGGACAGGATCACACTTGGCTGCCTGGGTGCAAGTGCTGTCCCAAGCCCTCCATGGGCTATAAGGCAGGAAACCTGCAGCACCAGTGAAGGCCAGGATGTCTCCTATGTGAGCTAGGCACTCAACGGTTCCCTTTCTGGCAAGTAACATATCTAGGGAGGGCTTTACCTCCTCTTAAAGCACATATCTAAACCAGGACAGAAGTCATGCCTTCAACACACCTCCTTCTCTCCCTGGGGAGCCCGGTATCTGCAGGCATCTAAAGTTACATGAGATGAGTCATATGGTTTCTGCACTATTCTCTGGCCAAATTTCTCACAGCTGTTTCTGCTCCAGACCGTAATCTGCTCTTCTCCAGGCCGCTAACAACCTTTAAGCTGTTTAATTCCTCTGTGCATCAGGGACTCCTAAGCAAGTTGTGAGTACAACAGCCACATTCAGCACTGGCCAACACAACTCTAAGGCTCAAGGCTTCCTCATGAAAATGAGTTCGAAAACCCTACCCCATTGATTCTGCCTTCCTTTTGAATAATTTTAAAGCAATGGGGCTTTATCTTATATACCAGACCCTTCTATATTAGGACCTCTGGTGGGATTTTTGGCAGTGGTCAAGTCCGCTGGTTTCTTCTCTTTATAAAGTAGAAGTTATCTCTTGTCTCAGTTGGGGAAGGGGAAGTCAGAGATGATGGAACATTCCTGTTCTTGAAAGGGCCCCATCCTGGGAGTGTGGACATGGTGAACCAGTGTGTCAGTCAGACATCTCTGCCTCAGCTCCTTATTTAGACCCAGCCTGTAGTAGCTTGACTGTAAATCAGTCAGACCCAAAGGACACCCAGATGTGACAGCACCTGGAAAAGAGTCCAGAAACCAAAGCTGCACTTTCTGATTTCATAGTGTCATGGAGAACACTAAATGAGTCTCAAAATTCAAAGAAGGATTGTATTCCTGGCTTTGCCATTCTCAGCTGATCTAAGCCAGTCACTATCCCTCTCTATGTCCCAGGTTTCCCATCTGCAAAAGCATTTTAGTTTCCAGCTCTTATTTTGATCATTGGGCAAAATCCAGACCCATTGTGATGAAAACAGCTGCATAAGTTGCACCAGTGGACTTTGGTGTATCCTCTCCAAATAAACATGCACACAAATGCCTTGGAGCCCTGACACATTTTTCTTCACACCACACCTTACTACTGTATGTCTGGAAGCAACCACTATGTAACATGACCTATTTCAAGCCAAATCCCTGTTTTCTTAACTACGTGTTCCCACTGAAGCAGGCACAGCATGCAACAGTCTGCAGGATTCAGCCCCTTGTCTGCAGGTGCTCTCACAGCATCATCATAAATTCTGCAGGAGATACAACACAAACCTTGTGGTTGACAGGATCACTAATTTATATTTCTGGGGCACCACCTCCTCAGCCCCACTTCCTCAATCCCAAAGTCTCCAGCAATCTTAGCTCGGAAGGGAATGTGACTCAGGCCTCCAACCGAAGGGCTGTCATCTGCAAACCCTGACGACTGGATGTGGCCGTGGTTTTATCACCGGCCACCAGCTGCCTCTAGAGCTCTTGCCTCCTCCCCAATGATTCAGCAAATCTTCTTCCAGCAGAAAAACAAGCGCACAAGTGAACAAATCACAATGTCAGATTACAAAGATGAGCGGGGAAAAACCGCGGCTCGAAGGAGGGAGATAAAAGCTGGCGAAGTTGCACGAGCCAAGGGTGAAAGGCCTGGCAAAGATGTGTTTTTTGGAGCGGGGCAATAATAGTGGGAAAAATAGGGTTGTAATTTGGATTCTTTATACTGTGGAACATTGGTAACAATAAAAGGAACACGACATGGAAGGAAATGAAGCATATTCTGCCCTCTGCTACCTGGGCATTGAACATGGCTAATACGGTTTTTTACTGGTATAGCTGAAAGCTGAATAGTCCATCCTGCTTTACACTGGAACAAAACTCCACCAAGCAAACTATTTTCAGAAGGACTTTTGGCTCTCCATAAGCAAGATCTTCAATAATTCAGAAGCCCATTATCAGACACTTTGAACATCACTCACCCTGAAATAAAAAAGCTCTTGAAACCATCTGGTATCCAAGGCATGGCAGAGGGCAGTTAGAAATAATGGTTTAACTTCTGACATTCTGGACCACTGTATGAGATTTATATATTACAGCCCTTCTCCATAAACTTTTTTCCCTGCTGTAACCACTCCTGAGGTGCAACATGTTTATCAGCTTAACAACTAATGGCACACAGTCTATAGAATAGAAAGTAAAGAAGAAACTTGAGCCAGACCTTAGCTAGGAGGTGCAGTATTTCCCCCATGGTATTCAGTCCAAACATTCCCATCAGAGCCCATGGCACACTGGTGGAATCTCTCAGCCCAGTGGGTCCTCTGGGGTCTATGAGACAGACACACAGCTTTCCACTAGATTAAACGCAACATAAAAACCAAGCACAGAAGGAAAAGGAGCTCAGGAGTTGTGTGTACAGGTATTGCGGATGGATAAACTGAAACTGATTTGGTCTCATATCGCATTTACACTCCAACTGATTAACCTTGCCAACCGGCACAGAGATCAGTAACACTAAAACACAACTAAGCAGGACTAACTTACCCCGTTACGGGTTTGTACATGCTCTGTGAATATTTCAGTATTCACCCCACCAACAACTTCCAGCTCACAAAACCTCCTTGTCCCTCTCTGAGGGCTCCCAGGGGGAGCAGGGTTTGGGTACATGTACCCACAGTGCCTCCCGCTCTTCCCTAGGAAACACAAAAGATGCAACCACAGCACCAGCCAGACAACCTACCCTCAAGCTCACCCAGGGAATTAATGCTGCATAAACCATGTGTAAGTAATGCCAGGGCTGTCTGCTTTTAAAGCATTTCCCTCTGTAGTGCTGTCACCTGTTCTCACAGGTTTGGGGGATCCCTCTCAAGTGTAACAATAATCAGGTGTGTTCGTAGACCTCCAGTGGCAGAGCCAAGGGGATTACAGTTTATAAACTGAAAATGCGGTACTGCTGCACCCTACAGGCTGAAAACAGCGATAGGTAGTTCTTTTGGTTAAAATCACACTCTCTAAGCCAGGCTCAGCACTTTTGGGTGGCTGGCTCATGGCTCCTGGGTATTTGAGGCTGGAGGTTCTGATTCAGCCCTGTCCTGGAGTTCCCACGAAATGAACAGACCCACGGCCCATCCTGCGGCTGTAACACCAACACGTGAACACGCACACGTACAAATACAGATGTGTCACCAACCCTGACTCCGGGACTCTGTGTGGGGAGGAGGTTCAGCTGTGCAGGATCCATCCCCAACACCCTGGCTGCTGAGCGTGGGGACACCCAGGAAAGGGGAGCGCAGGGGTGGGGTGAGGCTGGTTTCATGGGGTGGAGATGGGATGGAAACCTTCACCTGTTTAAGCTGCTGCCCTGTTCTGTTTTATCCCTCCTGATTTGGTTACACCAGAGGCAGGCACGCTTGAGAAACTGTCTGGACAGCAGAAACCTCAGCAGAAGTCCACTTAAGGAAAGGACCTGGTGATCTGGCGATGATGTCTGCATCCCCAGCGCAGCGTGGGGTGCGGTGAGCCCCGCTTTCTGCAGCTTCCAGCAGCTGGAGCTGAGGGAGAGTGCACAAGAGTTGATGCAAAATGTTCCTGTGACTGCACTCACCGGACCTGTTCTATCCTGCGTCCAGTTGATTTTGCCAGAAGAATAATCTGTCAGATCTCCCACAAGAAACATCTTCTGTTTTCTCACTGTTGGCCTTCATCTGCACTTGAAAATAAAGTCTCAACTGCATTTCCATCTTGCCTCATCCCTGTGCCCTGCTGAGCTGCAGAAACTACAGCAGAGCAAATGCAGAGGGTGAAACCTTTTGTGCAACAAATGCATTTCATAGAAATCAGTAGCCAGCTGCCTGGGGGTTTTCTGTCAGACAGTAGAGGGGATCTCTGTCACTGTGCAGCTGGGTGTAGCCTTGCAGGGAGGTTTAATTTAAATTTTATTTCTTCAGTGGTATCACAGGGGTATTTTATGGTACTGGTACGTGATTCCAAACCCCATAGGGAGTTGGGGCCAGAGGTAAAGCAACCCGCTGCTCACATGGCTGAGTCCCTTCTGTTCCAAAATCTGGAGCACAAACTTCTATTCTCACGTGTTTCCATGAAGTCCCCAAGTCACAGTCAGAAAGCATATCTAATGCACGGTTTAATATTGTTTCAGCCTTCTGCACTTGTATGAGTCTTCTCAGGGCTTTAGCATTTTTTGTGTTCTCTGAAGTTTTGTTAGACTGAGATATTTCCTTAGGTTTGACCTCCAGCCCACAAAAGCAACACCTGCAGGGCTCTCACACAGCAATGCCAGGTACCTCAGCCATGGTTTGGCCTCAGCCCCCTGAAAGCCACATATGTAGAGGCTGCCACATCAAGGTCGTGGCTTTGATGCACAGCTGCTCTCCAGGCTATATAAACACATAGGGCTGCAGGTGAGGGCGGCCTCTCCAGTGCGCGCTCACCATGGCTCGCTGGGAGATCCTGTGCTTTGCCTTGTGCTCCTACCTTGGGGTAGCGTGGGCTGCAACCGTAAGTACAAAAGCTGTGGGCTTTGCACAAGGGTCCGAGGAGGTGGCTGGAGAAGGGGGCTGCAAATCCGTCCATCCGGGGGACTGGCCAGGGCAAAATGTGCAGGTGGGCAACGTGGGAAGCCAGAGTCTTGAAGGACTGTGCAATGGATTTTCTCTTCTCAACGGTATCACATGCAGCTGGGTGTCGTGTACACCGAGGGTGGTTTTGTGGAAGGCGAAAGTAAAAGACTGGGACTCTTTGGTGGCTACGTTGACATCTTCAGAGGGATCCCCTTTGCTGCCCCTCCAAAGCGTCTGGAAGACCCCCAACCTCATCCTGGCTGGGAGGGTAAGATCCAGCTTTTGGACACCTTTGGTTTGGGGTTTTCTTTTCATCTCTCTCTCTCTTTAGTCCTTTTTTGACAAGCCAAAGATGTTGTTGCCTGCTTTTATCTCCTAAGCAGCACCAAGAAAAAGCTCTTAGTCTCACGATGGGTATGGCAGTCCATGTCTAAGTGTTCCCAAGCCACTCAAGCAACCACATTAAGTAATAAAACCAAAACATGATACCTGCATCTCCCCTCACCAGCCTTGGGTGTCCCAAGCTAGCTCACATGGAAAAGGGTCCCACTTTGTCACTTCCTCTAGACCGGTCCCAGTGGCTGGGGAAGCTTTACTGCCTCTGCACTACACCCACAGAGGACCAGATGGTTGGACAGAGAGGCTGCAACCAAACAATGGAATTGACGCCTCTAACTAGGACCTGCTGCCTCTCCTCTCAGGAACACTGAAGGCAACAGAATACCAAAAGCGCTGCCTGCAGCTGACACTTGCACAAACTGATGTCCGTGGGAGCGAGGACTGTCTCTACCTGAACATCTGGATCCCTCAAGGGAGGAAAGAGGGTATGTGCTTGGCAGAGACCTAGGCAGGAGATTCCCGTTTCTTTTTTGTAGCCAAATACCTTTGGACTGTCTCTCAGCAACTGTGACCCCATATTGGGCAACTGTAGGAGCCTTGATTTGCAGAGGGAAGGGTGGGAGCCATGTCAACCAGTGTCCTGCAGCTGCAGCCTGTTGGGAATTTCAGCCGTTGTACAGAGTGTGGTCTTTCTTGGCCATAGGCTATTGTGAAGCGTCTGGTGGGTACAGGGATGGAAGGGCAGCACTTTCCAGCTGTGCTGTGACTCACACTGTCCTCCTTCCTCTTCTCCCAGTCTCTACCAATCTGCCGGTGATGATCTGGATCTATGGCGGTGCCTTCCTTTTTGGAGGGGGTCAGGGAGCCAACTTTCTCGATAACTACCTCTATGATGGTGAGGAGATCGCTGTGCGGGGCAACGTGATTGTGGTGAATTTTAACTATCGTGTGGGGCCCCTTGGCTTCCTGAGCACCGGAGACGCAAACCTGCCAGGTACTGTAGCTGCCGCCCATTCAGGGGAGCCTGTCCCGGGTCCCCGGTGTGTCAGCTTTGCTGTGCCCTTGCTCAATGGTGGTTGCTCTCTATTGCTCAGGGAACTACGGGCTGAAGGACCAGCACATGGCTATTGCCTGGGTGAAGAGGAATATCCGCGCCTTTGGGGGTGACCCAGATAACATCACCATCTTTGGGGAATCAGCCGGTGCTGTCAGTGTCTCCCTGCAGGTGTGTTGTCCTTGTTGGTTCCTCTGCTGCAGGCACGTGTCCTCACTTTTGGACTTCTGGTGAAACAGCATTTACTTGCCATGTCTACCTACTCTGCTCTTCACTGTATGGCCTTTTTAACTTGAACTGCTGATGCTGTTCACAGCATGAGAGTTGGCAGCTTCCGCGGGTCTGGTCCACAAGCTGTGAGGAGATTGGCCAGGTCTGGCAGGCGCTGATCTGTTTAGGAGTTAGTACCTGAAACACTTTTTTGTTGTGCACCACAGACGCTGAGCCCGAAGAACGCAGGATTGTTCAAGAGAGCCATCAGCCAGAGCGGTGTTGCTCTGTGCAGCTGGGCCATCCAGAAGGATCCTCTGTCCTGGGCTAAAAAGGTAACGTGCAAATCTTGCCTAAGGGAGTGGGAAAACCAAAATATGATTCCTTAATGAACAGCATAACTAGCAAGGGATTTGGCAGGAGCTCTGCTGACAAACACAGAGCTGTGGAAATATGCAGCTTTGATATTAAAACCAACCTCTGCCTCTGGGAAGCCAGGAACAAAGCCTGGCTTTGGAAGGTAGTGCTGGGAGGTTTCTCTCTGTCTCCTCCTGCAGATTGGAGAGAAGGTGGGCTGCCGCACGGACAACACCGCTGACTTGGCCAACTGCCTGCGTATTTCTGACCCCAAAGCCGTGACATCAGCCTACACACTGCAGCTGGTTGACCTGCCCGGTAAGTCCCCGGGGCTGTCCTGTGGTCCCACACCCACTCAGCCTGTGCTCTCTACAGTTCCTTGAGCCTTGGGATATGCCAGGTCACGCTTCTGTCTTTGCTCAGCTCCTAATGGACTCTGGTTTTGTCTCCTGCTGCAGTTCCCGTGGTTCACACACTTGCCTTCACTCCTGTCATTGATGGAGACTTCCTCCCAGACATACCAGAGAACCTCTTTGCCAATGCTGCTGATATCGACTACCTTGTTGGGGTCAACAACATGGATGGACACTTCTTTGCTGGCATTGATATGCCTGCTATCAACCGCCCACTTGTGAAAATCACCGCGTAAGTGAGGAACGTGCCTAAAACCCTCAACAGGAGGAAACTTATCCTTCATGTGCCCTAAACTTCGAGGACTCAGAGCTGAGTGGGCAGGGCACAACCTCCAAAACAAGATGTTACACCAAGCCAGGCTGCCTCGGGCATACGCTGCCAAGTCCATGGCCTTCAAGAGAAAGGGCCAGCTTGCGGGGAAACCTCCCCATTGGCCTTGAAGGTGCTCCTGATCTCAGCACCAGCGATAGGCTTGGCAACCCTGATGCTCTCTGTCCAGAGCAGGTACATGCCAGACGTGCTGGGCACCTGCCCCGTAAGGCTCCCCTTTAGGGATGAAAGGAGCTTGTGACCGATTTGGCCCCAGCTGCTCTGCTGAGAAGCCTGGGAAGCACATACCCACCATGTGAAACCTGGTCTCATATCCCGGGTTTTTATTCCACCAGATCATTGCCAATCGCAGGGTTGGGTGTGATCGTCATTGAGGGCTGGGATCCATTTCCATGAGTCCTGCCCCACTGGAAGGTGCCAGTCTTTAATCACTTGATACTACCTGTCTTTCCAGGGATGAGGTCTTTAATTTGGTCAGCGGACTCACCATGGACAGGGGCGAGCGTGGAGCCACTGAGACGTACAATCTCTACACAGAAACGTGGGGTGACAACCCAGACCAGAAGGTCATGAAGAAGACAGTGGTGGCTTTGGCTACTGACTACATCTTCCTGATTCCCGCGCAGTGGACACTGAATATGCACGTGCAGCATGCCCGGTGAGCTGCTGAGCCCTGGCAGGAGCCCAAAGCCTGCCTGGGGCCCAAAACACTCCGTTTCCAGCACAGGGGGCTTAGCAGCATGTTAATGGGTCTGAACTGAAAGGAGAAAGCTATTTTGGTACCAAGTACACGCTTACATGTGGATCAGATGTACACTATTTCTCTAATTTTACAGGGCAGTCATGCTAGGAATTTGTTTGAAATTCCCATCAAAACAAGGTTTTGCTCCTTAAAACTTCAGATTTCATCCTAACAGTGTTTGATGCCACAAGACATGGCAGTTGGATGATAATGAGGATTAGTGTGAGAATCAGAAATGAGAGAGAAAAATTCCCAGATAGAAGGAGGTTTTCTACTGAGAGCACCTCTTAGATTCAAGGGAGCTCCTTCCAGGCCTGAAGCTCTCGCTCTGATAGTATTTGAGCATGTTTATGAACCTTCACCCCTTTCTCTGTTCTCCACTTGCAGCCATTTATCAAGTCTATCTTATTTCCCCAGGACTGGCAAGACATACAGCTACTTGTTCTCCCAGCCATCCCGAATGCCTGTCTACCCAGGGTGGGTAGGGGCAGACCATATGGATGACCTGCAGTACGTGTTTGGGAAACCCTTATCCACCCCCCTGGGCTACTGGCCCAAGTACAGGAGGCTCTCAAGAGCCATGATTGCTTACTGGACCAATTTTGCCAGGACAGGGTGAGTGATTCCACTTCCATAGTTGGGGCTCGCTGCAGTGCTTCACCCTGCTGCTTTGCCTGGAACTGCTTGGAGCAGTTCCCAAAAGCGGGATGTCCTCTGTCTTTGCACTCCCTTAAAGCCTTACTTGAGCAGACGGAGTTCCTGCTGAACACCACAAACCTTACTGCATCCACAAGCTGCCCTGATAAACCTGCATAACTGTTTCTTGTGTTTCCCCAGGGATCCCAACACTGGGTACTCAGAGGTGACTGTTCACTGGCCAGCCTACACCACTGATGGTGGTTACTACCTAGAAATCAATAGCGACCTAAACGATGACTCTGTGAAGCAGAACCTGAGATCCCAGTATGTGACCTACTGGAACACGGTCTATCAGAATCTGCCGGTGGTTGCCAACATCCCCCAGACTGTGGAACTGCTGTGGAACTAAGGAAAAACACTTTTTAAAGACAGTCCCAATTCATTAAAGTCTTGCTTGTAATTGAGCAATTCTGGCTTCTCTGTCTTTGCCGTGACAAGATTTTCTCCCTGATACTAAGGTCAGCCAACAAGCGACATCCAGTGCCTTGCAAAGCATGTTCCCTCTCGTCCTGTCACTTGTTATTTAGGAGAAGAGATTCCTTTCCGGCAGTTCAGAGATCAGAAGGTCTCCCCTAAGGCTCATGTTCTCCAGCTGAACCCCCAGGTCCCTCAGCCGCTCCCATCACACTTGTGCTCCAGCCCCTCACCAGCTCCGTTCCCTTCTCTCAACTCACTCCAGCACTTCAAGGGCTTTCTCATCGTGAGGGGCCCAAAACTGACCCCAAGATTTGAGGTTTGGCCTCCCCAGTGCTCAGTCCAGGGGACGGTCACTGCCCGGGTCCTCTGGTCCTGCTGGCCACACTGGTGCTGACACAAGCCAAGATGCTGGTGGCCTTTTTGGCCACCTGCTGGCTCATGCCCAGCCACTGTCACCAACACCCCCAGGTCCCTTTCCATCAGGAACTTTCCAGCTGCTCTTCCTTGAGGCTGGAGCTTTCATGGGGTTGTTCTGACCCAAGTGCAGGACCCGGCACTTGGCCTTGTTGAACCTCAGACAATTGGCCTCAGCCCATCAATCCAGCCACTTAAGATCCCTCTAAAAGCCTTCCTACCTTCCAGCAGATCAACACTCCCACCCAGCTTGGTGTCATTTGCAAACTTACTGAAGGTGCACTTGATCTGGTTAGTGCATTTTCTCACAATGTAGTAAATAGCTGTGTTGGTTCTGGAATGGAGAGGCAGTGAAACATTTTCTTCTGGTTTGATAGATTCCTCTAGCAGACACATTTTCAAGTTACTATTTTCTTTCTTTTTCATCACTTGAAGATGCCCCCAATCCATTCTGATTTCAGTGTTGTTATAGGATCTGTGCTCTTGAAGCATCAGAGCAGCACTACATGCCTCCTTCATGTACGTCACCTGTTTAAGCTGCTGCCCTGTTCTGTTTCATCCCTCCTGATTTGGTTACACCAGAGGCAGGCACGCTTGAGAAACTGCCTGGACAGCAGAAACCTCAGCAGAAGTCCACCTGAGGAGGGGACCTAGTGATGTGGCGATGATGTCTGCATCCCCAGCACGCTCCAGGCAGCGTGGGGTGCAGCGAGCCCCACTTTCTGCAGCTTCCAGCAGCTGGAGCTGAGGGAGAGTGCACAGGAGTCGATGCAAAATGTTCTCTGACTGTGCTCACCGGACCTGTTCCTTCCTGGTGCTGGCTGGTTTTGCCAGAAGAACAATCTGTCAGATCTCCCACAAGAAACATCTTCTGTTTTCTCACTGTTGGCCTTCATCTGCACTTGAAAATAAAGTCTCAACTGCATTTCCATCTTGCCTTGTCCCTGTGCCCTGCTGAGCTGCAGAAACTACAGCAGAGCAAATGCAGAGGGTGAAACCTTTTGTGCAGCAAATGCATTTCATAGAAATCAGTAGCCAGCTGCCTGGGGGTTTTCTGTCAGACAGTAGAGGGGATCTCTGTCACTGTGCAGCTGGGTGTAGCCTTGCAGGGGGGGTTAATTTAAATTTTATTTCCTCGGTGGTATCACAGGAGTCTTTTATGGTACCGGTACGTGATTCCAAACCCCATAGGGAGGTGGGGCCAGAGGTAAAGCAACCCGCTGCTCACATGGCTGAGTGCCTTCTGTTCCAAAATCTGGAGCACAAACTTCCATTTTCACATGTTCCTGTGAAGGCCCCAAGTCCGTGTTTGCCACAGGCAGAAAGCAAACCCGATCCTTTCCTCTTTCTTAGGGAGGGATACAACAATCCCCAGGTGTCTGGTGAGAACCTCATTGGCCTCAGCAGGGCCCGTCGCTCACACAACGCTATCCTTGTGAACTTTGATGATGAGAAATCTCAACTAAACCCCTGGATGCTGCTGTACAGACCTGGAAGAAATTGTGCACCAACTCTGTGGATAAAAAGGTGGAGAAAGAGCTGAGAAAGGTACATCTTATTTCTTAGTTGGGCTGAGGACTATACTGGGGCATGCAGACCTTGCCAATAATTGCTCTAACTACTACTGGTTTCTCTGAAGGTTTTGTGATTCTGTTTTCTGTCTAACGTTGTTAATAGTGAGGTATGGGCCTATGTAATTAGGCCAGGAACTTGAATGCAGGACTTTGTGTTCCACTCCAGTTCGATGTCAGCTGCCATTTGTGCCATTAGCTAAATACACATTTGCTTTCTCTGCTCTCTTATCTATCAAATAAAAAGGGCTGTGCTGGCATATTCTGCCAGGGATACAGGAATATTTGGTGTTCTGAACAGCTGCAGCTCCCCTTGAAATGATGGATGGGATAAAAATTTGTCAAGGCATGAGAACATCACATCAGGACATACCTGAAATGCCACCCAGGGCTCTGAAATTGTCTTCCTTAGAGTTGCCTGTGCTCTGAAAAAGAATTTAGGAGGAAGGAGACCTCAAGCCTTCTGACAGGAGTGAAAATGAAGAAATTCTGCAGTGAGTAATTCCTTTCTGCAGCACATAGTGTGTGCTGTTCTCAATAGCCAATGCACTTCTCAATTGCATTTTGACACCCCCAGTAAATAACAAGTGTGGAAGGAGGCGGGAAATGGGTCCACAGAGCCTGGCCATCAGTCTGCCATTGCTGGCTGGATCCTTACCACCCAGTCACTGAAATTAAGGATCTGCTGGCATTTTATGAGTCTTGTCAATTCCCAGTATGTTAGGTGTGCAAGGTTTCTCATTAGCTGCTGATAATATGCTCTAATGCATGGTTTAATATTATTTCAGCGTTCTGCACTTGTATGAGGCTTCTCAAGGCTTTAGCATTTTTTCTGTTCTCTGAAGTTTGTCAGATTGAGATATTTTCTCGGGTTTGGCTTCCAGCCCACGAGAACAACACCTGCAGGGCTCTCACACAGTGACGCACAGACGCATTCCAGTCTATATATACGTACGGCTGCAGTTCGGGAAGGGCTCTCTGGTGCGCGCTCACCATGGCTCGCTGGGAGATCCTGTGCTTTGCCTTGTGCTCCTACCTCGGGGTAGCGTGGGCTGCAACCGTAAGTACAAAAGCTGTGGGCTTTGCACAAGGGTCCGAGGAGGTGGCTGGAGAAGGGGGCTGCAAATCCGTCCATCCGGGGGACTGGCCAGGGCAAAATGTGCAGGTGGGCAACATGGGAAGCCAGAGTCTTGAAGGACTGTGCAATGGATTTTCTCTTCTCAATGGTATCACATGCAGCTGGGTGTCGTGTACACCGAGGGTGGTTTTGTGGAAGGCAAAAGTAAAAGACGAGGACTCTTTGGTGACTACGTTGACATCTTCAGAGGGATCCCCTTTGCTGCCCCTCCAAGAACTCTGGAAGACCCCCAACCTCATCCTGGCTGGGAGGGTAAGATCCAGCTTTTGGACACCTTTGGTTTGGGGTTTTCTTCTCACATCTCACATCTCTCTTTAGTCCTTTCTTGACAAGCCCAAAGAGTTGTTGCCTGCTTCCATCTCCTAAGCAGCACCTGTGCCTCCCCTCACCATATTTCGGGTGTCCCAAGCTAGTTCATATGGAAAAGGGTCCCACTTTGTCACTCTCTCAGACTGGTCCCAGTGGCTGGGTAGGCATTGCTACCCACTGGGCCCACAGAGGAGAGGATGAATGGGCAACGAAAGGATGGAGTTGAAGTCTCTAACTAGGACCTGCTGCCTCTCCTCTCAGGAACACTGAAGGCAACAGAATACCAAAAGCGCTGCCTGCAGCCGACACTTGCACAAACTGATGTCCGTGGGAGTGAGGACTGTCTCTACCTGAACATCTGGATCCCTCAAGGGAGGAAAGAGGGTATGTGCTTGGCAGAGACCTAGGGAGGAGATTCTCAGTTGCATTTTGTGGCCAAATTGCTCTGGAGTTCCTTCAGCAACTGCATCTCAATATTGGGCAGCTGCAGGAGCCCTGATTTGCAGAGGGAAGGGTGGAAGCCACGTCAACAAGTGTCCTGCAGCTGCAGCCTGTTGGGAGTTTCAGCCATTGTACAGAGCGTGGCTTTTCTTGGCCATAGGCTATTGAAAGCATCATGTCTGGTCACGCCCAGATGGAGTCATGCTAAGAGAGTGGGTACAAAGATTGATGGGCAGCACTTTCCAGCTGTGCTGTGGCTCACACTGCTCTTGTTTCTCTTCTCCCAGTCTCTACCAACCTGCCGGTGATGATCTGGATCTATGGCGGTGCCTTCCTTTTTGGAGGGGGTCAGGGAGCCAACTTTCTCGATAACTACCTCTATGATGGTGAGGAGATCGCTGTGCGGGGCAACGTGATTGTGGTGAATTTTAACTATCGTGTGGGGCCCCTTGGCTTCCTGAGCACCGGAGACGCAAACCTGCCAGGTACTGTAGCTGCTGCCCATTCAGGGGAGCCTGTCCCGGGTCCCCGGTGTGTCAGCTTTGCTGTGCCCTTGCTCAATGGTGGTTGCTCTCTATTGCTCAGGGAACTACGGGCTGAAGGACCAGCACATGGCTATTGCCTGGGTGAAGAGGAATATCCGCGCCTTTGGGGGTGACCCAGATAACATCACCATCTTTGGGGAATCAGCCGGTGCTGTCAGTGTCTCCCTGCAGGTGTGTTGTCCTTGTTGGTTCCTCTGCTGCAGGCACGTGTCCTCACTTTTGGACTTCTGGTGAAACAGCATTTACTTGCCATGTCTACCTACTCTGCTCTTCACTGTATGGCCTTTTTAACTTGAACTGCTGATGCTGTTCACAGCATGAGAGTTGGCAGCTTCCACGGGTCTGGTCCACAAGCAGTGAGGAGATTGGCGAGGTCTGGCAGGTGCTGGTCTGTTCAAGATTTCATACCTGAAACACCTTTGTTTTTCTTGTGCACCACAGATGCTAAGCCCGAAGAACGCAGGATTGTTCAAGAGAGCCATCAGCCAGAGCGGTGTTGCTCTGTGCAGCTGGGCCATCCAGAAGGATCCTCTGTCCTGGGCTAAAAAGGTAACGTGCAAATCTTGCCTAAGGGAGTGGGAAAACCAAGATATGATTCCTTAAAGAACAGCATTAACTAGCAAGGGATTTGGCAGGAGCTCTGCTGACAAACACAGAGCTGTGGAAATATGCAGCTTTGATATTAAAACCAACCTCTGCCTCTGGGAAGCCAGGAACAAAGCCTGGCTTTGGAAGGTAGTGCTGGGAGGTTTCTCTCTGTCTCCTCCTGCAGATTGGAGAGAAGGTGGGCTGCCGCACGGACAACACCGCTGACTTGGCCAACTGCCTGCGTGTTTCTGACCCCAAAGCCGTGACATCGGCCTACACACTGCAGCTGGTTGACCTGCCCGGTAAGTCCCCGGGGCTGTCCTGTGGTCCCACACCCACTCAGCCTGTGCTCTCTACAGTTCCTTGAGCCTTGGGATATGCCAGGTCACGCTTCTGTCTTTGCTCAGCTCCTAATGGACTCTGGTTTTGTCTCCTGCTGCAGTTCCCGTGGTTCACACACTTGCCTTCACTCCTGTCATTGATGGAGACTTCCTCCCAGACATGCCAGAGAACCTCTTTGCCAATGCTGCTGATATCGACTACCTTGTTGGGGTCAACAACATGGATGGACACTTCTTTGCTGGCATTGATATGCCTGCTATCAACCGCCCACTTGTGAAAATCACCGCGTAAGTGAGGAACGTGCCTAAAACCCTCAACAGGAGGAAACTTATCCTTCATGTGCCCTAAACTTCGAGGACTCAGAGCTGAGTGGGTAGGGCACAACCTTCAAAACAAGATGTCACACCAAGCCAGGCTGCCTCGGGCATACGCTGCCAAGTCCATGGCCTTCAAGAGAAAGGACCAGCTTGCGGGGAAACCTCCCCATTGGCCTTGAAGGTGCTCCTGATCTCAGCACCAGCGATAGGCTTGGCAGCCCTGATGCTCTCTGTCCAGAGCAGGTACATGCCAGACGTGCTGGGCACCTGCCCCGTAAGGCTCCCCTTTAGGGATGAAAGGAGCTTGTGACCGATTTGGCCCCAGCTGCTCTGCTGAGAAGCCTGGGAAGCACATGCCCACCATGTGAAACCTGGTCTCATATCCCAGGTTTTTATTCCACCAGATCATTGCAAATCACAGGGTTGGGTGTGATCGTCATTGAGGGCTGGGATCCATTTCCATGAGTCCTGCCCCACTGGAAGGTGCCAGTCTTTAATCACTTGATACTACCTGTCTTTCCAGGGATGAGGTCTTTAATTTGGTCAGTGGACTCACCGTGGACAGGGGCGAGCGTGGAGCCACTGAGACGTACAATCTCTACACAGAAACGTGGGGCGACAACCCAGACCAGGAGGTCATGAAGAAGACAGTGGTGGCTTTGGCTACTGACTACATCTTCCTGATTCCCGCGCAGTGGACACTGAATATGCACGTGCAGCATGCCCGGTGAGCTGCTGAGCCCTGGCAGGAGCCCAAAGCCTGCCTGGGGGCTGAAATACTACTTTTCTAGCACAGGGAGGTAAACTGGAAGGAGGCAGGTGTTTTGGTACTGAGTACACACTTCCATGTGGCTCAGACATCCATTATTTCTCTAATCCTGCAGTGCTGTCATGCTAGGAATTTGTTTTAAAGCCACTCAGCAAGTCTATTTTATTTCTCCAGGACTGGCAAGACATACAGTTATTTGTTCTCCCAGCACTGCCGGATGCCCGTCTACCCACGGTGGATAGGGGCAGACCATGCCGATGACCTGCAGTACGTGTTTGGGAAACCCCTCTCCACCCCCTTGGGCTACTGGCCCAAGCACAGGAGGCTCTCAAGAGCGATGATTGCTTACTGGACCAATTTTGCCAGGACAGGGTGAGTGATTCCACTTCCACATTTGGGGCTCGCGGCAGTGCTCCTGCTGTGAGCCTGGCTCTGTGTCTCCCAGTGGTGGTGTTTGCTCTGGGTCCTCCTCATCCAGGGAACACCTGGGGACAGCAGAAGCTTTTTCAGAACTTGTGAACTCTGTTTAAACTTAATTATGAGATTTGTGTCTGAATCCTGGCACTCAGACAGGAGTTAAGTCCCCATCTGCAGGTAGGGCTGATGCGAGTGGGGACCAACGAGGGAGACTCAGGTTGCTCCTGTCAGGCAGAATTGATGTTGCTTGTCCCAATGTCAAACTCTCTCTTTGCACTCCCTTAAAGCCTCATTTGAGCAGATGGAGATCCTGCTGAATGCCCCAAACCTTACTGCATCCACAAGCTGCCCTGATAAACCTGCATAACTGTTTCTTGTGTTTCCCCAGGGATCCCAACACTGGGTACTCAGAGGTGACTGTTCACTGGCC
Organism: Patagioenas fasciata; assembly: GCF_037038585.1. Classification (NCBI taxonomy): domain Eukaryota; kingdom Metazoa; phylum Chordata; class Aves; order Columbiformes; family Columbidae; genus Patagioenas; species Patagioenas fasciata. Next base: position 8,235,127 of record NC_092539.1, read on the forward strand.
AGCCTACACCACTGATGGTGGTTACTACCTAGAAATCAATAGCGACCTAAACGACGACTCTGTGAAGCAGAACCTGAGATCCCAGTATGTGACCTACTGGAACACGGTCTATCAGAATCTGCCAGTGGTTACCAACATCCCCCAGACTGTGGAACTGCTGTGGAACTAAGGAAAAACACCTTTTAAAGACAGTCCCAATTCATTAAAGTCTTGCTTGTAATTGAGCAATTCTGGCTTCTCTGTCTTTGCCGTGACAAGATTTTCTCCCTGATATTAAGGGCAGGCAACAAGCGACACCCAGTGCCTTGCAAAGCGTGTTCCCTGGCCCATGGCAGAGCAGTGCCCTGGTGGAGCTGCCGGCACAAGGAGCTGCAGCTCACGGTTTGTTTGTCCTTGTTGCCTGTGTGACCCCGGGCAGGACAGGCCAAACCTAAGCTGTCTTATGGATATCCCCACCTTACCATCAACATCCACACTCCTATCAAACAGCTCTTCAATCAGTGCAGTGCAATACACGCAAGCAAACCAGTGACCTGTTGCCACGGGCGTGTGGAAACCAGCTCAGAAACTCGAAGGGGAAAGTAACGCCAAGGGGGAGGCTGTTTTGCACTTATGGGCACAAGTGCTGCTTGGCAGGGAACAGGTCGGGCTGGGGAGCTCCGGCTCCGGGGCTGGAAGGGAAGCACGACCGCCCGCGGACCTCCATCTCCGCAGCCCCCACTGGCGGAACCGTCGTGCGGGGAACCTTCGTGCGGCGGAACCTTCGTGCGCGGCCGCACGGGGCGGCTGCCGGAACGGAGCGGGGCGGAGCGGGGCAGGGAGCCATGGCGGCGGCCGAGCGGGGTTCGGCCGTGCTGGAGCTGCCGCGCACGCCGCGCCTGGTGTGCGTGGAGTACCCGGGGCTGGTGCGGGACGTCGGGGCCATGCTGCGGACGCTGGGAGGAGAGCAGGGGGTGTCGCGGGTGAGAGGGACCCCGGCGCTGCGAGGGTTGGGGGAGGGCGGCTGTTCCCTGTGGGACCCCCCCTGCCGGGGAGCAGGGGAAGGTCCCACGCAGGCTCCACGCGTGGTTTCGGGGTCGCTGCTGTACAGGAGCGAGGGGACGGGAGGTGTCGGGCAGGACGGGGGCAGCTGCGTGTCCCCGCGATGTGCTGCTGGTGGAGCGGGGTTCAGAGAATGTCCTGAGCTAGATCATGGAGTCCAACTCCTGTCCCTGCACAGGACACCCCACAGTTCACACCGTGTGTGTGGGGACGTTGTCCAGTCTCTTCTTGAACACTGTCAGGTTGGGGCCTGGGGAGCCTGTTCCAGTGCCCAGCACCCTCTGGGTGAAGAACCTTTTCCTCATGTCCAACTCACCCTCCCCGGCTCATCTTCCTGCCGCTCCCTTGGGTTCTGTCACTGGTCACTAAAGAGAAGAGCTCAGCCCTCCTCCTCCTGCTCCCCGAGGTGCTGTGGGGGGGAAGCCCCATGGTTGAGGGTGTGGGGTCGTGGGCTGGTGCCAAACAGGTTCCAGGGGAGACGGGCTGCGCGGGTGTGATGCTAACGATGCTAATGGATCCTGTGCCCACCCTCGCCGACAGATCTACGCGGACCCTACCAAAAGGCTGGAGCTGTATTTCCGCCCCAAGGACCCTTACTGCCATCCCGTCTGCGCCAATCGCTTCCCCACCTCCACCATGCTGCTCAAGGTCAAGAGGAGGACCAAGAAGAAGAAGAAGCAGCTGGACAGCGGAGAAGAAATCCAGCCAGAAGTCCAGTTTGAAATGGAGATTGTTGGGACTGTCACCACCGTTTACAAATTTCAAGGTAATACTTGGGTTTGTGTCCACGTGGCTTGAAGGTGAGTGTGTCTGATGGGAAAGTGAAGTGTTACCTTCTAAGAATTTACAGCTGGAAGGACAATCAAGTCTCCTTGCCGTATAAGCCTTTACATAAACTTATCAGACTCCTGCTTCTGCAAGTTGAGTCTTGTGAGAAATATTGCGATATTCACAATGAACTTCACCATGTTTTAACTTTTGTTTCTCGCAGGAATGTCAGATTTCCAGTACCTGGCGATGCACTCTGGTCCTGACGGCAAACAAACCTCCATGTATGACAAAGTCCTGATGCTCAAGCCAGAGAAGGAAGAGTTTTTCAATGGAGAATTACCTCTCTACATCCCACCCCCAATTTTCTCAAGACTGGACACTCCCATTGACTATTTTTATCGGCCAGATATACAACACCGGTTAGTGCCTTTTCTCATAATGTAGGAAATAGCTGTGTTCATTCTGGAATGGAGAGGCAGTGAGACAGTTTGCTGGTTTGTTATATACTTCTGGCAGATAAGTCTGTGTGGGGTGCAGTGAGCCCGGCTTTCTGCAGCTTCCAGCGGCTGGAGCTGAGGGAGAGTGCACAGGAGACGATACCAAATGTTCCTGTGACCGCGCTCACCAGACCTGTTCCTCCTGGCCCCAGCTGGTTTTGCCAGAAGAAAAATCTGTCAGATCTCCCACAAGAAACATCTTTTGTTTTCTCACTGTAGTCCTTCGTTGGCACTTTTTTTTCCTTTTAAAAAAAAGAAAGTTCTTATTTCTAGATTGAACTAATACCTGCATTTCTATCTTGCCTTGTCCCTGTACCCTGCTGAGCTGCAATAACTACAGCAACCAGATGTAGCTTTGCAGGGATTTTTTAAAAGTTAAAATTTCTTTCCTCAGCAGTGTCACAGGAGTCTTTTATGGTACCAGTATGTGGTTCCAAACCCCACAGGGAGTTGGGGCCAGAGGTAAAGCAACCCTCTGCTCACATGGCTGAGTGCCTTCTGTTCCAAAATCTGGAGCACAAACTTCCATTTTCACATGTTCCCATGAAGGCCCCAAGTCCATGTTTGCCACAGGCAGAAAGCAAACCTGATCCTTTCGTCTTTCTTAGGGAGGGATACAACAATCCCCAGGTGTCTGGCGAGAACCTCATTGGCCTCAGCAGGGCCCGTCGCTCACACAATGCTATCTTTGTGAACTTCGATGATGAAGAAATCCCAACTAAACCCCTGGATGCTGCTGTACAGACCTGGAAGAAATTGTGCACCAACTCTGTGGATAAAAAGGTGGAGGAAGAGCTGAGGAAGGTACGTGCCTTATTTCTGACTTGAGCTCTGTACCGCAGTGTGGTGTGTAGGAAGAGCCTGCCTCTAGTTCTAATATTGCTGTTCTGGTAGGTCATACTAAGGGCCAAAGACCCAAATACAGAAGAAAGTCCACTTTGAAAGCTGAACTGCCATTAGTAACCCACTTCCTACTGTTCCCATGGTTGTTTCCTTACTATTTTAGCTCTTTGAAGTCCGTCCTGTCTGGTCTCGGAATGCAGTAAAAGCCAATATCAGTGTCCACCCAGACAAGCTGAAACTTCTGTTGCCGTATTTGGCCTATTACATGGTGAGTCTGTATGTGCCCGGGGGGCTGTGGGGAGGCAGAGCAAGGGAGCATCAGCTGGGAGTTTTGGTCCTTCACTGTTTCTGAGGTCCTAGCACTAAGTACCAGTGCTTAATGTTATGTAAAGAGAAGGAAGGAAGAAAAGCCTTGTTTTTAAACGGAAGTTAAAACCATGAAAGATTCAGTAACTGTTCACACCATTGGTTCTAATCTGCTTTGCAAGTCAGTCAGAGACTCAAGTTGACTGTCCACCTGGCAATGGCAGCAGAATTTTTCCATACAAGCACTTGATTGTGACCTTGCAAGTTAGTTTGTAAGAGCACACAAGTATTTGTGCTTTGACGCATTGATTGTCCAAGTTTCAGTATATAAACACTGGCGTGGCAGGTGAGGAAAGAGCTGGTAACTGAAATAAACTTTGGGAACAAGGGGAAATGCTAGAATTATTTTAAGAACCTCTGCAACATTGTACTGTTCTTTTGTAACCATCTCTTCCCATGTGTGTTTATGCAGTTAACAGGTCCTTGGAGAAGCTTATGGGTTAGGTTTGGCTATGACCCCAGAAAACACCCCGAAGCAAAGATTTATCAAGTGCTGGACTTCCGAATTCGCTGTGGAATGAAATATGGTAAGAGGGCACAAGCCCCAGAGACGCTCTCTCTGCTTTCTGGTTAATCCTGGTAGTACTTTTTACTTCTTTTCCAAACTCTTCTTACCATATTTCTGCTCTGATGAAGATGACGCCTTTTGAGCTCATTCTTACTGTATTTCTTCCATTAACTCCTGTAATACTTCATTTCACAGTATGTGTCTCTGCTCGTTTGGCACGTCCCACACTCAGTGGACAGCTGGCTGACTTTTCTCCCACACATTCAAAGCCCAGGTGGGGTTTTGTTGATCTGACGCTTCTCCTCTCCCTGCCTTGCTAAAGTCACCCAGCCCAGGGATCCACCAGCCCTTCACACACCGGCCCAGCACTTCTGTTACTCAGCCAGGGATGTTCTGCAGGATGCTGGCCCTCAGTTCATTATTGGTTTTCTTTTTTCACCTCTAGGTTACGCCTCTAACGACATGCCTGTGAAAGCAAAACGCAGCACGTATAACTACAGTCTGCCCATCACTGTTAAGAAGCCAGGTACGCTGTGCCCACAGAAGGGCTGGCTCTTCTGTTTCTTTGTTCACCCCATCCCCACAGCATTGTCTGTGTTCTAGCTGAGCCAAAACTGGAGCTTTATTTCTGGTTATAATGTAGTGCTGCTGTTTAGCGAGTAGAAGTGTTGTGAGAGCCTTGGATGCATGTCTGGCTGAGGCACAGTACCTGTTGGCAGACACAGAGTGAAAGATGTCCCTAATTATGACTCTTTTTTTTGTCTTTCAGTAAGTCATACAGTCAGCGTACATGATCTGAAACAGGGGCTTGGTACATCCGGTGCATCTGGTGCAAAAAAGTCTGCCTCCAGCATGTATAAACTGAAGGTGAGCATTGCTCCCTTTTACCAGAATCTCAGTGAAAACCAGGGTGTTTACTGTTTTGTCAGTCATTAAGGGGACAGTTGTGACTTGATGTCCTCAGGGTTACCTGGGCAGCCACTAGTTGTACATGTCACTGCAGAACTTCACCTGCTGTGCACTAAATGTATTTCTTAACTGCTGCAAGATGGGATTGGTGCTCTCAGCCCTGGTCTTAGGCCTGATGAGCATTTTATTTCATTTGATAAAACAGGAACTTTATGGACAGGGAAGTTCAAAAAAAATCACCATGTGTTCATCAGGTCATGCTGCAAAATCCAGCAGGGCAAAATAAATATTTAAACAGGGGTCTTTTATTCTTGCCTTCTTGCTCGAATTAAACCTATGTGGTGACAGAGCTGCAGTGTAAAGAGATGAAGTGTGTTCTCTGCACAGCTGTGCTGTCATGACTATGGATGCCAGGAAATTTTGCCACAGTCCTCATTCAGCTTTACCTTTTGCCCTGTGCAGACACATTAATCCTTTCCTTCCTTCCTCCTCTTAGGAATCTGTGTACATTTTCCAAGAAGGAGCCTTACCCCCTTATCGGCAGATGTTCTACCAGCTCTGTGACTTGAATGTGGAAAGGTACGGCACGCTGGCAGCTGAGTCTTCTGCTAGAGCTAGATGTCAAAGCCTGTTGTTTAGATCCAGTCCATTCCCTTCCCCTCTCTCTCCTTAACCAGAAACTTATGAGGTGTTTAGCTTCTGAATAAAAATAGAACAGATTTTTCACACCTGAACTTCATTCCCCATATGATAATTACCTGAATAACCACATATGCTGTTCCAGCTCAGCATAGTAAAATGGAAGTAAGCCATAATCTGTCTCACTTGAAGCTTACACCTGAGTGCTGAAGGCTAACATCTCCTTCTCTTTTGCTGCTTTTTAGCCTACAGAAAATCATCCATCGGAATGATGGCACAGAGTCAGAATGCACAGAGCGGGATGGGTGGTGCCTTCCAAAGACCAGTGATGATCTGCGAGACAGCATGTCCCTGATGATAAAGCAGATAATCAGATCTGCAAGACCTGGTAAGGATGTTTCAAAGCATATTACTGCCTTCCCGATGGTGTTGAGACATTGTGGGTTGGATAAGGATGTCGCAGCCAGCACTGCAGCAGTAGTGTTCATGTGTTTGCCTCCTCCTCTGTGCCACATCTGGCATTCTTTGTGTTATAGTTCATTACAGCACATGACCCGGGGCTGTTGTCCTCCAGCATCAACGTGGGTTGGGACTAGGATAAAGGTTTTCGGTTCCATCTTCCACAGCTTTCAGGTTTTAGATGTCTTTTCTCAGTGTCTTTTCTCAAGCTCTTATTCTTACTGATGTATCTGTTGGTGGCATTTTACTTTTTATTGATGTTATTAATTGAACAAGAAGTGAGGAAATAATTTGTGCATGATGCTGGGCTCAAGCAGTATCCCTGTGAATTAGAACAGACTGAGCCAGGAGAGGAGGCACCGCACCTGCAGAGCTGCTGGTGTTCCTGGAGTATGGGAACATGTTGCTTTGGGCTTGATCCAGTTCTGCTGAGATGTGCAGCATGAGCTGTGCCCCTCCAACTTCTGTCTTCTCTCACTTGTTTTATGAACTCTGCTGCAAATGCCCCCGGGTTTCACTGAGAGGAGGCATCACAGTGTCTGTCTTTCTTCCCAATTAAGCTCTTTTCTCAAGTACAACAAGCAGTGAAGACGGCAAAGAGCAGCTGACATACGAGTCTGGAGAGGATGAGGATGACGAAGAGGAGGAGGAAGAGGACTTCAAGCCTTCTGATGGGAGTGAAAATGAAATGGAGACAGAAATTCTGGACTATGTGTGAACTCGGTGAGCAGTCTGGCTGCTGTTGGATGGAATCACCTCTGCCCACGTTCCTTGAGTGCTGAGGGTTCAGCAGCAACTTGTACTAAGATGCTGACGATCTCTCTGCACGGGCTGCCGTGCCTGCTGGTGGCTGTCATTCTGGATGTTTTGGAGCTGTTCCTTACATTTTCATAATTGCTGGCTAATAAACCGTCAAGCAAGCTCAACAAACTCCTGAGAAAGAGCCCAGAATCCAAACCAGTTGTTACTACACCAGAAAAGAGGAGAAATTGCATTCCAGAATCTCTGTGTAAGATAGGAAAGGTGCTAAGGTGCTGGAGAAACACTCCAGTGCTCCTGGAGTTGCTGAGGCAGGTGCTGCCCTTTTGCTGACCTAAGGAGAGTGAAAATATTGTGCCATGACCTCAGCATTGGGACTCACTGCTGATCTTGGAAACAAAGCCAGCAGGAAAACCCACTTTCTGGCAGTGAATAATTCCCACATTTATGCAGCAGGACAATCTCCCAGGTTCAAATGAACGTGGTTCATTTGAAAATCAGACACCGGTATCTTAGTTCAAACACAGAACAAAGCTCTGCTTCGCTGAGTTAATGTAAGGTACAAACAATAAACCGAGTGCTGCCTCCTCCACAGCCAGGTCCGCTCCTTTGTCTCCAGGAACACGCCAGCATTTTGGGGAAGGAGTTCAGGCCAACGCCCGCCCTGGGGCAGAGACATTTGAGCATCAGTATTTTATTGCAAAGACTAATTACATTGCTGTGTACAAGTCACACCGGGCGGTGTGCTCCTTCATTGAAGTGTTACAAAATACATATGGTACAGCCGGTCCCTCTGGTGACACTGGGCTGCTGGGGGACACTGGTGGGAGGGGAAGGGAAGGTGGGGGGCAGGAGCTGGCAGGTACAAAGCAGAGGGGAGACGCTGGGGTGCTGGAAAACAAAGGCAGGCGCTGGGCTTTGGGCAGGGGGGAGGCAGGAGGCTGCCCCTGCGTCAGGGAGCCAGGGGCTCCCATCATGTGCAGTGACGGGTGATGCCACCCAAGGGCCCAGGGGATCCCCAGGTGCCACCCAGGCCCTTCTGGAGCTGGGGAAGGTGCTGCACCTGCCTGGCAGCACAGCACCCACAGACAGGGAACAGAAAGGAACAAAGCGCTTAAAAATAAAACAGATGGAACCAGGAGCAAAAAAAGGTCCCCCTTCGGTTAGTGTTTCCTACAGTGATTAAAACAAGCATCTCTGCTGCTGCTCAGGTGAGTAGTGGTATAGGAGGAAGGGAGGGGGTGGCCAGTGGGGTCTGTGCCCCATGAGCACGACAGAGTGATGCTGCTGCTGCCAATGTCCCTCCCAGCAGCCTTAAACACCAGGGTGGGGAGTGGAGAGGGACTGGGCTGCAGGGCATGGGGGAGACTGGATTAGTAAAATGTACAAGTTCGTCTCTTCTATTTACAACCAATAAATATTGAAAAAAAAAAAAAAATCAGTAAACTTTGTTTTATACAAAAAAAAGTCTCATTGCTGCTTCTCCCATGGTCAGTGTTTGAAAAAGTCTGGTTAAAGCCCAAGATGAGTGGCACTTTCTGCGGGTCAGGCGGTGGCACCCAAAGCACCCTGAGCTCTCTGGCTCCTCGCCTGCCCAGCAGACCCAAAGTCTCTATTTGCACAAGTTTGGACAGAAATTCGCTCTCCTCCTCGTTAGGCTGGCAGCGCTGGGGGCATGGGGAGGCGCACAAAGCTTCCCCCACCAGCAGAAGAGACGCTGGCGTTTGATCTTTGGTGCAGGGTTGGACACGGGCCGGCGAAGTCCAGCTGGAGGATGCGCTGGATCAGGGAGAGGAGCGAGACCATGCAGGCTTCCAGTCGTTGAGAGCACGAGGCACCCGCTCCATCACGACACAGACACAGCACCTTCCACAGGGCTCTGAGCATGGGGCGGCGTCTTCTCCGTGGCTTCTCCCAGGGGAAGGATGGGCAGAGACGTGTGGCGGTGGTGATGCCAGTTATCCCGCGGAGGAAGGATGGAGAGGTACAACAATGCTGGGAAAGCCAGGAACAGGAGTGGCCCACGGGCAGCCCAGCTCATGTGGGAGAGGCGATGACTCGTGCTCTGCTCCTTGCAAACTGCCCCTCTGCACGTCACCGCTCCCCGGCTCCCTGGGACACAAGGCACCTACGGCAGAGGCGGGCTCCAGCTCTGGGCTGGCTGGCGGCTGGACTAGTGCCACACCGTGGAAGGTTAGAAAGAGAAAAGAAAAGAGAGAGATCCCCTCTGCTGCCTTCCTGTGTAGATAAAAAGACCTGATTGAAACGGGAGCTTGTGCAGAGAGAGGCAGAGGCTGACACAGGGTGCCAAAGCACCCCGGCTCTCTGTGCAGGAGGAGATGCACAGCTGTCGCCCGCGGGGCAGGGTCGCTCCTCTCGCCAGACCGGGTGGCACAAGGACCGGCCACAGCTGAGCACAGAGCAGCCTGTCCCCAAGGCCCCGTCGGTGATGGGTGGCAGTGGGGCTGAGGCTAGAAGATGCCTTTGGCGATCTTCAGGCCTTTCTGCTTCATCCTGGGCAGGGTGGAGCTGGAGCCATGCTTGATCTTCACCCCCTTGGAGAAGCCTCGCTTCTTCAGCACAAAGTCGTAGTTGGCAGCAGAGTTCATGGCATAGAAGACATTGGCGTTGTCAGGGATCTTCAGCTCTGGAAGTGACCAAGAATGGGGTCAATCAGGCACCCTTTCCCCAAAAGGGGCCCTGAGCGGGGCTGAGAGTTTTCCCCAGGTGCTGGGACCCCTCTGCTGTCACTGCTCCACCCAGTGCTGCCCGAGCTGCGTGACCAGCCAGGGCTTAAGCCCCCAGGAAAGCCCCCTGCGCCCCAGCACACACCTCTCTCCTCTGAGATGATCTGAACAAGCTCATAGTCTTCAGGCCGGTCTCCATCCAAGTTGTGTTTGGCCATGGCTTTGCGAATAACGACCGGGGTCTTATCCTGGCTTGTCACCTGTGAGCACAGAGCATTATTAACTGTAGGGGTGCAAAACACTCAAGCCTCCCACCACCGTCTCCTCCCAGAATGGGCCATGCCCGCAGCTGAGCAGGACAAGCCACCCTTCCGTGGTGTCACCGTGGGTGCCCCGTGCTAACCAGGATGCTCTTGTACATGTTGCCGTTGTCCACGGCCAGGCTGACGCGGATGATGCAGCAGTCGTCGACTTGCTGGTTGTAGAGGGGCAGCGAGAGGGAGGAGTAGCTGGAGATGCCGGAGACCGAGCGCTTGTGGGTGCGGGAGGCCGTCACCGGCGTGGAGGAGACGGAAGAGGATGAGGCACTGCTGGAGCCTGAGCCAATACCCGACGTGTCCAGGGAGGAGAGAGAGGTGGATTCCCAGAACTGGAGGGCAGGGAGGAGAGGGGATGCGGAGGACACAGTGGTTTTAGCTTCTCCGTCGGCCACAGACGGGGCGTACCAGCGCTGGGGGAGGGAGGCCAGAGGGATCTCACTGACCTGTGACAACGGGGGACCGACACAACTACAGCCACCGGAGGCACAAGAGCCCCGCCACGCTGCTGCAGCAGCAAAGGGCAGGGGCCTCCCCAGCCCCAGTGGGTCAGAAGCAGCCCCCAGGGACGCCCAACCCACTCCCCCCAGACACACCTGCCTCTGGAGGCCCGGACCCTGTGAGGTACCCCATACCTTCTTCTCCTGGCAGTCGGGAGACTCGGGGATGAAGCTGATGTTGATCTCCTCCACATCGGAGCTGCTGGAGCCGGCGGAGGTGACGCTCACCGAGTCGGTGGTGTCCCCGCTGCACAGGTACTGCCCGCACTTGAGCTGGTCGAAGGATTTTGAGTGGGAGCTGCCACTGGCGCAGGGCTCGGAGCTGGGCGGCTGCCGGCTGCCAGGAGAGACGTGGAGCAGGTGAGAACAGAGCAAAGCGAGGGTGCATTCGGCTGCCAGGACAACGGCCACCCCAGCTCCATCCCTGCAATGCTCAGCTGGTGTCACCCCACACTGGCCCCATCTCCTCCCCGCATCCCACCAGGGACTCACTCGCTCCATCGCTTGATGATGCCCGTGTTCTTCTTTGCTTTCAACGTGTTGCTGGCTGACTCTGAGAGCGGCTCGATCTCACACGACAGCCCATAGCTGGGAGGGGAGAGAGGAGGGTTTGAGCTCTCCGAGCTGCCGCGGTGAGCACCGTGCTGGAGGGGACGAGCGGTGGGACCTCCCAGTGCCCCGGCAGCAGCACAGCCCTGGACCCCACTCACCTCTCAGCCTCGCTGAGCCGCTCCAGGCCGTGGAACCAGTCCACAAACTGGTCCTCCCGCGTGAAACTGTAGTTGTTACAGGCTGACTGAAGCAGCTTGATCTGGGCAATGACTTCAAACTCCTGCAGCGAACAGAGACCGTGAGACCAGATCTGTTTGCCAGCCCCATGCACAGAAACAGATATGAATGACCAGAATCCTCCTCCCCAAACACTAAGAACATGACAGCAAAAAAGGAGAGGGATCAACCCCAAAGTGACTGGCACAGGCTGGGCTTGCATCAAGTCAACCTCCTCCCTCCACCCTGCTGTGCTGCCAGGGCAAAGCTCTCACCTTCCTTCTCTTCTCAAAGTTGATCAGCCCACCCTGGAAAAGAAGGAGCCAAATGTCAGTGTGGAGAAAAAAATATGGTTCCCATAGCTCACTGTCACTGCTGTGCAGGTGTCCCTGCTGAGGCACAGTGGGACAGCAGCCCATGGCCACGGGCTGGCAGAAGTGGATGCACAGGGTGCAGTGTCGGATATACGACACACAGGGTGCAGTGTACGACATAGGACACATGGGGCACCAACCCTCCATTTATCAGCCCAGGCTCTGGGGCAGCTGCGTGGAGGAAGGAGAGGACAGAAATGGAGCTACATACATCCAGGTAATCCTTCATGGCAGTGTCGAGCATCACCAGGTCTGTGAGGAAGGTGCCAAGGTAGGGAATGGTGCCCTGCATCACACCCTGTGGGGACAGGAGGGTCAGGAGGGTCAGCAGGGGGTGGGTACCAGCCCTGGCAAATGCTGGTGGGGGGACATGGGGGTGGCTGTGCCAGACTCACCATCTCTCGCTGCTGCTGCTGCCGCTTCTGAGCCCTCTTCGGGTTGATCTCCAAGGTGGCAAATTTGGATGTGCCCTCCTAGATGGTGGGGAGAGGTGTGGATCAGTGCAGGTGGGAAACTGCACTAATAGATGAGCTAAAATTCATCCCTGTTTTTATTGCCACAAGTTTCCTCGTAGAGAGGAAGAGGAGGAAATCACAGCTGAGCTTTTTCATGGCTAAAAGGGGAGAGGCTTAGTGAATAGGAACTGCTGCTCCCATTTCCAGCTCTGTATAAATAGCTCCTCAATGGGATGTTTTGTAGCCTTTTGCATTTTGTGTCCTCCCAGCCCCCAAACTGGAGCTAGGTTGGAAGCTGTGGAGAGGCTCTATGCAGGAGGACTTTTTCTGCAGAAAGACTTTAACAAAACCTACAGCCCCACCTGAAATCAAGAGGACTTTACACCGAATGCAGCTGCCTCTGGGGAGAAGCTGTCACCTGGTGCACTGGATCCTATCCCACTGCTTATCTCTGCTTGCTAGACTGCTCTGCTGTCTTCAGGCAACGACAACTTTTGGGTGGAGGAGCAAAAAGCCCAGCCTTGTCTGAAACCCCTGCCTGCAACCCCAGCAGCACTGCCACGGCTTTAACCTGGTGGCTGGAACAACGTGGAAACTTCTGCCAGCATCAGCTCGAGCTCCCTGCCAGAGACCAGAGGACGTGGGTGCCGCTTCCCCGTACCTTAATGAGAAGCTCCCGGCTCAGCGAGTGGTTGTTCTCATCAGAGAAGATCTCAGAGAGCTCATGGAAAGTGCGGATGCTCTCCCTGCTCAGGGAGAGACATGGAGACAAGTCAGCAATGTTATCATGGTGGGTTCTCCTCCTTACCCAAAGGACTCTGCAATGCTCACAGCTCTAGCAGGGCCTTGCTTTTTGGGGGCTATTTCAGGGTGTTTTGCATGGGAAGGAGGAAGAGGTGATGGAGCTTTTATTTCCTCACCTTCCTTAGGTCCCTGACACCTTATGCTGGATTGTGGGCACTCCCCAAGAGGCAATGCTGGAGCTGAGACGATCCCAACTACACATTCGAGGGCCACAGACACAGCCCAGCCTCCCCCATGAACCCTCCCCACGGCCACAGGAGCCCAGCAAGGTGCTGCTTACCGCAGGACCTCATCCCAGGTCTTCTTCAGCCGGTGAACGGCGTTGCACTGCAGGGCCGAGAGGATGGCTCGGAGGGAGGAGAAGTTCTTCAGGATGCGGCACTCCTGGGGGCAGACAAGGAGACGACAGGACTCAGCGCTAAAGAAAGCCCAGGATCTGCTGGGATTCTCATACTGCAAAACCTCAGCCCTTTGCCGAAGCGAGAGGCGAGCGAGCTGTCCTACCCGAGCCACTTCGATCCACCGCTCCACCACCTTGGCCCGCTGCTGTGGCTTCAGGGACCGGTCTCCGAGACACGTGACAATGACACAGTTGGCCACGCTATTGAACTGCGAGACCGTGGCACGGATGGTGGGTGCCAGGTGCTCTTTGCCCTTCTTGTCTCGCTGGGACCAGATGCAGCCCAGGCAGTGGTAAGGCACCACTTTCTTAAACAGCTCCTGGAAGATAAAGGGATGGAGATGGGTCTCTGTGGGGTCCCTGGGAAGGGAACGGGCCAGGGGGAAAAGATGGATGGGAAGAAACAAGCCTGTGCCCAGAGCTGCAGGTGGGCAGAGCGCTGTCGAATGATACTCACGGCATCCATCAACGTGAACTGTTCTGCCACCATCTCTGGGGAGAAGGAGAGGAAATCTGGCTTTCCGTCCCCAACCCCGTTCTCCTCCACCAGCTGGAAGGTGCAGGCGCCATGGTCCACAGCTGTGAGAGATGGCACAAAGCTGAGCCCCGTGGAGCTGCCGCGAGCCGGGATCCACACCAACCCACGCCATCCCTGTGGGCACCCACGTCCCACCTCCCGGGCTCTTAATTCCCATCTGGCTTCACGCCTCGAGAAACGAGGCTCCGCTAAAAGGATAGTCATCTTAAACCTGGACACAAGCATCTGCAGAGGATTAAAGGCAGATTAGCTAATCCATTTAGAAATCCCACTTCTGGTTCAGTTGGATTAGCTTCCCGTTGTACCTCCACATAAACACGGGGTTTATGGGGGTTCAGTGACCCAAGATTTTGGAAACCCTCGATGCCAACCAGTGGCACTCTCTCCACCTGCAACCCCAAATGAGCCCCTGAAAGCGGGGGGAGGATCCCACCTTCCCCCTCGGACTCGCTCTGCTCTTGCTGCTGGAACTGGGCCAGCAGGATGCGGGCTCTGCGCTCCAGGTCCGATCCGGGGATGTTGTGGTGCACGTAGGAGATGAGCTGCTTGAGGCAGGCGAAGTCCGGGGGCTTGCGGAAGTCCTCTGAGTACTGGTCCAGCCAGGCACCCAGGATGGAGGAGATGGTGCTGCAGGGAGGAGGGAAACACAGGCAAGCCTGCTGAGAACTGTGTCCCAGCACCATAATGAGCCCCAGGCACCAGGAGCACCCCCGGGACAAAACATGCCTTTGTACAAAAACTAAAGAACCATAAACCAGAGCCACCCATCTTGTCCACCCACAGTGGTCAGACTTACTTCTTCAGCTCCGTCCTCTCGTCCACGGTGTGCCTGGAGTGGTCCCCATTCGTCTGCACGTGGAGTTTGCCGTACCTGGGGGGCACATTGAGGAGGCACTGAGCATCCTGGGCTCACTGCCTCTCACCGCTGCCTCTTCTCCCTCCACATCACCCCCAGTTCTGCCCGGGGATCAGGATGAACCTCTCATGCACTGTCCTGCTCCCCTCACTCTGCCACAGCCCCCAAATTACATGAACCGGGTAGCGGCTGGAAGGGGAGCAGCTCTCTGGGAAGTTGTGTCCCTTCATGCTAGTGGGGTTGGGAGAAGCTCACCAGCCCTCCAATGCACAGCAGCAGAAGATGCTGGGGCTCTCCCGGCCAAAAGGGCTCAGATATTGGCCACCCCCAGCTGCATTTTGGGGCTCAGGGCATCCTCACCTGTTCAGCAGAAGGTCCAGCACTTGCTTGGTGGTGGCGAAGGCCCGGTAAGTGCACAGGAAGATGGTGACATAGGTGGAGTCATTGCCCTTGAAGGCTGAGACCAGGTACTCCACCAGCTTCTCCAAGGTCCCAGCTTTTATCGTCCGCACCTTACACGTCTCGTAGAGGTTTAAGGCCGACTCGTTCTCAAACTGCCAGGACAGGAGCAGAAGTCAGTGGGCTGGATGAAGGCAGACACGTTCGAGCGCAACACAATCCCACCAGCTCCACAAGGTGCATTTGGGTCTAGGCTGGGACCGGGGATCCCGTATAATGCCCAAGACTCCCATGATGGACCTGGAGAAAGGGAAGCTGGGTCTCCTCGGACACCAAATACCAGCAACTTGGCTGAGAAGATTTGAGCATTTGGGAAATCCCAGAAAATGCCTCAAGGTTGCTGAAATCTAGATGCAAATCAGGGTTGCCCTATTGTGCAAAATGAGGCTTCAGATTGTTTCCCCTATGCCCTTCCATGTGGGGAAGAGGCCAGTGGGTGCTCCCAAATAAATGCATGATTCCCAAATAAGGCTTTCAAGGGGCACCCTGGACAGGAGCATATGAGAGAGTACGAAAAGGGCAGGATATGGGTTAGTATTGACCCTGCCAAGCCCTGACATCAGGGAAACATCTGAAAACACCGCAGCTCACCCCCAGCCATCGCTGCCCTTTGTTGGCCGTGTGATGGAGCTGCACTTTCCGGAGCGATATGCTGTAGATCACACCATCCTCCAGCTCTTCTCCGATCTCCTGTGTGGAGCTCTGCATGGGAGGACAAGATACACCGTGAGATAAGGAGGCTGAATTGTGGCAGAGATGCTTTTGTGGGCTCATAGGCAACAGCTGGCTGGCTGCTTCCTCCTCCCCAAGCCTTTGCTTTCCCAGGAGATGACATTGCCACCCGGTGTGACCATAATCTCGGTAATCTGCCCCTGTGGGAACTGAGCACCTCAGCGCACCTTCAGTAATAAATAATAACCATGAAAACAATCTGTCTATGAGCTTTGACAGCGCTGGCCACGCACACAAGGCAGAAATCCAAAAGGGGAGATCAAAGCTGGGGGGAAACCTCAGGGAACAGCACCAGGGTGGGCTCAGGAACAGCTGGGACATGTCCCTGCACCCCTGGGGACAGGCACCTCCAGGCCACAGCCCAACCAAGCTATGAAGCTCATGTTTTTGCTCTGGGGAGATGGAGATTGTCTAAAACTCAGTGAGGAAAGAGGGGATGCTCTCGGGGGAGGTCCCCAGGCAACACCTGCCCCAGCTCCCCCAGCCCCATGTGCCAGCGTGGGGCTTGGCAGCGGCTCCAGCCCCACACGGATAATTGGGTTCCCTCCTCCTCTCTCGCCACGCTGTGCTGAGTCAGTGCCTCTCTTAAGAGGATTTATTCAGATCCTTTTAAACACTGCAGGGTTCTCCCCCACCCTCCATCCCCCATGCCAAATGGTGGGACACGGTGTAACACACAGCAAAACCCACAGCTCAGCAGATGGGGAAAATGCCTGAAAGCATTAAGCCGGTTAGCGGGGGGAGGTGACCATGCGCTGGGGTGCAGGGACCTGGGGACAAGTCCCCCCTGCACATCAACATTGCCAGCCAGGGACCAGAGCCAGCCTGTGGCTTTCCCTGCAACCAGGAGCACAAAAAGCCCTGGGGAACGGCAGCAACATCGGGCTCACCGGGGAAAAAGTTGCTGTGGGGCGACCCAGGATGGAACCCCAGCAATGCTGCTGCTCCCTGCAAAAAATCCTCCTCTCAAATTGCTCCTCACAAACGCAGCAACAGCCGTACCCAAGGTCCAGGCTCCAGACAATGCTGCACACCTCAAGGTGACATATCAAATGTGCGCCCAACATGCTCTTTAACCACCATCCTGTATCATCACCATCTCAGTAGCCGTCTCTGCTGTTATCATCCCCTGCTCAAGTCAAGTACTCGTTTGGTTTGCAGAAGCTCGAGGAGTTGTGGGGCTCCGAACTTCAGCCGTGCTGTGAACACCAGAAGTCCTTCCCAGGACTCAGTGACTTCTGGACCAACCCTGACAGCACCTGCACAAGGCAGCAGACAGACAGACAACCTTCCAGACACCTGCGTCAGTCCCTCTCTTGTTCTATGCTCTGGGATGAATTATGGCATCAATTTATGTCCAAGTATAAACAGGTCTGAACTTTAAGAGATGGAGAAAGTGCTTCCCATCATCTCCCCTGAGCTCTCTCAGTATCTTCCAGTCACACTTTGGGCAGGAGGAAAACTCTGGGTCCAGCAGGAGCAGACCCCTTGCACAGTTTAACTCAGAAAAGAGATTTGGCTGGGCAGTTGTAAACCCCAGACACAAATATCAAGAAAGATCAGACGCTTGCTGAGATGCAATTAAGTTAATAAAGAAATCAAACGTCTCAGGATCAAACCATGAATCACTGGCAGCTGCTGTGCAACTACAGTGGAAAATATTGCCATGACTATGCAGGGGTTTTCACTCTATTTCATGTCACGTGCAGAGGATACACCCAGCTTTATGTGCGTAGAAGCACATTTCATTTCCTTCCCATATTCAAGACTGGCAGATTCATTCATTTTCTGTCTTGCTGACTCGTGCGATATCCCCCAAAGTTCCCCCTTTGCAAACCACACGCGAAGTATGCAGCTTCCAGCGGTCCTTGGCCAGGTTCATGCCAAGAGCCAGGCGAGCCGCTACACTGGTACTTTTTAAAATCCCGCTATTTATATTCTGCGTGAGCTTCCTCTTTCCTACCACTGCTTCTCCAAGATGCTGATTGTGCATTCCGCACATGTTGGTTAAAAACCAAGGAAGCAAAAAGCAGCAGCAGGACGGAGCCAGTGAAGCCCCACTCCAACACCTGCACCAAACACACGTTTATCCCTTTGCAGGTGAGGAGACACGGGGTGGGAGAGACACAAAACCTCCAACTGTGGCTTATGTGTGTGTGGGCACCAAGAACTCTGCAATCCTAACTCTGGCACTCACACCAGTTCCCTCCAGGACTTCCAGCAAGTCAACCAGAGACGAATGTCTTCAAAACGGTCTCTAAAGGGCTTTGACACACAAGTGCTGGTATATATTACTGCAACAGCTACTGCTCCCCATTGCTTGCCCTACACATCTGAGTTTTCTGCCTCTCAAAGCAGAAGGGAACTTGGTTCAGGCCTCAGCCAGCACAACAAGAGCCCAGCACCCATGTGCAAACCTCCTTCAACCCAAATAACTGAGCACTGAACTGTGGCAGAGATACGGATGAGTCATCCCTTCCGTTTACTGCATCGCCTTGGTACAAGAGACATGGTCAACAGGCCCAGGCAGGGCTTTAAACAAAGCTTTTCTGTGACAGCACTAACTCTGAACATGTTGATGGTTACAGTATTTGCATCTTCCCCCAAACTCATACAGAAGGGACTCAGCATCCCAAAAAGGGAGATCCAACGCATTTCAAGATGGGCACCAAAATAGAGAAGACACAGAAAATGAACATTTGACCACGATTTCTCCAGCTCAGCGTGCAGTCCTGCTCCTCTCCATACAACAGGAAAAGGGCCTCTTGATGGAGAGGCAGAAGGAAAAACCACATATTTAACTTCGGGGTATCAGACGCCCAATTCTGCAGTCCCAGAGCCTTTTGCAAAAGCAGCGGTAAGTGAACTCGGCAGGAGTTCATCCCCTGAAATACGAAACTGGAGGTCTGCACCAGATGGCTTGCCTGGTTTGAGAGACGCCTCCTCCAACCGCAGATCGCCCCGGGCTGCGTGAGCAACAGTGAGAGCTCCTCCGATAGTTCAAAGCCATGGTGACTACACCGCGGAGGAATTCCTGCTCCGTGCAATAAACCCTGCTACTCTCTGGTGAATGTTCTAGCACACGGCACAGCGTCGAACCCCACGTCTTCACGCAGAGGTTTAATAATGAGCTGTGAGACGTTGCCAGGGTTTGCAAGCCTGGAGGAAGGGCTGTGGTGTGAGGGACCCCAGGCAGGGAGCAGCAGGGAATCTGCCTTCGTCTGTGCTCATCGGCTGAACGGGGGGAGAATGCAAAAGCCAAACAGTAAAGCATATTATTGGCGAGGGATGTGCACTTTAGAAAGCGTTTGAGATCAGTCACAATGGTGATTTCAGTAAGACAAGAGCAATGTAAGGGATTAAGTGTGAGCATGACAGCATCCCTGCACGTTACACAGACAATTAGCCAACAATTACCAGGTCTTAAGAGCTCTGGTCCCACGTGTCCTGGGTTAGCGCATTGGCCTCCAAGGACACAAAATAATGAACTGTTATTGGAAAAAAGGTATTAATTTCAGCACACGTGGAAGAGACAAAACTGCTTAAAGTGCTTTTACTGATGCTCCCTGGACAACAGCTGGTTTAAAGATCAAGATGTTCGTGTTGCTCTGTTCCCCTTCAGCTTGGCTACACAAAATGCCTGATCTACGGACAGGTATAACACAGCACCAAGAGGTTCTTTGCACCGCGATTTCCAAGGACTGCTGCTACCAGCCAGAAGAGAGGAGCAGATGTTAACCCTGCCCATGGGAACCTGAGTCTGTTGGGAATTAACAGTCGTGCTGGTTGAAGAGACAAGAAAAGGCAGAGCTGAGCCTCAAAGACATCACCAGGAGTTTCTTGGTGAAGCTCCACGCTTGCACAAGTTCAAAAGGACTTGATGAAAGCTGGTAAACTTTCTAGAAACAGAAAGTGAGGGTTTGGTGTTTACAATCCCCAGTCCTTTCTCAGAATAATCCCTTCACACCGGCAACGGGAAATGGGCCTTTTTCCAGAACCGAAAGGAACTGGCTCCACCAAGACCGTGTCCTCCATGCCTCACACAAGCCCCAAGTTAACTTTCGTTTCACTCCCATTAGCAAATCCCGAACCCATGCAATGAACTGCAGCGACTTTGGGGCCTCTTATGTAAACTGAAGCATATGACATTAAGTAAAAGGAAATAGGAAAAAAGCCACCCCCATCTAGTGAAAGGAAAACAACTGCAGTTCCGTGACCTAAAGAAAGACCGCAAAAGCAGAAGTACCCTCTGTGCTACCCATCCAAAATAAGCGCACGTAGCACAACCCCCTTCCTCATGGGGACTTCCAGGCAAAAAGCCCCATGCTGGCTGTTCCCCCATGGGGTTGGGATTGTCCCGTCTGCTCCTCAAGCTCATCAGCGGTTTCCTTCCCCCAGCTGTGCTCAGGAAGGCTATGGAGTCCACCTAAAGCTGTGAGGAAGGCACCGAATATCCCCAGTGCTGGGGGAAAGAGAGGTGCCCCATGGCAGCGCCTGCCCACCCCAGGGACCCCCAGTACGTGTTTTGCATCGGGAGCCCCATGGAGGACAAGAGCCCTCCTGCTCCCCAACACCATCCCAGTGATGACCACAGCGGCATTGGGGTACAGTGGTTTTGGGGGCTGATCTGCTGGCTCTGTTGTCCCTGAGCTGTGTTCCCATCGCTGCTGGTGGAGCTCAAGTCCCCAAACACAGCTCGGCTGCCCCCAGCCCCGGGCGCTGCTCCCCACGCAGAGATGTTGGGCAGATGGACGTGATTCCTTTCGGTTTTCAACACTCTCTGCCTTCCTTCCTGCCTGCTCAGAGCTGCCTCAGACCAGGACGGATTCCAACAGCCCATTAAAAAAATAATGACAAAGAGGGAAACAGGAAAAGAGGAGAAAAAGGACTAGAAGCTAAACTTAAACTCACTGTGAAAAGGGGGTGTTTCTGCCAGGACACCAAGACAGTGGCAACAGCTGAGAGTCTGTTCTCACCCCATCAGCCGCTGGGCTCTGCAGCTGGGCTTTCCCGACACCCCAAGCTCTGCGTTTGCTCTGCTTTGGGTGTTTGAGCAGGAAAGTTGCACCCAGTGCCCGCAGGGAACAGCCCTGGGCTGGGCATCACCCAGCACCACTGCACCCCAGGGACAGAGGGAGGGGGAACATCACCCCACACCTGCCTCTTGGGGAGATTTTATACCTCCTGTCTCATGGTCTGGGGCTGCACGAGACTGACAGCAGGTCTGATCCTGTGTCTGCAACCCAAAGGGGTTAGAGACAATATTCAAAGCTGCCTTCTCCACCATCGCAGCTTAGGAGAAAGCAGCAGCTAGCGGATGGGTTACAAAGGCATCTTGTGATTCGCACGCAGTGAGTCAGAGGCTGGAGCGAGGATTAGGAGCTCAGCGCTCAGGTTCAGAAATGAGACAGAGCAGATACAGAGTATTCCTCCCCCATCGCCTTTTGTTTTGCTTTTATAAAGAAAAGGAAGAGCCTTCCCACATGTAGAAACTTTTTCGCTCTTTTTATGGTCTGGAAATCAAGAGCCGAAGATGTGCAAAGATGCTCTGTGTCTACTCGGCCTCCAAGGAGATCAGGCCCTGTGATGCAGGGGGGATGAAGGTGCTGGGGGATCAGCCTTGGCTGGGGGACTCCCCAGGGAAAAGCAAATGCAGAGACATCAGAGACATCAGAGATGCCTGCTTAACTCCAAACTCTGTGTTTCCTACACCCAGGAGTATAGAAGACCACCAGCATCTCTACCTAAATATTTGCATCCTGCATGAAAACCCCACCAAAGCAGGACCTTCCTCATGTTTCCTACTAGGGGATGTGCCAGGAATGTTGTGCAGGGATGTGCAGGCTGTTGAAGTTCAGAAGAAAACTGAGGGCAGCAGGTTTTGCTTCCTCTCTAAGTCGATGGAAAAAAGATCCCGCCGACACATCAGTTCCAGCTCTTGCACCACAGTCCTCGGCTCTGTGTTCGTGATCGCTTCGGCGTGCGCCCCGGCACTATCCATGCTCAGCACCAACGCCTACGCAGGGCCAGGTTTGCATACGAGGGACGCAGCTGGCCCGCGCTTACGGAGCAATTGTACCGCTACAAACTTGCCTAGAGCCCGGGGGGTAATTACTGGAAGTGAAACCAGAATGACATGACTGGTGACAACTGGTCTATATAAAAGAATTAAAACATATTGCTTTGCAAGGTTAAGTAAAGACTGAGTGGCTCATAGTAAGTCATTTCAGCTCAGAACAAAGGTCGCTATTTCGCCAAGGTGGAACAGAAAAATCTGCAAGAAATGTAACAGAAACAAGTTCAAAATTTGCCTATTTTTTTGGTGCATGAACAGTAGCACCTGTAAGTCACATGCAACATGTCAGCTTTATAATGCCTCATCCAAATGCAAAGAAAAACTGCATATGTGTCCCAAAGAGGTTATAGTTCAAGCCTGATCTAATGCTGCTCTATTGATTCCACTGCTGAAACAGGGCCCTTCTGCACCAAGTGTGCTATTTCTGCTGTGGCAATGACTGCCATATGTATTTGGAAAGGGATGGCGATGAGGCCGGCATTCAGAGCTGATGTACCTCGAAACCGATCGGTATGCTTGCTCCTGAAATGTCAGTTATGTCTTAACACATGTTAACCAGAACACCAAGACTTGGTCGTTGCAGCAGCTCCAGGGCAATGCTTGTCCCTCGCACACATCAGTATTTGCAAGCCGGTGAGTTCATCTACCCCAAAAGTCAAGTCTACATTTTCAGATACACAAAGCCTTGAAATAAATATTCTCCTGCTCTCAGCTTGTAGCCTACGTGCAGGTCCAGACAGCTAAAAAATACATTCAAAGAAGTATCAGCTGCTTTTGTCAAACCCCTCTCTCGCCCCCATCCTCTAAGTCACCCATGTGTCCAAAGCGCACACCTGGGCACACACCTGCGGCACAAACCAGGCACGTGGGACGTACAGAAAGGGCAAAGCAACGACTATGGCTCCAGCAAATGCCAGGAAGAAAACATCAGCCCAGAGCCAGGAGGCGGCTTTCAGCCCCTCGCGCCATGCTAAACCATCCCACCAGCCCCGTGCCAATATTCCCAGGGAGTTTCGCCACATACCATTCCCAAGCAGCCTGGAGAAGCTGTGAATGACTGCCTACGCAGTAACTCACCTGCTGTAGCTTGTAGAGGGGGAAAAAGAAAGCAAAGTTCTATCTTTCTGTGATTTTTGAAGGTGCACAGATTGGGATGGACGAATTGGAGGCTGTCCAAAAGGCACAGCCCTGTCTGGCTGCAGTCTGGCTTACGGTCACTGCGCCGCCACATTTCCTTTCAATCTGAACAAGGTTAATTCTGATTTAGCTCAGACACATCCTCAGCTCAGATAAACTGAACCAAAAAAAGCCCTCGTGAAATAAATGTGTCCACCCACGTGTTTACACCACCTTACGTCAACTTATATTCCCCCTGTTAGAACTGGTGTGAATGAAGCGTGGGCAAAGCCAACAAACCCAGACCTCTCGGTCCCCCCTCCCCAAATCCCAGCACCCCAGCCTGCGCAGAGGAGGATGCCTGGGGGCTCTGTACGCCCCTGGCCCCCTGGAGCAGGGCAGGCTCGGCCGCTCTCCCAGCCCGGTTCTATGGCCCCACTGTGCTCCCCATGGCCGGAGAACGGCTCGCGGTGCTGGTGGCACAGGAACGGCCTCGCCGGATAGCTCGTTCTTTGTGTGTGTGTGTCTGCAGCAGGGTGACCCAGTAAACAGCTGAAGCAGAGAAAATGCAGGAACAATCCAGTGCAGGGAGGCAGCGAGGGGCTGCCGGGGAAAGGACAGGAGGAATAAATGCGAGTCTTTGTTCTCCGGCCGTGCCCCTCGCGCCCAACTCCCACCCCGGCCGGGATGACGTGCGGTGCCTCCATTTGCTGCCGTGTGTTTCCCAGCACGGAGCTCCGGGCTGAGCCCAACTCGTCCCAGCCTCCTCCTGACACCCTCAGCCCCGGTGTCCCACCATATCCTAATGCAGGGCTCAACCTGCAGAGATTCTCCTCTCTGTGGGTCCCCCCCTATTTGTTCTCCTCCCTGGGGTGCCTGTGGGAAGCGGGAAGGGGGAAGAGCAAGCACTTTTGCTTTGTAGTCAAGAAAATCTCACCTTCAGAGCATTACTTAAATAGGTGTCAACGAGGCAGTAGGTGCTACATAAGCAGGTACAGGGGCAGGAGTAAACAAGCCAACACCCGGGAGGGGTCTGCAATCAGGATGCTCTGATTTCCACTGCCTAAGCAACTGAGAACTTAAGTTTAATTGGCACCTTTGGGGAGAAAACTACTTTAAAAAAAAAAAAGGATAAAAAACCCACACCACCTTAAAAAAACCCCATTTGTTGTCAAGTGTCTGAACACGCTGGGAGCCCAGAAGTGAGGTTTGGACACGGTCCCTGCCCTGAGTGCTGGGTGTGCCGGATCCTGCACACACGGAGGGTGGAGAGCGGCTGTGGCACGAGGAGTGCGGGTGTCCGGGCAGGACACGGGCAGCCGGGGCGCTGCGATGAGCGCTCTCCCCAGACCTGCAGTTGTAGGTGCCACGGACCATGTCCGAACATCACCCGGGACCCGCAGGCAGCTTCACCCAGGGCTGCTCCACTTTCTCACCTACCCTGACTCAGCACAGATTTTTGGAACCATGTTTTCTGTCACCACTTAAAGACACGGCCCTTTTCCAGTGGTTACTGATGACGAAGGTGTACCTGTGTTTGCAGCAGCGTACCCGCTCCCGCTCGGGGACAGCGGGATTTCAACCCAGCGCTGGGTCACCGCAGGCATTTGCAGACAAGCATTCCCTCACGTTACCAGAGCTCTTTCATGGCAGCTAAAACACCGCACAAGAAGCCAGCTCCTCCTGGCCGCGGCACTTTGGCAAACCAGTGCAGACACGCTCCCAGCCCGACTTGTCTGTTCCTGCCACCCTGCCCGATTCACCAGCCACAGGTGAGCATCCCTGCAGCTCACCCTCCCATTTAAAACGATTTTGGGGGACAAACGCTGGGATATCCCAAAAGATGTGCACAGTAACCATGGGGCAGCATCAGTGCAAAGAGTACAGAGGTGCCCACTTTCCTCCCCCGGTTCCTTTGATGTTGTGCCTGGACTAAGCCGGGTCAAGCCCCAAGCAGCCCCATCCTCCCAGAGCTGAGTTTTACTGAGGAACACACTGAAATCTATTGGAATGAGGGCTGAGAGAGATGTGGTTTGTGGGATACCCCCCAAAGAAGCACTTCAAGGAGTGTTTGTTGTGACACTGGTGTGAGCCATAGCTACACTCTGAGTCACCCCAGCGCGTCTGCAAGGGAGGGACCAGCTGGGCCCGTCTTAGTGCCAGTTCTCACTGTCGCAAGCGGGACTGCATCTAGTAAACCACGTCGTCTAGAAACCCAGTAATCAGTGACGGTCACCAGCAACGGGCACTGCCACCGCATTGCTCAGCATGGAGATCCAGCCAAGGGCCCCAACCAGCACAATGGCAGCTGGGACCAAATATCCACTACAAAACAAATAAAAGTAATCAAAAGCAAATAGCAACATTTGGAGAAAAGCTGGGCTGCTTCGAGATGATAAACCAAACTGAGCATTAGCCCGGCTCTGAAAAATCTGTGCAGAATCAGACCTCACCAACAGCAGGTCATCACAGGAGCCTTCTGAGCAAGTGTCTTTGAACAAAAGCCCAGGGTTTTGGCTCAAACTGGAAGGTGAGGTCCCGAACAGCCCCACCACATGAAGGTGTATGCTTCAGCAACCTTGTTCTCTTCCCACAGCTGAGTTTTGGCCCTGCCAGTCTCAGGCAACATGCTTTGCTTTGCCCCGCTTGGCTAAACGACCGTTTCCTGAAATTACTTCCAACTCTAAGAAGTGAACCCAAACTAAACACATCATTTCGCAAACGAAAACGCGGCTCGAGCGGGGAGCCCAGCGCAGGCTCTCGGCTTGCGAGTCTCCACGGAGACCCGACCACTGCAAAGAGCAGGGAAAGGCGGTGTGGTTTTGCTCCATCACATGAAAAGAAGTTCTGGTAAGACGGGTAGCGAGCCCTTTGAAAAGCAGGTTTCCACACAGGCCCTGAGCTCAGCTGCTGTTTGTTAAAGCGTGGTTAGCAGAAAGAAAAGCCGCTCTAAAAATAATGCCTCAGCATTCCAGATGAAGTTGCCTCCGACGAGTTTCCTCTCCAATCTGCTCTGTTTCCAAGTCAAACCAATGTTATTCCTCCCCTGTCATCTCCGAGGACTCTCTGCTCCCTGGCAGCTGGAACCACCTCTGTTCCGTGCCCACCATCCCATGGGCACCCAGCACCGCTCGTGCGGAGCAGGACGATTCCCTTCCCCATCGCTGCGTGTTTCTGACAGCAGGGCTCGTCAAAATACCAACGGTGTAATGAAAACAAACCCGCTGCTGTCGAGCTACGCAAGTGAAACAGGCAATGCAGATGCCTCTGTGTGTGCTTAATCTCCCCCGACACTCAGCTGCCACATAACTCCTGACCCTCAGGTATGTTAGAGAGAAACTCGCGGCGGTTATCTAATGTAAAAGCTCTTCCCTATAAGAACCTGTACCAACGCAGCCCGGGGAATGTAACCAAAGACTTTAGAGATTATTTGCATAACATCATCGAAACAAAACAAACAAAATCACATGGAGAGAGAGGTTTTAGGCGCTGTGGAGCTGCTACTTCATTGCACGGAAGGAGACCAGGTTTTGCTTGCTGCAGACCACGCGACAGCAGAGATTTAGGAAAGGACTTTCCTGTCACCTCTGGGAGAGCTGCTCCCAGGTGTGAAGAGAACACAGGGCCCAACCACAAAAGCCCTTCTGCAAACACCAGATTACACGAGAGCAAAGCTGCTCCTGTGCCAGCCGGCAGTGTGTGCCCGGAGCAGGCTCACTGTGCATCACCTCTGCTCCTGATGGACGTATATGACAAATAATGACAAAGAATGTTAATCAACCTTTGTTGAACAGTTAACAAGACATGGCCCTGAAAGAAGGAAGAGGATGAGTGCTCTGCTCCCCTTCCCATGTCCCCATTCCGAAGGCCACCCTGCCGGGCAGAGCCCCGGAGCAGCGGGGATTGCCCCATGCCGGAGCTCAGTGCTCCCTTTCCCTAACAACTCAGGAGCAAAGTCCAAATGCACCTTTATTGGAACTTCATGAGCCAGTAGGGCTGGGGCTGCTGTGATGTGTGGGTGAGTCCCCGCATGGGGACAGGAATCAGACAAACTGACAACTAAAAGAGCCAAACGGCTCATTTCTTCCCCTGCTGCCAGTTTCCCCAGGCAGAGGCTGCGGTGCAGAGCGACGCTCAACAGGTCTCAATGGGCACCAAGTCCCTCCTTGCGCCAGCCCCACCTTTCAGCCGACAGAACAAAGGTCCCGCAATCCCTGCACACTAACAGTACAGGATGAACAATTAATCTATGGGGGAGACGAGTCCTACAACTCAACTCCCACCATCCAGACCCCGCAGGTGCCATCCCACCAAAGCAATGCTGAAATTCTGAGCCGCCACGAGCTGTGCTGGAGCCCCCCGGCCCCCCTGCCAGCAGCTCAGCCAGCTTTGTATCCAAATCCCGCTCCTTAGCAACGACATTTTTTCCCCCCCCTCTTGCTGGGTCTGTGGGAGATGAAGAAATATTTGAGAACTGAAACAGCCCTGCTGCAAGTGTGTATTTGAATAAAAGGAGCACATCTGCTTCAAAGGCAGTCACTAGGCAGCTCTGGAGATAACGGCTTGAGAGAAAGTACAAGCAGGGGATGCCCAGCCTTTAAATGTGGTCTAAAGTGACCTAAATAAGCTCTCTGCTCCTTCAATTACACGTCCCTCCGGGGACAGAGCGCTGGCGATTAGAGAGGCGGAAAGGGTGATGGAGGGGCCGCTGGTGCTGAAGCCCTTCCAGTGGCCAGACCAACGGCCCTAAAACCAGCCCCATGCTCTGTCCCTAACTGAGGGGGGGGGTCACAGCCAACCCCCCCATCTCCAAAACAGCGGTGCCAGCTGAGCAAGACCCATCCCCACAGGCACAGCTGGTCTGATGCTCTTTCTGCTCATCCCACCCCAAACCCGGGCACAGGGAGGCATGAAAATCCCCGAAGATCGCATTTAGTTGCCCCTGTCTGGTAATCTCACCTCAACAGAGAGAAAACAGGTGGCTGTAGTGGGGCAACTGTGTGATTTGGGGGCCTCGAAGTGGCCTTTGGGGGGAGTTGCCCATCCAGTTTTCAGATAAACAAATATTTTGGTTTCCAGGGTTGCCAGACTTGGTATTAAATCCACTAAAACCTCAGTGAGATCCCAGCACTGGGGGGTTTCCCGCCCCTATGGAAACACGGCATAGCAACACCATCCTTATACAAACACATTTAGAAATCTCTCTCCAGCTTCTCTCTAACAATATCAAATAATAACTAAAAATCCCTCCCATCTCTGTTATTCCCATCTTGCACCAGCCACCAATAATCAGCATCTCGGTCTGTTCCTGGCCCCACCGCCAGCTCCAAACCCTTCTGGAAGGGAGCCAGAAGGTAAGTCCCCATCCAAGAAATACCAACAGATGATGTTCATCTGGCAAACTGCAAGGGGCATATCGGGTTGTGCCTGGGGGAGGAGAACAGGCTGGGAGAAAAGGATCTTCTTCCAAGGCAATTAAAATGGCTTTTAAGAGATATCTTTGCCCCTCCCTCACCTCCTTCCCAGCTGTAAAGAACAAGCACTGACCCCCAAGGCCATCTGGGCTGAGCAGTTCAAGTTTTTAGGATGCGTTTAGCAACTGAAAATCTCCTAATTGTTCGGAAAACAAATAGAGCTAGAACAGCGAGAACACAAGCTTTTTTGATAGGTGTCAGCCCAGCCCCTTGTCAAGAGGTTTGACAATGTCAGCCTCATGAAAGTTTGAGTCTGTGTCATCTGCAGGGGTGTTTATGGCCCGATTGCTCAGCAAGGACCAGGAGGAGGGCCACCGAATTCAATCTGCGGAAGGTTTGACGCTTGCTGTTGAGTTGGGATGGATTGGAACGGGAAAGGTCAAAAGCAAAAGGTCTGCAAAGCTCTTTCTCCATCCCTTGCTCGAGACAGTCAATTTCAATTTTCCATTCTCCGCAGTTAAAATCACAGCAAGAACACTTGGCAACACGTGGCCACAAGACCTCGAGCAGGACCTCAAAGCGATGCCCGGGTGATCAATATCGTTGCTGTGGGATACAGGCAAAGGTCCGCGCTGCTGACATCTGGAGGGGGGGGTTCGGCTGATGAGCAGAAAACGAGATCCGCATTCCCCACAACCTGCCCAGCCGCTTTCCAGGGATCCTCTATTCCCTGTGGGACCAGACTATCCACCCCGTAAACTGGCACAGCTCCACCGAAACCAGCTCCGTCCCAGTGCAGGGACAGGCCGAGCCTGGGAAGCACAGCTCCCTTTGGCAGAGGCGGCAGCCCCAGGCTCCCACCGCACACCCGGGGCAGCGCTGCGGGGCTGTTAACGGGGTTAGCAAAACGCTGAAGGTCTCCAGGGGTTTTCTTATTCAAATAATCCACTTTCCCCTCCCATTGTGCATCTTGCAGAGTAACTCTACCCGAGGATTATAACCACACCAGGCTGCTGCCAGGACGGTTGTCACAACACTGACACTTGTCTCATTTTTCCCCACTCGTGCACTGTAATGCCGGCAAGCGCAACCTGCCCCGTGGGGCTCAGCGAGCAACGCGGAGGCCCTTGCATGGGAACACACTGGAAGTGAGCAGCTCTCTGAGCATCTCAGAGCTGCTTGGGAGGCAGCGGGTCACCATACACCACTCTGGGGTGCACCTTTGCCATTGCTTGCAAATGGATGGTACGAAGAAAGGAGGAATTTGTCTGCAAGTTGTTCAGGGCAGGGAGGAAAGCGCAAGCGATTGGATGCGGGGACTGTGCTCTGACCATTACGCAGCACAGACCTGCGTACAGCCCAGAGCAGAGATCTGGGTGAAGGTGACTTCAGAGGAGGTCTGGTGGGCAGTTGTCTCTCTGCTGCATGGGGACTTGCTCAGGGCTGGGGGGGCCATGCAAAGCTGCCCTCAGCCCCAGCGCTTTTTCCTTCCATCACCCGAGATGCTGCCAATCCCTCTCTGGAGCCTCCTCCGGCCGGGGTGCACGGGGGCTCCCACAAGCCCCTCCTCTGGGGTACGAGCTGCTCGCTGCATCACCCCCTCTTCTCCTCCCCACTCCTCTTGCTCCCCTTGCCAAAAGCGCGGCCCCTCGGCCTCCCGGAGCGGCTGGACTTCCTGCCAGGCATAACACGAACCAGATGATGTACTCCAAACAATCTCAGCACGCCCACCCCCAAGAGAGAGAAGCAGGGAGGGGAAATGGGGGAAAATAAGCTGGATGGAGCTTTCATGAACTCTTGGCAGAGCTGAGGAGCCCCTGCGACCAGGCCAGAGATGAACCGATACAGCCAGAGCCCGAGAAAATCCCTTCCCATCCATGGGCGACCAAGATTTCCCATCACAGGTTATGGGGTGGATAGCTTAGTGCTGGGAGAAGGCGCTGTCGCCCCTGAAAGGCTGGCTGTCCCCAAGGGTATCTAAACAGTAACTCAAAACGTTCTACTGGTGATTCCCCTGGCTTCGCCACCCCCCTCCAGTGGGAAGCATCCAGAGCTGAGAAGCACATCTGCAGCTGCCTCTAAATCCCAGTGAAGCCAGACTTGCTGACCCTTGCTGATATTAACCCCTGCACCACCAGCCCGCATCTCTGAACGCCAAAGCCTTCCTCCAGCTGTGCTCTCCTAACACCTCCTTTGCTCAGAATCAGTGACATTCCTGGCACGCCAAAGATGATCATCCATTACTAAGAAAAGAGGCACAGCTCTGACTCAGATTATTTCGGGTGCCTCCACACACCACTGCCATCAAACAAACCACTCCAGGGGTCCAGTCCGACTCTGAACCTCCTGGGGTCGAATCCAAAGAAGCACAAATATTTTGCATCCTCCAGCAAAGTCCACCCGATGCCCGTAACCTTCCTAGAGGACACTTGTGGTTTGGACAAGCCCAAAGCCTTCACAAGCAGCTCAGATCTGTGCAGACTCCTGCCTCCAGCAGCCAAAACTTCAAATAAAATATTAAAAGCCCCGGGTTTTAGCAATCTGCCCCCCTCCTTGGTCGTCTTGAGGGTAAGCATCTCTTTGGTTTCTCCCAGTAGAGCCTGGCGGCCTGCCTGCCAGTCAACGGCACGGGGACACATGGTAAGAAGATCAAGCAGGGATGCCCATTTATTAAATAAAATGAAACAGTGCCGCGTGTAGCACAGCCGCCCCCTTACCAAACTGCGGGCCAGCTTCGGGCAGGCGGCAAATCCCAAACTAGAGGGGGGATCCGCTCCGTGCAGAGAGCTGAGCCCCCCAAACTCACCGCAGCAGTGACACCCCCAAGCACCCCCCAGCTCCCCGCACTCACCTCCAGCGGCGGCAGGTCGGGGTCGAGCTGGGTGAAGCTGTGCAGCACCACGGGGCTGCTCTCCCCCGCCACCTCCAGCCTCACGCCCCCCCAGAGGCTCCGCGCCCGCCGGGAGCCCTCGAACATCCTCTCGGGGCCGGGCGAGCCGTTGTGGCGGGAAGGGGGGGCGCGCCGGCGGCCCCCCATGGGCAGCGCCGCCGCATCCCCGCCGCCGCGCTCCGCCGCCGGCCCCGCCAGCGCCCCCGGGACGCCCGGGGAGCCGCACCGGGGCGGGGGGGCACAGCTGTGGGGTGGGATGCTCGGGGTCCGGGAAAGCGGCAGCGAGAGGTTCGGCGGAGCGGGGCGGGAGGAGCTGTGCGGGAGCACCCGCAGCAGCGGGGCAGGCGCCGGGAACCCGCAGCCGCCCCCGCCGCCGAGGAGCCTGATGTCACCGCGGGGCCGGGACGGAGCCAGCGAGGCTGTAAAACCAGGCACTGGATTTCCTCCCGCAGCCTCC
Source organism: Patagioenas fasciata (assembly GCF_037038585.1). Classification (NCBI taxonomy): domain Eukaryota; kingdom Metazoa; phylum Chordata; class Aves; order Columbiformes; family Columbidae; genus Patagioenas; species Patagioenas fasciata. The sequence goes on from NC_092539.1 coordinate 8,266,762, forward strand.
GCCCGCCCCGGGGGCTGGCCCGGCTCGGCACGGCCCGGCCCCCCCGCGTGGGGGGGCACATTGAGGCGGACGAGCTGTGAAAAAAACCCCGAGCCCAGAAAAAAAAACGCGAGGGAGGGTGCGGAGGAGTGAAGCTCGGGGGGTGCGGGATGCTGCCCGAGCCCCAGCCGGAGGGGTGAGCAAAGGAGGTTTAAATGGAGCGAGGGGGAGCAAAGCTGTACAGCTGATCTTGGAATCACCAGGGGTTTGTGCAGCACCGAGGTCTGAGATTCGCACACCACCACCCAAACAAAAAGTATTGAATTCGAGCGCATGGGTATTAACAGCACGTGCTTTTGCCTGAACAGACAAGTTTTATCCCCTCACATGAGCTCAGCCCCGCTGGCAGCGCTCTGTGCATTCAGAGCACTGCCCAGGCTTCACCCTCCACAGCTGGACTCCACGGGGTGACAAAGTCACGGTCACCATGGGGGTGGCAGGCAGTGTCCTCCCCGAGGAGAAGAAGGGATGTGACCAAGGCCCTGCAGCTCGTCAGTGCCAGGAGCAGAGCCTGACCCCTTCCCCATGCCAGGTCCCCAAGGCACAGGCAAAGTGACAAACAGGGACCAAGGCACCTGCACTCAGCCCAGCAGGGACTCAGGGAAAGCGAAATGGGCCCAGGGGACAGCAGGGCTACAGATCCCACTTTAAAGAAGCCTCGAGCCCCCAAGATGATGCTGGAACCTGCAATGTAATTGTGTTTTCAGAGGCAAAGAGAAACGGGCAGAACTGTCATTCCCCATCCCCCTGTGCTGAGCACAGCGTGCTCTCACCCTCCCCTGGCTCTTCCCCTTCCCTCCTCACACGCTGCCGATAAACTGCATCACATCGTCCAGGCAGTTCCTGCTGACAACACCAAAATCCAGACTTTTACGCCTCAGCTCCCTGCACAGCTGAAATAACATCAGCCTCCCAGGGCCTTCCAGCCCCGCAGCTTTATTTCCACTGAGAACATGGAGCTGAGCCTGACACGTCCAGCGCTGCCGAGGGCACCAGCAGCTCCAGCCTGGGCAGGAAAGGATTAACAAAGCTGCCAGAGATGTGAGGACAATGCGGGCTATTGTCCTGCTTATCTAGAGCCGCAGAGGGTCAAGGGGACTTCCCGGGACACCCTGGAAAAGGGAATCCAGCCCTGCAGCAGGGTCTTGTGCTGCCCACGGCAGCCCCACACCTTCAGGAGGACATAGATTTAAATACTGCCCAGGTACAGAATCACAACCCTGATCACCCTGTGGTGCTGGTCAAATCACCAGAGCTTTCTCTGCTGCAGAAAGAATGTGACGATGCTCCACACAGAGGTGTCCTTAGACCCACTGGCATCTCATGCAGAAACCACCTGATAGTGCAAGATGTGCTACGAAATGAGATTGGCAGCGTGCATCGTTTCACCCAGAACATACAGAAACCGGAGACAGTGCCTGGTTCCCCAGCAGAAATCAGTGTTGCCACTCTGGGCTGTAGGCTCTTTGGGAGGGACACTGCGCTTTTCTTTGGTGTTTATCTCTCAGGGCAGTGTCATCATGGCCCACCGCTGGAATTGCTTGGCACTGCTTGAGTACACATAATAAATAACAGCGCTACTCATCTGCAGCTGGCAAAACCCTCCAAAACCCTCCAGCTTTGTCTGACCTCTACAGAAAGATGCAGCTCTTTGATGGGCAATTTTCACCGGTCCCTTGGTTGACCACTAAAGATGGTTTCAGGGGAGAAACACTTCTGATAATGGATAATAAATAATATAAGGCAGGAAAGCAACTGCGAGGGTTTAAAAATAGCCAGGCAGTTTCCTTTCTCCTCTCCTGGGAACCTTCTGGGTCTGAAAAGCAAAACACTCAAAGCAGGGTCAGGAGCCCAAGTTCAGGATGTTTGCTCAGCACAACTAACCCCAAACACTCAGACAGCAGGGGCCAGGCTCTTGAAAATGGCAAGATTCAAAACAAATAACTTTTCAGGGCTTCTTGATTGCCTCCAAGCAAAGAGCCAAAAGGGAACATGCAGATCACACCCTCGGGTTTCTCCCTTATACCCTGGAAAGTATAGAAGTTGTTGAAAAATGCAATTATTTTATATGCACATGAGTCCAGGAGCAGGAGATTTAAGAAAATGATCAACACTTAAGTGACTCATTAAAAAAAAATATATATATATGTGTATATATATATATACACATAAATGTATCATTTTACAGTTGGCAACCTCAGCAAAAGCTTTTCACAACACACTGAGCATTTTGCATTGACGTCAGCTGTAAATGTCCCATCGACTTCACAGGCGCAAGAACTGGGTGCTGTGGGAAATCCCGTATTTTGCTTCTTTCTGCCCCTCACTTGGCTGAATAAATACAAACACACATGGGCAGCACTGGAGCATCTACAGAGCACACACCTCTGCTCCTCTGCCACAGTGTCCAGCCCGCGGGCTTCCCTGCCTGGTAAATTACACTGAGCAGGTAACACAACGCGGCTTTTGCAAACTCTAAGACAGTTTCCTGGTTTAGCTCAATCCATTTGGGTCAGGACCTGCACATTCAGACCTTGGTTTGTTTCTAAATAACCAGCGCAGATCCCGAGTCATCTCTCCCCGGCACTACAAGCACGTACGCGTGGCCTTTGAGCATCCCGCTCAGCTTCATCCTCCAGCCCCCCTTCTCTTTCATCTCCCTGCTCTGCTCCCAAGAAGGGCTTTCCAGCATGTTTTTTACAGGACAAAACTCACTGTGACCCGGTTCCCATGCTCGATATTGCTGGTTTGCTTTGTTTTTGATTTCCATCAGGCCATAGGCTGAGCAAGTGAGGCTGCGCACCCCAAAGCATCACTCAGAGATACTCACATAGGGGTTGCTGCCTTCTCCACAGCACCAGTCACCTGCAAACGCCCCCAAAGTCCTGTCACTGTCTCCTTATTTCCTTTGAGCCTCAATGAACCTACAGCAGGACAGATGCCAGAGCAGAGAACTGAGAAAAAAGCTGATCTCAGCCCTGGCCACAGAAGGCAAAAAATCGGCCCCAGCCGCCTCCAGCCGAGCCCCTCTTGGGCATCACACACCCCCGGCTTTCCCTGTTGGACAAGTGAACGAACCAGAACCCAAATCATCTCCCTCTGATGAGAATCGGTCTGTTTTCCGGGGAGTTACAACATGATCCATCCTCCGTCCCAAGCTCTGGCACCAGCTCACAAAGCACGTCAAGTAAATCCCCACAGTGCTCTGGGTCAGGCCGCTCACTATAAAATGGAGACGACAACACTTCCTTCTATTGTAGGGGCTGGGAAAGCCCTTTTTGTTGCTGTTTGTAAGGCACTTAGGAGGAAAAGTGCTACCAAGAGGAAAGAATTCTTTACTAAAAGTCAGGCTGTTTGCTACACCTGCATTGAGTCCTAAATCAAAGCTTTTTGGGCATTCAGATTTTAATTTGAAATAGTTGCCGCTGTTCAGGCTCAACGGGAAGATTATTTTATAATAAATAATAATAATAAACTAATACTATCTCTTCTACTTCAGGATGAGGAAAAAACTTCCAAGCTTCTGTAAAATGGAAAACAATGCCTTGTTCAGTACAATCTGTATACAGACATTAGATTAGAGAAGTCGCTCCCAAAATTTAGGGACCAACAGATCACCACCAGCCCTCAGCCCCTTGCAGACCCAATTCGCACTTGCAAACACCATCAGTGTCCCTATTTAACTAGATTTTAGGGGTGAGCCACACACCGCTTGCCACGGCTTACAGAAAATATGGATTATTAGGAAATTCTCCGCCAAATATTTCCGATCCAGGGCAGTTGATCACTTGGAACTGTTGGTGCTGACAAAGGCTGACTCGGGCTGTCCTGCACTTTGTGTCCCCTCTGTGGGTGGCACCTGTTCTCCAGCTGCAAACCCCCCATGGGCAGCTACTCATTAAGCGCTGGGTTAATTGAGGAACACCGCTCTCCTCCAGCCTCTGCGAAACACGCCAAACGCCTAACACAGCAAGGCAAGCTCCTAATTATTGTCAGTTCCTAGCAGAGGAAGCGCACCAAATCCCCGGGCAATTAGGATCTAAACCCCTCCATCCAGCTATTCTGCGTCTCATTTCCTGCAGCCCCTGTGCACAGCTGGGCTACGGCATCTCCCGCCGAGCCTGCCGGCTCCTGGAGCTCGGCAATGGCAACGCAATTATGCCACAAGCCTCACAGACTCAAGAGCTTGCAGGAATATTTCCCCTCAATCGTGCTTCTTATGCCATCCACTTGCTTGTGGTATTTGAGCATCTTCCATTAGGGCAGCAAGTGACAAGCAAACCTCGTTCTTTCGAGCTTGCTGACCTCTAAAAACTCAGCAGAATAAGGGCAATGCGGGGTGGGAGGGAATCGAGCCACTTTCTAGGAAACAACTGAACACAACTTGCTTTGAGAGAGCATTTCTGGGGAGAGGAGCCTTGATACCTTCACAGCGAAGTGCTGCACAGCCATTTATGGTGAAAAGAAAACACCCAGAAAAACAAGAGGCAAAATATAACTACTAACATTAAAATATGCCCAGAAAGCCACAGACAACAGGGTCCATCTTGTGAAAAGCGCCAAGAGACCTCAGAGCACTTCGCAGGGCACTGGTGCCAGGGGGATGCAGCAAAACCAGCACAAGAGCTCGCTGCTCCGAGAGGGTCACAAAACACCCCGTGAGTTTTGTTACACGGCATCCCCACATTGAGGGGATTTGCAGCTGCAGCTCTGGGTTGCAGCATTTTGCTTTTCCACGTGTTTCTCCGTCACGGCTCCCCTGAGTGCAGGGTTCAGCAGGCATTAAGCTGCTGAAGCCTGACACGCTGCAGACACACCAGAGCTCCCCTGGTAAAGACTATTATTTCTTGAGCTGTTTGTCTTTAAAGGCAGCTTTTATCTCCCTATCACCTTTCTGCCAGAATGTTTCAGTCAGCTCTTTTAACAAATACCACCTAAGGTGCTTATAACCAAAAGGAAAACAGGAAAAACATTCTTCCGTGTTGCTTAGCGATCAGCGTACGGCGGGTTTGAGCCTCCCAGGTGCTCGGAGTTATTGTAATTTCCATCCCTTGCTTGCATGGGCCCTCTGCGTAACAGTCAGGACACAAAAAATCACTGGTAAAAAGAGGAGAAAGGTTATAAAGCCACAAAAATTGGCAGGGAAAGAGGGGAATGGGTGTAGCCACTGGAGATAGGGGAAATTCCTTTCTGAAATCAAAGCAGCCCTCCTCATCCACCAGAAAAACAAAATGACATAGCGAGATTTCATTATATATTGGAAACATACATCTGAGATCACTGTGACATTGGGCGAGGTCCAACGGGCAGTTTCATTGAGAAAGCACCCCAAGCCCTGCAGGGACCCCCAAAGCTGGGGTCACTTTCCCCCGAGCCCCTCGCTCCGAGGACACCCCGCTCCGACCCGGAGCAGCCAGGGGCTACACGGATGCACCAAACAAAGTTGATCTGCCTCCCAGCTGCATCGCTTCCCAAAAAAACCTCAACCTCTGAAGGAATTTACTGGGCATAACTTATTCCCCTCACTACAAGCTTTGGTGAGAGATGTGTGTGCTGGACTTTCTGTGCACACAACTGTTCCCTCCTCCAGTACCTTTGTACCATCCCACTGGGGCCAGACTGGGAGCATCAGCTCAGTTCAAAACACTGCTCTTAAATATGCAAAATATGTGAACAACCAGCTGGTAAGTGACTGTGAAATAGGGAGCAGCATCACTTGCTGTTACAGCTTTGGGATGCTGGTGTAGCGCTGAGCAGCCCCATCCTGCCCCAAACCCCCTTTCAGCCTCGTGCAGCCCCTTCCAAAACACCCCCCAGCAGTGAGCGCTCTCCGTGCCCAGGCTCATGAGTCCAGCTGGAAAAGAAACAGGAGGCGGTTCTGGCTCTGCTCACCTTTCAAAATACATTCAAGGGCAGGCAGTACATTTTTCCACCAACAATAACCAGCCCAAATGACACTTTGAGCTGAATCGTGTAAAAGGAGACTCTCAGAAACAAGAGGCTCTGGCAACCGATCCACAGAGAAATCCCGGTGGATAATGAAGAAGCTCTGCTCGGTGGAGCGCCCGCCATCACCCCAGCTCCCATCCCAGCCTGTTCTCTGGCCCTGCTTGCCTGGCCAACACAGGTGGGCAGCGCTGCTGTAGCCCCGAAGTGACATGAACAGCCACACAGCCTGCACCAGGTGGACAGACAGACAGACAAGGAACTTGGACCAGCCTTTGGGTCTCACTCTCCATTCAGGGGAGCTTTATTCTGGCTGCCCTCCTGTGAGGGTTCACGCCAGCACGTACAGAGCATCACTGAGCGCTTGTTTTGTAACCAGGAACATGCTCTGACCCCATGCTGCGTGCTCTCCCTGGGGATCGGGATGCAGGTTTGCGACCGTGTGACTATCAAAACTGATGGAAACGCTGCCCCAGCACACTCAGACTCAGCTCCCCGAACCTGATCAGCACCGTACATTCCCTTATTGCTGGAATGACGGGTCTGAACACACATGGGGAGGGAATGGTGTCACAAAGCTGCTAAGAAGTTCAAGAGAAAAGTGATGCCATAGCACAAGCACAGGGAAGTAACACATAGACTGATGTTGCACAAGATTAAATTATGTCCAAAGACCAGGTTAAACATGGGAGCCAAACAGGCTGCAAGTGCCAAGCTGATCTGAAGAGCTACAGGTAGCAAAATACAATATATTTACATGCAGCCTAGGTTTAGTACAGAGACTTAGCCCAGCATACGAATAAGGTAGAACAGACTTAAATGCCAGATCCTGGAAATAGGTGAAGCAACAGTAAAGTGTCCACACTTATAATGTTAATACCATAAGTAAATAACTTAAAATAAGAAATCCAGTTAAACAGGAACAAAGCCTCTTAATGGGGGATATGGAAAAGGATGTTCCAACAATGGCCCTGTATCTCCTTCAGCTGCACAAGCGTCAGGGAAAGCATACATCAAAACCCAGACGCGTCGGGAAGCCGCCGTGAAAGCTGCAGGAAAGCTGACTTGATTCAAAGTGAGGAGTGAAACCTTGGAGCCGGGAGCTGACGTGATTGAAAGTGAGCAGCCGAGAGAGGAGCCAGAGGGGACGAGGGACAGGAGCCGGAGGAAGAGACGCCCAGCAGCTGGACCGGCAGCCAGCGCCCCGGCGATGCCGGCACCGCGCAGCCCCTGCCACGGCATTTGGGTCAAATTCACCTCGGTCTGGGCTGGGACACGGTGAGCGGACATGAAAATATTCTGCTTTTTAACAGCTGGGGTGCACACTTAGTGGTGCCGGCCACGTGAGAAGCAGGAAAAGAGGCTGGCAAGAGCTGGAAAGGGAAAGTTTCATTGCCCGCCCTGAGCGGGTGTTGCAGAGATGGAACAGTCACATGGCTGAAAAGTCAATTAAGAACTGTAAAGGTCTTTTAGAATTCCCAGGTATTGTTCGTGCCTCGGACAAAGGATGTTTAAAATAAAATGATTTTCCCTTCGGTAATCACCACTTTAAAAGGTTTCCGCTCCATATTGTTTCAGTGGGGGGAAGTTATTCCAGTGTCTCTCTCAACGGGCAGCAAAACTCTTTTTGTTGTGGGTTTTTTGGCGTGGGGAAGCGGTGTTCTTCCAAACAATACTGTACACCAGTGGCCAAGGGCCAGATTTATCTCCGTGTTACAGTGGCACAAATATCAACACATTCGGCAAGTGCCACCGAGTCCCGCTGGGGAGCTCAGTCCAGCCACGGTGCTGCTGACCCTCCCCACTTTTTACCTTCAGTCCCACGATTTATGCTGTTTTTCCTTCAAGTCTCGGCTCCAGGGATCACATTGAGTGCTGAAGAATTTCAGTTGTCATTAAAATACAAAGGTCATCCTGTGAGCACTGAAACTACTCACGTTGCTTCCCATGGTTTTGTGTCTCGAGACTGTCTTTGGTGCCTAAAAATGTCTGAACTGAGAACGAAAATGTTTTTGTGGTTAAAGCGTTTGCAAAGCGGCATCTCTCACGTGGATTTTCTGGTGTCTAATAATACATGAACTCATGCTACAGATGTTTTGGAGCATTTACAAGATTCTGTTCCTCCTCTCAACCATCTCATTTCATCATTTGCACAGACTTAATTCTCTGTGAGCATTTGGCCAAATCTGCACGAATCAGGCCAGCAGGTTCAGAAGTCATTTGGGGAGAGAGGACACAGGCAGACAGACGCTGTGATGGCGGTAACCTCATCTGGGGAGGAAATTAAGATTTTAAGAATTTTCTGCCGCCCTAATTGCAGGGGGGAAAGCTAGAAAACATCCCTGAGCATTTGCAAGAGGGTCAGGGATCAGAGAGAGAGTCAAACAAGCTGCTCCCCAAGGTTTCTGCAAGACTTTCTGCAGCAGCGAGGCAGCATTGATCCCCAAACTTCTCTGATCTTCTTGTGGCACGGAAAGGACGGGCCGAGGAATCCATTCCTGAGCAGCCAATGTTGTTGCAGGTCAATTTTTGTCATCTCAGCAGTGAACATCATATCGGTATCGATGGTTAATTACCCTTTGCTATTCGCGATGCGCTGGTAAGGACCAGTGTCAGTGTTTCCATTACACGTGGGTGCGTAACCCCGCGGCATGCAGATGCAACACCAGCCAGGGTACACACTGAGTCACCTTTTTGCAAAAGCCAAACCCTTGGAAAACTTCCCTATCCCCCTTCTTTGCCTCTGCCTTGTGCTGACCCCACAATAAGTGGGGATGGATGGCCAGGGCTGGTTCCCCCTGGGTCAGTGGCTGTGGGTGCAGAGACAGTAGGAAAAGATGGAGCTGCGTCCCGTAGCTTGACCATCTTCTCCCCTGTTCTTCCTCCATCCCTTTGCCAAATAGAAAGGGAAATCCAGGATTTTCAGCTGCTTTTGATTCCCTCTTGCTCACAGTGCGGGGGGAAGGGATTAGTCTCCATTTTCTGGCTCCAACACAGGGGTTGCCCGCTGGTCAGGGGCTCCCTGACCCACGACGCTGCTGGTCCCCGCATTGCTGCAACAGCTGTCCCCATCCTGTGTCCCCCCATCCTCGGCACATCTCCCCAGAGCCCCCAGACGTGCCTCCCAGCTGCTCTGGTCGGTCAGCCCAGGGTCTGGCACTACAAACCGCATTTCCCCTCCTTCCTCACTTGGTTGCAGCTTCTGACTTGTACTTGGTTTCCAGCATGGGAAGTAGAAGTGTTGGGGAAGGTCTATGATGAAAGAAAAACCCCCAGACTCTCAGATCAGTGCACCTGGGAGACTAAATGGAGAAAAAAAGGATGAGCAGAAAGGGGTTATTTTTAAGGTGGGGGTTTTGGGTGCTATTTCCTGGCAGGCAGAAGAGCAAACTCCCTTGTCTCAGTACACCAGCGTTACTGGGGGTGTTGCTCTGCATTTTCTTCCCTGTCACCAAATCACAGCCAGACACTACCGAGACTGTCACACCGCTCACCACAAACAGCTCCTCAACATCTCCAGGTCCAGGGCCTGATCCTGCTGGCCGTCCTCCAGAGCTCACAGCACCCAGCCCCAAATTCAAAAGGGAGATGGCAGCAGGAACTGGATCGGGAGCAAAGACAAGAGGTGTCCAGCTGCCAAGGAGCGAGGACACAGGGCAGAGGAGGTGCCCGCATGAGTCTGCACATCAGATAATTAAAAATAAAATAAAATAAAATAAATATATATATACAGACACATATATATAATCAAATCAGCCATTAGATGTAAACAGCCCTTGGGGTTCATAACATCAAGACTTTAAGATAAAGTTTCTTACCATAGAGGCACAGAGGAGGACAAGCACCTGAGACTCTGCTGCCGATCAGCATTTGCGTGGAGGTAACGTCCAAAAGCCTCAGCTCTGGACAACAGAGGGGTGCAAGCTGCCGTGCCAGCAATGTGCTCCCCTCTCCAGACAGTGTGCATGATGCCACACACATGACTAAGGAGTTGGGAGTTAAAAATACCAAATATCACAAGTTCTGCCCAAACTGAACCACCAGCCTGCCTGGCCCATACATTACAGCATCGTCATATGACAGCAAACAGCTCCTCCACCGGGCAGGAGGATCTGGTGAGAGCCATCTCCCCGGGGCGAGATGGAGCCAATTCTTTCAGCAGTATTAATACTAAAATCACGTAATTAAAGCACCCCAGGTTCACATCAGACAGAGCCAACACGGAGCCGCATCCAGCTGTCCTTTGCTACACGGGCTGCGGTGTTTTACCACCTCACAAGCACGTCACACTGAAACCAAAGATGCTGTTTGCATCAAAACAGCTCTGGATGGTCAGAACAGTGGAACCAAGCTGCTTCAGGACAGGGCGACTGCGTGCCGACACGAGGACATTCCAGCAACACCACGGACCGCAAGAGCAGAGCTTATGTCAGCAAGAAGCGGCATCACCCATGTCTGCATCAGCAGCCGCATCTGAAGGCAGGCAGGGGCCAGCTCAAGGCACTTAATTGCAGGCCAGGTGCACGCAGGGCAGCCCTGTGCTCCAGCATTGCCACTTTCGGCTGCCTCAGCTGCAGCGCAGCCCCTGGGCTTGCTGGTTTTGCCGAAACATGGGGTAAATAAATAGGGCCAGTTCTCATGGAGTCCCTCGATGGGAGATGCCCAGAGCTACGTCCATGCTCTGCCATCAGATTTTTGGCTGCAAATGGAGCAAAACCTCTGTTTCGCCTGTGTTTACAGCTGGCACACTCCAAATCAAGGGGCTGTACCGATGACAGCCCTGTCCCCAGCCCAGCCCCACTGCAGGATGCGGCATGGAAAGCTGCACAGAGGAGGGACAGGACCACGCTGGGATGCAGGAGAGACCCAAACCTACCGCTTTGTGATTTCTGCTTAGGGAGGGCAGGACAATTAGGGCCAAGGTGCCCCTGCACTCTTGCAAAGACCCCGAATGGGCATCACAACCCGCCTTTGATTGCCTGTAACGTGCCAAACCAGTCAGTAAACCGGATTTGCCTTATTTGAACACAAGCGGGCACCGAGCAGCGCTGGCAGCCCTCGCGGCACGCTCCTGAGACAGCTGCTTCTGCCGGCGCTGCCCTGAGCCCTGATGCAAAGTGACAGCTGACAGCAAATTGTATTGACGGGCGCTTATTGAATGGAACCGTCAGGAGGCAGCTGCTCCGCATCCCGCTGCCGATCTGCCGTTCATCGGGGTGCCAGTCCCGGGGTGCAGGGATGGAGCCAAGTGCCACCAGCAGCACTGGGACGTGATGTTGCATCTGCCTCGGCAGCACCCGGAGCCATGAAAAACGTTCTGCTGAGTTCGAGGGTCCCTGTGGTATCACCAGGATGGAAAATGAGAGCAGAGAGTGAGAAAGCCAAAAGCACAGCTAAGAGATCCCATTTCACTTGAGAAAGGGAAAGTGCGAGAGGCAGAGCTTGTGCCTCATGTCTACAGAGTAAAAGCTGCAAGAGGAACAAGCTGTTATGCTGCTCTCAGATTTCAGACAGAGAAGCTGCTGCTAAACCATGGGAAAGAAGAGCAAAGCAACAGAGAAACTCTAGGATGTCACCCTGAACAATAATTTACGTCCCTAGCTAGGGACAGGTTGCAATGCCACCAAAATTGGTGAGTTTGCCTTGATTTATACCAGCAGAGGACATGGCACACAGTATTTTACCAGATTTTCTTTGCAGTTTCTGTTCTGCAGCTAGCACTAGCAAGCACAGATCCAGCCAGGCCACTTATAAAAATACACAGAAAGCAGATCGATTGACCAATTACTGGAAATTTCAGCTCCTTCCGTGCTTGTAATACACGGAGAATTAGCATTGCTTTAATGGCACTGATAACCCCATCGAGGCAGCAGTGAGAGTCGGCCGGGCAGCGAGGGAGCACCAGTGAGCACCCAGTTCCATAGTTTCTAGTTTTCTCCAAAGTGATGATTCACCCAAGGGAAAAGGAGAGTTTGGCCAAGAGCAGAGATGGAGGGATTTGTTGTTTTTGACTGTAACTGTGGTCAGGAAACAGTCCCAGCGCTCGTTTTCAGCTCCTCCCTCTCGATAACATCTATCATATGTAGTGAGTGGAAAAGAAACAGTCTGATATAAACATGACAGGGTTTGATTCATGGCAGTTTGCAGCTATCGCTTCACCACAGTGCTTGGTGCGTGGCTTCAACCTGCGACCAACACAACCAACAACTCCCCAGCCCTGCTTGGCTCCCAGTTAAATCCTTCCCAGCCCTGGCAGAGCCGCACCGAGGGAGCGGGGCGATGCTGCTGGGTGATGCCGAGTGGCTCGGCCCTTGCATTGCCACCACAACAAGAGATTTCACGCCATCCAACCCACCCCATCACCCAAAGGCAGCCGCTGCATCTGTGCCCCAGGAGCAGCCCCCAGGAGGGAGCTGAGCCACAGATCCAACACCCAGATTAATTAGTTGCCATTTACACCGCACTCCAAGGGAATACCCGTGCTGCAGACAGGAACAACAAAGCTGCAAATTAGTAGCTCATTACTGCTGATCTGAAAGTTTTTCTTCTGTGTGCCAGAGGACAATGTTGCACCCAAGTCACCCAGGTTGCAGTCAGCTAAAACACTTCAAGCTCAACTGAACAAGTTCTCAAATGCGGCAGGTAATAAGTCTGTGCTACGGCAAACCTGGGAACTAATCGTTTGTTCCCATCTCCAGCTCCTCTGAGCCTGGCTCTAAGGTCAAACTAAGCTTTTATCTTCTCCTGTATTCCAGCACGCTGGGAAAAAAAATAATATTAGAGGAATAAATTAGCATGTGAAATGTAATTTAACTAATTAGCCCACTGGAGTGGAAAATACTCACTAACCACTTTGAAGTCAAACCTAGCGCACTTGTTAGGATGTCACAGAGGAGACAGAGAGGAGGCGAAGGGGGGAGCCTGCCAGGACAGGCTCTGGAGGGTGCAAGTGCCTGAGCAGGACACTGAGAATTTCACCTGGTCACTTTTCTTCTCGCTCTGTGGAGCTGCATTAAGTGTCCAACCCAACCACAGCTGTGACCAAAGGCTGTGCTACACCCCTCTGACTTGCCATTTACCGGCCATTGTGACAAGCGGGTGTTTCCCAGCGATTTTCACCATGACACAGGGCTGGGGCAGCTGTGTGTTATTAACCTTGCATGCACAACCAGGAGCGGGCTGGGGGATGCGCCAGGACTGTGCAAGGTGAGCAGGAGCTCCCCACCATGCCAGGACATCAGCTCACCCAGCCCTGCGGGCTCTCGCTCACAGGCAGCGGATATTGCCAATTAAGCTGACAAAGCAATGTGCCATAAAGCTCCATCGTATCAGGGAACTGTCCGAGATGTCACAAAAAGCCGTTATATTACCTGCAACAGTCCGTTCATTGATTTCCCCATCTCCCAGATAGAGAAACTGTTGCTCTTTTATTAGCAAAGCTTTGGAGATCCCAACCCATAGAAGCAAGAGAGGAACCCTGGGAAATTTTGCAACTGCTGTGGTTGAATTATGAAAGTGAGGGACTGACGTCCTCATCCAAAGCCAGAAAGAGAGACAGACGAGCCTCCTCTGCCCAACACGCACCACGCATTGGGGATAGCCTGGGGGTGTTCCCCTTCCAGCTGAACGACAGCACGAGCAGCCCACGGCTCTCCATCACCTCCAGTGCTCTGCTGCCTGCTGCTGAAGCGCTCCCAAAAGGAGCCCCGCTCCATGCTGTGACGGAGCAGTTTCCCTGGAAAACCCAAGTATGAGACATGGACCCAAGAGAGTTGCTGTCCTGAGAGAAGAGGTTTGACCTGGGGGCTCATGGCTTTGTGGGGTGTCCCGATCTGGGCTCCACCTGGCTCCTTTTCTCCTTTTTGAGGCCAAACCGCTTCTCCCCTGGGAACCCAGTCTGAGAGGGGTCAGCTATGTGTTCAGTGAATGGATCTGCAGCACGAAGAAAGCTCATTTTTAAAGCCAGGCCTTCCCACAGCGATGTTCCAACTGGTGATGGAGACTGACGGACAGGATCCTGCAGAAGAGCTCTGCTGAGGTTATTTCCACACCATGCCTTGCACGTTTGGAAGCTCCAGGCATGCGAGGTGGCAGGATTTGTCCTCAGGGAAGGGTACAGACCTGACAGCAACCTGCGTGTGCCAGGTCTCAGCAGGAGGACATGCAACAGTGACCAGATGCTCCCGTGGCCACATCAGATCAGCTGCCAGCGGGAGCCAGGAGCACAGCAGGGCACAGCTCCTCTCCTGTGGCTTTTGGCTTTCCCCAGCACCTCCCGCCCGATGAGATGTGATGCTCCTTTTGCAAAGGCCAGAGAGGGGTTGAGCAGGTTGCCAAGTGCCAGCCCAGCTGCAGAGGAACACCCACCATCCCAGAGCACCTCTGCAAAGGGCAGCGGGGCTCAGGGCGGTGCAGCCGAGCCCCACGGTGCTAGGAAACCCCTGACTCCCTTCCCATGAAGCTGATTTGTTTGACTTGAACTTGCAAGAGGTCAGGAAGGCAGCACTGGGCCAGGGCCAACCGCTCATTAGCACATTCCCTGGTTGAATCAATTTTTGGAACCCCATCTCTCACTAGAGCTTCCTTTAGGTGCCGGCATCTAAAGGTCCCCAGGTAACACGGTTCCTGAACTTTTCCCAGCCTGCTCATGCCATCTCCAAGAACAGCAATTCATGAGCCTCAAAGTCCTGAAATAGAGGTGGGAATGCCAACGCGGCTCCCTCCACCATGCCCACGCAGACTTGGGAGATGAGCAAGTACCAGCACATGGGTGGGCGTCAGACACCAAACCCTGCCTGGCTGGGCGGAATCTCTCAGCTGCGAAAGGAGTTTCCCCATCGTTCCCCAGACAGAAATGCCGCTTGGGACTTCCCCGCTGACATTTCCCCACCGGCCTGTGCTTTGCAGCAGAGGGAGGTACCAGCTCCGTAGGGGTGCAGGAGCTGCTACGCCCCCACTTCCCAGGAGAGGAAATGGGAGTGAGCATCCTGAGCCCCGAAGCAGCGGTACCTGAGCACAGAGAGGCAGCACAGTCCCCAATCCACCTCCTGCTCATGGGTGCTGCCAGCCAAAGCTCAGCCCTGGGGGCTCATCCTGCTCTGCCCAGGGCAGGGGATAGAAGCACCAGCAGAGCCCTGAGCTGGGAGAGGTGATCACAGGTGGGAAACGCACACGGTGCAACACAGAGAGCCTCAGTTTAAGTAGAAATGGGGATGGTGGAGACCACGCTCCCAGCCTGACCTCGTTTGAGTCTCCACAGGAAAGCACTGACCCTTTCTGCCCTGCACAGTGGGTGACGCCCCAGCCATGACCTGAGTGCTGGGGACGCCCCGATGTGCCAGATCACGGATGTGCCAGATTACTGACCGGTGCCTCACCATGACACAGCTCCCGGGACTGGCTGTGACCCAGCAGCCGCCACGGGGTTAGTGGGACTCACTAAAAGCCCAACCAACCAACAAACCCTTTAACGCAGTGCATGACCCCTTACAAATTATTTTTCTTTTCTGCAATAAAACCAGGAATAAAACCAGCAAGCGGAGGTCGTTTCCAAGCAACCCAGATCAGAGCATCCCCTGCATCCACTCCCGGGTGAGCCCAGGTGTCCAGCTCAGGCTTCCCCCTCTACGGGGAGCGAAGCCTCCACCCGTGTCGGGCAAACCCTGAGGATCCCCTGCGCTGCACCACGGGCCGCAGGGAAACCCAGCACCAGATTGTGCAGGAATGGCTATCGCGTAGCACAAAACCTGAGAAATCTGCTGCTTGAATTAAAATAAAATTTAAAAAATCAAGCTAAATGAGAACAAAGGATCCAGGCACTGGTTCACCCGCTTCACCCCATGCTCTAGCCACCTCCTAGTGCCCAGCTGCCCTCCCTCCCTCCCACACTGCGGGAAGCACCAGCGCTTTTGGGGCACATTTCCCAGCCCCGGCACACCCCACCAGCTCTGCAGTGGCAGTCGCAGGTATCCTCATTAGTGCAGCAACACAGTAGATCCCGGCAAAGCCCTGAGGCGTTTCTAAATATAGGAGGCTGTCTGCAAGTCCCCTGTCCCTGCAGAGACACTTGCAGGTTTCTGAGCTGGGGATGGGGCTGCCCACCCCTGCTGAGATCCAACACATCACCCTGCAGGAAAGTCCTCCCTCCTCCAAGGGAGGTGAGCTCGTTTCTGTACTGTCATTTCACCTCCTTAACACATATAATGTAGAAGAGAAGATAACATTCACCGTGACATATCAATTGTTAGCCATCAAGAAAATTCAGATTTAAGGCTCCTGCAGTGACATTACAAACACTGAACACATACACACACACACACACATACACACACACAGAGCAAGAATGTGGGCTTTTGCTGCTCCAAAATCAAAGCAAGTGTTTGCCTTTTAATAGCACCTGAATCACACCCATAACCCTTGCACAGGTGGGACACCAACCGCTCACCACCCACCAGTCATGGAAAGCATTGCCCCCTATTTTGGCTTCTCCAGTAGCTTTATCACAGGGTTTCCTCCTGCACAGTCAGGTTGTGGTGTATTTCTGAGGGGCAGAGTTAAGGTGAATCACCAGGAATCCCCTGACCTGAGCACATCGGGAAACCTCCACCTCAGTGCTGCAACCAACACCAATTTTTGCATCATGGGGCAGACCCTGCACGTTGTTGCAGCCGCAGCACAGCAGCAGAGTGAGAGGGCAGGATCGGTGCCCGGGGCAGAACCAGGCAGGGCAGCACCGAGGCGTGCGGAGGCAGAGCCGAGCTCTGCAGCCCATCGCTGCCTTCCGGGTTCTCACACCCATCGGCCACCCCAGCACCGACACGGCAAACACTCCCTTTTGCACCGAGAGACAACCCAAGTCTTTCACCATCCAGGAAGGCTTCCTCTCCCTCCCAAACTCCTCCTTTCATTTTGGTGCCCTGGATTTGGCAAGTGCCACAGTCTGCCTCAAAAATACACCACTTTGGAGAGGAAACAGTCACATCTGGAGGCGGTGCCAGCCCTTGGCAGCTTTCACTTTGCCAGAAGTTCACCACCCCCGGGTAGCGCCGGGGTGGGGTCACGGCACCTCTCTGCCCCTCGCACACCCACCCCATCCCTGGAGCCGAAATTGGGCTGGAGTTTCAATTGCCTTCTACTTACATCATCATCCTGCACGCTCAGGGGGATATCCAGCATGCACATCTGCACGGGCTGCACCAGAGCCTTCTGCACGTTGAACAAAGGTTTTGCCTCCATCTTCCCAGGGATGGAGGGGCTGCTCATCCTTCTCCCTCTCCTCCGCGGCTCCTCTGCCAGGAGCAGGGTCCAGCCCAGGCAGCGAAACAGCTCGGAGATCTCTCCCTGCTCGATTTTGTCAGCGCATCTTGTCAACAGCTGCCGCTTCTGCTGCTCTAAGAGGTCTTACTTCCTTCCTTGCGAATCAAAGAGCTGCGAGGAGCCGCACCGAGAGGCTGTGTGTGCGCGTGTGTGAGCGAGCGCGCCTGTGTGCGTGCGCGTGTGTAGCCGTGGATGCTCCCGAGGTCGGTGAAGCAGCCCCTTGCGAGCGTGCCACCGCACGCCGCCTTCCCCAGCCGCTCCCTTCTCTCAGGGCGACCTCGGCGCTGGCTCCGGCTGCTGCTTTCTGCACCGGCGCGAGGCTTTCAGCCTCATCGACATGCGGCACTCACAAACCCCATGCATTGTCTCCGAGACACAACAGGTCCTGCCTGCTGTTGATTTCTGATTCTGATCAAACTGTGCCTGCGGTAGCTACAGCATTTCCCTCTGGCTGTTGTGGCAGGCAAACGAGCAGAGCTGGAAGGACGAGAGGGTGTGAGAGACAGAGACTGATCGGAGCTGGAGCCTCCCCTTTTCTTCCCTTCTCTGCGTCCATCCCTGCGTTCCATTGTCAGAGGCAGTTTCAGCTCAATGCCTTCCTGCACTCCCAGGACCACAGCGAGCCTTAAATAATTCACATTCAGAGAGCACTTGGGAACCTTATGGCACTGAAAATGCAGCATGGCACTGAGAGGCAGTGAATATTGGTGATCACTCTGTTTGTAGGTCAATTCTGCACGGAAAGTTTTGCCCAGGTGAGCCTGGCACCAGCTGCCTTTTCCACCAGAGAGCCTGCGACTCCAAAACGGAGTTTTGCTCAAGGGAATACGGCACAAAACATGGTGGGTTTTTGTTTCATTTTGGGTATTTTTTTGTCCCACTTTGGGGCTGCCCCTTGCTCCCAACCGGGCAAAGCTCTGGGACGGTGCAGCCTTGTCCTGGTTTTCCCAAACTCAGCCACTGCTCACACACAGCACGCCTGGGTTCAGAGCAGCACCAAGGCACCCTGCTGAGCCCAGCATTCCTGCGGTGTTAAGTAAGCTGGGCTTGGTGAGCCCCGCTCAGTGCCAGCCCCGCTCCCTCCCGGCCTCTCGGCTGGGCTGACTCATCCGCAGAGGAGCCAGAGCCGTCCAAGACGCTGGGGTTAGACGGGTCTCACGTACACACGGAGCCTTCGTGCTGCTCGCAGTTGGAGTTGGGCACCTGCCCAACACGCTGGGGCAGCGCATGGGACCACGGCAGGGTCCAGCTCCCGGGAGAAACACAAGGGTGAGAAAACCAGAGCAGGAATGGGAACTAATGGACAAGCCTGGAACAACACCAGATAGGGATAAACGCACCATAAATAAGTTTGAACTGGAAATCAGTCAGAAGTTTCAACCACTGTATGGATGAGACGAGCAGCAGCACAGGACGCAGAGACCAGCGCTGCGGCAGCCCTGGGAACGGCCTTACAGGGAAAGAGAGACGGGAGATTGCGGCTACAGCGCACAGACAAAGCAATATTTCCAGGGCCACCTCCCAGTTTCTGGGTGACCGCATTTTGGCAACTGTCTGGCTCTTTTCATAGCAGAAAGGTAGTGCCACAGCCCAGGGAACACCCGGGCATGGCCAGTTATTGTGCTTCTATGTACGTGATGTCTTGCTGACTCAGTATAACGTGTGCTCCCGTGGAGGACAGTCCCACGTTTCACGTTGCCATCCGCAGTAAGGAGATGTGCCTCCAGCACAGGCAGTGCCCACAGCTCTGGTTCCAGGAAAGGTGATTCAAACCCCCACTTTAGCCCCAGCTCAGGTTACTCACCTCCCCGCAGCACCAGGTCGGCAGGGCACAGCTTTCCAACAACAACTTTCCAGTAATAAGCTGGGCTTGGCCATGATTGCACCTTTCAATGGGCCTAAGTGACTGCACCAACATCCTGAGAAGGACACAGATTTCACACTCAAGTGCCAGAACCTCCATGGGCTACCAGCCCCAGCAACGCACTCATCATCCTGCTCAGCAACTGATCCTTCCCATGAGAACAGGAGTCTCTGCGAGGTGATGTGGAGGTGCAGAAGTCCCATCACCGGCTGGTGTCTGGGTCTGCAGGGCTTCCCCAGACCTCACAATAACAGCAAAGGACAGATGACAGATGTTGCGACTGCAGAGCACACACTGGCAGGGGCTCAATCCACTTTGCTGGTCCCCAGAGCCCAGCAAGCTCCCACCAGGCAGCTGTAAAGATGCTAAAGGGATAAATACTCTGGAAAAGACACAAACCACAAAGGCAGACTGCGAAGGAAAGCAAAACTACAAGTGCAGAGTCCGAGGATTGATGCCAGACATAGCAACAGAGGTTGGATGAAAAAACAGCTGCTCCAGAGAACTGTCTCAAACTAACAGCAACGGGATGCAGTGGATGGGGCTGACGGGACATGAAGACTTTGTGCATGGAAGGCTGTGGCCAGAGGTAACCAGCCAGATGTCGTGGGCATTCGCACAGTCCTAGAGACAACGTGAAACCTTCTCCTCCTCACCAGCTCTTGCTTGTCCACCCACCAATCTCCCCAGCCACCAGCATAAATCACCGGGGAACATCAAAGACCTCCAACAGAAACCAGCAAAGTGGCTTTGAACAATTCCCATCGGGAGATTTTCAGCAGTACAAGGCAAAGATTCCCCCGGCATCAAACCAGCCCAGACAGGACGATCCTACGCGGCGTTTTGAACGACAGCCTCATCCTACTTCTCCAGTCTGGCTGCCACGAGTGGAAACTGCTACGATGGCAGATCCTCCAGCAACAGCAGCTGAGCACCTTAAATGTTCCGCTGATGGGTGACAGAAGAGCATCCCCACACACCCAAGGAGGGGGGAGCCCTGCGACAGCTCGGGGAGAAATCTCCCCCTGCTATCACCGTCCCCCAGCAGCCACTCCTGGCAGACAGGGAAGCCCCAGCACACCCACCAATTCCCCATTTCATTTTGCACTGGAGCTTTATTGTTTCCTGCAGATCCAGCTGAGCAGATAAAGCCCATCATGAGACCTCACTGCTTAGCAACCACTACTGGAAAAAACACTGTTTTCCAGTAAGAGTCTTGGCAGGAACAGAGCAACTGCAGGGCAAATAAAATGCAATCCCTATGCCAAATGCATCCTGCTCCCAACTGCTTGACTGCTGCCCCAGGGAGAGACCAACTCCTGTACTGAGAAGTGCATCCATTCCTTAAAGTCTGAACCTTCCTACCCTGCAAACACATCATTTTGGGCACATTGTGATGGACCACGACTGAATCTCTGCATAGGTGGATGCAGGTTTCAGTGACAAACTCATGCATAGGAGGATCTTGGTACCGAGCAGAGTTGCGATGGTGTGAACAACCAGAACACTCTGAGAACCGGTGACCGACCTCTCCCACCATGTTGGTCGTTCCTTGTGCCCCGTGACTCACGAGGACAAAGGCCCACCTAAGGAAGGCTGGCTCCAATGCTTGATGCAGTCGAGCATCAAAGACTTCCACAAAATTAAAGAAATTCCACAGAAATGACAATGGTGAGTTTGTTTTTCAAGGGAAATTTCAACTCCATGTATTGTCTGCAAACCCAAACGTCACTGCATCCTGCACAAGAACGCTGTATTTGAAGAGAAATGACACAAAACCAACTGGTTTATTTTCACTACGCGAGGCTGGTAGAAAGGCAAAGAGGAAACAAAGCAGCATGACGAATGAAAGGCAAATGGAAAATCCCAACAGCTCTTCCCCTTTGATACTTATCAGTAACAGAAAAGAGGAAATCTGCTTTCAAAAACACAGAAACCTCGAGCTGACAGCATCCCGCTGAAGAAAACTCACATTTACTGAAAGCCTGCAGGTAGACTGAGCGAGGCAGACACAAAGCTGGGTGCCCAGGGGACTTTGCAGAGGCTGTGGGCAGGTAGGACACCCACATCTCCATGCAATCAAAGGCACCTTGGGTATCTGAGCACGCGGGTGCCTCTGTACATCCCATTTGAAATCTGTCTTGTCCAAGTGAGTTATGAAAACAAACCCCACTGATTTATACCTGCACCCTTTTTCCTACGTATTTATTTGACAAAGCTGTCCTTGATCCCTCAAAGTTACTCCTGACAGTGGCCACAGCCCCTGCTGCACCTTGCGCCTCTGGAAAGCCCATCTGGCATTCAGCATCTCGAGCCAAATAAATTCCTGTGCTCCCCAGAATAGATATGTATGCAAAATTAATTTGCAATCAAGCCCGCACGAAGCATGAGACGGCCTTTTAATAGGTGCAGAGCAGCAATTACTAATGCAAAGTGAAAGCCAACAAGCTTTAAAGGGGGGGGAAATCAATTAGCTTTCTTGGGATTCCTCTACACATTTGCCACTTGAGGGATTTCAATTTCCACGCTCCCCTGGGTGCTGAGAGCGCACCCTGGGAGCCACCACGTCCCGTGGGGAGGGGATGGGGACACTTCCCTGTGGCGTCCCCCTGCATGGTCCCTGTGATGCTGCTGTGCTGGACCAGTCTCCATGGAGACGGTCACTGCAGCAATGGAGACCAGAGGTGCAGCAAAGGGGCTGCGAGAGGATGCAAAGGAGAGCAAGGATCACTTCTTCCCCATGGCAAAGGGACTGTCAGGTACCCACACGCCTCCTTTCTGCTTCCGAGACTGTTTCCCTGCATCGGTGGGATAAAAGGGCTCTGCCACTCACAATCCAGCTGCCTCGTCCTGTTCTGAAAGCGCTTTATCCTGTTGAAATCAGTCCCACAGGAGCTGGTAATATTGAGCTGTCACGGTGGGTACGGCACTGGGAGGGCGCTGAGCTCCTGGCTGTCATGGCAACAGTTTATTGAGTTTCCATAACCGTCTTTTACCCCGGAGGTGGGGACAGAGCCCAGGCTGGGGACACTGATGCAGCAGTCCCCAGGTGTGCACAGCTGGGGAGCCCAGGGTGGGCAGAGCTGTTCTAGGTCTGGTCGTGATGCTGGTCACTGCACCGCTGCTTGTGCACAGGGTGGAGGCAGGACCCCGTGTCCCTGGACAGATGTCACAGAACAGGTCCCTCCTGCCCCAGGTGGCACCAGCACCTTCTACCACCACACTGCAGGTGGTCAAGAGAGACAGTCACCAAATGGCTCAGCTGTCCCCATGCTAGGCTCTTCCCACTGCAAACAACATCTTTGCTGAATAAGAAAAAGGTCCTGGGGGAAATGGAGAGCTGAGGGCACCAGCAAGCCACGGCAATCCCCGCCGTTACCAATTATAATTTCTCTGCAAGGGTTTATTCCACGTGCCAACCAGGGCAGAGCAGCAGCCGTCTGCGGTCAGAGACCAGACGGGCAGCAAGGCCAGGGCACCTCTCCGGGCATATGTCTGCATGCAAACGGGGTGCACAGACGAGATGTATCGCATCACTACCTGGAGCACTGGCCAGACACAGACTAATTCACCCACCCGGCCAAGCCTCCAGCACTGCGCAGGGTTGTTCCCTTCAGCATATTCTCCAGAGCTTAGTTGAAGCTTAAACAAACCCAAAGGAGGAGGTTCCCGTCCCCGCCACCCCTGCTGCCATTGCTGCTCACTTGGCAGACAAGGAACCACTGGCTCAGAGAGATAAGAGACACAGCTGCAGCGGCTCGGAGTTTTCCAGCCCTACGCCCTAAGCCAAGGCTCTCCTGATCCTCCCTCTCCACTCTTGTTTTGCAGGCTAGCACATTTAAAGAAGTTTCCACCATGTGCGGTCCCCTCTCTGCCAGCCTGTGTTAGCCAGGGGGCTGGAAAACCCTTGTTGCATGGACAGATTCCTGAAGCAGGTTGATTTTCTTGGAAGTTTCCTTCAGGGCTCCCATTCAGCTGCCCCCACCCTCCTGAGTTCAGTGTCGTTTCCTGGGCTGCAAGGGGAGCCGATACCTTTTGCAGACCTCTCCCAAGAGCCACGGCCCCAGATCAGGGTGCGAGAGACATTTTAAGCCTGGACCCCCCCGCAGGAGGGCGAGGAGGGGAAGGACAGGGCAGGGTGGGACTGACCAAACCGCAAGGCTGTCAGCTTCGGTGGACACAGCCCAGAGAGCGCGGGGGCCCTTCCCTGACCTCCCTGAGGGCTGCAGCCGGACCTCAGCTTTCCCAGGCCTGGCCCCCACACAGCCCAGACGTGCAGCCCAACGCACAGGGGGCTGCATCCCCCGGCCCCATCCCCTGCCAGTGCCACAGCCCCTGCTGCGGTTTGGGGATGGCGAGTTGTGAGCTCACTTTGCATTGCACAGATTAACAAGCCACCCTACCCACCTGCTGTCTCCAAGTGCTTTCTGACAGCAGAGAGGAGGGCGAAGTCCCCCCAAGGCATTGCAGAGCAGTGCCCGCTCCCAGCTTTTAGGCCAAGCCACCAATTTTGGCTGGAGAAAGGGAAACCTCCTCGATTTCCCACACCAGCCAGTGCTTTGGTATATCATGGAGCTGCATCAGCATCCTGCCTGCGGGCTCCCAGGCAACGCACCAACCAGGAGAAACACGTGGTGGGCACCAGTGGAACAAGAGCATCCTCAGCATTTGCTGGAGGACCCACCAGAGCAGCACACAGCACGGCAGGCAGCTCGCCCTCCCTCCAGCACCGTACCAGCCTCTCACCACACACCCAGCACAGCCATCTAGTGACTGCACTGTACATCGGATGAAAGGCAGCCCTGGAGGCCCACCATTGATTTCCGTTGCCTAACGACAGGAAAGCTTTATAATCCTATTAACTAAACACCCTTTCAAGCAGCACTGGGAGCAGCACAAAGGGGAGTTGTATAAGCAGTTAGAGCCACCTGGTGCAGCGTCCAGCTCTAGGAGGTGCTGGGTGAATTCCCCAAAAGGGGGGCTGTGACACCTGCAGTGTCGGTGGTGGCCCCCACAAAGAGATGTTGGGTCCTACCATGAAACACGTGCCTCAGCTGCAGGTCACTGGCCAGAGCGCAAAGGAGCTGGGAGACCTTGCACAGGAAAATGGTGCCCACATGTGCGAACCTGTGGGACTTGGTCCCTGAAACACTAACAGCTATAATTGCATTTCAATCTATTCCTAATTGTCACCACCCTGGTCAGACTTATAGATGTTTCCCAACAAAAGATACACTGTTTCGACCAAAATATATAAACATTTCGTGGGAGAATTCGAATTTCATTTCCACTTCATAAGGAGAAACGGTATATTTCAGAATAATTCTGTTTACAAAACGTTTCAAGATTGCATTCCTCCTCCCTAGTTTGCAACAACAGCCAGTGTGAAAAAAAAACAAGCTTGCAGAGGGTGTAAAAATCTCCATTTCCCACCCAGCCCCAGGTACCCCACAATGCATTCCCATACAGGGGTGAGAAGCCTCCGCACCCCGGGGAGCTCCAAGGAAACGCTGCTGAGCCACATACAGGGATAGAGAGTGGGGCAGCTGTGAGTTCCGTGGCCAGAACTCCCACCAAGGGCCATGTGCCACCATGCAAGATGCAGATCACGCAATTAAAAGCCCTTTGGGTCCAGTTGCCCCCCAAACAGCAAGGTCTGGATATCTCAGTGGTTAGCTGGAGGAGGAGGGTCTGCACTGCGGCAGGAGGGAGAGAAATGCCTTCCCACCAGTGGAAGTGCACCTTCCCCAGACTGTAGAAGCATTTATCAGTCATCTCCACTTCCCTTTAATTAGTTATTCGCACAGCATTGCTAATTTCCAGGCCTAATATTTTCCATGAGGGGTTATGAATACAGGGGCACGGGATGGGCTCTTTGTCAGGCGACACGATGCTGCAGGCGTCCCCATCAGTGCCACGTGCAGTGACCGAGCGGCCATGCACAGCTCTCCCAAACAAAACCCTTCTCCCTTTTAGCGCTTATCCCCTTAGGGGCAAAATAAACTGCCCCCCACGGGCACTGGGGAAGGAGCATGTTGGATTCCCCTGTACAAGGCTGCAGGGCCAGGGGCTCTGGTTTGCTAACCCACCACACTGAGGCAAAACCCTTGCACCAGCCTCATTATTTTGGTGCCACTGAGGACACCAAGAAGTGTCTGCCTGTCACCATGGAAATGCTGAACTGGAGGATTTGAAGCCTGCTGGGACTCTCCCCCTCTGCCAAGCTGCCCGTCGCTGCTTTTCATGCCAATGGTGTCTCCTCCCCAGGGAAGCAAAGACCCACGGCCCCACGGGACACAGTGCCGAGCAGGAAACACGCAGTGGGAAATCCGCTGGGAGGAGGCGGCAGCGGGGCCAGAAGAGCAGGGCAGATTTCAAAGAGGCCACGGGCTGCCCTGTGAAACAGCCCTGACCTCCCCACCCCGCGCCGGTGGTCCGTGTGGAGCCAGGAGGGCTCCTTGTGCTGAACGTGGCCTTTGCAGCGTTTGCTGCCTGCATTCACGCCAGGCAGGG
Source organism: Patagioenas fasciata (assembly GCF_037038585.1). Lineage (NCBI taxonomy): Eukaryota > Metazoa > Chordata > Aves > Columbiformes > Columbidae > Patagioenas > Patagioenas fasciata. The sequence goes on from NC_092539.1 coordinate 8,292,440, forward strand.
TGTTTATAGCGAGGGAGTGGGAAGCAGATTGGGAGCGCATGGAGGAGAAAAGATAAAAGGAACAGCGGATGTGCTGAGAAACCTGCAGGGATGCAAACCAGACGTAGCTTCGGGGTCACGTCAGCCAGTCCGTGCCTCTGGGGAGGCTGCGAGCGGGTTCACGTGGAGAATCCCGGGCAGCATTGCCCGTAGACCGTGCCAGCAAACCTGCACCCCAGCTGCACATCCCCTGCTTTGCTAATGCCAGGATTGCTTCTCCCATCACACAAGTGATCCCTCCTAACAGCGTGGTCAGACAACAGCAGCATCTATACTGCGCCTCACTCATTTTCTCTCTCGTGCTTCCTCCCTTTCTTTTCTAGACCCTGCAGGGAAGCACGGAGCCTTATCTGGGGTGGTTTGACAGCCCAGAGCTCTGGCACCACATCTAAAGCTTCTCTGATCTTCTCCAGATCCTACACAGAAGCAGGACAGACCAAAAGAGCGCTTCTCCACCCTTCCTGAGCTACAGGCAGCATCAGGGCACCGCAGCACCCTTTCCTTCTCCCCCCAGCCCTGCCTCTTTCCTTCCTTTCCCCCATCTTTGAAATGTCTTTCCAGGTAGGGTGGTAAAGGACATTATATTGCAGCTACACCCACTCCGAGGAGCAGGCGATGTCCACCAGTCCCAGGGTAGGAGGGCAGAAGCCTGTGGGGCTGCACCGCAGCACAGCTCAGCAAACCCAGGAGCACCGGGCGCTGTAAATCTTTGCAGTGATGAACTCCCGCTGCACTCCTGGGACTCGAGGGAGCTGGAGCCCTGTCCTGCAAGACTGTGATCCCCCAGCACGCCACCGCCAAGCCACCTTTGACGTCAGCTCACGTCTGCAAACATTGTCTTTGACTCACGGCCAAAATTTGCAATGCGGGGAATATCAGTAGAGAAAGCAAATATCCGCAGAGATAGCCTGAAGAGAGCCTGTTCTGAGAGACCTGGGAGGCCAAGGGCAGAGGGCCAAGGGCAAACATGCAGGCACAGCCAGGGTGACTTTGGAAGCCAAAAGGTCCCCAAGAAATCATGTCATTTAAAATGCAGATCCCCAAGGAAAAACAGATGGGTGAACCCTCACTACAGGTCACGCAGGCTGGAGTCGGGCAGTCCCAGCAGGGAAACCTGTGAACATCTGGAGGCTCTGCCGCTGCCAGAGGATCCCGTGGCAGCTGGGTCTGACCCCAGGACGAGCAAACTGGATATCTGAGCAACAGCTCAGCACCCAAACAGCTGCCAGGGCCACTCCTGAGTGCCCGACGCTGCTCTGGCCACAGCAGCAGCAAGAGCACGATCATCCCCACTGCCCCATGCATGTATTTAAATGCCACTACACCAACGCTAACAGATGTGGCAGCCTGGGAAGCAGCACAGGCACCTCTCCCAGCCACGGCTGATGGAAAGGTCACGGGTTTGCCTGTTGTTTACAGAGCCCTAGGGAAAGCTGGGGGATGGGCTGACCAGGGACAGTTGGAACGAGCACAAAAGGGAGCTGTGGATCAAGGCTTTCCTTTCGCAGGAGGGACACGGTGATTGACATGGCCTTGCTGGGGTCTCACAGCAGGCCCAGGGTGGCTTTGGGACTGGACCTCTGGGTCTCCAAGGATGGAGCTGGCGCATATGACTCATCGCCAAGAAGCCAAACACAGCTCCTCCTTTGTGAGCGAGACGCAAACACTGAGCTCTGTGGAGCGGATCCGCTCCCCGCAGCGAAGCCCAGCTTGGCGCACGCCGCTTCCCCAGAGACCCGGGCGACAGCCGTGCCACGGCTTCCGTCAACACTGACCCTTCTCAGCAAAACCCGAGGCAATAACTCACAGGGAAAACAAGAGTGCCATCTGCTGCACAGCCCCGCTGGGCCCCGAGCGGCCGGACAGCCCCCGGCCTGCCCGCACAAGGCATTTGCACGGGTTTACACAGTCACAGCAGTGACAACAGCATGGAAAACGCATCCCCACCAGCACTAAGCGAGGTGTGGAAGCAGCAGTGGGAAGGCAACCCTACAACAGCTGAATGACTGGGGGCAGCCTCTGGTTTGCACGGACAGCAGGATGGGGAGATGGAGCAGAACAAGAGAGTGTCCCAGAGCCCATTTAGTGACAGCAGTGTGTGGAGGAGATGGAGAAAGAAGCAAGCTTACTTGCAAAAAGCAAGCAAACAAGCCCTCTCCCCATCAGCACCCTGCGGGTGAACAACTTCCAGCATCTCTACAGGCAACAGGAAGGGAGAAAAAGCAAACAGTCCCTAACACCCACCGAGCCTTGGAGAGAGAGCTGATACCATCCTGAACTTCTGCTTTGGAGAGAAATCCCAGATTCTGGCACTAGATACCACACATTTCCACACGTACCCTGATATCCCAGGGGAATATCCCCAGGTAGCAGGGACATCTGGGAAAGCAGGGTCAGCCCGGGGGAGCTCAGAGCAGCTTCTCTGCTCCTCCAGCCCCAGCAGCTGTGGGCAGTTGCCAATTAAACCCCCCTGAGCAGGTGACCGTGGTTTGGTGGCATAAACTGCCTGGAAAGCATGCTGGCATTCTCCATGAGACACGTGTTGCTATAGCAATGGGAAAGGTATCAGAAGCAAAACTAGCGCTGATAGATAGCGCAGATCACTTTTAAGATTGCCATACACAATCAGGACCCCTGATTCTCAAGATCCAGTGGCCAGGCACCATATAGGGAACAGCACAGTGAAAACACTGAGAGGAACTCAAAAACACAACCCCAAAGATGCCCAGAATAAATGAAGTCCTGAAAATCCCCTCCTTTCCTTATGTAAAGAGTCATCTCAAAGCAAGCTGACCCCAAAGATAATGAGCTGCACTGAGTTACAGGATGTCAAATCAATCATTACAGTATCCCAGAGGTTTATTCTGGAGCTTGCAGCAGTCGCTGCATCCTCTGTTCACGTCTGATCAGCCCTGTCTGCGGGTACATTCACACATGCGTGAGTGGGAGCTCCAGATGGAGCAGCTGAACCATGCTGAGGAGCGACTTTGCATCTCTGCACTGGCGTCCTCCCAGCCCCTGCTGCCAGCTGGACCCTCACTTGCCATCACTTGTCGCCAGCTCACCCTCCTGCCCACGGCACAGTTAACTCTGAGCCATTGGAGCCATCTAAACACAGCGCCCTTCTCTGCCTCGGGGCAGATGACAGAGAGACAGACAGAAACAAATTCAGCTCCAGCCTTGCTTGCCTGACTCGGGCTCTCTGCATCCTGCCCTCAGACTGCTTGTCCACCATCTGCTCCCTTCTCCAGCCCAAACGGACAGCAAGGGAGAGAGATGAGCCTGCAGCTCCAGAAGCTTGGTTCGGGATGGAAGCTACCTTCTGACCCAGCTCGCATCCAGGGTTTTAAACACTGAAATCCATCCTTGCACATGAAACTTTGCTTTCACGTGTCACGACACCCTGAACAACACACCTGCAGCAATTAGATCAGAGATGAAAAAAAAAACCTCCTTGTTTGCTCAGCTTATTTACTTTCCAGCACTCAGTTTTCCCAGTTGTTTGTGTGGGTCCTTCCCTTAGCAACCAGGGAGAGAAACATTTATGAGGCATGAAAAATGTAGCTGTGCAGTCATAAGCACTGGCAGGGTGCGGCTGTGGGTGCAGCTGGAAATTCCTCTTAACTGGTAGTGATAAATGACAGGACTTCGATGAATTGCACCCCTTAAACAGCCAAGTGGCTCATCCTCTTCAAGCAGGATGTACAGGTGGAATCTGGACTTCCAACCTGTGCTTTCCACTGTACCACCCACCCCGCAGGATCCTGGGCTTGTAACAAATGCCTCGACATGACTCAGTTTACCCATATATACAATGAAGCAACGGGAAGGCTAAAGTTGAGACGTTCATATAACGCACTCCATAGGAATGCGACACGCATTCCCCAACGTGGAAGAGAGCCTGAGCTCTGGACATCTTTTTCTAGACAGCTTTACATCTCTAATTTTCTGGATCTCCCAGCAAGATTACTCTCCCCAGTCCACAGCCATGGTAACAGAGGATTCTTGTTCTTGACCCCTGGCAGGGTCAGGATCCAAACCCCAGGATTTTGGTTGCTGATCTCCTTTTCCAAAGAGACATGCCACAGTGCATGCTAGTGCATGCATGATGCCACCAGCTCCCGCCTCACACACTTACCCCTGCAGAGCTAACTTAGCTTTTGTTTACAGGCCTGGATCAAGGCACGTAAAACCCAGACCAGATGGACCCACTGGGTGCAGGAGGAGGCTCTTGTATGCACATTTTCCAGTCCAAAAATGGATCCCAGCCCACTTTTCCATCATAGCATCAGCCCTTTAGTCATCCCTGTGCTCCCAGGAGCCATCGCTGCCCATGTACCTTTGTGCCACCCCCACAAGGTCAGCAGCACAGACCTCACTTCCCTTCCTAGGGCTGTGGATCAGGGGAACACATCAAGGAGAATATAGGGTCAAAAGAGCATCAAGACCAGACAGAGAGCCACATTCTGACGAGACCCCCAAAATTTCATGCCTTTGCTTCATTCTCCCCTGCCCCAAAAGCACCAGTGGGTTTGTGAGTGTAGAGCGTTTGTCCACCTGGGCTCAATTTTGCTTCCTTTAGGCTCATAAACACACCAGGCAGAGACAAGGAGCCTCCTGGTGTCACTTGGCCCGGAGCTGCAGCTCTGGCTGGCTGGCCCAGCGCACAGCAGCCCCGCAGCCTGCCAGCAGCCACGCAGCTCCAGAACGGCTGCAGCATCGCACCAACAGCGAGACCCTGTCCCAAACTGCCCTGCTTTCCTTCCCAATGCTTCATCCCCACTTCTAGCGGCTTCAGTTGCCCACTACATAGATTTAAAAAAAAAAATTATACATATATATATACATATATATATATTCTCCCCTTGCAAAGGTTGTTGCTTTTCCTCTGCCAAAGCTCACGCAGCAGACCAGGGGTCGGGATTACTAGAACGTACAGTGTTACCCTATCCCAGCAGGCAGCAAGGGACATGCACCTGCAGCGGCAGACCCCTAGGAAACAGCCGACACAGCCCACCCGCTCTCTGCCACCGCACATACATTAGTCACCCGTCGCGGACACGCGTGGGCTACCGTGAGCCCCCTCTAGCCGGGGTGCAAAGGCGACCGAGCCCGCGTACCCCCGGCAGCTGCGCGCCGGAGCTCGGGGGGCACCGGGAAAGTGCTCCGGGGAGACAAAGCCGAGGGGTGAAACGCGCAACTCACCTGAGTGTCGATCATCATCATGCCCCGCGCATCTCCTCCGCTGGCCGCCGCTCCGGGGCTCCGCGGGGCCGGGCTCAGCGCCGCTCCGCGCTGCCCGGCGGCCGGGGCCGCACCGAGCCGGCCATGGGGCCCCGGGGAGCCGCCGCCAGCGCGGAACGCGGCCGGGAGAGGCGGGCGCGGGGCGGGGGCGGCGATACCGGGAGGGCGGGGGCGGCGCCCGGCTCCGCCCGGCCTGCGCGCCCGCGGCTCCGGGTGAGCAGCGGCAGGTGGGTGCGCGTCTGCACCCGCACCCCTGGGTGCGCACAGGGGCTCCTGCACCCCTGGGGTACCCACGGGTATCTCCCCAGGTGCACTCTCTGCCTGGTGCCCTGGGCACCCCACTTTATTTTTGGGTGTCCCCCCTAGGAGGTGGGTGCTGCAGGGCAGCAGAACCCCTGTGAAAGCACCGCGCAGGCCTCGCCAGGGGGAGAGCGGTGGTTGGGAGGGTTTTGGCACCGCGCTGTGCAAGCTATAAATAGGAGAAGAGCTTCAGGGCAGAGAACGGGTCATTTGCTGGGTGAGATCCCCCTGCACGCACTGCTGCCCAGCTCTCCTCAGCAGGACACCTCTAATGAGGCAAACACAGCACCCTGCAACTGGTGCACAAACACCCTCCGCCGGCTGCCTCAGCTCTGCTCAGCCCAACACCCAAAACAGGGACACAGAGGGACCAGGGGAAAAAGCTGCTGGAGATTTTGGTGCACAGTCGGTGTGCTGGAGCATGAGCTGGTGAGACAGCGGAGGCCGAGCGGAGCGGGGTTGCCCTGGAAACAGAGGCTGCATGAGAATGGCTCCAGTACCCACAGTTTGTATTTATGAGGCTGATGACATGTGTCATTGCAGAGTGATGTCAGGAGAAGCAGGAGCTGAGAGCAGGCTGCGTCACTCTCCATGGCTGAGCGCACCCGGCTGGTGTGATGCTCCCGGTTTGGGGGTGCAGAGCTGGCCACTGCACTCCTGGGGACCCCAGGACACCCAGCACCCATACAAGTGCCACCATGTCTAACAGCCCCAAAAGCCACTGGGAGAGAAGAGCCAACTTATCCAGGGTCACAGCGGGATTTAGGGACAAGGCACAGCTCGTCACATCTGCCCGTCCTGCTGCTCGGCAGCTCCGGGCTGGCAGAACCAGCAGCTCGGGATGGGGAGCAGAGCCAGGAGAGGAAAAGGTGCTGCCAGGGCCCTCGCTCTGGCACTAGATGCTGCTACAGAGCAACATCATTCTAATTATAGTAACGATGTCAGTGCTGAACAGTGGGAAAAATACATGCTTCAGAAGGTTTATAACGATGCAATTTGCTGCTGGCAAAACTCACTAAAAAACCCATGAATGATGCATTTTTTAAAAGTAATTTGTACTCATCTGACTTCCGTTAAATTAGCTAAAGGTTCAGCAGGGAGGGCAGGGGGCAAGGTGGGCAGCCAAGCAGCAGGGATTTCTGGTTAAAACTGCCTTTTTTGTTCATATGGCTTTATACTAGTTTTACATGACACAGCGACATTTGGTGGATCTATGTTTAATCTAAATATAGCTCAAGAAAAGTCAAGTCAGTACAGCATTACTCTTAGATAAAGGAGGGAGTTGGGTGGGTAGGCAGACATTTAAAAGTCACTTCTTCAATGCATTTTGCTAGCAACGCTTTCCTAAATTATTTGTTTGTGTTAACTGACATGTGGATCAGAACTGTAGGATTGGGGATTTAGCATAAAGCGCAACCCACTCCTGTAAATTCCTTCTCCAGCTCCTGCTGTCCCTGAAAGCGCCTGTCACTGTCACCTCACCTGGAGAGCAGCTGCTGCTCTCTGCATGGTTCAGCCCTGGGGGTCCCACGGGGACTTGCTGGGGCAGTGAGGTGACACAGAGCAGGGGGAATTGAAGTGAAAAAATAGAGACCATAGTGTTTAGAGCTGCTCTCTGAGCTTAGAGCAAATCCCCATGAGAAGCTCACTTTGGGTATCTCGCATTCTCCACTGAGCAACAAAGACTAGTTCCTGTGCGGACACAGACTGAGAGATGGTCCCTTCCTTGAAAAGCCACCAGCCAGTCCTCTCATAACTGTGGCTGTGCATTAAAGTGACTCAAAATGACATTTCTGGTCAATAATGTCAGGCAACACCACCTGTGGGGGGTTAAGGGAAATCCAAATAGGAGTGAAAAATGGTGCTAGTCTGGCTTAGTGGAAATCATTCTTGTCCCGTCAGTGGGGAGAATGAGAGGATCATGGTCTCACCCCATCTAGGATCATATTCAATGCTGGAAGTTTCTGTTTCTTGCCCCCTAGAGTTTTTCCTTTTGGGGATGAATGCACCATGCAAGCCACCAGCTGGGGCAAGGAAAGAAAAAGCCTGTCAGATGGGTTCTTAAATTAGATGGACAATGAATGATGAGTCTGTTCCAGCCGAGCGGAAAGGGACGGATAGAACAAGGGGCCCTTGGGAAGGCAACAAGCTACTGAGCTGAGCCTTGGTTAAGGACAAACGGGGCTTGAGTCAGAAATACCTTGAAAGCACAATCAGATCCTCCGGCAGTGTAAATCAGCCGATGATTTATTTACATGTGGTGATTCGCTTTTCATGCAGTACTGTGTGTGTGTTTCCAAGCCCAAATTCCCTTAGCACAAGCGAGACAGCATTGCGCCCTGTGGCGAGGGGAGGAAGATCCCACAGGCCTGAGTGCCAGTCTGCTGCCTTGCTACTGTGTGCCTCAGTTTCCCCACTGTGTGATGGATGTTGGTGGAGAATTTAGATTGGAAAGTAGGTCCTTGCAAAGCTCCCACACTGCCCACAAATCTCAAGCTGCACAATCCAAATGAGAGAAAGAAAGCTTGCTGCTGGTGTTGGGGGAAGGGAATTAATCAGCAGGAGATGACAACAGAAGTCCAGGCTTTCATTAATTAGAGGAGAGCATGAGCTGATTCAGGGAGCATCTCCCACACTCCACCGGGGAGTGTGTTTCTGCAGTCACATTCTCCTGCTCCCTGGAGACACAGGGAGTTCCTAAGTACTGCTTCAAATCACAGCCCTGTCAAGCAGAACTGTGTCAGGTAATACGTGACACAAGACCTTCCCCTGGGGAGAAGCTGTGGGGCTGCCAGGAGGATAAACATGTTTGGCACTGCACAAATCAGGCCATTACTGAGTCAATCACAGGGTCTTGGGTTCAGCCAAAAGGAAGCAGAGCCAGAGAGCAAGCCTTTCACAGAAGTTCTGAAGAACAGGTACCCCAGAAACATAAACCACCCTCTATCACACACCATTTGTGCTGGAGAACTTCCTCTCAGAGTGAATCGAGTATAGGCTGTGAATATCTATGCAGGAATTCAAGTAATTTAGTATGGCAGGATGAAGCCCAACGGCTGCAAATACAGGCTGCAAACACAGACCAGCTTAGAGCAGAATTAAGGCATAAGAGGAATCAGCCATTGACACAGCTGATCTATGGCTGCTATATCACTTCTTGTTTTTATTGGAACTGAATGCATTTCTAAAAGATGTAGCACAGCCCAGCCAGGTATTGTGAGCTTGATACTGGCATTGGGACATAAAATTATCTGGTTTGTCCTATGCGGATCAGACTAGACAGTTCCTTCTGGCTTACAAAATAATCCATATGCATATATATAGCAACTGGCATAATGAGACCCTAGTTTTGGTCCTGGCCTTCAGACACAACAGTTTTACAAATAGGAAACATACAGTATTCATCCTGGGTTTGGTGGGAATGTATCTTTTTGGAAATATTTCGATAAGGATCTTTCTTCACCCTTTTGGCTGAAATGAGGTGCCTGGTTACCAAATGTAGACATCTTCATAGGAGATTCAGTTCTGGTTTAGTTATGCAGAGAGGTGTCTTCCTCCAGTGACACAGCACCAAGAGCAGTCTGGAGAAAACAGAGAGTAGACCCTTTGCAGGGTAGAGCACGAACCAACAGACCCACTGCCACTAGGGCTTTGGGCCTGCAGTTATGTTGTGTACCTTATCTCTATTATGGGTACCGTGAAACCTTTTCTAATTAGGCTTCTGGAAGATGAAATGCCTACATCGACACTGGCAAGTACCATTCTCAGCTTGCTCACACAGCACTGAAATGGCTCGTTAAGTCATCTGCAATCAGCGGTGGGGCCCTAAAGCTTTGAATACTTGATACACTGCCATACAGCAATTTTCTCATGCGAAGAGAAGCAGAAACAGTCAGGCACCTCTTACCCATTTTCTCTCTCTGTGCCAAATGAGCCTCTTTTCTTTTCTTTTCTTTTCTTTTCTTTTCTTTTCTTTTCTTTTCTTTTCTTTTCTTTTCTTTTCTTTTCTTTTCTTTTCTTTTCTTTTCTTTTCTTTTCTTTTTTCCAAGTGTTCCCTTAGGAACAGCTTAGCCCTTTCACCCCTGCTTCTCCTCTCCACGCCGTACAGCACGACAGCAGCACTTGGCACTGCCATCATTGTCTGCTGCTCCCTGAGGTCTCTCTCCCTGCTCACATTAAATGTGCGTGGCACAGACTTGCATGCCTCGGGAGGTAATGGAGGAGATGTTTATGGCAGGGGAGGTGGCACATGAACCTCCATGCTGTGACCTCAGTTGACGATCATGCAGTCGTCGTTGTCAAGCCGTGGCTGCTCCCCTCTCTTTGGTCCCCCCAGCATGCACACCTGAGCGAGCTGTCAGGCTTTAAAGGCTGCAAAACGCCTGGTTCGGCTTCTCATCACATTAATGCAAAGAAAATGTTAACCCCAGCCTACTTCCAGCTCTAGACTGAACTCACAGGTTCACTAGACCATTTTGTTATGAAATGAAATCACCCTCCCTGCTGGAAATACATCAGCTCTTGCTGTTTGTTCCAGCAGCTTCCAGCCAATTTATTTCACAGAGCTTAGAAAAGCTGGAAGAGACTGAAGCAATGGATAGGAACACGAACCTCTCAATACCAGATTTTCTGTGTTGGAAAAGATTACATGGTCTACAGAGACATGTGAACGAGGGAAAAGGTTCAGAGCACATCTGTGATTGAAATAAACCCAGAGAAGTTCAGTGTGGGTCTGAGCTGTGCCAGTTCTGTCTAAACTTGGGTCTGCAAAACACAGATGGGAATTTGGAAGATAACGGCTATGTGGATTCACACTATTTGTCCTGTCAGACCAGGGTTCTTACTGGCAGGGGCTGGCACCAGTTCTGTGCTGAGAGGGTCCAAGAAATCCTGCTGCACGCTGATCAGGGATAACTTGGTCCAAGCACAAGTTTCTTCCTGATCCTCCTAAAGGATGAGTTCAAATCATGATGCATGAAAATGTGTTGCCCTGCAAAATTCTTTTTTCAAATTTTTTTAAGTGAAAACTAGGTCTTCTCATCCACAGGAATGTCAATTACCATTTTGATCTTGCTAAGTTTCTACTAGGCTTCAGGAAAACACTCAGGCAAAGGCGTTTCTGCCTTGCTATAAGGAGAGCCTTGCCTTTGGTAGGCGGCCTTTTGGATGCCTTTTTGTGTGCTGCAGCCTCAAGCAGGATGCTTGTATTTGCAAAGATTAGGAACCTAGAAACCTTTTCATTCTTGCCTCCAGTTTGTCTGCTGCTTCTGAAATGCATTAAGACCCCTGTTCTCCAGAGAAACTATCCACATGTTTCTTTCTCAGCTTGTTCACACTGCGAACAAAAATTCATGGTGGGGCATGTTCTGTGGGAGGTAATATTCAGTGCGTTTGATTGCATGGAGGACACCTCTGCAGGGATCAGATGGTCAATCTCGTATCTCTTTGTAGTTCTTATCCACTGTGGAGAAACGTATGAGGTGAATTTCAGGGGGCTTTGGCTTCCTGTCATCCCATAAATACTCTGGAGAAAGCACTTTGGAGGGCTTGTGGGAAAGGAAGTGCCTGTTGAGATGACTTTCTTCTTGCCAGGCTGCCATGATCCCATTGGCTTTGTCCGTCAGGATGGTCATGTGGCAAGTCTTGGTGAACTCATAGACTTTCTTGACCAGCCCTCCAAACACAGCTCCTCCGTAGTAGAAGTCCCCTTCTCCGTCAGGGATGTAGGCTGCTGAAGATCTTCTCCTCTCATAAGGGAACTGGCTTCGAGGGACATTGAAATAGCCAGGGTGTATGGCTGCTACAATATCACCCAGGGTCTCAGGCCCCCAGGTGTTGTAGAACACCATGTCAATGTCCAGGCAGAAGAGGTAGTCCACCTCCTGGTGGCTCGTCTCTGCAATGTGCTTGTTTATGGCCTCCATCCTGCGCATGGAGATCTCTTGCCAGCTGGGGTATTTCTTGATGGGGACAATGACAAACCTTCGTCCAGGTTGCAGCGGGACATCGGGAATTGTCTCGGGGTTGTCAGTGAAGATATAATAGTTCACCCGATAGCCTTTCATGAAATGTTTCTCTGCAGACTCCAAGAAGCGGCCCACAAACCTTGTGTATCTGTGCAGACACAACACGTGAATAGCACAGCAGAGACAAGGGGATGCATGGTGGGTTATGAAGGGCGTTTTAATCAGTGGAAGAAGACAAGGGATGGGGAATGTTGACAAGCTTTTGCTGCAAGGATTCACACACTATACATGCAATAGGTAAAGTACAATTGAGGACAAAACAAGTGAATTATCCCTGCTTTGACCAACCAACCACCTATCTACAGCTTTAATTCCCAAGGCACATGCTTGTTCTTCAAAAATATTTACCATGCTTCCAGGTACCTTGGGTGCTGAGTCTGTATCTTGAAGGCTTACATGATTGTGGACACAATACATGGGCATAAAAGTTTTACTACAGATTGAGGACAAGAAAAGCCAAAATGATCTTTCGGCAGAGGAAGTAAATCAACCCAAGAACTGTGCGCATTGAGTGGTTCACTTACTTTCCGATGGCAAAGGCCGTCACCCCTATGGTGAGATTCAGTGGCCTGTAGGCACTGTCTAGGATCTCGGGATTGAAGGTTCCTTCCCAGATGATGGGGGCCAGCCACGGTGTGACTGTCAGCACGTCCTGACGCCTGAAGAACAAGAAAGGGAATGTTAATGAGATGTAACTGTTCCTTTCAGTTTCAAGGCCCGTAAATGGGAAAGAAACACTTAAAAGGCAGCTAGAAAAGAGTATGTGTATCAGCATTAACTCATTCCGGATGGTATTATCTTCAGATCTTTCTCCCTGCCGTCTTATTTAAGGTTACCAAGCATGGACATTTCAGTTCCTGGGATGAAATTAAGCACTGTTTAATGAATTGGCAAAAACCCGAGGATCTGCTAAATCTAATTTAAGCTCATAGGACTTTTCTACTGAGGAGAGTTTAATGACCGTTCAACTCACAGAATGAGAAGCTATGCATATTTGTGATCAGTCTGACGCTGATTGCTATGTACAAATTAAAACACAAGTAATAATATGACAATTACTATAAAAATATTCCCCATTGCTGTGTTATTAAACTGTCATGCCACAAGCTGTGTTTTATTTTTCCAGTATTTAGCTGGAAAGCTTTAACACATTCAGATATAATTCAAAATTCTGTATGGGAGCCAGCATTCAAATGTGTAACAATGTTACAGAAAATCCTTAATCTCCTGTGTGGGTAGTGGAAAAACTGAATATACATGCAGCAGAGTCTGATTATGCCCTACTACAGCTCTGCAATGCTATTTCAACTTTCTTGTTTTCAGGATTTCTTTCTTACCTTTTTGATTTCAAAACAAGGTGTCGTTCATGATGTGTAATTTACCCTGGCCCACTCACATTTGGCCGCTCATCTGTAGCACCATGCTAATGAAATGTGTCATGCGCGGCACAGGGCCACGCTTGGAGGTTGAAGCAGTCTCCCATCTGACACACTCCCCAGGCAATAATAGCACAAAAACCAAACCAAGGGGTCTGTGGGGAGCAGTTTGATGGCTGAGGCAGCGGAACACTTTCAACCCAGATATAACGCTTTCAGTCTGAGCAGATACTAGAATGACAATTTCGCTCCCTCCTATAGTAATGCATATGATTAAAAGACTAAATTATACAGGAAGAAGAATTAAGTTTGTAGGAAATGTACGAACTGAGCTGTTCTCTTTCTGGGTTAATTATCCTTTTTTTGGAGGAGGAGAGAAAGAGAGAGAGAAGGAAATCTGCAAGTTTGCTTTTCTAAGCAGGGCTGTTTTCGTTTCATTTTAAAGGGTTGTTCTGGATTTCCCAATGACTCATTTCCATGGTATGCATCCTCTCAGTGCGTGCTAGCCTTCAGAAGACACACAGCACTAAAAGCTACACGATTCTCTTCTTATTTAGTGCAGTATACACTAGCTAATTTCACATAATAATTTACTCCAACACGGAAGAGAGAAACATTCAGGCCTCACACACCCTGTTGAAACAGCGGGGTTGGGGTGTGGAAGATTTGTACCAACAGGGTGTGTGTTTATTAATGTGCAAAAGAATGGTGGCTGTTGAAGGTGAACTGCTAGAGATAAGAGCTGGATCATAGGAGCTGGGCTGAAGGAGACTGCGAACAAACACGAGCTGACAAGGAGCGGTTGCCTAAGTCACTTCTTAGCTGTTGCTGCTTGAAACCTTCCACGTCTGTTTAAACTCACTGGTCTGACTGCTGCTCACAGAGGCTCGTCTGTGCGAGCGCCTGCGATTTGTTCCAGCGTAAGATCCAGCAGGTTAGCTGGAACCATTGCTGAAGGTCGTACAAGGCACCTGCTTGATTTTGCCCTGAAATGGATTCAAAGCTCTCCCACAGCTGGTTACAGCTACAACAAGTTCCAGAAGGTATTTCTCACTGTCTTGCAGCGATTATATATTACCCACCTCAAAGAGTTCCTGGCAGCAACCATGCTGCCAAGCTGTGTGTGTGCTAATATATTAACGGGGAGTTTACAGTAGGCATGTTAGCAAGGATACAGTGACTAAACTTGGTTTTATAGCAACAGCTATAGACATACCCATACGGTTAGACTTCTCTTGGAATAAGGTACTGTGCAGTGTGTACCTGGACTTTGAAACCATAAGCAGCACAGAACACCCAAACCAAAGTCAGTAGAAACAAACAAGTTCAAACAAAGAAACTTACTTTGGAGCCAGCACTCTTGGCTGCTGATAAAATAATCTGTAAAAAGGAAGAAATATCCAATGAATAAAACATGAATATGCCCGGAAGAGAGGAACAGCAGTTTAAAGGTCAGGAAATAAAAAGCCAGTACTTACTGGGGGAAAAGCTGGATTAGCTTCTCTTCTGTGTATTGTAGTTTCATGGAACTGGAGGATGGGGTGGGAAAAGAATGGGATTGTAATGCTTTTCCTCAAAAAGAAACCAGGTTCAGCTTCAGGACCTGCTGCTGTACTGACAGGAGTCCTCGTCCTCACTGGGACTCCTGTGCATATTGCTCTTTCTGGTACAGAGAGTTAGACGTTGCCTGTACGCACATTCAGGGGCTGTCAGATGAGTACCAGTTTTGAAACAGAGCACACAACAGAACAGGGACAGAGAGATGCTGGCGGCTCTCCGAACCTGGGGGTAAATCAGAGTTTAGGGCTGAAAATCTAGGGGAGCACATGCTTGTTGGGCACTGCAAGTTCTGGTCATTTATGTGCTCCATTCCCTGCATAACTGTTTCTGTCCACCTGAAGGGCTGAACTACCTGAACTACATCACACTTTGAATAGCTTTCAGAGAAATAAGCATCTGATTAGACACAATGGTTTCTAGTGGCTTGAAATAACCAATGTTAACGTGTTCATCCCAGTCTCTGCGACCCACAACAAACAACTCCTCACTCGTGCTGTACAAATACAGAGTTGTCTTGAAGGACAAGCATACTAAAGCAGAAAAGGTTGTATTATTACAATTTTTTTAAAGAAAGTGACTAATTAAAAATTAATACAATAAAGAACAAGTGACTACTTGTTAAGAACTACTTCTACTGTCAGTGGAGTACAGCTCCTGTAACAATGATCTTTGGTATTCACTAGATACAAAATGGGATACTTACAATATTTCAGGGCATGGAAGGTAATACGGGAGGTAGCGCACTTTTCCATTCCCAAATGTAATCCTGTGATAACAAAGAAACATTTTAAGATGTTTTGATCATGATCTACATAGATTTTCGTATACAATCACTTAACTACTGGTGAAATGGAACCACTCACAATGTGAAATAGGAGCAATTGCAATATCAAAAATACAGTATAATTACTAATTTAATAGTTAATAGAAATGCCTGATCTCAGGTTCCTTTCCAACAATGTTTGAGTCTGCTCAAGACAATCTGTAAGGCATACTCAGCAGTCAGTATACTCAAAGCTAGAATGTAAATATTCTCAAGGTTCGAAAGCAACAACGTTTGATAACTGTAAAGCTATCCCTAATTACATGGGTGTGGGTTCAGACTGTTTGAAAAGACGGATAATCATCTTTTTTAAGGCCTGGACTGAAATGCAACCAGAATATTCTGTACTTGAGCATTTGTTTGTGAGGCAGATAAAGTGTTAGCAGCCTAATTTAGACACAATCAGTCTTTTTTTTTTCTCTCTCCCTTCAGAGGCTTTCTCACTCTACTTGTGTTACTTCATCTATTTTACGAATTACTGTTTTCTTACAGGTGTAGCAGGGACTTTCCATAAAATGCACCGCCTGCATTTTTCTTCTGCTGTGCCTTTTACGACAGTATAGATACAGACAGGATGTTTGAAATACGCCCAAGCTTGCCAGCAAGTGCTTACCAGATAAATGCAGCAACAACACACAGACAGACAAGAGATCCCAGTGTTTTCCTGGAAATCATGTCTTCTAGAGAAGAAGTAAAGGCAACTTCTTATTCCCAGCAGCTTTCTATCTACAAAGAATAAAAAAGCAAGGGAAATTGGCTATAAATATCTCAATGTGAGAGAAACGGATTATTTTATTACAGAAGCATAAGGTTCTCCAAGCAGTTTCATTTGAACTCTGTCTTTCTGAAATCTGGAATAGGGAAGGAACCAGACTGAATGACGCAGGTCACTGAGGCAGTTCCTGTAAACTCCTTGACAAAACTCAGTTTCCGTGAGATTTAATCATACGTATAAGTGCATGGGGAGCCTTTCTCATTAGATTCTAATTTCCGTAGATTCATCTAACGCATATACCCCTTGCAATTTAATAAACTCACCCAAACCAGTTAATTAATTGTTATAGGCTACGTTCATTATTACCTTCAGTGAATACAGAACTACAGGACTGCAGAGAAGTCTCTGGTGTGTGCACACTCCCTTCTGCCTCCACAGCATCCTCTGTGTCCGCTCGCATTAAGCCTCTATCTGCAAAGCAAGCTTTCCAGGCTGCTGCTGGAGGGACTGTAATGCAGTCTCAAGTTAGAGGAAAGCACTTTGTGCCATGTGACTGAAGCCTGGGGGGAAAAAAAAAAAAAGTTGTTTGTCAAATTCCTATTTATAGATCATTAGCAGAGATGTTAGGGGGAGGAACCAGTACTGGGCACGCTTCTTTGGGGGAGGCTGAAGAAAGCATCAGAGAGATCTTTTCTGTCCTGGCCCTGGGTGAGGCACACAACAAGTGCCAATTGATCTAAAAAGCCAGGGGTGATTTTCCCACTTTAATTTATTTGGTTATAAAAAGACAGGTAGCAAAACATTCTTTAACTTACCTTGTTATGTCATGCAGAAATCCTCTCTGCTGCTGCTTCCTCGCTCTCCTGTCAACCAATCAGCTTTGGGCTTTTACCAAGAAGCATCACAAAATCCCACTTTAAAAAATATTTATATATATTAAAATATATATCCCAAGGCATTCCACCATTTAAAGGCTTCAGGGATTAATGCTGAGCAATCCTGGATTCTTGCCTAAAAACGCAGCAGATCCACCAATGTAGGAGGATTTGCAGCCAGCCTTTCCCCTCTAGCTGTTGTTCTACACTTTGACCAGTTTTATCTAGTTCCTGTGCTAATTCTGTAATGAGAGCTGCTTCACTGATGCCAGATTTTTCAGTGCCACGTATCTGCCTCGTGCATGATGCTTCTGGCACATGCAAAATGGACAAATGTGTAGAGGGGTGTTCAAAGGGTTGATTTTCCATCATTCTTCGAGAGCTGGATAGACATGGGGTGGGTTGGCAGCCTTGCCAGGGCTTTCCTGACCTTCTCAGCAGGAGGCTTCATAATTTCCAGCCAGGATCTCACTTGCTGCAGTTCAGGTCTGTGCCTTTTTATGACAGCAATCATTCACCTGGAGACGCCCTTGACATATCTCAAGCCTATGATGTTTCCTCCCCTCTTCTATTCCATGAGCTCAACCACCACAACTCCTTCAATCTTTGTGGATCGCTAGCTTCTAAGACCCACAATTATTTCTGTCAATTCCATTTGAACTCTCTCTAATCAGTCCATTCTAATTAAATGCAGTGCCAAACCAAACCAAATACTTGGGTTGAGCCGTCACCCATATTGAATAAAGCAGGATTACCCCACAAAACAGACACGCTGTGCCAGTTCATACATTCTTACACGATACTTGCACATTTTGCAAGAACACAGCACTGGCAATGAGAATCCACCTGTGGCCAAACGTAATCCACACGCCTTTTCTACGGAACCTCTCCCAGCCAGGTCTATGACATATAAAACTTTGTACTTGACTTGACAGAATTACATTCCATTACCAGGCTATTTGTTTTTCTGAAACATCGAGCCTTGTTTGAGTTGTTTTCCATGGTGCTTGCAGCCCCTCCCCAGCTTGATACCATTTTCTAATTTAATAAACATCCTCTCAAAATTTTTCCCCAAAGCATAACTGAAAGCATCAGACAGTACCACTTTGCAGAAAGCCCCCCGTGGATTCTCATTTCCTGCACCTGACCATCCTCATGCACTTATTGCCCTGGTGTCCAGAGACTGATAGCACAGAACTTGGGTGATGGGGAAGGACAGACGATAACAGATAGAAGAAAGGAGAATAGAAGTTATCCTCAAATTGAATAGCAAAATTAGCACAAAATAAAAAAAAAAAGACACAGGTGTTCTGGTTATTTTAGTGCGGTTTCAGCTATTGTACTAGGCATGTACTTCCATGTGTCTTTACAGAGCAAAACATCTAATCCCTCAGGAAACGTAATACATGTATTTTGAAATATGGCATCTTTAGGAGCACAGCTGATGCATTCCCCTTCTGCTTCAGTTTCTGTGCTACAAATCTGCAAGAACACTGGAGCCAGATGAATTCAGAACATTTCCTTGCATCTAAAACCATCTCATCGACATTTACCATGTTTGTCCTCAACTGATTTACAACTCCAGGGTTCACAATGAGTGGAAACAAAAATTGAATAGATGTGGTTGCAGTTAATGAAAGAATCTCCCAACAAACACTAAACACAGCTAAAGCGTTTTTAATAGTTACTCAGGTTCCTCAAATTAGTTCAGAGAGTTTTCTAAAAGCGATTTGGTTGAAATTAGCTGTATTACTCCTAAATGAATGAGCTTGAACTCCCAAAACAAAGCAGTACTTCATCTTCAAGCCCTGCCTTGGAAAGCGTTCTAGATTGCAGATAAACACCTCACTTACAGACCATTCCATGCAAAATATTATTTTTCAACTATTTCAGATTTCTAAACCTGTATTTCAGATTTCTAAGCCTGAAGTAGCAAGCTGTGAGTACAGCATCATTCAGAATGTGAAGAAAGAGGATATCCATGGGAAGGCCTTCCTCTGTGCCGAACAAAAAGCTTCCTTGCTGGACTCCATTATTAAACCGGCTGCCTTGGACTATTATAACCCCAGGGTGCAGGGTGTGTCTGAGCCTTGAACATGAACTTCAGTACAAATCTGTTGCTTGGGCTTTTCAGGTTCTCATATTACAGCTGGCACCACAACGAGTTAACTTTGCTCTGGCTGAGATCTGACTAGGAAGCATTGTGCAGAGTCTCCATTTCATTTACAGCACATTCGTCAGATTATTTTATTTCAAGAGGCAAAAATCCAGCTCCTTTGACCATTGCACTTGCTCAGTGCATCAGGATTTTTTTAAAAAATTAGAAAATTCTGTTGGACTAAATCTATAACATCACTGTCATTCGTACAAACTTGTCAGTTTACACCAACAATGATCAGGATGACACCAGCAAGATTTGACTGATCTCACATATAGAGTTCCTTAATCTTCTGGACGGATCGTTTCCACCAATCTTCCCAATGCTGAATTGTCAGCAACTGAGTTGTACTTTCTTCCTTGATCTGGGCAAACTGCTGCTCAAGTTTACTTTTGTATTTCTGGATAAACAACAACAATAAAGGACAAAATTAGTAGTGATGAAATATAATTTTAGTTTGCCTAAATCCAGGTCCTGATCCACTATCAGAAGATGGCATACAGGGCACTTTTTGAATTGTGATGCTGGTGAAATGCATGAAGTGTTCTGTTTCTTATACCATCCATGGGTCTCTGCTGAAACCGGCTCTGCTTTTGACAACATCACAAAGAAACGGACAAGAGAGGATTTCTACACACAGTTAATGTGGCTTTAAGATCTGAAAACACTGTGCATATTAAAAACTTATACATAGCTACAATTTTCTTCTTAAAAAAGCAAATCCACAACAGTAGCAGCCCCACTCACAGTCCTTTCCCACTGACCAACCTTATATACAGCATCTCTTGCTTCTACTGTTGCTACATGGCCCAGTGTAGTCTTTGCTGTTGTAATTGATGCAGTTTCTCTGCAAATAATATAGTCCGAGTTGTCTGTAAGAGTAGTCATGGGTATTCCTGGCCAAGTCCTTTAAAAAGCAACACAAACAAACAAAAAACCCACATAAGAAAGTTAGAAAAGAGAACAGATTATACTAATACATGTTACTTGTACTTACAGTGCAAAAGATTCAATAAATTTTTAATCTCCACAAAAGGATTACCCTAAAAACCTTATTTAGTACAACCACCTTTTCTTTTAAAACTTCAGGATCTCTGCACAGTAAATTGAATTCCTGTCTGCTGAATGAAAATACACAGTATATTCATAGATCAAATGTGTTGAATTGATAAATAGTGGCTAGCAAAGTGGCATAGCAATAATACTGAAATTATATTGCTTTACAATACAATACAATACGTAATTCACTTTTATTTATTTGGATCCATTGCTATTCTTTCTCTAAGATCATTACCCACCCAAACCGCCCCATGACTAGTTAAAGGACATCACTAGTGATGAACATAGTATTCAGCGGTTTCAACAAGGCAGCAAAAAATTATGAAGACAGTGGCTGACATCAGTTTAGACAAAAGAAATTACATAGAACAGTGTTCAGTATGGTCAAATATTACCTGCTCCCACGCTCAATTAACTGTTTAACTTCAGAGATTTCTAGAGGAAGTGCAGCTTGTTTATGACGGATTAAAGTGGATGTCTTCTGTCTTGGTGGATCGGTTTCTGGGAGATAATAGAAGACGGAGTCAGCAGCAACAAAACAATGGCACTAGTAACATTGTTTTGAAGTAACTATAAGCAGCTAGATGCTCGTCACTTTTAAGAATTTTCTTTGCGTGCTTGATCATTCAAATCTTTCCATTTAAAGTACTATAGCATATAAAAGTCTCCTCTTCCTAGAGAAAGTCTGCAGCAATCTTGAGAAGAAAGAGGAAGCCTGAACAAGCAATTCTTTTACTTACTTGCTACGTGTATATCATCAATAGTGACACACTCATCTAATTCCAGAAGCAGCTTTTCAGTGAAGGTAGCTAGCGCAGAAACAAAGTTCTGAGCACACTCGGCAGCACAGGCCTGTTGGGACGTTGGAGACAAGTGAGAGCAAAATCTGTTAACAATTTGATCTCTTAGTTTAGTTCACAAAGAACTACACAAGCACTCAACCTTGACATTTTGCAGCAGCTGCAAATAACAGACATAAGGCTTTAAATTGCATATAAAAGGGTCTTACAGTGCCTCTGGGGTATTTTCAACACTACCTGATTGCCTAAGGTATAGTACAAAGAGCTATAGACTTCTGTGTGTAGTTGCCCAGTAGTTGCATATTTGGTTTAAGCATCTGAACTTGATAAAAGCAGCTATCTGTAAATGCATCCTTCTGCCCAAAGCAAAGGCCATTTTGGAGTTCAGGTACTTTGGGTAGAAGTGCTTTGGTCAGGTATTATTCTAAAACAGTGTGTTTCTGTGTGCGTATGCGCGTTATTTGCACTAGTGAAACACATACAGAAAAAACTCTTCCAGGCATCTGTTGTCTGCAAGTAATATAACGAACCAGAGGATGTCAGTGTTGCTCCCAGTTTAGAATTATATCCCATAATTCTACCATTAAGATCTAAATAATCTCTTCCTCAGTATGTTCTACGAATCATACAAAATATCAGTTAGTTCCACAATAAATCCATGCACGTCTACACGTGCATATGCATTTATGCATATATTGATCTAATGCTGATAATACATAACTTAAAAGTGAAAAGATATGTGAACAGGATTGCCTAAAACTGAAAACATTTTCCATTTTACTTTTGATATGGAAAAAAATGTATCCAAGATGTCCTCTCCTTTCCAAATGCAACACTTAAGTTCCTATTAAGCAATGGCTTTACAATTACCTGCAGCATCTTAGTGTTGAGATTAATCCCATCAGCTTGGTCTTTTTGCCTTTTTATTTCCTTTTGGCACAAAGTGTCCAGCTGAATTAAGTTGTCTGGGTGTCCCAAAGAGGGATGCAATTGATTCTTGTGCACAGCCTTTAAGTAAACACATAAGAATGAAATCCTTTCCGTAACGAATGTGCAACTGAGTCATAATAAGGAAGAAGTAAACCCCACACATTTTATATAAAAGTATTCAGAAAGACAAAGAAAACGTAGCTGTCTAGAGATAAACCTTGCAGTATATACCAAATTGCCTGTCTGTTGCATAGTAGGGCCTCTGATCTCACCTTCGGTTGTGTTTTCAACAAATAATAATCTCTCCCATCAAGTGGTAAAAAGATATAAAAATATCTTTATATTTGAATTTTTTCCTGAATTTAACTTTATACTCAGAAGGACAAAATCTCAAGATACTACTCTGTAAAATTGTCTGCATGATCTCCATTATAATTCTGTTATCAGTTCTGATATTACAGGACAAAATATGCCTCTTTTTTGAAAGACAGTAAATAAAGATATTTCATTACCAATATATCATAGTACCTACAAACGAGGGCACCCATACAGTATGAGCTGTGTAGCCATACCACAACGTCACAGCCCTTAAAGAGTTTGCAATCAAAGTGTAAGATGTCAGGCAGAGCTGTACAAGATTAAAAAGATGCAGCCCAGTGCTGGAAGCAGCGAGAGAAGGGACTGAGTTACTAGCAACACAAAGAACTACACAGACTAACTGCAAACACGGAAACAAAATCTGAGGCCAGCTCAGCAGTGAATGATTAAGTGAACAGTGAGATTAATAAAAAGAAAATTTTAGAATTCTGATGCATATAGCATTGCACCCCAGATAAATACCTTCACATTCTCCCATTCTTCCATCTGTTTATTGAAGAGGTGCCGAATCTGAGCAATGGAAAAGCTGAGCTTCTGCTCATGTTCTCTTAAAAGAATATCAGCTGCCAACTGGGAGACAGAAGAGAGCTCCTTCTCAAACAACGTCAACTGATCCTGAAATGCTTTTTGGAAAATACAGGGTGTTTATGTGACACAGAGGAAAAAACCCTCAGCCAAGTTGAATATGCACTGCAAGGGTCAAAGAACCTGGAATTTTCTTTCACAGAGATTCTGTCCCTGGCATTCGTGGTCAATGGGGTGGAGTCTAGTTGGAGGCCTGTATCTTAACTGAATGAACTCACCTAAAAGACAGGAATTGTAGTAATCATCTGCCTGACTTTGGTATGACAACAGGTTCTGTTTGAGCATTTCTGCACAATGTTCAAATGTCTCTGGCAGATCTCCAGATATCGTGATTTGAGGCTGCTGCTGGTTTTCATAGAACTCCTTCAGGAGGTAAAGATAGAACAGAAATACTGAGAACACATTCAAACAGGTCACATCTGGGCATATAACGGTCGCAGGGATACATAAGGTTACCAACCACCCTCTATTTGAGACCAGTTTTCTTCCTCTGATTCTGAAATGCTCAGTTAATGTTTATAAAAAACCCTGTGATTCAAAATACACTGTGTCAAATGCTATTTAAAAGTTAGGTATGCTGGTGAAGAAAGGAAAATTTTTGGATGGCCATCCAAAAATTGTAAAGAACCAAGTTATTTAGCTGACACAGAAGAAGGCCTATGAAAGCAAAAGTGACCAAAGAACACTGGGGTTTCTTACCTCAGCAAGAGAGAGCAAGTTGTTATTACCCGTCCAGAGAATATTCATAATAATCCCCTTAAAAGTACTGGAAACAAAAACCAAATAATAATAATAACAATAAAAAGTCAATCACACTGTAAAATGATAATGCTGGCAATATTTACTGTTTTACAAATATTCTTTTCATGTTTATTTTAATGTACAAAATGGGCTTAAATGAGGCTGGTTTTACAAGACACCAGTCCAAACAGTGATACGTGGGAAAGAACTGGATGAGCTTTCGAGGTCCCTTCCAATCCCTAACATTCTGTGATTCTGTGAGGCCACCCATGCTAGATATTAAACAAAATAAAATGGATTATTTTTATCTTCACTATTATTATGCTATAAAAAGGAACCATTCTGTAAACACTTTGACTCATAAATATCAAGGTTAAATACTTCAAAATTCAATGGTGAACTCTATAGTTCACAACTGTAAACAAATAAGTAGTTAAATAGATAGACAGGTAGGGTTCTTTTCAGACTAACTTCCATTTCTGCAAATAAATATACATGACTTACTCAGATTCTGGAGGCTCCTCTCCAAATATTTGGAATTTCTCGTCACTGAGATCTAGCATGTTGGATTTCCTTCTCCTAGGGAGGGAAAACATTAATTCAAAACTATCCACAAGTATTACATTGTCCTTCTCTGGCTGATTATTTGAGCTAGTCAGTCACATGGTGGACATGAAACTGAAGAAAGATTGGGAAAATGTAAATCTAAAACTAGTATTACATGAAAATAATTTCTCAATGGAAAAAAATTCTCAGGATTCTCCCTTCAATGGCTCTTTAAAACTTTTCTGTTGTTTTCACTCTTACAGTAACTCATTTCATCTATCTATCTATAGATTGAGCTGAAGACACCAGACCCTAAAATTAAGCCATATTGATTAAAGAGTGAAGTTAGTCATCAACTTCACAGTACAAAACAACAGCAGATGAAGGAGAAAACAAGCCAAAAATTCAGCTAAAATCTGAAAAAAAAAAATGCAGCGCTGATCGTGACGACATAAACAAAGGGATCCCAAATGGCAGGTACAGATGGAAAAGCAGCTAATACTAATAAGCATTAGGAATTTGTGGACAAAATTTAGGTAAATATCTGCACAGGAACATTGTAAGTGAAATTTCTCCTTTCAGGGGTCCTACCTTGCTGTTGGCTTCTTCTGGTTAAAAGATGACTTCCTTCTGATCTGAGCAGCGGAGGTCCGACGACGTTCACCAGACATGCTTACGCGAGAACTCTTCTTTGATGGGGGAAGAAGTGCTTTGTATTCAAGAAGATGAAGAACATTGTATAAGACATTGTAGGACCCATAATTTCTGGCAGACAGAGCTGAAGTAACCCAGCAGCGGCAACAGCAAAGGTTGTGATTTGGGGCATGAGTAATAGGAATGTTGTAGAAAATATGTAGATGGGAGGAGATTTAAAACATTAGGGTAAAGAATAAGGAGGAGAATAAACGGGCTGCATTCACTGGCTGTGATGGGGACTTAGGAATGGGGAAGAGAGAGAGGTTAAGAGCCAAAAATCATCTTATTATTGCAAAATAAAGATAGACAAGAAAAAAGTTGGGATGCACAACTCTGTCGAAGTTCGTGTGTGTGCCACTGGCTGGAACAGGCTGGGCCTGCTCAGTGAGACATGGGGAACTACGGTTTAGACGACTGTAATACATCAAAAAATGCTGGCACACCTGTTCCCGATGAAGGTAAACGATCCTTTCTCTCCAGATTTAGGCCTGTAGATTTTCCGGATGGCTGAATTCTGAAAAAAAGAAAAGAGCTGAGTGGCTATTGAATACTCAGCCATTTTAAATTATGTAGTGGATTATACGGAGAATTAGTTATGTTTTCTACCCCTACCATATGCTAAATGGAGTTAAATTTCTGAGATAGTGTTTAACAGATAAGATTACCTTTACAACTGACAGTGTAAACATCAGTACTTTAATGGAAGTAACTGATTTTTTAATTGGAATTTCTACAAGTGACACTGTGCATTAAAATATTTACCTGCAAATTACACACTTGTCATACTGTTTGTTGCATACTTTGTATGTTCATTCAACTATGTAGCACGTAATCACCTTTAAACTAAAATAATACTGTAGATGAAAAAAAAAATACCCCAAATATATCATAATGCTATTAACTAGATGTAACTTATAGAAAAATACCTTTAGGCAAACAAGTACTTACTCAAGTAAATTCTTGATAAAGCTTATTGATAAATCCTCAAGTGCAGACTTTCCCATTCTGCTTGGATTTAACACAGGAAATTCATCAGGATCCAGCCCCATCAACAACACTTTGTTCTCATCTCTGAGACACTCTGTTCGAATGGCAACAGCAACTGGACCTTGTAACGTAACATCCGTTGCAAGAGGGCTGAAGTTCTCCTGCAATGGGAAGAAAAATGAAATCCTGTTGACTGGAGCAGGCAATTAGTGAAAGCATTACATGAAGTTACTGATTACTAAAGCAGATCTTCCAAACATACGCTATTTTGCTTCACAGGCTGAAATAAACTTCTAATAGTAATATTGTTACAGCTATACAACCCCAAGACACTTAGAAGTAGTTGTGAGTAGATTCTTAGAGTTATCATAAGCCATATACAAGTATATACCCTTAAAACAGCGATCCACTGGAGCTTACAAAATAAAGATAGACTTTACAGACAATGAAGTTAAAAAACAAAACACCACAATAAAATAATCTCTTCAGGATACTTTTTTTCTAAAAATTATTTAAAGAAACCCATGAAATATGGATCTATAAATAGTGTTACATCTGGAAAATCCACTCTTGCAAAGGACTGAGCAGTTCATTGTGATGTTGAGCATCTTTAACATTAAGTAAACTCAGTGGTGACTGATTTACTCAGCCTCTTGAAAAAGCTGACCTAATATTACAATGTCTTGGACAGCTTGGCATAATGCAGCATCTTTCTTCATTTGAAAATTCAAAGCACAGATTCCAAAATACCTTCCAAACATCTACACCAAAAATTTACTCAATATTAACTAAAATACAGAACTTAGATGCTATCTTACAGAGTCACACGGGCTCATTTGTTTTACTAGCAAGCAGTCAAGGTATTGGCTCCTCTTTTTCAGTTCTTTCAACAGTACTTGAGCAAAATCACACAACTCTTCAAAAGTCAAAGCCTGAAAGATATGGTAATACAGACAGTATTTACTAAACTAGCTATTTCAGTCTTTTCAAATATGCTGACTTGCATGTAACCTTCCTGAGCAAAAATTCTGGAAAGTACTCTTTCCACCCACCCAAAAATGTGTATGAATAGAAGTTTGTCTCAAAACTATTAGTTTTTACATTATACAAACACGCACAGTGAGTCAAATTAATACCGAGTCAAATCAAATAACATTTTGTGCTGATTAGAACTTACTTCTTTCTCTGCAGTAGGATGAGCACAAGCTTCTATCTTCTGATGGAGCTTCTCCAGGTAAGAGTTTATTGTCTCTGCCTGCAGATTGGAATTTGCTACCTAAAGCAGAAACAGATATTGGTGAAATTCCATTCAAGAGGTCTTCAGAGGCTCCACTTGGAAACCACTAGACTTGCTGGTAGAAACACTCAGTCACTGGTACTCAGAAGAGAAGGTGAAAACAATAATTCACAAAAGCACCATGTCATGTCCTCGACTGCACCACAGAAAAGTGCTGGTCTGTTCGAATGTACATACTCAACATGCTGCTAGACCACACTGTCCCAAAACTGCAGCCCTAGTGAAAACACAATTAAAGCTGATAATGACAGAAAACAGGTTTTGAATGAGTATAAAAAGTCATTCAATGTTTGTCCACTCTGAATTCAGTCAAAACTACCTTCAATGGAATAAAAGACACATGATTGAAACTCATTTAAACAAAGTTTTGATGTTTCTGTTTGTACCTCTGATTTGATTTGCACTTGTAGATTTCTCAAAAATCGTTGGATCTTCTCCATAAAAACTCGATTTGTAAAGACATGCTGGAACTTTGTTTCAGACTGTTTGATAAGTTCAGTAGCCTTTAAGAATGCCAGAAACAAGAGACAGAACTAATTAATTCTCACTTTTAAAAACTTAAATAATAGAAGCTCATAATTTCTACTTAATTTTTCCATTTTTGCCACATAGAACAGTCTTACAGTCCCAATCTGGGAGGAGGCCATCAAATATGCCAATATAATACATAATTTGGAAGAATGAAACTGCACACCTGCTGCAAGCACCTTGATTCAATTTTCTTCATATCTGCCTTGATTAAACTTTCAAAAGAGTCAATACGCTTACTCTCTTGCTGAAGACACTGGTTGAAAGACTTGGCCTCATCAGAAGAAAACTCACCTCCCTTCACAAATAATCTGAAAGCAAAGTAAAAGCAGTTGGTTGTCAGTCTTTCTTTTCTCAGAGACTGTTTTAGCTAAAGAGCCGTAAAACAAAGATACCAATACAAATGTTGGGTTGCTTAGTCTGGAGCAGAGGAGGCTTAGAGGTGAGCTCAGCACTCTCTAGAACGACCTGAAGGGCAGTTCTAGCCAGGTGGGGACTGGGCTCTCCTCCCAGGCAGTCAGCAATAGGACAAGGGGGCATGGGCTTCAACTCTGCCAGGGGAAATTTAGGCTGGAGATTAGAAAGCAATTCTGTGCAGAGAGAGTGGTCAGGCATTGGAATGGCTGCCCAGGGAGGTGCTGGACTCACCGGCCCTGGAGGGTTTTAAACTGAGATTGGCCATGGCACTTAGTGCCGTGATCTGGTCAATGGACTGGAGTTGGACCAAGGGTTGGACTGGATGATCTCTGAGGTCTTTTCCAACCCAGTCGATTCTGTGATTCTGTGATGTGATAAAAACAGTATAGTAACTGTGGCTTAATATTTTTTTTTTAAATAGCAAACTAGATGAATAACAGAATAATTTTACTGTTCTGCCTATGCAACAAGTGCTGATGCCCAGAAATAACTATTTACAAACAACGCTTTAATGAATCTCTGTACCTGCAAGTTTTGAGAAAATCTGTATTCGAATCCCTTAATTTTCCTAAAGCTTCCTCCAAATACTTTTGGTAACTCCTCAGGGAAACCTGGATCGCTTTCAGATGATTATCTAGCTTTGTGCGCAGGCTGTTGCTGAGAGGAGCTAACCTAAACATAGAAGACAGGGGAAACAGGTAGAAAGAGGAGCACACATTATGGTTCAGAAACTGCTGGCTGTAAAGACACAAATAAAATCTGAGAACTCAAGAGTGTTTCAGTATTCTGAAGGCAACTCACTGAACTGTTATTGCTTTTGTGACACTTGGAAGATACCACAGCAAGCAGTTGATGCTATTGAAAAGTACCCTTCAAAACTAATTAGTTAATTGCTAGTACTGTGCAGGTTCACTTGATAAAATCTAAAGGGATGAAACATCTTTTCTATTTTAAGACTGCCAGTACCTTGAAAAATATATGAAAACTGTCAGTACTGATTTTAATTTCTTCACAAGGAGATAAAGGAAGAAAACATTCTTTACATTTTTTTTTAAAGTTTCATGAAGCAGTTTTCATTGAAGAGTAATGACATATAAACCAGATTAAGAATGCAAACCAGGAACCAGCAATAGGGAGTATTTAACCATGGAAATTCACAGCCAGGAACAGCTGCAGCACACTTACTTCTCAGTCATAGGAGTGCTGAGGAAGACAGATTCCATGTCACGGATTTGGGAACGTAAGTTTTTGCTGATGTTATTTTGCTGATCACAAAATTTAAGAAATTTATCTCTCTCCTTTCTCAGAGCTTCCACCACCTCTGCGCAGTGGTTCTCCAGGCGCTCTTTGTGAACCAACAGTTCCACTGATAAGAAAATAAATTTTACAACTGGGTCATGATTGACTTTTATGAGGACATAACAAGATGGATGGATGATGGCAGAGCGGTGGACGTGATCTACCTTGACTTGAGTAAGGCATTTGACACAGCCTCCCACAGCATCCTCACAGCTGAACTGAGGGAGTGCAGTCTGTGGACTGTGAACTGGCTGAAGGGAAGAAGCCAGAGAGTCGTGGTCAATGGGGCAGAGTCCAGTTGAGGCCTGGATCCAGTGCAGAGCCTCAGGGGTCAGTACTGGAGCCTGTATTATTCAATATATTCATCGATGATTTGGACGAGGGAATAGAGTGCACTATCAGCAAGTCTGCTGATGACACCAAGCTGGGAGGAGTGGCTGACACGCCAGAAGGCGGATGATCTTTCCAGGTCCCTTCCAATCCCTGACATTCTGTGATTCTGTGTTTACTGTGGACTCTCACAGCCACCAGACAACCTATTATCAGAAGCACCAGTAAAATATTCTCCTCTACTACTGAGCCAACAGATGCTGAAACAGATTTTGGCTAACTTACAATCATCTTTAAATGAAGATATGCAATGCTTAGAGTAAAAAATAGTCAGTACCAGCTCGAAGATTGTAGATATTTGTCTCTATATTCTCCTGCCTTCGTTGATGTAACTGAAGATGCTGCTCAAGTTCTGAATCCAGGTCCTCCTTCTTGACAGCTACAAGGACAAAGGAGTTGGAGAAGGCATCTGCAAACCATTTCTCCAAGTCTTCGAAAAAGCAGAGGCGAATCCTGTGATTGAAAAATAAATATTACAGTGAGGAACAGTAAGCAATAAATAAGAATTTATCAAATATAATAATTCTAAGAATTTAACTTCTGATTAGAGGAAGATATGGTTTCACTCCCATTTGCACAATACTGGTAGACTTCTTGAGCTGGCTATGCACCACTGAGTACCAAGCATTTTACGTGCACAGCTCTACAGCAAGTCTGGGCAAATTACTTGTCTGTCTGTAATATCTTTTGTCACTAAATAATCTTCCGTAAAATATGAATGTTCTGTAAGAGGTAAACGCTTGTGTGGTACTCTGAGAGCCATGGATGAAAAGCAATATAAAAATTTTCCCTTATTTTTATCGATTTAAAAAGAGGAAGAGCATCCTATAATTAGGTGGTGGGCTTTTTTGCATCTTTAGTCTAATGTTTCTTCCAAACAGCTGAAATTTGTCTGTTACCTAAGGGAAAGAAAGAAGATAAACTGTTTGCTACTAACCGTTTCTTGAGCTCTACAAACACCGTTTCTTCGATAAGTACATATTTCAGGTACATAGGAAGCAATTCCTTTTTTTCATATTTTGTAAAATAAGTCACTGGGATGTCAGTCTTTCCTGCGTCTTCAACTCCAACAACCGTGTAAGAGTTTCCTCTAGAAGTGGAAAAGGTCTCAATGGCAATTTCAGAGCTTTCTCCCTTGCCGCTGTTGAATGTAGCCTGGGAAACAACAAGGAATCATCATCTGTTACCTTTAAAGGTGTAAGCCCAGAATCAACAGAATAATGTTCTGATTCTCAGTTTCGACAACATTCATGCAGAGAATGTGTGCAAGTCGCAACAGGCAGAGTCACCAATGTTTTAAAAGGTTTTTGTTATATTAATAAATGCACATAACTAAAGACTGAAAAACTAATCCTCAGACATGAATACAGCTTAAATCATTCACAAAGGGTTAAGAATAGTGTGATGAAAGAAAGGTATTTTTTAAAGAATCTATGCAAAAGCTTCTTACAAGGGTAAAAGCAGTGCATAAGGAATGGTTATAAACTCCATTTGCCCATAGAAAGGATCTAAAACTCTAAAGGTCCAGAAATAAATGAAAACAATAGAGACTCCTGCATGCTTTGTGTAAAACTAAATTTAATCTACTTTAAAGAATCCAGACCTACCTGAGGAGAAAGCAGATTTCCTATTCATTATTTTGTGCAAGACTTCCTTCACTTTCGAATTTCTGTTGTTCACTCACCTGTGTAAAGCTTACCCCCTCTCCTGCACGTTCAGTTCCTTCACTGCCATAAGAAGTATTCTCCTCATCTTCTTTTTCCTCTGTTTCTTCAGTTTCCTGTGCAAAGATCTCCTCATTCTCAGCTGCGCCGGTTTCCTCATTTTCTCGTTGACAACTATCCGTCTTTTGCTTTCCTTTGGTTTCTTGCACAATGCTCTCAGCTTGCTGATCCACCAGACATTCAGCTTCTGAAGCCTCAACTAGTTCTTCCAAGTTAAAGCAGAGTTTTACTTGGTCACAATCCAAAGAAATACAAATTGAAAAACAAGCAAGCAAAAAGACGTATTTGTACCATTCACGTATTACCTTTATCTTGAAATGTGAAGTCTATCTCTCCCTGCAAGTTCTAAAAGCAAAACAACAATAAAACACGCTATTTAAAAACAAGGATTTGCTTGTTTAGAAGAAGTTCATATTCCTTCTTAAAATAAAGCTATTTCAATAAGGTAGTCTTGAGTGGATCACTTGTCTTCCAAGGAGCTATAACACTCAGATTGGAATATTGTGTCCAGTTGTGGCCCCTCAGCTCCAGAAGGACAGGGAACTGCTGGAGAGAGCCCAGCGCAGGGCAACCAAGATGCTGAAGGGAGTGGAGCATCTCCCGTGTGAGGAAAGGCTGAGGGAGCTGGGGCTCTGGAGCTGGAGAAGAGGAGACTGAGGGGTGACCTCATTCATGTTTACAGATATAGAAAGGGTGAGTGTCAGGAGGATGGAGCCAGGTTCTTCTCAGTGACAACCAACGATAGGACAAGGGGCAATGGGTTCAAACTGGAACACAGGAGGTTCCACTTAAATTTGAGAAGAAACTTCTTCCCAGTGAGGGTGTCAGAGCCTGGCCCAGGCTGCCCAGGGAGGCTGTGGAGTCTCCTTCTCTGCAGACATTCAAACCCCCTGGACCCCTTCCTGTGGAACCTCAGCTGGGTGTTCCTGCTCCATGGGGGGATTGCACTGGATGAGCTTTCCAGGTCCCTTCCAGTCCCTGACATTCTTGGATTCTGTGATATAATGTAAGTTTTAAAGCTAGTGTAAATTTTCCCAAAGAAGCAAAAATTAATACACCAATAACATTTTAAATCAGAAGTTTGTTTTCTTTATACCTGTTTGAAGATTTCCTTTACATTAAAATACTGGCTCACAGATGTACTGTAAGAAATCAATTCCTGAAAAATGGCTTCTGGGTAAGTTTTTACTTTATCCATTAGAACTTCATAGAATGTCTTGTATCTGTCAAATTTAAGGTCAGTGTTTAAGGGACTCAAGTATATAGAGAAATAAAATGAATTATGACTACAATGTCTTTAAATCAAAATTTAACTTTTTGACCAATCTCATAAAACCTACTACTTTAACCTTCTGAATAAATAATTATCCCATTGGCATGGATGACATGGTATACTACACAACAATATTGATCTGGTATATTTTTTGAACAGTACCAGTCTTCCTCGGTCCTACTTGTAAAACGCGGGTATTAATTGCCTTAGCCTTGTTCAATGTGGCCATTATTTTACATTCTTACATGAAGTAGAAAGCAATGTTTTTCAACACCTCCACACTACAGCATAAACAAGACCTAAATAGTACAACCAACACTCAAATACGCTTTACTTTTAAAGTTTGCACTAAAATTCATACTTAGCTCTGAAGTCATCTAAAGAAGAAAGGGCATCCTTCAAATATTTCTTCAGCTTTTCTTCAGAGCTTGTTGTTCTCATTTTATCCAAAACTATATCCAGATTGTCTTCCATAATCTAAGGTCACAGAAAAAGAACCCAGTGAAATTGATTTAGTAATTATTAAATTGCTTCATAACTATTTATGATTCAAATAATTAACTTATATGCACATATTCTACACTAAGAAGGGAAGTTACCTTATCAAAACTCATCTACTAGGAAGATCTTTCATAGATAATGAACACCTCTGACATTGCACGTTATACACATAATAAGAGAACCTGACAAACAGACACTATACCTCCACGAGATCTTATGAGTAATAGAAACTTGCAGCCTCTTAATATATAAAATATAATCTTT
The DNA here is from genome assembly GCF_037038585.1 of Patagioenas fasciata. Classification (NCBI taxonomy): domain Eukaryota; kingdom Metazoa; phylum Chordata; class Aves; order Columbiformes; family Columbidae; genus Patagioenas; species Patagioenas fasciata. The sequence continues at coordinate 8,325,971 of NC_092539.1, forward strand.
ACCACCCACTGTTGCCATATCAAGAATAAGATATGACTTGAGTTAATCAAGCAGTTAGCAAAAAATGTACCTGACAGAATGAAACTACCCTATAGGCATTTCAGTATAAATGTCAAAGATTACAGTTTAAATTATGTATCAGGTATTTTGAATTCCAGAGGGTTCTCTGCATTGAGAAGTCCTTTCTTTACATCATACCACATCCTTATTTTTTTGCTTATACCTGTATTAAGATATGCTGTTTCCGTCTGCATTCATCTAATTTCTTCTGAAGTTCATTTTCCTGCTGGGACAGGTTATGTTGATGGGCATCCCAGAGAGCCATGGCCTCCTGAAAATAGCTGTACAAGTCTCGACAGATCTGCTCATTCTGTTTAGCCAGCTCCTTGAAGTCTCTCTAAAGAAATACATTTAAGTGAAAAGGTTATTATTAAACTGTTGCTAGAAAGTGAAATACATGTATAAGGGGACATATGACATGATTATAGGCCACCCAAAAGTACACTATCAGTATTCAACATGGTCTCTTCTACTTGGCGAGGAAAAAATAGTCCAAGGAAATAGGATATGAATAAGGATTTTTGTTCTAGAAGCTGAGATGTGAAAACTTCAGTTTATTCTCCTGGTACTGCAAAGCACAGAATTACTAAGTTCTGCATATGCCCTGAAGTATCTGGCCATCTATCATTTTAGTAACAACTGCCCAATCATTTTCATGTATGGAATCATAAAAGACCAATTGAAAGAAATCTGGGAGATCATTTAAATGTCTGTCTCTGTCTCCAGGCAGGATGAGCCATACCAAATTCAACCCTGACAACCTACTATAAATATAAATCAAACAATTATGAGCTGTTCTCCTTGAATCACACCAAACCATTTTTGTTTATGGGGCAGGTGTTCAGTCACACTACGGAACTCTTTCTAACATCAATAGCCTAAGACACACGTGGCATTTCAGGCAGTAGCACAGGACGAACAGACTAATCCCAGAGAGTAATAAAAACACGTGTAATCAACATACATCCATATGCTCCAGTTCTTCTTCAAAATGACTTTGTAGTTTCTCAGTCAACGGGAAAAACTCAGAATCCATAATTTCTTCAGCTTCTTCTTTTGTGCAAAGTTTCAGATTCAACAGGTTATTCTAAATGAAAAGAATGCCAAGTTATCAACATGCATTTTGCTCTTTTCAAGTACAAATACCACTGGCTATTGTGAAAAAAAACCAAACAGACAGTAAGTTTTGTAACGGAACAAGACAGAGGTTTAAAGTAATTTCATTTGTTATCTCAATGTTTGGTAGATCCTCAAACTTGTATCATTGTGTACTCTTACTAACAATCCTAAGAATTCACAAAGCTGTGATACGAACCTTGCATAACTCCATTTCTGCCAAACATTTTTGCCGGACCATCTCAAACTGGGTGCGAATTTTCTTCACACATTGCACATTGTGGGTATCTGGAGGATATGAACAACAGGCCATTGTAAAGATTTCCATATTTCACAGTGCAATGTGAAACGGAAACATGACAGAGGACTTGTCCGAGTCTCAGCACAGGTAATATAACCCAGTAGTGTCTTCACATGTGTACGACACTACCAACCAGTGAAATGTTTTAATGCAAATTGTTTTATCATTATGCTTAAAAGTAGCGAGTTATTGACAATTGTCAGCAACTTCTTTGCTACTATACAGGCCACAAACATAAAGACGGGATGTGCTCTGGAGAACTGGTGAGAGGGGTCAAGGACAACAGGAAGAGCTTTTCCAATATGTGGCAGATAAAACTACCACCAGAGGCAACGTAGGCCCACTGATGAATGAGGTGGGTGCCCTGGTGACAGAAGATACAGAGAAGGCAGAGTTACTGAATGCCTTATTTGTCTCAGTCCACTGTGCCGGGGGCTGTCCTGAGGAGCCCTGTACCACTTAGGCCCCAGAGGAAGGCAGGACAATGGAGGAGTTTGCCTGGGTTGATGAGGACTGGGTTAGGGAGCAGTTAGGCAATCTGGACATCCATAAATCCATGGGTCTGGATGGGATGCACCCACGGGTGCTGAGGGAGCTGGCTGAGGTCATTGCTGGACCGCTCTCCATCATCTTTGCCAAGTCTTGGGAAATGGGAGAGGTGCTTGAGGACTGGAGGAAAGCAAATGTCACTCCAGTCTTCAAAAAGGGCAAGAAGGAGGACCCGGGTAACTATGGACCGGTCAGCCTCACCTCCACCCCTGGGAAGCTCTTTCTGGTCATGTTGTTAGCTCAAACCTACTTAAAAGGTACATGGAAACACACAGAACACAGAATAGAGCAAACACAAACTTCTGAAGAAACCACCTGACTCATCACTGCCTGGAATAAAATAAAGAATTGCTTGATTTCCAGACTGTTTTATTATTTTCCAGCTTACCTATATTTTTGTTTAAATTCATCACATATATGTACCATTCATCTATCTCATCTTCTTTGTGTGTTGAAGGGAACAGCTCACTATCAAAATAGCAAACAAGAGTCAGATTATACAAATTAAACTCCCACACAGAAATAATGCCTTGACAAGATCACCAGTTTTTACTTATCTACCCATCCTTGTCTGCCCCTTTCTGCTATGTTTCAAACGTCAGTAAGATTTACTTTTGTGCTCCTGCATTTCTAACCCTCGATCACCTCCTATTTAGCATAACTGGTGCAGTGAAAACCAATAATGCACTCTTTTTTTTCCAAAAAAAGGCGCTTTACAAAGTTTTGGCCCTGCCTTACTGCTGTGTTGTACAATCACACACTGAAAGGGAGTAAAGTGCATTTTGTAGCCAAGTCCGTCACTAACTTTAGAAAGAATGCTATGTTCCTTTGTTCCCGTTCTCTCTTTTGTCATACCCAAGGCGCTGCAAAAGTTCCATTCTCCTTTCACTAAGTGCAGTCTGAGCCATTATCACATTTTCAATTTCTGTTTTCACATTTGGGGGATTCTGTATATCTTCATTTGCCATAAATTCTCTGCAGAATAGAAGAATACACTGAAATAAATATCTGTTTGGAAATACAAATACAAAACATGTTTTATACGTACCAGGTAAAAAAGAATGCTGAGATTTTAATTTTTATAAAGGAAAAATGATAAAATATCACTGTTTATAGAAAAAATAAGTGAACACTAGTCATTTTGCGTTATTCATACTCCAAAATATTATTGTAAAATTTCTGACCTGAACCTACGAATTACGCAGTTCTTTTGGATGAGCTTCCAGTCCTTGACTCTATCTTGCCATTTCCATCGATGTGATAAATCCTTCATCATTTCTGATTTCATTAGATTAACAAACAGCTTGGCAATTGCCCGCTGATTAGCCAACAGTGCTCTGTTAATCAGCTGTGTATTAAAAAATAAAAACAGGAATAAAAGCAGCATAAAACAAAAAAAAATTGCCAGCTATATGTAAAACAAAAGAAAAATAATATAAATGAATAGAATAGCCTGCAAAACAGAAAACTCTCCTATATTGTATCACAGAATCCCAGAATGTCAGGGATTGGAAGGACCTGGAAAGCTCATCCAGTGCAATCCCCCCGTGGAGCAGGAACACCCAGCTGAGGTTCCACAGGAAGGTGTCCAGGCGGGTTTGAATGTCTGCAGAGAAGGAGACTCCACAACCTCCCTGGGCAGCCTGGGCCAGTGTTCTGTCACCCTCACTGAGAAGAAGTTTCTTCTCAGATTTAAGTGGAACCTCTTGTGTTCCAATTTGAACCCATTCCCCTTGTCCTATCATTGGTTGTCACTGAGAAGAGCCTGGCTCCATCCTCCTGACACTCACCCTTTCTATATCTGTAAACATGAATGAGGTCACCCCTCAGTCTCCTCTTCTCCAGCTCCAGAGCCCCAGCTCCCTCAGCCTTTCCTCACACGGGAGATGCTCCACTCCCTTCAGCATCTTGGTGGCTGCGCTGGACTCTCTCCAGCAGTTCCCTGTCCTTCTGGAACTGAGGGGCCACAACTGGACACAATATTCCAGGTGTGGTCTCCCCAGGGCAGAGCAGAGGGGCAGGAGAACCTCTCTGACCTACTGACCACCCCCTTCTAACCCACCCCAGGTACCATTGGCTTCCTGGCCACAAGGGCCCAGTGCTGGCTCATGGTCACCCTGCTGTCCCCAGGACCCCCAGGTCCCTTTCTCCTACACTGCTCTCTAATAGGTCATTCCCCAACTTATAGTGGAACCTGGATTGTAGTGATTGATAAATAGAAATAATGACTTTCAGTTGGGAAAAAAAAGACATTGTGGGAATATTCAGATTGTTATCTTCTCACAGGAAAAACAGACTCTCAATATGAAAGATTTACCATGGCCTCATTATTAATGAACTTGTGAATGTCAGCTGGCAAGAAGAAGGAGATTTTCTCCAGTATCACAGTATACTTCCTCAGTACGTCTGTTATCTGTGCAATAAAGGAAAAAACAAAAATCTGTATACTTCAAGTGTCAGTTTCCTAAGGCAAGCAACTATATAAAATTGGCTGGTAGATTAAGAAGTGAATCTTAAAATATCTATTTTAAATACCTTAAATACTGACTTGTTAAATCAGTCATAATTAAGCAGACAGGCAATTTAAGCAAACATAGTCATGTCTGGTATTTTTCATAACTAATCAAACAGAAAATTCCCCAGTGATCCTGTTGGACCTATTCATCATGTCTACATCACAAAGAAAGGACAAACCGACACAGGTATAACAAATAGCATTTGTTTGTGTACAAGAACATCCTTATGGACTATCCATTGATTTATCCAAACATTTACTGTGATGCCCAACAGCTTTCACAGGTCACACTGAGGCCTAAACAGCTGTAGCATCTCTATTATTGATACCCAGCCTACTCAAACTAAATTAGGGCACCTGTGCACATTCTCAGCTTCAGAACAGTTACGTCCCAACTAAATAACATTTCACCTCTTCATAGTTTGACTTCAATAACCCTGCAGAAGAATACAAGCAGCTCACATATTCCTTTCATCTTTACTACAGGTAATTGTTGGAGAAACAAAAACCTTGTAACTAGAAAAGAAGCATCTTCTACTGATTGCATGGGAATAAAATGAGAGAATGATCTATCGGTGAAAGGGCAGTAATCACCCACACTACAGAACCCCCGGCAGACCTTTCTGACTCCTGTGGAAACAACCTACTCTTTGCTTTGCATCCAGCATTACGAGCAAATAATAATATTATGCTTAAATTAACAGCTATTAAAACTACAGCTCACTTTGTCAGCTCGACTCCATTCAACCTTTTTTAAGGATTCATCCATTTCCCTAATCCACTTCCTTCTGGTCAAGGATTCCTGATGGATAATGTTCCGCAGTTCTTCCAAACCCTGCAAGAAGAATTTGTTCGCAATCTCACTGAAAAGTAAATGTCAAAACCACCAATCAAAAAACAAAGAAAACCACAAAACCCAAAAAAAGGGCATTTATATCTTAAAACAGCAAGACATAAGAAGTTATTTTACACAGGTGAGGTACAACATAACTGAAGATGAGAAAATGGCATGAGCTGCCTTACTTCAATCGAGAAACCTTCCAGAGCAGTGCCAGACTCAATCTTTTTCAGCAGAAGTTCAATTTTTCTGTCAGATTCCATCAGTTTTGTCAGAAGGAATTTTCCAGGCTCCAAAACAAAAGGTTCCATCTCCTAAAAAGGTAAGGAAGTCAGTCTGATCTCTTCAATATCAGGCCCTGATCTTAGCATAGCACTCTGGACTATCTGGATTACAAACCCCAGCCTTACCCTGCCAATGCAGGCGAGCTCATGCGACATGGAGGAGAGAGCTTCCTCGTGACGGCCGCGCCGCTGTTCTGCCAGGCGCTCCGAGATATCGCTCCTTGTTTCCCCAGGAGCTGCCAGGAAAGAAATGAGGATGATGTAGCTTGGAACTGTTGCTGCAGAACACATAACACACGCACAACGAACCACTAAATCCACGCTCTGACCTGTGTTGTTTGTGCAGCTGTTACAGCGTGTGGCACCTTCCCACTGGAAGGGAAATCTATGCAAATGTAGGTTAAAAACAGTAAAGCATATTTCAAAATTTCCTTTGATTTTATTAATCTGCAATTTTCTGAAGGATAGAAGCATGGAAGCTATGAACCAAATTCAGGTATGTGGCAAAAAATTGCGAATTCCAAGAGTGAGATCTGCTTACGCCACAACTGGAATTTACCAACTCAACACAAACTGTGATTGATCAACAGTTTTACAGCTATTTTTTCTATGAGTAGACTCTTCATCTTCAAAATTACCTACAAACCACCAAAAATCCATCAGGTCATCTCTGAGGCTGATTTTATACCTTGTTCGGCTAAAACAATTATACATATGGCAGCTCCTAAGAATGCAAATTTAAGTATCTGACATCAAGGGAAATAAATTTTACCAACAAAATCAGGCAGGGATCTGACTTCCTCAGCTGCATTTACATCTACACTTTTCCAAGCCTTTTGAAATACTGTAGCTTCTCTGAAACAGAAAGAGAATAAAGCTTTGATTTGTACTAAATACATAATAGGAAGCAATTGCAATGGGTGTAATATGAAATTAAATTGGCAAATCTAACATTTAAGTGAATATAAGCATAATTCTAACTTCAAAGATTATGGTTCAAAGAACCAGAGGTGAATTGAACTGAGTAATTATCTATCTTAGGTTGATCACAAGTCTGCTCTGATGGCATCAAAGCAATAAATGCTAGATTTAATACGTGTAAACTACGAAGACACACATACTACCTCTAAAAGGTATAAAAATCTATGAACTGTTGAGTAAGAACTAGTGAAAAATATAGAAATCGGTTTTATCTGCCCACTGTTCTTCCCATCAGCTGGAGCACTGTGTTTTTCCTTGGAAGAGGTGAGAATAAGGGTGTGTTTGGGTGAAAAGGATGGATGCACTAATTGCTTTTCTTGCTCATTATATAATCATTTGTGCAGCACCATGTAAACCATTAACATAGCTTAAAATGTGGTTCAATAACATATATCAGACTGGGCTTATGGTTTGAACAAAGATGACATATGATTTCTTTTTAAAAGAAAAGCCACACAAGACGCATGCCGTTGCAAATATTAGCCTGCTAATCCGCTCTTCAACAGGCAGCAGCTCATTATACTCCATTTACACCTGGCAAGGAAACAGTCTATTACAAATCATTAGTGCTGAGATCAAGAATTCAGGAGCATCCAGCCCCCAGTGCAAATCTTACAGCCTCATACCTATAGCCATGAAGATAAAATTGGGTGTTTATGCTTCTGTTCTCTACCTGGACAAGGGAGGCTCTTCTGTGGGGTCGTTATAGGGTGTTCTTTCAGCACGGTCCTGCTGGGTGCACAGCAGCCTGGCATCGGGAGAAATTTCTGGATCCCCAACCAAAGCGAGCCTTTCATTCTTTATGGGAAAGCCAGGCTTGTTCCTCACTTCATGCAAAGAGCGCACTAAGCGAACCTTCAAAGAACCACAATCAAAATGGTTAGCGTTCTTCCCAGCCTACTGAAGAGAGATTAATGCTATAATTGATAAAAATAGAGGGGGAAAGGCAGCGAGGAAAGGCAAAATAACGACCATCACTTAGACACGCATAACAATTTTCATGCAAGACTGTTTACAAAGCACAATATATATATATGTATATATCCCTTTCCACATAGAGGCAGAGTGAAGCAAACTGGATTGTGTGTCTTGCTGCTGGTTACGTGGAAAGTCAACAGCAGAGTCAGAAATGCCCGAATCCAGCGCACGATGCCTCTTAATTGATCTTTTACTGCCGTGTTATAATTATTCTACCTCCAGTTAATGTTATACATCCTGATACACAAAGTCACAGGAACACCCAGAGATGCATTAGTAAGCATATGCTAAAGATAACACAAACATTTTCAACTACAACAAACAAAAAAGGAGGAAGGGTAAAACTGACCTCTGCTTTGAAACCGACCTCTGCTTTGCGGTCAGTTTAACAACCAGCCAACAACCGCCCAACATCATTAACTCACATGGTTCTACCGTTTCTTCTTTTTTTACCTCATCCTCGAAGATGGGTTTGTAGACTCCCCCGGGGGGAACCAGCCGCACGGCCCCCAGCGACAGCATGCGGCCCAGCGCAGCCCCTGCCCGGGGCCAACGGGACAGAAAGCAGGCCCTGCCGCCTGGTTTTGTTTAACGTTGCTGCAGGTGAAGCATCCGGAGGACTGAAGCACCTCCTGTGGTGATTTAGCGGCGCTGAGGGGACCCGGGTGAGGCGGGAAGCGCCCGCGGATCGGGCGCTCCCCTCGAGGCGGCAAACGGGCGGGAGGGGCTCATGGCGCGGAGGCTTCGCCGTTGCCAGGGCAGCGCGGGGAGGCGGAGCCTATGCAAGCCACGCCCCTCGAGACCACGCCTCCTCGAGGCTCCACCTACCCACCCCGGCAGGCTCATATTACAATAAATCAGCCAGAGGGCGTTTCTTTGCGATAGGAAATTTAATTAACACACATGTACCAAACTTTTTAAAAATTATTAAACAGACCCCCCTTCACCCCGCCCCAGCAGAACGGCCCTCCCCAGGTGCAGCTGCCGCGCTCTCACGTTAAACCAGCTTTTTTCAAGTCCTCAGGCAGAACCCGGCCTTTCTTCCTGGCCCTTGCTTTCTTCTTCTCCATCTTGTCCTTCTTCTTCTTCTGGATGTTCTTGCGGCGCTTTTCCTGCCGCTGCTGCATCCTTTCCACCACTTTTTCCGTCCGCTTCTCCCACTGCCTCTGGCGTTGCGCTTTACGCTTCTCCTTACGCTTCAGGGCTTCTTTCAGACGCTCCTCATCATCGCGGATCTTCACGCCTTCTGCCTTGTAGAGAACATTTGTCCATTTCATCTTGTTCTCCAGCTCCTGAGCTTTCTGCTGGTCCTTATCCTTGAGTTCCTCCAGTTTATTCTTCCTGGTCTCCAGCCTGCTCAGCAGCTGCTTGTAGTTCCTGCCTGTCAGAGGAGTGATGTTGCCTTTCACCGCTTTCCTCTTCTCTTTCTTCTTCTGGATCTTGCTCAACTCGTTCTCTCCATGCACCTCAACCCTGTTATAGACAATCTCAGACGTGCTCTCCTCCTTTTTGCTTTCTGGCTCCACCGGTACCTCCTCAGGTTCTTTTTTCTCCATTTTTACCTTCATCTTCAACTCCTTTCTTCGGCGCTTCTTTCTCTCTCTCTCGTACTTCCTGCGCTGCCTCCTCTCCAGGACTGCAGGGGGTAATTCTTTCGCATCGTCCTAAAAAGGAGGGACATGAACCAGGAGCTTTAAAGGGATAAAGCTGAACTAAGAGTGGGATGTCCTCAAATTCCTGATATCAAACTTCTCCTAAGAAATACACCACTTGTGACAAGAAGCTGTGGGTTCAGCTTTTAGAGACACTAAACACAAAAAGGCATTTCAAACCCTTTACTCTCATTTAACACCCCATAGCTATGTCCCCTTTCGGGCTTTTAGTGCTTTTCTCTTTCCTAAAAATCCCCAGGGCCAGGCTCTCCTCCAAGTCAGGTCTTTTCTCACAATTTTCCCAGCCCACAGAACACACACATCTCCAGCAATACCCACAGACGCTTCCTGAGGAGATGGAATTAGCTCAAACTCTGAGCCTTGGAAGATCCTACATTCCCTGAGAGCCTAGGGAGAATTTATATGGTATAAATACACATACAGATACATAAGAGTCCTCATACTTGTCCAGAAGCTTTTTTAATCTTCTCGTGTAGTCTCTGACGTAAGAGATTCATTGCGGAAAAAGAAGGTGAACCAAGTTCACTTTTACTCCCTGAAAAAGAGAGGAGGAAAATAAATATCTGTGATTCAGACTAAATGCTCCTGGTCCAGAGAGCCACCCAGTGGTGACATTACAAATTTACATCCATATGCACAAGCTTTCAGGGCACGTGGAATAAGCAAAGAAGTTTTCAATTGAGCTGAACTTCTGAAAAGCTTTCCGAACTCTGTATGTGTGACACAACTGAAACGCAGCCACCTCAGCTCAGGTAACTTTGACCAGGCAATGGCAACGCTGGTGTTCTTACCTGTGACGAAACTCTCATTTCTACTCTGTGTAGCACCCTGTGGAGAGGATCTGCTGGCCTGAGGAGCTGATTCGTGTCCTGCGGGAGGTTTATTGGTGTTAGAGGCGGCTTGTTTGACTGAAGAAGCATTTGTCTTCTCAGCTTGCTTCTTGGGTTTCTTTCTCTTCTTCTTCTTGAGCTGTCTGCCAGCATCCTCGGGCTGGCCTGGCGTCGACACTGGAAGGCAAAACCAAATCACACAACATGCAGTTATTTCTGAAGAATAAAGTTCGAGCACTGCAACTGCACATCTCAGTCTTCAAAGATTCCATCGCTTAGGATTTATTTAAATAGAGCCAAACACTCTTGCACACTTCAGCTCCCCCACATCCGATCACCACGTGAGCAAAACTGCTCAGAGTCCCGTATTTCAGAAGAAATTGTTTATTTTTTCTTAAAAAACGACGCAACATCACTCGCCCGGGCAAACCCGCCCCAAGCGCAGACTCCCCCAAACCGGCCCCGGTGGGACACAGGCCGAGACACGATCGTTCCGTTACCGAATTTTCTCTTCCGCGGCTCCGGGCCGTGCTGCGCGCAGACCCGCTTGGCCAAGCCCTGCAGGTAGGAGTCCTGCGCGGCCAGGCTGGCCAGGCTGGCCATGCTCGCCCCGCAGTGGCCCCGGCTCAGCGCAGACAGACCGGACAGCTCCGCAGAGACGCCGTTCCCGCCCCAGCGCACCGGGAGGACGGCGGCATCCTCCGCATGCGGCCCTCCGCCGGGAAGTGACGTTGGCGCGCCGCGCCGGAAGTGACGGCAACGCAGTGCGGGGCGGCAGGAACCGGCGCCAAGAGCCGCCGGTGACCCAGCCAGACGGGAGGCGCTCAGGTCGGCCCGCTGCTCCCGTTGTCCCGGCCGTCACCCGCAGGCTGTGCCCCGGTTCGCTCCGGCCCCGATCTGGAGCTCCCAAACCCCGATTTGTGATGACGGGGTCGGAGACAGACCCGTAACCGGTTCGGTCTGTAGCTGCCAGAGTCCCGCCTGGCCGGGGTGCGCTGTGCCCGGTGGGTGTCCCGGTACCGGCGGTCTCTGGGTACGGAGGGGGCAGCAGTGGCCGCAGGGAGGGGGGTTTTCTTCCAACCCATGGGGAACACTCGTCCCAGCACACACGCAACACCATCAGGTTGTCAGGAAGCAATGTGGCTGAAAACACACGCTTTAACAATTACACAAAGGAGTTAGTTTTATTAAACCGCTTAATTACAAAAAGAAATGGAATGGAAGAACAATGGATCAGAAGTTATGGCAAAATTCACATTCTAAGGAAGGAGACGCTACAGCAGAACACCAGAGAAGTTCAACGCAGCCGCCAGAATGCACGGGCAGCTCCGCGGTGGCCACAACACCTGGAACAACTGCAAAGGGAACGGGCAGAAGCACTGAATGTGCTGTTTTGGAAGGAAACTGCGAGTAACCGAGTGTCCCTCCCTGCAGCCCAGTCACCTCCAGACTTATCAGGTGAAATTAGGAACCAAAAGAAATGCCAGATTGATGTTGGCTCAGGCTGCGTGAGCAGAAAGTTTCTGTGTAAACACTGGAAAAGGAAGCAGATTAACTGAGGTGCTTCTATCCACAGTCTTGAGCAAGTGGCACCATCAATACCTCAGTCCGATTCCTTGGTTTTCCACACTGGTCTTGGATAAGGGGCTCCTGGGAGCCTCTTTCAAGCAACTATGAGCATGAAGTTCAAGTTCGTGAAGCGCTCTGACAGTGTAAATACTACAAGCTTCTTACTCTAGTTCAGTAGAACGGAGGTTGTCAGATGCCATCCTGAGAGAGCTTTAAAGCAGCCAAAACGTCAATAAGCTTGGCAAGTGGTGTAAAAACCCTCCAAACACTCACTGTCCCCACATTTGGCTCGAGTTTATCCCACAAAAGTTCAAGTCCCAACACTCCAGATTGAACTTGCTGATAGAAATACTTTGTTTCCAATGTCTGGAGAAAAGCAAATGTTTGGTAAATAAAAACAACTGAAATAAACTTTAAAAAGACAGACCCAAACAACCATGACTGACCTGATTAAAGTACAACAAACTCAATGCTGACCTGACATAACCTGGTGAAGTACTTCCCATGTGAGTCATTCACATTTTAACAGAAAAAAATCTGCAGGAATGCTCTGTTGTGGTTGCTGGGTTGTTTTTTTCTCTTCCTACAGCTTCCACATGGAAACAAACTGGATTTCTAACAAACTCTACACATAACTACCACGCAAAAGCAAACCTAACTCTAATTTGTTAGAACAATCAGCTTTGTTATTTACTTATCGCGTTCTCTTAAGGGCGAGGAACACTCATGGCAACGTCCCAGGGTGGAGAAAGCACCCGGGCCACCCAGTGAGCAGAAACTTGTCACCACAGCTCCAGTGCCTTCTCCTGGCAGCGGGAGACGATCGATACAGCAGGTGGAAGACGTCCAGCAGCCAGGAGGAACAGCTTCAGCAGCAGAGGATCCTCTTCAGGAGTGCTCCACGGGGCCTGCCCCGTGCCCATTGACATGGGGGTGCGACGGGGTTGAGCTCTGGGAGGTGGTGACGCTCTGCTCTGCCGTGGCAGCTGTCAGAGGCATGGAGAGGCTTTCGGGGGAGAGCGTGGCAAAGTCTTGTCTCCAGTAGGCTTCGCACAGCGGCAGATCATTGCTGTCACACAGACTGTAGCTTTCCAGAACAAACAACCCCAAGAAGGAGAGACAGCCGGGGCAGGAGGGAGGGAGAGGTTGGGAGAAGCAAGACAGAAGCAAAGCATTAAGAAAATGGCAAAAAAAGCCAATCACGGAGGTAAGGTCTGTGATCACAAATTCATCAAAAGTCTTGTGAAACTGGGCTTCCCTAAGATACTCTTAAGGGTTGGTCTTGAACTTCATGCATCAGGGGAATTTCAGAGACAGAACTGTTGCTACAGATTGAACTGGGAGCTCAATTCTCATCCAGATGCTCTGAGTCCCCAAAGAGATCTGGGCTGAAGTTGGCACCCCAAAGATGGGAGTTCTGCTACTGATTTGAGTGAGGCAATGAACTCATCCAGAATTTTTCTACTTTGAATTAGATCACAACCCATGTGATGAAAAAAAAATAGAAATCCTGCTCTAAATTGAAGTTCAGCAGAAAAGCTAGCACAATTGTTTTAGGGCCTGCCCCTGTGAGGATAAAGAAGAAGCCTCTTTGCACCCTTGCCCTTTCAATAAAGTGCTCCACAGAACATCTGGGTCTTCTACTGAAGCTCCCCAGCCTCATTATAACATACTGATGGCTCCTACCATTTTCAGTAGAACCTGAGCTGTTCTAAAAGCAGCTTGGTGGATTTGACCACTGTAGAGCTGGATGAACTAAGAGCATGGGAAAGTCATGCTTTTAAACAACTGGCTCATTCTTGCCTGTGCTCTGAGGAAAACATAATGTGGAAGGGCCAAAACTAAAAATTATGAAAGAAAAGGGAACAAAACCAAAACAAATTCCAAAGAGAGGAAGGAGCTGTGCACAGAGACACCCAAGACAAAGTGAGCGCTGGAGCAGAAAGCAGCTTGCGTTCAAAGTAAAACAAACCCAATGGGTCAAGTGATTTTGTTGTTGCAGCTTTATTTACATTTTTAATGTATGGACTTGATTCGATGCTTTGGGGAATATTTTAAGTGTAGAGATACGAGACACTTCAAATTGCACAAACATGAAACATGTTGAGATTTAACCCCACACTCAAGACAGCTCCTGTGATCTCAGAGGAGGGAGCGATGGAACATAAACACAAGTTTTGGGGTTAGGATGAGAGAAGGCAAGCTGGAGTTGGAGTTACCGCTTTGGGGGATAAGCACACACAGCACTAATTGCAAGAGTCTACTTCTGAGCTCTCTTCTGGCTGGATACAGGTTTTATATCTGAGGCCTTTGTAAAATCCCTTGGATGCTCACCCTTCCCGACAGTCCCCAACACACCGTGAGGATGGGTTCAATCCGCAAAGACCTTCAAGGCTGAACCAGAACTATGAGTCGTCTGTCAGTCTCAGACCTCAGGCCATTGTTTTCAAGAAGAACCTGGCCAGAGCACCCACCACATTTTGGCAGGTGCCAACATTTTATCTGCATGAGAAGCATAAGTGTTTCTCCTGCTGCTCCAGTTAGAACAGGCCCAAAAGTCTAAGCTTTGCCTCTCACCTAACACTCCTCAGAAGTCAGGGTGAATGTGCAGCTGCTGCCCAGCCCACAGGAGCACTGCCCAGCCTGCTGCTCTGCCCTTCGACTGTGGGTTTGTCACTGCCAGGAAGGGACCTTCCCGCTCCCCTCAGGGCAGCAGGCCAGGTCTGTGCGCAGAGGAACAGCTCTAGGAAACTACCTGAACATGGACTGAAAGCAAAGCTTCCTTCAGAACAATCTATTCAGCTTTAGTGTCACAGTCCTGCTTCCAGGTCTCATCAAAACCTCCACATCCACATAAAAAACCTGGCAATGAAACCTGACCTTACGCCTGAGACACATCCTGTTAGTTACGCGGGACTGTGCACCTCTTGATAAATCCTGCAGGATCAAGCCCCATGAGAAAGTAATGGATGGTGCAGAGAGGCGACCCCAGCTGGGCTCCCAGGTCAGCACAGAACGTGCGTTTGTGTGCAAACCAGCTATTGCATTTACAGCCATTTAAACACGATTATCACTCTGTGACTATGTGACATAACATAAACCCTTTTTCCCACATTAGACAATAAGCTTTCATTAAAAATATCTTAGTGCTCTAATTATAAAAGGACTGAATAAATCACTGTTTCTATATTTACACACACATGCAATTTCTTTGGTGCAGAAAGACAGGAAAAAGCACAGAAAGGGAACAAGTGCTAAAAGCAAATGATCAAGTGCTACATGACATGAGGCTTCAGTGGAGGGATCACAGCTCTGCAGAGCTGCCAAGTTTCCTCCCCTCGTGATGACTCTTTTAAGAGCCCAAAGGCAAATCCATTTGGTGTACGCCAATGGTCACACTTAAGTGCCAGCTCTGTTACAAAAGGTAATAGAGGCACCAGGTGAACAGACCACACGGCAGCACGGTTAGAACCTCTTATTCCAGAAGTTAAAGCTACTGCCAGAGCAGTCACAGGCTGGTGACAGCACGAGAGGAGCACGTCTGGCACACGTGAGGCACTGTCAGCTCACGCCGCATCATGGTGGATGCAGCTCATCACTGTGCTGTATGCAGCCTAAGTCATGGGCGCACCCCTGAGCTACCAAGGCACGGGCTGGTGCTTGGGTTTACGACCACCCCTCTTCATTCCCGAGATATTCCTAGGATCCCTTGCCACGTCCCAAAAAATTGTGTAAAGTTTGAAAAACAACTCTAAACCTGTACCTCAAATTGTCTTCCTATGTTGCAACAATTCCTAAGCTATATCAATATCTTTTTACTCTTGAAAAGTGTAAATTACCCATACATAATGGCCTAACTTCCAAAGATATTGAGCCATTAGGGGTTTAGTTGACTTAGATGGGGTTATAGACATTCAGTATTTTTAGAAAGAAGGGAAAAGCAAAAATAGAAAATCTGGTCATTAAGATTTTAAATAAAATTTTGAAAATTTCAGTTCTTGTTTAAAAGTCATAGCACTATTGCACTGACTTTACATAGCTGGGATAGTGCAGCCAAAATAATCAGGTTCTCATTTGTTTTCTCCTGCTTTCATTTACTGCATCATCAACTAGAAGTGCTGGAGTGCAGAAAATAAAATTAAAAAATAAAGTGTCTGAATTCTCTGAAATCTGTTTCCTATGAGTCTTTTTAAAAAATATTAAAAATCCCACAAACAAATCAGTAATAAGTCTTCCATAGAAAATCCTATGACAATGCTTCAGAATTCAACAAAACTGAGCGTGTCTTTTTCGCTCATTTCAAATGTCCCCCCAGCAGGACTCCAGGCAGCCAGGGGCAGTGAACTACAAGGGTGAAGGCACAACGTGTTACGTGGTCACTTGTGAAAGAACTCCCCATGAAGATGTGATCTCATCTAACATGAGGATCCAGCTCAGCAAGTTAGTCTCTCCAAGGAAAGAGAGAGGCTTCTCCAGAGGGATAGTCAGAGAGAAGCCTACACCCTCAAGGAGGCTGATCTCCTTTTACAAAGGAAGCTGAAACAAATTATCTGTTGAACCTACTGAACTAAAGCAGGCACCTAGAGCTGGATGCTGTGAATACCTCCTTCACTATGGCATTTATACCCTGTAGGGTATCTACAAAGAAAAGGCAGTGGCTTTACTTACAGAAAAAGAGTTTGACCCAATTAAAAACAGCAGTGAAGTTTTGCTGGGAACATTCTCAAGACCTACACTGTAAGGACTACTTGTTTGTCTGGACTAACTACCCCAAAAGAGTTGGACTCATAAGGCAGAAATCCGCTGCCTTATTTGTACCTGGAAGAGTAATATTCTTCTTCTAGCTCGTACAGGTCAATGGAGATCTCATCACGTAGTGCAATCAGCTTCTTGTCACATTCCTCCTGCAAACTTCTCAGCTGCTGGTTGCGCTGGTTGATAGCTTCATTCACAGAGGGGAAATCATTGAGGATCAAGAACTGCTTCAGGTCAGACACAAGTTTCATCAGGGACTCACCAGCTCGGACCTTGTAGAGGGGAGAAAAATCATATAGCATGTAGCGTATCTAAACAGTACTTTGCTCCAAGTCTTAAACAAGATCTCCCAAGCTGCTCCTTCAGCACAAGCCTCGAGTAAAGCAGAAACTCCCACATTACATAAGGATTCTGACAGAAGCCTGTAGCTCACAAGCCAGGTTACCCAGGCTTTTCCCCTAGCAAAAGAATTCACCCAGTAGCCACCCTAAATCCCAAGTTACTCCTTGTGAGTGTTACAAAGACTGCCCTAGATGCAGTAATGAACCCAACAGCTCCCGAATGAAGTGCTGCCCGCTAATTTGAACCACAGAGCGCTACTCACAATGTTTGCAGCTCGGACGTGCATCTCGTAGTTATCTTGTTCACCCTGAGTTGCTCGAGATACTTGAGTTTCATCCTCAATCTAAAGAAAAAAGTATACACATCCACCTTTACATACTAGAATCATGATACATGATTACTGCATTATAAGGCATCTCATTTCAGTTCAATCCACACGTGGAATCCCTGAGGAGGCCTCTGGACTAGACGACACCCCCCGATCATCTTTACTACCATCCCCATTTGGTTCTCCCCAGTTCAGCAACATTGCTTGTCTGCCCACAGCTGGGAGCAGGGAGGCCAGAAGCAGCCGGGGAGAACTGAGAGAATAAACCCTCTTCATTTCCTCACAGCCGCTCTCAAGGGAGAGGGGAGAAATATCCCCCCTGTCAGTCCCTGTCCTCCCCTCATGGCGGCTCCTTCTCCCCTCAGGGGCTTCGCTCTCAGAGCCGCCCTCTCTCCCCTCAGGGCCCTTGTTCTCCCCTCACACCTCAGGGGCTTTTCTCTTCCCTCAGGGCCGCCCTCTCTCCCCTCAGGGGCCCCAGTCTCCCTTCAAAGTCACCCCCGGGGAACCCCCCCCGCGCAGGGCTCGGCTACAACCCAGGCCAACCTTGGCTGTCTTGATGATTTCGGTGAAGTTGTCCAGGATGGACTTGACATCGTCCTTGAGGCGCTTGTTGTAGGACTGCAGCAGCGTCTCCTTGCTCTGCGGCAGCACCCGCTGCTGCGCCATGGCTTCCCGCGCGCTCGGCCCCGCCCCCTCAAGCCCCACCCCGGCTCCGCCCCGCGGTCCTCTCGCGAGACCTCGCGCCCCATAGATATTTCCCGGCATGCATTGCTGCCTCTTTCTCTTCCTCAGTCCAAGATGGTGAGTGGCAGCGGGATCCGGGTGGGGTTGGGGGTCATCCGCCGCCATCCGTCCCCATCGCTGCGCGGCGGCCTGGCACGGAGAACCGCGCGGGTGCTCGAAAGCCTGAGGGGGTGGTGGAGGGGTGTTTCGTGCCCGGTTTGCCGTGGCCGGGGATGATTCCGGGGGAGGCCGGATCTGGGCCTACCCGCCGGTAGCGCGGCGCCGCCCGGCCCAGCGACCGGGGCTTCTCCCGGCTCAGGCTGCGAGAGTGGGGCAGGCCGGCCAGACCGCTGCGTTTTTCCCGGTGTAAGGCGAATCTCGCCCGGGCTCGGTGTCCGGTAACCGCGGTGGGTTTTGGGGAGCGCCAGCTGCTCCTTGGGCGATTCCATACCCGCTAAGGAGAGCAAGATGCGATACCAAACCGTGTTCTTCTCAAGGAGGTTTATAAACCTTTCTATGTCAAAGCGAAGGACTTGCTGTCTCTAGGAGAACAAGGCTGCCAGGCTGGGGCAATGCCTGGGAAAACGCATTTGCAGGTGGGACTGAAAGCTCATTTAAGTACACAGCTATGAGAGGAAAAAGATGGAAAGAGTGTATTTCTTACTTGCAGCCGAAAGGAAAGAAGGCCAAGGGCAAGAAGGTGGCACCAGCCCCTGCTGTAGTCAAGAAGCAGGAGGCCAAGAAGGTTGTCAACCCCCTCTTTGAGAAGAGGCCCAAGAACTTTGGCATTGGTGAGTAAGTAGAAATTTGGGATACTTGTTCAGGGGTTTTTTGGTTTAGAGACAGATGTCTAAATTGTAAACAGAAGTGTGTTATAATAAAGCTATAGTGTGAAGAGTGATGAAGGCAGTTACCTTGTGATTAAGAGCTGACCTTCGTTAGGGGTATGAAGGTGGCTATAGACAATTTGCTCAATTTTCCATATTGAAAAGATCCTTATGTGATTCTGTTGTGATGAATCTCGTGCTTTTGCACATGGTGTAGTAAGTCAGTTCAGATTTCTGTAGTGCTGTTTTTGTATGGTGTGCAGATGATGTGAAAGAATATTTGCTATCTGAGTGATAGTGCTGACATATCACCACCAAGATCACTGATGCACTCCTGCCCGTTCCACGCTGCTGCTCTGTGGGTGAGGAACAACTTTGAATTAAAGTCTGTATTTTCAGGACAGGATATCCAGCCGAAGCGTGATCTCACACGTTTTGTGAAATGGCCACGCTACATCAGGCTGCAGCGCCAGAGGTCCATTCTCTACAAACGCTTGAAGGTGCCTCCTGCCATTAACCAGTTCACTCAGGCCTTGGACCGCCAGACAGGTAAGGATGTGCCCCAAAAATTGTCTTGGCTTGGGTCATTATTGGTATATGTATCAGCAAAGGAAAGAAATGAAAATAAGACAGTAAGGGCAAGCTGGAGAGTGTCTTTGGAAGCCTTTCAGGCTTTAATAGTGACTGGGGTGATGTCAACAGCAAGCTGCTGTCTGAATTTGCTGCCTTAATTCTTGATAGGAATAGACAATACCCAAGTTCCTATTTAATGACCCAAACCCAGGATTATCTTAACTGCATGTTTCCATTGGAGTCCATTCTTCCAGCTTGTAGAACACAGAATGTAGACAGAACACAGATGTAGAACACAGAAGATTCTTTTAAATGTGTAAACAGATAGTTTGAGAAGTCTGAGTGCAGGCTCTCGCAGGCTGACACTGAAACGGGAAGATAAGACTTCAGGGTCTTCTGTGAAGAAGTAAATAGGCTTTTCCAGGTGACAGTGTCTATGCTGTTTGCTTTAAAGGAGAAAGTTCACCACCTTTCACTGTAATTGCTGTGAGAGTCCACAGCCATTTCTTCATCCATGTGGTGCAGAGATGCACGTAGAGGTAGATACGAGCTCTGCAGGCACCCTGCTACCTCTGCCCTTGCACTGTGCAAATGATGCCAACCTTGCAGTCTAAATACATTTGATGACAACCACCAAGATCGCTGATGCACTGCAGTCTTTCTAAAAGTAATGCTCAAGATTCTTTTTAGTTCATGCAGCTAATTAACCAGTACATGTTCTCTTCCAGCTACGCAGCTCCTGAAGCTGGCGCACAAATACAGGCCAGAAAACAAGCAAGAGAAGAAGCAGAGGCTACTGGCTCGTGCTGAGCAGAAAGCTGCAGGAAAGGGAGATGCTCCAACTAAGCGGCCACCAGTCCTCCGAGCAGGTAATTTTGTATGTGGACTTGGCTGTTTGCATGTAAGGGAGTGTGGTATTTAGTTAGAAAACTCAAGAGTTGGTGCTCTACTCCAGCCACACAGGATTGGACAAGCTATTGCAATGATGTATGAATTTCTTCACCTGAGCTCAAAGTGAAGAGCAAAATAGACGAGCTTTTTAACCCTGAGCTTTAGCACATTGTCCATGGAATATTATCTCTCTGCTACTGAATGGATGTGAAAAGTTTTCATACTGTTGATAATGAAGCTGCACTGTGTGGAATCTGAGCTGGTTGCATGAGGCTTAAATGAAAGCTCTGAACACAGACTGAGTGGAATCAAAGCTTACCTGTAACTTGTTTTTCAGGTATTAACACTGTCACAACTCTGGTAGAGAACAAGAAAGCTCAGCTTGTCGTTATTGCCCACGATGTAGACCCCATTGAGGTAAGTGGGCTAACTGGAATATGTTACCGGTGTGACTTAAGCTGAGGTCGGAACTGGGCTTGGGGTGAAAATGCATTTTAGGATAAATTTATTGTGTGAAAAAATTAAACATAAAAACTCTTATTTACCAGAACTGGAATGCTCATGCATGTTCATAGTTACAAGGAGGCTTGGCCTTTGCAATGATGTATGAATTTCTTCACCTGAATCAACAATGAAGAGCAAAACGAGCTTTTTAACACTGAGCAATTGCCACAGTCCAAGCTGATTCACAGAATAAGAATGTTTGCCCTCAGTTATACAGCATACTCTCTTTCTTTTCAGCTGGTGGTCTTCTTGCCAGCTCTGTGCCGTAAAATGGGAGTGCCGTACTGCATCATCAAAGGCAAAGCCAGACTGGGCCGACTGGTCCACAGGAAAACTTGCACCTCTGTTGCTTTCACCCAAGTTAACCCGTAAGTATTCTGTGTGCAGCCTTGCTTCCCTGTAGTGGAGAAAGCAACTGTTTGTACTTGAGTCTCTCTAGTTTCAGGTAGTAACACTAAATAAAATACTACCTCTGTAATGTGTAATATAGATGTTCTTTGTTATGAAGAGCTCTACTGGATCCTGATTATTTTAATTTACTGAAATGGATGGCTATTTTAAAGTGTGTAGATTGAACTGTTTATTTTAATCTGAGCAGAGCATCTTCCTAAAGCACTGATGGTTGGGGTGGTTAACCCTTTGCATATGATGCTTATGCTTAACTTGAAAAATCACATTGCCACTTCGAGCACCTAAATCCTGAGGTGAAAGATGTATGGAAAATGTTAAATTGAGGCTCTAAAGGAATTAAAACTTATCACCAACAGGGAGGATAAGGGAGCCCTTGCAAAGCTGGTGGAGGCTGTTAAGACCAACTACAATGACAGATATGATGAGGTAAGATTCTCCATGCTTCCAGCCTTTTAATTTATACCTGTTACCCTCCCCAACATCTTCCCAGTGAAATGCAGATTATTTCAGACATAGTGACATCAGATTTGAGCCTATTGAGGGTGTTGTACCTAGATTTGCTTACAGTGTATCCAGATTCTTTACCTGAGTGTGGGGTAAATTGTGAACACTGTCATCAAGTTAGAAGTAAATGGAGCTATAGCAGGGCTAGGATGGAGCTAAGCAACAGCTTCAGCTCATCCCCCAAATCCAGATGTTAAGTGATGGCAGAATCCAGCACCATTCATGGGGAAAAAATTTAAACTCTTGTATCTGTGCTCTGAAGTGTAGTTCCCTGCTTGACTCTGGGACTTTGTAGTTGAGGGAGCTCTTCCCCTTGTGCAGCGTGGAGTGGAATAATTGAGCAAGTGGACTGAATGATGTATTAAGAGATTGTATGAGACATCTAACCTGTTCTTTCTTTGCAGATCCGTCGTCACTGGGGTGGTAACGTCTTGGGTCCAAAATCAGTGGCTCGCATTGCTAAGCTTGAAAAAGCAAAGGCTAAGGAACTGGCTACCAAGCTGGGCTGAAGATGTACTGGATTGGTACCACGTTTTCTGTACATAAAAATAAACCCCAGATGAAGTTTCAGTGGTCTCTTATAACACTTCACCAGGTGTGGGGTCTGTAATGTGTCTTCTGGGGCAAGACTGGTCAGCGAAGGCTGAAGTGGGAGAAGAATCTGGACCTTCTTGTCCTTCTGTTCTTTCCAGGCTGCTGACATGGTCTTGCAGCATTGTTGGACGCTACCAAGCTTGGTATGGCTCCAGCTGAGGTAGCTGCTTGTTTTGGCTACTCATGCTCTTGCAAAGCCACAGGCTGCTTTACCCAGCTAGACTGGAGTAGCCACAATAACCTTTAGTGCAGGTCTGTTGCTGTTAAGGTGTAAGGTGCACAACACAAGTCACAAGGTACCAATAGACCCTTTGTTTATTCTGATGCAACTGCTGTGACCCACTCCTGACTTAGGAATGACTACTCAGTGTAAAGCATTTGATTCACAAAATCCCTTGCTGTCTTTTGGAAAATGCAGCAGTGGAGGAGTTACAACCACCACCCACAATAGAAAATTGTATCCTGAGATGTCTAGAGAAGCTGATTTATGCATTAGTCCCAACAGCCACTTAAAATTTTGAAGTTCAGTGCTTCCAAGCTGCAGCCAAATCACACTGGTAGGAGCTCAGTCTGTCTCCTGCTAAAGTCTGTCTATAGCTCGATCGCTGCATGCGTTTACTGAACATGCCCTGAACCTCTGAGTGCTGTCTTCTACAAAAGTCAGCTCTTGGTCATAGGACAGAAGAGATCAGCCCTTCCCTTCACAGAGGCATCTTCTGTATAAATTTTCTGTACCACAAGAATGAAGTTGCAGCACATAAGCCATACCTATGAAAGAGAACAAAACCACACATTTACACCTTTCTACGACTGACTCGACCTCCCAAACTGTGCTATGGTGCAATAAAACAATTATTTCAAATCACTGTGCAAATGTTAAAGTTTTAGGCAGGGGTAAGAATGCCAGGCAGAGCTTTTGGCTGATGGGATGGGATGTGGAAGGTGGATGGGACACCGGCTGTGACTCACCAGGTGATAATGTACTGCATGTGCTCGTTCCTCAGGCTGACTCTGGTCTGGCCCCCGATGGGCCCCCCTGGGACTGTGCTTCCTGCAGGTACAACACAGGGTACAAGTTAAATCTCTAGTTGCACCATGTAGAGCTGCCCTTGCTGTGAGCAAGGGAATGATGGTGGGAAGTCTCTCCCTGCTCCTCTTTCTCAGGAAATGGTGTTCCCAATTTGCCAGCAAAGCCAGAGCTGTGGGGCAGGTGGCTGGTTGTGCTTGACCCACACCTGCATCTCTTGCAGCATTCACCCCCCCAGTGCTGCCTGTCACCTTCAGACGAGCAAACCTAGCAGAGTACACAAAGATGCAATATCTTAGACTCAAAGGTCTTTTCTAACACACGATTCATGATTCTACCTTTCCGAGTGCCCTGGGGAAATAACGAACTAAACGGAAAGGGAGACCGACGTGATTTAGAGATGGGGTTGGGTTCCTCTGTGACTTACTGAAATCTGCGTCGATAAAGATGGGCTCAGCGCCGGTCACCTTGGCCATCGCCTCCAGGTCACGGTAGTGCCAGCGGTTTTTCTCTATGTTATTTTCAGGCACAAAAGGTTTCCGGGTTTCCGATAACCTCACCACCCCAGTGAGATCAATTTCATCCTCAATCTGAAGAGAAGTGCAAGGGAGAAAAAAGGAATGTCAAGGTTCTTTTCATATTCTGGCACACCAGGTCCTGGTAGAAAAATATGGCACTTGTAGGGCCTAATTGTTAGAGTTGTGCCCTGCAGTGGGGCAGTGCTGTCACAGCAGGGAAAAAAGCAGATCAAGAACACCATCTTGTTTGTGAAAATAACATTACTCACTTAAAAAATGTGGGAAGAACAGGTTTATTTTTGAGAAGTGCAATGACTCTATTTAAGTAATGTCCCATGATTTTGAAAGTGGCCTCTGCCTTTCTGAGTTTGTCAATAGTGCCTCTGGGTGATCACCGGGCAGAAGGTGACACACAACATTTCCTGTACCCCCCTTACCTGTCCCTTCAGCCTGGTCTCCGGTTTCAATTTCTTTTTGGGCACAAATCCTCGGTTGACTAAAATCGTGACCCTGGAGTTACATAAAGAAGTAAGGCCCATGAGTGAAATGAAATTTATGTTTGCTTCTGCCTAGAACTAAGTGCCAAAGAAAGAAGCAACCCGTACATTTAGTGCCCCTTTTTCTGTCAGAGTGCACATTATAAGGGAATTTAAATACAGTTTTGAATTAAGCCTCAGTGACCTAAAGACTCTGAGAGATGCCTTTTAAGGGAGAAATTTATATAAACTCAACCACCGCGATTCAGCTTTTCAAACCAGAAGCGAGTTGCTCACATGAACATGACTTTAACTAACTTACCCTAGTTCTGTGCAGTAGAAAGGAGTAACGACATTTGCTCCATTCTCTGGGTGGGATGTGAGCCGCCCAGCTTCTCTGGTTTCTCGCTCAGGGTCCACAAGTGACCGCGGCAAAATGTAGAGCTCCTTGGAGTGGTCAAAATGCCCCCGGACCTTTACAGGTCTGTACTCCAGTTCCTTCAGTTCCATGGGGCTGCATGGAACAGGATGAAAACAAAATCATGGCTGTGACAGGCAAATCACATTAGGGCAAATTGTAGGATTCTCCTTTCCCCAGCACACTGTCAGCTCTGCAGACAAACTATCTCAGCTTTCTTACTCTAATGTCAGAGGGATGGGCTCTGCTGTAATTCTTGAGGCCAGTTGTGCAATCAAATCCAGTTTCCACTTGCGTCGCTGAACCTGAAAGCGCACAAACACAAAAGTAATTCCTCATGGTAGAACAGAGCAATGTAATAATCCCGCGAAGCCTTAAAATCTTTGTCATGATTTTCTCCCCAGACACGGCTTAAAACTGGGTAATTAGAGATATGAAAGAGGAGGCCACTGGCTTCATTTTGGGGAAATATTTATAGCAAAATAAAAGTGTAAAAAATAAGCAGCTCTCCTTTAAAGACTTACAAATGGACACTTGGAATATAGAAAGGTAAATTAACAGCAAGTCTTTATCCTGCCTGTGATTTGAACTGGGTTAAACAGCCAGAGATGGAAAACCCCGACAGTCCTCGAGTGCTCATCCCTTGAAAAAAATGCAATATTTATTGGTACCTGCCAAGTGCCGAGACAGAACGTGGCCAGAGGGACCAGGAGAAGGCCCCATTTGACTAAAACATCCTCTCCAGATGTGT
Organism: Patagioenas fasciata; assembly: GCF_037038585.1. Classification (NCBI taxonomy): domain Eukaryota; kingdom Metazoa; phylum Chordata; class Aves; order Columbiformes; family Columbidae; genus Patagioenas; species Patagioenas fasciata. The sequence continues at coordinate 8,351,307 of NC_092539.1, forward strand.
CAGCAGCTGCTGTAGAACTTCGTGGTCTGCAGAACCTCAAACACAGGTCTAGAGAAAAACAGAATGAGGAACAGGATTTGTACAGGAGAGAAGATGCCAAATTCCTGCAGGAAATGTCATCCCTCAGTATAAAGTCAAAACAAATCCGAAACACAAACAAATCTTTTCTTACCTTTAGTCTGCTGGACCAGCCCAGAGCCTGCTTTACTCAGGGGATAGCCAAAAAACGTTCTTCTGATCAAGCACTGTGATACCTACACGAAACAAAAAAGATCCTTTATAGTGTCTCTGCTTTGTAAAATTTGTATTAGATTATATCAGTTGCCTCAGTGATTGCAGAGAGTTCTGTTTACTCATTGACTTAAATCCCATCTGAGCAACCACTTGAGAAACACTACAGACAAGGTTAGAATTTAAAATAAACAAAACAAAAAATGATCTTTCCCTTTCCAGCCATGCTATCAGCAAACACACACACCATCTTAATTTGTTCTTGCAATAAATACCAGCCGAGCACCTGCCCTCCCGCTCCCTCCCCTTCCCAGACACATTTACAGCCTTTTTGCCACCGATTCCTCTCATTTTTTCCCACCGATTCTCCCCAGACAGTGAAATCGGTCCCCACACCGCGACGGAGGCACCGACCCACGGCAAAGGCCTCGGGCAGGACCGGGGTCTTACCCGGCCCGGCCCCGCTTCCCTCACCCGGCCCCGTTCCCCTCAGGCCTCACCCGTTCCCCCCACTCGGCCCCGTTCCCCTCAGGCCTCACCCGTTCCCCCCACTCGGCCCCGTTCCCCTCACCCGGTCCCGCTCCCCTCACCCGGTCCCGCTCCCCTCAGCCGGTCCCGCTCCCCTCAGCCGGTCCCGCTCCCCTCAGCCGGCCCCGCTCCCCTCACCCGGCCCCGCTCCCATCAGGCCTCACCCGTTCCCCTCACTCGGCCCCGTTCCCCTCACTCGGCCCCGTTCCCCTCACTCGGCCCCGTTCCCCTCACCCGTTCCCGTCGCTCCCGCAGCAGCCGCGGCCCCACGCGCAGCAGCAGCCACCCCGTCGCCATGGCAACGCCGCCACCGTTCCCCGCGCCGCCGCCGGCCCCTGGCCCAGACAGTCCCGGCGCGGGCGGGCTCCTCTCTAGCCACCCCTCTCTATGGTGCCGGCTGCTCGCACCGGAAGTGGAAGTGCACACCGGTCTGCATGGCGGGGCTGGGGCCTGCGGGTGGAGCGGCCATGGCGGAGGTGCCGGAGCAGGAACGGCTCTTCCTGCAGCAGCACCCGCTCCTCAACCTCGCGGAGCCGGGCAAGGTGGGGCCGGAGCCGGGTCGTGCGGGGCTGGGGAGTGCCGTGAACGCCGGGGCTGCCCCTGGAGGGGGCTGGGGTGACTCCCTGAGGGGTTATTGAGGTCTTCCCTGAGGGGAGATCAGGCCCGTTGGTGTCGGGCCGGGGAGGGTTCGCCGGCAGATCCCATCGGCCCCAGTGAGCTCCCTGACCCGGGGGCTTCTCCCCTGCTGTGGAAGTCGGAGGGGGCTGGGGAGGAGGATGGTGGTGGGACCCTGAGCCCCTTCTGCCCTCCCCATCCCGGCTGATCCCCTGACCACACAGCCTGGCTTTTCTGCAGGTGAGGTGCCGGCTGACAGGCCACGAGATGCCGTGTCGGCTCTCGGAGCTGCAGGCCTATACTAACGGCAAGAAGTACCAGCGGCTGATAAAGACGGCCAGAGAGTTTGACTATGGCAAGTTTGAGCCCCACATAGTGCCCAGCACAAAGAATCTGTACGTATTCTTCCTCTCGTGCATTGTGCTTCACACGGTGTTCAATCTCAGAAATAAAGCAGTTGAGCTTTACAAAGTTATTGAGTGTTTATGGGTTTGGGGAGGCTGGGAAATTCTTTATAAAGTATTTAACAACTTGGAGCACAGTGCTTGTAAATGAAAAGTTATAAAGTAATAGCATGCTGAAACTCTGTTGCTCCTTCTTTCTCTCTGCATCTGTCAGACACCAGCTGTTTTGCAAGCTCACTCTCCGGCACATCAACAAGTTTCCAGAGCATGTGCTGCGTCATGTCCAAGGGAAGCGCTATCAGAAGGCCCTAAAAACATGTAAGTAGCTTTTCTGAAGATATAACCAGACAACATTTTTCCCTGAGCTGTTGAGATTCCAGTTAAATTTCTTTTAGATGAACAGTGATGTTCTGCTATTGCTGGTTGTGCTCCAGAGTGAGGAAGGCAGATTCAGGTGTAGGGAGCAAGAGGCCCTTAGAACATCCTTACTCGAGAGGAGTGGTTCTAAACCTTGCCCGGAGAGGGTGGTTGAGACATCCAGCACAGTCTGTGTGTTAACAACTTTCCAGGCTTTGATGGCATTGCTATAGATTACATGAATGTGTATTAGAGTTGGAGTTTGATGTTGTTTTGAGTTGCATTTAGTATAAACTAGAGCTGGGAATGAAAGGACTGGGGTGGCTGAGAAGCCTTGCTAAGTGCTGCTCCCTGTTAGATGAGCAGTGCCAGAAGGAAGGAGTGGAGTACGTCCCTGCCTGTTTGCGGCAGAAGAAGCAGCGGCCCCAGCACCCTGATGACCAGACGAATGGGAGCATGCGCCCTCACAGAAAAGAAGAGTTCTGGGAGCCAAAGTCCAGTGATGAGGATGGATTGGAGACAGACGACAGCATGAGCGACCTGTACCCACGTGAGTAAGAATATTGGTATCCTCTATGTCCTAAAGGGAGTTTGCTGGCTAATTTTCTCCCGGCTTCTTTGTCCTGCTGCACATGTGCTGGAGGTATGAGAGTTCCATCCCGCTGAGGGTTCTTCTGTTTCAGAAGAGCTTATCACCACCAAATAAAAAATAGCAGTTAACACTAAGTGGGATTACTTAAGGTGTGAGGGGAGGGGTGCAAGATCCACTGGGATTTGTGGCTTTAGGCACCTCGACTTCCCTCATTTCTCAGCAAGTCCTTGGGTCTGACAGAAGCTGGTGAGGCCCTTCTGACTGACATCGGGAGCAGGAGCGGAGGGGTGGAACACACGGAACCGCCTGTACGGAATAGTTCCCAGAACTGGGCCAGCGAGAGCACCAAGCACTTTTCTAATGAAACACCAGTGTGTTTATTTCCTAAGGATTTCAGTAGTGAGTCGTATGTGTTCCAGGAATGGAAGCAGCTTTAAGATGCCCTCAAAGTTGAGGGGAGGCAGAGCCTGTGTGCACAGGGAACTGATCCTGAGCTGCATCTTTGTATTTTAGCTGCACTCTTCCCAGAAAAAAGCCCGGGAGCTCCACAAACCACAAAGAGCAGTGATGACTTTGCAACAGACAGCGAGGATGAGGGGGCCAAGCAGAATGGTGACGTGAACGGCAAGGACGGTGGAAGAATGGATGTCAGCAGAGCAGCTGGCAACAAAAGAGGAAAGGTGGGAGTCACGCTGCTGCGTGGGAGCGTGGAACCGGGATCCCAGCCTGTAGGTGTTTGATCTGTTCCTGTCTGAGAACCGGCAGAAGGTGCAAAGCTGTTGAGAATAGATTTTCCCCGTGTGCCAGCCACCGAGGTGTGAATTACTGCTAGTAAATGTTTATCCCATCTGCTCTAACCGGGGATGTTCCTGCCTGTATAAACTGCTCGTTTTGGACGGGTTGCTGCTGCATACTTGTTCTAACCTTGTGTAGGGAGTTTAAGAGTGTTAACAGGGAGACCGCTGTGTCTCGTGGGATACGTAACTTTCCTCCCCAAAGTGTCACATACATAAAGATGGATAAACCTGTAGCTTTCTAAGCCAGCCCCTGAGGAAGGGGCTGGATCTTTATAACCATATCCAACTGGAAAGCGAGGGCTGGATGAAGTTCAGGCTCATTTCTGTGAGGAGATGGCCACTGTATCTAATAAAACCATGTGCTGTCAGAAGGGGATGCTAACTTGCAGGACAGGACTGGGCTTGTTCGGTCTGCTGGTCAAGGAAACCACACTCAGTTTTTTCTCTAAGTTCTCCTGGGCAGGGCTGGATTTGGGTTTTGGAAATAAGCCTATTGACTGTTTCTTTTTTCCTCCATAGAAACAGTCAGGCCCTTTAAAGAAGAAATTCAAGAGTCATCATCGAAAACCCAAGAACTTCAAGAAAGCAACGAACGGCAAATAAATGTTATGGTAACTACGTGGCCTGAAGCCTGTTGTATAACAGTTGTAGAGGCGCACAGGACTGTATGAAGTGTGTGACCCTTACAGCTGGGGAGGGAAACAGTGGGGTGGAATTAAGTGGTATTTTAACAGCCCCCAGGGAAGGATGACAGCTGCAGCAGTCACATATAGGTGGCCCAGGACTCGACCTCTTTGTAGGAAGAGGATTTTCGTTAGGAGGGAGAAAAAGCCACCACTGACCAGTGGAGTGTCACCAGTCACACCCGCCAAGTGGATACAAAGATGCCATTGTTTTATTTTGATTGTTTCCAAAAATCAAAACATTTTCAAACACAACTAAGGTACAAAATACAGCATAAAATGAGAATTTATACTTTTTTTTTTCCACATAGAAAGCAAAAATATATTCAGAATGAATTCCAGAACACTTTGCCAAGCCAATTGATAGCTGACATCCTGCTTGTGAGAGCTTCTCAGCCCCGGGGAGAGGTCACTGTATTTTTGGGAGATGTATGAATACAGCAGTGTACGTAGGAAACCAGAATCTTCCGCATCAGGACTCACAGTTACTAAGTCTGCATATTGCGCTGCCTAGAAATACCTTATAATGCCCTCCAGCTAACTGTGCCCCTTTAGGACCAAAATATTTCTGCTGCAAGGGACAGTATCTGTTCCTTTTCTGGGGTCTTTTCTTGGAAAGGGGACTTGATTTTCACAGAGGAAACTGGTCAATATTTCAGACTAGTCCATCATCCAGCTCCTTAGGACACAAAGAAGCTGAAAAAGCCAACTTAAGAGCTACTTACAAGAGTTGTTTCATCATTGCATTTGTAAATACTATGAACATCAACAACAGTGAGGATATCGGAGAATGGCTGCTTTGACGTAGCCTAAAACCGTTCTAGTACCTGCAGTGAAAGTTAGGAAAAGTGTCCTGTTCTCCATATCTGTAACCGAAAGGACCAGTCTTGCTATGAAGAGACAGGCACAATGAACCCTTGAGCTGAAAACTTCTCTTGCAAAACCTATTTAAAAGCCACCTGCGTGACCTGAACTTCAATGCTGGCTTCCCCTCCCATCTACCCCCACACATCAATTTGTTTCCTTCAGCAGCAGCACATCCTGCTCCTCCATAAGCTATTTTACCCTTAAGATGGCAAAAATCACTAGTTTAACATTCAACAGTGCTCTTCTATTTGTCCATCAGTTCTTCAAGCCTTGTTTTCTCTCCTAAAATGCAACCATTAAGCTGAACTGTCCAGGTTAGTGTCCTTACCAGGAGACCCTGGTAAACAGCTCCTGCTGGAGACGTTCAGTTCAATCACTCCTCCAACAACCAGCTGAGCAGCTTTCTCAAGGGAGACAACAGTGCAAGGAATCAACGTGATGTTAGCAAGTTGGTAGGGCTCACGCTTTCTAGAATTCTTTATCATCTTGTGAAACAGGTTCACCTAGTTTACTAGCAGAGGACGAAACGCCTCCTCTGAGCAGCACTAAGCATGTTCATGGCACAGAGGTCATGGCACTGAGAGGTGAAAACAGGGCCTTCCTCTCTCCTCACCGTCACACTGAGCAGTTTGAACACACAATTTACGTTCCTGGCTGCTTATGCACTGTGCTTTGCACTTGATATAACCGTTAACACACAGGGTTGAGAACTGGGGCTATGGCAGCACAGCCAAATTCCACCTTTCCTCCCTACAGGTCCCAGGTGTGGTCTGAGACAGCAAAGGGAAGGGGCTGTACTGGAGGGTCCAGCACCCCAGTTCATCCACTGTTCAGCCAACTGGGACTCTGAGAGGCTGACTGAAGGGACAATAAGAAGCAAGGACTACAGATTAGATGATCAACTGCTCTCATCTTGCATGTACTGAGTGCAAAGGGGGGTTCTGTAATTCTGAAGACACACTCACCAATAACCTGCAATTCAGATATGCATTTGGGTCATATACATCTGAAAGTTGGTTAACAACAGAAAGGAGCTTTTCTTATGGAACCTGCAGGACAACTTGGCTCCCTTCTTGGAAATTCAGGAGGGGCAACTCTGGGGAAAGAATGCTGAATAAAGAGTTCCTTTGGCACAGAATCTAACATTGTCTCTTCAGGAATATCTTCCCCTCTTCCTTCTTGAAATCTGATTAGCAATACAGGATTCTCCCTTGTTCCCCTCGAAAGCAGAAGTGGGACATGTCCAAAAACCTCCCTTTTCTTACCAAGAGGGCGGTACAACTACTTTCAGGGTTTTCTTTTTGCCTTCTAGTTGGGGGCAGGAAAGACCTCCCCTCTTGTTAAACAAAATGGGGTTACAGGCCTCTGAGCAGCAAAATAACAGTGATTTTTTTATGCCACTTTCCACCTTGATAAGCAATGCTATAACCAGCAATGGAACTCCTTATGCACAAGACAGCTTTGATGAAGGTGAGAAAGGGGGATCCACTTTTTCAGTTATAGCTAGAACCCAACAGCACACTGAATCATACAGCTGTATCTGCTCACAGTACTTCCAATTTTAAAACATTGCTGACATTAAAGACAGCAACAGTTCTACTGCAACTCACTGAGGCATCAGCAAAATGCAGGTTCCTTGGGTTAGTTCCAAATCTAGGAAGTTAGAATAAGCCTAGGCAACATTCCTTAAAGAAACGGGATTTTTTATCTATTATATTACTGGTGCCACTGTAAATCAAATTCGAAACATCTGTGCCTTTAATAGGAAGGGGGCATGTACGTGTAAAATGCTGGCAGTTTCTGTTGAATCCATAGAGAATCAGTTCTGGACTTAACATGTTATGTCCCAAGAAGTGTTGCTATTCCTGTTACCACTCTTTTTTCTTCTCATCCATGGAGACTCCACCAGGGCCCAGTGCAACGACAAGGAGAAGCCCTCCGATTACAGACATGGTCTGGAAGAAATCATATTTGAGGAAGTCGTGCATGGGCTTGTAGGCTGGGACGGTCCAGAAGGCATTGAAGTAGATGTTGATGCCAAACAGCCAGATGACGAGAGTCAAGGCAGCCAGCTTAGTCTTGAAGCCAATCGCCACCAAGATAATCAGGGCCGTGCCCACTATGTTCTGCAGAATCTGCAAGGAAAAAACCCACAGGTCTTAATACAGATACACAAACACCAGAACAGAGCATGGATAAGTTCAGCAGAACAAGTTGTTGTAGCACAGATTATGTAATAACTTTTCTAAATATTAATTCTAGTAGAATATAGACTGACATGATAAGCATTGAGTAAGTCCTGCAGCCAGTCTGGGAGTTGGTGCTATACTCCAGTTCCTTAACTCATACTTTTATATTCAGGTACTTACAGAAAAGAAGTTCATATCAAAATGTAGCAGTGTCATGAACATGAGGACCAGCAGCACCCGGCCACCCAGCTGCATGTACTGCTTAGGAGAGCTTTCCCGCATGGTAGGGACACCAGCAAACATGCTCTTTCCTTCTGAGCGCGACTCAGCCAAAAGCAGCAGCAAGCCTCCCCCAAGGGCAAGGTTCCTACAGAAATGGGGAGAAAAAGCAGTTTATTATAGTTTGCACTGATCTATAGATTTAAAGTCTTTTCTCACTGGATCAACTCAGTAAGAATCTGCATGCAGGAGTGACCAACTCTGCACCTCATGATGGGTGTCTGCATTACTTTTACAGCTGGTACAGCAGCACTGTGCACAAGAATGATTTACACAAGCCTGTGTAGACACATACAGCCTGCAAGAGCAGTCAGGCACCCACAGCTCCAGCACAGTTTGCTCAGCATCTGTTACAGCACAAATTTAGTTGTGTTCAAGTTATTCTGTACCTCAGATTTAGCTGTATACGCCAAAGTAGTTCAGAGGTTGCTTTGAGAAAACAGAACAGCAGTACTGCTAAAAGAAGTTACACATTTACAGGGTTGTAGTAAGCTCAGAGTATAGTTCTTGTGCTGCCACCTGCCCTCTTCTCAGAGGAGAGGGGTGAAAAGGTAACAGCCAGACATCACTTGAGATTTGGCAAGAAAGCTTGTGTTTAAGAACCATGTCATCTACTTAGAGAAGGTATTAGAGGTTTAAAAATCCCAGAAACCACTCTAAGATCTACATGCTTTTGTTTTCTTGCAAAATGGTTTCAGTCATGCATAAGCACAGTTGCTATTTTAGCCATTTAGGAAATAACGGCAGCTCACAGATCCAGTCTACACAGTTGTTTGTGAGCTCTCAGCAAGGAGGTTGGTAGCAGAAGCACTTAGATCCTAGTGGGTTAGGGTTAGTCTTTCCCTCTACAGTATTGAGCCTGCTGTCTATGGTTTAACACAGACTGCACTGATTTTTTTAAGTGCTGTCATTTCTTGTTTAATGTAAATGCATCATTTGTATAAACCTGTCTAGTAAATACTATGTACAAAGACAATTTCCTCTGTCAGCAAGTGGCACTGACACACAACAGTTTTCATTCTGGTTTGATAAAAAGAACTTCAAGAAGTAGACATACCTCATCAAGAACTTCAGGTCCCATAGAATGCTGTATGCAATAGTCTAGGCAAAGAAGAAAACAGGTTAAAACACCATATAAATTACACTGAAGTTCTGAATTTATGTTAATCTCAAGCCTGTACTATCCATTGCAGAATTCAATTATATATTATACCAAAGGAAACAAGGTAATATCAGTGTGGCCCAGTGAATCACTGTAAAACAGGGAGCAGAAGCTAGAATTTCATTTGTGCTTTAGCCCTCACAAAAACTTATCGGTTTTGAACAGGAAGGATCCTTGGTGATGGAGACAGCCCTTCATTCAAGTGTGTGCTGAAGGCAAAAGCAACTGCAAGTTCCACATTTGGCACCTTACTGACACACAGGTAAATTGCAAGTTACTTCTGTTAAATTGGTCAAGGTCAAGTATTGAATCAATGTCTCCAGCTGACTAATTGCAATTACAGCCAAGGATCTATTGGGCACAGCAGAACAGAAGCAGCAAAATAGTTCAATGCCATTGAGGGCTGGCACTAGGCCACGCTGGAAAAAAATTCCAGGGTTGTGAGCTGTATTTAACTATGTTGGTAGCACTGGGGCTGAGAGAGAAGATTTGAAAGATATGATTTAGAAGGGCTGAAGACTTAAGCCTCCTACCTGTAATGCTATAATTCCAAACAGTCCAAAGCAGGCATACTGCACAAAGTTCCTACTCAGCACCAGGATGCAGCCACCTGAGTTGGGAAATTGAACACAGTTACACTTGGGGCTTGCACAGGAAGAGATGCTGCAGAACACCAACTTGTTTTGAACTAAGCAGACTCCAATTTCTTTCAACTGTGCCATGGAAAACATCAGGAAATTTTAATGGCATGTTGGCACAAATAGGTTTGAAAACCAGTAAGTTTTACTGCATTTAAAAATATTTTATAACCCCAGAAGTATCTTTTGTTTTACAAAGGATAAGCACATGCTGAATACAGCCCCCAACACACAGCACTGCACAGCAGCTCTTGGTGTTCGAGCATTAAAAGAAGCTCAAAAGAAACTTTTAATGAGATAACTGTTAGGGCAGACGTGCTGCACTCCTTTTCCTTCAGAGTTTTTGTTTTATATCCTTCCTCAAGTTTTCTGTCTCAAAGCACTGACAGCGTTTGCCACTTCCACATGAGGACTGGTAACTGTAATTCATTAGGACAACACTCTACACCAAAATGAGGGTAAAAAGATCTAAAACCCAGACACAAGACAAGAAATTGGCAGAGCAATCAAGACCAGTAGATCAGGGACATAATAGAAACAGAAAAGAATTTTACTTCTCTCCATTTCCAATAGCCTAAGTCCTTCTAGCACACATACAGCAGCTCTGCTTCGGGGCTTATTGTAATTCCTGGGCTTTGAAAATCTGACACAAGCACCTCTCTCGGGCTGCAGTGTATCAACTGCAGGATAAGGCTTTGCCATTGAGATCAATAACCATAAAACCAGCAGGCTGGCAAAGTCTTAACACTGCCCAGTTTCAGAAAACATGAGTATTTCATTTAGAGAATTCAGGGGGTGTGGTACGTGTTTATAGATGTATATACAGAACTGAAAACAGATTGTCCTAATGGTTTCTTGGCATCTCAAACTCAGAGGTAGTGTGTCACCAGAAATTCTCTAACACTACTTCCAGGAAAGGCTGAAGTGGATCAGTTTAGAGTTCTTTTCATTCAGCCCACGTAGTACTATCCATTCTAAGATGTCAATGGCTATTAAGAAATCAGTGAGGCATCCCGTGCTTACATGAGCCAGGGTGGAAAGCACTGGAGCGCTCTGGCGTCCACCTTAACGGCCTTAGAGCCACTTACTCAGCTGTCCGAAGAGATTTATGAACACAAAGATGGAGGCCAGGAAATAGCCACAGTTCCACGTGCCGTCAATGTAATCCCTCTGTTCGCTCCACTGGAACCACATGCGGATGCCGTCCTCCAGGAAGGTGCTGATGAGGCACAGGCGGGCCACATGCGGGAGGTACTGCTTCGTCACCCGCAGGAACTGCAGGCAGACAGCGCCGTTAGCAGGAATGGGAGGAATGGAAGGGGATATTCACACTATAACAGATCCACGCACCCTGCAGACTGAGGTCAGCAGTTCTCATGCACACAGGGTCATCAACATTGGGAGAGAAACACCGACTTGGGATTTGGATCTAATGAAAATCTCCTCCACTCCAGTGTAAGAACATTTAGGAGCAGCAAGGGAAACTTGTTGTCGTGCTGCACCCAAACAGCATTTTGGATACGGACATGAAGAAAAGCAGAATCCAGGAGCACCTCTCTATGTAAGAACTGCGTTTTGATGGAGCTCTTACTAGATGAAGGCTGACCTTGGGTTTAGTTTGTCTATCTCAGGGTTTCATGTTACAGCTCAACTATCAGATAGCCAGGAGCTGAAAGGGCAGTTTTGCTCCCACCCACATGCTCAGGCACTCAACACCCTGTAACAAACCAATTCTGGGAGTCAGGCTGACAGAAGATTAATTCTGTACAAATTAAAAAACATTAATAAGCTTTGTGCCAAGCTAGTTCCCTCTAACAGCTCAGAAAACCAACAGTGCAAAGCAACTGTACTTGCCTAACAGAATTTTAGAGCAGCCTAGCTGTTGCATGACATTGCACCCTCTATGCAAGTACAGAGTTTCTACTTCCATTAAAAATAACATCCTCTGCAGAAAGAAAACAGGCATTTATATATGCAATTCTGTGCAGTAGTTAAAAGGAAATTACATCATCATGCCACAGATGCGGAGCCTTAGTTCTTGGGAATGCAAGATGTGTCTGGTCCCATATACCCCTTCATCCTCCAAACGCACTGGTTAGTTTGCTCTACAATCACAATAATTATAAAGGAAGAAATACAGAATTGCCAAACAGGGTCTAGACCAGATTGAGGTGCACAGGAAAACCTACTGCCTCTGGATTATGACAAGCATTTAACTGTCACTCAGTTTCTTGAACAGCACTGGTTATTACTTAATGGAGATTTCACTAGGATCTGCTTTGTCACCCTGGCACCCGGCTGGCCCCTTTCACGCACAGGTTCAGCTTAGCCAGCTCTCGAAAAAGACATTTGGAGTCACTGTATGTTGCTGTTCGAGCAAGTGCAAGCTGGTAAGAAATAAATATAATCTACAACCAAGTACAGGATTATCCAGCAGGTTTCCACCTTCAGGTGACAGGAGCAGTTTGGACATGCTGGTACTTGTGACAGTAAATGCCCTTCGTGCAGAACTGCCAGATCCCGTGTTAGAACTCGGAGGAGCCATTTAACAAACCCCCACTAGCCCACACAAAGCCCAAGTGCTGTAAGGCTCATTGATTCACACAGTTTATGCAATATTAGCATATTTCCAGCATGAAAGGGGTGGGGGGACCCACAGAAAAGGCACACAACCCTTTTCTTTTATAATCTGGTATTTACATTGACTTGAGGTTAGACAATATGGCTTCTTTCTGGGCAGAATATTTTCTTTCCAAGTTCTGGCAGTGTTGCATGCTCTCAGTGTAAATGGGAGTGTGGAGAGACCAAAGCCATTCCTGAAAGTTTATTCTTGCCACAGTGATTAGTAAATAGTAAAGGCTGCTCCAAATCCCATGCTAATGACAAGCCTTGCTCACTGCCTAACTGAACATTGCCACTAGAAAAAGAATCCAGTAAACACACTTCACAGTTAATTAAACAGTTAATATTGGAACATACTATGCTAGTTGTACTGCATGCATAGAGTCTAAGGGTCAAGATTCAAGCTAATCAAGTGCATTTGAAGTGCAGCTGTACTCTGACTTGGGGCTGCCACTTCAGGCTTTTTTAAGCCATGTTAACAGTTGGATGAATGAGTCAGAAGAAATGTTGTGATCTTTGTCACTGAGACACACATCTTGGTTTCAGCTTCCTTCCCTCCTGGATTTTACTGTGTGTTTGGCCAAACTTTGAGGAATAATACTAAGGATGTTTTGGAAATAGTACAAAGCCAGAAGTATTTTGTAATTAATTCTGCCTTGTCAAGATGCAGAACAGGCAACTTTGGTCTAGAAGGAAATGAAAGAGGACAAGTGCTGGGCATCTGCAGGAAAAGGAAAAAAACATTGCTGTGGAAAGGCTGGAAAAAGAAGCAAACATGACAGATCTGCCCCCAGGCCTCATCTTTGTTGTTCTGAAATGGGTTGTGTGAGCCCATCTCTTCCTTCCCTTACCCGAAACCAAACAGCTGCCGACAGTCCAGCTGAAGGAGCCAAGAAGTCATTTCACCTTTACCCGTTCTCCCGGCATACAGAGGGAATTTAACGCTACCTATTGAACACGAGTGTGCACATCCAATCAGCTTACGACAAGTCGGAGAGACCAAAGCCAAAGGCAGCTGCAGTGCTAAGCAACCTTATCACGACACACATCTTCGGACATCCGTAACGCGTGGAGCTGCATTTAGTCAACCACACACAAGCTGAAACCCCTGTACATAGCAAGCTGGAAGTAAAAAAGTTTCAGAAACAGACTGTATGAACAAAAATCCAAGCCAAAGAAACAACTAGATCCAAAGAGAAAGGAAGAAAACAGATACATGATAACACGAGAACATAAAACATGAAGTGACTTTGTGATTAGAGTCTGAATCACCTAATTTAACTAAGAACAGAGTAACTTATAAGAAACAGGAGATCTCTAGAAGTGGGACTGAACTAACGGTGCCAGACACCCTGGTTTTGTCCCTACACATCACAAGCAACATGTGGCTCAAATGCTGCACCCTGAGACCACTTCCTATTTCCTTTGTGATTCACACAGATACAAGCAGCACATACGGGAAACGTGGTACTGCAGTTAATAAACATGTCCTACTAAGACATGGGACTCGAAACACACTCCACCAAGCACAATACACATAAGCCAAAACAAAACTGCTGAGATTGATGGAGGGGGCAGTGTTAAACGCATGACATCAAGTAACCGGGTGGTTTATTCGGCTATGGGCTCTGCATCAGCTGTTCTTAGCACATACTGCATACCTACAAAACACTGGAAGACAACAAAATGCTGAAGTAAAACTATTTTAAAGTAGAACAGCTGGCTCTGTGTTGGCAGCCAAGTTACTAATGTAAACCAGAGGGGCTTTGTGTTGCCACTTCCCCCCTCTAACAGGATTAGAAAGGCAAAGACAGATTTAAATGCTCCTCTTAAGTTTAACAAGCAAAGATGCAGAAGATGATCCAGGGATCCCTGTATCAAATCTCTGCTCAAACCCCATTTTTCAAAAGGAAGGTTGAAATATTCAAACCCAGCAGACACCTGCCCACAGAGAGGTAATAAACTAATCCTGTTTTGACTCTTATCACACTTTCTAAACTATATCCCACGTCCAACAGCTTCAAATCTGATAAAAATCCAGTCCATTTTGTCAGAAGTGTTTATACCACAGCATAATTACAGGTGTTTTAAGACCGATATACAGCTAGGAGTTGGGAATGTTTGTGTCACCTAGGTATATTCTGTCCAAACACAGAAGCCTTTTTTTCTGCGTGTACACGTGTCTGGTTTTGCATCGTGGAAGTTATGAACACAGTGATGAACCGCAGCCTGCTAATCTACACAGAAAACCTTCTTGTGGGCTGCACAGCATTATTAGCTTGGAGCTTCTGATAACGGTGTATTCCAGATATCTGGCTTGTATTCATTTAAAGGATTGCTTTGTTCTGGCAGGACAGAGACCTCCAGCAGCCCGGGACACCAGTGATCTTGTCTGGAATAGGATGCGCAATGCTCCGGCACAACGAAAATCACTTATTTTCACCAACCTATATAAAGCTACTTAGGGGATTCCACGTAAAAATCACAAGGAGAGCAACACCAATCACAACAGGCTCATTCAATGTCTACAAGTCACAAAAACCGGAAACAGAGGCTTTCCTGCTTGTTTCAAAAGGTGAGAAGATTGCTCACAGTGTTCTAGTGGGTCAGAGCGATCTTAATCAGGTTTTTAATTGCAGGGAATTTCTCACTTCATCTTCTAACGCATACTTTATACCAGTGCCCTTTTCCAAAAAGGCTGTTTATTAATCTAATCTTTAAAATGGGAATTATTAGTCATGTATTGCATTTTGCTATCACTTTTCATGGGAAGATTCTTTCCAGCCTAACTAGAATAGAATAGGCTATTTGGCTTCTAACGATAAAGGATCAGTGCACTGATATGACTAAGTTACAGGGAACACTTCCAAATTCAGTTTTTTAAATTTAAAACACACACACAACCCCACCAACAGACTAACAATGAAATGTTCTCTTTCCCTTCTGTTTTCTGCAAAATAGGATACCAAGACATTAGAATTAGCTGAACAACGTGCATCAGCATTTATTTGGGGAAATTAAATAAAATCCCCAGAGTCTGGTTCTCCCTTACAGTCCTGTCACTATAATACAATGACTCAATAGTCTCCCTGCATTTTTGTCCATATTTTTTTTTTAGAATGGCAGATATACTAGGCACCCATATTCCTAAAGTTTATTACAGACACTGAGAAGGTTGCACAAGATCTGCTCCCTCTTATGGGGATTTCAGAGGGGAGACAACCAGTTCTGTATCCCTAAACAATCAGTACAGGCCCAGATACAGCTATTTTCAGTACAACGTCAGCAGTACATGGTGACTGCAATGAAGGGCTTAGCATGTAATATTTTAACAAGAATCACTAAAAAAAGAGCTTAACTTCTGAGTATGTAGATTATCTAATAACATTGGGCTGATGTCATGTGGCTTAAAAAACCAAGCCCTACAGCCTGTAGTTGGGCATCATTCTGAACCAAGATCCTTATTTCGTTGCTACAAAAATGAAGACTTAGGTCTTGAGCACTAGTCCAGGGAGTGGAGAAATCAAGGTCAGAAAGGAAAATGCATTCAGCTCCCAAACAACCATTGTCCAGCTTCACTTTTTCCGCCTCCAGCAAGGGGAGTTTCAACATAATTTCAGTCCAAATGTTCCAAATACTTTCTTTTTTTTTTTTTTAAATCCAAGACGAACAGTTTTCATAATGCCAAGTGTTAACTTCACAATATATATCAAAGGTTACTGTTTAGTAAATCCCTCCACTCCTGCACTGGTGTGACACAATTTTAGCAGCACACCCAGTACTGAAAGTGTCTGATTAAGCTACAAGGCAGTTATGTGGAGGCAGAATTATCAATGGAGTTACTTGGAAAGCCATAAAAATGGTTTTGCAATCTGATGGGTAAGTGTATGCAAACACCCCAAACTCTGCAGGTAAATGAAAGACTAATCTTTAAACAGAATGTGGCCCAGCACAAATAAAGTTGTGCCATTTAAAACTCATCTCAGGAGAAAGCAAACTGCATTTTAGCTGAACAGAAGAGCTTTCAGTAGTACGAAAAAAAGGGGTGTTAAGGACATCTAGAAATAGTCACACAGGAATAAATAGAGAGGTGTTATAAAAAGGTCAGGACAAGTGCTGTAAACTGGTGAGTGATCTGAACACTATAGTAATAGTTCACCTTCTCCTCTAAAATGAGTGAGAGGACAAGGTAAACAGATGATGACAATGATGATCCAGACACCCCTTAAACTGAATGCTCCACACACCATAAGAGGCTCTGTCTCCAAAATGAGTCTTCCATCTGGGGGTGGAGAGGAAGCGCAGAACAGGTTTTCCCAGTAAAACTCGGTTAAAGACACAGAAGTAGCACAGCCCCCTCAGAGCTGTGACCTGGTATCGTGCACCACACAATTCTCACTGCTTCAATAATCACAGTTGTAGAACCAAGCAGAATCAGATTTTCCACAGAACTTGCTAAATACGACAGGATGCCACCTCTTATTTTCCATTAGATGAATCACCATGACAGTGAAGGTCTTGCTAACACCACCACCAGCAGATCAACTACTTACACTGGAAACATTCCTGCTCTCACATACAGTAAGAGATCACAAACTTCTGTTTAACAGAGAAATCTGTGAGGGTCTCCACTGAAATAAATGCAAGAAGGATTACAAGACAACATCAGCTTAGAATAATTTCACTTGGAAAACACCTCTAAGATCATCAAGTCCAACCAATGGAAAGCTTGTTCACTTTCCTTCTGCCTCAAATCTAAGCACAGTACTATGCTGCTGCCAAGCCTGAGTTTCCAGACATAGGTCAAGATTTAGATTTTTTGCTTTCCTGACACCACCACCCCACCCAACTTTCCTACCCCTTCCTGCCCTATTTACCAGCCTAGACAGCTTCAAGAAAACCAGAGCAGTTCTGCCTCCTGCTCTCTTCCCATTTATTCAGCCCCACGGAGAAGCCCCATTCTCGGGAGAACTCTCCTCCCCGGGCGGCCGAGCAACCACAGATCTGCCCGGGGACAGGAGCAGCCGCTCCCGCAGCGACCCGGCCGCAGGGCCGGCCCGACCCCGGTAGGGACCCGGACCCCCAGCCCCGCACGGGGATCCCCACCAGAGGGACAGACCCCACCACCCCAGCCCGCCCCAGCAAGGCCTAACTGGGCCCCTCAAGGCTGCAGCCTCACCACCCCTCCCCACGGGGCGCCCCCTCACACCAGCCCAAGGGAGCGGCCCAGCGCACAAAGGCCGCCCGACCAGAGAAGGGCAGGGAGACGGGTACCCACCTGGTCCGCGAAGTCCTCGGCCGTGCTCATGATGTCGTTCTGGCCCATGGCGGCGGGAAGGGGAAGGTGCTGCCGGCTGCTGCGCGCCTGGGGCCCGGGCTCTCTGGCTCAGGCGGCCGCGGGAAGGGCGGGCAGGCGGGAGGGAGGCAGCGCCGGGCCGCTCGGTGCTGCTGCCACGTAGGCCAGGCCTTAAAGGCGCCGCGCAGGCGGCAGCGCCGGCGCGGGCGGGACGGGGCGGGGCGGTGGCCGCGGGAGGGCGGGGCGGCCCCGCCCACCGGCGCTGCGCGCTTAAAGGGGCCGCAGCCCCCACTGGGGAAACGCCCCTGAGGGGTCTTGGGGGGGGTGGTGGTTTGCCTTTCCTATCAGTTTATGCCTGTGGGCTTATAACGATGGTTTTTTTGGTTTAAAAGTGTAGCCTGAGAGTGAAGGAAGCAGCCCGACTTTGTTGGGCTCCCACCACTAACGGCTGAAGGGCCTCATTTCTTGAGGGTCCTTCTGCACCCGCTGCCTGATTGAGAGCCCAGTCCCGCCATGGAGAAATACGAGGTGCTGCCTGGGGCCTGGCCCTGTGCGGCTGGAAGGGGATGGTTGTGGCATTTTGGGGGGAGTGGATGACCCTGGGGAGGGGCTTGTGGCTTAAGGATGAGGGTGTAGATATGGGACCGTGGGAGGGGATGCAGGTGGCCCCAAGGAGGGGCTGTGTGGCCCTGCAGAGGGTGTGAGCTGCTCTGAGGAAGTGGCCAACATGGGGGCTGGAGAACAGGAGCTGGGGGGAGGCCTTCTCGATGTCTACAGCTACCTGAAAGGAGGTTGTGGCTCAGAGGGGTTGGTCTCTTCTCTCCAGTAGCAAGTGATAGGATGAGAGGAAATGCCCTCAACTTGCACCATGGGAGGTTCAGATTGGATATCAGGAAAAAGTTCATTACAGAAAGGGCTGTTGGGCATTGGAACAGGCTGCCCAGGGAAATGGTGGAGTCACTGTACCTGAAGGGGTTTTAGAGGCGTTTAAATGAGGAACATGGTTTAGTGCTGGAGTTAGGTTATGGGTGGACTCAATGATCCTGAGGGTCTTTTCCAGACAAAATGATTCTGTGGTCCCAGTGAGGGATGTGCTGGGGTGCCAGTGGCCCTGGGGAGATGAGGGTGTTTTGCTGAGTAGGGGGGAAGTGCAGAGAAACATTTTAGAAGGGGAGGCTTGTGTGTCCCTGGAGTCGGGTGCATGTGGTCTGGTCGCTGGGAACTGGGTGTGTGTGCTGTGCGGAGTTTCTCAGGAGTTTGAAGGGGCTTTTCTGCCTTAAGTGCTCTACAACTTACAGCTGAGCAAGTGCCTGAGTGTCTCTCCTCTGCCCCACAGGTGCTGGAGCAGCTGCAGCCTGGGGCGCTGGGCACTATGCTGGTGGCTGAACTCAAAACAGAAATGGATGCAGAGAAGAAATATATAATAAAACAGGTGAGAAGATGGTTGCTAGGAAAGCAAGAGTCCATTGACATTGTTTGTTGTCTCCATGAGCCCTTCTGATAGTAACAAACAAACATAGTAAGGCAAGCTTGGCCATTGGGTCACAGTAGGCTTACCTCTCAGTATGCTGCTGGTTTGGAAACAGAATATTGAGGTTAGAAGTGGGAAAGGGGAGCAGCCTATTTAGATGTTTGTTCACCTGAGCTTGCTGCCACTTCGACAGTGCAGGAGGACTGGCTAGCTGTCACAGACTTGTTTAAAATGCTGTTTCTGGCCACCTCCCAGCAACAAGACTGCTCCAAATGTGAGATTGGAGCTATCATTGAAAACTTATGCTCGTTCATACATAATTTGCAGTTCTAGTCATCCTGACAAGATTATTCTGGCTTGGAGTTTGGCTGTCTCTCTGTTATGATCTTATCTTCTTTTTGGTGCAGGTTGAATGCATCGAAGAAAAGCAAGCAAATGAGGCCCTGAAGGAGGTATCAGTGTGGTTTTTCTTCACTACTTCATTTACAAAGACCAAAGTCTTGATAGAACAGAGCTTTTTATCTGTAAGGATTAACTAAGTAAATAGTCAAGATGCAAACAGGGTAAGGCTATCTGAGGGGTGTGCTCCCTGCCCTCTGCTTGAGCTCAGGCCAGGATTTTGTATTAATTGTTCCTCTATTTGAATATGTAGACTCAAATGGACAACTCTTCTCAGAGGATAGTCCTTTTTCAGGGTTTGTGTTTGCTTTGTGCCAAAGACAGAGTGGAGTTCATCCTTTTGGCCTTTAAGCTGAAGGAGAGCCTTGCTCTGTTTATAGTTTATTATTCATAAACTCAATTTGTAACTCTGCTAAGCAGAGTCTTACTGAAATATTTTTCCTTGACACCTCTACATACAAATATACAACAGAGCTTGCATATTTACAAGATTTGGTCGGACATGTGACATTAACAAGTCAAAAACTGGCTTAGGATATTATTTACAGTGCTGGTCAGTGGGAAGGACTGTGTAGCTATAGAAAGCTCTCTCTGTATTTTTTCTATACAGGCAAGAGATTTGCTAAAACTTCATCATTCAAACATCTGTGTTTACAAGGAATTGTTTGTGACTTGGGATAATGAGGTGAGAATGAAATAGGATTGGTTAAATTGGAATAGATGGTTAATGTTGTAGGTGTGTAAGCATTTTTGCAAGTTTACATTTAGGGTCATTGGTGTGAGATGCTACAGAAAAAGATTATTTGACTTGAAACAAACTTGCTTTATTAACTCCTAAATAAACATACTGTGAAGGAGTCCATCACATTTCAGTACTGCATACTGACTCACAGCTTCTGGTGTGAATCAGTGTGCAATATGGATTTGCATGCCTGCATAAAAACGCTTTACAGGACACCACAGGAAACTGAAAAGCTGAAAACCCTGAGTTTTTGCAGATTCTATGCTCAGGCAAAATTTTATGTATATCTTTGATATATTTGACTTGAATTGTCCCATATGGCTTCAGATAAGATGCTTGATAATGGTGTGGGGGTTTTTAATGCAAACAAAAACCAAAACAACAAATGTGCTGTATTTTTAATAAAAAATAGTAATTATTGTATCCTCTGTGAGAGATGAATCATCTCAGAACACCTTGGTAGTGGTGAACACCACACCCACCAGTTTGGCCAAGTGCTCAGTTTTATCTTTTTTACTGAACATGTTATTACCTGTGAACAATTAGACAATGCCGGTGTAATGTTGTGTTACAGATATCATCTCTGTTCCTTTGTCTGGTAATGGAGCACTCAGGCCAGGGAGATCTTTCTGCTGTAATCAAGGAAAAAAGGCACAAGTCAGAAAAAATAACAGACATGGTAAAAAGTACAGAAGAGGCACCTGGCTGAACTGACGGTGTCTCGCTGCTTTTATATTTCCTTCCTCTGTATTCCCTCTTAAAGTCCTCCCCAAAATCTCTGAACCACAGTGTTTTGCTGAAGGGTGGGCTGGGAATCCTCTTCCGAAAGATATTGGGAAGTTTTTCTGTTTGTTACACTTTTGCGTATATTCTGCTCAACAGGTGATAATGAGTTTCCTGGGACAGATGGTGGATGCTTTGTTTTATATACACACACAAAATATTTTCCACAGGTGAGTAGAAATCTCATGCTCTTTGTCTGACAGGTCACTTGTATATTTTAAAAACAAAGAAACCAAGCAGAACCCTCAAACAAAAAAAGACCCAAATCACTCCCCTGAAAAGACAAATAAACAAACCCAAACCTCCTGATGTGTAAAGATGCTGGGAATCTGTAGTTAAATATCATTAAACCCTAATTTCACACGCTGATGGGAAACCTTTGCCAAATCTTGGGAAACAGGAGAGGTGCCTGAGGACTGGAGGAAAGCAAATGTCACTCCAGTCTTCAAAAAGGGCAGGAAGGAGGACCCGGGTAACTATAGACCGGTCACCCTCATCTCCATCCCTGGGAAACTGATGGAACGACATCTCCTTGGGGCCATCTCAGGGATAAAAGGGTCATTGGGGCAGTCAACATGACTTCACCAAGGTGGCTTTCGAGGTCCCTTCCAATCCCTGACATTGTGTGATCCTGTGATTTGTGTTGCAGAAATCTCAAGCCATCAAACATACTTGTGACTGGTGAAGCATCCTTCATGCTTAGTGACTTCGGTACAGAAACACTTATGACAGATGAGATGAAATGGAAAATAAGAGTGGAAGAAAGTAGATATTTGGTTTACTTTTTTTTACTTTATTTTTTAAAGTTTCAGCTATGGTGGATATTTTTAGTTCTCAGAGAAAAATCAGCCAAAGAGGAAAAAATTATCTACTGTCCCACTTCTCCATATTGTACTGTTTGTCTTCTGAAGCATGAATAGGATATTCATAGGTGGCTGCCTGGAGCATTAATTGTGTTCACAATTGAAAACTATAATATGTCTGGGTCTCAGAACTCTGCAACAGATAGAGCTGGAGTCCTTTTTAGTTTAATACCTCTGCAGTAACATCTGAGAAAATGATTCATTAGTTGTAGTGTGTTTATTAGTCTTTAGTGGCATATTGCCAGTAAAAAATGTTTAATCTCTGCAGATTATCTCTAAATGATTTTTAGACATAAAACAATTGCTTGTGATTCATGGATGTGCAAGCAAAAACTGTGTGTAGTACAATGTCAGTGCCTTGACTGCGTGATTCTTATTTCACCAGGTTGCAAGTCTTGGATGGCTCCGGAAACATTTGGTTTTTCTTTTACTGAGAAATCTGACATCTGGTCTCTAGGTTGTATTCTACTCGTTATGATGAGCTGCTCTGTTCTGAATGTACGTAATAATGTTTCATTATAGATTTAAAATGTCCTGGGCCCACCAGGATGTCTTGGAGTATGTGGAAGCTCTTCTGATATTGTGTTCCTTACAGGAAGAAGAAACAATGTATTTTCTGCAGGATATCAGACAGGATACCAACCGTCTTGAGATGATTGTGATACCGCTGCAGGCTGAATATACCAGCTCTGCACCTTTATTTCCGATTTTATTTATGATGCTACAGATTGAGCCCAGCATGAGGCCCACAGCAAAGTGAGTTCTGGATGCTTTCCCTTTATTTTTTGTCCTGCGTCTCACCTCCCTTCTTGAAGATGAGAGCTTTAGCTGCTGTTTGAAAGAGGCTGAGTCGAGGTTGCTGATCTTAGTGCCTTGACAAATTGAGTTATTAAAGAAGTGAAAGATTTGGTGTTCATTCAGAAGCATGCATTCTGATAGGTGTGAGTCTCCCTCTTTTGAGGCGTTACATTATAAAATCATGTTATACGCAATTTTACAAACCGTTAAGTTGAAGCCCAAGCATGGCTTGCTCAATATGAGTTCTTTTTATAGCCATTTTGAAGTAAATTGTGTAAATTCTCTTGAAAAGAATCCAGTCTTCAAAGAAGTATTATTAGGTTTCTAAACCAAAATGAAACAAAGCCTGTCAATTTTTTTGCTGTAACTTACCAGTTCTAACTTATATTACCTGCTTTTGTCTTTTATAATTCTAGGGATCTCACCGATGATCCTTTTATTAGGGAATGCCTGACTGTTGCGGGTGCCTCTTCAGTAAAACTGAAAAAGTCTTTGCCTCCCAAAATAATAGATGTGTTCCTTGAGGCAAGAATTGAAGAAGTTCTAGGTAATAAGGAAAATCAGATTAATGTAATGATGATTTTCATAGGAAATAAAGCTCTGTGTGTTCCAGTCAGCGTGTGCTCTACCTGAAAATGAATTACTGGATGTTCATTTTACTTGAAATAAAACGGGATCCTTTTGAGGAAGGATCACAACACAGCCTTTTCTATAACCTCATAAGGTTACCAGCTGTACCTGCTGTGCGAGTTAAATGTGGTCGGAGATCATTCCTCAAAAAATTGGGGACCCCTGCTTTTGTTGTCTGCATTCTAATGTGTTTGCCGATTTATGCCACAAAGGATCTACTCCATTATTTTCCGCCTAAGGAAGGAAGATACATTATTCTGGTAGCCTTTTCAGATTAAGATTGTAGTTAAAGCTCTTATCCCTGCTCTGATTTAATATTCCAACAGGTGCCCAAAAATATATAATGGCAAACACATATTACAGAGATGAATCGTAACACTTTATAATATTTAGACGTTTGATGCATTAGGTGGAAAGTTTTTCTTTTCGACAATCACAGCTTGTGAATTCATGTAAATGAAAATAACATATCTTGCACAAAATAGAGAAAATGTGAGTGCTTTTTATAAGTGTTTGTATCAAATGATTAGAAGAATTTTCTTTGTGTAGAATTCATGCAGGCTTTCTGGGATATAGAAGAAGTGCAGGTTAAAGCCATTCAGCTCTTTGCCAGTTCTGTGAGAGATAAAAGTGGTAAGGCACTATTTTATCAGTTTTATTCTGCTCTTTCCTTACATTTTGAGATAACAGGAAGAAGAAAAATATTCTTATGACAATAAATGAGAATGAAATTGTTCTCTTCCTGTTTTGCCTTTTTGGAATGTACTGGAATAGGCCACTAGTTGATATGATTGTGTTGGTACTTGTTTTGTAGAAAAATGGGCACTGGAAAACACCAAAACTAAGTGGTATTTTAATTGGCGACTAAGGTGAATTGGCAAACTGACACTTGAGGAAGGTAAATTTGTATCAGTGTTGGGGCCACGTGGGGGTGATGCCTGGGGCTATAACACTGGGAGAGCAAAAGGAAACTGCATGTGTCTAGTTTCTGTGTCTAGTAACGGTGTGTGAGTGAAAACTTCATATTTTCCCTAGCATCTGCACATTTTTCAGGCTAATCTTTCAGATCACGACTAATATTTTTGAAGCACCATGTTAACTCAGTTATAAAATGTGTTGCTGTTTAATACTGGTATTGGCTTATTATGTTAAAACACAGGGCTGCTCATATCTGTAATCAGTAAGGAAAATAATCACTTGTTTGAAACTCGAACTCTTGTGTTTTGGAGCATCGATACCCACTGAGTGTTCTAAGCTGTGTAACTGAATGTTGTCTCAAATAATTTCTTTTCCCCACAGCCTGGACCTATCTGCTGAAGTTTACAGAACTGACCACTTTTGCCATGAAGACTCATGTAGATTCTCCCAAGTTACAAGCAGATGGCTGCAGTTTATTGCTTGAAATTCTTAGTCAAGGTACAGTTATGAGACTTCCAACTTATGCTGAGTAATACAGCATCTTTTGTAAAGTTAGATATAGTGGCTCAGGTTTGAAATGGGTTCAGTAATCTGTGACTCACTCACAGAGTCGAGTGGGTTGGAAAAGACCTCAGAGATCATCAAGTCCAACCCTTGGTCCAACTCCAGTCCATTGCAGGAGTATATTATGGGAGACAGTGTCAAAGGCTTTGCTGATGTCTAGATAGACCACATCTACAGCTTTAGGAGATAAATTGAACACAACAGAATAATAACTTTTGGATACGTTATGTGAAGAAAAGCTGCTAATTGAATGTTTTACTCATGCTAACAGCAGGAGATTCAGACTTGCAAGACACTGGAATCTTTGTTCTGTTAGAATGTTTTTTTGACAGCTCCAGAACAGGATGCGGTGATGGCCCTGATTGAAAACGTGGCCACCTCTCTGTTAGACACAGTGAGAAAACACTCGGAAAATGAAGAGTTGCTTTCATTGCTCTGTACGTTACTGATGATGATTTCAGCCAGTGGTGAGTCACCTTGTTCCTATTTTGGGAATATTCTTATGTTTCTGCTTTTATAGTCTAATCCAAGATATGATACAGAACTTGTGATTT
Source organism: Patagioenas fasciata (assembly GCF_037038585.1). Lineage (NCBI taxonomy): Eukaryota > Metazoa > Chordata > Aves > Columbiformes > Columbidae > Patagioenas > Patagioenas fasciata. Next base: position 8,376,289 of record NC_092539.1, read on the forward strand.
CACTGAGAGATGTGGATGCCTGTAGGTGTTAGTTTGATAGTGGTAACATTGATAATATTCACTAGATATTGGTAAGATAAGTCCTGTAAGTATAAGATCCACTGCTGAGGCTTTAGGGTCTTACAGAATTGTGTCTAGTGGAGTGATCCTGTATTTCATCTTGTTTTGGAAATAAGTATAAACTGTGCAAATAGTAGCGCTTGGGGAAAAAAAAGGCATAGAGCCTGGATTCTATTTTTAGCTGTGTCATGGCGAATTAGAAACCGTTCTACCTAATTTCTCCACTTTTTTTTTTTACTCCTGACATTGTAATTGCTAAATATTTATAGTATTTTTTTACTTGTTTTCAGTGTCGCTTCAATAGTCATCAGAAGGCTGTTTTTATAAATAGTTACAGAATAATTTAACAGCAAGGGGGTAATCTTAGAAATAAAAGGTACAAAGTGTCATGTACAAATAAACTTGCCATCTAAGCCCAAACTACTTTTCTGCAGGGTTTCCTAATTCTGAACCTGAGGTAGCTTTAATTGCAAAATTGCAGACATTTGAGAAATAGTAATTTATACTCTCTCAGTTCCTTTTCTGCTCTGTAAATTTCAGATCTGTAAGGAAAAAGGATGGTCAAAGGTCTGTTTGAAAGCATGTGCTAAAAACTGTACTTAGGTGCATCCTGTTAGAGAATTCAATCTGTTCTCTTGCTTTTTGTCCAGCTGATGGTATCACGTTACTGGTTCGTTATCACTGTTTAAATATGGTTAGTGGTGCTGTCTGGTGTGAGGACAGCAAGTGGGACAAAAATACCAGACTCTATAGGGTTCCTTTCACTGTGTTTTTCAGATGTTGCTGCAGAGAATCTAAGGAAAGCTGGAATAATCACAGACCTTCTGTCAATTTTGAGGGGTTTTCCTCACAATGCGAAGATCTGTTTCTCGTGCTGTGGAGTTCTCTGGAGCTTGGCAGTGGGTGGTAAGGAGAACGCAGTGAGTCTTGTGCCTCGACTCGTGTGACGTGGAGGCAGTGGGTGTTGTACCTAGTTGAGTTCAGACATTCCCGGTGCTGGAACTGGATCTTTCTTCTTTCTCCCATTCTGGAGAGATGTCTCCACATCACTGCTGGAATAACTTGAAGTGATCCACAGTTAAATGAGAACTAAAAACTAATGCAGACTTTTTAGCAACTCTTTTTGTGATAAGGTGTCAAAGTCAAATCTTAACTGTTTTTGCCAAAATATGACCATTTCTATGAGAAATTCTTGTGCAGGTGTGTGGTGTTCTAATCACCAAGGAAGGGTGAAAGCAGGGTGTGCACAGTTGCCCTTGGTGTGTTTTATTACCTCTGTGCAACAAACCACCCATTCAATTTATGTGATGAACTAAATATTCATCCTGCAGACCTTATTCTGTCGAAAAAGTGGTTATTTTTGGTTTCTTGCTGTGATCCCCATGTGTAATTCAAATGGCAAAGAAAACCAAGCTCCAGGAGAAGTTCAGCTTTCTGCAATATTACAATGTAAAATTTGATTGGGTTTTGTGCATTTTGGGTTCCTTCCCTCTGCTGTTGTTCATACTAAAATAACGATGCATTACTGCAATGCCACCACCCATCAAGATTTTACATACAATATGCTTATGATATTATTACTCAATTAAATAACTCTGCTCGATGCATTTCCTTTTTGTTACGGTCATCCAGAGAACAACACAGACCATGCATTGCTGAAAAGTGCTGTCCCCGTTATCTCTGCCGTCCTTCAAGAGCATCTCCAGAATGGACCAGTTACAGAGTTGGCCTGCTCGGCTCTGTGGGCATTGTCACTCCAAGGTGTGTGTTCCCAGCTTCCTTGTTCCTTGTGTGTGGGAAAGGTGTCTGTCTGTCAGTGGGAAATAGCGGCTGCTTGGTCTGAGCAGGCTCTGCAGATGGCAGCAGAGTTAGGAACTTGCATCCTCTCAACCAGTTTTCCATGTACTTGTGTTCTTACTCTCCCTAAGGAAGCTCTTTTTGATGAGCCACAGCAATGATATAACTGGATGACCCCTGGATCAGCTCATTATAAGGTATTATTTGGCCTTTTTACTGCAGTACAGGTTTTCACGTGTTTGCTTTGTAACTTTTATCACATAGTTTAAAAGTCATTTCAGAAACAAGAGGCAGAAACTGAAATGTTGCTGAGTGTGTTAAAGGCTTTTGAGTATATTGAAGTTTGGGATTTTGTGTTTTGTTTTTTTAAGGTTGCTTAACTGAAAATGAATATGAGTCCACAACAGCACTTCTGCTGGATGTGCTCAGGATGAACCTGGAAAGACCAGTGCTGGTGAAGAACACCTGCCTGGCATTAGCAAGCCTTCTGAGGCTATCTGGTAACATGCAGCAATTCTATTATGATTATTATTATTATTTGCAATTCAGCTCAGAAGTGGATATTTCTGTATTGTTCAGGAGTTTCTAGTAGGATTTGGATTGACATGTGCTCTCCTGCGTTTATCTTGCAGGACTGTGAGAGGAAATAGTGAAACTGGAGGTGTGATTTTAGTTTTTCTTTCCTTTCCCATGGCCCCAGTATGAATGTATGAGAAGTGTTAGATCAGTACAATTGGATCTATTAATAACTTGAGTGTTTTGTTACTTACTTCACAATGAAGTTGTTTCACTGTGTTAAAGTGAATGTGAAAACAGTAAACATGAAAATATCAGTTCTGCCATGTGTGACAGCATTGGTTGTGTATATGTTCTTCTGCTTGTTGCCCGAACTTGCTTCAAAATAGCTTTTGGGAAGACTGAAAATAACAGGCATACCTTCCTGGAAAAATGTTACACGTGTCCAGGGGACTGGAAAGCAGATAATGCTGGAGTGACCAACTAGCCCAGCAGTGTTTGTCTCCCTTTCAGAAATACCAGCTTTGAGATTTATAACGGATTCCAAAGGCAGTGGAATAAAGCTGATGAAAGATGCCTACCACCTTCACATAAATGATCCAGATGTGGTGGAAAACATCTGTATGCTGATTAATGAGATGGTTCAGTATGGTGAGATCATGGTCTTATTTGATGAATCTCTTAATCTGCCCCAAAAAATAGTAAAGAAAGCTAGCGGCAGCTGCTCAGGGATGTTAGTTGCTCTCAGGAAAAACCTAACTATGTATTTGTGAAAGGAGGATGAATTGGAACTGAGAGTTCATCCCTCTTGTTCTTGAATAATTATAAATGCCCCTCTGTTATAGGGATATAACTTCATCTTATCCTGCCTTCTGTTTGTGGATCTGTCCCCTCATTGCTGCTCTTTAGCTCCTGCTGATGCTATTGTAACTGTATATTGTCCTTTTCATTTACAGAAGACGTGGTGCTGGATATGCTGTCCCAGAAAACCGAAGAACTGCTGTCTGAAATAAAAAGGCGGTTTCCATCCAGTACGGTATGTAGAAGCCACTGTCATAATATAGGGTAGATGCTTAATATCTTATTTCTGGTTATGAATTTTATCATTCTCAAATAGCTGCAATTACACAGTGCAGAAATTTACAGAATTATGTGTATATGGGGTGAAGAATGAGTTTGTAAGAATATTTCTAACTACTGAAAGCAAGTAGTTGGAAGTCACAGAATCACAGAATGTCAGGGATTGGAAGGGACCTCAAAAGCTCATCCAGTGCAATCCCCCCGCCGGAGCAGGAACACCCAGCTGAGGTTCCACAGGAAGGTGTCCAGGTGGGTTTTGGATGTCTCCAGAGTAGGAGACTCCACACCCGCCCTGGGCAGCCTGGGCCAGGCTCTGGAATCCTCACTGAGAAGAAGTTTCTTCTCAAATTTAAGTGGAACCTCTTGTGTTCCAGTTTGAACCCATTACCCCTGGTCCTATCATTGGTTGTCACCAAGAAGAGCCTGGCTCCATCCTCCTGACACTCACCCTTTAGATATCTGTGAACATTAATGAGGTCACCCCTCAGTCTCCTCTTCTCCAGCTCCAGAGCCCCAGCTGCCTCAGCCTTTCCTCACATGGGAGATGCTCCACTCCCTTCAGCATCTTGGTGGCTGCGCTGGACTCTCTCCAGCAGTTCCCTGTCCTTCTGGAACTGAGGGGCCACAACTGGACACAATATTCCAGGTGTGGTCTCCCCAGGGCAGAGCAGAGGGGCAGGAGAACCTCTCTGACCTACTGACCACCCCCCTTCTAATCCAGCCCAGGATGCCATTGGCCTTCCTGGCCACAAGGGCCCAGTGCTGGCTCATGGTCACCCTGCTGTCCCCAGGACCCCCAGGTCCCTTTCCCCTTAAGTCTTTTTTCTTAATAGTATCTTTAACCAGACCCCATACAAAGACAAAACCAACAAAAGAAACCCTTGGGACAATTTGTCTGCAGGTTTAACTTAGAGTAAATTCCAACAAGTAGTCATACCGAAAAAAGGTAAGTATTGAAACACCAGAAACAGTAAAGTTATTCGAGCTAATATTTCCTTTTGCAATGGCTTGCTGTCGTCAAACCAGTAATGACATGTTTGTACATCAAGCAAATAAAACTGTTTGGTCTTATAACTTTCCTCTTAGTTACATGCAGACTTGTTCTCCAGTGTCTCCTGCAGACATTGCCTGCAGCAGTTTAATGAATGCTGCAGCTATGAGGTAGTGCAGAAAAAAAGAATCACAAAAGAGAAGAAAGCTCCCTCTTCTGTTGTAAATGTAATTTGATGTTCCCCCTTCTGTTGTAAATGTAATTCCTTGTTCCCTGAGTCCCCTGTTGACAGCACAGTAAAGGCCAGAACACTCGTTCTTGCAATACAGTGTAAATCTCTAAAACCCTTTTCTGGTATTGATTTCCCTTCCAGTATCCATTTAGATTATTTAAATCAGAACATTAGTATTTGGTCTGTTAATTATGGTTGCTTTGGATTTTGCAGTATCAGACCCCACATGTGCTTTAAACATCACTCACTTGAAAGGCCTATGTTAGACACAGTGCTTTTATTAATAAAGGAATGTAAAAATAAGTGAAGCAACAAGGTAATCTTGTATTTTACAACTCTTACATTTCTCTCCAGGAGATAATAACCCTTGTGGATGCAATGCTTTTGAAACTGCAGAAATAAGAGAGAAACTTTCTGTATAAGAACAAGACTCGTACACTTCTGGTTCCGATATAAAAGCTTGGATCCTTCAGAAATATTTTAAAGTATTTTTCTCATGAGAAAGATTAATATTAGGCCATTAATAATACATAACCAGTTATATCCTGTTGATCTAGGTACACAACCGTGAGACTGACAGAAATCAACAATTTGCCTTACTTTGTAGACTTCAAAATATTTCAAATAAAGATCTTTAGTTTTGTGAATTTCAGCCAAGTGATGAGTTTCTTCCTTCCTTTATCCTAATTTAGAAACACATTTTAAACTTACTCAGTGTATATTTTCTGCAGAAATTGAACTGATGAAGTACTTGACAGAAGCAGGACTACAGGTATTGTTTACACACAGTAGTAGGCATTAGGTGTAGGTGCCACAGGGATGGCAGCACTTGGTTATCATGTCAGGAACTATCGTCCTTTGACTTCCATGAAGTACCTGCTGTCAGTTCTGAGTTCTCTCTAAATTTGCCCTTGAATGTGACATGAAACCAGCAAATGCTGCACATAGAAACACAGTGTAGAATCACTCAATTTTTACTATTTTTGTTGTTAGATTTGTTCTTAACAGCAGCTTCCCATGTCTTTTTCTCCAAGGTGTACAGTCTCATAGCTGCTTGTGCATCCTGAATCTGAAAGAGAACAGAAGAAACAGGAGGCTTAATGAAACAGAGCTGACATGGTTTAAGAACACTACTGTTAAAAAAGCAGCTAGATCTTCCATCATTATAATGTCTTTTCAATTAGCACTTCATAATCACTTTCTAGGTGTAGGTTCTTTAGAGTGACTAGCAGAAGGGATGAAAATATTCAGACTGTGTCTCACCACAAGGCTATGCACTTCTCTTTCTGATTGCGACTTGGAAAGCTCTAATGAAAAAATACCCTTGATACAGTATCTTGGAGGTATCCAGACAATTCTCCCTGCTTTTCCCTTCATTCCTGTTATATCCTCCTGTCCACTGAAAGGAAGGAGCTGTTGAGATTCACGTGTAGGCTCGCACACTATTTTATCCAGCCCACCAGAACACTGCTTTTAAGGTAAGCAGGCAATACTTGAGAATTGTTTTTTTTCCTCAGGGATCTTAAAACAACAATTAATATTTAAACAAAATACAGCTGACATGTTCAAAAGGAGTTTCTGAATATAAGGGAATAATCCAAGTGTATGAGACATGGTAAGTAACCTTAGACAGCAATCTTACTGCATGCTGGTGTCCACGCAGAGCTCAGTAACTTTCACGGAGAGGTGAGAATGAAGGCACAGTATTCTGGATTGAACCTGGATCCTACAGCTAATGTGTTCATCTACCCCAAAATGTGTGTTCTGGTGAGATACGCACCGAACAGTGCTCCGCCGTCTGCACTTGAATGTTCAACAGTCTCTCGCAGAGCAGTTTCAGTGATGGCCGTGCACACTAGAAATAGAAAAAATAGCATTGTTGTGTCTTATGCTATTTGAAAGGTGTATTTATAGAAAAGATAAACTAGTTTGAGTGTATTCCTTGTTAAAGTATAGTGCATCTCAGCTTCTACTGATGAGCTGTCAAGAATAACTCGTGAATTAAGAGATTTACACATGCACTGCTGAGAGGATTTTATATTTATTACCATAACCCTAAGATTTATGTTTGGGATGCCCTGTTGTGAAAAAACATGAGCATATAGTTATGAAACTTACAATATCTCCCTATGATCTGAACCTTTACTCCTGCAGTCTAGGCAGGAACTTGAAGCCATCTATATTTCATATATCCCTATGGAAATGATACCATTTAGAACATCACAAAGCCTTACTGTAAGTAGAACTTACTGTAAGCAGAACTGTACCATCTTATTTTGCTACCCAGAAAGTCATTATGAAGACCATGCGAGTGCTAAAGAATGGGAGAGCCACAGAATTTTGTGTGCAGGTATTATTGGTAATGTTTGTACTGAACTAAGTAACTTATTGATACGTTTCAAAGACTAAGGTGTTTAAAAGATGCATATATGAGGTTCCTGGGGACATGGCTTAGTGCCAGTATTAGGTTAAGGGTTAGACTTGATCTTGAGGGTCTTTTGCAACCAAAATGATCCTATGATTCTAAGCATTCACCTAGACTAAGCTTTTCAAATGACAAAAAGCAGACATCCCTGTTTTGGGGAGGAAAGAAAGAACAGGGTCAGAAAGAATAGGGGCAAGTAGGAGTGAGTGAGCAGCTCAAGAGTCAGTTCTGAGGTTCACCTTCCCAGCGGCTTCTTACCTTGACTCTCTGTTTGAAAGGCTTGTATTTTTGTGTGTCACGTATTTTCTTCTTAGGATGATCAAGAAATAGAACCTAGAAGAAATAACATTTCCAGTCCAAAGCGTGCTGTTGCATAGAAACTTATAGAGCTGAATGTACAGCTTCCTGCTCTTCCCTTCTATCCAGTGTGAGAGAGAGTTCAAAACCGTGAATGGACAAGATCAAGATCATCCAGCCACGAGCTGGATTTGAGAACCACAGTTCTACTTAGCACAAGAAACAGAAATAATCTGGAAGCACCACCTGTAGAGGTTGCCTGCAGTGCAAGTATAGCAGGATGTGAGATACCCGTCTCTGGTGATGATGTCCAGACTGCTGAGCTGGTTTATCATCATTCTGTTTCTTTCCTGGCTCTTTAATTTAGTAAACAGATCAGTGCCTTTAGCAACAGTGCCTGGGAGTGGAAGAACTTCAGTGGGCAAGTGACTAGGGCTACACTTGGTGCAGCAAGAAATGACAAGGAACTGAGGTAACAAAGCCGTAGTTTCTAGGAGCTCAGGTGTGTTCATCTGAGCCAGAAAGATGTATTAGAAATTCAATCTTAAGTTTTTGGAACCTTGTCTTCAAAATAACAAATCTGCAGCCACGTACCTTTAGATCATTGCGTAAAGCATGTCCAACTAAAATCCTTCCCTTCAAGATGTCAGCGACCTCCTTCTGAACTGTTTTAAAATCTTCACCTAAAAACACCACACAAGGAAACACTTTGCATTAGATGCATTGGACAGCTAAACAAGCCACAGTTAAAACAGTGCAGCTTTTTTGAGAAGGCAGTTGTATCCTTGAGATTGTACTTATCCAAGCTCAGCCAACAAGGCTTCTGCCCTCGCCTGTTAAATCCTCCCTCCCTAAAGGACATTTCTGGGGAAAAAGCTCCTACCTGTATTTATATTCTCGGGGCGTATGCCACTAACAGCTGTTCTGTAATCGGTCACCTCTTCTGTAGGCTTGACATACTTGTCATAAACGCACTTTCCAAACTGGTTCACGATGGACACGCGAGCCACGATGCTCTCTTCACCCTTGGGCCCCACTCCCACCATCTCGCAGTCCATGGCCACGGCTCGTGTCAGCCTAGAGACCAAGGACAGCTTGGTGACACCTTTTACAGGGACAATCTCCATGGCTCCGCTGGGAAATGTCACTCACCCTTCAGAAGCCGCTTCTTTAACCAGCACCTTCTCCACAGACTCTTTGGATTTGGTTTCAAGTTCCAGATTTCTTCTAGCGATTTTTGCTGCTTCAGGTCCTATTGCTGCTTCAATATCTTTTGGATCAACATCATCGAACCAGATTTCGGGCCTGGTAAGTACAGATTTAATTACATTTAACGGTCTTAAAGCAGTTTTGCATCTTTGAAGTGTAGGAAAAGCATATTTATTTTTTACATCAAGACATGAGCTCTGTGAAAATCAGTTCAGTTCTGTCACCTATGCAGGTTCATTGCTATATCTGAGGAGCAGGACAGCACGCAGCTTATTTATCCCAAAACTTAGTGTGGAATAGTGCAACTGCTCTGTGCTCCTTATGTACACCTCCCAAAATAGGTATTGTGTGATGCCTGAAGTACTCACTCTTTGGGTTGCTGCTCTGTCTGTTCTTCAGCTTTCCTCCTCTTATGCTTTATATCATCTTTCTCCTTTAAAATATTGCTATTTTTCTTCTTTTCTTTGCAGCCTTTCCCATCACTTTTGGTGCCATTTAAAGTCTTGTCTGTTGCACCTCTCTTGGATTTTGGCTCAGCCAAAGGAGGAGCACCTTTAGCAGAACCACTGTCCGTTTGCTTTGCGGGTTTGGCCTTTCCCGCTTTCCCATTGATAGCTGGAACCTCTGGGCCATTTCCAGCTGGGAGCGGATGCTTCTTTTTGGTGGATGTTTGACACGTAGAGAGGGTCTCGTTGGAGCTATTTGCCTTTTGTTTCAGTAGCTAAAATGACCAAAAAAAAGGATGATTCCCCTTCATTTCTGACCCCACCATCCTTCCCAAGGTCTCTTGGTCAAGTGGCCCCAGACTCTTGCTGGTTCTAGAATTACCTGCAACGGGTAATTCCCTGCTTTTATTGACCCAAATATTGTTGTTTTTTAATTACTCCACACAACGTGTGCCTGTGTTCATGGAAACCCAGCGTGGCCCTGGCCCTCCCCGGGCGGTTTCCCCTGCCCAGCCCCGGGGTGGCTCCGTCTCCCCGCAGTGAACCCCCCGGTTCCCCTCACCTCCTGCAGCGCCTTCCAGTTGGCGGAGAACTCCTGGGCGCTGCGGGGCGGCGCTGCCGCCATGGCGGGGCCTTTCGGGGCGGCCGCCGCTTCCCCGGGGCCGCGCTCCACCTTTCTCCTCCTCCTCCTCCTCCTGCGGGCCCCGGCGCTCGGCCCCGGCTCCTCGGGGCTTCGCTTCGCCATCCGGCCCGGCCGCGCCGCGGGGGAGGCGGTTACCGAGCGGGCCGGGCTTGCCGAGCGGGGGTTCCCGCTGCACCGGCCCGCCCGGGAACGGACACCCGCGCTTGGGTTCCGGCTGCGGGACCCGCCCTGGGGGAGCCCGGGGGTGCGTGTGGGTTCACCCCAGGGCCACAGCCGAGGTGTGGGGGCTGTGAGGCTGCACAGCACGAAGCCGCTTTTCCCCTGTAAATCGGCCCTTGTCTGTCTTGATAAGAGGAACAAAAATCTTGTGGAAACCCCTAAGCTAAGACTGAGCCTAATATAGCAAGACCAGGCTTAATGTAACAGAAACCTGACACAGAAGCAATAGCTCCGCAGAGACCGGACACGAGGCTTGCGAGCTGGGAAAGTGGAATATTCTACTAAATGAAGAAATGATGACTTTTGCTGAGTAGCAGCACAAAATGACACCATGTGTGCTCGAGAGATCAGGTCAGGGAGCCGACACTGGGGGGGACCAGGCTGCAAACACCCCCGGGGACCACTAGAGCCCCCTGATGCAGACTCCTGAATGCCAAAGAAAGGCTTCCGGCAAAGGGAGGGGTTATGTAAATAGTTTATGTTTAACGCATTCACTAAGCGGTAGAAACGAATGAATATGCAACAGGCGCCTGTAATAAACACCGAGAGGCGCGAATCACGCGCACGCTGGATTAGAGGGCGATCCTGTAATCAAAGTGCTGCCTTTTAACACTTTCCAAACAGCGCTAAAGAGTCTTTTTGCCGGCTCGTCGGTATCAGTCTGGCTCCACGCTCGCTATCGCCGCGCTCTTTGGCTGCAGCGAAGCTGCAAACGTTGCGCAAACCCTCCCTCCCTCCAGCTGTTCCTGTAAAGCCTCCGGCTGCAGGACATTCCCCCGGCTGCCCCTCTCCCAGAGCCTCAGCTCCCCTGTTTGCTCAGACCCCTTCCGCTCCACGTGATGCTTCGGGCCAAAACTCGGCTTAATCACCCCTGGGCCGGCGCTGAGTCCGCAGCGCTGGTTGCGACTCCTCCAGCATGATCGTCAGCTTGACGCTCCGGGCGCTCATGATGCTCCCCTTGGGGTTCTGCTGGCCGTCGGCTTTCCAAGAGGTGAGTTTGACCTCCAGAAAACGCAGTTTCCAGGAAGACTTTTTTAATTTCTAGGAAAAAAAGAGAAGAGACGACACAACGTGTTCTAAGCCAGACTCCATCCAGCCTCACTAATCAAGAAGATAAAGCTGTTTCCTCTGGGTGGCTGTTGTGCAGCCCATGCTTAGTGCAAAATAAAGCCATGAGAACTTGGCGTCGGTACTTGTTGAGTTGTTCGCTGGCGTTCCTTCCAGGTTAGGTTCAGTTAACTGATGGTCTTGTATCCATTTGTTTTTCTTAAAAAAATGTGAGGCTATTCTTCTTCTTGCAGAAATTTCTCGGCGCTTTGGATGCAGAAGATGTTTTCTCTTATTTTGGAACCAGCTCAGTGTCTGATGGTACGCAGGGCTCCTTCCTGGGTCTTGGAACACGTCTGTCAGTTTATTTCTAATCCTGTACATTTGATAATACTAAGAACGCTTATTAATGAACCCCGATCCGACAAGCATTTAGCATTTCTGACTCGCATTACTCAGTGAGGCAATCCGTGTTTCAGTATGAAAGCGGTTGAAGAACTGGGTCAGTATTTAACATCTGTTGAAGGAGATACGATAGATCTTTTTGCACATTTCTCCCACGGTCCTTGTTCTCCGTACTGGTATTTTTCTATGGAATTAACAGAACCAGGTCTTCTGAGTGGGCAGCTTTGGACTAAGAATAGCTTTAAATGCACTTGATAATTCTTTTTTTTTTTAAAAATAAACACATGGAGAGACTGATATTCTGGGTCTGGATTGATGGTAGTTTAGAATAAAGGTACATTTTAAATTCTCAAATCCTTAAAGCAAGGATGTTGTCTACTTGTGAGCTCACCTAGTGCTCATCCCTGTCTGGATTATGATAATGCTCAGTCAGTAATACTGAACATCTGAGGAAGTAAGACTGTGTCAGCCTTTGTTAAATGAACCATTCTCCTTATCGAGAGAGCAAAAACACCAATAAATCAGGAGCCAGTTTCAGAGCTGTTGTCTGTTCCCAATCAGATTATCCTCACTTTGGAACATATGAGAGTATAGAAGTTCTTTGACTGTTGTCATGATGACCCCCGAAAGGCCACAGTTCTCATTTAGAGAGTTTTTTTTTTTCCTAGGAAGATGGATCACTACATTTGTTTTCTGTGTATCATCATTCCTCTTCACTGTTCCTCTTGTTCTGATCTGGTTTCATTTCTTTCAGTACCTGAGTTTGTTGTTGCTGAGCCAACTTGCCCTTGTAAAGAAGAGCAGAATGGGCTCATGTCCTGTCGGGTCCAACATTGCTCCATCGAGGCCTGGGGAGAACTCTACGCCTTTGAATTTCTCGAGGACCATGCCCTCCTTTCCTCTTCCTTTGTGAGCAAGCAAGTGGTGAACTCTTCCTTTGGCTTACTGAAGCGATTGTCGGGCAACTGCTTTGCAGGTGGAAATTCTCTGCAGCCTCCTGGGGCGAAGTGTAGAGTCACGTACTGCGAAGGGCAGCTGGTGAGTATGTGCTGAACTCATTCTCACAAGCGTTTCCAGCCTTTGTGTGTTTGCAGCTTGATGCACCAAACATGTGTGAACCATTCATTTAATAAATCTGAGCAGTACAAAGGAGGAACAGGAAGGATATGGCACGCAGTTCTCCACTGGTAGTAAATGTCTTTGGAGTAACTCAGAGATGGCATTTCCTCTCCTTTAGCAAGGAGTCGTCATTGCAGATGAGGAAAAGGTTCATATCAGGCCTGTCAGAAGCAAAGATTTGGCCCTGCTGAAGGACCTTGGCTTCTCCAGACCCCACATTCTCTTCAGAAGTGCCACAAGAGAGGAAAATACAGCAAGAGGTAACGTACGTGGAGAGGACACCCTGCTCGTTCTGCTTGGGAAAGCGTCTGCTGGTAGTGGGGTTGGTTGAATGAGCTCAAAGGAAAAATCTGCACCTACAAATATATGAACATACTTGATAGATGTTTCTCACCTCACTGAGGTGTAACTAGTGTGTTTTCATTTAGGCATTTGTTCTTTCGTTAGCATAAGTGTGTTATTAAGGATGCTGCCAAGGGAAAGAAACCAACAGAAGTGGGAAACTTGAGCAAGCAACAGGAGGGGTGGTCTTCCAGCTGGTTATTCTAGTTCTTCAGGATCTGTAGGGAGTGGATCTGTAGGACTTTTAATGTTGTCTTGCATTTTAATCTCCCCACGTCCGTTTGTGCTGCTCAGCAGGGCGGTTTCCTTCTCGCCTGCAGAAGAGGGCTGAGGGAGCTGTCAAACATCTGGAGCTGATGGTCGTAGCAGGTCCAGATGTTTACTTGTACCACAAAGAGGACACGGAGCGATACATTCTTGCCAACCTGAACATTGTGAGTAGCTTTCTGTTTGGACTGTTGTCCCGGTGTCAGAGCTCATGGTGTCACAAGCAGAGGTACCTCTGTGGGGGCATTTTTTGAGGTGGCTGTGGTTACCTGCTCCCCATACGGAGCTCATGTGCAGGGTGTTCCTCACTGCTTCTCTTGGCACTGCATGGCAAACTGTGCCTTGTACAAGGAAAACTGAATCTTAGAAGCTCTTGGGTTGTAGTTTAAAGCCCATGTAGAAAATATATATCTTCATTTTATTACTAATATTGTTGCATGTCAGATGCAGTAGCAAAAGTTTTATCACCAGAGCCTTATCCGGTCCCTGGTGCTTTCAGTGAGATCGAGCAAGATCCACTCAATTAATCTTACATTTCACATTTCAACATTTTATTTCTGTTACGTAATTTCTCTAAATGTCTCCCTTTGCTATTGTTAAGCATTTGTTTATGCATTTTCTCTGTGTGTGTGTTGCAAAAAGGTGTTTAGCATTCGCTCTCCTACCCCATGAAACTGTTTTCCCTGCAGGTTCTTCTCTTTGCTTCGGAATATCTGACAAGTCTAACAACAGTTCTCATCTGTTGACAGATTTATTTACATTTGTAGTGCATACTTTAATGTTGTGCTTCCCCATGACTTTATAATTGCCCCTTATGGTTACCAGGTGTGTTTAGTTTGTAGTGAACGCAGCCCAGTTTTTGGGAACAGGCAGTGGGAGTCACTGCGGTGCTGTCTTTACCCAATCCTTTCTGTCTCTTAACAGGGGGCAGAGCTGCTGAGAGACGCCTCGCTGGGTGCTCATTTCAGGGTTCACCTTATGCAAATGCTTGTTTTGAGAGAACCAGAGGTAAGCAGGGAGGACTACGTTCAAGTGTTGCCCATGGGGTTGCTAGAAGCTGGATGAAAGGTGCCACCATGTGCCTTTGCTCTAGACAGAGGTGAACATCACCACAAACATCACCTCCTCGCTGATCAGCGTTTGTGAGTGGAGCAAGAAGGTCAATCCCCAAAACGACTCTGACCCCCAGCACGCTGACATTGTCCTCTACATCACCAGGTACTGAGGGTCCCCTGCCCTGGGAGGGGATGGGGACAGTGCTGATGGTGCCCTGGTGAACACAGTGATTTACACCAGCTCTTCCAGCAGCATCACAGGATCTTTGGAAGCAGGTTGATGCTCCTGTTTGGGGTTGATCTCCTGCCCTGGTGTGATGCAGTGGGTCAGAAGTGCTGTGTCTTCAGTTGCTGAAGGAACTGGAATATTCCCCAAGCACTGACCAGCCAGCCAGAGCACCACAGCCAAACCCACCGCAGCTTTTTGTGGGCAGAAACGTCGAACAGTAACTGGAAGTGAAAACCCACTGGTGTTTTCTGTGGGAGATTTCTAGTGCTGCTCTGACTCAGATATTTTGTCTGACTTTCAGTCTCCTTGCTCTAAATTGCCTTGGCTAAATTTGTTGAGGATGAACTTTTCTGGAGTGTAATGGCTTTGTTTTGGGGCTCTTTCCTCAAAGAGATGATGATACTGCTCTGCGAACAGGGTTAGGTCATTTTATTCTGTTCTGCTTGTCTTGGCTCATGGGGACTTTTTAATGAAGAATCACCACAAATTTTGAGCAGTGGATGTTCGTGGGACCCTGCTGCTATGATCTTGCCCCAGGGAGCTCCGTGTGTCAAAAGCAATGTTAGGTAGCTGGCAAAGTTAGATCAGAAAGTTGCCAATAAATTCAGTTGAATGTCTAGACCTGACTTTATTGGCTGCAGTGGTTCTTCGCTCTTTCCTCTGTATCTGTCTCCCTTTAGGTTTGACTTGGAGTTGCCTGATGGGAACAAGGAGCTACGTGGAGTAACTCAGTTAGGGGGAGTCTGCTCCTCCTTCTGGAGCTGTGTTATTACCCAGGACACCGGCTTTGACCTTGGAATCACCATAGCCCACGAGATTGGGCACAGGTCAGCAGGAAAGCCCCAGAGCAGCCCAGTATGTTTTATATGGGTAAAAACATTCCCCAGTTTACAGGATTCAGAAGAAGGAAAAGGATCTCTTGGCATAACAGGGGGTTTCCTATAGATTACTCCAAACTTTTGGAAAGAATTCCTTGCCGTTCTTATATTCCTGTATACTCTGTGATAATTAGAAACTGTGAAGAGGAGAGAAAACCTTTGTGACAGCAGTAGAAGGAAAGGCTGCAGAGAGAGCTCAGCCCTTGCTCTGAGAGGCTCTGAGGGAACCCAGCCTCGGGGTTTCTTCTCCTCAGGGCACTGTGCTGCTTCTCTTACAGTCTGGGGATCCCCCACGATGGTGAGGGGAACCGGTGCAGCAGCAGCGGACACATCATGGGGTCAGCAGGGAACCACAACAGCATCGACCTCACCTGGTCGCAGTGCAGCCGGGAGGAGTTCCTGGCCTTTGTCAGGTAAGGGAATGGGCCAGGTCTGTGTGCCCCTGCGGGAGCGTTTCCCTGTGCTGGGAGCTTGGGAGAGGGCAGGGAATGACAAGGAATAAATTAGGATGACAAGGAAAATGAGGAGCTGTTATGTATTTCTTATCACTTGTGTCTGTTGCTGAGGTTAAACCCAGTTTTTGCATCAAGTATCTGGAAATGACTTTGGTTAGTGACTAACGTGCCTGGGCTGCATTGAACTTCTCAGACACTAGCTCAGCCTGGGAGTTTTATTTAAAATGTTGGAGCATCTAGGTTTAAACAAGCATTGCGGGCTGTGAGCTGGCTGGGTGAAGAGCAGGAATGGGTTTCTGTTATAAATTCAGCAGCAGGGAACTGCAAGAATCTCCAGGCAGCTGCTGCAACTAAATCCATCACAGCCCACAGTAAGCATGTGTTGTCTGGGAAAGCAACAGCCAACTCCCTAAATGAAACTCAGCACAAGTTTGCAAACATGTCGTTGTCCTTACTGCCCACAGCTGGGAAAGTGATATTTCTTATGTTTCTATCAGCACAGGCCAAACAAACTGCTTAAATGACCTGCCGGACATGGACGGCAGCATCCCTGGATGGAAGCCTGGGTTGTACTACGGAGCAGATGAGCAGTGTAAAATAGCCTTTGGGAGCGTTGCCACAGCGTGCACCTTTGCTGACAGCAATGTTGTAGGTAGAAGGTTTGTCTGGCTTGCTAGGGGCAGCAGGGAAATGTTCTGGCACCAAGATTCAGGAAAAGGGAGCTGGGGGCGTATTATAAAGAGATGGAAGGTGCTTTCCTGGCACAGACTTCTTGGCAAAGAACAAACCTTCGAAGGCTTTTAAAAATGCTTCCATCACCTTTTAAGGTTTGCACAGTACCCAAAGACCTCTGTCCAAACTGGGGCCTGGCGGTGCTGGGTGCACCTACTCGAGGTCCTGTCTTAGGGAGCTGTAGTTTATTGGATTCCTTCAGCTAATAGTGGGAGAAACAGAGTCTTGTTTGCATCGTTGGGTACCTGTGAGGAAACCAAACATCTGTGACATGCACCATTTAGATTGAGCGGCTTTTGGGACTGCTGTGTTGATGAGCCCAAGTGATTCCCTGTACTCCCTGATTTTCTTGTCACACCAGGACATATGTGAAGTTCTCTCATGCCATGTACAACCGGGAGACGAATCCAGCTGTACTCGGCTTCTTGTTCCCCTCTTGGATGGTACTGAGTGTGGAATCAATAAGGTAAGGAGGCTGCTGATCTGATGATCAGCAGTGGGTGTGGGTGCTGTGGAGCTCACTGGACAGCAAGACATCGTCGGTGGCCGGAGGGGACTCCCCGTCCCTCAGCCAGGGACTCCAGTTCACAAACTGGTACCAGCTGATCTTGCTGTTTCCACCTTGTCTGCATCTCTGGAGTTAGTTTGCAGATCTATAGCCTGATATCTGAGCTCTCCTCCAAGGCTTGGCTTTCCATCTGAGATGACCTATCAACTCTTTGTTTTAACCCCAGCCTCACGTTAGACCATTATTAGGAAGGGGACTATTCTAGGCTTTTGTGGGAAGCTACCTCATTCATCTTGGGATTCTTTGTTACAGTCTGGCCTGCAAAAACATGGGGACTTGTGCCGCCCTTGTAGATCCCAACCCTGCTGGGTTTACTCTGGTTCCTGCTGACAGTTTTCTATGTTCTTGGTCTTAGTGGTGCTTCAAGGGCCAGTGCAGCTCTCTGGAAGAACTGAACCCCATGGCTGTGGTCCATGGGCAGTGGTCGGTCTGGAGCCCCTTCTCCTCCTGCTCCCGCAGCTGCGGAGGTGGAGTTGTGCTGCGGCAGCGGTTCTGCAACAACCCCAGGTGAGAGCTGGGGAGTTTGCGGTGCCTCGTGGCTGATTCAGGGCCGTGGGGGCTGAGTCGTGCTCTTTGCTTGGGACAAACCTGCCGCTGAGTTCTTCTCTTTTCCTGTCATCTCCAGGCCTGCTTTTGGGGGGCAGGAATGCCGTGGCGCCAGCATCCAGGTGGAGATGTGCAATACTCAGGTAGTGGAGCTCATCACATCTTCTGAGCTTGTTTTCTTACCGCTGTTCAGCCCCTGGAGAGCAGTGTGGTTTGGGACCACGCTTCTCACAGCTGACTACTCTGGGAAGGAGGACTGAAGATGTGGTGTGCAGCCTCCATCTGTGTGACAACAGGAGAGGTGTTTGTCCCGCTGTGTCTGAAGACAGCAGGATTATTTAATCGCATTGTTCATGTGTAATGAAGCATTTTCTCTATGCCTTCACAACAGGACAGACACTGAGAAAATAGTGATGCACTTAATGATAGTTTTCTTCAGAGGAACATTCTGATATTGTGCCTATTTTCCTTAGCCATTTATTTTGTATAAATAGCAAAGATATCAGCTTCCAAACACAATTCTCTGCGTATCCCGCAGCCTTCCTTTAAATTGGTTTTCTCTATTCAGAGTTGTTTTGGTGTTTTACTTATCAGCCACCATTTTCTGCCTTTAGCTAGTGGGTAAAATGCTTTTGGGATTCTGTGCTCAGTAACTGCCTTTCGTTACCCGTACGATTGTCTCTGGGATATAGGCCTGTTCAGTGACCCAGCAGGACTTTATGGCTGAACAATGTGCAGCAACAAATCTAAAGCCACTGTATCTCACTGGAGAAGCACCATCCTTTTATAACTGGACTTCTGCTGTTGGCTTTGCCAAAGGTAAGGACGGGCTGAGAAACCGTGGTTTCCCTGTGAAAATGGACCTGTCTGCACTTCGACGCCAAAAAGCTATTTCATTGATTATTTTTCAACTGAAACATAGATAAACTTTTTGTCAGATCCTTTTGACTTCTTCCCATTGTTTAACGGTCAGCCCATGCCTTTCTGAAAGAGTGAAACTCCTTTCTTCTCGTGCCTCCTCCAGGGGACTTGCTGTGCAAGCACATGTGCAGGGCTGTTGGCAACGAATTCATGGTGAGCCGTGAGGGCAGTTTCATCGATGGAACGAGATGTGAGCAGGATGAGTCCGAGCGCCGCGGGGCTTTCAGTCTGTGTGTAACGGGAACCTGCAGAGTAAGTGACTGGGGATTCCAGGTGAACCTCTGACACATCATCTGCCCCAAAGGAGTCAGTTTGCTTAAAGCAGGGGGAAAAACCCACAGTGTCCCAAACAGCAGAGCGAGCTTGTCTCAAAAGAAGAGAGTTTTGTTCTTAGCTTATTGGATGGAGTCCAACAAATCTACTGTTCTGTCAGTGCATCCAATGCCAATGCCCTCCAGATAAGGCATCCTGCTAATTATGCAGTAAGTACATAAGGCTGTTCATCCCTGCTTCAAGAAGCAATTGGTTTATGCGTTCGTTGAGGAGACATCATTAGCCGTTCACTTTGCGTGGTACAAATAGCCCTACAAAATTCTGAGTCTGGGGGAGAAAAGTTCCGTGATTTGAGCACAGCGAGGCAGTGGCAAAACAAGGAGTAAAACCGGGGAATTGTAAGTTGGGAAACTGATTGTTGAAGCATCACTAATCGAAACTTTTGGGTTTTTTTTTCTGTATTGGACGTGAGAAAGGCATTCTTCCGTGATGGACGTGAATAAAACTCCCCCGCACTGTCTGCATTTTAGTAACTGCTCAATGCTGACCTGGTTGTATGTTTTCTGTTGTTTCTTTACATTCCCAGAATACACTTGTAAAATTTTATGGTTTTCTCATTATCCTGATGTTCCCAATGCTTTGTAATGCATTTCCACCTAATGAACAGCAGAGGGTGTAGGCATAATCTATTCTGATCTCCACTGTTCTGTGATAAATATGTATGTTATGGCAGCATCCAAAGCCTGGGATCAGTGCCTCTAGCATAAATTCAGCAGTTGCACATGTTTTGCTGCTAAGCCTGCTGAGATCCTCCTGTAGCTTTGTGTAAATCAGTCTTGTTCGTGGGAATGAGGATAGAATCTCCTTTCTGAGCTCCGTGGGATTGAAGACCAGGCTGAAGGATGTGAGCGAGGTTTGGGTTTGGGGTTTAGGGAGCTAAAGATTCCTTTCGAACCTGCCATTCATGTTTACAGTTCTCCTGGGCATTTTTTCCTCCCCTTCCAGAAAGAGTCTGTAGAAGAGAGGGAATGCAGAGCCTTTGGTTTAGGTCACCAGAGAAATCTTTTTGGGCTGCTTCTTATGGGAAAGAAATTGCCAGACACTTAATGAAACTTGTGCTCTCACCTAAAACTGCTGTACAGTGGTAGGTCTAGGTACAAATGCATCTTTGTCTATGTTGTCTTCTCAAATTGAATTACCAATGAAAAAGGCAGTTTCAGGAATCCAGGCAATATTGCTTTGATTGGCTTGTTTTCCTCTCGGAATAGGCAAGTTCTTGACAGACTCCCCCTCTGCTCAGGCATTCGGCTGTGATGGCCAGGTGGACTCCAAGAAGATGATGGACTCTTGCAAGGTCTGTGGGGGTGATAATACCACTTGCACCGAAGTGAGCGGGTCTTACACAGAAGGAAATGCTAAAGGTGTGTGGTCCTCACCCTCAGGCTCAACATTACGGTGCTGTTTATATCCTGCATATTTGTACGTGTATTCAGCATTCTTAATCTTCTGTATGTGACTTGTTTCTGCTCCTGCTTGATGTTATTTCGTGGAGGATATGGTGATGGAGTTTGGGTTGTCATCAGAGAAGGCAGCCAAGATCTGTAGCAGGGAGGTAGCTGTTGTGCCCGAAGAGTTTTGGTCATAGTTCTCTGGACACGGACCAGAAATGTAACCATTTGGCAAATCCAGCAAATGATTGGGAGCTGGGGGCCATGTCAGATGCTTCCTGAGATGTTAAACATCCATTTGGGAACTGACCTGGCCCTTGCAGAATCACATAGAGGTACTAGCAGGGAAAATAATAAGAACAAGAGAGAGAGGAGAACAGGACACAGGATTGGGTTCAGTTTTGTTTGCTGTAATCACACCAAGCTGATAGAGCAAAGATCAGTGTGAATTTAGCCTGCTGGTCATAGCTGTCACATCCTTGATTTTTTTATATTAGGTGTATAACCTTTTCTTTCCATCCTTCCAGAGTACGTTACGTTTCTCTCCCTGCCTTACAACACCACCTCGGTCCATGTTACCAATCGGAAACCACTCTTCACACATTTGGGTGAGTTGAATGGAAAGGAGAGGAAGGACAACAAGCCAGGACTAAAACAGGCTTGTGAAAACAAGAAAATGGGAATTGGGAGGAAATGTCTTGATATTGCAATTTGTTTGTGGGATGCTTTCCAATGGCAAGTGGTGGAAGCCACGGTCTTTGGGATGCTTGACTTAGATCAAACTGGTTTCTAGCAAACAGGGAGTCTGTAGCTGCCAGCACTGGGGGATTCTGGTGAGCACATGTTATCTCTTAACCTCACTGCTGCTTTTGTTCCTCTAGCTGTTAAGGTGAAAGGAGAGTATGCAGTTGCTGGAAAAGGAAAAATCTCCCAGAATGTCACCTACCCGTCAGTTCTGGAAGACAGCCAGATCATATACAAAGTGTTCCTCACCGAGGACAACCTGCCAAGCCTGGAGGAAATCCATGTGGATGGGCCAACACAAGAAGAAATTGAAATACAGGTAAATTCAAATAGCAGAGTTGGAAAGGGGCCAGTCGGAACTGTCCGGGCTGAGTTTGAGCAGCTCTGCTGCAGTGCAGAATCCAGGTGTTGTAGGCTCTGTGTCCAGGACCACTGGAGATGGTGTTCACTAAGAGTGTTGCTCTTCTTGCGAAAGGCTGAGGGTTGGCTGCCTACAGGCTTTCTGCAGGTCTGGGAGATGAGCTTACTGAGTTAAACCTTTCCTTTGGCTTAATCTTTTTGTCAGTGCTCTGTGCGCAGAATTCACAGTGAGTACTCTGAGTGCACCTGGCAAGAGCTGAGGGTTGTAGCATTGAGGCTCAGGGCTGGATGGAAAAGGGGGACCAGCTTCTCTTATCTCCATCCTAAGAAATGAGTCAGAGCTGATTCATGCATTGACCACAACTTTTTCCTTCCCCAGGTCTATCGAAGGTATGCAAAAGAATATGGCAATGCCACCAACCCAGACATCACCTTCAGCTACTTTGTTCCCAAAGAGAATCTGACCTATGTGTGGATTCCTCAGCGGGGGCCGTGTTCGGTGACCTGTGGGGAAGGTGAGGCAGCGATACTCGGTCTTTCTGCCCAGATCTCTGTGAAAAGTAATTCTAGTTATGCTGGCTGGTAATCACCCAGATCCTGACCCCACGGGCTCTCCTGGGCTGACTGAGAGAAATGTGTCATCAATAATAGATACTTGGTTAGAACTTATTAAACAACTGGACTGGATTTAATAGCAAATTGCTGAAAGTGAGCTGCAGTTGACAGTGTTAAACCGAACCAAAGAAAAGCGTGGTACAGCTGTTGAATTAAATTAGCAAACCAGCAAATGAGCTGAATCATCAAAATGATAGTGAAAATGTTTGATCGTGAAGAGGATTTTTAAATAGGGTTTAACTGAACTTGTGGTTTTAAGATTAAATGATTTTGTCAGATTTTTCAGTTATTGAAGACTGTAATTTGAAGTTGGCTAAACATCAAAAGTCTGAGACCAAAGTAGTGTCTCACTAAAGCCTCAGAGCTAATTATGAAACTTCCTTCTTAGAATTCTATTCCTGTGCCATGGCTAATCCTTTCTGTCTCCCTGAAGAAACCGTCATGCAGATTGTAGCAGGTCACTCTGGTAGACGGTCTGACATCTTGTTTACCAGATAATACAGATGACACTGGCAAGCCTCTCAAGACTTTTATGATAAGGATTGAGAAAATACATTAATGAATACTTATGCAAGTGAAGCTATAGGACTAGTTATGTCTGGAGAGCTTTTCTCCAGCAGATTCCTCAGGTGAACCGGTTGCGGAAAGCCTGAAGTGAAGAACTTGAAACACTCTAGGGCCTCCCAACTAATGCAGTCAAAGGGAAAAATATCTGGGACTTAAAATAACAGAAAGTTGAGAATCTGAGCTGAAATTGCATCCTGAGCTCCAAGTGATGCTCAGGCCCTTCTTGCCAACAGACGTTATTTGAAAACAAGGAGAGTAGTGAAAAGATAACATTGCTGATTGATTCTTGACATTTGCTTCTCAGGGTCATGCTCTTCGAGGTGCAGGAATGCTGGTTTCTCTTTGTGGGAGCTCACTCACTGCAAAGGAGACTCGTTACTGCTTTGCTTGCAAATTTTTTAAGCTTGGATTTTCACCTGCTTTGCCCGTTAGGTTCAATATTGTTAAAAATCTTGTTTAGAGCTGTAGTTGATGAATATTTCAGTTCTTGTGTGCCACAGGCACTACATGTCCGCAGTTTCTCTCCCAGTACCCCAGCGTAGTTGTGGATATTGATGATCCCTTGGAGGACATTGGCACGCTGCTCTCTGGGTGCAGAGGTTGTGGGATGATATAACGTGGTTAGTTCTGCAGAATGTCATTTAAAAATGGCTGGCTGCTAGGACTTATTTTCAGCAACCTGCCCCTCATCAGTCAGACATCAAGATCACAGAAGTAATTTGGACCAAATTACGATTCATATCCTTGCTCTTGCGAACGGCCAGTTTAGAGTGATCTTTCAATTTTGTCAGCAGATTATCTGTCAAACTTCTGATCTTTGGGGGTGTTCATCTTGGAAAGTCGCTTTAAAGCTCTTGAGGAAAAGCTGTATCAGAAATAAGGGATTTGTGTGTTTCTAGAAAGGCTGTATTCCCAAATATGTCGTTTTTCCTACACAGGTAACTTGGGTAAAGCAAAATGTGTTCCAGAGTTGTGGGGATGAGTGCATTAAGTGTGCGTGGGGCTTGGGCAGAGTTTGCTTGTTCTGTACACACAGGTGCAGCTGGCACCGCTTGGCTTATTTTCATAGAACATCCTCAGTTGGAAGAGACCCACAATGATCATTTTCCAACCCTTGCACACGTGCCATGCAGTAAGATCTCTTCCCATTCAAGGTGAGAGGCAGCTACAGTACATATGTGTGGCTTTTGACACCAAAGAAGAAACCCAAGAAGAAAACTGTCATCCAGTGCCAAAGCCGGAGAGCAGGATGGAAATCTGCGATCTCAGTCCCTGCCCGCCAAGGTAAGGCAGTTACCAGGAGACAAGGGGGCACTGAGAGGCCTTTCCTTCCTCTCTCTGCCTCCAGGGACGTGGTAAAGTAGGGGTCAAGCTACTCTGAGGATGTTATCTTCCTCTCCTCTGCTTTGAAAGCACAGCCAGCTGCAAAAACAGTAGCGCTGATCCGTGCTTGGCAAACTAGCTGAGAGTCTTTCCTGGGCTGGTATATTCTCAGGCAGAACTAAGTGAAGTCTTTGGAGTTTGAGTCCGGGGAAAACTGGAAAACTCTTGATCCCTCATTACCCTGGGGAAGCAGAAACAAATCCATAATTGCAAAAGGTAGTGACACATTTGCCAGCTGTCTTGTGAGTACTGTAGGAAGCAAAGTGTCTGAGGCAGAGGGGTGAAGAAAGCTGCTGAGAAGCAAAAAGGGGGAAGGATGAGGGAGCTGCAGTGCATTTTCTGCAGTGAGAGGTAGTAGAGGGTGGGGATTCATCACTAACTTGATTTTTCTCCTCCTTGTCCTCTGTCAGATGGAAGGTAACTCCAGCTGGGCCCTGTTCCTCCAGCTGTGGGCTCGGCTTAGCTGTTCAGCTGGTCACCTGTGTGCAGATTCACCAAGGCAAGGAGATGTTGCTGGAGGAGCGTTTGTGTCCTGTGGCAGAGAAGCCCCTTACCAGTGTCCCCTGTGTCATCCGAATGTGCTCTTATGAATGGAGCTTTAGCGAGTGGACAGAGGTACCTCCTCCTGTTCAGATGCAGCACTTGGTGTCTAGTGCAGCGGTTTTATAGCCGTTCCTATAGGCAGGCAGTGGAGAAATACCACCTCCACCTTGTACGTTTACTTCCCACAGAAATGCTAAACTGTTCCTAGGGATGTGTTTTCCATCCTTTCCACTGTCCAGTGTTCAGCAGGCGTAGGTTTGCTTCTCATGCTTCTCAGCTCAGATTTTGGCTGCAGTCTGAAGATGGTCCTTGACATGATTTCTTCTGGAATGCAGATATTTTTGGAGTTTTTGGGAAGTGGTTCCGTAATTCAAAGATATAGTTTGGAAGATCCTCTGGGAGGTGGGCCATCAGAGCACTAAAGGGCCAAGTGACAGAACAGCATCAGTGAACAAAAGATCAACTCCTAGGATCATGCCAATAAATGCATTTATTTCTAAATATCAACTGAAACGTGCGTAAAAAGACCTGTGGGTTTCTTCCTCTGCAGTGTTCAACTTCGTGTGGGAATGGCATTCAGACACGGCAGGATTTCTGCCTCAACCCGCTAACCCGTAAGCAGGTGAACCCCGTCTTCTGCAGGCACTTCCCCAAGGCCATTGTGGTACGCGGCTGCTCCACAGGGCCCTGTCCTGAGCAGGTGATGGGGACCGAGTCCCATGGAGCAGGACTGCAGATGGTGACACCAGCCCTGCCGACAACAGCCACAACTGCCAAAGAGGCGAGATACAAGAATCTGGATCTTCCTCCATCTGCTGTGCCAGTTGTGCCTGAGGAGCAGGCAGAGACCGGTGGAGGTGAGGAGGACAATGCCAAAACGTAGAGATGGTGCTCACTGTGTGTGGCTGTGTTGTGGTGACCTCGCTGCCATACAGGGACAGGAGCATGGGTTAGGAGGGACACCATGCTGTTCCTTCCAGCAAGCCATGACCTGTCCATGTTACATCAGCTCAGAACAACAACTCCCTTCCCTGGGCTTCCCAAAGCTCTTCTGACTTGGGACTCTTCTGCTTCCTTCTGGAAGTGGTTCTCATCTGTGTCTGCTGTGCAGGTGTCTGTGGAAAACTCTTTCTTAATGCCACGGGGGTCATCAACATGACGGGTGTCGAGAGCAGCGACTGCACCGTGGCCATCGGACGTCCCCTTGGGGAGGAGATAACGCTCCGTGTCCTGGAGAGCTCCCTCAACTGCAGCGCAGGTACCGTCCAGGGTGTGCTGGGGGCGAAACTGGCCCTTTTGGGAAACCTGCACCACCTTTGCCCGTGTGCTTTTGGTGTCCTGAATGGTTCTTGTTGCCTTGGAACCTGTGTAACCTCTGCAATGGCTTTACAAGTTTTTCTGTCCCACCAAGTCTTTGCCAGGCAGGGCTAAATGACGTTGATGTCTTTCCTTCCCCTGCATAATGGACTCTCACCTCTTTTGTTGATAGATATTGGTTGAAATGAATTTATGGGGTTAAAGAAGCTGCTTGTTTTGACTCTCTCTGTAATGTACCCTCTTGCTGGAATCAGTACAGTTAGATGAGTTTAGACTGTTTTCGTGACAGATTTTGATAAGATAGGGACAAGATGCAGGAATTACTTGATTGCAGACCTATATAGGACAGGTTGTGGCGTTTTACTTAAAAATGTTTCTAGTTGCTGTGCTCATCTCTTCCAGGTGAGATAGTGCTGTTTTCTGGGCGAATGATGTGGCGGACGGGCTGCAGGAACCTCCCTTTGTCACTGATAAATTCCAGAACGAACACGCTGATTGTGAAACAGCGCGTTTCGCTGCCAGGAAATGGGGTCATTCTTCAGTACAACAGCAGAACTGCAACTAAAAAATATTACCAAGGTATCTTACTGAAAGCTTTTCTATGGCTTTACATTAAGGCACCCATGACGAGGCCTACAGAGTTCCACAGGTAGTGGTTGCTTATGGAAATCTATGGAAACCTTGCTTCATTTTTAGCAGATAATAAGCCCCTCCTTGAAGAGTTTTGGAATGAATATTACTTGTGGACTACCCCTCTGTTTTAAAGGCAAGCCCGCTGCAGGTGTTTGCTGATGCTCGGAGGTTCCCAGATGAAAATCCTTAGAGAAACTTTTCTGCCTGTGTTTAATTTAAATGATTTCGTTCTTGGAGACGCTGGACACTTCTCTAAATAATTTTCTTTTCTGCTCCCTTTCCCAACTCTCAGACTGTGACAAGCAGCTGTTCGGTCCCCACGGTGAAATAGTGAATCCTGTGCAACTGCCTGATCAGAGACAAGAAGTAGTGTGTCGGACCTTCATCAACGTGGCTCCTCGGCATCGCATCGCTATCCGTGCCCTAAATATTGACTTGGGCAGTGAGAGCAACCAGACGCATTTTAATTACATCCTGGTGAGTCGAAACCCTAAAGGGGATGATTTGGATGGAAACAGACCCACCTCCTCATTAGATATTTGCATCCAGATGCAAAGTCCCATCACAAATCCTAGAGGGTCAGGCTCTGATCTCTGTTAATGTAAATGTGGATGAGCACTACTGACGTCTGCTGTATTGCTTCTAAACTTTTTATAGGGCCGATTTTCCCCCTGAGGGCCCAATCTGCAATCCCCAGTGTTTTGTCGGTACCTCACTTGTAGGCTACTGTGATATAATGGTTTGGTCTTGCTTTATGCAGGTCCGCGATGTAAGCACCATGAAGACGATGGTTTTCCATGGGAAACAACAATTCTTCTGGCAATCAACGGGAAGCCAAGCTGAAATAGAATTTCATGAGAATGTTAAGGATTACCAAACCAGTTTCTGGGCTGAATACTATGCTATTGAGCCCAAATAAAAGGGGCCGGGGCCACTGAGTAAGGCTGTGGGCTGGTTAGTGACTGCTGCCCGTCCACTGCTCGAGGTCACATTTAATCTCTTTGCAAATGCTTCCCCATCTATTAAGCAAAAGCAGTAATACCTACTGATTCCTTTGGGATCTCGGTACTTATAAAGGTTATGTAAAAGACACGTAACTACCAAATATTTAGCAAATAGCCCTCAAACAGATTTTCTGTCGATGTTGATTGGTATTAATGCAGTTTATGTGTCTGCAGTTAGTGACTCGGACACTGAAGTCTCAAGGTCCTGCTTCTGTGATATGCTGTGACCATTTAGGATAGTCATTTAATTTCTCAGTGCCCTGTTACAAATCTCTGTATACCACACGTAGCCACGATTATGGTTTAGCTGTTAAAGGAATGCCCCTTAAAACTGAGGCCTGTTGAAATTCTGGAATATTATAAGGAAGGTGAAGATGTGTACGAGGAAAAAATGCTAGAAGAAGAAGAACAGAGATGTATGAGGGCAAGACAGTTTCTTTGCCCAGGAGGGTAGTGCAGAAAAGCTGATGGAACCACCGTCCTTGAATGTTGACCAAGGCACAACTGAGCTGGTCAAGCCCTGGTGACAGTTGGCTCTGATGTCTAAATGATATCTAGAGGTTCCCTTCCCCACCACCCCTTCTGTGGTTCTACTATTATATATGACAGTGATACGAGTACTTCTTTTCTATGGGAAAATAAAGCAATTCTGTCTCTTAATGATGGGTTTAGTGCCAAGACTTATTTACACAGATAGTAACAGTAGCTGTGCTATTAATCTGCTTGTATCTTCATCTCACAGGAACTGTGCAGTGAGAGATTGTTGAGACTGCACGATACAAGTTGTAGCAGGAAGAGGTATTTTAGAGCGGTGACAAATAGTCATGTTTGATTTAAATACATTTTTAAGTGTTTTTTTTTTTTAATATCTTGAACATTTAATATCTTAAACATTGCACCGTGCTTTGGTCCAAATCTATCATCCTCCTCAAAATCACAATATACTGCTTAAGGGGTCTTTTCCGCACCTGGAGCCTGGCTGGACACATCTGCCCTTGCTCTTCACGCTGGATTCAATAAATGGTTCTGCCTGAGCAGTTTTAACCCTGCTTCTGCTTTCTTTCAGTCGAATCCTCTGACATCTTTTTTACAACCACAAAATCTTAGTTTTTTTCTGTCATCTTAGTAGCGTGGGGTTTTTTTTAAATTATTTTTATTTTTAAATGTTCTGGTTAAGCCTGGAGTTTTGTGCTTGCCAGCCTCCAGATTTACATTCCATTCCTGGAAGAGCTAGAAAGTAGATTCCTGAAGCGAGATCCTCAAGGAGTTGGTTATATCAGGTATCCCGCTGCGGTGCGTGGGTGATGCAGGCACCGGGCCTTCATTTCCTGTCTAACAGGAGATGTTAACGAAAAGACATCCTTTTCTTAATCCTTTTTTTGTAACCTTTTAGCAGATGGGATCTGTCTTCCCACTCTGCTATGGATCCCAAGTCTCACTGCTAAATATTGTTCCAGATCAGCTATGCAGAGTTCCCAGTCTGCGGAGACAGGCTCTGGTTACTGACTGTATCTCCATGTTAATTTACAAAAAATGCAGCTGTTGTCTTTATATTATTATTATTATTTATATTATATATTATTATTTATATTGCGTATATTATTATTTATATTGCATTGCACTTTTTTGGTATTGTTTTAGGTTCGTAAGCTGATTCAAAAGAGTATCTGTGGCTAGGAAGGTTTTTAGCCAGTGGACGTGTATAAAAAATGCTTGCTCATGTTTGCCATCCTTTAAAAAAATCTGTTTTTAAAATATGTGTATTATCTTACACTTTTTTTGAAAGTATGTTTATCTATCTTACATTTACTTTGCTCTCAGGGTGTTTTAGGGTAGCCCTGTTGATTAAACAGAGCCGTACATTGTTAAATGGTATCAACCATGTTGTAAAAAAGCTGGAGTATTTAACAAAGGCTTATAATCTAAATATATCTGAAAGATAATAGCAATAGTTAAAATGGAGTAATTTTGGTTGGGAGAGACCCTCAAGATCATTGAGTCCAACCATAACCTAAATCTAGTGCTAAACTATGTCTGAAACCGCAATTACTTTTGCACCAACCTAATAATTTAAGAGAACTGAAGCTGTTTCCCTGTGCCGTTTGTTTGGGTAACAGGTTGCCAGCTGGGACACCTCTGGCTTGCAAAGCCCTGCTTCTGTGCTCGTTTCCATGGGAGAAAACCTGATTCCGTCCAGATTGAGGGGAGTGTTTCCCTCATTTTGAGGGCAGAATTTTGTAATAGTGTTCAGTTCACGTTAATGCAAAAATTCACGTTTATTGAGCACACACCGGATAACGGCACCGCATCGTTCGCCGGGGGCAGCGGGACCACGAGCCCCCGTGAGCCCCAGATTCCGTGTCTGCGCTGCTGCTTATGAATATGTACAGAACGGGCTCTGCCCACCCTCCTTTTAATGCGGGTGACATCAAAGCCCTGCCTGCTGCAGGGGGGGACCCACAATGCAATACGCAGGCAGACGTGGAGGCCGCTCCGCTGGCATCGCCACTGCAGGCACAGACCCTCCATTGTCAGCCCTGGGGGGGCTGCGGGGGGCCAGGCCCTGCATGGGGGAGCAGCTGCACAGCTGGGTTTAGGGGGACACGAGGGGGGGTCTCACCTGGGGGCGTATTGCGGGGTGCTGCCCCCTGACCCCCCAGGAGCAGGGGGGCCATGAGCTCTCAGGATGAGCAGTTCCCAGCAGCAGCCCCTGAGCCAGCGGCTCCCTCCGCCGATGATGGCATGACCTGGTGGTACAGGTGGCTCTGCAGGATTGCCGGGGTCCTCGGGGGCCTGTGTAAGTATCCCCGTTCCCTTGCAGCCAAAGGGTCCCCCTCGATGCCGCTTGTGCATGCAGAAGTGCGTATCAGGGGTCCTGCCTCTTTTTGGGGTCATGTTTGTGCAGGGGGGATGCGCCACAAAATGCTCATTTGGGGTGATGGGTTTGTGTCTGCTCTAGACATCTGTTCGCTGTGTTTCGGGCAGGCTGAAGAGTCGTGGAGGTGCCTGAAGTTTGGGTGGTTTTAGCCACACACAAGGGATGGGCTTCGTGCTCCCCAAACTTGCTGAACTCCAGTACCTGCGAGAAGGGGCGGCACAGGGGGATCGGTAAATCCTCAGCTTCTTTCTCATATCCAGAGCTCGCTGGAAGGGATGGGAGCAGCAGCCGAGCCCCTGGTCCCACAGGAGGGCTGTGGGCAGATAAACCAGACAGTGATTTTATTGCAAACGCCAGGTTCGGGATGCTCAGCGGGGTCAGGTGCGGGGCCTGAACTGGGGCCAAGGGGTTTGGTTCATCCTATTTGCCTGTTGGGTATTTCTGTATTCCTGCAACTTATTTTCTTTGCCGTTCTGAATGCGGGAGCGTGTTTCCTGTTACTCCTCTTGCTGATTGCAGAGGGCCTGCCTGTGCTGTTATGGTTGTTTTTTTTGAAGGTGAATAATGGACTCGGTTTGTGTTGTGTGTTTTTAAGGGGTTTAGTCTTGGACGCGCAGAAGAAGGGAGCCGGCACACGGCAAAGTGCGTTGGCTTTGCAATGAATTACCTGCTGCTGAAAAAAATTTTCCCAGGGAAGGAGTCTTTGCAACTTTGCCAGAAATCAGCCTGTCCTGTAGTGCTGTTTTGCTACATTTTGTGGGGAGATTAATAGCTCTTAAAAGCAGGAGGGACTGTTATGACCGCTTAGTCTGATCTCCTGCAGAGCACAGGATGGAGAATTTCTTCTGCTTCAGGTCCACGACTTTTAGTGGAACAAGAGTATTTCTCAGCCAATGCAGTCAGCCCTGATTTATTCCCTCGGCTGTAGCGTTCTGTCTGATTCCCCCTCCCTGCCCCTTTCCCATGCCTGGCTTTTGCCTCAGGACTCAACTGCACAAGCCCCCGGCATTTTTGCAGCTGATTTTGTATTGTTGGTCAGGCTCCTCACAACCCTTTTTGGCTGAGCTGGTGAAACACATACCGCTCTCACCGTTTTATGTCTTAAGTGCTGAAATTCTGGAGGTGTGAAAAGACTTGGTAGGGCTGTTCTTACGGGGTAAAACACCTTGGCCTCGCCATGCTCTGCCTGAGGGCCCCGCGCTTCTGGTCCGGGCTGGTGGCCAGGAGAGCAGCTGGGACTTGTCTTCAGCACAGGTCCCAGGTCCGGCTTTAGCACAGCAGCACCTTTGCCATGGGCAGGGGGATGTAGCTGGAGCATTGGTGCTTTTGATGTGGCTTTGCTCCATGCAGAGCTCGGGGGAACGCGGATGGAGGGTGAAGATGGGTGTTGGGTCATGTTGGCGGTGTTGCCCACCTTGTGCTGGAGCAGCCTGAAAGCACTGCGAGTCTCTGAAGGCATTTTTGTTTGTCTTCGTGTTTCAAAGCAGCTGAATTGTATTAGGATTGTTTTCCCAACCTTTTTATTCACAGCTCAGAGAACTCATGACTTGTTTTTAAAGGAAAGCTGAGAGTTTTACGCATTTGGGTGAGTCTGTGAGAAGAAGCTTTTGGAAGAAGAGCCAGGCTCTGATGATTTGGGGAATGGGACGGCTTGTTCTGTAGCTCTGACAGTGTCACTTCACCAGGTTTGTCAGGCAGAAAATGAAGCAGCGTGAGATACAACTTCTGTTATGAACAGGGAAACGAGACACTGTGGAAAGAGGAGCCCTCCAATGTCCCATGCCAGTAACACCCTCTTCAAAACGCTCCTTGTTCAGCATCACCTTGTTGAAGGTGGATGGTTTGGAAAAGGGGTGAATAATAACACAGCAAGGCTGGAGTTGGCTGCTATTTTCAGAGCTTGCTATGGAAGAACAGAAATAATCTATAAGGATTTTGGGCAACTGGATTGTGATCCTGCTACAGGGCTGGGTTATTTCTCACAGAAAGAAAAAAATCCCTGTAGAAAGGAAGAGAAATTTCATTAGGGGAGATGAGACTGGGAGACAACGTCTACCACAAGTGAACACCTGCAGCCCACGACTTGGTTCAGCCGGAAAGGTCCAGGGGCTGGAGCAGGAACAAGACAAACACAGTTCGGTATCTGCTCCTGGCTCTTGTGACCTTGGCCAAGTCCCTTCTCTCCCTCATGTTCCTGTTTGTGAAAGAACGAGGAGAGTCTGTGGCTTTTGTAAAATGCTCTAGGAGCAAAAATAGGCGTGTGTTGAGGAGAGTGACCAGCTGCTTGAAATGAATAGAGCCTTTGTGGGGATGGTGTTCTCCCCCCTGCCATTTTAGCTCCCAGTTATTTGTGCTACCTCAGGGATTCGGGATGGGACAGCACTCAGACAAATGGCAGAACTGTCCGTCCTCCATAGCTTACGTGCCATTGAGCATTATCTACATTTTAAACCAATTGTGAGGCCCCTGCTTCACAAAAAGAAGTCTCTGGGTTGGCAGCTTTGTCCCCTTTTAGCTGCAGATCCCGCCTGGGCAGGACAAGGGTGCACCAGGCTGCTTTGCTGCTCTGCAGAGGAGACCGAAGGTCATGGAATCGTTATCTCTGTGGCTGTTGGCAACCACCACCCAGTGCAGTGTTCCTGCAATTATAAACCTTTGACTCCTTTCCCGCTGGCTGCTGCTGGTGCTGACGTGGGGCTGGCTCAGCCCCGGCTTCCTGGGTCATTAGTCCATTGGCAACTGGGGTGGGGCTTGGCTGAGGCTGCTGTGGGGGTGCTGGGTGCTCAAGGGTTGTTTTGGGGTGTTTGAGGACAAAACCAAACCAGAAGTCTGACCATACAAACAAACAAAACAAACACACACACACCCCCGGCCCCACCAAACGAAAAAACCCCAAACCAAACAACTGGTTAGAAAGATTAAAAAAAAAACCACAAAAAAACCCAAACCAAAAACAAACAAAAGAGTGAGGTAAAAAAATCTGCTTGGAAAATAACATTCTGCCTCTCTCTGTTCTGCAGTGACCAGTTTTGTAGCCATGGACCTCTTGAACCTCTGCTCTCTGCCAGGCTGTTCAGCAAGGCAGGGTTGTGCCCCAGCTGTGTTTTAGGGGTACAGATGCAGCTGCTTTTTTCTGTCCTATTAATTGTGAAGTGCCAGAAAGTCATTTAGCATTATTTTCAGAAGCGTGCTTTCCTGGGAGACAGCAAGTGTCACAAGCCTGTGGTGCTTCCCCTGAGTTACTCTTCTATCACATCCAAGGGTTTGCTGGTCACAGAGAGGAATTATTATAGAAACCTCAGCGTTGTGCCCTGCTCTCCATGCTGCCTGCTGCTCCCAGCAATCCCACTTGCCATCGCTTTTCCAGCTCTTTGCATGTGTGACCACGAGCAGATTATCCCACCCCAGTGCCTCAGTTTCCCCCTGTGGTGTGGGGACACTGACACTGGTCCTGCTGCAATGGGAGGATGAGAAATGTCCTTGGAGCATCGACAGTAACATCTCCTCTGGCATTTCTTCTCTGGTTGAACTTGTTCTTGCAGGATGCTCCGAAAGATTTTGGGTCCTGTGCGATTGTCCTAGGAGCCTTTAAAAATAATCTTGTTTGGTTGTTTCCTAAAACCAGGGTGTCACTTGTTTGTGGGGTGACCTTAGATGGGTCCTGTCATAGGCTCGCGGTTGTGTTTCCCAGCCCGGTAAATAAGGACAATGATTTTTAAGGGAACTTTGAGGATTCAGCAGTGAGTGCTGAAGAGGAACCTTGCAATCATGTGCCAGGCTTTTGAAGGTCAGGACTGCTCACAGCAGCCCTGCTCAGGGATCCCCTGAGCTAAACATGAGCAGACATCTCAAATACCTGAACCTGGGCTGGTCTCATTCTCAGAGATGGACTCTGCTGCTCTTCATCATCCCCGAGACCGTCTCTGAGGGCTGTATAATTTCAGCTGGAGTTTCGCAGGGCGA
This sequence comes from Patagioenas fasciata, assembly GCF_037038585.1. Lineage (NCBI taxonomy): Eukaryota > Metazoa > Chordata > Aves > Columbiformes > Columbidae > Patagioenas > Patagioenas fasciata. The sequence continues at coordinate 8,410,496 of NC_092539.1, forward strand.
TGTTGTTTATGGTGGACTCAGCCCATGCCTTGCTGCCCTCGCTGTGCTCGGGTTCCAGGTGAGCGCTGGCAGCGGGTCGGTATCGGTGGAGGAAAGGGCCCGTATCAAGTGCCAGCAACGCTCTGCAAGTTTAATGAGGCAGGAAGGAGGCACACGCTGCCCGGGCTTGGCTGTGGCTGCCTCGTTCCTCTCCTTGTGTTACAGAACCAGGAGTGCTGGGGCTATTTTGGGCTCTGCTTTATTGAGCATCTGCTTCCATTTGTATTAGCGGAGACCCAAACTTGGCTCTTTTCTGCCCGTCTCTAGTGCAGAACCAGCTCTGTGTGACTGAGGCTGGGTTCACCTCTGATTTATTTATTGTTTGCCCGTGTGCCTTGGTGCTGCAAGTCATGTTTTTGCTGAACTTTCCCTGTGCTACTCAGAGACAGGTGCCTGCTGCGACTTCTTTTTTCATCCCAGGACAAAGCAGTCATTCTTTAGCAAATAAAAACCAGAGTGCCACACGCGTGACTCCAGGTAAAGGCAAATACTCTGTTCTACGCAGGTCAAATATTTGTGTGAGTGTCATGCTAAGACACCAAGAGTTTGGAGAAAAAGGATGCCCATCTGGAGGAGCTGGGAACAAACTGCTCCCCTGCATCCTGAGCTCCTCTTTGGGCCATCAGACCTTCCCACCCACCCTCCTGAGCTGATCTGCACAGGCTGCTCCACGGTGCCTGGAGGTGCTGGCCCAGGCAAGGGCTCTTCTGGGCAGCCCCTGCTCTGCAAAACACCCCAAAATACAGGAGAGCAGAATTGTGCTGGTATGGCTGCAAGGTCCTGTTGCAGGGCAGAGCTCAAGGAGCAGCCAGCCCTGTCTGATGGGCTCTGTCCCCCCTGTCCCTATGGGCACACTGGGTTGGTCTTCATGGTCACTGAAAGCCTCTTTGCTTTCCAGCCTGTGCCTTCGCTGGTCTCTGGAACTGCGTCACCATCAACCCCCTGAACATCGCGGCCGGTGTGTGGATGATGTGAGCAGAGTTCCTTGCCTTTTTTTTTCCTGCTGGGAAGGAGGTTTAGTTAATTAGAAACCACTGACCAAGGGGCAGTGGGTGTGAGTGAAATGTCTATTGGGCTCTGCAGGCAGGGGAATTGCCAGATGTTGCACTGTTTGGCAGGTTGAGATGCTTGTTTTATTCTATTTATATCCTTTCTTATTCTTTCCCTACCCGTTTTTAGGTAAATACTGGGATACACTATCCAAAATAAGTCTGGGCACTGGGGTTTGGGAATTATCAAGGAGAGGGGAAGGGAGGACGGTGGGGTTCAGCCCCTCCATTCCCTTCTGCCTGTGTTTGGGCACGGGGAGCAGCTGGTCTCCGGGATCTGGGGGGCATTGCTGACCCTCACTCTGGGACACATGGGCAGGATTAACTTTGGTTTGTTCTTTCTGGAGGCTCAACGCCTTTGTCCTGTTCCTGTGCGAAGCCCCTTTCTGCTGCCAGTTCATCGAGTTCGCGAACGCCGTCTCCACGAGGGCGGACAAGCTGCGGCCCTGGCAGAAAGCTGCTTTCTACTGCGGGTGAGGATGCTCCTGGGGTGCGTTGTGGTGGTGAAGCCATCCCAGGAACCATGCTGGGATGCACGTCACGATGGACGAGCATCCCTGCATCCCGTGGGGAGCAGAGCCTGGATTTGAAGGTTGCTTCTCTCTTCCAGGATGGCCGCGTTCCCGGTGATGCTCAGCCTGACGCTGACCACGCTCTTTGGAAACGCCATTGCCTTTGCCACCGGGGTGCTCTACGGCCTGTCGGCGCTTGGCAAAAAGTAAGAGAGACCAGTTTGCTTGTGGAAGTCAGGGAGGGGAATGTGGATCTCCATCCCTCACCCCAATCTTCCTCCCTGAGGCTGTGCTTTCCTCTGGTACTAACCATGCGTCCCAGTGTAAATGCTGCTGGAGGATGTCTCCCTGCCATCACCTCAAAGCCCTGGGAGGGAAGATCCTGGGGATTGCTGAAGCTCTGAGCTCAATCTAGGCTGTCCCATCGGTACCAGCCCTCTTTCTGCAGCCATTGGATGGGGTGATGAGCAGCTCTGATGGGACAGGCTGGGCTTGGAGTGGGCCAGCAAGTCTCATTTCACGCCTGGCATCCCTTAGTACGGACAAACCCTGGCCCCAGTTGGGAGAACTCTGTGCCAGGGGCTGCACCCACCATGGTGGGCACCCAGAGCTCACGTCCCCATGTTGTCCCTTCTCTTGCAGGGGAGATGCCATCTCCTACGCCCGGATCCACCAGCAGCAGAAGCAGATGGATGAAGAGAAGCTCACAGGGGCCCTAGAGGGACAGGCTCTCTGAGGCACGCGAACTCAGGGGACCCTCTGCTGGACATCGAGATGGTGAAGATACAGAAACCCACCCTGCCCTTCCCTCTGCCTGCTCCCCTCTCTCTCATGCCACGATTTCCCTGGACACTGCAGCCACTGGAGATCTCAGGGCCCAGGGCAGGCTGTACCCTCTTCTCACACCAGCAGCCAGACCTCAGTGTGTTGGCCCCTCTCTCCTCCTCATCCCTCAACCAAAAATCTCACAGTCCCCCTATTTTTTAGCTTGCTTTTGCTGCAGAGGTGCTGGCCCTTTGCAAGCCTGAATAGGTAGCCTTTTTTTTTGAAGCGATGCCTGATAAGGAGCCATTTGGGAACTGCTCTCTGGAAAGGGTGAGGAGGGACAAAGCTGACGTGCCAGCCCCTTGTCCATGCCAGTCCCATGGGAGTCAGCGAGCTGACGGCCTCATGCCTGAGGGTAACCTGCCATTGCACGTTACACGTTTTTAGTAACGCTCTCTGGTGTGGTCCTTCCCAGGTGTAACACAGTAAACCAGGGTTTAGCAATACATGGTGATGCTTAAGCTTGGTCTTTATTTGTTGAGGTTGTTTTAATATGGGTCCAGTTCAGCCGGGCATTGGAGGCATCGCTGCTCAGGGAAGGACTTCAGCAAAAAACAAAGACCATGACCACCTTTGCAGAGGAGCTGCAGGGCAGATCCTGACACCTACAAAGCACAGTCCCCTCTTCCTCTGGATACAGCTGCAGGCAGTTACTGCAATTTACTTGAATTATAAGAATTACTTTGTCTTAATAATGGTACCTTTCTTAAGCTTCACTCTTTTTCTGGGGAAGAAGGGAAACAAGCTTTACTTTACCTCAGCTGAAAAAGGGCACTATTGCTTGAGCCAAGTGGGGTTTTTTGCTGGTGTAAGGGCTACTGATGTGCAAGAGCATCCTTCCCTTGTGAGCCCGGGACTCTGCTCTGTTGTGTCTCCTTGCATCTGCTCCTTCTCCCGTGACCCATCCCTCCACACAAGGGACCTGCTCTTTGCTTCTGTCTGCTACAGCCTTGGTCTTTGGGCTCATGTTCTTTTTGCATCAGTCCTGAGCTGGTTTTGTATGGGAAGGTGGCAAATCCTTCATCTGCAAACACAGAGAAGCCTATACCATTTCGGTGTGGGTAGCTGGGATGTCTTGCTTCTCTATTCCAGGTTCCATCAGTGGTTTACACGTGGTATTCTCTGTTTGCTTTGTATCATGCAGAACAAAACTGCTTGTTAAGTAAGGCCAGATCTCCATCTTCTCATCATGGTTTCTTCTGGGGGTCTTAATTTATTTGGTTTTTACATTATTGCTTTTTGTTTTGAGCAGGGAGAAGGGGAGTAACTTATTTCTAGTTATTTAAGTTATTTAATTATTTTATGGGACTCATTTTTTTCTGGATATAGGAGAAAGAGGTGCTCTGTTTCCTGGCCTTCAAAGGATTTCAATGAAGGCATCTTTGAACCCAGGGAGAGCCCTGGCTGTTGTAACTGGGGTGCTGTAAAATCCTACTTCAGCCTTCAGAACATTTTTCAGACTAGAAAAATGTGTTGCCTGTTGATGCTTTTGTCTTCTTCTGGGCCATTGGCTTGACAAAATCTGTTTTCCCCCTCTTCTAGGAGAGAGAAGGGAGGAAAACTGGGCTGTAACTGCTGTGTTGTCACTTGGCAGAGCTCTTGTTGTCACCAACATTTTGTGGTCCCGTTTGAATTGCCGGGGTACCAGAGGAGTTGTGCAGGGTCTGAGAAATGATGCTGGAGCCTGACTGCTGTCTGTCACAGGGGTCTGTCCGACAGCTGCTCTGTGGCTTCTGAGCAATGTCGTGTTGGAAAATATCTGTATAACATCTCCTTTCTCTAGGTACAGCGTGTATTTGTATTAGTTGAATGATACCAGTGCATCCCTGGCAGTACCCGGGATGGAGCCACTGCTGGGGGGTGGCCGGGCATGGGGGCAGCCTGTGCATTGCCACAGTCCCTGCAGACCGAGGAGCTAAGCCGTCAGCTCATGTTATTATTAATAATTGTTGTTTCTTTGGTGGAGTTCAGGGAGGTGTGAGGATTTACACCCGGCAGGAACGCGGCTGGGGTTTATTTGCACACACAGCCCCTTGCAGCTGGACGCTGGGTGGCTGTTCTGTGCTAAGCCCCTTTCCCCCAGGCCTCTGAGCTGTGACTGCTCTGACACCAGCTTGTCTGGGACACAGAACAGGCACCGCCAGCCCAGATGCAGCTTGTTTCAATAAAGGCTGTGATGTTTTGGAGCCCCCAGCTCTAGGCTGATCCCTGTTGCTGTGTGCAATACATGAGGCATTGGTGTTCCCTGTGTCTGGGTCCTGCTGGTAATGGGGTGCTGCAGGAGGAAAATGCCACGATCCGTAGGATAATTCAGTGGTACCAGCCTCTGCCCCACAGCCAGCAGTGCCCCCATATAGCACGTTTACCAGCTGCTTAAAGTGCAGAGTCCTGCCCAGCAAACAGGAGATCTGCCCCGATTTCAGGGGGGGTTGGGGTAGTTAAGTAGTGTTTAGTAGAGGAATGTTGCAGACTGGTGCACGTAGCTACGAGCATGTATTTGGTAGTGGCTGCTTTGCTCTGTGAGTAGTTCCACAGAAGCTGTAGTGACAGGAGGCAAAAGGCAGAGACAAGGCGACGCAGTGATGTTTGTAGGCTGAGCTGCACCCCTGGGGAGGAACCAGCAGGACCCTCGCTGGCTTCATCTGATGGTCCTGATGCCTCAGACCAGCAGCGTTCCCCAGGGCTGGCTCAGGCAGATGCTGCTCCAGGTCACCTCATGGGCATGGATGGGTCTGCTCTGCTCCCTTGGCACCACCAGCAGAAGTCACTTGGTCACCAGCAGTGTTGTCACACTGTGCTTTGTGCCAGTGGGGTCTGGCACTGGGGCCAAGGCAGGCGAACAGTCTGCATCAGTGCTGCCACCGTCAGCAGGGTGCAAAGCTCAGCTTGGATCTCAATGCTCCTGTTGGAAATGGGTCGCAGAGACTCTTCTCAGGAGTTTCTTCTGTAAGAGCTGAGCTGGAGCCTTTGGCCACGACGCCTAAAGACATGGGGTCTGTTCAGTGTCCCTGTGCCTGCAGCAGCTCTCAGATCCATGATCCAAGAGCACCAGCTCCTACAGATGCACATCTGGAGCGGGAGCTCCTGTGAATTCCTGAATTTGGTCTGTCTGTGATGCAGCTGAAACCAAGCCAGATGCTGCCATTGTTGCAGACATGGCAAAGTGCAAACACAGAGCCTGCAGCACTTGTGGCTTTCAGGAGTTGCTGTGACAGGTAGTGGATGGTCTCACCTCCATGTGGGCAAGAGGCTTTTTTCTTTTTGTGGAGATAGAAAGGACCTTTAGAGTAGTAGCATCACAGTAGTTAATATGCTCATTCACAGTGCATGGTGGTTAGTAATTGTGTTTAGAGGCACCTTTAGGGTGCTTGGAGTTGTGTAAGGATAAATGAAGTTAAAAACCCTGCTCTAGAGGTCTTACAGGTTCAACCCAATCCCCGCTGATGATGTCTGGGCCGGATGGTTCATCCATAGGGTCTCTATGGAAGAGGTTCTGCTTGCCAGGTCTTGGGAAGGCCTCTTGGGAGGAGACCATGGCACAGGTGTTCTGTTACATGAGAACTCAAGAGCGGGTGATGCATTGACTACAATGAGTTGTTGGCAGGTGTGGAAAGACACCTGGGCAGGAGCTGATTTTGTAACACCAGTTGATTCTCTGTGTGTGCAGTGAATAAGAAGACCATTCTACCTCTGGAAAGAGCCACTGTGATTTCTCTAACTCTAAACGTTGTAGCAAAAACCCTCAGACTTTCTATATTGAAGAAAGGAGGCCACTCAGAAAATATTTCTTCGATGAGGTTCTTGCAGGACCCGAAGAGTCCAACCTCATTTCATATTCGGGCATTTCCTCCTTAGGCTGAGCCCTGGGAAGCTCAATCCATCTTTGTCATTTTTTTTCCTCAGGAAAAAACATGCACTGTCTTCAGGGAAGGGTTTCACTGAAGTGAAGATATCAAGACCTGGTCTATAGCCATGTGAGAAAGAGAACGCTCTAGCACAGGGCTGTCAGAGATCCTGATCTTCAGAAGGTCAGTGAAAACCAGAGGCTCTCGAGACCTCTCGCAATCAGACCATGCTTAGGCACAGTCATATTCCAGCCAGGGCTGAACATCTTTCTGGAAATAGGTCTCGGCTGCCAAGGTTAGGTCTAATACTGTATTTTCTCTGTGGTTTTGATTTTGGCCTCTCTCTCTTCCTCTGTCCCAGGCTGCTTTAAATTAGTCCTCTGGTAAAGCACATCATCTCTTAGGTGATTTCTCTTATCTCCTCCTGCAGAGGATCTAAATAGGAGCTAGCATCTCCTGAGATCTGGATCAAGTATGCTATGTTACCCCATGCTTCCTTGTCCCAGCAGGATGAATGTTCCAGGAATGGGAGGACACAAGCATCTCCACCAGACCTCGAGGTGCCAAGTGCATTTCAGGAGGTTGGACCAATGCTTGGACAAATCACCTCCCAGCTCAGCCTTTGTTGTGCTGCCCTTTTGGGATGAGTTAGGTTGGATATGATACTCAGTAAGGCCATTCATTCCTCGCAGCCATAATCACCTCCTGCAGCTGTGTTTTACCTAGCGTTAGGCTCTAAAAATAATTTAAAAAGAGAGTCCTTAATCTTGCAGGACACACAGCAAAGGGGTAAGAGCAATTTGCTACCAACTATGCAGTTGAAATCTCAAAGTGCTGGAGGTGGAGGCTCCACACACAGCAGTGATGGAGGCACAACCACTCTCCTCTTTGCGGAGATGGGAAGGACCTTCCCCAGGACAAAGTATTGTCAGTACGCACCGTGTCTTTCCTGCAGGGAATCACTTGCACTACAGCTGAATGTTTGTCTGTTCCTGTTCTTTGTTTTGTCCTGGATTTTCTTTGTGAACTGTATTTGGTCTGGTTCATTAGGCTTCTAGTGTAATGCGTGTTTTTAAAACAATAAAACGTGGCAGCTTTTTATACAAAATATCTGGCTTTGCCTCTTTTAAAGCCCTTAAGTACAGGAGACTCACCTGGGAAGCTGCAGGCTGCTGTGGTCCCCTTGTCACCGTCCTGGTCGGCCTCTCCCATCCCACCCACCTGCAGCTCTCTTCTCTGCAAATCAAGGCAACACCTTGTAATTGGAGGCAAAACTGTTTTATACTTGCAACTGCATGATGAACTTTTGCCAAAAATGGTTACAGCTGTTAACTCTGTTCCAGCCTCATCCTGGGGCTCTCAGGCTGCTTTGGTGGCTGCTGAGCAGAGGATGTCCATGGTCTCTTGTCCATAGCCACATGTTCAGTTTTCCAGCATGTCTTTATCTCCAGCCCAGCACTGGTTACCTGGTCCCATACCTTGGGCTGACGTTTTACCCAGAGAGCAGCAGGCAGTGTTGAATGACGGGGAGAGGAGGTCAAGTTCCAGTTGGCAACTTCTACATCCAAAGCAAGGTGATCATTGCTGCCTGTTCCTCTCCCCTTGCCTTCATAGATCGCTCCAGCCTCCATCTCCAGCAGCACAACCATTTTCTTTCTTGCCCTTGAGCACATGAACCAGTGGCCCAGCACAGCTGGCAGCTCCTACCTCATGAACGACCTCCGGCCAGTCCTGAAGAAAGCCTCAATCTGTTCCAGGGACCTGCCTTTGGTTTCTGGAACACAGCAGCCTGTGAATAAGATATTCCCGGTGCAGATGATGGCAAAAAAAAAGAAGGGCACCTCGAGGCCAAAGGCTTCCTAGAAAGCAAGACAGAAAGCAGACATGAGTTGGTGCAGAGAGGGGCTGCCGGACCCCCTCCCGGGGCAGTACCCACCACGACACGAAGGAAGAACTGGGTGAGGGTGAAGGCTGTGAGCCAGCTCACGACGACACAGAGACCTGAGGCCACCCCACGGGCTTTCAGAGGGAGGATCTCGGACATCAGCAACCAAGTGATGGGGCCCCAGCCCATGGCATAACCTGCAGGGGAGGAGGGGTGAGGTGAGGCCCTTGAGGCTTCAGAGCTCACTGCGGAGTGCAAAAGAGCCCCATGCAAGCCTTCCCTGCTCCCACATCAATCATTATTGCCCCCAATTCATGTTCTGTCAGTCCTCAATGTGTCTTCAGATGCCATCTTTCTTGGTCTTCCAGGGACATTTTCCTGCTGTTCAATTCCAAGCCCAAATCTCCTTGCTTTATATCACCCTGGGCTTTTGCTCTCTGCACCTACCCATGATGAAGAACATGGTTGCCAGGAGGGGAATGAGGGTGATGTAGTTGGTTGGCTCAGCAGGAAGGTTGGCAGCGCTCACCAGGGTCTTGTTGGCAACGGTGCCATTCTGAGAAACTGGCATGAAGTGGATATAGAGCCCCATGGTCAGGTTGGAGGCCAACATGATACCAGCTGTGGAGAGATGCAACAGCACAGTGGGATCAGCAGGTGAGCGATCCCCTCTGTGCCAAGAGCTGAATGCCTGGGAACACCTCTGCTCAGGAGCTGAGCCAAGAGAAAGAGACCCCCATCCCTGCCTGAGTCCTGCATGGCTGAGGTTTCCACTCCTGTATTTTTGTGGAGCTCCTGGAAACCCTTAAGTGCTTCCCTTGCACAACCGTGGGAGAGACATACCTGATACAAAAAGAAGAATCTTCCTCCCAGCTTTATCCATCGACACAGCAGCGATTGCCACTGAGAACAGACGTACCAAGCCAACCAGAGCTGCATCGTACTCTGGTTTCTGCAAAGGCAAAAACACTGGGAGATGGGAGAATGAGGGAAAGGGGGGTTCCTACATGTGTTGCTGTGACTCTGGCTGATGACTTTGTCCAAGCTACCCTCTTCTAGAAAGAGATCAGAGAAGAAGACCCTTCAGCTCAGAAGAGGAGAGCAGAGAGATAGTCCCGCCAGTCCTGCTCCCCCTTCTCATGCAGCCTTTTGCAGGGCAGGTGCTTGGCAATTGCTGCCAACCAGGTGTTTTTAAAAAGGCTTCAGAAGTTGGGGTCTTAGAGCTGCAGAGAACTTGGAGCATTGGGCAGGCACCCCTGAAGATGGAGCAGAACCCCAGGCTCACCAGGATGACGGATGTTTTCTTGAATATCGACTGCAGGTAGACGAGGACGCAGGTGACACCAGAGAGCTGCTGCAGGAACCTCATCCCCACTGCGATCAGGATGGGCTTGTAAATGAAGGGGTCCTTGATCTCGGCACAGGAAACCCGCTGGCTCTGGAGGGAACAAAGCCAGAAAGCTGAGATGTTACCACCTCTGGGCACCCAGAAAATGGCTCAGGAGTTGCTCGAAACAGGCTGGATTGTACACTTTTTACATTACATCTCCCCCGTGCTGGAGGTGAGCCCTGTCCCATCCTCACCTGCTTCCTCACGCTGTCCTTGATCTGCTCATACTCCTGGGTGTAGTCTGTGTCCCTGCCCCGCAGCCAGCACAGTGACCCCAGGGCCTCGTCATCCTTCCCCTGGGAGAGCAGGAACCGGGGCGAGTTGGGCATGAAGCAGAGCAGGACAATCATGGTGAGCACCGGCACCTCCCCTGCGACCGCCAGCCAGCGCCAGTCCAGGACCAGCCCTGCAGAGCAGCACGGTTAGGAGGGGACTCCTGGCCTTGCCTCCACAGGGGCACCCCAACAGCAGAGATTTCATAAAGCCAGGGGAGCAAAAAAAAATTCCAAAAACTAGAGAATGATTTTCCGTGGTTTCCTCCCAGCACAGAAGCATTTTCAGCTGGGGAAATTCCAGCAAATTCCCCCAAATCTTAGAGGATCCCAGCAGGATCCTGCAGCAGCCAGGGCATGTGCTGGCAGGAGAGACATGATACACACGAAGGTCATCATATTCTGCCCTTTAGCCCTGGTGAAGCCACAGCAGGACCCAAGTCTGTGGGTACGGTGATGGCCACGGGTCCATGCAGGTTATGTATTTATCTCTTTGAGCGCACACACAAGGTAATCCTGTCCAGCCCCTCTTTGCACACCTGTGGTGGTCGTTGTGAGCTGGCTATGAGGGGAAGGAATCCATCAACTGGGTGAGAAAGTTGTTTAAAAATAAACTCCCCTTCCCCAAGGTCTTGCCGGGGGTTTCCTGCCCTCCGAACACTGAGATACTTGCCCAGCGCATACAGGATGAGGGAGCCCAGCACTGCCATGATCTGAGGACAAGCACCCAGCATGCCCCTGACCCCAGGGTGGGAGATCTCCGAGATGTAGACCTGGAGCGGGACAACACAGGCTTAAATGAGCTGCAATGTTGTGCAGCCAGGGGAAACCCAAACCGCCCTCTTGGTGGAAACCTGGCAGGGCCAGCGACACGAGCTGGTCCTGGCAGGAGGAGAGGACAACCTTGAAGGTACTGCTGCTTCCCTCCCACACCCCAGCATGGGAGAAGTGCTCCAGGGCATGCTCAGACTCCTGTTACTGGAAAGACCCACGGTTACGCAATTCTTGCCTTCCCCTCTGCATGCAAGTGAGGTTGGTGCTTGGTAAACACAGGAGGAAATAACTGCTGGGAGGAACAAGGAAGGGATCAAGGACCTGCCTTCCCCTTTCTGCAGGCAAAAAAGTCCAGCACTGTGGGGGCAGCTCAGGCTGGCTGTGCTCAGTGCATCCTCCTCATCCCCAGCCCTGGAGCTCTCCTGATTTCTCCAAAAAGCAGCAGGATGCCCCAGGCTCAGCTACAGCACCACTCCATCTCCCGCTGCTCAAATCCCTCCCACGCCACGTTACCGGGATGGAGGCAGACGTCACGCCACCTGCGTAGCCCGTCAGCACGCGGCCCAGCAGCAGCATCCCGAAGCCCTGGGCACCGGCCATCAGCGCGTATCCCACGGCGGAGGGCAGCGCCGAGAACATGATGCTCAGCTTACGGCCCAGGCGGTCGTTGAGGAGCATGGCGCTGAGCCCCCCCGCCGCCGCTCCCAGCGTGAACACCGACTGTGGGGACACACGGAGAGGGGCCTCAATGGGTCTGGGCTTTTCACATCCACCTCCCAGCAGGGATGACCCCGCTCCTTACCCCAAACCAGGATGCTGTGTGCTGGTCCAGCCGCAGTGCGGGGCTGGGGTGAGCCTCCAGCGCAGGGATGACAGGTGAGGGGTAAACCAGGGCGAAGCCAAAACTGAAGTTCCCCAGGACAGCGGCAAACACAGCCAGATAGAGCCGCTTGTTGTGGAGGCTCCTGAGGGAGGGATGGGGGGAGAACGATGTGCTGGGTGCCCTTATCACACCCGGCAGAACCTTTAACTCTGTCTTGCAGCTTCCTCCAGCCTGCGCTGAGGCTCTCGTGACACCCGTGAAGGGTTTTTCCCAGAGAACAGCCCTGCACAGCCACAGGCTGGTCGAGTTTCTCCGACCAGAGCAGTAGCAGCTCCTGCCTTGTCATGGGGGGGCAAGACCCTGTGCCCCCAGACCCTGCTGATGCTTTCCTCTGTGCCAGGCTGCTTTCAACAGGTTGGACAAACCAAGAAAAGCAGAAGCTGGAGCTGGGTGGCAGCACAGACCCAGAGGGCAGCTGATTTACCCCGGTGAAGTGGGGAGGGGGTTTCTATCAAGACCCCGTGCCTCCAGCAGAACCCTGTGCCCCCACAAGAGTCAGATGCCCAAACACACACACACCTGTAGCTCTCCCAGGTGGGCTCACCCAGCACCACACACCCTGGGCAGGATGAGGCTCCATCTCAAGGCAACTCAGGAACGACAGCAGCATGAAGCAGCTCACCCCCCAGTTCCCCAGCCCAGTGCTCTCAGGATGGGGGGCACAGCCCAGCCCCATGTCCCCAGCCCAGTCTGTACCGCAGATACTCCTTGTCAAGCCTCTTGCCAGCGCTCTCAGGGAAGGTCCGATACGAGGAGCTCATCTTCCTGACGAGGGGCTCCCGCACGCCGGGCTCCATGGCGGTGCTGCGCCCGGTGCCCGTGCGGGTACTGCTTCTCTTGGGGCCGGATGCTCAGGGCTGCCTCGGGGAGGAAGAAGCAGCTGAAAGCGAAAGGGGAGAGGCTGCCCTGCGTTACCTAATCAGAGAAATCTGTGCCTCATGGGCTCATGCCTGCCCAGCCTCTGGGGAGGAAACTGGGGGGACCAGAAAACCAGCAGGCAAAGGGGCATGGGGAAATGATGGTGACTCACAGCCTTTGTCCTGTGCCTGCCCAGACCCCATCAACACAAAAACCCACCACTGACAGCGGCACTTACAGCGACAAGGTTTGCAGACCCGTTTCCACCAGCAGAAACTTCCCTTTGCTAAGGCCATGTCTCTCCTCTCGAGGAACTGGTACGAGTTAGACCGGCCCAACGCTGCTTCTTTTTACAAGGGTAAATTGCATCTGCGTGAGCCTTCGCAGCCAACCTGAGGATGGGCTTTCAGTGTAGATCAGAGCTGAGGAAGAAGAAGAAATGAGAGGTAGGTGAACATGGAGGGGATATGGGGGGCAGGTGAGGGGGATGAGGAGTGCTGATGAGGATGGAAAAGGGAGGGACAGCATCTCTGCTGCCTTGGGTGCAGCTGCCCATGGGTGCCTTTGCCCCCTCGCCCTGACCCCTCAACCTGCAGGGCTCAGTGGGCAGTGCTGGGGCATCTGCAGGTCTGGGGGAGCTGTAAGGTCCAAACTCACCCTGTAGGAAAGGGATGGGGGCACTCCTGGCTTTGCATTTGGATTTAATTAGCAGAAGATATCTTTCCTTAAACCACTGTAGTGGTCCTCTTGTTTTCAGCATTCACCTTAGTCCTTGGTCCTTTTAGAACAACCAGAATAGTTTCTGCACCCCTAAGCCTGTGTGGGAGCCCCAGTGCTGCGTTAGTCAGGACATGCTACGCTCTTCCCTTTATGCAATCTGGTTCCCTTTCTGTAACCACTGAGTGCTGCATTTAGTGTCTGATCGATGCTGGGGATTTACAGCTGACTCAGGCACTCGGGGCTGTGATTTCTCTGTAACAAGAAAGGCCATGGAGCGAGGGGATGTTTGGGTGGTAGGCCAGCTCATCTGAAAACTTTCCAGTGCTGTTTTGGTCTAAGCAAGGATGTTGCAAGTCTCCAGCCGACGTGCACCTCATGCCTGCGCCCTGGGCATCCACTCCTCAGCAAACACCATTGGCCACCTCCTGCACTCGCATTTTGCTGTGTGTATCTGGGCTAGCAGCGCCTGTTTGCTCTCCTGGTGGCGATGCCCCCGGGCATGTTGGTCACTCGCTTTTGGTGAGCACCACATCCTTGCTCGGCACTTTGGTCCTACCAGAACACGCATGGGGTGGGTAAGGTGAAAGAAGACTCTGCTTCAGTGGTGGGCTGTGCTTGGCCATCAGCACAGGGAAGGGGCTCCTGATCTGCTCCCCACCGCTGTAACAACTAATGGGGCTCGAGGCCCTTGAGAGTGAACCAGGGAGGAACGAGGTGCCTGTTTTGGGAAAGTAGTGAACCAACCTGTGGCCGATTAAAGGGCAATCTGGTTTTGCTGAGAGCTGTTGGCTGCCTCGGCCGGAGTGATGCATTGCTCCGGCTCAACAGGACCTTCCTCCCCCTCTGACAGCTGTGCAATACATCACGAACACATGCAAAAAAATAAACTGCATCAAAGCCACTTGGCAACTTAACTAACCCAATTCATAAATTCATTTCTATTCCTCTTGTAAGGGAGAAATCAGTCACTTCTCAAGGCTATCCATCTCTATCGCTCATCTGGCCACATCCTTTCATCAATCTTCCCTGTAAGTCTGAACTGGTGATTGCTGGGTCAGGCTGTAATAACGCTCAGTGCCTGGGCTGGGCTCAGGGGCAGCCCCGGGGCTGTTTTGCCCTGGGCTGGGACAGAGCTGCTTCTCTCTGCATCGCCCGCATCCCATAAGGCTGTAGCGGAGCTGGTGTTTCACAGCAGGGTGCTGCTCTGTGGGTGATTTTGGGGAGTGCATGGTCCACGCCAGGGAGTGCAGAGGTGCGATGGTGAACAGTCTCCTTGCACAATGTGCAGAGAGGCAGATACGGCTGCTCCCCCCGCAGCCTTCCAAGACCCCTTGGCTTGACAAAATGGTACCTTGCACCCAAAATTGTGCCTTGCACCCCTGGCTCCAGACGGGCATCGGTGCCTGGAGCCCAGGTTGGCTTTTCCAACTAGGCAGACAGGAGTCAGCTCTCCCCTGCTGTATCCCTCATCCCGCTCCCCCCTCACAGAAAAAAATCACCACCTTTTCAGGCTGCCATCTGTTTATTTTGTTGGCCTCAGAACTTGCTGAAATGTCTTTCGATGGATGAAGCAACGCAGAGTAGAAGAACAGAGCCTGGCAGGCTGCATGGTGAGTGGAAAATAGTTTTGTGGGACTTGCTGGAGTTTGAAGCCCCGATGATGGATGTGCATGCGAGGGATGGTAATGGCTTTCTAAGTATCAAAACACAGAGCAAAAGAATAACTCTACCTAATAGACTGAGAAATGTATGTCGGACAGGATCTGCTCCGCTCTGACATGGGCGAGAGCAGCGGTGCTGAATGATGAAGTGCTGCGGGGCTTGGGAGCAGGGACTTGTATCAGTTTAATGTATTGGAAAAAATGGTACAGCTCGTTTTGAAAAAAAAAAAAATACTATGAAAGTGTTGGAAAAGGCTGCATCTTGCCTCAAAATGAGTCTTGAGGAGACCCATTGTGTTTGCAGTGATCTGTTTGAGGGGCTTTCAGCCGCCTGTGGCTCTGACACCCGGGCAGGGGTCCCTGTGCCTCCTGGCTCCCCTCTCGCTGCCTCCCCCCTCTGCTCCTGGTGTCCAGAACTACTGACAAAAGTGATAGTTTTATGTGGAAATTTCGTGGGGATAAATATTTGCCTGTCAGCAGCGCTAGGTTAGAGCATGATTTCTCATGTGCCGTTTGGAAATGACATTTCCAAACAAAATTAGAATTTCCCATTGAGGGCTTTTTTGTTGTTTTTAAGTTGGAAAATGGTTGCATTTGGGGGGTTTCCTGGTTGCCATGCAAGTAAAAGACTTGTTCATCCTCCATGCTAACAGCAAGGGATTTTGGTGTCCCATTTCCGACCTGGCTAACCCAGAAGCCAGGATGAGCTGGAAGATCTGTGTGTGATCTTCAGCTGGGTGTGGGATTTACCAAAAGCAGGATGTTTTTTTTTCCTGCTTGTGGGGCTTTTTTTCAGGTCACATGAAATCTCACAACCCACAGCTTCCAGTGTCCGCAGGTACAAGTGAAACTGAGGTGGTGGATAAAAAGGGGATGTGGGGCAGATCGTAGTTTCCCAACCCTTTGCATGCGATGCAGTGGCTTCGTCACTCGCTCCATCTCCTGCTGCAGCTTTTGGGTGGCCACTGGCCCCAGCTGGGGGTGTGAGCAGGGTCAGACAGTGCAGGACCATGATATACCAGAGCCCGAATTTCCCCAGGGCTGTGGTGGCCCCCAGGAGAGCTGCTTGGAGCTGGTCCCTGTGGTCCTTGCACCCATTTACTTCTGGCCTATCTCGGGTGATGTGGTTGATCTTTGCGCAGGGACATCTGTGCAGTGACACTGCAGGGAAGCAGGGGCTGAGCATCCCCAAGGATGTTGCGCTTTTGGACAGGGAAACAGGTCAGGTTTTCCACAAAGTCCAGCTCTGGGCAGGATGAGCGGGGATGTGGCTGCAGCCCTGGTGGCTTTTGGTGCCCCAGTACCAAGCCAGGAGGGGACGTGGGTGCTGTGAAGCAGCAGCGCTTGTTGCTCGTGGGGATGGGGAAAAAACACGGTGAGCACAGGCTGCACCTCAGCAACTGTGGGAGCTTGCTAAAGCTGAACCTTGCTGGGCTGTCGCTGGGTCAGGCTTTAGGGTCTGGACGTTATCTGTGCTGAGAACTGACAACTCAGGTGACCTGCAGTCTTGGGAGGACAGTTCTGCCATCACCCTGTAGCCACAAGGGCTAAAAATAGAATTTAAAGAACAAGCACGAGAAAGTTTCCCTTCTGAAATATCCTGCATATTCAGAGCCATGTTAAGGCAGCAACAAGGTTGTTGACACCCTGTGGTGGTTGAGAGGTGGTGAGATAAATCAAACAACTACCAAGAAGAACTTTTAAAGAATTTTTGGGTTGTTTTGTTTTTGCGTGAGCTGATGGGACCGCCTTTGAGGTGCTGCCTGCTGTGGTGGCACAGCTTGGGTTTTTTGGATCCCCTCTTGCTGACCCATGGGCATTTCTACTGTGTATTTGCAGTGAAGTTGCTTTCCTCTGATGGCAGGGAGTAGATTTCTTTATGCCCTGGGACACAAATCTTTCCCCAAATTCCTGAACGCTGCTGCCTGCTCCTTCCTTGGCCGTGTGCATTTTTTCCCTGTTTAATATGCTTTTTAATTTTATATTTTTTTTTTAAAGGGCAAAACAAAACATATCATTTCCTTGATTTAATGTGAGCCAATTATGGCTCACAGGCTGTTAACTTCATCACCGCTTCTTCCAAGAAAGGCCTTGGTAAAATAAACCACCCCGGCGGCGGAGCGGAGCGGAGCTGGCAGCCGTGCCGCTGCGCCGGGACCGGCCCTTGGGCTCCGCGTGCGACCGGCAAAGCTTCGGCTCGAGCCGCCGCATTTCATCCCCCTCCTCCAGCTGGAAAAAACAAACCAGAAAAAAAGCTCCAACGGCTCTGTCACACACACACACATGCCCGCTAAAATATCCAACCACTTGTTGTACATCTGCTGACGGATACCAACTGGAAAGGAGATTAGGGCTCAGACTCCTGCGCTGGGCTGTCTGCCCTCCTAATGAGGAACAGATTGGAGCCCTCGCCGGCGCTGAGCGCGGCACGCTGCCTCCCGCGCCCGGCAAATGGCAAAATCAGGAGGGCTGGGGCGGTCGGCGGATACCAGGGTACGGGCCAGGGTTATTATACTGTGTCGGCAGCCAGGCTGAGCCGCGGCCAGGGTTTGGATGGGTGCTGCGAGGGGTGCTGGGGGTCTGTAATGGGGTGCAGGGTCTGTAATGGGATGTTGATGCGTCCAGAGTGGGGTGTTGGGGGTCTGCAGTGGCATGCTGGGAATTGGGGGGCACCTGAGTTGATGCATGTTTGTAGTAAGGGCTGGCACGGGGTACCAGGGATGCTCTGTGGGATGCTGTGCTCAGCCCTGGCCCCTGTGCTGTCCTGCTCATCATCCCCAAATCATAGAATCACAGAACAGTTTGGGTTGAAGGGACCTTCCCAGCTCCCCCAGTGCCCCCCCTGCCATGACAGGGACATCTTCACCAGCTCAGGTTGCTCAGAGCCCCGTCCAGCCTGGCCTGGGATGTCTCCAGGGATGGTTCATCCACCACCTCTCTGGTCAACCTGGGCCAGGCTCTCACCACCCTCAGTGTAAAAAATTTCTTCCTCATGTTCCACCACAGTGGCTTGGACATCGGGAGGCAGGATCTGACCCCTCCGACCTGAGCACCCCTGGCTTGAGGACCTGGAGCTGTCCACCCACAGTGAAATCCCCCATAGGATACATCACCTCTTGCACGGCATTTTCCAACCCATTTGCCTTAGGGAGAAAAATGCTGGTGGCATTTAAAAACCCCTTGGGACCATCCCCAGGAGCAGGGTGCAGGTCTCCTGCTCTGCCTCAGCCACAGCCGTTGTCCCGGGGTTTTGCACGCTCACTCTGGCTCCAGGACCTGCAGACCCCACTTGTGTTGCGTCGCCGTCTCCTGAATCGCTCTGTCCCTTGGCCGGGAGCCAGCACAGGAACGTTAATGTTTTTCTGCAGCTAATTCGGGGCTGTGGGCAGACCCGGTGCTGCCTTCTCCCTCCCTCCCCACCAATGGTGCTTGTTTTATTTTATGTTTCTTTTCAGCAGCAGTTGAATTGAAAATTAAGATGTGCCGGGACTTAATCCCAAATAAAAATGCCAGTGTGTTCCCTGTGGGGCCCTTGGTTTAACCTCTGAGGTGGGAAATGCCGCGCTGGTTGTGCAGCTCGGCTATGAGGACACTGTCCCTGTCCCCATCCCTGGGCTGGGCAGAGGGAAACCCGTCTCTTTCCCTTTGGCAAAGCGCTTTCCACTGATGGTGGGGTGGAATTGCTCATAAAAGGTTTGTCTCACTGGGAATTTGGGGCTTGCAGCCTGAGAGGTGTCCTTGCTGAGGAGGACGATGCTCTCTCGGGTCCCATGGGGCTTTCCCACTGTGCATCATCTGCTGAGACCTTGTCATTGCCAGCTGCCCGTGGGACAAGGGATGGGGACAGGGCCGTGTTCCCCTGGTGCTGTGACATCGTGACAGGCAGGCTGGCGTCCGGATGCCATCAGCCACTGGCAGAGAGGAGCGGGGTTGCCCCAATGGGCTATGGAAAAGCAAAGATGAGCTTGGATTCCCATACAAGGGGGAACAGGAGGCAGCTGCATCCTTGAAGCGGGAGAATAAGGAGCTTTTTATAAGCCCATTTTTGCAGGCACCTCTTAACCCATTTATCCTGCCGAGAGAAAATCTCGTGGATGAAATTGGAGTGAAAGCAGGGACCTGAAAGCACATTTCTGCTCCACTGGCGATCTGTTAACGGGATAATCTTGTTACAGCCACCTGTTAGTCCTGGGGTGAATCTTGAATGTTCCTGGGCAGATATTAATTTATTTTATTGGCATAACAGCACTCTGCCCCGTGATCCTGGGGTGTTCCCCAACACCTCAGCCCTCGGTTGCTTTCCCATTCAAGGTCATTGCAAGTGGCACTAAATATTTTCAATTGCTCTTAAGCGAAATTAACTTTGAGGTTTTGAAGATGAAAATGCACCAGATGGATCAGGATTTTATTCAGGGACCTTTGGGCTGAGCTTTACATGCACTAAAGAAAAGAAATCTTTACACATCTCCATGGCCTGAGTGTCTCTGAATTTTGTGTAAATTGGTGGCTGGATAGAGGTGAAAAAAATGCAATGATGTCCCTGCCATGGGAGAAAATGGTTACACCCAGACTGTGCCCATGCCGGGAACCAGTCGGCCACCACTTCAGCTTCTCTCGCTTCCCACCAGCCTTGCTGCAGCTCCCCTGGGGTTTTTCCATTGCAGTTTTAAACCCCGCGTGGCGTGTCCCCCCCGAACCCCTGAACTCTCCCTCACCCATCCGCAGCCACCACGGCAGGTGGGACCAGCCCCGACCCCTCGCTCCCAAAATTCATTTCCCTTGGGAAAGCCTCCGAAGCTGGTTACACATCCCCGGGGATCGAACAGGAGAGCCAGGCCTTGCAGGAGGATGAGATGGGATAATTTGGGAGTGAAGAGGAGCAGACTTTGTACAGGAGAGCAATGGGAGGTGCAGTCCCTGCTCGGTCCCCGTCTCATCCCAGGGTTCTCCCGGCTTTGGGGTGTCCCGAGCCCCTGGGATTCTGCCTGTGTCTGGAGGAGCTCATGTGAAACCCATTAAAAGCGTTAAGGAAAGGGAGCACGACGGTTGGGAATAATTTTGTTTGGGTTTCTAAAACGTGCGCATGAAAACACTGTGTGGTTTTCTGACAAATTTGAAACAGCTCTGCTCAATTCGCTCCAGTGCTGCTACTGTTGATCTAGCAGACTGTAAAGCATTTATTGGAGTTGCTTGAGGCGAACTTAAGCATCTGTGGAATAACAAGTCCAGGAAGTAATTGCATCCACAAGGAAAATATTTTTATGTATAATTCAGTGACCCATTTTATAAACATTGCGGTTCCACCTTGGACTTTGGGTTTTTTTTTCTTTTTTTCCTTTTTTTTTTTTTTTTAAATCCGCAGCCTTCCCTATCCAAGCGTCTGAGGTCAGTGAAATATGTGGGGCTGTGCTTGGTGGCTCTGTGTTTGGTAAGGCACGGTGCTGGGAGGAAAGCCCCGGCACAGGGGGGAGCTGGGGGGTCTGGCTCTGGAGGCGGCACCACGGCAGGGGACACACAGACTGTGGGTGCTCTGGGGAAGCAGAGGAACAGTGTGGATTGCTCCTGCCGAGCTTGGCAAAAGCAGAGGAATTGTTTCGGGGCAAGGGCTTTTCTTTCTTCCTCTGCAAACCAGCTTTACGAGAAGATGAGTCACTCCCAGCCTGGGTGGCATCGCGCTGGGCGCGGGGTGGCAGAGCTGGGGGGGCTCTCGCTGTCGGGGTGTGCGGCTCCAGGGTTGCCCTCAGCCGCGGTGCCGCTGTCGAGGGGCAGCGGGTTCACCCCGTGCAGAAGTTTTCAGTTCAGTCCAGTTTTTAGGGGTTTTCTGGAGTTTCATTTCCATGCAGTGTGAATGCACCCCCTCCCACCCCACCTTCCTCAACCCAGGAGATGTTGCCATTGCACAAAGACCTTTCGGAGGGGACTGGCCCATCCCAGGCACAGCTGGTTTGGAGAAGATACAGACGTTGAAATGGGTGATAGCTTAAAACGCATAGATATGCTCTAATAGAACAAAGTTACGAAAAGATAAATCTGCGAAGCACCTTATTCCAATTGCACTCAATTTTTGTGGGGTTGATATCGTAGTGTTTTTGTAGGTGTGCCTCGCCTTGGCCAGGATAATGGGATTGATGGCACCACAGTCCACTGCCACAGGTTTGTCGGAATCTTTATTGCTTTGGGGGAAAAAAGGTCTGACCAAGTCTGAGGAGCGAAAAGCATGGGGGTGCTGTGCCCTGAGACCAGGGGCCACCTCGTGGGTCCCCGTCCTCCCTGTGGAGAAGCCACCAACCCCCCCACTGCCTGTGCTACTGGAGAGGACCCGTTGTCCCCTACCAGACAGCAAACCTGTCCCCTGCGCCGCTGCCTCTCCCTGAGCACAATGCTCAAATCCAGCAGTGCTGGAAACTGGAGGGCAAAGCTTGAGTCAGGGGCACTAGGCAGAGCCCCCCCCCGGCTTTTCCCGTTGCTTCCATCACCCCAAACCGCCGTGCCCCGGGTGCAGCCACCCCCCTGCCCGCAGAGCAGTGATGCCAAGGGCAGCCGCAGCCCCAGGGCCAGGCCATGCTCCAGGAGGGAGAAGAAAACAAAACAAAACAGGCCTGGGAGTAAATATTATCTGAATATAAAGGAACGCGATGTTTCTTCATATGGGTCTAGAATTTCTGCCTTTTAACAGCTAACCTTGACTCAGCCAATATCCACAACATGCAACCCTGGCCAAAATATGCTGGGCCTTAAAGTACCACAACAGCTGTTTTTCTTGCTAAAATACGACATTAAATTTTTTGGACGGCTGGATGCTTCCTTGATGAACGTGGAATAAGGGGCTATTTTTCCTCTCTCTCTCCCCTCGTTCCATCTTTCCTTCTCCTTCCGTGCAAGGCAATAACACACGAGCCTTTGCAGACAACCCGTGTGGGCAAACAGCCGATGTGCCTGTGGGGCCAGAGCCCCAGTGCAACCCAGGAGAGGGGGCTGCTGCTCCCTGAACCCCCCTTGTTATTGCTGGATCCCTCCCATGCCCTGGCAGAACCTGCACCAGCAGCAGCTGCAGCCCTGACATCTTGTTTTGTCAATGGTTTGTAGTATGTCAAAAATGTTCCACCCTTAAAACAAGGATAGTGGGGCTGGCGGGTACCTCGGTGGGTTTTTTGCACTTTGGAACCCGTGTTCTTGCAAAACGGGCAAGTTGGAGCTTTTCAAAAGCTCCGGCTGCAGCCAGTGGTGTGGGACAGGATGCCCATGGCTGCATCCAGCCCATGAGCAGGTGCTGGTCCCTGTCCCTGAACTGACCAGCTTTTGCTGGACAAATTGCATTTCCCAGGCTGTGGTGGGCACTGCGATGGGCATTTGCAGCAGAGTCACTGCTCTGGGCCTTAAAACAAGGGAACGGCTGCAGCGGGAGCAGGGGTGTGTGGCGGGATGTGCCCTGGCTGGTGCCAGGGAGGTGGTTCTGCTTGGCAGCGCTGTGGTCACCCATGACAGCATCGCCCAGTGACACAGTGACGTGCCCAAAGTCCACGTGCGGTTCAAGCAGGCAAGAGCGGGATGTGGCATTTGCTTCTCTTCCCATCCCTCCTCGTTCCTTCCCATCCCTCACCATCCCCTCCATTTCTCCAGAGATGCTGTGGATCCTCACTCAGCTTCCCTTGAACCACTGTGAAGAACAAAATCTCTGCCCTCTACACCTCATCCTCCCCTTCTTGTCCTTTTTTTTTAGATCAGCTTGATTTTTGAGGGGAGACAGAAGAATTTTTGAAAGGGGAGAGGTGGGAACCAAACCAGGATGAGGTTTTCACTGCCCGGAGCCTCCTGGGCTCATTGATTTTTGGCTGGGGCCTCACATCTCACGGGCTGATGAACTGGGAGCGCTGGTGGGGTGCTGCACGGGCAACATGGCATCGTTACTCTTTATTCCTCTTATTTATTAACAACTTCACTGCAGTACCTTATTTATACCTAGCACTGTACCTGCCAAGCCATCGCGCTTGCTGTGCATGTATTTATTTCTGGAGACCTGTGGTTACTGGTGGGGATGGGGATGCAGGCGGGGGCTGCGCAGGGTGCCAGGCTGGTCCCCAGCGGTACCCGTGTGTGTGTTTAAGGTACGTGCTCCTTTTCCCCGGCCGGCGAGCATGTGGTTGGAATTAGCGGTGCGGCTGCAGGGGGAGCGGGCAGCTGGGTTTCTCCGGAGCGTTTCAGTGCTTAATCTCTGAAGAATGCAGAATGTCTGTCTGGACGCCCCGGCCAAGATCAACTCCGCGGCACGGGGAGGCCAATATAAACGTTCATGTTTTGTGTCACCGAGATTTCATTAGATGTTTTTTATGTAATTGCATAAGTCGAACTACCGTGATGAAAATGCCACAGCGAACGAACGAGATGAATTGTGAAACCTCTCCTTCGAGGAGACGTTGGCCTCCTCCGGACCGTGGGGATCCAGCTCCAGCCTCTTCCAAGGCGCTTGTGACCTTTTGGGATAAATATGAGGCTGTTTGCCCATGTTCTCCCCTTTCCCTCCCTCACCCTGACGTCAGGGTGAGCTCAGACAAGGCAGCAGGTCTCCCCGTGGCCGAGGTTGGCTGGTCCCGCGCTCCGATGGGCTCCCATCCCTCCTCCAAAACCCGAGGGGAGGTGGCGGGGCCAGGGGGAAGGAAGAAAAGTTTCTCCTGCTTCTTGCTGCCCAGTGTCCAAGTGCTCTGCAGCATCTGAATGATATCACTGCCCTTTCCGTTTCTCTCTTTAAGCCCCTGATAGAGGCAGGGAGGGCGAGCTGCAGGGCTCAGCGAGCATTTGCAGCGATGCTGCGCCCTGTCGCTGTCCTCTGATCCTCTCCACGATTAATAACAACTTTGTTAAAATCTGTCCCTTAAAGGCCTGATGATACAGATTAATTCCAGTTTAATTAGGCCTTAAATCAGTGCCTGCTTGGTTCAAACTCAGATGCCAGGCAGCCCCATGGGACAGGACAGTGCTGCTCCTCCCCAGGACGCAAGGGCTCAGTGAGGTGACATCCCGCCACGTTCCCCAGCTGCGCACCCATCCCGATTCTCCTTGGTGGTTTGACAGCGTGGATGTTGATGTGGGGCGAGAAGCTGAACCCACTGGCACAGCATCCCAATGCAAATGCCACGCATTTTGTGATATTGCTCCTGGGCAGGTTTTCCTGCAGATGCATGGCAGGGATGGGGAAGGCGGCCGGCAGAGCGGGAGTCCCGGGTGCTGCATCCCTGCGGCGGCTTCTGCGAGACGGGCTGGAACGGTCGCCCTCGCCGCAGACACATCTGCTGGGCGGGAGGGCCTGGAATTTGGGATATTGTTTTTCTGGCGGGGAGCGGTGGGTGCCAAAAGCCTGATAAATTAATCACCTCTGACATGGGTCAGTCCAGCTTCTGGCGTGCACAGGCTGGGCCCCCCGAGCTGCTGAGCGGAGACGGTGCTGCTGCAATGCGAAAGTTCATTATGCAAGGAGACGGCCCGGGAGGGGAGCAGGTTTTGGCCGGGCTGGGAGGGGGCAGCTGCTGCTGGTGGGGAGCTTGGCCACTGTGCTCCCTCCAGGACGTCCAGCAGCAGGAGATGTGGTGGAATGACTCTCGCCAGCTGCCTGGAGATGCTATGACCTGACAGCGCTCGTTACCTGTTTTGGCGAAGAGCTGCACGCTGCTGGCCTTTGAGAGATGGGATGTATTTAGGATTTATACAGCTCCTGTCACAGCAGGGTCCTTAGTCAGCGGCTGCTGCGGTGCCGGTGCTGGAGGGGATGCAGAGCCCCGGGGAGGCCGTGTGGGATGGGGATATGCAGGAGATGTGCAGGACACAGCAGGGGTGCAGCTCACTGCAGTCACTCCCCTCAGTCCTTGCAGGCAGGTGTTTGCTGCTTCCCTTCCCAGTACACACCAGCATCTCTCCCTCTGCCAGCAGCACCATTTGCTTCACCTTCCCCAGTCTTTCTTGGGGCCATTTCTGCTCAGAAAAGGAGAAAGAGGGAGGCAAAGCCTGGAGCGAAGCTTGGAGGAAAGGGTCTCACTGGGGTCTTCGAGAGGGTTTCAGGCTGCATTTGTGCCTCACATTCACCCAGGTGTTTGCAGGCGCCGTGCAGGGCAGGACCGCGCTGCTCCGGGTGGCAGGAGGTGTTAAGACAGGGCGAGTGCTGTAATCGAGGTTGGGATCTGAGCAGATCTTATCAGGATGATGCAGAAGCCTCCCTCTGTCCCTCCTGTCTTCTCAGCTTGCTTGCTCTCCTTCTCTCTCCCCCTTGTTTCATTTCTTTTTTTCTTTTTCTTTTTTTTTTCTTTTGGTCCAGACATAATTAATGTAAACCAAATGCTTTGTGCACAGCTGCTGGCATCCTGAAACCGTTTTGTGTGTGGTCTTTCCTTTAGCCTGGACAGAGATGGAGCAAAACTCTGAGCACTATCCCAGACCTGCTTGGGCAGAGCGCAGCATCTGTTACACAAGCAGCACCTTGAGTTTCTGCGTTCCCCTCGTGGGATGAGGTTATGCGATGGCTGGTGGAACTGGTTTAAATAAAACCATGGAGCTGCCCAAAAACTTCATCTCCCAAATCCAGCCAAACCCAAGCTCAACGTCTCTTGCTGGTTGAGGGAGGGACGATTTCTGCTCTCAGTGCTTGGCCAAGTGATGCTCACAGGAGAGGGGAAGGGTTCTGATCTGCAGAAAGGTGCCTTCCCCAGTCCCCATCCTTGCACTCAGCCCCACTCCAGGATGCTCTGGGGCTGTGGGGCTGGTGAACACCAGAAAAAGAATTGTCTGCCCCGAGTGTCCCGCAGCTCCCAGGCGATGACAATTTTAAATGAGTGAGAGGTTGAAAAATAGCGAGTGAGATTTTTTTCAAAGGTCACCTTGGCGAAGGAGGCAAAAATTCTTCCTTGCGCGAGTGAGATGCTTTAGGAACTGCCTTAAAATTAATCCAAAACATAAGCCCAGCTCCAAATGAGTGGGACTTGGCAAGACGGCTGGACACATTATCTTTAAATATAGGCAGGCATCCCAGAGGGTTTCTGGTGGTTTTCCTGGTCATTTCTTACTCCTCCATCTCCCCTTCTGCTCCCCGCTCCTTGCATAATTCGCTCTATTTTAATGCCTCTTTCCACATTCCGGGTAGCCGTTTGTTTATGGGTCTGAAGTCTCCCCGAACCAGGCAGGGTTGCAACACTGCAAGCGCTTTTGTGTTGGGATGGTTTTGCTTGCAGCGACACTTTTCCTTGGGAGGACATTGTGGCTCTCGAGGGATCGCAAAGGTTTTTCAAAGGTACAAATGCCTCTGGCTTGTGGGTTTGGGCTCTGGGCCCTATTCTGTGCAAAATTACCACGGCAAGCCCTCCCCGTACCCTGCGGGTATGTGCGTGTGTGTTTGCAGGGCCTTGGCAATGCGGCAGTGCTAGACCGGTCCGAGCCATGTGTTCTTGCGAATGCAGCTTCCTATTGACTTGTTAAACATTTGCTATTTATCAGATTTTTGCTTTTAAACTGTCTGTAACAGTCTGGGAGAACTTGTGTCAAAATCCCTTCCAGATGTGAAGGTGCTACCTGATACTTTGATTATAACCTGCACCCTCGCTCCTGCTCCATTCAGATTAGCTCAACCTACTGTGAAAACGAAAATGCAAATAAAGATATAGAAAGAGAGGAGAGACGAATGTAAAATTTCCCCAAAACCTTCCCTTTTATAGGCAAACTAGATCCTGCCTTTATAAGGCGATTGTGAGTTTTATCAGTGAACATTTACTTTGTTAGAAAACCACAGGTAAGCAGGGTAGAGCAGCCACCCATCCCTGTCTATCCCTGCGAGTGCTTTTTAAAGCTTTATTGCCTTTTTTTCCCCCCATTGAAATAAAGTTTCTTTGGGTCTGGGGCTTCCAGACACATCAGCTCGTTTTATGAGCATCAGATGATGTGCGCAGCTGGAAACCCGAGCGGTTCCCTTGCATTCGGAGCACATGGATCAGATAACGATGACGGTTCGTTAAATGCTCATTGAAAAGCTTCTGCAAGGTTGGGAGCTTTCCTGAGCAGCACCCGCTCTGCAGACACGCTGCCCTGTCCGTCTCCAGAAGCAGCTTTGGGGCCACAAGATATTCCCAGGTTAAAACAACTTCTCTCGCTCCGTGGTATCTGTCAGATCGTATGCGGCCCGAGCCAGCTCCCATCGTAGCAAGGGAGGGTTTTTCCACTGACTTTAAGAGGTGCTGGCCCGGGGCCATCCTCTGTGTAATGCGGATCCGGCAGCGTGCGTGATGCACTGCATGATGACAGAATTTCTGGGAGATTGGCCTAAACCAAAAACCTTGGACTGCCGCTCCCTGGGACCGCTCCGCCGGAGGAGCGGGGAGGCTGGAGACACCGAATCTGGACCGGAGCAGGTTTTTGCAGCTGTGAAAGCATCCCCGCAAGAGCCGAGCGAGCCCGGCTGCTTTGCATCTGCCCTTCCTCGGCTCGGGGACTCGGCGCTCGGGTTTGGTCACTTGGGTCGAGTCCACCATCCGCATCCGTCTCCGGCGCTGCCGGGGGGAGCAAACACCTGCAAGTGTGCGAGGGGCTCCCTGCCCGACTCCCCCCGGGAGCCGAGCGGCTCAGCCTGTCTGTGGGGCTGTGGCCAAGCTTCCCTCTGCCCTGAAATACCCCGTTGCTGCCAGAGGCTGCTGGGATAGGGCTGCCCTACCTGCCCCAACCGGGCTGGAAAGTTTGGTTGGAAATCTTGCTGAGAGGAAAGAGGAGCAGAGGAGAGACATCCCAGGACAATGCATGGCGCTGTTTTAAGCAAAACCCCAATGCATGGCTGTTTTTCTCACTTGGTGGTGCTGGGTTAGGCTGCTTTGCAACCATGCAGGAGGTTCCACTTTGCTGAACTCCAAGGTTGCATCTGTTCTGATTCCACCCTTCCATTTCTGCAGAGCAGCACCAGGCACAGCAAATCCCCCTCTGCTCTCCCTGGGTGTCCCCTGACTCCTCTGAAGTGCTGGAGACTTTCTTTAGCACCCAGAAAGATATGTGCTGGGGCTGGGACAGCTGGTGCAAAGCTGAGAGACACCAAGTGGTCCCAGTGCTCCATCTGCCTCTTTTTTCCAGGCTGAGGGATGGGGCTGGTTTCTCATAGTGCATCTGTGCCATGTCCCAGGGCTGTGGAGCCCAGGGGATGTGCAGGACATGGGAGGTGACTCCCTTTGTCCCTGCAGACCTACTCTGTCCAGGCTGGTTTACCACACGGATGTGCGCGGAGGAATGGTGGTGCGAGGGTGAGGGGGGAAGAGCAGCGTGTGGAAAAAAACCCGACCCTGAAGCGGTCTTTCAAAATCACATGGTGATAAGGCATTTTCTGGAGTGCCCCATACAGCTGGCAGCAGAAACCAGGCTTTTATGTTTCAGTCTGGCTAGTTTTTCACTTTCTGCAGCCAAAAGGATCTGGATAAAGTTTGCCTGGAAGATTAGCTGGCACTGAGCCTGACTAGACATCTCTGGAAGCCTCCCCTTGAGCAGGAGTAGGTCCTAATTCCCCTCTCATCCCAGCTTTATCTTAGGCAAGTGTGGGGGAATGTGTGTCCCCTGGGAGGGGACAGTTCCACCCTCCTTTGCACCTGGTCCAAGATCCCTGGTGGGGCCGTAGCCTTGGGACCAGCACCCAGCATACTGGGTCCCCACTAATGCCACCATGGGGATGCTGGGGAGCGGGCAGGGCTGAGCGAGATCCCAGGGATCCCTGCTGCTGTGGTTCCCGCGTGTGGCGGAGACGAAGCCGGGCATCCCAAGGGTGGGACAGGAGCAGAACCCTCAGCACCGCTGCCCGGCTGCTGTGGCTTCACATCAGCCCTCACCGGGGGATGCGCATCCTCCATGTGGTCTGTCCCGATGCTGAAACCAAACGGTCAAATGGGGTGTGTGGAGCTCCCTGAGCAGGGCTGAGCTCCCCCAGCTCCAGGACAGATGTGCTCCAGCTGCTGCACATCGTGTGATGCCATCCCTGTGGGGACAGCATGCACCCCATGCCCAGACACAAAGCAAAGCGGATTTCGTGTCTGGGGAGGCACCGCGGAGCAGGGGGGGACTGCCAGGCTCCTTGTCGCTGCCCTCGGACATTGTGCTGGTCGCAGATGCCAAGGTCTCCAGAGTGGAAAGCCCAGTCCCTCCTGTCTCATTCCTTTTTCCTTGTTTCTTTCTCTTTTTTTTGTTTCCTCCCTCCCCCGCCCCCGGCTGATTTTAAAAAAAGCCCAGGCGGCTTGGGCTTCATGAAACCCAAATGCTTTTTGCAGCATCAAGCACGGATCCCATAAGTAATATCCCAGTGTTTGAGAATAAGACAGTATATGAAGTAGACAGGGAGCTATAAAGACGCTTTAAAAGGGGCAATAAAAGTTTTGGGTTTCATATCGTCTTACCAAAGAAGAGAATAACAGAGAAGCAGGAAATTTCAGTAGCAGACATGACAAAGGTCACAGCACTCAGACTGCACCTTAGACGAAAACACCTACTCTTATGAAAACAGCAAGAATTTTTGGCAGGGGCTCAAGAGCTCTTACAGGCAAAGCTCTCGGCAGCGCTAAAAGGTTACAAGAGACTGTTTTGTCTACGTTGCTGTAAATGTTTATAATATTTCCCTGCGTTTGTATTGCAGGGGATATCCTGCTCCGGTGATAGCGAATTCGGTCCGTGCACCTTCATCGCGGGTGTCGGGGTGCACGGTCCCACCGCAGCGGGTGCTGATGCCATGTCAGGGACCCCTCCAGATGTGCCCAGCTGCGTTTCAGCCCTGAGGGCGGGTGCTGGTCCTGCATGGGGGTGCAAAGGGATGGATGGTTTGCACAGTCAGAGCAGTGTCCTAGGACATCAGCAGGGACGGGGGGAAAAGGAAACCATGCCTGCCGTTTTGTTGCGTGCAATACGCTTTTTGACTTGTGAGTTTGTAGGGTTTTTTTTGGTGTAACACCTGAATACCTGGCAGGTGGGAGCAGCAGCTTTCATTACTCAGCTGAGCCTTAGCTAATGTGCCCTCCTTGTCTGTGTGGGGTTTGCCAACCTTTTTTCCCTTCTGCTCAGCCACGTTGCAGTTACCCAGCCCCTCTCCTCACGGTGCTTTACCTGCACAAGCCTCTCCCCATGCCCACGCTGCCCATGAACCGCCAGGACTTGCTGCAGGGTTTTACATGTCACTGCAGTCCTGGGGAGGCTGAACAATCACAAAAATGAGTCGGGGGGTCAGGATACCTCTGATCAGCGGCTGCAGCGAGTGGCAGAGGGTGTGCGGAGGGAAGGAGACTGCTGGTACTGCTGGTGGAGACCCAGCGTTGAGGATTTGCAGGTGGGGTAATGCACAGAGAGATGCGTTTGGGGTGGCTCAGTGAGGGCCAGCGTGGCCCTGCCTGTGGGACACCCATGGGGGCAACTGCTTGGGAAGCAGCTGCACACTTGCATGCATTGCCAAGGTGCTTCTTGCGTTCAGCTCTGAATCAGGAGTTGGAGAACTTGGGACTGCTTTTTGGGGATGCCATGAGCAGCCCTTGCATGGCAAAATACTCAGGTAGTGTGCTAACAATGCTGAAAGTTTTGTGTGCAAACAATGCTGGCAGTTTTGTATGCAAACAACAGGGAAAGTTTTGTACACAAACAACAGGGAAAGTTATTTACACAAACAATGAGGAAAGTTTTGTACGCAAACCCTTAGAGCACCTTGCAAAACTTCCCAGGGGCTGGATGCTGCAGCAGACCTGGTGTGCTGTGTTGCTTTGGATGCTGGGGAACCCTTTGAAAAGTCTTTGCTAGCGCTGCCTCTGCGCGCAGCTGCAGCGGCCGTGCCACCACTTGCCAGTGACTCTTGAATGCTCAGGGATTCATAATTCATGTATATTTTTGTTGGAAGCTCAGCCAGTTTTGGTTGTTGCCCCATTGCAGGAAGTTGCTCTGATGAATGACTGAGGTGGATTTCTCTTCCAGAGGAACCCAGGCTTAATGCGGGCTTTCTGTGGACATCGCTGTATATCGATACTGCTCTAATTGTCCATGACATATAGTCTTGGCGTTATTCCCAGACAGTCTAAATAAATCATACACTTCTGCTATAGTAAATAGTCTGTTAGAGGAGATGTTATAAGCTTACAGCCCTCCCCCTCCCTCCAGGAGCTTCTTTTCTCTGCCTCTCATTTTCCATGTGTTTTCCATACTAATGATGCTCTCCACAAGCGCACCTGCTGCCTGTGCTGCCCGGGCAGCTCCGCAAGGACAAAGTGCCCAATGTTGCAGCTCCATCCAGGACAGAGCGGGCTGTGGGCAGGGGCGGGGGTGGCCGTGCCTAGAGCTTGGCTTTGGGGCCAGCATCTGCCCTTGACCGAGTGGAGCTGAGCTGGAAAATTTCTTGCACCGCTTAAGAAATGCTGGCTTGCAAAGTTTTTTTGTTAGTATATATTATTTACATCAGGAGAACGCATAAATAAAATAGTAAATATCTCACAAAAATACAGGTTCTGTTAATCAGAGGTGACAAACGAAGCCTCGTGTGCTCAGGCAAATTTCCATGGAGGGGACAACTCGGGTCCTCCCAGGCTGGTGCAGGGGACAGCCCAGGTGGGGACATGGGCTGAGGATGCAAATGTCCCCCAGGGCTGGGGACAGGTGACAGCCCAGATAAGTGCTTCTCCAGGGAGAAAGCTGGTTGTGCAACAAGCACAGCCCCTGCAAGGGCTGGCGATGGAAAGGTGAAGCCTTTCCAGGGAAGAAAAGCCCAGGGTGTGCACAGAGCTGGTGGGGAAAGATGCCGGTGTCCCCGAGGAAAGGCACTTGCTTTTGCTTGCACCTCTCAGTCACCCCAGGAGCAGAAAACCAAGTGCCCTGCTCACCCGGGGCCGCTCAGACGCAGCAGCAGAGCGTGGAGCAGTCGAGCTTGGCGGGGGTCCCGGTGCCCCCGGCCTTCTTGTTCTCCTTGGGCAGCAGCAGGACGAAGGCCATGGCCAAGGCGCAGTGGTAGAAGCTGTGCACGTAGGTGTAATCCCACTCCTGCAAACGGGGAGAGCGTTAGCGAGATCTGCCGGGGCTGTGGGAGCAATGGGGTTTGGTGCAAAACATTAACTTCCTGTGAGTAGCCAAAAGGAAAGGAATAGAAAAAGAATTTCGGAGCCTTCTGCCTCCTTTTGCTGTCAAAGAAGAAAGGATTCCCAACCTTAAAAAAAGAAAAGCAAAGTGGATTTAACACATTCCAATTTGCACATTTCCCAATTTTTGAATGAAGTGTTTCATTACCCCGCAAAGGACGCGGCGGAGAGGCCGGAGCGCGGGGGGAGGCAGTTGCTGCTAAGTGACATTTTTATGTTCTGCTAGAATTTGCAATTACTAAATGCTTTGAAAAATAATCCTTGGGGATGACTGTGAGGTTGTATCTAGCAGCTCCCAATGCACAGAGCAGCTGTAACCGAGGGGCTGAGTGCGGGCGTCACCGGCAGCTCTGTCGGGGGTTAGCGCCTTCCGTGCACGGGACAGATGGACCCTTTTGCACAGGATGGGCGGACTGGCCAGCAGTGAGAGCAAAAGGTTATAAACACGAGATCGAGTGCCCCTGGGAGTCAACTGAGAGGCTTTTATTTGGCACGAGCCAGTTTTGGATCTAGCCATGCCTGGGTTGTATCCAGTCCCTGCCGTGGCTCCACAAGGTGTCCTTAAGTCACCCGTGCCCAGTTACCAAAACAACCCCACTTGCATTCAACAAAACCTTTTTGAGGACGTGCATAGCTGAAGAGAGCACGGCCTGTGACCTTGTGACTTGCTTAATGGGGGGAAAAGAGAGTGAGCAGCACCCTGCATGTCACTTGCTGTCACATCTGCCCACACCACGGTTAATGGGCCAGAGGCTGGGATGGGGACAAGTTTGGGGACCTTGTCCCTTCTGCCAGACCCTGGCACACCAACCTGGAGACCTGCACCTGAACTGGGTTTTGTCCAGGTTGGATGCTGCCCAGTGCTGTGAAGGGAGAAGTTTCCTATCGCGGTAACATCCTTTACACCTTGTAAAGTCAGTGAGGGAATGTGCAAACCTCAAAGAAGAACCTCAGCATCAGCGCTAATGCCCCAAAACAGAAGCCAGGACCAATCTGCTGGGTGTAGACACTCTTGTCTGGATAGAGCCCTTTCTTCTCTTTCATCTTTTGGAGCTGGAAGGAAAGAGAGAGCACCCTAAGTGTATTCACCTGGGTTTAGCTCCCTGCTTTGCATCCCAAACATCTCATGAATGCTGAAATAAAACCAGGCAAAGCTCTCAGTCCTCTCCTTGTTCATCCCTTCCCTGTTGTGGCCACTAGATTTTAGCTGCTGGCCAGTTAGATGTGGCTTAGTGATGATGTGTAGCTGGGACTTGTATCACTATATTTCTGTGACACTCAGCAGCATCTTCCTGCAATTTTTGTCCCATCACTGAATCCTTCTCCTTTCCCAGTTATGGCTCTGCCCCCCATGCTCCCACCCCTGTCACAGCGTCTGCCGTGTGTGGGACACACGCCACGGTCCCCGAATGTCCCAGGAGCTGCCAGCCAGGTTCAGGCAGACTACAGGCAGATTCCTTCCCATTTTATCACTGTGTTTCTTCTACCAGCCCTGGGGCAGTTTACCAGACCCCTCTGCCTCTGAGTAGCTGTAAAAACTCCATAAATACCTTCCTCCTGATTCCAAACACAGGGACAGGAGATGTAGTAGATTGCTCAGACCGATCAAATCTGGCGTTTATCACAAAGGCTGTTTGCTGACTGCTTGTCTTCTGCCTGAAGGAGCAGTGATGTTCCCCACCACAAGCATCCCCCAAATCCCCAGCGTGGTGCCCTTCCCTACGTACCCATTTCACAGTTATTGCCAGGACGGCCGTCCCGATGGGTCCCGAGTAGACGCCGTAGCCCCAGCGGTCGTGGTAGATCCTCACAGCAATGGTGAGGACGCCGAACATGACGAAGGTCGATCTCTTTGGCTCGTCAAACTCTGCCAGGGCTGCACCGAGCACAGGGAGCATCGGCTCAGCCCCCCCGCTTCCTTGGCTGCTCCCCTAAAGCCTCCCTGGGGTCTGTCCCCCCTGCCCTGGAGACCCTCAGCACTGCATCCATGTCTGATTGCCCTCCCCAGCTGGGGAAACTGAGGCACATAGGGGAAAAGTGAGCCATCCTGAGGCATGTGAGTGGCAGGTCTAGGAGCTGATTTCAGAGATCTTTTACTCAGTGTTATGTGTGGAGGCTAAAGGTTTCCCACCTGTGTATCTCTTTCTTGCCCTGACCCAGAAAAGGTGAGCTCATCACCAGCTTTTGGGTTCATCCCACATCTCCAGCCTTCCCAAACCGGCCGGCTCTCCCCACTGCACCCTCCATCACTCGTAGCATGAGGACCGAACTCGCCACTGCCGTGGGGACCGCACTGCCCGTCCCTGCTGGCACCTGCCGCGGGTTTGCGAGCTGGAAGTCACCGGTGCGAGTAAATTATTAGAGGCTTTTGTTTAGCACAGGATGGGGTAATAACTGATAAAAGTTATGGATCCCAGTGGGCTCCATGCTTTTCCAGCTTGCACAGCTGTGTTATGGCTGTCCTGGATTTGCATTCCGGGAAGCGTGCCCGAGGGTCTGCGTCCGCACATGTGCGCTCGGGCTTTACAAGCCACAGCGAGAGGCTTCCCTGGGCTGCAGTCACCACACCTTCCATGTCCTTGGATCGTGGTTTTATAGGGAGTTTGGCTAAGGGATAATGTCCGCATTTTAATCTCTGTTGTTTCCCTGGGGGTCAATATTTTAAACGTCGTAGTCTGCGATTTGTACTTTTTTTTGCAAGGTTTTTGAATGCAGTAATGAAGCAATCAAGTTGAATTTTGCTGCAAGGAGCCAAAGTGTCTGGATCGGCTCTGACCTACCCTGACATTGCTGTTATCTTCTGAAAATGCCCTTTGGAGATGATTTGCCTCATTGCCTTTTCTAGCCGAGCAGAGAGAGCACTGCGGACAGTGTGGGAGTCTGAATCTGCTGAGCAAAGCCTTTGCTATCGAAAGGGACCATCCCCTCATCTCTCTCCCCTTGCCCTGCTCTCTTCTCCTGCCAGAAATACTCCAAAAATCATGTTGGCAAAATGGGAAAATAATAGGTTTGAAGTTTTAATCCTTCTTTAGTTCTGTCATTTTTTTTCCCATTTCTATTACACCTCATTTCAGTGGCAAATGAGGAACAAAATGAGGAACAAAAAAGAAAGTGAAGGAAATATGGGAAAAGGAAAACTGAATAATATGGCAATAGTAGGTGGGGAATTTTAAATAAAAAGGAAGTGAAATGTATTTCTGCTTTTTCTAAGCAGATCTGATGTTTCCTGTCAGCCCAGACTAGGCTTTTGATAAACTAGGAAGATACATTTGCTTTGACTAAATCACTTGGGTTTCCATGCTACCAGCAGATTCTGCATTTCTTAGTGCTCCCAAGTCAGGACAGGACAAACTGATGGGCTCAGTATGGGGAAAATGAGGAGAAATGGGAGATTCCCCACTACGTGAGGTTTCAAACTACGTCATCTCATAGCACTGCCCTGCCTTGAACTAAAGCACGAAGCTACATGTGTTACTTGCCAATTTGAAATAAATAATTCTGCTGTTGTCGGGACATGCATAAGAGCTGGTGAAGGTGTAGGAACACCCCACTAGAAAAATCACCCGGTGCCAGAGCTCTGTTTATCTCCAAAGAGCCAAACTCCCCCAGCCACCACTCAGGACAGTTTTTATGTGTGTCTAGACCCCACTTGACAGAAATGGGTTTCCAGGGCATGAACTATATAAAAATAGATTTAACCATAGCACGGGATGACTTCCAAAAGGCCAGTCTCAGGGCTAAGTCTTGCAGATGGCAGCTCAAAGGCAACAGCATTTCTAGGGGTTTCACCCACTGACCGTCCCACCAGTGATGGTGACAAATCCTGCCCAACCTGCCAAGGTTGGTGCTCGGGGGGAAGCTTGAGAGAGCGGTGCTTACCCATCAGGGACACCCAGATGGACAGGGCTGTTCCATAGATGCTGAAGTATTCCAGGATATCGTAGCGCATGAAGCACAGCACTGATAAGCCGGGGCCATCACATGCGTG
Organism: Patagioenas fasciata; assembly: GCF_037038585.1. Classification (NCBI taxonomy): domain Eukaryota; kingdom Metazoa; phylum Chordata; class Aves; order Columbiformes; family Columbidae; genus Patagioenas; species Patagioenas fasciata. The sequence continues at coordinate 8,446,293 of NC_092539.1, forward strand.
GTAAATCTATTAAATAAAAAAATACAAAGAAAAGCATTGGAAAACTAGTTCCTTACCCATTACCCACAGACCAGTTAACATAAAGGCTCTTATCAACTGATTTGAAACAATCTTTGCACGGCTGTTGAAAGGATGGCCAGCCAGGAACAGAGCAGTCTCAAATACCCCCAGGTCACTGACATACAATGATGAATGTATTTGAGATATAATGTCACCATTCCTAATTGTAAATTGCTCAAGAATCAGCATTCTTCTCTCTTAGTACAAGTTATTTGTGGACAAGCTTTAGTTTGCCTCTTGGTCTCTGCCAGAATTTGCAATCTGATGACCAAGCTGCTTCGAGGCGAGACGCGGGCGGCGTGGGGATGTCCTCTCCAGCAGGAGGACTCTGAGGTTATGGTTGTAATTGCGAAAGATCCTTGTAAAACTATTCAAAATGAGTGTCCTGATTAAATGTGTATAGATGCCAGGTCACTGTCCAGGCTAAATAGGGTTTATATGGCCAGAGTCTGAATACTGGGGAATTCACTCATTAATACATTCCCTTAAAAGCCGCTGGTTCTTGCCCATTAGCTCATTGATTGGGTTATTTGCAAAAAAAAAAAAAAACCATTGTCATGCAACATAGATGCAAACCAAGCCAAGAGAAATTTTCCAGTGCAATCAGAAGAGTGCTCCCAGTGTTTGCTTTCTCCTCCGAGCGCTCAGCCCGACGAGGTTTCTCGTGGTAGCCCCAGCGCGCTCCGCTGTTTCTGAAGAAGTCCCTTCGCTGCTTGGCAGGATGCCCTTGGAACAATCCCGGCTGTCATGGCCCAGCGGGGATGCTGATATTATTTATAATGGGAATTACTGCAAGTCCTTTGGCTCGTTGTGGTTTCTAGAAAGGATCGCGCCACAGCTGTAATTCTTTTCTCAGTTTGAGATGGGGTTCGGGGAGCCCAGACATAGGGAGGAGAAAGGGTGGAAGACAAAGAGTGTGTTTCTGGCCAGTGTTGCAGCACTTGTCTGTGATGAACATGTGCTTTCACTGGCTGGTGAGGGGGAGGAGGAGTGGGATGCTACAAGAAAGGCAACAGCAGCAGCTGCTGCCCTTCCTACCCCCGACCATGCTGGCAGCTCCTTTCCTTTCCTTTCCTTTCCTTTCCTTTCCTTTCCTTTCCTTTCCTTTCCTTTCCTTTCCTTTCCTTTCCTTTCCTTTCCTTTCCTTTCCTTTCCTTTCCTTTCCTTTCCTTTCCTTTCCTTTCCTTTCCTTTCCTTTCCTTTCCTTTCCTTTCCTTTCCTTTCCTTTCCTTTCCTTTCCTTTCCTTTCCTTTCCTTGCCTCTCCTCGCCTCTCCTCGCCTCTCCTCTCCTTCCCCTTCCCTTTTCCCCTTCCCTTTTCCCCTTCCCTTTTCCCCTTCCCTTTTCCCCTTCCCTTCCCTTCCCTTCCCTTCCCTTCCCTTCCCTTCCCTTCCCTTCCCTTCCCTTCCCTTCCCTTCCCTTCCCTTCCCTTCCCTTCCCCTCCCTCAGATATTTTGCCTCTTCCACCTCTTCGGTGAGGACCTGTTCCACCTCCCTCAAAACACGTGCCAGTTTTCCTATTGACTTCTCGGGGAGGTGGAGCAGACACAAAGCCGATGCAAAATGAAATAGTGGCTGTCTGGCTTCCCCAGGGAGCTGGAGCAGGGACTCAGCTGGGATCTTTCTATTAACTAGTCCTGTAGTGTTTCTGGAATTGGCAGAGTTTACCCCCTCCCTCCACATTGTGCTTTAATTGGAGGTTTAAATGGTGGATCCTTAGGAAGAAGTGACTGGCCTGGTTTAGAGCCCTGGCTGCTGCAGAAAAGCTTTTCACACCAGAAAGGTGCTTTATCTACTCCCTGCCTCAGTTTCCCTGTCTCTGTACAAGGGATGTGACAATCCTCATGAGATGGGTGGCGAGAAGAGGTAAACAGTATATTGATTGGGTTACTGGGCTATTTCCTTCATATTCTTTAGCAGAGCATTGCCATGGAGATAAATAGAATACTTTTTTCCAGTGGAAATAATGCTTTAGGTGCTCAATCGATGTGTGTACAGAGGCACTTAGCAGCGACACAATGCACAGGGCAGCTTGTTGCAAGGAGCGGGAATATGAATTAATTTGTATAAGTAGAGACAACTGATTTCTCAGCTTATTATTCCCATGCGAGAGAAGGCAGGGTGATTCTGAGCCTGGTGAAACACAGGTTTTCAAACCGCTCTGCCAGGGTGGAGGGTTCATTTTTTTGCTAGCTCAGCAGCATGTTTTAGTCTTTCCCAGTGCAGAAGAAACTCCCCTGACTCCAGCATTGCTCCCATGGCCAGTTAGCAATTGCAAAATCAATAATTCAACTGTGTGCTTTTGGAGAAAATGACAGAAGCGTAGCAAGAGACTCTGTATACAATTTAAATCCCAAATTCAGCATGGCCACTTACCAGCTGTAAAACAAAGAGAAAAACCAACTCCAAAACATCGCGAATGATTTGCATCCAGACCTTCTCCCTAACCTCACAACCATAAAACACCATTAAGGCTGTGTAGGGCTACCCCTTAGCACATCCTAAACTGAAGAATCAGTTATTCAGCACTGCACACGGTGGGAAAAAACCTGAAAAGGGATATTCTGGGGGTCACGCTCACTGCTGTTGGGTGGGATCCAACTGCCCTTCCCAGCGGAGAACTGATGCAGGGGGATGAAACATGCAGGGTGGGTATGGGGACATCTTACCGCCACGAAGAACATGGTGAAGAAGTAAACCATGGCTTCCATGTGGAAGCGCCGCTTGGCCGCAATGCTGATGGTGGGGAGGAAGACCAAGGTGCTGATGGTGGGCAGAAGGAGCTTGGCCACCAGTGAACCCATGGGTGCCTCGGTGGCTGGTGGCTCCCGGGACGGGGTCTCTGTGAGCTGGACAAGGACGCTGGAGAAAACAGCCGTGGAGAGTGTGCTTCAAAATTTAAATGCCCTGCGTGGCCAGGAGGGCTGCGGGCAGGGAACAGCTGCTGCTGCCACCCCCTTCGCTCCTGTCTCTCCCCAACAGTGACATTCTTGAGGCAGCCGGTGGCTCCAGACGGCAGATGCTCTGTGCCTCCCTGGCTGTTTCTAAAGGAGTGAAGGGGAATGTTGCCCTTGCATGCCTTTTGCTGGGTGTCCAACCTAGGTTTGCAAAGGGTGAGGGCTGCAGGTTTGCTTGCTTGCCATGGGGACACCCCACCCCTGCATCCCACTGCCCCCGTGCCGAGCCGGGGTCACCATCCACTGCTCTGCACTGACACAAAGCAGGGAACAACCAGGACATGGAAGGTACTGGGAGGTTTTAAAACAGCAGGATGTATCCTGCTACCTTTGCTGTACCTGAGAAATACACACTAAGCTCCAAACCTGCCTTTTATTTCCCCGCGAGGGCAGACCTGGAGCTGGTGGCTCTGCTCGAGTGGCACACAGGATTTGGGAGCTTGTGTGGTGCAGCGTCTGACGCCTGCTACACATGCGTACGTGCCTTCCCATGCACTTGGGTACGGTTGAGTTTCTCAGCCATGCCCTTAGGCTTTGCAGTGTGGACACATCCAGGAGATGTGTCTGAAATTCAGGAGCTGAGCGTCTCTGAGGTGGAGGAATTTGAGCAGATCACCGTGCGGCACAGAAAAGCTGGAGGAAAAGGAGACCAAAAGCCAAGCGGCGTTTGGGCTGCTAATCCACTCAGTGAGTTCTCTCTTTTATTATGACTTTTTATTATATCGCTGCTGCTTCCCTCCTGGGTTAATATCTTTTCCTTGGAGCCTCGCAGGGATTCTCGGCATCTTTTCGGTACAGCTGTTCCCGGGACGCAGGGAGCAGGAATGTTATGCTTAAGCAACAGCCTTTGTGGTTGCGGGTTTGGGGAGGAGGCTGCGAGTTGTGATATGAGCTACCATCTATTTCTGAGGCCGGATGGGCTCCTGTGTCCCCCGGGAGGGGGTCTGGTGGAAAGGCAGGCATGCACCGAGGAAAAATGCTCTTTAAACCACTCCAGCTAAGTTTGAAGGGCTCCGGGAAGAGGAGCGCGGGGGCGTTGTGTGTGCGGTCAGAATGGCACGTCAGCCTGGAAGCACTGACCCGAGAGGGCTGTGCTGAGAAAGCCTTCCAGGGCACAGCTGAGATGAGCTGGGTAGGGCTCCTGGTTTTGCCTGACATTGGGACCATCCACGTTCCCTGGGCGCTGCAGGCAGCATCCCTCCGCAGAGCCTGGGGGCTCCACGCTGCCCACACCACCTCTCCAGCCGCCCTCCTGCCTGGAGAAGCCATAAACTTACTACAGGTCCCTGCAAAACTGAATGTCTGCTGATAAATAGTGAAAAACTCTAGTGTCCCTATCAACCATGAAAATTAATCCCTCCAAGCCAGCACATAAATTCTTTGCTTCTCCCCACATGTCCAGCCCTGAGCAGGAAGCGGAGCCGAGTGCCAGCACACCCCGAAATGCCCTGTTCCTTTTCTATCCCATATCCTCAGACGCATTTGTTATTCCATATTGTTCTTGCATGAACTGCTAGGACAGAGGAGGTGGTTGGGGCTGCTCTGTGCTGCACGGCCGGGCTTGTCTGTGGGAGGATTTTGAGTGGGGTTTGGGATAGATGGTTGCACAAGCCACTCTGCTAAGCAAACTGTGTCTTCCCTGCTTTTTTGTCGTGAGTTTGGTGTCAGAGAGATGAAAACAGAGCTCAAAATTTGTTGGTGAGGAGAAGCTTTGATGTCTGGGTGCAAAGTAGCCCTTCTCACCCTCGTGGGACCATTTGCAAGGACATGGCAGCTGTTCAACATGCCACCATTTGCAAGGACATGCAAAGGTGGTGGTTGTGCAACAAGCCAAAGGGCATCAGTTGAAAAATATGATCAAGCAGTTGTTAAATACATCCCCCTCATCCCCATCCTTTGCCCAAAATCCAGCTGGAGTCCATTGCAAAGGAAACCCCGTTGGCTGCTGGATGCAGCAAGTGCCAGCTGTGGCGAGCGCTCCCCTGAGCAGGGAAGGCTTGGAGCTCTCAGGAGCGAGAAAACATTCCACAGGTTGTTGGGTTTTTCCTTCTTCTTTCTTCTCTCCCAGCTGCACACCCTGGGCTGGCGTTTGGTTTGCAGCCAGCGCCGTAGGCATAGAGGAAAAAAAACCCAAAACAAAACCCACACCAGTTTGCACATGTGTTCCAGCTATTATTGAAAAAGAGACCCCAAAGTAAACTGCGAGGCAAGAGGCAGGCAGGTGGCGAGCTCCTGTCGGGAGCTGCTGCTTAAAAGGTCTTTGTTCGGGCTGCAAACAAACCGCAGCGCTAGACATGGGCTTTGCAAACCTTCCCGGGAAGGAACCCAAATAACAAAGGGCCAGGATTTTGTTCCTTCTCTCTGAAACAGGTAGGAAATGGAGAAAGAGCAAATTTTAGCTCCTGCATTTAAGTACTTATGGAAAGCGAATTTTAAATCCACATTCCACAGGGCTAATTTTGTGTGGACCAGCGTGCACGCAGGAACGGTGATATATATGGCTGAAAAGTCGTTCCCAGATGCCAAAACCAGGTTCTGGTATGCCGTCCTGGATCCTTCCAGGGTAACATTAACCATGACTTTCTCTAAGTACTTCTACCCTTTCAACTCAGACACTGCAGTAAAGGAGAGAGACATAGATAGTTTTATTTTTAATATGAGAGTGATAGTTTGGAAGTGGTATATACTGGAACAGAGGAGCAGGGATCTGTGCCAAGTGAGTGTATTCTCCTTGGGATAAGTATAGGATGATCTTTCATCTGTGTGTGGTGTAGACAATATTGTGTGTCCCTGGTTACTGCCAGGTTGGCAATAATGGTGATAGTGACACTAAAATGGAGAGTCAAGGTTGCAGCTTCTCCATGTGCTTTCCGTCCTGCAATACAAGCGTTGGTGTGAGCTGCAATTCAGTGCTTACTGCAAAGTGTTATTTACCACTTTCCTTACTTCGGAGTCTTGATTTTTCATCTCTACAACACTGAGTCTGGACTCGAGAAGCTGGAGACGGCCTGGTTCCAGCAGGACGCTGCGCAGGAGCCGCGGCTCTGGAGCAGCACAGTCAGCCCCGCGGAGTGCTGAGCAATGGGAGCAGCACAGCACCATCCAGCTCGCAAAGCTTTCTTGTCTTCTCACCGCTCTGCCTTGGGAAGTTGATCAAGAAACCCCCTGGTGCGAAAGGACCTGGCGCAAGCGCCGAGCAGCCCATGGGTGCGAGCCCTTCCCTGCCCAGCTGGAGCAGGGATGGCTGCAGCATCTGGATAAAATCCTCTCGTCACCTACCGCAGCCTGCGATCGGAGCCGCTGCCCGAGACACCGGTGTGGGTCAGGCTTTCTGGAGAGCTGAAATCCACACCCGAGCCCTGGCACGGGGGAACAGGAGCCCAATAAATGTGGAGCCACCAGCTGTGCTGCAGCCCCTTCACTCCGATCAGCTGCAGCTCTCGCCCGCTCCCGCCGCAGCCCTGCCAAAGCACCTGCAGCCTCCTGGTTTTATTAGTGGAATAAATTGCCACTTAAAATATCCATTCTCTGCAAGGCCTGGCCCCATTTTAGGCAGCTTTAGCTGAATACTTGCCCTTAAAAAAATTCCCTCTTCCTGTCTCCCTGTTGGATAAATCTATTATGCATATTCCTCACAGGTATCCTCAATTCTTTCTGCCTTAGGGTTTTTTTCACTCTTCCCTTCTCCTCCACCCTCTTGTGGCACATTACCATGGTTAATGGTGAGGACATCTCTATTCTTGTCACCAGGTTTCCATTGCTTGTACTCTCTGTGGTGTCTTGGGGTGTCCCTCCTGCTGCCAAATTCAGGAGGGCAGTGCAGGGGTTTATTGCTTGTTTCATGGTGTTTAGTTTTGTCTTTTGTACAGTCATTACTCTTGGAGCACAGTAGTGATATGAAGGTCTTGGCTCTCACCCCGTTGGTCAAAAATGGCATTTTTTTGAAGAGAAAGGCTCGAAGTTGTGATGCTTCAAGGCTCAAAATCCAGAAGGGAATGAAACCAGTCTTAGGGTTTCGGGGAGTCTGACTCATGAGTTCTGAATGCCTGTGGTTGGCAATGCTGCATAGCTGATGTCCCTCAGCACAATACTGCACAACTTCTATGTCAGACTCATTCCTTTAAAAGAAAAGGCTTTGTACTTTTATTTTTTTTTAATCTTTCTATAGCTAAAATCTTGAACCAAGCATGACTTGTCTGGAAGCTCCAGGTACGTGTACTCTTTGGGAGTAGGTAAAATCAAAGTAAAAGAAATCTGCAGAGAAAAAAAGAGGCTTTTAAAGCCATTGAAAGTCTATGGCCATGACTCTACCTGGGGTCACTGTGGTCGCTTGTGGCTTTCAAACTGCCCAGAGATATTTTTTTAATAGGAATCTGATGGTGAGAGCAGCTTGGTGGCTTTGGCTTGTTCAGTTTGACTCAACATTTTGCAAATCTCCATGGATGAAACCCTCACGCTAACATGATATAAATCACTGCCATCCACATTGCGTGGAGGCACGCAGAGATGAAGCGCCTTGCCCAACACTGCGCCGTAGGTCACTCTGCAAGGGACCAGGACTGTCTCCAAAGGACATGTTTTTTGGTCTCTTCTTGCTTGTTTTAGCTACCCAGTGTAGGCCATGCCCACAGCTCTTGAGAAGAAGGTAGGGCTGGCTGCTAGGGCCTTTTTTTGGAGACTTTACAGTTTTTTGATTCCCCTGGCAATGTCCTGGCCATGCAGGGACCTCACCCGCTCTGTGTCTGGTTTAAATCTGCCCACGCCACATTGGGCTCACCTGGAAATAATGCGTGTAGTTGTGCAGAAGTGTTGAACAAATGGGTCACTTCTGTAGGCAGCTGTAAAAAAATAAGAAAATCGATTAGCCCTCTTGCCCCCGAGCAAAGATGAAGCTGCTGGGGGTCCAGACCACGCTCCTGCTTCTCCTCCAGCCCAGCTCTCCTGGATCTGAGCAGGCGTTTTGGTGGGGCTGGTTGTGACAATGTCCCATCTGCTGTGCTGGCACAAGGGCTGAGCCAGAAAAGGGTGAATTTTGCTGGGCAAGTGGTGCTGGAATGCTGCAGCCCATGGTTGTGGTTCACTGAGCCCTGTGGTGCACCGCTCACGGAGAACCTGCTCTAGGGACATACTTGGGGTTCTGGCTCTTGGGCTTGGGGTGGGAAGGTGTCCCCTGGTGGGGACCACAGCGAGACAGTTGGTGTGCGTGCGTTGGAGCTTTACCATCATTCTCTGCTCCAGGTTACAGACAGAGATCCCTCTACCTAAGAAAGGGACCCCCTGATCCCTCCGAGGTGAGAGAGGGCCCGATCCTGCAGAGTGCAGCATGTCTCTGCTGGGCTGAGCAGCCTCGGCTCCCGCTGAGCAGTGACAGTGCCCAGCCCAGCACTTTGTGGAACTCATCACAGCCATGGAAACTCCTTTCCTCTGCAGGCGCTTCTCTGGCCAAACCAGCAGCCAGTCGCCGGCGACTCTTCCCCGGCTGGAAGAGGTTATTTTGGAGTGTCTGTCGCTCCTTTTATTTGTGCTCTGAATTACACACGGCCCCGGTTTGGGATGGAAAGCCTGGCAGCTGCCTGCTGGGCGGCTGCCGTGTGTCCCTTGGGGAGGATGTCGGGGTAAGAGCCCACTGGCCCCACGTCACTGTGGGGACAGGCACTGTGCCGGTGGCTCTGAGCCTCCTTGTGCGGTGCCGGGAGCGGGATGCGCGGTGCCAGGGCTGCCAAAATGTGGGATGCGGGGAGCAGGGCTGCCAAAATGTGGGATGCGGGGAGCAGGGCTGGTTCAGGGACCCTCGCCTAAATCCTACATTTCCCTGGGAAAGTCCATATGAGCCCTCAGTGACCGTCCCTGGGTGGGAAAGCCTCTCACTGTCCATGCAGGTGCATCTTGTCTCGATTTACTCCAAGCCCAAAAGCAGTAAATAACATCTGCAAACCATTTCTAACATTTATGCCAAAAACTGGGAGATAAAAAACTCCTGTCGTCTGAGCCTGGCTGTTGGTGATTAATGCCGTACCTGCCGGCAGCCTTGACAAAAGCACCTGCAACCCCAGGGTTTTGGGGGCAACACTGGCCCGGGGGTTTTGGGGTGGGGGGAGCTGGGGTTGGTCCAGCCCCACGTTGGAGCCGTGGGGTTTGGCCAATGTGAAGCTGGACAGAGGCTCGTGTTTTGGATCTGGTCTCTGGTGCATTTTGTTTTCGGGGCTGTTTGTGCTCCCATCGAGGTGATGGCATCGCTCCTGCTGATTTCACGAGGACGGGCCGGGGCTGCGTAAGCCGCGCTGCTGCGGCCAGGGATAACACTGCGTGATTTATGGGAGCAATCAGTTGCCACTAGGAGCTGGTTAGGAATTTTCCGATGAAACGGGGATTGCGTCAGAAACCGCTGAGTCATCTCAACTGTTTCATTAAAAAAAAAAGTCCTTTGGCTTTGATGAACTTTTGGTGAAGCACAGAAACCAAATGTGTCTCGCCTGCTGCTGGCTCCCCCAGCGCTTGCCTCGGGGACAACCTTCCCCCACCCTCCTTGGTCCTCCCAGGGGCATCCCTGTGGCAGGACGGGGTTTGGGGTCACCCAGGGATGGGGTCTCCTGGGGTGTGACCTCCTGCCAAACCCTGGGGACAGCAGGAACACTGGGAGGACATGGGCTCGCATGGACACAGGCTGCTCTGGCATTTTCAATGTGAAATATTTTGATGCTTTTAAAACCTCTCGTGTTCAGACTTTTCCCTCCTGGTTGTTCCGAAACGGAAAGGGTTTTTCTCCTGTATGTCTCGGCTGGGATATTTTGAAATGCAGTAGTTGGGTGAACTCAAGTGCTAAATTTTCCCAGTGTCCTGGTCACAGCCAACCGATGGAAAATTGAAAGTTGCAAATCAACCTAGCTGGGTAAATTAAAACAGGCTGGCAGACATTTAGCCAAACAGAAAAGGAGACTTCATTTCCCATGTAAATTTTTTGGGACGGGTTCTCTGCTCAGCTTCACGCAGCCATCCCTGGGAGGACGGGCTCCAAATTAACATCACCGCGGACCCGCAGCAATTTGGGCAGGGTGCTGGGAGCTGTGCAGGGATCCGTGCCCCGCGGCAGGGTGGGCGCACACCCCGAGGCTCCTGGCAAATGGTGATGGGCTGAACGTCACCGTCGAGGGCCAGGAGCAGCCAGTGGCAATAACCACTATAAACTGCAGTGATCGCTTTGGGTGCAGACCCAGTGCTGGGAGCGCTGATTTTGCCCTGCGTGGGACAATTCTAGAGCGGAAGGAGAAGAGGTCTGAGCTAAAGCACCAGAGGAAGGTTAGTGATAGAGGAAATGGTTCAGGTGGGCTGCTCAAAGCTGCTGGGATGTCACCAGCGTGTGCGCAGGGGAGATGTGCTAAGGAATGCGTAGGAACATGTGTCACCATGTAGGTGAGGTGTCTCAGCAACCATATTTTAGGTGTAAAAACCACGGAGAACAGACCACGTATATCGTATATAGGTTACATTTACCAAATGACTGTGTCCAACTTTATGCCATAGGCTTTTCTCTCTGGCACACACACACAGATACCAGATACAATACATGCATGGCTACTGCTGAGCCAGGGCGACTGTTCTCATCCAAAATGGCCCTTCATGTGCACCAAATGCAATTTTTTGAGCACCACTGTTCTCCTGCGTGGCAGAAAAGTGTTTCAAGCAGCGTGACTGACGCGGCACCTTAGCAAATGACACTGAGAGCACAAGATCACAGAGATTTGAATTCTTTTTTCAGCAGAAAATGCAATTAAAAACCCGGCAGACCATTCCCAGCCAGCTCTCCCTGCACTTCCAGGGGCAGGATGCGGAGGGTTTTGGACACCTCGCTCTGTGCCGGTGAGGTGGGGAGGGCTGGAGGCAGCAGGTACCGGTACCGTGCAGCATCTCCCGGGGGCGATGCCCGGGGGAACCTCGGAGCTGCGTGTGCCGGGCGGGCGGCGGGGACGCATGCGTGCGGCTCCCCCCGCCTGTGCCCCCCCGGCCTCGCCGCAGGAAACCGGCTGGCGGCCGCGGAGCCGGCGCCGGGGGAGGCGAGGGGTTAACCGGGGTGGGGGCATCCCGGGCCGAGAGGTGTGAATTCCGCCCGCTTTCCCCCCCCGCTTCTCCACCTCCCCCTTCGCCGCTATAAGAGCGGCCGGCGCGGGCTGGGGGGAGCCACTGCGGCGGCTCCTCCTCGCTCGAAGCCCCAACGCTTTTGGCTGCCCTTTGAAGTCGGAGAGGGAGAAGGAGGGAGGGAGCGTCTGGAACCGCCGCCGCCGCTCCTCCTGCTGCTGCTCCGCGCCGCTACCGCCCGGCCCCGGAGCATCGCCCCGCCCGGCCCCGCCGCCTCCAGGTACGGCCCGTCCCGTCCCGGCCCCGCTCCCCGAGCCCCGGCAGCGTTGCCCGGGGCGGATCGTCCCCCCGCCGCCGCTCCGGGATCCCCCTCCGGCCGGGCTGCGGGCTCTGGCGGGGCTCCCTCCGCTACCAGCTCCGCGATGCTTGTCGGCGACATTTCCCCCCTCCCTCCCCGTGCCGGCTTTAATTTTTCTTCGATTTAAACATGCAGCTCTGAGCGACTCTAGGATAAACTCTGAGCGAGCTCTGTTATTGGCTTCGAGTCAGAAGTGTCTGGAAGCCTTAATGAAAACCAAGTGTAAGGCAAGTCTCAGCCACCTGTCCCCGGGATCCCCAGCCAAGCGCTCTGGGCTTCCATTAATCAGTGGATCTGCCTCTTGGAAAGTGTCTTTTGCATGCTGGACCTCTACCCTGGGGTGATTGCAAAGCAGATTTGGGGACCTGGAAGCCCTCTGTTAATTTCTGTAAGCCAGATACCAAAGTTGTGCTGGTGCTGCCAGTGATTCTGCATTTCCAAAGCTGCCACAAAAGCCCTTGCAAGAAGAAAAAGGGGTAGGAAGGAGGCTCTTTTATGTTGCAGGTCTGCAGTCCTGCCCCCTACCCCCAGGAGCAGCCCCTCTCCCACCTCCCTGCTTCCCAAAGATACCGTCTCCTTACTTTTCAAGGGAAATTAGCTTAGGGGAGAATATTTTTTTCCCCTCTTTCTTACAGACATGAACTGCTTTGATTGCCTGGAAGCACGATTTCCTGAAACCTGCTCCTTTCTGGCTCTTGCAGCGAGGTTCACAATAAAATGTATTGTGGTTTTGAGCTGGATTTTTATTTAAGAAAATGCCATTCTAGGTTATTCTCTTTCATGAGGCAGATGGAGAAAGAGATGAAAGGCTGACGCTTGGGATACTTCATTTCTGCTCTTTAATTGTGGGTGGTTTCTATAAGAAAAGGCTTCTTCCCTGGGAATTGGTGTGAATTAGAGTGGAACAAATAAAAAAGGAATAATAATGGCTGTTAATTGCATTTTTTTTGTATATGAAGCCTTTCATCTTCTCAGAACAGTTCTGTAAATGGGGATATTTAAATGCACTGCTCTATAGGTCCAAAGACACTTCTTACTTGCTACTTCTCATGCAATGCTTGCTTTGATGTAAGCCACGTTCTCTTCCAAGACAGACTTGGAGCCCCAGCTCTCACCGGTGGTATCAGGTGCAGCCACTGGGAACCAGTGCAGGGTTGTGGTTTGGAAGATAGTAATAGAGATGGGATGTGAACCTGTACCATGTTAATGCCTCTACTAATTAAATATAACTTCAGGATCAAGCCCTTGCAGTCACTCGTGGTTGATGTCACTTAGCTGAGCAGGAATGCTGGAGAGGATACATGCTGCACAACCCAGGTTGCAAAGCAGCCCCTGCTCTTGAGTGATGGGGCTGGATGGAAGTTTTGCTTAGAATGGTGTTTGGTCGCTTTCCAGGATGAAGATGTCTAAGTGGAGGTGGAGCAGCATCTCCATCAGCGTGCAATCCCAGCTGAAAGGCACCCTGGCCCTTCTGCTTGTGGGCAACATTGTCTTTGTAATAGCTCAGGTAAGGATGTTGCTTTGCTGGGGGTCTGGGGTGGGGACCCCCTGGGACTTTCAGGACTGGTGTGTGCATGCATCAGGCCTCCAGAAAGTGCAGGGATGTGACTCGGCTTAGCTCCTTAGTCTGGGCTTAACCTGAGCTGTACCATCCATAGCTAAGAGCATGCGTGGATCACTTCCAAGGCTCTGAAAGACCATGCTGTGCTCTTGGATCAGCACTGTTCCTTTTCTCAGTGTCCGGAACTTTCATTTATTTTGCATGGAACACTATTCTCCCTTTCCCAGTAAACGCAGAATTAATAGAAACCCCCCAACCAGCAGGTGATTCTGGATCCTGCCCCTGCAATGAGCAATAGCTGGAACCCCCCAGGACGTTCTGTGCCCCTTGTGAAGGGATGTGAACACCACACTGAGCACAAGTGGTGGTGACACTGCTGGTGAAGCAGCTCCTTTGCCTTCTGCATTGTCACACTGCTGCCTGCGGTGGCCAAGGGGTGGGAGGTGGGGTGTCAAGGACCCTCCTGAAGTGACAAACCTGGTGGCATTTGCAAAGGGAGCACAAGGGCTCTTCCAGCCTTCTAGCATCCACTGGCACGCTCTCCTGCTGCAGAGTGGTTTTGCAAGGGTCTGCTGAAGCTTTCAGTGAAACTTTTGGCCGCAACGAGCTCTTCAGCTCCCTGAATTCACTGTGGAGCAAAAGTCAGAGAGCACCAAAAGATTTGGAGAGCTTAGGGTTGTTTGAGAGCTTAGTTTTGCCAACTGAGTGAAACAATGAACATTTCCTTTCCCGAGGAATCCCAAATATTGCCATTTCATTCCAATTTGTAATGAAAACACAATTGGAAAAATGCAGGGTTTCTTGCAAGATGGAAATCTCAGGCTTGACCTCAGCTGGAGAAGGAAATGCCCTCTTTGCTCAGGGCAGGCTGGCCGGGGGATGCCCTTGGGCTCTGCACTGCAGATGCTGACGCTGCTTCTCCTCCCAACCTACCCGGTGCTTCACACAGGACCTGGCGCAGAGCTCCAACAGCCTGGAGGATGGGGCAGACGTCACCGCACACTGGTGGGGCGAGTGGACCAAGTGGACGGCGTGTACCAGGACCTGCGGGGGAGGTGTGAAGTCCCAGGAGCGGCACTGCCTGCGGCAGAGGTACAGCACCCGCCGGAGCTACGGCACCTGCCGCCCGGGCTCGGGGCAGCTCCGGCTTGCTGGAGGGTAGACTTGGTCCAGGAGGTGTTCGCTCAGCAGATAAACACTGGTGAAAAGGTGTTGTCTAGCAAACCTGCTTGTGCAGAAGGGTAAGTGTCCCTGAGGATGCTGTGCCCTGGGCATCCCTGCCAGGAGGACCAGCTGAGCTATTCCTATGCTGGCCCTGAAGTTTCTCCTGCAGAGATTAGTGCAGATGGGCAGCAGTTTTAGTGCAACTCCCTTCTCAAGGCTTCTGAGCACAGCAGTGGTGCAGGGTTGGTTGGGGACCCACTGATCCCAGCTGCTCTGTGCGTGGCTCTGCCTTCCCCAGGCTGTGTGGTTGCTAGACGACACCTTCCAAACCTTGTCCTCATGATGACTCCTAGGATGCTGTCATAGGAATAGTTGATGCTGCAGGTAACAAAACTAGAGAGGCCTTTGCTGTCAACTCCAGTGAGACCATGATAGGTCTCTGTGTGGCTCTGCTACATAGAGGCAGGGGACCAATATATTTTAAAAAGTGAAATGAAAGGTTTGCCCCCTGTCTAACCATCATTTCTTTATTCAGAAGAAAGTCAGTGAGTGGGCTGGCTAATAAAACTTGCACTGGAACATCCAAAAGATACCAGCTCTGCAAAGTCCAAGTAAGGATATCCTTTTTCTCATCGGGAACACTTGGTACAAAATGTGGAAATTCGTGCTTGCTTTGTATGGTGGCATTTCTGGGCCCCTCAGAGAGGTGACACCACTTGTCCTGTAGCTGTCACTCTGTTGCCCCTCCAAGCAATTGGATTTTCCTTCTTTGATGCCCATCACCGTTGTGTTGGGGCTTTGGGCCTTTTCCCTGCTCTTGAGGCCATAAAACCAAGCGGGTGGTTCTTGCACCATCTCCCGGGGGGTTCTTAAGCCATCCCTGCAGTGGGAGGAGGATGCAGCTCTGGACAGGGCAGGCGATGGAAACACTCCTTGCTTTTGTTTGAGACATGCCAGAAACCTTTCCTGCATTTTGTTTTCATCAGGATATTAATGTATCCCATTCTAGGAGTGCCCTGCAAACGGAAGGAGCTTTCGAGAGGAGCAGTGTTCATCATTTAATTCCCATGTGTATAACGGCAAAACATATCAATGGAAACCTTTATATCCTGGTAACAAGACATTCTTTGTGTGCTTCATAATGCTTAGCCAAAATATTTTGATAGTTATGATGCTATAGCCCGCAGGAAGGCTCCTCCTCTGATGTTTTAAAGTGATTTTTCAGAGACACAATCAGCTGTCTCTTAAGTTCAAAGGTGCATTTTGCAGCTGCAGGGTAGCTTGAAAAGAAAACAACATCAATTCATAGCTGTTGCCTGTGTTGGTTGCAGCTCC
Organism: Patagioenas fasciata; assembly: GCF_037038585.1. Lineage (NCBI taxonomy): Eukaryota > Metazoa > Chordata > Aves > Columbiformes > Columbidae > Patagioenas > Patagioenas fasciata. The sequence goes on from NC_092539.1 coordinate 8,461,799, forward strand.
TGAGGACCAGAGAGCTCCAAGTCTGGAGGAGGATGTGAGAGCACGAGGTGATGCACAGTGCTGGCAGGAAGAGTCCGGCTCACCCGAACAAGTGTCCTTTGAGCTGGGGCCATTACTGGCCATGTTGCATTTTTGGTGACATTTGCTCACTCCCACACCCTTCATGTGCTCTGTCAAATGTCACCAAGATGCAATCAGCCAGCTTGGTCAGCTGGGGTGAGCAGCTCAGAAATAACTTAGGAGTCAGAGACTGAGATTTTATGCAATTTTTAGGCACCTAACTCCTGTCAACATCAGGCATTAGACAAAAATGACCGATTTTTAGAGCTGTTGGGAGCCCAGGACCCTTCTCCTGAAGAGGAGGCTCCTGAGCACTGGTTAAGCTGCTATGGTTTTGAATATAGTCTTCCTTGTGTGTGTACTTTATATCAATATATCTATGTTAATGTAACTTGTGTATTAAATGTTAAGTGAACATGTGTATGCTTTTGTGCAATGTGTATCTATATCGCTACTGCAAGTCCTTGCACAGAATAGGGGCTGTTGCTGCTTCCATGTGTCCCCTGGGCTGCCGTTGGTGACACCGCTGGCATCACTGGATGTGTGTGTCCCCGGCAGCAGAGGGGACTGCCCGGCTGTGCGAAGGTTTGCAGCAGTGGGCTGTCACGCTCTCAGAAGTGCGATCTCCTGTCCAGCCTGGAACACAAGAGATGGCAGCTTCTGAACTGCTGGCTGCCGTCCAATTGTGCTGTTGTTGCTGTTGTTTAGCTTGGCAGAGATTCATTGACATTGGTAGGATGAAAGTTACTGTGTTTCTGCTGTTTTTGAATGTGTCTTTATATGCTTTCCCCTTAGATGACTATGTTCACATTTCTAGCAAGCCTTGTGACCTCCATTGCACCACTGTGGATGGTCAGAGACAGTTAATGGTTCAGGCTCGGGATGGAACATCCTGCAAATACACTGATTTCCGAGGGGTTTGCGTGTCTGGAAAATGTGAGGTTGTTAAACATTATAGCAAAAATATTGTTAGCAGCATTCAGAAAGTTATAATGGGTGTGACACTTGCCTGACCCTCGATACTCTATTTGTGCATTTTTTAGCCCATTGGATGCGATGGCATTCTCTTTTCCACCCACACCTTGGATAAATGTGGAGTTTGCCAAGGAGATGGGAGCAGCTGCACTCATGTGACCGGCAGTTACCGGAAAGGAAATTCTCATCTTGGTAAGGCTTTTGGGGACCCTTTTGCTTTATTTGTATCAGAAGGCCATTTATAAAATGTATTTATTTTTTGATAAACTGCTTTGAGCTCTTACCAACTGCCCTGACTCAGTTTTTCCCGCATGTTCTGGATGTGTTAATGCCACTTGTAAATTTAGGCAGGGAAAACCTTTGCATGACCCCTCTTGTCAGAAGCCTGAGGTCTCTGATGCTGAATGGTGCAAGGGGGTTATGCAAGAGGCTGACTTCTATTTTAGTCTTATTTGTCATTACCCAGTAAGACTAGAACTGAATGATTTGTAATAACAGGAAGCTCGGGTGTTTTGAAAGACTAGGATTTCCAAAATGAGTGCGATATAAAGCAACAGAACCCAAGTATAGTGACCTAACTTGGGAATAAATGATTAATGCTCTCTGAGGATCAGTTTGAGATGGAGTGAGCTGCAGGAACATTGGTGGCTGTAGGAGGATCCACTCCATCACTTACCTGGTGCTGAGCAAAGCGGAGCTGAAGGGGAACCACGTTGTCATCTCTTGCTGGGGTTTTGGGAAGAGCAACCAGCCCAGGGTTCAATACCAAAACACAGGACTGCTTCTCCAGCTAACAAAACAGCCTTCAGATAGCTTTTCTTATGCCAGTTTACGTGCACAAATATCATGTTTATCTAAAGATTGTATCCTTTGCTCCCCTTGGCTGTGTTTTTCTGCCATAAACCAGGATGCATAGCTTACACGTTTTTATTTTCTGTTATCAATAAGGTCCGTTTGCAGCCTAACAGTTATCAACATTAGTTTATTTTAATCCCTAAATCCTTAAAACTAATTTTGCCTCAAGACCAGTTTGCTTGATACATTGCAGTATTGACTACGGAGTGTTTTGTTCAGATTATTTGTTACAAAGCTCCTTTCATTAATCTGTAGTTTCCCACAGGCTATTCTCTGGTAACGCACATTCCTGCTGGAGCAAGGGATATTCAGATAGTAGAACGGAAAAAATCTGCAGATGTTCTGGGTGTGTATAACCTCTTGGTACTTCCCTACAATGCATGCCTATACTAGCTAATGCTTTTTCCAATGTGAAGATGAACGCAGTTTTATTGCAGACATGAGCTAAATCCATAGTCAATGTAAATCACAACCACCTTGTCCAAGCCAGTGCATTTCTCCTCACTGCAGTCTGAGCACCTGGGCTGTGTATAGCAACACTTTGATGGCCTTAATGTGTGCGAGCCACCTGCCCCAATGCTCAGGAGCTTGTAGTGTAGAGGGACACGTAGCCCAGAACTTGGGGCATGTACCCACATGATATGTGTTGGAAATGGGTGACAAATGCACTGCAATGTAGGAGAAACACTTGTTTTATTACTGTGACACTCTCCTAGTCTTTTCCCCTGAATGAACAACTCCATACTTCTCCTTTTGCATGTGATGGTGCTGATTTTTCTCTCTCGTTTGCAGCTGTGGCTGATGAAGCTGGCTACTATTTCTTCAACGGGAACTACAAAGTTGACAGCCCAAAGAACTTCAACATTGCAGGCACGGTGTTCAAGTACCGCAGGCCCATGGATGTTTATGAGACCGGCATAGAGTATATTGTTGCACAAGGACCAACAAATCAAGGGTTGAATATAATGGTGAGCTTTGACTTTTCAGGTTTGCAAGGCTGAGGGCGATGGGGAAGGGAGGATTTATGTTGGACTGAGGAAGGGATGGGGAAGGGAGCAGAGTCCTGCTGTGGTTTCCCAGCTTTCCTGGGCAGCCTGAGGGGACTGGGAGCAGAGACTGTGCCCAGTTCCTTGCATGAACCTATTTTATTTGCGTCAGTGATCGTGGATGCTGGTGGGTGTGTGAATAATGAAGGTGGGCTTGGGAAACCCTCTCTCTGCAAGGAGAAGACACCTCAAGCACTGCAGGGGGATGTTTCTTTTACTCCTTGGCATTTTTAGCCGAGTTACCTGTCTGGGAAAAGTAAAAGTAAGGAATTGGGCTAGATAACTTAGAGAAGTGCACAAAACTTAAACCTCAACTCTTTCTTGAAAGAAAACCAACTAAAACCAGGTATATGAAGAAAAGTAATTTAATTTCCTTCTGGGCAGCCAGCCCAGGTCCTGCCATCTTCCATGTAGGCCCAAGCTCCTCTGGAAGGGAAAGAGATGGCTCCTTGGGTGCTGATAGAGCCTTAGGCTGGTAAAAGAGGTTGTAGTACAGCAGCTCTGAGTCTCTTTCCCTTAGGTGGGGCTGATCCCCAGGGCTGTGCTGCCAAATAACCCTTGGAAAATGGTGCTGGGATCCAGTTGTAGGGAGCTGGCAATATGAAGGAAAGCAGATTGGAAATAGCAAAGTAGATGCTCACCAACTGTCAAGCTGAAGATGAATCACAAGCTTTGTGTGCCGTATGTTCACTGCATCCGCTAATAATTTAATTTGTTTGCTAGGTCTGGAATCAAAATGGCAAGAGTCCATCTATCACGTTTGAATACACCCTCCTGAGGAAGCCACACTCAAAAAATCTGCAGCCCATCTACTACACCTTCTCTGAGTCAGATAGCGAGGAAAGCAGAGAGTTTGATGGAGAAGTGCCATTGGGTTTTATCCAGCACAATGCAACCTATTTTGGGAAAATCTCCAGGGAAAGGATAGACTTGGAGAACCAGGTGTTTGGAAGGCAGGACACGGAGGAAGATTTAAACTTGAGCAAAGGTCAGGAAACCAATGAGGTCTATGAAAGAGCAGAAACAATTGACTGTGAGCCAAAACTGAAGGGCAAACAACCCCAAGGTAAGGAGGAGACTTGGGCCTCACTGTTCTGCTTCTCAGAGCTCTTGTTGAGAAATGCTCTGTTTCTACCTCTGGTGATTCTGCTGGATTGTTTTTTGGAAACCTTGGAAAGTTCTTTAAAATGTCTCTGCTCACAAATCCTCTTTGCCCTTCAGGTTCTGGTTTCTAGTGGGTGGGGGGTGGCTGTGGGTAAGGTCTCCCTGCTGGTGCCCTGCTGTGCTTTGCCTCATGCCAAGGACAGGAGGGAGCCCTGGGTGCATAAAGCTCCCTGTTGAACATCCGTCCATCACCTCCCACAGCCCCCAGCAACCTCCTTCCCATTCCAGTCCCTTGGGCATCCCATCACCAACCTGCCCTGAGTGCTTTCCCAGCATAGCTGCATGGGCTCTGGGGCTGGGTGGGCATCTTCCTTTCTGCCCTCTGCTATTGCTTGGGGCAGTGCTGGCGGATGCTGAGCTCTCCTCTGGCCATGCAATAGCAGGGCGAGACACACAGAGCTGCACACTCTTCCCAGGGAGGTACAACCCCATGAGATTTCCCCCTCCCCAAGACCCCACCTCCTGCCTCTGGCCTCCCAGGCGGCTGCTCAGGCTCCGGCGTGTCCCTGCTTTCGCCTCCCAGCCTGAATGCATTTTGTGGTTGTCACTGTTGTTTCCCCCTGTTGGCTCCAATCTAGATTCAAACGTAACCAGGTCTACTTACCAGACAGACCATGACGACAGAGACTTGGACCCCAGGTTCACCTCCAGGGAATTCCTTTCGGAGAATGCCATCACGGACAAGCTGCTGGACAAGACCTTGGATTCCAAGGAGCTGGTGCTCAACATGACCGTGAACAGCATCTTTGCCCAGGGAGACCCAGTCAACTCTGTGGGACCACACATTGACAGCCTCTATGTTGACTACGAGGACACGGATGGTGTAGTGACCTACACCATTAATAGCACCTACATGGAGCTGAGCAACAGCAAAGCCGTCAACACATCTGCAGAGACACTGTTTTCAAATGCCACTGTCACCATGACCAGCCCTCCAGGAAACAGAACCCACAAAGCAAGGTAGGATACATGTTTTTAACCATAGTCAATCCTATTTGTTGCTATTCTTAACTCAATAGCGCTGTACTCAGCGCAGACCCCATTGCGTGGGTTCTATCTGCTTTGGAAGCCAGAAGGTAAGTGGGGGTAGGATGATGTATGCAAAAGCTTTCTGGTGGGGGTTAATCTGGAAGAAAGGACTGGAGGTTTGGGAGCAGAAGGTCAAGAGAACATTTAAGTAAGAGGAAAACTCACTGCCCTCCTTAGTGGGGACTTTGGCAAGTCCATGGTGATGGCTGTCAGCTTGTGAATTGCTCTCTGCCTGTCACAGCTCATTGTCAGAGCCATGGCCATAACGAAACCTCTTCCTTTAGTCTTCTCTTGACGTCCTGCTCTGATTCCCCTGGCCCTTTCCTCTGAGTTCTGATGCAGCAGAAGTTGGTCCTGGCCCCTTTTTAACCCACCCTGTTGACTGCCACCCCCGAGCCTCCTCACTTGTGTTGGCAGGAACGTGATCCAGCAGCTCGCAGGCATGTTCCTGCCCGCTTAACCACTGCTGGAGAGGCAGAGCAGGACAGCAGCAGCTTTTCTGTAGGACCTACAGAAACAGTCTTGGTTTGCTGCCTTAACATGCGCAGCAGCAGTGCAATTAATCATTGCTTCAACAAGAATATCAAACTCTCCAGCAGCAGCTCAGTGATTGATGTTAGGACTGTCACTTCAGCCTTCTTTTTAATGGCTTGTTTGGAGTGGTAGTGCTAGAAAATGTAGTGGGAAGGTGCCACCCCGCAATCTAAACCTCAACAGAAGGTTAAAACAAAAATAAAGGCTTAATCTATCTTTAGCAGCAGAATTGATCCAGGCAAGGCGGGGCTGGTTGAAGAGGAGTCTTGGGCTAGTGCTTGTCTACAAGTCTGTGTCCAGGGTCTTTTGGGGTGCTCTGGGGAGCAACCACAAGTTAAAGCAATCCCTGGATAGTTTGGGCTGAAATTGGGCTCTTGAGAGTCGTCCAGGTCCCAGACCCACAGCCATGGATGTGGGTCTTGCTGTGCACCTCATGGCACCGGCGGACTCCTCCTGGCTCTGCTGCTTTGACTCTTCTGCCTCCCAGTCTTCACCACCAGTAAAACATGATGCTGAGCTTCAGGAGATGTAAAGCACTGAGCAGATGCTCTCTGGTTATAGTTAGCTGTATTTACCCAGAACTTACATCAGCTTATACTAAAGCAACTTATGCTAAAGAAAATGTCCAAGCAGCCAAACATATCAACGAACTTCTTAATGATAAGAACACTAAAACTTTGCCAAGGGCTTGAGTCTATCATCTCTTCTTGTGGCTTGGCTTGGAAATTCTGTCTTCAGCTGCCAAAGCAAGCATTTCATTAGCACTCTGACAGCCGAGGGCAGCCCCTGACTTACTGTGCTGTGGGGGTGACAAAGGGGCTGTGACCCCTTGGGGTCCTCACCACTCTGGGTGACCTCGATTACCCCCTCCAGTAGCTGTTAAATGGGGTTAATGCTTCCCTACCTCCTGGGAGTACAGGGACCTTTGCATGCTTTAAACTTCAGAGCAGCTCGGCTATTACAGGATAATCACAAAAGACTGTCAATGGTCCCAGTGCAGTTTTTTGTGGTGCGGAAAAGCCCTTTGCACTGTCCCTGGCTGCCCATCTGTTGAAGACAAGATGGGGATTTAAGCCCCTTCATGAATTGCATTTTTTTGACCCATTCTTCCCTTGCTTTAGTTCTACAATGCTCGCTCTTCTTCCCCCAGCTCTCTAGAATAAAATAAGAACTTTTCAGATCTGAAAAATAAGTGTTTGCTTGCTGAGTTTTGCACTAGCCAAAAGGCTGGGTCCATAGCCTGGACTGGGAGATACTCAGGTCCTCGCTGGGGGGCCATGGCAGGGTGGTTGAAAGGCCAGTGGAGGCAGACATATGGGGCAGCTGGGGTGTAGGAAATACGCTGTTTGGAAACATGTCATTTTTATTAAAAAAAAAAAAAAGGGGTGTAAGGGAAGAAGCCTTTATTTCTTCCCCCAACTTTATTGGTTCAAGCCCAGTTGCAATTGTAAAACTAATCACTAACTGCATCTCCTGGGTGGGAATGATGGATGAGGAGCCCCAGCTCAGCTCACAGAGACCAGGGTTAAAGCTTCTGCTGGCACCCAGCACAGCAGGATAAAGCCCATAATGGGCAGTGGGGAGTGGTTTGGGGGGTCATGGGCTGGGTGCTGGAGCATGAGGTGTGGGAAGAGCATTGGAGCTTGGACTTGTTCCTCCAGGAGGAAGGGGTTGGAGGAGACAGCCAGAAGCCACATTGATGGAAGTGGTGATGGGGCAGAAGGAAAAGCTTCTTGTCCTGGGTGTGGGGCAAAGAGTGGGGGATCCCCATCCATGGAAATGGGTAAAACTGCACTGTGCAGGGCCGTGTGGGACCCCGTCTCTTACTGGGGTCAGCCTAGTTCTGGGCAGGAGCTTGGACCCAAGATCTCCCAAATCCTTCCCTGGATTAGTTTGGGGTGGACGGTGGCTTTTTGCTCATTTTCATTGCCTGTCAATGAACAAGCGAAGGAGGATCATCTCTTTGCAGACTGGGATGGGGTTGGTTAGAGGTGGGACATTTCATTTCTTTCTACACTGTTGTAGTTCTTAGTGTGGATGGAGTTACCCAGTAACAGGAGCCCCTTGCACCAGCCTGGTGTTTTATTTCCTCTCTGGGAACAAGCCTTGCTGGGACAGGAACGGGCACGTGGCTCATGTGCCATGGTAGGGTTGCTGTGCTGCTTTGTTCTCCTGGAGCAGTTCAAGTCTTTCTGGGGCCAGACAGGGCAGAACCAGGTACCCCATCCCTAGAGACATCCCAGGCCAGGCTGGATGGGGCTCTGAACAGCCTGATCTAGTTGAAGATGTCCCTGTTTATGGCAGAGGTTGGATTAGATGAGCTTTGAAGGTTCCTTCCAACTTTTCTATGATTCTACCCTTTGTCCTTCATCCCGTGCTGCGCAGCCAGGGCTGATCCTGCAACAGGAGCCTTAAGTTTCCCCATTTGCTTATAAATAAAAACTGAAATAAAACACAGAAATACAAGCCTAGAGCCTCTGGATGTTGATCTGTGGTGTTTGTGTGTGCTTGTTAGGATAATTATTCTTCTGTGGGGATTGTTTTGGGAAGATGAGCAGCCCAGAACTCAACCGAGGTGAGGGGCTGGTCCTAATTTTTGGTACTGCTGCTTGCTTGAAAAGCAGAGGCAAAGTGCAGGCAGGGAAGAAAATATTCAACTTTATAAAAAGGCTCATATTAAAGAGGAAAAAGAAAAGTGATAAGCCCACCAGCTTTGCGGGACAATGTGCTGCTGTTTGCATATAGAGGAGAACAAAACGACACTTTTGTCTTTGCTAGAAATGGTAAAAGAGCTGAATGCTGCCCTATGACCACATCTGATTTCTCTGGAAAGAACTTGTCCCTGCGACCTTGTTACACGTAGAAGCAGCTCTTTATTTAGGATAACATACATTAAATGGACACTGTTGAAAGATTTTCTGTCCTCAGATGTTATGCAAAGCTTATTTTGAAGATTATTTTCTCCTTTCAAGGGACAGGGTTCCCAGTCACAGGGTAGCTTGATGTATACGTTGGTGCCTCTAAGAGCAAGGTATAGACTGGAGGATCTGGGCAATACTCTGTTTTCCAGGAAAATAAAAATACAAAAAGCATACGTTGACTATACATTAATGAATCTTACTGAAAACTGCCTCTTTTGAGCCCTCTCCCAGCACACTGATAGCAGCCGGGGCTGAGCCAGGATCAGGGGCTGATGCAGGACCCCAGGCAGAGCTGTTTTGGCAAGATAAACCACTATTTATAGTGAGCCGAGGTGGTTATTTTTCTGCAAGAAAATAGTCGCATTCATTTCGGTTCCATTTCAAACGCAGGAAGCAACCGTTTGCCAAACGGACAGAGGCAAAGTCAACAGGGAAAATGAGATTGTTGTTTCGTTTAATCCTTCTGGAGGCTCAGTGCTGGCGGTGGAAGGAGGGTGGGTCCGAAAGGAAACGGCTGGATTCTCAACAGTGTCCTTTTAAAGGTTGATTTGATAGACTGGACCTCAACTTTTTCTTACGAACAACTAAATAAGGCAATTTCAGAGCTTCTGCTGCCTAGAAATCATACAAGCTGCATATCTCGCCAGGCCAGAGACAAGTGGATGTCAGGATACAACCTTGTACGCTATTTCAGTGTAGCCGTTTCAAGGGTTTGAACAAAGGTATGAGAACAGAATTAAAGCCTTTTGTTGTAAAGGTGCAGTATCCCTGGTGTGTTTTAACCTCACAGCATGTCAGATGCACTGAACTGGGAGAAGTTGTTATTCTTGGTTTGACAAATGCATTTTTGTACACCAGGCTGACTCCGTTCCTGCTTTCCTGATGGCTTTACGTGTTTGAGCAGAGCATGGATATGAGAGATGCAAATTTACCTAGCAAAAAATAAAACAAAATAACCCCAAACAAGAGCAGCAAAAGCAGTAGGTAGGCAAATAGCATGCCTTGGTGTTTAAAAGCAAAGTGTGCTTTGAGAAGCAAGTTCATAAACCCCTGTGCCACGTGTTGGCTTTCGGAAGGAGTGAGCTGCTGAGATTTGAGCAGCCGAAAGCTCTGCCGGGTTGAGCAGCACAGCCCTGGAGACACAGGGGAGGAGATACTGCACCTTTAGTCGCTGTATGCCGAGGGCCAGGTGTATTTGAGCAGAAAAAAATGCAAACTTTGTTAAATTCTGAACTGTTACTACTTGTGGGTATTTTTATCCCATTCTCTCTATTTCTAGACAGTGGAAGCTCTGCCTCTAACCGGGCTGGGGATTCTACTTGGGGCTCAGGACAGGTATGTTGTGAAACAAACCAAACTGATTAAAACAAACAAACATACCCCAAAAAATCAGAAAAACTAAACCCAACCATCAAATAAAGCAAATTCCCCCCCCAAACCCGAACCCAATCGAATGCAGCCTGCTGGCAGATGTGTGTGTCTGACGTGGCCTGTCACCGCTCGCCTTGTAAATGCCTTTTTTTGTTTGTTTTGTTTTTGTTTTTTTGTTTTTGTTTGTTTGCTTATCGCTAGAAACAGATTGAAGTTGTTAAGAAAGGGCCAAGGTGTGAGTGCTGCTGACATGTACAGGTGGAAGCTTTCCTCCCATGAACCCTGCAGCTCTACATGTACCACAGGTAGTTCTATGAAGCAGCCAAATTCTGCACAACCTGCTGAAATCACCTGGTGTGTGAGTCACTTTTCTGTCTGTGAGGGAGGGGAAGGACCTGGTGCTGTGTAGGGGATCTCACCATCTCTGGAGCTGGTTTAGCACGACCCTGAATCTGCTCCACTTGGGTGCAAAGGTGGAGAGAGGAGCCGGGGGCTGAGCCTGCAAAGCCCAGCGACCTCGCAGGCGTGTGGGGGCTCAGAGTTAGTGCTCCGTGCATCCTCATCCTGCTAAACGCCCTTTGGGGAGCTGTGATTGTCATCTTTGATTCCCAGCCCCATGGGGACACACTGAGGCTCGGCAGGATCCCCACACCTTGCTGACTCTCAGCATATTGCCTCTTTTTTCCCTCTTCCTCCCCCTTTTGACCATTCAGAGGGATTTGTAAAGCTCAACTGCTTCCCACAGGGTGAAATTTTGAAGATTGTTCAGGTCTGGCAGGAAACAAAATAGCATTTGGCTTTTTGATTTTTGTTGTGTTTCTCCCACTCCTTCTACCCCAGAGCCAGATTTTGGCTGCGAGGGTGTAAATCTGCAACAGCGATCTAGATGCCAGGGCTATCAAAACCTGGCCTATATTATTTTTGCATCAATTCCCCCTTTTTACCTCCCCAAAAGCCTCACCCACCTGGTCTCTCTCCTCCTTTACTCCTCGGTTAGGGGGTCCTGGCCCCATCACTGAGATGAAGTGTGTGCAGGTTGTGCGCTCGCCTGCACCGCTCCCCTGTCCATGAAATAATCCAGACCCTGCAGTGCTTCTGGAATTAGAAAGAAGGAAAAAAGGGGGAGAGAGGAGTCGCAATCTAAGGGACAGCTCTTAAAAGGGCAAACACGAGGATTTTATTTTTTTAAGCATGCCAGAGCATTTGTTCTTGTCCGGCAGCCACATACCCGCAATGAGAGCATCACAAGCCGTCCCTGGGTTCCCATCAGCCGCATGTTCTGGGACATTTTTGATTTCTTTGATCCCCTTTGAAGAAATTTCCCCCTTGACTGGACCAGGTTTGCAGCTAGCAGGGAGAAGTTTTACTTAAATTTCCCCTTTCTCATTGCCTTTTCTTAATGACATACCACCGAGAAGCAAAACCATGTCAAGAGCTGTAGATATATATATTTTTTTAGTTTCATGTAAACCATATGTTCCTGAGAGCTGCAATTCTTGTCACCTGTAGCCAGAGCAGCCTCCTGGTCCCCAGCCAGGTCCCAGAAAGGACTTCACAACATTTACACTGGCATGGCAGGCTGGGGGGGTGGGGAAAGGAGTGGGTTGGGGACCGATTTCCCTGTTGCCTCCACCCATTTGCTGATGGCTGTGAGGTGGAGGGAGCCCTGAGCGTTTCCTATAAAAACGTTAGTCATATATTGATCTTGGTGGCCGTGTCTGCCTTTGGAGCCAGCCAAACTTGGCCGTGCTGCCCATGTTGGTTCTCCCCTCCCAGCAGCATCCATCCTGCAGGCCAGAAACTCCAGCTTGCTGCCCTCCATTGGGATGAAGTTTGGGAATATAGAGCTTAAAGAAAAAAGAAAGAGTTTGGATGTGAAAGTCACCAAGTGTCCTCTGTTGTGTGTGTGTGTTCTCTTTGAAATTAGGAGTGATGTCCACGTATGCGATGTGTGTTCGCTATGATGGGATCGAAGTGGATGATACGTACTGTGATGCCATGACCCGCCCCGAGCCCGTCCATGAGTTCTGTGCTGGGAGAGAGTGCCAGCCAAGGTACCACCTCCTGGGGGGCTCCGCGCTTTCTCCGCTGTGGATGTATTTTGGGGAGGGGGTCGGTGTGGATTTGGGGGTTGCGGCAGCAGGGATGGCCTATAGCACCCTCTTCATCCTCCCCCAGTTGCATCTGCCTGGGCTGCACTGGGATGCAGCAGGACTTTCCTCCTGAGCGCTTAGCTGAAGCTGCCAGGTTAAAACTTCTGTAAATCCTGGCAAAATTTGCACTGGGGGCTGCCATTGATTGCAGGCACTGTCCTGCCCTGGCCAGCACACGGCAGAATGAATTGGATGGAGGGACCGAGCTTGCAAAGTGTATCCAAAACATCACTGAGTTTTGCTTGTGTCAGGGCAAGGGCTGGTGCAGAAATCTTAGCACAAGCACTAGGGCTCTTTTCATGCTTATTTTATCCCACTAGGATTTTATAAAGACAATCTTCCTTGTAGTTGTGCTGTTCCAGCTATGTGGCTTGCACCGGGAGAGGGAAGAGCTGCTCTGTGATTTACTGGGGCTTGCAGCTGGGCGGTGGGTGAACCGAGGAAAGCGCTCACCAGTACAGCAGCAGACAGGATGCTGCTAGGGCTGGCAACACTTTTCCAACAGAAAGCGCCAAGAGATTTTTGCCTGATCTGGGTGGGAAAGACCTCGGTTTCATCTCCCTTCTGAATTTAGGTGACACCTCTAAATGTGTGACATCTCCCTGCAGATGCTTGTTGTGCCTGGAGCCACACATGGGACACAGGGCCAGTGTGCATAGGGCAGCCCCGTGTCCAGAGGAGTTGGAATTCTGATCCATTTTGATTTTTACGTTTTTTAGTTTGTTCTTTAGTTCGGAATGGCTATAATTGATATAATGTGACTGTACTGTAAAAATCTTGACTTCTTATGTCTTTTCCCTTGGTTTACAAGCTGCTTCATTCTTGTAATGTCAGGACAGTAGTGATAGGGGACAGTAAAGGGCAGTGTCTCATAGCAGACCCCAGCTCTTCCAGCCCATCTCACGAGGTTTGCATTTAGACTGACGGTGGTACAGGAATGTCTGTCCCACCAAGGCACAGGCAGCTTTGTGTCACATTATTGCTGGAATTTGCAGGGCGATGGACAGTCGTGTCCTCTCCATCCTTTATCTGGATGGGCAGAAAAGAGGGGTCAGATGTGGGCAAAAAGCATGGTAGAGATGCGCTGGGGTCCCTGCGGGGGTCCATGCCTCGCCGCAACGGCTTCTCCTTCATCTCAGCAAACTGGTTTTAGCATCTGCTGCTGCAGGCATGAGCTCAGGTCTGCTAGGTGAAACCACCATCAGTTAGTGCATCCCATCCCATGGGAAAACCTCCTGCACACTGGCAGCCTGACCACAGCTCGTTCCTATTGCAGCCGCGTCCCCCAGGCTGGGAGCAGGCAGGGTTTTCCTGGGGGTGCTCCAGCTCCGGTCCAGCCGTGCCTATCTCAACGGCCTCTCTTGTCTCCGCAGGTGGGAGACGAGCAGCTGGAGCGAGTGTTCCCGCACCTGCGGGGAGGGCTACCAGTTCCGCATCGTCCGCTGCTGGAAGATGATCTCTCCGGGATTCGACAGCTCCGTCTACAGCGATCTCTGCGAGTCCGCGGACATCACCCGGCCGGATGAGCGCAAGGTCTGCAAGAACCCAGCCTGCGGGCCCCAGTGGGAGATGTCGGAGTGGTCCGAGGTGAGTCCCCGGGGATGCTGGGCTGGTCACGCTGCGGGTGAGCACATGTGCCAGGGCTTCTCCTTTCCTTTTCTAGCTGAAACTTGTCCCTGGCTATCAGAGATTTTACCTTTTAGGGCACTGGATGCAGTTATTTCATGGGGAGCAACATGTACCTGTAATTTTATTCCCTAAAACGAGGGCTAGGGTCTTGGCCACCACCATTGGTCACTTGCAGGGTATTTGACTGCACCCGGGTGTCTCTGCCCGTGGCTTTTGTGCCCTGGAGCCCGCACGCTCCTTGAGTCTCTGCAAAGGAGCCAACGTCATTGCTGCTCCCAAATCAAGCCCAGACCTTTCTAAGCAAGAGCAGACCGAGCTCCGAGCCAAGTGTCTGCGGGCACAAACCCACCCCGTGTTCTACACCACAAGTGATCAGACTCTTCCTCCGAGGAGGCTCCCAAAACACCTTTTTGTTCTTATTTAAATGTCTCCTTTCCTCTGCAAGCCGGGGTGCTGGAGGGGCTGGTGCGTTCCCTGGTGTTGCAGGATGTTTTGACTTTCCCAGCTGGGTAGAGAGGAGCTCCCTGCACACGTGCTGGCACGTTATTTTGACTGGCGTAGCAAACCAGAGTGGCTTATTTTACAGAAATCTGTATTCTCCTCCAGCATGTGTCAGGGACAGATTGCTTGAGACAAGTCCTGGAGTAGTTTGTTCTTAGCCAGCAGCAAAGCTAATCTCATTTGGATCCCATCTGAAGCAGGGTGCCAAGTTGGCTGGGGAAATAGGCATTAAAAAAAACAAAGCACATTTCAGGGATCTGAGGATTAACATATCAGCGCAGCGCGTCTGAGCGCTGTGCTGTTGACACTTTTCCCTGCTTTACGTTATGCATGGAGCAAATGTGTATATGTGAGACTGTAGTAACTCAAATCCAGTTCTAAATAATGTCACTGGGCTGTGCGGTGCCAAATTTATCCACAGCATAAAAATTCTCAGTTATGTGGTTTGGGGAAAACATGCTCCAAAGAGGTGGAAAGGAGCTGGCTGCTCTGGGAAGGAGGTGAGAGATCTCACCCTGTCTCTAAGTGACAGCTCAAACTTTTCAGCTCCAGTTGGGTGTTTTTGGTGCTTTGGATTTTCACCCCTTGGTATTACCTGATAGAGTTTGCACAGCACCTGAGCAGGATACAGCCCTCCTGCCTCTTAACCTGACTGCTGAAGCTCTTGGGAGGCTTTGGGCAAGAGGAGCGGCTTTGCTACAGATTGTTTTACAGAAAGTTATCCATGCATTTTCAGTGTCTGGTTTTAGTTTGATGGTGAAAATGTAAAAAAAAAAACCAGAAAGTGGCTCCCAGTTCCCATCCGAGGGATCCTGACACTGACCTTGTCCCCTCCCGGCAGTGCTCAGCGCGGTGCGGGGAGCGGAGCGTGGTGACACGGGACATTCGCTGCTCGGAGGACGAGAAGTTGTGCGATGCCAGCGCCCGGCCCCTGGCCGAGAAGAACTGCACGGGGCCGCCCTGCGACCGGCAGTGGACCGTCTCGGACTGGGGACCGGTGAGAGCCCGGGGGGGTGGCCGAGTGGCCATCGTGACCTGTTGCAGGTGGCCCTGCTTGCAGATGTATTTGTGTCCCTGATGCTGGGAGTTTTGGGGTCGGACTCATCCTCCCCAGCAGCTTCCAGCTCTGACAGAGTGAACCTCCAAATTATGTTCCCCTTTCTTTTCCCTTTTCCCCTTTCCCTTTTCTTTTCCCTTTTCCCCTTTCCCTTTTCTTTTCCCTTTTCCCCTTTCCCCTTCCTTTTCCCCTTTCCCCTTTCTTTTCCCTATTCCCCTTTCTTTTCCCTATTCCCCTTTCTTTTCCCTATTCCCCTTTCTTTTCCCTTTTCCCCTCTCTTTTCCCCTCTCTTTTCCCCTCTCCTCTTTTCCCCTCTCCTCTTTTCCCCTCTCCTCTTTTCCCCTCTCCTCTTTTCCCCCTCCATCCCAAGCTATTTTTACCCAGATTCTGATACATTAGCATCAGCTAAAAATAAGCAGTTTCCATGGCAGCAGCAGCTCTGTGAAACACCGTGCATCACTGCAGAAGACCCAGGGAGCACTCGCTGCCTCGCCCGGTGCTCAGGGCAGCGTCCACCTGGCCCTTTGGGGGGAATATTTGCAGCCACTTGTCCCCTTTACCGTGACCTCTCAGAGTGTCACCCCAGGGTTCCCTGCTTGTTGGTGCTTCCCTGAGAGATGCTGAGTTTTGCTCAGCACCAGCGCGTTGAGGCCATGGGATGTGTTGGCTGCCATGGAGCTGCCCAGGGAAGGATGCGCTGAACTTCCCTGCAGCTGTTTTAAGCTGAGCCCAAATAATCCCTCCGTGATCTGGGGATGGTGGGGTTGGGGAGGCATCTCTGTCTGTGTTGCAGGGATGGGGATGAGGCTGGGGATGGGGATGGGGATGGGGATGGGGATGGGGATGGAGCTGTGCTGCCTTCCCCGCCGCTGAGCACCCGTCCTGCCCGCTGCGGTTGCAGTGCAGCGGCGGCTGCGGGCAGGGCAGGATGATCCGGCATGTGTACTGCAAAACCAGCGACGGACGGGTGGTGCCAGAGTCACAGTGCAACCTGGAGACCAAACCGCTGGCCATCCATCCCTGCGGGGACAAGAACTGCCCCTCGCACTGGCTGGCGCAGGACTGGGAGCGGGTAAGTGCAGCCCCCGCCAGGCTGGGGGCTGGTTTTGGGGGGGCGATGGAGGAGGGATGGGGGCAGGCAGGGGTGTGTGGGGCTCAGCCGGTCCCACTCGCACCCCCACAGTGCAACACAACGTGCGGCCGGGGTGTGAAGAAGAGGATTGTGCTCTGCCTGGAGATTGTCAATGGCAAGATCAAGACCCGCAACCCCGCCGACTGCGACGTGGCCAAGAAGCCCGTGGAGGAGACGACGTGCTTCGAGCGGCCGTGCTTCAAGTGGTACACGACCCCCTGGTCGGAGGTGAGCGGGGAGGAGGCTCAGGGAGGTGTGGGGGTTCTGTGGGAGGGAGATGGGGAGGAAAAGGCCTTTCCTTCGAGGTGCGCTAGAGCTGAGCATGTGGTGCCCCAGCCCCTCGTACCAAGGGACTGGCTCGGGGAGAACGGCAATGAGAGGAGGTGTTAGGTATGGGCTGGCTCGGGCTTTGGCTTTCTTTTCCTCCCCCCCTTTTCTCCCCCCCTTTTCTCCCCCCCTTTTCTCCCCCCCTTTTCTCCCCCCCTTTTCTCCCCCCCTTTTCTCCCCCCCTTTTCTCCCCCCCTTTTCTCCCCCCCTTTTCTCCCCCCCTTTTCTCCCCCCCTTTTCTCCCCCCCTTTCCCCCCCTTTTTCTCCTTTCTCCCCTTTTTCCTTTCTCTTTTTTCCCCTTTTTTCTTTTCCCCCCTTTTTCTTATTTCCCTTTTTAAATTTTCCCCCTTTTTTCATTCTCTTTTTTTTCTTTTTTCCCCTTCCCCCCCTTTTTTTTCCCTCTTGTTCCTTATTCTTCTTTCTTTTTTTCTTCTCTTTTCTCTTCTTCCCTCTTCCCTGCAGCCTCTGGTGGGAGCGTGGCTGGGGCGTGCATGGAGGCCACGGGATGGCTCCTGAGGATGCAGGGGCTGAGGACGCAGAGGTTGGGGCCGCAGAGCTGGGTGTGCAGTTTGCCCCAGCACCCTGCAGAGGCAGCCGGGCTCCAGCAGCCATGGGGCCAAGCCGTGAAGGTCTGCGCCCGGTCCCCCCCCAGCCCTCCCCATCTCTGCTCCAGGCGCCTCGTTTGTTTAGTCTTGCAAACCGGGATGGGAGCACATCCATGTGTCCTGGGGCAGAAGCTGCTTCAGGCGGCTGATGTTGCTGGCAGCAAAGACGGAGCAAGAGGCCAGCGGCGCAGGGCTGAGACGTGACATTCAGCCAGGGAAACACTTCACCCCCCTGCCCTGACATCTTCAGCAAGCACTCTGTGTTTGTTTACTGGGTTTTGGCTTAGCACAGACCCCTACAGCAGCAGGGACTCACCTCACTCCCTCTCTGTGTTCCCCAGTGCACGAAAACCTGCGGCATCGGCGTGAGGATGCGGGACGTGAAGTGCTACCAAGGGAAGGACATCGTCCGGGGCTGTGACCCGCTGGTGAAACCGGTTGGCAAACAGACCTGTGACCTACAACCCTGCCCCACGGAGCCCCCAGGTGAGCCCCACAGCACCCCCAGCATTGATTTTGCACCAAGCAGCACCTCCCAGCATCTTAACTGCCACAAACCCCCAGTTTGATAGTGATCTCAGGGAGGATGTAGAGGGGCCGGCTCGCCCACTGTGCCCAAGTATTGGGGCACCGTGCGCTGGCTATTTCTGGAGATAACTCCATTAAATTAAGGGGTGAGCTTTTGCAGCATGCTCTGACCTCAGGATAAAAGGGAGTTTCAGAGAGCTGACTCGGGTGCTGCTTCTGATTCCTGCTAATGTCTAGGAAGTTTGGTCTGTGCCATTATTTTAATGATTTTTTGGTCTCCAAATGTCCTGCGGGATTTGTAACTGTCTCGTTAAAATCTGACTCGTCTGCTGGCTCAAAGCCCCCATGATCTTTAGTGAACACACGGTTCTAATTCTTTAATAGGATTTGGGAATAAGGACGGTGTGGGAGAGAAGCATGAAAATGGGAGATGGATTTAGGGCCGGCTCCTGGCTCAGCTCTGGACCTGCTGGGTGCCCTTGGCTGGTGTCCTGTGGGGTCTGGGATGTGACACGGTGCTTGGGAGGTGCCTGGTTTCATGCATCCAATGGATTTTCAGTAAAATAGTGTGTTTCTAAAATATGGACCCACTTTGGCATGCCTATATCTTTGACATTGGGTCCATTGGGTCATTTTTGAAACACCTTTCTTTTCATATATATGTGTGTGTGTGTGTGTGTGTGTGTGTGTCTATATATATGTATATGCATATATATATATATCTGCGTGTATATATGTGTGTGTACATATACATATATATACATGTGTGTATACATACATATATATACATATGTATCTATGTGTGTATATATGTATATGTATGTGTGTGTATATATGTATATGTATGTATGTGTGTGTGTGTGTATATGTATATGTATGTGTGTGTGTATATAAGTATAGGGGTGTGTGTGTATATATGTATATGTGTGTGTGTATGTATGTGTGTGTGTGTATATATGTATATGTGTGTGTGTGTATATATGTATATGTATATGTGTGTGTGTATATATGTATATGTATGTATGTGTGTGTGTATATATGTGTATGTGTGTGTGTATATATGTGTATGTGTGTGTGTGTATATATGTGTATGTATGTGTGTGTATATATGTGTATGTATGTGTGTGTATATATGTATATGTATGTATGTGTGTGTGTATATATATGTGTGTGTATATATGTATATGTATGTATGTGTGTGTGTATATATATGTATATGTGTGTGTATATATGTATATGTGTGTGTGTGTGTGTATATATGCATATGTGTGTGTATGTATATATATGTGTGCGTGTGTATATATATGTGTGTGTGTGTGTATATATATGTATGTATGTATTTGTAAATCCTGTGGGTCTGAAGCACCTTCTTTATATGTAGCTGTAAATCCTATGGGTTTGAAGCACGTTCTCGTGCCTTTGCTTACACTGACGGTGAGGTTTGTGGAGAAGCTCCATGGCTTTTTCCAGGGGATGCTCTGCCAGATATAAAGGAGGTGGCAATTATAACCAGACTAATTTGTTGCACAGCCTGTGGCGTTCAAGCCAGGCTGTGCATGGGGGGGAAAAAAAATGAGTTAATGAGCTCGCAATGGTTTATTTTTCATTTCCGTATCGTTGCCTTTTGCTTTTTCTCCTCCAGACGACAGCTGCCAGGACCAGGCAGGAACCAACTGCGCTTTGGCCATCAAAGTGAACCTGTGCAGCCACTGGTACTACAGCAAAGCCTGCTGCCGCTCCTGCCGCACGCCCCACTCCTAGTGCCCTTCGCCAGGGCTCCGTACTCCATTTAGTAAGCGCTACACAGACCCATGTTAAGGATACTTTGGGGTTTTCTGTGATTTTTTTTTTGCAGAACTACCCTCCTTGCCCCACGGCTCGGGTGCCACGCTGTACATTGGGAGCCCCCGTTATCAGAGCTGTACATAAAGTCGTGTATATTTGATTCCTCCCCGTGCCCCGAACTGCAGGTACACGCACGTGTTTCACAAGGTCTTGTCCTTTAGATTCGCTCCTCTGTGCAGGTTTGGGGTTGACGATGGGAAGGTGTGAACTCTGTGAAGTGCAAATTTCCCTTCGCAAAGGGGGTTGGTGCCTCTTTCCTAATTTATCCCTGTGCTCTCTCATTAGCTGCATTTAACATGGTGGGAAGCTGATTCTCGTTTGCTAAATGAACTCGAGCCCAAGCCCCTTTTTTTTTGTAATATGTAGGTGTATACTTTTTCAGAGAATTTTATCTTATAATCAAATGTTAGTTCCATAGTCCTTACACCCCCACCCGTAATGCAGACATATTGTATATAATATGGAAACATAACTGCACTTTATATCACAAAAAAGATGTGCTCTTTTTTAATATATTTGTTTACAGACAGTGAACTTTATCCATATAATCATTAATTTGTACTCTATGTATATTTTAATAAAGTTGTCATATTTATGGTGGTATCTTGTTTCACTCTCCAGTTTGTAGTGGGTGTTTGCCCCGTGTGCTGGGATCACTGGAGTCGGGTATGAACTTGCTGGGCCCTGGGAGGAGCAGAGCAGCTCTGAGATGGGGAATCATGGCTGCTCGGGCAGTGATACAAGGAAAAGTCCCATGGAGCTGGGGATTTTAGGATGGTTGCTCTGGGTTAGGAGCCCTCTGGGGTTATCTGTATGGCTTTAGGAGCCTTCAAGTTTCTCAGGAGTTCGCAAGCAAAGAGGCTCAATACAGTGCCAGCAAGAAAAGGGCCTTTCCCTGCTCCCAAGGGGGTTATTGCCCCATGTTTCTGCATGCATCACGACTCACCAAGGCCAGCCAAAGGCTCTTTGCATCCCCTGTGCGTGTGTCTGCACCCCAATTGCTGCTCCTCTGCTTCCCACAGCAGCGGGAACTTCCCACACCTGGGTGAAAGCTTTGTGAACAACACCCTGTGTTTGAAGACGCAGGGACAAAAAGGTCAATCTCAAAAAAACATGGCAAAGTAGTTTATTTCTTTTTTAAACATTTTTTTTCTTTTCCCCCCCTCTGTGATTCCCCCAAAGTCCTGTACAGCAGATCACCAGGTGAAGGTTAGCAAAAGCCAGCCCTTTGCCCAGTTTCCAAGCTATATGGGAAGGAAAGAAAGGGAAAAAATAAGAAAAGAAGGCTGGCAAGAGAAATACGGTCACGAGAAATGCAGAGAGGGCTCGATGCGTGGAAACAAACGTCAGTGAGCACTGTACACAGGAGCGTGGCCACAGTGGCTGCTTCCCACCCCTGGAGCAGAAACATTGTGCTCCCAAGATGCGGCACCACAGGGACCAAGCCCAGAATATTAAACATGTACAAAACCAAACCCAAGCCACCCCTTCCCCACCCCAAACAGACCCCCCTCCCACCCCGAAAAAGTCAAAGACTTGCAAAGACTGACTTGTACTTCAAAAAGATTTCCTCTGGAATTAAAAGCCATCGTGGTTAGAAGTAAAATATCCAGTTGGGCTGCATACAGTGGCTCCCCATTTCATCTTTAAAAAAGAAAGCTGAGCCCGAGCATGGCACTGAGGACACTTGAGTCCCTTGCAGCCAGTCCATCCTCCACCAGCCATCCCCAAGTCCAGCGCGATGCTTTTAACCTGAATAACGCCCAATCCCGGAGAAAGAGGGTTGTTTGGTCAGACATACGGTGAGGATTGCGAGGTTGAAGGGGAAGAATCGAGACAGGCAGGAGAAACCAGAGCATCAAAGTCCCCACATCAGCGCTGCTGCGAGGAGTGATTCCTTCTCCCAAAGCGCTGAATTAACCGAGCGGCTCCTTTGCAGCTGGTTTAGTGCAGAGGGTCTGTACCTGCTGCTCTGCCCTGGTTGGGTCCAAGCTGCCCGGCTGTGGGAAATGGCTCGATGAAAAATGCAAAAGATGTGGCTTTGCCTAAATCTAAAGTGTTTTGATCCATTCCTGGGTGGGGAGAAAGTGTCATGTGTTTTTTAAAAACAAACAAAACCCACAAATGCATGTAAAAATGTGCATGCAGGGGAAGTGGGGACATACACAGTCACACTCCTGCTTGCCCAGCTCTCACTCAGAAGTCACGTATGGCATTATTTGGAGCAGGGATGCCGATTATTCGGAGGGGATGGGTAGAGGTGTATTCCTCCATCCAAATTTCCATAGCCAGGTAATGCAATGGGTTTGCAACCCGCCCAGCCCAGCTCCATTGAGGGGCTGTGGGGCTGCGCCAGGGACAGGCTCTGCACCCACCGGCCATCCTAACCCTGTGGGGATCACACCTGTCACCCAGGAGTAAATAACCAACTTGAGGAGTGGGAATAGGGCAGGACTGTGCACATCACACACACACAGAGCAGTGCAGGAGGGGGTGGCAGAGGGGTGGGCAACCACAGCCCTGCTTTGCTACGGGACCCAGGAGCCGTCGGCCACAGCGTGTCCCCACACCAGGGCATCAGGTACCCCCTGACGTGCCCTGTGAGCCACTTTGCACCCCACCCCGTGTCCCATTACTTGCTTGTCATCAGCGCTCCAGCTGAATGTTGAGGAGGAGGGGGTGTTTACTCTGTATAAAAGGATGCACAATATCAAAATCCTGTTTATAAAAGAGAACAAAAAATGCAACGCAGCGCTAGAAAACCTTGCATCCCAGCTGCAACCATCCTCCCCCTCACTCCCCTTTTGGTTAATTTTTTGCTACCCCTTTCTATCACCATTTAGCACATCTCTGCCCACAGAACGTAGAAATACATTCAATTATTTTCTTCTTTTCCTTTTTCAAAACGCTCCTATGGATTTCCAAAAGTTCTCCCTGACATTACAAGCCCCGGCAGCAGCAGCGAGGTGCGATGTGATGCTCCGGGGCTGGGCGAGCAGCCAGCGCCTCACACATCGGTGCTGATGCTGCGGCTGCGGGAGAAGGCTTCCCGCATGGCCGAGAGGCGGTTGGGGTTGAGGGCTTGCAGGTTGGCCACGCTCACCGGCAGATCCAGATCCTCCTGGCTCACCGTCTTGTAGCTCACCCGGTCCCCCCCGTTGTGCAGCTCCTCGGGGGGCTCCTGCAGGAAGAAGGTGGGGGGCTCGAAGGGTGCACAGCTGGGGCAGCTGGGTCGGTTTGGTGCCGGCTTCTTGCCGAAGGGTGACGAGGACGCGTAGAGCGACGGCCCGTTGGTCAGCACTACGTTGCGGTTGCAGTGGAGCGGCGGGATGTGGGAGTGCACGGCGAAGTCGGGCTCCTCCTCATCTTCCTCGGATTCATCCTTCTTGCAGCAGTAGTACTGAAACGGGATGGCCCCGCAGGGCCGGGGCTCAGACAACACCCCAAACCATCTCCCCTGTCATCGAGGGGCTGCCCCATGTGTGTCACCCCTGGGGATCAGCAAGGAGGGGAGAGCAGGCTGCCCACAGGCTCCTGTTGCCAAGGCAGCACCCTTTGGGGTCACATCCCACCCCCGAGCCTTACCTGGAGTCTACAGTAGCAGAGGACAGCGATGATACAAAGCAAAATGACAGTTGCTAATATTCCACCTGTGATGACCACGGTCCCGGCTGTCATCCGCCCTCTTCTCCATTAACAGCCTGTAAAAGTGAGCACACGGCGTGATGGGGTGCAGTGGGGGGTTGGCTGGTGCTGCAACATTTAGTAAGCAGCAGCTCTGGGGTCACCCCGGGCTGTTCTGCATGTGGGAGGAGGAACCCAAGGGAAATAAAACCTTCCACCCAGTGTCCGTGGCACCCAGTGCACCCCCTGGCTCCTACCTGGTGGCCTAGAGCTGTGGTGATGGGGGAAGGAGCTTTGCAGTAAGGATTTCTGAGCTGTACACATTTTTTCTCTGAGCCTATAATCCATTTTCTCCATGAAAACAATGTGTTATTTTAATTTGGAATAACCGGAGCTGCTAAGTGAGCCTTTAATGACTGCAGAGGCAGGCGCTCTGCCTCCCCGAGCAGCGAGCTGGGCTCGGGGATGTGTCTGCCCGGCACAGCGAGCGCTGAGCTCCCCACCTTCACCACGGCCAAGCCGCAGCAGAACGAGCGCAAGCTCTTTGCCACAGGGTCCCTTCCAACCCAGACTATTATTTTATGATCTTATGATGCTGGGGAGACATGGACCTGCCTGCTCACACCTGCAGCTGTGCAGACAGCGGCCCCGACACCAGCATTGCTCCACTGCTAAAGCTCCAGCAGCCCTTTGGTGCTGCAAGTATCAGGCTGGGAACACGAGAAGTGACATAAATTAAGAGAGAAATCATACTCTGGCCACCTACTCTACAAGTGCTTTAACAAAGCTGGCGTCCAGCTCACGCTATCAGGTTAAAACAAAAAATCCAGCCACCCCAGCCCCAAATTACTTCAGCACCCGAGGAAAAGCAAACGTATCTGTCAGGGATTTAACCTCCTTCCAAAGAAAATAAATCTGTGTCATATTTTCAGGCGCTTAATGTCCTGCTAAAGTTGAGTAAGTGCTGAATGGATAAAGCAGTATCGCATTTTATGTTGCTGCTGAGCAGCGCTGTAGGAGGGAAGGTAATTTATAACGATGTCTGAATGCCTTCTAGCACCGTGCGGCCATGGGCAAGCACTGAGCCAAATCCTGCCCTCAGTGCTTGGGCAAAATACTCTGAGGAGGCTCAGGGGGGAGGAACACAGTCAGGGTGAGGGTTTGCAAAAAAACGCATTAGTGGTTTAGAAACTATGGTTCCAGGTTCAAGAGGGATGCTCAGCCCTGCAGCCTCTCAGAGACGGGTGCTGCACCCATCAGAGAGGATCAGCACCCCAAGATGAAAGGTGGCAGGGATGGCTCCTCAGCTTCCTCACCAGTTAATTAAACAGCCATCTACCAAGGGGACAAGCCAGGGTAGCACAAAGCCAGTTCTCGTGGTTTCTGTCCAGTTACGATCAGCCAGACAGCATCACAGCCACCACTCCACCCAGGGCAAGACCATTTGCATTTCGGTCTTTCTTCCTCCCATAACATACTTGTCTGATTAAAGCTGCGTACCTGGAAGCATTAAACTCTGCAAAGGGGGAGGAAAGCAGAGCGTGTGGTGGCCCATAAGCAGAACAATTCCTGTCTAGACCTCCTTTATACATTTGTTCCTAATTTCATGCTCCACAGGCTCCCAGGTTCATATATTTAGTAATAAATATCCTGGTAAAAGGAAGTGCTTTGCAGCTCTGCTGTGGTCTTGGAGAAAGTATGCAGGAGCCCTGGTATGAGGAACGCAGGCACCGGGAGATGCGGTCCCAGCAGACGGTAGCTTGGCTCCGTCATCACCCCTTGGTAACATTAGGAGCCCTCGAGCTACCGAGGATGCCTGAACCCCCCCCAGCCCCTCTGCCCCATCCAAATCCAGCCCCCAGCACGTCCTCCATCACTGCCAGACAGCAGGGAAGGGGCTGCGGTGGGATGCTAACCCCACACAAGCTGTTTGCCCCTGGCTCAGGAGCCCTTTGCTGTAGGGAAGTGGTCCCCCGTGCCATGGGGTGACAGGGGATGGTGCCTCTTGGGGTTACTCAGGGCTGGTTTGGGCACAGGGGAGCTTGGGTGCAATGTCTCCCCCTTCCCCAGCAACCTCCTTTACCTTCCCAGTGTGCAAAGGGCAGGCTGTGCTGCAAAAACCAAAGACACGTCACTGCATGGTTGCTACAGGCTGCTCTGGGACGAGCTGTTTGGTTTTAGACACAATCCCCTGCTGCTTGCCGGCTTTTGGCAGGACACCTATTGCTGCAGCTACAGTGGCACCTTCCCTGCAGCCCTGCAGTGGCTGGGATGTCTCAGAGGGAAAAAAAATGGCCTTTTCTATTCCTTTCAACCTGGAGAAGACACAAGCAGAGCTCCCATCAGCTCCAGTCCTGGCTCAGTCACTTCTTTCCCACTGACACCCCTGCACATCCCTGCCATAACTGAGGACATGGGCTTTCAGGTTGTGTTGCTCACAAGGAGCCAGAGCTACAGCAGCCTCTGCTCCCCACTGCCCCTGGGTACTGGCACAAGGGACCAATGGACCTTCCCGACATGCTGCAGCCCAACCCATAAGCAACAGAGAACAGAACAGAATTGCACTTGGCAATGCAGAAAGGAGAAGAGGGGAGGCTGAGAAATCACCCCACCCCAGCATCCCCTGGACCGCTGAGGATGCCCGGAGCAGGGAGAGGCTGCTCACAGCTGCATCTCGCTCCCAGGCCAGCTCTGCAGAGACAGGACAGACTGGCTGTGCAGCCAGGGCCTCTTGGGATGCCTGCGTGGGAGGAAGGCTCCAGAGCAGCTGGGGAGGCTGAGCTCAGCCCATTCGAGGGCTCCAGTGAACATCGAGCTAACTGCGGCTCCAAAACACTGAGCTCCAGGTGCTGGGGCACCCCAGCCACAGGGGGACACTGGCCTGATCCTGCCTGCTGAAGCTGTGGGAGAATGAGAACCAGGGAATGCTGAGAAGACCACAGTGAAATTTCTCTAAGAGACCCTTAAATGCCCACCTAAGCCATTTCCTGGGATTTACAGGTCTTAAGAACAATCTTCAGGCCAGACCTCTACCTGAAAGAGAGTTCTGTCCATCCCATCCCATCCCACCCCATTCCATCCCTACTCCCATCCCCAGGGCAACACAGTCAACCCAAAGCCTTTTGCAGTTGCTGAAAGTGCCATCACAGCAAGCACCAACTAAAGGGAGAGCGGGTCCCACTGAAACTCTGCTTGTACAAGGAGACCCTGTCTTACCTGTGAAGAGCTGTAGCCCAAGGCTTGTTCTCCTGCAGTGCTACCTGCATCCCCCAGCAGCCCTGGGACCTGCAGTCCATTCTCTGCAGCCAGAAGCAGCACAGCTCTCTACTTAATAAGGAAGCTGGGAATTACCCTTATTCACCCATCTGCAGAAGCTGGAGATTTAAAGTAGCCAAATGAGGTAAGAAGCAACAACTGGCAGCACAGACATGAGTGCTGGATTGCTCACACCTGGCACCCCAGCACCTGGAGCAGGCAGGAGCTTGGACCCCACCATAAAAAATACACAGAATAAACACGCAGCCAGAAACACCCCACACACGAGGGATGCTCAGCTCAAACATGCATGAAACCTCTGACCGCTGTTCTGCTGACCACCACAGGGGTCTCATGTGTGGTGGGGAGTGGGGATCAGCTCTGCCCCAGGCTTCCAGATGGTCAAAATGCAAAAAGGAGAGAGAAAAAGGGGAAAAAAACCCACCCCATATTTCCCTGGGAGCGGAGGAGGACAGCACCGTGTCCTGAAGTGACACCGTCCTGTCTCAGCTTGGCTCTGCTCCGCGCTAGCACAGCCCTGGCTGTGCTGTGTGCTTGGCCGAGCTGCGCGGTGCTGTGCACCCAGAACGGCCTCCGAGGGGGGAGCGACCCTGCATGGCCCCCCTGGGCACGGTCCCCCTGCCAGCTCTGAGCCTCCTCCAAGCATCATGAGCGGTGGCTGCTGGGGGGTCAGCTTATTGGGTCACGCTGGGGAGAAGAGCCAAGGGAGAGACCTCAACAGGGGGGATGTTCAGGTTGGGAAGATTAAGTCCTATGTGGAAACTGGCAGCTGAGCAGCTGAGCACAAATCTGACCCTCTGAGACGGAGGGTCATGAGCTCTGCAAGTCTCATCGTGGGTGGGTGACGGGGCTGTTTCCAAGCTCATCCATGCACAACAAACCCTGATGCTGATGCTTCTGACCAAGCCCTACTTCAGAAGAAAGGACAAGAGCTCAGCAAGAGCCCAGGGACATGAGAGAGCACATGAGTGATGCCAAGTGTCTGAGATGCTGCTTCCCCCTGCTGCTGGGTCTTGCTGCCACTGTTGCTTTCCAGCCCGGAGCTGGGTGCAGGCAGCATTGGGGGTCCAGTACTGTGGCCATGAGTAACAAGAAATCCCACTATAACAAACTGGCCAGTGCAGAGGACACTGGACCTGAGCTCTTGATGCTGCAAAGTTTCAGGGTGAGCCTGGCTTACGCTCCCCTGTTGTCCCACTGGTGCCACGTCAGTGCTACAGCTCTGCCCAAGGGCAAACCCCGGAGAGCATCGGTGTGAAGGGAGGTGGGAAAGCAGCAAATAAGTTAGAAGCCAAAAATACAGTTTGGTGGCAAATACAGCCTTATTTCTGCATTTCCCCCAGTTCCTGTAATCCTACCCAGTCAATGAATAAGAGCCGGGCTGCTAGGAACAGCCGGGCAGCGTGCCAGCAGAAGACTTTGCATTTACGGAGCCAGCGGACAGAGCAGCTGCCAGAAACACAGGCAGAGAACGTGGCTTTCCATATGAAAAACACTTTCAAGCAGAAGGCCTGCATCACTTTTGTTTGCTTCCTCTCTCTCGCACTCCTGGCCTGGGGGCTGATGCTCTGTGCAAAGAGCAGGGATTGAAACAGCCAGGTTTGATGGAGGGTGGGCTGGGGAAGGGGCACGTGGGGGCTCAGTGTCTGCAGACCCATCGTTTTGACAAGAGCAGCTGAGCACACAACACAAGGACAAGATGAGACACGTCTCATCAATCAATGCTTCCTCATCTCAGCACAAGTGCTGCCCATGTGGGACCCTCTGCACCTCCAGGCACCCCGTACTCCAAGTTGCTTTTCAACATTTTATAAGCAGAGAGCACCTGACTCCCTGCAATGCCCTGTTTGGAGAACGCTACTCACAATTTCATGGTCTCATCCATAGCAGACAGGTCCTTTGGGGTGCTGGAGGCTGCATCTGCACCCACTGGGACTGCACTCCCCCCAGTACCTGCTCGGACATCGGTCTTTTGCAGAGCGGCTCCTGCACTCGGTGCTTTCCCTGCATTGAAAATGAGGGTTTGCACCACTAGTGACAGTCCCTGGAATAAGAAGGATTTTTGGAAGTGAGTTTATGGACATTGGAGAGGGCTCCAGCACCTGGGAGATGCAGCCAGGTCTGGGCTGGCACCTGCAGCCTGTGACACCGCCATGAGCTTTCAAATGACAAATCAGAATGAGAAGCAAAACATTTTACACCCACTTGAAACTGCATGTCCCCTTCTGGTGGGTTTAGAGCAGTTACCTGGGTTGAAGCCAATTACAGAGGTCATTGATATCCTTACAGAAGTGACACACAGCTGACAGTTCAGCTAAGCCCGCAGTGACCCTGCTGGGACAGACCCTGGTATTTCAGCTCCCACTGATGTCCAGACCAGAAACAACACATTTCAAAGGTAATCTATCCAGAGTGCCTGATAAATTATTCAGCAGATGGGACATGGCTGGAATAGTGCTGAGCTCTGCAGAACAGGATCCCACTGCATAGGGCGGCTTGGGCAGGGCTGGGGTGGCAGCTTGGGGCTGTGCTGGGGACCAGGGCTCGCAGGGTGACTGGGAACAGCTGAGGGCAGGAGGACAACACCACTGCAATGGGAAGGTGATGACAGCTGGGGTGCGAGAGAACCCTTTCCACTCGCAGGCACTGGCTTGGTGCTCTCTTGTGCTGGTTTTAGTGCCCTGGCAGTGAGAGTTCAGCCTGGAGGTTCAGGCTCATGTACAATGAGCATTGGGCTGACATGGGGATATATTCCCTGGATTTGCATCAATCATAACCCACGATAAACTCCTCCAAAGGTCTGGAAGGGCCAGGGACTGTTCCCCTCTTCTGTGTCCATTCTCAGCCCCTCACAGCCAGAAGCGCTCCCTTGGTGCCCCCCGAGCGGTGCCGTTGGCTGAGCTGGGGAACAGGGATGCTCAAACGCCACAGCAACCTGCTCCTGTCTGCTCTGATTATCATCCGATATAACCGGATATAATAACGATCACATGTATCATTCAAACCCACAATTTTATAATCCAAAGTGTTTCGTTAAATGTGGCACAGCAGCCCAAAAACTCCTAGAAAAGCCACTGAGTTGTGTAGGTTTTATCCATACGCTGAGGACACACCGTATGCGTGTCCCTGCCAGGCTGTCCTGCACAAGAGCTGCTCATCACCCCCCAAACCCAGCAATGGGGGCCCAAGCTATTCAGGAGATACATCACACACCAACAGCCACTCCAAACGTTCAGTTTTCCACAAGCTTAAAAAACCCAGAAGTTCATGGGACAATGAGGGATACCCTTCTGCCAATTACCACTATTAGGTTTTAAAACAGAGATCGGCACTTAGCGAGCCATCTGAATTTTCAGCACACTTAAGCAGGCTGCCTTCAAAGCGAATCGGTCTCGGGGCTGCCTGCCCCAGCAGGGCACAAGAGGGAATATGTGCTCTGCAATAATGAGGCAATAATGTCATTTAATACAACCAAATCACGCCTAATGAAAAATAATATTTGCACAGCTCATCAAAGCAGCATTGAGGCTTACTAAGCACAACTCCAGGCATGAATTTAAATGACTGCAGATGCTAAACGGAGTGCAACGGTGCGGCTGGGGAAGGACGGGGGAAAATGCTGAATCACCTGGATGGTGCGTGTGCTGCCCTTGGGAATGTCCCTTCCAGTGCCCCTGGGGACATCGCGAAGGTGCTGCTGCCTCCCTGGGATTAGGGAAAGTGTCTGCAGACACCTCAGCACGGTCTGGAATAAGCAGGGTATATTCACCCTGCTCCGCCATTCTGACCCTCCGTAGAACTGTTCAACCACATCCTAAAGAGCATCCATAGGGATGCAATCGGTATTGATAGGGATGCTATTGGTATTGATAGGGATGCTAATGTTATTGATAGGGATGCTATTGGTATCGATAGGGATGCAATCAGTATCAATACAGATGCTAGCAACTCAGCACTGCCCAGCGCTGCATCCCTGCAAACCAGCCCTACGCTGGCCTCAGTCCAGGGGAGGTAAACCCAAAGCCAGGCCTAAAGAAGGAACTGGGACAGACACGATGGACTCGTGCAGGTCCAGCCCCGTGCAGGGTGAACTGTCACAGCCAGCCAGGCTCTGTCAGGATTCGAGAGCTGCTGTCAAACCACACCAGAGGGTTTCACCCTCCCCAGTCCCACCTTTCACTGCCCAAACAATCACATTTTGCTTGAGTACCAGGAATTATTTCCATACATGCGCTGGAAAGCAGGCTGTAATCCCAAACACACATAAGCAGCCTAAACTCTTTAAAAAAAAAAGAAAAAAGGAAGAAAGACAGGCTGCCTTTCCACCCTGCATCATTTAATCACCTCTTGAATTATGATTTAGTCTCCCTGAGATATTAGCATCAGAGAGAGCAGGTTTTGGTATTAGCAGCTTGAGATAAGCTACCGTAATCACTGCTGAGTGGGAAATAAAGTGGGGTGGGGAGCCAACTTCTAGCAGGACAGTTTTGCAGGCTGGAAATGTCCCCTGGCCAACCTGAAAAGCTTGTATTAGATCACTGAGAACTAACAAATCTTACTCCTGACCAGCACTTTTTCCTGCAATTCACTGAGCAGGTCTTGCTCCTTCTCCATCACAATCCCACGGGACAGTACAGCATCAAAGGTGGAAAAAAGGGAGTTTATCCTTCTGAAAGAGCAACTCTTTCCAGAATTGCTCCGTTCACCTGGAATTTGAACACGACCACCCAACATGTCCCAGGGATGAGCCCTCAGGGCTGCCCGAACAACCACTCAGGGAACAGCAGCCCCAGCTGGGATCTCCACAGAGATATACATTGCTGCCTTAAAGGAAAAACAATCACAAGAAAAAAGGGTAGGGAGTTTCCATAGCTACAGCTTTACATTGCTCTGGTAAAAGCTCAGATTCAACCCATGGAACGTAAAGCAAACAAACTGTTTTTCCCACTCCAGCCCAGCAAGGTAGCGTGGTGCATGAATAAAGAAGAGCAGAGGGGAGAGAGAACTCAGTGATTTTGGGAATAATGCAGTGGACCTGCAGAGATTTAGTGCTGCCGCCAATGCAGAGGCACTGTCCCCAAACCCTGGCAACGTGGGGCTTGTCTTGCTTCGTATCTGTGCCTTGGACAACGTCACTTTGGGCTGGTGTCAGCACCACGGCTCGTGGGGAAGGACGCGCACAATTGCAAACTGCCCTGATCATGAACAAGAGGGCGATGGGCTGCCTCATTGCTTGTGACCAGGAGTTTTCCTACAGGCAGTAAAATCTCCTTATGTTATCCTTTTAAATAAGGATTTATCATTGCTGCATCAGGGGAATTAATACAGACCCGTCTGAGAGGGTAATTTTCGGATTCTTGGCAACTTACACTGAATCGGCTCCAGTAAATTTTCCTTTTTGTCCTCACCTTAATTCTGTTACAGCTTTTCCTGGGAGATGAGAGAGGGAAGTATTTAACTCAGAGGAAAAAGAAACCCCACAGCAACAAAATCATAAGCAAAAAAAAGTGGAAAAGATAAAGTAATTCACACAGCTCAGCTGATAACTGTCATTAGACGAATACAGAAACCGAGAAAACCTTCACGCAAATTGCTCTACTCAAAACCACGTGGGTTTAACAGAGCTGCTGGGATCAAATGTTTGAAATATCGACTGTTCCCAGGGACAGCATCTTTCAGAAATCAAAACACACGTGATGGATCTTTCTGCCTGGCGTCAGCACCGGGACGCCGCAAGCCCTGTCTTTGAAATGACTCCTGGATACTTGAGAGGCCTTGAGAAGGACGCGGGGGTTCCTGCTCCCCACACGCAGGCTCCGCCGTCCCCTCGCCATCCCCAGGAGACAAAGCAAGGCTACCGCCAACACGGGAAACTGAGGCGGGCTGTCCCCACCACATCTGCCCATAACCCCCAAGGATGGGGGCCTCCAACCCTCCTGGAGAGCAGGAGGAGACTCGCACCCCAGTGCTGCCCCAACTCTACCCCCAAATCCCAGCTGAATTGCACCTTTTTTCACTCGCACAGCGAGCTCATGGCACTTGAACATGTTTGTTTGAGCTCGTTGGGAAGCAGGTGTGTCACAGTGTTAAATAACACATTCTGCCCCTGAGCTGTTGGGATGAAATGGGAACCCATAACCAAAGCAGCTCTCTAGACATCACCCTGGCCATGTCGATGCTGTAGAAACACAACGAGCATGCTATTAACAGCCTGCCTCAATGGTAAACCAGGCACAAAACTGCTTAATGGATAAATTTAAAGTCTTACAAAACCCAGACCTGCAAATGCGAGCATCTTTGCTGCCCTGTGCCTGGTTAGCAGACCTCAGCTCATCAAAACACAGGCACCCCGCTCGCAATGCACCTCTGCCAGCAGGAGATGCCCCTCGCAAGGTTAAACAGCCCAGGGGTCTCCTCTGGGAACTGGGAATGTATTCACTGCTTCCCAAACCACCGGCCTGTTTAATAAACCACCCTGCGCCCTGGCTGCCTCTGCTCCGGGTTTGACAGCGGAGAGACCACGCAGCACATGGGAGCCCTGGAATTCCTGCTGCAATCACACGATGCTTCAGTTCTGCTTCTGGCTGGTTTAATTAGGACATCATGAAATCACACAAGTTTGTGATGTCTGGGTTACACAGCAATGTTAGCATCCCTATCAACCAAAGCGCTTTTTCTTTTCAGGTTCCTGCAAATGTTCTCCTCTGTACTCAGTTTTGGAAACCTTCTCTTTTTAAGCAAAACCCAGCACCGGCTCCAGCAACAGCGTGCCGGTGTTACACATTTCTGAGGCTGGGCAACTCATCCTCTGCAGACATAGCCCAGCAATATTCACGTTTTATATTTACTACCAATCAAGTCAGACAGTATTTTAAAAGCCAATCCTTGGTCTGCCAATACATCATAATATTTACAAAGGTATCCAGAAAGCAATTAAGATCAGTGCTTGGTTTCTCAGAAACCAGTATCACAGTTTTGTGTTTTCTGTAACCTATGCTGTTTTATTTAAAAATACAACAAAAACAAAGATGTGATGCCAGAAACACGAGGGAAAATATGCGCACCCAAGAAAACCCCACTTTCTGTGGGCTGAATCTGCTCCCACGAGCTACCGTGAGAATCAGAAATAATCCTTGGGAAGTCAGTAATGCTAAACTGCTGCAAATCAGAAAAAGCAAGCTGGAACTGTCTTAATATTAATTGCATAAATATTATGCTTGTCTTTATCTCAGGAGGCGCTGCCTGCCCAGGGGATGTCACATCCAGGCTGCCCGGGAGGGATGAAGAGCAGCCGGGCTCATCCCACCCACGGACCCTGGTTGAAGCAGCCGTGGAGGGGTTTGAGAAACACCTTTTGAAGACTTCGATGCATTTGGATGGGGAATGGGGGGGACACACGCTCCTGGCCACGAGCAGCAGCTTCTTGCCTGTCCCTGTTCGCACAAGGAAAGCAGTCGCAAAGGAAACCCATGGGACAGAGGAAAGTTTGAATTACTCCCCCCAGTCCCTCCTTTGTGTAATATAACAATAAAAACTCAAAATTTGCCTAACAGCAAGCGCAAATCAACACTTTTTATCCGACTCCACTCCCACTCTCGCAGCACGGCTATTTTTCCCCAGATCCCACCACTAATCTTCCCGGGGCTTAGCTACCCAGCAGGCGACACCAATCAAACCGAGACACCTCCTTTTCCTTCCATATTACAGCCTTAGAAATTGCATCCCTGTAAATCCCTGCTCGCATGCCTCGCAGAGGGACACGGGGACAGATCCCCAGCGGCCAGGCCATTCATTGCCCAGGCCACCCTCCCACAGCACTTGCTCCAAAAATGAGCCTCTGGCAGCCTCACTGCTATATTTTTTTTCTGCAGGGGGGAGTATAGCTTGGATCGCCACAAAAGGCATCACGTCTCGCTATGTAACTCACGTATATTGCGTTAACTAAAGAACGACAACGTGCATGCTATTGTTCTGCGCCTGCTTTCTCCAGCCGGATTTACAGTGGAGCCAAATCACAGCAGTTATTTGCATCAAAGGAGAGCCGCTCCTGACCGTCAATCAATTTAAATATTTAAGGGTTGAATCGATTTAAATATTTAAAGGTTGGGATGTTTTTCTTAAGTAAACCTTGTCTGTACCCTGTAATCCATCCCATGGTGTTTGTGGGAAGGAAGAATGAGCATCCCTGAAACGCACAAGCTGTGATCCAGCAATGAAGGCTGGTAACAGGTAAAGGAGAGAGTTGATGGTTTGCCAAAGCTCAGGCAGGACCCACGACTGGTCTTAAAACAAATCCACACTGAGAGCAAAAAGAATCCAGCTGTAGACTGCACGGCAAAGCCCAAGCAACAACCTCTGCTTAAATGGGGATCAAACATTGGCTCTGTACTGGGATTGCACTGTCCCTGCCGGTCAGCTCGGAAAATACTGTGTTATTTCCTAGGGAAAAAAACCCAAACAACTCAGAGGAGCGAAGGTAGAATACTGGGAATAAAAATAAGCAAAGCTATTTGTAGGTAAGCTATTTTTCTCACAGGAAACGGTGCCTGTAAGTGGATGTTTTAGCAGATCTGCGATTCACATGCTGTAGCGCAGTCGCTTCAGGGACTCGTCTGGCACTTGCCTGTGAACACCCTCTGTCTCCAGGCACGCTCCGGCATCATCACAGCAAATACCCGCCTCGATGGAGCCTGTGTATCATCCTTTACGACAAAATCTAAGACATCTCTCTGTTGTGATTGGTGCCAGTTTATGAGTCCTTGAATCTCAAGACATTTTGATCAACTTCAGTCTAAGCGACCCAAGATGGGGAGAGGTCGAGGGCAACAACAACTTCTGGATCCATCACAAGGCTGGGCTGTCCCCAGAGGGTTTCAAAGCAGCCACATCACCCAGAATCCTGGGTATTCATCTTCCCCCAGGCAGCCAGTTTCCTTTCATTAATGCTGATGTGTTTTCCCCTTTAACCTCAAACAGCTCAAAACTCTCAGTGAATAAAGAGACAACATGGCTTTGACTGATGCCAGCTCCGCAGGTATGAGTAGAGCAGGCAGTGCTGCAAGAGGCCACTTTTGTTCATTATTGTCCAGCTTAGATTTTCAGGCAGCTGAGGAACACGGGACTGTTCCGCACAGAAGAAAATGAAACCACAAAGGACTTTTCCTCCCAGTTTGCTACGAACTCCCTCCAGCAGAAAGGAAGGAAATCCCAGCTCTGTGGTGCGCCCGCTGCTTGCAATTCCCCCAATATAATGAGCTTATGAGCTTCAGCAGCTCAGACCCTTTGATGAACTTGTACCTATAGAAAAGTCATAGAGTGGCCTCAAAGCCACACCTGGAGCTGGTGGTGCCAAGGGCTTCATCCCCTGCCTGGCAAGAAGATCATCTCATTTATCCCCTGCCCAAGAGAGGCCAACCAGTGCAGCCTTGGAAGAGCCTGAGCTGGAGAACGATGTGGGAGACCATGACATGATTTTCTCCCCATCACAGCTCTCAGAGGGGCATAAAATTAATGGTGAGAATTAATTCTGCTTGCCCTGGGGCCAAGGTAAGGAGCCAGGAGCGATTTCTGGCAGGAAAGCGCGCAGATGCGAGGCTGGTGTGAGTGACAGCAAAGCCACATCTCCTTCCTTCTGCCGCATGTGAGCAGCATCCTTGTCACCGGGGTGTGGGCAGGGGATGATGGCTGGCGCTTTGCTTCTGCCAAAAATTCACTGGCCTTTTTTTTTCAATAAGAAGGCTATTAAGTGAACAGGGACGTGACGAATAAAGACGTGGGCTGCTGAGTGTCTCCTCCAGCGGCCTCGCTGAGCCCCCCTCTCTCTGCAGAGCCGCCCACCCTCATCTCAGGTGCTCAGAGGCTGTTGCTTTACCCGCTTCTAATAACATTTATTTTCTTTTCAAAGCCTTAGGGAGGACTCTTTCTCTCCCCTTCCCTGCTGATGTGAACCCTGCTGCCCTATTATGCTGATCTGAGACTTTTTTTGACTGTTGAACTGCTGGTGGTCTCCCCTACATCCCCCGTCTGTGCCCCCCAGCCTGCTCTTCCCACAGCCAGATGCACAATTCCCAGGCTTGATCTGACTGAACTGAAGAGAACAACTCACGTTTTCAGGTTGGATCAGGTCCCTGGGCTGACAAGGATGGGCTGAGACTTGCTTTTGAGTTTCTGGCAACTTTCCTCTAAAATGTCCTTCAGAAAAAGGCAATTATCACAGTACCATTAAGGCTTTCTCCATTGCACAGCCAGATAACTCACTAGGAGTCTTTTGAAATAACCTTTAAACAATAGATCCTGTCTTGTTTACTGAATGTTTCTGAACTCAACAGTAATGCATCCAGATGTCACCCGTGTCTACTGTAGGCCTAACTATTTCTGGAAACAACACCAAGGGCAAATTGCTTGGATAACGTCAGATATTGTTGCAGAGAGAATGTGACAAGTTTTCATCTCTTTGCTAAAAGCCGGGGAGCAGAGAGACGTTTCCCAGGGCGGCAGAGCTGCGTGCACCTTCAGCTCAGCACCCCCCCTGCAGCCCATGGGCAGGTACAAGCGGCACACGCTTTCCCGCTGGGGAGAAAATCAGCATTACTGTCAAGCAAAGCTCGGCAAGCTCACAATCTGCCATGCCGGGTGACGTGTCGCTGCGGGTGGCTTTTGTCCTGGAGGTAAGAGATGAGGAGTTGCCCTCAAGGCCAAGTGAACTCAAGGAAGATGTCCCGGTCCATCTTGTGCTATTATTCTGAATGAAGCCAAACACCAGCTCTGGCCCACCAAGATCAAACTCTGAAGTGACAGAGTAAATGAACCTCCCCTAGCCCCTGACTCTAATCTTGTCTCCACTCCATGCTCTGCCAAGAGGAGCATGAGTACACAGCCAGGGAGATGCCAGCATCTCCCAACAGCATCCCATGCTGATGCTTACACTGTTATCCCCCTGATTCCACTGAGAAATCCACACTCCCAGCCACGGAGGACAAGACAAAATCTTCAGTGTTTAGATTGTGGTCTAAATCGGCCCCATTCCCATCCCACCCCCATGCTGCCTCTGACATGGGCACCTTGAGAACTTCACAGTCCATGGGAGCCAGGTCCTTGCTCTGGTGCCCTGAACAAGGCATGGCTATTATTAAGCTTTCAAGGGAGAAGGGGGTTCAAGGACGCATCAAAATATTATTATGACTTTTAATTTGTTCCCTGATCTTCCCAGCTGACCTCTGCCCAGGGCTGTTCTCGTGGGGATCACAGGCTTCCCAGGTTCCTGACATCCCAGCCTTGACAGATTG
This sequence comes from Patagioenas fasciata, assembly GCF_037038585.1. NCBI lineage: Eukaryota > Metazoa > Chordata > Aves > Columbiformes > Columbidae > Patagioenas > Patagioenas fasciata. Next base: position 8,499,716 of record NC_092539.1, read on the forward strand.
GCCTCAGCTGTGATCTGTAGCTTGAAGGTCTGAAGAGGATCAGAGTCCATCACCCAACATGTCTGTCATCCCTCTGCCAATGTGCGGTGCTGGGATATATACTTTTTTCTCAGGTAAAGGACAAACCAATCCTGCCTACTGTAATAAATTAGGTGATAACAGACAACAACACGGGAAGAAGTGTAAATTAGAATGGGAACAAGCTGCAAGTTCTACCTCAACACCTACCACTTCTCCTTCATTCCTTCCCTGCTCTTCTTCAATGTTCTAAGTTGCATCACAAGCCGTGGCTGCCGGAGCCCTGCCAGCAACAGGCACCTCTTCACTGGCCACGTCCTTCTCCATATCCATGACAACACGACAGCCAGGTACCAGAACACGATGAGTGAGAAGGCACCAAGTTATCCCATCTCTTAGACCAGCACTAATAGAGCTAAGCACTGCGCAGCCAAATTAAAACCTCCGAGTTACATAAATACCTCACAGCTTGGCCAGCTGCAAAACCCCTCATGGACCCACGTGCTGGGCAGCAAGGGCATAACCTGCCGTGCCCAAAGGTCAGTGGCACAGGCTTCTTCGGCTTGCGAGGATGCAACTAAGCTCTCTAAGCTGCACATAAATGCCCGAGGGCATTAAGCACCTTTATCTCTTTGCATCTGCCCCAGCAAAACTTTTAAAGGATGCTAAGGAGGGTGCTTAGGTACAGCTGCAGGGCCAGCAAATGTTCTTCAGCTTTAGACACGGGAATACCTTTAGAAGGACTTGGGTCAACATGCCGCTGACAGCGAGCAGGTCCTCTGTCCCTCAGCCACTTTGGAACGTGTTCTCCTGAGATCGCAAGGCTTGTGAGCCTAAACCTTCAGGTTTGGCTCTTGTGTCACCTACACGAGGGTTTTGGGACTGCTGCAGTCTCAATGGAAAAAGATTGAACTACCAGGCTTTGCTGGAAAGCAAAGAGAAACGCAGCAGAGATACAGCCAGTAACCACAGCACTGGTAATGTTCTGCAACTCTTTTGTGCTCAGGTAGGCTCAGGTATTTAAGAACTGCCTGTATTTGTAATCTGTGTTCACTGACAAGACAGCAGAAAGGAACAAATGCTGTTTCTTTCTTTTCCCTTCACATCACCACATCTTTCATAAGTGACAACCAATGTACTGAAGGGTGATAAATCAACACAAACCACTTTGTGGGGGATTTTGTTGAAATTCTTTATATCTACCGAGCAACAGCACCATTCCCTAAGAGGTCCTGTCATCGTTCTGAACAGCAATCCTGACACGCAGAGGAAGGAGGTTACACTTCTAATTACAGCTGCATGGTCTTTAAGGTGTTTGAAGTCTCTTTTCACCAACTGACAGCCGTAATGCATCTTTCTGCTCATTTCAGAATAGATGAAAACCAACCACAAAAGGTTGCAAACAACCTTTTGTTATCTAAACGCCACTGCAACGGGCCACGTGCTTAAATACAGGTGTGTGGATAGTTAAGGCACTTCGTTCATGCACAATTCATGTAAACTATTTTCCCTTAACAGGAATATTTGAAGACAAGATACAATGACTAAAAAACCCCCATCGTTCTGGGTACTTTTGCTCAAAGGAGGTCACTCAGGAGCGCTGTCTGCTCTCTGAACATTGGGATCTCTGCCAGGTTTCCTAAAATGACAGGCATCCATCATGAATGACTGAAGCGCATGATTTTACCATCTAGGTTTTATGCTGATTTCACTGCTCATTTTAGGCTAGAAGACAATCTGTTGAACCTCAAAGTGCAGTCTTCTCTTACCTTTAATTTATTCTGTCAGAAAACTGTCTACCTTAATGAGTATGAGCACACCCCCACTACCTTCCTAGTTTGGTGATCTGTTATGTCAAATATAAATAATCCTGTCTGAAACCACTCGATACGGGGAAATTAAAAGCCATCTTCCCTTGGGGGATTTCTTTCTCCCTCCCACAGCCCCCCCGAGCCTGCAGACTACCTTTTAATGCACTGAACAACGTCCATGTGCTTCTGAGAGCACAGACCTAGACAGCTGCTGTTTTAACCAAATACTGCCAACAGCAACCTACGAATAATTATGCTATCGCCTTCCTCGCATTTACTTCTGGATTCCTCTCCATCACCATTGCTTCATGGTGTGTGAGCCAGTGAGCTGGTTTGCTGCCAAACCTGGGCCTGGGGTGCTCTCTACAAACTCATCTGGATGGATGGGGGGGTTTCTATGTCCTTTGGGGCCAGGACATGAGGTAGGAACAAACCTTTGTCTTAGACGCGCGGCTCCAGGTGAGATGCCCAGACAGGCTACCCAGAGAGGCCAGTCTCAGCCCCACGAGCTGTCCCCCCGGGCACAGAAGGACACAACCCGCACACCCAGGCAGGGCACAGGATGGGGGCAGCTTTCCCACCACATCCCTCAGAGATGCTTTCCTGATCTCCTTCACAGGCACGGCTTTGAAACTAAAGATGCTGTAGAACCAGAAAAAACAAGCCTGGAGCACCCCTATATTTTCATCCTGGTCTAAGGTAGTGGGACTCAACCAGCCCCCTGAGGCAGGCTATCGGGGAGCGGATGCTGTGCTGTTCTCCATGTCCTATTCGCTCTGCCTCCCGCCTCCAAATCCCTTCCCAGCCCTAACTCTCGCAGCCGGGGTCTCCTCTGCCTGCTCTCCTTGCCCGTGTTCCCCCGGGATGCGGGGCTTAGCTGCCGGTTGCCCCGAAGCAGCAATCCCACCCCTGCTAAAAAGCAGTTTAGGATGCACCGGGAAGAGGAGAAGGGGGGAGAGAGAGAGAAGTAAACAATGGGAAAGCATCGCCAAAGACCTCAGCGTTGCGAAGGACGGGGAGCAGGACCCCGGGTGAAGCCGGGGAAGGTCCGTCTGCGAGCGGCGGAGCCTCCGCGCCGCTGCGCTTTCCCCTCCCCGCTTACCTTCAAACGGGGGAATGGTGCCGGATCTCTCGGGTGAGGACCGCGTCTCCCGAAGTCTCCGGCTCGGAGAGCCCCAACGCAAAAATAAAAAGACGCCAGCTCACGGCGCCGAGCAGCCCAGCCGGCAGCAGCCACCCTCTCGGCACATGGCCGGGCCCGGCAGCAGCGGCTCTGCGGGGGAGCGCTCCCTCCCTCCCCGCCCCGCGCCCCAGCGCCGCCGGGGCCGCCAATGACGGCGGCGGGAACGGAGCGGAGCGGCGCCCCCCTCCCCTCTGAGCCCCGCACTGGGGCCGCACGGGCAGCGACGCGTGCTGCCGGCCCCCCCCGCACCGCCCCCCATCCCCCCAGGCCGCGGGAGGCGGACACGGGGTGTGTGTGTGTGTATGTCCCGCACCCCGGGATGCGGGTCTGCCCCGGCGGTCAGGGCCAGGTCTCGGTTCCCGCACTGGGGGGAGAGGGGGGGCCGGACCCAAGGACCCATTTGTAGTACCGGGTCACCCCCCACAGAGTCAGGGGACACGCTGGTTTGCCCGAGGGAATCTTCATCCCCGGTGCTGGCACAGGGAAGGCATCCCACCCCTGGCCCCCCCCAACAGGGGCTGCAAATCGAGGCAAACCCCGCAGCATCCCCCGTTTAGCCTCACAAGAGTCCTGTGACATTTTCCACATGATGTGACTTTGTCCCATGTCCCATCTGGTTTCAGTGTCACCCATCCTGGGATGGGAGCATCTCTTCCCAAATCCGTGCCCGTTCCAGCACAACTTCAGCTATTTTAGAGCCCTCGTCCACAGCTTTCTCTGACAACGCCGACGCTGTACAGGGCACGTTTGGCACCAGCAGTGGTGATTCCCAAGACTTTGTTGGTGTCAGGGTGGTTGTCATGTCCCAGAGCTGAAAAAAGCAGCGTTTGGTAATAGCACAACTTGGGACAAAACCTGGCAATTTGAGTCCCCGTTATCCCTCTAGCAGATGAGCAACCTGCAGAGGCACCGGCACGGAAAGGACTGTCACAAACACGCACAGAGGTTGTCCCCCTCTCCCCAAGCTGGTGTGACAAGGAAGCAAGAACTGCCCCAGCTCTCCCACTGCATCCCCTGGGCTCAGCAGCTGCTCATCCCCAGGCTCTCTGCATCACCTTCTCCCCTGGGCACAGAGGATGCTCAACCTGTCGCGGGAGGCTCTGCCAGCCCTCCGTAATCACACCCGCTGCCATCGGCCTCGGCTGCTGTCACCCACATCATCTGCAGGCTGTCAAACTCCTTGGGTGACACGGACCCTTCTGCAGGCCATGCCTCTTCCAGTCTCCTGGCGATGATGGGAAGATGAGTACGTTAGCCTGGAGTGCTTCTGTCTGTCGGGACGCGTGACTGCTGTCCCGCAGCATTCAATTCCCTGGCCTGACTTGCATTTGCAGTCCCAAACTTATTCCCAAGAGCTAACTTAATTTTTTCTCTTAGGCAGTTTTAGCCCATCGATACTTGTTCTGTCCTTGTTGACTGATGAGGATAATTAGTCTCTGGTTCTTTTATAGCACATCTGCTCTTTTTAAGATGGTATCGCTTATAGCACTCTTTTAATCTATAGAGAGGGAAACAGTTGCATTTAATTAATTGCTCTCTAAATAAACTAATTACTGGCAGTAATTTCAGCACACTTTGCACGCAGTTCAAACGCCTGTGCAGAGATCTGAAAGGCAAGCTACCCAGTCTAATGACAAGAAATGAAAGCAAGGGGACAAAATGTAGTTTATGTTGAGAGAGTCTGCTTAAGACTATTATTGTTTAATTATTATAGACTGTATCAGTTAGTACTGAACTGTCTGTATCATGGTTCCTGTTCACTTTTGTTTCAAGGTTGCTTGGAGTAGGTGTGAAAGATATTGAAAAGCTATGCCAGGGAAAAAAGAAAACAATTTTAGCTTTTTATTACTGTTATGGGTCAAACATCATTGTCTTGCAATTTATCATTGTACCTTTGTTCTGAAATATGAACGATGGAGGTTCTTTGCTTGGGCCATTCATTTTGGTTTCTGTGCTGCAATAAACAGCCTCCTTGCTTCCCAGGGAGTGTGTCAAAGCAATTCTCCACTCACCTGTGCCCAGGATACAAGCAAGGAAAAACAACATTATAACAAGGACTTAGCAAATTCTTGGCCTGCCTTGAGCAAATATAGACCTTGTTTTCTGGACTAACATGAGTTCCACTTACTCTAAGAACAATTACGTGAAGACCAGTTACCTATGAAGTAGATAAAGGGTTTTATAGTATATTTCTATATTGCAGCAATGTGCAAGACCTCTGTTGTAAGCATGGTTTCACTGTGTGAGGGGCTGTACAAACAGTTGTGATCCCATAGGCTTTGCAACATAAATTTGTACAGAAGGAAAGTGTTCATTAGCATCTGTAGTTCGGGAGCCAGTCGATACCCTGGCAGCTGACAAGCCACAACTTTTATCACCAACCCCTTGCCATTTGGGAAGTGTCCTGTTTCTGCCAAATCTGTGGGATAAACAGCCCAGCAGCAGCCAGGAGCCAAATCATTTGTAGGTTTTAAGTATAGTGTTCAAGTTTTAATCACCTGCTTTCCTCTACCACCACCCATGGGTTATTCCTACCACAACCCATGAGTTATTCCCACCACCACTCATGGGTTATTCCCAGTGTAAATCCTTCAGTGAGTTCACACATTCTCTGCTGTGGCAGAGGGCACTTCATGTCACTGAAGGATCACAGTGCTCTGCTCCAGCTTGGAAACACAGCGTCAGGGCTCTAATAAACCACCCCTGGGGGTTTCGCAGGGACACGCAGCAGCAAACACAGCAGCAGGCTGGGAGCGGGTTTGATGCAGCAGCCAGGTACAATGACAACGCGACCCTGTCATCCCCTGCCAAATACTGTCTTTTTTCCATTTCTAAAGGCAGGGACTTTTCCTTTGCAGCTCTCTGGTATTGTTTTTGCTTGAAGCTCCCCACTCTGCAGGACAAGGCTTACCTCCTTGGAGAGACAGCTGCTGCCTGCTCCTGGTGGAAGTGTCTGGTCCTTTGCTCTGCCTCTTCCCCATGAGTCTGGAGGTGCCTTCTCTGGGGTGGTCTTCAGGCTGATCCCAAATACCCATGACAGCAGCCTCAAAGGTCCCCACTGCATTATCCTCCTCTCATTGGGATGTGAGCATGCCCTCACAGCACCCCAGTCACCTTCGCTGGATTTAAATGCAAACTTTTTATTTAGGTGAGAACAAGCAGCTTGATCCCCAGGTTTGTGCTCTTCCACAGCAGCTTTTCCACCCCTCCCCAGGCTTTAATCACCCACGATGTAGGAACCACCTGTCTTATAAATACAGCCCTAATAACTGCCCACCTTGCTCGTGTCTCCCTTGCACCTCCTGCTACCCGCTGTAGTGGTGTACAGCACTGATTTGGGCAGAAACCATGTTGAGTTTTCCAAAGTAAATTATCCACTATTTCTACCCCTTATTAGACCTTCTGCTAACTTGTCTGTTACAAACCTCGAGCGTGCCGGGCCGGCAGCCTTTATCATTCAACACACCAATCCTTCTGCTAAGCTGATCAAGTTCCATCTTCAAACTCCTCAGGCTCTTTTGGCCCCGTGTCCTCTCCTGGATCAGCTCCTCTTGATGTTGATCCTGGCTTGCTGTGTAATCTTCAGGAAGCAGCTTAGTGCCAGAAAGCGATGGCTAGAGGAAAAGCATGAAGAAAGGCATCAAAGAGCAGAGCCCCATGCAGAAGGGCTCAGCACCCCCCCAGCGCTCTGAAAACCCACCTGGCACACAGCCCTTCCCCTGGACCCATGCCCACAGCAGATCCCAGCTCCTTTTGCTGTTGTTTTCTACCAAAGCAAAGAACTCTTACCCACCACTTTGTGAAAATTAACATGGGTCTTGCAAAATCAGGGATGGCAGGTAATGTGGGAGGGTGCTGCAGGGGGTCATACAGCTGAAGAGCAGAAACTGGATTTGGTGTGGTTTTAAATGCTAAAGCAGGTCGTTCCTGACTGAGTTTGGTATTCTCCACCACGCCAGGTAACAAACCATGGAAAGAGGTCTGCTTGGACTCACAGGGAAAGTGATAGGTGAGAAAGTAAGTGGATCAACGGTCATCCCAAGCTAGTTTGTCTTGCCTCTCTTACAGAAGGAGGCTAGAGCAGACCATCTTTTGCAGGGCGATGTGAATCTATGTTACAATGCGTGGAGATGGTTATTGCAAAGCCACTTTATTTATGGTGGTTTTATTGGCAGGGGAGTGGGAGTGCAATACAATTTTAGCCACTCTGATGTCTCTGTCTCCCTTACATCCCACCTCCATTCCTAGAGCAGTTTTTTTCTTCAAATTACATGATTCCTCCAACTGTACAAGGGACTTTCTGTACTTGAGATGGTACAAGATTAGCTGATGGTCCTGCTGAGCAGGGTCAGGTGTGGGCAGTTCTGGGAGAGCTGATGACTCTCTGTCTCCACCACCATCACCAGTCCTGGCCCCACAAGCTGCAGGATCTCTTTGCATGTGGCAGAAATACGGTAGGGCCAAGATCTAAGTGAAGCTCAGCCAGGATCCGCAGGGAGCCCAGCTCTTGGGCACAAGCAGGGCCAGCAGCAACTTTCTGATAATTTTAGAAAGATGCTGGTGAAGATCAGAAAGAGTCTTCATAGCTCCCGAGTCCAAGACCACCACTTCTCAATGCCAACACAAACCTCTTCCACTGGCACTGTCCACTGGAACACATAACCCTTTATAAACAAACCCAGAGGATGCTTTTGTCTCTTCCTGTCCTTTTCGGATATTTTGGGTATTTGTGGCAATCTCTCCTGTTTATATAACAAAGCCACAGCCCCGTGTTTGTGGCACCATATCCATGGTAACCCTAATATAGCATGCACAGGCAACTAGATTTCATTAGGTGGCTCAGCTGCGGCAGCACCGGGGAGGGAATTTCTCCGGGATGCTGAGCTGTGCAGGCAGCCTGGTGGGAAGGGGCCTTGGCAAGGCAGCACCTCCCAAAGAGAAACAGGTTAGGAGAAAGCAAGAAGCTGGAACCAGCAGAGGCTCAGCGAGGGGGACGTCAGAGCGTTTGTTGCTCTTGTGCTGTAAGGCACAAACTCACATGGAAGGAGGAGGGAATGGGTCTTCCCACCCACCGCTGCTGGGTCACGATCTCCTCCAAGTGTCCTGTCTTGGTTTGTGTCCAGCACATCTGCTGGTTAAATACCAAGTGCTGCAGTCACCTGGGGAGATTCCCATGCAAAACAAATGCAGCTCAGAGATAACCAGCCCAAATCATTCACACTGTGACACAGAGACATTAAATACTCACCTGTGCCTCTGTTGGGCAAATGCAAACACAGATTTGCAGCCCCAGTGCATGACAAAGACAACAAGCAGCCGGCACATCCCCTCTGGTTTGTTATGGGAACAGGACTGAGCAAAGTAATACTTTTAAAAGGACAAACAATTCTCCTGACACCAGGACATATATCAAATAGTTCCTACAAGCCACGAGCTTCGTGCAGACTCTACAGCTCTGGTATGAAGGGTGAGAGGTGGATCTGGCCAGAGAAATTGCCCACAACATTGATCAGGGCAGGGGTCCCCAAGTCCCCAAACAATCGCCCATCCATGTGAGCATCTCCCCTACATGTCAACCCTCTCTTCCGCCTTCTCATACCATGTCAGGTCCAGCCTGAGTCAGACACTGCCTAACCTCATCAGCGCCGAGGCAAATTCGATCCGGGTGCTGGCTGACCGTGGATTGGGGCTGCGAACAGCAGAGCCCCCGGGGCATGGAGAGCTGTGCCCTGCTGCGGGAACAGAGAGCGAGCTTCCCTTCCCTCCCCATCCTCACCCAAATTGAATTTCCATTTAAGTTAGCGAGGCAATGGATTATAGCTTGGAGGGGTGCAGCCTGCTTCAATCCCTCATTTGGTGCATCAGTTGTGTTTAAACCCACTTACCTGTAAGTCAAGCTTTGTTCCAGGCAGGCAGCCCTCGCCTCCTGTCGATGGAGGCAGCTGCTTGCCCTGGTTCCCCGCCACAAATGTCAGGCACTGCTGCTTTCAGGGCTCTGCAAAACATAGCTTATCTTGCCTTTAGGACTGGCTTTGCAGCCACGGTCATCAGCGGCAGTGAAAGGCCACGGTAGTTTTAGCACGTTGCCAGGAGGGTTTGGACGTGCGGCTCTGCAGAGGATGAGGCCAGCAGCACCCAGCGGGGGATTACTGCTGCTGCTGGTGTGCGTATGGCATCCAGCACTGCCAAGCTGGGGCCTGGGGAATACGTCTGAGCATTATCCATTAAAACAAGCCCTTCACTGGGGCTCACAGCATGCTCCGGGTCTTTCCCATGCACTACTGCACCTTAGCTCTTTTTATTCCAGGGGGGTTTGCAGGGTCACCTGAGTCTCGTCTCCAGCACAAGATGCTCCCATGCTAGCACTAGTGCAATTGTGCCAGCGTTAGCTCCGGTAAGAGCTCACAGGTGGGCAGAAACCTTCTGCTGCTGCTCTGCCTTCCAGGAAAGGGGCTGAGCCCACGTCCCGCACCCTCCGGGTGCTCCTCCCGGCAGCCGGCCTGTGGGAAGCGACTCTGCGTCAGCCCTGAGCAGTTGGAGTCTCAGAGTCAGGGAACTGGCATTTCTACATCTCATTGAAGTCTTAAAATAAACACCCGGAGCAATGAGCGGAAAGCTGGATCCTTGCTCCTCGCCTGGATTTATGAGCAACGACTGGGGAGAAACTGAAGGAGGGGGAGAGATATACATAATTTTTTTCCCTTTAAATAAATTCTCATTGCTTATCTGCAAAGTTCAGCTGTTTTCAAGCTGACCTGCCCATGTTATGCTGTTCCACTGCAAATTCCTTCTGTACAGAAAAGCTCAGGAGCTCCACTTGTACACGCCAGCAACCTGGGGTTTCATCTCTAATAGACACAGGCAGAGCTCGTTAGCTAAGGACCCCCTCCCACCCCCCTGGTGAGGATCATTTGCCTTCTTGCCATGCTGGCAACTCCACTTCCTTCCCCTGACAATGAGGAAACAAAGCCAAGAGAGGAGGAGAAGCGAGTGAATCTGTGCTTGGAGGAGGTTAGAAGTGGGGCAAGGCAAAAATCTGTTCCCAAGGGGCTTTTGTAACGCAGCCAGACGTCTCCCCAGGCAGCCAGGGCTGGCGGACCAGGGACATCCATCTGACGCTTTCAGAAAAGGATCTTGGAGTACAGCAGGTCCAGGAACCAGCCAGCAGCCTCAGGCAAAGGGGTGGAGATGCTGCCACCTCCTTTGGGAAGATGCTCGGAGCTGTGGAGGGGTTGAGGTGCACACCCGGCTCCTGGGCAGGGAGCCCGGGACACCACGGGGTTCAGCTCACACATCCTGCGAGTTTGGACCCAAGAGCTGCCAGGTTGGGAGCCTTCCCAGGCGGCTCTGATGACCTCCTGCAAGTTAAATTATCTGGACATGGGCTTTTAAAGCTGACACCGGCAGCAGCGGGAGGGCTGGAGTGGGGCTGGGCATGCTGGAGTCACTGGTCCCATGGGCATGGGATGGGGCCGAGGGATGCGCTCGCCTGGGAGGACTCAGCTTTCTCTCTGCTTTGGCCTTTTGCCTGATAAAGCTGAATGAGAGATCACAGCCTCTAACCAGCAGGTCACCCGACAAGGAGAGACACTCCAAATCAATTGCTGAGTTCCTGGGTAATGGTTGTGTCTTAGAACAATAAAAACCTCATCAAATTTAATGTAGAGATGCCACACATTGATGACTCATTAAAACACTCGGGCACTGAGCTGAATCTATTTCCTCTCATTACACAGGCTGGGAAATGTGGATCCATTGGTGTGACATTGCTGCAAGGACCACGAGTGAAACCCAAGACCCAGAGGGGACTCCGCACAGGAGGCATCTGAGAGCATCGCTTGCCACGTGAGCTGGCATTAATAAAACACGATCACAAACTCCGAGACTAAAGCAAGGCAGTGTGTGTTTGTGTATCAAAGAGCTTGAGATGATTCATTATAATTCCAATTAACACAGAAAAGTTAATAACCAAAAGAGAATACATCAGACTTTAAGCAAATGAGAAAGGGGAGGGACGAAAGGTACCTTTAAACTGGAGCCAAAGTCCCAGCAGCTACAAAAGCAAAAAATAACAAATATTTTATGTCTCAAAGGTTGAGGTAGGTAGGTCCTTTGATGGGAGCCAAACCAGGGTGGGATGGAAGCTGAGCTTTGCATTGGCATCCTTGTTTTTGCTTAAGTGCTGTCCTGGGTTTGGAAGGGCCAGAAATAGTTCACACCAAGTTCACACACAGTGATCCCCCCACCTGCACCCAGCAGCGTGGGCAGGGAGTGGAACCAGGACTGGCCACTTTCTGGGGACAAGTGATCCCAGCCTGGGGGACATGGGGGGCTGTGGCTGGGATCGATCCTGGGGCCATCCCGGAGCTTTCACCCTGCAGAACTGGGTGAGCGGCACCACAAGCTGGGCAGAGCGTGTCCACGTGGCGCTCAGCAAGAGCAGCTTGAGAGTGAACAGCACTTTCCAGCCACAAAGGAAGATTTAAGAATGAATAACATTAGCCCAGTCAAATTCAATTGCTATTGATAATGTCCATGTGCAATTAGAGCCAATTAAGGGGAGGCAGCGAATGACAAATGTTTGGCCAGGAGGTGGGGGGGGTCAATACAACAATCCGATTTCCCAACAAGCAAATGCAATTAAACAGTATCACTTACCCGGTTTGCCCAGGAGGGCCAGCGCATAAATGGGCAAAGCCAGACGCATGGGTGCTGTCCTCTCCAGCATGCAGACCTCGGGGTGCAAGCCCTGCCCCAGCTTCAAGCTGCGGGAGGTGGCATCCATGTACTTCACCATGATCGCAGTGTTCCTGGTCATCTTGGTGGTGGCCCTGCAGGGCTCGGCACCCCGCAAGAGTGATTTTCCCTACAAGGTGCCCCTCGATCCCCAGGGGCTGCTCGAGCTCTCCTGGAACGTCAGCTACCCCGAGCAAACCGTGTATTTCCAGCTCCTCGTCAGGGACCTGAAGTCTGGGCTCCTCTTCGGGATGTCGGACAGGGGCGAGTTCGAGAATGCGGACCTGGTTGTGCTCTGGAGCGATGGGCACAATTCCTATTTCGGGGTGAGTCGCTTGTGTGTTTGCACAGCTCCTTTTGGGGTTGCCTCCCCGTGGGTGAATCTGGCTGGTGGTTTGAAGGATAGGGCTGGTCCAGGGTATGGCACGGGCTGGTCCAGGGTACGGCACAGGCTGGACCACTCGGGCTGCTCAGGTGGACAGGGTCCAAAAGGGCTTGGGGACCCCCAGAGGAACCCACAGATTGGGTCTGCGCATTGGGTTTGGCATAGGATCTTAAACCCAAAGAGAAAATAACAAACACAGCAGCACATCAGCGAGGCTGAGTGGCACCAGAACCGGGATGTCTCTGCTGTGTTCAGCTCCAACAGGTGGTTGTACAGACCAGCTCACACACGCGGGATGCATCGACGCCTCGGTTCACTTGTGCGCTGCTGTCAGTCACATTAAAAATTAACCACAGCTCCCGTGAACGACTTTGAGGCTGTGCAGAAGTTATCAGCCAGAAATCCCGCTGCTGCCAGCACCAATAACCCAGCCGCGAGCCGCGTTCGATGCTATCTCAGAGATCAACAGGGCGCAAGCAAACACAACCTGATGGCTGCCAGCGGCGTGGCGTTATTGGAAATTAAACATGCAAATGTATTTTGGGCAGTATGTACGCAGTAGCAGATGGGGGGGAAACTAATTTCTAATTTTGCTGTTTGATATTGCTACTACAAATCACCGTCCTTTCTGACACAGTCTGTTCGTCCGGGTTCTTGTTTGGTTTGTCTTTCCATGGGGGCTGCAGTTACAGTCGCTCCCCCTGTGTTCTCCTATCCCCAGAATACCACAATAGGCTTATTGCAATCTCGCTTGGCTGCAGAAAGCAATTCACATTTTCCCCCATGTGAGACTTTTCCAGTGAGTTAAATTTTACCTCTCTGCTTACTTCAAATTAACCATAAAATACACTCTTTCACAATCAGCTGCAATGTGATCGGCGGCGTAATGAAAGGGTGAAAAGAAGGAGTTATTATCTATACTGTTTTCCTGCTAATTACCAGCCATTCAGGATGTGTGGTGGCCCAAACGCTACAGTATTTCACAGCACCATGTTAAAAAAACATAAAGAAGCATTTCTAATCTGCCTTCGTGTGCTCACTGAAAGACAAACAGCACTGAATTAAACACAGGGCAGCATTTGGCTTTCCTTTCACTTGGTACTGAACAGCATCCTGCAAGGAGGTTTCTTTAAATCTCCCCAGTCTTGGTTTTCTCTCTCCCAGCAGCTTTTCTTCCGCATAAGTGTGTCAGCTGTTAAAAAGATCCAAATTTGCTTAACCCCCCATGTACTACAAGATTAATTTGCACACCATATTCCTATGAAAACAAATGTCATGCTAGCTTCATGTAGCTGATTTTACTCTCCCCCTCTAAGGACAACATGTTCTCGAAATATCACTCTATACTTCTGGCTAAAATGATGCCAAGATGCTTTATTCTTTTTCTTCTGTTTTTTTTTTTTTTTGCCCAAGATAAGAGAACTGATGCCACTTGTGTACATACAGAAAGGTACTTCTTAAGTGCCTTTTATCAATAAACAAAAGGTATCAAAGGAAAATGCAAAAGATCAAGACAAATACACTGTTCAAATCCAAATTACTGCAGGATTTTAAACTCCAAGCCTTCAAATCCTTAATCACAGGAGTAAGCTCCTGCCTTGCTTCTCAGTGTGGCTTTGTCACCATCATCACCAACGTGCAGATTTCGGGAGGCCTTGTTGGGCTGCCAAAACAATCTGAACACAACAAATTAAGGATTTTGAAGAGCATTAGCAATTTCTAAGGCTGACGCTACAGCCCAGCAAAGGTCTGATCTTAAATGGAGAGCAGCTTGTTTGTGGCCAGCGTCTTGGAGAGCACATCACCACCCCCTTAGAAGATACACCCCAAACACAACACAGATCAATGCAACACCTTCACGTGTCCCTGCAAGCTTTCCTCCCACTGTATCCTTTCCCCCAGTTGCATCTCGACTCAAAAAGGTCTTTCTGCAGACTATTAATGCTGGGTCATGTATTCCTATGCTGAGCACCAAGTGTCTCATGGCAGCTCTGCCCGCGGGCTGCTAGAGGTGGGCATGGGACAACCAAAACACAGGCTCCCTCCAGCTCTGGGGTGCAGAGGGTGAACCAGCCAGACAGTGAACAGAAGGAGGACCTCACAACCCATGGAACCAGCTTAGTGGGATGCTCTTCCTCCTGCAGGATGCCTGGAGCGATGCCAAGGGGCAGTTCCACATGGACTCGCAGCAGGACTACCAGCTCCTCGGGGCTCGGAGGGCTACGGAGGGGCTCTACCTCCTCTTCAGAAGAGCCTTCAGCACCTGTGACCCCAAGGACTACCTTATCGAGGTACAGCATCACTCCACCCTGCTACAGAACCCCCCAGCCCCAGGGCAGAGCTCCAAACCCCAATTGTGTGGTTATACCTGACCGGTGTTTTGTTTCGGAGACAGCATCAAGCATTTGTGCTGTCTAAAGCAGAAAGGAAGCGTGTTATGGATGTCAGTCCTGGGACATGAGTAATATTCGGCACGATCTATTTACAACCCCTTATAAACCTCTATAAAGTGTAGATTTTAGCTCGTTTGCATCATTCGCTGCTGTTAAGCATGTGTTAGGTCTATATAAATACCCTCCTGCATCACTCTGGTTTGCAGTCTAGAGCCAGCTGTTCAGAGTGTTACGAAGAGGTGTTGGTGTTGTTCAATAGGACACAAAGACGAGGGTTGTGGCAGGAGCTGGAGTAAAGTGATGGCAAATAGAGCTGCTGTGGTGTGCTTCGGTCAAGTCCCTCTGGGTCTGCATTCACGGCTCCCCCATGAGATGGGGTGTGGGGGAAACCTTCCAAGTAGAGATGTCGAAGAGCTTTGGGGTCTCAGCCATAGACCCCAGGTGCAGGAATCAGCACAAGGCTCATTTCATATGAAAGCCTTTGGTGGGCAGGATATTTTAAAGCCAACGTGGGCACAGAGCATCCTTGAGTTTTTATTGCTGGTTTTCAAAAGCTTGTCTTGTGCTGAGAAATGTCTACCATCTGCCAAAACACAGAGAGCCCTGGAGGAAAAAGAAATCTGTGTGTGAGCTGGGAAAAGACTTACAGGTCTTTATTCTCTGATCCTTTAAGGAAAAAAATATACTATCTTTTTCCTTTCTTCCTTATCTCCTGTCCAGAGCTCACTGTGTTCAGCAGCACTTCCACAGTTTGCAGTAGACTTTCAGCAGAGCTTCTTGCAGCACTCCCCGCAACAGAAGCTGGGAAAAAGGGAGAGTTTGAGAGAGGAGATTTGTTTCTGTTGTACCTCCCCAGGCTGCTGCCCATGGCCGTTGCTGGAGCCGGGCTGCAGGGTGGGATGAGCTCTGAACTAATCTGGTTGTTCCAGCCTGGAGCTCAGGAGGGATGAGGGGCTCTGAAAGAGTAGAGAGGAGATGTTACCCTTACGGAGCTGATGCCACGAAGGGAAAACTTTTCAGACTCTCCCAACTGGTAGGGAACACTCTGTGATCACATCAGCGAAAGAAACACCCCAAAGTCTATTGTCTTCCTGAGACAGCACAGCAAAAGGAGCAACTGGTGAAGTCAGGGTCACTTCCCATCTGGGGATGGATCAAGAGGTCCATTCCTGGATTCACACCACCAACATCGGTGCTAATAGTCCATGCAGTTCACATTCCTGCATAAAAAAACCTAGCTGATACACTTTGCTCTCACTTCAGGATGGCACCGTGCACCTTATCTACGGGATCCTGGAGAAACCAGTCCATTCTCTTCAAGCCATCAACATCTCTGCCATCCACAGGGGACTGCAGAGGGTGCAGCTGCTAAAGCCCAACATCACCATCCCTGAACTGCCCAGTGACAGGAAGACCATGGAGTTAACGGCCCCCAACATTGTCATTCCCAGCGAGGAGACAACCTACTGGTGTTACATGGCAGAGCTCCCAGCTGGCTTCCCCAAACATCACATTATCATGGTGAGAGGCAGAAGAGGGTTGCTTTCCCTGGTGCAGTTCAGCAATCGCGTTCACATTCAGCCATTCTGCAAAGTCCACCTCTTCCCTGCCCTTTCACAGGCTTTCAGACCCATATGTCTTCTCCAACAGGGTACCAAAACATCTCCCAGAGCCATCCCACCAGCCAGTAGCATCCTCATGTCTCTTAGAGACCCCAAAGTCAAGTTTCTCGGCAGGAGGTGGCAGACTGGTGACTTCCAGCATGTACCAGGGCAGGCTTCAAGCAGCTCCCTTGCAGAGCTGACCCCCTGCAGAAGGCAGAACATCAAGGACAGACCCACGGCAGCATCATGGCACACAGTGAATCATGCAACTTGTGTGCATTGCCCAGACATGTTGCACGTGCTTGGGTCTTCCTGAAAGGAGAGGCAGAAACCTGCAGGCAGGCTGGTGCTGGGGAAAGGCAGGAGTAATGTCAGCCTGACCTGTCTGCCCATCACCAGCTGCTGGGACAGCATCACCCGGGCAGGCACAGAGGTGGCTCGGCAGGTGAGCTGGCACATCCAGAGTCAAAACGACACAAGGGGGTGAGGGAAAACCTGACACACGACCTGAAGCGTGTGCTTAGTGATTTATAGGGGAGAGACGTTGCAAAGGAAAACTCAGAAGGAGGATTTTCTCTCCAACAGATGGTGTGAAGTGAATCATCTGTGTGTAAGTAAAAAGTGTGTAACTCCTGATACCTTCCCGCTGCTGCAGAGCATTCCTACAGCTGGTGCTTTCAGCCAGAGCTGTTCCTCAGGCTTGTTTGAAGTCACTCTTTCTGCCCCAAATCCCCGTTTCCAAGCCCTGAACAGCTGTTGGCTACAAACAAAACCCAATAGCTTTAGGCAGAGCTACTGCAATATGGCCAGGACTCTCTTTAGGAAAAAGCAATGTCCCCATGGTCACCTCAGCCCTGCAAAACTGGCAAAGAACTCACAAAGCAGACCAGGATCTGCTGATCAGGTGCACCAGTCACTAGAGAAGGGATGAGATGTTTCTCTAGGGGTTGTGGTGGACTCTGGGTAGGTCCCAAAGCCACCCAAGAGCTCTTGGCCCTTGTTGCTTCACGCCCAACCTTCCCGCCCCATCATATGGTAGAAACTGTCCCGTTCAATAACAGACATACCTGCCTCAGGCTCCTTGGAACTTGCACGGACAGCAGCTCCCGGGGATGGGCTCTCAGCAAACGGTCTTTATGTTTCCTCCTTCTTGGACACTGCTTTGCAGTACGAGCCAGTGATCACGGCGGGCAACGAGGCCATCGTCCACCACATGGAAGTCTTCCAGTGCGCTGCCGAGTTCGACAGCTTCCCCCTTTACAACGGGCCTTGTGACTCCAAGATGAAGCCAGAGCGGCTCAGTTACTGCCGGCACGTGCTTGCAGCGTGGGCCATGGGAGCACAGGTGGGTGCGAGGCGAGATCCACCACTCTGGGTGAAAGGTTTGCTCCCAGGAGCTTTCCTGCTGCATCCCAACCCTTCCCGATCCCATCTCGGGATTGCCCCATGTGGGCTGCCCCAACCCTGGTCTCTTCTGGGATTTGTGTTGAGCCCCATCTGAGCTCCCCCCAGCAGTGTCTGAGTTTCCACCCCAGCCCACCTCCTCAGTGCCATAAATTGGTGTGACGCCCCTGCTCAGCGGTTGTGCCATTGCATGTTCATGCTGTCATGCAAGAAGCCTTTGGAAGCAAGACCAGCTCAACAAGCACAACCAAGAGCACAAGGCATTTCCCTCAGCCCATGGTGGGGTCATGACTATGCCCAGACAATTGCTGTAGCCTTTTCAGCCTTGTCCTCAGGAAAGTCATCCCACTGCTCCCCTAAAACTCTTCCTTTCCTTCCAGGCTTTCTACTACCCTGAAGAAGCAGGTCTTGCCTTTGGTGGCCCAGGCTCCTCCAGATACCTACGCCTCGAGATTCATTACCACAACCCCCTGATGTTCAAAGGTGAGTGGGCACCTGACGATGCAAAGTGCCTCCTCAGTGAGGAGGTGGCAGGAGAACTGGGTAAACACCAGGGACTGACACCCTTCCAGGGAAGGCTTCATACAGAAGAAAGCTTGGCCAAAATCATAGCCCTGTTTGCAACTTTCAAAAGACCTCATGGTCCAGATCTGTGCTACACATTAAATCTCAGCAAAGTCATCCTTACTGGAGGATGGACCCCATCCCTGTGCATGCCCAGCAGTGCGGACAGATGCTCAGTATTTAGCTGGGCTGTCACAGGGTGTCCCCCTTCCCTTCCATTTCTTTGCAAGGTGGTGGTGGTGAGTCTGAGCTCAGAGCCAAGAGCAACAGTGGTGCCAAAATCACCAGAGAGACAGCACCAGCCTGGCCGGGGATAGGGAAACTTAGATGTTGTTTTAATGGTACTCCTGCTTTGATAACATTGTCAGGAGACACATTAGAAAAAAAAAGGATTCCAAATAACCCAGTTTCTTCATTTACATAAAAACATGTAGCTTCTTGACTAACCAAGTATATTTTTAGGAGACCAGAGCATATGTACTGTAGATCAATCATAGCACATTCGGCAACTCGAGAAGAAACACGTCTATAAATATGGAGCTCACGTCTTTCATAATTTATCTGCTTTTGCATGTTAACCAATAGTGTTTCCCCCTGTTATTCCTATCCCAGGGTGGGCTCCAGCCCAGAGACAGGGGGTTCAAAGCCAGCCTGAACCCTCCTGACCTACTGAACCAGCCCCTTCCCTTCGCTTGCAAAGCACATCAGAGGCACAGGGTCTTCTCCAGCCCACAGCAGCTGTGTTGAGCACTGGGAGGGGGTTAAATGGAGCAATCTCAAACGCAAGAGAGAGCAGAAGCTTTCCAAATACTAGGAGTACTTGCTCCACAGGTGTTTCTCCTCCTGCCAGGCCCCCAACAACAGCACGCCCTTAGTTCTTTGGATGTATCAGTTACAGAAAATGCAATGGGACTTATTTCTGAGGGAGTTCTCCAAAGCAACACATGATCCGTCCTGCTTCGGGCTCTCCAAGGGTACTCCTTACCTCTCTTGGGAGCAATTCATCCTTAGGTTGGTGAGCTCTCTAGGGGACCAGTCACGTGCCTGGGGCCAATCAGTAAAGAACTGCATGAAAATATCCAGGATTTAAAACCAATAAGAACCATGCACACGGAAAAAGCTGTAAGTGAGAGGCCGGTGTGCCTCTCCCCACTGCAGCAGTGTTGTTTTACACACCTGACCTTGTCCCAGCAGCCGTCACTTCTCCAGAGGTGACTTGAAGCCTCATCCTCTCGCCTGCCAGGTCGCCGCGACTCCTCGGGGATCCGTCTCTACTACACGTCCACCCTGCGACGCTACGATGCCGGCATCATGGAGCTGGGCTTGGTCTACACACCGGTGATGGCCATTCCCCCGGGCGAGGACGCCTTCATCCTCACGGGATATTGCACCGACAAATGCACCCAGCTGGTGAGTCTCCGTCCTCTCTGCCCTGGCTTCTTCTTGGAGAAGAGAGGTTGCAAATGGTCTTTCCAAGGCAGAAACGATACAGCACCAAGTTCCCAATTCCCATTTTTAAACTCCCCAAATCCTTTACCACGAGGTTGTGCTGAAAATAAAAGATCTGCTGTGTACAACGAACAGCGAGCAGCTGGTTGGGATGCACTGAATTCCCCCTGAAGCAGCTCTCCTGGGGAGCCATCTGCTCCAGCTCCTGGGGTACCATTCCCAGAAAACTCACTGCCAAGCTGGCCATGCCCTGGCGGTGCTTTCCCCCATGGAGATGGGAAGATTGGCCTCTGCTTCCAAGAAGCTCACCAAGAGGTCTCTCAAGTACTGTTTCAAAATGCCCACCTTGCTCTCAAGGAAGTTTTAGTGGATGTTTTTGTAGAGCCTACCCCAAATAAATAATTTGTGCTGCCACTAATGACTGCAAGGAAGCAGGCAGCAACCAGCTCAGCTGTTCCTGCTGACTTCGGGCATGGCAGCACATCAGTTAGATTTGGAAGCGGATCAAGCATCTGTCCCTTTGCAGGGACCTCACTCCTGTGCTGCCCCAAGGGTCCAGCGACCCCCTAAACCTCCATGCAGGAGCCAGTGCAGGGATGACTGGTCCTGAGCACACAGCACGGGGAAGCACGAGATGGGAGAGGGATTGGGTCGGGCACAGAGGCTTGAGCCATCCTTCCCCCAGGCTCTGCCCGCTGCCGGCATCCACATCTTCGCCTCCCAGCTCCACACTCACCTGGCAGGAAGAAAAGTGGTGACGGTGCTGTCCCGGGACGGGAGAGAGCGGCAGGTCGTCAACGCCGACAGGCACTACAGCCCTCACTTCCAGGTACAGGGGTCTGCAGGGGTCCAGGCTGGATGCCGCCCATGGGGCTGCCAGGGCACAGAGCCATAGTGTCACTCTGACGTGTCCCCTTTCCCTCCCTCCAGGAGATCCGCATGCTGAAGGAGGTGGTTGCAGTTTTTCCAGTGAGTGGCTCCAAAAACTGTGGTGGCTTCTAAACAGCACAAGACCTTCCCCTGACCCCACATCACTGAATCCTCCTTTACATCACCTCATTCCCACTGCTGCCAGCAGCCCCTGCCCATGCACAGGCACCCGCTGCCATCCAGGACCTCCTGGGGGTGCAGGAGGACACGCTCCCCATGGTCCCCAGGTCACATCTGCCACCCCCACACAGATGCCTTGGGGACAACAGGTCTCATCTAACATGGTACAAAAACGGTGTGTGGGCAATTGAACCATGCCGGGAGCTAAATTAAGCACTTAATTTAGCTGGGCTTCCTCTAGCAGAGGGAGGCTCCTTGGGGGGTGAGGGTGAACTGTGCACGCCTGGGAGGTGCCCCCTCCCTCCTTGCTTAGTAGAAGAGATTTGGCAACAAATGCGGTGGGAGCAGGTGGTAGAACAGAGGCTGAGCATTCCCCAGGGCTGCACGGTGAATAAGGACCCAGATCCAAAGCCAAGGGCACCCACAGGAGCATCGTGCCCCAGGAGGTCGCACGGACCACAGAGGGGATGCAGTTGTGCCATCAAGTTGGGTACAGGTTTGGCAATTCAAAATGTTGCCTAAGTGCATTTTTTTAGGTCCTTCAGCCCTGCAGAAATTCTTGAAAAGTGAGGAAAGAGCAGGAAACACCATCCCACGGATACAGCCCTAGGGAATCTCCCCAGGGGATACAAGCTTAGCAAGTGTTCCTGTGGCACCATGGTTGGTGCTGGTGGGGAACCAGGCTGCCTGCAGGCTACAGGGAGCAGAGAACTGCTATGCTACAAACTCCCCCATCCCCAAATTCGCTGATTCTCTGAAACTCTGCACTCTCCCACCTCCATGTGTCTGTGTTCAAACCTCCCAGGGCGATGAGCTCATCACGACCTGCACATACAACACAGAGGACCGGAGCCGAGCCACCGTGGTGAGTGCAGGGCCGGTCTGTGTTTGCACCACAGGATTGGGGACACCCACAAAGTGGGCACCTGCATAAACCTGGGCTGAATTACAGCCAGTGAAGAAGCGAGCCCGCAAGGCTCTGCTGCCTGCAGTAGGGATGGTTAGGTGCTAATTGAGAAGTCGCATGTGTCACTCCAGTTCCCATCACAAACTGTTCCACCGGGGATTAACTGTAATTAAAGAGAAGTGGCGTTTTTTGACAGTGCATGTTATTTTCTTACATAGGCAGCAAAGAAAAAGAGCCTGTCAGAGGTACCATCAACAGGGACGAAGCTAAATATAGCAGAGGGATTATAGGAAATCTGCATTTTAATGTAAAACCACACGATCTAGCCTGAAAGTCTATCCTTGCATAAAAGGCAGATGGGCAGATGAGCAGAGTGCTGCCCATCCTATGCACCTGAAGGGGTGTGTATATAGATATAAATATATATATATATATATATATATATATATATATATATATAGACACACACACACACACGTGGACACGTGGGTGGGAGATTTCTGCCTCTGCAGCCCCCCTGCCCGTGCAGTCCTGGCTGGGCAGAGCCAGACCCATTTTGTGCCTGTGCTGCAGGGGGGGTTTGGCATCCTGGAAGAAATGTGTGTGAACTACGTGCACTACTACCCCCAGACCCAGCTGGAGCTGTGCAAAAGCGCTGTGGATCCGGGCTACCTGCACCGATACTTCAACCTCGTGAACAGGTACGGAGCCCTGCATGGCGGTGCTGGGTGGAGAGGGACCATTGCAGAGCCCTTTGCTAGTAATGCTGGGAAAAAAAGCTTAAGAAGTGGGGTCAGTGCATGGCCAAGTGTTTACATACAAAGTACTTCTTATACCCTGGGGCAAACACCAAGCATCCCTGCAGCTCATTCACCCACCATGAGAGGGCTGAGATGCTGACCTTGCACAGCGTGTCCTACTCACGGGCAGTCCGGCTGGCCCCAAATCTTGCCCCCCTAGGCTCTCCCTGCTCCCACGGCTGACTTCAGAGCCTTTCCAGACTGAGCTTTAGGCAGGGAGGAATTACACACATCCAGGGCTGAAAAGGGACGGCATTGCTGTGTTTCAGTGTGGCATTTCTCCTGCTGCAGGTTTAACGACGAGGAGGTCTGCACCTGCCCACAGGTCTCTGTCCCACAGCAGTTCTTCTCTGTCCCCTGGAACACATTCAACAGAGACGTCCTGAAATCCCTCTACAGTTTTGCTCCCATCTCCATGCACTGCAACAAATCCTCAGCCGTCCGCTTCCCGGTAGGTCCAACTTCACAACTAAACCTTCACAGCAAAACTCCCGGCCACGGGTAAAAAGCAGCTCGGCAGAGCTGTGCCACGGGGTGACCCCGAGGACATGGGACAGGTCCTTGGTGCTCAGGACGTGGCTGCACCACCTGAGCTCAGGCCAGGGAGCTGGAGCTGCTGGGAACGCCGGCGTCAGCAGGACAGCGAGCCCAGCACAAACCCAGCGTGTAAAACGTGGCTGTGCTCGGCCAGATTCAATTAGGAGATGCATTTGCATAACGCAATTTTGAGGCTGCTTTTGCTGAGTATTAAAGCAGGGCTTGCTCCAGAACCGAGCAGAAACGTGAGGTGGTTTTTAGGATTTTGGCAAATCACATCAGGTCCCAGCAGAGCGAGCTCATTACGCACAGCATCTGTACAGTCTCCAAATGCAGCGAGCCAGTGAAATGTAAAGGATAAAGAGCCGTGAGATCTTTAAAGAAAAAACAGGCCCAGCCACAATGGTCATGATGATGATGAAGACTTAAAGCCACCGCCGGTCCCTATGACCATCAGCTCCCAATGGCATATATCAGTGTAATAAACTTACAGGATACCTGGAGGATGCTGAGCTGGCTGCAGGGAAGACCATCAGCTTTCTGTCCTGGTAAAAACCCTTCAGCTAAGTCTGCTCTGAAGGAGGCAGAAACCATTTCTTGGTCATGCAGAACCTTGCTGCAGGGACAGAAACGGCACAGAAGTTTTGTGTAGCAGCAGAATTATGAATTAAGCCTCTTAATTGCAGTCCAGGCAACTCTCTTGCTTTCAGAAAGGTCTGGGGAGCAGCTGTGAAGAGACTTGAGCGGAGCTGATCCGAGGCCGGCACAAAGTGGGTCACGGTATCGCAGCAAGGGCGAGGAGCTGAGCTGCCCCTCCTGCTCTACTGGGGTTTGCAGAGCAAGCCCGATTTTAAGATACCTCGTTTATTCCACACTGTTTCTGCCAAGAGAAAAGCACCAGCTTTCAATTAAGCTCATGTTTTTGCAGTTCAGT
The DNA here is from genome assembly GCF_037038585.1 of Patagioenas fasciata. NCBI lineage: Eukaryota > Metazoa > Chordata > Aves > Columbiformes > Columbidae > Patagioenas > Patagioenas fasciata. The sequence goes on from NC_092539.1 coordinate 8,523,491, forward strand.
GATCCCAAAACTGAGGAGATTTCTGGAGGGACTGAGTGCTGCTAATTAATGAGCAAAATCTCAAGGTAACACTTGTGAGACTCTTCAGGGACATCACTGTCCCCAGGTCCCCTGCACCTGCAAGGGCTTGCAGTGAATTCTCCATAATCTGCATTAACTGCTTTTGAGTGGAAATCTGAAAGCAACAACTATGGAGACACTCCAAATGCTTTCGATCTACCCCAAAAGCGGGGTGCTGGCAAGGCATAAGCAAATGGTCTGGGAGCAGATGCACTCAGGGCTGGGGCCAGCCTTGGAGCAAGTGCACCCCAAACATGGTACCTGCCCTCCAAAGCCATCATGTTGCAAGAAAAGAGTCATTTCTCCAGCAGGATTGACCCTCTCTGCTCACCCCCCCCGTGCTTTGGGAAGGTCCCTCCATTCCCCCTCCACCTTTCCCCAGGGTTTTCCTGGTGCCAGCGCAGCCTCTGGCCCGTTTCGCTTGACATACTCCAAGGATTTTCATCTGAAAACATGAAAATCAACTTTCGTCTTCTTGCTGATGACTCACGGCTCTACCTCTCCTCTCCAGACCTCCCTCCTCCTGCTCACGCTGCGGCTCAGCCTCTTGCTGACGTTTCCACATGAACGCGCAGCCGGCAGCCAAACCATAGCATCACCGAACCAGAGCTCAGCCCAGGCTGAGCCCCCCTTCACCCTCGCAGCCCCAGCCTGCATCTCAACCAGCCTCTAAACCCAGACCAACACCTCGCATCTGAGCTAGATCCTGCCTGGCGGGCTCAGCCCTTGGCACTGGGTGAACCCAGCATGTTGCTCCTTGCAGGGAGCATCCCCAAGACAAGGTGACCCCGTGCACACGTGGAGCTGGGGGTTCTGTCCTGGCTGTGGTCACCTTGAGCCCTGATGGCTGTGACAGCCCTTCCCTGGCTCTGCCCCACGGCACCGCGTCCAGGCTGCTGTGTCCCTCCTGTTTCTCAGCAGCTGCACATGAACATCCACCCTGCCACGCCGCAAATGTCACCTCCAGCCAACCTTCCTGCCAATACTTGTTAGAGAGCGTTTCTCAGGGCTGGGCTGGGAGCACAGTGGGTCAGTGGGATGCCCTGGTCTGTCATCTCCATCTAATTTGGTGGGTAACACTTTTTGGGGTGGAAACTCCCTGGTTACGATGGGCTTGTGCAACACAGTGCATTGCAGAAATCTGCACGGCTAGGAGGATGCACAGGTGCTTCTGCAATACAAATAATTAGCAACGTCTCCTAATAAAACATCCTGGTTTGGGCTAAGAACACTTCAAATATTAAAGATCATTTAATTTTTACAAGTAAGGAGAAACATGGAGTCTCCAAGCAGCCAAAACCCCAACTTGGTCTCATTGTACTGAACTCTCTTGCAGGGCGAGTGGGAGAAGCAGCCGCTTCCCAGCATCACCGAGAGGCTGCGGGAGCCCGTCCCTCACTGCCCGCCCGCCCCGGGGCCTCGACCGGCCGCCCCCGTCCCCCTCGACCTGGGCAAACTCAGGAGGGACTGACCCAACACCCGGCTCCTTCCATCCAACAGGAATCACCTCCAGGCAGCAGCATCCGCAGGAAACATCATCCCATTCCTCTCCCGGCATCCCTGCCCGCGCAGCGATGCCGGCCGGTGCCCTGGTCCCTGTCTCCAAGGGGTTTAGGGCTCACGAGTTAAGAGTTCAGAAAGTACTCTGGAGATGGAAAGCGCTATATTTAGTGCGTTATTAGCAATCCCGGCTCTGAGTAATGCTGCTTTCCGCCCCCAGAATAATAACGCGGAGGTTCGCTATTGTGCCGAACCCAGCGCAGCCCCAAGGAGGAGGGGGAGAAGCCTGTTTTCCCGCAGGGAAACTGAGGCACAGAGCAAAAGACCTGTGTGGGAGCAGGGTACAAGTCTTCCCAGTGCCCCACAGTCCCGTTGAGATCCAGGCAGCTCCGTGGGCGCTCTCCCACGCTGGTACCCATGGCAGGATGGAGGGAGGGATGCTGTGACACCCACCCGGCGCTGCCCCCCCGCTGCAGGGACCGCGCTCCCCGCCGCGCTCCTCCTTCCACTCCCCCGCACCGGGGATTATTCATCTTGACGCCACCACATGCCAATGGCCGGGAACAAATGATACCTCTGTGATGGGGTTTAGAAAGGGGGAGGGCTTGTGGGGAGGGACACGGGGGGAAAGACAAACCAAGACAAACCTTTTAGCAGGAAAAATGACTCTATTAAATACCTAAATGTAATGAAAAAAAAAAAAAAGAAGAAAAAATTGCTTTTGCTGTTGAACTATAAAGGAAAAATACTCGGGAGGGTCCCTGCCACTCGCTGCCTTGGAACGGGGGCATCCAGGCCAGGGTGGCAGCTGAAACCTGCCCTCCCCACCTTGGGTTTAAGGGAGAATCTCAGGTCAGAGCCCTGCGGATCACAAAGGCCTTTTTGAAGCAAAACATTATCTTGGCAGGCACAGGCACACAGCGGAACCCCGGCTCAGCAGGGAGACAGCACACTCGGTCCCTTGTCTGTCCCAAGGACAAACGGACAGGACTGCGGCCATCCCTTCCTCTGCCTGGGCGCTATCGTGGAGCACAGTCACCTCGTATTCACAGAAAAATTAATCCCAAACTTATTTTTTAACGTTTCCAGTAAAACCAAAGCATATTGAAGAGCTCAAATTCTTGCCCGTGGCACTTGTTGCATGCAGCTCAGGAGCTGAAATCCACTCTAAAGAGGGTATAAACCAAGCAAACCTAGTTCAAGGGAAATAAAGCGAAAAGCAAGCAGTGTGATTATTTCTTCAGGTGGGTGAAAGCTTCAGCACTGAAGGTGGAGACCAGCAAGGGGACCAGAGCAAAGGATGATGATGGGGATGGGCTGGGAGCAGCTGCCCCTTCCTCTCAGCAGCAGGGGGGTCACAGATTGCATCCATGTGATGAAAAACCTTCCCTGAGACCTCTGAGCCCAGCTCAGCCTCTGAGAGCATCCCCTTCTCCATGAGGAGCTAAAGGAGCCACCTCCATGGTGACCTCTGGGGAGACACCACCAGAGCAGATGGGACCGTGGAGCTGCAGGGGCCAAGGGCAGCCCTGGTGCCGGTGCCTCGGTTGGCGAGTTTACACCAGAGCTGAACTGGTCCTGCCCTGGAGCAGCCCGGAGGACACACAGACACAAACAGCACCAGCAAAACAGCCACAGGCCAAAACATGTTCAACAAAATCTTTTTCCTCTCCTACAAATTCCGAGGTTACACACACACAGAGCAAGGACCCAGATTCCAACAGCATTTGCCTCCAGGAGTTTCTTTTATTCGCTGAGGCACTAACACAAGAATCTCTCTCCAGTTAAGCATTGAGGGGCTGTACAGCATCACAGTGTTTTCCTTGTTTCAAACCCAGGCCCAGCGCAGGCTGGCAGAGCTCCCTGGGCAATGACACGCTCCCAAAACCTGGGACTTGCCTTGGCTCTCGCCCTTCCAACAAACAGACACGGTCATCATTCAGGTCTGGAGAGGATCGACCCTCCCCACCTTCCACACAGCCGTCACACACTGAGGCAGCACATGAGCACCACCGACAAAACATCTTGTACCCCAGGCTTGAATTTTCAAAGGGCACCTTTGGAGCCGTAAGAAAGGATTTTGCCAAAGCTGGACCTGAAGCTCCGGCTGTGACCAGGACAAAACAGGATGGAGGGACGAACCTGTGTTTGGAGAGGTGGGAGGAACATGCCTGGAAACCTCCTGGGTAAAGCCAATGATCTCAGGGTGCAGAAGAACCCTGCAGCAGGCAGAGCATCCATGCACCCTCTGTGCTCCCCCAAGTGCTCCCACCCCAGCACTGGGTCCCCAGGGCACAGCCAGGACAATGTGACATTCATCAGATCAGGGACAGACACAGCAAGGGACTGGAGTGACAACAGGTTCGGAGGATACAGCTGTGTTAACAGCAGACTTAGTTTCAAAAAAATTCATTTCCAGGCAGCGTGAAACTACATTTTGGGGGAAAGAGTTTCCAGCAAAGTCAGAAATTGAAACCACTTCATTTGCAGTCAAGCAAAACATTGTTTTCAAGCCAATTAACCCATGGAAAAGAATTATTGCTGTGGTGGTACTGCTTCATTTAGAAAACACGGGAACAAAATCTTTGCACTTTTTGGAATCTCTTCCTCCTCTTCCCCTCTAATTTGACCCAAATTTGCTTGATGAGTTCATTGCAGATGTTTGCCTGGCTCTCCCAGCAAACCCTGGAGCCAGCTGGGGCACCGGAGGGCTGGGAATTCAGCCGGCAGCTCCTGACGGCATCTTCCCTCTCCCCATCCCGGCACCCGCAGCACCCGCTGCTGTGCGATCAGTAAAATCCCTTCACTCGCTTGTTGTCCGGGTCGAACGGGGACCTGGTGTGTGCCTGGGCAGGGTACGTCACCCCCATCCGCTCCAGCTGGTAGCTGCCGCTTTTCACGAAATCCAGCGAGACCTGCAAGGCAGAGCCCTGGCTGAACCCCCTGGTGCTGCCGGGTACCCGTGGGCACCAACCCCACCTCCATCCCAGCTCCATCACTGGGCAGCCTCTCACACACCCCCGCAGATCTGCTTTCTGCAGAAAACCCAGCTCTGCCACCCCAGGAGGATGGACAGAGAGGAGGAAAACAGATTTTTAAAAGCACTTGGCTAAAATATAAAAAATAACGCAATATTTAATTTTTTTTGAGGTTGTTGGTTGGTTGTTCTTCCCAGAAAAAGGAGCTCTATGGGAGAACATTCGCTGTAGGGAGAAAAGGTGGTCCCCAGAGGCTAAGGAGGCAACAAGAACACAAAACCACTTGACCTGGGAGTCTTGCACTGATGCAGGATTAAAAATCATGGTGAGCAAGAGGCTGAAAGCACGAGCAGATGCACTGCCCCTGGTTCACAACAGGGAGAGTGCCTGGGGACATGATCCACAACCCTCTGTCCCCACATGCATTCCCTGGCCTCTGTCTACAGCGCACTGCTTAATGAGGACATCTAATTTACTATCCAGGAGTCTCCCAGGGTTAATTAAGAGCCTGCTGTGCTCCTATTGGCCGTGGCTCCCTATAACATAAGTTAATTCACTGCTGCAATTACTCGGTTGCAATTAACATCCGAGGCACTGCTTGGGCTGCAAAGCATCACCAGGGCCCTGCAGAGTGACTGTCGGTGACACCAACCTCGCCACCAGCTGCAGCAAGTGCCGGGGGCTGCCCCATCGTGCTCCCCAGATAACAGCAGGTTTGCAACGGGCTTGTGCACATGGCTGCTAAACCAAACCAGTGCCACGATCTCCCCCAGCAAGCCCCCACCATGGGCAAGGAGGCACAGCCATCCCCAGGGGTCTGTACTCACCGGGCCCCCTGCGGGGTCACGGATGTAGCCATAGGCGATGGTTTTGTCGATGGCAAATCCAAAGTCTGCCCGACGGATGTGGCCGACCACCTCACCGTCCCGCCAGATCGCCTCCAGGCCAAACATTGGCACCTTCCTGCAAGGCCAAGGCAGAGCCACCATCAGCAAAGCCCCACGACAGCACCCCACAGGGCAGGGAGGCTTGGGGGGACCCCGGTTCTGTCCCAGCCCCATTGGCAAAACCGCCTGCTGTTCTGGGTGAAACAAGATCAACCCACTCCCCGTCACACTGCTTCCAGCTCCCATTAAACATCCAGCAGGGAATTCGCGGTGGGATTTAAATTAGAGATGGAATTAGAGCATGGAAAACAGCCGAGCTGGCTTGCAACTGAGCTCCACATGCGTGCCTGGGTGCAGGATGCATGGGGGTGGGTGAGGATGCTCGTCCCAGGCCGTCGGGTGCAGAGCTGGCAGGGGTACTCACTCCTCGGTGGTGAAGCAGACGAGGCGGCGGAAGATGCCCTTGGCTTTCTGAGCCTCCACAGCCTCCCGGCCCAGGAAGGGGATGCTGGACTTGAGCTTGCAGGTGAAAGCCAAGCCTGCTTCTAGCGGGGTGTCATCGGGGCGCAGGTCTGCATGCCAGTGCCTGTACCCTGCAGAGAGCAAGCATGGGTCAGCCAGCCTCTCCCTGCCATGACAGCAAGCCCAGGGTGAGCAGCATCAGGAGACCAAGACATCACCCCTGTTGCTCCTGATTCACTTGGCCCTGGACAAAGAACCCTGGAGAGGAGCCCATAACAGGGAAATCTCAGCAAGGAGCACTGGGATCAGTAGCATCTCTGCCCGTAGCTGCCAGATCTCCAGTCACACTAACCCACCCTTGAAGCTGGAGAAAAACCCATCTGCCCTGGTCCCCTGGCTGGAGGCAAAGCAACGAGTGCTGCTGTAAGGAAAGCAAGAAACCTTTCTCAATGCTGAGGCTGTCGATGGCTCTGTAGCCGGCGTTGGTTATGCCATGCCGGGCGCCCGCCTGCATCACCGCCCGGTAAACCTTCACACAGTCCTCCCGGGGCACGTGCAGCTCCCAGCCCATCTCACCAACAAACGACAACCTCATGGCACGGACCTGTGAAATGCAAGAGGACAAACACTCCTGCGATGGAGCTGGGCACCTCAAACCCACAGCTCCCCAGAGCCCCTCCATCCCCAGCTATCGGCAGTGCCCAGAATGGATGGTGAGTGAGTGGAGGTGGCTGAATCCAGCATCCTTCAGCCACTGATCCCAGGCTAGGGTTAGACATGATGCTCCAGCTCCAGCCAGGCTTTTGTCTCCCTCTGCTGATTCATCAACACCAGGGAAGAAATCCCACGGGCACCCCCAGCCCTGTGTGTCCACAAACCAGTCTGTCAGATGGGGAAGCCAGTCCCCAGCAGGACTGTCATGCTTTGGGGCACTTTGTGGCTGCTGTCCCCTTGGGGATGTCCCTTGCTTGAGCTGGTGCTCCCATGGCAGAGGGACCCAAAATCCCTATGGTCCCAGGCAGGGGCTCAGGCCAGCACCCCAATCTGCGCCTGCTCATCCCAGAGGGATGCTCAGGATTCCCCTAGCGCAGGTTGTACCCCAGAGCGTGACTCTCTGCTGCCAAATCAGCTCTACACCAAATGCACGAAGCTCCGAAGAGGAATGAGCAGATCAGCACAGGGGATTTGGTGTTTCTCTGGGGAAGCCTCGTCCTTGGAGATCTCCTGCCTGCCTGCACCCCAGGGACACAAACCTCCCGGCTGTGCTGGGACTGCCCTGCCCATGTCCCCTCTGCTTCTCGCCCAGGCGGGATTGCCTGCATCCTCCTGCTGTCCCCACTGAGCCAGTTTGCATTCCCAAAGCTTTCCAGGTTGGCTGGGGACACCCCAGCCTGGGCACCTTCCCTGGAGATACCTCTCGAGTCTGAGCTGCGTTTTCCTCTGCTTCATCCCTTTGGATTTCTCCACCCCCACAAACATCCCTCTGGCTCATCCCTTCGGATGCACATCAACTGCAAATGCATACCTCGCTTTGGGAGAGAGATTAACTCAGTTTCATGCCTGATTGTGATCTGCAGTATAAAAAAAAAATAAATTAAAAAAGCAGTTTTCAGCTAGGAAGAGCCTTCCAGGCTGGTTCTGTCTGGCTCAGCAGCTTTGGGGCTGTCTCGCCCGCCCTGGCTCTGGATGCTGTGGAGGCAGAAGCTGCTTCTGGCCATTTGCTGAGTGAGCTCTTACTACAACCCAGAGCTGGTCTCAGCTGTGCTCTCTAACCCCAGGTACAAACACCAGACAACAGCAGTGGCTGCCCAAAGCGACAGGCACCAGAAGCACCAAAGGGGTACCCAGGCTCTCAGCTGCGAGGATGGCCAGCGGGAGATGTCCCAGAACCCAAATCCATCCTTGCTTCCTCCATCACCCCCTTGCTCTACCAGCTCTGCAAAAACAATGTCCTCAAGCAGAGTTTAAGGCAGCTTTTAAGACACCTTAACCTTTACAACTGAAGTGGAGAGGAGGAAGGAATGCCACAGATATTTGGAGTTTATTTGGAGGCTCCTCACAAGAAGACATGCTGGGGAGCCAGTCCCTGCCCCAGCCACAAAGTGCAAAGCCTGGGAATCACTTTTCGAGGTTCACAGTCATGGGAAGCTCTTCCCTCCGCACAAAGGTGTCACCTAAGTAGGGAACAGCCCGGGATCAAGCCGCTGCAGCCAGCTACCGTCTTCATCGCGGCAGAAGATGCTCTGGGGATTGACGGGCAACTTCCCAGCTCATTAACTCTGCCTGCGGCTCAGCAGACAGCGCCGCAGCTAAAGTGCACTCTACTTCCAGGAGCAAGTTGCTCCTGGGAGAAACTTCCCCTCAAATCACTGCTGCTCTGAGGAGGCGAGCATCCCGGCAAGAGGGGTGAGGCAGAGCAATGCACCCCAAAACCAGGCATTATCAGGAAAAATGGGGTGCCAGGCACCAGCTTTGCACAGGCAGGGGTTGGGGGTTGCACCCACCACAGAGCCCAAGGGGGACGTCAAGGGCTGGGCTCAGCCACCATTGCTGGCTTCCTTTTAATTCCCCTAGGAACAGGTCTTCCTGTTAGATTTCAACCAGAGCTATGAAATAGCATCAATTCCCAGGTCTTTCAGCAGCAATTCAAAAGCACTTGAAATATTCTAGAAAACGAAAACCTGAACTTTAGCCTGTATCCAGCAGTGAAATTCAAAGGGGGACCTTTCTCTGCTGTTCAATACAATGAGAGACGCTATATATAAACTCACAAACCAATCGGTAATTTCCAGAGTCATTAACTCTGCTGGCGCTCTCCTTTCACTCCAGCTGATTTTGTTCAGCTACTGAGTTAATGCCTGAAAATCTCAGCAATAACTTTTAAAAGATGTTAGGTTCAGTTTAAGCCCCCTGGAAGGCGATAATATCAGCACAGGCTTCAGCCTGCTGTCCTGAGAAACCCTCCCACTCCAATTCCAGCGTGAGATAAAGTCCCCAGAGTTCAACGTGTGGTGGGGACACGAAGGAGGTGACATCCTAAAGGGCCCCAGCAGCTGTCAGGGCATTTACACTGAAAAGGAGCCACAAAATTTCAATCAGCGACTTCTTCCGATCAGGACTGCATTATTTTTTATAAACTCGAAGTGAAATGTAAATAAACTAATCACGCTCTTGAAGACGGGAACATTTCTACACCTTCCCCAGGGGACAAGTAGATTATTATGAGATGTTATCAGCTTCCTACAGGCGTGACAGGGGAGGATATAACTCACTGGTGGAGACTAAAATGCAACACGTTGGACAACCTGCAGCAACAGATTGGCCTCTCCCCTGTGCCACTGTTCCCACAAGGGACACCGGACACACTGTGGGTTTTGGCATCCGGAGCACAGGACACACTGATGGTGATGGTTTGGAGGATTAATCTTTGTTGGGCAAAATCTGTGCCTTAGTTAAACCACCCTAAACCTTGGCTAGGTTCTTGCTCACAAATCAAGTAGCCTTAATTTGATTTCAAAGCAATCCCTTCAGCAACAGATTGGCCTCTCCCCTGTGCCACTGTTCCCACAAGGGACACCGGACACACTGTGGGTTTTGGCATCCGGAGCACAGGACACACTGATGGTGATGGTCTGGACGATTAATCTTTGTTGGGCAAAATCTGTGGCTTAGTTAAACCACCCTAAACCTTGGCTAGGTTCTTGCTCACAAATCAAGTAGCCTTAATTTGATTTCACAGCAATCCCTTCAGCAACCAGCTGCATTCAAATTAAAGCCACTTTAATTCTGAATGAAAAGTGTCCATGTGTGGCTTAACCCAATTTCACTAATATCCAGCCTGCCTCCGGCTCCCTGTTTTCCTGCTGCCTTTCTATAAGATTTATCACTGCAACTTCATCCCCTTCACCTCCCATCACACACCGGCCCGAGAGATCGAACAAACACGCAGGACGGTCCCTCCTGTGGGACAGGGATGTGCTGGGAACAATCCCTGCCCAGATTTCCCATGGAAGGCCAGGGTACAAACCCTACCCCTTGTCCCAAAGAGGTGTTTTTGCAATAGAAGGAATATTTTATATGGGGGAAACATCAATAAGAAACCAAGGCAAAACTTGCAACAGCTTTTCCCAGGTATCAAAACTCTTGCCAGCAGCAGGTTTTCCCAGAATGCTGACAAAATGACACCTCGTGGTCACCAACTCTTCCATTTGGGATGTTTCAAGCAGGTGAAATCAACAGTTTCACACATGACAAAACTCCCCAAGAGAGCTGCCATCACCCCCTTTCCCCAGGGATAATTTCACACCAAGTCGATCTTTGCCATATGAAGCGCAGGAGAGATTTACGGTGCTTTTCTTGCTATCCCACACTAAGAGAGACAGAGGAGCCCAACCAAGCAGACAGCACCGCAAAACCTCCCAGCAAACCTTGGGGACCAATCCACCCCTTTGCAACACTGTCCCCAACAAAAGCTTCTCGCCCCCTCGCTCCAGCACCGAGGGGCTCAGCTCGAGGCGTTAGCACAGAGTGGCACCATTTCTCTGCTTTTCTTGCATAACCGCTGACGCGAGCCCTGAAGTCTGGGCAAACGCAGGATGAATCTGCACTTGTACAGAAAGCTTAAGGTTGTCAGGATTCTCCCGTGATCAAATACAGCGGCTCCGCAGGCTGCCCACCCCTCACTGCCAGTACTTGACACTTTTTACATTAAATCTTGTTTCTTTTGTGAGTAGGGGGAAAAGGAGGGGATCTAGAGTGTCAAATAAGTCTCTCTATCACCGGTGCTTGCTCCTAATCTCTTGTTCCTCTGACATTGCTGCAAAGCCACAAGTCACCACGTCCCTTCCCCAAGCTCAGCCTGGGCTGGGAGAGCAGGCTGGCATCTGGGAGGAAAGAAAACACCCCAGTTTTTGGCCTTTTCCAACAAAAAAGCCCAACAAAACCTCCGAGCTGCCCACTGCAGCAATGTGGAGGTAGATGGGTTCACTGGTAGAGGATGCTCAGCTGTGCAGGCTGGTGGGTCACTGGTCATCCCAGTGAACAGACGTCCCCAAGGAGCTGGAGGGGCTGTCCCCATCCTACCGTGCATCCCGCAGCCGTGGTGAGTTTGTGGGTGGAAAAGGGGAAGGCTTCATTGCTGAGGTCGGTGTCGAGCACTTCTTGGAGGACAACGCGGCTGTGGGGAAACAGCAAATTGGCCGTGGTGAAAGGATGAAGTTCGCCAGCCTGCTCAGGTTATTGCTAAAACTTGTTTCTTTGTCTTGTTGGCAAGACAGACCTCCCTCTTTGAACAGGAGCTGATGTGGGCAATATGCCATCTTGTGAGAGCCTCAAAAGAAATGCAAACTCCCCAGCAAACAGCGTCACTCCATCCAGACCATCACCTGGTGCCACAGGGCTTATACCTAACCCTGCCCAACACAGGGATCTGCCCTCTGTCTGAAGCATCTCCCGATCCATCCCTGCATCCCTCCCACCATCCATGTCTCCATCCATCCCTGCATCCATCCATCCATCTCTCCATCCATCCCTGCATCCATCCATCCATCTCTCCATCCATCCCTGCATCCCTCCATCAGCCAGACATCAGGGTGCAAGGAGGGGGCCACGACACTCTCCCCACACCCACCTCAGGGGGCCCTGGATGCTCATCATGCCCAGCTCCTCCGAGCAGTCGAGGAGTTTGCACTGGAGCTTCATGTCCTGCAGCACAGACGTGATGTGCGACCAGTTGTGCTGAGCCACAGCCCCACCAATAGCTAGGTAGTAGCCATCCCCTGGAAGACACCCCCCGGCAGACTTTCAGGCTCGAGATCATAAGGTTGGGATGATGCCCAGCTCAAGTCAGGACTGGTTTTGCTCTCCAGAGGCTGAGCTGCAGCCCTGAGCTTGCACAGCCTGGGGGGACTGCCAAAAAAGGGGGGGATTTAAATAGTGCCGGGGCAAGGGATGGCTCAGGGGCTCTGCTAACAGCCACACTGCTTTTTACTTGTGGTGCTCAGCACAGTGAAAACCGAATGACTGTTAAAAATCTGAAAGAAGAAAAAGCCAAAAAAGCTGTTTGTGCCCTGAAGGTGCCTCTGTGTGTGTGAGTGCCAAGGGAAGAGAAAAAACTCTTCGTCCCTTGAGACCAACAGCAAAAGCATCTGCTCTTTAGTCCCAGTACAGAGTGAATACCAAAGTGCAGAGAGAGCCTGGAACTGTTGATGGGAGCAGGGAGGGCTTCAGTAACCGGACCAGAACCAGGGCACTGTATATGAGGAAGAATTCCACCTTGCCAGTAATCCTGGGTGGAAGAATCCCCAGGATGGGTCTCGGGAGCCGATTAGTACGTAATCAATCTTCCTCTTCTCTTTCCTGCCACTACAAAATTGCTCTCTGATAATATGTCATAATGATAATAAGTGCAGCCACCTACTGTAATTGGAAAAATACTTTGCTGCAATTAAACTCCTCCATCGCCTGACAAACCCTGCAGCTCTGCCATCCGCTCCCCATCATCCTTCTGCCCCCCGCCAGCATCCCAGACAAGCGGGATGCGGGAATCGCCCACGGGGAGGGAATTGCTCACTGGTACCCGAGCACGCTGGGGCAAAGATGGTAAGATTGTCCCTGCAACACCCATCGTCCCCAAAACACCCATCAATCCCACAACACCCACTGCCCCAGGGGTTGCTTCCTTCAACGCAGCATCTCCAAGGGTGACACCGCATGGGGACGGGGGTCTGCAGGCACTGGCCATCCCAGAGCAAACCTCCCTTCTGGTGGCAGCCCCCACGACCAGCTCAGTGTCCTCCTGCTCTGCTGCCACTGCCTAATGCCATTTCTGCCCTCTGGGCTGGCTGCTCTGCTCCATTTCAATTCCTCTTTATTGCAGCTGATAAGGACTTGGGGAGAGGTCAGAGCCACCAGCCGGGACTGGACAAACCCAATAATGCCAATGAGCAGTGCAGGGCCCCAGGGACAAGGGGGATAATTGGGTTACAGGGATTGAAGGGTGGAGGTGGAAAAAGCCAGGTGGCTGTTATTAGGTAAATGCAATCACTCCCAAGAATGGTTGAGATGGAAGAGATGCTGGTGGCCTTGAATCAGCCACCACAGGTCCCCAGGACTGGAAAGGTCTTTGTGTGCATTGATGCAGCTGAAAAAGGCAGCAGGAGAGGCTGGGGACTGAATTGCCAGGGGGTAAATCTATCTGGAGACCCCCGCCCAGGCCCACAGCAGCTGCAGAATCACACCTGCCTCCAGCATCCCCATGTTCAGGGCTCTTACCTTCGAAGGTGGGGGCCAGGGGGGAGGCCGGGTCCCCGGGGCTGATCCGGCTGACGGTCAGGTCGCTCTCCACGCCGCCCCGCTGGTTCAGCATGCAGGTGTACACGGTCGAGCCTGCGGAAGGAGATGGGCAGCGCTGCCCATCAGCTGGCCCTGGCAGAGCGTGGCAGGTACCAGGGAAAATTATCCTCATCACTACGTCAGCTGCCACTGCCTGGGGATGCCCTGACGGACCCTGGATGTCCCAGCACCAGGAGGGAGCTGGGCTTTTTCCCTTTGGGATCTGTGAGAGGAGCTGAAGCTGCATCCTTGGAAATGCTACAACTGCACCCCAGCCCCAAAGAAAGGGCAGCTTCTCCCCATGTGAACTGCAGCTGGTGAGGGTTGTGCTTGATTTACTTCAGTCCCCATCACATTTCCAGCTGTGATCCACAGCTGGAGCCAGAGGGTGAGACCTCCATCACACCCCAGATCATTAGTCCCTGTGTGAATGACAGCAGAATGCAGCCCCCAGTGAGGACAGGGACAGCAATCACTGTCACATGCTTCCCACACCCTCTGCCAAAGCAGCATTTAAAAGAAAAGCCCATTTGGGTCCCGGGTTTGTTTTGCTGTGAGATTTGATTTCCCAGGGCAGTGCTCGGCAGAGGCAGAATGCGGCCGGAATCGGGGGCTGAGCCGGTACCTGGCGCTTTGCTCACATCGGCTGTGAATAGCCAGTTCACCGCTTTGGTTGCTTCAGGACCAACCAGGTAGAATTTCCCAAAATACGACATGTCGAAGAGCGCCAGGGCATTTCTGCACGTTAAACATTCCTTCTTGATCTACAATGAAAGCAAACGCAAAGTCGTGCCTTATTCTGACTCCCCAAAGGGAGGCACATATTAAAACCATTTATGTAATGAGAAAAAAATACCAGGACACTCGCCTGGTGCCTTTGGAGGCTGTAAGGCTTCAAAACACTCCTGAAAAATCAGGTATTACATGGACCAGATTCAACAGACTTTCCTGTATGCTCAGTTCCATTCCTTGTGTCACGAATACAGTGACAGTTATCAATAATAATAAATTTTATCACATCGGGTACCTCCCCTCAGCTGGTCTGAACTTTTCATTTGGGAAGCAGCAGTAAAATTCCCAAGGCTCCTCCATCGTTGTTTCCAAGCACAGCTGTGCATTTCTCTTAATCTTTTGGGAACATTTTCCCTGGTGTTGGGCAAAGCTCACTGCTTCCCCTCCCTCTGACCCTCACAAACGCCCCCCAGAGCAGCAGTGTGGCACAGGCTCTGCTGCCTCAAATCCCCCCAGCTCCAGATGTGCCCAGAGGTTTCAGCTGGGGGGCATGACTCACAATGTCATGGTGGGGTGGGAAATCGAAGGTGTACTCGTCCCCCAGCAGCTGGTTGTAGGTGTAGTCCCCGTGGCGCTCCCGGCCGTACGCACCATAGTAGTCATAATCCAGGACCTGAAGCGGGGAAGCAAGAGGACAGGGGGTGGTGAAGAAGACAACATGAGGCTGAAGAAGAGGGGCTGCTCCCAGGCACGTTTACTCCATGCTGGGAGAGGCAAGAGGTCCATGCAGGACCTGCCCACGGTGATGGGTTCCCACCCCAGCAGCCCCACCCACGGTGATGGGTTCCCACCCCAGCAGCCCCACCCACGGTGATGGGTTCCCACCCCAGCATCCTCACCCACGGTGATGGGTTCCCACCCCAGCATCCTCACCCACGGTGATGGGTTCCCACCCCAGCAGCCCCACCCACGGTGATGGGTTCCCACCCCAGCATCCTCACCCACGGTGATGGGTTCCCACCCCAGCAGCCCCACCCACGGTGATGGGTTCCCACCCCAGCAGCCCCACCCACGGTGATGGGTTCCCACCCCAGTAGCCCTGCCCGCTGCTTTTCAATATATAGAAATGAGATCAATATATAGAAATGAGATCAGTGCCTCTTGTTTGGGGGCATTGCAAGCAGACACACGAACACAACATAACACACATGGATCTCCCTCTTGTCACCACTACATTGAGTTAAAGCCCAACAGCTTTTACGGACCCGTTTTGGGGTGCTGTGCTTACCGGGGCCGCCCCCCCGGGGCTGAACCAGCCCGGCCTCTCCCAGCCATGTCGCTCCTGGAAAACACAGCCCTGGCGCAGCAGCTCCTACACAAAGCGAAGCCGGAGAAATAGAAACAAATGGTTAAAAAAAAATGCGCCTTTTCACTGCTTTTTGAGCATTGCCCAGGCTGCCTTTCTTGAGTGTGTGCTCAAGACTTGTGACCCCTTGGCTTCGGCTATCAGCAGCCACAATCAGCTCTGCAGTTTATCTTTTAAAAGAGTGGCGAGCCCCAGCTGCCTGCAAATTGCCTGATGTTTTTGTCCCCGAGAAAGGTATTTGCCTCCACAGCAGCCCATGGGCAGGAGTCTGGCAGCCCAGCTGTGCTCCCCACCAAACCTTGTGCTACGATGCATGAATTACTGACCGAAAGATGCTAAATCCAGAGAGCAAGATTTCCCCCCATGTTTACAAGAGTAATTATATAATAACATCTAAGATTTATATGGCAACCTTCTCATTCCTCCTCTGTGCTCTCAGGAAAATCTCTCTGCACGCAATTAATTAGGGATCCATTAAGATATTTTTGTTTGGTGCCTCTATTCGGAAGAAGAATAGATTTTGTTGAACGTTTCAGAGATGATTCAGTGCCTATTTATAAAACACAGCACATGTTCTGTGCTGCGTGTATAAATACCAGGCTGTCAGTCAAATGGGCATCGCTTATTAGACGTGCTATTAAAAAATAAATTGCATCCTCGGTGACAGAAAACAACTGAGCTGTCAACCACACACCGGGGGACAACAGGGAGGGACGTCTATTCTACTGCTTGAGCCGCTGCTCTCCACCGGCAGGGGAATGGTGTGATGTGAGTTAGTGACAAGAAGAAATGGGCTTTAGAAATGTGGCTGCTCCTTGCTGGAGCTGGGATTGGGGCCAGCACTGACAAGGTGGGACAAGGCACCAGCCCCAGGTCACCCTGGGTGATTTTGGAGTTCCTGAGCAACAGTGATGCTGCTGGTGCAGCAAATCAATGGAAACTGATATTTTTCTCAAGTGCTGCACCTTGAAAGTGTTCGCCTATGAAGATTTATGCAAGGAAGCAGCCGGCGAAGGCAGGAGCAGGGAGGAGCCCCTGCTGCAGCTCCAGGGAGCAAAACCAGCAGGACTTATTGGGGTGCTGGCAAAACAGCTGCTCCCCACTCTTTCCGCATCCCTCCTCCTGTCCCGGCCTTGCTCTGCATTGCAAGATGCTGTTTCGGGGAGGAAAAGCTGCTGCTGAGCTGTGAGCAAGTCATGGTGAGCCAGGGACAGGAGATCACTGGGGGCACCCAGCACCCCACAGCCCTCGTGACCCACAGACCTCATGACTGCCCCTGAGCTGGGCTGGCAGTGGATTAAATCAGCCTTTGAACCCTTCTCTCCACCTTTGCCTTGCCCCGAGACCATCACCGGGCTCTTAAACCATATCTGCTAAGTTAAATATTACAATAACGCTTTGCATCTCTACCAATAAACTGTCCATTGCCTTGGCACCCTCACAGCACACACCAAGCGAGCTTTGGGGTTCAGGGGTGGAAATACAGATGCGGCACGCTGCTTTGGGGAGCAATCCAGCCACGGCTGCTCCCTGACACCTCTTTTTTGCTGCAAGGATGCTGCCAGGATCTCCCATCGCTTGCCATGCAGCAGCCCGGGATGGGATGCGCGTCCTCACCTCGTGCAGCGGGTCCTTCCTGGCGTTGCGCCCCGCCAGCGGCTCGTCATGCGGGAAGACGACCGAGTAGTTCTTGGCGTAGGACTCGTGGCTCCGCTCCCGGATCCAGCGGTTGTTGTCGGTGAGGGAGCGGTGAAACCTCCTGGAAAGCAGGGAGAGGGGAGCATCCGGATGAGCCCACCAGCCTCCTCCGGCAGGCATGGCCCTCTTGGCCACAGCCAGATGTGGATGCAGCTGCTGCGGTGCAAAATTGGTATTTCTGCAGCTGTTTAATGGGTAGGAGAGCAGAAGAACCAAGGGAACTCAGTGCTGGCTGTGCTTTAGCCCCCACCCAGCTCCACACCAGGCACATCGACCCCAGAGCAACTGGGAGCAGAACAGCCCCGCTGGGAAGGGAAAAATATTTAAAAAGATGAGAACTGAGGTTAATTGTACTCTGCCTCAGCATGGGGCCGGCCTCAAAGCATGCCTAGTGCACAGCCCAGGTGTAAACTGGGGGATAAAGCCCTGGATATTCCTTACATTTTTCATCAAGTTCTCCCTAGCCTGAAATGTAAATAAAACCTGAAGCATTTTAAATTTGTCTGACGTATTTTCATCTTTCAAACAGAAAATCTCTTTGAAGGAATGTGCCAGCTCAGCACACATTTGGGTTGTTATTACCAGAGACTATAACTCCAGGACAGCAGCCCTAGGTGCCAGCAGCACCTTTCCTGGAGCTGGAGAAAGAGAGGCAGGCAGCAGGCGAGACAAAATGTCATTTACAGGACCCTTTAAAACAATACTTTCAGCTTCCCTGGGTGCCAAGGAGAGCTTAGTAATTGTCACCAAAAGTAAAACATACATATATAGGACTGACACAGGTTGATGATGGGGCAGATGGGATACAGGGGATGGTCAGGACTGGGGTCCCCTGGCACAGGTCAGCCCCACGATGGCTGCGGTTGTGCCAAACCAGCCCAGGGATTTCTCCTACCCAGGCTTGGCCCATCTGTGGGTACCAACACCAGCTGCTCTCTCCTCCCAGCCCAAGTCAATGGGGTATTTGCCACTAAAACAACACAATTTTAAAAGCGTTGTCCCCAACACGGTGGTTGCTGTCACTACCAGCCCTATAATAAAGCCCCAAACCAATCAAATATTAATATAATCAAGCAAGTCAAAAGCAATTACAGAGCCAACATCTGCACCATCAAAACTCCCGGCCCATGTTGTGCGGCAGACCAGGGGGAAAGCTAATCTTTCTGCTGTTCAAATCATCACCCCCGATTATTAACTTAGAGGATTAGGCACGGAACTAATTGAACAACAACAAAATCCAAACATAATTACCCTGTCCTTTCCCATCACTGCAATCTCCTTGTGTCTGATGGAAGCCGTTTGCATAGAAGCGAAATGAGGTAAATGAGATAAATCCCACGTGTAAATTCATTAAAGCCATGGAGCCTAATTGATTCCAGCTCCTCGGAGGGACACAGGCTGTGGCACGGATGGTGCCCAGACACCCGCTCCTGATGCCAGCACCCAGCCCAGCCTCAAAACCTGTCCCCAGGGGCCACCCAAGGACACAGGGTGTGAGTGATGGAGCCCATGGGTGACTTGCCTGATGTCATAGCCATACATGTCCTTCTCCGGTCGCCCATGGATGACCCAGTGAGCCAGCTCCTTCCCACAGCCGCCACCCAGCATCATCCCTGGGGAAGAGGTGAGGACACAGGTGAGGCCAAGCACGGCTCTGAGTGCTCGGCTCTGCCTGGGACACGATGCCTGAGGTGGGATTCAGGTCTCTCTTACCAGCACTGTTGAAGCCGCAGCCCAAGAAGAAGCCTCGGACCTCTGGGGCTTCCCCCATGAGCGGCTTGTGGTCGGCTGTGAAGGACTCTGCAAGACAGAGAGGGCCAGGACAAGCATTTAGGGGACACATCACACACTTTAGGAGCAGAGTTCCTACAGCTTCCTGTGCTCGCCTTGGCCCCCTACTGTTCCCAGAGAGGTCAATGGGGCCAGAACTGGACCAACACCAAGCACTTCCCAGCATCCCAGCTCGAGCATCCCCAACCTGCGCCTCTCCCACAGCACCCAAAGGGGAGGCTGCCCTGGTACTGGGCTGCCCAGCATCACGTACGTGTCTTGTGCAGGCTGCTGAAGCAAATATTCGTACAAATATATACATATATTTGCTTCAGAAGCTTGCATGACTATACATATATGCACACAGACACACATTAAATCACAGAATTGTAGAATGGTTTGGTTCAAAGCTCATCTACTCCAACCCCTGCCATGAGCAGGGACATCTTCACCAGTTCAGGTTGCTCAGAGCCCCATCCAGCCTGGCCTTCAATGTCTCTTATTTATTTTTTTTAGCCTGTGGTGGATTTCAGGGCCAAATCAAGTGTGCAGAGCTCAGGTTCGATGGTTGGCATCACCTCCAGCTGCTGCTGCAGCGATGCGATGGGCATTAACTCCACACCAGGCAGCTTGGGATGTAAAATCTGGGTAAATCTAATGTCATCAGCCCAGAAGCAAATAGTAAAAATAATAACAAAGATAACACGTGGTAAAACAATGGCCATTGCTTGAAAAATATCTGCCACTTAATTCCTCAGGCCAGTGGCCACAACATTGGCTGTAAATCTGTGCCAGCCACCCCCCAGTTCAGACCAAGACAATAAACTCCACAGCTATTTCTCCACCTAAGCTAAGCCTGGGATGCCACCCCTTGGAAGATGACACCATTGCAGCCAGACCACAGCCACTTTCTCTGCCTTCAGGGAGCTTTTCTTCCCCCCAGAACTTGAAATTCCCCCTCATCTCCAGCAACATCATCCTTGGAGGGACGCAGCCATCACAGTGCCACCGCTGCCACGTTACCTGGCCCACAGACCGTGGATTTAATGCCTGTTTTCTCCAGCACTGGCACCCTGCTGATGGCACCTTCAATGTGTTGTGTGAAGACATCCCAGTCCAAATCAAAGAGGCCAAAAGCAAATTTTTCCGATACCTGGAGGTAAAAACCAAGAATTGGGGCATAAAATACAGTATAGCTGAGGGCTTAAGAATTTCCCAGCTCTGGCAGCCTTGGAGGTTATAGTAAATAGAGACTGCTTGGCAAATTCTGGCTTCTTTGGGTTTTTCACTAACACCCCAGCCAAGCCAAAGGTCTGGGGCTGAGCCTGAATTAAGACACCTGCAGCTGGATAAAGGGATGATGCAGCAGGGCAGGGACCACAGGGTGGCCTCTAAATCCCCACAGTCTCCCTCTCAATCTCACTCCTCTTGCCCCTGCATCTTGTTTCTATGTCCCAGACAGATCCAAGGGGAAGATGCTGTCCTGGGATTTCCATCGGTGGTGCAGAGGTTGGTACCTGCAGGAGCCAGGGGCTGAGGGGCTCACTCACACCTGTGCCCACCCCTCTCAGGTGTGTTCCCTGAAAACCTGGCTCCTTTTCTCAGGAAAAAAACCTCCTGGCACCGCTCACCTCCTCCCAGAAGATGGGATTTGACTCATATCCACCCACAGAAAGGGCATCGCCTTGGAGACGGAGATACACCGAAGCGTCATGATCACGAACGTTTGGCATGTTCTGAAAAATGGGGAGAGGGAGCAGAGGGGTGAGAGGGGTCCAAGAGCTGTGGGGAGACCCTGACACTGCCCCGGCTGCACCCCAGAGAGGCTGAGAGGGATGAGCTGAGAGTCTGGGATGACCCACAAGGATGAGGAGGAGCAGCAGTGGCTCTGTGGATGCTCCCAACATTTGAGTACCCCAAGGGGAAAGCACCCAGGTCAGCTCCAGCAAACCTGCGATGGAAATGGATGGGATGGGATGGGAACTAAATAACGTGCCACCCTCAAAGCCCCAGTGCCTGAGTGAACGGAGTCTCCTTCAACTCCTGAACAACTCTGCACAGCCAAATGGCAGCAACAGATTTCTTGGGAGAATTTAGAAACGCTTGGAGAGCTCCACCTCTGCACACGGGGGACTGGGGCTTGTTCAGAAAGAGTTCGGCATCTTTATGAACGCTGCTGTCAGACACCAAACACATCAGATACTCTATAACAATTCTACTGAGAAATTAAAAAAACATGAATAAAGTTATCCTGCTAGTCATAACATAGTTAAATATTAAATACAACTCTATTAAAGGTAGTCTGATAGTCCTGCCAGGAGAAAAAGCTGCTGGGTATGCACTTCTTAGAAGCACAGAATGGTTCAGGTTGGAAGGGATTTTCAAAGGTCATCTAATTCCAACCCCTGCCACGAGCAGGGACATTTTCACCAGCTCAGGTTGCTCAGAGCCCTGTCCAGCCTGGCCTGGGATGTCTCCAGTGATGGGGCATGTACAACATCTCTGGGCAACCTGGGCCAGGCTCTCACCACCCCCAGGGGCAACAATTTGTTCTTCTGCACTTTCCCGGGTGCAGAGCCTGACCTGGCAGCACAGACTTGTGCTGGGGGGTGTGCCAGGCAGGTCTGGGCATGCCAGGGGTGTCTGTCTTATCCCACCCATGCAAGGGGAGCAGAAGCCTCCGGAGCAGAGGATCTGCAGCCACACGGACTGACCTGGATGCCCTCGATGCGCTCGGTCACCACGTAGGCGTGATGCATCGCCACCAGCGGCACCTGCACCCCAGCCAGCCGGCCCAGCGCTCGTGCCCACACACCTGTGGAGAGAGAAGCCCCTCTGAGCACCCCTTGCCCCCAGGAGACCTGTGGTAGTCAGGGGGTGACAGCCAGATGGGTGTGACAAGGACTGATGCAAAGCCACCCCCCTTTCCCGCCGCGCTCTGTGCCCCGTACCTGCACAGTTCACCACGCAGGGCGTCTGGATGGTCCCATGGGCCGTCTCCACTGCATACACCCTCTTCACCCCAAAATCATCAGCTCTGACCTGGATGCCGGTGACCGGGCAGTTCTCGATGATCTGGTGGCAGGGGAAGGGCAGCAGAGTCACAGCGGGGTCGCCAAGGCAGTGGGACAACCTGGCTCACTTGATATCCATCCCCCAAACCTGGGAAAGGTGAATCCAACCAGCATCTGGCACCTTTCCCAACAGCAATTACTGGTATTGCTGGTAATAACACACCTCCCTGAACCTCAGGCTTAAATGGCTGCTCTGTGCTCCTGCATTTGTGGAGAATGTTTATTATAATATTTATACGTGCTTGAGCAAAACTACACAGCAAGGCTGGTAGACCCTGCCTTGAGGAGCAGATTGTGTTACCTGACCCTAAAACCTCCACTTTTTCATGCAAACTCCCTTGGGTGCTGCCACCTCTTGCTCCTAAAGGTCTTTTTCTCATGCTGTATTTTCCTTGGATCTCACGGCTCCTGCCACCTTTGTTGCTGTGACCCAAAGAGACTCCAAAGCCAAACAGAACAACAGGCAAAGACCTGATGCTGCAGGAGCTCTGCGCCAGTGGGAAAAGAGATGGGGAAGGCAGAGGATGAAATCCTCTCCCAGAATCAACAGGCATTAATGAGTAATTACTAATTAGGAACTACCGTAGCGCCTCTGGCAGTTGCTGCTCTGGCAAGAGTTGAGCAGGTACCAGCTGGATCCATGGTGCCGTCCTTGGGGACGTACAACGTGCCGTACAGGTCGTCGATGTTCATCAGCGGGTACAGGTCCTTGGTCTGCGCCGGGGTCAGGACATAGGACTCCACACCGTACACCTTCCCCAGCTGCCAACCGGGCAAGAAAACCAGCGGCTCAAGCAGAGAGCAAAGGCTTTGCTCATCGCTTGATGCTGGAGGAGGAGGAGGAGACCCCAGGACACGTTTCTCTCCCAGATAAAGCAACTGCTGCCCCAAGGCAAGCCTGAAATGCAGTGTGGGGTGGGATGGTCTGCACAGATTTCAGGGAATATGGTCCCAAAGTCCCATGCAAGATGGCTGCGCAGCTGGAAAAATGATGCTATCGCTATCTGAATGGGCAAAAATCCATGGTTAGATTTAATTTTGCCTACTTTGTTGGCAATTTGCCTGATATCAGCAGCCTTACGGAAGCCAGGAGGCTGCCCTGAAGCATAACCCCGGCCACTTGCCATTTTCCAGGTGGGATGATGTCCAGGGTGGGACATCCAGACACCCTAGGACATCCCACAGCCCTGGGACCCCCAGCCCTACTCCCTTGCGCTTGAGATCAAACACCCACGACCTCCTGCTGCACACCCAGCCAGGGGGGACACACACCAAGGGACTTCTCCTTACCGACATCAGCCTCTTGTACTCGTCCAGGCGCTGCTTGTTGGAGGCGATGAAGAGCCCCCCGTTTTCCACCCAGCCCGTGTGCAGCCCGGTCTCCGCCGGCAGCTCCCGGCTCACCACGTCCCTCGTGTGCGCCAGCAGCTCCACCTCCACATCGCTGGGACGCAGCTGCCACAGCAGGCCTGGGACGGGGGGACAAAGCAGGACATGGAGACACAGCCGGTGGGTGGGACAGGCGGCTCCATCACCCTCCTGTGTGGGGTGCAGAGGGGACCCTGCTGTCCCAGGCATGGTCTGTGTCACACAGCTGGGGCTCTTGCTCCGTCTTGTGGTGATGTGGGAGTGCTACAGATCATTGATTTCTACTTTCCTTGGGCATTAAATGAATGGGGGGAAAAAAACGGGTTTCTGGAGCACACTATTCCAAAAGAGACAAAATTCCCAAAAAGCTTTTTGAATTAAATGCTTCCTGCTCCCTCCTCTTTGCCAAAGAAAATTGGCTTAAAGAAAAATAAAGGTGTGGAAATATACTGTTTAGTTTTCGCATAGTCATATGAACCTTTTTTTAAAAAAAAAGGAAAATTTTGGGCATGTTTTCTTAACAAAAAATTATGCTAAAAGGAAAACCAGGAAACTCGAAATTCTCCGCATCTAGAACTGAACCTCTCGGGTACATCCAGACCTGTGCAATGGATCCACTCCACGGACAACAGCACATCCCAAACCATGAGCATCCCCGTATCCACCACCCCAGGGATCACCCCGCTGTGCCCCCGCCTCACCAGCCGTGTGCCAGGTGGTCCCCGAGGTCAGGCGGTCCCTCTCCAGCAGCACCACGCTGCTCACCCCCTGCTTGGCCAGGTGGTAGGTGGTCTGGCAGCCCAGGCTGCCCCCCCCGATCACCACCACCTCTGCTGAGGGCGGCGGGGGCCGGCTGGGCTCCCCGCTCCCCGAGCCTTCCTCCTTCAGCGTCTTCTGGTACGGGACGCTCTTCCTCGCCGTGGGGCCCGTCGTGCTGCTGAGGGGCCGGGGGTTTCTCCATAGGGGTGGCAGGCAGCGGGGGGCGGCCGCCCGCAAGGCGCAGCTCACGTAGGACATGTCCACCTGTGGATCACAAAAACACCTCGCTGGCATGGGCGGGGGACCCCCAGCCAGCCTGGTGGGGCTCTCCACTGTTTGGGTGGGAGCAGCATCTCTGGGTGCTGTGCAAGGGGCTGAGCAGCTCCGGGTGGCTGGGGGGAGCCCCTGGGCATGTCCCCAAGCAGTTGCTGGGACCGTCTGGTACCCCCTCCCAGCAGAGAAACAGGATCCCAGTTGCAGGCGTGTGCGGCTCCCAAACACCCTTACGAGGGGCCTCACTTAAAAAAGGGGCTTGTGAATGCACAGGGCACAGCAACGCCTGTGCTCGCTCATGCCTGCAAAACCCACTTTCTTTATATTTCCCCTTGTTTTCAGGAGCTGTTTGGCCACAACGAAGGCACAAGGTTTGCTCCCTATCAAAAGAGGGTGGTGCGATGGCCACTGGGGGGTGACGGGAACAGATTTTGTCCGCAGACCCCCCAGTTCCTGTGTGCAGGGTTTGCTCCGGGTGCGTGGTTTGGGGTACACAAGTAGGTGGTGCAGTGGGGGTCTCGCAGGTCAGCACCACCCCCCTCCCACACAAACCCTGGGGCTGCCATGGGGTTCACCCCACCGAGATCCCCCCGCTTGCTGCCACATGGCCTCCAAAGCCCCCGTTGTCCCCTTGTTGTCCCCCAAAAGCCCAGCAAAGCTGCAAAGTCCCGCTCGGGAATTCCCGCGACACCAGCGAGAGTTTCTCACGTAGCCCACGGCAGGTTCCCTTGGTCGGGCTCCACTCACCGACGAGGCTCCCTCTGGGCTGGCTGTCCCTGTCACGATGGCCGAGGGCCCCCTGCCTTCCTCCGATGCTCTTCTCCTCCTCCTCCTCTTCCCGTCCCTTCAGCCCCTGCTGCAAAAAAAAACATTAACCAGCAGCAGAGGCGAGCAGAGCCAGCCGGGAAATAGGGACTCAACTCCTTACTGCTTCTGGTGGCTCTGCTGCTTCTCCACGAAGAAGAAAAAGTCAGGCAGAGCGGAGAAATTCAAAACAGAGAGGAAAACGCTGCTTTTTTCCCCAGCTCGGTGCCTGGCGGAGAACAAACAGCCGGGCTGGGGCCAGCGGGAGCCGTCAGCTGGATGCCAGAAAGCAAACACGGCAACGAAAGGCACCATCTGACCCTCCTGCCGGAGTTCCCAGCGCTTACGTTTTAAGAGCAGAATTAAAATGAATTTACACATTTCCCAGGGCAGACCCACTTGCTCAAAGCGAGGACTCGCCCCTGAAATTAGGGCCTGTTTGGGCAGGATACGGGGGCAGTGCGAGCTCTGTAAAGGCGGCTCTGAAGGGCCTGATTCGGATATCTTGGAGGAACAGGGGTTGGGGTGGAGCCGGGGTTTGGTCGGCAGTTGGTGGGGTCGGGGTCTGAGCAGCATCGTGGTCCCTGCAGCATCCCCCGAGCAGGATCACCAGTCCCATGAAGCAGCCCAGGGATGGTGTTTTGTGGGGGTTGAACATTCAGCAGCACTGTGACCCCAGGAAGGTGCCCCTGCTGCTCCTCACCACCCTGCACCTCTGCTCTCACACGGTGAACACACAGCGGTACCCATCTGCATCCACATTCCCCCAGTTTGGGAAGGGTTTGAATAGGAGCCAAGGGTTTCGTTTGTTCCAGCACTTAGCCCCTGTCTCAGGCAGCATTTCCCCCGAAGATAAAATCAGTTTCTAAGTTTTAAAGAGAGAGCCCCAGGTCCTCCAGGCTTCTCCACGGACTAATCACTCAAAATAACCAAAGAGATGCAAACAAGTCTAAACTCCTGTTTGCAGTGGGCTGTTCCTGTTTGACAGGCCAGAAGCATTTCATCAGTATGTCCTAATTATAAATACGACCTTTGGGTTAGGCCAGGTTTAAAACAATACAACCCAAGTCTGCATTCAGGTGCCTGAGACTTTCACCAAGCTCAGGACTGATAGCGGAGAAAGAAGCTGTGATTTCAGTCCCTGCTCCAGGGATGCAGCTCCAGAGCAGGAACAAGGGTGGTTATTTTTACTGATGGTCAGTCCAACATAGAGGGAGCCTAGGCCAGCTCAGTCTTTTCCCTGTAATTCTTAAATTAAATATAAAATAAAGGAGCATAGCATCTTGCATGTGCCAGCTGGAGTTTTCCAGGTCACAGAAAACGTTACGACTAACACGGGAAGGAACTATTGAGGCGTGTTGCAAAACTGCAGCTGCTCACTGCATGGACCAGCCTGCAAGTCTGTGCCATCCCCATCGCCCGCATGAGCCCTTTCCCCTGCACTGCAGCCTGAATTTGTTATAGGGCAAAAAAGAAAACCCAAGACTGGTGCACCTTCCTGTCCTGGGGCAGTCCAGGGTCCGTGCAGGGCCGGATCAACTGCGTTGGCTACAGCTGGAGATTTATTTTCCTGTTAATGTGCTTGGGAAAGCTGCTCCTGGTCTGGTTACAGCACCTGGCTGTGGCTGAGCAGGGCAAATAAATGCCCCATTTATTCCTGAGGCATCAGCCCCCATCAGCGCAAACCCAGAGAGTCGAGCATATCCGGCTCAAACCATCCAAAGAGGGTTAAATGTCACTGGTTGCCACCCAGGAGCCAGCCCTGGTGTGACAGGGATGTCCCCAGAGCCAGGACCTCGCCTAGAAGCAGATTTCTGCATTTACCTGCTCTTGCAGCCATCAGTCGGTTCCAGGCTCCAGTGCTGCATTTTTGCAGCTCAGTTGCGCCAGGGGCATCCGAGGGCGATGCCCGACCCGCTCGGGGATGAGCGGATGGTCATCGCTGGCAGGAGGGCACCCAGGTACCAAAACCTGGTGTTTCATACATGGTGCATGTGTCGGAAAGCTTCCCTTAGACTGAAGAGCAAAAATAGTGAAAGGTTTTATCCCAGGCTGGGGTCATCTTCTCAGCCAAGGCTAAATACCTGGCTGAGCAGCACCCTTCCAAATCAGCATCCAAAACTTAGTGCCCAGCTCGTGTCCTGGTTTTCCACGTAAAACAACTCTGCCCATTGCTACAGCCCCGTTCAGCTGACCCTGTGAAAGCTGAAGTGAGAAGGAGAAAGCACTGAGGACTCCAAAAGCAGAAAAAAATTGATGTCATTAATTAGATGACATGGCAGCTCACAGTGCCATCTCACATCCCTGCTCTGGGCTGAAACCTCCAGCAACGCCTCCGCTATTTTATAAGCAACTGTGCAACTTCTTTTATTGCTTTGGAAAACACTGCTGCGTGCGGGATTCTGGAATATGATACTTGGGAGAGACTGGAAGCCGTGGAAAATCACGCTCCTTCTCTCCCCATGTCAGGGAGAGGAGCCCCAGGAACGCGAGACAACTGCAGAGGGGCAGCTGCTCCAGAGACCGGCAGAAGGAACTCGAGAGGCAAACAGTTGGCTCCACCATTACCTCCCCGCAAAGAGCCGCACCTGGCACTGCAGGAAGGGTTTATTCTGAGTTTTGGAAGGGGTACGAACACTTAGATTTCATGACAGAAGTCAGAAAGGATCCATCCCCATGAGCACATGTCTCCCCTGGACTGGCCAAGCCACCCCACTGTCCCCAGCACGCCCAAGGGGACTTAGTGACAAGAATCCTGACACAAGCCTGAGCTGCAGTAAAAGCCATGGCTGGAGAAAAGAAACCTATCAGCAAAATTACACTTTATTTTTTTTCGTTGTGGAATTTACTTTGATGTATTGTAACTTAAAAAGGTCTGGAAAAACCACATGCAAAAGGGTTTCTAAGTAGCAGCTAAAGTTTCTATTCCAGCATTACAAGCTATTCCAAATGATTTCCAAATTCCCAGCTATAAACTATTCCATAAACAAACAGTTTTACCTTTAAAACCCCTCCACCCAACCCCAGTTAGTGCAGTGCAAAGGAAAAACCCAAGGAATTTACATATTATTTTCCAACGTATCCCATTGCAACTTTGAATGATCTGCGATGAGCTAAAATATATATACAATTTTCTCACCATCATAAAAAAAACACATTTCCCTTCTTATTCACAGATATATATTGTGGCAAATGGCTGAATAATTACTTACAAACAAATCAAATCTCTTTAACGAGTTTCTTACAACAGTAAACACAAGAGGGAGAGCTCTCCGGAGGGAGGGGGTTTGGCGGGGCTGGGAGGGGAGCGCGGGCAGCAGCGGAGCTCGGGGATCCCTTTGGGATCCGTCTTACAAAAACCAGCCACGTTAAACAGGAGGGTCGCATAAGGCTTTAGGATCTGAGGCGTAACATGAGCCATCGTGCGTTTGTCTCAGGCGTGTGCGTGTGTCTCATCTCCCCTAAATACGCCCCGAGCTCCACAGCTCCGGGAATCCAGGACATCGCCAGCTCCCTGCACCCCCAGATTTTCCCTTATGGCCACGGTACCGTGGGAGAGCTCTGAGCCGTGTCCTTGTCGCCTCTCAGAGCAAGACCCCGGTGGGCATCTGCCCTGGACAGACCCCGGCACAGAGCTCAGCACTGAGTACAGAGGCTCCGGGAGCAACGGGCAGCAAAACAGGGCAGCTCTGGGCTTGTCATTGGCCAACAACGTTGAATTTCCAAGTTATTAACTTTTCCTTGAGTGTCCCAAACTCTCCCATTTATTATCCCAAACAGGGCATCACCGCTCCATTTGCAGCAAGGCTTTGGATGCAGGCATGGTACCCTCCTCTGTCAAGGACCGATGGCATCAGCACTGCTCACCCACCCAGCGCTGGTGTCTCCAGACCAGGACCATGGCACTCCATGGCAGGACCACCGCAAGTCCCACGAGAACTATGTCAGGTCATGGAAGCACCAGCTCAAGATGCCACGGGTTCAGAGAGGCTGGAGAGCATCTCCTGGGGCTCAAAGACAGGGTAGAGGAAAGTTGTTCCCCGCCACACACGTTATTTGTTCGTATTTGCACTTCAGAAGTAAAATTCTGGAGGTGGAGAGTAAAGCCAGTGCCTGGCAGAAGACGGTGGCCAGGATTTCCACCCGGCAGCTTTGCCTACCAACCACGGGGGCTGCACTTTGTAAAGAACAGACTCAGACAGACGGTGCTCAGGACAAAGTGGCAATGCCAGGACAGACGGACCTTTACTTGACAGCAGCAGCAGTAACAGCCTGTGGGAGGAGAAGAGGGGGCAGCACTCACAGCCCCCAAAAGTGCACACAGCTGGGGAAGAAGAGATGCTTTTACAACTTAGCAAGAGAAACCAGGAGTTGATACCATAGCCCTTACTTGGGTGGGTTTGTGGCTGCAAGCTAAATCAGCCTGGCTCAAGGGGATCCTGCCCACAGTGGGATTACAGACAGACCCACAGACACACACTCCTGTCCACTCCTCTGTGTGTACCTGGTGCCTTGGTGGCCTCCAAAACCCTTGTGTGGCAAAGCCAGTATCCAGCCCTGCAACACAGCGAGACCTCCTGCTCACCAGTGAGACCAGTCAGCCCCCGGGGCTGCCCCCAGCAAGGCTGGTGGGACCCAAGGTGGTTGTAAAGAAAATGGGGCTCGGGATGCCAAAGCAGCTCCTTTCCCTCCTGTCTGACCTGGAGGTCACTTCCAGCCTATGTCTGATGGTCAAAACGTGCTCCTGGTGTCACAGTCGGCATCCTTCAGAGATGAGCAACAGCCTCTCCCTCTTCCAGGGCCCCGTGTCCTTGCTCTGCCCCGTCGCCCCAGCCCCAGCTGCCTGGGGACGCTGCCGAAATCCTGAGCTGGGAGCCCACCCGAACAGTGTGGTGTGGGGTCCGCGTCATCTCCTTGGGGCTGAGTCACTCCCTCCCCTTAGAAACCCTCAAATTCTCACCTCGGCACAGCCAGGCACAAACCTTCAGCCTCGCCCTCCCACCACCATCACCACGGTGGCTTTTAAAACGTTAAAAACGTTATTTTTTTTTCTTTTTTAACTCCAAGAGGTTTGTCCCCCACCCTCTGACGGACACCGCACAGAGTCTCTCAGCTCTGTTCATGCAGGGGAGAGCGGCTTTCCCAGGATTCTTCTGCAGCTGCTACGCGGATGTCATCCGACAGACCGTTCATCTTCTATACACGTAAGAGAGGTGAGGCCGGCAGTGGCCCCGACATGCGCAGGCACACGCTGTACAGAGGAACGGGTTGCTAAAGTCTGCGAGAACTGTCCCGGGAGGTGTCCGGCCACGGTTCACGGGGACCCGCAGGCGTTGGGACAATTGTGCACGGTCTGCAGCGGCTCGCTCTGGGCACTCGAGGACTTTCCACCAGACATCCCCGCAGTCATTGCACCCCCTCCTCTTCCACGTACGTCGAGGGAAACCAGCCGACCTGTTGGGGAAGTGGAGAGAAGAGCTGGAGGCTGGGGAGCTGAAGTGACCTCCTATCCTGTCACTGGGACTATTCCCCTGTCACCATGTGCTGTTCCCCATGAGCATCTGTACAGTGATGGATGCGCCTGCAGCCTTTACCCTCATTTGGGACAAAGCTAACAACTCTACATTGCCTTGGACACATGGGTTGTCCACAGTGTATAAAGGATCAGGGTATGAGGAATCAGTCCCCAGTGCTACAAACTCCATGGGACACCAAGTCAAGCCATCAGCCTGCTGCTTGTCCCCAGGATGCTGAGCCTGTCACCTGTAGAGCTTCTCCTCCAGAAATCCCCTGGACGCAGGTTTAAGGAAGGGCAAATCCCAAAATCACCCAAGCTGGCCTGCCACCACATCACGTGTCCCTGTCGCACAGCACCGATTGGTGACACACCGGTGGCTCTGGTGAGATGACAGCCCACCCATGAGCCAGAAAAGAGCATGAGGGAGTGGGACGCATCCCCCTGCCCTGTGCTGTGCCAGCAGCAGGCTGTGTTCTAGCTGGGCAGGTTGAGAGCGGGGAGGAGCACGCGCTGCAGAAACGGGACAGGACGTTATCTGGATGCACTCACTCTTCCGTTGGTTTCCCCCTTCCACCAGCCCTGGTCCCCGCCGATCCTGCTGTAGATCTTCACCACGTCGCCCTCTCGCAGCGAGAGCTCCCGCATGTCCCGTGCCGCGAAGTTGTATCGTGCCACCGCCGTCCCTATGACCCGTGGGGTGAACACTGCGAGGGGACAAAGCAGAGGGAGTTGGGACCTGCCCCACCGCAAGGGACCGGCCGAAGCCTGGAGAAAGCTTGGTGAGGTTCAACCTGGGTTTTCCACCACGGCGCTGGCTCCCATCGCAACGCCACGACCCGGATCAGATGGGATGGTGGGGCTGGCTCATCCCAATTGCTCAGCCCCACATGGACTGGGATGGTCGGGGGTGAGCTGGATTCCTGCTGGGCTTTAAACAGCTCTGTGGGCTTGGGAAGACTCTCTTCTGATCAGGAGGGTCTAGGAAGGACTTGGTGGGGATGGTTGGGGTGAGGGGTGCTTTTGTGAGAAGGTTGCGAAAGAGAAGATTTCATAGGAATACACAGTCATTAGAGTGAAATCAGGGAAAATCCTGTTCCACCATCAACACCATGTCTGGCTGCTGCACAGCTCCCAGCACCTGATGGGACCATCTCATCAGAAGATTTCGCAAATCCACTTGTATTTAAACTACTTCAAAAAAATAAGTTATTGGGATTGGATTCTCCAAGAAACGCTGAGCAAAACCTGTATGTTTTGCTATGAGAAGGAACAAGCTGCAAACCCAGTACCCCCCTGCTCCTGTTCCTGCCAGGGGCCTTGGAAACTTGGTCTCCTAACAGCCCAAAATGTGCAAAAGCGCCCTGCAAACCCTAATGCTGACCAACACTTCGTGCCAAGCAGCTTGTCCTTTGGGACCGTTCTGGGACCGACCTCCGCCAGCACCGGCACGGCCCCGGCACCACGGATCTGCATCGCTTCAGGCAGGGGATGCTCGGGGAGGCAGAAGGGAAGCCCTGGGCACAGGGGAGCAATGGGGAGGGGGAAACGGCAGGAGCAGAGCTTGACTTCCCCACCCCAGTGGCTGGGCAGGGGGGAAGGAGGGCTGGAGAGCAACAATGGGAGGGATGGGACAGGGAGAGGAAGAAAAAAGTGCCAAAAAAAAGAAGGAAAAATGAAGAAAAAAATTTAAAACCCCCACCCTGAAGGGACGTTGTGTTTCGGTGAAGCCGCCCCTTTTGTCGCGGGAGTTTCGAGGACTAATTTCCATTTAAAAAAAAGCTCGCAAACCAAGGTTGAACTAAGTTTGAGGAGAAGCTTTGCCCAGGTTTTCAGCTCTCGAGATGGAAGGAGATGAGGATGGCGATGGAAGCGGTGCAGACACAACGTGCAATCACTGGAGGGCTCCTCCATCCTTGCCAGGATGGAGAATGGAGCGAGAATCGTGGCAGCTTTGCACTCTTTCATCAGGAGCTTGCTCAGAGCCCACTGCTGCACCAATTGTTTTCTACAACACTTTGTATGCAGCTAAAGGATCCCAAATTCCCAGAATTATGTCCTGATACCTTGAAAAGTGTTTTCCCAAACATGACACCAAGGAAAACACGTGTGACTTTGCCAATGATTTTCGCTATCCAGCCCCAGCAAAATATAAAAGGTAAAAGCTTAAATGGGAAGAAATAAACTGGCACAATTTTGCTCTGATCCCTGCCAAACAGGGAGGAAGACACCAATCTGTAATGCATTTAATCAATGGGGTTCAAAGGCCGGAGCACCACTGCTGTCTCTGCAGGGACTCGGAGCCCCAAAACACATTTGACAGCACAAGTTCCACCCCCAGCCTCCCCACCAAGGGGCTCCTGAGCAGCCACAGATGCCAGAGCTCAAAAACTGCCAGACATCGAAATGTTCTCCTTGTACAGCAAGGAGAAATGGTCTGGAAGACGGTGTGATGCCAATGGTCGTCCGGTGAAACACACGGGATAAGCAGGTTGAGCTTGAAGTACATCATGAGATCCCAATGCACTAGATTCACTTTTGTTGTTGTTAATTTTAGCCCCTTTTCTCAAATAGCAACAACTCCATCTCCTCCCTGCCTTGATTTTGGGGAGGTGTGGGGGGAGCACATTTTGCTTCCAGCCAAGCCTCAGTTAATTAACTTATTTCCAGGCTGTGCCCCAGGGCAACACTGGGGAGCCCCTCAAATGCCTGGGGGTGATGAGGGGACAGCGGGGACCCCGCAGGTCCCGCCAGCGATGGCTTTCAAGCTGGGGATGCTGCAGGTGTCTCCGGCGGGGAGAGGCACCGGTACCTGACCAGAAGGGACTGGAGGAGTTCTGAGAAGAAAAGTTGAGGCCCTGAGGACTGAGAAAAGAAAAGTTGTAGGAAGCGCAGGAGGCTGCAAAGAGGTTAGAGAGAAACAGAAAGAGGCAGAACACGCATTAAAAAGGAAATTAAAAAAATATGTATTATAATGCACAATGCTTTAAAAGCCGACGGAGAAATACAGGGCGAGGCATGCAGAAGGGCTTGCACAGGGACGCGGAGCTGGGACAGCTGGTGGCAGGTCTGGCCCCATACGGGCAGCATGGGGGCTCAAAAATCATCCTAGGGTTGTATTTTATGCAAAAGAATATTTAGCTTTCAAAAACTATCTTCCTTTGGTTTTTTTAAAATAGACCATCGAAAACGTTTTTTGAAAACGCACACATTCCTCACAAAGTCGTTATTTCTGCAGTCAGGCTTTTAGACAAAACAGAACATTTCACGCTAATGCACACTTTGCTTTCTATTTGGTTTTTTTTCCTCCCCCCTCCATTTTTTTTTTAATTCAAGCACAGACTTACCATTTCTCCCATCACCTCCATTAAAGGAGTCCCACTGGGATCCAAACCATCACAAGTCACACTGGAACTGGATCCATTAAAACACACGCGCAAAAACTCACGGGGGCAGGTAAGACACGATACATCCCGCTAACAGCATCACATCTCCTCTGACAGCCTCAGCTCCTCCCGGCAGGACCAGGGGGTGGCAAATCATCCCCAGCACAGGGTGCAGAACCAGAGGAGGGAAAACAGCTTCCACCAGCTAAAGCTCTCCCTGGGAAGCTGCACCCGAGCTTGCAGGAGCAGCCCCAGCTCGGTTGGACTTCCCCGACTGCTGCCACCTCCTATGAGACCCGTCCTCAAAACGCCACCAGCCAAACAGAAGACTTCTTTGTAAACTTGGGGGTGCAAGCCCTAAAGCAAAGCTATAAATCCCTTTGCCAGACGATGCTCCTACACCTTGCTGAAAGGATGGGATTTCCCAGCGCAAGTTTAACGGCGCCTGCTCGCGCGGCTGAGCTGGGTTTTACCTGGGGAGCGGGTGAAGGTCCTGGAGGTAGAGCGCTCCCGGGATTTATAGGGGTATTTCAGCGTCGTGTCCAGCTGCTTGAAGCTCTCCTTCAGCGAGTGGCTCTGGTAGTACTCCACCAGCTCCTGGGAAGGACGGAGAGGAACCAGTTGTCTCCACCATCCTCTGCGGGACTTGCAGGGGCGGTGCAGACGCTTGAAGGGGCTGCACAAACCTACCAGCAAGCTTTCGAACTTCTTGGCTTCCGTGATGTGAATCCAGTTGTCCTTCTCCACCACCTTGATGTGCTTCACCTCCTCGTTGAACCTGCAAACGGTAGCAAAGGCACTCAAAGAAACGCAGCTGTGCGCTCCAGCCCTATCTCACCTTCCACACCGAGCAACTCTAAATTACTAAATTATTACTCACTTAATACTGATGGCAAAGCGCTCGGCCTCAGCCGGCCGCTCCCGGATCAGGTAGGTGCCACTGACGTGAGACTTGAGCAGGTTGTCCGTCTGCTGCCGCTCCATGTTCCCTGCGAACCTGAGCCCCAGCGTTAACGAATTAATTTAATTAAGTAAAAAATAATGCATATCTTTAAAATGGTCATGTTTTTGACAAAAAGACACTTTTTTTTTTAAAGGTGTGAAGGCTGAGAAAGCAAGTAGAGAAACAGGTCTCACCCAAAATTTCAGGAGCAAAAAGGAAAGTGCCCCGAGATGGACAAGAAGTTGCTTGGGCACTGAACAATGAGGGTGAGTGATGCAGGGTGCAACCTCTTTAAAGTATTACACCTACAAAATCCCACTAATTGGGAATGGATCCCTAGGTAAATGAGGAGTGGGGATAATTTAGCCTCGTGGATTTGCAGACGTGGAGCTGGAGGGAAAGGAGCAGGAGAGAAGCCAAGTGCGGCCTCTCCTTCCAAGGCAGGAATTGCTTCCTTCCTCCCAAAATGGTTTCCTGGGCACCGAAAATGCAAAGAAAAACCAGTATCTCTTCTTGTGCCTCTGACCCTCTCCACCGGTGAAGAAATCCCCACTGATGCTGCACCAGATTTCGCCCCCAAATGCCACCGCAGCAGCTGCCCCATGGCCATAAGGGAGGAGAGATGCAAACCACTGCTACCCTGCCTTCACCATTCATTATTAGAGTGGATTCCTGACAAAGTAACAATTAAAAGGCAAGGGTCAATATATCTTTATGGCCAGAGGAAGTCATGTCCAGCCCCGGGGCACTCACCATGGGTATGCTGTGTAGTCTATCTCCCGCGAGGGCGGGCGGCTGTTGGGAGGCTGCAAAGAGAACGTTGCTCATTAGTGACGAGCCAGTGTCTCATCAGGCTATGGATCACATATGAGATGCTCCTCTCCACAGGAGGGTTTTTGGCTGCCAAACTGTTTCTGAATTATTGGTTTCGGCGGCGGAGGGCAGTGTTGTAGCTGAGCATTTCTCTCTCAGCCTCCCCGCCGTGATGAGCATGCTGTGTTTTTTCATTTACCTGAGCGTTTCTTAATTGGGAAGCAGCTGACAGCATTACAAAACACAGTAAAAGAAATATAAATAAAGTGCAGTTTTCCTGTACTGTGACTGATCTCAAGCACTCTGTTCCTCTCCCTGCAGAGGAGGGATGGAGTCCGGACCTGGTCACACCAACCCCAACCTTGGGAATGGGGTTGAGACCAACCTGACCACACATTTGCAACCATGGGATGATGGATACACAGTAAAAGGCCTCATTCGAGGTCCAGGGCCTTACTGGAAGGACCATGGTCTCAAGCAATGGGCTGAGCAGAGCAACAGGCATTGCCGGAGCAGCATCACCTCCCGTGACAGCCCCCAGCGCCCGTCCCCATGCTCCATCTCCCCCTCGGCACTCACCCTCGCATCCACGGGACAGGGCTTTACCGATGAGCTGGGGAAATAACCCGACTTCTTCGTCTGCAGCAGCCGCCCCTGCAGAGCCAGGCTGGGTATCAGATTGGGATGTGCAGAGGGGAGCAATGTTTCAGTGTGCAGGGATGGGGACAGGATCCAAACCGCCTTGTAGCTCCCCCAGCTCCAAACCCCCGGGAAAACCCACAAGTAAAAGGGATGATGTGGAAATCACTGGTTGAAAACTGCCCGGGAATTTCCCAAGGGGAATCGCTCTCACCTCCCACCATGGCGAGTCGGGGTCCCCCCTCAGCAGCTCGATCACATCCCCAATTTGAAACGTCAGCACCGGTTTCCCGGGGGGAGCTGGGTTTCCGTGGTAATTCTGAACTGCTACCATTTTAGGACCTGGGAGAGAAACACAACAGTTTCATCACTTAGTCCCTGGTTAAGAAAAAACGCCCCTCCTGAAGCCTGATTTTCCTTATCCCGTGAACCACAAATCTTAAGCACCAGCAGGCAGGGTCTGGGGCAGAAAGCATTAAAGCAGAAAGGAACAGTGTTCACAGCAAACAGCCTTGGCTGCCGCAGTTGTATGGATGATTGAGTTCCCCGAGCAAAAACAAACCCATGAAGGACTGAGCCAAGCTGGAGCTTGGCCTCCCAACCCTGCACTTGGACTTGAACCCCACCGTGGCAGAGCGGCTCCCGTTAGGCGATGCCCGGCTGGCACCAAACCCCACCAGGGTCAGCGGTGACATCCACGATTGCAAAACACACCAGCAAATGCTCAGCTTGCACGGAATTTCAGCCGGACCTGGGACCCAAACGCCCCTGAAGCTCACAGCGAAAGTCCACTTGTCTCGCCAACAACTGTACATTAAACAAGCTTCCCCAACTGCACTAAAACCACAGTGTTTATCTTCAAAATGCTTCCCCACCTCTGCCTCTCCCCACCCAGTAAGAGCACTCTGGGCTTGCTGCTCTTTTTATAAACCTCCAATTTGATTCAGGTTTCTTTTTGCCAGACTTGGCTTTCCCTTCATCAGACAAAGTGCAAAAACAAGTTGTTCCTTCTCCTTCAAGCCAGAGTACGGGCAGGGCAGGCCCAGCGCTCTGTCTAGGCTAGTTTTAAACAAAGGAAAATACAAAAATATTGCGGTAACCATCACAACTAAGAGCCCCATCAGAGCGCAGTGCCTGGAGCGGCGGATCCCTGCAGCACAGCGGACAAGCGCTGGCAGGAGGACGCTCGCCATCAGCAACAAGTCTCCCTCCCAGGACATGTTTGGTCTGGCTTTGAAGGATGATCTGGCACAAGGACGTTTGCCAGGCTCTCCTCGGTCACCGGTGTGACGTGCAGAAGCTTTACACACGTGGCAGAGCCGGTCCATGACACGAGTGCACCCAGAGAAATGACAAAGTGCTGGTGGCCGCAGTGGGCAAGGGCTGAGCCCAGGGAGGAGCTGCAGGAGACCCGACCTGCGCCTTTGGGAGCAGGGACAGGAGAGACCTCAGTGCCCCATCACAGCACAGGACCCTTCTGCAGCTGCTAATGCCCCTCTCTGGTTTTGGAAGGAGTTTCTCCCCTCCATGTGCTCAGCACTAGGGACCACCCACAGCCACAATCGAGATGTTGTCTCTATTTGCCCTCCTGCAATGCAGTAATGCCCTTACCAGGTCCAGCACCCAGTGAATCCTGCAAAGAGAGAGGAAAAAGTCTCCGTGAGGACATGGGAATCTCAGCTCTTCCCGTGAGCACCTGCCTGAAGCCACTGGGATGTGAAACCCCCTCCCGAAACCCCTCTGGTACCTCCCAGCCCATAGTGCTCACCCCAGCTGGGTCTGGCACCTCCTGAGAGCTGTGGTGCTGCACCAACCAGGCCAGTTTTAGGCTGGAAAAGAGGCCATTGGTCTCCAACCCTGTCCCCCAGGTTACTGGGACCCCCCCAAGGCCATTGCTGGCTCTTCCCAGGAGCTGCCCGCACTCTGACTAGACAAGGATACAGGGAAAAAGGGCCAGCAAACAACGTACCTGGTCTGCTGAGGAACCTGCAATGGAAACGGTGAAATAAGTGGTTAATTTATCAGGCAACAAACCCCACTTTCTGTTTTGCTTGATGCTGTATCAATAAACCAGCATCAGTGTTTGAACTTGGAGGAAGCACAAAGCAGAGCCCGGGGTCTGCCCTGTACCGGCTGGGCGAGACCCAGAGCAGCACTGGGGCTGGACACGGACATTTTCTCACTTGTTTCTTCCTCCCTCCTGGCTCCTCACCCAAACCAGCCCGGAGCCACCCTGTGACAGTCCCTGCACCGAGCAGGGCCCGGGCTCTGAACAGGGTGAGCAGAGCTCAGTCACAGGTTTGCCTAATTTAGACCAAGGACACTAATTTTTGCCATACTGTGAGGCATTTGGGGTCTGGAGATGAGATGTCTCCTCATTGCCAATACGATCTCTGGAGCAGACCCTCCTGCTTTCACTAACCAACATCTGCTGATGAAGAGCTCAGCATCTGTCCTAAATGCCACTACCCCCAAGAACCAGGGCTGGGGGCACCCACCTGGTACCCTGATCCGCTGCGATCCTCTGACATACACAGGATTCAGCAATTTGTTCTGGGGGTTTTGGTTGGTTGTTTTGCTTTTTAAGCCACCAGCCACTGTGAATTCCAGCCCTGGGAGGTGGGTGGGAGCATACTTAAGGTTTCGTTATGCATAAACATTAGCGCTTTATAGAGTGAATCTTTCAGATCGTTCACATGCATTCACCTCCTTGGCACGAGCTGCTGCTGATGTGAAATAACTCACCAATCTTGCAGGGAGGAATGATCTCCAAGCACTCCTTATGAGCACCTGCTCCACATTTGGGGCAAAGATAGCCCTGGTAGAAGGTTCCTCTGTGCAAAAAAAGAAGTCAGAAAGTCCTAATTCAGCCCCAACTTTGAGATTTTCTTTCCATGTTTTAATGCAGATGCAGAAGAGCTGGATGGATGTTGCTCACCTTAGGAACATCCTGCAGGCTTTGCAGTTGGTCGTCTTTTCAAATGTGTACATCTGAAAGTTATGGTGATTTGCATTGGCTTTCTCTGGCTTTATGTTGGACCTAAGGGAAAGGACCTGGCGGTTATTAACCCGTCCCTGCACGTCACACTGCTGCTCCTGTGACCTGTCACAGCAGCTGCTGTTTGCATTTCAGTTAAAGTTTGGAAACTACATGGACAGATCAGAAATCAAACGTGAAAGCAGAGTCAAGGCTTGACTGTGCAGAGAGGATTCTGCCCAACAACCTTCCCCTGGGACAACATTCATGGATTTGGCCCGTAATCCCACAACATCTTCCTCCCACCCCAGCTCAGTGCTTCGTGCACAGCCGGACACCACGGCAAGGCGTCATTTCAGAGACACACCACCCACCCCTTGGTGCAGATTTCACACTGGACCCAAACTCCCTTTGCATAAGGACCAACAAGCCCAGCCGAGCTGCCCCATCATGGGTTTTGCTATTGCAGCTGGTTTCCAGTGACCCACTGGTCCAAGACACTGTCCTCCCATGCTTGGCAACTGCACAGCAGGGACAGAGCAGCCACTCATGCTCACATTGCCATTTCAAACTGCTCCATCCACTTCCTCTTCATCTCCTCCGTCTTGCAGAAGAACTGGAAGCCCTGTTTTCCCTGGAGATGGATGAGGTAGAAGCCATACGACCACTGCAAGAGAAAACAGAAGAGCTGATGGCACCGTGGTGCTCCCAATGCCCGAGCAGCAAAACACACCACGCTTTTATTCAGGCATCTTGATCCCCGCTCTCAGTGCCTGTCCCCGTCCCTTCTGCTGAACCTTTGCAAAGGTAACAGCAGGGAAGGAGGATGAAGAGCTCCATGTTTCTCTAAAACATCACAGCTAATGATGCCTGAATCAGCTGGGCACCGTGCACTAGGGCCAAATAGGATTTTATGGTGGCAGATGAGAGAACCCAGATTTTTCTGCTCCAACAGCTCCTCCCCAGCCATTATATCTCTCCCTGACAACAAATGACAGCCCAGGAGGAACATCTGACCTGCCCAGTGCACATATGCTCTGCCCGTCTCATTACAACACCGCACAGAAAAACACGAGAGAAAATTGGATGCTTTGCTTACCATTTTTCCATGAGACTAGAAAGCATAGGAGAGCAAAGTGGAAACATATTTCATTAAAACACAAAGCCAGCAGCATTTCTTCAGCACCCAAGTGGCAAATTTGGTTGTTCTCACCCAAATGTCACTTATCCCATCTGCACAAGACCTCTTCCCATTGCACGTAAGTGGATTAAGCTAACGGGTCTCTGTTAAACTGACAGCTGGGAGGTTTTCCTTCATGGTTGCACGCTAAGCTCCAAACCATTGGCAAAATGATGCGCCTTCAGTGGCAACCATGCTCCGAGCATCGATTTTGGCAAGTGGGTTGGCAACACTCACGTTGTCTTTCCAGGCTCCTCCACATCATGACTCGTGGGAGCAAAAGCATCGATGGACCTTCCCTCTCTCCCTCCTCTCCACCCCGGCTGACGTTTGCTCCTGGCCGGACCCTTGGCTGCTGATGGGCCAGAAATCCGGGAGCAGCTTCCTCTGTCCTAACTCCAACCAGCCCAGCCTCTGCAGGGCTGTTTCACAAGGACGGAGGTCAAGGATCAAGCCAAGCCCCACATTAACAAACATTTCCCAATGCTCTGTAAGGCTGCCCTGAAAGCTGAGCATTTATTTTCCAGCTTTTTTCGCAAGCTCTGTT
This sequence comes from Patagioenas fasciata, assembly GCF_037038585.1. Lineage (NCBI taxonomy): Eukaryota > Metazoa > Chordata > Aves > Columbiformes > Columbidae > Patagioenas > Patagioenas fasciata. The sequence goes on from NC_092539.1 coordinate 8,564,554, forward strand.
TCTATTTTAAAAGGCTAATGGGAACATACTACCCAAGGACTGGTCCAAACAGCTCCAAAATGCTCTCCAGCAGAGCCAAGCCCCTGGTCCACCCACCTTCTTGATGTCCTTGTTATTCATAGGGTCGTCAGTCATCTTGTGGAAGAGCAGCTCGATAATTTCTTTCAGCTCATAATTGTATCCTTTCCTTTTGCAGACGATCACCACTTTATCGAATAAAAATAAATACCTGCCCAAAGCAAGCATATAAACAAGCAATCCCGTAAAACATCTCATTAAATTCCCCACTCAAGAGGAAGTATTTGTGAAGCTCTGCGGAGTTCCGTGCTCCGAATGTGCTGTGATTTCACACTGATGGTGTGAAACTCACATGATGTGCGCTGTCAGTGCAACTCTAAGCAACAATCGAATAAAAGAGTACAAGGGGAATTGCTAAATAAAAGCATGTTTAATTTGGGAAAACTCCCGAGCGCCGTCGCTCACTCACCTGTCCTGCTTGGTGTGGTTGACGATGGAGCGGACCTTCAGCTCGCCGTCGATCTTCGGCCTCCCAAACTCCTCCAGCTTCACTTGCTGCAGAAAGCAAAGCAGGGCTGAGATCTGCAGCCAGGACTGGGGCGATGCTTTGGAGAGGTGGAAACACAAACCATCCCAGATCCCCCCAGCCCTGCCACCAGCTGTAGAAGCTCCTGGGAACAGCATCGTCCTCACCAGGGGATGCATTCTGGCATCAGGAACGGGACCAAGGCAGATCCATGGAGCTCCAGCACCAGCATGCCAGGGGTCAAAGCATTTTTGCAAGATATGCGATCCAGAAAGCAACCCCCACCCCCCTAAATAATCTGTATTTCCAGGAGTTTCTGCAAAACCAGAACCATGGCTCTTGTAGCTTTGGTTCCCATTCTGAACCAAGACTGGAGATTTTGGGGAGGCTGGAACCCAACCCAAAAGTTTGTTTAGTTCATCTTTCAGCTCAAAAGCCCTTGCAAACATTGCTCAGTGCAGCACAGCTGCCAAGCCACAGGAATCAGTCCCCTTGCACGGTTCTTACAGGAAAAATAATACCGTGTAGCATCACTGCTGACCAGGAAAATAAACGTTTCCCACAGCTGTGTGTATAGTCCGGATTTATTTCCTTGCCGTGCCATGTGGGTTCTGTATACATAACACCAATCACTCCGCAACGTCCCGCCCGGTGCGAGGAAAGGAAACACGGAGCAGAATGTGCGTGGGATTGATCCGCAGACAGGAGTGACTGCTTTGCTAACACCCCATCTCCCACATGTCAGAATTGCTCTCTGGCTGCTGCTAGGAGGAGAACTGCCTGCCTCATGCCCCCCTTTACATTCTTGTTTTTATGGAGCACGATGTCTGGCTGTTCACACTGATCAGGATTATCACGGCTGCTTCAATCAAAACCCGTGAGCCGCAACGGCCCGTATCCCACCAGAGAATTTTTGCAGGTTTCCTCTTAAAAATTAAGAAGTTTGTCTCCATCTGTTAAATAACCATCAATTAGAAGTTCATTGTTTTCAAATGAAGTCAAAGCTTAAAGCCCCCAAACCCAGCGCTCAACTCGATCACCCCTTTTGAAGCATCTCAGGTGTCAGCCCCCAAATTGCATTACCCTGGCGGAAAGCGTGACCGCGGAGCAGCTGCGCCCGCAGCTGACCGGCCCTCCCACCCCCGGCAAAGCTGGGAAAAACCTCGTTAGCTTGAAGCTCTGCCACCCAGTATTAAATTAATGGGTTAAAGTGAGTGATGGGTTGGACGGGTTGGGTTGATGCACATTAATGACCAAGGGTTTGCTATCTCTGGAGTTTGGAGGATGAGATTCCCCTTAAAGTATCTGCTTGAGATTTTGGGGATTAGGTGCATATTACATGTGCCCTTCTCCTCCAAATGGGCATCATTACATTTTCAGTTAATCTCTGTCCACTTAACAGCAAAAGAAAACCCAATTTTAAATAGCAGACGGATAGCTGATTTGGGGAATTCTTGCCCCCTCCCGCATGAATAACATGAGAAAAAATTAGATAAACATTTTCAGTGTAACAACACCAGGAGAAGTCACCCTCCATTCACAGTCAAATCAGTTTTGTAATGTAGCAACCACATCTAGAGCATCAGCAAAAACATCATCAATGATGAGGGAGTGTCTGAACACACAGGGACCTTTCTTGGGTAATTGCACAGAAAAAGCAAACGTTAATAATACTCAAATTAAAGTTGGGAGCAAGAGGATCTTCCAGCTTACCAGATTTTCTATAGAGCTCTGAAATTCACTTATTTTCTTTAAAGTCTCTTTGTCCCTCTTCACTTCATTTATGTACATGGCCAAGTCCTTAAAAGAAAAGTGAATATTGGTTTTTATTTTCCAAATGAAGCCTTCCCAAAGCAGCAAACACACGACCCCAGTTCCCCAAAGCCAAACTCTCTTTCCTGAGGAGTCAGACCAGGACTCGAGCAGCAGCCCGGGCACCGTGAGCGCAGGGTTTGTGTTTGCAGTGCTGAACACAGCAGGCTCTGCAATTTTTATCGTTTCCCAGAAGAGGGCAATGCGTGAATCCAGTGCAGCACGGCAAACCCGACCCTTGGCTTTTACCTGGTGAGAGCTTGGGCGAGCAGCCAGGCATCCCCTGCCCCGGCAGCATCCTTCCCCCAGCTTTCATCACTGTAATTCCCTTCATCCCCATGATACAAAAGCTGCGAGCCAGTCTCTGCTGTCAAATCATCCACATCTGTGAAATAACTGTTCTGGACACCCGGCTGCACGTTGGCTGTGAACAGCACTTGACCTGGCTCTGCCCCGGTTGCTTCCAGCTCGGGGTCACAAGCACTAGGATGCTCCTGCTGCATCCTTCCCGAGAGCATCTCCAGGACCCCTGGGCCTCCAGCATCTCCCACACAAAGGCTGTGTTGTAAAATACGGAGATACTCCATGGAGCTTGTTCTGCCCTGAAAAATTCCTCACTTACCCAAATTTTGACCCATCAAAGAACCTTATCCCTTCCACTAAAACAACTTCTTACACCCTTCAGAGTGCATTTTCTGTGCCTGTTTGCTTCTTATCTGTTCCCTGCCTCCTTGTCCTCAACAACCGCTCTTGTCAACTTGGATTAAATCTGACCACGGGATTTTTTAAGACATCCCCTCTAGGTCAGACCTTCCTCAGCTTCCCAACACAAGAAGGGTTAATCGCAGATGATAATCACAAATCTACATGACAATACTTATAACATCACAAAACACCCCACCGGGACAGCGGCAGGGATGGTTATGGAGAATGACAAAACCAAACGCCTTATGAAGTGGCATCTCCCATCAATGCTTGAGCTTTTCCTCCCTCCTCCTGACGAAACCATCTCCTATACAAAGGCAAAACACAATCCCAGGATCGACCGTGACTTGAAAGAGCGGCAGCAGCATGCAAACTGGGGCCGTGGGATTTAACTGGGAACTTGCTTCACCCCCCATCATAACTCGGGTGTTTGGTTCTGCGCACTCAGCAGGACGATTGGTACCTGCACCAAATACCCCTGTGTGCAACTCTTCGGTACAAATCCTGCTTTGTGCACACAACTATCCGTGCAAAACAAAGGGGAGGTGAATTGCTTTGGGAAATGTAGCTCAGGCTATAGAAATTCATCCCCCAGACGGCAGCAATGTCTGTCGCCCCCCAGCACAGCAGACAGAAAGGCTGGACTCGCAATGGAGAACATTGCTTGTAAGTTAAGCCTTGGTTTACAGATCAATTAAAACCAAACCACACGGCTTCCTCTGTCGCTGCCCGGCGTGGTCTGAACTGCACCTGCGCTCTGCTGGTGATGGAGCAGAGAAACCTCGTTGATGGCTATCGGCATCTTCTTGCAAAAAATGTTGAGTCTGCAGTGGAGTTGGAGCCTATATACATTTATTTATTAGCAGTGGTATTGGTGAGTGCTACATTATGAGGCCATAAGCAGGGTTTAATGACTGTCCCCATGTTTATTGCTCATTTGAAGCCATGGCCACGTGTTGTGCAGCAGCGGGCTGCAAACGCAACGTCCTTCAAACAACCTTAATTTCAAAGCGACCTACATATCAGCGCTGGATTCCCGGGCTTGCAGGGATAACGGCTGCAAAGGTCACACAACTTATGTAATTGCTGGGAAATGTGGCGTCGTTACAAAAGCTGCGGCTCAGAGGTAGAAAACAAAGTGACCAGAGAAAACAGGACTGAACATGGGATGAATCCTCCAGTGCTCTCCAGAGAGAAAACCTGGAGTTAATGATCCCACAGGGTGAGCGTGTGAGGATGTATCCAAGCCAGAAAACATTTGGATGGTTTTATTTCTTGCTGCTGAGACCTTGGGGGTTTCGGCTGAAAGCTCAAAAAAAACTTGAAACAAAGCAAAATTTTGACACCAGAAGTCTTCATTTGTGGAAAGAGCATTTTCTCCTTAACAAATTAAAGATAATTGGATAAAAGGATTCCCAACCAGCGCCTGGCTAACACAGCACGCAGGCACTGCTCCCATTTCTGCAACGCTCCCCGACTTCCTGATACGGCTGGAGCTCCTCCAGATCCCTCCTAGCAAAACCAAGAGCCAAATCTGGCACAGCCTCTTCACACACAATCGTAATTAGCGAAAAGTCATAACTTGTCAACAAACACCGGCTTCCTCAGCTGCTTAAGGAGGGAGATAACAGCGATGCCTACAGATCTGCTGCGAAGCAATCGCATCGAATGGCAATCAATACACACTCGTGTGTCCTAAAGGAGGAGACGCTGCCTTCCCTCGGGCTCTTGGGTGGTTTTGCTATTGAGGTTTTTGTTTTACAGAAGCCGGGGGGTCCCACACGCTGTTGCACCCCGAGTCCAGCGCAGCCCGTACCTGCATCGCCTCCAGAGCCTCCTTCAGCTGCTGCTTCTCTGGTCGATCTGATGAATGGCTCAGCAGCTCCTGAAACACAGCAAAAATAAGAATAAAGAGGTTGGGTGTGATAGGAAAGCTCCCCACACTCTGCCTGCACCAGGCACCGGGCAGTGATATCGGGACGGGCAACCGCGGCTGCAGCCATAGGAAGGGGAACACGTCAAGCGGCTGGTGCTCGAGAGGGTCTGTTACATGGAGTTGACGGGAGGAATTTCACACACAATCAGATTATATGCAAGCTTATTTTATATTCATTAACTGCCTCTTGTGGCTAACAAGTGCAGAATTACCCTAGGTCACCGTACTTTAAGAGACAGCACAAATATTATGTCGTGTTAAGTATCTCTAGTAATTATTTCATTTGAAGGGGAATAAAAAAAACCCCAACCCTCAGCCTGCATTTGGCAATGATTCACTCTCTACTGTAACAGCTCAAAGATGCCACAGCGCGGATGGTAGCTGGAGAGAAGTGCCAATGCTGAAACACTTACTTTTAACAGGAGATGATATTTCAAAACTCTTTGCATTGGAACCACCAGCAGGTCTTGCAATTTGAACTTCCCATCCTGAACCTTCAGCGTGCACTCCTGTTGAGGGAATCAACACATCAGGGGTGAAGCAGCTGGGGGAAAACAACTGTTCTCCCCCAGAAAAAGCTTCCAAAGTCCTGTGACTGTTATGTTTTGCTTCTGCAAACCCAGCTCTGATGACAAACGGCTCGTGGCCCCTGCACACACCCAGTCAGTGCCAGGGCAGAGGTTATCGAGGAATAAAACACAGGGGCTGGACCCTAAAATACAGGCATTCTCATGCAACTGAGCTCCTCCAGCTTAATGAGATCCTGCTCAATTAGGGGAGAGCCCACGAACGCTCTCAGACCTCGGGAAATGTCAAATGAAACGCATTAGCTTAACTCACCTCCTGGATGGTTTGAACTAATGCGTTTTATTTGCGAGGGGCCGGGAGCGAGCACGCAGGCAGCTGCTGGGGCTCTGCTGATAAGCATGAAGTCATTAAGATGAGCTAATGCGATCGCAGGAACTTCTGCGGCTGTTACCTTCGCCCAGACCCGTTTCAAATCACGATGGCTTGATGCCAAACCCAGGGAACAGGTTTTAAAAAATTATGAAATGCAGTTTTATCCCTGAATTGGGTTGCTACTTTTGCAGGGGAAATCAAAGAGCGTTTGCAAACAAACGAGGTAACGTGTAGCGACAGCCCAGCAAATTCAGATTAGCATCAAGACCGAAGCAGGAATTAAAGCTGGGTAAAAACATCAGCTCAAACAATGCATCCCTTCTGGGGCTCCTTTGATTTACTTAATATCTGGATCAGCCCCTATTTAACACTAAGCCTTTACACCGGGGAAGGAGGATGGGGGAGTAATCGGGTATTCGCCTGGGGACCTGGGTTCGCATCTGATGGTCCCTGATGCTACGTGTGACCTCGGAAAGTCACACAGCTCCCGGCTTGGGATGCTTGGTGCCTTCCTTGAGTCCAAGAGGAATTACTCCACAGCCAGTCGCACCCAAATAAAGTCACCTGGCTTGTGTTATCTTGGAGGAGGGAGGGACAGACATGAAGGGGCAAAGCAGGGGATCAGGACAAGACAACCCCCAGCTTTGCTCCCTCTCTGAGCAGTCCAAACTCCCCCCCACATCCCACGCTAAACCAAACATTCCCAACACACCTTCTGCTCCACCGAGTCCTCCCAAAACCCGTAATGAGGCCGGTGGGCAGCCCTCGGCCCCGATGCCCCCACCCGCTCACCTCCACCTTCTGCCTGACGTCCTCCCGGTTGGCGAGGAGGTGGTTGAGCGTGTTCTGGGCGTACTCCATGTGGCTGCAGTACTTGCCGTAAATCAGCAGCCTGCGGAGGGGGAAATCACAAATTTAATCGGAAACACTTGCTGGCAGTTATAACCTGTTACATGTAAAAGATATATATACTTATACACAGTGAAAGGACAAGGCAAACAGCTATTCCCCCATATAACTGCTTAGTAAAGTATTAACACTCTTTTACAGCGTGGCTTTTTAACATTTAAATCTTTTGAAGTTTCCAGAGCTCACGACGAGTAGAAGGGGCCGAGTGGCCACAGGAGCCGGTTTTGGGAGGTACGATGGCTCATCACCCCACTCCTCATCTATTGATCCACTGCTTCCCAAGAGCAAAAGCAGAGCAGGGATGCACTTCAAGATCCAACGACAATAAAAACCCATTTCCTGGGAGCGCTTCCCAATGCAGCTCGCTCAAGCCCCTGTATTCATCTCCCAAAAAGTCTTCGTTTTCTGAGTCACAGCTGCTCACAGCCCAAAAAAATCATTGCCACCACCAGATCTGATGTGTGCCCCTCTCTCTAAGGGTGTCTGGATATTTCACCAAGCAAGGAAAAGGTGAGAAACTCCTGATTCTCAGAACGTGCCCAGAATGGATGTGGGTGATGATAATTCGCACTTTATCAGAGAATGAGATGCTTCAAATCCCCTTAAAACATAAGAATACATTTTAGAAAGCTCATTGCTCCTTGCAGGATGAGCCATGGGAACCTAGAGGTCAAGAGACTGGGTAATTTCAGGAAAGAAAGTTGTCACAGCCTTTGGAAACGCAGTGAAGCTCTGTATGGACACCCTATGCTATAAATTAAAACACCTGACAAGACCAGAGCAGTTTTGCTGCAGATTCCCCCTTTTTCCTCCACTTTGCTCATTAATCCTGCATGACAGGGTGGGGATTTCCCCCCCTTCCTTGCCGTTGACTGCGTTGCTGCTGATAAGACACATATTCCATCACACGCTGCAACTCATCCATTATTTTGGGGCCTCGTCTCTCGATGGAGATGATGTGGGAGCACCTGACCTGGTGTTGCTCCATAAACGTGGGACTCTCAGACTCCGGTGGGGAATTGAATAGAGAGATTTATGGGAGCCGCAGTCCCCAGCAAAGCAGCAGCAAATACAGATTATTCTTCCGCCTTTTCCCCTTGACAGCTTTGGAACATGCACAATAATATCTACCTTGCCAGCACTTGGAGAGTTTCAAAGAGGCTTCAGGAGCATAAATTCAAACTGTGGCTTTCAGAGAAGGAGATTTACAAACTATTTCCTTACACGCACACACACACACACAAAATCTGCAAAGCAAAGGAGCAATACATCATTTTGCTGGGATGTCTCCGAGGATGCGTTGGGAAGCAAGAGTTATTTGTCACGGACATATTTGATGCAGGAAGGTCTGATATACAGGGACCAAGCAGGGGCTCTGGAGCTCCACGTTGCCTTTTTGCTGGGACGACACTGTCTCTCACTTTCTCCTCCTGCACCCCTATTTCCTTGCTGCAAAACGTGGTATCATCTTTAGCACCGTAGGGCAGGATCCTGACTGTTTAATCAGGTTGCTCCAAGCTCTTCATCTCCAAGAGACCAGTTTCAGGGTCTTTCCCAAGCCAGAATTCCCTGCAAGCAGCAGAATGCAGCTCTGGAGCCACCTCGCAGCCGGTGCTCTGAACAGAAGCAAACATTCATTTAAAGGCTGTTTGCCCCAAAAATGAGCCTTGTGCTCCTGCACAGCCACACGGATCAACGAGGGGAGCAACGTCACCTCCATACTCGTGCCCGTGTCCCAGCCCTGTGTGCACAGCTCTGTCCCAAAAGCAGAGGCAGCAGCGGCTCGGCTCAGGATCGCTGCCCGGGGACAGGACCGATGTGCACAGAGCCCAGCCAGGAATCAGGAGATCAAAATCACCTGCACGAGTTTTATGAGTGTTTTTAAATTATTTGCATTCTTCTGTCGAAACTTTTTTAAAAAGAAATTAATCCAGGAAACATTCCCTTTCTAAAAAAAAGAGGTGCTACGAATGATGGAATATCTGACCTTACGGTGTATTATTAATGCAGATGGTATTTCTGGAGTTATTGACTTCTGTATGGCATTTCTGTGTCTAGACACTGGTTTAATCACAGTGAAATAACACCCTGGCACAATTCCACAATGAATCAGGCCTTTGATTAGTGCTAGGGATATTAAAGGCTTTTATTAACCTTATCTTTGTATTCTGGGGTACTCCTGCTTGCAGCTGCCAAAACACAGGATCTATGATGCCTGCAAAAGCAACTTTTACATTTATTCATCATGCAATAGGTGTGGGATGAGCACAGCACCAAATATGTGATTTTTTAGAGTGAGCAATCGCTTTGATCTAACCAGAGCAAAGTCTCCCCTGCAAAGGAGTCATCCCACCACATCCCGAGTCCTCAAAGCCCCGCTTGCAGGAACACAATACATTTAACCCCTGAAGGCAAGCAAGGTTTTAGTCCATCCTGGCTCACCATAATCACAGCGTTCCCATCTTTATCCCCTCCAACACATCCCTGGAAACACACTGTATGTTCAGCCTGCAAAACGGTTGGTCCCATACGGAAAGCTGTCAGCCCAGCAAAACTCAGGTGCAGACATCAGTTGGACTTGATCATCTTAAAGCTCTTTTCCAACCAAAACGATTCCATAGACTTGCAAGAATAAGCACCTATTTAGCCAGGTGATGCCCCAGCCTCTGCCCCTAGAATGGTTGTAGCTGGGTTTGGATGCTTGTGTGTCAGCACCCAGTGATGTTCCAGCTGTCTGAGAACATCTGGCTGCAGAGGATACAAAATCAGTTTGCTGCACCGGGCATTTCTGTTCTAAGCTCTGAGACGGGCCCTCCAAATATTAACCTGTATCTGTTAAAACTGGAGCTGCCTGCAGACCGGGTTTCCTTTACCTCTCTTTGAATTCCAGAAACACTTTTGCCAGGCTGCTTCCTCCAGACATCATAGAGACATCAATGGCTCTCAGGAAATTGAAGTGCACTTTAATTAGGTCCTAAAATGAAGGAACAATCAATACTTTAAACACATCCGAAGCAAGTGGGCAAACACAGTCTAAAGAAACGCACATTCACTACTTAATCAGGCAGTCATTTCCCTTTTTTTTTCTCTCTCTTTTTAGTTGTTTTTAAAATAGGTCATTCTAGTGAGATGCAGCCCTGAATGGCCACGAGTGCAAGGGTGTGATTCTGTCAGGTTATAGAACAATAAATGCCCCAAGATTTCCATGTGTATTCAAGTCCCTTTTGCAGGTCTGGAGGAGACAAGCAGACTCCGATCCAGACCCTGTGCAAGCCAGCATAGAAATAAATCCCTTCATCACCGTGTGTCCAAACCAGCTCTAAGCACAGCTAAAATATACAGCCCGAGCCCTGGAACATCCTCCGTATAAAATTGTTTTCCTGCTTAGAGTCTATATAATCCCCAAGTCTAAAATTGAGTGTTAAAGAGTATCTCCTAAACCCGTTCAAGCTCCGCAGCACAGGAAGGACTGAACCTCTTCAGGTGAATGCACAAATCTAACATGAAATCTGAAAAGCCGTCTCTTGAGCAGGAAGAGGGCTGAGTTGCCGTGAAAAGAACAAAGATTTAAGCCACAGTGTCTACGCCGTTACCTCCAAATTGATAAAAATAGCTTCCATGTCTTGGGGAGTCAGTACCAGCCTCAGTGGGTTCATGTAGTTCTGCAAGAGGTAAATGGAAAAGGGACTGAAATACCAGAGAGGAATAAATAAGTTTCTCTCTGCAAGAGAGATATTTTGCCCTGCTTCACCACTTGCATTTACCCACGCAGGGAGAAGTCAGGTTTTAATGAATTTAAGCATTTGCAAAGGCAGATGAACGACAGCGCGTTTGTCAAGACCAGGGACACCCATGGGAGCATCGTCCCCTGGTCCCTCAGCACTTCCATCCCGGGGAAGGTGCCAGAACCCGCCATGGGTGGGCACAGCCCCTGCTCCTGCCCAATCTACCCCAGGAGGATTTGAATGCTCGGAGCTCTGCACCTCGCCACAGTCCTCGCCTGGGCTTGGGAAGAGCTCGGAGGTGTTTTTTTTCAGCTCTTCGATCATCTCACTAGAATTTTGCCCTTGAAAACGCACCGATGATGTGATTACATTGGAAATGCCTTTCCGAACAAATACATATTAATAGAAATGGCTACATGACTTGTAACTAAAAAAAACCACCACAATGCTACGCACCAAAACCCTCTACCCGTAACACACCGTCAGAACTTACTAAGCCTTTGCAAGCCTTTTTAATGGGTATCAAGGCAATAATTTAACTCTCCCTTTAGACTGAACTAGAAGAGCGGTGGCTGTTTCCAAGGAACAAGGGTTATTTACGTAAAGGACATGTACAGTAGGACATTTCCATGGAAAATAGGAAATGTTATCCCATCGTGCTGGTTTTGCTCACAGCTTCTTTGCAGGAACTTTAAGCAGAAGCAAATAATTGCAAAAAGGGGAGGAAACAGAAGCGTTAGGGCGATTAGAAATGGCCGCTGGATATTCACTATTGTTCTTCATTCCTGCTGCTTCCCTTGGAGCACAAACCACCTCCAGACTCCGCTGTCTTGCTGAGGTGTTCGGTTTTGTTTTTATTTAAAATAAAGGCACGCCGCTAATTCATCAAAACCAATTAAAACCCGTGAATTCGAGCAGCAAAATGTGACTTTTAATCCAATTAGTTTCAATGACAAGTCAGCACAGCTTCAGCACTTTCGAAAAAGGCCCAGAATAAAGAAATTATTCCATAGCAATCACAGTGATAAGATATCTGCAAATGCAGCTCTTATCGGTGAGACCGGCCTGGCTGAGCAAGGAGCTGTTACCCCGGGGTAGGGGGACATGGCAAGATGATTTTCAGCCTATTTCCAATAAGCAGCAATCAAAAAAAATATGCTGTTTGGCTCTTAGGGTTACAGGCTGCACATTTGTGCTTGTCAGTATGGGTTTTCCGAATCCCCCTTCTCCGATTTTACATGTGAATGCATCGATCCTGCCTCATCACATCTGCCAGCTATCGGAGTAAGAATTAATACAGTGAGATTAATGTCAGCTCAAGCGATGGTGTGGAAGGCAATGGGATAGAAAAGATGGGTCACTTCTTACCTTTTCTATATCTTCAAGTGTTTTGTAGTATTTGGCCTCGGTTTCTTGGATTTCTAGCAAACAGCAATTTCTTTTGTCATCTTCTGTCATACCCATTTTCTAGAAAAAGGAGAAATAACGCACAGTCAGATACTCTTAGGAGTGGGGTCCAGCAACCTGCTCACATGGAGCGGAGTTCCAGTTCAGCCCATTCAGAACAAGGGTGAGTTGGGAAAGTCAGGGGAGCACTGTTACTGGTTTCTGTTAAAGGAAACTACTTTTATCCCAAAAAATTAGGAAGGAACCCTGGCTGTACTATTCAATACGTTTCAACATGGTAAGCATTATATTTTTTGCATTTTTTTATAGCTACATCACCAATGACTATCGGCTAAGGAATAAATAAGAGTTTTCCCCATTTTTTTTTGCTTAAGATGAAACTCACAACTGAGCCCAAGTGCGTCATAAATAATACATCAGACTTATACAAATCCCCTGCCAGGGTTACCAGTTCTCACGATTTTAGGTCAAATCTGATAATACAAGTGTTTCTTAAAGCCCCAACTCCCGCAGTCACTTCTCTTGCTTTAAGCGGAGCTGGAAACACGTGTTGGGAGGTGCTGCACTTGCAGTCTCTGAACCTGGGAGGCGATTCAGTGATGGGGTTTTAATGATCATGCACAGGAACAGGCACCCCCTAATAACTCACAGCACAAACCTTTCAGCTGGATGGAAAACAATACTTGAATCAATGTGTCTTACCTGCATATACCTAATCTGAAGCATGCAGAAATACAAGAAACCAATTAGCATCACATACTTGCTATTGCAACAAAAAAAATCCAATAATTAGACAGATATGTGGGTGCTTGTAAAAAAAATGGACTCTTTTGCTCAAGGAAAGGGAGGAAAGGGAGTCGGAGTCATTGAATCCATCGCTGCCCAAGGTGTCCAAGGAAACCTAAAACATTGTGCAGGTCGACAGCGAAAAACTGACAATTGTAGTGACCCTAATCCTGCGCTACCCGGTTTCTGGCCCCCTATACTGTTGGAGCTTTCCCTCACTTTTGCCATTTATGCAAGAAATTCCTACCGAAGCCTTCCCAAGGGGTGGTTCTTGGGCCAAATGGTTTCTGCAACTGATGGCAACATGATAAAAACACCAGTGGCCAACAAGCTCTGCTGACTTTGGCATTGCCACCGGAGTCCGTAAACAGCTCCAAAAGCCTTGGCAGGATCAGTGGGAACGTTTTGTGCCTGACTCCATGATCCAGATGGGTTTTCGGCACACAGGGAGCTCCTCAGGTTGCAAACCAGGCGTGATCAGCAAACATGTCCATCGATCCCGCTTCATTACGGGGAGGTACGTTCCCTTGTCAGCACCATTTGCAGCCAAGAGAGAGTCATTAGAGTCTGCACGAAGCTCGGAGGTGGTAGATATCAGAAGGTAGGAGAAAATTTGGAAGGTCACGCTCTGATGGAAAGGTTCCCTATAGCTCTCCATCAGCAAAAGACAGGGCAGTGATACTCTCGGTGCTGGGGACACTGGTAGCGAGGGTGGCTGTGAGCAACTTTGGGGAGATATAAGGGCCACCAGCACCTTCCCAGCTCATCCATAGAGTGTGATATTCGCACCAGAGCCCTTAGAGTTAATGTAAGTCCCCCTGTGAGGCTGTGCACGCTGCACACCTGGGTTTCCCCACCATCAAAAGGCTTTTAAGAGACAATGGACAGGGTGGGCTGCTTGTCCCTAAAGCCACACGGGTCCCCAGAAAGCTCTGCTGTAAACGTCTGCCTGCTCAGAGACAGCCGGGCAGGAGTGGCCGACCAGTTTCACAGAAGGATGAAAAGCAATTCACTTCCCTGCAGCATCACCCACCATCAGCAGATACTTATTTAATTGAATTCTCTCCCTTCCCCTCCCACCCAGTCACAGCTTTAAAACACGCATACAAACTGTTACCATGGGCTGCTGAACTTCCACTCGGATGATATCTTCATAGATATCATCGCCTTCGTCTTCGCAGGGGACACAGTCATAAATATCCTCCCCCAGATCGTGTTCGCTGGAACGAGAAGGAGGGAGATTGAGCGATAATAAAGAGACACGTTTGCTGTCACTTGATCAGGCAAATGAACTACTGCTCGTGCCAAGGAGGGAGGACAACCATGACAATAAAAACACCCTCTTAGCCCACAATATTGACATATTCAGTCCACGTTCTCTGTTTGCATTAGGGAGTTTTGGTTTTTCCCTGGATCGGTACCCACTGCACATCTCTTTCTGCTCACGGGAGGCTGGAAAAGGCGAAATGCTGCTCGACATGAGCGGGGATCACAGCCAAGAGGCCGCTCAGAGCCCCGTGCCAGCCGTGCCATGATGCTCAGTCACCATGGGCTGCCAGCTCTGCCCCTGCGGAGCTTTTCCTCGGCGTTAATCGGCCCATCCGAGACAGATCCACCGGCCAAGTGCCCCGGCGAGACCATCTGAGCGCCGGGTCCAGCTCCACCTGCACCAAAGATGCTCACAGCCTCCCCTTCATCTCCTCAGGACACAGAGCAGCTCTGGTGTCTGTGACTTTAACCACATTATACTGAGAGAATATATTTCAATGGGTTGGATTTTGATATGTTAAAGCATTGCACGCACCCTTGGTCTGTTTTGGCTTTTTCTCACAAAAAGGCTTCCTTCACACCAAAGAAACCATCTCCCTTCCCCACATTACGGCCGCAAACTGCCATAGGAGCCCATGTCCATTCTAGGTAGTAACGAAATACTAAATAATCATTTGATTCCTCCATGCGGTAGGTAGAAGCATCCCAGCCCTGCCTCGCCAAGGGGGGAAGCGCTTTAAAGGCATCGCTGTGGCAGGGTCCCCAACTTGTGTTTAAAGGTGATGGTGTTAGGTACTTAATTGTCATCTGAGCCTTTACAACCTCCCCCAGGGGCTCCTCAGTCTTAGAACACTTTTGAAAATTCAATCCATAATAAATACCAATTAACAATAATAATTTTAGCGCTTAGATCTACAGGTGCTGATTGCTAACGGCTCCCACTGAAGTCAACCCCATGGGATCAGGACACTGTGAAATGCTGGAATATCAAACAGCGTTCACATATTTTACAAGCTGTCTCTTTCAACATGGGTATTAATTACATACAAATATACTTAGGTGTAAAACTGCGCTAAAACTGTAACACTCAACATCTCTATGTTATAAAGCATGCAGCAGCACAGCACATCTGTTTGCAAAACTGGGCTTTATTTCTTTTCTAAATGCAGTTCTTTCTATTTTTAAAAACAGATTTATTTAATAAAAGTTGGGGGAAATTAAATAAATACACTGGCATGATGTATCCATCCCATTCTTTCAGAGTGATGCATTGCAGCTGCTATAATAATGCCCACTAATAGCTGGTGATCCATCTTCCCCTTCCCAAGCGTCGCCGTCACTGTTATTATCTGTACCAATATTTATATTCTCGGCTCCGCTCCTTATCCAGAGCGAGGAACTCCTGGTTCCTGATTAATCTCCCCTTCCCGCCCGCACCTCTCGGATCACTGCTGTCTCTCCATACATCATTTCCCCAGCTCAAGAGTCGTTAGGAGACGTAAGGTTGGGTTAATGTTGCCAGCAAGAGCCTGGTTGGGTATGACGGGACCATGGCGGGTGCCGTGGTGATGCTGGTGCCAGAGCAGAGCTCAGCAACTGTTTTGGGATACATACAGAAGGAGGAGACACCACCTGAAGTGTCCCCAGGATGTCCTGCATCCCGAGCATCATCCGTCCCTCCCCTTCCACACACACGCACAACCAAGTGCCACATCCAAACCTCAGCAGCCAGTGTCACCCACCCCAGCCTGGTACAGCACAAGGGACCTAGCTTGGAAAAGCTCAGCTTTTCTCACCCACCAAGGAGCCATGAGCTCTGGACCACGGCTGGGGACACACCAGGACATCACTGCGAGAGACCCAGGCAGCGCGTGGGATGCTGAAAGGGTTTTGCTAAATCACGGGCTGCCTGGACCAAACCACGGGTGCCCCATGGACCTGGCCCTACCCGGAGCTCCTCTAGACCACCAGGAAAGGGACAGAAACACCTACCAAGGGCAAACACAGTGTGTTCACCCACAGAACTGCCAAGAGCCACCTGACAACAACACTGGGAGAAGAGGAGCTCTGGGTGGGGGTGCCCACACCAGGGGATGGGCACAGATGGTTTGCGATGCCCTGATATATGGTCTGCAGCAGGTCTGGTGTGCTAAAGGAACACTGCACATCACCTTTGCAATGACACCATGGATGAGGAGGGTGAGTTGGGAAGGTCCGAGGGACTCAAGGGTCACTGAAGGACCTTTTCATCCGTAAAAGTTTCTCTGGGAATTTGAGGAATTTGCACCAGCCTCAAGAATCCAAGGACGAGCCCAAGCGAGGCTCTGAGGGCAAACCCACCACGCCAAACCCATCCAAACCACGGCGTTGCTTTTGCTCTGCTGATGAAAGTGCCAGAACCGCCACGAAGAGCGAAGGAAAAAGGAGGAGGAGGAAGAAGGAGCTAAAATAAAACAACCAAAAGACAAGCCCAAATTTCCAGCCCTGTGGCCGAGGTTAAGAGCCAGAAGACCTCAGAACCACCACAGGGTCCCGGCTGGAAGTGCATTTGCCAGGTCCCTGAGACAGCTGCCCAGCAGCTGCGAGGCTCCAGTTCGCCCCAGTAATCCTCCACTTCGTCATTCTGACTCTGCACTTACAGCTATAAATAGACGGTCCATCCAACCAACCCCCTCATTCCCGCCCTCTGTCAGACGAGGACAAGCAGAGCCCTCTATTTGCAGCACATCTGGTAGGCTTCGGTTGCAGGGTGAAGGAGTGCAAGATGGGCAGCCGCTGGACTCGAGATCTTGCAGGGTTTTAATTACTCAGATTGTACTTGGACAGAGACACACATCTGGAAATAGCAAGAGAGGCCTTCTGCCATCTATGCTACTCAGGTTTTACATTCCCCGTTCAAAGTGGAACATTATAAACCCAAGAATGAGCCACAGTTACAGCAACTAACATGATCCTAGAGATGGCACAAGCAGGACATAAAAAACCCTTTACTGGTGACAAAGAAGACAAGACAAGTTTTCAAGTGCTATGGCTCGAATGCTTTGTACCATGGAGCCATTTATTTAACGGGCTGCCACGTGTGGTTCTTCCAACGCCACAAAAATAATGAGAAAAGTGGCAGCTAACTTATCATCTCACCTTGGATCCTCTATTCATTTCTTTTTTTAAATGCACTTGAGAAATTCTGCTGATGGCATCACTATTTTGGAAGATCCGAGGTGGCAACACTGGTGACAGCAGCGAAACACATAGGACAAACCTCAGCGAGGAGCTCTTGGCAGCAGACAGGTTGTTGGCAGAGCCTGTGCCCAAACAAGCTGTGGCACTTGAGAAATTGAGATCTTCTCCATCTCCCCTTCTCTACAATGAGAAGTTCTTTGGAATACACCAGTATCTCTGATACTTTTGTTGGGGATAAATCCCCAGTGAGCTATGGCTTGAAAGAAGGCTGGGGGACACTGATGTGTGGGACGAAGCCCCCCCAGGGTACACCCTGGCTCCAGCACAGGGTTTGGTGTGGAGCCGCTTCACTTAAAACACTTTCTGTGTCCTTTTTGCAACACCAGAACTTCCCCCCTCAAAGCAATTCACTTTTAAGGGAGAAAAGGAGGTAAAAGTTATGCCAATTAAATGTTTCATGTCAAACCACGCACAGAACTCCTGCCTGACTCCAAATTCTTCAAATAGCTACCAAATAACCCAAAATCCGTCCTGCGTGTAATCCACCCGACCCTGACGGGCTCCATGCCAGCGCAGAGGGACAGTGCCATGAAGTGGAGAAGGCACATGATAAAGGAGGTTTTGGTGCTGTAAAGAAGACAGGATTAATCGCTCTCATAAGTTTAATGAGACAAAATAATGAAAGAGCACTTAAGTGGCAGCAGATAAAATTCAGGGTAAATGTTAAGTATAACTTCAGGAGCACCAGGATGGTTTGGGGAGCTCAAACAGCCATCAGGAGAGATGGAAAAGCAGTCTGGTGGGGAAGATGCTCAGCAGTGAGGTGGATAATTGCCTGTGTTGCCAGTGCCCAGCAGCCGTGTCCATGGGGATGCAACAGCCCACAGCCCCACGGGGGCTTCATCGGGACAAGGGACCCTTTGATTTTTGGGGGCAGGCTCTAGCAAATGGATCCTCATGTTGCCGTTGCAAAGCCCTGCTCATTTCCTGGGCAAACGCCCCAATAAACCGGTTGCTGCTCGAGGGTCTGGCATTAGGGCACGCAGAAATAAATCAGGCAGCAGAGGACAAATGTCCCTTTACCGCTCCTCCCAGTATCGATCAGGCACCGCTTGCAAACCGGTCGCCCCTCGCCATCTGCCCGGGCTCTCTGCAAGCTGCCATCTGGCTGATGGCAAAGCAAACCGCGGGGCCGGCGGGCTGAGGACGGGGAATTTGATAACTTTCTAGCTCCCCTGACACCCTTTTAGTTTCCTTTCTCCTTTCCATCCCTGCTTGTTCTTCAGTTTCTGCCTTTTTTTTTTTCCCTCTTTTAAATAAATCGCTGTTTCCAGGCAATTATCTGCTTTGATCTGCTGGCTGGCTGACCCGGCGTGCAGCCCGGCATCATCTCTGCGATTCCCCCAAAGGTGAAAGCACAATGGGTTCATCAAGGCATGAAGATCCTTTATCCACACCAACACCCCGCACTCGCGGGCAGACAGCTTGGTTCTGCAGTGCACATAAAAGGCCCTCGTGGCGATGCCATGGATCCGCTCCCAGCCCCAGTCCTCGCTCTTTAGAGCATTGTGGGGACACCGAGGACAAAGCCTGGTTCCTTCTGCTTCCCAAATCTGCTCCTCTGTCACAAATATGTCTGTATTTTTAATGCCTTGCACAGCAGGAACCCACCCAGTATCTTAAATGGGGGACACCAAGCTGCTCCATGTAAGTATTAAGGTTGCAATAGAGTATTTTGAAATTCTAAACCAAACCAAAACAAAACAACCCCCAAACAAAACACAAAAAGCCAAAACAAAACCAAACCACAACGTACAAAAACCACCACACAAAACCAAACCAACCACACACACACCACTTTACCACCCCCTAAAACGTCTTTGTAGAACCAGCTCAATATTTATCCTGAGTTTTTTACCCCAGACATGGAGGGGTCTCTTTTGGAAAAGGAAGGATTGTTGTGCTGTTCGGTAGCGATTCCTTCTACGTGTTGGGTCACTTCACTGCTCACTGCGAAAATCATTTCTTTGCGTCCCATAAAGCATTTTAGATGCGCTCGGATCCTCCCAAGGCTGCTGGATCATCAGCAATATGAAAGGCAAAGACGCTGGACGGACTGAATCACCCCCAGCTCATGAATGACACCCTTGTTCAGCTGCTTGGAGATCGGCAGCAGTTAAGAAAGAGCTTTCTCATGCGGCCCCGTGGTTTGCCAGCGCCCAGCATCGGTGCCCAGTCCGCACCATTGTGACCAGCAAGTTTCCAATGAAAGTTTCCTTGTGAAGCACGGAGAGATGCTCCTTGTCAAGGGGAAAAGGGGGGACTATTGCTGACGTGTCCCCAGGCGGTGGGAGCAGCAACACTCATGCTAAGGGGCTCTCTGGGGCATTTCAGAGGGTTTTACAGTTACGGGTGAATTACATCTCTGTTTTGTAGGCTGTGTTTCTGCGCACAACCTGCCTGTATGGGGAGTGCACATCTGGATGAAGGAATTTGCACAATACCCCCATGCTGATTTACATATGCCTCTGCCCAGTGGTCTTGACTAATGAAAAGGATTTTACACAAAACAGGGGACAAAAAAGGAAAGTTAAAAGTAGGAGAAAATCAGTGACAGAACAGGGCGATCAGTAGGAAATAAACCTCTAAGTCACCTGAGCACGGGACTTGGGCATCTCAGCCCCTCTCAGCAAGGGACCAACTCACAGCCACGAGCAAAGGTCCCAGAACAGTTTGGGAACGTTCTACCTGGACACCCTGTGGAGCAATTCAAGCTGGGAACCCATGTTCAACACCAAATAACCCACTCCGAGAGCATCAAAACCCCCGATTTCTAGGAGAGGGCTGCTGGAACGCTGCCATCCCCACCAGCGCTTGGGGGAGAGTTCACACACAAACCTTGCTCCAATTAAAAGCACGCCTACGTGTGAGAATCAGGAATTTTAAAACCCAATATTAAAGGGATTTTGAGAACTTTAGGGGAAGAGGAGAAAAAAATGTTATTCTTGAAAGGAACCCTTTGTAAGTTAAAAATTTATTAAACTGTAGCTGCTGGGAGCAAACCGCGAGCGGGGGATTCCAGGGTACTCCGTTTCCCTTGACTAGTAATTTATGATTTACTTTTGTAATAACTGAAGCCATGAGGAACTCATTGGATTAAGGAGCCTTATTATTTATGTTGTGGAACAATAATATTTAACTGCATAAAGCCACATATCCACCCATACGGACCTTCCCTCCATACAAACCAGACTGCACTTCATAAGTAAAACCCCGGCCCTGCTGAAGCCGATGGGAACGCTGCCATTGAATTCCGATAGCACCCGCATTTCACCATATACGTTGTAGTTCAAGGTTGGTTTAAAGCCTGTTATATCATCACCATGGGTAGCAAAACACAGACACCAGAGACCCAGATAAATACAAACACAGAAAACACGGCAGCATCACCCCACATCCCCAAAGCAAGGGGCTGGTTGGATGCTCCAAAACCACCCAAGGTGGATGCAGCCCCGCGTGCCAGCAGCCATGCAGCCCAAAAACACCATGGGGGGGTCCGGTGCTGAGTTAGCAATGGGTACCCCAGTCCCAGAGAGTGGTTCTGCTTCGTTTGGCTCTGAGGAGGAATTCTGCCCTGGGGTTTTGCAGTTAACAATGAGATTTAGCAGGTGGAGGGGCTTCCCGTGGGTTTGGTCCCCTCACTGTCCACCAAGCCACTTGTAAACTCAACCCAATTAAAAGCGAGGTCACCCAGGAGTCCACCTGGGAAAAGATGGACTACTATAAGAGCACAAAAACCTCTTGGCAAGATGATCAAAGCAGCTGGCCCAGCTCTCCGAACCCTGCTGTCAAATTTTATCTGACTTTGCTGGAACTACATTGCAACTTTTCCCTTTTCATGACCCCTCCCCAAGAGAAGGCAAAGCCACTTACTCCGCCAGCTCCTCCAAGCTCCGATACACATCGTCATCATTTTCCGTGGTCTCCTCCGATGGGAAGGGCCTGGGGAAGGAGAGGAATGACAGCGTTATTGGTGTGTCTCAGCCCTCGCAGCAGGTCCCCTGCAGCCCCAGCTGACCCCAGCCCAGCCCTGAGCATCCCGTTGAGCAGAGGGCGTTTTGGAACAAAATATTCATTGCAAATCCATTTTTTCCCATTGAGGCATTGGCTCCCAGGAGGACATCGTCTGGGCTGCTTCCTGTGGGCAGCACTGGCACGGCAGGACGAGAAACCAGGTGGTGAGGCCGGTGGACCGCAGGGCAGCATCTGAGCACGGCAGTGAGGAGCTGCATCATCTACAGCATCCCTGAGACCCTGTGTCTGAGCCACCGCTCCCTGCTGTGCTAGTGCTGCACAAATTCAGGAGAAATCTAATTCAAGCCCAGTGCTGGACTTGTTAAGACATAGCAACACCTTTTCTTCACCCATGATGGAGCTTTTCTACCTGTGAGCTCCTGTCCTGCTCGACTGGGGCACCCCGAGCTGCTTCCCACCAGCATCTCCCACCGCTGCAAGCAGCTGATCCCACCAGAATGAATGAGTCCTCACAAAACCTGGGCTTCCTCATCTTAACAACTTTGTGACAGCTGAAAAAAAGAAGTTAAAACCCCAGGGATGAGGGAAAGGACACCAAAAGGGCAAAAGGAAGTGGGGAGAAAGCAGATTAAAAAAGAAAGGGAGGGAGTGTTGGGGGGGAAAGCAAGAATTCCTTGGCTCATTCTGAAGCAATAACCAAATAATGTATGAAGGAGATGAAAAATACCGCTTTAATTAAAGCCAATGTATTATTGCTGGCACGGGGCCACGACAGGCCATGGCTCTGGGGCTGGATGCACCTTGCGACTTCGGCCATGCCGGGCTGGGGGTCCCTGTGGTCACAGCAAACCTTGTCCCCACCAGAGCACAGGGACAGGGGCAGCAGCAGTTTGGATCGTCCCCGTGGGCACCGCAGCGATGGCAGCTGGGGGTCCCGGCACTGAGAGCCACGCAGGGCGGGATGCTGATGCTGCGGGTGAGCAAAACTGGATACACATCAACTTTTAACTGTCCCCAAGGGTAATTCCCTCCTCTCCTCTCCTGCCCTCCCTGTTTCACGATAGATTGCCTCTCCTGAAAGATTTAATACGTGGCCTAGCTACCCCTCGAATGCGCTATTTTTGGATCCTGTCTCTAGCATTAATTTTCCTTCCCTCCTCTGCTTTACTTCACCCTTCCTTTGGTGAACAGCTTCAGACCAAGCATTTGGAAATAGTGCTCAAACCTGCAGTGCGGTCAAATGAAACCACAACCAGGTGGTGGCCCCAGGACAGAGCTGGGAACCAGCCTGGACCCCTCTTTGGATGGGTGGGAGGGCACGGCCACCACCGCTGCCAGGCTACACCAACCCACACAGCCCCAGCAAGAAAGGAGGAATCAGAGGTGACCTCTGCTTAAACACCACTTCTTCAAATAATTTTTAAAACCCACACCACAAAGCACGACCTCCTATCTTTTATATGCATCTTCTGCTTTTAACCACTGATTATTTCCTTCTCCAGTGCTCACCATGCCAGAAAGAAAGAAGTAAAAGAGCCATGAAGAATATTAAAATCACAAGCACATATTTGCAGCCATAAATCTGGGCTCGAGGTGTAATCAGTTCCTCTGACAAAGCCCCTCATGTAAGACAAGGAGACAGCAAAGAGAGGAGAATATTTTCTAATGAGAGTTTCATGAAGACGGCAGCTCCGTCAGCCCTTCCAGCTTCACCTTAATCGTGGGCAAAGCACCGGAGTGAAAGTCAGGGCACGGGAGCAATTAATAACCTGTACCTCTGCAATGGTGGATAATGGCTAAATAAGGATGCACAGAATGCAATTAAAAGGAAAGTCACGCCGAGGAGAGGATTAGTAAATGGACCATGGGAAATGTGGAGCTGAAGGATGGTTTTTTGGAGAAAGCCTTGGGTTTGCCCCCTGTTCATGTCTCTTTCCTAAGATGCCCATGAGACGCTCCCCGTGTCCTCATGTCACCACTGCGGGAGCAGAGCTGCCACCTCCCCTTCTCCAAAACTGGGTACCAGCCCCCGGACTGGGGATGTGGATGAACCTCCAGCAGTCAGCTATAGAAAACATATTAAACACGTTTCTACCCAGACTCTCAGCAGGGCCAGGGTGGAGCTGGCGGGAGCTGTGGGTGAATCGCCCCCCCAGCCCCTGTCCCATGGGTTATTCCCAGTGTTGCTGGCTCCTCTCGGAAGAACACTGGAAGTAAATGGGACTAGAAGCTGATGATTTCCTAAGAAATTCTCACAGATCTCCAGGTGCATTGCCACTTCATACACAATATTAAATGTTAGTGCTGGGAATGCTCAACAGTCATAAGTATTTTGAGTCCATTGAAACCAAATAGGTTTGCAAATATGCCAGTCCATTTAAATTCGTTTGAAAACGTCTCTTATTTAATATCATTAGTTAAGTGCTAGACTTTGTTTTTCACTCCACCGTCATGAAAAACAACCTGCTGAGCCATTCATCCTCCCAGCCCGCACCGGATCCCACTTAGATGAAGAGCAAAAGCTCCAGCAACATCAAACACCACTGGAACAGGCTCTTAGATGTAATAAAGCTCCCAGAGTAGACTTCTTCACAGCCAAACCCCACAGCACTCAACAGCATCGCTTCCAGAGATCAAAGAAGAGAATTAAAGTAGGATCGATCTGATGTTTTAGCACCTAAAAGAGAAGGAAAGACCCAGCAATTTGTTATGGAGTTTAGAGTGAGCTTCTCCTCTTGAGGACAAGACTTAGAGAGGATGATCGTTCTTGAGAAGCGACGCAAAGTACCCCCTTGATCTTACAAAACACTGAGGGTACTTTCTGGGTTGGAGAGCTCGCACACGTGCAGCACTCAGCGCCCTGCAAAGGCAACAGCTCTTGCAAGGAAAGGCAGGAGCAGTCTACAGCCAGAGTACATCACACAGGGCGATAATCAATTAATATTTCATGAGGCACCTAATGCAAAAACCTCCCCCTTGCTCTCAACGGTCACTTGGGTTGCCCCACGATCCATCCCATGCTGTATCCTCATCTCTCTGCAGGGAGAAGGTGCCGCTCGATGTGCTGCCTGGCTGCTCTCTCCTCTGAATTATTTAATGGGAAGAGCTAGGTAGGCTGCAATTCTAACAGCAATAAGCATAAAGGTTTACTTATTTATGAACATATTTCAGAATGTGGGTGCCTTGTCCTAGCAACTGAAGCCAGACGTTCATCTCCACGGTAGCGTCATTGAGAATATGGAGGGTCAGGGATGGGTCAGTTTTACTCGGATCATTTTGTAAAGCAGCATCGTAGCCTCAAACCCACTGTGACAGAGCAGAGAGGATCTGGCATGATTTCCTGTCTGTCTCCCCTGCTTCCATTCTGATTTCTTGGGGTCAAACACCACCCCTGGGAACCGAAAGTGTAGTGAGAAGCCGGTAGGGTGGAAATGTCCCCCTCGCTGCCCTCTGTCCCAAGAAGCTGTTCCCATCCGAGCAGATCATGTCGGGCAGATCTGCAAGGTTTTCATTGCCTGTGCAAGCACCCACAGGAGACTAAAGGAGGCGGCTCATCCCTTACCAGCAGAACACCATCCTCCCAACGCCAGCATGCCCATCTCCTCTTGTTGCCTTGAGTCCAGCGACCACACTTCAGTGTTTTAAAAAGCAGTTGGAGTATGTGACACTCGTGAAACCTGAGCTGCTCCCATCTGCTGCCCCTTCTGCGAGGGATTTCTTCCTAAATGGGAAGGACCAGGGCTTCAGGCTGGTGCAAGGGAGTTCTACAGCCCTGCTGGGATGGATGGTGCTGTGCAGAGTCTTCCTGGCTCAGGATCTGGCAGAAAAAGATCTACAGACCGTAGTTACACCTTGCAGTAGTTCACAAAACCCATGGCTGAGCACGCAGATCCTATGAGAAACCCATTTTGAAGCAAGCATCGTGGCAACACGAAGAAAACCCAAGGTTTTGGACTTCAGGCCGTGCTTTCCGTGCAAGTCCAGGTGTGGGTTCACAGCCGGCTCCTGCGCTTCCAGCCCTGTCTGCCTGTCCTGCTGCTGAGGTTTAAATGCTGCTTCAGTCCCCAGATGTATTTCTCCAGGGGAAGCGCTGTTCGTAGCACGTCATTTTGTTATCTCAAACCTTCCTCTCTCTTTTTTTAACTCCTCTTTTTCTCCAGGATGGCGTCATTCCCGAGCATGGGATCACCCCGTCCCCGCGGCGGCCACCAGTTCAGGTCCCCTGGGCACACAGCACTCCTGGAGCCGTCCAAAGAAAACCGTGTGGCTCTGCAAGATGTTTACACGCAACTGAAAACTCATTCATCATCAGCTTTGGTGGGATTAGGCAGATTAAAGTAGCATTTAATTTACTGATGTACCACGAGGTGGCTGCGACCTGACCTGGGACGAGCAAAGAGGTGACCTGGAGCTGCTTCTCCAGCCCCGCTCTCGACTCGGGTGGCACCTCCGAGTTTTGCTTCCCATCTGCGAATTGGGAACAGCGTCAGGGAATTATCTGGGTAAAGTGCTGCGAGACGGATGAAAACCACGTTATTAATGCCCAAGAGCCATTTTTATAAAGCAGAATGGAATCAATTCTCTCCCCTGCAGAACAAGACACATCGGAGCATACCAAAAGCTGCTGAATTTAATTAAAATCATACTATTGTGTTACATTACTCATCTCTGGAAAGAAGCACCTCGTGCTGTGCCAAATTTTAGACACATCCCCTGAAAAGTTAGGATTTGCTTTTATTTGTGGTCTGAAAATTGCAAAAATTCTCACAAGATTAATTCTGATAGAAATTCAGTGGGGAAACAGAGAGCTACATCATCAGATAACACAAAGATGACCATTTTGCAGAAGAGTATTTCCAGTACTTAGCACCATGCACCCCACATGCCCAAGGGTGAGCTGCATGCCCTGCTCTATCTTCAGCTCAAATCTGAACTGAGTATTTCTAGAGACCATGAGACAAGAAAACAACAGCTCGTATAATTTTATGTTTTAACACATTATCACATTTTGAAAAAATTCCCATGTACCAATGCTTCGCTCAAGAAAGCGATACGATTTTCTCCTCGCTTCAGCTCCACATTGGCGATAACAGATGGATAAAATCAAAAAGGGAACCCAGAAACATCTTTCTCCAAAAAGAAAGGAAAAAACCCACCCTTCTGGGTTAACAGTGCAACCGATCGCTAGGAAACAATTTGGCCCAGGTCTCTGACTCAGAAGAAAACTAGATTTCAAAACGCTGTGGCTGAAAATCAATAGCAAATAGAGTGAGCCGGGACACGGGCAGCGTTCCCTGCCAGGGGACATCCCCATGGCCCTGGTGCCACCAGGAACCCAGCAGCAGCAGCCTAGAGAGGAAGGAAGATGCTCCACTCACCCTGGGAGCATAAAGATAGATCAGAGCCAGGATGTAAAGACCTGGCATGCACCTCACGGTATTCAACAACATCTCCATAAGGCTCTACAACTGCCTAACTTTGGAAGACATTCTGTTAAAAATAAAAAACAAAAAAACCCAGAGCAGTAGCTTCTTTGCTCTACCTGAGCAGCTGCGATCCTACAAAATACAGGCCAATAAAAACAAATAACTACCTAAACATATATTTCTGCCTGTTTCCAGCGCTGCTGACTGCAGGAAAGCACCACCAACACGTCCCAGCCAAGCGGGGTCCTGCTGGGCAACTTAAACCCGATCTGCACGGACCACCTGGGCTGAGCAGCACGTTCCATGGCCCACGAGGAACAAATAGACGTGTCCTTCCCCCTCCCAAGAGGGAGCCCCAAGCCAAGCACTACACGGGCAAAATCGATGAACAACGACAAGGCATGTGCACCCCAAAAACCAGCGAGCCCCACGTGTGATGATGAAGCAGAGCTGTGCACATTCAGAGCCGTATCTTCATTACGCAAAGCTGCTGCTGGGGAGGGGGCAAGAGAAACTGCCTTTGCTGGTATTAGCAGATGCTTACAGGGTGACCTCGGCATGTCCCAAGCCTACAAAAGCAGCCACACAAGAAAACATCTCAATGATATTCTTCAGACTCTCTTAGGAGCAAGTCTGTGAGGACACACACTTGCCAAAATAAACCTGTTAAAAACGTTTTTAGCTAGAAAGGAATTGCTTTTAGCCAAGGGTCCGGCTTGCTGACAAAGGAAGAACCTTTACGGTCACTCCTAAAGAGGTCTCCTGTGACACGGACAGACCCATCCCCACTCGACCCCGCCAAGGTCTGGACCTCTGTGATCTGTGCTGGTCAGTCCCAGGGCTGGTCCCAGCCCCAGACTCCCTGCAGCACAGCAACCATGCCTATTTCCAACCACAGATTCCTTCCATATCCATTTTATAGCAACAATTACCAATGGATATGCAACGGCAGTAAAAAAAAAAATAAATAATGTGCAGAGTGCAATTACAGAGAGCACACTGGCAATGAATAAAACAGTCCTTGTAAAACCAACCTACAGAAGAGGTCCCATAATTACCTCCTCACCAGAAGACACTTGAGGACTTAATCATCAGCAACTTTAATTGCTTGCCATTTTCACACACTGCTGGATCCATCTCCTGTGGGCACCATCCCCAGGGGTGGGGGAACCGAAGACCAAATCTTGCAGCATGAAGCCTCCATGATGCTGGAGACTCTTTGCAAATCCGTTGGAAGATTTCCTCTTATCTCCCTTTTCTCCACCAGGAACATCCAGCTTGTGCCATCCCATCTTTTGCAAGAAGTGGGTTTTGCCGGCAGGAGCACAAAGTCTCCTTTACTGGGACACCCCCACTGCAAACCTGGGTAACTCCACACCGCAGCGGAGCTCACAGTCAGATGGGGAAATGGATTAACATCATGAAACCGGGACAAAACTCTAGGTTTAATTCTGAACTGGTGGATGAATCACTGAGGGGTTTCCAGATCAAGCGCAGCTGACCAGTGAATGACAAACACACAAGGCAGGGGCTTGAGGTCCAGCTCCATTTACCCCCCCTTTGCCCAAATCCTGCAGACAGGCAGGACACGGTGCCCCGAGGAATGCTGCTTGCTCAGCACGTCATATCACAACCCCGGAATGGCGCAGGCGGGATGCTTGTGACTCTCCCTTCCCATCCCTCCTCCCTCTCACCCACACACACATCCTGATATTATTGGCAAGCCGTTAAGTACAGAAAACTCCAGGGATGATAACGCTGCAAACCTCATTTTGAGCAGATCAGACTTGTTTAACAGTTTACCTGGGCAAAACTGAGCAATGCTGAACCTCGTCAGCAAGGCAAGGGGTTTGCAGGGTGGGAGGAAAATCATTTCGGGGTGAAATCCTCGCTGATGGGAAGATACCGGTACAGCTTATTTAGTGCCTGGAGGTGGCTCCAACCTGTGCTAATGCCAGGGTTGAGTTTCTCTCATCTCGCTCTGTGCATTGTAGAGATGGGCAAAACGGAGACACGATGGTCTCGCTGGTGGTCACCACTCAACAGGCAACCCAGCCCTGACCCCCACCAGGCGTGGGGTCTGCAGGGGGGAGCAGGGCACCCAGGGGCTCAGAAAAACATCAGGACCAGCCCCGGCTCATCACCTGGAAAGCCAGGAAGGTTTTTCCCCTTCACTGACATCTCCAGCCTCCTGTAAGCAAAAGAGCAAATCCCAGCTCCTACGTACAGGACTTTTGGGGGACACCCAAGCATCCCACTTGCTGAGATCAAACATGCCCTGCAACCACAGGCAGGTACCAGCCAAGTGCTTGCCACCCAGTCTGCTCTGTCACTGGGGTTAAATGCCAAGAGAATCAGCATTCTGGTTTGTATTTATCTATTTTTTTCAACGCAAGGTGAACCTCAGCCCAGGGCACTGGGCTGGCCACACTGTGTTTGCCTGGAGGTAAAACTAATGTCACTTATTCTTCCACCAAGCTCAGGCTGGCTGAGCCCAGGGGGTCCTGCCTTGAAAACACAACCATCCCCATCCCCTTCTCCTTCCTCCCACCGCCCAGCCAAAGCACCACTGCTGCTCCCGCAGGAGAAAACCTCCTCTTGACAAACAGGATTCAACCCTCCTCCCCATTTGCAAGTGGTTTTAAATCTATTTTATCAACTGCAGTGCCTTCTGAAGCAAGTCACTGAGAGGTTCACTTCATATATAAAGGATTTACTTAGATTAAGGGCCTCAGTAAAAGCCCTTTGAACACGCTAACTCCTTCCCGTTTTCAGATGGTTTCACTGTGCACACATTAAAAATGCATGCAGGCAGCATGAGCCAATATTCCTTAACCTCCTGCTTTGCTTGCAAAACTCTGCTTCCAGGAAAAACATGTGTCTCGGGGAGATGAAAAAACACGTGCCGTCTCCTCACAGCTCACTTGCGGCCACTGAAGCCACTTGCATGAGGTGGATGATGCTTGGAGACCAGAGGACATTGGGATGTACCATGGGCAATGCAGAACAGCCAGGGCCGCAGCAGGAAAGTCTTGAAGAAACTTAATTAATAACAATTTTTTAAAAAATAAGACCTACTCTACTTTGCTGATGGGCAATGCTACACAATGAGGATCTTTTCTTTGTGCCCACATAGAGGGCCTGTAAAATAACACACGGATGAAAGCCCCAGGAAGAGGGTATTTATGACACAACTTACACTCCCAAATTGAATCAAAAGGCAGCGCTGCCAGGGGTGCCCACACCAGCGCATGGGGCTGTCTCCAACCAGCCAGGTGAACAAGGGTGTTTCTCACCTCCCTGTCTCTGAAATGGGAAAATCAGACGTACTAAACCAAGGGATTTGCTCAGGACCGTGTACAGCACCTGGGGCAGAGCCAAGATCTGAACCTCGTTTCACGCACCCGCTCTCCCTTCAGCTCTTTACCCACAAAAGCATCTTTCCTCTGAACGCCTTAAACTAAAGAGAGAAAACGGGCCTTTTCCTAGGAGGTACCAATACGCCTCTTATCATCGAGAGGCTTATTACGCACAGGACACCACCCAAAAAATAACCCAGTGCAGCAGTGGCGGTACTTGCAACTACACGCTTCTTTAATTAGCGGGGAGACATCATCTGTGCTGTTTGCACAGCAAGAGAGAAATCTATTTTTGCAGCCATTAGACACCATGGTCTGCTAGGAGATAAATCAGCGATGCCCCATGCTGGAGGGGGACACCGCTTTCTGCAACCGGGACTAGGACAGGGGAGCAAAGACACGGCACAGGCTGTAGCTACAGCTGCAGTAGATTAAGCCCAGCCTTAGCAGCGTGCTGCAAACAAAACATCGCATTCAAGATCCTTTTTTGCCATGTTTTGCTGCTTGTAGTTTGTTCCTTGGGAGAAAAACTGTCATCTCAACATAGCTATCCGATAGCTATCTGATTTACGCTGTGAAACAGGGCTTCTCTGGCAAGGTTCATGTATCCAAAAATTCTTAGGGAGAAAGACTATTTTATTTTTTCACTGAATAGCACGCAAGATTGATTTTTATTTTTCTACCCCACATGCCATGAAACTTATTTAAGGACAAGTAATAGGCTTAGGGATTTACTTCATTCCTAATTTGCGCAATCCTGATTCTTAGACCCCAAAATAGGGCCTGGAGCAGAGCCACACTCATGCTATGGAGTTGAAAACCACATAATCTGTGTCCCATCCTAATTACACTGTATTTACCATGTTTTTGAGCACCATGCCTAAGCCAACAAGACTTTTCCCATTTATTTCAATGGCAGCATCTTCACAGAGGGGAGGGCAGGGACCCCAGTGGGCCGAGGGGCAGCAGCGGCCAACGGGAATGGTCCGATCCCTTTGGGGAGCCAGAGCTGCTGCTGGTTCCCACAGATCAAATTAATTCACCTGAGAGCAGTTACTGCCATTGAGGCTTTTGTGATGGTGTAGCAAGAAATCACCTAATTAAAAAGAAAAAACTGTCCAGCGATGGAGAAAGAGGGCTCTCTGATGGCAGGGGACAGTGGTGATGGCAGGGGACACCCCGGGGGGGTTATTTTCCAGCTAATGGGAGCAGCAGAATTTTCTTGCAGAGCTGGCAATGGGAGGAGGAACAAGGTTAATACGCAGGAAAACAGAGTTACAAGCAAAGACCCACTAAGCTTTGTGCTATTGTTGTGTAATTACGGTGCCAAAGGCTTCCAAGATACGGGGTTTTAGTGAGACCTGTAAATGCCGGTTGTAAAATAAATGACAAAAAGCCACATATCCACAAGAATAGCAAAGCTTCCCTGCTCCTGGCTTCCAGCTATTGGTCGTTCATCCTTCAAAGGACACCAGGACCTTCCTGCCCAGGGAAGCGTTTTGCCAGGGCGGACACATCGCAGCCTCCTCCAGTGATGCCCCGAAACTTAAACCCAGCCCTTGCAAAGGCTCTGCAGCTCATGCACGTGGGCTCCCCACTATTCCCTGCCTCCAAACGCCTTCGATGTTTGTGTCTGTTAAAATATTAATCACTGCAGGCTCAGTGCTATCCTTAATAATAAATATTCCTTAACTTACAGCACATCTTTACTCCTCAAACCTTCGCCCCCTGAATCTCCCCCAGTGCCGGTGGGATGTGTCAGATTCACCTTTAGGCTCCAAGTTTGTTTGTACATATGAAAAGCTGTTTCCCTCCAGCAGTATTGGTGCAGTTAAGGCAGGAACAATAAGGCTAAAGTGTCTGATGTGATTAAATACCAGGAATGCGGATAGGGAGAGAGAGAAATATTATTTAAAGCATCATATTGAAAGAATCTTACCTAATTCCTTTGGTTTGAGCAATGCTGTGGAAGGAGAGTCTGGATACTGCAGAGATCACCTAGAAACAAGAGAAAAAGACACTGGTGTGCTTATAGAAGACAGAGGAAGGGTTGGTGGGAACTCAAGGAGCTGCAGCCTTGTATTTGGACCTGAGCACTCATCAACATGAATGTGCTCCAGTCCCCCCACCAGTGCCACAGCACATCACCATCAGGGGTTAGAAGACACTATCAGTGCAAATATCACTTTTGGTTTTACCACTGGGAATATAAGACGTTTAACCCTCGGTTATAAAAATCCCCATTCAGCATCATCATCTGAGGAAACTCCATCCCGCCATTCATACGATACATCCAGACCCGCTCCGACAGGTTTTATTCAGCACTGAAAAGCATTGAAAAACCCCTCTTACTTTGTATTTTATTACAAAAGGTTTGTAACTCCCTTCGCCTCTCCCCACACAAAATGATCTTATCAAGGTGAACTTGCCAAGACTGAACGGTTTTGCCTTCTCGCATTTCAATCAAGATGCATCATCAGTTTGTCAGAGGTGAGCGCAGACCATCGCCCTTTTCTGGCAGAAAACAGCCAGAAGTGATTCAACAATGAAATATTTTCATCATCGCAACCGGGAACAGCAAAGCCACCAGCGTTTTCTGAAAACTCCCATTTTTGATGGGCGTTTTAATTGCTATGCAGAATTTTCAACGAAGACAAACAAAGAATGGTTTTAGTCCCTTATAGATATAAAACATGTTTTACTCCTGCTCATATCCATCGTTTCAAAGTGAGATTGCAAAAACAAACCTATTATTTTTGGACTGGTTTCCCATCTACTGGGATGAATAGAGATGCCTGTGTCCAGGACACAGATAAAGGACTTCTTGAGCCAACCCTGCTGTCCATGGCACACAAACCCCAACACCACTGCAGTAGAACCCCTCCTGTCTTCTCCTCCACACTTTTGCCACCTCCATCCCTCTGTTTTTTCTTTTCTTTTACTACTTTCACGAATTCCAGCCCAGCTGTCGGCCACTGGTGCCCCACGTGTGGACCCAAAGCCGGTGGGACAACAAAGGAGCTGCCATGGTTTGGCATTTAGCAGTTGCCTTCCACACAGAGAACAAAGATGCTGAATTATTCAACGAGGCCAACGAGACTCAATGAATGTCAAAACTTGGCCAAGTTTCTCCCTGGTATAAAATGTCACTAATGGGAGTTCAATGCAGAAAGGAGCTCCAGAGCAAGAGGGAATTTCCTCGCACCTCGGATACTTTATTGCCCTCACGCTACGCCTTCTAGCAAAAAAAACGCATTGCCAAAGCTTTGCTTTTCTTCTCTTTCAAAGATGTTGCCCCTGACATTTCATTCTAAGCAGAATATGCAAATAAAGAATTTTTTTAATTAGACAAAGGATTATTTTTGCTGCTGCTGTCATGAGCCTATTTTGGCCTATTCCTCCCTCTCTTGAGGCCACCTGGCCAGCTACCAGCCCACCAGCCCTGGCACGCCTGGCTTTACAGGGATGCCCTGGAGCCACTGATCACAGACCATAATTACTGTGCAACTAGAAGAGAAACTGTAAACCTTCCCAAGCAGAAATTCAGTCTAAGTGCAGCCGAGTCCCGCATTTTCCTGTAACCCAACCTCCGTTTTGGGGAGGTGTTAAACAAGCCTGGCTCTCCCAGTCCCTCACACACCTCTGCCTCTGGACGGTCTCTCGTTTGCTCTGGTTTTGAGGAGCGTCACGCAAAGATGTGGCTTCTGGAAATGTCACGATTCCCTGAGCAAACTTGGTCCAGAGAATCACACAGAATCCCAGAATGTCGAGGGTTGGAAGGGACCTGAAAAGCTCATCCAGTGCAATCCCCCCATGGAGCAGGAACACCCAGCTGAGGTTCCACAGGAAGGTGTCCAGGCGGGTTTGAATGTCTGCAGAGAAGGAGACTCCACAACCTCCCTGGGCAGCCTGGTTCTCACCGGGAACAAGTTTCTTCCCAAATTTAAGTGGAACCTCTTGTGTTCCAGTTTGAACCCATTACCCCTTGTCCTATCACTGGTTGTCACCGAGAAGAGCCTGGCTCCATCCTCCTGACACTCACCCTTCCATATTGATCCCCATGAATGAGGTCACCCCTCAGTCTCCTCCAGCTCCAGAGCCCCAGCTCCCTCAGCCTTTCCTCACTCGGCAGATGCTCCACTCCCTTCAGCATCTTTGTTGCCCTGCGCTGGACTCTCTCCAGCAGTTCCCTGTCCTTCTGGAACTGAGGGGCCACAACTGGACACAAGATTCCAGGTGTGGTCTCCCCAGGGCAGAGCAGAGGGGCAGGAGAACCTCTCTGACCTACTGACCACCCCCTTCTAACCCACCCCAGGTACCATTGGCTTCCTGGCCACAAGAGCCCAGTGCTGGCTCATGGTCACCCTGCTGTCCCCAGGACCCCCAGGTCCCTTTCCCCTACGCTGCTCTCTAATAGGTCATTCCCCAACTTATACTGGAACCTGGGGTTGTTCCTGCCCAGGTACAAGACTTTACAGAGAAACCCAAAGGGGCTGAGCCCCATTGGAAGGAGGACGCAGCTCTGCCCGCAAGCTCCAAGCGAACCAAGCCCCTCACAAAGTGCACGCTGCCATTACAACCTCCATTTTTAACTAAGGTTGAGTTTGTCTTTAGAAATGACATGAGCCGCAACGGGAAAAAAGAAGGTTAAAACATAACCGGGAGTCAAAGAAGCAGGTCTTACTCCCAAAATTGCCAGCAACGACTTCAGGCATGTTATTAAATCTCTCTGTGCCGCAGTCTCCCGCCTCTAAAACTCTCCCCAGTTTGGGAGAGGAGGTGGGTCTGAGCTCATTAGCATCCAGGAAGGCTCCAGAGCATCGCTGCCGGCGAGTGGTACCTGCAAACATCAAACCTCGATGGGTGTGGGGGCTGGAGAGCCCGCTGGCACCCCCGGGTTTAAAACAGTCCAAGGGAAGCCCCAGACTGATTGAATGAGTCTCTCCTGCAGTCTATTCTTAGACTCATAAAGTAAAAAAAATCAGTTTATGAATCAGACAGTTAGACCGCAGGGCTTGACTTCCAGGGAAATTTAAGAGAAAAGCGCACTGTTCTTTACGCCAACAAGTTCTGCTTTGTTCTTTCATGAAAAACCCCGAGCGCTCTGAACATCCTGGCACATCAAAGCCGGGGATCCAGCAGCGAGGCCGCACACACAGACTCGCTTGCCTGCGCTTGGGCTCCCAAATCGATGCTCAGGTACGTAAGCAAAGTGACCCACTTCGAGGGATTGGGTACAAATACCCTCCATAAAGCTTGGCACCTCCACAAACAAGCCCGAACAGTACCTGCCTCAATATCGGGGAGTATTTTTCCAACAACAACCAAGGCAGTAGCCAAGGGCAAGCCAAGCCAAGTGCAACCCCAGCTCCTGCGCCCAGCCACGCGTTTAAGGATAAGCAATCCTCTCAGTTTCAACGGGATTAAACAACGTTCTCAAAAGTGAGTCAGTCCTTAAGTGTTTGCTAAACTGGGTCTCATTTTCCCTGTAAAACAGCTTCTTATTTGCAGAGAAACCCTGTAATATTTCCTGCCACTCCCGGCTATCGGTTTGTATGAGGCCAGGCAGAACCCACACAGCTGGCACAAGGGGCCCCTGATCTCATCCGAGGCTTTTCATTGCTTCTGCAACACAAGGACATGTTAATACAACTAATACAGATATGACACTGAGTGGAATTACAGCTCGTTGTTATTTATACCTCCCCTTTCTTTGATGGCAGCCTGGAAATGCAAACGTTTTGTTTCCCAAGGCAAACAGAATAACAAAAATAGATCAGTTACCTTCGGATTTACACTCATTATTTCATAAGCTCAGATCTTTGGGTTTCATGGGGACTCTGATTTAAAAAGGTACCAAGTCCTACATTTTGGGGGGAAAAAAAGAAGGAAAATTTTTAAAAAAATCAAAAATCAAGTCTCAAACTCAGTTCCTCACACTCACTGGTCACTTTGCAAGAAACCTGCTTGAGTAAAGAAATAGGATTTGAGGGAAAAACAAACAAAACCACCACCATAAGAAATCCACCACTCTTCTTCCTTACTACCAACACCTTCTTTTAGCAATTATAGGTTTTAAAATAAACTCAAGCAAAGCAAAAATAAATCATTATGCTTACGCCTCTTCTATTTCCTCCAGCATTGTTTACTGCTGATGGTATCTCTGGTGCATCTAGAAAACCCTCAAATAAACTCTCTCCTTATTTGTAGAAGTAAATCAACCCAGCTGGGCTGGAGAACGCTTTGCATACGAGGACGACCCAGTATTCTGCATTCAGGGGTTCCACCCATGTCGAGCCCCAGCAAGGTCGTGCATTCCTAGAACAAACTAATATTTGCTTCTAAGCAAATCAGGAACATTTCAAAGTTGGATAATAGGATCCAACAGCAAAAACACTGATGCGAAGAGTCCCAGGGATGAGGCCGCTAAAATAAAAAAGCAGCCATGAGAGCAAGGAGGACTTGCTCCAGTTACCTCCAGTTTGTGGTGCTGGAGAACCCTGTATTTTCTCCCACTGTGGCCACTCAGCTCGTGTTTGTCCACCTGCTGAGTGAAAAAGGAGTGGCTGGCCAGGTGTACAGGGGGCCAGGACACCCCTCTTTGCCCTAAACCTCAACCAGCATCCCGCATGGCAGGGAACAGGTTTGCTGCACAGTCCCCCACACACATCCTCATTGATGGGGCTGTTGTCTACACAGAGAAACATCTGCCCTTTGATTCTTGTACGCAAGTTGACGTGCAACCTCATTGATATTCCCAACAGGCACAAACTCGCACTGATCCATCTCAGACTCCGGGACGGCCCCGTGGATACGAGCGGTGCGCGGTGACCTTGGGACAGCAGATGATGCTCCCGCAGCATTCCTGGAACGCTTATCACCGAACAATAACCAGATGCCCAAACGAAATGTAGCAACAATGCCCAGTTTTGGTACATGGCAAACGACACTCAGAAAGCATGGCCGTACCATCCTGCATTGTATTTGACGCCCCATTAAGTACTGAGAAGAAATGCACTAATACTTCTAAAAAACATTGTGCCTAAAAGCAAGACCAGGGAACTCAACCTCAGGGTTCCAGTGCCAATTTGCGCAGCCACCGTTTTGAAAGTAGTTTCCCCCAGTTCGCTCGCTCCTCCTTTATAAAATCTTCCTGCTTTTTCCACAAGAAGGCTCAGAGGCCACAGAACACCCTTCTGCTCTGCAAAGCCGCCATCCACCGCCCAGCCTGTGCTGCAGCTTTACGGCACTTTGCAAGGGATCTGCTGCCAAACAGACGCCTTTTCCTCCTGCTCCCGCCTTTGGGGAGAAGTGACAATCAGGTAGGAGAATTCTGAAGGAATTAGCTCAAGCGTGGGAAGCCGTGAAGCACGTAGGAGGACGTGGGCGCTGACAACCCCGACCTCCGCTCGTGCAAACTGGCAGAGTCTCTGCTGAAAGCCAACCAAGCTGTGCTGGCTCACACCCGCTGGGCACGTGGCCCCTTGTGCTAAAAGAGGTGCAAGAACAGAGGAGGAAAGGGGGGAAAAAAAACCCTCAAACACTAATTAGCTTAAAACGCTGGTAAATAGATTTACACAGGCGGTCTGTAAAGCCTTGGCTAACCGGGACTGCTTTGTGCCGTCACGTGGGACTGAGCCACCACAAAGAGACATTGTGCCAAGGTATTTGAGCACGGGGAAGAAAACACCAGCAGAATCATTTCCATGCAAGAGAAAGAGAAATGTCACCGGCTGATAGCAGCATTCATGGTGCTTTTGTGTTTCCAGATGTTCAAAGCCTGGCCCTGCTGCTCTGTATCTCTACAGACTTTGGAGATGTTAGAAAAGCATCCCTGTCTTACGCACAGGCCTCGGAGCCTACCTGGTGCTAAGCAGGGTGGTTATAATTACCACATCTTTACTATGCACAGATAAAATTATCAGGAAAATTCAAGGGAAAGGATCCGGCAGCTGATTCCTGATCATGGAGCACTGATGCAAGTGTCAGAAATGATAGGATGGCCAAACCAACACCCTACAAAAAGCAGCTCCAGGCACAGAGCTGTTTGTCTTACACCATGGAGAACACCAGGACAGGCTGAATTTTGACCAGAAACAGGCTCCTCCTGCTCAATGTTGGAATTCAGGCAGTTTTAGTTTAGTTTCCTCCCCAATCTGCAGGGCACCTGCTCTACAACCTCATCCCTTCCTCGTGCTTAAGGGCTCAGGGACCATCTCCGAACTCAGCCCTTAGCTCATGATGCCCAAAGTCGTGCACCTAAGCAAAATCTCTCATCTTGTGTCTCAAAAAGAGCCACCCAAGCCTTCCTGGGGGGGAAAAGTCCGTCAGATGTGGCAGTTCCCATAGGGACTATTTGCACCCTGACTGCATTATTGCAACACAGGCA
The DNA here is from genome assembly GCF_037038585.1 of Patagioenas fasciata. NCBI lineage: Eukaryota > Metazoa > Chordata > Aves > Columbiformes > Columbidae > Patagioenas > Patagioenas fasciata. The sequence goes on from NC_092539.1 coordinate 8,602,936, forward strand.
GAGCATGGAAAACAAGCAGCACATATTAATTCACGGTGGTACAGGAACGTGGCTCTAAGAGCGTGTCAACCGAGCTGTTCCCAGACTTGAAGTTTTGCTTTGGCCTCTAAATTAAAAAGCTGCAATGTAGGCAAACGCACCATCATCTCATCCCCTTAATTAGCTTTGCTTTTACGTACTCAAGCGACATGCAGCCAAGGGGATTGCAAAAGCTCTGGGGAGGGACGGTGGCTTTGCACAACACACTACAAGGAGAGGCTCCTGCAAAAGCATCCCCCCCTCCCCCAGTATTGATTGGATTTGTTGAAACAGATGGAAAAAACAAGCAGTCAGATGCAAAACACAGATCGGCAAACCCGCTTCCGAGAAACTGGCTTAAGTCAGTATTAAGTCTAATCCCTTTTGATCAAGGCCTTGGATGTAAGCACAAAATATTACAGGTTTTCATATACCTTTAAGTTCTCATTTCTGCTCTGCTCTGAAATGAAGCTGGGCTGTCAAAGCAAAACATATGGAGCACAAAATGAGAGGTTTAGGAACATTCTGCCTGTGCAAGAGAAACTGGAGGCATCCATATGAAACCAATCCACTCGCACAATGGTAATTTACCTACTGAAGAGAGAGGGTTTGAAATTCTCCTTGGCTTATTTCCTCCGTCTTTATTCCAGCTGCTAAAGGAAAATAACACAGCAGTAAAAAAATGGAACGGCGAGCCAGCATCGAGCATCAGAGCGAGGGACGTGCTCCCGATTTTAGTTCATTCCTGCCCCACCTTCCCAGGAACTGCAGGAGCCATCTCAGAAGAAAGAGGCTGACTTGGGAAAGGACACTCGGCCAAGATGGTTCATACAAATGAAGCCTCTTTAGATTGTGCAATGCAGTAGGAAAGCCAAGGCGGCCGGGGGCAGTGGGGATGCTACTCCTGCCCTCCCCAGAATGAGATAAAACGATGCTTTTTTTATTTTTGTATATATTCTGCTTTGCTCCTGAAAAGCTGCTGCTGAAACACATTACGGAAACAGAAGTTACTTTAGAATTAACAAAGGGCTTTCCACCAATAACATTCTGACAGCAGAAACAACCCTCGGTTCCCCTCTGATTTGTTACCCAAAGGATGGTTCTCAAAATAGCAAATACCGACTTCCCCCAAACCATAATTAACCAGAAGCATCAGCAGAGGTTTTCCAACACAACTTGCTGGTGGGAACACCCTCCCACCCCGGGCAGACCAGTTCCCACGCTGGGCTCTCCAGCATTGCCCGGTGCATCCCTGGCACCACACACGGCCGTGCTGTCGGATAAAAACCTCTGACGCAGCTGCATTTCTTCCACGGCTTAATTCCATTATGTCAATTAATCTATTTACACCTGCAAAAAGGCAGGAACCTGGAGCTTACGGGGAAGGAACCACAAGGCAGCTTTCCAGAGACTCTGATAGTCAGAAAGCACCTCCCTTCCTCGAATACTGTAACAGTAGATAAATATACCCATAAAGTGCTTTGATTTGACTGCGTATGTTAAATTTAGCCCTTGCTCTGCCTCTGCAGACAGCACATTTACTGCTGTGTGGGTGACTGAAACATGCATCACACAGCATACTGCAAACTGGCCTATAAAAGATCCGCAGTGAAAGATATCCAAAATATTGGCTCGCTTAGCGGGTCGTAGCTCACAAATTACAGGGCGGAAGGGGAGCTGGATGGATTTCCACGGTCACTGCTATACTGAGGGTGAGACAAGATGATCTAAGGGTCCCTTCAGACCTAACCAATCCATACAGCTGAAAATTAAATTAATTTAAAAAATCATAGATTAGATCTTGGCTGCCTCCAAGAAAATAAGGAAAAAAAGAATCAGGCATGATGTTTTCAGTCAGCGATTTGAGGAATGTAAACAGCTTTGTCAAGGATGCTCAGGCAGATTCCCCAGCTGGATCCTCCACCATGAGCTCAGCTTTGCGGAGTATCAGGATGGCTTAAACCAGCAGGAAAAGCAAACTGGGGGCTGCCAAGCCTCAGCTCCACTGGTGATGGGTGGGAAATATCGTGCAGAGATTATTTGCTCCCCAAGGGAACAAGATCCTGAAGATCCCATCATAACATGGTGAATCTCCGGCTCTCCCCAGCTCGGGGCTGGGAGCTACATCAGCTCCTCGGATTATACAGCACGACTCCGAAAGTGTCACCAGCTGTTTATCTACTGCTAAAATGTGAGCCTTTAAAAATTAATAGGAACAGATTGAGCGAGCGTGGAATGCACAGAAACCAGAAGCTTCGAGGAATTTCAACAGGCAACGTTAAAAATTGCATGGGCTTCAAAGAGCAAAGTCCAGCCCCGGAACGGGAAAGAAACGCCAAAAATACACAAGCATAATCACACATTCGTCCTGGGAGAGGGAAACACAGCTCTAACCACCACATGTTCTTTCTTCCAGCCCTTTAATCAGACTTTGGAGACAAAGAGCAGCTGGACAGCACTGTGGTCAGCCTTGGGTTGCAGGGGGAGGAGAAAAATAAGGCTCAATCTCTGTGTTAACACAGTCTCAGTTCAACCCAGACCACAGCCGGGATTAAGGACTCGGGTTTTGAACGCACGTCGTTGATAAAGGTCATCGGTTTTGCAGCAGATGGATGCACACCCTCGATAACGCCCCGTGCAAGAGGGAGCGGAGGGTCCCCAGCAGCCACACCACGAATTCACTAACAGGTTCACTAACAGCAAAAGAGGAACAGGAATTACTGGTCCCAGAAGGACAGCATTATAAATAAAAGCCAACACCTAAAACTGCATCCCAAAGGCCACTCATGCAAATCTGAAGGTGAGATCAGAGCAACCAGCTGAGGAACATTAATAACTGCTGCCACGTTAGGGCTGAGCAGCCAGTAACAGAGGTTTACCAAAACCTTCTCCCTGGAGCTCCTGTCCAGAATAGTTTGCAATAAAATACATGAAGCTGGTTTCTGTCCTGTGAAGCTCATGGAAACGTCTGACAAGTATTTACTCGCAGCAAGGGAAGGGAACAGGAAACTAATATTTGTTCTTAGTTGGCTCTCTTGATGTTTTCTTACCGGCAGTAAGACCAGCAAGAGCACGTTTAACTTGGAGGTTGGAGTCTTATTGACTTCACCGCAGCCAACGAGCAAAGTGACTGAGGTTACCAGTGGACGCAGCCATTTATGGAGCAAGAAACCCAAAAAGGCCCAGGTCAGGGTGAGACCCTCATGTGGGGCTGAGACAGCAGCCAGAAGCCACGGACTGTGAAAATTCATACTGCAAATAACCCAACGTGCTTAATGGCAGCAAATGCTGGAATTCCCAGAGGAAAAGCTCAGCCTGGTGTAAACCTCAAAATCCAGGAGTGGGACAGCGAAAAGAATAAAAAGTTTTCTGCTGTGAGAGATACTGATAAGCATTTTGGTTTTGTCCAATAGAAAACCAAAGGTAATGTTTCCTTTGAATCCACAAACGTTCAAAGTATTTTCCATTTTTGGACAAAAAGGCCCCAAAAATGTCCCTGAAAATTGAGTTTTAATGACTTCTTCCTCATTTGCTGTAAAGGATGTTTTTTGTTCACAACAGATAGCATTTTTTCCACAACATATTTTGGCCAGATGTAGATGATGTGCCTGGACTGCAGAAAACAGTATCTGATAGCACTACCAAAAGATAACCAGCTCAGACTAACCCTTGCAAAAGAAAACCTTTCATTTAATGGCAGGTCCTCTGCGTTGAGCTGCACCGGTATCGTTTCATCAGCCTGCGGAGCAAAGCGGTCCACGGGGATGGATCTGAAAGGTCTGAATAATTCCGCATCAAAATGAACTGTACTTGGATGAGACTTCCACCAAAGCACCGAGACACGACAAGAGGAAAGAGGGGAAATATATTCTTGTCAAAATGACATTCCCCTTAGGAGTACAATCTCCACAAAAGCGTTTACCCGCGCGCATTGTGTTGGATTTCAGATTCTGCGCTTCTGAAACACATTATGCCGGGTACTTGAATAATTATGTTTGACTTATTTAACAATTTAACATTCGCACGCTTGGCTTTACAGCTGGAGGAATAAAATCACATGTTTGAGTGACTAAAAGGAAAAGAGACGGTTAGACAATATATGTATATTTATGCAAGCATTCCCCGCTCTGAAATTACATTCGCAAAGCAAACATTAAACTGAGCAAATTCTCTCCCTCGCTGGCTGTAAATGAGGTTTTAAGCGGTACCACCGGCCAGCAAAGAGCCCTGATCGCGGATGTGGGAAAGCGAGGGCAGCAGCTGGACACGGGCAGGATGAGCAGCTGCCTGTGCCTGAGCTGCTCCAGCACCAAACCTCTGTGTTCATCATGGCAGGACCATGGTGCAGGAGCCCATCCATCCAATGCTGCCCTCAGAGACGCCCCCAAGGAAAACCCACCCCACAGGGTCAGAGAATCACAGAATCATTTTGGTTGGAAGAGACCCTCAAAGACCATCAAGTCCAACCATTAACCCTTCCCTGAGAACCTCATCTCCATCTGTTCAACCCCTCCAGGGATGGTGACTCCACCACTGCCCTGGGCAGCCTGTTCCAATGTCCAACAGCCCTTTACAGGAAGAAATTGTTCGCAATATCCCATCTAAACTTCCCCTCAAGGCCAGGGTCATGTGTGTCAGCCTATAAACTGAACGGGGACCTACGCTCTCCTTCTCGAACACCCTGAAGGTCAAACAAGCTGAGTTTCTCCTCCCATCAGCAGTGTCCAGACTCAGTGGTCCATCTCAAACACCTTGGAGGAACCTCACACGTGACAGCGTGTAGCCACTATCGATGAGACTTGTTTTCCAGGCCGGTGAGTGCAATGAAACACAGCTCTTATGAGCCAGGAGCACAGGAGCTATGAACAGGGTTCTCCATCATTTAGCTGATCCGGGATCAGGGCTTTTTTTCTTTACATCACTCAGCAGAGCTCAAAAGGGGCAATCAGTTTATCACCTACTCCAAGGATGCTCCCGGGCTGTCCCTCCCTGCCTACCAAGAAACCCACCCCAACACAGCCCCTCGACAGCTCCTCTGCATTACTTATCAAGGGATCTTCATTAGGCTGCCTGGTACCCGACACCAAATGAGATGACGAATAACTGTGTCCAGCGAGAAGACAGAAAAGTGAACAAATAGGCTCAAATAGCAAAAAAAAACCCATCTTCCAGAATGTCAAATCAGTGCAACACGGGTAAATTTGCCACCTGAGCCATGTACCCCATCACTTGCTATGATCTCACACGAGTGCTTTCCTCCTTGCCCAGAAATGAAGAGAAGTAGAAAACGGCTATCGCTGCACCACCGAGGGAAAACCCAGTGATCGCAGCGGGGAATACCGAGGCAACGCTCTGCTAACAAAGGCCCCACTAATGTATTTTTCACAAAGTGCTTTATTCTGCTACAGGCACGAGCGCTATCAGTAAAAAATGTTCGCAAGCGCAGTAGCAGGTGGCGGCACTGATATCTGTGAAGCCACGGATAAAAGCTGATGGGCTGTATCCCATAACAACTCAGCATTTATTAAGACTCCTATTAATCGTCTATCCAAGCTATTTCTATCGGAATCCCTCCTTTAAAAGTGTTATCCCAGCTTGCGGCATCTTACGCTCTTTCTTCATATCTAAAGGCACAATTGTGAGCGCGTTCGAGCCCGGCTCATCCCAGTTCACCCCAGTAGATCCCGCGTGGGTACCAGCAGGAATCTCACAAAGCAAGCAGACATCCCATCACTTTTTCCAAGAGCATCTCCCAAACAATCCCGGAGACCCCAGCGCTGTGAATATAAATATGGATCTCTCCATTGTTCCATTGTCATTCTCCTCCCCAAGCCTGATGTAAAACTGTGTGATGGTAGGATAACAGCGGAGAAGATAAGCTTTGATAGGAAAAACTATGCAGAAAAAGGATCAGAACTATATTAAACTGTATTAAAAAGCTGGCATGGAAACAAGTTCAAACAGCTCCCTGTAAAGCAGCTCAGCTCTCTGAGGCTCCATTTAACAGCCATCCTTTTATTAGAAAATCACTGAAGATGACTGTTTAGCGGCTCCAATAAAGAATAGGTGGATGGTGAAGGAAGATTTTTTTTCTATTAAGATTATAGAAGAGCCTGAGGCAGAAACAAGGGAAAACCTCCACATCCAGGATTTGGTTTCTGCCTCGTTCAATAACCCACCCAGTGAGCACCAAGATCTGAACTGGTCACGGGGGGCCAGGGTGGGCACATCAATCATTCGGGTGGTTTTAGCTAAAACAAGGAATAGACACACAGACGATACAAGCAAAAAAGCCAAATGCCAAAAAAAAGGGATGAAAGGTGAGAGTCCAGAGCCAGCACAACATTTTCTCTGTTCCATGTGCACCTCTAGCAGCTGGCACATCAGATGGAGGGCACAACACCTGGAAGAAGTCTCCAGATATACCAGTTTGCAGAAAAACCTTACATATCTTTTTACAACCTTCCCCTCCCAGCTGAGGGCAGGAATTGCCCCGTCCCAGCAAGGAGCATCAAAGCAGCATCTTCCCCCGAGCAGCGGCGATGATGCTCCCTCCATCACCAAAGAGCTGCCAGCGATGGTTCTTCCCAGGGCCACAGTCCTTCCCACCAAACCTTGGGTCTGCTCCAAATTTATCATTGTACCATATTATTAATCCTCCTTATCGTCAGGATCTTGGTGTGCAAATACATGTCAAGGTGTCTTAAGTTGATACAATGCTTATTCACCCGTCAAGCTTTCTCCGTGCTGCCCCTTTCCACAGCAGATAACCCTGACTTCTTGAACACGGCACGGGCAGAAGCTTAAGACTGCTCCAACCATCACACAAATCCCAGCACAGTAAGGAAGGGAGAGGACAAATGCCTGGGAAGCAATAAAAGTAATAATCTAAAGGATTACAGAAATAATCTAATGGGCTTTGAAAGACCATAACCACTGCCAGTGCCATGGGATGTCCAGCCACCAAAGCAGCCAACATTAACGTCCACTCCAGTATTCATTAAAACATTAAATGCCAATGTGACATGATCATTGATACCAGAGAAAGATGACCAGACAGACCATCTGCTTTTAACCATCTCATGGCTTCCATCAACTCCCTTGTCTCAAGGCAGACCTTTAGACATCTTACATTATCTAATCCCAAACACGGCAAAATTAGGCTGGAGATTTTAATAATGATGGTCATATTGCTCAGCTTCTTCCGCTTTGAATACGAAGAGAACAGGAGCTGCGACTTGTAAAGAAACTGCACTGTTAAAAATAACATTAAAAATGCATCTATTTTGGCCCTAAGGCCCACAGAGAAAGATGTTTCATTATCCAGGTCTAAGAACATAATTACGCTTTAATAATTTTTTCAGTACAAAAGGCAAGTCTTTTTGGCTTGCTCTGCTCTTCTAAAGCTGCACTTGAACGGGAACCCCAAGACAAGCACCGCTTGAGCCTCATTCATCTCCTCCAGGATCCAACCCCGGGCTCATTACAGCATCACGGACAATCCCTGGGTGCAGCCTCCCCAGCTCTCCATCCCACGCACATCAGGAGCATCAGGATTCCCTCTGCGCACATCACAGCCCAAAGCATCTCCTCCTCTCCTCTGGGCAGGGGAGAGATCTTCATTTCAGCAAAAAATTAATCTGATTATCAGCCTTTAGGAGATCCGACAAGCTCGGCATCGCACCGACAAGCTCGGCATCGCACCGACAAGCTCGGCATCGCACCGACAAGCCGTATCCCCCTCAATTTGACTTCTCCAGGTAATGGGGTGAGCCTGACACGAGCCCCCCTGACCTCGGATGGGTTTTATTGCCGTTCTCAGGCCGGTTTGCAGCCGGAGCCGAGCGGTGCTGAATCCAGGCAGCTTGCTTGGCACTAAAATTTGGTTTCCATAGAAACAGGTAGATAGCAAACACGAGCTATATCTTATTTGCTCACTTGTAAAAAAAGGGCTCTCCAGGCTGTAATTTAAACCCAGTGGTAAGTGTAACACAAGTAGGGATACAAAGAATTCATGATGGCAAAGAAGGTGGCTTTTAAACAAACAATACCTTCTTTTTTCTTTAACATCAATTATTATAATAAGACTAACAAGAATTTACACACACATGCTTTAAAAAGTCCCACATCCCACTGACTTTAATAGATGCTTTTTTTTATTATTAAATGCTAGTGAGTTTTGGAAGATTAATTTCTTTTCCCTTCCTCCACTCCCCTAATCAGACATAATCCCACTGGCAAACGAGGAAATCTGCAGCTTTAGTAACCAGTTAGTTACTAATTGTAATTTGGGCATACCCATCATTTAAAGCAAGTTTCCTGTTCGCAGATCCAACAAGATGCTCTCAAACTGTAAGCTCTCACTTTTTTTTTCAGCAGATATATTTAGACCAGAGTCAGTGTAACATGTACAAATCACTTATTTCTCCTGTTGAAAGCAGAGAGAGATACTGAACACTTGAGTAGCTTTGCTGCAGTGAAATGCTGCATAGCTTGTTTGCAAAACACGGAATTTTGGGTGCATCCCCTGCTCTCTAAGAGGAACAGCTACTTGTGTACCCCCAAACGCATACACACACACAGAGTTTGTTAATGCTTTGAACGTTAGGATTTATGGGTTGGAGATATCCTTAAAACGACTCTGCCTTGCCCTGAACAATTACAGAGTTAGAATATGTATTATTTTAGATGAATAATACATGATGGCACTGTAAATCTGGTCCCAGCTGAGAACGTGCTCTCCAGCAAGGAGCTGGGCAGGTTTCTGGGTCTCTGTGCTGGCTGGAGGTGACATTTATCTCTTTGCTAATGAAGGGAGTTGCTGCTCCAGCATGGAAAAGGGGCTGCAAAACTCTAATTAATTAATGGTATTCAAAACCCACGCACATCACTCTCCATGACAGCCAAAAACGCTTCCCACCGGAGACCCTGGGGCTAATTCCAGCCCTTGCTACCGGGAACTGGGGTCAATTTAAAAGAAATGAAGCGCTTGCAAACATTTCCTTACTGGCGGGGGAACGAGAGGCCAAGCGCATCGCTTAAGAAAAGGCCACGGAATAAAGACGACCTGCAAAACTGGGGGGAGGATTATGTTTAATCCCATTTAGCAGGGCTCAGACATCCTCCTGCAAAAGGCACAGATCTTGCTGAGTGCAATGGGGACTGTCCCCACGATGTGCCACACCAGGGCAGCCGCAGTTCTCATGCTCATCGCCCATCCCACTTGCACCAGAACTCCATGAAGCTGGACCAGCTGCTGCTCATGCCAGCGTTTCTCCATATGGGACCAGCTCCCCTGGAAAGCATTGCAATTCGGGACACACATTTCAAATAGTTATTTTTAAAAGTGAATTTTCAAGCCTGATTGACAGTATCTGATGTTTGTTCATTAGCTGAGCCTGGGATGACATTGCTCATGGCTCTGCCAGGGTAATAAAGGAACCAGCTAGCAAACAAAGCAAAAATCAATATAGATGAGTGTAATATTTTTCATAATGTCTTTATTGTGTACGGCCTTCCTCACGCAGCTATTATTAGACATGCTTTCTCTTCCTTTCACAAAGAATGAAGAAATGGGATATGTTCTCATTCACAACTGCCAGACCAGAAAACACTACACCAATTTAATCAGCCCTGAAGAGTTTATAAATTAAACCCAAATAACAGACCAAATCAAGCATCCATCCTAACTAGTGGAGCTGGTTTCCCAGACACATCTTGAAGCCCTGGGTCCCCCTGTTGATGTTGGCTGGGGCTGGGGACATCCATGTGGCATCAGGTCCCCACCACCAAGCTGCAGAGCAGGAATGGGGCTGAGCCCCTGGATGCTCGTGGTAGGAGAAAAGGAAGAAAAACTACACTCAATGGGAAACTTCGCTAGTGAACGCAGTACAATCACATCCACTGGGAAGGCATCCTCTCTATGAGAGCAGTGACCCCAAAGGACTGATGCCAAAGAGATGTGGGGTTTTATTGGGCACAGGGAGCTGGACCCTGGTTTTGGGGGTCTCTGCACCCCTGGCTCTGCAGATTTGTATTTATTTGAGCATGACCAGCTCTGGCTGGTCCCGGTCTGACATTACCAGTGGGGTCACTCCAGTTTGCATTTATTTAATGCAAAGCAGGTGCTGTATGATGATCATGGAAACATCACGATTCCCAGGCAGGAGCACGGGACAGCGAAGCCGCAGCAGCCACCGCCCCATCCCTGCAGGGACGCCCGCCACGCTGAGCCAGATCAATGGCTCCCACTATTGATTAGGTACAGTGAAAATTACCTTAATTACCCACAATGCGCCAATGCCCCGCCAAGGGCTTGGTGTATGAAAAAGCTCTTGGACACAAAGGTGACACAGCCGCTGACAACAAAAGCCTTGATGCACAGCAACAGTAGCAACCTGCCAGGCTCGAAAAGTCACTGCCACCCTCTTTTGTCCCCCGCGTCACCTTCTGAAAACCCAACTCCGATTGCTTTGACTATTTTCTGCATTAAATAAGAGTAAGGCTTTCACAATGTGCTTCAATCTATGAGGCTAAACCCACTCTCAAAAGGAATCTGAACACTTAATAGCCCCTGGTTTGATGCAGCTGGATGGGAAAGGTACAGCTGCAAAGTCCCAGCCCCCCAAAACACACCTTGCTACTACCATTTGGTTTTACTTTGTCCCAATAACGGTGCAGCTATGCAGGGAAATCATTGCTTTTTCTGTGCAACCGGTTGGTTTTCAGTACCTGCACCAGGGTACTGTTGAATTCAATAAGGGACAAAAAGAAATTATTCCTCTGTAGCTTCGCTTCTGGTGAGTAAGCAGAAACCATTGATTAAAAATGAGAAATGAGGAGTGGAAGCACCTCTCTGCTTCATAAACAGCTCGGGACACAATGGTTTATACTGTACATAAATTTAAACAGAGGAATAAATAGCCTCTTCTTGGATACCAGCCTAAGCGAAACGGCGGCAGGATGGAAGCAGCGCTGCAGGAATGGACACCGATGGGCTTTTACCTGCAGAAAAGCCCCAGCACAAGTTAAAGGGAACGAGCGTGTTCCCCCATAAAGAACAAACTCATTTTTGTAAAGATCCCTCAAAGTTGGTGCACAAAAGTAAAAAGCAGCCTGCTTCTAGCCTGGACGGCAGCGAGCTGCCCTGCTTTTGTTAAAGGGAGAAATCAAAATGCTTTGGGAGCGTTCTGCACAGCAAGAGCTCCGACACGCACCCAGCTCACCCTTAGCACTGTTGTTCATGGCACCAAATATTTTACAGCCATTAATTAACCCCCGCAAACTGTCAATGCCATTTTTCAAATGGAAAACCTGAGATCCAGAGGTGCTTGGAGATTTGGCCAGGAGAAAACCAGGAGGATCGCGCCTGGGCTGTGTTTTTGCATGGGTCGTGCTGGAAGCCAAACCATTCGTGAAGCAGCCAACAAAAACTGAGCTGTGTTTGTATGCACCAGCATTGAACGGCAGGTATAAAAGCAAAGAGCTACGATTCAACACAGCCCTGTACAAAGGGGAAATGGGGAGTTCCATATAATAGATACTATTTAAAAATACAGCTATAATCAGCATTCTTGGGATGGAGTGAAGCACCGTGGGCTTTGCAGTGAGCAATCCCATGGCTGTGCTAAATCGGAGCGGGCAGCTCCAGGCACCTGTGCCAGCAAAGGGGAAATAGAAGCTCAAGGATGAGACACAGCCTGTCAAAGGTATTTTCTCCTGTACTCTCGTCCAGATTCCCACCGGGAAAACACGAGTGCATTAATTCCTTGCACCATCAGGTCCGTGGGGGAAGCGAGGCGCAGAGGTTGAAGAGCATTTGCTTTTGGCAACCCAACCTTTGCCATTGTGCCAACCACTTTAGCCCAGCACCATGGCCGGGATCCTGGCCATGTTATTGTTGGAGAAAGCAGAATAAATCTCCAAGGGCATCGCTGGAGAAAGGGGGAATGAAAACATTTTTAACTCTTTGGGTAGAAACAAAAAAAGAGTATTTAAAACAAACTCGAGGATCCAGAGCGTAACTCGGCTCCATCCCTCCTCTGCCCTCGCTCCTCCCCTCGCTTTCCCCAGCAAAATGTGAACAAACACATCCTGTGGCCAAGGGCTTTTCATCTGCTGCCAGGGAGATAAAGCGAATTCCTGCAGCTCGGGGCACTCGGTGCGAGGCAGGACCAGGACCCGGCGGGCTGGAAAACACGGTGGTGGCCACGTACCCTGCTCTGCAAGGGGACAAGGGGTCCTGGCACTGTCCCCCAGCAGCACCGCACCACAAGTGGGGGACAGCTGCTGGGCCAGAGGTTTTGGCGCAATTTCAATCCATCTCTTCTTTAGATGGGCCACGATGAGGGGGAAAACAAGGTGGCAAGGGAGGGCTAAAGGCAGAGGACACGGTTGAGGGATGAAGAAGGGACAGGTGAGGACAGCACATCACACTGGGAACAAGCTGGAGTCGCAGGCTCTTTGGTGGAGATGCTCCAGCTTTTGGCGTGGATCCACAAACATCCCCCGTGCAAGAGCCGCCCAGGGATGCGGATGAAGAAGGTGTAATGAGAGAACAATGTGGATGCAGAAGGCCTAATGAGAGAAAAACACAGGCAGACAGGAAAGATGGGAAAAGGCAGGAGATCAGGGCATTTAAGCCTAAAACATCCTCTTTAGGATTTACCCCAAAGTAGGTAATCAGCACTAACAGGAGTAAAACAAAGGGCAATGTCACCAACTCCCATCTGCTTCAAATTTGCTCTAAGCTTACATCTCCCTAATTAAAGGAAAAAACACCAACATTTGCTAAATTAACTCAAAGTGAAGCAAACACCCCCACACATAGGAAAAAATGCCTTTCTTCCTAAGCAGCTAAAAATATTGGCACTAATAACCTCACAGACTTTCTGGTTGGTTATAAATATTATAGATACCAGGAGGATGGCAGAGGAGATAACCGCCCCCCCACCCCCACACCCCGGGATGCTGCACCAGTGATCACCATACAGGAGAGAAATGGGCTCTGTTAATGGTCGGGGCTGATGCTCTCTGCTGCTGTTGGCCTTTTAATGACTGCGCCAATGGAAAAACCAATGAAGTTGAAATCACTTTGTCACCTACGAGGTTTTCTGTGGAGTTAAAAATATTTTTATTCAGTGAATACGGAGAGCAGAAACGAGAGCGGCTCACATTGAGGTCGTTAAGTACCGCAGGACTGCAGCCCACAGTCATTAGCTCACCCAGTCTGAGCTTTGAGGGCCATGGGGTGCCCCCAGGAATACCAATATAAGGAGAATCACCCTGGTAGAAAGGTAGATTTGCTGAGGGTTTGCTGTATGACAATTCCAGTCCTCACCAGCCCAGCTTTGCTGGCCCACGGGAACAAAGTTAACACTGTGACAGCAATGAGATCCAGCTCTGGATGTTGAGAAGGTTGAGAAGGCAACGAGGATGGACCAGGCAGCACTAACAAGCCCATAAGAGGCAGGAAATCCCAGTTCTCATGAGCCCTAACCCACAGCTGCTCTGGGATGCACCTCCAGCATCCAGCAGCTTCCCTGGGGGAGCACCCGCTCATCACCACATCTGAAAGGTTTTCCCACAGGCTCCCCACAACATCGTGGAAAACTTTAACAAGGGCCCAAATTACTGATTTCAAAGCCCAGGGAAGGACACAAGCACTGGGGGATGCTCTGGCTGCCAGATTCACGGGTGACCTGGCCCCAGGGTGCAATTTCTGCCCATTTCAAGTAAAGCTGAAAAATCTCCCGAGCGCAACGAGCGCTGCTGCAGGTTCACGACTCGCTCAAACACGGGGAGCTGAACCAACATTTCAACACAAATAGAAGAAACGCCGAGAAAGTCCCACGGGCTGTGCTGGGTCCCTCCTGCAGTTTGGGGGCGTTTGGTACAAACAGGAGCAGGTTCCCTGGGCAGTCAGGGTTTGTACCTTGCACTGAGCACTGATGCTGTTGCCCCAGCTCCGTATGGGGTTGAGCACTCCCTCCATCACTGCCCCACAAGACTCATTTGGCTTTTTATACAGTTGAGATTTGATCTCCCTTCGCTGTTCCAGGGCCCTGCAGGTCAGTAAGGACCAAACCCAACGAATCAACAACTGCACTGGCAGCCCCACATCTGGATCCTTCCCCGAACTACGACCCAAGAAAACCCAAGCTCTGTATGGCACCCTGCTCTGCATCGCAGCTTCTGCTTATTAAAGAGAAAGGAATATTGTTTTTTCCCTTCTTTGCAAGGTGTTCTGGCACATACAGATTCATTACAGCAAACCAGCACAGCGTGAATGCCAGGGATTTCCACAGTAACTCCATAAACACAATGCTAATGTAGCTCGTGTTGAATGAGGTTTTCTCAGCCAAGCAGAAGAAAATGCTTAATCTAGAAGATGAAGGAGACTGAGGACATTGGAGGTTTCTAGGAAAGGATTCTGAGGTCCATGGAAAGCTTAGGGGTGATGCGGCAGTTCATTTGTACATCTCTATATTAGCTCCTCTAATATTTCAATTAAGGCACAAAAAAGGGGAAAAAAAAAAAGCAAAGAGTCATACAAGTGTGCGACAAATCACTGGTGTGTGCAAGAGAAGCTGTCAAGGCACCTCAGCTGGGGGAGACAGGCGGCGGAGCAGCAAAAGTTAAAGACAGGAACAGCAATTCAAAACGACGAGATGTAAAAATGTATTGCAGTCGATGGAGCTTGAACTGAGTTTATCCCAGTAGCAATCTGGCACAGCGTGTAAGACTGGCAGTCAGGTCAGTAAAGGCTCCTGTGCATCCACAGAAAATACACCCATTTGTCTATTTTTCCTTAAGCTAAAACCCAACATCTGTCCCCAGCCCCACGGGGAGCTCCTAGGACCCCTCCTGGCTCTTCTCACAACCCCGGCACAGCCAACCTGCTGCTGAACAGCTACGGAGTCACCAAAATTGTACAACCCGCCTGTCCAGCACAGCAGAGGGAGATGAAGGGGATGCTTTTCCTATAATTCCCAGTGTTTCTGCACACACCGTTAGCCACTTCGCCCTTTACACTCAATAGCACCCAGCGAGAACACAGCGAGGGGCTCCCACGATGTTTACCCATAGAGGTTTCTACATGTTTCTCTACAGCATGTCAAACCAAACCATTCAAAACGCCAGCTGAAAGGTGGATTTTCCTCACTTCCAATCCTCCCTCGGGCACTTTTGCACATCAGCGGTCTCACAGAGCGCCCACATGCATTAGCTGCTCACACGGTGCGAACGCTCCCCGTGCTGAGATTGCAACTCCAAACAGCCCCAAATTTCCAAAACCATCAGTGGTTCCACAGCCTGGGGCAGGTCTGCTAGCTCAGAAGTGCTAAGGCATCGTTGTTCTCCAAAAAACTCAGAGTAGGGCTTGTTTCCTTAAACCACAACCCATTTCAGACCCTTATTTTCCTAGAAGCTTTGACCTATTTAATTTTTTATTTGATTTAAGGATACAATTGTATTTTAGTAGCTGGTTCTTCCCCTCAGCCAAAAGCCCCTTCCCCAAGTGTGTCCCAAATATGCCAACTGCCTGGCATCAGCATTCACCCATCTCTGCATCCATACATGGGACAGGAGCATCATAATAAAGCTGCATCAGCAATGTCCTGATACAGGGCTGCTGCTTGACTACTTTAATTTCCCACACTCGCAGAGCTCCTTGGGAACTGATTTATAAGTATAGTATAAAGCCTCATTGGAATCAAAACTAATTTATAGACTCGAGGGGAAAGAAAATTGACATTTTCTAGATCATACACCGTCACTGTAAATCAATTTCCATTTTGTGCCCCTGGTGCAAGCTGCTTCCAGCCTCGGTAAATAAATGCCAAAGCTAATGAGTTTTGAAACAACCAGCCTGAAAGTAACAAAGAAAATGACAGTCACTGAAAAATCCTTATACTGCCAGGAAACCTCAACTGCAGATTAAAACGATTACCAAAACCCAAGTGACAAGGCAGAGGAGACTGAGAATTTGAGCGAGGAGCTGATTTTCTGTCTTTATCTTCCTCCTCCAAGCAAAGTCATGGAAGACGCGCGGTCCTCTCCTCGTTAGCGACTGCTGCTTGGCAGGTAATCACCTGGTGGAGGAGGATGAGCTGCAGAGCAATTTCTAATGCGGGTAATGAACCTCCGAGTGATTTCAGCAGCGAGGCTCTTGGAAAGCAGGAGGAGGGGACGAGTGTTAGCCCTGTGCTAGAAGAGTTTTACATGGAAAGAAAAGGCAACTGCACGAACCCGCCATGCAGCCGTCACTCACAAGCCCATCATGGGGTCAATTATCAAACTGCAAACTGTAATTTCCTGGAGGATAACTGTTTCCTCTGCTTTTGTCTCTATCTGAATTACTGCAGTGGTGCGAGTCTGAGATTGAAGATCCCCTTCATCAGGAATGCGATATCCTACCTTGAGATTCGGGATTCGCGGGTGGCAGATGCAATTTCACAATCAAATCGTAGCTACCCGTCCAGCTGGAGAAAAACCAAACTTGGTGGCACCACGGTGGGATATTAAATGCACAACACTCACCTCCACACACAGACAGCACAGGGGATGTCACAAAGGATAGCCTTTTTATACACATTAACCCCAAAAAAGCAGTGGGTAAAGTGCAGCCGATTGGATGGACCACAGATAAGTTGTTTTGTCGTGCTGTATCCCCAACAGGAGCTCCCCAGCCAGCATCTCCCTCCTGAGCACTGGGACCACATCACCTTCAGCATAGGACCAGGCAGGAGATGGGTACGACTGAGGCCCCAGGTTCTGTCCTGACAAAGAGAGGTCTTTGGAAAACCTGGAAAACCCAAAAATCATCCAGGCTGACCCTGCACCCATCAAGTGTGACCCCCTGTGTTTCATCAACTCTGCAGCAAACCTGCCCGTCAACGAGGGAGATGCTTTCGATGCCATCTGCTCTGCTTATTTTGAAAGCTCAGCTGCATGGGGAGAGGTGAGAGTCTTTGTTCATGAAACCTCAGGGAGCTCAGGTGTTCCTCACAGCATCTCCTGGTGCCTGGGGGTATCAATTGCAGACAACAGGAGCAGCCCCAGCCCCTCAGGTCATGGGCAGCTTGCTCCCTTCAGAGGGGTCAACTGCTCATGTGAAGCTTTAGGATACTCAAGGATGAGAGGCGAGAGATATGAAGTCATTATTTTTTATTATTACAAGAGAGTAAAAGCCAACAGTAAAGGCTTGCGCTGACAGCAATCAATCGCTCAGTAACCACCAGGCGTTGTTACGCTCAAAGAAATAATATTTGAACACATGAACAAGAAGGTGAAATTATGGATGAAAGCGGAGCCCAGGTGAGACTTCACACAGTCCTCAACCTGCAGCTCCAGGGATGCACGGAGTGGGGATCAAACACCTCCCACTGCAGATGAGCTGTCTACAGTGGCTGGGGACACAGCTGCTTCCAGAGCCTCACATCACACCTGGAATTGGGGTTTTTTCCTTTTGTTTGCAGAGGAGCTGCAGCCCAGTTGGGGTCAGGAGCCAATGCATCTCCCCAGGCCCTGCTGCTGAGCATCCGAACAACCCCCCCGTGAAGGGATGCTCTGACCAGTGAAATCACTCGGTATATGAAAGTAATTTGAATTTATGTAGCAGAAATGCAAATTCAGCCCTGGGGCCGTTCTCCTGTATGCAGCCCAGGAGCCTCCCAGCACACACACACTTCAGAGGTGAGTTACTCAGAAAATAAAAGCGAAGCTAATTACTGGTCCTAGCACACTAAAGCTTTTGTTACGGTTCAGAAGGACAAGAAACCAGAAAGACTGATACCGAAAAAAAAGGGAATGACTCCTACTTGTGTTCTATGAAGAAAAGCCTGGCTAAGACAGATCTTCTGCATTCAGAGAAACAAAAGGCAACGCTGGGTCCCATGTGTCCCTATCTCATCGCAGACACGCGGTGTGTGTGGTGATGGGGAGGATGCCGAGGGACAAGGTGGGTACCAGGGCAGGGTCCCAAGGGACTCCCCAAACCACGGTCCAGGTCCTCACACCAAAGCTCTCCCAGCCACAACCCACCTGCCTGGGGCTGGCTGCCCTGGGATTTATAAAATACATAAAGAATGAGAATTTCTGGGAATGAGCCAGGGTTCTTCAAACAGAGATGCGCAGTGAAGGTGATGGGTTATCACCAGCGCTGGTCCCTGCTCTCTGCTGCACAGACACCGCACACCCAGGACCAGCCCAGACCACCCTGAAAATAACGTTTTGTTTTGTTTTAGCAGCAAAACGCACAGAGCTGATATAAAACCCTGGGGAGCCAAGACTCCCAGCAGAACAACCATGGGGCAGAAAAAGCAAACGGAGCAGGGAATGAACATCATCTCAGGATGCAGAGCAGCATCAGCACACCGCGTTTTCCTGGAGGGTGAACTGAATCCCTGGTTGTGCAACCCACAAGCTCCATTACCTCCCACTGCAGGTGATGGGGATGGGGCACCTGTGCTCATCCCTCCTCGCTGTGCTGCTCCTGGAAACGCATCATCACGGGGAACGGCTGCAGCATCCGAGGTCGGAGCTGCAGAAACCAAGTTTGGCTTCAGAAAAAATTAAAAGTTTGCGACTAAAGGCTTAACAGGGATGATTCACACTTCCCTGGTACAAAGACATGTCCCCGTTTTCCAAGTATTTCACCTTGGTTTAGCAAAGGACCATCAGCCAAAGGCACCTAAGTCACGTAACCTCACCATAAAAGCCCTGGCACGGAGTAAGAGTGAATTTAAGCATCCTGCTCAAAGAGGGGCCAAAGGAGAAATGGAAACTCCATATGACTGCCTTCTATATCTAGCAGTTTTATATATTTAGCTGGCTGCGACGGGAAACGCGCGGCTGTTGAGAACAATGATACCAGTTCCTGACACGGTGCCGTGCCCCGGGAGAGAGCTGTTTACAGGAAAAAGCCTTTGCCTGGCGAGGAAGCGAGCGGACGGCCAACAGCCCACGGCGGGCACCGACACGCACCCCGGCCACGCGGCGGCTGCAGAACAACACCCCCGGCTCTGGCGAGGCTGTCGGAGCACGGTCCAGTTCTGCAAAGGCTTTAGAGCAACGAGTCCAGATGACTTTGCACAAGCAGAAAGGAACTCTGCTGCAGCCCCAGGGTCACGCAGGGTGGGGAACTGGGGACCTTTCATCACTTCAGAGCAGCGCCAAGGGGTTGGTGGCTCCAGCAGTGCCGCTGATGTGAGATGACCCAAAGTACTGGAGCTTAATTGGGCCTCCAGCTCGAGCAGAACAAGTTCCCCTGGCTGGAGGAAAGGCAGCAGCGTGCCAGCGTTTCTACAAAGCCAAAAAGTGCATTTGAGGTGTTTGGTGCCTGGTTCCCATCGCCTGGGCTGTGCTCAGCACCGTGCACACAGCCACACGCTGACTGATGGACATTTGGACTTCTGGACACACAGATGGGCTTTTGGACTTTCGGTAGCACATTTGCTCGTGTCCGAAGCCCATGTGGAGCAGCACGGGGAGGGAAACCACCTTGTGAAAGGGAAAGGAAGTGGAAAGGGAAAACGTCTTCCGCTTCTGTGGATACAACAAAACCCACTAAAGATTCAAAACACACCATCCAGCCAACAAACAGGGTTACGGCAAATCTTGCCTAGGAGCCTGCTGCGAAGTGACCAAAGCCGCTTCATCCAGGTGCTGCAAACACCCCGGCACGCACAGTGTTTCTGTGGTTTCCTCCTGGGACAAAACCGCAGCCTCTTCCCTCCTTCCTGACGCCACCACAGGCCAGAGAACCAGCCGCGAGCTCTGCCCCAGCCGGCGGTGCCGGTGACAAGGATCGCGGTGCCCCGGCATCACCAGCGCCGGAGGAGCAGCGAGGGCAGGGGAGCAAAGGGCTCCGAGGAGCAGCCCTGGGGTCAGCTCAACACGAAACATCAGACGCATCACCCTTGTGCTGTTGAAATAGAGCCGTGTCCAGGACCTGCAATGAATTAATTACCGGAGAGCTCGTGTTTGGGAAATAAGCTTTACGCCGCGCTTTAGTCCCAGAGCGAAAGCATCCACGAAACACAGTGCAAGTGGTGAGATGTGATGCTCACTGCTCCTGCTGCCTCCATGCCTGGGCTTCCAAAATTTGGCAAAGGCATCAACACACAAGTCCCTGCACCCCAACCTCCGCTGGTTTTATGGGTGCATTGCTGTGTTGGGGACGCACCAGCTGCAGCGAGCTCAGGGTGCAGGAGCGAGAAACATCAGATCCCCCAAGACTTCACACCTCCTCCTCCTGCAGCCGCCGCTAATAAAGCCAGGTCAGTTAGCACGTACAAATCTTATCAAACCTAATCTAGTGGAGTACAATACACCTAAACACACAGAGACTTTTTATAGTATGTACATAACAAGGTATCACAAACACAAGGAATTCAATGTAACGCACCCATGTGTGTAGAGAGGGGAGGGGAAAGTGAGGACACTTCTCCCTTCGGCGCTGCTTGAGAGCCTGATACATCACCCAGGTTCAGCTATGGGGCAGGAGGGCACACGCTGACTTGCATTAGTACTTTCAAGTCTAAATACTGATACAATATTTTTTTAAATTAAAAAGATACCACCCCCAACATCTGTTTGTTTGAATGAAGGAGAAACCAGGTCTATGCGAAGTCTGGCAGCGATGAAAAGGAGACATCTTCCTCGTGATTGACGAGGTAAAGCCTCCAAATGATTGACAGGACAAAAGACTTTTGTTTTCAGTCGACAGGCAATGCAGTAATTTTCTTTCAATGGCATCTTTTCTCCCCAAGTCTTTCTGGAAAAAGCACAAACGGCAAGATGAACCCCCGCACGGAGCCGTATCGATCCCCTGGCCACGCGAGGCGGCTGACGGCCAATTATCATCATGTTTTCTACAGTCCAAAGCCTGAAGAAACCAAATAAACCATACACATATGTTTAAGAGCCAACCCTGCTCCCGTAACAGGCACATCACTGTGCAAACGGGTGGCAGGAGCACCACACAGTGCCAGGGAACATCGCGCGCCTTTACATCTGGGTAATTATTTTCTATTCTAACAAGTGCCTTCCCTGAAAGCAAATCCTCTCGCATCCCCGCTGGTTTTCCTCTTTATCCAAGCTCCTACCCTCACCAGCCTCCCTTCTCCAGCAAAAATAAAACCAACGCACGTGACTTGGATGATGGTGACAAACTTGTGTTAGATGTGCAGGTGTCTTGCAGGGAATCAGGTTTAGCCCTTCTAGAGGAGCGGGGATGCTCCACGAGACAGCGAATCCCCACAGACATCACAGCACAACTCCACTCCCTCATCTCTGCCACCAGCATCCCTCCTTTAGCATCTCTCACAGTGACCAGGCCCCCCAAAACACCCACCTGGCTACCAGGGATCACCCCCAGCACCAGGGGCTGTTATATCCCATGCATTCCCAATGTGCACCCAAACACCAGAAGACCTAAATCCTGCAAGCATGCGCATGGAGACGGCCACAAGTGATCTCTGCTCACACAGGACAACAGCACGCTGGGAAATCAAAGGGCTTTTAAAAAGTGGGTGTCACCGCGTTTGTGTGACCTTCCCGGCAGATATTTGGCTGCAAGGGGCGTCCTTGCTGCGCTGTGAACGTACCCTGAATAATTCATTTTCGGGGGGATGCGATGGCTGCACAGCGGGAGGGAAGGAGAGGGTGACCCCAGCCAGGTTTGCTCTTGCTGTTCCCCTTTGTACAGTTCTCGGGTCCAAGTGGATCAGGTTTTGGAACAAAACCACAGATTAAATATAATTCTGTTTTCAAATGAAGAAAAACCACACCATGTGAAAATAACAAATCTTCTCAAAAACTCACTTTTCGGACAAAATGATTAGCTGCATTTCAGCCACAACTAGGAGTGTTTTCAGTTCACGGTTTGTTCGGGGGAATGCATAAATAAATAAGATGAAAACACCAAGCTGCCAGCAGCGTTTTGCCCTGCTGCAACCCACTGGCTGCCAGCACTGTTATGACAGTGAGAAAGATGCTTTGCTGGGAGTGCACGATGTGGTCCATGCCGGGGACAGATCCTGGCACAGTTAATCCACACATCTGCTGATTACACCAGTATTTGGGAATAACACAAAGTCATTTACCAGTGATGCGAATCGCAAATGGAAGCAACTCGGAGCATCTGCCCACAGCGTTCAGTCGGAGGGACAAAGGTGATGGAGACTGGACAGACCCATTCGACTCTCCATCCGACCTGACCGTCACAATAAATATATATGTGCAGAAAATATATATGTGCAGGTCCGTCACAAAAATCACTGTATCCCGCAGAGCCTGTTTGACTGAGACACCATCCAGATTGACCCCGACAAGAGCCAGAAAACATCTTTGTTTGCCGGCAGCAAAAACCCAGCAAGCCAGAGGTAGGAACTGCACCATCAGCTTTCTGTGATATAATCACAGCTGCGGCCCAGATACAGTCACCTTCTTAAAAATAATACTAATCTACACGCAAAAAGAACAGAAACATTATGCTTTGCCTATGAATAATGACTCGGGACACCAGCAAAATAAAAAACCCCACACATGTCAAATGACACTGTTGTGAGATCATCTCACATCTGTTATCTGTCTTCGTTGCTCCTCATTTCTCTGCCTTTCCCGAGAAGTTCATACATATTTAAAAAGGCCAATCGCTCCATTACTCCTCACTTCTTGTAATATCGGAAGATTAGAGTTCGTAAGGGAGAGAGAAGAAAAGCAAGCATCACGGGGAAAAATGTCACCCTAATACTACAACACTGTTTACCCCTAATCCTGGATCTAAAGTAGATCTTATGCGGAGGAGGGCGCCAGGGCGGGAGGCTCAGCTCTGGGTCGATAGCTGAAGATGATCTGGAGCAGGCACAAGGCTCAGACCTTTCTCAGCCGCCGCTGTGCAGCACGGACCCGCTCTCAATGTCCTCATTGTTCTCCCAGCAGAATCACGCTGGAAAACTATTAATGATGAAGCAGAGCTGGCGTGTTCCCCACACAGCAACAGAGGAAGAGGCGTCCCAGCCCACTCCGCCGCTTTGGGTTCGCTCTGGCAGTAAAGATGCGACCAGTGGGCAGCACCAGTGATTGCACAAGCACGTTGGGGGCTTGGGTGGTTTTTGCTCTTTTGGAGTTTTTTGCTTTTGCTGACAAGATTCCTTTGAGAAGTTTTGCTGCCTTTTTTTTTTTAAAAAGCAAAGGAAAAATACAAATTGGATTTTCAGTTTGGTTGTGGCTCAGAAAAGAGCCGACACTGAGTTTCGGTAACGTCCCCCGTGAAGTCAGTTCTAAGCGGCTTCATGCTCGTACTCGCCCTCCGGGAGGACTTGACTTAATTCTGCAATCCTGAGCCCAGCGCAAAGAAACCCGAGCCCAGCAGAAATCTCCTGCTCAGACTTTGATCTGACCATAAGCATTTTATCACCGTTTCAAAGACCACAAAGAAGTCCAAAGGCAGCTCTCCCGGGGGAGATGAAGCAGCCTGGGCATCGCTTTGCAAGGGAAACACTACAGAAGGTTTAAGTGCAGGTGTAACCCTGTATCAGCACAGCCCCAGCGCTTCCCCGGCTCCAACCTCCTCATACAAACCTCCCAGCTCTTTGCTGGGCTTTCAGCCCCTCGTCCCTCTCCATCCATCAGCCGCCAAGTCCATCTCCTTGATTACCAACTCTTTTGCCTCATATTTCTATGCAGGAATCACGAAACTTCACAGCAACTAAAACATTAAAGCAATAAATACTTGTCTATTTACATAAATATTTTGGTCACAACCTGCATTGATTTTTTTTCTCTCCCACCACTTCTTGCCTCACTTTGACAATATTGATGTGGTGATATTTTCGTGCATTACAGGAACATTTCTTCCTCTCAGAAGGAAATGGATGGAGAAACCCAGCCCGGCTGCGAGCGTGCCGACACCAACAGGCTCTTTCCAAAGGCTGGAGATGGACAATTTCATGTGACCTTACCATAATTTTAATCTTATTTCCTTGATTTTGGGACAGATTCAGAGCCGTCAGTGAAGCTCATTGCTCTCCATGAGGTTACTCATGGCTGCGTGCAAGTGCAGCAGTGCCTGATCAGGATTTATCTGAGTATTTCTACAATGCCATTACTAAAAGCTCTGTTCTTCACCCTGAATGGGGTTGATGACCACAGCTCCTCTCCCAGCCCCTTGAATCACGCTTGCTGGTGCTCATGTGTTGCAAAGGAGAACTTGCAGGTGATGAGCACCCAAGTCATTAACCCCAGTTTGCACTGGAAATCTTGCAAATAAACCTTGTTTTTAGGGCACCTGCTAGTAGGAACAAAAGCAAAGCACAACCACTGTTACAGCTGGGTGAGCCCACCCACAGCATTTCTAACACACAGGGAGACACACAAGCTTAATTTATCAGGGTCAACCCTTTTTTTGACCAGAGAGCAGTCAGCTGGAAGAGGAAGGGACAAAAACACTCATTCTGTGTTAAGTTAAAGCTGTTCCAATAGTTATTGCTCCACACTCCTCTGCATCCACACGCACGTGCAGCTCATTGAGATGCTCCAGCAGCTCCTCTGTCTTTAGCGGCTGGGGTCCTAACACTGCTAACCGGGATTTAATTTGCTCTTGCTAATATTTTATCCGTGGTATTAGGTCATGTTTCCCTTTCCACTTGAAAGGCATCTTCAGCTTATTGGCAGCAGTGAAAGTAATAGAGAAATCATTAGAAAGCGTAAGGCTGGGGCCGTGCAAATCACACACCGCAGAAGATCATTTCCAAACAATAAAATTAATTGGTGTCATCAGCCACCAGCAGAAACGCAGGGAGAGTTCGCATTAAAAAACATAGAGGATTATTGACAGCCCATGCCTCCTCATACATAAAACATTTGATGGCATAATTTTATTTTATTATTTTCTATGCATGAAGGCTTTCCCTGCGTGGAGCTGCGGGGGAGTTGAACCAGGCACAAGATGCACCTGGGACAGTGATAACACAGCAAAACCTCAGCTCTTGCCTGCACAACGGAGCTGGAAATCACCTGAAAACTGTGTAGATTTGGTCGCATGGCTTGAGGCAGTAGGAAACCAGACTGATTTTCAGAGGACAAGCGCTCAACACCTTTTGCATGTCAAGCCTTACAAAGCCGGGCTAGCTGGACCCAAATTTACTGGTTTCTTTTGGACAAGTGGGGCACAAGGACTTTTCCGTTGCAGGGACTTCCAGGGAGCAAATCCCACAGCAAATGACTCAGACCTGGCAAAACCCACGTTCAGCTCCCAGACCCTGAACCAAACACCCTCCTGGTCCTGCAAGGTCCAGGTTTGGGCTCACAGCATCTTCCTGGGCTCCCCCATGGCACTGGGGTCCGGCCCCTTGGTGACCCATGGAAACCACACAAGAGCAGAGGATTTAGGTCCTGGCTACAGTATTTCCCCCCATAATACTAAAAGATGGCTGCAAAATAGTAAAACCTATACAACTAAAAGAGGAGACAAGGTCACCATCTGAGCAAAGCAGAGTAAACACTATAGCGCTGCCACCACCATGGTGGTTTTAAAAAAGAAGATTAATTCCAAGTCTCAAGAAGGCATGTATGAATTTGTTTTGTTTCAGAAGAAAAAGAATAAATAGTAGCCTCAAGTCAGGATAATATTTATTCACATGCTTCACTTTGAAGTTCAGCCCCTGTTGACTTCACATGGTGTGTGCACATGCTAAATCGTCTCGAGCAAAGAGCTTTCTGAAAGCGCAGCCCTGAGCAAGGAAAGGAAGAAAGGAAACTGTTCAAACCCAGGTATTAACAAAGCAAAATAAGCCCTGGCACCAGGGGAATTACCACTGTCCCTCCAAAATACAAAGGAGAATTTAAATGGTTTTATTATTGTTCCTCCCCCGATGGTGCAGACCTGTAGAGCAACCTCTTCGGTTCAGGGAACTGAATTTCATGGCAGGAAAAGCAAACCAAGAAGAGTAGCCCAGTTAATCTCCAAGATAAATCCCCATTCACTTGGTTCCTGCCATAAAGAGGAATTTCTCTATACTTCCTTTTCTTCCTGACATCATCTGGATGCATTTCCACGCTTGTGTGAATACCTGGAGAGCTTTAGGCACAGACAGGCAAAAACACGCTGGTGCTGCTGGCAAAGGATCCACGTGCACAGCGAAGCCTTGAAAAGCACCTTTCCACCCAACATCCCCACGGGAAACTCCTTCCCAGCCCCATGGAGCAGCCCCTGGGCTGGGGCAGCAGTTTTCTGCACCCAGTGTCAGCACATGAACATCAAATTTCAGGTCAGGCTCCGCATCACACAGGGCGACCAACCTCGAACTTCTTCTCAGTGAGGGTAACAGAGCACTGGAACAGGCTACCCAGGGAGGTTGTGGAGTCTCCTTTCCTGGAGACATTCAAAGCCCGCCTGGACACCTTCCTATGCGACCTCACCTAGGCGTTCCTGCTCCAGCAGGGGGATTGGACTAGGTGATCTTTTGAGGTCCCTTCCAATCCCAAACATACTGTGATACTGTGATACTTTGCAAACCCTTCGGTGCAGGTTGGCTCAGCGTGTGCCAAGGAGCAGAAAAGCAAACGGCCCTGCCTTCTGCAAACAGAAGCATCACGAGGGTCACGCTGCAAACAGCCGTCGTTCAGCTCCCTCCTCCTCCCCACGAGCAGGGAGTATTTTCTTTTCCAAAATGCCAAGCACACCACAGATAGCCATCAGTATCAAAATCCCTCTTCCACTTCACCTGCTGTATTGCCCAGAATGCAAACACATGGGAAAGGAAAGCTTCCTTCTACGTATTTTGCATCTCTTATCTCTCTCCACGGGTCCTCCAACCAGCTTTACTAAACACACGGGTAAACCAGGAAGCTAAATTACACCCTGATACCCTTCCTTAACGAACACTACTGGGTAATGTCTCCTCTCCGACCTTTCTTGTAGTTGGGTCCCTCATTTATATAGTCATGCTTCATTTTTCTTTAAGTGTGCCCCTGTTATGGCATTTATTCATTTATGTTTCAGAAGAGAACAGGGTAAAAATGGACTTAATGGAGCTAGAAATAGAACAGAGCAAAACCACAAGAATCTGAAGATCTGCTCGTCCTTCAGACAGCTTACGCTAACGGGAACTTGCTGCGACTAATTTTAATCGATCGCTACCTCTTTACAAGCCTTTCTGTGGCAAGGCAGAGCTGGGGAATTATCTGGGAAGAGCAAAGCACTTGAAATTAAATGTTCTTCGGCTGCTTTACACCCCTGTAACAGAGTGTGAACAGAACTGCCTGTTGCAGACCATGGTGTGTGGAATCGCAGCTTCACAGACTCCAGCAGCTCCCGGGACCAGCACAGTGAAACTCCGCTCTCAGAAAACTCCTTTTTCCAGCCACACCACCTGCCAGCCCCAGTGGCTGCAGCTCTGGTCACCTCCTTCCAGGGCCTTTGGCACTGCCCTGTGCCCGCATTTGGAAGGTCCCTGACACTGTGAAAACAAGAAACCCAATGCTGAGCATCCCTGGCCATGGATCCACCCCTGGTGTGTCCTCAGCCAGTTTCTCCTCAGTCTAATCCAGGGCAGGTTTTCTTCACCTTGCCTTGCTTGTCAAATTCTCCCCCCTATCAAGGTTAAAACTGATTATCTGCCAACACAGTGTGAGAAGGTGCTGAAGGTTCAGGCTCTGTTGCTCCTCTGAAGGATAACTGCTCCACTGTGAGCCATTGACCAAGAAGAGGCACATTAGAAGCAGCCCTGGGGTGTGCCAAGCACTCAGGCAAGGGGCAATTAAACCCTTTTATGTGCCAGAAAATGGCTGTAGAGGTGGGGGAAGTTGCCCACAGCCCTGGTGAGCCCCAACGCATCTGCAGAGGCGATGACCTCTGCCAGGTCCCCCACCTAGGAGTGCAGAGGACAGGGACTCCATCACACCACAGCTGTCCTCTCCAGCCCAGCCTGGCTCCACGCAGGAGCCGACAGCCACACCACCAGCACTGCAGAACTGTTGGGATGAATTCTGGTTCCCCGCTCCTCCAACAAAGTCAACGGGGATCCAGCCAGATGCCCCTGCAGCCCATAGTCTGTCCTGCAGGGAGGATTCCTGGGAGGTTTTATGATAAATGAGGAGACTCCATGGCAGCCAAAGCCACCGGTGCTTCAGGCCAGCCCAGTCCCCAGGTCCTCAGCACAACCCACATGCACCCTGGGGAAAACCACCTCCCCAGGACCTGCCAGTCCAGCTCCCAGGCTGCAAACAGAAGGGCAAGGGAAACCCAGACAGAAGGAACCTGTAATTTCACAGCACGAGTCTGCTGCTTGGACGTGCCACAAGTGCTCTGGGATCAGGACACGGTCCAAAGCTGCCCAGTCTCTAACGTTATAAAGAAAACCTCCCCTTTGGCGTTTTTCTTAAAGCCTCAGTCCTGGGAACCTTGCAATTACTTGCTAACTGAGCTTCCAGTTTTATTTTTCAAGTGCTTAGCCCTTTGCAACTGCAGAAAAAGCCAGAAGCATTATTCAAGTGCTCCCTACTCATTTAAAACAAAGCCTCTAAAAACAACCATGTATCGTCATTGTTTTTTAAAGAAATATCCCACTTTAAGAGCACGTCAGCCATATGCCCTGCATTCTCTGCAACACCAACAGATGACCGCAGGCGCTGCCGTCCTGGTTTGGAGCATCATCCAGCACGATGCACCAGCAGAGCCTGGGGAGATGGACACGGGAGGGCTGCAAGCCCAGGAACCAGCTGGGGAGCAGAAGGTCCAGGCAGAGACATCAAACCCCTTCCTCAAGGGACGGCCACCCTGAGAAAGGAAAGACCATGACCACATGCAAAGTATGACCACAAACATCCCCATTCCAAGCAGGGTTCAGAGCTCAAACCCCCCAAACAAAAAATCCTCAGCCCTACAACCCTCTTGCAAGCCCTTCCCTGAGCTACCAGTCGAGCTTCTGCTCTCAGAGCCTTGTACCCACAGCCATCCCTGGCTGTCCCAGTTCACCCAGTAAACTTCAATGGCTGCACCGCCGCAGGGATCTCTGCAAGGCTAAAAGGCCACCCCAAAAAATTACATCTGGCAGCTCATCAGGAGAAGCAGCGCTGTGAAAACACACACCAGCAGGACCCCAGCAGACATGCGTTAACCCTTCATCCTCCTCCAAAGCCCGCATTTTCTTCCCTTTTTCATCACTCATTAACATTCTTTATCTCCAACCAATGTGATAACTAGCATGTCCCGGTTTGCCAGAGAAGGGTGGAGAAGTTTGGAAGCCAGCACTAATGGCGAGACTGCAGCGAGGGGAAATTTCATCAATGCACAAATGGAATTTGCCAAGAGGCATTTTAAGAGTCAATTCTTCACACTCCAGTAATTAGAACAATATTATGAAAAAAGGCGAGGGGGAGGGCGGGAGGCAGCGCACACACTAGGACTTGGCTGATGGAGGAAAGGGGTTGAGCAAACAAACAGAGTCAAGTGAGGCCTCAAGGCAAGAGTCCTTCACATGGCTTCCTGCAGGTTGGATTTAACCCCAAAGTTCATCTGCTTCCCAACTGTAGACTTTTCTGTGCATGCATGTTTTTAAATAAAATTTTGTATTTAGATCAAATATGGGCTAATGACCCTAACCCAACTTCCTCCTCTACCTCAAAATTACCACCAAGTTCAATGGGGTTTTTCCTTCCAGGCAAATACATTCAATTCAAGATCATGCTACAGATTCTCCTAATGACTAATAAATCTTTGTGCATAATCTGAGGCATCATAGAAGTCTAATCCCAGAGAGCACTCGGTCCCAAAAATCAGATTCCCACAGAGAAGCTGTCACCTAGGTCTACAAAAATCACAGCCCCCCCCAACAGTTGCATTAGCTGAAAATACTTAAAATGAGCTTCCCATCCAGCATCTCTCCTATAACGGGATCAAACATCCCAGCTGAAAAGCAAAACAAAACCAAACAGACCTACATGCTGATGGATCCATCTCTAACATTTCCCCAGCTGCTGGAGCAACCTCTCCAGGGGACTGGTGGACTCAGTTTGCTGCTGATCTCCCGCGTCCCACGTTGATGCGCCCCCGTGCAGAGCCCTCGCCGCCAGCCTCGCCGTGCTATTCACAGGAGCCAGAGAATTCATTTTTAAAGAAAAATTAATTTGCTGTGCAAATCTAGCTTCTGCAAAGACAGCCAGGGAGCAGAACTGACGTGTGGGGTTCAAGACAGGCTGGCGCTGTACAATGGTTGCTCATATCTGCTCAAAGTGGGACTCAGCCAGTTCAATTCACATCTGCAGTGAACTGTGATCTCAGCTCTGCTTCTGGAGCACAGAAGTCCTTTTGATAAATCCCTCTGTACAGGGACTAAAGCACTATTTCCACATGAAAGAAATATATTCTTTTTTAATAATCTTTACAGCCCACTGGCT
This sequence comes from Patagioenas fasciata, assembly GCF_037038585.1. Classification (NCBI taxonomy): domain Eukaryota; kingdom Metazoa; phylum Chordata; class Aves; order Columbiformes; family Columbidae; genus Patagioenas; species Patagioenas fasciata. The sequence continues at coordinate 8,633,356 of NC_092539.1, forward strand.
TGGAAGACCGAGTTTCTCTTTCCCATCGCAGAGCTGTTGCACCCCATCAGGCTCAGGTACGGGGCTGGGACAGCAGACAGCGACGCTGCAGAGCCCGCTGGCTCGCACCCTGGATCCCTTCTGTCAAATTAATCCTCCAGTGCAACCTCCAGCTGCTTTGACTTTTGCATGTGCCCAGAAAAGACCAGGGAGCCACAGCGACATCCTCAATATCACACCCGGCGCTTGCACACAAACTCATCCCAGGATCCCCATCCCTGATTTAATTCTCAGTGCACACTCATAGCACCGACACCAAAAGGTCTGTGTGTGGGAGAAGATCTTTTCTCATCTTTTTGTCCTTGGGAAAATGCTACAAAGCTTTTTTTTTTAAATCAAAATTCCACTTTTGCATCAGCCCTCTCCAGATATATGTATAGTTTAAGTTGGATGCACAAAACCAAGAGAGAGATAGAAGAGCACACCTGTGCAAGAGCCATTGCGAGTAAGTGACATCCACTGCATCTTTGAGGACGGTACAATGCAAATATCTGGGCAACTGCCTCCCTACTCATATGAGTAATTCAACTGCCTTCAACAGGATGACTCTGAAAGGACGTGGGATGGCAGCAGCACTGGGAACACATCTGACAGATCTGTCACTGCTCTGCAGGGCCTGCACAAAGTGCTGCTTCTTGGGCCATGTCTACAGCAGCTCTTCAGACAACACAGAATCCACACGTTGTGCAAGGCACCCTCATTGCTCCATCGTGTTCAGGCTCCAGCCTGTGGCAGAGCAGCTGAGCATCACACCGCAGCGTTGAGATCCTCGTGTGCTTCACGTCAGACGCTCCAGAGCTGCCCAAAGTCAGGGGGACCTTGGAGGTGGCAAATGGAAGAGGAGGAGAGCTGGAAGCAGGACCATCCCAAGCCCCAGAAGAACATGCAAACTGCTGGCTCTGATTTAAGTGCTACTTCCAACCCATTTGCACATTGCTCCTTGCCCTGAAGTATTAACCATCTTTTTCTAAACTTAAGTAACAGGCTGTGAAATCCCCACCATCTGTTAGCCAGGAGAAATTTCCACCACAACTCAATCAGTCTCTCCCACACAAGCCTTACTCATTAGTAGGGAATGACTGCAAAGTCCACGCTGGCTCAAAAATGTCTAAAATTACTCACAACAGGCCTGGAATAGGAAACCTTGACAAATGCAACTAAGTGCAGTGTGTCCACATCATTAGCTTTACCCAGGGTGCATTAAGGCTGCTTTCTTGCTACCATGATTACGCTTTAATACATAATTAGCTGGAAGAAAACGATGTCAAAGAGGAGAATGTCTCACTTACACGTACACCATTACGACCAAGAGCGTAAATGAACCAGCTGCAGCATCACCATCTGAGGCTCATTAAGCGGAGCAGCGAGGCACCGCAGGCGAGCAGCGCGGTCCCACCGCAGGAACGGCCACGGGCTGCGCACCCACGGTTGCCCCATGTCCCTCCCAGCCTGTACCAACGCATGGAAAGGTCTGCAAGAGCCACAAAATACTAAGGTTTCTTCGCCCAAGAGAAACGCTCATGCTTTAAAAAGGGAAACTGATACTTCAGATAACTACACAACCCTTACGGATGGTTTTCAGATGTCTTGGTCACCCCCATCTGTGCTGTTTAGAGGGATGCTTTTTAAATCCTATTCAAAGCAAACTGCTCCTGCCCAGCACTGCAGTCCAGCCCTCTGAACCCGTGTCACCTCCCGGCTCCATCTGCAGCCCCTGCGCACAGACAGACCGACAGCCCTGCCGCTCTGCCATATTCACAGTATCACAGTATTCCTCACCAGGTTCTCCAGACCTCTCTGTCCCTGCTCTGTGTGTGCAAACCAACCCCGCAGTGGGCATCCGGGGGGAATCTCAAGTGTACGGGGAGTACTGGAAGGAATATTTCCTTTCTGAAAGAAAAGGACAAGAAAAACACCCTATCTGGAAGCCCTCCAAGAACAAACAAACAGCCCATTCTGACAACTAGTGGAACAAAATAGTCTGAGATGTTTTTTAGATTTTTTTTGTTCCCTTTAACTTTCCCCCATGTGGGAGGGAGATGAGAAACCTCCACATCATCCCCAAGCAAGACCAGCCCTCATTTCTAAAGCTGTCCTTGAAGGGGACAGGACCAGTGGTCACAGCATCAGTGACATGGAGCCTCTAGAAACACGGGAGACTCACAAGAGACGAGAGTGCAAACAGGGACCGAAACCACGCTCTGCTGAGACACAGAGGTTTCAACGCATTTTTCTTGTGCAATGCTTATTTGCTGTGAAACATTAACATTTCTCTTCCAATAAGCGACTGTCCAAATGCAAAGTATCAGTTGGACAGGAGCACATGGGGTCCCAGGCTTGCTGCCCAAAGCCCATTCCCACCCCAGCCCTGGCCCCCTCCCCAGGGATGCACTGGAGAAGGAGCCGGGGACACCAGGCTCCTCTTGGCATCGGGATATTTGTGTTCAGCAGCAATATTTCAATGTGCTAACTTGCACCAGCTCTCCTCTGCCCCACGAGGAACCACACTTTCCTACAGAAGCTTTTTGCCCCCCGCCTCCCATTATTCTTTCTGTTTTATGGGGAAGATGTTGTGCAGAATGACCCTGAGCGCTGGGGTTTGTGGAGTTTGGCAGTGCCAGTATTTTCCGGTCGATGGTTTCACTTTTTGCCCGTTCCTCTAAACCACAGTTACACCCACATGTTAATCTGTTTCAAGAAATGTTAATTATTATTTGTAACCAAAGCTTTTGGCCGTGGGACAGCACCACCATCAGACACTGCAGCTCCAAGAAGCTGAGAAATCTGCAGAGGATTTTAATGAAGAAATAAGAGCTCATTATAAAATTAAAAAAAACCCAAACCTTTTATTCCAAGAATCCCTTAAGTGGTATTACCTGGGATGTATTTCCTCCCCTTCCCAAAGCACACGCACACTGAACAGTTAATCTCAAATGATGCCAGATGTGCTAATTGAGCACCAAGACAAAGACTGACTGCCTGTTGACATCTTTCAGTCACAATGATGCTCCCTGTATCATTAAGTCTCAAATGCCTGATGCCATAATAAAGGAAAATAACAAAGGAAAAACATCTCAAGGGGTTCAAATGAAACCAGGCATTTTTCAAACAATATGCAAAAATCTGCTGGGGTACCCAAGAGAGCTTGGACTCTTCCCCCTCCTTTTTTTGGAAATATGGTCAGATAAATGCTTTACCACTCACAGGATTTCAAGGGAAAAATATCCTTTTCTTCCCAGTTTTGTCTAAAATTACCAGAAGGAAAGCTCAGACAAATCAAGAAGGTAAAGGAAAAGTCAATTTGATATACATTAAGGATATACATTTATCCATGTCCTGATTAACAGCTCAGATTCCTTGCACATTAAAAACACTTCAACTGCTGTTTAAGGCCCAACAGCAGAATTCTCCCACCCAGACTATGGGAGTTACGAAAGATCCTGCCCATACTTGCTTGATCTGAAACATAACACCCCTTAATGTGACCCCTTGCAAAAATACTGCGGAAAGCAGCCAAGAAAGGAAAAACAAGAAAAAGCCAGGCTTCCCAGAATGAACATTTCTGGCTCTTTCAGTTCCACCGAGAAGCTGCACATCTGTAAACAGACCAGATTTGCAAGTAGAAGAGAGAGAAAGGGGGAAAAAACAGAGAATATGCCACAGCACAGGTCAAAGATTCTGCTGTGGAGGGACAACAGGACTGGGCAGGGGGGGAAGCAGGATTTGGAGCCAATAAAGGTACATTGCTAGAGGTGTCAGTGCCTTCCACACCCCTCACAGCAAATACCGCATGGGGGACAGTCCTGCGTGCAGCAGAAAGCACCGCCTGGTCCACGCTTGACTACCCCCAGAGATCTGCCATTCACCCGCCCGTGTTTTAGGGAAGTTCAGCATCACTGTTTCCTGTACCCGCCTCCAGCGTTCCAGCTGAAAACATCTGCCGGAGACACTGCACCTGCCAACACAGCCCCCCAAACCACAGCCGATGTCCCCACCGTGCCCAGGAACGGAATCATGGAACGGCTGGGGTTGAAGGGACCTCTGGAGATCATCCAGTCCAACCCACCTGCTAACGTGGGGTCACCAGAGCAGATCGCACAGGAACGTGTCCCTGTGGGTTTGAATGTCTCCAGAGGACGAGACTCCACAACCTCTCTGGGCAGCCTGTTCCAGGGCTTTACTTCAAAGTAAAGAAGTTTCTCCTCAAAGTCAGTAAATTTCTCCTTATTCTAGGTTTTATGACAAAAATCTTGATCACAAAACCTAAGCTGACTTTTCAGATCCTTAAATGAGCTTCCAAGATGGATTTACTTATTTTAACCACCACCCCACGTCCGACAGCGTCACCCAAGACCAACCTGCGCCGTGGGCAAGGCAGAGCTCGGCACCTACAGAGTGCGAGACAAGCAGCCCCCAGCCCAAATGAACCCTCAGACCGGCAAATGGGAATAAACCCAACCCACGCTGTCCCAGTCTGCCTTTGCCATTTGTAGCATCATCCCAGTATCCAAATTTTCAGTACGATTCCAGCAAAGCCATTTAAAACATGGGTGGACAAACGCCGGCTGACCCTAATGTCAGCTGAGCAACACAACACGCCAGCCAGCATGGAAGGGACGGAACGTCACCCACAGCTCCTACAAACAACAGGGGGGTTAATTATCCACTGGCAGGCGGTGACGTCCCTGCACAGGTATGTCACCAGCTGCCTGCCATGAGCAAGGACCTGCAGCAAGGGGCTCAGCGGGTTCCTGTTCCTCGCATGCAATCACATACACACATCTCTCTTTGCAAGTCAGTTACTCTACCGTTCCCTCGGGAACTGAAAATACAAAACAAAACAACCACGCACACCCTTCTTTTGGGGAGTTCTCCTTACTTCCCACCCCACCCGCTGCACACACGCCGTGTGAGTTATACAGCAATTAGAGATGTTTTCATTTGCGATAGCATCCCCTTCTTGACACGCATCCAACCAACACGCAGCAGCCATCTGAGTAACTGGCACAGCGGAAAACAAGACGGGAAGGGAAGGTCTGTCCGGCTGCCCGGCCCTCTGGGGAATTGGAAAATAAACGGGACACGAGGCAGAGCCACCAGCTCTGGTGTGCGATGCATTATGGCATTAAAATGCAGTCATCTATCCAAAAGCCATGCGATTTTCACCTACCTATATTATTTAATATAAATCCCCCCCTTTCTCCCCTTTATATGCCCAAACTACGTCAAAAAGGCACCCCTTAAAGTACTTGCTGCAGGGATATTGACTTGTACGTGAAGTTAGAGATGATGGAGCGAGGGGAATTCTCAGCAGAGAAACACAAACCACCAACTCTCAGTTTTCACAGATCCACCAGCCCGAAGAAGGGGACGCCAAAAATTACACTGCAGATCCAAATGCTTTATATAGAGCACCCATCACTTTAACTCTGATGGTACCGCTGGAACCTTCAGACGTGCAGGACGAGCCACGTACAAGTCCCCCATCAGCCACATGTGCCAGAGAACCTTGGTGGAGTCAATTAATTGAGAGGGAAGATTGATCCAGACCCTGCTCGAGCTGGTGCAGTTCTCACCAACCACTGGACCAGAACCAACAGCACAAAACCACTACATTAATCTCAATCTCAATATCTCCTCGTTTTTCATCTGACTTGTGAGCCGCTTCCCTTTTTCCTTTTTAGAACAGCATCATTTTTTATCCGTGGGTCAGGGTAGGACAGACCCCTATCAAACAAAAGCTTTTCTCAAACAGTGCAAGAACTTCAAAAGCAAGTCAGCACAATTAAATACACACCAGGAGAGCAGAGAGGAGTGGGAGGCTAATAAATGGCACGCTCCGCAGGTTTATGAATATTTGAACTATATTTCTCAAAAAAACCCCAGTACGTTACTGCAAGTTGTTGAAAATGAGTAACTCCCTTTAATGAACCTTGCTACCATCACGCTGACTAATAGAGTGGTAAAGAGTTTAATCCATATTTATGTACATTTTATCTCATTATCATCGGTGCCAATAAATTAGCAAGTCCAATAAGAGTTACATTTCATACCATTACTGGTATTAAATGTGCGTGAAGTACTACGCCACAGCACACCGTACATGAGCACCAGCTTTTTCTATTTGATTTCTTTTTTAGCAAAGGTTGCCCAGCACCCCTGCAGAGGAGCCCAGTGCTCACCCCCGCAATATCAGACCCTAATTAAGGACAAATGAATATTAACAGGGGTTTTCTTCCCCGAGTGCTGTTTCTGCATCCTGCGGCCACGACACAGCCACAGAGAAACATTGCTGCAAAACTCACTGGTGATGATGGATTTTAAAGGGATGAGATTATAAAAAAAAGCGCCAACTTGTAGAAAACAATATCACAATATATTCTTTTAAGGTGTCGTAACGGGGTCCAGTTAGAAATGCATCAACTCGGCATCTCAGGTCACTTTTGGAAACCTCTGTCATGAGACACAGCGTGTCCCACCGCAGCAGGATTGCTTAACAACTGGACATTGGGGAAAAAGAAAAGCAAACAACACTGGCTGGGAGCAATGTAAACCGGCCTTTCGACTCCCTTGGGTAACTGGGAAACACTGCAATCGAGATTACAAGAAACATGACGCATCTGTTTGGCAAAAGCCTGAGCTGGCCAATTACCCGACATCCCGCGACGGCAGAGATGGAGCTTTGCGGCTCCACAGGGATTTCGGCCGGAGAAGCCCACATGGGTCCCAATCCCATTTCACCAGCTGTTCTCCTGGTGACGAGTAAGGAAGCAGGAACTTCCCAAGCTTAACACTTAAAGCAGCAAATCCAGGGATAAAAACCCATGTTTCTGGATTCCAGCAGCCCCCAACCACACTTGTTCCTTTGGAGGAGGCTCCATCCATCCTACGGCAGCTCCTTCTTGATGAAATCCCAGTTTGGAAGCCAAAGGGAGTCATGGAAAACTCTCTGGAAATAACAGACAGTCAAGGCAAGACTGAGGGATCTAATTTTTCTTCCTTTTCTAAAGTACTCGTGTCTTTCTGCCACTAAGAAACGACCCTGAAGATTCCAAGTGACCAGCCCTTTATGCATAGGTTGGCACCACATAGACACAAGCCACGGCCTTTCTACTCAGTAATTACACTGCAGCAAACCCAAGGGCTATTAGTAATTGCTGTCTCACCCGCCTTCTGGTTTGGAGGAGAGAAATAATCACTTAAGTGGCATCCAGAAAGGAAACACCCAACACCACTCCACCAAGGTTTCTATGCAATTAAACGGTCGACCGCTACTGCGCTCCATCCAGAAAAGTCTCCTGCACAGCAAGTCTCGTAACCGAAAAAAGCTATTGATCTAAGGAATGAATAGCTCCAGGAAGAATTTTTGGTGCGTGAAGTCTGCATTTGGCCAGTGGGAACGTGGATTGGAGACTCCTCTTGCTCTGGCTGTGACTCAAAGCTGAAAGGCACGATGGTCAACAGCAGATTTTTTTCCCTGTTTATTTGTTTTGCTGCTGTTGAACACGGATCTGAGGGTATCGTGGGAACAAAAGGTGCCAGAGACAATGGGGATGTTTTGACAGGGGTGGAGGGTGGTGCAGATCAACAGCTGATACACCAACCAAACCTATAAAGAACTGCACTGGGAAAAGAGCAGTGAGGTTTTCATGTACAGAATCTGTGCCTCCCACATCTCATCAGGTTGTTTGAGGAGGACGATCCACATAAAAATAAGCAAGGTCCAGGCAATAATTTGGATTTCTTGGACGTTTTTGATGAGTTTCTTTCCAAAGTCTCCTAAAAACCTAAGTTATCATGAGGTAAGAGGGAACAGCAACTCCCCATCCCGAGTCACAAACCTGAACGTCCTCCCAAAAACTGAACAGGAGGAAGGAAGAGCTGTTCCCTAACCAGACCAAAAAGGAAACCAAAGTGTGTTCAGCTGATGTGTTCCCGCAGTGTTTAACACCAGGCTCTATTTACAGGCACTTCAGGCAATTCGAAACAGCACAAAGCAAGAGACAACGTGACGATAAAGCAGCATTTTAATTAGCAGTGGTTCCTTCCCCAGCCCAAAAGGTTCCTTCTGTGCATTCATATTCCCAGAACAACAAAAGCCGCCTTGTATTTCATAAATCAAAAAAACTCATAAAACAAGCCCCTGCGATTGCACATTCCAGATAATAGCCCAGAAATAAATTAGGCAATAAATATCAAATAATATATCCCCATCAGCAGTGAAAATCTACTCTTTGGATAATCAGAAGTGAAGATGCCTTCCAGCAGCTTATGCCTGGTACCTCGAAAGAGGTAAAACAATAGAGAGCTTTAATAAATCTTTTAACATCTTTTTCACTAAAGAATATAGCAGTTGTCCTGGGTAATAGCTTCCCTGAGCCCGGTATCCATCAGAGTAACAGCACAGCCCTGATGCTGTTCACATCAAAAGTCAGGGTATCAGAACAGCAGCATCGTCCAACAGCTCTTATGAACGCATAGATACACAGATACTTTGATTTCCCCCCAAAATAAGACATTTTCTATGTACTTTAGAGGCTGATCCCAGAGGCTTTGTAATCTAAAAGGTTAATCGTCCTTTGCTAAGAACACAGCAGAATCAATCCCTAGATATTCAGGCTGCCATGAGCACAGGGGAACAGGCGCCCAGTGCATGGGTTAAAGGTGCAAAAGATGCTCTGAAAACCCCAAAACCTTTGTATTTTTGTCCAAAACCTGCAGCACAAGTCAGGAGAACCACCCAGCACCAGCACCATCGCTTCCCCGGAGCCCAGGAGTAACTCTTACCTTTCCGAAATCCCGGACGTCAAAGAGGTCAAAGGGATCAAACAGATCGCTGTTTCTTAACCCAAATTTGTCGTGACACACTTTCAGGAAGGTTCGGATGTTCTTCAAACAGAGAAACTGTGGGGAAAGAAAAAAGAGAGGCAAAAAGTGAGCACAACGGGCACAAATTTACTGAGTTAAATTCATATGGGAGGTGAGTTAACAGGGGCTTAGAAACTTGCACTGAGAAGCCGTGTATTAGTTTATTTGTTGTTACTGAAGATGTCAGGCTCCTGGTGCCCTGTGAGGGCTCCTGTGTTCTCAGCTGCGCACCAGAAACAAACGCCCTTTTGAAAAACAAGTTTCACGTAAGGTAACGTTGCAGAAGGGCTGGAAAACTTAAGCCAGGATGTTTCCCTTTCAAGGTCAAAGCCAAATATAAATTACAACTGATGTTCTACAGAAGCCCAGTGTTGGACTTTTAACCATTTCCAGCATGACCTCATTCGGTTCCCTACAGAAGGGACATGCGTTATGTTGTTTATTGCACACACTGCTGTACATCCATACACACGCATACATGCATGCAGACCAAACAAAAGACTGAGACACTGAAAAATCAGGGTTTCATTGCTTTGGGGTCTGAAATAACTGACAAATCATTCAAGTAACATTTGCTCCTTTAGCTTCACACCTCTCAGATGCTGCAGGCACCAGAACACCAACAGACCCATGGAACATCAGCCCCTTTCCAGCCCAGATCCCATTTCCCAAAACCAGGGCAACCCCTGGGACTGTTTCCACAAAGCTCTGCTCATCTTTAATCTTAACCCACACGAAGAGGCGGAAATCTCACCCCTCTAGGGACCACCCTCAGTTATTCAGACAGCTCAGCTGGCAGAGCAACGTTATGTTTTTCTTTCAAGAAAATCCTGTCTTTGACTATAGCAATAATTGGTTGTTTGCTTGCGAGCATCAGGGAGTTTGAAGTCTGGGGACTGCAGTCTCGCTCCAATGGTGAAGCCTGGCAGCACAGGGGCTCACATGAGAACAAAAACCTACTTCATTTTTGCAGCTGCATCACCTACATCCTTCACCAGGAAGACTCTGCTGAGCAAGCCAATTAATTTCACTTCTTTCTGCATCCTCATGCTATTCTACAAGATACCTTCAATTTACTGCTGTATTTTTAAACTTCCCCCCCCAGCAAATTCCTCACAAATACATAACAAACATGTTAGAATAAGTAAATTAAAGGGTTGAATCATCCCCACGTGACAAACAGGCACAGGATGCAGGCTGCCTTGGGGGGGGTTTGGTCAGCATGGTTTTGTCACATGGCACTCCCTCTGCTCCCCAAGTTGTCCCCAAATCAACACCATGCAAAAACACTGCTTGCAAACATCACCGAGAGTTCAAAGCCAAGTAAAATAGCTTAATTTTCTTTTAATTAGAGGAATCAAAGCAGCGCCTTTGGGGTTATCGTATCTCCGTAGACATGAGCGCGATGCAGCTTGTCGGGATTGTTGCACTTGGGATTGTACGTGAGGTTTGTGGTGATGGGATTATCCAAACCACCTCATTGACAACAGCCTGATTTACCTACACAGAAATAATAAATAACCTTTTACCCTTCTCCCCCATTCCAGCCCCCTCTGTGCAGAGCTCCCCCAGCACAGGACATTCCCATCACATCAGAGCCTCCTCATTAGACCAGCAAGTGCTGGAGGCAGGAATTGAAAACAACTCTGTTTTTCTAGGGCATTCCTCTAACTCACATAAACACTGCAATAAATATAATCCGTCTAGACTGAGAGGGTTTTTTTGGAATTGCTTTACAACCTCTCTCACCGATACGGGTTATTTCATAACTTTATCTTCTGAGTCTCTGCGAGAATTTACACCCTGGGCAAACCGGCTGCTTGCAGCAGGGCTGCATTTGCTGCTGCATTGCAGTCTCGTTCATTTCAAATTTCCAGCATGTGTTTGTTTTAAACCCTTTTAAGCCTCCGGTTTGAAAGTTAATGACACAGGTTATAGCTGTCATTACAAGATGCTCGCTCCCCACCTCTCGCCTGTCCCAAGGCTGAAGTGCTCAGGAAAGACGGACCTTCACAGCACCGATGTTCAGCCAAGCAGAAGACACCTGATGGGTGTGAAAACCTGAACCCTCCGCACAATACACTTGTGGTTTAAATTCTTGAAAAGCTCCACGTTCACGCCGCTTTTGTTTCTGAAGGATCGCGGAGAGATCGCACATCCGAGTAAATGAACGCATTGTCATGACAGCATTTCTAACAGGGAGCAAAACCCAGCTCTGGATTTAGATGGAGCTGAGTTGCCCCCATCTCAACTCAGCCCAGGTGAGAAAGGACAGACCTAGATGATCTCCAGAGGCCCCTTCCAACCCCAACCATCCTGTGATGCTGTGACCAGTGATGCTGTCTTTGCGCATCCCATTCACATCTGGCCGCCACCTCGCCACCAGCTGCTAAATGAGCACGAGGTGTCCGCAGCGGTGTCACTGCCCTCCCCGCAGTCCCAGGGGACACCTGGACAAAGCCATCAGGCACTGCCACCATGACAAGCATCACGGAAGAATCCGATAATCTATTTAAAGAGTTGCTGAAAAAGCCCGATGTTAACAGAATAAACCAAGGCAGCACCACGGTCCCGCTCCACCAGCGAGGAGCTGGCAGCAGAATGATGCCACCACATTGCCCACAAGAAAAGGCACCACTTGGGATGACAACTGTAGGGAGGTTTTAGCCCCATTCTTCACGCACAAGTAAGTGTAAAACAGTTGCACAACTGGCTCCTGCACTATTTCTCTCACCAGTCTGCAAAATGTCTCCTTTCGCTTCTGCTCACAGGCATTTCAAAGCTAGTTTGCTGTTGATGGAAGATCAGGAATTGTTGGCTTGATAGTGTTACTCCATGGCCAAACACTGAAATTAGCTACAATTGGATATGAGCTGTGCCGAGGCCACTTTATTTACCAGTCAATCACACCTTTGGATGGGCAAACAACTCTACAGGAGAAAGAGAAATCAATGTTCTCCATGGGGCTCATTCACCACCTGCCAGGCCCAAAATCAATGGTGTCATTTATATGCTACAAGCGAGACCAGCACTGGAGGAGGGTCCTGCAACCTCCTTCGGTGCAAGGGCCAGCAGGACCCCGCACACCCCGAGTCCTGCCATCGCCCTCCTCCGCACCCAAAACCACCTCGGTATCCCCCAACCATTGCTTCTGGGGGGGACAAGGCACCACCAGCAACCAGGATGCTCAGTTCTGAAAACAGACCCCAAAGACCACAACATCTTCTGCAGATACCAGCATCTCCCACCATACCACTCCGAAAGCATCCAGGGCAGGAATCCTCAGCGTGGGGAGAGCTCCCCCAGCACAGTAAAACCCATCTGAAGCATTTCATAGGGGGAAGATATTAAAGCCAGAACAAAAACATCATGAGGGCAGGGATGGGATAGCACCACAGGGAGAAAAAACACATTTGGTAAAACAAAGTATATTGGAGCCTGCCAATAGATGAGAAAAGTATGCGGTGAGCTCTGAGTTGATCTCTGAGGGTTGCAAGGAGCCAGCACGACAGCCCGGCTCCTGCTGTCGGCACAGCAGAAAGGCCCCACCACCTGTGCTCACCGAGTTTCGGAACAGCTTTGCTTATTTTTAAACACTCTGCAATGCCGTAAGGCGAATAAACTGCTCCAAACCACCGCCCGTCCTGCCCCAGCCCAGAGAAACCCGCTTTGCAACGCGGGGAAGCTGCAATTTCAGCCAAGGTAGGACCACAGCAGCCCCCAGCACCTGGGACCCGCTGGAAACTCCTCAGCAGCTTCTGGGATGTTCTTTATAAAAGAGGGTTTTCATTACATTATTTGTTTTGTTTCGACACTCTTTGGATGATCACTGTGCATATAAAGCGTATCGCTGCTGAGATTTCAATGCAACTCAGAAACTTGTCCTGCAAACTTATAAATGCATTGGAGAAGCTTTCTGTAGAGATCAAAAGGATAATTTGGTACTTGGGATAACCCCAGATACTTGGGGTCACTCCACTTTGCACAGGGACACGCCTGGCCACCCCAAAACTCTGCTCCTGCACCCCCAGAGAGCCCCTGGGCAGGAGGGATGTGTCTGCAATTGGAAATTACAGCTCCGGGGGCAGGAGGGGAGCCCATGGGATGGTGCACGGCAGCTCAGCACCTCTCTCCTCCTCACACCCCCATTTGAGTCACCACCACCCTCCCTGTGGTCCCCGTATGACTGGGCACCCGCGGCACCTGCGCTGACAAGGCAGCAGCCATTTCCAATGCAAATTCGTGCAAAAAGATCCAGCTACTCAAGCACGTTGGGGCAAGGCTGGAAACCGTCCCCCAGCCCCGGCAGAGACGATTGCAGGCTGGAGAGCCACGTGCGTCCCTGCCTCCCGGTAGAGCCGCTGTGCTAAAGGGAGATGGCAAAGAGGCAAACAAAAAGCCAGCAAACACAGCAGCGTTTGCTCAACAACCAAACCGCCCGAGGTGGCACCCAGAGGACGTTCACGTGAACATCGGAGCAGTCCCTGCCTTTGCGGCGGCACAAGGGAAGGAGGCGCAAGGCTTGGGAGGCTCCAAGAGGATCAATAACGTGATAAAATGTAGGAAAAGGAAGGAAAGGGGGGCAGCTGGTTTGTCTGGCAGAGCAGGATTGCGCTCACAGCTTTTCAGAAAGGGGTTTTTGGAGCAAAAAGCACCCGCCGGCGGTGGGCGAGCGCTCGGGGGAGAGCGGGGCCGCACACAATAGCACCGGGCAGGCGGCCACGGCTGAACCGCGGCCAAAGCCGTGGGCTCGAAACGGGCCCTGCAGCATGCGAGGAATGCTGCAGCTCTGCCGCTCGAGATAACCCACTGACGAATGACGAAAGTAACTTTCTTTAGCGCTTCCTGACCATGATGTCAGATTTCCTCTTATCTCGCTGCCGGCACAGCTCAAAAGCACCAGGCGAAAAAAGTAAGTCCCCGACAGGGAGCTGTGAGCATCTGCTTATCGCAGCAAACGGGGAAGGGAGGGTCTCTCATTGAGAAAACACATCATTTGCAATCATCAATGGGGAAATGGGTCTCCTGTGGCGTAAATCGCTTGAGAAAGCCGAAAAGATGCATCTCCAAATCACGCACCGCTCTGACTTTGCAAAGGGACATCAAAGCTTTAAAGTCAAGAGTGGAAAGAAACTCCAAGAGCATCCAAGTGCCCAGCAGGATCCACGGGGCTGCAGCCAAAGTATCTTTGTATTTAAAATTGCACCCATTAAATCACAATCTCTGCCTAATCTCTCAAAGTGGCTCTGCCTGATCCAGCTCGCTTCCACATCAAGGAGTTACTGGGAGAGCTTTGGAGCAGCAATAAGAGTCAAACGCACAACTGGAGCTTGTGTCACTCTCCATCAGCAGCACCCAATCTTGCACGGCTTTGTTCTTCCTCATTGTCCCTGGTGGAAAGAAGCAGCCGCAGAAAGGATACAAAAAAAATCTCTACAGAAAATTCCCCTTCCCATTCACATTTGGATTCAAGTCGCAGCTCATCATTTACTTTAGATGGACAGATTAAATTTCAGGTTGTTGGACAGCAGATTTATCTATTGAGAAGTGGAGAACGAAATTATTTCTCAAACAATTTAGTGCTATTATTTCCCCCCATTTCAAAGCCGTTCCTGTTGCAGGGTGCTCACGGGCTGGGCAAATACCACTAAAAGACTGATTAATGGGTTTAACACACTGGTGAGCGCTGACCTCCCCACAGCTTCTCCCCACAAGCAGGGATTGACCCCAGGAGAGTACCTGAGGGAGAGTAACCACCTATTTTAGCAAACACCCATAGCTCGTAGAGGACAGAGGAAAGCTAAACCACAGCAAGCAAAGGTCTTTCCCAACAAGGAGCAACAGCCAGAGCTCAAAGGGGCTGCAAACCTCCCACATGAGTTCACCAGGAGCTTCTACCTTGCTCGGCAGAAACGCAACACAGATCCAAGGTAACACTGCCAAGCCCCACTCTGGTCCTGTTCATCTTTGCACCTTTGCTCATCATCGCTCTCACCCAGGTCAAGCAGCCAAAAGAGCTCCCAGTTACCTACAGGAATTTCTCATTGTGATGTATGGGCTCGCAAAGGGAAGAGGTCCCTCAGATAACAATATAAAGCTCCTGAACTGGAGGCCATAATATACATAAAACTGTGAAAACAAAACAGGGGAGGTCCTGGAGTAACCTATTAAACACACCGAAGCAACAAGCCTCACCCCAAGGGCAGAGGAATGGCTTTCGGCAGCGCTCAAGTCAAGAGTTGGCACAAACATTAACCAGAGCTCCTGGATTTCATACCAGATGTGAACTGAAACAAGGCGAGGACCTGGGGCAAACACATCCGAGGTGGCAAACGTTATGAGGATGTGGGAAGAGCGAGAGACAGAGCATCGGGTCAAATGATTAAATCCAAATGAGTCGGAGATGCAGAAGAAATGCTCAGTGACGCCCATACTGAAGATGCAGGGGACGCGACTGCATCTGCGCTTGCTCTGCTGGCAGGAGGAGCCCGAGCGAGGGCAGTGACATCGTGTCCCCCCCCAGCGCTGCTGTCACCCCAACAAGCAACGCTGCACAGGCCAAGCCCAGCGCTGCAGGAACTCATCCTGTTTAATCCTAGGAAAGCTTTGCTGACCCCAAGCCCCTCCTGAGGACCGACAGGCTCGTTTCCTCCATTATATATGCTCCTTCAGATAAAGAAATAAAAAGGGAAAAAAATAATAATCCAAACGTGTGGGTAAATCCCCATCAGGCAGCTGATGAGTCCAAGCACGGCTGGAGGAGGGGACAAGGATCAAATAACATCCCCTAGTTTTGAGGAGGGAAAAGAAATCACAGGTTTTGCCCAGATCCTTGTGTCCTCCAAGGCAAATCCCGAGAGCAGCTATGACCTCCCTGAAGCTTAAAAACACAGGCTGAGCCCTCCCCAGCGACCGCTCAGTGTCCATCCGTCCTGCCGTCCGTCCTGCTGTCCATGGGTCACCCAGCGGCATGCAGGGGCTTTAAATGAGAGGAAGGAAGCTGCAACTTCCCAAAAACAACGGCGGAGTTGCAGCCCAGGACAGCACTTCCCTCCTTTGTGGAGCCCTCTGAGGTCTGCTGAGAAAGCAAGAGTCATTAAGGTGAGAGTTTTAATTGCAGTGTTTTAGCAAAGATGCTTACAGAGTCTGAAACTCCCCGCTCACACATGCAAGGTCTGGACAGCCCAGGGCCCAAACACCCAAAATCCAGCAGGTCCAGCATGTTCAGCACGGGTCCAAACCCCAAGCACAGGTTTGAGATTTGTGCAACCAAAAGTATTGCCACTGAGGTTTTAGAAAACCCTGATTGAATTCTCTGCATCGCATCAGGCGGCTGATTGCACTTCAGAGGTTCATCTTTTAGGACACCTCTAAGACAGACCTGCAGAGCCATGCCCAGGAATAACAAGAGCTTCCGGCAAAATCAGGTGGGTAAAACCCTCTCTGCTCCTCACCAGCTCATCCTCTAAGAATGGGAATTTCAGGTATTTCTGTGTGGAGAACAGCACTGCTTTGAGCCATGGGTCTCCTTGCGGATACAGAATGAATCCATGAGAATTAATTCCCCCTTTTCCTTTGCTACCCACCCCAGTGAGGCATTTTGGGAGCTGGATGGAGAACACAAATTACACAAAGCAGGCAGTGGGACATTAACATATCCCTAACGACCCTGGACAACCCTCAGCTGAAAGATGCTCTTGTGTTATCCCAGTTCAGCATCTGCAGGGCGCAGACCCCCAGGTAACACCACTCTGCTTCGGAGGAGAAACCCAGCGGGACCTTTCAATGCTCACCAGTATCACAAGCAAATAAAACAAAGGGGTTTCTTTTCGACTTTCCCACACAATCCAGGGTTAGAGGCTCCGACTCCTGCGTCCCAGATCTGGGCTGTCTCTGTGGTTTACTTACCAGCAGACAGCCAAATCCAAGCTTGGCTTTAGTGAGCAACTAGATCTGAGACTACATAAAGCTTGGGAGCTGGAGAGCTTGGGAGGATTGCTCAATCTGCCCACATTTGGCACCCTTACTGGAGAGTCCCCTTCCACCCTCATTAAATCCAGCCGCCTTCTCCTCTCGCTGGAAGCCACGCAGCTCCATCAGGGGAACTCGGTTAAGAAAGCTGGGAGAAAAAGAGATATCATGGCTTTTATAATTGATGTGAAGTCCTAAAACTCATGTTTGCCTTGCTGGGGCTCACGTTTCATCACTCAAAAATCGTGACCATAGGTAAAAGAAGGAATATATAAAAAAGAAATAATGATTATAGCTGATCAAGAAACACGATGCCTTCCCACGCGCCGAGTTTTCAGCAAAGAAAATTCAAAACATTTTGGCCAACCCGAAACGTTAAGACAGGACTTGACCTGAACCATGACAATCAAATTATAACACAGAATTCAGCTGCTGTTAAAGCAAATGAGTAATTGCGTAAGCGTATATAGTGTTACACTGTAATGATACGCTTACAGAGAACTTTCCAAGCAGTCATTGTTCTCCTGCTCTTCAAGCTGGCGCGGGGAATCGGACCGTGATGAACTTTTGACAGGAGAGCGATGAGAACAGCCACACTACGTCTCGAAGTGAGTAAACAGCAGCCAAGTCAGGAAATCAAGCCCTGTCACGTCAAGTATTCGGGCCAGACCCAAGGGAAGAAGTTCCAGGCGGCCGCCTGCAAGCCTGGGCTAGTGCGAGAAATTCAGAGAACTTATTTTTGTCTCTTTAAAACTAAGCTGCCCTATAAAAATGCTGAAGACTCTGAGGCTTGGGAGGCAGAAGCGAACCATGGGGTGGGATCTGAGGTAGGCGCCTGCAACAGTTGACTCCAATATCACTTATGGAAAACTATCGAAACAGACTAGTATTAAATAATAAAGTATGTTGAATTAAAGACCTCTATATCAATTTTATAAGAGTCCCATGAGTCCAGTGTTAAGCAGTTGTTGATATCTGCAGACCACCCCTGCGCTGATCATGTCACTGCTACAGGCACGTCCCCATTTCAGGGCACGCACCAATCTCACCGCAGACACCGCACGCTTTTCTTTCATAAAACATGCCCAGAAATCTTATTTCCAAAGTTCTGCCATCAAATCGACAGCATGCAATCCTCCAACACCCAAAGGCATTTCTGGCAAGAGCCCGCATGGATGCCATTGCATTATTCACACATCACAGGTATAGGCAATTTTCCTCCATATAGTCATGATTTGGGTGACCAGCTCCCAATTAGACTCACTTTACTTTCAGAAAGCCTTGGAAATGACAACCAAATGTGATATTTTCCTCACTGCAAGAAGTGCCAGGTTACCTGTCGGGAAGCAGAAGCGCTGAACAAAAGAAACCCCTGGTACATTCATCCCATCGAGCCAACATCGCTCAGCACACAGAGGGAAAGCACGACCGAAAAGCAAAAACTCAACCATTAAAAGTATTTGTAACACCGCATTTGTTGCGCCTTTTACCTTTGAGACTGGCGATGGAAGAAATAACGGCCTAGAACAACCGTAAACTTCTGTCATTTTGAGATTTGCACAGTCTGGAGATGATAATTGAGGTTCAGTTCTGAAGGACCCGACGCTGCAGCTGGCGCTGGCCGTTCCGCACCCCAGAGGATGGAGATGACCTGCTCGCGGTGACGGCTGCCAACACACACCCCGACACCATTACACCTGCGCTACCTTACACTTTCCGGGACCGTTGCCCAAATTGCTTTCTACCTGCAAAGCATTGCAAGAAAAAATAAACCAGGCTACTGCCTGACAACGAGTTCAGTGAAAAATGGTTCCTAAATGTCACACCAGAGACCAGGGTGGCATTATTAGAAGCAGACAACAAACACAGAAAATTCTGCTTAATGGCACCAGGTAATGATGCTGAAAGATATCTTCCCGAAGAAGTAATTAAAACCAGAACACTACTTTTCACATTACGGATAACTGATGCAGACCTGCATATGAAATCAAGCTGCATTTCGCAAGATTAAGCCCGCAATGTGCATTTAATGGGTCTCTGGATGCGCCTCTGCCTCGTGGCAGCGCTGGGGCTCTGCACCAACATCAGCCCCTCGACGCAGAGATGGGGCCACTGGAGCAGCTCAGCACCTTCTTCACCCCCAAAAACAACAGAATTGGGGTCACTAGGGTGCCCCTAGGTCAGATGGTGAGAGAAACTCCTCTGTATTTTAACTTTTGTTTGTTGTTTCCCTTTCCCCCCCCACCCAGTAACAGCAAATGTCAAACGGAGTTTCGCACAATAAGCGCACAAATGGGTATCAGAACTTCCCAGGCACCACAAGAAGCTCCCATGAGCCTCCAGACTTCAACAGGCTTCAGAGTAGGTCCCAAAATCCTACTTGGCTTTCCTATAATAGCTCTGAATCCATTTCTTTCTATGTATCAGGAAAGGAAAACCCATCCCTGAACACAGACATTAACACACATTTTTCTTACTACCTAAAGCGCTCCTACTGACTTCTGTGATTTGCATTCAGGGTATCGGTTCCTCTCCTTTTCAACACTGCAAGGAAATTAATTAACTGAAGAATAACTGTAAGTATCACAAAGCTTGGGAGGCTGAAACAGGAAATCTGAAGGTTGACCATCATATTTGATCTTCACACAAGATAAAAATCAGAATGAACTTTGATTAGGGGAAGGATGGGGAGGCCATTGGCATTACTGTGATGTTGGCTGGGGTCTTTGTTGTTAAAGATTAAAGCCTATATTTTATTCTTATAATTTCAACTAAGCATTTTTCACTCTTCTGGGAAGAAGAGAGAGGTGTAAATTCCTTCCTTACTACAGAAGCATCATTCCAAATCACTTGTGCTGTAATGAAAGCCAGGTGAAAAGCAAAAGCAAAGCCATCACTGCTTGGTAACTAAAGGAGACTCCTGATGACACAAAGCAGGTTTCTCTTCCTAATTTCAGTGTCTACCTGAGCACCAGGGCAGGCTCAGCTCTGGATTTCCAGGTGAATAACCAGCAAAATGAACAACAGTGCTTCAAGAAAGCAGAATTTGGACTTTTTCCTGGGAGAACGGAAGGAGGGAGGAGACAAATGCCATGAAAGCCATCTTCTATTTTGCTTTAATTTTACAACTTGTCAATTATCCCAATTAACACCAGGTATGGGCTCCGAACCCTTCTGGATTTGGGCACATCCCCATCCATGACCTTCGCTTCAGGGAGAGGTTAAAGCTCAATTAAACGAAGGGGAGCTTCGTTTCTGACCCAGTTTATTTTAAGTATCTCACTAAGAATGTGACTATTTTACCTTATCCGGAATATCTGACCCTTCTTCCCAAGCTCAAGCAGTAAAATTTTACCGCCCCGGCACAGGCAGCGATTCCATACAGGCACTTTTCTGCATGATGAAAACAGGCTACAGAAAATTAATCTACTGGCTACTTAATTCGCAAAGCTGCTTAAAAAGGTCAGATCCCCAGCTCATAAGAATCCCTACCGAGAACAGATCCCAGAGATTATGGGAAATAAGGCTCTGGATATTTATATAAATTAATACTTGGGGAGTATAACGAGATAACAGGGCCCTCTAATCCAATACCTACATCACGCTCTTTGCGGCTCATATCGCTCGCTTATCTATCACAGGAGCACAACGGGGTGCGCTTAGAGCTGGTTTTAGAAACCTGCCCAAAATCTCCTGTATGTTTTCACTGAACAGCTTCCAGCTTTGCCTTGGTATTTCTTAAGGCAAGTCCTCCTTTCTGAGCCAGACTAACAGGGGCTAATGTGCACTAGCTGGGATGTATTTTAGTCTACTGGAAATATGGAAGAACACAATTCTGTTGATTTGGGGTTCTTTTGTGGCGTTTTTTTGTTGTGTTTGTTTGGGGTTTTTTGTTTGTTTGACAAATGATAGTCTGTTAAACTATTTAATAGAAAGTTTAGCATGCACACGGTATCACAAACACTGACACTCGCGCAATTCTGCACTTATCCCCAACTTATACTCAAACAAGGAAAACAAACTGGAATTTCTGAATTTGAGACAAGAAAATCCCATTATCTCCAGGAGCCGACTCTTCCCCTCTCCATCCCCACCTTGACTCAAACACAGGTGTTTTCCTAGAACAAGCATCTCCCCTGGAAACAGAATTTAACGATGTATTTACCAGCCAGACACGAACAGTTACACCAGACAGCGTATGCGAGCAAAGCTGACTCCCCTAATTGGACTATCTAAAATAAACTCTGCGTTACGGCGTAATTGCATTTGCAGAGCAGGGAGCGTTAGGGGAGGTTGCGTTGCTTTTGCTGTGCTGGTCTAATTAATTTGGTACAACTTGAGCAGGGAGATAAGGCCCCAGGGAGGTGTTGGGCTGGACCATTAATGCTGGATTTC
The DNA here is from genome assembly GCF_037038585.1 of Patagioenas fasciata. Lineage (NCBI taxonomy): Eukaryota > Metazoa > Chordata > Aves > Columbiformes > Columbidae > Patagioenas > Patagioenas fasciata. Next base: position 8,654,629 of record NC_092539.1, read on the forward strand.
AGCAGGAGGGGTTGGGATGGGAACTGGAACAGCATCCGACTCCTTCCTCGGCTCAGCTGTTCGGCTCCACTTCTCCTCCCAAAGCCACCCACTCCGCTTTTGTGGGCTCGAAACTCATCTGGACACGAAAGGACAATAGTCAGAGCTTCTAATGGGAGAGGATCGATACATCTAAATAGGCAGTGGCCCTAAAAAAGCTCACTGACCCATAAACTAAAGTTACTTTATTGACATGGTTAAGACTGTGTCAACACGCAGCTGAACACGGATTCTTCATTTCCCATTTTTTGGCAGCAGCCCTGTCCTATTTTCCTAAGTGCCACCCAAATGAAGTTAATTTTTACTACTTCAGCTGCATACGTAACTCAATAAAAGTGATCTTTCTTCTGCTTTAAATTAACCCCCCTCTTAGCAGCCGCCTCCAACACTCACACAGTGTAAAACGTATGAAGAATTTTTAAGCACAGAATTAAGATGCAACAATAAGCACACAGATTTGTGTCAGACTAACATGTACTCAGTTATGTTTAGCCCAAAGAAGTTATTAAAGACATTTGTTTAGAAGCCAGCACAATACTTTTAAAAAGCCATAGAGGAAAGATGAAGACAGGTCTGGTCCCTGTGCAAATGGCTCTGGCGCGCATTAGGCTGAGCTGTTAGGAATAAATTGCTCCTCTGCATAATCCAATCGAGACTATAAGGAAAAAATGAAGGCTATGCAGTATTTTACAGGGCTGTAAACACCAGGGGAAATACAACATCTTTCTGTAAGGTGTAACTCCCAATGCAAAAAGCTTTTCCTCGAGCTCCACAGAGGAAAAGGCTTTTCCAGCTGCTTAGTGCCTTTTTGGGGAGGGGAGCATAAATAACATCACGTGTAAAGTCATCATGACCCACCACTTCTTGTTGCATTTAAGAGGCACAACGAGGCTTTTTCTGGACCACACTCCACCACAAACAGCGTTCCCTCGACTCGAGGAGCGACCAACATCTGCCTGACCAACATCTGGCAAGGGGTTCACACAAAGCCCAGGCTGCACGTCGGCTCCAGCTCCATCGGTCTCCATCGCATCGCGATGTCCCAGAGCCAAGGAGTGCAGGGTGGGAAGTTGAGAAACTGAAATCTATCTCCAGCCTAATGGACAGTGAAAACTTTAAGCCCCAAAGAAACAGAGCCAGAAGGCGTTTCACCACTCTCGCCTCTGCATGATGGCCAGCCACCAACAAAAGGCTTTTTTTTCCCCATTTTTTGAGTAAAACACTAAGTGGGCGGAGGGAGGAGAAGTTCTACATTTATTCTTCAGCACTCAAATATATGACAAAGCCTGGCTGCTAACGTGACAAAGACAAAACCAAGCAGTTATTAAGTTACCTTGAGCACAGAGACAAGTTAAATACCCCTTTTTGTCTCCAGTCTCCTCCTGTGCTCCATCAAAGGGAGCATCAGACTAATAACAGCCCTGCTTGGGTGAATAACAGTTTCTGTGGAGCGATAACACAACCTGATGCCTCATCTTTATTATATGGGATCTTCACACCATGAGACTGTTATTAAGGGAGCCGTCTTGCAAAAAAACCTTCAAATCAGAGGAAAAAAACAAAATCAGAAAGGAAATTTGAGCAGTTCCTCCTGTGCCTGCACAAGAGTGGTGCTCAGTGAAACACAGATTTCCTTCTCATCCCCAGGACAAGGACATCCAAACCTGGTGGCTACGGTGGAGATGCCCTTGTCCCCGATGTCCTTATCTCCGATCCAGCTCGGGATGTTTAACACCCCGGCAAATACATGGCCTCACAGAATCACAGAATGGACTGGGTTAGAAAAGACCTCAGAGCTCATCCAGTCCAACCCTTGGTCCAACTCCAGTCCATTGACCAGATCATGGCACTAAGTGCCATGGCCAATCTCAGTTTCAAAACCTCCAGGGCCGGTGAGTCCAGCACCTCCCTGGGCAGCCATTCCAATGCTGACCACTCTCTCTGCACAGAATTGCTTTCTAATCTCCAGCCTCAATTTCCCCTGGCAGAGTTGAAGCCCATGCCCCCTTGTCCTATTGCTGACTGCCTGGGAGAAGAGCCCAATCCCCCCTGGCTAGAACTGCCCTTCAGGTCGTTCTAGAGAGTGCTGAGCTCACCTCTAAGCCTCCTCTTCTCCAGACTAAACAAGCCCAGCTCCCTCAGCCTCTCCCCATAGGGCTTGTGTTCAAGATCTCATCTTTGTCAAGTTCCTCTCTGCCCCCATGGAATTATGAGGCTGCTTTACACCTCCGGAAGTTCTGGTCTCGCTCCTTTTATTTACACCCAGTTAAACCAGATGTTTAACCCTGCTTATTTTTTCTCTATGTATGTCAAAGATAACACTACTCAGGTTTTGTTGGTGAAGCCCAAAGCCGAATGTGGGTTGGTTCTGGGGTTTATTTTCCTATTATTTTGCAAGGAGGGGGATTAAGCATATCACCTACTGGTTCATCAGGAATCATTCTGCTTTATAAGACTTAGGTATTTGAGTCTTAAATGTACATCAGAGTCCCATATCACAGCATCATCCTTTCCCATTGCAAAAGAAACGATTCTGCTCACACTGCCAAAAATATCACCAGGACCTATGAAAATGCAATGAGGCCTCATCTTCCATCAATAAATTCATTTTTTCTTGTTCTATAGAGACCTTCGCCCACTCCAGCAGCTGTATGCTAATTCCCCTTCAGCACTGCTTTATTATCACTTGGAACAGATGTTACAGCCGCTCCAAAATCTGGAGGTTACAAAAACTATTAACCTAATTGGAGGAGGGTTTGTCAGGGGGTGTTTAGCATCAAGGGGACCAGCTCAGCCCCCTCCTTATGCTGCTGGTCCCCACAGCAGCATAGACAGACAGACGGACCAGGCTCTGTCCTCCCTGCAGCCAGGGATGGCAAATTCTTCATTGCCGAGCCCCCAAAACAACCAATAGCAATGACAAAACTGAAACTAATTGACAAAAACACCCCCAAATGTTGTAAAACAAAGATGGAGAGATCAAGTGAGATGATGTGATTTACAGACTTGTTCCAAAGGCTCAGGGAAATTAGCTGCAAGATGCCCATGGGTTTTACCGACTTGGCACAAAAGTGGATGCAATTACCTTTCCTTTTTTATATTTGAGGGGGTGTTGTCTTTGGGGCGTGTGTGCAAACAAAGTCACTTCAACCACAGATAAACCCAACTGCGAAAGGTTTAGCATTCCCCACAGAGTTGATTTCTCCAGTGCAGCCCAGTGTGGCTCCTGGAGTAATTAATGCCAGAATCTATTTATGACCTTTGAATAAATTGTTCTTTTCTGAAGGGAAAGCTGTTACACACGTTAGCAAACATAATTAAGAGGGAAGGGGGGGGAGGATGACAAAAATCTGGAATTAAATCTCTCTCTAATTAGAAATGCTTCTTGCAACAACCTGGCTACAAAGCCTCACTCCCAAACTGATACTGTAGTTTCATTAAAGCTTCCTCATTACCCTTCCTGAGATAACTGAGCTGTCAATACACGGGAAATTTACTTCTAATGTTTGTCACCCCAAGAAAAATAATGTGTAAACGTTCCTACACGCGGGTGAATCTTGGCAACGTGCACCCGAACACGCTGAGGCTGAAAAACATGGGATGAGCAGAACTGTATGGCCCCGCTCGCCTTTCCCAGCCAGGGCTGCTTCTCCACGGCCACATCGCTCCTCCTTCACCGGCCACAGCCGCCTGTCGTGTCCCAAGAACAGGTTTTGCTGCCGACCTCTCGGGACGTTGACCAAGTTTGCCATGTCTAAGTTCTCGCCAGGGGGACACCGATTGCCTCGTGCAAAGAGATGCCAGGCAAAGCAGGTGGGAAGCAGCATTAATTAAAGCCAGGAAGTCCCCTGAAGACATTCTCGGTCCACCAACATGGACATCCCCACCCCTGGAGAAACCAAAACTCAACTGATGGACGAGAAAGGGTTAAATCACACATCTGCAATGCTATCCAGCACCCACCCCTCCTCACTGTAATGTGATGATGCAGAGGGCAGGATGATTCACATCTGGGAAGAGCCTAGATTTATTTATTATTATTATTATTTTAGAAGGCCCACCAAAAACTCCTGTTTTAAGTAAAAATTTTTGTGCTCAAATAATACATTCTCCTACATCTGAGGCTCGATATGAGGAAGAAATTGTTATCCCTGAGGGTGGTGAGAGCCTGGCCCAGGTTGCCCAAAGAGGTGGTGGATGAACCATCCCTGGAGACATCCCAGGCCAGGCTGGACGGGGCTCTGAGCAACCTGAGCTGGTGAAGATGTCCCTGTCATGGCAGGGGGGGCACTGGGGGAGCTGGGAAGGTCCTTTCAAGCCAAACTGTTCTGTGATTTGATGAGCTCCAGCTGGTTTCACAAACAAAACACGACCAACAGAGCGAGATGCTCGGTGAATCACGGCCACAGGGAGGGATGAGCACGGGCAGGAGGTGCATGGACACCTCCCTGGGAACATCAGCTCCCGACACAGACCAGGGGAAAAACAGCATAAAACTTAAAGTAACATACAAGGTTTACTACAAAAGTTTTTGGTTTATTTTCTGTTTCAAGCCACAATTCTCCCACAGTTAACATGAGACTTGGCTTGTGGGTTTTTTTGTCTCCTCCCCTCTCTGAGGCTCACCAGTGACTTTCTTGGAAGATCAGTCACATGAGAAAGTGCTTCCCATAAACACAAAGGGTCCTGATGCGCACACAAGTCTGTCCCCGCTGATGGACACATTTCCTGTCCCGGGGACATGCCATTCAGCTTGGGATTTCCAGTGTTTAACACACTCCAGCTCATAAAAATATAACTTCATACATCTACCTATCTCCCATTCTTGTTGCTTCTGGCACAGAGACAAGCCCAGCCTCTCAGGATCAGGGCTCTGCTTTAGGGCAAACCTGTATCCTTGCACAAACTCGGATGCTCCCAGCCCAGCTGTGAACGCTCCAAGTACCTGATAAACCCAAAGGAGCCAAACAGCCTGTCCTAGAAAGCAAACACCAGTTTACACAGCAGGTCTGAGCTCAGAGCAGTCTGGGGGACACGTGCCCAGCAAGGACACACAGACACTGCACAGGCACTGCCATGGGGCTCGTCCCACCGCAGGTCTCACCCTGCACCAGCCCCTGTCTGCTCAGGGCTTGTTTTCCAGGCAGCCCAGCACTTTCGTCACGCGCACGAGTTCAGCGGATTTCACAGATAATTCTGTGTTTGCAGCAGTAAACACAAACCGCTTCTCCCGCTCCTCCCCTTCTGTGATCTACAAGCCTCCTCTGTTCCCTCCTCAGCCCCTTTCAAATACCAGATGTTCCATTTAGCTGTAAACCACTATAAAACACAACAAAAGATATGAATGCTATAAAAGGGCCAATTTACTCCCCTCTCCATCAGTATTAAAGCATATGCTTGAAGAGAAAGAGTAAATTTCCTCTATGGGAACCTTTTAACCTTCCCCCTCTCCCTGTTTATCAAGCCCTGCTCGTTCGCAGGCTGAGCTGAAGCCCCAATGCAGGCAAGTGCAGGCAGCTGCCTGCACCGTGGTCCTCAACAGAGCCGGAGAGGCGTGAATCCCTCCTCATCCGACTTCTCATCACATCCAGAGGCAGCCGTCAGCATCTCCCTTTGCTGGGCAGGTTCACCACCCGGTCAGCTGTCAGCATGGACCAGAAGCGAGCACGGAGCCAACGCTGCTCCTGACAAGGGTGCGCGGGGCACCCCGCAAGACAGGAGATGTTCCCCGGGTCCAGCGAGCCTGGCAAATTCAATCCTGAGAAGTCAAGGGGCATCGCAGCAGGTAAACGATGATTTGTAACACAACTGGGTCTCTACCGTGGGCAAGGCTGTGGAGTTCACTGAGGGGGGAGTTCGCTAGATGACACCACCGAGGAGCCAAAGGAGCGCAGTCAGGATGTGAGTCAGGCTGGTGGCCTTCCAAGGAGGCGAAGGAGAACCTTCCAGCCGAATCCCGGCTGTCCAGACGGGTTACGAAACAAGAAGAGGAGACTTCACGTCACCTCTTGCCACCCAAGCAACGGCGCGTCGGGCGGAACAGAGACCGGGGGCAAGCAGAACCCTCCGTCCTGGGATAGGAAGGGCTTGCAGCCCCCATATCAGGGTGAAACAACTCTTTCAGGGATTTCAGAAAAAAACCAAAAATAAGCTCTTAAAACTAGAAATGTTCCAAAACTTGTTCTGCAGGACTTGTTAGGCTGGGAAACTTGATAGTCAACAAACTAACACTCTTCAGTGACTTCTAGTGAGGACCATCAGGTCTCTGAGCCTACACACAGATTAGCAGCCTGACCCATCTGCACCTGTGTTTCTTCCACTTCCTTCTACAGGAGAGCCCTTCTGGTTTTTCCCAGAGCAAAAACACCCTCTAACACAACAGGAGAGGACACAGATGGTCCAGATACTTACCAGAGATATACCCCTGTGAGAACCTTTCTGGTTAGGTCATCTTAGCTAAACCTGAGCATTAACATGGACTGGACTCAACAGGGCTGAGCGAGTCCAGAATGGGATCCCAGTCAAATACTCCCAGACCTCCATCACAGAGGGTGGAGAGCAAGGAGTGGCTGCATTCGGGTTGTATCATCAGATGAAGCACAGCCCTGAGCTGCAACCAAAAAAAACATAAGGAAGTGAGGAAAAAGTCAGTTTTATTAGAAACAGACCTTTTGTTTTTTTTTTCAGGCTTTTTCATGAAGGGGAGATACAACACTGGGAAAAGTCATTACATTTATGCTGAGTTCAAAGCTGTCGAACGCAAACTGTAATTAACAGCCGTCATGAAGAAGGTGGTACTTCCCCCTCCTCATGAAGGAACATTGGAGGGCACGTGGCTTTGAACAAGCAGGACACGTCACGGGGGTTACAGGTAACATATAAATCACCCCAAGGATGTGCCCAAATTAAAGCACATGGGCTGATGCCACCAGGAGAGCTGGGGGTGACAACTGGAGGGACACAGACCAGGCTTTGCCTGGGGCCAGCGCTCACCGGCACGGCACCATCTTCACTGCCCAGAGGTGCTGCAAGATCGCTGTATTTACACCCTCCACACACCTTATATCTCCTGCAAGCCTTCCACCCCTCACTTGCACAGCACCCTAAATAGACAGCATCATGGTGCTCTCAGCTCTGCCCAGAACACCCCGGCAGCCCCAGCCCGTGCTAATGGGGTGTATGGGATGAGCAATTTTGAGATGTTACGGAACACAGGCTTCGGGGGAAATCCAATGGAGAAGTATTGCAGGGAAAACAGATCTGTCTCTTTAAGAAGGGACAAAGAAGCGGATCAAAAATTTGCCCTCAGGTCAGTCTGAAGCAACATTTCTGTCTGCGCCAAAAAATCAGGTCCTGTCTGGTTCCCGATGAGCTGAAGAAAGCAAAGGGTCCCCAGCACCAGGCAGGGGCTCCCATACCACAGGGTGATGGGTCGGCATCATCAGCTGAACACGAGTCAGATGATGATGCTCAACCCTTCAATAACAACCACAGCCCCAGCACACACCTTGCTTGCTTTAGCCTAAACTTCTGCAGCCCTAATCCCAACTGCCTTGCTCAACACAGCCCTTAAGCATCACAAGTGTCATGGCCAAAAAATTGCCAGTGTCTCTCTGGGGGAACCAAGCAACAAGGTACCCCGTTCTCTGTCACAAGGTGCCCCATTTTCTTGGCGGTACACCAGGCACAAAGGATCGCCACCAGGAAGGACAGACAAGCCAGGCATTTTTCACAGCTCATCAACATGCTGTTGAGATAGAAGGCAGCTTCCCAGCCTGGTCCCAACTTGAAAACCGACCAAACTGACTGGGGTTTTATTTTTTGGCTTTGTGTTTTTAAAGGCATCTATTCATTCAAGAGTCTGTTCCCAGTAGGTATTTAATGCAGGTATTTAACTCTCATCAATCATTCAAGGGGGGGAAAAGGAAGTTTTCACTGCTTTTCATGCTTTTTGGCATAGCCAGCAGGATCCATCTAACACCTTCCACCTTCTTCTGCCCCAGTAGAATACATACGAGCCTTCAGCTGCAGGTTCGGTTGGATCTTACAGCCTCCCCAAATGGCAAAGAAGAGGGTTCAACCTACCCAAAGAGCAGAAAAGAGGGTCCTACCTCCAGCTAGCACAAGGTCTTTGGGTGCTATTTGCCACGCAGGGCCTGGCAGGAGAGACTGCAATCACTGCCTATTTGCAAGGAGCTCACGAGCTCGGCCGTACCAGACAGAGCACCTTTTTTCCCTTTGTAAGGCTCAGCACATCCGAACGGGAAGTCACTGAGACACAGTGAACAGTGATATGTAATGAGGCCTTTTTTTTTACAGCCTTTTTGGAACAGAACTCAATTTCAAGAAGCAGAGAGTAACTAAAAAGCCAGAGGACCTGAGCAGAGTTAAATCACAGAGTAGCTACGCAGACCTTGCTCAAACAACCCACCTACCCAGTCAGCTCCTATAATACTGAATTATATTTAACTATTAATACAATCATGACATATGGAACTAATTAAAAGCACTGTAGCTATAAAGCCTCCAAGTGGCATGTTAAAAATCCCAAAGCCTTGTGAATAATTACTGATACCAAATACACCAACGTGCCTTCATCTCCCATATACCTGGGGGAAGCAGTCGCTACGAACCACCTGCTCCCAGTTGTCACGGCAAATGACTGCCTGCATCATCCATAAATATGATTTTGATACCAAATTATTGCCATCCTCCAGAAAAAAAATGACAGCCATGAAGCCACCTGACAGTTTGGAAGGGTGTAGGGCATTTCACCCATCAATCGTGGGCAGGCAATTGTCTGCATGGCTCCTTAATAAGAGCAAAACAAGAGCGGTGGGCAGCCGAGTCATCACGCCAATTATATTTGCTGTGTCCCATCAGTCTCAAGAGCCCTAATAAAACCTCCAGGCACTGCAGACCGAGATGGATTATCTCTAGACAGATGTCAATATGCTTCAAAATAAGAAGCCTTAATGAGCTGACCATTACTGCTAACTTAAAGTCTGTACACACACAAATACCTGCATTAAATGTATGGCTGCTTCATTTCAAGCAGCCAGGGGATTTTGAAGCAGGAAAAATAATAATATATATATTTAGCAGTGTCTAGGCCAACCTTAAAGGAACCGTGAATGTGACGTGATATCAATGGGAGTCTTCACATTAAAACAAATCGTATGATCAAGCCCAAGGAGTGCACAACCGCTTTGGTGTAGGTACCAATTTCCATCTCTCTAAATACGCAGAGCAATGTCAATGTCACAGCAGATAACACCGCAACGGCGCGCTCAGCCAGCCAGGACAGAGCAATGGGAGGCTGGGGCGGGAGTTTGGGGGTTATCGCTTTTTTCCGAGTTGTTCTCCTTTGAATGAACCCACATCTTCTTCAACTGCAGAGATTTAGGAGCAGAAGCACACCCAGAGCAGGGTGCAGGCAGAGCGCCCTCGGATGCGCTGGGCGATGCTGTCAGACCCCGCAGCACCTTGCACGCTCACTTTTGATAATTCCCCATCAATCCCCCACCTGCAAAGGGGTCCGGCACAGCTGATCCAGCCCTGGATGTCTCTTCATGGAGATTTGTCTGCACAAACCGCGCTGCCTGAGCGGGGAACAGCTCGCAGCACAGCTCAGCAGAGCATCCCTGCCAACACCAGGACACATCCCAGTCCCTGTCAGGAAGGATTAATCTTATCTAAAGCAAACGCAAAATAATAATAATAATAATAATAATGAAGAAACAAACCCAAGCCCACACCACCAAATACCAACCTCACCCGAACGTGCAATTTTTATCACACGCATTTTTATGCCTCAGCACGCTAAAATACAAGTGAAGAGTCATTTAATTTGTATTTGACCAGAGATTTAACAAAATTACAATTCAAACCTAACTATCGATGAAAATCCAAGGGTCAGAGACTTCCATCTTGCTCCCAAAAGGAGCCTGGGATGCAAGAGCAGCCGCACCGCACAGTGCCAGAGGACTGGAATTAGTGCCAGGTACAGGGAAATGGGGTGAGAAGCGGGTTCTGGAGGCGGCTCCACACACAATGGGGGAGAAATGCTGTCCCCAGAGCTGGGGACAGGGATTGCCAGCCTGAGGGGTGCTACATCTGCCCCCGTTTCCAGATAAAGACACCCTTTGTATCACATTCCCACAGCCAGCTGGCAAACCAGCTTGAATTACATCCCCCAAAACCCAATCACGGTAATAGACATAATAATCAATAAGTACTGAGGGCAAGTACACTCTTCACAATTCCCACCTCTCCAGAAACAGCCTCTACAACAAAAGCAATTAGCAGAAAGGAAGTTTTACTCCAGGCTCACCAAAACTGGCCTCGCATCCACCAACTCTTTGACTAGAACTGGGCTTTAAGCTTTTTTCCTGCTCATTTTGTTTGTCTGTAGAGGTTCAGTAGCTTTGGGTCATCCCATCCTACCAGGCACCACCAAACAGTGGGCTTGGGTCTCTGGAATTGAGCCTGAAAATGAAGCAAGCTTGAGATTGCAACCTAACGAGGCGATTTTCCCAGCCTGGTTTCCCTGCTGAACAAGCACAGAAGGTTTTGGAAGGACGGGGACACCAGTTCAGCCGCCCCCAAGGGTGCCCTCGCTGTGCTGTGACCTGATGCTCCCACCTCCCAGGACACCTTCAGCAGCTGCTGAAGAACAAACCAACCTGAAAGGGGATTTAAACAACACATCAAGCACACAGCAGTGTCTGGATCTTAAAGTGTTTCTTCACAGAGAGATGTGATTTCACCTCTGGCCTTTGAAGTGATGCTCACCTGGGGCAAAAATCTGTTTCTCATTACACACCTGCACGACCCCATTTGATTCACTGAGAAGGGTGGATGACAGAATATTAGCGAGTGTTTCAAGTCTAAGCACAAGTGTCTTGTCCCCTGGCATTTTGACTGATTAATAAAGAAAATAATCTCTCTAGTAAGGCAGACGGCTGGTTTGCCAGCCCAGCCAGTCAGGCAAAATGTGCATTTATCATCAGAAACAGCCTCTGAAGTTTCTAATCACACTCTGTCTTGCACATCCCTGCTCCCGTGTCCCAACGCATCACCGCTGTGTGACACAGATGGGTTCCTACAATCTTCTTCTGAAATTTGGCCTAGGGAGACCAAACTGCTCCCTGATAGCTGCAGTGAGGCTGGGGCACTGCAGGGACCTGTGTCCCCACCCCAGGGACCCCCATCCTCACTCATCCCTGGGCTGCAAGAGCTGAGTATACACAGGAAGTGAAGAACAGCAAGATGCCTCCTGTCTTTTGTTACCCTGCAGGAGAAGCCACATTCCCAAATTCAGGAATTGCCAGAGAAGCACTGAATACTTACAAGCAAGTATAAAGACTCAAGCCTACATTGATTTGGGTCTCACCCTGGCTGAGGATGAGCTGAGACTTGTAGCATCCTCTCCCACGCCAGCCGATGGCTCCGCTCATCCCCATGGGCTCAGCTTTGGCCAGGCTGTGCCACTCTGCTCCCACAGCCAGGTTTTTGCAGAGATAACCACCAAATTATCTGATTGAGCCACTTCACGCTCCTCCCAAAGCCAGCAAAGCCGACAGGTGGGGTAGGCAGAGAGCAATTTCATTAAGGACAGCTGGGCCATAAACTCTCACCTCCAACAAGCAACACCTGCCTCAGCAGGAGCCTCCTCTCCAAACTGCCACTGGGATCTTCCCTAGATCACAGCTACCATTTAAAAACCCATTCTTAGTTCCCCACAGGGCAAATATTGAAGCAAAATTAGGTTTGTAGGGCTATAATGTTTCCTTAAAAGAAGAAAGGGGAAAAAAAAAAAAGCAAAGTATGCCATTCTCAGCATGTTCTAAGAAAGCACCAGTCCCCACACATTTCCAGCTCCAGTGCGACAGTTTATTTTTGGAAACATCAGTTTGTACAGAAGACAGTTTGATCAGTTTATAGCCTGGAAAGCGAAGAGGAAACCTCACAGCACCGTTCCACCCTGGGAAGAGGCATCAGGACGCGTTGTTCTTTACACCAGCGGGTCTCGCACACCAACACAGGCTGATTTTCACCACACGCTCGGGGTTGCCCACCCCGGCGCTTTGCAGGACCAAGGTCTCCAACTCCACAAGCCAGCTGTGACAACCTCACGCCCACGTGCACACAGCAAAACGCACTTTGCTCCCCAAAGCACGGCTCCAAGTTTCGGGCTCAAACACCTGGCAGGGGAGCTCAGGGCTATGGGCTGTTCCCAACCCCAGCAGCTCACCCAGCACCCTGGGTTATGTCTTGCTGGGTGCAGAGACCAAACAGACAAAAAACACCATTGCCCTAGAACAAAACCGTCGGAAGAAGGGAAAGGTGCTTGCCGGATAAGCAGCATGCTTACACAGCACATATGCAGAATTCATGTTAGCATTGTACATTATTTATCTTTGAATGTTCAATAAAGTTGAAGAGAGTCTTGCATGCTCTTCCTACCAGGACATTTCCTTTCCCTTTCACCAATAAAACCTATTATTGTTCAAAAATAAAAGACACGGGTTTGCTGTCCAGTCATCCACGCAGGGGCTGCAGGGTACAGAGGACAAAGTGCCCCGTTTCATTTGTTTCTTGATCGATTTCACTTCCCGATTCCCATGCAAATACCGCGCAGCTCGGCTTGCAAAAACATAAGCAGAGCATTTAAACCCAAAACAACCAGAGCTGCCTTTTTTTTTTTGTTTGTTTGTTTAAGCCTGCTTTCACCAAAACAACCAGAAATTGGAAACACTTCGGAGGAGGGAGCTTCCAAGTTCCCAGACCTGGAAGCCACGATGAGCGCGGTGCAGGGGGAATTACCGGACCGGCCGGGGCTCGATCGCTGAACCGGGGCTCGCTGAACCGGGACCCCGTTACCCATCGCCCCGGAGCGGCTGCGGCTCAACCGGGGCTGCGGCACCGGGAGCCCCGGCCCGGGACACACACACACACACACAGAGGGGGTCGGGCACCGCATGGCTGCACTCCCTGCCCAACCGGGCTTGGGACAGGCTTGCACAGCACCAGGGTTTGGGGGTTTTATTTATTTGCTTATTTTGCTTTTAATCTTCACCGCCAAAGTTTTCTCCTCAAGACCAGCGCCCTCCGCCTGCTCCTCCAGCACATCAAAGCCCAACTAGTGCCCCGTTAAAAACCCCCAAGTAATCCCATCTCCTCTCTCTTAGCAGTATTATTTGCTTTTGTTTCGCGATGACTGTAAACAGAGGGAGGGACGTTTCCCTCTTTCCTAGGGTGCTTTTTCTGCCTTCCAGAGCCCTTTCCGGGGCGGCCGCGGTTCCCAACGGGGCACGACGGGCGAGGAACCGGGGAGCTACAGACCGGGGTGGGGAGGATGAAGCAGCCGGTCTCCCACGCATCCCCTCCCCAAACGCGCTCGCATTCACGCATCCCACCAAGTTTTGAGAGAGCAACACCCGCACCCAGGGAAGGGGGTGCTCCTGGGGGTCCCCCAACTACCCATCCCCTCCCTACCTGGGACATCTGGGGCCTGAAGTTGATGTCCTTGAGGTCGATGGAGCCAGGGGAGAGGTTGTGGAGCAGCTGGCAGAGCAGGACCCCGTCCCGCAGCGCCTGTGCCAGGTCGAAGACCACCGCCGAGGGCCAGACCACCCGGTGGTTCGGGGGCAAAACTTTGCAGTCGATGAGCCAGCGGCCGCACTGCCGCCACTCTTCCATGGCCGCGGGCCGACGGGGCCGCCGCCCCGCTCACACACCCGGCCTTCCTCCTCCTCCTCCTCGCCGCTCAGGGTCAGCGGGCGGCCGCCCGAGGGGCTGCTCTGCACCGCGGCACCGCGCTACCGCCCCGCTCCATCGCCGCCCGCCGCCCGGGGAAGCATCGCTCCGTGCCGGGGCTCTGCGGAGGAGGAGGAGGTGGCAGGAGGAGGAGGAAGAGAGGCGGCGCGGAGTTTTCCGGCGGAGGGCTGCCCCTGCCCCCGCTGCGGCCCCACCGCCTCGGCCGGGCTAGGCGCGCCGCATCCTCCCGGGAACAAAGCGCAGTAGAGGGGGGAAACGGGACACCGAAACCGGGCACGGCGGGGCCGCCCCCGCGGAACTTCGTCCCCCTGCCCCGAGGAAACTTGCAGCAAACGCCGAGGGGCCCCACCTGCGCGGGCGCGGAGCTGGCGCTGGGGACGCCGCTGCCGCCGCGGGTGCGACTTTTCCCCGCCCGCCCCGGGCAGCGGGAGGAGCTCCCGGGCCGCCCCCGCCGCCCCTTTGTCTGCAGGAGCAGGGGGCGGGGTGCGCTCCACGCTGCCTTGGCTTTCCCCCCCCCCCGCCCCTTCCCTTTTTTCCCTTTCTCCTCTTTGCATCCCTTTGCTCTCACGCCGCTGCCTTTTCGCTCTGTGTTCCGGGAAAACCGCGCCGAGCCGCGCTGCTGCTTCACCCTCCGCGGACACGGAGCTGCCATCCCCACTTCGTAACAGGGGTGTCCCCCCCTCCCCGGGACCCCCACGGTCCCACCGCCCCTCACACGCACGGCCCCAGCTCGCCGGGGGGGGCAGGACCCGGCCGGGGCCCCTCAGCTCCCGCTGCCCTCGCACACAAGCCCGGGCTTTGTCTGACCGTGCACTCCCACTCTCCATCTCATGTTTGGGTTGCAAATAGCGCAGGAGCTCTCGTGTTCCTCGACTTTCAAACGTGAAGGCAACTCCTGTAATTAATTACCAGTGTATTTAGTCAAAACCTCAACTCTCAGCCATTAACTCCTTGGCAGCACAACTCTTGAAAAATCTCTAATTTTCACTGGTGGCTTCCATCCAAATCAGCGCAGTTTACAACAGCCCCTTTTCAAATCTGCTGTGAGTTTTCTTCCGAGATCCTCTCCCCAGAGTTTGTCAATTAATTTCCAGCCCGGCTTTCCAGAAAGCCCAGACCGGAAGCCGAGCCTGGGACGAAGGGAAGCTATTAACCTGGATGTCAAACAAATGCAAGGCTAATCTCTTCCAAATGTAGTCAAGCGGAGATGAAGAAAGCGCGACTCTACTGGCATGATCCTTCATTTACAATGTAGGAAGCAGGATCCCCCCAAAGAATGAAAAACAATTGTTTCATATTCCAAGGAAAGTTTGGTAGGCTTTTTAATAGCACAGAGGCGGTTATTTTAGCCTGATGTGCTGGCACCCAATCTGTTTTGGGTCTGGCTGTGTGCAGTGCTCGCTGCACCCCTGGCAGGGCAGGGTGTGTGTAGCAGGATCCAAGAGGGAG
The DNA here is from genome assembly GCF_037038585.1 of Patagioenas fasciata. Classification (NCBI taxonomy): domain Eukaryota; kingdom Metazoa; phylum Chordata; class Aves; order Columbiformes; family Columbidae; genus Patagioenas; species Patagioenas fasciata. The sequence continues at coordinate 8,669,899 of NC_092539.1, forward strand.
CAGCACCCACGTGCCCCAATCCTGCAATCGGAGCTGCACCCTGGGTGTATGCAGGAGCACGCTGATCACAGTCCGCACTTCCCCATACCCTGCGGAGGTGATTTCTCAGAATAACTTTCTCATTCGTTAATAGCTCTCCATGCCACTCTTACTTTCCAGCCACTCATTAGGTCTCCAGCAGCACCCACTGGGCAGGAATCACGAGGCTACTGAAAGGAGTGGAGTCCTGCCAGCGATAATTTTGGTTGACTCTGTGCTAGTTTGTCTAGTGAGGTCAGGTCTGTAGGTAGAGGACGACAGAGGAGTTTATTATATGTGTATAATTAAAGCTGCTAGTTACAGTCTGGCTTTTTTACTGCGTAATAAAAAGGATACTTGGCCCCTGGACACTTAGGAACAATCAGTGCAGCTGCAGAGCCAGCATCTGTGTGGGAGGTGTTGAAGCAAATACATTTCTCGCCTACCTCTGCAACAATCAAAACAGCTGATGGCAGAGATATTTTTGATAGCAGCTGAAAAAAGAAACCCAACAACCCCAAACCTGTAAGGCAAGACCCAGTGAGGAGCGTGTATCCCACACACACACGTGTGGGCTGCAAGCTGCAGATTGTACGAATGTCCTGAAACAGGACCGGGTGCATGGGGAGGACCCAGATGCTGCTTTCAGGATGTACCTGAAGCTAAAAGGGAGCTTGCATACAGTAAAGAGGTTGAATTTTGTGCTAGAGCTGGTGCTTTCATGCCCCTTGGTACTGCTGGGAATGACAGCCAGGGCAGGACAGACAGCCAGGGACGGACAGACAGCCAGGGACGGACAGACAGCCAGGGCTGAGGCTGCTGACCCACACACAGAGGCGGACATCACCCTCTGCTGGGCACCGAGCGTGGAGCTTCTCTTCTGAACAGCTTCGCTCTATGTGCTCTTATGACTTTCTTGCATGAGAGAAGCCTGGGAGGTGACTGAATGCAGTAGAAAGATGATAACAGAAGGAACATCAGGCTTTTTCATCCCCAAATATCTCAGTGACTGTGTCCAAGGACAGAGGGGGTGTGAGGGGGTACACGGCTGGGGAAGCAGCAGCTGTTTGGGAGCATCACAGAGCTGCTAGGGAACATCACAGTCCAGCGCAGAATGGGCACAAATAGTCAGAAAAGATAAGGGAGGGAGGGAGGGAGGGAGGGAGGGAGGGAGGGAGGGAGGGAGGAAGGAAGGAAGGAAGGAAGGAAGGAAGGAAGGAAGGAAGGAAGGAAGGAAGGAAGGAAGGAAGGAAGGAAGGAAGGAAGGAAGGAAGGAAGGAAGGAAGGAAGGAAGGAAGGAAGGAAGGAAGGAAAAACTTAAGTGCACAAACATGTCCAAGGAGACTGTACCTTACAAATCAACCAAAACACACCTGGGAAATGGCCACATTTCACAGCAAAATGTATTTGGAGCAGCTGCCTGAAGAGCCAAGAACTGCCCATCTCCAAACCAGCCAGAGTCTGTGGATTGCCATTGCCACCTTCTGGATCAGACCAAGTGTGCACCAGCCTGTCCCAAACCCCGTGGACATCTGTCACCAGCTGGAGCCAGGGTCCCCAGAGCAGGAGCCGACACGGCTGCTGTCACCGCTGAGCTCAGGCACCACCAGCAGCTGTCAGCAGTTACCCGTCCAGCCTACGTGCCATTTACATCGCGTCCTTAGATTCTGTGATCTCCTTTCACCAACTATTTTAGGAAACCTGCGCAAGTCACAACCCGGCGAACACGCTGCTCAGCAGCAGCTCTCGCTCTGTCATCAGCACAGGACAGATCACACAGCTATTGAAGCGCTGCCGTGTTAAACTACCAACATTTGCTGGGTACAGACGATAATTCTCTGCCTGGATCATCTACAGACAACAACCCTGAAAGAGTCGTTGCAATTATCCTCCCGCTAACAGGATCTCACGTCTCCTCCTCCCCAGGCACCGATGTGGGTTACTGCCTGCTGCTGTGTAAAGGGAGAGCAGGAAAACTAACCCAGCACAACCCCATGCTGGCAGGAGGGGTGAACTGGATTCTCTTCTTGTATTGGTGCAACGGGCAGGCAGTCAGCCACAAACATTCCTTGTTTAGTTTGGAAAACACTAACGCTGGTGGGTAGCGCCCGTGAGTGCAGCTCCACTGCAAAAGGGCTCCCAAACTGGGGACCAAGCAGGTGAAGCCACCAATTCCCTGGGCATTTCACTGTGGAATAATCTCATTTACAGGGCCCAGGATGCTCCAGCTGTGCTGAATACAAGTGACAACGTTTCCCCAACACCATCATTGCGCTGCCAGGACAGCTTGACCCACCAGCTTTCCTCCGCCAGCTCCACTCCCAACAGCTTTCCCATCAACATCAATAGACCCAAATGTTATCACAGTCCTAAGGAGCTGAGTAAGGAGAAAATCACCCAGCCCAGCTCCGTACCTCAGCTGTGATTTACAGCAGAGGTGGGGCTGAGGCAAAAGCAAAGCAGAGATTTCCTTGGAGGAAGGAGCAGAACAAACCATCAGCCGGGCAGCACTGGGCTTCACCTCATCTGTTCTACTGCTGCTGCTGCCAGGGTTTATTTGGGAAGGGTCCTGTAGGCAAATGTCTTGAGGACTCACGGCGAAGGCTCAAGTGGATGGGCAGAGACAATTGTTGGCTTTCAGAGTCCTGCAGTTTCCAGTCCTTCTTCTTGCCTTATCTTAGCAGGGTAACCACTCCGCTTACTGGCTTCTTCTGTTATGCTCTGAGTTCGAAGATAACAGCACCGGTAATTTTTCAGAGAGGTCCCAGACACCTCATCCGTGCCACAAAACTAAACCTGGTTCACTAGATAACTTTGCATTTTGCTCTGCAGCTTCCACAAGGTGGGGCCTGGGCTGGCTGCTCTGTGCTAGAGGGAGGCGGATTAAGCAGCAAAGTCAGGACATTCCTGATAGTAAACATTTCAATAGTGTATTCATTCTTCGTTTTTTTGATTTTCTTTCTTTCCTCTTTGTGTTTGGTCTAAATCTCCTGGGAATGGGGAATTGCAGCGTGCCTTCTATCTCACAGAAGCAAACCACTGCATCTTGTTTGTGTCTGTGAAGGCCAAGCCGAACAGCAGCAGTGCCTCGGGTAGCTCTGCAACAGATAAGTATATCGGGTCCTTAACGGGAGATTAGATGGCGCTGCGTTCACAGGAGATAAGAAGATTGGAAGCTTAAATTTAGCATCATCAGAAAAAGAATAAGCCCCGCAGCTGTCTTCAAAACATATTTCTCGCTGTGCAAGCCAGGGGACATTTGGGCTGAGGAACACGCTGGAGCAGACTGTGATGACGAGCACTCGGTCACGCTCCTTTTCCACACAGTCCACCCTACAGATGTACCCGTGCCACTGTCACCGCGACAGTCGCATGAGGCTCAGCACACACGGGGTGTCCCCTACCTGTGTTCAGCCCACAACAGGCACTCACTGGGGAGCCTGGGAAAACTGAAGGGGTGTGAAGGTACCACGCACCCTCCCAGCACAAATGGCTGCTACACCAGTCACCCACCAGAAAGGGGACCGGGCAGCAGCACGCTTTGGCTTGGCTGTAAATGCCAGGGCTGGGACCCGGAGCCTTCAGCAACTTTGGTGGCCGCTCTCCCCACGGCAGCCCCAGATGGGTGGGCAACCACAGGCTCCCCTGATCAGCCTCCGCGGGCTCTGCACACACAGGGCTGGGCGTCCCTTTAAAACGCTCTGTGCACCCAGAGGGTGCTGCCACCCGTGGGACCCGGGTACCCAGCGTGGGGAGCCCCATTGCTGCGCCCCGGACCCACACCCCCCACTCGGGATGCTCCATTGCCGGGTCCCGGACCCGCACAGCCCCACTTGGGATGCTCCATTGCTGGGTCCAGCACGCACACACCCCACTCGGGGAGCCCCATTGCCATTTCCTAGACTCACACACCCCACTCGGGATGCTCCATCGCCATGTCCTAGACCCATGCACCCCACTCGGGATGCTCCATTGCTGGGTCCCGGACCTACACACCTCACTCAGGTTGCTCCATTGCCATGTCCTAGACCCACGCACCCCACTCGGGTTGCTCCATTGCCGTGTCCCAGTCCCACGCACCCCGCTCGGGGATCCCCACCGCCGCTCCCCAGGCTGCCGCCCGCCCCGGCCCGCGGCCCCCTCGGTCTCCCCGGCCCCCCCGGCTGCGGTTCTGGCTCCTCCCGCCGTGATGCGCTCGGGAAGCGCCGCCGCGGCAGCTCCGCCGAGCGGCGCCGGGGCCGGGCCGGGCCGGGCAGCAACGGTGGGGCCGGGCAGCGCCGGCGGGGGGCGGGGGACACGCGTGGGGGGCGCAGGGAGCCTCGGGGTCCGTAGGGGTGGTGGGGGTGCCCCGCGGGGGGTGCGCAGGGGCAGGAGGGTGCGGGAAGCCCCCGCGGGGCCGTGGGGGGTGCGCGGTGCCCGTGGAAGGGGTCGGGGGATTCCAGGGGTCTGCCGGGAGGTGGGGGGCACGGTGGTGCTGGGAAAGGGGCCCACGCAGGGCTGGGACCCCCGCTGCCAGCCCTTGGGGTGACCCTCTCTGTGCCGCCAGGTTGAAGCCTTGAAGCGGGGCCGTCAGGAGGCGATGGGTACCCCAGCTTGGGTACTGTAACCGGGGCTGGAGGCGGCATCTTCTCCTGCATCCCTGAGTACGACTGTCCATCAGTCTGGCATCATCCTGAAGCACCGGTGGAGAGTTCATGCACGGGCCTGGGTGCTGCTGACCTCTTAGGTCTGGCCTCTTAGGCCTGCCTTACAGCTTCGGGATCTTTTCTTCAGGGAAGCAAAACACTTCCAGAACTGCTCAGCCCATCCTGCCCGTGCTGTGGAGCCACCGCTCGCGCCTGCTTCAGGGACTGTCAACAACAAGCAGCTCACGTGCGTGTGGTCCCGTTGCAAGATGAAACACGTAGCGGCATCACCGCTGGATGAGATTTCAGCCGTCCCGGCTTGTTATTTAAGCAAGGGCAGGCTGCCAGTTGTGGTTTTTGGGTGCGGGTACCCCTGCTCCCTCTCCTGAGCGGTGTGGGTCGCGAGAGCCGTGGCCCTGGGGATGTTCTCCTTGAGCTCGAAGCAGCAGCAGCCGAGCTGGACTGAGCCAGCCGGGTGTATTTTGGAGCTGCCGGGAAGGAGCTCTCGCCTTCGGAGCCACCCCTGAGCAGATGACGGACAAGGTGATGAACGGGAGGGTGCCCCTGCCTGAAAAGGCCTTGTCCGAGGGCTACGCGCGGCTGCGGTACCGGGACACCTCCATGCTCATCTGGCAGCAGCAGCAGCAGAAACTGGAGTCGGCGCCCCCCAACACTTACCTGAGCCGCAGTCGGAGTATGTGGTACTCGCAGTACGGCAACGAAGCCATCCTGGTGCGGGACAAAAACAAGCTGGATGTCTCCAGGGACACGGGGCAATCGAAGTTTTGTGCTATTATGTAATTTCGGTGGTTTGGCGTTAGAAAGCCACGCATGGAGACAAAGCAGACTTGCATCAAGCTGGGGAGATGGGTTTGCACCATCCTCGCAACAGACCTGTGGCTAAAGCAGCGTGTGTGGGATGAGGCCAGAAGGGCTGTCTGAGGTTTACGGTTGTTTTCACTGTTGGTAGTATGAGATTTTGCATGTCATTGAGTGTGTGTAACAAAACCAGTCTCGCTCAGGAACTCACGAGCTTGTGTTTGCTGCCTGGCATCTTGGCAGGGTCCGTGCTGGACCATGTGTTGCTTCTAAGTGGCTTGTGTACCGTGAGTAACACCCGCTGTCCTTTGGGAGCCGTCCCCGGCAGGCACTTTGACTTTTTAGTCCTTACACATTGTGAATTCTCGTGGAAAAGAGGCAAGTGCAGATTGTTTCCATCAAGGCCAAGATTTTAGGAGGGTGACCTGCAAAACTACCCATCCGTTAGTTGTTCTCCTTGCCCTGCCTCCCTTTACCGACTGCCGTGGAAGTGGTCTCTTACAACCAGGTAACAAAGTGAGTTATTGTGGGTGAGAAGAGGGAAAGAATGTGTTTAGAATTTCACCTGAGCCTTCCAAACGCCTGGCGGGAAAGGTGCGCTGCGGTTCCATCCTGCGCAAAGCAAAGGGCCCTCTCTGGTGCTGCGGTTTGGTATCATGGTAATAAGAGACAGGAATTCACACAAATCACCAAGTGAACCGCCCGAAAGGGAGGGACAGGCCCAGGAAAGCACCAGGAAGGAAGCGACTATAAATACATCTGCTAAGGGACGTAAGGAAACTCCCCCCCCGTCTATACCTGCCCCCAGAGATCTGTTGCAGAAGGAAACAGTTCACTGAAGTTTGCTTTGCGTTTAAGTTTTAATGCACGCAGTAGTTTGGAAGAGTTTATCTTCCAGTTTGGGTTGGATAGTAGATTTGGTGCATGTATTTCTGAAGTTGTGTCTGTTTCAGCTAACTGAAGGATTTTAAGCGGGAAAAATACTCCAAATGCATTTCTTGGGGACAGAGATTGCTTTCGGGTTGTTTTGTTAGAGCTCAATCTCTAACTTGCTCAAGGCAAGATCAAACTGAGAAGCTCAACCCGGCAAGCCCCTAAACCTGTATTAAAAACAAAGCAGTACCACTTCCAGGGGTGCTAATTATGTGCCCAGGGTTCAGCATTAAAGTGTAATATTGGGCTTAAGTCCTAGACTCCCTTTATGTCCTGCCTGGGACGTCCCCCTGCACACATGTGCCTAATCCAGCAGCACTTAGGTATAGGCTTAACTTCAGGCAAATCAGTATTTGATGTTGACTTCAGTGTGGATTATTTACCTGCCTAAAATTAGGCACAGGCATTACTTCTATTGTATTTATATAAAACATCGTTTGCATTTTTCAAGCACTTTATTAGGTTTTTTTTTTTAAGATGGTGAAGAACCTTCTCCACCTCTTCTGTGTGGGTTAAATGGTAGAACACACACACTCGAGTTTGCTGAGCACAACAAACCTGTTTTAAAGCGAGATCATAGAGGTTTGATGTCCTCAGCCCTGATCTGTGGCATGTGTAGTCACTGCAAACTACAGGCAGCTCATTTTGTATTTTCAAGTACTATTTATGCATGTGTTGATGTTTGGCGTGTGCTCATGAAATTAAACCTGTTGATGGGCCTCAGCGCTTTGCAAACCTGCGCATTGCTCTGCGCGCTCAGTCAAATAGAACTTGCCAGGACTAACTCTGGATGGGAAGTATTTTGGTGAATAAATGTCGTTCCACTGGGGAAAAAGCATCAGATGAGATTGACAGAACCAGCAGGACACAGGAGCGGTGGCTGAGCTCCTGTGCCGAGCAGGTTAAGGTGGAGCAGCACCCAGGGCTCAATTCTGAGCGAGTGGGTGATGATTTACAGACACAGGCAAGAGGTTGGACCGAGAGCTCCCCTGGAAGCGCAGGAGGTGGGTTCAGGGCCTTCCCTGCGGCCCAAGGGAATGTGCAAACTCCGGGAGTTTAGGGAACAGCACATCCCCAAAACCAGCTGTTCATTTTCTTTTCTTATAGAAAAATCAGGGTTTGTGTTTTTTTTTTTTTTTTCCTCAGAAAGTTTATTATTTTGGGTATAATCAGTCTCTTTTTGTTTATGCGGCTGGTAAACCAAAATTAAGTTATTTGAAACATTAACTGGACTATACAAGTATAAAAACTTAAGTATGTGCATAAATTCTTCCAGGATTAAGCTGGACACGACAATACAGGAAGAGTGTGACTTGTTCTTCCATCTCTGTGTGACCGTGACTGTATTATTTCCGTATCTGTGTGTCCTTATTAGTCACAGGTTTGTGGAGTAGCTGCTCAGAGCATTTCTGTAAACCACTCGTGTAGTGTCAATGCACTTGTTTAAAATGCTGTCATAGCCTCTTGGATAAAGTGCATTAAAATGGTTTGAATGCATCATCAGGAGCAGCTGTTTGTCTTCTGCGTGTTAATCACTTTGGCACATCCAGCTGTTTTCACTCCCAGTTCCACCCAGGGTGAAGATGCAGTTTCTCTCAATAGGAATTATTTGGGCTGTCGGTGAGTCCCACCCCATTACCTGTGAAGATTGATCATGGTTGGAGGAGGCTCCTCCAGCTTCCCAAGTCTCGGAGGTGCACCTGGGGACAAGGACAGGCTCTGGCTGTCACACAAGTAACCTCTCTCCATACAGATATCTGCGTGAGATGAACCTCAGCTGTGTTTTCCCCGTCCTCAGCCTTTCCCAAGTCTGTAAGAAGCAGCTTGATGCACCTAGATGTAACTTGCTAGTAAATACCAAAGAAAACATTGGTTGCCCCACAGATTTTTAAAGGACAAGTTGAACAAATGTTCCTTTGGGGGTTTTCAATACAACTAAGCAAAGCAGGTTTGCTGAAACCTCAGCGACATTATGGCTTTTAAACCCAGTGAGCAGGAACAGGGTTAGAGAAAGATTAACCCTGGGGAAACGTGGCTGTTGTAACCCTTACCTTACAAATAAGCCATCAGACATGCATCTGAGAAACCCAACAGCAAAACCAACCTGAAGCCTCTCCAATGACTAAAATAGATCTTGGCCCCCGTACAGTAATGACAAGACTGCTGTGAATGTGACCAGCGCCCATCCCTAATGTCCTGGTCACCCCAGCTGGTTCCTCCTTCAGGTCTTGGTGGCTTGACACTGATCCACGTTACACCTGTGTGGAAAACGTCACCTCTTCTTGAGCTGAACTTACCTCAATCAAATGCAATTCTCACATAATCAAAGACCCCTTCAGACTGTAGGTTTCTATGGAAAGTCCTTCCTCGGCTGCCCTGGTGCATTAAAACAGGTGAGTGTTGCTCTCACCACCAACAAGGTGTATTTAGAGCACGTCTACACTAAACCAGGATGCAGAGACGCCAAGGCCCCAGGCTCAGCCCTGCTCTGAAGGCAGTTTTACCCATTCATGGAACACTCCAGCAGCACCAACAGCCGCACTCGCAAAATGACTTCTGAATTATCTCAATACTCGTGGCGCTAGGACTCTCCATACCCAACCACTCCACCAAAGCTCTATGGGTTTTCAACTGGAAACTGAGGAAAGGGAGAGGAGAGGGGAAAATACCGGATCAAACTGCACACACAAAACAATTTTTCTTTTTATTATGAAAACAAAACAAATACCCAGGACCCGGGTCCATAATTACCAGTAACATCAAAGATTACCTTCTAACTTTTTTAAAATTCTGTTGTGTTTGAGGCCAGCAATTGCAATAAACAAGCTAAACTACTTACATTGACTCATTTCTTTTCAGTAACTGACATTTACAGGAATATACTAGAAATGGCACTAAAAAGTTGTAAGAAAAAGAGTTACGGTAAATTTGCATGCACATCATACAGAAAAGTAACATTTTTTTTTAAATATTAAAAAAAAAACCTCAAAAAGAACAAAACCAAAAATACAACAACAAATCTTTCTGGATTGGTTATGCCAGTATCAGGGATAAGTTAAGTGGCCTGTGTCAAATCCTAGCTGGTGGTTTATTTATTTTTAAAAACGACATTTAAAAAGATATGCAAATACCATTTCTTTAAAAAAACGCACCCCGTTGTTTTACAAGATAACGCTGCTGTAGTGTAATGAAACCTCACCCTAAATTTCTTTTCAACAATGCAAACCTCCCACAGTTAGCCCTAATGGTAACTGCTCCTGCTTGAGAACGTGGCTCTTTAAAACCCAGTACTAAAAGGTTGTGGTTTTTCTTTGTCATGCCCCGACCCTTTCCCCTCAGCTCCAACCCCAACTTTATAAAACACCATTCCTTTCAAAACAAGGAAAAAATTAAAAACTGGTCTAAGAGTCCCCAAAACAAAGAACTAGAGCAGGTAAATGCAGTCTGCTTCTACCACACCAAGAACATGGACAGAGACCCCCCCCGGTAACTAGTTTGTATTTGTAAATACACACGCAGAGCTGAGCGCGTGTGGGTGCAACTCTTACACACCCCCTCCAAAACAACAGTTACACAGTCCTGAAATATCAGTTCTACAGTTACAAACCCTGTCGGTAGGAAAGTTTAAAATCACATCAATACAAAACTGAAATGGTTTTGTACAGACAACATTTGGTTAGCGGAAAACTGTCGTACGCAACAGATTCCTTTAGCGGATGGATCAGGGCTGAGCCCGTGGGATGCGCATCTCCCACCCAGCCCAAGAACAGGCTGACCTTACAATCAGATAAAGTTCCACAAAGTTTTCAAAGGTGCAGTAATGCTGGTTGATTGATAACAGGTCTGGCCAGATATTGTTTTGTCCAAACAGGAATTAGTCAGAAAAAACAGTTTCAATAAAACTATTTGCGCGTATGTATACATATGAAATCATACTGATTTCAGTGAAGTTTCCCCTGGAAAACAAAGTTAAACTTTGTTTGTTCAAGAAAAATTCTACCATAAAAATTTCTTTTTTTAATTCTTAAGTTTTAAAATGTTATTTCAAATGTTATATGTTTGATCATTTTAAAGATCTTTCATTACATCTGTACTGACGTGTCATGCAATACAAACTCAGTTAAATAAATGCTCTATTGTTTCAGTTTCCAGCTCGTTTAAGGGCTGCTGCTACTTACTATGAACTGAAAACATCTCTTCTTTCCTGGAGATACAAGAGGCACCACTACTGACATGTCGGAGATAACGAGCACTACAATGTGAAAATGAAAAAGCGTAAGAACATTTTGAAATTAAGAGTCACCAGTTTCTTTCCTGAAATGACGGTCACGCTGAACTGGATTTCTCCTCTGAACTGCCATTTCTTAGGGGACACCCTGCGTTCCACGGCGACAGAAGTTACTACTAAACGGCAGCCCAAGTCGCAGTTGGGTGTTATCAAAGATACGCAGGTGGTTTTTCATATTCCTTGGTGGTTTTGGTTGCTTGTTTCTCTCGCAAATCCCCAAGCAAGGACAAGTTTGCCACATAAACCCGGGATCCACTGGCACTGCAGACAGTCTCATGCCAGGGCGCTTTCCATCACTTGGTCCCCAGCCCTTTGGTTCTCACCTTCCCACCGGTGTCAGGGGGACAGACCTCGGTGTCCCAGCAGAACATCTGTACCCCGGTTGTCCCTGATGTCCCAGGTGCTGCAGAGCCGGGTCCCCAGGCTTCAGGTGGCGGTGACGCTGGCAAGAGCTGCTGCTGGGTTTGTTCTGCACTGCCTTACATCAAGGGCACAGCTCAGGTTAATGCGCATGGGAAAAGGTTTCCAGCTGGGAAAACTGGGAGCTTGTTTATCCGAGTTGTCACAGTTTTGAGTTGGTTGCAATTAATTATAATATCAGTTGGTTTTGATAACGTGAGTCTCAGACAGTAGGAGAAGCACAGATGAAACCTAACCCCCTTAAAAAAAACCCTAAGCTCTTAATTAGGTGTATATTACATTTCCTCATTACTAAGGATCTGTCTAGGTGAAGTTTTTGTTAAGGGCATAATTTTAAAGTGTAGGAACTAAAAATAACTCCACTGTTAAAAGCAAAATTATTAATTTCAGTAAGAATCACCCTAGTTCATCCACTTGCGAATACTATGGAAAACTATCTGCAAAGACATGAGAGCCTCCTGCTGATGGGCCCAGCACCCTGGGGGCTGCAAAAGGAGCCAGGATACCCAGCAAACTCCAGGAGGATCTCGGGGGCTCACAGCAGCACTTCGAAATAAACAAAACCAAACCAAAACACACCAACCAAAACACAAAAGGGGGAGTTTTTCTCTACAGCAAACTGTGAGGAGTGTGTTATTGTCACTACACAGATAAGACATAGAGGCACGTCAGCTGTAGGAGATGCACATCTGAGCGCTCAAATGCTGATCTGCGAAAGACAGATATAAATATATATATATGCAAGAATAAAATCCTTGCTAATTCCATCTCCTAAGTGTCTAAGTGTTTGTGTCTAAAACCTCAGGCGATGGGCAGGTGAGTGTGGATGTGGTTAGAAGTGCAAATCTCTTTACGATAAAAAGAATTTACAATAACTTTCTGCCCCTCAGATTACAAACTTTATATAATTATAGAAGTGGTGTTTTCCTAAAATTGGATTGTAAAAGAAAAAAAAACACTGTTCTACAAAAGAATAAAGTGGGGGCAAAAAAGACCTCTGGAAATATTACAGGGAATATAATAATGTGCTGTATCAAGAGATTGTATCTACCTGTACGTCTCCAAAATCTGTATAAAGTGGGAAAAAATGGGGCTGGGGTGAAAAGATAGAGAACATCCCAAACATGACAGAGCACCAGACACATGAGAGACTGGACTGTAGCACCTGTAGGTATAAAGTCCACTGGATTTAAATAAAGTATCAGATTTTTATTTGCTTTTTTGTTGTGTGTGGTTTGTTTTTTATAAATATGATTCAAACAACTTGAAAAGTCTGCATTTCTGTTAGTCAGTCTGCATTTCTGTTAGCCTGCATAACGCAGCTTTGGTTTTGTTATTTTTTAGTAAGTTTTAAATGACCAGTGGTGTTTAATAAATAAACTACTTGTATATACACAAAATTAGGGACAGTGAAAACAGACTGTATTGCAGCAATGCAAGTCAAAATGTTAGGCTGGACTAAAACTGCAAGCCTTAAATGGTCTATTTTTCTCCCTTTCCTCTTTTTCCTTTGTATTGAGGTAAGCATCTCAATGTCTGGAAACCTGCATGACACGCAGTAGCATATTCCTCTTCTAGGAGCTCACTGCTGAAATAAGAAGGGGAAACAAAAGGAAACAAAACCAAACCAAACACACACAACATCCCTCTGCAAATCTCCTGCCAGCTCGGCCTCAGGTGGAGCTCAAGTGCTCCTTTATTTTAAGCCCAGACTGAGGTGCATGTCATGGAGAAAGTAATTAAGCACATGTCTAATAACGAGTGCATGACTTGCCCTGGTCACCCTGCAAGGATCACTCTGGGGTCCAGCTGAGAACTTCCAGCCAGTAACTGGTTTCAATTAAATGCAAACTTTTCATAGAGTGTCTATTTCCTGGAAATTATCTATTTGATGTTAAAAAACTGAGTGTCCCTTGCTCCCTTTTTGCAACATATCCCCAAGAAAAATGAAATTTGAGTGAAAAAAAATAAATTCAACAACATATATTGCTCATGTGCTTGAAGTTGTAATACATTCATGCTCAAATACCTTCCTGAACAGGTGCCCTTGCCTCTACCAAGATTAAAAAAAGCATGTTAGCAATCCACAGTACATGAGAATTTTTTGATTTTTTGTTTTTATGTAAAAAGATGATAGCATCTGACATTTTCATCACACTGTAGACTTTGAGATTAAGAATACTAGTGCTAATAACAAATACACCAACTAGTTCAAAAGCTAACATCTTTCAGATACAGTACCATTTTACAGAGATTTCTTTTAAAAAAAGATTAGTTTTTTTACCTTGTGTGAGCCAGGCAGGCTTATTAAAGAGAACATTCTGGGGAGAGGGAAGGGGCAGGAGGGAAATGTACTACAAACCTTGCAGAACTTTCTATTTATCTCCTGCTAAGAGCTCAAAGTTCTTCCATTTTCAACCAATCTTCTTCAGTTAAAATGTATTTTAGAGACTTTATGCAAAGGGAACTATTTGTCATAAAGTCTAATCAACACACACGCGCGTAAAGATCTTTGACCTATTAAAAGACAGCCCCCCAAAAAAATGGAAGATAACTTTTATAACACTGAATTAAAAAATAAAATAAAAAAGTCAGAGAGAGGGAAAAAAAAAACCTGACCACCGTGAAACAAGAGCAGTATATATTAAGAAAAAGGAACACCGCAGAGCATCAGTGAGGGTGATGTCCGTTTTGTGTTTTGTGTCTAAGTGTCCGTAGCTCATTCCGAATCGCTGCTGTCCGAGCTGGAGCCGCTGGAGCTGCTGCTCCCGGACTCGGAGGAGCTGCTGCTGCTGAGCCGGGAAGGGCCTCCCGAGGGAGCCGAGCCGGATTTCTCTGCAGGAAGAAGGCAGTGACGTGGTTACTTGGGAGGAACTGAACTACAGAAGGTTTGCCACCAGCCTTCAGCCTCTGTGGCTTCGTTCACAACTTTGTTTTGCCTGGGCAGGTTATTCACCTGCAGCCTTTGCTTGCTGCAACAAGGCTCATCACATCAGTGGACATCAAGGTTTCTCAGGCTGCAGGTGACCATAAAAGTTTGGGATCCACACAGGAGAGCAGAGCAGCTGCATCCACAGCCCTGTGTGCTTCAGTGCAACCTCCCAGCCCAAGAAAACCCCACTTGACTTGTGCAAAGCTTGAAGCAGCTTGGTTTGCACTGAAATAACCTTTTGTATCATTTTTCACACTACTGCACTATGTGGGAGCTTGGTCGTCTTTAATCCCACAATGGAGAAAACCCATCCTTTAGCTGCTCTGTGCTGCTGGTGTGTGTGCAGAGTCCTGCGCAGGCTAACACAGAGCAGACAATCCTCCTCCACCTGAAGGATGAATTACGTGCAGGACACCTCGCATTTACGACCTGGGAGGAGCTTCCACCTGGACAGGGACCAGAGCAGCGCCCACAGAGCAGCTCAGTGCCCAGCAGTAACTCACTGTGCCCCTGCACCAGGGATCAGCTGGGGGAACTGTCACAGAGAGAAACCCACGTCTACAAGGCAGCAGCAGTTCTGCCTTGGTGAGGAAGTCTATATACATATGCAACCATCTGGGTACTCTTAGCACAGTAAAACCAAAGCCATTACCTTTCTTTGCAGGTTTCTTGTTGTTGTTTAGCTGCCCACTGACATCCTGTAATCGTTTTTCTAGTTCTTTCTTCTTTTCCTGAGCTAACTCTTCTTTTGACTTTGCTGCTTGCTTTTTTCCACTTGCAGCTGTGGAAGAGGAACGCACAATTTCTGAAACTGCATGGTTGGAGGTGAAAAACAGAGTGGACATCGCTATTTTACAGGGCATGTAAATCTGTGCAACCACTCTGCAGTGACACTGGTAAGATCATGTGCCCACACAGCAACTGCACACCCCAGATGGAGGACAACATATGAAGTTGTCCCGTTCATCCAATCATTATACTGTAACATGCATTTTTTAAGAGACACCTTCTGGAAACTATTTAAGAAAGAAATATCCTTGTAATAACCTTGTAGTTACAGGCTACTTACTAACCAACTATCAGGCCAAATTATATTTTTAATTACAGAATTGTTACACAGGTTTTCTGCCCTGTAAAATAGTGTCCCATTAAAGCTGTCAGAAGCATCTGCCACTGTAACTTAAGATACCTCATGCAAGAATGGACATTTTGCCTGATTCAACAAGGAAATACCTACATATCTATGCGCTGTTTAAAAGAGATTATTCAAAAAAAAAACCAACAGGAAACTACAGACCTAAGAGGGTGTGCTCCTGAAATCTAAGCATTGCAATAGAGAGCAGAGCACTCAGAGCCTGGCTGGGAACAGACAGACAGACATCTGAGGTTATTTATCTGTGTCACTCTACACTTTGGTTCAAAAACAAAAGGATGCTTCTTGTTCCTAACAGCTCTGGAAAATTTCTTCCTGAGCTATTCCAATAGTGAAAGACTTGGAGCAATTAAAAATAAATCAAAGCAGTGTATTAAAAAGCAAAAGGAAGGGTCAAAGTGTGAGCTTTACTTAGCCCTATCTGAAAGTCCTGTGGTAAGAAATAAGGGTGCTCTGCAAGAGCTGTGAGTAGCTATTGGGTTGTACTCCTAACAGGACAACTCTCTCTTCACTGACAAGCAGGTGGACAGAGCCAGGACCACTTCAGGTAAGCCATCCTGTCACTATTCAGCTGGAGCCAGACTCTCGAGGGGCCATAATGGTTCACTCTCTGGGGATGAGGCACAGAACAAAGTCTGTCCCACACTGTAACCACCACTCAGCAGCGCATTAACATTAATCCTCTGATCTGATAGAGACTGAGGGTATTATAGTGATCATACCACTTAGGAAGAGCGTTTTTGGGGTGAATGCACAATCTGGACACTTACAGCCAGAATCCGCAGGGTGCTCAGGTGACTTTGTGCAAGTCATTTGTTCCTTTGGTGTTTCAGATCCCAACCACGCTTTTTGTTTCCTTCCTAATTAGATGCTAAACTATTCAGGAAAAGAAACTGATCCTTCCAGATGTGTGCACATAACACCTAACACAATGAGACTGAAACCTTTATAGTGCCTTCTAGATTCTAGATAAGTAATAAAGGTATCACATGGGTCTTGTGGAGGAACACAATAGTCCTCCAGGTTTCTATGGCATGACATCATGGGAAGAAAGAACAGAACAATAGAAAGTTTCTGTACATTTTCTTGGGAGAAAATCTCTAAAAATGCCTGTCATCACATACCCAGTAGCTGGATTATAGAATCCCAACACACATGCCCTGACTCCAAAGCTGAGCCCAAGAGCTGGTGGGGGAATACATGCCCCAGGAGGTAACTTACAAAACGGTTTCCTTTGTTTTTTCTGTAAACAAGATTTCACGTATCTCTCCAGTTCTCGTAAAGTTGTGGGCTTCAATGTTTCAAAATCTATTTCTATCTCGTCAGGATTGGAGTCTCTGAGGGAAGGTTCCCGTGACTGGATGATGTGCACCACCCTGCCCAGTTTCTCTCCAGGCAGGCGATTGATGTCCAAGCTGAGTTGTCGTTTCTCATCATAGGTCATGGGTAGACCTTCCTCCTCTTCGTCTGAATCGTAGGTTGCAGATGCCTGTTTGCCTCCCTTCTTGGGCTGCCTGGGGGGTTGGTAAGTATGGAAACATTCACGGATATATAAATGCAATAACTCCTTTTTTCTACCCCGCCTTGGAACAAACATCCCACTGCTCTTGGCTTTGAACCTCTAGCCAGATGGCTTAAACAGCACCACAACTTCTGAAAAAGTTCAGAAATCTGACGTCAGCTGTTCTACTCCTATTACATTTTAGCCCCATAAGGCATGACAACAAGCCCATGTAGCAGCAGGGGGACAGCAATGAAATGGCACATTCGTGCTGGCTGCACAAAAGGCAAAAAACAAATCCTTATCTGAGAGTGATCAGACAGGGACTCTAAGAGAGACGGACAGTGCAATTATGACTATTCCACTGCCAGCTCTAACTTAAAGACTCCCTGGAATTATCTGGGAATAGGGACACGATTCAACTGCTGTGACAACTGAGCTTCACCAGGAATCCAATGGGGACAGAAAAACTGGGCTGGAAGCTCTTGGCATCCCCTTTAAGACAATGTGCAGAAGGTTCTTACCTGTTCGCTGTGGTTGTGCTGTTTGCTTTCTTTGCTGGGGCTTTCTTCTGCTGGGTTTGTTTCGGTGGTTGAGCCACCTTGGGTTTCTTATCTTCCTCAGCTTTTACTTTGTGCTTTTCTTTTTCCTTCTCTTTATCTTTCTTTTTCTTCTCTTTTTCCTTCTTCTCTTTTTTTTTCTTTGGTTTGTTCACTGGCGCTTGTGACAAAGCAGCTAGCTGCTCATGGACGGCCTTTAGCTGGGGGAGAACAGGGAAAAAATTAACCCAAGTTCAAGGCAAGAGAGCTGATGCCTCCACATAATCTTCCTCTATATCCTGATGTGTAAGCACATTCCAAAGCCATCGATCAAGCAGTCTAGTGATTGATCTCAGGAGACTTACTTTGATTTGAAATTCTTTAAAAAAAATGCAGTGCAAGTACACAGAAGTTGACCCAAATGAAAATGTGTTCTTGTTTTATAGGGGCAAATAGAAATTAAGCTTAATAGCTCCATCTAGAGTCCTGACAACTTGGTCTCTGAAATCCTGGGTTCACTTTGTGGCTCTCCTACCAGCTTGCTTTGAGACACCAGATAAGCTATTTTATTAGTGCTTTGTTATATTACGGTAGCACACAAAAGCGCCATAGCATCTGCATAATAAGAAAGGCCATGACGTAGGCATTTGCAACCACAACAGTCAGAACAGCTCACTTGTAGAGACGGGGTACTGAAGGACAATATCGCACAGGAAGCTTGTGCCAAATTTTGTTACGCCTGAGCTCACATATAAAATGGGGGTCTCTGTTCTTCCAAGATCCCTGGCATTGTGTGCACCTTCATTCATGCACTGGGATCCCAGAAGGAAGCAGAGACCATCAGCACCAAGAATGGCTCTCTCAAAGAAAATTAACATCACATCAAACACGCACTTATTTCACAGCTGAGCGTATTTCCGCTTTAGCCGGCAGAAAGCAGATTGCTTTGCTGCATCCTGGCCTAGATGGGATTTTTAAGAACAAAATTAAACCCTTCCTCTTGCTCTGCCCTTTCTACTGCTCAGACACACACAGCTTGGCCACTGCAATACCTGCTCCTGGAGCTCTGCCAGACGAGTCGCTCGCTCTTCTTCCGAGTCCGAGCTGTCCGAGTCAGAAGAGCTCTCCTCGCTGCTGTGGCTGCTCTCTGTGCTTTTGCTCACCACTGGTGCTGTTGGTGGAGGCGGAGGTGGGGCCTCTGCAGGCTCATCGGGCATCTTTGCAAACCTCATCTCAAAGACGTCCTACAAAGAGGGAGGAAAAACTGGTGATGAAAGGAGCCTCCACCACCAAGACCACACTTTGGCCTTTTAAACACACCAGACACCCCACTATGGGTCAGGGTCTTGCTGCACTACACGAGCTGGCGTACAAATAAATAATACTGTACAGATGGGCAAGAATATTCCATAAGCCCAAGAAAATTATCCCATTACTTTATACAGCGACAATTATAACATTTTTGGAGCAGAACGTGGCATTGCACTGTGCCATGTGATGAGCACAAGAGTTCTGCAGCAGAGAACGTGGCTCCTTCCAAGGTCTGGAGCAATCACCAACTCTCTCTCCCTTGCTGGTGCTAAGAGCAGATCCACACTTGGATCTCCAAACTGACACCTCATAGCTGAACTAAACGTACTCTGGAAGTTGCATTTGCCAACACCTTTACCTGGAGCTTCCTGGCCATCGCTACCACTTCGTGGTCTGGAGGATTGTACTTGTAACAATTAGAGAACATTAACCGAATATCTGCTGCAAAACCTTGTGCATCCTGGTATTCACGACTGTCCATTTTTTTCTGCAAACAAACAAGCCAAAAGGGAAAGGGGAAAAATCCATAAGCAAAAGACATTTGTAGTAACCACAGGGAGGACGCATGCATCCTGGAGACAGCTCAGAACAGCCTAAAAAAATCACATTTCTCTAAGAGAACAGCAGTTTGATCACGCTTATTAGTTCCTAAATAACATCCAGAGTTTCTGCTTTTTAAAACAAGCAAGCAAACAAACACCAGACAACCAAAGAAGTTGATATTGTTCCATAACAGTTTAAACACTTTAAGAGTCTAAATTTGGGTTGTTTTCTTTTTCTAAATAGTACTATATAAATCTGCCAGGGCCCACATTCTATTAGAAAATAGAGTCATTTAGAAAAAGGGTTTGCTGGATCAGAAACTGATGTAAATATGGAAAGAAACGGCACGAGTCAACAAGCAACCAAGTTACAATTACAGGAGTACCTTAAGCATATATTTCTATGTACTGCTTGGGTATATTTGTCCTGTAAATCTGAAAGGGCAGAAAATATCATGACCACCTAACTCTGACTTCCTGCTAACAGCGGGCATGAATTTTGCCAACTTGCATCTGGAGTCAGACAGGCAAAGTCGTCCTTGGTCTCCCAGACAACCACCAAGACATCAATGAGTTCTCACATTCTTTCCATATCAAATCCCAAACACTGGGGAGTTGAAGAAAACATTAACCCTCTCCCAGGGTGCTATCTTCTTATTCTCAAACTAAATGCAAAACAATGACTGTGCTGGCTATGAAAAAGAGAAGTTTCTCACTGCATTAAGAAAAGAAGCTTCATTTCAGTCAAACCAGCACACCCTGAGAATCTGAAAGGGTAGAAAAGATCACAACCTGTGACTTTCTGCTAACACCAGGCATGAATTTGGCAATTCCTACAGCAAGACAGGTATTTACAGTTACTACAACACCTACTCTTGATTTAAAAGTCCAACTGATAGAGAATAGATACAGAATTCACTCTTCATGAACTTATAGTGTTGTTTCCTAGTGTAGTGAGGATAAGTATCAGGAATTAAATACTTGCACATTGTTGCTTTATTTTTCTGCTCTCACTTTTGTCCATTCCTCGTGCTGTTTGGGACTGAATGACTTGGGTTTAGAGAATAGTTCACAGAATTTCTAGAACTTAACTGATTTTATGTGTTTGTTACTACTCTGTATGAAACCTTAGCTCCACTTACTCCTACCAAAAGGAAAAAGCAGCTAACACTAGATTCCATTTGCATTTAAAAGACCCAGGTTTAAAGAAATTGTCTGTTTGCCAAGTGGTTGCAGGCCCCTGTTTTGTACGACTTGTGCACCTGCATCCCCCATCTGCAGTAAACCCCTGCACCACCACAGCTGAATGGCACAGCACATCAGAGCACAGCACGCCGCTTCCAGGTACGTCATATTTGCCAAAGAACATGAAAAGAATCACGAACGCAGCTGCCCTTTTGTCACCTGGGCATTTAAGACAATCCCAGACACTCAAGTGGCAGCAAAACACCTTTGGTGTGCCAGCGACAGCCAGCAGAAATACTCCCTGCACATAGAAGAAAGTCTCACCTCCACCACCACCAGTTCCAATGGCCAGCTGACAAGCAGAAGATGAGAACTAGAAAAAAAACCACACAGCTTTGCTCCATTGATATTTAGGAGGGATTCAGAGAAACCTCCCAGCCTACTGAGAGAAACACCTTGAATATCAGGCCATACTAAGCTAAGCTCTTGAAGAGCCAGGCATGAACCACACAAGCATCACAGTGTTTCCTCCCCTCCCCGAGTACCAGGTGATCATCACGTTGCAGTTGGAATTGCTCAGTGTAAGCCTATCGGGACCACACATCATGCCAACAAGTAGACAGGCAGCAGTTTCTGGAAATGGGATACTATCAATTGAATCCTATGAAATACAGCACCTCTTCTTCTCAGAGTGCAACACAATCCCAAGGATACAAGTTTAAACAGCCGGACTATCCACAAAGAGGAGAGGATGCCATCATACAGTCTGCTTTGCAGGGCAGAAAAAAAAAGACGTCCCAGGTTATGGGAAAAAAAGGAGAGGGGAAGGAAGCAAAATATAAAAATATCCAGATGATATCCAAACAGGTTCAGTTTTCCACCCCTGTCCCTTCCCCCTCCCCCAGAAGGAGCCAGTCCTCTGCAACCAGAGGGCTGTGACACCCTGTAAAAGAGGTGGTAAATGCAGACGTACTTTAACAGTACTGAGATCCATGGGGTGTTTGATAATATCGTGATAGTCATGTAATTCCAAGGCCTCTGCGTCAACAGGCTTGTAAAAGGGCCATGCATAGGCTGCATGCTTCTTGGAGAGCATCTCCTTGAGAATGCTGTCACAGTACTTGAGGTGCTCAGAGAGTTTGCCCTTCTTCCCTGCATGCTGGGGGACCTCTCCATCTTCGAGGTCCTTCTTTGGTGGTTTGATGGGTCGGCCGCCGCTCTCCCGTCGAGCAATGATTTTGGCCTGTTTGGGGTCCGAGAGGGTTGTGGGAGACTCGCTTCGGCTGGCAGTGATCGCAGAGGTGGTGGGGGTTGTCGTGTCTGCTTTCCGCTTCACTCCCTTTTTCTGAAACAGCAGATGGACAGATTTCGTCAGTACGTGCCCAGCTCTCACGCTATGCTAGCAGAAGCCCAGCACAATCCATCGTTATTTTTTGAGATCTGCCTGTCCTCTGACAGAAAATACAATTACTTCACTGGGATAAATGGGACTTGTGACTAGAGGCTTCAACACGCAGTTCAGTGACTACAACACGATGTATTACTACACGTCATCTGAGCCACAGTAACCAGCCATTGCACATCTCCAACCCAACCCCAAACACGATGCAAAATGTGTTAGCTCTATGTATTTCACTGAGATTTAAACTAAGGACTCTTACCTCATGTTTGCCAAGGGAAAGGAGTGCGCCCGGTCGATTACTGCAGCTCAGGTGATGCATCGTGACTTAGTAAGTGTCAGTAACTTAACCACATGTCTGAGTCCCCAGTGGCAGGATCAGGCTATAAGTTCTGAACCAAAGCATATTAATCACCAAAGACCCATAAGCCCTCACTCACTTGTATTTAGTGGGTATGCAAAGGTAGATTGCTTATATGGACAAAAGCAAGGATTTAATGATTTCGCCTTAAGCAAATAAAACCCATCTCACATAAATTCAAGCTGTGACTGTCCAGTCAGCTCTCTCGTGCTCCTATGAAGGATTTATTTTGCTGAAGAGAGAGAAAGGGGAAAAAGTTCCTTAGGGAAATCTAAGGGAAATCTTAAGTAAATCCCAAGCAAGATTAATTTTGCAGCGTGTATTTGGCAAACTCACTTCTGGCTTCACCTTTGAGTTTCAAAGTTAAATTAATTCTCAGAAGCAAGTTGTTTGGACAGAAACTGAAGTACGGACAGGCTCCTGAAGAGGACAGCTTAGCTGCAAGAAGATTTGACTCACAATTTCTCTAATAATTCCCACGTTCTAGGGTTAAATAAGCAAAACAATTCTATGACTCCACTGGTCCATGCAACCTCACATCAGAAAACACCAATACTATTGCAGTTAATTTCCCAGTTTAGAAAAAACACAGCTTTCTCTGAGCTATGCTTTCATCATTTTTAAAGCGAAACACAGCTTGCTCGGAAAATTCCAATTATTTAGAGCAATGTTTTAATTTACCCATAAATTAACATAGTAAATAAGCAAAACACCAATCCCAAAAGATTACTGAGTAAGGAAGACAGAACTAATGCACCCAAAACCTTCAGGCAACATCAGTCTCCTCCAACAGGAGTGACAGGCTTGTCTTGAACTGGTTTATGGCAGAGAGGGACATTCCTAGTGCTGGAGTCCACAAACCTTAAATTAATAGTACCAGTGAAATCATGGGGTCAGTTAGAGGGAAGAGATACTTTGAGCTACGTGGTCCAAAATGGGGGAAAGCTCCAACAGCCTTCTGGTTCATGGAGCATCAAGTACTGGCTAAGGCCATGGTCAGAAAAGAGCCTGGAGCAATTACGGGTGATTTCACCTCAGCTCAGGTGAGGTACAACTGCCAAAACTTTCTCAGCCCTCTCAGACATAATAGCAAGCACTTGTCTGAGCACACCCCAAAGGGACAATGATGGCCAGAGAGGCAAGGAGTCAAATGTGAAGAGAAGGAATGTACATAACCAGCAATGAGGGGACAAAAATAAAGCACTGCTGGGCCACATTGCTTTCTGAAGAGGAAGGGGTTGAGTTCTCCATTTACCTTGACTACCGGTGGCGTAGGAGGCACCACGGGCATTATCGGAGCGGCAGGTGGAGGGGGAGCAGCGGCAGGAGGGGCAGTGACAGGCGGGACATTAGCGGTGATGGTTGGCACGGGGGTGGCGGCAATGACAGGCGTCTGTGACATGGCTGGAGGAACGTTCTGGAACGGGGCCGGCGGGGAGACGGAAGACACGGCCACTGCTTGCTGCGCTCCTTTCAAACGACAAAGGGAAAATGCGCTGCAATGTACTGGTGGTTACAAGTGCTGACAAGACATTAGGAACAAAGTGACACTGGTGTCATTGGACTGTGCAATCGGCTCCCAGGGAGGAATCACTG
The DNA here is from genome assembly GCF_037038585.1 of Patagioenas fasciata. NCBI lineage: Eukaryota > Metazoa > Chordata > Aves > Columbiformes > Columbidae > Patagioenas > Patagioenas fasciata. The sequence goes on from NC_092539.1 coordinate 8,693,521, forward strand.
ACTTAAGTTTTTGTACCACAAGTTCTAGGCCAGCCATGTGCAAGCAAAGCATTTCAAGCTTTGCGCATGGAATGTGTTGCTCTGGGAGAGTTTTCACCCCTCTCGTGCTCTCAGAGCTACTTTGCACTCAGCAGTAGAGGGAATGGAGGGACACGGCTCCTTTGGACACCGGCTGTCCCACACAGAACTCAATTTGAGAGTGTTTTAACTACGTATGACAAACGGTAACAACCACTCTCCTATTGCCAGCTAAACGCCCAAAAGTCCAAAGCGCTTCTGATTTGCCACAAGTCATACAATGACAGAAACAGAGGTGTGAGTACAGCACAAGCCTCCTGAGAGCCAGGCAAATGTGTCTGCTAGATTCATACTGTCAAGGAGGTGCCTACTAGTGTAAAAGTAAGGGGAAAAACCTGATTAACTAATAACCAAGGAGCAATACTCCTCTATGTTTTTATAGCAGCTTTTATCAAAGCATGCTCAAAAGACACATCATCACAAACATCTGTGAGTTTGGATGAAGCTGTAGCTCTGTTTGGCACTGCTTTAACAGTTAGACTACATGCTCCCTTCCCAGCTTCACCATCTGCAAAGCCATGCAGCTTGGAAGGTGGGTCAGGCTTCAGCAACAAGCTCCCAACATTTACTGTCACCAGACTGGGTTGATACCTGTGCTCTGTGTGCCCGCCGAAGGCTTGCGACCTTTGCCTTTAGGAACTGGGGGTAATAATTCAACCTCTTCTTGAGGCATCTGGGCAACCTTTTGCAGAAATATCTTCTCCAGGGCTTGGGCCATAAGAACGATGTCATCTGTGGGCTGCAAAAAAGACAAATACAAGCCCATGTTGTATCATGCACATCTTAGAAGCAAACCTCAACGATCAACACTCTTCAAATAAATTATAGTACCCAAGCTCTGACAATAAACTGATCAGCTTCTCTCCCTCCTTGCAATGCTACTCTCCTGTCCTGGTCTAGCATGCAATAATTACAGCCTCTAAGTAGGCTGCATCCAGAGAGTTCTCAGGATTCCCAGTAGGAGCCTGCTAACTAGCACCCCGCACATCAGTGTGGAAGCAGCAAACTGGAACAGATGAGCTGTCCTCCCCTCCTTGCCAGCAGGTCCAAGTGTGTAAACACATACTCTGTGGCTCAAACTAATTAATCTGTTTATTTCAGCTTGTTTCTCCAGCATGGGTCAACGATGACAAACCACTGTAGAGAACATAATACAAAGAATAGAGGCTTTTAACAACCTAACAAAACTGCAAACAAGCCAAACCCAAAACAATAATAAGCTATCTAAAGGTGTGCAAGTATAGACGAGACATAGGCAGAGAACAGAGGTGTATGTTCCGAACTTCTCTCTGCTGCCAAGAGATACTATTTACTGCTAGACAGCCAGCGTAACACAGAGCACTAATGCTGCACAGAGCACCTGCAAAGCACTGCATAAACTGTAGCTCATCTTAAAGAATTCCTAACTGAAAATAAAAGTAGTAAAAACCTGCTGCCTAGCCCCAAAGCAGAAATCTACCTATAATGAAAAGGCAGATTTGCCATTTTAACTAGTCTGGGGGAAGAAAGGCAGAGCACAAAGACAGCTTTGTGCATTTCCAAGTAACGTGGTTGCAATTAGTGGCATTTCAAATCCTTGCAAGGAGGACCCAGAGCAGAGCAGGCTGGTCCTGTTCAAAACCTGCACTCTAACAATTGGAGGTGGGACTTTTCTAGGCAGCGCACCAGCTAAAGAAAGGCTTTTCTGGGCTTTTTACCTTGTTATAAATGTAACAGTTTGTAAACATGGTGTTGAAATCCTGCATACATTCACTGGCACTCCAGTAATAGTTATGTTCCAGGCGCTTCTTGATCGTCCCCATGTCCATGGGGTTTTTTATTATTTTGTGATAATCCTGTTGGAGAAACAGGAAAGATGTTATTTCCCCTGATACCCAAAGTGTTCTTCACATCTCACTCTCGTCCCAGTTTCTCCTCATTCCCCCTCCCAAAAAACATCCCCAAATTTTTGTGCAAATCAAACATAACCTCCGCTTTCCTTTATTTTCTAAATTGTAGATTTTTAGTCTATCATCACTATGAACTTGATTACAAAGCACCAGAATTTGTTCCGCAACTCCCCCAACAGATGCTCAAACTCACATACAAATGGCTATTTGGGCTTTACCAGTTTCTTATAAATACAGCTGGGAGTGGGAAGGCACTAAGAGTAACATGTAGAGGAAAAGATGCTTTCTGAGCAGCTCTCCCTGGGAGCCGTTTGCAGCCTTGATACCCTTTATGAGGTTGTAGGAACCACTTTGGACTGTGCCACACTTGACAGATAAATTAACACTGCAGTAATGAGCTTCACGCTCAACTAGGACCAGAATTTGCGGCAGGAGGGTCAGCACTAGCCTTGGCAGGTGTTCAGTTTAACAGTGGACTTGCTGCAATTTGGGAAACAGTGCTTCTGCCTCCCTTTTTAAAAGGCTGCCTCTGGCACCTAAAGAAGTTTCAGTGCCAGCACAGGCTAAGACTGCGCTAAAAGTTTTAGTCTCAGGTGTTTCAGCCCTTAAAAGGCTTCTGCGTGTTAACCCAGTTTCTCTCTGGGCTGGTCTCAATCACCTGTAGAGGCTGTGATTAACCTGGAGACGCCCCGGGCATGCACAATTGTAGGCTGTAGTTTTCTCATTGTGGAGAAGTGCAGCAAGTCCTTCTGCCGCACGTGCACATGAAGCCATGAACAAACACCGGCCACTCTGAGCCCAGCCCAAGACACCACGTGGAGAACAACTACTCTTCCAGCTGATTCCTCCTTTAAACTTCCTGGTAACCTACCATAAAACCACCTCAAAACGCTTCACAGAGAAACTAAATCCACAAGAAGGAAGACACAAAGGAGCACAGACCTAGAGAAATATTATGCAGGTGTTAAGCGTTTTATCCTTTCGGCTAGCACTTTAAATAGCACCCATCAACATTACAGAGTTCAAAAGACTCCCGATGCAGTCCATAAAATTGAGTTACAACCTGCTGTAGCTGGAACTCTCTGTGAATTTAGATCCCAGAACCACGCTCCCTCAAACCCTACATTGCAACCCTCTTGCTCAAAGCAGCCAGAGTTAATTTGCAGTGGGCTGCCCGGCTGAGCAGACAGGAGGGTGGACAGGAGATAGTGTCTGTATTTAAGTGTAGTGGGTGGGTGGGGGTTTTGCCTCCACTGCTGAGTTTTTACACCCACAGGACCCCTTTGAAGAGGCAAAGAGCATGTGGCTCTGTTCCTTGGAAGAAAGCAGCTCAGCAAACTCTGGCCATTCACGAATAACTGGGCTATATCTTGTCTGACAGAGACATGGTGTGTGTGTATATATATATGTCACAAGGCACAAATGGGTAAAAGCAACTGTTCTGTTCTTGCTACTTCCAGTAGAGCACTTGAAAATATCTAGCTCCAAAGTATCCCTGGTAATTAGCTTATCCGGTCTTCCTCAACACTGAAGTCAGTGGCAAATCCAGGAAAGTCTATAGAAAACACAAGTTACATCAAGCCCAATGCCAAATGCTCAGAAGGGGGTGGGCTTTAAGACTCTCTCAAACTGAACAGAGGTGGGACAAGCAGTGAAAACACATAAAACTAAACAGATATAAGCTACAAACAAAGCACTACACTTCAGTTGCTCTAAGACAGCTTGTCTGCCTGCTCTTAAGTGAGAGCCAGTTTCCTCCTTCAGAGACCTGCAACTCTCCAGCTCTGAAAGACATCATCTTCTTATTCAGTGAGTCTTAAGAGCATCCAAGGAAATTCCCCAAAAGCAACCTAACCATTCTGATCTAGCGATCAGAAAACTGATCTCACCAACACAGAGCTTTCTGAGAACAGAATACTGAGCAGAAGGTGACAGATACATACTGGCAAATTCAATTTAATTGCATCAACAGGCTGGTAGAAAGGCCAAGCAAACTGATGCTTCCACAAGGTCTTCACCACAACATTTTGCATATATTGCAATTGGTTGGTCTTCCGGCCAGGCTTGTTAGGATTAGTGACCTCCGGAGGCGGTGGGTTCACAGGGCCCTGCGGAGCCTGGATTGCTGACGTGACTGTCGACATTTTCCTGCTCTTGCTCTCACTCGCTGTCACAGCAGCTGGGAGATTTTCTTTCTTCCTTTATGCTCCCTGAACGGGACTGACATCCCATTTCCAGGGTCCAACCATACAACCTAGATCAAATGAGAGGAAGAGGACAATGTGTAAATACAGATACTTCTAGTAGGCATGTTCGAACACTATCAATAGCAGAAGTGTCTTAACACAGGTTCTTTACCCCATCTGCTTTGTTCCCTCAAACACACTTTATATTGATGATGGGCACAGTTCAAAACCCAAGAAAGAGTGGAACAGCAAGTCCTAAATTCAAATCCAGCAGAGAGTCAGCAAGCTCCACAGGACTGGTTTTTGCTTTATTTGGCTTAGAGAGCATCTTCATGAAAACACATGGGGCAGCGTAAGAATACAGTCAGGGAACAGCTAGGATGTGATGCAGGGACTCCAACGAATGCACTGACCCAAGCTAATAAACCCATAGCTCGCAGCTCTACATAAACACAGCTGCTTTGCCTCTAGATCCATGCGGGCTGGCACTGAGTCAGCTTACAAGTCTCTGCACTGCTGCAATGGTTAGTCTAAAATCTCACAATCAAGAGCGGCTGACAGATGTCAGGGGACCTCAGACCAGAGAAATGAAATAATGGGCACTGGGAGGTGCTGTGAACACTTGTAAACTAAAGATTTCATCAGAAACATCCTAACTTGAAGTGATCTGCACTTTGAATCTCAAAAGTGTCTCACTATGTTCCTTACTACATGTACCTGACCGAGGCCTCAGTTTTGTATGGAAGTGTCAAGATAACAGGCTCAATGTAAATAATAATGAATATTATACGCCATGACCTGGCCAAGAGTACTGTCATGCTGTCAAAGGCACATATGAAACACAGAAAAATACACAAATTGCATTATTGTATTTTATTTTTTTCCCCAAGCAAACTCCAGGGAAAAAGTGGTCTAGTATCACTGTGTCTTGTTTACCATATGGTAAACAGCTTTGCTGTGTCATCTTCCATAATAATTTGATATTTCAATTCACATCGGAACTGCAGCTACTCTTCTCATGGCAAACAGACCACAACCACTTTCTAGAGGAGAATTATTTCAAACACATTCAGGAAGCCACACATACTCTCACTGACATGTGCTTCTTGGTTGCACTGAGAAACATGAGCAGAGACAAGAGCTGCAGTAACACAGGAAGGAGAGAGCAGTAAGACATCCTAGGGAAAAACAAAAAACCTCTTATTTCAGACATCCCTAATCATCTCTACTGAATATCTGGACTAAATATAGAACATCAACATGCTCTTTGAGTTGCTGATTAGATAATAGCAAGAAGTAAACACATACCTAATTTGGGGGAATTTTAGAAAAATAGATGTGTACAAACAGAAACAGATCTGCAGCAGAGAGGGATGTTCAAATATTGGTCTTCTCAGGCTTGCCGAGATAGTGGAGACATTTGAATTTCACAGGCCAGCCATTATATCCCAAGGACACAGAAAAAGCAAAGATGACAGCAGGACTTTCTTGTACCACATACATGGCATAAGGATAGATCCAGAATCAGGCCTCTGGTCACTATTCTTTGATAAGTCAAGATCCCAGCTTAGCATATCCAAAAGAACTCATCTCTGCTCCCCAGCCCTCTCATCTGGTCATGCTGCTGTCGGCAGGCAGGGTGATCACCAAGCAGCAAAGAGGGATTCTGGCACCTTCTGGGCAAGGAATTTCAAAACTAGGATGTTACTCATGTTTTCAGATTTGCAACTGGGGAAGCATTTTCTCCTGGTGTTCCATCAATTCAAAGCAGCACCAGAAGTATTACAAAACGTAATCTTCAGATCAAGGGGGGTAAACAGACAAAGAATTAAAAAGAAGAAGAAAAAATCGACAATTGGGAAGTTTCACTCAGTCTCCTTCTGGGCAGCTCTCTGCACGGATTTCAGACCCCAAAGCCTTTGAGCAACATCCATCATCTGAGTGTACGCAACACTGACTGCAGGTCCCTGGTGGCCACCACTGAAGCATTTTGTTTGCTGTCTTCTTGATCAACAAACTGAATCCAGTGCAAGGATTGACAGGAAACAGAACACCCACAGAGAGCAATTTCTGCTGCTACAGAGCATTTCAGTCACAAGGCTGGAACTACATAGTGTAACTTAAGTCTTCCCTTTAAATAACCTAAGGTTAGATACAACTATTCTCTTGTAACTTGAATTTCCTGATGTCCTCCTGGTTCTCAAACTCCATTTGATAAGGATTTTTTTCAATTATTTCTTACTAAATCCCAGAACTGTAATTCAAAAAACACAGATCTAGCTCCTGCTTCTCCCCAACTCCCTCTCTGACCTTAGCCAAGGCGTTCAGCATCTTCACACCACGGCTCCTCATCTGTGCCAGAGACAGCTGCAGCTCCTTTCTGCCTTCATCCGCTCCACCCAGCCAGCCTGTAAACTCCCTGGGACCTGCGCTGCCTCTTCACAAGCATGTTTTCACCATCAAGCTTCAACAAGACTTGTACAGTCCATATAGCAGAAGCATGTAGACGTCAGTGACACAACTCAGAAAGGATTTTAATTAGGAACATTACCAAAAGTAGGAGGGGCAGAATCATGATGGCCAACCCAACCAGCGCTCTGACAGCTCTAACTCGCGTGCTCCAACTCATTGGTTATTACAACCAAAACTGGTGACAAACCCCAAACCTCTCAGCAATGCCACCATTTAAATGCTGAATCCTGCAGCTGAAAAACAGGAATAGCTACCTGGGCTACCTACAGCACTAGAAGTGTCTGTTTCTGGCAGAAATAGACCTTTAATGTGCATGAGCCCCATTGCACCCCTTCAACCCTCGGTCTATCAGCTTCCTCATCATTTGCTGCTTTGATGTGAGATCATTCTATAATTTTTAAAACTAAAAATTTGCTTCTATATCCACTCCTTCACTTCTAAAGTTTCAAAATAATAATATTTTTAAGAAAGTAAAAAGCAGAATTATGAGGAATCTGGAAGCTTTCGGTGCAAATGTGTGGAAATGTCCAAACGTGTACGACATGCATTCAGAGAGGCCATGGCCCTGCCCGAGATAGCTACTAGGAGTCAGACCTCATTTATCACATGCAGAAAGTGAGAGGCACGACCATCTGACATCCCAACCTACCATACAAATCATCCAACGCAGCACTTAAGTAGACTCACAAACAAAACCAAGCAAGCTCACACAAATTGTCCTGTAACTACAAGCAGAATCAAAATACACAGCTCTAGTTTAAGCACTTCAGCATCTACTGAAATTGCATCAGTATCAATAATTATTTAAACCATTAGGGAGCCCAGTTGTGAACCAGCACATCACTGTACAAGGTACTGGCCAAGCCTGGAACACAGATTGCCAAAAGCAGTCGTGGCACAGACATGTGCATCTTCCAGTGAGGGCTGGACTTTTTAGCCCTGGAGTAATAACTTCATACATTTACATTTTAAAATTACTACTTATCCTGTTTCTCAGATCTGTAATGTTCATGTAACAGAAGCTATTCTTGATTTTTCTGGCTGCATATGTACAGTTTTGTCATTACAAATTTAAAGTACACTCTTTTGCTGTCATATATGAGGAGTGTACACTGCTTCCCACATTGTGCATTTCTCCTCCTTACTCATCCCAGTCTGAGACAATAACTAAAACTCTCAAATCTTGCTTCTCTGAAGTTTAATCCTGTCCTTTTGTGCTAAGTTACCACCTCAGTATGGTATCCAGGAAAGCTATGAGGTTTGGCTCATCCCTCAACCAAACCAGTCATCAAAAAAACCCAAGTAGTTTGGAATGATTTATTTATTTTATTTTTAAACTTTTCTTTCACCGAGTTGCTTCCACAGGTCAGTCAGTGGAGAGACAGCCGGCACGGAGAAAACATGCTAATAATTCCCTATACAGGCTGAATAACATTTTACTCAGCTGATGCAGCCCACAGACTGTCTGCAGTGGTGGATACTGTTTTAAAAGAAGCTATAAAGCCCCACAAAACGTGCGCTGTGCCAGCAAGCCTGCTGCTTCAGCTAACGGCCCTGCCACTTCCCTTGGCAATGCCGAACATTTAACGGCTGGCTCACTCCCGTGCTGCTGTCTGTGCAGTACAGGATGGTATTTGTTTTGATTGCAAAATTAGAAGGTAGCAAGCTTTATGTTGGCATGTGAGCCCAGCAAATCTTTTTTTTTTTTTCCCCTCTTGCTATAGTATTTCTGCATGGTTACTTGGACACTGATCAAAAACTGGCACAACTCCAGCCCAGCCAGAAACAGCAATATAAATCTTCTCATCAGGGAAAATGATCAAGTTTAAGAGGTGTTCCTTGACCTCATCTTTATCTCCACATTATTATTTACATTACAGTAGCACATGGAGCCTGAGCAGAGACCAAGGTCCCTCAGCACTTTGCACTCTGCAGACACACAGTGAGACCCTGTGTTCCCACCTCAAGTGCTCACAAGTGCCCTGAACCCGCTTCATTAGCCAGCCAGCTGATGCTCCCCTTTTCCCTTCCAACAGCAGCGATCGCTGGAAGCTTGGTCAGATTTGCCACCATATGCTACTCCTCGCCTAAGAGAAGCAGCAGGCCCATGACCATCTTGCCCGGACTTTCTTGCAGCAGAAGGTTTAGTGCACTGCTACTACCCCTCAACACAACCTTGGTGTCAGAGATTGTGAATTGAGGGTAGTTGTACCAATTTCGTTCTACTGAGGGCTACACCACCACTCCTTCACGCTGCTCAGAAGGACACAAAGCTGGTGGATGTCCTCTTCCTTCTACTCTGCCCTCCTTTCTGTCCACAGTCCCATACAGAAACAGAACTTCAGCTTTCACTACCTACAAACTCCATGTCAGTAGGGATGTTCTCTGCAAACTCAAGGGATGTGTGAATTGAGACCAAGACTCGAGGACAGATGAGTTGTTTCATCAGCCAACATTGCCTTAGCACACCACACATGCCATACGCAATATGCCACCCTCTCAAGACTTGGGGACGAAGCCTTTGCATTTGGTGTCACTGCGGGAAAGGGGAATTTGGCTTATAAGTGTCTCTATGGCACAGTGCAACTTCGCACTCTGAGAGTTCATTCAGCTGTCCTTATTGTCTCTCAAATCATTAATTCCACACACCAGAGATTGTCTTTTCATGCCTATTATTTTGAGTACAGCCCAAATAACATCCTGAGACTGGGAGGTGCAACTGTGTCCTTAATTTACCCCTGCACGAGGGAGGGAAAAAGATCACAGAAGATTAAGTCAGTTCCTTGGCTTTTGACTTGGTTAATTTAATGCTCATCAGATTATGCAGATGGATTTCCCACCCTTGGTCTCTCCTTGGCTATTATACGAGCAGGTGTTTTCCTCAGTAAGGAGCCTGTGGGTTCCTACCAGTAGGAAAGAATCAGCTAGAAGTAACTGGTACTTCCAAGGGCCTCCAGTTCTGATACCTAGTGCTCCCTGCAAATCAGGCTGCCTTAAGATGTCTCGCATCATGCTTTCAAACTCAGGGGTACCCAAAAGTCCCTTTATCATGATTACAGAGGCACTGTGGACTTTCATAAGCACTATTATGGGCACCTCAAATAAAATTATGGTCTTTTTGATAATTACAAGCCAGAGTATTTCTCTCCACTGAGTTGCTAATGCCACAGGAAGCACCTTCTGAGCAAGCCTGAGCAAGAATTCAGATGCACGTCGCATACTCCCTGCAACACACACATCATATGGGGCTCAACTGCTTTCTAGAGGCTGCAGTTTCAAGCGCAGGGAGTGATGTTTCACCCTATAATAAGTTCATTTCCATAGCTTTGAATTTGCTTTTGAGAACAGTCTAAATACCCGGCCTCAGTAATAGATTAAGTATGGATCATCTTGTTTCAGATGGAGGATAGAATGACCTCTGAACATTTCTTCCAGCTCTACTTTTTGTGGCCCTCTGAAAACACAGAAGCAAATTTTAATTTGGACATACGTTGGTTTTGTGTTACAGTTTTGTCAACAGTAGGAAAGAAAAGTGTGAGTGGTTAAAGAGCTTACTCTGTGTTGGATTCCTGACTGGAGGAGTTCAGCCAGCTTTGAGACACGACTCTGCAGTAAGGATTGGACTAAGATTTCTGAAAGAAAGTGAACTGCACTTTCAAATAATCTTCCAGGAAGTACTTCAGCAAATTAACTGGGTGACCTATAATGAAAATGTGAACAAACGCTTAGTTGTAGCAGTGGAAATAAGCATCCATGAACAGGTTTCAGAGTATGTAAAGCAGCTCGTGGCTTGTATGTCAACACACTGGGAAGACAAAGTCAAATCAACAAGATGGGAATAGGTAGGTGCTTCACAGGAAAACGCTAGTGGTAGTGACTCTCACAAGATACACCAATTGTACCTTTATGGCAATGGAAAAACAAAGTACTGTTGGGCTGTTTCAGCCTTTATTTTCATAACAGAGATTTGGCACAGAAAGGAAAGGAAAGCATTTGGAGAGTCACATGCCTGGGCCGGAGTCTGCTCGTGCCATTTCTTCCCAGAGGGGAAAGGTGGAGACGCAATGAAATCACCTTGCATGACCCACAGGACTGAACCCATAACATCTCATCAGCAGAGAGTCAGATAGCAGGCAGGCAAGGTTTACAGAGAAATGACAGAAGGTGAACCTGCTTCTGAGCATATGCTCCCTCTTATCTAGTGCGCTGCAACACACCAAATGCTTAACTGGCAATTTCTAGCACTTGTAGGGGCTACTGCAGTCCCCCAAGAGCCCATGGACAGCAGAAGCCCCACAGCCCTGGACATCAGGCAAGAAGGAAGCACTGAGAAGGTGCTGGCACATGGCCACACACCAGAGGAGCTCCCAGCGTGGATGGGGGACCTTGGGGTGCAGGACCATGGCTGAAGGTGCTTTGGAAACGTGGTATAAACCACAACACAGACAGCAACTCAGTCCTCCTCTGTGATTCAGCAACCACCTCAAGCCCGATCCTGCAAAACACTAAGCAATTTTCCCCTCTCGATAAGTTGCACAGCTTCTGCAGCTCAACACCTCTCCACAGAGGGTTTTGTAGACTTAACACCTACAAGATACAACTAATTGGACAATCAAGATAAATCTCTTTGCAAGTAAGGTTTAGACAACAACAGAAACAAACTCAAGCTCTCCACACTCTTTGGCCCCTCTACTTGGGTCGAACCCTTTTCTAGCTGTCCATTGGGGAGACACAAAATGACAAGGGAGGTTCAGTGCTACAGATCTGGGGCTGGAAAGTCTTTTCCGACTGATCAGACTTGCGGGTGTTCGCATTGTTGTGGTTACAATGGCTGTGATAGCTGATCTAGTCAACGTTACCCAGCCCTGAAGATACATCCTCACACCGCACGATTGCTGCGGAACGTGATCCCAGCTAGAGAAATCCCATTGTATAGGCATAAGGTGTGCAAGAGCATGGAGATGTTGTCCCCTTTCATCACGTTTCCTAAAGCACCATGAAAACAACCATAGCCTAGTCAAGAAGAGGAATCTCCATGTTTACATGAAAGTTGGCCAAGGAAGGGAGAAAAAACAGAGTGAGCAGTCTAGACAGGCCAGGAAAGAGGCACCAACTGGCAAGATGGAAAGATTTTAAAAATAAAAACAAAACAACAAAAAAATCACAACCCAACTCCTTCAAGGCTCAGTCTCCTAGTTCTCCTTCAGTTAATCTATTACTTTACAGACTATCTTCTCCAAAGCATGACTTATCCAACCCATGAAACTACTGCCCATTCACCCTGTGACTCCAGAAATCAGTTCTGACAATTTCAGGTCAACAAACCACATTAAATTACTTAAAAAACAAACAAACAAAAACCCCCCAACCTACTCTGGCACAGACCCAAATTTCAGATGATACATGCACAACAGAAGCATTTAGGTACACCCCTTAAAGTACAATATGGCAACACCCACACAGGCTTCAGAACTCCTAATGGGATTATTGTACGTCTACACCCTCTCAGGGTTCTCTCTTCTCCTGCTTTTTAAAGGATGTGATCTGTACAGTTAAAAATGTATGTTCTGAAAAAGACAGTCTGCCCTTCCCCTTTTTAATCAGTGTACGGTGCTCTGTGTACTTTTACAGCATAAGAAAAAACTCAGTTTTGATTCAGTATATAGTGAATAAATTACACAGTCTTTCCACAACAGGTTTCGTCATGATTGTTTCTTTTTCTGAGCTGTAATTTCCAAAAAGATAAATTATTGGACACAAAGAATTTTGAAGAAAAGGTGGAAATAAAACCCAGAACAAACTGAAAAAGCTCAAATACTTCCCTGATGGGCTGAGCATCTCCAAGCTTCTCCTATACCAGCAAAGAATTACAAAAAAAAGAGCTACAAACCAGGATGCTGACACCTCAGCTCAGATCTCACACCCCATGCTATGAGCTTACCATCTCCCCACTTGTAAAACGGGGATATGAATATTTCCACTACCATCTACAATTCCCGTGCATTTATTCGTTAATTCCTTGTCAGTGTTACGGTTATACTAAATTTTACAGAAAAACACAACAAAACAGAACACGCAGAGAAATACATATTTACAAAGCATTCAAATACCATCAGTTATGTTTCTGGAAACACTTAACTGTTCTTTACTAAGTACAATGCTAACTGTCATTTAAAGAAACTGCAAAGCTAAAACTCCTTTATGCCTTTCCCTGCACTACAGCCCTCTTCAAACATGTTTCTAAAACAAACTACAACACCTGAGAGGTCCTTCACAACACCTGTTAAAGGGAGTGGTTTAGATACAGCCAAATTGCCCTTCCAACTGAATTCAAAAGGCCACACATAACAGGAAGATCACCTCCTCTTAATGAAACTAAGTACAAAAAGTATTGCAAGCACAGCATAAAATACAGAGCCCTTGCAAATAGCACTTTATTTCTATGTATTACCTCTTCAAAGGATTGTTTTCTGCTCTGTGTACCTAATAACCTACACTTCAGTTCTCCCTTACACCATCAGAACTGCATGGCCACATATCAGCATTATTAATATAACTTACAAGTGCTACAGATGTTATCCATAGAGGCAGCTCCATGCAAACATTGACAAGAGAAGTCAGACTTCTAATAAACAGACACAGGTCCCTATGTTGTGATAACAGAAGCACTTCACAGTACATAGTAGAATCAAAGTGATTCATTAAATACCCTCCTCCATCAACAGACCCCTCCCTGTGCGCTTCTTGTGCTTTAACACTTTCTCCTACTCAAATTTAAAAATTATTTTTATATATTAAAATGATTAAAGCTACTATTTTGAAAAAGAACAGGTTTGGGGTTTGTTTTGGACAAAAAGCATTACAAGTGTAGTAAGAACTGATGAGCTGCCACTGGTTTAAATGATGCTCTGGGTTTACAACTACAGCACAGCAACTCTCCCCCACAAAGTCTACCTAAATCAATACATGGCAATCAAGTCAGTTTAAGGGGATGAACAACGAAATGAAAGTGATTGAATTACTATGACATAAATATACTGCTTGTTAGCTGAGCCATAGTAACATTATACATGGTAATGGGGCAGAGTAAGTACACCCGCCCACAGTTAATTACTGCAGCTGAACTGTCGTTACTACGCTGCAGTAGCCTTCCATTTGTAACTACTACTCATCCCCTATGCATGTTCCCTTAGACAGGTGGCACCTACAGCTTTATCTGTTTACAAACCAACATAAGTGCCCTGTCTTTGAACAAGTGTGTTGTTGCGGAATAACTCCATGTGTTACCTTAAAGCGAACACAGGCAAACAAGTGCAGAAGGCTGTGTTGTAATATTTCAGATGAGAAGTGCCTCGCTGATTTTGCTACGGTTGCGTAGATCCATGAATTTGCTCAGCTATGCAAAGAAGTTGCAGGTCAGCTAAGGTGTGAATAAACTGTGATGGCAAAGCTGCTGTCACTCCCTGAGAGGGCATCAGCACAGTTTCCACTGCCTGAGTTTATGCATCTGATTTAAACTCCCAAACAGTCTGAAAGAAAGGGAAAAATTTGGATCTTAGAGTCCATTATCCCTCCCTAACCAGGGAGGGGAGGCTGCTAATTTTGGGGAAGAGGGGAAAGTGCTCCCCACTGCCTAATACAGCCAAAAGCGGGCTCCCCCGCACACCCAGAGTAACACGGACTACAGTTCAATGCTGTATCACAGACCCTAAACAGAACTGTAGCCCCAACATAAGAGCTGCAAAAAGGCAATGCTTTCCAATAAGGAACAGCATTCTCCACTATACCCACACACAATTCCTGCACGTACAGTACAGAACACACATGTGCTCAGCATTATCAGTTTCACTATAGCCCACAGTGCAGCACAGGTCCTAAACCAGACCTGGGAAGCAAAAAGGCTGCTACATCCTACATCCCATCCCAGCAAAACAGCACAAGACCGTGAACTCCGAACTCGCCTATAGCCAAACATATTGACTGGTGCAGTTTTAGAAAACAGATTTATCTTGGAGTGACGATATTGATGAGTTGCGAGAAAGTGAGATCTCCAACGAGGCGCCTTCTGTAATGCTACCCAAGGATAAGTTGAGCAGTTGTAAAGGCAGAGTTACACAAGGAAAAATGTGTCTTTCCTTCAATACAGATCTGGTTTGGTTATGACTTGTGACTTAGACACACAAAGTGCATCTCTGGTTTTATATTTATGCCAGTGAATGAAGTCTTCCGCAAGATTATCAGCAGGGCTGTATCAGTGAAGTGCTCCAAGTGTAAACTTCAGGAGCGGAAAAGCTCCCAGTGCCAGGAAGGAAAACTGCAGTTCTTCTCCGTTTCTGCTTCTCCCTTTTAAAGGTAAGAGAGGAACAAGCAGGATCAGTCCGAAAGCAGACCAGTGTCAACCAGAACTGAGTCAGATTCTCAAAGTCTGAAGCTAGTTCAGCCACGGCATTTTGTTCCAGATTGGTCCCCCAATTTCACCTCAGGTTGTCTTTGCTGCACCTGTTGTATTCCCGGTGGAGAGGAGAATGTCAAGCCCTGGTCCCAAACAAATCTTCTCTGCCCAGGTTATCCATGTTGCTGAAATACTTCCAGACACGACAGAGTTGTCTTATCAGACTCAAGCTGCAAAGAGACTGCGGCCTTAAAAGGTGTGAGAGGAATCCAAAATAGAAGCAAATGTTTCTTCAGTATCTTATCAGTAAGAATAGGAGGAGGAATAAGGATTAGCAGAAAAAAAAACGCACATTAAAGTGAATTTCTGCATTGTTCTCCAGAAGAATGTAAATCTTTCCAGTGTTGGTTTTAGCAACAAGTGGGTTAAAGAGTTAGCATGCCCCAAAGAAAGCTGTTCACCTCCAACAAGCACTAATGATTGACAAAAACACACTAATGCCGCAGTGAGATACCGTGGTATGAAAAGCTCAAGATACACACATCCTTCCAAAATGTCCTGACAGCTCAGTGAGCAGCACAGCGAACAATGGCTCCTTACTAATTCCCAGAACTCCATTACTTACAATGGTGTTCTGGGCTATTACTGAAGAATAATGTGGCAATTTAAAAAAAAAAACAAACACACAACAAAACACACACCACAGCACACCCAACAAAACAAAACATACGCTTCGTGGTAATGATTGGGAAACCCACTGTGGATTAATGAATTTTGCAAATTAGCAAAGAAGGAACAACAAAGATTAAAGAGAAACGATCAACAAGACTGAGATGCAAAACGCTCTTTGTTCATTTATTTAGCGAAGTGCAGTTCTGTCTGCGCTGAAAGCACCTGATAGCTTACCAAAGTAGAGAGAGAGTAATATATTTTGTAAAAGTAATTAAGCCTTTGAAACACAAGACCTCACTACATCACTGAGCTGCTGCTGAGGACAGGGATTTGACTCCCGAGTTGTTTGTGCTGTCAACGAGAGCGATCAGGCTCCCAGATCACTCCAGGGAGATTCTAGGAGTGCAGCAGGGCTTGGCTGGAAACCAACAAACACTGCACCAGTGCCTCCCCCAAGTTACAAAGGAAATATTAAACCGCATCTTTCAGAATGTGTACCAATTAAAAGATGCCCTGGTAAATACTACGCGAAGCCTCAGCCTTCACCAGGACAAACTGATTCATCTGTGTGCGCTGCCTTCAGCTCCAGGGGAAGAGACTCTCAGGTCAGGCAGGATCCCCGGCCTGCACACATGGTTTGTGGACACCAAAAACCTCCATTAGACTCCCCACCATTTTAGGAGATGACGGGTGGGTAAATTTTTAAGCACATGGTTGTTAACTCAGGAAAGAAGCATTTTGCAATATTATCAAGAACCATGATTTAAGCTGTTGTACCCAGTGCAGTCACAGTGCAAAGAAGCACCAGCTATGAAGCTACTGAAGTACTTGCATTTGCAGACACCAACAAAACCAGCCCTAGAGCCACACCGTGCAAGAGCGCTGCTGCCCAGCATGCTTGCTGAGCTGGAACATCACACTGCTTTAATATGCTGTTCTTCTAAATATTTTTTTTTTAAATGACAAGAACTAAAGTTTGTTTAAAGCACCCTCAGTGCTTCAATGACCAAAGTTTTATTTCCAAAAGCAATGGAGCCCAGTTTTTATTTGAATGAAGCAAACACTCCAAAGTCAGTTTTGAGAACAAACCTTAAGACACTTTACATTGCACGTGCACTCTTTCTTAATTTAAACTCTGCATGCATAGGTCACTAAAACTAAAAAGCACCTCACTGGAATAGCTACTGTCTCAGCACTGAGCACACAAAACAATATTGCAACCAAGTTTATGCTTAACACTGAATAAGACTGTTACCCTCTGCCCAACCCTTTTATTAAGCATTGTCTCAAAGCGCTAAATACATGCATGAGTATTTTTAACCAGTGTGGATTAAAAAGAAAGCAACAGACACACTAAACATTTATTCTTTCCAAAAAGGAAGGCTTTGAGGTCAGGAGTTACTCTGTTTCAGCAGGAGTCTCCCAGTATATTACTAAAAACCCCATAAACTTCTGTGCTAACAAAATAAAGACACACAGCAGCTCGAGCTGTGATCGCAGATCAGGAGGCAGGACTTTGCATTTACAGTACACTCAAGTGGCTGGGCAGTTGTAAGCAATACAGATCAGTGGTTTTTACTGGTAAAGCAACAAACTGCTTTGGGGATTTCTTGTTTGTTTTGACTGTTGCATATTTACTCTGCACTTCTCACCCATACTGTAGTCACCAAGTCCTCTAATACCATATCACTGTGTGAATTAAAGAGTTTCAGCTCTATATTTCCAGTTCAATTTAGAGACACCCTCTCAGCACACATACACAGAGTGAACACATTAAAAACACTAATAAGCATATTAAAAAAAACTTCAGTTCCCAACGAGGAGCAGCAGGTGTGGTTTGCTAATTGCATTACTCCTTAACCTACTGTTTACTACTATCAGGAAACTTAAGATGTTAAAAAAAAACATATATATATACACATACATATATATACATACATGTATACATATAAGTTCAAAGTATTAGCGAAGACATGATATTTGCTTATCCAAAAAAGTTTATTTTAGTAACTTTTGATTCCCGAAGACATCAACAGAAAGGTATTTCCACACTACAGAACGTCACGGAACACTCCATGTGAACCTTACGGAATGCACGCTCCACGTTGTCACAAGTAATTTCTGTAGGAAACACATTCCCTATTAATACTCTGCAAGTCTGAAACAGGTAGTTTAAAGACGCGCGCAGATCTGCGACCTGAACACTGCAGCTTTGTTTGAAAGTGAAACCAAGCAGGCTACAAATAATGCTTTATCGCCAGCGCCCTGGGAGGTGCAAAAAGGAAACAAGCAATATAAACGGAGGAAAAGTACGACTTGAGTTTCGAAGTTTTGCATTTTATTATCGGGAGCATTATTTATAG
The DNA here is from genome assembly GCF_037038585.1 of Patagioenas fasciata. Taxonomy (NCBI): domain Eukaryota; kingdom Metazoa; phylum Chordata; class Aves; order Columbiformes; family Columbidae; genus Patagioenas; species Patagioenas fasciata. The sequence continues at coordinate 8,711,573 of NC_092539.1, forward strand.
CGCGACACTTCTATATATAAGCCTGCGACCCGCGTTTCTTTTTACACCTATAAAGCGTATCAAGTTTAGCCGACGAACCCTCGGTTTCCGTTTATTTGCGAAGAGTTCGGTAAACACCACGTATTGACACGAGCGCTCCGTGTATATACACACACACATACGGACAACGCACTTTTCACCGCACCGTATGCAGCCCGCTCAGACCTTATTTTCCAGCTCAAACCAGCGACCCAGTTGGCGGCGGGGAAGGAGGGAAATTGCCGGGACCAGCCCAGCGCTCCGAGTCCCGGTTCCGCGCCCCGTGTCCGGCTCCGCGCCCCGAGCGCGGCCGCGCTCGGGGCGCGGAGCCGGACACGGGGCGCGGAGCCGGGACTCGGAGGTTTGATGCTGCCTAGTTCCAGCCCCCCCCTTTTTTTTTTTCTTTGTACTTCCCCCCTCTTTTTTCATTCTTTCTTCTTCTCCTTTTTTTTTTAAGGGCGCTTTCAGCCCTCCTTTTCCTCGCCCCTAATTTTTCCCCTTCAAAAAGATGGCGGGCAGAGAAAGCGAGCGAGGGGAAAGCGAGCGAGAGAGGGGGAAGAAGAAGAAAAACAACCAAAAATAAAAGGAAAGAAAGAAAGAAAAAAAACCCCACAACCCTCCTGCGTAAGGGGAGCGGGATTCAGCGGGGCTGCGCCCCGGCCGTCTTGGGGCGCTCGGTGAGAAGGGGAGGGGGGAGTAGAAGATGGAGAAGAAGCGGCAGAAGAAGAAGAAGAAGAAAAGGGTGGGCAGGAGCGGCGGGGCCGGGAGGAAATCAATGGGCAGGCTGCAGCCAGCCCCGCCGCGCTTTGTTGCATTGTCGCGGGAGCACAAAAGGCTGCGGGGAAGCGACGCGGGGCTCTCGTAAGAAGAAGGAGCACAAGAAGAGAGGAGTAGGAGGGGGGGGAAAATAAATAAATATCAGCATTGGCCTTTCCCAAGTGGGTTTTGCTTTCCTCCCCCTTCTTCCCCGGCCCCCCCCACTCCCTCCAGAAACCATGGCCCAGTGCTAGCAACGCACACCCAAGCATCTAACAAATAAAGGGAAAGATTAAATAGATTACTTTGCCCCGGCAGCTCCAGCAACGTTTGCCTTATAGTCCCTCCAGTTGCTCTTCTTTTTATCCTCGGCAAGGCAGTATAATAGATGCGCTAAGGCGCCCAAGAGCTCATGCGCCGGGGCGCAAGGCCATGTGGGGCCGGTAGTCCCGGGCCGGGCCGGGGGAGAAGCGGCCAACGGGCCCCGGACTACAAGTCCCAGAAGCCGGCAGGTCCCGTTCCCCCCCACCCCGAACCCTCGCTCCCTCCCCGGACCGGCGGGCAGGGGAGAGAAACAGCAGGAGGGGTGATGCCCCGGGCAGCGGGGGCGAGGCCGGTAAAGACGCTCCCCCCGGTGCGGAAAGCGCCTCGCTTGGTTTGGCGGGTGAGAACCGCGATAAAATCCCGCGGGGAAGCGGCGGCTGGCGGGTCCCCCCCACCGGGCGGACATTGCCGGGGAAAATCCGACTTCCCTTCCCCGCCCGCCGTCGCTCCTCTCGGGTTCTAAAGGTACAAGAGCCCTTGGAAGTGCGGCTGGAGAGGTGCGGGTCCCGCTCAGCTCCGCGACTGGAACCTACGCGTGGGACCGAGTTGTAAATCACAACTGCAGGAGCTGCCTTGCTCTTCTCCCCCCCTCTTTTTATTTTTAAATCGCGGTTTGCATTGGGTAATGGGCTCTCACATTTATTACGCAACAACTACTAGGAGCCACAATAAAAATAGAACGCCGCCAATGCAAGCTGTAGTAGTAAGTGGCAAAAACATAGAAAAGATCCATCAACAAACCCCACAACCTGATGTAGTTTGCACTGGTTAGTGCATTTCGTAACATTGCCAACTGCTGAAAACAACAAGAAAAATTATCTAATGTACACAATAAAAACAGAATATGAATTTACACCCCCCCCACCATAAGAGCATCAACAAACATAAGCACTGTTAAAAACACACACACTTCCAAATAATAGACCAACACAGCCTATATCCCGAAGCAAATCTACAAATGCAAACAGAACTGCTGCTACTATAACCCTAAATATGACTCAATTGCTGCAGCACAAAAGCCAAGAAAAAAAATAGAGCTGTTGGAAAATAAACAAGTCCAGGGGAAACAATTGAGCGCCAACATAAAACAAGAAGCAGTTAGAAGATTTCTCTGTGGACACATATGCCGGCAGAGGCTGCCACGCTGCCTGTTACAGACAGCCATGTGGTGATGCCAATTAATAAGTCAGTTTATTGTAACCATAAGGTGAAGGCAGTTTTACTGGAAGACCTTATTTCCAGAAGATTAGCTTTTGAAAAACGTGACCAACGGGACTGAAATTTCTCAGGAGGTCTGATATAATCTGCAAGACTGAGTTTTGTACAGGCAAGTGGATAAATGCTTAAGAAAATTCCACTCAGGCTTGTGGCTGCCTCAGGATGAAACCAGAGTTGTGCATGTGCCTTAGCTGAACCCCAAAAAAAGTGCTTTTTTGCACTCAACTTCAAGGCTCATTCAAATGCAGGAACTAGAAACTTGCTCACAGCTGTACTGCTCTTGACACACTTTTGTAAGATCATATTTGAAGTTGCAACGGCATCTGCAGCCCAACCCCACACTAGGTCAGCGTGTGCCTTGGGCTCCCTTCTGCGTGCATTGGCCTTTTTGACTTGACCCTCAGGTACCCAAAAGCCATTTCAGTGCCCTCCACACCCACTCGCACTCTGCAGGAACACAGAGCACATGAGCAGCAAGAAAAAAGCATGTTCCGTATCTTAAGGGCAGCAGCCACACTTCACAACCTGCCCCACGTCTGGTCATCACATACTCCTCATTATCAGACTGAGCAAGGAAATCCCTTTGAAACATCACCTGAACCCCACCCTGCCTAAAAGCATCCTGGACGCTGAATATTAGGTAGAGGGAACTGAGTACAGGGCACTTTTTATCATCATTCTGCCATATTCCTATTTTCAAGACAATTCTGGAAGAGTACACATGTACCAGAGCACTTGAGAGTGGAAAGGCACCAGCTCAGTTATTCTGAACGCACTGTCCTGCTCCAGTACATGTCCAATCCACATGGATAAGCAGGGTATAAATTTATGAATACTGTAACATACACAGACACCAAATGATGAGCATGACCAAAGAGCCCCTAAATGAAAACTGCTGCCACTCTGGGCATGGGGGGCTGGGAAAACTTGGCAGGCTGGAGCTTTCCAAGGGAGGGAGCAGGGAGTAATCAGCTGAGTATTCATTATGAACACTTGTGAAGATGTGTGTCTTTCACCCTGAAGACTCTTTTTTCAGCTGAACCACGATCTGAAATTTTGATTTTTAAATGTATTTATGTTTTGGTTTGAGGCAACAACAACAAAAAAATGTGTTGGCTGAAACACAAGACGTGGCAAAATTACAAGCAACTGAACAGGGGGTCTCATGATGGAAACTGTTCAGCAGCACATAGAGAACACAAATGGAGGGCTGAGCACCGGCAAAGGGCAGAGACGAGAGGCAAGGAGGGTCCCTGCATGAGCACAAAGCTCTTCAAGCTGGCAAAGTCACTTCACAATGAACATTCACAAGCTAAAAACTGGAGTGTGATCCTCACTGCAAATGCACTTTCAAGAGCAGTTTGGTCATGGAGGGTACAACAAAACTGCAACCCAAAAGCAGTCTTCAACTACACCTAATACTGCCTTATCTCACCCAGTATGGGTATAAGACAGTTTAATCTCAAATTGTTACATTTATTAAGCATAATACTGAGCAGGCCAAACAAGTCACATGCAAAACTGTTCCCAAAGATGTCACCACTACCAGCTTTTAACCTGGAACATACAAATCACACACACACCTACCTGTAGGTCTGCAAACTTACACCTAAAGAACCCAGATGCATCCTCCAAGGGAACAGGAAAGCAAACATGTTCTAGAGATCCTTAAAGCCTTCTTTATACCAAACAGGCACAGGCTGAGTCAGTTTAAATAAGCCCCATAGGAGGTACAGTGAAATCAAATCATAACAATTCAAGCACTAGGTACTTTGCCCAAAGTAAAAGTACTTAGGCTGAGGAAAAAATAGTTGTAATCTTTAAATGCATTTTTGAAGTGATTTTCTCATATTAGTTTTACACAAAAGATGTAAGTCTGCCTGCTTGAGGATACCTTAACACCAGCTTTTCCAGAAAATGTAAGATTACAGCAGCAGCTATTCACTTTCTCCTCCTCCTCAAGCTCAGAGGAACATCCTAGATTCACTCAGAGCCTTTTGATTAGCCTCTGTGGTCTCTTATGGTGCACCTCCAGTTACCCAATTAGTACCTTGTTAACTAACACCTGCAGTGTATTTATTCCTTGCCATTGCACTGTTTTTAACTCTTAATTCACAGTGGTACATAAACCCTTCTAGGAGGCTTTGTGCATATGCTTTGACAAGAAAAAACTTATTTTTGCAAAAGCGGAGTGTTTTTCAGGGCTGCTAAACACTGACACTTCTCTACTCTTGGTGTCCAGGGTAGGACTTGAGTCTTTTGAAAACAAGGGTGGATAGAAGCAAGAAAGGGAGATTCTTGTCTCTGTGGGACTGATGAGTTTTGTGAGAACTGGCCACGCTCAGTGCCTTGCATGACTGCACCCAACAGCATTTAATAGTAATCAGGGACTGCCAGGAACACTAACCTGGAGCTTCTGATTCTTTACCTCACCATTCAGTGCCTCTTTGACTATCAAAACCATTGTTGCCCACTACAAGGGAGTTCTGTTAGTATTTGTACTTGGGGATTACTTAGGGATTGCAAGTGGAGAAGGCTGCTGAAGTCTGAGTGCCACATTGGCAATCCATTCTGTCCTCCAACTCTGGGCACATCTGTAGGCAAGTGGCATGTGAAGGCTGACGTGAGCTCCACACGCCTCAAGGCTGGGAAATTTGGCCATTCTGCCCATTTTATCAGCCATCAGCTGCCATGGGCCCCAAGAGATCACACATCTGCAGACTCACAGCAGAGCCTATTAGCAGCAGCTGCTACCTCTAGAGTGGATGTCATTCTACATTACATAATTTATTCAATAACAGTCATGTTTGGGATAAAGAAATAATAGTGCACCAACAGAAGATTGCTTAAGAGCGTGTAGAAAATGTCTGGGAATGTATGACTCCTATCATCCCAGTGGCAGAGAGAAGGGTGTTGAACACAAGGGGATAAATGCTTTTATTGCGACAGAGTCATCTTTACCGATGATTTTCTTCACTGTAGTGGCAGGATTTCCTCGACTGAGTAAGTGTTATTCAGTAAGTTAAGGATGACAGGACTAGGGCAGAGGTTTGAAACAATAATTGCAGTTTGTTCTTCTGTACTACCTTTCATCTGTGGAATTCACAACAATGCAATAATCCTCCTAACAGCTTTTGTAGGTAAGAAAATATTATGAGCCCTGTTTTAAAGCTGAGGAAGCTGAGAGGGAATATGATGATGCAGAGAATCATGGGCAGAGCCAGAACTGGTGCTCAGCTCTTCTGACTCACACTTTGTCGTTCTGAGAGCCTGGACACGTCAGTTGGTGAGGCCACCCTGGCTACTCAGTGCCTACAGGACCTTTGTCTCTTCACTGTTTGCTCTTCATCTGGAAAAGGGTGAGCAGAGCCCCCAAACAGGGAACCCACAAGCTAGGATCTCTACAAGCCCCAACAGGCACAGAACTATGGTAACTGATGGGAAGGCAGAAAATGCTCTAACCAAACAGTAACACTTTCAAACATCTCAATTTCTAAATTAAAATGAGTACTAAATATACTCAGATTTCAGATAGTTTTATATCTCAGGGATATGAGTTAATCTTATTGAACTGTCCGTTCATTGGAGTTGTAACCATTTGCACCAGCCAAAAACGAAGCTCCTGATTCCCAGAAGTGCTGAGAACCTGCTGCTCCGGTTGAAGAGGCTGGGAGAGGCAGGCTGTCATCACATCTGGCAGTCACACCACGTGTGATGCAGTCTGGGGCTCACAAATCACCAGCGTTTTTGCATTAACTTGGCTGTGACACGCATTGGGGGGAATCCGCTTTGAATGATACACTCCGGCACGTTGCTGGACTCCAATCCTGCATGAAGTCCTCCCTTCTCTTCAAAAATATGGACTGTTTCTTAACAGGTCTTTACTAACATGGAGCTCTATACACACTGGGTTCAATGATCTGACTTTGAAAGAACTTGACTTAGCTTCCACAGGTCCCTTGTGCCCAGGCTAAGTGTTTGTACACATCCCTCCCAGGGCAGAATGAATCAAACCCTACCTGCTCTCCACTGGGCTGAGATTTCCCAGTTTTAAATGAACAAATGTTGGCAGTGATGCAAGCACTGTTCATAACGTAGTGGGGGAGGTAGAAATATCAGCCTGGAAAAGGTTTACTGTTTGTTTTTAAATCCCAGAAGAAACATATGAATGCGATGTATCTGGGATTTAGAAAGAAACAGAGCAGCGTATTAGCAACCACAGAGGAACAGCAATGTGTCAGAGATCAGCAGCTCTTTAAAAGACTAAAAGATGCAGCAGGTTTCTCACAGGTTCTTCCTCTCTCTGTTTCTTGAGCAGTGTGTAACACACAGTAAGTCTGTTCTGTGCTCCCTGTGTCTGCTGAGAGGCCCAAGCAAATAAAAGTCCTAACTGAGATTGCTAATTGTGCCAAAACATAAACGTGGGCTTACACAGCTTGTAAGCTTAATGCCTTATTACTCACCATTGCAAACGTAAGCACGAGCTTGTTTGCAGCAGCCAGGTCTAAAGAGCAGGTCCAGCATATACTGGAGTCAGTGGGAGCTTTTCCACAAAGGTTAACATCCTTTGGATCAAATCTGCAGGACTGGATTAGTTGTGGTCTCGGTGGAACCTGTGGCAAAATTGTATACATCAGTCATAGCAGCACCCATGGCCTCAGCTCTGGTCCTGACACCCTTAAAGCCACCTGAAGGGATCCCAGCAGCACTGAAAGCAGTCATTTCTGTCTCATGTGAGCCACTCATGGACTTTTATTTCCCTTTCATGATTATGGGAAGCTGCTCTCCCACAAAAAATAAAAACTCTCAGACAGGTGTCTTTTCCAGTGTACTTGGCAGGTCACCAAGTTCAGGCTATTTTGAACCAAATGGAATGAAAGATTTTGCGAGGGAGAAGCCTGCCAAACCCCACTCTTTTCCAGAGAGAGAACTTGGACAGATACCACATCCTGCTGATCCCAGCTGTGGCAGCATGGCTGGGAGAGCAGGAAAGACCCTCATCGATGACTCACAACCAACAAGTTAAATTTCATCCAAAGGTAATGGGCTGTCTGTGCAAATCCCCAGGTACTCACAATATGCAGTCCCCAAAAAATGCCCCTGCACGCTGAGCTGCCTTTCCCTGCAGGCGCCATGCTGTCAAAAACCCTGTCTAGCATGTGAGCAAGTGCTTTGCCAAATGGAGTTTATCATACTTTAACTTGTTTTAAAAAAAAATCCAGGACACTTAGAGGCTAAGGGGTTGTTTAAGATTACAATTAATTTGTGTCGAGGCTACCGTTTTCAAGGTTCAGAGAGGTATTATTCAGTATAGGAAAAAAATTTTATACAAACATATGTATTTTATACATATTTAAAAAAATATTAGGGAAGCACTTGCAAAGCAGACACTGAGAGGCAAAATACAAACATTTATCTCCAATGTGAAAGACATAAAAACATCTTATCCCTGTCACAGGCAAGTTATATAAATACATAGCATTATACTTTGATTTCATTTGTGCTCTTTGTTTTTTTTTTTTTTTAAATAATGAAAACTTCAAGCAAAAACCATCTGGAAGAACCAGCAACAGAAACTTAGCTGGATTTGTTTCCTAACATTGTTGTGCGGCTGCTGCAGCTCTTGTAACTCTGTTTACGTTTTACCTCCTCGAGTTTAGACAGCAGGGTTAATTCTCCAGACTTCTGCTGTGGGTTTGCAGGCAGTAGGGGAAGAGCTTTGGCTTCACTGTACCACAGCTTTTTCTTTTCAGCTTTTTTTTTTTCCTATCTCAGCTGCCACTAGAATTTTTGGAGCCCTAAGATCTTCCTGTGTTAAAGGGCCAGCAAATGACACGTCTCCTCCTTTTCATCCCTCAACTGAAAGCAGACTGTAATGTGTTCTGTGTGGAATAGGCTCAGAAAAGAACGCTGCTCTCCAGAAAAGCACTTAAACACATGCTTAACTTTTGGCCTTTGCGAATCAAAATTAAATGCTTTTCTGAATCAGGGCCCCTGTACGCTGGTACACTGAGAACCACCTTGGATACAGTCTGGATACAGCAAATATTAAAGCGTTAAATGGCTCATCCATCAGCCTCATGCATTACACACGTTAGTGCATTGTGAATTTCACAGCGGCTTTTATCTGTAGTACTGGTGCTGTCGTGCATATTAACCCACCGACACCTAACCCTGCTGCAGCCGGGTTCAACTGTGTTTTAACAACTGCTATGGATGGGAGCAGAGCCGTGGCAGCGGCTGCGTACCTGACCGCGGGTGCCCGGCGTGATCTGTGCTACACAGCAACGTCCCCCAGGCTGGATGGGGCCCTGACCAGCCCTGCTCTGCGCCACATGCCCGGCAGGGCCCTGGATGCTGCTGCTCTCGACGCCCGCTCCACACGGAGCCACCCAGGGCAAGGACAGCACCTCAGAGGGGCCTCACCCGTAGCAGACGCAGCGCACAGCACAGAGCTCGGGCCTCTTCCCCGCCGACTGCGGCCGCTCAGCCCGGGAAAGTGAAGGAGGGGAGGGCTGGGCCGGAGAAAGGCGCCGCCTTCCGCTTTAAGGCGCTGTCTGCCTCTTTAAGGCACCACCCACCGCTTTAAGGCACCGCCCACCGCTTTAAGGCACCGCCCACCGCTTTAAGGCACCGCCCACCGCTTTAAGGCACTGCTCTCCCCTTCAAGGCACCGCCTGCCCCTTTAAGGCACCTCCCACCCTCTAAGGCACCTCCTACCCCTCTATGGCACCGCCCACCCGCTGCTTTTTGGCTCTCGGACCCTGCCGTAGCGCTCCCGGGAGAGAGCGGCATTGTGCAGCCTTTGGCCCGGACCGCGCATGCGCCGTCCTACATTCCCCCCGCCTGGCGGCCCCGGAGCTGCCGCCGCCGCGTCCCTCCCCTCCCCTCCTGCGGCCGCGCTCCTCCTCGCCGCGGAGGAGGCGGTGGCACCGCCGCCGGGCCCCCCCTTTTTCCCTCCCCCTTTCCCCCCGGTAAGTCACCGCGAGGCGCGGGGGGGGGGGGCGGCCCGTTTTCCTCTCCCGTCTCCTCACCGCCGGGTTCCCGCACCGCCGTTCTCCCCTCGCGCGCGGCGGCGCCGCCTCCCCTCAGGCAGCGCGCGGAGCCCACTTCCCTACCTCCCCCCTCCTCTTCCCCTCCCCTCGTGGAGGCCGCGCGCTGGGCCTCGCGCCGCCACCCTCCCGCCGCCACCCTCCCGCCTTCCCACTCCCGCGCGCGGGTCGGGCGCGCGTGCACGCGGGCGGCTCCGCAACCGAGCGGGGCTGCGGCTGGGGAGGGGGGACGAGACACCCCTGCACCCCCCTCAAAGTTTGGGGTTCCCGCAGGGAACTGCACCCTCTCCCACCTCCCCAAACGTGGCGGGGAAAGGGCGTTTGCAGCCGGCGGCCGTGGCGCTGCGGGCCGGTGGGTGTGTCGGCACCGCGTGCCCGGCGGCGGGGGCTGCGCCGGCGCTTGGGCGCCTGTTTGCGGGTTCCCCGCGTCCCCCCCGCTGCCAACCCCGCGGGTGCGGGCGCTGGGCTTCGTGCGGGGCGATGCTGCGGTGCAGGCGGGGCTGGGCGAGCTCGCCGAAGTTGCCAAATGAGTTCCAGGTGAAAAGGGTCTGATCCGCGTTAGGAAACTTTCAGTTTCTTATCATCGCCACCGGTGATTTATTCACGCTGTGGAGAGGGCTTGTTAAAGCAGACAGGCAGCTGGTAGTGCTTGAAGGAGGTGCTTGAAATGCCACTTAGTCACCGAAAGAGCAAATGCCATTGCTCCCAAATCTGCTGCCACCCTCAAAAAGAATGGCAGTGGTGGTGGGATATTGCGAGTGTACTTGAAGACAAATCCATACAGTGTGAGCCGGAGCTTATTCTGTTCCTAAGCTGAAATGTGGCTGAGCTGCAATGGGGATTGTTCCCTCTGCAGCATCAGCCCTGATTACCGAGCACTGGCACAGCACTTGAGCAGGTTTTGTTACAGAAAGCGAGTCTGGTGAGAATAACGCAGGGCTGGCTTTGAGTCAGGAGGAAGTCTCAGGTGGAGAAGGGTGTGATTTGATGCTCAGACTGTTTAGGAGGGAAATCTGAGGCTGAAATACTCGCATTCCAAGATGTAGTGGGATCTTAAGCTGTGGAAATGCCCGTTATTTTTTGCGCTCGTTATGATCTTGTATTCCCTTCATTAATAAATATAGGGAAAAAAAAGACCTCAGACTGTTTTGTTTTCACCTTTTGTACAAACCGTTGTATTTACTGTGTACTGAGTACGTGTTAGAAGCGTTTTGGGGAGCGTGATATGAAAACCCTTCTACACCTAAAGCTATTCTGCTTTATTTCTATTTGGAATGGAGTAGAGTGGAAAAAAGCTTTGCAATAAGTGATAAAAGGCCGTGACTTCGGTTCTTGGTCTTGCACATAAGTGGGTTCTGAAGGCCTAAAATACTCCCGTGTTGCTAAACAGATACGGAATATGGCTTTTCACACTGATTTCTGGCGCCTGCAGTCAGGCTAATCTCATTTTTCTAGCTGCTGAGGATCTTTTTGACAGCTAATGAGAATATTTTGTTTTTCTTCCAGGTTTCTGTTTCAGCGCCGCTTCTCCTCTGCGTGGCAAGAGCTGCCTTTTGAAGCAGCACATTCATTCTCCCCTTCAAGCACCATAAGTCTCATTTGCCAGCCCCAGAACCATGGCAACAGAAGAAAAGAAGCCAGATGCAGAATCCACCAAAACACAATCTACTCCTTCCTCCTCAACCAATCAGAGCAAGGTGTGTGTGGGGCTCTGAACAATATCCGTGTGAATACACGTGGCAACTACCTGCATATTCAACTAAAAACCAGAATTACAGAATTGAATTTGCACGTAGACCAAGAGCTTCTCCAGGTTTCTGCTTCTGATGTCGTCTTGAGCTGAAAATGTGCTGAGGATTTGATGGGAAAAGTGGGTGGAGTGTGGCCCCTTTTGTCATGTTAGGGGTTTTGACTTAGTGCAAGTTCTTGTTAATGAAATATTTCTCATCTGAGCATTAGAAAGGCAGGTTGGTTGTATCCTCAGAATGCCTAGAGGTGGCTGGAGAGTCAGTGGATCCATGTTCGTATTTGCAAGGTGGGGAGGCAGTCATTATTCCCATTCTTTAAAGCCTGCAGATGCTCAAAGGAGATGTTACTGTCTAACTGTGAAAACTTCACAGAGGGGGAAAAGGGGAAAAACCCCTGAGATTATGGGGGGATTATAGAGGAATTGGTCTGTGGTTTGATTCATGATAAGGAAGAAACCTGCAAACACATAAAAGCACTACGCAGATCAGTACCAAGAGTATTATTTTGATCTACCCAGCACAGCATTACTCTCGCCTTTTGGTTATTGGCTTGGGTGGAATTTGTGCTGGGGATGAAGTTGGTGCAGCAAGGGGGGGTTTTGTTTGTGGTTTTGTTTTTTATTGCATTTGGAGTGGGGCAAAAATGCTGGAATCTGTTTTGGTGAACAGTCATGCAGTCCACTGCTGTGTACTGACCCAGCTGGATACAGGCTTGTCACTGAGATACTACATTTGGAATTTATTCAACTCGTTCATATACATTTTTCTTGCAGCCTGCGCCAGTAAAACCGAACTATGCTCTAAAGTTCACGTTAGCGGGACATACAAAGGCAGTCTCATCAGTAAAGTTTAGTCCTAATGGAGAGTGGCTAGCCAGCTCCTGTAAGTATTGCTTGCTTTTTATCTCATCTAAAACATGCAAATGTGGACCTTGGAGAACTGTCTGTAGCGTTTCCTTCATTAGATGGGAGTGACATGGGAATGACTTAGGTCTTTGGCTTAACTGCAGTTAGCCTTAGTAAAACCAGTGCTGCGTACCATATATAAATCAACTTTTATGTTCAAGTGTCCTCATGAAAGTCCCTCCCTCTCCCCCGCCCTTTTTACCTCTGGCAAATATCAACTTTTTTCTCTGGCGTGTTTTACCAGTTAACATGGATAATACGTTTGCTTTTTTTGCAGGCGTTAATTCAGTCCAGCTTGTGGTGTAATTTTTGTTCTTTTTGGGCAAAAGCGTTTCAGCCTTCCTGTGCGTTCTCTGCTTTTACCACTGGCGATCTAAAACAAAAGTGGAAACGCAAGTTGTCATCAGGGAAACTCAAGCGGCTGGAGACTTTGCATTCCAGGCAGTTTATGTAATCTCAGCTGCTGCAGCTTGGCCTGTACCAAACTGTTCTTTGCAGTTACATATTACCTTATACACTTAGGCCTGCTTGGGAAGGAAGAAAACCCCAGTGTTTCTGGAGATGTAGTTAATATTATCTGTTAGTGCTGCTAATATCTTAACTGGCACATTCTTTTCCAGCTGCTGACAAACTCATTAAAATTTGGGGAGCGTATGATGGCAAGTTTGAAAAAACAATATCTGGTCATAAACTGGTGAGTATGAGGAGATCACTGTGCATGTGAATTTACTCATAAAGGATTTTGCTTTCTCTTCCTCATCCAGAAATTTCCATTCTTGGCTGGTTTGGCTTGGGTAGGAGGCTTGTTCTTCAGTCTCAGTTTGTATTGCTTTGTTCATAAAGTCCTGCACAACAGCCCGGGACTGGAATTGCTGAGTAATAGCAAGTTGGGCTGGAAATCTGGGTGAAGCGCAGGCTGGCGATGCCGAACCTGCCTGCACGCTGCCTGGCATCCCCAGTTCAGGAGCACCAGCCTCGGATACGGGGCAGCTCATTCCTGGGTGGAAATCCCTGTAAACTGTAGCACTGTGTCCTGTTCCGTCTTTCCTTTGTAAATGGAGCAGAATGGCTTGCCTTTTAAGGAGATTGAATATTTCTTGTGGGCTTGCCTACATAAACACGACACTTACTCATTCTGCACAGTTCTGATGAAAACGCAAACTCCCAAACGCTTTGGTTTTGCTTTCTGAAGTTTCTTACGTGCTTAAGTTTTGTAAGCAAAATGAAGATTCACCAAAAGAAAAACCGGTAGAATCTTGTTCTTCTCCAGCCCTTAGGGACTCGAGCCATGAAGAGCGAGTCATTTGTCACGAAGAGAAGCCACTAACTCAGATTAGTTCCTATAACATAGTGTTTATGAATTCCAAGAGAGGGTGTTGGTGGCCACAGTCAGAGCTGTGTGAACAAGCCATTGATGTTTTTGGAGTATATGGCTCAGCTGAAAATGAACAAGTGCCAGAGGAGCTCTTAACCCCATCAAATCAATGAATTCCCAGCTCTCAATGCTGAATTTTCTTTCAAGCTTCAGCTGTGAATACAATGTGCAGTCTGTGTTTTCCATTTTCCTGTGTTGGTGAACAGAGCTGAGAATGGTTTCCCTTTGTTTTAGGGCATCTCTGATGTTGCTTGGTCATCAGATTCCAACCTTCTTGTCTCTGCCTCCGATGATAAAACTCTCAAAATATGGGATGTAAGCTCGGTAAGGGCGGAAATTATTATTTACCTTCCTTCTCCCCAGCAGTAGTGTCTTAATTCTTTGGGTAATATTGACTCTTTCCTGCTTATAATGAATTGCTGGTTGAATGGGCTGTGAGGATGAGTGAATTAAGGGGATATTTACAGGTACCGTGAGGATTCTGGTTATTTCTGAGAATGCTTGAGCCTTATGGTGGCAATAAAACCGCTGCCTTCACTTCTGAAAGCAGCGTGTCGGACTAAATGTTTTTGGGACTTCTTGTCATAGCTTCATTTGATTTTTGCTTCTTTTCCCCTTCCTTTTGTGCTGTTATAATGAGAGCGGGATAATTTGGCTGAATTTTGGTTGGGTATGTTAAACTGCTTGGGTCTCCTGAGTGGCCTGAAGAGTTTGCATCTTGGCTGCAGTCATGAAAAATGTGGTTTTTTTTCTTTCCTGTTGTTTTGCTGGAGCTGGTCCCCTGCCCATGTAAATGTGGGGTTAGACATGGCTGCTTTGTGTGCTGCCCAGTGATTAACCCTAATGCAGATTATCTTGTGGTGCTGAAGGATGCTGTGTGCTTAACTCTGCTAAATCTTGTTTCAGGGTAAGTGCTTAAAGACATTGAAAGGGCACAGTAACTACGTTTTCTGCTGCAACTTCAACCCTCAGTCGAACCTCATTGTTTCTGGATCAGTAAGTGATATTTTCTCTTTGTGCAAAGCAAATACCGCACACCCCTGGTACCCAACACTATGGGGACAGGACGGTTCTTTTAGGGATCTTTTGCAGAACGATGATGGCACTACAGTCATGGTTACAATTAAAGCTTTGCAAACGGGGTGTTATGATTAGTATAGCACAGAATTTATGACTAGAATGGCCCAGGATTTCTACAAGCAGAATGAATGTAGTACAATTTATAGGTAGCGTAATACAGAATTCATAATAGAGCTTAGAATCTAGGGGATTAGAAATTATAACTTAACTCACAGTATGTCTTCTAATCACCTGGAAACTCTGCAGATTGGGTCAGATCTTAATGCATGCTTTGCTGTGTCAGTATAATGATCAGAATCTAGACTTGAACATCATATAAAATAAGAGTGTGGTGCTGGTGTCCTGGGCTTGCAGCCACAGGGCAGCTGGCGGGAGGCACATGCGTCACATGCTGTGACGCTTCAACTAAAGGTGCATTGCTAAACCACCTTGTGCATTTCTTCCACCTTCAGTTCGACGAAAGCGTGAGGATATGGGATGTGAAGACAGGGAAGTGCCTCAAGACGTTGCCTGCACATTCTGACCCGGTTTCAGCTGTAAGTCCCTTCCGATAAGTGAACTTGCTGGTTTTGTTCAGCAGAACTCCTGCCTCTGTGGAGAAGGGGATTTGTGCTCCAGCTCTTACTACCAGGCCCTTGCACAGGGTTGTGGATGGGCTGGGGTGGATTTGACTGCTCATTCATTTATAAGGTAAAAGGAGCTTGGAATACAGCAATGTCAGTTCAAATGAAGAAAAAACAGAAGGTGTTCAACTCCTAGTATTTTTGGAATTAAGGAAAAGAAATTTGAACCTCAGATGTGTGAAACCATGACTGTTGTAACACGATTGTTCTGCCTTGTGTGGAAGATACTTCATGTTTACGAGTGAATGTTAGTAGCAATTAGTCTTTAAAATAGTGGTCCTGGTTGTATCCCCGTGAATTGCAGTGTCGGTAGTGGCAGATAAGTACTTTCAGTGGGGTTTAAAAATTCGCTCTTTGTGAAGATGGGTAAGTTTATTTTTCCCTTTCTGCAATGTTACAGGTGCATTTTAATCGTGATGGATCCCTGATAGTGTCAAGTAGCTATGATGGACTCTGGTAAGTGGTTATTTCTTGGCTGCAGCACAGTTCAAACCTTTTGCTTTTCAAAAAAAGCTTGTATTTGTAATGTTGAAATTGGAACAAAGCATTCAAAAGCAATAGTAATTGTTCTTGTATGTTTTTAATAGTCGAATCTGGGATACAGCATCAGGCCAGTGCTTGAAAACACTGATTGGTAAGTAGGAATATACTTCTTGTTTGTGCTCTGCTCTTCGCTGTTGAGTTGTAACACAGATATTCTGCATCATTGCTGTGAACAGTGGCTTCCTTAAGCTCTACTATACTGTCTTCTTACCATTCTGTTAATTCATTGTTGTCTGAGCTATTGCAATGAGAGGGTCTCTCCTTTCACACAAGTGGAAACTTGCTTAAGCTTTGAGTGCTGTGTAGTATGAATGGGCAAAAATAGAGTTTTGCAATTTTCTGCCGTTCATCCACGTCATGCTTGTTGTGCAACCTTTCAAAACTGGAACGACAAAGCAGATTGTGCTGTTGGATGTGAAAACGGGTGGTCTGTGACTACACAAGCTGCCTGTTTGTATTGCAACGTGCATATTGTGGACATTGCTGATGAAAGGAAACGTCCTCTTAGGCTCATATTCCTTGGTCTTTCATATTCTTACGAAGCATTACATAGGCAAGTTGTATGGCACTGCAAATCAGTGGCATGCATTCCAATATAGTGATTTTTAGAAGGCAGAGATGCAATCTTGCTCTAAGTGTTGATGCAAGGAAGGGCAGTTCAGCTACAAAGGGTTATTTAAAATGTTTGGGAGAAAAATGCTTCATATCTTTTTTTTTTTTTAAATTACTGAAACAATCACACCTCTCGTTTTCTTCAAGTACCAAGGGACAAGGGGACTGAAAGCTCGTTTCAGTGAAACAATTAACAAACTGTTGTCAAAGGAAATTTGCTGCCAATGAGACAGTCCAACTGTGCACTGTTTGATGTTGCTTTTATCTTCACTGTAGATGATGATAACCCTCCTGTGTCTTTTGTGAAATTCTCCCCAAATGGCAAATACATACTAGCTGCAACTTTGGACAAGTAAGTGTTAAAAACCAACAAACGCAAACCCCACAAACAAACCAACAAAAAAAAACCGAAGAAAAACCCACAGACTTTGAACTGTTTGGGTGTCAGCTAAAACTTTATTTTGCCGCTGTTTAGCTATCATGGTAATTACACTACACGAGTGTACAAGTTCATATATAGTATCAAACTTGAAAAGCCTGCAAGGTGTTGTGCCAGACCACCTTGTCCTCTCTTGCTGTGATGTGTCTGTTATCCCACCCATTATTTCTTTAAGTCATTATTTATAAAGAAACTTGCAGGTGTGGGGAAATACTTAAATATGCCCTATTTTATGGAGGAGAATATGAATGGCATGGCAGTAAAACTGATATTTTTGGGGTTAACTAACTCTTAATTCTAAAGCCAGGCTACAGTGATCCATGTAGACTTTAAGAACTCCGGTATAGAGAAACATTTTCTGTTACTAGAAAATTGTGAGATGAAAAAGCTCAGAGAACTAAAACCTCTGTTTTTCTGTTTTCTAGCACTCTTAAACTTTGGGACTACAGCAAAGGAAAGGTACGAACAATCCTCTCTCGCTATGTAGGCTTAACTAAGCTTATAGGGAAATCTGGATTTCATATGTGCTGCTTAAACTTGCTTAATGTTTTAAGTTGTTAGTACCCCTTTATTGGAGAGGACAAACTTTCAGCAGGGCCTTTTGCGGTAGGACAAGGGGTGGTGGTTTTAAACTGAAGGAGGGAGATTCAGGCTGGACATGAGGAAGAAATTTTGTACATTGAGGGTGGTGAGAGCCTGGCCCAGGTTGCCCAGAGAGGTGGTGGATGAACCATCCCTGGAGACATCCCAGGCCAGGCTGGACGGGGCTTTGAGCAACCTGAGCTGGTGAAGATGTCCCTGTCATGGCAGGGGTGGGAATTAGACGATCTTTGGAAGTCCCTTCCAACCCATTCTATGATCCTATGTCTCGTGATGCCCTGAGACAAATCAAGCTATATTTCTGCTTTTTTCCCTTTATGAACAATAAATTTATGTTTTCTTTCTCGTGCTAACATGACAGATTTAGGGCTTCCCCTCCCTGCTTCAAAATCATTTTGTGTTGTAGGGCAGAAGTGTCCTCTGCATCCTCCAGATAAGTTGGCAGGGTGGGAAACACAGGCAGATATATTTAGTCTTTTCTGCTGAGAGAGTTTGTCCTTGACTGGGAAAAATTACCTCTGGGCTGTATTAATGTGTTGTGGCTCTTTGCTTTCAGTGCCTGAAGACGTACACAGGACACAAAAACGAGAAGTATTGCATATTTGCCAATTTCTCCGTTACTGGTGGGAAGGTTGGTGTTTCTTTGAGATGCTTTTTACTGATGTGCGGTTTTTCCTGCTTTTCTTTGTAGAAGAAACAGTTTGGGAATGGAAACTTCCTTTGTCATATAATGTTGGACGTTCCCTTTCATATGACGGCGATGAAATGTTTACTGAGCAATAGCAGTTAGATGTAGGTGAGGAGAAAGGTGAAAATAACCATGTTTTTTCTGCTTTCCAGTGGATCGTGTCCGGTTCAGAAGACAACCTGGTTTATATTTGGAACCTTCAGACAAAAGAGATTGTACAGAAATTACAAGGACACACAGGTGTGGAAGAGGATTTTGTTTTTATTGATGGAATATCCCTCATGTCAGCCTGTAATGAGGGCTTAGCTTGAGCGCTTTCTCTCTGATGTTTAGTTTTGACTGTCAGACCCATAAATTCTTGACTTGCTGCTTCTTACATGGAAAGAAATAACTGACCGGGGTTTTTATTTGCTGTCTCTGGCATAAAATGCAAAGAGTTTAACCTGTAAAGTGAGGAAGAACAAGAATCTGGGGAGTTCTTGCATTTTGAAACCTGCCAAACCCTTTCCAACTCCGTGCTCTCAGTTCATGTTTGCTGGTGTTGCCTCTCACAGAGGAGCAAAATACTTCTAAACAACATTCCCTCTAAACCAGTTTCAGAAGGAATATGAGGCCTTTTAAAATGTTCTTTAATGATTGTTTGCTGCTTCCTTTGTCTACAGTGCTGAATAAAGCTACAGCTAAATGGAAAGTTAAATGTATTCATGAGGTGTTAACAGTTGGAAAATACTTATGTGTTTGAAATTCTGCTACAAAGACAGACTAACGTGGCGATGTTGGTTTTAAAAGTAGTAGCGATACACGTTCATTTTTGGGAATGACACAGACTCCATTGCTGTAAATAATGCTATTTGTATCTCTTTCTATTGCCTAGATGTGGTCATCTCAACAGCTTGTCACCCGACAGAAAACATCATCGCGTCAGCGGCACTAGAAAACGACAAAACAATTAAACTGTGGAAGAGTGACTGTTAAACGTTCCAGCATCGCTTCAGAGACTGTCAGGAAAACACGTTTTTAAAAAAAAAAACACCCACAAAAATATCGAAAAATCCACATGAGAATAATAAATCCAGTTTGGCGGGAAACCCGAAGAATATTTGATAAAGTGGTTTCTGTTAGGCTTGGCCCAAAGAAAACGCCTTGGCTCTTTGCTAGAACCGGCCAACGTGGTGAAAAACAAAGATGCAGTGTCTCCTTTCTTGCCGGATCTCTTGACAAACGGATGGTTCTGACTGCGGTAGAAGCGTCAGCCTTGTTCTGGACACCCCAAAGATACTGTATTGATGGTGGCATTACTTCTGGGCACTGTTGCTGGGTAAGGAAGAGCTGCCAGTCTGCTTTGTAACAATAAGTTCAGTCACGAGCATAGAGATGTGTGGAATTTTTTAAAGAAATGTCTGATTTTTAATTTGTTTTTTTTTTTTTTTTAATTTTTATTATTATTTTTTTTCCAGAATGTAGGTTCTAGTCTCTTGGGAAGTTTCTGTATTGTTTTAAATAGGAGTCCTGCATCTTTAAGGGTGCTTCATTTTAAACACTCAGCTCAAACTTTGTGACCAAATAAAACCGTACAGTTCCAGATCTCCCTCCTCCTGCCCCAACTTATTCCTGTGGTGAAATCTCTTACCTTCTGTATAGTTGCTTACCTCTTGTTACGTGTGTTTAATAGATGCTGTTTCTAGAGCAAAGTTACAGTTCTTCTGTTAACCATTAAAATGAATCCTGCTTGTAGTTGTTCTCAGCATATTTGACTTCTTTTCTCTCCTGGTTATAAAGCGAGCTCACAGATCACTGTAAAGTTATTTCAATGTACAAAGAAAAAAGCAAAACAAAACCGAGAACAGACTTTTGTATCTTGAAAATCCATCGTATGAAATTGTATTGCTAATGGCATGACTCTATATCTATTTCAGCGTTGGTATTTCTTTCCCTTTTTGTCATACCCACGTGGTATTTACACATCCAAAAAAAAAATACCATATGCCATAATAAAAAGGTGGGATTTTATGTGTATGCTTGTGGTAAGAGTTGTACTGATGTAAAGTGTCTGCGTCCCAAAGAAGCCTCCCTTAAAAACACCTTTAGAAGGAAATACTTTTGCAGCAGCTGTGTTGGGTGAAGGAGGAGGAGGAGCAGCCTGGTGCTCTACATCTGCTGGGGAAAACGCGAAGAGGAGCGTAACTCAAGTCAGACATTGTTTAAAGTAAGTTAGGGGATTGAACTGAATGTCTTATCAGAGGCAACATGGGTACAAACCCTCCCAGACCTTTAGATGAGGGGAAAGGAATCCTGACCCTGCTGCCCTCGGTGCAGAATGGGTAGGGAGGCTGACCCAGGGTTTCACTTGTGCCTCAATGCAATTCTTAACGAGCACAAGTTTTATTGCACCTGAAGGGCTCAGCTCTAAGGGGACCTGTAATTCCTGGTGAAGCAAAAATCAATTTTTTTTCTCTTTGTATTGGCCTTGTGCTTGACAATAACTGAAAATCAATTGCAGAACAAACGTCTCCTCTGGTGGCTGCTGGGAGACTGCCTCACTTACCCTTAGTGAAGAAGACAGCTGCAAGGCATGAGGTACAGCTTTTCAAAATGGAGAGTTCATGTTGAGCTGGTGCTGAAATGGCTGTTAGCAATGCTGCTGTCTTTTGAGGCTTTTCGTTACCACCAGGAAAGGACACAATGTCTCCAAACTTGGTGAGCATCACTGCTCAAATAATCAATTTCTTAACTTCATGATTTTTTCAGTCTTTTTCTGGCACTCCAATGAAACTTTTCAATTACAAGATGTCGCTGTGCTGCTTTTCCACTGTGGAGATAACGGTCTATTATTCCAGCAAAGCATTTTTGTGTAGATTTGGTAACATTTTGTAGCGTAGCACTTCCCGCATATTGGTGTGAGGGGCTGTTCCACGGCTTCCCCTGCCCTCAGAGCTGCAGAGGGAGATGCTTTCTGTGCGAAATCCCTTGAACAAGGATATTCTGAAGAGCTTTGATATAAAGGATCTACTCTTCTAGCTGACCTTTGTAAAGGTTGTGCGTAAGTCTCTAGTATCCCACCTGGGAACAATGCTGGGTGGTGTGAGCCATACTTAGCTCTAGTTATATCCAGCCTGGCATGTCAGTGGTGCTTTGGCAGCCAGGATTAGCTAATCTCCTAAAGCAGGGTGCTGAAAACGAGGTCTGTGCAATGACAGGGCTGGCTCGCTCTTCTGTAGTCGGAGAGATGGAGCTTTGCTTGTGTTGGGTGCAGCCTCACGGGTTGGAATGTGAGTGTCACCCTGGGGCTCTGCTGGGTGTTTTTAGGCTGAGGGAAAAGGAGTAAATGGGGTGAAGAAAGGAAGGGGAGCTGAACTTCAGGGGTTTGACCTCTTGAGGGGAGAAAAAGAAATGCAAAACATGGTTAGATGCCACGAAGTAGGTGGCAGTGCCTTAACCGTATGCGTGTTGTATAGGCCACAAGGGCCTCTTCCATCCTTATCAAGGGGAGTGCTAACCTTCTCTCCTTTCATACAACACGTTGCTACTATTGCGTCCAACGAAATTTAAACCTCCATTTTAATGCTTCTATATAAGCTAGGGTGAGAAACAACTTGTGTTTTCTTCCTCCTTAGCTTGACATCTGTTTCTGATCCCCATATAACAGTTTTATTCTCATGTCCGTAGGCATCCTCAAAGACACGAAAATCCCGTCAAAATAGCGAAAACGCGCGCTTCTGGGCGCCTTCTTAATATATTCATCAGCCTCAGCCAATCAGAGCGCACGCCCCGCAATCCGCTTTGACTGCCCCCTGCCGTTGGCTCCGAGCCTCCGCCCTCCACGCACCCCGCCCTGACGAACGAGAGGAGGGCGTGAGTTGAGGGGTTCGAGTCCCGGCTCCGGCGGGGGCGGTGCCGTGCACTGGGCTCAGCCTGCCGCAGGGATGAGCTCTAAAGCAGGATTTGCAGGCGAGCCTGTCTAATCTGCGCAGGGTTTAGCTGTCTTTCTGGGTATCCCGAAGGTTTAAGTGGGAACATGACTGTGCAGGAGGATTTGCTAATCAAATTTTTCTCCATCAGGGGAGGAAGGCTGTTTCCTAACGTGTTCATCGTGCCCCTGGGCTGATAAATCCCTCTAAATTGCATCAAAACTAATGATGAGTTAAAAGAAACGTACACTGGTTCCAGACGTGGAAGCAGTGAAAGAGGTTGGTTATTATTATTATGCTTCCCCCTTTTGCAAAGGTCTGCCCAGGCTGCTCCTGGCTGCCCCTTCCAGACACTGATGACTTTATTAAGGGATTAAAAGTTAGTTTCTTGTCTTTATTGAACGCTCTGATTTATGCATGCATTTAAATCAATCCCATTTCCTGCATTTTATCCCTTCTCCCCAAGGCTTTCAGGCTTTGCTGTATTAGACATTTGTTATAATCACATTGTTTTGAGGCAAGTGAGACACCGTGGGTGGTTTAAGCGATTTGAATAAATGAGCTGCATTACTTAGACAATTCTCCGAGGTGCTAATTGCCCCTCCTGAGCTGTAGATGCTTGTACTTGGACAAGTTTGTGCTGCCTCCCGGTGAAGTATTAACAAGCGTGCTTGCTAAGGAAGATGCTGTGTGGAGATGAGGTCCAGGCCCCTGCCTGGCCGGGAGCTGTGTTGTCTGGCAGTGGGGGTGCCTGGGGGGGATCTCAGGTGCCGCTAGCAGGCAGTTGCTGGATGGGCTACATAAGCAGCTTATTTTGTCATCTTAATTTTTTAATCCTACGCATTCGGTCGCCGCTCTCCTATTAGTAAGCATTAGCTCTCTAAGTCCCATTAGTTCCACAGAGAGCTGGGGTTTTGCTTGTGGGGAGACTGGTGGGGAAGCCAGCAGGAGTCTGGGGACCTGATGACGTCTGATTCTGGCCCTGTGGGATCACAACCATCACAGTTTGGTTATTTTCCTTCCCTCCAGAGCTGACACAAGCCCAGGGCTGGCCCTGTTTGGCCTCTCACTGCTTTATTAAGGCAACTATTTCCTTGTGCACAAATACATATCATACATTCAAACACACTTCTCCCTCCATCAGGTTTTCCCTTTAACCCCGTGGCCGTCCCTAGGGCTCTGTTATGTTAGAGAATCTCAAGCCTTGGATTTAAAATTAGTTGACTGCTTCTCTTTAATAAAAGTATTCCTGCTTTCTTTAAATAGCACAAAATGCCACAGAAAGCCGGTGGGTCTGTTTGTGAAGATGTGGCAGCTCGGAGAGGAAAAAGAAGAGGGGAAAAAAAAAGTAAAACCACACATCTCCCCAAACCCCTTCTGCCTAATCCAACTGAATTAGAGGATTTCGAAGTGGATTTAAAACTAAATCTTGATTAGGGAGAATTTCTCTCCAAGAGCTGCTGCACAGTAGTATTAATGGGAAGCGATCGTGGTCAGAGGAAATAGGACAGAAATAACCGAGGGTAGCGCATACGCGCTCACGTCTGTGCGTGAGCTGAAAGAATCCGAGCATATCTCAAGAGGAAAAGGGAGAAATTAAGCATCGGGATAACGAGACTGGGTGCCACGGGGCTGGCGGGGAGCAGCCACATCTCTGCTGCACTGGGAGCATCTCCCTTTATCCCAGTGGAGGGGTCGCAGGTGGAAAGCGAAGGGTGCACGGCCGGGGGAAGAGCTGGGAAAAGCGGGGGGGGTCTCTGCCTGCTCCCCCAGTCACCGGTGTTTGTCCTTGGAGCTCCGGGAGCTGAGCCCCATGCGCTCTGGACACATGCCTGGAGGTGCCCATGGGATCCTCTCTCTGATGACCGTGGTCCTCGTCCTCCCAGAGGGTAAGTGCCGCTGTCCCCGGGGTGTGCAGTGCGCCCATGCTTTGGAGTTACGGTTGTTCGCATCCTCCCCAAACCCTGGTTGCTGAAGTGGGGTTTATCCTTGGGATGAACCGGGGGACAATCCTGCCCTGAGCAATGTGGCTGTGCAGCGGTGGTTTTAGGATGGAGCCAATGTCATCACATTCAGTACAAAAAGAGGGCCAGGAGCTGGGTCCCCAGGGGCTCCCTGTGCCCAGCTGTGCAAGGGTGCTCACCCCGCTCCCCAAAACCCTGTGGGCTCGGGAAGGCTCTGGGTCAGCATTCCGAGGTGGGGAAAGCTAACGGCTACAGTAAGCGCAACCTGATTCCTGTTGCTGTGGTTAATCAACGTAGAGATCAGGTATTGCACTTGCCTTAAACTCTGAATGATGTACGTTAATATCCCTTGAAGGCCTTTTGTTTTTATTTTTAAAGAAAACTGAGAAATTGCTTAATTCCCATTCTGGTTTAGGGCAAGCAACTCTGAGACGCAGCCGCTGACCCTGCAGGGAAGGACGAAGCTGCTCCCAGTGTGCGCAGCTCTGGGGACACAAACCAACCCTCTGTCCCAGGGTCACAGATGCATTGGCTCAGAGTTCCTCTGAATGAGGATTTCCCTTGTGTTTCTGAGTTGTTTTGCCTCCTCGATAGACCCTGCGATAAAAGCAGGACTGTGTTCAGGGTGTGAAATGAAACCATCCCTCTGGTGTCAATGACTCCAACACCAGTATGGCTGAAACTGGAGGAGTTTGGTGAAACAGGTAAAAGCTGTTTCCAAGAGCGGCCGAGCCCTGGCTCAGGGATGTCTACAGCTGGGAGGTTTCACCTTCTCTTTACAAATCCTGTTTCAAAGCTCTCTTGTTCCCACTATTAGATCCCAGCATAAATCTCCAGCTAATCTCTGATTTTGCACTGACCTCTAGTGGGAGATGCTTTTACATCTTTGGGGCCGCTGGGTAAACAAGTGGCAGGCGGCTTCGGGCTCTGGCTTGATGCTTAACGCGACTTGGCGAGGCAGAGAGCGCTGCAAAGCCATCGGTAGAAAGCAGCCAGGAAGGAGCTGAAGTATTTTTCACCCCCGGAAAAATCTAATTGTGTTTCACGTGGTTCTTGTTTAGTGTCCGGACTCCAGTGTTATGGCTGCAACATCATCGTTGGCACCAAAAACGTGGACATGGGGTGCTCTAACCCGGAGGTGATCACCTGCTCCCACTCCCACCAGGGCTTCAAACACCGGTTCTGCATTAAGACGGAGAGCGGTGAGTCTGTCGAGAGGAGCCCAAGTTTCAGGGGGTGCCAGATCGAGCTGGTGATGCTCGCACCCCAAAGCAAACCTTGCTGCCTTCACACGGGTGCCAGGCTGGCCGAGCACCACCCTCGGTCCTCCTGTCCCCACTGTCCGCCTGTCCTGATGTCCCGTGCTGTCCTTGCTTTGCAGTGGTCCTGGGCATCCTGCTGGCCAGCGGCTGTGCCACCTCCCGGCACTGCCAGCAGCAGGAGCTGCCGGGGGTCCGAATCCACTGCTGCGACACCGACCTCTGCAACGGCTCCCCCCGGGACCCCCGGCCGCCCCCTGGCCTCGCTGGCAGCCGCCTCCTCCTGCCCTGTGTCCTTGCTGCCCTGCTCCTCTCCTGAGCCCCCCAAGCCTGGGGGGGGCATGGGACCCTCGGAGGGGACAGGAGAGGGGATGTCCCTGTCCCTGCTCTCACAGGTGAGCAGGAAACGCTCCCATCCCCTATAAAAGGTGCTCGATGAGTTTTGGTGATGCCCCAGTGCTGCGGCTGCACCCCAAAGAGGATGGGGGGCATTTCTCCAGACTCAGGGGGTGGCTGGGGGTACCCACACCAGCCTGGGACAGGGGGAGCACAAAACCAGGGGTACCCACACCCACTCGCATCTTCCCACGAGAGGGCATCCTCGGCCTTCGTTCTGCCACATGGGACCCCCCCCCAGCTTGCCCAGGGGGGCTTTGGGGTGCAGGGATGGAGCACCCACCCAGGGCAGCACCCCCAGTGGGGTCCCAGGGATGGGTGGGTGGTGGGGAACGTATTGCCCATGTGAAATGAATGTTTTTTTGCAGATGTTATCCCAACCAAAGAGGCCAAACAGGAGCTTTAACAGAAAATTCTCATCCCATACGGCTCGGAGCCCCAGTGGCTTGTTCAAGGTCATCGCGGGGGTTTGTGGTAGAGCTGGGAATTAAATGCATATGTCTCAAGATCCAGCCTTGTGCTTTTATCACCAGGGAAACAGCATAAACCGCACTGATGAGAAATGAATGAAATATTTATATTCTGATTTTTTTTTTCTTTAGATAAAAAAAAAAAATAATGCAAAAGACCTTTTCCATGCAGAACATCAGCTTTTGATGACATTTATCAGATGTGTGTCAGGAAACAAGTCAAAACTCTACTAAAAATATTATCTGAGGTACCTTCCCAGCAGAGGCACCTTGGGGCTGATACAAAACATGTTCAGACTCTGAAGATTCACAACAAAAGAGAATCAGAAAACAAATCCTGTAAAAATGACAAGAACAGCGACATTAACCGATTCCCCCTCTTTCCCCTTAAAACGTTCCATATGATTTTCAGGGGAGAAAGGAACATTTCCTTGGCAGCTGGAGTTATTCTTGCTACTGGTTATTTATCTGTCGGGATCAGCGCTGTGCTGAGCTCTTGCAACAAAACCTCCACGGATATAAATTCTCATTTATCGGTTGAGGTTGGGGATGGGATCCCAGTGCAGGGGACAGTGCTGATGGCTGGGGGTCCTGGATGTAGCATCTTGGGGTGAAGCGAGGTATGAGATGATGTGGTCCCCTCCATCCCCGTCTCCCCTCCCTCGGTCCCCAGCTGGGGATGCTCCTGGCCCCTCTCTGCCCCCCTTGCCCAGCCTGAGCCATCCATCTTGTGCTGTGTAAGAGCCCTGTTGCAATTAAATAGGCTGAAGTGCTCCTGAACTCTTTAACCTTTGCCCTGGGATTGCTCCTTTTGCCCCGGGGCTGTGGATCAGCTCCATTGCACTCTCCAAACAGA
Organism: Patagioenas fasciata; assembly: GCF_037038585.1. NCBI lineage: Eukaryota > Metazoa > Chordata > Aves > Columbiformes > Columbidae > Patagioenas > Patagioenas fasciata. The sequence continues at coordinate 8,738,407 of NC_092539.1, forward strand.
GCTCGCTACTTAGCTGACATTTCTTTCTCCTGCTGGATCCTATTAGCACCCTGAGGTTGAAAATGCTACTTTGGAGTGTTGTAAGGAATGTGATTTATACTGGAAAGTAGCGGCAATCTATCTTTCCCTATACACACACTACACATGAGGCTGGAGAGCTAAATCCACATCGCCTGAACAAACAGCGACTGGGATAATTGGTGAGGAGGCTTCAGACAGCGACTCGGTGGGACGGCACAAGCAGGGCCAGGGATGCTGAGCTCAGAGCCGCGGAGAAACCCCGCTCCCAACTGGGATCCCATATCTGCACCAGTGCAAACTGGTGCTGGGTGCTGCTGGTTTCCAGGCAATGCTGGAGACCCGATTGGGGAGCTGCCTGGGCTCTTTGCAAGGGCTCTGGTTGTGGGGTCCATTGCGTCCTCCTTCACACTTTTCATTCCCTGTTGGGCTTGTGCCAAGGGAAGAGCTGAGCAGAATTTGCACTGGTTTGCCTGCATGTGAGTACGCATCATAGATAAGACACTATGCATGGGAGGCAGATGAAAATAAGAATTGAATGGTGCCTGAAGGAGGGCTGATTAGCTTTTATCAGATATGACACACTAACCACCAAAGCTCCTTGCTGGAATACTGGGTTAAAATCTCGGCGGTGTCAAACTTCATGCGCCTAAGCAAAGAGACACTTTCCATAGTGTTTGTGTGAATCTTCTGGATAACCCCCGGAGACTGAAACCGTCTCAGCTTCGTGTGGGCATTAAAGGTCCCACCCACGTGTTTAAAAAAAGCCCCAAACCCAAAAACGCACAAGCTGACATTTAGTCTGAAACGTCTTGTTCCTGCCGTGCTGCGTGGCATCCGCTGGCTGCGGTTCGGGGGCTGTGGGCATCCCTGGGGCATTCGCACCAACAGCCCCGCGGGAAGCCAAGGGCTTATTTTGCACGTGCAGAAGTGTGCGCACAAACACGCACACAGGCGTGAGCACGGAGCTTTCTGGGAGAAAAATCAACTAGAAAAAAACCCACCCAACCCTAAGAAGCCTCTATGTCAAAAGCCCTTTTATAAAAGCCTCAGTAGCTGAAGAATTGCCATTGTTTCAGTCTCCAGTGAGTGCTAGTCTTAAAATATTTCCAGCTCGGAGCAGGCTTTGACATTCTGCCCAGACCCAGGAGAGGGAACAAACACGAGTTCAGAAATGTTTCTACAAGGCACAGATCCTTCTTCTTTTTGGAGAACAGCGTTCAGCATCTCACGTCCTGTGGCCACATCCCCTTAAAGCAGGGGAAACCCTCCAAAACACCCCCAAAAGCAGGGGGGTGTGGGCTGCTCAGGGGGTCCCGGTGAAGCAGGGGGAGCTGGCCTGGCTTTCAGGCTGAGGTGCTGGGCTTTGCTCTTCATGCTGGTTACTCAGCTTTTCCCTCGTGAACAGCAGAACCATTTTTCCCCCTCCCAGAACTCGGTTGCTCCGGGCTGCTCTGGCTGGAAGGCTGGCGGGTGTGCAGAACTAACCCCACCTCGCTGGATGGTCCAAAAGCACAGGCTGCTCAGAGCCTGGCAATCGCAGGAGGCAACAAGTGTGCCGTGTATTAACACCCTTTAGCCTTCTCTTGGTGTTCACCAGCCATCCTGGGTGTGACAGAGGGCAGATTTGGGAGGAGAAAGCTCTCAATGCTTTACTCCATCGCTGCAGGAAGGGTAGGCGAGGGATGGAGCGCAGCACACGCACCAAGGTCACCTGCACCTTCCTGCAAACAACTTTTTTTGGAAGAAAGGTGCAGAAAACCATTAGAGGTTGTAGGAAAGTAGGAACGAGACGGCTGCCCGGGAGTCTGTGTGCAGTGCTGATGCCCAGGGCTGCCTTGACATCGCTCCAGAGCGGCAGTAAACGTGCGCTTATCACGGCAGCGAGCACTCATCACGATGGATAAAGGGCACTGTTTACCGAGGAACAATGCGGGGTTAAAATTTACTAAGTCCTTGTGCAACTCTTTATAGAGAGGCAGTGAGGACAAATAAACATCTCTTAAAATACAGGCAGTGCTCGGGCTCACTGCTTAATTCATTCTGCGGAAATGCATGTTGTTCAGAGCCATTCATTGCAGGAGCTTGAAGCAGCAGGGGTTTGATCCACTCCAAATTTAAGGCAAAATAATATGATCCTTGTTCATCTCTTGTTTGTTCCTAGGAGAGAACACAAGGTCAAATCTCCAGCTAGTGCAAAGTTTGCTCTAAACTACTGAATTTTTTATTTGACAAAGTTTCTCTCTGCTTGCCCTCTCTCCGTGCACCCTCCCTCCCTCCAGCTCGCAAGCCCAGGAGGAGCCCAAATTCCCAGAGGATTTGGGTTTTCTCTTTGAGTGATAAAGGCTTCAGGGGCGGTGGTGGAGAATGAAATCTGGGTGGCCAAAAGCAGAGGCTCCCAAGGTTGAAAGTTAGGATGTCTCTTATCTGCTCCCCTCCCATGGAGAGACAAACAGGGGAGCAACCAGACCTGGGACATCCAGCTCCATCCTTCTTGTTGCCGCCCAGCCTGTTCCAGGGATGCTCCAGTGGGTCCCAGCAGAGCAATCCCCTTTCTCTGAGAGCTGGTTAAGCCTCAACCACTTCACGAAGCTGAGAGGGAGCAGTGCCAGCTGTATTGACAGAAAACCATGAACTGGGTCACATTGCCTGCTCCCCTCTCAGCGCAGAGCTCTCCTCTTGCACAGAGAAACAGGGAGCACATTGCTCAGGGGGATGCACAGGGTGCAGCATCCGCACTGGTCCAGGAGCTGCAAACATAATGGCTTTGCTTAAATGAGCCCAAAGCCTCAAAGAAATGCTCTTCTTCTCTAGGACGAAAGCCGAGGCTGCCATCTGCCAAGGGCTGGGCATTAAGGGGGTTGGATGGAGGGAGAGTTTGGGATCCTTGTTCATTTTAATAACCTCATGGCAGTGCTCGAGCCAATGATGTGCCTGACCTACATACAGCCCCGAGCTCTCTGAACACAATTGATCCATTGGCAAGAGAGCAAATGTGGTAGCAGGGGGAGGACCTGCAGCACTGTACCCAACCAGGGTGCTGGTGGCACTGTGGCCATGTCGTGGTGTCCGACTGCTGGGATGAAGCCGTGTGGCAGCAACTTGTCCTCCATGCTGGGCACCATCTCCACCCCACAGCCCCAGCATCCCTGCCCCGTACCCTCCATGCACAGAACAACCTGGACCCATGGACATGTATTTTGAGATGTTCTCCTACAACAGACATTCCTTTGTGTAATTGGCTTCTGGTAGGGAGAGGTGTTGGCTTGTGTGTGCCCCTGGGATGCCTCTGAGTAATGCACGCAAGGTTTTGGCTGCTCTTAAGTCAAAAGGTTTGCTCTTTGGCTCAGAAGCTAGATTCACATCTCCTCCTGGAGCCTGCTAATGGATCATCAGTGGATTCAAGTGTCCTTCCTCCCTGGTCGTCTGGTTTATCCAGCCTGGAAACACACCCTGAAACCTTTTCCTTCCACTCTGTTGTTTTAGCATCTGACACCCCAGGGCCACTCTCGCTGACCCCACAGGCTCTGCTGCAAAGGATGGATATTTCTGTCACAGTTTGCTCTTTTCTGTCCTTCAGCAGAACATGTTGGTGGCAAAGGGCAGACACTATGGTGATTTTTTACTCCCCCAAGCCCCCAATGTTTCACAAATTAAGAGTTAGGGGGAACAAAAATCATACCATCTGGTGACACAGTGAGCCTAATCCTGGAGTTTGCCTCTCCCCAGGCATGTGGACACAAATTTACTTGCCTGACTGCCGGTGGCATTAGCCAGTGAGTGCTGATGAGGGGGAGGATGGATGAAGACTCAGAGAGACCACAGTGTGGGCAGCGCTGAGGAGGAGGAGGAGGATGGAGAAGAGGATGTGTCCTCACACTGCGTAACTCTTTTGGGACAAAAGTCAGGTCTTCTGAGTGTCAGTGTCATGTTCCTCCCCTTGGGTAAGATCTCTATTAGACCTGCTTTAGTGCTACCTACACGGAGCAGCAGACTTCCTCCCTGACAGTAATTACAGAGCTCATTAAACACAGAAAACTGAACCCTGGTGCGGAATAAGGAAAAATAAGGCGAGTTAAAAGGTGGGCAGAGTCTGGCGTTGCCTCTTCCCGGTGGCGTCACTTTGCTCCCGAGGAAGCTCCGTGCCAAGTTTCAGTTTTACACGGCAGAAATGAATCACAGCAAATTGCTGACGGAGCCTCCGCCGCCGTCAAACACCAACTGGTTCCGTATAAAGGGAAAGTGCTGCTGGCCCCCGCTCCCGCCATCTGAGCACAAGGCTGCTAATTAGTAAATAAGGGATAATCCAATCAATTAAATGCTCAGCTTGGAGGCTGGAGAGGAGGGCACAGCTCTGCTGGTGAGGTGGGCAGGATGGGGTGGTTATGCAGGGTCGGTGTGGGGCTTGGGGTGTGCGGGGGGTTATGGGGGTCTCTGCCACAGGGTTCTCTTTGTAACCCAGGCAAGTGATGCCTCTCACTGGACAGTTCTCCCTCTCTGGTGAGTGTGCGGTGAATGGGGATGCAGTGAATTTGACGGGTGGGATGGATTCTCAGTGTGTCCCCCGAGGTGTGCTGGTCCCCTCCAGCGGGCAGGCGCGATGCTGGGGGGGTCACCGTGAGGCAGGGAGGTTTTTATGTCCTGAGTGCATGGGCAGGCTCTGTTCCTCCTCTGGAGCCCAGCCAGGCTGTGTCCTGTCCTCACTCCCGAAGTGACCCTGGTGTCACCACAGTGGGTAAATAGTGGCCACCCACACCCGTGGCGTCTGGCACCTCGTTGGTGAGCGAGGTGAAGGCGAGCTGCAGGAATCACTGAGTATTCCAAGGCTTGCAAATTCAACCTCAGGAGAACAGCAAAAGGAAATTAAACACTCACTCTGTGATGGCAAGTAGGGCTCTCCTGGGGTGGCTCGGTTGAGGAGCCCAGGACAGGGGGACATGGCCATGGGTCCCCGTGACAGCCCCCCCAAGCAGCCCTGTCCTGTCAAATCTCTCGTACACCAGCTTTTATCATCATCCCTTGCTGCTTTGCCACTACTGAAGCATGTTCCACCAACACCAATTTCAATTAAATGTTTTCAAAAAGTCATTAAGGAGAATTCCCCATGAAATTATTTTGATTTCCCTCCTCCCCTCCACACCTCCCCGCCCCTCCATCCACTTCCAAACTAATGAGATTAATTGGAAACTACAAACATCTTCCAAGGGCCCAAGGCAAATGTGATGTCAAACAAACGTAACTTCCCCAGCTGTGCAGGATCTCATCGACCCTCCTCCCGCTCCCCAGCTCAGAGCATCTCTCCCAACAAGGGGCTGCATTTTGCAGTCTCAGAAGGTGCTCAGGTTTTAAAACCTTTGATTTTTTTTTTTTCCCCTCCTTTGAGGAAGGAAAAAGGAAGTTCCTGAGGAATAAGAGCTGTCAGACGCAATAATGTGAAATCTTACTTTCGGCTTGCAGGCGCAGGGGGGTCCCTCTGGCGTGCGGCGTTAACCGGGGGAGTTGAAACAGTCAAGTGGGGCAGAATATTAGAAAAGTTATCCTGCTTTCAGCCCTGCAGGTAGGAAAAGACAAATAAAACCCCCCAAACCCAATAACCTGCAAACCAAACCCAACAATAGCTCTATTCACCTCCCAGGCTTTTATCCCCTTCCAGGGTTTGATTCCTCCCATCCAGGCGCTGGGTTGATCAATAGAAAAAATCTCCACCTCACACCTCTCCTGGCCCGCACGGGCTCCTCCAGGACTGATTAAATTCAACAGCCGGTTGTGGGGCCGCATGTCTCGGAACACAGCGCACTTTTTCAGGCTACCTTGCTACCATCCGCTCAGGATAAATAGAGAGGGAGGAATATGGGAGGTTTGTTACTCTGTGGAGCAACCGCTCTGTGTCAAGTAGAGGGAAGGAAAACCTCATATAGAGCCCCAGACCCTGATGAATTTAATAGGAACATACATTTATACATATATATATATACATGGGGAGTAGTGAGGAAGATTGCGTCAATAGTTTCAGAATTGGAGGAAACAAATTTTTTTGCATGGAACACCCCCCGAAGCCCAATGTGTGCAAGCACAGATGATGCCAGGGATAATTAAGCTGCAGAACAGACTCTCTTCTTTGCTGTGATGACTTTAGTGTCACTTAGCGCTCAGATGTGCTGCCAGTCCCACTCCTCATAGGGGTGTGGATGGATTTTGGTGGGGAAGATGTTGTGAGATGCCCAAGGAGGGCCTGGCAAGCATCACCCCCCCTTGTAAGATCCTAGGGTACTTAGGGCTGTGGGGTGCATGGGGAGCAAGGAGCATCGTGGTGGCACAGGCAGGGGACAGGGCAATGTGAGGTCACCTGTCCTGCTGCCCATGCAACACCCAGGCCAAAAAACACCGCAGCAGATCCAGTCCCTGGCACCTTCTGACAAGTTAGAAACCTCCAGTTTATTAAAGATACATTCCTACGCTAGTAAAAGACGCGTTGTCTGGTGGCGGAGAGGCTGCAGGATGTTATGGTTGGAATGTTCCTCGGCCCTTGTGTAATTAAGAGCCCCACCAGCTGTGGATCTGTGACAAGCTATTCCCCCCCCTCCAGACAGAGAGACTTGATGTTTGCTGTGATCTCCGTGATGTCACCAGCTCCCCTTTGATGTGTGCAACCGAGGAACTGCTGGGCTCATGACTCCGGGGGGATATTTGTCTGAGTATTGCTCATTAGATGACCCAGTAGGATGGAGGCAAGATTAATTACAGGAGGGAAGACACCGATCCCTGCCTCTATATTCATTAGCACATTAGGGCTCGGTGGCCGTTGCGGTGAGCCAAATGCAAAAGTAATAATAGGACGAAGTCCCTTCCCTGAAGATTTCAACAATGGGACAAAAGGATGAATTGTTTTCCCCATTTCGTGTGAGGAGGATGGAGAAGCAGAACAATTAAAAGCCTGTCTTAACGGAGGATGTCGCACAAGGGATGCGCAGTGGAGCCAGACGCAGAGCAGATCCCTCCTGATCCCTCTTCGTGTTTTCACGTTTGTATAACATGATGAAACCACAAATCTGCAGTGGTTTCCTTGTGCAAGTCCTCCTCTTGGGCTGGCTGGTGGCAAGTAACGCTGCAGGGGTGGCCAGCAACGATGGACCAGCCCTTGGGCTTTGTGGGACAGGAATGAAACCAGGTCTGAGTAAACGGGCTCAGGAACTCATCCCTCCCTGCGCTGAGGCTTCTAAATCCACAGCATACAAACAAACCTTCTAAAATAGCTGGAAAACACTTTGTTCCTATTCTCTTTCCGACACCCTCGTTCCCATCACGATGTTACGTGCTGGAGACAAAAGGTTCTCCTGTGGCACAGCTCTCAGGCTCCCCGGGGACTCCTGGCCCTTCTTTAGTCACCAGGATCTTCCAGGGACAGAGGAAGCTGGAGGCAAAACCCCGCTGCCCGTTATAATAACATAAAGGAACATATTTTATGCAGGCCCTCAGATGTGTCGTCTTCGGGCTGCGGGGAGGACAGCTGGAGCCCATCCCTCCGCTCAGCCTTGGTGAACTGTTCTGCTGGTGGCTTCTGAGTTGTTATTCTGGGCTGGATGAAAAACAGCTCCGTGACAGCGGAGAGGGCACAGCACAGGTTGAAGGAACAGTATGTCCCCTCTGCTCACACCCTGGCCGCTTGCTGGGGCAAATACCGGCCCCGAGCCCCCGAGGGAACATTTTTGCAGGTATTTACCCTGCGAGCAGCCCAGAACTGGATTAAGATCAGGTGAGCGCTGAGACGATGTGGAAATGCCTGTCAGGCCTACAAACCTGCAGGGCGAATTAAGCAATCATGTTCCCAGGACATACATAAAAATAAGTAAAAAACACTATTAATCCATAGCAACAAAAGGAGATAGCATGGCAACAGCAGCAACTGCTGCAAAACAAAACAGTAATGAGAGGAGAGGAGAGGAGGGGAGAGAGAAAATAAAGCTCTGCTGCTTCCATTGGGGGTTTTTAAGGTAAAGTGGGATGTTGCATCCCAGGTCGGTGGGTCCTGGTCCTGCGTCCACCCGTGCATGGCTCCTAAACCTGTGCTTGGGCTGAGAAGGGTCCCAGCTCCTGATCATCCCCAGCAGAGCAGGGCTGGTAGCTGAGGTTGCTGAGCGCATTGTGTTTTTTTCCACCCTCTAATTGCTATTGATAAAATTAAAGCAAAAAGTGTCCAGCACAAGAGGAACAGTCCTCAATAGCAGCTCACAATCACAAGCATGAGCTGCTCAAAGCCATGAGCGCTGCAGGGAAAAAAGAGCCTTTTACCCCTTAGGACTGACGTGCCATGGACGTGCTGGATTATATTGAGCCCACCCTCCAAAGCGATGCTTTCAGCCCCAAACTGGGATAAACTCAGCATCAAAACCAGGGCTTAAACCCTGTTTTGAACCCAGGTAATGCTCTGCTGTGGATGTGTAGGGAGAGTGTGATGGAAATAAGCCCTAATGAGTGTTAATTTGAAGTGGCAAGTTTGTGAGTCAGGGCGGGGGCTCAGGGGGATTTGGGCAGGGGCGCAGTTTGGGGATGAGAATCATTGCTGCTTCTGCTGCCTGCTAAAAGGGGTTATTTATGCTTTTGGCATGGCAGACCAGGCCAGGAGCACCGCAGCGATGTTCCGGGGGCTTGGGATTTGGAAGGAGAAGAGGAGCTGCATGGAGCACAGAGAGGGGATCACATAAAGCTGAGTTACAGGCAATTTGGCTTTATCAGCGTCCCCGTTCAATGGGTTGTTGTGAAAAGGAGGAGGTTTTCCACGCTGTGAGAGCCAAAGCAAATACGGTGAAACTTAATTAAATGCTTGCCTGCTAAAATAATAATTTTCTTATGAATTGAGGAAGCAAAGCACAATGAAAGATGGATCTGATAAAGGAACAATGATTCTCCAGTGTTCCCGGCACAGGTAAAGAGCACAATAAAGCAGTTTTTTTGGTGGGGAAGGTTCTCCGCTTTTCCCCTCATCCAGGTCCATGTGTAGGGTGCCCTCATGTGCTGCCTGGCTCCATCACAGAACGTGAACGTACAATCCAGTGCTGCCCTACACAGCCAGCTCAAGGAACGAGTTACCAGCAGCGGGTGGAAATACTAATGCTTGTGTGGAGGAAAGAGAAGGAAGAGAGGGGGGGAAGTCTGGAATAACTGCAATTTTAATTCTGCTTTTGCTTGCCAGGGCTGGGGAGACAGGAGGCACCTCATCTCGTGGGCTTGGGGCCACTTCTGCACTCCAAGAACTTGTTCGGAGGGGCTCCGGACAGAGGAAAAAAGTCAGCTGGAAGAAAGCCCTTCCAAAGAAGAAATGAATGGTAATATCATCATCATCATCACACAAAGAACCCAGGAGAATCCTTCCAAGAGGTAAAGATGGGAAAAACAATAAAAAGAAAAGAAAAAAGAGGTCTTGAACTGTGCACCTGCAGGGCTGGCTGCCTGTGAGCATATGGAACACGCCTTGCACACATATATGGAACATGCCTTGCACACACGTGTGCAGAACACACCTTGCACACGTACATGGAACACGCCTTGCACACACATGTGCACTCCCACAACACAGTTGGAGCGCTCGTTCCCAGCTCTGCAAAAGTTCGCAGACTTAGAGGCCAGGCAGAGATTTCTCTTGAAAGCTCCTCTCTGAATGTTGTTCCTATTTAGAAAGAAAAAACAGGCTGGACTTGAGCATGTTCAGCACCCCAGAGCGAGATGATTTCCAGCTCTCCCTGGGCTGCGATGGGCATCAGGGCACCGATGTAATGTAACAAAATAGGGAGAATAAGAAGCAATTTGGAGCTTTACTCTTCTTTTGGTTGCTGGCTTCAACTCAGCACAGCCGGCTCCAGCCAGGGCATTCGGCTTCTTGAGTCTGACTCAAGGCTTGTGGGCTCAATACTTTTACATTGAGGCCTCAAACCATTGGGGAGGGTTTAGGCCAAAACCCTGTTTTTCCATTATTTTAATAAACGTGATCACTTTTCAAAAGGTTAGTTTTCTAGCCTCCTCCAAATGCAGATATCCTTTTCTCTCACCCCAGAAACCAAAAGACTGGATTTGGACTCTGCGTTATTTGGCATTTACTCCTTTAGATATGTTGAACATTACTTCATGGCTGGAATTGCAGAAATCAACCCACTAATAAAATAGAAACTAATAACTTTTACCGTCTTTGTCTTTCTATGGGAGTCAGGACCGGCTTAGTCTGTACAATAATTATACTGTATGCACGGCAAAAGAAGTTTTCGACTCCTGCCATTCCCAGCCCTTCCCCACCAAAGGAAATAAAAAAGTTGGCAATAAATTTAAACCAGTTTTATTTACCTTGAACTACTCAGCCAAGAATGCACATTATTTAGGGACTGGAATAAAAAGCCATTCACTCTGGTTCAATTGGCCATTTAGTTCAATTTGTGTGTGTTACTGCAGGTAATTACTATGGTAATAATGTACTGTAATCTGCGCTGATTTGGAACTTGTCCTGTTTCTATATTAATAATAAGTGCCATATATGTACTAATTACCAGTTTGTTACCATGGTTATTTGCGTAGATGCCATGTTAATGATACCCTGGAAACATAAAGCAATCACATTTTTGAATTAAATCTTTGTGGTCTCTTTAGTGCTAAAAGCCCAATTCACATAAAATAATGATGAAGAAAATGAGATCATCGTCGCTGACTTGCCAGCAAGCTGATTAGCTGCGCTGCATAAATATACGGTTTTACCATACTGAAAAATTAGAGCCTCCAAAACATTTTCCACGGTTGCTAAGTAACTTCCCAAAGATTACATCACTTACAGGAATACGCAGTGCCAAATCTGTCATGCACACGTATTTATAGAGCACACAGTGTGGGGAACGTGTGCTCGGCGGAGAGGGCTCCGGTGCTGCCATAGGTGTTCGCTGCCGGCTCCCTGCCAGAGGAGAGGGAGAAATAAACAGCATCCCTCCTGCTTTCCCAACAAAATCACACACACCCCCCTTACTGCTTGGAAGGAGCCAAGAGGCAACCCAGAGACATCTATTTTTTAAGATTATTTAAAGCCAGAAGGGACTTCTGCTATCCCTCCCCTACAATAATTTCACGCTGCAAGTCCTGCGCTGGCTTGTGTCTCTTCTCCCCTTTAAATTGAAGCGAGCAGCGCATTTTTGGGGATGATTTGTTGGAAGTGCATACTGGAAGGGACGGGGCTGGCTACTGCTGCCTCCCAGCCCAGGGCAGACGTGTCGAGGTTTTGCTGTGGGACGATGAGCAGCGTTCGTCCCTGCAAAACTTCTCCCTGCAGTCTGGCATCCAGCTCCTTTTGCAAACAACCTGCTATTCCCACACAGCAGCTATAATACCTTACAGGCCATACTGGATCTACATTACAATTAAAAATAGTTTATTGGCAACAAAAACATCCCATTTTCCCTGATCACACAGTAAACAATGGGTCCTTCCTTACCCTAAAATGGCAATTCTTTAACCAGATGACACCGGCTCTGGGGAAAACTGGAACGGTGAAGCTACGTGTTCCTGCAGACAGCAATGAATAAAGCAAGGAAACCTAGAGGTGCCAACCCTATAGGAAAGTCTGATCCCTGCTGCTGTGGGTGAAGCCTCATGGATCTGGAGTCCTTGCAGGTCCATAGAGAGCAGCAAGACCCAGAGGCTGGAGGAGGCTGGAGGTTTGGGCACCCCAGGTCGGCTGAAAGGTGGAGCTGGGGCTCTGCTCTTTCACTGCCTGGGTTTGGCCAGGAGATGAACAAGGAGGTGAGAAAGAGCATCGTGGTGAGTCTGGACTGCAAGTACTTGGGATGACCAACAACCACCGCAATACTGGCCAAAAGCCCCCAGAAAGTCACGACATCAGCTTGCCAAGCGACACTGCCTGACCCTTGGCACGTCACGGAGGGGCTGGCTGACACTGGGAGATGCTCCCAGCTTCCACCCGGTGAGATGCTGTTGGACCACGGCTGCGGTGGGACCAGTTTCTCTCCGTTATCCTCCCTCCACTTTGGTCCGAGGCCACCGCAACATTTCCTTCCCCGCTCCTACAACACTCGGTCACCCGCAGCGGGTGCCGTGTCATTTGAAAAGCTACTTTAGTGCTCTTTATTATCTGGTCATTATTTTTCCACTGAAGCCTGAGATGAGCAAAACATAAATCAAACCAGAACAGGAGCTACTTGGAGCAGGTAAAGGATGGAAAAGATTTCAATCACTGAATCTGGGTGAGAAAAGCCAAAAGAGGGGGAGGGAGGGAGGAAAGGGGGGTAAGAAACAAAGAAGGGGAAAGAAACACCACTTGTTGTTTGTGGGATGAAGACAAATGTTTCCAAAGCCACATTTTCCATGTGAGTCCCAGTAAAAGCTCTTGGTTTGATTATTAATCACAGGGTGGCCTCCATCCATCACTCCATCCCTCTGTGCCTCCCGAGCTGTTTGATGTGCTACCCTCCGCTCTCCCATCCCGCATCCCTCCTATGGGCAACTCTGACAGGGAAAAGCCTGGGAATTTATTCCAATAAAGAAAAAGCAATCAAATAAATAGAGGAAGAAATAAGTAAGACTATCAGGAAGGCTTCTGCTGCTCCGGTTGGGTCCCTGCCTCTCGAGGCTTCTGGAGAGCTGCTGACACGGGGAGCGTCTTCTGAAATGGATGGACTTTGCCTCTTGCCTCATACATCTGTTTAATGACCTCTCCTTGCAGGCACTTGACATGTGATTTATGTGATATAAATTTTACCTCTTTGCTTCGGTGTTGCAATCGCTACATTCTGCAAGGTGAGAGCACCTCGGTCCCCGAGGACGCCGTGCTGGCTCCCTCGCCTTTCTGCTTGCCAAACTTTCTTCCTCTGGCCCTTCCTTAAGAAAAACAGCGAAACAACAAAAAGCAACAGCCAGAAAAACAACAGACCTTTAAAAATGTGTTTTTTCCTCTTTAAAAAGAAAACTTGCTGCTGACACAGCCTTCGCAGCGTTCAAGGCTGACGGTGCTTTTCAGAAAAAGAAAACAGCAGCATCCCAGCACATTTCCTGCGAATAATAATAATAAATACATATATAAATAAATAAGTCCTTAATTCTTTTACTGGCATCTCTAGCCTCAAATTCATAAATTCATCAGGACTTTCCCAGGATGTCAGTTTTGGCAAATGAGCCCTGAGCTGCTTCATGCTAATGGAGCGGTGGGCTGCCTGACCTCAGGAAATAGAGAGGCCAAACATGAAAAAACAGAGCCGGGTTCAAGGCTGGGGCTGTGAACCCCAGATTTGAGGGTGAGGTCGGGAAAGGGTCAGGGAAGCATTGTGTGCGCGCGAGGGAGAAATGCTGGTTTCTATTTAAAACCTTTTCATGCCGCTGCCAGAGACCTCTGGCCATTGTGTGCGGGAGCAGCCCGGCTATTGAGAAACGCGCCTTGAAGACCCTGACTGCAGGAATGGGGAAAGATTGGAAACAGCCACACTTACGTGTTACCAGCCAAACCCTCCCCTACCTTGGGAAGAAAGAGATGGGGAGATCTGCCTGGCTCTTTTCAGCGGCTAACACAGATGGATTTGCTTTGGCATTTAAGGGTGATGGATGAGCCAGGTGCTATTCATTAGAAATGATTTGTTGGGGCCGGCGTAGCTCGCCTGCCCATTAGGACGCATTTACTTCGCAGGTTAGTAATGATGGGCGCGCTTAATAGTTTCTAAGTATCAGAGGGCATTAAAAAAGCCCTGGAAGAGAAAGCTATCAATATTTACAGCTTCAATTTGTTGGGGGAGGAAACCAGTGTGTGTGTGTCTGTAAGGGGCGTCCGCCCTGGTCCCTGCTCCCTGGTGGTGGATGTTGGCACTGGGGAGGCTGGAGAGGAGCAACGGGGGTTGGAATCTGGTTGTGCTTTGTCCTTAGCTCATCCCAGTAACGTGGAAGCAGCAGCTTGTTCGGCTCCGGAGGGGGGAAACTGAGGCCCATCACCAAATTCGGGTGCACACCGAGGGCAGAGCCAGTGGCAGAGCGCGGCAGCCCCGGGGGTGGCAGTTCTATGGGGGTCACCTCTCCCAGAGCATCATGGACCACGATCAGAGGAGGCAGAAGGTCATTCACTGAGGGATGATTATGGCTATTATATCCCGATTCCCTTCCCCTGCCCTCCCCCCCGGCCTGAGCTTCGCTGGGAGCGATATCCCGTTAACAGCCCTCTGCCAATGGGCGGCCATTTACTTAAGTCCCAATTTTTCATTAAAATAGCACATATGGCTATCAAGCATCGCAAGGTCACAGGGCTGCATTGTCTCAGCTTAATATGATGCCATTAAGGCTGGACTATAATGTCCCAGATACAGCAAGTTCGGCAGCACAAGATCAAGCATTGGGCAAGACTGCAATTTCCTCCTGTCCTCCTGCTATGATCTTATCAAAGCCTGACTGATCTCTACATACAAAATCGTGCTGGAGAGCATTAAATATCGTGAAAGGCTTCGCTTCCAGCGGCCGGCGGGGAGGTTGGGTTCACAGCCCATCTCCCTTTGTGTGGCTGCCTCCCGGCTCCAGCGACGACTGGGGCAGCATCGGCTGGGGTGGTTCTGTCAGCTGGGCTGAGGAATGAGTGCGAGCTCGTCTTTTATCTTTGCTATGGTTTTTTTTGAAGCCTGACCTCCATTCAAGCTTGTGTGGTTTTGAGTCTAATTTTTCGCCTAGCTCAACATCTTATTACCAGGTCTCCATTGCCCTCATGGCCACCACACTGGCCTGGGACCCTCGGAGAGGTGACCGTCACTGCTCTCTGCAGCCCTCAGCAAGCCTTTTAGTTCTCCCTCAACTAAACTAGACAAGAATAATTCTTTTCTTCTATCCTTAATCTTCCAATCTGAGCTACAAGTGCCTGCATGCAGTCCCTTTATCACCACGTACTCGTGCGGTTCCTAGCACAGCAGGTCCCTGCTCTCGGGACTTGATGAAATGCAGGAACGCTAACTAACAATTACAGAACAGAGGCAGAGGTAGGGAAAGGTAGACTGGAAACTGTCTGGTGGCTTTATTAAGTCGTGCAAAAATACTCGGCTTATTGACTCATTGGCATTGATGTAATGCGTTGTACGCGTGCCCAGATGAGAGGTTGTCATCGTAAGAAGAAAGTGGATAAATAAAGCCAAGTCTGTGTGCACACCAGCCCTGCCAAGGAAGAAACTTCTCTCACAATATCTCCACAAGCAGAGTTTGCAGAACACACACAAACGTGTTATTTTATCTCAGTAGCATGGAGATACACCAATGGGAAGGGGTTTGCTTGCAAACCAGATTAACCAAACGGCCAAAAAAAAGAAAAATAGCTGCAAAAGCCAAGCTCCTCTGCCATGATTTCCCATTTGAGTCAGAACAGCTTAAAAGATAATTAGTTAATTGAGCAATGGAAGCCATCTCCCTATAGCTATGTGTCAGCTCCTGTTAACCGCCCTGTAACGTTAACTGAGAATACACAGATACTCTCTGGAGATATTGATCATTTATTTACCAGGCGCTGTGCTTCCCCTTCCCTTGGGCGGGCAGGGGTGGCCGCGGTGCCAGCCGCTCCATCACGCCGCGCTGGCCCGCGCAGACAGCCGTCAGCCGCGATTGTTTTCTAGTGAAAATAGATGTTCGGTATTGATCTTTTTTCCTCCAGTGGAGTCCGGGGGCCTTCTCCTTAGTTACTCTAATAAAACACAACTAATTAAATTTGTGCCTTGCTTTTCCAATATTGCATTATCCTAATTACTAATTAAGGGGACCACATGGAAGGGATAGGCATTATTCCCTGCAAAAGATCCCCTAATGGCCTAAATGACATCTCGTGGAAGGAGGAAATCTTTCAGCAAAGGCCAAGACTGAAGCTGGGGAAGAGATCCCTGGGGGCAACTTAACAAGAGGCTCTTTAACTCTTCAGCTGCTGCCCTGGTATGTGCTGAATCACGGACTATCCTGGAGAGCACGGGTGCAAAGCTGCCCTGCACGCGGCAGGGAAGGTGCAGGCTGCTGTGCGAGGGCAAATTGGGGAGGAATTACGAGTATTTGGGACACCTGCGTGTGCCACCATCTGCTTGGCAAAACACATCAGGGGAAAGTGGAGGAACCGACTCTTCAAGACGAGTGGGTCACCCACTCGTGTCCTCCCCACTGAGCAGCCCGAGGGACATGGACATTCCAGAGCTGGGGCTTGTCAGGGAGGAACGAGCCCATTCAAGCCTGTACATGACGTCCTGCTCTTGTCAGGACCTTGCCAAAACGGTTTTGTTATGTTCCAAGTGGCAATTAAATACAGAAAATGACAGAGAAGGCTCTTTTTGGGACCGCTGGCAACAGGGGGAAAGTTTGCTGCTCTGCGCTCCAGCAGCACCCAGTTATTACCAGTAATTTTGGATAATGAAGCACTGGGCGATGAGCTCAGCAAGGGGCACCAGATAAAAGTCAGGTTTAAACCAGACCTCTAGGCTCTCAGCAGCCCTGCTTTGGGCCTTGGTCTGGGTTAAGCTGGCTTCTACACAAGGACCTTTGACTAAAAGTCCCAGATTTCCTTTATTATACCCAGGGGTGCAGGAGCCTGTGCCGGGCTGTGCCGACCCCCTCCCCACTGGAGAGCCCCTTGCTGGAGTTCACTAACATTTTCATTTCATTTTCTGTGTGAATCGCTGCTCACGCTCTGGCTGTTCTGGCTTCATAAGTCACTGGTTCATTTCTCATACAGCTCTTTTCAAAACATATTTTTCCCCTTAAATATGTGGCCTGAAAGTGTGAACTGAGATTTATGCTGAAAAGAATTTGGAAAGAATAGCAAATAGGTATTTGTTGGAGGAAAGAAAAAATACCTTGGGCATTATAGAGAACCCTCCAGCACTGGGACTCACAAAGAACATGTTCTGCCTAAGATCTAGGGATCTACCAGGGCCAGCTTTACCGCCCAGTGCACCAGTGCCATCCAACCTTTGGGATGAGCCTTTCAGCTGTAGATCTCTACTTGGGAGGAGAAGAGTCACCAGCATTTGACACTGCGGGAAACTGAGGCACTGCAGCACCTTGTATGAAGATGGGGACTGTTAGAGGTCAAACACCTTCTGGATCCTCCTCCTTTCCCTTTTTATGATGATTTGCATATTGCTTTATGTAGCACTGTTACAGAAAAAAATTTGGCCAAGGTATCATATCATTAATTGAAATGTAAAAATACTCCAGACTATATTGATGTCTACGATTTAGCATCTTCTTGAGTTCTATTCTGCTCACAGGTTGATCATGGGTCTGTTTTGGATTATTTTGTCTCTCCCTTCCTTGAAGTGATTGAAATCTTAATAACCAAGGATAATATCGACGCCAAAGTTTTAAGCAATAAACATATAAACAGAACGAAGAGAAGCAGAATGCTCGTGTCTCTCAACAGTGAAAATTGTTCCATTTTATTTTGCTGTAGCAGATGTTGAGTTTCCAATAATAAGATAAAATAAAAAATCTAAGGGAGACATTTAGCAAAGTATAGCTTTACACTCCAGAGTTATCACTCCAATTTCAACTGGGACCATAAAGTTTTATGAGCTATTAAATTGTCCTAAACCTCCTTTAACACACTAGCACTAATGTTGGAGATTAACCATTTAGAAAAAGGAGGTTACCTTAGCAGAGATCGGGCCATTTTCCTGTACTTTTATTCAGTCAATAACACTTTCCTATGTCGGAGCCATTAGCTGGAGTGTGCGGCTGGTAATTAGCCTGCATGCCCTGCAGGTAATGCAGCCGCAGTAGCTGCAATCCCTCCCACGGCGAGAGGAGCATCAGCCGCACCAGGAGATGCTCAGGAGAGCGGAGCTCTGGGCTCGGGCACTGCAGAGCAGAGGGAAATTCTCCCCTTCTTGTCTGTCTGCAGTTTGGCTTCCCCCCCAGTTTGGCCTCACCCATTCAACAGGGATGCTTGGGATTTTTTCTTTCTCCATTTCCTTTTCGTTTGGGTGACAAATCCATCTGGATTTGGTCTTTGACTATGTTTTATTACCTGGTGGAAGAGATCCTTGATCTTAGCTTGGATCCTCTGGATGCTAGACTGAAACTGGTCTGTATATGACCCAGGAAAAGGTTAATAACAATTTCGATTTGCACTTGCAGAGCTCTTTTCAGAGGAGGAACTTAAAAACATGCCAGACACATCCATGGAGTGTCACAACACCCTTCAGAAGCCCAGTATTATTTTATTGATTTTTAAACAGGCGCAAACCCAGGAGCAGAGATGGCCTCGATCCGCAAAAAGATCTTCAGCTTGTTAAAGGGGACTTGTGAGACTTGGCCACTTTTAATCTGCCAAATTGCCACCCTGCATCTCCCTGCTGAGATGGTGTGTAACCCTCTGGGCACCAGACTGCCGAAAGTGTCATTGGTTTGACTCACAGGCAGCCCAGCTGCCCGATGATCTCAGCTGGCCACACCTGGAAACATCTGCCCTGAGAGAGCTGAGCGGCACGGGGTTGCCTCATGCTGACAACTTGCAGGGATCTGGCGTTCCTCCTAAAATTTCTATTATGATTCCTCTTCTACCACCAGCTGGGGATGCTCTCCTGCTTGTCTGGCTTGCAGCCCTGCTGGGGCTAGACCGTGGAGGAGCGCCCTGTTTTTAACTAGGTGGTCACATCCCTCTTTTCCCTGGTGTTACCTTGGACTATTTGGGGTCACACGGGGAGCCATCAGCAGCAGAAGTGTGACTTGTCCCCAGAACTTCCTGGTGAACATAGACCTGATGCACAGGGAAGAGCCAGGCTGGACCTCAGCAGAGCAACTGGACCGCACTGGGGAGCGGGCAGCTCCTTCCTGGGAGGAGTTTTGAAAGAAAGGCTAACCCCTGCTCTATTTTTGAAAGAAATGTCGCAGAGGCCTTCTCCTGCATCCTGCACCAGGTGGCTTAGCAGCCCTTGGAGTGGGAAATGTCTCCTCCCAAAAGCCCGATTCCCATTTCCCCTCTGATCAGATCAGTAAAGACTAGTTTTCCCCCTAAACTTTTTAAAAGGCATTTCCTATTTTGAGTCTTCGAGCCGAGGACTTAGAGCAAACACCTCCCAAAACCATGGTGGGATGTCTTCCCTATGTACACAATCTCATAAAGATGTATTAGAAGATGCTTCAAAGCCTCTGGTACCTGTGAGAGGAGCAAACCAGACCTCACCACCAGTTTCCTCCATCATAGCACAGCCCATGTTCCAGGTTTGGCTGCTTTGGAGGTTCTTCTCTTTCTTCTCAGCCATCTGCTGTTAAAATCCTAACTGGGACTTCAAATTCACGTGCAACAAACCAGTGTGCCAGCCTATTCCGGGCAGCAAGGAGGAGGGTTATGTGATTTTGATCCTTCACCAGACTTTGAGGACACAATTCACAAAGTTTGTGTACAGTGCAGCCTTTTCCTTTTTGATTAAAAAGATGCATTCTGCTGTCTGAGAAGCCTCAGACATCGGCAGAAACTGCATTAAGGACAGACATTAAGTACAACAAGCCTCAGGCTTCAGGAAGGCTCTGACTAAGCCTATCTTCACTGGTACAGACATCTTTTATGTCTTGTATCAGAGAAACAAGGTTTAACTGATGCAAGCTTGAAGACTAATAGGACAGTCCATCTAGCATCAGCTGGATATTTAAACTTTCGGAGCCATGTCTTCTTCTTCAACTCGGGTAGGGCTCAGAAGAGGAAATCCCTTGGATGTTGCACACTACACGCAGTGGACATTTTGATTGAGCAAGTTTTAAGGCTGAGTCAGAGAGATTTCCTAACACCTCTTCTCTCCCCACACTCCCCAGATAACCAACATCAGCTCTGAAAGACAGAAAAACCCTGTTTCTCACTCATCCCGACTGGAGACGGCTGGTCTGGAGGCAGATGGGGGTCCAGTGCCCCCTGCCCGAAAGCTGTGAGTTTCCATCTGCAATCTTTAATTATCCTCAACTCTTACTCAGATGAGGGGCACTCTAAAAGTGCTGCATATCCTCACAGAGCTTGAGTTCACGGTTTTCTTCTTCCCAGCCTCCCTCTCTTGAGTTAAAGTAGCCCTGACTGAGCAACCCCATTCCCTACTGGTCCCAGCATCTTCTCAGAAAGCAAAGCCCATCCAGAGCAGGACATGGTCTGATAGAAGAGCCTCAATGTCCCAGCTGCTCTGCTGGGGCTCCTGGCCCCACACAGGTGTGTTGTCCTCACCCCAAAGGGCTCTTGGTCAGAGGGAGTAAAAAACCCAACGCCCCAGGAGGTGTTTTGTTGCTCAGCTTTAGTAGTTAAAGGGATGGAAATAAATGCAAGGCCCTATTCAAACCAGAGACCTGCCAGCATTTCCAAGTCATTCATCTGCCTCTTTCAGTTCCTTTGCTTTCCTTCTAATGTATGTAGATGGGGAATGCAAATACCATCATGAGAAAACTGACCTTTTGGCTGAATGTCACCAAGTTCTGCAGCAGTGGGAGTGTTTGCATTCAGTCGTTAGCTTTAGCCTGTACAATTATTTATATATATCCCCGTAAGACTCGATGGGATGACTCAAAAATGGTTTTGACCTTGCTTGTTCTGGTGGTTTGATGGGCTGCAGTCCTTAGATGTTGTGTTGCTAACACGAATGCCAGCCCTTTGAATTAACAACCCCTAACATGTGCCTGGGTCTACCAGTGTCCTCGAAAAGCCACCATTCAATAGCTGGGAAAATCAGCCCGCAGTCTGAGATTACACCTCTAAGAATGAAGTTGTTGAAACTCCATTGCTAACATGATGTTTAACATTAGAAACCTAAAATATAAGGTATTGAGCTTGAAATTCCTGAGGAACCCTGTTTTCAGAACTTCTAGTTGATGAAGTTGACTTCAAAGGCACCCCAGAGCATCCTGTGCTGGCCATCACCAGCTGGGTATGACCACACAGCATGCTGCTCTGGAGTGATGGCCACTTTTTTCACAGAAATTAAGCCCAAAATGCAGCTTTGGTGTCAATTCCATAAACCTTGGCCACGCTGCCTGCGCCGGCAGGAATCTCATAGGGCTTCCTCAGCCTTCTCCTCCCTAGGAGGGGTTCGAAGGCTGAGTTGGCATCCTCTCAAACTTTCCCCCTGGACGTATTTCATGCTGGTTGAAGAAAGAAAACGTCCTCCACACCGCATTACAGGCAAGCGATCTGCCTGGCTCTGGGCTCCCTCGCTCTGAATACTAACGCTTTGCTTTTGTGCTCGCTCGCCTCTCGCCGAAGCTCTGTTGAATTTCATTCCAGCAGACAGTCTTACATCGTCCGCTCCCTTTGTACAACACCAAAATCTGTCTCTGCCATTCTTGAGTGGGCCGGTTGAGCGTGCTGGGCTGAGCCACGTGCGGCTTATGGCATGAAAACCTGGGAGGGGGACTGGGGTGAGCTGTGGAGGACCAGAGATGGAGCTGGGAGTCCTTTGAGCAGGGATCAGCAGCTCGGCCACCCTGGGTCTCTCCTTCCATCCTGCCAGACTTCAGCCTGGCACCATCATTTTGACATCCAGCACCTCCAAACCCTTTCCTCATCCTTTCCAACCCCTTTTTTACACGCCGCAGCCATCCTGTCGCCTGCATCCCGGTGATGTTGCTCGGAGAAATTAGGGCAACTGCTATACAGGGTTTTTATTGGGATAGCTGAACTCTTCCAGCGTTTTTAGAAAGGGCTTGAAAAGAAGCCAAGTCATTTCTCCTTCTTCTGTTTCTTTTCCTCCACCTCCTCCCTCCCTCCCTCCCTCTCCACCCCCTTCTCCCTTTGCTGTCTGTGGATGCTTTGGGATGAATTAATTTAGACGTGTGGTTTTGAATGTTTTTGGCTCCTGGTTATCGAGCCATTCAGCAGTTCTGGGAGCCTCCCCCATCGGCTGTTATTGAACCAGACAGAGAGGGGCGGAGGAGATGGCAGCGGCCTGATTTGTTGGCTTGTTAGTTCTGCTCCTGCGAACCCTCCATCGGCTCATGTTTCTGCAGCCTGACAGGGAGCGACGGCAGCCAAAACGCAGCTCGGAGCGCTGCCCTGCACGGGATCACCCCTAGCATCCCGGTGGAAACAAAAATGGGTGGTTTTTCACTGTGTTTTCCTTTTTCTCCGCCATCCCCAGTTCAGGCTGTCACCCCAGCTCTGCTCTGCGCTCCCCGTTGGTGTCTTGGGGAGGTATTTTTAGCCCCAAGTTGGGGCAGAGTTGACTGAATGACACCAATATGCATGGGGATAAGACCTTCTCTCTGGTCCTTGCTCGCATCCTGCGCTGGATTTGATTTCTCCTACTTGGAACCCCCTGTAGCTCCTGGTTCAAGGGCATCCTTGCCTTGTCTCCCAGCCCCACGGTGACATCCGTGATGGGACAGGGCTTGGTGGGCACCGGTGTCATCAGCAAAGCCTGGCTCACCACTGTACCATAAGCAGAGATAACCACTAAATCCTTCAGAAAAGCTCTTCCTACCAGTGCTGCTCTGGTTGGGTAGTGCTGAGATCCTTTAATCATAGTGAGGACTGTTAGAATTCATCATTTTCTCAGCTTTGTAGTTAAATTTTAAAAGCCCACCTGAAACTTTCATTAGTACCTGTCAAGACTTTCTTTGAGTATATTTCTGCTCTGACTTCATGCTAGGCTAATATCTAAGAAAAATATTATCTCTCTGCTTGGCTTCCTGCCATCCCAGCCGTGTTTGTATTTCAGGGGTGGATGAAGCTGCTCTGGTTTATTTATATAGCTGGTAAAGCCACCCCTCCAGACGAGAGATGAGGTAGGACCTCCCTTGCTCTCAACTCGGGGCCCACGTACAGTAGGACCTGGTGGAAGTCCCATATGGCTTTAAACCATCACCACCTTCATGCCGTGGCTCTGCACCACGCAGAGCTCTCTTCCTGGAGCTCTACTCAGATGTCTGTGCTTTAAACAGCAAAGAGAAAGTGCAGAGCCTTAATTCATGCGATTCACGGGGTGGTACTGGGAACTGGTAGAAGCTCTTTGGGTGCGGAAGTTTCCCTTTTTCATCTGTTTTATCTGTCTTACTCATTAGATATCAAATTAAAATGTCAGAAGTGCAAACAGACACTATAAGGGTCTGCGGTGGGCTTTGGAGCTTTTATTTTGGCATTTTAAGCTCTGATTCAGAGAGATTTTGAAAATGTAATTCCCACTTGTATAATTAAAATCCTCCTGAGATTTACCGCCAGAGCCCTGATGGGAAGAGGGCTGATGATGGGGCTGGGCTGGGAGATCACAACACCGACATCCCCTGCAAAGGTTTATTCAGTTGGAAGAGAGTTAACACACCCCCGAAAAGAGACTTTTGACCCCAAACTGCACCAAGGTATGGCTCGTGTGGATATGAGCACTCTTCTCCCCATCACTGAATCCCAATGTGCTTGGGGAGTGTGCAAGCTCAGAGCACTCCAGGCCATGGTTAAAATCACAGCATTGCTCTGGTTTGGGCTCTTTTCTTTTTGTGCTGTCTGCTGCCGGAGCAGAGTCACACAGGCACTGCCATGCCTGTTTCTTGCAGAGCTCTGGCTGCTGTTCCATGAGAACTTACGGGCGCATGACAAAGTTAACATGTGGTAACCCATGGTGTGAATTTACGGCACGGCAGCTGCTCCCTGGCCATGCCCAAAGTGCATGTTTACCCCATGGTGAACGCAAAGAGCTCTGGGATCTGCTGCGCTGCAGGGATGGGGATGAGCTGCCCGTGGGAAGGAGCATTGATGAGCAAACCTCACCAACCTGCACCCCGGTGCAGCCCGCAGCAGTGTGCTCATTTGGCTGTGCACGGAGAGGGGTTTGCACGGGGAATTATCCTGAAATGTTTGCAGCAGGAAAACGCTGTGCAAAGAGCTCTACTGGCAAATTCCCTCTGCTCGCAAGGCCACAGGAGCTGGGAGCAGAGGGTGCTTTAATGCACTCATCTCGCACAGAGCACTTGATGCATCTCCTCCATGTGAGAGGGGGAAGAATAAAGAGTGTGAGGGCAGAGGAGAGTGGTGCTGCGGAGCGTCCGAGGTGGACGGCAGCAAGGCACTCTGAGAGCAGCCTTTCTCCAGCTGCGTTCCTCTTTTGCAATTCCAGCATCTTGTTTCTGAGCAATTTATATCGACAGAGTCTTTCAAAACACTTTAGGGTTGTTTACAACATTGAGCAAGAACATTCTGTCTCATGTTGTCTTCATTCTTAAAGATGATTCTCTCCTCCGTCCATCCCCCCGCTCCCCTTTGTCGGCTCGCAGGAGAAGCATCCCCCTTGCTCTCTGCAAACCCAGTGGGCTAGAAAGGAACCTGCAAATCTATTTGATGCGATGCTCCTTCCTCTCTAGTTACTAATTAGCTTTTCCAACCAGGGAAAAAGCTCCTTTTCAATGGCGGAAGCCTCCCTGCACCAGAAGCACTCACTCATGTGTGCCATGTCATTCTGAAGTGCTGGGAGCCAACATGACATGAATGCTGCAATGAGAAATGGGCATGTTTGGGTTCTGCTCCAGCATCCCCACATCTTCACCTGAGATGATGGCCCAGGCCAGCTGTGATGTTTTCTGATCAAGTGCTGAATGCAGGACCAAGTGTGTCACCAGAGCCCAGCGAGAGCTCAGCCTGCAAGATCTCTCCTATCCATCCTTCCTGCTTTCTGCAGCCTTTTGCACTGCTCTGGCCCACCTGGATGTCATGGTTGTCCCTTTTCCCTGGCATGTTGTCCAAAGAGCATCAAGGAGGCAATTCTCTTATGAAACCTACATCCAGTTCTGTCCCTATCCTATCAGCAATGACCACTTTAAAACCTTTTAGAAGTCTTCTTCAGCCTTTCAGGCAGAGGCTTTTTGAAACCGTTTAACCTGGGGAAATGAAGCAGAGGACTCGGACTCCCCGGATAGACAAATCCCCTCTGCAAAACCAGCTACTTCTGGAGCTTGCAAGTGAAGTGCCGGCCAACCCTGGCAGCGTTAATGCAGCAGCACAGGGGGAAGAGCAGAAGGAGCAGGATCCTGGGCAGGCGAGAGACTGCAGGACTTTCTGGCAAGTCTTGTACAGTGTGCGCTCAAGCCTGCATCTCCGTGCTGTCACTGCCTGTGTCCTATTCCGGTTAGATTAAAGCTTATACACATTTGACTACCCATGCCACAATAATCCTCCCATTTTCACTCACCTAGGAAGGCTGAAATGCCCAATTATTTTAAAGTCTGCTGTTTTACAAGCTCTTGGCTTTGATTAAGACTTTTCATCTTTCAGGCAGACATCAAAGCGAAACCTGGAGTTTTCCATCATGGGCTTGGGGTGTTCTTGCTGCTTACTTGTGATTAACAGATGAGCTCCCCGGATGGCAAAGCCATGGGGAGAGATCACTGTGCCCCACCAGGCAGAGGAGCAGCAGTGAGGACATCTCACCAAAGTCTGCCCTGCTCTACCAACCATGACACTGCTGGGAAACTCATTTAAATGCATTAAGAGGGAAAATGGGGGCGTGCGTCTCAAGGATGCTCCCCGACACATGGCATCTGGCTGACGAGAGAGTCTGTCAGGAGCAGCCTGCGTGGTGGATGCTCCCTGCGATGATAACTGTTCAAAGTGGATGAGCTTTCTGTCAACAACTTAATAATCTGCGTCTGCCACGATCTCGCGTCAGCCAACACTCCTGTAACGAATGGCTGATAAGGAGGAGGGTAGACTGGGGAAAACGGGCTGTTTTGTCAGCACGATGTTCTTGTCAACAAAAAGACTGTGGAAAAGTTCGCCGGCTCCTCTGTAGATCGGCTGGGATGATTCACCAGCCCCACAGCCTGGTTGGTCCCAAGCCTCTCTCCACCTACAGCAACTGCAGCAGAAGTGGCAAAAAACCCTGCAGTAAGCAGATGTGGTTGAGCCTCCTCCTAACCCAAGCAATTAGCCTGGGTTTTATCCTGAAGTTTTCTATCTCTTCCCCACATCTTTATTTTTTAAACTATTTGCTCTTGTACACATGTGATTTCTTACTACTCTACATGAATTGTGTTTACACTGAAACTCTGCTGCAGCTTTGCCCTGTGGCGAGGAGTTCCACAGCTGAACTGCCCTCCATGTGGAGAAACCTTCCATTTCATCCTCAAAATCTGTGGGAATAATAGGAGTGAGGACATGAGACATGGCACATGTCCCCCGAGGTCTGGTCCTGATTGTCTCTCTTGATGAGCTGGGGCAAATCTGAGCACCCTTGGGGTGGAAGGGATGGAGGAAGCTGCTCCAGTAGCCTCAGTCCCACATCACCTCCTTCACCCCAGTCCCACCATGGCTGGAGTGTGATGGTCCCATCACCCAGGTCATGCTCTGGAGCTGGATGCTCTGGGGACTTGGAGTGTGGAGACTATCAGAAGACCAACCCATCATCGTTGCACAACAGGAGCCATCCCATGGGCTTCTTCTGGGGAAAAAGAAGGAATTAGCGCTTGGGGAGCAAATTCCTCCAGCTACTTGAGGCCAGGGCTCAGCGCTCTGGAATGCCAGAGCGATAACACAGCACGAGAGCGAACATTTAAAGAGGCTGCGGATGCAAACAGTGACCCCGTGACCTGTCCCAGGCTGCAGCCCAAATCTTGCAGCTTCAAGCTGCTGTTGCAACCGAGAGCGGTTGGTTGGAATGACAGACACCCAGGGCTCAGATCCTTGGCTGCTGGAAGCTGAGTTGCTTCACATTTAATGGTGCTTCCTCTGGTTTGGACAAGCTGAGGATCTGGCCCACTGTGTGCAAAATTAGCCCCTCATTAGTGTTGCCCGCAATCCCTCAGTGCAGGGGTGAAATGAAAGCAGATGCCAAACTGCCACCTGGAGCAAATTTTTTACAATTGGATTACAATTGGCTGGAGACAGCGGGAGTTTTTCATTCATATTAACTATGCGACAAACTACTTAGAAGCTGCTGCTGCACAGGGTTTCATACCCAGGTCCAGCACAACCCCCTGCATGTAGCAGCATCTTCAGAACATCAGCAATTGGCACCAGGAACCTCCAGCTGCAGCTTGCAGTGCCACGGATCTGCTCTGCAGGCTCTCGCCTTGTCGTTAAGCTCGGCTTTGCAAGGAGGCTAGAGGAGAAGGCTCCAGCCAGAGCCAGGCAGCAGTGCCCTGAGTGTTAATTTCCACCCATTCTAGCACAGATTGGCACGCCACATTATGTTGTGACACATTCGTTAGCGATGATGCTTCTATGACACACTACAATTTCTGACATGCCATTAAATAATGTAAAAAAATACTGAGACATCCCCTAAAATAAAACAAGATTTAAAACTCTCATTTTTTATTTAGGAAGACATTCCAGACTTTTTTTTTTTTCACTTTTGAAAACAGATTTGAAGTATTTTCCCAACTGATATTTTGATGTTTAGGGAACTGGAAGAGTTTTCCCTGAAGTGCATGGGAGTGTTCAAGGTGGCATCAGCATCGCCTTCCAGGGTACCCCAGCTTCTGTGCCCTGGACACCCCCACCATGAAACCACCCAGACATGTGCCCTGGGTTTCTCAGAGATTTCCTCAAGCAATGCTGCTACTGCTATTGGGGCTAATTAGCTTAAAGCTGGATGTATCTACATATGACACGACCGCATCTCTGGCTGCTGGAAGATACACTCTGTCACTTTTTGCTGGCGAGTTTTTTTGATGTGTTTAAGACAGCAAACATTTGTGGGCAGATTTTGAAATGCAGGCAATGAACGCCCACAAAACCCAACCTCTCTGAAACTTTCTCTTTGTAGGAAACATCCTGATGTTAACATTTTTCGTGTATAAGTTCTTGTTTTTGTAACGAGCAGCCATGGGATATTAATTTGAATCAGGCATTTGATATCCATATATACATACTACTCTATATTTCCCAACTCATTCGGTAAATTCACCATTAGCCATATCATGCACTCAGTCAGAAAAGTCTACTAGAACTGCATGGAAAATTAAAGTCACTTTTGCCTGGCTCAGAAAGCAAAATCTCCCGAGCTGCCAACATCTGCTTTCATCTCGCTGCTTCTGGAAGTGCTGGGGGACGCGGGGAAAGGCAGAGGGAGGACGAGTGTGTGATGTGGAGCAATCACGCTGATGGACACAGAAAGAAACTCTTTTAAAGTAATTCAGCCTGAGTTCATCCTCAGTGCCCAGGTGAGACTGAGTCATCCTCCCGGTGCAACACCCAGCGCGGAGCGTGGGGTGCGCGGTCAGAGCAGGGTCAGGCAATTGCAAACAACAGCGTTAGCAGCTTTTTAGCAGCTCTTGCCCCTTTTCCTTGGGCGAGCAACGGGTGAAGGATGGCAGCAATATGAAGCACACAGTTCCAGTCGTTTTATATCATCTGGATTCACCCCCGGGCATGTTCTAGCTCTGTGCCACAGCCGGGTTCCTCGGCGTGGTGGCTTCTCTACCAAGTCCATGCCCTCTTTGCTCGCCTTCTGTTTCCCCATCACAATGTCTTGTCTGGCTGATTTTGTGCTCAGAAGCAATGCTGCTGGTTTAAATGCTGGCAGCTGGCAATATTTTCCCTTGGAGTCAAACAGCAAAGCGTCTGGTCTCCCAAGCCAGCCTGGGAAGGTTGGCTTTGCTGGTCCAAACACAAATAATTCTGGCAGGGCATGCTCGCTGTGAGAGTTTGCAGTTGAGCTCACTCATTTCCTCAGTGCAAAGGAAATAAAAGGGATTTTCAGTGGATGAGGATTGCTTAAGCAGAATAGACCCCAAGTTCTCAAATGTTCTGCAAAATCATGAGGCGCTTCTGATGTCACTGTGGGATCAGGAGCCACTCCACCATTGTCAGGGACATGCCAGTGTCACTAAACTACTGGCACCGTCTGGCCCCCGTCCTTATTTATATGGCTTCAACATTTGCGAAGGCTTGGAGTCATTCATTTCCTGAGTGGCTCCCTTTAGTGGAAAACATGATGTTTTGGGAAAGACACCAGGCCAAGCTGGGCATAAAACTGTTCAAGTCGTTTAGCCAGGTGAAGCAATGTTATCTTCACATCCTGTTTTTGGAAAAGGTTTCGGGATTAGGGCAGGTGCCCACATCCTGTTTCGTTGGGAGCTGAATGTTTAACTCCCTTAGACTTCATCGGAAAGCCTGGTTTAACCCCACTCTTCCATTCAGATGTGTCCCTTGGTCTCACAGAAGCCAACAGGACTTCTGCACATCGCTTAAAGTTTGACTGTTGCTTGCATGAGTGGCTGAATCAAAATCCAAACAATCAGCAGCAGTTCTTGGGTCAAAAGTAGCTCTGCTTTTAATGGTATTTGCCTTCACACCAACACTTGTGAATGTGTAGAACTCAAAGCACTTTGCAAAGACCTTGGCATCGCCGTTGACTTCTCGTAGGTGGGAAAAATGAATTGCAAAGAGTCACCTGAAATGATCCAGCCATGTGATGGGAAAGGACGTGACAATGTCCTAGCCCAGGGCTCTGTCTCCTGAGGGCACTTGGGTGTCTGGAGAGGTCAGGGTACCCATGGTGGGCCTGACAGCAGATGTGCACCTTCCGACTCCATTTCTGATCCAGGCAATATCAGTATGCTGGCAGTTTCCATGCAGGCAGCTGTGGAAGGAAGCAAGAGGAGGTCTCTGAAATGAATGTGTTCGCATGTTAGGGTAATTCTCCCTCTGTACTGTGTTGACTACCAAAGCGGGGGCCCTTCTGCTGGTTCTTGGGGGAGGGAGGAGAATTGAGCCTGAAATATGTATTTAACCTGATCTCAGCACAGCTCTTGCCTCTCAGACTGTTTTAAAAATAATATTTTTCTCCTTTTTTTATCCTTTTCTTTGTGTTGGGAAAGCTGCCAGAGGAGGACTGAGCAGTTTCTGTGTGCATGGATCCAGCTCATTTCCAGGCAGGAGCCAGACAGGGACCAGGGAATAAGCCCCATGTACCAGTCATGCAAATATTTCACAACCCAACCCCAGACCAATTTCCAAGTCCCAGCCTCATGTTTGCACTTCAGCTCTGGAAAGAGGGGCTTTGTTCTTGTTGGGAGATCTGATCCACCTGGGTATCTGGAAGAGCTGCTCGAGATCCATTTCCAAGAGAAAGGCTATGTCCGAAACGGTGTAAATCAGGAACACAACTATTGAACAAGGAGCGAAAGAGCCAGGAGGTAAGGTTTAAAACAAAACCTTAATTTACTGCATCCTTTTTCTTTTCCCTGCTGAGAATGGAGGCAGCACACACAGAAGCCTGTGTTGCTTTTACTGAGGATCACTTACAAATCCTCAGTTTCTAAAGAACTAACCTTAAATCTTTCCCCATTTTGGCACCTCGCCCCTTTTGCGCAGCCACTTGGGCAAATTTCACCTGCTCTGACCAGTGGGTTCCTGTGATGGTATATTATTTTCTTTTTTTTTTCTGAGTATATTCATTTTGAAATCTGCTTCTTTAATGCAAGACCTTCTTGCTGCTCTGAAACAAAACAGGGCCATCGCTTCCCTGGCTTGGGCTGGCTTGGCCCTGGCTCTACAGATGGGATTATTGCTCTCTTGGCAGGAGTCACGCAGAAGTAGGTTTTGCAGATTTCAGAGTGAAGTTAGTTCTTGGCATTGCTGGGGCGTTGCTTGTGTCCAAATATTTCTAAGCCCTTCACGATCATTTAGGTCAACCATTGCACGTTGTGTTGTAGATCTGAACACGGGATTGAAAAAGGCCACAAAACCTCTTAGGATTCAGTGGTAGACCTGATGCCATGAGCAAAGTTCAGACCCGTTTCTGGGCTGTGAGTGGGTTACAAACAGGAGACAGATATCCCAATTCTGATTTATACCTGAGGTCATCCCAATGCCAGATACATTACAGGCAGGTGGAAAGGGGACCCAGTAGCAAGGTGGGTGATTGAATGATCAAAATGTGGGGGCTGAAGCTGAAACAGGCAGGCGTTTTCTGGGAACAGACTGCTTTGGGTTTCCATCAGGAGATGCCACGCTTCAGAGCCTGTCCTTGGAGCGTGGCACCAGCCCGAGCGAGCCTTGGCCGTGGCTGAGAGCATCCTCCTGCTCCATCGCTCCTGCACGCACACGGATGAGCTGGAAACCTCCAGCACAGCAGGAGATGTGGGCGGCACGGCCGTGAAATGCCTCAACGCAGACATCTGCTAAAGACCGTGCGTGACAAAATCTCCCACCAATACAAACTGGCCTGCGAAGAAACAGAAAATAGAAATAGAAAGATGTCTTGTGACTCAAGATGTGTGCGTTCGCTAAAGCTGCCGAGCTGCAGTGACTGGACTCAGTCTGTGAGTCTGTATTTCTGCACTCACAGGAGAAAAAGCCTTTAACGGCAGCAGGTGGGAGATGTTTCTCCGTTCACCACTGGGTTTTTTGATGCTCATGTATGGCCTCCCTGTGGGAGCTCTGGTTTGGTATTACAGTCATAATCGTGATGCAGAGTAGCACTAATGAGGGCTCTCATGGTTTATCCATGTGTGCCAGATCTCCTAATTTCCTCAAGGGTCCTGAGGCAATTGGTGCTCATCTTCTGTCTCTAATCTCTCTGGAGTCCTGATTCTGTGGACATTTCAATTATAATCACAATACTTAGTAAAAAGGCCTTGTGGCATCCCTAGTTATGAATAAACCTGATCCCTCTGGGAAGGCTAAATCCAGAATTTCAGAAGTAAGGTCTTGAGGACGAGGGCTTGGAAAAGAGAAGAAAATATCCCTGTCCTGTGGGAAAGGCTGAGGCAGGGCAGTCTCTCTCTCTTGATAAAAATCGCAGTCCTGGGAATTCTTTTTCTGAAGGGAAAATTCAACATTTCCTTTGCTTCAGCCTTATCAAAACATCTTGCTTTGACATAGCACGACAGCCTGGGACCATGACAGTCAGATCAATATGCTTCCAAGCCATCGAAAGCAAAGTGTGATCTTTTCCAGCTCCAAATTAAGAGGTTAGTCCTTCCCCACAACGTGTTTTTGTGTTGCTATAGGAAGCTGAACAGCCGTGCTGGCAGGACTTTCAATCAACAGATCTGCCACCTGCAAACGTCCCCGGGAACACTCACTGAACAGTTCTCGCTCATTTACCTGTGTCTTCGCAGACGAGGCTGTCCTCACATCCAAATTAGAGAGACCACAGGGAGCTGGGGATTTCCTTACACTCGGATCCCCTGTTAATTGTTTCTGGGAGGATTTTGGTCTTTGCTCAGCCTCTAAGCCAAACCTGTTCTGCTTCCCCGGGCTTGCAGCTTCCTCCAAACCCATTACAAAGAGCCATTGTGGGTCCTGCCCGTGGCTCCCAGCTCCCGGCAGCCAGCACAGTCATCGTCGGAAGAGGCGCCTCTTGCCCACTTAGCTGGGAGATAAAGGCTGATTTGTCTTGAGTGGGAGGAAAGCATCGAGTGTGCCGCTGCCAGGTTTCGTGGTACGCGGTCGCCTGATTTCACTGCTGCTGGGCTGGGTAGGCGAGTTTGCAGAGCTCCCCGGGATGCGGTGGGGTGCAGAGTGGGGACCCCCCCGCTACCTTCTCCCCACCTCCCTGCTGTTCTCCCCCCAAAGCTGCTGCATTTTGAACTGGGATCAATGGGATGTGCTGCAGCCGCTGAGCCTGTGCTCTCCAGCGTGAGGGCAGCCCCCTTGGGGTTCAGTGGATCAGGTCCCAGTGAATACAGAGGAAAGAATTCCTCCTCCTCACCCTGCCTCACCTGGGGATGAAAACCCAGGACCCCCTCCCTCCCTCCGAGCTCTGTTTCTGTTTTTGTTTTCTTGCCTCCCCCAGCTCTCTCCATCCCAGCCCTCCTGGGCTGTTTTTCCCGCAGCGCGATGCTGTGAGTGGGTTCAGAAACAGCCCCTCCAGCTGGGCAAGCCCCGACGGCTCCAGCCTCCCTGGGTTTGCCTGTGGGCTTGGGCTGTGGGATGGGCACGAGCACCACAGAGCCAAAAAATGCAGTGGGGGTTGCTCTGAGTGGGTCCTTTTCTATCAGTCCTGGGTTCAACAGGGAGAAAACAGCTGGTTGCAAATAATTTTTTTTGCATACTTTATAGAGTGGCTTTTGCTGCCGGTACTCAACCCAGTGTGACCTGCCTGGCATCATCTGTTAAGTGGACCAGTTAACCCAGTCCCTTTGCCCCTCTGGGCCTGGTGGGAATCAGCTGCCAGACATGGGTCCATTTTTGGCCTTGGTGATTGAGGCTTTGTGTCCTTCTCCTTCCACTGGAGGAGGATGCTTGTGCATGACTGGGTACCAAACCTCACCAGGCAGCCCAGCAGCCTCCAGTGTCACAGGGCAGAGGTGGGTCAGGGTGGTCTGGGTACTGGGGACACAGTGCTCCCATGCCAGGAGACATCAGATTTCATCCCCAGCATCTCAATCACCTTTTTCATGCCTGCCATCGGCTCAGCTAGGCTGGGGGCATGGGAAAGGAAGGAAAACCAAGAAAGCTTAAGCGTAGATTCTAATGCATCACTGGACTGCTCATGTCTGGCTAATGGCTCTGCAAGTGACCTGACCCAGCCTATCCTGCGTGACACAAGGCCACTTTGACACAGAGTTAGGCCAATCCTCACTCTCTGCTCTGGCTGTGTGGTAGACACTAATCAAAAATATATGCTTCCAGGGCGATATGGCAGACGTTGCACTCCTGACATATTATTGCATGCCTCCAGTGCTGCTGTAATGCTGGAGGTTTGGAGGCCAAGTGACTGTAACCAGCTGAGCAGACTAATAACCCTGCAGAAATGCGCTGCCTGCAGTGTTGTTTTCCTGCCTTACCAATGCAAAACTCAGAGGAAAGATGCAAGGCAGAATGACAGAACCTTCCTCCAGCCCCCAAATCCCACTTACAGATGGCTACCATCCATGTCGTGGTCCCTGCCTGCCCCATCACTGGGCTGGGTGCTGAGCAGAGGGGACAATTTCAGCAAGAGCTAAATTGCAACTGGGCAAAAAAGGTTCCAGGGGGATATGGAGCATGGGAGTAGGAGCTGCGGTGGGCGAGGTGCCCAGCTGAGCTTCTGGGGCTGTGTGGGGGCAGATGCTCAGCATCTCAGGGTGTGTTAGTGGTGGCTCAGCACCGCGTTGACCACAGCTGCAGGTCCCGGCGTGAAGCCAGGGCTGGCTCAAGCCAGCAGAGAGTATCTGCTTGCAAAATACCTGGAGAACACACCCAAGAGAGAAACTAGAGCAGCCATGCACCCAGCCCTGCATGCCGCTGCACCGTGGAGCTTTTCAGAGAGACACCCGTGTCCAGTGCATGAGAGCCCTTTCACCACCCTGGTCATGTAAGTCTGTCCTCCCTGGACATCTCTCCTTCCTGGACGTCTGTCCTTGTTTGATTCTCTGGCTGCTTAAAGCACTCCATGGTGCCCTTTGCTCGCTGAAAGCGTAGCACCGGACTTCACCCCAGGGACACTGCTGCCAGCAAGATGATGCAAACCGTGGCTTGTGCAAACAGCCAGAGCCACGGACCTTGGTGTGTGTCCCTTCCCGTGCGGCTCACGAACCAGGCCGGTCACCTCCAACCTGCCCAGTGCCACTGACACCATCATCACATCTTGGGAAGACATCATCAGGCTGCAGCTCATAATTGGATTGTGGCTAATGTGGAACAGTCCCTCGAATAGTTTCCTGATGTTGAGTTGCTCCTGGCAGAGTTCAGAGGGAGAGAAAGCTCCAGGGCTGGTGGGGGATCTGGAGCTCATTTCAAAAGGGCACTATCGGGTCCTTTCGGTCGAAAAATTGAAGGTAGCTTTCATACCATCAATCCTCGATGGGGAGAAACCCCACATTATAATGCCATGCAGAGCTGCAGCAAACTCCTTTCAGTCCTGGTGGGCTGAAACAGAAAAAAAGAAGACAATGTGGATCCTCCAAATAAACAGTGCACATGTGCTGCCATACTGAGGGACCATGTGTCTCTGATTTACATGCAGTCTGGGAAGTGCCACATCCGCCTTATGTTTGGAATATTTTAGCCCTCCAGGGCCTGAATTTAACCCCTGCCCTCTCCCACCTCCTGCAGCATCACTGATCTTGCTCTCAGCCTAAGTTCCCGAGAATTCGATGCCAACTCCAGTGCACCTGGACACTGGGAGACATTGCAGTTTATTGACTAACCCAGAGAGCTGCA
This sequence comes from Patagioenas fasciata, assembly GCF_037038585.1. Lineage (NCBI taxonomy): Eukaryota > Metazoa > Chordata > Aves > Columbiformes > Columbidae > Patagioenas > Patagioenas fasciata. The sequence continues at coordinate 8,773,457 of NC_092539.1, forward strand.
ACGTGTGCAGATCATTTAAGAGCCGTTTCTTCTTCTTTCAGCATAGAGGCCGGCAAGTATAACCCCCTGGTCGATGGGCCATGGAAGGATACGGCACAGGAGGGGGAAGTAAAGGTAGATATTTCTAGTGATTGTTCTGTGCTTTTCCTCTGTGTGCTTCCAGAAAGGAGTCCAGCCTGAAAAAGGATGTCAAGACAGGAAGGATATTGAGTTGGCTTAGGCTCTGTCATACAAATAGCTTGAGTGACCTTTCTCTCGCAAAACACCAACTATCATAGTATGGATTTGTTCCAAAGCGTTGTCAGCTCTGGAAGAGCACGGCCATTTCACAAGCAGGAGATGCAGAGATGGATAGACAAATAAATAGATAAATAGACAGATAGATAGATGGTGTGTGGGGTAGAGAGAAAAATAGAGACAGACAAATGCATTCTTCACAAAACGTTGTTTTCGCTGCCCTCATTTATAACGTAGGGTTTGACGCCTTTGGAAGGGGACTTCATGTATCTTCACACCATTCCTGAGTGTGGCAGTGTTTGCACAATGTTAAGGTCTCAGGCCTGGCCGTGTACTCCTTCCCCTCAAGCGTAGCTCCCACCTGGATGGGGAAACTGAGGCACATGGCAGCAAAGTAACTTCTAAAGGCCCCATGACATGCAGGAAACAAAGCCAGGCATGGCAGACACAGGAGCCCGGTTCTCCCTCCTCCCTCCTCACCATCATCCCTTGCTGTGTTGCCCGTTACGATCCTTGTCACACTTCCAGGAAGATGTCACCTTCTCTAAAGGCTGTGAACACGCACCTATTGGAGTCTGTGTGCGCGCATGAGTCACCCAGTGCAGGAGGAGCAGAGCCAAGAGGTGGGAGCTGGGCACTTTCCAGGAAAAGCTGGGCTGAAACCACAGAAGCCATTTCCTTGCAGACTCAAGCCATTATCCCCTTGCCAGAAATGACTGCTTTGCACATGGCGAGCCCTCCTGAGGTCGAGATTTGCTCCCGCATGTCCTCACCGCAGAGATGCTGCTTGCCCACCCTCTAGGCTGCTCCCACCAGTGAGTCCTGGCAGTAGGACGACCATGGGGCCACCATGGCCTCATTGCTCCTTTCACTCCTACAGCTTCCCTGGATAAACCACCCCTCTCTGCATTGCTGCCCTCAGCTTCTCAGTCAGTTTTAACCCAAACCAGACACCAACCACTAAGAAAAATCCCTTTGCCCCGTTTGGAGAGGAGCAAAACCTCTCCTGTGGGCTGCAGCCCCTCTGGCTTCAAGGCAAAAAATCCACAGCTCCAGCCTCTTCCCACTAAAGATCAAGCACGCTTGGCTTCAAGTGCAAATTTTAGGATGTTAGCCTATCTTCTGGATTTAATTAGTCCCCAAAACATTGCAAAATTAGTAAAAAAATCGTATTGGAAGAAGATGGCTTGAGGTCGAATAGAGAGAGGCTGTTTTGTTTCCTTGCAGCTGAGGCTGCAGGACTGCAAATGTTAATGTAATTTACCCATTCCTCATGTCCAGGAGAGGCAAAAATAAAGGGAAAAAAAGCCCAGCCCAACTCGTGGGACACCATTACATTGCTTTGCTTTTCCTAGGTGGGACCATATCTACAGGCTCAACCGGGCAGCAGAAAAATCCAATCCAAGAAGTAGCCACGTTACCCTGAGCTTGGCTACTGATGGGTAACAAAGATTGTCAGAAACATTCTGAAAGTGCTAAAACTCAAGGACTATTTCTTAGCTGCATCTCCCTCGCCCAGCTCTGTTTTCAATGCGAAGATTGTCTTTGTTTGCAGGGAGACCGACAGCAGCGTGTGCACACCATAAACATCGAATGGAAGAGACACTTCTAATGTAATTATAATTTAAGCATAAAATATGTCACTTCTGTAGGATTTTGTTGTCTGGTGCGTAATTACTTTATGGCACCATAAAAATATATTACATTATGATGCCTTGCTGTGCTTTGCTCAAATAATTTATAGCGCAGTAATAGCGTGGAACAATATTCCAGACCATTGTATCCAATCTAACGTAGAAATAAAAATTGTGGAAAATAATGATCTTGGTTAAACGCTCATTTAATTATTTTCCAGTCTTGGCTGAGTTCTTTTATCCCAGTTTCATTCCCACATCCTCACCAGATTATATTCAAAATATCTGGAGGGAGACTTTTTAAAGCTCAAAGAAAATACAGCTACGTACGGATTTCTTTTTCATATGCTGCCATTTCCAAACAGTTGGGAAGACGAAGCATTTACTGCATGTTGACTGGAATGGAAACAAGTTCCAAAACTTCTCCCCAAGCAATGTGTTGGAAACCTTTTCATTTCAAGCCCACGGAAACATTTTGCCAGCTTAAAAAACAAAACAAAACAACACGAACCCCCTTCCTTCTGCTTTTGGGGCTCTTAACATTGATGCCCTTGGAACAAAACTTCAGTGACTTTTGAAGCAATAAATTGTTTCAAAAAACCCAACCCCCTTTTTGTCTTGAAAAGAGGGAAGTGAAACCTTTCTCTTTTTCGCCTCAGCATCCTTCCCCCACCGCTTGGACCACAAGAGGCACAACATTTCCCACCTGCCCACCCGCATTCCTTCCCTGAGCTTTTTGGGGCATTCATGCAGATTCGCCCTGAATCTGCGGGGGGATGAGCCCCTTGAACACGAGCAGCTCACCTGTGCTAAGACCATTCTTTTAATATTTCAGTGTTATATTTAGCAAGCGAACTACAGGCGGAATGGGGAGGAGATGCCAGGCTGGAGAGCTCCAAATAAAGCAGAGGTTAAAGCTGAATTTCCAGCTCACTGAGGATGGGGAAGACCCAATGATATTGTAGGTGAGGGATGGGGCAGTTTGGGGCTGGATGCTCAGGGCTGCTCCGTGGTGAAGGAACCCAAACCATGCAGCTGCCCAAAGCTGCTCCAGTGGGTGATGAGCATCCCTGGAGAGGAGCAAAGGCACGTGGATGTGCCCACCTCCCCCCAGCAGAATCTCCCCGCCGAGGTCCCTCCTCTGCCTCCTCCATCCTCTTCCTCCCACGGCTGCAGCAGGAGCTGGGACAAGGATCTAAAAATAGTGGTGGGCCCTGTATATGCATCTTCAGCAAAGAGACCCATAAATGCAGGCAGGACTGAAAATCAATTCTTTAAAGCTGAAATCAATAACAATAACTAATATTAATAGTGATTATCCTTTCTTTATTGCACTTTGCAGTTGGAAATGAATTGTTTTTAAGGATTAGCGGCAGCTGAACTCTGTAATGCAATGTAAGACTGAAGATTTACTATGAAAACACAGCTTATGAGGAAAGACCCATTACCGCTGATGGAATACACTTTGGAAATAGCCCCGGCGACGGCTGCTGCTGAGCACACGGAGCCTCAGAACCTGAAGTCAGCAGCGGGTTGAGATTTCTGGCAGGAGACAGGGATTTTTGGTCTCTAACCCTGTCTGGTTTTCTCGCAGTCTGACTTTTTAGTTCCCAGACATCCCAAATGCATTTTCATTTTTTGGTATCTTTTATCTGAAACAGCTTCAGACATGCAAAACTTGGGGTGGGAGAGAGGGGAGGAAGAAAGGGAAGTAGGTTAAACCTGTCATATATATATATATATGAGTCAGCCGTACATAGATGAGGCAGCAGTGTCTAGAGAGATCTGCTGTGTGTCAGAGTTTCCAAAAAGCAGCGTATTAGGTGTACGCAGAGCACTTTAGGAAAGTCTGGTCTCGAGCATCCCCATGGGAGTCCCAAGGCACTGAAGCGCTTCTGCAAACCGCCTGCTCTGACAATCTGGGTTCGTTCTGCGCAAAACTCCTCCCGTAGAGCAGAGGCAGCACAGCTGGAGAAATGGGGCTCCATTCTCACACCTCTGCTCCTGGGCCAGCCCTAACCCCCCTATTCGCTTCTATTCGCATCTCCAGAAAGTGGATGATACTTCAGCCATTGAGAATCTATTTTGATTTATTTAAATCCCCGTACCTGAAGGCCAGGAGCTCTTTTCAGCTTTAGATGGTGTTCATTGAGCACCAGGGATGAAGTGCAGCACCCTGCCTGTGCGGAGGCTCCTGGCAAAGTGACCCATCAATGGCACATCCATCATCCCAGCCTGCAGAAGGTCTTGTTGGTGGATGATTCCACCTGTCTCATTGACATTTGGCTGTGTTTTCCCAAAGGGGTATCTGTACTTGTTAAATATGGACCCCTAAAAGGTTCCTAGAACTACTTTGCTCCATGCATAGCATTTTCTCAACCGCAATTTTCAGTGAGGTTGACATGGAAATTCAGAAAAATACAGTGGGTAAAATCCTGCCCCTGTTTGAATTAATGGCAAAGCTCTTGTTGAGCTCAGGTAAGATGGGATTTTACTGCTTCTGGTTGGCATCTCTTCCCCCAGCACACAGGATCCCGAGGCCGTTCGTGTGCAGAGCTCCTGGACCTTTGATTCTGGGTTGTTTACTCAGCTTTCTTTTTAACACTATGAAGTTTTTTACTATTAGCTAAATAGTAAAGACAGGCAGAATGAAAGCCTTTTGCAAACAGCAATAGATCAGTGGCAGCCGGCATGAGCAGACTGATTGTATCGCATTATTGATCTCTGTTAAAGGGGATTGACATTTTTCACCTGGGAAGGTTCTTTTATTTTTATTGAAAAAATGGCCTTTTCTCCGGAAATAAAATTGGACTCTTGCCTCCATTTTTCTCTGCCATTTCAATTCATAGTTGCCTTCCAATTTTATAAAGGTTTCCATCATATTTATCCTAACAATTTGGAAAATCTGGGTTTCAATCCGAAAACACACCTTTTAATGGACACTACATTCTGGTAACCGGAGCAATAACCATATCCAAAATGAAGATAACTTGGATGGCTTAACGTTTTCCCCAAAGCTGTTTTTCTTGCCTTACTTGTGTCTTAACTCTCCTTTCCATGGAGTCCCTTCAGCCACCTCAGGAACAGAAGCACTGGGAGCTTTCCCAGTTGGGTTGAGCAGCACTGGGGCTCCCTCATGTTGGTGCCAGCCTGGGAAGATCTATTGGTGTTCCACTGAGCCCAGCATGTGGTGCGCAGATGTCTCCAGACTGGCTCGGCTTTGAACTTGCTCGAACAATTCAATGTTTTTCAGTTGTGCATCACTGCTGTTTTCCTCCGACTCATCTTCTGGGGGCGGGGGTCTGGAAAGAAGCTTCTTTTTCCCAGCTCAGAGAAAACAGCCCTCCCTGGACTTCAGGAAAGGAAGCTGGTGGCTGTGTGTACTGACCACCTTGGAAAAGACCTGGAAAGATGCTGCCCTGCTCCTTGGGATGGCAGCAGCAGCGGGAAGGCTGGAGATGCATCGTTCTTGAGGGAACTGAGAATCCAGGTGGGAGGGAAGACTTGTTCCCACCTGGGGTGGGGATGGACGCCAGGAGATGCACCAAGCAGTGCAGATCTATGGGACCATCCCCTTCCAGCACAGCGTCTGCTGGGTAGCGGCTCGTTAAGATGCCCCTGGACACATCCTGCTTTCCCAATGAGCATGTTTTGTAGCAGCAAATGAGTCCTGGCAAGGGGCAGGAAGACACGATCAACTCCCTTCCAGCACACACAGGTCCAGGCACCTTCCAGATCTCAACTCCCAGCCACCTGGGCTATTAATTCCCATCTGTCAGAGTGGGAAATACCGGCAGGAACCACAGCCAGTGCTTTTTAACCTGAGATTTTTAACCACATGTACCCTGGGGGGGTGTCTGCCCTCCCGAAGAGACATGGTCGTGTGAGATTTGGGGGGCACAACAGGCAACGAAGCCCACTGCTGCACATACACACATGAACTTCGGTCTTAGAAAGGAAATGGTTAGTGACTTTTTTATTTATTCTTCTATTTTACAGGTCTGAGTCTTCCACCTGTGCTTCCAGCTACCTGCTGCATATCACTGTGTTTGCCCCACTGTCAAACAGCGCAGGGGGGAGCAAAAGGGAACAAGACATGGGGGATGGAGAGACACAAGGGAGCAACAAGATAACGTGGGGATTGATCTGTCCAAAGGTTAAGAAGCTGAACTTATTTAACTCCTGTTAGTTTATTTATTGTCTCTGAGTTCTATCTGTGACTGAGACTGAGCAGATTAGCGCGGGATTGCTGGGCAGATTTAGAAAGGTTCAGTGTTTTTCTAGCTCAATATGCAAGAGCGCATGTGTCTGTGTTCGTGCACGTGTGCCTTACTCTCACTTTTCAGCGAGCAGTCCCTTTCGTGATCCTCTTATGGGTGAATATAAGTGCTCAACTATACAATTAGAGACAGAGGAGAGAAACAATTTCCTTGCTCACCAGATTCCTTGCTCATCAGAAGCTAAATTTATGCGGGGTACAATACATGCTGTTTATTATTCCATGAAGGCAGTGGGTAATAATTCCTCTGTCCCCAGAAACAGGGACACTCACTGCAGTAAAAAAAAATATATATATATATATGTATATCTATATCTAAAACTCCTCCCACTGGTGATAAACATATGCGTCACGCAAGATTCATAGAAGCTGGCGCTGGTAAGTACTGGATGTGGATGAGTAATGTTTATTATGGCTCTCTTGGCTACTGGGCACTCTCGGTAGCAGAAGCTGCAGAAGGAAGGGGCAGCCCAGGGGGAAGGACTGGGGCTGGTCTTGGTGCTTCTCGCAAAGCCCCGCTCAGGCAATGGGAGCAGAGCCCAGGCTGGGACCGGCTGGAGACACTGGGGAGAGGGGCTGGATGTCACCGAGGAGCGAGGTGCATTAGTCAGATGGCTTGGCTAATATCTCCTATTACATCAGTTTCTTTTCTGTCTCTGTAAAAGAGCCACAAAAAAACAGTGAGTAATTTTCTGCGGAATATTCGTCTTTAAAAAGCCAGGCCCAGTGCTTCGGTGCTTCCAGCACATTGGTTTTCTCCCTTTGACTTTGAGAGGGTGTCCCGTGTGTAAAACCAACAGGAAAAACTCTAACTGGGGACAGGGCACAGGAGAACGTGTCCCGGGCTGGGATGAGCAGGTTCCCGAAGGCGCTGGGGCTGCTGCAGTCAGGTTAATGCACGGACCTGAGCTGCTCTTTACTATGGACACAACCCCCTTCCTACTGAATGAGCAACTGCAGTTGTTTAGTGATCATCTTTGTCTCCTTGTAAAGGGGGGTTTAAGGATCCCTTCTGCCTTGTGCTTGACCCTCTCTCCATCCTCATGGTATTTGATGATTTATCCCCTCGTTGGGGGTAGAGGGTATTTTTCACAGCAAACCTGCATCATTTCTAGTGGAGAAAATACAGTCAGTGAAAACCAGGTGCCCTGGTCACATCTTGGGTGGTGGATGGTGTCTTTTTTTAACCCCAGGCTCACATTCCAGGTATCTATTTATGCTACTTACGGAAATCAGATGGAACCTACCCCTGTTTTGGGACATAGAATCATGGAACAGTTTGGGTTGAAGGGACCTTCAAAGCTCATCCAGTGCCACCCCTGCCATGAGCAGGGACATCTTCACCAGCTCAGGTTGCTCAGAGCCCCGTCCAGCCTGGCCTGGGATGTCTCCAGGGATGGGGCATCCACCACCTCTCTGGCCAACCTAGGCCAGGCTCTCACCACCCTCACTGTTAAAGATTTCTTCCTCATGTCTAGAAATCAATGATGCCAGAATCCAGGAGGCACCGGGCAGGCACTGGTCCAGCAACAGCCCCAAAACTGTGTTTACAGCAAGAATGGAAATATGTCTCATAGCAGCTCCAGCCAGCACAAAGGCAGCAGTGTGATGGACACAGTGTAGTTGAATTTCAACTTGAAAAACAGTCCAAACCACAGCGCTGGAGCCAGGTACGAAGCTCTCTGGAAAGATCTCTTTGCCTCCTCCTAGCACGGTGCCACCAGCTTTACTGCAAACACAGAGGGAGAGGTACCTTTTATAGATATTAAAAAGTCACCAGCCATTTATTTTATTTATGGAGGAGACAGATAATTGACAGGTGGCTGTCTAAAAGAGATGAAGCCCTCCAGCTAAACACCGCAGCTCCAGCAAGGGTACGAATGACAGAGAAATGGCTCCAGAGGTGATAGACTTGTTACTTTTAACACTGCGAGATATATAAGAGAACAGGGTTGAATCACAGTTCAGAACAATCATACCTAACCACTGAACTAAATAAAACCGATGATTTCATACCAGTGTCTACAGCAGCCTCCGACTGAGCTTGAATTAATGAGTGTGTTGTTGCCTCCCAAAGGGTCTTGCAAGCCTGAGGACTTCAGGTTCTTTTTGTAGGGCTGGAATGTGCCCCAGCCTGGGACCAGGAGCGGGCTGGGGGGTCAACACTGTGCCGCCCAGTGATGCTAAACAGCAGTGACATTTGCCCTCCGGCAAAACAAACTTTGCTGAGCGCTGGGGAGGCAAGCGGAGAGCAGAGAGCTGTACTGGGACCAGTATGCTGGGTTGGCTGGTTCTCTCATGTCACACAAGCTGCAAATACCAATCTTTCATCGATTGTCTTTTCTCTTTTTGAACCAGCCTGCCTGGCACTTTGAAGCTGACAAATGTCTTCCAGGCCTGGCCCTCCTGCCCCTCAATGGATCTTTCCCTATGTTGGGGATATTCAGTATTATCTCCTCCTGACTACCATAAACAAAAATGGGAGCTTAAATATTAACCCCCACCCATCACACCACTATAACATCTTGCTACATGAGAAATTTCCTTGTTTTCCTTAATCAACCTCAAACTTTTTGTCTTTCTTTTTTCAAATGTTTACTCGCGTTTTCCCCTCCTGCAGGGCAGAGGAACATTTACGATGTAAAATTACAGCGGCTGTTACTCGGAAGTGCTGCACGCCATGGTGATTCAGCATCAGACTGGGACCGAGGGAACAACTAGAGCCTGTTAGCCGGATCCCTCCGCTTTCACACCTCCACGTGGCTTTGCAGCAAATCAAAACGCAACAAATGGCTTTGCATCATTTCTTCAAGGAGTCCTGGGCCTTGTACGTTATCTTGAGGGCAGGGTATGTGCTATAATAAAAGACGGCTTTATTGCCAGCTGCAACAAAGCCAAGGATTCAGACGCGTATCGCCTTGTGGGTTCATTGTAAACTCCCTTTTATGGCCCTTCCAGTTTATTGCTCATGGAGATTTACAGTGGGAAGAAGGGGCCGTGTGCTGTAATTAATACTGTTATTAGGCTGGGTGGGTTCGATGCAACAAGCAGCGTGGCGGCATTGCCGCCAACCTTGGTATTTGCCCTTTGTTATCCAGCCCTGCCAATGAGATGGGGACTGGCTGGCTTTGGTGTGGCAGGGCTGGCGTTACCAGTGCTGTGTTGGGAGGTAACTGGACCGAAGTCCTTCCCCATTCAGAGGGACCCGCTGTGGGTTTGGCCACCTTGGAGTGAACATTGTGAGACACCACGTCAGCTTTTCTTGCCAGGCTGAGGACATTAATTTCTTCTCCACATGGTTTTCCCCCAAAAGCAAACAGTATTTTCTTCAGGTGCAGTGGAAGGAGATGGATTATTTTCAATGGTTTCAGGTATTCCTGGGCACAGGAATGAGTTAAAAGCTGGACACGCAGAAGTCACCAGCCAGCCCTGTGGTCCCCTTTGAGAGGAGTCTGTTTTAGCACACTCAGCCTATGGTGACAGGGGACAAACATGACAGATAGAGGCAGAGCACTGGACACAGCAGTGAGGACTGTACCAAAAATATCCCATCCTGCCTGCTTGGATGCTTTCTGCTGAACTGAGGCTGTTAATAAAAAGTGATTGTTGCTTCTTGTCCATCTCCGGACTTCCGAGCCAAACTCCAGCCCTGTCACCACTGGGGACACTGGAAGTGGCTCTGTTCATATCAGCCTGGTTTCCATCACCCGCTGCTGGAACAAAGCCTCAAATGAGGCAAATTTCATGTGGTTGCAGGTTTTTGCTATGAATGTTTCATACAGCTCTGCTTGGCAATTAAAAAAGCAAAAAGCTAGGGTGAGAACAACCCTGCTAATGATTTGCAGTCTGCTCCTCAGAGCCAACTTATCTCTGCAAAGCCAAAACTATATCAGTTTCCAGAAGCTACCACAGAAGTTAAACATTAAATGCTTGAGGCTGCTGGAAACTTCTGTGGCTTCCGACTGATCACAGGTCAAGGCTAAAGTCATTGAGAGCGTCCTTCATTGCGACCAAGCACCATGAAAATGGCCAAGCCCAGAGAGCAATCAGCAGCAAACCTGCACCATAAACCCGCTCGCACGTGATGGCTCCTCTGGGCAGGTTCTGTCCCCACAAAACAGGGAAAATGTTGCTGTGGATGCCCATAAATAGAGGAGAGGTTTTGCAGGTGGATGAGAGCATCCAACTTGTGATGCCGAAGAGCCACCCATTGGTTTTAAATATCCCATCCAGCCATCTAGGTAGTGGCAGCTATTTAAGTCCCAAGGACAAGTATAATGTTTTGTGATTCCCTGGCAAACTTTCGCTCTGGGAATTTCCTGCAAAAAGACAAAGGTTGAGAACCACAAAGGTTTGGGGAAAATTGGGCATTGGGTACTGCAGGGAGCTGCAGGTGGCTCATCGGTCACAGAGAGGGTTGTGATGGAGCGTGGGGTTCGCTGTGTTAAGATACCAGCCTCCTTCTCACCATTTTTATTAATATTCAAGCTAATTAACTTCACTGAGGGCTGGAGGAAATTGAATCTCAAGAAGAACCTAAGCTCTGCTTTAGATTTTAAGCCTTTCAGAGCTTTTGATTCAAACCTTGTGCTGCTATTATTATTATTTTTAAATCTCCTTTTATTTTTGTTTTTCCTGCAAACACCTGGCCCACTTCAGAGGTGATAGAACAGTAATAAATGATTCTTATTAATTGGCCGCCAGCTGATGGGGAGCAGCAGGCTCCCTGCTGAACAGAGCGGGTTTATGGGGTTTTTGGAGGTGCCAGGAGGGTGAACCCAGCCGGGACCCCTGGAGGGGGTCACAGCAATGTGGGGGTCCTGGCTGGGCACTGGGAGGGGGCTCAGCCCACAGCGGCTGAGGTAAAAGAGCTTTTGTGAGGTTAAATGAAAAAATAACTAAAAAAAAAAAATAGAAAAGGAAGCTTTTACAAGCCAGAGCTTAAAGACGAACCCTCCCTTTTTGCCCATTTATTAAGTAATAATGAAACACTTTTGTCAAAGCTCAGGCACAAAATTTCTGACACCAGATGAGCTCTAAAGCTAATCAGGGGCTGGAAAAATGGGAATATAATTAAGGTTGCTGACAGCCCTGTGTCATTAACCCCACAGCTCTCAGGTGCCACACTGAACCACAGCTGCAGAAGATACTGTATTACGGGGAGTTGGTTTCAGCTGTGGAAATGAATTTGGCTTTTAATGGCTCTGTAATGGCCCTGGAGCTGCTTTATCTGGAGCTGAGGCTGTGGCAGAGGGGAAGGGAGTGATGGTCTGTGCTGGGGCCAGCTTGTCTCTGCCCCTTTGCTCTCCGGTGGTTAAACAACTAAGGCTCTTCTCACCCAGAGAAAATGAGGTTTTTCTGGGTAAGGGTTCAGGCTGGGGCAGTTCTGCTCTGTCCCTTCTTCCTCCCCTATAATTAATTATTATCATTATTAGTAGTGTGGGTGTCTGCTTTGCCCAAGCAGCTGGGATTCCTGCCTGCACCCCTCTGCATGCTGTGGCTCCGTTCCTCTGATGTAACCCACAGGGCTGATATCCAAACCACCTACCTGCTCTGTGACTCAGTTTCCCATTGTACAGTGGAGGTAATAATACTGGGGCCTTTGGGAGAATGTTTGGGGGTTTGCCAATGTGTCTGTGTCCATTCCTCCTGTGATTATGTTAATAAAGGAGGCTGCGATGGGCTCTGCTGGCTTGGGAACCCCCCTTGAACCCTACACCAGGTATGCAAGGGGCAACACTGCTGGTGGAGAAAGGCTTTCTCTTTTTAATTGGTTTTTTTTTTTTAATTGATTATCTACATTTTCAGGATTTTACTGCTCGTAAGATGAGAAAATGGGAGGTGGTTGTTACCACACTTTCCCAGCACAAGTGCCTCTACCTTCTTAAAAACGAAGACTCGGTGGGACGGCCACAGCACGCAATGCAGCCAGGGAGCTCCTGGGCTGCTGCCAAGGTGGTGACAGCAGTAACCCTCGAACGGAGCCTCTTATCTGGGGAATCTCAGAGCATGTTTCAACTGTTTCGCAAGGCATGTTTCATAGACAGGTACCCTGGGACACGGAAAGGGTAAAAGCATTTGCCTGGGAAGGAAGGTGGCTGTGTCACTGCCAGGAATAGCAGCCCGGTGTCCCGTGACCCAGGCTCTCCTGCAAAAAAAACCCCAAGAGATAACGTTTCCAACGCTGAGCAGCTTTGGGCAAGCACCACAGAGACCCCTGTGATGCTGCCTCTGCGGATCGTCAACGCGCTCCAGCCATCGCTCACCAGCACCCTGCGATGTCCGAGCAAAGACTTGCAGAGCTCTGCTGATGTGAAAAATATTAAGAGCTAATCAGCAGAATACCATCAAGCCTGATTGACCTCGGATGTTATTTGTCACTCATCCTCCACTGCCACCGTGGTGGCATCTGTTGCCCCAGACTTAAGTGTCTCACACTTTCTTTGCAGCGTTCTGTTTCTTGGGTGCAAGACTCAAGGCTTGGACAGCAGCAAAACCAGTTAATTATGTTTTCACCCTCGCTGCTTTGAAAGCCCAGGAGTGTGCCTGGTGCGACTACAGCCGTAGGAACGCAGGAGTTCATCATAAATTAAAACCAAAAGTACCATTATCCATATGGGACCTTGCGAGTGGTTCACATACCCGAGTAATTCCAAGCACTCTGTGTATGGTTCTTACTTGGTTTTAACTCAATTTCTTTGAGATGCAAATCAGAGGGATTATATTCAGAGGCTGCATCAGAAAGTCTTTAATCCAAATGGGCTATAAGATTTATTTAGAAGAGCCAAATGTCTTGTCTGGGACAGAAGCAACTGAGCTGAACTGAAACAGATGGACATAAAGGAAATTAAGCAACTCTAATGGTCTTATCCAGAGTTTCAAAGTATTTGGTCTTCTGAAAGCTCTAGCTCCTGGAGGCACGTGATGAGATGGGAAGCTCGGGTTTCACTTAAAAACAGGCTTTGCTGTGCCCTGAGAAAAACAATAATAATGTTTCTATTCCTTCTGTGTACAGAGAGAGGGCTGCCTTCCAGATCCTGACTCCTTCGCTCGGCTTACCTCATCAGATGAAAATACATTGCATGGCTATTTTGGATTCCTCATTTTTATGACAGTGTCATTATTTCAGTAGTCCATCTTCAGGATTTTGGGGAATGTGATGCTAGCAACGGGGATCACAGTTTTCTAATGATACAGGAAAAAACAACCCTCGAGTCTGCTGAGGTTTTGTTTCCTGCAACAAGTTGCTATTTATGATGGAGACTTACCTTAGGTTTCCTCTAAGTCTGGGGTTTAACTAGGACATCACGAAGGCCAAGGTCACCTCTAGCTGTGCTGGATGCAGCAAACTCAGAGCACACATCTCAGACACCGATAAACCACTGGGCTGGAAACCTTGATAGGTCAGGCATCCCCTGAGACCCTGCACGTCTCCACTTTGGAGGTCAGAAGATTTGCACCTGACAGAAGAGCTTTCCCTGGGATATGTGGATGTGTTTGGCCCCAGCCAGCCTGTGCAAATACAGCAGGGAGATACTTTTGCAGCTGATGCTCCTGGTGATAGCTGGGAAAAGTCTTTCTACTCACACCTAAAGGCAGCTCTCCTGAAGCCATTCCCTGCTTTGCTCCCCGAGTTAAGTATCCAGAGGAGAGAAACCTCACGTGTTTGTGCATTTGCCATCCTTCACCCCAGTGCATTGGAAAGTGGATTAAATAAAAGGTGAGAGAAGCGAGGAGAAGGGGAGGGAGAGTGAGGGAGTGAGTGTGAGAAGGAGCTCATCCATTACGATGCTGTGTGCAAGGCAGGAGGTCTTGGCCTTCTGGTTTGAGTGCTTATTCCCCATAAAACACCTCTGAGAGAAATCAATACAAGAAGCATGCAAGAACTTAAATCAAAGCGCAAGGAAGAGGCACTTGGCGAATGGAGCGACCTTGCGGAGAATTGTCAAACGGGGGCCCCAGCCCTGCAAATAAAAACCCTGCTAGAAAAACAGACCCTGCAAGACTGGTGTGCAGACTCCTGGCTGGTGTGTTCTTCCTTGGCATGGGGTTTGTGTGGGGAAACACTCTCGTCTCTGCAGCAGAAAGCACGTAGATGGGGTAGGCTGAGTAAGTAGCACAAGGGCAAGCTGCCAGTTTCTCCTGATGTCCTCTGTGGTGCCTATTTAAGTATGTTGGAGATAACAATGTAAGGGTGGCACCCAGCTCTGAGATACAGGAGATTCCCCCTCCAGCCTTGACCATGCAGAACCTTGGCCCCTTGGGCACATACACACAGAGCAGAGGTCCAGGTCCTGCCAAACCTTCCCTCTCACCCACCACGACAGCTGAGGATGGAGGGGTGTCCATCAGCGGGTCCCCTCCTGCCAGGCAGGTCCTTCCCATTGGGAAGGGCCACTTCCCCAAGCAGGTGCCACCCGCCTGACCTTGGCAGGGGGGTCACAGCACGGTGCTGCAGACATCATAAATCTGCAAAAGGTTTTCTCCCGTCAAGCTCCACCTCTGCAGACCGCAGGGCACATGTTCCCATGCTGGGAAATTTGACCCCTCGGTAGCCTGAGAGACAAGGAGAAGCCTGGGTTTGGTGTTTTGAATAAGTGGCTTTTTATCTTGAAATCCCTTTGGGAGCATGAGCTCAGTAACCAATGAAATTATATCTGTTGTTTCAAGCAGTGAAGAAAACTTGGCCTGATGTTTATTGAGATTTATGGCTTCCCTTGAGCTTAATTGTCTTTGGGAGCCCTGGATCTTTTTAACGGTTCAGCTAAGTGGTACTAAGAAGGATGGTAATGGTTTGAGCAGTCTGCCCCCTTAGCATATCTCTTTCTCTCACACGATTTGCTGATATTTGGGAAATATAGCTGATGCACTCTCCTCCTGAGGTCACAGTTATTCATTGGTGTGAAACTTCAAGAGACAAAACCAGGTGTGAAAAGCTCCCAGTGAGCGTTTCGTTGGTGAGATGCTGATTTCCAATCCTTCAGGGCTGTGCTTTGGGGAAGAGGGGAGGAGAACACATCCCTGCTCCTGCTGGGGAGGGTCACCCGCTCTGCGAGCCCCTCCTGAATGCTGTGCTTCATCTTCCTTGGTCTCCCTCATCACCATCAGCCTGGTGACCTGCTGTAGGCTTGTCTCTGGTCCTCTGCTGTGGTGGCTTTTCTACTCCCTTTGTTGTGGGCTCTTGCCCGAGCACAGGCCAGCATCGCCTCCCAAACATGCTGGAGCTCATCTGAGGGTGGCTGGTGGGGTGGATGTTGGGATGGGTGTTGGGATCAACCTCTGGAGATGCCTTGTGGGGGGCTCTGGGAGGAAGACACCCCTCTTCTCTGTTCCTTGCACTGGTCTGAACTGGGAAGGTACTACCTGGGCTACCTCCCACCCAGTGCTCACCCCACAGACACGCAGCTCGGTGCTGCCTGGCCATGGCTGGTCCCTTGATGGAGCATCCTTGGTGCTGGAGGGCTCTGACAAAGAGCTTGTCATTGGAAGGTAAACATCTCCCTTCACAAGTAGTTATTCCTCGCTTCTAGAGCTTTTTCATCTCTTATCGCTGGTGACCCTTGTTGGTTTGTTATCTCTCCCCAGCCATCCAGTGGAGCCATAGACCTGTCATTGTGGGGAATGACCGTAACCTATTTACTCACCTCCACAAGATGCCATGTCCGCTCTACTGGGTGCCCACAGCCGGGCCGGGGCAGCAACACCCGGCTGCCCTCCGCCAGGAGCCAGGGATGCTGCGGCCGAGGTAATTACAACAGCCCATTATGGTTCAGCAGGCACCTTCATTAATAAACCTCAGATTTCAGAGGTGCCTAACTCGGCCATTCGAAACCGCATCTGGCTGTAACTCTGCAGCTTGTCTAAGCTTTCAGCTCATCTCCCGCTGCCTAAGCGGTTTACAGGACGAGCAGTAAACAAAGTCTGTTTTGTTGGGCTCTAAGGGAAAGAAAGCAAACACACACTCGCTGGGCTAATCTCCTCAGTGCTGACAGCTCCTTCCTAGGTCACGCCAATGGGATTTTTACCTCTGACATGGCTCGAACCGCGAGCGTGGATGTGTCCTGTACACGCACGGTCCTGGTTCGTGGCACTTGGCAGGGTGTTGTTACTCTTTGGTGGCACCTCCAAATTAAATGAGATTTAGGTGGTCACATCAGGTGAATGGATGTCTCAGACCATTTTCTTCCTGCTGATAACTTCTGGAGCCACGGGTCAGTTCCAGCTTCATTAATATAAAGCTCCTAAAGAAACGGTATCTTGACATTTTCCACGGCCCTAGGCAGCCAGGAGCAGAAGAACCGTGGTGAATGTCTCAGCCTGGATGTGGCAGACACAGGATTTGGGCAGGAGATGCACAAGGAGCCGTCTTACCTCTGCTACCCACGCACTGGTCTGCCCATGTATTCTTAAAACTCAACTCAGGAACAGGGTCTGTCTTGGGATCAGCTCAGCAGGGTTGCTGCTGGGTGAATAAATTAACCTGCAGCCCATATGACCTCTGAGGGTTTCAACATCTTCCCTAGCACAAGCCTGGCTTACAGGAGGACAGATGCTGTGTCAGAGGAAAGGATGGGGTTAAATTCCATGGAGGTGCAAGGAGAGGAGGGGAGGTAAGGAGATGAATAGGGGATCAAAGGGAGCGGGTAGACTAACCTCCAACTACGATCAGCCCCACCCGTCAATAAACCATCCTCTCTCATAACCCGCATCCCACCAGAACTGAATGGCAAGTGAATGCAAGCCCAGGGCTCTTCTGTGGGGGAGCACTGGGATGGACAGCCCGAAGCGGGGGTCAGGCTGCACAGAGATTTGGGGGGAATGTTCAGATTTGGTATGTGATGCTCAGCCAGCCCCTGGGTGAGCTGACCCTGCTCGGTACCCTCGGATCACACAGAGAACCCCCTCCTCAGCATCCCTGCCGCTGCATCCCCAGAGTGGAGCGAGCAGAGGCCACCTCTGCATTTCCCAGGTGCTGAGGTTGCTTTCCCACCCTGGGCAACCGAAGAGGAGGTGGCAGCTTTGGCTGTGGGCTGCTGCCGAACTCACTGGTGGGTTGCTAATGATGTTTATGAAAACCCTGAATGAAGACCACACACAGGAGGCTCAGGTGAGCGATGCATCTTAGACCTTGAGGGTACGGGGCAAAAATGTTTTTGCGCCTGACTCACCCGCTCTGTGCTAACACTGACTCATAATTACTGATTTCGATGCAGACAAAAGATTTATCTGCGTTCAAACATAGGGAAAATGCTAATGTAACCTGGTAGTGAAAAGGGGAGGTAGTGCTGCTAAGTTATGTAAAGCTTGTGGAGCACACGGATTGGAACCAGCTTCCTTATCCTGACTTGTATGTGGGGATGAGCCCCCAAGGCCAGAGAGGGTCTGGTAACCCACATTCCCTGGCCATGCTGGAGGGAAATTTGCTTGCAAAAGGTGACTTTTGCAATAATAACCATTTTTTTTTTGCAGAGCTGCCCAGGCCAGCTTGGTCCCCACTCTTTCTGTTTCCCTCAGCTCTGGGGACACCCTGCTGTCTGTGGGGATGCATCTTCTCCCTTCTCCCATGAGCCCCATGCTGGAGGGCAGCTCTGGGGATGAAGATATCTTGTGAGCAGCACATTGGACCTGAAAGCATGTTTGCACAGTTCCTCTGCTCCAGCACAATAGGTGCTGCACAGCGGGCCAGTCACGCCAAGCGAACAAGAAAAGCTCGCCGAAGAAAGGCACAAGTGAGTACAGGATTAAACCCAGAGCGGTGCCTGGGCTTTGTACTGGGGGTAGCCCTGGGCTGTAAGCTCCCCATATGGTGGCAAAGGCTCCTGCATCATCTCATCCCCAGCAGCGCTAACAGGGACTGTACGAGGCTGAATCCCAAACCATCCTTGGGGCTGTGCTGCCTCCTGCCCTGCCCGTGCCCCCTCCAAATGCCCTCCCTGTGCCACCTTCCCCCCCTGCTGCTCAGCTCTGCTGGATGCTAAGTGGAAATTTCCCCCCGTGCCAAGTGTTAAATACTTATCAAGCTAATCCACCGTCTTCGCGGAGGTGCGTACATGAGACAACATGTTACCGTAATTAACAAGCAGCTGGAGTTGGCACCGGTCGCTGCTGCAGCTGCTCCCGGCGGCTTCCAGCGCCTTTCCCAGGGCTGTGGCTCTGCCTCCTCTGTGCTGTGGTTGGGGGGGTGATGCCCGGCAGGGCCTTTTCTCACTTCAGAGGGGATGGTTGTGCTTCCCAGCCTGTGGTCTGGGGACCCCTAGAAGTCTGGAGGCTATTTCTGATCTGTATTAGACAATTTTGTCTGTTCTAAGCAGGCAAACACTTTTGCAGGAGGATGCGGAACCACTCTGGGAAGTTTTGGGGTGCACTGGTTTAGGGAAATCTCTTAGGAGGAAAATGAGTCATTGGGTGGTTTGTCCCTCCCTGCTGATGGGGCTGCAGCAGCTCCCTTGGTTGGCTTTGCTGTGGGAATTGCATCTGTGCGGGATCCCTTTCTTGAGCAGAGGTGGCTGCGTGCCATCAGGGTCCGTGTGACAGCTGCCGGGGATGGGGACACTTTCTGGTGATATCAATGCTGGAAAGAGACTGGGAGAGGAAAAGACTGAGAGGCTGGGATGAGTTTGCAAAACCAGCCTTTGGGAGAAAGGCTGCAGAGTGGGTTTTGGATGGGAGGAACCATCTGCAGAGTTTATTAGCTGGTTGACTGTATCTTCCCAGTGTCCATCCCCTTTTGTATGGACCGGTAAGGATTGGTTCACTCATCCAGCTACCTGCTCAGCTCTAAGCAGAGTTGCTGCAGAAAACCTCCCCATCCTTTTAAATTGCCTTGAGCTCCCTAACTTTCTAACCCCAGAGAAGTCATCTCAGCAGTAGATGTTTGTATCATGACCTACATTGCTATTGGCTTTTAAATATATTTTTTTCTACTGTGCTATATACTAGCTTCCCACATGCAAATTGCTCTGAGTGAACCATTTATCTGGAAAATAAAGGTTATGTTCTCAAAAGGCATTTAGTTCCCTTTCTGAATGATTGAGCGAGTTTTCCGCTGAGAAAACAAAGGTCTTTAACACAGTCCAAGCCAATGACAGGGAAAAAGGTTCAGGTAAACCCCCTCCATTTATTTAACAGCTCCCCCTTCCTCATTCATATTTACAAGATAAAAGGGGCTCCATCAACCCATTAAAGTTGAAATACGTGTCCTGTCTTCAAGGAAAGCAAATCCCATCTGGCATCCCTGGAGGGATATAACCTTAACTTCAGCTTAATGCCACATTAGGGTATCTTACAGATTCTGTCTGAGATTTACCTGCCTTAAAGGGAGATTTATTTTGGAAGTACACAGGCTCATGTGACAAACCTCCTTCCATGGGCAACTTTGGTGAGGAGGTGCGGAGCATTTGCAACTTGCCGGTTCTTTGGTCTCTGCCCAGATGCTGGGACAGGCGGAGGGGACGGTCACACAGGGGAACCGCTGGGCGCTGCCAGGGGCTGTGACACAGGACTCCATCCTGCATCTCAGGAGCTGTGAGTAAACCCAGCCTGGGCAGGCTCAGATCTAACCTGCAAACCCAGCTTTCTGCCGTGACACCCGGGATGACAGGGACCACGAGGGGCCCGTCTGTGGATCTGAGTAGCCCCAGGCTGGATGGGAAGATCAGAGCCCGTATCAGTCCTGCTTTCCCTATCTCTCAGCCCATCCTGGGGGAACTGGTGCAGCTCCCAGAGCAAAGGAATTCCTGTCCTCCCCCGCGGCCACTGGCCCCCGCCCGGGCTCCAGTCCTGCAGGGCATCGCATCAAGGGAGGTGTTTCTAAGGAAAGGTAGATCCGATGCCTGCCAAAATCATCAAGGTGCTTGCACTTGCCTTGGGAAATCAGGGAGTATTCTATGGATAAGATTAGAGCTGCCACTGCCTTCCTGCAGCCCCATCCCAATGCTGCTCGTGTCCCTCATCCTCCTCTGCAACCTTGATGCCAGCAACTATGAGCATCAATCTCACATGTAATGTAGCCTTGGGGACAACAGCGTTGTGGCAAAGAGTGTTCTAAAAATGCTGTTAGTGGCTGTGGAGCGGAGGTCTGGGCGATGCCTGGGGCTCTGTGCAGTGCCAGATGGGGCTGGCATGGCCGCAGCACCCACCAGGTCCTGCCCGGTGGTCCAGCCCTGCACAGCCAGGTGAGCAGCTGGCTCGATGTTTCACATGTGGCTCCAGAAATGAGCAGATTTAATTACTGTACAGTGTGTACCTTGTGTCGGATGTACCCAGGTGACTCCCTCCCTGCACATGCGGTTCTCCAGGGCAGCAAAAAGAAACGTAGTTCGGGGTAGGTTTGCATCTCTGGAGGCTGCAGGTTGGGGGAACACACTGTTGTACTGCACTTCTGAACAGAAAGTGTGTACAGAGCCACTGTTTGCTAGCAATCTGTTGATTATTATTGTTGGTTTTGCAAATATTCATATAAATGATGAGGGTTTTGTAATTACTGAATTGATCTCAAATCCTTTTAAATGTACATGGGAGCTGGACTCAATGATCCTTATGAGTCCCTCCAGCTCAAGATATTCTATGATTCTGATTCTGTATAAGATTGTTTTAAAGGTTGTGTGGCTAAAATATAAGAAGTCTGTGTGGGGTTCCCCACTGGCCTGTGATTCAGATGCAGTTGTTACCCTCCCTTCAGCCCTTACTTCTACACAGACCAGCAAGAGGGACCCCTGACGAAAAGCCACCCATGGATTTTGAATGGGTGCTGCTAATGTGAAGAGGCTCTGGGGCCGGGCAAGGGCACGGCCAGGCTGCTCTCCTGTTACCAACCCACGGATCATCGAGCTGCTGATGTACACGCTGTTCAGCCTGAGAACGAGAGGGCAAGTCAGCTGCAGGTGGGTGAAACCTATCTCCTCTCTACTTAACTGGCCTGCCTGACTGGTTTTTTTTATGATTATTTTTTATTCTGTCTCCAGTTAGGCAATACACTTGCCTATTAGAAATATTGCCCTGGGCCGCCAGCTCAGCGAAGGAGAAAAGTGGGTGTGTGTTATGGAGGGAGGATGGGGCATCGCTTCCCTCCCTGGGGTGAGCACCCGTTCCCTTCCCCTCTCCAGTCTGCATTCACTGACCCTCCCCTTCCCTGGGGAATCTCTGCCATTCCAGACGCACCTCTCTATGGGGATTTTCTTAAGGGTAACTCCTGACCCCCCCTCCGCAGTGCTCCCACACCCTGAGAATCACTGGAGCAGGTTTCTGGGCTGGAGCGGGTGAATCTAAGCCCAGCCGGTAGTTTGGGATCATTAACCATCAAGGTGCCCCTGGGAAGAAGCAAAAAGGTATTCGGGAAAATTTGCTAACAGACGCTAATGACTTAATAATCCCAGCCGGAGAGAGCGCGGCAGGTTATGTGAATGTCAAGTTTGTTTGCTTTGCCGAGAGCTGGCGGCAGGTTATGTAATCGTAGGGTGTGACCTCCTTCGCAGGGGAAAAAAGGGAGGAAAAAGGAAAGCACGCACCCGCTTCCATGCTGGGATGTGAGTGGGAGCATTGGGAAAGGTGTTAACTGGGAGCCCCGAAGCCCAGCACAGATCTCCCTGCCGAGATGCTTTGGAAGAGATGAGTGGCAGGGTCAGAGTCTCAGAGCATGGATAGGGACATATCGGGGTCCACCTGGAGCAGCAGATACTGGGGCAGGATCAGTGGAAATGGCTGCTTTTGCTGGTGCCATCAAGAGCCCAGGTAGCACAGGGGATATTGTTAGTGCATGCCTGTTGCATTGGTACACACTGCAGAGGATGGGGGGCATTGGATGGGCACAGAGTGGACACGTCCCCAAGAGAGTTGTCACACAGCACGAGACTTGTCCCTCTACCAAACAGGGTTTCTTGTTGCTCTGGTTTTCCAAAGTTGTCATTCCTGATGCAATTCCTGATTTGGGGATGTAAAACTGAGAGCCAGCCAGGGGACTTGCTTGGTGGTCCTCAGGGGTGATGGCTGAGGTGACCCTGAGATCCCAGGTTCATGGGGGCTTTCCTTCAAGATGAAGGAAAATTAGGGCTGTTAAGCTGTGGCATGGTTTTAAATGTGCTTTACATTAGCTGCCATGACCCACAGCATCAATATGGCCTGACTCCCTCCCCATTGGGGTCTGACATCCTCCTTGGAAGTCAAACCAAGGCAGGCAGGAGCTGGACCCCGCTCCCTGTGGCTGAACCAGAGTGTTCAGGGAACTCTGCCTCTTTCCCCATGAAATCAAGCACCTGGGGTGCAGGCTGCCTCCTCGCAGCCCCAGCACCGCTGCTCAAGCTCCAACTTGCCTGCCATCAATACTGTTTAAACAAGCACATTCGCAGACGTAGCTCTAGGCCAAGTCGCAGGGCAGGTGGGAAGGAGCCGCCGCAGCCTGGCTCCAGACCCTCCTGCGGGAGGTCCGGGCGGCGGGCGCGTGGGCGCCCATGGCATCGCGTGCCAGCCGCGGCTGTGCCCGGGGGCTTTCCTCCGCACCTGTGGCCACTTTGAACCCCAACCACAGCTCGAAAGATGCCAGCAATGTGGGCAGAAAAGGTGGGAGTGCTGGGGCTCGGCGGGTGTGCATCTGTTTGTACGACCACCCCTCAGTCCTTGCTTTTGGAGCGGGTTGTGTGTCCCAGCAGAGACACACGTCCTTGCAATAAGGGGCATCCTGGGGTCCTGCAAGTGAAATGCAGCTGCGATGCCAGGTTGGCTGTTCTACCATCTCCCTCCTGCTTTCTGTCTGTTTTCCCAGGCTGATGGGCTGCAAGAAATTTGGGGAGGATGCAGAGGGGGATGGTCCTGGGCAGGGTGCTCCATGCAGAGGCACCCATGCACAGCACCCAGCTTTTTTGATGGGCTGCTGCAAGGGAGAGTGCAGGCGGCTCCGAGAGAGCGTGAAACATGCTCTTCCAAGACAAAAAAGACAAGACAGACAGCAAAAAAAGAATAAAGGAAAAGGCTTCTGAAGCTCAGAGCTGGATATTTCTACACTTGACATAAAGGATATTTCTGCATTGAAGTAATAAGCGTGACTCAGTAAACCAATAGGGAAAGGGTGTTCCCTTTGCAGCAAAACCTCAAAAGATCAAAGAACTTCTTGAGCGGTTTAACATTTCGAATGTTAAATGAATCGGGTTCTCCTCCCTCTCCCCTTCACCCCTGCCTTCAAGTTTTGCAGAATAAATGGCTTGATTTTAGCTGGGAAGGGAGCAGCTCAGCAGCTCCGGGGAAGCGCGGTGCTGGCCAGACGGCAGCGCAAAGGTCGTGGGCACGTGTGCTCGGTGTGCAGCACCTGGCTGGCTGCCCGGTGGACATCAGCCCTGCTTGGGACAGGGACATGACATGGCCTTGGGGCTTCCCATTCACCAGCTGAGCTCGTGCTGCTTTATGGAAGCTGGTTTTTCCCTCGCTGTCACCTTCCAGACCTGCCTGCAAAGCTACCATGTACTGGGAGGGCTATCCTGGCATGTCAAGCCTCCAGGCTGGCTCCAGGCTTTAGGGAAAGTTGAGCATCAGCAGGTTCTTCCCTTGGGAGAAGCAAATCCTGATGGTTTTATGTATGCACCAAGCAGTGGGGAGATATGAGGGGCTGGTCCCTGTTCTCTGCCTGCACCCAGTGGCAGGCGCCGGGGCTGATGTGGGACCGGTGGCAACGCAGCGGCGGGTGCCACCAGGGAGGGATGGAGCCTTGTCAGTGGTTCTTGGACACTCGCACATTTCTGGGATCGATAGGCTGGAGAAATATATTGCATGGAGATAACAAATCACTTAGCTTATTGGGTCTTAATTAAGCCTCCTTTATCTCCATGACAGCCACACACCTGGGCTATCGCCCAGGCAAACCAGTAGCTGTGGCCAAGCTGTGGGGACACTGCACTGGAGCTGGGGGATTGATGAGCCTCGGCTGGGTGGAATTACCTCATTGTGTTCGCAGCGCTCGGGGCCATTGATCTCCCTGCTCCCATGTCCCTCCATCCCGGAGCACCAGCTGCTGCCCTCTCCTCCCAGCACCTTGCAGGCAGGGGACCAGGGGGACAAGGCAGGGGACACCCCCTGGTCGGGTTAGCCGGGGTGTAGGTGGATGAGCTGGGGGGAAACTGCCCCATTTGGCCTCCTGGGTAATAGATACAGTTGTTATAGTCCCTGACAGCGCAAAATGAAGACCTACATCACCATAATGTATTGTCAGCCTGCGAGCACGCTGCGGCCCCCGAGATGAATGAATGCAATATCTCTGCGTACGAGGGGGAAGGAGGGGAAGGGGATTTTGCCGCTGCCGCCGGCCTCGAGGCGAGAAGGCAGAGCCGCTGCTTTGTGCGGCTGGAAGAGAAAAGGCATTTTTTATTTGTGACGTGGAGGCTGAGGGTGTCCGATCCCCACGGAGCCTGTGACAGACACGCTCCGTGAAGGGGAGCGCTTAACAAACGGCTGAAATGCTCCTGTGATGAGTTCATCCAGCAATGAAGTAATCTTGCCCCTGCGTTGCTGCCAGCTGAGGCAGCAGGGCAATTTACTGCTCTGGGACCAGACAGATCAACACGGATTTCGGCTCATGTAACCCAAGAACAGAGGGAAACCATCCAAACAAGGGGGGCCCATTCGACTGGAAACGTGCGTACACGGCAATAGGAACCTAAAGCACGTATTGCATTTAGTTATTAGAAAGTAGGACAGTTTTTACTCTGAAGTATGACTGCTGCTGTACTGACTGGGAGTGAAATAATGAGAGCTGGGAGTTGCAAGTGACTTAGGCTGAGCAGCCAAGTCCTACCCGATGTCTCTTTTTCTGTAGCAGCCACCCTTCTTTAGTTTGATGCTTAAATCCAACACCAGAAATGGCGGGAAGCTAGACAGATATTCCCAAGTTCACGTTCCAACATGGCCGAAGGCTTATTTTGTGACCATGGGCTAAAATTGCTCACGATTTCTCTCTTTGCCAGAATATAAAATGGTAATAGCCATATCCAGCCTCTCTTAATGATGTTTGATTCTTGTAAGAGCAATCACAAGGTGCTGAGTGGGGAGCGCGCTGCAGCATGGCAGATATTGCATGTTTGCAAATAGTCATTTAAACCGAGAAAGTAAGGTTCTGTGCTGGAAGACGAGCAGCCCACAATTCATCTTAGTGTTAAACAAAGTCCAAAGGACTCACATTACACAAAATCCAACTCCAGGGCAACACCCTTCTCCTGTTCCTGAGTTTTTCTGGCTATTTACAGGTTTTTGGATAAACATGAGAAAGTTGATATAGGAACAGCCAAATCCCATAAGCTGTCGGTAAAACCTTCCTCCGCAGACTGGTTCAGCTGGAGCACATGATGTTATTAAAGCCATTCGCAATGGGGACTCCACAGCACGGGCTCATTCTCAGTCGCTCGTGCCCTTTTGCATCAGGTAGGACATGATTCCCCTCCATGCTGTGGCACTGTGGTTTTTGGGCTGTGCTTGACCTTCGCTTTCCCCTTCACAAAACCTTCAGCCAGAGCTCTGGAGCACAAGAGTTGTTTTGGGGGGCGGTGGGGGCCAGCGTATGATGGGAAGGGGCTGAGGAGGGGCAAAGACCAGCCTGATCAGCTCAAACTGCAGGATTAACCATTGATGCCATGAGCAATGCCATTTTAACCAGGCGCTACAAACCCAAACAGCCTTCGCATCACCGCACAGGTGTCCGCTAGCTCCTCACGTGAATGCTTCTTAGTTCTGTATCACTAATAGCCAGCGAGCAACACCCTTTGTTACTGTACTAGGCACCAGGCACGTGGCCACTGCGTGATTTTTGGCATCTCTCTCTCTTTGCTACCCAACTGCCCGGCTCTCTGCAAGAACAGCAGGACACAGCTCTGCTTTTTTTCTTGGCCGTTATTGCTGCTCTGAGATTTTCCTCTGAAAGGTTAGGCCAGCCCTTGCGCTGGCGTTCAGAGCCCGTCTCCATCACTGATATATGACGCCCTTGTAATCTCCAGTGACATAAATTTTGCTCCTGTTTGTCTCCCCATGTCATATCCTTCTTGTGCCGTGTCTGTTATTGTGTCTGGTGTTGTGGTTGCGTTTCAGCGTTTTCCGTTGTTTGTCTTCTTCACCTGAGGATGTCCATTATGGGATGGAACAGCTTTAACAGCTTTTAAATGGGAGACTGGAGTTTTTACGCTTCAGAGAGTACTGCTCGTGGCAGCCACCATTCAAGAGTGGCATTTACCAGTATTTAGTATCTAAACTGGCTCCTTCCCTCCCAGTTTTCTTTAAAGCCCGGGGACAAATAGCTTGCCAGCCCTTACTGGAGCTCAGCTTTGTACCTGCTGGGATTTGGAGCTGGTATGAGTGGGATGGTAGCTGGGATAGGGCTTTGCACAGCTGGGAGTGGATGGTGGCTCCTCTCTGCTCCCAGCGTTGGGTTTGTCCCTGTCCCCACCAGCAGATCACCAGCCTTGAACCAGAGCTCGAGATGTCCAGCTTTACCTCCAAAAAATGCTGCCTTAGTGCACTGGGGCACCTGGAGGCAGCTGGAGCCAAGTCTTGGCCTCTAGAAGCAATCACTGGACTCTCCCTCCTCAGCATCTCTTCCTGAGCAGAGTGCTGTGCAACCAGGAGCTAATTAAGCGAGCTAATCTGAAGGAGGTACTACATCTCCATGGAAAACCGCTTCAGTTTGGCTTCTCGGAATAATAAACAAAGCACTTGGGCAGATGATAGGGCATTTAAGTGTTTACTCTTCAGAGTATTAAGTGCTAAATTTGTTTTTAGCTCCCTTATGAAAAGCCCTTGCAGAGTAAAAGCACACAAGGGTCTCAGCCATCCCTTGCATTTTTCCTCCAGGCTGTGTCCAGCGGAAAGCCAGGCTGTGTGGCCACCCCGGGGGGACAGAGAGAAGCACGGATCATTAGTATCACAAGGAAACACTGAGGTTTTAATCTGCTGTTAAGGAGCAGGGGATAAAGCAGAGCCAAATCCTAGACCCACCCACGGGGATGCTGATGCTGACACAGCCTGGGCAAGGGGGTTGTCTTTAGTTCATCCAAACTAAGATTGGCATCCATTTTTTTTTTTTAAATCCATTCCATCAATCACTTGGTGTAATAAACTCCTTAAATGGAAAAGATAGAGGCAGAAACCTCCAAGTGAGCAAGAGCACAGAGCTCATTTCTCCTGCCTCCTCCTCCTTACCGTACCATGGCAGCCAGTGCTCAGCCTTGGGATGCAGGACCCGAGCAGAATTCAGCTCAGGGAGTGTGGGAATGGAGAAGTGGAAAGGGAGGATAAAAAAAGGTCACCGGGGTGTCTGTTTTGCAGGCACAGGCGTTTAGAGGTTCTCCCACCCTGCGTGAGGCTGCGATGGGGTGAACTGTTCACATCTGGCCACTGCTGCCCGCTCGGGCCAAGGACCATGCAGGGAGGGATTCGGGGCTGAACTCACTGCTGGAGCTATAGAAATGGAGCACAAAACACCCAACAAAACAACTTTCCATTTCTAAAGCTTGAAGGAGTTTGCACCCCACCATGCCAGGACAAAGGGAGAATTAGCAGCCAGCAAAGAGAAAAACAACACAAAGCCACATCACAGCTCAAGAAGCCAAAAAGCCTTTTTTCCTTCTTAATGCGCGGGTACAGCTGAAACGACTCCTGCTCTCGATGTGGAGCTCGATGCGGTTCAGCTCTGCAGCACTTTGCATTCATCTGCGTGTGCCTGAGCTGAGCTCTCCTTGCTGCTGCTTCAGCTGTGATTTTTTAAACCAATTTTGACACATCAAAACCGATGCAGAATGACTCAGAAGTTTTCAGACAGAGCTTTCTCCTCGCAGAAGGGAAAGGAGGGGGTGCGCACGTATTTAGCAGCAGCAACCTCCTTTAAATCGGCCTTTTTTTTCCAAGAAGAATACTATGGTTCAGGCAAATTTGGGATGTGTCTGAACATGCTTCCCGTCCATATCATGGATTCAATTACAACCCAACACTTTGCAGATTTCGGTTAAATTTTAACTCGTTTCACATGGGCTGAGTGAACTTTGCCTGACATTTGGAAGCCGGCAACTTGTGTCATCAGGTTACACTCACACTTATCTCTGCAAACATATCCTTGTACCCAGACCAGCACCGGCGCAGCCGCCTCTGCCGTGGATGGCATTAATTGAACCTGAAATGTGCTTTCCTCCGGCGTTACGCTCTCGCCTGCTCGCGGAGGGATGAGGGTGACCCTGTCCCCATCCTGGCAAGCTCAGCGGCAGCAAACGCATCTGAGCGGGGAGGGGATGGGGACAGGGGCAGCGGATGGATGAGGGACAATGAGCGATGGGTGTGTGGTCTCGCTGTGATTTTTTGTCGCAGGGCAATGCTGGTGTGATGAGAAAGGAAAGGCTTTGAGATAAGCCTATTCCATCCCCGGCTTTTAAACTGCGGGGATGCGCTGGCAGCGAAGACAAGTGGGTGCTGTGGGTGGCCCCAAATCACATCTCCTGGGGAGTCCCACAGGTCCATGGCAGCAGGGATGGGGAAGGACCCCTCTCCTGTCCCCAAAGCCTGGCAGGGACAGTGTGGCTGGGTGACCTGCAGGACCAGCCACCTGTGCTGGCCATGCCCTGCGCTCTTCCATCGCATCGAGTCATGAAAAACCCAGCCCTGAACATTTCCTTTAAGCAGCAGGTCCTTGAGACGGCTGAAAAATCAGGTCTGATCAAAGCCCAGCTTCTCTCCTGGTGCCAGGGGTGGGCAGGGGGAAGGGGGAAATATTAAAATCCCAAGATCAGTCAGTCGTTGGTTCTTACTTCAGCTGCAAAAGTGACCAGCTCTGCTGATCAAAGGCCTCGTCACCGTTGTTTTAAAGGTGACATTAACATTTAAGGAGCTTTTGAAAGCCCTGGCTTGCAATAAAAAGCCAGACACCCAGTCACAGAACAACTCAAACGCAAGTTTAATGATAATGAAACAGCCTTTTGTTCTTAAACTCAAAGAAGAACCACAAACCTATTTATAGTGTTTATAAGAAAGACTGTGAAACCTTTTACACATAATCCAGCAAACCGATACCTGCAAACCATGGTATTACCCAATGATCCCTGGAGTGCGCAGAGCAGGCTTTTGCCAATGTTCCTCTACTTGGCTTGCAGGCACAACTGCCACGTGTCCTTCCGATGATGCCAGGTTTTGACCAGCACCACGAGCATCACCTGGGTGTCTCTGCCAGGTCGTGAGCCTGTGCTGAGCCGTGCCACTGGCCCGGGACTCGTCACTGTGTCCCCAGCTGGGGTGACACAGCATGGCGTGGGAGAGAGGGCACAGTGTGGCTCGGCATGGCTTGGCGTGGCACAGCTCTGCTACTCATCCCATTCAGGACATGCACCACCTTGGAGCCTCCTGCACCAGGACAGGTGTATTTTAGTGCCTGGCTCAGGTATACCGTCAGCACAGTGGGCTCCAAACCTTTTTTCAGCAGCTGAAATCACCACTTCTCCTCCTTCCTCCCTCACTGCAGCCCTGCACGCACCAAAACTCACTGTGGATTTATCCCTGCTGCAGATATGGCCCTGGATGACCAGGGATGCTGCTGCCCTATGTTCTCTGAGCTGGATCTCTGCAGAACTGGGTGCATTTTAGTAGTGTCATGTGGGAAACCACGCAGGCAGTGCCGGGGGCTCGGTGCACACCGTGGCCAGCCTTCACCCGGCACTTCGTGTATAAATAGCCTGGAAATGAGAGCCGGGTAGATAGCAGCCACGGCTGGGTAAGAAAATCCCCTTCTTCCCGCTCTGGTTTTGGCTGTTGTCTCTCACAGTAAAGCTCTTTGCTTTATGGCTCCCAGCCCTCCGCTGTCTGCTGTGCTTTACCTTGCAGCTCCGATAAAGGCACATTCCTTATCCCATGCGATTGGAAATAGCAAGCAAATTCCCTCATTCTGCAAAGTCCTGGAGAACCTCTGCTCCACTGTACAAACATGTCTTTATGGCAGTGTGTTACATTAAAGATCTCTTTTTTACTCCTCCTCACCCTCCTGGATGTGGTAGATAGCACTGGGTTCTGATCATATGCATTCCCTGAGCATGGGAAGAGCCGGGGAGCCGAGCAGGAGCAGAAAAGGGAGGTTTGTTCAGCTGGTTTAAGAGCTTGGCCCTGGCAGGCCAGAGTTCCCAGCAGAAGAAGGCACAGAGGATCAATACCCTGCAATGCTGCTCCAAACCCCTCCTGCCCACAGCACTGTCCAAGCGGGAATTCCCTCTCCTGCCTCTTGCCGTGGTGAACCAGGATTATTATTTCTGTTTTCCAGCAGGATGTGCAGGCATCCTGCTCCGAGACCCTGGTCTGACCGCTGCCCTCCGCCTCCTGTGTCCAGCTGAGAGCCAGGATGCTCTCAGAGCCAAGATTCTCTTGGAGACGGGATGCTCTCAGAGCTGGGATGCTCTCAGAGCTGGGACGATCTCGGAGCTGGGATGATCTCGGAGCTGGGATGCTCTTGGAGCCGGGATGCTCTTGGAGCTGGGATGCTCTTGGAGCCGGGATGCTCTCATCACCGCGGTCATTGTCTTGGAGCCCAAGTGGGGAGCGCGGATCTCCCCTTTGATTTCTGAGGGTATGGATATCCAAATAAATTAGCAATGGGAATGTGCGGGGGTGGGGGAGGCAGGCGATGGGAGAGCTGGCGGGCTGGAAGTGACCCAGACCCAGGGAACAGATGCAACTCATAACGTTAATGAGGTCGTTTTTTCTTTTCCCTCCCCAAAGGCACCGCACTCTTGAGAACGGGGGGCTTTCTATCCCATGGCAACACCAAGTGGGGTAAAAATGGGCCTGGCTTTTATTTCATTTTTTTGTCCTTTATAGGAATCACAGGCAAACAAAAGCCCTGAACAGATTTATCATTTTTCTTTCTTCCCCACCCCCTCCTTTTCTTTCCTTTTATATTTTTTTAAAATAGGGTTAGAGCAAGATGGATGGTTCCCCAGGCCCAGGGAATGAGCAGATCGAGGCAACCCTGTCGTCTCTGGCATCCCATTAAGCCAAGCTCTGCGAGGAGGCCGTTGTAAGACTTATTAAATTTGCCACAGCCCAGACCCTGAACACCACTCAGGGCTACCCCGGCTTGGCCACCTGAGTCCCACCTTGTCCCCCTTAGTGCCACCACCGGCACCTCTCCCGCATCCCCCCGGGGCTCCGATCCGGCCCCGCTCTCGCCCCCCGCATCAGCTCGGGAAGCGACTCCATCCGTTCTTGTCAGCCGAGGCCGATTCGTCACCGGCGGGGTGACAAGCGGTTTGTATGGCTCTGTCAGCCCATCGCTGGAGCTGGCTGGGCCCCCCGCGGCAAAGCCAAGGGTCCCCCCCAAGGAGGGGGTTGGGGGCAGCAGGGGGGATACAACCAGCCCCCGACCTACCCCTGACCTGGAGGCTCCTGTGGTTGGAGAAATGGCAGCAAAGGAGAGGGGACAAAAGGGAAAAGGGGGGAAAAATAGGGGATAAAAACATAATCCGAGCCCTATCAGTTCAGGGACAGGCTCAGCCTGAGGATGCTGCCCCATCCCTGCCGCCCGCCAGCGCTGCCTTAGCACGGTTATTTCCACTTTAATACTTAACAAGGATTTAAAACCCTTCTGTAGTCGGAGTTTGTTCTCAGCGATAAATTTTGAATAGCTTATAAATTATGGACACAACGCGGTGTCTCTGTCTGAGAGGAAGGGCCGGACCCGACTTGCTGTTACGATGGTGTAAAGCCGGCGCGGCATTGCTGGCAGTGAGTGTGTCCAGTCGGTGCTCCCGGAGCCGGATCCGACCCACCGTGCCTGGCTATAACATTACTGTGACTATAGGATCATATCGCATAGCAAAGCACAGTCACGTCTGCTTCACACCTCCTGATAATAATCACCCAGGATGCAAAAATCACAGGGCAGAATTACGGATGAACAGAGAAACGCACATCATCTCTCTCTCCACATATGTACGTCTGTGTATATATAGATTTAGATATATATAGCCACATGCACTTGTGTGCACGAGGAATATGCAGGATGAGAGGGGTCGGATTGCCATCATCCCCCCGTGTCCCAGCTCCCGATCAAATGTGTCCCTGCTCTAACACCGGGTATCACATGGGGAACTGCAAATTTTGGCTAAAATCCCTGCAAACGAGGAGCTCCAGCTCCCACAGAAATACCTTGCAGCTCCATTCTTGGCTCCGGGGCCGGGAGGGGATCCCCGCTGAGGAGAAGTCTGGCTGGAAGAGGTGATTTCATCCACCCGGTGAGAGAAATAGCAAGCGTTTCTGAAAGCCACAAGGGTGTATGCAATGGGCCTTCCCTACTTTTTTTCCCTGGCACACCGTAGCAAGTCGGTAATTAGGTTACAGCATCGCTCCAGCTTTATTTCAGTGCAGCGATGTCCAATAAATGCGTATGAAGTTCATATGTGTGCCTGTAGTATATAAAGGCTGTAGGAAAATGGCCAGTTTTCACTACATTAATTCATAAAACAGTTCATGCTGGTCTGGCCCTTTACCTCGCTTGTTATTTCTATTTATTAGTAATATTGATGTTTCAACCAGGGATCAGGACCCAATCGAGCCAGCTTTAATATCAGAAAAGATATAACAGGAGAAAGCTCTGTAATGAACCAACAATCTCAATGCCGAGCTCTTACGCACTGCAACTCACAAACACTATTATTATTTGTAATAATGTTTTATTTTGCGTGTTGCTGCTGCAGCAAACTCATCATCTCTGATTACCCTGGCTTGGCCATGCCAAATGGCAGCAAAATACCGGATAAAATCAAGCAGCAGGTGCAGAGCCAGGTATTATTTGGGAGCACAATGTGGCCAGCAGTTCGATGCAGCAGGACCATGTTTGCCTCCGGTCAAAGGCGTCGTATCTGCCAGCACTGGAGGATGGGTCCCTGCCTGGAGCAGGGCACGTGTGGCACCCTGGGACTGTCACCCATGGGACTGCCACCCCTGGGACTGGTACCCTGGGACTAGTGCCCTGCTGGGTCTTGCTTTCCGGTCAGCAAAGGTTTTTAGGCTGCGTTAGGGAATGATCACATCTTGAGAATGCTAAAACCAAGTTTTTAAACCCAAACCACTCGGGAGCTACACAAAGCCTAGAGCCACATCTAACCCAGCTTCGGATTCATCGCCTGATGAGACGCTGAGCACGGGCCAGTCCTCAACCTTGAGTCATCCGTTTAAAGCCAAGATACACTTAATCAGGGTTCGTCTGGCAAAAAACCCTGGAACTATTGATCCTTGAGAAAAAGCAGTCAAGGGAAATTAAACTATGCTGGTTATTGCCTTCCCATGTTCTCTATCCCAACTGCAAAACGTTAGCAGCAGAAGCAAGACAGGCCAACCTTGAGGAGGTCTCCATCAGCGGTGGCTTAATTGGGTCCTCTGAGTAGAAGACCTGTATGTATGGTGTTACCTCTGGGGTTTTGTTTTTATAATTTCTTTAGGATGATAATATTTCCTAGAGCTGACCAGAAACTGTGTTTCTGTGGTGCACACAACAGTGGGATCCAAACAGCACCAAAACCAAGGAGCCAAAGGAAGATGTTAGCGCGGCTGTGACATTTCAGTGCCAAACGCTCTGAGGCTGAGCCTGAGCTTGGATTTATCATGTTTGGGGAGCAGAGCTGTGCCGGGAGGGGTACAAACCCCTGTGGGTCCCCTGGGAGCTGAGGTCAGCACAGGGGCTGGGGGAGCAAACCAGAAGATTTCAAAACATTTTGGGAAAAGACTCTCTTGAAATTCCAACCTTGCTCGCTATGCAAGACCTCAGGGGTCGGATCCTGCTCTCAATGGTGTTGCAGTAAAAGCCGAGTAAATCTGGGGGAATCAGCCAAGGTCACTTCAGGCTGGGAAGTGACGTCCCATTTCCCATGGCGTAAATGGCAGCAGAATCTGGCCACCCCCCAACGCTTCTCTTCATCCCCCCTTCTGCCACCTCTTTCGAAATGTTTATGTTGGATTGTCTCACGATTTACACTGGAAATCCGTGCAATGTGTCTCTCTTGTCGAAACGTGCAGTGTCAGCAGCCGGGGATCCGAAACCCCGGCTGCATCCTGGAAACCCTGGTGCTGGGAGAGGGAGGCATGAGTGCTGTGAAGGGGCCGAGCATCCCTCTTCCAAAGCAAAATCCAGCATCTTCAGGGAGCATTGCAGCACTGGTGCTGTACAGACAGGATGGGAGCAAGATGTGGCAGTGGGGCCGGACCGGCTTGCAGCATCCCTGGTCACTGCGTGGGCTGCGCAACCGCAACCCCCCCGTGTCTGCACCTTTTGTGACAGAGCCAAGTGGGAATTTTCTGGTGGAGTTTCTTTTCTGTTGGGAAATTCCAGTTAGCTGAAGTGGAAGCTTTAGCAGAGAAACCCTCCTGGGCTCCTGAGAAGGAGGAGAAGGGGTCAGGATGGGAGAGAACCAAGTTCAATCCCTTGTGCTGAGCCAGGCAGGACAGCACCTCCTGCCTCAGGAACTATCTGAGTTTGAGTGTGTTTCTGGGGCTTCCCACTTTTTCATGAGGAATTCTTGTTTTTTACCAACACGGAAGAGGGAAAACCCAGCAGTGCCGCCAGCCTCTCCCTTTGGCTGATGTGAAGTGCGGCTGGTGCTGCAGTGCTGGCCCCGAGCTGAGACGAACATTGCTCATCGCCATCAGCACAGGGTGAATTACTTACGCCTCGTGGCAGCGATGGTGATTTTCCCAGGATAATGCAGGGGAGACTTTGCAAAGGCAGCTCCTCTGCTTGCTTATGGGAATACCTGAGTGTACCTTGAGACTCGGCAGGAGCAGAAGAAGGGATGGACCAGGGCATCCCCAAAAGTGTGCCTCACCAGTACCTGGGACATCACAGGCAGGAGCCTCGGGGTGTCTCTGCACATCTCTGCAGCCATTTCCACGTCAGATCCCGTTTGCTGAGCCTGGCAGGGGGATGGAGCATTTGTCCCCCGGCCCTGTGCTGTTTACTGCTTGCTCTGCATCCTCACCGCAGGGCACAGAGATTGCGAGGCCGTATGAGACCGTGGCGATGAACATCCAGCCTGACCTACTTACAGCCCGGGCCCTGGGACCTTCTGGAATTCATCCTCTTGGAAACACAATGTACAATTTTAGGGCAGTAGGAATCCTCGCTGGATGGGGATGCTGTCCCAGCCTCCTTCGGGTCTGTGATGCCAGAATTGCTTCTGAGCGTGCTTGTTGCTGCGTAGCGATGCACAGGCTCTGTTAACAACTCAAATTGCTGCTGATATGCTCCTCATTATATTTCAGGCCTTACGCATCATTATTTCATCTAGAAGACGGTATTAGTTTTTCCTTCCCTTAATTCACGTCGCCCCCCAAAAATCTCATTAGAACGCTGTCGCTTGTTGCAATTGGGAGCAAATTGCAGCTTAATCCAACCTGCCAGGAAAGCCAATGGGCCTGTAAAAACCTCCTTGAAGTCTCCATGCAGGGTAAGGCAGAGGGGAGGGAATAATAAAAAGACGTGGAATTCGGAGGTGCCAAGTCTCGTTTGAGAGGAGAGGAAGGGACTGTGGATGCTGACAAGACAGTGATGAAAATTCCCCTTGGAGTACCCAAAGAATCAACCTAAATAGATTAATGTGAGGACAGAGGAGAAATGATTTCAGTTGTTTTCCTAATTCGATTCAATTTATTTTTGTACAGCATCTTCATACAGAGCATCTCACAGCTGCTTCACCCAGAAGAGAAATAATGCAGAAACACCACTCCGGTAGAAGCGCTCACCAGCACGGGCATCTCAGTGCGAGGAAGGAATATGAGCGCTGGCCTTGAGGATTTGATTTTCCAAATCATCAGGAAATCACACGCCATTTTTTTTCTTTTCTCCAATTTCAATATTACTGATTTCCCCAGGCTTTCCTCAAACCATCTCCGTAATGTACTGAGGCTGATTCTAATCCCACACTGCTTTTATAGCACTGTAACTCTGATCTCACACTGGTTTTACACTGGTGCAGTTCCACTTATTTAAACCAAGTGAATTCCTGATTTATGTTCAGGTAAACGACGGCAGAAACAGGCCCATGGTTTTCCCTGGAGCAATGCCAGGGCGAGGAAGAAGAAGGTTAGATCGCTTGCGATGCGAATGATGTAGAAAACTGTCATTAAATTACACCTAGACCCTTATTTTCAAATACACATTTGCTTTCTTTTATGAAACGTACTGTATTGTCAAAGTTACAAATGTACAGGAGGAGATCAGCCAGGAGGGGAGGCCAGGACAGGCGGCTACCGCTCCAGTGTTGATGGAGAGGGTGATCCTATCACCCTCTACTTTTTTGGGGAAAATTAGTCTGCACCCCCCCCTTACTCCAGGTTCTTTCACCCATTTATGCAGAAACTGCTTCTCTCTTCCCCAGGCCCAGTTCTGTCCATCGAGAATCTGGTGCTTTGGATTAAATTGAACCCCAGGCCCAGTTCTGTCCATCGAGAATCTGGCGCTTTGGATTAAATTGAAATGTGTGTGTCCTGTTTGCTTTCAAATATTAAAATGTAATCCTGGGGAATGAAATCCCTTAAGACAGCGGTGTGACAGGACAGCATGCAGCACGGCTTTGCCCCTTCAGCAGCATTTCGAGCAAGGAGGGCGCTTAACAGAGCCGGAGATGAGAGCACAGGTGGGTTCCTTTGCAAAGACCCACTAATATGACTCTAATTAATTTATTTTTTAAGGCTACGCGCAAGGGATCTGATCAACACTTTGCCCTGTGGTCTGGTTTGTTTGGAATATATATAATGTCCTTGATTTATTCCCTGTGATGTGAAAGGATTTAACTACCATCTTGATACCTGCCTCTGAGGCTGCTCCCTTCCCTTGACACAAGCAGGTGCAGCATATTCTCAATCAACTCCTGAGCTCTTTATGCAACACCTGATCCCAATTAGGCAGCTGCCTTTAAAAGCAGCTCCCCTGGCCTTGAATCAGTGATGCTGGATTGATACCGTCAGTGTTGGGTGGGATCTGTGCTCCTGAACCCCCTGCAGACCCTTCTGGGTGACACCAGGACTGACTGCATCTGGGAGATCTTCACCCAGGCAAGTCTCACCCTTGTTTGGTTCTACTAATGGAGGAAAACCAGGGGTTGTTGTAATTAATAACTGTGGCAGCCACTGTTTTAACATGGATTGTTTTCCCCTCTCATTTGCTCTTGGAAAATGTTGGGACAGAGATGGGGGAGATGACGGCAGGCTGGCAGCCAGGAGGGAAGGGGACCTTTGCATCTTCAGTGGTGGTGGAAGGATGTGGTCTTTGCTCAGATGTGGGGCTGGTTTTGTGGTCTCTCAGCTCCCACCGACCCCTCTGCTGTGCCCTAAGGAGCCTTTCGCTGCAGTGCAAAGCCGCTGGCCTTTTGTGGAGGTGTGTGATGGCCAAATAGCAAATAACTTAGGGTCAGTAGTGTCACCCACAGCTCTCCTGGCTTTTCTGAGCTCTTGTTCAGGTAGGCCCTTGCTGGTGCACATAGAAGGTCAAAGATGCATTTATCTCCTGCTGTGGATCGGTGCAGGGAAGGGAGCGGTGCTGCAGCCCTCCAAGAGACCCTGGCTGGGACAGGCTTTGGGCACAGAAAACCAGTGTAGGAAAGAGGATTCAGGTGCCCCAACTCCCACTTCTGGGTGCCAGAGCCCTTCTTGGGAATCCTAGCGAGCATAAATCAGTGTAGCTGTGTTGTTTCTACAGGGCTGTGCTGTTTTATGATGGCTGAGGACCTTTTGCCATTGCCCAGCTCCTGGATAAACATCCCACCTTCACACCCAGCACGGTACCAGCTTCTCCTCTGAGCTGGAGGAAGCACCGACAGCACAACCTTCCCATCCCATGTATCCTCCCAGCAGCACCACCGACAGCCCCGGGGCTCTGCAGGGACCCCCCAGCTCCCAGACAGCCCCAGGAGGATGAGATGCCACAACCTGACATTGGCAGAGCAAAATATGGCCCCAGCAGTAATCTGATAGAATGTGATGGTAATTTGGGGAGGGGGGAAGCAGAGGAGGAGGCGTTGAAAAAAGGAGGCATTGAAAGTACACTTCCTTTCGGTGCATTGCTGGAAAGACCATTAGGAAAACCACTAGATTATTTTTCACATTCTTCAGTGCAAAACTACTGCATTTTATGACCACTATCAATAACAGCTATCATATTACTAATGCTACAGTTGCCACATATATAATATTTAAATCACATTTGCGGCTGACAGAGACCTATGGATATTCTCGATCCCAACAGGCTATTACAGTTCATATCATGTCTGTCATATAAATATTATGAATCATTTCCCGCTATCTTTATGGGGGCTACATTGACATCGTCAAAAAGGCTCTGGGTACTGCCGGATACTGCATATTTATATACACCTTATGTATATGTATGTGAATGGAGGGAGATTTATACAACAATCATCAGTAATAAATGCCTATGATAAAGCATATTATCTTCACACTTCATTTGCAAAGCGTTTTGTATGCAGGGACTAGAAGGCCAGCAGAGGAGGCTCTGGTAAGGGACTGGGTCACATCCTCAAGCCCTGGTGTAAATTGGGGGTTTTCTCTACCATGAGGGTGATCAGCAGTTGGGACACAAGCCCCTTTCAGCAGAGCAGGATGAGCCTCAGAGGGTGCCCAGGAACTGCTTGGATCAGTGTGCTGCTGGTTCACATCAGGTGAGGTTTGGCTTGTGTCCCACTTGCTGGATGGGTGATGCTCCATGTGCCGTCCCCAAAGAGCTGTAAATCTCACAGTTCATGCACTGCATTTCATCTTCCATCCCTTAATGCTTTCTTTGCTGGCTTCCTCAGCAGTCGAGCCCTGGTCTGGGTGATGAGAAGAAATGAAGACATCTCCAGGTGTCACAAAAGGCAGAACTAGGCAGAGTCTTTTTACAAAGCAGTTAATTAAACCACTGTCCCTGCAAACCAGGTGAGACATGCTAAACCAAATCCACCAGCAAAGCACAAGAGAGGAAGAAACCTCACCTAGGATTATTCAAGCTAGATCCAGACATGAGCCCAGGTGCCATGAGACCTCTTCCCTAAACCTGTTTTAACTGCTTGAACACTGTAAGACTTGTTCCACATGTGGAGACAGACAAGAGCAAATGCAGCTTTATGGCTTGGAAGTCAGGAGGTCTCTAATAAGCATTTAATGTCCAGTGCTGAAGCAGCTGAAAGCACAGTACTTCTGACTGTGCAATGCATTATTTTATCTGAGCAGTCTCCAAAAGAGGGGAGAATGCAGCATCTCTGCCTGTCCTTGGCGTGGGAATGTGGCTCTCCAGCTCCAGCAGATCAAATAAATCATGTGCATTTCACTTCATAAGCAAACTTCATCAGCCTGCTAAATGCTGCTGGAGAAAAAAAACAAAGCAGTTTCAATCTCTGGCACTTAGAGAAATGTCTTGCCTTTTAACGCTTTTGTTGGTTTGTGTGTGTAGTGCGTCCCCGAAGAGTGGGGACCCACTGTCTGCAGCCGTTTGGGTTTGCAGGGATGGTGTGGATGTGTCTGACAGACCCTCATTGGTCCTGGCAAGGCTCTGCTTGGGGATACCTCTGCTTTTGGACCCCAGGGTTCCTGTGTGATACCTCTGACCTGTCCCCCAAAGTCCTGCTCTGTACTCTAGTTTCAAGGGTGCCTGGTCGATCCTGGGCAGAAAAGCAACATTTGAGCTCATCTGACCCCAAAGAACAAGAGGCAGGTCCTGTCCCGAAGACCTAAAGTCCAGGTAACCTGGACAGAAAGTTCTACAGCACATGAACATTCCAGCAGGCTGTAAGTCTCCTGGGGGAGGTGGGTAACACAGATTCAGGTCCTACAGCATCCAAAGGGTTCAAGGTCCTGGAACCTGCAGTTGCTTTGGGGTGAACAAATTGGTGGAGCTGAGGACAAGCCTGGGAAAGTCCCACAAAGTGCATGAGTGGATGGTGTCTTTCTGCCTTTAGTTTTCAGCTCACATCTGCAACCAGATTGCCCAGACCACACACCACCTTCTCAGGGAGAGACTCTCTGGCTGTGAGCCCCAGGCTGGTGGCCACAGTCACCCTGTCCCCTCCATCAGGGTAGCCCTGGCCACCCATCGCAACCTTGCCCCTCACGGTGCTGGGGAGATGGAGCCCAGACGTGGCCTCATAGCTTCTCCTGTTCTTTCTCACTCAGACTTTGTATTTATTATTTCTTTAATTTGTAATAAAATGTAGCCAGGGAGGGAAATAGATGTGATTTTTTTCTAACTGGAGGGTGTGAAGCAGTAGAGGAGGCACAGCAGGTTTTGCTTTTGTCCCATCAGATAATTCTGAGTTATGGACAAGATAAGCTGGAATCGCTTAGAAAAAACCAAAAGCTATAATTTCCAAATCCCCGTATTGGGCCCAGGTGCCTGATTTTGAATGCAGTCTCAGGTCTCAACACCACAAAGCAACTTGGTGCCAACCTCCTGCTGATGCCCACATGCACCTTTTCCCCCAAATGTCTTGAGCACATGTGGAGGCAAGAGTGGGAGTGTAGGGATGGAGGGAGAACCCTTTGCCTAACTGCCTCTTACATGTGAATGAACATACTATCTCTTTCAAATTCAGCTGGCATTGAGTGGCAGGACTGAAAGCTGTTCAGATCAGGACAGGTGGACCCCAAATTATCCTATTGTATAAGGCTGCCTTCTCTGGATCCAGGGCTAAAGGTTCTTTGCATTACCCAAGGGCAGAGTTTCACAAGACAGCTCTCTCAGACAGCGTAGGACCTTCAAGCGTCCCTGCATTGAGCAGATGTACAAGCCAATGACCTGCAAAAATTATCTTAACATCTTCCCCATCACCCCCCATGATGATTTAAGTCCTTAGCTGGGAAGTGCAAAGCTGAAGTTGAGCACAGCATTAGGCAGCCTGGTAGAGCTTATTAAATTAATAGTGCATTAAAGAATTGAGGGGAGGTGGTGGGGGGGAAGGGAAAGAAAAGCTTTGTAACATCAGAGAAATATCCTTGCTACCTTCTGGCATCTTCAAGAGACTGGAAATATGGGACTGCATCCAGCTGTCTTCTCTGGGGCAAAATTCCTTTGGCTTCTGTGGGAGGTTTTACCCAAATAAGGACTGCAGGATCAGACCTGTTATTGTCACTGCAATTAACATTTAGATCCACATCTAACACGAACTGTTACAGGCTGGTTAGGGAGAAATTTAATTTGCTCTAAACAGCTTGATGGGAGAGGAGCGTGAAATGTCCTAGTTATGGTAATTTCATCTGTTAGAGTCTACAAAGGTGGGTTTTTCAGCTGTGGGTCTGATAACCCTGGTATCTGCTGGAGCCACTGACCTATGTGGGCTCTGGCATCCTGAGGTTTGGGGCCGGGTCCCCACGGGTGCTGGGTGTTGGGATCAGTCGTTTGCGCTGTCTGGTGGCCGCGCTCAAAGCCGAACGGGCCCACACAGCGTGGGCTGTTGTGGCACCGATGACTCACATCGCGTTTGTGTGGTACGGGCAGGTGAGAGCCTGGATCTGCCCCGGCGAGGCACGGAGGAGCGTTGCCCCCAGATGTGTTTTCCTTTATCAGATGAGCTTTAAAGAAACTGATTTCTACCTTTTTGCTGTCAGGGTTTGTATGTAGGTATGCAAGAGATGTAGGATTTTTGCCCCGCCGACCCACTCTCAGAGACTTTGAACCTGCTTTTTCTAACAACCTCCAACTTTCTTTCATATCCTTACGTATTTTTGTTTCCCCTTCTCTCCTAGAAGTTAATGTAACTCAGCCATAAAAACTGACCTGGAGATGAAACTTGGCATTTAAGGTCCCAGGCCGGGAGCAAATGAAGTTACCAGTTATAAACACACACCAAAATCTGTTTGGACATGCTGAAATTACAGGAGCAGAGGATAAAAAGCATCCAAGATGTTTTATTTTGTTTTAACTCCTGCAACTTGCTGTGAGCGTCAGTTTGCAGCCTCTCGCCTGACGCAAGACGCGTCCTCTTGGTCGTTTTCTTCTTGTGATGATTAAAGCCGATGAGCTGCAATGCATTTCTTGCTGTATCAGGATCCTGTGGGGTGCCCAGCTGTGTACCCCTCATCCAACCACCCAGAAGGAAAGGCAGGGTCTGTCCCCTGGCAGGCACCCACAGAAGAGCAGGCAAAAGTTATAAGAGAAATCAAGTTTCTGGGGCCTTTCCTGTGTGGTTTTAGATATTACAGTGACATGTATGAGATAGAGTGATAAGTGCCTGCAGGTGATAGACGGGGATATGGCAATGAAAGATAAGAGGTGTCATTTTTATAGGAGGAGGTGCTAGATTGCTAATATTTATGACATGAGGGACTTTGCCAATTAAAAAATAAATCATGGCAGATAAGAGGCTCGGAAGCGCTCCACGGCTGGATGTGCCACACAGAGAGATGATGGTTGGTGGTGGCAGCTTCTCCCATGTGTGTGGTGTAAACCAGGACAGTGATGGGTGTCCTGGGCACTTCCATCTTCCCAATTCCACCCAGTGTGGGAGAGCTGGGCTCTGCATTGGGACTTACCTGTGCCAGCAGAGACCCCCCAGCATTATCCCTGGTGTCATCC
Organism: Patagioenas fasciata; assembly: GCF_037038585.1. Lineage (NCBI taxonomy): Eukaryota > Metazoa > Chordata > Aves > Columbiformes > Columbidae > Patagioenas > Patagioenas fasciata. The sequence goes on from NC_092539.1 coordinate 8,816,154, forward strand.
CAGGGCTCCTGCGTGACCCTGTCACTCCCCACTGTGTATGAGCAGCTGCGGCCGTGGACCGAGCCTGTTTGTTATGCACGTTACGGCCATCAAGAGCGAGGGTCGATAAGATGTTTAATATGCTTCATGCATAGTAGAGTCGCTTTGGTCCATCAAGTCGCTAATACACATTCTTACAAGGCTGAGTATCATTTATTAAACCCGCAGGCACGCTGGGGAGGGGGGAGGCCAAGGCCCTGGGAAGCAGCCAGTGATGCTGGGGGGGTGGCACCCGCAGTGCTGAGGAGGTGAGAGTTTGCAGGCGAACCGCACACGCACAGAGAGTTATTTGTTGTGCCTCATTTATGGGGAAAATGAAATAAATCGCGGCTTTGAACGATGGGCTGCCGTGTGACACAGCCCGGGGACAGCGCACAACACTGGGGGGTCTTGCTGGCTGCTGCGAGGCTGGGGACAGCTGAGGTTGCTCAGCATCACTCGGAGAGCGCGTTACCCTCCACAGCGCTCTGCACCCTTTTAAAAAATAAACAACAAGAAAATTAATTTCTATTTTATAATTTTCTTCTCTTCCCCTCTCCCCACGGGTTAAAAATAACCGCGTTGTTGTTCTCCCCGGCGGGCCGGGCGCGGGGCGGCGCTGCGCGGCGGGGCGGGCGGTCGCTGCGGGGCGGTCGCGGCGCTCGCTCCCCCCTTGCGCGGGCCCCGGCGCGGAGCCGATCGCGCCCAGCGCAGCCGAGCGGCGGAGTTACATTGTTGGGAGTTTGCAACAACTCCGCGGCCTCGTCTGCGCGCCCGGCGCTGCGCGGGGCCGCCGGTGCGGGGCTGCAGCCTTCCCCGCCTCCTCCTCCTCCTCCTCCGCCCCTTGGGCTTTTTTTTTTTCCGCCCCCTTCCCCCCTCCCTCTCCCCCTTTCGCTTTGATTTCGCTCTCCTCCCCTCTGCGCGCCCTGCGTGTGTGTGTGTTTTTTCGCCGCCGATCACCACCGAGCCCCTTGGCATGAGTTAAGCACCAGCTATGGACACCAAACACTTCCTGCCACTGGGTGAGTTTTGTTCCGAAAAAGATTCTCCGTTCCTACGGCGGGGCGAGGTTGGGGGGGGGGGAGGGAGGAAGGTGGTTAAATAAAATAAAATAAGCTCCCGACCTGCCCCCTCCTCCGCTTCCCCTTCCAGCTGCTCGCTCCGGGGAGGCAGCGGGCGGGGGATGCGCTGCGCCCCTTCCCCGGGGAGGGCGGGCGGCCCCGCGGGGAGAGTTGGTGTCAGCGCCGGGGAAAGTGCCGGGCGGGCCTGCCCCGCGTTCCCCGCTCCGACCGCCTTATTGGAGTTGTTATTTTTCTGTATATTTTTTTCTTTATATTTTTCCTTGCGAGGCGCAGCCGGGGGAGGGGGCGGCGGGTCCCGGGCCGGGCGAGCGGCTGGCGGCGCAAGCGGTATTTTCAAACGGGGCAGCGGGCAGCCGGGCTCGGCCGGGAGAGCCCCCTCCCCGCCTGGGGCCAGTTCTGCGAGAGAGCTTGGCAGCGCGCAGCCTTTGCTCCCCCTCTTGCGTTTCTCTCTCGGCTATTTTGGTTTTTAAATTTTATTTTAAAATCATTTGTTTTTCCTCCCTCCCTGCCGGCACATGGGCGCGCAGGGGGGTGCGGAGCGCCCGTGGGGCCCCCCGTGCTGTGCCCGCATCGTCCCTCGCTGGCAGCTCCCAGAACCCGGCCCAGAACCCGGCCCAATTGGGACCGTTCTGCCTTTTTGTTTTCTTTCTTTTTTTCTCCTCCCCTTTTTAGTTACATTTTAAAACCCATTTCTAGCTGGAGTTTGCCGTGGTTTGGGTGACTGAGTCAAGTCCTGGCTTGCAAGGGCGAATGCCTCCTCGCGTCTTGGTTTCAGGAGAAGCAATATTGCAGAGCTCCGTGTTCAGGGTGGAGGGAAGAAAAGTTTTTAGTGAAGTAGCCGGGCGCCAAGTGCGGGCGAGGGGGAAGAGGGACAAATCCTGCCATCTCTGCCACTGCTCAGCATGGTGACGCGGGGGCTTCCAGCCTCCGGCCGAGCAAGCCCGTGGCCAGTGATAACATGCACACGCCGCCTTCCCTGGGCTCTAAATCTGTGCACAACCTCTCCTAGCTTGTGGTGGTATGTTTCATTTCTTTTTTTTGGTGTTTTTTTTTTTCAATAATTGTAGTATTAGTTGTTCCTTTTTAAGAGCAGAATAAATATAAACACCGTCACAAGGTCCCCAGCTGGCCCTGGCTCCTCGGAGTGTTTTGGGACTGCTATGGTCTGGGGGCTTTGGCAGGGAGAGCCCTTTGGGCTGGCTGGTCTTCAGTTGGCATCTGCCTTCCCTCAGAATCGTGGTTCACAGTGCCCCTCATTGTTTCGGCTGTGGGGTGGGAGATGCTGCTCTTGGTTTGCCCCGGGGTTGCTGCTGGGGCTAAAAACATCTCACCTGCAGCGTTCCCTCGGGAGCGGGTCCAGCTTTAGAGTCAAACCCGCTCCTAGGTTTTAATGCAGGTGTGGGGATCATCACAAACGCACCCACCGAGGCAGAAAGTGTCAATCTCTTGCCACGGAGAAGTGTTTTAATCTTAGGGGTGGCTGTTGTAGGATTTACATTTCAGGTGATGCTCTTGTGGAAGACAGTCCAAACCTCTGATGACAGGGGCAGGATCAGGCCCCTGTGCATATACTTAGATTTTCTTTCAGACCTGAGCTCTTAAGCTGTAGATGCTAAATAATGTGTTATTAGTCATGTTGACTTTGACAGGGGAGGAGAGGGGGAGTGTGTGTCACCTTGCTGCTGGCTCGGGTAAGGATTTTCACGCTGGTGCAAATGAAAAACAACTGATTTATCTGCTCATTTATAAATGTATGGGTGCGTATGGCGGGGAGAGGGTGGGTCCTGCAACGTACCGAGCAGCTCATCGCGAGCATCCAGAGGGAAAACAAGGCAGCCACCCCAGGACAGCGGTGCCAGAGGGGGTAATAATTTCACATCACTGGTTAGGAGAAAATTCAGCTGCTTTTAGAGTGCATGGTCTGGGTCTCCTGGGTGTTGTGCTCCTGCGAAAGCGACTCCTAAACTTTATCCACTGGCCTTTGGACACTGATTGCTGGAAAACTCAGCTTTGGTTGTCAGGGCAGTGGGTTCTGTAGGTTTTGCAGGGGGAGATCTTGGTCCTGCTCTGAGCAGGGGGGCAGGTTGAACCTCAAAGTGTGTCAGCAGTTTGTAGAAGTGATGCGATCCTTGAGGAGTGTGAACAGAGACCTTCCCAGTGAAACCAGAGCAGAGCTGGTGGGGCCGTGGGACCTCGGTGCTTTTTGGACCTGGGACCCGACTTTGCAGAGTGCCAGGGTATTTTGCCAACCCTACCCCGTGTCATGGTTGCGAGCTGGTCTTTGCAAGCCAAAGGGGAAAAAGTAGCCAAGCTTGTAGGGTTTGTTTGCCTGCACACCAGTATGGGCCTGAACTGGGGAACAGCAGCAGCTGGGGGCCAAAGTCAAGGTCCATCCCTGTGTGGCCCCATCAAAATCTCAGCTCAGTTGGGTCTAAAAGGCATAACCCGGTGGAGGTTTCTGGCCAAGTCCTGCCCGTGGTTAGACTCGGATAACCCCGCTGATGTCATGGGTGGAAGTGTGGCCAGCGCCGGGCACTTTTAATAGTAGTATCTCATTTTCCTGCTCGTCTTGGGAGCTGCTGGCTGATGCCAGGCAGAGGCTCCTTGTGAGGACAGCATGTCCCCGGGCATCTCCTGGGCTGGACACCGTCATCCTGTGGCTCTGTCTGCTTGTTCTGATCCCAGGAAGACCTTCAACCTGATCACAGGGTCTGCGGGCAGTGGGGCTGTTCACATCTGCCCCATCTCTGCCCGCATCTGCCCCATCTCTGCCTGCAAGCAGAGTGTGGGTACCACCGCAGCGCTGGGTGAGGTTTATGAACATTGGGGTCCAGCAGATGCAGTCTGGGGCTACAGATCTCCCTTTGCTAGGTTTGGAATGAGCGGGGATGTCTTGCTTTTGTCCCTCTGGGTGAGGGCTGTGCTGTGCTGAGTCTTCAGGAGGAAGAAAATCAAGAAAAAGCTGTCACACAAGTGCTTTCTGAGGCTGGGGGGGTCCACATCTCCAACCTGGTGGGGTGCATGTGCCGAGAGCCAAGTTGGGGACTGATGCACAAACTTGCTTCTTTGAGTAGCTGCTTGTTCCCAGGGCTCTCACCATTGCAATCCCTTTATTGCTTCATTTTCTTCTTTGCTCATTCTCCCAAGAAGGTGGTAGTTCCTGGGGAGCAAAAAGGGGATGGTGAGCTCAGGGAGCGCTCCCTTGAGGCTCAGCTTCATGCGGGGGGAAGAAACAGTTAATGGGTGTCCGAGGCTGGTGCTTCCCTCCCGGAGGTCAGTTCACCGGGTTGCAACCTCTGTGAGTCCGTCTTCCCACCCGCGCAGCCGTGCCAGGGGCGGCTGCAGCTGCTCAGGATGTGGGGTGAGAACTGGCCGTGCATGGAACACCTCCGAGAAAAACAGCAAAACAACCCCTCCTGTCCGGCTGGGAGGGGAGCAACCCAGAACGTGGGGTGGAAGGGAGCGTGGGAGTGCGAGCATCCGTGAGGCATCTTCATCCCGCGTCCCCTGGCCTTGCTGTTGCACAAAACCCAACGCACATTGGTGGGAGCTCACGTCTGCGTTGAGACCTCAATTCTTCTTCTTTTAGCTTCAGAAATTTACAGCTGATATGAAAATCCATAGGGAGGAAGAATTCTGAAAGGTGCAGGTAGTGTCATGGCTTGTCTGAGCATCCCTGCGAGGAAGGAGGATCCTCTGCCCCACATCTGGAAGATGCTCTGTGGGGCAGCCGGTGCCGCACCAGAAAGGGGCTGCGTAGGAGTAAAAGATAATCATGCCCTGGTCGCTTTTGCTGAAGCAGAGTGTAGGGCTTGACCTCTCCCAATTGACATATGCAAAACAAGCTGGGAAGGAATTTTTGCCTTTTTCAGAATCTGGGCTGTGACAGTTAAATAAATCCTCGGAGGGTCCCTGAGTTTACTCCGTGTAGTCCTGCTGTGTTGGAGAGAGCGTTTGTGTTTCTCGTATTTAGGGCATTTTATTTATTTAAAAGAGAGCGGGGGAGAAAGCCACAGAATTTTAGTTATTCATTGCAAATATTATTATTGGCATTTTGCTCCTGTTGAAAAAAAAATCAAGGGGGGGGTATCAAAACATTTCACTGGAAAATACACCCTGGTTTTGTCCCACCCACATCTTGAAGGCGAAAATAAATATTTATTAAGAAATGGGTTAAAAACCTTTTTGTTGGAGTATTGTTTTCTGGGAGCAGAGGTGGATTCCCATGTGCCAGAGCCCGGCCACCCAGTTTATTATACATTTTTTAAATTATTTTAGCATTTTTTCAAGATGGTTAAGAAAACAAACTGCGGGTGCCGTGGGGCAGAGGCTTTGGGATGTGCTTTGGTTCTTCCTCTTGCACAGGGTGCTTGTTCCGATGAGCATCCCAGTGTCTTTCTGGGGAGACCGTGTGTGAGCAGGGTATTCCCCCGAGGCTGTCGGCTGCCTGGAATCACCAAATCATTCTTGCTATAAATACGTTGTTACCCCACCATGGGAGGTGGTGAGACGGCAAGAGGTGGTGGCCCTTGGCGAGGGGCTCAAATGGGGGTGGTGGTGATGGAGCGGGGATGCTCAGGGGGTCCCTGTGCCCTGACCGGGCTCCTCTCTGCTGATCTGGGCTGCCAAAGCCGGCGACACTTCAAACCAGAGCTGGATATTACAAGGAACTTTCCTGAAAGCTCAGTAACCTAATTGGGCTCAAATTAATCTTGTTCTCTGGCTCTGATCCCCAGCGTGTCTCCCCATCATCACATCCCTTCGTGGGGGAAGGATCTGAGTCTCTCCTCCCTCGGCTGGTGCGGTGCAGGGATGCAGGGATGCTCGACCGGAGCTGTGCATGGATGCAGGGATACTTGGCGGGTGCTGTGCAGGGATACTCGGCCAGTGCGTCACAGGGATGCTCGGCTGGTGCAGGATCCAACCCAGCAATTCCATAATTGCTTCCTAAAAGGCCCAGGTGGGCTCTCAAAGTCAGTCTAGCTCCAAAGCAACCGAGGCGGGGAGGGCAGTCTGGGTGGTTTTATTTTAATTGATTTTGTCAGGAGTTGCTGTATTTTATTACATTTAAAGACTAGACTCTGGAATAACTTTGAACGCTTTGACACGCACACAAAAAGCAGCTTTCTGACATTTTCCTCTTTGCTTGTCTTTTATTCTGTTTCTCCCCTCTCCTCCTCCTCAAAGGGAAGCGTGTGCCTGCAGGGAGGACGGGGAGGAGGGAGGAGCGCTTGTGTCTCTGCTCCAACATCAAGGCAGCGCGAAGCAGACGAAATAATATTGCAAATAAGGATTTAAAAAACCCTACAGAAGGATCCCCACACATGCCAGCCAGCTCAAACTGCTAGAAGATCTTTTCAGACAGAAGCAATTTAGCCTGGGAAAACGCTCTTTTGTTGGGATGGAAACTGACTGTGAGAACTTGCCTTTTCTGTCAACGTTTTGCTTAGAAAATGCAAAGCAAAGAAAAGTCAGGGAAACAACCTGAGTTTTTATTTAGAGAAGACAGAGCATTTCAAAATGGTGGGTGTTTTCTGAGATAAACAGGGAACAATTCCCTTGCACGAAAGGGAAGAAAGGGTTCAAATTAAGCCCAAATGCAGCTCCCCTCCTTTGAATTTTTGTTTAACGTGGAGTTAAAAAATAATCCTGTTCAAACAGACCACTCATAAGCATAAAATGCTTGAGTGTGGTGTGTGTGTTTTTTTTTTCTTTCTTTCTTTCTTTCTTTTATTGTGATCTACAATAAAAGTTTCAAGGTTGCACCTCGGGGCGGTGATTCTGATCCCAGCCCTGTTTGCGCCAGCTCCTGCCCCGGCACATCAAGCGGGGATGGATCTTGCCTTGAAAACTCAGAGCCTGCCCCGATGAGACAGATACGGGGTGGGAAACTGAGGCACGCGGGTGCGTCTCGGTGCCGGCGGAGCTGGGAACGAGGCCCGGAGCGAGGGCGGCGGGGCGGTTGTGAAACCTCGGCTGGGACAGCAGCTTCCAGCCCTGCGGATCAAATCCTGCTGGGATCTGAGCTCCGCAGGGCTCCCGGTGGCTTTGGAGGGGCCCAGCTCCTGGTAGCCAAAAAGCACCCCAAGTCCTTTTTGGCCTTGGAGCAAAGAAATGAGGTTTGTGTGTAAACCAGGTGCTGCCAAACCAGAAGACAAGGGAGAAACACCTTAAGTATTTGTTCTATTGAGCATCGGGAGCTGGGGTCGCATCCGCTTTCTGCTGTAGTGGAAGATGGTTCTGTGGGCATTGCTCCTCATTTCAGTCTTCTTTCTATTATTCCTTTTTGGATTAATCTCTTGGTTTTGCTGGGCCCTGAGTGGAGGTCACTGATGTGTTTGAGTTTGGGTCTCATCTGAGCCGTAACCCTTTCCCCAGCTTGCGTCGGATGTGAGAGCACTGCAGGGAAAAGAGATAAAAGGTGCAATACTGGTATTTGTGACCAATAAAATGGTAATGGGATTCCCATCTGGTTGTTACTTTTCATGGTCTCCTCTTTTGTGGAGTTTTGGCTTTCTTTAGGAAAAAATAAGGGGAGGGGGAGCTGAGGGCAGCACTGGAACCCCCCAAGTTTTATAGCCCCTCGGCTCCTGGGGCAAATCCTTTGTGCTGGGGCTGCCAGGAGCGGATTAGGGAGGGATGTCCCGTCTCGACTCAGCTGGTTGTGCAGCTCAGGGTGCAAAGGCAGGAACATTTGATTAGTGTTTTTCCATTTTGGGCTGACGAGTGAGTGCTGGAAAGTTGGGTTTTTTTTGAGGTTTGTATATATATATTTTTTTTTCTGTGAACTCTGTGGGCTGCTGCGAGACTATTTTGTTGTGGGCAGCGCGTCTCCTACATGCCCATTATTACGGAGTCTAAATGAGGCAATGGCCAGGGTGAAGCAAGAGCGGAAGGAGAAGCGCAGGAGAGCGAGTGCCGAGATCCGCCTGGAGATGCCGAGGTGACGAAGCGGGGAGCCGGGGTTGGCACAGGGTGCGATGGAGGAGGTTTGATCCGAGCGGGTGAGATGGTGAGTGATGGCAAAGGCACGAAGGAGCATAGAGCAGGGAGGTGCTGGAGCAGAGCTGGGGATGTTGCATTGAGCTGGGGATGATGTTTTGGCCACCCTGGGGGGTGTGAGGGATGGGTGACAGCACCTTGGCAGTGCTGCAGCATCCCTGCCCTGCACCCGAGGATGTGTGTGCAGGTGGCGGATCTTGCAAAATAGGAAAATTAAAAAAGAGATGCCCTTTCCCCACTAACCATCCATGCTGGACTCCCTGTCTGCCCACACCTCATCTTTTGCTGTCCTGTTTGGGTGAGATGAGTGGGTTTATGAGGCCAAGGAAGCCGAGGAGGAGCCATGCGGAGGAGCCGTGGCCTCTCACACCAGTGAGCAGATGAGTGTGTCCAAGGCGGGTTGTGCCAGAGACGCTCGTGCTGTGGTGGGGAGATGCACAGCACCGTGTTGCTTCGCATCAGTGTTGTAGCTGCTTCTGGAGACCCCCCATAGCCACCATGACCCACACCCGTGGGGCTGCTGCAGCCTGGGGGGTGCTCAGTGGGGTACCTGGGGGTGCAAGCAGAGGTCCCTGCGAGGGACCGGGCAAGTTGAGCACGGTGAAAAGCGCCTTCTCGGAGCTCCGCACCTGCGTGGCCAGCCCTCCCTTTTGACCTGCACTTGTTCAAGTGTGACTTTCAATTGATCATAAAAATCCAGCGTGATTCACCGCGCTTCTGCCCTCCAGCCTGCTGGGCTCCGTCTCTCCACATTCACTTAGCGTGAGAGAGCAAATTGCCCTCCAGATCATCCTCCCCGTTCTTAATGGGGAGCTGTTGCTTTCTGGATCTGCTCCCCCCCATGCACTCTTTGAATTATGATACGTTAGAGATGGTGGCTTAGCATTTTAATTTAATTTTCTCTCTCTCTCTTTTTTTTTTTCTAATTTATTTATTAAGAAAACCCATTTCAATGCAAGCTCCCAAACATCAGGGTGGGGAGGGAGGTGCAGCTCCCTGCTCCATCCCAGCACAGACCCTGTGTGCGTGCGTGTGGCTCACAGACAGTGAAATTGCACCCTAGAGTTATAAAGCAATTGTCTAGCTCAGCAGCAGAATGAGCATGAAATGGTGCAGAAAGCAACTAAATAAAATTGGGTAAGGCAGATGCATGAAAATAATGACATCTCTATACCATAGTCAGGCGCACTCGCTCCTTTGCGCACACGCAGATAAACTTTTATAACAGACTTTGCATTTATTTTCCCAGGAAACTCTGCTGAAATGGAGCGTTAGCGTGGTGGGAGCCCCCGCGCCCCCTCTCCTGTGTTTCTGGGGCCATCGTGACGTGCATCGCATCCCCTGCTGCTCCCCCCGTTCCCTTTTTTGTTCTCAGGGCAGGATTTTTATGCTCAGCCAAACACCAAAACGATAACCTTTGCGACTTCATTTTCCTCGGGCTGTGGCTGCCGGGCTGGGGGTGCAGCGCGCGGGTGGCTCCTGGGGGTGACCTGCCGCCTCCCCTGCGAATTGGACAACAAGATGCTTTCCTGCCTTGCTCTTGCTTTGGGCTTTTCTCTTTTTTCCTCCCTGGATGCCGGCAGCGGTGAGGATGGGCAGTTGAGCGGAGTTTTAGGACATGAGAGCAGGGATGGCACCCCCATGCTGGTGCATTGGCTGTGTCCCCGCATCCCTCCTCCCTGGGTATGGCTGGTGGTACCTCTCCCACCCTCCAGATTTTTCTCGTTGCAGTTTAAAAACGCCCCAAATTTGGAAGCTGAAGAATTGTTAAGAGGGCTCGGGGTTGAGCTGGTTGTGGATCGTTTCTCTCTCTCTGTAAGGAAAATTGAGTCCATCCTTTGCGCTGCTGTGCTGCAGCCTGCGGCTCACAGCCCAGTGCCTTTGCAGCACAACCTCCGTCTCTGATTTTTCCTTTGCTGGGACATCTCCCTGGGGTCCCAGATTAGCTGCTCCGGTGCTTTTCCTGCTGCCTCCCCATCACATGCAGACCAGTGAGGATCCCACGGGTGGCTGGGAACCGCGTGTTGGCTGCACAGCGCGGCACCGAGCCTGGGAGCGTGGGACATGGGCATGTTCCTCTGCCTGCAAAAACCCAGCTCTGGAGGGAGGCAGGGGAGGAGGTTTCCCTGCAGAGACTGCTCTGGCTCCGGGCAGATGGATGCCAAGGCCCTGCCAGCACTTTTGCTGGTGCGGAGCAGAGAGCAGGGAAGTGTGCGCATGCAAAAAATCAGTGCGAAGGCATAAATCAGGGCGAGAGTGAAAGGTTAAAGAAATCCAGAGGAAGCGGAGAGATGTGCGTGATGGAAAGGGGTTTCCTGTACCTACACCGGCCACCCAGGCTCCCTTCCTGTCAGGATAAACCTGCTGAAGCCAAAACTTTCTGCACCCCTAAGCAAATTACAGTCTGCTGGATGGGCACGTTGTGAGGAAGCTGTGCCAGCCGCTGTGTTAATGCTTTGTGCTTTACAGTGTGCTCTCCCTGGATGTCTGTGCTGATATTTATAGGATGGCTGGGCACTTGGCTGTTTGACTGTGTGGGATGGAGCTCGGGGAGGGCAGGATGTGATAACTGGTGGTGGAAGCTGTGCTGCAGCCCTAAATTCAACATCGTCTTCGCTGCCATCCTCCCTGGGCTGGTTTTCTGCTGGTGAGGCTGCCCTGTGCTCCTCATCAGGGACTGGACATCAGAGGTGGCTCTGGGAAGAGTTAAGGCTCCTGGGACAATTACCTGCAGGCCCCCCATTTAAGCACTTAGGAAGGCTTAGCTGTGATCCCTGCCAGAGATAGCCTGGCCCCCGGCCAGCTGATACCTATTGTTTGCAAATGTCAGAGACTTTATCTAAACAGCGGTTCAGAGCTGGGGCTTGCTGGGAGCGGGAATCCCAGATGGGCAGGGGGCTGATGCTGTGCAGGGACTCGCTGCTGAGATGCATGGCAAAGCAGCACCGAGTTATACCCTGCCAGCAGGTTCCTCTGCTGCTCATGGGGTTGGCAGACACAGATTTAGTTCGTTAGGTTTTATTGCCTAAGTTTCGAGTTGTATTTTGGTAGCAGTGCGGCTGTGTCCTGCAGCATCGGGGGCTTTGCCTCCAATACAGCTCTGCCTGGGGGTTTCACCTTCCTCTCTGGAGGGGAAAAAAAGGCAGTTCCCTTGTGGCAAGTTGCTCCCTCTTCGTGTCCCACCTGTAGGGCAGGTTTAGGCTGTGGAAATCAGAGGCCATCGGTCACCACGGGGTTCGTTTAGCTTGGGTGCTCTGTTTTCTCATCTTTGTTGTTTTTCCGCGATTGCCGAGGGGCGTTCGGTGCCGCTCCCCGCGGGCAGCTCGGCCGGCTGTGATGCCATGGGAGCCGAGGCTGGGCGGGCACACAAAACCACGTCTGGCTTCTCCAGCGAGGTTTCACAGCCTCTAGGTGTGTGCAGGCAATGTTGCAGGGCAGGGATTTCTTGCAGCAAGCCCTGGGTGGCAGATAACAGCACCGTTCCCATCTAAAGCCCCCACCTACGCACATGGGGAGGCTCCTTCTCTCTGTGCACCTTCCCAAAACCCCGTGGCAGCACAGGAGGTGCGGGGATGAGCTGAGCATCCTCCCAGGACTCTTTCTCGGAGTGGTGGCATTTGCTCCCAGACGCTGCCCCAGGTGCCATGGGGTCCAGCCGGGTGTAGCTCAGCTGTGCTCTGGTGTTGGGGGAGCCCAAAAGCTCTTTTTAGGGATTCATGAGCAGGTGGGCTCCAGGATACAACCAAAGCTCATCCCTGAGAGCAGAGGACTGCTCCCAATCCTGCTTGAAATGTTGGGACCCCAAACCAGCCCTTGGGAGGGAGAAGAGCGTGTGTCAGGGCAGAAAAATGCCCGTGTGGGTCGGGGTCCTTGCCGGGGGGAAGGGGTGAGTGTGGGGCCGGCGGTGCCGGGTGCGGGAGGTGCCCGCGGGGCAGGAGCAGCCGGTCCTGCCAGTTCTCCCCCGCGCAGGGCCGGGCGCTGGGACGTCCCCTGAGCTGCAGTCGGGCTGAGGGCTGATCCCGGGTCCCTCTCTGCCACCGCTTCCCCAGGTGTCCTTGTGCAAGGTCCGGTTGTCCCTTGGCTCCCAGCTGGGTGACAGGGTCACGCTCTTCCTTGCCTGGTCCTGGTGGCTTGGTTGCGAATCTTTGGGAGCAGAGGCTCTGACTGGGGAGGGCACCCAGAGAGCCTGGGAATAAAAGCTTGATTTGCATGGGAAGGGAGGGCAAAGCCCACGTGCTCCATAATTGAACGCATCTTTATGAATTAACAAGGTAAAAGTGACTCTACCCAAAAAACCCCAGCTCAATACATTGGCCTACTCCTATAATTGTCAGTGGGGAAATCATGGGCACGTGAGGGCTTGCAAGCGAATGATTAAATCTGCAGTTTTACATCAAAACCAGAGGAAATGAGCCTCCCAATGCTGCCTGGCCCCACGCTGGGGGTCGTGGGCGACCCTTTGGCAGGAGAACCTCTGGGTGCTGTGGCTGGCACAGACCCCTGAGTGCTGGTGGGATCAGCAGCGTGGTATTGATTTCATCGAACGGGTTCAAGATCACATCAGCTTAACTAAGGACTGAGATTGACCTGGGGTGATTTGCTGACTTTATTATTAAGACGATGATGTGGCTGGGCTGGGGGAGCGGGATCTTGTTGTTCCCATCTCTGCGTAGTGGGATGGCTCAAAGTGGGACTGACATCTTTTCCAAATATTCACTGCGCTTTTTGCTGTGAAGAGGTAAAATCCCGAATGCACCTTGAAGGAACATTAGGAGAAGGACTTTCCATCCCAGCTCTTGGCCCTGTCAGTAGCTGCAGAAGAGGAGTATTATAAGGACCTATTCATCATTGCAATTATTTTATTAAGAGTACACAGTGTGCTTGGGAGCTGGAAGAGATGGAGCTTTGGGATGTTTTCAGCATTATAAATACTGGTTGGTTACATCACCCAGCTTTTAAGAAATGGTATGTGAAGTCCTGGTGAAAGAGGATTTGCAGACAACCTTGGCGAGGAGAGCTGGGTGTCTGTTCCCAGCAGGGAGGGCAGTGCGACTTCTGCCCTCGCATCTCCCTTGGGACCAATGGGGGCAGAAATCTGGGGACTCGGCGGGGGGGGAATTTGTGCCTGGTTTGAGCTTGAGATGGATGAAACAGCTCCCTGGGGGCAGCCAAATTGTCGCAGGAGGTGGGTTGGCTCCTCTGGCAGAAACACGATGGCACGCCGCTGCTCCTCACTTTGCAAATATTCCACATAACCTCAAGCTACCAAAACCCAAAATCCCGCTCTGAGGCCCGTTCTGCAGTTTTCTGTCCGGCGTGGGGCCCTGCATGTTTTGCCGGGGCTGTCTGCCTCGGTGGCACCTCGTCCTGCCGCCGTGGCAGCGGGTCCCGTGGCGAGCTGGCACCTCCGTCCGCCTTATCGCACCCGCGCTCCGGGGCTAAAGTCCACGATGGGAAAATGCCCGGTGGACTTTTAACTGGCGTCCTCAGGAGAGCCCAGCTTAGAAACTTTTAACTGTTTCGTGGCGATCTCCACTGGAAAACAAAGAGGGAATTGGGGAGAGGGTCCCCGCGGTGGGGGTTCACTTGTGGCCATGCTAGCGGGTGATGGGGTCATCACTGCATGTCCCCACTGCTCCGCTGGCTTTGCTGTCATACCCAACTGTGCCGTGTACTCTGGGCCCCCCCAAAATGCAGCTTTGGGCATTAGAGGCTGCAGCGGGGTCACCGGACTGTCCTGGGCACAGCTTTTGGTGTCCCTGCCCTCCTCCCCGCACTCTCCCTCCTGCTGCGTGGCCTGAAAAGATGAACCCTGTTTGCCGGCGAGGGGGTGGGCATCGCTCTGCAGCATCCATATCAATGGGAACCTTCATCTGAAGCTTGAAAGGAGACTTGGCTGCTTTTCTTTTCTGTCCTGTATTCTGGTTTTGCCTCCCGCGACAGGCACCTGGGTGCCCGGAGGGGGTTATTCCAGCATCTTCATCCGTATTCCTCTTGCCCTTTCCCTTGCTTTTGTTTTACCTTTTCTTAAGTGTTTTTTCCTGTAAATTGTGAGTCTCGTTCGCTCTGGGTGGGTCTGCAGACCCCCTCGCTGGCCCAGCACTTGAGCGGGGAATATCGGGGCTTTCCCATCACTCCAGCAAAACCAAACAGCCGCCCTCCATGTGTCACGGGCGATCGATCCGTCTGCAGCGGGGACAGGGACAGTGTGTGCTCAGTACCAGGGATTTGCAGGGAAGAAAGCAGTGGCAGTGCAGGATTTGTGCCTGTTAAGCCCAGCTTAGCATGGGATGCCATCCCTGGCAGTCCCTGAGGCACGAGCGGTGCCCTCGGTGGAAGTGATTCCCGGGTGAGAAATTCCCGCTGTGGAAGCCTTTATTACCGGGCAGAGCTAGGTTTGCTTTGTTTATCATCCATTTACTTGGTTTTGGAGACATGCCCGGATTTCTCCAATTTTCTGTGTGTGGATATGTGATTTATTGGGATTCAGGGCTTTATTTTTTTCTGCTTTAATTTCACTTCCTCAAACTGACAGGCCGTTTGAACAAACTTCTTTTGGATGATTTCCTCTATAGTTTTAAAGGGACGCCTAAAAATAAAGAGAAAAAGTTGCAGTATGGTCGACAATTACAAAAAACACCCGGTCTGCCGCTGTGACGAACCCCAGCCTTGATTTTGGTAATGAAGAGAGCTCAAAGGGTGAAAAACCAGCATGATTTCACTTCTGGGTACTCGGAGTTTTTGACAGCACTTCAGGGCTTCACTCGTTTGGCCACAGAGCTGGTGGTGCCGCGATCCCATGCAGTAAGGTGTGTTTTTAGCTCTCTGCATGCGAGTGGTCCATTAAAGTAGCTGTGCGTGTCTAAACCTTTGCCAGCTCCCAAGCGTTGGTTTCCTCTCTTTGGCTTGATCTGTTCCACAGCAGTCAGGAAGAGCGGGGCGGGGGGAAAATCCATTTAAGTAACACTGGAAAATGTAATTGCAGCCTCCAGAGAATGAGGAGCAGGTAGGCAAGGGCAGAGCACCTGTAGCTGCCTTGAGCTGGGTTTGCTGCTTTTGTTCTGCCGGGGTTTTTACAAGCTGGGATTTCACAACGGCGACGTGGCTTTCGAAATAACTAAGCCGGGGTTTTGCCTGGGCGTTCTCCAGGTGCATTCTGGTGATGCCGCCCGTGGCATGGGGAGGCGGTCGTGGACCCCCAGCACCGTCGGGATGATGCTGGGATGCAGGCATGGACTCCTGCAGCTGCTCTGTCTGTCCATCCCGCTCACGATGCCTGTCAGCAGAGAGATTGAGATGAAGGAAAACTTCCTTTCCAAGCTATAAAAGCATGAGAGGGAGAGAGAGATTTCCCCCAGGGATCAGCAGTGATAAAAAGCCTCTCTTTTGAAAAGCAATGAGGGAAAAGAAGTGTGTCTAATCCTCCCGGAGAAGAAAGGGAGAACATCGCTCTGCCGTGAGCGTGCGGGGGCCGGAGGGACCCCGGTGTGGCTGCGGTGACCGGCGCTCCTGTGCGGCCAGATCCTGCCTGGCGCTGGCTGATAAGGAGGAAAAGCCAGATCCTCTGTGTAGGAGCAGAGATGGTTTTTTATTGCACGGGGTCCGGGCAGGTGGGATTGGAGAAGTTCCTGGGATCCTGCCTGTGGGGCTGGCTGTGCCGGCATGCGGGGTGCAGGCAGAAGTGTGAGGTTCGGGGGCGTTGGGAGATGCTCTGGTGCCGTCCCCATATTTCTCAGTCTTTGCAGAAGAGCTGTGTTGACATCCTGCGTGGGAGAGACATGCACAGATTTTCTTTCCCCTTTTACCATTGGCCTTGAGGGTTGGAAAAGTCTGGAAAGGGGAGATGCAGCCCCCAGTGAGGAGGGATGCTTTTCTCTGGGACAGGTATCCAAAGTGCTACTGCAACCCTTGACGGGTTTTCCCGGTGGTACGGGGGTGTGCAACCGCCCTGGCTGGCTGTGCCCACAGCCATCTTTCCTCTCCTGGCACAACCACGTCACCATTTCCTCGGTGACACCCTGCAGCGTCCAGGCTCGTCACAGGAGCTGCTCTGTCACCCTGTCAGCGAGGGGGCGGTGGTGGCTCTGCTGCTGGTCCCGTGCTTGCAGAGTCCGAGCTGAGGCCGCCTCAATGTCTTTATTGCCATTGTGGTTGATGATTTATTTTGAGCAGCATCCGCCCTCTCTCGTGACTTGATTAAAAAATAAAGCTAACAGCAGCGTGGCTACTGTGAGCCAGGGGGTCCCTTCCCTGACCCCCTGTGGGGGTCCCAGCTCATCCCCAAGCACCAGGCAAAAGGGCTGCTCTGGTCGGGGGGCTTGCAGGAAAACATGCTGGGGATGGCAGGGTTGCTGTGGCTGGGAGAGCGGCTTGGCTGGGGCCAGAGGGGTGGGCATTAGAATGGGAGCTGGGTTGCACAGCCACGGGGTGACTGTCCCACTCCTGGGGACCCACGGCCTCCCCCATCAGTGGGGCTGAGCCTCCTTTTGTAGGCTGTAGAGATTCATCTGCTGGTGAACAATTATCTGTGTCTCCTTGAACCGAATAGTGATAATCCACAGGCAGGAAAGTCCTCATTATCCTGGGATTAATTGAGTGTATGTTTAAAAAAACAACAAAAAAACCCCCTGAAGCCACCAGCCTGCAAAGGAAGACCTTCAGGAAGAAATGGGTGATGGGGTGGTGGCTCTTGCCACCATTGACTGCATCGCCTGGTCGGCAGCGGCTCGATCCCCATCCTGGGGACGTGTTCTGGGCTTCCCCGGCAGCCTTGCCTTGGGATGTGCTCGCTGTGCTTCTGGGTAAAGGCTTTTGGAGAGATTGTCAGCATTTTGCTGTCAGAGAAGTGTGTTGTGCTGGCCGGAGGGTGAGCACAGAGCATCCTCGTGTGCTGGGAGGCATCAGGTGGTGCCTGTCATGTCGCGGTGTCACCTGCTGCTCGTCTGCTCTTCTTGGTGATAGCGGGAAAGCAGGGCTGAGATTTTTAAGACCATCCTGGGATGTTACAGCTGATAAGGTTGGTTTGGGGAGTTGATGCCCTGGCCCTTGAGGAGGGCTCTAGCGGAGCCCACAGCCCTTTGCTCGTGTGCGGAGCGAGCGAGTGACTCATGAACCCCTCTCAGAGAAAAGGGGAGCAGGAAATTAGCTCACGGCTCTTGTGAAAGAGAGAAGCCAGCTCGATACCTATAATTAAAGCAGGTGTCAAGGAATGAAGTGCAAATTCCTCGGCGGGCATCTCACGGGGAGGGAAAGCAGCGCCTGCCGGCTGACCCGAAAGTGGCATCTCCGCCCTGGTGCCCGGTCCGTGAGGACCAGGCGTGAGGCCCCTGCTCCCATCTCTCCCTGCACTGATGAACTGATGCAGATGGCAAGGCCGCATGTGTCGTGTTCCTGTTCTGTCCCCAGGAAGGGGGTCATGAAGGAACCAGCCATGGGGAGCTGCGGGAACGTGCTCTGTGGGGAGGGTGGATGCGCCCTGGGCAGAAATGCTCCTGGGGAGCGCGTGGGGCTTTTCGGGGAGGGTCCCTGGGCACAGAGCTGGGGAGAGGCAGCGGTACAGAGCCAGGAGAGGGGGATTTGGGGTACTGCTTTGGGAGCTGCAGGAGGCAATGTCTATGGTGGGGTGGGATGGGCCTGGGGGGGACATGTGGGTCCCCACCAGTGTTGGAGGCGCCACATGGGGACCTGTCCTGCTGGGATGCCCGCGACACTGTCCGTGTGTCACCTCGAGGGCTTTGTTCCCCTGAAGTGTTTGCGTTGTCCCCCAGCGTGCCTTTGAAGGGAAGGGAAACTGAGGCACGGGGAGAATGTTGTGTGTTTGTTTTGCGGGAGTGCTGAGCGCAGGCGCAGTGGCTCCCGGCTCTGCCCCGGTCCCTCGTGTCCCAGCCGCTCCTACCTGCCATCCCTGGGCGGGGGCCAGGAGCACCCAGCGAACAGTGGGGTCCCTCCGGTTGTCCCCCGGTGTGGCACCCCTGCTTAGTCCCTGCGGCTGTGAGCGTCTTCCCAGCAAATGTCAAATCTGCTGAGCAGATGGAAAAGAAGAAAGAGAGGAAAACAAAAAC
Source organism: Patagioenas fasciata (assembly GCF_037038585.1). NCBI lineage: Eukaryota > Metazoa > Chordata > Aves > Columbiformes > Columbidae > Patagioenas > Patagioenas fasciata. The sequence goes on from NC_092539.1 coordinate 8,834,317, forward strand.
CAACCAACAAACACCAACCCAATAATATGAGGAAGAAATGCTGGTGTGTCCTGGGTGGATTAGTCGAGACTCCTCGCTGGATTCCTCTGAAGGGAGGTGCTCGTGCTGGAAGCCGGCCACCAGCCGGGCTTGCCGCATTTTTCCTGGATTCTCTTACCATTTGGGGACTGAACTTTTGTCTGAAAAATATGTATTTTTAACTTGGTTGTGTCTGAAGTTTGTCTGAGATTCCGTTTGCTCGGCTTTCTCCTGGCCCAGCGTGTACTGAGGTGGATGCGCTGGGAGGTGATGGCCAAATCCTGCATCCCAGCTCAGCCTGGGAGGAGGAAGCGAGAGGAGGAAAAGTTTGTTCTGACGCAAAAAAAAACCAAACCCAAAACAGTTTCAGAGGTTGTGTCCTGCTTGGCCCCGTTGTCCTGACACACATAGCAGGAGCATGGAGCAACAGCACTGGTATGTCCGAGGCCAAAAGCAGCAGTGATGGAGACATTGGCGAGAAAATCTGGGGTTAAGATAGTTAGGGGAGAAATAAAGAAAATGGGATAAATATCTCAGGAAGGCTGTTAGCCCCCAGCACACAGGACTGACAGACCCAGATCCACTATTGCCTTGGAAACAGCCATTGAAGTGTGTGATATTTCTGTCTCCAGGTGCTCGTTTCCCTCCCAGCTGTGGAACTGGTGCGAGGCACTGGCACCTCTGGTGTCCATGTGCTGCAGCCTGGGGAGCCTGAGCTGTGCCTTCACTAAGCCTGGCTTAGCCTCGTAAAGCGATAACGGGGCTGCTGAGGATCACACCGTGCTCATCAGCTCCTTGGGGCAAGGATGAGGCCGGCGAGGTGCAGTGGTTTCTTTGTTCATTGTAGGGTTGCCGGACACAGTGTGGCTCTGCAGGGCTGCTTGCTCGCTTCCCCGGCTCGGGGACTGAGCTTGCCCAAGCCAGCAGGACAATCCGGCCTATGTTTTCATAATAAAAACAAATAAAACAAACCCATACCCAGCGTTATTTACAATACGCGCTCGGAAAGAGTTGAGCTGAATATTGTTTCCTCGCTGAGTTTTTCCCTTTGTCGCTCACACACGAGTTTGTTGTTGTTGGCCGCTCCAAAGCCGCGGTCTCGTGTGCCGGGCTGCTGCCTGGGGAGCCGGCGTGGGGTGGCTGGTCCCGCGGTGTTCGTTTGGGTTTTGCTCCATGGCACATGCGGGTTTGTTCCTGGAAAGCTGATCAAGGATGGTGGTGACTGCGGGGTGTTTTTGTGAAAGGAAGAGATGCTGCCGCTCGTGGGACTTGCCACCAGCGCAGCAGGGATCTGGTTTGGATGGAAGAAAATGCTGGGCTTTCCTGCAGAGCTCTGGCGGGGCACGGCAGGTGGTTTTCCAACAGAGACCAGTGTTGTTTGCTGGTTGTTGCCTGCAGCATCCGTCCCTGAGGGGCTGCGCTGTGATCCAGCGGCATCACCCCTGTGCAGGGTCTGAGACCTGGAAGTGCCTGGCAGGACGGGCAGGGGTTGTGGTTTCTGGGGTGGAGCAGCTCTGGCTCCCCACTCCCACCCAGGGCTTTGAGCAGGTGGTGCCTTGAGGATGGAGAGGGGAGATGCGGCTGCGGGGATGCAGCTGCAGCAGTTTGCGCTGCATCAGCTGGGCAGTTAACGCGGTCTCTGGTGCTGGCTGCTCCCCCAGGGAGGGACATCACTTATTTGGGAGGGGAGATGTTGGGATATATGCACACAAGGAGAGAGCATGGATGTCCACACTCACCTTGTTGGCAGATTTTCATTCTGCTACTTTCTCGCGGGTACCAGCCCGGTTGGGGACACTCTGGGGATGGATGTGCGTGGGGTGCGGGACGTGACGGGGTGCAGGGGAAGGTGTGCCCCTCCCCTTCTGCCGAGCTGTGGACAGACACGTTCGTATGGGAAGCATATGGCAGGTAATCCAGTGCCAGATGGGTATTTACTTCCATTTCCCAGGCCCCGGTGAGCCCGTGCAGCTCCGCACACGCAGCCGGGCAGCGCTCAGCGGTGTGGCCAAACCCCCACAGGGGACATCCTGGAATGTCCCCTGGGAGCACAGCGAGGGGAGCTGGGCAGGGTGACAGCGGCACATCTCGCCAGCCTTGTGCAGCCGTGCAGAAACGCCCCGCAGAGCACAGACATCACTGCCTGGGCACCAGCGCGGCGAGCTGTGCAAGGGCTCTGCGCGCACGGAGCCGGGGCATGGCTTAAAGCTGGGCTTAGGAGGTCAAAATCTAGCTAATGAGTTAATGGCAATTAACTCCAGGGCACTTTACAAATATCAACTAATTGTTTAGCTACGAGCGAGGTCCATACAATTACTCCACCTTATAGGTTGAAGCACTGAGGTGTGGAGGAGCCGTGCACCCGCAGTCAAGGTGCATTAGCATCAGGGATGTGACTAAAGCCGAGGGCTAATGCTGCTCCTGTTGGCGCGGTGAACAATCACCTGCGATTTCAGGCATGGCAGGGTCAGATCCCAGGGTAAGCTCCTATCTGTTTTTCTGGGGAAGCAAACTGCACCTCATGGACTTTGGAGCTGGAGCATCTCTCTGCCTGCTCCATTACCGCATGTGTTTTGGGGGGGAGGCAGCCGTAGCCGTGATGCTCTAGGTAACCACCGCCCACGCAGGTGATCTCGTGTCTGTTGGCTTTTCACTGTGGTCCCCAGAAGCAGCAGCGTCTGAACAGCAGCTGTGGTGCGTGCAGGTTTTGCAGAGGGAAAGGGAATCTCAGGGCTGGGGCAACAGGTTTTGTGCAGGTATAGCCGTGTTTAAATCCCTCTGGACAGAATGCTTTGACCCTCACGTGCTTATTGTTTGTTTGTTATTTACTTATTTTGGTGGCCTGAGAAGCTTGGAGAAGTGTTGCAAACGGTAACTTATTTTGTTGGCTGTTTGGGGAAGGGAAAGGATTAAATCTCAGAAGCCCATTGTGCGAGCAGAACTAATTTTAGGTTTCTGATCTTAAAATAGAAGAAAGGAAAGAGAAAAAAAATAAATAGGTGTTTTTCCTTTGCTGGTGTCCGCTGACCACCTGCGAGGTGCCCCGAGGAAGAGACGTGGCTGCCACTGGCCAAAGTCAACACGGGAGGGAAAGGGCACGGCGGAGTGCGGCGTGGGGACAAGGCGAGGATTAACCCCTAATGGCACCCGGTGATGCTGTGGGGACAGAGGGGACATTGTGGTGCTTGGCCACGCTGGGTGTGTGCTGGAGACCCACGGCTGAGCTGAGCAAGTGGCAGGTCAGAGCAAACCACCCCCATGGCTCAGGGCTGGTCCAGCTCCTACTGGGGGATGGTTCCCAGCCAGGCCAGGGGGTGCCATGTCCACAGACCCCCGTGGCTGTGACACTGTGCAAGGGAGGTGACATGGGCTCCATCTGGGTATCCGTCTCCCCAACATTAAGAATACAGCAGACAAGTGTCCCTGCGATGAGCCAGCTCCACAGAGGCTGAGTCCTGTTTTGTGGTGGGGCTGGTCATCTGTGAGCAAATATTCTGGCTATATTAAAATACTTGGGATTTTCTAGCGAACTGAAACTCTCCGAGCAGTGCCAAGAACAATTCAGCAGCCTCCAAAAACAGCTTTCCCTGAGGATTATTTGTTCCTCTTGCCAGAAGGATGGATGGGAACTGGTAGGTTCAGGTGACTCAGCCCAGCGTGACCCGCCGCTCTCGTCCCGGGCGGGCTGGCCCCTCGCTCCCACTGCCCAGCGGGGACCGTCCCGCGGGGTCCCCGCTCCCCGTGCGGCCCCCGGAGGAAGCTCGGCGAGGCCAACACCTTGCAGGGCATCTCAAAAACACCCAGTGAGCTTGTCAGCACTTTGCAGGCTCCTTTCTGCCTTCTCCCCAGGAACCCTCTTGCAAAGGTGTTGACAAACTCGGAGGATGCTGCGGGTGTGCGAGGTCATCACGAGCCACGGTCATGATGAGTGTGGTCGGTTTGGTCCTCCCAAGCACCCACCAAACCCCGTTGGAGCACGGCTGGCCTGGAGGGGATGGAAACCCACTCCTAAGGACAAAGCAGGAATAATTCTGGCTGTTACCTTAATAACAAAACCGGTGAATGCTGTGAGCTGCCTTATAAACCACCAGAAGAAGCAAAAATGCAAGGCATGTGTTTAGGCAGTGCTTCAGTCTCTGGGTGTTTTTGGAGGAGAAAAAAATATACACAGGGCTGTTTTCTTTTTGGTTAAAACCTCTTTTGTGATCCCTCTCTTTTGGATAGCTCTCTAACTTTCAACAGCTCGCGCAGTAGGTGGATGTTTGTGCTTGGAGATGTTTTTCCATATGCTTCTCATAGCTCTGCTCGCAAGTTTTACATATGGGTTGGAAGAGAGAGGTAGGCTGCTTTAATATCATATGATAATATTAAATTAGCTCCACTTTACATAGATTGAGACACCCAAGCACTCTTAGGCCTGGATAGGGCTTGCTGGGGCTTTCTGTCCTCCTTCCCCGTCTCACTGTGCATGCACGGCTATTTTTTGCTGTAATCCTTTGCCTGCAGAGGGTGAATTCCAGCCTGCGGTGGGAATTTAGGTCAAAGGTGCTTTTAGTTCAGAGGAATATGATCAAATTAGGGCCTTTTGTGTTTGCTTGTGATGTGTTTTTTTTTTTTTCCTTTAAAAGGGACTTGCATAGGCAGAACTTCAAGAAGAGCTTGGCAGATAGATGGTCAGATCCTGACCATCCTTAACTCAGGGCAGTGCTGCCTTTACACACAGCTGGACTGGGATTTCAGCTAGAAAGGGCAGGAATGGTGCAGAATTTGTCTTCAGCGTGGGATGCGTTTCTGGCCATGCCTGGAAGGGAAAGATGTGGGTGCAGCACCCCCGAACCTGCAGCATCCCCTGCGAGTCCATCCCGGGGGGGTTGGCTCAGGGACTGCCCTGATCTGGGCCTTGGAGGGATTAAAATCTTATCCCTTGGGAAAAGAGAAGGGATCCCACTGGTGGTGAGCTGTGAAGTTTCCACCAGCATCCCTGCGGTCCTGGGAAAGGGGGAGTTTGTTCTTGCTCCTCCATTGCCCCAGCTTTGCTGGGAAGAGCTGGCGGGGTGCTCCCCCACCCAGTGCCACCCCCTCGCTTTTACACTGATCCACGAACCATCCATTTCTGTTATTCTGGTCCTCTCCGCAGCTGCTCCATCGCCGCGCTTGAGGCAGCATCACGCTGGATGCCCTCTTGGCCGGCAGAAGCGGCCGCGAGCGGAGAGGAGGCGCAGGGAAATCCGGCCTTCCGCTTGAGGAGCGGGGAGGAGGACAGTAATTAGGTTTGTGGTTAAGCGCCTCATCCGCTGGGACCTCTTTGCTGAAAGGAGATCATCGCACTCATGCCAAAAATCAGCTGTCACAGTGCCGGGGTGTTAATGTGCTCCGGTCTGTCTCTGCAGGATGGGAGCAGCATCCCTGTAGCCGTGGTGCTCCTCATGGCCCTGGGGGGGATGCTCGGGGTGTCCGACTCCCCCAGCTCAATGCCAGCCCTTTGGGAGCATCGGGACTGAGCCGACAGAGCAGAGAGAACATCTCTCTGCTGCTCAGACCTCCGGGACAGCTAATAATAACCTTCCCCTGGGCTGCTGGGAGCGTTCATTCATGAATATTTGCAAAGTGCCTTCGGGTCATGGAGGCAGGCGCCTGGAAGCCCAGTTGTCACCCGCTCGGGGACTGTGGCACGTGGGGACGGCACCCACTGAGCTGTGGGGGGCTCAGCCTGCCTGCTGCAGGCAAATCCGCCCAGGACCGTGCTGGATCCCATCGCCATCCTCAAACCACACTCAGAGCTGGGTGGGTGACAGTGGGGGAGAAGCGGTATGGGCATGGCAGATTCTCGCTATAAATAACCTGAAAAATAAGCTTTTTATGAAGAAATACATTAGTTGTCATCTACTGTCTTAGCCAAGCTACCGCAACATCTTAAAAACGGTTTCTTTGCATCCCTGACGTTAATGCAAGGTCTAAATAGGAGCTGCAATTTCCAGACACTTCTGCTATTAGTGATAGGCAGGAGTTAACTGTTCAAGCTTAAATTAATTGTGCTGTGGTGTGTTGTTTCTTTTTTTTTTTTTTTTATTGATGCATAATGTATGATGAGAAAAAGTGAAAAAATAATTAAAGTCTGAAGAGCGCTGCATGGATTCATTCATTATGAAATCTGGGTCAGCAGCCGGAGAAGGAAAACAAGGAGGGGGGGCTGCTGGAGTGGAAAAACAGGACTTCAGAAGCGCTGCAGGCATCGGAGGAATTCGCAAAAGGCCCTTTTTAGGCAGCCTGGGAAATCCAGAGTTGCATTGCGGCTGCCCCCTGAGGAGGAGGGGGATGTGGTGGGGCCAGTGGGGCTCTGCATCCTGCTTGCAAGGGGATTCCCTCTCCCGTGGCTTCTCCTTCAGATGTAGGGCTGGGGGCAGGCGCTGCCCTGCTGAGTCAGCAGATCCGTGCAGAGGTGACGGAGGGGAGAGCCTGGAAAGGGCTGTGCTGGGTGTTTGGAAAGCTGGGGCTCAACAGCAGGGTGTTTCCTAAAGGTTCTGCTTGCCCCGAGCATCCCTGTGCCACGAGCATCCCGGTGCAGCGTGCAAGTCTCCGGGCAGCAGAGTTTGGGGAGTTGCCGGGATGGATTTGCGAACAACAGCAGGGATCAGACGTTGACACTGTGGAGTTGATAGGGAGACACGGGCTCCACTCGCCCTCCTGCATGGCCGCAGTCAAGTCTCTTGGATTTAGGTTCTTGTCTAGGACACAGATAATTGAATTGCAAAGAGTGTGGTTGAAACTTGGAGTGTTCCCCGTTGGCAGGAAGCACAGATATTTCAAGCTGTGCCTTTGTCCTGATTTAGGAGAAAAATATAGTACTTTTGGAATTTAATCACAAAATGGAAATTCCCCTCTGTCTTGCTCCATCCACTGGAAGTACGGTCCAAATTGATCGGACTTCGCAAACAATCAGCATTCATCCTTGGGAAATACTTCCATCGTAGGGACATTCATCCTTGAGAAAGAATTTTCTGACCCAGTCAGATGAAATGCTCTTCAGAGCACGGACGCTCCATCCCAGTCCCCAGGAGAACAGAGAAGCGACCCCAGTGGGAGCTTTTCGGCTTTCCATTCAAGCAAATGTTAATTCTAGCGGTGACAGGAGAACCTTCCTCTTGTTTTAGCCACGCAAGTGTAGAGCTGTTCACCACGCACCCAGATTCGCTGACACATGCAGCTCCTCCCGGGGAGACCCTCTCGTCTTGCTCGTGCACATGCACATATTTATCTTTCTCCGAAGATACATCCCCTGCTCTCTCGCAGATCTGCTTGTATCATGTGGAGACCATAAATAAATTGATGTTGAATGTAGATACTTGTGTTGTAGCAGCGAGGATGATATAATCGTGTGCGCGGCAGACATGGCAGGATGGGCCGGGTTTAAGGATGGATATGAATGTGTATCGATCACCCAGCTGCTGCGGTGCATATGGATCTGCCTTTCCCTCCGGATGAACTTCCCGGGGCAGATCCAGCTTCGTGCGAGGGCTGTGATGGTTGAACGAGTGGGAGGATCTTTTCCCTATGGAGAAGAGCAGCAGGTTGGAGCTGGGGGGTCCCTCCAGGGTCTGGATTAGTGGGATTTGGTCCATGTCGGTGTGTTCAGGGATGCCCTGTGCTGTTCGCCTTGGTGCCTCCTTCCCTGTCCCTTTCTCTCGAGGTGTCTGGTTTCCCTCCTCCTCCTCTCCTGCAAAGGCCAGTCTGATTTATTTCCAGGTTACGCAAAAAGGATTCTTTGGGTTGGGGAGTGTTGGGAAGAAACGGTTAAACCGGAGATGCCGGGATGTTTTCCCACAGAGTGAATGGTGGGGGAACACAGAACACGTATTGAATCGGAGGGAAGTAATAACGCTTCTAATTTTCCTGTGTGATTTAATAAAAATGTAAATTGACTTCGGGTGGATGACTCATTATGGAGGGTGGTGTCGATCAAGATTAATTGGTGGCTGCGCAAAACCAGTTGGGCTTTGTTCCTTCCCCTCAAAGGCGGCTGGAACGGCTCCGTGGTGCTGGCGAGGGGGTGGCCTGTCCCCAGGGCTGCCGGAGACCCCTGCCAGACACCCGCTGAGCCCCTCAGCCTCTTTGTCCCCAGCGTTTTGGGGCAGGACATGGGGTGGTGTTGGATGCACAGTGCCCCGTGGCTTTATCCGGTGTTGGTGGATGTCTCCCGTTGGGGTCAAAAGCCCTGGGAGCGGGTCCTGGTGTTGGTTGGGAGGGAGGTCTCTGCCCAGGACTTGCCACAGGAGCTTGGAGCAGGATTTGGCCCCGGAGCAGGGGGTTTTCCATCCTCCCATTCGTGCTGGGGTGAAGCAAAGTGTGCCAGGACACTGCACTCTGACCCGGGTGCAGCTCTGGACACTAATGGATTACAAACAACAATAATAAATTACAGGAGATGGGATAATCTACCTACTGTAATGTTGTATTACCATGACTGTTAGTTATATATTAATGTATAATTGCATTACATTAGCTACATATTCATAACCCTCATGCTTCAGGGCCTCAGCCAGCCTTTAACTCTCTGTGGTTCATGAAGAACCTCCAGCTGGGGCTGGATATCCCACACCCCATCACTGGCATCGATGACACCCTCTGCCAAGGCATCTCCCATGTTTTTGCAGCCCGATGCTGCTGCTGAAAGCATCGCTGCTGCCTCATGCCGTGCTACCCATCCTCCCCGGGGGTACCTACCTCCCCATCTCCCAAAAACATGGATGGAGAGATGCAGTCCCGAGAGCAGGAGCAGGGATGCAGAGGGTGCTGGGCTTAAGGGAGCTGTACATTTCGCAACAGCAGGTCAGGGAGAAGGAGGAAATAAAGCCCCTTGCAGCCCCTTTCATCTCTGGCCCTGTTCATCTTTGGCTTCACACCTGAGCGATGCAAGGGAGAGCTGCGGCGTGTGTGCTGTGATTGCTCCCCAGCAGATACTCGGCGTGACCAAGACCCAGTTCTGTCGAAAGTAATGAAGTGCAAGCCCTTCCCTTCAGTTATTTTTAATGCGCTGAACCCTGTGACGGTTCTGCTCTGGCTTTGGTAAATCTGAGCGAGCTGCCTTTTGTTTGCAGAGCCTCCCCCTACGCTGCCAGATTGCTTGTCTTGGTGTAAATTAGTGTGTGAGGCCGGATGGGCTCTGCCGCGTTTGTTTTTGGGCTTTCCCCGCTCTGATGAGTATGGATGCAGATGCTTTCCGCAGTGCTGTGATTTGGATCGAGGATCTGGGGATCCAGATGGGTACTCGTGCTGGGGATGATACATGAGGCAGCCAAGGACAAGGGGTTTCCCCCAACTGGGATGTGTTTCCAGCCAAAATGGATGATCTGGGGACCCTGTCCCTGCCCTGCCAGGGGACAGCCTGGCTTTTGACAGCTCCAGCCCCACTTGCCCACCTTTTCTTGGGGACATTGATGTGCAGTTCACTGATCCCATCCTTTGCAGAGTGGTACCTGTGGGTACCAGTGCCACATCGGCAGGGATGGGAGGTGGGAATTTCTGTTCCCCTTCCTGGCACAGCCCTCCTCACCATCCTGCCTTTAATTTTTGATCCCTCTCTCCCCTCTTCTCCCGAGAGCGCGAGAAGCAGAGGCAGGAAACGCAGCCTGCTGCCAGATGGCTTGAAATGTAGCATCTGTAATACTTTATCAGAAGAAATTACAGCCGAATCGCTCTCCCTGATTAAACAGCCTGCCCAGATCCTCTGCGAGCCAGCTGGACAGTCTCACGCTCTTGCGACAGGCGGAGAAGCGATGGGAGCTGAGGACACGGGGCTGAGGGTGGCAGAGGGATGCTTGGATGGGGAAGAGGTCGGACTGGACCCTACCGCACTGGGATCTGCATCCCTTGGGCATTCTGTCACCTCCCTGAGCACATCCTGCTTGTGCCAGCTCCTGCACTTTGCTTTCCTGGGGGTATCTATGGGGTATGGAGGTGAGCATCCCTCCCTTGGAGAGCAAGGGAGAAGAAGGAGTGGAGGTGTTGACGTTTCCCCTCTCTGGTTGGTTTTCCAAATCTTTTCCACTTTACAAAGCTAACACAGCGATACTAAGCCACCCTGCAGGCTGATGACATTTTGCTTTTGGACGTTGTTGTTGTGAAAAGGCAGCGTGTGAGGGGCACAGCAGACACCCATGGCTGAGTGTAGCATCACCCTCAGCCTCCCAGCTCACCTCGACCCATTGCTGGGGATGCTGTGAGACCACCTGCAAAAAGGAGACAGGCAAAATTTGGCAAGGTGGGAAACTGAGGCAGGGTGACGGGCTGTCTCTAAGGTCTGAAAGACCATCTGAAAAGCTAGGGAGAGGAAGATCCAGAGTTTAAGCCTCTGAGCAACCTGTCCTCTGGCTCACCCTGCCCTCGCGCTTGTACTGAGCGCCGTGGCCAAAGCGCGGTGCTACCGGTTTCAATGGACTTGGCGTGCGGACGACTTTGCTGTGAGTTCACTCTGGCTGGCTGGTGAACGGCAGGCGTGGACTAACGCCACTCATTTCCACTAGTGCTGGTGGAAAAAATCTCTTGCTGGCGCGAGCGGGACCTGGTTTCCCAGGCTGCTGCGTGCTGGGGGGTGAGCAGTGCTATGGGGTAGGGGAGAGGGGGCCACGCTGCCTCGCAGAATTTGCATCCGGGGGTGTGAAGCTTTTTTTTTCCCTTGATTTGCTGCTTCGGTACTTGAAGTGGTGACCAAATCTTTTCCTAAATGGAAAACAGGAGGAATCCATGCTCTTAAATGTGTGGAATTAGCTGTAGGGGGTTTGTGTATGAAACACCTTAAATAGCAGGAAAGATGTGGTGAGGGTCTGGGTGTGAGAGGGGGAGATGTGGCATCTGAATGTGGCCTGACATGAGATGCTTTTGGCCGGTGCATGAGCTGTGCTGCATCCCTGTGCTGGTACCCACCGCGGGCACAGCCGTGCTCAGCCCCGGTCATCCCTCTACCCTTGGTGGGGTAGAAATGTTTGGCCCAAGAAAAGCACTGAAAAAGCACATTTTTCACTCAAATCCAGTGGGTTTTAGCCAAAAGGATGAAGGCGAGGCAGTGACTTAGGGATCTCTTGGGGCTTGGTGCAGCTCCTGGGTCTCCTGATGGAAGAGGATGGAGAAGCAGGTTCCCTGGGTGGTGAAGCCTTCATCCCGCAGCAACCTCGCGGGGGACCGGGCTGGAGGAGGGGAACTGTACACCTGGAGAAACATTATCCCTTTCCTTGCCTGTAAATATTTCATGAGCAGATTAAAAATTTAAGCCCAAATGAGCCCTGCCATCAGAAGAAACCGGCTCAGTTTCAAGTTCTGTTTAAGTATTTTTCTTTATAATGTAGCTGTGTCAATTAGAAAATGACATTGCTATTTAAAATGCTGTTCCGTAGCCCTCTTTAATTAAGGCAGCGATATAATACCAATCTGCTCTCATTAATGAATTTTTAACAATCAAAATGAGAGCTGAATGACGCACAGTTGGATTTGCAGCGCGAGTGTTTCCTCTCGGTGCCTCTGACGGTGGAGTTAAAGGAGCAGCGGCTGGCGCTGGAGGAAAGAGCATGAAAAAGCCAGGAGATGCACCGAAGTCTTACAGGACACTGAGCTTGAGCACAGTTTATTCCTTATCCCATCCCGCCAAGCAGTCCTGAGCGGTAATGTGTCTGAAATGAGGGTTGTGAACGTGGTTGCGAGCACAGCGGCTGCTCGAGGGTCATGTCCTGCCTGGCACATTGTGTCCTCGCTGCCTGGGCTCTCCTGTATCCTCGGAGCATCCCCTGGCCCGATTTCCCCCGGAGATCCTGCGGCGCTGCCGTTTTGCAGCGGCAGCAAAGCGCGCGATGCGGTGTCGGAGTGCGCGGCTTTCCGACCCGAAAGAAATATCTAATTGCAGCCGTCTTTCCCGTGAAGCATTTCTTGTCTTGTTGTTTTGTTTTGACAAGGCATGGCAGATTAAAAGATGCTCCCGCACCCTTGCTCGTGCTGATTGTCTCCCATTGTTCGGGCAGGAAGCCTTTTTTCCGCGGTGGTTATTATCTGTGATTGCTGGAGGAGCTCTCTACCCTCTGGTTCTTCCTTCGAGGAGGCAAAACAGAAACAGGAATTTCTTTGAATAATAAAAAAATTAGCCAGGCGTGAAAAGCTTAAGTGCAATCATTTCCGTGGCCTGTTTTGATTTGAGTTGATATGATTTGTTTGCTCTCTTCTCCTTCTTCCCTTTTTCCTCTTTGACATCCACTCTTTGCTCCGTCCCTTCCCTGACAAATTCGGGATTTTAGAAGCGCGTTCATCCTGCAGCATCCCTGCTGTACCTGCTGTTGGAGCAAGGTGGCCGCAGCATCTGTCCGATGCTCCAGCCTGGCAGCTGAGTGGATTCAGCCAAGTGCAGGTGCAATGGGGATTTCTGCAAATCCCTTCCTTCTCCCAGCATCCCCCCGATTTCTGGGAGCGGGGATGGTGACACTGATGTCCCAGGGGTCTGGTGATGCTCATGAGGAGGACCCGGACCCGGCTGCACAGTTTTGGGCTCCCGACTGAGCCACACAGGTGGCAAAGTTTGCTTTAGGTTAGCGGCAGAAGTTTTGCTTTAAAATAGTTCAGTGTCAAGCTGCAACAACCAGCCCAGAGGGGCTGGGGCTCCCCCCAACCTCCCTCGCCTGCGAGATCATCGGGCGAGTGGGCTGAGGTTTCCTGGCTGGGCTTTTTTGTTGCCATAGGGAAGAGAATTGGAGCCTGGAAACCATCTTGCGGGTGAAGGGAGGAAGTGTTAATGTCTAGGAAAACAGAGAGAAAATAGCAGCAGCAGCACCACGGCGTCGTCCAAGCCCCGGCGCGAGTCGGTGCAAATCCTCCCGGCGGATGGGAAAGGCTGGCGGGGTCGTGTTCGCGCTCCCTGGCACCGCGGGCACGCCGGGCTGCCGGCCAGCGCGGGGGCAGCGCAGCCCCAGAGCTCCTGCTCCGTCCCTTCCTGCAGGGCTGAGAGGGACAAGAACGTATGCATAGCAAAAAAAAAATCATTATAAAGGGAATATATTCTCTGATAATTCCAAGAGGAGGAGAGGGAAGCAAAGGTGGCTTTGAGTTTTTGCCCAGGAATAGCCAGAGATCTGCTTGGAGGCTGAACATCCCATTCTCGATAATTTTGGAGCTGAATCATATGCATTTTTTGCTGCTCCTGAGGTAGCGTCAGGAATAAGTGTCCCCAGGACATCAGAGCTGCATTTTTGAGTGTTGACAATGGACCTGATTAAGAAAACACATCCCAAATGACATCTAATGCCAATACCCTTAAGTCTGAACTCTTGTTGCTCATCTCCAATGCGGACACCTCTTAGGGATGTGCATGGCCGTGGTTGTTTTGCAGACAGACGGACAGATGTGTTGGATGACCGTGTTCCTCCTCGCTCACCTGTGTGCGAACACGCTGTGATCTCCGTGCCCGGCCAGCGGAGCTGCAGGGTGGGGCCCCCCTTTTTGCAGTGTCCCACCTTTTGCAGGGTCCCCCCCTTTTCGCACCACAGGGAAACCGTGTGTTCCTTGGGCCACATGTGCTTGAGCCCATGGGTTGACTTGTCCTCTTGGATGGGAGCATCACCCTGCATCCCTCCAAACAACAGGACGTTTGGTTCCCACACTCCACCTTGCACCTCCCGGCATGAGGCCCTGTGGGATGCAGCAGCGTGGGGGGGATGCACATTTGCCTCCGCCGGTGGAGCAAGGGTTGGAGCCAGCCGTGGACTGTGGGATGATGAAAAACGTTGTGCGAATTGCCGAGGGAAGGGAGATGGAGCAGTGGGCTGGTGCAGTCTGGGGGGGCTCTGCTTCACCGTGTGAGTTTGGTGGCCCCGATGATGCTGCCAGGGGCTGGGGAGGGCTCAGGTGGGAGTGATGCGGGTTCAGGGCAGTGCGGGGAGCAGGTGGAGTGTGTGACAGCTGCATCGCCAGCCCCTGCGGCCACCGTCAGCTCTGCTCAGGTGTTGGGTCAGTTTGACCCCGAGCCAGCACAGGGGGGTCAGGCAGCGGTCGCCCGAACCGTGGCCTTGCCAGACCGGTACCCCCTCGGCCCCCCGCTGCCACCACCGCGGCGAGGGGCAGGTGTGCCCAGCCGGGGCTTTCCCCACGGCGACTGTTTCGTAGCAGCCATCAGAGCCGGTTAACGTAAGCTTATGCACAAACCAGCCCGGTACTCGGGGCACCGGGGTCCCAGCTGCCCCGCGGCACCATCACTGCCTGGCTGAGCACCCCCCTGCAGACAGGGCAGCATGGGGATGGTGTAACCCATCCTGCGCCGGGCAGCGATGCGGGTGCTGTGCGTGCTTTGGGGACGGTGTGGCCCTGCCGGCGCTTCGTGACTCATCGCGTGCATCGCAGAGGAGCGGGAGGAGAGGACGGATGGCCGTGCGGCTCCCCGGGGAGCTCAGCTGGGTCAAGGCTGGCTGGCGCTGCAAAAAGCAACTCCCCAAACAGGCACGGGGAAACAGATTTTTCCTGGGGGGAGAAATGCCTTTTGTCACCCAGCCCCGTCTCAGACATTTGCTGTAGGGCTGCTTCTGCCACATCGGGTACTTCCAAAGCGACTCTGCAGCTTGTTATTGCTCCAGGACTGGGAATCTCTGAACGTGCTGCTCCTGGATGTGGGGAATGGAGTAAAAATTAAATCGGGGGGACCTGCGAGAGGGCAAGTTGCTTCTTAAGGAGATGCTGGAGGAAAGCTCCTGGGGCTCTCCTGCATCACTGGGGCTCTGGAGCGCACAGGGGAAGCAGGACTGGTGTCCCCCAGGTGCCACTGCCACCACCAGCCCTCCTGGGCGGGCAGAAATCTCGCTGCTTTGTCACCCGTTTGTAATCCCGGTGCCAGGTCGTCTCCCATGGTGCAGAACAGGCCAGCTCCTCGCTGGGATTGGCACTGGGTTTGCACCGGGGTGTGGGAACTTCCCAGTGCCGGGGATTTCGGGCGGCTGCGGCATCGCTGGAGGGACCGAGGCAGCGCTCCCCGACTGAGCCAGCTGTGTGCCCCGCACAAACCTGTTTTCTCCTTCTCTCCCCTGTGACGGGAAGGCAATTTTCCTATTTGGAAAGTCCCTTTCTTCCCTCTCACGCTTATTTACTGTCAGTGCAGCTCTTGCCCTGCAAGCAGCAGTGGCAGTTGGGGATCTTGGAAGGACATTGCATGGCTGGAGGAGCAAAGAGGAGCCGTGTCCCGCTGCAGCCACTGTCCCGCTGCTCTCCATTCTCCTACCCTGTCACTGAGCCGGGCGGGCAGGCTGGTCCCTCGGAGCATCTGCCCCAGTGCCTAGGCTGCCATTGTCCTACACCAACACTTCTGCTCCCCCTCCATCCTCCCACGCTTGCTCTCTCCCACCAACGAGTTTCATTAACGTACTAATTAGGGAGTCTGCGCCACGGCCTTGGGAAGGCGGATTGGCTTCTCGGTGCTAATGGAGCCGCTG
Source organism: Patagioenas fasciata (assembly GCF_037038585.1). Taxonomy (NCBI): domain Eukaryota; kingdom Metazoa; phylum Chordata; class Aves; order Columbiformes; family Columbidae; genus Patagioenas; species Patagioenas fasciata. The sequence goes on from NC_092539.1 coordinate 8,849,781, forward strand.
TCACAACAAACACCGTGGCACACGTGCTGCCCGAGCGCCGCTGGCTGCTGCCGGGCAGGACCAGCATCCCAGCAACATCTTCTGTCCCCGTCCCCCGTGTCCCCAGGGGGATGGAGCAGGGACAGCTGTGTGGTCCCAGCTGCAACCCACCCAGCAAGACAGACACCACGCTCCTGCCTTCACCCCTTGTCTGCGGGTAGAGCTAAGGGGCGGATTTTAGTATATTGTGTATTATTTAACAGCAAATTTTCTGGGAAGTGGTACTTTGGAAGGTCAGACATGGTTTGTGAAGTCTGGCTGGATTCAATGAATAGTTTGATCTCCCAAAAGATGACTGCAATATTTTTAATACTTCTTCCTTTTCTGATCAACCATCCCCTTTAAAATACCATTTTCCTCGTAAAAATAGACTCTCACTGGCCAAACAGCCCCCAGATGAGACACGGCGCTTGCTTTGAGCTCGCAAGAAGCGTTGCAGCTGGACAATAACAACATTTTTCTCGCTTCTTTGGGCTGTTGAAAAACCTGGAGATTTGGGGCTTTGCTTTAACCCCATTGTTGCCATGTTCTCGCCTTTTCCGACCCCTCTTTGCCGCCACAGAAATCCAGGAATCGAGGACCCAGCTCCCGGAGGCACCAGGCAGCGTTGCCATTGCCGTACATGATGCCATTTGCCCGCACGGCACTTTCGGTGTCTGAGCAGCACGTTCCTGTGCTGTCACGAAGCAGAAGGCAGGATAATTAAATTGCCCTTTTCCCAGCAAAATGTTAGTTTTTCCATGTGGTGGCGAGCCTGGCTGTGGCGCATTGCACATGCCCGGCTGCTGATGGAAGGTGTGAAAAGCGCCGGGGAGGAGACCAGGGTGGCGATTGGGGTGGGTTTATATGGATATTTGTCGTCCCATGGAGGGAGAGGGACAGTGGGTTGTGGGAACTGAAAGTGGGGTGATGCCATGGAAGGGACTCAGGTCCCCCCACCAATAATTCCCATCCTTTAAGCTGCTCAAGAGCAACAGGGGCTGCTTGAGGGCTCTGGGTGCGGATAATCAAGATATTCTTGTCCTTAAGCCTCTCAAGCATTGCAGTTCTTAAAAAGAGCTCCGGCTGTCGCGTCTGTCCACCGCCGGGCTGGAGGAGGCTTGGGCTGTCGGGGCTTTATCAGCGCTGTCGTGACATGATCGGGGCTGGGGACAGTGGGGCTGGCTGAGCCAGGGCTTCCCCAGCAGCGAGAAGAGGCTCAGGAAGGGTGCCCGTGGGGGTGTGGGGTGGATCGGGAAGGGTGCCCGTGGGGGTGTGGGGTGGATCGGGAAGGGTGCCCGTGGGGGTGTGGGGTGGATCGGGAAGGGTGCCCGTGTGGGTGTGGGGTGAATGGGTGCAGCTTTGGCTGCTGTGAGCACCCTCCGGCAGGGAAATGGTTCCAGTGCTGGGGATCCAGCCCAGCACGGTGACTGCAAAGCCCCCTGGGAGCAGCGGCACTTGTCTCCGCGTCCCCTGGCTGGTGGCTCTCCTGCTCCCCTTCTGGGATGGCGTGATGCTCCCTCCGTGGTGCAGGATAGGGCTAATTAATGAAATGGCTGTAACAAGCTCGTGTCAACCTCATGTAAAGAGAGACGGAATGTATTGATGCTGTTTGTCACCCTTCCTCATCTGCTTTCTTCTCTCCTTTCCTCCTCCTCCAGCCTCTGCCACCCCAGGTCCTCAGATCCATCAGTGTTATTGCTTTGCCTTCAGCTATAACCCTGCGAGCTGACTTCCAAGATCCAGCTCTCCCTGGCCGTTGTCACCCCTTTGCTCCCCTCCCCTGAAATATTAACACCACAAATCACAAGCGACAGCCGCTCGGCTGGAGCCCCCGTCACTCGCGCGCTGGCCGGTAGGAGGGACGGGACACGCGGTGGGTTTGTGCTTCTCCTCAGGGCTTGTGTTTTGGTCCTTATGGTGCCCAGGCTGTTTGGGATGTGGGGTCCTTCCCCTCCCTTGGGTCCCACCTCTGTGTCTTGGATGTGTGGTTTTCCTCTCCTCCGTCCAGCCACATCCAGCTTGACCACAGCTTCTCCTTCCCTGCAAACCCCACAGCTGCCACGTGAGCCTCAAATCACAGAGTCACGTCCCCCCGGGAAAATGCGTGTCCCCCAACCTCCTGGCACACGGGACACTGATGCCAATTGAATTTGCATTGTGTTCAGTAGATGACGGGGTTGCTCGCGTGAGGACGAGCTGGGAGCAGCAGATGGAAAGGAGATTACGGGCGGCTTTTTTGCACATGTGTGTGCGTGCACGCAGCCCTGCGAGCTGGATTGGGGACCGCAGGTCATGCATAAGCATCGCACCCTCTTTTTGCAGGGTGCAGACAAAAGCAAGTGGGTGAGCAGAGGAGGGACATTGTGCCAGGCTGTCCGCAGCTGGTCAGGGGCAGCACTGAGGGCACAATTCTTCATGCTGGGCTCTGCAGCACCGGCTCGTACTGCGCAGGGGGACGGTTGCAGGCACCCAGGGATGGGTTTTTGCAGTGGGAGGAAAGGGCAGTGCTGTAACGTGGGCTGGTCTCCAGCAGTTGGTGTTCAGCTCTCCCCTCTGTGCCTCAGTTTCCCCCAGCGGTGAAGCAGGAGTGGGATGGCTGTGGCTGGAAGGGTCACTGCTCATTCAGGGTGCATCCGCATCCACTGAATCATCCTGAATCACATCCCATTGTGGCAAACAGCAGCTCTGTTCCCTCCATTGCCCTGGGTGCTTGCTAGAGCCCCAAATTTTTCCCTGGAGAGAGGCAGGAGAGCACGACTCGACCGTCCTATTTGGCTTTCGTGGTGGTAATGACAGCAGGGAAGGGAAGCATGCGACGCAACGGTACCAGCAGCACTGTTCAGGGTAAATACAGACATACTTGCTTTTTTTTCCTCTCATATTGCCCCAGAGATGCATTTACATGGTTTATTCTTGCGTGGAGAGGGCTCTGCCCAAGCCGGCCCCCAGGGCAGGCTTTGGGAAGGGCTGCCCCGGCGCACAGCGGGCACACGGCGGTCGCTCCTTCCCGCGGGGCCGCCGGCTCCGCCGCCGACCTTCCCTCTCCACTGACCTTCATGCCCATCAGCATCAGCTTCGCTGCCTTTCAGTGTCTCGGGATGCCGGCGGTGGGCGCGGGGGCTGCCGGGGCGCGGGGTTCGGCCAGCACGAGGGGTTCTATGGACAGAGCCGGGGGGACGTGGGGTGGGTGCGCTCGGCTGGATAATTCAAGGGCTTTGGCTCGCTAACAGAGGTTAAAAGGGGTGCGGTGTGATCTGTTGGGAAAATCATTAATGGGAATCTCTGCCAGCGGTGCTGCTAATTAACCACCCCCTCACCCCACCACCCGCTTTCCCAAGCAGAGGGAGAAAATCAGCCTGTGGGATGTGGAGAAGAGGTGGGGGCAGCGATGGGGAGCGATGACCTGCTAGAGCCCCCAAGGAGCAGCTGTTCCCAGGGCCCTTGAGAAAACGCAGATGTAACTGGTGTGGAAAATACGTTGGGATTGGGGAGGTGTCGGCGGTGGGTTCTGCTCGCCCTGGGAGGGCTCCTGCTGTGTCTGATGGTGATGGGGAGCGGGATGCTGGTTCCATGTGCGGGGCGGATTGTAGGTGTCAATGTCAAGGTCCCTAGATGGGGTGGGGAGGGCAGGGGTGGCCGACAGGAGCTGATCCCTCTGCCCAGGCTGTGTCCTGGGGAGTCCCTGCTGGTTCGGCTCTCCAAAGGGCTCCCAGGAGATGTTTTGGTGTTACCGACTGCCATGAAAGCTGCAACCCCTGCGTGATCACTAAGGGGCTACTTGGGGAGACAACAGGAGGATTTGCCTTCTTTAGCCTCTTCCACCTTGACTTTCTGCTATGATGGGGGACGGACTGGACATCACTTGAGGGGAGCACTGCAGAAATGCCTGTCCTCTCGGAGCATGCAGGACACCCCTCAGCTGTCACCCAGGTGTCACCGGAGCGGTTTTGGACCAGCTGCTTGTCAGGAAGGGCCCCGAAGCATCCATGGAGCTGCAATGTGCCCCAACCTCTTCATGGTCCCTTCAGCCATCCCGTTCCTGCGGATGCCCGGGGAATATTACCAATATCGTAAGGAAACGGATGGCAAAACAGCAATACTGAGATCTCCCAAGGTGTGCAGCACGTCCTTGCCTTCCCACACATGGCCTGAAGCGACACCCCCATTTTTTGGAAAGCTTTAATCCACAGCCGCCTCACCGATGGATGTCTGAACTCCCCGTCAGCTGGATTACAAACGGCGATAGCCGTCAGCCCGTTTGGGATACCCCGATTTCCACTGGCTACCAACATGGAGGCGTTTGTAGGGCTCCCAGTTGAACTTGTTGGCCCTTTGCCGCTGTGATCTCTGCTCTGTCACTGGTGCCAGCCCCGTTTCTGCCCTGTGTACCAGCCGAGCTGAACCCTGAGTGATGCTCCAGGAAACCCTCCAGATTCCCCATGCTGGCTCTTCTCTGGGGCCTGCTCCAAAGCACGTTAATGGCCCTGGAAGCCGTTCTAAGATGGCTCCGTCTGAGAAAAGAAAGTGTTGAAATACCACAGGAAACGCCATTTTTCTGAGATATCTGCCTCGGCCAGAAATGGGAAAAATGCCCCGATTTTGGATAAAAGGCCAGTATTCTCATCCTGAATTTCAGCTCCATTTGGGCCAGGAACCTGCCAGAGTTTGGACACAAAATGGGCACAAGTGGCCCCGAGGGAGCAGCTTGGTGTGGCCGCGGGTGCCACCATCCAGGCCAGGGCTTCGTTTCGTGATTGGGACTCTGCACTTTAATCTCCTGCAGATGAGTGCATGGCATGTTATGTGATGTGCGTGCATAGGTATAATATAGGTATTTGTATCTGTTGTGTAATAGGTGTGAAATGAAGCTTTATGGTGCCCAGGTGGGCTCGCTCAAGGGGCCACTGAACAGGCAATCTGTCCCAGTTTGCCCAGCATATTTGGGAGGTCTGTCCGGAGGTTGGGGGTTTGCTGAAGCTGTGTTCCTATCGCCCTCTGCTCCCCACCTGCCCTCTCCGTGTTCCCCCATGGGTGATGGTGCATGGGGATTTCTGCAGCCATCAGCCCTGTTGCTCCCTCAATCTCATGTCGAACAAACACCCTTTCCAGAACCTGTGTTACAGTTGTATCTGCAGCTCAGGGGCTCAGGCATACAGGGGGATGCCTCCTATAGTATCCTACACAGGGTAGCTCCTATAGCACTGGGGTGCCTCCTGTAAAGCACCCTATCCAGGGAGATGCAGAGAGATGGGAGCTGATGGGTGCCCGTCTGTGCCTGGTGTGGAGCAGCCACTTCTCCGCACTGTTTTTGGCGTTGCCTCCTCTGCTATCCGTGAGCACCTGGGTTTGCAAACACGGCTCCATCAGCCTCAGCACTGCGTGGGGAGGAAGAGGTCGCAAGGAGAGATGAGCAGCACAGGCAGGGACCACCCTGCCACCTGCCCGCTGCCGCACAGGGTACCTGGCGAGGGGGCCGAGGCTTCCCCCTTTGACAAGGAGGGGAAAATAATACTCTCCAAGCCACAAAACTCAGAGCTGCTGGGATTGTATTTATCGCGGCGAAGAAAAAGGCTCTGTTCCCTGCCTCCCTGCAGCGGCTGTTTATCACACACACAAGGGGATGGAGAAAATGTTCCATTTGTTGGGTACAGCCGTCAACCCACACAGCGTATAAATTAAGGGCTTTTACATGCAGAGCTCCCAAAATAAAACACACACACAAAAGAGAGAGGAGTTTTGTATCGGCCCCAGCGCGCTGCTGTCCCTGCACCCCGGCCGGCGCTGGCTCCCGTTCAGGAATTCCACATTATCTCCGACCGTTTCCAGCTTCCTCAGCAGGGAACAGCTCTGCTTCTGTCTTCCTGCAGCCACATCTGGAAAGTGTTACGCCAGGGTGTCAGCCATCAGAGCCGGACGGCTGGCATGTGCTCCCCTCCAGTGCTCCTGCTGCCCTGCCTGCCCGCTGACATGCTCAGGCTTTCCTATCCGCCTTCTCTGGAGGCTGCAGGGCTGAGTTTTTATCGGCCTCTTCTTCAGGGAGATTTGGAGGAGCTTTTATAGCTGCCATGGGGATGGTGGTGAGAGATGGACCCCCATGGGTTGATGGTGCGGCAGGGATGCTCTGCTGTGGTCCCCAGCTCCGCTGCCTGCTGGGAGGCAGAGATGTGATGGAAATCCTCCTCTTTACACGCTTTACGGAGACTCCCCGCCAGCTCAGGGGAGATTTTGGCTTCTGGGCTGGCTAAAAGTGCATCCCTGGGTTGCAACGCGGTAGGGATGTGGTGCTGGGTTTGCTGAGTGCTGAGGGTTAAAGGAAGGAGGGCTGAAACCTGTATGATCCCTGGTCATAGGTGCTCCCTGCTGCTCTTCTTGCTTGTAATGACTGTGGGTTTGTCTCACTGTGATTTCTTCATACATAAGAGGTAGCTGGGCCATAAAGGGACTTGGCTGTCAGCATCTCCATCCCTCGGGAAATCCCCGCTGCATGCATGGGGCATATGGAGATGCTCAGCAGGACGATTGCAGCAGAGGAGATGAAAACAAAAGAGCTCCCTGCAGCATCCCGGTATTTTGGGGTTCCCCCCGAACGGGTGCAGCACGTTCCCTGCGGTACCCTGGTCCCTCGCTGCAGGTGTGGTGGTGGCGCTGCGCACGGGGAAGAAGGTTTGCAGACAAAAAGTGGTTCGGGGACTGACGTGCCCTTCAGAGCAAAAAAGCTGATGTTTTTAAAACAAGGGTAATGACAGTGACCTGGGAGCAGGCGTGCGAGCCTTAATGAGCGGCGTGTGCAATACACACCACGGTCTTTAGTGGGGAGGGATGGTGGAAGTGGTTAAACATGCCCTAACTTATCATCAACAGGAATCATAGAGGGTTCCTTGCAGTTGACTTTGGCTTTTTCCTTTTTTTTTTTTTCTCTCTTGCTTTTAAGCTGGCGAGCCTACCATTATGGGATTTTAAAATTAAAGGAAAAAAAATAAAAGAAAAAGAAAACAGGCCTTGGTTTTATAGACCCTACAGATGCATCCGGCACCAAACTGGTCCCAGATGCAGCTCCGCTGTCAATAGCGTTACACGAGGGATCAATCCCCTTCATTGTTTTATGTGGCCTCCACAGCATCATCAGCTAATTAAAGCTAATGGGTCCCAGAGCAGCACTGACAGCATCTGATCCTATCAGCCCGCGCAGCCGTTTGAGCTTGACGGGGCCACTCTGGAGCCAGATCCTGCGCTCCAGACCCTGGCGAAAGCCCGTATTGACTTGGGGGATCAGGCTACAGATCAATGGGAGCTGTTGTTAAACAAACCTCGCCGGATTAATGTCAGCTCCGCAGGGGGAAGAGGTCGATGGCTGCTAATTCGAAAGGGGTGGGAGGGAGAGAGGATGGGGACGCGGTGACAGCGGTGACAAGGGATGGAGGGGGAGAGGCCAGGCTGTTAGAACGCTCCCTGTGTCTGCACCGACAGCTGAGCTTTTCCCAGTCTCGGATTTATGGTCACCCTGTGATGAGAGGAGCTCAACGATGTCCCCAAGGGCACTTGAGGAGCTTAAATCCCTTTGCTTTGTGCCTTAAGGGAGATGAAGTGGCCTTGGGCTGTCCCCAGAGGAGACAGGGAATCTTGTGCCCTTTGTGCACGGTGACCTTGGTGTGAGCATCTCTCCAGTTGCAGCAGAACACTTAATCATCGGTTCCTCCTTTCCCTTTCCTTGTGGCCCCTGTTGTCCCTTGGCTGATGCTCGGGGATGCCCAGGGATGCGGGTTGGGAAGTTTTCCATTCCCACAGTCTGCAGCGAGTCTGTTCTGAACTCTCATCTCTTTTTCCCCTCTTTTCCCCCCCATTTCTGTGTTGCTGGGTAGGGTGAGATGTGCTGAGGAGGGTGCTGGGAAACCCATCACTTGGGTACCACCAGGGAGCAGGCAGGACAAGGAAACTCTCTTTAGAAGAGTATTTTTCAAATCAGGTCGAGCTGCCACCTGCCCATGGGTCTGGCTGTACCCCCAGAAATGGGGGGTGCACAGCCCCAGTGAAATTGGGCAGTAAACCTGGGACAGAAGCAAGGCAACCCTGAGGTCCCAATTCTCCTCTGGGCTCCTGTCAATGAGGGTCCTGGTATCTTTTTGGAGAGTTAATGGGCAAATACAGCCCCATTGGTTTAACCAGGAACCTTGGGCTCTGCCCAGAGACTTGATGAAAATAAAATGCTGTAAAATTTGCTTGTTTTCCTCTTGTGAGGCAGAGTCCAGCTGGGGGGATCCTCAGGGTGTTGCAGTCTTTGGGTGTCTCTCTGGCTCCCATTGCAGCCCCAACCCCAGTCAGTGTCACTGGGAGGTGACGTCCAAGCTGGTGACCGGGAGAACCTGGAGAGAGGGACAGGCTCCCCACACATCCCTGCCCTGTAAAGCAAGTTGATAATTAAATCCTGCAGCTTTTATATGCATTCCAGAGCATTTTCTTTGGGCTGGAGCCATCTGTGACGTGCACCCCACCCTCCCTCACCTCTCCCTTTGGCTCTCTGCAGCTTCATTTTATTCTTGCTTTGGTGTTGGGTGAACGTGATGCTCCGGGGAGCAAGGAGCTGCAGCGGCTGGTTGCAGGGGTGCAGCCCACTCTGTGCAACCCTCTCCTGATCTCCAGGGTCTCATCCAGCACCAGCATCACTCTGCAGCCCCTCCGGGCTGTTTTCCCTTTGCACAGCGCCTGCACATGCCTGGCCAGCTCTGCACCACCCTGCTCGCTGCCAGCCCGGGCTCGTCGGCAGGAAATACCGGCCAGTCGTGCCAACCGGTGCGTTTGCTCTGGTGAGGCTCTTCTCTCCTGCAGCAGAATGCGATGGGACCATTGGATCCCCCCTTGCCAGGAGTTTGTCTCTCAGAGGTCACTGCTGGGGGAACCAGCACCATTTGCAGTTCTTTCTGGTGTCTCTTTTTCTCAATTCTTACAAATTTGGGGCCATGTTGGGGTGCAGAGCTCACCCCCAGGTGCTCTTGCAGGTGCTGGGACTTAAAGAAGGTGTTGGCTGCACCTCCCCTCATGCTCCAGTACTGGGAGTCTTTCCCTCTAAGGAGCTTTGCCTAGGGGAGGAGGAGCACACCAAGAATCTCTGGGTTCGATGCAAAACACAAAGGAGATGATGTTGCCCAAAAAGTCTTAATTGCACACCTGCTGGCTGGGGAGGCTCTGTCTGACCCTTGGCTTTGAGTTTGCATCCCCTTCTATCTATCTGTCCAAGGCTTTATCAAGAGGAAAAGCCAGAGGAAAACTCCCTCCCACCACTGCTTTTTCATCCATCCCCCCTGCATCCATTTGCTCTGAGATGTGTCTTAACCAGGCTGTTCCCGCTGAGGTTAGTGGGAAGATTTGAGAAGTTATTTGAATGCCAGACTCAAAGGAGACGGCAGAAGCGCTCCCGGAGCTGTTTCCAGCTGACATCTGGGCGCGCAGCACAGCTCTGGTGTCAGCACAGCTGAAAGCAGAGGAGGTGGGAAGCCCCAGACACCTGCAGTTTGGTTAATAAATATTTATTTGGAGGTGACAAACACTCTTCTTGATAAAGCCGAGTTAGCAGAAGAAGGATTGCGAGGGAGTGACAGGGTGTGCTTTTTTTTTTGAGGGTTTACCGTGGGGATGTTGAAACGAGCAGCTGATGAACCGAAGGATGTCGAAATCCGCATTCATTTCCCGACGCGGGTTGCCTGACGTCAGGGGACATGGGGAAACGTCCCCCCCTTGGCCAGCAAATGCCTGGCACGAGGCACCCTCTTCCTGCAGGGACTGTCTTAATCCGGCTCGGGGCTGGGGTCACCTCCTGTCACGGGTAAGATGCGATGGGGGGCTTAGGAGCCAGGGAGGATGCAGCAACCCCCTGCTCGGGGTCTGGTATAGATGATAATAAGGCTGACGTTTAATTGTTCTCTTAAAAAGGAGAAGCGAAGTGAGAGGAGCCGGCCTGGGATGGGAGGGTGATGGGTGCTGTCGCTTTGCCATGTCTCAGGGCTCTGGTGGATGGTTTCGTGGCGATTGGATCGGGCACAGGATGGGTGCCCCAGGCACTAAGCCCATCCGTGACCCTCAAAGCTGGCCTGTTCCTCCTGGGGAAATGGGAAAAGCTGCTTCGCTTTCTCCTTGGTCCCTGTGTGTGTGATTTGGGGAGGGGAAATGTTCTATATTTGGACTTTGGGGACTTCTGTGTATGAGATCAACATATGGCTGCCGTGTGCCATAGGCAGTGGGGACGAACAGATCTCCCGTGGGTCTGCTCTGGTGGGCTCAGCTCACCTCACTCTTGGTCAACCCCAATGCTCAGCTCTTCCAGCCCTCTCTCCTTCCTCTGAGCAAGCTGACATCTCACCATGATACCCATCACCGCGATTAAAGCCCTCTAGAGACATGGCACAGATTGCTGTTGGGCTGTGGGATGTGCTGCGTTTGCCCTGGGCTGGGGGCTTGTGGCCACGACATCCATCCCTGTCCCTGAGCTGCTGCTGGTGCTGTTGCTGGCTCTTGTGTTGCCAACGTGCCCGCGGTACCTCCAGCTGCAGAAGGGCAGGGGATGAGCCGCCCAGCTCTGTGCCAGTGACTCAGTGTCTGCTGCCCGTGGGTGAAGTGGCTGTTGGAGATGCTGATGTGCGTGGGCAGCGCTTGGCTCTGCCCGGCCACATCCTGCAGTGGCTCAGCCCCACACCGGAGCTCGGGACATAGCAGGGTGTAGGAATTAAATCCGCTTGGTTCCTTGCAAGGCACATACTCCCAGCACATATGTGGCACGTCGGGATGTGGGGCTGCTCCTGAGCAGCTCTAGCTTGGGGCAGACATGAGCACCAAGAGTTTTTGGTCTTGATTTTGCTTGTGCGGGGAGGTTTTTTGCAGAGATCTTCCCTGGGGCTGGTAGCCCTCACTGAGTGAGTAGCTGTTCCGTGGGCACGAGCTTTTTTGAGCTGAAGGCTTGATGTGAGCACTCCCAAATGTTCATCAGGTCCTCAAGCTGCCATGGAGGGAGGAACCGCCTCTGCCCATCGACTCTTGCTTTTCTTCGCTGCGGCTGCATGTGCAAATCGGTTCAGTGAAATCAAACCTCAGGAAACACCCGTCCCTGGTGTCCGAGGAGGTTTTACCCCCCAGGAACAACGTAGCTCAGCTGGGGAGAGAAGCTGCCAGGCCATGTGTGAGCAAGCACAGAGGGGCTGTTGAGCTGCTCGGCTGTCCCCTCTCCTCCCGTGAGGACAGGGGTGGTGGTGGCAGAGCTGGCAGAGGGGGAAGGAGCCCATGACGTGGGAAATTAATAATAGAAACGCTGGCATCCGTTTTAGATTAGCAAGGGAAAGCTCAGTACCCATCTCGCCCAGCATGTAACTTTAATGCCGAGATAATGAGCAATGATATTTATTTGTAAAAGATCTGGAGATATCGCTGCCCAGGGAGCAGCCAGGAGCTGCCAGAGCCCGCTCTGTCTCTGCGGTGGCTGCTCCAAGCTGTAACCCAAGCGCTCTCCTCCGACCGGCTCACTTTTCATACTCCAGCTCCGTTAACCGAGCCGGGCATGTGGTCTGACTCGGAGCCCTGGCTAAGATTTGCTCAAGCTGCTTGTGATTTGGGCCATCGCAACGAGGGATTTTGCAGGATGGGCTAGAAACGTCCCCTGGCACCTGCAAGCGGAGCTGCCAGGATGGGGTTTAAACCCGTCTCCAGGCGTCACGCTGGAGCATCGCGCAGGAAGGATGTGGGGTGCAGGGAGGAGGTGGCACAGCATCATCATCCAAGGGGAGGGCAGGACAGAGCGGGTGCTTACATCAGCCCAGCCACTGCACCGGCAGAGATTTTGGGGCCGTTTCAGGGACTTCGGGGGCAGACAGCTTTTCCTGGTGGTGGGGCTCACCGTCTCCCAGCTGGATCCAGGAGGGTGTTTGTTGGACAGTGACATCCCTTGGTCTGAGGGAAGCAGTTGGGTCTCACGGGCATGTGGGCAACTCCCCGGTTGGGGACAAGGCTGCTCCTGCTCCCTGCCTGGGTTGTTCCGAGAGGGATGAAGGATGCACACGCCGCCGTGCCTGGCCTTGTGTTGTATAACTGGACAGGGGGCAGGCTTAGGCGGTATTTGGCAGGTGGGTGTCCCTTCCTTATTAAGCCATCCCCTGGGTAATTACTGGGTTAAGGCCTGATGAGATCATGCTTCATTATTTTTGTGCTGTTGGGGGGATTAGGAGCAGTGGGATTTCTCAAAGGCTTTATCTCTGCTAAGGTCTTTGGTTCTGCGCGGCACGTTCGCAGGCAGGTAAGGGGACCTGGGCACTGCCAGCCCCCTCGCACTGCCTGCCTTCCCATGGGGGGACACACCGAGGCTGGGGGTGCTGGATGTGGGTGCACAAGGTGGGGTCCGGCCCTGGCAGAGGCTGGTGGGGCTCTGCCGTGAGGGATCATCTCCTTTTAATACCGTCCCAGCCCCATTCATCGCCGCGCTCCCGTGCTGGGCTGCGCGCCAGCGGGAGGCAGGAGGTGACACAGACAAATAAACAGGGAGGTGGGTGGTGTGCACCGAGGCGGGGAGCGGAGGGCGTCCCAGGGGGGCTTCTGCTGTGATTTATGACTGAGGTGATGCAGAGCTATCAGCATGGCCTTTGGAAGCTGTTTACTAAGTGTTGTCTCCTGGCTGTTACACCAGCGTGGGGGTTGCAAAGGAAAACATCCCCCATGCATCGCTCCTGTGCCACGACCGGCTCCCAGGCTGGTCGCAACCTCTTTGAGTCCCGGAGATGCTCTTATGAAGGAGTTTGTGTTACTGGAAGCAGGGATAGAGTAAAATACACTGATGAAACAGGGCTGGCTTGGTGGGGTTCCCCTCCTCCCTGCCACCCCGGCGCATCCCGCCCTGCAGCCACGGGGATGGAGCTGGCACCGGCGCGGGGAAGCGGCCAAGCTGGACGCGGGCCAGGCTGCGCACTTGATCCAAACACAGCTGGAGCTGATCTGATGAAGTGAGAGGTTAAGAAGAGAGCATCTGTTATCTAAAGGGGACACACAGTGGGAAACTGTAAGCTCTTTATTCCGCCCCCCCTCCCCACCCCCTCTGTTCAGTGCATCATCCCTGACTTTATTTCTTTGATTTATTAAGGAAGCCTGCGCTTCCGGGGCTGTAATTAAGTGCCACTGTGTGAGCTTTTGATAGTGAGTGAATGATATAATGGCTTGCACATTCACTGTCTGCTCAAGTGCTTTAGGATCTAGATAACGCAGGAAGGGATTGCTTCTGCGCAGCAGGGAAGCGCAGCGGTGCCGGGGCTGAGTCATGGCGGGTTTAGCTGAGCAGGGCTTAGCTGAGCCTGGCGGTGTCTGATGGAGGAGGCAGGGAAGGATGCAGGAGCTGCTCAGCGCTGCGGTGGACGCAGGTTCAGGAGGGTATCCAGGACCCAGGCTGCAGTTCAGCTGAGAAGGGAGTTCCCATCGTCTTGCAAAAGAGCATCACAGCATCTTCGCAGGCTGCTGGAGACTAAATCAAGTGTCAGCCCACCCAGATGTCCTCGTTCGCTTCCAGCCTTGTGTGATCATAGAATGGTTTGGGTTGAAGGAACCTTCAAAGCTCATCCATTCCCACCCCTGCCATGAGCAGGGACATCTTCACCAGCTCAGGTTGCTCAGAGCCCCATCCAGCCTGGCCTGGGATGTCACCAGGGATGGTTCATCCACCACCTCTCTGGGCAACCTGGACCAGGCTCTCACTGCCTTCACTGTGAAAAATTTTTTCCCCATGTCTAGCCTGAATCTCCTCTTTTCTAGTTTAAAACCATCACCCCTTATCCTATCGCAACAAGCTCTTAAAGTCTGTCCCTGTATTTCTTATAGGCCCCTTTTATGTGCTGAAAGTGATGCTGGAGGTGGAGAGGGGACCACAGCCCCCAGCTGAGGCTCTCAGCTGTGCTGTGATGCCACCCCTGCACCAGGGTGTTTTTTAAGGTAGAGAGACCTCCAGCATCCATATCCTCGAAGAACAGGCGGTGTCAGCAGCCGGCAGCAGCCTGCCTGGCACGCAGCTTTCCCTCCGCTGCCGGAGGAGTTTGCTGGCACCGTGTCGGTGTGGAGCCGGGGAGCGCTGCCCGCAGCATCTCCCGCTGCCTCCGCCAGCAGCTGGAACGGGGCCAGCGCTCGCAGCCACGCGCAGCTGGAGGTGCCACGAGGGTTTGGCTGGAGCTGTGTCACCCCGTGCGCCCGCCTGCAATTTCCTTTCACACCCTGCGAGAAGGTGCTGCCCTGCACAAGCAGAGGCTCCCAGGCAGGGCTGGCATTTGCAGGCAGACGTGCAGAGTGTTTAGTGCCAAGGGAAAGGTTCTCTACTAACTCCCTAAACCAGGAGCCTCTGGCAAGTGGTCCGGTTCGCATTCCCTCTGGGCATCCCTGTGCGACTCACTCCAGGCTGCCCAGCACCGGCATCTCTGATGCTGCTGGCAGCCCTGTCCCTGTCCCTGCAGTGTCCCAGGCCACATTGGCACTTGGTGCTCACTGCTGATGTCTTCTGGCTTTGCCCACATCTCAATTCTGCCCTTGGTTCCCGGGGTGGCTGCTGAGCCTCCCTGTGTGCCCCAGCAATGCTGCTTTGACACCCCATTCACCCATGCCTGGTTTTTAGGCAACAATAAATTTCCTTTTTGTACAAGGAAAATGATAGATAAACAGGATTATTTTAGTGGTTTGGCCAATGGCAACAGAAGGAGCGAGCTCAAGATCCGGAGCACCATTTCTGCTGTGTGCACATCACACTCCTTTGGCGCTGCAGCTGCGGGGGCAGCAGGAGGAGGAAGGGGTGAAAAACAAACAAACAAACAAACCAAAGTCTACATGTAAATAAAAAGTGACAGAGATTATTTGCTGCTTAATGAACTAAAATGTCCAGCCTCCCGCTGAGCGGCAATGTTGTTTATAAACTACAGAAAGGGCTTTATTTTAACGGGCAGTAAATCTCATTCAGCCCCTGCAGTCGGGAGCGTGCGGGATCAATAGGCTGGTGCTGGACGCAGCCTCCTTGCTCCCTCCGGCCAGCTTCTCCATGGGGTATTTTTTACCCCTTGCCCACATTTGCTGTGTTCCTCCTTTCCTCCTCTCCTTCCTAATATGGGGAGAAAGGAGGAATCTGTCTCTTGGCATGTCATATCCACTCGGTTTTGTTTATTCACTTGAAAAATACCGCCCCCCCCCCCGCTCTGGCTCTGGGTGGCAGCTGGAGAGTGGCCTGAGATAATCACAGCCTTATTTTTTATTTATTCCTCTTAAATAAAGCCTCCTGTAGCCTGCAGGCAGATTTTGTCCAGTTGTCCCCATCCTGCTCCCGTGCTCCTTGCTCTGCAAACAGGGTGTGACAGTGACAGTAATGGGAGCAGAGCCATGATGCTCCAGGTGGATCCCCCTGAGGGTCCCTCTCATAGGGGACATGGTGGCTCCGATGCAGGGACGGTCCCTCCGAGCCTGGCAGAGGGGTGGGCAGGACCAGCAGTTGAGCGATTGCAGCTACAAGATACCTGTTGATATTCTATTTTGGGGAGAGAATTGTGGAAAATAAATATACAGCCTGAGCGTCCATGGAAATGAGAGCATCCGTGTGGGGGGCAAGATGTTTGGGGGAGGTTTTGCTGCTTTGGGTTGAAAGGGATGGTGATGAGTTGTTTTGAGCTAAAAATAGGCAGTTTGGGAGCTGGTCAGGCCTCGTGTGACGCACTGTTGGTGGGTGGGTGCATTGCTGAGATTGAAACTGGTGGCTCTTGAGCTGCTGGGAAGCACTGGCAGGTGGTACCCGCCGTGGGAGGGGGACTATGGTCAGGTCAGGTGGGAATTTCGGACGTGCATGACTTTACCCTGGGATAAATGAGGGACCTCAAGAACTTCTGACCATAACTCATAGGGTGATGTACTCCTAAGGCAAGGAAGAAAATAGTAAGTTATGTATTCCTGTTTGAGTTTTAATATCCATAATCTGCCATTAATCAAACTAGAACTAGAAGATCCTAACTTAGGCCTAATCAGTGCATAATGGATTATCTACAGGAACTAATAAAAGGTAATTATCTGTGCCTCGCAAGTTCCAATTACTGTACTTATATGATCAATTAATTCTTGTAACTGTTTCATGGGTGCAATTTGTGTGACAACATTACGCTGACTCCAGGCAGAGGCTCAGCACCTGCCTGGCAGTGCAACTGGTGGTGGCATGGATGCGGGCAGGGATGGGGGCAGGGATGCAGGCA
This sequence comes from Patagioenas fasciata, assembly GCF_037038585.1. Taxonomy (NCBI): domain Eukaryota; kingdom Metazoa; phylum Chordata; class Aves; order Columbiformes; family Columbidae; genus Patagioenas; species Patagioenas fasciata. The sequence continues at coordinate 8,866,028 of NC_092539.1, forward strand.
GGGATGCGGGTAGGGATGCAGGCAGGGATGCAGGCAGGGATGCGGGTAGGGATGCAGGCAGGGATGCAGGCAGGGATGCGGGTAGGGATGCAGGTAGGGGTGCAGGCAGGGATGCGGGTAGGGATACTGGCAGGGATGCTGGCAGGGATGCAGGGTGGTGCAGGGGCAGGTGTGGATGCAGGCAGGGATGCTGGCAGGGATGCAGGGTGGTGCAGGGGCAGGTGTGGATGCAGGCAGGGATGCTGGCAGGGATGCAGGGTGGTGCAGGGAGGGCAGCGGTACCAGCAGCAGTGGTGCAGCCCTGCCAGCACAGCTGCCCCAGTGCATCCCGAGCTCTCCCAGGTGCTGCACTGGGAAAAACCACCTCTATGCAAGAAACTGCTGGGCAGCTGGCGTTCGCAGGCTTTCGGTCGTGCACTAGTGGTCGTGTCCCCAGCAAAAGCACTTCTGCCCTGTGCTGTTTCCCTCCCAGATGAAGATGAAGATGGAGCATGGGTTCGACAGCCCCTCGGCCCCATCCATTGCTGCACGTCCCAGGGGACATTGCTCCCATCTCAATGTCACCTCGGGGAGCCCGCTGCTCCCTTCCCATGCCCCAGCCTGGCCAGCACCATAAGCAAAGCCAGCTGGCTCCAGTCATCTTCTCCCGCCTGTCCTCGTGTTCCTATCACTGACTTGCAGAGTCATCGGAGGGTCTTAAAGGAGAAGGAAATATTCCAGCAATGTCTGCGCAGTTTTAGGGGTGGCTTAAAATTACAATAAATCTAAGACACTTTACATGTCCACTTGGGGCCCAGCATTGTTGTGGTAATTTGAAGCAGATTGAGTCAACGCTTGTGGCAAATGGCAGATATAAGGGCTTTAGCAGGAGCCCAGGGATGGAGGAGGAGAAGTGGAGGAGGAGAGGTGGCAGGGAGTGAAGGAAAACACCATTCTGTGATGCTATGAGTCTGTGATTCTGTGGGTTTGGGCACGGTTGCAGCTTTGCAGAGTTGAGGGATGGGGAGGTGGACACAGGTGGGCGAACGCTTCACAGCTCCATCACCTGCAAGGGAAACCGAGATGTGCAGGTTGTTTTCCAAGTCTTGACCACCGTGTCCAGCCCCACCAGCGCAGCGTGGGGAGGAGCCGCTCTTCGTGCTGCCGAGCGATGCTGCCGCACGCAGCCCTCGACCGCAGCACTCAGCCACAGAGCTGCTTCTTTCTTCTTCTTTTCTTTCTTTTGTTAGTGTTTCTCTCTTTTTTTTTTTTTTTAATTTTTCCTGAGCAAGCCACCGCAGGCCCCATCAAACATTCCCCCCAGCATTATTCTCCCGCTTGTCTTCAACATGTTTGCAATGCTGAAACTCCCGTTTGCCCCATCCCAACCTTCTTGTGCGTCTGCTTTCTTTTCTTGGCTCAGCTTCTGGATCGTAGGGACCAAGTCCGGGCATGCCAGTTCCTATTCAATACATTTTCATACCTTTGATTCCACCTTTCCCCTGACAGCCTGTGCCGCAGCCCGCGCAGACGTGACTCAGTGCCCCGCGGATGTGCAGGGCTGCGAGGTTTGCAGGGTGCCAGTGGGTTTCAGAGCTCAACACCAACCCTCTGGGTGATTTACACCTTTCTGGGACAACCCTGGGACACTAAACTCCAAAATTTTCATGACGGCAAGGTAGGAGGGTCAGACAGGTGGTGCTGGCCAAGGGGCTTCAGGTTCCTGACCCGCAGGTTCCTATAGACCTCCCAAATTCAGCGCCGGGTAGATGGTCACAATGAGTAGAGTCGCGTGCATTCGTGTCGTTAAACAATGGTCAGCGTTAACTAGTCTTATACTTCAGATTGCACTAATCATAGGTGTTGTGTGATAAGAAACCCAGTTGCCCCTATTTGGTAGGATTTGCAGAGTGTGGTCTCGTGGAGTCGATGGCAAGCTGCTGGCGTAGAGCGAGATTGATACAGAGCACGTTTTAAAATGCCACCCTTGGTGACAGAGAATTGCTGCTAAATAGCTGCCTGGCAGTGGGAAAAGACCAATAACTGTTTGTCGGGATTATGAAGCATGTGGTTTGGCAAAGCGTGGCTTAGCAAGGGTCGAATGCAGATAGACACATGTTGCAGACCATCTTTGCGTTTGTTTGCTCACTTTGTTTTAAGTTGAAACTCAAGCCTCTTCCCTGTGGTTAGATCCTCCCAGCTAGGCAAGTTTTAGCACAGAGAAGTTGCTTAAGGAAGAGAAGGGATGCTGGACGCGGCGTAAAGGGAGAGCAACCGCTGTTACCACAGATGCTTCCCAACCTCTGTTAACGAAACCATCGTCACTCTTTGCTTGCTTCTCTCCATTCACCCCCTTTTCCAGTGCAGTTATTTTCTAAGCCAGCATTGCAGGGGCCAGAGGTGTACACGGCGCTTTACAAACACATGAGAAGAAAAGATCCTTACGCAGAGGAGATTTTATTACAATTTAGATGGTTGTAGTAGAAGTAATTTAGGCTGAGAGGGGGCAGGCAGCACTGCAGACAGGTGTCAAAGCAGCAAGGCGAAAGGACCGGCTTTGGACGATCTTTGAGCTGGGACTAGGGATGCTGGGCTTTAGCAGGGTGGGTTATAGGAGCAGCATCAGCTCTGCCACACCAGGTGAAGCCACTACTCCCTCAGATACAGCTTTTCTGACACAGGCGAGATCGCAGGGCTTCAAGACGGAAAGGGAAAAACAATCAAGGACTTGTGCCACCCGGTAATGCACTGACCCAATTGTGCACTGCTGTGTAAGGGGAGAGAAATTCCTTCCTGACCCTTGTACCCATCAGCCCATGCCCTGAAGGATGAGATTTGATTTTCTTTATCTGGTTTCCCATAATTGCAGATGTCGTGTTTGGTACTCCCCATATCCCACCCCTCGGAAACAGCATCTGCTGCATTTAACTCAATGGACCTTCTCCTCTGGGAGGTGGATCGTGACTCTTTTCTGGGAAGTGCCTGTAAGGAAGGAAGGAGACCTGCTCCCCCCGAGCTCCCCAGCCCTCGGGGGACGACCCCTGTTTTGTGGGGGTTGCTGATTGCTTGGCTGGGGAGGGCAAGTGTTCCCCCCAGTACTGGCATGTTCTCCTCGTTGCCATGGTCAAGCTTTATTCCCACCAGCCTAAGATAATTATAGGAGTTGGATTTGTATGTAGGTATTTGTGAGAGTCACTTGAGAGTTCTTGTTACTCCCTCTGTTTGCTGGACCCCAAGGAGCAGAACATGCCAAGACCAGGATTAAGTCCTGCTGCTGGTTTTGCTTTTGACATGGAGGCACTTGAGGATGTTCTGGCATAAGAGTAATGGGTGGAAAGTCCATATTTCCCCCCAAGCTCTCTACAGCCAACAGTGAGCATCACTCAGCCCCATCTCAGCTACCGGACCATCGGCCTTTCTGCTACAGCCGTTTTGTGTTGAGAAAGGAATGGGATGGTGCTGGAAAACCCATCACAGCCCTGATAGACCCACATTGAGCTGCTGCTGACTGCTCAGCTCAGTCCGGCCGGCTCCTCTTGGAACAACCGGGGTTTCTGTGGGTGCCCCATGAATAGGGAGCAAGTTGGCAGAGCCCGTCCTGAAAGAGTTAAAGGCTCTGGCCCCTTCCAGCCCCGGGGAAGTGGAATTAGTCATGGCCTTCAATAGAAGCGCTGGCCAGGTTATAAAAATGACAAATGAGCACAAATCAATAATGAAGTTAGTGTTTTCTGGGAATGCCAGACACAAACGGAAAAGGACATCAAGATGGGTGGTGGGTGCTGTGATGTGTAGGATGAGCTGCCCCACGCATGCATCTCTTGCATGGGTGTGTGCAAGGTACCACCATCCCTTACTCTTCCCCATCGTGTCTGACTGTCCCTTGGCACCATCGCTGCCATCATGAGCCAGGATGGCTTGACACACAGGCACCTCTCTTGAATTTTGGGTGCCTTTCAGAGCGGAGCTTGCACAATGCTGCTGCTGGGTGCTTGTTCAGTGCGAGGCACCAAGGAGGCGGCTCCGGGATGTTGGGGATCAGGGATTACAAATGGTGCCCCTGGGGAAGTTGAGCATCTGATTAATCTTGAGGACACACAGTAACGTTTCTACAGCACCGAGATAGCTTTGGGGGCCACGTTTCCTTTTCCAATGGGACTTGGGTATATCTGGAAAGGAAATGGCCTCTAATTAGGTGGCTTGAAAATCTTTACTGTCGCTCGTTACAAATACATTAATTACCACATATTGAAAGAACTGCACTGCAAAATTGACATTATTATTATTACTTATTGTTTAGATATGAGTGAGTTTAATCACTTCATAGCCTGGACCATGTTCAGGAGGTGACCCAGCATCACAGTGCTGCTTCTTAGCCCTGATGTCACCTGGTTTCTGGGCGAAACATAGACCTGCCCAGGATGTCTTGGGGATTTTCAGCAGTACTTTAAAATAGGCAGTTTAAAATGTATAAAGGAGGGGGAAAAGATGGCTTGGGGATGAATCAGGAGGTGGGAATGAGGGGGCTGAGACCTGGCAGAGATGTGATGCTGGGGGGAAGAGCGAAGGGCTGAGCTGTGCTGGGGGAGCTGGTGCTGTGCTGTGTTTGTGCAACATTTCAAGGCTTTCCTAGGGTATTAGCACATTTCTGTAATTCATATAAACTTCCTTAATGAGGCTTCCAAATGTCATGGATTCCGGTCGACCTCCAGGTACTGGGGCTGGGCGTCCCGCTCCCTCCTTTGGGATGCAGTTTCTCTCGGAGGCAATGCCTGATGCCTGGAGCATCGTCACCTGTCCCCACAGCGTCCCCGCTCCCTCCTGGCCACAGACACCATGCAAAGCCTGAAGGGTGGGTGTGAAAATGCAGCTGTTGATCTGTTGCAGTTCTTACTGTGTGTTACCAGTAGATATTTCCATCGCAGTGGTCTGGGTGATGCCAGCAGGTCCCTGGAGCACTCGTTCATGCTGCATCTCAGTGAAACCAAGGATGCAGGTGATTTTTTCACTGCTGTTAGTGTTTGCTTGGCCACCTTTGCAGATATGCAGACTTCAGGTGCTGCTCTCGTCTTCAGAAATCTCCTTAGATGCATCAACCGCTTTGTCATGGCAAGTAACCCTGCAGACCCTGGGGAGGGCGAGCTTTCGGAGAACAAGTGCAAGGGGTTAATGGAGGCTGAGGGTGATGGATACCTGGGAAGAGCTCATCAGGGAGAATCGCATTCTGTCGAGGAAATCGATAATACGGGATGCTTATGCTGCTCGTTTTCAAGGGTTGTCTTCATCACTTCATCACCACTTTCCAACTGGAAATAGTGGGGCCGGTACGAGCAAGCTCATTCTTGCCCCTGGGTTGACTCTTTGTTGCAGGGAAGGTCTTAGCAAGCTCCACACCAGCTCCTTACGATGCTGCAGGGTAGTGAGTCCAGAGCACAACCCAAAGCGGACCCAAAGCAGAAGCTTCAACTCCAGACACTGCAGGAATTCAGCAAACCAACCCCCGCACTGCATCCTTGGAAGGAGTGAAGCAACATTTGGGTGTGAAGGTTTCCCAGACCCTCTTTGCCATCAGCCAAGGTTGCCCTTCGCTGCCAGAGCCGCACCGGTGTGACGGGGCAAGGTGATTTTCCTGCCTTGAGTCCTTGCCAGCGCCAAGAGCTCTGCCCCATGTCCCCAAGCATGTGGTGGCACAGATCCAGCCCCCACGCTAATGACATGGCTTCAAATAAGAGTTAATAATTTGCCAGCCGAGCGCTGCCGGGGTGTATCTGAATTCCTCACTCCTGCAGACATGCTGTCGTCTACTAGATTGTCGAGCTCTCACCCAAAGCTGCTACAACAAATGTGTTGCAACAAAAACCCCAAACCACATGAAAGTAGTTGAGTTTCATATTTCATTATAACTCCAAATTCAAGTTTGCCAAGAGTTTCAGTAGTTTTATGAACCTTTCCCGTGAACCTTCAGCAAACACTGTAGCTTAACCTGGTTTTGGTGAAAAACCAGGTGTGACTTGGTCGCTTTTGAGCAACTTCTGAGGTTTGTGCAAACGCAAAACTTGAAAGCTTTTGAGAGGAGAGAAGAGAGGAACCCAAAAGCACATCAGAGCTGGTGACAGTGTTTGCAGGGAGCCCTGCACACGCCTGGGGCCAGGCTGTGATTCTTTGGGGACCTGGGACCCACACACCCACGTTGTGTTGCTCTCGGTGATGCTTTGAACCCGCTTGGCAGCATCAGCACCAAACCAGCCGCTGTGATTTGGTAAGTGCTGGTGCTCTGAGCATTGCGGCTCCTGGGGCTGACCCGTGGACCTCGTGGCAGCATCTCCCAGCATCGGCTTTGCCCTTGGCGTTGCTTTAGGAATAACTGTGAAAGTCAGCGATGTGCACGAAAGCTCCCGAGCCCAAATCTGAAAGGCGGGCACGGTGCGGGGTGGGGATGGGGCTCCTTCCGAACCACACCTGGCGCACACCGAGTCCTGCCTCTGCGTTATGTGTATTACTGTGTCCACACGCGGATTGCTTTTTCGGCAGCACCGTCTTTCCTTTCTCCAGCAATTTCCTGAAATAACGTTAGGGAAATGTGAAAATCTTGAACTTTTGAACCTCCCTGGAGGACGGCGTGCGGGGGGGGTGGCGGCAGGAGGAGGGGACGCCCGCCTTCTGCCTGCCGTTTATTTTGGCTACAGGGCACACGGATGGGGAGGAGGGGGCTCACCAGCCCCTTGGCCAGCCGAGGAGCCAAATCACTGCTGCCCCTTATTAATTAATGGCTTTCTCATCGGTGGGTCACGGAGGCGAGGAAGCCAGAGGAAGTTTTCTTTTGCTCGCAGATGCCGGGGAGAAGGGGAGTGCCTGGGCTGGGTGGCGAGGGCAGGGGGTGACATGCGGGGGTGATGGATGGGACCTCAGGTTTTTCGCTGGGCTCTAGACACGGGCAGCTCATGCTGGTGAGGAAGAGAGAGGGGAAGGGGGATACGCTGTGCCTGGAAAGTACTTTTCCCTCTGATGAACTTCAGAGGCGTATAAATCACTGCCGGGCTGCAGCTGCGAAGCATGTGACGCTGGCAAATTAATGGTCCTTCGGAAAACGCCGGCCATCGCGTTCCCTGCATTGCCTCTTAAAGGAGCAGCCGGCAGCTGGGCCAGCCCCAGGCTTGGGAATTGGGGGGTCCAGACTGGGCTGGGGGAGCTTCATGTGCCCATATGAGCTGGGGCTGGGTCTTTGTGGTGCAAAGCTCTCCATAGTGCAACATCATCCGTGGTGCTAAGCTCCTAGGTGCAGAGCTTTCCACAGTGCAAAGCTCTCTGCAGTACAAAGGTCTTCATGGTACAACACTCTTCATGGTTGGGTCCTGCTCTGCTGCCCACAGTCCGTGTACAAATAGGACCAAGATGCTCCCAGGGATGTTATTTCTTTCAAGGTGCCTTGGGCGCAGGGTGGGAGCTCCTGTCTCTGCATCGTGGTGCCTCTGCTGCACGCTCACTTCTTGCATAGCGGCTGCTGGGGGAAGATGGAGACACATGGGGGGATCCAGCGCAAGCTCAAACCTCGCAATGACAGGGGTGTTGAATTTGCATTTGAGACAGATATCGCAAGTCCCAGCCCATCACACCATCTTGCTCCTCTTCCTCGCTCTTGCTCATAAAAGCATCAGCGGAAGAGGAGGGGAATCCAGCAAGGCAACTTCTGCTGGTATGCAGGAGGGGGAGGGAGCCAAGCCACCAGCCAAACAGTTAAAAATTACTAAATACTTTCCTAATATAATTAGGTTTCCATGCAAGCAATTGTCTCAATTGCCAGAGGGACGTGGGGCAGTGAGGGGGGAGCCCGCCTGGGCTCTCCTTGTGCTGCTGCTGCGCCCGCTGGTGTTTTGCAACCCGGTGCAGCGATGCTTCGCTCGGGCTGGACCGAGGGCATGGTGGGGAGATGAAGTCCGAGTAAGGATTTGGCCCATGCTGAGGAAGAAATAAATCAAAGTGTTTTGCAAACACGGTGGGGCTGGCGGCGAGCGCTGGTGGGGTCCTCGGCAGGACTGATCTTGGCCCCCTCGGGTTTGCTGGGAGATGAGCTCGGGGACTACCCCAACGTGCTGTCATTGAAATTGCTGTTTATGTTCTGACTGCTGTTGGAGCAGGGAAAGTTAGGGCGGGCAGGAAGGAGAAACCAAAACAAAAACAAAACCCAACAACAACAAAACCAACCGAACAGAAACCAAACCAAAACAAAACCACAAAAACCAGAGCACACTCTGTGATTTAAGTGGTAAAGAAGTGGGGATTTAAAGAGAAGTGAATATATAATTGAGATGTGTAATATGAACACAGATGCAAACAGAGAGCTTGGAATCAGAAGTATTAGGAGAAGCTGAGGTTTATTGATGAACATCTCATCTATTGGTCAGCTGAGGAGGAGCAGCCTTTCCCCAGCAGCTGGAGGTGCAGGGGCAGACACAGGGACTTTTTAGTGGGGCCTGTTGTGACAGGACATGGGGTGATCGTTTTAAACTAAAGGAGGGGAGATTTGAGCTAGACACAGGGAAGAAATCTTTAACAGTGAGGGTGGTGAGAGCCTGGCCCAGGTTGACCAGAGAGGTGGTGGATCAACCATCCCTGGAGACATCCCAGGCCAGGCTGGACGGGGCTCTGAGCAACCTGAGCTGGTGAAGATGTCCCTGCTCATGGCAGGGGTGGCACTGGATGAGCTTTGAAGGTCCCTTCAACCCAAACTATTCTGTGATGCTATGACTGACCCACTGGGGCTCCTCAGGCATGAGGACGGCGCTGGTGGTGTCCGAGGGGTTAACCTGGGGCCATATGCAGCTCCGGCAGGGAAAGGCTCTTACTGTACATGGAGTGAACATTTTTCTAAGGGTCCTTCCCCTTCCCAGGCCTGGACAGTTATCTGTGGGCTGACAAAATGCCTGGAACGCGCAGACCCGCTGGACATTGACCCGGCTGCACCGAGCTCAATTAGCCACGGCTATCTGATTGGACTTGGCGCAGCCTAATTAGCTTTGGATGCGAACCAGAAACTCAAACCCAAAGGCAGCTTGCAGGCAGGCCATCCTCTACTGCAGCCTGCCCTGGGAAGGGGAAAGGCTTTCCTAAGCCTTCCTCTGCCCTGGGAAGGGGGAGCAACCCACCGACCAAGCCTGCCCATCCCTCTGGCCACACGTGTCGAGGGGGCTTAGACCTTCCCTCCCACCCAGCGTGTGTGATTGAACCCTAGGGGGTCATGTAAGACTGGAGGCAGCTGCTTTCTCTTGAAAAATGGTGCGTGCCGTCTAGTTTGCAGGGGGAAACAGCTTTTATGGAAGGTGACCTGGCTCTGGCAGCTGCCTTCCCTATCTTGTTGGGCGCCTTCCTGCAGCACGTAGGCACCCACTTCCCAGACCCCTTCTCCTAGACCTCCAGCTGTGGTGCACAAAGTGGGTGGTTTGTCCTCAAGGAGGAGGAGATGCGGGAAGGAGCTGAGATGAGATGGGGTGGCTGTTTTGTGACCCCAGGATGCTTTGTCCATCGGGGTTTCCAGCTCTGTGTGCTTTAAAGCACAGAAGTACTGGTGGGAAGGGACCTCCAAGGGTCTGTTGGCCAACCTACTGGTCAGCATGGGCTGGAAGGTGGGCATTTTTGCAAGGATACCTGGAAAATGGTGTTCCCGTGGGCTGCCCTTTCTCCCAGCAGCAAAAGCCCTCTGGAGAGATGTCTCATCGCACTTGGATGCTCATGAGATGTCACCTTACCAGAGGACACGTTGTGCTCATTCCAGGCCCGCTGGGTCTCGTCTGGGAGATGGGAAGACCAATGTGGCCTTGCAGTCAGGTCCAGCGTCCCCTAAGGAGAGCTTCCATAACTTCCATAACCAGTTAGCAGTGTTGCCTTTTGCTGGCCATGGTGTAGGATGCCAGCTGCATGCTGGCGGTGAGCACCAGCACCCGCTACGTTGGGTCAATTAAAGCCCATTATGCCAAGTGAATGACTGTAATTATCTCAAATCTGGATTAATGCACGCACACAACACCATAATATAATCCGCCTGGCCGGTTTGTGGGTTGTTCCTGGAAGCCAGAAGCAGAAGGGGCTCAGCAATACACAGCCATATCCTCCCGGTGTCACCTCCTGCTGCCACCTCAGGTCCCGAGGATGGAGCTTGTCCCATCAGGTGGATCCTGCACACATAGTGTTGGACTTTTTGAAGCCATGCGAGCCATTCCCCCTGGAGCCCAGTGTGGAAACAGTACCCGGGTGCTGGGGGGCATTGGGTGGGATGCTCTGGGATGGTGGGACAGTGCGATCCAGGTTCAGCGGTGGACCCGGCACATGCCACGTGTGCTGCTCATTACTGTGAGGTCCTGGGGGAGCTTCATTGTGAGATGAAACTTCTCTTTCTGCTGGAGCGAGCCTAATGCTTCCATGCTCCCTTTGCATCTCGCTGGATCCTGCTTGGTTTTTCATAGCTCAGAGCGTAGCACCCCCTCAAGGGCAATTAGATCACTTCCAATTTGCCCGTAAGCCCATAAAACTGCAATTGAATGTAATTAAAAGGCCATAATGAGCTTCAGCAACCTGCGGGACCACTGCGCTTTTGCGCTCGCCGTGCTCCTTTCGGGGAAGGGGATGGAGCCGGGGAGGCCACGCAGGCTGGCGTTTGCTGGGAGGATGAGGAGCTCCGAGCAGAGCTCAGGATGGGACAGGATGGACCCAGGTGCCACCACCACCATGTGCCCACGCTGGTGAGGGCTGAAAGGATCCCTGGGTGCAGCCCTTCCATCTTTGCAGAAAAGAGAGAGCATCTTCTGCTCCTTTGGCATCTTTTGCTGCTGTTTTGGCTTCACGGATGTTCTTTGGAGGCTGGAAGGGTGCCAGCAGGTACAAGTTCCCACTCAGCATGGCCTGGTTTGCTCCTGGCTGTTTTTAGGCATGGGACGGTGGCAGTGATGAGGGGTCATCTCTTGTGCTTTGGCAGTGAGGTCTAGGTCTCCCAAACCTCTCTTTTTGGAGGTGCACCCTAGAAGATGGAGAGATGCAACCCCCAAAGCAAGGTTTGCCCGGTGGGTTCCTAGTTCTCCCAAGTTTGGGGCAGAGAGCTGGGCTGGGGGCAGCTGCCTCTGTCCCATTATCACTGGGGACAGCGAGCACCCACATTGGGCTGCTTCTGGCTGCAGTGGCACGAGCTGAGAAGAGCCACCACATTTTGAGTCTGTGAGCGGACGCCCCCAGCCCCGCTGCCAGCCCAGGAGCCCTGGCAGCAGCTCCACACGGCACCGATTATTGCCGGTCCCTGCAGCGGGTTCCCAGCCAGTAAATTAGGGGCAGTCGCTGAGCCGCTGACAGCAGAACAGAGCGTATTGTACGAGCAAGGACAGCGCTGGCCCTTGAGGGATGAAATAGGAGCCTGTAATTTCTCCGGACTGTTGTGACATCTTTGCACAAGCGTGTGATTGAGTCACATTTGCTTTATCAGCAGAATCCTTGTTTGCCTGGGTGCACCCTCCCCCTCCACCCTCCCCTGCCAGGCTGGGGGGAGCCTCCCCTGGGCTTGCCTTTGCTTTTGCCTTTGGTTTTTGCCTTTCCCTCCTCTCCGAGGGGCTCCTCACACTTTCCATATGTCACATTCTCCCTCTTGCTCACGCTTCCTGCTTTTGCCTTCTCCACCCACCACCCCAGCTCTGGCCAAGGGGGGGCTCAGAGGCTGCCCCGTGTGCTGGGGAGATGCAAATCCAAAAGAACATGGGTAGGGGGGTCCTGCGTGGGTGGGGGACATGGTGGGCGATGGGGTGTGCGCGGGGTGGGACGCCGGGGGTGCCGGCGGAGGAAGAGGCGTTCGCAAGCGTTTCCTCCGGTGGCACGGCGGCTTGCGGGAGAGCAGCTTCTGGAAAATTCCTCTTTGAGTCCTTCCCCCTCGGGGACGGGAATAGCCCCAGCAGAGGCGTGCGGCTCTGCAGGGGCTGCGGGGCGGGCTGTGCTGTTACAGGGCTCCTGAGAGGGCGGAATGGGGTTTTCAAGGCAAAAAAAAAGCCGCCGTGCCAGAGCTGAGCACGCTTGTTCAGCCCCGGTATGGAGTCTGTGCTTTAGCCCTCCATGCTAACCCTGAAGCATCAGGCAGAAGCAGACCAGTGTTTGGTGTGGGTGGGTTTTTGGTGTGGTGGGGGTTCACCAGAGCTCTGGGCATCCAGGCTCTCGCAAATGATGGGTGGGTTAGGGGTGAACATCTCCCAAAGGGGACCCTGTGGTGCTTTAAACCGGGGTGCCAAAAAACGGGGAGCGCATGGTCAGCCACACCGGTTGCCTGGGGAGAGACCCCCAAATACCAGCCCTTGCCAGCCCAAGCCCAGAGCTGCGACCACACGGTTGTCCTTCCCCTTGGTGCTGGGGAGAACTAATGTTATCTGTAAACATGCATCTGGAACATGGAGGAGAAAATAGAATAGAGATGGAGAAGGGGTGTTGGAGCTGCAGGAACAGAGGTGTCCCAGCTCAGGCCTGGGGTGGGCATGCTGCCCGCTCCGAGTGGCACTGCCGTGACGTTTGGGGTGGGTACCGCTTTGGAGAGCCCACACCCGCCCTGTCCATGGCCTGCTGGTGGGATGCTTTGGCATTTCTTCTTCCCCTTCATCTTCTGGGCGGACAGCAGAGGTTTCCCTGAGCTGCGGCGGTGGGGGCTCGGGCTGGGTTGGCGTGCAGAGCGCCGTGGAAAAGCTGCTTGTGGGCATTGTCATCTCACGCCACGGCCCATCAACCCCGTAAGGTGGAATCCTGGCAGGAGGCAGCAGTCGATTGCCTGCAAGGGGCTGGACCGACAGCACACAGAGGGATGCTGCTGAATTTTCCTCCCGTTGAGAAAACCCCCTGGAAGGGGGGAACCTGATGCCGGGCTGGAAGCCCCAAAAGGTGACTGAGCTCCTGGCTGGGTTTGGTGGTGGCCGAGCCAAGAGAGCTGGGGGTGAGAAATTGTGTGGCTTTGAGGTTTTAGTTTGGTCAAAGTGAAACCCAGCGGGAGGAAGAACCCACCCGGAGCAGAAAGCAGCTGAAATGGGGTTTCTCACCATTCCCGCGTGGCTCAAACCACCACTTTCTCGGGGGAAAGTGTTAAGCGTGACTGAAGAAACTCTCCCAGACCTTGAGACAGCCTAAGAGAAAACGCACGTGGTGGTTTTTAAATGCTGGCAAAAAGACAGGTTTCTGTGTGCTGTCCTCTGAGCAAACTCGGGGGGGGTCAGAGAGGGACATTCTTGGGTTTGTCTTTGTACTCAAGTTCAGAAATGTAAAAAGAAAAGCAATTTGAGTTACCTTTTTGGTGATAACAGCTACTTGGCACTGATGTGTTTGATCACACTGCAGCTCAGTGCTCCTACACCCTTTTGCCTATCGCTGGGGCAGTGATACTCAGCGGGGATGTATGGATAACATACAGGTGCATCTTCAGACATCTCAGGGTTCCCTCTGCCGCGTGCCTGGCACCTGGGTGATTTAAGGAAATCAGTTGTCTTTCCTCACTGGGCAAAGTGCTATAAATGCAGTTTAATGCGGTTGGGACACAAGGTGATACTTGTTTCTTGGACCACGGCTGTAGCCAGCGATGGAAGGGGCAGAGGCAGCTCTTGCTCCGTCCTTCGCTTCAGTTCTCGGTTGTGCTGGTGAAAACTGAGAGCAAACTTACTCAAGACTGTAGGCCAACGGCTATTTAAATTCATCCACTGTAAATATACTCGTCGTTCAGTTTTTGATCAAGGACAAAAGTGAGGACCTGACCTCTTGTGGTCACTGTATTCCCATGGCAATTTTCAAGTGAAAACTTTGGTCAGACCCTTGTGTCCTGCCCAGATTCGCGTCCTGCCCGCTGCTCTCAGCATCCCGCTGTGTCAGTGGGTGCGGGTTGTTTGCTTTGGGTTGCTGGGAGGTGGGATAGGAGGTTCCTCGGTGGAAAGCACACAGGGAGATTTCTGCACTGCTTTTGAGGAATGGCAGCGAATGGACAGGGATTCTCACTGCTATTTAGGGAAACACCACCAAAAGGAGCAGTGCTCTCGGTGTGCTGCGTTTAAATGCAGATTCACGTGCATTTGGGTGTCAGGAGTTTTGAACCTCATCAAAACCAAAGTGCCGCTTGAGAGCGGAGAAGGAGGAGGAGGTTTCCGAGAGCCCAATCTCAGCTGCTGGTCCCCATCCCCTCCAAACGCGGCCCCACACTTCTGCACAGCCCCAGCGCGGAGAGCCGACTTAAGGAAGGGAGTGGCAACCCAAATTTAGAATTTCCTGCTGTTTAATACTCAGAATTGATCTGCTTTCTGATTAAGGAGGAAGAGGTGCTGAGAAAAAAAAGCGGAAGAGTGGGGGTGCGGGCGGCTTTCCGAATCTCGGCTGGCGTCGGGGCGGGTGCGTGGGGTGCCCGCAAACCCCCCGATCCCTCGCAGATGGGCTGTAGGGTTTTGCCCCAGGTCTGCAACCCTCCTCAGCTGCAAAAAAGTGCAAGTCCAGGAGCCTTTTGGTGCCTTCTAGATACCTTTTTATGCCTTGTGATATGTTTTTGTGGAGCTTCCCCTCTCGCAGAAGCGGCTGCCGAGCCACCGAGCTGCTGAGTAAACTCCCTGGATATGCGAGAAAAGGGTTTCCAGCAGAGCTGGGTCACTGTAGTTTTACTGGCAAAGCCTCTTAAGCATAAATGAAGATTATACTGGTGAAAGCTTATGCTGGTACAGTTTATTCTGGTACAAATGAGCTGTCCTGGGAAAAAAAAAGCACCTCTTGCTGTTGTAATTGTTACTGCTCTGGGACACTTTGTGGTCTAGAAATGTTAAAATCATAGCCCTTCTTGATATTGCCGTATCAGCAAAAGCTGTTTATAGCTCTTCGGCTGCTACCCCGGCCAAGCAGCAACACTTGGAGAGTCCCAAGCACTGGATGATAAAATGCAAGAGGGAATTATTGCGAGGGCTGGTGGCGTGGTTGGGTGGTTTCAGCAACCGCAGCTCCCCGGGGGCTCTAACCTGCATCCAGATGTGGATGTTTGCTGGTCCAAGCTGGAGGTTTCTGCTGTTGGCCCCAAGAATGCCAAGGGGATGGAAAATAGCAGTGAGGCTGCCCAGGGACATTTGGGCTGAGCGTCTGATGGAGCCGGATGGGAATGGGGACAAATGTTTTATAAAAATGTTTTGCTCCCTTTTTGAAAATTAATAAAAGTAGAAGAGCGGTGTCTGTCACGGAGCCAGCAGCAGGGAAAATGTAAAAACTATGGGGAAGGTTGATTCAGTAGTCAAGATGCTAGGCTGGGTCTTGCAATAGCCAGGATCTATTCACAGCTTTGGCTCCGATTTCCTATGTAACCTTGGTGAAGGTGACGGGAGCCTGTGTCCTGCCATCTGTGTCTGCTCCGTGTTCGGGGACATTGCCCGTGCCTCAGTTTCCCCACCTGCAGAGATGATGTCCTCCAAAAGAGATCTTGCAAGGACGTGTATCAGCTAAGGTAGCGCTGAGCACCCTGCCAGAAAAACAAGACTCCTTATCTCAAGGCCAGATCAAAACCCGCTGGCTCTGGTCTCCGTGCGATGGTTCGAGCTGAAGCGTGTTCCTAACCGCGGAGGAGAGCCGAAAGCACGCACACCCCCATGGCCAAAATGACTCCATCGCTCGAGATGGATCACGTGGCCCTGCCCCAAACATCTTTACTCTTTGGGAAAAAAATTCACATCCCAATTCTGTGGCTTGCGCGTTCGTAGTTTAGAGGAAGAAAAAGCGCTTCATTGCAAATTCCTTAGCTGCTGAAGAGCTCTCGTTTCCCATCTCCCAACTGCCATGGGGCATCTTATAAGATATATAGAGGTCGTTGTGTTTAAACAAAGGACACACAGAGAAAATAGCTGCAATTTATGGGTGCGGCGAGAGGGGAAATGCTTTGAGAACTTTTTTTTTTTCAATCTAGAAACAGGCAGAGTTTATTTCGGTCAAGAGATAGTCACACACAACAGCTTTAAATGGCAAAACTGCACAGGAAAAATGAAGTCTCACACAGCTTGAACCGAAAATGCGTTTGGGAAAATACCTCCTCTGTTTGCTGCAGTCCAAGTGGTATTCATCAGTTTAGGGGTTTATTTGTTTCTATTAAGGATATTTCCTCAATCTAGGCTTTTTTTTTCCTGTTTAAATTAATTTTTATGGCACTCCTTTAGCATTTAAAGCCCTATAGGATGCTTGTGATGAGCGAGGATGGCGAACTTCTCATGTCCAGCTCCAGATCCCTGTCTCTCCACCTCGAGTCAGTATTTTCCTCAAGTCCCCTAAGCACCAGCAACATCCGTCTGAGGTGCCAGAGGTGGACTCTGGATTTTGCTAAGCGAGAACAAACAAAAATCAAACCCTTTTCCATATTTGCCAGTTGGTTGGAGGTAAATATTTCCCATTGCTGCTGCGTTTGGATGAGGAGTGGAAACTTCCCGGTGGCCAAAGAGTTGTTTTGAACAGGCGAGACGTGATGCTCTGAAGGAGTTCAGGTCTGGTTCAGACTTCAGAGCATTTGGCCAAGGGTTTTGGGTGAAAACACACCCAAATGTGTGTCCGTGCCTACACACACTTCTCCCCAACCAGCCTGTTCAGTGCAAGGTTACTCCTCCTCTTGCCTCCTTTCTTTTTTCTTGTTGTTGTCTGAATTATTTTCCCCAGACCAGCCCGGCCACACACACCCAGTTCCTCTCTGGGTGCTGCGGAATGTGTCTGCTGGGAAGGCAAAACTGTAAACAGGATGGGTGAGGGGGGCCGGTGTGGGGTGCCCGGGGCTGGGGGGTTCCCGTGGTACCCGGGGATGGGTATTTTGGGAGAGGTGGCAGCCCTGCTGTGCTTTGCTTTCTGATGTGCTTGAGTAGGCAAGGGCCGGTTGCCAGTAACCTGCCTGTGACCTCTCCTGCCTTCGATATTCAGCATCTTTTAAAGGAAGGACTGTGCTTCGCTGCCTTCCCTTTGCCGGCAGGTCAAGTGCCTGTTTCCCGTGGCCAGGGATCCAGCGCATCCCTGGATGGTGTCCATGGCTGGCGGGTGTTTCTGGAGATCCAGCAGAGAAATGCTGGCCCAGACCCCGGACCCAGACACATGGGTGCTGCAGAATGAGCTCCTGCCTTTCCCCTTGGACCTGGGGTGGTGATGGGCACATCCTGCATCCCCAGAGCACATGACAGCACCCAGCCCTGCTCCTCCTCCCAGCCCTGTAAAGACACCAAAAAGCAGAGAGCCGGGAAGCACAATCCCGCTGTGCCGAACCCCAGGAGCAGACCCCGAAGCCTCGAGGGATTTCCTGGGGTTCCTGTTGTGCTGCCCGCACGTCCCTCAGCTGCGGGTGACGTGGTGGCCGTTGGTTGTTTTATATCAACATCCTGCGAGAGATGATGCGAGGCTGGTCCCCCAGGGACAGGGATGCTCATCCTCCGCCATGGCCACAGGGACGCCTGCTAGGGCTGGCGGTGCCGGTTTTGGTATTGATGGTGGCACCTGGATGGAGCTCAGGGTCTGGACACATGTCCCCTCTGCCTGTCTCAGATGGGACAGCACACCCATGCAGAGGGAGCTGTACACGTCCCAGCTTTGGAGCCTAATCCCCATTTTTGCATCCATGCAACAATGCAGTGATAGGATGCTGGGTGCATGGGATGCTGGGTGCAGCGATGGGATGCTGGGTGCAGTGATGCGATGCTGGGTGCAGTGATGGGAGAGGAGCATCACTACCTTGCTGGGCCTTTGCTGCCTTATTCTGGGCTTTCCCCACTGGTATGGGTGATGTCTGGGGAATACTGCTGGGATTGGGCTTGCTGTGGGTTCAGCAAGCGTGTTTCCCACTCTGTAACATTCACGTGCTAATTGCTCCAGAATCCTGGGGAGACAGCCAACCCCATGCAGGTGACAGTATTGCCCAGAATTTAGTTAACTACCCAAAAGCTGTGGCTCCCATACCCCACAGTGAACAGCCCCTGGCCAAGTGACGAAGTCAGTGGCTGCCCGTCTCTGGACCAATGTTTGCTGGTGTGAGCTAGGGGGGTCCCAGCGGGTGCTGGGGTGAGCGGTGGCGATGCTGCGGGGCCCCTGCCCGTCCGCCCCGCCGCCTTCCGGCAGCTCCTGCTTGCAGCTCGCCCGGGGGCCACGAGCCAGCCCCTTCCTCGCTCGGGATTGTTTTGCAAGCAGCGTGACAGGATGAGGAGGAAATGTGCCAGGAATGGCTCCATGTCTCCTCTTGGGAGAATCAGAGTCTATTTTTAAACCCCCCCTTCCCGCCCCCCTCCTCCCGCTCCCCTGGGACAGCAGAGCTGCTGGGGCGCAGGCAGAGGCAGCATGACCATGGCTGCCTGCAGAAATCTGCCCCCCCCGCAGAAATCTGTCCCCCCCTGCAGAAATCTGTCCCCCTGCAGATATCTGTCCCCCTGTAGATATCTGTCCCCCTGCAGATATCTGTCCCCCTGTAGATATCTGTCCCCCTGCAGAAATCTGTCCCCCCTGAGGAAATCTGCCCCCCTGCTGCCCGTGCAGCAGGCAGGCGTGCTCCTCCTTGCCTTCCCCATTGCGGACTTGTGCCCTGGATGGACACACAACCCACACGTGCCATGCGCAAACGCTCTCGCCATCAAACCACCCCCCTGCAGCACGCAGCTCCGCGGGTGCTGCTCTTTCACGCTCCCCATGCGTGGCCTGGCCCTGCAATAAATCCGTGTTATCCTGGAGCACAAAGGGCATCTGCTCCCAAAGTGGAATTTTGATCTGTGCATCAACCCGAGCAGCGATGCTGCGTCCATGGCAGAGTTTAGAGCCGGGGTATGGCGGGTGAGATGGAGGAGAGCATTGAGAAGTGGCTCTTGAGGTGGAAGTGCCCTCAGAGCTTGTCGTAACGCCTGTGTGGGTACTCTAGCAGAAAGTGGTTTTGAAAGATGGAGGATGCATTGGGAATTTCGGGGGGGCTGCTGCTCCAGGCTTGCTGCGGCGATGTGCCGGAGCCTGTCCGAGATGGGAGACTCAACCCCAGTTCTCTCTCTCTTCTCTTACAGATTTCTCCAACCAAGTGAATTCCACGTCCCTGAACTCTCCCACGAGCCGGGGACCCATGGCCACCCCATCCCTCCACCCGTCCATCGGGCCGGGCATCGGCTCCTCGCTGGGCTCCCCGGGCCAGCTACACTCGCCCATCAGCACCCTGAGCTCGCCCATCAATGGCATGGGACCTCCGTTCTCCGTCATCAGCTCCCCCATGGGACCGCACTCGATGTCCGTCCCCTCCACCCCCAGCCTGGGATTTGGCACCAGCAGCCCACAGGTAAGGTGAAGGTGGTGGCGATGCTGCTGCTGCTTGTTTAGCTGAGGATCAGCCACCTCTGGGTGTTTCTCAGTCCAAAACCAGCTCTGATCTCCCTGCTGCAAACCAGGGAGATAAACCACATTGCGGGCAGTGAAGGGAGGCAAAAAGCAGAAGCCCAAGGGGGAAATTAAGTCAGAGGCATGGGAGACCAGTGCCTCCTGAGCACGACCATCCATCATCTCCCATTGCTTGTCCCCTCCAGTCCTGCCATGTCCATCCCCAGGCTGGGGGTGAGAGGGGACCAGTGCCCCCATAACGTGTGCCAAGGGGTCCCCTTGCCCATTGCCCCTCTCCGGCAGGGCTGCTTGCTCCTCACAAGGGAAGGACTGGCATTCACTGCCTGAAGATTATGTAAAAAAACCTCCAAGAAGGGAGAGATAAGCTCTTTTTAAAAATAGCAAGATCGGGGTGCGCTGACCAGCCCCTGCCACCTGTTGCTGGCTGCTCGCACGGTATATGTTTAGTAAAAGGGCAGATTAAGGAATTGGCCACCACCTGCCACTCGCTGCGGGTTTATTTATTCCAGGCCCTCTCTGAGAGTCGAGCACCTGCCAGCACCTTTATTTTTAAATATTGGGCTGATTTATTTCCAGAGATAACAGGTCTTCCTACCCTGGGGCTGGGGAGGGCTCTGCTGAGCCCTGTCCTGGGCACACCCAGGCAGCTCCCCAGGGACCCTGTGCTGGCTGGAGGGGTGGCAGCTTTATTTGCTTTTTGATGGGCTTTTCCCATGCAGGATCCAGCCCATGACACCCCATAGATGTGTGGGGACAGCCGGTGCAGCTGGGTCCCGCTCCCCGGCATGGGAGAGGAGCAGGGTAGAAATGCCACCTCCCGTCCCGTGGCTGAGAAGGGGAACTGAAACGGTGCCTGGGAACGAGCAGCCAGAGCAAAATTAGCAGCGAGAGTGCAGAAATGGTGGGGAAGGAGTGGGAGCGGGGATGTGAAGCAACACAGGCGTGAGCCACGAGCCTGGGAGGAAATCGGGAAGGGGTGATGCACCCCCAGCATCAATTCTAAGGCACCGTTTGCTTTAGGGACCGGCGAGCCAGGGGAACCGAAATAAAATGCAGCCACAGGGCAGAAAGGGGAATTGAGAGCGTGGTCAGACGGTGCTGGGGAGCGCGGTGGCTCCAGCCCTCTCGGCGCGGTGCGAGCGCCCGTCCCTTGCTCGGGGAATTGTCGTAAGTGGTTTTCCTAGAGGTGACAGCGAGGAGGTCGTCAGCCTAATGGCTCCTACCATCTGGTCCCTGTCTGGGCCCATTAGGTCCCCGTCCCTGTCCCTGCAGCGGGCAGAGGCGCCTACCTGGGCCCGCAGAGGAGTGCAGGAGGAGGAGGAGGGTGCAGGCGCTGGGGCCGATGCTCGGAGGGGAGCACAGACCCCCGCGCCGCTGCACCGGTCGGCAAAGCGCTGGGGGTAATGAGGCATGCGGCCCCCATCGCCGGGCGGGGTGGCACTGATGGAAGGTGGTTTGAATCAGATGGCAGATGCCACTTGCCATCAGCCCACGCCTCGTCGCCTCTGGAAGGCCAGCAGAGCAGAAGGGCACGGGGTGCAGGAGGGTGCGGTGGGTTCCATGGGGTGGGTCCCATCCTCCCCAAGCTCCTGCCGGTGCTGGGGTGCAAAGGAGCCATCAGGCTCCCAAAAGCCAGGGCGCTTTCCCTCTCCTGTTTGGTCCGGGTGAGGTGAGGAGCCAGTAGCACTTGATGCCGGCACCAGAGGATGCTCAGAGCACCCTCCCTCCAGCACTGTGCATTTTCCAGGACCTCACACAGCTTCCAAATCCAGCCCCAAAATCAGGGTGTCCTGCCATGGCACCCCAGCACCCAGGGAGCCCCCAGGCCCCCTCAGGGACAGGGTGCTGGTGCCAACGGGTGAGGGGTGCGGGGCAGGAATGGCTGAAAGCAGGGCTGGTTGGTGGTGTTGAGCACAGTCCCAGCTGAACTGCGAGGCTGGACACAGCAGCTCTGCTGTTTACTAGGATTTAGCACATATTTAAACCCTCCTACTAAAAACTCTGGAAAAACAGGAAAAAAAAAAGGCAGGATTTTCAGTAAGAGCTGAAAGGAAGGGACTTTCCACATGGTTTGTGGGGCTGTGCTGGCGCAGCCGCCTCCGGCATCGCTGGCAGCAGCTTGGGGTGCCTGGGGCGAGCGGGGAGAGATCAGACGCGGGATTAGGCTTTTCCAGAGCCGCTCTCTGCCTTTGCACAATGTTCTTTGTAAGGGTGCCTGGGGGACCGGAGATGGGTTGTTTGTGGGTTTTTTTGGATGGGGGGAGGAATAAATCTGTGCTTGCCAGAAGGGACAGGATTTGATCCCCGGTGCAATGAACTGAACAGGGAAGGGAGAGGAGCCGCAGAGTCCCAGCATCACTGGGGAAGCAGAGTGCTGGTTCCTCCCTTGTCCCCGCTTCTCTTGCTGAGTTGTCCAGCCCTGGAGCAGAAGTTCTGTGCCAAGGCGGGGGCCGCTGCCTCCTCCCTGCCTGCACGTGCTGCCGGTTTCGCTCGGCGGCCGCCAGCGCGGAGGGGAAGGCGCAGGGCAGGCGCCGGGGGGGTGTGGGAACCACGGGGTGCACGTGGTGCCTCCGCTGAAGTTTCGGGCTGTTGCTGCGAGAGGAACCAATGACTTCCCCCAGCCCAACCCGGGGCTGACTCAGCTCCCTCCAGGATGTCCTGCTGATGCACGGGGTGGTGGTGGGACCCCCCCACCCTCCTGGGTGCCAGGCTTAGGGCTCACCCCATCTTTCTCTGCTAGATGCTCTTGGGGGGCTGCTTGTGCAGACTCTGGGCTCCTGGGACTGGGGGAAGCGGTGGCGAAACGCTTGTATTCAGCACGGAGCCGATGGCTCCTGTCCTTGCTCCCATGTGGCAGCGGCCGGTGACACAGCACAACAGGAGCCAGAGCCACCAGCTGCACATGGGAAATGGATCCCTTTCCCAAAAAGCGCGCTGGGAGGAATGGCTGGATCCACTGTCCCCGCAGCCGCAGTGCCGGCAGCCCCTGCTCGCAGGGTAGCGCGGAGAGAAACGCGGTGCCTGGGGACCCACACATCCCGAAGAGATGCACTTGTCTGGTGACCCGCTCGTCCCTCGCTTTTCTGCCCTATCACAGCATAACTGAACAGCAGCTAAAGCGTGTCCCTTGGTGGCACCAGGTCCCAGCTGCCTTTGATTCATCATCTGGCACAGGCAGGGCGGGAGAGGGAGGCAAATCCATCACATTTCTCCAGGGTGGGTTTACCTTGCTCTGTTCTGCCGTTATTAGTCATCTGCCTGCCAAATATTCCCCACCAGCCCGGAGACTTTAAAGCCAGAGGAACGGCTGCGCTCCTCTAATTGACAGATCACAAGCCCTGGGACTTCCCCGAATTAATTTGTGACAAGTGCAATTGCTGAGTTTCTCGACTAGGGAAGAGAAACACAACAAACCGCAGCACAAATCCTGCATATCCAACCTGGATTTAGAAGTTGGCAGGGATGAGGCTGTGTGACAGTCCCTGGCAGGCTGGTCCCCAGGACAGCCGCAGTGCTCCTGGCTGGTGCTGCATCCCAAGGTGACCCATTTTCAGTCCCCTGTCCACCCAGAGAAGTGTCCCACCCCAACCAGCTCTGGAAAGCCAGGCCCCGTTGCATCCAGGATCTATTTATTTGCTGTGAAGCTTTCCTTTGGTGAGATAATGCTAAAAGGAAATCTATAAATTGCAAAGCTAAAGCACCGGGGTGAGGGTCTGATGATGCAGGAGGAACTCGCTCTCCCCTTAAATCATGCAGGAGCATCCTTCATGGGGCGGGTGGTGTCAGCCCTGCGTGGGGGGACACGCTGTGTCCCTGCTCCTTCCACCCTGGTGCCAGCAGCGAGACCCGGTGCCATGCCCCTGCCAGCTCAGAGTCACCCCGGCTTTTATGCCAGGGCAACAGCTGAGCACTTGTGCCTTTGGTCTCTAGAGACATGTGCCCAAATCTTCCTCTTGATTTGGCTTTGTGGGTGGGTGTTTTAAGCGGTGCATGTGCCCGTTGGAAGCTTGTCCCCTGCCTGTCCCTCCTGCCCCATGTCTGCCTCCTCACTGAGCTCTGTGCTTCTCTCTCGACAGCTCAACTCGCCCATGAACCCTGTCAGCAGCTCAGAAGACATTAAGCCACCCCTGGGGCTCAATGGAGTCCTCAAAGTGCCAGCACATCCCTCAGGAACGATGGCCTCCTTCACCAAGCACATATGTGCCATCTGCGGGGACAGATCTTCAGGTGAGGCTGGTGCCTGTCCCAGGAGGGGTTTGCAGCGTCGTGCTGGGGCTGTGCTCACATATGGGTGCCCTGGGAGAGCGTGGCGAGGGGTTTGTGGCTCCCGGGGTCCCTGCAGCACAGCGAGGACTCTCCATTGGGAGACGAGCAGCCTGTGCCCTCAGAGGAGGGCATGAAAAGTCCCTTATTGACCAGCCTTCCCCAGCCCATCTGGTCTGGAGCAGATTCTGACCCAAGCCAGGAGACCCCAGGTCTCAGCTTAATGCTGGTGTAACATCCTCAAGCAGTTTGAAGACAAGGCATTAGTGAGCATCCCACTCTCTACCCATCCTTTGATCTGCACTGGTCTTGTCACACAGCGCCAGATAAAGAGATGTGCTTCAACAGAGTCTCTCCACTCATGGGAGATAAAGATGTGCTAATTCCCTTTATTCTCATGCTGTTTTAAAGCTTTTTGTAAGTGCTCTCCTTGCCCAGTTGCTGAGGTCCTTAGGGACACCTCCTGTGCTGGTCGGGCTGTGGGGTGGAAGAGGAGGTGCATGGTGCTGAGCAGGCTGGGTCGCCTGTCCTTGTGGCTCCTTTTAACTCAAGTCGCTTCCCCCCGCAGGTAAACATTACGGGGTTTACAGCTGCGAGGGCTGCAAAGGCTTCTTCAAGCGCACGGTGCGGAAAGACCTCACCTACACCTGCCGCGACAACAAGGACTGCTTGATCGACAAGCGCCAGCGCAACCGCTGCCAGTACTGCCGCTATCAGAAGTGTCTGGCGATGGGGATGAAGCGAGAAGGTAAGACGGAGAGAGCACCCATGGGTGCTGCAGGGACCTTTCCTTCATTAGGAGGCTCCAGCAGCTCCTGCCTGTTGGCAACGTGGCAGCACCACGTGCAACAAAACCGGCGTGAAACTGCCTGCGCCAGGGCACCAACAATGCACAGCTCTCATTTATGTTTTGCTTTTGCGCCACAGCCATGGCCTCCAAAAAAGCAGTGAATCCTGGAGTGGTACCCAGAGGATGGGGAGGTGAGAGGCCCCTGTGTGTGTCGCAGCTGTGAGCTGTTTGTGGTGCACACCTCGCTCGGGACGGGCAGGGAGACTCGGTGAATTATCGACCTTCTTATCAGAGTCCGGAGCTCGGGCATTGGCTCTGAGCACCAGCTGCTCTAACTCAGTAACGTTCCCTAGCAGTAGCAACACTAGATTTTTATTTTTCTCATTGGGAGGAAAGAAGAAATTCAGTCTCGTAAAAAGATATCCCTCCTCTTACCGGAATTTAAATTTAGGATCCAAAGCTCCCTGGCAGTGCCTCTTCTAAATGCTCTTTTTGAATGCTGACTGTGTCTGTTTTAAACTGCTGGCAGAACAGGCTTTTGCCAGACGCGATGTGAAAATGACCCCGTGGTGCTGCTCAGCTCCCTGCTGCCTTCTCCCCTTACATCTCCGCAGCCACACTCGCCTCCCTGACCGGCCGATAAACCCATCCAAACCCATCCGTTGCCGAGTTGCTTGGTATGGCGAGCAACACCCCAGCCCATGGGTTTCTTTGAAGAGCACTTAGTCCTGTCTGAAGCTTTGATTAAACGGGGCAGCTCTGGAGCTGTGCCGAGTGTTGAGCAGACCCTGCCATGCTCCATCGACGGGGTTACCCAAGGCCCCCTCTCCATGCTCACCCAAAGCAATTCATGTTTGACAGACGGTTTCTAAAAGCTGCTCCTTGGAGCCATCACCACGGAGCAGTTGCAGTGTCCCCCAGCTCCACATCCTCTACCCTTTCCTCGCCTCCTTTCTTGTCCAATTTGCATCATTTCCAGCTTGGTAGGAAAGAGAGAACCTCGAGTCTTACACGCAGAGGTGAGGACAGTCAGAAAATGCCTCTAAAGATGAGTGGTACAGTGCAGGCATCGCCCTGGCTGCTTTGCAGATGGGCAGAGCCATGGAGTGCGCTGGAAAAAACAGGATATATGTGACAGGAAAGTCAAATCTCCAACCCTGGGAGACTAAAGAGAAGCCAAGAAGTCTCCTATGTGTTGAGCAGCAACACTTGCTTCTCAGGGGAGCAATGCAGGTGTAGATACCTGCGGAGCATCCCGTTACCCTTGGCATGGCCTCGGGAGCCTTGTACCGGCAGCTGGAGACCCGCTGTCCTTTCAGACCCCTGAAGCATCTCAGCCAGGGTCTGTAGGGAAGGCAACACCAGCAGTAACGTTAAAACTCCGTAGCCTGCGCTGACACCCTGTGATCGGGTACCTGCTCCGTGCCTACCATTAACAGTGATTGCATGGGCAGCACCACTAAAATTATAGGTCCATTAATTAATTTCTAAATGGTGGTGGAATTCCCCAGGGGGTGCGTACAGTATGAGGACTCTATTAATTCATCTTGATTAACATTATCACAATGAATACCAAATGAATTCGTAACGATCGGCCAATTATTTAAAAGTGTGACAGATGGGATCTTCATAACTCTAGAAGTGCACTCAGGCAGCGCTGGCTGAGCTTTGATTCAGCTTCAGAGAAGGGCAGAAAGCCCTTGGCAGTCAGTAGGCATTTGGGATATAATCCCCATGTAGGGAAACTCTTGTCCCCAAATAAAACTCTCTCTTGTTATAAACCTAAAACTTCACAGTGTCTCATGGCAGCTGTGGAGTTATCCCGGTGTTGTCCCAGACCTCGGAGTGAGAAGATGGGTCTTGCTGAGCTTTGATTTTAAGCAGCTCTTGAGTTTTGTGTGTGATATCCACCTGATGTGTCAATAAAAAGGTGTCTTTCCCACTGCATCCATCCCAGCTCACTGCTGCTGCACATCCACTCTGCCATCCAGGAGCATTGTCCTTGTCCTTATACCAGCCCCACTGCCTCCCCATCATCTCTGATTTGGGGAACAGTTTTGGGCTAAATCTTGCATTTCTAATTCCTTTTGCCTAAATACCCCCTTACAACATAGCTGGCTTTTTATCTTCTAGTGTAAACTGTTGCATCTTTTAAGTAACAGAGCCAGAGTAATGGGCCTCATTTCCCTAATAAATATCTTGCTCTGGAGACGTGATCTGTAGCTACACAAAGGCATAGCAGATTCCTGCTGGGGAAGTATCTCTCCTGTACCCCAAAGGTTTTTGTTTGTGATGGAATTACAGCAAAACCCTCTAAACTAAGTGCTGTAGCTCTGGTGAGAGAATAAGTGTTAAAGGTGTCATGTGTGAGCAGAACTGCGATCTGCAGAGTGATGCTGGGAAGAAGGGAGGCAAGAGCCACTTTCATCCCCAAAAACCCGTGCCCAAAGGAAAGGGTTCTTACATAGCTAAGAGCTTGGCTTAAAGGAGTGAAATAACAGGACCTCTTGAGCAGCTGATGGAGCTCTGGAAGGGTTTGGTCCTGACAGTCTTGGTTTAAAGAGGGGAAAGCCTGTGGAAGCAGAAGATTCATTCTGGTGCGTGTGTCTCTGCTTGCTGCTCCCTGTTAAAAACGTTTAAGATAGACCCTGATGCTGCATTCATGTTGAATGAGCCTCATGGACTCTGAGGTATTGCAGCTATAATAAATAAGCAACTGGGAACATTTTTCCCCTATGAATTACTGCCAGCTGTGTGAGGCTTTGGTTTTTGTACTCTGTCTCCCACTGAATACCGGATAGTCAACAAAATTAAGATTACCATCAGGAATCTTGACTACAGCAGGGATTATTATTGTGGGGAAGGCTGTTTGCATGCAGAAGCGTAACTCTCTCTGCTTGATCTGTTACTCATTAGGGTCTAAGGTGTCTGTGTATCAATAGCCTTAGGTTTTTAAAGGGAAAAAGTGGAAAGTGCCTTTGAGTTAAGCAGAGCTGAAAGGAAACACTGAGGATCTCGGGCTAAAGGTGTCTTGCATGTGATGCCGTTAGCCGGGGTTAACTCCAGAGGTGAAGGAGCTCATCGGAGAGACCACAAGCTCCACGGCCTCGCCTTGCGGCGCTATCTCGTGTGAGGAGGTCCCGGCCCCACCATCGCTGGCAACGGCGCCGGATCGCAGAGCGAGCAGGAAATACCAGCGCGGAGCCCTTTCTCATGCTCCTGCCGGCCGCCCTTGGCCGGCGCGCAGGGAGCAGCGCTGGGAACCGGCACAGCCCGGCCCCGCTCCGTCTGCTGCCTCCGGACACCCGCGGGAGCCAGCCTGTCTCCATCGCATCTGCTGGCCTGCCCGCTTCATTACCCTGCTTCCCCCAAAAATAAGCCCTAGCATGATTTTTCAGGATTTTTGAGGATGCTCAGAAGCCCTACTCCAAAAATAAGCCCTAGTTACAGTTCATTTAAAAAGTCAATTTAAATAGTGTCCAGGCAGCATGTAAAAAAGTAAGCATCTTTTGGAGCAAAAATTAATATAAGACCCTGTCTTATTTTGGGGGATAGGGGGTAACTGGGAGCTACCCCTAGCTGAACTGCAGCCTGCAGCACTAACGGGTGTTTGGTGCTGATGAGGTGAAATGGATGCTGGTGCATCTGCTGGGAAGCTCATAGCCCACCTGGAGCCCAGAACACTGTCCTCCCCGGTGGGGGCTGCGTGCCTGAACCCCAAGATTGTTCCTAAATCAGGGAATAGATACCATAACGGTGGTGGCCTGGGTATGGCTGCAGCTGCTATGGATATTAGGAAACAATTCTTCAAAGAAAGGGTTGTCAGACATTGGAACAGGCTGCCCAGGGAAATGGTGGAATCATCATCCCTGGAGGGGCTTAAAAGGCATTTAGACAAGGTTCTTAGGGACACGGTTTAGTGCTAGAGTTAAGTTAGGTTATGGTTGGACTCAGTGATCCTGAGGGTCTCTTCCAACTGAAATGATTCTATGAGTCTACAATCCACAGTCATGCTTGAAGGATCTGGGACATCTGTCCGGTTGCACACCTGATCTCTGACTCCAAGACTTCGTTAAACTTCCCAGCTTGAGAGAATTCTTCCTCTTGCCCTGTGTTTGTGGGTTGGTTTTCCCTTTCTCACTTGTGCTGTCGCTGAGCTGGGGGATTTAACTTAGGAGGGGTTTGTCGTGCAGCTCGGAGACATCCCCGTGTCTCCAGGGAGCTGCTGAGATAAACCGCTTCATACAGAGGGACCGAAGTTTCCCTGTGTTTTAACCCAGACTTGGAGCTGAGCTCCTGCACCAACACAACAGGAGCAAGAGGAATCTGGGGAGGAAAACCAGGAATTCAGGTCCCTAACCCACCGTCCAAGTGAACGTGAAAACAGGCAAGTGGCCGTACCCCAGTGAAGGGGCAGAGTTCAAGAGCACAGTTATTTTTAGTAGTAATTTTGGAACGGAAAATGTCTTTCAGCTTAATGAGCTTGTTTCTTATATCCTTTTAAAGTGCTGCTCTTTAAACCAACTGGTTAAATGATGCCGGGTTTGTTTTTTGTTTTTAAAGATACTCTTAGGTTGAAAAAAAGAGCTTGGTTTGTGATTTTCTCCCATTGCTTTAGCGATGTTGCTGTTTACTTTGCCGTGTCCGGCTTTTGAAAGTGAAGTGAGCTTGTGATTTTTTGCTGTTGTTTTCCAGAGCCGTTCCCCATGTGGACTGACTGCCTGCAAAGGTTTCAGTTGGGTTTTTAACACTCCATTTCACTGGAGTTACCTTTGGTTTTTTATCATCACGGGAGTATTTTGCCTATGTTTGAAAAATGCAGGATTCAGTTGAAAATGTTGGAGAAAACGCCACCAATTACTTCTTATATCTCAGCTTTTGAGGTTTCTTGCAGTAGTAGGAAGCCGCATCTTTGAAAAAAAGGGAGACATATGAAAGCAGAGCAGGAGAAACACCGTCTGAATTAGTTTCCTCAGATATCACGCCATTTTTGATATAAACAGGTACTTCAGGCATAAGCTCTTCAAGATGCCGATGATACACAGCTAAGACGTAGCTTCATAAAAAGGCAGTGGAGCCCAATAAATTCCACCGCTAGTGAAACAGAAATCCCCAATAACTCTTCACGCTACACTTCATAAATAAAACAGCCACCCACTTGCAGGCTCAGGGAAGACTGGGCAGGTTTGGGTCTTGGAGGCCACCAGAGCCCCTGGGCTCTCCAGGTGATGTGTCCTGGCCATGTGGGGGCACTTCCCCAAAATTCATCCATGTTGGAGCGCTCTGGAAAGCATCATCATCCTTGTTTGTCCTGTGGATCCCTGCATTTGCCGGAGAATGGCAAGGAGGAAAAGAGATGAAGGCAGGAGAGGATCAGAGCATCCTAAGAAGAATGGGAGAACCAGGGCTACAAAGCGCATTTTCTGTTTGCCCACAGGTTCCATACTGAGCATCGGTGGATTTTCCCCCCAGAAGAAACTCCGTTTTTGGTGGAAGTGAATTATCCTTCCTCCTCCTCCCCCATTAAAAGAAACAAACCCCAGCCAGGCATCCACGCCATTGTTCCTGGAAGGATGGATTTTCCTCCCAGAAACAAATGCTCATCTGTATTAATGAAGGGTACGTGGTAATTAGGAGCTGCCGTAGCATCCAGCTCGCTGCCAGCAAACAAATGATGCTGCAACCCATGAGAGTCTCAGAAAAGCCTCTGTCTTCAAAATCCCATCCCCTTTGTGCCTCTTCTTCCCCTCGTTAACATTCCTCTGGCACAGAGCTCGGTGCCTGCCGAGGGTGGCAGTGCCACAGCTTGGGGACCCACGTTGCATCTTCGACCAGGCTTTAAAAACAGAGCATGCAAAGCATGCACTTGACATTTTTTTGCAGGTCACAACATCTGGTTTCTCTCGCACAAGCCTGAGGTTTAAAAAGGAAAGTTTAACCAGAGGTTTGGGATGCAGGGTTGTTCACATGGCTCAGAGAGCCGGGACATTGTGACGTTCATCATGAGGCTTGTGATAGGTGGCAGGAGTTGGGGATGCTCAGTAGTGTCCTCCAAGTCCTCCCCAGAGCCTTAGCGAGCAGCTTGTTCTTCTCTGGCTGCTGGAAGGTTCATTACTCAACTGCAGCCACCACCCTGGTTGGTTTGGGCACCCAGGTGCTCACTTTGCAATGGACTCAAACCCGCCGATGGAGCTGTCAGATGCCGCACCACGAGCAAAGGCAAGGTGTCCGGTGATGATGTGCACACCGATGGTTCTGGCATTTTTGCACATCAGCCCTCAGACTCGGGCAGCAGAGGCTCATCTGCATCCGCAGGATGAGACATTTTGGTTCTTACACAGAGAGAAGTCACCGAGAAGTGGTCTTGACACATGGCACTCCGTATCTTGCTGTACCATGGCCTGAGGATGTGCAGATGGGCTGGAGAGGCTTGAGATGAAAAATTATAACAACTGGCCTTAGGCAAGTACAGGCCAAATGAAGCAGAATGGCACGAGAGCCTCTTCATCAGGTGCCGTGGAGAACACGGGCTTCTGTCCTTGGCTCAGCTGAGCCATAGCTGGAGGAGGTCGGGCTGCCGCTCAGACCTCTGACTGCATCATCTTTTTTTTCTCCTCATGTGGTTTGCAAGGTTTAAATGCTTCCCTTGTGTTAAGAAAATCGGACTGGAAAACGTCTCAACCATACAAGCTTCCTCTAAGAAAAAGAAAAGCATTGGCAGAGCCATGAGCCCGGAGGAGAGCATCATCTCTGAGAACACGTGCAGCAGACAAAGCTGGTGTAACCACAGCTTGGGGCTGCTCTGCCTGCCTGGAGAGGCTTGTTTGGGCTGCAGCAAGCAATATGCCTGCCTTGCCTCCTACATTTAAGATAAATAGAGCCACACCGTCGATCAATCGCTGTGCCACCCTCATGATGAGAAAAATCGGCATAATTGGGAACAGCACAGTTCTAAGAGGGGATCTCATCATCTCTCACCTGAAGCCCGAGCGGTGAGGTGGAAGGACAAGGACATGGGCTCCTCTCGATGGCTTCCCCGCATCCATCCCAGACCGGGGTGTGTTTTTTGGACTAACGCCCCTTCCACTGGTGCAGGTGGTTGATGTCAGAGCAAGGCGCCAAGCTTTGTACCTTTATCCTTGAGACCCGTTGTGGCTGCGCGTCGGGTCTTTGGCATTTAAGTCATTTTGTGAAATCCCATTTGTTGAGGGTTTGCCTTTCTCTTAGGCTTTTCTGTTATTTAGTAGGTGTTTTATCTCTTCTAATGTGCCCCAAGGAGTTTTGGCACATCTGTGCTGTTGAAGAAACGTTGGCATTAAGCAGAAATTCCTAGCCTTTTGATGATTGAGGAAGCAGGAGTAGGGGTGGGGGGAGAAATTTAAGCAGGATTTTACGTTGGCTTGAAAAAGTGAAGAATGCGTGCCAGACAAGAGCCAGATGGACAAAAGCCGCGACTCAACCTGAGCTCCGACAGCAGCAGCTTACCTGACTCGGGCAGACCAAGCTGTGTGGGCCTCGGGAGCCTCTGCAGCCCGTAAACTTCAGAGCAGTTTGTGAAGAGAAAAACCAACCTCGTGCTTTTTGCATAACAGCTTTCACATGGCAGGAGGCTGAACGCTGTTGACGTGCAGCAAACGGCAACACGGCAGTGGCTGCGTGAGGGGGGCGGTGGAAATCAGCCCCAAGCCCTTGCGTGCTGGGATGGAGCTGGGTTGATGGGATCGGTGTCCGTATAGGGCTCTTTTGGCATGGGTTTTAATTTCCTGGTTTTTAAGAATTGGGTTTTATATTCTGCGTTTTATTTTTGCCCTTGGCGGAGAGCTGGTCCCAGTGACCGCCTAAAAAGCCTGACTGTGTTACAAGTGGCTCTGCTTTCCCTAGAACCATACCTGTGCCCCTACTGCTTTCTCTTAACACAGAGACAGCTTCAAATTCAACAGAGAGGTAAAGTGCTAGGATAATTGTCAATAAATAGCATGCCTTCTGCGTTACTGAATGCCTCATTCAGTCCCCAACAAAGAGCTGGCTAAGTTCAGGGAGTTGTCTCTCCTGAGGAGTGATGGAAACTCCTGTTGCTTGGGCTGTTCTCAGCTGGACTGGGCTAAAACGTCCTGTGGGAAACAGCGGTGTGTGGAGAAGTATGTGATTAAGGATGTGTAAGGTGATGATTGAGGAGATAGTTACCCGTGTAACTGTCTGTATAAAGCTGCTTCCCAGGTTTAGGGAAAGCCTGTGTGCCGGTTTCAAAGGGAGATCGTTAATAATAATGATGTTATTAGC
This sequence comes from Patagioenas fasciata, assembly GCF_037038585.1. Lineage (NCBI taxonomy): Eukaryota > Metazoa > Chordata > Aves > Columbiformes > Columbidae > Patagioenas > Patagioenas fasciata. The sequence continues at coordinate 8,898,678 of NC_092539.1, forward strand.
ATCTCATAAGCGTTTTTCATCTACGTACTGTTCAGACATTAACTTACCAGCGTGTGACATGCCTCTGGCTAGATTATTCCTACCACACAGGATTTGGGACAGGTCTCTCCTGTCTGTTTAGAAATTGCCCGTAGACAGAGCTGTGCTTTGCATAGGGCGCCTGCCGGCAGGTCCCCGCTCCTGTCCCACGGTCACACTGTCCTGTGCGGAGCCTCCTGACAGCCGTTGGCATCGCTGTGGGGCCAGGGAACTGGACCCATGACGTGACCTCCTCGGAAATTCAGCACTAGCAGGCTCAGAAGGTGGTTGAACCCTGGATTTATGCTTTAAACTGACCAATTGGTCTTTTATTTAGGATTCCCTAATGCTATCACTTCACCCCCTTGTTTTCCTCCCCTGCAGCAGTACGCATCCATTTCCCTCTCCCGTGGTGAATCGCCGTGTAGCATCCTTTGCTTTTCATCGTGTATCTCTAAGCTTTTTGCTTCCAGGACTTCTCCCTCTGCAGAAAGGGCAGTTTCCCGACAGAAGCCACGTGTGACAGGAGCCTTGCTCACCGTGCTCCCAGGGGAGGGCACACGGAGCAGCTCTCCCAGGCCAGAGCTGCCTGGTGCCTTCCCCAAACCTCACACCCCCTTGGACTGTCCAAACCCGAGAGCCTCTGACCACAGTGGTGCACAGACCAGGTGTGAGAACAAGGCATCAGATGTGTGTGTGCTCCTGCAGGTCACAAGGACTGAGGATGCTTTAGGTTTTCATGGCCAAGTGATGCCTGTAGCTCCGTGGGGCTTCAGGGTCCCAGCTCAGCCCGTGACACCGTGTCCGGGAGCCCGAGGCTGACACTGTCCCTTCTCTGTCCCCTTAGCCGTCCAGGAGGAGAGGCAGCGGGGGAAGGACCGCAATGAGAACGAGGTGGAGTCAACAAGTAGCGCTAACGAGGACATGCCCGTGGAAAAGATCTTGGAAGCTGAACTCGCCGTGGAGCCAAAGACAGAGACGTACATTGAAGCAAATATGGGCTTGACGCCGAGCTCGGTAAGGCAGCTCTGTCCTTGTCCCCATCCCGGGCACACAGGGCAGCAGGGATGGTTTATGGGGTCTCAGGACTGACCTGGCAGGACTACAGCAGTGAGCCCAGCTCAGAGAGTGGTTATCTTACAGGAAAGAAATAAGTAGAGCTGAGAAATGCAACTTCCGAGCTCTGCTGTAGATGCCGTGTGTGAGCTTAGATGAAAACAAGAGACAAGCAAACCCTTCTGCCCCTGCGCAGCACCGGTACTTGTCTGTGTCACAGCCATAACGAAGGAACAGATACTGCAAGGCATAATTAGAAGGGCTCACAGGGGTGATTTTTAGTTAACAGCCCTTAGTGCTAAAAGGCAGGAAGAGACTCCAGGCTCTGAAGAGCTCAGAGTCCAATCAAGCCAATAAACAGACCTGTGTGGCTGAAGTGTGGAGAGATAAGAGCTGTAAAACTGGGGTGTGAGTTTTCAGATGCAGAATTCTACAACTGCTTGGCTCTAAGAAGAGAAAACCTGGAGAAGTTTGCTTTCAAGTTCCTTTCCCATTGAGAAGCTTGCATTATAACTGGGCCTGCTTGAAGCTCTAACAGGATCTTGTGTAAACAAGAGATAGCTGACAGGGAAATAGGAAAAGAGTGAGAAGCTGTGAGGAGGGAAAATGGCTTGGTCCTTTTCCTAAGGGATTCCCTTATCAGCAGGTTAAAGCCTTGCGTAGAGAAAAACTCCCTGCAGAGCAGCTGCCTCCAGCCTACCCTCTGAAATTGTGTTTCTGGGACAGACCCTGTGCAAAACCCTCACAAAGAACAGGGAATGTACTTGCTGCCCAGTCTAGGCAGCATTTAGGATGCGATCCCCATTCCTCAATAGCTCCTGTTCCCGTGAAAGCCATGGGAATAGGGAATGCCTGTAACAGGCAGGACTGCAACTGAGGCAACTAATGCAGCAGTTAATTACCCCTGTACACTGGGAGAGCCCTGGGATACTGAGGGACTGGGAAGTCTCAAAACAAAGAGATGGAGAGGGAGAGGGAAAAAATAAATAGCTGTGTGCCATTGTGCGGGTGCTTTTGGGGCCAGGGTCAGCTGTACATGTTTAATTTCCCATTTGCCTTATGGCGATGCCTCTGGCAGGCATGGCGTGTTAGCAGGAGGGGACACGGCCGCTGCAAGGTGTCATCAGGGCTGCGGAGGGTAGAAGTTACCCCAATACCCTGTAGTTATTGCCAGGCTGACCTGGGAGAACAGGATCGTATGCTGAGATATCCCTCTGCATTTCCCATTGCGAGGTGTCTCTGAGGCTGAGGTGATGAAACGCAGCTATTTTGGGGGAAGCAGAAGGACTCTGCAGTATTTATTTTCTGCTACAGTAATACTTCATCTCTTTGTTCATATGAAGCTGGAGGATTGAGCTGGGAATACCTTATCTAGCAGGGCTTGAGAGGAGATCTCAGAGTCAGGTCACTCCTTGTAGGAATCTTAAGTTTTGAGTGCCTCTGCGGGATGCTCTTTTTGGCCTTGACCTACGAGGACACTTTATGGCTGGCTTGCTAAAAGTGAGGCTTTTCAGTTCATAAAGCTTCATGCTATGGACAGAGCCAATTCCTCAGTGAAGCTCTCCAGAAGCACATACAGGGCCACGGTGCTCCCCTGCATTTGGGGTCACACCCATACCCTCCAGCCGGAGGGTCCCATTGCCGTGAAGCTGCAAGGGGCTTTGTTTTGCAGGAGGCGGCTCAGCCGTGGTTGGCGAGGGGCTCTGACGGCTATCAGGATTAAAAATACTTCAGGGGAGTTGTAGCCGGCGTTGTGCTGACTCGAAAACAAACCCTAGAGAGCGAGCTGAAATAAATGGCTTCGTCTGGCACTGCGTCTCTTCAGCCTCCTGTAGCAAATTGAAAGCTGGTTCCTGCATAATTCAACACGCATTACTGTGAACAAGGCTGCGTGGTGCATCTAAATAGAAGCAGGAGGCTTGTTGAAATGCCCTGTTATTGCCAAGCGGCTTCTGTCGATGAGGTGACATTTGTAGCAGGTTTAGCAGATGTATGAGATCAGCAGCTCGCAGTGACGAGGCCACTGGGTGAGGCCAGGGAAGACGGAGGAGGAGCTGCCTTCCTCCCAGCCCTCCCCGGAGAGCCCGTGTGATGGAAAAGCAGAGACGGGGTAAAGCACAAGCTGTTTCCTATTAGCCTGGTATGTTGGGTCCTTCTGCTTGTGCCCCTGCACCTTGGTCCCTCTGCACTGAATCATGTGGTGAGCTGGAGAGCTCCAGCGCTTGCAAGGACGTTTCCAGCAGGCTCTGCCAGTCTGGATGGAGGTGGCGGGGTGCTGGAGGAGTTAGCACCCTCCTCGCCCAGATGCTGTCACATCTGTGGCTGTCACCTTGTGCCACAGCGCCCTTGGCTGCTCTGAGAGCAGAAATTCCAGCTCTGGTTTAGGGAGGTCCCTCTGCTTGGCTGGGCTGGCGCTGGTGTGGGACACCGAGGACAGTTTGTGATACAGTTGTGGGACTTCAGCACAGTCCTCAGAGCTGATAGAAGTGGAGAGCAGGGGTCTGCAGCCTGTTCCAGGAGCCCTGGTATCAAAACACGTCATTGCTGGTGAAGTGTGCTGCTCCGAGTACGTGACTGGGGCGTGTGACAGAACGAAAGGACACGCAGGCACCTGATCCTTCTGGAAAACTGGAGCTTGGAGGCATCTTCCAGAAAATAGTGACTTGAAACCATCCACTCAAAGGCCAATTAAGAGCTAATGGAGATAACACCTCTCAGTTACAGGCTTTGCCTTTCAGTGGCCAGGAGCCCATCCGAGGTGGTGCTTACGCTGCAGGAGCCCCGTTTCACGGCTGCTGGGGACACAGGGCAGAGGCAAACGCGTCCTCACACCCAGGGACAGGTACCTGCCGAGGGTGTATGGCCAGTCCTCCCGAGGGACCGGGATCACTCGAGATTTGGGGGCTTCCCAGCACACACAGTGTAGAGGAATCCTGCAGCCTTGTGGGGACCTCCCAAAGGGTTTATCCCCTTTGCCATGGTTATAAACCAGACAAACATCATGATTAGCAGCTATTTGTGGTGGCTGAAAGAGCTGTTATCAGGGGCTCCTGGCGCAATTGCTTCAAGTGAGTGTTTTAGTGGTGGTCATCAAAACACTCATCTTGGCACTCTCCTGCCATCCAAGGCAGGAGAGCAGATTTGCAGGGGCACATCTCTCTGTCTTAGCTTAATTCTGCCTGGCTCAGCATCCTTTCCCATCCTGTCTGTGCCACCCACAGGGATCACACCCCCTTGTGCTCCCCTTTCTCCATCATGGGCTTCAAACCATCAACGCACTCCGTCCTCTCTGGTATCGATCAAGGTGTCAGGACAGAGCTGTGAGTCCCACGCTGTCCTTGGTGGAAGAAATCAGTGCCAGGCTGGCAAAGCTGAGGGACCTCCCTCCAGAGCTGGGCTCCTGCAGCGTAAGCACCACCTCGGATGGGCTCCTGGCCACTGAAAGGCAAAGCCTGTAACTGAGAGGTGTTATCTCCATTAGCTCTTAATTGGCCTTCAAGTGGCTGGTTTCAAGTCACCATTTTCTGGAAGATGCCTCCAAGCTCCAGTTTTCCAGAAGGATCAGGTACCTGTGTGTCCTTTCATTCTGTCACACTCCGGCATCGTGCCCCTGCTATTTACTGCAGGAGGGGATTTGCTTACTGTGGACGGGGAGGGTTTCTAGCACCGCTTTGCAGATCCCCTCCTGGAGACAGATGAGGCTCTTTCAGCCCGCAGGGACGATACTTTCAGCTGCCTCTCGAGCTCCGGTGATTAAGTTCTGCCAGGAAGCACCGTGGTGGTTCCAGGAACTGCTGTTTGAGGTGTAATTAAAGGCTGGGCCCCTTGATGAGGCTTTGTACGAAGCACGGAAAGCTGGGTACAGCCTGTGCTGCTTGCAGAGCAGTGGGGACACAGCCTGGGCTGATAGACCCAGAGCCTGGCTTTCTGCATCATGGCAAGTCCTAGAGATGGTGACGACCTGCCCACAAGCAACCCCTGATAAAAGCTTTGGAAAAAACACTTGATTTTCCTAAAATATCACCTTCATGGGGCTGTGCAGGCACTTATTGCTTTGTGGGTCAGGTTCTGCTGGAGCATGGGGTCTCCCATAAGTTGTGTCCACTCTGCGGAGCCGGGATGCTCCAGTTCTCCATTGGGCTGCTCCTCACACCCAGTTCAGGTTTTCCTGTTGTCCGGAGGAAATCCCATCTTATCTCCCTCTCCTGGGGAAAATCCAGTCCCTGGTCACGTCTCCTTCCCCAGGGAAGAGCCCCAGCTCCCTCGGAGCGAGACTTCTCTGGCCTTGCACTCCTTGGGGAGCTGCTGGACTCAGGCAGAGCAAGGAGGGAAAACCCTGTAACTGCTGCGATGCTGAACGCGAGCCCATTCCCATCCATCTCTGCACGCAACAGGTGAAAATACTTCGAAGGCGGGTGCCCCTGAGCTTGCCAGATGCTGGTTATTTTAAGCCCGGAGAATGGGAGATATTGGCCACCGAGGCACAGAGTTCGTGTTTGCTGCCAAGGGACAGCAGAGGGGACTGGACAGGGACCCCGGGGGACAAGAGTGACACTCAGCAGTGTGGTCTTTGTCTGCCCAGCCTGGGAGAGGGGTTTGCCAGCTTGTGATGAGGAATGGCCTCATCCTGCGCAAACCGAGATTGCAGGAGGGAGAGGTTATGGTGGTGTTTGCGTCTGCTCTGCCTCTGAATTCACACCCCTTCCCCCGGCAGTCCGGGGGTGAAGTAAACACTCCTCCTCTGATTTGGAAACTGCTCTTTTAAGGACATGGAAGAAACAATAATTGTACAATCAAAGCTGTGAGATATCAGCAGGGATTACAGGGGGATATGTGGAGGGGCTCATATATCCCTGTCCGGAGAGCTAAACCCTATATACACACTTGTGCTAGCAAGGTCTGTCTTCTCCAGGGTTAGACAGGCTCTTCCAGTTCCTAATCACAAGCCCACTTGAGCTGTTAGCAGTTCCTTTAAACAGGGATTTGGTGTGTTTAGACTGACTGTTCTCCTTGAGAGCAGATGGTTTTTGTTACTGGATAGTATTTCAAAGGGAAGGGTTTTTCTCTTTTTTTCTGTCGTGCCCCCTCTGGTGCTGGTTTATCGGGCTGGGGAATGCTGGCACCGGAACGTGCTGCACGGGCGTGGGAGCCTGCCCTGCCCTGCGCTGGAGCTGCTTTGGCCCATCAGTCACCCTGATGGATGCTGGGGCTCAGCACTCCTGGTTCCTGTTGTGGAGCTTGCTATAAACTATTTCAAACCCTGTGGTGTAGAAGCCAAGTCACCACCTTTCCCCGTGAGTGATAACGGCCGCTTCTGAGTTGCTCCCAGCTTCGGGGTCCTTCCCTGCAGCAGGGAGCAGCAAGTCCCTTCAGCTGCTCCTCCAGCCTCCCTTGTTCTCCTCCTTCTGCCTTCTCTGAGCCTTTTGATCTCCTTTTCTTGGCAGCCCAATGACCCGGTGACGAACATATGCCAGGCAGCAGACAAGCAGCTCTTCACCCTGGTGGAATGGGCCAAGAGGATCCCCCACTTCTCCGAGCTGCCCCTGGACGACCAGGTCATCTTGCTCAGAGCAGGTGAGTGGGGACCGTCCCCGTGTGGGCTCTGCCACGGGGCTGTGGGACTGTATTACACTTAGATTCAGGTCCCGACGACTTGAAAGGCATTAACTGGTTCTGAGTAGTAGCCTCTGATAACTCAATTGCTACATAGGATTTAAAAAGCCCCAAGGGACGTGTTGCTGAATGTGATCCCAAGTGTTTCACCAGCCGCCAATCAGCTGAAAAATGGCCCGACTTCATCTCTGATGAGCAGAGTGCTCAGAGATGTGTGCTGGGGTATGTAAACCAAGGGAGCTATGTGCTGCCTTCCTTGCAAGCTGAGACTTGAAAGACCAAGTGGGCTTGGGACTCCATGAAATTTCATCAAACTAAAATGTTTGATCGTAATTAAAACCAGAAAGGGGAGAAAAAATACATCAGCCTCCTTCTCCCACCCACCAAGATGAAAAATGAAATTCTCTGGGCTTGTTTTAAATTTCCTTATGTGGCGGGGGGTCTGCAGGAACAGAGGCTTTGGGAGGTGAAAAACAGCTGTAGAAAGGGTCTTCTCCCATCAAGAGAATTCAGGCCCCTGCTGCTGACAGGTTATGCAGAAAGACCAGGGAGGGTGAGAAATGAAGAGCAGAGCTCGACGAGGGTGCATTTTAGGCATGAAGGTCTCTGCATAGCTCCAATAATCAGATAAATGATTAAAAAGGCTTTGGTTTGGCGCAGCAGAGAGTTTTGCTCCCTTAAACCAAGAGGAAGGCAAGTTGTCAGTGGGACAGATGGAGTGGCTTCCAGCAAGTGACAAACTCCGGGGTGAGGCTGGGAGGGGGAATGAGAAGATGTCGATGGCTGGGGTGGCACTCAGCTCTCCCTCAGCAATAGGAGAAACCACCCTTGGCTATTTGAGGTGCTCGAGGGAATTGCAGAGGGAATGATGGAGGAGCCTGGTGTGGAGCAGAGGTGCAGCCTCAGAGCAGGGCAGGATGGTGAACCAGCCCGGCAACCAAACCCGAGCAGGCCAAGGACTCTGAAGTCCCTGATGGTTTAAAAAGTTCCTCTTGTTTCCCCAAAATGCACTTTTATGGGAATTCTAGAGGGGAAAACCCTGCAGAGTGTGTGCTCCTCTTCCTCTTCTGGCCTTGAGTTAATGGTTCCTGTAAACAAGACGCTGCTGACCCATCTTGGTGGCACTGTTCATGGCTTCTTACTATTGAAAATGTGCACGCCAAAATAAATGCGCATGGAATTGAGCAGGAAAGTGCTTTAAGAACCAACTTCAAAGTATTCAACACAAAACATAGGAACTGCCAAAACTCCTCCGGTCCAAGGTCCGTCCAGGTGGCTTCAGGAGAAGGTGTAAGGGCTCTGGAGTAGGAAAGACGATGGGATCAGAGTTTCCCCCTTCCCACACACAAACACTAGCTGTCATTCTGTTTAATAAGGCTGACTGTAGACCAAAGGCATGAATCCTAATACTTTCTGCAATTTTTTTATTGACTGTCAACCAGTGTAACTGCATACCTTGGTCCTGCATACAAATACCCAGTCCCTCTCGCAACCTCTCTGAAATCCTTGACCTCGATGGTTTCTGGGCGATTAAGTCTCACCGTTTACTGGTGTAGGTTTTCCACTCTTCTTGTATTACCGAAAGGAGATTTTTTGTAGTCACATTTCGTCTAATGGTTACAGCGGTAGTCTGGGAATGGAGAATTTGGGGGTTTTATTCTCGTTGCAGACTTGGCCAAGTCCCATGTCCTTGCTGGATGGCTCCTGGTAGCCCGTGGGTGAAGGTGCCCCTCTGGCTTTTCCATGGGTGTGGGCATTGCCAGAGCTCTGGAAATACAAGAAGTGTATTTTTGAAGAGGGTCTTTAAAGCCTCTTGTGAGAGTGGATGAGCATTGGAAGCATCTCTATAGAAATCTTGGAGGGCTTTCTGCAAATAGCACAGGGAAGGACTGGATTCAGACAAAAAGCTGCCTTTTGTGAAATGGAAACAAAACCCGCAACAACAGTTCAAGGTTTTCCTTTCTCTTTAAAAGAAGGCCAATGAAAGCTGAACTGGAGGCTCTCTGACCTGGTGTTCTCTCCTTTGTGCTGGTGCTTGTTATGACTGAGCCGACATCCTGGAGGGGCCGCTCCGTGGGGCAGGATTGGGGCTGCAGACCCCATCGCATCCCAGATTTCATGGTGGCTCAAACCCTGTGGCCATGAGGTGGGCTCCGATGGGCTCCGTGCTCCGAGCATCTCTGCTGGGGCCTCAGATACCACCCCCCCGCCAAGTCTTTTAACCAGTGGCTCTATCTATTATTGAGTGGGGAGGGCGACCTACTGAGAAGAGCAGCGCATGAAATATTTAAGTATTAAAATTTAGCTAAGAGCAGCAGTCAGGCTCAGTCATGCATCCTTCGAGGCAAAAATAAGTGGAGCAGGCATCTTCGGAGGAGCGGTCCTGGATGGGCCGGCAGTAGCTTTCCTCTAATCCTGAATCATTTAAAAATCTTCCCTCTCTGAGCTTTTTGGAGGAGAAGGAGACCCAACTTTTTAAGCCTGTTTTCCCTGGGTTTTCTTGTTTCCGTGCTTGCAGGAATAACCTGATGCTTTCTCTGCATCCAGGCCAGCCTGGCAAAGGATGCTGAGCGCTCCGTCTCCGCAGCTGCAGTTCATTTTGTGGGGCTGGCGGGGGAACTTGGTAGCAAAACAGATTAACACGGTGGTCATTGCGCTGCCGGGTGCCTTCCCTGCCCCAGAGGAGCCAAAGCATCCCCAGAGGCTGTGGCCACCTTGTTCGGTGAGAAAGAAGTCACAAGAGTCAAATAAATCTGCTCTGCTTCTCCAGAACATGGACTGAAATGCAAAACTCTTTGAGTAGACTTGTTTGATCTTTAACTCAGATTTGCTGCCTGTGGTTTTACCTCATTTTTCCTGCTGGCCATGGAGCATGGTCCTGCAGGCTCCTGGTGCAGTCCCACGTCTTCTCCTCCATCCTTCTTGGGTTTCACAGTGTTGCAATCCCTCTGCAAGTGCCAGGCCTCACCCAGTAAATAGCCAAATAAATGTTCCCGTGATTGGGGTGGAAACATCCTGTGGCCACTTAGGAAAGAGTGAACTTTATTCCTTGTCAACATTTCTAATGGCACAACCCATCTCTGCACCAGTAGGTAAATACAGCACGCGTGGACCTTGTGTTTATTCCAGTCAGTGAGAAAAGATGTTGTTTCTGTGGCAGGAGAGGAGGTGAAGGATGTTGTTGTGTTGCTTTTCCAGGCTGGGGGAAGAAAAAACCCATCAAATATCCTGACATTTCTGGGCCCAGCCAAACAGCCCTGTGTTCTGGACACCAGACCATTTTCAGGGCAGGTAAATCAGCCACATGATGAGTGTTGCAGAAGACCCGTCTTGTCTCACTGGAGATGTCTCTCCTGGTTGAAAGTCACCAAAATTTCCACCCTTCAAACTTTACAGCATTTTTTTTCTTGCTGTGGGTTTGTTTCAGGCATCCTTGAACTCAACTAGTAATGGATTTAAGAATTTGATGAAGTGTTAATTAGGAAGGGGAGCGTCTCCTTTCCCTTCCCCATTTGTAACTAGCCCAGGCTGCTCCCGCGGTGTCTGGGCTCAGATGGTTTGTTTTCCTATCTCCTGAAGTGTCATATCCAGAAACTAATAAGACAAAAGCTGATTTCCAAGCAGCTACAGAAAGCTGTTCCTGGAGCAGCCATGGATGAGGGACATCTCTGTACAGCAACAAGAGAGACGATCCCTTCCAGTATTTATATGGCAGAAGCAGCAAACCTGCAAGCAAGTTTTCACTGCCGGGTTTTACACAGCTGAATAATGGTGCCTGAACTTTTGTGCCCCATTACGGCCTGAAAATGAGCCCAATTAGCTGATATAAAGCGTTAATAGGTCTTTAACTGCTGAGAGGCACAGAGTATAAGGTCAGCGGGGAACACAGGGCTCCACACCCACTGGTAGGTTCACAGCCAGAGGAGCAGGGCAGAGCTGTTTGCTCTGGTGCCTGCAAGGTTTATAGAGGAAACTGCTTCTCTTATTAGCGTTATATTTTTAGTGCATTTGTTCCTTAACGTTTTTTTTCCTTCTCTGACATCCAAGAAAGGGTTGGCTCCCCCCTCCCATCCCGTATCCAGCCTCGTTACTCTAGCAAAGACAATTCTTGAGCAGTTTCCTCCTCTCTTTTTAGCCCCGCGGAGGTGACATTGCTGATTCCCAAACCCACTGGGGAACCCCGTGGCTCTAACCTGCAGCCTTGGTTGTTTTCTCCTTCCCAGGGTGGAATGAGCTCCTAATCGCCTCCTTCTCCCACCGCTCCATAGCCGTGAAAGACGGGATCCTCTTGGCCACCGGGCTCCACGTGCACCGGAACAGCGCGCACAGCGCTGGCGTCGGGGCCATCTTCGACAGGTGGGCAGAAGGAGGGATGGACGGTGGGGAACGCATCACAGGTGACCTTCTGGACATCCCCATCTTTGTCTTTGCGCCGGTCCGCCTCCATTCCCCGCGTTGCAACCTGCTCAAGGGGTTGGATGGGGATGCGTTGGTACTTGGGCTTGTGGTCGGAGGAGCCCTGTCCATCCCACGGCACGCGTGGAAACGTCGTGGTCCTTCCCGCAAGCGACAACATTAAATTCCTCCTCTTAAACCTGTGCAAAGCAACAGGCTGAAATAGTCAGGGAGAAGGCTGCCCAGTGCAAATCAAAGCCTTTTTCATGGGGTCCAGATGCCTTCTAATGTTACGAGGAGGCCGCTTCTTTATTTCTTTTCATCTTTAATTGGACCAAGACGTGATTTTATTATCACAATGGAAAAGCACAAAGAATAGCCAGCAGGTTCCACATGCGTATCCCGAGGGCTCTTTAATCTCCTGCTTTGGGAAAGCGGTTTCAAGCCAGACTTGCAGAGTGTTTGACCCACAGTGTGGCTCCAGACACCTCTTAAATGGGGGCTCATTTCTCTGCCCGAGACTCATCTTGAGATGAGTTTATTTGAAACCAAATCACCTTTGCTGCTTTGCTTTGTAAGGAAATTGTTCTTCAGACCTGGGTGACATCATTTGTTTCCTGTGAGGTCATAAGTGCAAGATCATGACTTCACTGCAGGATACAACAGGAAAAACTGGGCAATCAGTGGAAAATATTTCAAGACCGACACCTGCAGTAAGAGCAAAGGGAGTAATAAAAATTACCGGCAGAGGAAATTGCTTTGAGATACCTGTTGAGGTGGTTTTTTTTATTATTATTTTTTATTTTTAGGCAGCTTTCTGAGGTGCCAAAGCCTCACAGAGAATCAATGAAACCTGTTTTTATGGTCCCTGTTGTATCGCACAGGAACTATTGATGTTCCTAATGAGCTATTTTTGATACAGGGGGAAAATGAGGGCATATCCTCAGCTGGTACGAGCGAGCGCTATCCCATGGCTTCACTAAGCAGGCGCCGGAGGACCTTTCTCTGGGTCTGACACACGGGTGTTTTGTAATTTCTTTTTAATGCTGACGCCTGTAATTTCTGTGTCCTTTGCAGAGTACTGACAGAACTCGTGTCAAAAATGCGAGACATGCAGATGGACAAGACAGAGCTAGGCTGCCTGCGAGCCATTGTCCTCTTCAACCCCGGTACATGCTGTTACCTTCTCTCCGGTCCTCTCTTGGCTGATGCTCCTTCCTTTTGGCTCATTTTCTTACCTAGAAAGCTCCATTGCAAATAACTGAGGGTACCAAAATCCCTAGGATGGGGCAAGATGGAAGAGAGGCAAGATTGCTTTTGGAGCTGGCTCCTGCTGATGGGCTGAGTTATCTGCTGAGCTTGAGGGGCTTTGGCTTGATCACCATACCCGTTCTGCCTGTTTTCAGTGTTTCCGCTGACCCTGAACTAAGAAAAATCTGGTGCTTGAGAGATTTGTCCCTGAATAGGAGCAAAAATGAATCTAGATATCCTTTAAGACAAAGGTGGGGATTAGAGAAAAGTTAGAGCATGGACGTTATTCTCCTGTTTCCTGATCTCAACATCCAGAGGTTTCATTAACTGTGTTTATGGAGGTGCCCTCTGCAGAGCCTGGAGAGGGTGAAGGGCATGAAACGTGCTCCTAAAATACACAAGAACTTTATTTTTTGTCGGCGGCTTGCTTCGTTTTTCAGCGAACAAAGCTCTTCTGCAGCAGGAGGTGAACTGCCAGCCTGCAGATAGCTCTACAGCTCTGCTGGGGGCTTCTCTGGATTTTCAAGCGGGCCAGGCTGGAGCAAAAGCAGACGGCAGCTGAGGACAGACCTCCCCATCTGCGGCCACCCCTTCCCCTCCCTGCCCTCGCAGGAGCATCGTTTGTGCCCACACACGGCTCTCTCTGTGCCCTTTCCTACCAAACCTGGGCCGGGGCATTGCAGCAGGGTTTATTGCCATTTCTTGGGCTTGTTTTTCTGCTTGACTTCCCCCCGGCTTGACCATCCCTTTTACCCTGCTAAGACCAGGTCCTCACCGTGCCGTGGGGGACCTGCCAGAGCAAGGACTTTTTGTGCTGGAGGGAAAACCCTATAAACCCAGGATCTTAGGGGGACTTAAACCCTTTAAATGAGGGTCTGTGACCACCGGAATGATCCAAAATGGTTGGGGTTAGGGTATGAGATAGGGTAAAACAGATCTGTAGTCACAGGACAAACCTTTCAGGGCTTGAATGCACCCTGAGAGTTGTTAAGTATTGCCCCAAATTCCTGAGTTTCAGACCCTACATCCACACTGTGCCCTGGGCTGGTGATGGTGGGAGGGATGGAGGGGCCTGGGGGGTCCTGACCTACCTGAGAAGCCTGGAGGTTTTTGGCTGATGGTCCTTTCATTGCCTTTCAGACTCGAAAGGTCTCTCCAACCCAGCTGAAGTGGAGGCGTTACGGGAGAAGGTGTACGCGTCGCTAGAGGCATATTGCAAACACAAATACCCCGACCAGCCTGGGAGGTGAGTCGCTGGCTGAGCCCTGTCCTCCCGCAGCCTCGCACCCCTGCAAAATCCCATGCAATGGGTGCTGCAACCCATGCAATGGGTGCTGCATCCTGTGCAATGTGTTCTGCAGCCCATGCAGTGGGTGCTGCAGCCCATGCAGTGGGTGCTGCAGCCCATGCAGTGGGTGCTGCAGCCCATGCAGTGGGTGCTGCATCCCGTGCAATGTGTTCTGCAGCCCATGCAATGGGTGCTGCAGCCCAGGGCACGGTCCAAACGCCATCCTTGGGGTCATTGCACCTGCAGAATGCGGGTGCTGGGTCCCTTTGATTTAAGGCTCGCTGTTCCTATATCTTCTGGGAGCAAACATTTCTCTGCAAAGAAACCCACTCATTTCTACCTGTGAACGTCCTTAGAAAATCCCCATGAAGTGCAGAGAGGTCTTTATTCCCATGCCAGTAAATGCAGCGCAGCCGGGACAAGGTCGGGCAGTAACGACAGTGCCGAGACCTGAGGAGCCCCCAGCTCCTGCAGCCGCAGCCGTGGGATGAGCACATGGGGGAAGGGGTATCATTTCCCTTTTGGCAGCCACGGAGAGCAAACCGCAGCGAAAATAAGACGCACACGGAGTTAATTTTCAGTGGCAGATGAGCATCATTGCTGGGAAGTGAAAGCCTCAATTGATGCTCTTTTCTCCCCTCCCTGCCTCCCCCAATCCAGCTGGGAATGGGAGGGGGAATTAGGAATGCTTTCCTGGACCGCTCTGGAGCTGAGTGGGCGCATTTTCCCAGTTACAGCCTGGAGCTGGCAACTGCCAGTTAAGTTTTACTGACAGTCATCTGAGAAACCCAGCAAAGCACTGGAAACTGCTGCTGGTGTGTATCGCCGCTGAGGCGTGAATATTGGGGAAAACAGCCCAAGCAACTGGAGTTCGCATCTCACCTGCATTCCCAGTCTTGTGTGTGTGGATGGTTAAAAAAATCCAGCAAACCAGATGCTCTTAGAGCAATGAATGCAGTGGGCAGATTGTGCCTTTGGAAGTGATATTGGGCTTTATTTTTCCCCCCCACTTTGGGTACCGATGTGCTAGCAGATAGAAAAAGTCACGTTGTAAAGGGGCTTCTTGGATGTTCATGGTTATTTTGGGAGAGTTATGATGGAGGTACCGTTGGGTGCGTTTGGCTTTGCGGGGAGGAGGGGTAGACTTGTGGACCAAACCAATATGTAGCTGTGCATGACTGAGCAAAAGTCACTGAGCCACCAGTCGCAATCTGTTCCCCAGGGCTCTACCTCAATGACCAGCCGTGTGTAAGGGAGCATTTTCAAGTCTGGTGCCAGCTCTGGAGTTTCGTCTCTCACTGGTTTTGAATGACCTTGAGCTGGGGACCTTCTTGTGTGATCCTCACACCCTTCTTTGGTGACCTTACAGGTTTTTGCACACTTAGGGCTGTCACGAGAGCCATACCTGGGCACTGCTGGTCTTACTGTATCTCTTGTGCAGTGCAGGGCAGTGCTGGAACAAGCCCACGATGGCTAGGGAGGGTTAACTTGTGGGCTGGGAATCCAGAGTTGCACAAGAGCTAAACAAAGCTCTCGGGAGCTCTTTCCATCCTCCTGGTCTCATGGCACAATGTGATCACCATCTGGGGCTGCAAACAAGTTCTTCCTGTGGTTGAGCAAACGCCGGGTCCAGCCCGCGGCGGGCGCCTTCCCCTGCTCCGCGCCTTCCCCACCGCTCCGCATGCCCTTCGGTGTGTGACTTCAGCCTTGTCCCCGGCCACCGAGAGCTTACCAGCACCATGTAAACACCAAAGGGGAACTTCTCTACAGCAGCGAGGCAGAGGGAGGCATTCCTACGAAAAACCCCATTGC
Organism: Patagioenas fasciata; assembly: GCF_037038585.1. Lineage (NCBI taxonomy): Eukaryota > Metazoa > Chordata > Aves > Columbiformes > Columbidae > Patagioenas > Patagioenas fasciata. Next base: position 8,914,111 of record NC_092539.1, read on the forward strand.
CAGTCCCTGCTTCTCTGCGGGGAGGGCTCGGTGTATACGTGACACTGAGCAGCCGCGGGGAAAATCGGGGCTGTTTTCTCCCCTCCCGGTCACAGCCCTGGCATGTCGTGCTGCGGACTGGTTATCTCACAGTTAAACGTATCCGAGGGCTGGAGCCATCATCTGGTTTGGTTTAAAGTGAAACTTCCTGAATGGGATGGTAGGACTGATTTGTTTTTCCTGGCTCTGCTCCCACCGTTCTCGCCAGCTCAGCAAAAAAAAAAAGAAGTGTGCATGCATGTATAATATCTGTATGTTTATGCGTGTCTCTCTATGTGTATTTTCTAGAAAGTCTCCTTCTCCCCAGCCTGGTTCCGGCCTTTGCTTATGTTCCAGCCCTGATTGTGCAGCAGTAAAAACAAATAAAACGCGTTCCTGGTCGTTAAAGGACCTTTTCCCCATTTTGAGAGTAGGGACGCAACATCCTTCAGTGTTGCACCGCCGGGGTGCGGGCAGGGGGGGTGCCCGGGTGGCACTGTGGGGTGCTCTGGAGCATCTTTGCAGGAGCCGGTAGCTTTTTCCCAATTCTGCAGCCTCCTGCCGCCCTTGGAGCCCAACACAGAGCAGCCTTTTCCCAGCAATGCTGACCGGCCCTTGGGCTCATCTCCTTCGCCCCAGCCGGCTCCAGCAGCACTCTTGGCTCTCCCAGTCCCCCGGCTCTCCCCTGCCCTGTTTCGCAGCCCTCCTGCCTGCCAGCATCGCGGTGAGACCTGACAAGCGTCTGCTGGGCAGGGCGGGTTGGGAGAATGGGCTTTTGTTCGACTGGGTCTTGTTGGAGCCCCGCGCTGGGCGGGGAGAGGGGAGCACCCCGTGTCCCGCCTGGTTTGCAGCGCTCCTTCCAGCTTTTGCATCAAAGCCCCTGTCTCCTTCCATCGGCTTCACCCCCGAGGTGCCTCCAGCCGGGCTGTCATTGGGGGTTCTGCGGCACCAGCAGCCCCCAGGGCTCGGCAGCGAGCAGCCAGAGTGATGGCTGATGGAGCTGCCTCGGAGATGCCCGGAGCCTTCAGGAAAGTGGCGTCGCTGAGCAAAGCGCCAGCTGACCCTTCCAGCATCTCTTCCATCCCCTCCCCTTTTCCCTGGCTGAAGATGGAGCTGCTGAAGCTGCTTTCACCACTCCCTGGGACCCCACCAGCATCTTGGGGTGCTCAGTGTACAGTGACATGGATGGACGGAGGCAGTGGTGCACCCCGCTGCAGGGATGGCCTTTCATTTCTTACTGTACTGTTCCAGCTCAGCTATCAGCACATGTTTGTTGTGAATACCCACTGTGGCTGCCTAATCTTCAAGGCTGGGGATATAATGAATGATTTCTCTGCACAGTTCTGGCTGCAGCCCCATGGCTTAGGTAGCAGAAGAGGTTGTGTCTGAGCAGGAGCAGCCACAGCAGCTTTGGGGGTCAGGACAGAAATGGGGCTGCGGTGGGGTGTCTGACCATGTCGTGTCTCCCGTCCCCAGGTTCGCAAAGCTCTTGCTCCGTCTCCCAGCCCTCCGGTCCATTGGCCTGAAATGCCTGGAGCACCTCTTCTTCTTCAAGCTAATAGGCGACACGCCGATCGACACCTTCTTGATGGAAATGCTGGAAGCGCCCCATCAAATGACTTAAAGAACTGCTGCTGGGTCAGTCCCTCGCCCGGCCGGGGTCCCGCGGGGCCCCGTCCTCTGCTTTCCTCCACCACCGTCCCAGCCCGTCCCTCCCTCCTGTCCCCAGCGCTGGAGGCACCGTCTGATCCGGGGTGACCCCCCCGCCGTCCTCGCCTCCTTGTTGCCTTCACCCTTGTCCGTTTGCTGTCACTGCTGCATCTCAAGACCTGCTCGCTGGTTCCCTGCGATAGATGTAGAGAAGTTGGAGCGGAGAGAGCTCGCCGCCCGCCGCCATGGCTCGCGCCCCTGCCCCGCTCCCCACCGTGCCATGTGTTTTGGGGTGAGCCACCGGCCGGGCTTCCCCCGGGGCAGGAATGGGGACAGGGACGGTCCCAGCCCTTGGGGCAGTGGGGTTCGGACAGGCCGAGGGGAGTGCTTGAACTTGTCGGACTGCAGCTGGCTATTTTCAGAGGATGGAGTTTTTGAAAAAGAGAAGAGGAAAAAAAAATATCTATTTTTGGTTTCTAACTATTATTAGTAGTCTCGGTAGTTACTTCGCGGAGGGAGGGGCAGGCTGGAGAGGCAGCCCGTGCCCTGTGGATGAGTCACCCGTGGCTGCGCAGAGCCTTCTCCTTTCAGTTAAAAGCAGAGGATTTGGGATTGAGCTTTATCCCCCCCTCAAATAACGAGGCAACTGGTGGCATGGGTAGCCGGGCTGCCCTTTCTTCCTCTGTGCAGAGGGTCCCATGGGTGGCAGCACCTGAAAAATGCCCTCACTTGCCATCCCAAAGGGCAGCCGGGCATTGCTGCTCTGCCCAAAGCTGCCTCTGTGCCGGGTGTGGAGCTGCCCCCGTGGACACAGCCAGCTGGAGCACTTGCTTTAAGGCTGCCAGGGACTCGGCATCACCCTTCCCCAGCCCACGGGGTCTCGCTGGACCCCTGCCCTCAGCTCTGCGCCCAGCATCCCGGCACGGCCCCGCTCCAGGGCTCAGTCCAGCCCCTCCTGCCAGCCCCAGGCTTCATTTCACCGGCTGTTGCGTTGGAGGAGCAGGAGCTGGCGTGTTGGCAATGGCTCCTTCTTGCTTTTTCAGTCCTGATTTGATTCAGTGAGGTTGGAGGGGTGTTTCCAGCTGATGGGGTGGGCTTGGAAAAATGCTCTGTGCCCGCATTGCAGGAACACAGCATCCCTGGGTACCGCAGGGACTTCCCCTGGGCCAGCAGCTCCTGAGCCCTGACCTCTTGATTCAGCAGCTGCCATGCAAAACACTGCAAGGCAACAATTAGCTTGGCTAGGCTGGTAATTGTGGTTGTTAATTAGTGGTGAAGCGAAAACAGGGCTCCCCTGCATCTCCGCTGTTGGGCAGAGATGCAGGGGCTGAGAGGTGCTGCCTGGGTGGGGGATGCAGCCTGTCCAGGATGCTGAGAGCACCAAAAGCACTTTGGATTTTGCACAGTCTTTTCCTTGAGCCTTGGTGTGACAACAGGGAGATGGACAGGTTTTTGGGGATTGGGGACACGGTACCAGGAAGGTACCCACATCCCACAGGGCAGGATCCCCCAGCCAGGGTGCATTTCTCTTTCACATCCCCGTTTCACTCTCATCAGGTGGCTCCAGAGCCCCACTGAGAAAATGAGTTAGAGAAAGATAAAAAGGCAGAGCAAGCGGTGAGGGATGTTGGGGAGGGTTTTTTTCCCCCCTTGGCAGGACGGACTGTCCCGAACACACCATGGGGTGGGTGCTCAGAGCCAAGAACTGGCCTGGGGCCAAGGGCTTCCCCACCGCTTTGGTGTCTTTTGTGCTTTACAATGGCAAAGTATTAGGTCCCAAAGGTATTTCTCGCTCCCTGTGGGTGGTAGCTGGCTCCTCAAACATCTTTGTGCCTGGCAGGGGATGGAGCAGTGCCCACCAGCTCCCACCTCTGTTTTTGAGGGGACGCAGTTGTCACCCGCCTGTTGTCATCACGCCTGGCAGCTCAAGTCCCCAGATCATTCCCCTGCTGTTAACCAGGCCGTCTCATTGCTAAATAAATCCTCGGGATTTCAGGTCATAACTTTCCCTTAGGCTGGCCTGAAGTGGCAAATCCACGGCGGCAGGGAAAGTGTTTTGGCTGCGTTTCTCCAGCAGCCTGCGTGCCGCCGAAAATATTATTAAACAGCTTCACCCTGCAAGAATTTGCCAAGAAAACTAGGCAAGAGAAACGAAATATGTAAAGGGTGCCAGTAAACACGAGGAGGCTGTTTCTTGCCAGCGTAAGGCTGGCGCAGCCCCCGGGGGGGCTTGCAGGGAGGTTTTAGCTCAGCCCTGAGCCAAACCAGCCCCTGGCCCAGCTCTTGCTGGTGGAAAGGAGCCTGGAGAGAGTGAGGGTGCTTTGTGAAAGAGTGGGTGGACATTGCACTGGAGTAAACCCGCTGTCCTTCTCAGTTGGGTGGAACCACGTTTTTTTCTGATTGATGGCTCAGAAGGGGCTGTTTGGTGCTGGGTGCTGAGCTGTGGTGGCTCCTGTCCCATCGCATCCCATCCCATCCCATCCCATCCCATCCCATCCCATCCCATCCCATCCCATCCATCTCATCCCATTGCATCTCACCCCTTCTTATCCCATCCCATCCCATCCCATCCCATCCCATCCCATCCCATCCCATCCCATCCCATCCCATCCCATTCATCTCATCCCATCCATCCCGTCTCATCCCATCCCAGTTAGCATTCGACCCAATAAAGATAAAATGCCACGAGCAAGGGGGTGTCCACAGCAAACAGTGGAAAGGGGACAGCTCTGCGGGCAGGTGCTCTCAGTCAGGACATGTGTCCCCATGCCTCAGTTTCCCTGCTGGAGAAGTGCTTGGCCTCATTTCCTTCCTTCTGGGGACAGGCTGAGTGTTGGTTGTCCTGGGCTTCCCATTTTCGGGAGGTGTCGAGGGAGCCCCTGCACTGCTGTAACTCAACTCCATTGCTTTCAGTAGAGCTCTGGTGATTGTAACCAGCACCCACACCGGGCATTTTGGGTGGCAGCGGGTCCTGAACACCTGTGACCAACCCCCCCACGCTCCTTCTCTCACCATCCCAGCCCTCCCCAGCAGAAGGAGAAACTTCTGTGCATCCAGTAACATCTGCCACAGCAGCCTTAAAGCAACGTGCGTTTGCATGAGTTTGAGTCTTTCATTTGTATTCTTTTTCACTTTAGACTCTTCTTTTTTTTTGTGGTCCTCATCATAATAATGATAAATATACTACATGCTTGTTTGGAGAGGTGATACATGGGTAAAAGAAAAAAAAAAGGCACATTATTCACTAGAGAGGTAGGACTTTCATTTAACCGGATCTTAGTACTCTTGCAAAAATCTGGTTTGATTAGGGTGATCTATTTTTTAATTTTTTTTTTTTTAATTCCTTTTTGTTGGTGGGACAATCTTTAATTTTCTAAAGATAGCACAAACATCAGCTTTTCAGCCACCCCGCCTGCCACCCTGGCTGCTCCTCGCTGCCTTCTTGCGTGTGCACATTTCAAACCCAGCCCTCACCCCAACCCAGCAGCACCCCGGAGGATGCAGGAGCTCCCCGAGCATCCCTCAGCACCCCGGGGCTGAGCATCACCACCAGCTGGGGCCCCAGGGGCAGAGTGACAGGCAAAGGACCTTCATGTCCCCAGCACCCCGGGGTGGGGTTCGGAGGCCAAACTGATCCCCCATGAGTTCGCCAGCAGCTTCTCTGCACTTTGCACCCGGTGTCCCCCCCGTCCTCGGTGCCCACCCTGGGGACACGAGCGGTGCCACCGCTGGCTGGGGCAGCTCCTGCGCCCAAACAGGGGGTGACGGTGGCTCAAGAGCTGATGCTGTCCCCATCAGTGACAAGCGTGCATGAGCTGGTTTAAGTTGAGACATATGTGTGTGTGTATACATGTATGTACTGTAGATATATACACTGTATAAATATCCTCACTCACATATACATATATTATAACCGTAGCAATTACAGACTTTTTGTGTTTGTTTTTTTTTTGTTTTAAGTTGATTCTTTTTTTCCAATTTTTTTTTTCTTGCCTTTATTATATGTTTTGGTTTTTTTTTGCTTCATGTGAGTACATTGTATCCGAAGCCCTTTCTGAATTGGCAGATGCCAAATCTGGATCTTTATTCCTCGAGACAAAGGAACTGCATCTATTTTAAGATGCCTTCTTGGTTTGTTTTCGTTTTGTTTTTGTTTTCCTTTTGAGCAGCAGGTGGTTTTGAGTAAAAATAGCTTTAGCAATTCCCAGTACTTAGCGATGGATGCCTTGGCTATGGGATGCATAGCTAAAACAATAAAATACATTAAAATTTAGAAATGACAAAAAGAGAGAAGATAAGGAAAAAATATCTAAAGCATCAATAAAGTTAAAATCTATTTTTGTACAAATGTAATTTTATCCCTTACGTATTCTTGGATATTTCCTTTCTGGATTGTTTTGTTTCTTTCGCAGAGATTGTTATAAACTCTCTCTATTTCTCTCTCTCTTTCTCTCTGTAAATGTTCAACCGCAGGGATCTGGAGGAGAGGGAGAAGGTTTTGACCGTATTTTAAAGGCTTTATATGAAATCTCTTTTGAAATCAGTTTTTTTTTTGAATGGACTTTTTATTTTTTCCCCCACTTCCAAAATCCTTTTCGGGGAGGGGGGGAGGGCGGGACGGGCTGATCTGGGGTTGTCTTTTGTCACGTATATCCGGCGTTCCCGCAGGTCTGTTTTACTGTGAAATCACTACCGTATATTATTATTCACTTAAAAAAAAAAAAAAAAGGAAAAAAAAAGAATAAAAAAACACAAGAATTGCTGCTGGAAACGCCCGAATTTTGATGAACAATTGTATTAGAATTGTGGAAAAAAAAAAGGAGAAAAAAAAAGGAGAAAAAAAAGAAAAAGAAAAAAGGAGAAAAAAAAAAAGAGAAAGAAAATATATGAGCATTTTAAAATATAACCCAGTCCAAGTCCTGTTTTGTTCTTCACCGGTGTGTCTTGGGTTACTCCATCAGGTCCTCCCATAGGGACAGTCCCCGTGCTCTACTGGGCTTTTGGGGGGGAGCATCAGATTTGGGGACACGTCCTGAGAGCGCGGGGGCCACCTTCCAATCCCAAACATACTGTGATACTGTGACAGCCCCCCAGGCTGGTGACAGGGACATATCAGTGACCTCGGGGGACAGGGGCTGTTTTCCAGCCGCCACCCCTCCTGCAGTCCCATCGCTGGCTCGGTGCAGCCGTTGGTGCTGGCCTGAGCTTAACCTGGGTTTGTTGCCAGGTACAAACAAGATTGAACTTGCTCTTGGGTTTACAGCCGAGATCAATCCTCCCCCGGCGGCTGTGGAACCAGTCAAATAGAGGAGGAAAATAAGAGTTTCAATCTGGTTAGTGACGATCCGTGTGTTCCTAACCTGGCCGCAATATTTTTTCATTTGGGAAGGCATGGGAGGTGGTGGACGGAGGGCAGGGAAAGGGCTTTGGGGGGATTATCCATGTGCTGGTCCTCAGTGTAGGGGCACTGCCCAATCCCACCCCATCCTGCTTTGGGAGACCCCGGGGATGGGGGTGCACCCGTCGGGCCGCACTGACCCATCTGACGGCTTCTGTCACAGAGGATGATTCTGTGCCTCGTTAACCAACCTCCAGGCAGCAGTTTGTGTTTAGACAGTAAATATTGACCTCTCTCCCCGAGGGGTTTTTCCCCCCCCATCTCCTGGGGTGCAGAGAGCCAGGATGCTCTTTGCACCATAGACTGGATGGGTTACTGTGGCCCACGGGCTGGAAAACCGCTTTAAAAATAGCGTTAGCTTCTACATTTCAAGATGCTAATAACAGAAAGAAAAGAAAAGCCAAGCTGACCACTGATTTATTTTTGTTTTCCTTGTGGGTGATTGCTGCTGTGCTTATTGCTGCTCCCCCGGGAAGGAGGGGGCTTTCCCAGGCCCCCAATCCTGGCTCTGGACCCTGGTCCCCATCCTCTGCTGCTGGGAAGTGGGGACATTTGCACCTTGGCCAACTCGTCGCTGTTTCTCCAGCTTCTGCGGGGATCAAAGTGCCTGTTTTGACTCCCCTGATAACAGAAGATGATTGCAATGCAATTCAACATTTCTCACACGCAAGGGCTTGGGGCTTTTGTTGTGTCTCGGGACTGGGTGTGCGCAGGATTCGCCCTTGCCCTGTGAGCAGCGTGGGGACACGGAGCTCAGGGTGGCACATACAAAGGAGCCCAGAGCTCTCTGCCTTATCAGGAGCCTCCTCATACCAGATTTCCTTAAACCCTGAGCTCTCGGAGGTGAGGGGTCAGGAGGGGACTTCAGCTCCTCCTGCAAAACCCCATCCTGCTCCTGTGGGTGCATGGGGGGAATGCAGGGAGGAAGATGCTGTGTGGGAGGGGGGTACAGAGCATACTCGAGGCGCTTGCTCTTGGAAATCTGTCTTGCTTGGTGGCACCGGGCTGGCCACTTAATTTCTGCACATCCCCAGTGCTGACAGAGATGGAGTGAGGTGTCAGCAGACTGTTTTGAAATCCTTAAGAGAAGGGCTGTGATCCCGGTCCGCTCTGTGCCTCAGTTTTGCAGTGAGAAGGGGCTCTACAAATAAATACAGACAGATGAGCTCTTTCACTGGTCATTTGTCACTTCATAATTGCCAAAGAAAAGCAGGTTCGTTTTCTCCTCCTGACCTCTCTCAAGTAGCCTTTTCACCCCAGCTGGCCCCGGGGCCGGGGTCGGGGTCCCGCTGTGCCCCCACGGGGCAGCCTTCCCCCCATTGTGGGGCTGCAAAGGGCACCTTGGCCTCCTGCTTCACATTTTCCGAGTGACATTTCCACAGGTCTCCCCGTGGCATCACCGAGCCGTGCAGACACCCACCCCCAGGCGTGCCCCAGGATGCCTTCGCCGCCTCACCCATGTGTGGGTGAAAATGTGGCCAGATGGGAGCAGCGGGAGATCGGTGCACAGCCAGCTCAGAGGACGCAGTGCAGGGTCGGTCCCTGGTTCAAACCAAATTTGGGGCTCCGAGCAGTGGGGACGCACCTGAGCTGGTCACCCTCGCTTGCCCCATCTCCATCCGCAGCTCCCCGGGGCAATGTGCCAGCTGTTCTCCAGCTGTTTTCCTGGTGGGGTGCAGAGATGGAGACCCCACGGTGGTTCGGTTTGCAGCAGGCTGAAGCACAGGGGCTGAATTTAGAGAAACCTGTGGGTCAACAGCTCCCAGGAGCGGGGCTGTTCCCCACCCGGGGGGAGCGGTGCCTCGGGAAGCCCCTGGGGTCCGGCCTGGCCCGTCCCCGCAAAGAGCAAAGTGCTGCTGCCACCTCCCGACCGCAGCGAGCCCTGCCCGGGTCCCGATCCCCGCCCTGGGTCCCGATCCCCACACCTGGGGCAGCCCCATACCTGGAACGGAAAAACCCATTGAAAAAAGGTGTTTTGGTTTATCACTCGCTTTTCCCAACGCCCTGGAAGGCTGTGAAGTTGGTGAAGCTCAGCCTCCCTCCCACACTCCATCGTGTCAGCCATGGACCTCAGGCCTTTCAGAGCCCATCTGCTGAGCAGCTTTTTGTCTTCAAAATATACTTTGGTGCCAGTCACCTCCATTTCCTTCTCTCCCCCTTGCCATGACTCTGGAATTTCTTGCACAGATCAACAGTCCACTGCAACAAAACATTCGGTCTTATATATTTTAACTCATATTTCCTTGAAAGAATACAAGCACCTACTTTTTCCTTGCAGTGTGACAAAGGGTTAACAAAATGCTTAAAGTAAAGCATTGCCTAAAATGAGTATCTTTCATTTCCAAAGAGCCTGAGATCCCAAGGCACAGGCGAGAAATACTAGCCACAAAAATTTTGCATCTCTCTCCCTTACAACACTGGCAGTGAAACCTTGTTTGGTTTTATATGCAAGATTTTCCATACCGTGCTCCAACACGACTCAATTCCACTAAGCCCACATCTTGTTTTTCTACTGACAAAGTGAGGTATGATTCTTGGCTCAGTGATTTTCTGCTGTGGAAGACTAAATGAAAAGATGCTTTTAAAGCTCATTCACTCAACACTCCACCGAAAACCCAGGGGGAGGGTCAAATGGAAATTCGCTAAAGTTATCAGACGGGCTTTCTGCTGTATTTCTTATATGGTGGGTATTAGGCCGAAGAAAATTAAATGAAGACACAAGTGTTTGCTAGGATACTGTTAAAGGTAGAACAGCCTGATGAGTAAAACAGCCAAGTCATTTAATTTATTTTCTTATAAAAAGCTGGTGTTTGAGTCATTGTGATTCCTGAGGACACAGCTCTTGGTGTTCATTTTGTCTGAACCTTTTAATTTATAACATAAAAGCATCCTACCTTGTAATAAGTGCAGCCACGTCTCTCGTGTAGGAGCTCTGCAGAGCTGGAGTGATCTGGGGAGGGCAATGAGAGGAGGGACAAGGAATCACTTGGCTCAAGGTTGCCCAGGGAGCCAGGAGCAGAGCGGGGAGGGGGCTCCCACCCACCACCCTCCTGCTTTGCTGCTTGTGACCTTTGCAGCCTGGAGTCCCTTTCCTGGGGGTCCCTGTCCCTTTTTTCCCCCCATGCAGGGCATTGCTTTCAATGGTCCTGGTTGTGGTGGGAAAGAAGCAAGGGCATGGTGTTGTCACCATCATAGGAGGGTGGTGGGGCCCTAAGGACACTGTGCCACCAGGAGGGGCTGGAGAAGCTGGAGGGTTTCATCTCCATGGCAGGGAAGGTGGCAACGTCCTGGTAGAGCCTGAGAGGGGATTATGTCACACACTGCACAGAGGAAACTTTGGCCTTTGCAATGTCCCACCAGCCCAGCATGAGGGAAAAGCAATCGAATCAACTCTGACCACAATGTACCGCAGGATGAGCAGAGAGGGATGGCACTGTCCCCACTGTCCCATGCCCCCCATCAGTCACTAGCCAGGCCTCATCATCCCTACCCCATCCCTACTCCATCCCTGCCCACACGTTTCCGAGCTGTGATGATGCTGATCATGACCAGGTTGGGAGGGCTGCTCCCGTGTGTCCAATGCCATCAACATCTGCCTCGCCTCCCACCTCGCTGCCTGGACGGACGCATCAGGACGTGGGTTCCTGGGTGATGTGAAGATATTACCTAATCCTCTGAAACCGGATCCTCCCGTCAGACTCCGGTTGGATGAGAAAAGCTTGCTCTGGCCTGTCTGTTCCTGCTCCAAAAATGTTTCCCTCCTTATGGCAAAGAACGTGCTGTGCACAATTTCCTGCTATCTGGAGGGTGGAGGTGGGTCCCCAAAGACCCCACAGATTAACCCCTCCCTGGAAAGATCTGGTCTGCATGTGTTGATAAATCTCCTTTTTCCTTTTTAGGGGACCACTGTCTCTGCCACCTTTCTCTGCTGGCAATCCCCACCTTTTCTGCCCCAAGGTCTCTACCTTGTCCTTTGGAAGAGGCTCATTGACAGGAGATTCTGTCAAGCACATCCAAAGTGCTCACCACAAGTTTCAGGCTCTGCATTACAAAGCCAGTAGAGCTTGGTTCGGCCAGTTTTTAGCTCTGACCTTATTGGCACCGTGTTCCCAGGTACAAATCAGCCTGTGCTGGTGACAGCAGAGGGAGTGGGGTGGGTTTCAGGGGATGATTTGTGGTAGCGAGCAAAGGACAAGCCACATGTAACGTTCTCCTGTTGCAGAGCCATTTGCACCATCCACCTACCTGTGGATTCACTGATGTCTAATATGGAATGCTCTCACACAACAGAAATTTGTAGTAGTGTAAATGAGAGGGTGAAATACGGTCAGCTGTCCAGTGTGTCCCTCCTATGTCACTTGGTCCCTGCAGTGAAGAGCTGGGTGGGATTTCATGAGGCTCCCAGATGCCTTGGTAGGGTGCACACAGCCCATTTCAGCATCCCTGCTGGGCGCTGGGGGCTCTCTGAACACCCCAGCCTGCTGACAAGCAGGAGGAAGGCCGGCAGGAGAGACAATTTGTGGGTAGCTATTTGCTGTTGTCACTCCAACCATTTTACCTTAAGAGGCAATAAAGATGAAAGCCAATAATAAGCAGTCAGCTATCATTTCGGGGGGAGAAAGGCTATAATTTACTCTGCCAGGGCTGCAGGGAGTCCATCTGAGGCTGGCGTTATTGACAGCAAGTCTATACGGTTTGCTTCTTACAGTACTTACGTGCGCTCAGAGCAGTTGAGGGTGACATTTTTAAAATCTGAAAGTATACAGCTGGTAGCAAACTTACAGCAGCACAGAAGGGAGGAGAAGAATGGATGCCCAGATCATTTTGAACTTTAAGAAAAGTACGTTTGTAAAAAAGGCATTAAAGGGCTCATAGGAGGGGAGCAGTCCCTGGGCTGCTATTGCTGGGGCTGTTGGGCTTCAACCACAGGTAGACCTTGTCCAGGACAAGACTGTCATATCTCCATGGGGATGTAAATCACGAACAACGCTGTTGAAGTCAGGGAAATCACAGGCAGATCAAACAAAGCAACCAGGTGCTTTTGTGCAGCCCCGGGTTGTAACCAGTAAACCAGGCTGTACCTGTACAGAGAGGAGGATCAAACCCAGGCAGATGTGTGTGAGCAGAGCACACAGCTCATCCTGCTCCCATCTCTCACCTGCCACAGTTCTAGAGCATTTGCCGGATCAGGTCAGCCTGCAGCCAAGGGCAAACCCATCTCCAGTGGAAGCAGATACATCCTCTTCGGTCTGGTCCAGAGGACAGGGCTACCTTACAGGTGTCACTCCAATAAACACACTAGAAATGAGGTTTATAACCTCAAAGGAAGATGATTTGGATTCTCATTTTCTTTTGCTTAAAATAAGCAGTAACCTTGCTGATGATCCAGCACTTTTCCTGGGAGCATGAGGGCTCGATCCCACAAATCTGGGGAACTCAACGATTAAGACTTGTCACAGCCTTTCTCACAAGGATCTTCAAACCCTTCCTTCTCTTCTAGCCATCGTCTTGTGGGGAAGGAGGAGGTGGTTTCAGCAAACACAACGAATGACTAATCTCCCTCCTGCCTCTGCCAAGGAAGAACAACCAGCCACACGAGCATCCCTGCTGCTTGCGAGAGCTCTGGTATGTCAGCAGGGTTATGATTTATGGCAATCAATCCATCATCCTTATTTATAGCAGCAGCTCTGTGAGATTTCACACAGGAAGATTGGTTTGTTCCATGGCCTGACTCCTGCCAAAATAGTCTCTGGGCTCCCCAGCCTTCTCGGGGGGCTTTGCTGTGCCTCTGCCATGCGCACGTGGGGAGGTGCCATTCCAACCCCTTCCTAACCACATTTGCCTCATTGTCCCTCCTTATTGCCTGTATTTTAAAGCACTTTCTCACAGCCAGAGTTTTTCCGGCCAGTAGAAAGAGGTTGAGGACTGCTGAGAGGGGAGGGGACATGGTCACTTCTGCCCTGCAGCGCTGGGCAGAAACAGGGAGCTCTCCTTCCCAGCAACAGTGTGAGCTTCATGTTTCTTTGTTAAAAATGTGGTCTTTACCTCTGTCAAATGTGCATCTCGATTATTCCAAATACTGTCCCACTTACCAACTGTTGTTCTTTGGGCCCTTTTCCATCCTGGTGGTATTTTGTTGGTTTGTCCTGGTGCTCCTGGGTGTCTCGGTGTCCGCTGGTCCATGTGGGCTGGCACTGGCTTCCAGGATCATGGGGCTTCGCAGTCATTGGGAAACTTTCTTTTCCTCTGGAAAGCAACAGGGGCTTCTAATCCACTTTGCAGTAGAAAGCTTGAAAACTATAACCCATATACAGAACTGAAGGGTGAGCAAACATATGGCAAATAAAAGGGATGAGCATATAGGAATGAGCCTGTAACCCCTGGGTCCTGCGACAGCAGAAGGGAGCGGGGGTCTTGCAGTAACCTGGGGATTGCAATTATATTTTCTCTCTGATTAGTTGGGAATGGGCACCCTGGAAACTCTTTGTCCTGTTGTAATACATGGTGACAGTGAGAGAAAGTGTTGCAGCCTCTGTTTAAACCTGAACTTGCTCCCAGTGGTTTGGTCAGCCCGGTTTCTGCGCCGTGATGAATGGAGCCGTGGAACATAGTGTCTGTAACAGCCAAATCACTTACCTTGAAAATGCAAACCTTATGGAAAGCGAATCAATAATTTCTGGAGCCTGGGTTTTGCTGACACTCGGCCCGAGCCCGCAGGAAATAAACCCTTTGTTAATCTTTCTCAAGAGGCACGCAGTCTCCTATAAAAAGCTTCTGAAGTAACTAATTACGGGCTGCACGAGGCTCCAGTCTGTCACCCCCGACAGCTCTGGGGGAGAAGGGGCTGCGGCACTGCTGGCCAGGATGATGGACGAGTGCGCACGAGCTCTTGGCGTCGCCCTGAAAGAGGAAGAATTAATGGGCAAATAAATTACAAATCAATTATTAAACCTAAGCAGCGTGCAGGGCCCTGTTCAGGCTGAGTATCAAATATACATTTCTAATTAACTCAACAACTCTTGCCTAATGTGCTCTGGTTGCTACCTACTGCTAGAAATATGAATTTTTGTCACGCGTTCTAAATAGTCTCTTATTTCTCTCTCCTTGCCTACTGAGACAGTTCAGGCTGCGGGTCTATAGGAACACATTTTATGCACAGACAGCAGCGAGCGACCCCCAGCCTCATGCTGAGACTCAGGACAGCCCTGGGCAAACCGCCTGAGCTGCAACACCATGGGGAATGAATCCGACACGTACCGTGCGCTCAGTGTGGCGTGGGGTCTTGTTTGCCTTCCCTTAGTCCCAAATCCTTGATTAAGAGGGAAGCCACGGTAGTTTTCTCCCCTCCTTGCTTGTTTGGGACTTTCTGTTGGCACCTGGAGCTGTTGCCATGAGAATAACCACTGCCTGGTACCTGCCTGCGGCGTCCAGACACATCCCAGGGCAGAAGTTCTTCCTGGAGCATTAAGAAAACAAAAGGGCTTGGCAGATGGATGGGTGTACTTACACACATACCTCTGCTACCCTTGGATGAATCATGTCCCCGAGTTATCAGCACGCTTCCAAACTCAACACCACCGCTCCTGGGTGACGGGCACCTCATGGAATTGGCTGCCACTGGGGTGCACACGGAGGGTGATTTTACAGGGTTCGGGATGGAACAAATGCCAGAGACACTATAGTGCCAGACCCCTTGAAAGAGCTAAACTTTGACATATTTGTGCTCTGTATCATGGCAATATTTCTGCTGCTCACTAATCAATTATAATTCTTAGACAAGCTCCCATATGGTGCCTTTATAAATCACTCTCTCCAGTTATCAAGCCTGTCTTATTTGCCTGACATGAGCTATAAGGAGGGTGGTTTTTAGGCTAATGTTGACTCAAGCTCACAGAATGCAATTTATTTATAGAGTTTTACAAAACTGTTTTAAAAGTCAAAATCCGGGTTCTAAGAAGCTGAGCAAAAAGGCTGAATATTCATCCTGCAGTCTCAGCCTGAGCACCATGACAATAAACCCTGGTTCAGTGAACTGACCTGTAAATACACATCCCCGTCACAGCACAGAGAGGTCTATGGGGCTCAGGAGCAGATCCTGACTTCAGCAGTGGTAGTTGCTACATCTGCCCCATGGGAGCAGATCTCAATCTCAGCACTTGGCCCGCAGGGTAGAGAGACCCTGGGGACAGGCAAGGGCACTTGGGCAGTGACCTGAAGGCTGAACCTGGCACAGGAGCTGAGCAGAGAGCCAGGACAGAGGGTCCAAGCAGAAAACAGAGCGAAGAGAGGGGCCCTTTGCCTCCCCATTGGAGTAGAATACAGCACAAGGAGCGCTGGGTTGCTCTGATTCTGAACACAAAGGAGAATACCCGGGGTATGGCAAAGCCGTGTGTGCTTGTCACGGGCAAGACAGAGCAAAGGACAGCCCAGAGTGGATCTGGATGGATGCTGGGGTTTAGCTACCAGCGAGACCTGAGCTTTTCCCAGGCCTGGCTCCCTCACACCGACTCTCTTGCTCCCCCCAGTGCTGCTCTCACCCGGGCGGCCGAGCTCCCTGAGCGTCCCACGCCTTTACATCCACGAATCTTAACCGGTCTTACCAGCCCAGGATGTTTCCTCCAGCCATGAAGAAATTCCTTTCTTTCCAGCCCCCGTACTTCTCTCCAAAAACACTTCTTCAGTTCAGGAAGCCTTCTTTCTAGCCTCATCTTCTTTCCAGAAAAATAAGTCCCTGTGTTTCCTGATCTAAATAGTCTGTGTGCAGGAGCACAATGTGTGATCAGTTCCCTAATCAGCACAGCTGTCTCCTGTCTCTTTACTAGTTGGAGGATTCAGGATATGGTGCTTTCATTTATCAAAATTTACAACCAGCCTACATTGGTTGCAGCTGGTGAGTAGCAGACTTCTGGTTGAGAGCTCAAAAGTTCTGTTTTGCCATTCACCTCCCTATCCACTTATCTCTTACCTGTAAGATTTCACATTTTAAGCTGTGAGGTTTTTTACCTGCAACAGATCTGAACTACATTAATGCCCTTGACGCTGCTGAGAGGCCCAATGCTCTGGTGATTGGTGCTGTACAGTTTAGACCCTCTCCCAGAGAGCTTTGGGGGACCTATTCCCACCCTGATACTGCCGAATAAACAGCATTTTTCTTTTTCCCATGGGAAAAATTCAACCTGAAAGGAAAATCCATCGCATCAGCTTGGTGTCAAAAGGAAAGGGAACCTCCCTGGGCCTGTTGTGTTTATGTGATTTGCATGATCTGAAGAGGATAAGAGTCTGGAAGGCTGTGTTAGAACCAGAATAAGAAGCCAGTGCTATGGATGGGTTTCTTGGGAAGTCTCGGGAAGCTGCCACTGACCAGCTTTGCTTCTTAGTGTGAACAAGTTAGAGCTTGCACATATGTGAACAAGTTAGAGCTTGTAACCTTTGCAAAGCAGTTTTGGGACCGACCAGAGGAAACCCCTGGCTTGCTGACACTATTGCAGGTTTACACAAGAAGCAAATCTTTTTGCACGTGGGGCTGCAGGTTCCCACTGGGTTGATCAAGGTCAGAGATGACAAAATAGCTCCCGCACTCTGCTCCCCCATTGCACGGCGTGAACCAGCTGTCAGGAACCTTCAGGTTGCTGGGGATTCCCGGAGGGGGGTCTCAGCGTGTCCCCTCGGGTGACCTCCGCGGTTTGGGCTCCGTCCGGGGCCGTCCCGCGGGTGGGCTCCGGCAGTGCCCTGTCGTACCCACCAGGTGGCGCCCTACACCGCGCATCCACCGCCGCTGCGCCTTCCCATTGGCTGCGCCGGCGCGTCGCCATGGCAACGCGCTGGCAACTGGTCCTGCCCCCCCCATCATATCCTCTCGTCCCCCCCCATCGCTTGGGTCTCCCACAAACTCTTTCCCCTTCTCTGCTCTCCCCGATCTCTGCTCCAGGGGATCAGCAGCGCTGGGGGCGCACCCACGCGTGGGGGACAGAGCCGGGGGGAGATGGGGCGAAACTGTTGCCAAAACCAAGCGGCACTGGAATAGAGGGAGGATTGTGCAAGGCTGAATGCTTCGCTAGTGCTTCCTCTGTGACTCTACTGCTTCCAGACCTGAATATCAGACATGTTCGCCCTTTCTTTCTCTCTCTGCCCCTGTTTCTTTCCTTTTTCACTGCTTGAATTCCCCAGCTGCTGTGCTGGTGGATGTTGCACGGTGCGTGGACCGAAATGCCCTTTTCAAGGCTCAGTCCCTACACGCTGAATTCTCTGATGCAGAACACAGTGGCCCTGTTGAACATGGACAGTGATGCAGACAGGTCCGCTTGATGTGGAGCTGTGCAGTGTCCCGTGATTGTAACGTCTGGTTGGCCTGGGCTGAGAAGCAGAAGTGCAGACTATCTAGAAACTCAAGACAATCTTTTAGAGGCCAAATTTCCATTTCTTACTCTGGCTCCTCCAGTCAGGTCTCATTCTTGCCCTGGGTGGAGCTCAATTTCTGTTCCACTGGGAATGGCAAACTGTGCTGAGGGTAGAAAAGGCTCTTCAAACAGTCTGTGGGATGAAGCAGAAGCCCTCCCAGTCCTTGGCTCTGTACAAATGAAATGTGTTCCCATGTAGATTACATTTAACCCTTTTTGTTCCTGCCCTGGGGAGGTACAAAACAACCATCTTGCACAACCAAACCCTTCAGCCTACTAAGTGTTCTGAGCAGGAAGATGAGTTGTGTTGCACTCACTGTTGTTTCTAAAACAACTTAGGAATAGACCCAGGGGCTGCAGCTATGGTTCCTTCCTGCTTTCCAGCAAGGGCAAAACATCTGGAATGGGTTTGGTTGAGGTGCACTCCCAACAGGAGGCTAGAAACCACCCCCTCACTATTAAGAGCCTGATGCTGTGAAGACACTGGATATGTCTTAATTTTGAGGTCTTTAAGTTGATTCAGAGATGTGTTTGACCCAGACTCTCAACAATTCTTGTCTGGCTGCATCCCTTCCCATCCCCTCACACTACTAGTTCGGAGAGCTCTCTAGTCCCTAAGAACTGCTTGATTCATTTCTGGTCAATTATACCTGCCTCATTCCCTAATAACCGCACCTGGCCCACTGGTCAGGTATTGTCATGGTGATGGTCTCCTGGGGCTGCAGCACCCTGGGGAATGATGCTGAGGCTGCTGCTGCACCCTTGGCTCTGTCAGCTCCAAGGGAAGGGTATTCCTGCAGTATGGGTCCACCCTTGCTTTCTTACAGCTGCAACAAAGCTCCAGGAAAGCACTGCAGATGAGATTTCTCTGCTGCTTGGGGAGGGAAGATTGGTCTGGCTACCGCGGGCAGTGCTCCCTGCCCTTCCCTCCTCGGCTCTGAGCTCCCCCCTCGCCACCTCCTCCTGTGGGCACAGTGGCTTCTCCCATCACAGGGCAAGGAGAGACACGAGGTGGGCTCAGCACAGCCTGCCCCATGGATGGGGCTTCTCCCTGATCCAGCTGGGACCACAGCTTTACTGGTCATAGCACAGCCAGAGTTGTGCAGGAAAAATGAGACATTTTCAGCAGGGTGTGACTCCTTCTTCCCTTTCCCCAAGGAAAGGCATCTTGGCGGAGAGAAGGCCGAGTTTCAGGCACCTCCTTTGGAGTTTGCATTACCCTCCTTCAAGCCAGCTCAGTAAATTATAGCCCTAATTGAAACCATGCCTAGGCTGTGCTTGCCTAAATCGCAGTGTGAGCATTTCTGCTTGTAGTGAGGCTGTTTGTACAGACAGTGGTGCTCCTCTGGTGTCAGCGCGCAGGGCTCTGCCTCTACCAGACCATTTAGCTCTCCAGGCACAGTCATGAAGTTTTTATGTGAGGGTCAGTGGGGTTTGGATGCCTGCAATGCTTGAAGGTCTTTAAAAACTGGCGAAAGTGCTTCATGTGAGGGCCTCTAGGTGCAAACTCACCCCCTAAGCCCAAGGTGTGTGGGAGGGTGGGGGTAGCACCACAAAACCATTGGCAACCCATAGAAATGGTGTTTTATCCAAGTCCTGAAAGTGCTCAGAGCTCAGCAAGGGGCTGGCGAAGGTTCTGTTGGGTGTCACTGCTTTGAGATGGGGCAACAGGCAGGCAAGGAGGCTGGTCTGAGCTGTAGGGCTGTCAGAAATCCTACATGGCTCTAGGATTCCCCAAATCTGGAGGCTGATGATGCCCAGAGCATATGATGGTGCTCAGCACCACTTACGCAGCTCAGGATCTTTACAGGGTTCCCAACCTGGACTGTGGGGTGATGGAGAGGCTGGGACAGCTCCCCAGGGGACTGGGATGGGGTGGGGTGGGATGGGATGGGATGGGGTGGGATGGCATGGGGTGGGATGGAGTGGGATGGGATGGGATGGGATGGGATGGGATGGGATGGGATGGGATGGAATGGGATGGGGTGGGATGTAGTGGGATGGAGTGGGATGGGATGGGGTGGGATGTAGTGGGATGGAGTGGGATGGGATGGGGTGGGATGGGATAGGGTGGGGTGGGATGAGATGGGACAGGGTAGGATGGGATGGGGTGGAATGAGATGGGGTGGGATGGGTTGGGATAGGATGGGGTGGAAGAGCGTGGCCCAGCATCACACCCACAGGCAGCCAGGTCGCTGTGCCCCAGCAGCTGGGGAGCTGCCGGGATGCTCAGGATGAATCTCCCCTCCTTTGGCCAGGGAGCTCTCGCTGCCACGTGGCCTTTTCCACTACAGCACCCTCCTCTCGGCCTTGCTTTGCTTCTTGCTCTTTTTCTTTTTTCCTCAGGAAACATCTGGAAGCTGAGTGAGAAACATTAAAAGGGGGCGGGGGGAGGAAGGAGAAAAGAAAAAGAAAAAAGCAAGGGGGAAGGGATCTTGGGAACACCATATGATTTCACTTTCCTAAGACATATGCAATTATGCCTTTGAGGCTTTACCAGTCACTGTAGATTCAAACCATGTTGGATGATGTAAGTGGGAAAATATGAAGGGCCTACTGGCCGCTTAAAAAAAAAAAAGATCAGTTTCTGGCATTTTATTTAACGTTCTGCATCAGAAGAGGGGAGCCATCCAGATGGGCATTT
Source organism: Patagioenas fasciata (assembly GCF_037038585.1). Taxonomy (NCBI): domain Eukaryota; kingdom Metazoa; phylum Chordata; class Aves; order Columbiformes; family Columbidae; genus Patagioenas; species Patagioenas fasciata. The sequence continues at coordinate 8,934,218 of NC_092539.1, forward strand.
TCTTTATTGCTTTCCTAGCCTCGGTCGTGCCTTGCTGGTCCACTGGGAGAGGGGAAATGCCTCCTGTATCTGTCCAAACCAACCCCCCCTGTCCTGCAAATCTGCTTCTGCCACGAGCCCTGAAATCCCCACAGACAGAGCTGAGCTGGATTGCTCCCAACTGAGATGTGTCCTGGGCTCTCCTTGCTTGTCCTGAAAAGGGACTATTTACATTTTGGAAGCCAAGTTGGTGAATGGGGTAAGGAGGAGCTGTTGGTCCCAGTTTACCTTGCTTTCAGTCAATTTCCAGCTATATTTGCCTATTTGATGCTGGGTCAGTTTTGGGAGGTTTGGATGTGGTGTCTCTGTGCAGAGTCTGGAGCTCAGCACTGGGAAAGAAAACACCTGAAAGGAGAAAGAAGTTGCTGTCAGATTTAATGGACTTTCCTTTGGAAGAAGCTGCAGGAGAGCCGGGCTTTCAGCTGACAGGGGTTAAACTGTCATAAAATACTCTCAGGAATAATGAAAAATTCCACCCCCACTCAGCTCCCATGGGAAGAAATCAGGGGTGCAAATGGGGAGGGGAAAACCCCCTGACAAAAGAAGCTGCCCAGAGTTCCCAGTGCTGATAGCGGGGGGGGCTGGCAACCGGGAGGAGGCATCAGAAAAATGTGCAAGTCACTCTTTGGCTGCAAATGAAGAAGCAATTCGGGTTTCTCATGTTTTCCTTTCTTTTTTTTTTAATGAACAGCTCCAGATCTCCGCTTGTCTGATTAAGCAGTTGACGTGAGGATATGTCAGCGACTCACTTTCATTAACAAAAGCTTGAGTGATTTGGGGTTTCCTGAAGCAGCGACTTTGGATAAACCCAGCACTGGGCATCACTCACAGGGCAGGACCGGGGCTGTCACCTCGTCACCCTCCGGGTTGGTGCTGGGGTCCCTTCTGCCCATGTGGCAGGGAAGGGCATGACTCGGGTGGACATCTCTGCATTTGACACTGAGGAAAAAACAGGCGCTGCTGGATCTTCCATGTAAAAGCCTCTTTTTAAAGGAAGGGGAGGTGTGTTTGTTCATCAGACACGAGGGCAGAGGAAATTCTTCAGGAGTTCTGGCTGAAAAAGAAAGATTATTTCCTAATCTTTTGGCTGCTGAAGCTCAGAAAACGTTGGTTCTCAGATGGAATTTCTCTGCTCACTGTTGCTGAAGACACAGACCCTGTTTATTTCAGTACAAACCCAGGATTGTTTGAAGGCAAATATCCAATGCAAAAGCTTGAGTTTCATCATTTGTCAGGAAAAGTGAAAAGAAAAAAACTTAAAACCAAGTGCAGGGGAAGCCCTACCTGGGTGCAACATGGACCTGACCAAAGTCCTTGGTGACACAAGGGACCAAGTGTAGCGTGGTGGGCACAGAGATGGTCCCCAGCATCCCCGTGTCCCGGTCAGACCTGGCCTGGGGATGCTGGGCTGCGTGGCCAGGGTTTTTGGAGTGATGGGGGATGCCCTACAACCTTTTTACCACAGATCTCCCCTCCTGTGGTGCCTTCTGTAATTCCCTTCTCCTTCCCATCACTGAAGGAATGGCAAAATCCATCCAACTTGAGTAAAACCTCCCCACAGTCCTGCCTTGGCTCAACCCTGCCTGCCTGTCCTGCCCAGGACCCCCCATAGTGTCTGGGGGCTCCTTGCTTGTCCAGAGCTCCCCGCTCCGTGCCTCCCCTTGGCTGGAGGCAGACACAGCCCATCAGCTCACGTACAGGAAGGGTTTGCTGTGAATTAGCCCTCCTGGGGCTTTCCTGGCATCTCTCCATCAGCTTGTAAGGTTTTTTTTGCTTCACAGTTTAAAACAACAGAGAGATCCTGGCAGAGCTTTGGCTCTATGGATGGAATTGGTGATAAACCCAGGGGTTGGGGGGAGCCCCAGGGGTGACAGCCCTCCTCCCAAGCTCCAGAGCCCAGCTCTCCCCGGCTCTGTGTCGTGGCACAGAAAAGCTGGGTTGGAACCGCTTTCCTGAGCTCTGAATCGTGCCATGACTGCAGGCGACTGCCAGGCCGGCGTTAAAATCTCACTCAAGCCAATGCAAGTCTTCCTCTCACTCCAGCAGCTTTGGTGAGGATTGTCCCGAGGAAATGAGATTTTTTGCTGCTTTTGTGGGTTATCAAAGCCAAAAGCCAATTTCCACGCACACTGGAAACAGCAAAACACAAGTGTTCCTGGAAAGCAAATACATCAGCACTGCAAATATGGACACTAACAGTTGCAGTTGGATTCAAGCAAAGGCACATACAAAAGTCTCTTGGAGGGGGGGATGTGAGGGGCGTCCTGGGGATGATGAACCAAACTCTGTGCCTTCTCCAGGGGCGATAACGTCTACAGAGATGTGGGATGAGCACAGCGGCTGGGACGGCTCAAGGTTAAACCTGCGGAGAATCATTCTGCAGAACACTCCGCAGAAGGAGAAGAAGTCAGGTCTGCAGGGCCGGGATGTGACCTCTCCTTGCAACACAATATGGCTCTTGTCTCTGCTTTGTGCTTTCAAAGCAGCCGTGCTCAGTGAACGCCCCATTTATACCTGCGATCCCTGCAGCCAATTTACACCTCGGCTGTCCTGTGTATGCATGTTTTCACCAGCCTGACCTTTTCAAGCTGTTAACGCTGTCCATGGGATGATATCTTGAACCCTTTACAAGATTTTTTGGCAGTGGCAATAAATAGCATCTCCTGACCTGTTTGCAGACAGGCAGGTTAGGCCTTTCAATAATACACCATGAACACCTTGCACATGATGCTCTCAGCACCCTGAAAGGCTTTTTGCAAATCCTTTGGGGGAAGTAAGAGTGCAAATGAGAACTGAAGTGCAGGGGGTTCTCCTGTCCAGATGTCCATTGTGTCACACAGACAGCCTTGAAAAGGTATTTAGGGACCTGAGTCACACCAGTTTCCATCAGCCGGGTATTGGGCGGGAGATACTGACCCACCTAAACCCTCTCCCAACATCCACCTTTGCTTTTGTAATTTCTATATGAAGAAAATTTTATTCCTTTACCACTATTCTTTACACAGGTGATTACCCTGCGCTACTTCAACTCATGTTACAGCTCTGGCCTCACTGTTTGAAGCCAAGACTAATCCTAAATCGTGAATGGGTATAAGGCAGGTAGGGTGAAAGGGAGGGCACAGCACAACATGCCTGGCTAAACTCCCTGAGTATGAGGAGGAGACGTGGCAGGGCTGATATTGCGTCTTCTTCCTCCTCCTCCTCCTCCTCCTTCTCCTCCTCCTCCATCCACTCCCACCAGCATCTCCTCCCCAGATGGTCCCTCAGGGCTGCAGTCCCAGCAGAGCACCCCTGGGTGCCTTGTAGCTCAGGGCATTTGGTTCTAGAAGTGCTTTAAAACACTGAATTCCCCCTTTCTTTAAACCAATTAAAATGTTCATTCAGGGACTTCAGGACTCAGATTACCGCAATTAATTCATTTCCATGTCCCCAGGCACATCTTGCTCACTTGCTCAGGCAAAATCAGGAGAAGTATTTCAGTTTCTATCTAAGCCCATGACTTCTGCTGTCCCTTTGGTGGCTGGGAACTGAGCCTAGACATGAAATAATGAACTAAAATCCTTCGATGCATTGACCAAAGAAAACAAGCTGTCAAACAGAAATATTCCCTCGCTCCTTTTTGAGGCAGACCAAATCTCCTTCCCATCTGTAGGTATCGTTGTGTCGGGAAGGCAGCATAAGTAACTCAGCATGAAATTGTCAGCGACAGCATGTGATACTGTTTGTAGAGCATAAATCAGTCTAGGAAATGAAAAGCGCTATCTTCTCTTTTTCCAGGTTTGCTCAGCATTTTATACCTCTGCGGGGATGTTAGGAAGGAGATTTTTTTTGGCAGATTAAACCGAAGTCCAACATTTGTCGTTAGGGCCTTAATTATGTTCAGTCTTCTTTGTGCTGTTTGCATTAGGCTATAATATCTCCCTCTCCTGAGCTCCAGCGAACCCCAGCAGAGTCAGTGACTCCATTTAAGCATGAAAATGCCGGTGGAGAGGCTGAAGCTCCTCAGGTTTGCCGGCTTTCAGCTCTTCGCTCAGCCTGGAGAATAAAAAGAAGCCAAGACAATTTCATTGCCTCTTTCACAGAAGTTTCCCACCGCGGCTGTGCTGAAACTCCTGCTTCCACAGTGCGAGTAAATGTGACCGAGGACAATACAGCAAATTGGGCAGACATTTCTGCGGGTTGAAAACCAAAGACTGGTTTGGAAAGGGGGGCTTTGTGCAGAGCATCCCTGCAAATGCAGGAGGTTGCTGGACTCTGCATCTGAAGTCCAAGCTCAGTCGCATCCCTGCTCCAGACCTTACAACCCAACACGGTTGATATTCTCCCTAGAAACTTTGCAATTACCCTTTAATTCCATTTCAAGATGACCCAAACCACCAAGCCCTGTACTGAACACTCCTCTAAGCTCAATGAGAAGAGGCTGTCTCCATCCTCCATCTGGGATAGCACAGGAGAGGAGATGTCTGAAGATATCCAATATTTGCCAGCAAATATGTGGTTCCAGGTCTCATTGGAATAAATCAGGTAAAATCTTACCACCAAATAGCATCTGGGTATGGTGGTAGCGGTACTGTCAGGCTGGCATGCATGTTGTCCTCTGCACCTGGTTCTCTAAAGACTCATTCTGTCTCGTTGAACTTTGCCATTGCCAGTTACAGGGTTCAGATCCTTACCCAACTCTATCCGCAGCCTTTCTGCCTCTTCACTTTCCAAAATGCAAACCAGAGCTGACCACCAAGTTGCTCAGAGCTTGCACAGCACCCATACTTTAGTGGCTGTTCAGACAGCACAGCCGAGGCTGTGAATTCTCCAGCAAAACAACAATTAGTACAATTTTTCCTAGGCAGTTGCTCCCATCTGCTCTGCGGGTTATTTGTATTTGCTCAGTGTGGATAGCAGAGATTTTGCTGAACTCACATGGTTTCTTGCAGTTGAGTTTGACAGAGCGAGATGGGCCATTTAATTTAAGCCAGTTCCTTTTTCTTTTTGCAAAGAGCCTATCTACGAGTTTTGGGTTTGACTGCATGATAATGCTGCACAGACAAAAACTTCTGAGGAGACACAAGCGTTAGAAATGTCTTGACTGCTTGGCTGCTGAGGTGTAGAAATCAAATGAGCTTCTCACACGGCTTTGCATTCAGCACAATCACCGCATTTTTTGCTAAACGGTGCAGGTTTCACTCAGCTGCACAGGGTACAAACTCCTCCTTTCTTCCGCGCTTTCTCCTGCTTAGATTGCAAATTCAGCTGTGGCTTGTGGAGACTGTGATGGTGCATGGTGACTGTGGATCCCGAGCTGTAACCGGAGCTGCCGGGAGGAAATGCCATTTCTGGGATGGTTTGGGTTTGCAGGGAAGAGGGTGGTGTCTGGGGGAGCCCTTGTCTCAGCCTTGCAATGCCGTTTGGGGTTTAGCTGTGCATTGCAAAGGCTAAAGGAGCATTCGCTGGAAAGAGATGACACAGCCAAAGGCTGGACTAATTAATGGGCGTAATTAGGGCCGGTTCAACAGTCTGGAAATGGGACCTGTTCTTTGCAAACAGTGGGCGAAGAAGTCTTTGCTCCATAGGAATAGTAGTTTGTATGCTCCCTACAGAGCATCATTTTTACAGGGGACCAAAGGCGTGGGAAAGTCACATAGAAATGTTCCCCAAATTCAAGCTTTTCTGGCCAGCGAAGAATTATTACAGGGTGTTGCTACAGCAGCCTTGCAAGGCTGGACGCTGCTGCACGCTGCTTCTCTATCATCTGGAACGCATTTGGGATAGCGTGTGGCTCGGCCGTGCAGCTTGAGCCCAGCCGGGCTCTGGGTTAATCGCACAGAAAGGCTGCGCCACGTCACCGAGATGGGCTCGATGCGATGGGTGGGAAGAGCCAAGCAAAGTATTACATCCAACCTGCTGGCCCCGGGATAAACTTTTGTGAGGGGAATGGAAAGTTGAAGAATATATTGCAGATAACAGGCAAATAAGCTCATGGTTTTTATATGGTATTGATGCTTTTTGGGCTGGTTACACCAGTGGCAACGGGGAGCCCACGGGCATCGTATGGACAAAACTTCATCCTAGGATGGCGGGCAGGGGCAAAGCATCACGTCCAAAAAAATCTGTGCCAGCCTCACTCATTAACCTCTGAAACCATCAAGTTGGACTCGATGATCCTTGAGGGTCCCTTCCAGCTCAGGACATTCTGTGATTCATCCTCTGTGTGTGCCCTGGGGCACCAGAGTGGGATTCTCCAAGGGGGCTGAGCTGACTGAGCAGGGGAATGAATGGGGCTTCTGTTTGGTGCAGAGGGGTTGGATTCCAGCTTGGGGAGGGAGTGTGCGCTGGAGCTGCAGGAGAGGCCCTGGTTTACAAAACAAATAAACCACTATGGCTTCTAAGCACGAGTAATCTGTTATTCTAAAGGGTCCAGGGATAATTTACCATCTGATGTCAAACTTCACTACATTTTGAAAGGGAAGTTAACAAATGGGAGCAGAGACAGAGAGGGAGAAAGGCTGTTTTCCCAAAGCTGCTTTGTTTTTTGACTCCCTTAAGCCAGGCTGTTTATGCTCAGTACGTTACCCTGTCTCTGGGGATAGGGGTGAAGGTGGCCACAGCTTGTCCCTGAGACCAGGCAGGAGGGCTGGGGGTGCCACAGGAACCCCGATGTGAGGACACGGGGGTGCATCCCAGGGAACCCACCTGCATCTGCTTTGGGATCAAACCCTGACATCCTCAAAGGGCACAATAACTCATTATTTCCTTCAGCAGGTCCATCTGGCTCCTGACAAAATCTGTGGCCACCCCTTCCCTGTTTACATGACATCATTCCAGCTCAGTCTGTGGTGATTAGAGTGGGCCTTTTTGTTTGGACTAATTTAATCTTTCCATTTTCGAAATTGCTGATTTTTATAAACAGTTTTAAGCCAGAGGCTGAGCTGGATGCTGTTTCCTTGGAGTATGGCACTTACCCAGCAGTGCTATGTGAAAATCCTATCCGGACAGTTCTGTAATCATAGGCAATTTGTGTCTGGGATTCCTGGGAACAAAGTACAGGGAAAAAGGCAATTATCTGCTGCACACAGTGACAAGTTCATAGCCATCAGAGTGACTTAGGAGCTGGATTTTTTCCCCTGGCAGCTGGGGAGAACATACTGTGGCTGTGCCAGGGGTTTTCCTGCTCTGTGCGTGGTGGAAACATCAGGTCAACCATTCACCAGGATCAGCAACAAGCTCTGGTTTCCTAACCTATGATGCCCAGACCCACTAAGCTTCATGGATCGGCTTTGATTTTGCCATTTCCTGGCTCATCCCATCAGCACTTTGCATTAGTGTGATATGTCCATATGCGTTCGGTGACACCAGAACCACCTGGGACAGGTGACATCTTTGAGTGTCACAGGGGATGTCTCTCTGAGATGTCCCTGCCACACACACATTGCATCGCGGTCCTCGTGTCACTGCTGGAATTAGGGATCGCAGACAGCAGATGGCAATGGAGAGCTGTGAGGCTTGGGGGGGTAACCAGCAATGAGGGTCAAGCTCTCATTGCTGAAACAGATGAGCCTGCTATTACTATCCAGGGATCCAGCAGGCACACGAGAGGTTGATTAGGGACATGCCAGGACTTTTTGAGGGCAGAAACAAGATGTAAGTCCATCCTCGAGGACGACACTCACAGTTACCAGGCTTTCGTCTGCCTATAATGTAGTTTAGAGCCCCTCGGTGTCTCCGAGGGCTGTTGGGAGCTGTGGGTTGGGGCGCTGGGAAAATCAGGGAGCGAGGTGGGGAGGTGAAATGCAGAGGTCTGCGCTTTGGGTCAGTGTTTGGCGGTAAATAAGCAAGGCTGTTGATGAGATGTGCTTTCCTGCAGCTCTTTGATTTCTGAAGCAAAACATTGTTAAAACAAAGGAGATGGGAGCTGTGGGATGCTGGTTCTCGGCTGCGAGTTCCTTGCGAAGCTTTGTCTGGAGCGGGGCTGGTCGGCTCTGAGTCTCTTATCCACTCTTGGGATTTTGGCTTTAAAGAGAAGCCAATGGCTGGGACACAGCTTTCTCCAGGCCAGTTTTGCAGATTGGAGATGTTTCACATCGGCCGTGGCTGAACTCCTGAACTCCTACACACTTCCCAGAGCTGCAGCCCTGGCTCCAGGGAAAGCCGTGTCCCCTGGGGCCCCTGGGACATTGGGGACGTGGTTCCTCAAGGGCGGCTTTTTCATCCACGGAGCCTCCATCATTCTTGGCACTTGCAGGAGCTCAGACCATGCCATTTGGGATACCAAGAGCCAGAGGAATTTACTTGCAAATAATCAATAAAAATGGCAAAAGCGTGTGTCCAGGCTGTGCATGCAAAGAGCAGCTGATTTATGGGGAGTGTGATCTGTCCGGGGAGAAATATTAATTAGTGAGAGATCCCTTTAGGGGGCTCGCTCTGAAGAGGGAAATCAGCCAGCACTGCAGCCACTTTTTGAGTATTGCTTGGAAAGGGGGCTGTGATCTGGGGCTCTTCACCCCCAGATCTGGAGACGTGCAGGTGCTTGGGTCCCGAGCGAGGACTCGGTCTGTTCTGGGGTGCCGGTGTGGGCTGTCGGGGAGCCGCGGTGGCCGGGGCTGTGCCTCAGCAGAAGGGAATGTTCTTCTTGAGAAATTTTCAAGGCAGCCCGAAACGCTCGCTCCAGATCTCATGAGTCACCTACCACCGCACATGTGGGCTCCGACGCAGCCAACATCCCATCCCACATCAGCGCCAACAGCAACACTGTGTAACCTAGCAATCCGGAGCAACCCTACAATAATAAACTGCAGCGAGAAGCTCTCATAACCCCATACAGAAAACCCATGTAAACTAACGAAGTTTGTTGAGGATTTTCCAGGGTCTGCGATCCCGAGGAGGGAAAGTAGAAGCAAATAATTTGTCTGGTGCAGCCTCGAGGTCAGGGCTCTGTCTGCCCGCTGCTCTCACACCTCCTCCATCCTTTTTTCCTTCCTCATCCAGCCCTCATCCATCTCCATCAAAGCTTTTTTTTCCAAAATCCTTTCATGGGGTGTTGCTCGCTGGCCTTGCACGGCCAGCAGACATCGCAGACTGCCACGTGGACCCCCACACACCCTCTCCCCGGCTGTGCAACGTCCCAGAGCCCAGCTGGTGTCGGTCGGAGCTGCTGGCTGCAGCTGGACCGCGGCGGGATCCAGGTCCACGTGTTGCCGGAGGGCAGCGTGAGCCTCTCCAGGGACTGCAGCAAGCTCTCAATCAGGCCTTGACTGCTCGGTGCATCTTGTCTGGGCGGTGCTTCTCCATGTGGTTGGGTTTAATTAAACCCCTCCTTGAAATACAATCAGAGCCTTCAACACCACTTTCAGCACGGGATGCGTCCCTCTGCCATGGCCAAGGAAAGGGGCAGTTACTGCGAACGGGGGAAAATATCTCATCCTGAAATATGTTGTCTTTGCTGTTGGAAAAGACTGATTCTTGGAAAGAGAAACGGGGCAGCTCTCTGAAATATCCCTGTAACAAGGAATAGTTTGTTGTCTCCTATTCATTCAGCCCCACAGCTGGGCTGGCTCCAGGCACGGGAAGAGGTGCAATGTGAGAAAACACCAGCTATTAGTGTCTCCAAGTGCCTGGTTCAGTGATGAAAAGAAGCACCATTAACATGTTCTGAAATTAGGTATAAATTAACTGGCCTGGCTATGGTCATTTATGATGTCTTTCAGGTTAAAAAATGGTCCTCATTTCTAAGGATTTAGAGTCCCCACCTGCCTTTAATGGGACTATTCTCCTTACAGCTATTGCCGTAGGTAAAGACTTAAAGTCAAACAATAATTACTCCCAGGAAAGAAACACTGTTTTCTTGTCATGTCCCATTAACTACTTCACAGCATGAGCCAGAGAATTAATGGCCTTATTATCTGGCCTTCAAAATATATCATATTAAAGAGGAGAAGGCAGCTCTGAAGAATACAGGAGACACCGGGGATGCTGCTGTCCCGGGTGATACAGTGGCAAAGCTGTTGGGATGTTTAATATCCTTTAGTACCGTATTGGCTCGGTTACCACGGTATAGAAAGTGATGGTGGGGAAGGACCCTGGACCAGGAGAGGTGGCTGGGCAAACTGGATATGCACCCTCCCCATGAGGGGTGGATGAGTTGCGGTAGGTACTGGTGCTGCTACACGAGGGCTGGTACCCACACGCTTTTGCACGATGGCAGATGTCAGCTGGGGAAGCGAATGTTCCGCAGTCACATGCTGGCAGCAGGAACCTGAAATCCATTTGATTAATGAGCGTTGTTGTTGTTTCTCCTTGAGCTGGAGAACCTGGCAGGCTCCAAACGCTTTGGAAGTACATCAAATCCCCCAAGGAAGAGAGACAGAGTTTCCAGCCCTCCCCCATGACTCCAGGGCTCTTTGTGGAGAGGATTCGGAGTGGTTCATCTCCCAGACACCTGCAGACACACTCAGGCATGTGCACATAGGTGCGGTGCTGGCAGCTGAATTCGGCATGGCCGCAGGGCTGCGTATTCCACCTTTCCGCCTCTCTGGACCTGGGGATTAAAACATTTGCTCAGTTTTGATGGAGTTTGAGCAGTTCTAGGGTGGCTCTGACCAGTGCACTACAAGTGCTCAACGAGGGCTCAGTGCTGCCCCGTGCTGGGAAAGCCAAGTCTGAGCTGATCCCGGCTGCGTTTACCTGGGCTCGTGTCCTGGAAAGCTTCCCTCTGGCCCGGGCATCTCTCTGGAGTCTCTTCCAAGTGTATCAGGAAATCCAGGAGAGAACAAAGCAAGAGAACAAAAGGGATATAAATCTTCATTAAATTGCTACAAGGTTTTAATTTATTTATTTATTTATTTAAGTTCTGCTGCACCAGTCTTTGCAGACCAAGTATTGTCTTTCACTTCTGGATGGACAGAGCAGCTGTAACATTTTTAATAGCACCTTCCTTTTATAAACACCCTTCTAGAAGGCTCGTTTTTAAATGCTTTGGTCCATATTGATTTCTTAACCTATTTCTGTTTCACCACTGATATTGCTGAAAACCTTCAACTGCTTTGAAGACGAAGGAGAACTCTGCTGCCAATTTGTCTTCTGCTTCAGCCCGATGACATTAATCTGGTTTGCATGATCTTTTCATTAAGGGGGCCAGGCCTAATGGCATTTTACAGTTGAAAAAAAATCTCTGCATGCTTGCAGGGCACTTACAGCACAGGGCCCTAATCCAGCAAGTGTAATTATACTGAAGGCAGTGAACTCGGTTAAGGACAGGGGAACGCCTTGGAGTGACACCAGACATGCATGAGCACAGATGCTCTCGGGGTAGGAAATATCTCCTTCGAAATCAAACTCAGAAGGAAGCGCTGGATGCCAGCAGGCATGCTGAACCTGCTTCCATTACCTAAAAAATTGTTGACACATGAGGAATAATCTGTACGGTGTTTTGCAACGTTTTAAAAAATGTTGCTATTAATTCTTTTTTCAGTTTCTTCAGGCACTGGCGATGTTGTGACTTGGGTTTGCTTGTTATTGTGTGTGTGGTTTATTTGGTTTTGTTTCTTTTATGATTTTCAAAATGTTCTTTTCCCACATAGAACATCATCTTATTCCAAGGAGGTGACTGAAAACCCAAAGTGCAAGAATGAAAAGAAAGTCAGGCTCACCTTTATTAACCAACTCGTCTTCTTGTGGCTTTAGGATCCACAAGGTAATATTCCCACAGTTCTACTTGGGCACAGGAAGCTGGAACATTATCCAGAAATTGTCTTGGATTTCTCTGCATAGGGATAAATACAAAGCTAATGCCCTCTTGTGGCTTCTTCCAACCAAGTGTTGGGCTGAAGAGTGGGAGCAGAGTTGTCTCACCTTATGGTTGTTATGGGGTAGGAAAAATAATAGGGTTGTGTGCGTCCCCTCTTCATTTCAAGGTGATTTTACGGGTTGTAGATGCAAGGTGGTGTTCGGTTCACATATGAGAGGGAAGCCAAGGACACATTCTGAGCCTTGGGCAGGGGTGCGGTGGGGGATGCTTTGCAGGATGGGCTGGGATGCAGGCAGCAGATCTGACCTGTGAGGCAGCATCCCAGCTCCTGGCCTTCGCAAGTTCTTCCCCACCAGAAAGCAGCACTTTTAGAAATATTGAAATTAGTTTTGCAAATCGAATTATTTGGGGGATTATTTGCCAAAGCAAATAAAATTGTTTGGTGGATTTCACCAAAGTCCAAAGTCCATTTGGTTTTGAACTGCTCTGAAATCTATAGTCATTGCTTGTCAGTGGTGCAAGGCACCCAATGACACATTCGAGTACATCTGAAACATTTTCGAAGCACAGACAATATCATATAACACAATAATAAAAATTCTCCATATTTTAGAGTCCATGTGTCTGCTCCCACACCAGCCTTTCAGGCAAGACCTCCATCAGCATCTGCTCCCGATTAAGCATCATTGGGCTTCAGCCCAAAATAACTTCAAAGATGCTCCACGCTTCTTATCCCACACATCACCAGAATATGGAGCCAATCTCTCCCCATTTGAATGTTAACATAAAACTACTTCCACTGTGAAATCTTAGGAATTTAGGATTTGTACAATTCCTGAGCAGATCAGAGAACAAACCAATGGTCCACTTTACCCAACACCTGACCCAGCAGTGACCTCCTATTGCCTGTGAGAAGTTCCCATCCATTAGAAGTTAATCTGTCCTAAAACAGGAGGACTCTCCCTCCTCCTCACATTTTTTCAGTTCTTCTTTTTGTAAGTGGATACTTTCCAAATAAATGCTGAGCAGCTGATCAAGCTGTATAAGTATCTGATGGTTGACAGTGCCACAAGCTCCAGGATCAGCATTGCTGAGAAATTTCAGCAGCAGCAAGTTTTCTGTAAAACTAGTACTTTAGAAATTTTTTTAGAGGTAGTTTCAGCTTCAGATTTTCCTTGTTAAATTTTCTGAACATCAGAAATAGTGAAGATTTTAACCTCAAAACCCAAGTGTGAGCTGAGAGAGGGCAAAGTTCCTTTTGTGACCACGCCACATGCCATCAGGTTGGTGCTTACAAAAATAACAGCGGAAGAGCTCAGACCTCTTGGCCAAACTGCAGATGTCGCATTGGTTGGTCCCCACCATGGGCAGGGACATGCTACCGGATACCAGGAGCATCCAGCTCTTTGCTCTGCAAGCATCCCCCGGACTGAGCATCTTCACGGGTCCTCCCTGTTGGGATGAGCCTTGCCTGCCCCTCACCCTCTGCCCAAGGAAATCCTTCCCTCCTAAACATCCTTCTGTGGTCTTGGCTGCTCGCTGGCCAGTATGGAGATGGGTCCTGTATGGACTTAACATGATGAGGTTGGGCTGTGATATTGTTGCTGTGAGCTGGCCACCAGCTCCCAAATCTGGGAGGAACCATCCCATAAAGCAGGAGGGAAATTGCCAAGTGAGTCCCTGTTTGGCAAAAAGCAGCCCCAGCACCGTGAGATCTTTTAAGATGCCATGTGATGGTACAATATTACCAGTGCGGGAACATTTAAGCAGAGCCCGTGCTTTTCCAGGGCTCTTTAACACCCTTGTAGCGAAAAAGTAGAAAGTGTGACAGCCCCGCAGCTCGAGGAGCCCCTGGAAATGTCCTCCAAGACAGGGACGTTGGAGGAATAAGTGAACAGGGAGTTTGGCAGGGAGACAACACACATCTGGCCATGCGAGGCTGTACACGCAGTCCCAGTACTCTGCTCATTTCTCACTTTTTCCTTTTTAAACGTCCACTTAAGGCAGAGAAATGGCTGAGAGAAGAAGAGCAATCAGCTTTTTTGGCCACAGGCCTGCAGGGTACCTGGCTGGGTGATGGCAGGGACGTGCCCAGTGACAGCGGGTGCTGCACAGAGACTTTCCAGGGTTTCTTTTCTCATGGCTCACGTCTGAAAGGAGAAAACTGCAGCTGTGGGAGGGGAGCAGATGGACAGCCGTGTTTGGCGGCTGAGATGCCGTGACAAGGGGAAGAGTAGGGGGTGCAGAAGGGGATTTGCAGCCTCTCAGGATGTTTCTGGTAGGATTTCCCTCCTTAGTTCCAGGCTCAGTTCAAACCAGGGTGCTGCGTTGTGCTTTGAAAGCAGGGGCTCCTTAGAGGGGCTTTTCTTTCTCTCAATCGAATATAGATCTACTAAAAAGCATGGCTCTGGTCTCTGCCAAAAGCTCCATTTCCGTCAGAGTTTTAGGGACTACTTAGTGTCTCAGTTTCCTGGGAATCTCTTTCCAAGAGTTTTATGCTGGTCCTTCCTCCCTTCATTGTGGGTCTGTGGGGAGGAGGAGTGTGAGCACCGAGATCCCCACACCGGGGCCAGGGGATGCTCCCATCCAGCTGCACTGGTGCACAGAGTGAGGTGCTGGGCACCATTGCTAAGCTGAACCTCACATGCTATTAAACAAAGTGCTTCCTCCAGGCCCTGCCACTTTCTTTTCAAGCTAAAGCAGCGCCTATAGCGAAGACTGGGAGAGTTTTTTCACTGAGTTTGCTTTCCAGTGACGCGAGTTGGGCTGCACTGGAGGTGTGCACATCTGGTTTCTGCTGCAATAGTCACTGAGGAGGACAAAACTTATAACGTCAGCCTGATGTAATGTGCAGCCACACTGATGGGTTTGCACCAGGGAGAAGGTCTGGGGGAATTACAAGAGCTCTGCTGGGTCTCTCTGCTAAGCAGCGAGAGGGGCAGGAGGGTGCTGCTGTTCCCCGCCTGCCTGCCAATAGAAAATGGGACTGTTGGCCAGTTGCTGCTGCTTTCAGACAAAAAAATAAAATAATAAGAGGTGGAAAAGCTTTGGTCCTCAGGCCTCTTTTGTGGCCTGGACAATGTGAGTCATGCTGAGCATCCGGGGCGTCCGAGGCTGCTGCTTGCTGTCCCCCACGTCCCCCGGCTCTGTGGCTGCCTCTGTGACCCGCCAACGTGGTGAGGCAATGCTTCTGCCTCGGGTGCAGGGGGGCACAGAGGGACATGTGGGACGGGATGGACAGACAGCCTGCAGCAGGAATGGGAAGGAGAACAATCCTCTAAACAGCTCAGACCATAGCAAAAGTAGCCGGCGTGTAGCAGAGGGCTCCAGCAGGAGTGTTCCCAAGCCTTCGGATCAGTAGTGGGACAGAGGAGTAAATTCGACACATATTTTCCATCCTCAGCTATCCACATTGCCCCTAACCTGATCCCAATTAGATACACAGAGGCAGCTGCCAAGGAACTTTTATGACTCATTTGAAAAGGAGCCTGCACAGGGACCGCGCATTCGAACCCAGCTGTCTCCTCTCTGTTATTGTTTCGGGAGGACATTTGCGCTTGCTGAGCTCACCTAGGAAGGGGCCAGAGGGCCTCTGGACACTGGGGAAACTCGGTTGTCGGCCCAGCCTGTGCATTCCCGGCTCAGGGTCTGCCCGGGCATCCCTCCGCCCGGAGCCCCGCAGCCGGCATCACTAGATGGTGCTAACGCTTGTGTTTTCCCGAGCTCCCGGAGCAGCGGCACCGGCGAGCCCTGGACTGCTCGGGGGGATCCCGGGTGGGCTTCAGGTCCTGCTCCTCGGGGCGATATTGGTCTTGCTATTAATAATAGTGGCGATGAGGAAGATGCTTCCTTTCTCTCCAGTTTGTCTCCAGGATCAGCACGCTGTAGGATGCATCTGTGTGGTGTTAACGGGAACCTGCAGCAGGGTGCAGGGATCCTGGTTTCCTCTCTGCATCAGTTTGTGCAAAACCCTGACCAGACGTGGGTTTTTTGAAGCCGAGAGAGCAAAGTTGCAGCCTGGGTAGGGGCAACTGGCTGTAATTCCCAGCTGGTGCTCTCTATGCTGGTGATTTATAAATAGCCCAAGGGTGGATGTCAAGAGGATAGACCAACTCTGTCCAGTGATAGGATGAGGGGCAATGGGCACAGGATGAAGCATAGAAGGTTCCATCTGAATATGAGGAGAAACTTCTTTACTTTGAGGATGCCAGAGCCTGGAGCAGGCTGCCCAGAGAGTGGAGTCTCCTCCTCTGGAGACATTCAAACCCACCTGGACACATTCCTGTGCCATCTGCTCCGGTGACCCTGCGTTAGCAGGTGGGTTGAACCAGATGATCTCCAGAGGTCCCTTCCAACCCCAACCATTCTGTGATTCTGTGAGCGGGAACACACACGCATGTACCTCCCCAGAGCCACAACCGCTTTTACAGGTCTTATCCTTCCATCGCTGGTGAGTCAGGCATTCCAATAGGAGCTTGTGGGATGGGACTTTCTTGTGGAGGGGTCACCGATTTTTCGGAGCCCCGCTCCAAATGCCTGGCTGATAAGGCACAGTCTGATCTTACCCCTCCTCGCCGGGTGAGTGGCGCTGGGAGGTGCTGGGGCAGGAGGAGGGAGCAGGGCTCACCCACACAGCTGACTCAAAGCTGATAAGCCGCTGCAGCCAGGCACCAAACAAAATGTGCTTGGGAATGTCGTGTTTCTGCTCACCAGGCGGCTCCTCACATCTCATAGGGCTGAACTCAGGGGACAGATCTGCCTCTTGTTCCTTGGAGGAGCTTGGAAAATGGGGCTGACTCACCTGGAGGGAGACAAGTGGCTTGTTGCCAGGGGATGTGTTCCCAGGTGGGGAGGACGTGGTCAGCAGTGCCCACCCACAGCATCAGTGGAGGTAGGAAAAGGTATCTAAACGCAAATTTTCTCATTGAGTTGGACAAGATATGGCTATTTCAAGTCTCCAGAGAGTCCTGTTAGAAAGGGCAGGGATGCCCAAGCACCTGCAACAGAACCAAAGCAAGGCTTCAGTTTGCTGAATTCTCACCTTTTTCCTCCTACTTGCTCCTACCCTTATCTGCAAGCAAAACCTCCAGAACGTCATCAGCTCAGCCATGGAAGTGATGAGTTTGAGGCCAACACATAGATCCATGTAAAAGCTCACAAGGGAACCCAGCGCTCTATCCTGTTTGTGAGAAACGGGCTTTGATCAGTCCTCACACCACTTGCAACACAGATGCCCGTGTCACCGCCCCAGTTGTTCGTGCTCTTGGAAAATAACTGGAGCCAGAAAAACAGAAATGCGAGAGAAATCATATAGCAAGACCAAGGCAAACCCAGGCTCAAATGCCAGTTGTCACACCAGCCTCATGGTGACGCCAATAGGTTTCATCCAGAACAAAGAAACACTTTTAACAGCGTTTATTATGCAGGAAAGAGGACTACCGTGCACCTCTGACAGCACTTTGCTGCAGAAGGTTACCTCTGGCTAGGTGAGCAGCTTTGGCTGTTTGATCAGCCACATGGGAGTAATTAACATCCCAATTTCAGGATCTGATCCTATCAGGTTGAGCAAATAAACCCCTGACGTTTTTAATCAAAAGCCCTTCTCCTCACACAGTGTTCAAAGGCAGAGAGGACACCGGGAGGAGGAGGAGGAAGAAGAAGAAGAGGAGAAGGAGGGCTGGGTGGCTCATTTCTCCATGATGAAGACTCTGCACACTGTCAGACCCACTGCCGTGTGGGCTCCTCTGGAGCTCTGAGTCATTGCAGCCGTCCCTGCACCACATCCTCTGAGACAGACCCACACAGGAGCTGGAGAAGCTCAAGGCTTTCTCCAAAGAAATTGCTTTCTCATGACTAAACATCAATGTACAGAAAAAATTAACCACGACCACAAATGTATTTAAAAATCTTCAGCAGCTACGAGCGCAGGGGACAGTCTGGTGTCAATGTCGTGGTGTAAAGCAGATGTAGGGAGAGTGGTTGCTGGTGTTGGTGAGGGCTGCTTGAATGTATCTCCCTTCAAAGAGCTTCCATGGCAAGGTGACGACCTGGGTGGCAGGGAGGTCCACTGGGGTGGCCTCCAAAAGGACAGCTTCTTGGCTTTATTATTATAAATAATGATTTCTTTATTAGCAGATTGTTGTGGCACCCAGGAAAGGAGCACATGAGCTGGTGGGGAAGCTTCAAATCAGCTCTTGCTTTCTGCAGATCCCTTTCCTGGGTTATTGGGACACAGGCAGAGCAGGAGTCGCTTCCAGCTGGGCACCCTGTGGTGGGGTCACCAGCACCTTTCTACAATGAGTTACAATAAAAATCCACTCCAGCCTGTCAGTGGGGACCCTTGGCTTTTGCTTTATCACTCCCCTTCTTCTTGGGTTTGGGAGCTGTTAGAAAAGTGCCAGCAACATGCAAGAGAGAGAGTTATTGTAGGCATGGCTGGATGCCAACCACCCTTGTAATTTTGTTAATAGACTAATAGAGGAGCAGATGAAGCCATTGTAGGTAATTTTAATGCTGCGTAGTCTCATCATTGTTGGAAATGTTTCAGGCTACGTCATTGATAAATTTTCTTCTTCAGAGTCTTATTTGTCATTGGTTATATCAAGACTGGGCTGGTAGTAGTGTTTTCAACTGAGAAGGAACGATTACAACAGGAATGGTAGAAAAAAAGAGAAATTTTGACTGGGCAAAGCAGACCTTGCGCTCCAGAGCAGAAAGTAAATGAGTGGGAAGAGCAGAAAGTGGAGAGTGTCAGCCATGGGGTCATGCTGGCTTGGAGTGAGATGGGAGGGGAAAGACATGGATCCAGAAGAAATTCGAGGGAAAACGTAAGGAAGCAGAAGGGATTAGTCCCTGTCGGGGCTGGCCAGGATGAGCTAAATAGCCAGGCTTCTGCGCTTTCACCCAGAACTGGGCCAGAGATGATCTGGACACATTGCAGGAGGATTTTGTATCCTTTGGGGGAGCACAATGCCCATGGACGTGATCTGGGGATTGCATCCCCCAGCATGGAGAGCCGCTCGACCTCCTGCTCTGTGCCGTGAAATCGGGGAGCGAGTGAGAAGGAGCCCGAGCAACATGAGCAAACACAAATGTGTTTCCACTTAGCTGGTCCTCCGAGGCCAAATGATGTAACTCCCGCGAAGCTCTGCAATATGTTGGCAGGAGGAGCCTAGTGACAACTCCAACTGTAAGTTCCTGAGCTAATGAGCAGAAAAGTCGAATAAAAAAAAATTTAAAAATAATTTTAAAAAAGGCTTTTTCTTTGACTTAACATAATGATCCTCTCCAGGACTGTGTTCCGAGCAGAGAAACAGCACACTGAAGGAAAAATCCAGCCCCCAAAGACCCTGGCTCCTCTCCTCTGAGTTTAACAAGACAAAGCCAAGGGCTCAGCACCCCTTGGGACAAGCGTTTCAAACCAGCAGAGCTGGGGGTTTGCTCATCCTGCCGAGATGCTGAAGCAGATCCCCGCTCCAGAAGCTCCTCACTGCCACCGTGTTCTCCAGTCTTTACGGAGTTAACCACAATTATTGCTAAGGGTGGGTTTTGCTGTCTATGTGTGTGTTACCAGCAAAGAATGTTTTACTACGGCTCTCCACGCAGCCATCAGCCTCCAAATGGACCATGTTACAGTGGAGCTAAATATTGTGTCAGGGACCATGTGTTTCTTGTAAGATGGGCTGGAGCCACGACTGTGTAGGAAATTGTTTATCTCTCTCCCCCCTCTCTCCCTCTTTCTGCCTTTATCCTCCCACGGGCCGCGTGGACGGCGATGGGAACTTTCCTGGGATGCTGGTGGAGGGTTTTTTTGCAGCTGTTTCCTGCAGTGAGGAGCGAGAGACAGCATTGCAGCACACTGAGTCATGGTGTGTCCCCATCCAGTGGGTGACATGCCCGTCCTGCCATCCCAAGGGACACGGGTGACTCTCTCACCGTAATCTGTTGCCGGCAGGCACAGGGCAAGGGCCAGCACCACTGATGCAGATGCCTGGGAAACCCTCTGCTAGAAGGTTTCAACGAAGGCTTCAACAAAAGCGTGATGCCGATGTACGTGTGTGCGTGCTTCAGAGTGAAATTTGGCCAGCGAGCTATTGCCAACCCAAATGTCAAAATGAAGATGGACATTCTGGAAATCCCAATGTCTGCAGGTGGGCTGGAGAGCCAGGTGATGAAAGGAGAAGTAGAGCAACCTCTCTGAAAATGATTCTATGGCTGCTGCAGCCCACCCGGAGCAGGTCTGCCGCCTGTGCCATCGGCCGGGCACTGCTGTCACCCTGGGCAGGGTGAAGGCTTCATACTGCAACGCTGCCCATCCACCCATGGCTCGGTGCTCTGTGGAGGCACCACGAGCAGGGCAAACCCTCCCGCCCTCAAAGAGCAGGTTTTGGCAGATCTGGGACTTGTTTCTCCCCTACATTGCTCTGCAAGACGGATGTCAGCGAAACCTGAGCCCCTCGTGCCGTCCCCTCTTTATCTGTCCATCTCGACGCCATCTCCAAATGCAAAAAGGCATTTTTCCCTTTTTACTGTCTCTGCTCTCTCCCGGCCACTGATCTGCACAATAACATAATTGTATATAAACATCTGATTTCTTTTACTTTGCCTCAGTAATAGCTTGTAGCAACCCTTTCCAACATCTATTAATACTGTGCTATGTATTAGATCCAGACTTCAGATCCCCAAATGTGACTATCTTCAGAATAAAGTGGGGAAAGGCTGAACACAGATCAAACGTTTGCCCTCTGGTCCATTTTAAATATAGTATAAACTGCATCTCTATATAAATTTTGCAAGGGATCTCGCTTCTAAACACCTTGGACTTCTCTCTCTGTGAGATATTATAGATGAGGCCCACCTGGATCAGACTGATGATCTCTAAACATCAGTATCCCACGTTTCAACAGAGCCTGGCAGAGCAGTGTTCCTCCCACTGCCTTTTATGTAGAGCAGAGCTACAAGAGAACAAGATCTCTGCTTTACAGGGAAAAAACCCAAAACATGAGCATGAAGAGACAAACTGACTTATCCAAAATTACCCAGTAGCCAGGTGGGAGGTAGAAACCACCAGAGCTGGATGGTGGTCGCTCCCTCCACCAACCCCAGGACCTGGGGTGGGTTTCTGATGGGAACGATGCTGAGATACCAATTCAGTGCTTTACAGTTGCTCCTTGTAATGCACAAAGAGATTTCCAGAGATGCAATTGCTTCCTTAGCCATAAAATATTTGCCTTACTCTTTGGAACAGGAAGGTTTTTACTCATATAGAGATGAAGATTGACCTTTTCCAGATGGACCTTTTTTCTTTTCTGAATTGTTTTGACTTTGGACAGATTTGGGGGGCTTTTCATTGAACATAGCTTGCAGCAAAAATATATCTAAAAATACAAGCCATATCTAAAAATACAAGCCACATCTAATTCCTGTTCCTTCCCACCATAAAACCAGATAATTTTTGAGCAGATTTGTAAACCCCAAGTTGTGTTTTGGCAGAGCTGCAAGGCCTGGCTGTGCTGGCACGCAGAGGACCAGTCAAGACCAGCATCACACTTGGCCAAAGTCAGAGTCAGGAAAAGGGGCAGCACTTTCTAATGCGAAATTATCTTTCTCTGCTCCAAAGAAAAAGCTACCCAGGTTATAATAACAAAAAGGCATGTTCGCCCTGATCGTGTTCCTGGGAATGAGAAAAACAGCCTGGGTTAAACCTTCCAGCTGGTTATAATCCCTGGGAAATGCCCCCTGCCCTTCCTCGCTCGGACGCCGTCAGGGTACAGCTCCAGATTTGTGAAAGATCATGTTATTTGCAAGCACAAACTGTAAACCTGCATCCTCAGTTGTGTTTTTCTTCCATTGCCCCATGGCACACACCAGTGTCTGCGCTAGGGCTGCCATGGGATGGTAGCGACTGCTTTGTACATCACATCGCTCCCGCAGAGCGATCCAACAGGAGCTGCTTAATGAGAAAAGGACATTGAAGAATTTGGCTTGAAGAGAAAAACTGCGTGTGAAGATCTGCTGGGGCTTTCTGGTAGGCTTTCAGTCTTAGTAGGGCTGTTAAAAGAGATGAGATCCTTCCTCCTCTTCACCAGAAATAGCAATTTAGATATATTCCTGGTTCTGCTTTGCTTCTTGCTACTGGCCACTGGCCTAAGTTAGGCTGCTGAAGGAGAGCGGGTGTACATTTTTCTGCTCCTGATGTCTGGGATCATTAAAAAGCCTGAACTGTACCATAGCATGGACCTGCCCTTCAGAGAACAACTTGCTTTGCCACCAGTCTGTGCCCCAAATTTATTGGGCTGCAGCTGGGAATCTTTCTCTTTGATCCATCTCTGCTATTAAACAGCTTCAGATAAAGCCGCAAAGCTTATTTCTAGGAAAGGAAACTGAACAGCCTAAATCTTGGAGCTGAGCAGCACCGGGGAGCCGATCTTCAAACTGCATCTCCTCACCAGCTTCAGAAGCAAAGCAGCTCATTTTAACACAGTGCACGACACTTCGGTAATGATTAAAGTACCTTAACTGTGCAACTACTTCATCAGAGACCCGCCTGCTGACAAGGTGCCAAGTACAACAAACCAAATCAAAAGCATCATCCCTATGATGGATCTCATTGTCATTGCCTTGTTTCCCGAACAAGAAGAGCTGTAACAGAAATAGAGCCTGGAGAAATACGCACATCCTCATATAGGAATAACCCCCTAAAAGCAAACTGAAAATCTGTGGAGGGGCCAGGCTACAAGCGACGGACACAAAGTGCCGAGCGAAGGAGATAACTGGCTGGTGAGAGCTGGGAAATAATACCCTAAAATCCTTCTGAGCCCATTCATCACCCTGGCTCCAGTGATCATCTCAGCAATAAATTCCCTTATCATCCAATTGGAATTTGACATTAATGACCCGCCTGTTATTTCAGAGAGAGATGGACTGTAACCGGCGGGTAATTGGTAGGAAAAATTGCGGGTTGTAGCAAAGATCTGATACCATCGGAGTAGTTACACCATGAGAGAGGGAGATTAGGGAGCTCTGTTTACTACAAGGGGCTTATTCATCCTGAATAAATGCGTTGGCTGCCCATGGCCTTCCTCGTACGCCCTCATTCCCCTTCAGCAGCATCTTAACATCAGCACTAACGCAGTTCTTTCCCAGTGACTCCGGTATGAAGAACAGCAAAGACACCGTACAGCAGGAGCTGTTGTCGGTGCAGAGATGATCGTAAAAATTATTAAGAAGTTCTCCTCAAACTCCCAGTATTTTATGCATTTATTTCCGAGTTGTCTCAGGAAAGACAACTGTAATTTCTTAATCATTCTCATTACTCAGAATGCTTCTGCGAACACCTCTGGTCTAAAAACTTTTTCACGAGCAACAATAGGTTTATCAATATTTTTCTTTGCACCTGCAGGTCAACTTGCAGTGTGCTGGGTCTACATTATAGAGCCCATGTTTGCAGGGGCACCCTGCAGCCTTAACCAAAAATAGGACAACTGGCTCCTGCAGAGTGCGGTGGGGGAGAACTAGAACCAAGTCCAGAGGTAAAATCCTGGCTCTTCTGCAATGAATGCTAACTTTGCCCTGACTTGATGGGTCTATGCCTTTTCAAAGGTTTCCTGCTCCAGCCTTCCACTTCCCAGCTAACAGGACCAGCGATAGAGCCTGAACATCCTTTTTCTTTTTGGTGGACACACCTGTTCTTTAAATTAGCTCCCTGATGTATTCACAAAAACAGAGCTGCAAGGCACAGCCACAGGAGGGCTGAATTTGCCCCAGAAATACCACCATGTATTCATAATAAATACCTGACTATTTGCCCGGCTCTGACTGTAACTTCCCATCGTGTCCTGCACCTTTCTGGGAAGAAGGAACCGCTGATGGTGGTGGGAAAATTGCTTCACTGGAGCCAAGGGGGATTTTGCAATCCCTTTTGCTGGAGCTTTTAACCCTATGTATTCCACATCTCTCTGTCCCCCTGACCAGAGGCAGGGATGATGCCTGGGCAGGAAATCTGTTGTCTATATGAGTTTGTGAGTCATCCTGGTTGTGAACAACACGGTAGTGAAGAGCTGGCTAATGTGTACATCAGGATGTATACATATATGTCTTCTTCTTCTGAACATTCCTCTTTACCTTTCTGTCCCAGGAATCATTCAAGCTGCTAACACTCTGAGGAGGATGATGTAGCAAAAATGAATGTTTCATCAAGAAACAGAAAAATGAGATTTACATATGTTTTTGTGGGAAAAATATCAAATTTTCCCTGTTAGAAAATGAATGTGTTGGAAACTGGTTTGTAAAACTCGAAACCTGTCTTGAGCACTGATTTTGTTCAGGCTCACTGGTCATGAGGGCTCCTCAACCCTCTGTCCAAAAGGAAAGATTGCTGTTGGTATGTTATTGACTGATGTATGGAAGAGCAAAGGGAAGATTTCCTTGGATTCAGCAGCAGGTGAGGCAAGTTTGTGGAATACAACACTATCCTCTGCTTGCTGCAGAGCTGTTCCCAAGGAGGTTGGGAACACAGGGATAAATGAATTTCAGAAAGCCTGGGGGTTCAGCTTGGCAAAATTCTGGTGTCTATTTGAACACAGCAAACCTGATTTTCCGCTTAAATGCCTGATTATAAATCAGCGGTAAATGTACTTAGAGTGACACGCCAAGTTTCCCCTTGGATGTCATTTTATAGCCACACGCTCCTTTGGCTGCGAGTGATGAGATTTGATGAAGAAACCACGGAGCGAGGCGCTTTGACGGGTATCAAAGGGAGATCCCGGTCCATCAGCGCTGCCTTTTGCCCTCGGATGCTCCGACTGCTGAAGCAGAAGAGATGCAGCAGAGACTGACCCAGCGGAGAACCGGCTGGTGGGAATCCTCTGTCTGCAAAGCTCCTTTGGTCTGCAAAAACTGGGTTGGAAATCTCTTAAGAGGTTTTAGATTCATGTAAATTCCTTTTTTTTTCTATTTTTGCGGCAAAGTAAAGCTTTGGTTTATATTCATGTCCCCTTGAGGTTTATTCAGTCTGGGGTTTCCTTGCTAAGGAGTACGCAGAGCACTTAGTTTGCTTTCATTTAAGCAGGACAGAAAGCATCCCAGTGCCTGTATTTGCGAAGAAGCCAAGGTCTGAGCCTGCAAACCAGAGACACCAAATCAACCTGAGCCATGGGAAGAACAAGGCAAAGAGCCCCCGGCAGGCTGCTGCAAACTGCAGGGAAGGAGTCGCTTGGAAACTGGGGCAAAAGTTGAAACGGAATTTAGTTTTATCTGAATTGATTCATCTGTCCCTAATTAGTAAAGGCTTCCCAGTGCATGACGTAAGAATATGCAGAGGGTTTTTAAATGAATAACTCTTGGCTAACATGAAATATAGCCATTCTCAGATAGTTCTTTTTATATGTCAGTAGAGGTTTGTGCAAAGGTGAAAAATATATGAGATCCCACAATCATACATGTTAAAGACTGAAATCTTTTAGAGTATGGACGCTGTCTTCATACCGATTTATTGTGGAAAAACCAGTAACTTTTGCATATCCCCTGGTTTAAAATCTGTATTTACTTTTACTGAGGGAGGACCCTTAAGATCCCAAAACTGCACGATGCATGATGTTGTACGGAAGAATAACGCACAAAAACTTGCTCCAACACCAAAGTGCTGTCTGTGATTGTTCTGAAAGTCCCAAATCCAGCTGGCAAAAAATGATCGTGTCTAACAACACTTCAATAAAACAAATGAAGCAACTAGTTAAATTAAAAATCCATGTTGTCCAATTTTCCACGGCAACAATGTGAAACGGCCATGGGCTGATCTCGCTCAACTCGTAACGCACAGTACTTCACCCTTCCATATCATTCCTTTGCTCCTAGTCATACCTCCATATACTACCCCACATATTTAATCCCAGTCCTCTGTGCTCACACCCTTGAAATCCTTCCAGGCTGCTATCATGTCCACTTCTCTAACTCACCTCTCCAAGCCAAGCTATACATCCAGGCTCTAATTCTTGCCCATAAACCCATCCCTCCAGGGCCTTGCACATTTTCTGATATTTCCATAAGCTGTGCAACAACTTGTGAGTTCACTTCTCCTCTTCTAACATCAATAAAAGTCCAGAAACTTACACTGGAGTGAGAGGAGAGTCAGGTTTCTGGGTTCATTTTATAACTGGAGCAAAAGCTGAAGCTGGGGGATGCTGTACATGGTCCTCACCACGCGGTGAAGAACCAGGGCAGGACACGTCGAGCAGATGGTGATTCTGGACTGCAGATGAGGAGTAAATTACTGTGTTCAAATCACATCTTTGATACACTTCCAGCTTTTATCAGATGGTTCCACTCAATGTTTGGCACGGCTGATGCGAGGGGAAGGCCAGGAGAGCCATCAAACAGCTGAAGCAGCCCAGCGCAGAAGAAGGGCCCCAGCCCCGGGGTGCTCTGGCTGTCACGGTCCTTACTCAAGCTGAAGTGGGGACATCCCTGGTTGCTCCCACCCTTCCAGCACCTGCAGAGCTCTAATATTTACCCCTACATGCAAAAAATCACCCCAATGGGCTACACAGCCTCTGGTCCCTCCTGCCACATCACTTCACATTGCAAGCAGCTCGCCCAGGTGATGCGATTGTAATCTCAAGTATCTGGGAGGATTGAGAGCGTGTGAGCAATTTCTCAGAGTTAAAAGACTCCCCTCCTCAGGTTTTGGCTTTGGACGACCTGCGCTCCTAATGCACTCTTCACCTAATTCACCCCTGCCAGTGCAAATGCTTTTATTTATGAGGTCGGTAACCACTTTCTATCAACACGCTCTGAAAATCTGCTCCTTCCGCAAAACATTCCTTCAAGTAAATCCTTCCCCAGGAATATTGTCATTACAAGCCAAGTCCAGAGCCTATTTGGGGTACAGGAGAGGACTTTCAAAGGACTCCCGCTGAGTTCAATTGGCTCAGACCCCGAGTGAACACACATCCACACCCACAAAGCTCTGTTATAAATGGCCTCGTAGAAGCTCACAAGAAGGAAACCAAACCTCTCCCGAAGTCCTTAGGAGGGTCCATGGTTATTTGGCCATTCTTTTGCTGCATATGGACCACAGGGTTGCACTTCCCAGGAGGAATCTCAGACAGCACCACAAAGCACACAGCTGAAGGGCCATGATAGTTTAAAATCCTTCCAGAACACTGAGTTTGGTGTCTTTTTTCTTCCTTAACTTAAAAGCCAGAAAAATATCTAGAAATGTCTGTGCAGGAGAATCAATCACGTACAGAGGAACCTTCTGGGTCCCATGAAAGCGCCCGTGTTTTCAGCCTTGGCAGTTCATTCTTCCCTTTTGGGAGGCAGCACAGATATGTTTTCCATTTGAAATGTCCCAGGGGTCTTGCAGCTCATGCTGAGCCCTCAGAAGTAAATGAGCCACTTTTCCCAGCAGCAGTCCCAGCTACAATTAAGAAATGTTGGGTTTTTTTTTCAGCATACCCAGGCTGGTACTCGCTTCAAGCCATAGGAAAGCAGAGGCAGTGAGTCCATGCCAGAGCAGTCCCAACAAATATATAACATACAAACATCTTTACTTCAGAGTTTTCTGCTCCAGGTCTCTCAGCTGTTACACAGGCCAACTAGAGCTCTTTATCGGTGTCATTTACTCAGCTGTCAAGTGGGTTTTTCGTCCTAAAGCTCCGCAGTGGGGAAATAGGAACCCACAATGAACTTGCCTCAAATTGAAACAGATATTTAACTAGAATAAACCAATGGCTGGACTGAATAAACACTGCAGGCACTTTAGAAAGAATGTTAAGTTGACATAAGATCTGTTGGGTGAGTTCAAGAAATGGGAGACTTTATGCTGAAGTCATAAATCTTTGGGGTTGAAAAGGGGATCCTGCTGAGCTCTGCACCTTGGTGCCTCTCTGGGAGAGATTGATGCCCGTTTGCTGTCCGGGAGGCTGCAGAGCTGTTGGTATGAGCAGGTAGACGTCTTTCCCACAATAGCTGCTGAGGAGTGTGGATTTCATCTCCATCACACTCTTCTGCAACCACTGCAGCTCCCCAAAGCCTCTTGTCCTGTCCACTGGCTCTGGGAAACTGGGTCTTTCACGGGAAGCCAAGTCTTTGATGCTAAGCCCTGATACACTGATATCTTGAAGGACAGGGAAGCCCAAAGTCTCTGTGCCAACCCCAAACGCTGTTGAGGGTCAAGGCAGCACTGAAACCCAGCGGCTTTTCTGGTGGGGCTGTTGTGAGGCAGCAAAGCTGCTACAGGTCTCACTGTGTTTGGGAACCACAGTGCACTTGTGTGACCCTGACACGCTCTCGCCTGTCTCTGTTCTCCTTTTCCTCTGAAAATGCAAGGATGGATGAAAGGCTGGATCTGGATCTCAACCCCTGTTGATCTCAGGGGCAAGATGGAGCACGTTTGGTCTGGGTTTGCAGATGCTGGCAGCTGCAGGAGGTGTGAACTGCTGGTCACAAAACATGTATGAGCTGGGAAGGAGCAATTTTGTTGGTGGTGGTTTGGTTTGGTTTTGGTTTTGGTTTTTTTTTGGTTTGTTGTTGTTCGAAGAAATCTGCATTTATTAAAGGCTTTCAAAAACTAGACATCACAGGAGACCATGACACTGATCTACCCATGATGGGTTGCCTGGGCTAGCAGGACCTGTGGCCTTTGCTTGGTCAGACCTGACAGCTGAATGTTTGGGGAAGGTTTGGAGGTGACTACAGTCCCGTCTCTATCTGCAAAGCCTGTGTCTTGAGAAACCAGATCATGTTTCCTGGGGCCTGGGCTGATCCCAGTCAATGTGTTCCATGTCCCTCCATGGTACCCGCAGGGAGGACTAAGCCCTGGTCCAGGGGGTGAAAGCTCACCCCAGTAAGTCAGCTGGTGCCAAAGAACGGCAGATGTTTAATATTTCTGGTCCCTGCTCCAAGGAGAGGGAGAGAAGATCTGCAGAGAGTACAGCAATATTTTTTTCAATACATTCCATATGTTTCCTCCATAAGTCAAGATTAAACAGTGGTGCTGGTCGGAATAGAAATCAGCCTGCCGGCTGTTCTACTGCCTTAGGAGGAAGAATGGGCCTCAGCACTGGCTCTGACGTGACCTGAGAGCACATTTCCATGGGGACAAGCAGACTTGTCATTCACGCTGTCATCAGTCTCACTGGTGCTATTGCCTTTGCAAGAGGGACTCATCAGCCTTGGCCTCACCTTTCTGGTGGAAAACACTCAGTTTTGGCACAGCAGCTTCAAGGCCTCGCGTTGTCCTTGTCCTGCAGCATGGTGTGGCATTCCCAGACAATACAAAATGTCCTTTGCATCCCCCAGCCCTGGACCACCACAGCCCAAGGTGCAAAGATGAAGGTGGCACAAGCTCCCAGCTGGTGCCTTGGCACTCACATCCTCGAGCCCTTGGTTACATCCCTCCCATGAGCGCACACAAAGGCTGAAAATTACTTTTTGAAACACATAGTTTCCCTGGTCTTCTCACTCCAGCACCAATATTTCAAGCCTTGTTACAGTCACCACTCTGGTTGTTCTGCTCCAGATACTGCCATAGCCATCAGGAGGAGGAAAACCCAGCAACCACCAAGGGAAGGGGTTTGCTCTCTCCTGAAGGGCACACTTGGTATAATTATGCCAGCCAAATGTGCGCAGAAGTCCTCAGTAATTGCTATGGTAATCATTTCACATGTGTGGGATTCGTTAAGTTTAAAGTATAATTACAGCTAATTGCTGTTTGAATTTGTTCCTGTTTATATACCCATTAAAAGAGTTGTTGAAATGTCTTTGCTAAAAGACTTTCTTATTTCTTTTCTTCTTTTTTTCTTAAATCACGCTGGAAAAAAGAAAGGGGGGGGATCATGTTGCAACACTGTGAGTTCATGAATGGCCATCAGCTTTCCAATGGTTGTACAACAAAGAACCACGTTAAGCCCACAAGAGCCTGATGTTTTCCCAGTGTTGGGAACTGACAGCACTTGATTTTGCAGAACCAAGGAGAATCTACAGAGATCTTGGCTGTTGGTTAATGAAACCCTTCTGGGCAAGAGGCTGAGTCTGAATTCTTGTGGGGAGATGGGAGGATCTGAGCTGTTTGTTGCAAGCAGCAGAAAAGGTGATAGCAATACATTTTGGTGATAGGAATAAGTTACATTTCTGCTGCGTACTGCCCATGGGAAACTGGTCCAGGTGAATAGTGTAAAACCTTCGATTGTAAACCTTTGATTTGCTTTCAGAAGCGGTCAGTGTTTTGGAGTGTCTCCTTTTTTCTTTTCTCTCTGTATCCTGCATTGAATTCACGTTTTGCCCATTCGCCAGATGCAGCAGAGAGAGAACTGAAGCTGCTGGGGCTCAGTGCAGGTCCAGGGGTTTACCAGGAGCATCTATCAGCACGTTTGGTACCACTATCATCACTGATCACTTTTTCTCAGCCCTGGTTTTTAACACAGTTATCCTAGGGCACAACTTGGAGAGAATTAAACATGAAGTGTGCTCAAAATTTGGGGAGGTATCATGTACTAATGGCCTGCAGTGAGGCCAGATAATTCCCTTATCAATTAAAAAATATATATATATATATGTCTTTCAGCCATCCCTTAGGATGGTTTTTGCAGGTTTTATTTTGCTATTGGAAAATTGGCTTTATGTTAAGGTGCTGAGCAGGTTTTGGGAAAAGGAACAGAAAGAGTCAGTTTTCCTGTCCTGGGAGAATCCCCCATCACCATCTCCATTTGGAATGAAAAACTGGAACTGAGAATGATACTAAAAGGTGAAAATACTTTTGACTATGCCTATTGAAATGCTTTGGGCTCGTTCAGTGCTTGTCAAATAAAAACCACACAAAACACGTGTACAAGCAAAGCCTTTCTTACCAGGCTGTACTATGTCAGCAGTGATTTTTCCAGAAGCTTCTCCTTCACTGAACTGCTTTTTCTGGGGCCGGAGCACTTGGCAGAAGCTCGTGGACATGAGGTGGGTGATGCTCGGTAGAAAAGCTGCTGAAAGAAGGGCTGGAAAGGGATTTTTATGAATCCTTTAAACACGTTCTGCCAGGGGAGCATCTTAGCAGAACCTCCTACCTCACCAAAATGCAATGTTCCTCTGGAGCAAGGAGAGGCCGCGGCTCCTGAAGGCTGTAATATTCTCATTCCTGAGCATTGTATCCTTCGGAGGGGACCGAGGCCACATGAAAACCGTCGTGACTGTGGTGAGCCACAGGCAATTGCTCCAGGCCCTCATCAGCCACACGCACAACTCAGAGCAGGGACAGAAAACACAGGTTTGTGTTGCTAAGGGACTGGATGGAAAGAGCAGGCTGGTGCCATCACAGCTCTTTGCCTTGGAAAACAGGGAGCTTGTTTGCTTTATTTTTTTATTTCCTTTTATTATTTCTTTTTCCTTTCTATTTGGCTTCTGCCTCTGCTCCAAGAAGCCAAATTAGCTCATGGTCTGAGGCTCCAGAATTGAACAACAGCGACAGCAAGCTGACATTGGCTTGAAATAGAAGCAGAAATAGAGCTGTTAACCATCCTGTTTCGCTTTGACACTTCGAGGGAGCAGGAAACTATTTCAGGGCACTCGCACAACAGCCACCAAAAGCACATCTGTGAGCATGTGGCAGATGCTCTATGGCTGCTGCTTGTATCTTGTCCAAAACGCTATGGGAGAGGACATCACTTGCTTCAGGTGGGATGTCCCACTGCATCCACTGGGTGACAATGAGCTGATTTCCATTGCTTTCCCTTTCCATGAAGATGGGTGCTCAAGTCTCAGCCAGGAATATCTCACTAACACACAATCCCTTCAGGGAATGAAAAACAGACTGAAAAACACAGTATCCCAGCTGACTGCTTATCCCTAATGGAGCTCTCTTTGAACTGGTGACTGCATCTGAAAGCTGCTGCCCTTCTCTGCACTGGAGCCTGCACAGATATGTGGAATATTTTTAACCAGGCTTTTCTGAGGAGGATAATGATACGGTGCTGCCTCCTCCCTGCAATTTTGTAAAGTCTGTGTGTTTGGAAGATTATTTCAGCCATGGTGCTTACATCCTAAATAGCAGGAGAAGGAAGAGTGAGCTCTTGATTAAAACACGTCTAGACTGCCTTCTGTATTTTTAGGTCCTAATTTAGAGAACCAAGGTATGGAGGGATTTACATCATTGCCCAAATGTGATCTGGTGTTTCTGATGGTGACAGGACAGTTCTCGTGATCAGCCCTCAGTATCACCAGCAGTCTCAGGATATTTGGTGTTTTTCTGCGGGCCCCAACAGCTATGGAAGAACAGTGACTTCCTTTTCTGTAGAAATAGGAAATCCTCATCCTTAACGATCTCAGAGCAAATGAGACCTGTAATGGTTGAAGTTTGAGGTGAGGAGGGAAGTGGAACAAGATTGTTATTCAATGGGATATTTCGAGCCATCTCATGATTTTTGAAGGCTTAGGCTTGCAGTGCCTATGGAGGAGACCCCTCCAGCTGTCAGACCGGTGGTGTAGCTTAAAATTCCCAGTCCTGGGTCCAGGGCTGCCAACGGCCTGCAGAGCTTTACCCTGCATCCACCAAACCCTCTGAAGGAAAACGCTGTCACACAGGAATGACTGTCCCAGGGGACTCGATGTGGCAACTGAGTCTTTCCCTTTGAAGATCAGCTTGTTCTAATTCAAGCCACGTTGGCAGCATCCTAAGGTCACAGCAAGTTTGCAGCCGGACCAGGAGCTGCTGCTGGCAGGACGTGTTTTCTGACGGTGTGAACAGACTCAACCTAAGAGCAATCTATTCTACCTGTAGAAAAACATCAGGATCCCAATCAGCTGTGCTCCAGGTAGCTGTGACAGCACAGAACCCACCCTGATTAGTGGAGGTGTTGGGTCCACATCTACTCCACTGCAGTTATCACTGGCATTCAGCTTGGAAGTCAAGTCACCTAATAGCCCCATTATTTAGACTCGTTGAGCAGACCAAAAGTTGAGTCTGGAGTTTCCATCCACCAACAATCAACCTGAGTGTTTTTAGCGTTTACACAACTCAGCCGTGGGTTTGGTTACAAAGGCTCCGGGCAGCAGCAGCTCACTGTCAAACACAACTTTATTGAAGAACTCTACAATTATTGGCCTCTTGAATGCAGACACAGTTGATAGCCAGGGTTAATTTTGCTGGGAAAGAGGAGCTGAAACTCTTTGGACTCTGCTAAGAATAAAAAGTGGCATTTGGGTGTATTTTGGAGAGATTTAGAGAAAACAGGCTCTGGAGTGTTTGGGTACAAAATTACTTCTGCCAAAATCTATTTCTCCTGCAGAAGAACGTGATGCTGGTGGGGGTAGGAGAGCTTGCTCAGCACTGCAGAAAGCAGGTTTCCCAATGACCACTTTCTGATCTGGTGAACTACACAAAGCAAAAGAAAGGGAGATTTTAGCTGAGATGTAATTAAGTTAAAATGAATTCCTTAAAGGGCTCAGAGGAGAAAACTAGAGGAGCTTTCTGGTCCTGGTAGAGATGCTGATTTGCAATTGCTCCCATGACGAGTAGCATTAAAAAGATGACAGGGTAAGAAAAATGAGAACTTCTATGCCTTTTAAAACCTTCTGTTCTGTTGGGTTTAATGGCTCTTTCTTTTCAAGAAGTGCTTCATCCTATGAGTGTGTAACCAGCATCAAGAAGAGGATGGCATCGCACATCTGGAATAATGCTTCATGACAGCTCTGTGGAGGTGGCGGGACTCAAAAAAGTTAATGAGAAACAGAAGCTTGCAAAAAGTGGGTGGGAAAAAAGGGTTAGAGATACAGCAAAGCGGTTTGCATCCAGATTGCAGGAACATTTAATGAATCAGTGTGCACTGATTTTTGAGCTAGAGATGTTGTCAACTCCTTAATGATTTCTCCATCCATGGGCCCATTAAGATGGGTTTAATGTACTTAAGACGTGAGTCACTATTCCAGCCCTTACAAGGCAGAGAATCTCAGGGAAAAAGATGAAATGGGTCCTTATTATGCCTGTGGATGACTAACCCCAAGAACTCTCTAACTGTGTCATCTCAAGGGTATCATTCAAAACCAGTACAGGATCCCTCCCAGTGCCACAGCGCGATGGTGGCGAGGTTTATTTTTGGATCTGGTGTCACTTTCGAGGGCCGTGATCCCTGCTCCCATCGCCTGTCAGCATCCTGGGCTTCTTCCAGGCTGGACCATCCCTGTTCCTTGGACGAGAGCTCATTTCAAAGGCAGACGAGGCTTCCCACAGCTATTGTCCTGTGGCTGTCTGCATATTTCAGCCCTTCACTACCCCTGCTCCCAGCAAGCGTCTGATCAGAAGCTCTGAACTTCATCTGAAAGCACACAAATTAAACTTTGAACTAAATAAAAAGACCCCCCCCTCCTCTAACCTTTACTGAAATACTCTTTAAAAACAAATCCTTATATATTCTAAACTAAAAAACATCTGGGTTTCCAAGCCTCAGGAAATTACAGCTCCCATTCTGGAAATAAAATACATGTTTGTCCATATATCACATTAATTAAACCCGGTAATATGGAAAGAGGCCGGTAAAATGCTTTCCTGATGGTTGGTAGATTTGGGTAGCAATTTATCATACTACCCATTGCAATTATTATTATTATCATCATCATCACCTTTTCCTTCATGCCAGTTCTACGTAGTAAGAGAGTGTGTTCTTTCTTGTTCAAAGAGAAAAGTATCTGGTCTCATAGTGATCTGACCGTTGTCTGCCCTGTCTCGCACTGGGGAATCCCAAAGCCTTGTAGACATGCTGACTTATTGATTGCAGAATGTGATTTTAGCAAGGAAGAGATTTTAAATTGAATTATGGCACCGGTAGTTTGTAAAAACAAGCTCTGACAGACTGAAGGAGACTGCAGATCTGTCCTCCAGTCTGCTGCTGTGGTTATATCCCCCCACTTCTGTCTTGGGGACAACTTCCCATCTGGCTCTTAAGCAGCAGATGGGGAAAGCCCTCGGAGATGGAGTCTGCTCAGTGCCACCACTCCTGCTCCTGAGCCGCGTCCCTGCAGCTGCCATGTGCGGGATGGTAGCAAACGCCACATCAGAAACATTCCAGCTACTGGGGAAAACGATTTGGAGACTGGGAAAAACTGCAGACTTCAGTTGTTCTTCGTGGGTTTTGCATTTTTTCCTAGTGAGGTACAGCTCACGGAAAACCATCGTGCACTATGCGGTCAGCATTTTTACCATAAACAGAGCAGTTACACATTGTTAAATTATTATTAGCTTAGCTACCACTGGGAAGGTTGTCTTAGCTTCCTCCAAGGGGAATAAAACAAACAGCCATTGGTTGCACAAGCTCTCGAATAGCCGTGTGTTCGTATGAATACACAGCGCTCCTGTAACGTGCACTGTGTCACATCTGTCCCCCCAGACACTGACCCTTTCCCCCCACCCCCAACCAGAGGAAAGAAGCTTGAGCAGTGATGCCTCCTCAGGGGAAATTATTTGCAAAGAGATGGGTTGAACTTGTGGATTCTGAGCGGAGTCCAAGTTGTCTCAGACTTCCAACACATGCCTTCATTCCCCAGCCGTGTCAGCCCATCCTAAGTTGAAGAAGTCACTGCCAAAGGAAATCTGGACCCAAATTTTGAATTCCGAACACTGAAGCTGGCAATATTTGTATTGAGAAATATGACAAAATTAGGGAAGGTTTTCATGGCCTATTTTTTCTGCCTGGATACAGCTCATGC
This sequence comes from Patagioenas fasciata, assembly GCF_037038585.1. Taxonomy (NCBI): domain Eukaryota; kingdom Metazoa; phylum Chordata; class Aves; order Columbiformes; family Columbidae; genus Patagioenas; species Patagioenas fasciata. Next base: position 8,969,679 of record NC_092539.1, read on the forward strand.
TATTCAGATATGCCAACATCAATACCAATTTTGTGAAGTATTTTTATGGCATTTTGCTGTGCCACAGGAAAAAAAGAAAAAAAAAAAGCATTACTTTATCAGGAATGGTCTGTAGAAAGAACACATAGCAAATCCAACTTCTCATCCTCATCCAAGGGGCATCCATCAAAACAAAACTCGGAGTGGAAGCAGCTGCGCGGCTCAGCCTGCACCTGGAGTGACCATCGGGGGGGAGTTCAGCCTCCCAAGTCCTGCCAGACGGCGGCTGCCAAGAAACGTGGCAGTTTGCAGGGCTGAGCTCCTCACCATGGAGATCTGCTGTGTGTTCCACCACCAGAAAGCACCCCTGGATGGGAACGCGTCCTGCATCCCGGCACCATTCACCTCCTCAGTCTGTGCGAGGATTTCAGGGCTCCGACTCCCTCGGAAGCTTCACTCTCTGCAATTAACAGCTATGTTATTGTCAGCCAAGTAACTATACACTCCATACGTGAAATGCAGGAGATGTGGTGACAGCTACCTTGTCTCCCAAAGCAGGGGATGTTGAGCGAGACAAAACATCCCATTCCCTCTCCTCGCTTGTTAAAATAAGTGTCATATACTCTGATCAGCCTCTGCGTACATGCACGCAGCCAGCGGGAGAAAATCAAACATCAAAAGGGAAAAGAAAACCCAAAACAACAAACCTAACAGGATATTGACATCAATAGGAGTTCTGTGAATAGAGATGAAATGTAAAATTGAATCGCAATCGGGCTGATGGAAGTTAAAGATGCCGTTAACCCTTGAGCAGATCTGCTGCTGACATGAAAGGGAGCGGAGCTGTTAAGGCTCAGAGCTGCTTGTTCTTAGACCGGCACCTGGGCTGTGCTTTTCTTGGGAATCTGGATGGAATTTGGCACCCAAATTCCTTCATAAGTTAGACAACTCCTTGGAAATTGTCACTTCTCTTTAATCACTGCTACAGATCCAACGTGTCAATGGGAAGAAAAGCAGTTCCCTTCCTCTTCCTTTCACCATAGTTTTTCCATCACTTCTTCGCTAGTGGAAAGAACTCTCTGTCCCAGTGATGAGGCAAAACAAGGATGATAAAGGAGAAAGAGAGCGAAAATAGAGGGCAAAATTTACTGCCAGGATCTTTAGGTTGGGATGAGAAAAAGAAGTTCAGTTCTAGGAAATCGGGAACCAAACTCCACTCCCACCAGCTCAGACACCCCAAATACAACCCCCACCCCAAAACTGTGCCCTAACGGGACGTGACCTCTAACTACAACCTGAAATTCATGTTTGTACATATCTTTAGAAAACTCCATTTATTTCTTTCAGATCTTTTTATTTGCTTACTTTAAGAAATAATCAGGCACAGAGTTTGTATTGAGGACTGGCTTTTCTTGCACATTTTTATCTGACAGAACAAAGGGATTTATTTCTGCAGTGGAGAAACAGCAAAATAGCTTGTAAAGGCACACTGTAATTCCATCTATTTGAAGTTGTTTCTAGCTCTGAAGCAGCCCCAGATAACTTAAGAAGTTGCAAGTTCAGAAGGGATTTTTATCTCACTGCCTGGAAAAACGTCGCCTTGACTTTATCAGTGGAATCTGAACATGAGGCCGTTGTTTAAATAACAGGAAGCGAGAGCGGTCACCCCGGGTCCAAGTTTGTCCCCAGATTTGGGATGGAAGTTTGGATGTTTGGAGGGACCTTGCTCCCCAGAGCAGACCCATCCCACGGGTTTTTGTGCCATGAATGAATTTGGGAAAGACTCTCAAGACCTGTTGTTCTGTTGGGTCTGGATGTTCCCATTGCTTCAGGGGACGGCATCCTGGGGTGGGTTAGAAGGGGGTGGTCAGTAGGTCAGAGAGGTTCTCCTGCCCCTCTGCTCTGCCCTGGGGAGACCACACCTGGAATATTGTGTCCAGTTGTGGCCCCTCAGTTCCAGAAGGACAGGGAACTGCTGGAGAGAGTCCAGCGCAGCCACCAAGATGCTGAAGGGAGTGGACCATCTCCCGTGTGAGGAAAGGCTGAGGGAGCTGGGGCTCTGGAGCTGGAGAAGAGGACACTGAGGGGTGACCTCATTCATGTTTGCAGATATAGAAAGGGTGAGTGTCAGGAGGATGGAGCCAGGCTCTTCTCGGTGACAACCAGTGATAGGACAAGGGGTAATGGGTTCAAACTGGAACACAAAGTGTAAAGCAAAGCCGTGATGAAAGAGAGCAGGATAACTCCCTGCTGAGGTTTCCTAGACCACGGCAGGGTGAGTGGGTCCCATCCCCGACACAGACAGACACATCCCCAGCAGGTCTTGTGTTTGACTCCATCGCTCTGTCTGCTCAGGCCATGCCAGTTGTTAACCAGCACCACTTGCTCGGCCTGAGCTGACCCGGTCGGTACCTGGAACCAATGAAGCAAAGAGGCCACGAAGGCAAAGAGGTTGTTATTTAATGTGTTCCAAGCCCTCAGCAATGCACCCATCAGCAGGACCGTGCTGTCATGCATTCAGGAGGAGAAAAGCAATTTGTTTGCGCCATCACTGCCAGTGCTCGGCAGGTCCTGGGGGCTCTGGGGGCCGTGACCCCATGACCTGAACCTCTGGTCCCCTGTGCTGTGTGCACAGCTGATTTCAGGGTTTGTTACTCCTCAACTTCAGGTTTTCAGCGTGCATTTCTTCTTCTGTTCTGGTTGAAACAGCCTTAATTTTTTCCTATTGCAGCAGGATTAGGATGAAGTGGATTAGCTGCGAGTTTTCCTGCATATGAGCTCAGGCAGAAAGCAATTACTTCTTGTATAATAGTGCAGACCTTGGCCTTAGCAAATGTTGCAGTTGGCTTTACATTTGAACTTCGCTAGAGACAGACCTTTTGGGTTACACTGTGAGTGCCCAGGCCTGAGTAGGATCAAGCATTAACCCGGCTGGCTCTGCCTTTCGAACCTGGGCTCCTGGCCACGCGGTATATCACAAAAGCGATGACACGGGACATATGGAGCTGTGTGTTTCAACATACATTTTCAAAAAGCTATTTAATACATTCCTTCGCGTCGAGTAACGCGTTGGAAAGCATCCAGGCTTGGGGATGTTTCTATAAACACGCCATCTCTTGCTGCTCCTCTACCTCGGAGCTGAAGGATATGGTGTTTCCCTTTCTTGCTGTGGGAGCCTTGGATGTCGTTTAAGATCTTGCTGGTCTATTAAAGCACAATCTTTCACTCTTACTCAGCTTTCAAGTCAGCGCAGTCCATGTCAGAAAACCTCGCAATCTGTGCTGTTTCATACAGTCAGTCTGTGCCTGGAGGAGATGATTTCCTAGAAGCAGCCTTCTATTTCTCCAGCTATGAAAACATTCCCAGCACATCCTGTACGTGGAGATCATTCTATGCAGGGCACACACACACATTAAATTGCTTTTTGCTAGCTTTTTATTTGATTGAATTGTTACTAGAGATAAGTGACATTTTTCTCACAAAGCTTTTTTCAACGAGAAAATGCAGGTTCAAAGATACTGGAGTGCTTTGAAAATGTGCATTGAACCTACCTACTTCATCATTTAGGAAAAGATAAACTTTCAAAGTTGGTTTGAAATAGAAGGTTGTTAGAAACGAGCTATAGATCTGTATTTCTATAGAACCAGCAAGTAGAAATGTATGATATATTGAAAATATCAAATCTGTTAGCCTGGGATTTTTACTTAAAAAGAGCAAACATTTGAAAGCTTGGCCTCAAACCTGGATGCTTTGCTCAAAGCCAGGCAGATGTATTTCAATTGGGGAGGAAGAGGTATTCAAAACTAAGTTTGATTGTTTTCCCGCAATTTCCGAATTGCCAAAAAGCCAAATCAGCATTGGTTGTTACAGCCTGGTGTTCAAATCCACCCTTATTTGAGTCTGAAACTACCGTCATTGCTTATTTCCCGGAGAAGTAAAACTCCGTGTTTAAATGTCACAGTGAATGATGGTTCTTTGACTGTGATGGGCAGGATTCGGTCTCTGCCCCCGGCAGCTCAGGGATACCCAGAGCATCCTGAACACTGTGCTGAAACGAGGGATTCAGCAGTAAAACTGGTGGAAATGTATTCGTTTTACAAAATAATTTGCATCTGTCTCTTTTGGGAGAAAAATTCTGCCCAGGGGTGGTTCCTGGGTGCAGGCTGGGATACCCAGTGGAAATGGGAACCGTACTGGGAGGCGTCACAGGGTCCATCTGCCTCATTTTCTCCTCTTGGTCAAAAAAAGAGGCAAATCAGGTAGAGCAAAGGCCCAGGAGCTGTGGATGGTCTGAGTGGGGTCACCATTCACCCCTGTGCTCCATCCCAGCAATGCGATGACGGGTCCCCTCTCGCTGCGAGGTGGATCGAGAGCAAATGTCACCGTTGTGACTTTGCTGCTGTTGCGTTTCTTGCTCTCCCGACAGCCCAGTTCAGCAGTTTTCCTCATGGCAAAGAAATCCTTCTCACAGCCTTTAGCTTACATTTTTGGTCAAGTTTTCAGAGCTTGTCCTTAATAATTAGGACTTGATTTTCCTACCAGTTTCGGGCTCTGAGCCAGCCCATCATAACTGGAAAGAGCCTTTACTCAGCAAGTCTCCAGTTTTTATTGTGTGTGTTGAGATTCTCAGTCTCCAGGACAAATACTTTCAAAGCAAAGCAAAATATAAGAATTAAACAGAAGCTATAATGCAGAGCGCCATCCATGCACACACGAATGACTATTGCTGCTTCGAACTCATGGTGAAATTAAATGAAAAATGCAGCTTGTGCTGATGCTGCACCTTTGCCTTCCTGCTCATGTAACCGACTCTGATCACATCTGCAATCCTGACAATTTTCATCTACTGGAGATCGCAGAGATCCTCCCATGAGCTGGTGCAAAATGAGCATAAAAGGAGAAAATTATTCCACTGACCCTAATGAAGAATTTCCCATTAACACAAATTCTCCAGGATTAATTTTTCAGCAGTATTCAACTAGCTCTGCTGCACCGGTAACATGTGAAGCATCATTGAGGCTCTGGATTTACTGATGCTCTCCTAAAGGAGGGATAAATGAGAACATGAACAGAAGGGATTATGGCTTCTTGGAAGAAGATGTGCAACAGTGAATTCCCAAAGTAAAGATCATGGCCTGACTCTGCCTGGACTTCTGTTTGCGTCCAGACCAGCTGTGCTGCAAGGATGTGGGGGAAGGCACGTCAGTCTATAGGTCTCTCATGGCATGGTGATCATTTCTCTCCAAAACCGGCCGTCACTCGGCACCAGGGGTGAGTGCAGTGATTTTCTAGGTAGTCCAACAAGCAGAGAACTACACAAGCCATGCTCATTGGGATCCATTTAATTAGAGCTGGAAGAAATGGACAATAAGGGAGTGTCACAATTCTATTTTACTTTAAAATTTCATGAATGCCTTTACATCCAAGCAGACACGAGGAGGTTCTGCTGTGTCCTAATCTCCTACTGCATGAAAAATCACTTTTAATAGATCTTCATTTCTTCCCCAGAAATACAGACTGAACATGTGTAATTACAGCAGAAGCCATGTGTCTGCATTCAGAGAGGCACACCAATAAATGCAGTTTGTATTCGAGGCAGTCTGGATTTAAATCTAGGGGCTGGATCAAGCTATTTCCAATTTTATTCTAAATGCTAATTGGAGTCTGAGAGCTCTTTGATTGAACAAACAAGGAAAAAACAGTGTGTATCATTTAGTTCAATTTCCAGAAAGCACTGGGCATGAGAACTGGACTCCCAGTTTAATTTATGTTGTGAGAATCCCTCACCACATAATGCCTCTGTTTCCAGATATTATTAACAGAGCTGGAGTCTCCTTCCATATGTTCTGGTGGAAAGTAGCTATAAATCAAACATGCTTCTGGGATGACTGCAAAACCTCCACGAAATTTGACTCACAGTCTAAAAATGTGCTTGTGGAATGGCTGTGGTTGCATCATGTAGGTACTACAAGGCAAATCCAAATTGGGGAACCTCCTTTCCCCATTGATGCTCTTTCCTGCAGCACATTTGCACACATTTCCTCCCCAAAAAGTTGCAGGACACTGGAAGTGCATCTCTAGGAACAGGTAACGCTTCTATCTCTGCTTCCACTGTTGCTTTTCTTAGCAGCAAAAGAATCACTGGAGCTGGTATTAAAGAGGTTTGTTTCAGCTCCTGGGCTCTACTGCTGTGGTGGAGGAGAATAAAAGAGAAGGGAAAGGAGAAACACATCTGGATGCTGGTGCATGGCAGCTTGGCCTTCACTTCCAATGAGCAGCGTTTGGAGAGGATTGTCCATTTCTGGAGCCATCCTACACCATCTTCCAGCTTCTTTATGATGTGGAACTGGTAGTGAGGGAAAAAGAAAGGAAAAATGGGGGAAAAAAAAAAGGCAAAACAAAACAACACTATTTTCTGTGACCTCCCTCTGGCTTTTGCTTGCAAAAAATCCTGGCATCCATAACGATCAGGTCTTTGATTGAACTACATTTTAATTTGGAATATATTAAAACAGCATGTTTTCCGTGAACGACCTCAGTACTGAGAGGGAAGAGGAGGCTCACAAGAGCCTCTTCAGCTTCAGAGTCACAACATGTGCCCCAGATGCCATCACGACATCTTTGATAGGCAGGCCAGTTGATTTAAAAGAGGGCAGGGGGGTTCAGCTAATTGAAACCATTGTGTTATGATAACCAAATGTCCTACATCTTTTGCGTCTCCCATAGATAGCAATGCATACTGAAAATAAAAAAGAAAGAAAAAAAAATAATGCTACGTCCGTTTTTGGGGAGAGATCAAAGGAGCTCCTGGAAAGAGGAGCCCAGTTGTCCCTTGAATGCATCTGGGCCGCAGACAGCTTCTGGAAGAGCCGATTTATTTCATCCACGAGGCAGAGGAACGCTGTCTGGGTGCTTTGAAAAGTGCACGGGCTGGTTGAAGGAGGAAAATGCTCTGCTGAACCTCAACGTGGCTTTTGTGGCCAGCCATGCCCAGGTCGTCTAACCATGTCTTGCCCCCATGTTGTGATGGGGTTCTCTGACTGCACTGTGCATTTTAGCAAGGGATACAAGTGGTGCCGTGGTACCTGTAACACCGACTGGGGTCTGTGATGAGGGAGAGTGGCAACCAGGGAGCAGGAAAAGCAAAAAGAAATAAATTCAGTCGTATTGGGAGATCAAAGCTCTCTGTAATTTGTAAGGTACTCCAGGGTGAACAGCATTCTCCAGACTAATCGCTGTCTTTGGAGAACGGAGCCCCAGGAGCCAGTGTACTCCTTGAAAGCATCTTGGCAGAAATATGTTCATCCAGAGCGTGGCCTCTGAGGTAGCTCTGCCCCCGCTTGCTTTCATCTTGAATCTGAACCCGAGTCAGTGGATGCGGAGAAGCTTTCTCTGCAGCACAGGAGAGGCTGTCTGGATGAATCAGAATCATCCCAGCCCTGCAAAAGAAAAAAAAAAGACACAAAATAAAGGCACATCCCTCTTGGGATTGCCCCGACACGTTCCTCTGCAGAACATCTGCTCCTGCACACCCAGCTGCCGCTCACCTGCCCTGCTCCCCGCGCTCTCGCCCGACCCCAATATCTCAGCACATCCAACAACCACTTATGCAAAGGTTTTTGGCTCTTTTAGCAGCGAGATAGCTCCATTATTTAGAAGTTACCACTGTTTCTGCACTAAGGGAAATAGCAGTGCCTGAGAATCAGCTGGCCTGAAGGGACCTTGCTGTGTCCCTAAAGGGATGGACCTGATTTCTCCCCCCAAAAAGGCAAACGGCCACCAGCATCACAGCAACCAAAGCTCAGGCAACCTGAGTCCTCTTTCTCCGCTGTAACCACGCAAACTTTTCCTCATCACAGGATAAACTCCATCATAGGATAAATTAAAAATAACATGTACATAATTAGGGTAAATTAGAAACAGAATATGGAGGGGAAAGGAGGGATTTGTTCCTCTCGTGCTGTTTCGCCCTGCTCTGGATGCCTCCAAGGACGCCTCGTCCCTTGCTCATGAGGATATTTCTGAGGAAAAAGGGGTGGGTTTTGCTGATTTTAGAAGAGATTTGATTGCACCAGATGGTAAATATATATTTTTTCATTCTCCTGGGAGGATACCCTGTGAATCACCTCACAGAGCCTTATTGCTTTCTTCTGCATCCCCTGGCAAATTTCTGAGCACAAAAACTCTGATTTGTTTGCATTTATAATGAAGCATTTGGAAACATCTGCCAGCAGCTCAGCTTACCAACCAGACTGAAAGCCCACTTTCATTTGTGGGTATTTTAAATAGCAATTAAAACTACAGACCATCTTCTCATACGTCCACAAGCAGAAATATAGGGTATGGCCTCTAGAAATCCCGAATAACTGAAAACAGAGCTTGCGCCTATGCCTCGTCAGGCACTATTCTGAATATAAAACATAACAACAAAACTTTATTAAATGCATAACACTGAGTGGGTAGCTTTGCTAAACATTATGAGATATTGGAAAATTCAACTCCAGCCCTCGTGTTTCATCAGCTGCAGTTCAGTGCTTCAGTGCAGATGGACGGAGCCCAGATGGCAACCTCATCTGTGGAATGAGCTCTGGCACATATGCTGCTCAGAAGGAAAAACGATGCAGAGCTTGCTTTGAAGCTTGGTCAGTGGTGCCACATGGAGACTCAGACCTTCTCATCTGCATCCGACTGACCTGCAAACTGAGACCTGGGGACACGGCAGGGACGTGGTGCTGGCAGTCCCATCAGTGTGCGCTCCTGAAGACACATCCTACCAGGGAGCAAGGAGCATCCCACGGAGCCGTGGACATTCACGTGGGGACTTTGTGGTGCCATTATTGGGAGAACAAATAGGACAGATGTGGGTGTCATCGGGGCAGGACATTTTTTAGGACGGAGTCATCACAGTGACAAAGTTTGGTAGTTTGGGCAGAGCACTTTCCTAAGAGCAGGGAGTTTTTCTTTCTGGAGAACGTGAGAGCTGAGCAAACATCTTCAGCAACACTCTTTATAAGTCTGCAGCTGAATTTTGTTTCCTCCCTGAAATGCTGCCGCTCTGCATGTAGAAATTAGCCCTCTTTATGCCTTCCACATTCCTGAGAGATTCTGCTGAAGGTGCCAAGCTTTGCCTGAGTAACATTCAGTTTTATCAACATCTGGTTAGCCAACCAGTAGAATCAGTGTGAGAAAAGGATGAATAGGGCTCTTAGACACACACCTAATTGCTAAAACTTAATTTTCATCCTCAAGTCTGCTATGTCTGGCTTGGAACATGGTGGAAAACTGAGGATAAGGCTGCCTTGGTTGGGCACAGAAGGGCACTTTCAATAAGCCTGTCACTGAGTCCCCAGATCAGAGAAAGGATTTGGGAAGAAAAAGATGCAAGCGAAGGTTTGATAGAGGAACAAATGGCTGTTGGAGGAATAAACAGATTTACCCGAGCTGTGTTTGCTCAGCAAGGGCATGGGGTGCAGCTCACGGCAAACTCCAGGAGATCTTCTCCATCGCACCACGGCATCGCTGTCCTTGCCAAGGGCAGCGAGGTATGGCTGGGTGGGCTCCAACCTGCCCTGCACCGCAATTCCCCAGGCCCCAGTTCCCTGAGCAGGCACTGGACAAGACCTTTGGAGAGTCGTATGCAATGATTATGTTTCAGAGACGTATGTTTTTAAAGACAGCAGATGTTAGAGAACACCATTTGCCAACTCTCTCTGGTTTAACCACTGCTCTGGGAGCTTTTCCCTTATTTATTACCTTTGAAAGCAGAAGTGTGATATCAGCCTTCATGGAAATGGAGTTTACTGATCCCCCCTTTCCATCCCTCTCTCGCACGACATGACTTTCTCCCTTCCCAGGCCCATGGCATCACCATGGGCACTTGGATCTGGGTGGTGAGGGCAGGGCTGGATCCTTCAATTCCCACTTTCCCCGTCCTGCTCCCCCCATCTCACATTTTGCCATGGATCTGACAGAGAAGTAGAGGTGTTTCCACTGCACACACAGCTCTGTGTATAATTTCCTTAGCATTTGTTTTTCCTAGATATACACACGTTTCTCCTCAGCCATTTCTAGAGTTAGAGATGTTAATTTGGCATCATACATGGAAAGTTTTAGACATCTGATCAGAATCAGCACAAGCTCCTGGGAGCTGCTTGCCAGCTGAAGGAAAAAGAAAGAGCCAATATTGAAAAGAAGTCTTTCCTTAATAAATGTAAGTACTGAAAATATAAACACTTGAAACTGCTATTAACTGTATTTAGAAAGTTCTAGTGAATCAATAAAGTGTGGAGGTTAAAGAGTCAAACAGAGACAATGAAATACAAATTCTGTGTTTCTTCCTTTGAGCACCCTGAGAGATCCAGGCTTTAAAAAGCCACCTCTCAATCTGCACGCCTCAAATCAGTATTATCTGCTCCAGCCTAAGGCAGTTTATGCTGATGTTAATAACGAGGCATCAAATTCCAGCACTAAGGATCTGCATTGAGCTCACTGCTCAGGACTGTAATTGAATTTTGGAGTAACCTCTGCTTCATTCCCTGGGTCACCAGCATTTCCATGGGCTCCCAAACCTCATCTGGCAAACCACACCATGTCATCCCTTCCTCCCTCGGTACCTGTAAGGTCAGGGACAACCTCGGTGTTTATTCCCAGATCGCTTCCCTGTTTACTCTGCAGTTACTGCATCAAAGGGAGATCTCTGGTTAAGTGGTTCTTCCTATTAATGAGCTTTTTAATTAGTATCCTTTTCTTGCTAAGTAATTGCTACTGCATGAGATCCACTTGGGAGATGCAAATGAACTGGAAGCGGGATGCTGCAAGGTAGCGGTGGAGCCGAACGCTGGTATTAATCCCTTCTGACAGGCTGTGTTTGGAGCAGTAACAGCCCTGGACACGCAGGTACCTGTCAGGGATTGCCCAGTTTCCCTTCACCACCACGAACCTGCCCAGCCACTGGCTGGTGCTAAATTGCTAAATTGGTGCTTCATTGACCTGGAAAGTCATTGCGCACGAGTGGAGTCGAGGATGCGTTTTACCTGTATGAAGCGTTGCTTTAGGCAGGGGCCAGGTTAAGCCACAGAAATGAGAAATGTCAGCAGAGGGGATGTTTTCCTCAGCAGAATTAGGTGGAAGGTTCATACTCATGCAGCTCCATCAGGCTCCGCTTTAATTTTCCCTTACCCCAGGACAGCATGAATATGGATATTACAGATGTCACTGCTCTTCATGGCACACTGTGGGGGGAAATTTGGGCAAGCGAGTGAGCAGGCGTGCCCCAGGCAGCACGCTAAATCCCTGGCCTCACTAGGTTCTCATCTCATCTACTGACACAGCTGCTTCTTTACACAATCAACTGTACCAGCCCTATAACAGCCACGTTGCTCATGTGCTGAGCTGCCTCTCACCCTTGAACCAAGCAGCTTCTGCTTGCAATGAGCTGCTCAACACCATCAGCTTAGGGCTCGATAGGTCCAAAGCATGATTTCCCCCAGTATGGCTGTTGCTCTGCCAAACTGGGAAAGCAGCAGCCTGTCTCTTCTGGGAAACAACTGAGCAAAACTCAGCCAAAGCTGCTTTTTGTCTGAAAGAGGAGGATGTGCCCGAAGGGGCTGCTTCAGGGAAGAACAGTCCTTGTGTTGGACAGGAGGGAGATGTTAGAGTTCAGGTGGCAGATACTTGGCAAAGATGCTCAGTCAGGCAAGTGGGCTGAGGCTGTGGCCAGAGGAGCATCAGGCTCTTGGCACACAGCTCATGTACCTCCACCAAAAGGGACAGCTAGAAAAGCCTGATGGACTTGATTCTGCACAAGCTGGCTCCCTTCCCAGGTTTGTCTGGGTATTTTATGGGCATCACCGGATCACTGCGGTTTTGCTATTGCTTCTTTTGAAAAAAAAAAAGCAGGAAAAAGGGTCTGAAATGCCACTGGTGAGCTGGGGCTGGCAGCGCCGCTGCAGGTAAAGATCTATTGGGGAAATTTCCCGCTTAGTTGAATTCTGCTGATGTAATAATACAATAAATGGGGACCTTTGCAGCAGCGCTGTTCAGAGCTCTCAGCTTTTAAGAGCACATTGCCCCAGCATCGCAACCAATGTTCCCTTTGTCAATACAGCAGGTTCCCCATGAATTCACATCTCATCCCTCTCCTGCAGATGCCGGAGGCAGCACCCACGCTGCCGTCAGCTCCGCTGCTGTTGCTGCCTTTTATCCTCCGCATCCCTGAGCAGAGCTCACAAGTGATGCTTTGTACCGGAGCTAGAAAAACGTAAAATATGTGTGCTCTAAAACACGAAAGAAAAAACCCCTCATCTCACCCCCTGTGTTTTTCCTGGAAATGTCACTGCCCTTAATGCATCAAATAATTAGAATCACTTCTCCCCTTTTGTTTGCCTTGGCCCTTGCGGTTGATGTTGAACAGGCCAACATAAACCTGCCTGCACTGCAGGAATTTCGGGCACAGCCTATTGTGCAGCGCTGGGTTAGGGGGGAAATTACTCCAAAAAGCCATCGCCTGGCTCTGCTTTGTGGGTCTGAGCAGCCACGAGCACAGCTGGTCACTGCCCTGCAGAAGCTGATGTTCTCTTCCAACAGCAGACTTGACTGCAGATGCAGTATTCACTCCCAGGGGCAGAAAACCCTCAGCCCTTGCATCAGAAAATTGGGAAAGGAGTTTATACATGGGAGATTTCAGTTGGGAACAGCTGGGGCTGAGGAGCACGTGTAAATGGGGGTGTGGAGGAAGGTCCCATCTCCTCTGGGCATCATGGAGGTGACAAGGTGATGCAGGAAAACGGGTCGTTTGCAAATTCTGGAAAATGGGTGGGTTTTGCACCACAAATCCACATGCAGAGGTTCAGCCTTGGCACCTGATACACCACCCACACTAATCCGGATGGACGGACAGACAGCAGAGCCAGGGAGCAGCACGGACCCTGCACGCTCAGCTCCCGTCTGCCGGTGCCCACCTGCCCCCAGCACTGGTTCTGGTGGGAGGTTGAATATAAATCAATAGATTGTTAAATAAATAGATTGAGGATTAACTGTGCTGTAGGTAGAGACCTCTTTCAGATTTGCTAAGTTTCAGCAAATATGTTCTCAATAATTGGTTAATATTTTAAAGAAATTAATAAAACCTATGCTACTAAATCTAGTCCTTTTCTTATTACAAGACATTTGTTGCATGCTCAAAAGCATATGTCTTTAATATCTAAAAAAAAAAGTAATATATAAGGGATCTCTTAAACTTGAATACGTGTAGTCAATCACAATTATTATCTATCATCAAATGCACTCTACTGATGTTCCATTCATCAGGAACTTTACAACTGGACATGCTTAAGAAATAAAGACAAATAGGGGAATTTCCTTCTTAATAATTTCAGATTTCACCAGACAGAGGTGTTGAGATGTCTCTGCACCTGTGAGGAGATTCATAAACAAAGCAAACAGATGCATTTCTTAAGCTGTTGTGCAAACATTTTTGGAAGCTAATCTTGCTCCCGATACCTGGTGATTATATCCTATTGAAAAACTAAAACTGGATGACTACTTTGCTGCTGCTGTCATCACAGATGTACACTGGTGTGTTTTTGCAGGATTGTGTTCGCTTGCTGATTTATTTGTACCAATGCCTTTTCTCTGGCAGGGAAATAATTGTCCACATTCTTGCTGAGAAGAGTGACGTGGTTTTCAAAAGATTCTTGTGTGAGAAGGCAATCAGCTGAGGTCAGTCCTGCTCTCAGAGACCCAAGCAGAGCTCTTCTGTGTTACTTAGAGAGTTATTTCCATAGAACACGGCAGAACCTGGTCCCAGCTGCGTGTGTCTGCCTGATCATCTTCACCGCACTTTGTCCACCTCAGCTCTTCCTCCTCACTGCACCACCCTGGAACATATACAGAAAATAAAGGCTGAAAATAGGACATCCTTTTGTTACAGTGAGCATGATTAAGCGTTAGAACAGATTCCCCAGGGATATAATGCATCCCCAAATTGCTTGGAGTATTTAAATCAAGTGTGGGGTGGAGATGCTGGCTTGCTCAGAGCAAACTGCATCACTGGGACCCACCGTTGAGGTTTGGGGTCACCGGGCTGGATCTCGCTGGGGTTTCAGCAGCTCTTTGGACACCACCAGATTCAGTTGCTCTCAGTTCAGCTTCCAACGTGACGACTTTTGTTACAGGGCCAAATCAGCGAGACTCCCTGGGTGCCGGTTACCAAACCCACTTGCTGTGTTGCCTGGAGTGTTTCACGGCATCTGTGTGGAACTGGGAGTCGAGCAGAGGCAGCCCCGGCTGCTCCCTGGGTCTCTGGCACTGCAAATGGGTCCTTGGTGCTGTGTCCAAGCATTTTGGGCTGGAATTCTGCTTGCGGCAAAGTGGGGCCGATTGCACCAGCGTTTTCTCTTCAATGGAGCAACACCAAGCTGCCTGGGATGTGACCCAAACAGACCGATAGCCTCAGCCTAGCTGCTGAAATGAGCTTAGAAAACTCCTGTGCCCACCAAGTCAGATATAAACCCCCATGCTGAGGAAATCTGTTGGGCTGAAGGACAAATATCCCCCCAGGGCAGCTCCTTGCTTCAGTGCAGTTGCCCCATCAGGAGCTGCCCCAGCTCTCAGGGCTGCAGATTTTCTGTTGCAGGTTTTATTTAGTTTTACCTTAAAGTCACATAACTTGCTTGCAACATCATTTCAAGTCTCCAGCTGTTATTTAAGCCTTTGATGTAAGTACATGCATTTCAAATCCCCAACCTCATATCGGAGGGAGAAAATACCTGATGACCTTCCCCGCTTCCAGTTCCAAGGACATCAGCCCTCAGACTTTCCGACCCGAACGCACTGCCCATGGATGCCATACAGCTCCACAGGTTCAAGGTTGCTGTCACAAGCTGAGACTCTGTCCCCAACAGTTTTGCTTTCCTATTTAGTTTCTAAGCTGGCACTGGAGTTTTTTGGCTCACAGACAGATTTCTCTCTTCCAAGATTTCAGAGTTGGAGGACTGTTTCCCTAATCCCCAACAGTTTAAGATTATCTTTAGCCAACTATTAATCAAACCCAGAGCCTAGCACTGCTTGCTTGTGCTGTTGCACTGGAGCACATAAAAAACCCTCTCTTTTCTCTGAAGAAATGCAGTTGCTATTTTTCTAATGTTTCCTTTAGCACCAGCCTCTCAAACACAGAACAGTCAATTTTCTCGTTCAATATTCAATACCATACCAGGATGCCACATAGACCACGGGATGCTTTAAAAACACTGATAAAACAAACAAACACCAATTCAGGAGAAGCTTAAAATAAGCTGGAAAATAACAAAGAAACTCTCTTATTTTCTTCTTCCACCACATGCTCCTTTGAGTGTAGAAGAATTAATTGTCTTATAAAAACCTGGCATATTGATAGGCAATTAGCAGTTACGGTGACATGGGTTATAAAGCAGAAGATGGATTTTTACAGCGCCCTCCATATGCCATGTCTCCAAAAGACTTCGCAGTGAAGTGAATTAAATGCCACTGATTTTTTAGGGTCGGTAACTGGAACAGCCCCTTCTGCTTCAATAGCGAGTTGTGCAAAGCAGCGTGGTTTAAGCCCAGTTGGCGGATTGCAACAGAGGATTCCCCGGGGCCCTGGGGCACAAATCACAGGAATTCACTTCGAGGAGAGCCTGGCTCCTCCACCGGCCTGGGAGCAAATTCCAGCTCAGCCATGCACAGGGATTGTGCCTGGGGTGGGATTTTTTCCTGTTTCCCATCCCCTGTGTTTTAGCTAGATCAGTTCTCAACACCAGCATGCTCTCATGCTGGCAGATTGGCCCCCAGGGATGTGGCGCTTGGGTAGATGCCCTAAATAATTTGTTAGTTTAGGTGCATGAAGTACTAAAAGGTGGTGGCTGACCACTGCGCCTTTGTGAAACATCTAAAATGCAATTAAAATTGCTAAAGGAAACAAGCATCCTTCCTCCCTGCCAGCATCTCACTGGGACCGCTGGGCAGCGGGTGCATTGGAAATGGCCAGTGGCCCCAGTCCTCACTCCGTCGATCCCAAATCCTCAACCAGGAATTCCTGCTCTAAGAAGAGATCCAGCGGGATCCAACCTTTTCAGATCCATCGCAGACCCTGCGACAAGGGACTTCTTTTCTATTCACAGAGTCTTCTGGTGGGGCTTACGTCAGCTCAAGCTGCCTCTCTATTTCAGCATCTCTCCAGGCTAAAAAGAAATCACACTTCCCGCAGCAACACAAAACAGGGAAACTGGTTCTGCTTTGTCATATCCAATTTCAGGCAGCTCTTTTCCTTAAGCTGGTCATGAACAAGCGAGGATAATGTAACACATAACTCGTTTTACAAATTATTCTCCCATGCTGAGTCCTGATCTACCGCTGTCGGAGGCACTTTGCTCGATGGATTACAGCGCGATGCCAGCTCTGGCTGGCAGACTACACAGGAGTCGCAGCCACAAAACTGGGTGTGATTTGCATTTGTCCTGCTCGCTCGAGAGCTGTCACAGGGGCTGGAACCCGCTCACTGGCTGGCACTCGATATCTGCTGAGGAGTCCCACGTTATCACTGCTGTCATCTTCCAAGCTGCACATTATACAGAGCAGGAAAGCTGCCAGGTTGCACCACAAGCCAGTAGGTATTCTTGGAGACAAAACCCTGAGCTGTTGTTTAGGTTTTACATGGGTTTTATTTCCTTGAGAATTGGATGCTACTCTCCCTCTGTCAGCTCACAAAACAAATAATCCCATTCTGCAGAGTTCACTACCCAGTACGAATATGTATGCATATATATACGGATGTACATTTGGCCAGGATGTATAAACTTGGTGATGGATTTTGGACATCACTGTGTGTGATCTTTGCTGATAGCTCACTGGAATAAAAGAAATAAATAGAAATAAAATGTTCCCCTCTCTGCCCCTACTGCTTTCCCCACTCTGAGAACACAAGTTTCTCCCAGTTTATTCCTGGGGGTTGTCTGCGCATCCCCCTGCTCCCTTCATCCAGCAGCCACCGCAGTGGGCTGGGGACAGGGACATGGGCTGCGATGCTGTGAGCAATGCACAGTTCCCAGCTGTACCTCCTCTGCATTGCTCTGCTGGGCTAAGCAGCCCTCTTTAGCAAAGGAAGTTCTTCATCTGCAGGTGATCCATCTGTTCATCTCCTTTATGAAGGGAAATCGGAGGATTCCTTGCGCACCCACAGTGCTGCACATGCACGGTGAGAGAGAGCTGCTAGACAAAAATTAGATGTGAGTTAGACAAGTGAGATAAGGAGTGGTAGAAAAGAACCATTTGCACATTTGCTGCCAAACAGCCCAGGCACGGAGCGATTAAACAGCTTGACAAAGGTCATGCAAAGAACATGTGGCAGAGCTGAGAATGAAACCCAGATCTGAGCCCTTCACCACGAGGCTGCTCCCCTGCATGTGCTGTTACAGCGCAAACCATTATCGCTCTAGAGCTTTGTCCTGTTTCTGAATGAAGGTGCAGAGCAGATGAGCAACCTCCCTGCCCCAGTCCTGGAGAGGACACCCACACACCCCATACTCCCTTTTCCAAGGTGATGTTGCTGAAGGGCTGAGCTCCAGCAACCAAGTGTCTGTCCCATGGGATCTCCCAGGGGACACAGGATCCAGGGGGACATGGAGGGGGGGTGATGGTCACAGCAGTTGCTGTGGCTATGGTAGAGCCAGGGATACCGGGGAGGTTCTGAACCCTTCTCCGAGGACATGCTCCGCCTTCACATCTCACCTACGTCAGAATTACCTCATGGTCATAACTCCAGGAATTTCCAACCGGTGCAGCCAAGCCTTTAGCTGCTAAATTAAAGTTTCGACCTCTCCCCGCAGAGTTATTTTCCCTCCATTCTTTTTATTAATAAATTAATAATAAAGTATTGTGTTGGACAGACACGGTGGATTCAGCTCCAAGCATGGCAGAGAGAAACGAATATAAACATCAGCATGTTTATAAGCACATCTGTCTGCAGGGTTTGGGTACCAGAAATCACATCCTTCGCTTAGCACTTGCCAGAGCGACTGGAAGGTGTGATGGGTGTTTTTACAGGAAAGAAGCCTCCTGTTTTCTGCCCACACCATGGCACAGCTTATCCATCCAACCAGGTGGCCAAGCCTGATGTCCCCAGGGTGGCAAGACTGTGTCACCCATCAACGAAGTTTGTTTGGTGACAGAGACTTGTTTTGTCCCTCTGCAGTAAGTTGTATGTCATGTTTCCAAAAGTAAATCCATTTCATTCCCGCTGTGACAGGCCCAGTGATAAGGAGCAAGGTGAGGTCTGGGGTTGGTGACCAGCTATTTTCCTAAGGGTGCAACTCCACAAAAATGATTTTGGAAACCAAGACCTCATCCCTCCTCCTGTATGGGAGGGCACAAGAAGAGTTGCTTCTTACACGTCTCCTTTCAGTCAACAATGATCAAATTCCAGCACTGGTCATGCAAGACCGCTTCAAGTTTTGACTTCAACAATTGCATTTGCTGCTAGATCAACATGTGTTCTCTGTTATTTCATTTATAGCCCTGGAGGGAGCAGCAGGCAGCAAATTTCAGATGCAACCACTGACCAGGTAAGGGCTTTGATCAGGCACTGACGGAGGCACCTGACGAATACAAATGAGTTAAAGATTAAAAGAATAACTGAACACATGGAGCCTGGCCTGGAAATTGGACCTAGGGATGTTCGCAGGTGTTTCCCAGGTCTGTTTTCCACGCTCCCACACACAGTCAGTCCTGCAGGAGGGTCCTGCTCCCCACGGGGAGGGGTGGAAACCACCTCCCCAAGCAAACCAAGCGTTGAGGTGCATGGGCTCAGGTACAGGATTGCACGTCAGGTAGGGAGAAGGGAAAATAAAGGAGAGCAAGTGGACTCTGCATCAAGGCTCACATTTTCCATACTTCCACGGCACTCCACAACAAGGCGTTGCTGCTGGTTTCCTAACACTGACCTAGAAAAACCAGCTGGAACTTGAGGCAAGTGCAAGGAAAAATCTCTATCTCGGATCAATAACCCTGGTCTGAATGGGATTTGTACCAAGAGCTGCTTCTGCAACGGTGAGGTGGGCTCAGGGTGGTCAATAAATCCATGTATTTACTGTGTCAGTGAGTTAAACATGCTGACACACAATAAACAGAGCTGGCCCACGAACACCACATATCCACGCAGATGTTATCATTCTACACGTGGGCAAACGGCCATTAGGGCAGGACATACATAAATCATCCTGCTGCAACCACATCTCTGGTTTCTGTTGTGATCTGGGCCCCGATGCCAAGCGACATCGCACAGTTGTAAATACAAACGGAAAATTGCACAGTCTGCAATCTGTCGTTTTATTGCAGTGTATATATCGTTCCATCCATTAACCTGGGACCTGGTTTTGTAATCGCCGCACAAATCTCCAACAGAACGTTGATTTACGACGGTGCCTTTCCCCCAGCATTTCGGTGCTTTACAAGAACTACGATCTGACTACACAAAGGGATATTTTTTTGGCACTGCGATGTGCAGCCATCTTTGGGCTGCGGTGCAGCGGTAGTTTAATGATGTACAGTGAAATGGCAGAACGCTGAGACATGGCAGCTAGGAAGGGAAATGTGATGGAACAGACACTTCTTGAACCTGTAAAGCTCTGACAAGGTAGCAGTGAGGCAGCTGATGTGCCTTGAAGCGTATAATGAATTATACATATGATGTTAGAGAGGAGAAGTTGCCACCAGTTAGTTGGAAATAGAACATAACTCTGCGTTCATTTACACTGCAGTGGGGATTTGTGTTTGCAGAAGGTGCGTCCCTGATGTGGAAATTAGCCAGGAAAACGGTGGCTGACACCTCTGCTCTCAGTCCTTTTTATTTCCCACTGAGAGATCTGCAGCAGAGCATCTGCTTGCATGGTCCAGCGCAATGTCCCACGGCACATTGTCCTGTCCTGCTGGTCCAGGTCAGGGCTCTGCACGGGGCAGCTGGCAGGGGTGTTTCCTCTGCCAGGGTAAAAGGGGGACAAGAGGGAGAGATTTACAGGAAACACCTTGGAATAACCAAGCTTCGGAAAAAAAAAAGCAGCAGGAGGTTGAAGTTTCACATTATTAACAGCTGAGCTGCCAGCTGAGCGCAGTTCTGGGTGATTGAGCAAAGCAGGAGTGGGCTTTATTAGGAGCTCACAGGCAGCCCCTCTTTTCTTTCTGCATGGGTGGTGCTGGAGGACACACACAGACACACCAGGTAACAACAGCTTCCTCTGGGTCCTGCTCCAAAGGACGTCGGTGTTTTTCTGTGCCTGCTGTCCTCAGGAAGCATCTTTGAGAGGTTGATGAAGGTGGGAAATGCTCTCAGGGAGCTCCTGGTCTGTGAGGACCCAGGGACTGGGTTCTGGCATGGAGGATGCTGGAGGTGGTTCTGTCTGTGGAGGGGCTCCCCACCTGGGAATGAGGGCAAAGAGAGTATTGTCTTTCTTATAGAGATCTCATACATTTATTGTGCATTTGATGTGGGCCAAGTTAAATATTGTGGGTAATGACAGGCTAAAATTCCTGAGTGGTCCCATAGAAACAGCTGGGTGAATGTTACAGCTTGAATCAGAGCAAGTCTGCTACTGGGTGATCTGGAAACTTCGCACATATCCCTGCATATATTTATAGAGAGGGAAGTTAATGGGGGAAGCACTATTTTTATATGTATTTTTAGTATGTGAAAGACATTAATTTCAGTGCACTTATGTGGACACAGTGTGTTTGTGTTGTAGTACCGCCCCAGCAATAGACTGGTACATTACTTTGCGCAGAATGTAGATATATAGATATAAAGATAATATAAATATAAAGCTAAAAGGTGTTCCCTTCTATAATCTTGTACCCCAAAGGCTGAGGATGCTGCCCAGGCCATGCTGGCTTTTGGAGAGATGCGTTTCTGCTGAGCTTGCTCAGAGCACAGGCTGCTGTTATAGGAAAGATGGAACTTCTGATGAAGTGGAATTTAACTAGAGGACAAAAACTACTTCTGTGGATGAGTAGTAGCTTTACAAGTCTAGTAATGAACTTTGCTATGACTGGGGTTTTTTGCTTTGTTTAATACTGGTAGGGAAAGAAGCAAAATGTCTTGGTTTCTGATATTTATTGCATACAGCTTAGTTTGATTCACTTGAACCTGAATTTCAAAGCCACATTAAAGTCAAGGGGTGTGAATCCACTTAAATTGAAACCAAATGACAGCTGGCTGGGATCCCTGGGAAGGGAAACCATGGAGCTGTGATGTTTCCCACTGAAGCTGATGGGAAAACTATTATACCTTTGTCAATGAGAAAGCTCCCATTGACTGCTGGTGGCAAAATTACATTACTAGTCAGTGTAGACCTACACTGCTTGTGTGGGACTTAAAATAACAAAAACTCATGTGTAGCCTCAGCCTGAAAGTTAGTGCAGGTTGCTTAGGCCCAGCTGAACCCTTAAGGAGCAGTGGGTGATGCTGATGAGGGGATGAGGCAGTTTTCAGCCTAAAAAGAAATAAGAATTAACTTGTGGCATAACTATAGAATGACATTCTAGAGACTGGAGGCACCATACTTTTTCCCTCATTAATTAAACATAATCCAAAATTACTGTGTCTAATTATCTGCAGAGAAGGATTTAGCAGCTCTAGCATGGTGCAGTGATTGAAGTTGAAACACTGCAGTCCTAGGAAAATGTGAACTAGTATGGTCTTGTGTTGTTGCTAAAAGCAAAGATCTCTATAAACAATTAAGATGTGTAGTTCTGAATTAATGAGGAGGAGAGTTAGGGTGCCCATGGTGTTGGGGTATTGCTCTGTAGCTCTGCTGAGATGTACTTGGAGGTTTGGTTTGCTTTCTTAAGTGCATCTCGTGTTCCCAATTAATGGTTAATTTGTTCCAGCTATTAGCAATAATTGCCAGCTCCTCCCTGAAGATGAGCTGAGTTTTGCAGTCTGCAAAGCTCATAGTTCCAGGTTTCTCCCCAAATGCTTGTTGGGTGTCTTCAGGTGTTTCCATTTATGCGCAGGTGAGGAAACCTTCAGTAGTTCTTGCTGCTTGTAAATGACAGTGAGGGGCACTAATGTGGGTTTCACATTGTGGGCCCAATGATGAAGAAATTCTCAGTCCAATCTGCTTCTGTTTGATGAATATCTTTTCTTGTTGAAATAATTCTTTAATCTTTTCCTGAATTAATGAGCTTTCTATATGTTGTTTGGTACTGCCATAGCATAATTTAAGAGGGGAGGGTGGAGAGATACAAAATGCAGTTCAGAGAAACTAAACTTTTGTTTTGATGCAGCAAGCTGCCTTCTCCTAAATGCACACTTGCTGCACAGGAGACCGGACTGGTGCGTTAATTTTGGAGCCAAGACATGGGGATGCTTATTATGCTGCATGATATTCATTGCGCTGCTTAATTCAATGGAGCAGAGAGGGCTTAAAGCTTTCCCAAATAACTTCCTGCTTAGGACAAGCCAGGTGCCATCACCCTGCTGTAAGGCAGGAGGGACATGCAAGTCCTAATTAAAAAAAGGGGGAAAAAAATTATATCCAGGGGTTTGAAAACCCATTTATAGCTCCCATCCCAGCTTGTGTAAGTGTCACCTTGTACTGTCCAGCCAAGAGAGACAACAGTGTCTGTAGCTAAGAGGGGTGGGAAAAAGGAAATGCCAGGACTACTCTTTACCTAATGTTGGTGGTTACCAGCCCCATGTGTTTGACATCTCTGGAGAAGCTGAGAACATGGTCCTGGACCTCTCTTCTCCCACTGTCAGCTCTTCCCCAGCAAGAAACAAGTGAGAGTCCCAACAACAGTCACTCTTTACACTCTGCCAGCTAAATGGAAGAACTAATCAATCTGTCTTGCTCTGCTTGTTTAATGTTCCTCTTCTGCAGAGAAGTGAGACACTTACTTACACTTTCCAATATGCTGGGACAATTTTTTGGCCTCAAAATGCTCCAGAATAATGAAAAAGTCTATTTACAGTAGCAAAAGCTCAGTCTGTTACCTCCTGGGATTAATTTACTACACTGGGTTTTCTGAGAAGACTGTTTTCTGTCTCAAAAATGAGTATCTTGGCAGCTCCTTACTAGTGCCAGGCATTAAGTTTTTTGCAAAGGTACTATGTGATTTATTTCTTAAAGATCTGTGAACTTTCTTGAGGGAGAAGAGGAAAACCCTCTGTTCTCCTGTGATGGTGAGAGTGATGGAGCTGCTCTTGGACCACAGATGCAATTGAAGGATCTGACCCCTCTTGAGAGCCCTGCAGCTGGGGCTGGAGGTGGCGTTTGCAGAGGGGACAGGCTGGGGCAGGGCCACCCAAATCCTCCTTCTGCAAGAGCCACTGGTGTTGCCATCCTCATGGTGAAGGTGGGGAACGTGATGCGGGCCCTGGTCGCTCTTGCAAAATATTCTGTGAGCAGTCCTGCACATCTGGGTGTGCAGAAATGCAGCTGCTGTGACCATTGCCAGGGAAGCAGGTTTAGGAGCAGCAGGACCTGGTGGTGCGCTTGTGTTGTGGGGCTGTGGGAAACATCCTAGGAGGTGGTGGGAGCTGTTTGCTGTTGATGTGGTTGGATGCTGTGCAATACCAGATATATTAAGGATAGGTTTTGCACAATGTTATCTCATATTTTGGTGGATAAGTGAAGAGGACAGCTCTGTGAGCACCAGACACATCCTATTATCTGGGACTGGCTAAATCTGTCCCTTTTGGAAGCTGCTGTGTTTATTACAGCTATTGTTCTGCTCTGCTGTTATTTTACTTTGGAGGATGTTCTGGCACTCGGTTCATATACATGCTCGATGTAGCAATGAACTGTGATCTTTGCTGCCCTGATCTGCAGGATATATTTATTTCTTCTGCAAATGGGTGTGTTGGAGCAGCGCTGGGGAGGGTTGTTCTCTGCTACCCATTGCTTGTCCCATATTCATCTGCTGTTGTGGCCTCGCAGAGCTGCAGGACAGCCCAAGTGTGGCCACTTTTCCTATTCTGGGTCCACTCCCGCTACAGAATGTTGCAGTTAGTTTGTCTGTGAAAAACGAGCAAACCCAACCAACCGCTAAACTGAAAGGAATACAAAAGGAATGTGTGTTTTATTCTCTTCCTGCATTTCTCTCGCCCTGGACATGGACTCCTGCCTTTCCCATGCTTAGCTTCTCCCCTCCATACACGTGCAGTTTCGCTAGTGGATTTACATTCTTTGAGTCCAAATTGGACTCGCAGCTCCCGCTGCAGATTCGATTCACAAAACTCCAGGCTTGTGTTGCTGGAGGCAGTTAAGAAAACAAAAGCACAGAAGAAATGACAAAGCCAGCTGTGTAGCATAGTGGAAAAGCTGGGAGTTTGCTATTCCAGGTCACAACTGGGATTTCACTTCTGTATTGTGATGCCAGTCGTCGTACATCAGCCCCTGGGCTACCCAAAGCAGCTATGGGTTGCTCCATGGCAGTCTATAGATCCTAGAGGCAGACAGCTGATTTTCCATTACCGAGAAACCCTCTGGATCCCAGAGGGTCCCTGAACTTAATTATTCCTCAGGTTGACCAGCTCATAAATTTCACATTTCATTAAATTTGTTGCTCTTGTTTAAAAACAACATCCCAGCTGTTCCCCGTGTCCATCTCAGGTCTAACAAGGGGAAAAAGTCAGGTTTGTCCAACAGTCTTGAGGGCTGTAGCTTTTTCCATATGACACTTTCTCATGCGTTGAAGGGCTGGTAGACTCATTACGATGTCTTCTAGCAGCAAGATGCGTTTGGCAAGAAGAAATCCCTTTTTCTCTTCTTGCGTCAAAAGAAAGCCATGGTATGTATGAGAAATGCAAATAGCTTGGCTAATTCTGGAAGGCAGCAGCTAAGATTGTGTCCTGTATCAACAGAGTGGGATTGAGCCTTGGCCCTGGTTCTTTGTGTTGTGTGCATTGTCAGCTGTGACCGCACCGCTGTCAAACCTCTGGACAGAATAAGTGATGAATATAGTAAAGCCAGAAGTAATTCAGCTCTTAGGAGGCTGATATACTGTGCTGTTCTTGCAAGAGATTTATTTTCCTTCAGCCTTACTAAATATCATGAAATGTTCATGTTTAACTCTTCCCTGGATATAATGAAGGAATACTTATTTGTGCACACACTTATGCACGCTGCCTGTTCACTAGAAGCGATGTAACTTGAACTTCTAAATTTGCATGGAGAATTCGAGCAGGCTCAGGAGAAAAACATTTGTGATGGCATTTTCCTCCTTTCTCTGCCTTTCCCTGAAGTGTCACAGTAGTCTTGTCTCTCACCTCTGAATACCAAGATTTTCCACACTAGTTCCATTTTATGCAACTAAATACGCTGAGACTGTAACATAACACAGGGGCAAGAAACTTTAATTTTTTTCAAGGTCTGTGGCAGTAATCATTGGTATGTTGTGCCTTCTCTTGTTTTGGAACCAGTGGTAAAGATGTCTTTACGAACTGGTGACTCCTCCAAAGTACCTGCTGGAGGTAGTTCTACCTCTAAGGTCCCCAAAAGCTGCTGCAGTCACCATGGCAGCTGGACCTGGGAAGGAGTGGGGGGCACTGGATGCTTTTTGCGCTCTGGGAGGAACAAATGGTGAGTGCCCCGGAGGGACATTGTGTGTAGAAAGGACCATTTGACAGCGTCGGAGTAGTGTTTTGGCAGGGATGCTGGTAGAATTATCAAAAGCTATAGAAAGCTGAAGTTTTGCAGCCTCTCCTTTTTCTAACAAAGCCAATAGATTAGTTCCTTTTCATATTATTGTGCTTTAAAAGAGACAGGAATGACAGCTACAGACTGCAGCTCTTTTCTTCCCCAGGACTATTGATGGTAATGCATCATTTGGGGAAACAACAGAGCCCCTGTTTAAACTAAAATGTTAACTCCATATCATATCATAGCCAGCAAGTGGATGAATAACCGGTGGAGCTGCATGTGAATTAACTTCATTTGCACCAAACTGACATTATTACCAGTAAATATGGACTTCAACCCTGCTATTAAATGATACTTGTGCTGCCACAAGCTGGATGTTTGTCCTGAACCAAGATGCTCAGTGTCTCTGAAGGCTAAATTGTGTATTACAAGATATGATTCCTGCTGTGTTTGTGGGTCTCCAGGAAATGAAAAGCCAGAGCAAGATAAGGGAGACATGTATACATCTTATCAGACTTCATGTATCAGATGCTGCAGCGCTTGGAGAAGTTGCAGCTGGCAGTAAATACAACAGCCACCAGTCGAACTTTTGTCATGTCCCATGGGGATGATGTTGAATGTGAGAGAGCGAACCTCAGGAAGCAAAAGCAGCAAAGTGAGTCCCTGTTGGGGTCGGGGGGTTGCTCTTGGGCTCTCAAAGGGTACCCGTGGGAGGTTGACATCTCCTCCTGCAAGTGTCAGAGAGAATCTGAGCTGTAGCAAGGAGAACACAGAGCAGCCACTTGGCCTGTCTGGTTTTATTTACACCATGGGGATCTGTGTGGGGGATAATGATTTTACAGTGGACTCTAGACTGATATTTTCGTAAATGTGTTTCCAACCTGTCTGAGGAATTTGCTCAGTCCGTGCTTAAACTACAGACTTGAGGAATACAGATATTCAGAGGTATTTAGTTATTCATTTGGGGATGCAAAAATGCAGGTGCTGAAGAGGTCAGCATATAGCTTTATTGGGAAATGACTGAACCATCTGTGATGTTCCTAGCATTAGGACACAGCTCAGCTACCATACAGTGAGCCAAAAAACCTGAACTTAATATTATGTGACTGAACAGGGTTTAGTACAATGCTACACATGCACTGATGACCAGCACCCCATACTCCAGAATTTGTGCTGAACTAAACTACAGCTCTTCCTACCTGAAAAGAGCAGCTTCTGACTTTTTTCCCCTTCATCCTGCCTCAGATCAAGTGAAAAGTCACCGGTGAAAGACTTGCAGGATATTTTTCAGACCTGTCTGAGAATGATTTTGATATGTTTGCTTCCTTTGCAGTTGGCAAGTTCTGCTCCTCTGGGACTAAACCTGTGGAAACTTAGAATTCATCTTCCACAGCTGGGCAGGAGGAGAGCGGGTTTAAATTTATGCTCCAAATCAGGTAGACA
Organism: Patagioenas fasciata; assembly: GCF_037038585.1. Taxonomy (NCBI): domain Eukaryota; kingdom Metazoa; phylum Chordata; class Aves; order Columbiformes; family Columbidae; genus Patagioenas; species Patagioenas fasciata. Next base: position 8,996,753 of record NC_092539.1, read on the forward strand.
GTACAACATCTCAAAATATACAAAACTCAGTGTTTTTCTCAAAAAAACAACACCTGCTTTGCAGCCATTGTGGGATCTGCAGTTCAACTTCAGTGACCGATTCACTGAAGAGTCAGTAGAGGGGCTGGGAAATAACTGAGGTTTCTTCCCCATGCAAGTGACTCAGTCAAAAGGCTCTTTCCTTTGGCTGCGGTGGGGAGCTGTGCACATCTTGCTGCTGGAAATCCTCAGTCTGGTCCCTGCTGATGTCTCCTGGTATCTCCAAGGCGAGACTGCTTCCTGCTGTGTGAAGACAAATGAGGGGAGGATGTGGGACAGCCCTGGTCGGTTGGTGAGCCTGTCTCTGCTGTGAAGGCGTTTTATTAGGAGCGTGCAGCTCGGCTGGGCGGACAGGTGCTGCTCTCTGCTTCCTCTCCTCGTCTTCTGCAAACCCGATTTCCTCCGCTCGCACATCTGCTTTCCACATTTGCTGCCTCCTGCTCCAGCAAGGGTTTGGCGGAGCTGCTGGGTGAGATTCCAGCTCTGCTATCTGTGGGTGCCCACCCAGCTGAGATCTGCAGTGCTGGTGGGTGGGAAATGGGGACTGTGTTCCCTATGCTAACAGCCTGCGATGAGCAGGACAGGGTGGTGAAGCCAGGGTACAGGAACACAGTTCTGGCTTTCCATAAATGTTTGCCCTCCTTCGCATCCCAGCCTCTTGGTCTGTTTGCATGAGAAGACTCAAGAATTCAAAGTAGTTCACAGGGCAACAGGATTGCTTGGGCTATAGGTTCTACTGATGTACTCGGGTGTAACTAAGGGGAGGTCAGGTACAAGGTCTTTAAGATGTTTTAAGTTTACTTTTTGAGAGTTTTGGTGTTGGGCTCTTTGCTTTGTAATCACTTTTTTATTGGGTGTCTCTGGTGCATCAGTTGGTAGATGGTCCTGGAGATCTCAGGTGGAAAGAAGCAGCTTGCAAATTTACCATTGGAGCTCTTGTGTGAACCTTGCAATAATTTCCAGTGCTGTATAAAAACAAACCTGCTACAGTTTGCTTACGAAAACAGCAAGGGTTTTGCTTAGCCAAACACCAGACATCCTGCAAGTCACTGATTGCTGATCAGAGGCAGGCGAAGCTGTTACAATGAAAAGCTGAATTGATTTGAGAATGCCCTTGCGTTTGAATGCAACTTGGAAAATGGTTTATTTTCATTATTTTCTTTCAGCAATTGAACACCTCTTTCCTAATTATAAAAGGCATGTTTACATATGACAGTAAAGCATGTGGAGTAAAAGTGTTGGGAGCACTGACAGGGAAAAGAAACGTGATGTGCGAGCCCCTGTGTCTTGAGCATCCCTGCTTGCTCAAAGCATCAGCAATTGGTGCAGCCTGCAGTAACTCTGTGTGGCCATTTGTTCCAGGGGACCGGGCCTTTGCAAGGCTGCCCCAGAATCAATGGGACACAGAAGAGTCTTAAGGACAGGTCAGCATTCCTATAAGTGGCCTTTCCAACACTGTGGAGTCTGAACTAGTAGCAGTTTCCTCCCAAAATCTTTAAATGCCAAAGGCATTTGCTGAGTCTCCATTCCCTTTTGAGGGAAAATGCAACCCTGGAGGTGTAAGAAATGCAAAAAACCCGAAAGGGATGAACACTTTCATGACATAATGTCAGCAATGTGACTTGCCAGCCCAAACTTGGCTGGCATATTGATGCAGTGAGTTGGATCCGCTGGATAAACAAACAGTGTCACCCTCTTCCCAGATCCCAAACAACCTCCCCAGTGTGTAGGCAGCAGCCACTGATCCACATGGAACAAACACATCCCCTTCCAACATGAGACAACACAAGGTTCTTTGATTTCTCCTAATTGCATTTCAGTGTTTGTGGCCCAATTGTATGGTTTCTGCAGAAGTTCAACAATTTTGGTTGCTGGCTTCCTCCCCTTGCTGACCTACAAATACCAGTTTTCAGGGAAAGATTTATGAGCTGCATGAAATTACCGTCTTGTAAAAGCACAAATAGCAGCTATATATAGGGGTCTGGAATAGGCACTGAAACCCCAAGGGAACGGAGACTCTTGTGTTGTCTGTGCAGGACAGCCCTGCTAAGTCAGGTTGAGGAGGAGTCCAGTGCTTTGACTCCTGTAAAGCGGCCGAGCGCCAACCAACCTTCCCTTAATCCATATCCTCAGGAGGATGGGAAAAACATCTGGCCGGACTGCCAGTAGTTGGGCTTTATAGCAACTGAGCTCTGAAAACTGAACCTTCTCAATCCTTGTATGCATTTATCTTCCTTTCCAGAACATTAGTAGGTAGTTTGTTTTCAGTGAGTTATTTAGCAGAAAGAGGGATTAGACCTTGAGCTAGCATTGATTAACCCCTGCATGTTGAGTTGTTTAACAGCATAATGGATTAGTCATGTTTGCTGGTGACCTTTGTCAATGGAATTCTTCGTCTTAAGCCTCTTCTGTCTTTTTAAATACACAGATCCTTAGAAGCGGAATCTATGCTAAAATGTCCATAAAGTGAATAGGTGGTTCAGCAGAGCACAGGTTGAGGGTAACAGTCCTGGGATTTCTGATTTTGAGTTTGATGTTGCGTGAGCAAAAACATGGGAGCCCCATTAAGCTGTTGGCTCCTTGGCACTGCCCATAGAATCGGTCAGTAAGTGTTTGAAGTCCTGTAAGAGCTGGGAGTAAATTGTTGACTGAATGGAAAAGCATTTCTGGAAAAGGACTGAATTTTCTGTGGGTCTTGGGGAGGAATGTAGAATTAACAATAAGATTCAATGTCACCCTGGAAATTAAATTGTCATGTTTGGGAGCATAAATGTGTGAAGCCTTGTTGCCTTTGATGGAGCTATGTCAATTTAAATCAGTGGAGCATCCAATCTGGATAAAATACACATTTCTGCTGCTAAAACCAGGGAGCAAACAGGAGAAAAGGTGCTTAGTGAGGCCAAACATGACACCGAGAAAAGCATCTCTAACTGCAAGAAGGCACTGATGGCAATTTAAGAGCTGCCAGGAGGGTATAAAGGGCCCTTACATAAATCAGCCTTGGACCCAGCAGAATATGTCTGAGATGAGGGTGTCTCCTCAGATCTTCCATTCTCTCAGCAGTAGCACAAGGAAGCTGTTATACTTGACTTTTCAAGCAAAATACCTTCCTGCTGCAGCCAGGAGTTCTTTCTGGGCTCATTTTGTTGCAGTACAAGTCAGGTCAAGAAGTTTGTTTTGTTTGCTAAAAAAGATACTCTAGTTCAAACAAGACTTAATTCATTGAAGCCCCATGGCCTCTGTGAAACATGAGCCCCTCTGGCCTCATGATTTATGAATACAAAGCCATGGGGAAGCCTTGCCAGAGGAAAGCAAGCTTAGGATAGGTAAATAAAAGGCACTGGGGCAGGAAAGGGTTAAAGACTTGGGTAAATATGGAAGTCACACAGCTGGGAGGTGTAATGAGCTGCCAAGTTCTCTGGGAGCTTTGCTTGTGTGAAAGGGGAGCTGCTCAGGACACTCTGGAGTTGGTGCCCTTGCTTTAGCCCAGGGTTGGGGACTCGGTCTCCTGCGATTCTGTGCTTTTGATCTGTCTGACTCTGAATAGAACTGGAAAGAGAATAAATCCACAGCAGTGCTATGAGGCTGTTTTGTGGTGTTCAGAGGTGGAAGGGGCTGAAGAAGGTGAGCAGCATCAGGGATGGGGAAGGACCCAGCTGGGCTCTCCAGCCAAATTCCTATTGTGAGCATCACCAGGGAAAAAAAACCCCACATCTGGTCCTAATTAGGACCATATGAATCTCTATGCCAACTTAATCTCCCTCAAATGTTAATGATGCTGATATCTAGTTCTTGATGTAGGAGTTGCATATATATATATTGGATGTCTGAGGCTTTCTCTCTCTGTTTGCAAAACCCCCAACAGGCACAGTGTTGCTTCCCAGGGCTCATAAAACTGCAAGGAGCGACAAATCTGTGCCTGTGGTCATGTTCTGAAGTTGGATACAGAGAGGCAGCAAACCCTGTTAACCCAACAAGAGAGTTACAACCTATGGGGGCAAGTGTAAGAGATCTCCCCACCCTCTGGGAAGGGAAGATTAAACAAATGCAAGTGAATGGTATATATACCCATCACTAGGTAGCTGATGTTTTCTTTGATTTAGTTGTGATTCAATGATAGGAAGCACAGCAGAACATGGTCAGTCTGCTGCTTGTTCCCTGATACAGTTGGTTTTTAATGCCTCAGGAAAAAAACCATTAGGACTGGCTTTTATTCTGGATCAGAACCTCAAAGGGATGTGAAATGCTGGTGGGTTATTTCGTGCTGATGATTTTGAAGATATAATGTGTAGCCAAAGCTACTTGGACTACTTGGAATGTGTCTGAGAAATGTAAAAATAAAAAAGTAAACAGGAGGCTTTAGGATGCTGGTCTGGAACTGAATTGGGAACAAAATCAGGTCTGTATTAAAAAAATAATTAAGCAAGACACCCTGTGAGAGGTGAATAAACAATCTGGAGTTTCAGACAGCTGTGAAACCTGGTAACAGTTTTGGAAGACTGCAGATGCTGCAGAAAGGCACCAGCACAGGAGGGTATTGCACCCCAAGCAGTAGTTGAGCATCTATTGTAAAAATTGGGTGTATATGTGGGTGTTGCATCCTGCAAACCCAGCTGAAAGAAGAGACTGAGAGACTGGAGCATGAACCAGGGCTAGCAGGTGGTGGGGTGGTATATTGATGCTAAATTGGGGTGTAAGAGCACTGTGTCTCTAGTTAAAAATGTTAATCATCTGGCACCTTGTTCTGGCTGGGGTCTGTACCTCTGGTTCACCCCAAAGCTCCCCAAACCGGAAAACTCATCCATGGGGAAAGAAGGGAGAAAGTTACTGTGGGGACTTGTGGAAAGGTGCTGATGTGTCTGAGAAGGTGACTTAGCTGGAAACACTGAACAGACAGAAGTCAGAATTAGTCATTTAGAGACCACTCAGTAGCTGGATTGGATTCCTCGAGTGATTCATCCACAGAAATGACAGCTTTGCCTGACATTTTATTTCCCTTCTCTATTTAGGAAGTAGCTTAGACTTACTGAGACTATTGCCCGTTGTTTGAATTGCTTTTTGATAGCTGGGTGGTGCGCATAGTGTCCTTGTGTTCTCAGAACTTCTAAACCGCTACTTCAACAAGGGGGGGGAAGACAACAAAATGAAAGGGTTTGTCACTCCAGAAGCCCTCCCTGGAATGAACCTGTAATCTTGTGAAATCAAAGGGGAATCCATGGAATGTGCCTTTTTTGGTACAGTTAGTGCAGCAAAATTATAAATGGGAATAGCTGGCTGGAAATTGCGTAACATGGTTAATTGACAGAAATATTAGAGAAGGGGAAATGTGGATGAAAATCGCTTGGTAAAATAAAACCTTGAGACTTTAAGTTGCTCTATTTTTATTATTTTTGAGGAAGGTCTACAGGATGAAAGAACCATCAGTTGATGCAACCAAAATGTACCATGATGCTTTAATCGGATACTAGACTTGAGTGGTAGAATAATTCATAAGTGATGCTAATTTTGAGTGTGCTTGGATGCATGTAGAACATGAACATTTTTGTATTGTTATTGCTCATTGGGATGAAAAGTTGCTTGTGTGTTTAGGGTTTTTTTACAAGCTTCTGTGTGTGGAAAACCCAGCAAATGATATTCCTTGTCCTGAAGAGGTACCATGGTCACCAGGCCCAAGGAGAAGAGCTACTGAGGTCTTGTATGTGCCACAAAGGCAGGAGAAGTCTGTAAGCCCCTTGCCCACTGGTGGGAACAGGAGCCACAGGGCTTGTCTTAGTGCTGTGACCACACTGTCTTGTGAAATTCACCCACATTTTTTCAGGATTACTGAGCTGCAGAAACCATCAGTGGAAAAGAGCTCTCTGGTCATCTAGCCTGCTCTTACGCCAGGACAGGATTGTTCCCAGCGGTGTATAGGTTTGTCCAGACTGATTTGTCCTGACTCAGGCAATGGGGTTTTTCATCACTTCCTTTGGGAAGTCTAAAAGATCTACAGTCTAACAATTCTACGGTCTAACAATTGCCAAAAGATATATCGGTATTGCCAAAAAATATATCGATATTGCCAAAAAATATATCGGTAGATAGAGCATTAGGTAAACTTGTGATCACCATTAATATCCAAAAAGTGGAGGTGCATAAGAATTAAGTTGTCATCTGTCCATTTGACTCCTGCCTGTCCCCATTCATTCAAAACCTTCCTTGTGCATAGGTGTGAAAACGAACACCACAGTGTTCTAGATGAAAATGTTCCGAACACCCAAGCTCAACTGCTAAAGCCAGATGTCTGTGTGATTTTGGACCTGTCCATAAGCTTTGTGGTTTGGGCTCACCTTTAATCTTCAGACATGATTACGATGGACAAACTGGAGCTCAAAAACGAACTCTGTGGTCTGTATTCAAGGAAAACATCATTGGGGTCAGTGAGAGTTTAGTCCAATTCACTTGGGAATCTCTTCATCTTTTTTTTTTTGACCGTTGTGAAGATCACAGGTCAAATCACAGGTCCTTGTTAACATGCAGCCTTGTGGTTTAATGTAACACTTGCTGTAGCACCAAGGATTATCTCCCTGAAGTCTAGACAGATTATATAGGGTTTAGCCTGGGCCATTTGACCGCAGATTATAGGGCATGAGGAAATAAAACACAGGGATGTGAAGAGGGAATGGTAACTCCTGCCAGTCTTCCAGGCTGGCACTGGCCATGGAGAGGAACCAGATGGAAGGGAAAGAAGGTGAATTGAGTTCATCCTTCTCGATAGGCATCCTAGTGCAATTCATCCTTCTGTGTTTGAGATCAGTACGGTTCAAACACATATAGGGCTTGGAGTCAATGTGAAACTGAAGAGAAGGCAACAACACTAGAAAAAAAGGAGTGGAAAGTCTGTGCTTTTTATAATGCTATTTCCTCTGCTAAAGCTCTCTGACTATGAAACATTTAAACATACAAAAAACAAGCCCCACCTTGTGCTGGCTGCTCTTTCCATGGATGGGGCTTGTCCCGGTGCCACCTCATGGCAAAAATCAGGTTTGAATTTCCACCAGAGCAGCTGGGACCTGGGAGGACTGGCCATCCAACTCCAGGCATCGCAGCACTGTAGCTGTTCTGTAAAGGAACCAGTCTGCAAAACCAGAGCAGGTGTTTAACCACAGAAGATGGGGTTATTTTCATTTTCAGCCTGGTCATAGGTGTAACTGGTTATAAGTAACACCCAGGACTACTCTTTGTGATTATCCCAATACTTACAAAGTACAGAATAAGGCCCTTTGGGGTTTTTTGGCTGAATGCTTGTGTCCTATAGCATATACATGATTTAATTTTTGTAACTGTATATCTTAAGTTTGTGTTTGCTTGGGTTTTTTTGGAAAGCTCACCAATGCGTCCTCCATCCTATAAACACTAGTTTGGCTCAAGATGTTTTTAGTGATGAAAATACGTCTATAAACTGCTGTTCCTTAAAGATATTTGGCCATCTGCCACTTCTGCAATTTTTGGCTATTCAGATGTTACCCCAACTGGCTGCTGGAGGGATTTGGAGTTGGTGTCAACCAGCCCAGCTTGTGTAAACCTCCTTGGAGCTTGTACCACCAGGTGATCTGGCACACTCTGTCTCAGAGGTTGGCTGCTTGAACTTGGCATGCGGATGCTGGAATTCTTCAGTTTGCTGGTACAAGCTTATTTCTATATTTCTCTGTTACAGTCAAGGAGGGGCGAACAGGTCTGTGCAAGCTCCTAAATCACTTGGAAAGCAACTGGAAGCTCAGGCTTGCTGCTCAGTAAAAGCTCTGTGGACCAGGTTCTCAACTGGTGTAAGGCAAAGCTGCTTTGCAGCTGATGGAGGTCCAGGTTTGGGTATTCTGTGTTGCTTCTGGAGCCCTTGGAAAATGGATGGGGTGTGTGTGTAGTGCTCTGAGCTGCTTTTATTTCTTTATCTGCAGTGGTTTTGATGCCTTAAGTATCCCTGTTCCTATAGGTGTGTGCCCCTAGAAGGGCATGGACTGTCAATACTCTGGTTGTTTTTCAGGTGTTAGTGGGTTTTGCACTTGTAGCTGGAGAAGGTGAAAGTGCCATTCCAAAGCAACGTATGACCAGAAATATCAACATATGGGATGAGAAGACCCAGGATCCTGCCGTTGTGTAACTGGGACTGAAACCAGACACTGCCACCATCAGTGAGGCCTCCCAAGGGTGATCAGGTATCCATAAAAACCACTGTGAATCAAGTTATTGTCATCATAATAAGAGGGGTTAATGAGAAGATGGGTATTTGCAACCTGCAAGGTGTGATGGTGCTTTTAGCTGTCCTAGTTTGATATCCGTATGCCTGAGATCTTTCATGCAAATGGAGAGGAGAGAAAGCATCTCCATCATGCAGTGTTTCCGTGAGCTGCAGAATAGCTCCTCTGCTCCATACCAGAGGCAGCTGTGAGCCTGTGGAAAGGGCTGTTCCTGTGAGCAGTGGGGTATTTTAAAGCAGGAGGGAGGAGCAGTATTGATGGGCACTGTCATTGCCGGGCTGCACCCAGCGGGTGCCCTGCAGTGGAGTTTGTGGGGCTGCACAGGTGTTACCAGTACTGGAAAAGCATCCCTCCAGGCTCCTTCTGGATGTGGAGCATCGCTTAATTTGTCTTGCCAGCCTCTAGTCATCTGGTTACTCATAAAAGGCGAGAACTGGAAGGGGCTTTCATCTGTGGGATTTGCCCAGGGGCGCCCCTGGCACCGTACCCACCCTCCACGTGGCTGCGCCAGCACGTGTGCTGCGTTCCTCCTCCCCACGCAGGGGCTCGCGGCCAACCTGCCTCTTACTGCCTGCTGAAAAGCTCTTTCAGCAGAGAATCTCATCTTCTGTGTGGCTCATTCTCCAGCCTTTCCACTTTTGCGGGGAGGGTGGTAGGAGGGGGAAAGAATCTCGGCAGGTTCACAGGTGAAGGGAGAGATTTCCTACAGCTCTTCACCATTGAACCATTGGTAACTTCTTTATTAGGGTACAAGCTGAGCAGGCTGGGAGCATCCCTTTCCCCTTGCTTGGTCTGGTGGGGTTTGGCCTCCTGTACTGGTAGCTTTGATATGTTAGTTTGTAATGAATTGTCTGTCCAAGTATCATAACTTTCATTCCCACAGCTCAAATATTTATATTGAGTGATGAATAGCTAAAGCTCAACACAAGCTCTGGTTGTGGTGAGTTCTTCCATCAGGCAGCCCAAAGTAGTGGTGAGTGACCCTCAACTCATACTTTGCTCCTCTTGTATGTGATAAATGGAATGGCTGGTGACTGCCCAGGTTCTTACAGTGCTGACTGACCAAGTCTATAGACAAGGAGACCGGAGCTGGGTAGGCAGGGTGTGGGAGTTCAGGTGACACCAATGGTTGTTTTCCCAGGGGACAATAAAGTCCTTAAGGATGCTGCCCTGCAAGGACTGGGATGCTTTGGTGTGGCTCAGGGTATGTGTCCATAGGTGAAACCACTGCTTCATGAAAACTGGTACAACTCCAACCGCTAAAGTCACAGGAGCTGGGGCTGTTACCCGGATGTGTGCTAGCAATGATGTCCAGATCTTCAATGGCACTGACAAAGCAAATATTGATACCAGCAAGTGTCTTCAAAGCATTTTTAGTGAAGGGATACGTCTGCATTTTGGTTTTCTTCCTTCTCTTGTCTCCTGATGACCTGGTCTTGGGATTGCTCAGGGCTCTGCAGCATTGGGTGCCACCTGGTCCCACAGTGTGAGGTCTCTCCTGGGACCTGAGGAGGGCACTGCTGGAGGATCTAGTGTAGGGAGGTCACATCAGTGTTATGGTGTGTGAGGGTTTTTTTGGTATTTTTTATTTTTTTCCCCATGGGTTTGTGTTTTTTGAGGTAGTGTTTTGTTGTTGGCTTTTGGTTTTGTGGGTGTTGTGTGTGGTGTGTTTTTTTTAGTACTATACTAATACTGCTGTGATACAACACCAGAACAAGTAAAATCATTCCAAGTTCATGTTTGCCAGTGGGATGCATCAACCACCACTGGTGCGTAAAGGCGGTCAGTGTGCTCAGAGGTGTGGTGAGAGGAAAAGCAATGGGAGCAGTGCTGGGGCTGGACCCCCAGACCAGACTGCGTGTGCAGCAGGGGGCAAACAGTATTTTACCCTTTTTGTCCTCCTTTCCCTGCCAGAGGAGGGTTTTGCCACCCCAGCACCCAGCTGGCCTGACAGAGGACGCCGCCTTTCCTTTCCATCCCTCCTCCTTGCGCTTTTGCCCTCTGCACGCACATTTTGCAGCGGCGGCCTCACCTTTTTTTTTGCCAAATCCTTGCCATTTTCCATGTTTCCACAACCCCCGGGCTCCATCTCCCTCGGGAGCCGGAAAGAGCAGAGGGCTGGGGGGCGAAGAAAAACTCCGGCTAATTCCTGTGGGGAAAGGGGAGGAAAAAAACCCCACCGTGTTTTTGGGTGGCTGTGCAGCGTTCAAACTTGCCGGGAGCGGGGCGGGGGGGGCGGGCGGCGGGGCCGGGCCGGGGGCCGCAGTGCTCGGCCGTGATTTGCTGCGCGGCTCCGAGATTGACAAACTCTTGCCTTTGGGTTTAAAAGGAGAGGAGGGAGGAAAGGGAAAAAAAAAAAGGGGTGGGGGGAGAGCAAGAAAAGTTTTTCGCTGCAGGAACAGGCAGGGGCCGGAGTGAGTGCGGCGGAGCCCCCAACAGCCCTCCGCCCGCCCCATGGCTTTATAAAGCGGCTGCTCTCCGGGGGGGGCTGGCGGGGGGGGTCTGAGCGGCTTTTCTTCACTTGTGTGTATATAGATATATAGTATTTCCCCCCCATCCCTTCCCCCCCAGTTGCCCCGTTTTTTGTGGACCATGGATACGCACACGCGGTGGAAAAGGCGCAGTTGGATACGGAGCTGGTTGGTACCCGCTGCGCTGGTGCTGCTGGGTGCCCTGTCCCCCGGCCGGGCAGGTAAGAGACCCCCCGAGTCCCCTCTCCATCCCCGGGACAGCGGGTCCCGGTTCCCGCGGGAGGGAGGAGGGTGGGGAGGGCCAGAGGGGGCTTTTGTACGGGGCAGAGCGTTTGTCTTTCCGTACTCACTGCATTCCGGAAAAAAAGAGGAAAGAAAACCACCACCCAGCCTCCTTTAGCTGCCCGAGTCTCTGAATGCCATTTGTCAGGGGGCCCGTAAAAGGGGAAAAAACTTAAAACAATACTTTATTCGCCTTCCTTAGAGCAGAGCAGCCTGTTGCTGAGCTTGGTTTTTTTTCTGGAGTAAAAGTCAGGATGTTTTTCTGGAGGCTCTAGGTCTTTGTATATCTGCCGATGTATGTAGAATATATATTTAGTGAACTGGAACTCTCTCCTCTTGCATAGTTCCTGCTCCTTGAGGAGAAGAAACTTTTTGTCCAGCAGTAATCTGCTCTCCCCTCCGCTCATCAGAGCGGCAGATCTCGCTCCACAAAAGCTTCTGCAGCCGCTTCTGCTGGGGACCCCAAGGCTCACTGTGTCCTCTCCTTGCCAGCCCCATTTTCCAGGGTTTCTCCCTAAAATTGTGGCTGTTGAGTGCAGCAAGAGGAAGCGCTCTGGAGTACCAGATGTTGCAGACATGCAGCCAGAAAACCCCTGGAATGTCATTTTTTTTACAGTTGTGCAGGAGTTGGGACTAAGCACTTTATTTCACCAAATGAACGTTTTAGCTTTGAGCATGTTCTGTTTTCCAAATGTCTGCGCGGCCCGGGTGGGCTGTGAAATGCCAGAGCAGGGCAGAGGAGACTTGTGGGACTGCTAGGAAACGTTTTTAGTGTGTTTTCTGAGTTGGTAGCAGACACATGGAGGTATTGGTGCTCTGAGGTCCCTTTATATTGTATTTGAAGGGCAAGGCTGAGAAATGGTTTGTTGGTGAAGCTGGCTTTGAAATCTGGAAAGCTGAAGTAGATGGAGTCGTGCAGGGTAACTTGAGAAACGGAGCCAGAAGTGCCCCGAAGAGCTGAGCTGTCTGGGACTCCACTTCCAGGCTGGATTTCTGTGTGCTCTGGGTGTTTTTTCCCTGGGAAGCCCAGGCAGTGGTGTTTGCAGGGCTGTTTGGGTGTTACCAGGACAAATGTGTGTGGGATTTTGCATACAGCAGTGTGATTGCAAATTACTCTGATTTCTAGGTTCTTAAAATGACCTTAAGGAAGAAAAAAGGTGGGCGTTAAGAGGAATGCTTTCATTAAGGGTTTGCTTGCGAAGTCAGAGCAAGATGGAAAATAAGTTGCTGTGCAATGAACAAAATGCCTCTAGAATATCTTTGCAGGAAAAGTTAACAGCAGGCTGCCCCAGGAGTGAGTGTTGGACTGCAAAGGTATCGGACTGTTGGAGCACTTTTCTGCCCAAAACACTGGTCTGATAGCTCATCTTGAGCTCCCTTTTTGGTGCAGTTTGTCAGGCTGCTCGGTTACTTTGTGTTAGTTGAAAAGTATTTATTACTGGGCTTGTCTCTTTCAAAAGAAAGATGTCAGTTTGTTAGTTTGTTTTCTTTTGTCCGTGCTAATATTTTAATGGTTTGGGGGCATCCTTAGGCGTTTTGCCTGTTGGGTACCCTTCAGGCAGTTCAGCAGACCAAGCTCCTTTTGAAGTTACCTGGGAAGTGTTCTGTGATTTTTGGGTCCAGCTGCAGGCACAGCTGGAGGGAGCGGAGGGCTGGCTGGAGCTGATGCTGCGGTGAGAGGCTGGAGAGCTTTTCTAGGGCCAGTGTGCTGTTCCAAGTAATGACTCTGGCAGTGAAAGGCTTTGAGTTTTCCTAATGAGCCTCCTAATAGGGCATAAAATGATTTGGAGGAGGGAGGAGTGAGATTGGAACTGGTGATGCCATTGACTAATACTCTTTATAGCTTTTCAAAATCTTTCTGGGTTCTTTGGTTTTATTTGGTTATTTCAGCTCAGATTGTTTGTTTCAATTCCATTTTAATCAGTTTCTCTGTATGGAGAGAGGTGAATCTCCTCTGTAACCTTCAGCAGCAGATCCATGGGGTGGCTCTAAAGAAGAGGGGAAGGACCCTCTCAGAGAGGGTTTCCAGAAAAAAGAAGCAGCAATGTTGAAGGACAGGAATTGAACAGCATCCGAACGGCCCTTCCAGCTCACATTTTCCCATATTTTACCAGATGATGTCACACACAAATCTAACCCACAGACAAAGCTGGAATCTGCCTCTGCTTTTACAAATCCCTGTGAAATTGAATCAGGTTTCTGGGTGAAAATTTTTGGAAGCAGCAGTTTCCTTCAGTGGTGGAGAGAAGTGTAATAAGAATACATAGCATGGCCTTTAAAAGAAATAAAAGTGCTGGAAATTATGAAGTATCCTGTTACCATCTGTTGCTTCTCTCCTTGGCTCTTCCCCAGCCATCTAGAATGAGCTAAAAAAAATAATAATCTTTATCCAACCAGTTAGAAGTGTTTTGTTTAATATTTTGCCAATCAAAAGTGTTGATATTGTTTTACAAGAAGAAATATGACTTTATAAGTCTGGAATTGATGGCAGATCAGATTTCCAGTGTAAAGCCTGGATTATGCTGTCAATGTATTGCCAGATTGGAACAGGACTTTGTAAGTTAAAAGCACCCAGCTGTTGGACATGCCCTGTCCAGGCAATGCAGAGACGTTCAGCTGGTGTAATATATTATTCTCCTATGTAAACTGGGGTCAAGGTGACAAATCTTTGCTGTGTTGGATGCTGGAGCTGGTTTCAAACTCATGGTTGAGGAGCTGGTTCTGCCGGCTCCCACCAAAGCTCTTGGGAACTTTGGCTCTTCAGTCCGTGTTGTAGTGTTGTCTGGGCACTGATTTGTTGGGGATTGGAAAAATCCCATTTCATCTCTGGTCTTTAGGGGCAGCTCTAAGGCAAAAACTGCTGAAGAGATGCTGGTTTGTGGTGTGCAAAGAGGGATGACAGCGTGGACATGCACCACTAATGCAGAGGCAGTTGTGTGAAGTATCATTTAGAGGAGGATTTTAAGTAGTCAGAGTTTTCTCTGGACTTCAGAAAATAAATCTGTGGGAGTACTTTCCAGGAAACTGCTCTTCAGTCTGAGGTTTTTTTTTTCTTCTATAGAGTGTAAAGCAAATTGGCAATTAAATGATTTTGACAATCACTTTTTCTACCTTTTGTCTTACACTCTGATTCTTGGATGTGCCCATCCTGTGCTATGGGGATGCTGGGGCTGCGTGGATGATGGACACCAATATCTCTGCCTAAACATGGAAGTCTATGCTTGGAAAAACTGCACAGAGCAATAGTGCTGGGAATGCTTCCACATGAGCAGATTGAGGATGAGGGTGGTTGGTTGGACGGCAGCAAACACTGCGGGTGCAGAGATGGATCTCAGACCATGTTCAAACAAATGGTTTGTGTGTCACAGGTGGGGCTGTTTGCCCTTAGAGGACTCCCCAAGGGGGAGTTGGAACCCATTGGGCTTGCTGGTTGGTACTGGTATATTAGACAGTGAGGACCAGACTATGCATGATGTGGTTTGGGATGGAGGTGCCTGGGTCTGGAGTGATTTTGGGAAGACCAAGTGCATTTGGAGCTTGTGCTCTGCTGCCACATGAACTGACTCTGAAGTGTAACAGCCCCTAAGACGGGGGAAATCCCTGCTGCATTGAGTATAAATCTGACACTTCATGGTTGTACACACTTGCCTGTGTTTGCTCTTGCCTGGTTTATTCAGCAGGAGTCTTACCCTTGGGAAGCAGCTATCATTCCATGAAATGAATTATTTTGCAGAGAAAAAGGTTAAGATGTTATTTGGGTTCTGTTGAAGACATGATTATAACTTTTCAATACTTAGATTTTTGGTAAATGGAAACTGCTGTTTAAAATGAGAGAAGAATTGTCTGGGAAATAAACTGGGAATGAACTACGAAACACACCCCAGGCTTTATTCAGGCAGAGGAAGGCTCCTTCCACTCTTCATTCCATGCTCTTATTCACCGTAGACTTTTAGGAAAGCCCTGACTACTGCAGGTCTGATGCTGTTGAGGATATTTTGGGACTGCTGAGGCCTGAAACAGTCATCTGCTGGAATTGGGTCAAATTTAAGATCTGCAGGATTTGTCCCACATTAAAGCCCATGTCACCACAAAGGCATGTGCACACGAGTTCTGCTACTGGAGTTCAGATTGATAATCTGTTTTCCCTGCGCTTTGTAGGTCCTTGACTTTCAGCTGCTTTTAGTATGGAATGTGACCATCTATCTTGCATACAGGAGATTTTTTTGGAAGGGAAATCCTTCCAGGTGGATGCTGTCTTGTGCTTTCTGCTCATATCTGTATCAGGAAGCAGTATTATTGCTGGAGTTTGGCTGTTCCCCTTTGCGGAGCACCCATCAGCAAGGCAGAGTGGTGTCCTGTGCTAGCAGTTTCGTTGGTGTGGGTGCAAATCTTTGACCAAGGCAAGCAGAATACAATCTTCAGACCCTTAAGATTTGTTTTCTGCCTCCTGGTGTTGCCTGTTACCTACTTACACCTTCACTGTTGTTAATCCTGGTGGTCCATTCCCTCTTTGCCTGCCTGACTTGATAGAGGTTCCTGGCACTGTCTTTTCCAGCTGCAGCCTGGCCTTGTTGTATATCAACTATATTCTTCTTACTAGCTAGATTGAAGTTTATCTGATAGGTTCTGTGTTTGCAAGCTGACAGTTTTTCTTAAAAACTAAATAAACCTTTGTGTGAAACAAAAGCCCTGTGTGGGAAGGATGAGCAAAACCGGGGTGAGAAAAAGAGTTGAGACATGAATGAATGGAAAAATTTTCCTAAAATCTAATGTTATATGGAAAAAACTTAGGTTGGCAACATGGTGTAATTAACCACTGGGTTACTTGGCAAGTTTCAAGGCTCTTGAAATGAAGCCTAGCACTGAGTGAGCCGTCCAAATGATGCCGTGGTTTCTCTGTGGATGTGTCTGGAAAAATCTGTAGAACTAAAATAAACAAATGGAGGAGCTACACAAAAGGCATTTTTGAGGTTGGTTGCTCCGAGTCTGGGCTCTTTGTTTCTCCAGAAGGCAACAGGATTCTTCGCATCATCTGGAAGCTTTCACAATGTTGAGAGATGTCATCTTTTGAAACTGGGAAAGTGGTATTAATGTATTTATAATGCCAGAGTTTTCCTTCAGGATTGTGTAAGGAGCTGCAGAGAAGGATATTTCTGGGATTGAATGAGTGACATGAGCTACATCAGTGCTTGTTCTGAGCTCTGCTGCGGACTTTGTCCCAGCCCTTGGACAAGTCAGTCCCTGTGCTTCCCATGCCCAGGGGTCTGATCCTGCCTCCCTGTATGGAACCTGGCATCGAGGTGTTGCTTTAAAACAAATTGAATGTTAATGTACTGACAAGATGTGTGTTTTCAAGCACTGAAGTGGCCCAAGAGTCTCTTCATCCTCGTGCCTCAGGTTATGTCAGTGGTTGTGGTCTGGGAGTTCTCTACTTTAGAAGTACTTTTCCTCTCTGGGATGGTGTTTTCGTGTCTACCAACATGAGTTCCTCACGCCGCAAATCCAGAAGGATATTTGGATTTTTATCTTTAGATTTGGACAGTGTTCTTGCAGATTATATGATGAGGTACAATCCAGACCACCATGCTATTGTATTGACTACTCTCAGAACACTTTGAAGCGTCAGATCTAAAATTAAATCTGAAGCAGGCAGGAGGTCTCTTAAACAGCCACACACATTTCAGTTCACTGGGAAGACACCCATGGGGAAGGTGGAGGGATGCACATGGAGGTGCTGGGTGTCCCTGTGGGATTTTGTGAGCAGGAACAGGTCAGGAAAGCTGCTGTTGGTCTGTCTTTTTGCTGGCTCTGGGGTGGGGACATTGAGCTGTTTTGCTACTGTAAGAAAGCAATTCCACTGTATTTTGTTGCTAAGCGGTCTGTCCTTACCCAGGCCATGGGCTTGGTGCATTCATCCCAATGGGTTTGGTTTGATTTATGAGAAGCCTCCCATGCCCAATACCATATTCCTCGTGATGCTCAGCTCTGCTGTTCTGGTTTCACCAGAGTTTGAAGGCCAAACCTTAATCTTGCTGGGTTTGGGGCAACTTTTCCATGGGTCTGAACAGTGTCTGGATGTCACCCAGAGGAGCTGGGCGCCCTGTTTGCCTAGTGAGGGATGGGCTGTGTATTTGGGGGACCTCTCTTTCTCTTTAGGAAGCTGCAGCTTACTGAAGACCTGGATGATCTGCATACATAGCTTAAGTGCAGCTAAATCTTGCTGTTATCTTCGGGTGACCCTGGATGCCACCCCTGCCTGGCTCAAGCTGTGCATCTGCAGCCAGGGAGATGTTAATTCTTTCAGAGTAAATAAAGTAATAAGTTTCTTCCTGGCTTGGATTTTAAGCAGACTGTTTAAAGCCCTTTTCTTTCCTCCCCTTTCTGCTTTTCACTGCTGTAACTTGCAAAGGACAGGGGAGTTTGCTTCTCTGCTGGAGATGCTGTGAGGTTGATCGAGGGGGGAGCTTCTAGAGAAGAGGGGTCACTAAGGGTCTGCTGGAGTCCCTGCTGGAAGGGACCGTCAGGCAGTTTAAGTGATCACATTTAGTGTTTCATTTGCATGTCAGCTGGAGTTTCTATTTTTTGAACGTGGATATACAGGAAAGAGCTGTGCTTTGGTGAGCTCATGGATCCTCACCCAGAGCCTCGCTGGCCTCTTTTCCTCTGCTTCTCCTTCCTCCTCCCCCATTTTTTTTTGGTTTCCAAGACAATACTTAAGTAAGAATTCATTGCAGCTGAATTCCTGGAGATGACACTGCCAGTTTCCCAGGATCTCTTGTACTCCTGCAGCATTTTACACAGTGATTTTTTTAGAATTTATTATTTTTTTGTGGTGCGGCTCCTTGAGCTGCACCCCCTCAAATACGAATCAAGCAGTGGGTTTGTGTGGTCTTTGAGAGGGCTCATTCTAGATGTGCCGGAATGAGATATCTGCTCTGTGTGCTCTTGTCTGCTGCGGGGTAGAGATTCGGTCTGAGGGCTGCAGTTCACCAGCTGAAGAATGAGCGCATTGTTTGTATGCCCTTATTTCCAGCTTGCACCATTAAAAGTGAATAGAAAGGTCAAGGAGATGAGTCACTGTGAATACAAGTGTCATTCTGCTCAGAAGAAATGGAAAGAGAAAAAGTTTCCAAGCCAGGTGTTTCAGTGGGTGCCAAACTGCTCTGTTTCACTGTACTTTTGGGGAGTTACGAGAGTAAATCTCAGCGGAGATCTGAAGTGTTCAGGCACCCAAGAGTTAGCAAGGGGCTGGGGTTTGGCAATTGCAGTTGCTGGGGCTCCAATGGTGGCTACTGATGCAGGCTGTGTGCAGAAATTCAGGGTAATTTTTTGGAAGTGTTTGGCTTATTTTTGCAGGTGTTTTGCAAAACAAACAGCTGGAGCTTGTAGGGTTAATATGCTCTTTTTCTCAGCCTATTTGTATACCCAGAAGAAAATGTCTCCTCCAAATTAATGTGGAAGCTCCCAGTATGAGGTTCTTAGTGATATGGTTTAGTGCTAGAGTTAGGTTAGGCTATGGTTGGACTCAGTGATCCTGAGGGTCTCTTCCAACTGAAATGGTTCTGTGATTCTATGATTTTAATGCTCAGCCAGGCCACTTTCCTCCAGCTCTTACAACAAGGGTAGGAGCGTTGTGAAGGTGCTATCATGGGACAGCATTATCTCTTGAAATGTTGCTGAGACAACCATGCACCTTGAGCAATGGGTCCCAGCTTGGTTTCTGCCCCATCCTGAGGAAAGGAGCTGCAGTTGCACCCAGTTGTAAATCAAGGTGGTTTTTAATTTCCTGCCCAAAAGCTTCATTCCACAAGTCCCAGGTTAACCACCCTGGCAGAGTGCTGAGAATAGAAATGTGGCTCATGGGTTGCACGTGTGGAAGAGGGGAGCAGTGTGAGCTATGGATGGGTTAATGCCAAGTGGGTGGGATAGGATGGGGGAGTTAGAGTTTTCCTTTAATTGATACTGCTGGGGTAATTTCAATAAAACAGCAGTGGTGGCTGGGAGGCCAGAAAACAGAAGCCAGTTCAGGAGTTGTTTATGCACTTTTTAATGGGGTAGAGTTTCTTTAAGTCGTGGGCTCCTGAACCTGTGGGTTTCCTTTTTCACGTGTCTGAAACACCTTCCTTTGGGGTTATCAGCATTTTGGCTAATTGCTTTTTGCTGCTTTGGAAAGGAAACATCCCCAGTGCATTGGAGGGGGTGTGCTGCAGCAGACACCCCTGCACATTGTCTAGCACTGCTTTGGTATTTTGGCAGAACATGAATCCTTAGCGACAACACATAGAAATATTTACATTTTTGATCTCTAGCCATTGGATTTTTCTGTTCTGAAATCATTCCTCCAGCATAAAACAGATATTCCTCCAAAAAACTAACTACAGCTTTAGAATCTTGATTTATCCTCCCCACATCAAAATACACCTTCAGTAGAACATTAAACCAGTTATTTTTCTTGCACACCTAATGCAAGACCATTCCCGTGAACAACTTGCAGATGAATTTGCCAGTATAGCTTTGATCCAAGGTGACTGAATATACAACACAAATTCCGATTGGTATCAAGTGAATGGGAACTGGGACTCATTTGCTAATGATGCAACAGAGCGATGCTGGCCAAGGATGGGAGGTGATGGTTTGTAGCTCATGTGCATGGGAGGGCTGTTTCCCCTGAAAGATACAAGTCTGTCCACCCCCCCAATTACAGCGTCTGCTCCCTGACCGTGGGCTGCTCAGTGTCTCATCTTGGAAAGCTGCTGATTCCTTGAAGGGTAAGGACTGCTCGCCTGCAGCCCTGCGGATGCTTTTCTTGATGAGGCTGGTGTTTTTTCCTCTTGATCCCGTTGGGGGATTCTGCTTTTTGTAACAGGGAGGGCAGATCACTAAGAATCTCCTCGTGGTTTCTGTGCTCCAGAAGCGATGCGAGGGTTGGGAGGAGGAAGCAGCTTTTGTCCTGGTTGCTCCCTCTGGCACACGCTGGCAAGTGCTCATATAGGAAAACTGCTCGGAATGTTCTCTCGTAAGGGTTTGCAGGGATCGGGAGAGGCACATTATCACGTCTTGTACACTTCGGGAGAAAGTCTCTCACTCTGCCTCTCTCAAATGTTTAAATGAAAACAATCTGTCTTTCTGCAACTGCTGGGTGCTTTCCCTGCTGACCTCAGGAGCTGGGACTGGGAGGAGGAGCAAACCCAGCCCCCAGTGCTTATAACTGGCTCTGGCTTTTTTTTTTTAAGCTTCAGTCTTGCTTCCCTGCAGGATGCGAAACACAAGAAAACAATAAGGGCCATATCTGCTCTGGAAACATCAATTTTCCCAGTGCTCTGTAATTAAAGAGCTATATCAGGAAGCGGCAAAGCCTTTATGTACTGGAGGCTATTGTCTTTACAGGACTATGTATAGAAAAGGCTTAACCTTTCTGCCAGGGCTGGCATGGAGGGTTAAGCCCTCTGCAGTGTCTCACCGTACTTTTATTTTCCGACCACAGACGCATTCCCACAGCAGGGTCTGACACCGAGATGCTCCCTATGAGCAGAGCTGAGAATTGAGTGCTGGGCAGGGGGCTGGGATGTGACTCCTGCTGACCTTGGGACTTTAGGCAGCCAAGTAGCACAGCACCATCAGGACTAAATCACAAAACCACCCTTCATCTCTTTTTCTTTTTACCGCTGCTTTTGTCTTGCTGCCTTCATTGCCTACAGGCCTGCATTTTTTTGGCAATTTATGAAGCATTTTACAGTGCCGCTTGGGATTCAGCCTAGGAAAATGCAGTGTGATTGCTCGTGGCAATGGGGAACATTGGATAACACCAAGCCCACTGAGATTTTTCCTATGAAATATGGACCAGGACCAAAACCGGAGCTTGTTTTGGGTGTGGAAATGTCTGTAAAAAGCTTTAGGTTCCTCATTTGAAAGTGCTTAAAAAACTTACACCAATAAACTTAGAGATGCTCTGAAACTTTGAGAGTCAGAACATCAGTTAAAGATGTTCTGTACACCCAGAGTAACCCAGCGTGATTCCCTCCCGGCGGCTCCCTTCTCCAAAGCCTTGGCCAGACAAGCCGGGGCCCTCCTTGCCCTGGGGACACTCATCCCAAATAATGAACAGCCGTGCTGCTAAAATGAGCACCATTTCTGCAAGCCTGGAAGGAGCTGAGTCTCTGCTGCTTGAGCAGATCTGGCCAATTTGTGGCCTGGGATGAAGCTTTTTATGGATGAAGCTGAAACATCTGGTTTTGGGGGAGGGAAAATGTGCCACATCTTTGCTTGAGCTCATATGGCCCCTGAGGAACCTGGGTGGGGTTTGGGGCCCCATATACCTGCCCTGTTGTGACTTGTGAGGTTAAGTTGGTTATTTTTCTGATGGTGGCAAAGTGCCCAGCCCTGGATTATCTTATAGGAAATTTTAGTCAATGAAAGGCTGAAAATAGATGTGGGAGATGAGGGGGAGCTTCTATGAAATTGGAATGGGTTCTCTCATGCTGAGGGACAAAAGCTGCAGATGTATTTGAGGGGACAGATCTGTTTTAAGACTTTTTCTCTCTATTTTAGTGAGCAATTAATGGTAGTGGAAGGGGGTGTTAATACAGGCAGGTGTGTCATGCCTGTGTAATGTCAGTTGACATGGGATTAAATAAGGCAAGTGGAAAATGCTTCTAGGAAGTAAAGTCTAGTGAGAAATAATAATCGGAGGGCTTGGGAGGTGAAACAGCCTGCTCTAGACAAGCCCCAATCCTCATCTGTGCCCCTGGAGACCTGCCAGGCGACGGATCAGCAGTTGGGAAGGAAGCGGCACACTTGGCACAGGGAGGCTTTGCTGGGCTGAGCATCCTGCAGCGCTGGGTGAGCAGCTCCGTGTCACGGCACTCGGTGTCACTGCTCTCCAAAGTGTCCTGGCACATACAAAGCCTCCCAGAGCGAGCAGAGGAGGGGATGGATGTGGGGCAGGAGCTGCCCTGTCCGTCCCTCTTGCGGGGGAGGCACTGGGGCAATGAATGCTGCACCAAGGTTTGGGTGGGAAAAGCAGAAACCCTGTTCCCTTGTAGTGAGGGCTGCGGTAGGGTTATTTTAGATATTTGCACAAGCAAGAGAGTTGAGGCTGGTGATGGGAGGAAGATGTGATGTGTGCACTGCAACTGCTGCCTTGGTGGAGCCTTTTCATAGACCCTGGTCAGTCCTGGTTAGCGTTAAACTCCAGTTTCATGTCACCAACTTTAAACTAGGTTGTGGCTGATTTGGTGGTGGTGGTGAACTTGACCCACAATATCCTGTTTCAATGTGCAATGATTCTATTTATCTATGTATGTAGCAATGGACTTGAAACTGGAGCTTCTCTCTGTGTCCTGGTGGCTTTTGGCAGGAGGAACCAGGGTGGCACTGGAAAAGGGCAGAGTCCTTTCCAAACTCCTGTGTGTTTGTCTTGTATGCGGCTGATGTTATTTCTAGGATGTCTGCCTCAATGTCAAAGGGAATGTCTCTTCCCTTCTTCTTGCTCTGGAAATATCTCAAGCATGTTAATGAAGGAGAGAGGACGTACTGTAAGTGACCTCTTTGCACTTTTGTAAGGACAAATTTGTTTTCCTGTAGCCATGCAAAGTCTGTCTTCCATTTGAGTAACAAATGAGGGCATATAAAATGTACACAGATTACTTTTAAGCTATTGTGTATACCCCAGTACAAAGTACTTTATATATTGCTTACTTTAGTGATGGAGAGAATATCAAGCATGCTTCATGTATAAATCAGTCTTCTCAAAATATACTGATAGCTCTTGTATTTGCTTTGTCTCCAGTTTCCCAAATATTTTCGTAGTTCATTTGGCCGCTTCCACTACTCAGCACGCCTTTTGCTCATCTGTATGATGAGCGGTGCTGGGCTGCCGCACCTGTCTGCATGGATTGATGCCTTGATGTGTCATTTACCTTCTTTCTCTATATGTAAAAATACCAGACATTACTTATGCACATTCACGAGTGGATGCACAAATGATTGGAAGTGTCAGCATGCACTTTTCCAGATGGTGGATGTGTGTTCCTTACTTCATTTATTTCAAATGTCAAACTCAATGAAATTAATTACTACCGGACTTGAACCGAAGTGACAGAGTGATTCTTGTCTCCATTTCAGCAGTGTGGGGCGAAGCTGCAGACTCCATAGCAGCAACAACCTTCAGGAGCTGAAATGTAATTAATAAGCTGTGACTCCAAACAATGTAAAGATTGGGGTTTGCAGCAGGATGACCAGTCTTTATCTGGTTTTGTGGGGAAAGCTGAGTTTGGTCTTGGCAGGGAGGGCTGTCTCATGGGGAAGAACCACTCAGTGAGCGAGATTAACTTTGTTTTGGGTTTCTTCTGCATGGCACGAATGCAGCAGTTTGCCTGGGGATTGCTGTGCTCTTGTCCCATGTGTGATTGCAGTGCTGGTGTCCCAGTGCTTGGGCATCTCGTGGCACTTCAGTAAGCTCTGTTTCCACCTCTGTTCTATTGCCCTTCTGTTGATCTGCAGGAGGATGCTGGTGTTTTGTTTGTTTTATTTGCACAATGTCTTTAAGTTCTTAGGCTATTTGGGGATGGGAGTTGTAGAAATTGGGAGGGTTGTGGAGAAGCTGCTCTGCTCAGATGCTGGCAAAGCCCCAGGGATGGGTGCTGGGTTAGGGTGCCCAAGTTAGGGCAATGAAGGACTGAACGTCTCTCAATGAAAGCTCTGAGCTCTTGGCATTTTCAGCAGCTGGCTTGGATGAGTCTCAAGACAGTCCTGTTGAAATCGGAGCAATAACAGAAGACCCGTTTATGTTGTCTTTCCCTCCCGTGGTCTGTTTGCATCCTGGCTGTCCCGGCTCTGGGAACTGCGCAGAGCTCCAGGGACTTGCTCGCTATTTCGTGTTGGCCCCGGGTCAGAGGCTGAGCTGAGAGGCTTTGTTTAGAGCCTTTGAAATGCATCCACAATTACTGTTTCTGTGTTCTGTGTCCACCCTGCGTTTTGCTTTGTATAGAAATAGCATGTCCTTGTAAGGGTTTTTCTAGGTAATTACTTCTAATAATCCTTTACATTTCTCAAATACCCTTGTTCATGTTTTCAAGAACATACTTTGTATAATAGCAATTATTTAAGCAGATTGCCGGTTTGCCGTTTACCTCAGGGAAACAGCTGTTATCAGAGTTTTTTCTAACTATGCCTAATTAAGGATTCCCCCATTTTTAACCTCGTGTGCCTCTCTGGCTGTTATCTGGGCCTGACATTCCCTTCCTTAGTGGCCGCTTCTTCCAGCCTCTCTCCCAACACTGTTTGCGAGCCCTCCCTTTTCTGCCATACCCGGAAAAATAAACAGCCCGGTCTCCTTTTGCCCTCTATTGTTCCTCCCTTTTGTGTTAAGTACAGTAATGCCTCTGAGCTCCCCCAGGGCTCCTGCGTTCCCAAGCCTCCCCATCCCTCTCACAAAGAACCTCTTTTCTCTCACCCTTCTGGGTGTTGGAGCTCTGCAAATACGCACCAGCGACCCTTTGCTCTGTATGAAAATAGCCCCTGCCTTTTTGTAGCTGTCACTTATTTTTGTTCCTTTAATTAGACTTGATCCTGCTTGTATTTTTTTCTTTCTGTTGACCTTTCTTTTTAGCGCAGCAAGTAAGTTTTTTGAGAGGTTTTTTTCGACTCCCTTTCTACCTGTGCGTACCCAGCTGTGCTGGCTCACGCGGTTCTTCTCTCTTTGGGTTGAGCTGGAAGGAACTTTAATTGCAAGGCTCCAAAATGTCCCAAATATTTCCTACTTCTGTTGTGTAAGGTTCCCCTGGGATGGGACTGCACACTTGTAGTTCAGTTTATCCTTCCATCTGCTTTTGCCTAAAGCTGGCAGCTATTTGTGTGACTCCCTCAAATACTTGTCTCTGTGGGTATTTTAGTGCTGTTGTTATAATTGAATCTGAAATACTCTTGCTCGGTGTTATCTTCATTCATCCTGGCTGGCTGCTTTTTGAGGACGTGTCCAAACAAAGGACCTGGTAACTTATGTGCTGACTGTCATGTTGAGATTGTGGTTCATCTGTGTGTAGGAGGAGGATCTTCACTTGCATCAATTTGCCCAGTACTGTTAGGATTTCGGTGGAGTGATGCTGATTTTATGCCACACGAGGATCTGCTCTGTGGTACCCTGGTTATGCATAGCTAAGCTATGTTCCTATCTCATCACTATCTCATTAATCAAAATCCCTCTTCTGCTGCTGGTCGAAGCTCTGGCTCTTGCACAGGCACAAACTTATGTGGGAGAACACTTCCAACTCAGTTTTCAGTGACTGCCTGGGAGTGCAGGCAGGAGCAGCATCCCTCACCCACCTGATGACACCTGTGTTGTCCCCAGCTGTACCACTGCTTGTCCTATCGGTCAGCTTGTTAGGACATCTCTGCGGATCCACCTTCATCCCCTGCTGAAGCTATTGCCTCCTCTTCTCTCTGCCTGTGACTCTTCAGCTGGCTGTCCTGCTTGGTACCTCTGAGGGCTGTTGCCACAGGGTGCAGGTGAGATTTAAGTCTGCAATATTACAGTGTAATTCAGCAATATTTCCAAATGCTTCCCTGGGGGTCAGCTGTCCCTCCAGAGCATCCTTGAATACCCCTTTGCTTCGCAAAGGGCTCTTCTGTTCTGGTACTTTTGCCTAAATGATGCTTTTATTTCTCCGAGTGCAAAGGTGTGCTTGGCACGGGGGGATCTGTGCCTATGCAGTTTAACCTTGGTGGTTTTTGCAGTCGAAAGAAGCCACTTTGAGATGCTGTGCAATTCCTCCAGGAGAGAGAAATGTGAGGAGGAACAAGGGTGATAAGAACACTTTAACTGTGAGGACATGGGTGCTGGTTCTGCTCGCAGCTCCGGAATGGAGCGAACTCACCCAGGGATGGGTGATGGAGTTGGGAAGGAGGTGAGAAGTGGTACCTGGTGTGCTTTGATTGAGAAAGCAGGTGCGTTTCTTACCAGATCTTGATTTATGAAATGGAAAGAAGCAAACATAGTTGTGCGTACATGGGGGTGGAGGGGCTGCCTGGCTGGGCTGTGTGTGGATGGAGCGGCCGACAGCTGCTTTTGGTGACAGCACCAGCGGATTCCTGCCCGGTGAGCCCATCTGCTCCAAACAGCTCGGGGTCTTGTTCAAAACTGTTAAAGGGCAATAGGGCCAAGTTAGTTGTCATCCTCATAGGATGCCCAACACATCACTACGGAGGGGCTGCTGAATGGTCTGGGACTTGAGACAGGTTCTTGTGCATGTGCTTGGTGGGGAGGTTACGATGTGTTTGGGACTGAATAGTAGTGGCAGAAGAAAAGAATCCAGTTTAAGGCTTATAAAGCACTTGTGTAATTAACATTTAATGTCTAACATAGGTGATTAAGGGGAAGTTTATTGGTTGGTCAGGTCAGTATGGTCTGAAGTTCAGAGCTGCAGATGAGCTGTCTCTTCATCTCTCACTGACTCCTGTGCTTGCTCAAGGGCACTTGTGTTATTCATCTGCTTATAGTAAAGGAAGAAAATAAATTTAACAAGAATTGTGAGCCTTTAAAGCAAATAATTTAAAACAAAGAGGATAAAGTCAAGGTAACTATCTTATGCTACAGAGAGGATGGTTTTAAAAGTGGTTAATATGTCAGAGTATTGATTTGTGCTGCTTTTTGCTCATCTGTGTGTGTTTTGTGGGGGGGTTTTGTTTGCCTTTTTTTTACCTGCTGCATTTTTTTCCCCCCTTCGGAAGGGTGAGAATGATGTGGGCTCTGCTTGTGCTGTAGTTTAGGGCCATAAGTAGAGCACGTGTCAACACCAGCTACGTTTAGCCTGGCTATGCTGGATCAATCGCTTTTAACCCGAAAGGATTTCAGGGGCTGCAGAGCTGAGTGCAGGAGCCAAGTGTCTCACCCTTGGAGCTTGGGGCACTGACTTGGTTGCTGGAGGTGCCAGAGGTTGCTGTGTTAGAACTTGTCAGGTGTCTCTCTATGCTGTGATTGCGTTGCTCAACATCATGTAAATGAATGCTGCTTGTGTTATGTTCTTACATTTATCTTTTGATTACCCATCTCTTAGGGACAGATTCTGCCAGCCGTATCATCTTACCTTGTTAAGTAAATTGTCACGAAACACACTGGGATTGTTTGAAAGCAAAGTAATATATTATTCCTCAGTGGGAATAGGGCCTGGCAGAGTGATGCAGAGTGTATGGCTGTGCTGGGCTTCTGCAGAAAACCTCAGCTCCGCTAAGGCGTTTGATTTACAAAGCTGCAATTTGAGTGTTTGCCTTTGAAGAATTAAGTAATCTGGTGGAAAACTGGCTCTTCAGGCTTGGCAAAAAAAAATCAAACAAAAAAAGCCCAGCTTTTAGTGGCCGGTGTATCAAGGTGTTGTTCTTCTGCACTTCATTGGCTTTAAATGGAGTCTGTGTAGCTGTCTGGGATTTCTGTCCTGGAAACTCGGAACAATATCAGAAGGATTTGTTCCTTGATAAAAGTCTGAATTCCATTCCGATTTTGGCACCATTTTAGGTTGGGGGACATCAGGAGGGTGGCCCTGCAGTGGAATTAATCTTCCAGCATCTATTTAATTTCTTTTCTGAGGTGCAAGGAATCCATTTTGATCTGAAATGCAAAGAAAAGTCTGTATTTGTGATTTAAAATTGCATTTCACTGCTGCTGGCAGCGAGACTCAATTTCCTTCATCTTTGATCTTTCTTTAGAGCAGCACCAAGGTTTTGTTTCACGTTTGCTGTTGTATCTGACCTCTGGTAGAGCTCTGAAATAGCTCAGATCTGGATGAATCACCACTCTTTACACTGAGTCCCTATGTGGCTTCCTCCTTTATTGTTTGGACTGCTAACTCCCCCAAATGCATCCCCTTGGGTTTATGCACTACATGAACTATGATCTGAAGAGCAAGTTTACTGGCAACCAGGGAGGTGGAAACATTGAAGAAGGACAATATCTCGCTGGGCTTCCCTCCCCATGACTGAAAAGGCAGGGAAAATAAAACATGGTGGGTATTGCTGCTGAAAGTGCCAAGAGTGGGCCAAGCATCTCTGCAAAAAAAACATGAAAGAAAAGACGCTAATCCCACCGGTTCCCTTTGCCAGGAGCGCACACGTGCCATTCTTTGTATTGCCCTGCTTGTTTGGTGCTTTTATTTGTTTTTCCAGCCTGGGAATGAGGATTTGCCCAGCTGTCGAGAGCAGGCAATGGTGCTTTGAAGCACTCAGCATCCTCCTGCTGGGTCCGACTGCCGCTGCCCGCAGCTGTGCCAAACAGCTCAGCCCTCTGCCAAGCTCCTTTTTAATGTCACCTAAGTGAGCTGGTTGCAGCTAAGAAGCCAGAAGCATCATTTCCTGAAAGCGCTTAGAGTATATATACATTAGGATATGGAAAGCGTGGTCATAGCAGTCTGCAAATATTACAAGCCTGACTGATCAAAGTTGCGATTGAGCTCTTTAAACCTCCGAGAATGATTAAGAGGTTGTGCCATGAACCAGTTCCAGGCAACTGGAATTAAGGTTGAGACTGGAAGGGACCTCTACCAGATGCCGAAGCACAGCAAGGTTGGGTTTGTTTGGGGTTTACAGAGCTGCTGAAATACAAAGCCCATTTCTTACCTCCAGAAAGAAATGCAACACCGGTCACCACACTGGCTGAATATTGCATAAGGAGATTTTCAGTTGCTTCTATTCATTAGCTGAAGAGGAATCGGTAGAGCAAAATATATTTTCATATTTTTTTTATTGGCGCTTCGGGACTGGTTCACAGGAAGGTTACCCAATAGTTATTATCTACCTTTTCACTAGAAGGGAGCACTAATTGCTTTCTTGCTTGAGTTAAATGGGTTTGCAGCAATTCAAGTTCTTCAGTGAATGCAAATACCGGGGGTCACTTTTTTATCAGGCTCCCCAGGAACATCTTGCACAGACACTTGTGTTTGATAAAGCAACCAGTGATAAGGTACCTCCTTATTGTGAAGGCAGCACCTTCCAAAAGCAACTTCTTCTGGCTTTTTCCTCTCTTTGCATCTGCCCTGGGGGTGGAAAGATCAACAGGGACGGGTGAGAAATTTTTCTTACTGCTCTAACTTAGCTTTATGGCCCCAAACAGCTCCATTTCTGCTCTTTCTCAGCCATGCTCTGATGGATTGTCTTGCTTTCAGTAACTTGGATCCCAGCTCAAAAGGCCTCGGGAGCACAATAAAACTGTGAGAAGAGAGAAGGAAAAAGAGATTCAGCAAGTGACTATGTATATCAGCCGGTGGCATCATGTGGCTGTGGGGGGCTTGTGTTTCTCTCTTTTCTATGCCAAGTGGATTATTTCTACCTACACTATTGTTGTGTGCCATGGTAGGATGTTAGCACTGAGGTCTGCTTTGCTGAGTTGTCTGTGTGCGTTCAGGGCAAGGCTGATCCCAAAAGCAAATATGTAAAGCAGAGATGCATGGAAGTGGCTCATCCAGTGTCAAAGCACAGTGTTGGCGTTGGAGCTGAGAAAGAACCAGATGCTAGTTGGCATTTTTTCTGGGAGACCTCTTACCCTTTGCCCATCTATTTTCTATTTCCCCAGCCACACAGGCAGCTGGGGGCAGATGCTGTCCCTTCTCCATCCCCTCATTTTGCAGGGACATCATCCCCTCCTCATTTCCCCAAAGGGCAGTGACAGCTCCGGTGCTGCCAGTCACTCAGGTCCCTTCTCCTTGGGAGATCTTGCAGTGATTTAACTGTTACTGGCCTCTAATTAAATGACGGTTGCCACAGTAATAATAATAAAAGCTTCTTTATTTAAAACAAACCCATGTGAATAATTATGTAAATATTTGTCTGGGCCGGTGTTAGTTTGAGTCCTGGGAAAGCTTTTTGGATGGGTATCTTGGATATTTCTTGTTAGCTTTTATAGTAGCATATTTCGATTTAGATGCTTTGGGCTTGAAATCTTCTGTGTGTAGAATGGACGACCTGAGATGACATCTCAGCTGCTAAATGCACCAGATATTTCCAAGAACAGTCAATGTATAAATCACTTTAACTGGCTTTAATATAAAATATTTGAAGCGGGGAGGAAATGATCATGCAGCTGTAACCCGAATTTTCAACAGTTGTTTGTGTCCCTGTGCACCTTGATCGCTGCTGCAAAACACAGTGGCAGCCGTGGGTTTTGAGCTGATGGAGTCGTGATTTTACAGGAATATTGGTACATGGTGAGCAAAAAACCAACCCGTAGTCTCCTTTAAATCGACTCCTAGAGCAGTAGTGATGGATGGGGTCTGGTGGCTTTGCCACCTCTGGGAGGGTCTGTCTCATCACAGGTAGGATGGTGCAGGGAGGAGGGGGCTAATTAGCTAATTAGCTCCTAATTGGCTCCTGATAGCTGTTTGTAATGCAGATCCTGCTCGGGGTGTGGGAGGGGGTTAATGGGTTGGCTTTTTCCCCTAATGACCGAGGGTCAGAGATCACAAAGGTCAGTCAAGGCTGAACAGGAGCTTCTTGCTATCACCCTAATGCCTCTTGATGTGCTCAGTTAGTGGTAATAAACCCCCTTCCACACCCAGGGGCCTGTGGGTGGAGAGGAATCCTGTGCTTTTACCCCAAAACCTCACAAAGTGCCGTTTCTTAATTTGAGCAGTTGGGAAAATCCACTATGCACTTGTGATTTATTCATGATGAGGCTGGAAATTGGAAAGGAATGGGAGCTGGAATGTTGCATTTGGATGAGCCTCTTGTTGTGCTTGTTTGGTCATCAACAGATTATATATTATTCGGGCTGGTCCATAAAAAAACCCCCTCAATTTGTCTAAAGTAAAACAATGTTCACTCCCTAGCGATGTTAACAAAGAAATCCATTTAAACATCTAATCGGGAATAAGTTCTGCTACGTAAATATGGATTAGACTTAAAAAAAAAATCATCAGGAACTAGTAATTTAAGTGGTGAATTCCTCCCTGCTTGAGGAGTCCCCTTGAGAGCACCACAGCTCTTCGGTTTGTTCGTGGTGTTTGCTGAGAACCCCGAAACCCGTGGCTGTGGGTGGTTAATTTGGAGCTGCATCCTCCTGCTGTTCTTGCCTTGAGAGCAGCACCTGGGTTGTGCAGATGTGGGTTATATAAACTCACAAAGGAGCTAATGCTCCTGAGAAAACTTGGGAAAACAAGCCCCAGAAACGCTTTGCGTGAAGTCAAGTAGATATTAATTTGGAATTTGCCTTCCAGCTACGTATTATGAGGAAAATCAGATATAGCTATAAAGTAAATACTGTGAGCGCATTCATTTAAACATCTGAGAGGAAGGATTGGTTTTACTTTTCCCCGTATCAAAATATTCGAGTATACAGTAATGCTGGAAATAATTCATTTTAAAAATTATTCGATGAGATATCTAAAAATCAGTTACTTATGCTTAGTCCCATTAACTTTATGGTCAACTAAAAATCTGCAGTGCATGGAAATGAGTCTTTTGGCTCCTTTTGGTATCCGGGGGGGGTGGGTGACCTGTGGGAGTGGGGTAGTGCCCCGCAGTGAACCCCGCTGTGGTTTGGTTCCATTTCCAGCGGTTGGTGTGTTGTGCCAGCCCCTTGATGCCGATTGCCAGCCTGACTGTAGCTGCAATGTTTACTATGGTGGAAATGATTGTAATTATGCAGGTGCTTGTGTTAATGTGTTTAATTAAGCTTATGGCTGGGCAAACCACTCACAGCACCACAACAGACATTAAAGGGCTGGGCACAGTTCTAGGAAGGCTGAGAAGAGGGTATTTATTATTCCAGAATGGATAATGTTCTCCCCAAGCTTGTCCCAATGTCTGTGTGGTGCTCAGTGACATCCTTGGGATGCAATGAGATGGTTGCTCACATAAAATGACTTAGATTTTTGAGAGATGTCATATGGAGGAGGCCACTGCCTCGATCAGTGTGTCCCTGGTTTCATCAAAGGGTGGTGCCCTTCTTGTTCTTGATCCACTGCCAAGTGGTTTTGGGTACCAAAAGGAGGAGGGAGGGTGCCCTCTGTGATGTGCTGGAGCAGATTGTGCAGTTGGCTGTGGGAGGATGCTCACACTTGCTCTGGCACAGAAACTGATATGTCAGATCTTTGTGTATTATTTCTTCCTGTCTGGGAGCTGAATATGCCAACTTCTTTTCTCCTTATGAGAGTAACTATTCTGCACCCCATTAAACTGGTTTCAAAACTTCCCTTGACTTTAATATTCTGGAAGATCAGGCTCTAATTAAATCTTGCAAAGAGCATTAAGTAGCTGATCATTACAAAGTACTTTGAAAATGCAAACGCTGTCCGAGTAGAAACACATGGCACTTGTTAGAGCAAAGACGAAAGGTTGAGCTTTCCTTTTCCCCCTTCAAATGCACCTGCTTGAGAGCCGTGAGGAGCATCGTGTTGTCTGCAGTGGCTTAGGTGAGTGCCACGGCAGCACAGAGAAACTGGGGGCAATTCTCATGTCAGAGGGCTTGTTTTCTCATGGAAAACCTCAACGCTGTATCTGCAGAGCTGCTTTCCAAAAGGCTGTGCCAAAGTTTTGCTCGGGAAGAACAGCAGACTCCTTGGATGCGACTTCCATCTCTTGCTGGTCCATCCCCATGTGCTCCCTCAGGGCTGGGGTAATCGGGGGGCTTTGCAGGGATTTTGAAGTGGGATTTTTGAGTAAAGGAACTGGAGAGTTGGGGTGGGAGCGAAGGAGAGGACGGTGCCTGTTCCCTTGCAAGTAACTTGCATCCCCATATGGCTGCCTTTCAGAAGCTGTTCCTAAAACAGAGCTCTCTTTAGGACCTCTCAGTTAATCACTCAGAAGATGGAGTCATGCTCCGTCACCCTTTCCTTTTGCAGATCTGCTGAGTGTGAGAGTTTGTAGTTCTAACAACTCGAAGTTTTAGACTCCATTCACCCTTCATTTTTACTTTTTTTAATGTTTAAAGGGCAAGACTCCTTCCAGTAATCAAGCTTCTGCTGGAAAACTTCCCACAAATGTCACAGTGACCCAGTGATCTGGCTGGTGGGGGGACTGGGAAGCTCCCCCTGCATCCCAGTTGGGTGGGGATGGGGCTGTGGGCAGAATGGAACGTGAGGCATCCCCTGTAGCAGCAGCAGCGAGACTGGTGACTCACCTAATTCTTCTGACCCCACTGTCAGGATGAGCCCGGAAAAGCTCCTCGGACACTGAACAGCCGCGCTGACGTGGGCTGGGGTTTGGCAGAGCTTGCCCTGGGCTCTGCCTTAAAAGGCTTTGAGCTTTTTCTCCGGAGCGGATGGGATGGTTTTGCTTCAGTGGGGAGGGGAGTGTAAAGAAGCAGCTGTGCTGGGGTCCCCAGATGTTCATGCTCTTCACATCCCACTGGTCCCTGCAGGGCTGGGGGAGCCTCAGCAGGGGAAGGGATGTTGTGGTTTGGCTTTGCACGCCAGACCTGCCATCCTGGGCATTCCACTACTGCCCTTTGTCTGTGCTCTGGATTTTGGGCATCGCCTTTTCCCCAGGATGTGCAGGAATGGGGGTCAGCAGCCCCTTCTTTGGGCTGTGTCCTCTGTCTGCTCTTGGCACGCAGCTGTGGGCTGTCCCTGCCTTCTTGGTGACAGATGTCACTTGGCTGTCAGAGCTCCTCAGAAGCACACCTGCCCTCCTCCCTACCCCTTTAGCACCTTTTTTCCTCTTTTGTCTTTTGTTTTCCACCAAACAGTCCAACATTTGCTTGCTTTCTGTGCATTGTATCTCGAAGTTTTGCATGGCGTTTGGAGCAGAGATTCTTTTCTTGCCGTGGTTTAATTATATTCAGTGGGGGACAGGCCTGTTCTTTGCTTGCTGTTAGCTGCTAACACCACGGCTTTGTTAGAAACCCAAATGATTGATTACTTAAAAAAAAAATTTACACTTGGAGGAACAAAGATTATTTGATTCTTTGAATTTAATGTAGTCTTGCAGAGCAGCTCCAGTATCAGTCCTGGGTTTCTTTCTTTTGCTTTTGGGTATGCATATGATCTTTCAAATCTGACTGCATAATGGTTTCCTTTGTTCACAGTTGGGACTATTTGGGTCTTTAAAAAAGCCTCATAAGGGGATGACATGAGTCATTGGTGAAATATTCGGCTATCTAGAGCAATGTGAATTGACACAGCTCCGTTGCAGCTATTGGAACAGGGCTGACGTGCATCAAATGAGCATCTGACTCTTTTGCAGTTGACATTTTTGCTGTATTATGCCCCTTGCTAAGGAACAAGCTTTTATATTTGCAGTCCTGCAGTTCAGATTTCTTGATTCTCTTCTTTCAAGTGTCTTCTTCCAAATATGTAACTTATTTTACTGAGCTGCTGGGATGCTGAGGAGTTTAAGGGGCTGTATTTAAGTGCATCCAAAGGATGCTCGAGCAACAGCAAATGGAGCTTTATATTCTTGTGTTTTTGTTTGTGTTGTCTTAGCCTCTGCCACCTTTAGTCAGTTATCCAAGGGCTGCAGCTGTGTGGTCAACAGTGGTGAAAAGTGTTTAGATAAGGAGAAGAAATTGTTGAAATCTCGGTTGTGACCTGGAGCCTTTGGGTTCTGTAGAAGTGAAGCAGCTTCCAGTTTGCATCTGTGTTTGTCTCTTGTGGATCTTGGTACTGGAGTATTTACCTCTTGGTATTTAATTCCTGGTAAAAACCAAGATGTCCATGTCAACCTCTGGGCAACCGCCCGGAGAGTGAGAAACCCCAAGGGCAGTGCAGGGGCATCCTTTGCTCTGCCCTGCTGCAGGTCTGAGCTTGGGCCTCCAGAGGAAATAATTGAGTGTTTATTTAGTGCTAAGAATAAACTATCTTGGAAAAGTATTTAAAGACATGAAAGATGGAAGGGAGAGGGTATGTGTGTTTGTTTTCCCTTGCTCATTTTCACACTGGATCAGTGTGGAGGCTCAGCTCCCTCTCGGAGGGACACTTGGGTACAAATACCCAGGCTGGGTTACGTGTTAAATGATGAGAAAGTTGCAGAGGGCACCTGGAAAGAGCTGGGAACATAAGTGCTTATTCATTCTTCACCTTATGACCTCAAATCTTTGGCAGTAATTGCACATAAACTATAGTATGACTAAGTGCTGTGTCATTGAGTCCTGAAGGTCTTTGGATGCCCTTTAGCTGTTATGAAATTGGGTATAGAAGAATGGTTCTCCCCTGTTACAGGCTGGTGACCCCTTCTCCAGATACCTGAATGTCTCAGTTATTGCGTCAATACAACGACAGGTCAGCTGTGCACAGTAAATGTGTCTCAGGATGCTGAGGAGGAATTTTTTCCACTTTGAAGGGTGTTGTAAGGCACAAAGTTGAACAAAGTGGATTTTTGTTACCCTGAGTTCTAAGAACGTGTTCAATGAAGACACTGAAGGCATGTCCAATGTTGTCAGATAAGACTGAAGAAGCTACAGATGTGCCTTGAGGTGGCAGTGGTAGTTAGTGTTGGGGAAGATTGTGTGGTAGATGGTGCAATTTGATTTAAAGAATAGTCAGGGAAAGGAAAGATGAGGATGAACAACCCAGTCGTGTTCAGAATGGGGTTTGCCCATAGGTGGGGGGGTTCACTGCATTCTAAAATGCACCTTTGGATGTTAATGATGCTCTGGTTTCCATTTGAGTTCCTTGGGGATGTTTCTGCTCCTGCATCCCAACGCTGAGCCTGAGCACTGGTTTGGCTGTGCTGGGGTGGCAGGGCATCGCCACATGGACCATGCTTTGCTGAAGCCTGTTTCAGTGAACACTGCTGGATTTGCTTTAATATTGATGTATAAGAAAGAAAAAAGTGGCTATTGGCTGCTGCTGTGTAGAGGTAGTGTTATAAACTTAATACCAGCTGCCTCTATTCCAGGTTTTAACAAGTAATTAAATAATTAGGAGTCAGATTGACACAGAAAGATTGGTCTTGTGGTTAAAGCCTTGGTCAGACATGGAGGAATTAGGGATTTAATTTTTCCTTTTGCTGCTGTCGGTTCATCAGTAAGTCATTCATCTCCGCTCTGTTATAACTGGAAGTATTACTCCTTTTGGTCTTGTTCAAGGGCTTTACGTGCTGCTGGGTGCAGGCTTTGGGGCAGCCTCAGGTCTGATTTTGCTTTAATTTTTGGCTATTTGGGGTTTGCCTGTTTGTGTCCTGGGTGTATTACCCCTGGACCGAGCTGCCGGTCTCTTTGGGGAGCTCTGTGCATCTTGAGTGAAAGAATGATCCTGCGTATAATGCTGCATAGTAATGTTATTCATAAAATAGCAAGTAAAAAAAACCAAATAAACTCTTATAAAGCAACAGCTAATTCAGTTCTTGGATGAAGGCCAAGCCCAGTGCAGGCATGTAAGAAATACCCCATAGGGCCCGATTTTGGTCAGGCCGGTTGCTGTCCTTCTGTACACGATGCCATCATAGCTCCTAATGGGAAATTGCTGAGTTGAGATTTGGCTGAAAAATTGAGGGGAAATAAACTGATTAGCTGGGCAGTAATAAGAGCTGCTCTTGTGTGAAGCTCATCTTTCTGGAGGGAGCTGAAGACTTTAATGCTGCTCAAGCCGATGCTCTTAGTGATGAAGTGCAACATGAGTGGTCTGTAGGGTTTCAGCTGGCTCCTCACCTCCTCTTTGGGTTTCCAGGAGCAAGCAGAGGTGAGACACTCATGCACATCTGTGAACAGGGGTTGTTTCCTCTCCTGCTGGTTACCTGTGTGGTTTGCAGTTTGTGCAACACCCAGACTGTTGTTCTACTTTAATATCTTGCTTTTATGTAATCCATCATAGTTACGGAGGTACAGAGGATCTTCCTTCAGAAATGAAGATGAATTACTTGTGTTTGGAGGCTCACAGCAGCATGGGGAGGCAGAGAGGTGCTTGAATCACCTTTTACAAAGAAGTGCTGCACCAGGGCACTGGTGTGGGGTGGGAATTGCTCTGAGCCTTGTCTGGAGCCCCAGATCTGTTCCTGGTCACTTCTGGAGTAGGTCCAGCTCCCTCAACACCCATCACCTTGCTGTAACCACTGCAGGAGCCTTTGGCAAGCAGTTGCCATATGGCTTGCAAGTGTCATTCTGTTAATGCATAAAGCTGGCAAAATCCGTTCTCATGTCACGCTTCCTTGCTCTCAACATGCTTCACAATCTTAGCCATAATATCACGACAACGAGCAACGTTTAAGCCATCCAGCACTATACGCTGCTTTCCTATAAGGTGACCACAACTGGCTCTGATGTCAACCAGGGCTCCCTTGCCAAAGGAGATGATGCTCACACAGGTTTTGTCTCAGCGGCAACTGAGCTTTGGGATGATGGGTTCTCCTGCAGATGCTGCTGTTCCTGCAAACACCTTGGCCTGACCGTGGCTGCTCTGAGTGGGATGGTTCATGTGCAGAGCTCTGAGCCAGGCTTAAATCCCCTTGCACCCGGTGTGGGGACTGGGCTGATGTCAGGAGTCTGGAATTCACATCCCCTCCCCCTTGCCTTTGCCTTTTTCCCCTCTCCTCCCCAAATAAATGTTGGAAGCAGCTTAGGAGCTGGCTGATTTGGATCTCTTGGAGCATGGGGAGGTAACTGGAAGCAGAGCTGGAGTTTTATTGTAATTTTAGTTGCTTAAACGCAGCTTGGGTTGTGTGCATGCAGATATTTCGTTGTGAAATAAGACATGGTTAAAGGCAGTGGGAAGATCCAAGCAGCAAGGACAGCTTAGACAAATGTGTCATCCATCCATATAGTGTCTAATAAGAGAGATGAGGAAATGTTACAGCTGTGTTGTGCTCCTCAGGCCAGACTCTCTCAGCTGGTTTATTATCCACAGCATTGACTTGGATTTGCCATATGCTTGTAATCTCTCATTGAGAGCCCGACTTCGCAGGATTGTGGAAACTTTTAAAAACTGCCTAACAATGTACATGAATTTTCCATGCAAATATTAGGCTGCT
This sequence comes from Patagioenas fasciata, assembly GCF_037038585.1. Lineage (NCBI taxonomy): Eukaryota > Metazoa > Chordata > Aves > Columbiformes > Columbidae > Patagioenas > Patagioenas fasciata. The sequence continues at coordinate 9,034,662 of NC_092539.1, forward strand.
CTTCTTGGTAACCAAAACTTTTTATATTGTAAAAGATGTGTTCGTGCAATTTCTTTCCATTGCTGGGGTGTTTATTGTGCTCAGTGCTGATGTGCACACTCTGGCTCTTCCCCATGGATGCAGCCAGATGTATACGGCATATCCCTTGCAAATCATCTCTCTCTTCTCTTTCTAATAATATGCTTGATCCCAACATTAGGCACATTCCTGAATATGCAGTTGGGCTGTTTGTGGTTGTTCTGCAAGCTGGTAATTAGCTTTGCACCCTTGGCCATGCAGTGTGGTGAGATGCTCTGAGATCCTGATGGAAGCTTGGGCAGCCAGCCCAGGGGTTTGTCTTGGGTATCATTGCAAACATCAGTTATCCAGTGTGTATCTGTCCTTGAGGATCTGAATAATATCACTGTTTGGGGAAAATAATGGATCAAGTGGCAACAGAATACAGCTGTGATATATTGTCCAGGCAAGGCTAAATGGAGCTGTTGTGCAGATATTTGCTTTGGGCGCTGGGGTTTGCTGAGTTGGGTGGTTCATCTTTCTGACAGCACTTTGCTCCAAGTACCAAGTCAAAATTCAGAATAATTCCTTTTAAGCATTTAAAGTCAGATCTGCTTATTCCTCTTCTGGAGACACCATCTCTCCTGGATGTAAGCAAGACCAGATTAGGAAGTTAATGAGACATCCCTTGCATTACTTAATCAGTGTTCTAAAGACCTGAACATCTGGAGGTGAAGCAGCTCTGACTTTGCTGCTGTGGGGAGTGCTGGGTGTGAGAGAGTGCACTCCAATAACTAGTCTAATGTTTCTAGTTTAATGGGATGTGGTCAAGGAGGGCTGTTAAGGAAAATGAGCTTTTTGCTTCACGTCGTTAGTTCAAACACCCATGCAGATTTTGTCTCCTGTGATGTATGTGTGTTTTGTTGGCCAGTTTGGCTGCACCCTTGTGTGCACTGGTGGCTGTGCAGGAATCCCACCGTGCTGCGATGCTGCTCTGCTATAACGTGTCCATACCAAGGCATGGCTGTGGTTTATCTGTATCCCAGCTACTGTGCATTCACATGTTGTTGCTTTGCGTGGTGTGTGTGTGTGTGTAATCCTTTGGGGAAGCTTAAAAATGACTTTTTGAATCAACTGACTTAAAAAAAGAATGGAAATGTTTGTATCAGTGAGGTGAGCAACTTCTTGATTTAAAGCCTTTCTCTCAGATTGTGAATTTCCTGTCTAATGCTTAATCTTCAGGATGTGCTGGAATAATGGAGACTGAGTGAAGACATCCAGAAAACATAACTACTATAGCTAATAAGACAGTATATTCTCCCTTCTGCCCTAGTGCAGGCAGCTGTTCCTCTCTGTGTTGAATTAGTGTCTCTGACCAACAGTAAAGTGTCCTAGTTTTAAAGCTGGTATTAACATTGTATTTGCAGATGTATTGAAAACATTTCATCATCTTTTACAATTGTGATGAATGGTTTGTGTGAGGCTGGCTAATAATGACTTGGATCTGAGCAAGTGACAGTCTTTATTGCCTGCTAATTCTTGTTTTCTCCTTTTCTTTTTACAGCTGAACCTGCAGACCTCTTGAAGGTATTAGATTTTCATAATTTACCTGATGGTATAACAAAAACAACAGGGTTTTGCACAAGCAGAAGGTCTTCGAAAGAAGCAGATGTTGCTTATAGAGTAACAAAAGATGCTCAGCTTAGTGCACCAACAAAGCAGCTGTATCCTGGTGAGTCCGCAGCTTTTTATCTGTTGTACGGAAATATCTGATCCTTTTCTGGGATTCTGCAGGCACATGTAGGGCACTGTGTAATTCCTTCATTTTCCAGTTGTGCTTGCACGCTTCTTCTGCAGGGAGAGATTTTGCTGTTATAGGGAGCTGTAAACTTTGAACCATCAAATAACATTGCAATAAGTTGTTCTCTTATCGCTGTATTTGCACCTGGTGTGGGTTTCACTGCAGAAGATGTGGCCGATGTCTACATCTGTTCCCTCCTATATTAGGAATTTTCTGCTGTCTCATTATCACACAGGGACATCCAGCTGGGGAGAGACTTGGAAGATGTGAGGGAACGTTGTGCTTTATTCTGTGTTTGTGGAGTGCCAAGCACAGTGGGGTCTTATTCTGTGGCTGTGGTGTCTCTCATAACACAAATAATCACCATATAAGAATAATAGACTGACCCCCAAGAACAGACGTCCCAAGAAAAGCTGTTTGAAGAAATCAGAGCTTCATTAGAGAAAGCCACTGAGATGCAGGAGTTCACAAAGCCCTTGAAGAGCGTGTGGGCTGCTGACTACTCCATTTGTCGCTGAGGATGTGCTGGAGTTTAATTTTCCTGGCCAAGGCACAATCACTACTGCAGAGTAAAATGTACTTGTGAAAAGACTGGACACATTACGGACCCAAATTACTCACTGCCTGAGAGCTTCAGCCTTGAACACGTAGTCACTGTCAGTGTTGGAGGGCAGCGATGCTGGGGGTAGGCATGGAAGGATTTTCTAGGTTTGATGAGAAAAGCGGCTTTGCCGAGGAAGGTTTAGCAATGAGGCAGAAAGATGCTGTGTGTAACTCGGCTGTGGGGCAGATGGTGACTTAAAGCAGACAAACACATTCTCCTTTGGCGTTTGTGAGGGCCTTACTGCTGCAAAATGCATCAGCTAAATCAGAGGTAATATAGCATGCTGCTACCAATGCTTTTTAATTAACACATTGTATTTATCAGACCTAGCCTGTTAATGGCCTGAGTGAGGACTCCGAGGCTGGACTGCTGATGTGCTCACATCCACCAGCTCTGTATTTCTTTCATTGCATGTGTTGCCACTAAGGTCGTTTTCAGACTTCATTATTATCCTGCTGTGACAATAAACAGGTGAATTATCTTTAATCCCTGGTGAGCAGGAGCGTGCTCTGTGTCTCGCATATGAACTGAGAGGTGGTCCCCGAGTCCATCCATCTGTCCCATGGCAAGATCAGCTCGACCTCACCGGTGTGTGTTTAACTGCTTTCACATGCTCTCTTCTCATGGATCTGAAATGATGCAAAGCTTTGGACCAATTGTTATCTTTCAACTTAGAAGTGCTTGAAGAAAACGGTTCCAGTTTGGAATATACAACTGTAGTGGATTTGAGAGCTTTCCAGTGGTTGCTGTAGCCACTCAGAAATCTTGCGTTATGGAAACAGCAAACAGTGGTGACCCCGAGATAAAAAACCAAGGATGGAGTATTCTGGCTAATTAACATATCAAGGAGTCTGGATGACACCACTTAAAACAGAGGTTAACTCAACAAGACAGCATGTGGAACTGCGCTGTGGTCACTGAAGGGAACTTGACGTCATAGGAGTGCCTTACTAATGTGTCTTCATTAAGGTCTTGGTTTGGGTTTACTGTCTGCCTTGGATGAGAAGATCTGGATGGTGTTTCCTTGGTATCATCAAGTAACTTTTAAATCATTTAATCATTTAGACAACCATGGGGTGGTTGAAAAAGCTCTGGCTCTCTCCAGAGACTTCCAAAGTCATGGTGTCTTCTCTGCTGCTTGCTAAGGAAATAGGACGGGAAGAGCAAAGAACCCCCAGTGTTTTCCATCAGATCACGAGGTTTTCTCAGTACATCTGCATAACTAAATGTGACTGCAGCTCACACCACCAAATGAATGAGAGAGGAGATAAAGAAAACAAAGTAATTGCAGTGCAACGTACCAGGAGAAATGTGGTTTTAGTGATTTCATGATAACAGGCGGGTGGGTAGTAACGTAACTTCCCTCTCTGCTATAGAGCACCAAAGGCAGATGTATGCTGTGCATAATAGTTTGTGTTAATTAGAAGTTGGTGCTTTTCTAAGATGCTAATTTTATGGGCTTTGCATTCTGCCTCCACAGCCAGCAAAGCAATATATATTTTTATATATAAGCTTGCCTGTTTTTTCAATCCCACAAGAGTGAGAGGATCTGCTGAGATGCTCTTTGTCTTTGCTCCCCGAGTTCTGCTTCCCAGTAAAGCTGTGTTCTTCCAGCAGAGATGAGAAAAGCAAAGCGTTCAGTGGCAGCCAGCAAAATGTCATTTGCATTCTTCTAGCAAAATCTGTATTCTCCACACTGCTTGTGGGTGTCTGCATATGTATTTAAGAGCTCAGAAATCTCTATAGCTTGAACAGTCATGTCTGAGGAAAACAAGCCATTCCAAAATTGAGACTCTTCTCAGATGAAGAAAAAGGGCAGAAGTTGGTGACACTGTTGAGAAGGTGTTTTCCTTTGGAAAGCGGCTCTGGAAGTGACACCACCTCCACAACAGATCTGCGTTGTGTTTGTGTCAGGACCTGGATCAGCTCATCGTCTTTGCAGATATTTTTTTTGCTATTAAGCAGCTGAAGCTTTCCTGTCCTTCCCAGACCAGCATCAGGGCTCTTTATTTTAGGCTGTGTTGGGTTATACCTGCAGGATCTGGGTTAGGAAGAGGTCCCTGCTGTCCCTATTTTGAAGACCATGAGCCTTTGATCCCTGATCACGATGTTCAGGAGAGAAGAAACTCAGCCTGACTCCACTGGTTTCCATATTGGGCTGTACCATGGATGGAATCTGCTCAAGTGAATATAATGGCATCGGTGTGTGGGGTGGAGGGATCTTTGTCACCCCAGACCTCCTTGGCTCTTTCTGTGGCTCCATCTGCAGAATTGGGGTTTTAACCCTTCGCTGCCTTGCAGGAGGTTGCATGCAGTGAATCTGAAAGGACTTGGCTATAGGGTAAAAGAGCGATGCTGAGCCAAATTCAGCACCAGTGCAGTGCTATGAAGAGGTGAATGTGCAACATCTCTCAGCATGAGCTTGTTTGAAGAAGTGAACAGATATAAAGGCTTAATCCCAAACCTGCTGTCAGGGGTTGTCTCCATCATCTTTAAGGGGATTTGGGTCAATTTCTGTGTGCTTCGTATATTTATGATGTGTGCATTAGTATTGGTGTCTGTGGATGCATTTTCATACATCACTCAATAGCCTGGGTCATTTCTCGCTATGACAGTGAAAGCATTGTTATTTTGCCAGGACAGCAGAGCAGTAACAGAGTAATGTCAGCTATAATTTCTCCATGATGGTTATTTGGGTTGGGAAACTTGCATCACCATGGAGACATTTTAATAATAATGAAAAAAAAATTAAAAGCAACTTTTTAATGAGTTGGCGGCTTGTCCAAGTTGAAAGGTACTGTATTGTGGGTTCATAATGAAATTTTGGACATGAACTATTTTACATAAAAGGCCCAAAACTGCAGCCTGTAATTGGAACCAGGAAGGCGTATGGTCTTGATTCAGTGCTACAGGAGGATTTGTATACAGCAGGAGAGAGATAAAGCTCAGTGCATCCTATGGAAGGCACAATAACCAGATGCCTGCGTTTGCCAAATATGTGTCTGTGTCCTAGAGGGAAATCAGGCTGTAATCATGGCATTTAATTACAGACTGTGAGGCCTCTATTCAGAATACCGCTTTAGGCTTCTTTCCAAATGTTATTTAACTAAGGTGAGGGATATTAACTGGGTGCACACAGTGCGTGTCTCTGTAGGTGTCCTCAGATGTCCCCCGTGTGTCCTCTCTTTGCAGCACAGCTCATTTCTGATGCAGCCCAGCGAGATGCATTTTAAACACTGGTTTGTTAAGAGAAGTTAAAGCAACTCCCAGGCAGAAAAGAGGACGAGCTCATGGCCTCTTTGCTTTTGAACTTGCAAGCTTTGCTGTGGTTGGAAGAACTCCCCACTCCCATGTTCCCTGTCCCCTCCCTGGGTTGAAATCCCTGGGATACCATCTAAGAAAAGCCTAAAGGGGTGAAGAAAATTTATTTGAAGCTTACGGGTGCTGAGCTTGACTTTTTTTTTTATGTGGTTTTATTTGGCTATGGATCCGCAGTTTAAAAATGCTCCATTGTGTTCTGTCCCCTGCGTGCCACCGATTGCCACACACGGCGATGGTCCCCGGCAGTGCCCGTGGCCGGGCTGCCCCACTCTGCCCTGGTTGGAGATTTCCCAAGCAGATACCCAGCGGTACAATGCAAACCTTGTTTTTGAAAGCCTGGACCTTAAAGGAAAGATACCCATCAAGACTCACGCTGCTGAAACACAACATTGGAGGAGGTGGTGCCCTGTGGGTACCCGCTGTTTTGATGATAATTTGATCAAGAAAGATCCTTTACTGAGGTTTCTGGTGGTTTTAAGGTGTTCCAAGCTTTTTTTGGTTTAATATTCCCAGTCTGAATGGCAGAGAAATCCCAAATGGAGTTGTATCCTGCACAGGGTGTGACTTGACACCCATTATTGGCATGAAATGCATTTTGTTGGTGTTGCAGGGGATTGACACTTCTCTCGTGCAGAGCATTGCCTCTACTGACTATACCTGCTCTGTACTGCAATGACTTCAATCCTACAAAACTTGCAAAAGTACAGACAGGAACCACCTGAGATCAAGCAGGGTTGCTTTCCTGAGTAGGGAAAAAGTTAGGAAACTTGTTTGATGCTCTTTAATGTGCAGACAAATTAGCATATCCTACCAATTGCCGGGTTTATTTCTGTTTTCGGATTTTTTTTTGTTGTGTTTCATGTGCATCAACCCTGAAAGCCAAAGCCACAGAATGCTCTGTTCTCATCTGGAACAGACAAAACCTGATGCAACTTCCCTGCTCCCTTAAATAAAACCCTTCAATGTTGTGTTTGCCTAACTGGCATGGGATGCTTAATTTCCTCTGTCCCTCTGACATCTTCAGTTAATTTTGGAGCCTTATGATATGTGAACGTTTTGCCTTGTCTCCTAAAAAGCTCTGGAGATCACTGAGAAAGCATTAGATGCAAATAATACAGGTTTAAACCAACAGTTTTTTCAAACCTGTTTCCCCAGCACAATGGTCTCATCCCAAACCAGTAGACCCCCCACCATCCTTTGCTTGCAAGTTCAAATGTGAGGTGGCTTTTGGCTCTGTGGCAGATTGCGATAAGGGTTGGAAAAAAGGCTTTCTGATCATGAATAAGTGATCCTCAGAGATGCTTGGGTTTTTAATGAGCCAGGTTAGACACTGGTCTATACTGGCTTTACTGGTGTGATCTACGTTGGGTTGCAGCCCATTCCAATGCCACATTGCAATAGGTTTTGGAACAAATCCAGATATTCATCTGGCATCTAAGATGCTGCCCTATATAAATTTTTAGGGTTGCTGATGTGCACACACCTGGTGGGATAAATGAATGTTCTTCCCATGGGTCATTAGACAAGAATGTTTGTGCAGGGATTAATTTTCATGGAAACCTGACTAACCTCTTTGCTTTTCTGCTCCAGCTTCCCCATTCCCAGAGGACTTCTCCATTCTAACCACTGTAAAAGCGAAGAAAGGAGGTCAGTCCTTCTTGATCTCAATTTACAATGAGCAAGGGATCCAGCAAATTGGTGTGGAGATGGGTAGATCTCCTGTATTCCTGTATGAAGACCATACAGGAAAGCCAGGCCCAGAAGACTATCCTCTCTTTAGAGGCATTAACCTTGCAGATGGCAAGTAAGTGAAACTTTGTGCACAAAGGACAAAAAAAGTACATTGTTTATATCAATACCAGAATGTTGAACGTTTTGTAAATAGGAGTCATGTGTTTATAAATGTATATACACACCTTTGACCACTGCTAAGTGTCCAATTCTTGAACTTTACCCTTTGAATAAATGCTTCATATAGAAAAAGCGTGAATCACATACCAGTCTGCAAATTGTCTGATGCTTATGGGGAAAAGAACACCGATTTTTGCTGCAAAGGGTCTTGCAAAACCCACACTGGGTCTTTTGCAGAACATAAGGAGGGTGGAAAAAGGGCATAGCTATAGGGAATCATTATTGTGGCTTTTTCTCTGCCTCTTGTTGAAGCCACAACTGGCACTCTGCCTGGTTTGAAGGGATGAGAAGTGAATGGTGTCACCTGTTACTACAACCATTTCCATTTGAAATGACATCTGTAGGGTCTGCCCAAGGATGATTTTCATGTGTTTGCAGATAATGGCTGGCATGAAGGCTTGCAGAGCATTGGTTTATGAAAGCTTCTTCATTATACAATCATTAGCTTGTTCCTGAAAGCCCAAGGCTCTGTTTAACATATCTGTGGACTGTGTTCTTCTAGGTGGCACAGAATAGCTATCAGTGTGCAGAAAAAAAATGTCACCTTGATATTGGACTGTAAAAAGAAGATAACCAAGTTCTTGGACCGAAGTGACCATCCCATCATTGACGTCAATGGCATCATTGTATTTGGAACAAGGATATTGGATGAAGAAGTCTTTGAGGTAAGTCACGACAACGAACAGACCTGGGGACGTTCCACAGAGATGAGGAGCTGGGTTCTGGTTGATGAGGTGTTTACAGTTCATATTTGAAACTTGCTTTGGATTTTTGCATAATAGAACACTGTTGTATGTAATTTTTTATTAAGTTTGTCTCGATTAGGTAAATACTTTCTATAGCAATGATGAAAGCAGTGGGTGAGATGACCTGTTGGAGCAAGCTCCTCCGGTACTCTGGTTTCATGCCCTTGCTGGGGTTCTCGCTCAACCCCTGCACTGGGGTTTTGCAGATCTGTAGCTCTTGTGTTCTCAGTGTGTTTGGCATGGGAAGGGCTCACAGGGCTTTCCTTCATCCCTTGGTTATGGTTTAGATAAAGTTGCAGTGGCAGTAAACGAAGGCTGAGGAAAGCAGCTCCCTGGCAAGTCACAGTTCTCTCTGGGGCTATCAGAATTTGCTCTTTTCCCACGTGTTGGCCATTGAGCCTCGGTTTCTTGCACTGTGACATGAGAGGACTCTGCTCGACAGCTTGTTTGGCAGCTCCGTCACCTCCCACACAGCGGCTGCTTTTAAAAAGCAAACCAAAATTGTGATGGGTGGAATGTTCCCATGAGCTCCTCTGATTCAGGGAAAGAGACAGAGGATTATTTATAGACAAGGTACATATGGTAAAAGTTCTTTCTGTAGTTCAGCAGCTTTAATATATGCGTTTCCCTAGCAATTTCAACTTCTATGGTCTGTTGCACTTCTGAGGCTTTCACATGTATGAGAATCTTGTCCCTGATCTTTCTTGCAAGCTAGAATTGCTTCCCTGACATCAGCACCAGTGTAAAGTAACACCTATTGATCTCTTATCTCCTTATTCATATTGCATTTCTGTGATGAAGGAGTTGCATCTCAAGGGCCTCCCCAACCCAGCAAAGGGATGGGGAACACCTATTGGTGGACAAATTAGAGCCATAGCAAAGCCAACTCTTGTCTGCGTTTTGCTGTTGCTCGGAAGGAAAGTTCCAGTCTGTTTAACATTGCCAACATCTGGGAGCTGGTCTGCTGTAAACAGAGCAAGAATGCATGGACTGAACGCTGCTGCCAAAATCCCACTTACGGAGTTAGAGCTGAGTCTCTAAATTGTGTTAAAGTAATAGACGTTCCCTGGGAGGTTTAACAATTAAAATGGAAAGTAAAAGCTGGATTTAATGGGCACTGGAGTGTCTTTCACAAGTGGTGGACATTCTGCCAGAAATGTCAGTGGTTGTACTGGATGCTGTGTTCTAAGTGGAGTTATTAAAGCAGTGAACTTTCCTGGGGACTGCTGGAGCCAGGGGATCTAGTAGATCTAGGGAGGTGGAGTGGAACAGAGCAAGTGTTCCACTCCACTGGAGCTTGTTGCCTGTTCTGGGTACAAGATGCAGCTACCAGATCATTGCAGTCACTTGCTGAGAACTGGATCATTAGCAAGTATTTTTCCCCCTCTGCCTTGTAGTGTATGTACTGATTTCATACAGCATATATATATATATATTAAAAAGATCCCTTTCTAATTCTGGTATTTTTTTGTCATCCTTATCAAAGAAAGAAGGTTTTCAGGGTATTCATGCATGTGCTAATCAAGATATCAACAGCTTTAAACTGAATGTAATTCATAGGTTTTAGGAAGGCAGTGGACTAAAACTTACTTCATATCTCAGCAACTTCATTGCCTTTGGCCCCTCCTTTCCTCTCTCTGCAAGCCTAAGCAGAAACTCTATTGGGAAAACTGTGGCTCAGAACAGTGGGGAAATGGGTGTAAGCTGTTAAAATTCTGCATTCCTGGAAAGCTGATAATTTCTGGACTGAATGCAGAATGATGAACCGCTGCTGTCCTGTGGGCAAATGCCCTGCAAACCTCGGCTGGCAAGATGTCCCCCAGTGTCTTCTGCACCCGTGGGGTTGCCCGGCTCTTGCTGGGAATTCAAATAATTCAGCTGAATGTGGGATGGATGGATGGCTTAGGCTGTGGATCAGCAGGAGGTCATTTACATCCTCCTTGTTAGGACTGAAATCAAATAGAACCCTGAACACTTTTGTTTTGGGAGTTGTAATTATTTAAGCTCCAGGTCTAGCCGTGGTCACCAGAGAAATGACTTTGCTGTGTGTCAACGGAGCGCTCGGATGGGACTTTGCTCCTGTGCTGCTGCAGAAAAAGTCAGGCAGGAAAAGTTAGAGGAATTTCAAAACATTTTGCTCTAGCACAACATTCTTCCAGTGGAAAAACAACTTCCTCTCATTAAAATTCAATTAGTTGGGAGGCTGTGTGGATCTCTGTGCGGCCGGGGGAAGGCTGGGTAGGTTTGAAAAGGGGCCAAGCCTGCAGCCCAGGTTGTACAAGTTGAGTTTTGTGCTGTGCTGTTGTTCGAAACAGAAGTTTACAAATGTCAGGACAGGCTCTCGCGCCGGGGCTGGGAAGTGGCGGCTGGTTTCAAGCTGTGACAGAGGATGCTGTTGTGAGATGGCAAAGCGCCTTTTTGTGGAAAGAGGAGGGGAAGAGAAAAGAAATAGCCTGTGGTGAAGGACAAACCCTTTCTCTCTGCTCGCAGGCTGTAGAAGGCAGTGTCCCTGTGGCTACAGCAGCACTGGAAGGAAGTCGGAAGACATGTGAACGCATCTCATTTTTAGAGGGGTTAACTGTTTCTTTTGATGTGCTTCTTTAAAACATGTGTTAGAAACCTAGCACAGTCTAATGGTTATGTGCAGGAACAGGGAGAGGATGAAGTTTGGGAAAGCCCCTTTCCCAAAAAGCAAAGCATCTCCTGACCTGTCAGCCTTGGACTGATCCCTGGTAGCCTGTGCCTGTGTAAGAACTGAGAATAAGTTGAGTGCTTGTCAAGCTAAAGCTTTGCCCACTTACAGGGTTTACCTGGCTGTTCTGTGTTGGCTGCTGCACGTTGTACCCATCAACCATGGCTGTGGGCTTTCATTTGAGGTCATCCTTGGAGGACGCTCATGCCAAGGGATTCCTGTTCCATACACAACTTGTTGCTGGGATTGGGGTACAACATTAGTCTGGGCATTCAGGCTCAATTACGGCTTTCTCCCACCCCCATCAAGAACCTGGCAAGGCTTTTAGCAACTCACTTAATCCATTTGACCACCACATCCCAGGACCCTGTGGATGGCATCTCCTCATTTTGGCTTTTCCAAAATGCTGTTTGCTGTGCTGGTCTGGTGGGAAAGCAGCTCAGCTGGCTCTGGGCTGAAGTCATTCTGGTTTAGCAGATGTGGGTTGAAACAGAGTTCAGGTCGCTGGTGCTGTGCTTCAGTCCCAGGAGCGGCTGAATTACAGCAGCGAACCGAGAAATCCCATAACCCACACCTGGAGGAGCTTTATGTGTGGAAAGTGCTGCACAGTGTCTATGGCAGGTAAACGTTAGTCTCTGAGCTGGATTAGGTGAACTTAACCCCTTTGCAAGTGGTGTTTTGAAGCACCTCATGTATTCCCATGGAAGTTTGGTTTCTGTGGTAACAAGTACTCCAGCCTTGTTTTACTGCTCAGCGTTGCTCTGTAGACCAACACTTCACAGTGATGGGCTGAGGACCAAAATGAAACTCATCCAGGCCTTGCCAAAATCCCCGATAGGTGATATGTTCCATATTTCTGCTGAAAATTTCATTTTATCTTCTGATTTGTCAGGAAGAGACTATTGTGTGAGGCCAACGTGCCTATAAATTACCGCCCAGCACCTGGCTGGCACAGCCAGCATTGCCATTGTTAAAATTGCGATGTGGACATTGGGAAAAAAAGAGTAGGTTTTGGTAAAACTGCTGAGGATACCCCAGGAAAAAGTGAGTACGTGTGATCTAAATTATTTGTGGTTCATCTGATGAAAATTTTGCAGGATCATCCCACAAGGTGTTTTGACTCTCTAGAAATGATGTTTGAGTAGCGTCTGCTTTTGGTGCAGATAAAATTAGCTTTCTCATAAGCGGAAAAGCTTAGTGCATGTGTATATTGCTTTTTAAGGTCTACGTCTTTTTCTGTTGGCTCCTCTGGAGACAGGAGGAGCTTATTTTGTCGAGCTGAGCACCATAACTGTATCTCATTGCTCTCGCTGGTGCTGTAAAACCACTGATCCTGCCAAACACGGTGCAAAGCAAGACGGTCTCAGACACCTGCGTCCGCCGATCTGCCAAGGCAGTGAAACCTTGAGGGGTTGAGAAGGTATTTGCTGTTAACTTACGCTAAGGCTTGACCTGGGATGAGCTACGGCCCGCTGCTGGGCTTTGGATGGTACTGGAAGGATGGTGCTTTTTATTCTCCTTTCTCCTTTGTGTGTTGTTTTTTTATTTGAAGACCACTAGTGAAATCAAGACATCAGAAGCGGAGGGAAAGCAGTTTGGGGTGAGCCAGGGAGCCCGGGCAAGATGCCAGAGCTGCTCTTAGGGCTGTTGAACGTTTCAAGGTGCAACAAGACAAAGCAGAATAGACGCTTCGATGCTCGTTGCTGAGATGCTGGGGCTGTTCAGGTGCTGCGTTGCTCTTGGGCTGAAGTGCCAACTCTCTTTTTGTCTTTGGCCTGTTTACACTTAAACACAATTATCACTGCAGTTGATAATCTGGATTTCATTTCACCATCATCAGAATTCTCCCTCCCATCCCAAGCTCTTGGCTGGAGCGTTTCCTGCTCTGGAAAGTGCTCTTATTTTTTCAAGTTTCTGTGCATTATTTTTCTCAGATTTCTCTGAGGTTATAAGATTGGATCAATAGTTTTTGCTTTAGTGAAAGGTATACAAGTGAAAATAGGGCTCTTACACACGTAGGCACATCTTAATGGCATTTTTTGGTGTTTGAGGATGGAGAGATTTAGGGCTTCAATTTTGCAGGCAGATCTGCTGTTAATATGTCAAATACCTACTATTTCAGGAGGATATCTGTGCTGCTAGCACAGTGAGCTATGTGGAAAGCCAAATTGGTGGTAACTCCAGTATTTGCAGACTTTCTTCAGCTCGTGGGTACAAATGCACCAATCCATGTCTGATTCACATCTAGACCCAAATGTGCCTCGGTGCATCAGTCTTTGCTGTTCCTGTTTGCAGGAGGCTCTTGCACAAATTTGAACTGAGTGGTGACAAGGTACAGAGCACATGGAATGCTTATTTATTTATTCATAGGAGAAGCAACAAGGTCCCCAGTATCCTCAAATTAAAAGTTTCTTAATGACTCCACTGAGGCTTCTGATGCTCGTGGCATTGAACCCATCACGTTCTGCAAGATCTGGGCTTAGTCCAGAGGGTCTGGAAGGAACTGGGCAGAGCTCACGTTTAACTTTTTGTTAACCTTCGAAAAGCATTTTTCTAATTAATTAGGTTTTTTTACTAATGTGAATTTCTCTGTCAAGATGCACCACGGATACATGCTGCTGTGTGTTTTTTCCTGCCTCGGCAGACTGCTGAAAGAAGCTAATTTACAGTTCTGGCTGCCTGCTTTCCCAGCCCTGCCAAATCTGATTTCACCTCTTTTGCTGTAGAGCCTTTCAGGGAGTCCAAAGAGTCGATGTTTCACACCACCAGCATATATACCATGATGTGAGATGATGGAAAATGAAACCTTCTGAGCCAGCATTAGGGTTCTTTATTGAAGATGTCTGTAGCTTTCCCCAGTCTCCTAATAACTCTCCATTTAGTTGCTGGTTTTCTCGTCATTTCTTCTGCTTTTGTTTTTTCGAAGAGATGTTCTTCAGTGAAATGGTGCACTTGAGACATATGGATTAAATCACAGAACTAGGGTCTTCCAGGAGAACGATGCTGCCTAGAAAATGTCTACAGTTATTGGACTTTATACCTCTGGATGGGTTTGCAATTAATGGTGAGATTTTTTTAGTGCCAGAGTCCAAGCAACGCAGTCAGTGTAATCAAAGCCCAGACGTGATATTTGGCTCCAGTTGGCGAGATCTCGCCCCCAGCATCGTCTTACACGGGTGCCTGGGGACGTCATCTGGTTTTATCAGCGTGTCTGTATCAAGGGAGGGGCAGGACCTGAGCCAGAATAAGAATTGCAAAACAGCTTGTAAAAGTTAATCTGTGCTTCAGGTGGTTTTGTTACGATCCTGAAGTGACACCATTTCATCTGACCCTTATCTGTCAGGTGCCAGCAATGAAAGTGAGAATTTGGGTGGAAACATCAGATTAATTGTTTGCATACACTTTGCTGAAACTCTCGTTTCACATTTAGATTTGCTGGGTAATTGGCAGTTTAGTTATCTGGACCATGGTCAAGCTTTGCGACTGGGTCAGGCTTGCCTGTAATGATGTAGCTTTATTAGTAATGATTACAAAATATACATATTAAATATTTATTTTTGTTTGTTTTTTGGTCAGTGTTACATTCAATTTCATAAACTGTGAAAGAAACAGTACATTGGTGTGTGTAGGTAATGACTGCAGTTTGCTGGTATGGAATGCCTTCAGGACTCTGATAGCATTCAGTGCATGGGGAGATGTGCTTTATTGTTCAAACAGACCAGAAAAGTGCTTTTATTAATGTTTAGCAGTCAATGCAGTGCATCGTTTGTTTTAATATGGCCAAGTTAAGCATCAGCCTAGGAAACTGCACAATCTCATTGCTGCTGGTGGTTTGTCCAGAGTCAAACCCAAGTCTGACAGGAGGACCCACAAGGTTTCCATCTCCCGATGGGTGTTCTTGGGTGGTATCTTCAAGGTGATGGATGTGGGTGATGTTGGGTGGTACCTTCAAGATGATGGGTGTCACTTACTGCAGCTGCTTCTAACTTGGCAGCATCGTGTTGTGCCAAACAGACTCTGACTGCTGCAGGTCTGAATTTCAGTTGCAGACGCCTGCATTAGTTCAATGTTAACAACCCTCCTCTGGATCTTTGCACAGCACGGACTGTAATTTAAAAAATAAGGTACAGAGGTGGCACTTAAGCTGTACTGATCTTATTTGAGGTAGCGATAAGGGGAGGCTGTGGTTATCCAAAGCACTTTATATTCCCTGTGTCCAGTAGAGGGGATACAAGGAGGACTCTGCATGGGAGGAGATGGGGAGAAAGCGGAATCCCGGGACCCTGGCAGTGTGTAATAGCGCTGTGCTTGGCTGCCCATCCTGACCTCGCTGCTGGTGTGTACTGTTAGTCTAGAAATGGGATTTAATCCTTTTGGTGTCATCCTGAGTAAGGGTTTTTTAATTGATGCTTCACTGTGCAGTCCCATTTGTGCAGTACCTGTGGGCGAGTGTGCTTAGCATGTTGAATATAGAATCCTCTTAGATGTAGGTTGAATATCTGGAGTGCAGCACTGAGGAACCTGGTGGTGAGATGCAGCTTGCAGGGAGCCAAGCAATTGCTTGAGGGGGTCACTCCTCACAATTTGTTAGCAAAGCCTGGTGTGAATGCTGAGGATATTGGGCACTTAGAATCGTTAAAATCCAGGGATAATGCTTTCTGTGAATGGCCAGTGAAGGACATGGGATGTCACCCTGATCTGAGGAACTGCTGGCTTCCCTGTCACCTCCTGGACACTGGTCACAATAACTCCAGGGGCTACTGAAGTGGAGAAATAAACAAGATTTTTATTATTATGGTTTAAATAGGCAAGTTTTGGAGCCTCATGGTTGCCTTATGAGGGACTTGTGCAGGCTAGCTGGTTTGGATGGATTTTTGCCATTTTGGAGGGGGTAGGCAAGGATGGTGAGGGGGGCAGAACTGGCAGTGGGAGGGATGCTAAGGGATGGTGTGCAGGGCTCTCTGTCACCGCTGTTATCTTGGGCTGTGACATGGAGAGGACAGGCAGGCTGTTGCCCAAGTCTTTCTGACCTGGGGTACCTTCTGAAAGTGGGGTAACTGAGGGGTGTCTACAAAGCAAAGCTCATCTTTCAGAAACAACTTCCACCCCTAGGGATTTTGGGGTTTGGGGAGCAGAATTCTCTGGTTGTTCCTGACACTCACTTGGCAGAGTTTTGTATTTAAGTGCTGGCAGGCAGCAACCCAGGCAGGCTCGTTATCCGTGATGGATGCTCTTAGGTGTAGTGTCATTACTCTTGTGTTTGACGACTTCGTTTGTAGCTTGCTTCCCCCCTTGGCTCCTGGGAGGGAGGAGGAGGGGGGGGCTCGGTTCCTTCCATGGAAACTCTGAGGTGCAGGAGGCTGATTGCTGAGCCCAGACGGGGTGATGTAATGCTGGAAACCTGCTCTTCTCCGGTGACATCATGCCAAGGTTTATGGTGGCGTTGTGGACACGGGTGTCTATTGGGAGCAGGCAGCAGGATGGGGCTTCAGGGGCAGGAAATGCACCGCAAGGGGATCTGGGGTGTGTTAGGAAGGCACCCAAGGGGAGAGCAAATGGGCATGTTTGAGAAAGATGATTTTCTTCTGGTTGAGTGTGGGGGGAAAAGCCAAATACTCATGGTATTGGGGAGAAGTTTCCAGCTGAACTTTATTGGCAGCATTGCTATGCAATATGGAAAAGTGATTATTGAGAGCAGAGAGCGATAGCAAGCCACCAGCCCCAATCAGTGCATGTTTCCCCTTGCCTGCTAATTTGGGAACCTTGTTCTGTGTGGGAGGTGACACACCAATTAATCTTATTTGCAAAAAAAAAAAAAAAGTGAATTTCTGCAACAGATGCTTGTGGATAGGAAAAAATCCTCTTCTATATACAAAAAGCTTGATAGATTTGCATTGTTGCAGCAGACTGTTCTAGGAGGTGCAGGCTTGTCTGAGCCAAACTCATGGGAGACACTGCATTGAGGGAAGAGGATGGTGAGCACTGAGCTCTGCTGGCCAGGCAGGGAGGTGGGCTTGTTCTTGTTGACCTGGCAGCACTCAAGCTGATGATTCTTTGAAATTCAGGGCTTTATTGCTTTGTAGGATACTGTTTGAAGCCTGTAATTTCTCTAAACTAGGGTTTTACATACATAGCATCTCACTGAGTAAGAACAGAGTAAACCTAGTGTAGAAAAGACCATCCTAACATAGAAACCTCTGAGTTGACTTTGTGTTCAACCCGTTCCCTTGCCATTTAGGTATGAACAAATGAAACACATGTTCTTTACACATGGTGAGGCCTTTCTATTTTATGTTTTTGAGGCAGTCTGGGCTGCTTGCCAAAGCCCAAAGGAAAATGCAAGCCCACTCCAGACATCCCCAGCGTGCAGGTGTAGTACTGACTTCAACAGAGCGGGCAGGATCGCATGTATATGTTCACAATAAATACATCACCCTGGGGATGGGAGCTGGAAGAGGGTATTCCTAATGAGTTGTGCAGAATATTGGATGGGATTTGTGTATTTGTGTGTATGTGTGTTTTCTATTCCCTCCAAGAACACGGAAAAAAAGCCTTGAACCGTGGGCTCATTGTTCTCCACACGTAGCCACGTACTGGCCGTGGTTCAGGAGGTCAAGTCTGCTTGAACAAACAGTGCTTTGGCCACTGAAGTGAAATGTGTGGGGAGATGAGAGAATTTGTGGTGAATATTACTTTTGTGCACTGGTCTCTGCTCTGGAATGTGTGCAAACATAGCAAAGGTTTTCCTGAGGCTTTGATGCCTTGCATAAGCAAATTTATCTGCAAATTATATTTACTCTCTTCCAGCTTGCTGCTCAGAGCACTGAAATCTGAGCAGTGATGCTCAGCTACTGCTGGTCACGCTGCATCCGTTCCTGTTCCTTAGTGGGTGTCAGTCAGATGACCACATTTCTGGGTTGAACTTCACATGTGCAAACCCAACTCCTTTCTTGGGGATGAAAACGCTGGGATGGTGCCCAATTAGCTTTGTTATGGGAGCTGCGTGGGATTTTGTGTTTAAACACAAGATTTTTTTTGAATGCTGAATTTGTGATGGGAGATGCTGCACAGAGGTTTTCTTGCAGGAATGAAAAAATCTTCTTTAATGGACAGTTAGCAGTGTTGGAACATAACTGCAGATGTACTGTGGAGCATGGAGGTGAGAGGTGTGTGGACATGGAAAGGGAGTCAGTCCAGTTTCCTGGAGAAAGGGAGGGTGAAGGGTGTATGGATGAGAGGTGTTATGCCCACATGTGCTCAGCTCTCGATTTCCAGCTCTTTCCTGAGCATCACTGGCCAAATTTGCAGCAGTGGTGTGAAATAGCAATAGGAACCTGCACTGAAGTTTCCTTCTCAGGTGGTCCCAGCAGATGTGTCCTGTTCCATGCTCCATGGCTTGGCGATTGTCGCCTGCCAAATGCAGGGAAATTCTTTCCCAACCAAAATTTGGTGTTAAGTTGAATTCTGAGTGTGTCAGCAGATATCCCCATGGCTAAGCATGTAATCCCACTTACATCCTGAGATAAATTTGGCAGACACGTCTGGTTTTTTCCCCCCTTCCCTTTAGTCCATAAAACCTGGGTTCTGTATTTACCTCCTGGGGCAGAAAACATTCCAAGTCCTGATTAAAAGCCTCTGTGTATACAAACCCCTTGATCCTCAGCCTCCTTGGTGCAGAGGGCTAAGGATGAAACTTCAGGATGGGTCTTGGGCTTGTGGCCATCCAAGGGATGGAAAAGCCCATCTGTGGGGCTGAGAGCATGGCAGCTCAGCTTCCAGATTAATTCAGCTATGAGGAAAAACAAAAATGGAGCAAAAGCAAGGAGATATGTTGCTTTTAGGTACTTTAGTGCTCAAAGAGCTCCAGCAGTTGTGGGATGGGAGCAGGAAGCCCCAGTGTGCTGCTGGAAGCAAAGAGCCACCCTCTGGTGATGGAAATGAGCCCAGACTGGGGGAGGCTGAGGCTTTCCAAAGGGAGCCATGGACTTTGGAGCCAGCTGAGGGCTTGCCTGGGGTTTCACACTGGAGTTTTGGAAGTGTTTAGGGAGCAAAGATGGGGGATCTGCACACTGGCGGTGTGGGGCTGCTCCGGTTGCCCTCATAGTAGCATTGGGAATTGTCTGGTGGAGCTGCAAAATGCCAGCTGCTGGGTTTGACCATCACGGATGGTCATGGTTAGATGGTTGATGGAGACTGTAGGTTGAGTTTTGCTCTTCCTTTTCTCTACCAAGACCAGCTGCTCCTCAAGTGTTTCTTGAGACTGTTCATCACCTTCCACCAACCCTCTGTTTCCCTCTGCATCTCCCACCTCCATCACAGCCAGCAGTGGGAACAAAGCCCAAAGCTTTCTGGATCATTGGGACCAACACCTCCCAGGCAAGACACCGTGACTCTCTATACACAGGGCTGAGTAAAAACCAAGCAACTGCCCCCACTTTGGCTCAGCACAGCTCCAACAGCAAATTTTCAAATGTGTAACTTAAGCCAAGAGCTTCGCTTTACTACATATTTTCCACTGTGAGAGAGTCCCCTTTACAATACGCTGGCATATCCAGCTTCGTGTGGGCGGTGCAGCCAGCAGAAGCTGATCTTGTTCCTAATTTTCCATAGATGAAAGGGAAATAAATCAACGTGAAACCGGAGCCAGGAAACGGCAAGGTTCGGCGCGGAGGGGGAAGACACAAAAGAGCAACGCCGTGATGTGCCGTGCCGCAGCTTGTAATGAGGGAGAATCTGTTTTTAAACTATCCCTTATGGTTCACACATATGTCATTGAAAAAATAACTTCTATAGGGAAAAGCCAGCCCTTTAGCTTGGCTATTAGTGGATTATTTGATTTGGATGGAGAGGGGAAACTTGGAAGGGTGTGATCAGCCCTTGGCAAGGCGGTGACATCAGGAGATGAAGGTGGATGGGGAAATGCAGCACTAAATGAAATGGTAAAGAAAATAAGGAACTCAAGTTATGTGGTCAGGTCTGCATGACCGCAAGAAGAAATGGGAAGGCTGGGCAGCCTTGGGCAGCTTTGCGGGCTCTAATTTGAGTTTACGTGGAGTTTTGGGAGGCTGCACGCTCCCCTACAGGCTGCATGTCCTCTGCGATAAAAATGCTGTGATTTCCTTATGTTCTATGAGAAACGTAGGCTGGGTAGAAAGACCTTGCCCAGAGGTGACTCTGGGGATGGGGACACCAGACAGGCTGTGGGGCACCTTGGGCCCTGTTGCAATGGGGACAGTGACAACTGGGACCTGGAGAGTGGTGGCACTGGTGGAGAAGAGCAGGGCTGCCCTGGGCAGTGGAGGACAAGGGGACATGGGGACTTGGGTTTCTTCCAGGGTTTCCTAATGAATGCGGTGAAGAAAATGGAGAAAATCGCTTTTTTGAGCCTGGTCTGTGGAGCACAGGGTATTGAGTATATGCTGCAGAAAGGCAGAGCTATTTGGAGTACACCAGATGCAAAGAGAGAGTGCTATTTCAAAATTGCTCATTGTTTCATCTTCTCTCTCCCTCTCAGCTTTATTAACTGCTAGTTAAGGGCTGGCAGATCGTGATAGACAATGACATCCATTCATCTTGTCCTATTTATTTCACAGAGGCCTGGGCTGGGCTCTCATGGTGGGTCTTTTTTCCTAATTACCATGTTGGACAGTGGAAGGTCAGACTGATACTATTCTCCCTTTATGTAAATGCCTCCCACAATGTGCAGGCTATCAGTTAATGTAGCTTCCCAACCAGCCCAAATGTGAGTTTTGGGGGATGCTGTTGTCCCAACAATGCTGAATCTGTCACCCCAGCATCAGGGCACCACCGATTCAATTGGCACCCTGGTGAAGGGTGGTGGGGTGTGCATGCACTACAACCACTGATGTGAAGTCAAACTTTGCTTGGTTCTGGTACCTTCCCAGGCTGGCCCAGCAGTTGCCATGGCTGGTTGGTGGCATCTGAGCCCTGCTGTCACACCAGGCACTTGTGACAGGTGTCAGGGACAGCACCACCTGTCGCACCATCCTCTTGTTTCACCCTTGCATGAAGTTTTCTCTCTTTGACCATCAAGAGGACGTTACAGCTGCAAAATCCCATTGCCAGGTGCCTCCTGAGTTGTTCTGCTTAAGCATATCCCTGGAAGCAAACTTTCTGAGCAAGCATAAAGATTTTTTTAATAGTCTAATTTGCTGCTTTCCAAGTGTTCAGAACCATAATCTGACTTGATGCTTCAATTAGGGAACAAAAACCACACCATGTGAATTGACCTGAGCCAAATCAGCTCCTATTGGAAAACAACCGGAACTGCCTGAAAAATCTTCTGCTGTGGAGTTAGTCACACTTGTTATTTTTGCAAGCAATTTGGAATAGACAATAACTTACAGAAAAGAAGAAAAAGCCATGTTTAAATTCTGCATAGATATCTGATAGTTTTGAGGGGTTTTTTAAATAATCTGTTGCTATGAAGTCACTCTGGGCTGGTGGTATTAATATACTGAACAACTGGTGGGTGCAGCTATTAAAGAACACCCATGAACTCGGTAGTACCATTTCTGAGTTGTTTTAAGACATTCTTTTCAAGGCTATCCTACAGGTTTACACTATCCCTGCCTCAGCATTTGTAATCTGGAGTCATATAGTGACCATGCTATAAAGGTTGTATTTGGGCTAGATGTACAGACAGTGACAAGAGACTACATGGTGATTGTGCGGCCTCTATTTTTAGGGATCAACGCTGTAATTTGTGTGGCGTATGACATAAATGCTGATTTTAAATTCCCAAATGAAGAGTTTGGAGGCAGAAATCACAGTGTGGCAGGCTGATGTGTGGTCACACAGGGGAAAAAATAACTGCCTGGCTTTGATCCCGGTGTGTTTGCCGGAGAGCCAGTAATGATTACAAGTCTGTTGTGCAGATGAGTATGAGCCGCTGTCTTTGAGTAAAGGCTCATCCAAGGTTGCCTGGGAGGTAATGCCATCCTGAACGTGGCCAGCACTTGATGACAGGTAGCACCAAACCCTTGGGCTTTGCTGTGTCCTGTGATGTTCCTCTGGGAGCTGCTGGGTATTGAGTATATGCTGCAGAAAGGCTGGCTGAGACCTGGAGATGCTTGGTTTTCTTCTCCATTCTTCTTGGGTCTGGAAAATTGAGGAGGAGAGGGTGTTTTCCATCTATAGGCAGAAATGCGAGAAGAACTGCTTATTTTGTGGTGCTTCAGCTCATCTTTTTCCAGTTACTGTGGGAACTGGGAATCTCAGAGATGCCTTGAGATTAGTCAGGTCTAGATTCCTTCTAATTTGTGTCTTGTGGTTGCTTAAATTTTTCTTATGGTAGGAATATTAAAGAGATGAGTTTTTGTTGTGCAGGTCTTTATTTGATCAGATGTGAACTTGCTGCGAAGCCTCCCCTCAGACAATGGGCTTGTTTGATGACTTTCTTTTACCTGGCTGTTGCCATGATATTTATAGGAGTTTAATTATCTTGAGCCTTTTTCCCTTCTGTCAGAAGTGATGGAAATGGGCTATCGGATTCAAGAGTTATTGAGATAGACGGGCACACCTGTGGCTGCACAAAGAGATCACACATGACTTGCTTTCAGGGGAAAGCAGCCAAAAAAATGCATTGCTGTCCTAATGAATTCATTAGAGGAGAATGCTCCCTCGTGTCAGTTTAAACCTTAGAATTCAGTAACTGTGTGGTTTCTGGTCTACAGATGAATATTTAGCTGCTAGCAGTTGTAATTACAGAGGTGGCCAGAAGGCTGGGTTGCTGCTTTGGTGAAGGTGTTTCCCTGCACTCCTTCAAATATTTCCTCCAGGTAGGATCTTGTTCTGCTGTATCTCCTTGTGCTGGAAAACCCAACAGGGTTTGTTCTTCCCAACTGAAGGGAGGCAGCATTTAAGATCCTACTTAAGGAGCATGCACAGATCAGGTCTGCTAAGGACCTACACCAGGTCTGACCTTAATATCACACACATTCCCTCGGAGATGGTGCAAGTGTCCAAGTCCTCCTGCCAAGCTGGCCCTGCATGTGATGTCTGAACCTGCTTTTCTCTCATTCCAGCTCTTCTCAGAATTGGGTTTCCTATTTTTTCAGTCAAAACTGGAGAGGGGAAAAGAGTCAGACTGTTTACCATGTTCATGGGAGTTTTGGAGCAGCCAAAGAAAATTTAGTCACTTTGGAAGGGTTCTCTGCAATCAGGTTTTTTTACCTCTTTTTAAGTTTTTTTTCTCTTCACTCTTGCCCTGAAATAGAAGGAACACCTTTGCCCGGCCAGCAGCTCAAAAATAAGCCAGGAAAGGCGTTATTTCTTCCAGTCGAGCCTGGTTAGTAGCATGTTCTAGACAGATGGCGTTGCAAGGTTTCCATCCCACAGCTATGAGGAGCTCTGGGGCCTTTGGTGACTCAGTCCCAGCCGACCAAAGGACTCCAGCTCCTGTCCATTTTCTCTTCTTGCAGGAGATCTGTAAAAGCTTTTAGGAGAGGACTGTCAGCTGAGGATGTCCCCAGCTGGCCAGGAGAGCCACAGCAAGCTGGTCATTGTAGGTGGATGCAACTCTCCATCCTCCAGCCCTGAGGTTCCTATGGAGCTGGTGTTCATCAGCTGGGGGTTTGGGCTTCTTGCACTGCTGGGGCTGAAATAAGAGCGCTGGTGGGTACCATGAGCAGGTTGTGACTTGGCTTTGCCTCTGCTGCAAGTGATGGAAATCCCCAAAGATTATTAGTGTGTGGCGTGGGTGCAAAGGGTAAATGGGACACACTCAGCTGGCTTCAGGTTGGCCTGGGTCAGCCCTTCAGAGAAGGGGCTTGGGGCTGGCACAGAGCCCTGATGTCCTCCATAAGGGTTGGGTGGCTTCGTGGTAAGATCAGAGCTTCTGGTGGGGGTGACAATCCTGCCAGCGGGGCTGCTGAGGCCGGTTTGGGGTCCATCCCTGCGGACGTGGCGGTCGGTCCTGTGGTGGAAAACGCGTACTGGGCTGCGGAGGCGATGCCCGTGCTCCATAAACACCCGGCGATAGCTGCGTTTGACACATCCCAGCTTCGCAGGAAGAGGCCGGGATAAGGATTAAGCCTTGGCTTTGGGAAAGCTGCCGGGAATATGTGCGGCTTTAGCAGGGTGGAAACTAAGTCATTAGGAAGCTGGTCTTTCAAAATTCTCCAGATCTGGTTGCTTTCCTCCTCCATCAGCGCAGGCGCCCAAGTTGGCAGCGCTTAACATCTGCATCTATAGGTGTCACACTTAAATACAGGTGCTTAGATACAAAACATGAATGTGCAAAACACAATTGGCTGCATTTTGAGCTCAGAAGTATGCAGATGGTGTGCAAAGGGACTATGGAGGAAAGTGTCCTTGTCACTCATGTACCATGTGAGGTGGAAGTACTCTCAAAGTATCATGTTTCTGTGCAATAATTAAAGACTATATGCTAATATGCCTGTGCTGAGTGATAGATTTAGGGTACGCAACCTTAAATCTGGTGTTTCCAAAAGTTTTGAACCCTTGCAGATTTATTTTAGTTGTGTGTGTGTGTGCACAGGCAGGTTGCTTTTTAAATGAAAATTGCGCTTTAGCCGTGTGGTCTCACATTGACATCTGTCAGGTTTATCAGCAAGCACAGGACATGTGCATGGGCACCTGCATGCATGTGTGCATGCGTGAAATATCTATTATGGGTAGCCTAACATGCAGCTGCTACCTTAGAGGGAAAATATTTACTTCATTGTGATGAAATTGGAACTAGAAGTCGTGCAGTTCAATAAAACGTGTGGTTTGGATTCCTTGTTCTTACCATGTGTTTCTAATCTGCTGGGGGGGGTCAGACATCTGCTCAGAACACATAATTTATAAAAAAAAAAGTTTAGAAATGTTCAATTTGCAAATAAAATCTGACTTTACAATAGGAAAATGAAATGTGAGAGTCATGTCCTCTTTTTATTGGGGTGGAGAGAGGTGGGACTGTCAGGGTTTTCCTTCATTTTGCCTTTAAAAATCTGAACTGTGTGCTGCTGTTTCCCCCCTCTTTGCAAGACAGTGCAGTAATCTCGTAGTATTTTTGCCTGTGTTACCTTGGTGCTTGGTCAGGCTGTAGAGCAGAAGGGAATATAAAGCTGCCTTTTGTCACACCAGTCTTTGCAGCGTGTCTGTCTGTCTGTCCTTCCAGGGAGGGGCTGCAGAGTAGGGGAAGCTATTTGGTCACATCCCGCTTTCTGTGTCCGTAACTGATTGTTTCACACCCCAAAATCCTAGCAGATTGTGGTTTGTTTGTTTAACAAATATATAAAAATAACCGGCGGAGCTGAGCGTCCGAGCATGACGGTTGTTGATTTAAGGATATCTGTCTCTTTGGGTGTTTTTAGCAGGTCTTTGTATTCGCTTTATTTTTGAAGACATCTTGGCTGCCTTTTCTTTTCCTGCAGTCTCTACCGCTTGGCTGCTGCTTTGCCCTGGGCGTACCTTCCCGTCCCATCAAAGGAGTTTAGGGTGTTTGTGCTCGCTCAAAAGAGGAGGAATGCAGACAAATCAACAGCGGGGTGATGGCAGCAGCTTTAAGAGGGACCTGGGTTAACAAGGGGGCTTGAAGTGGAAGGGGAAATCAAAGCCTGCAAATATTCAGTTCCAGAGGACTTTGGTGCATGAGGGTGATGCCACCATGTTTGCAGCAGCTGATGTAAGGCAGCCTGCACAGAGCTGGAAGGCTTGAGAATAAACAGGAGCCGAGGAGTCATTTCAGCTCTGGGTGGGTCCTGCTCCCTTGTGCAATTAGCTGTGGCAGTTATTAAAAGTACTCGCCCGTTTTGCAGTGCAGCCCGTGGAGCACGCAGCCGCTGTCTGGTGGTTTGCAAGCACCAGACATGAGTCAAGGGAAAGCTGGACGTGTCCCCCGGTACGTGCGTGGGACGGATGCTGCCTCCCGCTCGGCACTGCCTGACCTGGGATGCTCCTGCGGGAGCCGCTCAGCTGGTGGTGCGAGGATTTTTTCCTATATTTTTTTCTCCTTTTCATTTTCCCCATCCTGTGCCTCTCGTGCATCCCAGCACCGCAGGTCCTGCCCCATCAGTGCCACATCTGGAGGGCTGCGTGGGTCAGACCTGCTCAGAGATGCTGTGCTGCACCTGTAGCGGCTTTTCCAGCCCTGAAACAAAAACCCTGGAGAAAAGAGTTGCTATGTTAGCCTTGGAGTAAATACTTTGTAGATTTGACGTTTACTGTGCTTCTGCCAAGGCCACCTGTTTTCCAAGCTGCCCCTTTCTCAAGGATTGTTTTTCTTTCCACCCTGTGCCCTCTAAGTTCCTGTTTCTTTAATTAAATGACAGGTTACTAATCTGCCTTATCTGGGTTTTCTATCTGTTTGGTAACTTTTTGAACAAAAACTGCCCTCCAAGGTCTAGGCATCAGCTTTTACCTAGGAAAGACATGCTGCCCACTGGAAGTAATGCTCATTTGTGGCTTATGGTGAGGACCATGGGGTAGCAAACTCTGCAATGCACATGATGCTTCATCTGAGCACTGCAGCCCCCTTCAGCTGGCTCAGGGCTGAATAAGGTGAAGTACAATTGCCTCAAAGCAGCCCCAGAGCTTTTTGGGATCTTCAGACTGGTGATTAGATGTCTCCGCTGCAAGGATGGAGGTTTCAAATAGGTGAAGTGCCTGGGGATGAATCGGTGTTGGCAGTGATGTGGAGCTGGTGCAGGGAGGAATGGGGTTGTGTTGGTCCAGTTGGTGAGTCTGGAGCTTTGAGCTCTTGCCCCATCATTAAACAACCATATGAGCTTGGTCACATTTTTAATCTTGTCCCTGTTCTGTTCTTTTCAAGGCATTGCCAGTCACTATGTGAGAAGCTCTTGGGGTAGGATGTGATGGTGAAGTGGACAGGGGGTAGCAGAGGGCTGAGGAGGGGGTGATTGTAGAGATGTTACATGGGGCTGGATGAGCAAAGGGGCTCTGGGCTGCCAGGATTTGGTGAGGATTCCAGGGAAAGCAGTAGAAAGAAGTTAGCAATGATTAATGGGTCTGACAAACTCAGTTGTTTGGAAAGGCGAAAAAAAGTCTTTCACCCATTACAAATAGGAAACTGGAATGAATGGTGGATGGGTCCGTCAGTTGCCTGTAAAGCCATGTTGTGTAAATAATCCATACTGCTGCTGAATACTGTGTATATTGTCTTTGGGAATTAGCTCTGCGTTGTCACTTAAACAAAAAGGACTTTGGCATAAGCCCTGGCTTTGCATTTGCTCTGGTGAGTGCAGAGGGTGCTCAGCTGCTGCTGGGGAGTGTTTGCATTAGGGCCGGGTGTTATTGACATTGTGTGGTTATGAGAGCTGGGGATGGGGGGAAGTAGCTGCCTGGAAATTAAGCTCGTATTAGTGTCTCTTGCTTTGCTAGTGACTCAAGTCCTTGACTGGTATTTGGGTATTGGCAGAGCGACAGCTTCTTCAGGAGAGCTTTCCAGAATTAGCAAAGCCATCTGGCTTTTGTTCTCCTCTTAGAGAATCGCTTGTCCTTCCCTTCCAGTAACGAATCGTTGCTAAACTGCTCATAACTTGCATTGTGATATTACCCCGACAGACCTACAGTATACCACAGTCTCTGCAAGCCCGTGCGAAACACAAACGCCCCAAAAAGCCTCTTTTCATAGTCACAGAAGCCACAGAGCAGCTGACCTGGGAATGCAGCAGATACGGATGGAGGAAGCACGATCTTGTGTTGCCCGGCCGTGCTTCCATCCATTGGAGCTGAGGACAGAGGGGAGCAGGGGATGGGGAAGACGCACAGAGAGGGGACCCTGCTCCTTCAAAGCCAGGGCTAGCAGTGAGTTAACGGATCCCCGTGTGATAGGAAATTGGGTTCCTCCCTGGGCTTGTAAAATAAAGGCTGAAAATTGCTTGGGAGGTTAATTACCTTTGAGCCAAAGGGGTTATTTTCTTGTTGCTGTGGTCAGGGGAAGAGGCACGTGGGCTGTTCAAATAATTACTGTTGGTAGTGTCCTGTAAAGATAATATCAGAAACACTAACAGCTTATCTTTGTGGGGCGATGCAGGACTAGGATAATGTGTTGTGAGAACAGAGTTTCTTAGGGTACATCCTCTCCCAACTGGAGGTGCAGTGAGAAAGACAAACTATTACCAGCCCTTAAGAGGTTTTTCTTTGAAGCCACATTTAGTTCCAGTGAAAGGTCTATCCCTTTTCTGCGTAATGAAACCTGTTTTGTCTAAAGAGGGCTCAGAGGAGGCTCCTATCTAAGCCAAGAGGGTGCTGTTCTTGCAGTGCCTGAAGCCCGAGAGGGGAAATAGCCGAGGTCCCACAACAAAGCTGCTCCGTCTGCTCCCGCAGCCCCTCTGCGCAGGACCGGGCGCAAACATCCGCGGCGGGTTCATCCAAACCACCCGCTCTTTGTAGCTGACTCATGATTGCGTGTGACTTGAGGCTTTTTTTTTTTCTTTTTAAAGCCAGACCTTCAACTATTGCCTTCCTATTTTGTAATGTGCAATTTTTGGAAGCCCAAAGGATGCTCTTTAGGTAGTAGGTGCTCTGTCTGGTGAGCTCACCCCTCCCCATGGCTGGCCAGCAAGTGGGGTTCAGGGCAGGGGATGGTGGGGGTGATGAGGCTTTGTCTGACCCTGGGGCTGCTTTTCTGGAGCAGCTGTGTTTAAGTGAGGGGCTCTGGGATGATGCCAGCCCAACCAGGGCTGCACCGATGCTCTGAGCGGTTACGGTACCTCTGACTTGGGGTCTCACTGCACAATGATGAGAAGGGAAGCAAGGGGAGACCCAGAGCTTCTTCACCAGCTTCTCCAGCACCACTTGTACTCCAGTATGCACAGACAAGGAATATCTCAGAGCCCTGGACCAGGGCAACTGCTGTGTCCTTAGAGAGATGGGCGAGTGCTGGTGACAGGTGTTATCAAGTGGAACATCTGAGGGCTGGTGGGTCGTGTCCAAGACAGGGATTAGGTTTTTTGGGAACTTGCTGGTTGCTGGGATTTCTAAGCTCCTAGTTTATCATAGAGCACCAGTGAACTTCTGCCACTCTTAAGCCACCTGGCTGGGTTTGCGTTTATAGAGACAGTGAGTTTGTCGTAATAAAACTCAGCGACGTCCCAATTGCTTCCAATAATTTTTAAGATATTTTTTGTGGGCAGTACAATTGTATAATATATTCTGGGCCTGTGGTTTATCCAATTTAAATGTAGGAGTTTAAAAAAGGCACATCAAGCAGTATTTATTCTTATGGATGTTGAGAGTCTCTACAACTCCTGGGGTAAGGCAGTAAAACAGTCCAGTTAATTATTGGTGTGTTGCACTGAGAGCCCTGAAGAATCCCAGTATTTATGGAGCTGCTGCCAATGCCAGATGAAGTCACTCCGATTATCCTCGCCAGCTGTTTGTTTTGTTGAACCACAGCGATTTCTCCAAGTTACTGAAGTTGATGTCATTGGAAGTGATGTGACATTTTTGCACACATATAGAATAAGTGTTAAAAAATGCTCCAGAAGAGCATTTCCAGTCTTGTCTGGGAGCTGGCTGGGGAGTTGAATTAAACTGACTTGATGGAACTTAATCCATAAAGCAAATGAGTCATCAGGCATAAATGGCTTTACCATAAATGTCAGACAGATTCTTACTGGTCCTGACAGTTACCAGTTACATCTGTTTGGTGGAGCAAATAAAAGCCTCGCAATTCGCAATCGTTTTCATAAATGTGCTCTCCTGCTTCTTGCTCTTCATGGGAAGCTCTAGAATAAAGGTCAAAATGTGATTTATTTCCCTTTTTAAAAAATAGCTCTTCTGATGGATGAAATATTGGTTATTTTGAGACAAAATTTGACCTTTTTTTGTTCTCCACTTCAATTTTTTTAGTCAAACTGGGAAAGTGCAGCTGTGCCTTTTGTCTGTGTGAAGTACGCCAGTTACAGGAACACTTTCTGGAGCCCTGTGTGCCCACATGTGCCCAGATGTGCCCAACTTATTCGCGTGCCAGAACAGGATTTTACGCACCATCTGCATGGGTGGCTGGGGCTGGAGAGCAAACTGTGCTGGGGACTTTTTGGAACCAACACCAGTGAGTTATTGACTTGCCTCCCTGACTTAGACACCTCTTCCCTCGAAAATAAGTCTTAAAAAAACCTTAAATGACTTGGCTGGTGAAGTCTTTAAACCGCTCTCTTGGTATAATTGTAAGTTCTCTTTCTTGCAAAGGCTTCATGGAAAATCCATAGCTGGTTCATATATTTGAGGAGGGGTGGAAATTAATAGTATCTTCCTTATTGCTGCTCTTGCTGAAAACAGCAGATGCT
Organism: Patagioenas fasciata; assembly: GCF_037038585.1. Lineage (NCBI taxonomy): Eukaryota > Metazoa > Chordata > Aves > Columbiformes > Columbidae > Patagioenas > Patagioenas fasciata. Next base: position 9,065,014 of record NC_092539.1, read on the forward strand.
GACATAGGAAGGAGAAGGGCTTGGATGTTTTGTGTAACCAGAACAGTGGAACAAACAGATATTTGAGCGAGGAAGGAGAGCAGGAACAGGGGGCTGGGGGCAGATATCTCTTGGTGCGATTTATTAGCGGCAACACACTTGAGAGGACACAGAAGACCTGCAAACCTCCCAGCCTGGCTTGCTCTATTTAAAGTCGGCTTTTTAAATCAAAGAAATGGGGCTCTTGACAGCAGAGCTTTGTGCATCTATTGTGAAGTTCAGATAGTGGGGCTTTTTATTACAGGGTAAATTAGCCCATTTTATTGTTTTGCACGGAGGGATGAGGTCAGTTGACTGGGAATCTTGCTAACAAGGTTTTACTCCTGTCTCCTTTTTACAAGTGTTAACATGGGGTATCCACCAGTGCTGTTAATGAAACAAAGATGAATGGTCCAGCAGCCCCGGGAGCATTCCTACTTCCCCCAGCACTGAGCTGCTCAGCCCATGGCAGTGTATTCGAGCTCAGATGCTCCCTGGGGCTCTCATTCCTCCGAAATCGGGTGCGTTGGTTTTCCTTCTGATTTTGCACGCTTGCACACTGCTGCTGGAACAAGAAGAAAAGGGTGAACTTTGCTGGGGCAGGGTGATTGATTGGGTTTGAAAAGGAAATGGGGAAATAGTCGGTATGTTGAGTGATGCTCATGAAGCGTGGTGAGCTCCAAAGGAGCTCTCTGATGCGGCTCACGCTTTTTCCTGGCGCCCTTTGTGTACCAGATTTATCCGGTTATGCACTGATTTTTCTCAGGTTCTCAAGCGTCCCCTGCTTGCTCGGCAGCACCCACAGACCTGACAATGTCCTTTGGTGTGTTGAGTGGGGTTGGGGTTTATTTTGGAGTCCTGAGACTGGAGCCTCTGGCTCCTGGCACTTGCAGGAGATACAAGTATGTTGAGTGGGGCTGAGGTTTATTTTGGAGTCCTGAGACTGGAGCCTCTGGCTCCTGGCACTTGCAGGAGATGCTCTTCCATGTGCTCAAAGGTGCTGCCGGTACCTCAAGCCATCAGCACCAGAGGATGCTCTGCTCCTGTTGTGCTGCAGGGGAATGGGGGGATCATGCCAGGATTCCTCCCTGTGTGTAGCTCAGGAGCTGCCATCAGCTGGGACTGAAAGCAAACTCAGCTTTAGCAAATTCTCTTCCGCTTAACCTTTTGCACTGTGTTTAGCCAACGTGCCTTTCTTTGCTTTATCTTTTCCTCGAGGAAACAGTTATAGTGCTGCTCACTTATAGGATGCAGACTATCAGCTCTCCTTGAGGTGTAAATCTGACCTTATCAGGAAGAAAGCACTTTCAGCCTGCTTTCCTTGCCTCTCAGAGACAAGTACTAAGTCTGCTTTTACAGCTGTTTTATTTCAGCTTGTCCTAAGAGTGCCAGATGCTATCCATAACCCTATGGAAAGTGGGGAGCTTTAACCACCCCACTGAGAGAAGGGCAAAAATGGCTTAACTCGGGTATCAGTGAAGGATGGGGTGGTTGAGGTCCTGTGGGCAGAAATAGCAGCTGGAAGGATCTTCACGTCATCAACTTTAAGCAAATTGCCTTGGCCGGGTTGGGCATCTTCCACTGGAGGGAGCTCTGAAGGGGCAACCTGGTTTGTTGCTATGAACGGCCTTTGGAGATAGCGATGATGTGGTGTGAGTAACCCCGTAACACCCCCAAATTCCTGCAAGTCTCCACTCAGGGCTGGGTGATGTCCCCTTGGTCACACCATGGCAGAGTTCCCTGTGCAGGTCCCATTGCTGCATGGTGACCAGAGCTAGTGGCTGCATTGATGGAGAGAAAAAGTAAGGCAAGCTAGAACAGGAATGGCAGAACTGCTCTGGGGATTTATTAAATAAAAAGACTATTTCTATTTCTTAAAAAAGGAAATTGAAAACTACTTTGCAGACATTTCTTTTAATTTTATAAAGGTTATTCAGAGGAAACATGACTAAGTTTAAACCAGTGCTCAATTTTAGGGTCATTTGCATAGCATCTGAGATACCCAGACGTTACAATGAGCAGAGGTGGATGTGATAACCTGGAAAGGGAGGAGGGGACCCCCGGCAGCCGTGAGCTGCCCCGTGGAGCAGAGCAGGATGCGCCAGGTCCACAGGGTCCTCACAGCCTCTTTTCACAGGGGATCTCTGCCAAAAACAGAGAGAGCACCTATTTCTGGAGAAGCTGATGGGATGTGTTCGTGGGATGCTGAGCTCCCAGCAGCACCCGTGGCTGGAGCGAGCGCGGCTTGTGTGCGTGAGGCAGATTTGGCCCATGATATCAAAACTATCCTTTGGTTTTCCATGGGGCTGTTTGCCAGTCTGGCCAGGCCCTGCTCAGAGCTTCTGGTTCCTATTACGTGCCTAAGTCATCCTCTCAGTTTTCTGTAAAGCTCCTTTTTTTTTTCTTCCAGTGCCTTAGCCATGCTTTTCTATTATTAAATAAGATATTTTTTCCTACTAATTAAAGTATCAACTCTAATGACCCAAGTACTAAAGTCTTATGTAACTGTCTACTGATTTTTGGCGTTATGGTGAAGCAGTGCGGTGGTTCTTCAGGGAGCTAAAGAGCAATTTGTGCTCTGACCTTCGGGCTGTGGCTCATTGTGCTTCATTCACTACGCAGGGAGCAGCCTCAGCCCCTGCACTGGCTCTTTAATAAACCACTGCAACCCCCCTTCCTCTTTTCTATTCTTCTGATTATCAGATGCGTTTCTAATCTCTACATCTGCCACACTGTTGTGGGGGGGCAATTAAGGTGAGGCAAGATGTAGAAGGGTGGGGTGATGTCTTTTATGAGATCAACTGATGCGATAAGAGAAGCAGAGAAGTTTTGAGGTTAAAAACCAGCTTTTTGGCCTAGGCAGGGCAACTCCAGAGCCCTGCAGAGCTGCACAGGACTGGGTAGGAAAGGATTTTATTATCTGCAGGACATTACTGATTTGGAGTGCATAGAGCGCTCTTATTTTACCGCACTTGCCTTGCCTGGGACTGTCAGTGCTGTTGTGCTGTAAACGTGGGGGTGACATCTCTGCAGGTGCTGTTATCTCTTGGGAAGGTGCATTGGGGACCAAGTGTGAGGCACAGTGGCTTCACACCTGGCAGAGCGACCCGAGATAAGCGGCTGCTCGACCCGGCCCTGCGCAAGGAGGGTTTTTGCCTGGTTCGTCTCAGGTGATGTGCCCAAGTCATGGATATGGCACTACCAAGTGTTTTATTTCTTGATGGCATTTTACCCCCATGACTGCAGTCTTGGGTTGGTGGCTCCATGTGCACCGTCCATCTCCATGACCCTCTGGCTTTCTTCCTTCACAGGGTGACATCCAGCAGCTCCTGATCGTGGCGGACCCCCGAGCAGCCCACGATTACTGCGAGCACTACAGCCCCGACTGTGACACCGCCGTCCCCGACGCCCCCCAGTCCCAGGACCCCAACCAGGATGAATACGTAAGTCTCTCGCATGGTTTCAGGATGTTTTTGGGGCAGCAGCATCCAGCTCTGCACTGTGGTTATGAACACACTCGGCTTCTTCCTCCCGTTCACCTTCCCCGAGACTCATCTTTAAGTCATGGGCTGAGACTGAGCTTTGCTTTAGGATTTGCACGTTCTGGGCTTGGCTCTTGCCCTCAGGAGTTTTCCTTCCTTTCTGCTCTCCTCCGGTTTCCAGAGACTAAAAATGAGTATTTACCTGGAGCTTAAAAACTTGCAGGAGAGACAACCTGAGCAGAGTGGGAAATACTGACCTTCCCCAGCAGATCCAATCTCGTCCAAAACAGGCACCTGTTTCTAAATTTCAAATTTTACTGTTGAACTTGTAAAAAGATTAAACAAGCTTTCTCAATATTCTTTGAAACAACAGGTGTTAAAGGGGCAGGAAACATTTTTACCCAGGTATTTGACGTTTGAATTCTATTTTGGCAGAAATGCTCCCAGCTCATCTGTATGAGGTGCTGTGCTCAATATTTCTTCCACAAAAAATTAGTCTTGGATATTTTCTTTTAAAAGAAAAAAGACTGTGGGATACCTTTAATTTCTGTTGCTCAATTGGAAATGTCTGGATGTGGCCTATTTCCAGAACATCACCTCAATTTTACACTTTTTTAAGAGGTCTTAGGCTCAGCTCACAGCAATTAAAGTGTCCAGCATCCTCAGCTCTTGCAGCATCTTGGCTGCTCTCTTGGTCTGATTTACCGGTCTGTGCACTCCTGCTTTTGCTGGTCTTGGATCTGTGGGCTCCTGCTGAACCCCTACAAAGCTGTGATGCCATCGACTCACTCCAGCTTAGCCTTGGGACTGGATTAAAAAGCTGAGCCTAACAGGGCTTTGGGGAGCAGTGTGATGCTGGCAGGCGAGGCAGAGCCGCCCAGCCCTGGGGAAGTGCTGTAACCACTCTGCCAGCACTTCTGGAGAAACGATAAATAAGTAAAATAAAATAGAGTTCGGTGTAGTCAAAATATGTAGTAGTAGGAAAATAAAAGTCTTCTTTAGGAGCCAGCAGTTCAACAAGGGCTGGCTTGTCTTAGGGCTCTGTTGCTCCATGTAAGAATAACTCTTCCACAAGCCAGCGGCTGCTGCCCATGAGAATGATGGACTGGCAAAGAAATTTGCCATGCCCGGCTGTAACCAAACGTTTTGTTTGTATTTCATTTTGAAGAATGACTGACGCCTTGTGGAAAACGCTGAAAATATCTGGTTTTCAAAGCCCTTTTGCCTGTGGGCGGATGGGAATTAGCACAGATGCTGTTGGTGTGGTCGGATGAGTGAAATAGCATCCGCGCTTCTCAGAGGGGCTGTGGGATTCAGGTGTTTTCTTCCTCGCTCTGAAAAAGCCAGATGTGTGACCTGGGAGGTCTCAACAATCTGAGGTTAAAAAAATAATAGTAATAATAATAATGGATTTTCTTTTTTTTAATTGCATTATCATGGGTGATGGAATTGCTGCGGGGTAGGTCCCTCCTCTCTGATAAGGGAGAACGTGCCACAGGACCAAGAGATGATTTTGGAACCTCCTCACGTCACAGCCATGGCCAAAGGTGCCCAAAGCCCAGCTCTTGGGGAAGTGTCACAGGTTTACAAACAAGAGGAAGGGAAGGATTTCACTGTGCGGATCTGTATCATGACATGGTCCTTTTGATGTGAAATAATGTCTAAAAGAGCTGGCAGGGACACGCTTGTGTTCTGTGAGCTCATTTTCTACTTCTCTTTGCAGTACACCGATGGGGAGGGAGAAGGTGACACCTACTACTACGAGTATCCCTACTATGAAGATGTTGATGAAGCCGTAAAGCCAGAACCACCCACCACCAAACCCAGTGCCCCCGAAGTGGCTGCTGGAGAGAGACCCGAAACCAAGGAGGTACCAACACGGGGTCCTGGCAAAGCTGCGGTTGACAAATGGCACCTTGATAAGAGGGGGAGGTGGAGGATGCTGCCGAATTTTGGTTTTATTGCTGATTCTGGCGTTTTATTTCTGTAATAGGATTATCCTGCTCCCACGCCGTCACCCGATGGAGGGGACCCCGGCAAGCGGACGAAAGGGGATGCGACGGTGGATGATCCTCTCGTGGATGAGTACAATTACGAGACCATTAACGAAGAGTACTTCACGCCTCTGCCCTATGAAGATGTCAACTACAATGAAGAAGTAGATCCCCAGGGCGGACTCACTGAAAATGCTGTGGAAGCCGAACTCCCCACAAGTACAGTCATCACCTACAACGAAACCGATGTAATTTTAATCACTGCTTTTTCCTTTTGCTTTTTTTCCTCCTTATGAATTCTGGTGTTTCATAGCCCTGAGAGCAAAGGAGATGTGAACCATCCATATGGTAAATCTGTAAGTGGTTTGGGCAGCTGTTGGAAGAGGAAGTTTCTCGTAAAATATTTTCACTCCAGATATTTCAGGGTGTGAAACGCATAATTTGAATTTGGTTAAGGATTATTCCCCTGGAAAAATCTGTTCATATTGACATCTGCATTTCCCTGTGCGAACTGCTTGTCTGACAAAAAGAAAAATGAGGGCTGGTGTTAAAATTTGGGTAAAAGCATTTTATTTCAAAACCTTAAAATGTTGATTTGATGGAGAGCATCAATATTTTTCATTTCGTCGTTCCCACTGAATAGTGTCTCTATGTTTTTAAGATTGAAACTTTCTTATTTTAATTACGATGTTGGGACAGACCTTTGATTTCCAACTGCTGCATTCGCCAGACAGCCCCTCTGCTTCATGCACAGATCTGCTCAAGGATGAGATCAGTGCAGATCCCACAGCTGATTGTTGGAGCGATCACATTTTTAGTTACACTTTAATACACACCAACTGAAATATGTTGAGACTCTTCTATCCTTGAGACTTGCCCAGTTCTTGCTTTATATGTCTGTGCTCAGATAGATGGACGTTGGTCTCATCCTTAGATGAGGGTGAGTTAATTGTCATGCAGCTGTATACTGTGTAGTCCACGATGCAAGGCAATAATTAGGCCGGATGAGGGAAATTCCTCATTATCCAGGAGCTTCAGCAATGGGAGTTGATAGTGGGATAATGTTCCTTGGGAGGTAGGATGGGACTTGGCAGAGTTTTGCGGTTCCTCCTCAAATGGAGATGATTTACTCAGTTATGGGACTGTCAAAAAAACCTCCAGGCTTTCTGGGAGGTGCGGGAGGGTGGCAAAAGAGACAGCAAAAGCTGGCCAGCGTATTTGGAGTTGGACCTGGAAGCTTGGATGGAAAGGTGTCAGGGAAAGCATCCAAGCAAAGAGCTGAGCAGCTGGAGCCAGGCATGGGGAGCTGGTGGTGTGGGGGCAGCTGGGGATGAAAAATGGGGAGGAGGAGGAGGAGGTTGTACAGCCCAAAATGACACAGAGGGAACCAGAAGAGGCTCCAGCCTATGGAGGAAGTGAGCGCCAACCTGAGGAAACCCATGGATGGGGAACTTTTCTGTTTCCTGACAAAGAGCCAGAAATCTTTGGCCAAGCTTGAACTTTCTAATAGAGAGGGATTAAAGATTGCATAGTGGGACCTAAAAAATTTGGAAGGGGGAATAAGAGACTCCAGGGCCACTTTAGTTGTTAGGAAAAGGAAACAGAAGAGGAGGAAAGTTCAGGTAGGGAAACACATGGTGAAGCTTTCCCTGTGAAAGCTCAGCTGCTCTCAGCAAAGCATCTTGTGGGTGAGAAGAGTCCAAACCGCCCAGGTCCAGCAGCTCCAAAAGAGGCAGCGTTGGATGGAGGGGGCTGCAGGATTGCCCTGGGCTGGGCGGCTGCTCCAATTCCTCCAGTTGCTCCAGCAAATCTGTCTGTAGGTCCTGGGACCAAACACAATCATGTTGGTCTGGTGCAGAATAGTGTTTTTTAGCATCCCTGCACAGAGCTATGTCCATCACTGTTGAAGTTCACCTGCCTATATTCTGGGAAGACTCTTATTCTCCTACAAAAGTGGAATTGAAAGAGGGTTTAGTTTTACACAATAGAAACTTTGTGTGAGGGGTTTTGGAGCCAGGTGTAGTCACCGAGCTCCCCTGGGCTTGGCTTTCGCTATGGCCAATAACTCTGTGATAAACGTCAGTGAAGCAATTCTGAGATTTAGGAGGCAGCAAGACTCCTGTGAACAGCAGGAGCTGGGGACAGATATATTTTGTTGACTGCTTGCTATTCATCACGCAGTTTGCTTTACTTGTCCAGATGCGTATACCATGGCTTCATATCTGCACGACTTCTCAAAGGGGAAGACTAAAAGGTGATTTAAATGAAGCTTTTTATCGGCGCAGGAGCGTCACGGTATTTCGCACACTGATTTTTGGACCTCCTCTTTTCTTTGCAGGCTGTTTTATGGTTCAGGTTACCTAACGCTTGCAACTCTCATCATGGAGAACTTTCCTCCTTCTCTACCTAGTTATTAAAAATATCATATCTTTCCATGCAAATTGACTTTGGGGACCTTAATCAAAATATCAAACCAGATGTTTTTGATGTTCATTTCAAGAAATGGAGTTTGAAAAAAGCTTATGTTATCCCCAAAAGCTTTATAGCAAGATAAACAGGTTTTAAGGTTTCAAAGTGCAAACCTAGATAAAAGATTTCAAACAGGATAAAAGCTGTGTCATAGTGCTGGATCCGTTTGAAGGGTAGAAAGAAAATATAAGGCTAACTTCTCCAAGTTTTCTAATGGACTAATTGCCAAGCTCTGATTTCTGCAAAGACCAGTTAGTATTTGCGTAGGTAAAAGATGATGGGGCGGCAGAGCAATGATGGCCTTAGCACTGGGTTTATTCTTTAAAACCTCTTGAATTTGGATGGGTTCTGAGCAGTTTTGACAGAGAAACAAAGTCTGGAAGTGGTGGAGGTGTTTAGATGATTTGGAATTCATAGTAGTGAGGAGATAATTTCCCTGGGAAGCACTGGAAATAAGGCAATTTATGGACAATTTTAGTTGTTACCTGGATGAGGATAAAAAACAAACAAAACCATCATCCATACATGTTCTTCTTCACAATGGTGCTCAGAATAAAGGATGCCAAGAGGTGGTTCCTGCCAGGCTGCAGAAAGCACAGGGGTATGGAGACAAGGAAATTCTGAGGCTTGTCTAGATGTCCTTCGTGTGGTCCATAGCAGCTGTTGCTCTAAGGATTCAGAAAGGGTTCAGGGATTAACGCATCGGATTTGTAAAGATTTCTGCCTCTGCTCTTTGGACAAGCACAACCCCAGCTTGGATCCCAGACTAAACAAACAAGAGGGTTTCTTGTAGAAGTGAACTCGGATTTTTCCACATTTCCTCCGGCAATGGGATACTCATAATGACACATTGCATTTTTGACATGCATTTTAAATATGGGACTGGACGTGTGACTTCTTATGCTTAATAATCTAGTGTCTGCAATAATGAAGCTGTGAGAAATGAGCAGGGCTCGAAGTTTGAAGCTTCCATTCCTTTAGACCTTACGAGTTTGCTGAGTCCTCGTGATGTGAGCTGTTGTTTTGTGCTGTGATTTGTTTTCCTCACTCAAACTTTTACCTTCACAGGGTTATTTCAGGGATCAACACAGAAATCCTGGGGAAACTGAGGGGTGTATGTTTAGACATAAAGATTCTCCATCCTTCTTGTCTGCCACTGGAGATCATTGGAGACCTTAAAACTCCAGAATTCAACTTTCCTTGTGCTTTTTGTTTGCAACTATTATTATAAAGCATTTGCCTTTTCTTATTAGTCTTTCACTTCTATTTCCAGCACATGCAGCCCGGAGATATTTGCAACCTGACGTGTTGCTGCTCTTTTCCTTCCAGGCTACTCAAGGAGGAGACAACCTGGATAAAGATTTCACCGAGGAGACAATAAAAGAATACGACGGGAATTATTACGATAACTATTACGACCGAACAGTCTCTCCCGATATTGGCCCTGGCATGCCTGCTAACCAGGACACCATCTACGAAGGGGTAAGAGGGTTAATTTTCCATCAAACACAAGCCTAGTTCAAAATGTTTATTTTCCCTTTATTATAGAGATTAGCAATGCAAAAACCAGCGAGAGCATCTCGCTTGGATTCACCCACTGTGGGGTGTGTGTGTTGCATGAGATGAGCAGGAGCTGCCCCGTTTCTTTTCCACACAAACATCAGGAGTCCTTTGGTTGCAGGTTGTCCCAGGACCCCAGTCCTGCTTGGGGTGGTGATGCTGATGCAGGTGATGCCCTTTTTGACTCTCTGGCTTTGTGTTTCCCTTGTGTGCTACAGATTGGTGGCCCACGGGGAGAGAAGGGACAGAAGGGCGAACCTGCGATTATTGAGCCGGTAAGGACCATCGTGTTTCTCTTGGTGCCTGGCATGGTGGTTTTTGCTTTCACAGGGGAAAAAAATGTACCAAGGATGTGTTCGGTGTGGCCTCCCAGTGCTGCAGCTGGGAGGAAGATGGAAAATTTCCCATGGAAGAATTACTTGGTTAATTTAAACTTTAAATATAAAACACAGTAATTACTATATTTTAAAAAACTTCAAGAACCAACCTAAGTTGTGAAGGAAGTGAAAAATTTCCCATGAAATCTCTCTTTTACCAAGATAAAACCTAAGCCTTTTAGAATTGAAGCACTGGACAGAGGGCATTTCTCATCTCTCCAGGGTTTTGAAATGCACCGCAACTGATGGCCAGGTCGTATCCTGACCTGAATTTACAGCTTGAGGCTGGCTTTAATTGTGCAGCTAATGGGTTTATCTCTGTGGAAATAAAAGGGTTCTCCCCACACAGAGCTCTGGGAAGGGAGAGGTTTGCTCCCGCTCCAGCATCCTACCAGTTTCCACTTCCAGAGAAACCCAGGAGTGGAACCCAGTGCTCTTTTTCTTTACAGTTCTACCCTGGGCTTTTTATGAGGTTGTTTTTCTTTCTAAAAATGGTTATAAACCACCCATGCCCCTTGCAGTCTGTAAAAATGCAGGTGCCCAAGGTGAGCATGGAGCTGCCCTCGTGGTGGGGATGGCTGGTGGTCACTCAGAGCGAGTGGCTGTTTCATGTCCGTGTGTCTGTCCCTCTCAGCCTGTCAGGATGCTGTGGTACCCCCATGTCTCCTCCCCGGGCTGGAAACGGGGCTCTGGGTCCTTGCAGCCACCTCTCCCGAGCACCATCCCCGCAGGGCTGAGCGCACGCTCGCTGAGCACCAGCAACTCAATTAACCTGATTTTCCTTGGCCGAGGGCCAGTGCGGTGCCCAGCATCACAGCGGCACTTCCATCCCTTCGAGGCCATTATTTTTCTTTAAATCCTTCCTCCCTTTCCTTTTTCACCTGATACTTTTGCAGATAGAAGGGGGGGGCAGGAAGGACCTGCGGTGCAGCAGTGGAGCTTGAAAAACCTGAACGAGTGCCTTATAAAAAGCATTTCCGACCTTTCCTTCCTCATTTTCCTTTCTGGGTCTCACACTCCCTCTGCAAACAAAAGGAGGAGCGAGTGATTTGCCTGTTGGAGGTGTGGGAAGTGGGGGTGGGCGAACCCCACAAAGACAAGGGCAGGAACCCAGCCTGCCCTGTCCAGAACTCATCTGAAACGCCACAAAGCAAACAAAATGGTTAAGTTTAATCATCCAGAAAGAATTTGGCTCCCTTTGCTATTTCAAAACACTGGAGCATGTATAGCTTTTGCCAGAAAGTAAACAAGACCAAATGCTGCGTTTTCCCTCTGTGCAGTTCCTCTTCAGCAGAGACAAATTCAGATTTGCTGGGCTCTTTAGCGTGGTTTGTTGGGGTTTTTTTGATGGGAGCTGCAGCAGAGGGGCAATAAAAGCCAAATGCAGAAGTGGGATTCTGCTGGATTTTGTCTCCTTTTCCTTCAAGCCGCCTGTCCCTCAATCCTTGCTCGGTGCTGACGCTCGCTGGAGGCAGCGCAGCAGCACAGGCGGGGGAAGAGGAGGCATGGAGGAGGATGGTGGGGACCCCCACATCCCAGCTCTGGGGACACTGGGCTGCCTTCACCTCCTCAAAGCCCTTTGTCCTTCATGGGGGACCCTGATGCTCACACCTGCCTTGGGGGAGGGTGTGATCAGCCTTTGCATGGCACCTTTGTGTGTCACAGGGAGATTTGGGGCTGTTTCTGAGATATTAGTCGACTTGTGGGTGGCGCCTGGGGTTGATTGAGTGGAAGCAATGCCCTGTTTTCCCCTGGGACAGTCCCAAATCCATGGTTTGCTTGCTACCCCCGAGGTGGCATCCCCTCACTGGTCTCGGTCCCAAAACCCTCGCACGTCTCCATTGCTCCTGTTGATCAGCAGTCGTATAAACAGTGGAGGAATCTCCAGATGTCCCTAAAGCCAGAGCTCAACATAAACTAACAGGCAAATATGGGAAGATGCCAAGGATGTTTGCATCGCAAATTGGCTAATTAGCCTGGACTCTTCTCCCATACAGAGGAGCATCCCAAGGCTCTGCAGCTGGCCATGGAAAGCTGAGCTTCAGTGCCGTGTAAGCTCAGACCATGGGAATGCTGGCACCCAGCAGCCCAAAAATATCCTGGGGGGACATACATGGGCCCATGGTTCTCTGCACCAGCCCAGAGACAATTATTAGTTTCTATTTTGGAGTTTGCTGCACCACAACACGCCATCGTTGGTCTATCAATGGACCTTGGAGTGTCCATAGGGGGAGAGGTTTGCTGGGACATCTGGGGTTTCCTGTGCAATGTCCTCATCACGTGTGTAAAAGGGAGCTTAGTGGATGTTATTCTCACAGGACACCTCTATCAGCACAACTCGGCTCTTCTTGGTGGCCTCTAAGAGCAAATAGCTCATACGTAGTGCAGGTTGGAGGAATGTTGTATAGGGTTCACCCCAAATTCCCACCCAGAAGAGAGCAATGTTTCTATGGCAGACAGTGAAACTGCTGTCAAAATGGGCACGGGGTGAAGTCCATGACTTAAATTCTTTATGGCTGAGGAACATTTGCACAGGTGCTTCTGTAATAACAGCAACAGAAAATTTCCCCTAATGCATCCAGATGAAGTGGAAGCCAGATTTTAAACGAGGTGATAATGAGTAGTATGGACACAAAGACAGAAAACAGTACTGGCCATGCATCCATGGTGCAGAAACACGCGTTCCACTAATGGAAGCAGGAATGCTTTGTGGCAGCATGTTTTGCGCTGTTTTTTGCTGCTCTGGGCTTAAAAACCGTGGCTTTTTGGGCAGGAATGCCTGGATTTTCTTCTAGACGTTTCAGATTTGTTCAGCTCAGCCCCGTCTGCAGTAGCAGCTGCTGCAGGGTCAGCCAAGGATTCTAGCACCATAGCTGAGCCCCGGAGACTGGCCAAGGGTGACCAGAGACCAGTCCCTGCACTTGCTTCCTCCACACTTCCCCCATCATCCTGATGCTCTCTGAGAACCATTTGCCAGGTTTATTGGGAGGTTTTTTCCTGCCTCTTCCATACCTATGAGGAGAGAGGAAAAAAAAAAAAAAAGGCTCATTTCTAGTGAGTACGTGATAGACCTGATTTAAAGTTATGACAAAATATTTAGATTAAAAGGAATGGAATAACATTATTCTGCCATTTTGCCCACAGAGTGATTTCCTAGGTACACAGAGTAAATCACAGTGTGCAGTCGGCTGGGAAAGTAATTTAAAAGGAAAAAAAAAAAGCACCCTTGCAATTTGATTATTAATATATATATAATTTTTAAGCTGTTTGGGTCTAGAAACAGCTGCTTCCTGAAGAGGAGTTTTTCTCCTATAAGGCTGGATGTGCCCCAGGGTTTACCCATGAGCCAAGAGAGAATGGTTGTGGTTTGGAAAGTGACCCTGTGTTTGGTGCTGGGCAAAAGGGCTGTTTTCACATGTCCTGCGTGTTGCAAATACACAGTATTTGGATTTTTCATCCTCTGGCAATGGGACTTAGGAGGTGATGTCTAGAGAGGCTGGAAGCCCTTCAGCTCTGGGATGCCCAGACCCAGCAGCAACACCTGAAATGTTTAAGAACAGATAAAGCGTTGGGCTCTCCAGCCCTGCAGCCAAGGTGACTTTGAGGATGTGCTTTGCTAATAATGTTTTTCTATTCCTCTCGCTCAGGGCATGCTGGTGGAAGGCCCGCCTGGTCCCGAAGGCCCAGCAGTAAGTGGCGGTTTCCCTACACCTTGTTCCGAAGGATGCGCGCGGTCCCTGGTGCGGGATGCAGGTGGAGGGCTCAGCACACAGCTGGTCCCGGGCCCTACCGCTTCCATATGCCATGCATGTGTCCAGAGCGCTTCAGGGTCTATTTTTCTGGTGAAAAACAAACAGAGAGCCCTAATTCTTTTCCTGCTCGTTGTACAAATATGTTACAAATAATAACACGTTTTCCTTTCGTGGCTTATTTTTTTTTCCTGTCTTTTCTACGCTAGGGACTTCCAGGACCCCCAGGACCAACTGGACCTGTGGGCTTAATGGGTGACCCTGGGGAGAGAGTGAGTACCCGTGTTTTAATCCTTGGGTTGTTTGGTGTGCACAAAGTGGGACTGTGGTGTATCACTGGAGCCCTAAAATACTGCTTATCCTGTAATAGCCACCTCCTTTGAGTCAGTCCCAAAAAGAGCTTATGGTAAGGTTCAGGGCAGCCATTTGCATCCGGGGGTAAAGGTGGGGGAACAGTCACGCTAGACAAATGCATTAAGTGGTTTTCTTCAGGTTCAAACCAAATGCAAGGCTGATAAACCTTCTGCTCTCTGTTTGCACCAGTTCCAGTGCAGGAGCGAGGTCGTTGCTGTGGGTCTTTATGTTCGTTTTGTGTCCTAGGCTGTTCTTGGGGGGAAGGTGGCTCTTGTGTAGCATCTTGCCTTTTCTCTAGGTGGATTATTGGTCTGTTCCAGCGAGCACTGGAGACTGATTTGTGTGCTTTAGCAATGCAGTAACTCAGTGTTTTGCATGTTTGGTTTTGATGTCACTTTAAATCGGTTTTGTCCGTAGCAGCCACTGCTGTGTAAACTGCTGCCTGCAGAAGCCTCCAGCTTCGGGGTTACTCATTGAAAGCAGATGCTCCCAAGCACTTTTGTGGACTGTGACCCCGAATCCCATAGCTTAACACCACGCTTTGCTCAGAGTGGCATATTTATTTGTTACTGCTGGGATCAGGAATGGCCTGTGCTTTGGAAGATGCTGAACTGGAGCCTCGGGTCAGTAAGTGGTGCACAAACACCATTCCAGCGGCAACCATGCGCTTGGCAATGCCAAAAATTAAAACCCGCTCTCCAAGCTGATTCTTTAAAATGAGTCTTGTACCAGTACACTCCTTTTGCTTTTGTTCCCCCACAGTTCAAGCCTATTCCCTCTCAGTTTGGGTCTGAAACTTAGAGTTCACGCAGTACCCTTGAGCAATGGTGGTTTGGGTGATGGAGCAAATCAGGGCTGTGCTGGCAGGAGAAGTGGTACCTGTCTTGGTGCAGGGCTGCCGGCTGGTGCTGCAGCATCACAGGGGAACGTGTGTACCAGCTGCTATCTCACGCAAGTAAATTCATTGATTTCAGCAAGTTTGCATGAGCAAAACAAACGGAGCTTGGAGCTTGACATCATTTCGGTGTTGTGGTGCATCTTGATGTTGAGGGCAGTGAAGTGTGCTTTTAAAATGGCTCCTAGAGATACTACTCTTTCAGCTGGGGAATGGGCTCCTCACAGTCCGAACACCAACCTCCACCTGTGCCTTGTTGTGATCTGAGGTGCCCTGACCAAAAATGGCAAAAAAAAGTGCCTTCAGGTGTGTTTCTGAAGGCAGGCTTGGTTGGAGGGCTGTTTTCCTAGAGTTTCTCCTGGAGAGCACAGGAGGGAGGCGAGCAGTGGTGACACTGGTGACAGGAGATGTCTGGACACACAACATCCTGCTGCTGTCAGCGCTGTCACCTGGTGAATGCCAAACACCTTTCCAGGGAAGGGAGCTGCTTATCAGCAAAATGCTTCCCTAATCTGATCACCGAGGTCCGGAGCGTGTTTTTCTGTCACATAAGGCAGCCTGTTACCCAGGGCAGGCCCTTGTGCACCAAAGCATCTTCCACCCCTCCAACCCGTGGTTTCCAGATGGGTAACCACATCCCTTTTGCCTCCTGGGTACCCAGGAAGGATAAACTGGGGTGACCCAGGCTCTCTGCGTTTGTAGAGCTTCCTATTCTTATGGCAGATTTTGGTTGGATTCTGCCTGGACAAGGTGGGGAAAAAACAGATAACTGTGTTCAAATGGGAGGGTCTGGATAGACAAGGGGTGTTATGCTGTTCCGATGTGTGTTTTAGCACAGCTAATTGCTGCAACTGCTGTTGCGGGTTTGTGTTGTGGCCTTGCCTTTTATTTTTTTTTGTCTAATTAAGGTTATTCTTTGCCTTGTTGGTCCCCAGGGGCTCTTGGCTGGAGTCTGCTGGCTGCCGCGCTCCCGCATTCCCCCCGAGGCATTGCTGTAAAGACCCCCACCTTATCTACGCTCCTGATGTATTTATTGTTTTTTGATGCAACAGTAATAACGGTTCTTGTGGTTGTGACATGATTGAGAACGAGAGGCCCTGACTGCGCTCCATCGATCAGTGCCTGCAAGCTCAGAAAGTCAATACGCAGCGGTGGGCTCAGCCCATGGCCGGGAGCCAGGGCCACCTCTCCGAGAGGCTGGTTTAACCCTGCTCACACCACGGTCCTGGTTCATCTGGTGTGCAAGGACCAGGGGAGGGCTCTGCATCTTTACGTGCTGGACTTCAGAGAGGATGGGCAAGCGGAGCAAGGTCCCGGTGGTGTTTTGCATCTTGCTATATAGTCTAGGATTAGTCCAAAGATCTGCGTGGCTTTGTTAGGCTTCCGGTGGGTCTTCATCCTGCATGAGTCCTATATTTTACCCAGCTTTCTCTTCTTCCCTTGATGTGCTTCTACTCCACGCAATTCCGCTGCCTGGCAGGATGGATGCTGACCCTGGTGATGGGGGAGCCTGTGTCTCTGCTCTTTGTCTGGGCAGTTGCAGATATTTGCTGCCCAGGCTCCTCTTGAACAGCCACACAAAGCCTCTCAGCACCAGACACGCTGTGCCCAGTGAAGTTGCTCCACACCCTGAAATGAAAGGCGGAATTTGCATTCCAGCACAGACGGCACATCCTGCTTTTCCGACTGTCCAGAACAGAATGTAAAGAGCATATTGTGCATAGAGGAGCGACAAACTTGCAGAGCCAGGAAATGCAACTGTATTAAAATACCCCTTTCCAATTAGAGCAGCTCCTCTTTTAATTTGTTTATTATTAACCCTGCATGCAACTCATGAATTTGCATGACGTGTGCAGTGAGGAACGATTCCTATGCCTTCATCTGATAGACTTTATTTGCAATCAAGCAGGTGCACGGAATTAATATACCAACAATATTCAGCTATGTTAATATTGCCCAACACTCATTTAGCTCTGTTTTATTCATCTTGTCAGTTCGTTCGTTTATCCCAGCTATTTTACATTGTGCAGAAGAGCTTGCGTCACCGTCAAAGCTGCAGAGCAGCCTGTTTGTGGGAGGTTTCGGAGGATTCATCGCGGAGAGGGCGGTTTAGGATGACTTCGGCAGGTTTCTTCAAGCAGTGGGAAGAAGGAAATATGGCACTTAGGAGATTGGAGAGTTATTTCATGGGTACTCCAGACTGGAATAAAGAAAGTGGGGAGAATGTGTTCCTTTGAAAGAAATGAGCTGCAGCAGCAGAGCAAATTGCAGCTCTGTCACCAACCCCACTGTGTGTTGGAAACCTGGGGTGTCTGGGTGCCCTGGCTTTGATCGGACTGGTCACAAAACCATTGCTACATCTCCCAAGGCCATGCAGTCATTGTGTCCCATTGGACTTATTCCCACTGAGTCCAGCTTTGCATCTCCAAAGTGTAAAAGGTCCCTAAATTCCTTGTTGGGGTTCTGAAAGGCTCGATGCTCTCAGGGTGCCCTGTTTTCCATCAGATGGCAAACACTGCTTTACCTAGAAGACAGCAGATACTGTGAGAAAGATCTTCTGTTGTGTAATTCTCTGAGACTGAAAATGGTGAAAAAAAAAACAATCCTAGAGAGGCAATTAAAGGCAAATGTTGAGGCTTAGCACTGTGGGCTGCTGGGCACCACTCTGTCCCTGGCTGCTACTCGAGGAGCCCAAGCAGTAAAACACCAAGATTTCAGTTTAAACATTTCCTTGAAATATTGCATTAGCGTTTGCACTCAGTGTAACATTTTAGAGCACTGCACCAAATGAAAGTTGAAGTCCCCATCTCTAACTGCTATATATCAGCAAATCTCTATTTACATAGTAAGCGTGACACAGATTTACACCAACTGCGAGTCTGGCGTGCTGCGTTTCTTAAAGGCATTCATGAATTTAAATTTACAAAGTGCTTTATGGTTTGATTTTCCTCCAGACCATTGCCCCCTGCTGCTCCACCCCACAAGGAAAAGACCTCCCACGCCCAACCTGAAACAAAAAGAGGCGTTTATGGGTAAAAACACTGCATCGACGTTTGTCAGGCAGAGTACACACTGAGAGATAAATAAGCTCCTTCCTGATCCATCATATGCAGGACCAGAGTTAAAGGAGAAGGAAGAAAGTTTATTATATAAAGTGACTCTGGCCTAAATTATTTATTGTGCTTCTGCTCCAACAGATGGAACTGCCCCTGCACCTCATCAGCGGAGTCAGGGACTCCGGTGTCGGCCAGACTAAGTAAACAGCATGAATGTAACATCATGAGCTTGTCTTGAAAAATAGATGGGCTGGTGTGTTATTCAGTCTCCCTTCGGCACTGAGGGAGCTGCTGGTGGTGTGTTTTTATTTGTTTTTAGTTTTTTTCCTGATAAATCAGCGGCTGCAGCGCCGGGAGCAGCGTTGTTATTCCGGGCCGGTCGCGGTGCAGCCCTCGGCTCTGCCCTGTAATTGTGGTGCTGGTCCGGCCAGAGCGATGCTGGGGCAGGGTGGAGCACACACAGCCCTTAACCCCAGCCCTGGTGCTGGGCTCTAAATTAGTGCTTGAAGCTTTGGACTGGATGTTTTGGGTTCCTTTTTAAGAGGGAGATGACAAGGGAAATGCGGAGTTGAACGTGATATAGAGAGAATGGAAGAAAAGAGAACAGAGACATGCACCAAGGTCTTGCTGGCAGATGGTGGGGCAAGGATAACGTATCAAGTGGTTTTTTGTTATATGCTTTGATTTTTAGGGACTCTGTTACCTATTTCTCCTTCCCTCCTCCCTTTCCGACCTTTATCCACCTCCCTTTGCCTTGTGGGGTGAGCATCTGACTTTCTGGGACAAGGTCTGGCTCTTCTGTGTCCCTGTACTGTGTCCATATGCATCTGTGACTCATGGTAGGGTTTTATTTTTGCTTTCATTTGGTGTCTGTATGGGCTAGAGGGCTCCAAGCAGGTTGAGGAGATTAAGAACTAATATAGATGTTTGTTTCTTGCCCTTCCAAGAGCTTTGTTTCTCCATAGATGGGTTTATTATTATCGTTGGATGTCACCCTCATTTGCATGTAGGATTTCTGGATGGATGTGCAAATTTGGGTTAACTTACACTTTTTGCTAAGTACGCAGTTGGGAATACAAATAATCTATGGGCTGTCTTAAGAAAATTGGCTGTATTTGATTATTTATAGCTTCATCAATATATATTTTACTGCATACTTGTTTCTTTAGTACAAGTTAAAGAGACTCAACTGATGTTAATCAGCACAGCTCCATTGAGATCCTCGGAGTTTTGTTGATTTACAGCTACTGACGGGGTCGTTCCATCATAGATGGAAGTAGCCTCATAGGATTAAAGAAAAAAGACAGAAGAGAGAAAAATGGAATGACCCAGATGACTGAACATGTACAGAAATGCATTTATCTTTCCACGTTTCTATCTCACTGACCTGAGTTATGATGTCTCCTGTACTTTTTTTAATGGGTTTTAACAGACCTAACTAAACATTGATTCCATTGACTTGGAACATTGCAGAGATTTTTATTGCTCACTCAAAAATTGCATGTGGCAGACCCTGGAAATGTGGGGGCAGGATTTAAGAAGAGGGAATTACGAAGAGAATTTCCGTCTGCTTGCAACTGTGTTGCTTCTACAAAATTTGTCATCGAGTTTGTATGTCTACATGGTCAGTGCCTGTCTGTCAAGACAGGGAGTCCTTTGTATCATGATAATGCCTTTACAACCATGACTACTTATGTATGGGCAGGACTAAAATGACACTACAGAAGTTTACTTTTATTTCTCCTTCTTCAGGGACCACCTGGCCGCCCAGGTCTTCCAGGAGCAGATGGTTTACCAGGACCACCAGGGACGATGCTTATGTTGCCTGTAAGTACTGGCATAATTAAAAAAGCATTTAAATGAGTTGGGCTTCTTGGCTTTGCTACTGCTTAGTGCCTGTTCCTGTAGAAGTCCTCTATCTCTTTTACACCAAGGACACATTTTCCTTGGTATGAAAGATGGATCCAGATGGTTCCCCTTGTAAATTTACTTTTTGCAAAGCACTATAACTTCTTTACTGGTCAAAAGCGCAGAGCAGCTAAGTTTAAATTTCCAGAAACAATGAATAAGCTTAAATGCTTCAGGCTGGGCATGATGTTGGAGGGTGAAAGTCATGAAGAAGCAAGTGAAGACACCTCCAAAGGCCCGATTTCCAAGCAGAACTCTCCCTCCTAAGGTGAGGAGCCTCTTAACTTCTTCAGAGTAGGTGCTGAAATTGTAAGTACCTGAATGAACTGGTCTCCTTTGATGACCAGAGGTTAATTTGCGTTGTTTTTCTGTCATATGTGAAGCTAGCAAGTACCGAGTTGCCTTTCTTGGTCGTAGGATGCTAAAGACATGGTTATTTTTTGTGTCTGCTTTGATGTGAGAAAACCCTAAGGAAACCAGCTACTGAAAATAAGTGGTTAGGTACCAAAGGGAAAGAGTCTTTAGTGAAAAACCGCAGCAGTCTTGTACGGGTTCCAGATGGTAGGGTGATACTTGGGTAGGTTACTGGCAGGGTGCCTAGGACAACCTGGGCCAAGCGCTCAACATGGAGCTCAGCTGACCATTACCGTACGTTGGTTGGCCCCTATAGTAATCAACCGTAGGCCTACAACTTGCATCTCCTTGAATGTGGTTGCATACCTAGTGCCAACCAAGTGAAATGCAGAGGTGAGGTGGAGGTGAGAGCTGTCCAAGTAGGTTCTGCAGCCCGGAAAGTCCTGCTTGCAAAACCCCAAAGACACATGCAATTAAGGCAAGAGAAGGGTGTGTGTCCTGGAGAGTGGGCACGTAGCTGTTGGGGGTGGAAGAGGCAGAAGAAAACATTAAACTTCTTTCCTTTCAAGTCTGGAAAAATAAAAACTTAGTGTCTGTTTGGTTTTGTTTTGTTTTAAATCCTTCGTGTGCGGGAAGATCCTGGCTTGAACAAGAGGCCAAACTCTGTTTTTTGAAGCAGGCACTTGAGCAATGCAGCCTTTGTCCCATGGCAAACAGGCAGCTATTGCCAAATAGCCTGATACAACCCCATCTCTGGGGGTCTCCTGGCCAACAGCATCTGCGTGGGGAATATCAGCCTTGTGAGAACTTTGCATTTAGTTTTGAAAGATGTCATGTGAGGTCCTTACAGTTCAGAGCCTACAATCCTAATTATTGTGCGTTGCTTCGAACTGGCAGAATTTGCTGTGCCGGGTATGGACGTGGAAAACGGTTGGTTTGTGCCCATGAACTGGGTGACCCAAGAGCACCATGGCTAATGGGTTGGTCTAGCAGGACAGTGATGGGGTTGGGTCAGTCATGCTGAACAGAATTGTTTAGGAGTCAGGCTAGCGTGACGATGGAGAGACAACAACCCCGTGACCTGTTTTTCT
The DNA here is from genome assembly GCF_037038585.1 of Patagioenas fasciata. Taxonomy (NCBI): domain Eukaryota; kingdom Metazoa; phylum Chordata; class Aves; order Columbiformes; family Columbidae; genus Patagioenas; species Patagioenas fasciata. The sequence goes on from NC_092539.1 coordinate 9,086,321, forward strand.
CTATCTCATTTCCATCAGTTCCGCTTTAGTGGAGGAGGAGATGCTGGCTCTAAAGGACCTCTCGTTTCAGCCCAGGAGGCCCAAGCCCAAGCCATCCTGCAGCAGGCCAGGGTAAGTGAAGGGTGGTGGGGATGTAGCAGGTACCTGTGGAAGCTGACCAGAATAAACATGTCGGAGGAGATGGCTCCATACTTGCACCATCCATGGTGCTGGTGGTGGTAACAGCCTCTCATCTGAGATAGAATTAGTGCATGACTTGAGGTGATGATATCTGGATGACTTGACCTTTTACTAATGGCAAGGAACAGGCCAGGCCCTAAAAATGTAAATTTAAATGCTTTTAAATTTCCTACAGACTTTGGACCAGGTCTGCTGGTGCCAGTAGAAATAGGTCTGTTGGCTTCAGTAGCGTTTGCTGTTTATCTGGTTATATGAACAGTTTGGGTATGTGCTGCAGGGGCTTTCTTTTGTTCAGTTTTTCCAGTAAATTGTAATAATTAGATGCATGTCACAGATGTAGGATGTTCCCAGCTCCACGAGCCTCAGCAGGCAGACTGCAATTTCCTTTAGTGTATTTATTTGGAAATACATAACACATATCCATGCAACCTTTTTTTCCTCGGCTGACCTTATTGATTAATGATCAAATAATCCCCAGCAGTGTTTATTATGGAGGCTCAGTGCACGTTCCCAGTACAGCTCCTGTTCCCTGGCTAGATGAATTCCTTAGTCTATAAGGTTTCATATTCATCTGTTCAAAATAAAACTTAATTTCTGGCCAGTACAGCTTTTAATTTTTTCTTTTAGGAGTGCTTGTGTGAAGTTACATTTGATCGTGGACATGTTGAATGCAGAGATGCAAGAGGCACAAATACAGCCAAAGGGAACATGTGGGGGCCCCACAAACGCCCTCCTGCTGCGTTTGCCCCACTTTTGCCCAAGAAGGACCAAATTTGGGCTATAACCACACCCTTGCAGAAAATACCAGCTAATTTAGGGAGGCATTTTGCAGCTTTGGGGGCATTGCTCCTCTCCTTGCCAAATGCATTCATCCAACTGTGCCCACATCTGTCTGCAGCTGGGCTGTGTTGCTTGGACATGGCCAGTCAGTTATTCAGAGCTGTTGGCAGTTGCTTTAGCACAGACTTTTTGGGTGATTCGGCTGAAATGGGCTAAAAAGCAATTCATTGAACCCTGAAACCAAACAAGGTCCATTGGGGTCTCCACCCAGCTGGGTGGCACATGCTCCTTTTAGGTTTATAATGAAGGGGTTTGGCTCAGCCCGGGCTATTCTGGTTTCCATCCAACTCCCCTTTTACACTGGAGTTTGCTATTATACATATTCAGGTAGAGTACGGGGCTCTGATGCTACCAGGCACTGCATTTTCTTGTCCATTAACCTTGTGCTGAGAATAATATGAGTGGATTAGGTTTCTGGTGTTACCTTGTCAGTCTTAATTTCAAGGCTGTCTATGGTTTGTTCCATCAGCATTTTATTTTGCTGGGAAATAGGGGTTTTGACCAGATGAACATTTCATGAGAAGCATCTGCTTTCTCAGACTCTCTGTTTTTGTTCTTTCTTTCTGACTGTTGCAAATTGTGACTGTTATGGAAAAAACAAAGACCCTCCCATCACTTAAAGTCCTTTTTCTCTCTCTTTTTTTTAATGTTCCATTTTGGGGAAAAATTTAAAAAACAAATAAATCCTGGGTGACTTTTGGGCTGTGGATGAAAAGTTGAATATTTCCATAATGGTAAAAAGTCCGTTTCTTGGTTAACTTCAACATATCGTCAGACAATTCTGATACTAGAGCAAAAAGGGAAATAAATGACTCGTTCTTTTTGTGTGGAAGTTACAGGATATGGCAGGAATGGAAAAGGAGTCCTGCAGGGGAGAGAATATCTTCTTTCCTTTATTTAGGTTTTGGTTTTTGTGCTATCGCTGTTGTTAGTTGCGTTATTAGCTTGATTTATTCCCTTAAAATTGGCTGTTATTACACGCCGAAGGTTGTCCCAGTCGGCAGTGTTTCAGAGCAGCTCCCTTTCAATGGGGTGTTGTGAAAAGATACCACATAATCTAGCATTTGTGAAATATTTATGCTATTCCAAGTGCAATCATGGGTAGGTTTTGATTACTGCAGTACACAGATAATTACAACTGTGTTGAATTGTCACGAGGGAACGAATTGTCCGAGTGATGTTTTAAAGTGTGGACCCAGCCCCATTACCCACCGTGGAAATTACTGACTTGGTTACGTGACTACTTAATTATTGAGCTAAAAACTCGCTGTTGTGAATGGAATTGTTGTTCTGTTCGCAGGATTTTCAATATTAACCAAAAAAAGGAGGAAAAAATTCCTCCAAAATTGAACTAGTAGGATCATAACGAAAATTCCTCTTAAACTGAACAGGGATTGTAAAGATAAGTGAGCAAACCTCTGTAGCCTGCTTGGGCAAAGTTTTGTTATATGCTTTCAGTAGTTTATTATTAGAAGTGCGCATTTAATTCTGTGTGTATATAGTGATGGAAAAGATATCTGACCTGCAGATGCAGATTCTGATCTGGTGTAAACGCAGGTGACTCCTCGCCCCTCCGTCTGCCCTGATCTGTGTCTATACGCATCTCTATAGGGGTTCTGTATTTTATGGGCATGGAGCAGAGTGTAGGATGTCTACGGGTGGTGGCACCATGGTGGCTTTGTCTCATCTCAATAATGAAGCAAAGACACCAACTGAGCAGCATTTCTGTCTCTGTTGCAGCTGGCGCTGAGGGGACCGGCGGGTCCGATGGGTCTGACGGGGCGGCCGGGCCCCATGGTAAGTGAATGGGCAAGGATGGATGGAGCAGACCCAGCGTGAATGGTCACATGCATGAGTGGCCCTTTTAGCATGGTTGGAATCTTCCCTCTGGCTCTACTGTGGGGAAAGATAAAAATAATAATAATAATAAATCACATTTTCTGTCTAAAGGGACCCCCGGGCAGTGGTGGGCTAAAGGGAGAAGCTGGAGAAATGGGACCTCAGGTGAGTATGGGCGAAGTAGGGGACCAGGGGGGGACAACGGGTGATGGTTTTAAGCTAAAGGAGGGAGATTCAGGCCAGACATGGAGAAGAAAGTTTTTGCAATGAGTAGTGAGAACCTGTCCCAAGTTGCCCAGAGAGGTGGTGGATGAACCATCCCTGGAGACATCCCAGGCCAGGCTGGACGGGGCTCTGAGCAACCTGAGCTGGTGAAGGTGTCCCTGCTCATGGCAGGGGTGGCACTGGATGAGCTTTGATTTTCCCTTCAACCCAAACTGTTCTGTGATTTTATGAAATGAAGGTGTGGATCAGCCAGTCCTGCATTAGAGGATGTTGTGAAGGAGCAATTCAGTAACCCAATGCCAGCTGAAAGTAGGAAGGCATGGGAACATCTGGTTTGCATATAAATGTCCCTTCAAGTATCCAAATGCAGACTCAAGACATACTTGAAGCCAATAGTGTAAAATTCTGCAGGTGGTAGTCCTTCCCTGCAGATATCCTGTAAATACAAGATAGGTTGGAGCATGGGGAGTTCACTAATGCTCAGGAAATTGTTCTTCCAAGCCGTAAATCATACATTAAGGGAAAATTCCCATTTTTATAATGGTGGGGGAAGTGATCTGTCTCCGCCATGTGGAGCTGCTTGCAGGGCAAAACCTTCCTTGTGGCTAAACGTGCGCAATTCCCATCTGGAGATGCTCAGTCCTGAGCCTTTTCTGTGTGTTTTGGACCATGGGCTCTGCTTGTGGGCTTCACATCCCATTTTGTAGCCATGGTGACCCAGACAGCCCCAGAAGCAGCTGATCTGTGATGTCAGTGGGTGCTGGGTCTGTCTGTCCTGCCTTTTGGTGACGGCTTTTTTCCCCTGTCCTCGATGCCTTGCAGGGTCCACGAGGCATCCAAGGTCCTCCCGGTCCAGCAGGAAAACCAGGCCGCAGGGTGAGTGTCCTGGGAGCTGCGCTGATGACTGAATTAACTACAGTTTACTGCTCAAAATTGTTTCTGCTGCCAAACGGTTTCTGAGCGCCGAGGACGTTGCACAAGAGCGGGCGGGCAGCCAGCGGGTGGCTTGTCCAGGGCCTCTCCATCCATCTGGGCAGACACAAATGGGGATGAGAGTTAAAGCCGAGTGGCGTGGGGACAACTGCAGATCCACGCTTTTGTCCACTTCCCGCTCTTTTGTCTCTTTTTTTCCCCCTCTGTGACATTGAGGTTGTATCTCCATAAACGCCCTGGGCTGGTTTGGATGGTCCCCAAGTCTCAGTAGTACGTGAGGAGGGTTCAGTCCCCAGAGGGTTTCTGGAGCTGGTATAAATTGTGCTCACTCGCTCTCTCAACATCGCTGATGCTGCTTTTTATTTTACACCATCCTCTAGCTCATAGTAATTTGTCTTGCCAGAAGAAGAAATGAGAAAGTCTTTTGTGTGACCCACTTCTGGCTTTCTTAAAAATAATCTCATTTCAATTTGCAGACAGCGTCATTAGCATATCTTCAAATGCGCTGGAAGATAATTATTCCAAATTAAAATCAATGACCATGTCCCAGCATCACATGTAGCGAAGCATCTTCGCTGCCGTTTGTCTCGCACCCCTCATTAGCACCGGGCTGAGCCCGGGATGCTGCTTCAAAAACAAACCAGCGTTTTTTCCCCTCGCCAAGGGAAACTGCTCCCCAGCCACTGAGCTCAGACTTAAATAAGACTTCATTCAGCCGCAGACCAAAGAGCAGATGTCTCTGCGGCGCTGCCTTACCCTTTGTATTTGACTTTGCTTCTCTCTGTTGCAGGGACGAGCTGGCAGCGACGGCGCCCGGGGAATGCCAGGCCAGACAGGACCAAAGGTAGCGCCACGTATTTACCTGCTATTGGGATCCGCATCTGCTTTTTAGCGAAGCGTGAACTGAGGGATCTTTGGCAGAAGGAGCCCACCTTGCTTGGAGGGGGTCGTTGAAATGGTCCAGCGACTCCTGTGAAATCCCTGTTTGAGAGAGGGAAATTAAACGCACACCTAGAAGGTGGAATAGCAATCCTTTTCCTTTTTTTAATGCAATTTTTTTTAATTGCTGGATCCTCTTAAGAATGAAATATGCTCCCTTGGCTGCAGTTGTAGAACAAATACTTTGGAATCCCAATTATGAAAAACAAACATGAATGAGCGGTTAGAAACGTCCTGAAATATAACTACCAAAAAAAATAGCTGTTAACTGAGTGAGGAAATGTAGAAGGCGTGGTGAGGAATTTTAATGCCCTTTATTTTTATTTGAGACAAAATCCCTTCATTAAGCTGAGATCTGCTGGTATTATCAAGCAAGAAAGAAGCTGTTCCACTGAAATTGGATGCAGAGAAAGTTTGCTCAGGGAATCATGTATTAGAAGGTTTAAGTACTTTATTATGTAGATACTTAGAGCTGGAATAGATGGGGGGTTTTGATACAGAGACAGGAGACTGCAAATCATTTATCCAGTAAAGTGCTTTAATGAGTGTCGACTGCCCTCAAAGGAGTAGATGCCAGGGAAGAAGGGAAAACAGAATAATGAGCAGTGCTGGAAAGGAGAAGGAGATTTGCTGTGAGCAGAGACAGAGCGGTGCCGAAAGGAAAGAGCTGCAGGTTGCCCCGGGTGCACCTCGGCCAGGCTGGTCCGTCCTCTGAGCCGCTCACGTGCAACCGACTTTCCCTTCCTTGCTAATAGGGAAAGGATTTGTGCAAGGGAGGAGCTGGTGCTATTTTCACGTGCCGTTAGGATGTGAAAATACAAGTGGCTTCACTTCTTTAGAGAGAGAAAAGGACTTTTCTGTCTGCTGGGTGGTGCTCGATGCCTTCTGCCCTGGGTGTTGGGAGATGGTGTCACCCACCACTTGCAAACTCCCCTGTGTCTTCTCTCCTGTCCAAGAGTTGGGAATTTTGGGAAAAGGCTGTTTGTGTGCATTCCTGTCCCCGTTTCCCCCCAGAACACCCAGGACTGGCACAGGGCACAAGTTCAAAGAGGAGAAACTATTGCTGCTTGCCATGGTTCACCATGAGCTCTCCACTTACCACCCGTTTCCCAATACCCTTAAGCATCCATGTGAAGTCACCAAATTTACCAGCTGATGACATTGCTTTTCAGGTCAAAAGAAGTCAGTCTTCTGACCTTGACTTCATCAAGACAGTTTCCAGAATTTATTTGCTTAGGTATTTGTTTCCTTGGAGTGTCCAGGATGGTTAAAAGGGTGTATGGGATGGGTTGTAGTAAAGCTCAAGGTTGTGTTTGGAAACCTGTTGTCAGGTATGGGAATGGTAGTGTCCAGTTTGCTTACCAGTGGATTACCATTTGTAATTCCATGGAATAACAGACCCACAGTGAACTAGAAGAACCTGTCCAGAACAGAGATGCTTTAAATCATGGAGAAATCCCCTGGAGAAGCTCTGAAATCCACATGGAAAACCATTTAAAACTGTAGGTGCTGAGGGAAGAGTTAAAATTACTTTGAGCTTTTTGCTTTTTTAAATCTGTAACTCTGAAATCATCACTGCTCTGATGGGAGCTGAAGGCTGAATGTCTGAGGGAGAAAACGGATCCTTCCTTGAGACAGAAAGGAAACAAACTGGGAAGTTATTCAACAGCAGGTGGAAACGTGTACTGAACTGTTTTTTCCTTTAGGGTGACCGAGGGTTTGATGGCTTGGCTGGTTTGCCTGGTGAGAAGGGAAACAGAGTAAGTTACCTTGCACTTGTCTTTTGGCCACTGTCTGTAATGAAACGTTGGCGGGAGGAGGTGCTGGGAGGATGGTACCTATTGCTGGGGATGAGCCACAATGGTCCAGTTAGGAGAGGATGAGTAAGAGATTGTGGGGTGTCACAGCATCCCTCCCAGGATCAGCATCCACATCCTGGGAAGCTGCGAGATCCTTCTGGGATGGCTTGAAATTGGGGAAGAAAAAAAACTCAACGCTTTAATAAAATACAGACTGAAAAATAAAGCAAGAAGCAAGACCTGCTTTCAGACAGTGCAGTCATGGATGGAAATTGCCAAAAACATAATGGGATTCTTCTCTTTGCTTTATAATTAAACAATGGTGAAAAAATGTCAGAAGTGTGTTATTTTGGCAGGCTGTTCGTGCCTCCCCTCCCTGGAGAGCGCAGCCATTGCTTTGTAAGGCAGGGGAGTGTTTGAACAGCGGAGATTACATCGTGATTACAAGCTACGCAGGAAAGGGAGGACGGTGCCCGAGAGAGATGCTTAATCAGCTAGAAATGGAACAGCATGCCTTGGGTAAAGTAATAACAGTGTGCAGAGCCCCAGCTCTCTCCCAAAGGAGCTCCAGCACCTGCTCAGTCCCCAGACCCTGGCTGAACTGGTACCAGTAAATCCATGAGCTCTGGTCTCTGGAGGACATTGGTCTGTTGGTGCTGGAGCCCTGAGCAGGTGGAGAGGGGCTGAGCACAGACAGGGGAACCAGGATGTTACAAGCACCTTCAGCACATGGAACAGACAGAAAAATCAAGCCTGTTGTTTGGTTTGTCAATGTCAACCCAGTGTTTTCCATTGCCAGAGCCTGTCTGCCTTCTCTGAAGCTTTTTCTGCATTTCTTTATAGGGTGAGCCAGGCCCCCACGGACCTCCGGGAGCACCTGGAGAGGATGGGGAGAGGGTGAGTCGGTCTCTGGATTCGGCAATCCTTTGAATTCATAATGAACTCCTGTAAACAAGAAGCAGATGCAGTATCGGCCAGAGACATGGCAAGAGAGCCAGAGCATGAGCACCAGTGTGTCTTCTGCTGCTGGTCCTTGTGTCCCGGGGATGCTGCGGAGAGGGGGAAGGAGAGCAATGAGATGGGGAGAAGAGTGAAAAGAAGAATTTATTTTTGAAGATCTGGTCAGAAAACTCAGGTTTTGTTAAAAAAAAAACCTAAAGAAAAGCATTCATTCTCTAGATGAGCAAACTATCACTTCTAATTTTCCAAGGTCCGATAAATTGCAGCAGGACTTGGGGAACAGAAGTTCCAGACAGACCTTGGGAGTCAAGGATTAAATTGTTTGCTTCTCCCTTCACACTGTTTAGTAAATAGTCGAAGGCCTTTAGCTAAGCTCAGACTAGCGATGGCAGGTCTAGAATGGCTGGTTTAGGAGCAGAGGTTGAAAATGCTGAATCCGTGGCCGTGAGGAGCGTGTGGTTCAATCGGAGGAGTGAGTATGGATTTCCCAGGCTCTAATCCCCTTCCAAGATGTTTTCTTTCCACCTGTGGCTATTTGTTTCCTCTGTAAAGGACAGATAATAACACCTTCCTCACCATGAGGTTGTGAGGATTAATTAGTTGAGCTGGAAAGTGCTTTGAAGTTGAAAAGACCAAACCTATGTCTTGCTGGGGGAGAACAAGTATCTTTAATCCAAAAGAGAAAAAGAAATCAGTTGAGGTGTGCAGGGAGAAAATCTCAAAGGGGAAAACTGGGAAGAGGAGCTGAATTTTAGGAGAAGAAGAAGGTTTACAAGGGCTGGCTGCTGGGATTCATTTCCTAAGAGGGAGCCTCAGGTTTTGGGTGATTTAAAAGCAACTCAAGGGAACCACTGTCTAAACCATCTTAGCATCCCTAACTTGGCTAAATCCCATTCCCATGGTGGCTTCCCATTTAGTTTGGTACTAAATCTTGTGGTTATTGATTTACATGCCCTGAATTGTTTCTATAATATCTTGTCTATTAGCAAAATCCATCTTGATAAACATCGACATGAATTATGAAGTATCCTTACAGCATTTCTAATCCTCGGTAAATTCTGCACACGCAGAATTAGTCTCCAGGCTTACGAGGTCTTCCTTCTGCACGGCTACCCTTTTATTACTCCAGGGAAGCTGGTTTGCTGTGTGATTATTATTTAACAAGAACGAAACACCTGTGATGTGACTGAAATATAACTGGTTTGTTCTGTCTCTTTTGCTGCTTCTCTCTCTGCACCTTTGCTGCTGAGCAGGGAGATGATGGAGAAGTTGGACCCAGAGGTTTACCTGGAGAACCTGTGAGTACCTCCTGCTTTGGCTCGATTTACAGCAGCACTGCTTTGGGCAAGGTCTTGATATGATAACACTGGTTTAGGGGGCCTGTGGGGCAGTTTTTCTGGTGCTAAACAAGACACCTGAGGTCTTATAGGGTCTGAGCTTCTCATGCTGAAAGATCCATGTGAACAGTCCAGACAGTTATCTTTGCTGTAACAACTCTGCTTTCTGGGTTGTTTGGTTTAATTTTGTATTTATTTTTCCTTAACGAGCAAAATTTTAATTGATTTTTTTTGATTGCTCCCTGGCTAGCATTTGAAATTTAAACCTGATAATTTTAAATTTAAGCTTAGCTTAGATTGGTCTCATACCTTTCCTGCATGTATCCTTCTTTCAGACGTGTTATTTAGGATTCAGGTAAGTAGGCTGGGGTAGAAATTATGCATGGTAAACATATGTGAAATACAATTTTTGTGAGCGTTCATGGCAAATTCCAGTGAGAAATGGGTTTATCCACTATTGCCCAGGCAATGGCAGCAATTAGCCGTGCTGTTCCCTTGCCCGCACGCTTGGTTTTGTGCAGCGTGAGTGATCCCATTTTAATCTCCGGATGAAATCCTGGCGGGATTGAGCTCAGGAGGACACTGTTCTGACTTCAGCAGGGTCAATATTCTCTTCACAGTGCACAAAACTTAATAAATCTGCAGAGTTTGTCAGTGTTTGGGCCTCCACTTGCTGCTGGCATGGAGCAGCTGAACCCGCGCTGCCGAGGGAGGGAGTGCCTGGTCCTGATAAGGTTAAAAGGAGCTCATGGTATTGAGCAAAAACCTCCTGGTCATCCCAAAGAGAGGTTTTCAGGGAGCGTTCCACTGAAAAGAAACAGTTGGTTTGACAATTTGAGACTCTCAAAGCATGTTTTTTTCCTCAATAGTGAGTATTTTTCACTTCATTGGCAATGGTAACTCAGCTGCTGGCTGTCCGTAGGTTTTTGTGTGTAGCACAGTTGTCGGCTGCTTATTTAATCCAAAATGCATTTCCTTTGTTATGAGAAGAACATTATCTCTCTATCGTTTACCATCGGCTTTGCTTTCAAAATGTCTTATTTTGTTGTTCTAAGGCCCAGCGTGGTGGCCCGAGGGTAATTGATGGGAACTGTTGGACACACTTCATGTGAGAAGGGGAAGGGTTGGCATTTACGGACTCACTGGAACTAAATTATAGATGAGATGTCTGATTAACTTCTGGAAAAGATTAATCAACCCAGCTATCTCCTTAGCACATGTCTAAGCAATAACTTATGGGTTATTAACTTCTTAAAAGCATTTATGTGCTCAGGTAACACAGTAACAAAAGAGGAATTTAACTGATGATAATGCATGCAGGGAGGTTTATTTTTATTTCAGCAACATGAGTAAAAATATCTGTGATAGCCAGAGGAAAGGTTTAAATTGCATTCCAGGAAACTTTCTGTTATAAATATATACAATTTAAACCTGTATGTTTGCCTCTTTCTCTGCCCCAAGCCAGAAGAGGGTCTTACCCAATTTAATGATAACTAAAACTAGTGGTGGGGTGTGAAATCGTCTTTCTCTTTGTTCTGCTCCATTTCCTTCCAATTCCCATCGCCAGCAGATCCAAGCAGAGTTTCTGCGCTGCTGGGGCTCAGCGTGCAGAGCTGCTGCCCATGAAGGTCTCCGGTGGTTGGGATGGACCACCCGGTCCCTGCATCCAGCGTGTGCTGCAAACTGCTTTTCTTTCGCAGCATCAAAAATCCCACAGCCTCAGAGATCAGGCACATTTTTAACGTCCCCTATTTTATCCTGTAGCGTATTTCATTTTAATTCCTCTGTCCTCTCTGCATCATAAAAAAGGGATGTATAATGTTTGGGCAGACAGATAAAACCACCCACCAATCAAGGACAATTGAATGGTGAGCAAGCACCACCCTTATTAATACCCAGAGCTCCCCTGCAGTCCCTAATTTAAGAAAGAGCTTGTGCTTAAAAGAGGAGCTTTCAGATCTGCAGCTGAGCACACCCAAGACCCCCCCATCTCTTTCCTTTCACTACAAACCCACCTGAAGGCTCAAGGTAGAGGTGGTGCCAAGGTGTGGTTTGCAAATTAATACAATTCTCCTGCCATGTCTCTGCTTATCCAATGTGATGCTCCAATCCTACCAATGTCCCTGGAGATTGCGCAAGGTTAAATCTGGTGAGGAAGCTAGAAATGGAAAGAAAACACCATGATACCAGAAGTCCTGACTGGTTAAGGCTTAAGAACCAAATGCCATTGAAAATATATATTTATGCTGCAGGCTGAAAACCTTTTTCTGTAGGTCATCAAGGATAAATATTAAATCTGGAGAGATTCTGAAATGCTAACTCTAATGACCCATTACTGGTATCAGATCATTGTTCGTAATACTCCCCAGCTAGAATGACTTGGCTGCAAAGTGTTTTGCATCACTGTGTGCATTACAGGGTAACCCAAGAATATGATTAAATTAATTAAAAAAAAAAAAAGAAGGTTTCAATTGGTCCTCTTCCGATCCAAAGAATAAATGCCTGTGCTTATATTATTTATCTTCATAATTCAAGGGTTTCTCTTACCGGTTTGTAAAATTTGTTACTGCAAAACCAACAAGGTCATTGCCGTGCAGCTCTGACCTTCCCCAGGCAGAGCGATGCTCAGCCGTGCACAAGCTCACCCCGATCCACGCTGGGGGTGTCACTGGGAATGTTAACCCTGTTTCTTTCCACCAACAGGGACCTCGTGGGCTGTTGGGACCGAAGGGGCCACCAGGACCCCCCGGGCCACCGGTGAGTTCTGGGCGCTGCTGCCCTCCTCAGCTTTGCAGGCACAATAACCCGTCCCCATTAGTCATTCAAGCAGATGATACAGCTGCATAATTTTGTATGTCTGTGCAAAAAAAAAAAAGGAGTGGTCAAAAAAATATTATGGCTTAGAGTCCATATTCTCCCTCATTTTCAGTGGTGTCACGTCCATTTACAGCAGCTCAAGCTTTGGCCTACCTGAGTAAATATTAATGCCTCGCTCAGGCCGAAAGGGAAGAATGAGAGTTATTAACACAGTGGCTTTGCTATTAAATTTTGCCTGGGGGCTGGTGAGGCTTTAAAGCAGTTTGCTCATGTTTCGGGTGAAAGCTGAGTAAAGAAGGTGCTGTTTTTCATTCGGGAGACAGTCACCTTATCTGCCGTGCGCTGCTGGAAGTGCTGACTCAGGGGCTCTCTCCATAAATCACTGCAGCTCACTAAAGTCCCTGAACTTAAAAACTTAAACCCAGGCTCCTGCTAGAGTTAAAGGGGTCAGCATTTAATGGTGAGAGCTGTGCAGCCCTTAAACCCTCCTGGGACACAAAGACATCTTCACTTTGAGCTCCTAGTCTTGCTGAAATTTAACGAGGTTTTGGGATCTGCTCCAAAACTCAAGGATGTTGTTACACACAGATAAGTTGCCTCACCAGAGCAAAACCGTGGCAGGGGAACATCTCTATTTGACCATGTACCATGTTCACCCCCTTAATGAAGAAGCTCAGGGTGTGTTTGACCCCAGCTGCCTTTTATGGTCAAATCCTAATTTTGGCACGAGGCAGCACAGCCCCATTGGCTTCACCTGCTGCCATGTTGATTGATGCATTCATGTCCTGAGCAAGGTCTTTTGACCAGTCCTTCCTTTTCATTTGTTACTCCACTCCTGCTCACTGTTGGAGCTGATCAGCTGTGATACTTAACCGAGATTCGCTCGACCTGGTGCTGATTCTGTCTCACAGGTTAAACCAGTGGGGAAAACACTGAAATGATTTCTTTCGAGTGTAAACTGGATTTGTGGAATTGACTGCTTTACCAAACACCTTGAAAATTGTGCCCTTTCCACATGGTCCAAAGTAACTCCCAAGGTTTTGTTATTTTTTAAAGGCAATTTCTCCGCTTTTGTGGTGCAGAATAACGAGATGTTTTCTTAGTGCTGTTTTTTCAATCCTTTCTCAGGGTGTGGCTGGTATGGATGGACAAACAGGTCCCAAGGGGAATGTGGTAAGTTCTCACTGCACACTTTACAGATGGTTCAGATATTATATAGAGCAAAATGTAAAATGTACTCTATTAAATTAGATTTGCTAATTGCTTTTTAGCCTGGTCCAGATTCCTATCAGAGCCTGTGAAACCCACAGAGACTATCTTCCTACAGCAAATGGATGTTAATTTATTATAATTTCTGATGGAATTACACATTATTTCCCCATGAAAGATCAAACATTTTCATCGAGATGTGTGTTGTCCTAATGAATATCAAAATATAGTAATTCAACTGAGAGGGAAAAAAAAAGTCCTTTATGTGCCTCATACTCTGTACTAATCAGCTGCAATGGGCTCCCTGTGGAAGAGCCCAACGCAAAGCCAGGTTGTGTTAAAGCCCAGCTCAGCTCCTTTGAGCTGCATGTCCATGCAGAGAACTGAGTTGTGCCCTAAAATCACTTCACCCCTCCCTATCCCACCGCAGAGAGAAGCTGTTTCCCTTTCCCAGGAGCTCTTGGGTATCAGTGGTGGGTTAGAGAAGGTGTCGAGATGCTGCGGGAGGGTTTGGACTCTGCTCTCGCCTTTCCAGCCTTCAGCCCTGCCCTTGTCTCCTCACAGGGTCCCCAGGGTGAGCCGGGTCCCCCAGGACAGCAGGGTAACCCAGGTGCTCAGGTAAGAGAAAAACTCATTTTCCGATGGGTAGGAAAAAGGAATGATGTTTTTGAACAAGCTTCACTCCCCCGCGGAAATATGGACCGGCAATATTGAGATTTGCTGGGAAGTTGTGTGATGATACATCGCTGGCCCAAAATCTTTCTGAAAATGCTCCCGGGTTTCACAACCCCCCAGTTCTCACCTGGGTTTTGCTGCTGTGATGCGAAGCCAAACCCAGGTCCCTGCAGTCTCTTCGGCCGAGTCGCATCTTGTGGCTCACGTCTGGTTTTTAGCGTCCCACGGTCAGGTTGCTCCGGAGCCAGATGGGAAATACAGATGTGCAAGCCTTGCTGTCAGCTTCCTCCGCGGTTCTCAGCAAGTCTCGCTCCTCCAAGCATCTCTGTTTCCATGATCCTGGCTGCACACAGCAGAGAGGTGCAGCTCTCCAGAGGGGGCATGCAGCGCAATAATGAAATTTTATCGTCTCTTGCAAGACATTTTGAGAATGAATGGAGCTGGGGAAATCCCCAGCCGTTGCAGGCACTAGAATGATGCTCAGCTGAGGTGCTGCCAAAATGCGTTTGGAAGGGATAACTTGTTACTTAATGACCTTAGCTTTTTTCTTTTCACAGGGTCTTCCAGGTCCACAAGGCGCAATCGGTCCCCCAGGAGAAAAAGTACGTTTAAATACTTGCTTAAGACAACTGTTGCCATTAATATGCATTTGCTACTTCAGCTGCTCCTTTGCCCCATATGCAACATCTGTTTGCAGCCGTGTCTATGAAAGTCTAATGCCTCTCATTCCAGACAGAAGAGAGACAAGAAAGCACAGTTTACGTCTAATTCATAATATTTGCATTCATTTCCCCTCTTAAGAGAAACATTTTGAAGGCAGCCTATGGTAAAGCATTAGGAGAGGACTGAAAATTGTCTTTTTTGTGTGGGCTAAATGCCTGGAAGTCTGAGTGGGATGGTAATGGGAAGAGCTGGAGGATTTGGCTCCCTCTGCCTCCTCCCTGCTGCTGCTGTTGATGTGGGGCAGGTTGTGGCCTCAGTTTCCCCCAACCATCAGGGTTTAAACAAGGGGAACTGTTTTGCCTACAGAGGAGCAATTCACCCGGTGTTTGCTCAGCTCCCGGTGGGTAAAGACACAGCGTGCATCCCAGGAGAATCCCACTCTTGCCTTGACAGCGTGCTGTGGACCCCAATTATCGATAATTCTCCTGCAAACGAGCCCATTAGCAGTTCTGCCAGATAAAGGGCTCTCTGGTTTCAGTGCTGAGTCACACAGCAGCTGTGGTGTGAGAAATCAGGGGGTTGCTTAATTAAAAAGGTAATTATTGAACAGTGTTATAGCAGCAAGTGCAGTCAATTGGAGCAGCTCCACTTGTCCTTTGCCAGTGAATCTCCCTGCCGTTTGTCACCAACGAACGGCCATTTCTTGGTCCAGTGGGCCCCATAGTTTGATATCTTCCAGCTTGTGCTTACACACATGTGCAGCATCGTGCCCTTTCGCAGGACAACAGCTGGATGCTTCGTGTCCCACTGTCTCCTGCTGAGCTCTCATTGCTGTGTTGTGTCTGTGTGAGATGCTGGCAGCATCTCAGGGTGCTGGGAGAGTCTGCCCAGAGAAATAAGCAGACTCTGACAAGTCACGGCAGCTTTTCCAACAGAATGACCTCTCTGAAGCCTTTCACAGCTAGGAAGAGCAAGAAGTGTGTCTGAAAAGCTCCATCCTCCAGAGCTCTGGAGACTGACCATTGCAGCTGCTGACTTTGTACTGTTTGTTTTTAGGGGCCGCTGGGCAAACCTGGTCTTCCTGGCATGCCTGGTGCAGATGGTCCTCCGGTAAGTTTTCCTCTCTTGGGTCTCTGCTTGGCACCAGATCCTGCACCCACCCATTGCAGGGTGCTCCATGGGATGTGCACCCTGTGAGCCTGCGAGGTCAGGCTCGCCCTGCCCATGTTTTGGCTGGATTGAAGGGTCTGAGTTTGAGAAGTCCTGGCCTTGCTCCAAGCTTTGCTCAGCCTCGCATCACACCACGAGATACTTCTCACCATCTCTTCGGTCCTTTCTTTCCCCTTCTCCTGTTTCTCCCCTCGGTTTTAGGTAGGTTGGCAGCTCACCGAGGTGAGGATGGTCTTGCGTGTGTTTGTTCATCCTGCACCACTGGCACAGGGTTGTCCTCATCTCGCTCGGGGCTGTCGGGCACTGCTGCAGAACGGTGATAAGAACAGGTTGAAATTGCCTGTCAGCTTCGTATTCTTGCAGCTTCCTCCTAATCCTACTTCAAACATCATTTGCTCCTTCCCCTGGAAATTGGTCTTAAAAATCTTTGGCCTTTCAACCTGATCTCATTTTTACACACCTCAGAGGCATCTGGTTTTTAGAATGACAAATGGGAAATAGTTACATTCCACTAATGCAAATGCAGAGTATGACAAGAAAAAAATTGCATTTCCCACCCTGGGATTATCATTCCTAGGAGGGCATTTTGAACATCCGTACAATTGTTAGCTGAGTCAACAGAGCAGCTAAAACAAAGCCCACAATGTCTCTAAGGCTGCAGCTTTCAATGTGAAATTCCTACAGCAGCCTCCAGGGAAGCTGAGCTGGAGAAGATGCCAGGTCTATTTTTGTACAGACTGAAGGCTGTGAGACCTGCGACGCTGAGCACCCGTGGGTGTGCGTGGACATGGTCCTTTGCCATGTACAGACAATGCGTAGGTTTGTAAGAATATGGGTTGCTCAGTCGAAGCACAACCCCCCCTGCCAACCAGTTCTTTTAATAGGAATTGGTCTTGGGAGACATCTGAAAATCCCCCAGGGCCTGAAGCATCTCGCTGCGAAAGTCAATCAAGATTTTGATCTTAGCAGCGGTAATGGAGATGGGCATTTTGGAAATGGGAATGATTTAGTGTAGAGCAGACAAGGGCTTTTGAACTCTTGCTGCGCTTAGATTTTGCCTCCCCCAGCGTGCAGATGTCAGGAGCTGAAGGCGAGTGTGGCTGGATGATCCCCTTTGTGCACTGATGCTCTTGGTGCCATTTAAACCCAGAGATGCAGATTGCATTTTCCCCTGCATTTTGTTGATGTATAAATGACAGCTGTCATTTTGTTTCTTTATTAAACCAGTGTATTTTATGAAATCTGTCTTGTCTGACATCGCTGTTCCGAAGACTGCTGATGGGAAATAGTCTTGTGATTTTACTTGTTATATTGCTGGAAAGTCATTTGTGTATTTAGAAGGGAGTTCAGAAGTAAAGAAACCACTGAGTGCAGAAGTTCTTAGAGGGTTTAGAGGAGCTGGATGTGTTCTCATCATCTTTATTTAAAAGTAAAGGTCCCCGGGTGTGTAGTGAGTGCCCTCATAGGGAGCCTGGTGCTTCTGTACAGACACTGCCAACCAAAGTCACCTTCCATCCTGGCTCCACTTTGTCTCCAACAGTAGGAAAATTAACACTAAAAACTACTTTAATGGATTTCCCCCATTTCTTGCTAATCCTCCAAGCTAAATCTGAGGCAACTCACGCTTTTGTTTTCTACTGACGGCAACCCCAGCAAAAGGCTTCTAAAGGCCTATGAATTGGAAACTCTTGGATGTTGAGTTATTCAGCATCTAATCCCAAGAGGAATGCTGGCCAGTGCCCAACCAGCCGCTGTCTGACGGGGATGCAGGTTGGCCGAGCGTTTGTCATGGGATCTTGTAATGGACTCTAGGAATTAGGAAATTAATGAGGGGCTCTGACCAGTCTGGGCATCTTGTGATCTCCACAAGTCTGCTAGCACACAGAGCTGATTTTGTCTGTTTTCCTGTCTGCAAAGTTTATATGGTGTTTGCTGCTGAACTCATTGAGGTGTTCTAATAGGGGAAGAATATTGCAAAATGGTTTGTGCTTCTCTGTTGAAAGGTGGTGAAAAGTAACAGCGTAAAATAACCAGGTATAAAACCACCAAGGACCCCAGTGGGGGAAGCTTTCTCATACAAGTTGGCTTCAGGGAGGCTACTTGTATCAGTAAGAGCTTTCTGGAGAGCAACTCTTCTCTTACAAATAAACCACAGCTGCCTGAGTGTGCTTGTTGGCTTCTGAAGCGTTAGACGTGCACTAAACCATTTCCCTCTTCCCTTTGTCTCTTTTATTTGTAGGGTCACCCTGGCAAGGAAGGTCCTCCTGGAGAGAAAGGGAGTCAGGTAGGTGTCAACCTATTGTCACCATTGAGGGGAAGGTCACGGTTGCTGGATGGAGACAGACATCGGTGGGGTGAGGGGATGGCCAGAAAGCTGGGGGATGTGGGTCAGTGCAGGGGGCAAGAAGCAAGGCCTGTTGAAATTTGGAAGCTGAGCCCAGCTTTCATCTGCTTGGGCGCCTTTTCTGGTGCTTGGGCGCCTTTTCTGGTGCTTGGGCGCCTTTTCTGGTGCTTGGGCGCCTTTTCTGGTGCTTGGGCTGGTCTTAACTCCTCTCAGTTTTCGTGTCAGGTAGCACTCCGTAGCCCAGTGGATGTGAACACTGAAACTGTGAACAGAAGCTTTCTCTTAATCAGACAAAAATATCATTCATGACACAGGGAATGCAGAAAATAACTCTTTTTGTATTCCTAGTCTTCCTTTTTCTTCCCCTCCCCCTCAAAGTCCCTCTTTAACAATATATTTGCGAATATTGCTGGAGGCTAGAGCCCTTGAATTATACAGTCGTCCGTCTGTCCAGGAGATTTACCATCTGCTTTCCCGCTGTGCCGCATTCAGTTGAAAAACATTACGTTTGTCAAAAGCCTTTGATTAGAGCGCAGTCCAGTTTGATGGGCGTCCGCTCGAGCTTTGCTCGTGTGCTGCACGGGGCACAACCCACGGCTGCAGCTGTTTGTCCTCTGGCGTCACACAAGGCAAAGAAGACAAATGCTGGTCTCTGCAGAACATGAGAAGCTAATAAGTGGTTGTGCTGGCACTCCTTGTGCTGGGAGATGCTCGGTGAACGTTTAGGTGATCTCGGAGCGGGGCTGATGCTGCAGGTCTCCAGCCAATGCTCACGCGAGGTCTGGGATGCTGCTGGACCTGTCGGCTCCATCTGGCTGCCAGGCTGGAAAAATTCACCTGTCTCAGGCTGGGAGAAGTGGAAAGGTTTTTGTTTAGTTAGGGAATAAAAGCCAACGGGGTTCTATAAAGAATATGATGTATATGCAGGTGTAAGACAGCGTTCCAGTGAGGGTGGGAAGGACGGTTTTTGCAGGGCACGTATCGGGTGCCGTGTCCAGCGCAGTTCCTGGTGTCTCCAGGGATCTGCAGCTTTTGGTGCCAGAAGGGAGCTCTGTGAGCACCTCCTGTCCTACAACTGAGGCCAAAGGACATCACCCAAAGCTTGTACCTCAAGCGATAACTCCTCTCTGTGATCATCATCACAAGTTCTGCTGTGTTACAGCAAAACCAGGATAGTTTGGGAGTGGGAAGACAGCAGAACATGTCCTTTCCCTCTCAGAGAACTTGTTATTTTCTTTAATCTGAAACACAGATCACCATTCTTACACATAAATTCTCTTTCTAACAAGTTGTTGCTGTCTTTTCCTCTTTTCCTGTCATATGCCATTGGCTCAGCCCTGTGCACCTGCTCGGGGTGATCTTCCTGTAGTGATATTTTGAGCTATTTTCAGATGTCCATTGCCATGTAGTCTAAAGCAGACAGATGCCTGGGAGAGATAGATATAGATATATAATATGTGGTTTTCTACACACACCCTCCTTATTGCTGCACCTTTGTGTTGATTTTTTGATGTGTTTTTCACCCCAGGGTCCACCAGGCCCTCAGGGCCCCATTGGTTATCCAGGACCACGTGGAGTCAAGGTGAGGAAGATGCAAAACCAGTGTCTGTGGTGTTGCTTGTTCAATTTGAGTTCTCTGGTGGGCACAGATGCCCTTTGAGGATGCTTAGGGCCACCACTGAGCATGTTTACTGCTCAGGCAAGCCTTCGTCCAACCTCTTGCAGGCCATGAGGATCCTCTGCTTTCCAATAACCCCTCCTAGCATCCTTCAGCGCTTTGGAGAGATTTCTCTTTTAATTCTTTGTAGGCATGGCTCAGTCCCATTCCAATCATTTCCAGTTTACAACCGAAGTAAATCTCAGCCAGAATGTGGAGACTTTAACAAGGCCTGTTAATAAAACAAAATAGCCTGTTATTAAAACAAAGCAAGCTTTTCATGTTGCTGATCCAAAAGCTTGTTGGACAAAGCCTGGGCATCTCAGCAATGTGCTTTGAGTTCCAGCTCTTTCCTCGCTCCTGCTGCCTGCAGCACTTACATGCTGATAAGAAGGCAGTGGGAACTTTGTTCCCCATTCAGCTCTTGCTATTATACCTATCAAGATGTATTAGTTCAGGTGCATTCCAAAGGTCCAATGAATCTGCAGGGATCTGTGCTAGCAGATACCAACACAGCTTGGGGACCAGCTGTAGGTGAAGTTAAGCCCTCTTAAACCACTTCATCTTTCTTTTTCAATAGCAGAAACCCATTTGCTGTTCTGGCTTCAAAATTTAAGCGGGGTGTCAAAATCTAAGCTGCTTGGTCATTTCTTGCAAAATTGTACATTGAGACGTAGTGGTCCATTAGGGAATGGTTGGCTAATGTGTTTACCTCTAAAGCGGAGCTGTTCCACATTACAAAGGTCTAGAGAAAGCGTGTCATTCGCCAAACAGACAAGGTTCTGCTTCCTACAAGCAGTGTTCTATTAGCAATGTGTTTTGGAACATCACAGTTTGCAGAGATACCCCTGTCAACATCGTAGGAAGCCAAAATCACCGTGATTAATGATTCTTGATCCTTAAGCTTACCTATACCCTTGTAACATCTTGTTTTATCCCCTACAAGGGAGCAGATGGTGTTCGTGGACTAAAAGGCACCAAAGGTGAAAAGGTGAGTTAACACTGAATGTTTGGATTGACTTTTTACAGTCCCTGAGTGTTTTTGCAGACTGGTCCCTCAGGATGCTCCCCAAGATGTTTTCTCCTGCATGGGGGTGTTCTCTTAGAGCAGAGAGGCTGAGCACCCCAAGGACTGATCACCTCTTTGTTTTTGGAGCGGACACAGGCTGGGTTCCTTTCCCCAGCAATTTGTTAGCAAAGCTGATCCTTTTAGTTGGGGAATCCTTCCAAACTTTAAAAGTCTTTGTGGGAACTGTGTCGTCTTTGCCTATGCGAGAGTTGCTGTAGGATAAAATAAATTATTGATTTGAGCTGTGCAATTAAACCTTGGCTGAGAGAAATATTGCCACTTTCCTAGAGGTTGCCTCAAAGCATGGTGTAAAACATCCTCCATGCAAATAAAACCAATTATACTTCAGAAAGAATTGGTTTCCGGTACTGGCAAGGTGTCATTTTTCACTTTGGGCCAGATTTGTGATCTTGACTTGCAGACAGGATGGGATGTAGGGAATACTTGCTGTGATCCTTTGGGGACCTGGGTGGCCACAGCCTGGCTGGGTTTTCATGCCCATTTGTGCACACCACAGACTTAGAGAAGCCAATGGGATGGGCAATGGGAGACCTGATCTTGTTCCTCCAGGTAGGGGCCATACAGTGAGCTTAGAGAAGCTTTTTTTAATTATTTTTTCATCTATCCACCCTGTCTGTTTTTTCCTCTCTGATATTTAGGGTGAAGATGGATTCCCTGGCTTCAAAGGTGACATGGGCATCAAAGGAGACCGGGTAGGTGTCTGTGACCGATGGGCCCTGGTAGGGCTTTGCCTTTCAAGCCTGGGCGTTATCATGCAAGTGCAGCTCAGGGAGAGAGACGCTTGTCAAAGTCCTCTGGCACATCCTGTCCCAACTCAGGGACTCGGGAATTTCATGTTCATGTCAAGTACAGCAGCTGTAAATCCTGAAACGTGCTAGTCCTACCTTGAAGGTAAAATAAACAGTGATAATAGAGGGCCCTGTCTTGCTGCTTTGACTGCCAGGATTATTGCACAATGTAGCTATATCATGTATTCATTTCCAGTATGTCTTTTCCCACATAATATTCCATTTAGGCTCTGGTAGGCATCTTCATTTGCTGAGCCTGATGTTCTTCTATACCATCAACATGAAGAGTGAAGTTACCAGGAACACACTTTAATAGAAGCAAAAGCAGCACTGTGAAAACTGCCAGGGGTGCGGTTTTGTATCAAACTCCTACCTTTAGCAGCAGGACAATTTGCCTGCTCGCAAAAGCATCTAAAATCAGTGGAACACACTGAAACACCTGAAAAAACAGGTGATGCTTGGATGTGGGCAGTGGATGCAGTCTGTCTGTCCATCCTCTGCCCCCAGCCCTTGGGGACAGGGGGATGTCCTTGTCCCCTCTCTGAGTGATGCATCGTCTGGGGCTCAGTGTCCCCCCTGAGCTCTGAAGCTCTCCCAGGGCTCAAGGAAGCTCTGCTGTTGTTCATCTCCGTGTTCAAAGTAAAAATGCATGCCTTGCGTGAAGTCTTGTAAAAGTGGAAATGAAATGCTCCGTTCCTCCTGGTGTTTAACTGTGTAATTAAACAGTTAAAATAATTGGAAACTTCCCCAGCCCCCACTTCCCACCAAGGAAGGAGGAGCGAAGGTGGCATCCCGGGGAGGTGGCTCCTGTCAGACAGACACAAGCTCCTTCAAACAAAGCTGGTGACTCCAGTTCCCACCAGCGAGCTCTTTGTGTTTTGTGATGGGCTCTGAAAGGGCGAGGGGCACTCGGGAGCCCCGCAGATAAATCTGCGTCCATCCAGCTCTTGGTGAGTGAGAAGAAGGCCGTCTGTGTTCGCAGCGTGGAAGCTTCTCCTGTTACCGTGCGCGACAAAATGACAACTGTTGTTTTGTGTGCCAAAACCTGCAGTTGTCACAACAATTCATGTTAATAGCACGGTCCTCTCCGCTCTCAGATTTCCTAATGATTTTCAGCACAAAAGCTTCAGCCCAGTCTTTCTTCTCCAGTTACCCAGTTTAACCCTCAATTAAACACTTCCCAGGTTTTGCTTGCGCATCAGACTGCGATTTGGGAAGCGGGAGGTGGCTAAAAGGGTTGGTTGCAATCAGAGCTAATGAAGGCTGTTTTGGTGGAGAGACGCTGTGTGTAGATGGGATAATTGGGCCACGGGAAAAGATGCTGTTGTGGGAGATAATGGCCAGGCTGTGTGAATGAAAGCCTGGTGCTTTAATAACGCTCTGCAATTTAATGTATGACAGTCTCCTCTGGGGCTCTTGGTGAAGACCAGCTTTCTCCAAGAGTTGCTTTAGCAGCTCCGTAGAATATCTGATTGCATCCCTGAGGGTGTTGCTGTCAATAAACAAGGGGTCTGGGACCTGCCTGCCCCATCAATGCTTTTCTTGTTGTCAACAGGGGGAAATCGGACCTCCTGGTCCCCGAGGTGAGGATGGTCCTGAAGGTCCCAAAGGTCGCTCTGGCCCCAATGGAGATCCCGGCCCTCTTGGTCCTGCTGGAGAGAAGGTGAGCGAAGGATGGAATCACACAGGGAGGTTTTACAGGAAAACCCACTTTTCTTTGTGTATCCTGGGTGGGTGGCCGGGACAGTGCCCAGCATGGGGGAGGCAGTTTTAGGGCAGAGGGATGAAGAGGAGCTTCAGGAGCTTTGTTTGAAGTCTGGCCTGAGTTGCTGAATGCAAAGACCAGGGGAGATGGTTTTACTTCTGTGGTGTGATTTGAGCGTGTTGAAATGTTGGTTTCTTTGGGGTTATCTGCTTGGGTACAATGTCTTGGAAAAAAAAAGACCGGGGGGGAAAAATGGGGAATTTGAAAGTATCGTGGACTCCAGTCTGATTTCTAGAGGCATCCAGCTGAAAAAGAAGCAAAAAGGTAGTAAAAAATCACCATTCCTCACTAGGTCCCAAGATGTTTACAGGGCTCACTCTGCATCAGCCCCACTGGGCTTCCCCCGGGGAGGGCAGAGGATGGTCCCGGTGTCCTGAGGGCTTTATTCCACTCACGTCATTTCTGCTCTGTTCTTGACTTCTCTGCACTTGGCATCTCTCCTTTCTGCTGGAGCTGCTCCCAAGGTCTCTGTTGCCCATGCTAACGCCCTTTTCTTTGTGTTTCAGGGCAAGCTCGGCGTGCCAGGACTGCCCGGCTACCCAGGCAGGCAGGGCCCGAAGGTAACTGGGATGGATCCAGCCCCAAATTGGTGCAGGATGTGCTGGGGAGCCCAGCAGACACTGGCCAAGCACTGCTGGTGATGCTGGGCTGAGCCCCCGCTAATGAGATGAGGTGGAACAGCAGCATCTCCTACCGCATGATCCTTCCTTCCCCTTATGCAGGACACTTACAGATTTACAAATAAGTGATGGGTTCTGCATCACTTGGGTCTCCTGCACAGTGGTGGGACGGGGGCTGCAGCAGCGATGGGTAGAAGCAGGGTCCACATGAGCTTTGTGCTAGTAACAGGCACGATAGTCCTTCTCCGTGCATTAAGTTTTATATCTTCAAAGCTCTGCACTAGTGTTAACTAATTAATTAAGGAAAACGGCTAATGAACCAGGGTTTCCCTGAAATTAAAGTAAAATTGCCGTTTGCAGATTCGCAAACGTCCTTTGTAGCTTATCTGCACGCCCACCTTCGTTTGGGCCATTTGAAGATGTTCTTTTTAAATTAAAACTGCTAATTCCACTACACAGACGAAGGCTGCAGCCGGGTTTTTACATGCCCTGGAGGCTTTGGGAACCTATGTCTTTGTTAACTTTAAGAAAAATATTTTATTATTCATGTTCATTGCTTGAAAAAAGAAAAAACACAGGCTTGTTTAACACTAGAGACATAATTATCTGCAAGAGATTGTTTCCTGGTTGTGGTGTTGATGGTTTAATTTTAAATTTGCATTTTATATCTGGGGAAGGGGTGGGTTTTTTTGCATTTCTTCATCTAATCCATATTTTAAGAGCAGCAGCAGCTACTCTCCAGGCACTCACATCAGAAAGGAACAAACCAGGAGTTAAATTTTCATGTACAATATGTAGTGACTTAGGAGCTAAAAGCCAAAAACTTGCCTGTTCCCCAGGCACCCGGTACAACCGTGGGCTTGGACCTCTGCAGTGACTCATAACGAGGCATGGACCTTGTTGGTGGTGTTATTTTTGGATGAAATTTAGTTTCTGAGGTCATTTCGGGTCTGTCTTTGGGTTTGGTTTTATTAAGGGAAGGTTAAAAAAAGGTTTAGATATCCGTGGGTGCTCACTGGGGGTTATTCCAGGCAGAGCTGCTCCTCGTGGTGTCCTGAACCACTTTGTCTCTCTTTTCTTCCCCCCCCTCCAAGGGCTCTATCGGCTTCCCAGGATTTCCAGGCGCCAACGGAGAGAAGGGCACACGGGTAAGAGCCGCTTTGAGGTGCTTTCCTGCTTGTTTTTCCCCTCCAAATGAAGGTCCTTGGGCAGGACGTGGGGAATGCTCCCTTGCCAGCAGCTGCTGGGTTGGTTTTGCACCAAGGGGTTGCCCAAAAAGCCTCATCCCACCCCTCACATCCCAGGCAAGAGGCTCCTGATGCCGGGTGTTGGGAGAGGAGAGTCCTGTAATAGCCCAGGCAGCTCTGCAGACAGCAGCTTTCCAATTAAACACGGGAAATTTTTCCCTCAAGATATTTTGAAGAGATTTCTCTGAAGCTGGATCCTTCCCGCGCTGTCAGACATCGCTCAGGGCATGAAGATCTTTTAATTAACAGTAATTACTAGAGATGGGTGAATCTGTTCAGAAGCAGCGAGACCCATCTTTAACCTAACTTGAGATTCAAAGGCATAGCTGAAAACACTCTTCCAAGTTCCTCCTTTATATAATGAAAGTTGTTGTAAATTCATAAACACCCTTAAAATGTGGGGGGTCCATCCTCCAGACTTGTCCCTCCCTCTCATCCCACATCTTTGCTCCTGAGTAGGGAATGTCTGAATACACTGGTGACTTTATTTGTGCTTGAATTAGGGGATCCAGAGTAGAAACATGAAGTAATTTTCTGCACCAGCTCTGGTCACAGGGATTAAAAGGGAGGGAGTGAAGAGCAAGTGGAATTAGTTTCCTTTTTACTCTCATTTAAATACAAATGACTTCTAGCAGACGTGTTTGATAGGAGCCCGGAAAATATAAATCACTTTGCACTGCATTAATATCACACCACTGAAATTTGGTTTATACCCACTCCCCCTTTTATTTTTTTTCCACTGAGTAATTTTGATTTCATTCTAAAGTACAAGTGTAGCATCCTCTCCCCTCCCTCTGTGAGAGGAGGGAGGCTGTGAATAAGGCAGCTGCTCCAACAGCCTTGAATTCACTGCAGCCCTATAATTACCACCCGCCTTCTCGAATATACAGCAATAAAATCCTTGGGCTGAATTTTTGGGTGGTTTAAAACAGGAGATGTGTTGCTTTGCATCCCCGAGCATCCACATCCCTCTTGCTCCATCTGCTCATTTTATTCGGGAGGGATGGAGACTCAGACCCCGCTGGGTGGGAAACCTTTTGGGGAGTGGAGCAGGTACCAGGAGCTGATGAACCAATGATGGGACAAGGGGTAATGGGTACAAACTGGAACACAAAAGGTTCCACTTAAATTTGAGAAGAAACTTCTTCATGGTGAGGGTGTCAGAGCCTGGCCCAGGCTGCCCAGGGAGGTTGTGGAGTCTCCTTCTCTGCAGACATTCAAACCCGCCTGGACACCTTCCTGTGGAACCTCAGCTGGGTGTTCCTGCTCCATGGGGGGATTGCACTGGATGAGCTTTCCAGGGCCCTTCAACCCCTGACATTCTGGGATTTGTAAGATGGGGAAAAAACCCCAAGCATTAAGCTGGTTGAATTTTGGCCATGTCCAACCTGAAAGGGATTGAGGGGAGGGAGCAGGTGTATTGGGAAAGGCCCCAGCTTTAGGACCGAGGTAATAATAATAAAACAATAAAAGACAAATTCAGCAGTATTTATTATTAATTATGGTAATTTGTTTTTTCTCTCTACTTTGTGATTTTAACATTTGTGCCATTCCACACCCAGACCAGCAGTGTGCTTGTTTAATCAGTATGCATGGGAGGGAGAAAAGTTTCGTGGACAAATCCCTTTACTACAAGGAGCCCAGCTTGGAAATATTTTAAGAGCAGCAAAATACTGATTTTCAGTAACCGGTTTGGTATCCTCTTTTTTTTACTTCTAAGTATCCAATTTGAAATAAGTGAAAAGTAACGATACACAGAACG
Organism: Patagioenas fasciata; assembly: GCF_037038585.1. Lineage (NCBI taxonomy): Eukaryota > Metazoa > Chordata > Aves > Columbiformes > Columbidae > Patagioenas > Patagioenas fasciata. Next base: position 9,113,180 of record NC_092539.1, read on the forward strand.
ATAGACTGAGCTGGGATCGCACACACAAACTAAATAGAGACCATCAACTTAATTTAAACCTTGTTGAGTTAGACTTGATAAAGCCCCCTCTGTTTTTTCTTGGGACTGCTAAATTTGCTATTATTCATGAGTATGTCTGCATATAGTCAAGATAGAGAGTTTCTAAGTTTCTATTGTGGGGTAACCCAATTTGCAGCTGAAACAGTCAAAATTCATTTATCTTTTCTTTTTACAAGGTGTTAGTATTACACTATCCAATTGTTTGTATCCCAATAATATGAATCATATGTTTCCCTTGGCAATCATCATCACCCAGGAATTGAGATAAGCTCTCCAGGTTGTTATTTCAACAACACAAGGGGTCTTCCCAAGTCCTTAAGTAATTAAATAGGGTGAAATTAAATAGGGAATGGTGCAAACAGATCCTGAATTTTGGTGCCGTCAGAACCCACAGCCACTAAGGATCCCAAAGCTCCTGGCTGCTCAGCTGCACAAAAGGGCTGGCAAAATAAAAATGGGGAGGAAATAAAAATATAAAATAAAATATTTGGTGTTTTCAGAGATGTGTGACCTGTTAAATACAACGATAGTTTTGGCGAACGGTTGCTCGTCCTGGTCCCTGCAGCCAGGGACAAGCTGGGGTGAACTTGCCTGGATGTTTTCAAACCTTGCTCATAAAATCAATAGTTAGATGTGAATAAGTGGGTCTTATTTTTAGAGCTAATAGGCCTCTGCCATTAGCGCAGGGTAATAGATCTCCCCGCTCGTCCACTCTGACAGACCCTGGGGAGTGTGTGGAGGGACTGAAATCCACATCATTTATTTTGGGTGCCTAGAAAATAATCTGAATTTAGATGCCTTTCCCTCGCTATCCCTGAAAAATATAGGTCGGCGTGCATTTGCAGTGCTATATAAATTCTTTGCGACGTTACGCGGTGCAGTATGCATGATTAACGATAGCAATAAGCAGCAGAAATTTTTGCTTAAAAATGAAATTGGAGGAGGAAAGGAGTGCGCGGGGCTACCTGCGGGGAGGTGGCACACGCTCCTCTCCACTGGCTCTGAATTTAACCTCCCGTAGTTAAAGAAAAACTAGCTGGAGTATTTTAAAGTGATTTTTTTTAATTAATTAAAGAAAAGTATGCCAGCAGGGTTTATTAAATGGAGCTGCAGAACGAGGAAGGTTTAGCAGGACTAATTTTAGTAGCTTGAAGTTGATTGTAAAGTTTCCTAGCTCCTGTTTTTATGTTCTCCTGGCTAATGAACGCCAAATACGAGAAAGCAAGATTGTGAGATGATGGATTTGGGGCAGAAAATGGCAAGTGATACTTTAAGCGTTCTGTGCTTGTTACACAGAAAGCAAGGTTTTTTCTTCCTTCCTTTAGCAGGTGACTGGTAACAATAGTGGACTTCAGGCCCAAAAAATAAGATGAAAACTATGGGTATTTTTTTGGTAACTTGACAGAAGCCTAAACAGCGTTTTCAGGGAACAAGCTCTAAGCCATTAGTTTTCTTTTAGGCACAGGGTAATGGAGCTTAACGTGCTGCCAGATTTAGGCCCCAGCCGTCTCTGTCTTTTCTCTGTCAGGATTAATCACAGTCCCCCATTAGGGGAAGCTGAGTGCATCTGTCAGATCTCATAAGCCCGCTGCTTTGTCGTTGCTGCAAAACAATGTCTGAAATTACTTGTTTAGCGCAAAGTTCGCGGAGATGAAGAAAGATTTGTAAATATGTGGGGCGGCTTAATTGGCTTGAGCGGCATAAAATAACTGCTTGGGGCAGGAGCTCTGCCGCTGTTATTCCTTAAATATTTAACAGTCTTGCAATGCTTGTGTGTCGGTGGGAGCCAACCTGCCCTGCTCCCACCTTGGGAGCTGAGCGAAGGGACCACCAAAAATCAGTGGGAAAAGAGATTTTAGGGTTTGGGAAGTAAAGATAAGGGGGTTTTCTGCTGGCGCTGGTGCGCTGGCTGGTGTTTCAGGAGACTGCAAAGTCCAATGGGTGGCCTCATCTTTGAAAGCCTTTGTGGTGTTTGAAAGGGCTTGTGATACTTTTTATTAAGAGATTCCTTCCCTCAGATGGGAGGTGTTGTCTGGGCATGGGAATTGCCATCCAGGCCTGGCCAAGCATTATAAAGGAAAACAAATAAAGAATTAGGAGCCAAAAATAAACCTGCTGTTGTCCTTTCCATGGCAAAAGAGAACAGGAGGTTTTGGGGGCGGTTTGTGCGCAACACGCTCCATTGCGGGTTCATCTGCTGCGAGCTCAGCCCATGATGCCGCTAACTCCTCTTCATTTTGTTTCGTTTCAGGGGACACCTGGCAAACCGGGTCCAAGGGGGCAACGCGGTCCAACAGTAAGGATCCATTTTGTCATTCTCCTGCCTTCTGAAAGCTCGTTAAGACGGGGGGAAAGTGGGATCTGATTTACATCCTCGCTGGGTGGAATCTGACTGTTCACAGTTCAAGCTGAGCAGAGGAGACGCAGTGATTTGGGGCTGGGGCTCACTGGTGAACATGGTTTAAAGTCACCAGACCTTTGGTGGCTGTGACAAAGGCTCCTGTCATCCCTTGCTGCTGGTGGGATGGGTTGTTGACCTGGTGCAGCTCTGAGCAACCAGATCTGAGTGAGGATGTCCCTGCTCATGGTGGTGGTTGGACCGGATGAGCTTTGTAGGTCCCTTCCAACCCAAACCATTGTGTGATTCTCTTGGGTGCTTTGCCTGATCACAGTGTAGAGCTGTGGGTAGCAAAAGGGCTAAAATGTCATATTTTATGTCTTTTTAAGGGTCCACGTGGGGAAAGAGGCCCTAGGGGAAGCACTGGGAAGCCTGGCCCAAAGGTAAGGATTTGGGGAGACTATTGGAATTGTGTCCTAAAAAGTGTTGGTGTAAGAGACTGACTGGTTCGTTCCCCTCCATTTCCCTTCTCTCATTTCTCTGTTGTATTTTGAAAGCTGAGCCTTCCTGAGCTCCATTGCCCATCCAAACAGCTCATAACCCAACCATAAAGTATAGGCACAGGTCCTAAAAATGCGTTGGCCCACATTTCAGCAGGACATCGAGTCCATGCACGAATTAAGGGCCAGAAGAGGAGGGAACACCCACACATCAGGGACCAGCACAACCCTACAATCCACTGACGCTTCCCCGAAACCTTAATTTTTGGTGTTTAAGTGGCATTTGAACCGCCTTAGAGGCTCCATGGGTGAAGGGACATATATTGCTGCTGGGCTCCAGACCCTTGTGCCTTGCCGATCCACTTTGCACACCAAACTATGGTTGATCACTGGTAAAATAAGTATGTTTTTTCTACCAGCCATTCCAGAGGCGCACACAGCTCCAGAACCTGCTGCAGAGACTGATTAAGTGACCATCAATCGCCGGGCATGATGGAAGCAAAGCTTTTGTAGCGAGACATTGTCACCACCGTGCTGCCGGCTTTAAAAATAAATGTCTCGGCTTTGTGTCGGCATGAATTTTTGATAAATACCTTGTCTTTGTGGCGGCATTTATCTCTCAGAGGGAGGCCGTTATCTGGTGGAAATATCCTGAGTCCCCACGTTATCTTTCCTGTATTTTTATTAAGCAACGTGGGGGGAACAGGCAGCTGCTTGTTTGTCACTGGATGCTACTCCTGGTACAGAATTATTAACAGAGAGGGGCCGGGGGAGCCGGTGGGGTGAGGTTGTCACCGTGGGCTTGGTGCCATTTGCAGTCTTTGTGCAAAGCAGCTGCAGTGGCGATGCATGTATTTTTAATGATGTTTTGTTTTGTTTCTTCCTAAAAGGGCAACTCTGGTGGTGATGGCCCCCCTGGTCCTCCTGGCGAAAGGGTAAGGCAGGACGCGATCCGGGCCCGTTAGTTTAATACGGCAGACGAGGTGGGTTTGCAGGGCTGAGAGGTTTTTGTGGTCAGCATCCCCCCAAGGACCTTAAGCAGAGAGAGGGGTGGGCAGCCTGTGGGAACTGGGATGCAGCTGAGCGTATCTCGATCAGAGAAAAGGGAAAATCTGTTTGGAAATCCAAGGTGAAACGTGCTTGTGTGGAAAGGTCTTGGAAGCGACCTACAGCCCTCAGGTCCCTTCTGAGCTCTCCAAGGAAGGCTCGAAAGGAACCTTGGGTGTCCTGCATGAGCATCGCTCCATGGGAAAAGGGAAAAACCACCCCTGGGTGTTGTGCAGCCAGCCAGAGCTCTGGTTTTCTGTGAGAACTGGTCCTCCAGGACCTTGTGTTACTTTCTTCGGATTACATCACACCAGTTGGAAAGCACTGAAGCAATGGGACTTTCATGATGTTAGCCTAAATTTATGCCTTTTTGGTTTTTTTTCCCTCCTGGCTTTTGTTTTGTTTGTAGATTTTCTACAAAATTGCCCAGGGAGGAAATACATGAAATTGGTCCCTGCTTTGCATCATCTGCAGGTCATGACCATGGGGATGAGGGGGAAGCTGCGCTCTGAAGAGCATCAGCTGCCTGGCAGCTCTGGCCCCAAAGCCACCGGGCTCTCTCATCCTTTTCATTCTTGCAGGAGCTGGTAGCTCCCAGGTGCTCTTGCTTGAGCTGCGATGGGAAAAAAGACCTATTTTTCATAGCCCTGGGAGAGAAAGGCACAAAGCAGTTGATGGACTGTCTGTGATTATGGTGCTTTTTGCCACTGGACAGGCCACTCAATTGACTGTGCCCAGTGGCTCTTATTTTTACATGCTTTTTTCTTTTCCCAAGGGAAAAGCTGCATCTCGCACTTTGGGGCATTTTTGGGAGGTAGAAGTAGCTGGTTTTCCATATCTTTGTGCTCATCTGCTGTTCACACAGTGCTAGTATTTCAGAGTAAATCCTTATAGGTTCTCTAACCATGTTTTCTGGCTTGTTTTGCATCCCAGGGACCACCAGGGCCTCAAGGACCGACTGGGTTTCCTGGACCAAAAGGCCCCCCTGTAAGTAACTCTCTTTCTAGAACATGCTAAGAAATACATGAAGTCTTTTCCACCCAGCTGCGATTGCCCGTGCCAGCTCAGTCTTAGCTGCTTCCCTGACAAGCAGTGACGTACCCAATAAAAGGCATTACTGAGACATCATGATAATAACCCAACGGTTTGAGATTTTAAATAGCTGAGTAAATTGTGGCTGATTATAAATGTTCATTTCCTAATGACTCAGTATCGCTAGGATCTTGCATGGTTGCTCTTCTCTTTATTTTCCCTCTATATACTGAGAGGACAGCACAACCAAGTAACAATTCTGTCTTTGCAATTATCATACACTGGTGGGGGATCTCAGAAACCCTTTTTGGAGTGATTTCCTTCCCTGTGGTGGACAGCTCGCTTCCACTCTGGACCTGTAAGATAAATCCTTTGGGAGATGTGTGGGGAAGGTTCTGAGCACCCCAATTTCACTGTAAAATGGATGGGGACTAACACAACGGTGCAAGCAGGTTTGATTCCGTCCTTCTCAGTTTTACTACTGAGCACTTGGTCACGTTCCTTCTCACTCTGGTTTTCTGCCATAGGGTCCTCCTGGGAAGGATGGATTGCCTGGTCACCCCGGACAGAGAGGAGAAACCGTAAGTAGCCAAAAACCTTGGGCAGATCATTAGTCGTGAGTCTTGTCTTGCCGGTTGGTTTTTCTAAACCTTTCTGTGCAGCTGGGGAGATGTGGCCACATGTTTGGTTTCCCCAGAGGTCTGTGTCTCTGCAGCTGCATGGGATGGTCTATGGGAAGCAACCCTCTTCTGAGCAGGACAGGTCGGGCTAATGATGGTTTATGTGATGGTTGCGCACCAGTTCCTCTCTCTCTGTCCCTTTAGTAGATTGTGGAGGTCAACATGTGCATCGTGCACAGAGAAAATAAGGGTGGAGAGATGCGGTGATGCTGGTGAGCGGCATTGGAGGCAGTTGGGTGGTGGGAGCTGCAGAAGCAGCTCCTGGCGAGGTGGGAGGACGTTGGTTGGGGCTGAGCCAGGCTCAGCACCAGCGCTTGGTGTGGCACATGATTTTGTGAGGCGGAGCAGCAACTGGGGGGTGATTTCTCAGCAACAAGCTCTATACCCCAAGGACTCGCCGAAGGTCTTGTGCCTTTGGCTCTCTGGAGCATCGGGGTAAACTCTCCACTTCTGTTCTCACTCCATCCTTTGGAGATGTGCAGGTTTTACGTCTATCTATTCCAGAGATAACTTTAGGGCTGAGATAGCAGAAATTTCTCATGCAAGAAGGGCTCCTTCCTTTGCAAGCTCGGCTTTCTGCACCCAGCTACCTTAGCTCAGAGGCAGTTTTATTTTTTCTGGAACCTGCAATGGGGAGAAATAGACGTTTTCCATTTCTTGATGCGCTGCGTGGCAAACGCCAAGAACTGTTGCACAGCAGAGGAGAGTTACAGCCCAGTTTTGGCAGCGCTTGCTTTGAGAGGAAGGCAATTCCTGGCCAAGATGAGGGGTGCAATGGTTTTCCTCTGGTTTTTCTGTCCGCACTGGTTCCTGCAACGCACTCACGTGTCAACCACTGCCTTAGCACCCAAGTAAGGACTTCTCTGCTGACGCTGCCTTTTAGCCAAAGCTGCGCACAAGGGTCTCACCAAGATTCGCTTAAGCCCCATCCAACAATAATCCCTTTGCAACCCCCGGAGCAGCTCCTGGCTCTTTGGGGACCTCGCTGTGTCGTCCCCCGACTGCTTTGTCCGCGTTCAAAGGTTTTGTTGCACAGATGTAATGATTGTTTCTCACCAAAGCAGAGCGATGAGGCATGTGGAAGGTATGACACCTTGGCTGTCGTGTGTCTCTGGTGGGCTGTTTTCTGCAAAAATGACCCTTCTGCCATGTGTTCTTCTGCATGCAATAATTAGTATCTTTCTCTTTGGCATTTTTTGGGGGTGTTTATTCTTTTTCTTTGGCTGGTTACAGTCCAGCTCGGTCACTGTTGTGGGTACGTCCCCTTCCCCAGCACCGCATGCTGCATGTTAGCAGATAGACTCTTTGTTCTGTGTTTATTTTACAGGAAAAAAGGAAAATAAAAAGAACAAACTTCCTCTACTCAGCTTTGCATTTTTCTGCCCTGCCTTTCCAAGCAAATGAGCATTAAAAAGGCTTTGCACATTATGCGTTTTTTCCCCTCAACTCATCGCACAACAATTTAATTAACTTGCCTGGCATTTGCTAAGCAAGGCGATGCAAATCCTGCCTAGTGCAGCACCAGATACTCATTTAGAGTCCGTAAGGCTGACTTTAAGGCAATGGTTGTGGTATTTTTAAACACACTATATTCAGGTCAGGATTAACTTAAAGACGAAGAGAAGAGTTTTCACCTGTCAGTCATTACTGTGACATTTAGTCTTCGTTTGCTGAGTTTTCTGTAATGTCCGGAACACCTACATTCAAATTAGAAGTAGTAGTAAAAACGTTAATTGCATCTGCTGTTATCAGCTTGGAATAAAGCATCAATCCCCAAGTCTGCATAGTAGCAGAAGTCCCTTTTTTGTCCCCTTCCCTTACACAGTGCCAAAAAAGCAAGGAGAGAAACATAAAAACAAATTAAATGTTATTTCCACGTGGGCAGCCTTACCAGTGCTCTGCACCTCCATGCAAGAAAACCTAGACTTGAAATCCGTGTGTCAAATACTTTCCTTTATTTTACTTTTCATTACGTAGCAAATAGGCACATTGCAAGTATGCTGAAATATTTGGCTGTATTAGATTTACAAAGATTGGATTTGAAAACCAATAACAGTTCTAAAAACTCTGTTCCAAAGGGTCAGGCAGGATATAAGGAACCCTTTTTCTTCAGGTTAATAAGAGAAGTCCTGCACAGAGCTGGCTGAAATATTTTTCTATTATAAGAGTATAAATCATTCACTCATTTCACAAAGATGTTCTGCCATCTCCCCATCAATGACAGGATATTTATTGTGATCCGCAGACAGCTATAGAATAGCATTTGAGTAGTTTTTTTAGCATGAGACATTACTGTTGGCTTGGGTTTTATCCCATCCTCTTTTGTGGCAAGGAGAAAATAGCCTGTGTGCCCTAAATGACATTTCTCAAGCTTGTCAGCATGCTATAGTAAGAACAATAATTAATGTGCTTTTTAAAGACCAGCTTAGGAGAGCTAAACAATTGCAGTGGTGATAGTTGGTAATTGTCACTCTTCAGATCGTCATTAGAAGGAGCTGTCATGGAGACTTCGCTACTCATCAGCGTTTGGAGAGAAACGCAGTTGTGGTTTCTTTCAGTAGGTGTTGAGGAAGGAAATAAAGCTGGTGGGTCCCGGGCTGCAGGTTGGTGCTGCCGGTGCCCAAAGTGGAGGGTGGTCACCCAGCCTCCGAGCTCCTGGGAGCTGAGCCTAAACCAGAGCTAAGCCTAAACCACTGCCAGAACAGGGAGCAGGAGAAGGGAAATGGTTATTAAGAATTATTCTGACTTTTTAATAGCCATTTTCCTCTGTAGGTGTTAGGAGAGTAGAAATTTTATATATATATATATATATATATGGCCAGTCCTTCAGCCAAACCATAGTTACTCCACCAAAAGAGCAGAGCTGAGCTTTGAGAATCTTTTTCTTCCTCTGTTTCATCGCTGTATAAATGTACAAACACACATTTTCCCACTTTCTCTTTGGTTTCTGGTTTCTTTTTCCTTTGGGTGTCCATCCGTTCCTGGTCAGTGGTTTCACCCGAGGAGGAGCAGTCGGGTGGCCGCCTGGGACCCTCACTGGAGCTCTCCTTGGCACAAGTGTCACCTCTTTCTCTTTTCCTTTCCTCCACCAGGGTTTCCAAGGCAAGACTGGCCCTCCAGGACCCCCTGGTGTTGTAGGTCCTCAGGTAAGAAATAAATGTTCGTGTTTGTTCCAGCCCTTGGCAGCTCATGTATGGCACAGCCGGTTCTCACAGCTCTGATGGTTAAGCTGGAGCTTAACCACCGGTTATACAGCTCAGAGCCTCCTCTTCCAGGGAAAGCAAAGCCATGTCAAAGCAAACTTGATGGCGTTGAAATTCCTGACCAGCCTGTGAAATACCCCAGCGGGTCCCAACCCATCTCATTGGGACATTGGGACCGTATTTAGGCAACGTGCCTGAAGGTCGCTGTAAATAAGGTGGCTCCTGTGAACGAGCAGAATTGCCTTGGTGTAAAATTGGTGTAGGTTGAGAGAGAGACCAGCTACACACAGTCTGACCTAAAGACCTTAAGCAACCAGAGAGTTAAAGGTGATCTCAAGGGGCTGTTCAGGGCAGTACGAACGTGATGCACGGGTGCTCTGATGTGCCATTATGATGAAATGTGTCCCTCTTTAATATAAAGTGCTGCCAGATTCTGTCAGAGTTGGGTCATTTTTCTTTTAGTCACAAAGAACCCTGTGCAATCTGGAAATAGTAACTGCACAAGCAGAATTTGTACCCCTGAAGTACAGGCGTGCAAGGCTTGTGCATCAGTTTTGTAGGTAGAGTCCTGGACTGAGTAGGACCGGCTTTGAGCTGAGTCTTCTATCCTGAACTGCAGGGGAAGTTGCTCTTTAATTGCAAAGTAATTAATTTGTCCTCTTTAATGATAGTGTAAAGTCCCTTATTTGAAAATTCCCTGATTAGGGGCAATTCCCTGACTGTGTCTTTCTTCTCAAGTGCAAATTAGGTTCTATGGCAATTTTATTTGTCTCCGCTGCTCGTAGTTAGCGTGATCTGTGGTTGCTGAGCGATGGCACTGTTATTGTTCTGCTCACACTAAGTGGCACCGTGCAGCGTGACATGAATTACAGTCACCGTCCCAGCGGACACCGACGTGCAGGGATGTTATAGTCTTGTGCATATGGCTCCTGTCCCCCAAAATGGGCCACTTGGAAACCTTCTGCACTGGGCTTTATGTTACTCTCATTGCCATTAGTGCCCGCGTGTGGCACAGAGGCAGTCAGTAATTGCTGTGTAGTATAAGCCTAATCCATTTTTTATGCCCTATATAAGGAAGAATCAGTATGATTGTAGAGTAATTAGGAAGTTTTCAATTACAAAGAAAACCTTAAGCGTAATAACTGTAGTAATAATATCTCACATATGTGAATGCTTTCACTCCAGAGGTTCCCAGTGTCTCTAGTCTGTCAAGTGCAATGTTGGCCACGTCCAAAACAAGGTGCCTTTAGATGCCACAGGAGACACCTCTGCATGGTTCCCTGGTGGCACCGCAGAGGACAGCTGAGGGAAAGGAGCATCTTCCATCCCATTGCAACCTAAAGGAACCTGAAGGAGGTTATCAGGGACATGGTTCAGTCACAGTGTTAGGTTAGCAGTTGGACTCAATGATGTTGAGTGACTCTTCCAACCAAGATAATGATTCTATGGATAAACTATTGGCCTGAATCTCTTCTGTATTTGTTTGCTCTGCCGATACCCACCATCTTCTCTTTGATCTCTCTTTCCTCAGGGTCCGACTGGTGAGACCGGGCCAATGGGTGAGCGGGGACATCCAGGCCCTCCGGGTCCCCCAGGTGAACAAGGTCTTCCTGGCCTCACTGGAAAAGAAGGGACTAAGGTAGGGATCAGCAACACCCTCGTTTTAAGCCTGGATGCCCGCCTCTCTCCCAGAGATGGAGGGGGATGATTTAGAAAAGAAAGTATGTTTTTTGCAGTGCCTCATCACGACTTGAGCCCAGCGGGAGGAGCTGGGTCTCTGCGGAGCCTGCAGATCCTCAGCTATTTCTCACTGTCGTTGCAGGGAGACCCTGGTCCTGCCGGCCTCCCAGGGAAGGACGGTCCCCCGGGCTTGCGAGGTTTCCCCGGAGAGAGAGGTCTCCCTGGCCCCATTGTGAGTACAGGCTGCCCGGTCCTTCCAGTGGGAAGGATGCCCGGGTGATGCAGCACCCAGCTCTATAAAATGACTTTATTTCCCTCCTTGCAGGGTGCTACAGGACTGAAAGGCAACGAAGGTCCCCCAGGCCCCCCCGGTCCAGCCGTGAGTATCCTTGCCCTTACACGCACCACCTAACGTGTTTACAAGCTTGGCAAAGCCAAAACAGAGGGTTAGTCACAGCTCGGTGCTTTATCCGTTATTTCCTTTGCGCTAACTAACGATTTGCTGGGCTTTGCTTTATTTTACAAGACACGCATGTAATAGCTCAGGCGTTTTGTGGTGTCAGCTGTGAACATACGTGAGGGAACCGGAATGATTCAGGACATGGAGAATTTGGCTTCTCAGTCACCTGGTTTCCCTCTGAAAGTTGTCCCCGCTTGAGATTTGTGCTCAGTGCAACCCTCCTGGAAGAAAACATTAATCACCCAACCCTCCCTGCTGCATTGGCCTTGAAGTGGCTCATGCTCTTGTTCCAAGCAGATAATGTGCCCCCAGGAACTGAGCTCCCTGCACCATCCAGAGGAGAACACAGCCCTTCCAGGGATTTTAATTAAAAAAAAGATCTGCAGGACCCCTTAGATTGATGGTACCAAGTCATCCCATGGCAGTCACCCCATCAGATGATGCATTTCCAACATCCTACTGCTGGATTTCTTTCTGGCTGTATACAGATGAAGCATGATGAAGTTAATGATTCCTTCCTTCTCCTCCGAACAGGGCTCCCCTGGTGAGCGCGGTCCTGCGGGATCAGCCGGCCCCATCGGCTTGCCAGGGCGACCTGGCCCCCAGGGACCTCCAGGACCCGCAGGTGAAAAGGGAGCCCCAGTAAGTACCAGTATGAAGATTAACAGCTGTGGGTTAAATAGAAATGTGCATAGTAGGAAGCCGAGCACAGAGACAGTCCCTGGAGTAGGTGTATGAAAGATCTGGGGAAAAAAAAATTGAATTAGAAAGGAATTTTCTCATCTTGGGTGCATCAAACCACTGAACGCCAGCTGCTCAACTGCCCCGTTTGTGACATCCATGCTATCAAAAATGGATGTGATCCCAGGGACCAAAATGTCTTCAGGCAACGAGAAGGGATGAGGAATGAACAGGTGAAATGACAGCTTGTGTGACCTCCTAGTGACAAAGAGCCGAAGGACAGGCCTCTGGGCAGAGCACAGAGCCAACCCCATCCCCGCTTCCAAGGATGTACCGGCAGCAGCAACTTCCCCTGAGCCCAAAGAAATGCTCACCCTCGCTCTGCCCCACCGAGGGGCAGCACACGAAGGTGCTGGGGAGGTTTTGGCTCCGTTTCCCGGGATGCTGCCGCAGCAGCCGTGATCCCAGGGGGATGCAGGTGCTGTGGAAGTCGCTGCTCCCCCCAGGAGTGTGGCTGAGTCCTGCCATATGGTCCCTGTCCAGAGCCGTCACCAGCCAGCTCGCGCGTCTTTCGCTCCCCAGGCGGCCGCGTGAAACGTCACGTGCGGGCAGGGGCGAGTGGGCTGGGATGGCTATTTCTGTCCCTGAGGAGCACAGTGCTGTGACAGTCCCCAGGAAAGGACTCTGTGCCTCTAATTCACGCCCAAATGGTTTCACAGGGACTTACTGCAAACTTAAACTCAGCTTCAGACCCAGCAAACTGAGCAAATGCTGGTATTGGTGATTTCAGACTAGATGACAACAATCAATCACTATAAGTGTTCTCATCAAAAGTGTTTATCAGCCACCGCATTCTGCATTTGCTGGCTTATTAGAAACTCCAGCAGCTAGTCCAGAGGCAAGAATTTCCTGGTGAATCAGCTTTATGAACATCTGTCCTACCAAGTACCTATATGATGTATCAGTGGCTAGATGAATAGGCAATTCATGTGGCATCTAATTATTCAGAAGAGAGCACCCAGGATTCCGACGCAATTAAATTATGTACGAGGAAACTGAAAAATATTCACTGTTCAATTCCTATAAACAAATTCAATTGAAGTTTCTAGGTCTGAGGGATGGAAGTGGATGTTTAAGTAGGAGGCTGGCAGAGATTGCTTTATTCACTTCAAGTGTTTTTCTTTGTCCAAAAGCTCAGGAGGGAGCTCAGGGCCCCCTGAGGAACCCCCATTAGTTGGGGAGAGAGTAGACAGTGAGCACTGGGGCAGCCAGGACCAGCATCAGTAAAAAATTGCCTTGTGGGAATAAAAATTAGCTGAGGTCTTGTTTGTCATCTAGAGATGGCAGAGGGTTCAGATTAAATCAGATTACATTGCTATAGCAGTGAAATTGCAGCTGTGATCTGAGTATTCGCCATTTAGATTTGTTTGTTCTTCCTTTATCTCTCAAGATAGAAATTTTGTCTTGTTTCAGACAGCGAGCACAGACAGCCGGATGAATTATCAGCTGGAAACCGGTATTGCTGTACATGCCCATATAGTCAGGGGTCATTAGCAGATGAATAAAATGTTAATGGGATGTAATGGATCAGTTGGAGGGTGGAGGAGAGCTCTGTGTGACCTGCTTGTTCTGCTTCCAGGGTGAGAAGGGTCCCCAAGGACCGGCTGGCCGGGATGGCATCCAGGGCCCGGTGGGACTTCCAGGTCCAGCAGGTCCCGTTGGCCCCCCCGGAGAGGATGGAGACAAGGTGGGAGCAGCTCCCTGCTGCATGGGGGCACTGGGGAGGAGCCAGGCAACATGTCCCATTGCCACCATGCTGCTTCCACCGTGCTGGGTTGGATGTGGTCTTAATACAGGGATATCTTTTGACTCTGGCAATCCCGTGAGATCAGCAGCAAGCAAACTGGGCTGTGTATGCTCTGCCAGCCAAACCGCTTGCTCAAGTCCAGTTAGCATCCCCCAAATGTCCCCCAAAGCCTGTAGTGGGTGCCTGGCTGTTCCAAATTAATTACCTTTCCCCACTCTCTCATTAAGCCCCTCTGGACTGGAGCATTCTTAAAAAAACATTAGCTGGGACGAACCACTCATCGCTGCTAATAAGATGTGCAAAATGATGCTTCTCGCATCACATGGCAGCTGAGGAAAGTTTTAGGTTTAAAAGGGTTTGGTTACACTTGCGATAGCCAATTCTCTGGCCTTTTCCAGAAGATACTGGGTTGTTTCTGTAGGAATTGGCATCTTTGGGATGAGGGTGCAGACACACAGGACTATTGCTTCAGTGTTGATATGGATGTGGTTACCGAGCGAACTGATTGTGCCTCTTTGTACCCGGCAGGGCGAGATCGGGGAGCCCGGCCAGAAGGGCAGCAAGGGCGACAAAGGGGAGCAGGTGAGTGGGTTGGACATGGTCAGAGCTGCTTCCCTGGAGGAGCGCGGCCGTGTTGTGTGACTCGCTGGAAACAGAGAACAGTATCAGTTTAATTTCTTTCTATCATTCCTTTGTCTTCTCCTTTGCTTCACCAATACCCACAAGATGTAAAAAAGAGCAAGTACCTGAAGTGTGTTTCTCCTCCAGCTCCCAGGAACACACTTGAGATGTCTCTGTGTCGCTCATGTACTGTGTAAACATCTGTAAAGTATTAGCAGCCCTTGCTGTTAAAGTTGGGTGTCTGGCTGGGTGTTCTTCTAGTTGTTTCTAGCACACAGAAGCAGCATTTATGTGCTGCTCAGGACATGAGGAAGGTAAATCACACATCAGTATCTGGATAGATATGACATGATATGGCTTTGCTGGAATGAAAACACATTTAGATGTTTCTGCTGTGCCCTTGGCACTAGGGCTGAGGGACACTGGTGTGTCCAAGGACACTTGACCCTCTTCTCCATCTCTATTTGGGGAATTAATGTACGTTTAATGGGGGCTGTGTTGAAGGGCATCACTTGTTGTAGATGTGTTTTCTTACTCTCTGCTCCTAACAGTCATGTTGCACTTCTGTTTTGTGACAGGGTCCACCAGGTCCTACCGGCCCACAGGGTCCGATCGGTCAGCCTGGCCCAGCGGTGAGTGTTGTCCCCTGGTAGCAGAAATCCCATTTCTTACCATAAAACCTCCCGGGAAGCACTGCAAGGGTTGGCAGCTTCTGCCTGGCGCTGGTGATGCCCAGTGCGTGTTCAGGCCATTGCTGCTGGCTGCAGCAGGAGGTGGTGGGGATGGAGCTTTGTGTCTGTCCCGGGTCTTCGCTAAGCTGCGTTAAACTCTTTCCTCGTAGGGTGCGGATGGAGAGCCAGGTCCCAGAGGACAGCAAGGCCTCTTTGGTCAGAAGGGTGATGAAGGACCCCGAGGTTTTCCTGGTCCTCCTGGCCCTGTGGGCTTGCAGGTAATTTGCAGTATTGAGGGAGGGTAATGAGGGCTGGGGTTCCACCTGAAATGTTCACAACTAAAACTCAACCCCCTCCACCTCCACAGGGCTTGCCTGGACCACCGGGGGAGAAGGGCGAAACGGGTGATGTTGGGCAAATGGTGAGATGCTCTCATACTACTTTTTTCATCACTGACATAGACATTACTTCAAGAAATGTCTCTTAAACTTGTCTCCTCTTTCTCTCAGGGCCCACCAGGCCCACCTGGACCCAGAGGTCCATCCGGACCACCAGGAGCAGATGGTCCACAGGGTCCTCCAGGTGGAATAGGAAATCCTGGAGCAGTAGGAGAGAAGGTAAAGCATCCAGACAAATGTGATTGAAGCCTGCAGAAGTTTACTGCAACGCTCATGCAGGGGCTTTGCTATATCAGCAACCTGCAGAAATGTAGTGTTCATCCTCTTTTCCCCTCTGCAGGGTGAGCCTGGTGAATCTGGTGAGCCTGGTCTTCCCGGCGAGGTTGGCCTCCCGGTGAGTATGAGGGCGGCTTTGCTCTGATGGAGAAGAGCTCTTCTACAGTGGTGTCCCCTGAGGAGCTGGTTGAAGGGGTCTCAGAGAGGAATGGGTGTGAATGGGGCTGCAGAGACTCAACCATGTCCTTGGTTTGGGTATCGGGTGACACATCACCATGTTACTGGGTATTTATAGTGAACCGTTTAGTCACCAGATATGGGCTACCCACGACTGAACAACATGAACACCATTTAATCTTTGTGGGAAGGGACTGCTAAATCACATCCTCGTGTTTTGAGATACAAATAGAGCTTCTTTCTCCGAACTGATGAAAGGATAATTAGAGATGGGTAACTTGTGTTCCTGGATAATAGAGACACCCTTTTTCCTTTACAGGGTCCGAAAGGTGAAAGAGGTGAAAAGGGTGAAGCGGGTCCCTCTGGTGCTGCTGGCCCACCAGGACCCAAAGGTCCACCAGGTGATGATGGTCCCAAAGGCAGCCCTGTAAGTACCCCCTCCTCCCCAAGTCCTGCTTCCTTGTCCTGCCCAGCAGAGATTTTTTCAATGTAAAAATGTTCTCCAGAGATCTTTGTGGAAATTTGAAATAGTTTACCAGTCACCTTCTTTAGTGTGCTAAGGAGGAGAGACCCAGCTACACCAGACCTTCCACCTTGAATTATCAGTCCTTTTTGCAGACCATCAGAAAACTCACCCCTATGGAGAAGACTTGCAGTGGGCTTTACTTTGTGCTTGAGCTTAATGCATTGCCAAGGTCCTCTGCACCAGAACAAAGCTTCCAAAATACCATAGGGGAGATTTATGTGAATTTGGGAGTTGTACCTCTAGGGTCAGATCCCTGCTGATGCTAATTGCTGTAGCTCTCTTGAAGCTAGTAGAGCTATACTGATTTATAACAGATGACAATGGTATTTATCTTGCTGGTTTCTTTGATGCTTGCTGGCTGAAGAAATTTCTTATGCGATAAGCAAAGATGGCATGAAACAGCAGAGGAGGCAGGGGAGTTACTCATCTCTCTTAACAGATGGGTTTTTGGGATATCACATTATTGGTTGAAGCCTGTTGTCTGAACACTGGTCTCGGAATCATTTGAAGTGCACAATGGACATTGTACGGAGAAGAATAGCGAAGGGCTTTAGTTATTAAATGCTTTGAGATGATCTTCATGTGAAAATTGTTACACATCATGTAGTAAGCAAAAGCAAAATCTTGTAATCTGCACATTCCCAGAACTGCAAGGATTTCACTGTCTCTTGTCCGATGTATTTATGAAAAACTAGATGAAATTGCCAGCGTTAACACTGGAGCTTTGCAGTCTGGGTGCAGAGCTGAACTGGTGGCTGTGACAGGAGGAAATTACTGACGATGCAGAGATGGGATGTGGTCTGAGATTGTGTCTGATGGTTGGGAATTGGGGTTTTTCTCTGTGAGATGACTCCTGGTGTTGTCATTGGGGTGGCAGGCACTAATGTGCTGCAGTTCTGCAGATGCACTATCTCTGACTTGGGAATATCCTTCTTTCTTTGCAGGGTCCAGTTGGTTTCCCTGGTGACCCTGGTCCTCCCGGAGAACCTGGTCCAGCTGTAAGTGTTTGTCTCACGGAAGGGCAGTTATGTTCCTCCTCTTGGTTTGTGTGATACAACTGTTTGATGTTCACTCATCAGCAGCTCCTCTGACTTTTACTCTTCCTTTACTTGGGAAAGAGTGGGAAGTCCCACCATAAGGCTGTTTGTCTGACCATACCACCATCTTTGGGGCAGTATCTATACAAATGCTGTTATGTACAGTGTTTGACGGAGAACATTTGCAGTTGCCAATGTTCCCAACAGGAGGAGATGAGAAGGGATGGTGCCTGGTGACATGCAGACCAGCTGAACCACACCCGCTGATGCTCTGCTCAAGTCTATTTGTGCCCTAAATACACCTGCTTGTTCCTTTCTTCTTCCTTTCTTAGGGGCAAGATGGTCCCCCTGGTGACAAAGGTGATGATGGCGAACCCGGACAGACTGTAAGTAACTGGATGGATGAGATCTGTTCCCCATCAGTCCCCCTGGTTTTTGTGAGCAAGTCCAAGGACTTTTGCCACTTGAGAACATCCAGCATCTTATTCCCACCAGCTTCTGCTGCGCTGGTCCCCTGATGCCTGCCCATCCTGTCCCTGTCAGCCCGGTTGCCACCATCCATCCAGGCTGCTCAGCAATCCCTCCTGAAAGCGAAAATTAACTTATGGAAACCCAAAATCTAGTCTTTAATCTTAATTTGGCTGTGCCTTATGGTATTGCATGGTGGGAAGGGATAAAACAAGATACCACCTGCACCCCGAGGAGGTGTCGGGAGTTGTGCTTGGTCGCCCACACCTCAGCTTAGCACAAACTCTAGATCTCAACTCCAGTTTTACACGCTTGCTCCTCCTTCCCATGTCTGTGGTGTATTTATGGCTTTTTCTCCTCCCCTCTCCATTTAGGGTTCCCCAGGTCCCACGGGAGAGCCAGGGCCCTCCGGACCCCCGGGAAAAAGGGTAAGCTGGTTGTTTATGAGTATTTTTCCAAGAGTATTTGTATTTACTTTGTGAAACCAATGTTATTACTAGGTCTACAGTAAATGCAAGGCAGTGGCATGTAAAACAATAATAGCAATAAATTGATGCACCATCCACAGTCACTGGAAACTGATGGGAAGTCATCAACCGAATCCCATAGTTTCTTTTAGATTTTAACACCCTAAAGATAATACAAGTCTGAGGTGCTCCTGCTCTTCCTGCCGTCCTGGCAGAACTCAGGGATTCACTTAGCGAGAACCTGATTTAAAAAGCTTTTCAGAGATACTTGGCTCCTTTTTGCCTTCTTCCCTGGGGCTGTAGCATCATCTTGCTAATTCCAATGGACCATTTCAGATGAGCGTGATCTAATTGTGTTTTGCATCTCTTTTGTGCTTTCTCTAGGGCCCTCCTGGTCCAGCTGGTCCCGAAGGAAGGCAAGGAGAGAAAGGAGCCAAGGTAAGAGCTGAATGGGATTTCACTTCTACTACGTCCTTCGTGTGCCGAAGAAAAGCCCTCTGACAACGCTGGTGTTTGAAGACAGTGATTTAATTTTGCTGTGCATTACAACAAATTAGCCTGAATTTGGGGCCGCTGACCTCAACTCTCAGCTTATGTTTCATCTTTTAACAAACTCAGTGGAGATAATTAGGGCTTGGTAAGGTCATGGGAATGTTTTTCTTGTTTTGAAATGTCAAAGTGCCATATTTGGCAATTTAATGCGTTGTGAATAATGCGGCGTGCACAGCCCTGCGTCCTTTCCCAGGGCAAACATGGCACTACCGGACCACGATTGTTTTGGTAGGAGTGGTGGGGAAACAGAGTGGGATTTGAAATTATAGATCCAATTGTTGTGGCAACCGCAGGAGCGCTGATGGCGCTCGGTTGCCCTCTGCTCACCAAACCCAGGAAAGCTTTCTGCTCCAGAAACCTCACAGCCGAAGGGCTTTTCCTGCTGGAAATCAGCAGAAGTAGGGAAGGCCGAAAAGTTGAGGGAGTTTTGAGACTTGTCCTCCGTGCGTAAGGGGGTAGGAAGATCAACAAACAGAAAGTTTTACAAACTTGAAATGGGGTTGTATTCATTCTGTGACATCCTGACAGCAGCCACTGTGTATCGAGAAGATTGTTTCCAATTCCAGTTCAAATTCAATTCCAATTAAACCATTCTGCCTCTTGCATCCAGGGTGAAGCTGGGTTGGAAGGGCCTCCTGGGAAGACTGGCCCCATCGGTCCCCAAGGGGCTCCCGGGAAGCCTGGCCCTGATGGCCTCCGAGGAATTCCTGGTCCAGTGGTGAGTAAAACTGAGCAAAGGCTGAGAAAGCTGCTGGGCACGGTTGTTCCTGGTGCTTTACCATAATTCCTCTGCCTCGGGATGTGCCTTTCTCCCAGTGTAATGTTCTGTCCATGCTTAAGTGACTGAGAGTATATAAAGCATCTTTAGTGGAAATAATGTACGGTAAATACCATCTCCCAGCATGTTTTGAGTCTTGGTTCTGCTCACCCTCTCTTCATGGGTGAGAGTTTCCATGGCTTCCAAAGTCCCTTTTCCAGTGGAAATCTGAGCATGAAAGGAACATAAATGCCTTTGCCTTTACCATCTGTGAGAAGCCAGGGAGAACGTCCCTTGGCACAGGGACGAGATGAGGACGGGCGAATAATCAGAATAACACCTGCTGGGAGCTCTGGTGTTGTGAATGATTGTTTTGAGGGAATTGTGCTGTTTTACAGGGTGAACAAGGTCTCCCAGGATCCCCTGGCCCAGATGGTCCTCCAGGCCCAATGGTATGTCCAGACCGTCAAATTCTGTGAGGTTTTGAAATGGGCAACTCTATATTACGTGAATTAATTATTTCTTTTGTTTTTCCCCCCTTCTCCCAAAGGGCCCACCGGGTTTGCCTGGTCTTAAAGGAGACTCTGGTCCTAAAGGGGAGAAGGTGAGAACATCACATGCAATCTCACTGCATGACCTGATGTCTATGGCTGGGTGCGGGGAAAAAAGATGTCATTGTAGAGGGGTCAAAAGATGTCATTGTAGAGAGGTCCTGCAGCTGCTGGGATGATGCTGACGAGTGCCACCAGCCCCCTGTGCACTCTCTCATACCCTGGAAGCATCAGACAGATGTTTAAAGGAGAGATGGAGAGTTGTGAGCGTGCCCCAAGGGATGGTTGTGCTGTGGGTGAGCGTGTGTGCTTGCACATCTGGATCCAAGGCTGGTTCCCCATCCCTGTATCACCAGCACTGATGTTGATGATGAGGTGACACGAAGGAGCTGAATCTCTGCCTTCCTCTCCACCAGCCCAGGGCAGCTCTGAACACAGACACGTTAGCAGAGGGCACAGGGAGGTGCAGACGCCTGCCTGGCTTCAGCAAACCACTCTCAGTCTTGTAGAAATGTATGTAATAAATGTTAACGCACAAAATGAGCAGGCGTTCCAGTGCAGCACATCATTTTCTATATTTATAGTGTTTTCTGTCGCAAAAAGCTGGTGCTTTGCTCTGCTCCGCTACTGCCAGGTGTCAAGGGCAACTACAAACTCCCACCACCTTGCTTAGATATTTGGGGTTGTATCTAGAAATGTCTTTGGTGTTCGGTTGCCTCTGGTAAGAGATGGTAAATAACATCTGCTGTTTTCCCCTAGGGTCATCCAGGTTTAATCGGTCTTATCGGGCCACCAGGAGAGCAGGGAGAAAAGGGTGACAGAGGCCTCCCCGGCCCCCAGGGCTCAGCAGGACCCAAAGGAGAGCAGGTAAATATTCCATAAGGCCTTAATTAAATGTGCTTTTGAGCTGTGGTGTTTGCTGACTTCCAGCAGGTACAGCAGAAATGGTCAACCTCAGCAGGAGAATCTTCCTAATCTTCCTAATGTAGTTTATTCTACAGGTGAAGTGTAGACATGCTCCAAAATGATCCATTTTTAGTGGAAAGCAGATTCTCAGAGATCATATGAATACAGTTGAATAGATTTTAGGAATGCTAACATTAAATATGCATCTAGAGGACTGATTTTTAAAATCATGTGCCTAAACGAGATACGAGATTCTCCAATCACGCTCTTGTCTGGATCATACACATGCTTACAACCAGGTAAAGCTCCAGATTTGAACAGAGTCCTCCAAAACCAGGTGGTCAGATGTCAGTTGTGCAGTTATAGCCCAGCATTGCTCCATGCAAATCAATGTTATTCTGCTTCATTTTTCAGGGTATCACAGGTCCTTCTGGACCCATTGGACCTCCAGGACCACCAGGATTACCGGTATGTGACAAGTAATTACCTTTTAATTCCTCGGGAGCTACACAGCCCTTCTGGGGCCACCTCAGTGCTCCCAGACATGCAGTTCTGAGGATGCTGATGGGAGCGAGGGTTTCCCAGTTGAACCTGTTAAAATCACTGGGATGAGCTGAGACATGGGCACAGGGGACAGGGCATGAGGCACAGAAATGAGCCCACCCTGTTTCTCTCTCCTTTTCTTTTGGAAAGCCTGAAGCTTTGGGTGGGCAGCATCTCTTGTTGCTGGGTGTCCTTAAGCCAGGATCAGCCCCAGGCTATGGGAATCACACAGCAGCTTTTCCAGCCCCCCATCCAGGCGGGAGTGTGGAGTTTTGACACAGATCGGTCTGACACAAACGCTTTTTGTGTCTTGGCAAATAAAAGCAGCACTGAACTCAAGTGGATGTGAAAAGTGGAAACAGAAAGGCAGTGAATTAAAAAGGAAAAACACCACCACCTTGTATAACACTGCTGTTCCTCTCTGTACGGAGAGACCGATTTCTCTGCTAGGAAATGTACTGACTCCTTGCTGTATTTTTCTTTATACAGGGTCCACCTGGTCCCAAAGGTGCTAAAGGATCATCAGTGAGTATAGACATTGTTAAACAGAGAGGCTGAGGAGCTCTTATTAAGTGTGTAACCTGCTGCGACTTCTCCTCGTCAGTGGCATTAAGGCAATTAGCTAAAGATGACTGTACAAAATGTGGCCTTTTCAGGCTGGCTAAGCCGAGAAATTATAATTGAGGAAGGTTTCTGTTGCACTCACTGTACTTCATTGAACATCAGTGCAGCAAAGATCATAAGGAGGAATCCAGCGCACAGTCCTTGGGAGAAAACCTGCTGCTGTAAAGTGGTGGGAATGAAAAATAACCCGCGAAGCAGGAGGTGGCGAGCTGAAAAGTGAAGAATTCAGTGAGAAATGCGATGCTGAAGCAAGCTTCATTTACAGCTCGCTATGCAGGCAGCTAAAAATTCTCTTGGGCAACTTCCCGAAGTCTTTTTCCCATGCAGAATTCAATGTTTTATTATACTTAAGTTTTAGTTGATTTATAAAACCGTTGAATTGAGTTGGAGAGTTAACGTTTTCATGCATTGGAAGGGTCTTCTTTTTCCATAGGAAGCATAAGTAAAATTGGACTGTTTAACCCCAAGCATTTGATGTTTTTCTCTTACCTAGGCATCTAAAATAACCAAAATAAGCATTTTCTTGGGGAGGGGGTGTGAGGAGACTCCTCTTCTGTGCCTGAAGGGACACAAAGATTTTGCGACAAGACACTATTAAAATAAATAAAGGTTGGGATGTGATATAATTGACAAGTGTTTTTTCCTGAGTGACTCATATGTTTTTCCTTTGTTTTTCCACCCAGGGTCCAACAGGTCCAAAGGGTGAATCGGGTCTTCCTGGGCCCCCGGGACCTCCTGTAAGTAGAACCCATTACCTGAATGGTAATGTGAATGTGAAATGAGGTTCAGATTTAATGGGTGCTGTAATGTGAGGAAGGAGGAGGTTTCTGGAGGAAGATTCAGCATATTGGGAGTCTTGGCAGTTGATTGGAATTTCTTAGAGATGCTGGGGAAGAAAGCAGGGTGTGAAGGGAGAAATCATTAATGGGAGGATGACAAGAGAAGATGGAGCCAGTGTTCAAGCCTGGTGGTTCTCATCATTTCCATCATGGGTGTTTTACGTGTCTGTGATGCTGCTGTTCCTCAGCGAATCTCCTCTGTCTCTTCCCAACCACCAACACAATCAGAAGTCGTATCTTCTTTCCCCACAACTCAGGGTCCTCCTGGAGAGGTCATCCAGCCACTGCCCATCCAGGCTTCCAAAAGGACCAGGAGAAACATCGACGCCAGCCAGCTGGTGGACGACGGAAATGCCGACAACTACATGGACTACGCAGACGGCATGGAGGAAATTTTCGGGTCGCTGAATTCCTTGAAACTGGAAATTGAGCAAATGAAGCATCCGTTGGGCACTCAACACAACCCAGCGCGTACCTGCAAGGATCTGCAGCTGTGTCATCCTGATTTCCCAGATGGTGTGTGCTGGGACGGGGGGTGTGGGGAAAACACCGGGGGTTTCCCAGCTCCACACGGTGAATACCAGTGAGTGTAGGGAGAGAAGGAATTTGGGGAGTCCATGGTGCCCCATGAGATGACAGAGAAGGAAAATGTGGAGAAGAGTTGGACTAGATGATTGTCGTATGTCCCTTCCAACTGAAATATTCCGTTCTATTTTTAAAATGGGGATATATGATGAAACATAGCTGCTCTTGTAAGATGCCACATTATATGTGGAATCAGAACATAACCGATTTTCAGAAAAAATACATATAAATAATAACTTATGGCAGAGAGGTGAAACATCCCTGGTAAAGCGGCTGCTGAAGCGCCCATCGTTCTTCCCTCACAGTGCTGATTCTTCCTTCCCTTCTCTTCCCTGTTGTGCATCCAGGTGAATACTGGGTTGATCCAAACCAAGGGTGCTCCAGGGACTCTTTCAAAGTTTACTGTAACTTCACAGCTGGCGGAGAGACTTGCATCTTCCCTGATAAGAAATCTGAAGGAGTAAGTCCACATAACTTTTCTTTCCCCCCCCCACTCTATATCACAGCGATAAGAGATTGTTTCCTAATATGAATATTCATAGACAGTCATTTTCAGGAGAATTGAACAATAGCAAGTAAGGATTAAAGATCCGGAACATTTCTTTGTTACGCAACGTTGCCTTCTGAAATAATAAGGAATATGTTTACAAAGAGAATTTCTTTGAGTAAGTCAGATTAAAAGTGATATGAGACGTCTTTGATTTCCCAGGCATAATAAATGCTAAAACCTTAATTTTTTTTTTATTTTTAACTTTGCTTTATGAAGGCAGAAGTGTGTGCCAGTGCAGGAACTGCAGCTCCCCATGAGCTTCATTTAACTCATTCCTTGTAAGCCGCGGTAGAATTTAATCCGTATCCCCTTTCCGTCCATCCTCAACCCGGCAGAAACACACTGACTCGCTTTGTGTGCAGGAGAGGACAATTCCCAGACACCTGCACACAGCTTGGCTGTTGCTTTTGGGGAGATTTCCAGCAGACGTGAGGGAGTTTGTGAGAGGGAAAAGGAGCAGACGGCAGCCACGCTCCGTCCTGGTGCCCGACTCCAGGTGATTCTGCTCCGACAGCTCATTCCTTGTCAAGATCACCCCCTGTGTTGCTCCAGGTGGTTGGAGCTCCATCATGTGTGATGGGCCAGCACCGACTGCAGAGGATGTGTTGCCTGTGCTACAGCTTATTGCTGCGCAAACACAAGAGACTTTTCCTTCATCCCACTCTTTTCCCAGCCCCATAGCACCTGGATGTGACGCTAGAGTGACAGCAGCCTTCATCATCAGCGTCGCTTTTCCACCTCACGGAGATCAATGAATCTTTTACCATTGATATTTCCCTTTCATTTTCCCCTTTTCTGTCCCCGGCTGATAAACTGCGCTGCTGGTTTTGCATCCCAAGTATCTACGAGGCAGAGATCATTAACCTTAACGAAGGAGGCCGGTGCCAAAGCAGCGCTGGGCATGCAGGACAGCACCACATCATCCCATTCTGCTCAAGAGGCTGCTGGTGCCTTGGGGCGCTGCCAACTGGTCTTGTTACAGCTGTATAAAGATTAAGAAACCATTTTAAAGTTGGACAGTTTCATGTAGACCCGGCTTGTGGAACTGAATGTAACTTTGTTTTATTTCTTTTTTCTTCTTTCTCTCTTTCCCCCTTGCCGTCCACAAACTAGGCTAGAATTACTTCTTGGCCAAAGGAAAACCCAGGCTCCTGGTTCAGTGAATTCAAGCGCGGTAAACTGGTAAGATGCATCTTGGTGCTTTCTGTTGTCTTTAACCCGTGTCGTATTTTACAGAGTAAAATGGCTCGTTGGCCCAAAGAAAAGCCTTCCACATGGTATAGTCAGTACAAGCGGGGGTCGTTGGTAAGTGGCTAACCTTGGCCCTCGGGCCTGAATCAGAGCGCGTCATCTGCTTTGGTATGGCCAGACCTGCTGCACTCTGCATGCTGGACTAATAACCATCACCAGTCACAGGAAAAATATTTAAGGTGGAATACCAAGGAAAAAAGAAAGAAAGAAAGAAACAAAATCCAGTGCGGATGTTCTTTTCCATTCCACTTCACTGGAAACATAGGAACAGGCATCCCACGTGAGGGTGCTGCATCCCACAGAAGAGCTCTTGCTGTCTCCTAATCAGTTCCCATTGTGACAAGGACAAACTGAGTGTCCTTGTGCTGCTGTCCCCCAGCAGTTTAGCCTTATCCCGGGATCCCGATGTGATGTTCCAGCCCACAGCTGGGCATGGTGCTGGTACCCAGGTTAAGGGGGTGAATTGGCACATCTGGGGCAGGTTTTCCCCAAAGGATGGATTTAATCTCCCACACTGGAGATGAGCCACATAGAGGGCTCCCATGCCACCTGCAGAGCTTGGGAGATGTCAAGGCATTGGTTTAAAGGAAGATTTCAAGCCATGTGTGTTTGTCAAGCCCGGTGGCCTGGAATTTGACTTAGTCACAATTAAGGATTTTTTTTTCAAGAGACAGAAACTGTCATAAGGTCAAACAATGTTTGATGTCAGCAAGCAAGAAAGACAGCAACACATAAACCAGAGAAAGAGCTCTAGTATTTTGTTGCGTAACAGGTTATTCATGTTGTGGATGGATCATTCCCACAGAGCCTGAGCTTTGGTCGGGAATGTCAGAGCATCCTTGTCGGAGCAGCAACTGATTAGTGTAAGCCAGGTCTCCTTAAGCAACAGAAATCTCCCCCGTGTGTATCCATTCTTGTAGGATTAGCGGGATGCAGATAACGAGCTCAGACAAATCAGGAGAATTAGGGAAGAAGGAAATACTCGGTGGATAAAACCAAGCTGGCCCTGTGAACTGGAGATGCTCCAATGTACAGCTCTGAGCTGTCTCATGCAGTCCCGCTCTCCCCAGGGCAGAGGTTTCGTGCAGTGCCCCAAACTTCCACCTTAAAAGGCAAACAACAACAACAAAAAGCCACCGTGTTGTTTTCTTAAGCCACATTTCATTGCCACTAAACACATTTTGCTCTGGTTCTGCCCACAAGGAGGGGTATGGCTTGCTGCAGCTTTTCTGCTTCATGGAATACGGCCGCAAAGCCAAAGCTGCAGCCTCGGAGCTCCTTGGAGGGCAACTGCTCATGGCTTAATTACAGAGCACTTCTTCAGTCCATATTACAAGTACCTCCATTTCTCTGCCTTTTTGTTTCCAGTCTGTTTATCAGCTACATTAGAGGCTGGATTGCCAACCTAGAGCTTAGGGTCTGTTTGTTTTTAAATAGGAATTTCAGTGCTATTTGGAACCCTCTGTTCCATCTTTCTGTGTTGCCGGTTTTTTTTGCTTTTTACCTGTCCTGCACTTTCTGTTCGGGGAAAAAAGCCACCAGCACGTAGAAGACCCACCTAAGCAAACTACAAAACTGTTAAACATGCAAACTGTAAAAGTAAAGTTTGAGGGTTTTTTGATTTTTCTTTATGAAAGTACCTCTCATTTTGCCCCAGCTGTGAGATTGCTAAACTGGGGAGACATTTTCTTGGATCCAGGATGGTTGCAATCTGTGTGCAACTGGGTGGGATGACTGAGTTTGGGTTCCCCTCTGGGTGCATTGTTGCTCCTGTTACTCCATGGAGAAGGTCCCTCCTATGCAGCCCCAGTGTGGTCTCTTGGGGGGGCTGAGCCCATGGGGATCCCCGAAACCGAGGGGAACATTTCCACCCGGTTACTCAGCACTGCCAAGAGCACAGGTTGCTGATGGGGGATTTCTGTGCAAATCTCAGCGTTTGCACGAGTTGTGCAGCCCTGAAGGTGCTTGCTTCTTCTTCTGGGGCTATTTAAAGCATGGAGAACAGAGTAAACATAAAATACAAAGAAACAATCTTGTTTGATGCTTCTGCACTGTCATTAATCAATGACACAGAGCACTTGGAGCTGATTTCTTATCATTTCTCATGATGCAGCCAAACCGCATTTCGAGGGATAAAAGGGTTGCAGATGTTTTCCTCTGGACTCTGCTTTCCTGCTGTGTGCGTGGCACACAATTCCCAGTAGTTCTAACAAGGCCTGTCACCCATCCCATCCTGTTATCCTTCACAGCCGTATGGCGTCTGCCGTGGTAATATGACGCTATCACAGAGAAAATAGGAAAGGATTGATTTTTGCAGGACTGTGCTCCCATGAGCAAGCCTTATGCACACAAGCAGTTCCTAGTGGCCCCAGTTGCAAAAAACTGGGGCAGGTCTTCATACTGAGACCCCGTAACCAGCAGCCAGGCTCCCAAACCAAGCACTAATTTGAAATAAGAACAAATAAAATAAGACAAGTGGGTCCTACGGATCAGTAGTGCCATGTGTCACCGGGTAGTTGGCATTTTGTGTCCCTTTCCTTCCACGTCCTGGTGGTTTTCTGGCAGCTCTCCTGCTGGCATGCGTGGCTTTCCCATGGTCAGTCATATTTAACTCTCAGGAGGACAGTGCAACAGTATCCTGACAACCGGTTGGTATATTTATGCATTTTTATTATCGTTTTACTCATGATTTTATTGTCTGGTTATGGATCTCTTCTACTGTTTGCAGCTTGCACCGGCGTTTCGTGGTACCTCGAAGAACACTGCGCTGGTTGTGTACCTTCTGTTTTTCTCCTGGTCATTTCTAAGGAAACCCACTGTCTGTAGAGGACAGTAACAGCAGCTCTGGGTAGCTTGGCCATGGCTGGAAATGCCACCTGAAATTCATTTATACATGGAAACTAGCTGTCCCCCCATTGGCACTAAGTGCAAAGATTGCTTAAAACTCAGTGTGTTGGTGCCCAAGAAAAAATGAATGGGAAATACCCCAGTGCGTGCAGAACAAATCAGAAAATCATGTCCAAAATGGTAGAAGAATGAATCCCCAAACCCTTACAGAAATCTGCGTTCTCTCCTTTTCAAAAGCTGGAGTAGTATGCTCTCTGTTGCCTTAAACTTGAGATATATACCCCTGAATTTGCTTAGCACTGCACATTTACGCAACCAGAGCTTGAAATCCCCCTCTTATTTCTCGTCCTACCCTGTGTTAGCCTTAGCTTTTCTAGCTCATGAGCAGCAAGAGAAATGAAGTGCCCTCAACAACTGTGGCCTGGCTACAGGGGGACCAGAGCATCCCTGTGGCAGGAGCAGCATCTGTGTCCCCAAGGGGTGGTGAGACTGTGCTGGGTGTCAAGAACGGGTGAGGCTGGTGGTCCTCAGAACCCCCCAAACACGTTGTGCTACCCCTCACTGCCCAGTGTTTCCCATTCTCCGCTTCTCACAGCTCTCCTACGTGGATTCGGACGGGAACCCCATCGGAGTGGTGCAGATGACTTTCCTCCGGCTCCTGAGCGCCTCAGCCCACCAGAACATCACGTACAACTGCTACCAGTCCGTCGCCTGGCACGACGCCACCACCGACAGCTACGACAAGGCCATCCGCTTCCTGGGCTCCAACGACGAGGAGATGTCCTACGACAACAACCCCTACATCCGAGCCACCCTGGATGGCTGCGCGGTATGTGGGCAGAGCTGGGCTTGGCCCATCCCTGCAGAAA
This sequence comes from Patagioenas fasciata, assembly GCF_037038585.1. NCBI lineage: Eukaryota > Metazoa > Chordata > Aves > Columbiformes > Columbidae > Patagioenas > Patagioenas fasciata. The sequence continues at coordinate 9,142,183 of NC_092539.1, forward strand.
GGGACAGTGCTGGAGGTGTCTGTCACCTCCCCTGGTTGTCCAGCACTGTTTGTCTCAGAGCAAATCCCCTCCAAATTCCCTGTGCCTCGTAGTTGCCTTGAGGATTGTCCCCAGCATGGGAGGCATCGAGCTTGCTCTTCCCTTTACTGGGAATACATAATTCCACTTAAGGTCGGGGGAAGCAGCAGCAGCACCTCTAGAAACCAGATTAATTTCCTTTGTTTCTGGCTCTGCATAAAGAAAAGGACCTACCTAAAACCACCATCTGCTTTTAAATGCCCCGCATTGCGTTTGCTCCTACTCCATTTATTCACATGGGACAAGGCAAGCGATGATGCACAGTTGCATATGAATTTTGCAGGCTTTGATAATTTAAGTGCTTTCAGAAAATCTTGGAGGCAAAGCATTAGGAGTTTGGTATTGGCTCAGAGTCTTGGGCATCACTTCCAAACCAGCGTACCCCAATCCTTCCTCTCTGCTACAGATATTCCTGCAGGCTGTAAAAAGGAGGTAAAATGTGCCAAGGGAGTTGATTGCAGCCTTGCAGAAGGATGCTCTGCATCTCCTGTACCATCTCTGGCACCCTAGTAGGTCATCCTTCATGGACCACAGGCAGGATATTGAAGATTGAGCTCTACCACATGAAAAACGAGGTTGGGCTACCTGATTTTTGGGGTGACCACAGAGGTCCTGGTCAGACCTGCGTTCTGGCTGTGACGCTGCTGCGGCCAGCACTGGGTGGTCCCCAGGGCTGATGTTCGGGTTGTTATTACAATGTGGTTTTCCTGATCTTACAGCCCTTTCTCAGTAGCTGTGATAGCCTATTCTTCTGAGGGACACAAATCAGAGAGTAAGGCAGAGCCAAAAGCTGCTCCATAAATTCACTTGTTTGTGCAGCTTTGTATGCCCTCGGGTGCACTTCTGCTCCTCTAATAATTATTTATATTTTGGAAATAACCGTATGGCTACCAGGCACGATAAAAAGACAACATCACCTTGTGAATTCCATCAAACTTTAAATGTGATCTTTCTCGGTAGTGCTTGGATAATAGTCTAACTAATATATTCAAATTAAATCGCTCATATTTGCTCAACAACCCATGTGTATCCTTGGGGAGGCAAAACAACTACACCACAGCCACAACAATTTTACCAGGCTCCTGTTCCAGCTCTGAGATGTGTTGGCAGCAGTTTAATGTCTTTTAATCTTTGTGGCAGCAGCTTCTTCTGCTCCAAAGTCTGGGCTTAGAACTGGTATCTCCCAGGGGTTTGGTCACTGGTCACCATCACTCTTGGGATGACACTGTGGGGCAAATGTGTGTTTGGGTGCCTCTAATATAGCTCACAAGATACCCGGGAAATAGTGTCACTATATTCCCATCTGACTGGTGAATCGTTATCAAATAACTTGCTGTTGCTGGTTGGAGGCATCACCAGAACTCTCCTTTCTCCCTCTTGTCCCCATCAGGCGAAGAAGGGCTACCAGAAGACAATCCTGGAAATCAATACGCCCAAGGTAGAGCAAGTACCTATAGTCGACATCATGTTCAATGACTTCGGAGAAGCGTCACAGAAATTTGGATTCGAGGTGGGACCAGCTTGCTTCATGGGCTAAGAGCCACCTGAAAACTAGTCTCCAAATGAGCAACCTCGTAACCTCATTGCGCCATTTAATTAATTAAAACAAAACAAAAAAGAGGAGTTCCTTGTCACATGCACGTTCTGAAACTGGACAGCGATGGGTTATTTTTTTCCGTTTCCTTTCGTTCCTCGTTTTGCCCGAGTTCCTCTGTGCCACCGAACCGCCGACCGAGGGGACCGTTCCCGCCACAGACGCAGAATCGCATGACCGACCGCCGCACGCGTGGCCCCGCGCCCTGTCCCCAAGCCCCGTCCCCGCGTCACCGCCACCGCGCTGCTCCACGGCCGCCCAGCAGACCCCACCGCCAGCAAAGACAACCCCTTCTTCTTCTTGCCATGAAGCGATAGCGAGCGCTTGTCTCTACCTTAGCGTGTGTGTGTTTGTTTCTAAGGAAAAAATGGAAATAACTTGAAACTCCTGTGTTCAGCTTGATGTTCAAGTCCCGGCCCCAATCCAAACCCCGCTGAAGCCCGTCAGAGGAATTTCATTGATTTCCATGAGATTTGGATCAGCTATAACAAGTTGACATCGTGGCCACTTCCAGAATTTTTAATATCGCCGTTGAATCGTGTAATTCTGCATTTTAGGAAATTCAACCCCCTGAATTTGAGAGCTAAAAGTCACCCTGGGCATCTCTTTCCCATGTATTAAAGGTGCTTATATTTTTATATGTTTGTAAGTAAATATTTCTATTGTATATTATTTTAAATGTTGAAATGGTTTCTGGCTTCAAAACATGCATGTGACCCTGTCTGGATGAAAACCACCACCCTTCCCACCACCAGCCCAGCGTCCACCTGGGAACGACGACGGCGACTCGTGTCCCCAACCCTGGATTTGGGGCAAACCACCCCCTTGCAAGCCACAGTTGCCTTTTGGAATGATTCGCTTCACCATAAAGAAATTAAAGCCACTTTTAAATGAGATCGCAACAAAATCCTCACCTAAAAGCAGGATCCGCTTTGACTCTCTGCCTTTTTATGCACTTGCTTACCTTAATGTAAATGTTTTAAATTAATTTTCTTTTCTTCAGCATTCTTTTAAAATAATAATGATAAAACATCCCTTCCCAGCGGCAGATTGCAGTGGCAGGGGAAATCCATTTGTCCTCTATGAATACAAAGCGTAAAAACAAAAAGAAAGGAAAAAAATAAGGTGCTTTTTATTTTTACATGTCTCTGTGGTGCTATCTATTTGAATAACTTTAATACAACACTGGTGGTACCCTGCCATCGCCCATCTCCCGCCAGCCTTTGCTTTTTAGCCACTTTCAACACAAACCGAAGGCTTTTGCTACGGTCTTTGATTATAAATGCATGTTGCCTTCAGAATTTGTTATGTAGAAGACCCGCTCCTTGCCTTAATTGTATTGCGGTAGCTTAATACGGTCCACATAGAAAGCGTATTAAATGTGCTTACATCTTTTTTTTCTTTTTCCCAAAAATATTCCCGCATTCGATGCGGTGGTAACCATACCAGATTGTACTCAGTCGCTGAACGTTTGTGGTGCTAATTTATGTATTTGTTGGGATGTCCTGACGCGATGTCAGAGCCGCACCGGTTCCTGCCGAGCGCTCCCGGGAATCTGCAATGTTCCTGCTCTTCCCACGCCGGCTCTGCCAGGACGCCTTGGTTTTTCATTCTCGTTTCGTGCAGCGTTTTCAGCTCGCAACCTGCTGACACCATCACCTTTTTCCGTTCGGTTCGTTCGTTTTCTCCCTGGCCGTTTTCCTCGTTTCGATCTCTCGGCTGGAAAATAGATGTTGCGGGATGCGCTTTTTATTATTATTTAGCCTGGAGCGTTACAGTGATGCTTGAGCCAAGGGGGGGTCTTTCACCAGAAAGGAAAAGACATCACATTTACTGTGAAGAAAAGCCTATATATGGTGTCTTTTCCCCCCGCTCCTGCCCAAGCAGAAGGGAGGCAAAGCCGTGTGGTGCTTTTGGTCTGGGAGAGCCACATCCATCCATCCATCTCCCTTCTTCTGTTGTGTTCTCTCGTATATCTTTTTGTTCTACAAACTGCAGACTCCGGCAGCAAAGCAGTGAAAAGGAGTATTTAATAATATATAGGAGAGCTCAGCTTCTCCGTCACCTTGGCAAGAGCCTTGTCCAGGAGCAGTGGGAAGGTCAGAAAACGTTGCACATTCCTCTCTGCAGCAGATAAGCCATATATTGATGTCTGTACACACGTGTGCGTCTGTCCAGGTCATGTGATTCTGTTATAAATCTTCATCAAGGGAGCTTTTTTCTTTTATTTTTCCTTTTATTTCTTTGCTTTAAGAAAATAAAAAAATCCTCTGTCGAATTCCACAGTGTTGTAATTGTACTGAGCTCCAAACTGTTCCGATTTCCCCAGACCACTTAGCTACGGTATATTGCAATAAAATTACTACTTGTATTTGCAGACATTCTTTTTGTGTAATTTTATTTCCCTCCTCCCTTAATATATATTGACTTGAACAAATGTTGATAAGAAAAATAAAACCTATGGAAAAAAAAGATTTAGTACATAAGGCCCTTTTTAAAATATAGTGTCAAAAGACATATTGTACATTTCTTCGAAGTCCGATAAACATGTCATAAAATTTAAGTGTAATGCCCGTAAGAGCTATTTTTAAATATTTTAAACCTGTGTAATAAAGGAATAAATGTAATAGATTTTTTTTTTCAATAAATCAAGTTTACTGTTTCCACCTAAACCAACATGATGTGAATGTCTTCTTGAAGTTGATTGCAGCGCGATTTCCCCACGACCACTCCGTGGAGCCGGAAGGTTCATCAGAGCAGCGGTGAAAGCACTTAAAGGTAAGTAGATACTGTAAAATAATAAACCCATCAGAGAGAGAACTTTCAGGCCTGGAATCTTTTGTTTTTTCCGTCAGTGAGGATCTCAGATCAACCCAACAGTGCAGAAACCCAACCCAAGGATTGTGGTTACTGAGACTTGCATGAGAAGATCAGACACTCACCAGCTCTCCACCTTCTCCACCACAGCAACAGCGGCACCCCAGGAGTCTTTGCTTCAACTGCTCTTCCCACCCTGAGGTGAATTCAGGAAAAAACATCATTTCTCCAGCTTCTTGGTGAGCTCCTCAACCCCAAACTCATGTCTTGTCCCCAGGGCTCTGCTGCATGGATGCGCTGGGGGACGTGACATGGGGGACACGTTGCTCATCCTCTCCTTGCGTCCCACAGGTTTCACTCCAGGGACTTGCAAGAAGATGATGGCTCCTCTGGAAACCCTTGTAAGAAATGGCTTTATCCGAATGGATCCCTAAAAGGCAGAGGTACCACAGCTGGGGGAAGAAACTAGTTGGAAAAATAGTTGAATTACTTAGGCTTGGCTAGAAAAGCGTAACTTAGATCCTGATGATGCTTCAAGGTGACACCAACCTCGCTGGGGGAGAGTTAACTGAGCCCAGTGGTGTTTCCAACAGCCTTTAAAGCACCTGGGCAGGGGAAGGGGAAGCGGAAGCTGCAAGGTTACCAGTATCTGCTTTCTTCTGCCTATGATTTCTTTTTTTCTTTAATTTCCTAACAGGCAGAGGCCCAGCTAGGCTGGGATTTATGCACTTCTCTGTATTAAGAAAGAAGGTGAAGCCTGAAGAGTTTTTCCCATCCAGTTCCCTCAGCTGACCCCAGCACAAGGAGCTGTGTGTTTGCTCCCAGGCTGTTTCCGAAGGTAAAACCTGAATTGCTGTGTGACTTGCTTTCTGTTGGCAAAGTGGGAAATATTCCTTCAGGGTTTGTTTTTTAGCCCCGTTCTGGAGGAAAGGGCCCGGGTCCCTATGCCAGCTGTGTGTCTGTTGACTTGTTCCTCAGAGCCCCTTGGTTTGTGTCTGTCCTTAAAACAGCCCATGGTTTGGAAGAGAAGGCAGCTGATGGTGATGGACACGTTCCTGCTCCTCCTTGGGGCTGGTGGGGAAGGGGGCGGGGGGTCTGGGGTCCGCAGACCAGGGGGAGCAGCACACTGGGGTCACAGCTCTGCCATGTACCACTCCAGCCTCATCCACACCATGTGGGGACACACCATAATCACACCCCGTTTGCTCTCTGCAATACACAACAGCTTTGTTTGGGATGCACCCTGCTCTATTCTTATCTCTCACAGCGATGCTCCTCCTGGTTCCTTAAATACCTTGTTATCATGAGGTTGGTAAAATAAAAATTGCTATAAAAGAAGCATTGTCTATGGTTAAATTTAGAGACCAGATCCTGGGGTGCTTATTCCCTATGGTCTGGGTGATTTTGGGCAAACAATTTACAAGAAAAACTGTGAAGGGGTGTTTTAATAAAAGTATTGAGCTTCCTCAGTGTGACTAAAGCTCTCCTGGAATGAGAGAAACAGCAAGACAAAGTGGGAGGCTATAACGCGAAGGGGAGAGGAACGTGCCTTAGCATGAAGAGAAAATGTAAAGCATTTGGCAGTGTGAGGCTTTCACAGCATACGAGGCAACCTGGAGCTGTCTTTGTTCAGCTGCTTTTCGTCCAGCATCTTCTCCCCAGACTTTTATTAACATCTCAATCAAAAGGCTGGAACTGATGTGACCCACAGCTCTGGGTGGGAAAATGAAATAAAAACCTTTCCATGACTTTCTGGGAGAAAGAGCAAGTGAGCTGGAGATGCCTCTTGGCACTTCACCATTACCTGTAAATTAAGCTACAGAGTCTCCAGCAAAAGCTAATACAGAGCAAATGAAATGTATCCCCTCTCTCAGCACCTCGCACAGGCCCCGTGCCACTGCAAATTCGCTGCTCGGGCTTTCCGGGCACTCCACCAGACAATTTCCAGATTTTTTTCAAGTATTTATCTGAAAAGGGTGCTCTGAGCAGGACTGACGGCTGCTGCAGCAGTGAGTTGCATCAGGCTCATTCTTGTGTCACCTGGCACCGCAAGCCTGGTGTCCTAGAGCATCGCGTCCCATCCCTCTCCGGGATTGGGGTGAAGGTGACACCCGGGACCTCCACCCCCAGCCTGGCTGGAGCCCTTGCTGAGAGTTTCAGCTTGAAGCAATGACAGAATTATCCGTGCAGAATTATCTGTTGGTTCTTCTCTGTTTTCTTCCCATGTGTTTTTCTTACTTTCAGGCAAGAGCGACCTTTGAATCCAACCTGGGCTGATGTTCAACATCTGTCAGGCACTGTTTAACCAGCACTGCTCTCCTGCCATTACACAATGGCCCAAAATCGCCAAGCTTTAATGCTTTTCAAAGCATCTGGCTTAATCCAAGCTCTGATTTCAACCAGGAGGCACTACTTGGTATTCAAGAGTACAAATGTGCAGCTTTGTGACTTGAGCAATGAGAGGAAAATGCAAAGTTTGAATACCAGCCCTGGCATTTGGTGCTTACAGCTGAGTACCAGGATGCTCAATAGTCTGTGATGTTCCCCCTGGGTTGGTTCCCATCTCTCTCTAGAGCAGCAGGGTGCTGTGCTGTGGTTAGCAAGGGGATGGTCACTGCAAAATCACCAGTGCCAAGCTGCAATCCATCAGCATTGTCCTGCAATTGTCCTTTGGATTGTTACATCCTTGGAAATAATTCACTCATAACTCATCCCTCCCTTGGTGCTTCCAGTTGGGGGAATGGGTGTCCCCTCTCACATCAACTGGATCTTCCATCCCAGCATCTCTGAGCACATAATCAACCTCCTGGATTGGGGCTCTCACTGGATTTTCCCCATGTCACAGAATTGAAAGCTCATTTTGCTTTTGATCTCCAAAGCAAGGGGAGTCTTAATGTGCTGTCATTTTATTTATGGCACCTATTGCCGTTTCATTTATTCCTTGTAACTTCTCTGGCTGTAGATGGTTTTTTTCCATCCTGGGGCATCACGGCAGCAAAGTGATTTTCTCCAGGGGCACAAACTCAATAGCTCAGACAGGCCCTGTGTGTTTCTACCTTCATAGCAAACAAAACTTAGCAATTTATGCCTGTATTTAATGGGTTTTCTCAAATAGCCCAGAGCAAAAATAAACACCCCGAAGAAATCAAACACGTGAAAACCCTAAAGAAAAAGCTGTTTTTCTCCTTCAGAGAAAAGCCAACACGCTTGTTTTTTTTGAAGAGATGCATAACTAAGAGAGCTCTGAAGCGCTAAAATTACATCTTGTAAGGCTCAGGCTGTCACGCTCGGTGGCACCCCTGGAACTGCTGCTCGGCGCAGCTGAACGCAGAGAGCAAATGTGCCATCGTCGGGCCCTGCGTTGGGACTTCGTGTTCTCGTTCTGCCTAATTATTAATATGTTAATTTGACAACGAGATGTTCCTCTTTGCAGAGAATTTCTGCACCCTTCTTGGCTTTTTGTCAGCTGCTCCTTAGCTCGGCAAATGTTCTGGTTTTCTCTGTTTCCTTGGCTCAAGCGGGGTGGAACCACAGGCTGCACCCGGGGACCCTTCCCTGGGCAACAGAGTCCTTGGGTTGTGTGAGCATCGTCCTGGTGACGACTATCAGTGTGACCTTGGGGACATCCCTTAGGACAGCTAAGCCATGGTCCCAGCCCTGCAAAAGGCAGATTGCCTGGAGTCCCAGAGGGAAAAGATGCGTCGGCTGTGCCTTTTTGAGTGCAAAAACTTCGCCTGGGTGGGTGAGCAGGGGCCATGACCTGCTGGAGGGGTCCCTCTGCCATGGGTGGTCTCTTGTCCCCATAAACAAGCGTGGTGAAGAGTTTGGTCTCTTTGGGATTGCAGTGATAATTCGCATCCAAACATCTGCTGGGGGCTCCCAGAAATAAGCCTGGCTTAGCAAAGCGTCTCCCTTCAGCCCTATCTCCTCAATAACTGAAGCATCTTCACTGCAGGTTGGACCCCAGCCTGGAGCTGCTCCTCACTGCCACCAGCATCCTGTTGAATTTCAGGAAACCAAAAAGAAAATGGTCCCCCTTTAAGGTTTTCCTTTCAAGCAGAGACCCTGCAGAAACAGAAATCAAAACACTGCCGGACCTGAAACATTAATTGAGGTACACAACAGGAGAGAGGGGGAGAGGGAAGGAGGGGAGCGCCTATTCATGAATTATCCACTCTAGGAGGAAGCGTTTGTGTATTCAAAACACATGTATCATTTTGGTGGTGAATGAAAGAAATTGAATCAGACTACCCAGGAAGTTTGTACGCCACCATGGATTTAATTTTCAAACTTGCATTGGGCAAAGATTAACCTTGCTGAAGGGCGCTAGCGGAGCAGGCAGAACGTGTAAGAATTAATCCCTATAAGTTTTTTCAGGAGGAAACGCTAAGCAGTATTAAATATTTATTGTATATAAATACCTTCTTTTTCCTCCCACTTTCTTTCCTGCTTTGTGTTTCAGTTGCTTGTTCTCCAGAGCCTGTCTGCCTGGCATAGAAGCACGTCTGGTACGCGCTGTGGCCAGGACTGTGGGTGCCTTTGCTGCACAACACAGCTGTTAATGCATCTATTATTGCTAAAGAATTTAAATGGGTTTTGTAGGAACCACTGGCTTCGAGCACAGACGGATGCAGCGGGACCTGTCCCTTGTTCCCACATCCCCAGCTCCAGTGCTGTGATGCTCGGGGAGCTTTGTGATGTCGGAGGAGCAAAGAAAACACGCAATTTAGCCCATAGCCTCAGAGATCAGTGCTGAAATGCACCACCCCAAAATGCCTCTCTTGATGTTCCCTGTCCCCTGCCTGGGAAGGGAGCGTCACAGAAACCCCAGCATGTCACCCATGGCACCCACAAGCCTCCGCATCTCCAGCCCCTGGAGCATCAATCCTGTCCCCTCCATCTGCCATCGCTGCCAGTGGACATGGATCTGCCTGGAGAAGACAAGTGGGACTCAAATATAGATCCTGAAATAGGTTAGAAAACAAGCCAGGAATTCTGCTCAATATTTCTCTCCACTTGCCACATGCAAACTCCCCAGGGATTAATTAGTGTTTTCCCAGAGCCTGGAAAACACAAACCACTAGGCATCTATTTTTAGTAGGTCTGAGGGGGATGTAGAACACTTCTTCATACTTCACTCCATATCTTTTTCCTGCAATTTCCCCATTTCATGTCTGGCAAAACACAGACATTTCTATCGCTGGGTGTTGTATAATCTAATTAAACGCATGTTTCCGAAAGGTTTTGAGACCCTTGGTTGAAAGCCAGCTATTTTACATTAAATATTGTTAATACGCTCGGCGATGCTCCAGGACCAAAATATTTGTGTTAAGTAGTGAAAATAACGTGAGACCCGCACACACACCAGTTCCTGCACTGCTGCCCATTCCAGCCAGTTCAATCTATGGCTGCTCCCCCAGCGTGGTCGTGGGGTGCCCCCCATCTCCCCTCCTGGGCCCATGCTGCCAACCACAAGGTTTTCTTCTTCTCCTGCCTGAGGAGCAAGGTATGAGGAATAATTCATTTGTCACCTTGATTTTTTCCCTTCCTCCCCTCTAAAAGATTGATACCGTTGCACTTAAAGAGGAGAAAATCAAGTTGTGCTGATCTATGACCAGACGCTATTTATTCTCATAGAGTCTCATCTGCAATTTGTTCAGCATCTTTGGAATTAAAATCCCTTTGCAATCTCCCCAGCTAGCTGAAAATATGCCATTATTTCCCTCCTCTTCCTTCTCAGATGTCTTTTCACTCTGATCAGGGCATGGTGTTATAGATGCTGTGATTCTGCTTTACATTCAGAAGCTCGTGGAAGTTTTGGACCGTAAATAATGCTCCTGTGCAGCTCAGGCAGAATTATTCTGAGGTGGGTTTTTTTTCCTTCTGTCTCTTCCTTCTCCCTTTCCCTATCTTTCTTTCTTCAGATCTTGGAATGGGTGATAAATTAATCATTTCTTCCCCCATAGCAACCGCCAACGCACAATATGGAGCGGATTACTTCGCACCTGTGATTTAGACATGGAGGTGACCCTGCAAATGGGGAAAAAAAAAAGCCTATCATGCGGATCCTGAGAGGAGCAAACCAGCCTGGCACAGAACCACAGCTCGGCACGTCAGCCCTCGAAAGCAGCTCAGGGTCCTGCGGTCCCTCCGTTGTCACCCAGAGCAGGGACACCCCGGCCAGCTGACTCCACTCCACGCCTGAACGCGTGGAGCAGATACAGGCTGATTTCTGTTTCTTGTAGGGATTTAGGTGGTTTGCAGGTGGGTTTTCTACTTGGCAGGATGACAGGACTTGGGCTGGTGCACACATTGTCCCCCAGATCCTGCCCCAGCTGCCCAGAGCTGATGAGATGCGATTGCAGAACTGGTTCACTGAAAGGCTTATTTTTTCTTTTTTATCTTATTAGAAGTAGAAAGCAGCCAAGGGCAGACGAAGATGAACCATCCTAGCTGGTAGCACCAGGTCATCCTGGCTAGAAACCACCCTGGGAGACTGAGCTGCCTCTTGCACCATCTGTGCTCTGGGTAACCACTGCCTGGTACCCAGGGCTGCCAGTCGGTGGGAACTGGAGCATCTTCAGGTCACCGGTTACACCTCCAGGTCACCAGTTACACCTGCCCAACTTTGCTTGGCTGAAGTTAAGTGGGCTCAGTGTCCTGCACCCAAATTCTGGATTAGACCAAACCCATTCTGGGGACAGCAAGATGTCACCTGCTGGGATGCTGCAGGTTGCAAGGGCAGAGCTGACAGGTCAGGTTTGTGCTTTTGAACTGGGGAGAAGAACCTGGATGGCTCCAGTTGAGTCAGGGGGTTGGGGCCCCCCTAATGTGGTCTGGGTTAGGGTTGGGGCCCCCCAAATGTGGTCGCCAGAGGCCACCCAGCCCGGGCATCACTCCGGAGCTGGTGTATGGCCACACAGGAGATGAGATTCATCCTCCTCTTTCTGCCCTGCAACCTTCTTTGTGCTCACCCAACTGGATGCATTTTCCTATTGTTCGGTGGATCCCTCCTTTTAAATCCCACTACAAATAATTTAATTTCCAATACAAGTAACAATTTGTGACCAAAAGGAAATCCACCTGAAATGTCTGTCCCACGGGGTCATCATCCACTTGAAAAGGTTTTTCTGGGGCTGATCCAGCCCCCTTCTTGTGGCTGCATTTCTATTTATTTTTTAAAAGATTTCACGTTGTTTTGTTTCTCATTTTCTAGAGCGCTAATCGGATTGGCAAGCGGAGAAAGGAGCTTTCAAGAGAAGCAGCTGCTGAAGAGCAGATAGCGTGTAAAGCCGGGTGTGTAATCCAAGCTTTACCCACAGCCTTATTAAGATCTAGCTGGTTTATTGCAGGCATATCTCTGGCTGGATTTCATATTAAGTTTTGTGATTTCTCCCTTTCCCTTCCTCCCCCCCCGAACATCTATTTTTTTTCTTCATATAATTTGTTGCCTTTTGCTGGAGGAAAGAGTCTCGTTTAACCGGTACACGCGTTGCACTGAGCAACATCCTCAATTTAAATGGAAATTCTATCAATAACAAACGCGCTATCTCTCCTCGCCTGGGAAAGGGCTTGGAAATATCATTCGGAGATTAGAAAGAAAGAGCTCAAAGCCACCAGTACAAGAACAGCACGATCCTCTCGCAGAGGCCAATTGCAGGTAATAAACTGCCCATTTGTTTGCAGCCAAGATAGTGTAAATTATCCAGAGGAAATACGAGTTCGGTAATCAAGCCTGAAAATAACATTAAGGTGAGGAGAGGTGGGAATCTCATTATATAGTTACTATTATCGTTTATCGCAGCAGCCCTGAAAGACTTTGGCTGAAAATAGGGGCCAGTGTGTGGATGAGGGAACAGAGACAGAAGCTGAGGGAGCAAGAACGAGTCTAAGCAGATGTGAGTAACAACCTCAGCCTTGGGAGAGGAGGGTTTAGATGGCACAAGGAGTTTGAGGTGGATAAAGGGACTGCCCACCTGTCTCCCTCTCCAATTCTGCAGTTTTTTCCACCTGTTTTCTTACAATTCATCTGTTACACTTCAAGCCTGACTCTACACTTCTGGAGTCAGACATTTTTCTGTATCAGGTAATGCTACGGACGCCCTGTAATGTATCCCTGATGTGGTAGAAGCCTAAACATAACTGAAAGTGTAAAATGAAGTGGGTTTGGAATATATTTATGCATTTTCTTGTGGAGAAGAGGGAGAAGACCTGAAACAAAATATTCAGTTTGCCTTTCATCATTCGAAATTACTGAAATCTTCAGAAATGGCTCTTTTCTGGATGAGAAACTTTTCAAAATGAGAAACTTTTCAAAATGAGAAACTTTGCCAGATGTCCATATTGTTAAAGAGCCATTTTCTCCTAAAAGAGATGCTTTGAGGAAAATTCGTCAGCCAGCTGTAGAAATAAATCATTGAGTATTGCTTCCTTCGACTGATGAGATTTACAGGCGCTGTGTAGATGATTTATAGAGAGGATCGCATTAAGATGCCTGCTCATCTGCACTCAACCAAGCTGGAGGCTCAGCTGGTGCAAAGTGCTGATGCTGTGTTGATGCCAGCGGCACCGTGTCCCATTGCACCGGGTGACAATCCGATCCATGGGCTCCGTTCCCATCCCCAGGATGAAAAGTTGTGTATTTATCAGGCTTGTATAGGGATGACAAAGGTGCAGGGGGAGGCACCCGGCTGTCCCCAGCCCCATGGTTCCTCATCCTGGCACCACTGTCGCTGCTCTCCTGTTCTTTAGGAGCCAGGATTGCAGAATGAGATGTGTGGGATGCCACAAGGGATAAACATCTCTCTCCATTTATATTGGTTTTACCTGTTAGTTTATTTACTGCTGCCCAGAGCACCAGGTCCCGGTGGTCCCCAGCCCGCTTTGGGGTGACAGCAGAGAGCCCAAGCTGCATCTCCCACCTGTGATGGGCTCTGCTTCACCTGTACCTGCTGCATGGCACGTGCGCAGAGCTGAAGATGCTCCAGCTCCCCCAGAGATGGGAAAAAGTTCCCGGTCCCTGCCTAGATTTGGGGTTTAGTTGATTTTCTGAATCTATTCAAGGATCATATATCACTCTGATGGTTCCTCTGCCCATATGTTTAAATACCAAAGAAATGCAGCCTTGCGGATATCTGCTCACCCAGGATGAATAATTTTGGTTGACAGGCAATCAAGAGAAGATTAGGATTTTTGTTGCCATCAACAGCTCTCAGATACTCGGTGAGAAGTTTCCTTCTTTCTGTGAAACCGTACAGCGTCTCACAATTTGCTGCTGCTGGTGTTAGTGCAGTTTTCTCTTTTCCCTCTCAACCCTGCCCTAAAGTGCAAAGCTGTTAGCAAACCCTCAGCGCCTTCCTCAAAAATAACACAAGCAGGGTCTTCCACCTCGTGTCATAAATCACAGCAAGAAAAATGAAATTATAGGAGCTCACAAGGCTCACCAGGCCAGGACTGATGCTGAATTTATCATTCCCGTGGCATGTCCAAGCTTAGGTTTCAGCTTAGCCCTTTACAACTGGTGCTGGATGCAGGAGATATTTCTGAGCCTGTGGCAATGATAGTAATGAGGAGAAATAATACGTAATCATCTTGGACTGACTGTGTTTCGGGAAAAGCTGGAGGAGCCACCTGTGTGAAATAAAAGGCTTTTAGGAGCAAAGGAATCAATTTTATCCAACACTATTTTTCTCCAAGACCAAGGAAGAGCCCTTGGTTAGTAACTGGAGTCTTCTGTATGAAATACTGTATGAGAAAACCGGTTTCATTTACTAAACGGGGTTTCAGAGAGAGGGAAGGCACGAGAGCAGCGAAAGCTCTTTAACACCTTTAGTTCCTGTGTAGCATCTGCTGATATTTCATTCTTGGCACCTATGAAGCATCTGTTACCCCTACTGAGTTTTTACCCAGTCATGTTTGCTTATGGAAAGATAGAATCCACCAAATAATAAATTCCAGCAATAAAATAAGTAATTTTAAAAAAGCAGATTCTTCTGAGAAGGGAGCTGGGCCTTGAGCTGCAGAGGGCTGGATTGGCCCACAGACAGGGTGCAGTGATTTGAGTTTTTCAGAGGAACCTATTTCTTACATTAAATCTAATGACTATATGGGCTGGAAGAACCGCATCTCCCCAGGGCGGCCCTTTTCACTGCACCAAAGCAGTGCTGTGATTTCAGGGCGGAGGAATGAGGAAAGGTTAAGGTGTTATTAAAAACTTCATTAATATGCTAACGATCAAAAGACTTCTACTAAAAGTCATTTCTAGCCGATTACCTCTTCGCCCGCACCTTGCCCCCTGTGTGCATGTACCCTGGAATGGCATTAAGCGACTTTTTGAACGTTTCCGTACACTTTCTGGGGCAATTTCCTCTGGTTGAATCTCCTGGGCTGGACCCAGCGCTGCAGATCAGGGCTGGGAGCAGCATCTCCCATCACCTGGAGGAGTCTCCATCCAAGGACCATGCAAGGACCCAACCTGGTTCCTCTCCTGAGCACCCCACCTGGGGGCAGCCAGGGGATGGGCGGCTCAAGGGCTGATCCTGCTCAGCACTGTGCTGGCACGGATGGAGAGACGGGCAGATTGTCACGCCGTGGAGTTGTTTTTCCCCCTCTCACCGTCTGTCACGAGGAGCCGTCCCGTCGTGACTCACAGCCGGGTCCATCTGTCCCCACCGATGAGCTTCCGCCCCGCGGCGGTGCCAGCGGGACCGGCAGCGCTCGCTTCCCTCCGTGAAAACAAAATCAAATGTTCCTTTGCAAAGGGACCGTCAGCACAGGGCTGGGATTACAGAGCTGAGCTACAGCGTGTAGTTCTAACCCTCTTTTACTCGAAGGAGTTATCTCTGAACTTGGATGCTGCTGACTCATTTATTCCATCGCTTTTCGGCTGGCTATATATATCTATATTTCAGCACTAAGGCGTGTTTTGTATTTCAGGAGAGGTGGGGGAAAGATGCGGGAGGAGAGAGCGTTGCAGGGCTCAGTTCCGTGCCCAGCCTGAGGTTTGCTGTCATGGTTTGCAAATGAACTCATGTCCCATAAATATCAATATGTTTTGAAAGCTTCTCACACACCGTAACTTGTCATCACTCCAGGGAACCGGGGCGCTGGCAGAAGTGTGTATTTCCAGGGAATGAGTCTCCTGCCCATCACAACAGAGGGGAACAGAAATCAGGGGGCCCTCCTCTTCCTCCAGTGTGCCCCATATCTCCTCCACACCATCACACATGTCTGACTCAGCCTTCCTCCTTGCTCATCTTCATCAACTCCCCATTGCTTTTCAGTTCTTCACTGGAAACATTCCCTACCTCCCATGCCTTGCACACTTCATTATTCTTTCTCTCTGCTATTATTTAGAAGTGCGACACTTCCAAAAGCTGCCTCCTATACAGTGGGCACATGGAAACGTTGCATAATAGATTAAAAAGAGGAATACATACTTCTTGGGATTGGCATCAGGCACGGGAGTTTGTTTGCTGCCTCCTCGGGCAGGTGGGACCAAATGCTTTCAGAAGCTGCTGTTGGGCTCCAGCACACCCAAAACTGGTCGCTTTGCCTTCAGAGAGATGAAGAGAAGAACTGAAGCACAGTTTTAGACTGGGAATTTAGAAGGGATTTAGGCACCTGTAAAATCCACCCCTTTGGCTGCTGGGGAGTCTCAGGGCTGGGGGCAGCATCTGCAGCCACGGAGATGTCACCTTGGAAAGGTGAAATTGCCAAAATAAAGATGTGGTTTTGATGGTTGTAGTGCAGCTGACCGGGAAAACAAGCCTGAAGCCCTGACCAAGAATCTGCAGGTGCACCCCCCATTGTCTATAGCCCATAGCGAGTCCTTGCTAAGTATCGCTGATGAGTTAAAAAAGTAGATAACCATGCAGAAAAGCATATGTTTTGGGTCTGTTACCTGACCTCATGCCCCGCACTGATCACTAACAGCGTTATTGACCTGATAGTTTGCTGCTAGGAGAATTTTGAAAATGCCAGGTGGGTGTTCATAAATCATACGGTCCCACACATTTTTCTTGCTGGAGTCGGAGCTCTGCCATGGCTGCGTAAATCACTGCGTATGGAGCTTTTATTGGATGCCATAAATCTCAAAGCTCTCACCGTCCTTTTTTTCTTTATCTTTAATAATTAAAGTCCAAACTGAGAAAAAGAAATACTAAAATCCATTGCAAACTCCCTGGTTTTGGGGGTATTTTGGGAGGGTTTGGAGCGCTTAGAGGGTGGGAGCCCAAGATGAACAGACTGGAGGGCAGGGAGAGACCGGTCAGATCTCCCGGTTGTGAATGAATTCATTAATACTTCTCTTTGAAGCTGAACTTTTCATTTACAGAAACAGCCTATCTCGACTTTAAAATCGAGACAACTCCACCACAAACACAGGAGCGTTGCTGCTGTTTTTAATTTTCTCTCTTAAAAATGTAGTTTTTATTCCTAGTTGGGAATAAAAACCAAATGGATTGTTCAGGAGGAGACCCAGAATTCTTGCTGTCAGAAAATTCACATCATGCACCGCGCAAACCAAAAGAAACTCGAGGTTCTTTTCTTTCTTTCATGGACCCTCCTTCCAAATTAGAATGAATGAGATGATCATAAGGATATAAGAAAAGGATATTGAAAAAACAGTCCAAATTGTTTTAGAAATGGATCTCGGGGGGGGAACATAGTTATAAAAATTAAGCCAATTAGTTTGAATATGGGATGTTTTTCCCCTTCATGAAGAAGCACACAGAGGTAGATAATTAAGGCCAGTACAAATGTAAGGATTAGTATTCCTGGCTGCGAAGCCCACAGTTTTAATTAGTCACTGGCTTTTTCTGCAGGGCCACGTTAATAGACAAGGGCGTAGTGACCTTTTCTTTTCCTTTTCCATCAGGTTCATTACTGCCCTATTTATTGCCACTAAGTGTTATGGCTTTGTGCTCGCAGCTGCTCTGAAGGCAAAATGAAAACCACAACCACGGGTGACCCCGAAGGCACATCAAGAACATCTTCCAGAACGAAGGAGTTCGTGGTTTCTGCCTTCACATCTGCATTTCTTTCCGTGCATTTACAGCTCCTTGCGGAGTGAGAATGGCAGAGTCTCCATAGAGGCGAAGGGACAGAGGTCCTGGTGCCTCCTGGGATGCAGGGATCTTCTTTTCAAAGGCATCTGCTCAACATTGTACAAAAGCCACCGGGACAGAAGCCTCAGTATGTGCAGATGCTTGTGAAAGTGTCACCCTGCCTGACTTCCTTGTGCTCTGCCCACAGGTGAACACGGATCCCTCTTTCCCCTCCCTACCTTTCTGCCATTTCCCTGTCATCTTCAGCTCCTTTTGAGGAAACTACCGTGAGGCTCCTCAAGGAAATCTCAAGAAAGCAAAGGCATCTTTCAGGCACTGATAATTTCGACACCTTGTCTTGCACTGTGTGAGGGAATTCCCCGCTTTGAAATACCAACATAGTTATAAAAAGTTAAACTTTCTGGATGCGCCACAGTCCGTGCCTGGTGGCTGAGCTGGACCTGCCATCACGGCCTTCATCCCCAACACCCCCTATATGATAAAAGCCAAATGCTCAGGAGGGAGCATACATTTGGGGGGCATTACGAGAGGTCTGGAGGGATGGCACCCCCTATTGTCACTTCCACCTCTATTTCCCAGGATCCAAGGGAACAGGAGTGGGTGCAGAAGGGGCTCCTCCTCTGCACACACTTTCTGAAGGTGTTTTCAAGGAGAAAGCTTTCCTATCTCCAGGAGGAATTTCTTTCAAGAATTGCATATAGATATGTGTATGTTAGAATAACTTGGCTGTTTAGCAAACCATTAATCTCTTGGGTTTATTGATGCACAAAGATTATTTGTAGGTCTTTAAAAAGGAAGTATCTGCCTCATTGCCTTTGTGACTGGGTCAGTAGCCTCACCAGGCTGGAGTAAATCAGCTGGACTGACTTTGCAAAGTCTCTGCTATAATACCAGGGTAAAACTCACATAAATGAGATCAGAATCAGGTCCAAACCTCACAGTAAATGAACAGCAGCAGCAGCAAAAGCAAGTTTAATGGATGTGTACTGCAGTTTAATGGATATGTACAGCTCTTGTTTTATTGCTGGGTTTTAGGAGAATAGCAACCGTTTAATTGACTGTGGTAGAAGAGGGTCTCCTTTGTGCTGTAGTCTAGGGCAAAACCAATCATGGATATAATCAAGGTATTTACTTCCAACACATATTTGTTCTTTCTTCCTGCGACTCCTGCCTTGCAAACTTTGCCGGCTGCAGAAGGACATTGGTGTTGGCCAGGTCCCCACTTTGCCATTGAAAAGAGGAGACTGCGCTTTTGTCTTGAAAACAATCAGCATCATTGAGAGTGCAAGGGCTTGTCATCTGAAATGGGCACCTTCTGAGCAGAGGAACTGCTCTGCTGTGCCTGGTTGCAAACACTCTGCCTTTCACTCCCTTTGGATTCCCTTCATAACAAAAATAAAATGAATGCATAAATGTAGGACAATTATCACTCAATTAATTCCGGTCCTGCCACCATAACGCTCTGTTTGACCTTATTCATAGTTACTTGATCTTCAGCTCTTTAATATTTCAGATGACCTTTTGGGCTGGAAAGATGCTGCTGTTCCTCACAAGTATTCATGAGTCAACTTGTGCATCATGTCACAGCGGTGGACCCAACCTCATTTATCATTCCATTTAAGGTGTCAGCAGAGCCATTATTCAAATGACTGGCCGCACATGTAATCAATCTTTAATGAAACAATAATTGCACCTTCCACTCCACAAGACCTCTGCCTTTCTTAAAGGTATCTTGTATATTAATTATTGAAAATAGCTGTTTTACCAGTGATAAGTTGTGTTTCATCAATTACCATCTTTCAATTTTAATTGTGAAATTTATGAGTTTGTTTCACTAAGGGATGAGCAAAGAGCAGCTTCTGTTCCTCTGTCTCCCACCTTCACATTTCTTGTGATTCCTGTAGGTTTCTGCATCTTGCCAGAAACAGAGAAGCATGGGAATTTGGGCTGCTGGGCAATGAAGAGGTAAAACATGTACCCACCACAGCAAGGTGATGTTGGTGAACCCCTGTGCAAACCCCCTGTTCTGTACATGGTGGTGCTGATGGTAAAGCAAGGGAAAAACCCAGAAAATGTTTCCAGGGCAGGAGAGCTCAGGGCTACCTGTGTCTTGTTTCCTTTGGAGAAATATTCAGACTTGCATTATTTACCAATATTTGAGGATTAATTCTGAGGCACACGGTAGTAAGCCAGGTGCTCACCAGGTGAGGCTCCTGATTGCTTTTGCTCCACAAAAATGCCAACAGCTGCAGGGTTTTCCTTCTTTGCAAAGTGAGAAGGGCTCTGAAGCTGCTCACCTCATGTGTTCTTCTCCTTTGAGATCAAGGGGAGTTAAGCCAGAAGGTTTATTGCTGGTGGTGTTTGGAAACTGAAAAACCTTATCAAGATTCAGGGGTTTTAATTAGAGCAATAGTTTCTTGGGGCGATGGATGAGAAGGATTCAACTGGCTGTAATGCTGTCTGGTTTGGGGGCAAACTGCTTAGAGATGGATCAACACTTCAAAGAGTGGAAGTGGTGAATGTGTGATAAGTGCTGTTGTTGGCCCTGCTGTGGCCTCTGTGGGTTTCAGAAATAGTGCCAGGGCTCTTGTCCTTGTGTAGCAATGGAGGAGCCAACTTTAAGAAAGTTCCTGTTATTAGTCTCTATTTTCTCAGTATGGTATTATTTTACTTGGGTATTTCCATCACTTTGTTTGCAACCTTTCAGCAGTTACTCCAATTGAAATTACTATCAGCCTTGTTGGAAAAGGATATTATAACACAACAGCCTTGGTACCCTGAGCTGTTTGCACTGATATCCCAATGGAGGAGCTGAGCTGGTTGGGAGGAGAAAATGAACAGTTGTATTTAGGCAGCAAGTGTAACGGTGGTGGAGCAAGGTAAATATGCTAACAAAGAGCCTCTGTTTGCCTCTTGGGGACCACTCTTGTTGAGTTTCTCTCCCATCCTTGCTGACTCTCTCTGTCCTGCATTAAGGCAGCTCTTACATTACACAACAAAATGGTGATGGATAGGACAACCCATTGAGCAGGTGAAGCTTTGTGCGCAGAGCTGTACACGTTTTTGCTTTTATTTTGTTTTTTTTCCTGAACTGTTTTCGTGTTGCTCCATTCTTTCCTGCTCTTAGCTGCCCTGGTTCAAGGTTTCCTTGTACTGAATTGTATGTGCTCGGTGCTTAATGTCCAAGATAAACCAGCAATTGAGAAACAATTTCAGCAGAGCCACCCCAGCACAGAGGCAAGGGGAGGGTGGTGTGAGCATCCCAGCAAGACACATTTTCCCTCCTCTGCCTCCCCTGGAAGCCTCATCTCCCTTCTTAGTAAATCACAAATCCAGCAAGGAGCTCATGTCCACTCTGGGTCTGGTCAGGGGTGAACAGAATTGGGATTTTTCTTGCTCTAGCTGCATTGTCCTGTTCAATAGCAGTTCCCATCTCCCGTGGGACTTTGCAAGGTGCTGCGCTTGGTCTCAGAGGCGTGCTTCTCATTTCAAGAACCCGTGTACTGTCAAACAGGCGAGCGCCAGCTGCGTGCCCAGGGATGGATGCGATGGCAGGAGCAGGACACCCGTCTGTTCTGCCAGGGCTGGGGCTGAGCAGGTCGCAGTGCCACTGCGAGCTGTGATTATCAATAAAGCACATGAGGAAAGTCCCTTGAGGTCAGGGACAAGTGACCCTTATACCTTGTGCCAGCTTATTGCAGCCTCCCACCACAAGTCCCTGGTATATAAGGGTGTTTTACTGGCATGAATAACGCTTTTTCTTGTATATCCGGGATGGCTGCATCACCTCATTGGGGGTGATGCATAGGGCTGAGGTTCCTAAAGGGTCATTGGCAAGCTGAGGACATGGACCTTGCTTGTGCTAAAGAGGGGACACTGTTCAGGCATCCCAAGGAGAGGCCCCAGGCTGGGTCACCTGCATTTGGTGCTATGGGAACTATCTGTGAGCAAAGCCCCGGAGTCTTTCAGAGGCAATAAAATAAACCATTCTGCCAGCATAGGATTAGTTAGTACAAGGTTAAACCTGGCTAACTTAAAAGGCTGGATTTCAGGGTGATAAATGACATGGCTTCCTGTATTGTTTGATAATTAATTGTTTGAATGCTTTTGTATTAAGGGGTGGAAAAAACGGAAAGATAAAAGAAGAGGAATGCCCTTTCACTTCTGTGCGCACTAAACTCCATTCATTGGGAAAGGATTTATAGTTTTCATCATAATTTAATTTTAAACATATCACTTAATTAAAGGGATTTATTCAAATCCTCTGGCAGTGCCTTTTTACGATTAGCCCAGGACTCAACCCCGGAATGTCAGGGAGAAAATTCATCAATTGATTTGTAAAACTGCACAGGTCTCACCCCTCCCTGCTCTGAGTGAAGGAAAGAAATCTATAGTCAGAACCTTAAAAATCTCAAAGATAGATTGGTTTGCTGATTTCATTCCTTTTTTTCCCTTCCCTCCCCCTGTCCCTGGGACTGGCTTTTACAAGCCTTTGTTAATGAGCCGATTAATATTGATGACAGAGCACTGAGCTGTCGGTTTGTCTGCCAGAGATGAGGAGCGAGTCTGACTCGAGTGTTCAATGAGCTGTGACAGGGACACTGGTTGCCCAGCCTCCGAGGAGGACACGTGAGATGGGATCGTGCTGGGATGCAAATGGTACCTGTCCTTCCCTCAGCCGTGGATGTTCTGTGTCCAATGAGCCTAAATTAGCCCTGACCCCACATAGGCTTTCTGGTGTTGACTGCTCTGTGAGATCCCCCCAAAATAAGTGAGCTCCTGGGATTGCAAGGGAGAGGTTCTGCTTCAGAATTTTACAGGTGAAGAAAAAGGCTTGAAAATGCTTCTGGGCTTCTAGAGGTGTCTAAAGGTTCAAGATACCAGAGGCAAATGGGAATGTAAAATGGGCTGTGAATGAGCATCCTGCCTCTCTGCCCTTTCTCCAGGCTGGGAAAAAGAGAGACTCTTTCGAGCCCCGATGGGGGCTTGGAAACTGTAGCACAACCAGCTGCAGGAGTCGCATCCCTTGTCACCAGCCCTGGCCAATGTCATTTGTCTCCCAAGGAGTTATTCTCCTCCTGTTGGAACTTGTGATAAGATGCATTGAGAACCGCTCTTCCCGAACCCATAAATCCTCCCATAACCCAAACGAAGATCTTGGGAGTCTTATTAAAAAACCCATGAACGAGTTCAAACCATCTCTGATGACATTGTGCCTGTAGCCTTTTAAGTCCTCCACTGTGAAATCAGGAATTTCGGCGTCGCGGTTGGCACCGGTCCCTGAGCTAACAGCTCGCGCTGAATACAAATCGGCGCTTAAGGGCTCCATCTCTGGATCCTCACGTCAGGCTTAAATGCAGTAAATCTCTGGCTGTAGCTGTCTATTAGCCCTGTTTATTAGATCTGGAAGGACTAGGGGAGTAAGAAAAGAAAAAGCCCACAGAGGGACGGCTCTTTCAGCTGTAGGGCAACGTGGACTGAAGATGAAATGCTGCTTAGGGAGATACCTTTGCAGTTTGACTGTGCTAATGTTTTAATTGGCCGCTGCACATTTATAGTGGGAGAGTCCAGCACCAGTGGCTGATTATTTTTGTGCCTTTACCATCTCAGGTGCAGGGAGCAGCTCAATCAGCCCCACATGGGTGTAAAGGCTTGGTGTTTGGGGTAGAATATATAGGCTCCAAAAGTATTTGGGAAGACATTGTTTACCTCTTCAATGGTGGTGATGCTGGTTTCCCTTGGCCTCTCGGATCTTTTTTCCAAAGCTTTCCTCTCTCCCATCTTTTCTGTTGGGAAGGTGAAGGTTGCTCGTGCAGCAGTTCGTTTGCATTATAAAATGCAAATAAGGTGTTGTCCTCAGGCTTATGAAGTGCTGTCAGAAGACACAATTAAAATACAATGCCCTGAGTCCATCTTGGTTTGTATTTAATTAAGGCCTTTCATTCATCGTTTATTTCTGCATCCCATCGTCTTTGGTAGTTTATGGAGAAAGAGAAAACCAAGTCTTCCTTCTGACAAAGATGCTGTTGAGTGTTTTCTGCAGGCAACAGGCTCCTCTGGCATCTCTATCTCTGTTGATTATTTTTTAACCTGTACATTTTTTAAATGACACAAGTGCTTCTTTTTTTTTCTTTAACCAAAGGGAGTCCTGCCAAATTTACAAGAAAAAGAGGATGGTTCCTTTCCCCTGCAATACTGATTACATGCTGAAGTCACCCCGGTGCTCCTGACATTGGTGCCCAGTGCTTTGGGAGACAGAGAACTGTGTTGTTGTTACTTTTTTGGACAAAACTGAGAAAACAGAGAGTTGTGGAGTCTGTCTGACTCTTGCTAGCGACTGCTCTGACTCAGGAGCTCCCATCTCCCTCAGCAAATGTTCCCATGTGAGATCTGGAGTCTTTCAGGTCTGGATATGAAAGTGATGGTGTGCACCAACCTTGGCTTGGTTTCTGTAGAAATTCATTCCGAAAGGGGACTTATGTTTATCCTCCTGTCTTTATTCCAGTTGCCCAAACACACTCACTCAACACAGATAATTAAAAACGCACACACATCTCAAGAGCAGAGCCATTCTGAAAGCAGCTCTGGTGCAGCCAAGCACACCCAGTTCTGTTTTTTACCCTTTGAACTTCATAGGAGTCAAAGAGAACCATTTTCAGACAGTGCTGAATAGCTTGTACTCCCATTTGTTTGCTTAGTGTCTTCCTTTAAGAAAATGCGAACGCTTTTGCTGGCTGTGAAAACGCGGGGGAGATGCTTCGGTCTTCCCGAGGTGTGAAGAGCGAACTGGCTCCCATCTCGATGCACCGCGATATTGCAGTGTGGGGGGGTCGCATCGCTCCAGCCCTCCGTGGGTATTCAGATTTGTCAAAACACTTCATCCCCGCTTGGCTAGATCGCTAGGTCCCCCTTTTTTGTTATAAAAACCCCATCCCCTTCGCTCCTGATCTGCTATCCCACTTGTCTCTCTGGCTCTGCCTTCCCCGGAGCGAAGGCTGGCGCTCCTGTCACTCGCTGGGGAAAACTCAGGGTTATTTATCACTGTCAGCAGGCGGGCGGAGGGGTTTTCGTAACAACTCTCTACATGTGTTCTTGCACGTGATCCAGGTTTTTTTACATAGGTTTAAATCTGGATCGATGATCTGCCCTGTCCTCTGAAGAGCTGTATCTCAGCGATGACATTTTGGAGCTGCCTTCAGTATATCACCTTGAACAGCCATGCCAGAGCACTTCCCCAGCTCTCATCCCTTCTAACAATGCATTATTTAAGAAAATTAAATCTGAAGTGCATATGTGACCATCCTTCTGATTCGCAGGGTCATACACCAGGGGCTTTGCTGGAATAAATAAAAGCCTCTACTTGTGGGTTGTTGGTACACTTGCCTTCACTCAAACCTTTTCTGACAGCGCTTATCAATTATTTGGGTCTAGATTAGGAAGGAAAGGCTCCGTGCCATGATGCCAGCTTTTGCTGGTGAACAGCCCAAAGGCTGACAGCCAAAACCCCTTCATGGTCCCTGCGTTGCTGCTGGCGACAAGTAGGAATTTTCTCCTTTGCAATATGTGTGTGAGCAGCAGAAATGGTTTCTTATTGAGCCCCATCCAGATTTTCTCATCCCACGTAGTCATTACAGCTGTGCCTCATCGTTAATGGCAGAATAATGGGAGTGAGCGTGAGATGGGAGGAAAGCTCTTCCCCATGGGCATGGGGAACAGAAGAGGCTTTTCTCTCTCCCTATTTAGCCTCTCACTGGTTTTGGTCGGCTCTGCCCCAGGTCCCATTGTGCATGTGAGAAACACAGCTGGGGAAGGAAGAACAGGGGCATGCTCAGGTACTTGTGCAGTAATAACTTATTTATTTAAAAATTTGAAAGGTATGTTAGCTCTGCGGTGTGCCTGAATACATGAGGGGTGATGAGAGCTAGAGAGAGGAAAAAACTGCATCTTCTGGTTCCGTTTTAACTCTTTCCCCCTCCTTGTTCTTGAAACACAATTAAAATGGTGAAATGTTAAATTTTTGGGGATCCAGTGTGTGACACATCGTGTCACGGTCTAGCAAATAAGTCGGGAAATACAAACTTCTCGTTCTGCAGCATTGCTACAAAGCCAAGCTCAAACTGAGAGGTAATTAACTAAAATTGATGAGTGCTGGGAGAGCCTGCTCAGCTGTAGCTGCCGGCTCTGCCCCCCCAGCCCTGGCTGCAGCTCCCCAGGCTGGGAACTCAGCGGATGGTCTCAAGAGAGAATCAATGAAAAAGTACCATTACTGTTATTTATTATATTCAGTATGGATTTGGTGGCAAGCCTGCGAGACCAAACTTCCTCTCTATCTCTGCATATTGTCCTCCAGGGCTGGGCTGGGAAAAGCAGAGAGCTTTTATCGCTGCTTGCTTGAATGTACCTGTTCAGAAGATGAATCGAGGCCACTTTTCTCCAGTGCTGTCAGCCTGACTCCTTTCACCGGCAAGTTTTTGCCCATTTTCTTCTGACACTTAATAAGAGCTTTAGAAGGCAGAAGCCTTGTACTGCATTTTCTGAAATGGGACTCTGCTCGGGAAAGCGCTGGTATTAAGGAAGCACTTAAACTAAGGCAGATGTTTACATGAATTTTGGAGCAGAAGCTGCAAAATGCTCAGAGAATACACGGCTTCGCTCCACAATAGAGCACTGAAACTCTCCACTTTGGGGATGTGGTTACATTTCTTTCTGTAATTCAGTTTTCAACTACACAGAGCGCCTGCAACGCTGCTACAAAATGCTCACCGTGCTCTTAATCTGCACTACAATCTAACTGCCTGCAAGGTGCTTTTTGGGGGGATAAAACAGTGTATTTTGTTCCTATTGTTTGGTGGTGGTTTTTAGTGTTTTGTTTGGGGGATTTTTTTTTTTTTGTGGTTTTGTTTGGTTTTCTTCTTCTCTTTGCTATTTTGTTCTTATCCTGGGAACATCCTTTGCCTTATCTGCCGGTATTGATGGGAGCGTTTGCTCTCCCTCGGTGCAGCCTTGCCCAGGCCAGCCTGGCTGCTCCTCTTGCCTGCGGGAGCACCCATGGGAGGTGTTTAATCCTCCAAAAGGCATGAGCCCCATGCTATCACATTGCAGGGATGAAGGAGGGGTTGTGCGGAAAGGATTATTCGTCAAAGCGAGCCCCGTGCTGCCCAAACCAGCGCAGGGCTGGCTGGGTTTGAATTGCACTGAGACTCTGATTGATTGATTTCTTTTTTTTTTTTTTTTTGTAGCTCATTACCCAGCAAGTCATTTTAATTAACACCATCTAATATGGCTTGAGATGTATTTTGCAAGTGTCAGCACTCCTTTTTTTTTTTTCTTTTCCCCTGTAGACCAAATGTGGCAAGTTATAAGAGGACAGAGCTAAATGATTTCAGTTGATTTAGCAGAGGTAAAGCAAGTCGTTAGCAAAGTGCTTTATGAAGCTATAAATGTCCTTTCCAAGTCCTTTATGGGGTTCTTAGGGAAAATCTGTTTGTCGCAGAGGGTTGTGCATGGCACTGCTCTTCACTCGATGAGCAAACGGGGCAGAGTAAACACGGGGCTCTCGTGTCTCATCCCAAAAGCAATGGCGAGGCAGCCTTGGTGCAGCTCCCGTGTTCTGTGACACCCAAATTCTGCTTGGCCCCTGGGTGTCGGTGAAGGGGACACGATGACAAGGGGCCCCTCAAGTGCAAGGTGGTGCCCAAGTAGGACCAGTAATGACAGGAGCAAGACCAGCTCTTAGTGGGTCAGTTGGGAATTGAGTAAAGCGCCTGATCAAGTCATTAACCAAGCTGTTAATGATTTCAGTTGTCTGATCAATGCCCAGGAACAACCTCAGCCAGTTTAATTTTTGCTTACAATTAAATTCTCCTCTGTTAAGCTGCACTGGTGCAGCTCTCCACTCAAGGTTTGTTTGTCACCTGTTGGCTCAGTTCTTGGTGCATGGACATTTCCAGCCTGAAATTCTGATTAATCCCTCGAAACCCACAGCAAATGCAGACCCATCAAGGACTGATGGGAAAAGGGTTGCAGAGAGAGACCCAGCAGCTGCCAGCTGTATGTGTGCATGTACAGAAATAGGTGAGCAGCCCTATAAAATGCCCGTTCTCCACTCGTATCTCTGACAACATTGCACCTTTCTTTCTGTTGGTGTTCAGAGCAGGAAATGAAAAGTGTAAAACTGGAGCATCTCTGTTAGATAGCTGATACACTTGAAAATGGGACAGATATTCCTGTGGCACCACTGTAATATAACTGCAGATACAAACATGTCTAGAGCGAAGACCTTGATGGAGGCAGTGACCATGGACTGGGTTATTCCTTGGGGTTTTATTTGGTTCAGTTTTGGAGGCAATGTGCTAAGTGATTTGCTGTTTATAAATCACTCTCAGAGCTGCCAGATCTAGTCTGATAAATAGCAGTCAAGTTTAGTGCATGAAGTCCACATTCATAAACTAGTGGTTTTGTGTAAAAGATCCTCCTCCTCATTAGAGTAGTTCAACAGGCTGTGCTGAAACACTGAAGAATCTGGTACAAGATATATCATGTTTAACAACACGTGCAGAGCTATATTTTCCAATCCATTTCTCTTAGATACCACCGTGCCGGGCCTAAACATGAAATACAGCAGGTGCTGCATTCAGCATTGTTGCCTCTCATCACCTACAGGTGCAAAATGATCTGTAATATTTAACATCTATTCAGCAGACAAGATTTAATGCCGACTTAAAGCACAAGGCTCTTTTTTTCCCTCTCCCTTGCATTTGTACAACTTCACTGGCTTCAGTTCAAGCTTCATTAGGAACAGACTATTACGTACAACAGCCGAGGATGTACGGCTGGTAATGAGCGCTGGGGTTTGCAGGCTTCCTCCTACTCCCACCAGCTAGCCAAGCCCATAAAGCTCATACTAAATCATCATTTTGTTTATTCATTGCATGTAAATATACTTTCCATGGAAAGTGGTATGTGAATGCACCCCTGTGCTGCTCAGGGTTAAACTGGGCTGTCGGTGGGTGCTGGTGCCAGCTGGGGAGGGTGCCCAGAGCCTCAGATCTGCAAGGAGAAAAGGCATCAAGTCATCTCTCATTCTCACTTCTGAAAGAGTCATTTTGCTGGCAAAAGAGTCGTTTTGCTGCACCCTGCTCATC
Organism: Patagioenas fasciata; assembly: GCF_037038585.1. Lineage (NCBI taxonomy): Eukaryota > Metazoa > Chordata > Aves > Columbiformes > Columbidae > Patagioenas > Patagioenas fasciata. The sequence goes on from NC_092539.1 coordinate 9,170,883, forward strand.
TCTCAAACCCCTTTGTATGGTTCTTGCTCAGTTCCGCAGTCCCAGGGAGGTATTTCAGGTTCAGACCGTTCCAGCTGTGCTTCACCCAGATGTATTTATGGAACAAATCACAGCAGGCTCCAGAGTCCTTTCTTAGCTGGCTCCAGTTGATTTAGACCTCATTACTCTATGACCAAAGATTTCCTCACCGTAAACCATGTTTCAGTTCGGAAGCAGACAAGTGAGAGTCTCAGCTTTAACCTTCAATTGCTTCTGTACGTTTACACCTATGGATTTCTTCTGTGCATAACCAGAGCGCTTATCGCCCGATGTTTCTCTAGTATGTGTGATAAAAACTTGTGATTTCTGTTTCTTCCCATTCTTTAGAATTTCTCCCGCATTTCTGTTTACCAAGCAGGTGTGCTTATCTTGGGATGAGAGGAGGAGAATAAAAAGTGTGTCAAGCATACAAAAAGAGACTAAAAATTGTGTAGTTCCTATTTAAGAGAGAGGTGCTAATTTTCTTTGGGGAATAAACCTCCATGAGAGATATAAATGGGTTTTCTCTGTTTTACTCCATTGCAATTACTTCTGCATGGCCAGCAGATGTAGGCTGATCAATTAATATTTTAGGCTTCCAGTCAGCTTGAGTTTATAGCTTCATAGCACCGGGAGAACCCAGCACAAAGCTTTCCTTGCTGCCTTTTGTAATGCAAAGCTGACTCCATTGCAATAAAACAGAGTCCCTGCAGCCAAGGTCTCTGTAGAACTTGTTTTTACAGTGGCTGATATGGGGGTCAGCTAATGTGCTAGATATGAAGATATTGAAATATCAAGGAATAAAAGCTGTGTTGCCCTTTTCACACATTCAGCCTCAGACCCTGATGTTTTTTGCTGTAAAAACACATGAAAAAAAGCGAAAGACGGGCCAGTCCCGAAGGCCTGAGCTTGATTTAATACTAATTGCTGCAAACATCCAAACTGTGGCTGGGACTGGCTGTAATTAAAATGACAAAATAGGGGAGCCACGGGGATGAATTACTGGAGGAAAATGTTATATTTCCCTGCAGCTAGTTTAATTAAAACAGGCGATGCATCAGGCAGGAAGGGCCTCCTTCCCTGTGCTAAAGCAGGAGGGCTGGCATGGGCACTTATGGTGGCATCCCAGTAGGACCATGTCACCCAAACAGTTTCCTCTGTCATCAAACCCATGTTGCCAGCTCCAGAAACCCCTCTAGTCCATCCGCTTGGCTGGCTTCACTGCAGCTTTTTTCCCCTCGCTGCCCTTTGCTATTTGTATAAATTAACATACCCCCAGGCTCAAACATCTAAGACACTGTGTTCGATGGCAAAAGGAAGAGCAAACGCAGGGAGTGGTGTCTCTGCATGGACGGACCTTCCAGCACCAAACACCTGCACAGAAATGCAGGATGTGTGGCAGAGTGTGGGCACGACTTGGGCTGCCAAGGTTGGGGGCAATGGCCTTCGGGCATCACTGACTCCCATCCCCGCACAGATTTGGTTTGGTGCGGGTGTTTCGGACACAACCGGAGCCTCCTGCCCTGCGTTTCCCTACTGGAGTAACAACGTGACCTGAACTGGCAGAAAAAAAATACTTAGCAAATACACAGGAGGATTTCAAAGCAGTTTTCTTCATCCTGTTAGGCATTTACTTACCTTCTGTATCACCTGCAAGCTGCACAGCTGCCCTCTCTACATGAGAAGGTGCATTTTCCAGCCCCAAAGTCACTGGGGTCTAGTAGAGCCTTTGTTTTCTCTACTTGATGGTAGAGCCGTATCTCTTCTTTCCAAGGCTATTTTATGTTTCCTTTTTAGAGTAGTAAAGTGTCTCTGGATAAATAATTCTTGACCTGCGGTTTGACACGTGTGTTCAGCTGAACTGCAGTGCATGATCTCTGCAGCTCTCCGGAGATGCCTGCTCTCCTTCTCCTATTAAAAATAACACTCTCATATCCAGTGTTCACTTCTTGCCCACCTCTGAACTCCCAGGATCATCTGAGCCTGCATTAAACAAGACCAAGTACAGCTCCTCTTCTGATCTCCTTGGGTTTGGCAACCAGAGCACGTGCCCACCAACCCTGCTTGGGCAGGGTGTCTCGCTAAGCCCTAACGCACTTTGATGTTCATTGATTGCTAATTCCTACCCACAGCGGTAGCCAAAGAGCTTTGTCCAGCGCTTGGCTTAAAGAAAACTTTGGCCCGAATCCATCAGTGTGTCAGATAGCACGGGGCTTCTCGTGTCTTTTGTACCGCGCTGAAGAACTAAATCATCCTCTGAGTCAATACATGCGTGTCTGCGTAGATAACCATGCCTGCAGATAGCTGTGCAACCATGGTTACAGTCTTTTAGGTGCTGGGATATTTGGGACAGACTGTAATTTTGGCTCTGTGGCTGTATGTTTCAAAAGATGAAGGGGAATCTGCTGGAAAAGGCTCCGTTCCTCTGGGTCTTTGGAAGATGGAAATTGTCGGGCTTTTGTGGCGGTTGTGGCATGAGGACGTGCAACAGCGTGTTTGTGCTTCAGCATAATATGTGGTTTTATTTATTACCCTTAAATAAGAAAAAAACACCCAAGAGAGTACTTATATTGTCAACCATGAGCTGTAGTGAAGAATTACCCGAGTGACCTACTCAGGTCCGGATGGACCATTCCCTTCTCCCTGGCTTTGCAAAGTTTAGTCGCGCTTAAACCATCGGTGAATGACACAGAGACCTGTGGGGCCCATTTTGCACGGAGGGCAACGCAAACCACTCGTGGAGCTGGTGGGAGCTGTGGAGTTCATGCCACCAGTTGATTTACCGCTGAAACAGCGGTGCTGAGCCAGGTCGATAAAGAAGCCAGACTCCAAAATGGAATTAAATAATTATCCTCACTTTCTTTGACTGCAGGATGATCCTATTAAAGAAAAGAGCCTGGATTACTGGCTGGTTGACATTTTCCTCTGAGCCTGTCTCCAGATTGGATTTAGCTCTTTTATCTCCTAATCCCCAGAGCTTTTTCATGTAGAAAGTAATGGCATCCAAAGACAAATTTAATTTTGACAAGTAATCTAACTTCCCTTCCTTTTCTGGAGTCGGGTTTTAATCCTGTTTGCTGTCTGAACTGCATTATGTGGATGTATTTAAAATCCTTACCACTCTAAAATCTTTCAAAGAGGGAGAAAAATAAGGGAAACTGCCAGTCTGCAAGCAAGGAATAGTTTCTTATCAAACATTTCAAAACAGTTTATTGCCGCCGGGTTTATTTTAACCCCTGCGCCACGTTTCAACTTGGCTTTGCGCTTCTTTTATTTGCTCCATTGCAAGTGTTGGAATCACTTGAGGAGTGGAAATTTCAGGTCTTTTCCAGCTCTTCTGTTTGTGTCCGGCAGATTCGGTCTGGATTGTGAGCACAGTGAAGCCTCAACCCCTCGGGGTGGTGTCCCTTTGTCACCAACGCGCTCCGGGGCAGAGGATGCTGCCTGCGAGATGTTTGGCATTAGGCATCAACCATTGCAAAAAGAAGCTAAAACCACATCACAGAGGAAGTGTAGGGTAATGGAGCTTCAAAGACACTAATCTCAGCAGAGAAAATATACATTTATGCTGTTATTACGTTTCTCTAACTCCAGGTCCCAGGGAACCACATTGAGATAAGGATCAATTGAACTGATCGTTGGCTGTTTCCGACACAGTGACATCTCACCCTGCGCTCTTGCCCTGATTCATAGAGCTCTGAGTTTACTGCTTCCCCGAAAATATCAACTGCAAATAGGGTTTGCTCCTCCTGAGAAAATCTGTGCTTTAGACTAGGGACTGTTTTCACAAAAAGCTATAAAATGCAGAATGTCCCTGTCACTCTGCAGCAACTCAGCTGATGGCTCATTATTCCAACACATAAATACCTGACTCCTGCAGAAGCAAAATGTGCAGCTTGAGGCGTTGATGGCATCTCACTATTATACAAAAAAAATGTATATCTGTCTCATTCTAGCTTGGTTTAAAAAAAAAAGCACTCAGTAAAAGAAGGGATTATGTATAAATACATATATTTGCAAATGTCAGCCTCGAAATAGGAAGAAAAACTTGCAGCAGTGCTGTGGGCCTGGTGGAGATGGAAATGAATTGGTTTTATGCAGCCGCTGGTCCGAGGGAAGGTAAGTGAAACAAATGGGGGCTTTGCTGCGGGCGCGTTGGTGATGAAACCAATTAGGGGAAGGCGCGTCGCGTCCCATGTGCCAACACGCTCCATTAGGCTGCGGAGCGAGGCCGCGTGCCTTCCGTGGAAAAATAGTGTACAGGCAGCATTAGTTAATCAAGGGGCAAAATGGTGAAACCACTCTCTTTTGCAGTTGCTCTGTTTTCTATCCTCCTTCTTCCTAAATCAGCAATTCATCTCACTCAGGGTCTGCCATGGGAAGGGATGATGATTTAGAGGATTAGCACTGCTCCAGGGGTGCAGGAGCTCGGGAAGAACATTTGGGCAGGGTTCTTATTTGCAGCTCCTTTGAGCTCTCTGAAATAAGCAGCACTTTTCCAGCCTCTTTTTTTTTGACAGCCACACCTTGGCCACGCTTCCACCTGCATCCCACTTCATCACCAGCGTGCACTGCACAGGTTTATGGATGTGAACTGGAGGGTGTTCTTGTATACAGCTGACTGAAGGTCATGTTAAAGGATGTGTTTGAAGCCTTCCCGGATGCAGCTGTGCCCACCTGAAAGCTGATGGCCAGCCAGCATCTGCATCACAAACCAGTAAGCTTGAGTCTATTGTTGCCCTATTTATGTTTCTCTTTGGCTCCCCTAAAGAGGAGGAATTTGCAGATGCTGTATCTGCCCTGGAGCAGGTAACACAGGGACAGTCACAGCTGAGCCAAAATCAGAAACAAGGCAGGCTCACCCCCCAACCACCCCATCTATCAGCCTCCACCTTGGCTTAACAAGGAGCAGCTCTGCGATTAGAGCAGGGCAGATTGAATTTGCTCGGGCTGCGGTTGTGACGGATGTTTCCTAGCAGCCGGATGGTGCATGCGGTTCTGAACATTTGTGTTAATAATGATGATGAGCACTGGAAATATGGCTTTTCAGGAAATAAAGATCACATCAGCCCAAACACCATGTAAGCTTCATTTCTTTCACAAGGCAGATTACTCGGGCATGAAATACTGTCACTCTTTACCCTGTGGATGACTGATTCCAGACTTGACCTAGTGCAAGCCAGTGTAAGCAAACACATTTCCTCCATAGCTCTGGTAAATGATCTCAGCAATCTGAGAGTGAGGAGAGAAGGGAAAATAGTGTCTCAGTGTTGTTGGATGAGTTTAATATATTTTTCTTCTTGTGTTCAGCAGGTTGTTTGTATTGGGATGGCGAAGGCTGCATCCGTCAACGCACGATGACGTCCGGCTCTGTGGTGGGTGTGACGTGACCCGCTCGCTCACGTGCGGTGTTTGGGATGATTCACTGCGATTCCGAGTCCCTTTTGTCACCAGCCCAACCCGCAGCTTTTAGAAACAGTTTCTCCAAAGCTTTCCAAGTGTATTTCAGTTCACTAAACCCATGTCTGGAATCAAACTGTCTCCCTGCTTGATGTGTTCATACCTGGGGTTTAATGCAGGTTCCTGCTCCATTTATAAGGGACACAGCCGATGGCAATCTGCAGAAAATCAATATCTTTGGTTTTGCTGACAACACTTAAAATCTTAAATACTTCAATCTAATTTTACAAATAACCCATTTGCTTTGGTTTGTTGTCGTTTGGGTGTTGTTTTTAATAGATGAGGTTCATTATAAACTATTTTTAATTTCACCTGCTTTGCTACCTGATGTCAAAACACAAAGCTCCCAAAACACCACTGCCAGCAGTAACCCAAGCCAAACTGCAGGCAGGAACATGAGGATGAATTTAGTGAAGATGGCTTAGGAAAATTATAACTACATTAACAATTCTGCCTTATGCCATCCTGGTTTGTATTTTCAGGAAAGGAGCATTGAGAGGACTGAACCTATATTATGATTTCAACACATCTGCAGCAAATAGAGATTTCTACTGGACAGGTAAGTACGAGCTTGTAGAGGGGAAACAGTGGAGATCAGGATAGGAAATATCAACTTTTTACAAGCAGCCTCTTAGTGGAAAACAGAATATAAGGACCACAAACTCACTCCCTGTATAGCAAATCTTGAGCATTGGGGGTGTGTGTGTGTTAGCGCAGGGCAGGACAGGTGCTTTCCTGCTCAGGTGTTGTATTCTGGTCTAGCTGTGATATTTTACACCTCTCTGGCTGTAAACAACGTGTCTGCCCCTATGTGGCCCCTCAGCTGGTGCCCATGAGCAATGAACCCCGATGCCCGGGGTGGAAGAGGGTTTATCCGGCCAAGCAGGGATGAAATGGCAAAGCCAGCTGGTCTGTCTGCAACGCGGGGACGTGTTATGTGCTGTGAAATGGAGCGGACCTTGTCTCTTGGGACAGATGGAGAGGAAAGGGAGACAGCCAGAAAACTAAAAAAACAACACAGTTCCAGCCAAGCAACACGCCTGGTTACCCAGTCCCCCCTCTCTTTTCCTTTAATATTAAAGTAATAACAGTACATTATATGGAACTGAGGAGCCCCTTTCAGGACTGGACTTATATCATGTGTAGACTGAAGGGTGATTGACAAACCAAGAAACATGGTTGTGTATCTGGGAATCAACGACAGACGGTGGAGTCTGATCCCTGCACTGCGGGGAAAGCTTGAAGGAGAAGACGAGCAACCTGTCTCTCTCTACCTTTTTTCTTTTCTTTTCTTTTTTTTTCTTAGTAACTAAAAATACTTATATTCGTATTATCCTTCTGTAAATACCTCCACAGGCGTGCTGCAGTCGGGCTTTACAAATTCCCGCAGAATCTCTTGGGAGCAGCAAGAGCCTCTGAAGAAGCAATATTTGGACGGGAAACTTATGTCCTCCAAGCTGGCAGGTTGCAACACTGACACAGATTTTCATGTAGCTGCAGAGCTCTTTGTATAAAGGGTATAAAGTCCCTCCTGCCTTCCCCTCCTTCTCCCCTCCATTATTTAACAACTGGCTACGATTTACATGGTTCATTAATGCAATGCTAACACCGACATACACATTCCCAAATAAGCCAGAAGGTTTATATTTGACCTGGGCCCTCTGTTCACTGCAGATGCCCCAGAGGATTTGAAGAACAGTGATTTGAAGTGATTGCATTGGCTAAGGACGCTACACAGTGCAAATACAATTGGATGCGGGCGTTTAATTTTTAAAAAACACAGCTATTGGAGTGCCTTGGAGCCACCAAAAACTACAGTTTAGGTTCCTTCATGGTCTTGGCTCTTTCTTCTCCCCGAGGACAGGGAAGGGGACCGGGACCTGTTTCAAACTGGAGAGGTTTCATCAGGCAGCTTGGCTGGGGTTGCTCTGAAATGTCCCCACCTTGGGGGGCTGGCACGCCCAGCAGAGGTTTGGGGTCCCTGTGCTGCTCACCCCCTCCCAGGCAGCACAAACCAGCCCTCGTGCTCCCAACCAGCTTCCCAACAGTGAGCACAAGCACATCAGGCCCAGGGACAAACCATAGAGGTGATTATTTGTCCCCCTCGGATTGTATTTTTATTGCTCCATTTTGGTGGTTGTGGAGCGAGGGGAAGAAAAGGAGAGGCTTTAAAATGATGATTGCACAATAAATGGCAGCAACTCTGCTAATGTGCTGAGTACTCACAAGCAGCTGCTAGTCAAACCACCCATAAAGGTTTGCTTTGATGAGGTTTATAACCTTTCCCCTTGCTGCAAATGGCTTAACTCGGTTGGCTCCTCGCCCTTTCCCAGGCAGGTGCTAAAAATTCGGGGAGCTGGAGCACCAAAGGCGCAAGACCCAGAGCAGCAGGAGGGGATGGAGTGAGGGCTCCCTGGGGACCGGTGCGATTCCCTGAGCTCCCTTTATATTATGGAGACCATCAGGCTCAGAGATGGGGATCTAGTGAAAGCAAGCCTGTAAAAACAACAGGAACGGGAGAACAGGTTGCTGAACACAAGAGGGAACAAAGCAGTGAGACCATGCCCAAGTTTTCATGTGCCAAAGACTCCCTGGGGTACCCCCGTGGATGGCTCTGAGAAGATGTTTCCTTCTGCAAAGTTTATTAAAGATGCTCCCAAAAGCAACAAGAGAGTGACAGATCCTTTAGTGACATAAATAGGCCTGGTTACGCTTATTCGGGTGTTTTCTTTGCCTTTTCCACCCCAAACTTCCAACAGTTTTAACCCACAAAAGCCAGCATGTTTCTGTACATCCTACAGCCGCTCTCACTAATTAATCCTTCCTACATCCTCTCAGGCCTTCTGTGATCCGCACATCTCTCCCTATCTGAACCCCTCCCAACTATTTACATGCAAAAATAATCATTATGGTTTCTCTTTCTGGCTCCCTAGGCTGCAGGAAACATCCCTGGCGGATTTGGCAGGCGGGAGCGTTTCCTGGGGAAAACAAGGCGCCGCAGCCCTGGTGCCAACACCACCCCCGGGAACCCTGGCACCAGCCGAATCTGAGGAAAAGAGACATTTTGAAGGATATTTCCTTGGGTTTGCAAAGAACAGGAGTTGGATAAAGACCCGAGTTAGAGGCTCCAGCCTTGCTCAAGCTCTGGCTGCCCGTGAGCACCTATAGCTGCCACCTGGTTATATATGTAGGGACCTGTGGTTGGAGCCCAGGATAGGAAAAGGCTTCTCTGGGCTGCTGTCTCTACAAGGAACAGAGATGGGAAGAGTGCAGACAGCTGTCCCTCTGTCCCCTGCAAGAGGGGCTGTCAGCAGTCTCGGGAGGATGCTAAAACAGGAGGAGAAAGGCAGATCCCGGTGGGTCTCCATGGGGAAGCGCAGGGATCATCCATAACAGCCTTCGGCTCGGTCTGAAAGGAAGCACTGAAGGCATTGTGAAGTGTCAAAGTGAAGACGCTTCTCAAAACACCCCTGTGGACTTATTAACTTCAATATTGGATCTTCTGTCTTTTCCAGCAGGTTCCCAGCTCTAGGCGTGCAGCCAACTTGGCTGTAGGTCTGTTTATTTTGCAGCTAATGTAGCAGCAGGATCAATTCCAGCTAACAAATCTGGGAATGTCAGAAAAATGATATCCGGGTCCCGTAGATAACTTGTGACATACACCTGGTAAACAGATGTTTGTAGGACAATTAATCCAGCGCTATGGCAGAGGAATATGGATGCCTTGCAGAAGTGGACGTGAATTGTGGAAAGCCTATCATCAGAAAAGCAATAAAAGCACATGTGCCCTGTTGATCATCGCTGGGCACTGCTGGATGGGAAAATTGCACTTGGAAACAAGGCAACGCACACAAAAACTCGGCTGCAAATGTCCCCTGCAGTACCTCTGCCCGCAGGCCTCTAAGTGGCATCTGAGTGCTGCTCATCTGGCACTGTGCTGCAAATGAGTTTGAAATGTGACTGTCCAAACTGAACCACCAGCACTTGTTACCAACCCCATTAAGCTTTAAACAGCACTTGAGCCTTGCTCATCCATGCTGGGCTCGGGTTATTTAACACATGGGCTCTGGCACATGTGGGCCAGCTGGACCATGACCTGCGAGGGACCCAAAAACTGGGACCTGCAGCCCCAGCCCTGCCAGGCGGCACCGACCGGGAGGTTCCTCCTGTTGGGAGAGGAACAAAAAATCCAGGAAAAAAAGGTAGGAGTAGGCTAAGAACTAAAGAAAATCAATTTAAAAATTCATAGTTTTTGCCTTTTCCAATAGCTTGAATGGGATTTCAGTGGGTGCCGCTTTTCTGTGGTCCCAGTGAGTGCTGGGTTCTGCACGTCAGTGCTTGCCGTGCACAAACTCTTCCCTTTCATCCTTTCATCTTCTTGCCTCTCTCTTATTTCTAAATATGCAAATACATCAGAGGAACATTTCAAACTCCTGGCTACAAATAGATCTGAAGGGCCTTTGAGCTCTTGAGAGGCTCCTGCCTCACTCAGAAAAAGAATGTATGGATGCTGTGCATTCCCTCTGCTGCACCTCCTGGCTGGATCCAGCGTGAGGTCCAGTCCTGGCTCCCCTTTCCATCCTTCCCGGAGGTAAGTTTGGCTCCATCTCGTGCAGGGGTTTTGGGGAAAGAAGCACAGGGTTGATGAGCTGAGTGAGCAGAGGGAATGTGGGGCTTTGATTTTAAAACACTGAGCGTGAGTCATAATTCTCAAGAAAAGGAACAAAAAAAAAATATATATGTGCCAGCTGGGATGCTCGGTAGTTTTGAAAATCTCTGATTGGCTCTGATTGAAGTATTGAACTGCAGCGGGTCTGCTGGAAAAGCCTGAATGAAGGCGCCGAGGCCCTGATTTGGCTGAGCACACCCGGCTTTGTGCGGTGGGGGATTTGGTGCCATTGCGGGACAAATCCAAGGCAGCAGAGCTGGCTGGAGGAAACTCTCCAAGAATACAAGTGATTCCCGTTATACCCGATATTGCATTTTTTTTCTGCATTTAACAGCTTGGCCAGCTTTTGTTAGGTTATTCCATTGCTATTAATTGCTCTGCTTTAGATGCTAGAAAATTGAAACCCAGGGGGAATTCGGGCTGTTCCCCAGGACTTGCTCACCTCTGCACATTCCTCCTCTCCCCCCAGCTGAAACCCCTATTTATTGCACTCTGGTTACTTTAAAAATGCTAAATGCTCAGAAAGAGATTCCAGTTCAGATTGGGTCCCCAGGCTGACTTGCGGTGCACAGTTTAATAAGGCTGGTTTATGTATGCCGTACCCTAAATCTAAAGGTCAAGGGGTTTGGTGGCCATAAATATTCAGTCCGCACAGACTGGGTCTTTTAAACCTCCTGTTAAATATTTATGATGGTGCTTCTATGGCTGCAGGAGAATGTTGTAATAGTAATAAGAGGGGAAAAAAAATCCTTCTGTACCTAAAAGCTCAGCATGAGCCATTTTCATATATTATGCATCACTAAGTGCTGTTTATGGCTGTACTTGACGGCATCCGTACTGGATTATGGCAGAGTGTGTGAATTTGGGGCTGTGCAGAGCCTGGGGTGCTGGAGGGAATTATCCCGTCATATCTGGTCTCTTAATGAAGTTACCAGGCTCTAGTTTGTGCCAGCTGAATGGTGGGCAAAGGCGTGTGGTTACTCTGCTGTTGATTCTCTCCTGATATTTTGCTGAGAAGCACAAAGCAGCATCAGCTGCAGGAAAACATGCCCTGGTTTTCCCAGGGCCATTCGTTTCGGTCACAGCTGTGTCCCACTGCTGCTGATTCTGGGGAAATTGGCTGCAAACAGGAGCGGGCGGGTTGGATGCGATTGGGACTGGGGTCACACGTCACGCCCGCCGTGCTGGGTGTCGGGTTTGCCCCGTTGCGATGCGATTGCCGCTGGAACGGGAAACTGGTGTCTGTGGATCAAACTGGGGGAGCACAGGGTGAGCCAGGAGGGAGGTCAGCGAAGCTGAAATCGCTTGTAGACTTTAATCAGCTCCTAATTAAAACTGAGATGGGCTTTTGCGTCTATGCAGAGCAGTGCGGCTCAGCCTGATGCATCCTCCCAGGTGCTGCTGGAGAGTGGCCTTGTTACCCATATCTCTTTAATTTTCGAAAGTGCTTACAGTTTAGGGGAAAGTGCTATGTCAGCATGGTTTCCCAGGGCTCATGAACTTGTATTGTGATCTTAATTTCCCACGTGAAGTCGTTTTGTGCAGAGTGAGGGGAAGCCGACTGGGTTTTCCCCCATTGCATTGAAATTGGCCCCCGAGCTCTAAAGGAACAGCAGAATGATGGACAAGCGAATGGATGCACAGCGTGCAGCAGCATCCATACAGAGCGGAATGTCATAGGCTTCATTTCCTTAGGAAATCAGGTTTAAAATTAAGGCTAATCAGAGTTAAAAAACACTGCAGTTACCCTAGACCAAATTATACTATAATGTACTCGGTATATTACATTTTCAATAGCAAAGCAGCATCTGCTCCATAAAATGAAATGTGTGTGTCACCATATGTAGGCAGCATAATGTGGACTCAAATTAAATAAAAACATTTCAGGGTATATGGTCCAATATGCAATCTGGGCCCTGGGAAATGCTGAGATTTACTCTGAAGTTCTTAGCAGTTGGCTAAAACGCTGAACCCAAAACACTGCAAACTTGTTTTTTTAGCAACATAAGCTGTTGTCTGCACTTCCCTCCCTATGAGCCAATATTACTTCTGAAAATTCAGGAATGTGTTTTCTTTTAATATTTATTTTTTAATGCTCCAGTTTCGGTGGGGTATTTCTCTTTAGGTCTGAGGCTTTTTGCATCTTTCCAGCAATTGCAAAATGTCTAAGAGGGCAGAATCCCAAATATTGTTTGCCATCCAATAGCTGCCCTCCAGAAATACCATGGAAACTCTTGGAGAGCACACCAAAGCCCCATAAACCACTCCAATAGCCTGTTAAAATAATAAAAAGAAAGAGGTAAACTCTGCAAAATTATTCTCACCTTTTCCAACTATATTTTGACCACTGAAATCTCTCCCAAGCAAGGGGCTTCTCAAGCAAGGATGCGCAATTCAGTGCTATTTTAACAGAGCTCAGGCTGCTGAACTGCACAAGGCAATTTTCCCTGTGTGACTGGGGCTCGTCGAGTCTCTGATGTTGGTTGTTTATCTTCCTCGACCCCATTTGTTGATAGGAAAATGTGGTTTAAAGCGTGGAGTCCCTCCAGGTGACGGAAACACCAGGAACATGCTGGAGGTTTTGCCTGCTTGGGTAGTGGCTGAGTGTTGTTATCATGAAGCATTGATCCTTGTGTGAGCTCAGGGCTGCTGGGAAGCTTGCAAGCCCTTGAAAATCTGCTAATGTGGATTTTGTTTTCTTTCAAAGAGAATACATCAAGCGCAAAAAAAAACACTTTAAAGTACCAGGAAGTAAGGTGATGTTTGCACAGGAGCAAAAATTCTGCCCTTCTGCATCAGGTTTGCCTGGCATGAGGTTTTAATTCTCTTGCTCAGGTCCTTGAATTATTTGGATAAAGAAGAGGCCAGGAAAGGCACCGTTCTACTCTTTAAAAGCTGGAAAACAAAATTTCCAACTGTGAAGCTTGGACTGAAGCATTTGATGAGGGGAAAAATACAACCGTACCAGAAAGCAAAGGGAAACACAATGTGGCTGATGGAACGAGCTGTGCAACCATCTGGAAATTTTGGATACGCTGGTGAAGACTCAGGGAAGTCACTGGGACACAAAGGCAAAATGTCCGTGTGCTGTTTGCACCGGGGAAAGGGAACTCGAGACAAATGACAGGGAGAAGACTGTCACCGATCTGTTCCTGCCTGGGGCACCGTGGTTGACAGCAGACTTTGCCTTGGGGTTGTCTGAGAATTCGTGCAGCAATGGGGAAAGAACTCAGCATCTTCCAGAAATCGGAGGCACGCAGCTGGATGTCGCTGGGACTGGATGTCGCTGGGACTGGATGTCACTGGGACTGGATGTCACTGATGCTGCTGTCTCACATCCACTCACCGCCCCGTCCTCTTCACCTCTGCCACGCGCTGATTCCGTGCACCAAAGAGACAAGCTGCAAAACTTATAAAAAGAAGTCAACCTGAATGAGGTTTGTTTTCTCTCTTGTCATTAGGTCTGTATTTTCTAACTTCCCGCCCCTATTATTTGTCTTCTTCACCTCCCCGTTTCTTCAGCTGCTGTGTTATTCCTCCTCTCTGGTGGAAAAGGCTGGTTTTTACCGTTCCTCGTGCACGCTGCTGCTTTCTGACCTGTTCTCGGTCTCCCTGAAGCATCAGCGGATGAATTGAAGCCTGGTGGTGTCTGCTCCTCGAGCCACTTCTGAGCAGGGAGGTGAAGAGCTGCAAAGAATGAGAGATATCTTCTTAGGAAAAAAAAAGTATGCCGTGTTTTCAGATGTGTGCGTATCTTGCTTTTCATTCTTATCTCATCTGTCCTTTGGGTGTGTTTTGAACCCCCGATGCTGAGACAGCAGGTGAAAATGGATGGGAAGTGGCTTTGCCTGACCCCACATCAACAGCTCAAGAGATCAGGTCCTCAGAGAAGGAGGTAAATTCATGAAATTTGCCTGAAATCAGCTGAAATTTGCCTTAGGTGTTCCTGGAGCCTCCGTACCTTGGGAGCAAATGCAAAACCCATCAACGTGATGGGGGATACATTAAAGGGCCAGGTATTGAAGATGCGTTCAGCTGGGGCACAGAGCAAAGTGAAGAGGTGTGGAAAATTCAGACAAAGTCTCCACGTGTGCATTGGCCAAAGGCACTGTATCAATTTGGTGTCTCTGTTGTGAGCGGACACAGCTGCAAATAAGATGTTTCTGGATGTAAACAGTCCATAGGCTCGTGCCAGATCACTTCTCAAGATGGGAAAAAGAATAAACAGCCTGTAAATACTTGTGACCCTGGGGCAACAGAACCATATATCCTGTCAAGGTGTGTGGTTTTTACTGTTCCATGGCAATTTGCTTCGCTGTTCATGAAAAAATACGTCGGTGCTGTTACCTTGGCAACTGCCGCATCACGTTACGGTGATGCTCTGCCCGAGGTACATGGAGCCCTGGCTTAAAGCAGCACGTACGGCTTCGTGGTGCCTTTCCCACTGGGCAGGGAGCAGGGCTGAGCCCGGCCCCTCGCCAGGGATGCGCCAGAAGCTGGTAAGGAAAGAGGAGGAAGTGAGTTAATTCAGATGTACTGTTTGGACCGCAGCACTGTCTGATCATGGCCCGCAGCCACTTTGGACTACACGCGGTGTAAGCTTGCGAGAAAATGGAGGTGTTTTCCAAAAGTGTTCCCACTTTGTAAGGGGAGGAAAAGGACATTAAGTGACCATGGGCAAGCTGGATCTACAACTTTGTTCAGTTGTCTCCACCATTCCTGTCCATATGAACATCTTCTACTAGACTGGGCCAATTTTTCAATAAAGACCAGGGTTTGCCGCCTCTTGGGTTGATGCCAGTAAAAACCAGCAATGGAGAAATTCACTCCCAGTATCTGTAGCTGGGATCCTGATGCAATTCCAAACAGAAGAGGAAAAGCTATTACACAAGCAGCCACAGCGGCATCACGGCTGCTGGAAGAAAGCGTCCTGCGTTCATCATCATCTGTCTGCATGGAATGGGTTATTCAGGAGAATCACACAGCCCAGGGCTGCTGAAAGTCTCCTACTTTGTCCAAATGATTGCAAGCGGAAGATCTCTTCCCTTCCATGAAGTTTGCTTTCTTTTGTTCTCTGAGCATATTGGGGCTGCCAGAGTTGACTTGAACCTCGCGGCTCTTCCCAACATCCACCCTGGCTCCTGCGCTTCAGGCTGGGAGAGTCCCCTTCAGTGTGGGGCATCCCTGGACATCCCAGCAAAGAGCAATGAAGCAGTACCAGTATGACCACATGCTGCCTGCGGGGACCAGACAGGCAACCCATTTCCCAGGAAGGAATTTGCTTTCCCGTGGGTTTCTGCAGGAGGGACCCACTGCAGGGAGCAGCAAACAGCAGGGCTGGTTTCGATATCTTCAGTGCAGCATCACCTTGGTACGCCCGACACCAAAATTTCGGAGGAAAGCGTGCAAAAAAACAGACAGTAAGCTGTTTTCACTGACTTCATACAAAAGGCAGGACGATTGAGCGTGGAAATAGGTCTTTGGAAAAAAAAAAAGATGTGTCTGAAATGTGCTTTTCTGTAGGTGACAAAGCACTGTGAAGCTATTTTCACCACGCCTGGAAGAGTTTTCATCTCAGAGAGGAGGAAAAGAGCAGGAGCCCAGCGAGCAAGAGGCGCTTGGCTCCGGGATTTCAGGTGAGAGGGGATGGTAGAGCCAGGGAAGCTCCAGCCAGGGACACCATCAACCTGCTTTTTGAGGAGAAAATAGAGAGTTTTGTTCTTTAAATCCAGATCCTAGTAAAGGGCAGAGAGAACTGGGCCATATGAACTAAGGGCCACCACCTGGCCCTGTGCAGGGAAAGCAATGGATGGGGCAATTTGTTTTCCCTTTTATTTCTCTTGCTTTCTGTGATTTACATCCTGGGAGCGAAGCTCCATAGGACAGGGCTCTTTCCTGGAGGAAGGACCGTACAGGAGCTCGAATTCAATAACAAGGTTCTTGATGTTAATTAAGAAAGACTTCAAAAGATGAATAAATTAAAACAAATTGCAGAGCTGATGCTTTTGTCATTTACTCAGGTGCAAACTGTGAATATGACCATGAAGGTCAATGAAGCCAGATGTGTATAAAAGCAAAGCAGGGGGAGAAAAGAGATCCTGTTTTTGGCGATATGCTGTTGATGACTAGGAAAAGGTGCTGTTTCTGGTACCGCTGTGGAAAACACAGGGAGTTTCTTCTGTTCTGAGGTCTGTGACTCCCAGGCTGAATCCACCTTCCATGGTCCCAGCAACTTAGGGTGCAGCTGATCTCAGCATTGGAAATAAACTCTCGTTGCTCATTTTCTGCACCTCTCAAATCTGTGTTGAGCCCTGGGAGCTCCAGCTACACCATGGAGCATCCTGAGCTGCATCAACCACTTGCTGCCTTGTGTCACAGAGTTCAGAGGAAGCTGCTCAGGTGGGTTTTGAAGGCACTTTAGATCGTGCTCCCAGCAGAGAAATACAGCCACGTGTAGCTTGCTACTCCTCCCTCTTCCCCTTATTTTTGGGAAAACTTTTTGTCCGACTGCAGCCCCTGCCAGGGGGAGAAGGTAACACCCATGGTAAAACACAAACAAAACCACACACCACCTCCTAAGGCACCAGAGGCAGCCGTGTTCAAACCCTATCACACCACCGATGTTTTTGGCCTCGTTGCGCAGCTCTTGATAAAGTCAGAGGGAGCATAATGCTTTTTAAAGGTCCTCAGCTTTTATGGGCTATAAAGTATTGACCTTAAAGGGAGGTGCTGAGGGAAGTATATTAAAGATAGATGTATGTGGGATAAGCGGACGTGTCAGATTTCCCACAGCTCCTCTCTGGACTGCCTATTTCTAAGATCTTTTTGAACTAATGTGTTGATTGCCTTCCTAGGGAAGAGCTGCCTGAAGCTGCAGGTGCTGCTGAAACCCATGCTCAGGAGGTCCGGGGCAGCCTTCCCTTGGACATTTGCTGATCGCAACACACGGGAATCTTTTCTTTCCAGTTTGTCCTCAGCCATTTGTTCCCACTGAGCCTCAGCCTGGGGTCACCGTGTTGCAGATTTCCTGGTTCTGCTGAATGTTGTGCTCTGGGATCCCAGGACTTTGCAAGGGCCCTGGGTCAGCTCATCGCTACAGACATCCCATCTCCCGCTCCAGTAAAAACCAGTACCAGAGGACTTCAGAAGAAACCTTTTGCAATGAGCAATCGAGGGGGAAAATCGTCTTGTGGAGCCTCTGCTAATTGTGAGCACGTGGCAAGCGATTTGTATTAAATCATTCAATAATCATTAAGAGAAGATCTGCATTACATTTCTCACCTCTGGAAAAGGTGGATGATGCCATTCACCTGCGTTGCCAGGTACTAAGAAACATCACAGTATTTACGAGGTCCTGGGAAAATGGGGGTTTGGGGAGCATTTGAGGAGTGTGTGTGAGACAGGAATGAGAGTAAACAGCCCCCATGGATTTGGGAGGAGAAGGGCACAGTGTGGGGTGGGCAGTGGCCGCAACCCCCCAGCAAAGCCCCCAGAGCAGCAGCACGACCCTGGCAGGGCGCTGGCAGCGGGTGCAAGGGCGAATGCCCAGCAGAGCCAGGTTTAGCACCAACCTCCTGCCGCCTCCTATTATTTTGAGCCTGAGCCTTGCAGTGGATGCTGCTCAGAGCCCTGTGTTTGAGAAGGCATCTTTGCTTGGAGGTTGGTATTTTAGGGCTGGGGATTAGATACCTCTGATACCTCTGACAGGGTGCTGGGAGCGGGTGCAAGGGCAAATGCCCAGCAGAGCCAGGTTTAGCACCAACCTCCTGCCGCCTCCTATTCTTTTGAGCCTGAGCCTTGCAGCGGATGCTGCTCAGAGCCCTGTGTTTGGGAAGGCATCTTTGCTTGGAGGTTGGTATTTTGAGGTGGGGGATTAGATACCTCTGATACCTCAGACAGGGTGCTGGGAGCGGGTGCAAGGGTGAATGCCCAGCAGAGCCAGGTTTAGCACCAACCTCCTGCCGTCTTCCATTCTTTTGAGCCTTGCAGTGGATGCTGCTCAGAGCCCTGTGTTTGAGAAAGCATCTTTGCTTGGAGGTTGGTATTTGGGGGCGGGGGATTAGATACCTCTGACCCCCTCCAGCACCCCTGAAAAGCTGGGGGGCGGGCCCAGCAGGTCCTTGAGCTCCTGGGAGGGAGGGAAGGGGTTAATAATCCCCCAGCCCTGGCTAAACCAGCATCCGCCGGCCCCGCACCGCCGCTCCCGAGGCTGCTTTTCCCCGGCTCCTTTTGCCGTCTGTAGTTAAATTTCCCCCGCCTCAGTTGATGTCACATCCTGTTCCACAGCCATCCCCTGCTAGTAGCCAGCCCTACCAATTCCTTCTTTTTTTTTTTTTTTTTTTTTTGTTAATCCCTGTCCTCTCCCCATCACCCCCCCTTTTCAAGGCAAACTTTTGGCAATAGCAGCGATAATCATTTTGTGCTCCGTTGAATTTCTCCTCGCAAATGTCTTTTGATCAAGGGAGCCATTAAAATAAAAAACAATTGCCGGAGAGCCAGCACCGAGAGCAGAGGAGAGAAACTGGGATCCCAATAAATATGCAAAGTGAAGGCTCTGCTGAGCAGATTTCTTGCATTGCTTCCTGGGGGTGCTGAGAGCCGCCTGGAGAATTATTCTGATTTTTTTTGGTTTGTTTTTTTTTTTTTTAATTGCGTTTTCTTGTCTTTTTTTATTATTTTAAATTAAAAGAATAAGAACAATAAAGGACTGAGGAGGCAGCGAGGCGCTCGGTGATCGGCACAGGGAGGCTCGCCCGGAGGTGATCTGTATGCAAGGTGCCTAGAACTGGGTGCGAGACATGCAACCGGCAAGCAAGCTCCTGACCCTCTGCTTCCTCATCCTGATGGGCACAGAACTCACCCAAGTAGGTTTCTCTCTTGCTTCCCCCCCCCCAACACACCCCCCCCCCTTTTTTTTTTCTCCCTTTCTCCCCAACGCCATTTTCTATTAAACCTCGAGAGCACAAAAGAAAACTGGAGTGGGAAGCTGCAGCTTTGTGCCCCCATCCCAGGGCACCCCCAGTTTGCTTAGCAGGTGGATCCTCCGGGCCTTGGTGGGGGGAGAGCAGGTGGGGGGAGACTCAAGAGACCAGACCCCAGAACTGGGGGACAAGGGGCTACCCCAGTGTGGTCCCCCTGGGGAGTTTTGGGGGGGACACCCCACCTGCCCGCCCCACTTGTGGGGAAAGTTGCGATGTGGGGCTGGGGGTGCTGGGGGACAGTGGGACCCTGGCTGGGGTTCAGCAAAGTTCGGGGCTCCCCGTCCCAGGTTCCCGAAGGGACGCGACGTGCGAGTGCGGTGGCGGGTCCCTCCTCGTCACCCCCCTCCACGCCAGCTCCTCATTTGGGGGTAGCTTTGCTGATTTTAGGTGACATTTAAATGTCCCTTGATGTTTCCATCTGTGACAGGCTTGTGGGAGAGGGGAGCATCTTATTTATCTCGCTCTCCCCCTTCTACTTTTTTTTTTTGGCTTTTGTTGGATTTTAATGCTTGCAGTGACTGTTCTGGCCCCTGGACTGAGTGAGTAGTGGGGCTGGGGTGAGGAAGGGAGGCACACAAAAGCCATCTCTTGCAAGTGGAGCTAAAACTCCATTTGACTTCTTTAAGAAAACTGGGGAGAGGCGGGCAGGGAGCTTGCCTTTTGCTTTTTGGGTTATGATTTTTTTTCCCCAGCCACTCAGGAAAGGAAGAAAAGTAATTGCAAGAGGATGCTCTAGATTGTGGGGTTAATTGTGATGCTGCCTGCGAGCAAAAAAATAAAGAAAGAAAAAGAAGCTATAAATAGGAGAGAAATGGAGGCTTCGTAGTGTAGGAGCAATTAGCAGCTGGGCTCTCATCCTGGATGCTTTATGTAGAATTTTTCCTTTCTCCTGCTGATAATGGTCTCTCCTGTCACTGCCCTATTGCTGAAGTTTCAGTAGCTGAAACCTTTTGGCTTTGCACCCTCAGAGTATTTCTGCTGCCCCCAGCAAGAAATGGCGAAAGAGCTGCCTTAATTGCATGGAGCCCTCTGGAGAAGGGATGAGAAGGTAGTAATTGCGGGGAGTGGGGGGAAGGCAATGAAATCCAAGAGCTGTGTGGATGAGGAGGGGTGGGAAGGGACCAGAGCTGCGAGTGAGCGCCCAGGAAAAGCCCATTGTGTGTGAGGATGCTCGGGGAAGGCGCATGCGCCGCGCTGGACAAAGCAGCAGCGCCCGCCAGCATTGCTTGGGAATCAGCAGAAAGGGGCTCCTGGCCATGCAGCGGCCCCACAGCCAGCCTGGGGCTGTGGCAGAGTCATGGTGGGGCCAACTGTCACCCCCCGTCCCTCCAGCCTCCCCTCCTGCCCAGCCCCATGATTGCACCCATGGCCTGGGGACCCGGGTGGTGTCCCCTTTCCCAGGGCCGTCGCCACCCCCATCGGCCTTGTCAGCCTCCGTCGCTCTGCATTGGTGGGTTTTTTCAAGGACACGGAGTTATCAGCTCTTGTGCCAAGGATGCTGCTGTGCTTGGCTGCTTTGCCTTTTCCTGTTTTTTTTTTTTTTGTTGTGGGTTGGTTTTTTTTGGTGAATGCAGCACTCCAACTTTTCACCCAACTTTAAATTGGGGTGGGGATGGGGAATCAAATCTGCTCTGAACATTGCAGGCTTTGGCAGAGTTACCTCCCAGCCCATCCCTGCCCACTGACCCCAGGTTGGGAGCCCCTGCTAAAGCCCTGGCTTTGCTGAGCTGCCTTCAGCTAGAGCTGCTTTCTGCTCTGCAGTGTTCACCTGGGCTTTGGTGCCTGCAGGTATCCGAGTCCTGCCAGCCATGCAGAGCTCTCCCGCCAGCGTGCCTGCTGCCTCGCTTGGCACTGCAGAGCCCTTTCAGACTTGTAGCATCTCGTTTCGGCAGCACAGCTGCCAGATGCAGTCCCCAAATATGCCTTTCAGCCCAGACACCGCCCAGCTCAGTGTCTTCCGTGTTGAATTCAGTGCTGGATTCACATCTCCATCACACGTGGAGTCTCTCCCACCCCCTACAGAGATCCCGTGCTGGGAAAGGAGGGATTGAGGTTCAAGGGAGAGAGGTTGCTGATTTAGGCAGCTTTCCCTGGTGATGCAGAAGCTACAGCCGTCCCCTCCTTTCCTTCCCTGCAGTGACACTGCCAGACCAGCACAGGAGAAAAGGAGAAATGGGGAGATGGGCGGCTGTGAAATGGGGCTGCAGGGGGTGAGCACGTGGCTCTTCTTCCAGCTGGGAGCTGGGAAAGCTCTGCTGGTGGAGCTGAGCGAGTTGTCTTCAAGGAGTTGGTACTGCAGCATCCTCCGATGGGCCCCTTTGCAGGGGGGGGACAGGTGCTGGTGCTTGGCTGGGGGCACAGGGGTGACACACACACTGTGGGCTGCACCCCCACGCTTGGTCGGGGCTTTGAAACCAGCCTAAAGTGGATGGTAGTTTTACCTGTGAGAAACAAGGGGGAGCTGCCCCTACATGCCCCCCAACATCCCAGTTCTTTGCAGATTTCCCTCAATCCCCCAAAGTGCCCCCAGGGTGGGGCTGCAGGAGCCCCAAAGCAAGACCTGTACCAGGCTCTGGGATTTGCCCAAGCAGCCAAAGGTTTTCTGATGTGTTTTGTGCCTTGTCTTGGCTCTCCACAGGTCAGCAGTCAAAACCTGAAATGACATGTGTTGGCTGAATGGAACAGGCTGGTTTTGGGGTGCAGCGGGGGCACCCTGGGGTGCAGCACCCTCACTCCGGCTCTGCATGCAGCTGGGGGCTGAGGGCTCCCCAGGCAAAGCACGGGGCTTTCTCGCCTTGTCGTGTTCTGGGTGAGACCCAGGACGGCTCCTCTGCAGCCGTGGAGGAGCAGAGCCAACTTCTGCTCTCTAAGGATCAGCCTGTCACGTGCAGAAAGATGGTGCTGCCAGGGGGGCAGAGGATTTGGGCTGCTGTAGTAAAGCCAGGGGTATCGGCAGAGGGGGTCTTGGATGCCATCTGCTTGTCTGTCTGTCTGTCCGACCTGTCCTTTTGTCATGCTCGGTGCTTGCTGGTGAGCTGCTGGGATATTAGCAGTGAAAAGCTCTTTGCTTTCCTCGAAGTTTCCCAGGCGCGGAGCAGGGCCCCCGATGCTGTGACATCCGCTTACCTGGTAATCATTGGAACCACACGGGAAGAAATACCTTCCTGGAGCAGGCAGTTATTAAACATTCAAGGCTTCTAAAATAAATAAATAAAAATTCCATTGATTTTCCTGAAAAAGGACATCAGGTCCCTCTCGGGGCTGTTTTCAGGGGAGCATTCCCATGCCCCCAGCGCCATCCAGTCTGGCTGTGCTGGTCCCCTCCATCCATGGGGATGTTCCCAGTGCCCTGTGTGCTGGCCGGGCTCTTCCCTCCCCTGTCAGGGCAAAACTCGAAGGATTAAGCTGCAAATCTGCAGCCTGTAACAGGAGGCAGCTGCCTCATCTCATAAACCAATTTGTGTCTTGTTTCACTAACTTCAGCTTTAACCAATAAAAAAGAAAGGTAATTCTCAGCCCTGGGTCTTATTTATTACTCAGGTTATCAGGCCTTGTAATCAGTATTAGCATCACTGCGTAAAGTAATACAAAACTAATCACTATCTGAGTGAGTTAGACAGATGAAGGTTGTAGAAGGCGTTGACAGTGGAAAAAGCTAATTCTTGAGTTATAAGTGTTGGCTTTGCTGTGGTGAAGCTGTGAACAAAAAGGAGCAGGGACAGGGACACCCAAGGAGTGCTCCTCTGGGGTTTGTTGCCTGTAGGTGCCTTGGTTGGGCTCTTTGGAAGACCCAAGGTGGGCAGGAAGATACCTGAGAGGTTGAATCAGTCAAGCAAGTCCCCCAAAAAGCAGATGATGCACTTGGGGAAACCGAGGCACAGAGCCTGAGATATGTCTCAGAGCCCCACTTGTGGGGGAAGAGCACCTCAAAATCTTGATTTTTCCTTCTTTTGTAGACTGTAGCTATTGCTTGCCCACTGCCCTCCCAGAGCTGAGCGCAGGACCCTGCTCTCAGCCTCCAGGTTTTTGTGCTGGGTTTTGGCCCTGGGAACCATTCTCCTGTGTTCAGGACCCAGGTCCTGGCTCCCAGCCTCCAGCATTCAAAAGCAGCCAAAATGCAACAGATCTCCTGGAAGGATAAGAGCGGGGGCCGGCTCGTGCCAGCGCTGGGGCCAGGAGAACCCCTGGAGCGATGCCGTGTTTTCTAGCGAGCAACACACAGAACAAGTTTTTCCGTGTAAAGGCACTTTGTGACTGGAGGCGTGTGCGACTGACCCAGGGAAATACGTCAAAAAAATCATCATTCCCAACCAAAACAGCCGAGTAACAGGAACCCGCTGACGCGCCGGCGGAACCTGCGCCGACTTTAATGGGCTCTGATCTTGCCCAGAGGCTCTGACACGGATTGGCACTCGCTGGTAGAGCAGGAGTTTCATGTCAAGAGGAGCTTTAGCTAAACACAGATTTAGCGGAGTGAAGACCTGCGAAGGGGATTATTCTGTTCTAGCGTAACATAAGGAGCGTGTTCCTTTTGCTGCAGCGTTTCCACGCGCCGTGCGGGTGACGAAAGGGAGTGTTGCAGAGCGTTTTGCTTGTGGAAGGAGAAGTCCCAGTGTCCATAGTTCGGGGGTGAACTTTCCAAAGCGTATTGAGGTGCCTGATCCTGAAATGAGGCCGCTCCTGGAGCGGAGCTCAGCACCAGGCACAGGTGGTTTCACACCAAGTCCCACCAGGAGCTGGCAGTGATCTGCGGCATCACGGGCACTGTGTCCAAAGCACTTTAGGGGCTTGAATTGCTGTTTTCTTCCTTACTTTGCTTTCCCCATCTGTCCATAATGGGAGGGGAAGAGTTTGTTCTGCCTTGGTACAGTGCTGAGGTAACAGGGTGCAGCTCCAAGACTGAGGCTTGTGTGAGTGATGGTAGCACAGACAGTGACAAAAACAGCCAAAAGGACAAGGATATTTGGAGGTTAGAGCCAAAAATCGTGGAAACCTGGTACCATTTATTCCCGTGGCAGTCGTGACCTGCTGAGAGACAGATGCCCCACGGCAACCGCAACAGAAGATTGTCGCACGCTCCAGAGGTGATGGGTACAAAGTGTATGTTCCTAAATGAGATGAAGTTGCCCACACTGCTTTCTGGAGTAGGTGGGGGTGTCTCTGCTTCTTGGCACCATTCACAGCCCCTTGCTGAACACAGGCTGGTGCAGAGGGATTTCGGGTACCTCCTGCCACAAGCCCAGGTAATGAGAAATGTGAGGGAAGGGGGTGAACGTTTGCTGTGTTGAGAGGGGGATGAGAAATGTCGTCATTCACTCAGGAACGCGGCAGCAACAGGGACTGGGGCAGCATTGGTCAGGACTCCGGGAGGGATGAAAGGAGGCAGCGGAGGCAGAGAGTCCTCCAGAGGCTGGTTCAGAGCCCCATCGACTACAGGAGGGAGATTTGGAGAAGAGTCAGTCTAAGTGTCTGAGGAGGGTTCCTGAAGTGACACAGAGAGGTCCTTCTGGATAGGACAAGACCTTTCCCGCAGCCTCTTGGCCAGTGGACATGGAACATCTCACAGGGCTTCGTTGCAGAGGGGAGTGGGAAAGAGCTGGAGTATGGGCTGTGCCAGGCACCGGAGCAATCCCAGGTCCGACCTGAGTGCCCGGGGAAATTCCTGAGCCCTGCGCTCCCAGGACAGGAGCTGCCAGCCCTGGGAAGGTGCCTGGGGCACTGCCCTCCATCCGGCAGCCAGCTGGACGTGTCCTCCTCGCCGGAGATGTCAGGTGTCAGCTGAGGTGCCTCCAGCATTTACTGAGCCAGCTTGGAGCAACAGCAACATTTGAGGCTGTTAAAATACAGGTGTATATATTTTAAAGCAGATCTCATCCTCTCACCATGCATTAAATAGGAGCTCTCTGACTGGGGTCTACAGGCACCATCGCCACCTAAGCTTGGGAGCAACAGAAACCTCAGCACCTCTTCTCTGAACCAGCCAGGAGAGGGAGACAATGACCGTCACGTCCTGCACACACACAGAGGAGTTGGCCATGTTTGCAAACCTTGACCCTTGTAGGGCTCCTTCAGGCAGAAAGTCCCATTATACATTAGCACTTCCCAGCAGCAGAATTTTCCACCAAGTAGCTATTTTGGAAGACCCTATTCTTTGCTTTTACCTGTCATTCCTTCTCATTCTCTGCTCAGAATATATGCATGCAAATAGGATCTTTTGTTCCCTAACAGTTCATCTGTTCCTGCTATTTACTCTCTGCAGGGGGGGCACCAAGAGGGCACAATTGCACCCCATGCTCTTGTGGGAAGGGCGACTGTAGCAAATACATTCAGGACAAGAAAAACTCAGTGACATGAGGAGGTTTTTTTGCAAGGCAATGCCCTGTGCATTGATCAGGAGAAAGGTGAATTCAACCAGTTCAGCAAAACCGGTACCGAACAGATTTCTGCAGATGTTACAAGGAAAAGTTGCTCTTTTTAAGGATGGATCCTGCTTTTCTCTGGAAAGACCCGTCAGTGAATGCTCTCAGGTCAAACAGTGTCACCCGAGTCCCCTCCTTCTTGATTTTACTGGCATTTCTTCTGATTTGCTATAGCATGAGTAAGGGCAACATCATGTCTCCCACATCAAGTTCACGTCCCTTCTGTTTTTTGCTGCCTATGTTTCGTTTTGTTGCCACGCTGAGCTTCTACAAGCAGGGAAATCATTAGGGTAGGGAAGAGGTTTCCATGTTTGCACATCACCCACTTCAGGCACTGAGATGACAGAGGTCATTTTCCTGCTTGATGCCCGTGACCCAGCACAGCACGAGGTGAGCGGCAGCATCTCATTGCACAGCGGTCACCAGCGCCTCTTCCCGCTGAATAACCCTTCATCCCTGAAAAATGGAAATAGTGGCATTTCTGGGAGCCTCTTTTTTGTCAAGTCTCTGCTTGGGACCGGCTGATGTGGACTCAGCTGGTCACGGGCAGTGTGATGTGCTGGGGATGGGCTGTGGCTCTGCCAGCATAGGGTGTACCCTATGGGCTCAGGGCCACCCTGCTCCCCGGGCAGGCCGTTAATGCATCGAGTCACTGAACTTTCTGAACAGGTAGGAAAGAACAGCCCATCTCGTGATGTCCCTGCCTTAACTCCCTTTATCTTACCAGCAAAGACTCCCAAAAATGTGCTGCTTTTGCCTATTTCATAGCCACTGGAAGCAAGAGGAAGGAAGAAAATCACCTGGATTTCTCTCTCCCCCGTTGTTACAGCCGCAGCCCCTCTTTCCGCTGACGTAAGGGTTTTGCTGCAGGGACATGGAGCAACTCTCCTGACTGCTGCTGCCTCCCCCCGCCTGCACGGACCCTCTGTGCTGGGCATTGCTAAAATATTCCAAATAATGGGCCCCCTCCTTAGCAGGGACTTGTGGCTGCTGCTCCTCTCTCCGTGCCTCGCTGTCCCTGTCTGCAGAAGCTTTAATCATTGCAAAGCATTTGAAGGGCATATGAATTAAATTACCTGCGTGCACTGGTAGGAAATGAGTCTTTTGTTAGTCCAGGTGGAATCCAGAGCAAGGCAGAGGAATGCTTCTTACCCTGCTGAATACCATTTTAAATAACAACATATCTGTAGGTCTAATTGCCTTTGTATGTGTTTGGAGTAGACAAATAGGAGGGACAAACTTTACTTACAAACTCTGTTTCAAAATGAACATTAAGATGATGTAAGTGCAGCACTCAAGTGTTTTATATGGCATGAAATCAGAGAAGCAATCAGGGTCTCAGCTGCTACAGTGCTGAGCGCAGCAAAAGCACCTGTTAAAGCAGAGCGGGCTGAACTGGAACAAAACGGGGAGCTGTGATTTATTCTAAAAGATTGAAACCATCTGAGGCTTTTGCCTAATGACCCTGTTCCTACAACCACAGCTGGAACACCTTGGTGCTGACCGCCTCCTCAGGGACAACGCAGCACAACCTGACAACAGTTGTGCCATGCAAAGGATGCCCGGGCTGGCTGAAGCAGATTCGATGGGGTTCATCTACTTTGGGAGCCCTGAGCAGAACAGTGTCACATTCAGAGGGCTGGAGTATTTTCTTACTGATTTCAGCAGCCGATTGACCTGTCAGCTGGCTGACTTACCCAGATGAGAGTTGGTCTGGCTGGAGCGGGAGGAAAGGACAGGGGTAATGCTGTTTGAGGGTGCTGGGAAGTGAAGGTAGGGAATGGCATTTCATGGCTGTAGCCTGTGATACGTACCAGCCACTGCCTCCCAGCTGCCAGCATCTGATTCTGCCACTGCCTTGTTGGAGGGACAGGATCCAACCTGATGTCAGCACTCGTACTCTAACTCATCTCTTTTCCTCCACCTGGTGGACTTGGTAAA
Source organism: Patagioenas fasciata (assembly GCF_037038585.1). Taxonomy (NCBI): domain Eukaryota; kingdom Metazoa; phylum Chordata; class Aves; order Columbiformes; family Columbidae; genus Patagioenas; species Patagioenas fasciata. Next base: position 9,198,371 of record NC_092539.1, read on the forward strand.
TGTGCTTTCAGTGCTTTAACAGAAAGTCCCCAGCGCTCTCTGCAGAACCAGCTTCACTTGGCTGCCACCTGTCCCTGCTCCCTTTGACCAGAGCAGCAGAACCGGAGGGTGCTGGGATGATCCCAGGTAGGGCTAAGGTCCTGTTAGGATTTGCCTCAGAGCTGCACAAGCCACAGAAAGCCAAGAGGTTTTTTTGAATTCTGGGGTGGGATGCTCTGGCAGTTTTGGATGCTGTCCCGTCTCTCCTGTCCATGCAGCCCTGCCTGCTGGGAGCAGGGCAAGAGCAGCTTTAGGGCAGGAATGGGGCAAGAGCAGTGCTGGGGCAAGAACGGGGCTGCCAGCTCCAGAGCAGAGTTTCTGGGTGTTTTGGTTTGACACAAGTGTATTGCATCCCTCGTGCTGATGGAGAAAGGCAGCAGAATGTGGTGAGGGGGCAAGTGGAGATATGGGAGATGCTCTGATGACCTGCAGCCCGGGAAGACCACAGGCTTGGGGACCACCGTGTGCCCCCACCTGGGTCCCATGCCTCGTGGGTTTGTACGGGAGTGGCGCAGCCTTGCGTGCACCGCAGCGGGGAATGCTGCTCCCAAACCCCCTGCCTGGTAACAGCTCCCTCTGTCCCCCGTTCGCCGCGGCCCCTCCGGACCGAGCATCGATCGATCCCGATCCCGATCCCGCATCGCGCCCGCTACCGCGCCCGGCGCTGCCGCCGGCAGCCAGCAGGGGGCGCTGCCGTGCCGCGCCGCAACGGGGGGGACGCCCCCCCCCCCCCCCGCCCCCTTTTTCTCCCTCCCCAAATCTTTGCCGCCTCCTCCCAAATTCTTTTCCTCTCTCCCCAAATCTTTTCCCCACCTCACCAAAATCGTCCGTCCTCCCAAATCTTTTTCCTTTTCCCCAATTTTTTCCCCTCTCCCCAAACTTCACTCTCCCTTCCCCAAAGTCCTTTTCCCTCTCCCCAGATCTTTTCTCCCCAAATCTTTTCTCCTCTCTTCCCCTCCGCTCCCCTTCCCCAAATCTTCTCCCTCCAAAAAAAAAAAAATCCCTCCCCTAAATTTCTCCTCCCCTCCGTTCCTCCCTCCCCAAATCCCTTCTCTCCCCGCTGCCTCCCACCCGCCCTCCGCAGTCTCTCTGGCTGGGCGCTCCGCGGCGCTCACGCCCCCCCTCCCGCCCCTCCCTCTTCTCTCCCTCCCGCCCCGGTCCCGTCCCCGTCCCGCCTCCTGCAGCCGCTCGCTCGGCTCCGGCTGGGGCGCGCCCGGCGGGTGCAGGGGAGGCAGCAGCGCTCCGGCACCGGCGACACCGGCACAGGCACCGGCAGCACCATCGCCAGCGCCGGGCAGGGCCGCGGCGGGGCGGCGGCGGACGATGGGCCGGCGGCGAGCGGTGGCGGCGGCCGGGCGGCTGGTGCAGCCCGTCCCCAGCGGCATGGAGCCCGGCGCCGGTGCAGAATGAAGGGTGCTTGGCGCTCCCCCCCGCAGACATGTCTGTGCCTTTACTCAAGATTGGAGTCGTCCTCAGCACCATGGCCATGATCACCAACTGGATGTCGCAGACGCTGCCCTCCCTCGTGGGGCTCAACACCACCAAACTCACGGCGGCCACGGGCGGCACCTTGGACCGCAGCACGGGAGTAAGTGCGGGGGGCGGCGGGCGGGGGGGCGCCCGGCTGCCCGGAGCATCCCTGCCTACCGGGGCGACTGCGCCCCGCTCCCCTCCGGCCGCCCGGTCCCTCCTTGCCTGGGTCTCCCCCGGGCTGCCTAAATCCCTTCTTGCTCCTGGGAGCTCCCTGGCCGTCTGGCTCCTTCGCTGCCGCCTTCCCCCTCCCGCCGGCAGACCCTGCAGGAGCCCCCCCGGCTGCAGAGAGAGGCAGAGCCGTCGCCCTTTGGGGTGATGATGGGGGGACATCGCTTGCAAAGTGTCCCCCCCGGGATCGGCGCGGTGCGGGGCTGTAAGAGATGGGAGGCTGGGCTGGGGGCGACACGGCTGCCCCCCAGGTGTCTTCAGCCAAAGGGTTGCAAAGTTTCCCTCGTCGCTGCTTTGCAGTCGCTGGGTAAAGCAGCTTTGGGACAGCAGGTGCGAGATCTCATTCGCGTCCCAGCCTTTAATCAATAGTCGTTAATGGGGTGCGAAATGCAGTGAAGTTGCGGTGTTATTTTGGTCGTGCCGTATGTTTCCTGTCCCTGTTTCGCTGGAGGGCTGGGACGGTGCCTGATCTTGCCACGTTGGAAATAGCTGAGAAAAACAATTCGTCTGTCTGTCTTGCCTTAGCAGGGGAAAAACGGGCACCTTTTGCCTCCAGGCTGTATGCTTGTGCCTTCCGAAGCAGCCAACGTATTATAGCTCTGCAGTTTCAAGACGAGTATTTAATGTAGTGGTTCTGCTGGATATGAATGAAGCTGGATTTTTTTTCCATGTTACAAGGGATTATGAGACCCGTTATTTCCCCCCGACCCCCGGCTTGTTTTAGCTAGAGAATCAAATTGTGTGCCTAGCCGTCTCTGATAGTGCGTGTCTGTCAACATGGGTATTTGCAAGGTTATTTGTAATCGATTGAAATAGTGAAGAGAACGTTTCCTTTCTGGTTGGCAAAACAGTGCTACCTTCAAAGCGGTCAGAGGCTGAATTGTGATTAAATTACGTATTTTGCAAAGTGCTGCGAGATCAAAGGAAAATTAAGATCTGAGAGGTCTGGAGAGCACGAGGGGGACTGGGGAATGTGCTGTGCTTGTGGCTGGGCTCCCTTTCCGCGGTCTGTCCTGAAAGCTCAGGCTGAGATGCTGATCGTACCCTCTGGACCACATCCCTTCCTTGCTGGTGTGCCTGGCTGGGGCTTTCCCTGCCCTGAACCCCAGAACATCGGCAGGGAAAGGATTGTTCAGGTGAAGCTCCCCATCCCCAGGAGAGTCTGGTGGAGAAGGGGGGAAATATAACTCCCGGTGTACATTTGCTCAGAAAAGCTGGTTTTCCTGCTGCTCCGGGAGAGCTCTGCAGATACACCGTGACCGCTGCTCAGCCCTCAGCCAGGACACTGTATCCTCACTGGTAGCTTGGGCATATTCTTCTCATGGTGCCAAGGAGAAGTCGAGGGGTTTGCAATGACAGCCGGGCAGCGGGTCCCCCACCACGAGCGCTCGGTTCCTTACAGCTCACTACAACCCTTGCTCCTTCATGGATTTCCTCGTGTCCATACTTTACCACTGACATTTCCATGTTGCTTTGGCTCTTGCTCTCCTTTTCAGACCCTTCTTTTCTTTGTCCCCAATCCATATTTTTGCATTGCAAGTGAATTCCACCAGCTTGGCCCTCAGAGGAGCCTCCCTTTGCTTCCAGCACAGCTCCGGTATCTGCCACATCCCCATGGCTTCCTCCACTCAGCCCCCTTCACCTCCCGCCAGGCCTCCCCTCATTTACTTAACCCATTTTTCCCTGTGTTAATTAGGTGTTGCCTACCAACCCAGAGGAAAGCTGGCAGGTCTACAGCTCTGCCCAAGATAGCGAGGGACGTTGTATATGCACAGTGGTGGCACCTCAACAGACGATGTGCTCGCGTGATGCCAGGACAAAGCAGCTGAGACAACTATTAGAAAAGGTAACGGTTGAACCCTTGTGGGAAAGGTGGTTTGGTTTGGCATGATATTGGGGATAAAAACCTGTGCTGAGCCTTGGTTTGCAGGGCAGACGGACCCCTTGGGCCAGCCCCGCAGTGCTGTAGCCGTCCCCATGTAGTGGGGAATAATCCGCTGCAGTCAGGAGGATAAATCTCTAAGTGTTTGTGAGGCACAGAGGAAAAGGGACCGTGGCCTAAGGTCAGGTTAAAACTGCTGAGATCAAAGCAAAAATATTGAACCACATTGCAAAAAAAAAAAAAAGATGTAATTTACTATTTACTCCTTTTTTCATTACGCTAACACAAGCAGTTTCAAAGGATGAGCCTCAACAAGATGAGAGAAGATAGTATTAAAAACCCAAAGCCCCTGTATTCCTAGCCAAGCTGATATTAAAAAGGTCAAATAAAACAGTACAAGCTGTCGACATCAAATAGCACAGAAATGACAGTTAGTGGTTTTCTTTCTAATGCTGACATCCACTTGATTAGTTTTTAATAGTCTGCTGTCCAAAGAGATCAAAGAATCTCATTAGGGAAACATTCCCGATAACAAGAAATTTTCCAGATAATAGATTTCATTGAAGAAATGCTGTTTCATGTGAAACGCTGCTCTTCTCTTTAAAATAGGAGTGGACTCCTGTGCTTGAGATTTAATTATCCCTCATGCCCTAATGCTATGTTGGCATGTGTTGTGCATGACAAAACAATTTCTATCCCACTGCTTTTGGGAAGTTGATGTGTTAGTCACTCATAACAATATTAAACCTACACTTAACTCATTTTCCTATGTGATAAGGACAATAAAGCGAGGCAGGAAACTTTTAGCCCTAAAACAATCCTTCCGTATGTCAGAGGCTTCTATAAATAATCCCACTCAAGCTTTTATTTCTCTAAGCAATAACAGCAATGGGTCCAACAGCACATTTGTCTGAGAGGCAGCAGGAATTATATCAGCAGCTGACGCAGGCGTCCGAGAGCCGTCGTGTTCCCAGAACTACTCGTATGCATTAAACGAGCAGGATCTGACCCAATGCCCTCTGCTAATGGACGGGCGAGCTGGGCACACGAGACCTGGGGTAGCATCGCTTCCCATGCGGAGGCTGAAAGTGCTCGCTGATTTTTTTCCCCTTCTGCAGCTCTCTGGCTGCCAATGAATAAAGTGAGGGAGGAGCGGAATTTCAAGGCATGTGTTCTGGGGATATGGTACCTGCCTGATAATCCGTCTGCATCTCACTCCTACGCTAACCTATATGAAAACCCCAAAATAAAGAACAGGCTCTTAGTGCCAGACATCTGATCTTGATGAAGGCTGAAATTATAATCCCTATAGGAAAACGCAATGGCAGAGAAGAGCTTCCAGCTTCCCAGGAGGGATTTCAAACCTGGAAACTCCTTCCTTCATCTGGCATTTTAGCTGTAGCTTTGAGATGGGAAAACTTGCATCTCCTGATTTCTCTCTGCCAGCAGACAAAGCAGCATAATGTGGCGAAGAGATAATTGTGTTTAGGTTTTCAAAGGAGGAGACCTGCATTTCATCTATGGAAATAATAAGGTGTTGCTTTTATGGGCAAGAGAGAACCTGCGTTTCTATGTGTGTGTGTGTACACAAACCAATTACAGCATCCTCAGTGGAAAATCTCTGCACAGAGGCTTCAGCAGCTGAATGTACTTGAAGGCTCAAAGCTGCCAAGACCCCGTTGACACTCAACACATGGGCACAGGCACAGAAACTGCAGCTCATGCTGCTTGCGAGAGAATCCTGGGCACCCCGTCAGCATCAAGAGCAGGGGGTGGGGGGGACGGGGAGCCAGGGCCGCCGCACAGCCGGTGCAGCCCTGGTGTGACACCGAGGTGCCTGAGCTCATCTTTGGCTGGAGTGCACCGAGTCCTTCCAGCCTCCTGTGTGTCAGGTGTTGAGGCCAGGGCTTGGACCGCATTCAAGCCAAGACATCAGCTAAATCCTGGTCATAAACAGATTATGTTTTATATTCGAACAGTTGAGTTTTGTTTGGTTTTTTGTTGGTTTTTTTTTTTTTTGGACCTGTTATCTGGAGGGCTTCCTCCTCTGATAGTTTAACCATTTTTGGTTTCCTGCCAATTCTTGTTCTTTGCCAGCACTGATTTCCAGATTAAACAGTTCTTTTTGTTCCTTTGATATTCACTTTGAGGTGTACATAGGGAGGACAACAACATTTCTTCTCAGGCTTCGCTTTGCCTTCTACAGACCTTCTAAGATGAACTTTTCATGTCTTGGTCCATCAGCTGAGTCCATATCTCTCCTAATTCTTCCTCTGGACCATGAAAATCTGCCTCAAGATGCCTCATTGTATTGCTCCACCAGCTGGTCTGGATACCCAAAGCTAAAGATTCATCCCAATTCAAACCCCAAAAATGGGCTTAGAACAGCTCTTTTGGGCTGACCCACAAGGAAGCCTGAGCAGGGTTCAAACCATGGCTTTGGCCATGCAAATCTTGTCAAACCAATACTGACTCTCCCTTACTCTGGTTTAATTCTGAAACAAGATGACAAGAAGAGTACTGGAAGTTTCATTTGTATCAATTTTCTATTTCAAATGCTAAAATTAACTCTTCCCCAAGACAACTGCAGGTATCTCTCTCCCATTAGCTTGATGGAAAATGAGGTTTCATGTTAAGAGTGCGTGTTCCACCAATGGAGGCAAAAAGCATTTTAGCTGATATTTGAGGATAATGGTTAATGGATGAAGCTGGGGGAATCTGAGAGACAGTATCCTTCAGTCTTGGTTCATTAGAGCACTTATGTACACGCTAAAGTTTAAGCATGAACAGGCTCATTGAAATCTAATCATGTGCCAAAGTACTTTGCTGGATCAAGGGCTTAATGTGCTAATGAAGGAAAACAAGTAGATCTCCAGCTTATGAAGCACGCGTTACTGTCAGAGATCAGGAGTGATGGAGACTGACTTTGTGCAAGTCTGGCCAGAATCTTGCCTGGTTGAAAACAGCATGGGCAACAAATAGCGAGAGCCTGGGCTTGTAAAACACATCCCCGAAATAGCACAGCAGCTAATTTTAGGCGTCTCGGTTTAGATCCGTGCGAGGAGGCTATTTTATTTTCCTCTGCAGGCAGGGGAGAGGGAGGCTCCTCCAGAGGTGATTCAGAGCAGAAGCAGAGTGAGATGCTGTGATTCATTTCCTAGCGGAGTCTGTCTCTCCCTCCCCACTGCCCAAAAGGCAGCGTAAGGAGCCCCTCATAGCCTCGCTCAGCCCCTGCAGGGTCATGTACCAGCGTATCGCTACAGAAATGCTCTTTTCTGATTACTTGCAGCTTGACCTTTAATTAGGGTTAGGCATTAGTGGCATAAATGTGGCCAATTTTGTACAATCCCTACAAGTCATTCTTATTCCAATCAGTTGGAGCAATTCTGCTGTGTAGATATTGCTCAATTCAAAGGAAGGTAGGCTGGATTACTAGGATAAAAGTATCTGCAGACCAGTCTAAGACTTGTCTAAGACTTCTATTCTCCTGCCTAGGGGTAGAGAGAGGTCTTTAAACTCCTCCCCATTCAGCCCAGGTGAATTAGCACCCAACTGTGTCTGCTGGGAGCTCCTGAACCCCTGGGAGGTTTGCTCTTCTCCTCTTCAAACCAAGAGGGTCTTGTTCTGCTCTTCCCTGCTCCTCACATCTCCCTGAACAGGTCCTGGGTGGCAATCAAGATGGGTGCTGGTCCATCTCTGAGTGATGTGTTGGGACTTGGAGACTGAAAATAGCTTCACCTTTGCTGAGGCGGACCATCAGACCCCTGGAGCAGTTGTACTGGTTGTACAAAATGTTTCCTCACTGTTGGCCTTTGAAATATAGGTTGTCCATACATTTTTAATAGTTCCCTGTAATAGTCTTCTTGTCGTTGTGCATGAGCAATGGGCATTTTGATCCCTTCAGAGATGCACACGCCAAAGTTGGCATTTGACCTGTGCTGGTTGCAGCGAGTGGTCTCTGAGACCCGGCTGTGTGTGGGTGTCCCGCCGTCCCCTCGCTCTGTCACTCCAGGTAAGTCACAGCAGCCCGGTGTCATTTGCTGGAGGCAATATCGCACTTGCACCGTTCTTCCCCCATCCCAGCTTGTCTGCGCGTGGCTTTGGCAAGGATGGAGACAAGAGCGGTTGTGGCAGGATGGGCTCTGGGAAGCATCTCGGGGTGGATCTGCAGAGACAGCACTGGCTCACATTTGGGTTTTGCTCAGACACCCACAGATGAAGAGTCTTGAACCACGATGCCTTTAGTTCGGGCCATGACGCAGCAGCACACTCGGATGCCTAATTCATTTTAAGCACAAACGTCATCCCTCCCGATGTTGGCGGTTTTATTTCTGTGGGTATCGCGGCCGTGGCAGGAGCACCAGTTGCGGGCTGAGCCTTGTAATGTACGAACCGTGGTGCAAACACAACCATCCTTGATGCAAAGACCTTAAATTACACCCATTGCTAAACAGGTGATTAGGTGCTTGCTTAAGTCAGAGCTTCATTTACCTTCTTCTAGCCTGAAAAAACAGAGAACAGAATATCTCAATAAATCAGATGGCAGCCAGCCTTCGAAACCAGGTCAGCCTAGCTATCGTTTCCCTCCCTCCTCACACCTTTTTTCTCATGAGGAGCCCAGCCAACCTTCTTGCATCATTCCTTCGGCAGGGCCAGATGGGCGCTGTGCGGGGAGCCGCGGGGATGCGGTGTCGGTCGGCTGCAAAAGATGCCGACGCAGCACAACCGCCCAAGCGGGCAGGTACCGGTGGGACCAGCCAGAGCGGGAGCTCCCGCGGTACTTCCCAGCTTCCAGATACCCTCACCTGCAGCTGCATTTGTTGTGGCAGATGCTGGATAAACAGCAGGGCTGTTTGGATAATGAAGTTTTTACTAGCTGGGAGTAAAGTTTGCACTTAAGTAATCAGTAAGTGTCACTTACGTGCAAGAAGAAATGATGATGTGCACCTCAGAAGTGTTTCTCGCAGTCAGATGTGCTTCTGCTCGACTAAGAGCCTCTCATGCCATCCCAGCCTCTCAGAGGCCATTGAGAATGATGCATTTTAGCCTTGACTGCAGCCCTTACTTGCATGTGTGGTCTTTAAATTATTGTCTGCAGCACAGCAGAATAAATGTTTAGGAAACCAATTTGCTCTGTTTTAGAACGTGGGGTCATAATACCATGCGATGCTGTTGATTAACTAGTAAATAATGCATAGGCTGATTGCCCTTTAGCTTTGTTGACTGTGTAGGAAAAGGTTAACGTTCAGCATTAGGATGCAAGCGGGGCTGCCGGAGAAACACCTTCTCAATGAGTCCCTTCTGGTTTGACAGGTGCAAAACATGTCCCAGTCGATAGAGGTGTTGGACAGGCGGACTCAGAGAGACCTACAGTACGTCGAGAAGATGGAAAACCAGATGAGGGGACTGGAATCGAAATTCAAACAAGTGGAAGAAAGCCACAAGCAGCACCTGGCAAGGCAGTTTAAGGTATGTCTGCTTTCCAATCCTCTAACGGAGCTGTGGCCAGGGGTTTGCCGTGGTGGACGTGGGACTGTGACCCTGGTCCCCATCAGCTCACGTAGCTCTTGGTCCGGTTGTACACAGTGCTGGTGGCCGCCCACCCTCCTCCCAAAAGCACAACCAGATCCCGGTTGTGCCATCACATCCTCAGCCGCAGAACATTTTTCTAGAGGCTAAAAGCATAAATCTCTGCATTCCCATCACCATGAACCACTTGGGTGCCCCACGCAGGGTGGTGTAGGGTGAGATGGGTTCTGTGGGGAGACCTCGGGGCAGCTGAGGTCAGGGTGAGGGGGGTTCCCTTGGGGTGGTTGTAGCAATGGGGCAATCGAGCAAAGAAATCAACTCCCCCCCCAAAAAACAAACCCAAAAGCAAAACCTCAGGCTGGCAAACTGCACATCTCAAGGATGTGCAAACGTCCAATTTTGAAGGAATGGTGCTGGCAGCAGAGCCAGCACCTTGTGATGGGTTATATGTGTTTTGTCCTGGTGTCATGCAAACGAGAAGTAAAGATATCAGCCTTTTAAATGAAGCAAGCAATGGTCAAACTTTTAAGAACTTGATTAAGAGCAAACAAAATTGCCAAAAAGAGGCTGTCAGCAATAGTTGGAATGTTACATTTTAGTAGTGTTGTGGGTTAATAGATAATCTAGAAGATTTCTAGTGAAATTTAGGGACATTTCTGATCAGCGACCCAGCTGATTCCCACCCTCATCTTCAGGGAGCTGCCCAGCTGGCTGGTGTTCTAAAGCAGAATTATTATAACTGATGTGTTAAATACCGAAATACCAAGATAACATCAGGAAAAGCTGGGAAGAAGGTTCTCAAAACTTGTCACCAACTCCACCTCTACTCCCCATCTCCATTTACTGCAGGACCCTAAATTCAGCTCTGCAGTCTGGATGTCAGGACCATCTTTCTGATTTGAACCTGAGTTTCTTTTTATTTCTTTTTTATTTCTTTCTTTTCCCCCACCCTCCATCCTGATGAGTTTAATCCTCCCCATTGCCTGCCAGGGCGCTTGCACCAAGAAATGCAAGTAAACAAGAAAACAAATCGATTCCCCACATGCAAACAGCAGGAGGGAAAGCCTCTTGACTTAAATAGGAGGGGATGGGGAGGAAAGAAGTGAGGCTGAGGAACCCATTTCTGATCCCATTCGCCCCCAAGCTGCTTCAGCAAATAAATGTCACAGCCCTGAGCGCGGTGAACTTGGCCCCTGTGCAATGATTTAAGCAGCACCAGGTATCCTGTGTATGCTAACATGCTTCATTAACGGGTAGGTGCATGCATATTTATGTCTACTCATTAGCTGCTGGAGCAAAGCATCTTTAACAAAATGCTGCATACCATGCCTTTAAATGAGGCCTTCATTGAATTTGAAAAAGGAAAAAAAAAAAAAGTCTTCATTTCTGCAAAATAAATTTGATAATGACTTTGATTTTTATGTTCTTTATAGCATGCCTAAAACCAGTAAGGAATTTTTGTCTAATTTGCTGCCAAAGCACCATTTTAAATAACAGCCACAGCATTTTGTTTCTGCTAATGCCAGCATTAAAATGTGAGTGGTTTGGAGCTCTTGTGTCTTTTTTTTTCTCTTTAGTTCCGTAAGAGTATTTGTCTATGAATGGCTATCTATATAAGGCAGGTTAGTGAGCTAGATCCTCAACAGTATTTCATTTTCTTGCTTACAGGGCTAACTTAAAAGCAAGTTTTTTCAATGCTGCAGTGACTGAAGAAGCAGTTCACTCCCATGTAACCATGAAAAGAGGGCCACAGAGCATTTTGCACCATGCATTGATTTTTTTGATTATTTTCCAAATTAGCACCATATCTCACTAAGGAACCTTGAACCACACAGCCGAGATCTTCCTTTGCATGCAATTGTAGATGCATTTCATGAATAGTTTGAAACCCTTGTCAATGCATATATATATTATTTTATTTTATTTTTTTGGAAAGAAAAAAAAAGAACTCTTTGTGTATGTGATCTGAAGCATGTAACCCTAAGATGTTGCATTCTAAAAATGACAAATAAAGGCCTTTCCCAAATATTTTGGTGTTCTGCAGCCTGTTTAATATGTTCTTTCCAATACATCATTTGGACCAAAGTAATAACTAAAACTAATTTTAATTATAATAATTGTGGGATATGAACATTGCGCTCACATAGGAAGCAACCAGGTCAAGGCAGAGTGTTGCAGATTTTTGCACGCATAGCACTGAACCGAGCTTATTTTAACCTTGCAGGCAATAAAAGCGAAAATGGAGGAACTTAGGCCTTTGATACCAGTGTTGGAAGAGTACAAAGCCGATGCAAAATTGGTATTGCAGTTTAAAGAGGAGGTCCAGAATCTGACGTCAGTTCTAAACGAACTCCAGGAAGAGATTGGCGCCTATGACTACGAAGAGCTTCAGAACAGAGTGTCAAATCTTGAAGAAAGGCTTCGTGCATGCATGCAAAAATTAGGTAGGCTCAGAACAACATGGTGGCACTGGCTAAACACCATCGATGTTAAACCCCACATCCCGCCTGGAGGCAGAGATGCTAGACTGGACATCTCCTTGGGCCTGGCCTGGCTGGAAGGGTTGAGCTCGCCCAGCCAGGTTCGATCCTGTAAATATTTATGCGATAAGTAACATGAATCTTGGGAGTAGTCCTGCTGAGGATTACTGGCATGACCAATGTTGCTCATGGCGTAAACGCTTCAGGATCGGGCCCTTGGCACTAGGCATGTGGCGTTTTGCAGCGTTTGCATAAGTGGAGGGTGAAATGCGGCGAATTCGTGGCCGATTTGCGAATAACACTTATGCAAAGCAAACACATGCACCCATTTTGCTTATGCATCAATGCCCGATCTTATTTGCTACCTGGACCTGACGCCTCAGCAAAGGTCTCCGTGCACCGCTTTAGGTAGCGGGGGTGGGCGTGCAAGCTGTGACTCGGTTTCCCTTTTTTCCTTTTCTTTTGCATCTTGCAAATCCCTGTTGAGAAGAGCATGGTGTAGCTGGTGTGGGTGCGCGGTTTGGTCCGGACGATGCCGCGTGCAGGATATAAATTCCTCCCCATCTCTCCTGTTCCCCGAGGGAGCCCCTTCCATCAGGCCAAGTAACCAGCAATGTGAAAATGCAAGAGATTCGTCTGTAATCTCATTCAGAGAGCATTAATTGAGTGAAGCCTGTGGGTCTATGGTGGGGAGACACAACTGTAGCTAAACCCAGCATCTGACCCCAAAGCGGGGATGGAGAAGGGGAAGGAGGGCACTGCCCTCCGCAGCTGCAAGACATCTCCCCACCATTCCTTGGCCTAGCTCTGGCTTGATTTAATTTCTACTTAAATTATTGACTTTCTTGTTAAGCAATTTAGATAATCTAAACACATTAACTGCTCTGCAGTCTATTTTGGAGGCACATATGAAATTACACTCTCAGGTAACTTCATGGAAGATCAGATCTCATCTGAGCGCTTTATATCCTTGGCAAGGTAACGCTGTTTCTCTCTCTGCTGGTGGGGTTGCTTTTGCTTGTTTCTAGATGCCTGCACACTTCTGTAAGCAGCTGTCTCCCCTAGATTTCCCCTCTGCGTTTCCATCCCGTCCTCTGTTACCTTGTACATCCCTTATAAGCTTGAAACCTTGGAGAGGAAAGCGAATTTCCACGTAAGCCTGGATGCTCAGAGGTATTTGAACTACGAATGTGCAGCGAGTCGTGCGCTGAGATACCCCTGGGGAGCTGCCTGGGCAGCAGGTACAACCCCTCCGGCTGAGTGGGAAGACAGAGCCTGATTTCTCATTTATTAATGAGCGCTGATGTGCCCAGGTTTGGTTTGGGAGCAGAATGGGCTGAGGCGAGTTGTGCCATCGCTTTCTGCACCGTGTCCGTCGTCCCTCGCGCTGTGATGGCCACAGGGAAGGCAGCAGGGTCGGGGATGACAGGGAAGTCCTGACCTTGTCCTCACCCTCTTGAATTCCACCCCGAAAGCTTAACGGGGACAGAAATGATCAAGGTTATAAGGACATGGTGCATTCTGTGATAGCAGTATGTAAAACCTGGAGTTTTGTTGCATGAGGACCATACCAACATCTCAGGAATGACCGTGGTGAACAGGCCCAGGAGTGTCTTGTTGACCAAGGTCATGTAGAAAACCTCCCAGCAGCCACCAGCTGCCAGAACATCTCCTGAAGATGAGGAGGAGCCGCAGGTGAGGGGTACAGGGAACAGCAGCAGGACCAGGGGTTTCGGTTGGGGCTGGAGAAGTAATTCCCCAGGGATAGTTTTTTTAAACAAAACCATCCTGGACCCCACAGCCCCTCTGTATCCGGCCTTGGTGGAGCTGCCCAGCCCAGGCTGGCTCCACCAGAGCCGGGGAAGCTGTGATGATTCTCCTGCAGACCCTGGGCAGACTTTAAGAAGGAGCTGCCTAACCATTCAGGGCCCAAAAAAACCCCAGAATTTGTTCTTGGACCATTATTTCCTTCTGCTCTGGGCCACATCCTGGCTTGTTACATCCCCATCATGCTCAGGTCCTCCAGCTGGGACATCCACCCCAGGCAGTAGCCCAGGTAAGACAGCTGGAGGCAGCTATGATGGTGAGCTCTTGCAGGCAGCTTTTTCTAGAAAAAAAATGGGGTTTTTTTAAATCTTTTTGAGGCTTTATTTGGGCTTTTTGGCTGTGCCCCTTCTTTCTTCACTGGCTCTCCCTTTGACTGTGGGGTCAGGGGAGCTTTGCTGCCTTGAGGCATTGCAGCACCCCTGGGTGCTCATGGAGATGGACGCAGAATCCCATAAGGGTTTGCCCAGGAGGGTGATTTATTCAGTGGCTTAGCAGCAAACAGCATGGATTGAATTTCCAATGTTGTTTATCGCCCCGGAGTGTAAACCAGTGAAAATGGTAGTTAATTGAGTTAAATTCGGATAACAGCCTTACAGACATTTTACTGCCACATGATGAGGCCCTGTTTGCTGAGGATTGCTGTTTGCTGCACGTTATCTGCTCGGAGGGATTCACTGGCGTTTCAAGTAGCCCGTTTTATCTTAGATTTGCTCCTGCATGAACCAGCAATGCTGCTTATCTGGTGCTTATTCACTTGTTAGAGCTCAGGGTCCAGCTCAGAATGCCCAGAATGGGATCAGGGAGCTGCTGCAATGAGCCCAGGACAAGGGAAGGGGAAGGGATGTGTTCCTGTCCCGTTCACCTCTCCCCAACCTCTGGGCAGCACTGATGCTCGACACTGCAGCAGCATTTTCCTTAGACAAGGTCCTGTTTTGCATTTTAGGTTCCCTAAGCATTATTGATGGATCAATAGTGAAAACACTTCCTGACCCTGGCATGTGTGTGGAGGGAAAAAAAAAATCAATAATGGCACATTCAATCTGTTATTCTGTTTACACTCTTAAAGATCACTATTTATACAGGGATTTTAACGTTTCCATTAACGTTCATAAGAGGAGCCTTGGAGGAGTGGAGAGGTTGTTGCTCCTTGATTCAAGGGGGAATTTAACTCATCCATGCTCTACAGGCTCATGTTTGCCTGGTAGCACGAGCTTGCCCAGACTATTGGCAAAAAATCTCAGCTCACAATCCTGGTGCAGAGATGGGGCCAGAGCCCTCACAGCCTGTCCCAGCTATTTTGGGGATGGCGGATGCTCCCAGCTGGGTTAACAGAATTGAGGGTAGGACACAACCCAACTGCTGCAGCCCCAGCGTTGCTGTGGGGAGCTGGGGATGGGATGGGGGGGGATCAGACCTCACCTCTGTGGGGAGCCCCAGCAGAGAAGGTGCTCGGCTGCAGGAGCATCAGCACGAGCAGAACCGCAGAGTTCGGAAGGAGACGGTGCCGGTGTCAACGTGACGGTCGCGGTGGTGGATAAATTGCTGCTGAGCTGCTAAACGTCCCTTGTGGGCTGGATTTTGGGAGAAATATGGAGCGGGGGTGTTAGTATCCTGGGAGGATGGTAGCGCTGGTTTTAGCTGGAGGAAAGCATGTCTTCTCCTGCTGGAAAATTCCCGGTGTGGCTGGAGAAGGGGCTGTGTGCGGGGTGCGGGGTTGCTGCTGCTCTGCTGAGCTGCAGGAGGGCAGGTCAGGATAGTTGGCTGGGTCTGCCTGGAAGGTCACTTGGGAAGAGGCCGATTTGGGCAGTTTTCCAGGAACAGGGACACACAAGCCCCCACAGGCCATAGATCCAGGGATGTGAAAAGTGCTGGGGAAACCGGAGTGAAAACAGGTCTTGTGTGAACGCCCCGAAAGCTGCTGCTCACGGGCTTTCCCGGTGTCCTGGGCTTGTGGACGGGCACGAGGTTGCACTGTCCTGTCTCACATTCATCCCTGAGTGACCTGAAATGCCCAGAGCATCCCACGTTCCTCCATCCCAACAGGAGAGCACATTTGCTGCAAAAAGTTGTCCATCCCCTGGGAGCTGCAGGGACCTGGCTAACAAGGGACCTTAAAGTGTTTGGCTCCAGCATCCATTTGAAACCTCCCCCTGGCATGAGTACCTGTGATAGATTTACACCAGGAAAGAAAACACCTTGCCCTGTGTAAGAGCAACTCTCTTGCATTACTAAGAGCTATTGTTAATGTGCCTCCAGCTAAACATATATGAGGTGTAGCCTCACTACTTGCAAACGACATTAGTTTACTTTTATCAGCTGCTGCTTTTTTATTTTTTTACTTTTTTATTAATCAATCAGCTTTTATACAACTGTTCTCTCCAGGGAAATGGATGGAAAGAGATAAAGTGACAGCAATGTAGGGCTGCGATAATGGAAGGCAGCGTTGGGCAGATCTGTGATTAGAGGAAGGCCAGTCCTCGGCAAGGGGAATTTGCAAGACGTTAAGCATTTATTATTTTAACCCATTGCATCCCTTTGTCAATACCAACGCCTTGCTCAGGAGATGCTGCTGCAGGTCCGCTGAATGTGTCCAGGTTTTAAACGAGTGCTCCTGTAACCACAGACCATCCAACACCAGCCCCCGGTCCCTCCTGCGGCATCTTCGTCTCTTCTCCTGCCGTTCCTTGGTGCACGTGTGTTAAAATGCTGGTGCCGCAGGAGACCAGAATGGCAGCTTTGCCGAAACTTGGGGATATTGTTGGAAATAGGAACTTGGCATGTGGCTGTACCTTTGATGCTGAGGCTGTGGGTATCTAGTCATGGGCATCCCCAGAGGGATGCTGGGGCCAGTGTCAGAAGGGAAGGGAAACAAGCTGCCAGCGCAGTGAGTTGGGAGGAGAGTTGCCGCTGTTTCGTCTTGTGTTTAGGGCTTAAAAACACAGCCAGGCACTCAGCTGGGCTTGTAAATGTGCTGACATCCCCACTGAATTCAACGGCGTGAAATCAACAGTGTGAAGCACCTAAATATGCTGCAAAACCTGGCTCGTAGCGCTGCATGGGTGCTCATCCGTAGTGTGGTGGTGCTGAGGCTGGGGAGGATTCTGGAGGCAGCTCCAGAGGGACCCCTGGAACCCCCCACCTCCTGCCCTCCGTGCTCTGCGTTTGGGTTCCTCAAACGGAGCTGGTGGGGAAGACAGGAGGCTGGTGAATTCCTCAGTGTCTCCTAAGTGCACCAACAGATAGGGAGCAGAGAAGGTGGCTGGTAGGAGCCAGTAAATGGCCTTTGCAGGGAAGAGATTTATGTTGTATATAATTTCCCACCTTGTTTTCTTTTTCTCCTTTGCATAACCTATAACAAATGCATGTTTCCAGCAGGGCTGGAATAGATACGTCTGTCTTTTTATCTTGGCTGCACCCACTCTGTTTATAGCAGAAATGAGCAGAGCTATTCAGCTAATTTCCCCACCTGGCTGCTCGACCCTGGCTAACGCTTCTCATTTTCTATTCCGTGACATTAGCAGCAGGGCTGGTTTAGGAAAGCTTGTTTTCTTGGGGGCAGTGTGATAAGGATAATTGTTATTTAGAGGCAGGAAACAAACAAAAACATCCGACAGTTGTTCTCTTAATTACCTCGCTTAGTTACCTCTAATTAAATAAAAACAGAGCTGCCCATCAGCAGGGGAGAGCAGTGGGTGGTGGCCAGTGCTGGTGCCCATCATCAGGGCTTCAGGGCTGGCAAAGACCCATCACCAAAGGTGCTCTGACGTGGTGCTCACCAGCCTTGCACTCTTTTTCAGCTTGTGGCAAGCTGACGGGAATAAGTGACCCGATCACAATTAAAACCTCGGGGTCCAGGTTCGGATCATGGATGACAGACCCTCTTGCTCCCGAGGGAGAGAACAAGGTAAGAGCATAACAGCTTCATCCCTGCGTTCCCACCTCTGCGGATGTGCCTGAGGTCGTTGGAAACTCATTACATCCAAGCACTGAAGCCCAGGTTGTGCCTTGTGAAACCGGTGGAAGGTCCTAATTCATCTCGGGGAGGATCTGCTGCAGGAGGGGGCTGAGCATCCCGCAGGGAGGGAGGATGAGGAGGGCGCTGAGCAGCCCCATGCAGTGGTCCCTTCCCAGGGCAGGTGACGCTCACTGCAGTGATGAGCGTGCGTGGTCTCACAAGTCTCACCACAAGGTCTGTGCTCCTGAAAAATCAAAAATGGGGTTTCTCAGCTGGGTTTGGCAGCCAAGGGGAAGCTGGGGCCAGCCAGAGGGACCCATGGTCCTGGTCCCTGCTGCTCTTCTGCTGCCAATATCTCCAATAACATCATCTGACTGCATTTGTCCTCCATCCTCATTATCCTCCTCCTGCATTGTTGTGAGGCATTAACTGATTGCAGCCGGAGAGAGATTTGTTTTGCTTTGTTTTGGTCTTTTGTTTTTCCCATTCGGACCATTCCATTTTGATCCCAAGGAGGTAGGAAGCCAATAACTGGCTGAAAATCAATCCGGGCTTCCCATGACTGATGGAATGGAAAATATCTCGAGTGTTTCCTGAGGATTTGCAGGCAGCAAAACAAAACAAAACCCAGAGAGCTTGGCTGCATGGTAATTCCCTCCTGCATGCAGCATCCTCCATCAAAGGATGAAGGCAGCAGCAAGGGCTGTATTGGGGCATCTATTTTAAGAGCTTTGCCCCATGATCACCTTTCAGTAGCTAAGAGAGGATGAGGGATGCTCTGGAGAAGCCACCCCTGGGCTTGGCTCTGTTTTCCTGTGGATGTGCAGCAATGAAGCAGCAGTGACTTGACATGTTGGGCTCTTTCCCTCTAGCAACTGATTCCTCAATACAAAACCTCCATATTTTACAGTTACAAAACAAAACTTCATGTATAGCCCCAATACGATCCTAATTATGAGGTGAGATGGGAAGACTTTACCCACATCACATCTTGTTTTGCTCAAGAGAGGGGACTTGTCCCCTTTGGGCTGTGCAGCCCTCAGCGCTATTAATAATATGATTTATACATCTGTGAAAGGAGGGTCAGACCTTTGGCGGCTGAAGCTGGTTGATCAGATTCTAAAGATCTTTCCGTGTCTTCAGAGATTTTTGTCTCAAACCGGTATTTTTTACTATTATTTTTTACCCATGCCTTTTTCTACAGTGTGTTGTTGTTGTGAGGGTAGACACGCAGTTTTCTCTGGACCGAAGCTCAAGCTTCACAAGCGTGTGTGTGTATATAATATATAAATCTATTGTGAATACATTGAGTATAACTGGGGAAAAATGTAAACCTTATGGGAGCAGCCTGCTCTTCTAAGGGACCCTGGGGACAGCCAGATCACAGCGACGATACCGACAGATTTTGCAAGGGGTTTGCACAAGAAGTTTGCACTACAACATTACCCAATTTGACATCCTTAAACGCTTTCCTCTTGTTACTTAATTTACTTTTCGTCCTTCCTAAACGGTTTCTACAGAAAGCAGCTATCTTATTTTTAGGCAATAACTTCATACGGAATGTCCCTCACTGGCTGGATATTTCATCTTGATATTAACTGCACAGCTTTGTCATTTGCCTTGGAATTGGTTTCATATGACAGAAGCTTTTTTTTTTATGGCGTCTAGACAGTGTCCCTAGTGAACTGGCGCTTAAATGATGATCTAAAATCTCTCCCCCATCTACCGATAGCAACATTTTGATGTCTTTGTTATATTTTAGTGGCCTTGGTTTCAGCTTTTGATGCAGAAGTGTATGACTTTTAAACCAATATGGATTTTGCCTGAATTTCCTTGACAATGAGCGATCGCATCCGTCGCTTCTGCATGCCAGATTAATGGAGTCCTGGGGTCGGTTACTGAGTGCCACCTCGGTGGGGCTTATGGGAAGTGAAAGCAGCATCAACGTAGTAATCCGGATTTAGCCAGAGAAAAGATGTTAATTGTGCCCTGGAAGGGCAGTGACCATCATGTAGCTCTCCCAGGGCATCGCTTAAGCTCCCATGTTCCTGCACAGATACCAAGTTTCCCCCCAGGAAAGCTTTGCTATTCAGTTGATTTCTTGTTTGATTCTGGGGTTCCAAAAATTGGGTTTATTTCTGGGCATCACCGGCAGGTGCTGGGTACATTGTTTTCCAGCAGGTTGGATTCCTCGCTCTGGATTTTGCTCCCAGTTGAGTTTCCAGGGTGCTGTGCCTGGCTCAGCTGGGTCTCTGCTGTTTTCTAACCCCATGTGTTTCGTTGCTCGCCCAGGTCTGGTACATGGACAGCTACCACAACAACCGCTTCGTCCGTGAATATAAATCCATGGCAGATTTCATGAATACTGACAATTTTACCTCTCACCGCCTCCCTCACCCATGGTCAGGCACTGGTCAAGTGGTCTATAACGGCTCCATCTATTTCAATAAATACCAAAGCCACATAATTATCAGGTTTGACTTGAAAACAGAGACCATTCTCAAGACTCGCAGCCTGGATTATGCCGGCTACAACAACATGTACCACTACGCCTGGGGTGGCCACTCGGACATTGACCTCATGGTGGACGAGAACGGGCTGTGGGCCGTCTACGCCACCAACCAGAACGCCGGCAACATTGTCATCAGCAAGTTGGACCCCAACACCCTCCAGAGCCTCCAGACCTGGAACACCAGCTACCCGAAACGCAGCGCCGGCGAGGCCTTCATCATCTGCGGCACCCTCTACGTCACCAACGGCTACTCGGGAGGTACCAAGGTCCATTATGCCTACCAGACCAACGCCTCCACCTACGAGTACATCGACATCCCCTTCCAAAACAAGTACTCGCACATTTCCATGTTGGACTACAACCCCAAGGATCGGGCCCTCTATGCCTGGAACAACGGGCACCAAATACTTTACAATGTCACCCTCTTCCACGTCATCAGGTCTGATGAGTTGTAGTCCATCCTTGTTTAGAAACTGGTTTAGAAAACAACAAAAAAAAGGGAAAAAAGGGAGAAATTAATTAAAAAAAAAATACTAATATCAAGGAAACACTCTTTAAATAAGTAAATATATAAACAGCTGCCAAAATTAAGACCAATGTCATGGAGGATTATTCAGCATACACCTGACAGATCAGCATTACCTCTACATTTCTAGAAGTCTGGCCCTGTGTTATAGACTCACGAATAACCATGTACTTGCAGCTGGAACTGCACTTGAAGAACCACTTAAGTTTTGGGGTTTTGTTTTGTTATGTTCGATAGCAAACCTGTAGTACATACTAAAGAAGTAAGGCAATGACTGTTGAAAGTTTATCCTTGGGAGATTCGCTTTCTTCTGTGTGTGGGTTGCATGGACATTTCCCCAGCATCGCGGGCAGCTGTGATGGTTGTGTGATTTGTATTTCTAAGCAGAAAACGCTGACCCGTGAGGAGCTCTCGCTGTCTGAACAAGACCTATCACAGGTTAGTTTTCTTCGCCTTCCATTGCAGCTACTGTCTCTCAACTGTGTTCTTGTCACTTAGATTAACTGTGCTGAGACCCGAAGTAGCTCATGGATCTGTGTCTTAGTAACTATTAAACACGATGGTTTAAGTATGTATTATGAACAAGTTGTTGTACCCATATTGTTTGAACTTATGTATTCAGCAAATATATTGTATAATGTATGTCTGTTATTTACCAGAGGTGGCAAAACTTTGTATGTCCAGTTTATGCAATGAATGTTGTAAATGCAATGATGTAGTTTGGATTAATAAATGATGGTTTTGTTTCTAAAAAGAAAAAAAAGATCAGTGTTCACCCTTATACACAGGTAACCAATTTCATGTTGATAACTACAAGAATATTCTCTTACTGTTATACTATCTACATAGCATTATGGTGGTTGGAAATCGCTTCTGTGGAAATCCTGTGGCATCAGATTCCCATGGGAAGCCGCTTTATGGAAGTGAGAAGGTAATTAATTTTTTTTAAGAGGAAAACTTTGTACTATCCACAGTTATCTAAGGAACAATAAAAATATTAGGAGACTTCCCTGCTTTGTTTATTGTCTTCTCTGTATGAAAAACCAAACATAGGGCAGGGGTAACAGGAATTATTGGGGAGGTTTTTGGCTCAGATTTCTCTCCTGTTGCAGGGCGTGACAACATTTGGTATCAATGCTGCAACTGGAGGAAATCGTGTCTGTCACCTTCATTAGAGTTGGAGACACGGTGCCTTGGACCACCAGATGCAATGGTATCATCTTCCTTCTCAAATGCATAGAGTTCTTATCCTGAATTTATGATGATCTTATGCTAGTAAAGATCACCTTCCATTTATTGCAGCTAGCACTGTGACCCTTATCATCATTAGTAACTGTTACTATTGGGACCTGAGAGCTGAACACAAGCATCCCTCTTCTTTTTGCCATAGCAGGGACCTCACAGCATCGCAGGATGCTGCACACACCTTGAAGCAATCCGAGGCACTTTTCCAGCTGAACAGCCCTGAAACCCTTGGTATTTTGAAGCTTAAGACTCTGGACGTTAGCATGCTCCTCTCAACCACCGTTAATAAATCCTGCGCTTCCCCGTTGTCCCTGTGGCAGGGCTCATTCTACCGGGAACACAACACCAGTAGCTTCGTTCTGCTGCCACTGGCTGCTGTGAGATGCGGGGTCCCATCTCTCTGCTGTGAGATGCAGGGTGATGCTCGGTACCTCTGCAAGCTGCAAAGGGCTGGCCCTGGTGTCATTAGACCCTTGTTGCCTCCTTTCCAGCCAGAGAAGCAGGTGATGGTGTTTAGCACCACCAGACGTGAGGATTTTTCAGCCAAGTGATCTGTGAACAGCTGTGCTCACTGATGAGGTTCAGGCTCCGAGCTCGGCCGACGGATGCATTAGAGCCCTTGGAAGGAGCGCAGATCACTGAGGTCAGGAAATTTAATATAAGCAATTGGTGACGGCTGCAAATTGCACACGTGCATTTCAACCTCTCGGCCTCAGCAGAAGGTCCCTGTTGGGCTTTTCAGCAGGAGTAGAGGGGAAAGGGAAAAAAACGGTGTAATGTGCTTTCCCAGAGCTGGATTAAACCACCGGCAATGAACGATCCTCCACATGTAGATGTTTGAGCCTCTTCCAGGGGTTTGAGATATTGCCCTGTGTCAGCACGGCTCCTCCTGCTGAAACGCTGGCTGGATCCAGAACGGGGACAGCTCTCTGAGGACTCGTTTCTCTGCTGCACACCGTAATTCCAGGGCTCTGGACTGCCAGGTTTGTGGAGATCTTCAATATTTAGCAGTGGTTTTCCCCCACAAGAAGCTTAAAGAAAAGGGGCTAGATACCCATGGTGTAATTGGCAGCAGTATTGATCTTCAACGCACAAGAGAAATCTGCTAAGCCAAAAAGCTGTAAGACACCTGCAGTCATTCCTATTTAATTAATGTATTTCTTCAGTGCAAGCTCATTTAAGGGGAGCACACTGTTTTTCCAAGATTTAGAGCTGGATCCAGCGACCGCTGCAATCAATGGGATGGATGCCGATGCTACAACAGGGACGGAGCTTTTGCAGCCACCTGAACCTGTTCCATGAGTGCATGGGTTGAGATTATTGTCCCAGCAGCTGAGCTTCTCATGCTCTGTTTGCTCCAAGCCCTGAGTGGGTTCCTCTCAGAGACTTCTGGAGGTGTTCACAGAGACTGTCCCAGCCGATCTGCCCGGTTTTGGGGAGATGGTTCAGGCAGATCAGAGCTCATGGCACGACACCACCCGAACCTGCCACGCCATGCACCAAATCACCCAACCTCAGCTTTGTCATTAGGTAAGATTTGAGGACAAAAGAACACGTTGGCTTCAAAACATTGATCTGCAAAAATAAATTGAATTACAGAAAGGCAAAATAATGCTGTTTGCTTTAGGGTACAGCTACATTTAGATTCTAATTTTCCTAGTGTAATTCATTTAATACAAGGCTCAACAGCACAAAATGTCCTTGAACATAACAAAGACGGAGAAGCTTTCCTGCAACCCAAAGTTAATGAGATGAGAAAAGCACTTTAAGGGGTGTACCTTTGTCCTGTTTGCCTGTAGTGCAATATTCTATAAATGGATGCCATATGGTCATGTACTTAATGGTATGTATTACTTTTCAAGTGAATGAGCCATTCAAAGACAAGTACGTCCCAGAGGATTGCTTTCTATAGCCTGTGACTTAATTATTTGGTGCACGAGGCTTGCTGGTCCAAATTTAGTCACGGGATCCAGCGACTTCAGAGGAACATCTGACCATACTTTTGCATGTGTGCTTATGTGTTGTTAATATTTCGCAAGGGCTTACTTCAGAAGATATTTGTGAGGGTTTTGGCTGGATGCAGAACCCAGGTTCTGCTCCCAGCCCCATCAGCTGTGCCATCTCCCAGCTCCGTAGCTGAGCAAGTCACTGCACAGATTTAATTCTGCATGTCACGACATTAGAGTCCAATGAGCTGATGCTCTCCAGTGCTTTCAACCCTGCCCTGGGATGAGTGGGGTATCTGATAGGGTTTGTTTTCATGCCTGCAGCTCACCAAGCAGTGGTCGTCTTCTGTCCTTCTCTCCAAGACAACCCCCATCCCTGGAGCCCTCCTGCCCACCCCAGCTTTTGGCCACGGTAGGACCTGAGCAGATCTACATGCTTCCCAATCCTTTTGTCACGGTCACACCTAGCGATGTGTGTCCCTGGTTTTGTGTGCAGGGCAGAGCCTGGTTTTTGGGCTGACATACAGAAACCGCAGCTCATCCTTCCCCCACCGGTGGCAAAGCCCCCGGGAGCAGCACTGGGCTGTGAAATGCAGCTCCGAGCTGTGATAACGCTTGCACAGACTGTCCCATCGAATTAAATGAAGCTTGTTCAGCACCTGGCCTAAAACCCAGGCAGAAATACTGACTGTTGCTTAGCATCATCACAACACCAAGAGCTAAAAATTTTCCTTTCTTCCTTCGCTGTTACTTCTCTGACCTTCATTAGTTCTGCAAGCACCAAATGTGGAGCCCATATGGAGACTGTTATCATAAAAAAATGAATCCTGGCCCCTTAATTAGCTCCTCATTATCTGAGAGCTCCATATTGAAGCATTAAGATGTTGCAAAGCAATTTGTTGAGTTTCCAATTAAAACTTTTTAGAATTGTTGAGCCTTTTAATACTTTGTGTTTACAAATTGCCTTGGACCTACACCAATACACACATTTTCTTCACTGGGGAAATATAGCTGAGGAGCTGATGGTTATTAATATAAAATCCTTGGTTTTAATAAAGTCATAAACCATGTCAATGAAGCTGCTCTTTTTATACCTGATACAATAGAGATGACTCTCTTTGAATGAGTGCAGAAGAGTAAGAATCATTAAGAGGGCAATTATAGGCTGATTCCCTAATAACTCCACTTCTGCAGCACTGTAAAAACAAATGTGCACATCCCTCTTTATATTAATTTACTCTGCATATTTTCCTACCAGATGACAGTAGATGCTGAGAGCCTCCATTTCTGCAGGGGTACAGGAGGAGTTAGCAAGGTTCGGCTCCTCTCAACCGCACTTTGCAGGATCAGACCCATCATGAATAGATAAGAGCCAGATGGGCATGGATTATATTCACTGTATTGCACAAGCTGTTAGATGGAGGAATGCAGCTAGCAGATACGAACACAGGAGAAAAATGGGTCTCTCCTACAAAGCACAGAGCCACAGAGGCTTCACCTGGATTCCTCGCATGAGTCTGTGGCCAAAAATACGAGAAGGCGGGCGGCTGATTGACAAGCCCAGGGCTGAGCTCTTCTTAAAATCTGCAAGAGCCAACACGAAGCAAGGGGAACGGCAATGGCTCTGCTGACCTAGAGAGGGATTGAGTGATTTGCTTAAAACCTCTTAAAAACAGTTCCCAAGCCACCTGGAAGGGATGGCCATCTTCACATCGCATCCGACGAGTATAAAGGAGGGATGCAGCTTGTCTGCAGCAGAACAGGCACCAGCCCACAGAGCTTTAATGAACCCCAAACAGCTTCTTCCTCCTGTAAAATAGTCCCCAGGTCCTCCAGGCTGAATAAGGTCATGGCCATTAAGAGTCTGTTGTATAATCATCATAGGAGAACACGTATCACCGAGCGGAGATGACCGAGAGAAGAGGCTTTGCTGAGCTGAAAGGAGGGATCTGCGTGAGCCGCGACAAACAGCGCCGAGCCGAAGCGACGTGCGCTGGGCTTTTGTTCTCAGCCTGTGCCGAGGACTTGTGATAATGTGGTACTTATGTTCTTTGGGATGTTGTAAAGCCATCAGCTGATCTGTATTGAACATGTCATTTGTATTCCCACGCTGTTTTTTAAGCAAATCTGTCAAATAAAACCGAAAAAAAAGAATGAAAAGAGGAAAGCAAAGGAGTGATTACATAAGGAATTCCCTGCGGCTTCGTGGCTTTGCTGTCCTCCAAGTGATGGTAGAGATGATGCTGAGAAACAGCTTTGGTCTAGAAGAGAGAGGAGCATCCCAGAGCCCCGGGTGACACCCAGACACAGGCTCAGGGCCACCTCCAGCCATGGTGCTGCTGCATCTGCCCATGGGCTTGCAGTAAATCACCTCCCTCTCGACAGACAAGGGCTGAGCTTTCTCGCCCTCCCTCTGGCTTTTTGATCTGGCTTTTAAAGACCTCATCACTTTCAGATTTTCTTTCCCATTTTAACACTTTTTGAGAATTCAGCTATCAAGAAAAAAAGGTGTCTACAGGCAGATCAGCACCTGCAGCTGCGATGTGGGTCCTTCCCCAAACACGCACAGTGAGCCCCCAGCAACACAAGCAAGGCACCTTGGGGAAAGGAAACATAAATCTGCCATCTGTGGCAATTTAGCATTTACCAGTCGTATTGCACGAGGGTACTGTCACTTTGAATGAATGTTAAAGCGTTTCCTCCCGGTGGCCTGAGCAGTATCCTTTTCCCATTAAATTGGCCATGGCGTGCCATAATAAAATAGACAAACTGTGGCTGCGAAGGGTCACTCTGAGGGGCTGACATGAACTCAGGGAGGTCCCCTTTGGAAGGAGGCATTCAATTAAAGCTTTATTGCAATTCTGCAAGGGTGAACCTCAAGAGCTGTGCTGGGATTTTTAATTGGCAGCTGAGTACAAATTTGCTGGTGATCCTGGCTGTGAACACCAGGCAGGCGTCTGGGCTCAGCTGGGGCAGCAAGGTCTGGGGACAATTCACTGGTGGCACCACATATGTGGCTTTGCTTTCCAGGACACACAGCTGGGCACTGGCTCTCATGTGCGGATTTTTAGGACCAAAACCCCACTCATCCTTGGGAAGGAAACCAGGCGCTAGAAATGCAGGGTGTACTGCAAGTGGAGATCCCAAATTTCTGCCGAGCATCCTGAAGTATCTGCCACATTCCCAACACATGCATCACTCGAGTGCAGGTGCTTGGAGCTGCAGCAAAGACAGAGGAGGGTAAAGCTGTTGCAAACGAACAGGGCTCTGTGCCCAGATTTTAGCCATAACACTTTCTTTCAACAACTCAATAAACCGGTGTTTTGCGTAGGGAAAACTGTCAGACTTTTAATTACCAGCCGTCGTTACTGTGTTATCATAATGTGAGCGAATAGAAGCTGCTCTGCAGCTGCCAGATGTTCACACTCCTGCTCGTAGCAGCAGCAATGAGCTCAGTGCTGCCTGGCGCCGGCTGGGAGCCAGGGCGAGGAACCCGGGCACGCACAAATCTGGGATAAAGAGCTGTAAAATGGTCCAGCCTTCAGCATAAAAATAGCCTCTGCAGTTAAACCAGGCAGGATAAAACCTGCGGAAGGGCAATGGGCCCTCACGCACCAGGGCACATGATGGTTGTCAGCTAAGGGTCAGGAAGAAATTCGTCCTGGGGGTGATGCGATCTAATGGACTGTGTTGGGAGGCGAAATGCTGAGCTGCTGCTGCTGGAAACGGGCTACCAGACCTGAGAGTCCACGGTGTTGTTCTAATACGGTTTTGCATTTTAAATATTAAATGCGGTATTAATATTGTAATCACCATCTGTTCGATCAATGCTGTAAATACTCCGCTATGTCAAACACCCAGGCGGTGCAGAAATCACTGGGGCTCTGCCTGGTAGGACCCTCATAGGTTTGGCTGCTTTTGGTTTCAGCCCAGGTGCAGCTGAAACTCCACAAGGGAATAAAACTGGTGGCAGCTCATTAATTCCCTGGAAGCACTAATGAAGGGGCAAGGTGGAAACACCAGGTCACCGGTGCCTGAGGAGCACACCCAAGGGTGCCCTTCAGTGAAGAGTGAAAACTGCCAGTTAGAAGAGGAGACAAAATACAAACCCAAGGAACTTGGATCGCTTTATCCCATAGCAACAAGCCTGTTCAACAGGAGGAGCGTGTTCACAGCAGAGCCCTAAAAAAGGAGCTGTTAAAATAAACATTGGCATATCTCACACCTCCCTCTTCCCTGAAGGATGCTCTCTGGAAGCACATGTGGACAAACTAGGGAAGGGAAGAGAAGGAAAACAGTGATGAAGGGGAAGATTAAAGGTACTCTAATTAAGTGCTGAAATTAATCCTCTGTTGTCTTTCACTACCTAATATGTTTAATCATTACGGCTTCTCTGTTGTTCACTGATGAATCCAGCAGTCTCTTCCAGAGCATCTGGTCATATTATTCCCTTGCTTAATGATGGCATAAAAAACCCCAAGCGTTTTCTGCGGAGTTTTTGCCCTACATACCGAACGGCAGCTGCAGGCAGGTAAGGAAGAGGCGCTGTACGCAGAGCGGTGCTCAGCCCATGCCCCTGTGAGCCGAGGTGGACAGCAGGTTTGGAGGGGTTCTCTGCTTTGCGTGTGTTGCCTTGCTATGTGGAGGGATAAAAAATATCCCATTTTTCTTCTATGAACTGGAATAAGATTCCTGGAGTCTTTACAAGCCTGTGCCGGCTTACTCAGGACTTCTTGGGGTGGATGGTGTGAGTACTGGGGGTCTCTGCTGTGGGTGCAAACTCCCTTTGCGCAGGCACAGCTGGGAGGGTGCACATGCCACTCAGAACCCCCCCAATTTCCTACGTGCATGCGTATAACTTCACATGCCACCATCATGTCGCCTCCAGCGACACCACGCAATCAAGCAGAGTCGTGTATGTGTGTGTTGTTCTTCAAGGAAAGGCCGGGGCAATATAATTTTGGAGTCAGCATCACACTTGTGTTTGCGCCTCTTCCTCTGTCCTCTCTCCTTTGTTTTTATCTTTGCAACGGAGCAGAGCAAAATACCAACATGGCACCGTCACCGCAGAGCAACCGAAAATGCGATGTGATTAGAGATCGGGGCAATAATGAGACAGTTTATCTTCCCTATGCATACAGCACTGGATGAACCACCAGGAAATAATAGTTTTTTTTTAAAAAAAAGCTTCAATAAATCATATTGTCTCTGCTGCGGAAGTAATAACGCCTGCAACTCCAGGTACAGGGAGAAGTTTGCTGTGACAACTCCTGAGGCTGCAAGGGAGGCCAGTCCGGGCCAAATCACCCCAATGTCCCCAGCTGGAGCTGCCCCCATGGGCAGGGGGCTCAGGGGGCACCCAAAGCCATGCGAAGGCCTGGGAAGTTCCATTGCTACTGCATTCACTCCTGTGCTAGAGTGTGGACTGTTCACTTATTATTTCAGGAGGTTTTTGCCCATTTAGCTCTTTGCAGTGGGGTTGTTGGCTTGAGGAAGCCTGGTTTGTAAGGGAGATTCAGCAGGCAGCACATGCCATGCAAGGTTAGCCAGGCTTTTGTGCTTCTCCGCGCTAAATCACAATCTCTCACTGAAAATACAAATGCAAAGAAGCTTTGTGCAAACCCTAAAAGGAACTGCATTTGGAGGAGCAAAGTCTGGCAGCAAGCTGGGCTGGACAAGGAGATGGGAGCAGGTACCTGGCAGCTGGGTAGGGGAAGAAGGGTGGTTTGTCACCTCGGATAGGACACCACGTCCCACCAGACACTGCTGGGGGTGGCACAGCCCTACCTGCCCCTCTCACAGCCCCATCTCTACAGGACAGACCTCCAGGTTGGACACTCTTGCATAATCATTGGGCTGAAGAAAAGCGACTGATAACGACTTCCCACTCACATGTCCAACCCCCTGCCAATGGCTTCTTGCCCTGGTGGAACAGAATATTGTGAGACTGCCATAAATAGGTAGCAATCAGATAATGCTGCAACCCACTCCCATCTGCTTGCGAAAAAACCCTGTCCAAGTGACAGCAAGAGCGAGCTGGGAAGAATCGCTGTATCCTGCACTGTACCCTGGGCACCAGCACCTGCTTCATGCTTTACACCTTTCCTGAGCTGGGAGGGATTAATTGCTGTTTGCAAATGAATGTGCTGGAGTGCAGACATCTGGCTGACAGAGTCATTCCTTTTCTTTATAACATGATATTGGCAACGTTATATGAAAACATCGACGAAAAATGAAGCCAGATACTGGGGGAAATGTGTAAAACTTCATAATTCAGACTTGCATCGCTTCGAACATGACCGCATGGGCTTAGCTTATAAAACAGCAAGAGATCGGTTCTTCTGCTGGAAAAAGAATCAGTTCAGCAAAAATCAGCCCAGAAGTCCCTTTGTAGCAGCCACACCAACACGAGCTGGGGGACAGGTCACCCTTGGGGTCCTGCCTGGGGGATACGGGGCATCCACCCATGTCCTGAAGCAGATCAGGACTTCCCAGGACCCAAATGTCCCCTGGTGCCATCTCATCGATGTCCCTAGGGTGGCTTTGCAGGCTGGGGGGGAGTGGGGTGTCAATGCACCCACCACACCCCTGTGTTTGCAGGTGCTGAGCTGCGTTTGCTAACGGGGTGGTGGATAAATGACTTCAGCTCTACAAGGAACAGCTTCTCTGCAGCTCTCAGAGGACATGGTGCTTATGCTGAAAGGTGAGAATGGTCCTTCAGGGCTTGGGGCACCTCTCTCTTCTGGGGTGATGAGCAAAGGCAGGGGAAGAGGGAAAAAGGGGGGTCCTGGGTGAGAGGTGAGAGCAGCCCCACCTTGCCCTCCCCTGGCTTTTCGGAGGGATGGGGCTGCCGGGAGCTGGCGCTGGGAAGAGACCTTGCACGCGTACAGAGAGTGCTGATTCATCTCGCTGCCGCTTGAGACAAAAGAACATCTAATTAAGTCACCGGCATATAAATAAATGTACAAGGTATAACCTCAGGAGCACAGAGCAGCACTGGAAAATCTCAGACTTGCACAATATGCTTTTCCTCTTCTCCACAGGGCTGGAGCTCACCTCTGGGACTACCCCTTTGTTTAGAAAATATCAAAGAATGGGATTTTTGTTTTTCTTTTGCAATATTAGTTTTTACATAAAAATGAGGTCGTTTTCTCTTTCCCTGCAGATCAGCTGTGTCTCCGTTACACCACATCTTTGATAACCCTCCAAAGCTAACTCAGAACAGGGTCCAGTTTCCAGCTCCACCAAAGGGTGCGTGGGTCTGCATCCCTTTTGGGAAGAGATTGAAAAACAACAGCAAGACCAACAAAAGCAGTAAACAAGTAATTGCCAGGGCTGTTTAATTGCCAGCACCCTCCGGTCCTAATGGCAAAGCTGAGGTGCCTGCAGCTGCAGGACGCAGCACCAGTCTCTATGTTTTAATCAAGCCTCATTAAGTGGACTTTGCATTTTGCTCAGAAAGTGTCAGATTGCAGCTTAGTCCTGTAGAGGTAGTGGGGACTGTGCTAACGCGAGCCCGGACTTGGGGCTGGGAATTATTTGGGGTTTTCATTCTGAAATGGCACAGGTTTGGGATGGAGCGATGCAGGGGCCCCTGCCCTGTCCCCCAGTATCTTCCCAGGGTTTGCAAACCACTGGTGGTTGCTCAGTGTTGTTTTCCCAGCTTGAGCAGGTGGCCAAGGCTGGTTCAATTCTCCACGGGCCATTGGATGTGCACAAACATCACCTTGTCTCTCCTCACCATCAAACTATGCATCATTATTTTTATGGTCCTTTTCCTATTTGAGCTCTCACCCTTAACAACCTAAAAAAATAGGCTTTTGTTGCATTTGCATAAAAGCTGTGGCGCTCTGAAGCATCTAGGTGATTTGTTTTGATGGCATAATGAGGTTTATAAATTACCACCTTGGCCGGGAGCTTTGGGTGTTTATGAGGAAGGAAATCCCTTGGTGTCTCCCCTCCACATGGGGAGCTCATTAGGGTTTTTAAGGTGCCACTTGTGTTCTCTTAAATAATGGGGGGAGTCCTCACCAATCCCTGCCCTTCCACGGGGTGACCAGGCTGGTCCCATCCTGCTGCCCTGGAGAAACTGGTGTTCGTGGTGTGGAGGTGGTTGTCCCTTGCTGGAAGAACCAAACTAATGCAGCCGGCTCCCTGGATGGACTTTCCTGTCAAGAATCACATTTTTGAGACAGCAAAGCACTAATCATCTCCAGCTGTTTGACTGATTAAAAAAGAGAAAAGTCTGAAAGTTCTTGCATTGAAGGTGAGTAATAATAATGTGTCCCTCTGACTGCTCCAAACAGGGGGCTGGAGGATTATAATTAAACCTGTAATATATGCACATCCCCCACTGCTTTCCATTGCTTGGTAATTTTCGGGATGATGCTGCTCCAGCCCATGTCACAGGCCCATGCTGGCTGTACAGGAGCTTTTACTGTCCTGGTCTCAGAGGCATCTGCCTAATTGCACCAGCAATATATTTTTTAATGTGCTTTCCTACATCTGATAAGGTCAAAACCACCTTGAGGACAGCTGCTCCGCTGTCTATTTTGGCTTTTCCTCTTCGGGATCCAGGGAGGACACAGCTGCTCTGACCTTTTACATAAACCTAGTTAAAGGTGATAAAAAAACACACGTGTATTTCCCAAAGCACTTTGAAGGAAGTGTCTGGAATGTGTTTTATTTGTACTGCCAAATCTCCCAAATAATCACTCAGAGGGTAGCAGGACTCTTGATTGATTTTCACAGAAAATTAAGTAGAGAAAGGCTACCTCCAGGAAGAACATCCCTGTCTCAAATTGGAATTTTATGGCCAGAAAACGAAGGGAAGAAACAGCAACCAGCCTCCTCTGTGGTCATCAGCAAGATTGGCTTTTCTTCCACTGGTTTTTTCAAAAGTTGGGACTGACACTGCGAAAGAGATGAAAAATTAAGCTGGATTTTCTAATGGGTCCATGTGAGATCTGAGTTCAGAGCGACCGCATTGGTGTGACCTGGTGGAGACTCCCATGGGCTTGGCTGTGTTATGGATGTGGACTGGGAGCTACAAAATGCTGCCGAGTCCCCTGTGAGGCCCCTGCTCGGCTCAGAGCCCGGCTGCTGGTGCAAAAGGTGGCGGATTTGGGAACTGGTGCCTGCAAAAAGCTACACTGACCCATTTTCCTCTGGATGATGGATACAGGGACTGGTAAAAACTCCATAGCAACTGGATGTGCACAATTTAATTATGAACTCTCCATGGTGCTCCCTTGCAAAGATAAATGGATCTGGGATATTTTCGCCTCTTGCGGTCATTAAAAAACCTCCATATCTAGAAGGTCCTATCCCACTTTGAGGTGTGCCGGGCTGTGGTGCAGCTTGAAGAACGACCACGCTTTGGACAAGTGTGCCTAGGACAACGTGTGACGTGTCCTTCCAGGAAGGTCTGTGAGCCTGGGAAGTCACCACATGGTGCCACAGGGCATGACCTCCCAAGCAAAGCTGGTGGTGGGGATGCTCAGTCCCGGTGGTGGCATTTCACACTCATTTACCCCAGCGTAAGTAATAATATTGGGTATAATGGAGAACCCGATAACCCCATCACAGATGCTAATTCCCAATAGGGCAGCAGATCCAGCAGTGGCATTGAATCAGCTGTGAAAGATTTGAGAAAGACAAGACCAGAAGAACTGTATTATTGAGACTATTTTTTAACATTCAAGTTCTTTCCTAGTTGTCTTTTGTTTAAGCCCTCCACAACAGCTCAGGTCAGCTCTTATTATGTTCCAGCTGTCCCTCCTGTCCCCTGGCACAGAGTATTGAGACACAGACAGTGAGAACTTTTAGATGGCACGATAAATAAAATGATGCTATTATTAAAGCACTGTCCTGTTTTCTGCTGCCATGGTATCTCTTGTCTTGTCTGGCTTATTGCTGATGGCTTCTGTCAGCCCAGTTTGCCTTTCTCGGGTGTATGATTTATGGTCCAGGGAGACAAAGCAGAAACATGTGAAAATTGCAAATGAGGGTGCCGGGAGGATCACAGGCAAGAAGACAAGACGTGATTATGATGAGGATGTGCAAATGGGTCCTTCTCCCACTACCCTCTGCCAGGGTGTTCAGGACAGCACGCTCAGACAACCGAGCAGCTCAGCTCCAGGGCCCCGGTTTATAATTCTGAGCTGGGAGAAGTAAAACCTGGAGCAGTGACAGCGATCCCTGTCTCTTCCCAAGGTGAGATTACCAAGGTGAGCTTCTCTGTGTGGGATGGCATCTGGTCCTAAAGGTCCAGGCAGCAGCCCCCAATGTCCAGATCCAACAAGAGCGTGACACCCAGCAGCCAGATCCTCAACTGCTGCAAATTATTCTCGTTCCTTCTGCTTCAAGGAGTTTGTCCCCTTTCATCTCTGTTCCTCTGCAGCCCAACATGGTTTTTGTGTAGGCAGGATACGCAGCCACGCAGGAGAGAAAACGCAGGCTGCTGCGTACATGAGGAACCTGTCCTTGCTGGTAGCGACGGCAGCTCGGCAGGATGCTATTTTCATTACTGTGTCTGAGGCTTGTGATAATTGAAAGCTGTTCCACTCGGTCCTGCAGCCTCCCCAAACTCCAGGCGCCTCTCACGCATCCCTCCTCCTGCCAGCTCTGAACCTGGGAGGAATGGTGAAGTGCCAACAGACAACCCTGGATTTTTGGAGCCTTTTGTTGTGCCCTCCATGAGAGCGGGGCTGGGAAGGGGGTTTGTGGGACCCGGCGCAGAGCGAACCCAGCTGTGTGGGTATCTGTGTGCTGGGGAAGGAGAGCACATCCAAAAGATTCCCTGTAATCCTCCCCAAAATTCAGGGAGAAGATGAGAAATGGGGATTTGGGTTAGTTTGAAGGGAAAATTAAACCAGTGAGTCATTTCCTTGCACTGAATGGCACAGGAATTCCAAAGGCTGTTTTGAGGCAGATGCTGGTCCATTAATCTGGTATTTTGGCCAGTTATACACACATGTACTAGTCCTGCTTGGATTACACTTCTGCACCAAGGATTACAGTTCAAATCCAGCAATGCTTTTAATGCCTGGAACCAGGCAAAGCAGCTGACATTAATATATTTCAGGAGCGAAAACACAGCCAGAGGTTTAGTCATTATAAAGTATGATGTAGGATTTTAATGCAAGTTGAAGAAATCAGACATACTGGTACATCTCCAGCTGTGTATTTTTCTTGGGCCATACCACCCGCTCATTGATCAGTTCTAGATTCTAGATGATTATTCCAGGGAAAATCAGACAGGCGGATCTGCTCTGGAACATCAATGTGGGCGCTGTGCTTGCCCAGGGACTCAGCACCCCCTGCCAGGCTGGGAATCCTCATTAGTGCCCTTGTGATCTACCTGTTTGTGGCCCAGTGGAAACTTCAGTACAGGAGCCACTGCAGATATACCAACAAACACCAGTATACGTAAGTTGTGCAGAGGAACCAGGGAATTCAGTTGCTTTGGGCTCTCGGTGCTCTGTTTATGCCAGTTTAACCTGTAGCTGAAAAGGCAGAGGTGCTGTCTATAGGTACATGTATAAATGTGTATCTGAATTACATGTAAAGATTAGATGATTTGGGGGGCTTTAAAGCATAGCTATGAATTGCCATAGTTGAATAGGCAACCTTTCTTGTTGGCAGGGCTCAGGATGTGGGTAGATGGCTGCAGGCTCAATGAATTACTATTTATCAGCAGCCGCTATACCGAATATTAAACCGTTAGAGTCAAAACAAAGGAAAGAAAACAAGAAAACAATTCCTTTCTTCGTCTAGCCATCTCAGAAAGGTCTGGGCCATCAAGCAGTTCCCTGGCTCCTTCTCTCTGCTGTAATACAAATCGGACAAAGCAGGTAATTGCTCCCATCGGCTCAACAGAGGGCTGAATCCGTAGGAAAACGTGTTATCCCGAGCAGCGAATGGCAGCTGGGAAGCAGCTGCTCTGCAGCCGAGGAACCGTCCCCACCACCAAGGAAATGCACCCTGCGGCAAAAACACCGCACATGGAGAGCAAAGGGCAGTTACCTGGCTGGGAAAGGGGTTAAATCTCTGCAGCCCCTCCGCCCTGGCCCCTGCAGAGAGGTGCTAATTGCCCTGGGCTGAGCAAGTCAAAGAGGTGACAATGAGATGGGTGGGAACGACGGGTAATTAGCAGCTACTTGACCCGAAGCCCTTAAGTACCCCGCCCCGGCCGAGGAGTCCCCTCCCGTGGGTGGGAGCTGCCACGGAGCCAGAGCTGTGACGAACCCGAGGTGGGGACAAGAATTGCGGTGTCACCCATTCGGAGGATTCGGGCATCCCGGTGAGTACCGGGTGACCCCGGCTGTACCGCTTTGCTTTCGTGCATCGGTTTCACTGTCAGAGCCGGGTCCCACGCAAGAGGGTGGGCAGAAACACGAGTGGTCCTTGTTGCGAAGGGCGCAGACTCTCCGGAGCCTGGGCTCGGGATTTGCTTGTGGAGGCTGTTGTAGGGAATCACCTGAGCCTTCGGTCTATGTTTGGTGATGGTGTGACAAGGGAGAGATGAACGTCACCTCCTCGGTGGAAAAGCGGGCTGGTTTCTGGCTGTTTCGGGTGTGCCTTGGTTACTGGGGTGGTTAGAGGAGGAAGCCACCAAGGGTCAGACTCTTTGCGATGCCAGGTTCCAAACCCACAAGTGACAACCTGTGTTAAACACAACACTTGGCAGCGTTAAACTAAGTATGGCTATTAAACCCGCTCTTAATTTTAATGTGGTTAAATATAAATATTTTAACTCCTGCTCAGGACATAGTACTAGGCATTAGCTGGAGTGGATTGCTTTCTCCAAGTGTTCGGGTAAAAGATTGTTATTTTTTTCAGTGATTCTTTAAGACACTTGTAAGCAACTTGGTGTTTACTTGCAAGTGTGGTTCCACACCCTCCCCGGACCAATAGTTTCTTCTGATGGGCTGTGGGATGTCACAAGAATCAGCTGTATGCTTGCACATAGTAATATCTGGCAAAGCTTCAATAGTCTCCATCGCTGGGGCCAGACACCCTGCTGACAGAGATCAACTGTGCTCAACTGAACCTTCCGAGAGCACAGTCCTTTTATTTCATCTCTACTTGCAAGTAAAAGGAGCTCAGAATGGCTTTACCGTGGGAGAGCGAAGTGAGTTCAGTCGAGGACTCTGCCTTGAGTTATCTTGACTGAAAATCACTCTGGGTAAACTTTCCATTTCAGTAGATTTAGGAAGGCAGAAATTAAACTGCTTGGGGATTTTAGATGGTGTCAGAGGTTAATAAAATATTGAAGAGGCCATCTGCAACTCCCGGATGGATGGGAAAACAGAAATACCAACTGGGCAGCTTACCTATATGCCAAGAGCAGGAGAGATTGTTGTCCTGTTTAGATGGACAGCACATGGATGTTTCCAGAAAAGTGCACATTTGATGGCTGGGATGACAGAGGATAATGGGGCAGATGGCACAGTTTGCTAGGGATTTGCCTTTTGTTGCTTTTGTGTGGTATTTGTGGCTGTCACCCTCAGTGATGTGTAGGTGAGCATCAGCCATGGGAACCCTGCAGTGGCTGCATCCTCGCACAGCCTGCCACAAAACAGGACTCGTTCTCTTGCTATAACTTTATCCAAGTAGGCTGTGGTTACACACATTCAGTTAAAGCAAAGACCCAAAGGAAACTGTTTCCCTGTAGATCTGATGTTGCTGTGCAACAAAAGAAGTTGTAATGAGACTTTCCACTCTGGGATGCTGCAATCCTGCATGCCAGGTCTGCTCAGGGCTGTACTCAGGAAGACGTTTCCCAGGGGATGCTCCATCATCCTTTGGTAGCAGAGGGCACATGACACTGAGAATAGTATTGGGTCCATCTAGTGGAGTTATTAGGCCCAAGCAATCTGAGAAACCATACACAAATTAAGCCAATAATTGCAATTTCAGCCTTGGCAGTCTGGTGATGAGATGCTTCTTCCCTTTTTTGCTAGAGAAAGAACTAAAAGCTGAGTCTAGTGCTGGCAAAATGTGATGCGCTCTCAGTTTCCACATATGAGGTGGAGAATCCCTGGGAGAACTGGGCTTCTTGTTCCTGCTCAGCTTTAGCTACAGTCAGAGTTGAAAGAGCAGCTCTATTTGCAACACAAAGAGAGATCTCTTTCAGTTTGTGTGCTTGCTTGATGTGGCCTAGGGCTTAGAGATCCCACCACAGCCAACTGAGCTGCTCAGATCCTCCAGGAACAGGCAGCTATAAATGGTCTGTTTTGATATGTAAAGGAGTTAAATGGATAACAAAGGAAGGAAAATAACAAATATGCTGTTGAAAGTCCTTATAGCTTAGAGTTTCTAAATGCAGAGCTGAGCATCACAAGTGAAGCTTCAGTGGAGCTGTGTGCTGGGGACAAGGTGATCGACTGGGACCCTGTCCCCTTCAACCACCTCTGCTGGGATGGGGCTGCATGTGGGACAGAGAGGGGAACAGCAGTGACATAGAATTAGGTAAGGAAACATGCTGCTGGGTTGAAATCTTCTTCGTGTGAGCCACAAGGCAAGGCTTTAGCAAAATAACCAGGTTTTCCAGTGTGATGGTTTATTTATTTATTTAAGATGGCTCCTTACTAGGCAGAAATCAAAGTGCTTCTCCTGAACTTACGCTTTCTGTTACGCACATGCAGATTTTGCTGTGGCAGGGGCATCAAATCTGGGAGCCAGGAGGGCCTGGGAGAGCCCAGCTGTCCCAGGAGAGATGGGGATGGGAGCTGCTCTCCTGCACGGGTCCTCCTGTTGGTTCTGGTGACAGCCTTGGCAGCATCTCTTCCAGCTCATGAGGGCATTTCATTGCACCTATGACAGGTTTCTGGAGCTCGGTAGGAGCCTTTTTGCCAGTTTATAATTCAAAATTGCAAGTCGTATTTTATTCTTTTTGGTTTTGTCACCGAATTCCCAGCTTGGCAATTAAGAGCATTGTCTTCTGCTTTGCTGGGACTGTTGCACGCCTTTCTCAGTCTGAAGTTGACCTGGGTTTAAAAAGCAGGTCCAGCCTGAACTGATGGGTTTGGTGTATCCTTTCTTGCATTCTCCTTGGGAAAACTGGGAAAAATAAAACAAAACAATCAGAAATCCCCAAGTAGAGCCCTTTCTCTTCTTCATGGAGTTGGAACAGGGCTACATGTTGCTCTGGCTTTGCTAAACACTCCCAAGTGCCTTTTCTCTGCCTCCCTTGCAACCAGGTGTCTAGAACGCATCAAACCCATGATACTAAATGAGCTTTTCTGTTCTTCTCCCCAGACCTTTGTTTTCCTGCCCAGCCTGGGATGCATCTTCTCTGCTTGCCTCCAAAAACAAGGCTGGCAGGCTGCGAAGTCCAGGTGTTCGTGTTTCGCCTCCAAAATGATGCGTTCTCTTTCCCACAGAAGCGGCCACGTTTTTCCCAAATAGCTTGTAGACTTCCTTTAACCTTTTCAAAGTCCTCACTAGCGGGGCCTGCTCTGTTATTTCCAGATTGGGTTGGCATTTTAAGAGGAAAATAGCCTTTCCTAAGGAAAAAAAATCATAATTTGCAGCAGCAAAAATGGATTTATTGAAGAAAAGAATGGATCTTTGCATTGGGGGAATGGGAACAACAGCTCCTCGGTGCCTACTGGGATGTTGTCTGCTTCACTCTCTGCCTGCAGAAGAACCAGCCAGGTGCAAACTGGCTCCCACAAAAGAGATTTAATTTTTCTGGAATGATTTTCTGTAAAATATTCCACCTTTTTATTTTCCGTTCCGATTCAGAGCCAACAAATACAAGTAAATCAACTCCAATTATTTCCCCCTCTGTATTTCCCTTAGGGCTGTACTGTGATTATGTGCAGATAAATAAATTAGATTAAACAATGGTAAGTTGTCCTGAGCTGCCTTTTATTATCAGAAAGTTGCGTTGGCAACTAGATAATTTGCTGATGTTATTTTACGTGATCTTAGTTCCTGCATCTCTTCATGAGATTATTCCAAACGTTATACTGGTGCATTTAAATTAAGCATGAAAGCGTTTTAGGGCTTTTTGCAATGATTATTTATTTATTTTATTATCAATAATAAATTTAAAGCAAAGCCAGGAGTCCCTGCTTCCAAGGACAGTAAAATGCAGAGGGGAAGAAGCTGGTGGCACATAAAACCAGCAGCTCTTTAGAAGTAAAGCTGAGCCTGTGGAAAGGTTGGAGAGAAACTGGGGTTCTTCTCCCAGTTCTTTCTGGTTTGAAGCAAATGGTTATTTTCCCTGGGCTTTGCAGCCATTTGTAATGAAAGGAGAAGGATGGTCTTTCTCAATGTTGTACTGTTGTTGCTGTGCTACACAGAGAAGTACTTAAAAGCTTTTGGTAAGACTGGTAGAAATTCAACCCTTTTGTTATTTTTAAGAACAACATTTTGGTTTTCTGTAGAGAGCAACTTTTGCAGCCCTTGTTCTCTCTTTGCTGATATTTTCATAGCTTTTAAATAATTACATTTACGTTGAGGTGTTGTTTTTAAGTGATTATTGGTTTTGTTTTCCATCCAGACTTTTCAAGAGGAGGGGAGAAGTAGACACAAACCACACCTTCCCCTTCAGCTTGACCTATTCCAGAGTTGTATCGCTATTTCC
This sequence comes from Patagioenas fasciata, assembly GCF_037038585.1. NCBI lineage: Eukaryota > Metazoa > Chordata > Aves > Columbiformes > Columbidae > Patagioenas > Patagioenas fasciata. The sequence goes on from NC_092539.1 coordinate 9,238,613, forward strand.
TTCCCTAAATAAGCCAACATCCTTGCAGGGTGTCTGCCCTGAGAATCAAACGGTGGAGGTGGAGCAGCTGTGGGGCGAGATGAGTTGGTACAGGGGTTCAAGTGGCCACGGGGAAGGGTTTCCAGCCTAGAAATGTGGGGGTTTTGCACACTCATTTTCTTTGCGTTACAACTGAGCAGCTGGAAAACGCCCGTAAAGATGCGGCTTGGGGAAGTGGTGAATGTGGGGGATCTTGGGGGTAAAGGGGTCTTCAGGGGTCTGGTATGTGAGGTGGACAGGCGATCAACTCAAAGAGGTTTGGAGCTCATAGTCTTGCTCCCTGCCCACCCATCACCATGCTAGCTAATTGACCAATTGATTAATTGACCGAGGAGATTATAGCCTGCCTTCCTCTGTGTCTTAATTAGACTTGCACTGCTGCTCCGGTCCTGGCACAGAGTTTCCAGCACCGTGAATCTTAGAGCTCCGTTACAGTGGTGATGGCTTCAAAGGAAAAGGACGTCTTAGTTTCCTCCATAAGATGGAATGAATATAATAAGTGAAAAATCCATGCACAAAATTAACCTGTATATGGATGGTGCCGATGTGCATCAAAGATTTCACACCTTGTGAGCTGCGTGCAGCTGGTGAGTGGTTTCCTGGCCACCCAAAAAGATGACCCTCAAGTTCCCAAGCGGGAGGTGAGGCCATTCCTTCTGACACGTATTGCATTGGAGCAGGACAATGTTGACAAAAACCTTGTTTCCCTAAAAGGTGTTGGCTGTTCAGATCTTCCCTTCCTGTGTGCTGGCTGGGTTACCACACATTTGCAGCTCCAGCAGGATTTGTAATGAAACACCTAATATATTATGACAAGTAAAGGGCTTTGTGGTGTGGTAGTTAATGTTCTTTTCCTTTTGCATGTGTGGCTGATAGATCCTCTGCCGGTTTGTTTCTCAATTACTAGGTACAGTTTTAGTGACAAGGATGCTGTTTCTAGCGTTTTGTAGTAGAATCCTTATTATAATAATTACTTAAAATTAGAGGGTGAATGGAAATACTCCTGACAGTGAGGGATTATTAGTGCTGATTAAAGCCAATGGCAGTACAGGAAGGTATTAATAGACTGCTCTCTGCACATTTTCCTCCCAGCCTCCCTCTCTGGGCTTGCATACTTTGTTCTATTAGTTCTGTTGCTTTCCAGGACTTTTAATTATGTGAGGACCTTTGCACTCCCAGTTATTGCAGAACAGAAGTCACCAAACTTGCCAATATTTCTCCTGCAAGGTACTGGGCTGTACTGGTGCTCTGCAGCAGCAATCGCTGTGCTGTGCTCATTGCACTTGTGGGTCAGCACCAGTTTGGACCAGAGCACTGCAGCTTCACCTTGGGGTTGTTTGGGGTTTCTTCTTTTTGCAAGATTTGAGATGCCATAGACACATCACACACATTTGTCCCCTGCAACCACCACCTCCTGCCGCCAGATTTGAAAAGGTAATTGCTGAATAAGTAGGGCCGAACACACATTTGCAAGTGTAACTTGCTGATTTCTTCGCCTTTTTAATCTGACCTCCTGTGTTCGCCTCCTCAAAATTGAACTAGAGGCACATCTTAAGCAGTGCTATGTACTGTGGATCGATCTGATCTAGTGACACCTTTTCCTTGTGCAATCAGTGTTATTTTCTGAGGGCAGGAAAGCAGACTCGCTGTATTTCATGAAAGGAAAGGCTGTAGCCCTGTCAGAGAAGACAGCAGCGCTATAGTCCTGCCGAGGCAGGGGGAAATATATAATAAACTCACTGCCATAACCGGAGAAATCTATAATACAGTCACTGCCATAACTGGCTCCTAAATAAGGACCAGGGGACTGAATCATCTTGGTGCAGTGTAGAAGAACCTGTCTGACAATGTGCCTGGTGCACTGCAGTGATAAAGGGTCAGATGGCCTTTGCAGAAGGGAAGGGATTAGATGGAAGATCCAAGTTGTGGTGCCCATCAGAGCTGGACAACAAAGATCTGTTTCACCGGTCAGGGTGGATTTAATCTACTCCATGCTGGAAGGGCCATGAGAGGTGTGGGGTGGCAGGGCTGGGGTAGCAATGTGATGGGTACGATGCGGTGGGTACGTGGGAGCCTTTTGGAGAAAGCAAAGTGTGTGGGATGGGAGGGAGAATGGCCTTGGGAAATGTAGCAGCTCTTCTGCTGTAAGAAATAGCAATCTTCATGTACTGCTGGGCACGGGAACTTTTTTGCCAGCACAGGGAGGGCAGATTTTTCCTTTCAGTATTGACTTCTGCTGAGCAGCTTTGCGTTTTCCTGCAGCCAGGGGAAAAGCCCCAGCCTTGTGCTCGCTCTGGGAGTCCAGCCTGTGTCAGAACTGCAGGTTAGGAAGGACCCTCATCTATCTATCTGGCTATTTTTTGGTGTCAGAGTTGAAGGAAAATTTGACACAGGACCAAATTGATAACAAGACATTCTGGTGGCAGAGATGCTTAAGATAAAACCTGAGATCTCCTGAGCAGCAAGAGCTGCTTCTCAAGAACTCCAGGGCTTTGCTTTAGAGATAAATTGTGTGTGTGTGTCTGTATGTGTATATATATACATATGGCATCATGTAAAAGTCAGGGGTTGGGTTAGGAATCACAGCTATTAAAGCCAGGAATAGCGACTGAACAAGAGTCCTTGAATGGTACAATCACACAAGGCTGTATCAATTGAACTCTGGCTCTCTATCACTTTAACAAGTCTATAAGCCAAACGTCTTACTTGTATTTAGACAGGGATTTGTTCCAAGCACAGATGCTGCCTGGTGAGAATAAACTCAAAAGTGTGGTTAATGAATAACACAAGATCCTTTTCTTTATTTTCTTTCTTTTTTTTTTTAATTCCCAGCTTGCGATTTTGTGGGTCAGTATAAGGGATGGAAAAACACCCTTCCCCACCCAATGATCATTGCTTTTAAACCAACTTGCATTACCATTTCAGTCTGCTGGAGCTGAGATGTGGTCCAGGATGTGACCCTTTCTTGCCGTAAACAGTATGGGCATGCAGGTGTGGAAAATGCGGTCCTATTTCTGCAGACTTCGGAAAAAGGGTCATTCTGTGTATTCCTTGTAAGCTATTTAAAGGTACAATTGTTACCTCTCGTGCTGCTGTTTGGGTAATTCAGGGCTTTAGCTGGCTGGGGTCCAGTTTGCTCAATAAGATCCTGAGTTTTTGGTGTTTGGTGGCTTTTGTGTACATTGGCAGGGGAACACTATGTGCTGCCGCTGCTGGAGATCACAAAATAAAAGTGAGGCATTAGCCCTTGGGGAGAATTTATTAAGCCCAGATTAAATGCCGGTTGTATAGGAAAGCCTCGTTGCAGCAAAGCCCATTACGTATCAGTGGAATGAATTATAGGGTTATGGAAACTCAGCCTGGTTAGTCAGGTGAAGTTACTGAATGGAAAGGAAGAGCTGAACACCCAGAAAAGCAAGTTAAATCTCACAGTCCACAGCAGTCCTGTAAATAGAAGGATGCTCTGCAGCCTCCATCACACAGGAGGTGCAATGGGAAGGGATGGGGCAGATGTCTCCTGGTGCCTCCCAGAGCAGGAAAGCAGCCCTTATACTTCAAAAACACTGGTATTACAACCATGGGAAATGCAAGAGTCTGAGGAAAGCTGCCCTGATGCTCCTGGAACGAGGTGACATTTCTCCAAGGTAGGATGCCTCCTCTTCCAAGTGTCAGGCTGATTTATGCTCCTTGGAGACAAACCAGGTCTGAGCGCTCTTTGTATGAGTTGCACGTGAGCTCGCTTGTCCCACGCTGGCTGCCCAAACTCTTTGTCCTGCTGTGTGTCTGTCCTGCTGCTGCGTCCTCGGGGCTTTCCTGAACCTCCTTGGCTTGTCTTGTAGCTTTAAATAATGAAAGAAAAATCAGAGCTGACACCAGAGATCTTCCTCGAAGGCTTCCTGAAATCCAAATTAATGATGTCACCTGTGATAGTCTAGAGCCTGACCTCCAACATCTGCAAAACATAAAAGGTTCAATAAAAAGACCTAAAATTAAATTTTGCTCACCGAGTTTGGACTGTGTGTTTCCATCCGCCACCTCTTCACTGTTTTTAATGTCTCTGAAAATACTCGAATCCTTCTGTTTGGCCAACCGTTTCGCACTTAGAATTTCTGATGAGGGTTCTGGGTGCCTCGGCTGCCCTAAACCAGAGAATTGGCAGAGGGGTGGTGTTTTCTGGGGTTAAAGCTCAAATGGGAGCCCTCTGAGCTCTGTGGAAAACTGTGGGCTGAGCAGCCCTTGGGGATGAACGTCCCTTCTTGACCCTGTGGACAGAGCAGAGATTCCAGCAGCACTTTTCAGCCTAAACCTCCCCAAACTGGCCCAAATTGAGCAGTTCCTCTGCTTTGGCTGGAGCATTTGCTGTCCCGGGAATCAGGTGTCTCCGTAATTTATTAAGCAAACAGCCAATTTCCCCTTCCTCTCAGTTCTACCTACCTGTGTATAGCATGAAAAAAGGAGTTGTACAGGTGTCCTACCACAGCCAATCCCCACCACCCTGCGCATCCTTCTGCCCTGCAAACATCCCCACCAGAAACCCTCCAGGGCAGCAAGAGCCTCCAGGCTGCAGGAGGCTTAAACAGAAATGTATCTTTCTCTTCCTCCTCTCAGCACTTTCTGCATGGAAGAACAGTTTTTTTCCCCTTCCCCCAGCCTGGGATATTAATAAAAACCCCCTGGATTCTGGCCAAAAAGCCTGCCTCCATATCTTGCTGGAGTAGATTACTTGTAGCTCATCCTTCTGTGCAGAAATGGCCCAGCAACACCTCCAGATGACTGCAGCCCTTGGGAAAAGGCTTTTCTGGGCAGGGAATGCTGGCGAGACAGGGGAGAAGATAAAGGGAGGGTTTGGATGAAAAGACACAACAGCGAGGTCAAGTTGTTGTTTGAGGACCAGCAAGGATGTTGTTCTGTCCCTGCTCAGTCCCTTCGAGTTGGTGTTTTGTGCTGCTTTGCAGTTTTATTCATATTGTTCCTGCAGCACCATTGTCTCTCCTCCCGGAGTAAAACATATTGCACAGCCCAAATTGTCAGTGCTAATGTTTCCTGTCTGCAAGAACAAAAGTAGCAGAAGTCAGCTCCTTTGCCCTTCGAGACTCACCAGTTATTTGCCATGAGGAATGGTAGAGATTACGATCCGTTAACAGGAGGATTTTTACCTTGTAATGGGAAAACCACGTAGGAGAAATTAATCTCTTGTATATTTTTAGCAGCTGAAATGAAGCTTTAGGTGGATGTTCTCTGCAGCTCTGCTCCACAGCCCTTTCTTTGAGGTACCACCAAGGGATGGACTGTAGAGCTGCAGGCAGTGATTCCCTGGAGCTGTCACTGGTGTCCCTCTCCCCATCCATCCACGTGCACTTCAGGAGCGAGAAAGGTCAAACTTTGAATTGGTGGCTGAACGTGTTTACCAGTCTAACACAGGAAGGCTGCGGGATTGTTGGTGTTGAGAACAAGCTTCAGATCAAAGGTTTCCTCCCAAAAAGACCAGTGGGCACGTTGGGGTGAGGGATTTGTCATCAAGGACTGGCCTTGCCACAGAGCAGGGGGAGCTGGCAGAAGAGGGAATACTTGTCTTTAGGTCTCACCCCCAAAAAATGACTCTGGAATGACTTCAGAGATGCTTTTAGAAAGACCCATCCATCCCATGTGATGATAGAAGGTGGTTTCCCTACACACATCCAGCAATGGGATTCATTTGCTGTCTAGAAGAAAAGTTCACCAAGTATGTTCAAGTTTTCCACAAGAGAGGAAGATACTTCAGTTTTGCTCAATTTTTTTACAAGTTCACTGCTCTTCACGAAAAGAAGTGAAGGGCTTAAAATAGCAGCAGAAGAAATTCTGGAGAAGAGATCAGACAAACATCTGTCAGGAGTGGTTTTGGTCGAGCTGATCTTGCCCGGAGGCAGGGAAATGGGCTCAATGATTTTTCAAGGTCCTTCCACCCTGTCTCCTGTGACTCAGAATAGCCATCTGGAGCCATTTACTTCTCTCTCGCCCCACGGTTCACTGTGTTTAGATGACTAAGGTCTTCACTGAGATTTTTTTAGTTAAATTCCTGCAGTTAGGCATTATGAAAGGTTCCCAAAAGGCTTTACAACTCCATTTTCCCCATTATCACAAACCATATGCCTTGGAGTAAGGTGAAGTCCTGCCTTTCACTCAAAGCATGAGAGATTGATTTTATAAACATATATAAGGAGAAAGACATAAATATATCGTATATTATATATCTTTCTCCAGGGTTTGATTTGTGATAAGTGGACACAGATGAACAAGCAGGATAGGGACTGGACCGCTGCAAAAGTCAGGGCGCAGGCCAATTAAAGTGCAGCAGAACTGAAACTTCAGGCGAAGCGGCACACTGTTCATTTGTTTCACTGTTTCATCAGCAAAATGCCCTGAAAGGTTAATGAAAGTGCCAGGCAAACTCAGCCAGAATGAGCGTTGAGAGGCCAGATGACAAAAACAGGAGCTGACACTTCCCAACAAGCTCAACAGTGAGAATTTGTTTAAATGTAATTAGTTGGTATAAAAAAGAACAAAAAAATCCCTCTGGAGCCAAGGCCCTGTGACTATTTGCTGTGCCTTTAGATTGAACCAATACATCTCTTTGCATTCAGCTACAAGGGAGGGCGATAGAGAAAATCATTCTCATTTCCTCGGAGAGATGGATGAAGAAGTGTGAGCTGGTGGCAAATGCGAAGGGTCACACCACGATCAACCACTGCCTGTCTCTCTCTGTGACCTCAAGCAAGTACTCAAACTCTCAGCATCTGAGGTTGCACAAGTGTCAGGGGTGCAGTGTTAATATTCACAGGGCAAGCTGTGACGTTTTGGTATCATTTACTGACGAGCGCTTTGGCCCCAGGTACCAAGTGCTCCAGATACGCACAAATTGCCATTGTCACCAAGCCTGGCAAACCCAAACCTTCCTCCAACCGCGCTCCACGGGGGCTTTGAGATGCTCACAGCCACGCTTTCCAAGTGAATCTCAGCCTGACTTTTCCTTTATTTTTAATTAATATCTCCTTTATTGATTTCCCAGTGAACCCCACTAAGAGAACAAATCCTCGTGACTGTCCTTAAGCTTTTCTCTCCCTTCCCCTTATCTCTTGTTCAGCCTGTTTTGTTCATCTTTTCTTTTGGGCACTAAAATGTCCGCATCCTTCTCTGGACACTCCAGTAATACCATTAATGGCACCACATTGAATGACTGGCATGGCCTTTGGGGTACCCAGCACCCAACTGGTCTCAGCTTGACTCCAAACCATGAAGCACTTTTGAGCCAGAATCAGTCTCATCTCCAAAGCAACTTCTCCGCCCCTTACTCTGTCTCCCCAAGCAAAGGGATGCACCTCAGTGTTTCTTTTTCAAGCTGCAAACCTCTTGCAGAGCTCCTTGCACTGGGAAGAGCCCATTTGGGGTGGGGAAGGCACCCAGATCGCTGGGCTTTGCCTGCTGCCACCCTGGGGACGGTGACTGCCAGAGTCATGGAAATAAATTGCCTTGCCAGTGCAGGTGAAACGCTTGAGGAGCAGATGGCACAATCATTCTTCTCATTACTTTTATTGCCTTCAGAATGGGAGAAAAGCGAGTGCTCCAGGGGTTGAAGCAATCTCAGGCTGATGAATAAGTGTTGGACTCTCTCTGGCACCGTGGCTGATGCTGTAGCTGGAGGAGAAGGGTCTGAGTGGCACAACACAGAGAGATGGGGGGAGATGTGTCACCAGCTGGTGTCCCCTTGGACATGAAAGGTGAGGGGGGTTCCACTGAGAGACTCAGAGGATGGCTCGGAGGATGCTGTAAGCCAGGGAGAACAGTGTGAGGAGTGAGACCCAGCAGAGGCTTTGAGGGAAGGCTGCTGCCTGCATCTGCCGAGAATTTGGAGGGCACTGAAGAAAACGCTTTGCATCCTCGACAGCATCACTGAACCACAAGTGAGGCGCCTTTCAGTGATGCTGTTAAACTGAGTGTTGTTAAATATTGAAATATAACGCCCTCTGTTTTTATCCTTGTACTCACACCCCTCTCCCCCCTGAGCAATGGACTGAAAATTGCGTGTAATGGCCAGAAATTAAAACAATATCTTTCTGGAGCCTTTCATCATTAACTGTTCATCACTTACGAGTGCCTCCTAAGGTCAAGAGCATTTCGTCAGAGCCATTCATCAGCCAGGCGTTTGGTGCATTATCTGGGGCTGTCTCTCAGGGAAGCCAAGGTCGAGCAGTAATACACCAGTGAGGTGACCTGCTCTTTACTTTTGGCAACGTTTTCTGTCAATGAATGGCCCTTAGTGAGCATTTAATTTAGATTTAATAAGGCATCTAATGTTTGTTTAAAAGGACACTATACCTTCAAGGTATTTGTCATAATTGGAAGGAGGATATTTACCCGCACTGTTTATTAATAAACCCCTTAGAAGATGGAAATTGAAATTAGTTCCTTTAATGTTTTCTCTGGTACCCAGAGGGATGGTCCTGGCAATTACCAGAATCTCCACTCCCAGCCTGCACCCAGAACTGGTAAAACTGGAGATGGGCTGGAGTGCAGGGTCTGCCCTGCCAGGAGGAGAGGAAAAGCCCCACATTTATTCTGAGCCAAGCAGCATCTCTCCCTGTGTTCGAATGGTAGGTGTAATATTGTGAGTTGGATGGTGACACCGCGAACAAACTAAGTGATCTTTGCACGAGGTGTGCCACAGAATATCAAAGACTCGTCATCTTTTTATTCCTCTTTGGATATGTAAAACTCTAAGACTTGAGAAAATGGGGGAAAAAAAATGCTTTTATGTACTGTCTCAGCCAGCACCCTTGACAGGTTTGTACACCAGAGAAACAGAGCGGTGTCAAGGCTGCAGTTAAAACCGGGACACAGTCGTCAGTTGAGATTGCAGGCTGCAATACGCAGGGAAATAAATTTGGGAGCGGCACATTGCATCCCTGCCCGCATCCCTGCCCGCATCCCGGCCCACATCCCGGCCCACATCCCTGTCCGCATCCCTGCCCGCATCCCTGCCTGCCATTGCCCCCAGGCCAGGTGCTTCCCCTCTGCACAGGGAGAAATAGGATGATGTGTCAACTGGGAGCTTTGTTTTCCATTGAGCCGCTGCAGACCCATATGAGGCCGGGCTCTGCCCCACACCTGGGAGCAGGGCAAGGAGCTGCTCATTCTTCTTCTTTGCTAAGAGAACAACAAAAATGCCATTTTCCCCTAAGAATTCACTTGGGTTTAACCTGCAAGGCACCGTCACTAAGTGAAGAAACCATTGTGTGTTTTCAGTATGTAAAAAAACAAAACCAAAAACCAATGAATAAAACACCAACCAACAAAAAACCACCAACAACAAACCACCTACAACTGATATTTAACTCTTAAAATTATGTTGCCAAATACCAGGAATTCATCCACAAGGTCATTAGGAAGGGTCTTAAAATGAAACAGGCTGATTTCAGGCTTAGTCTTCGTGTTCCGTTGTTTGGGAAGCCCCGACAGTGTGATGGATGCTGGTGGAAAGCTATTAGAAGTGGCAGTTCATTTTGAATGCCATTACCTTGACACACATCAGTTTTTAAACGAAGGGATATACCTTTTCAGATGATCTTGCTGTTATTAGGTGCTGTCTGTTGCTCGGGGGGGTGAATAGGTAGAATTAATTCTAAATACGTGCTATAATGTTAGATTGATTTCTTTATTAGCACCTTTTATAGTCAGTTCTCTTCATCGTGGAGCTCCGTCATATCTCTTGCTGACACAAAAAGATAGCCACGGCGTTCTGAAATGAAGCCAATACATGTAGAAATCTGTGAATGTGGGATATTTAATGGCAAATCGTTATAGATGGCCCACCAAATTGGGGAAGCGAAGACTGAATTAAGCCTCTCGAGATCTGACATCTTATTTGCAAGATAAAAGGCACAAGCAGAGGGCTGGGTTGGGGACTGATGAATAATTTGGAGGTTTTACGCTACCCTTCCTGGGTTTATAATAGTTCCTGCAGCGTGGTCTGAATTGTTCTGAGTTGATGAATCACCACTGGGTTTCATCATATCTTCCCAATACGGGCAGTGGCGCAGATTTTAACCTTTCTCCCCTGGTTCTACAACAGAAACCGTCTCGCAGATCAGCTCGTACCCAGCCAACGTCCCAACGGTGGGAAAAAAGCAGCTACAATTTATTAGCAGCATCAGTGTATTTTACTGCTCGTCTAAGACTATCATTAATATTCTTTCATCACCTTCTCTACAGCTTTAAAACCTGCTTCATAATATTGAACTCACGGCTAAGTGGGAACAAGCAAGACTGAACATTTTTGTTCCTCAGAGAATCCCCGTGTTTCCACATTTTGGCATCGTGTCATAACATATCAAAGGATGGCGTGCAAAAAGAGACAAAACCAGATTTCAGCCAGTTTTGGAACATTTAATTTGATATTTTCCCACTAGTGCATTTTCTCACTCCAAAGGTGAAATGTTTCGGAGCAGTTAATTAAATCGCCCCGCTGTCACCGGGTTCTGAATCAGTTTGAGATTAGTTTAGTATTGAAAAATAACATTTCCCTCCATCAGCAGGTTCCTGCTGAGGGTGATGCCCAGGGCCTCGGGGCATTCGTCATCCTTCTGCCTGGCTCAAATTCCCTTTCTCTCACTTTTGCATTTACAGAAGTGGTGATTTCCATGGGAATATCATCTCAGCGCAGCATTGCCAGCCATGGCCACTGCTTTCTATGGACTTTCTGCAGCAATGGGAGCATATCAGCAGGTTTCTCCCACAGTTCATGATGCTCCATGGGGGTGACACCAGTGCCCTTCATCATCTCCACAAGCAGCTCTTTGACTCTGGATCTCATGGTCACCCCTGTTTTGTGCTCTGATGAGAAATTCCTCCTTCTGCTCACAGATACCCCCGTGGGGCTCCCAAGATGCAGGTGCACATGGGGCAATACGGTGACTCTGGAGGGATGGAGGGGATACAGATGTGCTCTAGCATCGCTCATGGTCCAGCACGTGCCAGGGAAATTTGGGGTCCTTTGCGGGGGATTCCGAATGGTGGAGTCTGGAAAGGGCTCTGCAATGGTCAGAAAAACTCTGCAATCCAGTGAAATACTGTTTTGTAATCTGTGTACTCGTCATGTAAATTAGTGTCCTTACAGAGCTGCAGCACGTGTCTGGGTTTTAATTCTAGAAACGAACAGCAACATAGCAGGAAAGGGAATTCATCATCTTGAGTAATGGATTTTCTGTGACTAATACACTTGCTCTGGCATTCTTCAAGGGCAATGTCTTGACTCTTCCTGCTCTCTTTTCCTCCCCTTGGGGCATGGAGGAGCGCAGCTCTCCAGCACTAACAGCAGCAAAATACTTTGCAGGGCAGGGAAATTGCACTTGGTTTTCCTCCCAGCAGCCCTGAGTGCAGCAGTTGCAGTAAAGCTCTGTGTGCTGCTTGTGTTCCTCTGGTTAGCTGAGCAAAATGCACATGAGGACAAAGAAATAGGTGGAGAGTTTTTCCCGTGTTGTGTAGTTATCGTCTGGTGTTCGAGGGAGGCGGATGGGGACCTGCAAGATCTGGGTTGCTCTCGGTTCTAAACCAGCAGCTCGCAGGGGGTTGGTTTCAGCAGGAGTCAAGTGGAGCTCTGCGTGATTATTGCAGTATTAACATCCCCTCTATTAAAGCCAGATGCCTCCAACAAAATGCACAGTGGTGGGAAGAAAGTGTTTTATCCTCCTCCTTGAATGGCAGGAGGGGAGAGGGCAGCGGTGGGGTGGGCATCACCCAGGGGGGTCACCTCGGCAGCTGGAGCCCAGCACCTCTGTCCCATGGGGCTCTGATCGTGCCCTTCACCCCAGGCAGAAATCAGAGTTCGGTGTTTGAGCAGAGCCATGAGGGAAGGGATTTAATCCCTGACACGAGCAGGAGCAGCCACGGTGTGTTGATGGATGATCAGGGCAAAGCGCTGGATTCCGGAGACGTGGTTCCTGCCTCGCTTGGCCAAACGGTTCGATTCATCCCCAATTCATTTTCATTCTGCGTAAAACCTGCGGATGTTGATACTCTTTGGCTTCACAAGACACGGTGCAAATGAGTTATTATTTGTAAAGCGCTGCAGGTGCTTTGGGTGAAAGGGAATGTTGTAATTGCAAAGCAATGCGATTAAGTGGCAAATTGGATGAAACCTTTTACTAAATGAACTGTGTTTCAAAACACTGCATTTGCAAAGACCGTTCCTTTGTAAATGAATCCACTTTTTAATGTTTCTTGCTTTAATCTTGGTTCTTAAAGAAGATTTACAGTCTCATCAAGTCCTGAGAGTCAATGTTAAATTATTGTAATTTATTCCACATTATGTTACGTTAGTTTTTGCCACATATGGTATGTTACATTAATTTAGCTAATGTATGCTAATTTTGTGCTAAATTTATGTCACAGTTCCCAGATAGTATGGCAATTGATGCCTTAGAAATTAATGTAATAATAGTAATAATTAATAGTAATAATACGAAGCCTTTGCCATCGCTGCGTTGTAATCTCTGAAAGTTCCAACTGAGTTTATTGCAGTTTTGTAGCACAACTCACCAGCTACTCAAAGAGAAAAGAAAAGGAACTTGTCTCTCCTTTATGGAGTCGTATATCAGGCCCATAAAACACAATCCCAGTTCTTGATAGCCCCATTGCAGCAAAAATTGTTAGTCTCTGTGGCACAGGACCTCCAAGCGCAATAATCTTTTATGCTTGTAAACTTCACAACAGCTGGACGTTAAATCTCTGGATTAATTCAACAAGTTTCCCTGTTTCTCTCCATCCAGTAACCAAAGACTTTTTTCTTAAAGAAAGCACTTAATATTTAACGGTGGGGCAGGGCTCTGGCTCCCTCCATCCCCTTGGAGGGGTGTGATGCTGGTGCGTTGCTTTCCAGCCTGACTCCAGATGTCGATGCAACATCTGGTCCAGCTTGGAGGCTTCACCTTCCCACCATGCGGGTGGCAGCTCCCGAGGGGGCTGCGGAGAAGGGGAAAGCACCCGCCATGCACCCCATTCCCCATCCTGCCTCTTTCTGGTATTCATCCTTTACCCAGATCAGTTGGGGTTTTGCACGTGAAGAATTTAACTGGTTCATTGTGGTGGGGGAGAGTGCGGCCCCTTCCCTGGAGCCATCCAGCCCCTGCTCCAGGCTTTCCCCAGGGCCACTGGGATGCAAATTCTCCTGCATTCGTAATGGCACACAAACCCCAGAGAGGGCAAACACAGCCAGAAACACCTTGAACTGAATTTTCTGCTTAAAATTCCTTTTGTGCAAACTCTGCCTATTAAATCTGCCCTGTATTTATAGAGTTATTAGTGGGTATGTTAATTACAACAGGCTTTGATTAAAGACATGGACCGTAAAAGCAGATTAACGTTCCCCTTATTTTAAGCTTCTACGTGAAACTGTGTTTGCACCAGTTCAGAAAAACCCTGTTGTTTCAGGAAAAATAAATCCTGCACTTTGCTGTGGGCAGAACACGACCCCACCCCTTTAATCTTGTGTCTCTTCACCACGCTGAGTTAATGGGAGCTCAGAAGAATTTCAGCTGTTGCTCTAAGCCCCTTTGGTGTTATTATTTAAGAATATTTAATCTCAAGGACAAGAAATAAATATGAAATCAGTGTTAAGCCATTTGTCCCACTTTGGTGGCTGAAATGCTGTTGTTACAGGTGAGGGAGGAGGAATGATAGAGTAGTTTGGATTGGAAAGGACCTTCCAGCTCTTCCATTCCCACCCCTGCCATGCGCATCTTCACATCTTCACCAGCTCAGGTTGCTCAGAGCCCCGTCCAGCCTGGCCTGGGATGTCTCCAGGGATGGTTCATCCACCACCTCTCTGGGCAACCTGGGCCAGGCTCTCACCACCTTCATTGTCACCGTCAGGTAGAACACCCACAAAGCAGCAAAATCGCTCCTCATTTCATGGCAGGGAAATGGTTTTTCTTCTAAATATGATATTTGCAAACTATTGGAAATCTGTTTCCTCAAACCCCAGGCTGATGTGAATAATAGATTTTGAAAATTTGGTGCAGGCGACACAGTCGTGCAGGATGATGAAGCGAGCAATATAACTTGGCCCGAGGCCCGTGTCTCGGTAGCCCTGGAGAAACTTGCCTGGTGACAATGACAGTGATTTTATAAATGAATCTGTTTGTTATTGGCAGGCAGGCTGGCGCTGTCACGGGTAGGAAAACCAGACTCCCTTTAGACACAGTCCTCTCTGTTGTACAATGGCTGACAAATATTACTTGAAATATGTGTGTTGATATACAGCATCTTTAGAGCACTGTGGCTCACCTTCACAACTGTCATATTTTGGACTTAGGCTAAAATATACCCAGAATGTCCCAGTGTGCAACTGGGTATTGTGGTGGGATGCTGGGCTTGGGTCAGATTTCAAGTTATTCATGAGAGGGAACCCCCCAGAAGTTGTTTGTTTTTCAGAAGTAGAAACCAGAAGAGAGGCTCCTTTAACAATCAAGTCTAGGAGTAGCTGAATTTTCCCAGTGCCCCAGACTCTGTATATCACAGACATGGAGAGACAAAGACCTCTCTGGGTTTGCTTTTCGCTGCAGATTGAGGCAATGACAACATGGTCTCAAGCAAAAGCCACCTGCATCCCCAGGCGTTGGTCTCAGAGGCTGCCAGGCAGCGGGAGCTCTGAAAGAGCTCTCGCTTTTTGAGAAACCGGCTCCCAACTTCGCTTCATTTCGCTTGCTGGCAAGTCCTCTGATGGAAATGGATTGCAGCTCCTCCTGCCAGATGGTGATGTGAACCAAGGGCTGCAGACAGAGATCGCCTCCGGGCTGAATTTAAAATGCCTCGGTACATTTTATTTTTGTCCAGGATGCGTTTTAAGAGCCACTCGGCTCAGTGGCAGTGAGCCATCCTGCAAAGTCCCTGGGACATGCAAGGGGCTCCTCCAGCAGAACCTTTTGCTGCAGCAGCCATCAGCAATGGCTTGTATTTCCCTGGATGGGCTTGTATTTCCCTGGATGGGCTTGTGTTTCCCTGGATGGCTTGTATTCCCCCAGCACAACCCAGTGCAAACACTCCCTGTGCAGAGGAACAGCTTTACCTGCAGCCCCAGCTGTCCTGGGCTGGGGAACAACCAGCCAGGTCTGGGCTCAGCAGAGCTCTACTGTGCCAAGAAAAACTAGAGAAATCCTTTATTTCATTGGAATTCTTAAGAAATCGCTTAGCTTGTGCAGTCAAGTTCTGGAGGACCCCTCAAGGGAGGGCTGGGAATGGGTTAATACCTGCAAAATCACTTCTCCAAATGCTGTGTGAGTGGAGAGCCCTCCTTGGAACCACCCGTCTGATGGCTGGGATAGGGGCGCTCATCCTTTGCTGTGCTTGAGATAAAAGGCCATTTATGCAAACCCACGATCTGTTGTTTACTCAGTTTTCTGTATTCCCCGCTCTACTGCAGGTGGTATTTGCTCTTGAGCAAAGAGTTCCCTCGGAACGCGGGTCCCGCCATGAAGTCATGCGCCCGCATTTATGACATCAGTCGTTGCTATGGCGGCGGTGTCAAAAATTCCTCTTTGATTATTGTTGAAAGGGAATTATTCAGTATGTTCCAGATCAGAAGCGCTGGGATCTCGGGATGTGCCTCTGAGCTGCAAAAGAAACTCAAACAAAGCCAAAAATAGCAATATTTGGATAAGCTGGATGACAGCCAGATTGTCCTGTGCTCGTTTTCCTGTCTACATTATTCACTGCCCTTTTTAAGCTGCGGGGAGCTAATTCAGTGTCTGAGATGCATCTTCCCAGGAGCTTTCCATGCCGCAAGGCACAAGCCTCGGCACGCAGCCACCTCTGCGTCGCTGGCTGAGCCATGTGCACGTGTTTATCACGGCTTCTTTCAATCCCAGTTGTATTTCTGGCTCATCTCTGCGGTGATGGATGAGAAGCGGTACCCAGGACATGACTGACAGGAGCGGACTCACCGAAGTGATCTGGG
Organism: Patagioenas fasciata; assembly: GCF_037038585.1. NCBI lineage: Eukaryota > Metazoa > Chordata > Aves > Columbiformes > Columbidae > Patagioenas > Patagioenas fasciata. The sequence goes on from NC_092539.1 coordinate 9,254,637, forward strand.
TTTTGGTAGGATGCAGGAAAATTCGGGCAACTCTATCCATGGGCTCGGGAATTGTTGGCAGCTGTCTTAAAATCCAGACATGATGCTGTTGGAAGCCTGGAGGTGAGATTAGTTTGACAGGTGACATTCAACGCAAGTCTTTGCTGGGACACGAGGAGTTTTGGCTGCCAGCCCTGCCTTCCCACCCCTCTCCTGGGACAAAAGTGGAGAGTCTCTACCTATTTTGCCAAAATTTTTAGGAACTGAATATCTTGGAGATTTTCCGCCTCTGCCAGCATCAGCTGATATCAACCATAGGCTCAAATGTTGGGAGAGGGAAAGGAAAGGTGTGTGAACACACAAATTCACGTGTACATGCCACTGTCCTGCAAGCCTCGTTTCATTAGGCTAAAAATATTAAGGTGCATGAGTTTAGCTGTTCATTTGTCTCATACCTGCTCTCAAAGGTCTCTCTTCCCCCCGCCTCCTCCCCTTCCTGCGTCTTTCAGTCCTTCAAACTCTCACATAGGATCAGCCATTTGGCTCCTACCGCCTTGGTCACCTGCTGAGAGGTGGTTTGCAGCTGGCAGTGACAATGACCATTGATTTCCAATGGCAGTTAGGGACCATAAAATAACTAAATGAATGAATGGAATATATGTGTTTGCATTTGGCTCTGTGTCCTCAAAGCTGGGGCCTTACAAGAGGTGTCTGCAGTTGGAGAAGCATTTCAGTGACTTCTTTAGGGGTCTCCTCCAAGCAGCAGAGAGGACAAAACGTGCCACTGATGATGAGGATAAATGTTCCTCTTGGTAACACGATGCTCAGTACCATCTATATCCATTGCTGACAGACCGCAGTGGGTTGTCCTGCTTCTATACCATCTGGAATTCTCATTTTTTCTGCAAATGGCTTTGATCCCCGAGCAGCTGGTTGGGAGTGACGCTGGTGCCTCCTGACCCTCTCCCGGAGACAAATCTGCATGGCCGGGTTCACTTCTCACCCATCTCACCACCCTCCCACACTCCAAATTGTCATTCTGGGCCACCTCTCTGAGAAATTACAGCCAATGTTTCCAGTCGGTGCAGCTAAGGAAGACAGATGCCAATGGGATGGATATTTCACAGCTCCGCCGACCCATTGATATAATTTGACTTTTATATCAATACCAAAGCGATCTGGAAAGGAGCTGGGGTATTTCAGTGATACAACACCGCACATTGCTATGGCTCAGCATGTGCTATAATGATTTTTTTTTTTAAGTAATCAAATGGCTTTCACAAATGAAGGGTAATTTCTTACAAGAATAAATCCTTTCCATTAGGAAAATATAAAGTGCGGGAGACAGGGTGGTTTTGTGTGTGTGTGTGTGTTGTTTTTTAAGGAAAAGCTTTGGAATTACTACTTATCATCCAAAAGAGAGAGTTGTTTGGAGGCTGCATGTGAGAAAATTGTCAGCTCTTATTGAATATCTTATTTACTTGCAAAGTAAAAAAGAAAGTAAATAAGAAGCTCTGCAAAATATCTGCATCTCTAGCGATTTCCCTGTGTGCAATCACATACACCGCCTACGGTCTCTGCAATAAATTGTAATCCCGGTCGTTTGCTTCCTCTCCTTATGTACATACATTACATTTTTGCTCAGCAATTTTGACTTCCACCCACTTTTGTTGATGGGCGGAAGGAGGGGGAACAGGGAATAAAAAATGTTGCCGTATTTTCAGCGTGACAAACTACAGTGGATATTTTATTTCCAGCTGGAATGTCTAATGATAAATAAATGTGCGTAGTGTTGTCCCCCCGGGGTAGCCAATGGGCATCTGAGTGTTTTATTTCAAATATCCCTATATACAAGATCTGCGGCGTTTCCAAGGTGAGATGGAGCTGTGAGGAGGAGTTGTTTTGTAGCATTGTTGGAGAAAACAAACAATCGGCTGCTGTTGAGCATTGACTGGGCTTGCTGCGCTGTCGTTGGCTTTTTCCCATTCAATCAACCATGTCTTATAGACTATTAAAGTGACTTTCTGTCAGAGGAACCTAAAGAGGCTTCATCATTATCTGCTGGATTTGGGCCCACGTAAGACTGGTAGAAATGGAGATGCTGGTGTTCAGGGGGCTGGTGCATCACCCCATTGCTGGGGCATCTCTTTGTGTGCATCCATTGCAGCGTGACCAAGGAACAACCTCCTGGTTTTGCTCTTGTGTGTAACCAACAGGATGGTTACTTTGTCAGCAATTTCTACAAGTTCTGCAATTTACCAAAGTCCTGATTTTTCTGCTTAAAACTTCTGTCTTCCTCCTTTCTGAATCAACTTTCTGATGGTCTTGCCATGGTTTGAAGGTGGCTCTTAGGCACATGATGGAGGCAGGACCATGTCTGGGCATCTCTGGCTTGAAATCCCAGTTAATTCAGCCTTGTCTTCACTGCTTTTAAAAGATTAATTCCCATCAAGATCAGTTTTCCCGTATCTGTATTTTCTGGCCGCATCCTCAGCCCACGCAGCTCTGTCTATTCCATCAGCCCATCATCTTCCAAATCAAACATGTCAGCGGTGTCTCACATGAGCTGGGCCTCGCTAGGTCTAATTTGCAGATCTGGGGTAGCTAGATTAAAGTTTGTTAAAAAAATAATAAGTAGAAACTTCAATGGATCAGAAGAAGTTTAAATTGAAATACTATATATAACCTGTGCTAATCCTCCCCCACTGCTAGACTTTAATTACCCAAAGATATTAAGAAAAAGCTGTGTTTTGTGCCTGCAGTCTTTAAATATGATTTTAGACTTCGTTAAAGGGACAGCCTCAAGGGAGCCGTTTAAATTGATACTCCGAAATAGAAAACCCGTTTTCTTTCTCATTCTTTCGCTCATCTATTGTGCATGTGATTGTCCTTAGTGTAAGGTTCTAATTGACCTCAGCTGCAATTAGATCAGACCCCAAAAGGCAGAGGACAACCCCAAAACCCATCCAAGCAACAAAAGCAGCAGCAGCACTGGCCGGGGTCCAAGCTGGGGCCCTCTCTGTCAGACACATTTAGATGGATGTGTTGGAGCATTCATGTTATTGACTGAAGCAGTGGAGAAATGTCCCTGTTCTCAGAGTGTAGCATTTCCTTGATAATTTTTACTGTGAGCTCTAAATCCATCAGTTCCTTCATGTTTGCTCTGGACCGGTGGATGCTGGACCAAACAAGCCCCTGCTGTTACCTGCTGGTGGTTAGGGTGGGATATGGGCTGGTGAGCATCACTTCTTGCTCTTGGATGGTACCACTGAACATTGCGTAAGGCACATCTGAGGCTGCAGAACAGGGATTTTATCTCCAAGCCCAACAGCCCGGAACCAGTATTTTACAATTTCAAGCCTCAAGGGGTTCGTCTTATTTACCATGAAGATTTTATGACCCAAGTCAAAAATCACTCAGCTTTATACTTGCCTCAGTCATGTTACACTCCTTCAGCTCAGCCCCGGGCTCAGCCTGTCTTCCGAGCATCAGGAGCTGTCAAATCCATCCGTGGGCAGGGGAGGATGTGAGCACAAGGGACACCAAAGGAGCTGCCGTGTTTCTAGGTCACCGGAGATGGAGGTTAAGGAGCTTACAAACCCAGCAGGTTTACTCGATGAAATGCTGGCTTTCCCCAAACCCACAGAAAGAGGAGCTGTGCCACGTGGTGCTGCTGGCCACGACGTGGAGATGTCTTACTCATAGGAGACCAAGTCAGGCTTTATTCAGTGGTTTAGACCACATCCCGATTGAGGCACAATTTCCCTCAGTGACTGGGGATGTGACCTGTCCTATTAATTTGAGGGTGGTGGTGTTTTGGGGGGAGAAACAGAAAAAAAAAGCTGTCTTTTCCCAAACCGTTATTCTCCCACATGCACGAGCAATTCTGAAATTAAAGCACTGCAACTCATTCTGCAAGGGCTGTTAACTTCACATCCTAATTGCTTAATTAAGCTGTCTTGATCCAGGTAATAATTGCAAACTTTCTATCTGAGAAAGGTTTGCCGAGTTAAGCAAGAATTGATTAAACATTTATGCTTCTGACAGAGCTGCCTGCCCTTTATTTCTTTCCGTTTGCTGCGAAAAAGTCTTCTCGAGCCAGACGTCTTCCCCCCTGACAGGTTCTATTTCACCCAAATTTAAGTGTGTAACCAACATCGCACCGTGGGTTGGTGCAGGGAGCACCGCAAACCGCTCCTGGCACGGCCGTTCCCTCCCACGCAGGAGCGGGGACACTGGAGGAACATGAAACCCGGCCAGCTTTGCATTTCCCTTAAAGGGTAGTTAGGCACTTTAGCAGCAATAAAAATAGATTTAAGAGCTCATCAGCAAAATTGCATTAAAAGCACCCGCCGAAAAGGCACGATACATATTCATCTGCTCTTCTTCGGGAGTGTGCTGGGTCATGCTTTAAGCGCAGATCAAAAAAATCCAGTGCAAAAGCTACTTGTCTGTCTAAAAGAATACATCGATTCCTTACGAGAGCAGAGCAGGCAGGGAGGTGGTGGCATCGCCTCAGACACCACCGACATGCTCCAGTTCTGGAGATGTGACCTAATCCCTCACTCGTGGCTTTGATTCAGCACAAATCACAGCACTTTGCCCAGCAGCCTGTCCTGGGTAACTGCTGGATTAAGGGGTGAAGAATTGGGGCTGGTGGGAGTTTAGGGAGATGCAGAGCAGATCTTCCTCTGGGGGCACTTTCTGCTCCAGGGGGATGCAGCATCTCGCTGCTGGGAGGTTTGGGGGGTACTGCCTGTAAGCCCCCCCTCCACACTGCCCCTGCTTCTCCATCTATTAACCAGACACCACCTCAATGTCAATGCTTTACATCAAGAGGGGGGAAAACAAACCAAAAAACCCCACAGGGATGTGGCATCCTGTGAAAAGCCCTGACCTCCAGCTCCTTTTGTTCCTCTGTCCTTGCAAATCTTGATGTGGGACATGTCAGCTCCATCAAGGAGTGTCCCCACGGTATTTCCAAGTGTCTTTTATCACTGCTGTCCCCAGTTACGTTTGGTTTTGCGGCGTGGTGAGGGTTTGTAATTTTCATGCCACTTAGAGATTCGGATCAGGAAGCAACTAGTTGAGGTTGATATTGTCACGGTCTGACTTTCTGGGAGCCTTCTGAATAAATTTCCTTTATTAGACACAAAGGCTCCCGTTACTGCACCTTCGTCCTCATTACTCCCAGATAAGCACCTACATAACCCGTCTCAAGTTCTGCTTTGGTGTTCAAGGTCCCGTGTCTCTTACAACTCCTGCTTATGTGTGTGGGAGCTGGAAGGGAAATAGAACCTTCTCCAGCCACCGATTAAGCAACCTCCCTGTGTCCGCTGCTGTCTCCATCTCCCGCAAAACCGCTGAGCACCGTCAATTAGAACGGCGTGACACATTTTCTTGTGCCTGCAAATGAGGGTGGATTCCACTGATGAGCATGTTAGGTGGAAGGATATATTTCCCTGGTTCGTGGATTGAAAAAAAAGGAGACGTTTTTAATTGTCTCTGCATTTTTGAATGTTGAAGTCTGCCCGCTTACAGGGGATTGGCACTGCTGGGCTGAATGAGAATGGTTGTTCAGAGGCATTTTGGAGGGGAAATCCCTGCAACATTGCAGGTAAGGGGGATTGGGGAGAGGCAAACAGCCCCTCTTGGCTCTCAGGTCTCATCTCTGCCCTTCAGTACCGGTGATGGGGTGGCTGGCAAGCAAAGACACGTCTGTGGGGTTAACTTGGTTGGCTTGCTTCGTTTTTTGCATCTTTTGGCTATGGCAACATCAGATGACGAAGCGAAGCTGGTCGCTGTAGCATCATTTTAGCCCCTGGAGCGGTGGGAGAGTCAAGTGCAGAAAAAACCCTGCCTGTTTGTTTAAATTTCAAGCTGTTGAAACAAGGTGGAAGATGAGAGGGAAAGGACAGGGACAGCGGTCACTCTCCTCTTGTTTGCAGGCGAGGGGCAGAGCTGGCTGGAATGCATGCAGGAGCATGGGAGAGCCTGAGGAGCAAATATTGGCTCCTGCCCTGCGTGAAGGGGAAGCTTGAAGCAGTGGGGAGGATGCAAAACAAACGCCTTCCCTCCTGCTCCCGTCAGCTATCCAAACATCTCACAAGGCGAAAAGCGGTTTGTGCTAAGGAGTGGATGTGCCATGTATTTCAAAAGCCCCAGCTGTCCTTTCCTGTCTAAGGAGAAAGTTGTGTTGAATGCACAGGAGCAGGATGGGGATGGGGAGTCCTCGCAGCAGCGTTTGCTCAGTCCAGCCAGGGCCAGAGTGTTGGATGTAAGGGTGTCGAGCAGAACAAGGAGGACGTGGGGATCCAAGGGCATGGTGGGACCACGCCAGGACCGAGATCCTGTGGAGTTTGGCGAAGGAAAGCTTTGCTGGTTTCCATCGAGTTTAGTTGGTTTTAATATTTTATTATATTTTTCTGACAAAGACCACTGAGCAGCTGGGGTAGAGATAAATTTGGAGGTGCAGAGAGACTGTCCCCTGCAGCAGGGAGGGGGCTGGAACCCCTGGGGTCTCCTCTCCAGCCAGAACCCCCCAGTACTTGCATCCTTTCCCTCTTTAAGCATCTCCTGTATCCCCATCCCAGAACCGGCTGCACTTCTGCAGTCGATAGCAGGAAAGCCCTGAAGTCACAGCCACCAGCGTGAGGCCATTGGGGTCACACCTCTCCATTTAGTATCTTCCTGCAAAGTCCATTGATCAGGTTTTATACACAGCAGCACATGGCCATAAAAAGCCTGAGGAGCTGTTGATTTACACTCCCTGGCCATCAGACTTTGATCAGTGTTAAGGAACCTGGCATAGTCCCAGCTTTCCCACTTCCTCTGGGTACATCCCAGCTCCCCATGCTGTCCCAAAAGCAAGCCTGGCACCCACAGAATAACTCACAGAAGTCACCAGGGAGAACCCCTGCTCCCCAGGGCTTTGGGAAAGTCAAAATTAGCCCCTTTTCCAGCATCTCCATCCCACTGAGGTGCCCTAAGAGCCTGTGAACCCCTGCAGCCCTATTTGAGTGGTCCCCAGCCCATCACCAGTGCTGCTGGTCTGGGGGATGGATGCTGCTGGGGGACGGATGCTGCTGAGAGCACAGGGCTGGGGTTGGAAAGGGAAGAACTGCAGTGAATCACTGTTTTGCTTGTGGTGGAATGGGAAACCCCATGGGAAGGCAGGAGGGGACAGTGGGAGGATGGGCAGCACTGGGTGGTGGCAGCAGCTTGGCATGGAAAGGAACAAGGGGCTTCCCCACCATGGGCACAAGCATCCCAGAGGGACCATTTCCAGTCTTCTCACCCCATTCCCTAATGATTTGGTTGGGCTAAGAAAACACAAAAAAAAGAACAGCATCTATTTGCCAGTCAGGTGAGAATTGAGCTTTAAAATCCAGCCGTCAGGAATAAAATGCAAATGGGAGCACGCAGGGCAGCAAAGAAGCGATCTGATGCCTTTGATTGTTCCTGGCTGGGTCTCGTAAATCACTGCTGTCTCAGTCCTGTGCCCCGCTTTCTAATTCCTGCCATTACTACTGCATTTATCCACTCACATAGTTGGTTGGAATTCGAGATGTTGTTTTAATGTGGCACTGATGAGATGGCAGGCATTTATAAAAGGTACAGCAGCAACCTGCTTTGCGGAGAATACAGATTTTTTTTTTAAACAGTAATAATACAAATGGAAATAGCATCTCTGGCTGAAACATCAAAGGCAATTGGAACAATTTTGCAAAAGGTTTTATGCTCTATAATAATTTAGTTATTTTTTCTTCTTTTGATTTCGCCTTCCCTCTGATGCTAAATGCAAGTAGGCTGCGTATGATAAAGGCCATGCCTTGGGGGAACATGGTCCTTCACCTATTTCATGTGCACCAGTTATATGTCTAACACAAGATTGAATTCTATTTAAACCATTGACACATGTGCCTGGCTTTAGTTCTGGTTTTGAATGGAGCCCGTGCGATGTGAGTGATACTCAGGGCGTATGAAGCGGACTGTGGGAACTCTGTCCCTGGTGTGACACTGATGTCACCTCAACGCGAGCTGGCCCTGGGAATTAACAGCACTGAGGGTGAGGACTGGTGTTGGGCACAGCACTTGGAAATTACACTGTAAGTGATGGGGTGAGGGAGAGAAGGAAGGAGCAGCAGGAAGGGACGGGAACCACGTCCTCCATGTCCCAACCTCTCCCATCTCCCCTCCCTGCCCTGTGTCTCAACCTCTCCTGTCTCCCCACCATGCCCCGTGTCCCCCGTGCTGGTGGAGCACTGAGAGGAGAGGAGAGCATCAGCTGCCCTCTTGGAATAGGAATGTTTTGAAGTCTAATTGAAAATTTAAAAATTTAAAAAATAGGACGGAGCCAACTGGGACCAGAACCCTTTTGATATCACCACAAAGCAGGGAATGAGCTCACCCCCCTCCCCAAGCAGCCCTGTCTGCTGGAGCAATCAGCCCTAAGCACAGTTAATTTCCCATCGATCGCTGTCTCCCAGATTAAAGAAGGGCTTTGGATCGGAAGTGTCGTGAACCCCTGTCACACAGAAGGGCCAGAGCTGCTCCCCTGGGGTATCAATCGGGGTGCAGGCAGGACCGCTGGTGCCAGCGGGCAGGAAGCAGGGATGCGATAACCAGCACAAAGCCAGAGCCGGGTGCTCCTGGAAATGGCTTTTCCAGTGGGTGTGGGGCAGGAGGGCAGCCAGGGCACCCATGGGATGCGGTGACATCTCCCCATCGCCACCTGTTCAGAAAGGGCTGACCCATCCGCTCTCCCAGCCATGGCAGAAAACGCCAGACTGCCTCATGTTTCCAAACTGCAACGAAAATAATTTTCTTCTGGAGGCTTCAGAAGGCAAAAAATAAAAGACAATATTTACATTTCCCTGTGATGTGTCACTCTGCGTGGGCTGTCATCACTCCTCCTGCGGAGGCCCCGCAGGTAAGCGAGTGACAGGAGGAGGCTGTGACTCACCAGATGGGACACGTCTCTCCAATGTGACTTCAAACGTGGGACATTAAAGAGGGGTTCTCACATTACAACAAGTACCACTCTGGACTTCTGAGCAGCGAGCAGAAAACTTGGTGCTTAGAGGAGGGTGCTTGGGCACCTGTGCCCTTAAAACCAGCTGCTCATCAGTGACCTTGCACCGAGTTGCGTCTGGTCTCTGCAGTTTGCTGTAACTGTTCTTCGTGTTTTTTCCAAACAGACAAACAGCACCAAACCCCCATGAGCTGGAGAAACCCCCTTTCCCATGTGGAGCCCCTCTGTAGCAGGCGGTCGTGCACTCCGTGTTGCTCCTGGATGTGTTTTATTGTACGCCCGCGAGGCCAAAGCACCTTGAGCGTTTGGCAAGGAGCTTGCATGCAAACATTAATACACAGAATGATTAATTACTATTTGCCTCCTATTATTATTTGTTTTCTATCAGCATCCTTGCTCTGGTTCTCTTCTGAATCCAACTCTCAATGCCAAGCGGGGATATTTTAGGAAATGCAGATTATATAATATTTACATCTGTGCCACTTGTTTATTCCTCTCTGATGGTTAATTTTATTACTGCTCCTCTCGTACAAAAGCAGTGATTTGCAGAGCCAAAAGCATGCGACGTGTTTTCAAGGATGCACTAATTTTAATAATTAAAAAGCTGCTGCTTTCCATCTGTCCGGGCAGGGATGGTGGGGACAGCGGGAGGGCACGGGGGAGGACAGAGCTCCGACCAGCCATGGTCCCCAACAGCATAAACCTACCCTCATGCCCTCCCATTGGAAAATCCCTCCCTGCACCAGCTCAATACTCCCCAAAACATGATGGAATTTGTGGGTCTGGTCCAAGGTCTGCAGGTTTATCTTGGCTTTCTTGTCTGGGAAGAGGAAAAGACCCCGGGAAGGGAGAACAAGCCATTAGGGATTTTTTTCAGGGCTTTGGAGATGAGCTGGAAAACTTGGACTGGAATGAAGCTGCATTTTCCATTGGTCAGAATCACCTTTTCCCTTGACAAAAATCAGCAGTTTGGAACAAAGACCAGGTCAGTGTTGCTGGGGAGGAGCATCCAGCCTGGAGGAAGCGCTGGGGATGGAAATGCTCTTCTCTCCATCAGGTAGTGCTGCCCAGGGACCCCGAAATGCAGCCCCGTCCCCACGCCAGAGAGGGGCTGCCAGCCCCCAGCAAGGACAGGGACAGTGCTACAGGGCCACCACAACAAAGCTTCACCAGCACCACTGCAGCAGAGGGGCCAATAAGTCACTTTGATAGATGCTGTGCCCCACAGTGGGTGGCTGGGTACCCAGGACCCCAGGTGTCACCACTGAGACCAGCACCAGAACAAATTGGTGCAGTCGGTCGCATCCCGCTGCGCAAAGCAAACATGAATCAGTCGGTTTGGCTCCTTCCAAACCTGCCTCTCAAGGTTTGGGCTGGGGCCTCGGGTGCCTATTAAACCCAGCTCTTGTAGCATTTCTGATCTTTCCTGCTATAAAAAGCTTCAGGCATTAACCTCCAGGACTGCAGCCGTACCCAGCTGCTCGTTACCACCACCCCCGTTTGATAGCAGTCCTGTAGGATTCCCTCTCCGAGAACAAAAGCAGTATCTGTAGCACACGGGGATGTATAAGACAAATAATAGCGAAAGGTTAACAGCATTTAGTAATATAAACCCCCCTGGCACTACTACCACATCTAAGCAAGGAGCCTGACAAGCATAATCCAAAGAAAATATAAAAGATGCAAATGAAAACAGGCAGAAAGGACAGTAGGACACGCGGTAGGAGGTTTTTCTCTGTGGTACAAGCTCTTTTCAGAGGAGCAGATGTCTAGGCTGGCAGGGAGGAGAAGAGGGGATTTGTTTATTGAGGGGAAAAATAATCTTTTAATTTGGCTCATGGATCAAAATCTGAAAATTCATCCCCAAAGATCCCGTTTGCTGGCATTTCTTCTCGCTGGTGCTAGCAGCAAAACTGAGGGAAGGCTGTTTGCAGCGGGCAGGGCTGTCCTTGCAGAGGCCACGTCCCCAAAAGCGGCTGTGCCACCAACCGCTGTGACCCAGGGGACGCTTTGTGGTACCTGGCCCTGGATCATCCCCCACATCCACGCTCTGGCCTAACAGAGGGTATGAAGAAAAGGAGCGTGATGTATGGTTCCCACAAGGCTCGGATAATTCCTGTCTCTCCTCCTGCCCTGTAAGCGCTGCCTTGGAAATCGGGAGGTGATGCTGCCGAGTGCACCCAGGGCTGCTGTCTGAGACCATAATTACACGCAATGTTAAGTGCAGAAGCATTTCCAAGGCTCCACTGAGACCAGAAGCAAAGGGAAGGTTGTTTTAATTGAAAACAAAACAAAAAACATGAACAATCCTCTTATCTAAGCCAGCCTGTTGTGTCACCGTCACCCGCCGTGCCAACGGCTGCAGAAGCGGTGCCGTGCCCCATCTCTGCTGTTTTGGGTGAGGAAGATGAGGGTGTTTCCGAAGGGCTTCTCTGGGAGCCGGCTGAAGAGCTGGCAGGGAGCCACGGGCTCAGTGGTGCTGCTTCTCCATCCCTGCTGCCTGAATTAGGAAGAGCCCAACCCCGCATCAGGAACAGTGCCCAGGCAAACCCGTAACAAACCCCTGCTTAATATAGCTGCCAAAAAAATCTGTGCAGCTCCGTTCACTTCCCCTCCCTGCTCTGCTAGCAGGTTCATGCTGTATATGCTGGAGCCCAGCATCCTTCTGGCAGGGTGACCTGTTCCTGCTGCTGTTTAAATCAGTCAAAAAAAAACCCCAAACCAACCTTTTCTCCAAAGAAGACCTGGGACGGCAGCTCCTTGCACGCTTTGGGGTTGTGGGCCCACCTGATGGCTGAAAAGCAGCGAAGAAAAATTAGAAGGAGGGCAGTAATAAAACAACTTGCAGCCACTCAAAGGGAAGGGAGATGCTCATGATTTTTCTCCTCCACCCTTATGGGCCCGAGCAGTTCAGCTCAGGGCTTTATCAAGGATGATTTTGCCAACAGGAGCACTGGGATGGTGACAGCCCTCACCCCAAAAATGTGTGGGGAAAATAGGGCACTGAGATGTACAGAGATCCCCAGCCACGTTCCTTCCCTTTTTGCCTTAAACACTGTGATTTCCAACCAACTCCCTGGCCAGTGCCCACATCAGTTGAGCCTCCTCCAGTTTTCAACACATGCTGACCTGACAGCTGCTGCCACTTTTTCAGGTAAAAAAGTCCTTCAAATTGTTTATGATGTTTGACAGAGCAAATGAAGTGTGCCCACCGATACCCCCAGATGTCATTTTACATCAAGATTACTGAGTTTTGCTGCAACCCAGCATTCAGGCAGCAATTTTGTGGTGTAGGAGCAGACTTTTAGAATGACTTAAAACCAGCCGACTTGATGTGCATCACGTAAGAGAGCAAGCAGGTTCTGCAAGGAGAAAATAAGCACCGTTGACACCACACTTGAGAGATCACTGACTGCTTTGCTCAGGATCGCCAGCCTTCAACTCACGCCTCTTGGATCCATTAACTCCAGTTATTGGTCTTATCAATACAAAGAATTAATGGTCTGTTATTTTCCAACAAAGAAGGGGTCAAGCTGAAAGAAATAAAAGTTTGAGTTAAAATACTCCCAAAGGGTTTCAACTTTTCTTCAGCAAGGGAAGACGCTTCTACCCTTCTTCCCCTAAAAAAAGCAGGTTGTATTTGCCATGAGTGTGCAGGATACAGTGATGTTCCTCTGCTTACAGAAATATACATATATATTTTTTTTCTTTTTGCCAAAGACTTTTTATTCAGCCCCAATTCAAGTTCTCTCTCTGCTTAGGAAAAGAGAATTTTCCCATTTTATGGAAGGAAATAAAATCTCTTTGCTATTATATCACAACAACAGTCATACGTACATACATGAGCCGAGCGGTTTTCCCCTTGATAGTCCCTTCAGAGGAGATGTTCGTTTGACATCAGTTACACACGGGAAAGTAATGAGTTATGTTAATTGAGCTCATCCTTGCAAATTGATATTGCTCCTGCAAATAGACTAAAAAAAAAAAATCTTTACTATGTTTGCGCACCATCTGTATGGAGCTCATATCCAATGGCAACAGGGTCAGCTGCGGCTCGGCTCTCCAGTCTTACTGCTAAACTAAGGGAAATGAGCTTTGACTGATGGTGATAAAAAGCTCCCCAGCTGGAAGGATGCAGCTTCAGCATCCCTGCCCCATGCACCACTCCAACCTGACCACAGGCTGAGTTCAGACTTTGAAAGGGCATCTCTGGCTGAAGAGATGGGTTTGTTCCCCCCCACTGCTGCTCCTGCCCTCCCTTCCCCAGACCCAACCTTGGTTTTCATGAGTTTTAGTCCACGCTCAAGCCAAGTCACCCCAGTGCAGCCCCAGCCCAGCACATCTGCCAGCAACACCAGGCAAAGAAACCGCAATTATGGCACCGGGCTGTTCCGAGACCAATTAACAGGGTCTGAACTTTAGGAGACCATTTAATTGAAGGACATGCGCCTGATCCAGGTGCTGCGGAGCTTGGAGGCAGCGGAGCAGTGAATGATAGATAATGAATTTCAAACTGCTTTGCTAACCCAGTAGCCTCATGCCCACAGGGTGTTTCGCAATAGGGATTATTTTCACGTTGATGTGTGCCTTGGTTTGAGTCTGCATTTATCATGTTTGCTTCTAATATCAATGCATAAAACATCCGCCAGAAAATGATATGGGTATGTATTCAATTATGAACATATACATGCATGTATACCTCTCATATGTACTCATTTATACATGCACACACCCCTGTAGGGGAATGGAGTCCCTGTGTCCAGCCTGGCTGTGAGCACAGCTCAGGTCTCACCCCTGGAATTGCTAAATGCAGGTGTATTAATAGGAAAAATACATGAAATCTCTGAGAAGACAAATAAGAGCATGAGCTGGTAGATGCTCCCATCAGAGGTATCAGTGGTAGCACTCAAAGGTGAATGCACTTTTCAAACAGATCCCCCCAGGACAGGGGTACCCAGGGATGGGGACAAGGTGTCCCTGTGCAGCGTTGTACCCTCTCAGTCACGTCTCGTTACCGAACGTCCGCACATTTCTCTGAGCACCAGGTCACATTTTTGTGAAGCTGCTTCTAGATCCTATCGATCCGGAGGGAGAAAGATAGAGATCATTAAGTATTTAAATGGAGACAAATGAGTCTCTGTTGCTGTGACATCCAATAAACTTGCAGCCAGCCACCTTAATTCCTAGTAAATTTAAAAAGAAAAAATAAATTTCTGTTCAATCAGTCATTAATGAAGCCGTAAATCATTAGCAGAATAATTCTTTCCAAATTGAATTACTCCTTTCAATTATTTTGCTTTCCTTCTTTCCTTTCCTTTCATTCCTTCGTTCCCCAAGGAGCTGAACAGAGTCAATGCGTTGGAATTAAACTTCACCAGCCTGATGCTGCTCAGTAACGCTTTGACTTCTCTCTTCTCCTTTCTGGTCTCTCATCTGTCCTTTTTCTCTGCAAACCCTGTGGCAGGAGAAAATGAAAACCAGGATGTCAGAGCCCGCGGTTTCCCCTGAGGATTACTCAGGAAGGGATTTTTTTATTTACCTTTTTATTGAATGAGTCCTTCTAGAAAACAGAGAGCAGGAGCCTGTCTTTGATTTTATCTTAATGAACATTACTGATCCAGCTCGCAGCCTTTCAAACCTTATCATTCGACAAAGCTGTGCCGAGATGTGATAGAGAGCCACGCTGAAACCAGATTTAATCTGTCCAGCATTTCTGCGCCAGCACCTCATCCCTAATGTAATCTGTACTTGTTTGCAGCCCGATGCAAACACAGAATGTACAAGTGGCGGGTGCAGAAGCAGAATCTCTTCCAGGCCTTACCACACTATATATCCTTAGTCCCGGGGACCAAAACCAGCAGAATTATTCTAGCAAGAGGAAAAGCGGCATCCCCAGGGTAATTTTAGGAAAGGATTTTCATTTTCCTTTTCACATTTCCCCAAAAAACACGTAACATTTATCAACTTCTCCCCCAGTCCACAACCCCCAAATCCTGCAAAACAGAGATAGCGCTGTGCTGGATTTTTCCCCACAATCTTCTTTCACTCTTCCTTCCCCCTGGCATTCACAAAAGGGTTAAAGACACCTTCTCCATTTCATTTCTCATCCTCTGCACTGACCACCACCAGCTTCCCCAAGCTGCGCTTGAAACAATTTAATTCTTAATTAAGTTCTTCCATCCTGTTTGATATTCATGATTCTTTTCATTACTTCTTAACTCCGTTGAGTTTCTTTACCTTATTTTTATGCAACTCAGCCTATTCTCCATTCACTAAATCCTTTGAATCCCCGAATTGCATTTTTGTTATCCATACTGTTATTGCTTACATCCCGGCTCGGCCCGTGTGGCATTTAGACTTTTTTTCCCCGAGGCTTAGATTTGCGCATGTGTGTGTATGGGTATATAATACATAATTTGCTGAGCAGCATGCAAATTGCAGTCTCTGGGAGAATGGCAACCTGCATATTGCCAGAGTGAGCATCAGTGAAATATGGGAATTTAATTTAGCCCCATGAAGTAGATAATTACTATTTTGCAGATTGAGAAAGTGGGGCATAAAGAGATTAAGGCCCAAGGCCCCAATCTAGCCAAAACCCAATCATATGCTTAATTTAAAGGAGATTAGATAGTTCCCTTAAAGCCAGCAGGAGCAGACATTGCTTAATATCAGGCACACATGGAAATGTTTTGCTGAAGGAGCCAGCATGGGGTAGGGACCAGGGGATGGAGAGACAAGGCTCAGTGAGGAAGGGCTTGTGCAGCCTCTAACAAACCCGGGCTTAAATTCAAGGGCTGACAGTTGGCAGGAGGGAAAAAATGTGTCAGTAGGACTTGTGACCTCCAAACGCTGTTGAAAGCCAGTTTAAGGCATCTCAGCATAAGCAGCCGAAGTCTACCTAGCTGGTGATTGCTCCTTATTAAACTTCCCCTTGGGACAGCTCAAATCCCTTGTTTTTATGCTCGATTAGATCTCAGAAACTCCGAGCCTGCTGTGTCTCCGCAGCGGGGATGCCCAGTTGGGTCCCTCTGCTCCCACAAACACCCACAGCACCCCCCGTCCTGCCCGCGCCCGGATTGCTGGAGGTTTGCAAAATTAATCGCTGTTACCTACTAATGTGTGGTAAATGCATTGAGGTTCTCGGTTAAGCGGCTTTATGAAATTATAGGAGAATTAATATACTATAGACTGCTGCTTCGTCGGGTTAATCGAGCTACATCTTTTACTGCTGGATACTTGATTACGGAGGTCGTGCCGTGCGTGTGAAACAGCGTGAAAACCTACTGGTTTACCTCCTAGGGCTCTGGAGGACGGGCACAGCTCCCTCCTCGCTTCCCCTCTCACATCACCTGGGGCAGGGACAGCCTCTCCAAAACGTCCTTGGTAGAGCCAGCAAAATGGTCTGTGGGTAAAGACGACAAAGTAATTAGAAACCCTGGTCGGTGCGATCTGCTTTTGATTCTACCACAAGCACTCAATGCACAGGAAGAGCAGCCATGGGATGGGAGCTGGATGTGGCACATCTCACTGCTTGGCGAGGAGTAAAACCTGCGTGGAAAGCAGGAGCGCTTGTCCCATTGGGGTTGGAGAGGTCTGAACAACCTGGCTGTGGAGGAGGGTGATGCTGGGGGATGAAGGTCCTGCTGCCTCACGGGAGAGGGGCTTTGCAAAAGACTCAAATGCCAAGTTTTACATGTTGTTAACATATTTGGTGGCTTCTCCCTGAAGTTTCACCTGCCATCCTCAGCTTTGGAGCCGGTCTGACATTAACACTGATTTTATTTTTTAACATATTGAGAAAAGAGGAAAGCGTGTGAGGACATCTCCTCCTCCTCTGGCACAGCTGTAGGTGCCACAAACAAATCTCGAGGAAGCGGCATACATCATTTATACACAGATTCACACATCTTCACACGTAGCTCCTTGAGCTGGGCTCACCTTTGCCAAGGCTGCCATGGTCCATCCAGCCTGTTGTATGTATTTCAAACTAAAGCGCAAATACAGTTTTACACAAAATGCCAGAGCAGAAGAGTTATGCCAGTCCTCTGAGAGAGTAATACCCATCTTAATAAAGTGTGTAAATACATATTTATTTGCTAGACTGGAACCAAAGAGGCTGTTCTGGTCTGCCAGGGAAAAGAAATACACATTTTAAGACTGCCTAGGTACATAATTACCTTAGAGAGAGAGTGAAATAAATCATCAGTGTCTTCTTGCTCTCCAGGAACGAAGAGTCCTGAACTCTCCTTTAGTTTCCTTTGCTGGCAGTGAACATCCCCAGGCACTGCATGAACCCACCCAGTGGCAACCAGTGAGTCTGGGAGGGAAACCAGTACCAACCAGTACACACAGTGGTAGGGCAGACCCTTCCCCTAGACTAAGTGTGTTGGAAAACATTTGGGTCCTACCCAGCACAGGATATATTTATCACTACTAATGGAACAAGATGTCTACTCTGTGGAGACAAAGTGAAGTGAAGGAGAATTGATTTGGTAAAGATACACCGGTGTTACCTGCCTGCCTGGCGCCTGGGGAGGGAGTCGGAGGCTCTGGGTCCTGGCTCTGACCTAGATTTGGGGAGCAAAACTCAATTATTTTTGGGGCGTTGTGGTCCTTCCATTTGACACTAAGGTTCTACTCGTTGTCCATAAAGAGTTAATGAATAGACGTCTTAATAAGCAGCCAGTCAATGCCAATGGATTGCGCAGCCCTCCAGTCGATAACTCACTGACAACGTCCTTATGACCATCTGCAGTAAAAACTCCCCGTGTCTGCAATATGCTTATAATGGCTATTAATTATTTATTGGTCTTTTAGAAAATGTTTGCAAGCGGGGCTGCAGAATAAAAGGCTGCTGGCTCTTCTTCCCATCTCCTTTCTCCCACTGCCGCGCACGTATGCACGAGGGGCTGCATCTCCATCTCCCCCTGAGCCCAGGGGCAGGGTAGGGGGACTTCAACAAGGACATGGCTCCCCTCCTTCATTTTCAAATCTATCGGCTGTTTCCTGAGCTGGTGGAAATTGGCTTTGCTCTTGGGGTGAGATATGCAACCCCAAATCTGCAGCAACGTGAAGGCTTGTGCAACATGGTTCCCAGCACCAAGGGATGCACGGGGAAGACGGGCACCGAGGATGCACGCAGACAGGGATAAACTCAGCAGCAGCTCTCGCCAGGCTGTCACATTCACATGAACACGAAGAAGCCAAGGGCTCTGCACACCCAGATGCCCAAGTTGCTTTTTTCGAGGAGCCAGAAAGTAGATGCAGCGGGGAGGTGCCAGACTGGGCTCGGTTCGAGATGCAGAGAAAATGAATTATGCATCGTGGCCCAGCCTGGAGATCATTGATGATAAATAACACTAAGTGGGAGCTTGCTGCATGCTTCAGCTCCAGCCTGGCCCTACACTGCTTTTTTTTTAAAGAGTGCTATGGATTATGGAGCACAGTTTGATATAAAAAGAGTAGTTTCTGCAATTGTTCTTTAGGCTGGAAGAGCTGCCTCCTTTTGCAAGGTTCCCAGGAGCTGTTCTTCAGTTGCATCCTTCAATCATTGCTCCAAGCTGGGGGCTGAAGTGCACCCCAGAGAATTCAAACACAAATGTCAGGCTGAGCAGGGGGGTTCCCTGGGATTTGTTCAAACAAATGAAATTTCCTGGAAACAGAGGTCATAAAACTGCATTGCAGACAGGGCGATAGAAATCACCTGGGGTGCAAGAGAGCCCATGGGCAGGCAAAACCCCCCAAACATGCACCCTGTGAAATTCTGCCAAATACCTTTAAAAACCACCCCACTCTCAGTTAGCACAACCTGCCCCATACCTGCTGTGCCTCCAGTCGCCTCCTCCATTCCTCTTCAAACCAGGAGCTTATTCCAGCCACAGACTCACTCAGATTTATGCTGAGGATTAATTAGGGTGGGTGGGGGTTTGGGAGAAGCTCCTGTTCCCATCACAGCTGGGCTTGTTGTTAATTCCTGACATGTTTCTTTTCCCCACCTGTTAATCTCTTGGCTTTTCTCCTTTTCTGTTTCCTTTCCAGTATAAAAAGGCACAAGCATTTAAGGCTTTTTTTTTAAGTAATTAATAGAGCTTGTTTATAAATGGTGACATCAGCACTATTGCAAATGGGGCTCATTCCAAACATACCCCCAGGAGAAGTTTGTCTGTGCTCTATTTTTCAGGTGGGGCTGCAGGAAGAGCTCCGGGACTGGGCATCTTCCACATCCCCCAATTTACCTGTTTGCTAATAGCAAGAAGGACATAAAACCACTTTTGTGCTTGGAAACTGTGAAAGATACCTGCAAAGGGGTTAAATAGCATCATTACAGTTAATGACTCCTGATGACCACTTGCAAATAAAGGGACAGATGGTGCCACCCTGCCCAATCTCTGGCAATGCCTCAGAAACAGTGCACAAGCCCAAACCAGGTGATTAAAATTCTGTATTTTCTTTACAGCCCATTGCCATTTCAGAAAAGCAGATATGTAAATACAGCCTTTTCGTGTACAGGGATTTATTATACCTTCAGCGCTCTGACAAGGGATGATTGACAATAAGGGCGATGGGACTGTTTGCCACGTTCTCTGCCAGGCAGACGCATCAAGAAAAGCACAAAGAAAAGAACAGGGCAGAGCTTAAAGCGGGTGTAATTTATCTGCCAAGGAGATCACTTAGAGAAAGCCAGTGGGCTACAGCCGCAGGGTCAGGAATGGCTTCAATCTACCGGTTTCAAAACAAGCGGGGTCTGGCAGGAGCATCCGAAATAAAGGGCTATGTTTCTGAAGAAAAGGGCCTTCCCTCCCGCCTGCTGCTCTTTCCATTGCTCACTGATGCAAGGAATTATCTGCTCATCATGGTGGTAACTGGAGACATCTGCTCCTGCATCCTCGGCCATGGAGGATGCTCTGGTCCTGCCCCTGGTTCCTGCTGCTCCCCTCTCCCCCATGCACAAAGGGACATGCATGGGAGTTTTGCACCCAGGAAGCAGAAGCAAAGGAAGCATCAAGGGCTGCATTTTTCCACTCGTGCTGAAAAGCTGTTGTGCTTGTTGGTGTCAAGCAGGAATTTTGAGCCTGCCACCGGCTCTGAGCATTTAATCGTACGTGACCTCTCCGAAGAAACATGGGAAATTAGCTGCAGAGTTAAGAACAGAGCCCAGGAGTCCTGATCCCTACCTCCTTCATTTAATCACAAGACGAAGCTTGCTCTTGATGGAAAGCAAACAGATGAGAGCTGGAACAGAGCTTTGCAGTGAATTACAAATGTTCTGCCTATTGCTTAGATTTGAGTTGTTAATCCCAGTTTCTCCTGGTTTCTGCTCTTAACTCATTTCCACTTCTCAGCCCGCAAAGGGATCACGCAGGATGTGGCTTTGCAAGAGTCTCTGAGCCCATGTACATGTTGTACATGTTGTTTGCCAGGGCTGGGGGATCTTAATCCCTACAAATTTTAAAAGCAGCTTTATCTGCCATAAATGATGCCAGAGGTGCTGCCTAAGATCCCATGCTTTCCTTCCGCTCATAAACCCAGCTTCATCACCCAGAATTAATCTAGGCCACCACACGGTGTCACGACCACTTCGTCACAATTGCCTCCTTCTGTTATTTTTAAGCAAGCTCCCAACATCTTGGGGATTGCCAGGTGGTTTGGCTTTTTTGTCAGAAAACTGACTGAACCTCTGATCCACCATAGTCCTAATGTAGTAAAACATGAAAGATAACAGGTTTTTCCTGGAGAAACCTTCGGCCACCAGTTAGATCTGGGGTTAAGGAGGTTGAGACTGCGCAATATAAGTAATATCTTCCTGTAGAAGATGCATTACTAAAGCAGTTTGTCTTGAATAGGCATTTTGCTTTTCTGTGCATTTCTGCACTAGAGAGCGAGGAATTGACTCTGTTTCAACTACTTTAATTAAACTGAGTTAAAATCTGTCAGAGCAAACTTTCCTGCTATGCCTACACGAAATCTGTTAAACGAGAAAACCAAAATACAATGGCTATTACTTTCTGTCAAATTCTACAGGATTTTCTTTTTTTAAGAGAGGCTGAACAGCTCATTCTGCACTAGTTAAATTCCGTCTTTCACTTTGAAGCATTCTATTTCCAATGGATATATCTTCGTTAAACAAGCTGGGTTGAAATCCTGCCTTCTCCATCCATCCATTCTCTTAAGGAGCTTGATTGATGCAACAGCATCAACACAATGCAGGGAGTGAGACGGAGGGTGATGGGAGCAGGGGCAGGGACCCGCATCAAGGTTCCCACTTTCAGAGCAAAAAGGGAGATTTGTGCATCAGCGTTGGTCCGGAGCAGGTCGGTTTGGGTTGCAATCAGCATTTAATATATCTTCAATATGACCGTGTCCGTCACAAGTGATCGATCCATGGATGTAAAAAGGAAAGCTGCCCCTGACAAGTGCAAAGGATTTTCTTTTCCCTTTATTTTTTGAGACGCATATTTATACACCCCAAGCCATACGTCGAATGCTGGTGGGTGTGATGGAGGTGGGTGCCCTGGTCTCTGTCCTACTCCTGAGCACAGGGATGCAGGACGCTGCGCTCTCATCTTAATCACCATGAAAAGCTTTGGGAGCCATGCAGGTAAAGACTTTGTTTAAACCTAAGATGAGGTATTAAGATACATTTGCTGCTCTTACTGTGATATGTGCCATTTCTGAAGGGTGAAAGGGCAGGTTCTTCAAGCAAAAAGCAGCGCATGGAATTTAAAATATGCCAACCATTACTGCTGTGCATCTCTTAGTATCATCTTATACCAGCAACCTCTGCTGGGGAGATTTCCAGGAGGATTAAACCGAAAAACCCTTTTCCAGCATCTGCTGCTTGGAGAGAGAGGGTTGCTATGGAAACAGCATCTGGCCTATTCACATGAGTTTTATAAGGAAAGAAACAAATAAAAAATAAAGCAAAAACAACACACACGTCGCACAAAAGAGAGGTGACTTTGTCTGCCTTCATCAAAGAGAGAGTAAGAGCAGTAATGAATAATACAGCCTGGCTGTTTGTTTATGGATGCAGGTTTACCTCCCAGCCCTCCTGGATCACCCCCAAAGCTGGAGTTAAGCAAAGAGTGGAGGCCCTGAGGTGACAACACGTGTGTTTGGTGTGTGCCGTGGACACCCCTCTGGGTGACGCACCGGCCATTCCCCACCTCTTCTCCACCAGCTCCAGTGTGTCCTTGGGAACAGTTTCATTTCTAACAGCATGACAGTGCCGGAGAAATGTTGATGGATGCTCTTTGGAGCCAACCTCTTCATCAGCTCAATTCGCATTTCAGGGCACAATAGCAGATAATAGTGCTGGCTCCAAGCCAGTGCACTTGGATCAAGGTCTGGAGAAAGGCAGCCAATCTGTCTGAACCTTCTCATGATGGGGCACTGGCGGCTAACTTGTTAATCCTGGCAAAACACCGGGAAAAGGCAGATTTTTGCTGAGAAGCTGGTGCTGTGTGGGCTGACACAAGGTGCCCACGCAGTACAGCACCTTTGTGCTGCTGCTAACTCAGGTGTAAGTTGGATAAATGGTATCATAGTACCCAGAGCAGTAACTTACTCAAGGACTAGATCTAGATCAGGTGGTTGATCCAAGCTGTGTGCTGGCTTCACCTCGCTGAGTGCTCCTGGGGGTTCCTCCTCCTTCACACCCACATGGGTGGTTTTAAGGCTGAGCCAAAAAACTGCGCTGTAACCCAAGCGTGGCTTGTTTCCCAGCTCATGCAAGCAGGGTCATTTCAGAGACCTGCTAACATCGCCAAAGCCCCATTCAAGCCCAGCGTATATTTCTGTTGTTTTCAGGAACACACACAATTTACCATCTGGCCTGGTGCTCTTTATGCTCTGAGCTTGACACAAATCAACACAGCTCCACTAATTGCTGGGATGTTAATGATGCTCACACCAGGACATGGTCCGGCTGAGCAGCCCAGTGCCAGCTCTGCATGGAGCAGCAGGACTGTCCTGCAGCCTACAAGATGCCACCGACCCTGCAGTCCTGGTCCATGGCTTGTTGTGCAAGATAAACTTGCCTTGAGATAGACACTCCCAGAACCTAAAATGAAAAGGTGACAGCAACTTTGGCTAAAGGAAAAGGAGCGATGATGTAAAGAAGGAATTTAGCCCTGCAGATAAGCTGCCCCACAAATGCCCCGGTGCAGAGAGGAGAGGGCTGGTAGTGATAGACCAGTGTTGGGTGAGTCTTCTCTGAGAGCAGATGGGCTGAAATCCTTATCAGCAGATACAGACGGGGAGAATATGGGAGTCAGCGCGGCGTGAAAGCCAGTGCCGAGGAGGTGTTGCAGCAATCAGCACTTCAGAAACAGCCAAGCAGCTCCTGGATCGGGCAGGCTGCCTTCCTGTGGTCCTCCTGCCCATCACCTGCCTCCTCCTGCCCATCGCCTGCCTCCCTCCTCCTGCCCATCGCCTGCCTCCCTCCTCCTGCCCATCACCTCTCTCCTCCTGTGGGCACAGAGCGGGGCTGATGCTCTGGGGATGCTGCCCAGAACAGTGACAGCCACATCCTGTATCCCCCCAGGGCTGGTCCTACCTCGACACTCCGGCCCCAGCCGGAGTTGCTGCTGTGCCTGCAGCAGAGAGACTTCACTCTCACAGTTAAAAATGACCCTGTCACTGCAAATCCACAGAGCTGTGGTCAAGCGGCAAAAGAGGAGCCAATTTGGGAACCCGAAACAAATGTATTCCCGTGGCTGGTGATTAGGAAGAGGCTCAGATTAGATGTAAGGCTTTATGTGTGTCTACGCTGGCTCATGGCTGTGAATCCTCAAGCATCCTCCCCAGTAACCTTCCCTTCGTCTTTATTTTGTTCTTTCATGACTGATCAGTGACTTCTCTTCCCAGCACTTGAAACAGGAGAATAAGAATTTCAGGGCACTCTGCAGGAGTCATTCATTTACCTGTTACCTTCTCCTGCGTGGAGGAAAAGCTCCTTTTTATCCGCTCAGTCCTCCTGGGACAAGGGCCAGCAGCGGAGCTGAAGCCCAGCCAGGTTTGTGCAGAAACGACCTGCAGGAAGAGCTACGGGCTGGCACCGAGGACGATGCCCGGCTCCAGAGAGCCACAACCAGCCCAGGGCCGGACTCTGCTGCCAGCTGGCTTTAAAACATCTGCCCCTCTCTTCCCCTCCTTTTTTATTCCTCGTTCATCAGCAGTGGCGTTAAATCCTTTAGGAGTTTTCCGCAGATCCCCTCTGAGGCTGAGGAAAGGCAAGCGAGCTGCTTTCATGCTGCCCCGGTGTTTGCCCAGCGCTGATTTACACCCTTTCCCGGAGGGCACAGGTCGTACATCAGGGCCAAGCTCATGCTGCTCACCGCAGCAGTAGTTCTCCCCCTCTCCTGAACCGTGGCCTATTTTGGAGCTAATAAATCCCCCCAGCAGCCTGCCAGACTCCTCCTGTTCAACCCCAAAGAGTGGGAAAGGGAAGGGAATAAAAACAGGGAAAATAAAAAACTGGCATCACCATGGCAACCTCCTCTTTCCTGGCACTGCAAAACCTTGAAGATCCCACTCCCCATTTATCAGTTGCGTTCGACCAGGCAGTGATGACAGTCGGCATCACTACGTGTTACAAGTGTCAGATGCTCATGGTTGTGCTTAGAGCAAGTTGTACGGTTTACGCATCCTCCCTCGGGCCGGCTGGAGCTGTGGGTCCCTCCGTGGGCTGTTTTCCAGTGGGTGACTGTGTGGTTTGGGGAAGCAGGACCATCCCTGGGACATCCACCCGGGAATTACCGAAGTATTTATCTACTGCGTGAGATGTTTGACCAGACAACTCACCCCAGGTCAAAATGGTGAAATACTTCTTCCCAAAGCTGGCCTTTGCCAGGGTTTTCCTTTTCCACAGTGCTGCTGGACATCATTACCTCTCAGTCCAACTTTGCATTAAATAGTTGAGCTGTCCTTCACCAGGAAGGAAACTGAGGCACGGACAGGACCTTCTTGTGAATGTCCCCCTGCAGCAAAGGCACCATAGAGCAGCCCCTTCCCCTCTGTCCCCCGCAGCTGAGCCACCTCCCATGGTTTTGTGCAAGGCAGAGGCTCCGGCACTTGTCCCATCTTGTCCCCCACCCTGTGTGCCACCACATCTCCCCAGGGCGTTTGCTTAATGGAGATGAAAGAAGCGCTGCTGCAAATATGTCAGTCATAAAATAACATAAAATAATAAAAGAAATAAAGCACTCCAGCTATCAGCCCGAGTGGAAGTCTCAATTAGCAAATATATCAATCATTGATGACATCTTAAGTGGCATTTACAGTGAGAGTATTACAAAAATGATTTGCAATTACCGCGCTGCTGCATCTTTGCTGGGAGCAGAGCTCCTCGGGAAGTGACATCACCACAGGGAAGCACCATCCAGGCCCCCAGCCCAGCACAAAGCTGGGGTTCACCAGCCTGGGTGTGATTTGGGAGTAGTGGCTCTGCAACCCCAAGAAATGTTGTTGTCTTCAGAGCTGTCAGGACAGAGCCCTGGAGGCTGGTAAGGATGCTGTGGCACAGCTCTATCGAGGGGTACCCAGGTATGTCTGCTCCTGCCTTGGTCACTGCATTGCTGCTGTTGGCACTGGCCGAGGGTGGGTGGATGTTAGATTGGATATTAGGAACAATTTCTTCCTGAAAATGGTTGCCAGGCACTGGAACAGGCTGCAGTGGTGGAGTCACCATCCCTGGAGGTGTTTAAAACACGCAGAGAAGAGCTTCTCGTGGACATGTGTTAGTACCAGGGTTGGGGTAATGGTTGGACTTGATGACCCTGAGGGTCTCTTCCAACCAAAATGATTCTATGATTCTATGATGTGATATTCCCATCCAGCCACAAGTTGGGGATGGAGGGAGAACACGCAGCTGGGTCTCACGCAGCTTTGCTCCAGCCTCCTGCCCGGGAGGGGTTTTGCTTTGCAAAGCAAACGAGGCTCTGAAAGAGCCAGGCAGCCAGGTCCCATCTGGCTGGCCCTGGCCCTGGTACCAGGGGAATGAGCAGCCCCGTGGCACTGGCTGCAAGGAGCAGGATAATGGTCCAGCACGCTCTGCCAGCATCATTGTCAGGTACCCGCTGCCTGCCCCTGCCCCTACCAGCCCACCGGGGATGGAGCCAAAGATGATTTACAGCTCCACTGCTAATGCCTAAGGCCCAGGATAAAAAGGGACTGCACAAAGGCACTGGAACATGCACAGTCATTTATGAATTTTGCTAGATTACAGGCGGCTTACAGGCTCCCAGCTGTGATCAAACCCCTCCAGACAGTCCCAGTGAGATAAAGATGATGGCGTGTGCAGCAGGAGCAGTGAAGGCTCTCCCAAACCTCCCCTAGCCCTCAGATGTGTTTCTACACAGACACACACAAAATCCCACTGTTTGTTTGTTCGTTTGTTTTAAAACAATTTGTTGGATTTTGCACAAAGCCCCAGCTGCAAACATCCCGCCTTGGCCATAGATTTCAGCAGTGGGGAGAATCAGAAAAGCGCCCACACACCATCCTGCAGACACAGGTACTTTGCTGGACTGATTTAATCAGCTGTGCAACCAGATGCAAAGGCTGAACGGAGGGAAGATGCCTGGGAGAGCACAGCACAGCCAAAACATTTCTGTGCTCAAAATGCAACGTGAGCTCCCGGGGCTCCAGCATCCCGGTGGGATGATGCCCGAGTCCCGCAGGGTCCCGGCTTTGCTCCGTGTCACTGCACATGTTCACAGGGAGCAGCGGGGAGTGAGTGCAGCAAATCTCTCCTGGGAGTCCCCCACTGCCCTGGGTACCCGCAGTTTTCTGCACCAATGAAGTCTCGTGCTCAGCTGCAAAACCTCCTTTAGCTTCAGGGCTTCATGATGGAAAGGGTGGAAGGATTTCAGGTTTCCCAAGGCAGGTTTCATCCCCGCAGGTTTGGGCACCAATAGGGGACTGTGGTGCTGGTGGGACCTGCTGTCCTGAGTCCTGGTGCCGGCAGCATCCTTGGGAGCATCCCCTGAGCCTGCAGCCTCCTCCCAGCTCAGCTGCTTTTCCAGCTCAGCTTACATTTGCCCAGAAGTTCAGGAAGTTTATAGCAAATTTGCCCTCGGCGGTTGGTCTCCTTACAACTCTCTCCAAGGAACTGCAGCGGTCAAAAGAGAGAGGAATTATTCAGAAGAGTGTAACGAGGAATAATGCATCGGCAAGGGAAGACAGGGAGATGGGAAGTAAGAGAGTAGCAGGAATAATAACGATTATCTCTAGGTGAGTAATCTGCCCCAGGGTTTGCTTTCTGGAGCAAAAGGCTGAATGGGGACTGAGGGAGCCCAGAGGATGGGGGGAGCTTGGGGTTGTCCCGTGCAGGACAGCGGCGCACAGCTCGGTGATTTTGGAAGGTTTCTGGATGCCTCCTGCCAGGCTGTGCTACCTGCCTGCTCCCAGCCCTCTCAAGGAGCTGCCCCAGAGCACGGGGTTCAGATTTGGGCAACCTCCAGTTATCCCAGTGCAGGGTGGGATGTGAGCTGGAGGCCAGTGCTGGTCTCTGCAGCATCCCGGAGCTCCCCATTCTGATCCCACGCTGGGGCAGCTCGTGCGCAGGCGCCGCTCCGATCCGGCACCGTCGCTGTGATTCCATTAACGCGCAGGCAGAGCCACTAAATCACATTTAATAAATACCTAATGAGAAGATGACAGCCACTTCTGGACTCTCAGCAGTCGCTTTGGTTATTCACAAGCTCAGGAAAGTACAACTTGGCTTCAATAATTGATAGTCCACTGATGCAGAGCTCAGGGGTAGAAGGCACCCCATTAATTACTGCTGGGCAGCCGCATGGAGCAGGCACCAAATGCCACCAAGTGAGCGCTTCCAAAATGATGCTAATAAATACAGCAGCTCTGCGTCCTGAAAGGAATCAGCGGGTCCTGTCTGCTCCCTCCAGAGATGAGCTGGTGGTTCTGGGCCTTCTCAGGGGACCACACCAAAGTGCAATT
Source organism: Patagioenas fasciata (assembly GCF_037038585.1). Lineage (NCBI taxonomy): Eukaryota > Metazoa > Chordata > Aves > Columbiformes > Columbidae > Patagioenas > Patagioenas fasciata. The sequence continues at coordinate 9,282,610 of NC_092539.1, forward strand.
AAAATGAAGGTGCTTTAGGAAAACCAACCTGACTGCGGGTCTGCAGTGATTTTTTGGACACAGGAGGTCTTGGGGTGAGGTGTGATCCCTCCAGCCCCAGCCCCAGGAGGTCAGCCCAAAGCCATCTGCTGCTGCACACCCCCTGCTCCAGGGTGGAAATGGGTCTGGGAGGGCTCTGCCATGTTTTCTTGCCTTAGAGCAGGGTGATGATCTTTCTGGAATGCTTTTTGAGCTGCTTGAGTTACAGCCAGCAGCAGGTTGTTAGCATTGCCCTGGGGCTGGAGGGTGGGAGCTGCACGGCTCCCTCCGAGCTGGCTGTAAGGTGAGGGAAGAAAAGGGATATTTGCAGAGTGGATCATCCAGTAAAGATGAAAACAGAGGCAGACAGAGGAGAGCTGCTCTCCAAACCACCCAGGAGACTGAACCCCATATTCCTGCTCTGCTCCAGCCTCAGCCCATCCCCACGCTTCATCCGTGCAATAAAAATGGGGAAATTTCCATCTACGGCAAGGGAGGAAGAGAGGTGGCCCCCAAGTCTGTAAAGGTCTATAGAGCAAACAATCAAAAAGTTATTGTAAATGCAATCACATTAAACCCTACACTTCAGAAATGTTCATGCAGCTTCCTAAAGCCTTCCCCTGCTGCGGCAATGAATCTCTGGGTAATCTGCGCAGCACCTGTCAATGAGAAAATTTTCACCTTTCAATGAGGTTTTTAGGATGTTTCGGTCAATGGGATTTGGGGGGGATAAGAGGGGAGGGAGGGTGCGGTGGAGGCAGAGGCTGGTGATGAGCCCCAGGGAGCCTGGGGTGCATGATGGGCTCTTGGAAAGTCAGTGTAAACCTGGGCTGTGACCCGGGTGTCCTGTCTCCCCCAGAAATGCTTTCCTCCCCCTGCCACCAGGAAGGGCTGCTCTTGTATTTTGGTGAGAAGAAAGCAATTTTTGCAAGAAAATATGGTGTTGCAGAAGAGGGGACACAAGGAGGTGACAGCAGGTCTGGAGAGGAGAGGGCTCACGATGTCCCCACGCAGGTTGTGGGGTCCCATGTCCCCCCAGCAATGCTGGTTTGAGGGCTCCCGTGTCCACACCACCTCCCTGCTCTTGGCATCTCTGCAAATCCTGGGTTCAGACAACTGGTTTTCCCTCTTAAAACTCCTTTAAAAGTTTTAGCTAAAGTATCCAGCACAAGCCAGGCATTCGGGATCCAGGCAAGTTGTCCTGGGAGAGAAGGGTGTTAAATAAGCAAGACCCACACATATATATCCACCAAAGATGCAGGAGTTATTAATGCATATGCATAAAAATGGCTTTTCATTAGGAGCCAAATAATACCTCGTCCATATGGTGTTATATTTACCATCCGCACTCCTGTCAGCTCTGAAAGCTTCTCGCTAAAAAGAGGGTGGAGGTGATAATGGATTTTCAAAGAGGCAATTATTTGCTGGCACTGTCCTGATGCAGAGATCAATGGCAGATGTTTCTGCCATATCCTGGCCCATTTTTGATCCTAAAAACGAGCGCATGTCGGGGCTGCCTGGACCATACAGAACTTGCAAAGCCAGGCTGGAAATTGTCCCTATCTGCTTGTTTTTTGCAGCTCTGGAAGGGACAGCAGCCATTTACTAATCTGAGCGACAGCTGGGTTGTGGTGGCGTTACTGGGGCTGATCCCCACCAATGGGCTGGTGGGGACAGTGGGATTTTGGTTCCACCTGCAACAGGGATGGTGATGAGACTGCGAGAAACCACATCCCAGCCCTCCTGCCATAGAAAACACACCCTGGTCCGAGCTGGGACTTGATGTGACACAGAAGAAAAGCATCAGGGTGTCCCTGCATCCCTCCCAGCCCCTTGCAGGAAAGCTGGTCTGGGTGAATCATTCTTAAGCATCGTGCGGTGCCTGGGAGACTGTGATAGTTCGGGTGAGCAGATGCCTCCCTACATCAGCTTCCTGCTACATTGGCATTAGCTTTTTACAACACCAGCAAGCTGCTGGCTTCCCAGAGCACACCCTTCTGCTGGGCTTTAAAAAGGGCTTTGCAGCGCAATAACCAGCCAGCATCACAAGAACAAGTGGTTTCAGGTTCCAGCCCCTGTGTGTTCTATGCCAAGCTCGGCAGGATGGCTGCAGAGAGCAAAGCGTTTCCCAGTGGTGCTGCTGACCTGCCCGGGTGCTGCTCAGCACGGCAGAGCCTGGAAATCGGGCGGGTTCCCAAAAAAGCGGAGCTCCCACTCCGCGCCGCTGCTGGGGCCAGAGCTGCTTTGGTTCCCAGTCCCAAGGAGCACTTGTCTTGTGTGGGTTGGTGGATAATTTATAGTTTGCTCATGAGGAAAGGCAATGTGGAGTGTGGAAGGTGGGGGGAGAATAAATATGTATTTATAAAAAATGGAAAAAGCTAAAAAAAAATAATAATATGCAAACCTACCCTGTAAACTGCTCCTTTGATCTAATCCAGAATAAATTATACATAATGGAGTTGGTTGATTTTGCTTGCCGACAGCATGAATAAAAAACCAGAAAGCAGGAAAGCGAGCCAAACCATTTGAGCTAATAACAACGTGCTCAGTGGATATGCTTCATCTGGTATAATTTTGCAGCAGCTAGTGCAGATTTTTATGCAAAAAACCCCCATTTTTAAACTGGGGATGTGCTGTGCAGGCAATGAGCGGGCGATAATGCTCCATGGGCCTGGAGCATCCAAGGAGAATCTTCTTCTTTCTCATGCAAGACCACGAGATTCCACAATATCTTCCAATAAATAATCTGGAGGTCACCAGGTCTTTCAAGGCAACACTTTGCTGCAGGCCTTAGTGCAGATGCATTTACCAAAATTCCAAAACAATATTGTTTCAACAAAAAAACCCCTAACTTCTGACTTACAAAATAGAACCACAGGAAAGTTTTGAGGGTCCCAGGTTATTTTCCCAATGCCTTCGCTCTCCTTCCTCCTCCTCCCCTCTCTACCCTCCTTCCCTCTCCTGCAGAAAGGAAATATTGAGTGAAGCAACTTAACAGAACTGATTGTTCGCAAACAGCTTAGCTTATTGCTCCAGGATGCAGATTCATCAAGAAACACAGCCCATAAAGAATTCCCACCCAGCTCGGGAGCCGATTCCGTTTCAAAGGCTAATGGAAAATCACTACCGCTAAGAAGTCAGGCTGCACTGACTTTTCCAGGCAAGAAGGGTATTGACCAAATAGCCAATGCTCCAAAAATTAAAAAAAATATATCCCCCAGGGTTGGTTTCAGCATCCAATTAAAAATCCCAGCAAAAATCCCAGCCCTTTGAAACAAGCAATTACAGAGCCGGGGAATCAGACAGGTGCTGATATGGGGGCAGAAGGGGTCAACTGCGAACCAAAAATGCCTCCTCGAATTTAGTCTTTTGTCAAAAAATGAGAGAGATCACCAGTGGCAAACGGCAATCAATTAGCTTGGGAAGAATAAAAGGTCTCGGAAGGTCTGCACTGAATCAGCATCCTCAGCTAAGCAGGGCTCCAGCCTCTCCCACCATGCCCTGGCAGAGCAAGAAAATCAGCCTGTCCTTTTTATTGAGGGAAAGCCACAGTTTTCCTTCTGGATCGCTGCTTTGGGAGCAGAGGGAGTTTCCATCTCAACCAGGATGCTCGGGATGGCTGTGGTGTGGGGACAAGCCAGGAGCATCGTGAGCAAACATGGAGCTCATTGAGAGTTCCCCAAGAGCCTCCTCAGCTGAACACCTTTCACACGGGGAGGCTCGCAACAAAACCCAGGGTGAATTTCATGTTTGCATCACTAATTGGTACCTGGTTGCTGTGAGCTTTGCAAGCCCTGAAGCCCGGGAGGAAGGAAACAAGTTACCTGTGACCGCGCGGAGATGTGGAAGGAGCCAAGCAAAGCTTCGGCACCTCGTGGATCAATCACAATTATAAATCTAGTTAGAAGTAGATGAATGTTCACTGGGGGTCACCTAAGGGCACCCTTATTAGAGTAGTCTATTAGCAAAGAGGCTAATAATATATGTTAGACTGCCAAATAGCCTAATTATAAACATCACACGATGGCACAGGCTCATCTGCTCCCTGCTGGTGTTTTGCTTTGCTCCAGACATCAGCTTCACGCTGGAGGTGACACATTTTCTTGGGGAAGATGCAGAGGTTCCTGCAGTATCTGTGGGCCCAGCTGTGCCCACCGTGCAGCACAGGGGTTCTGCAGCTCGCCCCAAAAGCACTGACCTGCTGTCCATCTTCAGGGGAAGGCGGTGCCCTGCAGAGGTGACGGTACCCAGGCAGTGTGGTCGTGTCCTTTGCATGGATGAGCAATGAAGACCAAGGTCCCACAGAAACCCGCCATCACCTGCAGTGCATCCTCCAAATGCAGCTGAAGCTCATCACCCAAAGCTTTGCTTGCCCTAGAAGTCCCTCCTGTGTGACCTCTGCAAACCTCGTGTCCCCCCAGCACAGACAGGAGGCAGCCAGGAAGGGCTCAACCCCCCCAAAATGTCCCAACAGGACCATGTGCTGCCCTGAACACTCATCATCCTCCAGAGAAGGGACACATTGGTACCAGGGCCTCAGGAGCATCAGCAAGGGTGTTGGAGCAGAGGTAGGGGGAGCAAGGCTGACCCCGGCCGCTTTGATGGAGACATCTTTCAAGGAATCCTAAACAGCCTTATTATATGTTTTATTCAGTTTTTATAAGTATTCCTTGCTGTAAAAGAGCAAATGAGGAGCCTGGGGCAATGCCAAGGGGTCTCTTTTTGTTCCTCTTGGCAGTACAACAGCTTTCAAACGATTTTTGCCATAAGGAAAAACAACATGCAAATTCAGGCCCCTCTCCCTTTTATCTCCCCCTCCCTTCTCTTCTCTGCAACCACTCTCCTTTCTGCTGATTTCCCCTCTTTTAAATGCAGATCAGCCCTGGCACTCCTCATTCAGTCTCTCCCTGTTGTTGGGAGGTGGCAATTGTATTTTTCTTATTCAAACTGTTATTGGGGGTTGGTGGAGTCCTTCTTTCTGTCCTTCCTTGTCCCATTTTAGGATGCAGGGCAGGAGCTGATGCCCAGGCAATGCAAGGAGGTCACAGAGATAAGGGTGGGGTGATACATCACTAAATGCCATGTGTCTGGGTCCATCCACCAGCCTGAGCTGCTGATGAACATCTGGGATGGTATATGAGAAATGCTGATATCTGGAGCAAACTGGGCATAGGAGAGGGATGGCGGGTTCCCCGAGGGGGCAAATGGCCACATTGAGTGCAAAGCACCAGTTTGCACAATCCTGAGTAAGATACAAAGTGACAGTGATGGGGAGAGGCCGAGCAGGTCTGAGTGAGCTGCTGCCAGAGCAAAGGTTTAACCTGGACCTGGGCATCAAAGGAGAAATGATTGCTGCCCTCAGCATGGGACCAGACTGCAGTGCAGGGCAGTGAGCAGTCAGGTTCCCACTGATGGAAACCCACCACGAGCACAAAGTCCCTCTCTTCGAAGCACCAAACATGTTTCCCTGCGAGCACAAAGCTGAGAAATCCCCTACTGCTCTTCTTTCCTATTTGAAAAGCCATTAAGAAAAAAAGAAACGCTGCAAACATCTACAGAAGTTGTAAATAAATTATAAAAGCAACAGAAGGGAAAGCCAAAGGGGAAAATCCATCAGTGGCTGCGGCAGCGACGCTCTCCCAGGGCTCGCAGTCGCCCCCGGCACCGACACAGACACAGCACCCACTGGGTGATGATGTATTTAAGAGGAGACTCGCACCTCCGTGTCTGGGTAGACAAAAGGGCTTTGAGTAAGATCAGGTCTTCTGATCCTGCCCAGAGAGCCCGAGTCAAACACCAGCATTTCTCAAAGCGCGATAGGAAAAACCCAACCCATTAACTGTTCCAAAGCCTCGCGGTGCTGTGCTTGGGGTGCTGCGGGTGCTCTCAACAGCATCCCGAGCTCCGCGGGATGCTGATGTGAACGGCAGGCAGGGATCCAGCAGTGGTCCTGAGCGGCTTGATCCAAAACACACATAAAAAGAGAAAAGTTGCTCTGAAGAGCAGCCCTGGAGATGCAGACGGCTCCGGTCAAGGGGGCTGGGGGTCACATCCCCAGCGGGCGCGAATCGATGTGGTGCCATTAAATCCCAGGCAGCTTATCTCCTCCCGGAACTCTGACCCGCTCACCTCCTGGCCCTCTTCTCGCCTCCCAGCCTTTATTAAAAACCTGCCTCAGGAGATGTGAATGGCATGAAATATTGCTGGAGATTTGCATGAATAAAACTCCCTGAAACAAATCACTTTTGCGGTGCAAAAGTTCACATCAGAATGGCCCACAGGGCACCGGGGTGACTTCGGGAACATCTCAGTGTTGCTTAATGCCGTCAGCATCATACACTGATTTTCCCAGCAATGAGGCGGGAGCAGAGCTGTGCTGATGTGAATGAGAGCAACCTCTCCCAATAGCTACAAAGCAACATTTCCCGGGGCTGCAAAAGGACCCTTGGTGGCTTTGGTGAGCCCGTCCAAGTGGCACCTCGGCTGGTATGTGGCCAGTCAGCCCGGACGGGCATCCAGACCCCTCTCCCCATCCCTCGGGTCCTGCGGGGGCACAGATCCCTCTGGGGTTGGTTTGATTTGCAGTTCGGCTTCAGCATCTGCCTGGGCAGGTTGGAGCGAGCTCTCAGCTCCTGGAAATAACTCCTGCACCGCTATTCCATCAATAGCAGCCTCCGCACAGTCGATTGCTTTTTGTGTTTCTTCCCAATGCACTGCAGCACATGTATACACACATAAAAAACACAAACTAGTATAAATTACCTTCCAGGCAAAGCCTGAGGACTTATAAATTGCTTAAAAATCAAAGCACATTCCAGGGGGAAAATGCGGTAAATTGGAAGGGGAAAAATGTGCATATAGGCTTTTAATAAAAACAGTGTCATGGAGGAATTTCGCAGCCCTTTCAAGATGTTAATTAACTGAGTCCCAGCGCACCCCTTCGAGGCAGAGAAGAGTTAATGCCCCTCACCATTTTCCAGATGGATGTGTACGCACAGCCTGCTGAAACCTGAAACACCCCAGCCATGGCGGGGGGAGCATCTCGGGGTGCCCTCTGGGGTGCTGCAGAAGCAATGATTTCCCAGCTCCGCTGTGCTCTGAGCACCAAGAGCCGGGGCTGAATCCCCGGGGTGTGTGAGCCAACAACGGCTTTTCCAGGGGAAGGAAATAGGGTCAGAGGGAAAATAGTTTGGAAGGAAAGCAAAACCTCCAACTAAAATATAAAAGAGGGGGGAAGGGGTGGCTCTAAATGAAAAATATAAATTTAAAATGTAACATCAGCTTTTGTCATTGCAAAGCAATGAAGTTTTAATGTCTGATGCTGGAAGACAACCAGCAAGTGATGAAAAGGAGGTTCAGCCCGAATATCCCTGTTGGGAAAGCAGAGACCTCCGCGCTCGCTCGACTGCAGGATGTGGAGCCGTGATCAATACACCCAATATTGCAAGCCGGGAGATCGTAAAATATTTCCTTTAATTACTCACATACTGCAGCTGAACAGCAAGCCCGGATTTAGGACCCAAAGCCCCTCGGGGGCCGCGGTGGCTTTGCCGGGCAGCCCCTGTTATGTTTTCCTGTTGAACTCGCCCCAGATCCAGCCCGCTGCCCATTCCCCAGCAAGCTTTAGTATTTCCCTGGCTAATCTTAGCAAAGCCTGAGTCAGAATAGGGATTGATGTGTGAAATGGAATATATTGAGATATATTCTGAATATATAGCCGGGAGCATTTCATGCTGTGAAACCAGCAATGACTCTCGCGGTGTTTTTTCCCCAGACTCAATCTTGGCACTCTTTGGTTTTTCCTCCCAAGGACCCATTAGTCACTGCCCTGAATATAAACCAGACCTGCGAGTAGCAAACCACCCAGTTCCTTCAGTCTCTCCAAGATTCCTCACATTGCAATTCCAAAATAACATCACACTTCTTTAATGATCAATAGCAATTACTAAGTCATTTATATCCAATAAAGTCTGCAGCAGGAGGTCTGTGTGATGCATTACTGTATAAATTCACACTATGAAACAGATTAACAAAGCATTATGAAAAGCAGGCTTATTATTTGCATGAATACGAGGCTCAAGAGCTAATTGAAGCAATCCAGCAAAATGTCAATGACTTCTTTTGTATATGAAATATTCATTAAAGGCGAGCACTTATTTGCGAGCGATTGTTTATTTATACCTTTTCATTTGCATTCTGCTGTAAAACTGGCTGTCTTTCCATTAGGGTCGCAGCCAGCACCGCTATAATTTGGAAATGCTGTGTCTTTAAAATTGCCTCCTGTCTTGGGAGAGCGGCGGGGGATTTTTCTCTCGCTGCTCTTGTGGCTGGGGAGGGAAGGGGAGCAGCCAAATGAGTGATGAGCATCCTCACCCCTCCTCATCCTCCCTCTGCCCTTGTCCTGGTGCTGCCCTTCTTGTCATAGAATCTCACTTAATGCCACGTTGGACACCCCAGTCCTCTGCAGGAAACCCCAGGGCTGTGCTCATCCCAGGACAAGGGCAGGTTCTCCTTCCCTCCCCCTAAACCCACTGGAAATGGCTGGTTGGGGTGTTATTGCTCTTGGTGTTGTGTCCAAGCCGCAGTGCAGCGAGTGCTGAGCAGGGCCCACGGGGCTGGGGAAGACCCCGTGGAGCCATAGGGAAAAGCATCCCAAAGAAAAGAGAGAGAGCTGGAAGAACATCACTCCGGGGTTCGCATCCCCTTGTGCCCCGTGTCCCCAGCGAGAATGGGGACACGGGGTCCGGGCACTGCGCCCCGTCCCCATGCTCGCTGCTCTCTCCATTTTAAGCCACAAATGAAGTTTTTTCCCCAGCCCATCTATTTGCGAGGACAGCTCTCAGACTACAAATCAATGCGCCACCGTATCTTATTTGCTCTGCAGCCAGCTGAGCAAAACAATGTAGCACCAACAGAGACATGAATCTCCTTCATTTATCTTCACGCTAGAAAAATTTCAAGGCTGAAGCTTTTTTTTGGCCATTTGGCGGCACTGTCAGGAACGTGATGTGTTACAAATGGCTGGATGGGGGCTCCGTATTTGTTTTCTCCTTGATTTCCTTGGTCTAAATTGCAGTTTTACTAACATACGTCCCCAGTTACCGGAAAGACAAATGTTTGACCAACGGCTTAGGACGGGACGCGAGGATCAATCTTGCATTGCCTCTTGGAGGAAGGCTGCGGGGGAGATGAAATTGTAACTATCCCTAACAACACCAAAGGAAAATGCCACCAGCAGAAGCCCATGGAAGGGGGTTGTCCAGACCCCATCCCCGCACTCACCCCACAACAGGAGCGAGCAGGACCTTTGCTGGCCCTTCCCAAAGCCCTCAGCACATCACCGGTGCAGTGAACCCCCGGGAACCCTGTGGCCACATTGCAGAGACATGTCCGGTCCTCGCAGGTGGGAGCACAGGCTCCATCTCTTGAGCATCAGCAGGAAACACCAGACAAACACAGGCAATAACCCGCATGTCCCACAGCCCCCGCACGTCCATCCTGCCATTAACAGCAGCTGTTGTTTTCATTGCCAGTTTATTAACAGAGATGCTGAGGGGTAAAGACTTCATTTATTTTTTGAAGGCACCTAGCAAGCCCTGCCCGGTGCTCTCCCCTGAAATGGAATTCAGAGTATGATGGAAAAATACCTGCTCCTGTTGCAGGAGCTCAGCCCCAGGTGTCCCAGAGACCAGCAGCGAGCACAAAGATGCAGGAGATGAGTGTACTGAGGATGCAGGGGATGAGCATGCCCAAGGATGCAGGGGATGAGTGTGCTGAGGATGCAGGCGATGAGCATGCCCAAGGATGCAGGAGTTGAGTGTGCTGAGGATGCAGGGGATGAGCATGCCCAAGGATGTAGGGCATGAGTGTGCTGAGGATGCAGGAGGTGAGTGTGCTGAGGATACAGGGATGAGCATGCCCAAGGATGCAGGGGATGAATGTGCAGTGCCTGATGATTAAGACACAGACAATTGCCACCCACGCTGCAGAGCTGCAGGAGGAGAAGGATCCCGGCACTGCTGAAGCCCCACACCAGCAAACACATGGTTTTTAGAGCCAGGAGCAGCACTGGGAAACTGCTGACACCAATGCACTGGCTGGGGCCTTTAATGGCTTTTAAATCACAGAGGTTCAACAGGGAAAAACAACCCCTAATGTTTACTCACACTTGCGCAGTCTCTTATTTGCATATAATTGCTTCCTGTCACAACACGGACCATCCAGTGCCACCTTAATTGCAGCAATCAGTCCTGGCGCAGCGCAGGGCGTGCGAGCAAACAAGTCCTCGGATGCTCCAAGGAGCTGTGGCCACGTCCCGTGGCAGCGCAGGGGTCCTCGTGGGCATTGCAGCAGAGGATTCATTATAGAGGAGAGCACAGCAAAAAAAAATGAGGCTGGTGAAAACAAATGAGCCCCCCTCCTTTCTTTTTTGATCGATCCCCGTTAATCACGGGGATCCCAGAAACACCCGAGCACAGCTCGCTTCTGCAGCAGACTTTTTTTTCCTATTTAGCATGCACTGCTATCATTTAACTTCAAAAGCGCCTAAAAACTTCCCAATAATCACATTAAACTGGGGTGATTACACAGACCTGCTGCACACCCCGCTGCCCCAGCCTGAACCCAACCCAGCACCCTCCAATGCAGAAATGGCTTTGATGGTTCATTTGCCAGTGGCCTGGGCCAGCTACAGGGTTTTCTCTTGCTGCTGATTTTCAAATTTGAAGTAAACTCACTGCAACGCCTCCCAGGCCTTTTTGCAGGAGAAATAACTGCTGCTCCCCCACTTTGGCGCTGGATTTGAAGCGAGGTATCAATGGCACGGGACGGCTCAGATGATCCAGGACTTAGTAAGCGGCACCAGCAGCCCAGCACTGGTGGGGTAGGCAGGCGTGTGGCGAACATCGTGCTTGTCCTACTTTCCTGCTCATGTGATGGTGCTGATGATGATGATGCACTCGCGATGCATTTTTTAAAAACCCGAGTCTGTCTTGAGGCTTTAACTCCAGAGACATTTGCTGAGGATGACGCTAGAGAAGTTGGAAAACATCGTTTCCAGGGAAGGCTGAGAACCAGCTGAAACCAGTCCTCTGTGCATCTCCAAAGCTGTTAATTAGACGAGAATTAACACCCAGGGAAACATTTGATTCCTAACAACGGCATATCTCTGTTTCTCCAGGATTAGCATCACTTGGACTCCTCAAGCTCAGTAACATTCTCTGGTACATATATCTGCTTTTCCCCCTCCCTGCCTTTCTTAATACTTTGGTGTTAAGTGGGCTTAGAAGTTTTTTAGGGCTTTCAACCTCCCTCTTTACATAGAGCATCTGAGGTTCAGGGAGAAACTTTGGTGGAGAAAGCCTGGTTACAACAGCAAGGCAACAGATTTAGGCTGACATGTTACAGGAGGTTGAGATGAGCTCGTTTTTCCCCTAACAAAAGCCCTTAGTGGGGGGGAAGTGCCCCATATTTTGTTGCATTGCGTTTTATTTTTCCTCTTTCCCAGTCCCGCGCTCTTCCCTCAAAGCCGTCACCGCGAGCGAGCACGAGTGTGAGCTCCCATGATTTATTCAGAAGCCACATTGGCTCTGCCTTCCACTCTAGCGGTCTCAGGATCTCAATATTTCATGTGGAAATCTCCAGTTCTCTGCCCCTGTTTCCGTTTAAAGCCGCTTGGTTTGTACACTCATCTCCGGGGTGCAAAGACATAACAGGTGTCGCGCTCCTCTGCCGCTCCGAAGTTCCTTCTGAGTTTTCTGGATGCTTTTGGATGTCTCCTCCCCTCGGTCCCTCCAGCAGCCCAGCCCGTCAATGGAGTGACAGAGCGTGTGACGGACCCGGGAGGGCACCGTGTCCCCAGCCAGTGCCACCATCCCCGCTCTGTGCCTGCAATTCATCCACGAGCCGCTTCCCCGGGTGACAGCCGCAGCGCGGCAGCAGGCGGCAGCCAGCCGAGGTTGTGCCTGGAGTTAACCGGCTTTCACCTGCCACGAACCCCTCTTTTGGGTTTAAAACTCTCTTTCCCGGAGCTGAAGAAATGGCCCCTTCCGGGGTGGGCACAGGGGATGGAGGGCAGGTTTTGTCTTTTTTTGCACTGCAACATCTACAAAGATTTGCTTTGTGCACGGAAAACAGCACCTGGGGTTTATTAGTATTGGGGGATGCTAAAATCACCGCATTTCTGGGGTTGCATCCTGCATCCCCGTGGGCTCACCAGCATCTCAGGTGCTGTGCTGGGCTTTGGCGCTGCTGGCAGCAACATTTTCCTGCCCAAAACCACAGGTAGCACCTGCACACTGATCTGCTTGTAGGGTTGAAAACTGTTCTGAGGAATAAGGCAGTGAAACATGTACAACCTAATTGCTCCTAGGGAGAGGGTAATAGCATTGATTAATATGATTCTCGCAGAAACACTTGGTCGTGATGTCGTGTAACTTGTTGCCAGGGATCAGTTGCCCCAATTCTGTTCAAATTTGGGGAGGGGAAGCGGGATGGAGAACTTGACTGGTGGGGATGTCTGGTGGGACAAGTGGTCTGTCCCCACAAAAACCAGCACGGTCCTGTCCCAAAGTGATACACTGGTCCAGAGGGAGAAGCAGGGACGGAGCAGAGGGGCTGAGATGATGCTCAGACCCTTCTTACATCTGGCTCAAAGTTGGGGAGTTTTTAATTTTAAGGTCTGCATTGCTCCACAAATAATAATAAAGGTCTCTTTTGGAAGGCAATTGCAAACCCACCCCAAATCCTTGGTTTCTCAGGCCGGCTTTTGAGCTCCTCAGCACTTTTTAAACTTTTTGAACGCAAATTCGGGTTTTGGTTGAAAGGAGTGAGGGATGTCAACCAGCTCGATGTAAAGAAACCAGAGCAGGAGGTTCAAGAAACTGCTGTTCTCCCCTGGAATGTATCAGAGAGAAGGTGTGAGGATGCGCTGGGTGCAGGCGGCTGATTTCTGCTCCATATTTCCATCCCACTCCATCCCACAGCATCCATATGGAACAGGGCCGCTAGCGAGAGAGGCGAGAGCGAGCAGAAAGTTATGGTTCAATTGGAGAGAATAAAGGGAACAACCGAGATAAATCAATTTCAAGAGGGGGGAAAAATTCATATCTTTTACTGCTCTCCCAACAAAAACATAAAACACAAACAAATCAAAGGGCTGGAAGTGCTTCCAGTCCGGGACATGACCTGACTGAACAACAGGCTTTAATGTGGAGGAAGCTCCCACGAGTATTAAACTGCTGATAATAAATTATTGAGAAATATTAAGCAGCAAATAGGCCTGACGCCAGATTGATTCACCGCGACATTTGTGGAGAACAAATGTAAAAAAGAAAGAAAAAAGGAAAAAAAAAAACAACTGGAAAGAGAAGCAAACAACAAGACCATGAGCTTTGAGCTGAGAAAAAGGGAGTGAAAGCCTCACCCAAAAGCTGGTTTGGGGCATGAAAGGGACCTGGGCAGGGGCTGGTGTTCACAGGGAGGATCATGACACCTGGTTCAACTCATTTTGGCTGCAAAAAATGTTGAGGAGCAAGAAACCTGCTCATGCTGCTGTGTATGAGAATCTTGAGGGCACAAGCACCCCTGGTACATGAGCATCCTGGGTATGTGAGCATCCTGGGTACATGAGCATCCCAGGTACATGAGCATCCCTGGTACATGAGCATCCTGGGTATGTGAGCATCCTGGGTACATGAGCATCCCAGGTACATGAGCATCCCAGGTACATGAACATCCCTGGTACATGAGCATCCTGGGTATGTGAGCATCCCGGGTACATGAGCATCCCGGGTACATAAGCATCCCAGGTACATGAGCATCCTGGGTATGTGAGCATCTTGGGTACATGAGCATCCCAGGTACGTGAGCATCCTGGGTATGTGAGCATCCCGGGTACATGAGCATCCCGGGTACATGAGCATCCTGGGTACATGAGCATCCCGGGTACATAAGCATCCCAGGTACATGAGCATCCTGGGTATGTGAGCATCTTGGGTACATGAGCATCCCGGGTACGTGAGCATCCTGGGTATGTGAGCATCCCGGGTACATGAGCATCCCGGGTACATGAACATCCCAGGTACATGAGCATCCTGGGTACATGAGCATCCCGGGTACATAAGCATCCCAGGTACATGAGCATCCTGGGTATGTGAGCATCCTGGGTACGTGAGCATCCTGGGTACATGAGCATTGCGGGTACATGAGCATCCCAGGTACACAAGCATCTGGGGTGCACAAGCATCCCGGGGATGCAGGAGTGATCCTGCCCGCTCATCAGCTGCCTGATGTAATGAAGGGAACAAAGGAGCCACACACAGACGCAGCCATTAAAGGCAGCTCCATGAATTTAATTTAATTTTTTTTTTTTTTGTTAATGCTATTAATCACCATAGCACACGTCAGGAGCCTTATGCATATTTAAACTGGGCCAGGAGCCAGTGATTTCTCGTATGCAATTTCCTAATGTTAATAATGTTTCCATTAGCCATATTCAGGAAATCTGCCATTTTTTGTCCCCTTCTGGCCCATACTTTTTACTTTTAATTATGACCCAGTGTCAGCTATTGAATAGGTTGACGCATTTGAAGCGTCTGCAGAGATTTCTTTTTAATAATGCAATTTCTCGGCTGTAATAGCCCTATAACTTGAGTAATTAATGAGCCTCGCAGGCAGTGTGCTCTCAGACGCTGCCCATTCATTCGCAGCAAAACTTGCTGGTGGAAAAGACGCTGCAAACGAGGAGAGATCCAGGAAAAACGCAACAGGGCCAGTTGCCACCCTATTCCTTGGGAGAGCAGAGCTGGGTGCCACCTTGCAGGTGACGCTCAACCTGTGTCCCCTCCCTGGCAGCCTCTTTAATTCACGCCGGTGTCCCAGTTGTCTGATTGCATTGCTTTCCCTCACGCATAGTGATACATGCAGAGATTTGGGGGAGAATTGGTTTGTTTTCTGTTCTGTGCTCTCCTTCCCCAGCCTCGGTCCCTTCGAGCGCCGCCGTTCGTTGCTCTCGGTGCTGCTTGTTTGGGAGCTGGTTTACATCGCCCCGAACAGAAGCTCTCGGTGAGGAAGTCATGTAAGGAGCAGAGCGAAGGAAAATCTATTGCTGAACGTATCGATCTGCACATTTTTTGAGGCGAGGCGGGCTGAGATGGTGGCAGCTGCTCTCCAGGTCTGCAGCGCCGGGGGCTGCCGGGGAGGAGGTGGAAGGAGAGAGGTTCCAGCAGAAATAGCAGCCTGCGAGGGGGCTGGGGTGCTGAACGTGGTGCCAGGAGCCCCGTTTGCCCAAATCCTGCTTGGGATCGAGAGGCAGCGATCCCTGGAGCACTGGGGCTCTGTGTCCCCATCCATGTCTCCTTCCCCATCTTTTATGCCCAAAGCACGGCAGAGATGGGTACATAGCATCCTGGGCAGCCCCAGAGCCCAGCAGCTTAAATAACCTGAGACCACATTCCCAACCTCCCACCACTCCAAAAATTAATAAAATCCAGCAGTAGAAAAAGCAGATAGTTCATTCGAAAGTGACTCCCTCGTAGGAGGATTTATCATTTATTTTGTACTGATGTGGCAGTCTGTCGCACTGATGGGATACAAGGAATTTCACCTACCACTTTGCTACTTAGAAAAATATCTATGAAAGCAAGAAAGGCTCAAAAGAAAAAGCCTGGGGCTCAGAGAGGGTCCCGCTGTGCCAGGCAGGGGGTTTGGGCTTTGGGGCTGGGACTGCCAGCACCGATGTTCTCTGCAGTATTCCACACTGGCTTTCTGCTTCCCCTGTTTTTTTGCCGACTGCTCAGCCGTGTGAGACAGCTCATTAGAGCAGCCGCAGATTTGAGCAGGAGAGATGATCAAGTTGTATGGGGAAAAAATAATAAACCATTTAAAAAGTGGCTGGTTTCGGTTCACAGCTGTCGGTGGTGTTAATAACACAATCGCAGCCCATCTCCCCGCTGCCCGGGGAGAAGTTTTGCTTTGCTCAACATGATGCACCCACATCTGGGGCAGGAGCTGCTTCGGGGAATAATACTGAGTTTTGACTGAGGGTGAGGAAAATATGGGCCAGGACTCAGGGTATAAAAGTCCTTCTTTCTCTCCAGGGCATGTTTGAGTCTGTGTGAGGGCTGGGCAGCCCAAGCCTCAGGTGTGCAGCTCCGATGAAGCTCCAGCAGCAGGTTCCAGCCAACACGCTCGCTCCCGGTTCCCCGTTCCCCCATTGTGGGCACAGCTCGGTGCGGAGCCGGCTCTGCCTTGGCAGGAGCCACGCGGCATGTTCCTGGGCTGGATGCCTGGGAAGCGCCGGGGAGCCGGGCTGGTGACACATCTTGGCTGTCGCAAGAGGTTGGGATGTCCTGGATGAATTTTTAAAGCGTGGGGGAGGAAATCAAACAGCTAGTGTTGGCTCGGGTCTTCTTCAGCGTTCAGCCAAGGCTTGCGCTGTCATCAATGCTGAAGTCACCAGCCAGGGCACGCAGAACCACCGGCACCTGGTGCCATGGACAGCAGTGCTTGTGGGTTGGTGCCTTCCATGGCACTGCACCCACAGTGGCACCTGGAAATCCTGTGACTTCCCGGACTGTCCCTTCTGCCAGCCCTGCTCCCAGCAGATGGGTAGAAAAACCCTGATAAAAGCCGTGGCCGAGCATCCTGCCGGGCTCCGCATCCCACCAGCCCCCGCATCCAACCTGCCTCTGCAGTTCAGATGAAACATGACAACGAGAGTAAAGCCGGTCTTTGGGGAACCAAATGGGGGTTTTGCAGCAAAGAGTCATGAATCAGCCTCCTTGTTGGGAGCTATTAGTGTCTCCCTTGCTGCACCTTCGGATACTCCGTGCTGAATTTCATGGCAGGTCGTATGTCTGTTACTAAACCAAAGGGGCCAAAAAGCATGTTATTAAATAAGCAATTATGCCGTTCCCCCGCCTGGTTTATGTCTTAAAAAGGAGCTGGGTTTGCAGGGCTGCGGTGTGTGACAGAATCAACGCACAGCACCGTGTCCTTTGCCCAGGAGGAGGGGACAGACCCGGATGACTGTAACAGGACAAAAGGTGGCAGCTTCCCGGTCCCCACACCCGGGCTGAGGGTCCTGTGGCACCTCCCAGCTGTCCCCATGCTGTCACCTGCCTGCACACTGCCACTGTTGCCGGTGACACTTCAGCTCCTGCAAACACACCACCATTTATTAGATAAGTGCATTGGGGCAGCAGCGAAGCGACAGCGCATCTGAGGCACCGCTGAAGCCCATCGCCTGATTCATTCAGATTTCTCGATGGGAGGAGTTCTGTCCCTGCTGGGGACAATGCTCTGGCCCTGTCCTCATGCCACACAACCACTGAGGCCACGGTGACAAGCGCAGGGCTGCAGGGAAAGGTCTCCTGCACTGGGGAGGATGGAGAGACTGTTTCTGGGTAGCGCAGGTTGGGGCATCCCATGGTAAGAGGTTAATTTATTACCCACATTTGGTAAGAGGTTAATTTATCTGAAATGCAGGAAAAATACAAAGCACTCTCTTCTTTGTAGCAACCAAATTTCAAAGGGGAATTATTTTACTGTAAGGTAAAAAATACCCCCATTGCCTCACTGTTGCGATGCCCGGGGAGCGCCTGCCCCTCCAAGGACCGTCCTTTGCCGCAGCAGCATCCGATGCGCAGGGTGGGGAGGAGGGCGATAAATCCCCGCTTCGCCCAGCAGCTGCCTCTGCTCGTGGCTGATATTAAAAAGAGAGCGAGAAGGGAAATGAAGAGGGCCCTGAGAAGCCTGAAAGGTAATTAAGGTAAAACTCGTTAATATTTCAAGCCAACGCTGTGCCTATTACAGCAAAAGGCCTGGCTGGAGCCGGGGAAGTGACGGGAAAGAACTTGTCTTGTTGCATAACAGCACATTATGGGATCAAAGCAATAAAACTTGAGAAACCTGCTGAAAGCCCTTGCAGGGCGAGGGGGGGGAAGGTGCCTCTGGAAAAGCCTGGGAGAGCAGAAAATAAAAAAGCTGCCAGTTCTTGTTAGACGTGAATAATCACGCAGAAAAATTCCCCGCGATCCTCTTAGAACGGTGCTAAGTCTCCTTTGTTTGAGAGGAGCCCATGTAGGGAACGAGGCTGTCGCTCCTGGGCTGCTGGGGGTTTAGGGGCTGTCGGGAAGGAGTTTGGTCCCGGCTGGTGCAGGGGGGGCCCCTGGGGAGCAGAGATGGGGGAACCATCCAGCATCCCTCTGTGCCCCCCAACATCTCCCCCAGAGCAGCCCTGAGCAGGGGTGGAGGAGCTCAGCTAATTATCGGGGCTGGAGGGGCTTGACTGATTATTGGGGTTGGAGGAGCAGTTAATTATCAGGATTGGAGGTGTTCAGCTAATTATTGGAGTTGGAGGGGCTCAGTTGATTATTGGGGTTGGAGGGGTTCAATTCATTACAGGGTTGGAGGAGCTCAACTAATTATCTCTCGCAGTCATTGCTATTCTGGCGGTGGCGGTGAGGGCGGCTCAGCTCTCTGGAGCGGCTCGATCTCCGTTTTAATCTCCATGAGATGGGGAGGGGAGGAGAAATGTGGCTTTTTCTTTGCTGTAAAATCTTCCAGCCATCTCCCGGTCACTATTGTCGGCACAGGCTGCTCAGGGAGGGGAGGTGGCAGCAGGTCCTGGGGGTCCCCAACCCCTGTTCCCAGGACTGAGCCCACCCCATCCCTCCCCGTGTAAACCTCCCCCCTTTGCAGAAGAGCAGAAAAGCCCATGAAGGCCCAATGCCCCAGGCTTTCTGAGGTCCTAAGGCAGCAGAAGGTTCTATTGAAGTCCCAGAGCTGGCAGCATCTCCTGGGATAGGGCTTCCCCACAGCCCAGACCCAACCCCAGCCTCTCCTGTGATGTTCTCAATGCGGGCTGCCTTCCAAATACTGGATTAGCAGATATGAGAGCAGGGACTTGCCGAGGTAAGAGTGGATTAGAGGCACTCCAGTGCTCTGGTACCCAGTAATTAATGTCCTAGATCTGCCAAGAATACATCAGCGAATGTTTGTCTCCTAAGCAAACAAACTAAACCAACATTAATTCCCCATTTCACGCATCTCTGTGCAAGGGTCCCGCTGCGGATGGGCCGGGGGCGAGGGATGCCCGCATCCATCCCACACCATGCAGTGTTCTATGCAGAGCTGTGAAATTCCCAACTTGTCATGATTTATTGATGCCAGAGATCTCCACTCTCCTCCTCTGCGGCTTCTCTGAGCAGAATGATTCCCAAATCAAATTGCGGCATTTTCTATAGCACCCGCGCCTCTGAATACACAAGGCATGCAGGTTAGGCAAGGAAAATAACACAATTGCAGCAGAGAAATTACAGGATGGCTTCTTTATTTGTGCTTCAAAACATGGAGCTGGTCTCTCCCAGCTGGTGCTATGGGGATCAGCCCCGGGGAAAGGAATTTGGGAGGAAAGCAGGCGGGATTGGAGGGGGCTGTGGACAGGGGATTTTCTGGGGGAACTGTTAGGAAGGGAGAGAAATTTAAAATGCATTGAAAACATATAACATAAGATTTAAGGGCTGGCAAAAGAGCACGAAGGAATGAAGGGCTGGCCGGAGCCAGTAGCTGGCCAGGAGGGGAAGCCCCGGGATTTGGGGTCTCCTTCCAACCCCATGAAGGATCTGGCCCCGCTGGCCTTCCCCGCATCAGGCAAGGGAAGCAGAGAGCTCACTTTCCTGCTGTGCTGGAGATGATACCCGGAATATTCTACTTGGATCCCTCCAGCCTCCGTGAAAACCAATTTCCCTTGCACCAGCAAAAGTGGGTTTTATTAACAGCAATTTGAGCTCTCCGATAAATCTCGGCAAGGCATAATTTCTCCACAAATGGCATGTCCACATTGTTACTATCTTGCTCTGAACCATTTAGGACAATACTTACTTGATGGAGTCTATTAAGCAGGATATTTTGGGTTGTGCAACAATTGCTGTCGTTAAGCCTTCTCAGGGGCTGCTCATTGACCAGGCAATGGCCCCATCTGAGGAGAGGATGCTCACCCATCCATCTCGGGTGAAACCACCTCGTTTGTGGGCTGGATGCTGCTACCACCACATCTTTGCGTCCTGATCTGAGGAAAATGCAATAAAACGGGAGCTGAGCTTAGTGGCGAGGCAGGAGGTGCAGCGAGCGTCTGCATCGGGTGGGCATGGGGTGGGAAAAGCTCCTGAGTCATCTGGGACCCAGCACCAAGGGTGCAAAAGTTAAGATTTCCAGCCATTTATTTGCAAGTTGGACTGCACAGAGGGGATGGCAGGAGAGCACCTTCCCTTCCCCTTCCCCTTCCCCTTCCCCTTCCCCTTCCCCTTCCCCTTCCCCTTCCCTTCCCCTTCCCCTTCCCCTTCCCCTTCCCTTCCCCTTCCCCTTCCCCTTCCCCTTCCCTTCCCTTCCCTTCCCCTTCCCTTCCCTTCCCTTCCCCTTCCCCTTCCCCTTCCCCTTCCCTTCCCTTCCCCCTTCCCTTTCCCCTTCCCTTCCCTTTCCCCTTCCCTTTCCCCTTCCCTTCCCTTTCCCCTTCCCTTTCCCCTTCCCTTTGCCAGCAAACCCAGCACTTTTGGGAGAACACGCTGGCCTCTCCAGCAGCACCCATATATCTTTTTTTAATTTGAAGAATGAACAGTTTCCAGGAACTGCTCCGAAGTTAGAAACAATATAATGCCGCTGGTGAATAAGTCATGAGGGCTGGAGCCTGAATCTACATATTTATGTGCACACTCCCTCATCCGAGGGGATGATTTATATAATTTATACAAGTGAGAATACTTCGGTGCCAAACCGCAGCCATCAGAGCTGCTCTGCCAAGGGTCCCGCTCACCCCCGGGTGGGTTGTGTCCCCCAAAAGCCAAAGTGCCACCCGGAGTCCCACTGCAAGGCTGGCACTGACCCCCCAGCTTCAGCCACTGCCCAGGTGGCTCTGGGGTCACACCGGTCCCTGCAAAATCTGACCTCAAGTTGGCGGTTTCCGCCTCTCAATGCTGCCAAAGCCACCGACGGGAGCTCTCTTACTAGAGAAATTTAAAATATTGCCAGCCGACAGTATCTCAGAGTGGGGAAGTCGGCAAAAACCTATTTTCATATCCTTTCCATACCAACTGTTATTATTTTTCCTTGTTTAATAATGGAAAGTTTCTGCATCGAAAAGCTTTGCTGCTCTCGGGGGAAAAAAATATAGATTAAAAGGGCCTTTTGCTAATCTCTGCCTTTGAATCCACGGCTGAGGTGCAGTTATCCAGGAACGCTGGCTGCAGGGCCCCCGGCCACCTCCCCTGTCTGCAGCAGCATCAGCTGCCCCGGGGTTTGCTTCCCGCTCCCCGCTAAGAGAGACAGCAAAACTAATTAAATCACAAAATTGCAACTGGTGCTTTTCCTTTATTTTTCCTATTTATTTTTTTTTTTTCACTCAGCACTCGGTTTCACCTTTAATTACCACCTTCAATTATTTGTCACTTCAAGGCATAAGTCCCACTTTTGAAACGCCTTTTGCTTCAGTCAAGGGACAAAAACTGTGGAAAGCATTGGAAGGCAGGAGGAGACGAGCTTGTGTGTGGATCTCCTAGGCACCCGCTTAACTTAAGCACGTGCTTAAGTGCCTAAGTTAGGTGAAGTGCTTTTTGAGGCTCAGAGCATCTCCGTGCCTCAGTTTCCCCCGACCACCCAGAGCAACACCTGCCCCTGGGGCTGGGTTTGTCCCTTTCTTTTGAACCGACTGGAGCCACCAGCATTGTCACCACTCTGCGAGGACACGGGCACCCCTTCTCACTGCCCTGTGGGGACCAGCACAAGCACCTGACACAAGCTGGGGGGCACATAGAGCCCTCCGGCCCTTGAGCAGCGCTGGAGCCGGTGACAGCATGATGCATCTGCCCTTCCATCCTGGTGTCACCAGCAGAAATGCCCCCATGGACTTTTCCCCCTCCAAGCCATCCCCAGGGCCCCACTGCAGGGGTCAGAGGGGAGTTTGAAGCCAGTAGAGAAAGTTTTTCTCCTGGAGAAGCGTTTCCCAAGAGAGCGGCTTCACGAGTGCCCCAGGCAGGAGAGATCTCACCATGATCACAAAACCATCAAGGATTTGGTTGGCGATCAAACGTTTTCCCAGTCTGCTTTCAAAGACAGCTGGGGTAGTGCTAAGAGCCTGGGATTTCTCTCCCAGCAAGCGTCCTCCTCCCCTTCATCCTTCTGAAACACCTCCACGCTTTCATGTATCCATCAGTGCCCCCTCCCTGCGCTGGCGGAACTGGCCAGAAAAATCCAAAAAGGGAACTAAAACCTCTCTGAGACACTTGTAAGCTCTCCAGCTGCCAGACCTGCCCCTGCATAGCAGAGGGAAGGGTGGGGAGAAGCACAATTTGAGGAGCCCTTGCTGCTCCCCAGTGGTGGGTGCCCAGATGCTGAAGCATCACTGGGTGCTGAGCAGCAAAGCCAGCGCTTGGGGACCACAGGGATTCAAACCGCTGGGGTTCCCGGCTCGGAGCGGCACAGGGAGATGCCAAGCAAAGTGTCCTTGTGCATGAGGATTCCTACAAAGATGCCGAGGGGTCTGGAGCATCTTCTGAGAAAGGACTGAGGGAGCTGGGTCTGTTCAGCCTGGAGTAGAGAAGGCTGAGAGGGGACTTTATTTTCGCTGATAAATATCTCCAGGGTAGGTGTCAAGATGATGGACCAGACTCTTTTCAGTGGCGCCTCTGGGCCCAGCGGGTGTGCAGCTTCTACCTGCTCCGTCTCTTTCTGAAAGATCTGGGGGAGAAAAAAGAGAAGGAAAAAAGAGCTTGTGCAAGGAGCGGGGAGGAGGAGGATGCGTTTCCTGGTAATGAGTCCTTTGCATCAAGTGAGGAAGGGGAACTACGAAGCATTAGCACAGACATGAAAATTAAGAGTCAGAAGCAATTAGAAGAGCCTGGATCACTGCTTAGCCCCAAAGGAACCCCTGCTAACGGTGTGGGTGCTCATTAAAGAGATATAATTAGGATTCTGAAGCCACTGATGAGCCACTCTGCATCCCCAGCTCCGCAGTCTCCGCACAGGCAGCTCCCGCTCCCCCTTCTCCTCTTGCAGGACCCTGTGGAGCTGAGGCACAGGGCAAATCCCCCCAGCCCCAACGCTGCCAGAGCAGCAGCAGAGGCGACAGGCAACCAGGAGCAAACCTGAAGCATCAGTCACTGCTTCCATCTGCATTTTGCTTTTTGCAATGAGATGCTAAACCCCATGCGAGGGGTTTATTGCCTGGGGCAGGAGCAGGGGTTTGTGACAACTGTGTGTATCATAAATCCCAAAAAGATGAAATGAGGAAAAGTCGCGTATGTGGGGCTATTTGTATTTTGTGGAGCTATTTTGGTACTTGCCAAGAGGGTTGAATGAGGCTACGTGGCCTCAGGGAGCTGCTGTGCCCTGAGTTTGGCCAGTTCAGCTTTGAGATGCTCTTTGATAGGGCTCTAAGGACAGAGCATTAACCCCAAGGGCAGCCCGAGCCCCAGCAGGAGCAGGGGACACGTGACAGAAATAATTGAAAGGGCCCCACTCACACCCCAGCTGGACGTGACCCTTGGGCTGCCGAGAGCTGCGGCCGCAAAGATGCAATGAATTGTTTGAACACATGATGAAAACCCTTGAGTGAGCTCGGACTCAACAGGGTGTTGTGAGGCTTAATTAATTTGTGTCCGAAAGCACTTTGAGGGCGTCAGATGAAAGAGGTTATTACAGCAGTGCAAAGAGATCCTTTATCCCACAAGATGGAAGCAGGAACAGCCCCGGCCATGCTCCCTCTTTAAAGAGCACAGGCTATTAGCACAAAGGCCAGTGATGAATAGGAGCTATTTTATTATTTTTATCTTATGGAAATAATCCTGCAGCTTCTGGTGATGACACATCATCCTGGCACAAGAGGGCATGGAGGGGGACAAGCTCCTGGTGAAAAACAGAGAGCTAATTATTCCTTCCTAAAAGCCTGCGATGAGCAAACGTGAGAGTTTGGACCAAAATCCCCCTTCTCCACAGTGCGCCGGGGAGCGCTCACCTCTGCGCCACCATCCCACCGAGCTTATCTGCTGGGATGGGCAAAATGGGTTTGAAATCGGCCCCAGTCCCACAAGAAGGTTTGTTTTTCCTCTGTTTCCTTCCTCAAGCTGGTGACTCTTCGGCTGTCAGGGCAAGACCAGGCCCTTTTGTGGCTGTAGATCTTGGGAACTGCAACCTGCAGGACAGATTCCTTCCCAACCACCCTCGGAAAAACCTCTGGGGAATTCAAAGCATCCCCACACAACAGCCTGAAGCATTCACAGCCCCTGTGCAAGCCCTTCCAGAGGTCAGCAGCACCCATCCTGCCCCAGGCCAGGAGAACTGGGGAGCTCGGGGTACGGAGGAGCTGGCACAGGGACAAGGATGGGGACAGGAGGCACCGCAGGTTTCTCATTACACTGCTCTTGCAGGAATGTTTAATTGCAGCTCCGCAGCAGAGATAATTTGTAGGTATGAATGCCGTCCTCGTGGGCGTTAATTTTTGTTGGCTGTTTATGTGAGCAGGGAAAGCTTCCACTCCCAGGTTGATGCTTCCCGGCTGCCGAGACACCAGAGCGCAGACACACATCCCGCTGGGGACACCTCCCCGGGGGGGAACACCGCCCCAGACACCCCCACGCTGCGGAGTCCACTGAGGCAGCAGCTCAAGGCATCTCAGGAATGGATCCTCCTGCTTTGCTGGGAAAAATCCCCCCAAGGGAGCTGTTTCTGATGCCCAGACCTCCTGCATTCGCAGGACGAGGTGCTTTGGTCCTGCTGGGAGCCCAGTTGGGTGCAGCATGGCCCCCCCAGCACCCCTGCACAGCACAGGGACGTGGGTGGGGAGGTCTCACGGATGCAGTTGCCATGGAAAAATAAAGCCCCTCATCAAGATTCAGAGGAAGCTAATGAAATAATTAGCAAGTAGCAAAAATGAAAGAGAAGGATTGTTGTGGTGCTTCTGCCCAAGGTGGGTAATGGTGGAGGGAAATCGGCCATGAAAGCGAAGCAATGGAAAAAGCGGGGAAATAAATCCCACCAAAATCTGCTCTGGACTATGTTCTTCCTGGGATTGGAATTTTCTGAATCTCTTTTTGTTTTCTGCCTGGGAGCGTCTGTGCAGCTGAAAGCTGGGGGGACACTGGGAGAAACCCCCAGTTGCATTCATCTAAGATGTCTGGGCACTGTCACAGAAGGACCAGTTTTCAGGAATTATGAACATCCTGATGGCAAAAGGCACCAATGAAAACCCATGCTCAACTGCTCTGAGGGCTCAGTACCGGCCTCAAGCCGGATGGACCATCTCTACCGTTAGCTGAAGGCTATGAAATGAAATACAGCATCAGATACATCTCTGCACCAATTTGTGCAGGCTTGCAATGTGTGCCTTCCGTCTCCTCCAGACACCATTTGGCAGATCTGTGCTGTGAATGTCACAGCAGTCTTGCATAAGAACTTCTCCCACCACCCCGACGAGCGCGATGAGACGGGTGTACCATCTGCTGGGAGCTGCCATGTGCCGAGCCGCATCCCTTCCTCGCTGGAGAAACCCCCAAACCCTTCCCTGGGCTCCCTCAACCTGTCTCGGGGTGTAACAGTTCTGCCCTTGAGCAGTCTTTACATTTCTCCCAGGGGGAAACAAGCAGCTCCCTTTTATTTCCCCCCTGCAGATGCCCCTCATGTCTGCAGTAATGGCTCCGTGGGTGAGAAGGTGATCAGGTCCATGGCTTAAAGCACCTTCTTGCGTGTGTCTTTTAGGATTCAGCCCTAACATCATCTTCCAGGGTTAAACATCAATAGGATCATCTCCATCTACAAGACTCCTTCACTGAAACAAGTAAGCGGCAGCACTTCAAGCCGTCATGGATAAGAGACGCTGTAATCTGGTTTTCTCAGGCAAGAGCATGTCATTCACCAGGGGAAAAAGATTTGATCAACTTTGCTGAGATGGGCACAGAGCAAGAAGCCTCCACAAAAGGGAGCTGCAAACCCAGCAGCACCAGGGAGAGGGTGGCTGGGTTGGACAAGGCAGCCAGGTTTCCAAATTTCCAGCTGATTAAATAAGTGTTCCTCAAAGAAAGCACCTAAACAAGAGAGCATCACCGGGCATCACTGCTCCTTGCAGGAGCGTCACTGGGTGTCACCGGGCATCACCGGGGCAGCATCCTTTCGCTTGGGCTGTACAAAGCAACAGCAGCAAGGTGATTTATACCTGAGTTTGCACTGGGGGTGGGAGGAATCCAGGCCAGAAAGGCAATTAGCGCAGGAGAGAAAAATCTCAGGGCAGTTTAATACAATTTTGTTGACGATGTTGCGCTCAGCGCAAGCTGGGAAAGGCCAGTGCAGCCCTGCCCTTGAGGAGCACACACTTTCGGCAGCTTGGATAATAAGAACAAGTGTTTTCTGAGGGAGAAGAAGTGAAATGGGTTTTTTGTCTTGTGAAGCACTCACTTTCTCTAAGCTGCCTGCAACATTTTTCCTAATTAAAATAGATCTATAATATCATGGAGTGCTTTTTGATACTTGCTCTCTCTAAAAGTGTGTTTTGGATCAATGAAAATGTCCTAGGAGCTCATGGTAACAACCTGGCTCAGCGGTTTTTTCACTTGAAAGAAACCCAAGGGGAAAAAAAGGTTCGTGGTTGTGCAAGAAGAAGGATTTTCCAAAAGGGCTATTCCCCACCCTGGGAAAACAAAAAGCGATAATAACCTCACTCTGGAGTTTCTCATCAAGGCTGATTTGCATAATTAACACTAAAATTAATCTCTGTTCTGTTGTATCAACTAGGACGGCTTGCAAAGGGAGCCTGGCAAGAGCAGAGCTTTGCCCAGGATGGGTCCACATGGGGGACGTCCCCAGGTCCCCCCCATGGAGGGGTCCTAGATGAGCCAGGACCAACTTTGTGCCTTGCGATTGCCAACCCCAAGCACAGCCAAAGCCTGGCCCAGGCACTCACACAGCACCGAGAGCAATGATAATAGCAGTTAGATTTGATTTTGCCTCAAAAACACACTTTAATCAAACCTGATTGGATTAGCATTGAAATCTGAGCGTTGCTGGAACCCAGAGCTGCAGCTTCCCTGCCATGAAGTTCTCCCGGCTTCTCAGCTGGGTTCTGTTTTAAACTCCCCTCCCACCCGCAGCAGTTGTGCTTGGACTGGAATAATTATGAAAAGGGACTTTGGTGCCAAAGTGAAAAAAAAACCCAACAAAAACCAACAAAACCGAACTCCAGCCCCCAAAGCTGCGAAGACTCAGCCGCGCTCGCGCTCCGGCGCGCTCGGCATCACGAGGATTTTATTTTCTTTTCCTTCCTCCCAACAAAATGTCAAAAATGTACTTAACGAGAAGTTCTCCTCTTACAAACGGAGCGGTAATCTGTCAAAAAAGGAAAACGTGCTGTAAACTTAGTCAGAGCTCATCCCCTGACTCCTCGCCAGCACGTTCAGCTCCGGCAGCTGGGCGGGCGGCAGGGCCCGAGTGCCATCTACAGCGGCTGCGGGGAACGGAGACATCCCGAATCCTGCAGCTCCGGGCCCT
This sequence comes from Patagioenas fasciata, assembly GCF_037038585.1. Taxonomy (NCBI): domain Eukaryota; kingdom Metazoa; phylum Chordata; class Aves; order Columbiformes; family Columbidae; genus Patagioenas; species Patagioenas fasciata. The sequence goes on from NC_092539.1 coordinate 9,310,156, forward strand.
TCCTTCCCTCTGCTCATCCTTCCCACTGGGAGCACACTCCTTGACCTCACTGGAGGCAAAAAAAGGCTTCGATGGGTTTTGGGGTGTTTCACAAAAAAACCAGCGTGAGGCTGCAGCTGGTGGGAATCGTGACAGGGATGTGCGGCATGTCCTCTGCAAATTAATCAGCTCTCCAGCAAAAATCACTATGATTTCTAATGAGAGTTTATTCTGCAACCCGTGCTCATGGCAGAGACTTCAAGAAATATGCCGGTGCCAAAGGCAAAGGATACGGGGAGTCCCCATGGGGCTTCTTCACTGGTTTGAGGAGGAGTTGGGGCTGGGGATCTGCTCCGGCAAAACACACCGGGCGAGCTGGTGGCGCGGGAGGAGGAGATCCAGCCGAGAGCCACGCTATAGCAGCTACCAGAAAGATCTGCGGGAGAACATATGGTGTGTTTTGAAATGCACCCATAACATTTATTTAAAGTATAGGCTGTGAAGCTTGCCAGCAAAGCTTAATAGGAGGAAACCTTTCTTTATGCTGGAATGTCTCCTATTGTTTCACCCAAATCGTTAAGCTTGTATTTATTTGTTTTTAGCCTAAACAAATGGGGAGTATCACAGGGAGAACTGCCTAGGATTCCCCTTCTGTCTGCAGGGTCCCAAATCCAATCTGCTCGGCTTGTTGGTGGCTCTCCTCACCTGCTCAGGGGGTGGCAAACCCAGCGTCCATCCTGACGCACCCCCTGAGCCACAATTGCTTGTGAGGAGATGCTGCTCCTATAGTGGTGCTCTTGGAGGAGTGGGGCGTCTGTGTGTGTCCTTCTTGCTGCCATCAGATGGCTGGAGAGGCTGGATGTCCAGGAGGATGGTGAGGTTCGGTGTGCCCAGCCTCGAGATGCCCATTGCAGGGGTCGTTCTCCTGCCCAGCCCCACGGGTTTGGCAGCCGCATCCCCTCTTGCCTGGAGATGAGTCAGGGGATGGATGGCAGGCGAGCGGGGTTTCTAACAAAAGACTATGATGGCATCGCGGTTCCTCCATCCGGCCCGCTTCACACCCAGCGTGAGCGGAAAGAGCCCGACTGCCGCCAGGCACAGGGTCACCCCCAGATCTGTCCCCTCTCCTCCACCTTCCGCTGTGCTCTGCCAGCATCTCCCCCGGGCACTGCCGGGACGCGTTCTGCCAAGGACAGAGATGCCAGGAACAGCAGGAGACGGTTTTCTCATCCCCTTGGTTCCACAGAGCAGAGTGATGATGCTCCACCGGTACCTGGCGCAGACTCCAGGGTGGGTGACGCACGGGGGGTTGTGCCCATCAGCACCCAGAGGGACAGACCTGGAGGGGGTCACAGGGAGACCCCAGGGCTGGCTGTACCCCCGATCTGCGGCAGGGGCTGGGGTCTGTCTGCATCTCGATGCCTTTTTGTGTCCAATGGCACTTGCACCATCTAGAGGAAAAACGAGTATGGGTCCCTGCGCAGAGGCCAAGTCCAGGCAGAGGGGCTGTAGGAAAATGATAAGCAGAGCAGTCCAGTCATGAGGGAGAGGCAAATCCTTCAGTGAGGCGCAGGTGAGCGATTTTGGGGTCTCATGAATAAGCACAAATGGCCCATCTTTCCTAGAGAATGGGAACAGAGGGAACAGGACTCCAAGATGCTGGTACTGCCTGCTTGATGTGTGACTGATCTCTGCTGGCTGCAAGGAACAGGGCAAAGGAGAGGGGGGAAAAAAGAAATTCAAAATCCTCAGCCTGCAGTCAAGCTGGCCACACACCCCTGAGCTGGGAATCAACAGCCCTGAAAGCAATTTTGCTGCTCAGGTGGACCTGTATTATTTCTCCGTCTGTGAGCAGATGTGCCAGCGGCACTCATACGAGTTACCGCGGTGGAGATGTGAGGGGGTGATGATCAGACCCATCCTCCCGCCTGGCAGCAGCGCTGATCCTTTCTACACTCCCCGCTACCCTTTCTGCATGGTGCTGAGGCCAAGGCACTGCCCAGCGAAGAAAAGAAGGCTGCACATCAAGGGGTGGCTGTGCCAGCAGCACCCAACAGCCATGCACAGCCAGCTCCTGGGACCAGTGGGTTGCCTCTGCACCCACCAGCTCGCTCACCTACTTCCCTGCAGCAGTCAGATGAGCTTGTGCTGCTCTCACTCGCGTTGCCCTTGCACAGGGTGTGAGGGCTTCACCCTCTTTGCAGCCTCCTGCAGCATAAGGGGAGGTAGGACCTCCCTTCCCACTGATTTGGTTTTTTTTGGTACCACTCGGGCCCCTGCAGATTGTGCAAGTCACAAGGAAATGTTGATCACATCCCAAATACAACCACTAACACATCTCAGCTCTCAATCTGCCTCGTTTGCTGACACCCAGTTTTCTCCTCCTCCTCCCACGAGCTCCTCGCAGCCGGTTCCTTCCTCCCAGTCTGCGGCACATCCCTCTGCAAGCTGCTCCGGCTTGTCCGCCCCACGCACGGCTGCGCGCAGCTCACCGAGGCGGTGCCGGGAGCCCGGGCTGCTGCCCCCGCTCCCTCCCGTCCACGCTCGTGGGTTTGCTGAGCTTTGGCCAAGCTGTGTGGAGGGCTGGGGAGCCGGTCGAGGGTCAGTTCCAGCCCTCACCCTGCACAGTGTAGGGCATCGTGAGGAGTGAGCAAAATGCAAAGCATGTCAGGTAATGGGAATGGGCTTTTTTTCCTCTCTGATTTTCCCAGGTCAGTTGGGGCAGCACCAGGTATCGGTGCTTCCTTGGACCTTCTCCATAGGCCACATTTAGGGTTTGTAGCCCCATGCTGCCATCTCAGCTTAGCAGCTCCAGGCTCCTGGGGTGCTGGATGGATCGGAGAGGGTTTGGGTTGTTTTTCAAGGGGCTCAGAGCAGTGCAAGAGGATTCAAGACCAGGATGAGGAAACACTTCCAAAGAGCTGTTGATTAGCACCAGCAGCACAAGCCACATCCAGGCTAAAATGTCTCTTTAAATACCGTGTTTTGCTTAATGCTCACCAGGACAGGATTTGATCTCCTCTGTTTTCAAGCTGTTATGGATCTGTTGCACTGAAGGCATCTGCGATGTTCAGTCAATACTTCTCCATCCCTGACAGCTCTGCAGAATGGGAGGGTGAATCTGACACTGCACTTAGTCCAAAATTGCCATCACTGGACACATGCCATGGCCCTAAAAGCCCCAGGTAAAAGAACTATCAGCATGGTTGCTAAATGCTGAAACTGCTCCTGGGAGGACCCATCCCCCTGTGGAGCAGCAGGGAAGGTTTTGCTCTGTTTGGCTGCTCTGCTGAGGGTGGTTTGCTCTGTGCTGGTTTGCTGGAGAAGAACCCAAGTCCAAGGATTGCACGGCCTCTCCAGCCCAGCATGTTTTTTGCAGTTTGATGAAAACTCAAAACAGCGGTGATCTTTGGTTTGATCCAAAAGCCATTTAATGAAGCACGTGAACCACTGAACCAAACAGCAGTTGTCTGCAAATCTTTAATCAAAGCCAGCTCAGGCAAAGTGCATTTTGCAATTGCAAAGGTGGCGGTGACCAAGCCCCATTGTGCACCGCAACCCTGGCCCCTGATGTCCTCACCCTGGTGTCACTGGGCAGGTAGCATCCCACAGTGGCAGTGTGGTGACAGTGTGGACTCAACCTGCTCCACTGGGACCTCGGGGACAAGTCGTTTCCTTTGTGCCGTGCTTCAGTCGGAGACTTTGAACACCCCCAGCTGCCCTGTTGCGAATTCACCGCAGAGAGGTTCCGCTTGTTTGCAGCCAAGAGAGTCCACGGATGCTAAAAATAGAGCACTCCTTGAAGGTGATCTGAAAAGCTTTCCTAAGTGTGAAGATGCCTTTTAAAAACATCTGTTTAGAGCTAATGGGGGCTGGATGGTGCTGGTGAAGGCTCTGTCGGGAATCAGGAGCTGCTCCACAGATGTTATCCAGCAGTCCCCTGCCTCAAGGGTGATGCAGGGATGCTCCTGAGCATGCAGCCGGTCAGGAAAGGCGCTCTGCGGATGCAAAACATGGTAATTGTGGACAGACAAGTCCACGGCTGTGCTGGGACTTCTCAGCCAAAGTCACAGGAGCAGTAATGAGGGGAGCTGGAGTGCAATGTGTTTTCCTTTCCTCTCCTAGCCCCCTTAAACCTCTCAGCAATTGCAGCACAAAGTCAAAGCAGAGCAATTGCCTTTTGAAATACATAGTGAGCACAGTGTCTCAGTTTCATTATGGCTTTTCTTCATGTAGCGGGAAGGTATGTATCTCACTGTGCATCTTTGATCTTGCCCTTTAAATAGGCCATTTTCAAACTCACAGCCCCCTTTTCATCACCTTCCACCTTGGCTCATGGCACTAATGCCTGTGTTTATATCCCGGCTGAAATCAAAGTATTGCTGTGGGAAACCCTGCACACGGTTCATTAAAAAGGAAAAAAAAAGACTGACTTTCTGTCTCTGAACAATCCCTGTGTGTTCATCAGTGCTCACAAGCCCTGAGATGTGGGAAACATCTGAGCTGCCCCAGCGCCTTGAACTCATACTGATGACATGACTTAGCACCAACCCTCAACACTCAACATCGACTGCTCATTCCCAAGAGGATGATGGATGAGCTAAAATGTCAATAGGACCATCTCCGTCTACAAGACTCCTTCCCTGAAACAAGTAAGGGGCAGCACTTCCAGCCATCATGGATAGGAGACAATGTAATCTGATTTTTCTCCCAGTGAGCACCACACCACCCAGTTTGCCCTTACTGGGGAGGACACATATGACGGTGCAGCCGGCTCCTGGCTTCTCATACTCCCCACCAAATCCCAGAAGCTGAAGGAGCTTCTGCCGATAAGAGTCTGACACCTAATGGGCACAAGCAGAATTGTGACAACAACAGGATCTGGCTGGAAATGTCCTCATGGGAGTACACACAGCATGAGTACAGACAGCATCACCCCTGAGCAAAGCCATGGAGCTGGACAGAAAGGGAAGACTTGCATCAAGAAAAGACTTGAGAGCCCATATGACACATTTCTATTATTGTAAACATGAAAGCTTCATAATTTAACCTACGTAGAAATGAGCTGTATGAAAACTATTAATAGGTTCTAGGTGAAGATTATGAGAACTGTGCCATCCTCTCCTTTGACATTTTACAGGTCTCTGCCACATAATAGCAAGGGAAGGTCAGGGTTGCAGTCAAACCTCTTGGTACTAAATAGTATTTCTCAGGTTGTGTTCTTATGCCAGATACACTGGGAGTTACTACTGAAAAGGGACATGCTCAAAACCCATCAGTTGTGCCCCACAGAGACCTTCAGCTACATTTTGTGGAATGGTCAGTAATGAGCAGGAAGGTCACCAGATTTGACTCAAAAAAACATTAAATGTATTCTGTGCTATACTTTCTACTGGATGCGTTTCATGGAGCTGGTGGGTCTGTGTTCTTAAAAGAATCTGGCATCCAAAGTTGATTTACAGCAATGGTGTTTTCTAAGGCAAGACACAGCAGAGCTTCCCGGGACCCAGCTCCACCGAGAACTGCCCTGGGACCTCCTTGTGTCCTGGGACCTCCTTGTGTCCTTCGATCTCCTTGTGTCCTGGGATCTCCTCCCGTCCTGGGACCTCCTGCCCCCGATGCTGCTACCCTGGGCAGCATCCAGCCCGGCTGTGAGGACGCTCACAACATCTCTGCTCCATTCAGAGTAAATAGAAATGTTCAATACCCAGAGCTGTTTGCTGGCAGCTTTCACAAGCATCTCTGTTCCTTTTGTTCTGAATCAGATCTTTCTATTATAACTTCAAGGCCTCATGAGTCTCCTTGGCATTTATTCAATAACAACTAAACTCTTCAATTTACCATGTTATGACATGATCCAGTTGTGCTCTATCTATTACGGTACCTGTGATCAGACCGAAGGAGCTGAACAGGGCGGGGGGGTGGGGACCAGGGTCAGAAAGGACTTTCAAAGCTGATCTATTCCAATCCCTGCCATGAGCAGGGACATCTTCACCAGCTCAGGTTGCTCAAAGCCCCATCCAGCCTGGCCTGGGATGTCTCCAGGGATGGTTCATCCACCACCTCTCTGGGCAACTTGGGCCAGGCTCTCACCACCCTCAGTGTAAAAGATTTCTTCCTCATGTCCAGCCTAAAGATGTGCTTGGGCAATGCTAAACTGCCACCAGCTGAGGAAAAGCTCTGCAGAACCTAAAGCTATTGGCTTCCCTCGTGTCCTAGACATGGCTGTGCCCTGGGCTGGTGTCAAGTATGACTCACATTCCCAATGAAACCACAGCACGGCAGAAACACCTGGTGCTCTAACACGGCTCCATGTGAGAACTTTAATTGGCCACGAAGCCACAGGTTACTGACAACAGGAAGATCTGCGAGGTGAGTCCTTTTATTCTTACTATGTTGTTTTTAATCTTGTCCTTTTTCTTGCTGGAAAAAAAAAAAAGGCCATCACCTGAGCTCAGGTTTCAGCCTCTGATAATCCACAGCGGCTTTTCCCTCTCATGTATCCAGAGTCACCTCTAATGAGCGCCTGTTCCTACCCCCTGCAATAAGTGGCAAATGGGATGAGCAGATCCTGAGGTCGGGGAAGATGTTTCATTTTGAAAACATGAAATGTTTCCCTGCCATTCTGGCCATCCTAACAAGGGGTCCAATTAGTGCTCGTGACTTTGTCATCCGTCCAGCGGGGACACGGGGACCACTGCTTTCATTTCCGCAAAGATCATGGATCAGGAAGACAAATCATCCCTAATGGGACCTTGGGGAGAGGCTCTGCTCTTCTTTCAAGTCAAAGGCTGCACATGGAGGCAACTTGCTCTGCAGAGCCATGAAATGCCATCTCTGCTGGTTACAGCAGAGGTTTCCAGCATCCCTAGCCCCCCCCTTCCAACCAACTGCATGTGCACAACATTTATCAGGCTTCTGGCCACAGCTTTTATTTTTAAAGTGCACTGACATCTAAATTGGCTTGGCCTGAGTGGATGCATGAATAGAACAGCCCTTTCTTCCCTCTGGAGTGAGTGGCAGTCAGAGGAATACGGTGAAAGGTGAAAAGTTTCCTCACCTCCAGGCTGCAATTCTGCAGCTACGGAAAAGCAAGTTCATTGTTTCGTTCTGCACACAGATGCCGGCTGTGCTGTTTTCAGCAGCCTTCTTCAAGCAAGCCATTTCAGAATACAAAAGCATATTACATATCCCAGGGACGAGAACACACAGCCAAATGTGTTATTGGCTCTGTTTTATCTATTGTAAGAGTGCGAGATAAATGGAGTCTCTAACTGTGTGTGACAACTTGAAACGTGGTCCTGTCCCACATCCCCTGGTCAGACCTGGTTTGGTAGGTTGAGGACTCCTGGAGAAAAAAACATTAGAATGTGAGGTTGGAGTCCAGGAAACAGCCCAGTTCCTCAGGGAGTGAAAAACCTGTGCTCCCAAAACGAGCATCTCTGGGGCGAAAGCGAAACAAGGCACTAAAACTTTGCTGTTTCTCTACATGAAACCTCCAACACTCTGGTAACTCCAGGAGCCAAAGCACCGACCGCTTCAGCTTCCGAAAAAACGGGCCTCAGCTCTCCTAACCCCACTTCTCATTTTGGTTCCCCAAACTTCGGGTTTGGGACAGCCAGCGGTGCACTTTGCTGGTGTTTTGAGTTTTCCCCACCCCAAAGGGAGCGTGAATTATTCTCCTGTGCGTTGTACTCGACTCTTGTCTCAAAAGCAAACGCTGCAAACACCCAGTGCCTGTGTTTTCAAACAGAGCATTCGAGGATCGACGTTTCGACCCAAATCTCGCCCCGGCTCTACAAAAGGCCCCGGCTCCGCAGAGCCAGCGGGGCTCCCCTTCCTCCATCAATCGCTACCCGGGCTCCAGCCTTCATCCGTCCGTCTGTCCCTCCCTCCCTCCCCTCCGCGCCGGCTCCCGGGCTCCAGCGGAGCGGCCGCGCCTGCCTTTGTGCCCCGGCGGCGGGGCCGCCCGGCCCGGCCTCTCCCCGCCCCGCCGCTCCCGCTGGCAGCGCCGGCGGCCGCGGAGGGCCGGGCAGTCGCCCCCGCCTCTCCGGCGGAGCCCTGCGGCGCATGCCTCCCGCTCCCCGGGGGCAGGGAAGGAAGCGCCGCCCGCCCCTGCACCAGCGCGGCGGGCAGCGGCGGAGCGGAGCCCGGCGGAGCGGAGCGGCGCGCCCCGGGACCGGGCACCGGCGTCACCATCACCTTCCCCTCTCGGCCTCCCCCCGCGGCGGCGGCAGGTGAGCGCAGGGGGGGCGGGCGGGCGGTGCGGTACCGCGGGGCCCCGCCGAGGCGGAGGCCCAGGCCCGGGTCCGGGCCCGGCGCGGCCGAGGGCGGCGGAAGGCGGGAAGGGGGAGCCATGGCGGCGCGGGCAGGGCCCGGCGGGCGGGGCGCCCCGCGGCGGTGGCTCCGCGTACGCCGCTTCCAGGCGGCCCCCACGGGTGGGTGTCCCCTCAGTCACCCTCGGTGGGTGCCCCCCGGGTGGGTGTCCGCTGGTTTCCCCTCACAGAGCTCCGGAGGACACCCCCCCGCAGGAGGGTGTCCCCAGGTGGGGGTCCCCTCATATCGCACCTCACCAGGTGCCCTTGGGTGTCCCCCCACACACCCTCCATGGGTGCCCAGTGAAGCGGGTGTCCCCTCACACAGCCTCTGTGGGTGTCCCCAGGTGGGTGCCCCCTCAGAACCCGCACCCCTGGGTGCAACCGCAATCCCAGCGTGGGGTAACGAAGGCACCTGCCCCTTTCCTGGGAACTGTGGAAATGGGTTAATAGCGAGTAAGTTGGTTTATTTATTTATTTTAAAATGAAGCTGGGAGCTTAAGTGCGTTAATTGCATTTCTTCAGGATAATTAGGTATTCTAATTTCTGTCTTTTTGATCGTTAGCTGCTTATCACAAGGAGGAAAAAAGATGTTTTAAATGTATTGTCGCCCCAGTAGATGCGTTGGAGGCTCTTGTAGAAACTGTCAGTTCGTTCACGTGTTTCTGAAAGTCGGGGTTCCAACCAGCGGAGTGGTTGCTGGTGGGACGCCTTGGGGTTATTTCATGGCCAAATGCATGAACGGTCGGGAAAACCTTGGTGTTTTGGTATGTGTAGAGCACAAGTCAGTCTAAAGTACCTTCCGTTGACTAAAAGGTGTAAATGAAAACAGCATGTGCTGGGTTGCTCCAGGTTGCATCCCAGAAGGGGTGTTATCGATCGCTACACTTCAATTCAGCAGGAACGGTGTTTGGAAAGGAATTGGCACTGAGGAAAAGAAAATGGGAAATGGATGGCCAGAGCTTGGGTTGTTGAAAAATGTATTTCTGCTGAGATGTTTTGCAGCAGAGAAACAGCAAAAAGCAAAAGCATTATTGGTGATACGTTCAGAGCAAACCGCCCCATGGACATCATGTCAGGCGTGTTCAGGGCGGCTCTCCTTTGGTCAATAATATTCTAAGAATATTCTGGTCTACTCACAAGATGCCATTAAAACTGCTTCCTTAGCACACATCCCAGAATAATTTTGACAAAAGCTTTCGTCGTGTTAAATGTAACGTTACTGTGATCTTTCTAAAAGCGGCAAGGAGTTGTCTTCCCTGGTTGTCTGTTTTATTCTCAGCAGCAAATAAATATGCTAAGTTTAGAATCATTAATTCTTTAAAGTATTTATAGGCAGTGATTAATTTCAAACCAGAACTAGGCAATCATTGACAAGGGCAAGGTCAGAAAGGATTCGAAGGCAGCAGCTGTAAGTCGGTAGAGTCCAGTGCCGGGCTGCAAGCAGGGTTCGCTGGGTTTGCACAGGAGATTTGGAATTGAGCTTGAAGAACCGCTCAACCGCTACAGCCTTTTGTTGGGGTTGCTGTGTGCTTTGTGTCAGCTTGGATCCCACCAAATAATGCTGTGGGTGAAACCTCCAGCCCTCGTGGGACTGCGTGAAGTTGTGAACTCTTTGGGGTGTTCTGTGTCGTTTTCGGGACGGCGTTTTTCACTATTCCACAAAACAGGGCTTCGCTTGTTGGGTTTTCTACTATAATACAAAGAATAGTTTGTAGTCTTCATCCTGCTGTTGCAAACTCCAAAAGATTTGTGATTACCGGGAGCTTGTACCCTGCAGTGAGACCAGAATGACTGATGTCTCGGGGTTATGGTGCGTTTAGGAGAGAAATAATCTCCTTTTCCTTCTCTTTGGGCTGCCCCAAGTGCCTCAGTTGTGTGTGTTTCATGCCAAGGCAGAACTTGCTGTCTGGGGTAGCGGGTGAGCTCAGGCATTGCGCTAACACAGTTTCTCTGCCCTTTGAATAAGAGTTGCTTTGTGTTCCACCATCTCGGATCGTGGGCAAGCTCCCTTCACATCCGCCCATTATAGACCGTGCGGACATAGCCAACATTGTTTTCCTTGCAAAACTGAAAAGCTGAGCTATGCATGGCAGGAGTTCTTTAAAAAAGGTCAATTATGCCAAAGGAAACATAGGGAGCAGAATATTTTGCAGGCTTCTCCACTCCCACCAATTCCACTTTATTATGAGATTCCCTTAAAGTTGTTTTTCTTCTTTTGCCGCAAGTTCGTTTCAAAAATACTAAGACCATTTTAGTGCGGGAGGGGATGGCACATGCCTGTGCATTGAAATATTCTCTGTGTGTCTTGACAGTACGTGGTTATTTAGGAACGTATGCAAAAGAGAGTGCGACCTTCAGTGGAAAGGGCAGGGAGAGTTTTGGAAACGAAGGTAATTACCTGAACTGGGTTATGGTTGTGCCAGAAAATACTGGAAACCACAGATGACGAGTGCTGTGTCTTATCCTTAATGGCACTAGTGACTGATTTACCCCTTAAAGTGAAGCAGAGGAGTAACTCTTGTGATTATCTGGCACAGTAAGCCTGAGCGTTAATAAGTTACAATTTATGTTACAGTATTATTACATGGAACTTGTAGAAGGTAGACGCCTAATAGGAAATAATTTACTCTTTTATTTTCTTGTTATAGGATGGAAGAGAGGCCAGTCTGAAAAACGGTTCCATTGTGGACTTGGCTGTTGTCTGCTAGAATGTTCCTTATGAATGCTTCTCGTTTGGTAGCTCTTCAGACAAAATGGGAGTCCTTTGGAGCTGCGAGGAATTGTAGATACCCCGTTTGCTTCTCTGACGCTGAAGGGGACGTCACTAGAACCTCTGTAAGTGCGAAAGTGCAAATGATCATAAACAACCTGCAAAGTCAAGAGTCTCCCCTGGGTATGAACAATGAGTATGATTGTATTATGCAGAAGAAACAAAAGGGAGAAAAGGGCACTAGTAACAGAGTCACATCTAACACCACGTTGCTACAGAAGCATCCTCAATATACCAAGTGTGGATGCCCCGCAGATTTGGACGACACCGAAGTGGAAGAGAACGTGGGGTTTGGGACTCTCTTGCTCGATTCTGATAGCGACGATTCTGTTGACCGAGGTATCGAGGAAGCCATTCAAGAGTACTTGAAAGCAAAAAGCAAAAGTGACCAGTCCTTGCAAAGGAATGCAGAGTGTTCTGAGAATGTAAGCGGAGACAAAGGGTTTAAGAGAGAATTCTCCCAGAACAAAATGGCTGGTAACCTTCTCCCCGTGAACTTTAAAGCTGACGTGCTCTCTGAAGAGTACCTGTCTGACCACCTGGGAATTGGTAAAAGGCTGCAGCCTGCTTCCCCTCAGAGCATCAGCAGCGATGACTCTTTTGAACAGAGCATACAGGCTGAAATAGTGCAGTTCCTGAATGAGAAGAAGCAGCAAGAATCAAGTAAATGTGTAATCGGGGAGGATAAGAAAGACTCCCATGTGAGAGCTGTCTTAAAATGCAACAAAGAAACAACAAACCAACCAAACTGTGGTGCTATAAAGCAAGGCTGTAATGCGCTCCTCTTGAGACACCATCCCCAGCTACAGAAAACCAGCGCGCAGCCCAAGTGTTTGCAGTCGAAAACCCAGGAACAGCCCAGTGATTTCAGGCAAGCGAACCAAGCGTATCTAGAAATGGCCACTGCCAGCCAGCCCTGGTTAGCAGAGCGAAATGAAGAAAGTGGAGCTAATTACTGGGGGACGAGGGGAGCGCTGATCAACGAGAGCGTGCACGCGTCTGACTCGAGCAGCGATGATGGTATAGAAGAAGCCATTCAGCTTTATCAGCTGGAGAAAATCAGGAAAGAGGCAGGTCATGCAGCAGCCCCTGTGCCTTTGCAGAGGGAACAACTCGACACAAAGGGTATGGCGGACATTTCTGCGAGCCTGACGATTAGCTCAACAAAAAGTGCCTCACCAGAAATCCATAAAAGCCGTATCGGCAGCAAGAGAAAAGAAATTAATTCAAAGTCAACAGAATTAGAAAGCACCAGCAATGAATTTAACAAGCTGTTTAAACCACTGAAAAAAGCCAGGCACTTTGCACCTCCGGGAAACAAGATCGCTGCTTGCGAGCTCACGTTGCAGGCCTCTTGCAGAGCAGACACATCTGCAGAACTCATGTGTGCGGAAGCTATCCTCGATATTTCCAAAACAATCATGCCATCCCAAATGGGAAGTGACAGCAAATCACTGGCCGCAGACTCCTTCTTTTCTCCCCAGCTTCTCTCGTCCTCCCGCTGTGAAAGCGACAGCAGCCTTGTGGACAGCGATGACAGTATAGAGCAAGAAATCAGGGCTTTTTTGGCTCTGAAAGCACAGTCGGAAAGCCTCGGAACAAAGCCTCCCAGCCTGGCACACTCCATCCAGATGCCTTTGCCTTCTGAGCAAAACAGCCTTACCAGTACCCTTGAGCCTTCTCTTCCCAAAACACTGAAGCTATCACTGAGTCAGAAGAGGAGACTGAAAAGGGAAGGAAGGATAGCAAAACAAGGCGCATCAAAACCACCTGAACAGCGGGAGACGGGACTTTTCCAGCCAGGTAACCATTCCAGATTTCCTGTGCTCCAAGAGGGATGTGCCCTGAGCAGCCCTGCGGAACTCTGCGATGCTCAAAGGCTGGGCAGCAAAGAGACTCGGCAGCAGCAGCCGGCAGCTTCCGAATTATCGGGATGTGTGGCCTTGGACCCTGTAAACCCTTTCATCCAGGTTCAGAGTAGCACAGGAAAGCTTATGAAAAATACCATCCAAACGCAGGAGCGGGATGGTTCGGATGATGAGAGCAGTTCTCTCGATAGTGATGAGGACCTTGATAGCGCTATCAAGGACCTTTTACGGTCTAAAAGAAAATTAAAGAAGAAATCCAAGGACCAGAAGTCTCAGTGCAAGAAGAGAGTCAGATTTAGCGAGACCGAAACTCAGCTGCTAGATGAATTCAGTAGCCTCCAACAAAACGAGTGGAAATGTAAAAACCCCATGCTACTGAAAAGCTGCTTCTCAAAACCTAGAAAAGCTGTGAAAGAGAATGCAATCAGAAACCCTCCAGACAACACGAGTGTCAAACTTACCAATGAAAAACCAGAAACCGTGAAAAACTTAGAGTTTAACCTACAGCTTAAAAAAGGATATAAACCGAAACCAATTTCAAACCAGAATAACCTGCGGATAGCTAAAAATAGAAAATGTGCTTTCACAGCTGCATCAGACGCCGATGACAGCAGCTCAGTGGACAGCGATGACAGCATCGAGCAAGAAATTAGGAAGTTTTTGGCAGAAAAAGCTAAAGACACCGCAGGCAATTCAGAGATGCAAAAAGATGATGTCACTCTGGACCTGTTGAGCGTGACCAAACCAGCTGCTAATAAAGGAAAAGCAAAGCAACAGCTGGTTGAAAATGAGCTTGACCTCATGCTGGGCCAGGGTAAAAAGACTGAGATGTCTCAGCAAACTGATGAGTTGAAGAACTCTCAGAGAACGGAAGGGAAAAGTGCAATTTTACATGGCAGTGGGAAATCTGCTTCCTCTGCAGAGAATGTTCATACTACTGGCCGGTCGAAAGCTAAGCAAGGAGCGGTGGAGGTTAAAGGTGTTGCTGGTGGTGAGTTGGCCGGAAACGCAATGGGTAAAAACGATGTCCCTCCTACAGAGCCCGAGCAGAAAATGCTTCCACCTAAAACCAGCAAAAATGAAGGTCGTAAAGTGCAAAAAGCAATGAATGCAAAGTCTCGAGCTAAAAGAAAGAACACCTTCCATCTAAAAATTTCAAGTAAATTTATTGCAGGTCTAAAATATGCTCGGGACAGGAAAAAATCCCTGCTTTTGAACAAAAGGCAGAAAGCAGAGTGTTTGCTCGCCCAGAGCAGTGCGTTAGGAGCAGAGGTGGCTTCCCAGGACACTGACAGACTTAACCAGGGAAGAGGAGCCCCCTTGCCGAAAGGTGAATTTAGTGGGGAGAGCACGACAGCGACAAAAGAATCCAGTTCTGCTCAGAAGCTCCCTGTGGAAGTGTTGAGTCCCCATGTAGCAGAAACCTGTGAAAGTCTGGAAGCTGCTCCTTTGTATATCAAAGAGGGAGCAGGGGGTTGCAGAAGGGCTGGTGCTTCGGGAGATCAGTCACATTCACACGTGAGTCTCCCCTCACAGGAACGGAGTGTAGCAGCAGTAAAAGCAGATAAGGTTTGGGGAGGAACATCCGAAGCTGAGAGCATACAGATGTGGATCGAGGAAGGAGATAGCCACAAAGGCAGCTGGGCCAATTCAAATTTAGATCCCCCACGCCCTGAGCACGGTATGGCGGTGGTAAAAGCAGATAAAATGAGCAGAGACACATCTCAGCAGAGCGTACGTGTGTGCAGCAAGGGAGAGGATACCCAGCAGGACAGGAGGCCAGATCCAAGTTTAGGTTGCCCACTGCAAACACTCAATGTGACAGCAGTAGCCATGGATAGAACTAGTGGAGGAACATGTACAAATACCAGTATGCAGATGTGCATTAAGAAGGAAAAAGTTATCTGCCAGGACAGTGAGAGGCAGGAGGAAATTCAGGTATCCAGCACCAGTTTGGAAGGAAAAATCCCTGTCCTGCAGGATAGGGAAACTGCTGGTGAAGTGGACCAAGGGCAGGAAGTTTTAGACAAAACCTTTGCAAAATGCTCTGCCGTACCTGCAGGGCACTGCCCAGATTCCCTCTTGAAAGGAAAGCTTTCAAATATGTAAGTACACTTCTTTTTTTCTACAGTATCAGTCTTTTTAGAAAAATAGCTATCGTTGTAATTACCTTGATAAAACTTGAGCTATGAAAGGAGAGACAGTGGGAGATGCTGATATCTGTATATCATAAACACGCTAATGTGAAAAATGCTTCTATTTAACAGGGATATCATGGATAAACATACCTAGTTTTTGTAGAATTTTGTAAATTATTTAAAGCGCTCTAAGGAAATATTTTTTTATAATGATTTTTAGGGCTTGCATTACTACAGGATGCTGTAGTTACTGTAGATAAGATACTGGCTAATCACACTTTAAATTATAAGGCCTCTAATCGTACATCAAAAGGAAACCTGTTTGCGCACAGAATGTATTTGGCAATCTGTGAAGAGATCCGAGGAAAACACAGCATTTGGTAGCAATACCGTGGTTTCGAAGCGGATTATCTGACACCTGTTCACATTCGAGCTGCCTTAGGACAATCCTATATAGTGATTTCATGCTGGGGCCTCAGTTCTCCCACCTCGGGGACGTTGGGTGAGTTCCGTTGAGCAGAACTCGGCGCAGTTGGAGGTGCAGAGATCCCTCCTCGAAGATACAAATGCACATTCAGGTGCGCAGATCCCTCCTCGAAGATACAAATGCACATTCAGGTAAATGAAGTCGGATCAGTCTGTCAGCACGTCCCATGTAAAGCGATCTTGGCAGCTGCTGAAAGGACCTTTTAATACTGGAAACCTCCCACTAGCAGATGATTCCAAGCACATTTGCAGTTCAAGAAAAGTGAAGGAGCGTGTGTGTGTGTGTGTGTGTGTGTGTGTGTGTGTGTGTTCAGACAACACAATTTCTGTGGATATCTCTAGTTTGATGAACTCTTGGGCCTGCAAGGCTGAAAAAGATTCCTCATTATCCTCAAGTCTGATTTTGATGCCCTGCAGCTCCCCAGAGATGGCTTTTGGTTTCCTGAACGAACTTTCTTGAATCGAGTGCCCTTACTTTCCTTTTTCAAAAGTGGTTTCTAAAATGTTACATTTCTGTGAACTTTTCTTCTCATTTACAGGTTTTGTGCAATAGAACAAAGCTAGATTTGCTGTAGGAAGTCCCTCCTGTAAACGCCAAGGATCTTTTCAGCACTGTTCTTTCATACTGGTGGTTCTTCCTCTGCCTCCGTTTCCAGCAGCCAGAATAAAGCAATTTTTCACTACTATATTTTTATTTGTACTAACTTTAAATGGGATTGAAGTAGCGTGTTTAAATCACCAAAAAAGTGCCCTGCTGCTGGTTTCACTGAAAAATCCACAAAGTGTGAATTTAAGCAGGTTGGGTAGTTCTTTCCTTTTCATTTGTGTGTAGCAAAGTCCTTGAGTAGTTTGTCCTTACATCTTGTCCCTGTGAATTGATCCAATATTCCCTTTATCTGGTCTTCTCCAGAACTTCTCTCAGCCAAACTCCCCCTCAGTCTCACTTTTTGTCGTCGCTCAGCAGTCTGCCCGCAGCCTTAATGCTGCAAAACGCAGCAAAACCAGCCAAGAACGGATCCACTGTCGCATGAGAGATCCCCGGTGTGATGGCGTTCGCCGAATATTGGCAAACTAGGGCATAGCGTAGAGTAGAACAAGTAACTGTGGCATGTAGAGAAAAAAGACAAACCAACATCCTCTGTGTGTTTATACTGTTGTGCAGTTACATTTAAACATGTTTATAGTGGTCACTTGACATTTCTCGCTGTCCGGCCAACTCTTTATAGCCCTTGGGTGGGTTGGTTGGTTTGTTGAAGAGATCAGTGTGCTAGATCATCTCATTTTTGTGGTAGGATACCTTGGGAAAGTGGTTTTTACTTAGCTCGTGTGCCTGCACTCGGTCTGCACAGGCGTTTGTTTTTGTCTGCCTTGATTCAGTTGCAGGATTTGGGCCTTTTGTTTGGAATAGGTGAATAGGCTGGTATTTTAAAATAGAAGTTTTCGGAGTACCTTGCTTTAAAAGGATTAAACTGTATACTTAATTTGAATAGAGATGATGGAAGCACTGTACTGTTTGTATAAAATAAGCTGAATGTTTCTCCTCAAAGTTTTCAGTAAATCAGCATTAAGACTTAAAATGTGTCTCGTGCCCCTGTCGATGTGTCTGTGTTCTCAGTGCTACTCGTGAGCTGATTCACTTTCAGTTGAGATGCAACTCCCATTACCTTGTGCTTTAAATAAAACCTACTTTCGAATGGCACTTTTTAAAATTGATAAACTTGATTTGTATATAGGAAACCGTGTACATTGGTAAGTTTATAATGTTTAATAAATGGGATTCTGACCATGGACCGTGAAACCAGAGTCCTTCTATGGTTTGTGTCATCGTCTGTAGTATTTCTGTGTTACCTATTTTTCACTGTAGCTGGAAGATGTAAGTAGCTTGTGCCAGGAACATTGTGAGCGAAGGATGTTGCCCTTGAAGGCGATCACAGCGTCTGCGTTACCCGAACCTGGGGACGGGATCTGGGGTCACCTACTGCTCTTGTCTCCTGTTGTCTCCGGCCACCCAGTCTGAGCCTGTCTTCAGACTTCCTTGTGACCATGCAACAGGATCCAGATCATAATTAAAGACGTGGCTGTTTAAGGGGATGTTGTTCTTCATAATAAAAAAATGAAGAAGCAGAATCTACAAAGTACGTAGGCAAAAAAGAGTTGTGTGTATTCTGGGGGGTGGGAACGCTGCTTGTTGTTTTAGCAAAACCTTAACAGCAGTTTTCTTTCCTGGTGTTTGTCATCAAGAGGCGCAGTCTCTCCTTGCCTTGTCCCTTTCTGTTAGCAGCAAAAGGGGTTCCTTGTTTTTGAGGCAGAGCTGTGATCCATGTGGAAACAACTCCGTGTATCTCTAAACGGCGTCCGCTGTAGCGTGGGATCATCCAGGACGAGCTCACAATCCTTCCTGCCCCACCGTCCAAGGGGGTGGTGCTGGGTCTGGGGGCCCTCGATGGTGCAGGGGCAGGATGAACGTGCTTTCTTGCTCACAGGGGACGTTGTGACACCGAGCATGAGGTTCTAGAAGACCAGGAGGTTGGGAGGGAAGGGAGACAGCTCTTCCCATACACAAACCATCCTACCACCCTTGGTGTTCCTCTGGCAATATACTACAGGTATTTCTTTCTACCTCTCAGTCTTCCCGGTCACCTGTGGTCTCAACAAATGAGTTTTCAAGACTTGGCAATGGAAGAGAATAAATGAATGAGTGAGAGTCTCACGTGTGCGGTACAAGGCTGGGGACTGGAGTGCGGATCTCAGAAGGCTGAGTCTTGATGGACATGGTACCAAAATGGAAAAGCTTTTGTTTTCTGACTGTTGATCCATCCAGCCCTCCTGGCCCTTTGCAGCACTCCAGTGATAGTTTTTCTGGACCCAGAACAAGTTATTTTTTCCATAAATTCAGCCTTCCTGAGTGATGAATTTGATCCTTTATGTATTGCAGTAGATGCATGCATGGAGCCATGACCTCAGGTCTGCTCAAGCATCTAAATAAGTTACCCCTTTTAAAAAATGAGTGCTGGTTTATATTTTTTTAAATGCACAATGATTTGTTTTTTTCAATCAGAAATCTTGAGCCAAAACCAAGACGCCTGCTCATTTGGATGTTAAGTTATTAAACTCCTTGGTATATTTTCTAATGGCTGTTGGTAACTTAGAGCATCCTGACTGCAATACCATGCTCAGGTAAGTCTGGGCTCACTGGGGACTTTGAAAATAGGTACAGTGTTTTAGGTTTGATTTTATTCCTGTGCTCAGGAAGGACAATCTCCAAGGATCCTCAGGGTACCACAAGAACTACCTTTATTTTTTATAAGCATTTCTTTGCTGCTATTTTAGGAACATGTGTTTTGACATGTTTCATGCAAGGAAGGAACACACCATCGCCATTGCCATTCCTTTTATTAATGTGTATTTTTCAAACCTTTAAGAGCTGCAGCTTGCCTTGGTTTGATAGTGCAGCCTCACGGAATGTTATCTGCAAGTGTGAAAATACCTTCAAAATACAGAGTAGAAAGACTTTGGGGTAGATTCTCTGTGGTAAATGTGACATCTTTAGGGCGATGTTTTGAATTTGTCCATCATCTCAGGATCCAGGCTGTATGAGGGTGATGTACATGGTGTGCGAAGCTGTTCAAAAGAGCTGGTTTCAGTTCAAAAGTAAAACAAAAAGGAAAGGAATTAGTGAAAGGAAGAAAAGAAGTGGGTGTTTTTAGATGGTAGCATGAAAACAGGTGGAAAACGTGACAAAAGCCACTAAACGTATATTTTTAGGAGATAGTCTTACCCCTAAATTATTCCACCTACAGAAAAATCTGTGGATAAAAGAATATACATTAAATTGTCACAACTGTTTGTATTAATTCTGCGCTTTGTTATTTTTCATTTCAGGAGCAGAAAGGGAAGTTATGAGAAGCTCGAGGTATTGCCTAGAGCCTAATAGAAGAATAGCAGTGAATGATAGCAAGTTGCTTGTTTCTTTTCATGTGTTAAATATTTTAAAAGTTAACTTTTCAGGCCCATTTCTGCTTAGCAAACATAGTAGTACACTCATTTTTAATATCTATTATCGGTATGTTTTACATGTAAGGCAGGACCATTCCTCATCCATAAACAGGCTGACCAGTTTTTAAGCAAAACGTGCTGAGGTTTTCCCTTTAGCACAGATACCAAGTGATGCAGATTCACTGCCTGTGTAACTACACTTGTTACAATAAAACTTAAGAAAACGTTCTTATCAGTTGTCTTTATTTGAGTAATTTCTTAAAACATTGTAGTTTTGAGAGATAAGAAAGACAAACGTTTTCTGTAAGAAATCCAAAGGCTTGATGAACACCTCTGGAAAACACGCAGCTTGGTTATTCATTTAATAGTACAAAAACCATTTAAAATCTTAACTTGTAATGATACATCCTGCTTTTAGATGAGGCTCAGCACCAGATTTAGGGTAAGGTCACTGATACTGTTTGCTTGGTGGTGGGTTTTTTTCGTGTTTTGTTATATTTTTAACCCAGGCGGCCAGCGGTAAACCGAAGCGGCTCCGCGTGGTGCGGATCTAACAGTGCGACGGGCCGCTGGGGTTGTAGCTGGGGTGGAAGTCGCAGGCGTGGGCGGTGATGAAGTTGTCCGGGCCGGTGACGTGGCTCTTCTCCAGGGCGGTGTTGAGCCCGTTATCCTTGTACATGCCAAACTGGGACAGAGACTTGGAAAACACGTGCGAGGTGCCATGGAAGGAGGTCTGCGAGAGCGAGAAAAGGGGAGGAAGGTGGTTTAAATGCCAGCACCAGTAGCAGAAGTTTGGATGCAATGATGGGGGCACTTCATCTGCTTTGGGGAGCTCATCGCCTGGGGATGGGGTTGGACTAAATGATCTCCAGGAGTCCCTTCCAACCCCAACCATTGCGCGATTCTGTGGATGTTGCAGAAGCCCCCGGGGGCGCCTCCATCACCCTGCACCCCACAACCTACCGGCACCTCGTGCACCGTGGGGGCTTTGCTGCCGTAGGCCTGGCTGGTGGTCCGGTACCGGGGGTGCGGCTCCGGCTGCCTGCGGGGAGAGAGCATCGGAGGGAGCGGGACTGCCGGGGGCGCTCGGCGGGGCCGCGCTCGGCCGGGACCGGGAGCCGCGCTCACCCGTAGCCGCGGAAGCAGCTGGGCTGCTGGAAGCGGCCGGGTAGGCCGGGGCTGGTGCGGTACCAGTCGCTGGTGCGGGGGCCGGGGCCTCCCGCGGCCGCCGGGCCCGACATGGGGACGGGAACGGGCCAAGCGCCGCGCGTTGCCCCGGTGACGGGACGCGGAGGGCGGGCGGCGACCGCTCCGCGCAGCGGCACCGCCCCGGGGGCGGGCGGAGGGGCCGGACCCGGACCCGCAGGAAGCGGAAAGTGCCGCCTTGACCTTCCTCCTCCTCCTTCTGTCTCTCCTCCACCTCCTTCTGTTCCTCCAGCCCTGCGGCTGGTGGGCACGGAGCATGGCGGTGCGGCGGCTCCTGCGGGCAGGTGAGCGGGTCGTGTCCCGCACAGCCCAGCCCTCCCGGCCCGGTCCGTGTGACCCTCGTGTTTCTCTCCCCGCAGCAGCCCCGCGGCTCTACAGCACCGTCCCGGCCCCGGCGGCAGCGGCAGCGGCCCGGCCCCGCGGTGAGTGCTCCTGCCCCGGGGAACGGGGGGACCCCCGAACCAGGGTCCTGCACCCGGGGCCAGGCGCTGAGCAGTGTCCTTGCTGCTGTCACCATACCCTTGCACTCAAGTGACCCTTTCTCTACTGCCAGCCCATCCCCTGCAGACACAACAAGGGGGAGCAGCGATTTATGGATTGGTGTGTTTTTTGCCCTCCTCTCAGCTGTGGATGACAAGCTGCTGACCGGGCCTCTCAGCCACCCCGACTTCTTCAACGTGAAGGAGCTCTTCTCCCTGAAAGATCTCTTCGATGCTCGCGTGCACCTGGGGCACAAAAGGGGATGTCGGCATAGGTGAGTGATGCCATTTCATGACCCAGTGCTTGTTGACATCAGGAGTGTTTCCCCAGTCCGTGTAAGCTCTTGGGGGCTGCGCTAAATTGGTCTGGGGCTGGAGTTGCCCACACAGACCCACATTTCCCCTGGGGGCAGTTATTACCCTGCACAAGTGCCTTTAGCACCATCTCCCTGCGTCCCCTTGTGTCGCCCTCCCGCTGTCCCTGCAGGTTCATGGAGCCCTACATCTTTGGCTGCCGCCTGGATCAGGACATCATCGACCTGGATCAGACGATGCAGCACCTCCAGCTGGCCCTCAACTTCACCGCCCACATCGCCTACCGCAAGGGCATCATCCTCTTCATCAGCCGCAAGCGCCAGTTCTGCCACCTGGTCGAGACCATGGCGCGGGACTGCGGGGAGTACGCCCACACTCGCTACTGGCAGGGCGGCCTGCTCACCAATGCACACATCCAGTTTGGCTCCGGCGTCCGCCTGCCCGACCTCATCGTCTTCCTCAGCAGCCTCAACAATGTCTTCGAGCCCCATGTGGCCATCCGGGATGCTGCCAAGATGAACATCCCCACGGTGGGGGTGGTGGACACGAACTGCAACCCCTGCTTGATCACCTACCCCATCCCCGGGAACGACGACAGCCCCAGCGCCATGGAGCTCTACTGCAAGCTCTTCAGGATGACTATCATCCGCGCCAAGGACCAGAGGAAGCAGAGCGAGGTCTTTGACGAGCTGCGGAGCAAAGCGGAGGGCAGTTAGGGCCCTGGGGACAGGCTGTGTTGCAGGACTGGCCCAGCACCTGCTTTGGGCAGAGCTGGGCTGGTTGTGGAAGGGACCCCCCAACTCTGCTGTTCTGCCGAGATCCCGTAATGGTCACAGCTGCTCTGGGTCTCTGACTCAAATAAAATTGTCTGGAGCAATGCAAAGGGAAATGGAACCAGGGCAGACCCGGCTCCTGTCCTTGTGTTTGTCCCTGTTGCAAGGAGGAGCCTCTGTCCTGTGGCCTTCCTGTTGCTGAGCTTGTGATCTCGCTTGAAAGCGCTTGTATCTCGTGCCTTTTCCTGACACGACAAATAAAGAGCCCTGTGATCATTTTTCTTGCTTTGCTTGCAAAAGGGGAAGGTACGGGGGTGTCTGGTGAACGTTTATGGTCACAGGATGGGGGAGTGAAGGGTGTTCTCAGCCTGGGGACCTGCGGGCCATCGCAGTCCAGGGCAGGGGGTGAGTCTGGCCAACGGGCTGGGTGGTCCCTGCTTCGTCCCAGGGTCCAACTTCTACCACCACCACAGGGAGTGGGTGATTGCGGGGTGCAGCTGTGAAAGGGGAAACTCAGCTCCTAATGCGCTTTGTGGCTCTGTGGGAAGGCTTTGGGCAATCACTCAGTGCTGGGTGTCCAGCGCAGGGAAGAGGTTTGGGCGGAAGGTCCCTGGCCCCTGCCCTGGCCCCGCCCGCTCCGTGCTCGGCGTCCTCCCGTCCAATAGGGGGAGCCCGCGGGCAGGAACGCGCTGCGCGGGTTGTCCCCACGGCGCTTCCGTCCGCCCGCCCTATATAAGCAGAAGGCGGGAGCACGCTCGTCCTTTCTGCGGGGTGATCGGCGCGGGGGGGTGCGGCCTCCCGTGTCCGGCCTTGGGGTGCTGGTCTCCTGCTCTTGCTGGTCTGGGTGAGCCCCAGGAAAACCAGGCTCAATCCCCAGCCTTGCGTGCTCACCCTCCCCAGGTTTCTGGGGCTCAGAGGGGACAAAATGTGCCCAGCTCTGGCCGCATGGCCGGATACAGCCCGGGGGAGGCCCTCGAGTCCTGTCCTGTGCTCTACGTTCAGCGTACGTCTGGTATATTGTGAACTGATGTATAAGGAGGTACTAGGATTAAGGTAAATAAGGCAAAAAGGTGTGGTTGTGGTGAAGGAGGGGAGAAAATTGAGAGCTGTCACCTTCTCAGATTTTAAAAAAAAAGGTTTTAAAGATTGGTGTAACGAAACTAAATCTATTAAGCAAATTTTAATTTATTGTTATTTCTATTTATGGTATTATATATTTTATATATTTATTTTAATCTGGTTTTCTGTGGAGCGGTGCAGTTCACAAGGAAGGTTGCTGTGCTCTCAGCTAAACGCTTGTTTGTTATTAACTGCCTTTTTCCTCTCTTTATTCAGCCTGGCAGAAGACAAAAGGTGATGTGAGGAAGATTGTGTGCCTTGAAAAATCAAGGGTAAGTGGTGATTAACACAAAGGCTGCCCAAGTGAGTTTCTGGTGTCTCATTAACTAAGTGTAGTGTCTACACATGCACCCAGTACCTTTGTAATACTACTTTCTGAGTAGGTGATGTGATCTTGTTTGCATAAATACCTGTAAATATCACCTTTTTGGGTCTTCGTGGGCTTTTTCAGCCTGCCACAGGCGTTGCAAAGGTGGCTGCTGTGGCATCTTTGTGTCATTAGGTGGCAGAGAGAGACAGGCTATGTTCTACGCTCGTTTGTTCTGACACCCGTGAGCATTCAGAGTGATTGATAGCCTGACATCTATAAATAGGAGACTCTTCATAAACTAAGCCTTTCCAGTTCTTTTTAATTGCCCTAAATGTGAGATTTCTATGTAGTAGGATATATATATATATGCTACCAACCAGGATTTGAAGCGTGTCTATGTAAAACAAATGCTCTCTATTTTTCCAGAAAGCCGTGTGATGCAGCGGAGCCAGGAGTTCTTCAGGCCCTGAGGTGAGCAGCACTGACGCCGCTTCCCTGCGGAGCAGCTCATGCCCCAGCTCGTGTTGCAGATTTGGCTTCGGTGCCATGTCTGTGTCATTGGGTGGCAGAGAGGAAGAGGTTTTGTCTTTCCTAGCGCTCCAAAACCTGTGAGCACTCAGGAATGATGAGCAACCTGACAATTATTTCTTGCTTTTCCTGTTTCTTTCCTTCAATGTTAATCTTTAATCATAAAGGATGGATAGAATTGCGTTAAAAGCTAATTTGGGTTTCTTGTTTATCACAGTTTTTGTCGTTATGGAGGAACAGCAAACCTCCAGTATTCTTTATTCTAATAGTCCTTGGAGATTCACTCTCCTGACATGTTAATATCGTTAGGGGTCAGAGATTAAGGGGCTTCCTGTGCCTGAAACAAAGAATCGTGTCTGGGAGTGGATTAGATGGGGGAAACAGGCGCTTAAGTTTGTTGTTTCTAAAGTATTGGCATGATCTAGAAACAGTTGGGTGGGGATTTCACGAATGGAGAAAATTGAACCCTGTTCTTAACATGAATAAAACACTCAGCCAACAACTTCTTGACTTCAAGGGTGCTGAGTAAGTTTGACCAGAAGGTGCAATCGGAAACCTTTGAAATGCAGCTTTATAACCACGTGTGCTTCTGGGAGGGGGGAACAAAACAAAACCCCAGCCCTCCTTCCCCAGAAAATGCCAAACTGAAGTTCTTTCTCCTTCTCACAGTTACTTCTGAGAACAGGACTGAGTTCTGGAACCCGCTTCAAATGTTGAAGGTGGGTGTTATTTATGTCATTTCGTGGAAAAATACTAAACCTCAGTGTTACCAAAACAGTGTCGGGGCAGAAGTCCTTGGGCTGGTACATCTTGTCCTGGTTTCTTGTGGGAGATGGACAAACAAAGTAGTTTTTAAAAGAAGCTACTAGTGCATACTTGCAGAAATAACCTCAAATTCAGTGTTTTTTCATCTTTGACAAAGCTGTACCTTAGGTGGAGCACTTTCAGGTTTGTCTGTTTTGCTAATGCAGTAATTTTGTAAGGAACCATAAAAAAAACCTGATTAACTTCATTTCACTCAAACCGCTCTTCTCCGCTCCTCAAGTGCATCCTTGGGGAGCTGACAGAACAAGACACTTTTATTGAGAGTTTACACTCTGATGTGCCTGAGGTTACCAAAGCAGACTCTTGTAGTGCTGCAGCCTGACACAAAACACTGCTGAAAAAAGGATGTTTGTGTCACAGATGTGCAAGGTGACGCAATTGTGGCTTACGCATAACGAACGAAGAAATAAAAAGATTGATTTTTGGTAATACAACCAAAAAATTAGTGAGAGCAGCTCTGGCTACACATGGGCAGTGGGTGAGACTCTGAGGCTTTGCAGGGGCTAATAGCCTGACAAAATCTGGCAGTGCTAAATGGGGGAAAATGCCCTCATTAAATGGGCATTATGAGGGCCAGAGGTGCCACTAACCACGCCAGGAGCTGCTGGCTGCAAAATGAGCCATTTAATTGGGAAAAGTCACTGCCCAGCAGCGGTGGCTTTGGAAAGGAATGCTAATGAGGTGGTTGGGGACGTGGTTGTGCAAAGAAGACGGTCTTAAGATGTGACTCTTCTGTTTAAATTTCCTGACTTCTTTTAACCCTGCAATACATATTTGAGTTATTTTGTCAGACTTGACTCACATCAAGGGTCCTGTGGAGGTGGTGAGTGTCTAATGAGTGTCTCTTCAGAACTTTACTGCATGAGGCACAGGATAGCTATTAAAATTTTCCTAATAGCATTTGCTGTTAGCCATCTACCCGAGGCTGAGCAGCAATCCCAGGCTGTGAATACTGCTGTACTGAATAAATTATCTGGCTTTCGGTTGTGGAAAATATGAATATTTTGTATTAAAGTGACTTGGAGATACATTAAAAGTCAACTTAGCCCATCACCGTTTAGAACTGGTTTATGTCATGGCTGGGAACACTGGAATAAGCTCAGCTTTTCTCTACTCGCACTATTAATAGTTTGTCTCTGCACTGGGGTTGGCAAACTCGCCTTTGCTATTTAGGGAGCCTGAGAGTGAAAGAGAAACCAAGAGCGGGCTCCAGCTATTGTGCTCTTTAATTACCCCCTTACTTCCGAAGATTCCCTGTGAGTCGTGATCACCGAGCCCAGCTGATGACTCCCTTAAAATTTGGTTTCATTTTATGAAGCTTTTTTACTCTACTCTGGGATGTGAAAAATCTGTGGACGGTCCCCAGACAAACCTGATGTGATTCTTCAATTAGCTGGAAATGTTGCCTCTGAAAATAAAAGCAATTCCCTGTCCCGACACGCTGCGGTGCCTCAGCTCAGATCAGCCTCAGCGTGGTGAACAGTGGGAGGCTGGGTGGTACGGGTTAATTAGCTGCTTAGTATGACATTTATTACTAGCTGTAATTTGACATTGTCTAACATCCTGGGCCATTTTGTATTTGTAGATTGTGCCTGGAGTTACGGAATTCCTAGCAAACCTGGCTGTGGCAAAAGAAATGGCAGCGTCTGCATTTGAAGATCTGCAGATTGCTAAAACTTCACCTTTTCCCATCCGTGGGTCCAGAGCGCTGCTGGAAGTTCTGTCTGCTGCAACCTGCGGACTCAAATGTCCGTTCAAAACAAATTACAGCTGTTCTGCTCCCAGCGTCCTCTCTGCTTTTGTTGTGCTCCTGTGGAGCAACCGTACAAGTTGTCAGCTCATATGCTGGTTTCCCAGCCGTTTTTTAAAGCACTGCTGTTTCAGTCTCTGTTTTCTCTACATCGTTAAGAAGGGTATCTTAAAAAGAAAACTGAATAAAGATGCCACCTATAATAAGTCTGAAATGATTATGCTTGTGTATTTGTAGCACCCCAAGTAATACTGATTTTTAACCAGGTGGGGACTTAACACTTTTTATTTGTGGACATGAGAACTGGGCTGTGCTTTTACTTTAAACAGCTGAAGGTAGAAGTCTCGATGCTCACCTCTGTCCCCAACTGGCACTTTCTGGACAAAATTTCCTAAGAAATTTCAAACAGCAGGGAGGGTGAAAAATGGCTCTTTCCTGAAAATCTGAGGAGAGGATTTGGTGTGGTTGTTGGGTTCCTTTTTTCTAATAGCAGGAGAAGATTAATCAGTGGAGCTGGTTGCCATGGGAATGCAGGACAATAGATGAGCTGGGGTGGCTGCATGGAGCCTGGTTACCAAATTTCACTAAATCCAGCTCCTCAGTACAGGTGAAGCTGCACCCACCAGTGCAGTGCCCACAGGTGGGACCTTGGCC
This sequence comes from Patagioenas fasciata, assembly GCF_037038585.1. Taxonomy (NCBI): domain Eukaryota; kingdom Metazoa; phylum Chordata; class Aves; order Columbiformes; family Columbidae; genus Patagioenas; species Patagioenas fasciata. The sequence goes on from NC_092539.1 coordinate 9,337,670, forward strand.
ACCTTTGCAGTGTTTTTACTAAATTCAGAGTGACTCTGAGGGGCGGAGAACTCGCCAAACAACAAACCTGACAAATGCTCAACCTTCCCGCAGATGAATTACACTGGGAAGGCAACTCCTCTGTGAGAAGCGAGCAACAGCAGCTCCCCGTTGATTTAGAGCTCTGTTGACACCAAAATATTTCCTCCATAAATAAGACCAAGAGGTAATGATGATCCTATAGAACTAACAGAGGGAAAGACCGATATCTCTCCTCCCAAGGGCTCATAAACTTGCAGCCAGGACACCGCTGATTGCCTTCCCAGGTTATATATACTGTCAGATGTGGTTTTTTCCTCAGTGATTGTACTTCAGATATACGCTCCACTTCACTAAGCAACTGTTGGCAGGAGCGTCAACATATGGTCCAGCAGCAGGAGTACGATTGTGCTGGGAACAGAGCGAGCATGGGGTAGTTTACATAAACTCGACCTCTCTACCCCGGTTTTAAAAGGTTGCTATAATTGAGCTTTTAAAGGAAACAGACTGTAGTTAGAGACCTTGGTAGTGTGTACACAGCCAAGCAAATGACTTGAAACCTGCTGAAAGCTTGCCTGGAAATTCGATTTTAATAAAGGGAGAAGCAGTGGATTATTCTCGTACTAATCTCTTAACCTCTGCAGTGCAAGCCCAGCTTAGTTTTAGGAGAATTAAACCAAGAGGTTGGCTTATCCCTGCACTGAGTATTGTGGGAAGTAACACACGGAGCACCTACGTTAACTGGTCAGAATTGTTTGTATTTAGCCCTTTTCCTTTAAGCTGTTCTTGGCCTCAGATGCCACCAAAGCCAACACGTGCGAGGGAACGGCCTGAGCTGCCGATTTGAGCCCGTGGGCAGGAGCAGCCGGGTGGGAACCTCACACCAGCCATCGCATCACATCCCATCACTGCCTGGGGTCAGGCACTTGGAAAAGGAATCAAAGATCTGCCAGGATGCTCCGCTGTGGAAAAGACAGCTTATCCACTTCCTAAGCTACAGCTGGATCTGATGGCGGGATGACTCAGACACTTAAGGAGAGACATTTCAATAGGGAAATCTACCTTTTCTCCTCCTTTTTAGATCACAAACAAGCTGGTACTTAAAAGGCTGCTGTTGCGCTATTGATGTACTGGTGTGATTCACGTAAAAGCGATTTATTTACATCAGAGACGTTCATCAAAAGAAGATGTGACAAGTACAGCATGAATGTTTCATTCTCGTTGCTCTGCGCTGCTCCCCTGTTCACCCAGGACCAGTCAGACGTGTCCAGCTGGGCTCCGCTTCCTTATCGCTCCCCGCGGCATCTTCTCCCCCAGCCCGTCCGGCCCGGCTCCTGGTGCCCCAGCTCCGCAGCCGCTCCTGCCAACCGTACCGATGATTCTGCTGGGCGGTGGAAGTCATGACGCTTGGTTTTCCATGAAGGAGAAGCTGAACTCCCTGTGTAAGGTGTATTTTTTCCCATGGGGGAGATGATGGAGAAACAGACCTTCAACCCTTGGACTTCACTCCAAGACTGCGGGTTCTAAACTCCAGGGCCGTGCTTCCCACCATTAGGAATATTTGGTGTTTGAGATCTTCTTCCAGAGCAAGGTCTTGAGGTTGTTCAGCACCAGGGAGTGGTGCACTTCCATCTGGCTGGCCAGCCCGCTGAGGGTCATGCAAGTTCGGAGCTGCTTCTGCAGCTCGTCCTTCAGCTCCAGCGGCGCCCCGTACAGCAGGTAGTCCTGCAGCAGCCCGCAGACCTTGGCCAGGTTAGGCTGCACCATCTCGCTCTTGCACTGCTTCAGGAGTTTGTCGCACGTGGCCATGCAGTCCTTCCCGTAGGTGCAGTCCACGTTCTGCTCACAGTGACGGCCCTTGAGGAAACCTCGGATTGTCATCTCCGTCGCCACCTTCCTCAGGTTGACCATTTTGAAGTCGTATTTGTCGTTGTAGCCCACGTTCTTCAAGCTGGTCTCGCAGATGTAGAAGTTCCCGTAGGTCCCGTGGAATATCTCCTCCACAAACTCCAGAAGGCCGATGGAGATCTTGGCCCGCCGGGGCCAGGCTGGTGCAGACCACTGGTGGATGAGTTGGTGGACGACTGAAGGCAGCAGCGACTGGAGGAAATCTGGGACATCCACTCCATAGAGCGAGGTGTGGGGGATCTTCTCAGTGACGTAGAGGTCCCCGCAGTGCCCCAGCAGCTTGGACGTGTGCTCTTTCTCGTGCAAGGAGAGCATGAGAAGAAACTCGTTGAGCTGAAGTAGCGCCCAGATGGATTTGGCCTCTGCTAAAGACACTTTGCCATCCCGGTTCACATCTGCCATGGCGATGATCCGGCTCACCAAGGCTGCCAGAGAAGGCTGATCTCCCAGGTTGGACTGTGAACGGAACAAGAAGTGGCATCAGACCCTTGCGGCTCCCTGTGCTCGGGCTCAGGATCATGAAACCAAACTGGAGAATCAAAACCTGAGCTCAGGATCATGAAACGAAACTGAAGAATCAAAACCTGAGCTCAGGATCGTGAAACCAAACTGAACAATCAAACCCTGAGCTTGGGAGAGGAGGAAACAGCCACCGTGTTCGAGCAAATTTGGTGCTGTCCCATAGCGTATGGCTCTTAATTCAGCTCCAGCAGAATTTTACCAGCCTTGGAGCAGCTCTAGAACCAGGTCTTGCAAATAAGAACTCCTGGGTGAGAATGGAAGGGGTTTTTTCTTGGCTAATTCAGCACCTGCTGTGTGTTAAGGGTAAGGAGCCCTCCCCAGGGCCCAGCTGGTGGACTGTGAGCCGGAGGAGCTCTTGTTTAAGGGGAAGGAAAGACACAAGTGGCATCCCAGGCCCATGAGATCCCAGAAGGACCCTCCGCACCGACCTTGAGGAAGTTCAGGAGCATTTCTTTGAACTCGTCCATCGACGTCCCCCGTGTGGGTTTGTCAAAGAGGACCACGTCCCTCCTGGGCACCGAGGCTGGGTGGCTGTCTGCCTTGAAAGCTTCTTCGATGCCGCATTTGATGATCACCTCTGTCTCCCTCCAGAGCCCGCTGTAAACCTACAGCCAGGGAGAGAGGACATGGTGGGAAACAACAGCAAGTGCTGTTGGGTTTGGGATGGGGATGGGGGATGGGGTGAGGAACAGATGTGCCAGCAGGTGGGGGAGGACATTTCCCATCTTTGATGCTCTCGCCCGTCCCCAGCAATGCGGGGAGACCTACCTGCTGGGTGGGAGAGGAGGAGAGGCAGTGCTGGAAGTGGAGGCTGCGTTCCTCACACAGGTCTTTGCACGTGGAGCCAGAAATGATTCCTTTCTTGTACTGGTCGCACTGGGGAGGCAGAGAGAGGAGCTCAGTGGGGGCAGCTCCCTGTTTTCCTAAGTGCTTTACGCAAGGTGGGATGGGGATGGCAGGGACCCCCATGCTGCTGGAGGGACCGCAGGGGATTTGCTCCCGGGTGCTCCTGCTGCAAGCCCAGGGGCTGGGGAGCTGCTGGGATGGAGGAGAGGCCAGTGTGGGGATGAGTGAGGATGAGGATGCTCAGGCTGTTCAGCAGAACAGCAGCCCCTGATGTGAACCGGGCTGGCCCCGGTCCAGGGGATGGAGGGAACACGGACAGAACGTGGCTCCGAGTGCAATCGGGGTGGCTGGATGAGCTGGAGACGTCCCTGGGCAGGAGAGGCGGCAGCTCCGCCAGGCACAACAGCCGCAGGGCTGGAAACAGGAGCTGCGGGAATTCACTGCATCTTCCCCTCTTTTTGTTTGTTTTCCTCCCGACATGGATGGGAATTAACCCCTAGACCTGTTCGCAGGGGACACAGCCAGACACGGCATCTTAAACCCCGAGCTCAGCGCAGGAATTAGCGCCCGAGACCCCGTGGTCAGAGTCATGCAGAAAATCAAATTAAACGATCGTCGCTGTTGTTATGGCAATTCCTGCCTCCCTTCTCTGCTGAAGAATTGATGAACGAGGCGTTCTCAACCAGAGCCTGGCGTCCCCCTCCTCGCCTGGGAGGGTGCCCTGTACCCCCGCCATGGGGCACACACAGCAGTCCTGGGGTCCCATGGATGCTGTGGGGTGCAAGCTGCACCCTCCTGCAAACCCCAGATGTGGCAAAACACACCGAGCCAAGCTCCCATGAGGGCTCAGCTCTTGGTGCAGGCTGGTGCTCTTTTTCGGGCACATCATTAGGCACAGAGAGGTACCCATGGAATGGCTGCTCCGTTTTCCTCTGCGGAGCTCGGGGGGGCTGGCGCGATGCTCTCTCTGCCCACAGATCCTGCTCTGACATTGCAACTTCATCTCCACAGACGTTAATCTGCCCACGTTTGCCTGGCCTGCCCTGGCCAGCTTCCCTCCAACATCTGATTAAATGGTTTTGCCGTCACCCTGGCAGGATAAGGTCACCTCTCCCGCTCCGTGTGACACCAGGGACGCCGCTGCCAGGAGGGCTCCTTGTCCCAGCTCCTGTGCAGGGTGCAAAGCACCACGCAGGGCTCGGAGGGCTGGAAATGGGGTTCCCACAGCCCCGCTCACCCCGGTACCCCAAACTGGGACCAGCACTGGCCGCCACTCACGATTATCATCCGGCAGACATGGCCTCGGCAGAGCTCCGAGTAGGACGAGTAGTGCATGTACGCCACCCAGCTGCCCACGAAGATGCCCAACCACACCACCAGCAGGTATTTCACCTTGATGCCCGGGAGGCGACTCTGGAAGGAAAAGAAAACACTGGTGAAGGCCGGGGGTTCTGGACAAGGGCGACTTCTTTTATACAAACCAACCTGAGCACTGGTGAAACCTTCAGCTTATTTTTTTAATATACATTCACCAGCCTATTATGCAACTCCTGCTGCAAGTAGGTCACTTAACATTCCCTAAAAGCTGGGAAATGACAGCGCTGGGCTGCGAGGGGCCGGCTGCGCCCGCTCTGCTGCCCACACCAGGGCTGAGCCGCTGCCTCTGCAACCCCAGGACTCACCGCTCGGGCTGCCAGAGGTTCTGCTCCTGCCCAGGGAGACCCTTATCAGCAGAACCCCCCTTGCAAATCCCTCCCTGGGCACAGCAGGCGGCTGCTGCCAGCTCCCGCGTGGGAGCGAGCGAGTAACAAACCTGGAAGCGCGTGGATAATACTCGGTGCAAGCGGCTCGCAGCGTGATTTTGTTTTGCTGGCTTCATTTCTTCCCCTCTGACCCTGCAAGCGGCAGCGCTGCTGCCATCTGGCCTCCCTGCGATACAGGTTGTTTACCTGACCTGTGTAACACGGCGCAGATCCCCAGCAGTTCCTAAGGGCAGGGAGCTGATCCTTGCATCCAACACCTCCCGTTTCTATAGATATTTCCTGCTTCACGCCAGGCTAAGAGAGCCCTTGGCCTGTGGCCCCCTCCAAAGCCTCCTCTCTCCTTGCGCCCAGACCCCACAAACGGGCTTCACAGGAATCAGGCAGGCAGGTCTGTCTCAAAATTACATCTCGCGTGTTAATTGGAAATGCCAAAGTGTGAAGTGGGCCGGGATGCCCGTTTTGCCCAGCAAGCAGCAGCGCCGCTCATTAACGCCCATAAAAGAGAGCCCAACCACGGCGAGGACGCGGCAAAGACAAAGGATCCGTGGCTGCTCCTGGGAGCTGAAAAGCAGCTCAGGTCAGAGACAAAACACTGTGACCCAGGAGATACTCCCCAGTACAGCAGCCCCCCAAAAACTGCCCAGTGGAGGGTATGTGACCCACCGGGCCTCCTGTCCTCAGCAAAGGGTCTTTTTCCGTGGATTTCTGACTAGAGACACTGGAATGGCAAAGATGTCCTTTTTTTGCTTATTTGGACCTAGAATCCATCACATTCCCGGGGCAGAGGAGGGGTCAGGACTGAGAACTGAGCACGGCACTGGGAGCGCTGGCCTCATTGTCCCTCTAAATGATGGAGAGAAACGTGGAGGTGGGGGATGCATTGAAACAAAAGCTTCCACTGGGCTTTGGTAATATTTTGGATTCATGTCTGGTGCTAAGGTTTCTTCCAGGGGCTCAGTCTCAAGGCACAGGGACTTCCCTGCCCACCGCCTCACCAGCAGCCTGCACCACAGCCTGTTACCCTTCGCTTGAGTGAGTAGCTGTGTTTAGTTTTACGGTGACTCTGGGGGACCTGGAAGTGACTTTGGGTCACAACTATTCAAAGGCTAAATGGATGCAGCATCACAAGATCCCGCTCCATCCCTGCCGCTCCCCTGCAGTTCCCTGGGAACATGGGGGGTTGTTTCGCAGTGGGTCGCAGCAGTGGGGACGGTGCCAGGGCTGGCGTGCTCCCAGGGGCAGTTGGTGTGGCTGTCACGCCCTCCCAGGTGTATCCTGGCGCAAGCGCTACCCCAACTCCCACCCACCCTCTCCCCAATGCACCCGGCTTGGCCCTCCTTGCCAGACTTGGTCCCCAGCCCCTGCCCACCCCTTTGTCTTGCAAGAAGACAACCTGCATGGCAGCTCAGCAGCCAAAGGCCCATTTTCCCTGGGAGTGGAGCCACAGCACCCACCTGGCTCTTGACTGTCCTGGGGACACACAGAGCCACCTTCCTGTGTCCCTCCTTTTTCTCTCCAGCCACGATAACCTCTCTGGTCCAGGACCTTTGTCACTCAGGGTTTCTCATCCCATGACTGCAGAGAAAACACCCAGGCCAGCATCCCCAACCCCACCACCGCTGGGTCCCAGGAGCACCGAGACGGGTTCCCACCAACCCCCCAGCAATTCAGGGAGGGGAAGCAGGGAAGAATGAGAGGGAAGAATAAGAGGGAAGAAGTCGTCCCTGCCCTGAGCTGCTGCATCGGCTTCTTCATTCACCGCTGAGGGATGGGCTGCCCTGGTGCTTCGCGGCCGGTGCGGCTCCCCCAGCACCGCAGAGCGCGGGTTATGCAACCGCCTGCGGCTCCCAGGGCCGCTCTGGGCTCCCCCGGTGCCGGTCCGGGTCCTCCCGGTGCCGGTTCCCGGCTCCCCAGCCCCTTGCACCGGCCAGCGGGGGAACCGCAGCGGAGCGTCCCTTTGTGCGCGGCCGGTGCCGGGATGCAGAGACGGGCATCACCGAGCAGCCCCCGGACGCGGCGCATCCCCCCGCCCCAGCGCATCCCCCCCGGTACCTGCAGGCCCTTGGAGAGGGGGCAGAACAGCACCAGATGCACCAGTCGCCGGATCCTCCGCATGCTGCGGGCGCCCCGCGGCCGCGGGCCTCAAGCACCGGGGGGCATGGCCGCGGCCCCCGCCTCGCCGCCGGGGGGGAGCCGGGGGGGGGCGGCGGGGGTGGCCCGAGCCCTCGCCACCCGCTCGCTCCGCCGCAGCGCCCAGCCCGGCCCGGCCCGGCGGGGCTCAGCGCGGCTCCGCCCGGCTCGGCTCGGCGCGGCGGGGGCGGCGCGTCAGCTCCGCCGCAGCTCGGGGAGGCGGGGGGCGGCCGCCCGGTACGGCCCCACCGCATCAGCCCCCACCCCACCGGACCCGGGGGTAAAACCCCCCCGGGAGTCCCACCCCCAGGCTCACGCCACCGCCCGGGGGTACCCGGTTGGAGGTTCATGGAGGTGCTGATCCCTCACAGCGCTCACAGCAGCTCGGGGTTTATTTAAAGCGCTTCGGGGGGCAGCCTGGTAGAGCCCCCCCGGCCTGCAGCGGGTGAGCTGCACGCACGGCCCCAGGGCTCTGTGCCCCCGGGCATCGCCCCTGCTCGCTCGCTCCCTTCCCCGCTGTCTCCCTCCTGAATCTTAAACCCGAGCAGCAGTGTCTGTGTCCCTGTTTGCATTGCGTCTGGGCAGCGAAACCTCCAGGCGAGACAGGGGCTGCTTTGTGTCAGCTGCGAGCAGACAGCCCAGGGACAGCCTCTCATCCAGGGGGGCTGCAGGAGCAAGGAGGGAGACCAAAATATGATGCAAAATGGTCTGGGAAGGTCAGTGACGGGGCCATTGTTAAGATAATTCCTTGCTCGCTATTAGTAAATCTTCAGATTATCCATTTGTCCCCTTTTCATGGTTCAGATTGCTTCCTTCCTTTTGAATTTGGCTCAAAATGACCTTTGAAAACAAGCTGGTCGCATCATACCCAGCGGTTCCTACTTGTCAAGCATCGGGTGCCTGAGGACTAACCAGCAAAAGCCTTTGCTGGCCTTATCTGATCAGCTACTATAAATAATGAGCATCACGACAAATTTGCACCAAAACACCCCAAATCCTGCAGCTTGTTTGCTGCCTTCTTTTACTATCAAGGAGATCCCTGCTGCTCTCCCGCTGTGCGAAGCCAGAGCGGCGCCGTGACCTCCACGCTCGCCTCGCCGAGCAGACATTGCCCGCGGTGTTGCTTCAGTAAGGGGCCGGGTTAGCATCGCCTTGTCTGCCTGCAGCTCTCCTCCGTGCATCCTGCTGAAGCCAGAATGGTTCTCTGGAGCTTATATGGTTTATTTTTAGTTTTAATTAGCCCAATAAAAGAGAGATCCTTTGTGATTATTTTTCCTGGTGGGCTTGGTGATTTGGAAAACGGTGGGGACAGGAAGATGCGTTGCTGGGTGCCTGGTGGCTGAGGCAGCTGTGAGGATGAGGAGGGTACTGGTGCTATGACATGCTGCTTTGCTTCGCAGCTACAGGAAAACAGCTCCTCCGCTCAAGCAACAATAAATCCCTTATTTCCCTCCCAACCTGAAGATGGTTATTTTCATGCTCATCAGAGATGGGAAACTATATGCCTGGGCCAAAGCTGAGAGAGGCTTGAAGTGCCATGGATCTCTGCTGTGGGGCTCTGCAACGTTCAGGGGTGGATTGTCCAGAGAATCTAATTAAGAATGAGCAGACCTTCCCGAGCTGTAATATGCCAAGTAATTAAGTGATTAGTATTGATTGTTGGAATGCCTAATGAGCAGTTATCACTGAATGATTAATTAATCCAATCAAAAGAGTAATAAAAATTCTGCAGGTGTGATTATATCTTATATTCAACGCACAAGGGCAGTGGGATCTCTCCCCGTGTGCCTGTCTCCCCTTTCTACCCTGGGCATGTGGAGGACCAGAGATGCTCACGTTGCCACCCCGCTCCCACAGCCCGGGCTGCCCTGTGCAAGGGGTCTCTCTCCTTCCCAAAAACCCCCCAGCAGTGTCAGGCCAGGCTCCCAGCAGCAGGCAGGCACACATTGCTGCTCCATGTGGCAGGGAGATGGGGACAATGGTCCCCAAGGAGCTGTTAGCATCCAGAAGATGCCAAAACCAGCCGATGCTGATCTCTTCCCTGGGAGTCTTTCACTCGTTCCCTTGATTAAGTGGCTTCAGTTTCTCCTGGGTCACTCGGCCCAGGAAAGCCCAGCTAATCTCTGCTAAACCCGTGCGCTGGCCTCTGATCACTCCCAGCCATGTGGTGGCTCTGCGGGCACGTCCCCAAGAGCGCTGCGTCCTGGGGACACGGAGCTCTCAGGACACCCACAGCCTTGTAACGGTCATTCGCTGGCCCATATTATTTGCCCGATTACATGATAATGTAATTCAATACTGAATAAATTCTCTTGCCAGCTGGTGCTAACAGCTCAGTACAGACCAGCCCTGACTTGTGCGCAATGACCTCCAACCCACCTGTCCCTTTGTCCCCTCCTGAGCACCCTTTGCCACCCACCTTCTGCAGGGGGGATATCAGTGGTGGGTGACAGCTGGGGACAGCATGGCCAGGTGACACCCACAGTGGCCAGAGCTGCCGCTCAGCAGAGGGTGCAGGACCCAGAACCGAAATAGGGACACACGCTCCCCCCGCCACGCTCTCCCAATCCAAGCAGCACCGCCAGCATCACCCACATGGCTGCAACCCAGAGGGATTCCTGTCCGGGGGGAGTGTGTGTGATGATGCTCAGCATTCCCAGGCACTGCCGCAGCTCAGGAGGTGACAGATCCAGGCTCTAATGCTCTTTTCTGTGCATCCTTTAAGGATTTGGGGCTGATGGCGGGTGCTCCCTGCGTGGCATCCACAGCTGGCTCTGCACACCCGTCAGCTACCTCTGACGGGCCCTGATGGGGCTGGGCGCAGCCGGTATAGTTAGAAATGCTAATCAGCTCTTGTGTTTCTGGCTTGACAGCCCTGCCACCCCCAGCACAATCTTCCCTTCAATCTGTCCTGTGCTCGCCCCCTCCGCTTCCTCTCCAAACCCTTGCTACTTGTAATTAAGCGCTCCGGAATTAGAGAGGGGGGAAAGCTGGGGCTGTGGGGGTTCCTTGTGTGCTTTGGGCCAGACGTGTACCCCCCGCAGAGCTCCTGACTTGCTGGGGGTGGTTTGGGGGTCTCACTCTCCATTCACTGCCAGCCTCTTGGGCTGAGGACACCCCAGGGGTGTCCCTGTCCCTCTCCAAGAGCTCTGTGGGGTGGAAGGGGGGCAGCCCAAGGGCTTTGCAAGCAGCACCAGGCTTAAAGGCAGAGGCTGGCGACTGTGGCAGGGAGCCCAGCAGCTCTGCAAGGGGAGCCGCTCTCATTAGGATTTCTGTCATGTGCCAACCACGGGCTCTTCCCAGCCGAGGAGGAAAAGGAGCTTGCAAAGCAGCAGGGACAAGGAGGCTGAGCAAGCAGATCCCTGCACAGGCTTAGTAATTCATCGTCACACCTTAGAGACACAACCCAGGGGATTCCTCCGTCACCATGCCCACAGACAGCCCCTGCCAGCCCCCAGCCCCTCCGCATGCATCCCCACACCGAGCCAGAGCCCTCCTGTCACTGCCAGAGCCAGGACAGACTTTTCTGCCCGAGCAAAGGAGACCCCTCGCACCCACCCTGCCCGGGACCCCCAGGCACGGCCACGCTCCACCTGGGGCACACACCCGCTCCCCACGGCATCTCAGAGCAGGGGCTGGTGGTGGGAGCAGCAAAGGGCTCCCCACACACCGAGCACCGCGATTTCTGGAGAAAGGGAAACAGGAAAAGCAAGGAGGTATCACAAAAAGGGTGCTGGACGGGGCAGGGTGGCTCTAATGGTGAAAAGGCCCCTGCGGCACAGGCAGCTGACCGGGAAACGTCTGGGGATGAGTCAGATTGGATTTGTCATGAGTAATTGACTCCCCCCAGCACTTGCGGTACAGGTTTCACGTGTCGCGTGAGCGGGATCCCAAGCATCCAGGAGTTAATGAGGCTTTGACCCTGTCTGTGCAGCCAGTTGAGTTTTTCCAATGCAGACAGCTGGCTTAACAGGTCCCTCTATTCTTTACATATCAGATCAATCGGGATAGTTATAATCTAGTTCTTGTGCAAGCTTGGGGCAGCCTTTGCAGCCTGGCTAGCTCAAGGGGAAGAAAAGCAGGCGAGAGGGAGAGGTCATGATGAACTATTGATCGAGCGGGTGGCGGTGCTGCTCCCAGAGATGGCTTTTGCAGAGAACTCGCCCGGGACACTTTGCCTCTATATCTCTCACTAATGCTGCTCCATTGATCTTCCGTGACAGGCGGCAGCTACAAGATTTTTTTAGCTGGAGTCATTAAGAGGCATTAATCAATAACAGGGGAAACAAAGTGTTTCATGGAGAGATATTCCCCATGTGCGTTTTAGCCCGCTGAGGTGCTCCTGTTTTATTTCCAACGGCCAGGGAGGTGTGCCAGGGAAAGAATTCACCTGGTGCTGGACTCTGGCACTTGGAGGAGATCCTGAGCCATTGTAACACGCTGGCAGCTCCGGCCGTGCTGTGCAATGAGAAAAGACCAGCTGGGAGTTCATGGCATCAGATACCAGGTACCACACACATCTGTTCCCACACAAGTATCCCAGGAAGAGCTGGGTATTAATTTCACAAGCCCAAAGTGCTGGGTACTGGTTTCACATCGTGCTCCTGATAAATGCAGCTCCCTCCTGGCCATGATGCGCTGGGTCCCGGCGCTGGAGCTCAGCCCATGCCCTGCTCAGCCCGCGGTGCTGCTGCCATGGGCAAGCCCGGAGCTCATTCCTGTGGCAAGACTGGAGTTGTTTGCAAGAGAAACCGTCCTTGTGCTGAAAGTGCCTCGGGACGCACCACTCCCCAACGCTGTCAGTACATTTCCATCACTCTGCAGCTGCAACACCTATTTGTCTTCTCTCGCAGCTCCCACCAAGTGTCTGTGCAGGTGCTGGAACCTGTTTTTACATGGAGAGCTGGAGCAGAGGGCTGGATGCTGTGCTCAGGAGCAGGAGGAGGGAATTGCCTTCAGAGGTGGCTGCGAAGAGAAGCGGCAGAGCTGGAAGGGCAACTGGTGGCCCCAGGGCCAGCTCGGGCTGTGGAGTTGCCGCGGGGTCCCACACGGCTGAGCTCAGCTTGGGAACAGCCTGTGACACGGAAGCTGAGCCGATATTTAATTGCACTTGCGGACATAGCCCAAAGGCCCATTAGTGCTGCTGCATCCGGGGTGCAGCCCGGGGACACGGTGCCCAGCACGATCCTCGCTGCCTGTGCACCGGAGAGAGCACGGGGAGAGAGCACAGCTCCTGCTAACCGGACCTGCACCGAGCAGGTAGCAAGTGATGGTTCAGGGTAAGAGAAATGCCCTTCTGGAGGCAGGGATGGAGGTCGCAGGGGAGATCAGCTTCCCTTTGTGCCCTGGGACACATCTCGCCTCGGCTCCCAAAGCCCCAGCCTCCCGCTGCTCCAGCTCTCGTGGGTTGGTAATTACTGCAGCTCTCCGGGGAAATGGGATCTTCAACTTTGCTGTAATTACAGCTACTCATGCACAGCAAAGGGATCGAGGGGAGCAGGAGAAGAGGGGATGAAGCAGGTTGCACCAGCGGTGCACACTTGGGCACGCATTGGCCACGAGCACCTGGGAGTCACAGCCCTGAGAAGACACACACAGGGCTCTGCACCATCCTTCGAATCCAGCCCAGATGGGGTAAGTTACACTGCTGAGGGCTGGTGGTTCCCTGAGGTGAGGGTCTCTGACGTGGGACCCCTCTTCAAACCCAGGGTGCCCATCAGGAGAAGCCCTTGGCGAATGGTTTTGCCTTCCCTGCTCAGTCCGTCAGCCTCCAGCTCAACCACCCAGCTCCATCCACCAGCACAAAAGCCATTAGAAACAATTTAACTTCCTTTATTTACACCCGGTGTTTGGGGAAAGCCTAATCCTATTGCAACTGAGTAAAAGAAGGAAAAGTAATTCCAGTTTTATAGCCTTGGGCCTGGAGGAGCTGGGGCGCTGCAGCCAGACAAGATGCCCTTTCCAAGGCTGGGTCCTGTGCCTGGAACACTCTCCTTTAACTCCGAGCTTTGCCTGGGGCGGATGGTGCGAAGTCTCACAGAGACCAGCAGCTGAAGGGGATTTCCAGCCTGGGTTTGCAGCTGCAGATGCGCGGGTAAGATGTGCAGCCTCACGTTTTGCTGTCTCCTGTTTCTGGCAGAGTCTGCCAGGGGGGCAGTAATTGTTGGCTGATGGTGCATTGACTCTGCAAACACAGATCTCCGGGCTCAGGGGCAGCCAGAGGAGCAGTGCCCTGGCTCTCAGTGGGGCTGCCTGGGTGACGTTCCTCATGTGGATAAGAGTTGTGCCAAATCAGCCCTGGATCTGACGTGGATTTCAATAATTGGTTGAGTTTTTCAAGGCAGAGGTGAGATGAGCTCAGAGAAAGCAGATCTTTAAAAAGCACAGCTGAGAAATGGATTTAGGGGTGTCAGGAGCAGCAGGGCTGGGTGTCCCAGGGCACGCACAGAGCACGGGGACGTTTCCTGGGGGGCTGGCAGGGGCTCATGGGGCCCAAAACCTGCCAAGTGCTCGTGACCCTGACAAACGGGACCATGAAACCACAGCTGGCGGGAGCAAACATCAGATAACACAGTCACTTTCTCAATAACTATTTGTAGGTGAATAAAGGTTACAGGAAGGAAGGCTCCAGTTATCTAATACACACTTATAATATGTTTCTTTCTTAATTGCGTGCTCCCAGACTCCCTCAAGCTCTCTCTCTTTTCCCGGGGACCCCTGTGCATGCAGAACCCCAGCACTGGGGCAGTTTGGCAACCTCATGGTTCTGGTTTTCCTGCTCAGCCCTGCGGTGACAGCAGCGTCCCAACCGCGCTGAGTCAACGGCCCAGTTCCTCCCCAGGTGTTTACTCTGTTGTCAGGCGAGCGCTGATGTGTCATTGCAGCAACTAAAGGGAGGGTGACCATGGGGCAGCAGGCGCCGATGCAGCAGCTCAGGGTCTGTCTGAAGCTCTGCCCCTGCAGACATGGGCTCGGCCGTGGGCTTCGAAGTCACCCACACGAGGGCTTCACCTCCCAGGCATTCATGTCCTTTTAGGCTGAAACAAGTGAGACGGAAATGTGATTCACGCACATCCTTTGCACAAACTGCTCAGTTTTTCAGGGCAGCTTTTTGAGGTCTGTGCTGGGGGCACTGGGTGCCACACGCACCTCCAACCGCGGAGCATTTACTGCCTGCTGGGTGCTTGGCCAGACAGTGTTTCTGGACCCCGCTCAGCTAGGCTACCTGCAGGGGACACATGCAACGGGTCTAAATAATTCAGTCAGTAGTTTAAATATGCAAAACACATAGTGCAATCTAGTGAGCTGTGGTTCTCTTCTCTTCTCTTCTCTTCTCTTCTCTTCTCTTCTCTTCTCTTCTCTTCTCTTCTCTTCTCTTCTCTTCTCTTCTCTTCTCTTCTCTTCTCTTCTCTTCTCTTCTCTCCTCTCCTCTCCTCTCCTCTCCTCTCCTCTCCTCTCCTCTCCTCTCCTCTCCTCTCCTCTCCTCTCCTCTCCTCTCCTCTCCTCTCCTCTCCTCTCCTCTCCTCTCCTCTCCTCTCCTCTCCTCTCCTCTCCTCTCCTCTCCTCTCCTCCTCGCTTCTCTTCTCCTCACTTTGCTTCGTTTCTTCTTCTTCTTTTCTCTCTCCTCTTCTCTCCTTCTCCTTCTCCTTCTCCTTCTCCTTCTCCTTCTCCTTCTCCTTCTCCTTCTCCTTCTCCTTCTCCTTCTCCTTCTCCTTCTCCTTCTCCTTCTCCTTCTCCTTCTCCTTCTCCTTCTCCTTCTCCTTCTTTTCTTTTGAAGTTATTTGGAACTCCTTCATTCTGGCTGCTCAAGCTTGCGAGGGCAGGGCAGGAGTCGCTTCTTCCCCTGCCCAGAAACAGCCACATTTCAGGGCTGATGACACCGTCCCTGTTGCGTTATGCAGCGCGCTGGGGCTGGCGGGCCCCCTTCCATCAGGCGGTTCGCTATGGCAATGTTAATGCACAGGCTGTCGTCATCTGGCAGCAGAACCGCTTGCCTTATGAAATAACTCAGCATGACAGCTCTGCTTGCTAGCAGGCAGGCCCATGTCTGGCTTCTAATCTGGCATCAGAAATCACTCCCCTTCCTTGAGCTACAGACTAATATTAAGCATTTTATTTGCATTACTCTGTTGGAGAGCATGGGGAGAGCAGCCCAGCTCCTTTAGGAGCCCACACAAGTAGCAAACATGCATTTGCCATCCCCCCCGTGCCATATCTGCTAATGCCATTTGCCGTGAGCACCCTGGCTGTGCTGGAATTCGTGTTTCAGTTTCCTCATGCCAGCCGGCATTTGGGAGTTGAGCAGATCGGCTCTCACGGTGCCTTAGTGACAGATCACCGGTGACTTTCTCCCCGTGTCAACAGAAGCAAAAGTCACGAGGATAATGCAGAATTGCTCTGGGCCAGCGTATGTTCATCTGAAAAGGTCTCGGTGGCTTCCCAGGCATATGCTGGAGCAAGGCTCTGCGAACAGCCTGTGCGATGTGGGCTGGAGGGATTAACCTAATGCTGCGTCGAGATGCTAATACAATAAAGGTTCTTTGTGGCATTAGCAGGAATCATGAGACCAGCTCTGAGATGTCATTGCCTGGCAGCTGTAGGGAGCGCCGGCCTCGAGCAGAGAGAAGGAGCTTGTCTGCTGCTTCAAGCATTAAATCTGCCGAGGGGCAGTGAAAATGCACCGAGCCCCCTTCCAATTTGGTGAGAGCTCTTTCGGGAACAGCCGCTGTGTCTGTTGTTGAGTCTAGGGAGAGCTGAGGGAACAAGGATTACATGGAAAGGGCTTTTCCTTGACTTTTCCAGGAGCTGTAAAGCTGCAGATACCATGAAGGTGCTCAGGACTGCAGCTCCAGGGTTGCATCGTAGCCCAGTGAAGTCAGCGCCACGCGTGGGACTTTTGCTATAAAAAGTGTTGCAATACCTGCCGAGGCCGGTGAAAGTTTGTGTGGGTTCCAGCAGACATGTTTTCCTCTCCCTTGACAGCTTCATACCCACGAAGCCACTGGGTCTGATCCTGATCTAACCCCAGAGCCATCCCGCTCAGCACGTTTGTGCCCGTGGAAAACCAGCATCAAGCACCAGCAGAGCACATGTGTGACACAAGGGACAGGAGAACGTGGCGAGTGGGAACCTGCTGTGAACATTCGCAGCTGACCCATGCTGACCTTGCTCAGTTGTGAATTTTCGTGACAGACCCAAAGACCCCACACCATGCCATGAAGTGACCCAAAAACCCCATGTGACACCATGAGAGACCCCCAAAGACCCTACTGTGAGGGGACCCAAAATCCTCCTCACATGCCAAGAGAGACCAAAAGCCCCCACATAACATCATGAAGAACCCAAAGACCCCACACTACACCATGAGGGTCCCAAAAACCACACACAGCACCCTGAGGGCCCAAAGACCCCCCATGGCACCATGATGGGACCCTAAATACCTTATATGGCACCATGACAGATGCATGTCCCTTATATGGTACCATGAAAGGACCCCCCATATACCTTATATGGCACCATGATGGGATCTAAATCCCTTATATGGCACCATGATGAGACCCCCTCCACCCCATATACCTTATATGGCACTATGATGGGACTCAAATCCCTTATATGGGACCATGACGGGATCCAAAAGCCTTATATGGCAACATGGTGGGACCCCAAATACTTTATATGGCACCATGGTGGGACTGCAAATCCCTTTTATGGCACCATGAAGAGACCCTATACACCTTATATGGCACTATGATGGGACCCAAATCCCTCATATGGTACCACGATGGAACCCCAAATCCCTTATATGGCACCATGATGGGACCCCAAATACTTTATATGGCACCATGGCAGGACCCCAAATAGCTTATTTTGCACCATGAAGGGACCCTATATATCTTGCATGGCACCATGGTGGGACCCCGAATAATTCATACAGAACCATGGCGGGACCTGAATCCCTTATATGTCACCGTGATGGGAACCAAAACAGCCACATGGCCCCACGAGGGGCTCAAACCCTCACGGTCCCCGCCGCTCCCGTCCCTGCCCGGCCCGGCCCGCCCCGGCGGGGCAGCGGCGGGCGGGGAGCGCCGATCGCTCCGCACCGCCCACAAAAGGCGGGGGCAGCGGCGGGCGCTCGGCGCAGCCGGTAGCGGCAGCGGCTCGGTGTCCGTGTCCGGGCGGCAGCAGCATGGAGCCGGGCTGGCTGCTGTGGGGAGCGGCGGTGCTGCTGCTGCTGCACGTCCTGGCGGGGCTCAGCCCCGCCGTCAACTTCGTGCTGCGGATCGGTTTCTACTACGTGCTGTGCATCGTGTGCTCGGCGTTCACGGCGGTCGTCTGCCTCCTGGTCAACGGCGGCCGCACCGTCAAGAACATGCGGTGAGGTGGGGGGCGGGTGGGGTGGGAGACCCTGAGTGTTGGGGGGGTGAGACATGGGGAGGTGGGTTTTGAGCCAAGCCTCTGCCTGGGGACTTTGTGTGGGGGATGATGGTGGCCTCCTTCATGTGACTGCAGACCCATGGGTGGCTGCCCTGGTGACAGTGATGTTGCTTCTTGGCTCATGGAGGGTGCTGGGGCTGCGGTGAGGGGCTTTTGGAGTGGTCTGGAGGGGGTGAGGATGATGGTCAACAGCCGCGCTTCAGGGACTGCACAGGCTTTGGGGAAAGTTATATGACACAGTGTTTATTTGGGGGTTTTCCCTCCCCTCCCGCAGAGGCTGTGCCAGCAGATGGTGCTTAATGCGCTGCCCTCAGCCTGGTGCAAGGAGCAGAGCGCCCATGCAGCTGCCCGGGGACACTTGTTGCTGTCAGGCCACGCTCCTTGTGTCCTCTGACGGGCGCCTGGGGCGGCGGAGCTGCTGGAAAAGAACAGCTCATCTACATACGGCGGTGCATTTTAAGGGCAGCGCTGGCACTTCTGCTGGCAGCACAGGAGAACTTGGGTTCCTTGCTTTACTCACCTGTAGGCAGCTTTTTTCTTTAACCGTCCGTGTCCAGACCAAGTTATATGGGTGGGAGGTAGAGGAGCCCTGTTACCTTACTACTTCCTTTTGGATCGAAGGTTGGGCAACGTCTCAGCTGGCGGAGCTGGACTTTGCTTTGTGATGCGGCTCTGGCAGGCAGGGCTCAGGGTGGAGGTGGCGGGCACAGGGCACCAACGTGCTGCCTGGTGGGCTCTATCCTGCCCGTGCTCTGCGATCCGCTCTGGTGCTGCGGGCCTGGGCACTGGAAACATCGACCTGCTCCGGGAGCTCCGGCTCTGTCTCCAGCCTTGGCTTGCTCAGGAGCAGCTTTTTGATGTGCGAGCAGCTTCGCTGCTGGGAGAGTTTATGATGTTAGTTATGGAGACTCTCTCTTTTTCTTCCCCACCCCTAAAACTTGGTAAATCTCCCATAAACTTAGAAGGAACTCTTTGGAAACAAGGACTCCTTGCTTTGGACAACCCCTCGTGTTGAAACACAGAGCTGTATTTTGGCCAGAACCGCCCTTTTCCTGTAACTTAAACCCATCATTTCCATGTGCTGGTGCTGGCTGATGATCCTGGTCGCGTGTCCCAGCCCCTGGGAGGGCCGAGGCTGAGGTGATCCAGTGAGCTCCTTGTTTCTACAGCGTCCCAGCCTGTTTATTCCAGCTCAGGGAAGGGGGTTGCAGCAGAGCACGTGCTGGTGGACAGACTGTGATAACGGGGTCGCTGCCCAGTGCAGAACACCCCGTCCTTGCAGCGCTCCTGGCTCTGGTGCCAAGCTGGTGTCACTTGGAAGAGGTTGCCCTCAGTGTCTGATAGCGATAGAGCTGTTTATCTAGCGGTGAAACCTCTTGCAAGGGCTTCCAATCTGGTCAGCATACTTCATAAATCCCTGAAAATCAGAGGATCCCTAAAAGGCCCCTGTCACAAGCTGTGGAGCACAGTATGTGGAGCTGAAGCTGCAGGATTTCAGACTCAGGCTGTTACAGATGCCCTGAAAAAACACATTCCCTCTCGTTTTTCTACTCTCTCTTTGCATCTGGCAATAAGTGCATCAAATTTACAGCTCTCCGCAGCTGTGACTGCACCGTGTCAGGATCATTCACACCAGAGAGAAGCTGCTTGCAGGGTTGAAGGGGAGCAGGACCTGTCTTAACCCCGTGGCTGACGTGGCCAGCTCAGCGAGGCTGCTGGTTACCTGGTGGTTCTTTGCTTGCCCTGGGCTCTGCCCCTTTCCCTCTTTTAGTGGCTCAGGCCACATCTTGTGAAAGGAAACGCCGGCTCCTTACTGGCAGGAGGAAGTTGGGTGGTTGCTCTTGAGTAATGTGTAACCAGCCTCTCCCGGCAGTTACTGAGCAGTGTGACTTCCAGAGCGGTGACCTCTTTTTTTGGTTGGCAGTCAGAAGGGAGGAGAAGTGGGATTTAGGTCAGTTTGGTGGCATGGCATGCAGCATGACCTCACTGATTTGTGTCACCCTGCCTCTCCTCACCTGCCCCCTTGTCCTTCGGCCAGGGTGCACTCCCATGACCTCGGTGCGGGGCTGTGGTGCTCGGGAGCTCTGCAGCCTCTGAACCTCCCCGAGCCCTTTCCCTGGGTGCGGCTCCAACCTGTGCAGCGAGTTTGAGTGACAGGGGGCTGATAACTGCAATGTCACTCAGCTGTGTCACCTGCGGGTGTTGGCCGGGCCTGAACTCCATTGTCAAAGCCAGGGCTCGGGCTGTCGGTGTGGTGGGGCACCCCACAGAAGTGTGAACCCTGCTGTGGGTAGGGTTGGAGTTCCCTTGACAGAGGCGTGTGCTTGGAGAGTTGATGGCAGGGATGGGGAGGCTTTTGGAGAACAGATGCTGGGAGCTGCTGCCAAGCCAGGATAAGATGGCTGGGTGTTCACCTCCCACGCTGGCTGACGAGGATGCTTCCCAGGCTGATGGTGCTGGACCCTTTTACCGGGGAGAAGCTGACACTGTCCCTTGGTCTCCTCCTGCTGGGAGATAATGGAGCCAGAGACTGAGCATCCAGGTGTGTGTTGGAGGGCAGGTCAGCCCCTGGAGCTGCGCTTGGGGAGAGCAGAGCAGAGCTGGTGGCTGCTCCTGGGGACATTGTTCACGTGCAAGCTCCTCTGCCTCCTGTCCTGGCAAACAGCTGCTCCCCTGCCCAAAATAGCCCCGGTGTGCTGCCAGCGTCTGGCTGCGTCCTTTGGCCCAGTTGGAGGGTCCCCAGCTCCCACCTGTCCTGGGGGTGGCGCAGATGGGCCCTGCTCCCATGGGCTGGCGGGGTCTGGGTGGGTGACCCGGGCTGGGGGTGCTCACAAGGGCACGGCAGCCGCTCTGTGCCTGGGCAGGGCTGAGCAGAGCTGCTGGCGTTTCGAGCATGGGGAGAAGAAGCTTTGTGGACAGACTTGTAGATCCACTGAGGAAGGAACTGACAGGCAAAAGCCTCTGGCTTGAAGATGGGTTTGCCAGGGCCACCTTGCCAAACTACCTGGGGAGTATCCCATTTGCTGCTTGCATCCTCGCGGTGTACAGGGAAGTGTTTCTCACCTTCCTTCTCCTCCGTTCTTGGACTCTCCTGAGGTAACGACACTCCCAGCATCTTCCAGCACTGCAAGGAGCAGAATTGGCAGAGCCTTCCTTGGGTGATGGGAGTGCAGGTCCATACTCGTGTGCTGGGGAGTGGCAGGAGAACTGTTTGAACAGCTTGTGGGGCTCTTCCAAAGACCTCGTCATGATCCTGGCTGTGAGCTGATGCTGTTGGCTTGAAGGGAGCACGGACCGTTGAGTCCAGCTGTGCCAGCCTCAAAGTTACAGTCAGCTTCCCCCAGATTTCCAGGAAGATTCCCCCACTAGAAGTGGACAGGGCTTAGCATGCAACTGAAGCACCTCGAGCACATGGGACCGTGCAGGACAGACACCTGGGTGGCCCGTGGGACAAATGAGACTGGAGGCTCTGTCACAGACCTCTTCTTGTCTCCTTCCAGCCATCCTGGGTTTAGCAGACCCTGTCACCTCCCTGCCCTGCTGCTGACCGCTCTTTTCTTCTGCAGAATCATCAAAAATGTAGTCAAGACCTTCAAGTATTTCTTCGGCCTGAGGTTTGAGGTGAAGGGGCTGGAGAACTTTGAAGTGGAGGGCTCTGCTATCATTGTGTCCAACCACCAGAGCATGCTCGACATGATGGGTGAGCAGCTGCTGGGAGGGAGGGAGGGAGCGGTTCTCTTGCTCACCACCAGAGAAATCCTGCTCGCATCTCCTGTCCAGTCCGTGCTGGTCCTTCTTTGTCAGTGCTGGTTGCAGGAGGGGTCTCCCCTCGCTCTGAGATCTTCTTGTGACCTGCAGCCACCCTGCCCCTGCAGTTCTGCTCTGTGCCAAGTCTCCTTCTGCTCTGTTGATGACAGAAGCAGAGAATTGAGGCGCTGGCCTGTCCCTCGTTCTTCCACCCTCAGATTGTGTCTCTTGTCCCACGCAAGTGCAGGCTGGGGGGGCGGTGGCTGCTGGGTCTGACCCTTTGCCGTCACATTAGGGATGATGGAGATCCTGCCTGACAACTGTGTCCAGGTGGGCAAGAAGGAGCTGATGTACGCCGGTTCAGTGGGCCTCATCACCTACCTCGGCGGTGTCATCTTCATCAACAGGAAGAGCACCAGCAGCGCCAAGATGGTGATGGCAGAGGTGGCCAAGACTATGACAGCTGAGAATGTGAGTGTGACCGCGGCATGTGACAGGGTGGCCTGTGCCTGGGTGTCCTGGGGTGGCACGGGGGGGATGTGGCACTCCTGATGCTGGCTTGCCTGGAGTTCCAGCCACCTGCAGCTCTTGGCAAGTCTAGCTGGTGGCTCGTCCAGCGGGAGGGGGGTGGATTGCTGGAACAGAGCCTTCTGTCCCCACGTGCAGGTGAAGGTGTGGGTGTACCCAGAGGGCACGAGGAACTGCACGGGGGATTTGCTGCCATTCAAGAAAGGAGCGTTTCACCTTGCTGTCCAGGCACAGGTAACAGCACTTTGCTCCCGTGTGGGGACCCTGAATGTTTCTGCAGTGGCACTGCAGGCTGGTCACACAGTGGGATGGTTCGTTTGCTCTCAGGTGAGCCGTGTTCCCAGCCCTGCGGGTGCTGCACACTGTGAGCTCGCCCAGGGAATCCCAGAGCTGCCGATGCATTTCTCACTCCCCCAGGTTGCAGTAGCATATTGTTGGTTCAGGATTGTTAATGCAATGGCTTTAGAGCAACGTCTGGGCTTGCTCTGGGTGGAAAACTGCTCCTTCCCAGACAGCCATATGGCACTTCTTGATATGCCCTAAATGCCTTCTTTCTCCAAAATTACAAGATCTGTGAGTTGGTGGGGGAGCAGACAAGCAGCTCCAGAACTGTCAGTGCTCCTGAAGGAGCTGTGGGCACAGCTCTGGGACAGCGTGATGGGGACACCAAAGATCTGCCTGTGCATCCTGGGCCACCCTGCTCTGTCACAGGTGCTGGGGACCAGGTGACTGGGAGGAGATGGGTGTCCTTCCTCCCCATGCATCCTCTGCCTCACGTCTTCAGGCCGGAATGACTGGAGCTCTGGGGGGAAACTGCTTTCCCTAAAAGCTGTTGAGAAGGGATGAGGTGCCAGATCTCTGGGTGGGTTGAGCATGGCCAAGCCCAGGGTGTAACCTGTGTTGTAGCATCCCCATTCCTGTCTGGGTGATGCAATCAAGGCGGGGGCTGCAAGAAAGAAATGGTGCCACCTCTGCTAACACCGCCTGGGTCACCAGTTGCAGTCTGTGTTATCGGCACTGAAACAGTGACTGCGCTGCCCTCCTGGCTGTGTCTCTGCCTGTCTGGAGCTTCCCTGGTGACTCCTTTTTGTAGAAAATGAAAGCACACTAACCACGTGCTTGTGCAGCACAGCAAGGCTTGTCAAAACAGGCGTCCTTCAGTGCCTGCAGATCACAAAAAAAATGGGTTTTGAAGCCTGGCTTGGGACAAGTAGCCCCAGGCCAGTGCTGACCTGAGGCTGAAGTGTAACTTGACCCTGGTGCCTTGAACATCCCTGTGCCTTGAGATGCTGGGGAGTGGATTTGATCCCATGTGTCTGCTGACTGTCCCACCCTTTGGAAGTGGGTCTTGCTGTGGGTCTGTGTGTGCCCTGTGGGTCTGAGAGCTGGGCCAGGTCAGCTCTGCAAGTAACTCCTCTTTTTCCTCTTCTTCCCCAAGGTCCCAGTGATCCCTGTGGTCTATTCCTCCTTCACCACCTTCTATAACCCAAAGAAGAATCTATTTACATCAGGTACCAGAGAGCCAGAGGGTCTTTACAGTTGTGTGGGGCCAGGGTTGATGCCAAACCCATGTGGAGATCTGGTTTGCAAGGGTGCGGGATGGAAATGGAACTGGGGTGAGCAGGAGGAGTCTGGGAGATCTGAGGAGTCAGTTCAAAGTGCTTGACACCAGAGTCTGCACTGGGTTCACGCAGGGAAGGACATATTGAATACGATGAGGAATATTTTCAATAAAAATTGGACATCACCTCCTCATAACTGGCACAGCCCAAGTTGTTTGGTGAGGGGTTGCGGGGAGGAAGGAAGCGTGCTCTGCTCCTGAGCTTCCAGAGCAGCGACCTCTGCAAGCAAGCTGAGGAAGCTGGGCAGACAGTTGGCTTTCAGTCAACTCGGAGCAGTCATTCTCATTTCTGGGAGGCAGCCCTGCCTGCTGTGGAGCCAGCCAAGGCTGGGAGGGCTGGGTGGGAGCAGATGGAGCAGGCTGTGCCCACGCATGGCTGTGGGATCCCCCTGCTCTTGGGCAGGTGAGGGCAGAGCAGCGACACCGACGAGCTGTGGCTGGGGTGTCAGTTTGGGGCACAAGGGGAATGCTCTGCCTCCTGTGGCTGTTTTGAGGGCAGGGTCTTTGGGGAACAGAGAATGGTCCTCCTGTGACCTACGGGTTTCTCACGGGCTCTTCTTTTGTTCTCAGGAAAAATCAAGGTTGAGGTGCTGCCTCCAATAGAGACCAAAGGCCTGACATCAGACGATGTTTCTGACCTCACTGACAGATGCTTCCGCACCATGAGGGAGACCCTCTTCAGGCTGTCGGGCCGGCCAGGCGAGGTGAAGGACTCATCCTAGATGTGTCTGCGGTGGCGTCACCGTATGGTGGTGACCAAAGGGACCTGTCCATTGCCAAATACCGAAGGAACTTCTCTTCCTCTGCAGCAGCTTCTAACTCTGGGAACACCACGGACTGGCACACATGGGGTGTCGAGCCAGCGCTGAGGTGCCCCTGTTGAGTGGATTTCTCTTGTGGGTTCATTATCTCGCAATGAAACGTCTCCTTTTTCTGAATTTCTCAGGCATCAAACTTGTGCTACCAAAGGGCTCAATGACCGGAGAGATAAGTCCCCCCAGCTCGGGCAGCTGGCGTGGGGTGACGATGAAAACCTGGCTGGATGCTGGGCTCTGCCTGCGTGTTCCTGCAGACTCTGCTAGTGCTGGCCTGTGCCGTCCCTGATGGAACCACCTGGCAGCTGTTTCTACCTGCACAACCTCGATGCCACTCAAACGGGGCTGGGAATCGGGTGGAAATCCGGACTCTGGCTGTTTGACAGCACGGGGGGCTCGCTGTCCTCGCTGGGCAGCCCAGAGTGCTGCCGTCCGGCACTGTGGAGCCCCCAGGACGCATCCTTGGGTCACAGCAGCATCTTGTGCTGGGCCTTTGTGTTGCCCAGGCACTTCTGAGCCATCTTTCACTTCTGAAGAAAGCACCTGGGGCGAATAACCTCAGCTGGGCTGCAGAGAGGGATGTGTGGGGCAGGTCAGCCCTACACTGTGTTTTTGGGCTGGTTTGCCTTGTTGGAACAAGTGCCCTTGGCCACTGAGGGGTGCAACAGTGGAGGGTGGAGCTGCAGTCTGACCAAGCCAGTTTATGTAGTCTGGGCAGGTTTTAGCTGAATGCTGTTGTCTTTTGAACGAAACCCCACGCTTGTTTCTACCATTCAGACCCTACCAACTTGATTTGAAAACTGTGTAGATCTGTTAGAGTCCTGGGCCAGCCTGTCCCCATGTATGACCTGTTGGTGGCACACCTGGACACTGTGTGTGACACGCACCTGGGGTGGCTCAGAGCTTCCTCAGTGGTGGGGACCTGCTGTGGCTTGTCCTTGTCACAGCAGTGCCTGCAGGACTTGTTGCAGGTGCAAATGGCTCTGGCACGCTTGTTTTGCCACTTGTCATGGTCAGCAGTGGCCGAAAGATGGTGCCTGTCCCTCATGTCTGTGCAGATCTCTGCGGAGCTGCTGCTCTGCAAGGTTTATGAAACTGCAGAGCTGCAGGGGGGTGAGCTGAGGCTGTAACGGGGCTGGGAAGGTTTCAGCTCTCCCTTTGGGGGAAACGGGCTCATTCTCCATTCAGATAAAGGGGTTTCCCCGGTGCTTTGGGGTGATGGACCAGGAGAGCTTCTGGATCCCTCACTGGGAGCTGCCGAATTGTTGGTGACTTCTGCAGAGAGCGAGGCTGGGCAGGGCCCTGGGGGTGACCTTCACCTCGAACTCAGGTTCAGGGAGGCTTCAGCTCTCCTGTTCATGGTGCAGGGTGTAGAACCATGAGATAATCCACCTGCGGCTACTCAGGTAACCAACACAGCGGCATTTGCAGCCTGTCTGGGGCTGTGTTAGTGGAATCGTGCTTGTGTGGCATTTTGGGGTGAAAGTCTCAGCTGAAAAAGGTGGGAGATTCCAGTACAGCCAGTGGTCCCTGAGGGACGGAGCCCTCCAGCTGAGCTGCTGCTGGCAGGGGCTGTATCAGAGGGGCCTTACAGTACAGACTCAGGGGTCAGACCCACCGTGGGATGGGTCGGGAGGAGGAGGAGGGTGGGAACCGGACCAGCACTTTGTAAGAGCGGCAGATAAAGGACATGGAGGTTAAACCCAGGAGGGCTCCTGGAGGGCATAACCACATCCACGGAGTGACTACTGCAGCATCCTTCCCTTGGAGGCGGGAGCGGTGCCTCCGTGTGCTCTTATCTGCTGCTCGCTTCTAATTGGGTCGAGAATCATGTTATGTGCAAAAAAGAAAAAAAAGAAGTACACCTTTGGTTATTTAAGTAAAGGAGAGTCCTGGTCTTGTGTGGGAGCTGGGGGAGGAGGGATGCTGTGGGAAGGAGGGTGCTGAACCCCCAGCTCTTGTGGAGGGGTTTGGTGACTGAGGGGGGTGGCAGGTCCTTGTCCCCTCCCTGTGTCACGCAGGCAGAAGGGCCGTGCAGCTGCACCCCATGCTCACAGGAGGACCCACACCTGCAGGGACCTGTGGCAGGGGAGAAGGAAGGTGGTGCCCGTGTGGATGGGAACCATGTCAAAGCACCTTCCCAGCCAGGAACGACCCCAGAGCCTCGGTGTGTGCCGCAGGAGGCTTTATTTGGTACAACCCCCGCAGCACCCCCTTGCCCATGCAGCTCCGCTCCAGGCAAGCAGGAAAGCGCTGTACCAGGTCAGTCACGTCTGCTCTGCTCTACCGGTGTCCTTGGCCTTGAGCAAACAGAGCTGGGGTGCTGCAGGCGCGTGTGCTGCGGCTGCCGAGTCCAGGGGAGACCGGCCACCCCCACAGCTGTGCCCGTGCCAGGTAATCACAGGGGTGTCCCAGCCCAGGTGTGCTGAGGACTGTCCCTCCCTCCTTGACCTCACCCTGTTGGCACTACTGGGTGGCACTGGTTTGTCCCTGTCTGCTCTATGCTGTTGACAGGAGTGTCACAGGGAAATGTTTTCTATTAAAGCAAGTAAAAAACAGCCTCTCTGCACCTTTGGACCCATGTAAAAGCTTCATCCTTGTTATGGCCCAGGGATGGTGCAGAACAGGTAATTTCAGAGCAAGCTGCTGTAGCTGCCATGCTAAGGAGCAATGAGGCACCAGTTCAGCTCCAGTGCTCATGGAGGGAGGCTGGACCCAGGGAGCAGACCAGAAGCTGCGGGGATGGTACCCGGCCAGTGCGGTACCTTTGCAGGGGCCAGTTGCACCCATACCCTGCTGTGACGCCTGGCTTGGGGCTTCCATAAGCCCTTTGTGGTCATAGTCCTCCAAAAACGGGACTTAGCCACACCTTTTCTTGCAGAAGCGTGGTGGGGTGCACCTGTCCTGCCTGGGCTGGGTCTGTGCTCTGCTGGGAGATGATGTCCCAGGGTAATGCTAAGGAAAAGCCAGGCAAAGCTGAGCACCATGCGGCCCCTGGCACAGCCCGACAGGCACTAACGGCATGAGGTAAGGCATTTATTTTCTGCTGCTTGAGCAGGAAGGGGTCGAGATGCTGAGGGCTCAGAATCCAGTTTGGAAATAACTGCGTGACCTTGGATAAGGTGAGTTCGAAGAGAAAATGAAGGAGATGCTGATGGGAAACCAGCATTCTGCTACCCTGTGCCTTTCTGTAGATGATGTGGCTTCATCCTCACTGGCTGGAGAGTGAGATAAGAGCTGTGGCTGCACTCTGCTTGCTCCCGTTCCTCGGGCACTCAGAGCTCATTCTTGCAGGAACCTGGGAAGATGGAAAAAAAGAGTAGAATTCCAGCAACATTGTTGGCCTGAGTTTGGTTTGTCTCTTTGCCCCAGAAGGATGACGTTGGCCTCAACCTCTGTGAATGTCACCCACAGTTGCTGCTTCCCCTGTGCCAAACCCCCCCAGGCTGGCTCTGTCCTGCCACATTTGAGAGTGTCACTCTTGTCCCTGGCATGTCACAGTCTTCGCCTGGGCCCGGGAAGTCCTGTGCAAAGTGTCCCAAGGGGTTGGGAAAGTTGGTGACAATACCACTGGCTGCCCTGGGACTTGGGTTGGGACCAGCCTGTCCCCACTGCAGACACAGCCGGTGGCTGTGTGACAAGAAATCACAAGCAGGTGCTGCTGGTCACCAGAGTCCCCAGACAGCTCTGTGGGCTGGGAAAGGGACCACGAGTGGTTTAACAACGAAAAAAATGATTTTTAGTCCTCACACACATCCCTGCTGGGCAGATAATTGGTGGGTGAAGTTGTATCTTAGCATTCAGTTGTGAAATGCTCTGCAAAGCACAGCAAATGGGTGGCAGCGTCACTCTCCCTGGGATGCCCTGCAAGCCCCAGTGCTTTCTGGAGTATGAAAGGACAGTCTTGTGTCCTCTGGGGACTTTCAAGCCCATGACAGGGACAAAAACAAGTCTTGCTTGCCGGCACAGGCTTGGCAGAATTAATTTCAGGACTTTGGAGTCACCCCTTGGAATAAATCCATGTTACCTTGTGACACTGCTCACATTCCTTGGTGCTGTCACTAATAATACGTCCAGGGCAATACTAGGAAACTCAGTCTGCTGGAACACTCAGTAGTTCTAATAATTACCCCTTTCTGAGATGTTTTTAAGTGTCTATTTGCAGCTACTTAGGCTTCAAACAAATTCTTTGAAGTCTTTTCTATCTAAGCCATTACTGCAAGCAGTGAACTGGGACTGGAAATGCCCTGAACCAGTTTCCCCTTAGTCTTTCCAAGCCCTCTCACCCCTCTGCCCTGAGCACCAGTTCCTGTGCATGTTTAACTGGAATTATTTAATGGAAAAATGAGCTGCCTGTCAAAATACAGTTTCATATGGTTTGTGCTCTGGTCCGAGCCAAGCGGCTCCAGGAGAGCATCGCACACACCGCTGGGACCTGGGGAGATGCTGCCCCGCTCTGCGGTGCTGGGGGAGCCCACCAGGCAGGACCCCCCCTCAGCCATTTCGCACATGACAGCTCTCACCGGTGTCATTTCTTCAGAGTTTGCTACTTAGGAGACCCTCTCTGGTCCACTGCTTGGCAAAGGACCGCTCTGTAGACTTCAAAACGAAATGCCTAAAACTTCCCAGGCTCGTAAATCTGCCAACTTCTCCACGCTCCCTAAACTTTCCTGATTGACTTTTTGGACTGTTAATTTCCTAAGAGTTACGGTTTATTTTCTAAGGACTAGGTTATAATGGCAGAGGAAGGGAACAGAGCCGGTGAAGGTGCCGATTGTGAGACGTGACCCACAGCTCACAGTGGGCTCCCTCTGCTTCTGCCCCAGAGCCACATTTCCATATGCCAATCTTACAATTTTTGCCTGCTACAAGGGCAGCCAGTTGGTGCAGCCGTAGAAACAACTTTGAAATTAAGCTAATGTGCTGTTTGTGTTCATCTTTTATTAATTACAGGCCACTGAGCTTGAAAGAGATATAGATTAATAGTGGCATATGTGTTACTGATCTCGCTGGCCCGCATCTGCTCGCCGTGGCCAGCGTGGGTGGAGGGAAATACTTCCACCCTGTTTTTTCCAGGCACTTACATGTCTCCAGGCGCTCCTCGAGGAAGGAGATCTGCTCGCTCAGAGAATCAATTCTGTCCAGTTGCTGGAGGGAATGGGACAAGCGGCTGATGGGGTCTGCACCGACGTCCTCCGGCGCAGACGGCATGAGGTTGTGGAAGGGGGCCAGCACCAACTGGAGCTTCTGCAGGGAGATGTGGAGCTGTTAGCATGTCCCCCAAGCCACGAGGACCACCCGGCGGGACGCAGCACACGGGGCTTTGGTTGCGTTCAAAGGGCCGGGGGGGCTGGATGAGGTGTTGCGTGGGCGCTGCCGGCAGCATGGAGCACAGCTGGGATCGCTGCGGCGTGAGGCCAACGGGACGTTAAAAATCAAGCCGGGGTGCAGTGAAACCCCAGTTGTGCAGAGATGGGGTGGGAGCTGAGCACAGCCCTGAGCCACAGCCAGGCAGGGTGTGTGCTGAAAGCTCACCTGCTCCAGAGCTTCCACTCTGCTCCTCAGCTCATTCATTTCTTCCTTCATTTCACTGGGGGGACCTGAAAAGTGACGGAGAAAAGGTCAGTTAGTCAAAGCCCATTGCCCAAGGTGCAGTGAAAAGTGAGCTCCTGGGGTCTGCCCCACTGGGACCAGCTCCCAGAGTATCAATTGGATCCAACGCCTGCTGCAAATGCTGGAATCTTGTCCTGCTGCTAATGTGCACAAACCTCTCCTTGCTGCTGGAGTACCTGCAACAAAGCGGGGGAATTCTTCAGGCAGTGGGGTGATGCTTAAAGGACAAGATGTCTGGGAAAGCCTGGCTTTTTGGCTCTGCGCTGTCCCATGGTAGGCACAAAGGCTCATTCCTGCTGAGGGCCCTGGATAAAGGCAGATGGGTTGTGGGCTACGTGCAGAAGGTGCTCTGCTCTCCCAGGTGTTTACTGCATGATGCCCGTGCTGGCCACAGCGCATTATTACTCACGGTACGAGTTTGAAGTGTCACAGCGCGTACCAAAAGTAATAATGGGCCGTCACCAGCGGTGCCCGCTGCTCTTCGTGGCTCCAGGCTTGCCCTGCGGGAGGATGATGAAGATGATGGAGAGAACAGCTGCATCTTGGCCACTGCATGCTGTGCATGGGCTCTGTTGCCCTTGCAGATGGAGCAGTGGCTGGATTTGTGTCAGAGGAGGTAGTTTGGGTGGTAGAGGGACTCCTTGGTCACTGGAAATAAAAGTAAGGGTTCTGGTTGTTGTCCCCTCGCCTGTCCCTTCCCACTCCTGCTCCAGCCACCCTGTGATGCTGCACATAAATCCCAGTTTTCATGGCAGTTCCCAAACAGCCAGGGCTGTCCTGCAACAGGGGCCAGGTTACCTGCTTGACTGAAGGTTTCTGGCTCGGGGGCCGGCACCAGGGGCTGGCACACCTTGTCATCGGCAGCGAGGCTGAAGCCGTCCCAGCAGGCGCAGTGGTAGCTGCCGGCCGTGTTGATGCAGAGCTGCCCGCAGCCGTGGCCCTGGCTGGCACATTCATCCACGTCTGAAAGCACAGTGAGGACAGGGTGGTGAGGAGATGCTCACGGGGGGCGAGGGGCACGGCTGGAGTCAACCTGGGCTCACCCCAGCAGGGAGCTGCACTCCTCCCCTCCGCCCGTTTTCCCCACAAAAGAGCCAGAAACAAAAGCTGTGGTCAGAATGTCCCAGCTCTGGCCGGGCAGAGCTCAGCTCTCATCCTGGATTCACAGCCGGGGTTTTGGTTCCAGCCAGCCATGGCGAGGAGCTATTAGCCTTTCAAGTGCGTACAAAACCCAGTAACCTCTCCTCACACGGGGGAGTTATTAAAGCTGTTCCCACAAAGCAAAATGAGCTGAACCGCTTCCCACGCCCGGACGAATCTGTTTTAGGCAGTGGGAAAATCCTTCCTCCCCCCTGTGCTGGAGCCAGAGCTGTCAGCAACGGGCTCAGCGCTGCCTGGCCCAGCGTGGGTCAATGCCACACGCTCGGGAACACCGTGGCAGGGGTTTGCCCCACGCTGACACGCTCCACACTGCCTGACTGCTCTGTGGAGGAGCATCGGGGCTGCTCCCACACCAGAGAGGAGCTCAATGCTTGGAAATCGCCTGGCTTCCTCTCCACCCCCGGATATTTTTGGTTTGCAGATTTAGTCTCTGCAGCAAATGGGCATCTTAGTTTACAGCAAGAGTTTACAAAGCCTGGGAGATGGGTCAGTACAAATACACAACCTCTGGCCAAGCCCACGGCTGCTCTGCACAAGGCCCTTTGCTGACTGCACAGTCACGGCACAGAACACCCTCTGCTCACACTGACCTGTGCAGAGCAGCAGTGGAGAGAAACCACAGATGCCAGAGCTGCATGTGAGGGCTGGGAGCCCCGACACAGGCAAAGGGGGCTCAGAGCCCCTGTGAGCCAAACTTCCCATCCTTTCCTGGCCTGACCATCAGGTATCACTGCCCTGGAGAAACGTAAGTGTGTGTGGAGGGGTCACACACCAGTTCTGCTCTGAGGTCTGAGTAGCACCAGGCTTGTTGAGGAGCCACGGTGCTGGTCCCTGTCCCCTGCCAAGGGGTCAGTCTGTGGGCAGAGGACACTCAGCCCCATGGCAGCTCTGCTGCTCCCCAGAGAAGATCTCCCAACCAGCAAGCCCGACGCAGGGAGCCAGGAGGGGAGCAGGACGGTCAGTACCTGTCTGGCAGGCTCGCCCCATCCAGCCGGGCGGGCAGGCACATCTGCCAGGGAAGGTGCAGGTCCCGCCGTTCTGGCACGGCACCCAGCAGAGAGCTGCGAGACAAAACACGAGCACAGCGTCACCGGGCAGCTCTGGGGGTCCCAAGCTCCCTCCCCTGCCACCGTGGATGTGTGTACACACACAGAGCACAACACGCACACAGCAAAACACACACCAGCATCAGCCCGGGGCCGGGATGCTCTCCTGTTCCAGCCCCAGAGCAATGGGCCTGAGCTGTGAATGGGGAGCAGGATGGGTGGGATGAACAGGACCTTCATTTTGCAGCCTCTGACAGGCAGCAGAAAGCCCTGGGCAGTCTCTGGTATCGCACTCTGAGCTCATCTGGGGACAGACTAGCTGCTGATGTATTGCATTTGTTTTGTGCTGCACATCCCAATTGCCTCCTGAACGCATTTCTCATCCATTACCGCTGATTTATATGGAAAGGACTTAGTTGTTTTATTTATCCTCTGGTAACTATAAAGTTAATAAGCGATCCCAAAGGAAAAAGGCCTGAAAGGTTGGGAATTAATCAGAAATTGAACCACATTTGGTTGTGACGCCAAAAATTCAAATGCTTTCCTACAGGGAGAATCTCCCTGCCGGACAGAATGCCCGTGAATGAGCGAGCTGGCTGCCAGGGTCTCATTCAGGGACATGAGCTACCCGTTCCATGGGAGCTGGGGAAGGACGAGTGCTGGCCCAGGGTGGCACCGCAGCCCCTCACCTCTGTCACAGCCGAGCGCGTGGCTGTTCGCTCTGCTCCAGCCGGGACAGCACGGGGCCGTGGGCTGCGGCACCTGCCTGTACGCCTGCCGGTACGCGACTCTGTAGATGGTCCTGCAATGCAAAGATGGGGCTGAGAATCCGCCCCAAGCCCCCCATCCCGCTCCCATGCCACAGGTCACACCCGGGAGCTCCTTCCCCACGGATCGAGGCAGGAGTCCCACAGGTTGTCACCTGGCTGGGATAGATCCCGGTCCCTCTCGGGGACCAGGACGGTGGCACTGCCCTCACCTGTAGGTGCTGCAGAGGCGGTGGCCCTGGCAGGTGGTGAGGTAGGGCTGGTAGACGGGCTGGACATGGGACTCGGTGTAGGCGACCGCCCGGCTCTGCGGGGCCGCGGCACAGACTCTGCGGCTGCGGAGAGGGGAGCAGGTCAGACAGCAGCTAAACACCAACCCCACCCTTCTCCCTCCGGGCAAGGGGGCTCCGCTGATTTAAACCACCCCAGGACATGGCCTGACAG
Source organism: Patagioenas fasciata (assembly GCF_037038585.1). NCBI lineage: Eukaryota > Metazoa > Chordata > Aves > Columbiformes > Columbidae > Patagioenas > Patagioenas fasciata. The sequence continues at coordinate 9,371,036 of NC_092539.1, forward strand.
TCCCTCTCTACAAAAGGCCCATTAAACAGCAGCCACTAATTGCCCGAGTGACCCAAGAGGTTACTTCAAGCTGGTTTAGGGCAGCACCACAAAGCTGGAGCTCTGTGGGCTGCACAGGCTCTTCATCGCCAGCCCCTGCACGAAGGCGCTGACGCCTCCTCGTACGCTCACCCCGGCACAGTCCCTCTGTCCCGGGAGAGCGGTTGGGGCCCAGATTTAGGGAGGATTTTCTCAAAGCAGTCCTTCCCTTCGCCATCTCCCTTCACCTAAAATTACTCACTTTCTAGATGGATTTTTCTTTTCTGAGACTTTTGCATTCCTGAAATAGATGCCCCTGTGGTCGCCAAGAAATCAGTTATTTCACAGGAAGGGTCAGGCTCACCGCAAAAAAGGTACAGGCCAGAGGAAAGTCAATCTCCAGGCTTTCTAAGCCAACTGTGATGCAGTCAAAAACTTTCCCAAGGTTAACAGATGAAGTGGTCTTGGTTAAAAGCTCTTATTGTTTTCAACATTTTGCAGGTCAGCCCCACCGAGGAACTCATCTACTTGTCTCAGCCTCCCAGCCCAATTAGAAACTAGAATAAAAAGCCTGGGAATTAGCACTGAGATCAGCTGGCTTCCATTAACTCCAGAAAACTCCTCACAGCTTCACTGATTAATGCTATAGAAGATGCAATTTTAAATGGCAATTGTTTGCTTTGCAAAATTTAGAATAAAGCTATAGCTAGAGCCTGTGCATGCGAGCGAGGAATTCAGCTCGTGGTTTTAGTCACGACCAGAATGCAAAAGATCTAATGCTGGAGGAGAGTATTTCACTGTAAAAACAAACTTTGCAGAAAATGTGAGCTGGATGTGGGGGGCGGGTGTTGAGCTCGAGCTCCTTTTGGCTGGGGAAGAAACTGGGGCACGGAGCTCTGGGTTTTCTCTGACCCAGCGGGGGCTGAGCTGCGTTTCCCAGTCTGTGCTGGGATCCAGGACACCGTGTTGGACACATTCCCCACAAAGGGAAGGGGGATCGCTGGAGCTGCCACTCCTGGGCTTGCTGGACCATGGACCGCAGCCACCGCAGCATCCCAGGGAGCACAGGACAAAAAGCCCAGAGTGTCTTTGTGTCCCCTGCATGGAGCTAAATGAAGCCGGGGTGTTTCCTCTGAGAGGTTTCTTTTCTTTAGTGACAAAACAAATAAACAGCAGCGAAGGGCTGCCGAGCCCCGGCTGTCCCAGGAGGACTCTGCAAAGCCTTTTCCCAGCTCCTCGCCAGCCCGGCGAGCTGCCCGTGCAGCCGGTGGCTGAGCAGGGCTCTCCATCACCTGGAAAGGATGCACCTCGCTGTGACATGCGACAGCACAGGCGCAGGAGATGGAGACAAAACCGGTGCTTACCCTGCCCGGGGAAAGCCGTCTGTGCTGGCCACGCAGAGGATGAAGAGGAGTCCCAAGAGGAGGCGGCCGATGTGACGCATGTCCTGTCCCTCCCGCGGTGCCCTGGGCCGCACAGCACGACAGTCTCGCTCTCGGGTGGGAAGCGCTGGCTCCTACCGCATGTCTTGTCCTTCAGCGAGGAACCCTGCAACCGAGAGAAGAGCGGTGTGAACATGCAGCATCTGTCCCCAGCTGGTGGCATCTGATGGGGCCATGGGGACAGTGCCAGCCCCTGCTACCAGGATCAGAGGGACAGTGCCGGGTGTGCACAGACCAAAGCACAGGGGTAGGGGGGACATGAGGGACCTGTGAACCCCTTGTAAGGTGAGTGCTCCTCCAGGCACAAACCCACTTTGCCCCACTCGTTTCAATGGTGTGGCAGTGATTTACCCCAAGAGGACACAGGAGATGCTCCTGCAGTGCCGGGGGCCGCACAGTCGCTTGTCGAGTGGCAGGGAAGGGACCTGTGTCACATGGAACGCGCTGCCAATTCCAGGCAAAACAATGACCCATAATTTCTTAATCTATACAGCATTGTAAAGCTGCGTTTTCCCACCACATAACGCACTGAAATCTGATCTTCTTCTCCTTAAAATACAAGCTCTTGCCAGAGAAAAGTGCTGTAAGGACCATATGTACTATCTGCAGAGTCAGTACGAACAGAGTTGCAAATAAAGAGGATTTGATTTTCTAGCAGAGGACAAATATGAAACAAAGCTGAAGAAGGTCAATAGCAGTATCTAATTTAAACAACATCTAATTTAAACAAAACAGTTGGCTTCCGGATGGCAGCAGTTAAAGGAGGAGGAAATAAAGCAACCCACCTTAAATATACACCAATTAAAGAAAGAATCCATCTTTCTGGTTAAACCTTAAGAAAGGAGAGGCTTTACGGGGAGGCAACACAAAATGCAACATCCTTCTGAAACTGTACATCTCATGAGCTGGAAATAAACCTTCTAAAATCCCCAGATGACGTGGGATTGGGGATTGCGGGTTCATCCCAAACTCCTTCAGGACAATTGCTAACTCTGAGCCAAGCTGCTGGGAATAACCAGTATAACCATCCCCAATCTACAGAGCCTACAGGTCTCAAAGCCCTTCGCCAAGGCACTCAGTATCAACTTCTCCTTTGTGCAGGTGAAGAAACTGAAGCACAGAGAGATGCAAACCTGCATCTGGAGAGAAACCTGCCCATTGCCTTCCTGCCCCATTATATATAAACGTTTTGTACGTGTTCCCATGCAGCAATAGTGCTGAGCAGCCCCTTCCCATGTCTCAGCCCATGAGCAGGGTGCACAGCTCTGCTTGGCTGAGCAGATGCCTGGGCCCATCTTAACCTCTGCACAGGCTCAGCTTTGAGGATGTAAGGAGGATTTTTAGTGATATAAAGCCTGTAGTCCTCCATTCTCCTCCAAACATAGCAATAAATTTCATCTTTTAATGGTTAATATGTGGTATCTCCACCATGAGAAAATGAAATCTGGGTTGACTTGCAGGAAAGTTTAAAAAAATTAGTATAGAAATCTTTCTCCCCAGTCCTTTTGGAGACATCGAGGGACACCAGCATACAGAGACGTACAAACTCCCCACTGCTCAGCCAGTGGCTTTTCCCAGAGCTATACTGGGACACATATTTTCCTTCCAATCACAGCAGCAGTGCTTCTGCAGAAGTCTGTAAGTCAAGCTCTGCCAACCATCTCCATCCTCCCACAGGATTCCCGTGACCGCTGTGGGAGCTTTCCCTGCAGGGAAGGCAAGAAACGCGGGGCACGAGCTTAAAATACAGACGGTTTGTTTTTTCGCTTTGAAATGGAGCAGCATTGCCCTACCTCAAGTGGTCAGAGTATCCCTCTGGGTCAGACAATTATGGTTGCTTCATACCAGGAAAAGTTTCAAAAGTGGAAAATATGACAGTCTATACTTGTATTTTTTATGAGCTTATGAAAATCAGCCTCTTAAAAGCCGCTGAAGATCCTCCAACCTGTTTTCATTATCTATTCTAATACTCATCTTTTAAAGCACATAAGGAAAATCTTTCCATGATTAAGAAAAAAACTTGGGTTTTTTGTCACTGCCTTTCTCGTCTCTCAAATAAAGAGGTGAAGCCGCATGGTCTTGCAAGAGAAACAATGTGGGTGCATCTGAGCTTCTGCTGTTTCAGGGGCAGCAAAGTCTCCTGGCGGGCCCTGTGCTCCTGTGAGTCTGGGGGTCCCTCTCCCACCTTCCAGACACATTCCTGTAATCCTGTCTGCTCTTACCTAGCCCACCACAGCAACCCACGGGAAAATCCAGCCCCCTGTGTGGGTGAAGAGCGCTTTGGCCAGCTCTGCCCATGAAACCAAGGCTAAAACTCCAGCTGATGGCAGCAGTAGGAACCGGGGTCTGTCTGCAAAGTGATGCAAGACAATCCAGTCCCTCAAGAGGATGCAATTACCCTCACGGGAACACGACGGCTGCACTTTTCCAAACAGCCTGGCCTGGTTCTGCAGGTGGAACCGCTGCTCCCAACTGCACGTTGTACCCAGTCTGTGCCCTTAGAGCCAAGCGCTCCTGGAGAGAATCAGCGTCAGCAGTAGAGATGGATTTTCCTTCACAAACACCCCCAGCTGTTCTCTCCACTCAGGCTGGGATGCAGGCGCTGCGGAGCGCAGGCACAGGGATGCGATGGAGCAGAGCTGGGGACGTGGGCACAACGGAGCTGGGCACAGGGAGGGGGACACCGCGGAGCAGGCTGCGGGGGTACGGGACTGTGCAGCAGGGCACAGGGACACGGCACGGCTGCAGGGACGCGGGTGTCACGGAGAAGGCTGCAGGGACACCGGTTATCACGGAGCAGGGCGCAGGGACATCGGTATCAGGGCGCAGGGACGCGGGTACCGTGGCGCAGGGATGCTCCCCCCGCCGCATCAGGCCGAGCCCCGCTCCCCCGGGCGCTGCCCTCCCCGGGGCAGGCGGAGCCCTGCCCGCCGGCCCGGCCGCTGCCCGCAGCGCCGTCACCGCCGCCGCTCCGGAGGCACCTCCCGGGCTGCACCCACCCCGCTCCGGCCTCGCCGGGACCCCCCGAGCGCCCCCGCTGCGGCACCGAGTCCCGCTGGGTGAAACGCCGCCCCCGCTCCCCCCGTCCCTCCCCGCCGGAGGATGCGGCCGCGGCCCCCCCGGGCGTGCCGAGCCCCCGGGCGGTGCCCGCCGGGACTCACCGGTGACGACGGCGGTGCCTGAGCCGCGGAGTCGCCGCCGCGCCGCGGCCCCCCGCGCATTTCCTCCCCCGGCCCGAGCCGGTCCCTCCGCCCCGGCCCAATGAGCTCCCGGCGGGGAGGAAAGCGGAGCCTCCCGGCCGGGGGGAAGCGCCGGGGCCCGGGGAGCCTCTGCCTGCCCCCGCCCCGCCGGCCCCCGCCGGCAACCACCTGCCCCCGCGGCCCCGTCGGGGTGCCCTGGCTGCCTGGGCAGGACCCCCCGGAGAAGACTGGTCCTGGGGGGACACTCAGGGACACGGCAGGACCCCCTGGAGAAGCCTGGTCCTGGGTGGACGCTCAGGGACAGGACAGGACCCCCAAGAGAAGCCCAGCCCAGGGTGGGGGGACACGCCGGCGTTGTGCCCCATATCTTGTCGCTGCTGCGCTGACCCTGATGGAGATGGAAGTGCAGGGGATCCCTATCCTGGCATTGATCTGGACGCTTACCTGCAGGCTCGGTCCTGTGTGCCTCATGCTATGAGGACACAAGGACCCTGACCCCCGCAGACCAGCTTGCCTGCGGATTAAGAGCAAGAGAGGAAGATCCCAGCGTAGCCCCCAGCCCCTTGCCTGGGGGTGTTCAGGCTCCCAGGTGAAATGGTCCAGCACCAGTGCATGATCAGGGCAAATTTATTTCTCTTTGCCAAAAAATACTGTAGCCGGTTCTGCGTTCCCCAAAAGGACACATTGTAAGAAGAGACAGCATCCTTCCCTGGGGTAGAGACCTAACACATGCCTCCCGCCATGCCCCGTTAATCACCCTGAGCTCATTACAACAGCAAAGTCTTCCTGAAGCAAGTGATGAACTGCCAGGACAAGGAGGCTGATTTCCAGTGAGCCCTAAAGGATGCTTAAAGGATTCCTTGCACACTCCCCCAGGCATGGAGCAGCGTGAGGATCGCCCCAGAGAGGTGCCCAAATTCAACACACAGACCCACGCAGGGCGCAGCTGCCCAGGGACAGATTGGGTTGATCCAATCCCCCTGCTGCCTGCAAGCTTCTTGTGTTAAATGCCCTGTTATTAATCAAAGAAAATTCTGCAGTTTGGTTTGTGCCAAACTGCCACTTGTTTTGTCTACATTTTTCTCTGGGAAATTAGAGCAGAGAGGCTAATTGTTTTTCAAATGACTTAGGCGCCTGCCCATGTACAGAACCAGCCTTAAAGGTAGCAGGGGTCTGATCTGCAAGTGAATGGCTGGATACAACCCCCTGGGAATATTTGTTCCCATTAAGCTTTGCAACTTTTTTGAAAGCCTGTAGGCATTTGAAGGAAATATTTACCAGTTAAACTATAATGGCTCCAAACGAGCAATTGAGATCACTGGTCCATCCCCTGTATTTCCTCATGGATACGCTGAGGCTGCTGATTGAACTGGAGCTGCCTCGGGTTGTGCTGTGCCCTCCGGGGAGGCTGGTGGGTGATAGATGCGCTGGCATGGGGCGCTCAGCTGGACCCATGTAAAAGGAGCATTAACAGTTTTGGGCAGATCCTCCCTGGGGAAGGGAGCAGAGCAGAGGGGAATCAGCTCTGGCATGTGCTGGTGAAGATGGAGCGTGTGGGAGATGGGATCCCTCCCGGCAGCGAGGGAAAGGATAGCTGATGCTGGTGGAAGCGCAGCTCCGCGTTACACGGCATCTCACACAGCACAAACAGGTTTGCTCGCCCGCCCTGGATCCAGCCTACCTCTGGGGAATGATTTCAACTCACTTAATCTCATAAGCACAGAGCACAGCCAACTTTTCCCAAGAGCACTGAAGGGACGGTAATTATCCTGTTAAGCAGAGAGCGTTATTGTCTTTTCTGGTGTACGGGGGAGATGAACAGAGCCTGATACTCAACTTGTCTCATAATTGCAAAATACATTTGGAAGCCAATGGAAAGCTTCTCCATTTGACCATAGTGAAAGCGCAGGATCTAATTTCATGGTCAACACACTCACCTTATCTGTGGTGCTCCATCATTTATCCTGGGCAGGGATCCTTTCCTTATGGAGCCATCTTGGTTTCTTACTGTCAAAACAGAAAAAAAGAAAGGCACTGTAACACTCATTGTCACGGAGGCAGAGATCAGTGGTGCAGCCCATAACGGACCCAGTTGGGGGGTTCCCTGGGTGCTCCTTGTGGAACGGGATGAAGGAGGAAAGCAGGATCGTGACTGCAGCGTGCCTGTGCCTGGCTCTGGGCTCACATTGCACAGGTTCGCCAGCGTGCTCCGCTGGCAGGGCACGGCGAGCCTGTTCTGTCCCTCCTGTGCTGTGATTTAGGAGCATCCTACGGGTCCTGATCCTTTGTCCCACGAGTTTGCAGTGTGACCCTGATGGGGTCCTGCCGACACTCACCAGGGTGTATCCAAGTTCCCTTTCTGCTCATTTCTGATCCCATCTGCTATACTCCAACACTACACTGAACCATTTTTAGCACATGCACACGTTCATTTAAGGCTCCTAACTGCCCAGGCATCCTTGGCAAGAGTCCCCGGGTGATGGTGAGAAAGGGGATGGACTTGTTGGCACCCAGTGTCCCTCATGGCACTCAGCTCTCAGCTCCTTGTGGGGCAATGACACCCAGTGCATGACCAAGCATGTCACCATTCAGGGTCTGTGTTAGAGCCTTCTCAGCCACCAGACAATTATTCCCTAAGTGCACTGCAGCCTTTTTAAATTCTGCAATTATTTTAATTGCAAAGTGTTTGCTTTTCAGTTCCGTTTACAGAGTCAAATCTTTACTCAAACAAGTGCCCATGTCAGCTGCTTAAGAGCTGCATATTGTCCATTAAAAGAGCATTTAATCCTCCGCTCTTAGGGAGTGTTCAGTGTTTTATATGCTAATATTCATTATGCTGGGAGAAAATCCCCCAGCACACAGCCTGGCAAAGTTCCCTTAAAAGAAGAGGAGTGATAGCAGTTCAGAGTGGAGGAAGATCAGCTCTCTTGGCTCAGTTAATACTGGTGTGATGGGCTTCTGACAAAGGCAGTAAGAGATTTTGGCTCCTGACTACAAGTCTGCCTGAATTTGAAGCCCTCCCTGGATCGGTGTTTTACATGTTTCCTCCAAAGCTTTCTCCCTCGCACACTAGAAGTGTACTCCCACAACATCTAATATTAATGCTTGTCTCTGAGCCAAGAAATAAATGTTTCTGCCCAAAACTCAACTTTGCTGTAGCTCTGTAGGCAGGGAAAAGGAATAATTAACAGAAGAGACCAGGTTCCCATACAAGGAACCTGCTCGCAGAGATGAGTTCTTACAGCCCCTTGCAGTGAAGTGGATGTGCCCAAGCACACAAATTCTTCCCCAAACTGGGGCCAGACGTGCTGAAGTGGCAGATGGAGATGGATGGATGGGGAGACAGTTAGAAGAGTGACACACATACAGATGAAAAACTTTTCAACGACTACAAGCCACGGCTGACCCCATACCTGCTGTGTACAATGGGCTCTCGCTGGCCCCTGCGGGGGTCTCGCACAGAACTGGAAGTACTTGCTAAAGAAATAGGAGGTTTTGATGCTCCTGAAAAGAGGAGGAATGGCTTTTCCTGTTTTAGGACAAATTCTTCTGCTCAGGCTTTTCATAAGGCTGTTTTTAAACTTTACACTTAAGTTTAGGCTTTGGAGCAGCCCCGGTTCTGCAGAGCTCTGTAAGGAAAACAACCTCCCACTATTCTGTTATGTCTCATATTGTTCTCAGTTGCATCAGCTGCAGCCCAGTTATCGCAGTGGAAATCTAGAGGAGTCCACTGATGTCAGTGGGATCAAAGAAGGTTAAACCAAGAAAAGTACTTGGCCCGTAGCTCTCGGGCTGTCGTCACCAGTTGCGCAGTGCTATGCCTATTATGACCCAGATCTGATTCCCACAAAGTGATATTTTTATTTTCCCCTTAAAGCTTTACAAGCTTTAAGTGTCTCAGGACTGGTATGTTATAACTTAAGGCAACCATAGAGACATGCAGCAGCCTAGCTGCAGCTGTGGGAAAACAGATGCATGAACAGGGCGACATCCTGTAGCCAGGTTTATTTTCTCTTACGTGCACACAGATGAGTTCTTATTTACATTTAGAGGAGGCAGTAATGGCTGCTGCGTGAAAACTGGGAAATGATTCATGTCACTCAGGAATACACTGAATTTCGCAGCTTTCTGTGAAATTTCCCTGGCAAAAAGTAGCATTAGTCAGTAGGGAATGGTCCCAGCCATTCCCCTCTGCATTTTCCCAGTGAATCATTCCCCAGGGAGCACATGGGAAGTGCGGTGGGAATAGCTGTGAGTTGCTCGGACCCTTCACCACAGCGAGCAGCTCAGGAACGAGCATTCAGCCCAAGACAGGTTTTTGCTCTAATTATCCTTCTCTATCAGCCTCCAGCTCCAGAAACTTGCACCAAGCAGAGCTCCTCTCTGCCGTGAACTCCCAGGCTATGGGAGCATCACTTTGGGAGAGAGGATGGAGAGCGTAAAACCATTTTTGATCACCCTCTTCTGTTTGTAGAGACCCTTTTCTTTCTCTGTCTGCTCTGAAACCTCAAGCTAAATCTTCCCTTGCGTTTCGCCATGCCCTCCTGCTGCTGGTGCGTCTGCGAGTCAGGTTCGTTTACTCTAATTTGTTGCAGTTTGTAAATCTGTCTCCCCAGAGCCAGCCCTGTCTGCAGCAGGAGCGGCTGGGAAATGGCTCGAGTGAGTCTGCAGCCCGGATCCGATTTCTCTTCCTTACCTCTGGGGAAACTTGTGCAGAGCTGGCAGTTTAACAGCGTAGAGAGGGACTAACTCCATCAGCAGAGTGAATGCTGGATCACAGGGAGCAACACTGCAAATCTGCCAGAGCAGACTTGGTGTTTGCTGCTGCTACCCAGAAAAGAGGCGGATTTTCGAGGAGGCTCAGGGTCCAGCCACCACGTCTGGGCTTCTGCCTTGCACCGCTTCCCAATCCACTTTTAAATTAATTTTATCACTTGTTATTCCTTCTCATGTTTGATTCTCTACCCAGTGAACCGGTTCCGTGAATGTTAGACCCTGGGAAAAAGTATGCCGGGTTGTTTCTATTGAGTCTTGCTCCATGTTCCTGCAGAGCCCAGCAGTGCCTGGGCATCCCAGCTGCTCCTACACACAGCCAGCCTTTTATCCCAAAACACCCGCATTGTGTAATTGCATTAGGATGATGTGACCTACAGGTGTGCAGGTAGCTGAAAACAAACAGCACGCTAATCGCCCAGCTCCACGGTTATAAAATTGAGAGGCTCTGCTGAGCTCCTGGCGTGCAAACACCGGCACGGTCCCGGCTTGGTGTATGAGAGCAGGGGCTGTCCCTGCAGCAGCCCCATGTCCTCCCGCTCCCCAGGGGCCGAACTCTGTGGTCTGTGTCCTGGCTCGGGGTCCCGTCACCAAGAGCGAGTGGCACCGGCATGTGCTGTACAGAGGGGAGAGAAAAGGGGACTGGGGAGCATGGGTGGGAGGATAAACAATGTGGGGTTGTATCAGAGGCGTTCAGAGAGCAAGCAGATGGAAAAAGAGAATGAGTTACGGAAAGAAAGGAGATTTGCTAAGAATGTCCAGCTACCTTGCAAGTACGTGCAAGGGTTTGCAGCCTTCGTGTACAGGCACGTGAGGTAAAATTGACCCTCTGAGTTCTCTGCTCCTGGAAAACAGCCTGAGTGGGATGAATTAAAAACGATGGTGCTGCAGGTTGGGCTCCGCTCTGAGCAAACCAGCGCTGGAGACGTTCCTCAGCCCAGCACGTGCGCGGCTGACAACAGCCCCAGCCGAAGGAGGCTTTAAAAACCCGTTTGCTCTGGCGGCCCTTTGCCAGCGCGATGTGTTCGACCAGCCCCTGAGGCTCCCGCCATCATCTCCACCTGAGCTGAGGCAAAAACCCACCCCAACCCCATGGGGTCTTGCCTGGAGTGGACACACTCCTGCTGCCCCCAGCTCCCCATCCCATCCACCTCACCCCCTGTGCGGCGATGGCCACGGCTCGTACGGTACCTGCAGCGTCCCGGCGTCCCCCGCCGTGCCAGGAGCAGCCCCGCCGCCATGCTCCCCGATGGCTCCCAGCGCCATCCCCGCCTGCCCGCCCCGGCTCTGGCAGGCCTGGGCATCTGCCTCGCACCCTCGGCATGGCCGGCTGCCGGCCGCGCACAGGCAGGAGGTGACTGCTGAGGTGGAAGGGTGGCTTTTTATGCTTTTCTTCCTGTATAAATCAGGCCGGGGATGGACAATCCCAGACAGGACTTCCTGTGTGTGTTGTGCGCTGATAACAGGCGCCGCGAGGAGAACAAACACGGCCGCCCCGCGCCCGGAGGGGGAGAGGGGCCATGGGGCGGCACCCCCACCCCGTGTCCCCTGGGGATGGCCACGGGGTGCCAAAATGGATGGGAGGCAGCCATGTGTCCCCAGGGACTCAGGAAAGGAGCGGGCTCCCCACCTGTACCTCACAACAGACATAAGATGGCTGCTGCCCCCGTCTTCCCGCCTCACTGACATGGGGCACGTTTCAGCATCACCCACCACAGCCACCTCTCATTCCCCTCACAGGAGGTGGGTGGGGGGCCCTTGGGAACCCCCACAGCACCAGGATGTCCCTCACAGCCCATGGCAAGCATGGCAGGGCTGGCAGCCATCTGCTCAAGAGAGTGCCATGTTGGCATTGGGCACTAGGGGACCATGTCCTGGGCTATTTGTGACCCCCTAAAATTTGGGTTGCAAGGTAGCAGTCAGTCAGGTTGTTGGATGCCTTGTCACCTCTGTCACACTGTCCCTGTGTTTGGAAAGAGTGAGGTATGGACAGTTTGGGCCACTAAACCTGCATGACGTGACCCAGCGAAGTTGGCATCTTCAGTGCTGGGAGGTGTGGAAACAACTGCCCCAGCTCCATAATTTTCAAGGCCATTCTGGTGCAAAGCTGGTTTTGATTTCAAATCAAACATGTGTGTATGCGTGATGTTGGTTCTGCATAGCCAAAGGAAGAATAGTATAATTTTTAATCAGAATTTGAAACTTTGGTCCAGACTTTATACTAGGAAAGGAGACGTTTTGGAGCATGGGGGCTGTGGAGGTGGTAATTATTTCTCGATTCTCTCCCAGGTGACCAAGCGAGCGGCTCCATGGCTGCCAGGCTGTTGCTGCCTGCTGCTGCCCCGTGGCAGCCCCATGCTTTCACAGAATGATCATAGGATGATCCTCCCGTCCCGGCAGGGTGCACAGCGTGGGTCTGGGGACACGTGTCACCTGGGGCTGTCCTGGAGCAGAGCCACGTCCCCCGCTCACACCACACACGCCTGGGTCCTCCCGGTCCGGGCAGCGCCAAGCGCTTGTGCGCAGGCTCACGGGGAGAACAGGATTACTCCCACCCTTATTCAGCAGAATATTACACTGGGCAAATCCCTTGGGAGTTGCAAAATATTCCTGTGTTTATTTATATAAATGCATGGCTAAAGAAAGACCCCACTTGTTTTCCTTGGCAGGCGGGATTTTAAAAGGCTGTTTTCTGACACCCATCGCTCTCTCCAGCAATGAGTGATTTTATGCTGCATGCTTCTTGCTTGAGGCTGAAAGTGTAAGAGGAAACCATTTCAAACCTGAACCTCTTTGTGAGGCAGGGGAGGAAAAGCAAAACCTTTTGCTGTTCATCCTCTGCTGAACCCGGGTTGCCATCCTCATGCTTTAACAACCTCTCGGTTTCTCCAGCTGCTAAAGATGCTGCACATGGATGCGCAGGGGCACCCTCCAACCCATCCTTGGAGCGAGGATGATGATGGAAACTGCAGGCGTGTCACAGGGGTGTAATTTAGGGTTCTGGGCAGAGTCCAGCCCGGAGATTACAGTGTGCCTCTTGCTCGTGGGGCAGGAGCGGGAGTTTTGAGGGTGCTATGGGAATACCTGCGCATTGCAGACGTAATTAATCAAGTTCAGAGATTGCATTCTTCATTAGCGCTTCTGGCAGCGCAGGGAGAGCCTCGGAAGTCTGGCAGGCAACCGCAGCCTGGCTGGGAAAGAGATCTGGCTTCTCCTGGTGAAAATCTTCCGTGAAAATGAATGTTATCTGAATTTTGCAGAGAACGTTGCAGATTTTAGAGAAATCGGGGTTTAGGAAACAAGTTCTCTGAAATTACCGAAGTCTCTCAGGTCAAAAATTGAGTTTTGAACCTTAAAGGCTGGAATTTGGAAGGTTAGCTTGTGTGTGATTTCCCATGAAACACATTCCGGCCAGGGCAGTGCGGGCCGTGCGGGATGAGCGCCACGCCAGCCCTTGCTGTGCTCCGTCCGAACGGCCCCGTGGGCTCAGCCTCCCCTCTCACTCTTGCTCTCCACAAAAAGTTCAGGGGAAGCCTGATAAGAGAGTGGGGGAAATTGAGAGAAGCAGGGAGCAGAGACTAAATATTGTGCACATCAGTGTCCTGCACCCTGGCAGCAAACCCTGGGCCAGGGGACAAACTCCCCTGCTCCGCAGCAGAGCGGTCTGGGGTGCCACCGGGACCCCAAGGTCAGGGACGTGGCCGTGTCTTGCTGTTGCGGTTGTGATAGCATCAAGGACAGCGACAGGAGAAAGCCCAGAGCCTCTCTTTTGCTAAGCCAGCTTGGTAAAGGGCTCCTTTATCTACCCTTTGGTGTGAGATAAGGTTTCAGTGTTGTCCTGCCAGAGCAGCTCCGTATCGCTCGCAGAGACTCCTCTTGCTGCAGAAAGGTATCAGGCAGTCAGGAAATATTTGAGCGAGACTGTATCATTTTGAAACCCGTGTGCAATGGAAAGACACACACAGGGTGGATTAGATCTACACTGCAGGGGTTTCAGTGTCTCCCTGTCCATGGGAGGACAAAACACGTTTCCTCAGCTTGTAAGACGGGGCTGCAAGGGCCTCTCTCATCACAGGTCCCTATAGAGAAGGATTATCACAGGGTGAATAGGGACCCCAGTGCTCCTTACTGGGCTGGGAAACGATCTGTTTTTACTATCCTTTGACAACACAGTTCGAATCCTAAATGCAGACCTTTTCTTTCAGCAAAGATCCAGAATACACGTTGTGAATTTACCCACAAAGTAACACCAAATGGTCCAGTGAGTAAGACCACAGACCCGCTTCATTCTGAGCATGCAGAAAGAAAACATTCTCTCCCTGCTTCAAAGCTTAATGGGTTGCTTGGGTAACACATGGACATCTTGAGAGCTAATCAAGATGAATGTTTGTTCTAATGAGTCAGTGAGAACTGTATCTTATTGCAAGAAGCCACATACTTTAATGTCCCTGGCATACGTGTGTTTGAAAACGCTGAGCTGGATTTCTCCAGGATGATTTATCATCTGGGAGTTCAGCTCTTCTCTTTGGGCTCTCCCCTCCTCTACAAGTGACCTGTTTTGAGCCCCTCGGTGACCATTCGTTTCTAGGAAATCCTTATGCAGCACCATGAGGACTGACGTGCAGGAAAAGGCATATAATGAAAATAGAGGATAAGGGATAAAAGTCATCCCTTTGCAGGGCACAAAATGGTGTTAGATCCTAGGGAGGCTGCTTCTGGGCTGCTCCATCCTTCACGACAGTCCTGGGGGCTGAGCCCTCTGCCCTTTCCCAGCAGCTCTTGCTGGTCCTTACAGACAATAATTGAAATTTTAAAACTGCTCGGTTGCAGAACAAAACGCTTGCAACCGATTCAAAGTTTTCTACGTCAAAAAATACTTGGTGTATTGAAAAATGCAGTCAAAGGGCCGGTTCTGATCTCATTGTGTGGGACAAAGTCCAGAGGAGGTCTCCACGGAGAAGACCTGAAGAATGGACAGGACATTACAATAACAGTGTTCTACAGAAATGATTAAGACAAATAACATGCAGCTGAATAGAGCTTGATGTCTTTTTTATAAAATTAATAAGGCGTGTAATAGATAACTATCTCCACATTAGTGGATCTAATACTTTGGCTTCAAAGTCCTACCCAGGAAACTCTCATGGCTTTTCTGCTGACTTCACTGGATTTGAGCGACATAATAGAGAAGTGGAATTCAGCCTAAAAGTCAGACAGTGAATGCAGAAGTCAAGACTTAGGAAAAAGCTACAAAAAAAGAACTGTTGATATGTCTCTTCTCTGACACGTCGCAGCGTATCAAAATGGCCACTGCCTTTATTGTGTTTAATCACTTATCTCCACGGAGGGAAGAGGAAATTCCCAAGAATGCATGATCGTTATAAATATTAGCCAGGGCCTGGTGATTATTTTTGGTAGCTAAAAACTTCCTGACTGAAGGGTTTTGGTTTGCATCGGACTTCAGTAAATGTTTTAGTATAACTTTCATAAATACCCATTATACTCAAATCAGTGTGTAGTTTACAATTCAACAGGGAAGGGCGGGGAGATGTTTCTCTTTCTTTTGTTTTGCCGTGCAGCATGCTAAAGTGCACAGCGCTCCACCGAATTAGCATTTAGCTATTTTCTTGTATCCTTAAATAAAGGACTAGTTCACACAGGCAGAAATCTCTGTTTCCTTTCGGGCAGGAAAAAGGAAGTGAATGCAAGGGGCAGATTTGGAGTTCGCTTGCAAGAACAATTGAACTCCCATCCAGAGGGGAAGGGGATTTGCGTCAAGAGGAATTCACTTTTTTTTTTATTTCTTTTTTTTTTTCCTGGAAGGGAAGAGCGAATGACCTTTAGTTTAAAAGCCTGAAAGAATAAAGGTCTGAGCATTTAGAGCTGCCTGCACAAATAGAGTCATCAAGGCGTTTTCCTGAGCGAGGGCTCCCGCAGCCGCTCGCGCCGTCCTTCAGCAGCGAGACCCAACTGCGGATGCTGCATCGCGCGCTCCCCTCTTAGTGATCCGAGGTGAAGGCGTCACCAAAACCTGCCAGCAGTTCCTGCCTAGGAGGGACAGTCCCTGCGCTTTTCTTTGCAAAATAGTTACCACTTTTCTCTTTCTCCCTCCCCAATGCTGCCAGTCTAGTGAGCTGGATGAGGTTTGCCGGATGGGATTTAGTGAATCCCCTTGTCTTCCTCCCCAGAAGTCCTGTTTATAGCTATTGGTACAAGCAGGCAGGGCATCATCTCAACCTGTTACGTGGTCAAGACCTCACGTTGCCCCCCCGTTTTTTGTCCCTTTTTAGTCAACCACAAAACCTTCTCCCAGCTTCCCTGGGAAAAGGATGTGAACCAAGACCTCAGGGGCTTGACTAAGTGTCAAAATATTATCTGCGTGGTCTGTCTTTGAGTCTTAATCATTTTAGTGCCCACTACTAGTGTCCATTTTAGTGGGCCCTGAATATCCATGTTTTCCTATGCATTTCTTTCTCCCCACCATGCAAGCCAGACGCCCAAGGAAGCTCCTGAGCTGGCGAATATGGGAATTGAGACCTTAAAAGATGGTTAAGCATCCTATTTCCAAGGGCACTAAGCACTTCAGCCCCAGAGTCAGACAAGGCGAGTGCCGTGGTCTGCGACCTCCTTGTGGTACCAGCGCTTTGAAATCCTGGGTAAAGAGCATCAGCTTGTAACCTGCCATAGCTGAAGGGACTCATCACCCTTCCATCCTCATTGCTCTTCACAGCATCATTCAGACCTTTACCAAACCCAGCACAACCCTGCATCAGCCAGCGGAGGGGTTTCCGCCCTAAAAACCGAGCTTAACAGCTCGCAGCGTGGATGCTGCAGCAAGAGCATCACGTTCTCAGGCCTGCTTTCCTCCAGGGATGCAGGTAATAAACAGGGGATCCAGCTCCAGTTTGGGTTCCCACATACTCACACAAGCTCCTTGGAGCAGTTTTTCTCCCATCCAAGCAAAATATTTGCTCAGAACGTGAAGCCGCGGCTGGGCAGTGTCAGCAGCAAATGTCAGCAAGTGTCAGCAGGAGAAAAACTAATTAGACAAAATGGGCCAAATTTCTCTCAGGGGGAGCTCCTCTGCAGGAAGGATGAATGTGGTGCACTGGTTAAATAGATTGTTTTGTGCTCGCTTGTTGCCTCCATCCTGGTTTTATCCAGGCTCACCTGGCCGCAGTGACTTATCCCAGGGCAAAGCCACCTGGGTGCGCGGAGTCCCCTGACAGCACATCACGGGCACCTCGCAGCTGAGCCTGGGTGAAATCATCTCTCCATACCGTAGTTCTCCAGATATATTTTGGCAGGCTTCCACTTTTCTTCTCCGAAGCTGTCCGGCTTCAATGCGTGCAGCTGGAGGGACATCCCCGCCAGTGCTGCGAGGGACAGAACCGGAGCCAGAGGGACATCACCTTTGCTAAGGTCACACGTCTGCAGAGCCTGGCACCAGGCAAAGGTGCACCTGGAAATGCTGTGGCTGCCGTGACTCACTGCGTGAGGAAATGGTGTCACCACCAGCTCTGTGCCGCAGCTCCGCTCCCTCGCCTCCCCCACTGCTCCAACATGCATTTTTACCCTTTGCCACCGAAACGTTCAGACCAAGCCCCCCAAGCTGAAGCCTGAGTGTAACTCAGGTGCTGCATACATGTCTGTTGGCACCAGGGGAGCCAAGCTGGACAAACCCATCCCTGTGTCCAGCCTGGGATGTCAGCTGCAGAGCGGTGTGAGGGGTGTATGGAGCAGGCAAGGATCACAGCGCAACACGTGGAAGGGAGTTTGCCAGGCCCATGGTTTTCTATCCTTTTTTCTGTTCCCCTTGAACTCCCAGCCAGCACCTTGGCGCAGAAGGGTAATTCATTAACCTGCAAGAAGAAGGAGGCCTAAACTTTCCCCTAGTCACTGCTCACAGTGCTGGGGACAGGCGCAGTGCCAGCAATGCGGGGAATGTGTACACGGCTCTGCAGGAACGCGCCCTGCGAGCGGGGATGGGGGAGAGGTGGAAAGTCCAGGAGAGCCCTGAGGGTCCCCCAAGGGCATGGCCAGGGGCAGGACAACACAAATCCCCATTCACTTTCCCCAGGCTGTCTGTGCTCCCAGCAAAGGTCAGCAAAGGCACTGCCACTCATGTCACAGCAGGAGCGATGACATTTACATCGACCGGTGGGTAGCAGAGAAACCAAGTCATTGGAGCAGGACGTCGTCACATGCCCAGGTTTTCCCGGTGCACAGATGAATGCTTCAGTTTGGATCGTGCATCCGATTTTCCATAAACACACCAGATTTTGCATCCTGGAGTTGCAGGAGTGCGCTGCTGGGGCAGCGCTTTGAGCTCAAGTATCAACCTGAAATCTCAGCTTTACTGAGACTAGTCCCAGGTACAAAGCCACCAACACTCAGTAGGTTCTATAGGAGCACAAAAATCAGTTGGATCAGGATTCCTGTGGCACACAGTGAACTGAATTACGTGTCTGTTACTTCTAAATTCCTTTTTTCCCCCTTCCTTTAATTTTTTTCTTTGGTGTGGGTTTGATTTATTTTTCTGCTGTCATAGGAAGCCGCTCAGAGACCGGTTGTAACGTACCCTGGGCTAATTCAGTGGAAAGCCTGCTTTCAAAAGGAAACATTTGCCATCTTGCTCCCAGCTTTGATTTCCCTGTCCCTGCTTGCTTGCCAGAGCTTATTCTGCAACGTAAATAGGAAAGTTTCTTTGCACGGAGCCAACCAGCTATTGTGCCCGAGTGATTTGGTTTAAGGAATAAAAAGCACATTCACTTTGTGTTCGAGGAGATGACATTTGTGTGACTGGTGTGTTTGAGAACGCAGCAGAGAAAAAACGTTCTTCTGAGGAGCTATTTCAAAAGAAAAAGAATCCAGGAGAGATAAGAAAATGAATGTTTGCAGAATCTGGGAAAGCCTGGTGCAGAGGGATGGAGACAAAGTACGAGAATGCACTTTATTTGTGACAAGCTTTCCATCCTGGGCAGCCAAACAGGACATCCTGCTTCAGTTCTCCTTCCTCTCTTTAATTAGAGTTGTGTTCAGGACACTGCCATTAATGTCATCTCAGCATTTCCATGACAAGGCCCTGTTTTTGCGAGACTTTAGGAACTTGGCCTTAGAAAAATCTGTTATTAGTGTAGAACCACTCAGCCCAGAGCCTGGGGCAGGTTTGCAATCAGTTGCTGTGACATTTCCATCAAGACAACGGCAGCTCAGAGCAAGGTGGCCCCAGGGGGGATGAGGGAGCGATGGAGGAGACCGAACCCCATCCCTGGACATGGTGGGGTTACCGGTGCCTTGTGTGCCCCAGCTCATACCCCAGCAAACGGCTGGATCTGAAACGTGGCAGCTCTCCGAGGTCCATAACGTTGCTGAAAACACAACGCCCACATTTCCGAATCTATAAGTGGAAACCTCTGTGCTCGAATAGTATGAGAAATAGCCTGAACAGGAAGCTGGATTCTCCGGCAATGATATTTTCACCACCTGAAATCAAGGCCTGGTTACAGCCCTCTCTGCTTGAACTCGCCTCAGAAATGGAGACCCCTAAAAATCGCTGCCAGTTCAGCTCTGTCAGGGCTGGGGCTGTCACTGCTGCTCCAGAATCATAGAATGTCCTGAGTTGGAAGTGACCCACAAGGATCATCAGTCCTGTGTGTTGGAGAAGCTGCTGCAAACAGTGCCCTGCCAAACTTGCTGTTTGCAACAGCAAAGCGAATGAGCCCAAGTGGGGTTGTAAAAGCCATCGAAGAGGGGCAGAAACCACAGCAGCGCCATGTGGGAGCCCAGGGCTGGGGCAGCGCTGGCAAAGCACCTGGCTGACAAATGAGCTATAAAAGAAACAGGTTTGAAAGAGGCTGAAATGCACCTTAAACACCAGGAGAGCCTGGGTGAGTGTTGAAACCCGCTCTAGCGATAAACCTGGTTTCCCAGACCCTTCAGGTCTCCACAGCAGGACCTGGGGTTTGTGCGCTGGCTCTGAGCACACAGGTGGGAGAAATCCTCGTCCCCATCCCACCACTGTCACCAAGGGCTCCGTGACATGGGCCGGGCAGATTGTGCTTTGCTGAAATGG
Source organism: Patagioenas fasciata (assembly GCF_037038585.1). Classification (NCBI taxonomy): domain Eukaryota; kingdom Metazoa; phylum Chordata; class Aves; order Columbiformes; family Columbidae; genus Patagioenas; species Patagioenas fasciata. The sequence goes on from NC_092539.1 coordinate 9,390,544, forward strand.
GCAGCACAAGAGCAGGCGAAGCCACAGCTCCGTCCAGCCAACACCTTTGGGGCTGGTTTTGGCTCGAGAAGTGCCAAGTATTATTAGTAAAAAGAAAACACTTTTTTTTTTTCCACACTGGAAAAAACAGTCCTTCCAGCTGAAAATATTATTGCAGTTCTTCCACTCCTAAAAGGAGAGAAAACAGATTCCTTTGTTCTATTGCAGTCCCAGCACATCACTGGCATCCAGAGCAGAGCGGGCTCTGCGAGAAGCTGCGAAGCAACATTTCAGCACAGGATACTCCAAAGCAGACAGGGTTAAGCTAAACATCCTTTTACTGCTACTCTTTCACTTCCCATTTCAGAGAAGATGACACACTGGTCCCGCACCCCTGTGCTGGGGGATCCCCTCCCTGCGTAGCCATCTCCAGGTCCCCCAGGGCCAGCCCCAGTCCCTGCAGCTCGGTGGCACGGCCGGGATGGTTCGTCCCCCGTCCCAGGCTCGTGTGCCCATCAGCCGGGGGAACACACGCAATGTCCTGCCCTTTCCTCCCCTCACTGCCGACCCACGGATTGGGGCCAGGAGCCAGCGAGCTGCCAGTGGTGCTGCAGTGGTTTTCCTCACCCAGGGCTCTGCTGGGAAGCCAAGTCAGAGAAATGATCTGATTTAAACAAATGAACAGGTGGAAAGCAGCTGGTTTCAGGCTCTTCAAGCCAGCTGGGGCTGTTTGACCAATTTCCCACCTCCTGGAGCAGCCGTTTTGGGCAAAAGCAGATGAAAAGGTAAAAGGAGTTGCTGCATGTGTCAGAAGCTCACCCGGCTTCTGAACGCTTTAGCTCAGAAGATTTAGGATGTGCTGGCATATGGCTTCCCCTGCAATGCCCACTGATACCCAGCACCGCTGGGACAGGCAGCTGGGCTCTGTCCCCTGCTCGGGACCCACCGAACCACAGCGCGGGGCGAGGCAGCGCAGGAAGGGAGCCGGCGGAGATGAGTGTTTCCTGGCTCTCGGGAGCGAAACAGAAAAGCGCTGTCACTCAGCGGCACCCGCAAGTGCAGCGGCAAGATAACTCCAGACACGGCCGCCATCACTTCCCCCCTTTGTCCCTGGCTTTTTTCAGGCCTTCCTGAGCAGAAACGTCCCATCTCCGAAGGAATGTCGCTGCTGCCGGCCGCCCACGATACACCGAGCGGCCGTGCTGCCCGCAGCTCGCTGCTGGGGTGCGGGTACAGGGGATGAAATGCGGTTGAGGGTCTCAGAGAAAAGGCCACTTGGGACTGTCCTACATGTGCCTCAGGCTCCCAGGACAGTGTGGGTCCCTGCCAGCCTCAGCAAATGCCCCAGCCCATGGCTGGAGGGTGCTCACGGGACATTTTGTGGCTGTGCCAGTCCCTGCGTGCCTGTCCCTGCTCTGGCACTGGCTGAGCCAGCTCAGGGTGAGCCCCAGGGATTGCTGTCCCTGGCAGGGGACACCCATTTCCTGCATAAACCCCAGAGGGACCTTCTGAGCTGAAAGCAGGAGCACTTCCACCCCTTACATTACACTATATTTTTTTCCCCAGGCTCCTTCTCAAAAGAGGGATCTAGGTTTGGCTCTTCAGATGCTGCTTATCCTGCAACCATCTCTGCAGCTGCAGAGGAGCATCCCTGCAGCAAATGCTTTTGTTCCCACAGCAGCATGGGGCAAGAGGGGCCTTGATAGGAATAAGGGGATGACAGGGCACCCCCAGACACCCGCTTGGGTAGCACAGCATCAGCATCCCCAGAGCCAAGGCTGGAATGCAACGAGGCTGTTTTATCATCTCCCTCCCCCGCCTCTCAAGGACAGAATAATCTTAGCAGTTGTAGAAACACATTTTTCTCCAAGGGATTCTTCATTAGCGCTTGTTTCCTCTCCCGGCCGGTTTCCTGGCAGCAGTTTGTGCCGAGGGGGTGCGCAGGAGCCGGCTGGGGGATGTTGGGGCCGTGTGTGTGCGTGCGGGCGCTCACCTGTCCCTTCCACGCTCCATGGCCCGGGGTTACAGCGGTGCTGGGGACACACTGCATTGCTGGCCACCCCTTGAAACCCCAGGTGATGGAATTTTGTTGGAACAAACCTTTTTGTGTGTGTTTATTATAAAGCGGACGCCCAAGCACCTTGCAGCAGGTTCTGGTGTGCGCAGCCCAGAGCCCACCCGGTGTCGGAGCAGAGCGGGGGCTGGCACGGCATGCAGAGCCAGCGGCTATGCTGGAGCAGCTTTCCTCACAGGCGTTTACACTTCAGCCATAAATATTTGCTCCTGGCTGCAGTTTTCCCAGGCAAGGTTTCAGCCCAAGAGCGATTGCTCATGGAGTTAGTTCTTCCCTGGTTGTTTACTTTTAGAGTTCCCCAGAGTTAAACACAGCTTTACTCCTAGAGCAACAGGAATGGCAATATCTATTATCACTAATTATTGTAATAAACCGATTATGGGTCTTGTGGCAAGCAAATAACAAAAAATGGTCTTATTACTGGTGCCACTGATCAGACACTAAACTCGGGAGAGCAGAGGTCCTGCCTTTCCCTATATGGGCCATTTAATCACCTTCTCAATCCCTTGTGCAGAGTCTGGGGTTTGAGGTCTGTGGGTGCAAAGCAAAGCTCAGGTCTCCCAGGAGAGAAAGCTGCAAAAACTCTCTGTACAGTTTGGTTTTGTTTGGCTTTGGGATGTCTGTGCAAATGCTTGTGAGCCCAAAGCAGATGCGTACTGCACAGAACACACCGAATTAAATTATTCCCCCAAGAAACGCCATCAGAAGCGCTGCAGTTTGCATCTTGCCTTTTCAAACCCTGTGAGCCTGAATTAGCTGCCACCCAGCCCAGCCCAAGAGCAAAACTGTTCCCCGAATTCCCTGAAGTCACCCAAGTCCAGACAACTTGGGTGCAGACACGGGACCCAGAGAAAGGCTGGTGGAGGCGGTGGGACCCCCACACCCCACAGGTGCAGCAGGGAGGGCTCACATCACCCCACACATCACTTCAAAATCAGCCCATGGTCCTGTCCTTTCCCTGAGCATCTCCCACCAGGGGGTTTTGCCCCTCTGGGCTGAGCGAGGATGTCCCTGTGTCCCCCGCTCTGCCTTTGGTGACAGCCAGCGGGCCCCAGGGCGGGAGGGAGCTGGCAGCAAAGGAAAAGGATATGGTGCTTCTGGGAGCTGCGGCAGTTTGAAGGCAGCGAAGGGAAACAGGCCAGAGGGTTATCCAATCTCCCCGAGCAGACATTTCCGCCTGGCACGCCCCGGCAGCGCAGTCACTCCGCTTCATTAATAAATCACTAATCCCGCCCGCTGCGGCCGCCCCGGGGAGGAAACGGGAGCCGGTGCGAGCGGCCGGGAGCGGGACACGTGTGTGAGTGCCCGCGGTGGTGTGTGCACGGGGAGCTGCGCAGGTCACAACCGGCACCCCCAGGAAGGTCCCCCCGGGCATGCACAGCCTGCAAGGGGATTTTCTTGTTCTGTTCTTTAACACGAATCTCGTTAAGGAAGAGCCAGTATCCCCTGTGACGGTTTGATTCTCCGTGTAGATGAGGTTCTTAGGGATACGGTTAGGCTTGGGCTTGGCAGTGCTAGCTTAATGGTTGGATTTGAGGATCTTAAAGGTCTTTTCCAAGTAAAACAATTCTACGATTCTGCGGTCTACAGGTAGCAATTCAGAGCTGGGAAGCTGAAATCCAGCCCTGGCACTTCCCAGGGCAGCAAGCGGGATTTTCGTGCATCCTGGTGCAAACCCTGCGGCTGCCACGGCCTCTGTGCTGAGTAAACACCAGTGGAACGGCGTGGTGTGGAAGTGTGAGCACAGATAACATGGGGCGCCCCGCTGGACCTGGCCGTGTGCTGCTCCCCATCACAGCACTGTGGCTATTGGCCACAGGAATGATCAGTGGCCGTTTGTCCTTGGAGCCATTCTGCTCTGCACAGGGTGTCCAGGCTGGCATAAGTCTGGTTTGCAGCCCCCCCATCCTTGTGGTGAGCTGGAGGGGTCCAGGATGCCCAGCACGGAGCAAGGGCCCACATTTGTGCACCCACCCTGGGGTAGCAGCATCAGCAGAACCCATTTATTTTGGAGCTGGAGGAGCACTATGTGCGATGGGCGTTACTCCCCACTTGCATACACCCTAAGCCATTCCATGAGAGCTGGATATTGGCACATTGGGGGTGATGGAGGGTCCCACAGCACCCAGAGACCTCCCCACAGAGACACCCCGGCTGACCAAGGAGGACAAGCTCTGCATGGCACATGGATGCTCAAGATCCGGCCTCCAGCAGCGTGATGCAACGAGCCCCAGCCCGAATTCCTGCCACCAGCACCGTTTCCTGTTTTCCTGCTACAACACATCACGCTTCCCCACAGTCCTTGACCCCGGGGACCGGTGCGAGAAAGGATGCGACAAAGCGTCCCCCCCAGCCCCAGGCGTGCAGGGCTGCCCCAGGGGCTGCCCCACGCGCCCCGAGCCTGCGGCCGGTTTGTTTGTCCATCTGTGCGGACACAATAGCTGCGCGATGCCTCCAGAGCAGGCACGGCCGCCGGCTTCCTCTGGGGAGAGGATCTGATAGCCCAGGGGGGAAAAGCAGAGCCACAGAACAAAGCAAAGGCCAGCACAGGAAAGCAAAGCTGAGCCTTTGATTCAAACTGTTTTCTTTTTCTCCCCTCTCCGAGCAAGACAACAGGGTTGTCTTCTCACTTGCACATCCCCACCATTGCAGCTGCATCTCTCGCTTGGCTCTCAGAGCCGCATCAACAAAAGCTCAGGGCTCGTTGCTCTTCCCTGCACACGTGGAAGGGCTTTCTCCACTACTGGCCCCAAATTCCCTTTCTAGCACATAATCCCCCTTTGCACAGGCAAGGAGACGTGATTTTTGTGACAGCAGAGGAAAGCATCTCCCTCCAAACTCCTGCCCTGGGCTGTGCAGACCTGCACGGACACACGAAATGTCCCAGCCAGGGCAGGTCGCTGCCTTTCGCCTCCTTCGGAGAGGCACCACCTCCTATCCCTGCGAGAAAATGATGCTGTTGTAACTTTTCAGGATTTCAAAGTGTAACATAAATGTTGATCACCCCAAAATGATGGGGTTTTTCACTCTCTTTTTTCTTGGGTTTGCACGACATTTCAGCGCTGGTTTTGTTTCATTTTCCATCTATTACAGCGGTGTCAAAGGCAGAAATCCCTCCACAGACAATTCCCCGAGCTGGTTTCAGTGCAGGACACTCCTCACACACATATCACTGCAGTGAGGACAAGCCAGAGCACAAGAACCATGAGCAGGGCTCTGGGGAGGGGACATACAAGGGCAGTGGGTACCAGTCATCAGCCGGTACCGAGCAGACCCAGCACTTGTGACCATTCTTGCGAAAGGGGGCTGTGACAACCATCTATTTCAGGGATGAAGGGCAGTTTTGCAAGCATATTTTCTTTGAACCCAACAGACCACCCAGCAGCACCAGCCCATCCTTCAGAGACATCACTGGAAGCTCAGCAAAGCGGTTCAGCTCCCACAAAGTAGATGTGAGGACACACAAATGCTCCATCCAGCCCTCTGAGACGTCCCAGCACACATGGCCGGGCAGGTCAGCAGAGCTCAGCGCTGCTCCCGCTTTGCAATCCCAGCAGATAACAGTGCCCCGCTCCCAGCGCCGGGCTCATGGCTCCAGTTACAACACACTTAATCCTTGAGCCGGTTTGACATTGCGGCTCGGGGCTGATTGCATGACCCAGTTGTAAGGCAGCGAGGCCCCACTCCGCTCAGAAATGTTAAATACATTGTAATTGGACCCCCACTGCTTCCACTTTTCTTTCTACGAAGAGGCCCCTGGTAAGTGAATTTTCCTGAGTATTCTGGTGCTGGAGTGGCAGCTGTGGCCCCGGAGTGTGGCCGATTCTCAAACCACCCCGGACAGAATATTTGGAGGCTCTTCCACATCTGCCCATGGGGAGATCCACATTGACAACATCAATTGCAAAGTGAAGGAAATCATATCCACCCATTCCTGGTTTATCCCAGAAGGAAACGGGAGTGGGGCTAGATAAGGAGTGAATTCCCAAGGGAAGGGAGGGGAGAGCTTTCACTCCCTGTTCCCGCTTTTCCTTTTAACTTTTCTATACCTTTAATATCAAACCTACACAACATTGCCAGTGTTCAGACCCCGGGGGAAAGGATTCGGCATGGCAGCCCCAGGAGCCTCCGCTGATAACCATCTCTGCCTGTGTGTGGTTCTAAGTCACCCGCCAACACCCATCAACCGGTTGCTCTTGAATGTCACAGATAAGCCACATCTTGTCTCTCCTGGGGCACCACTGGCCACATTGGGGCAGAGCTGAGGGACAGCAGGTCCGGTTGGTGATGGAGGGTATCCACGTGGGAAGCAGACAAGCTCCAGGCATGTTTGTGACACGGCTGTTGTGGACTAGACCTCAGATTTGTTATCTATATGCATAGAAACAGTGTTGGTGCTCCCCAAAATCCCAGAGCATCTTCCCTGGGCTGTGAGCTGTGCAGGGCTCAAGGCAGTCCCCTGGACACTGAGGGGACAGCTCGTGGCCCCATCGCGTCTCTGGCCATGGGAGGATAGGACACGTCCCAGGCCTGGGGTCAGCAGAGAAGGGCTGCCTTGTCACGATACGCCAAGGCACTTCAGGGAGGGAGGTGGTCTCGTTGTTTGCCTTCATTTGAAGTAAAAACCCTTGAAAGGGGAGCAATGCCAGAGCCTTCTCCAAACACACTTAATTAATTCAACTTGTCACATTAACAACATCAAAACAGGGCGACTGCAGCAGAGTCTGGGCCTCATCTCACACCCACCGAACCAAGAGGGCTCCGCAGAGCTCCCCCAGGCACAGTGCAAACACTTGGGCAGGATGCAAAGGGCTCAAGGCACAAGTTGTGCCTCGATGGCATTTGCACGGAATTGTGGACAGCAGGGCCAGGCCCCCAGTGGCGACGCTGGGAGCCCGCTGGCAAGACAGACTGCACAAAGAGCCCTGGCTTTTCTTCGCTGTCCTGCTTCCTCCAGCTGGGAGGTTTAGTTCCCCCCTCACCATTCCTATATCCACGAATTTGTGTGTGCCCTTTCCCAGGCGGCTGACAGGGATCAGCGTAAGCATGGCTGTGGCTGATAACCTTGGAAGATTCCTTCTGACCTGGAGAAGCTGGAAGGGGAACAAAGGTTGACTTTTAACCCCTCGCTGTGCTTCATCCTCCTCCTAACTGTGCTGAACCCTCCCCTGCTGCCTCCTCTCTACACCAAATCCATCCATCTGCTGGAGCTGGAGGCCCCCAGGTCCTCCCACGAGTCCATCTCACATCAAGGAGGGAAGAACTTCGCTTACAACCACAACCTTGCCTGGACCCACAGTTCCCTCCTCACCCTGGCCCATCACTGCAGGGCAATGGGACCCCAACAGCGGGTCCCTGGCCACCCATGTGACAAGGCTCAGTCACCCAAGGGGTCCTGGGGGGCAGAGCAGTTATGGCAGGGCTGCAGGCAGTGAGCTTGGTGGTTAAACCACAGAATTTGGCCAAGTCACTGAGCAAAACAGACCCTGACCCCTTCCCCTCTCTGCCCGTCTAAATAGAGCCGGCGATCAGCCCTGCACCCAGTGGGGCCCCGACGATAAAAGCGGGGCTTTGATGTGAAGGGGAAAGGAGCCATCCCGTGCAACCCCTTATCTCTCTTCGGTGTGCATGAGTGGTGTGGGAAAATGCACTTTCCAAAAGGCATCCCTGGCGAGGAGGGGCTGGGTACCCCAAGAGCCTCAGGAGAGGGGGCAGAGGTGGCAGCCCAAGCTGTGCATGGGGAGGCACAACGTGACCGCCGAGAGCCACCCACCCGTCATGCCGGGCCAGCCGTGTCCCCAGGGACACGCAGGAGCTCAGACACAAAGCTGGGACACACAGGTTGATCAGAGGAGACGCCAAGCGGTTCGGTGGGGCCCAATGCCCCTGCCTCCTTCTGCCCTCCTCCGGTGGCCACGGGAGGTTTCCCTTGGATCGTTCTCATCGGCAGCGCCGGCTAAAACCTGCTTGTTCACGTGGAGCCAGACCTTTAATGAAGCCCCCAGCGTGGCAGGGATAATTATCTTGTGCTCCAGGAACTGCCCTCATTATTTGTTATTAATACGGGATGGGGTGTTCCCAGCCCAAAGAATTACCATAAGTAATCCCACCCTGATCCTGCCAGAGGCTCTGCGGGAGTTGTACAAAAGGGTTTGCAGCGTCTGGGACTAAATATAGCCCCATGATGTGATGAGGAGGAGGAGGATGCAAGACCAAGAGTCGTGAAAATAAGAGACACGTGCCTTTCCTGGGGCGGAGGGGAGTTGCCTGTCCGTGCTGCTTGTGCTTGCGCTGCTCTCTCCCAGCACGCTTAGGAAGGAAAAGCACACCTCACCGCGGCTGCTCGCACGCTTATTACCCTGTTTGCATCAAAGATTTCCCTGCAGAAGAGCACCCATCTCAGCTCTCGATGCCATTCCGCAAGGGGAAACTGAGGCTTTCCTGCAGGAAAACCCCAGAGTGAGGGAGAGCAGGGGCTGGTGAAAGCAGACAGCTGCTGGGAGTTGGTTTTTCCTCCTTCACCCAAAGGGACAAAAGAATTTGGAAATGGGGTGTGATTTTGTGCAGAGAAAATCAGTGTTTCCCATTGCCTCTCCGGACAGTGCTGGCAGGACGTGGCTGCTCAGCCCCTGTCCCCACCTTGGGGTCACACATTGAAACATCTGGGCTGCAAAAGGCAGCGGGGAGGGTGCTGGGGGTCCAGATGGTTTTTTCTTGACATTATTTTAAACTTCAGAAACACATTTCAGGAAACCTCAGAGGAGAAAATATCTGAAGCGAGGAGGAGCAGCATCTCCAGGCGACAGGAAGGTGGAGTGGGAGAGCTGCGCTAGCGGAATGGTTTAAGAGCAGAGGTTTCTTTGGGTTTACAACTACGACATTCAAAGTTTGAAAACTAATAAAGCTGCTTACGTGGCTCAAATCAAGGCAGCATCTTCACAGAGAAAGAGGAAGGAGGATTCATGCAATAAAAACACTGAAACACTTTGCACTAGGGCTTGCCAATGAAAAGTTTGATTCTGGAGCCGCTAAATGTTTTGTTTCATCATTTTCAGATATGAAACGTGCTTTTGGGAAGCAGCATTTTCGCTGATAAATTGGTCTCAGCCTAAAAAGAAAAACGCTTTGAAGGATATTAAATGGCCCTCATGAAAGAAAGGAAGGAAGGTTTTAATTTCACGTGGAACACAACATTTGCAGAATGAACTAGAAAAGGAAACACGGCTCTCTCTTTGGGGCTGAGCCTGTCTGGCTTTGTTCTTGTAGTTTTCAGTTCAGATGCAGAGTAGAAACATCTATTTCCCCCCATTTCTCCCCCCTGAACCCTCAAGCACAGCCCTGTGCCACCATGGCCACAGGACCCCACAACCCAGAGATGACCGTTGGAGTCAGGTGTAATTAATTCACTTTGGGTGCTGCTCGTTAAGAGCCTCCCACCAACCCCAGCTCTCAGCTGCAGCTGAGGTTATTGCTCTTCCAGGCTCAGCCATGTGTTTCTGTTTATTTGCTCAGTGTGCCAGCGGAGCCCCCACGTCCAGATACATTATGTTTGCATATAAGCTGCAAATTCGAGTTTGATTTGGTGGGTTGGAGCTGTGGGGGCCTCTTGGCTGCCTTTGAAATAGTTGCTGGGTCTAAAGGGTCTCTAAAGCGTGGGGTTGTGTGGTCTGGGAGAGGTGCTGGAGGTGGTGTGTGGGAAGAGAAGAGAAGAGAAGAGAAGAGAAGAGAAGAGAAGAGAAGAGAAGAGAAGAGAAGAGAAGAGAAGAGAAGAGAAGAGAAGAGAAGAGAAAGGAGAGAAGAGAAAGGAAAAGGTGTGGGGACAAGATGAGGAGAAAAGAGAAAAGAAAAGGAGGGGAAAGGTGTGGGGATAATAAAGGAGAAAATCCAGTTGGAGGGGGACTGGCAGAGCCAGCACCCTCAGGGCTGTCCCCAGCACCGTGTGCTGCGGAGCCTGTCTCATGGTGGGGACATGGGGTGCTGCCCAGCCTGCGGTGACACAGCCGGTGCTCAGGTCACAGCACACATGGCCAGACCCCATCGTCCCACAGCCTTTACCAAGGGATGGGCACGAAGCTCAGCATCCCCAGCCCAACGATGAAACTCCCTCCCTTGAGACAGCAGAGGCTGAGCAGGCTCTGGCCACCCGAGCAAGGCTGCCACCTCCTTTTAACGTTCTCCAGCGCAATGTGACCGTGGCTTTCACAGAGCCCAGCAGCCCTGTCCCCCGCTCTCCCCCCGGCCCCGCAGCACCGCCATCCCCCGGCACTCCCGTCTGAAACACCCAGCGGGAGGCTGGGAACGTTTGGCTGCTCTCCCAAGGAGATTTCTTCCTTCATAAAACACCAGGCAGGCGGGGGCTTTTCACATGCGGTGGGCATGGCTGAATCCCTTTTCTCAGCAGCCAGTGGGAAGAAAATGGAGGGGGGACAAGAGACGGGCCAGCCCGTGCCCCCTCCTGCAGCCAGCGAGACGGCCGGTGCCTTTGTTGAGTGCTTCAGAAGTGGAGGCAGAAAGAACGTGTTACAGAGGAGCTGAAGATATAACGATGGCCCTGAATGTGGTGAAGGAGCAGTGTGGGGTGGGAAGGCTTTGGGCCACCGAGGCTGGGGACAGGAGAGATTTGGTGGCCATGGCCAGTGGCTCTGCGCAGGGTGGGTGCTGCGATGGGGCTGAGCCCCTTGCTTTGGGCATCTCTAGGGCAGGGGTCTTCTGGGCTTGTCCTGTCACACTCATGGTTGGTATTCACAGGGGAGAGGGCACCCAGCTGGGTGAGGAGTTGGGGGTTCTTTGAAAATAAATAATAAACCAGCACTGTTCTGCACTTTGGCATTTCTGCACTGCCTCACCCCACAGGAGGGAGCCCACTCCTGCACCTGGATCTGGCTTTTGTGCCCCTAGCCCCTTGTTTTCCCCCTGAGGAGCTGGTGGGGACAGTGACAGGGACAAGGCGAGGGACAAGGATAGGGACATGGACATAGGCCACCCTGGGTTGGAGGAGCAGGGCAACCCAGCCGCATGTCACTAGATGGCGGCGCCACCTCAGAAATGGCCTCAGGGGCCAGCCTGGGGGTCCCCTGTCCACTTCTGGAGGGGCCTCAGTCCCCATGTCCCCAGTCCGCATGTCCCCACAGATGCCATTGTCCCCACTGAGAAGGCCTAGGGCAGGCTGAGCTGGCACAGCTCCCTGCACCTCATGGGGACGAAGCAGGTCGGTGGGTGTCCATGGTGGGCCAGCACCACTCATCTCCCAGTGTGACACCCACCCGTGGGTTATTTACCCGGGTACAGAGTGTTGCCGCTGTCACCCAGGACAGCAGATGGCATGCAGGGAGCGGAACAGGGGGCCCATGTTGCAATCACCTATGAGTAAATAAAGATGTGATAGACCTCACCTATTGAAGCTGGAGGCTTTTCTCTTTCTGTTCACTGCAGCCTTGCCTTATGGGACTGTTCGTGATGGTCAAGACTTCATCAGCCATATTGTCCTCAGCACAGCCCCACTACGTGCACACCGTCACCTTCCCTTTGCAAACTTCACTTTCTGTCTCTCTTTTCTACCCTCAAATCTGAGTCTTTTGCAGCCTGAAGGGTTACTTTTGCTTCCTGGTAAGAAGCACAAATTTGTGGTGCCCCACAGTTGGACCCATGGCATGGTGTTCATGTTCCCAGCATGGCCAGTCCTCTCCAGTGCTGGGGCCCATCAATGGACAGATCTGCAGCTTTAAGGCACAGCCCAGCCAGGCCGTGGAGCAGGTTGCTCTTCCCAGCCTCCAGTGACCTGCCAGAGTCAACTTAGCTGAGAGTAATTAGTGTGGTTATCAAGGGAAGAGGTGGATTAATGTGGGAAAGTCATTGATGAAGGCAGAGAAGGGCAGATGCTTTCCTGGCGTCCCCAATCAATACAGACCTTGGAGGATGAATGAGGGCTTCAAAGAAAAGCATCAGTGAACAATTGAATGCTTTTAGCTCCCGGATGGCTGCTCTGCCTCAAGCAATGAGTGAAATATGGCACAGAGCAACCCGCACACTCTCGCAATTATCCCTCGCTTGTGCCGCTGAAGGAGCCTCTGCCCACCAGGCACCCACGCAGGGCAGGAGGATGCTGGCAGGGTGGAATGAAGATGAGCACCAAGGATGCGAATTTGTGAGCCGAAGGGGCTGAGAGCTCCCTCCAGACTCCCGTTCACTCTGAGCCTTCTGGCTGTATCTCACACCTCTTCTTCCCGGGAGGATGAGTGGACACCAACACGAGTGGGGCTGCTGGTGACTGCCAGCATGCAGCCCCAAGTGTGTCCCACACAGAGCAGGGGACAAGAGAAAACCAGGCAATCCCAGGTCCTCTCTCAGAGCCTGAGCAGCATCCAGCAGATCCACTCCCCTCTTCCCGGCCGTGCCCTGCCCGTGCCACACAGCCACTGCCGGCGAGCCGTGCTGCCGGTCACCGCACAAAGAGCTGGTGGCCTTGCCTGCGTCCCCTCCTCCTGCCCCATTTTGCTTTTGCTTTAATTGTGCGATGTAGAAAGTGGGTCAGGAAGAGCCAGGAGGAGCTGCCATGCTGCAGCCTCCCCGTGCTGGGGATGTGCTCCCCCAGCTGGCGGTGACACCAGGCTGCTGGCCACCGTGGCTCCTGCATGCCAGCACTGCTGCCCGCAGTGGACACGAGGTGCACACAGACACGTCCCTGTGCCCGGAGCTGACAGCTTCTGAGGCAAAGCCTTTCTGGTCTCGGAGGTGCAGAGATGTGTTTTTCCATCGCCCTGAAGGAGAAACTGAGGCATAGAGCTGGGAAGCAGCTCACCCAAAGCAGCCTCAGCAGGAGGAAAACATGCTAGCACAGCCATGCCTGCCAGTGGATGGGTGCTGAGCCATGGGCTGGCTCCTGGCACATGGGTTATTGGCCGTGGCCCTTGGTCCTACCCGGGTGGCAGTCGGTGCCAGGAGACTCCAGCCACACGCGGTCAGTGGAGCTGGGTCCCCATGTCCCAGCTCTCTACTCTGCCATCCAGCAGCTTTACTCGAAAGCCAAGCAGGGTGTGACAGAGGGGGAGAAAAACCAAAACAAATTGCAGCATGTTTGGGGTTTTTTTTGCACTCCCAGCCCAGCTCCTGGCCCCTCCTCTGTCATCCCTGCTGGAATGTGCCTCCAAATTCCTCGCTGGCTCTCTGCGTGCCGCTGCTGGCTTCGCCTCTGATTGTTTGCAGCGATTGAGCTTTTCCCACACTCCAGATCATGGCTCGGGATCACCCGTGGCTCCGTGCCGGCTCTGTATCACCCCCAGCACAACATGCAAGCGCAGATTTAGGCGAAGCGGCGATGGAAGGGAGCTGGCGGGGTGAAGTGGGTGCTGCGTGACTTGGCCGTGAGTCACAGCGCACCAGCTCAGCCTCCCCTCTGATCCCGGCTCAACACCTGCGCTGAGCACAGCAAGTTCAACACCTTTGCCCGCACGTCGGACACCCCTGTGGGCCTCACATGGGCTTGACCAAGCTGGGTCTGGGCAGATGCCGGATGAGCAGGCAGGAGGTGCAGGTGGGACTGCTGCCCTTTCACGTATTCCTCATTGCTTTGGCCTCAATCTCCATTTCAGAGTCCTGGCACAGCCCAAGAAGCATGGTCACAATTTTACGTGCCCCTCTTCCCTGGTGCAGAGGCTGCAAATATTGGGATTTCTTCACTTGCTGTTGAAGCCTTGGGAGCATTTTTCCATCTGAACACCGGGACTTCTGCTCTCTGCAGCCCCTGGATGGGGCTCCTGCACATTGTGTGCCTCCTGCACTTTGTTATTTCTGGCTGGGGCTGCGTCCCTCCTGCTTGGTGTCACTTCCCTGCTCCACACACACAGGACAGCTGCTGTTTCCATCAGTCTGGACACGCTAGGGAGACACCCATGCCCCAGTGCTGGAACATCATTAGCAGCAGGATGACCCAAAAGTGGCTGAGACCAGCTGTGGTCACACAGATCCCATGTCCATCCATCTGAGCATCTGACACATCTAAGCTTGAATCCACCTACTCACCATTGCATCAGCAGAGCACCTGGCAGCCATTTCTCCTTCCAACACCCCAAAATGCCCTTATCTGCATCATAAAGTGGGTAAGAAGTCCTACGGAGTGGTGTTGTCTCCTGCAGACATACCAGGTCAGGAACCACTTAGGACTGCGTGGTGCAGATTGATGTGCTGAATCCAGGCTTCCCAAAGCCCAGGCAGCTGCCATCCCCTCCTGTTAATGGACTACATTTTACACATGGACTCCATAAAGTAGTTAATCCTTATCTGCAGTTTATAAAAGGATAAACTGCACGTGATTAAGACCGTAGTGCACGGAACACCCAGCTCCAACACAACAGAAGCGCATCCCTGCAGGTCTCTGCGCTCAGCCCCCCTTTTGGGACCAGCACCCCGATCCCAGGTCCTTTGAGCCCTCCATGAGCAGACAATGGGGACTTCCCAGAGGTGACCCCCAGCCCTGAGCACCCTCGAGCCTCCTATCTCCCAGCCCAGCTCTAATCTCAGCGCTCAGGGCTCCGAGCATGAATAAACTCACCTGTTATTTGCACGTAATTCACCCACAAGCACTTGACAAACAAAAGCCTGTAATTAAGCAAATAACATAAGCCCTCTCCCCTGTTATACACTGCCCTAGATCAACTCCTGTTCGAATTGTTTTATTGCAAAGAGTTTTAAATCACTCTTTTTATTTGAGATGAGATGAAGTCTAAACATAGGGGAAAAAAAGTCCGGGAAAGAAGGTCGGGATGGGCGGCCAGAGCTCAGCCCTATCGCTGCTGTTCTCATAGGAAACCCCCATAAAACGGCTGAGAACGGGACACCCGCAGCATCGCCTTCTGTTCTGCTCCTATCGCAAACCAAACATCGTGGAAGGTGAATGCAAACAGTTTCTTTAGCCCGATCAAATCGCCAGATGTCAAATTAGCACACTCAGTTAAGCCTCGGCCCTAATTGTGCCATTTGTCATGCTGGAGCAGGCAGCAGCGTGGCACGTCCCCCCCACAGCCCTTTTTGGGGGACAAGAACTCCCTCCCAGCCCCAGTGCTGTGTCCTGCCCCCCCAATCCATCACCGCACCCCATGGGATGAGGATGGCGCAGGGTCTCGTATGAGACAATGCCCCAGGGGGTGATTCCCCACCTTGTCCTGCCCAGACACCCCCAGTTTGGGGACAGGGAAGAGCAGACGTCCCCTGGTGCTGCTCCCTAGAGCAGCATCTCCCCATCCAGCTCTCCGGTCCTGGCTCCTCCAGCGAGGGCTGTTTTCTCTGGGCACCGCAGCTGCTTCTGCTTCTGCTCCTGCCCCTCTCACAGTCATAGAGTCATAGAATGTCCTGAGCTGGAAGGGACCCACAGGGATCATGGAGTCCAACTCCCGTTCCAGCGCTGATGTCCCCAACCGCCCGCAGCACCCGGCAGTCACCGCTCCCCTGTGGCTGAGCACGGGCAAACTCAATGCCCACGCTGGCACACGCGGCTCAAACCTGGTGTCGATCTCAATCCTTATCACGTTTTCTCAGTAGCTCCCTCCTTCCCCGCACAATGAAGGACGTTTGGTTTCTTGCCATCAAAACAACCGGGTTTGGGTTTTCTTTTTCCTTCTTCCTGCCCATCACACCCCAGCTCCTGTACCCAGCAGCCCCAAAGCGAGGTGGACATCGCAGCCTGTGGGGACAGTCCCCAGCAGCCCCATTGCAGCAGAGCCCACGATCTGCCCGGCGCGGATGGGATCCTGCTCAGAGTCCCACCCGGGCCAGCCGGGAAATGACCAAAAGGGGAAATTAATGTAGCAAACAGGCTTTTGCGCTTTGCTTATTTTTTTTACTGCTTAAGGTTGGTTTTTTTTAAAGGGCTCAGAGGTTTTGGGTGGGAAAGCCTGCCCTGGAGCTAACCCGCTGGGACATCAACACCCGGGGGGACCAAGAGGGTTCTGGTGATTTTTTCTGTTAGAAAAACAAGTACTTGGCTGGCCAAAGACAAATATTTTGAGTGTTTGCTTTTAACGCTTTAAGCACCAGCCATCTGTGCCTTTCCACTTAACAAGAGCTTCTCACCTCGCAATGCTCCTTAAACATGCGCTTGCTAGTTTTTTAAATTAACTTGAAGTCAAAACAAAAAACTGTTTCACCCGTCCCAAAAGAACACGTTTTATTGTTTGGCTTTGCAAAGAAGAGCTTTCTCTGGCCATGTGGGTTTTGCATAAGCCAAACAAGCCTTCTCCTGCCCTCTTGGCCACCAGCCCTCGAGCTGCCCCCGCCTCATGCCCAGTGAAGCTCCATCTGCGCAGGAGCACGTATGGCCAAATCCAGCCTCCTCCGCCCCGGCAGCGACAATCTCAGAGCTGTTTGCTGCCAGTAAGTTTTGTGCATGTAGGCGGTGGAATAAGAGGTCAAAGAGGCCCCATTGGTGTCACCGCTAGTGTCACTTTGGAGAAAGAAACTGCGTGGGGAGCTCAGCCTTCTTACTAGACAGCAGAGCACCCACACACGAGACGCTCGCGGGGTGCTGGGTGCGTAGGAGAGCGGGCTGGTTTCCTGTCTGGGCTGCTCCGTCATGCGTCGCCGTGGCATCAAATAGTGCTTTGCTGACCTTTTGCTTCTCCTCTTGATAAGAGCACAGTCTTGCCCAGGACCAAGTTCTCTGTGAAAATGGGGTCCATCTAGCCGACACCCCCCACCATGAAGCCACCAGGCCCCAGGATGGAGACACGAGCTTCCCTGGGAACTGAGGGATGGGACGTCTCCTTTGCTTGGGCATAGCGAGAGGTGAGAAGGGTCAGATTCATGGGACTTGCGGTCCTGGTGGCACCAACCATCACGCTGTGGTCTCCACAAAATGCTGGTGGCAACATGGCCCAAGCGGGACAAGCTCGGGGCACAAATGGCTCAGTCTGGAGGCCCCCGCGGTGGCGAAGGGCTGGGGCTCTGCAGGCTGGTGCTCGCCGGGACTCGGAGGAGGATTCTCAGCTGTTCGTGTTCAAAGCCGGTGGCAGGAGGGTGCGGAGCCGAACGGCCACATTTGCAAACCCATTGGTTCACGGAGGAGCCAGGAAGGGAGGGGCAAGGGAGCAGCCTGCCTCATAATTGCGTTAATTAACCAGGCTCGCTCCGAGCAGGATCCCACACTGAGCACGCCACGTACAGGGCTGTGCCATCCACACCAAAGGCAGGTGCTTTGTCATCTCCCACCCCAGCAGTGCCACCATTCCCTCCTGTCCCCAGCATCCCAATGGGACTGTCCAGCCAGGTCTGCTCCCAAGTGATTTTCCCATCCCCATCAGACATCAAGGGTCACATCTGGGGTCACCCTGGCTGTGCAGCCCTTGAACTTGGTGACTTTTTGGAGAGGCGCAGAGCAGTCACACGCTGGTTCCTTGCTGTTGGTTCCCAGTGATGCTCAGGGGTACCATCAGGGTCCCTGTGTCCTGTCAATCAATGCGGTTGACACTGGACAGCATCCAAAGCTCAGGGCTGCCAGGACGCTGCTGTGCTCTGCAGGACCAGGCAAGGTGTTGTGTGTGGGATCTGGCCCTCGGGCGTTCGCTCAGCCTGTGTCGAGGTGACGCAATGGAAAGCGGCAAGCAGGAGCGTGCCTTGCCCCTACTTGCAGCTCTTCCAGCTTTAGGGCTCGATGGTGGAGATAAACGGCCTTGATGGGACGGCAGGACAAGTTCCAACACTGCTTCCCAGTGCCTGTTGCCAGCTTCGGAGCGTGAGAAAATACCAGGCAGGGAGGGAAGGATCAGCATCGCACGGATGTTTAGAGATGATTGATATTTTCATGGTGAAGTTGGGATTTTTGGGTTCCTCCGTCCCTCCATGGGGCAGGTTCCTAGGCTCGGGCTTGTGTTGGGCACAAGTGCTGGCACGGGTGCTCAGAGACATGCCAGGGGCCGGGCTGCACCCCAACATCTCACCCGTGCACCCACGGATGGGTGCAGGTGCCCGCTGAGGCCGTGCACAGCTCCACGCACCTCCCGCCAGCACAGCCCCTTCCCCACTCAGCACCAGCGTCCCCGGTTGAGCCCACAGGCTGGTGTAGGATGGACTCTCAGAACTAGTGAGTTTGAAAGCAAATCAAGCAAAGTGCCAAACGCACAAAGTCACCTATGGGGTTCTCTCCATCTCCCTGGCCAGGGACGCCAAGGCCAGGTGCCTGCAGGGAGCTGCCACCTCCCTGTTCATGGTGCATTTGGCTCCAGGCACTGGCCACAGGAGAGGGCTCTGGTTAGGGGAGCAGCTGAGACAACTTGTTGCTTCTTTAACAGACAGTGAAATAACCTTTCCACTCAGCTACACGTAACAATGCCGTAGGGATCAGAGGGTCCCAGGGCAGAGCCCCATTTCCCCCTCATTTTGGCTCTCTACATTTGTGGCCATTCTAGCACCGGCTGAGAGATTGAATCCTGATGGACAGTATCTCCTGCCTGGGAAGGGAGGACCAGACTCTTCTCGAGATGCTCTAGTACATGGTATTCAGCTCCTTTCACCGGCACTCCCTTCATAGCGCTAAGAAGACAGAAACCAGCCTGGGGAGTGCAGCTCTCATCTCCTGGCAGGTTGTGGGACATGTCCGGGCATAAACCATTCCCTGCTGCAGATGATGAGCCACCGCGTGCTCTGGAGATGCTGCCACCACACAGGGGATCTGGTGTGAGCAGGAGCTCCAGGACAGGTCCCCCACAGTGCCTGTGCCCCTCAGTGCTCCCTCGGGAGAGGGAAAAACACAAAGAGCAAGCGCAGCTCTCTGGGAAAGCTCCCTGCCTGCTATTCAGTGTTGCATCCCTTGAGGTTGTCTGGGGGAATTCAGCCTGATTATCATCAGAATAAAGGCCAAAGGAGCCCAACTCTCTCCCTGCGCTCTGGCTTGCTCTCAGTTTCTCTGAAGTACCCCCGCCGGGTCCAGCTTGGCCCCCACTGCTGTGCCCTGCGTCCAGAAGGATGCAGGCTTGATCCAAAGCCGATAGACATCCTGGAGCATCTTGTCAGGGCTTCCACTGGGACATGGATCAGGAGCAGATGTAGCCAGCTGGAGGGGGGTCTGCTCCTTCCCAGACCTACGTGACTCCCCAAAGTGCAATTGCAAAAAGGGGAGTTTTTTCCAAATGAAGATGAGACTGAGCCACAGGCAGCAGGAGTGAACTAAAAGGCACAGCCTGCTTCAAAATCAATGTCCTTGCAGCAGCTGCTTGGGGCAAGGAGAGGCAGCCCCAGCCCCAGCAACGCCTCGGGCAGCCCTTCCACACTGCACGGGGATGCTCCAGAAAAGGGGGAGCTAAATCCAGCCAGGGAATTGGGTGCTCTATCAATTAATTGGGAACCTGCACGTGATTCCTGACATTATTTATGTCTGAGTGTGCAAAAGCAACAGCCATGCATCTTGGAAGCAGGGCACGCTCTTCTTGCCTCCAGCTCTCTCAACAAATGCATGTTTCCTCTTGGATCTGGGAGGTTTGCTCTCACCTCCTTATCAGAGCCGGGACACGTGTGGTTTTTGATGGGGAATCGTGCCCCCAGGCTCTCCACCTGCCAGCTCCCCTCCATGCGGAGGAGGAGGCTCCGCACCGTGGGATCTCCGCGGCAGCGCAGGGGAGCAGCTGTGCCCGGGCACGTCCCTGCAGCGGGCAGGATGCTCAGCCCCATGGCCCAGAGCTCACCCCAGCGCTGAGCCCAGCCCAGACCTTTCCTCTTGTTCTCCTCAAGCCAGGACCCCGAGGGATGGGGGCTGCGTGGTGGGGATGGAGGGGAGCCCAAATAGGTGGGTGCTGCCCAGAGGTGAGGCTCAGAGCCCAGGCAGTCCCTTACGCTGCCCCTAAACATCTGCACAGCAGTTTAACCCTGCTCTGGCCCCTCTCCAGCCCTCGGGCTGTTTCCTCGCATGTCCGTGGGGATTGTGACCCTGCAAAGACCCCCTGTTGGAACAGAGGAAATATTTATACACACTCTTCAAAGCACCCACTTTTCAGAGAGCTGATGTGCAGGTGCATGAGTGCAACAGCCTGTCCATGTCCTCCTTGTGAGTAAACGATGCTGGCAGTGCCACACTTTGCAGCTGGAGGGCTGGGATGTCCCCCCTGTGCCTGTCACCGCCGTACTGGCACAAGGAGGGGTGCCCATCAGGCAGCAGCTGACGCATGAGTTCACCTGGAAAGCCCCAGCCCACTGTGCCAGGACAAGCAAGGGGACACTGAGAGCTGGATCTCAGCGAGCTGTTGCCTGTCCAGCAAAAAATAGCTTTGATGCCACCCCAGCTGCAGTGGGACTGGGGCTGATGCACTCACACCCGGGTGATGCCTTGGAACAAAAGGTTGGGGGTTTAATATTGCACCAGCAAAACAACTCACTGGAAACCTGCCACCGTTTGTAAATAAATCGGGGACGAGCCCTGACAAGTCCAGCTCGTATCTCCAGTGACACAGCCACTCTCTCTTCCCCATGCCCTTTAAAAAGCAAAGTGTGAAGGGAGAGCATCCTCCCTCCTGTGCTCTCCAGGGCCAGGGATTGCGCTTTGCAGGCAGCTGCTGCACTGGCTAGGAATGGAGGCTTTTTCCCAGGAACTGGTCATGTCTCATCCCAGCAAAGCCGCAGCAATTGTGGCCTGACACTCATCACAGCCACTTTGCCTACCCCACTTCCCCATGTGCAGGGCACTGAACACGTTGCGGTGAGGAGTGGTACCCAAGGATGGGATGGGGTGATGCTTCCCAGGGAATACCCTGACAAAACCTGCCAGGGAAATTCAGGGCAGGGAGAAGTCCCGTCTCCAGAGCCCCTCAGTGATGACTGACAGCTGTCAATCAGTGAATGACATGAAGCGGGCTGGGAATCGCAGTTTGGGTGCATCTGGCCTCTGGCGGGGGCCTGGGCCAAATATCTGCCTGCCAGCCTACTGACAAAAAATGGTGTTTTCATAAAACTGAGATTTGGGGGGAGGACGCGTGGGGGGTGACATTTCCAACAAAACTCTTCTCTAGTGCCGGAACAGCAATCATTTTTATCACTTTTTGGCAGCCACCCAGATTTACAACGGCCTTTCACTGAAGAAACAGAGCTTCTGTTTGTTTTCGGGGCATCCACATTCCCGGGGTTTAACAGAAATGACTATTTTCCCCCCTTTTTCTTCCAAATGTTGACATAGGAGTGAAACACTGCCTTTGCTGCCAGGTCGCCAGCCAAGAGGAGAAAGGGAAATGTGCTGTTTGCCGGAGGAGAAGCGGGGACGTGCCTGGGTTTGTCTGTGGCCCCGGGGATGTTCCACCTGCCCGGCCGGGTTTGCTCCCATCCTGGAGCTGCTCTGGCCCCGCTGCACCAGCACCATGTCCCACATGGTCCCAGGGGCTGTGACAGCTGAGGAACCACCATGGGGACGTGCAAACTCAGCAGAAGCAGCACCACTGTGTCTTCCTATCACCACGTTGAGCAAGGAGCCCAGGGCACAGAGCCACAACTGGTCATGGCTTTGCGGAGCCCCTGTGGGGGTCACAGCTCTGCAGGGGCCCCCATGATGGTCATGGCTTTGCAGAGGCTTTTTTTGCAGCCCCCCCAAGCACCGAGCCATGCCCAGACTCAGGCTTTGGGTTTTAATGCACCCACTTCAGGCAGGGAACCCCAATTTCTCCCCCAGCCTCTCTTCACCCCTCTAGCACTGCAGCAGCCATTTCACAGGGATATTTAGGGGCTGCTCATGGCCCCGACACACCATCCCCGTCCCATTCTACCCCCCGAGAGCGTGAGCTCGTCCCTCGCTGGCAGCAGCCCAGCCAGGGCCATGCGAGCGGTGGGAAAGCCGAGGTGTGTGCACCTGCCCCTGGCCCCGGGGGGACGAGCAGGGACGCGGGGGCGAGTGGGGGGAGCAGCATCCTCCGGCTGGGAGGGAGGAGGCTGGAGGGAGGCCAAGCTGGGGGATAGAGATCGAGTGAACTCATCTCTCGGTCCTTAAGCCAGGATAAGGTAAGGATGGGCCACTGGGTGCCTGTCTGACACCGTCCCTGCATGGAGGCTGAATCCTGCTGCGAGACAGGTGCTGACGGGAGGTTGCAGCATGTCCCCGCATGCCTGTCTCCTTCAGTGTCTCCTGCAAGAAAGCACGAGCTGCACCAGCTTCCCTGGCTCCCGCATTCCTGCTGCTGTTGTACCTGACCCCTGCAAGGATAAATTTGCAGTCTGGGGTGTGCAGGGTGGCCCCCAACAAGGCTGTGGGCTTGCATCTCGGCTCTTGAGGGCTGGTTGTTGCCCTCAGCCAGCCCAGCAGACCCACGGCTGAGCATTGGGAGCTCCCAGCCCTCTGCCCACCGTGGCGAAGCTGCGGTGCTTGGGAAGCTGGGAGCACCCTTCCTCTGGGTAATGGCAGTGCCAGATTCCCAGGGAACTTGAAACAAAGCAAATCCAGTCCAAGACACGCATCTCCAAGGTCTGTAGCTGGAGGGCACTGCGGGGAGCTCAGGGGGAGAAAAGATGAGGGGAATCAAAACCTTTTCTTGCAGCCAAGTGTGCTTTTTCCCAAATCCTTTGCAGCTCTTGCCTCAGAGGCTGTAATTACCAAGACTTGCCCTCTCCGTCTGCACGCGGCTGCCGTGCTGGATGCTGCCCCGACACTTTGAAGCCGCTCTTTGCAGCAGGGTAAAGGTTCGTTAACTCTTTGGGGATGAGCAGGATAACCTCCATCATCTCCTGACCCATGAGAGCAGTGGCAGCACCTGCAGCACCATGGTCGGAGCTTGGTCTCCACCACCGTGGCCACAATCTGAAGATGTGCAGCACATCGGTGCCGATCACCTCACCCTCCCTTGTGCCTTGGCAGGTCCTGACACCACCCAAGGGGACATCAGCCCAGCCAGGGTGGCAGCCGGTGTCCCCCACACTGGCTGTTTGCAAATGGTGACCAGTGGCCTGGTAGGGTCCAGGGCTGCGTGCCTGGACGTGTCAGCAGATGGCAATGTTTCTGTGCTCTGCCTGTCTCCGCAGATCTCTCTTTTTCAGCCCGCTTCCACACCCAGCGGCATCAGCAAGATCCCCCCATGGGGTCCCACCAGGCCCAGCCCAAAAAGTCCAGGGCATCAAGGTCTGGTGAAGCTGACATGACCAACCGTCTCCAGCACCCCGCTAGCAACATCTTGCAGTGTTTCTCCTCCATCCGTGCCCAGGACATGGCCTTGTCATCCTCTCCGTTGTGGCATTACTGTTTCTGATCTCAGCCCTGGCCAGGAAGGGCAGAGGCAATGACAAAAATAACCAACAAACTGTTCAATGAAGATTTTTCAGGCTCTTGGGTGTGGTGCAACTTTTGGACAAGAGATCAGGGGTTGGCTTTTTCCATCTGAGGCTGCTCCCCTGCACTGGTTTGTCTCAGCTTGGCTGCACCAGGGAGCTTGGGAGCACCAAGGCAAGCAGGCAGGGGCTGGGAATGGAGGAGGAGGTGGAAGAAGGCTGTCCTGGTGGTGGTCTTAGTAAAACAGCAGCCAAAACACCCCCGTGAGGAGCTCTGAAATGCCAAGTCTGAGCAGCAGCAAGTCAGGGCTCAGCACCTTCCGTCCTGCTCGCCCTGCTCCGGTGACAGCGGTGCTGCGGGTGCCTGGGTGCAGCTCAGCCCGTCCTGCTCGCAGCGGCAGGTTTCTGCTCCCCAGGCTTCCTCTTTCGGATGAGATTTATGATCACGGCAATTAGGAACTGGGAATGACCCGGTGAGCCTGCCCCAGGGGGTAAAAATAGCCCCGGGTTGTGACGCAATGGCTTGTGGTGTACAGAGCCCCGGGGCTGGGGACACGCTGACAACACTGCCACAGCTGCGTCACCCGCACTGCACGGTCCTGTCCCGCAGACGTGTCAGGAACCTGCTCTGTCCCACCAATCGGCCACACGGGAAGGTGCCAAGGGCATCAAGCCATGCCAAGCCCACACTCATGGGATGGAGGCTGCTTCCCAAGCGACCTCGCACCCCACCAGGGGAAGGCACCACCGCACCGAGCACCCGGAGAAGCTGGATGGGCTGTTGGGAATGTTTTGGGGTGACATTTTACCTCCCGGTGTAAAAGCCTATATCCCGACAGCCCTGTCCCTCCCTGCCCGCAGGCTGGGGCTGGATGGGGGCCGGACCCTTGGTGTGGGCGCAGCACATCCTGCCGTGTCCCCATTCCTTTACTCTGTCTAATCCCATCAGGTAACGACCTTTGCTGATGCGAAGCCCCAAGCGCTCAGACACACTCGACTAAGTTGTATGTCAACTCTGCTGAGCAGAAGTGTCTGTTGAGGGTGGGTGGTTACCGCAGGGTAACGTGTGCTTCCTCTGTGCAAGCTAAAAATAGGTGACGGAGCACAAAGAAACAAGGTGCTGGGTGCACCTCTGCACGGGGGAAGGAAGATCCTGACACAGCTTCTGGGTGGATGTTGCAAGAACAGCTTAATTCAATGCAACATGTGCTCCAGTTTCGGGACTCCTCTTTGTTTTCAGAGGAGATTTGCACTTGAAAAGCCACTGTCAAATTTGCATGCGCAAACATGTACAGAGTCAGGCCAGAAACAGAAATGATGCCCTCTGGTTTCCAAAGCAATCCCTGGTTCCTATCGCCTACCTGGCTTGCACACCCACGGAGCAGCACCCGCCTGGTCTCCCAGGCTGGCCCAGAGTGCTCAGGACGGCAAATCCACGGCCAGCACGTGTGCTGAGCCCATGCCCAGCACGGAGCCGACAGCTCTGTCCTGCCCGGTGATTAATGACCCTCTGCAGAGACTCCCCAGAAAGCAGCAAGTGTCTTTCCAATGGAAGGAGCTCGTTTTGACTGACACAGGCCCGACAGCTCACACCATCCATTGCAGAAGGGACTTTGACCATGAACTCCCACTACAGACGCTGACTTTGCATTCCTGATGTAGGAAAAGCAGCAACGTTCCTGCAGCAGGTTCCTCCAGCTGCCCCAGGGCAGGCAGAGGAGCTGGGTCCCAGGGACACCCCGAAAAGGCAGCAGCTCTGTGCACATCGCCCCAGAGCAGAGCAGAGCTGATCCCAACGCAGTCTTTCCCTCCTCTAACAACACCAGCCCTCCCGCGCAGCAAAGTTGTTCCCTCGCGTGGCTACACGTCCCCAGCCGAGCCACCGAGCACACGCGGCAGCAGCGCCGGTGCCAACTTGTGTTTAAAGCCGAATCCTCGGCAGCTTAAGGGACCTGTGTGGTCCGAGCATCACTTCAATCCACCCCTGCGGGGCATTGCTCCCAGCACACGCAGCTGAGAGGCTGCCTGGGGCGAGTGGTGCCGCGCCAGAGATGCAGAGAGGAACCGGCTTTATGGCCCTTTGCTTGGCCAGAGTCTCCCCCAGGCAGGCGCAGGGAAATGCGGTTTGCACTCCTGCAGTGTGGAGGTGTTTTTGCAAAGCTCCCCATCATCCCAGCACCGTGCCAGAGGAGGAACAGGGGAAACCACAACCCTGGCTGGCTCTGAAACAGCCCCCTGCCTGGCCGCATCCAGCCTCACGCACAGGGAGCGTTTGCTCCGTGTCCTTTTGATCCGAGACAGCACAAAACGCTGGCCGAGGGCAGGGAGGATTCGTGCCAAGAGCTGGTCCTCTCCCCCTCGCCGGTGGAAGGGTTATCGGGACAGGAGCGAAATCTGGAGCGAGGCCGAGGTGGGAGAGGTGTGGGAACGCAGACAAGGCAGGGTTATTTCCCCTGCGCCGCCGAGTAGCGAGGCAGGAAAGACACACAAATAGACATAATTGAGGCTAAATGTCTTAGGTTTTTGAATCAACATGCACCACTGAGAGCACAATCAAAGGCTCTTTAGTAATTTATTGACTTACCCTGAAGTAAAATTATCTGTGCGTATTTATCACACCCACACCCACACCCACCCCTTCCTATTAGGTAACCGAGTGCTTCCAGAGCACGGCTGGCTGGAGGAGGATGGGACATGGGACGTGGGACGGGAACCAGGCTCACACCAGCGAGATAATGTCAGCATCACCGCTGCATCCATCACCCCTGCCCGGCCCGGGGGTGCAAAGGGGCTCCAGCAGAGTAAAGGGAGATGGAACCAAGCATGGGGGTTTTGCATTCGCCACCTCCCGATGACCCAGCGCAAAGTGTTCCCAGGTGGCTGAGTCCCCTCCCTGCCTGAGCACAGCTCAGACCAAGCAAACTCATGGACCTTTGGAATTCAGTGCTGCTTCAGCCCTGGCTTTCCAGGCAGAAAGGGGAAGGTGGCAGCGAAAGGCGAAGGCAGTGGGCCCCGAGGTCAGGCTTGGTTTCAAAAGGCACTTGTAGGTTTTCTGCGCTTGCAAAACTTCCCCCTCCCTCCTCTTGCAAAAGACCCTCGGCTTGCAAAACGGTGGGGGTTGAAACATGTCATAAACAAAAAACAACTTGTAAAAAACTAGAAAAACTGAAGGTATCAAGCTTGCAGTGAGAGTGAGCGCCTGGCTCTGATTTCACCACCATGGGCACCAAGGGCAGCCAGTGCCTCAGTTTCCCCTGCCAAGGAGTGGGGCAGGTGCTGGTGCTGCGGGGCTCCCCCCAGCAGGTTCCCAGCCATGTTCCCACTCCCACACTGGCACCCAGCCCTGGCCCAGGGGTTCGGAAAAACCCTCCCCTCCCCGTGCTGCAGATTCAAAATGCTGATTTTTATTCCTGGCAGGCGAGGCGGCGGGTCAGACGGGGCCGATCCTGACCCTGCATCCTTAGAAAGCACCGGCTGCCGCAGCAGGCAGCTGGGAGCATCCCCGGCTCCCTTGGGATGCAGCTGAGCCCATCGTCCCGGATCAGGGTGGTGTGTCCATCCCGGCCCACTGCAGGGGACAAACACGCCTCTCCCTGGAACACCCGCAGTCCTGCTCCCTCAGAAGCCCAAAATATTGAGGAAAAGCCTTGCTGTGGTCCCTGGAAGCCCAACTCAGTGCAGCAGGGGGGAGCTGGGAGAACCCTACTTATAATTAGCTGGTGGTGAAAGCCCGGAGGGGAAATGGAATTGTTCATGCAATCCCGTGCACAGCAGACAGGGGAAAAAATACCTCCCGAACAGGAACGTGTGCTACCAAAATGGGTCCGGCTTCCACATGAGGGGCAATGAATCATGGGGAAATGCATCTTCTCCCGTGGGAGACCCCCATGGGCATCACTGCACCCCAGGATGCCTATGGGGGGCTGCGAGTCAACACAGGGGGGGCAGAAGGGTTGTTACAGCCCAAGAACCCATCCCTGGACAGCAAGGACAAAATGTGGGGCAGAGCTGAGCCAGAGGGATGCCCCAAAATGAACACAGAGCCCCCAGACTCACCCGGGCATGGTGAACAGTGCAGGGAACAGCCTGACACACAAGCACGGGGGGCACCACGCACACACAAAGCCCCCCAGGGTGGAAAATGGGGTATTTTCCCTAGTTTTGCCCTGGCCCTGTCACATGGGAAACTGTGAGTGCAAGACAGAAAGATAGCAGCTGAAGGGAGATATCGCTCTGGCTTCCTGCGGGCAGCTCGCAGCCCTCCGCCCCACGCCGGCCAGCGGAACCTGCGGTTCACCAGCCCCAGAGCACCCCAGCGCACGGCTCCTCTCCTCACCTGACACTAATTACCCTGATTAGCACCAGGACTTTGCACAGTGAGAGATCAGGGGAGCCCCAGCCTGGTCTGTGCATGGGTAAAACAAGGAGATGCTTCTCCTGGGCTGGCGGTAGCCCCCAAAAAGAAGGGGTGCTGTTGGTCCTGGCTCATTTTGGTTGCAGGCAACCCTGTTGAGGGACCCCGTCAGCCAGCACCACGGCACAGCCAGAGTCAAAGCAGCCTCGGGGCTTCCCTTAAAGCCATGTTCATATGTGCCCTTGACCACACTTCTCATGTGCACTGCAAAGCCAAGAGATTTGGGAGCTAGCAAACCACAGCTGCAATACAGTTAAAACCTGGTGCAGGTGCCTCGTGTCCTGCTGGGAGGAGAGTTTGGCCCTAAAGTCACAAAAAATCTCACAGTGATGCCTGAATCCCTCTCCCCGGCTGCTGCCCAAGCCAAGAAGAGAGAGAAAAGCAGGATTACAGGTGCACGAGCGTGCACAATGGTATGGCACGGGTGTGCGTGCAAGAACAGGTGTGTGTGCACACCTGGGCACATCGCTCGCAGGAGGCCAGTGAGTGGGTCGAGTCCTGCCTTGTGCAGGTCGTGAGGTTGAGGGGCAGGGGATGGATGCTGGCATTGTCCCCAGTGACAAACCCAGCCCTGGGAACGTTCGCCAGCGGCTCGGGTTGAGCTGCTGTGAATTATGGACACGTCCCTGCGGCAGACGGCGTTGCTTGGGTTCAGCCCCCGCATCTGCCTGCCTGGGGCTCCCCAGGGACAACCAGCCCTGAGAACTGGCACTTCTTGTTGGGGGCACAGCCATCCCAGGCTGGGACCCACGTCCTCTGCTCTGGCAGCCCCACTGTCACACTGCAGTGAAATGCAGAGATATCCCCAAACTGCTCGTGCTCCCACTGGAGTCCTGCAGCAGGGAAAGAAGAGTCCACCCCCAAAATCGATCAACTTTTACCTTTTTACCAGGAAACATCTGGCAAGGGGATGTCGTTATTAAAGTCACCTGAGTGCTGGGCTCAGCTGGGGTGGGGAGGTTGAAGGGCTTGGTGGGGAGACATGAGAATGGGGCTGCATGAGGGTTCCCAAAACACTGGCCCCATCCCCAAACACCAGTCTCATCCCTGTGTGCAGGATTCTTTGTGGTGCAGGATTCACTGCAGTCACAGTGCCAGGGTGACCCATCGGGCTTTTGCTCGCCTGGTCCCACAGGTCTGAGCGCGGCTGCTCCCGTGTGGGCTCACAGCAGGATAAATCCCCCCAGCCCCAAGGATGAGCCTGGAGCTGTGCAGACCCCCAGCTGCGGACGGTCCCTGCGCGAGGAAGATGTGTGGGGGCAGGAAAACTCAAGGCAGGGAAATGCGGCAGCACTGGGAAAACTCTACTTTTTTTTTTCTTTTATTATTGTTGGGGTTTTTTGTTCTTTTTGGAAGGTGCCTGGGAAAGGAAGCGATTGTTTGCAGCAGATCTTGATGGCTCCAGGCCCCTCGCTGGGGAGATAACCAGGCGCAGCCCCCCATGGCACGGAGCCCCAGCCCGGTCCCGCTGGGAATGGTCCCACGGCAGCTGCAGGGGGGTCAGGGGGCTCCGGCACCAAACCCACCACCCCTGGAGCCGGTGTGATTGGGGACAGGGTCCTCTGGCATTGCCATCCCCACAGCTGCTGCCCCTGTGGTGGCTCCAGGCCACGTCCCCACCTCAGCTGTGTCTGTTTGGGGCTATTTTGAGGGTAAGCAGGAATTAGGCAGCTTTAGCTCCTTTCTGATGCTGTTGCCAAAAATCTTGGCTAAGCATATGTAATTAGGGACTCTGTCATCTTTGGAGCCGTTACCCCCCCTCTACCCAGCACTGATTTGCAATATCCACATCTTAAATACCACCGTCCTGGACCTCTCCTCCCTCTCACGACTTGAGCTGGAGATTAGGGAACCAGAGAGGGGTTTGGGGCCTCGCTGTCTGTCGGGAGATAGGGCCGGCTTTGCTCTGAGGAGGGAATTATTCTGGGTATGAATTATGTCATTTTCCTCTCCGGAAACGGCGCATGCTCCCGGGTGTCACAGCTGGCGGGGTGGAGGGGGAAGCTCCCTCCCCGGCACGGCCCGGCTCCCCGACCTCTCCGGGTCCCCGAACCGCGAGAAGAACATCGGGAGCAGCCAGAGGACGAAGGAAAACGAGCAGCGGCTTCTTGCTTCTCCACTCGCCGCCCGGGAAGGATGCGGCCTCAGTTGTCCCGTACTCAGCTGTGCTCGGGGATGGAATCCAGGCTGGAAACCGGGGGGAGATGTGGGGCGGATCAAAGGCTGATGAACCTCTCTTCCCAGCCCCCCTGGGAGCACCCACTGGGGTCCGGGCTCTGCGGCACGTGGAGCATCCCAAGAATGAGAGCAAATGGTGGGGGGCTGCGTCCC
Source organism: Patagioenas fasciata (assembly GCF_037038585.1). NCBI lineage: Eukaryota > Metazoa > Chordata > Aves > Columbiformes > Columbidae > Patagioenas > Patagioenas fasciata. The sequence goes on from NC_092539.1 coordinate 9,420,558, forward strand.
CCTGTCCTTGGTGGGGTGGTTAAAGATAGTAACAGGGAAAAAGAGCTCTGGAGGGGACGGAGCGTCTACCCCATGAATGGTGGTGCTGGCAGACAACTAAGCCAAACTGGATTGGGGTGCAACATGCCAGCACCTTCACCAGCACCTCACAAGCCCCACCACGCTCTGCTCGGGAACACTGATCCCCCCACCTCATCCCGGCCCTTGGCAGCCGCCGTCAAAAGGAGCATTTAGGGCCGCGCTGGCACCCTCGTCAGGCGCCGGGGAGGGCGGCCGGGCCAGCTGCTGCCGCTGGCGCCGGAGCCGGCGGCACGGGCTGGGGGCAGGTGGACGGCTGGCGCGGCCGCCCTGCTCCCCACAAAGGCGTCCCTTTCTCTGGGGCAGAATTGGATCTGAATGAATCCGCCTGATTTATTTGGTGTCGTTTCCTCAAATGGCTTTTCCTGACGAGGGTGCCCGTGCCATCTCTCCCCCTCCTGCTGCTGGCACAGCCCCGGCACTCGCGGCGTGGAGCATGGGCAGGGTGAGGCTCCCTTTGCAGCAGCCAGTGCACCCGAATATCTGCAGAATACCCCCTGCAGATATCTAGGGAAGGGGAGACCTGAGCATTTCTGGAGAGCGGCCAAATGCAAGGCTGGATGGTTTGCCAGCACGCAGCGAAGACGCTGGGCACTGTGTGTGTGCAAGGAGCGATCTGCTGCTGCGACCCGCTCCGCAGGCTCATGTTTACCCCTAAGTACTTCAAAAATGTGCTTCGTAAACCTCCCCACATCCTCCTCTTGCGCAATGCTGGGCTCTGGGCGTGCAAAGCCCCGCTCCATCCCCGCAGGCAGCGGGATTGCACCCCGACCCTGGCAGCACCCAAAAGCCAGGCTCCCCGGGGACCCGGGGCTCTGCAGAGAGCTGGGGCCCAGACATGAAAAAACCTCTACGGTTTTCCTTCCTTGTGTTATCCAAGCACAATATCCATTAAAAACCACTCTGTTTAAAAATGCAAATGATCCCTAGCATGCCGATGCAGACAGAGGGAGTCGCCCCGTCTCTGCCACTGAGGGCCCAGATCTGCTCATTTCACTATCTCGCTCCCTTGGAAAACTTAATTAAATTCTCCCTTTGATTTGGGCGTGCTCCTGCACCCCGTGCGGCTCCTGCCGGGGCGTGCAAGCCTCCCAAAGCACCCAGCTCCTTCCTCTTGCCATGGGGAGCACCCCGCACCCACGGACCTCGGGGGTGCTGGTAGCAGAAGCCCCATGGCCACGGCGGGTCCCCGCGCCCACGCGTGCCGCAGCACCGTGCATGGAGCAGGTGTGAGCCACGGCTGCTCGCGCCTGGCAAGGCAGCGATCTGCGGTGGGAAAATCTCTGTCTTCTTGACTTTTGGGGATTGGGAGGCTGGTTGGAGGTGACTTTTCCGTCTGGGGCTTGGCACCTGGGCTGGCATCCCCCCCGGCTGGCCATGCGCTTGGCTGCATGTCCGTGCCTCTGCTTAAAAGCAAAAAACAAAAGAGAGAAATATCGGTCCCAAGAAGATGCCTTGGCTCGTTGTGGGCTGTTTGCACACCCTTACAGCAGCCAAAATGCCATCCGTGTTTATCACGGATGCTTTCCCTCCACATCCCCATAGACTGGCTCTGGGGGTCCCCTGGGGCAGCCCCCCCACTCCCACACGCTGCCTGCGGGGGGGGGTGGATTCCAGCCCCGCTGGAAAAGCAGCCGGAGGATGAAGCCGGGCCGGTGCCTGCTGGCTCACAGATGGGGCAGAGCAGCAAAGTAGGACAGCTTGGGGAGGCAGCTCTGCCTCTGCAGCCCCATTGTCCCCTTCTCTTCCCCCAGCCCCAGCGCGGAGAGGACGCGCGGTGCTCAGCATCACGCCGGCGGGTTACCATGGCATTTCCCTGCCAACCCTGGCCCCTCCGTGCCTGCTGCTGCACAGCAGAGCCCCTGCCCCTCCTGCCTTTCCTGGGGGCTGGTGGCTGAGCAGCCGTTGGGGAAGGAAGCGGTGGGGAGGAATACATTGACCTGGTGGCAGCTGTGCTGCTCCGAGGATGCGTTTCACCTGCCCATGTGCAACGTTAAAGTGGGACTTTCCTACCCGGGTAACTTGGACCAAGCACAGGATCACCTCGTTTGCTGCTAATTTGCTATTTTGTTCCTGCTGCTATGGCAAATATTTGCGTGTGGTATGTGCGGAGAAGTTCCTCCTTTGTTCCGCAGCCTCTCCCTTTGCCAGTCCCTGCAGCAAAAGCAGTCTGGGCTGACTGTTGATGCAAAGTGGTTTGGCAAGGAAGATCCTCTCTCCCCAAATCTCCATCAGTGATGGGCTCGGGAGAGCACAAGGCTCCGCTTCCCACCTCTCCCCTTCTGCACAGGACAAGCAAAGCGGGACTAAGCAGGGAAAAGTCTGTTCTGTAGGAATTCAGAGCCGAGTTTGCAAAAGCTTTCAGGCACGTCTTTTTGCAGACTCTGCTGTGGCGGAGTCGGAGGAGCTCCTGCTCCTCCCGGAGCAAGGGAGCAAATGGTTCAAAGGCTCCGTGCTGGGACCTTGATGGCCTGAGAAACCCTGCAGTCCCAGATCGGGGCCCATGGGCTTGCTGGAGACACTGCCCTGTCCCAAGGACCTGTCCCTCGTGTGGCCAGCATTATGGGAGCAAAGACCTTATGGAAAATCGGGGGTTTTCAGTGGCTGTTAAGCCCTCTCAGCTGTACCTGCTGCGGGACAGGGCAGTGGCAGTGCTGGCTGGGAGCCTTTGCACACCCCGATTCATCTCATGCTCCTCACAGAGCCCCGAAACGAGGGCAAACACAATGCTAAATCCAACCCTGAAGATAGAAACTGAAATATATTTGCTTTGTTAATTACCTAATTACACTGGAGATAACAGAAAGCGTCTCTCGGGCACTTTCATTATGTTGAGTGTCAGATACCTCGAGATTCAGCCCAGCCATGCTGTAGCAGATGGATGTTGGGGTGTTTTGTGCAAGGGCTCCCTCCTGCTCTGGGTTCTGCTGCTGAGCTGGGCAGCCCCCCAACTCGACTCCCACCCAGCTCCCAGCTGCCAGAACCAGGAAAGGAATTTGGCCTCCGGGGCCACGTTAATTATGATTACTCCTCACCACACTCAGCCCACAAGGTTCCCCTCACAGAGCTGTGAGCTTTGCAAACACCCACCTCCCCAGCACAGGGCTGTGGGGTTGGGGACACGACACCCCGAAGCCGCAGATGCTCCCACATCCACCTGCCACCCCATCCCGCAGAGCTGGGACACAGCACAGCAAAGGGTGGTTGGGGAACGGCGCTTCTTCCCCTCGCCCTCCTGCTGCGGGGATGTGTCTGGGCTTATTCCCCATCACTAAAATGCAGCCACCCAAAACTTGCTCGCCTGGAGTTCAAATGTGCAGAGATGTCCCTGGGGCTCACGGGGAGGGGACCGTGCCGCCTGCGCGCGGGTCCTCACGCCTCGCTTGGGAGCACTAGAAACCCTCTTGGGGTTTCTTAGTTTCCCTTAGTTTCATTGTCCCAGCTGGGCTGGTCCCATCCAGCCCCCCCGGCCTCCCCATTCTGCCCAAACCAGCCCCGGAGGTGCGTGGGCAGGGGGTGGTTTAGTCCTGGAGGTCCCCGAGCCAGACTGACCACCACATTTCTGCAGACAGTCTGGTTTCGCGGTGCGGGCAGCTTTCCAGCTGGGACGTGGCCAAAACCAACCCATTCGTTACAGTCCGGATCTCAGACTGGGCTTTACAGCAACTGCGATCCCAGGGCTGAGGGAGAGATGCCCAAACCCGATCGACCCACAGCTCCTGCCTCCCTCAAACACCCACCACCCGTGTCCCTCCAGCACCAGCCAACTCCATAGCTGTGGTGCCAGAGCTCTGGGTTTTGGAGCCAGTGAAGAACCCCCTTCCCAGGCAGCCCCCGCTCTTCGCCCCGTGGGACCCGCTGTCCCCAGGGGTGCGTGTCAGTGGGGCAGTCAAGCGGCTGTGGTGCTGGCACTGGGTTGACTTTGGGTGGTGGATGGTTTGGCTGGTCTGTGCCACACCTCCATGGCTGGCTGGGCTTGCGTTGATTTAGCAATGTGAGACAATTCCCTGCTCCTAACGGCTGGGCTGCTCCCGGGAAAGCTTGATGGAGGGGGCACAGCGGGTGTTCCTGCTCCCGTGGGGACACTGAGGGACCAAACCCCAGCCAGGCATGGTGGTAACAGGGAGAGATCAGAAAAGGTTCAGGCTGGAATTGGGGGGATGAGCAGGAGGTAAAGACATCTCGAACCCTCTCTCCGCTGGGATCCCTGTAGTTAAAACTGAGTGTTTTTGGCAGAGATGTGCCGGTTGCTCAAGTGACTCCTCAGCCGTGGGGAGGCTCGGAGAGGCCGTGGGCGTGCGGAAAGATGGCTTGAATTACCCCAGCAGCCCCTCTATAGCCAAAGACTCTCCAGAGCCCAGGAAGTGTTTCTGTCAGCCTTGACCTCATGTTGGTGATGCTTTGGAGTATTTGGGGTTCCTGCAGAAACCCCACAGCAGCCAGCCTGGCACGGGATGAGGATACAGTGATGTGGGGCAGCAGAACGAGTGGCAGAGAGTGGCACAAGTGGCAGCAGAACCTGCCCCCAGAGCAGGGCTGCGGGGACAGCTCGGCTCCTCCTCTTTTCCCTACTGCAATTTCGGATTTTGTGCATGGAAAGAAGCGGGCCCCAAAAGTTCAGTTTCCTCCGCCCCCCTGCCCCGCTCGCAGCAGCGCGAGTTGAATTTAATGCTGTTCGTCAGGCAGTGCCTGGCTGGCTGTGCCGCTCTGCAAGCTGATGGGGAAACCAATTGAGGGCAAAATTGCTGCAAACAATTGTCCTTTTGTCCCTTTCCCTGGGGTCTGTCTGCCAAGGTTAGTGGAGCTGAATAAAACTCACTTGAGCTGCAACTCACACAAGATACCGAGGGCTCCTTTTGGGGCTTGGTGGGGCTGGAGGAGGGGGAGCGGGGAGGAGGGGAGGATGGGGAGCAGGGGAACACTCGGTGTGTGCCCAGTGCCCACCCGATGGGCTCTGGGATGCAGTGGTGGGCTGGGGAGCATCCTCCCAGCCCCAGCTCAGACCCAGGGTCCAAGTCCAGCTCCTGGCATTGAGCGAGCCACTGGGAAACTGGGCTGTACTGGGGTCAAGCTGCAATTCTGCTCCCCCCCCTCAGCACCCTGAGATGGGCAGCAGGAGCCTGGTGGGAGCGCAGCTCCTCTCCCATGCACCCCCTGCCCCGTGCCAACCCCAGACCAGCTGGGCCGGTCCCTCCTTGTGCACTAAGCAGCCTCAGCAGGAATCGTCCCTCCGTGCCCATGGGCTGCCCAGGCAAACCCCTGTAAAACACACGGAAACTGATGCCTCCTCCGAATAAATAATAGCACGCTTGTTTGATTTGCTGAGCACAATAATTAAAAGCCCAGGGGCAGGAGGCATTGTCTGAGCGCCCCTGGGACCCCAGCTCCCTCAGCTGACTCTTTACATTCCCCCAGTTATTCTTTGCGTCCTTTTTTTAGCTTCTCCATTGGCGAATGAAAAATAAAAGCACTTTTTTTTTTTTTTCCATCAATCTGGCTTTGTTACTGGAAGCTGATGCCTGAAAAGAACTTCTGTGGGTTTTTTTTTTCATGAGTAATGAGCACTTCTGTTCTTGCTGCCCGAACATGTATGTGTTTTCCCATGGGGTTGCCCCTCACTTCTCCCCCTGGTCCCTCAGGTTTGTCCCAGAAGATTCCTTGCCTTATCTATGTAACGTGTTAGGGCTCAGCTGGTGCCACTTCTCCCTTTCCCTGCCATGTTGCTTCTCTTTAAGTATTTCCTCGCCTGGCAGATGATGCAGCGTGAACATGGTGGGACGGGACCTGCAGGCTCGAGGTTGAGGTGATGGGCTGCTGGGCTTCTGGGCTGCCAGATCTACCCCAGCCCCGCAGGGCACAGCCAGGGAGGAGGCAGCGTGTCCAGGAGGGCAGGAGCAGAGGCTCAACCTCACCAACCCTTGACACATCTCTTGGGTGCTCCCCTGCAGCGGGGAGCCCTGGTGCGGAGCTCATTCCCTCTGCTCCTACTCGGCGGTCGGAGGGGCTGTGGGTGACGCGTAGTGGAAAGCTGCACCACGCAAGAAAAATAAAGCAAAAGGACACCAAAGCGGGGCTGGCTGCTTCATGATTATCCTTCCCGGATTTGTTTGCAAAGCTGCAATGAGCAAAATTTCTGGGGTCTTCTGGCAGTTGGTTTTCGAAGAACCCAGCCAGCCGCGGAAGGGCAAGGGGTGGGCAGGCTGGTGGCGGCTCTGCCACCGTGACGGGGAGAGTTCCCTGCCATTACGGGGCAGGTTTCGGTTCCTCCGAGCGGGGGAGGCTGCTCCCCTCTGTCTGCGCTGGTGTCCCTGGGGGTGGCACGTTCCCACCGCTGGGCCAGGGACCCGCGGGGCGCAGGGCAGGGATCTGGGGCTGCTCCAGCTCCTGGGACGAGCATTCCCAGACCCAACACCCCTCCGGATATTTTGTATTCCCCCTCAGAGGCCTCACTTTGCCGATGGGTGAGAAATTTCTCGCCTGCCTGCGAACAGCAGCCGGGACAGCCCCGTCCTGGCACAGCCCATGTGCACAACAGCTCTGGCCCCGCCACCCCCGGGACACCCTCCTTGTCCTGAAATACGAGCGAGAGGGCACCAAGGCGTTACGCAAGGACCATTCTTGGAGCTGCACACCCTGTAACCCCCAAAAGCTTGTGGTATCCCCAAAGGAGGAGCAGCAGCGAGGAGGCAGGAGCAGCGGGAAGGGTTGGGGTGTCCCATCACCGCACCACTGTCTAAGAGACATTTTTGCCTTTCTGTTTTTAACTTTGCTGACAAGGAAAACCAACAAACACCCCCAAAGGAGCTGTGGGAAGGGGGAAATGCCTGAAAGTGAATCAACCCCAGCCACACGCAGCAGTTTGCAGCCCATAGCGGGGGTGAGAGCACAGTGTGCATCGCGTCGGCAGCTCCAACGGGGCCGCTACCTGCACCGGTGAAGCAAAACCTCCCAAAATGCCAGCTGGGTGCTGGTGAACCAGGGACCTCCTTCAGCACTTGATTTAGTGAGCTGGAAACCAGAGAGGCCTGTGGCAGCCGGCTGCGGGTTCGGCTGCAGAGCCGCGATCCCATCAGCCGAGATGTGATTCTGACCCAAAGAGGTTTTGGTTTACAGTTGACAAAGGCCAAAAAAAAAGTAGAAAGTTTATCCCCTTTTTGGCAAGTTTTGCTCTGAAAGACCTCTGAGTGTCGTAGTATTGTTGTCTTTTTCCAACCCAGAGGCTGCCTAGTGATTCGAACCATCAATGAAAGCTGCTGCCCCGGCCACAGCAAAATGAGGCGCTTTCAACAGCCTGAACGTGTCGTTGGGAGGTTGCCATCAAATGCTGCTTAAAAAAACACAGCAGAAAAGAAAAAAAAAAAGAACTAAACAAAGGCAAGAGTACAAACAGAAAGGGCTTGAGATCAGACCAAAGGGAGGAAAAAAAAAGAAGTTATGAACTATATTTACTCTGCCTGAGATCCTTCGCTGCCTTCGCTTCTGTGTGCGGTTATTTATTCACCGAGGGCCAAATCGCAGGAAGCACTTGCAGCCCTCAGCTCCCGGCAAGTCACCGGAGCCGCCACAGCTGCCGCGGCCACCCTGCCCCCCATAGCCTCCATAGCCCCCCGCATCTCCCCCGCATCTCCCCACCCCGGCGCTGCTGCTGCCCTGGTTCCCCAGGGCTCTTCTCCCGCGGGGTGATCCCCACGCCAGCAGATCCCCACGGTGTTCCCCTGCCCTGGGCAGCCACTGCGTTACCTCCAAGGGATGGTTTCCAGCTTTTCTAGGTGCTCATTGACACCCCCAACACAAACCCAGCGTGAGCATCACAAGCTGCCACCAGCACTGGTGTTTCTGCAGAGCATCTTGGGCTTCAGCTCAGGATGGGAGTGAAGGCTGACAGCTGCCCCCACATTATTTTTCTTATTATAATTTTTCTGCTAAAATGCTTATCCCAGGCTCATGGGCTTCTTACGGGCCCCAGGCAGGTCCCTGACAGTGTTCTCACCCCAATTTGGGGGCAGCAGGTGGGGAACTACTTGAAATGCAAAATCTCCCTTGTGTTCACATGCTCTTAACACATCAATCCAGGTGGCAGTGAAAGCGCGCTGCAGCCCCACCGAGCTCTTCACACCGAGGTGTGCAGCCCACCGCCACCACCACCATTGTCACCACCGCCACCACCACCATTGTCACCACCGCCACCACCGCCAGCACCACCAGTAACCCTGCAAAACCCTGTGGGTGCCCCAGCCCGGGTCAGGGCAGTGGGGCTGGCTGGATGCTGCAGAAATGTTCCCCTTGGACTCTCCACTGCTTTCCAGGAGCATCGGTGCCAGCGAGGGGTTTCTGCTGGCTGGGGGCCCTGTGGCCATCAGTGCTCAGTGCTCCCACGTGCCCCCACGCAGGGTTATTTTTCCAGCGTTTCTTTTCTTTCCACTCATCCGGTATGGTTGTTGTCACACTACAGTCAGCAAATCTCATCAAATAGTAGGAAACGTGAGGTTTTGACTGCTTCAGTGAGATTCGGCTGATAAGAAGAGGAAGCCAGAAACTCTCTTGGTGGGGGTGTGAAGCCCTGTTGTACCACACCCAGACCTCCCTGCACCCCTTGGCTGCTCAAACCCTCATGTTGGGGTCTGACCCACAGCTGCAGCCCCACTTGGGGTGGGGGGGACTCTCTGGGTGCTGGGAGCACCCACAAAATGCCAGGGTGTTGCTGCCCACCTGTCATCCTGGTCCTGGGGCAGAAAGCAGGATACGACCCCCCGCTGCCTGCCAGACCCAGGAACCCCAAATTCTGCTCTCAGCAGTGCTCATGGCCATGCAATACTCATCGCTGGCACAGCCCAGGGACCCATTTTCAGCTCCTTTATCTGATGGGACATTTTGAGGGAACAATGTCCCCCGCGGCAGAGCTGGGGCGAACAATGGGCACGGGGCGACGGGCGGCTCGGCGACCGGGCTGCGGGACCCCGGGCGCCCCGGCCCGCAGGAAATCCTTTTATTTTTCACTTGTGAACTGAAACAAACACAAGCTCCTGTTTATTTCCTGGTCGATTGTATTTTGGAGGATGGAGGTGGCTTCCCCACGCTGGGCAGCTTAACTCCTCCCGCGCCGGCTGGGACTGTCCCCCGTCCTGCGGCGGTGGTTGACACATGGTGGGACTCCTGCTCCCTCCGCCGCCGCCTCCGCTAATTTATGTTGAATTTGAAAACCTGGGGGTCATAAATAACACGTGTTGGCGTGGGAAGTCTGGGAAGCGGGAAGGCAGCCCACGGCCCAGCCTGGGGAGCCCGGAGCGGTGGCTGGAGGGCTTAGCGTTGGAATTGATGCTGGGGGAGCCATGCAGCATCCCGGGGCTGCTCCACAGCGGCAGACACCACCGCGCCAAGCCCTCTCCTGCGAGGGATTGTGGCTCCCACGGCGAGGCCGAAGGTTTGCCGACCTCAAGCTTTTCTCACAGCTTCCCCGTCACATCCTCTCCGGCTCCCACGTCTGCCGTTCACAGGCGCTGCTCTCTTGGCTCCCGGCCCCGGGGCCTGTGCCTGGGTGGAAACAGCATCCAGATGGAGCTATTTTTTCACATTTTTGGGGGGGAGGGGAGGAAGGTTTGGGAAAAAGCTGCCGGGACCGGGGAAGTGGAGGGAAGGAGCGGATTTGCAGGGGGTTTGGTTAGCGTGGCCCTGTTTCTGCGGGATGCTCCCGGGAACAGGGGGGCTCAATGGGGAAACTGAGGCACAGAGCAGCTCACGGGAGCAGTGTCCTGGCTGGCAATGGAGTCGTTAACTTCTGTCCCAACCCAGTGCTGGTGCAATCGGGGGGACGGTGTGGTCGAGATCTCATTGTCAGCGGGGAGCAGCTGCCCGGATGGGGACATAGGTGCTGCGGACAGAGCCCAAACTCTGCTCTCGCTCATCCAGAGGGGGAGGAAAAGCCCCTCCGCCCCCTCAGTCTTAAATCGCATCCATACAAAACTTTCGAAACCCCACCATTGTGTCGGAGGATAAACATTTATTGAATATTTCCTGTTTGGCACGAACACTCTCTGACTCCTCTATGGTCTTTTTCTTCTCGTGCCTTTAAACGAGAATTATTTGAGCTGAATGTAAAGGAAAAGAATCCCCAGAGCACGGAGCCCCTGGGAGCGTGGAGCGAAGGAAAGCCCACGTGTGTGCCATGCCTGCTTGCTGTTAGCTATTAATTTCTGTCTCCCGAGGTCTGACATGAGCAATGCATTATGCAAAGGTTGTGGGAATATTTCAGACGCTGCATCCCAAGGGAACTACAATTTCAGTTTTACAGGGTTGAGGGTATTTTTTTTCCCCCCTTTCTTTCAGATGTGTTATTTCACTGAGATGTAACAGTGGTTATGACTTGAACAGCAGAGGGAAGGACGAGCTGGGTCTGGCTGAGATGGTCAAGGGCTCATTGCCCCTGGGCACACATGGTTCAGCCCGATCCCCTGCATCCCCAAAGCCCCACATCTGGCACCCATCAGATGGAGGAGCAGAATTTGGACCCTGCTTGCACACTTCAGCAAGGGGCAAAACCCTTGGGGTCCAGACAAAAATGAGGCTGGAGTCTTGTGGTACAGCAGGGAAGGCAGCGCCGGGGGACACGCTGGGTTTGGGGACAGCACCTGGCGCACCCTGGGCTGGGAAAAGCCTTGCAAAACTCGAGATCTTCCAGCAGATAAGTCTCGCACCAGGCGCTGGTCGCAGAACTCTTCTGCTCACTGCTGCTGCTTGGTATGTTCCACCACGGCACCTCCGGGGCTGGAGCGGGGAAGGTGGGGACATGGGGGACACAGGGGACATGGGGCCAGCCCGTCCTGCATGGCCAGGAGCCCAGAGGGAGAGAGAGGGCTCAGGCTGGGATGAAGCTGAACACGGCTCGGTCTGGTGGCAGCCTAATTCTGGCCTGGGCACAATCAAAAGGGATTTATTTTTAGGCTCCGGGCTATCGCTGCTTTGGGGAACTGAATGGAAAATGTATATTTAGCCTCTTTGGTGATTTACTTAGGAAAATAAGCTCCTATCGCTGCTGCGGGTGGTGATTTGTGCCAGCCCTACCCTCGCCAGCACCGCCGGGTCCCCAGGCAGCTGAACACACCGACGGGCATCGTCCCCCAGCATGGCTGATGGCTTGCACGCTTGCTTCTTTTTAGTTACCCAAAAGCACCTTGTCATCCCGCAGACTTTGCTCTTGCTGTGCAAACACAGGTGTTGGAGGGAAGCGCTGGGCACCCCCCTGTGCCTCCCACACCACTGCACCCATGGGACATCCCACCCAGGACCGGCACCTTCCCTGTGTCCGGCAGCCAGCGCAGGGGACACGGTCACGTAGGTCCCGCTGCAGCGATGTGATTTATTGGTGCCTGAGGGAAGCGCCGAGGCCTCTCTGGTGTGAAAGACGCGCACGAATGCACGGCAGGGAGATGGTGTTTCCTCCCCGAAACGCAGGTGAGAGCCAGAAGGGCAGAGCATTACTGAGCTGTTCACACTATAAATACACGAGATACAGGAACTCGGGGCCTGTCGCTATTCTTGCCTACAGGAAGCCGGGATGAGAAGGAGAGCATCCCTCCCTCCCCAGCACGTTGCTGGCAGCGGGACGTGGCCAGGGCTGTTGGGTTGGACAAGTCCTGCCCCACACCATCTCTTGAGTGGTTTTTTGCATAGCACCACTGCCAGCAAACACGCTTCCCCATCGCCTTCACCCTCGTGGGGCAAAGAGCAGTTGCTGGAGGGTTGTTGTCCGTCGGCTGGGGCTCTGCAAGAGGCTGCGTGGTCCAGGCTGCTCCAGTGTCAGGGTGATGGGGATGGCCGGGACAGGAGTGTCTGGGCAGCAGCAGCTCCTGCTCCCCACACCGCCTGGCCGGGCAGCGAAAGGAAAAGATGTGTCACCTTCTCTGGGATTGATATCAGCTCTGCATCCTGCAGAGATCTCTGCTCCCTCGTGACGTGCTCCCCTTGCACAGGGGAAACAGCATCGGCTTGGTCCAAAAACACTTGAGGCAGAGTCCTGTCTCTATTGGATACTTGCCTGGTCTCTGCAAGCCTTTGTGTGTGTGTGTTTGCACATGTGTGTGTGTTTCTGTGCTCTTGTAGAGAAAGCGCATTTTGCAACAGACAAAAGGGAAAAACTATTTCAAGAATGTCTCTTGATTAAATGAATCTTGGGGAATCTGACAGCCAAGGTCACCAGTAACTTTTGTTCCTTGTTTGCTCAGTGCGGGGCCGGGTCTGGGCTCCAGGTGGGCAGGGTCCCACGGATGAGGAAGGTGGCCGGTCCCCAGCTGAGGATAATTGTGGGTTGTGGGTCTAAGAGCAGCGATAGATGAAGGACGTGGTTGTGACCTGGGTCTCCCAGCTCACCCTGGCAGGAGGAGCCCTGCCTGCTCCCCCGAGTCCCGGTGTGACCTGCTGGGACGTGCTCCAGCTCAGCATCCACCAGAAGAAAAGAAGCAAGAAGGAAAAAAAAGTCAAATCCTCGTGATGTAGCCTCATAATTACCTGTTATTCTCACATCAAGGTAATTAACAATTAGGCAGCTGTCTGAATCACATGCAGGGGAACAATTATTTCGTTATTAATGGATTCTATTTCACAGGTCCTATTTTCCCAGATGTTTTTTTTTTTCCTTGTGCTCTCATGAATTATCCTAGCTATTAAACCTGCCCCAGAAAGAGGGAGGAGTAGTCCTAATATTTACTGAACCTTACAAAGCATCACATTTCTCAGCTTATGAACCTGTCACAAGTCATCGAGGGGCTCTGGCGGTGATGGGGAACCTGTAACCCAACACCCTGCACTGTCACCTGCACAGATCTGCTGGCTCTGCCCTGCCGCTGCCGGGGAGCTTATTCATTTCACGGGTCCCGCTGCAGATAAAAGCTATTATTTACAGTCAGTTACATATTTCCGTTGGCAAACCTCCTCCCTTAAGTGCAGGTTTGAAAAAACATCCCGCTCAGCAAACCCAAGCCACACAGGCTAAAGCCAAACCCGCTCTCGCGCGGTGCCGTTCCCCCCGCGCCCACCCCCGTGTCCCGGCGGTGCTGTGCTGGGTGTCACCACGTTTTGCCCCACGTCGTCATGCAAAGAGGTGCTTTAATAACCCCCGAACACTGGCAGCCGCTGGCAGGGACAGCCCGGGTCTGACCTGTCAGCTCATCTCCCATGGGTGCAGAGGTGGTTTTGGCTGTGCTGCCCAGGACTCTGTAGGGACTGGGACACGCTGAGCTGGCCCAGGGACCCCAGGTGACCACAGGAGCCACCACGGGCTGGTGTGGCAGGTCCCAGTGGTGCCGGTTGGAGGGCAGAGGGTACAAGGCGGTGAACCCCTCCCCATGGGAAGTTTCATTTTGATTTTCCCAGCTTTACAGTCTGGCACGTGCTCTAAACCAGGAGGGTTTGACTCCCTCCCAAACCCTTGAGTTTGGGGTTTTCACTGGGAGGCGGGGGGCAATTTTTTGAGTTTCCTTTCATCGGTTTGTGCATATGGACTGGTCCAGCTCTGGGGTCTGTGTTTACAACAGTCGGGACCGAGCCCTCGCGGCCGCCCTGCACAGGGCCAGGCACCTGCTCCGCTCCCACTTGTTTTGTTCCAGGCACGGAGCTGGGGATTTCACTGGAAAACAGGAACTTTGCCGGACAGCAGCTGCTCCGAGGTGGTGAATCAGCTCGTCCCGCTGACGCCCAGCAGAGCCGTGCCAGCACCAGCACCAACACCAACACCAGCTCTCCCGTGCCCAATGCCCTGTGCGCTGGGGACCCTGACGTGGCCGCACGTGCCACCAGCCCAGCGAGCGGCACACGGGGACCCGGCCAATGGCTGCGACCACCCATGTGGCAGCAGCGAGGGGTCTGCGACTGGTGCCCTGTCCCTGCCGCCTGCGCAGAGGTCAGCGGGCCACGACCAGGCACGGATGGCTAATGCCTTTTGTCCCAGCCTGACTTTTCCCCTCCCGGCGGGATTAGGATGGGATGACCAGGCAAGGAGCCCCTAATCCTATTACCAGCCCTGTCGGGCAGCCCTGGGAAGCGGTTGTGCCGCAAGGCACCAGGGCAGCGGGTGAGGGAGCAGCCTCTGATGTCCTGAGCTGTTGCTACAAAACCAAGCACAGCTGCCGTTCCGCTCAGCCCTTTCTCCACCAGTTTTCCCAAAATCACTTTGCTCTGAGCTTGGAGAGCTCTCGGTATGGTGCCCCAGTTTGTCTGGGCAGTAGGAGAGACATGGGCAACCCCGACCACTGCATCCACCGCCAGTGGGGCTCAGCCCCCCACAGTCATGCACCCGGCAGCATTTGGGGCAGGTGGTCCCAAGCCCTTTTGGCTCATTTGGCTCATTTGCCACATTTCTCTGCAGGATAGCAGCTGAGAGGGCAGCAAACCTTCTCCCGCCTGGAGAGCAAATTGTTTTTCTCCCTCAACAGTTGCAAGAAGCCGTGTTTGTCTTTCTTTCCCTTCCTGTTTACTCGCTGCCATCAGGACGGGCTTTGATGTGTTTTTGCTGCTGGACACTCACAGGAGCATCACCTCCCGGGTGCCCGCAGCTCCCTGCTCAGTGCAGTGGGGACCACGGCTTTCAACGCAGCCCCAACACCGCCGGGGCCGCGGCAGAGCTTGTATGCTGGAGGGGCACAGCCTGGCGCGGTGCCGGAGCGGGAGGGAGCCGGCACACCAGTCCCCTCGGCAGTGCCGGGGCTGCTGCACAGCTCCTACGCTCCAAAGTCCAGGCGGCTGCAAGAGCCCTGCCCGGCTGTGCCGGGGGCAGATGCCACCCTGGGGGGAACAGGCTCCTCCGGGAGCGGGGAGCTGGTGGTGGCACCAGGGTCCCGCTGGGCTGCATCACCCATCCCCACATCCCAGGGCAAGGGTGTCAGCACATCCCTCCAGCTGCTGGTCAGGGGGGCACAGATCCCCCCACACTCCTGGATTCCTCCCGGCTGTGAGTCTCACTGCCCTGTGCAAGAGCCGCTGCACTTGAAAGGTCACCAGGCTTTGATGTCAGTGGCTTGGGATGGTAGGGGAGGGTTCACACCTTGCTGGCACTTCTGGTTCCCAGCATGTCACCCATGCCAGCCCTGTGCCTGCACCGTGGCGTGGGAACAGAGGGACTGTCCCTATATGCGGAGATGGGGGAAGCCACCTGGGCTATCCAGGACCCCAAGGGGACACGGCCCAAGCAAGAGCCCCCGTCCCACCAAAGGAGCAGCCCTTGCCAAGCAGGAGGGATCCCTCCCCATGGAGGAGACCTCACAGAGGGATGAAGGATCACGGCATCACAGGGGTTTTTTTGTTAATTTCTATTTCAACCTAATTCTAAAGAAAATCTGCAAAGATTTTCCAGGAAATAAATCGCTCACGTGCAGCTGCCAGTGGACAGAGGTCGAGAACGGGCTCTGTGGCTTCTCCAAACCCTTTGGCACCACTGCAGCTCCACAACAGCACCCAAACACAGCCACCGCGGCACAGGGCAGGGGACCAGGATGTGCTGGGCACGACGGGGGTTTTCCTGGGGCTCCTGTGTGCACCCAAACGTGGTTCGGGAGGGTCCTCCCATGATGGGACACCCTGTGATAAAGCAGGCGGCTCTGGGGAGGCAGCCGGTGCCCCGCAGCCTCTCCTCTCCCAGCGGAAACAGCATCTTTTGGCCAATTTCTCCTGGTTCTCGTCTTCGTGTGCCTGGCTTTGATTCATGGCCGAGCCCTGTGATAATGTGGCTGCCTGGGAAGGAAGGGAGTAGAAGGAACTGGCTATTATGCTTGGCCCCTCTCCAGGAGGTGTTTTTGCTGGGAGGCACCAAGGTCAGAGCTGGGTGGGAAGCGTTCCCCGACAGCAGCCCTCACACATGCCCCACCACGGCAGGGGGACACAGGACCCCCCACACCACCTTGGCAGCGGGGTTGCCATCCTGGTGCCCATAGCCCAAAGCATCCTACATGGGCACAGAAGATGTGCGGTTCCTCCAGCACGTGTTTTTTGGGGAGAAAGAGCTGGTTTGCAGCCTCTCTGTGAAATGGAACATCTCCAAATCTTCCCATTTCCACATGGAAGGAAAGAGGGGGCGGCGGGTGGGAGCATCCACGAACGAAGCAAGCGACAAGGGCTGCAGTGCGGGAAGCGCTTGTTCACCCTCTTTTTGTAATCGCTTAAGAATTTCAGCTGGCTTCAGCCTGGCGCAGGAGCTCCCAAGCCCCGAATCCCATTGCTGTGAGAACAGAGCTGGCACCAAAACACCCCTGAAACTACCTGCCGGCATCGGTGTCATCCCAGGACCCTGCGAACCAGTCCCCCAGGCCAGCGCAGCGAGAAGGGGCACGCCTGGGTCTCCGGGGGCAACATCTCCCAAAAAACCTGCCCCAAAGCCTGCAAGGAGTGAGTGTCTATGAGGCACGATGTGTTTTTCGAGCGCTTGCCCTGGGAGAGGCGAATCCCAGCGGCGCGGAGCAGGGTGAAACCGCGGGGATGCCAGCGCAGCTCAGACTCACTCAGCATTGCGCAGCGGTCCAGAAATCTGGTATCAGGTTCTTGCCCAGGCTTGTGTGTAGAGAATCACGCTTGGGTTTTCACTACTGCGAGTGATGGGTTTTTGGTTATTGAATGTCAATATCGGAGGAGGCCGGATCCTGGCCCCTCCGCACACTCTGGTGAGCAATCTTTGCTGAGACGATGGAAAGTCCCATGTAACTCAGCAGGAAAAGGAGGAATGAAGCAAAAGCAAAGAAACAGATGGTTTTGAAAGAAGATGCATGTGAAACTCAGGGTGCAAACACGTCCCACATGGCACCAGGGCTGGGAGCAAGGCTGGGCTGGGGTCTGTGCTTCAAGAGGGCCAGGGTCACCGCCTGTGTCCCCGCCATGGGTGAGAGCTGGTGGGTGCAGAGCCACCCCCAGCCCTGAGCTGGGTGCCCACGATGCTCCCAGGTGAGGGAGGGGACAGGGACACGCAGGGTTTGCAGCAACCAGGTGCAGGCAAAGGCAAGAACACGGAGCGGGCAAGGACACGCACTGAGGGACCTGGGGGACACGCACCCCGAGCCAGCCCGCGGAGAAGGGACAGGCTCAGCGCCAGGTACATCGTCACCCGCAGCGCCATAAACCCCATCGGCCTCTGTTTACACAACAGAGAATGTTTCGGTTGTTTTATGGGGGTGGATAAGAGCAGCGCAGGGGCTGGCAGTGCCGGGGCAGGGCCCAGAGACGCCTGCCCAACACCTGCTCTCCCTTTGCAGCCCATAAAGGCATTTTATTTTAAACGTGACACAGATTTTATAGCGCAATAGCGCAGCAGCACCTTTCACCCAGGTACAAACAGTGCAGGGAAATCCGCTCCTCCGGGACGTCTCCCTGCCCGTCGCTAATCCCGTGGGTGAGAGTTACTAAACTGACTTTACACACCAAGAAATGATGGCCAGAAGCCACCCTGCAATTAAAACCAGTTTCAGCAGCCCGCGAGGAGGAAAACCTGGCGGGTGCCAAGCGCGGGCGCAGCAGCCGTGCTGGGACAGGGACACGTGTGGCACCGACAGCAGCGAGGGCTGGCTGTCCCCTGTGTCCCCTGTCCTGTCCCCATCCCAGACACCCTGGTGGGACCGATCCCCACAGCGCTGCCAGGAGGAAAATCATCCTCCGTGGGCACGTGCTGCCGGCGGGACGGCACGATCGGTGTGATTTATCCTATGGCCGTCCGCTCACAATCCTCCACTCAGCTATTTGAGAAAAAAAATACATCAGGATTTAGACCATTCTTTCAAATCCAGCCTCATTTTTCTGGTGCCCTGGGGAATCACAGCTTAATCCCATTATGGGCCAGCTTGGGCTGGGATAGTTTTACATCGCAGACTCCATGACCGGCTGCGTTTTTATCTGCTCAGGCTTTCCAGGATGCTCTACCCACTTTGATTCACGCTTAATTACTAAGAACTGCTGGTTTAGAGAGCGTGAGCGAGGCTGCGGGTGCGTGTACCGGCACCAACCCTGCGTGCCGCTCCGAAACCCAGCTGGGGGAGGAATGCCAAGCCGAGCACAGCGGGGAGAGCAGGAGAGATCCAGTTTGATGTCTGCCTTATCGGTCCTGTTTTTATTGCACTAAATGTATAAGAGCAAAATATTGATTGTGATGATAAAGAGATGAAAGTGTCAAGAAGGAATCGGCACACTAGTTACTCAGGCAATTGGAAGCCGCGTTGGTTGTATTTAACAGGCATTTGCCATTAAAAAAAAAACATGCCTGTTTTTATTTAAATAGCCTAGGGCAAATTTCTCACTAAACCAACTTTCCCACGCCAGCCCAGTGTTCTAACTCTGGTTTTTGGCAAATTTTTTCCTGAGCTGTCAAGGCAAAATATATATAAGAATGCTGGTCTCACTTAGGTTTTTTTTTCCAGCCCCTGGAGACACGAAAATAATTTACAGATGTGCATTACCTGTTTATATTTGTATTAAGTTTTGCTTAACAGACATAATTTTCTTAGCTTGCAGTAACAAAAAAATATTCCCAGAGTTTCACTCATTTAATTTTAACTTATTAAAACTTTTAAACATGTGTGGAGGTTTTATGTTTTTAAATCAGTAATCACATGGACAGTTGCCAAGGTTTCTATTAAAGCCTTTTACAAATGCTATTTTTAAAAGTACCTAAAATCCCATTATTTTTAACCCCCGAAGACCACTCAAAATAAAAAGTTTCTTTGGATTTATGTCACATTTTCCTCTTATTGCAAAAAGATTTATGCTCAGTGCTGACTTTTCCCTTCCTCTGCTTTTTCTTTAGCTGGTAGGGAGGCGTTTGGGAGAAGGAAACTCGACGAGGTTCCCTGTGAGGATCTTGCACCAGATCCCCCCGTACCAGGGGAGGGACAGCACCAGATTAAAGTGGGACATTTCGCAGCAGCTCCTGGTTGGAGGGGTCATCCTCACGCCGAGATGCTCGTGCCCCCATCCTGCCCGTGGGAAACCACAGAGGAGCCTTTTGCGTCCATCACAGCAAAGCCTTCCCCGGTGCAGAGCCACCCCACAGCCCCCGGGTGATGGCAATAAATAGATTTATTTGACCTTTTGTGCTCAGGGGTGAGGCGGCACGGCTGCACGGCCGCATGCACGGGTGTGTTTGCATTTATCCACAGCCTTGCTCACGGCTGCTGCGCACAGACCCTCCCCAGCGCAGAGGAAAGAAGGGCCAGGGCTCACACACAGCTTCCCATGGGCTATTTTTGCCTATGGGTGCCCAGCACCCCGAGAGCACCCGGTGCCGGGGACACCTGGTAGCAACCAGTGCCAGAGTCCCCACCACCTGGTCCTGCCACTACATCCCACCACACTGCGCTGGCATCACCACCCCTTGGTCCCCAGGCAGCGTGGGCACGGTGGGGACCCCAACAGCCCCATGGACCCAGGCATGGCCACCACGGTCTGGTGGGGCTGGGGGAGCTCTCTCAAGTTTCGGGGAGCAAACCCGTGATCACAGCTAAGCTGAATGCGCAGTGCTCTCTGCACGTGGAGAACAAGCCCGGGCAAAGCTACGGCCGGTATTTCCAGGCAGGTAGAGCTGAGATGCTCCCTGCTCGCTGGGTTGTGGTGGGGAAGGAGAAAGGGAGAAGACGGAGAAAGAGAGCAGAAGTTTCCAGCTCCAAGGAAGCCTGAGCAGTGGAAACCTCAAGCTGCCCTCGTGGCTGCTTTGCCTCCAGCTGGGGCTGAAAATGGTGGGATGGTCACGGTGGCACAGGGACATTGCTCAGCCAAGCAGGGGGAGGAAACACATCCCGTGGCCCAGCTGCTGCCATCCCACTCGTGTCTGCAGGGATAAAACAGGGAGGCACCCACTTCCCTGCCAAGAGTACAAAATGCCAGTGAAGAGACACGACAGCCTTTGGCAGATGTTACTTGCTCTCGAAACGTGTCACTGGCCTGGCTCCGCCACGACAGAGTGAGCCAAGTGGCATCGCTCAGGGATGCTTTAAGGTTTCCGAGAGGGCTCGAGATCCCAGTGGCACCCAAACCTCAGGTGGCACCGTGCTCTGCTCAGACCCCTGACCTCCCAACCTGGACCAGGGCGCTGGTTTGTACCCAAAGCAATGAAAGCGGGAGGAGCAGGGAAGCAGGGGCGAGCACGGGAGCGAGGTACCGCTGCAGGGCTCGCTCCTTTGATCTGGGGAGCAGACTCTGCCTTTCGGTTTGTTTAATTGTTTCACACTTGCTCTGGAAATAATTTACAACAGGAAGCAGTGGGATAACACTGGGCCTGGCATGGGATAGGATGAGCCTGGGGGCTAGCGGAGAGGTGTCCTGTGATGAGAGACACAGATGACAGGGGTGTCACCTCCTTCCCATTAACTCCTTGCAGACCCTTGCTGCCCTTTCTCTTTCCCAAGCTTTCAGCCGAAGGCCGGCAGCCAGCCCTGCATGTCCCAACATTTGAGCTAGAAAAGAACCATCCGATGGCCTCCAACAGCCGCAGCTCAGAGGAGCTCAGGGGGAGACGCAGGGGCGCGATGGCATTTAGGTGCAGTTTGTACCCCAAATTCTCTGTACTCGAGCTTTCCCCCTCCTCCGTTTGCAGGTACCACAGCACAGCTCTGCAATCGCAGACACCAGGCTGCCGCGGCGTGACGCAGGGGACCTGTGTCGCAGTGAGCCTCGCTGAGCAGGGTTGGCCCCTGCAGCCCCATGAGGAAGCACCTTCCATCAGTACCCTCGCACGGGGTGTTTCCAGCGGTGACGCTCTGTGGGTACCGCCGCTGAGCACCCCCCTGCAGGCACCACTCTCGTGTGACATCGGCAAATACAAGTTTAAATGCTTCAGCCAACCTCCAGGCTGGATCTGGCTGAGTTTCGGGTGGAACATCCCCACGCTCCCATCCCACAGGCTCTGGGGCAGCTCATTGTGCCAGGCTCAACCACAACTGAGCATGGGCTGGGGACTGCAGCAGGGCTCTAGGAACACGGGGATGAGGGCACAGGGACCCACAGGCAGCACTGCATGCACGGGAAGCCTGCGCGCGTCTGGGGGTTGTTGGACTGCCTCCCAGGTTTGGCTTCCTTGCTTCTCCTAATTTATTTGTTTATTTGTTGATGCCGCACATGGGCTGGCCAGGGTTCTGCCTGCAAGTTCATTAGTTCACAGCACAAAACAAACAACATCCGACCCCAGCTCCAGGGGCAGCTGCCTGCACGTAGGGTGAAGGCAGGTAGGAAGTGGCTCGGCGCACCTGTGCACACCTGCGCCATGGTGCAGGTCAGAGGGTGAATCCCACCCGTGCCCCCAAGTGCACCCTGCGCCCAGCTCTCCCGGGACCCCCAGGGGATGCTCAGCTCAAGTCCTTGTCCCCTGGTGAAACTGGCCATCTACAACTGCCCCATTCCCGTGTGCCCCCACAGTTTACGTGCTCACACTGTAGGCCTGGGTCCTCCTGCGGTCCCTGAGCAGGTGCTGCAGCCCACAGGGCTGTGCAGGGGCTGGGGGGGCTTCACTGGGGGGGCTGTGCAGGGGCTGTACTGAGGCTGGTTAAGGGGGTTGCACCAGTGCTGGGAGAGCGCTGTACTGGGGTTGCACTGGGATTGCGCAGGGTGTGCATGGGGGGGCTGCAGCAGGGCTGGGACGAGGGGCTGAACTGGAGGCGTCTGGGGCTGCACTGCGGTCTTCAGGGGCTGCGTCGGGACCATGTGCAGGCTGCTTGGGGGGGTTGCACGGAGGTGGCCGGGGCTGCGCTGTGGCTCTGTGGTGTCTGCATGGGAGGGCTGTGCTGGAGCTGCAGTGGGGATGGGGAGCTGCATGGCAGGGTTGTGGGGACCACACGGTGGGGTGCACTGGGGGTTTCCAGTAGCTCCATGTGGATGCTGCATTGGGGTGTCCGATAGCTGCATGGGGGGCTGCACTGGGGGTATCCAGTAGCTGCATGTGGATGCTGCACTGGGGTGTCCGGTAGCTGCATGTGGATGCTGCACTGGGGTTTCCAGTAGCTCCATGTGGATGCTGCATTGGGGTGTCCGATAGCTGCATGGGGGGCTGCACTGGGGGTATCCAGTAGCTGCATGTGGATGCTGCACTGGGGTGTCCGGTAGCTGCATGTGGATGCTGCACTGGGATGTCCGATAGCTGCATGGGGGGCTGCACGGGGGCTCCCCGTGGGGCTGCGCACACCCCGCAGCCGCACTCCCGTCCCCTCCGTGGCGGGAAGGGGGTTCCCAGCGGCGGCCCCCCGGGCTGGGCAGGGAGGAGCGTCCCGTCCCGTCCCGTCCCATCCCGTGCAGTGCCGTGCCCGGCCGTGCCGCGGCGTCCCGCCCCGCGCCGTCCCGCCCCCCCCCCCGCCCTCCCGCCCGGCCCGGCCCGGCCCGCCGGGGCTGAGCAGCCGCGGGAGGCGCCGGCGCTCGGAGTCGCTGTGCTCGGCGCTGGGGCGCGGTGTGTCTGGGGTTCCCGGCGGGGCAGCGCGATACCGGCACCGGCTCGGCCGAGGCCCCGCGGATCTATGCGGCTGTGAGCGGCGGGAGCAGAGCGGGATGGAGCGGCTCCTGGCCCCCGGCCTCCTGGTGCTCCTGCTGCCCGCCCTGACGCGAGGTGAGCGCCGCCGCCACGGGCCCCGGAGCGGCCGCCCCGGAGCCCGGCAGGAAGTTTGTTGAGAGCGGGGCCGGGCGCGGCGGGGGTCCCGGTCCCGGCTGGGCTCCGTGGGGCACCGCGGGCACTCGAGCGCGGCGCCGTCGGGGGGTCCGGGACGCGAGTTCCCCGTGGGAACCGGGACTCGGTGTCGCGGGATGCCTGGGAACCGAGCTCAGTTCCCGCGGGGGAACCGGAGCTCGGCGCCGCCGGGGGAAGCGGGGCCGGAACCGTGGGGGGAGCGGGGCTCGGCACCGCGGGGGGGTCAGGGAGGCCGGACCGCGGGGGGGCTGGGGCTCCGCGTCCCGGAGGAGGTGGCGGGGCAACGGCGCTCGCGGCCGCCGGGAACCGGAGCTCGGTACCGGGGGGTGCTGCGGGGAGCTGCGCTCGCTGCCGTTGGGGGAACCGGAGCTCGGTACCGCGGGAACCGGAGCTCGGGACGGGCTCGGCGTGCAGGGCGGGCGCGCTCCTGCCTGTTGTTCTGCGAGAGCTTTTGACCGTTTTGCAAATTTTTCTCGGTTTCCTGTTTCTTGAAAGTCAGCCGGGTCTCCTCCGGGGCCCCCCCCGGCGCCGGCCCCGGGGCGGGTCCGGGTGCTTCGCCGCAAAGCGCTGGGCGACTGTCGGGGCCGGGGAGAAGAGCCCTAAAAGTGGCCCGGAGGTGCGGGGCGGAGCGGGGAGCAGCGCGTCGCGGGGGGCCGGGGCCCTGCGATGCACCCCCCGAATCGGGACCGAGCGAGCAGCCTCCTCCGGAGCAGGAGTATCCTGGGAGGATTTTGGGAAAGGAAGGCAGCGGGGTTGCCCTCAACCCGCTCCGCAGCACGGCAGCACGGGCTGAGAGCCATGTCTGGCACCCGGCCCCTCGGAGGCAAAGTTTGCAGAAAGTTGTGCCCAGCACCCCGCTCCATCCCCCGTGGGACACGCGGGGCTGGGGACAGAGTCTTGAGCGCTGCGGGGTGTCCCCGGGGTGCCCGGGGCTCGGAGGCCGTCCGGGGGACAAGTTTGGTTCTGGCGGTGACGGTGAGAAGCTGGAATCGCTCAGAGTGAAACTGCTCTGGCTGCACACACGTGTCGCAGAACCAGTTACCGTGAAGAGCGAGCAGGGCAGAGAAGGGGAAGAGGGAGCCAGGGTGGAAATCGGAAGCGATTCTGGTACTTTCAGCAAGTTGCTGTGGTAACTGTGCAGAATTTGGCTCTGAGGGCCAGACAATGAAACCTTTACTCATAACAAGTTGTGATGGGCCACTCATTTCATTACTGAGTTAGTGGTAACTAATGGGCCCTCGGGCGCGTGGTTTTTCCCAAATGGCATTTGTCACTCAAGGACCTGCTCTGGGGTTTCTCTCTGTCAGTCCTCCTGCTGGAGGAGAAGGCAGAGCCTACTTTCAAGCCCACCCTGAGTTTATTTTTAGGTGAGCCTCTCTGTGCTGGGGCCATGTGGTCCCTGCTCACCTCCATCACCCTGCAGCCCCCATCTCCCTAGGCTGCTCTGAGGGTGTCGTGGAGCCCGTCCCTGGTCCAGGTGACACTAGGGGATGCAGCCCCCCCCGCTGCCACCCGGGACCTGTGCTGTAGCTAACACTTCCCTTCTGTTTGCAGGTTTACGGTGCACACAGCTTGCTGAATCCTGCCTCAACGGGGGCAAGTGTGAAACTTTTCTCAACGGGACAGAGGTGTGCCAGTAAGTATGGAGGAGCCAGAGGATTTTCATCTCCCCCGACCAAAGTATTGACATGCATGTTGACTTTGCTTTGAAGGCTCTGGATTTAATAGGGCAAGATGCGTTTTCTTTCCTTGAGTGGCAAGAATAACCTGCTCGTGTAGGAGTCGCTGCGAGTTTGGCAGGATCGGGCTTTGTTCCTAGCTGGGTGGAAAAACATGGGCAAAGGGCCATGTTTTGCTGGTATTAACCTATGTAGACTGCCCTGCTGATGGAGCAGGAGGTAGGGCCAGCCCACGGCGCTCGTTGGACCGTCGGGCAGGGAGGCAGGCTGTCTGTCTGTCTGTCTTCCAGCTATTCCCTCCTGGCCCTGAAGCGTTGCCTTTCAGTCCCTTGCACCCTGGCAGTTTGTGGTGCGGTGTCCAGTACATCTCCAATAAACGTTCAAGAGGGATTTCATGGTGTGGCTCTGGCTGCTGGAGCTGCATGTTGATGTCCATGGGTCTGCGGGGCATCACCCGGGGGAGCAGGGCCACCTCCTCCCACAGCCGTGCTGGTGCCAAGCTGCGGTCCAGCCGGCGTTCCTGGCGGGCCCTGGCGCCCGGGCAGGAGCTTTCTCCAAGCCGATTGTGGGGGAACGGATGTGTAAAGCGTTGGGACTCTTTGAAGGACCAACCGACCCACCGCAGCGATGGCCGATTCACTCCAGGCTCCCAGGGAACAATAACCAAGAGAAATGAATAAGACTCCGGCTCCCTTTTTAAAACTATTCCATAAAAGAAATGTGAATGGGCAAGGCTCTGTTTTCCGGCCAGATTTCCCCTCTGCCTGTTGAACGTGGCCTGAGCTGAGAGCAGGCGGGGAGACGTTCCCACCCACCCCAAACTTCCAAATAGGAAGTCCTCGGAGGAGGAACCTGAAGGCATTTCCAATCCCAACCTGTTGAATGGCAGTTTCCCTTGACAATGTGTGTTGCTTTTTTGCAAATGCGCCTGGGTGCCGTTACTCTGCCCAGTAGCTGGGCACCTCCCGCCCCCTTCTCCAAGCTGAGCCCCCCAACCCTTTGGTGCAAATAAATCAGCAAATCAATCAGGCACATGAGCAATTTAATGGACAAAGGCTGGGTCCCTTTGTGAGCCACTAATGAATGCACGCCACTTTTTTTTGCACAGAAGCCCTTACCAACGCTTGACGCTCTAAATCTTGTTTTCTTTCATTCAAAGAGCGACAGCTGGGATTCGGTCGAAATTCGGCAGCTATTGTTAAGGGAGGCAGATTAATGCTGTGTGACTAATCATGTATGGCTTCCCAGAATGCCCAACCCTCCACCCCCTCCCCAACCTTACACCCCTCCTTTTCCTTGTGGTCATTCTTCCCTTTTTTTCTGAAGTCTCTGCAACTCCTGATTTACATTTCATGTACAGATGGTGATGGAATCTAATTAGATCTGATGTGTGCGAGCTCTATTTGATGGAAAAGCCTCCAAAGTAGGCTTGAGCTGGATTTTTTTTAAGGGAAAAAGTGAACTTTAAAGAACTTTTTCATTCTAGCTGTGAATAACCGCATCTCTCTTAGCTTCACGAGTGCATGTGAGTTATTTTTGCAGGAAGGCAAGGTGTGTGCCCTTGGTGTGTTAAAGCACTTGTCCCGTGCAGGGAACACTCCATGGGCGATGGGGGCAGATATTAGAGATACTGCTACACCGAAGGAGGTGTAACTTTCCAAGGCATCCAATAGCAGCTCGCAAAATCCTGGTTTTTCACTTGTTTGAATCTCTCTTTACGAGGAGTTTTGCTTCCAAGCTCCTTAAACAAAGCAGAGCCAAGAGCACAGATACCAGACGCAGCAAAGCTTGGCACTGCCCTTTGGCGCCTGCGTGAAATGCACCATTTTGGCTACTGGCCACATCTCTGCTCGGCCTGGCACTTAACAAAGTTTGGCCATAAAGCCCCATTGTGCTGCCCCCACAAATCCAATTAGAAAGTGGAGTGAAATAAATAGCGTACGAGGGAGACGCTACTCCAGCGGACGAGCGTCCCGGCGCTTGTGGCGGGAGAGAGCTCGTTGGGTTACGTGAAGACGACTCCGATAACACCAAACCCGAGTTATCAACCCTGTTACGGAAAGGGAATCGTCGGTGCGAGACGAGGAACTTTCTCTGCCTTTATTACTTTACAGCGCTAGTTTGTAGAACTCCAGGTGCCTTATCTTGCTTGTCCCTTTGCCAGGCAGTCCGGGGCGCGCGGGGCTGTAATTGAATGGAGAGGACTGAGCATTTGATCGGCGGGAGGGCTCGTGACAGAAGCGGCCTAATTAAGCCGCCTTTGGAGCTGCTTTTCCTCTTGGCAGGGGCAGCCGGGTCTTTCAGTGCTGGAAGAGCAGCAGAGTTTCGTGCATCGTGGAGGGACTCGGGGTGTCTCTGTCCCACGCGTGGCACTCGCACCGGATCTGGAGCTTTCAAAGGTCTCGTCTGCGGAGGGCTGGGACCAGCGGACGGTGGCTGATGCCGTGTTCCCTGTGTGGTTTCTCAGCGCTGGGGAGCTGGGGCTTTCCAGAAGAGTCACTCGCCCTCGATTAAGGCATTTTCCCAGGCAAAATGAGAAGGTTTTCCGAAAGATGGTTTTGTCTTCTAGTGATAGCTCCTAATTAGACTGTTGGATAACCATAGTTTTGAGTGGCATCCCTGCAAACGAGCGGGGCTGATTTTAGCTTGCTGTGCCATGTGACGTTTATTCCCAGGACCTCCCTTGCTCCGCTAGTTAAAAGCAGATGGCATGAAAGAGGGCTGAGTTTCCAACCCCGCTCCACCAGCCTTTCTCCATTAAAGTCTGCGCCTGGGTTGTCATACTCTTGCCTAGAGAAGCCAAAGGAAAAGAATAAGTTAAATTAATCACCAGGCTTGCGCTGGAAAAGGGGAAAAGTCAGTTTGCTAAAGTACTTCCTCTGTTTATGAATCAGCGCGGTGTTGTAGTTCAGCCGGGGCGATGGCTCCTGAGCCGGTGCCCATCGCCACCACCAGCTTCCACGGGCAGCGGGCCAGAAACCTTGGAAGAAACATTCAGAGGGGGACTGTAGTGGTAAGAGATGATTATTTTAGCTCAAAACTCTTTCGGGAGACAACCAGGAAGGCAGAGGAGGGATCTGAGCCCTGCAGTTCTCTGTGCCCTTCGAGTTATTCAACTGCTCAGTCATTGTTATCTCATTGTAAAGGGCGGAAGTTTTCTTCTGGTTTGGTTTTTTTTTTCTCATGTGCTTTAACCCAACGTTATTTCCATGAAATAATAACAAAGAAAAAAAATGCAGTCTCGGTGCTGGAGAGGAAGAGGGTGGAGTGTTGAACAATCACCCAGAGGAAGCTCTTAAAGAAGTAGCCGAGCCATGATTCAGCCATGTTGAGAACTCTCGATGGCTCTTTGAAGCCTGATCTCATTCTCGGAAAGAACAAGGTGGAAATGGGTAAAAGGGTAGATTAAAAATACAAAAGCATCACCTGTTGCAGATTCCAGTGGAAGGGGAGGGAAGCTTTGCTGAGGAGCCCAGCTGGTGAGGTCACGGGGACAGCAGCAGGACTTCTGATGTCTTTTCTAGAAGAATCTCCATTAATATCACTCTGCAAGGCGTCTTGATGGTTCTCAGTTGTCTCAGGTGGTCCCGCCGACTCCTGCTAACTTGCCTTGGGATTTTATTGGTTGGGCAGTGGTTTGTTGCTCGATTTTTCTCATGGCTTGGTACTTGAGATGGCCAGAGGGTTGTACTGCGTTTGGGCAGGGGCCAACGCAGGCGGCACTCAGGACATATCTTGGTAGGTCCCTCAGCAGTACCTGCAGCACAGAGATGAGCAGGAGACGTGGGGTGATGCTGCTGAGATGAGGTTGCCCAGGGGCTCCACAGCATCCAGAGGGGATGAGGCATCATTAGATAGAGTATGTTTTATTCCACCAAAATCTCTGACTTGCTGTCTGCCTACCTGTTGGAAGCCATGATGTGTCCATTTGTTCCAGCTGATCCTACACGCCCTGGTCTCACCTCCAAGGCTGTTGTGGTTTATTGTATGTAGCATGAGGGGGACATGCTTGGTCATTGCAAGGCCAAGCTATTCACCAATTAAGGGCTTGGATAACATAATCAGCAGGCAGTTAGCAAGTTTTAAAATAACATTGTTTGGAAATGAACCTGCTTTTTCCAGGCCCGGAGGTGTGCTGACCCTTGTTTTGCTCGTGTTGGTAGGTGTCCTGAAAGGTAACAGCATGTGTACATGAGTGGAATGTGGAATTTATAGACCATCAGCGTGTTTAATGAGGGAGTAGCCTCGGGGTGCAGTTACCGAGGGCTGGTAAGCTCTGGATCTGGATGGAGACTTCATCATATTTAACCTGTTGCCAAACTCCGGGTGAAAGTTTTACACCATGTATTGGGGTTGTGGAGTGGAAGAGCCTCTGGGACACAATTTAAACCCCCCTGGGGAAGCAGACCTGCAGTGGGGTCTTGATTGAGTCCTGTCTCCATCCCAGGGGTGCAAAAGGTGTTTGTGGTCCATCTGCTGCACTGCAGGTGTGTGGCTTTGTGTCCAGCCAGCTCCTGCTGCTGCCATCTCCCAGGCCATCTATCCGCAGAAGGGCTCCGTCCTTCAGTGCCGGGTTCCTTGGCCAAAGATCTGGAATGAGCAGTAGGGATGCTACTCTGGTGTTCAGGGGAGACGTCACGTTATTGTTGCTTGGGTATCTCTGCTCAGAGCAGAGACGTGAGGGTCAGGGCTTTGGCACCACCAGTGTCAGCGGGGTCTGAAGGGCTTGAGAAGCTCCAGCTGTTAATAGTTTCTTTGCACATGTACTTAATAGCACAACTCTCTTTGCACATCTACTGTGTGTGATGTTGGGAAGCCTTTGCAGCACCTCGCCAGGTCTCAGTGACCCCAGCCCATGGCAGGTCCCACCTGCCTGCTTAGAGAGCCCCAGGACAGGTTGAGTTGCCCACCCGAGGACACCCCAGTCTTTACTTTACAATCTGAGCCTTGCTGGTGGAGCAGCTCGGTCCTGCTTCCAGCTGACCATCTGGCCAAGGTGTGACGGTGCCTGTTCAGACTTGTGCACCTTTGTCTGGACTTCACCTTCCTCTCTGAGCAGTGGTGCCTGCGCCCATTGCAGCTCCACCATCTACAGCTCCAGCATGTGTCCAGTGGGTCAGGTCACCTCCTCTCACCTCCCCATGTCGGTAGGTGCCCCACAGGCTGAGATCTGCAGTACGGCGTGGTGTTGGGGTTTCCACGTATGTCAAGTGAGGTCTGCTTGGTGTCTCGGTTTCCCTTCATGTGCTGTTGCTTATCTGAACATCAAACCCTGTCTTGGTGTGAGATGAAGCAGCACAACCTACGAGGTGCATCCTGGCTCGTGGAGGTGAATTAGGTGATGGAGATGCCCATTGGGAAATGCAGCGCTTGGTGTGAGCAGTGCAGGATTAGAACCATGCGAAGGGATTGGGGACAGGCAGAAGACATTTGGCTGGGCTGTATGGGGAGCTCTGCCCCAGAAAATAATATTTTCAGTTGGAAGGGACCTACAATGATCATCTAGCCCAACTGAAGGGGCAGCATCCTGCCCCGTGTGGAGTGGGCATCACTCGTGGCCGGTGATGTCCCACATCTGTGTCTGCAAAGGGCTGTTGGGAGCGTGACGCCGGTGGCACGGGAGCGGTGTGTGCCCTGGATGTGCGTCCCTCGCCCAGCAGGAATTAACGTCTGCTTCAGGCTTTCACCCGTCACATCCTCCCCTTCCCCCACTGCAGTCTGGAGTTAATATTGGAAAAGTCAGTTAAACAGTTAATGTTTAGGCCCTGGTTATTGGGCTCTTGCACTTTTCCAGCAAAGGGAGCAGAGTTGCATTTTAATGGGAAACTTTCACGCTCAGTCAAGTTGCAAAAATTTATTTGCGCAGAAGTCGTTTCTTTTAACAAGTTTTCACCCTAATTCCCTTCCCCAAAATCTGAATTTAATGGTATTTATATGGGAAATGGATTTATTAAGTTTTAATGATGGTATAATGTTGCCCTTATTTAATAGAAGGGGCAGGCAGCCTTGCGATGGGGGGTAGGGAGGGCTGGGTACCGGGAGCACCCGCGGGATGGGGAACCTGTTGCTTTGGGCTTGATCTAAAGTCAGTGTAGCTGTGAGTGGTGGTGCTGGGCTTTGCTGAGACCTCCGGAGCTGGGCAGGATCAGTCCCAGACTGTTGAAAGGGCTGAGCATTGCTGATTCCTCCTCATCCTCATCCGGAGCTCCTGGCACTATGTGACACTACCTGTGTCTGCTACAGCTGTCACCAAGAGGAGCAACCAAAGAAGGGTCTTCACTTTGTCACCTACTCTGTCCCATCAGCAGGGTGATGGGGACCCCAAGGACCTTACACTCCCCACCAGCATCACTGCCTGGGGGGCTGAGTGTTTGAGCATGCAGTGATTTATTTTAAGATGGAAATTATCTGCTGTCAATGAGCAGCTGTGGAGCAGAACACGTCCCCAGCCTTCCCGCCCCGTCGGTGCATCCTTGCACAGGGGGATCAGAAAAAGTCCCTCTCAAAGTCACTCCTGGCCAGTTAACCCCTGGAGTAGCCCCTCTCGGGGCAGGTGGGGAGTGTGGCTGTGGACAGTGGGATGTGCAGCGCTGCCGGCTCTCGTACCCGCTGCCCATCAGCCGCTCCAGCCCTGTGCAGCGGCTTCGGGCCGGGCTGGGAGAGTGACCCCACGGGGGAGCAGCCCGGGAGGAGGGGGGGGGCTCTCCCTGGCCCCTATTAAAATGTTAGACACAGACCTCCGAGTCAAAAGGCAGGGCGACAGACGGCCCTTTCACAGGGCCTGCTGCTCCCCACAAAAGGGGGGTTTCCAGGGGAGGGGGGCAGGAATGCGCGCTGCGGCTGGAGGGCAGAGCCGCCACCATTGTCCCCTCTCCCTCGGCGAGGGCGTCATGTTGACACAGGGATTTCTGCCGGCAAAAGGTGTCAGAGGCAGAGTCTTCCCTCCCTCCCTCCCTCCCTCCCTCCCTCCCTCGCCATTTCCTTGATTAAACTGAGCAGCAGCAGAAATGCCAGGATACAGATCCCAGGAGCAGATACCCGTCTGCTTGGGGGTGCTTTACATCCCTCAGGCTGCGGTTTCCAAGGGGGGGGGGGAGGTTTTTGTTGCTAATAACTGGTTTGGGGAGCTTTGCTTTGCTTGCAAAGAGAAACCAACAGCTTCGTGGCTGTGAGGTTGAGGGGAGGTGGATCCGTCGCTGTCCGTCCGTTGTCATCTTTGCCCGCTCACCGTCTCGCCGAAACAGCCCCGGTGTGAATTGCTCCGGCTTTCGGTGGGGTTTGTGCCGCGGGGACACCCATGTGCTCTGCAGAACCCCCCTCTCCTCCTGTTTATAAATATTGGAGCTAAATATAGCTTGTTTAAACTCTTGGTGGCTGTTCAGATCCTAATCTTAGGTTTTATGTTCAGGAATAGAAGAGTGGGATGGTGGGGTCACGCATGTCCCGGGTGGGAGTTTTCCATATTTGGCTCTCGGGCAGCGCAGTGTTTAGCCAGAACTTGGTTTGAGGGGGAAAAGGAGAAAAATAATGAGAGTTCATCATCACTGCGTGAGATGGTGACACCGTGTGCGTGCCAGAGCTCCCGGAGCAAGGGAGTGAAACTGCCCTGCACAGGCAGCAAGTGTGGGCAGAGCGGGTGAAAACGGGCGTTTACCCCAAAAGTGATGGGGAAGGGAGGGTGCCCTCAGTTCCAATAGTGCTGGGCTGGCAGGTGGCCTGGGGAGGTGGAAATTCCTCATCTCCCCCAAATTCCGACTTTTCCATCTGCTGCCTTAAAGAATGAAACATTTTTAAAGGGAAAGCAGAAGTGAAAAATCAAAACAGGGAGCAGTTGCAGTGGGTGCTTTCGAATGCCAGAGCTGCTGGGCAACACCGTGGAGGAAAAGAGCTGGGGAACTTCATGGTGTCCAACCGGCACATCAGTCACTGGTGCGGGCTCGTGCTTGGCGACCTGTCCCAGGGTGCTTGTCCCTGCCCCGGGGTGCTTGTCCCTGCCTTATGGGTGGGCAGTGGGACCATTGCCAGCCTTAGCCAGGTTGTGTTCCCTGGGGATGCTCCACTGGAAGCACATCCTTCATGGTCACCCCATCAACGGGCTCCTTCAAGAGAAGGAGCGGGATGAGCGGGAGAGCAGAGCTCAGCAGTCGCTCCCGCAGACAATGGGGCTGTGCGGATTTACACCAGCAGAGGATATGAAAAACATTAACTGGGGGAGGAAAACAAAAATATTTCATAGCAGCCATTGTTGAGGGTGGGAATGAGGCGAGTTTTGTCTTGGTCTCTTCCTTCGACATCTTTCATGTTTATTGTGAATGAAGCTCCATTGAAAGGCAGCTCCTTCCCAGGTAGCTGGTTACCACCCCGTGAATAGCCTGGCCACTTTGCTTAGTAATGGGATTATATTGTTTTTCATTACAATGGGAACTTTGATTCCCAAACTGTCCTGACTAATGTCTGCTTAAGAAACAAAGCCATTTTTTCCCCTTTCTGCTCTGTGCTAGTAGGAGGAATAGAGCTCTAGCACGTCTTTCCCCACTCCCGTCCATGCTTTGGGAATTCCTTTAGTTTCTCTCCAGATGAAAGTCTGGGTCTTAAAATCTCAATTAGATGGCTTGGGCTAGGTCAAAAATGAAGTGGAACAAAAAAAACACATCAAAGACTTCGGATTGCACTTTGCTTTTTTTAATTAAACAAGACTGGAGATCTGCTCTTGCTTTATTAACCTGATGTCACTTGAAGTAACCCGCTGCTTTGCCAACCACCCTCCCTGTGTGAAACTCTGTTTTTTTCCCAGGCTGGTGTCCCGGTGTGTTTAATAAAGCAGGGCTTGGATGGAACTTTGTTAAAAAAACCACCAGTTTGGTCTAGCGCTGGTTTTTGGTGCTGGGAGACGCGTCGCGGCTGCCGGGGGTGTTTGTGGGGCTGTGCTGGCGCCGGGGCCGGCGGGAGCTTTGGGGTGCATTGGCTGGCCAGGGTGCCCCACACGGGTGAGGGGGAGCTCTGTCTGCTCCGCCTGGGCTCTCCTGGGAGCTGTGGTGAAGCCTTTGGTTTCTTAACGGACTCATGTGCCAGAAACCACAGAGCCAAGCTGCAGGTGAGACGCGGTGAGCCCGGCTGTGCCCGCTGCCAGGAGGGAGCTTGAGCATCCCCCCAGCAGCCCCTGCAAGTGCAGGGGGCACCCTCTGCCACCCCCTCCTCCCCAGGGAGGTGATGGCAGTGTCTGAAAGTGTTCCACATCTCCCTGCACCCATCCTCCTCCAGCTGGGCCACCCGGAGCATGGTGACAATGCTGCAGCAGGAGATGGGACTGGGGTGCAGGATGCTGAGCTCTGCTTTCCCAGCTGGACAGGTTTCCAAGCTTGTCTGCCTTCCTCTGGCTCTGGAGCACATTCCTGTGCTCGGTGGGGTGTTTCTGGGGTGGGCTGACCCCGGGTAGGCAGTCGGACACACCTGTTGTCCCTGATAATGCTCCGTGCAGGAACACGGGAGGCGTTGAATGAAATAAGATGGAATGGGAAGATGGAATAAGAAGCGGACCTCTCAGTGACATGGAGACATCCCCGAGCACCGGCCCTTTCTCTGGTTGGACTGGAGCTGCGGGAGATCTGAGTCTCTCGGGCTGGCACCGAGCAAACGTGTCTTAGGGGGAAGGGTGTAACTCCAGGAGAGAGCTGGGGTGGTGCTCCTGGGCTGTGCCAGCCGGGAAGCCACTGGCACAACTGGAAAAGTGACTCTTGTGCGTGGATGTCTGATGGCAAGCCAGCTAACGCCCAGGCTCTGCCGCTGCTGGGGCTGTGGAAGGAGGTGGTTGTGGTTCCCGGTTGTAAGCCCAAGGATGATGGTGACCCTGAGAGGTGTGGGGACGATAGGACAGGGTCTTGTCACCGCTCTGCAGCCAGGAGCAGCGTGTGGTGGCTGTGGTCCTGTGTGTGGCTAAGGGAGGCTCAACTGCTGGCTATTTCTCCTTCCCTGTTTTGTTGCCAGCAAACACATGAAATGCCAGCGTCCTGCTCACATTTGGCCGCTTACTTTGCTCCGTGGAGTCCAGACCGGGCTGGCACAGGTGTCTGCTTGGTCACACAGTGTGTTTGCTGGTGTCGAGGGCTCTGTGGGTGTGATGGTCCCTCACTGGGGACCCTCTGCACCACGCAAGGTCACAGTCATGGTTTCTGAACCACCTCTTCATTGGGGCAGCTTTGCCAGGGACTCTGGGGTGCAGCGAGGGTGGCTCATTTGGGGTGGCTGCCCTGGGCCATGGGTACCGCAGGGCAGAGAGCGCATTCCCCCAGGCCAGCCCGGGGATGGGTGTCGCGGTGGGGGCTGTTCCCCCAACAGGGGACACCCCGCACCCAGCGCCTGGGTTTGCCGCTGCCGCAGAGGCAGCGGGGACTCTCCTGGCCCCATTAGTTTCAAGTGCCCCCAAAACGGGGCTTGAATAAAGACCTGAGCTGCCCTTCCTCAGCTTTCCCACGGTGCTCGTACCTTGGGGAAAACAACCACGGCCGTTTATGCTTCCAGCAGATGAGGGTGAGGAAGAGGTTATGTGATAGCAGCGCAGATAAGAGGCGGCCTGGACGTGGGGCCAGCGGCTGCGATGGGGCTCCCCGCCAGCCCCCCATCCCCTCCCACAGCATGGGGGCTGCCCCCTGGACCTGTCCCCCTGTGGGATGGGGATGGGGGACAGCCCCTGCGTGTCTGGTGGCCGTGTTTCAGCTTACACCTGGTTTTCATTTTGCTCGTTGGTTTATTTTGTACATTTTAAGCCCAAGGTGGGTTTTACCTCCGCATCATCCCCCCCGCACCTCTGAACCCCCCCCAGGCCCCGAGCTGTGCTTGTGCAGGGCTGACGCATCCCGAATTTGAACAAAGCTCCCGTGCCGCCGTGCGGGAGCCGTGCCGGGGCGGGCTGGGCTGCGGGAGCGCCTGGGTGTCATCTGTGCTGGCCGTGGCAGATGGCAGCTTAGCACAGAAAGGAAAACAGTCTTGGGTCAGAGGTCGCAGAAACATCTGCCTCGGGATGCTTTCAGTGCCCGCATTGCTGCGGAGGGACAAAACCTGTTGCTGGTGGGTTGGAGGAAAAGCCTCGCGCGCTGCGAGCAGGGAGGGAGCGAACAAAGGGCCAGCAGCGCGCGGAGCTGCGTGCACGGAGCACCCGGTGTGGGGCTGCGGGGGCCGGGACGGGCACCCCAGCTCTCCCAGCACTGCTGGTGGGGCTGAGAGCTGCAGCGCTCGGGCAGCACGTGTGTAAAGCAAAGCGGGGGCAGTGGCACAGTAGCAGAGCCTGTGAGCTCTCCCGCGCTTCTGCATCTCACTCGTGCTTTGGGTTATATGATCTGCCGAGCTTTTCTGGAGCCCTGCTGAAATCTCTGCAGCGCTGGGCTGCAGTTTGTCACTCGTGGAGGATGTGCAGCAGACACAACAAATGCACGTGCCCACACCGAGCTTATCCAGATGTGGCCTGGGCTCGGTGCTGGGAGTGGGGTGGGAAACTGGGGGCTGCTGTTCCCATTCCCAGGCCATCCCCAGGGACTTGCTGTCTGACCTTGGACGAGGCCTTCTCCGTCACCCTTCACATCGCCCATGAATCACGGCGGAGATTTATGGGTCGGGAGCGCGGTGCATTATTAACTGCGCCTCCCCCCTCGCAGTGGTTTGCGCGGGTGCTCGCTCAGGGCCGGCGTGGAGGGGGAAGATGCGTCGCAGCCTGGTTTCATGGGAATCCAGCCCCAGCCTCTGCCTGACCCCCCGAAACAAAAAGCCACTTGGATGTACCACAGCTCCAGACGCTCAAGGGCTGTAAATCGGTGTGTTCACACCTGCAAGGAGCTCGTGCAGCATCCCCATCTGCAGGGATGGGGACCAGCTGCTGCATCGCTGTCCCCTCTCCTGCCTGGGGCCTCGGTGACAGCCCCAGTCCCTTGGTTAGGTCACGTAGGAAACATCCTAGAAGTGAATAGTCTGTTCTGACCTGCTCCTTGTGCCGGGACGGTGCTGGGAGTGGGAGCATTGGGCTCAGCCATCACCGGGGTTGGGGTCTGTCACCCTCCATCACTGTATACAACGGCAGGGTGGGTCGTGGCTGGAGGGTTTGGTGCCTCTTCAGCAGGTTAATGAGTTAACAGAAACGTTTCTCAGCTGTGTGCTCAGGGGAGGGAGAGACACCAATGTTTTTAGCCCTTGCTGTGTCACGCGTGGGGCTGGGAGCGCGGCCGCGCTGGCCTCTCCGGGGATTTCATGGGAGCTCCTTGGGAGCTCGGCCGCCTTTCACCACCTCAAAGCTGGTTTCTAATGGCCCTTTGGAGCTGTTTTGCTCCTGGAGCACCCACCCTGTCCTCTGCCAACACATATATATATATGTATATAATTAAAGCATAGCTTTAATGTCTCTTATGCTAATTTCCTTGAGCTGCCTGGGGTTTGGTTTGGGTAGCCCTCGCTTGGGAAATGCCAAAGGAAAAACCACAGGGTGATGTTCACCTGGCTGAGCCCACGGGGACGCCGCATCCTCCGTGTCTGCTCACCTGGGAACCCTGACGCCACCACCCACTGGTATGTTTTTTACGGAAAATAAAGCTTAGCTCCTTGGGCTGAACTTTAGGAGAGGTTTTTAGGCCCTGGAGAATTAGGTGGATGCATGATGAGGTTGCAGCACGGCTGTGAGCTGAACCTGGCTCTGCTGAATCCAGCCTTTCCAGACCTAGGAGAGGTGAAAAATAACTACGTCTTGGGCTGGCCTTATTCTTCACCTGGTTTTTGATCTCTTGCTTTGCATGAGAGGCTTGTCTTCAGGCTTTCGTCTGCAGCCTGGACTCTCTAAAGCTGTTGTGGTTGCTGGGTTTTTAAATGCAGCTCCAGAGTCTCCGGCTGTGAGTGAGCCCTGGGTCCTATGCCGGGGGGAAACAGTGACATTCATCCCGTGGCTTCAGTCTGCAGCCATTCCCTGCTTCGTTTCAGACTTGCTGTTGCAAATATGGGCACGATCGCATCATTCCTGTGCAGAAGCATCTGTGGATGCTGCAGGAGCAATGTTGAAGCCACCAGGTGCAGAGCTGCTGTGGGCACATCCCGGGCGCTGCCACTCGCGAGTAGGGGTGTTTGGTGTCCTTGTTTCGTGCTCTTGCTGAGCAGGATTGTCACTGTCACAAGAGCCGTATCCCGAGCGGCAGACAGAGCTTTGCTTTGATACCTGGAATGAGATTGAGATGCCTTAGAAAGCGCGAGGAGGAGTTTGAGAGGGCTCCCCGAGCCGGGAGCTGGCGCTGTGTGTGTGACAGGTCTGTGAGGGCCGTCCCCATCCCTGCTGTGGTTGGGATTCGGGAATCGCTGGGTATCCACAGCACGTCTGTGTTGCACAGATGCAAACGCCTCTGTGGGTTATAGTAGGGACCATACTGGATTTGTAGTGTGCCTGTGTTCTATTGCATTTTTTCTGAAGCGTTGCTTCACCGACACCGCTCAGTGGCTGGGAATACCCATCCCGCAGGGAGGAGGAATGCAGTTCACGAGTGTGCCCCGATCCTGCCTGCCCGTGTGTGCCCGTCGCCCAGCTCAGCCCCTTTGGCTGGGGCAGACCCGTGCCGAGCCCTTCATCGGTGTCTGCCGCACCCTCCGCTTGCTCCTTGAGCCGATTGTGTCCATAAACCAGCTCTTTAACAAATAGAAAGCCATTAAAAAGAAAAAATCTGCAAACTCCCCGAAACTTGAGGGCTTTCCTGAACCAAAAGGCTGGAGCAGCCCAGCTGGGTGGGGGCAGCCCCCAGCCCCCTGTGCCTTCAGGCAGGGGCTCCCTGCCCCCCCGGAGAGTTCCTCTAATCACTAATTAACCTCCTGGCTAATAACCATGCCCAGGCTCGGGCTGGGCTTCCCATCCATGAGCCGAAACCACCAGTTGCCGGCACTGAAATTGGAAATGGTCTGAACACTAATTGGGTGGGAGGGCTCTCGGCTCCGCGCCCCTTGCTCCAGCCTCATTTAAGCCTCGCAGTGCAGGAACCCCAATCCCAGCGATCGGCCCCGGGGTGCAGAGCATCACCGCCCGGCCCCGGCTGCCCGAGGCAGCACCGTCATAACCAAATCCCGCGCCGGGAGCCAAATCCCGCGCCGTGGCGGTTCCCGCGCGCTCGGTGGTTCCCGCGCTGCC
This sequence comes from Patagioenas fasciata, assembly GCF_037038585.1. Lineage (NCBI taxonomy): Eukaryota > Metazoa > Chordata > Aves > Columbiformes > Columbidae > Patagioenas > Patagioenas fasciata. The sequence goes on from NC_092539.1 coordinate 9,459,079, forward strand.
CCGGGGCTCTTTGTCCAGCATCAATTTGTTTTTCTTATTCTTTTTTTTTTTTTTTTCATTCCGCCTTTTTCTCCCATTGGCGAATCTCCCGCCGCCCCCCCTGTCCAGGCAGCCGCTGGCAGGGCCCGGAGGATTGTTTTAAGAAAAAAAGCGTGTGTGGTGCGGGGAGAGAGGGGGGGAGCGCGGTGCATTTTAACAGATGACTGCACACTTGAGCGGTTTGCCGGCGGCGTGCCTGTGCCGGCCGGCCGGCCCCGCACAATGGTCCCTCTCAGGCGGCCGCGGCCCCCAGCCCCTCGCATTCCCCCGCGCGGGGCCGCGGCGCAGCCACCCAGAAGCGCCCATCGCCCCACGGCCGCGGCGTCCCGGGCTCGGAGCCGCCGGCGAGCCGGGCATCGGCCGCGGGCGCCGGCAGCTGCTCTGCCTCATTAGGATGCACACCTGCTCCCCGCCGCCCTTTGTGTGCCGAGCAGATGCCCTGATTTATTATTATACACATTTTCTTTTTCATTTGGCCTGGATAATGCCATCTCATTAACTCAAAATGTCTCCGAATCCTGACAAATTCTCACACAATCCCCAACAATGAAATCAGAATTGGGTTAAAAAAAAAAAAGTGGGGGGAAGAGGAGAGGGGGAAGCGGGGCTGAAACGCGGTCCTGCCGCCGGCACGGCGCGGCAAAGCACGGCGGCTGCGGGTTGAGCTGGCAGAGGATGGGGGTTTGCTGGCTCTGCTTCACCAGGGGGCCCCACATTCTTGTTTTGGGGTTTGTAGGTGGGTGGGGGTTGCAGTTGGTTCTCTCTGCAACATTCCCTGGGACCCCCTGCTTGCCTCAGGGGGGCTGCCTGCCACAGGAGCCTCGCAGCACCGTGCCCAAGGCTTGGGGACACAAGGTCCCACCAGTTTGGGTGGCGATGGTTGTGAGCTGAGCGCTGCGTGTCCCGCTCTGCTGCGGTGGCATTGGCATCGCGGTGCGGGACGGCAGCGGGACGGCGTTGCCTCGCTCCTCCCATGCCCCACTCGCAACAGCTGCTCGGCGCAGCCCAGCCAGGGTAGCAAATCTCCCTTTGGAAGCGGTGTAACGTGAGCAGAGCTGCTTGGGGACAAAACGCGCAGCATCTCGTGTTGCAGGCGCGATGCAAGAGATGCTGCACGGGAGGGTTTGTGCTGGGGAGGTGCTGGAGGGTCTTGTCCCCAGGATCTTCATTGAGTGTTGGGTGCCCACGGTCTCTCTATGCAGAGCTTTGCTCTGTCCTCCCTTTCCTGGGGGGCAGCTCCCCACTCTGCAGGGTCCTTTGCCAGCCCCATGTCCTGCTCAGCATTGCCAGGACTTGTCCTTGCAGCGTGTCCCCATCACCCCGGTCCTGCAGCAGGCAGTTGCTCCAGCCTTGTCGGCCGATGGTGACAGATGGTTGAGCCGGTGGCCGCATCAGGGGGCCATTTTCTCAGAGCCCCCACGCAGAGAGACGCGGCAGCCGGGGCCACTCATCCTTCCTTGCACAGGGTTTGTCATCAGGGAAGATCTCAGCTGGCTGCGAGGAGCAGGAATGTGTCCCACCTGTTACCAGCCAGCGCTGAGCCCGGGTTTGCGTTTGAGTGATTTCTTAGGATGGAGGAAGGATAAACATCACCCTGGTGGGGCAGGGACCAGTAAGCAGGGGGGGGGGCAGAAAAAGTGTGTTGTGATGAGAAGCAGGACGTCAGCACTGGAGGCTGCGGTTTTGCAAGTCGGCGCAGGCCCCTCGATGGGGGACGCCTTTGTTCCCAGCACCTCTTTCATCTTCCTCTTCTCAGCCCGGAGCAGCCGAGGCAGAGCCTGGCAATTGCTAAACCCACTGTGCTGGGATGCGGTGCAGGACTGGGCTCAGAGGGTGTTTATAGAGTCGCAGAATGGTTTGTGTTGAAGGGAAAATCAAAGCTCATCCAGTGCCACCCCTGCCATGAGCAGGGACATCTTCACCAGCTCAGGGTGCTCAGAGCCCCGTCCAGCCTGGCCTGGGATGTCTCCAGGGATGGTTCATCCACCACCTCTCTGGGCAGCCTGGGCCAGGCTCTCACCGCCCTCAGGGGGAAAAATTTCTTCCTTATGTCCATCCTGAATCTCCCCTCTTTTAGTTTAAAACTGGCACTCCTTGTCCTATTACTACAGACCCTGCTAAAAAGCCTGACCCCATCTTTCTTATTGGCTCTTTTTAAGTACAGAAACGCTGCAATAAGGTGTCCCCAGAGCCAGTCCCTGAGGTGGCTGGGTGTCCCCAACCCCTCAGGGCCAGTCCCACTGACACATCTTCCCCCTGCCAGGTGTAGCGGTGCCTACGTGGGTGAGCGGTGCCAGCTGCCCAACCCCTGCCTGAGCTCCCCCTGCAAGAACGCCGGCACCTGCACCCCGGTCGTGCGCGGCAGCACCGTGGACTACACGTGTGCCTGCCGCCTGGGCTTCACCGACGAGCTCTGCCTGACGCCCCGCGACAACGTCTGCATCAGCAACCCCTGCCGCAACGGGGGCACCTGCGACCTGCTGACGCTCAGCGAGTACAAGTGCCGCTGCCCGCCGGGGTGGTCAGGTGAGGGGGAGTCACCGCGGGGCATGGGGATGTGGTGACGTGGACAGGGGGTGGAAGGGCAGCCTGCACCATGGGTTGCTCCTGGAAAACCCTCGTGGGTGGAGAAGGATGCTGGCTCTGATTTCGGCTTGCTCCAGTGCTGGGAGAAAGGAGGGGGGTCTGCACACCTGAGCAGGGGCTTGGGGGGTACCTGGCTGGGCGAGCTGCAAGACTTGTCCATGGGGGAGGGTTTTACAAGGGGAGTGGTGTTGGGGAATTAGTTGCACCCCCTGTGAACACAGTCCCAGAGCCAGCTCTGCACCCCAGCACAAAGATCGCTCCCACCGGGTGCTTGAGCTGCAGTTTGCATCCTTATCCTCCCTCCCTGCCCTCCCCAGGCAAAACCTGCCAGCAGGCCGACCCCTGCGCCTCCAACCCCTGTGCCAACGGGGGCCACTGCGTCCCCTTCGAAGCCCACTACATCTGCCGCTGCACCGCCGGCTTCCACGGGGCCAACTGCAAGCAGGACGTGAACGAATGCAACATCTCGCCGCCCGTCTGCAAGAATGGCGGGAGCTGCACCAACGAGGTGGGCACGTACCAGTGCTCCTGCAAGCCAGCGTACACCGGGCAGAACTGCGAGCACCTCTATGTGCCCTGCAACCCGTCGCCCTGCCAGAACGGGGGGACGTGCCGCCAGATCGGGGACACCACCTACGACTGCACGTGCCTGCCAGGTAGGGGCTGCTGCTGAGGTGGGGGACGGGGACCAAGGACCATCTTGCAGCCCTTTTAGCACCCGCTTGAACAAGTAGTGCCCAACCTTCCCCTGAATTTTGGCTCTGGGAGGGACAGAGCTGTTGGCTCGCTGTGCCACGTGTGTTTGAGAAGACATTGGGCAGTGATGCCCAAAGAAGGGAGATCATCTGGGGGTTTTTTATACTTGGTGATTCACCAAAATAACTCTTCCAAAACAGCTGTTTGAGCAGAGGCCCCAGTGCGGATGCTCATATTCCAGAGTACGAGTGCCTTTTTCCGCTTCAGCTTAATCCACTTCCAGAATGGAATAATTAGCCCGGAATAGCTATTTTGGAAAGTTTCCGAGTGCGAAGGGAGTTGGGGAAGGGAGACCCTCCCCGTGCTCACTGCTGCTCCCTCCAGCAAGCGCTGGAGCAGCCCGGATGAATTACAACCTCCGAAACAAAGGGCTCGTGCAGGAGGGGACCTGTCCCAGGAGCCCAGCACCCTGTACAGGAGCTCAGCACACGGGGTGGGGGAAAAGCAGCCGTGAAAGTGCCCCCTGACCTTGTCAAGCCCTTTCACTTCTGCCTTGGGGCAGTGGTCGGCAGCGCAGTCAGGGCAGGGAGCGGAAGGGGCTGAGCGTGGCTGCCTGGAGAAATGAAATAGCTGGGCTTCCTGCTGGCGCAGCCCTGGCCCCGCTGCCACGCAATGCAGCCCCATGCCCCTGCCGGTGCTGGGGAAAGATGCACGATCCCTGCAGGGGAGTCTTATCTTAACCTCCAACACAGGCTGAAAGCATCAGTCCCCTTCCCAAAGCTTTTGGCTGCAATAACTTTAAAGATCCATTAAGCATCCCAAATACACAGGATCCTGCAGCATCTCCTGCTTCCCCCCACACCTGCTCACCCGTCCTTAGTGGCAGCACCGGGGCTGACCGGGCAGCCAGGGAAGGAAGCCTTTCCTCCCAGGATGAGCCGATGCAGCCAGAGGTGATGCTCGGCAGGAGCAGCTCCGAGCCCTGGCCCGGCGGAGCAGCGTTGCCGCAGGGACAGGCAGGAGGAGCTGGTCCTGCCCTGCTGTTCTGCTGACGAGGCACTTTCCCTGGCGCAGCCCAAGCGTCGGGCACGTCGAGGTGAGGTATAGCCCCGGGGGAGCATCCCTACCACGACGGCACCAACGCTTTCACGCCCATCTGCGGCTTCGAGGGCTGCTCCCCGTTGATCTGCATGCTGCTCGGGCTGGTTTGCCACCTGCAGGGCGGCACAGCCCCAGCTCACGGGGAGCGGGGGGGTCCCTCGGCACCTCCACCATCCAGCACAGCTCGCTGCAGGAGCTACATCGGCTTCGGGCGGAGGCAGGAGGGACCGGGGGCCGTTTCTCATGATAAGAGGGTGATTGATACCCTGGTATGCAGCGCAGCGGACCTGAAACAATGTCCCTTTTTCATTCACGGAGAGGCCTGGTCGGACCGAGTTTCTTCAAGTTAAACTAATCTCAGCTGTTTTATCATGCCATCGCTGTAGAATGTAACCTTGAGTTTAAAGTAATTGCAGTACTAATTACTCATTCAGATGGTTCAAAATGAGTTAATCCTGGTATCTAGGACATTGCCAGTTATTGCTGTTCAGTCTCAGGCCAGCTGCTTAAAAATGAGGTGCAAGCAACGTTATCTGCTTTGGATTCCTACCATCAATCATTAATAGCTGTTGTTGCTCCTCGTGTGATGGAGCTGAGGCTGCAGGGGAAAGGCAAATATGGTCCTTTGGAGAGAGCGAGGGGAAAACCCCCATCTGGGCCAGGGTCTGGTGTCTGGTGGAGGATGAGCCTGGGCAGCGCAGTCCCTTCCCATGGTGGTGCAGTGAGCTGCCTGTGCGGGGAGCAGCCCGGTCTGGACCTGCAGAGCGCCCGGGGGAGTTTGGGGAGCTGCTGGGACATGCCGGCACGGTGGGGAGCTGGTGTGGGCTGGCATCACCGTCCCTACCCCCAGCGTCTGGGCAGGCTGGGGAGGTGACGCCTGGTAGCAGCCGGATCAAGGGCTTTGGGGTCTTAGAGTAAATGCAGCTCTTAACCCAGGTGGCAGGTGGAGGGGGATGAGGAGGGTTGGCAGGTGCCCTGGGAAGGGTCTGGCTGTTTCATTTCTGCTGGAGAGGCCGGGGGTGGTGTGGTTTCCATGCGTGCCGCACGATGCAAGTGATAACACAAACCTGAGCAGCCGGACTCCCCAGGCGAGCAGCGGGCTGGGACCAGCACTGCGTGGGGCGGTGGGTCGTCCTGCCAGGGGTTGGATTTCCCCCCCAGGGAAAGCACTGCTGCTGAGGCTCTTTACATGAGAAGTTAAAAGCTGGTGATTCAGCACCAGGTGCTGCAAGCCTTTGTGGGAGCAGCTCCGGTTTATCCCGGCTTGCCACAGAGCCGGATCTTCTGCTGCTCGGGGCAAGCGTCTCCGGAGCCGGGGGCTTTGGCAGACGAGCCCCATGCTGGGGATGCCCCATCTGCCATGCACGGAGGAAGCCGCTGCTGTTTGCTCCGGTGATGGTGCCCTGGCAGGGAAACCTGCACGGCAGAACTGAGCCCCAGCAGAGGCGAGACAGGGCTGGGGACGAAACCAGTCTCAAAGCTGGGCTGGGAGCGCCTGGCGCATGCTCAGCACCCGATAACGATCATCCTGCCGTGGGCGGTAGGGTGGCGGGGGGCTGGAGCAGTGGCACGGCAAGTTGGTGGGTCGGTATCACGGCAGATGTCTCCTCTGCGCAGGGTTCACGGGCCAGAACTGTGAGGAGAACATCAATGACTGTCCGGGCAACAACTGCAAGAATGGAGGCACCTGCGTGGATGGTGTCAACACCTACAACTGCCAGTGCCCACCCGAGTGGACAGGTAACACCGCTGCTGCGGCCAGGGTGGCACAGTGCTGGGCTGGGACGGTGGATCTGGCCCTGAGGGGTGCAGGGGACCGGGATGGGGACAGCTGTCCTGGTTCTCAGCAACGCTGCAGAACCCACAGGAGCTGACATGGTGCCCTGTCCCCTGGCAGGTCAGTACTGCACCGAGGACGTGGATGAGTGCCAGCTGATGCCCAACGCCTGCCAGAACGGGGGCACCTGCCACAACAACCACGGCGGCTACAACTGTGTCTGTGTCAATGGCTGGACGGGCGAGGACTGCAGCGAGAACATCGATGACTGTGCCATGGCCGCCTGCTTCCATGGGGCCACCTGCCATGACCGGGTGGCCTCCTTCTACTGCGAGTGCCCCCACGGGCGCACAGGTGAGGTCCCGTCCCATCCTGGAGCAGGGTGGCAGCTCCCCACATGTCCCCTGGCTCCCAGCTGAGTCTTGCCATGACTTGTGTACCCATCACCCTTGACGTGCACCTGAATTTTGCTGCCCAGGTTTGCTGTGCCACCTCGATGACGCCTGCATCAGCAACCCCTGCAATGAGGGCTCCAACTGTGACACCAACCCCGTCAACGGCAAAGCCATCTGCACGTGTCCCTCGGGGTATATGGGGCCAGCCTGCAACCAGGACGTGGACGAGTGTTCACTGGGTGAGCAGTGGGGCTGAGCTCACACAAGCAGCTGGGGAAAGCGCCGGTGCAGCCGGGAGCGTGTCCTGTGAGCTGTGGTTGTGTGTTGCAGGAGCCAACCCTTGTGAGCATGCGGGGAAATGCATCAACACCCAGGGCTCCTTCCAGTGCCAGTGCCTGCAGGGCTACTCGGGCCCTCGCTGTGAGATTGATGTCAACGAGTGTCTCTCCAACCCCTGCCAGAACGATGCCACCTGCCTGGACCAGATCGGGGAGTTCCAGTGCATCTGCATGCCCGGTGGGTGGGCGGCCCTGCGGACCCCTGCTGCGGTGATGGGTGCGGGTGGCAGGAGGGCTCTGGGTGCCCCTGAGCATCAGCTCGGTGTTGGTTTGGATGAGGAGCCACTGGGACAGCACCAAAAAGAAAGAGCTTGGTAAAGATTGCATGGTCTCCCGCAATGATGTGGAGATGGGGGGTGAGAGTTGGGCACCATTCGCTCTCTACAACTATCAGAAAGGAGGTTGTAGCGTGGAGGGCGTTGGTCTCTTCTCCTAAGTAACAAATGACAGGACAAGAGGAAATGGCCTCAAGTTGCACCAGGGGATGTTCAGATTGGATATTAGGAACAATTTCTTCCCAGGAAGGGTTGTCAGGCATTGGAACAGGCTGCCCAAGGCAGTGGTGGAATCACCATCCCTGGTGGGGTGTAAAAGACCTATAGATGAGGTTCTTAGGGACATGGTTTAGTGCCAGAGTTAGGTTATGATTGGACTTGATGATTTTAAGGGTGTCTTCCAACCAAAATGATTCTATGATCAGCCCTGCTCTGGACTCCTCTTGCCAACCTTGCCAGCTTTGATTGAGCCAAGGGCAGGGAGATCTGGGGCGGACAACCACAGAGCAGCTTGTGCATCAGGTCCCACCACCTGTAGCGCAGCTCCTGAGCTGCTTTTGTAAAGCTGGCGTTCCAAATGCGTCCTGCTGTCTCCTGCTCATCCCACGTGTTGTGCCGGCCCCGTGCCACAGCACTGAAGGTGTGGTGGGTCTCTCGGCAGGTTACGAGGGGGTTTACTGCGAGATCAACACGGACGAGTGTGCCAGCAGCCCCTGCCTGCACAACGGCAACTGCCTCGACAAGATCAACGAGTTCCACTGCGAGTGCCCCACTGGTACGTGGCATCCATCCCACTGCCATCGTGGTGACAAAGCCATGATGCATCCCGGCTCAGTGCCCAAAATGGGCTCCTTAAATTCCAGAACCCCCTGAAATGGGGAGAGGGGGCTGAGCATCTCTCAGCGCTTTTGGTGGGGGATTCCCCCATCGTGGCGAGGGGCTGAGCCCCACTCAGCGATGCTGCTCTAGGTCCGGCCCATGGGAGAGGGGAAGGAGGATTAAACCCCGTGGCTTTGCACTTGAAAAGGCCCCTCTCTGGGAAGGAGGGCTGGGGGGGGCCGCGCCAGCAGCTTTGAATGCGGTGTCAAAGTCACGGGGTGGAGCGGAGAATGGGGAGACGGTTAATCTGTGAAAGGAGGTTTTGAAGTTCAGAGACTTTGCTCCTCTAGAGATGTAAATAAGATGCTCTCAATGGCGGGTCGCAGCCCCGCATTCAGGGCCCCCAGCAGCCATCCCCATGGAAACCTGGCGCCCCGGCCGGGAGGCAGGGGGGGCCTGGCGGGATCGGCCTGAGGGAGGGGGGAGCCTGGCGGGTCCGGGGACGTGACTTCTCCCTCCATTCCAGGCTTCAACGGGCACCTGTGCCAGTTCGACATCGACGAGTGCGCCAGCACCCCCTGCAAGAACGGCGCCAAGTGCGTGGACGGGCCCAACACCTACAGCTGCGAGTGCACCGAAGGTGAGGGGTCCCAGGGGGCTCGGGGGGTCCCACCCTGACAGGCAGGAACAAACGACCTTCTACCCCATGATGTGCCATAAATTGCCGAATTATTAACAAGCGCCCACCTCCCCAAGCACCTGCTATGGACGGTGGTCCCCAAACCCCGCAGCAGCGGGGTCGGTCCCTGCTGATGTGCCTCCGCGGGACAGGACTGTCCCTTTCCCAAGCGGTGGCAGAGCAAACTGAGCCCTGCTGTCCCTTGAGCTGGGATTAACGAGCCCAGTGCTCATTAGGTGTGGCCCCGCAGCAGCCATCCCGCCCGGGCGATGGGCGGCAGCGAGGGGGCTGGCAGGAAGGAAGGAATAAAGCTGCCTCTATGGGGACGCAAGGTGCAGGGCTGCGGGGGCTCGTCGACCGAAACCCAAGGAGCGGTTGCACAAAATGATGACTTGAGCCCCGGTGGCAAACAGTGGCTCTTTTGTGGAGCAGCTCCCGCCAGAAATCTTCCAGCTGAATGGCCTCTAATTAGTGTCTTGCTAATGCCAAGCCCCGATGAAAAGCTGCTATGTGGGCTTGGCGGGGTCTAGTCAAAGCTGTACTTTGTCCTCGGCTCTCCACCCCCAGCCCAGTGGGGAGGGAGCCGGCCAGGAGAATAGGATCTGCTGGGGGGGTTATTATTCGGGGGTGCCTGCGGCCGCCCCCCCCGCACACTCCAGGACGAACCGCGGGCGAGCGCGGGGCCCCACTCCTGAGCTGAGGCGGCTTAATGCGGGTCATTGTGCGCCCCGCGACAAAGCCCGCAAGCTGGGGGCTGACCGGCCCGGCCGCCGGCACACCGGGGTGCTCCCCTGCGTGCGTCTCGCTCCCGGGGGTCCCGGAGCTCACGGCAGGGCGGGTGGGCAGGTCGCATCACCCCCATGCACTGCCCCACACCTGGCCAGGGTGGGAAGGAGTGTCCCCCATCCTCACCCCTCATCCCCCATTCCCACCCCATGTGCCCCATCCTGACCCTGTGTCCCCTCGCTGGTGGCAGGTTTCAAGGGCGCTCACTGCGAGATCGACATCAATGAGTGTGACCCTGACCCGTGCCACTATGGGACGTGCAAGGACAGCATCGCCTCCTTCACCTGCCTCTGCCAGCCCGGCTACACAGGCCACCGCTGCGACATCAACATCAACGAGTGCCAGAGCCAGCCCTGCAAGAATGGGGGGACCTGCCAGGACAGGAACAACGCCTACAACTGCCTCTGCCTCAAAGGGACCACGGGTGCGCAGGAGGGACCCCCCGGGGGCTCTATGCGGGTTGGCTGTGCCGCACAGCACCGCGGTCCCATCCCCATCCCCAGGCAGGTTGGCCCTGGGCCACCACCAGCAGCCGCCCTGGTGCCCGGGCTGGCCCGGGGCATCCTCAGCGAGGGCCAGTTCTCCCGGTTTGGGGAACCACACCCCAGCCGGGAGCCAGGGAGCCGCTTGCGGTGGAGGCACTTTGTTGTGGAGCAGCGGTCGGTGCTGATGAGCTTCCTTTTGCCTCCTCAGGGGGTCTGGGGACCCCCTAACGGCACCGCTCTCCTTCCCAGGGCCCAACTGCGAGATCAACCTGGACGACTGTGCCAGCAATCCCTGCGACTACGGCAAGTGCATTGACAAGATCAACGGCTACGAATGCACCTGTGAGCCAGGGTACACAGGTGAGAGCAGGGCACGGCGGCCACCATGGTGCTCTGGGGACCTGGTCCAGATCCAGCCTGATGTGAGGAGCCCTGGGATGCCTGTGGCTGGGGGTGTCCCACACAGCCAGGGCAAGGGGACAGCCAAGAGGGGAGATGCTGCCATCCCACTTTCGGGAGGTTTTGCACCCTTTGTTCAGGAGGGTGACCCTGGCTCAATCCGAAATCAAAGGGGTGTCTGGTGCCACGAATTTGACTCCCGCTGCGCCCACTCCCATGGGTATCGGGTTGCCGCCTCGTCCAACTGGTTTGTTTGATCGCTGCTGGAAATGGCGGAGAGCTTTGATGGGAGCAGCCCCCACCTCTCCCCACTCGCACGGCCCCTTGTCCGCCTGCCCGCCGGGAACCGCAATAAAGCCCGGCTTTGTCAGCCGCGGCAGGTAGGGTTACAGGCTGAAACCGGCTCCCTTCGTTATTCCCTCCTGGACCAAACGAGCGCAGGGCATGGCCTCTTCCCAGTCGTGTTTAATTAAGCCAGGCAGGCGATAGAAGGGTGTGAAGTCACCCTACCCGGGGGGCAGCCCTGCTCCACATGTGTGCCCGGAGATTTGAGATTCCAGCAGCCGTTCCTTGGGTGGCTGGACAGGGACCAGCCTGGTGGGTGCCCCCCGAGAGGTGGCACACACCCACTGTGCATCCCATGGGGTGACATTTCCTCACATCCCCCCGCTTTTCCCAGGGCGCATGTGCAACATCAACATCGACGAGTGCTCCAGCAACCCCTGCCACAACGGGGGCACCTGCAAGGACGGCATCAATGGCTTCACCTGCCTCTGCCCCGAGGGCTTCCATGACCCCAAGTGTCTGTCTGAAGTGAATGAGTGTAACAGCAACCCCTGCATCCATGGGAAATGCCATGACGGGCTGAACGGGTAGGCTGGAGGGTGCGGGGACCCTGGGGGGCTGTTGGGACCAAAAGGCTACCAGCAAAGTTAAGGTTAGAGACAGGGTGAGCAGGTGCCCCTGCTGCTTGTCCATGCTCTGTGCTAGTCCCAAGGGATGTCTCCCCTCAGGGACACGCTGAGGAGCCTGGGCTTTGCTGGGTAAATGATGGCTGGTGGAGCCAGGAGGGCCACATTGGACCAGAACTGTGCTTTATGCCCCAATTTTCCCCCAAAGCTACAGGTGTGACTGCGACCCAGGCTGGAGTGGGACAAACTGTGACATTAACAATAACGAGTGTGAATCCAACCCCTGCATGAACGGTGGCACCTGCAAGGACATGACCAGCGGCTACATCTGCACCTGCAGGGAGGGCTTCAGCGGTAAGGATACCCTGAGGAGCTCTGGGTGGGGGTGCATGACACTGGACAGGCAGGAGACTCCTCTGTGAGCTGGTGGAGACCCCAGCTCTGGGTGGGAGACGTGGCAGTGCCACCAGCATGGGGACCCTCAGCAGGGCTGGAGCTGAGAGCAGGAGGCTCTTCCATGGTGATGGGTGGGCTGTTGCCACTGTCACCATGTCCCCACAGCCCCCTCACACCAGCACACCTCCATCACAGTCGCTTTTATCTGTTTTTCTCAACACAGGACCCAACTGCCAGACCAATATCAACGAATGCGCTTCCAACCCCTGCTTGAACCAGGGCACATGCATCGACGATGTTGCTGGCTACACCTGCAACTGCCTCCTGCCCTACACAGGTGAGGGGCGCACCCTGCACCCCCACATGACCTCGCTGGGCCTCCCGCTTCAGCTGTGACAGCAAATTGGTCCCTTTGCATGTACAACAAGCCAGCACCAAGTGTGGAGGCTTCCGTCGCTCTGCCCCGCCATGGGGCTGCCCATGGCCGCAGCTCCACCTCCCTGTGCCACGCTGCAGCTGGAGGAAGTTTGGAGGAGCTTTAGGAAGTGGCCAGCCAAGGCTTCCTTGTTCGTCTTCCTCCTCCTCCTCCTCCTGGAGGGCACCGAGGCGGTGGCTCAGCCACGGCGACCGCCCCACTCACACCCCACTGCCCCAGGGGCTCGGCGCTGCCGGCAGCCCCGTTCTCCTGCCACGATGCTCGTGCTGGAAAAAGCGAGGAGAGGCTGAGGGGCTGGGGAATTTTGCTGAGCCGATTCCTGTTTGCCGGCCTCCCGCTTCCTCTCGCGCAGAGCGGCAGCCGGTGCACAATTGCAGGAAGCTGTGAGCCGTTTCCTGCCCTCGGCAGTGGCCATAGAAACCCCTGGGGGGGATGGGGACGGGGCAGGCGGGGAGGGGAAGGCTCTGGAAAATAGCAAAGGCCAGTTTGGGAGATACTGGCTGACAGGGAAGATAAGGGTTCGGAGGGAACGTGTCCCTTGGCTGGACGTAAACAGGAAAAGCGGCTGAGAGGGACATGGGGGGGAGTGCAAGAGGGGAAAGACAGCCCGAGCAGCGCTTCCCTGCCAAGGGAAATGTGCAGCACTTTAGTGCAGCCCAGATTGCCGGGACTTAAATGATTTGAGGGGGACCAAGGTCATGGGGGACTGGGGGTGGAGCAGTTGGTCCTGGCTGGGCTGCCCTGGGGCAGTGGGGAAGCCCAGGACTGGCAGCACCCCAGGGCAGGGGATGGGGCAGCGGGGTCTTGTCCCACCCGTTGATTTGGTTGGGTGTCAGTGGGTGCTTGTGCCTGTGCAGGAGCCACTTGTGAGGACGTGCTGGCCCCCTGCGCTGGCAGCCCCTGCAAGAATGGTGGCGAGTGCCGGGAGTCGGAAGACTACGAGAGCTTCTCCTGCAGTTGCCCCTCCGGTTGGCAAGGTAGGGGCACAGTGCTCGGCCTCAGGGAGGGTCCTGACCTGCCCATGGTGCAGCCGGGTGGGCAAGACACAGCCATCGCCTGTGGTTTGCTGCGAACAGTACCGAAGATGTCACTGTGATCCTCGGGGCTTTTGCCAGTGCCTCCAGCCCACGCGGTCCCTATCCCACTCTGTCCTGCAGGTCAGACGTGCGAGATCGACATCAACGAATGTGTGAAAAGCCCCTGCCGCAATGGGGCCACCTGCCAGAACACCAACGGGAGCTACCGCTGCGCCTGCAGGACCGGCTTCACCGGCCGCAACTGCGACACCGACATCGATGACTGCAAGCCCAGTAAGAGCAGGGACCACACTGAGCCTGGTCCCGAGCCATTGGTTTCTCTGCCCCTCCTGGGGCTGGGATCTTGCCCCCCGTGCACGGGGGAGCCCCAGCCGCTGCTCCAGGCTGTGCTGCGAACCCTGCTTGGGCTTCTGGGCATCATGAGCACCTGCTGGTGGAGTTGCGTCAGTCCAAGGCCACATGGGAGGTGGCAGGAAGGACACTGGGGGGGAGAGTGACGTGCAGGCAGTGAGCAAGTGTGTCCCATGTGCCATCGTTGCTCCCAGTCCTGGGGCTGGGCTGGCCTCTGCCCATGCTCTGTCCCATCCCTCTGTGTGGCCAGGGGATGTGTGAGGATGGGACAGCAAGGCTGGACTGTCACATCCTCACATGCACGTCCCTCCTCTCCAGATCCATGCCACAACGGTGGCTCCTGCTCTGACGGCGTCGGCACGTTCTTCTGTGAGTGTCTGGCTGGTTTCCGTGGGCCAAAGTGTGAGGAGGACATCAACGAGTGTGCCAGCAACCCCTGCAAGAATGGTGCCAACTGCACCGACTGCGTCAACAGCTACACCTGCACCTGCCCCTCTGGCTTCAGCGGCATCCACTGCGAGAACAACACACCTGACTGCACAGAGAGGTACAGCCTGACATGGGCACAGTCTGTGTCGGGGCTGGAATGAGGGGCTGAGGTCTCTGTGCTGCCCTGGGCTGGTTTGGGGGGGATTTGGTGTGGGGCACAATCAGCCGTGACTCACTAGGACATGATGTCTGTGTTCCCAGCTCGTGCTTCAACGGTGGGACCTGCGTGGATGGCATCAACACCTTCACCTGCCTCTGTCCACCCGGCTTCACGGGCAGTTACTGCGAGCACGACATTAACGAGTGTGACTCCAAGCCATGCCTGAACGGGGGCACATGTCAGGACAGCTACGGGACGTACAAGTGCACTTGTCCCCAGGGATACACAGGGCTCAACTGCCAGGTAGAGGAGCCTTGGGCTGTGGGCTGCTGTCCCACGTCTGTCCCTGTGTGCTGGCTGTGGGGATTTGGGGGGTCACTGCAGTCTCCGTGGCTGCAGAAGCACTGCTGGGTCCTGACCCCTATCCCTTGCTCTGCTCCTCCAGAACCTGGTGCGTTGGTGCGACTCCTCTCCTTGCAAAAATGGAGGCAAGTGCTGGCAGACCAACAACCTGTACCGCTGCGAGTGCAACAGCGGGTGGACAGGGCTCTACTGCGATGTCCCCAGTGTCTCCTGCGAGGTGGCTGCCAAGCAGCAAGGTGAGTCCCTGCCATGGATACAGCCTCATGGGGCCAGGGTGGGATCCCCAGGTGCCCCCTGCGCAGGGACTCACTCAGTTCTCCTGGGGATCTTAGGCACTAGCAGAGCGATCTCAAGGATTGCTGTAACGTGCACCCCGCAAGGCTGCAGTCCCGGCTGCGATCCCTGGTGGGACAGGCAGTGGCCAGGACGTGGGTGTCACCAAGGTCCCAGCATCTCACTCTGCTCTTCCTGGCAGGTATCGACGTAGCACATCTCTGCAGAAATTCGGGGCTCTGTGTGGACACCGGCAACACTCACTTCTGCCGCTGCCAGGCCGGCTACACCGGCAGCTACTGCGAGGAGCAGGTGGACGAGTGTTCCCCCAACCCCTGCCAGAACGGAGCCACCTGCACGGACTACCTGGGAGGCTACTCCTGCGAGGTGGGTGCTGCAGGGAGACAGAGATGCACAGGGAGAAAAGAGCAGTTACTGCCCTTCTGCTGCTCAAGGAGCTGCCCCAGTTTCAGGCTGGCTCGGTGCCCCTGTCCCGAGGTGGACGCCGGGCTGCTGACCGCTCCTGCAGCTGGGTGGGAACTGCGCCAACCTCTCTGACCATTCTCTTCCCTCCTTTGCAGTGCGTGGCTGGTTATCATGGAGTTAACTGCTCAGAGGAGATCAATGAGTGCTTGTCCCACCCATGCCAGAATGGAGGAACCTGCATTGATCTCATCAATACCTACAAATGCTCCTGCCCCAGAGGAACTCAAGGTAAATTAATTCCCCAGGCTGGCACATTAGTGGGCTGAGCGCGGATATTCTCGGGAGCTGCTCATTAGCTGCTTGGGCTAGCAGAAGCAAATGCAACGGTAGAGTTTTGTGTTTGTGGGCGAGCTTAGCCGTCAAGGCCACGCCGCCTTGGCCGCGCGGTGCTGCGTGTCCCCTGCCCGAGCGGCGGCTCAGGCTCAGCCCCTCCGCAGGGACGGGTCACACAAAGCGACCAGCGGGCACCCCGATACTGTTTGATGAGCTGTGTGGGTTGTTCCCCCATTTCTCTAGGGGTGCACTGTGAGATCAATGTGGATGACTGCAGCCCTTTCTTTGATCCCGTCACCCTGGGGCCCAAGTGCTTTAACAATGGCAAGTGCACGGATCGGGTGGGCGGCTACAGCTGCATCTGCCCCCCTGGCTTTGTAGGGGAGCGCTGCGAGGGAGACGTCAACGAGTGCCTGTCCAACCCCTGCGACGCCCGCGGCACCCAGAACTGCGTGCAGCGGGTCAACGACTACAAATGCGAGTGCCGACCTGGCTACGCGGGTGAGCACCGCGTCCCGCCCAGCTCCCCGCACGCGGCCCCGCAGCCCCCAGCCACCCCCAGAGCCTTGCACACCTTCCTCTGCCCCTCACACGCTCTTCTCCCTCGCAGGCCGGCGCTGTGACACCGTGGTGGACGGCTGTAAAGGCAAACCCTGCCGGAACGGTGGGACGTGCGCGGTTGCCAGCAACACCGGCCGTGGCTTCATCTGCAAGTGCCCCCCGGTAGGTACCTGATCCTCTCCAGCTCTGAGCGTGGGGTGTTGCATGGGAAAGGGACAGGCCAGGGGACAGTTTAGCCCCTGAGGATTCCCCAGCTGGGACAGCCAGGAGCAGGTGTGGAGGGGCAGATGTTTTGCTGTGGGTGCTTGCTGGAAGGAAGTGTATCTGTACATCCCTCCTCATTTGCAAGGAGACTGGGTTTGGGTGAGGGACAAGGAGGCAGCTCAGCCCTGCAGGTACGACACACAGCCCTGCAGGTACGACACACAGCTCTGCAGGACAGGCTCTTGCTTGGTTGACCATTATTCTCACCACATCAAGGTGGAACAGGCAGCTACGAAGAAGAGCTCCCTTCATTTTGAGGCAGATGCTCTAACAGTGTTTACGTTCGAGATCATTCTTGCCCATCACTAGTTTCAGAGGACACACCAGAGCCGTGCCCTGGTTCACTGGGTTCATGCTGAGTTTCCCAGAATGCACACGTGTGTTAGGCTGCTCACAGGACAGCGTCCGTGACTCTGACTCCCTCCTTGCTGTCACCTCCCCAGGGCTTTGTGGGTGCCACCTGCGAGAACGACTCCCGCACCTGCGGGAACCTGCACTGCCTGAACGGCGGCACCTGCATCTCCATCCACAAGAGCTCCAAGTGCATGTGTGCTCCGGCCTTCACGGGTCCTGAGTGCCAGTACCCGGCCAGCAGCCCCTGCACCCCCAACCCCTGCTACAACAGGGGCACCTGCGAGTTCTTCAGCGATGCCCCCCCCTACTACCGCTGCAACTGCCCCGCCAACTTCAATGGCCTCAACTGCCACATCCTCGACTTTGATTTCCAAGGTGGGATCGGGCAGGACATCATCCCACCCAAAATTGAGGAGAAGTGCGAGATCGCCGTCTGCACGGGCTACGCCGGCAACAAGATCTGCGACGGGAAATGCAACAACCACGCGTGCGGCTGGGACGGGGGCGACTGCTCCCTCAACTTCAACGACCCCTGGAAGAACTGCTCCCAGTCCCTGCAGTGCTGGAAATACTTCAACGACGGCAAGTGCGACTCGCAGTGCAACAACGCCGGCTGCCTGTATGATGGGTTTGACTGCCAGAAATACGAGGGGCAGTGCAAGTAAGTGACTTTCTTATTGACCTTCTTGTTTTAAAGCCGTGCCTTCCGTACTGATCGTCTTGGGGTGTTTTGTGGTTGCCTCTGCTAAAACTCCTTAGTGCAGACCTGTTGTTCACTCTCTGCCTTCTGTTCTGCTGCCTTTGGGGCTGCAACTCAAGCAACCACAGTTCCCTGTGGTTTTATTGAGTTTATATACACTTGGAAGCTTTGGCTTATTCCAGATGGCTTCCCTGTCCTTGCCTTTATCACGCCATGGAAGTGAATTCTCTAACTGTCCATCGTAACACAGCGAGTTTCAGTGTAGGGAGACCCCAGATGGAAGAGCAGCCAGAAAACATGATGATGTGAACATCCAGGCATTTACCAAACATTGTCTTTGGCAACAGCGGGAGCTTAATCCCAGATGCCTGGACAAACTCTGGTCTGAGTAACTATTTTGTGTCCCCATGTCTTCTCTGAGACACACTAATTTTTCCCTTTTTCTGGCATCTACATTGCAACCTATAATTGAACAGCTGCTGTCTTTCACCTGCAGAGGTGAATGCTTCACAGCACTGCGTGAAATAGTTGCCTCCTGTGTAAACTGGCTTAATGTCTATCAGGATGAAGAATATTTATACGAAAGAGAGGTCCTTGTGGGCCACCGCTTATTCTCTCAGCAGATACAGGTAATACACACAGTACTTGGTCTAATTCATTCTTCTGCCTTTCTTTTTTCCGCCCAGCCCTCTGTATGACCAATACTGCAAAGATCACTTCTCCGACGGTCACTGCGACCAGGGCTGCAATAATTTTGAGTGCGAATGGGATGGTCTGGACTGTGCGAACAACATGCCGGAGAAGCTGGCGGATGGCACGCTGGTGGTGGTGGTCCTCATCACCCCCGAGAACCTCAAGAACAACTCCTTCAACTTCCTGCGGGAGCTGAGCCGCGTGCTGCACACCAATGTGGTCTTCAAGAAGAACGCCAAGGGAGAATATATGATCTTTCCATACTACGGCAATGAGGAGGAGCTGAAAAAGCATTACATCAAGAGGTCGACAGAGGACTGGTCAGATATGTCTAGTGCTGTCATCAACAAAGTGAAGAGCAGCCTCTACTCCAGGGCTGGCAGGAGGCAGAAGAGAGAGCTGGATCAGATGGACATCAGAGGGTAAGGGGGACCAGTGAGTTCCTTTTCCACAGAGCGGTATTTGTTTTGTGTGTTGATAATAGTAACACGCTATAAAGGGAAGGATGTAGGCCAGATAATTGTATTTAGACATTGCGTTCTGTGTGAACAGAAACCGGATTTTGCTCTCATGTGGGAAAAGCGAGTGATCGCTCAGGAATCCCTGATACAATGCTGCGCCGACTCTCACGATTGAAGGAGTCCTGCGTATTGTTGGGAGCCGGGGCTGGGCTGGGTGGGACCTGGAAGCAGAGCTTGGCCTGACCGACTGTCTGACTTCAGGAAGTCATTAAGTTAAGCCTCAGTTTCTCCCTGGGAAACGCTTTCTAGAGCTTTGTTGTAAAACTCAATTACTGCAAACTGTGTTCGGAGATCTTTGATATAAACATATAGATCTAACCTTCCCCCTCTCCGCGGGCTCAATCAAAAGCCACCGAAAGCAAAGGAGTTAGAGCAGTGAAACTGATGTGAAAAGATCTGAAGGCTCCCAAACACCATTATTGAAGATACTGTAGTGTCTGGGTGATTTTAAGATGTTGTGAAGCAGAGATTCCCTTCCATTCTGAGTTATATTCAGCGAGGCAAATCCAGTAGCCCATGAGTGTGAGCCACAGGGCTGGGGCCACCAGCTAGCAAGGAGATGGGGTCCCACCTGCTAATTCCCACCAACGGGGGTTAACGAGGGGAGGGAGAAGGGCTCGTCTGTCTTGTCAGTGTGGTCATTGCTCCGTGGGTCTCACTGACTCTTCTCTCGCACGCAGATCCATCGTGTACTTGGAAATCGATAACCGCCAGTGCATCCAGTCGTCTTCCCAGTGCTTCCAGAGCGCCACCGATGTGGCGGCGTTCCTGGGCGCCTTGGCCTCCCTTGGCAACCTGAACATACCCTACAAAATAGAAGCCGTTAAAAGTAAGTACGACTGGCCAGCTGGGGAGGAGAGACAGCCAAAACTTCCCAGCCTTATCCACGTTCAGTTCCCCGTCAGCTGGCCGCACTTGAGAACAGTCTGGTTTTAATAACCTTACATCGTTTCTTTTTTTCCTTTGAGTCTGTTCTAAAAAAAAAAAATTGCAAAACCAGTTTATTATTTTTGCTTATTCCAGGTTTATTTCAAAATCATTATCACTATAAAAGTTATAAAAAAAAAATAAATAAAAGAAAAAGAAAAAGAAAATCCAACCAGCTCCGATCAATCAGTGACATGCAAGGAGTTGAAGTTTGTATCTTGAAAATCCCCCCTAAATCCTTTTGTCTTAACAGCTCAATGCAAGCGCAATGATTTGAAGTTTGCTAATCCTTTTCCTTAAAGGAGAAAAAAGTGAAGCTGTCTCCTGATGCAGACTGGCTTGTGCAGCCGAGAATTTACCGATAGTTTGCAATTCTGATTAATAGCTTATAAAATGACCTTATTTGAGGGGGGGGGTGCTGATTTAGATCAGCCTTAGGTACCTCTATTAACTAATTTTCCTTCATTTCCACTCTGTCACTGGTTTGCTATGCAGCTTAATGTCTCAGCCTCTCTTTGTGCCCCACTGTTCTGTAGGTGAAACGGCCGAGCCCGCGAAGAACTCGCAGCTGTATCCTATGTACGTGGTGGTGGCCGCGCTGGTCTTGCTCGCGTTCATCGGAGTGGGGGTGCTGGTGTCTCGTAAGCGGCGCAGGGAGCATGGGCAGCTTTGGTTCCCAGAAGGCTTCAAAGTGACGGAGTCGAGCAAGAAGAAGCGACGAGAACCACTCGGGGAGGATTCTGTGGGACTGAAGTGAGTAATTTCATTGCTAACTCATTAAACGCAGCGCAGCGGGGCTGCTCGGGGCTCTTCTGTAAGAACCCATTGGAGTTTTGTTCTCCAGTGCATCATATTGCTGTAGCGGGAAGGAGAATAATCAGGTTTCTTAAAGTTCTGCATGGGGAAAACAGTGTTCCCATCTGAAGGAGGTTTCTAAATGCTTCGTGGTCTGTTTACCCTTGGTAAAGAATGAAAGGCAACCTGAGGAGAACCTCCTGGAAATTGCCTTCTTGAATCTTCCTTCAGTTTGTGCATATGTATAACCACAGCCCATCACAGACCAGTTCCTGCAGAGGAGCTGATTTTCTGTCTGGTTTTATTTTTCCAGACCCCTCAAAAATGCCTCAGACGGCACACTGATGGACGACAACCAAAATGAGTGGGGCGATGAGGAGACCTTGGACACCAAGAAGTTCAGGGTAAGCTCGCTGCCACGTCCCTTTTTGGTGCTGCGAGCTGTCACTCGCTGGGTTTTGTCACGGAAGGAGCAGCACGGAGCGGAGGGACCCTCAGGGACCCGGTCTGCACCGCACATCGCTGCTGCCAGCTCCTGCGCAAACCCGCGTGTGACAAACGCCCCTTGGGGACTCGCGGAGCTTCCCATGCTGGAGCTCAGCGCCCCCTCCCACCCTGACTCGTGCATTTTGCTGGGTGCTCATTCCCGCGGTCGTTCCGCAGTTCGAGGAGCAGGCGATGCTGCCCGACACGGACGACCAGACGGACCACAGGCAGTGGACCCAGCAGCACCTGGACGCCGCTGACCTGCGCATCTCATCCATGGCGCCCACTCCGCCGCAGGGGGAAATCGATGCCGACTGTATGGATGTCAATGTCAGAGGTCCCGGTAAGCTGGACTCCTTTCATCACGTGTGCGCTGCTTGTCAGCTCCTCCGAAATCCTCCCTCACCCCTGCAACGAGCAGCCCCAGACAGCCCTACCTGTCCCCATTTCTAGTATAGAGTTGCTGCCAGGTGTTCTGCATCGCGTGGTTGCTGTTGTGTGTGATTTAGAGATAGACCCTGTCACGTTTTGCTTTCCATGAGATCTCTTTTGTTGAGATGGAAATCAGAGAACACAGAAGAGCTACCTATTGATTCATCCAGCTTATCTCTCTGACGCTCCTAAATTCCTCTCCTCCCACCAAACTGCATGTTTCACAATCTTCTTTTCAGGTTTTTAACTATACGAATAGTTAATAGGTTTTTAAATTATTACAAACATTTGGTCGTCTTCATATCTGTGAAATTGTTCTCTGAAATAATAGAAATATTTAAAACTTTGCTGTACTGTACTCAAGTTTGCTTTGAGCAACGAACCTTATACATTGCACTTTACATGTTAGTGTACAAGCTAGGAGATAAAATAGGAAAAGCAGTGAGTGGTGAGATACCACTAAGGAATTTCAGATCTATATCAGAAGAAGGATATTTGTGTTTGATGTTTAGAACCAGTCAGGAGCTCAGTCTTGATGCACCCACGAGAATAAGCTATCGCAACCAGAGCATCTTACTGAGCCGCCTGCATTAGAGGAGGGTAAAAAGCCTCTTTTTTCACCGGGTTCCCCCGTGTTTTTCAGATGGCTTCACCCCCCTCATGATCGCCTCGTGCAGCGGAGGAGGGCTGGAGACCGGCAATAGCGAAGAGGAGGACGATGCTCCCGCCGTCATCTCGGACTTCATCTACCAAGGCGCCAGCTTACACAACCAGACGGACCGCACCGGCGAGACGGCCCTGCACCTGGCCGCCCGCTACTCCCGCTCGGACGCGGCCAAGCGCCTGCTGGAAGCCAGCGCCGATGCCAACATCCAGGATAACATGGGCAGGACGCCCCTCCACGCCGCCGTCTCTGCCGATGCCCAAGGCGTCTTCCAGGTCATTGATCCTTTCTTGGGGTTTTCTGGGGAAATCATGGTGCTATGTGTTGAGTTTGGTCACACAGCTGAGCTTATCGCAGGGTGTCCCACTTGCCCTGGCAAGTTAAAGTCATGAAAACCAAACCTCGGTTGTCTTAGGGCAGGACACAGCAAAGCAGCAGCCCTGTAGCTGCCGTCGGGATCCACATCCCCAGACTGGGAGCAGGGACTGGAGGGACCCTCTGGAAAGGGAGTCGCAGGTCCTGAGACTTGGGTACCAGGACTATCTGCTGTCTGTCCCTCCTGACGTTTGGTGACCTGCGCTTTGGTCCCTGGCAGATCCTGATTAGGAACAGGGCAACCGACCTCGACGCCCGAATGCACGACGGGACCACTCCTCTGATCCTGGCCGCTCGCTTGGCCGTGGAGGGGATGCTGGACGATCTCATCAACTGCCATGCAGATGTTAACGCCGTGGATGATCTAGGTACTGCAGGCGACTAAAGGAAAGGGCTGCTTGCTGTGTCTCTTACCACTCACTAATATGTCTTGTATTTCATGGTCTTCCCCTATAGGCAAGTCAGCGCTGCACTGGGCAGCTGCTGTGAATAACGTTGAAGCCGCAGTTGTCCTCCTGAAGAACGGTGCCAATAAGGACATGCAGAACAATAAGGTATGGGTCTCCTGGGCTGACATAGGCGAGGAAAGAACCATTTTGGGAGTCTCTTAAAGGGTTATTTTTGCCTAAAATACAACAGTGTCTGGCACTCAGACTCTGATTTGATTGTCCTGCTGGGAATGAAGCTCTTGGATTTGGCTCGAAGCAGCACTGTGGGATTTGGTCCTCTGAGTGATGTTGAGGAGCCGTGCAGTGCTTGGTGAGCAGAATGACAGTGTTAGTGTGGCCATCTCCTTGCATGTTCTCGGTCACTCGTTGGGTCCCTGGTTTGATATCAGTATAAGGACATGGCAGGGTAGGAACACGCCGCAGTCAAACCTCACCAGAGGAGAGACCATTACAGTCCACCCAACTGCATGGTGTCGGGCATCGAGCTCAGGATGCTAACCAGGAGAATATGTGAACTTACTTAACCATCTTTGTTGGGTTTCCAGGAGGAGACCCCACTGTTCCTCGCAGCCAGAGAAGGGAGCTACGAAACCGCCAAGGTCCTGCTGGACCATTTTGCCAACCGCGACATCACGGACCACATGGACCGTCTCCCACGGGACATCGCCCAGGAGCGCATGCACCACGACATCGTGAGGCTGCTGGACGAGTACAACCTGGTGCGGAGCCCACCCCTGCACAACGGCCCACTGGGGGCCCCCACGCTGTCCCCACCGCTCTGCTCGCCCAACAGCTACATCGGCAACCTGAAACCTGCCGTCCAGGGGAAGAAGGCCAGGAAGCCAAGCACCAAGGGCCTGAGCTGCAACGGCAAGGATGCCAAAGACCTCAAAGCCCGGAGGAAAAAGTCACAAGATGGAAAAGGATGTCTGCTTGACAACTCCAGCGTGTTGTCTCCAGTGGACTCGCTGGAATCGCCCCATGG
Organism: Patagioenas fasciata; assembly: GCF_037038585.1. Classification (NCBI taxonomy): domain Eukaryota; kingdom Metazoa; phylum Chordata; class Aves; order Columbiformes; family Columbidae; genus Patagioenas; species Patagioenas fasciata. The sequence goes on from NC_092539.1 coordinate 9,482,775, forward strand.
GTACCTGTCGGATGTTGCCTCCCCTCCGCTGATGACCTCTCCATTCCAGCAGTCCCCTTCCATGCCTCTGAACCACCTGCCAGGCATGCCTGACGCCCACATGAGCATCAACCACCTCAACATGGCAGGGAAGCAGGACATGGCCATGGGAAACTCCAGCAGGATGGCTTTCGATTCGGTGCCGCCGCGTCTCTCTCACCTGCCCGTCTCCAGCCCCAGCACGGCGATGAGCAGCGCCCCGATGAATTTCTCGGTGGGCGGCGCGGCCGCTCTGAACGGGCAGTGCGAGTGGCTCAGCAGGCTGCAGAATGGCATCGTCCAGAACCAGTACAACCCCCTGAGGGGCAACATGCAACCTGGGGCGCACCAGCAGACGCAAAACCTTCAACACGGCATGATGACCACCCTGCACAACAGCTTGCCCACCACAAGCTTGTCGCAGATGATGAGCTACCAGGCGATGCCAAACACCCGCCTGGCTTCCCAGCCTCACCTGATGCAGAGCCAGCAGCTCCAGCAGATGCAGCAGCAGCAGCTCCAGCAGCCAAACCTGCAGCCGCAGCAGCCGCCGCAGCCACCCCAGCAGCAGCCGCCGCCGCAGCAGCCGCCACCACAGCATCACAACCCCAGCTCCACCACCAGCGGCCACATCGGCCAAAATTTCCTCGGGACGGAGCTGAGCCAGCCCGACATGCAGCCGGTGAGCGGCAGCTCCATGGCCGTCCACACCATCCTGCCGCAAGATTCCCAGATGCTGCCCACGTCTCTGCCGTCCTCCCTCGCCCAGCCCATGACCACCACCCAGTTCCTAACTCCACCTTCCCAGCACAGTTATTCCTCCCCCTTGGACAACACCCCCAGCCACCAGCTCCAGGTGCCCGACCACCCTTTCCTCACGCCGTCTCCAGAGTCGCCGGACCAGTGGTCCAGCTCGTCCCCTCACTCCAACGTGTCCGACTGGTCCGAGGGCATCTCCAGCCCCCCCACCAGTATGCAGTCGCAGCTGGGACACATCCCCGAAGCCTTCAAGTAAAAGACGGTGGTTCAGAGACGCTGGTGCTCAGCAGGAGTTAGAAGCTCGAGGGAGATCTTTTTTTAAAAGGACGTTGGATGCTTTTATTAAAGGATCCTTTTTAAATATGTTTTTATAAAAAAAAAAAAAAAAAGACAAATTAATTCCTCTTTTTTTTAGTATTTATTTATGTACTTTTTATTTTACATGAAAACACTGCCTTTTTATTTATATGTTCTATTGTTAAGAACTCAATGCGTTTCAAGAAATCAAAAAATTAGGTTTTTATAGGACATTCTCTTTTGTTTGGGGGGTTCGTTGTGTGGGATCTGAGAGGAAATGTTTATGTAAAGCTATAAGCAGCGATTTGTGATTCTGAAATGCCATTAATTTATTTTTTTCTCTTTCAACTCAGAGGTGAGAACGAAAAGGGGAGGGAAAAATTGACTGAAAATACCGCTCCGTAGAGGGAAAAATTAACTATGGGCAGATTTTTGAAATGTACTTTAAAATGTTTCCTTTGCTTTTCTATCCGGGAGGACATTTTATGGTACCAGTCATGAATCTTTGTTTAAATTTCAGTATTATATAGTTGTACATTTGCCTTGATAATAGAAATGTTTGTTCTCTCTTGTTTTTATATATATAAAAATATATATTTAAATGATTTTTATGATCTAAAAAAAGAATGAGGATTATAGACCTGTAAGAACAGGTTCTAAGCTAAAAAACAAACAAACTACAAACCATGAATATTATCCCCCACCAAAAGAAGTCTATTTGCCAAACTTTTAAAGAGAGCAAACCCATAACTACGGAGTATATACCGAACCCACAACTTTGGAGTTTATACACAAAGGAGGCTTAGTTTTACTTTAAATATCTTTTTTTTTTTTTTTCTCGTGTTTGCATTTGAGCAACTGTTTAAGAAATAAACGCCAATATAAACTTGTTAACCACATCCTTATTTTAAGGATGGCCGGCCTGTTTGGGAGAAGGCGAGTCTATTAGTGACCTGGGTGAGATGACGAAGCATCATTGCCGCTGCCACCACCACACGCTCCCCCGTGTCCGGCCCCAGTGGGACACGCTGCTGGTTTTACTGGGGTGCTGGACCCATGGGTGGGGGCGAACGACCAAGCGCAGCCGAGTCTGCGCCGTGAAACCTTAACACTTGGTTCTTGTTAGCCCGGAGTGGCGCATCTTTTTTTATATTGATGTGCGCTCTTTCTGTGTATCGTGTAAAATATAGTATAAGCCTGTGGCAGATTTAATGTTTGTAAATACGGGGTTGGTTTTTTTTTTTTTAAGAAAAGGTGGATTTTGTTTCAAAAATCTAAATGAGCGAGTTTAAATATATCATAAATATATCACCTTGTAGAGGTGTTGGAATATCACTCACTCGGGGGCAAAGGCAAGCAGACACCCTAAGACTAGATATGTGTATGGGACAGGCAAATAGAGAGCAGTTAATCAAGAAAACCTAAGAAAAGGGTTCCTTTTCCTCACTCCTTCTTATTAGAACACCAAATCAAATGGATATTTCTCAAGGCACAGCGCCGTGCTGAGCACTCATCGTAGTTAACATTTCAGACCATTGTTATTGTGACGTGCCTAATATGAGTGATAAAAACATCACGTGGTGTTGAATCTTCCTATGTTTTATAAACTAGAGTGTAGTTTAAGAAAAGATATCTTCTGTAATAAAGTTATCTACATGCAAAGTTGTAGTTTGCAAAAATGATGTATTTTTTTTGGTTAACTGATTTGCAATAAATGATGCTTCTGGGCATCTAGATTTTACTAAAACTGGAACTTAAGTGTTTTTCTTATGGATTGTTTGGAATCTGGATTTGATGCCCGCTGCCTTTTGATACTGCAGGCACTTTCCTGACGTCTTGTTCTCTATTAAAGCTCAGAGCAGGGCTTTGGACAAGGAAACATTCTCCTCAACTTGCACAATTCTCTGACTTGAGCCGTCTGGTCTGAGGCAGGAGAGGCTCTGCCCATGTGGCCCTTTATGCTGCGGCACAAACACGGTGTGGAAACATTTGCCGTCCTTGCTGCACTCCAGATTTTTAAGGTAATTTGATTTTCTCTTCCCCGCAGGGACTCTCTCATCCAAATGCGTCTGCAAAGGCCCCAAATAACTGGTTATAAATAGCTGAGCCATGAACCTCCTCCCAAGTCAGATAAGCCCGGTGACTCTTGGAATGCTGGTATTTTCCACCCTGTGGCGGGAGTGGGCATGTGTGTGCATGTACCCGATATCCAGCCCCAGACAGTTTCGGGGCCACCACATATTTGCTGTAAAACTGGTCAGAAGCCGGTGCTGCCGCAGCAGCGTTTTATGCACTGCCCAGCAGCGGTGAAACGTGGCGCCTTCAGAGATCAGGGAGACGATGTGCCAGTGGGTACTCCGGCAAACTCCTTGGAAAGGGGTATTTTAACCAAGGATAAATCCCTCTTTGTGGTTCACCAGCGAGGATCTTGTTACCCCAAGGGACATCCTGGAGATTGGCTTCCCAAGATGTGCTCTTGACCCGAGCTGTGTCCCATCTGGGGATGAAGAGCATCTCCCTTCACTGCAATTCGTGCATGTATCACATCTGGCAACATCCAGCTGTGTTCCCATCCTTCCAGGCTTCTGCCACATGTCCCAGCGCCTGTGCCCACGGGTGGCTGCAAACACAGCGTGTCCCCGCGGGACCGGGAGATGCTCGTGCCAATGGGAGACTCTGCTGCCTGGCCCAGTGTGCAACGCTCCGGTCGCTCACGGTCGAGGTGGGAATTTGGCCTGGAATGGATTAAAAAATAAGAGGATTGTCACGATGTGCAAAATAACATGAAGCAAGAGGTAACTAAACACAGGTGGGTGATTTAGGAAGTGAGGGACTGCAAAGCAAGTGATTCTCCGTGAGGATGGGTTAGAGGGACAGAATGAGGAAAGAGGGGGTTAAATACTAGGGAAAGAGGTAAAACAAAAAGGTCTGCATTGGCATGTAATAAATTTGCCATAGGGTAACTCAATGAAGAAGTCAGCAAAGGTTTTCTAAGCAGTAGAAGAGTAAGGATACACAGTTTAAATAATTAGTCCCCAAATGACTCTGGTGTGGTGACCCACAAACTCATGCCAGTCCCTCATTCCTGCTGAACAGGTATATGAGGTGATTGTGGGGTCACAGATCCCCACCTGGGACTGAGGCAAAGTTAATGAGAAATGAGTGAAATGGCCCCAGTTTCAACACCCCGCTCCACACCCAGGGCACCAACTCTGTCCAGGGGGATTTGCCTTTCCCCAATCCCCTCCAACCAACCCACCCTGTCCAACCACCAGCTCATGTTGATCTCCTGCCAGTAAAGATGCTGGGAGCTCATTTTCAAGCTCTCACATGAACAGAAGATGCGGAGGGATGAAGGGGTCACGGCAAGCACAGTTGTTGCAGCATTCCAGGTGAAAAAGGCTGAGAAGCACTGAAATTATATCCCACGCCAAGGGGAGGGTTCAGAAGTGTTTGCATGAAACAAGATGAGCACGGAGCTGCTCGGATGGCAGGTATGTTGATGCTATGAGGAATTGGTGCATCTGCACTATTTGTTTACATGCTGGAGGGCCTGGGTTTTTTTATTCTTTGTTTTCATTATTCCTGCTCAATTAGATGGGACATTCAGACATTGCTACTCTGTATTGCTTTTACCTCCAGGCTATTGGTGTTTGCTCAGAAAGTTGTGAACAGCTGCTTGAACCCTGATTGCCAAATTGTTGCTGCAGCTCAAATCACCCCCTTAAGAATGTACCAAAGGAGCCAAATTCATCTCAGGTGTAGCCTCTCTCAAATTGCACATGGGTTAATGTGGCTGGGGTAGTTTGGATAATCACAGCAACTAAATGAGTAAATAAATAGAGCTCAGCTTGTCCAAGTTGGCTAACCTGATATGGAATACTGATACTTGCAAGAGAAGTGCTCCTTTAACCATTCTCCCTGTTTTTAAACTCAGAGAACAATCCTTTCAATAGCGAGCCCCTGGGGCAGAGCTTGTTTGTGGTTGCCCACAATCTGAAGGCTGAATAAATTATCTGAATTTAATGGGAAAAGGTCAGTATCATTTTTCTTGTACCCCAAATAAGCTGATGAAGTAGGAGACAGGGATTCACTCTGTCCTCATCCCAGTAGCAAGCGTTTTATTTGTAAGGGTCGCGCTCAAGTCCAGAACTGGCTGTGTTTGCTGAGTACAGCAAATCGGTGAGAAAGCTTCAGGGTATAAAGGAATTGGATGTCTTAATGAGACAATTCTTCACAATCACGTACTTATCAGAACAGCAGGGGTGAGAGCCCATCACTAATGTTTGCATTGTCTATGTATGTGTAAAAGATGAGGGTTAGATATGTTATGTATATAGCTATAGATACAGATGTAAACTGTTGACGATATTTACAGAATATATATGTATTTTTAAAAAGACAATTGGGCTAATGAAAATCACATTTCCTCTGATTACACCTGTCAGGGGAAACATCAAGGAAGGACCAGGGCTTTGTCTGCTGTTCACACGTGTGTAGGGAACTGGTATTTGACAAGCTGGTTTATAAGAACGTTCCTACAAAAGAGAGAGATAAAAGGCACTTTAAAAATCACAGCCCTGCCTCTGGTTCCCACACCAGCATCAAAGTGCTGCTTCCCCCGCTTGGGCTGGGCTTTGAGGATATTGCCCGGCCTTAACGATCCAGTGTGCAGAAATAGCTCTTGTGCTGATAATGGCTCTTGATTAAGATGTTTATTCAGGTTGTTTGTGTTTTCTCCTCCACAGCTCGTCACTGGGTGCAGAGTGTGACAGTATCGGTGCGGTAAATCAGGCGTGTCCTATGTTTGAACACGGACTCCCCCTTAATAAGCTTCGTGTTTGCATGAAACAGACCCTCAAAAGGGTAAAATCTTTAGGGTAAAATCTTTATTCTTGCCAATAGCTGCTTGATGTCCTGCTATTTGCTCCGCTGCAGCGTCCGGACACCCGCACACCAGCCGTCCCTGGGTTTGCACCATTAATGTCCCTTCACACAATGTCCCTTTGCAGATTGAGCTCCTGCAGGTCCCTGTGCGACAGGGACCTCGCTTCGCAGCAGGTAACAGTTTCTTATATTCGCCTCTTCCTCCAACAGAGTAGTTTTTCTCGTTCTCAGCCTCAGCGACCCGGGACTGGGGGACAATCTCCCGTCCCGTCCCGTCCCGTCCCGTCCCGTCCCGCTCCCCGTCGTCCTCCCCCGGCGCCTCTGCCGTGACCGCCGGTCCTCTGTCCCGCCCTGGCGGCCGCCTTCGCCACTGCAGCCAGCTGGGACACCCGAAGGCTCCCGAAGCAGGACCCGCACTGGGCCGCGCTCCGCCGATCCCCGTGCGGTGGGAGCGAGGCCCGTAGCGGACGGTGCCTTGGGGAAGTGCCGGGATGGACCCGCAGGCGCCTCAACCGGGACTCGAACCGCGAATCACCCAGCCCGCACTGCGCCTGCGCTTGGCCGTGGCGCTGCCGAGCCCACTTCCGCCCTTAGTGTCATTTTTTCACCTCCGGCACTTCCGCCCTCCCCCGTTTCCCTTTAAAGGAAGGCGGAAGGGCGGCGGGAGAGAGAAACACAAACACGGGCGCCGGGCCCCGCGCGCGCCGTGGCGTCATTGCGCGACGCGACGTGACACGTCGGCGGCGGAACTGCCCAGCCGGATGTGCCAAGATGGCGGCGGCGGAGGCGGCCGGTGCTGCGGCCGTGAGGGGGGGCGGCCGCTGCTGAGCGGCGTCCGGCGGCGCGGGGGCTGCCAGGTACCGCGGGGACGGCGGAGGGAAGGGGCGCGCTGGGCCGGGGGAAGCCGGAGGGCGGGGATCCCATGTGGAGCGCAGGGCCCGAGGTGCGGGCCCCGCGGCTGGCGGTGGCCGGTGCTCCTTCGGTCTTGGCCCCGGGCCCCGGTCGCGGTGCCGCACGGGGGGTGAAGCAGCGGGTCCTGCGCAGTCACTGCAGCCGTCCCGACGGGTTCGGGGTGTCCCAGGAGTGTTCCGTGTGGAGGGGGACAGAAAAAGATCCTGCGGCCACAAGTAGCGCCTGATGTCCCGTATCGTGTGCTTCCCTTGTTGAGACACACGACTTGTCGCAACTCAGGGTTGTTTCTTCGAGTTGCTCAGTGTCGCGGGTCTGGGCTTGACTGGAGCAGCAACCGGTGCTGACTCAGTGGGGCAGTTGCCTGGAAGTGCCCGGGACCCGCTGGTGGGAGGGACCAGGGGGTCTCCCTTCCCCAACAAATGGGAGTGATTTGTCCTGCTGTCTGTGGATCGTGTTAAACCCTCTGCTTTTGACTCCCAAAAAGCTCTTTTCACTGAACAACACTTGTAAATGTGCTTGGTGTTTGTCAGAAAGCTGGTAGGGAACTATCAGCAGCACTAAAGATGTAGAATGTGATCAGTCTGAGCGTCATCCACATGTGTGCAGGTGTCTGCACAGAAAAACAATCTGAAAAAATATAGTGCCTCGGATACTAATTTTAAAAAAGCAAATCTCATTTTTCAGCTACTCTTGTCTTTGAGATTCCAGCGGCATTTTTTATTCACGTTATTTGTGTTGTTACAATTCAGTGTGCGTTAACACATTATTTATTGTTTGTTACGTACACACATATGCAAACCTGTGCATGTACATATGTATAGGCACACATGAGAATTAATATTAGTATTCTGTAACCTACTTTGTTGCCATACCTATTCTTGTCTAACAATAAATTACTTAGCTTATGCCCCTTAGAGATAGGATTAAATTAGTTCCCCCCAGATAATTTATTCCTTCATGCAGATAAATTTTCACAGAGGAGTTTAAACCAGTCACAGCCATAGAGTTTGTCAGGTGTAATTTATTGACAGCCTTGACTAGATGATAGTTTTAATATGTATTTATATGTATATATATTTTTTTCTCTCTTTGGTAACATTTTCTTGCACATTTGGAAACAACTTCTGTAATTATTATTTCTGGTGACTAATGTTTAGCAGGCTGCTCTGCATTATCCATTAATGAACCTGCTGAACATGAAGAATTTCTAAACTGGATAAAGCAGAGATGGATTGCTCTTAACTTACATAGTTCTCATTTATACATTTCTTCAAATCAGCATTTCTGTGAATACTGGGCTGGAGGGAGGGAGGGTCAGTATCACCGAGTTGGTATCTTCTGTTTAACTTAGGTGACATGGGCACGTTCATTTTATTTGGCCTTAATTCTTCCTGTCTTGCGTGCTTTTACTACTGTGTGCAGTCTGTTAATATTAACTTTCCATCTGTAAGGAATCTGATACCCTCACGTTGAACTTCTCTAACACAACATCAGAGACCTTGTTATAGGAATGGCAAGCCAGCGCTTTAAAGTAGAGCTCTACACTTATTTCAATTAGCTAATTACTGGTACTGGGTGTTACCAAAATGTGGTAAAGTATTAGGGATTTTTTTTCTTTGTGTACATCTGATAAGACACTGTGAGGAGTGCAGTCTGCATTAGAAATTTGAAAGTGAGTATTTAAGTTGTAAAAATAGTCATCTTTTGTGCTCGGCTGTATTTCAGAAACAACTTTTCTAGTAAGAACAGAACTGTTAGGTAGAATAGACATCAACATTTTAAGTGGGTGCTTTCCAGGCAGTAGCTGCCTTGGTAGGTGTTTTAATGAGCTTTTTTTTCCCTCCCCACTTTGCAGTGTGTTGCAAAAAAAACATCCGTTTATTTGAAGTGGGGAGGGAGGATTTTTTTCTGCAGTTAATACAATAGAGAACATGGTGAAAAATAACTGGGAATGTCCAGAACAGTCTGGGCTTTCTCCAGCGTGTGGAAGCAGAGGGGGGGTCATTTGGTCAAGGCTCCCTGGGAACACGCTGATAGTGAGTGTGGCTGCCTGGAAAACCTTCACCTCGTTGTAGAAAACAAGATTGCAAAGCGCTGAAACCCTTTTGGAAGTGTTCCTTGATAGGAATGCAACAGGCAGCTGTGGATTGAAAAGAAGTTTTGAAGACAGATGTAACTAAAGCATGAAACTATTGAAGCTTTCTATTTAATGCTTTTCTGGTCTTCCATCCCATTTTAACAAAACACAAGTTTTAACAATTTACAAAGTCTTAACTTAAGACATGACTATGAAACATATAGATATGCAGAGAAATTGAGAGATTCTGATTGCTACTTCAGGCCTTTGGAAGAGGGACCTGGATTCTTCATAGGACTGTTGGATTCTGCAGTGATGAGCGGAACAGATTTTACCGATATCTGATAGTGTATATAGCTCATGTGGTACCAATCAGTATGCTTTTCATTGAAACTTTTTAGTCCTGAACCTTTATGGAATACATGGTGTTAGGCAGTGGTCACTCAATATGTGTTTTTGTTGACCAGAAACCAGAAGTGTCTTGCATTTGAACTTCTCTATAGTTATCGAAATTTTGTCTTCATTACCAACCTCTGGCTTTTCTGGCTTCCCATTATATTACTGACAAGATACTGAATCTCAAAAAACCTAAACTTTCACAGCTTTTGTGTGTCTTCTATAAACAGAAGTGCATCTGATGTGACACAATTGCCATGGGTACTTCACTCTACACAGTGTCAACTGTATTTGTTGTGTGCTATGAGAAAACAAGGCTCACGTGCTGCTAAATCTTCGCTAAGCTGAACTGGACACGTTCTGAAGAACAACTCCAGTTTTTTCAGCATTTCTCCCTGCCCCCTATTGTTAAATGTTGATAAAACTGAAAAATATGTGTTTCTTACAATTTGCCAAACTTCCTGTGTACCAAATTTGCAACGGGTATTGTTTGGAGTTCTTGGCAGAGTTGGAATACTTGTGTGCCCGTCCTTTCCACCCTGAAACACAGACATAGCTCTGACACTGGGCCAGAGTCTCACTAGTGCTAAAGCGAGAAAGCTGGTTAATTACTAGGTGGGAGGAGTTGATTGTCTTTCATATTCTTAAATACAGCTTTACTAAGAGGCATTCATCTAGAAGAGAGAATGTTAGTGATGAAAACCCAGTTGCCTTTCTCAAAATAAATAATGCTATTGTCCTACCCAAGGTTTTCTTTATTAAAACAAAACTGGACTGTGTTCTTTTGAGGGCAATAACATCTGATTAATTCTTTCTTGAGATGCTTGCTTCTCATCTTACCTGAAAAAAGGTGCCTTCACATCCAGCAATGCTGCAACAGAACTGAAGATTGTCTCTAACAGAATTAGAGCTAGATAATAGTTTCTCAACTCATTCTAATTAAATTGAGCTTGCCATAGTGCTTGCAGGTTCTGCTGCAGGCGGACTGCTGCTGCGTCTTGTCTGTGATTCCATACTTGTGCTTAAAACAAATTGGGGAAAATGTGACACCGTTGGTGCTTCAACAGTCTCAGATTTTAACATTTGTACACGACTGAACTGTTTAATTATTTTTACTTTGAACTATTTGTTAATGAGGATGTTAAAGAATGTGCATTGTCACCACACAGCATTAATACTGGGCTTGGATTTAGAAATACAATGTTATGTGTACATTTTTTATGCATTTTGGAGGAGAGATATTTTTCACTTCAAGTTCCTTGGGTAATTTTGTTTCTAAAGTAGAACTTGCTGAAGTGCTGCATGTATTGTGAGAAAGGAAACTGACTTGTCATTTTGCCTTAACAGGGCAGAAGAAGGAATCTGTCTGTGGCACCCACTACTAGTTTGTCGCCCAGCGCCTGACCTGCTGAGGCCACCATGCAGCAGCCTCCACAGCCTGTTCCAGCGGGAGCCGCAGCTCCACCTCCCGCAGGCATCGCCCGGAACATGTACTGGAGAAACAGCTCACTCGGGAAACGAGGAAATGCACCAGCTGCCCCAGTGCAGCCTGTGACAGACCCTTTTGCGTTTGGCAGACAAACTCCACAGGGTTCCCCCTTAGATAATCCATCCAAGGGCAATGCGTTGGTTATGCAAAGCTCTTCCCCGGCAGGGTTTCCACAGCCAGCTGTTTTGCATGCTTCACCATCGCATGCAGGGGACAATCCTCATGGACCGCATACATCTTTATCAGCTCCTGTATCTCAACCAGGAATAAACACCAGTTCATTTTCTAATGTTCCAATTCCTTCACCATCCCCAGGATGTGTTATAAATAGTACTGCAGAAGTGCATCCAAATGCAGATCTTGGACTCCATGGGGCTGCAGTACCGTTGCATTATAATACAGGAGCAGCAGTTGAAAATTCTCTTGGTGTGCATCCTGGAATGGTGTCTGCATCAAACAAACCTGGAGTCAGACAAGACATTAGTAGAGATCCAAATGATGTTCCTTCAGGACCCAATGCCACAGCACTCTTCCCTCCACCTCCTCAGCAGCCTGTGTCTCAGTGGAGGCCTGTTCCAGGTAACCTGCAGTCTCCGGTTCGAAATTTCATGCCCCATCCTGAGCTGTCTTCTCAGACTGATGTTCAGAATGTTTCTCAGTCTTCTGTTAGCACTTCTCATCCTCCTCCACAGACAAATTTACAGCAGGCTCCTGTACACCAAGGTATTCCACAAAATATCATGCAAGCGCCTTTATCCGTTGGTTGTGAAAAGAATGGGAAAAATGGCTCTGCAAATAGTCACCACATGAACAGCATCCAGCCTGGAAATGTGTTTAGGCATAATGCAGAAATGACTAATGCTTGGTTAAATCAACCATACCAGGAACAGTTCTATCCACAGCCACCATTGCAAGACTCCAGTTTTGTCATTCCAGCAGCTCAGGAAACTAACCCTAAAAACCAGTCTCCAGATATGTCTGGAACATCAAATAGACCTGTTCCTGCAGATCGAGATTCAGGAACTCTCTCAATGTTTTTCAAAGGGGATGAGGCAGAAAATGAAGAAATACTTTCATCTGAAAAAAATTACATAGTTGAGAAAACAGAGTTTGATGCTTGTCAGACGAATTCGGCATCTTTGTATCACCCACCAATGCATCCTCAGCGGGTTGCAACTAATGTTCTCTCTCAGGCGCAGACTGGTACAGGTTCAGCCAATGAGATGGTACAAAGAGGAATGGATGCCCAGTACTTTCCTAAAATTGTAAGTCAGCAGGAAACACAGGCCGCTAAGCACTCTATGTTTGCTGGTGATGACAAGACACGTATAGGTGACACGTCTGGGCATGGGGCTTCACAGTATGAAAACGTTGAGAACCTGGAGTGCATTCAGAATCAAGAAGTGCTGCCAAGCGAACCCCACAACATTAGTGCTGCACCCCCGGCTGCAGGCCCTGATCTCTACAGATACGGATCCTTTCCAGGTCACGCGCTTCCCAAGAACGCTGTTGTGAGCCATGCTGAAGGAGGACCAAATTTGGAGGCACCTGATTCATTACCTCACCCTGTCCGACCGGACAGTGTATCTTCAAACTACAGTAGCATCAGTCATAGGAGCGCTTCTAGCTCCGCAAGGCCTCAAGAGCAAGTCGGTACATTTATTCAGCAAGAAAGTGGGAAGCCTGATGAAGAATCTTCTGCTACCTTTTTCAAACAGATTGACTCCTCTCCTTTGGGAGGCGATTCAAGTGAGCTAAACCTGAGCAAGAACTACCATAGTAATCTGTCCCAGCCTCCAACTCCGAGTCCTCCTAAGCCTACAGGAGTATTTCATACAAGTGCAAATAGTTCTTTTGAACCTGTGCGATCCCATGGAGTTGGTATCAAACCTGCAGAGATTGACCAAGCAAAGATGGTGGTTGAATTAAGAGAGAACCACTCAAACCAGAAGAATATCAAGAAGAATACAGCTGTGCCGGTCGCATCCCCAGGCAATCTTGAACAGCCACCAGATAATCTGGAAACTATTTTCATGCCTCAGGTACACCCACTGCCCCTTGCAGTCACTGGGGAAGCTGGAAATATGTTGCACTCTGGACCTACTATGGAAAACTTACAATCAGTATCTGAGAGGAGGTCCTCAACAAGAGCTCAGGGGGCAGTTAAGAAGTGTGATAGCCCAGCGACAACTTTGTGGGCTCATAATGAGTTACCTAATTTTGGGGGAAATGTTCTTCTGGCTCCTGCTGCTCCTGCAGTGTACGTACCTGCCAAACAAACTGTGGAAGTCATTCAGCCACCAGAAGAAGTCCCGTCTAATCAGCAGCCAAGTAAACCAGGGACTATTCCTGTGCAGCTTTCCCAAGATGGAAATATATCCTCTGAAAATCTTGAGAATCCTCCCAAAATGGGAGAAGAGGAGGCACTTCAGTCTCAGGCAAGTTCCGGTTATGCAAGTTTGTTGTCTTCTCCACCTACAGAGTCTTTGCAAAATCAGCCTATCCTGATTGCTCAGCCTAATCAAAGCTATAACTTGGCTCAGCCAATGAATTTTTCTATTTCTCTATCTAATCAGCTCAGCAGCAATGAAAACAATCAGCCAATGAAGGACTCTGGGGTTGGGGACAAGCCTGCAATGGGTCCCCAGACGTCACATGCTGGTGGGATAATTTCTGGGGAAAACATGCCATTACCTGCGATGCAAGTTGGATCTCCATTAGTTAATGCACTTCCAAATACTAGTCTATTGAAACATAATTTATTACAAAGCCCTGTTAATTCCTCTGATACTGCTTCTAATCAGCCTGCAAACTTGCTTATGAAAACTCCGCTTAATTTGGCTCCAGAAGGGCTAAAGAATGTTAATACGGAAGGTTTTGTTCCTGAATTTGCTAGCAAGCCAGGGTCTAACTCATCTGTTTCTCCTGGGACGAATCTCCCCAGTGGAAGTGCAAATGCACTGGTGTCCCCTGTTAACTCTATAGTACAGGCTAATAATTCTGCAAATCACTCAAATAGCAAAGAAGCAGCTGCTGGAGTGCTCGACTTCACAGTATCACGGACGTTGGAAAAAAGCAGTGCAAGTAATTCTGTACAGGTGCATAATCAATCACTTTCTGGTGGTCCGGTATATCCTCAACAGTCAGCGGGTGGTGCTGGTCAGGTGGGTCCTGAGATGCATGACAACCAACATTTCTATCAACAGGTGACAAAAGATGTGCAGGCTGTATCAGACAGAGCTGTACAGGGAGTGTTGCCATCTCCACCACAAATGCAAGCAGCTCACATGCAGCAGCCACCATCTTCTGGGCCATCCTCAGTTCCTTTGAACTACCAGGGTGCCACAGGGACTAAAGCCACGCAGGCGTTGCAGCAGCACGAGAACCAGGTGCTCAGTAACCATCCACAACCTGCGGGTTCCCAAGAGGCAAGTTCAGCGCAGCCAACAAGGTACAATCAGGCGAGTCCTGATAAACAGCCGGCGTCTGGGCAGCCATCGGGTGCTCCACCCTCCACAACCCCGTCTACCACCAGTCAGTCGGTCACGTCAAGTGCGCAGCAAGACCTGCAGCGTCCGTCCCTGCCGCAGACCCCTCAGGAGGCCTTTGGTCCACCCCAGAACCCTTACTACTACTACAGACATCCTTACGATGCTTACCAGCCTCCGTATCCACCACCTTATCCTCCTGCAGACCCCAGAACAGCAGCTCATCTTTATTACATGGTAAATTTTTTTGTCCCTTGCTGTCAGTGTGTATCAGTAATTTTCATCTTTGAATTATGAGTTTAAACAGTTGTGTCATGATCAACATTCAGCATAGAATTCATGTTGAGTATTTAATTGTCGGGAAAATCCAGATAGCAGTAACAAAACTTATAATACGAAGGTTATAAAAACTTTAAGTAGTTACTAAAAGCGATTTGAGTTTGCACAGATGTCAGCTGATCGCAGTTTGTCTGGTTCTTTGGAAAAAGTTGCCAGTTACAACTGTCTCAGCTGCCCACGTGTTCAGATTTGGTTCTCGTCTGCTGCCTGGATTACTGACAGTTTAGCAGAGTGACCAGCGTAGTGGTTGAACTGCCTTTAGTCCAGACATAGTGGTTTTTTTCTTAAGTGTAGGATATCAATAGACTTGAATATACTTGCCACAATGGGTATCAACAGCTGTGCTGTAGTCTGTTAATCACTTCAGGTATCACAGTTGTGGTGTAGATGATCACTTGTTTAAAGATTTGTTCTTGGAGGGAGGATGCTTCTCACCGCACACGTCATCTCTTTTCTAGGATGACAGCTACGGGCAGTACGACCCGCGGTACCGACACTACGAGAGCGGCACAGCGTACGTGGAGCCCGGGAGCTACCGCTATGCGGAGCCTGAACGACCCAGTTCCAGAGCCAGTCACTGCTCCGACCGGCCTTCCTCTAGGTACGCGCTTCCCAAACTGAGTAAATCACCTTCCAGAGATGACTGTTTCCTGATGATTATTGCATAAGTGATTTGTGGGAGCTTCAAATTAATGACAAAACGTTACTGTGGCATTATCTGGTGGATGGATTTGCAGGTTTCCAAGAAAGAACCCCAGTTATCTATCTGGAAGTGATGGAGACCTTTGTAGTATCTGTCTGTTGTTGGTAGCTCACTCATGGATCAGTCTTCAAATTAAAAATGTAACATTTACAAACATCACTAGATTAGTATTTAGTAAGGGCTGTCAGCTTTTTGTTGCACACAACACATTAGTGATATATTGGTTTGTAAAGTCTTAATTTTATGATTCCTTGGTTTCCTGTAAATGCATTTAAATATGAAACTCCACCTGATGAATTGTTGCATGTAGTTCTTCATATCTCCTGCTGACTTTAGAAGAGGTGGAAGGAGGAATAGTAACTTTTGATACCTGTGCGCTTTCTTCCAGGCAAGGGTATACTGAAGATTATTATCCAAAAACTGGATGGAGTGACTATTATCCAGGTTATTACCCCAACTCATATGATTACGGAGGTAAGATGTCAACATGAACTCTGAATTTTTCTATAGAAAATTTCAGGTTTATGCAAATATTTATGGGAACATGTTAATGAAACTGATACCCTTTCCACAACCAGGAAGAATAAGTTTATTCTTGCTGAAAACTGATCTTTGGGCCTACTTGAGTTCTTACAACCAAGTCTTCCTCACTGTAAGGGTTTTATTCAGTAGAAGTAGTAAATAGAAAATGAATTCAGGTTTTTTTCCTCAGTACCAGACTTGTTTGTCTTTCCATTGGGAAAGCACACCATGTAAGTCTACAGAATAGTTTTCTTCAATGTGTTGCAAGCCTGTCATTCACTGGGGTATATCCTTGATGTGTAACCTACAGGCAGATTTCAGGGGGGTATAAACAGAAATTGACTCATGACTAGAATTTGGTTTTGTCCATGATTATTGAATGCTCACAGAGACATACTGGTGTTGTGAATCTGAAGATAATTGCTTGTCTAGTGCCTGGGAGGATTTTAAGCAACATTTGTGTACATCCTGAGACATTTAGCATGATTCTCTGAAGACTGATCACAAAGATTCTGTTTATACTTGTTGAGTAATCATGTTGCAAGCAAGTTTTTAAATTTTTAGAAAAGATCTATCTGTGTGATGGTGAACACCGTACCTTCAAGAGTATCTAGCTAACTATAATAACCATGTTTGTCTGAAAGGGGTGACATTGATTTTTTTTAATTGTGGGTTGGTTTGTTTTAACTGAAAATGAGTGGACATATTTACATAGCTTTAAGTACATTATTTTGGTTTTGCTATATGCTTTTAAGGCCAAATCAGTGTATAACTAAAGAGAAAGGGCTAGAAAAAGCTTGTAGACAACAGCTTCCAATACCTAAACCATTTATTTTCCAAAGATCCAAGTCGCTGGGACCACTACGCATCAGCGTACGACCCCAGATACAGAGACCCTAGAGGTTATGACCAGAGGTATTGGTATGATGCTGAACATAACCCTTACCAGAAGAGAGATGGATATCCATACGGCAGCAGGTTTGTCCGTTCAGTCCATGTTATCTCAATGCTGTTTGCAGATCCAGGGCAGCGTGTGGCCTTGGTGCTGGTGATTAGAGAACTGATGTGTCTGTCTGAGTGCAGGTGGAAAACCTGGTACCGGTTTCTTAAGGGCTGAGTCCCCCATAGTCAAATATGTCACCAGAAAATTAAGTTATAGCAGTAGGTGTTAAGGCAAAAAGGCTGAGGCTTTGCTCATGCACTACCAGAAATATTACTTTATTTGCTGAAGGTCTGTCCCAAAGCCTTCAGAATTTATCAACTGTTGTGGTAGCTGTATTAGGCAGCGGAATTTCAGGGTATCATGCAGTTTTGTTAGTAAAATCTTCTCAATATTCTGTAGGAATTCAGGTGAGTCCTGTAGCCGACTGTTGAAATGCAGTATTGCACGTTTCACAGATAGATGTTGCTGGTCCTTTCTGTAGCTTTAACATGGGCCACTGAGGTAAAACCGATGTGCTGTCAGGTCATTCTGAGGATTTAAGGCAGTAGGACGTGTTTTCAGATCAGGTGAACATCCTGTGGCTTTTCCTAGAACAGACTCTGGTTATGATGTTGGTCTTGATCTTGAGTATTCTGATTGAATTTGGAGAAATGTCAGTTTGTATACTGTAAAACCAAACCAAAAATCCCTCAATCTAGTAATTAATCTAAAAGCCAGTCTGAAGTTAGGTGCAGTTTTCTTCCTGCCAGATACACAGTGAAGTCACTTCCCTCATGGATACGGGTGGCTGTGCTCATTTTTACTTTGTGTGTTTCTTCATTCTTCAGATATGACCGGTATGAAGATAACTGGAGATATGACCCTCGCTTTGCTGGAAGTTTTGATGATGAATCTGAACCTCATAGAGATCCTTATGGTGATGACTTCGATAGGCGCAGTGTCCACAGTGAGCATTCCGGGCACAGTCTCCGGAGCTCCCGCAGCGTTCACAGTCACCAGAGCAGTTTCAGCTCTCGCTCTCAGCAAGTGAGTTTCAAATGATCACATCCAGTATTCTTTCAGCTGAGTTGAGTCTTTCTCTATGTTCAGGGTGGGAGAAACATTAGAAATACAGAAATATTGCTGGGTTTATCTCGGGGAATACGTATTTTGAAGACTTTTATTCTGTAAGTTAAGCCTGTTTTGTAATATAGTTTTGAACATTTATCGCAGTTGTCAAGAGAGCTTTAACCAAAATCAGCACTCAGCTGTGCAAGTTACCACACACAGAGAAATGGAAAATTGCCTCTACTGAATCCATTTGTTGTTTGTGAGAACTTTGCCCTCACTGTGCCTGGCTGTAGTTGATAATGTGTCTGGCTTTCAGTTTCATGTCATTTTGCTTTTCACAAGCATGAATGATATTACTGACCTGGGCATGTGTTAAAAGACTAACTCCATATTTGTATGATGCTATTTTGGCTTTAAAAGGAAAACCCAAATCTAACAGATTACTCATCTGCTTATGCCATAAGTACAAACACTTGAAAAACGCAGGATATTTGGGAAATTTTGACGTATACTCTTTTGCTAGTGGAATACGTCACTTTAGCTGTAGTCTCATGTGTTGCTGCATTTCTTGGAAGTTTAGGTGGTTTTCCAGTCTGAACTCCAATTCATTTAGTAATATTGGAAGTAGTACTGGAGATCGTTTAGATGTTCATCTTGAGGCACACAAAGTCATTTAGACATTCAGATGTAAGAGAATCTCAGTTTAAGATTTTCTGTCCAAGTGTTGCAGCAGAGGTGAACACTGACTCTGATCTGTAGTGGCTGATACAGCAACACTCGAACCTGTAAGTCATTTCTAGAATGTTATTCTGGACACCAGCACACAGACGTTTTGTCGTGACAGAACTGACCATACTTGCCGCAGGTGTCGTGCAGGGCAGCGTTCTCAAATGCAGGGATGTAATAAACCTGGTTTATGAACAGTATGAAGAACTGAAGCTGGGGGGAGATGCTGTCCTGAGTCACGCTTGCAGTATCACTTGCTTTGTGTAACTCCACTCTCTGCTAACAACTACTAATATGATCTATTTAGAGCCAGCTGTATAGAAGTAATCACGATCTAACGGCTAATGCCTATGAAACTACTGCGCAGGCAGTGTCGCTCCACACAGATTATCCGTATGGCGGATACCCTGCTAACTTTGATGGACAACAGCCTTTTACAGATTACGGCTACGCGGCTGAACCGGGCTGGCCGGCGGTAGAACAAGGTATTGGCACCACTGGGGCGGGAGGAGGGACAGCACCGTGCTTGTGAGGTTGTCTACCAGCAGTAGTTTGCACTTCGGTTTGTGTTTGTAGTGTATTTGTTGAAGCTGTTAACGGGGGAAAAAAGGCTGGTTTACAGTGTAATTACACATGAACAAAGTCTCGTTTCCTTTCCAGTGTAAGAATAATTTCTTACTTGCTGAAGCCTGGTTATATCGCACAACGGCAGCAGTAGCTAGACAGTGTTTGCTATTAAATACTGCATACTCACAATTGTAACTCTCTTTTCAGATAGATTTTTAACTATGCTGCTTGCACTTCATGGGGAATAGAATTAAAGTTTAACTTAAACTTTAGATTTATCCACATTTTCTTCTTACCCTTTCAGTGTGGAACAAAACACTCTTTCTCTGGGAAGGCTTTTCCAGAGTATGTTGAAGTGTATCATTAACTCTTTGAAGATATGTCCTGTTTGTATGGAGATCACAGAAATGTGTCTTAGACAATCAAATCCTCTGCACTGAGAAAATAAGTGGATTTTAAAGTTCTGTAGTCTAGTTTTGTTCTTAGCGTTGCAAACCTTCCGAAGATCTTTATTAATTGTTGTGTATAGAGTTCAGCCAGATTGAATGGCAGTTTTTTTCCACTGGTACTGGAGGATTACTGAGTTGGATAAATACGTCAGCAAGTTTACATGGTTACCAGACCAGCTACTTGTTCTTAACTTTATCTTTTCTCCCCACTTCAGCACCTTTAAGGCCCTCAACGCCTGAGAAATTTTCAGTGCCTCATATCTGTGCCAGGTTTGGCCCTGGGGGCTTCTTAATAAAAGTGCTGCCAAACCTCCCTTCGGAAGGACAGCCAGCTCTGGTGGAAATACACAGCATGGAGGTAAAGTCTCAAAGGAAAAAGGGAGGTGCTTCAATACAGGTCATTTTTTTGGAAGGGGAGAAGGAAACTTGGATCTGTAGCTTCCTGACTTTTGCTTTTCTATGTCAGTCGTGTGTCTTCATATTTATCTGTCGGGGCCGTAATCATAAGTAAGCCAGTAACTTTAAAAATTCTGCTCCTGAGAGATGATGTAGTCATGAATAAAATATCCCTAGGAGGGAGCAGAGTTGTACACAAATACTAGAACAACATCAGGAAAATCATTGGGCTTGGCAGTGTTGGGTTTGGGGTTGGACTCAATGATCTTAAAGGTCTTTTCCAACCTAAATGATTCCATGATTCTTTTCTATTGTTAAGGAGATATAAGACAGGTTTTAATACCTTGCTACAGAATGACTTCCATGTAAAGTAGATTCCCGCATTTGTTACCCTTGTGCAGGTTGCAAAACTCATAAGAATGTCTTACTGTTTGTATTTGTGTTTTAGACTATGTTACAACATTCTCCAGAGCAAGAAGAGATGAGAGCATTTCCTGGTCCTCTTGCTAAGTATGTTCTTACAGATTTCAGAAATACCTTTCATGCATTCAGAGCTCATTTCTTCATCAAACTTTTAATTGTCTACAAACTGTAGGATTTAAACTGACTTAAAATATTTGTGGCTTTTGACCTGCTTAGATAATATGGGAGCTTTAAATTTGTTCCTCATGCCAGTCACAATAGTGATCTGAATATTTGTTTGTCTCACTAAAAACATGTCATTCTTCTTTCTTTTTCCCCCCACCAGGGATGACACCCATAAAGTGGATGTTATTAATTTTGCACAAAATAAAGCTACACAGTGCTTTAAAAATGAAAATTTAATTGACAAAGAATCTGCAAGTCTGCTTTGGGACTTCATTGTACTGTTGTGCAGGCAGAATGGGGTATGTCTCACTGCTCAAATGTTTATCCTAAAATGCTTTCTACTCAAAATATTATTTATGTAAGACACAGTAATATGAGTGTAGTGACTTTGAATAGTTCTCAGCTTGATGGAAGAGTTAAACTGGTCACTTGTCCTCAGGCGCTCAGAAGTGCTGATATTCACATATTATTCAAGTGACAAATAATGAAGGCAAAGTTGAAATAAGGGATTTTTTTAATTGTTTTTTCTCTGCATGTTTAGACTGTTGTGGGAACAGACCTGGCTGAACTTCTGCTTCGAGATCATAAAACAGTGTGGCTTCCTGGGAAGTCCCCTAATGAGGCAAATTTGATCGATTTCACTAACGAGGCTTTGGAACAAGTGGAGGAAGAATCTGGTGAAGCCCAGCTCTCGTTTCTCACTGATAGTCTCATAACCACAATTGACAGTCTTGAGAAAGAGACAGAGAGATTCAGAGAGCTGCTGCTTTATGGCCGCAAGAAGGTGAATGCTTATACTGTTGTTTTAAATACTTCATGTGTCATTTTGTTTACTTATTTTTCACAAATCTTAAAGTTCTAGACATCAGTTAGAATAATTTTTGCTCCTTGCAGTGCACTTACAATTTCATGGCACTGCATTACACTGATATGGAAAAATGTTAGGCCCTGCAGTTCATAATATAAAACAAAATTACATTCATGTGATCTAAACAGACATTTTTTAAAATACAGTCCCAAAGTACTACTGTAAAACAGTCATTGTTTATCTGAGTAGTATGTTAACCTGTTCCCAGGAAACTAATTCCTGTGTTAATTAGGATGCTTTGGAGTCTGCCATGAAGCATGGTTTGTGGGGTCATGCTCTGCTACTTGCCAGCAAAATGGACAGCAGAACACACGCGAGAGTTATGACCAGGTACTGGTTTGCTTGTTGTTTAGTACAATGTGACTACTTGTCCTGCTAGTGAGGTAGAGACTTAGTGCCCAGACATCTTAATGTCAAAATCATGAGTTATACTCAGTAGCTCATGCAAGAGTTGTGCTTTAATTTTACCTGTAGATTCAGTTATCATAATTACCTTTTATTTTGGGACTTTCTGGTTAACTTAAACCCGAGAAGTTATTCTGTGCCCCTTGTTCCATATAAGGGGTATTTGTACAGTGTCACTGTGGGCTCGCTTGACATGTGCTGTTAGTCATGCCTTGAAAAAACTCTGCAAAACCCTAGCTGTCACCTTTGTTAAAGCCAAGTAACTCTGTCATACCCTTCGTTCTCCTTTCCCAAAAGAAGCAGATGTGTTTGTGGATGCTTTGTCTGTAGACAGAGAAACTTTATCTCAGCTTCCTGAGCTTGTAAAATAATGTACTAGGTCTTGTCAGCTGGCATGGGGAGAATGCTGAGGTTTTCCCTAATTTGAGCAGATCCACTTAACAGTCATGTTCTGGTTTGGAATGTTATCCACTGGGCAATCACTTATTCAGTGTAGTATTTTCAAACAGCACTTCCTTCTCTTAAGCTAAGTTAGGTTCCGGTACGTTTTACCTGCTCACCTCTTTTGTTTTTCTGTGTAATGTCTCTGTAGATTTGCCAACAGTCTCCCAATTAACGACCCTCTGCAGACCGTGTACCAGCTCATGTCGGGAAGGATGCCGGCAGCGTCCACGGTAAGAGCCCAGTGTGAGCTGCACCCAAGACTAAAGAGGTGCTGCAGTAAGCAGTGTAGTTCACAACAGAAATCCTCCCATGTGCTTCTCCTAGAATTATCGGATGAGTTGTTTTAGTCCTTTTTAGGTGGAAATGCACACAGAGCTACAGCCACTAATTTGACTCGGTAATTGTTCTGATTTTAGTGCTGTGGAGATGAGAAATGGGGAGACTGGAGGCCTCATCTAGCAATGGTGTTATCCAACTTGACCAATAATGTGGACTTGGAATCCAGGACAATTGCTACCATGGGAGACACTCTTGGTAACTCCTGGGGAATGAACAGCGGGATGACTGAAGGAAAAGCTTTAATTACTCCGTTTATTTATTTATTTTTTAAACAAGCAACTGCTGCGTGAGATGTGAAGTAGAACAGTTTTCTGTGGGGGTGTTTCTGTTGGGAAGATATTTGAATGCAAAGCCAAAACAGTACGGGACACTGAATTGCATTGTGCCACCGAGAGGAATTATCCTGAGTTCTGTTGCTTGTTTCTCTACAGCTTCCAAAGGCCTGCTGGATGCTGCTCATTTTTGTTACCTTATGGCCCAAGTTGGTTTTGGAGTTTACACAAGGAAGACAACAAAGCTCGTCCTAATTGGATCAAATCATAGGTTTGGCTTTCTTTTTTTTATTTTAATTTTTTTTTTTAATGTGATGTCCTGTCCTCGTTTGAGGAGTAGAAGTTATTGATATTTTCATGTCTAATAGAACTATGTTTCTGACTTTATTTCTGATTGCTTTTATTTATTTATTGTCAGCATGTACAATCTTAATGTTAAATAATATTTTTCCTCTCTCATTCTCAAATAGCTTGCCATTTTTTAAGTTTGCCACCAATGAAGCCATTCAAAGAACAGAAGCCTATGAGTATGCGCAGTCACTGGGAACTCAGCCTGGCTGCTTGCCCAATTTCCAGGTGAAGAGCTGTTTCTTTTTGTCTTTCTTGTGGCAGGTTTTATACAAGGCTTTAATCTCTCATTTACTGTATTCAGCACAGCAAATATTTTATCCATTGTAACATAAAACATTCGTGGATAACTTAGTGCAAGATGGCTTGTTTCCCGTTGTTACTTAAGTATTCTTTTTGCATTTTTATCTGTTCGTTCTGAACTTCAGAATTTTAAACTTGGTTGTTATCATAACTATATTCCAAAAGGAAAATTCCAGCAGAATGTGTTGGCACTAGCTGTAGACAAATAACAACTTCTGTTGGGTATGTTGGGTGGAAGAGGAGAATTGGATGCTTCTTCCCTCTTTTTATTTTTTCCAGCACACTGTAGATGTGGTAATGGAATATCTGAGCTTTCCACTGAAACGACAGACTGCCTTTCATTTGATACTTATAAGAATGTTCCTACCACTGTGTTTATTTCACGTGCTTGCATTCCACAGGTTTTCAAATTCATCTATGCTTGCCGACTGGCTGAGATGGGACTTGCTGCTCAGGCTTTCCATTATTGTGAAGTGATTTCCAGAACTGTCCTTAAAGATCCACATTACTACTCACCTGTGCTTATTGGCCAGCTAATCCAGGTAACATAAGGAAGAATAAAGTATTTGTGGCTTCGTATTGTAGGTTGTAAGCTGTGGCTGAAATCCCCTTTGTCAGCTGGTTAACTGAAACTTTACAATGATTCCTTTCTCCAGATGTCATCACAACTACGGCTGTTTGACCCACAGATAAAAGAAAAGCCAGAGCAGGAATCTTCTATAGAACCTTCATGGTTAGTAAGGCTTCGACATGTGGATGGACAGATCAAGGTACAGAATGGACTTTTCAACATGAAGCATTCTCCTTAAGGATTAGTGTAAATGCAATTTTTTAGATGGTTATGTTTATACCGCTAATTATGGAAGCACACGGAGTGACCTTATGATATATTCATGTTGTGAAGTGCGAGTGTTATGATTTAAACCAAGTGGATTTACCACACTTCAGCGCCCTAAGATTCAATACAGAATTGGTAAAGGGTTGTGTACATTCTATGAAACAGGCTGTTCTTAGAAATGTAATGCAAGGGAAACTGGGACGCTCATTAGGCTGCAATAACTACTGTAAGCAAAGGATCTGCTTGCCCCCAAAAAAGTTGTGTTTGAATTAGTGTAGCTGGATTGTGACAGATAGAGATCTGTTAGAAATTGACTTAAGATTTCCTTTGCTATATGTTCCATTGGTTATTGACTTAATGTCTGGTACTGTTATTAATATCTTGTTTTTTCGTGCAGGAGGGTGCAATAGCTTATAACACAGACAGATCCACCCCCCCACCATACGCCTGTAGTACTCCAAGCTCTGAATTAGACCGTGCCAGTCAGTGCGATGGAGCAGGAGTTGGCCGGGACATGGGTCCAGGTGCTGAAAATCCCCTGTTCGCATCCTTGTTACCCAACATGGCTCAACAGATGCAAAGTGTGCAGCTGATGCCTTCAGGTTAGTGTTTGATATTCTTCTTCATGACAGAGAGAAAAGAAAATGTTTCGGGTTTCTGGTATAAGAAACGGCTTCAGAGAGTGGCAGACAGTGCGATTTCACTTCTGCATTGTGTCATTTTATTCATAAGGTAAAAGGTTCACATGCTGGAATTTCTGTTTAGTTATAACTCTTCACTTTTGTGTTGCAGTACCTCAGGCCGTCCTTGCTGGGTCAGCTGCGATGATTCCTCCTGGTGACCAGGAACCTGTCCAAAGTGTCCCTTTCTACTCAGTTGCTTCTCAGTCAGGACCTGGCTTTGCACCTCCAGGATTTTCAAATCCGTATGGAATTGAACCATCACCAGTGTATTTAGGGTCAGCGCTACCACCGGGAGGGCCGCCGCAAGAAGTTGAACCACGGACAGAAGAGCAGACAAACCTGGAAACAGGTCTGGGATTGGAGTAAACAGCTTTCCTTCATTATAGGGGGAATGAAATATGTTGGGGAATATTGCAAAATATCTCAATATTTAGAAAATAATAAGTCTTGGATTATGAAGTTTAAACATACCATATAACGGTACAGAAACATCAGTGGGAAGTTATAGGATTCATCCTGCTTATTTGGTTTAGTTTGCAAGTGAGGTCAGACTCAGCAGATTGTCATTTAGCCCCTAACAGCTCATCACCGAGTGCTCTGGGCTTGCCAGCTCTGTTTGCAGGGTCTGTGACTGGAGGCTCAGGGATTTGTTGCCTCTGGGTATCAGCATCTGGGACGCTGATCAGTTTGAATTCTGTGACAGCAGAACCAGGCACAGGTTTGGCAGAGCTGTGTTAGAGATAGGAAGAACCTCAAACTGCCACAAAGCAATGGTTGCAACCCAGAGCCTGCTGTGACTCTGCTTACAACAAATATAATACCCATGCAGGAGAAAAAAAAATCACAGCAACTGCAGTTCACTTTTGTTAAAAGACCAGGTGCTTTCTAGCACACAGTTCATAACTAGTGAAGATTTTTGGCTTTAAAGTG
The DNA here is from genome assembly GCF_037038585.1 of Patagioenas fasciata. Taxonomy (NCBI): domain Eukaryota; kingdom Metazoa; phylum Chordata; class Aves; order Columbiformes; family Columbidae; genus Patagioenas; species Patagioenas fasciata. The sequence continues at coordinate 9,508,811 of NC_092539.1, forward strand.
TTGTTGTGGGGCCTGGGGGCTTTTCTGTGTGTGGTGTTGTGTTCCTCCCAGCTAACAGAATCTAATTTGCTTTTTAAGGAATGCAGAGAATTGCCCCGGACTCTCCTTCACAAAACTCTTTCCCTGAACAGAGAGAGGAGGATTTCTATGGCAGAATGGCCAGCATGGTATCTCTCATTTCATACGTTTCTCCACAACTGTCAGCTTCATTGCAGATCTTTGCAAACACAAGAGTGTATTTGGACTTGAAGCTTAGTTTTTCTTTCCCACTATCCTTCCCCTTCATAATAAATAATGAAGAACTAGTAGAAAAAAATAAAACTGAAGAACTAGATTGATCTTTTTCTGCCCTGCCTTCCTCTTCCATCTCCCAGAATGGTTCTTCATAGCCAGAAGAGCTTGTAGCATACATCAGGAAGGCCCTAAAGACAGTTCTGTGACTTGGTTTTAAAAGCGTAGTATTGACTACAGTTCAGCCATAAATGGAAATGTGGAAGGTGCTTATCAAAATCCCAAGCCTATTTTTGAAATACATAGTATTATTTTTTTTTAATTTTTATTTTTGAGTTGCTATACAAACATTAGAAGAACAACCTAACGTTGGAGGGGGAAAAAATCCAGCAGTGACGGCTTGGTGCAGCATTTTTCTCTCTTTATTCTTGTGGGCTGGTTACCCTGATTTATCTCTTCCTAATGGACCAATTACATGATAGTACAGTTACTTGACCAGACTTCAGCTCTTTTTCTGCACCTCCCATGCCAGAGGAGATAGAAGTACCCAAATAACCAGCTGGGATATCTTTAATTGTGTGGGAATTTGTGATAAAAAGTGAATGTTGTGTCAGATATTTAGCTGTTTGCTTATTAAGCATGTCCTGGCTTTATGTCTAACCAGGCACCAGGACGAAGATCCAGATCCGCATCTCAGTCTTCAGCACATATGGTATGCCACCAGCAGGCTCTTTCACTGAATCTTTGTTCTTATTTATGTTAAATTTTTTATGTGCTTTTGTATCTCTTAATAACTTTCCAAAGAAGGAATTTGCTTAGCAAAATGAAATGCAATCCATCACTTCAGCAGTGCCAACTTTGGACTTGCCTGTGTGTTTGTAATACAGGGCTACGGACGGAGATCCCGAACAACGTCAGAGTCCTCTGCTCATTCTGTGGGGCGAGAAAGATCCAACTCTGCCGCAAACCAGCCCTCTCCTCCTCCCTCTGCTCCTGCAGGGAAAGAGACTAAAAAAGAAACTAAAAAGGAGCCAGCACCAAGAAAGGTAAACTTTCCAAGAAGCTAGAGGAGATCTGTTAGTCTGTGTTGTAACTCCTGGTCCAAGGTCCTGATTTAAGAGGTCCTGACTAAACTGTTTCTATTTATTAGGCTCAACTCTGGGCTCAGAGTTGGAGCCTCTAACAGAAAATGAATTGCTGCATGAATTTTTATTTTGATCTGTCTGTAAAGACAAGGGTTGAGATAATTAACTGAATAGATGAATTTGTTTTTAGACTGGTGGAAACTGGCTTCGCTGGCTGATGGGAAAAGGCAAGAATGAAGCTCACCTTCCGGATGACAAGAACAAATCAGTAAGGCCCCTAATCACAAAAACCTTTATACATTTTAATGTGTTTTCTTGGATGACAGATGAACATTGTTTTGACAAGTAAACAAATGTGTGCCAAACTTTCAAGGTTACGCTTATTTAAAGACAGGCTCTTTAAAAAAAAAAAAATGTTACAAGATTATTTTTGTTTGTTGAACAGCTGTGTTTTGAACTCCTAACTGTTGACTGTGATTTCCTTGTAGATTGTTTGGGATGAACAGAAACAACGCTGGGTTAATCTGGATGAACCGGAAGAGGAGGTAAAAATCTGAGACTTTTACTTCTCCGAGTGGAAAACTGAAACCTGTACTGACACACAGTTATCTTCAGTCTGTCATTGGCTCTTAAGAGTTGCCTCTTCCTGAATTTGGACTAAAACGTGCAACATTTTGAAACTAAGGAACAGCTTACATGTTGTTGTAGTCTACATCCTTATGGAACCTTTTGTATCTTTAGTTCCCTGTGTGGATCCAGTAACTGTGATTGAATTTACAAGTGAGTTTAGAGTAAACTTAGTCCAATATATCTCTTTATAGATACAACTGCAAACAATACAGGGGAAAAAAGAAAAGTCTATAGTTTTGAATATGTAATGCATTGTAAAGCAAAGAAAATCACACATCCTGTCCATCCTTGTAATTCAAGGATCTGTCTCCAAACACAAAGAAATGATAAGAACTGCTGTTGTAAGTGTTTTCTTTTAGAGTGAGTGTAGATGGGTTGTAACTAATCCTAAGTGGCATTGCTATCAGATGGAATATGAGCAATGCTGGCCTGCGCTACAAGGTCTGTGTCTGTATACCCAGTTTTATGTGCTCTGGCATAGGTAAGGAAAAGGAGAAGTCAGACAAATACTTGGTTTAAAAATCTGTCAGTGATGTGGTTGCATTATTTTGTTGTTCTCTCTGCAGAGTAAACCTCCCCCGCCACCTCCAACAGGATTTCCTAAAGTTCCTCAGGCTGTTCCAGCTGGACCTGGAGGCCCAGCCAGTGCCCCTGTCAACATGTTCTCCAGGAGAGCAGGTAACAGACAACACTGGTGCTTGAAGCATGGAAGGCTTCAAATTGTCCCTTGCATAAAACATGAAGACAGAAGCCTTGGCTTTTCTGGGGTTGTTTGGGTACAGTTGGCAGCTCGGTGATATCGTGGAGCTGTGGCTGTTGCTGGCTTTGCTTCTGCCGAGTGTCTGCACTGTGATTGCTGTCACAACTCTGTAGTGACTTGGGTATTATCATTTGTATCCCTGGAGCATTTCTTTTTTTATTCTGAAAGATGGCTTAGGCAGCAGACCATTCAAAACGGACACGGTGATGACGACCAGAAGGTTTATTTCTGTTCTTTCTGAATTTTTCTCTTTTAGCTGGAAGCAGAGCTCGTTATGTTGATGTCCTGAATCCGGGTGGAACCAAGTCAAGCGGTGCCGTTCCTGCGCCATCAGACCTCTTTGCCCCCTTGGCACCAATGCCAATTCCTGCAAATGTGTTTGTTCCAAACTCAGGTGTGTCATGAGTGGAAAAAATTGGAAGGAGGTTGCATGGTTATTTATGATTGTGTAGTTCTCTAAGTGTCTTTTGACGGTGTGTATTACATAGCCTTTAGTGAACATTTAAGAATGTTCAATCTTCTTAACTCCGATTTGTTTTGCAAGTAGAGTTAGTCTGGGAACTGCAGTAAAACAAATGGATTAGTAAAGCCCAGCTCTGCATGCTGCAAGCAAAGGGGTTCTCTCTCTTTTGCCTTTCCCACCTTGTACCCATTGCAGAGTGGCCAGGCCATGCAAATAGCAAAATCTGAACTGTGTAGTGTTCCTGCATTGCTCAGCATCTTGTGCTCACTTCTGACACCTGTTGCTAGTTCCAGGATTGCTATTTGGGGAAATAGCTGCACACTTACCATTTTTTTTCTGCTTTTGCTATGTACTGTGTTGCACCAAGATTATCTGTATGAACTGTGTGCATCTCCTGCTTGCAGACGTGTAACAAGACTGGGGCATCTAGAGGCATTGACACTACCGTTTTTAAATTACCTATCTCCTGGGAGAACCTTGATACTGTAGAAATTCAGTTCTGCTGATGTCCCTGCTTCTCATTCTGTGAAATCAAACACCCTGGTATGGTGTGTCTGGCTAAATCCCACTTTATTTGTAGTTCCAGGAGAAGCGCAGCCAATGGAAGGCAGTGGTGCGCCAGAACACGCACCAGCTGCAAATCAAACCAACGCAGATCCTGCTGCAGCTGCGGAACCAGAGGTGGGTTGGAAAGAATGGTTTGTGTGTATAGTTCAAACTTCCTATTAAAAAGTCCTCATCATTCTGAGTAGTTGTTTCTTAGCCACAGTACATACAAAGCATGCTGTTGTTACACGCAAACATAATCCCTACATTTTAGTTAAAAACTGGAGAAGGCAAACGCAGGTGAAAATGGAAGTGGGAAGTCCCTGAAAAGTGACTAAAGGGACCAAAAACATAGGAAGGAGCCCTACACTGCACGTTGCACCTGGCTTGATGTATAGTAACATTTTGCTTCGGTGGGATCAATACAGCAGAATGTGGAATGACATCACAGTAACAAAGATAAAAGTGCCTTGTTTTTCTTTAGTATTTAAACTCTGCAGTCCTTCCTCCTGGGTCTGGACTTCCCGTCTCGAACCCTGATGGCTCCCAGTCAGGCGAGGTAAGGCTTAATTCATTAGCTAATGACTTCTGCAGCATATTTTAACCATAAATTTGTAGTGGACTTAACACGGGCCATCTAAAACAAGTGACTGATTCAGTTGCTGATGACTGGCCAGGATGGAATCCCATGACTGTGTCAAATTTTACAGAAAAGACCAGAGTCCACACAATCAGTTTAGCCTCCATGTCCTGTGTTCTGTGGTGTGATCTCATTTTTCTATAGAAATAGACTTTTACAAGCTTTTTTCAGAGTAAAATGTCAGTAGCGGTTTGAGGGTCTCTTGCCTTGGTGCATGCGAATGATTTCACTAATACTCAGTGTGAGACACAAAGAGAAGAGCAGGTTGCCATGTGCCAGGCAGAGTAACATTACCTTTGTTCCTACTAAGTGTTTTCTATAGCTACATAATTTTGTGCTTTAAGAAGTCCCTTTGATTTAAACTAACTTCTGGCTTTACATTTTTTTTTAACTTGAGGTTGGTTTAACCTTTGGCAGTGAGACTTTTAGAACGAAATAAAACAACTGAAAGCTTGGGGCAGTGACATGCATGACGACTTTTTTATTTGTGTTTTTTTGTATTTGTGTGTTCTTGCTGTTTTGTAGCTTTCGCGCTCTAGTTCAATGAGTTCATTATCACGTGAAGTAAGCCAGCATTTTAATCAGGTACATGTGGCTGGCTATTCTCATTTATGTTAACTTATTTACTTTTCCCCTCTTTATTTTGCATTTGCTCCAATACTTACTAATGCTACTTCCAGTCATTTTCCCCTCTTCTCATTTCACAGAAATAACATTAAAAGTGACTAATGATGTCGTGTTCCTTTTAACACTCAAACAGGGTCTTCAGATTTTTTTCTGTTTATGAGAATGCATGTAATCCAGGCATGCTTTTTTGGTTTTGTTCATGTTCCTGAGAGATTCACTTAACAATTTAGATCAGCCAAAGAAGTCAGTTGATTTTAAACAAACAAAACCCAAAAAAAACTCCTTGAAAGACTCACACAAGCAAAACCTTGTCGTTGCTGCTGCCAGTCTCAAATCAGTAATATTATCATTGCCTGTTTAATCTGCAAAAGCCCCTGTAGGAATTAAAGGAATGCTTCATCTCTGCTCTAAGTTCCAGTACTGAGGGGATCACCATAGAGGGGTGACACAAACTCTTTCTGATATTTCTTGGTAAAGCAAAACTTAACACAAATGTTTATTTGGGGGCGAGCCCTAAGGTGTACTAACAAGCAGAAGGTACTAATTCAGTGAAGTCGCACTGGTGTCTTGTTTTGGTTTTGCATGCTTTGGATTTTCAGAGCTGTTTACAGTTAATGCATGCGATGTTGTTTTGGCAGTTCCTACATTAAGCAAGCAATATGAAAGATATGGATGCAAACCATACCAGCACTTTTTGCAGTTGTTACACTACGCTGTGCTGTCCATATTGTCGGCATTATTACTGTGAATATTTTCTCTGTATGACTAAGCAAACTGTTGGCGGGGCAGTGGAGCTCTGCGGATCCGTAACTTGGGTGTTACGTGTCTCCTAGGCTGCCGCCGCACCGCCCTCGGGGGGACCTGCAGCAGGAACGGTACAGTTCTACAACCCCTCTCAATTTGCACAAGTGAGTAAAGGCCTCTTCTTTGCTTTGAACAAACTCAAACAGAACCATGGACTTGTCAGCCCTGACAGTTGAACTAAGTAGTGAAATGTTGCTTGAGTAAATCGTAGTCATGCTGAACCTACTTGTTTTAAGAGACTGCAGGCCACACCTACATTTAATAAGTAACTTGGTATGGCCTTAATAATCAGGACAAATTCCGCCTTTCCCTTCCCGGATGCCTTTTGAACATAGTCTCTGTTCCTTCCCCCGCTCCCTACCCCCAGCTTTCCCTGCCTTTATAGCATTTGGTGATTTTGCAAGATAAAGTTAATGGAACGAGCAGCTGCTATGCTGCAATCGCTTTCATCTGCTCTGAAACCCAGTGCGAGGGGTTAAAAGGCTGTGTGACAGAAGAGGCCGTCTCGCTGTCACAGGTACCTGCGTTACAGCGAGGCTTGTTGCACACAGAACAAGGCTCTTGCTGCTGCAGGATGAGTTTCTCTTGCCTTGTTGGAGCCACAGAGATGAAAAGTGTTTAAATGTGTATTGCTGTGAAAATCTACTGCCTCGGAAGGGTGGCTGAGCTTTGATAGCCAACATCACCTGGCAGAGTCTTCGTTTTGCATGAACATTAAATGTGCACATAGACCAGTCTAGCACCTGTTTGACAGGTTCATGTTCAGAGCTTTATTGCCATCTTTTTGCATTTTGTCTCCAGTATGACACTTTTACAGAGTATTTTTTTTATTCCTGTTCCCCCTTTTCAGTCTCCTGCAGTCACTGGAAGTTCAAGGCTGGGAAGAATTGGCCAGAGGAAGTATCCGACCTTGAAGTAGAATACAATGGCTTTATATTTGGAATTCTCACTTTCTGAGTATACAAAGAACTATTCGATCGTACAGCACATGGTGTCAGTACTGGCTGCAATCGAATGATGGGTGATTTTTTTTCACATGGGTCTCCCTACTTGCACCTCATCTACGCAAATCATTACCAAACATAATATATGTAACTTTTCCTTTTTAAAAAACTGGCTAGAAATAGCTTTGCCGTGATGAAGAATAGACACAAGGGAGGAAATAGTTGCTGTCTGTTACAAAAACTATTTGTAAATTGCATAGGCAATTTATTCCTTAAATTAATTTTAAACCTATTAGTGTGACCTTCAAAGACATAGTTTCAGGGATTCCTTAATTTCTGAAGGCTGCTCCCCTCCCAGCAGGGGGAAGAACCATGTCCACATTGTACCGGAACACTCTGTGGCCTTAAGAGGACCATGCACAATTAACGCTTATCGCCCAGGGCTGGGGTTTGGGGTGTGAAACGGGAGATGCTCCCCTGGGAGACTTTTGGTGAGGGGGGCTGGGGCCACAGCTCATCCAAATAAATCGACCTATATTGAATGAAAACTGTGACTGTAATCTAATGCTGATTGGATTTGGATCTTACCCAGTATGTATGTAGTCTGTGGTTTTAGGTTACTTGTAAAGCAAATTGTATAGTCTGGAAGAAGCTCTCTGTATAATAGCTGACGCTGTACTGTTTGATGAGTGAGTGTTCTTTTAAGTGCAATACAGTTACTTGCTTTCTCTCAAACTGCTGGCACCATATCATTAAGGTGGTAACAGCTTGAAAGTGGTTTAAGTTCCTTCCTGTTGAGTGCCAGAATCTGCAAAATACTCTCTTCTTGAATTTCCATTACTAAAAAAGCCCAAGGTCTTAGATTAGCTAACAGCTGAATTCAAACGTACTAAAAGTAGATGGATTAGACCTCTACCGCTGGACTTTAAAATCTTTACGTTTAATATAGAAAATCTTGAAAACCATGATATGCAACATTCATATTCACTGATGAATCTGAATTATCTGCAAAGAGAGAAATAAACTTTAAATATTTATTAAATCGTTAGGTCATGTTTTATTTAGAACTTGCCACCAAATGATTTGCTTTTACTTGAATTTCTGCCCTTGAGTAGAAATAATGTGAATGTGGAATTTCCAGTGTTGGTCCCCAATTACGTTTTTTTTTCTTTCCCTGATAACACCACCTTTCTGAGATCTCGATAGCCTTACGTATGTCCCAAAAGGTTTGTATGTAACCGAAGTACAACGCTGTTTGGGGAGATTAGAAACTTTTGCATAATGGTCCATACCCAATTCCAGCCGTGATCAGCAGCAGTCGGTGTCGTTTACTTTTTTATAATTGAAACCCAGTCAGACATTTGGCTTTGTCTGGTTCAGCCAGGCTGCCCGCTCTGTTCTCCTTTCAGTAGAGACTGCCAAGCAACCGCCTTCCCCGCGGCTTCCTCGGAGCTGGGAGCCCCTGATCTTTCCTAAGTGTAAGATTTGACACTGTAAATTCTTAAATAAAATATTTTGCGCTCTGGAGCACTTTCACATTTTACTTCTTCTTGTGGTTATTGCATTAGCAAGCTGGGCAAGGAATTTCTCCTGTATATTAGAAATAATCTTGTGCTGTGCTTTAGTGTCGTCATTGCAGTATTTGAAATTGAAGCTGTAGATTTAATATTTTAATTTTTGGGCAGTGTAAAATGCCTCGCTTTGAACTGTCGCCTTAATCTGGTAACTTTTCTGCAGCGTTACACGATTGATTGATTGATTGATTGATTGATTTGCCCCCCCCCTGGCGGCGGTTCGGTCCTCCGGCCGCCAGGGGGCGCAGGCGTTGCCCGCGGGGCGGGCCCAGCAGCGCCGCCGTTGCCACGGCCGGGCCGAGGCCGCACAGCGGGGCCGGAGCGGCCGCCGCCGGCTCCAGCCCTGCCGGCTCCAGCCGTGCCTTTGTGTGGCCCCGTGGGGAAGGAGCTGTGTCCCAGCCCGCAGCAGCGGGTGAAAAGCCGCCGAGGCCAAGCGCAGCGGAGCCTCCGCCGGGGCGGCAGCGGGACCCGCGGGCCCGGAGGTCGGTGGTCGCTCAGCGAGGGGGCGGCCTGTGGGGAAACTGGTCCGTTCTGTGCTCGGGGTCGGGGGAAGGCGGGTGTGAGGGGCCGGCAGGGCTGTCCCTCAGGTAACAGAAGTGGCTATGACAGGATTTGTGCTCCCGGTACAGAGCTGCAGAGAGTGGCACTGCAGGGGGAAGTTTGGGTTGCGGTAACTGCAGTGACAAGGTGCTTTCCCCCGTGGGTAGGAGTTTGCCTTGAACCCCAATCCCGCATCCCTAAAACTGCGCCTGGGATATTTTCTCGGTTTCAGCAGCGGTGGCCGGAGGTTGCTGCAAAACGAGAAGGTGGCGGCGATTTCCCCGCTGTGAGATGCCGGTGGAGGCTGAGATCACTGGAAATTTCCTGGCCTGAGATCACTGGAGGTTTCCTGGCCTCTGGCACCAGCCTGGGGGGGCCGGTTGTGCTGGTGACCCACTGCACAGCAAGCAGAACAAACCACGATTTATGTGCAGTTTTGATTTCTTTTCATGCTAACAGTGCACACAAGCTTTTCTTAAAGAAGTCGGTACACAGCCATGATACCTGCAGCAGTTAGGAAGTCAGTTCGCTGCTCTGGTCTTAATAAAAAAGGAAAATAACATTGGTTTTCTAACAAGGTCATGTTAAGGTCTGAATTGTTCTAGAGGCAGGTCCTGTGAGGAGCTTGATTTCTGATTAATGGGCAGATTTTGCAGCTTAACTTTTATTTTTTTCCATATTTCCCTTGGGAAAATCTAGGTATCCCACTTCTTATTTCAGACAATGCATCTCCCTACACATATACCTGCCCTTTGTTCTCAGCTACAGACTGAGTTATCTTCAGTTTCCCTGCCTTTCTGCCTTGGCTGAAGCTCTGTGAATCTATGGAGTAAGTAAGGGAAGGAATCGATGTTGCGAGGAACTTGGCCTGTGGAGCTGTGTCCATAGCTGGGTACAGGGGAGAATGAGCACTCCGAATGGATTTCCTCAGCACTCTGGGGCATGTGCTACCCCGAGCACGGAGGGTGGAGCGGTACAGGACCTGCACGCTAAAAAAGCTGGCAAAGCAGCCAAGAAGGACCCCGGTGACAACGAGCTGCTTACCTTTGAAGATCCTCCAACTGTAGGCACCTCTTTAAATGAAACCTTAAAGCTTCTTCCAGCTGAGCTCAAAGCTAATATGAAAATTAAATCGTTCACTCCAAGGCCTCCTCGGAAACCCCGGCTGGAACGCGCTGCGTCTCTGGATGAGAAAAGCTGGAGAAGGTGGAGGCGGTTTAGAACGAGTCAGGAAAGTCTGACTGACCCCAACGAGACAAGTTCCTCCAACGGTTCTCTGCAGGAAGCGTCCCTCAGCCCTCCGGTCAGGGGCAGGGCGAGCCCCTGCTGCCCGCAGAATTCCTTGCACAGCTCACAGGATGCCTTGGAAGCCAGTCCTGTGGGGAAGAGCAGAGGAGGCACCTCCGACCTGGGCAAACGAGCCTCCGAGATCTCCAGTGCCTTTGGGGGGCTTCTGCGGGGGAAAGCGTTTGCCGGCGGCAAACCCCGGTTGTCCCAAATAACGCCGGTTCGACCTCTGCCACCCCTGGAGCTGAATGTGGCCTCTCACACCCTGAGGACAGCTAATAGGATTGACTCAGATTGCATGGATTACCGATATTATTCTCAGCACAAGTTTGGGAGGGTGAGCAGCAGCTTGAGCGACACCAGGCTACACGGCAATGGGATGGTCTATGATAATTGCTCCACAGACTCCATGAAATCCACATTCAGTCTGCTCACTCCCATTCGCTCCAAGGATGTTCGAAGCAGGTACGTCCCCCAGTTTCTTGTGGCAAAGTTTGGGGTGTGTTAGCAGAGAGACAGCTGCCCTGGGAACTTCCAGCCCATCAGTAAAGCACAACGGTTGTTTGGTGGTGTTTAAGCTGCTGTGGAGGCTGGGAACAGTTTGAAGAGGAGAGATTAATACAAATGCTCTGTATTTGCTTCTTTCAGCTGGGTGTTGTTTTTCATAAATACAAGTTTGATTTGCCATCAGCTTGCTTGTCATATTTAAGTAATATTTTTTTTAATTAAGAAACAGTAGCTGTGCCTACTAATAGTTGGGAAAAACTGTTAAAGCTTTACTAACTGGTGTAAATGCCCCAAAATAGGTTGTTACTCATTTGTCATGAGGGGTTTTCTTTCAGTTCTCTCTGCAAAGCCGCTGGAGTCAGGTGAGCAGCTGGGTAGAGCGCTGGGTTGTGCAGCGTTCCCGGGCATCATGCTCTCATCAGTATTTGTAGGGCTTAAGCAAGATTAAAAATGCTTATTCAACTTGCAGTCCTTTTGCCAATACCCCTTGCTTTTGTAAGCAGTGTGTTCTTTGGAGGGGCAGATCTGTCCTTTTCAAATGCGGTATTATTTTAGACCTCAGACTCAATAAATCATTTAGTTGAAAGCTAATTTGATGAGCTGAATTGAAGGAAGAATGTGGTTTGAATCATTGATTAGGAGCCACTTGATGCCAGAATGCTGGCAATAGTGGATCTATTTTCACGTTTTAATTCAACTGAGCTTCCTCAAGATACTCAAATATCAAACCAATCTCTTCATTTTGTGTCTGTGGTAAGTACCAGGAGACTGAAGATTTTTGATGGTTTCAGTCTTCTCATCACAGAACCTGTGTGGCATTGGTCTCGCCATCACACTCTTGTCCTGGCTTTGAAAAGCCTGGCTTATGACGATAGTTTTGTTTTCCTGCGTATGATCCATGAGCTCTCTATAAGGGTTGGAACTTCATATGGAACTTAAGGCAAGCAGAACAGTATATAAAGACTAAATGCTATTTTCTTGAGCTGAAGGTGTATCTTGGATTAACTCAAGGTGCAAGTGTTACAAATGATAATTGCAGCTGTCATGCTGATTCCTTAGCTGCTCTTTTATGGGTCTTGTGTTCGCAGGAGCTATTTGGAAGGCAGCCTTCTGGCAAGCGGTGCCTTACTGGGAGCAGAAGAACTCAGCAGATATTTCCCTGATCGGAATATTGGCATTTTTGTGGCCACCTGGAACATGCAGGGTCAGAAGGTGTGTGCACAAAGTCTCCACAGGTCTTTCGGCAGTGGTGAAGTTACCCCATCTTTACTGCAGGGCTGGTGTGATGGTTTTGTTTTGTTCATACTATGGTCCTTGTCAACCTGAGCTCATTGTCTTTATCAAATTACAAGGTTCTGAGAATTCAAGCCTGATTGTACCAGGTGACTGAGAAGCTACGCTTGGACACAAGCAGCCCCTGGGGTGTTCCGTACATAGCCCGTGAGCTTGGTAAAAAGTGAGGAAATTAGAAACATCACGTTACTGGCCCACACGGCTGAGCTGTGGAATCTTGGCTACTGCTGGAGCGGCAGCAGTTGAAATCTGCCCTTGGGAAGGAGAGTTTTCAGTGTTATCACTTAACGTATTTTTCAGAGCCTGAATTGTTTGCATATGCTGTGGAATTTGTAGGTTAGCCTGAAGTTTTCTAATACTTTTCTAGGAAACCTTTGCATAGCTAATACTGCTATTTTATCTTTTTTCTTTTCAATTTTTTTTAATAATAGGAACTTCCAGTGAATCTGGATGACTTCTTATTACCCACAGAAGCTGACTATGCCCAGGACATGTATGTCATTGGGGTTCAAGAAGGCTGTCCAGACAGGTAGCAAAAACAATGTAAAGAACCATCATTTTATTGTTAACTAATTACTTTGTTTTTAATTAGTCTGGAAATAGTCTCCATCGTATTAATATTTTCAATAACCAACCCATTTAATAAGACTCTGAAATGCATTTCATGAGCACCAGGGGAAATAGGTTTTAGAGGAAAATGTCATAAAAAGCTGTAAATACAGAGCTTGGTCATGTTGTTAGGACAGCAAAGAGCAAAACTCTGGTCTGATTTCTGTGGGCATCTTACCGTAGATCTGGGAGGCGATGAGCTCGCTCAGAGGCCAGTTGTGTGAGCAGCAACGTGCTTGTTACAGGACATTGCTGCAAGTTCCTAGTCTGTCTGAGACTACTGACCCTGGAAGAGCAGGTCGAAGCCTCCTATCAGACTCTGCTATTTTTAGGGAGTCTCCCAGTGGGATTCTCTTTTCCTCAGATTTGTGAGCTGCTTGGTGCTGTAATTCTCTCACCAACATGCAGAACCTGCTGCATGATCCATGTGGAGTTCCACACCAGCCTGACGAGGCAGCGGAGGTTTCGCTTACGCTTGTTTGCTGTTCATTACCAGAGGGATTGCTCTGTTCTCACGACACTGATTTCCTCTCCTGGTTATTGTCTCTTGTGCTGTCCTTGTGATCCAGCTGTTGTTCTCTCCTGCAGAAGAGAGTGGGAGATCCGCCTGCAAGAGACGCTGGGTCCCCACTATGTCATGCTCTACTCCGCTGCTCACGGGGTGCTGTACATGTCAGTTTTCATCCGGAGGGACCTCATCTGGTTCTGCTCAGGTGTGTGGTCCAGAAGGAGCTGAAGAGTGGGGAGGTGACAGGGCTGCTGCCATCAGGCATCTTGTCCTTCTTTCCTAATTTTCCTGCTCACCATCTCTAGAGGCTCTTCAGTAAAAGCAGGTTCTTTTTCTCCTTCCAGAAGTGGAGTATGCCACGGTGACAACTCGAATCGTATCTCAGATCAAAACCAAGGGAGCGCTGGGAATCTCCTTCACGTTTTTTGGGACCTCCTTTCTCTTCATCACATCCCACTTCACATGTGAGACTTTTACAATCTCGTTAGAAGTGTCTTGATTGAGGGAGGAGGGAAAAAATACTGCAGGGGGATAGAGGAGCAAGACAGACTGAAATCAAAGTGTGGGATTGCTGAGCTAAGAACAATAAGGGAGGAGAACTTTCCATTACAAAAGAATTGGCTTTAGAAAAGCAGAAATGAACTCTGCACAATTGTGTCTCTTTTTCCACACTTTCTGTCATTATTTTTCAGTCTGTGTGCTCCCTGGGTCAGAGTGTTACAGTTTACATGTGGGATGTGTCTGATGTCATTTGGAAGCTCCTGTTTTAACCAAAAATGGTAATTGAATGGCAGCAATGCATTGTTGGCAGTAATGGGATTTCTGTCTTTCAGCTGGGGACAGTAAGGTGAATGAGAGGAAACTGGACTACAATAAAACCATCCAAGCCCTTACGCTTCCCAAGAATGTTCCAGACACAAACCCGTATCGATCCAGTTCTAGTAAGAAATAACTTTATTTCAAAACTTAAGAGAAAGAATATTATTTCAGTTTACATATCCACAGGTCAGTGTATTGTTTGCCAAATTTTATCTTTGTTTCTTATTACCACATTCTGTGATGGTCACAGGCAGACAACATGTTTAAGTACTATATCTCCTGGTAGTAAAAATAAATAGTTTATGCCTGTTCCTTGAACAAATCTAGCAGCACTCTCAGTACGCCATGCATCATGCAGCTCTCACTTCGAAATAATTGAGTTTCATTTTAATGAGGCTTTAGCCACATCACATCCTTTAATTTTCCTCAAAAGTCAAAAGGAGATTCAGGGAAGAAAAGTCTGGGATTTGTTTTGTTTTTCCTTCAGAAGTTTTCAGGACGTTTCCCTTTATACTGACGCTTCTGGCTTGAATTTGCAGGTGATGTCACAACTCGGTTTGATGAGGTGTTCTGGTTTGGTGACTTCAACTTCCGGCTAAATAAGGATCGCGAGACTGTGGATTCCATCTTGAACCAGAACCCAGAAACAGATGTGTCCAAGCTGCTGGCGTACGACCAGCTCATCAGTGAAATGAGCAGGGGTGAGCAACAGCTGCTTTATCTCCCATGCTGCCAGGAACAGAGATATCTATGCATAGAAATAATTACAGCCAAACCTCTGTTTCCTAGAGATCATCACTGCTTTCTGTTGTTACGTTCCCTAAAAACGGAAGTCAGCAGTTGTCCGATACAGTGGCAGTCTGCACAAGGGACACTTTGCTGTAGCATTTTGCTATATATAGTATAATCTCTTACTGCTCTGTTTCATCCAGTTCCTCTGAAAACTGGACATCAGGGTCTGGGGCATTTAGATGTGAATAACTTGCATTTGCAAAGCATCATGAGCTTCGATGGAAGGGGAGGTTCATCCAACGAGTGTTTTTTTGTTTAAATAGCCACAGGCTATTTTTTATCCTCGATATGTAAGAACTTGAGCTTGCTCCTTTTCCAGAGCCCAAGCCCAGGTTTTTATAGTTATGTATGTACGTGGCTGCAGTTCCAAGCCAGCCTTAGTTAAGCGGTGTTGAATAATGGCAGAAAGCGTGCCACCTTCTTGTGAAGGAGGAATTTGTTGTTAAAGCTGTTCTCCCCTCCCCTTCCAGGGTCTATTTTCAAAGGATTCCAGGAGGCCGACATTCATTTCCGTCCTTCTTACAAGTTTGACATAGGGAAGGACAGCTATGACACCACTTCCAAGCAGAGGACTCCATCCTACACGGTAAGGGGTGGTTTCGGGGCAGCACGCTCAGCCTCTTAGCCACCTCCAACAGGGGTTCTCACCTACGTGACAAAGCTCCCTTGCCACAGCTGGTCTGTGGGAGATACAGTCGTGCTGAGATCTGTTGCATAAGGGCAACAGGACATGTAGAACTGGTTTGGAAGAAAGGATCGGTGAAGCTGTGAGCACACGGAGAGTTTGGTACAGGCTGCTAGTTTTATTTTCCCTGCCTTACATCCTGTTCTGTGCGTTCTCCCCTGTGCTCAGAGCTGGGCACGGAACCGCTATTGGGATCAGACACAAATTCTTCATAAAAGGGACACTTAATTTCAGTCAGTGGAGTGTGGTAAATGAATGGATTTGTCTGTTGTGAACCGGTGCTTCTTTCCAGGGTGGACGTGCAAAGGAGTTAACGCTCAGTGTCCCCTCTCTCTGCCTCCCAGGACCGAGTTGTGTACCGCAGTCGGTACAAAGATGACATCCACGCTGTCAAGTACTCGTCTTGTCCTGTGATCAAAACGTCAGACCATCGGCCTGTGTTTGCCTTGTTTCGTGTCAAAGTGAGGCCTGGCAGAGACAAGTTAGTACCTCGTTACACCACTCTGTATGATTGCACGTGGCTCCAGTGGCTCCTGCTGGGGGTTTGTCCTCCAAGGAGAGTCCCGGACACACAGTTAATCCCATGTAGATCCCTGCAGCCTGTTTGGTTTTTACCCAAATGTGCTCTCAGTGCTCAGGGCAGTAAGAGCGCTTAAACCTTGCGCTGACATCTGAAATCCCTGCTGCTGGGTCCCTTAATCCTCCTGAGGGAGATAAACAGAGTCCACTGCAGTGGACTATAAATCTGTGGTTTATCTGAGATGCAGCCCTCAGTTTTTCCTGTCAGCACGGACAGTTTTCCTCTTCTGTTCCTCTTTCCCTTTTGGGATCAATGCTGGTTTTCCTTCCCAGTGGTAGCTGCATTTCAACATCATTGTATGTCTGTGGAGTATTTTGAGATCCTCCATGTTCTTAATGTCCCATTGTGGGCTGTTGTGCCAGTAGAACTCCTTAAAAATTTGGTTAAGTCACTGAAATGTAGTTAAGTCTCTTTTCTGAGTAGCAGTGTCAGGGATTTCAAGACCCAAGTATTTAGAAAACGGTGATTTCTCAAAGCACTTGATCGCCAGTGCAATTAGAATTGTATTTTGTTTGTTTGTTTATGGGTATTAAATACCCATTAAATAGAAGTATTGCAGAGTCTGTGGGGCTGAGCTGCTAGAGTTTCCTTCTGGCCTCTCTAGAACAGACTGGAGTAAGAGCTGTTGTGCATGAACCCTACTAGAAAATACTCCAAGTTAACAGTACGCTACTTTAGTTTTACAATTTTTATTCTGTTTTTA
Organism: Patagioenas fasciata; assembly: GCF_037038585.1. Taxonomy (NCBI): domain Eukaryota; kingdom Metazoa; phylum Chordata; class Aves; order Columbiformes; family Columbidae; genus Patagioenas; species Patagioenas fasciata. Next base: position 9,525,438 of record NC_092539.1, read on the forward strand.
GTTTAGGGTCATAAAGAATGTCCTCCATGTATGTCCCTTAAGAATGCAGACATGATCGTGCTTAAATTGAAAGTACTTTTGCCTTTTACAACCATTTTCTTCATTTAAAGGTATTGTGAAACCCTTAGTTTGTTGCTGTGGAAGGACTCTGTTTAATCTGTTTTCTCCCACAGCAGTAGCTGAATGCCTTAAGGAAGTAAAAATCGGGTTTCTGGCCTTTGTTTTATGAAGTAGTTGGGCAACGTTGGGCAAACCAGAAGAGTGTTGTGCTCTGATCTAATTGCTTGTGTTTGTGTTGTAGCATTCCGCTTGCTGCGGGGCAGTTTGACAGAGATCTCTATTTAATCGGAATAAAGAGACGGATTACAAGGGAACTTCAGAAACGGCAAGAGCAAAAGGACCAAAGATCCAGCAGCATATGTAGCATTTCGTGAGCTGAGAACTCTGCAGTGCTTGTGTTAGAGGTGCCCAGAAAGAGGATTTCAGGCCACGACAAACTCTGCAGGGAATTGTGTGCTTAAGCACCTCTGGCAGTTGCTGTGGCTTGTGAAGAATGTCTTAAACCTCATCCTGGATTCATTTGCATGAGGTAATCCATGTAGCTCAAGTACTTTTGCTGGAGAAAATGGAGTCAGTTATTTAGGACATCCATCCCAACAGATGTGACTGATTTATTTTTAACCATGCTTTCTCTGGAAGCGACCAGATGCAGTCTCTTGGTTCTAAGGTGACTCCACGCAGAGGGCACAGCTTCTGGAACTGGCATGACTGGGCCAGGGGACCTAAGAAAAGCCTGCAGAAAGGTGGAAACACTCGTTTGTCTGTTCAAGTTGACTGCTTAGCTTACATACATTGTGAGGTTGGATTTTTTTCTCCTTATCTGTAGTTAAGTGTACGGTTGTTCTGTAAAATGCGTAACAGGGACCAGTTAGGGGACTTGGGCAGTTTTGTGTAAGGATGGTGCTCCTGTGTTGGGCTTTTTTGGTCCTCGACAGCAGGACCTGTGTGAATGTACTACTAATGTACTACTGTACATTTGATGTGTAGAAACATTGCCTTTCAATAATTATTCTATAAGGCCTTCTGTTACTGAGGGGGTAAATCTCAATCGCTCGCACCATGTATATGGCTGTTGAGACTGCTTGAAACAATCCCTTCCTTGACTCACTTGCCCTCCCCGGGGGGATAAAACACTTGCTGTCCTTGAGGACACTCAAGGTGAAAATAATGGTCTGAGTACAGCTACTGTGTGATGCTTCAGCGAAGTGATGGAGAGGTCAAGTGAGTAAATGAGGGCAGCGCGCAGAGAAACTGCACAGGTCAGATCAGCGCAGTTCCATTATCTCCGATTACAGTTAATTCCTTTTGGTTTTTTATTTTTCCAATTCAGTGAACTGTGAATAAGTTGCTGTTTTTGAAGTAGTGTTGTCTTAAGGCTAAACGTGCTACATGGACCAGTGTGGCACTGGTGAAGTGCAAGTCCAGCTAATACTTTATGGGCACAGATCAGGTGGATCGTTAATCACCTTAGTACATAAAACACCGTGCAAATTTGGAGGAGGCGCTGCTAACTATGCAACCTGTCTGAGAGCTTCTGTTCTGCGGTACGAACATTTAAGGCACTGACCTGTCTGTAGCCATCAGGTATTTCCTTTCTTTTTAAAGGAATAAAAACATATTAATGCAATACCTTAAATGAGAACGAGCTCTTATTGCAGGGTTGTCAGAACTGGAGTTCTTTGTGTGACACATGCTAACGGTTCGGGGAACCTGAGCTGTTTGTCTTCAGCTGGCAAAGCAGGACAGATTTACTTGGGATCATTTGCATTGAACAAACTAAGCACATTTTACCTGCCAATACAAGACACCCAGCCATTAGCAGCTGAATTTCAGAACTCTTACTACTTGTTCCAGTCACTTAGAGGTCTCATTTATTTTCTTACAAACATACACAACAACTGGATAGGAGATCCATACCGTGGGTTCCACAAGAAGCAATGCAACAGGTTTACTTCCAGTTGCATGAGGGAAGGTTTGGGGATAAAGCCGGTAAGAGCTGCCTCACAGCGTTCTGATCACTCTGTACAATACACATCTAGCCAGTGAGGTGCTGCAATGCAACTGTCTACATTTGTAAGCCCGTATGTTAGGGGATTATAGAAATCAAACATTTTATTCCTCTCTTTTGGATCTCCATTTCTTCAGTGTGTTGGATGCATGGTACTTAGTTTGATGTCTCTTTGTGTATGCAGGGTCAGTCACAGGATCACGGGCTTTCTAAATGTTGTAATTTTGTTGATCGTGACTCCCAGCCGAGTGACAGTTAAGTTTTCTTTTTGCAAGTTCATCCGAGCAACAGCTCGAAGAAAGCAGGTACAAGTTCAAGGTGCAGCAGCAGCAACTCCTTTAATAATTTCCCTTTGTGTACCAACTCTGGAGTAAAAGAGCTTTTATTCTTTAGCATAGTTTACTTGCAAGTGAAAAACCTGAAGAACAGGATCGCGTTCATTCTAGAGGAAGTGTCCGTGGAGCATTATGCATAGTATCTCTGTAGATGAACTCCCCAGAAACTTAAGTTACACCATAGGTCTACTTTCCTTAAAAAAGAAGCAAGTCTTTATCGGAAGAGCCGGTACTTCCGCGGGAGCCGCCCGTCCTTACTGGAAAGTGCTGCCTGGATGTGTTCGTAAGTGGGCAAATCTGTCAGGTCACCCAGTGCAGCCACAGCTGGCTTCTTATGAAGCATCTTAGTGACCACTCTCTTGATATCAGCAGATTTCACCTGACCTGTGGGGAAAAAAAATAAGCCAGAGTTGTGACAACTACATTGTAAATAGCGCAAAGCAGCTTTACGATGACACTGAGTCAGACCCCGTGCTCAGAAAACCAATCGCTAACTCTAGACCTTCTCCACCATGCTGGTTTATTCCTTCTTTCTGACAAAAATAAGCTTTGTGCTGGCTTGCAAGCAATTGAGATGAGTTTGGAGTGTTCCAAGCTGCTCCCCCTACCCACAATTGTACCTACGGTTCAGTCAAGGCCAGGAAAAGCGTTGTCTACTCACTGATGAGGGCACAGAGCTCGTGAGGCAGCTTCCTTGTGTTTGTTGCCAACACTTGCCTTCCCACATCTTCAAAGATAACTGGCCGAGACTCAAGGTTCATCATGAGCATGGACTTCAGCTGCGTCTTCGCTCGCTCAAGCTCGACCTGTAAATGAGCAGTAAATACAAAGAGATGTTTAAAAAGAGTCTGGCTGCTGCTCTCTAATACAAGAGACCACCTAAGAGTTCTGGAAGCACCTTCCTCTTTGTGAACGTGCGGCTAAAATTACTGTATTCTTTTACAGAAATACTTCACATACTTATCTACAAAATGTCATTCTAGCCAGGCCAGTGCAATGCAATATTTCAGCTCAAAGACCGAAGTTAAGCTGCTCACCTCCCCTACAGCTCCTGCCATTAGAATGAATTCTCTTGTGATGATTTCCACCATCTCTCGAACCTAGGAAAAGCACATGATTGGAAGGAGATTAGAGCAACGCTTATTCCGTCTGGTAAGAAGTGATGTGATTACTTTTGAAGGACACCTGTCTTTGAATACAGGACTATTTACCTGTTTTGGGTCTGCACTGGCGTGTATACACAGGAGACCTGTATCCTCGTAACTGTGGTGGTAAGAGGTCGCATTATACATCCAGTGGTGCCTGCGAGTATACAAACGGTATTTAAATGTAAAAATTTAACAAGCATGGACCATGAGTCCCCTCTTAGTGCATTTTCAGGATTTTCAGCGTTACCAATGAGAATCGTTAATCCTTTGCCTCTGACAATTTCTGCCATCTACTCCCTTCCCTCCACTTGCATCCTCGAGACCAACCCCAGGGCAAGACAGAGCAAAGTTACTGGTACCTAGAGCCAATTAATATTGTTAATATCCCCTGATTAAAGGATGGATTGGTCTAGCAGAGGAAGACAGGATTCCTGGTCACTTCTGCCCTTCACTTTCACCCTCTCAAAAAATAAATCAGTCCCACAGGTTTCAAGCAGAACAGGCAGATGCGAAACCTGGGGGTGCTGGCTTTCAGAAGATGAAGCCTTCCACATGAACCTGCTAATGACTGTTTTTGCTGTCCCTTAAACAGAAAGGCAAACAAACCTGTTGAGCACATTGAGATAGAGCCGGGTGAACATGCCCTTGCCAGGCCCTCCAGCTGAAAAAGAGCCACCGCCTCCCATCATCATGTTCAGGACGGCAAAGGGAATGAAATCTTCCTCCTGAATCACAACAAGAAATTCAGCCAGCTAACAGCAGAGCTTTCGAGGGGCTGGGATGAGTAAAGAGGGAGAAAATGAGTCAGGAAGAAACAAGGCATGAGAAGAACCGAAAGTTCAGTACCTTCACCAAACAGTGAAAAAGCTGCTGGGCTGTATGTGCAGCATCAGCAGCAAAAGTGACAATATTTACAGCGTGAGACAGTATTCTGGGATTCTTCGAGTACAAGGCACTCAAACCAAAGGATTTTAGGTTAATACTTACTAAAAATGAGCAGCTTTCTAAGCCAATCATGATGTGGGTGAGCTCCGGGATGGGAGTAGGGCCCAGACTCACATCTGACATATCTTTTTCAACCTGTGGGAAGGGCACACAAATTATTAGGATTGATTTTTACCTCTCTTGTGTCCAGCCTGATATATTCCCAATAGAAGTAACATCTGTCATGGCCAGTTTTGGCTCATACTCAAGAACAGCGTGTGATTTTAGAAGAACAAAGCCTACGGAGAAATCAGCTCAAGTCCAAATACACCCCCTCCACCTCCCTTTTACCTTGATGATGCCTCCCGTGTACTGAGCCACCGATCTGTCCACGTCCTTGCTCTGCCCGCTGCCCCACACGGGCTCCACGCCCAGCAGGTGTTTCCTTGCACACTCCACCAGCTGCTCGTGCTCGATCCCCACCCCGGCCAGCACCATCCTGTCCGGCGTGTAGTAGTTGCGCAGGTACGAGTGCAGGACTTCCCGATCGATTTTGTCCGTATTTTCCACTGGGCAAAACCTGTTCAGTCCAACTGTGTTGTCTCTGTAGGCTGCCTAAAAGGAAACAGATGCATTAAAGTAACAAATATTACTTCACCCCCCCCTCCATCTGAACCTTTTCTTTCTGTTCTAGAATTATGCCTGTCTGTTTGAGGCACGTAAGAGAGGAAAGGCCAAGCGTTATTTCACTAACGTCAGCATAACTCAACAACATGTTGTCACCCGTGTCAACAAAGACAAGTTATAGATAGTTTTAGTTTAGGTTAAAATCTTGTGTAGGATTTTGAAGTGGAGCGACAGCAAAATTCTCCCTCTCACCACTGAAACCTAATTGAATAACAGAAAAATCGGTTTTAGGAATAGTCTAAAATAAACCCTGAGGTTCAGGAAAAACCGAGGAAGAGAATGCAGCGCGTCTTGTACAGGGCACTGCACACAACGTAGACTGTTGAGTGTTTTACCGCGTGGATCATCTCCGTGAGGAGCGGCTCAGGATCAGGTCTCATATTCAAGTCTTCAAGCTCAAATCGTATCGCCATTCGCGTCATCTCAATCTCCTCATCTAGAACAAGAGACAGAGACAGAGGTAACAACCACCACGCAAAATACCCGATTGCTACAAAATAACGTCTTGATGAGCACGACTTAATGAAGAATTCTGAAATCTAGCAAGCCATGCGTGGGGAGGCTTTTTTTGGGACAGAGACTTGTGTTCCCACACCTGAGAACCTGGGCTGCAGGGCAACATCAGCCAGCAAGTTGACCACCGTGTCCAGGCCTTTGGCGTCAGCAGAAACCGCGTACATGATGGTGTCCCTGCAATACAGACAGAAATCACGTCTGTGAGCGTTCAGTGAACGTGCATCACGAATTCACAGGTAAAGCTGCTTGACCGTTATCACTAAATACTTTCAAAATGAAACAGAAGTTTTATAACCCTTCCACTTCATTTCTGTAGCTTCTCAGCAGTCGCCACAAATGGATTTCTGCTGCTTAGAAGGAAAAAGTGGCTTTGACTGTCACACACCTCAAAAAGCAGCGCAAGCTGCTGTCAGTGTTAGAAACACTCAGGTAACAGAGCACAGAGGACGTCATACCTCGATGCCTGGCAGTCACAAATGCCCCCGTGCTTCTCTAACGTGAGGAGAATCTCGTCTTTGCTGCCAAACTGAGCTGTGGACTGAGAAGGAAAACACCAGTGTTAGTAATCAGTAAAACCACAACTGTTTATAATCCTTCAGTGTAGCCCAGAACAAGAATAATCTACAATCTTTAAGCCAAATGGTTTGCTAAATACTCCCTAACACTGCAGGTGAAAGCAGTGCTTTCAAAATACAATTGCGATCGCAATAATTAATCAGGAATGCCATCAGCGTCTATTTAAGCAGCTCAGACCCCGGGGAGGAGCAGATTTACGGTGTCTCGAACGGTACTCACGGAGAACGCCAGCTTCTCCAAGAAGTGCGAGATGCCGCTGAGGTATTTCGCTTCGTGTCTTGATCCCGAATTTATAAGAACTGGCGTGAAAAGGAGAAGAGCTCGGTGTGAGTCCCACCCCCCCAGCTGTCACCACCGTGTCCCCAGCTCTGGAGCCCACGCACCCCCCTGGTACCGGGCTCCGGTACTCACGGCCCACGGTGCAGAACTGCCCGAATTTCTTCTGCGAGGCGACGCGCAGCCCGTTCTCCAGCACCGTCACCCGCGTCTCGAACTGCTCCCGGCCCTCGGCCGCCGCGAACACCGCCTTGGGCACGCCGGGCAGCGGGCAGCTCAGCGACACGCTGGGGTACGCGCCGCCGCCGCTGTAGCTCCGACCGGCCGCCAGCCCGCACCTACGGGAGCCGCCGTCAGCGAGGCCGGGAGCCCCGGCAGCACCTCCCCCGCGTCCCTCCCCGTGTCCCCCGTTCCCCGCTCACCGCCGGGCCGGGCCCCAGGCACCGCGCCGCAGCCACGCCATGGCGGCCGCCATCCTGCCGTCACCGGGAGCGTCGGCGCGGGGTCACGCGTGGGCGGGGCGGGCGGCACTGCGCAGCGGCGGGGACCCGTGGATTGGTGGGCGGGGAAAGGGGCGGGACTCAGACAAGGACATGATTGGGTGACAGTGTGGCGCCCTCTCGCTAATTGGTCCGTTCTGAGGGAAGGCGGAGCCCACTCAGGGGAGGCCCCGCCCCGCAGTCGGTGCCCGCCCGGTTCGCGGAGGAGCGGGGCTGCCATGGCGGCGGGCGGGTTGCCGGTGCCGGGCCCGGCCGAGCCGAACCCCTTCTCCTTCCGCGAGTTCGTCCGCAGCAAGGCCCGCGGCGGCGAGGAGCCGGGCGGCACCCGCCAGGTAGGGCCCGGGCGGTGGCGCGGCTGAACCCCCCTGCGGCGCCCACCCGCACCCCCTCAGCTCTGCTCTCCCCTCGCAGGCAGCGCTGCCCGGCCCGACCCCCGGGCCCCTCTCGTTCCCGGAGCCGCCCAGAGAGGCGGAGGACGAGGATGATGAGGAGGAGTGGAGCGGCAGCTACCGGCCCTCGGCTGTGGAGCGGGCCCACGCGTGCCCCGCCGGCTCCTTCCCCTGCGAGGGCCCGGGCGCGGCCTCTCCCCGCGGAGCCGCCCCGGGGCCGGGCGGTCTGGCCCTGTTCCAGCCCAGCTACGAGCAGGTGAGAACCTCGGCCGGCTCCCGCCGCCCTGCTCGGGGAGGACACAGAACCGGGCTCCGGGTTCTGCCGGGCCAGCTTGAGCATCAGGTTGCAGGAAACGAGCGTCTTGCCAATAGAACAGGCCCAGGCAGGATCTCTCAGCAAAGCATATTTTAATAAAGGTCTTCCAAGACTGGGTATTCTACCAAAAGGCAGGTGCACAGAATAGGGCAAAAAGCCCTTGCTTATATGCCCCCCAAATCCCGGCTGCATATTCCCTGCCCTGTTACCCATGGGTTGGCACTTCAGGGTTTACCTGACCCTGCCTCAGTTTATCTGTCTCATTCATCTAATTCTAACAGCCCCCTCCCCTTATTGATGTATTTAAAACATGGATTCCTGGCTCTTTGGTTACCCTTCCCCTAGCTTAACTTTTTAAATACAGTAAACAGTTTGCATTCTGGGATTAGTTCAAAGACACTTTGTTTTATGTTAAGGATCCATAGTCTGATGTCTCTCAGTCCTTTCCCCCGCACTGGGGTCAGGCACCAGGTCCCCCGTTTTGTAAAAACAACATTTCTTCGTTAAACGTTCCTTACAAGGTTGTTACAGAAACTCTGTGTTAGTCAATCGTACTGTCAGCATGGGCTGTGCGGTACCCGGCAGCTTCTTAGAGCAGCTCAAAGGGGAGAAATAGGCCTGAAAAACTGCTCCACAGCATGAGTCAGATCCAGTCCCTTGTCCTGCTGCTTTGGGCATGACCTAGGTGACTTCCTCATGCTTTTCGCCCTGAGGTTGTGTTAATTTAGAAATAACAGCATCTGGCTAGTCACATCTGCACTGGTTGGTCGGTGACACATTTCTGCGCCCCACAGGGTTAGTGATGTTAAATGGTTTTGAGATGGGAAAGCTAGGTGTGAAAGTAACCTTGAATGTAGTAGAAAGTGCAAGATTTTCCGGCACTAGAGTTAAAGCTGAATATTTCTTATGGTACTGGTCTTGGGGTGTTAGTAGTGGTGTGAAACTACACCCTCATTTCTAATGGAAGTTTTTATATTTTAGCTAAAAGAAGAAAATGCCAGTTTGAGAAGCAAGATCAATAAGCTTCAGATTCTCTCTGAAACTCAAGCCGACAAGTGCGTAAGCCACAGTATGGGGGAAAGTAACCACATAAGCAAGGAGTTGTCTTAGAAGAGGTGCTCACTGGAAACAGTCAACGTCTTTAAAGAAGAAAAATGTAGTTGCAATCTATGCTATTTATTAAAAAGCTTTAACAAACCTGGTTTGCTTGTTGAAAAAGGCTTGGAAAGTAAGTAGCAAGCTGACATCTGATAAGTGTGTTTGTGTGGCTTATGCTTTGTGCAGCTTAGGTGGTTAGTGAAAATGAGGGTATGGCCTGACAGGGTGCATTTCATAAAGCTTCAGGTTAACAAAATACTGAGTCTTAATCTCTCTCCTTGGAAGCAGGAAAAGTACTTTTGTTTTTGCTGGTGAGCAACTTGATATTGAGACACTTGAATTTCCCGAGGTTAAACAACCCAGGACTGATCTAGGGTGGCTGTCTGAATCCCCTGTGTGGGGCTGCTCCTCCGCTGAGGCAGCTGCTACTTCATGGTGATGAGTTAACATTTGTTTCAGAATTACCCGGTTGTGAACACCTCTGTTTCCTATATGGCCTTTCTGCATTCAGCTGTATAGTTCCCTTTAAAGCTAATGGGTGTTGAACAAAGAAATCCTCGGAGCCACAGCATAGTTCTGTGGGAAGACTTTTATTTTTCTTATAACATCAAAGAACGAACTTCTTGATCCTTCCCTAGAATTTTCTTCCTGAAGTATTCAATGTTACAAGTGCTCACTGTACATTGTCTCTTTTTTTAAGGATGAGGAAGCTTGAAAAAAAACTGGAGGAAAACAAAATTAAGGAAGAAAAAGAAGCGCGGGATTTAGAAGCAATGGTGCAGCATGTGGAGCAAAATCTCCAGCTGATGACTGTAAGTGTTGGTGTTTGCCACAGGGCCAGAAGTTTGTTGATGGTTGAAGCTGTGGGGTTCTCTTCCTTTTCCTTCCTCCCCCAGGAGAGTGGGCGAAGCTGAGATAATTGCTTCACTTTAGTGAGCACTAAACACCTCTGAATTGGTCCAGAGTCTTCCCTTATAACAAGACTGCATCCCAGTCTAGAGCTCCTTTCATCACCTGCAATAAGGGAGGTCTGTGCAGAAATACCATTTTCAGATTCATCAAGACCTTCAATTGCTTTTTTGCAGCCTTCTGAAAACACCTCTTACGTGACCTAAGAGCTGTTTTTCCTGCTTCCTTATTTATATTGAGTACCTTTTCCTCTTGTCCACGAAAAAAGAGAAATAATAGCTGGAGGTGGTGAGCTGCACTTGAGATAGCTGAAGGGAAAAACGGGGAGGAAACAGCTCATCGGATGTGACTGGGTGCACTGTGCCCATCTTGTAAAGCATTCGGAGCAAGACGTGGTGTAACACAAACCACATCGCTTCAGGTTACCTGCTGGGATCGTAGCTCAAACTGCCCACTGTGTCTTAAGCACTGCTATGGTATAAATAATCTTTATTCTGTTTCAGAAACGGGCTGTTAAAGCAGAAAACAACGCTACAAAACTGAAACAGGAAAACGCACTACTTCAGGTAGGAAGCAGGATTCTTAAGGCCTTGCTTGAATGTGTGGAGGCTGAAAACATCTTGAAATTGACCCTATAAAAAGGATATTAAACATTATGCCTCACTTCCCCTAGGAAATGCTGCAGAAAGTGTTCTAGACCAGCCCATTTCAGCTCTACGCAGACTGTTAACCTCTCCCCTTGGATGTGTAGTACTTCACTTAACATTTGGGTGAAGTTTCATTCTCTCTAGGCAGCCTGGTTATGGGACGTCTTTGTTTTTTGCTTCACCTAATGAGCTGCTGTACGAGTGCGTTCGTTATTCACTTTTGTTGTAAAGGACCCACTGGAGTTTTGGGCTTATTTTCACATGATTTTTTTGTCTGTGTCGTCTGCAGGTTCAGCTGAAGAATTACAAGACGGAGAACGAAGCGTTGCGGTCGGGCCAGTCGGCGAGCCTGGCCGTGGTGAAGCAGAACGCGGAGCTCGCCCTCCAGAACCTGCTCACAGTCATCACCAACTCCCGCTCCTCCATCAGGTGAGTGGCTTTAACCTCGCCTAACGCTGGCCCAGATCCTCGTCTAAATACTGAGGCTGCGAGTAAATGTCCCCACGGGTTTTTTAGGATTGAAACTCAGGCTTTTGTATTCTGTGTGCCAGATCAGCTTGTCCGTGTTCTTACTTATCTGGCATGTATTTTCCTCCAAGTTTAGGTAATAAAAATAACTAGAACGTGTAAGTCTTATTTTCTTCTAAGAAGTGAAGTCTTCAGATAAACTGCTTCTGAAAAGATCCCCTTGTGTGGGTGAACAGCCCCAAAATGCTGCCTGGCTGCTGCATCCCCTCCCCGGTCTGACGCTGCGTCTCTCCCCGTTACAGGCAGCTGGTCTCCGGCGCAGAGTCACTGCAGCTTGTTGCTGATCTCCTTAAATCAATAGACAGAATTTCTGAAGTGTCGGAACACGGACAGTGACTCAAACACAACGGACTCAAAGGGAGGACTTGGCTTTCGTGCAGAAATCATGTTAAAAAAGTTAATTTCTGACATTCCACCTCGTGACAAGGTGTGAAGCTGGTGGCGCTGCTGCAGAAATGGCTGTTCCGGGTCACTAGAACCGAATGGACCAGAGTACATCCTTGTCCTGCCAGGCTGGGACATTGGCTGCCCCCTCACACCCCACATTCCCGCAGGCACCCCGGATTTTGGCTGGGACGCCCCAAGTGCCCCAGGTTTTGGCTGGGATGCCCCTTTGCCTTTCCGTCCCCGTTACTCGCCTGCTACGGAGGGAAAAGGGCTTGCGGGGGTTCGCGCAGCGCGGCGAGGCCCCGGGCGCTGTGTAACGGGTTTGGTGCCGCTATTAAAGGCCGCGGAGGAGGCGGCGGAGCCGGTTGTGCGGTCGCTGCGGGGAGACCCGGGGCGGGGGGCGGGAGACCCGGGAGCGCCGTCACACCGCGCACGTGCGCCAGCCCCGATCCGCAGCACTGTCGGCGCACCCCATTGGCTGCGTAGGGTCACGTGCAGCGGGGCTCAGCGGTGATTGGGCGGAGCGTGAGGGGGCGTGGCCGCGGTTAGGCGCTGCGGCCCAGGCCCGGGAGCCCACGGCGCCGCCATGTCCCGGCAGCCGGGCCCGGCCGGGCCCCGCCGCTCCCCCGGCACTCAACCCACGCTGGTCCCCGCGGGCCTCGACCTGGACGCGGAGCGGGAGAAGATCCGGCGGGAGATCGAGGAGCTGGAGCGGAGCCTGGAGCCCGGCGGGACCAGCGTTGAGGTGACCGTGTCCGACTCCAGCCTCAGCTCCGGTACGGGTCGCCCGCTCCTCTCCATTCTCCCCCGCTGCTTCTGCGTTGTTACCGTTCTGCCTCTTCACACGCGGGTCTGGTTTTCGTGTCAGCCCCGCCGTTTCTGCCAGGCGAATGTTGGAGGCGTCTCCTCAGGGAGTAGCCTCCTTCACCCACGTTTTCCCTGTTTTTGTGGCGAAACCCAGGGCAGGATGGCGGGGGAGGTGCCAGGGCTGGCAGGCCTGGTGATGGAGCTTTCTGCTCGGGGCAGGGGGAACGAGCTGACTCGTGGAACGTGACAGCCCTCCAGATGTTGTCAGTAGTTAAATCGCAGCCGTTTCCATGCAGAACGGACGACGCAAACTCTGCTGTGTGAGCTACTCCGTTTCACAACCTGCCTGTGCCTCCTAAAATCAATTTTTCAAAGCAAACAGAGGATGCTAAAAGTTGGAGCATCTGTGCTTCTGGTGGCTTCATCATTGCTTCATCAAACGGTGTTTTGATCATGCATGTCAGGAATCTGTGGCCAGGCCGAATGCAAACCCTGATATTGCTGAGGCTGTTCGGTGCTGTCAAGGTTTATGGGGTCGGTTGGGTTGGAGCGTTCGCTTGGCTGCACACTCACGAGTCTGTAATTCGCTGTGATGTGCAGGACCAAGATGCAGCGTGATTGTTGATGTAGTTATCAGGAGCTGCTCTTTTTCCCTACTCTAGAACAAAAAACTACATGCGTGGACTGTAACTAAGTAGGATTTTTACTTGACAATATTGGTAGTGTCCAAAAACGCTAATGGTCATTTCTGAGAGACTATGTGGTGCTTTATTCTGTATGCATTAATTGAAAAGTCTTGGTTTTGAAGCTTTCCTTTTTATATCCCGCTGCAGTCAACATTTTTGTGTTTTTGTTGTCTAACAGATGACGATGAAGATGATGGCTCAGACTCTCATGATGAAATGGTAACCGCTTTCTCTTTAAGCATATCTTCCTATCTGTCTGCTGAAGAGAACGGGAGGAAGGGGAATTTCATTCTGTTCTGGGGAAATGTAGGCAGCTGGCTTGACTCTGTAGCTTGGGGAGGATTAATAATACACCAGAGATTTAGTTATTCCTGCCCAGGACTTTGTTATTCACATGTAATAGAGACATAGAGACATTTCTTCATGTGAAAACAAATGAGAGGGATCAGAGACCTCACTGCTCTAGTGCTTGCTGATCCATCACTGGAAACACAGCAGCTTCTGGGGGAGGTCGCAGAGCGTGTGAGCAAGAAATCATCAGCTTGTGATCCAAAACATATTTTCCTTCTTTGTACCTGAAGAATACTGGGTTTGTACCAGAGGGGAACATTCACAAATCTGTTCACCTTTGGTGTTGTTTTAAAGAGAATATTTTCTCAGACTTTCTATAAAAAAGGTTTAGTAGAGAACGGTCTTAACACCTGTAGAGCACAGGAGAGGAAGAGATAGTTTGTCAAGACAAATCTGCTTGGGAGACTTCCATGAAACAGCCAGTCCTGCTTTGTGTCTGAAGCACGGGGTGATAAACCACGTAAGGGAAGAATTGCTTCGCTAGAAGCACAAACGAGGTGGAAATTTGTAAGGGTGGTTTAGATTTAGCAGGTAAGAGCTCCAGTGTAAAGTATCGTTCAGTTCACTCACAGTTGTGCGGTTGATGGCAGAAGATCAGGCCTTGGCAAGGCTTGGAGTGCGGCTTTGGTTCAAACAGCAGCAGGTGAACTGATGAGCAGGGCAAGGGGCGCTGGGGGAGGCTGTGACGGCCTCTGGGAGTGTTCAGAACAGCTGCCAGCGAGAGACCAACAGTTCTGTGCCTCCAGTTCCTTTGAAAATCAGCTTTGTAAGACAACAGAGGTGTTGAGTTACAAAAATAATTGTTACATACCTGCTTTTAAAGCGATGGTTATTCTCCCTTTTCCCTAAATGCCTTATTTGACTCAAGGAAGTGGAAGGAGAAGCTGACAGTAGTGACGATGACGTTGAAAGCAGTCTGCCACAGGATCCAGAAACCTGTCTGCAGATGAACCATGTGTACCAGGAAGTTATCCAGGAAAAGATTGAGGAAGTCGAGCTTCTCATTGCTCAAAACAAAGAACAGCAGGTGAGCAAAGTAGCAGTAAAATATTCATTCCTGTGCTTCTCTGGGTTGACTGATGTTTCCATGCTTTCTTATCACTAAAATTGCTACCCCTAGGGTGTTTGATATCTTGTATTTTAGCTTTTAGTTTAATTTTTGTGTTGCAGAAGGAGATCATGTGCGAGCTTGGTGGTCCAAAAATGGCAAAGGCAGGAGATGGTAGAAATCTACCAGCAAACGTATTTTTGGGTCACTTTATGAAGCCATACTTCAAGGATAAAACAACAGGAATTGTAAGTGAATGTAACTAGGTTACATATTGATATATCTTTCAATGATGGATTTAAATTGTAACTGTGTTATGTTTCAGCTGTGTAACTGTAAATGTCACTCCTCGATTTGAAACCTTGATTTTCCTCACTTGTTGCTTATTTACCCTCTTTTGGAAATGTTTGTTCAACCTTTGTCTGGCTGTGATGTCAGAAAGTGAGTTTGGAGGAGTGTGTTCCAGCCACTTGAACGTTCTAGTTTTCAACTTCACTTTGATTGTTTGTCTTCATCTCCATGACCCAATTCCACGCTGTTGTTTAAAGCATTTGTTGAAATCTGATTGTCTTGGAAACCGACTTTCTGAGGCAAACGTCACTAGTTTTTTCATGTGTTTTTAAAGGGTCACTAGTAAAAAGAGATCTTGACTTTTTGTTGTAGCCACGTTATCAGCTGTCACCATGCACATATTAATGTAATAGCCAAGCAATGCCTGCTGATTTCACTTTTAATTCCTAGTCGAGTTGGTAGTGTGTCTTAAGTAGGAACAAACATGCATAATACTTGTCCCCACGTTTTTTGTTCATGCTGGAGTTCTAAGAAGAAAGGGCAATTTTTCTGTGTGTCTGACTCTTCCGGTGTATCTCACCCCTCTAATCTTCATCAGGGCCCTCCTTCCAATGAAGATGCCAAGGAAAAGGCAGCTCAGGGCATAAAATCCTTTGAACAACTCATTTCAACAAAATGTAAGTAACTCTTTGCGCTGTTCAGTGTTCTATAGAGCTATAACAAATGTAAAAATTCATATGGTTAGTTTCCCCCGGCTTGTGGTTAAACAGTTCTGATATTTCATACTGGACTCCACAAAAAACAGTAGTTAAAAGTAAATGGGATGCTCCATAAATTGTTTCATTGAGTGATAAATGACTGCCTTCTTTCATCTGCATTTGTTTCGATGCATCAGCTCCCGTGAGCGCTCCAAAACCAAGTGAGATGGTGCAAGGGTAGCGCTCAGATGGGAGAAGTTCCGGGGACACTTGGAGCTCTAGGTGGTTGCAGGCACCTGTGTGATGATCTTTATTCAGGTTTCTTTGGAACTAAAACTGAGCAAGAGGCTGTGGCTTGCGCAAATCAGACGTGACACCAATGATTTAGATGGGGAACTCTTACTGAAGACCTGAGAGATACTTTAGCAGGGGTATTGAAAGCTGTGGGTCTCTTTTTCTCAGCAGTGCTTTTGCAGTCATGTCTGAACACTCGATTACCTTGTTTGGTTTAGGGAAAAGCAAAGAGAAGACGTTATTGCAGCAATCGATAGCAAGCGACCGCTTGCAGCGCCTGCTTCAGCCAAAGCTACTAAAGTAAGTACCATGCAAGAATCTTTTTTCTCCTGATGAGAACGTTATATATGAAGGAAGGAGAGATTCCACCTTCCTTCAACACGGTGTGGAAAACCTAGATGAACAACAGTTTTGTGTAGTGTGGAAATAAACTTGGGAGGAAAGAATGATACCGATGGGGAAACCGTCTTTGCCATGTGTATTCTGACACCATCGACCTCATTCCCATGTAGTGATATTAAGTAATGATAAAAATGTCTTTGAACAGGATGAGTTACTGGAATCAGAAACTGGATAAAGTCAAGACTGAAGTGGAGAAGCAGATCTTGGAAAAGCAAATCAAAGAAGTGGAGCAAGAAATAGAGGCAATTAAGTGAGAAGTCATCTTCTTGTCTTCTTGGTGAAAATGAAAATCTGTTCTTGGAGTTTACCTCTGATAATTCCCTCCTTCCTCGAGTACTTCTGGACATGGCATTTGGAGAAAGCTTTATGTGTGGTTGCTTGCAAAAAATCAAGTGCTATTCAAACTCTGTAGAGGTCTCATCTCCACAGTTCTTTACTAAGAATTGTGTTTTCGGTCTTGATATAAATGTAGTATGTATAGCCAGTATAAAGGTGCTGGTTTAAATAGTTCTTCATTTAGCAACAGGGAAGCAGAGAGCTCAGTAGTCCTTGGCTTTTGCTCATCAAGACATCTGGAGCAATGAATTTTGATATTGCATTAATAATTCCTCTTGCTAAACAAGGATCATCCTGTAGAGGATTGTTTTTCAGTAAGAATCATTGTTTTGCACAAAGTTACTATGACATAGTCCAGTGCTTTGAGGTAGCAAGTGTTTGGTTCTTGTGGAAATCAGTAACAGGTGGGAGGAATAAGAGGAAGCAAGATCAGGAAGACAAAGTGAGTGTTTGTTTAATTAACCATTTAATGTGGTTCTTTCTCTCTTTGTACCTTCTGCTTTAGCCAACTCCCAGAAAGTGAATTGTTAGGAAACAGATTTGATGAGCATGACTGGGAGAAAATTTCAAACATCCATGTAAGTTGGGAAATCAGCTGTTTCATTACTTCTGAAACCTGTGTCCCTTCTCTCGAGATTTACCTAACCTGGTCTGGTTTGCATCCACTGTTCCCATCATGTATTCCTCAAAGTTGACTGTTATTTGACCTCATCTTGTTGAATTTTATGATTTAATTCTGGAAAGCTTAACAATAAGGCATATCTGGAATACAAAATACATTCCTTGTATCAGTGTCCCTGTCTGTCCAGGTGATTCAATCCCGGTGACAAGACAAAAACAGATTTTTGCCGTTTCTTTTAGTTTGACGGACAACGTAGTTCAGAAGAACTGAGGAGGTTTTGGCAAAATTCGGAGCATCCGAGCATCAACAAAAAGGAATGGACCGAGGAGGAGATTGAGAGGCTGAAGCAAATCGCTGCTAAGCACGGTTATCTGGACTGGCAGACCATAGCCCAGGAGCTGGGGGTAAGGTCTGAGGCGACAAGTCAGTTAATTCTGACTTAAATGTGCCTCGTGTCAGTTTTCAGAAAGCGATGTTACTGTTAATTAATGATTTTCTGGGAAGCATTCAAGAACAGCACCAAGAAGTTTGGTACTTTAGCCTTTTCTTCTTGCCTTCATAAATAACCAGTTATCCACGTATCTCTCTTTTCGTTGTATTAAGACAAACAGGACACCTTTCCAGTGCTTGCAGAAATATCAACTCTATAACAAAGATTTGAAAAGGAAAGAGTGGACCAAAGGTGAAGATCAAATGCTTTTAGAGCTTGTTCAAGAGATGAGAGTGGGAAGTCATATCCCATACAAGAAAAGTAAGTGACCTACAAGTAAAAATACCTCTCTTTTACCTTTTTTCATTCTCCCAGGCTCATGTCCATGGATATTTCTACATACTAGAGCACCCAGCCTGCTCTGATTCAAGGAATTAATGAAGTTTTATTTCCTCTGAGTGTTTCCATTGCCAGATTAGTCACAGTTCTGTGTTTTCACCTTACTGTTCTAGCGTGGGATCAGTGCGAGGTGCAACAGCACTGTGGCTCATCTGAAACTACAGATATTCTGATTTCTAAACATCCCTTGTTGATGCGTTTGATTAAAATGCTGCTTGAAAATACCACAGTTACAATATAAGTAAAGGAAGAAACATGGTTTGCAACAGACTTTAAAATGTACCTTTGCATTTCTAGTTGCGTATTACATGGAAGGAAGAGATTCGGCTCAGCTGATTTACCGATGGACAAAGAGCGTGGACCCCAGTTTGAAGAAAGGACCCTGGACATCAAGGGAAGATGCTGTAAGTTCTGTTCTCTGATACCTAAAACTGCAGGGTGCAAGAAGCGGGCAGATGGTGCATGGCTGGATACATCTGAGCTTTAGCAGTGGTAGAAAGGAACATAAAACAGACCAAGGTGGGCACTGTGCAAGTCAAGAGCGCTTAGAAGCTCCTAAACGCTTTTGTTCAGAGATTTACAACACAGTGGAAACAAATACAGCTGCTTCAGTCTCAGGCCTATTAGGATTATTACTGATGAGAATTTCAACTCTTGTTTTGTCTGATTACCGTAGATGTTGTTGGCTGCAGTTAAGAAGTATGGAGAGCGTGACTGGTACAAAATTCGGACAGAAGTGCCAGGGAGGAGCGATGCTCAGTGCAGAGATCGGTAAGTGCCTTAAACGTAGCAACGGTGCTTTGAAGTTTATTACAGAGAGCCAAGGTGCAACTTATTTTACAGATATGTTTGATTTGCTTAAACCAGTGTCACCTTAAGGACTGTTTTGTAAAAAGTGGTTATGGTCTCAATATAGTCACTAACATTGTCTCCATATAACCCGGCATTTCTAGTTACAGACGTCTATAAGTTGAAACTGAGTTTAACAGAGAGAACAGTGTGTTGTTGCCTGTGGCGTTCTGCTCGCTCAGTATAGTTGCCGGGTGTTAGAAGTTGTGAAGGATGTTGCTCAGGATAAGGCAAAGGGGTCATAAAACGTGAATGAGGGCGTGTAGGGAGGGAAGGTCTCATCCCTGTATTGTGTCTGTGAAAACGATCTCGTCAGTGACGGCTGTAACTGAGCACCCATAACAAGGTGCTGAGCATTTTTCAGACTCAGCTTCAGGAGGCTTCAAGTACAGTATGTCCTAATTTCATTGACCTGTTTTACAGCTGCTTGTTGTAGTTCCTAATCACGTGGCCTGATATTTTTGAGAACAAAGAGATTGTAACTGTGCTCTATTAATGGAGTAGGAATGGGACCCTTAACAAAAATAAAAGATCTGATAAAGAATGCTGGTTTTGTTCGGCCTCAGAGTGTGTGGTTATGATCGGAACTGCACAAGCAGAATTGAATCTTCCTTACTTTGATGTTTTCATGTGAAGGTACTTAAAAGCATTGCACTGCGATGTCAAGAAAGGCAAGTGGAGTTTAGAGGAAGAAGAGCAGCTAATTGAACTGGTTCAAAAGCATGGCCTGGGTAAGTGTTTCTGTGTCTTGAACTCTGGAAGCTTAGAGAAGTGCTATTAAGGAATATATCTTTTAAGTTTTCTCCTTTTTATTTTAAGCCCTGCAGCTGGTACTAGGAGGTTCAGCCTCGTACTGATGTTTGCAACCTTCCTTAGATCGTGTAGTCTGTTCCTAGAAATTCAGTTTTTGCAGGATTGTGTAGTAAAGAATTCCGTAGCTGTGTTAGCAGTCAGAGCTGTGACAGCTCAGTTTGTTGTATTAATAGGTATGTGCTACTCTCCATCCTTTTTAGGTCACTGGAGTAAAATTGCTTCTCAGTTGCCACATCGGACTGGCTCCCAGTGTCTGAGCAAGTGGAAACTCATGATTGGGTCAAAGGTACTGTACCACATCCTGCTATGTCATAGTCCTGTCTCTTTAATTAAGATTATCTAAACTAAAAGCAAAATCCTGTAGAATCAATACAAAAATTGGGAACCTGAATGTGTCAAGATGGGGGCAGCTGTACTCAGTTTGTCCTTCCATGTGCACCAGTTCTTAATGCACGCTTGTCTCTATGTGCAGCTTTTTCTTTGCATACAAGAATCTAAACCAATAAAAATCTGGGTCCAAAGGCAGTTGTCAGTTGTGCTGGGTTTAGTTAACCTTAGCAGAAGTGGAGGTTGAGAGACTTGTAAGTGAAGGGTCATCACTGCCTGAAACTTGTCTGTGCTGGTTTTGACTGAGCAGAAAAAATCTAGGCCAACGAAACGCCGACACGTGGAAGAGAGTTCCAGCTCTTCAGAGAGCAGCAGTGAGGACGTAGAACTGGACTTAACAGACAGTTCAGAGGAGGAGACGGCAAAGGAGGAGGAGGCGACGAAGAAGGAGGAGTGTGCAGTTCCCAGCATTGATCTGTGGATACCAACACAGACAAATACACAGGAGTCAAACAAGGGAAGATACCAAACTCCATCCCTTTTCTCTCCTGCGAGTGAAGTTCCAAGTGCAATAGGAGACAAGGACAAAGTTGCCGATAAACCGTCAGAGTTGAACACCCTCCTGAGGGGCATTGCACGTCCCTACTCGACAGACGTCGTCGTGAGGAATCCAGAAGAAATCATGAACAAGGTGAATCCTGGGATTCTCAGTTTGTTCTTGATGGGATTGGAGCTCAGATCAGAAATGACCAGGAGGCTCAGTTGCTGTAGTAAATAGAGTGTGTGATGAGTTGGATGGCAAAACCTTTTTTGCGCCTCTGTTGGCTGCTCTGGCTGTGCCATCGGGGGGTGCTGTTGGGAACTGAGCTGTGGGATTAAACAGAAATTTCTAGCACTGACTCCCTGTGCATTACCGAGAAAATAGCTCTGTTCCTTCCTCCACGTATTGTCACAGAAACAAAACTGGTTTTTAGATCTTCATGGAATTGGTCAGTGAATTGTGGTGTCTCCCTGCCCTGGTGATTAGAGTGTACAGGCTTAAAGTTTGGGAGAATTAAGTAACTTACACATCTGTATCTGATTCTGAGCTGGGTTTTCACCCCTAATCAGATACTGAAACAGTGCAAACCCTCCTGGCACACAAAGGCTTTTACAAAGTAGAGATTTGATATTGTCATAATGCACAAGGACTAAAAGGTAAGGTAAGCATCTGCACTTTGGGTCTGATTTCATTTAATAAGATACTTCCAACAGCAGGGATGTTGGAAACTTTTGTACCTTCTGTGTATAGTCAGTGCAAGTAACCTTCTCTGAGATAATTTCCGTTATATCTTTTCTTGTATGCTTTTGCTTTAAGGCCTTCAGGTGTGGAAAGCAAGTGCTACGAGTTAGCCTGGAGAATGTGAGAAGAGCATTAAGAAATAACACATGCTTCCAGAGGAGGATTGTAAGTGCCTCTTCTGTCTTGTCTGCTCTTGTGATGGGAGCACTACCAGGCGGTGCTCAGTGGGAAATGGTTTTTTATACAGTCACGTATCTTCTCACACTGTAGTCCCAAGAGGAAAAGCTCATCATTTTTTTTCATGACTGCCCCATAAATAGTTTGTCTTGGGACTAGTTGTGGTAGAACCTTCCCAGTTGCAACTCTAACTATGTATTTGTTCACGCACAGCTGGCCAAGATGCTGAAATCTCGCATCGCTTTAACAAAAATGTCTGGAGATAGTACATCTGGCCAGAAGGTTCAAGGGCCTCAGAACATCACGGAGAAAACTTATCGTCAAGAGAGAGCGCGTTTGAGAAGATTAAACCTTGACAGAAGGCTTCTCATGGCAGTGACACCGTGGGTGGGTGATGTGCTGCTGCCATGCACCTTCCAGACTGGGCACATGGGTTTTCATCAGACGAAAGGTAGTGGTGACCATCAGGGACAGAACTGCCCTGCTCTTTGTCCCTGCTTTTTGACATCTTGGCAGCGAATCCCCAGCTGATTTTAATGTTGGACTTTTTTCCAGCTGAGTCTATTCAAGAGAAGATGAAGTCGGTCAGTCTTGCAAGCACTCCCCTGTTCACGCTTTTCCTTCAGGTGGGTTTTGCTGTCTCAGTGGCATTACCTGCTTTCAAACAGTGGTAATGTTTATTTCTGTATTTGGTGCTTAAATAAGTGGTTTAGCTTCGTTCCTTAAATAATCATCTAATTACTGGATCAGTCTGACCTCATGGCTTGCATATGCTGTGTCTCAAATAAATCCTGTATCCAAAATCTAATACTGTCAGTTTTATTTCTGTAAGTGCAAAAATGTCTGCAGAACCTTGCATGCGAAGCTTCTCCCACCCATCTTTTGTTGTCGCTGGCTCTACCAGCACATTTTTGTTCTCAATCAAATTTTAATGAAATTCTCACCTTGCAGCTCTTCCAGATCGATACCAATGGCTGCATGAAGATTATTCGTGAGAGAAGGCAAAGGCAGGCAGAGCTGCTTAGTGCTAATGCAGGGAGCCCTCAGCAGGTATTGCTCATGATCTGTTTCCCTCTTTTTTTCTTGACTAAAGTAGAGATTTTTCATTGTGTGTGGCCACTGCTGCTGTTTGTGTGTGTTACCAGTTGGTTTTGGTTCAGAAGCACAATCAAATGTTGGCCGGTGTGCGCTTGATTCACATCTGTGCTGTTTTAGCGATCTTTACATATCTCAAAAGTATAATTTCTTTTTCTGTTTGTTTTTGGCAGGCTTCCCAAAATACGGACACTTCTTCAGGTACATACCAGAACATTTATTTCTATGATGTGCAAGAACTTTCACATAATTCATCTCCGTTACATTAATGACCAATATAACTGAAGGAGAACTACATTGTCGTTTCTGCTAGCTCTTGGATCTTTCAGTTACTGGCTAAATACCTTACCCTTTGGTAAAAACTGTAAAAAATACTGAAGGGCTGGGGGACCAGTGGCGCTGGGCCAGCAGTTCTGTAGACTGTCGCTGTTAACGCTTTTCTCCAGCAAGGCGCTGGCTGTAGTGAAGGTGCTGGCACCATCAGAACCGCAGGTCGTTGTTCCTGGAGCGCTGCGCAGTGCGGTTCCTTCTGTGCGCTGTTACGGTTCATTCCCAGCCTGTCTGTGATTTCCAGGGAAAATTACATCAGCGCTGAACAAGTGGTAATCTTGCTGCATCAGAGTTACCTGAAGATGTCAGGATGGGGCTGGATTAAATCCAGACTGTACTGTTGTAGGAAGACTCACAAATAGGAATTTTGCAACTTCCCCTGCAGTGTACTTGATGCTTACTAGCTAAGGTGTGGCTTTTGAAAATACTGTTCAATCCTTTATTTTTTAAATCTTTATGTTCTCTCCTCTACAGGCAATCCATCACAGTCTCGGACTCAGAGCAACTCCCAAAGGGGTGTCCCGAGGAACGTTGTCAGGAGACCCGTTGCCTCAAAATTGAAGGAGAGCAGTGCTGCCTTGGAGAGCTGCGCTCCTGCCACGCAGGGAGCGCTTCCAGCCCAAGGGCAAAGGCAGAAGCCTAAAACTGTCTCGGAATTACTGAGAGAGAAGCGGCTAAGAGAATCCCAGGCTAAGAAAGCTATGCAAAGGACAGTGTTTGTTGCCCCACAGGTGCTGGTTTCCAGACCACTGATAATCCAGCACCCACAACAACAAATCGTTCCTCCTGCGCAAGCAGGGAACAAACCTGCAGCAGGCAGTTGTACTAATGGCCAAGTACAGTGTGCGCCAGCTCCATTGCCAGCGTTTACTTCTGTTGCGGCTTCAACTTCTACCACTATCGTGCTTGGAAACCATTCCTCATCAGTGCCAGAAACTGGGGAAAGCCCTGGTTCCTCACAAGGGACCGAACTGCAATCCAGTAAGGAACTAAAAGAGCAAGCTTTGGAAAGCAGCCCCGAGGGAGGGTTTTTTCCGGGCTTGAATCCAGCTGCAGTGGAGAAGGCCCCAGATCCGGGAGGGAGCAATGGTCAGGTCCTGGCTGGTAGCTCAGCTTCAGTAGTGTTGCAAAACCAAGCTTTTGTGCCACATCAGATTACAGTGGTGCCTGTTGGCATTGAGTCTGGCACCAGCAAATTGTCTGTTTCCACACCAGTTGCCTGTGAGCCGAACAGCGACGGGTCCCAGCAGAGGCCAGTCAGTCTCTTGCCTGCTCTTGTAACTCCACAAACTGCTTCACGTTTGCTTCCCAACAGCATCCTGCCGTTCACATGGGTTGTGACGCCACAGGCTTTGCTCCCCGCCGCTGTACAAACCGTGGTGAGTGTTCCCCAAGGACTGCCAGCTCCTGCTGTGACAAATCAGGGTCAGACAACTGTGACTTCCAACAGCAATGGCTCTGTCTCGGGGGTGCCTCCTATACTAGCGGCAGCAGACACGCCTCAGCCCAGCAGTGCAGAGACGAAAGCACCAAGCACCCAGTTAGCCGGAGAAGCACCTTTGGGCAAGACAGCCAACCATTCCACAGCTGTACCCGTGACCTCGGAGAGTGCTGAATGCGCTACATCCAGCGTTTCTTCTGCAACACTTGCATGTTCAGATGGCTCCTCCAAGGCTTCTGACTCCTCCCCGGCTCAGACTGCTCTTCCAGCTGGTGCTCCAGCCCTGCGTGCTGTGCTGCTGCCTCAAACACACCCACCTGCAAGCACTCAAGGGTCTGATTCCCAACCGGCGTCGAGTCTTTCTAGCTCGGGAAAGAGCCATGACTCCGTTACAACTAATGGGTCATCTTCTAGTCCAAGTGTCATCGCGAAAGGGCTTGTGCTCCAGCCGGGAAATCCAGCTCCTTGTAACGATGTTCCTGGAAACACCGGTGGTTTTGCTACACAAGCACTGAAAAATACACCTATTGCCTCCAAACCACCCACTACACAGGCAGCTGACACCCCAGCCCAGCCAACCACATCCAGCGCGGAAAAGAACCTGCTTGACTTCAGCCTGATTTCCCTCGAAGATGAGGGGGTGGTGAAGGAGTGGCTGAGTGGGAAACGAGGTGTCCAGGTGCCATCCCTGCAAACCAGGTTGCCTTATTTGCCACCTTTTCTGTGCAACTTAAAAACCCTCTCCAGGCTACTTCTTCAGAAAGCAGCTCTGGAAAAGCAAGCGGCCACTCTTCTGCCTTCTGACACTGGTCAGGATGGGGGCACTGGGGTAGATTTGGACGCTATCGGAGAACTGGTACAGCGGGAACTCGGCGATAACCCTGCCTACCTCCTGCTGAAAGCCAGATTCCTGGCAGCCTTTACACTCCCAGCCGTACTGGCAACTCTGCCTCCTCCAAAAGTGATAACAACTCTGTCAGGCAGCAGGAAGCAATATGAAGAGAGTGATGAAGAGGAGTGGCAGAGTGAGAAGGAAGCGTCTGAGGAAGAGAGCTGTGGGAGTGAGTCAACAGGTGTGCGGCTGGATGGGACAGTTGCTGATGAGCCTGGAGACAGAGATGCTGATGCACTAAATCAGGTAAAACAGAGGTGCCAGGGAATAAAAGCAGAAAGTTACTGCCAGCTAAATACTGCTCCCACTGAAACCCAGGGTGAAACCCCCACTGTTAATTAAATGTAGCAGAAAGGTAGTCCTGAAGAAGCACGGGTTTGCAGCTGATAAAAGGAAAAGCTCTGTAGCTCAGCTGGGAGTCCCTTAGGACTCAAGAGCAAAAAGCCTGTGTTTTCATGTTCATGTTTGATACCTAGGAGTGGGTATCAAAGCTCATTTCCTCTTACAGTTTCTAATCTGCTGCACAGACTCCTGTATTTTTGAAATCAGGCCCATTTTTTTCATTGCGTGTGTCCTTTAAACCCCAATAATATTAGGAGAATTTTCTGTGTTTGCTCCTATTGCCATTTGAGGTCTTCCTCCTTAATTGTTTTATATTACTAGAGATTATTAAGTATAAGGATCGCTGTAAGCCATAATGTCCTGTTTTGGAAAGCTTTCTGAGCTCCCTAAAGCAAAAAGCTGGCTGAGGGAGTTCTTTGCAGTGATGCCAACTCAATGGTGTTGATAGTCTCTCCTCTTTCTGTTGCAGGATGCGGGAGCTGCAGGGATGGCTGCACAATCTGTCTGGGACTCCGGCACCGATGTGGCTGATGCTCCTCAAATCAGGAGAAGCACCCGCTTCAGGAAGAGGAGGAGGATATGAGAAGGAAATGTGTTAGTAGCTACTCTGTGAGTCTTGTATTTCTTGCCCAAGAAGAGAACTTGAAATGCATCTGTCTGTAGTACGGCCTAGACAATGAATCATGGCCCTAGGAAAGGACTGAAATCATCTCGACTTTTGTTCCCTGAGGACACAGAGTTCTACAATCACCCATTAATCACAGACTAAAGCTATTACTTGAACTTTCATGGGGAAGGAAGTTGATGTCTGCATGATAAAATTATATACAAAAGTCAGGAAGTTCAAACATTTGGCAGCCTTTTAGTCCGTGCTGCTACCTACTGATATTAGACTTGGTTGGTAGCACCCTACAGACTTGGCTGCTAAAATAAGACTCATTTAATAATAGAGGGTCAGGATTTGTGGGCCAGGAAAGCCCGGGCAGCAGCTGCTGGCGGGAGGGTTTGTGTGTGAGTGCTGAACACTTGCAACAGAAGCTGAAGTAGATCCTTGCTGCAGGTTGCAGCGAGCAAGTGGGTACCTCATTGGAGTTTGTCTTTAACGCTTGATCTTTGACCAACTTTGTGGGGTTTTTTTTCCCTTTGTATGGCTTCATTTATCTAGATGTATGACAGAAGCTTCTATAGGGTACAAGCATGTGATGTCAATATATGTTGAGGCTTTTGGAGAAATAGACTAAATGAACATAAATGGTGCTTGATGAATATAGTTGTCAGATGAGACTGTTTGGGTTCTACCTTTAAAATTGGTTTTAGAAGCTCCGAACCGGCAGCTTCTATAAAAATGCTGTGACTAATAGGAGTTGTTGTGCTTTGTTCCAGGAGCCGTGTGAACGCAGTCTGCCTCCCTACCCGGCAGCAGGAGATACTCTTTGCACTATTCACTTTGGACACTTTCCAACAGACCAGAGGGACCCAGGGAAGAGGAAAACGGCTGGACTGGTTTCCCCATCACCCAACAAAGTCTGCGTCTTTAGACAAATTGCAAAACATGGAGCAAAGTGGCTGGTGGGAAGTCTTCCAGGCACAGACCAATTCTGTTCTCTTTCCAACTAGCACCTGGCATGGATGCTTGCGGGGAAGATTGCTGGAGATCTGGGGAACCAGCAATGGTGGTTATTTATTTACTTTTTGTGCTAGCCCCTATTTATGTGAATGCTTATCCATGTTCCCAATATGTTGTTCATTGGACGGCGTTTTAGTGCTGTGACAGTGGTTTGGCTTGATAGCTGACTGACTGAATACTGCTGGATAAGCAGTGGATTAATTTTGTATCAAAATGAGTCTTGAGTGTTTGTTGAAATACAGATGTTTTATTTTTCTCACTTAAAAATTACTGATGTGTTCTGTGTGGGGTTTTTTCGGGTAAATAGTGCTTTTAATAACGTGTGTATGAGTGTGATTGCTAATGAGAAAAATGAAGTTTGCAAGCTGCATGAAAACCAGGGAGAATGCGGAAAATGAATATGCATGTGGCTAATACTGCAGGAGTGATTTAGGCTTGGATTCTTCCTTCGTTCTTCCACAGCCTGCCCTGTGCAAACGTTAGCAAATCGCTTAACAAAAACCTATTTCTTCATTCATAAACCAGCAATTTCTGTCTTACAGAGATGTGCCAGGCTAGCTGAGTCAAAGCTGATAAAATCTAGAGGGAAAGTGCTGCAGGAAGCTTCATTCCACTGCACTGGTTAAACCTGAGGGAGTGTGGTGGTGAGTTCAGAGCACTGGGAGGTGGAACTGCCACGAGAGCTGGGGCAGGGGGTACCCGTGTGGCTGTAATTGGCTGTCAAGACATGGAGCGAAAGGAAGGATGGTGAAAGGGTTTTCCTTCTCAAGTGTGCTCTATTTTCCATAAGCCAGTATAGATAACATTTTTCCCAGAAGTTCAGATCTCTGCCACGCAGTTCTGTGTGCTGTTCACCACAGGGCTGTTACTGTGAGGCCCTGGCAGTAAAAGTGATCTGTGCACCAAACGAGTGTTTCCTTCGCAAATGCCATTCAAGAAATGCCCTTGTGATCTTACTGCTTGTGCAAAAAACTTTGTATAACTA
Source organism: Patagioenas fasciata (assembly GCF_037038585.1). NCBI lineage: Eukaryota > Metazoa > Chordata > Aves > Columbiformes > Columbidae > Patagioenas > Patagioenas fasciata. The sequence continues at coordinate 9,553,266 of NC_092539.1, forward strand.
TGAGAATCAGCTATCTTTGTTCTTTTTTCAGCATTAAACTGATCTGTTACTATAGAACAAAACCTCCTGAGGCAAGATTGGTCAATTAGCAGATGTTCTGATTACCTTCAGCAAGGGCATAGCTAAGAGAGGTACTGTATCTTTTTTTAGTATAAGTCTAATTTAATGCCTAACCAAAAGCACCGGCCTAAAGAATCTCTGAGCATCTCTGCCCTGCTCCTAATGATAACATGGAGGAACTCTCCAGAAACTTTGAAAGCAGAACAAAGAGTAGAGTGGGAAGCTAATGGGAAAATGTGTCATGCTGCCATGGTATCAGAGCGTGTGTGTTCTCCACACTTTTGTAAAACAGACTGCTAGTGAGTTTTTGCTGCAGCTGCAGTTCAGGGCTGCGGGGAGGCAGTCAAAGGTATGATGTTGATGCTTAAAATCATCCCAGCACTGCTGGCTGTGCTGCTCCTTTAATTATCGCTAGAGCCACAGCCTGTAATTTGGGAATCGTGGGTTATGTTCCTTGCTTTGCCAAGACTTGACTCCTTTTCCCTCAAAATACTGAGTTGTCATAATCATGCTTGGAGCTTAAGGACATCCAGAACTAGAGGCATTATTATAGAAATAATTCCTTTTGGCTGAACTCTAAACTGAGAGACCGTTTTTGCTGCCACTTGCTTTCCTGTATGAAGATGTTAACAGCTGAAGGGCCATTTGAAGAGCCTCTTCCTTCAAACTCTGGCTTGTTTCGTCCCCTGAAATCAGCTGGACAGACCCGTGCCTGTGACCTTCGCACTTTTGAGCCTTTCTGACCACTGCACAAAGAATCTTTCTGGACTCCAGCTGGAAAACAGGCAGAATGAGTTTAAAATCAATGTGTGGTGATGCTGCTGACTCGCAATGTGACCAGTGTGTCTCTTCTCCCCCATCACCCACTCTGGCTTCCCCTTTTTTTTAATATCTATTCTTTTCCTTCCCTTTCCCGTCTCAGAGTACGGCTGAGTAGTTTCCCCTTTTCTCTTTTCTCAAACCAGTTTTGCTCCTGGAATGATCTTTGCTCTTACCAGAATAGAAAGGGAGGCTGCACCCAAGACAAGTTTTCTCAGAGCCAGGACACAGATGAGTGAGGCTTTTGGCTGCACAGGCTCAGGTTGGTCCATATAATGCAGAATGGTTTATTTTAATGGGGAAACTGTTTTTATTTTACAGCTCTGAGGGAAGGCTGTGGTGTTTATCAACAGGGGAATGCGTTTCTTGTAATGTGCTGGGGCTGGTTTGACGTCAGGCAGAGCAAAGTATTTTCTCCATGACAAGTGACAAGTTCCCTGTCAGCCCAGCTCGTTAAAGTGAACTGACAATGTAACATTTAACGAGTATTCCAAAGGCGAAGAAGCCTGGGTATAGAGCGGGTATAGGCCTCTCAGGCTGTGTGTTTGTCACACGGGTGTTTGTGAGCATCAGTTGCTGAAGCTGCACAGGTGAGATCTGTGAGGTGGATGTGAGAGGCAGCTGACTTCTCTTTATATATGGATGAAGCATGCAGAAAACCAGCTTTTGCGTGATTATTGCTGAACTCAGTTGAAGTTGTCACCATTGGGGTGTTCACGGAGCCTTTTGCGGGTGTTAGGTGGTGATCAGACAGAATACAGGGATCTCCTGAATGCTGGGAGATGGAAGAGTGAGCTGTTCGTAATGCAGAGGCAACAGCTCATTAGAAGAGCTTTAAAGATGTTTTCACTCCTTCAGGAGATGCTCAGTTTCAAATTGCAAAGTTGCAGTTTGCCATCAACTTCTCTTGTGTTGTGTTCCAACCCTTTTTATATCATTCATTTGGATTAAAGATTTAATTCTAAGCACAGCTGAGCATCTGGAGAATCCATGGTGAAGTCAGTGAGATTCGACAGCCCGTTCCTGGGGTACGCTGTTGGGAATCTAGAGTTAGTTGGATTTTCCCCTGGTCATGGGGCTCTCAATGTCTTGCCTATCACCAGTGGACCCGTTGCTAGTTTCACTTTGCTCTAGCCCTGAGATCAGGGGGATGTTAGCTGGTTGGAGGGACATCTTCAAGCTTTGGTGACTTCTGTTTTCTCAGAATTTCTCGCCAGCTCTCCCTCACGTCTGGGGCAGCAGCTTTGGCACCAGCCTGGCCGCTGCTGCTGTCTCCACTCTGGTACCTCACTCTTCTTCCAGGTATGACTGCAGCGTGTTCTGCAGGTGATTTGCAAGCACTGACTTAAAGACCACGTGGGAGAATATGTTTCTGTACCTAAAAGATGCTTTTCCATTCTCAGGCTGTTAACACACTTGGTTTTAGCACCACCCCCAGTCCCCCTAGGAGGCTCAGAGTCTGCTTGTTCGTTTTCTGGTCTTGTTTTTCCAAGACAGGACAGCACTGCTCACCAATCCTTCTCGCTCACCAACATGTTGGAAGAAGATAACGATGAGACATGTTGGAATAACCTGGAGGACTTCCGGGTGAAGCTGATCTCCGTGATTGATCCTTCCCGTATAACACCTTATCTTCGCCAGTGCAAAGTGATCAACCATGATGATGAGGAACAAGTCCTCAATGACCCCAGCCTGGTGATGCGCAAGCGCAAGGCAGGTGGGTGAAGTGCAGCTTCGCCTCTGTAGATGTTCCTGTGCTCTGTTGGTTCCTGGGAGCAAATCAGAACAGGGTGCTGACCATCTGGACCTGGAGGAACACATTGCTTCTAGGTCACCATGTGCCTGTGTTTAGGCACAAGCGCTGTAGTCGCTGCTCAGCAGCCCCTTTCCCTTCCCTTTCCCCAGCGCATCATTGCAGGGAAAGAAGGAATGAGATGTTCTGTCAGAAATAGGTAAAGAGAAATAAATCAATAGAACATCCTGTTGCTACTATTTCAGGTGTTCTTCTGGACATTCTTCAGCGAACAGGACACAAGGGCTTTGAGGCATTTCTGGAGAGTCTTGAGCTTTATTATCCACAACTGTATAAGAAAATAACGGGCAAGGAGCCCAGCAGGGTTTTCTCTACGATTATAGGTAATGTTTATGTTCTGAAAAAACAGTTCTTTGTTTGGTGTTGCCGTGCAAATCAAGGGGGGATTCACCTCTGTTTTCCCCAGCTCCGGTGAGCAGAATCGGGAGTGTTCCCTGCGTTGTTCCCTGTGTGCTTTGGAAAGGCTCTGGCAAGAGCGGCCGGGCTGTCTGGTGTCGCAGGCTGCACCCAGGAGGGTGAAGGAGGAAGCACACGGATCAGTTCTGTTCTGCCAGTGATGCTGTGGTGTAGAAAGGCACAGAGCAGGGGGGGAGCAGCAGGGATAATTCGATCACACGTGCCTTCAGGCTTTGTGTGCCTGTGCGTGGCATGTGATGATCCCCATCTGCAGTGACCGCGGGTGGGAACCGGCGCTGTACATGTGTCCGGGGAGCAGACAGGACAGCTGATTCCTGCCCACCAAACAGACACCGCTGGGGAGTCCGGCCTGAGCCAGCTCCTGATGAACGAGATCGCGAAGCTGCAGAGCACCGTGCAGGAGGAGCGGCGGAAAGCCCAGGAGCTCAGCGTGTGGCTGCGCACCAAGGAGGACACGATCAGGGAGATGTGGGTGAGGGACAGCCTCCTCCGCAAGCACCAGGAGCGGGCGCAGAAGATGAAGGAGGAGAGGGACAGCCTGAGCAAGGAGCTGCGCAAGTGCAAGGACGAGAACTACAGCCTGGCGATGAGCTACGCCAAACAGAGCGAGGAGAAGAGCGCTGCCCTCATGAAGAACCGGGACCTGATGCTAGAGGTCAGTCACTTTTTTCTCAAGCTTCTGCTTCTTACCTGATCCCTGGAAGGCTGTACCAGATGTGCCTTTGTCCAGAGTTGTCTGAATCAGTCCAGCATGAGTTCTGTGCATCTTCTCAAACAACATGAGGAAAACAAAGGTGGAGAGAAACTTGCCCCATGTTTGTCTGGGGAATGAAGAGAGAACTGCTTGTGCAGGCCAGAGTTTTCTGTTTGTTGTTGATGAGCTCTGAACCTTCTTGTAGATCGATCACTTGAAGCACAGCCTCATGAAGGCTGAGGATGACTGCAAGCTGGAGCGTAAGCACACGATGAAACTGAAGCACGCCATAGAGCAGCGTCCGAGCCATGAGGTGATGTGGGAGATCCAGCAGGAGAAGGAATTTCTCTTGGCCAAGAATCAGGAGCTGGAAAACACTCTCCAGGTTGGTGGGGGGGTTGGAAATGGACTCCTGAGAAGTGATTGTAGCAGCCAGGGAAGCGATGGGGCTGCTCTGAAGTTGTGTGGGTCAGTTCTGGCTTTGCTCTCCTGAGTCAAAATAGAGCACACGTGGCTGCGGGGAGGGCATTAATATGGAGTTAGATGGCTGCTGTATCTCACTTCTTTCTTTGTCCAGCAGGTTGCCAGGGAACAGAATTTGGAGAAGAGCCTCTCCAGCGAGACTCTGGAGAAGGACTGTAGCCAGGTACTAGAAGAACGGCGGGAGCTGATGAACACCATTTACAGCCTTCGCAAGGAGCTGCGGCGAGCAGAGGTGCTCCAAGACAGAGTATGTGCTGTGGTCCTGAGCCTCAGCGGGTAGGACAGGCAGATGAAGCACCTGCCATGCCTTGCTTTTGAAGCAGAACAGCTGCTCAGCACCAATCCCTGCTGCTGCTACTCTAGTGTCTGTGTTACAGTTTGTTGAAAAAGGCACGCTAGTATTTTAGCATTCTGTGGCATTAACTGCTACCTGTTAATGCTTCATTATTTAATAGTCCCTGCCTCAGCCTGGAGGGTGGTGGGAGCTTTTATCTCGATTGACAGCTCAGGTACATGTCAATCCAACATGTCAGCAGTTCACTGGGTCATGTTGACCAACCTTCTGGTTGGCTTTGCCCCAGCTGGACAGTCAGGCTGGGCTTTGGCGTTGCGTGGTCTGGCTGTAGCGATCTGTGGACTGTCCCCACTTCTGCTCTGTACCAGCTCAGGTTCTGCCCACAAACAGGGTGGTTTTGACCTTCTTTCGACAGTACGTGGAGGAAAAAGAAATGCTTGAACTACAGTGCACATCTCTGAGGAAGGACTCCCAGATGTACAAAAGACGGATTGAAGCTGTCTTGCAACAGATGGAGGAAGTGGCTGCAGAAAGAGACCAGGTGATGAAACATTCCTCTGGGAGCCTCTGCTAATCGCTGCTTCACTGCTCGGAGTGGGCAGATACTGCACTGACTGTGCTGTTGTGTGACGTGCCGTGGCACGTTGTCCCTCACGCCAGGCGCTCCTGACCCGGGAACAGTTCTACACGCAGTACTCCAAGAACCTGGTGGAGAGGGACACGCACCGCAAGCAGATCCGGGAGCTGGGGGAGCGATGTGACGAAATGCAGCTGCAGCTCTTCCAAAAGGAGAGTCAGTTACTGGCTACTGAAGCCAAGCTGAAGAGGTTGCAGCTGGAGCTCCCCACTCCGGTACGTCTGCAGGTTGTTGTCCATGGGGTGGGCTGGGGAGCTGTGTAGGGCCAGAGCGTGGCCATTCCGAGGCCTTTGCACCAAAGCCGTTTGGATTCGGTGCCAGCTCTGTGGGCAACGATCCCCATGCAAACACCGAGTTTGGAGAAATGAACAACGTGATGGATCCTGTTACCTCACCCTGGTTCCAGGCGCACATAAGCTGGACTGGTGCACGCTGAGGCTTTTTGTGCTTGGAGCACATCCAAAGATAATGAGGGGAAACTCAACCACCGAAGAGTGAGCTCTGTTTAGAGACTGTGTATGTGCCATTTGGATGAAATGGGAGCAGGGTGTGAGGGTGCTGAAGTTTTTGGAATTAAATTAGGTATACAGGGGCTTTTAATTAGCGTGGCATCTCGTGTGCTTTCTCCAAGTGGTCAGACAGGAGCGTAGGAGGGAGGAAGTCCACACTTCTCTGTTTTCTGGAGCTTTCAGTCTCCTGTATATTCCCTTACTACCACTTCCTTGCTTATGAAGAATGATTAATTCATACTGGTTTTATTTCAGACCTCTGACCTGGACGACACCTCCTCCAGAGATTCCCAGGAAGTGAGTAGGGTGCCTTGTTTACCTTTTACTTTCTTCAGGGATGGGTTCAAATTCCTCACGTGTGCTCAGTTCCCCAGGTAACATCAGTTTGCCATCCACGGCTCAAGCTCATATCCAGGATATCAAATCTACAGAGGCAGCAAAACAGACCAGTGACAGAATATCCCTCTGTCCTGAGATTTCTAAGTGTAGGACACAATAATGGGGTTAGTCAGCAAGATTTGTTGAATCTAAGCAAATCAGGGGAATTGAATTGTTTTGAGTTGCTCCTGTTTCTTCTGTTCCTCCATCTGTTCCTGGCTGCTGGGAAACAGAACAAGGGGCAGTTCTCATGTTCTTGCTTTGTTTCTGTCCCATAGCTCACTCTTCACAGTCATCTAGATGAAGATACGCAACCGACTAAAAGTAAGGCTTTTCTTGGGGAAACAGAGTCCAGTTCTTGAGAGGATGATCCAGTGCTTCAAAGGGATGGGAAAACACATTCCTGGGTTTGGCTTTGTAGCCTAAGTGGCGACTCAGGTTGTGAGAGATGCTTCTCAGTGCGCTGCGCTTGGCACCCCGAGTGAGAGCAGCTGGAGATGGTGAGAACAGGCACCCATAGCTCAAAGCGTTCTGCCACTTCAGACATCCTTCCACCTCCGCTGGCCTGTGTGGGGGGGATTTCTCCCTCCCCTCTTCCCTGTGACGTTGCAGGCTGTTTTCACAAAAGCAGAACCACGTAGTTAACACTGTCACTGGTTCTTTTTCTGTGGCATTCCCGGTGGAAGTGACTCAGCAGTGTGGAAAGGCATCAATAGGCTCTTCTAAGAACTTGAAATTCGCTTTTAAAACATGTTGAGAAAGGAAGGAATCTGGCACAGTAGAAGGAATTTTCTGGCTTGATCTCCTGGAAGATCTAAGTGATCTTTTCATTCACTGAGGTGGGAGATTTTTCACAAAAGCTAAATGCCACTGATCCCAAAAGCCTTTTATTATTCTACCTCACTCAGCTAAAACACACGTATTGCAATACCCGACCACGACATAGGGAGTTTCACTAAAATCTGGTCTGATGTGAAGTGCCTTGATACGCACAACTTAGTTGTTGGGAAACAGGGACGAGTTATGGTTAAAATAATGATTGACATTATTTCTAATGTGATTATTTATTATTATTTTTTTAGTGATGCTAAGCAGAGGTGCTGCTTTGCAAAGGTCCGTTTTGCTCCCGTGTCTCCCTCCATCACCCCGGGTCAGGGTCCAAGTGAAAAGTGCCTCGTGCATTGATCACAGCACTGAACCCCCAGTGTTTTTCAAGGGTTGGTTTCAGTTCTGCCGCTGACTCTGTGCAGCTCTTACCGTTCAGCCATTGCCGTTTGACGAACGGGTGGAGGGAGAAGTTACTTCGCAATGGCAACTATGACTAAAGCTGTGATTTTTTGTTGGTTTGTTTTTCCTTCTCTTACAAGATCGCCCTGAAGGACAAACCCAGCAATTTAGCACTCCAGAGATCAGTCTGCCTCCAAAGTCACCAAGTGTAAGAGAATCCTTTTGGGCTCTTCCTTACTACTTTACCTTCTTTTGGGGGTGTTCTGCGCCTTTCACCCCGCAGAGGCCACACGCAGAACACGCGCCTCAAACCCTTGGCAGAGCAGGTTTGTGCTCCCTGGTGCTGACGCTGATCTGATCTCCAGAGGAATCCCGCTTGTACTTGTTTGGATTTCTTTGCAGTTCAAGGAGTGTGGCTCAGCCAACGAGGAGCTGGCGGAAAAGGAGCGGAGGAGGATGCGGGACTGCTTCGAGCGATACCGAAGGTCCGGACTTTCTGTAAATGAGACATATTGTGTGACTTAACTCATTAGCTTGTTGTATTTCCTCTTTTCTGACCCGCGTCCCCAAGCTCGGCTCAGGGAGGGCACAGATTTATCACAGCTAATCTGCAGAGGCTTGTGCTTCTCGCTGAGCTGGTTGAGACTCCTGGTTTAGTACCTGAGGTGGCCAGGATGGCTACGAACCCACACACTCTGGACCGTGCACATGGTTCTGCAGCAGGGAGCGGAGAGCGCTCCAAAGAATTGCTGCTTTAATCAATTGGAAAGATTTCTCTGTGTGTTCATCAGTTTAGATAATGGATTGATACCGACTGAACCTCCCACTTGTTTGCAGAAAATGTCTTCTAAAAATGTAACGAATTTTGTTTTCAGAAAAAGAGCGATGCGGAGGGTCCCCAAGGACCGACACCACGAGGCCGACTGGGAGAACAGCAGCGACAACACCGACACCGAGGGCTCCTGAGCCGGACCCGACTTGCCCTTGTAGTTCTCTCTTAATGAACTAATTGGATTTTAAAACACCCAAACAAACATGTTAATGTTTGTAGCAGGGCTGGATTGTTTAGCTGTGATGTCCCCTCCTCCATCTCGCCCTTGGGAAGGCAGCGGTGCCCGGGTGTGCGCCGCACAAATAAAATCAACTCGGCTCTTAAGCGTTGTTTAAGTTTGCCCAAAGCCACGAGGCTGTACGTTAATTAACGGCGGGTCCCTCCAGCCGCAGGGAGCTGGAGGAGCCTCGGTCTGTACCGGGGGAGCCCGTGGGTCTCACCGACCGCAGGCGCCGCTCGGTTCCCGCCGGTGACCGGGGCCAGCGCCGGGCCCCGCCCGCGGCGGCTGCCCACACCCGACATGGCCGGCGCCCGCACCTAACATGGCCGCCGCCTTCACCTAACACAGCCGGCGCCCTCACCTAAGATGGCCGCCGCCTTCACCTAACACGGCTGGCGCCCGCACCTAAGATGGCCGCCGCCTTCACCGAACACGGCCGGCGCCCGCACCTAACATGGCCGCCACCGCCTCAGCGCCCGCCCCCTCCGTGCGCCTGCGCCTTGCAGCGCCATGCACCGCGCTGCGCGGGCGGTGGTAGGGGCGCTGCTCCGGGCCGCTCCGCCATGGCGGCCCCGCCGCCCGCCGCCCGTCCCGCCGCCGCTCCGCCGGGCCCCGCTCCGCACGGCCTGCAGCGCCGCCGCCCCAGGGCAGCCGCGGCCCGCGCACTATCGCCTGGTGTACACCTGTAAGGTGAGGGGGCCGGCGCGGGAGGGCGGGCGCTGAGGTGAACGGGTCCTCCCGCGGAACAGGCGCCGGGCTGGGCTCAGAATCAATCACAGGGTGGTTGGGGTTTGAAGGGGCCCTTAGGGATCATCTTCTCCAACCCAGAATCTTCACACGGGACCCGTCAGGAGCACTAAAACTCTGTGGGCACTGTAGTTCAGGCGAGAAAGCTCATACGTTTGTGTCCGGACCGTTGGTACAAACTCCACGGCATCGCAGCACAACTGAGCTGCCTTGAAACAGAGGTGAGGGAGGGGGAGATAAACCTTTTAATCAGGTAAATAAAATACTTTTCTCCTAAAGGCTGCGGTTATAAATCACGATGTTTGGTTGGCAGGTCTGCCAGACCCGCTCGGCCAAGACCATTTCCAAGCTGGCGTACCACAGCGGGGTGGTGATCGTCACCTGCCCGGGCTGCGGGAGCCACCACGTCATCGCCGACAACCTGGGCTGGTTCTCCGACCTGCAGGGGAAGCGGTGAGTGAGCCCGGGACACCCGTTCCGCCGGGGACCGGCTGCCGAGTTACCGCAGCGTCCTCTGTGGCTGATGCGTTACTTCTGTGAGGCTTTGTCGAGGGTTTTGATTGCGGGGTGACAATAAAATCTCCTCCCCCGCCTTTCCCCATCTTGGCCCTCCCTCTCCCCCCTTCCCGCTCAGGACAGGCGATCGGGAGGAAAAGGAGGACAGAAAAGAGTGGAAAAAATTAACAATGTTTTACTAATGCTACTAATAAGAATAGAGAAAATAATACAAAATATATACAAAACCAATCTTGAAAGTCTCAGCAACTGCAGAGCCGGCACCCAAAGTCCTGGACTGGACTCTGCAGCCAACCGGAGCTGGATTCAGTCTCTCACTAGGCCTCAGTTTGCAGGGACAACCAGGAAGGTCCTCTCCTAATGTCGGCCATAAGCAGAAGGGAAAAGGGATGAGATCCTCGTGATCTCCTACTTCTATATGAAGTATTCATGTGAATGGGATGTTATACACCATTGGTCAGTTTCTTGGTCACCTGTTTCTGGTTGCCCCTCTCAGGAGATGTCCATCCGTGCTTATCAATAAGTTTGCATTCTATTGCTATGTTTACCAAAACATGTATCTGGTTCTCTAGAAAAATGCAGCTGATATGAAGGCTTTAGCTGACAGGCAAATTCACTAAAAGAGAAACTTGTTTTTTAACAAAACCAGGACATGCTTTTAGAATGCAGTTCAGAGAAAACCAGAGATTTTGCTGGATATAATTCTCTGCTTATCTGGATTCTTAGAGCACACAAGCCGAGTTTATAATCTGTAGTTTGACAGCTGCTGCCTAGGGTTCAAATAAATGGTGTAAAGTGGCAGCAGCTGTGCGGTACACACCATCCGTGGTGGTGCCGGCAGGTGAATTACTGCGAGTGGGTCCTTCTGTTCTCCCTCGGGTTTATTAAATCACTGCAAGGTTTCCCTGGCTGTTTTAAACGTCTGGACCCACGTGCCGCTGCGTTTCAATGATTTCTAACTCCCTTAGATACCTTTAAAAATCTCCGTTTATCCATAATTGCGCAGTCATTGATCCCAATGGATCAAAATAGTCCCAGAAGGTTTGGGTGGTTTTATCTGCTTCCCAAATGCTTTATGGAGAAATAACCGCGGTATCGCTCGTGCGTGGTTCACTGTGGATTTAACCCTGAGAGCAAAGCGTGGAAGTTGAGTCTGCGCTTGACTCTTGGCTCTGGCCTTTGCTGCGGGGTCACTGTTGGTTTTCAAATCGCTGTTCAGGAACATCGAGGAGATCCTGGCAGCCAAAGGGGAGAAGGTGAGACGCGTGGCTGGCGAGGAAGCCTTGGAACTGCTGCTGGAAAGCTCGGCTGATACCGGGTCCCCAGGTGAGCCCCCCGAGGGAGAAAGCGGGGAATCCCCCCCAGAGACTGGCGGCAAGGAACAGACCTGACCAACGGGATTGGTGTCGTTCTGCTGGTGGCCAGAGAGACTCTTAAACCTTTATTTCCTGATTTCAATGGTCTGCGTTTAAAATAAACTCGGGCACTGGTCTTTCTCTGCTGTGCGTCTTTGTCTCGTGGAGTTTTGCCTTTGATCGAGCTGATGTTTTTAGAGGTGTAGATACTTTTCTGGGTACTTGTTTTGTTGTCTGTCGAGTGTCGGTGCTTCGGTGGTGTCTGGAGCGCTGGTTTGTGTGCTGGTTTGTCAGTAAAATCCCTCACAGCCTTATTGTCTCTGGGCTGAACAAACCCAGTTCCTTCAGCCAAGCGTGTCCAGGTGCTCATGGTTCTTAATCAGCCCACTATTCACTGAGGCCATTGCATTGAGTAATGAGTGTTTTAATGAGTTTACTCCATTCACCTGAAGCGCTCTGGGTGCTTTTATACATGTTGCATTACAAGCACAGATCGGAGCGTCAGCAAAGAACGATGTTTTCCTCTTGGTATGAAATTTCAGAGCGATGAAGCAGCATTGGAGTGGAGTTGGACCAAGGGTTGGACTTGATGATCTCTGAGGTCTTTCTTTTCCAGCCCAGTCGATTCTGTGATTGAGGGGCAGGAGCTTCACTGCCTCGTGTGTTCAGCTCCCGGTGAGATGACAGGATGCTGCAGTGACCCACGTGTTAACCAAGCAGCAGGATCTTGCACACATTGCCGTGTGCTCACCCTGTTGGGAGTTGCTGGCCCCTGTTAGCACTGCTGCAAGAGGGGGGTCTTTTATCACCTTCTGCCTGAAAAATCAGCATTCTGCTTCCTTTGTGCTCGAGCCTTTGGGGTGGCACAGAGCAGCTGTTTCAGGATCTGCGTTGCCTTGGAAACAATTTACAACCTGAGGTTTGGGGTTTTTTTATCCTGTTCTTACCTTTCTCACCTGTTATTCACCCCACTACAGAGAGCTGGTGCTCGTTTTTGCTGTGTTACAGTAAAAGCTATAGCAAAGTTGGTCTGTGCTGGCTGTTAGTAGATTTTTTAGTGGTTTTTGGTGTTTTTTCAGCGCAGTATCCCCGGCACCGGGTGCTGTGGGGTTCTCAGGGACATGGGGTAGTGCCAGGGCTGGGGTAACACTGCAAGAAATCGGTGCTTCTCATGACAAACCATTCTGGGCCTGTCAGCTGGGAAGGTGTTGCAGTTACGTGAGGGAATTTGCACGTCACACCGAAGGTTTTGCTGCTAATAGATTGCAGGTAAAACAGGAATTTTGTGCTGCCTTTTGAAGGGGATTTTTCTGACAAATGGTGTGTCACGGGGAGCGTGTCTGTTGTTGAAAGGGGACAGAGGTGAGCACGCTTTGTCTAGCAGGAGCCCAGCAGACCTTGCTTTAGCCAGAGACGAGGGATTGGGAAGAGGAGATGCAGCTTTTCTCCTGAACCGGAGGTTTGGGGAAGAAGTGCCGTGAAGTCCTGGTGCAGCGGAGCAGGGGAGAGCGACTGGAGGGGCAGCCGACCAGGGTGAGTCTTTGTGGGATGGGGCAGGGGACAAAGCAGCAGTCGCAGGGAGGGCAGCAAAAGTAAAGCTGTTTTCACATTCCTTGAAGCATTTCACTGCGGCTGTTAAGGGCTGGATCCTCTTCCTGGTTCCTGCCCATAAAGGCTTTTCTGCAAAACGGCAAATACTTTGCCTCTGGTTTTCTGCCTCTTTGAGCAAATCCTCCTTTTGTAGTGCGGCTGAATTCCAGAGTTAATGTGGCTGTTAGGGGGTTACTGGTGTTCTGGCCCGTGTTCAGTGGGACGGTGGTGTTTGGGAACAGGGGGACCCTGTGGGGAAGAACCAAACAGCAGGGAGGCTGGGGCACTATCCTGTCTTTCTGCTGTTTGTTTTTCAGAGGTCCTGCACTGGGGCAGCACCCTGTGCTGCGGTAACTCGCAGGTTACAGCTGCTACAGCAGCATTCTGCAGTCCAGGGCTGAACAGCGAGTCCTGGCGATCTCGCATCCCTCCGGTGGGTGTCAGCGCCAGAGAGCGCGTCCCTCTGGCCGGGGCTGGCACTGGAACGGCCTCGTGTCTGCTGCCATGGGTACGGCAGAGCAGCGACCATTGCGGGTCAGTTGCAGCCACTGCCTCCTACTCACAGAGCCTTTCTGTTTCGTAGGTGCTGAGAGAGAGAGAACATGGACTGGAGAGTCTGCGCTCGCTTCCCCAGCTGCTGAGGACAGCGAGAGATCACAGGTTGGACCCCATCGCTCGCTCAGAGGGATTTCCCGTTCCTGTGAGACTGAGCTGCTCCCCTTTGTGTGCTGGGGGGGGCTGGTTCTGTCTGCACGTCACACAGAGACTTCCAGCACAGAGCTGCTTGTGTCCAGGCACCCAGAGGCACGAGAGGGCCTGATGAGAACGAGCTGGGGGTTCTTCATTAATCTTTGATTGGGGCCAGCACAAGTCAGCCAGGCGTGGGAAGACCAGCTGTGACTTGGCTTTATCCTCACAGAGTTCAGGATCCAAAAATCTGCTGCTCTCAGCCCCACTTTCTGACAAAGCCTAAGGGCCTGCTCACCCCTGCTGTGCCGGACCGAGCTCACGCTGCCGCTGCTGCTTTGTGAGTATCTGAACTAAGGGCCGATTCAGGGCTTTGCGCAGCACTCGCTGCCCTTTCCCTCTTGTCACTGCCACCGGGGAAACAAGACACGTCTTGTGTGGAAGGCGCCGAGAAGGCGCCAGCACAGGGCTGAGCCGGAGCCCAAGGCACAGCCTGAAAGGAAAAACTCGGCCGAGTTCTGAGAGGAGGGCTCAAGCTGGCAGAAAAGCTGGGCTTTTCTCTCTAAGCGGGGCTGCTTGTCTGCCCTGTCGTCCTGGTAACTTGGGCTGTTGCTCAGGGTTTTGTGTCCATCCACAGCCACTCGATCAGACAGATGTTGGGATTTAGGGCTGCGGAGCTGTGTGTTCTTAATGCAAAGGGATGTGTAGGTGGGCGCACACGTGCTGTTTGCCACAGGAGACCCCCAGCCACCCCGACAGCGGCTCTGCTGGCCGGCCAAGAAATAACGCCAATGGATTTTTGTCACTGAAGCTTAGACACAAATATTTATTAAGCACAAACCCCACCCCCCCTTCCCCTTGAGCTGTATTCATTTCTAATATATTAATTCATTTGGCAGATTATTTTTTTAGAAAAAAAAGTACCTGTGGGTTGGAAATTTCCCCCCATTAAAATGACATTAGCAAAAGCACATGTAAAAAATAAATAAGCTCATACATTCAAGTATATGGCAAATAATTAACATCTCTGAAAGCTTAACGGTCAGATTCCAGTTCACCACCTGGCTGAAAGCTGCACAGGCCGGAGCCTGCGGCTGCTCAAGTCGTCTTCATCTTCAATGTTTTCCTCCTGTCCCGGGTAGGAGGCCGAGCCGGTGCAGCCGGTGCGAGCTCCCAGGGCAGGGGCCGCAGCCACCGCTCCGCATGGTCAGTGCAGGCAGGTTCAATGCCCAACGAGCAGCATCACTGGTCTAAAAATCTTACTGCTGGTTGGAAATGTTTCCATCAAATGCATTTCACATAGAAAGTGCTGTTTTGTTCTCTATAGGAACACATCTGCTTTGGCAGAACTCGTTACTGGAGTTGCTGAAGTCCAAGATAGACTGTCTGGTCAAGCAAAGAAAAAATACTCCACCTCCCTGAAGTTAAATCCACGCTCCCCTCCTCATAGGGTTTGCTTTTCCAACTGTTCCAAAAGGGGAAGGAATTAGAGTAAATGTAGACCCTTGTGTGGGGGTGGAACTGACTTCCCAGCCCACAACCCAGTCTGGAACTCTCAGGAGGCTCCATTTATTGGAGATAGATCAGGCAAAATGGGAGCACCTGGCCAAGAGCAGCTCCGCAGGGACACGGAGAAGCTCAGCACTGGTTTGGGGAGAGCCAAGGGAGGGCAGGGCTCGTATCCTGCCTGCTGTCGGACACAAAGGGAGGCGAGGATGCTTCTGTTCGCTCCCCTGATAAGTCATGGCCGGAAAATTTTGCTGGCTCCGAGCCCGGCACTGCAGAACGCGGGCTCTGCCTCGGGCACACTCACCTGCACGCAGGACACCCCTGCACGACACTTGTGGCTCAGCAGCACCAGAAGTGACGCGTCACCCGCGTTTGCCTTGTGCTGAGCAGACAGGCAGGGACGCCCAGCCCTGGGCTGCACAGCTGGCGGCTGCTCTTCAGGGTTTGGCCCAAGCCCAAGCTGGGCTTTGCTGCGCCGCTGTTCTCTAGAGGTAGCAAATCCCACTAAAGCTCAGCTCAGCGAGGCTTTGCTCCAGCTCGGGAGGTGCCACGAGGGGCTGTCACAGGGCTCACAGCAGAGTCCCCAGCAAACCTAAAATAAAGCTGAAGGTGTGTGGGACCATGACTGCAGCTGGGTGAGGTTTGAAACGGCCAGTGTAGCCTCTGACTTGGGCTCATTTCCTCCTGTAGAAAGAAGAAAGCTGAGCAAGACATTCCAGGGAAGGATCCAGAGCAGTTTGTGTCACCTCGTGATGCAGGCAAGACTTCCAAATGGAAAAGGTGCTCTTCCCTTTTCCCCTTAAATCAAAAATGTTGTGGAAATAAAAGGCTGGAGTTAAGTACCCGCTCTGGGCTCCTCCTTTGGCTGACAGCACATGTTCCTGGATTTTTAGGTAGTAAGCAAAGGGGCTGCCCAAGTCGTCTTCCCTGGTGCTGTGCCCACTGGTACAGTGGCCGCGAGTCCTGAAAAACCCCCTTGTTTAAAGACCGTCTCCCGTCCGATGGGTCTTCCTGCAGTGCTGCCCCCGCAGAGCAGCCCGGCGCAACGCGGCGAGGTGCAGCTCCTGAGAAGTGGGGGAGCGCTCGGCTTTGAAACCGCCTACCCTTTTAAAAACTTTTTAAAACCAAAACGAAATCAAAAGAACCCCCCCGAGCCAAACCCCGGTTCTTAGCTGGAACCGGACCTCTGCTGCTCCTCTGCTGCCTCCTCCTGGGCTGAGGCCAAATCCACCCGCTGCTCGTCCATGCGCTTGGCCTGGACACGCTGGATGAGGCTGAAGAAATCTTCATCGGGCATCGTGGGGCCGCGGGGAATGGAGTCGGGTGGTGCGCAGCGCTGGTCGTCTATCCTGGAGGACTGCACGGGGAGAACAGGCGTTAGGGTACCGATAAAACAGTTCTGTCATAAAAATAAAAGGCTGTGGGGAGCGCCCAAGGGTGCACGTTCCTGTGAGGGCTGTGGGCACCACTTGGACGGTGGGTTCTTCAGCCGCTCTCATTCGCAGAGCGGTGACAACACCCAGCCCTCAGTACAGGGTTAAAAGAGGATACGGAGGTAAAGGCAGCGCCCGCCGGGGTGCCCAGGGCTCATGGGAGCAGCTGCTGGGCAAGTTGGGGAGAAACCAGGGCCCCCCCCTCTCCAGCTCGGCAGCCCATCGGCCCTGCAGTACCTGACACTTCATGAGCATGTTGAAGAACTCGTCCCCAGGCTCCTGGGCGTCCCCCTCCACGCGCAGGTGGCCCAGGTTGTTGTGCGTGATCCGCAGGCCAGGCAGGTTGCCCACGTTGGCGCGTTGGTCATCCAGCCGCCTGCTCTGGGAGCTGGCGATGAGATCGAAGAACTCCTCGGTCTGCGGAGATGCCATCAGGGAGGACTGGGCTGCGGGAGGAGGAGCACACAGCACGGTCAGCTCTGCGGGACGCTGTGGGGCCGGGCAGCGCTCAGGGCAAAGAGCCTTTTGAGTCCTGGCAGCAAAACGCTCCTGGACAACAGACACTGCGCCCAGGACGAGGACAAGCAAAAGAAAACGATAAGAAACCTGACCCGATTGGTGTTACTGTCCCAGGGAGCACAAAGCACTTGAGCAGAGGGTGTCCCAAGCCTAACACAATGTGCTCGTTGTAGAGCCCCTGCTCCTGGAGTTGCAGAAATACATGAAAATCTCTGCACTGATATGAACACAAGTTTCTTCCCCTCCAGCTCCCAAAGACACCTTGAAAATAACACGTCTGAAAGGCTCAGAGACCAAATGAGAGCTGAACAGAACGTGGGCCTACTTGTACATTCTTTATAAAGCTTCATATTTTAAACTCAGTCTCCTAAATTACACAGCTGTTACAGTCAAATGCACTTCTGTATCAGAAAGGAGTGTCTTGAAAAGGCGATGCTGGTTTCCACCCAATTTTTAGAAGATAAAACCCACTCCCCTGGCAGCCAGCCTGCCCTGCCGCAGCCGGACCCGCTCTGCACCTGCTTCCCCCGGGCTGTGGCTCTTGTCAGGGGTCTCCACTTCGTACTCCACATTCCTTATCCAACCAATAAACCATCCCTTCAAATGAAGTGGTTTTTCAGCCCTTTGTGATGGTGCTTAAGCACGCAAGCGTGACCTGCACATTTTAGTGCTTTTCTCCAGCTTGGTTTAAACAAAGAACCTCAACACCACATCATAAAAAATAGACATGAAACCGAAGCGCAAACACAGGCCCGACCTGGCTTTCCTGTCCCATCTATTTGTCAGGAGGCTTCCTCAATTTATCCCTGTTCTTCCTGCGGGTGAGCTGTCTGCCTTCTGCAGCTTCCTATTGTTTACCCATCCTGCTGGCTCCTCTCCTTACGCAGCACCTATCACCGCGGCATCCAAGAGCTCTACAAAATCCAGACGTTTTTCCTCCATGGCAACGCAATGAGGAAAACTGGTGACACTTTAACCTGCCCGTGGAAGCCCGTCCCGGCACCCTGCCTGCCCCAGCTCCCCCAGCAAACATCAGCATTTTCCTCCTGGACACGCTGGCAGAGGCAAAACCCTCCTGCCAACCTCACGGTTCAGCAGGCCAGTACTAGAGATCCATACTAAAAAAATCCAAGTACATTCTGCATTTCTCTTGCTATTTTACTCTCCAAGCCTTAGTTCACATTCCCCAGCCTTTCCCTCAGCAACCATTAACATCCGAATGTTTCTTCCCTCCTTAAGTAATGACGCAGATTGCCAAAGAACCGCTCAGTTCGGGGAGCCCAGGCTTGGGGAAAACATCACAAGATTCACAGTAAAACACAGCAGCCGGCCAGGCCATGGGAGCAGCAGGGACAGACGGACACATCGGTACTCACAGATCCGCTCCTCCAGGGCAGGGACTGGGGTGGCAGCCGCCTCTGCAGCCTCCGCCGGGCATTCTTCCAACGGGCAGCGCTGATCATCCATCCGGTTGCTCTGGAACTTGCTCAGCAGGTCAAAGAAGCATTCCTCATCCGAAGGGGTCCGGTTGATCTTCTGGGAAGACAATGAAATACAGAAAAGGGTCAGAATGCCCCAAACAGCTCCCCGTGTCCAATCGCTCTGTCTGGCATGGTCTGGGCAACGCCTCGTGCCCTCTCCTGCTCCCTTCAGGGCAGGCACCGCTCCCTCTGTGCTCCCGGCTCTGAAATAACCTCCCCCTTGTTCTCTTGCCACCCTCAGTGACGATCAAACTCCATCCTAGAGGAGGCCACAAGCATCATGAAGCACCAAGACCCCTGTGTGCGAGTGGGATGTGCTGCTGTGTCCTCAGCACACCACTCGGAACAGTCACCGAACTGGCAAATGACACAAAATTATAGTTTCTCAGGAAAACAACTCTTTCACGAGAGCCTCAAATAAGCACCTTGCTCTAGACAGTGATATATTTAAGTCGTGCTGCAGAAGGGTTCGCGTTCAAGGCAGCTTTTCAAAGTCCAGGGGCTGTGCATCCCGTGCTGATGAACCCAGAGTCCTGTTCCGGGGAACAGATCTTCCCAAGGACCACTCAGAACGGGATATAAAATTCAACAGCAGTAAGAGGGGCATCTGCCAGGCGCAGGAAGAGTCCCTGCGTGCTGAGCTGGTCCCACCAGATGCTGGAAAAAATACAAGAGAAACCAACCGAAAACTCCCCCGGTCTGCCTGTGCTGAGCTGTTTTCCAGCACGGGGATGGGGAAGGGGCACTGGGGGAGCAGCACAGCCCCCAGACAGCCAGGAATCATCAACATCATCAACAGCAGAGATGGCATCTCCGTGGCTGTTTGTGAAGTGAAACCCGTCCTGGGCAGGTGGGAACCGTCCCTCTCCTACACGTTCAGTGCCGCTCTGCACCGGGACAGACGGACACAAAGCCCTTCCAGGCTGGGGGACGCCTCGTGCTGACAGGGTTAAAGCCACAAGTTGGATTCAATAAATGAAGGGAAACAATTTTCCCGTGTGCTAAGCAAAGCAGATGAGATGCACTCAGCTTCTATTTAGGGCAGTGTCAAAATTAGCAGCGGGCAGAGAGGAACATTAGCAATGTGGGAGCTGAGCATGGCAGGGAAAAACCCCTCTCGTCTCCTTCCATGTGCCAGCCCGCTAATGAAACAGCGGCTCAGACAGACCCTTTGAACCATCAACAGATGCACCTTGGAAATCAAAGCTTGCTCAGGCTGGAGCGGAGGATGAACTCCATCTATCACTGCTCTGCTGTGTTGGCTTGTGTGACCCAAATTTCAGGCTGGAGAAAGAAGCAGGGAGGTTTGGTGTGAATGAGCTCCCTCGGCTTCCCCACAAACGCACGGAGTCAATGGGAGCAGCTGCACACCCTCCCAAGTTTTGCCTGGGCAGAGGCAGCAGGCAGAGCCCCAGCAGAGCGCGGGTTCCCCGGGACGCACCCTGCCAGGGACGCTGCGCTTTCCCGTGTCAGGATCCCTGCTCGAAACACCCCCAGGAGAGGAGAGGATGCTCTGAACCACTAGAAAGAGCAGCTGGTGGCTGCAAAGTCTGGGACAGGGCTGGTACCTCCCGGTACGGTGGCACTGGTGGCACCAGAGGTTGGCGCCGGGATGTTGGGTGCCCGCAGCAGCACCCGCTGACACCAGCTCCCTCCAGCACTGCCCCGGCCTGCACCTCTCTAATTTAAATGCCCAGATACAACAAGACACAGAGCTCTTGGCTCCCTCTGCTCACAGTCTGCTCCTGGCCTGAGGACCGAGCTGCGAGGGCAGATGGACGCACAGGCACAGCCCAGGGCTCACCGTCTGCTACCGAGCTCTGTGTGCCCAGCGCTTGGCATGTCCGGGATGGTCAGGAGGCTTCCTGAGAGCCAGGGCATCCCCTAACGGCACCAAGCAACAGTCCCACAATAGCACAGACACACAACCACCGCTCACCACGGGCCCAAGACCCTGATCCCTCAGTGGGTCCTGGGCAGCAGCCCTGGTTTGCTGCACAAAGGGCCAAACCTTGTTCCGCTGTCAGATCAGCTTCTCTCACAAACCTGCCTTTGGTTCCCTTCGCTCCTCCGGGCTCAACTTCTCCCAGACCTGCCCCGATGCAGCAAGGAGCTGTCAAGCTCACGCATCGCTCGCTGCGGTTTCATCCAGCCCTCCGAGGGGTTGGTGCTGCCCAACCTGCGCGCAGGACCTGCTGCCCAGCAGCGGATGGACCCGGCAGCTCTGGCACAGAGGATCCAGCTCAGGAGCTGCTGCTCCAGGTGATCTGGCTCTGGGGTGTGTGCCGGGTCAGGGGTGAGGTGAGGATGGCAGCAGGTCGAGGGATAACACAGGGGTTTTAACGTCACTCCCTCAGAGAGCACTGCATTTAAATGTGTCCACGATTCCTCCTCCCCGCCGTATTTCAGGGAGGAGACAATGTGGAGATGAAGTGACTTGACCAAGTCCCTCAGTGATGCAGTGGCAGAGCTGGGACACGACCCAGCGATCGGTCCCCAGGGCCACCACGCTCTCAACTGCGGACAGTTCTTGGAAAAACTGTGCCCCTTGTTCTAGCAGGTGCTTATCTGCCCAGGGCCTGGCAGATTTTCATTCCATCACATCTGTGTCCACGTGCTGTGCCTTATCTGTCTCTCCCTCTCTAAACCAGACACATCACAACTGCTCACCTTCTCTCTTTTCCAGGCAGATGACCTCAAAATCCCCAGGCAGAGCTGGGGTGGTGCTGGTGACAGTCAGTGCTGGAGCACTTCATCTCCAGCTGCCCGTGTCCCACCAGTCCACACACACAGCTTCGCTTTATCCCCACATCACCCCAACACCTCACCCCGCAGGAACACACCATGGGGGCCAGCACCCCAAACCCCCTCCCCTCACAGGGACACCTGTATTAACATCCCCACCTCATGGCTTCACCTGGGGAAAAGCATCAAAGAGAAGGTTTGCAGAGAAAGGGGCTGGAGGAGAGGAGTGGAAGCAAAGCCCCGGCCAAAAGCCGCAGCCTGTTTTACCGGGAGCTGAAATGTCTGGAGCATCATCTCCGTGCTGGGGAGCGGGGCTCTCCCGGTCCCTGGCCACCAGCACCTCGGCTGGAGTCTCCACTCCTTGACAAGACTCTTTTTAGAGCCAGAGGAGCGTTAAACTCGCCCGGCTTTGCTGAGGACGGCGCTTCCCTTCCAACACCGGCCCCTCAGCACCCCCAAAGGCAGGGCTGGCCGCAGACACCCCAACCGCCCCCGCCAGCGCGGAACCACCAGCCTCACCAGCTCTGCTCCGAGACACCGGCACACACCCGAGCAGGCTGTGTGCTGCTTCCATCTATTTCCCACAAAGTTGCAAAAATATTAATAATAAAAAGTTCAAACTGAAGCCACCTACAAAGTTTAAATTAACAAGCACACATAAGCAATACCCAAGCCCTGGCCCGAGTAAATCTCTCTTCTGTATCTGTATCCACCTCCTTCTCCTACCCCTGATCTAGCCTCTCATTTCAGAGGAGAGAAGGGAAGCACAAACAAACCCGAGTTTTACTCACTGAGCTCAGCAGCCAGCGCTTCCCAGACTCCGGCTTTTACACGTCCACGGGCAGGAACGTGGGGCTGGGACACGGGGCTGCCGCTCCGACGCTCTTCAGCTCCGGCGCTCGTCGGTTCAGCTGCCACCAGTCGCCCGGAGAGCTCCCCAGCTCTGCTCCGGCTGCCGGCGCTGGGATCTACGCGGAGCGCGCAGCCATGTGCAGAGCGCTGCCAGCACCGCTGACCCGGCGCGAGATGCGGCTTAAAGCCCCAGCCCCGCTCGCCACGCTCCTCCCGCGTCACCCCTGCCCTGGTACGAGGGGGTGGGCTCCGCTCGCTCTCCCTCACCTCGCTGCCACCATCCCCGTGTTATTAAGATGATGCTCTTAAACACACAGCGGAGCTATGTGAATATTTAGCTTTCCTTCCACCTCCTCACCTCCTACCCGCCACACACACTTTACCTTAAAAATAGATTGGGACCAATTTTCTTAAACTACATCTGCAAACACACTCAGCTCTACAGGCACACGCACCACGACAGTAAATGCCCTGTGCACATACAGACACAATATAATCACTCAGATTTAAAGCACCAAAATAGTGAAGGACCATTTTTAGCTCCTGATAGTCCCGCTGCTCCTCATATTATTAGATACACCATTTTTTTTAGCTATTGCAAAAGCCAAAGATGCTCAGCCACAAGCATCTTTGAATTTAAACGTACCACTGCCAAACAGAGGGAAATTTCTAAGTGCAATGAGGTTTTAAACACGGAGAGATGGAAATGGTATGCAACAGCCCAAGAGCTGCTCTTACCTCCCATTTGTGAAAGGTGAACATGAAATGTGCATTTGTGGCTGTGAAATGGGTCACTGGAAAGAAAAGCAGCTCGCCAAGGAGCACCTGGCAGGGCAGGGGTGAAGTGGGGACAGAGCCCCGGTGGCACTCGTGCCTCCCTGGCCACGCTGTTCTCTTACACTTCATTCTCATCTTTCATTGCAAAAGTAGGAAATTTCTTTATCCTGAACAAATGCAGCTTTGGGGGGCTGTTCTCCATCGCACAGGACCTTGGAAAACCCCGGTATCGGGACAGGGCGGGCAAAAGGCAACTACCGAGCACCAATTCTGTTCTGGTGCCGCTGGCTATGGAAGGTAAGAGACAACTGGGAATCAGCCGTCAACTGGGCTGCTGCCTGGGGAGCTCACACGCTCAACTTCAATTTAGCTTGTGATTTAATTATTAAAAACACTACAGCAACTGAGGAGGGTACAACACAGGAACAGAGCCCACACACAAGAGGTCAGCGCGAGAGAAAAACGACGTCTTGCGCCCACGTTTAGGATGCGGCAAAGGGGAGCGAGCGAGGTGTCCGTGATCTGCACAGACACCAGCGGCAATTTCAGACCCCGGCTCCCACACCGGGAGCTGCGAGCGTGTCCCCAAGTGTGCCCTGGGCACGCGTGTGCCCCCCGTGTGCCCTCCGTGTGCCCCCCGTGTGCCCCTCGTCCGCTTTGCAAACCCCACAAACCCTGGCGCAGACCCCACACACACCCCCCGAGCACTGCGCTTCCCTTGTAGGATGAAATTACCACCCTCACTTGGACTGTTTTCAAAGATTTTTTTTCCCTTTAAACAACTCGCCCACTCATCCCTATAAACGCCGGTGCTAAAAGCTGGTTCTGTTGTTAAGATTTCAAATAACTTGGGTTTTATTGTTTCAAACAAAATCAAAATAACTCACCCACGCTCCCTCCTTCCCTAATACAGCAACTGCTGACCTGCTGGGAGCGTGCCCTACTGCCACACGCGGCTTAAATCCATTCCTTTGGGTTGATAGCGGGTGACAAAATCAGTTTATATTTTATTTTGAGATGGTGTGTCTGGCTGAAGTGTCACTGACACCTTGGCCACCTGCAGCGCGGATCCGACTGCCACCATGCTCGGATTGGGCCACTTTGTGCAACAACCGTATTAATGTTGGGTTTATACCTCTTCCCCAGCTACACAGTAACCTACCCTGAGACCACAGGTCAGGTAGCCAGCCCTTCCTGCTGAGACCAGGGCATCCACGGCATGGAAATTACCTCTGGTTTCTCTTTGGGAGACAATTTATCCGTCAGCGTATTCAAACAGTCCTCAAAGAGCTACAGCAAAACCCTGTAGTTAATGTAGGAACTTTTCCACATAGGTTTTGACAGCATTTACCATGCCAGGCTGGGTTTCCCTGTCACCATTCAACATAAACACACAAGTCTAGATTTAGCACCTCAAGCTTCCATTACTAACCAAGGAGACAAGCTGGCAGCATTTTCATTCCAGGTCAGTCAGTCTGCTTTATGGCAGAAGATGGGAAGCTCCACAGGCCAATTTTGCCCTCCAAAAAAACTGGAGAATCCCTTAAATACCAGAAATGGGAGTGAACATGAACTACTTGCTCAAAAAAAAAATCAGGTTATAGGCAGATGCCAGCAAACAGTGAGTTATTGGAGCATAACCGATGCTCCCCCTCCCTCAGAGCTGGGGTACCCGGCCATGCACCCCGTAACACACCCAGCAGCAAAGCACAAGGCTTCAGCTGAAACAGGTTGTGCGGATTTACTCTGCAGTTGGAAGGGGGTGGAACTAGGACCACGCTCAGCTGTTGAGTCTCAGCTGAGCAGCAGTAATTTGCTCAGCCGAAATAACTCCATTGCTTTAAACGATATAACCCATATTCTTGATTAATTAGCACAGAAGCCAAGGTTAATACGCAGCACTCAGCTCCCAGTCACCTACTTTACCCATCAGAGCTCCTCAGTTCCAGCCCCACCGAGGAGTAGGTGGTGATGGAGGAGACAGGTGCCTATAAACGCGGGGAAGGACTCGCTCCTGTTCCACCGCTCCCCAGCAGCAGCTATGCCCTCCTCCCCACAGCACACTGCTCCCGGAGCATCTGAAATCAGAACATCCCGACAATTTGCTTCGAAAACGCTTTGCAAAAAAAGCCTGCTCGTCTCTGGATTGCCAAAATTGTGCCGCTTTCTTGAAATGTACTTTTATTTAGACACCTACTTGCTCTCAGCACAGCGCTGTGGTAAAAAGCAGATGAACAGATGCAGCACCTTTACTGGGGTGGTGGTGATGGGGTGAAGGTCGTCGGCGGATCCGCACACACCCATCTACAGTAGCACCCATAACGCACATCCAACCTCCACATAAACACCCTTCGCTGCAGCAAACGCCCAAATCTTAATTATTATTTACTCATTTTGCAGTAATGCCTGAAGGCCATGCTCAAGATCAAGGCCTCGTTATGCAAGACACCCCACAAAACATGAAATCCTGGCGCTGCTGGGGGCAGGGAGGGTCCCGGGGCTGGTACCCGCGGGTTTGCCATTTCAGCCATGGTCAGACACAGAAGAGCTTAAACAGGTAAGACAAAAATCACATGCAAAGACAAGAATAGCTTCTCCTATCAGCAAAAAGCAGCTCTTGCTCTGGTAGATGCTGCTTAACAGGGCAAGACGAAACTACACCCCGTCTGGGGAAGGCAAAGATGTGGAGGCTGATTTGCTCCACATGACGGTGCCCAGAGAACAGCAGGATGCAAATAGCTTTAGATACAGGTATCAAAACCTCCAGGGACCTTCCTGCACATCCCAGGGGAGCTGCGCGTCCCACACCTGAGCACGTCCAGCGGTCCCGGTCTCTGCTGGCTCTCGGGAGGGGGCTGCACCGCTGCAGGAGCTGGTTCTCCCCTCCTCCAGTACAACGAGCACTGCAGGGAACTGCAGCTGCCTCTGTGCCACTGACACACAGGATGGAAAAGTTGGATCCATGGGATCATTTAGGGCCCTTTTCTAATTGCACATATCAGCAAACAGCTTCCCCAGCAGCCCCTGCATGTGAACACTGAACCGGGCTCAGCTCCATGCCAGGGTCGGGCTGCTGACTCCTGTGGCCGCAAGGGGAAGGAGCCAGGGGCTCCGAAAAATCATTATTTAGGCATTTTCAGATTAATTGGTGTTAATTGCCTTGGGAGGCTCGAAAATAGCTCTGCTAATGGGAGCGTGGACGCAGGCGGAAGGCGAGGAGCGAGCAGAGGCTCGTGATGGCCACACTAACCCCGGACACAGGCTGTGTCCTTTCCAGCGGCAGCAGCAGCGATGGCCAAAGCGGGGAGACCTTCCCCATCCCCTGGGACCTGCCTGCACCCCCCTCTGCCCCAGCAGAGACAGCCGTGCTAGAAAACCAAAGAACATCCCCAGTCACCGGAGGCTTCTGCGTCACCTGGTGTCGTCATAGCTCCAGTGATTTAAGCAGTTATGCTGCTTTATATCCAAAGAGAACCTGAACTATAATTTTCTGTAAGCTCTTCTGGAACGTGCAGTTTATTAAATGTGAGAGGCCGGAACTGCGAATGTACAAAGTGCCCCAGGCCCAGCAGAAACCCTAGAAATGAATGAAGAGTTCCATATTCTGAGGGAAGACAAACATTTGGAGTTTTATTGCTCTGGGTCTGGCTTTGATTCATCCCTCTTTTTAGTATTGTTCTCTTTAAAGTGACAGTTTCTAGGAAATGGTGAGTGTAACATCTCTTTTACTGTCTCATACCACTTGACGGCTGACAATTTGCCGGGAGAAAAGGCTGTGCAAGGAGGAAAGCAAACTTCAATTATGGCTTCAAAGTGCCAATAACTGAAAATTCAGTTACAATGAGTCAAGGGAAGAAGGATGTATTTTGGTAGCTTGGGTAGTCAGCTCCAGCCTGCAGACCTTGTGTCGTAATCTCCAACAAGAGTCTGCTGGGGGACCCTGGACAACCAGTTGTGTTTTTACCTCCTTCCTAGAGAAGGTTCCTCTGGTAAGAGGCTCTTCCTTACAGTTTTCTAGCTCCAAAACCAGCCTCCCTCCCCAGGCACCCTCTCAACCACACCTTGCCAGGAGCAGCTTCTCCTTGGGATGCTGAGAAGCCTGGCAGGTAATTCTGGGTTTTACTCCAGCTGTGTGTGCTACCCTACCCCACAACCCCATCCCTCTCCATGAGAAAAAGTAACTTAATGATGGATGGTAAAGCCTCAAGGAACCGCTTGCACGGCCCCGCACACCAGAGCTGCCATCGGGAAGGGTCGTGCTGAGGTTCACAGAATCATTCATAGGATCACAGAATCGCTCATAGGGTCACAGAACGGTTGGGGTTGGAAGGGACCTCTGGACATCATCCAGTCCAACCTGGATGGGTCCCCCCAGCACAACACCTGCCTGCAGCAGAGCCTGCCGTGCCTCCCCCTCTCTCACACACTCTCACTGGATAATTACAGAGAAAACCAATGCAAATCCCAATTTTAGTGCCATTATAAAACAGAGAGGGGGAATTCATTACCTGGCAGCTGTTAATATTTAAGGAAGAAACTGATAATTTACCTCTACGGCAACGAATGCAGCAGAGGCAGTGCAAGCCAGAAAACGCTATTGCCTCCCCCCACCGTCTCTTTGCAGAGATCTTCTATTGACCCGTTTATTTCCCTGCCTCCCCACCAAAGTCCCAGCGAGGAACAGCGTCTGCCAGGGCTCTGCACTGCAAAACTCACCCAGAGTCCTGTCTCTGGCTCTGCTGTCCCTGCTGCACCTCTAGATTTGGGAGAACGCTTTTTACATCTGCCCTGGTTCATGCAGCATCTCTGCAACCAGCCCACTTGAGTCAGAGGAGCTGAAGTAAAGAAGGGCCCTGGAGCTTCACAAAAAAAACCCCTTATACAGACATATGGGAAGAAAGGTCAGACAATCTAAGATGACTCTGGGGAGGCAACCGGGTCACCAAACAGCCCAAATCCCTGGAAAAGTCTCCCCATATCTGCCAGGCTCAAGCCCTCCAGAAGTTTTCCGGCACATCACCCTTCCAGCTAGAAAATATCTCACTGCAGAGTCCCCCCAGGTCTGTGTCTGCTGGAAGCAGCACAGAAGGTCCCACAAACCAAACAGGAAGACAAAGCATTACAAAATGAGCCAGGGCTCAGTGTTTACCTGCTCAACTCCAACAGGACTGACAGCAGCACAGCAGCCCCCAGGTGTCATAGGAACAGTCTCTAATTTAGCAGTAGCCGCCTTCCCTCTCCCTGACTCCATCTTCTCTCTTCCTCTCCATCCCCCTCGCTCTTGGATTCTCGGGGAGAGCGTTTACACCAGAAACTCTGACCAATTATAATGGTATAATTACACCCATGCAGTTAAACAAAACATAAAGGCTGTGAGATAAAGGAGGGCGTGCGTTTGCACTGCCCTGGCATTGAGGTAGTTTACACATCAATAAGACAAAGAGGTTACACCTCATCTTGAAAGAGAGATGACGCACAGGCAGGCACGGCGGAGCAGCACAGCCTGCCTGGTGAACCCCCTGCGTTCAGCTCCAGGGGGGCCGCAAGGAAATATCAGTTTAACCTTCTCTCAAACAACAGACAACAACCAGGGAAAGACTCTTTGGGGCCAGAGCACAAGCGTCTGGAGGAAGCCACCAAGGCTGCATTTATCCTTGAGCTCCAGCACCCACCTGGCCAAGTCTGCACCCACGGTGAAGTCATAGGGATGGATGGGGGACCCGACATCCTCACACGGTTCGGCAGGGATGGGCAGGAACTCCTGCCTGGCTCTGCCACGGACCCCACGCTGCCCCCCAGCTCTGCTGCCTGCCCCTGACACCAGGAGCAGAACCCTTGTACCTGGATGTCAGACCAAGGCTCAACCATGAGATCTGCTCCGTGCATCGCTCCCACAACCTGACAGCCCACCAGTAAATCATGAGAGAGAAGACCATAAAAAGAGCTCTGGTGAGCTGTATTTGGGGCAAGGGGAGATGATCTATGATGTTTTCCCTTCTTTTATGGTTGCTTCTTACTGTAACCATAAAAAAGTCTTATAAAAACATTTGTCCTAGGGAATGTCTGGCGATACAGTGTGCTTGCAAATTGTTCGGTGTCTAAATACATCAGCAACCCATCTCTGCAAGTTGTCACTGCAATCACACGCAGCTCCTCTTTGTCTTGACTATAAATGGTCTTTGCTGAGGACAGGTCTGAGGAGCGAGGATGTGCTCCCTGGGAAGAGGAGGGTCCAGACGAACAGAACCAGGACACAGATCCCCAAGGAGGGGAGACAATTTGGTTTGATCCTTAATTCTCTCCCTGGATTTTGCTCCAGCTGTTGGACCTTGACCTAATAAAGTGCTTTAGCCCTTGAACTCTGGTACATGCACAGTCCCATTGACCTCAGAGACTTTAGCTTGGTGCTGACCTCAAACCCAAGTCCCAGATTTGGGGCAGGTCCCCAGCCCCTCCCCAGACAGTCTTTTCAGGAATACACATCCCATTTCTCCCACAGACCCTCTCCTTTTTGTTTTTTCAGAGAGGAGGGTGAGTGACTCAAAACTTCTGATATTTCTGAAGTGTTAGAAAAATCCCATCCCTCTAAAATACAGCTGTTACCAAGTCAATCCAGAGCTGGAGCTTTATGACCTTTCTCCACAGAGGAGCAGGGGGGTTAGATTCATAAGCAAGCCTTTGATGTGTGCAAGCTTCATGTGGTACAAACCCTTCTGCTTTGATGTTCCTTTTAAAAGGGAGGAAACTCAGAAGGTGTGCAGTGCACGAGTCCCAGGGAGCACTTGGATCCAGCAACCCGCGATGCAGGCACAGGGACCGAGCTCTAACGCGGCTACAAGGCTCTGCTGTGACAGAGAGAAAATGAGACCACAGGAGGGGTAAGGAAGCCCTGGGAGGGGTGGGGAAGCCCGTCTCTCTGCCCCGCCAGCGATGCAGCCCTCCTGCACCAGCTCTCCATCATGTGCAACACCAGCACCTTGCACGGCGGCGGCAGAAGGTCTAAAGCCACATGGAGGGACCTGCTGCAGGCTCCGACGTGTTCTCCTACCTTACACAGCACCTGGGCCACGGCCTCTCCTATCCAGCCCAGCATCCCCACGGCTTTGCCACAAGATGAGCCCTTCTCCCAGGGCTGGACAGAGCTGCCAGCAGGGACAGGCTCCTCTCCATCCCCAAGCTCACTTTCCCTGCCTCCCCTTGCCTCTCCCGCCTCCTCCCATGGGGAGTTTCCCAGCAGCTCAGTAATTAGCACCATCATCACCAATGCTAATAACACCACCACAGCTCCTGCCATCCAAAGCTCAAACAGCTTTACAGCCATCATCACGCCTCTGTAACCTCCCCGGGGTAGGCAGGGAAGCAGCATCACCCATCACGCAGACGGGGAAAAGGGAGATAAACAAGAGGCAGCGGGTGGCAGAGACGGGCAGCGAACCCAGAGCTCTGATTCAGCCACTGCACCCACGGGAGCTCCCATCCCAGGGACCTGCCCAGTGCAGAAAGGCCCCTTTGGAAGGAGGTCAGTGTCAGCAGGACTTATCCAGAGGTTACACCACTCGGCTTTGGAGCACTGGGATGAGTTTTTTTCCTGGGCATCCCCAAGCAGAGCCTTGGTTTCCCTCTGTAAAAGCAGCACACAGGACTGAGTTCTCACCTTCTGATGGGACAGCGGGTATTGTCGCATCCCACTGAAGCATCTTAAATCAACCAAGAAAGCTCACCTCTAATTAAGGACTTGCTGTTGACTGATTTTTGCTTTGAGCATTCAGAAAATAAGGAATCTGCAGGGTTTCTTGTCTGAACTGCCTGGCCAGAGAAAGCTGCTCTGCCATCTTGGGTGGAGTTTGCTACATTTGATTTTAAAAGTCTCATATGGATGGGAATTAGGGCTTTTCAAATAAGCCCAGCCACACTCTGCAAGGGCTTTGCATCCCTGCTGTGCTGTCCCCCTCTGCTCACAGGTTTCCATCAGAGTCAGCAACAGCATCAACCACCCGCGTCCAAAAGGCTCCTCCTGCCCCTGGGGTGTGTCCATATTCACCTGCTCCCTCTTGGACACTCCCCAAAACCCGGCAGGTACCGTCACCAGGTCACTGGGGGTTGGCAATGTCCCACAGGGCCCGTTCTTAGACACAGCCGCACTCCCGAGAAATGCTTTTCGCCTTGCTCTTGACGGAGCATGACTTTTGTTTGGTTTCTGGCTGAATGTCTGAGTTAAAAATACAAGGCTACTTCTGGCAGAAGTAGTTTGTCTTTTTCTTTTCTGCCTTTGTATTGCCTTGGATGCCCCTGTGCTGCTGTCTCCTTTCTAGCTCGGATGAACTTTGTTTTCCTTCCCAATGATCATGTTTGCACCGGTGAGCAGTAGGAAATGCTTTTCCTATCAGAACATCTCCACAAGCACTGTTGGGAACGAAGAATGAGCTCAGAGACGTCTAAAAAAAACCTGTTAGTGTAAAGATCCTGTCTCCAGTGGTCAGAGAACTGGAAATCAGGAATGCCTGTCGTCAAAAAGGGATGTATACATCCGCACATGCAGACCGGTACAGCGGGACATGTTCTCCCCGTGATCCCTGGAACAGAAACAGAAGGCTCTGTGCTAGAAACACTTTAAGCATCCCCGCTCTACAGACGAGCTTCATCCTGAGCTCTGCAGCTCAGACCCTTTCTCACCCAGGATGAAAACATTTTAATTCACTTTTCTTAACTGCTAAGAAAAAATAGGTCTGTCTTCCTTGGCTTGGATTTATTCCATCTGGAATCACTGAATGATCATCACAGGGCTGTGATAGTGTGTTACAGTCTTAGTATAAAGCAAGAGCCCAAAGACTTTTAAGCACACGTGTCATCGTTGAATTTTTGCTGTTACACTTCATCTCCTGGCAACGACAAGCTGAGGACTTGGAGCTTCTCACTCGAGATCACTGAGTTCAAACTTCTCCAAGCCCCCTCCCACGATCCAGGAACACACCATGGTTCATGGATGTGATCCCTGTCTCCAGGACTGAGAACAAAACCAACACAGCTGCAGGACGCCTCCCCCGCATGTTGTATTTGCTGCATGTCACAACAAACATCAACACAACCAGAAGATAACAGCCTAACAAACAGCTCAATTGTTCGGCTGAAGACATCAAAAAGGCGCATAGAGAGCTCTCCAGGGCATGGATCCCCACCGCCCTCCCAAGAGCCAAGCACAACTGGCTCAGAGCTCTTCAACACCCAACGCAGGACTTGCTCCATGCCACCAACCCAGAAATCACCGACAGCAGGGCCAGCTCCTGCTCTTCTGGAAGCAGCTCCACCTAACTTGCTTCCAAAGAGAAGCTCATACACAATGCTCTTCTGTCATTTCTGCCCCAACGATTGATGAATTCAAAGAGACCACTCTGCACATTGCCACTCTGGAAGCCACCAATGTGATCAGGAGATGAAAGGGAATGGGATCTAAAGTCCCAGATTTGGCAAAGAAAACTGGCATTTTCAGTTACTCATCAGAAACCTCAAAAGGGCTGTTTCTTGACGGAAACAGGCCCACCCCTCAGGAACCCAGGGAGGCTGATCAAACCAGGCCCCACACGGCAAGGGCTCTGAATTGCTGGGTTCTTCTGGAATTCAAGGCATCACATCTTGACAGTCCCAAACTCAGGAAAGTTCAGGTCTAGACCTGTGTCCCTCAAGAGAAGGTTACAAATACCACCACTAAACACCAAGCTCTCATAAACCGGTTCATGATGGAGGTTGGTACCATTGTTCTGTATAACGGACAGTGACGCTGAGGCTCAAAAAGGCACAATGATTTGCCCACAGTTCCCCAAACAGTCAGCAGCAAATGTAGTTACAGGTTCTGTTTTCCAGCCCACCCCATAGCAGGTTAGAAATGAGGTACAAACAAGCATATAAGAAACTCCCAGATCAGTATTGGAGGAAAAAACCATCTTCCTACCGACTGTGACACCTGGACTCGGACTTCGCTGGTATCCAGCGGCGATGTATTTGACCCCTGGGACTTTCTTCCAGAACTGGATTGGTGCTCCCGGTATTTCTTAGACCTTGCAGGTAATGACAAGAACTCCTTTCCAGAGATCTTCAGGTCTCCCACGTGATGGCTGTCCCCATTTTGGTCCTTGGGAAAGCAAGAAACAGTCATTGCACAAATTGCCTGCCCCAGGTTTACGTGGAGATCTGTTGCCAAGTAGCCACAGAACAGGAGATGCACAGAAGCGAGAAGTTAATGTGGAGTTTAGATGGTGTGAGTTGCTACTCGACACATGTGGGGTTGAATGAGGACGTTTTGTCTGTCACTGCAGCGTGAGATTTTAATGAGTGGAGAAGCAGCATCACCCAAACAACACACAATAGTCAACTTGCCCACAGGGAGAAGTAGAAACCCCCTAAAAACCCCAGGTACACAGGTAGAAGGATGGCTGGTTTATTTACAGGCATACGGAATGATGGAGAAATGATTTCAGAACTGGAAAGAAACTGCCTTACAATGCCTTACTGCCTTAGAGCCCTCACACTGTTTAGTTCATGACAAAAAGAATAGATGACTCAATTACAGTGCGTGAGCACCTTCAGGGTGAAAACCAGCATGTGATGAAGAGATTTTTAGTCTGGTAGAGAGAGGAATAAACAGGAACCAATGGCTGGGAGGTAAAACCAGAGAAGCTCAAAACAAGGAATAAGGCACAGGCTGGAGAGCGCAGGATGATGGGGAAGCGGCGTTCCCGTCTGCTGGGTCGCTCTGCCCTGACACATCTCCGTGCAGAGACCTTGGCCAAGAGCTCCTGTTCTGGGCACTAACGGGGTCCCTGCTGAGCTGAAGGTCATCGCTGCCAGAGACAAAGGGCAGAGAGGGTGAGATGATAACGAGAGGGTGCTGGAGAGATCGCAGGTCACTCCACTGGTTTATTCTTTACAATCTTATCACTCTCACCATAGCCAGCCTGAAGCAAACAACCCCCTCCCATGACTGTAATCACCTCTCTCTTGGAGCTGCAGCAGGGGAATTGCATCCAAAACACTCTCGCAAGGAGAGGTGAACTTGTACACAGCCCACAAGGCCACTGCAAGGGGAACAGGACAATTACGGCCTACCCACAGCTCCTGTTTACTCCATCTTCCCTGCGAAATCCCTGAAATCCCATAACCCCGCCTGAATTACTGAACGAGGCTCAACTTGTACAGCAAAGAGCAGGAAACCAGCAGCATTAGCAGCAAATCACATCAGCAAAACTCTCCCTGCCAGTCCTCTGGGCCATGCTGCTCCGATGGGGACACACGGCGGAACACCCCCCTGACACTGTCACCAACGCTCCAGAGATGGAGTTCAAGCATGCAGCAGCCAAAAGAGCCAGCGGGCTGTTGGAAGAATCAATAAAAATACATAAGAGCATTTGGAGTTTAACTCCTGAAGAGAGTTAATACACAGAGGAGTTTTTGTCAGGCCCTCCCAGCGCTTACTGGGATGTTTAGGCACACAAATGGTTTTGCAAGCCCCAGGCTGCTTGCCATTAACCATTTGCGTTTGCCTGCAACTTGGGTGAGTTTTTTCTCTCTGTGATGCCTCTGTAAAAGGGGGAATGCTCCCTGGGACACTCAGGAGAGCTGTGCCTGGAAAGCACAGCGTGAACTTAAATAATTTGTGCCAGTGACATTCTGAAAGGGGGGAACAGGGCTGCTGGTCTGGCCGCCTGCTCTGGGAACGGGCAGGACTGACCCCACAGCAGCACCAGTGCCCGCAGCGATCCTGCGCAGGCTTTTCTGAGAAACAGAAATGATTCCCATAGGTGGGAAGGCTCAGTGGCTGCCAGCTGACTGCAGGAACAGCCTTTGCCCTGGGGAGACCGAGAAAATGCTGATGTGCTTGGATCTGCCGCTTGCAGCCGTGAAGCAGAGCAGAGACGATCCTCAGAGCCCCTGGAACAAACCCTCTCGACTCACCGGCTCCTGCTCTGACCTCTCCTTCCCCCCTTGTGCTGGACGCAGCCTCCGCTGGGCTAACGCAGCACTGGGATCGGCCACCAGCCACTGAAGGGGCTAAAAAGCTAATGATTATCCTCTCAATAAAGGGCTGCTTTTTCAGAAAAGCACAGAAGTGGCTTTTTCAGCTTTCAGTTGTTAAGTGCCTTTTTAGTTAGACCAGCTGTTCCTCTTCTCCAAGCTCTCTAGACACCCTCTCTGGTTAATCCCATTGACTCCAGTGATATCTGCTAATTGCACACTTCCCTGCAAATGAAGCCGGTCAACAAGCCATTACAGATTCCCACTGATACTTAATCTCCAAGGCCAGACATCTTTGCTTACCTTTTCAGAAGGGAACTTCAGGAGGTCTAAGCTGTCCATGCTGATCCTCTGGAACCTCTTTGGCCTGGCTCCTGCAAAACAACGCACTCTCGCATCAGGAGGATGTCACTCACTGACAGCCCTAATGTCACACAGATAAACTTCAAACCAGGACAGACCCTCCGTTCCCGTTAACTACAAAGTCAAAAGGACGAGATGCTGCAGCTGTGCTGTCCTTGAGATTCAAACGTGGGGTTTTTTCTCTGTTGTTTTGGGTGTTTTTCAAAATACTATCACAGCGCAGCCAGGGCTGCATGAAGCTTTTGCTATCAAACCAGAGGCTGGGTCACACTGTGACCCTGATCTCAACTGACGTCTCTGGAACCCAGGAGTTACAAACCCCACTCTAAACAACAAAACTCATGGGACTGACATTGAGAAAAATAATAACAAAAATATATTTTGGCAAATGAGTGGATTTGTTGCTTTATCTTCATGTTTTGAATTTAAAGAATGTATCTGCGATGCAGCTTGGAGCTTTTCTCTATGGTTATGACGGCTGGGAAACTAAGTGAAAGAGCAAATATTTTCTAATTATCATAGGCCCAGACTTAAGGGGAGCAAAACCTCGCCCCGAAGCTGACAGAGAAATCAGAAAACTCTGCAGCACTCACGAAATTTGAGATTTCAGAAAATTCATGTTAATGTAGTATTCTAGCAATAACAGAGTGGGTGGAACACAGTTCAGCTCCTGCTTTCCAAACTCCCCTGACCTCCACATCTCCTCCCAACCTGCTTCCAGCTGCTATTGCCTTGCTCCCTAACGGCCAGGATTTACAAAACGGCCCTGGGATGTCTTCACTGTGCCCAGGAAAACTCCTGCCCTTTCACCCTCCTGCTCCCCTCGGTTTAGTCGAGCGCCACATGACATCCACACCAGCAACACCCAACACTCAGCCATGAAAACCCTTGACTCAAGGTCCCATGACAACTTCCAAGCTTCGGGGGAAACCCTGGGGGAGGATGGATGAACACATATGAATGGAAACCCATCCCCGTGCTGAGCCCTGAGAACGGAAACCACCAAGCTCCATGTGGTTCCTGCAACAGCAAACTCGCCGAACCTAAAGATTCCTCAGTTTCCCACCACCGCCTAACAGCACCGTTGCTTTTGTTACAGCAGCACCCACGGACTCAGAGCTCTTTGCACAAAGCTGAAGTCCTGCAGCAACTCAGTGGGATGCACGAGACACCCCACAGCAGCTCCCATCGCTCCATGGGTGTCGGGACGGAGCAGCCCCAGGTGTCCTCCCACGCTGCCAACTGACCAAAGGCTTTGGCTGGTGCCACGTCGGCCGGGCAGGAGCTCAGCGAGGGGCGGCAGCGGTGGGTTGTGCCCGGCGGCTCCCGGTTACGCACGGTGACGTTCCGAATGTCGCTATGGCTGCTCACGGCTCCTACGGTCTGATGTGCAGAGCAGCGAGGTGGGTCTGGAGTAAAAGACACCTACAAACGCTTCATCAGGTGGCACGTTTGGGTTTCAAAGCCATGCCCAAGAGACAAGGCCGGCATCTGGAAGCGAGCGTGCGTCACAGAGGCTTTTAACAGCCACTTCCAGGAAAGCAAGAGAGAAGCAAAGTGTGTCTGATTAGATAAACACACATTGTTTCCAACAGCCTAGAGAGTCGTTAATTATACACCTCCGTCCTCAGGTGCTTCTGTACATTAAACCGCTGGCCAGAAACCATTAATCTCTGATCTGAGAAAACCTGCCTTCCCTTTTGCTAATTTAATATACGCAGTCAGCTGAGACTATCCCAGCAACCAGGACACGCAGAACAATTTGTCTTTCCCAGCTGTTTTGATGCTGCTGTTCCTGTTACCGTGTGGATTGCACATTCGGCTGAGCGAAGAGAGAAAGAAGTCAGGAGTTACAAACCCAACTTCAGAGCCACCCAACTCAGCTATTTGCTTTCTAAAGGAAACACAACCAGTGCCAGGGCCAAACGCTGGCCTCGCAAAAGCCCCTGGTTCTGCCATCCCCACCAGCTGTCCCACAGCTGAATCAAGCAGGACCATTGAAATGAGCAGCCAGAAGGAATTAAGAAGCACAGATCTTAAGATCAGCATAGGCAGCGATTCCCACCCAACACATGGGAGCTTCTCCCATTCCCTCCACAGCTCAGGAACCCGCACAGACCCATCATCCAGGACAGCAGAGGGATTTCCATACTCACAAGCACCCCACAACAGAAGGAGTCCCATTAAGTTTCTGTCTCCAACCAGGACATTCCCTCAGATGGCTCCAGATACAATTTTCAGCCTCCTCCAAGTTATTTTTCCCAGTAACACCCACAGTGCTGTCTAATACCGAGCAAAACTTCAACTCTGCCTCTTTTTCCTCAGCGCCGATCAACAGCAGCAGCCGTGGATGCAAAAGACGGAGCAGCTGAAAACCTGTGTCTGTTCCTCTGGAAGGTTTTTTCCTCTCTCTCCAGTATTTATTGGCATGTTTACCAAGCCTGCTGCAGGGTAACGGAAAACCTCAGGGGTATTTCTAAATGCTCTCTCTGTCTGTAAGGTTTACTGAGGTCTCTGCTAGAGCAAGTTGAAACCTTCTTGTGAAGATCAGCTGAGCGACGCTACTGACTGGCTGCATTCATGCCTTGTTTTCCCGGAGCTCCTCGGATGTTGTTCTTTTCAGTGCTCAGGCTCAGGGTCCTTGTTGCTTTTTTAAATGTTTATATTCAAAATCTCTTTCCCCCGCCCATGATCTCAATACCACCATCAAGCAGGGCGTATTTTTTTTCTCCCTTTTTTGCTTTCGCAATTTGGTTGCTGAGGTGCGTTTAACCGTTTTCACATTCTTGTATTTAAAACTCGATGAAGCGGTCACCTCCCTGCCCCAGAGGGAGCAATGAGTTCCAGGGAGAGTGAAGTTTGTTGCAATAGAGTAGTGGGGGACATGCACGCACTTGGTTGCACAGAGGAGATCCTTGCTTCCCCCAGCCCCATTATATCCCCTCATCTTGCAAATACTTCCTGTTCTTCTGTCTTTGGGAAATTAACCCCATATATTCACATCAGATAGCCATCTAGACCCCTTTTTTTTCCTCTCCAGATGGAAGGACTTGATTCCTGGGCCACAAGGTGGGTCCTCCAACAGGCAAGTCCTCGATTTTCAGGGTGCAATTAGAGGAGAAACAGAGCCAAAATTCCCTAGCAAGGAAGTGTTTTATTGCAGGGTGGTGATGGAATCATCCCATGTAAATGTGCGGTAGGGCAAAGGGGGTAAGACAGTGCAGGCAGAGTTTGTTCCTCTATGAACAGTCTCCATATCCAACTGGTGCTCCTGAGGGTTCGGAGCTGACAAGATCGAGCAGAACATGTGTAGCAGTGACTCCGGGAGCCCTGCCAGGGGCTCTCATCAAGCTGACGTGCTTTGATAACTCCTGGGCTCTCCCCGCTCTCCAGCGGCGTGGAGAGCTGCCCGTTCCATCCCCGTCCGAGCCGCAGCAAACCCCCCGACGCCATGGAGCGACAGTTCTATTTGCAGGCCAGGAACACGCTGCGTCCCTCTGGGGTGGCTGTACCAGAGGAGGCAGAATTAAACCTGACAGTGCACTCCACAGAAGACCAACAGGGAAAGGTTGTATGGCCAACATCACCCAGCTCTGCCTCAGCCTCAGCCCCAGCTCGGCAGAGGTCACCCCCAGAGCACAAGCTTTGCACCGCAAAGAGAACACAACAAATCTTGGCATAGATGCTTGCTGTATTTTCATGAAAAGGTCATTCCTCTCTGTACCTGTATTAACTGAGATACTGACTTGTCCTTTGGGTGAGTTCTTGCAGCCCAGGATAGCGCCTCCCCACATTTGTAGAGACCCCAGCATTTGAGAACCTTGATTTTGGCAGATAACTCCAAATACCGTTCAATATCATTAAATTAGACCAGTCAGCCAGTTGTGTGGGGTAGAAGACTGGTCTGTAAACCCTACCAAGCTCAGAAGTGACAGTAGAGATATGGTCCAGCAATCCAAATGCACACAGAGCATCTCAAATCATGCACTGCTGACATCTAATCAGGAAAGCTCTGCCAAGCTCGTGCTCCATTATTGCAGCAAGCTCTTCAGAGAAGAAAGGATTTCAGAAAAAAAAAGAAAGCAGCACAGCAGCAAGAACAGGGGAAAAAAATCCACCTCCAGTAGGACAAGCATCTCATTTAAGACTTTAATTAGTCTTCAAACACATAATGGGTTCTGGCACTATAAATCCACTTGACCTCTATTATTGCCAGCACTTGCATGATAAATGCTGGCAGTTGTTTTCCCAGTTGTTATTGGGATAGAACAATACTTTTCTCTAAATAGAGAAAGCAAATAATATCAGTTATTTATGATGACTGCACCATCAATCCCCAGCACCCAGCCGTTGTGTGTCGATGCATGGGAAGGACCATCTGCTCATCCTTGAGACAGGAAAGGACCAGGGGAACCCTGACAGCTCTGGCCCTTCTGTTTCTGAGGATACCACTATATGGTCAAAACATTTTTGTCCCTATCAGTTATTTAAGGGCTTTTCTGGCTGCCCAGTCCAGGAAAATGCCAAGAGCAGCTATAGCTCACAACAGAAATGATAGTAGACATGAAAATAATAAAGCTGACCCACAGCTAAGCAGCAGGGGAAGCTGTGGGGAGGTTGTTTCCAGTGTGTTGTCACATCGGAGCTCCTGAGGAACGCTTCGGTCCCATGCAAGGCCATTCAGCTCCAGCTCTCCATCCTCAGAACCGGGAGGCGGAAGGACAGGAACGAAACCTCTTCAGCTGGGAAGATTCAGGCTCCAGCATGTTTGCTCTGACACGCTGTGTTCATTGGCACACAGACAGCACACAGCTGAGCAAATATCAGCCTTCCAGACAGGCCCTGAGCACTGTAAAAACCTTCTCCAGAATAACAATTTTGCAGGTTTGTTGGTTTTTTTTTTTTTCCTCTGTGGCAAAACTAATCCTTAAAAAAAAAAAAAGTAATAAAGAGAAGTTACTTTCAAATCAAGATGCTCGTGTGCCTGATTCGGCAGAAGATGCTTTGTGTATGTGTCAGCCGAGTTCCGCATCCTCCAGAATCCAGTCTGACAGCTGAACAAGCGGCTGACAGTAGCAGCAGCACCGCACGTCCACACGGCACCCGGAGCCCCTTGACGGTGCCTGACTGCATCGGCGCGAGCAGCTCGCTCAGAGGCTTCTTGGATGGGAACAGAGAATGAAGAGAGACTCTGGATCTTCACATTCACGTGGAAGAGGTGAGACTTGGTGCAAATGTCCTCGTTGGAGAGAGAGTTACACAAGGGAGTTACTTTCCCCGGGTGGGGACAAAACCAACGTAGCTCAGGAAAGCTGCGGTATTTGAGAACGAGGTGATCTTACGTCTTGCAGCCTTTCAAACTGCTATTGGTTGCCATGATGTTGGGTAGATCTTTGACTCCGGTTTCCTTCCCAACGGCAATGGGTGTTAGCTCTTCTCCAACTGAGAAAGGAGGCATTTCTGTACCAAGAGGGTGGCCAAACACTGGAATGGGCTT
This sequence comes from Patagioenas fasciata, assembly GCF_037038585.1. NCBI lineage: Eukaryota > Metazoa > Chordata > Aves > Columbiformes > Columbidae > Patagioenas > Patagioenas fasciata. The sequence continues at coordinate 9,593,727 of NC_092539.1, forward strand.
TCTAGGGAGATGGTCGAGGCCCCAAGCCTGGACATTGCCCTTAACAACCTGCTTTAACTTGGTCAGCGCTGAATTGGTCAGGCAGTTGGACTCAATAATCCTTGAAGGTCTCTTCCAACTGAAATAGTCCATTCTATTCTATTTAAGGCTGGAATATGGCATATTTGCAAATAACGTGTTGGCAATTCGGGTCAAAGAATTAAGTATTTAGGTTTGTATTTGCAGGATCCGGAAATGCAGAGCACCTAATCACGCAACACCTATCAGACAGTCAAATCCATGCCCTGGAGCTTGTGGGAAGCTTGGAGCCATGTTAGAGGCAGCCTCCTATAACCACAGCCTCCCCAGGCAACGGTCTGAGCAACAGCTGTGGGGACAGGAGGATTTTCTGGGAGATAAACTGAACCGGGTGGAGGAAGCACGTAACCTCGGGGGTAACTCAAGAACAGCCCCGAAAGGCTTGGCAGGAACACTTGGCTTTCTTCTCAGAGCAGGATTTTCTCTGCCAGTATATGGCAGAGCTTCACGACCTCCAGTCTTCCCATTATCAGCTTGTGTTGAACAAGCAGAGATCAAAGAGAAACTGAGTTTGAGCTAGAAAGCGACACACAGTAATTAACACAGGCAACACCTCCAGCAGCTAGACAAGCCCAATTACAGCAGCTGTGTCCTCCAGGCTGACTCAGGGGGGTCAAAGGAAAGAGCAGCACACATCAGAGCCTTGCAGCAATCAAACACTGGCCAGAAAATCTTCTAAAAAGAGGGGTGATGTACTTGATCCCTCCTCCTGGGTGCTGCTGGGAATCAGTCACCAGCTTGTAGCACTTAACACGGCTGGTCGCACTGGACGCTGAATGCATGAGCTCTGTCTGTACAAGCTGCCAGGGCTCTGCTGAGCAAAGGTCTGGTTCCTGTCCCAGCCTCTGGGTGAAGGGGGATGGTTCCCAAGGACCATCCCGAGATCATGGTCTTGCCTTACTTGGTGAAGTGCCAAAGCAGACCATGGTCCTCCACACAAAAACCTTTATGAGATAAAAAAATAATCCAGCTGGGAAAGAAAGACAACTGACTTGTTCTCAATTCTCTTTTTCTTACGGCACATAGCAAGAAAACAGTAAGCAGAGATATCTAGTTCCTAATAGTAATACTGTACTGTCAGACAGAAGATCATCATAATCATAGGCATTTCCTACACGTTGGCTACCAAAGGAAACTGTCTGTGGAAAGTGCATTTTGGAAGCAGACAGCACACAGCGGGGCTGGGACGGCTGCAGGAGCCGGGAACAGCGGCCAGAGCGAACGTGGGGCTTCCCAGCCCAGGGCAGGAGCTTGTGTAAAGAACCAACAATTCCAAAACAGTGAGCCTTCTCCACAACAAGACATCCCTTGATTTAATGGGTGGTTTTGCCAAATGCCACGTTGTACCTTCTCTGCCACAGGCTCTAAGAAGTGGCCTCTTCCTCACCCTCCTTTCCAGCATCGAGATATTTCCCCTGCTGTGAGCAGAGATCTCTTGCTATACTTCACACTGAGGCTGGGAAGGAGCAAGATGAGAGAAGAACATTAAATACTCTTAGCACTTTGAGAAGAATATTTTAAAACTTCATAAAGCCAATTCAGGGGTAATCTGAGTGCTGAAGTACTCAGACTAAACCCAAACAACTCAGAGGTTCATCCCCCCATCGGTGCTGCTGGAATGATTTAACAGCTGTAACAGCAGAGGTTACTCGGATTGAGGAAAAAACTCATTATAAAGATAATGAAGAGGCATCTTTTAGAAGTGCTAAATCTTCACCCAAGCAGTCCCCATGCCAGCAGCCCTCCTGTCTTTCCTGCTGTGCTCATTTAAGCATCACAGCAAGGACCACCCCAGACCCGGGTCTTTTTGGACACCTTCCTACCGGGAGGCACACGGGAACGTTTGCACCAGCACTGCTCTGAGCTCAGAAGCTGAGGCTCCCCTGAGCATCTGTTAGAGCACAGTAAAGCACCCAGACCACCTGGCATCCTGCCTTCCACTTGGTCAAAACCTGCTCTGCTTCAGTCCTCAACCTCATCCATCATAACCCTGCATAAGCTGGTACAGTTAACCAGCACAGTCTCAGGCTTTCGTTTTCCAAACGAAAAAAGGCTGAGCTGCAGCCCATCAGCTCTTGGGAAAAATCAAATATAATTGAGGATATTTAATGTTAAGCAATTGCATTTGCTATGCTTACTCGGCCTGGCTGGTAAGAACAGGGCAGTTCCTTGCTGAAGCCACCAGCAATTGTGAGCCCTGCACTCCTCTGCCGAGCAGAAAGCAAACGCTACGCACACACCAAAATCGCAGCCCAGTGAGCAGGGCTGTCCCACTGTCAGAAGGAACTGGTCTCACAGGGCCACATCTCTCGGCTGTCACCCAACACAGTCCTATGTGGGACGGTTGAGCAAAGCACAGAGAAGTGATACCCCTGGGCAGCAGCCCAGCCGAGGCACAGGCCGGCAGGGGTTGGCAGCACCGCTGCCTCCTTGCCCTGCATCAGAGGGCTGGTCAATCCGGCGTGTCTCAGCAGCCCTGAACGCTGCTTAGATACTTCAAAGATATTTAAACCAAGCAAACAAACGTGCTGGGAAACATGAAAGCAGATTTCTTCCATCCCTGTCTAATTGATCCAAGGGTTCAAAGATTCCTGTGAAGAAGGCAAGCTCAAAACTGCACTGAGGACGCAAAGACTCACGTTGAAAACCACACAGAGCTGAGGACTGCTCAGGAGGAGTGGGGTTTCACGCCCGCCCAGCCTCAGCTGCCCACTTCACCAGCTGAGGACACGACCTGAAGCGCGGTTGCCTCTCACAGGGATGAGCAGCGCCCGGCACGGAGGCTCCTGAACACCAAACAAGCGGCCTCACCTCTGCCAGCCCCTTCTCAGCAGATGTGCGGAGAGCGGGGGAAGTTGGGCTCAGAGCCGGGTCCTTTCCTGCCCTCAGAGCTGGTTGAGCATGACTGGGCAGCAGCGTCTGCATACAGCAAACAGCACACACACCGTGCCAGGAACCAGCTTCCAGTGCATCTACACGCCAATACCTTCTGGAACACCTGCATCCCCCACACCTGCACCCAGCTGCCAGGAGAGATGTTGCTCAGTGTCTCCTAACACAACCTCTGCCGTCAGAGACGATGATTGAGGCTGACACACTGCTGAGAGCAAAGGGAAAGCAGCCCAGAGTCACTTTTCACTTTGGAGAGGCACCGAGGCTTGACCAGGGCTGCTCTTTGCCTTCCATCTGGGACCTCCACCCCACGGATGCCCCTGCTCTGCGCATCCCCCCCTGCTGGCAGCTGCCCGGCCGGTCCAGAGGGGAGAGCTGGTGAGGAGGAGTTGAAGGGGTAACTCTGCAAGGCTGTTCAGTGTATGCTGGAGATGCTGTTCACCCACTGGGCTTGGTCTAGGAACAGTTCAGATGCCCTTCTGCCCACTGAGCACCAGGCACAGCCCACTCTTTGCTCAGCAGATGCGGAAGCCTCAGCCCAAACAGACTGATCCCAAAAAGGGCAGCCAGTGTGGGTGAGGTGGTACAGCCAGCGCTCCCAACCCACAGCGGGGCTGAGGGGGCTGTTTGCACCGTGGGGCATCCCCCAGCTTGTTCACAAGGTGGAAGGCACCTCTTCTTGTTCACAGGCGCCCTCACCCCTACAAAACACCCCCCTGTCAGGTACAGCAAGTTCCCTGACTTCGCTCCAGAGGCAAAAACCTACTAGTACTCCATTCTGCACTTGTAGTACATGAAAGCAGGCGAGACCCCTTTTCAGAGCCACATTTTTGGGTGTTTGGAGAAAGAGACCCAGCCTTTGTTCATCTGCTTCATGTTTTAGCTCCTCTCTAGCTTGCTTTGGTTTGTTGCTTTAAGCTCTCTATATTTGTGTTTCTTGACAAGGTCGTTGCTTTCTCAAGACTTTTGCAGCGCTGCCCCACTTCCCTGGCCTCCAGCTTTGTCTTCTGACGTCCAATTGTTCTCAGAATATTAATTAAAAATCACAAATGGCTCAGGAAGAGGAGCAAAAACAGCAGAGGAAAATATCAGACACTGTTTCCTCCCTCAGGCCATCAGTGGAGGGTAATATCCGAGACTTACAAGCAAAAGTAACCTGCGTAGGACATCACAGTCCGATGGTCTGGCTCAGGGTTTCCCAACTGATGGTACAGATTCTCCAGAACTCAAGTTTGCTATGAAACTTCACTCACTTGATGAAATGAGTGTGTTTTATAACATGCCTGCCCTTACAGTTGATTTTAGCATCCTTATGAATATGTGGACATTTTATAACCTTAACCAGGGAAAATAATCTGAAGGGAAAAAAAATGTGAAAGCTCTTCTCACCACAAGATTTGTTGACATCAAAAGGCACGGCTGGTTCAGAAGTCAACTTGAACCCCAACTCTCTCACCTGCTTCCTGTTACAGAAACAGATGTTCCTCTTGCTGTAAACTGCTGCTATTAATAATATAAATAATTATGCTTTTCTAATCATTTAATAGGTGCACAGTAGGGTACCAAAGTTCCTGGCAGCAATTAAATACATCTGCTTTCTTCTCGAGGGCTCAGAGACATGTTGGTGGCCTCTCTTATCCTCCGCTGAAGTTCAGAATAAGAGCTGAAGCCAAAATAAGAGCCAAGGAGCAATCGAGGGAGCCAGGCTCCTCTCCACAGGCTGCCCTGCAGCCCCAACCGCTCTCCAGATCTCTCTGCAACAGGGGCAGCACCTTCCCCACCTGAGATGCGTGTGTAAAAGCACACACACAGGTAGGTGATCTCCAGAGGTCCCTTCCAACCTCAACCGTTCCGTGATAAAGATGGACCTGATGTGAAAAATGAGGCTGAGGCAGTTGTTGTGTCCCACATGGCCTTTGAGGAACAGCTCAGCTGATGGGGCACAGCTGGGTACGTCAGCTCCCTCACCCACAGCTGGATTTCTCACAAAAAGCTTTAGCACCAGTGCAGCAGGTTACACCTTTGAGATCAATACTGAGAGCAAACAGCAGAGCCAGCCTTCCTCCCAGAACACCGTCCCTCAGCCCAAGCATCGTCTTCTCTACATCAGTTCTACCAACTGGAAAGAGAACACATCGCCTGAGAAAGCCTGTCTGCACTAACAAGGTCATATTTAATCAGACAGCACCTCCCGGGATGTGGTTTCATCTGTGTGAATTAATAAGTCTGTCCACAGCACCAGAGCAACCAGCTGGAAATGGCCCATGCTGGGCACCCAGGGATGTCTGCAGCAGGCAGTGCCAGGACAGACGGACGGCCCCCAGGCTGGGGACACATCAGGTTGGCAGCACTCTGAGGACTCGCTGTGCTTTCCTGCTCCCTGGGGAGCAGAGGCAGAATGATCCAGTGCAGTGAATAGAGCCATTTTGCCTGCTGTGACCAAACCTTGCCACATCTGTTTCCAAGCTGGGCATCACTGCAGGTGCTCCAGGGGTGAGGCAGAACCCAGCACGCTGATGCTCACAAGCTGCCTTCAGCCCATGCTGTAGGCTTGTTCCTTGGATGCTAATCAGAGTGCGAGCAGACAAAAATCCCTGCCAGTCACCTTTTGAAAGCTTGCTTTATCAGTCAAATCACTTAAAAGGGCCCTGCAGAGCTTTAAGAGAGACAAAAGCTGATTTTCTGCCTGGCACAAGGAATTTCATTCCCACCACAGATTAATTCTATTAACTCGTTCTGCACACTTTTTGGGACAGATCCTTCCCTATCCTTGCAGCTTATACAAAGCGCAGAGCAAACACACAGCATTCTTTCTGGTAAAGGCGCTCAATAGCTTCATCTGGCTCTGGCATTCACATTTCCTCCCACATTGCCCACTTGCAAACACCTCCTCATGCCAGCCAAAGCCCAGAAACTCACCTTGCGCCTCGTAGCCGGAGTAGCGCTGAGCTGTGCCCACGTCCTCGTCCCCGGGGCCCAAGCCGAGCGCTGCCCTGAGCTGGGCCATGTTCAGCTGCGCTGTCAGCTCCCCGGTCCGGTCCCCGATCTGCAAGGTGTAAACCAAGAGGGCAGGTGGTTAAAAGGCAACATGCTCTAAGGAAACAGCCCCTAGGAAAGGGTCTGCAAGTCCCATATCAAAGCAAGCACACAGAAGAAAGTTTGGAGACATCCCAGAGGGACCATACAGTCCAGCTTTCAACACCAAAACAACTCACCAAAACTGTTTGTCAGCAGTAATTTGGGAGAGGGTCCATTCGTGCTGCGCTGTGCACTGGCTACACCTCAAGACGCATTTCTGGAATTTCTGCGGAGTCAATGAACTGAGGGGGCACAGCTCACCCACTGCTACAGAACTGGGATAGAGGTAAACGTGCGCATCTGGTCCATCCCGTAGCTTGGCAGAGAGCCCCGAAATTCTCAGTCCCTTTCCTCAAGCATTTCCATAGCTACTGGGCACCAGCCAGCCACGTTACCACCAGCCACATGGGCAGGAGCACACTCAGGGCACTGATGCTCCAAAAGCCCTCCTGTCCTGGCTCAGATCCATGCAGTTTTGAGTTGTTCCTAGTGATCTACCCACGCAAGACTCCAAAATCTCTTGCAGTCCAGCTTTTTCCAGATTCCCATCTCTCGCTGGCCCGAGGCCAAGGAAGCCAATGTTACATTCTCAAGAAGAGATCTGCCCAATGGCTCCTGCTATTTAAAACTGGGAATCACAGGACGTGCTGCTGGGCCCTCCTCAAAGTTTAACCGAACAAGAAAGTGACTGCGCTGCACATCACCAGTGAGCACAGCGAGGTCACTCGAACAGCCTCTAATCTCCAGAGGAACAGCAGCCTCTGTTACCGAGGGAGACCTTGGCCGTTCCCTCGGAGGGGTCTGACTCCCTATTAAATGCCCTGCAAACAGCTCTTTTGTGGTCCTTGGAGATAGACTGCAGCGTGAGCCATCCTAGAACAAAATCATAAATCTCTACATTATTTATGACAAAGTCCCAAGCACTAGTAAAGGACGGCAGATCAAACAGCTTATCACAAGGCATAAATCCCCTGCCAGTTACAAGAGATTTGCTGTTGACACCATCTCCAGAGAAATTACTATGTCCTGCTTCGGTCTCACAGTCCTTGATGCCCTGTTAAATGCTTCCCTGACTTCCACTCACTCCAGATCATCTCCATAACATCAGAGGAACACACTGGCAGGACAATGGTCCCAGGCAGGACCTACCACACTCACCACAGCAGAGCCCCGTTTTCTGCCCTCAGCTGGGATGTCTGAGCTCCCCAGGAGCCCCTGCGACACACAGAGATAGGAAAGGCACTGCAGAGCGTGTCTGAGAGCTGGGGCAGCTCCCAGGGTTTCTAGATACACATCCTTCACTCCAGCTGCTTCAGAAGAAATTCTTCAGTAACCTCTGATCACCCTGCAGCAGTTTTCAACGTGCTTACCCTGAGCAGATTTCATTTGGATTCAAATGTCACTGTCAGATTTACGTGGAAGTAGAAGGGGGAGGTGAGCTCAACACAGTGTGCAAAGGTTTAACTTCACCAGGTTTTTCCTGGGCAAAATGCTGGCACTTGCCACAACAACACAGGCAGCTCGCTTGGTTCCCAAGGCTAAAATAAAACACTAGGCTTAGAACAGAATCTCTAGCTGCTAGAAGCTAATGCAGGCTTTCCTCACAAACGGACAGTCTCTGCACTGCTCCGTAATTAATGATGTGGGGGAGTCTATTAGCCACCTGCCATGAGTAACCTGCTCCTGACATGCCCTGTAATCACAGTGTCAGCCCAGGATGAAAACAGCACTGTGAACCCCCACCCTGTGGGGTGCCCCCTCCTCCCCCAAAAGTCACCAGGACCACTCCTGCTCCTGTCCCTGTCCTCCCTCATCCACACCGCACATCACCCAGCTGCCATCTGGTTCTGAGTAATCAGCCGGTGCTGCAACACTGCGAGCAGACTAACGCTGGAAAAGTTAATTTGTCCTAAAACGTACAGTGCCAAAGAACAGTATTTCTTCTGCATGTCTGATAAGTATAATTAAATACATAATTAGGCTGGTTATGTCAGCCCTATCCCAAGATTTAGCCAACCTAATAGACAGGCAGGAGAATACACAAAGCACTTACATGTGGTGATTTCAATTAGTGCTTCACTAGGGCAATTTCTTCATCTGGGGAAGACTAAAGAGGCCACGGCCGATTTCCTCATAACACACTGGAAAGAGCAAACAATGGCAATCTTGCTTTTCATACTTTTGAGCCACCTAGAAACACCACGTTTTTGCACCAGGGAAGCCACAATGAGCTGGACAAGAACATCTGTGAAAACCAGAGTGGCTGCACACACAAACCCCCTTGTATTCTCCAGGTACTTAACTCGCCGGCAAATTGGGTCAGGCCACAGCTGGAATCACTGGTCCATACCAGTCAGGATCTCGCAGCCTTGTGCTCTGGAAAGGGGAGTCTCACTACCAGACCGGACACCAAGAGGTATCTGAGTTCCTTCCCTCCAGCTGGGTGTAAAACACCTTGGCCAGCAGACTGGACAACCAGTCCCCCCAGGTCCTTTCTCACCCAGGAATATTGGTTAAGAGCAACACACAGCAAACAGCTTAGCTGGAATTAAAGGGAAGGCTGGGAGCCTCCCATAAAAATAATATTTTCCAGCCAAGCTCTACAGTTCCTAAAGACACCGTTGAAACACCACATAGACAAGGGCTTTCCAGAGCAGTCACAGTGAGAGAAGAACTACATTAATACAACTTATTGGCATAAAATAAAGCCTCTCAACAAGGGGGACTGATCCCCTCTGATCTGAACCAGCTTCTCTTACCTCTTGGGAGATTTCAAGATGCTTCCTTGCAAAGTGCAAAGCTTGTTCATGGCTCCCCAGAGAGACATAAGCATTTCCAAGACTCCAGCAGGCTCTTCCTTCTCCCACCCTGCAAAACAGGAAACCGTCAACCGCAGAAATGCTGGGCAGAACCCAGTAGCACAGCAGCCCTTTCAGGGCCTCCTTCTCTAGAGCACACACAGCCAGGCCTCCTGGCTATGTTTTCAGCTACAGAAGTGTTCTGAAAAGGAAAATCAAATGCACTGTCCATATTAAACAGTTTGTATGCTGAGGTCAGAAAGATCAGAGAATGAGCAATAGCCTCAGCAGCAGATTTGCACCCACAGTGGCCAAGAGCAGAGCAGTGTAGGGGGCTTAGGAATGGTTTGTTCCATTAGGGAAGGGTCCAGAATGGTTTTTCTTCCTCTGCAAGCATCAGCCTGAGGGCAGATGCCAGAGCTCCTGTTCAGCTTCCACCTTGCACAGCCAGGCTTCCTCTCCAGAGATGCACAATGCAGCAAGAGGACATGTAACATCCAGCCCTTTGGTTCAACAACAGCCCAGAGCTAAATTAGCAAGAACACGGCAAGGAGAAAATAATGCAGGAATGCAACATTCTCCTGCTAAACACCAGCACTGCATCGCCCAGGATGCACACACAAACTAAAACTGCCTGCGACAGCCAAGCAAACAGCAACCTATTTCCACAAGGCCTCCAGGGCACTGCTGCTTGTTTTCAGAAGCCAGAGAAAGCAGGTGAAGTTAAAACCTGCCCCGGGGCAGCCCCCAGCAGACACCCCAGTATCTCTGGAGCAGGTTTCAGCACCTGCTTGCACAAGCAGGCAGAGACGTACGGCTCCTCAGAGCCTGCTCAGCTCTGCAAACGAGCAGATGTGGGGGGTGATGGGATAAAAAAAGCACATGGGGGCGCAGGGGGAGGTTCAGCGTGACTGCAACTCCCTTTTCAGAGGTTTGGGCGGGTTGATCAGCATTTAAACGTTTTTCTTGTCACCCTATTCAATACCTTCTGCTCATAGGGTGTGTTCCCAGAAATGCAGGAGCCCACAGGCCTGCACCCCCACAGCATGATTCACCCTGGGGTGGGATCACACCTTCCCTGAGCAGATACCGCCCGGAGACTGCCACAGAGCTCCCATTTTAATGTCTCTGCTCCATCTAGTGGAAGATACCGAGCTTCCCAAGAGCCAGCAGCACGGAACGAGGTTGCTGCGAAGTCACTTCAGCTGCAGGAAGGCTCCAGGATCACAGTGTGTATCCAGGAGAAAGGAACCAACCTCTCTTAAAAAAAAACTGAGGCCAAGCCGCCTAAAGAATAAGGAATGAAAGCAAGAAGCAAAACATAACATCACCACGTTCTCTATGTAACTTCATTTCTTTCTACATGGAAGTTTCCAGCATCATCTTGGAGCAACAAGACAAAGTGGCAAATATATATGTATTTATGTCCTACTCACACAGTTTCTAAGAAAGATGTAATTCTTGTGAACTTGAGGAAGCTTTAGAGGGGCCCTTCTGCGATAAAATAGCAGTAGCCACGTTGCAAAGTGCCAAATACAAAGCATTTTCTTTAAGTTCCTCTGATCAGAACACTCAGCCCACACAGGCATAGCTTTAAGGGCACAACCTCCAGGTTTCAATGACACAATAAAGGTGCCAATCACGTTACCTTTTTGACAGATGACTGAACTAAGGCCTGGTTTCTGAGACATTTCTAAAGACTTTCAAGAACACATGTCACTGCTGTTTAGCCCCAGCAGTAAAGAATAAACCACCAGGGAAGTCAGTTCTCTGAACCCACCAGAGCAGAAACACCCTCTCCTGAGGCAGCCCCTTACCTGTCTCCCAGCTCCTGTGCTATCACCAAGTGTTTTAGGTGGTACTCAATTGCTCTTTCATAGTCTTGAAGCAGCGTGTATGTGTTTCCAAGACTGTAGCAAGCCTGGGCTTCTACTGCTTGGTCTTTGAGTTGTCTGGAGAGCTGGAGCGTTTTCCTGCATGAAACGGGTGGAAATGAAGAGATCTGGTCACTGTGGGGCACCTCTGCGACAGGAAAGTCACCGCTTTGGCGTGTGCTGTGGTGAAGTGGATGCCTGTGGCACACTGCAGGCTGGCAGGTGGCTGTTCACGTGCCACCACTGAGCACCACACATGCAATTGGTCCCCAAGTTCCTCGTCACAGCCCCCTGAGCCACTGAATTCAGTGCAATAGGCCAGGATTTCCAGGGACCATCTGCCCTGAGTCTGCCTTAGCCCCTGGCACTTACTTGTAGTACTCAGCGGAGATGTCAAACCTCCCAAGGAAGATGTGCGCATTGCCCAGGTTGCTGTACGCTCTCCGCTCGGCTGCCTTGTCCCCAAACTCCTTAGCAATAGCAAGGCGCTGCAGCAGACAGAGATTAGTGAGTACAGTTTGGCCATTGTCAAGTTTCGGTTACACAGCAATGGTTCTGGGAGATTAACTTCTTGTTTTGCAAAGCTCCCCGCCCAGCAAGGTGGTGGTGCACATGTCTACCAGGGCTGGAGGCAGCAGGAAATCTCTCCCTCTTTATGCAATTTAGGATCAGGAAGGGTCTTTGGAAGAGTGGGAGTAATGTCACATCCTCTTTAACTCCTACGCCAGCCTGGTCAGTACACATCTCTCCAGCTAAAGTGCAAAAGGAGTTATGCACATACCTCAGCAGCTGAACCGAGAGGCAAATGGAGAGCTGTAGGTCAGGCTGTGAGGGATGTGGTTGATCAGCAGACGAGAGCAGGAACAAGGCTGTCACTCTGCGTGGTGCTGTGCCACACAACACACATGCACGTGTGCACGTTCCATCTCACCCGCCGCGCTGCAGCTGCTCCCCGGAGCTCCACCCCTGCCCACACCTCGGTCCTGCCTCTCACACCCCCTGCTCCCCGGGCTTCCCCACCTCTCACCCTCCACTTTGTAGCACCCCCAAATACTGTTCTCCCAAAGCACCGCTGCCTGCTGTCCTCCAGCACTTAGAAATCAGAAGAGCTGTGACAGGGCTGACTTTCCAAGGTGCTGAGCACCTTCCACTGCAAGCAAACAGATATATACTTGGAACTACATGCTAAATTGCATTTGAATTGAGGCAGGGACTGTGTCACCTCACCTGTCTGTAAAGCTTTACAGGGAGTTATTATGTTCTACAAGCAACATTTATTCCTGATCAACAGCTCTTTCAGCAGCTTAATTAAATTCACGGCTTGAATTTATTAAAATCTAGACCAACACAAATTAAGAGCAGAAAAGCCTTGCTAGGTCAGCTGCAATCTGCCCTTTGATACCTCCTTTGGTTTCCAAGCCAACAGGAACCTTCCCTCATGCTGCTCATTAGGTGCTGACAGGGACTGGAGTAAGACGGTGCTCAGCATGAGTTAGTACAGCAGGACCAGCCCCCAGGTGAAACAGGAGGGAGATAAAACAGCTGAGGGCAAACGTGTCCCTTTGCTTCCCAGGCGCAGCCCCTGACCCCTGGAAGAAGGCACAGCACTTTCCTACCTCCTTGTGGAAGGCGATGGCTTCACTGAAGTTGCCCAGTAAGTACTGGGTGTTGCCGAGGTTGCCATAAGCACGGCCCTGCGCAGCTCTGTCCCCCAGCTCCTTCACCAGGGACAAGTTCCTCCTGAAAGAAGTCAGAGCAGTACGTCTGGTGAGACACAGTGGAAGAACCTGCACTGTAACGAGAGGAAAGCAAACCTGCAGAAAGCATTTCCCCTCCCCAGCCGCCCATCCTGTGCGCCCCATGGCATGTGGGGCCGGTTGACCTCAAACTATTTAGGAAAGGATGTTACAAGCAAGATAAACTACAGATCCATGAGAAGGACAACCAGGACTTCAGGTGAAAGCCTCTTCCCTTGGGTGAGGGACTCTGTGCATGGCTGCAGCGATGGAGACACAGAGGGCTCCGTTCTCGCCAAGGCCAGCAGAGAGCAGCAGGGGCTACGGGAGCTTCCAAACACAGCTCCGAGAAGGAGTAGACTATTGAACTTAATTGCACGATCATACTTCAAAGTACACTGAGTTTTACCAAGGCAATGCCAGGATGAATTTTAGCTTGCAGTCCCTCTCTCACCTTCCTTGAGATTAATTTGCCATCATCACTCAGCATCTCAGGGGAATATTCCTAATTCATTACAACGTGCAAAATCTCATTCAGTGGCCCAGTTTTCAACAATGCTGAGCCCACACTCTCATTCTTTGCAAAAAGAAACAAACCCCGCACGAGAAAGGCTTCCAACAGGACTCAGTAAAATCTGTTGCCTTGCACCCCATGCAGCTATTGCTAACCTAATGGTTATCAGAGCTCAGCCACCCTGCAGACCCTGCAAGCTGTCAGCAGAACAGCAACACCACAAATACAGATTATGATCTGAGCAAGATAAGCTCAGAGGTCTACCTGTGTGCATTTTAGCAATCACTGATGCCTGACCACCCTGCTCCCTGCAGGAAAAAGCACTGTCCAACCTTTAATACTCACTCATAATATTCTGAAGCTTTCTGTAGCGTCTCCTTGACTTCTTGAGGCAGGTAGCCTGGGTCTTGGGCCATGTTCCAAGATAAGTGCTTTCCCTTTGCATGGTAAACATTTCCTATATTATAGAGTGCTCTGGCTTCACCTACCTAAAGGGAAGAAGAACACTGAGCAGCAAGATACTACACTTCACATCCCAATATGAACCTTTCCATTGCTGGACAGAGATGGTCAAAGCCAGGAGGCCCACATCTTCCTTTCCCATCTTCACTGTCATGGCACCTGTTGCTGTCAGCAGCACGAGAACCGTGACGGTTCCATCTCCTTCCAAAGCCCACCTTCACCATAGCACAGTTACTGACTTGCAGACAGATTATTTTTAAAGCTAGGAAATAGTTCCTCTTGGATGCCACGAACCAATTACCTTGTCTCCCTGCTCCTGAGAAATGTCCAAGTGTCTCTGGCAACAAACAACAGCTTCATCAAACTGCCCGAGTATTTTCAATGTGTTTCCGAGGTTGCCGCTTGCCTTGGCTTCTCCAATGCGGTCCCCAATGGTTCTACAATATGACCAGAGGAACGAAGAGAGGTGTTGAAGAGCTCACAGACTTTTATTCACCAGCTGTTGGGAGGCAGAATTCAAGCTGCAGCGAGTCAAGCACTGCACGGTACGTACACCGCACCCAGCCGTCCCCAGCACGCATGCCTGGCTGCAGTGCTTCATAGAAGCTCTCTCCATTTTGAAGAGAGATTCTTGGGGGTTCAGACCCCACAGAACCTGCCTTGTGCCCGATCAGGACGAAGCACTGCTGACATGCATACCTGGCCAGAGTAAGGTCATGTTTATGGTACTCCAGGGCCTTGGAATACTCCTTTAGGTAGAAATAAGCGTTGCCCAGTTGACTGTAGATGGCACTGAGAGTCTTCAGGTCCTCTGTCCCCACCTGCACTGCTGCTTCGAAGAAGGCTGCCCCGGCTTTGAAGTCCCCAGCCTTGCACAAGCGCTCTCCTTCCAGGGCCAGTTCCAGGCAGGACGCCTCCATCCTGCCAAGAGAGCAGAATTTCTAGAGGAGTTAAGACTGCAATGCACCCACGCTGCTATGCAACGGTTAAAAAGTTTAATTCATTGTACATCTTTAATTATTTACTGCACAAGTTAAAAAAAAAAAAAAAAAAAACAACAAAAAACCACAACTTTAAAAAAAAAGCCTGGAAAGAACCACCCTCCAGGCAGCAGCCGTGTGTGCATTCAGCCCCACGTCAAACCCCGGGTGATAACAACTTGGGGACACGCAGCCAGCACAGCTCAGCAGTGTGGACACGGTGGGCACTGAGCCTCTCCGAGAAATCAGCCTCCCAGGTGTGAGCCACAGCAGCATCCAGACTTACAGGCTGCAAGTGGCCAAAGGCAGCCCCTGGGTTGCTGATAAGAACCAGACAAGCAGCTCTGGGCTCCCAGCTCTCAGGATGCACGTTCGCATCACAAGGGTAACACAGCATCTGTTTTTCTTCCAGGGGGTGCTCAGCGCAGCAGCCACATTCCCCTTCGCCAGGGTAGCAGAGAGGGTAGACAAATTGTAACACGTTTTTATTGGACACCAGAGAAAACCCCGGTCTGCACAGAATTTCTTGGCTGAGTAGCTTCCAGTGCTCAGTGTCTGTTTTTCATTAACTCTCCTGCTGTCACTTTTTCCACAGGCGCTCTGCACATCGGCCCCCAGGCTCGCTCTCCTCCCATGCATTGCTCGACACCTTTGGCAATGGTGCAAGCTGTGCTGTCAGTGAGGACTCTGCAACCCAGACGAGAAGAGTGAGACCAGTGATTGCTACAGGAGAAAGGAAACGTGCTCCTTTAAGGGCTCCACCGAGTCCTCTCTAAGCCACAGCTGTCCCTGTTAGACCATGTGCATCCTCCAGCTCTCGTGTGTCTGAAAGCTCACATCTGGAACATCTCGCCTGCTGCAAACCCAGCCCCTTCACGAAGCAGATGGACACGGTGCTCCTGCTCCCCTATTCAGAGGCTTCTCTTTGCTCTTTTTGGCTTTTTCATTTCTGCCCAATGTGTTTTTAAAAGTCAAAACTATCTAGGTCAAAGGTGGGCATCTGCTCAGAAAAAACACAGCCCCTTTGTTCAGAGCCAGAAAAGGAAGGGTCAGAAAAAAAAGATAATAAATGTCCAAAGGTGGTTTCTGTATGTGCCAGTGGAAACACAACCAGAAGTGCAATTTGTGCCCTGAAACCTGCATTCCGACACGCTCACACACCCCCTTGCACACACTCACACTCGCGGGTGCTTTCCTGGTGTTCCCATAGTAACTGTTCAGGCACAAGGCAGTGACATGACCCTCCAATGCACAGAGCCTTTAATTAAA
Organism: Patagioenas fasciata; assembly: GCF_037038585.1. Classification (NCBI taxonomy): domain Eukaryota; kingdom Metazoa; phylum Chordata; class Aves; order Columbiformes; family Columbidae; genus Patagioenas; species Patagioenas fasciata. Next base: position 9,609,408 of record NC_092539.1, read on the forward strand.
ATCTGTTTGTCCTTGAACAGGCTGCTTTGCAGAGTAGCTGACTTATCTAATTAACATCACTGCTCGATTTGGGACCAAAGCAAACAAGCGTAAGGGAGAGAAGGCGTTTTCTCTGCACCACACTCTGCCAAGCCTTTACTGCCATGTGAAGGGACAAGAGGCAAGGATGGTGGTTATTAATAGAAATACAACCCACTTCTAAAAACCACCCTTGCCCTAAATCAGTGCAAACCACTCATACAGATTTGCATATACCTCCGGATCAGCAAAAATTCCCAAATATCGGCAGAAGGCACATCCCAGGCTGCAGGTTCACCATAAGCTGCCAGGAGGGTCTGACCTTCCCAGATGATCAAGTCCTGGACCAAAACAAGACTACAATATGTATAGCAAAGTGGTTTCTTGTGAATGCGTGGAGATGACAGACTGTGTCAAGTCTGGCCAAGGAATAAAAGTTTTGAAGACACCTGCTGTAATCTAGCAATGAGAACAGTGCTGGTCTACGCAGCAAAGAGTCCCAGCACTGGTTCCCAGCTGAGTGTTAAGCAAGTCCCACAGCTCCTCCACGCCTTGGGTTACGTACATAATCTGTAAGACAGCAATAAAGATGGCTTCCAGAGTACTTTGAGATCCTTCTGCAAAAGGTATTTTTAAAAAGGGCACTACATACGTTTAAGAAACAACAACAAAAAATAACAAATCTTTTAAAAGCATTGAGAGGCCAAATATAAACGCGACGTTTGGCCACAAGTGAGTCTGGCAATCTGCAGAGCGTTCTGCCAGAGGAGCGGGTGGCGTAATGCTGGCAGATCACTCGGCCCCCAACAATGCGTCAGCTGCACATTTCAAACCCAGGAGTTGTTGTTGCTTCTGACACCCATATGAAGCAGAATAGGGTGACCTTCCACCATGCGGTGACTGGGACAAGAACATCTCTTTCCAATACAACACAGGGCAGGGCCACCTTCCCTCCTCATCAACTTCTTTAAAGGATAACTGATCTGAAGGCAGAAAGAGCCGAGAAGAACAGGAAGAACAGACACTGCCTTTAACAACAAGATTTCCCAGGGTCATTCATCACTGTCAGATAGCAGCTAATGATGGTCTGTATCACAGATTGCCTCTTGGCTGCCTTGCAAGCTGGCTGAAAGAATTAAAGAGCAAAATTTTTCCTTTACAAAAGGCGCGCAGGCAAAACGCAAGGACTATTACACATCAAATATTTTCAAGCCACACAGCAATACAGAGAAGGCAGTGAGGGTCCCGGGAGCACCAGGGATGCTGAGAACACTGCCAAGTAGGAAATGAAACAACGCAAGGTGTTATCAGTGCCATTAACAACAATCACCATGATTGCTGTCAAAACAGTGCTATAATTAGGACTTGGGTGATGATACAGGTTCCCAGAGGGGGAACACTTCTAATAACGTATGCTCAGAAGCTTGGAGCTGCAGTCAGCCCTCCTAACACCTTGCTCTCCCCCTAATCTTCGTGTCTCCCCTGCCAAATATTCCAAGAACATAACGCTGTGTGGATAACATTGCGCTAGTCCTCCCCGGCTAGGCTGGAAAACAACCGTACAGCCCGACTTCAGCCAGGAGCTGCTCTGCAGGACCACGGGTTGTGCGCTGACCCGAAGCTCGAGGTTGCCACAGCTCCTGCCACCCAGGAGATGCGGCCACAGAAGCCGCAGTAGGACACAGTGACATCCCACCTCTCGGGTCTGCAGCACCGCGTCCGCTCGGGCAGGAAAAGAGCAGATAACATCCAGCAATGATGTTTGTCTTACTCCAGCCCTCCCTCCCACATATGCAGGGCTGCCCTGCCTGGCCTGGCCTGATCCCAGCACTTACCCCATTGACAACCAATCCATCAGAAAACAATCATGTCACAGGACAGAACCAGGAGACAGTTGTCTGCTGCCTTATACTGTAAAGCTCACAGGGCAAGAGAATCTTTTTCTGCTTGCAAGGTGAAATTGCCTTAAAAAAAAAAATATATATATATAAAGATATTTATAGCTTTTGATTCCTATGAGTGGGGGCAATTGCAAAATCCATTCCCAATCAGAGCTGCTGTAGTTCTAAAATCAGGAATAAAACCCAAGCTCACAGAGAGGAGATAAGGTGGAAAAACACCCTATCGGAAACATCAACAGTAGTAAAAACCCCCCTTAGTATAAAATTTCCCTCCTGTTTTGTTTGGAAAGGCCAAAGATGAAGCAATAAGTGCTGCGCCCCGTCGTTCCCAGCTCCTGAATTAGTTCCAGGACAGTTTTCTTCCCAACTCCCGAGACACACGAGGTGCTGCAGAGGCTGCTTTGTGCCACCAGCACATCTGGAGGGGACAGGGTTTCCACCGCACATGCCTTCACTGCTCAGCCTGCTGTCAGTCCTTTCAGCTGCCCCAAGCTGCAGATAATAAAACCATATATATGTATATATACACACACACACCACTGCCTGAGAAATGTTTGTTCAAGCCAGAGCTCCAGGGAGTACCAAGATGAAGCGATTTTCACTGCAGTCTTTTGATAAGGGCATGAAACAGAACCCAGAGGGGAAAACTGCAGGGAGGTCTGGAAGCTGCCGGGTCTGCGCGCTGGCTCCAGATTTCCACCCGCTGATGGCAGCATCAGTGCTCAAGAGTAGTCATTTCAGTTAATTGCTATCTACCATTAGCTGCAGAGTACTTACAAGAGATTCAATTCCACTGCATATTTGCTAATAAATACCAAATGACAGCAAGGAAGACAGCTGTATTTAGTTGCATTTACCCTCTTATTAGCAGAGCTGAAGAAGACCCTATTTCCATTCATAATGGCTCCAACAAGCTGCATCATTGTCAGAAATTCGGATTCAAACTCACCATTGCCTGCTTGAAAGCAAAAGTCATCCAGTGCTCCCGTGTGTCCCCAGACAACTGCATCCAACCAGGGCCCATGGAACAGTGACCTCAGTGGCTTTGATCCGCGGGGATGGTGCGAACGGGGGCATTAATAATTATCTTGAATCCATATCGCAAATCTTGCCCACAAATATACCTTGACCCATAGGAAGAGCAGAGAACACAATGAAAATTTTTCTGTGTCATTTGAGGAGTGAAACCTTTAGAAGGCAATGAGCACAAATGTAAGAATTCGTGCTCCAAAATTACTCAAATATCAAAGGATCATGATGCAATGTAATTAACTTGCAGGTTTTGAGAAAGCTCAGATGGGATTAAGGTGCAAATGTGATTTTCATTTTATCCTGGTTAACAGTTTCACTTGATGCCCATTTTCAAAGCACTTAAATTATAAGAGCCAAATACTTTCCAGGGTCTAAGGAGATACCTATTTGAAAATTAATTCATAAAAACTTGTTCTGATTCCCAAAATAATTAAAAAAAAAAATCCACCGAACAGATGAATTGAACAAGATGCCTCAAAAGAAGAACTGTACAGGAAAATTCACTTTCAAGAAGAGTGAGAACGAAACCTGGTGAAGAGCCTGGATCCAAACCTCTTAGCATGGCTCAGCAGCAGGTTACAAACCCAACCACCACCACCTGCCATTGAGCTAAAGGAAAATAAGTGTAGAGGCACTGGGGTCACTGAGGATACTTGACATGAACTGAGTGATTTCAGCACAATGAGGGAAACTTCTTGAGTTTTCCAAGAGCATTTTGCTTCCATGTACGATGCTAGTGCCTTCAGTGAAAACAAACAACCGTCAAACTGCAATGAAACAACACTTTGGGGATGATTTCACCAGAAGTGAAGTGTTATTTCCTTCAGTCACTTCCAGAAACCAGGGGGCAAGAGAGGACATGCAGTTTGAATGGCTTTTCATTGTAACATTGCTTTGGCAATTAGGTCAACATATCCTCTCACATATGCTGTGATTTAAATCAGGATACTGCTCGGTCTAGAAAACACACTGGGTTACAATTACAGTATACAGCAGAATAATAGTCAGCTTATCAGCAGGTATACAATGGAAACAGGCAATTTATTTATCACCCATTTTACTTATACTATTTAGCTTTTATTGCTTTCAACAAACACAGGGGTTCACTGATGCCAAACTTGTTACTGAAAACGGCTGGAGTCTGGTTAGGGGGATCTTTCCAAACTCAGAAGCACTGTAAATGAGATGGGAGATGTCCAGACTCAGACCTCTCCTCTCTCCGCCTCTGGGATGAGGGGGCCAGCCCGGCCCCTCCTGTCACCTCCATCAGAGCTGGGGACAAGTCCCCATGAACCATCGCAGAGCTACAACACAGCGGTGCCAGCTCAGGTGAGACAAAATGAGGGTGCAGCCCAGGACCTGAGCTGAGACAGCTTCGACTCCAAGGCACCACAGCGCAATCCCTGTCCCGGGGTCCTGCCCCCCAGCTGCTGGAAGGGTCACGCTCAGCTCCACAAACGCCACCCAGCACAAATGTTCTGCTGTGTAACTGCACAGGCTGAGGGGCCTCACGAGATTTCCGTTCCTGCATACCCAGAGTACTTTTCTGAAGCCAAGTGAAAGCAAACTTTGTTTTCCCAGAAATGCAGAGGCCACAGGCTCAAGTTTTTTCCCCAATTCAAGCTGCCTGGAAACCTTTTCAACTGCAGCACCCCCTTCTCCTTCCTCTCTCAACCTGCCAATTGCTCCTGCCTTGGAGCAGGAAAACAACTGCAGAGTGAAAAGATGCTGCCAAGTCCCAGCAACACTAGGGACTGCACTACATTTAAACCCAGCCGGACAAAGGAAAACACCTCTGCCTGTCCCATCACTCAGCCCCTGTCCCCTCCACATGCACATCCCAAGCCCCCCAGCATCAGCCCAGCACCAGCAGTCGGAGGCTGCACCCACTCCTCCGTCCTACCCACACCAATCACAGATCCACACTCAGGGCATGGCAAACAGACCATCATTGCGAGGAGGGGCAAAAGAATATGGTGACAAAGTTCACACCACAGTTTCTCTACTGACTCCTCAGCAACCTTCAGCCAATTTGGTTCAGTTCCCTTCCTGTCTCATCTGCTTCCCTTCAGCCCCGAGCCAAGGATTTCAGTCCAAGACTGAAGCCCTTTGGGACCTGGCTGAAAACAAACACCCCAGATCTGCTCCTGGGCCATCCAGGCTTTGAGCCAGGGAGGTGCTGAGCGACTGCAGCTCACCAGGAGATGGCTCAGGATGCTCAGCAGCACCAACACTCGCACGGGAAAGGGGTTTGGATCTGATCTTAGCAACACAATCAGCATAAACTTGGCCCTCTCTTACTTTCTGCAGAACTCATTGAAAAGCAATTAGCAGGAACAAAGCGATGAAGTCCAGCAAATGCAAACAGGCAACAATTCCTTTTTTAAACTTCCGCTTGGTAAAGCCAGTGAAGATGGTGCCATGGGATCAGAGCACACCAGTGAGAGCCCATGATAGTTCCTGCCTCAGTGATTGTGTGCCCAAACCAAAGAAAATCACAAAGGAAAACAGCCACGGTGGCTCTCCGAGGTGGCCAAGAGCAGGTGGGCAGAGCTCACACCTGGGCTGGAAGCGACACCAGACACTAGAACAGATTTTGGTTGGCAAAACCGTAGCAGAGCAGATTGCACCAATTCTTCATTGTTTTTCCGCAGCTGTCTCGTGCTCCGAGGGCTGTTAAAAGCATTGTCATGCTCTCCCTGAAAATTTAAGCGGTTCTAAAAATCAGTAATCAGCCCAGACTCACGCACACGTTACAAAGGCTGCCTTGGCAAACAGCGCGAGAGCTCAGGCGCAGGAGGCTGCTGCTCTCCCTGGTGGCTGCACAGCCACGGGGCAGCCCTCCGGATTTTGTAAAGGGAATATTCCACATCTGTCTGAAAGAAATATGGACTAGAAGCTCCCCAAGAGCTCAGATATCAGCCAGGGGTGCTCTGCATCTCTAGACGCAGTTTCTGCAACTCCTCCGTGAAAACCCTGATTCAACAGAACAGCAGCAAGAGCACTTCTGGGTTCTTCACGGGGTTACGGAACAAAACCAAACCTCTGTGTGCCATCAGATTAATCTGCAAGCCTATAAATCAGCGTGGCAGGATCCCCAGAAGGCCAGGCCATCGCCTCACAGCAGCACAGCTCCCATGTGAGGTGAGAACCACGCTCAGCTCATCCAAGAACAGACTCGCCGTCTCACACTGTGCGGCACAGCCTGGGCGTCTGCTGCCTCTGCGGGGAACCCTCCGCTCCAGCATCTCGCAAGCTGGTTTCACTCCTTCCAGAGGATCGTGTGGCTCAGTCCTCCACCGCATTTTAGCAAATTTTCAGCACTCTTGCCCTAGCAGAGCTCCACAGATAACATCCACCCTGGAGATGCTCAGCACCGCTGCACTGAACATCTGTACGAATTAAGTGCATGGAGATAAGCCCCTGCTCCTCCCCAACACAGCACCACACACCAGGTTCTGCTCCGACACTGCGGTATTAGTGTAATTCAATCACGTGTGTAAATAACAGGCTACTTATTCTATATTTCACTATAGGAGTTTGTCACATACATCAAAGCATGGTATATCTTTGCATCTGTGAGACGGACTCTGGTCCTGTTCTTCCATAGCAGGAACTGGTAGAAACATCTCGTTTCCTGGAAAGTCTCCCTGGATACAGCAAGAACACTAATGATCTCCCTAATACTTTTTTTTACTATTGCAAAATCTTGAGTCAGTCCATAAAATGATTTGCCTTTAAGTGAATTGCAAAACTTATTATGAAAAAATTAACAAAATTATGGTCTTTTACATGTTTCTTGGAATTGAGCCTTTGGTAAGGGGAGTAAATGGATAAAGCACCTGATTTTTAAGTTTTTCCATGCCAAAAAGCTCCACGTTTCCTCACAAAGTGGGGTAAAGGTCCACAGCACATCCGGCTCCAGCAGAATATCCCAGACTCATTCGCCGCTCCCCTCCTCCCTTACACTGGTGGAAGGAGGGAGGATACAGCATCAGGGTTAAACACGTACTCAAATCAAGGGAGTTCATTTATCCAGACTACTGCATAATGCATGTCTGCAGAAAAAATACCTCTGTTCCTGCATAGAGACATCCTCATCCAGCAGTGAGAGACACAACAGGCCGCACAGAGAAACACGCGGCGGGAGCACGGGCAGCAGCGGCAGGGAGGACCAGACAGGTGCAGGCAGCTCCTTACCTTCACCCGTAAGGGCGGTGGGAGCTGCTGACACGGATTCTGTGTGCCGGAGTAGCCTGCCTGTTTCAATCCAGGGCATCATGGAGCGGCGGCATTTGTGCTGCACAAACAGCCTCTCTGAGCCTTTCAGGAGCAGTTACATCCTCCAACACACGACTTTAATTGGGAAAATTTGTTTTAATTTTAATTCCAGTCACATGTTTCGAGCTGTTACTTTTCTCTCCTCTGTGTGTGCATATAGATAGATAGCTTTTCACGTCTCCTGTCTGCGTGCCACATTAGCCTCAGGCAACCAGCTCCCACAGCCGCTCAGCCTTGGCAAATGACTCAGTTCTCATTTGGAGCCAGGTCCGTGCAGCATCTCCTTCCCTAGGGCTGCTGTTAGCCCAGCCACCCTGCCCTCTGCACATGGGCTCGGAGCATCACCAAGCACAGCTGGAGTCGACCCTGCTTCAGCAAACCCCAAACGACCCCTTGAAATAACACCCATCATACGCTCACCTAAGGTCTCTTGGAGAGGTTTCCATCACTGGGGAATGTAATTCTGTTCAGTGATGGGGAGCCAAAGGCTTTCTCTCTTCACCCTTCATCCTTGTGTCACTGGACGTTTGGCTTTAAATCGGGGTCAGGGCGAGTCGTGGATGCTGTGGCAGGGACCAGTCCAGTCACAGTGAGCACAGACATGTAACAGAGACGCCTGCTCCTGCCAACGTGCTCATCAGCCCCACAGCAAGACAAAGCCAGGCACCCGGCCCCGCTGCTCCTTCCTGGGGACACACGGCACAGCAGGACACCTCTGCGTGAGACCAGGGTCTCTGGAGGCCATGCAGGTTTCACGGGTTTTCTTTCTCCACTGCTGATCTCTCATAGAGCTCTCTGCAAAACGCGCACTCAATGGCATGACTGATGACAACTCTGCCAAAAATACTAATGCCAAAGAACGGCTTTACTGAAGGAAATGTACATTTTGCAGAATGACTTTTCATTTTCTTCCAGAACAGTAGAGGAGAAAGCGGCTATTTTCAACCATTTCGTTGTTAACTCTGTAGACACCTGAACACAATGTCAAAGCTCCCTGTCGAACAGGATCTCCTGGTATTTGCTGGCACAATCCAGTTGTTTGCACTCCCGGCGGTGCACGCGAAAGCGATGAACACAGATAACACAACAACCTCCCTTTCTCCAGGGCCTTTACCCAGGAAAGCACCAAACCACAGACTTCAAGCACTCAACGAGCTCACACTTGCAGTTTCCTGGATTACAGCCCGATGGAAGCAATTTATACAAGAGCCGGCCAAGGGCTGCAGCCTCAAAATTCTGGGTGTGTTGCAGTGAACTCGTATGTTTTATTATTTAGACCAGTGCAGGAGCCCAGACACTCAGCTGAACTGGGAGGCCAGGAAATGCCTCGAGGCACATGTGGAGCCTCACGATTCCAAGACATTCATCTGCATGTATGTATATAAGTCCCAGTTCACCCGCCACAAGATGCTGGCCCAAGCAAGCTACTCCTTGCTGAAATCAGGCGGCCTTATTTGTCAGAAAGGAAAGAGAAACACGTGTTGCTTATGATGTGAGATATTTTCATCTGTTTAGTCACTGGTGGTTTATATTCCTGCCTTCATGCTGCAGAAAACTCGGCCAGTAAACAAGTCAGATCTGATGGCCTCTGTGTTCTGGAGCAAGGTACAATCCCCAGTGCCATTTTCTCCATACAAACTGCTAAAAGAGGGGCTGTTTTCTGACGCCGTATCAGCTGCGCTATGATTACAAGAGCATAGCTGGAGTGCAGTAACAACAGGACCCTGCCCAAAGCACCTGCATCTGCTGCCCATCCCCAAAGCTTCCACCCAACTGCAGGAACTGAGATGTGCGCTTTTCTCTCTCATCTTCCACGACTCTCCACAGGCAACCACCCCTTAGGGCAGGGACCCAGGAACTCCACTCAATTCTTAAGCAATGTAACTTGCAGGCAATTTTCTGACAGGAACCATTTTTCCCTGTGTCCCTCTCTCCCTTTTTGAATTAACTGCTCTCTCTTCAAAACCTGAGAGACAGATAACTATGTAGAGTCACAAGTACCTGACCACTCTATCAACTCAGGGCTATTCTCATATTTAAAAGCCAATACCTGGATTTGGGCTCTTCATGATGAGCAGACCCCACGGCCACCCAGGCTGCTGCTTTTCCTTTCCCGGGGGATGTGGTTTGCAGCGTTCCCACCACATTTGCAAGGTGAGCCTGGTATTTAATTCACCAGCTGGTAACTTCCTTCTAAACCACCTTTTGCTCCCTCCCACAATAAGCAGAACAGCAGAACCATTGTAATATCGTGCCACGCATGTGTTGTGCTGCCCCGTCTAGTTCAACAAAAGCCAAACCCAAGGTCTCCAATCCACAATTAACCTCATTGCGCTGTGGGTAAAGAAGTGCTGAAGGGAGGAGTGGGAGTCAGGACATTCAGCTCCCAGCTTTGCCATCTATATTCTCTTTCACCCCGAAGACTGCACAATTTCCCACCCTTGAAAAGAACCACAACCTTTCCCAGAAAGGCTGCAATAAAATACTGATGTTTACCAAGCACTCTCAAACCCCAGAACGGATATAACGCTTCCAGGACCCGCTCAGTCTGGCACAGCAGCACGGGACGCCAGGCAGTGCTGTAACACAAACCATGAACAACAGTAATTAACAAGTAGCCCCAGAGAGATGAATATTAATCAGTAATTTCCAGCTCTCCTCGGCTATGAATGGATACTCCACAGATGGAGCACAGAAAAAACAACCTCAACTCTGCAGCGCGGATCACAGGAAAAACCTGCCCCACAGCTAATCTGGACTCAAGCTGCTCCAAGCCAGAGCACAGGAAATCGTAGCAATGTACACCAAAGTGCACAGGGAGGTACCACCAGCCAAGGCCCACGGTGCTGCATGGGGCAAACAGTCAGAAACGGCACCCGCTGAAACACCCACCACAAAGCAAATACAGCCCAGTGGTCTGCAGTATCACAGGAGTGTCTAGAAAGCCATAGAAACATATAACCAAAGCCATTTTGTACAGCAAACCCCTCCGTTCTGCCCATCAACATGCACAGCTTTCATTTCATAGGGAGAAACTTCACCGCACACGCAGACCAGTTGCTGTCCCAGCAGCACGCTGGAACTTCCCCCGGGAACCCACACAACTACGAATTATTTGCGTTCCCACAACACTTGCAAGCTCCACGGCAAAACTGGTCTTGCTGTGCCCAGTCTGCTGCAATCCTACAGCAAAAGTCATTCCTCCACACGCTGGATGGGGCTGGCAAGTACAAAAAAGGCTGCAAATCAAATAACTTGCCCCAGGTCTCATCATGGATCAACAGCCGGACTCGTGTCCAGGAACACGGATCGGAGGGGCGATGATTTGCTTTTGCAAGTCATCTGGGTCTGCTCCCCAGCAGCCAGAGCATGGGAGGGACATGGAGCCGGATCCCCGGGGCAGGGGGTCCTGTCACACCGCGTGTGTTCAAAGCTGCATCCCAGGAGCATCACGCAGGCATCACCTTCTGCAGCTCAGAGAGCAAACTGCGTATATCAACTCATGACACTAAGTTTTAGCCATGCATTTTTAAAAGCACATTCCAAGACAAAACATCTGCTCTCAGGAGGAGCCAGGGCTCAACATGACATGGCTTCTACAGTGAATTAAGTTGTTAGCATAATATAGGTGTTTTTTCCATTTTAATTCCATTTTCTTAATATTTCTCCTGCAGCAGCTGGAGGAAAGATGTACCAGTCCCCAGCTCCCAGAGGAGAGCCGCTCTGGCTGCTCCAGAGCGTATAAATGTAAAGGGTAAAGTATGAGGGGAAACAAGACACTCCAACTTCCTTCATTCAAAATTCCTTCAGGTTTAGCAGCTGCACAGAACTAGTGACTCGCAGCACAAGGCAAAGCTGCTTTAGATATATCATTTCTAATCTCGGAGTCAGAAAGGAAAGGCTTGTGGTTCCAGTGCCTGTCATCCTTGAGCAAAACCCTCTTGTTGAAAGAGAACTGGGAATAGCAGAAGATTTTTAAACTATTTATTTCTACCCAGAAGGTTGTGATCAGAGAGTAGCACAGCCTTCTAAGTTAGAATTCATTCAGGGGCTGTGCTGCTGCTCCAACATGTAAGGCTTTGCAGAGGGATCTTTTGATTGCCATTCCTTATTCCAGTGGGAGCAATCGGGTATCAACGAGATTCCTCAGCACATGCTTGTTTCCTCTTTCCCAGGCTTATGTGGACCAGGGATCATTCGGGCACTTGCAGGATCAGACCATTACAGCCATTTGGGGTTCAGCTGCCCACTTTGAGGGCTCTCAGCCCAACCCCTCAGATTCCATTCTAAAAAGAGCCTGTATTTGCTCCACTCCTGGGGGGAGCAGAGGCCACAGCTATTGCCCTTGCCAGCCCTGTCACTCCATCCTAGGAGATGTTAAGTCAGTTAAGTAGAGGGTTATACTACAAATTGCTCATTTAATATTGCTTTGAAACTGCATTGTAATGATAATTTTTCACTTCCTTCCCTGGGCAGTTGCATAATTGGTGGGCATTGTTCAGAGAGCTGTGGCCTCCCAGCCACAGGCAGCTGCTGTCCCTGTCCCCAAGCACTGGCAGGGCTGGTACCTTTCTAGCTGAGTGGTTTTTGTTTGGTTGGTTTTGGTTTTTTTTTCCACACTCTTGTCATCTTACTACATTAAATGATAGATACTCACGACTCTGGATGCAAGCCTTCCAACAAGATTATTCCTACTTTCATCAGCTTTCAGTAGGGAAAAAAATACCCCATTTAGACCAGTTAAAAAGTCATATCTGTCAAATAACATTTAATTAAAAGAATCTTTAGGGAGGGAGCAGCTCAGTCAATGGAAAGCTTTCCCACTGACTACATAAATAGCCCAGGCCCAGGATTCAAGAGCCCCACTTTGTGGTCAGGCTGTGGATGCCCAGATGCAGGAGGATTTTTTGTTTCATGGCTGTGCTTGGCATGTTTTCTATAACAGAGAAGTAGCTTTGAATTCTGGAAGCTGGGCTGCTGATCAAAGTGATACACAGAGCAGGATTTGGGCTGTGGGGGGTGGAACTAGGTATACTTGATCAGCAGCTTGGAGACAAAACTGCTCTTAAAGCAGAACAAGAGTTCAATAGATATATCCCTCCACTTCAAGAAACTTGCTGCTGGTGGCTCCTTGCAGCATAAGAGCTGATGGGGTTCAAACCTGCTCTGCAAAGCAAGGCTGAACGCAAGTGTGGGCATCACCTGAATGTCTGCTGGGCACAAATGCCTTATCCAATGCAAAGTATCTCAGGATAAGGAATCCCGAGGGACAACTCTCACCCCAAAGCACAAGGCACAACAAGTGGGTCTGGCACAACTTGAGTCAGTGAAGTACAAGTCAGCACAGGGGAAAATAACAAAGCGTATAATCTCAAGGTGATTTACACCTGCACATACAAGTCAAATTAACACCCTGAAGGCAACAATTGTTTGTATTGCAGCAGCAGCACCTAGAGGTCAGAAATAAGATGAAGATCACTCTGTGCCACGCACCATACGGGTTCAAAGCACATCCCCTACCTGCTTAACATCAGACACCAAAGGGAAAAGGAAAGAGCTGCTCTCCTTGCATCCCACAAGGTGAAACACAGAAGAACCAAAAAGGATGCCCCAGGTCCTGGGGAAAGCTGCAGCAAAGCCAGACACCGATTCCCAGGCCAAGGTCTGAGCAGCCACCGTCCCCTCTCCCGGCTGCGGTGGAGACTCCGTGTTCTGCTTGGCTCCACGTCCCGATGACCACATTACTCGCAAATGCTGAAACTACAAGCCAGTTGTTCGAACTGCCCCAAACCAGATGTCAACAAAACCAAGACTGCGTGCTAAGCTATCATATAATTTTTTGCTCAAGCCACCTATTATGCAGCACAGCTATTTTAGAAATGTTTGTCCTGTTTTTCACATCCTTCGGTCTAACGGACACTGACTGCATAGGCCTACGAAAGAAAAACTGCGATATTTTAGAAACCTCCAAAACAGCATTCCCAAATTTAATAATCAAGCAATTGCGGGTTTGATCTGTGGAGTAGAGAGAGACAAAAAGGGGTCATTCCCGGCTTTCTGGTAGTGCAGAACACCCCATTTTCACTGTGATGCCAACTAGCCCCTGCCTCCAAACCTGCCCATCCGGGACAGACCATCCCCAGTCACAGCACTCATGACACCGTGGCATTTTCAGCAGGAAAATCTGTACCTGAAGACAAGAAGAAGACGGCTGTGACAACTTGGAACATCAGAATAGGGACACAGGGGAAACGTGCCAGGAAGTCAAAGACACAAAGAGCAGCTGAAACAGCCCGCAAGCTCAAACAGGTTAAAAATAAAAACTTTAAAAAAATCACATAAACATTGTATTTTCTATGTAGGTCCTGCTTACGTAATAGAAGTCACCTACACCAACTCCACATGGTTTTAGAAGGCAAAAATGTGGAAGGAGCTACTTCCCATCCACCCACCAAGAGCTGCCTGCAGCACCAGTACCCCAAGCCAGTCCTGCCAGCTCCTCACTCCTTATACCAAGAGTTTGGAGGAACCTTCACCAAGTTCTAGGCGATCCCTCCCCCCGAGTTCCAGTCCCACAGAACCAGCTAATCACACTCTGCCACCCTCCTGTGAGCCAACTCTCCATAGCCCCAGGCTCAAAGGATTTGGTAGCAAGGCACAAAGCTCCCTGTGACCACACTGCTGCTCAAATCCAGCCCAGCAGTTATCACCACAAGGCTTATTCACTTGAGTGTTGGGTAAAATTCTTAATGAACACCAAAACAAGCACTGCTGGTGCTGCTAATTTTCATCTCTGTGCACAGGCAGATAGAAAACATCATCTTCCTAGGAGGTGGTATTTAACTGTATCTTAAAAGAAAACAATGTGTAACTTTTCATTTTCAATGAACAAAACGCAACACTGCTTCTAGCATTATATAAAGTCCAGACTGTAAGTTTGGAAACTATTTAGCAAGTACGAGCACCTGGAAAATAACTGGAATATTTCATGGTGTTGTGATCCCTTGGAACATCCCAATGCTGGACTTTCTTCCCAATTTGCTTTGCAGACATGGGTTTATCCTGTCTTAACCCCCACACTGAGCTACCAGCGCTCTCACTGCCTTGCATGTTAGAAGGCCAACAATTCTTCCACCCCAGTTTTCCCATCAGAATAAGAGAAAGTTGCCTTCTCCACAAAGATCTGTGGAGCTCAGAGCGCTCTAATTGCCCGATGCGCATTCAGGTCAGGTACCCACTGTGGTGACATTAATGAGCGAGACTGAGACTGTTTATGCCACAATCAAGAGAAGTTAGTAAACATTACAAAAGCCAACAGCTCTATTGAAAGTACGAGGCGCTGCAAGAGAACACAGAGCACGGGAAGGGAAAGGGAGGTCCAGCGGGAGGAACAAGATGTGCTTTTCGCCAAGTTTTCCTGTCAGATTCATACATTTCTAGTCTGACTGCAGCACTATAAACCTTCTGCAAGCAGGTGTTTCACAGCTTCCACAGCCCACATTCTGTCCAACAAAAGTCCTCAGAGGTTACACACAGCTGAACTGGATGGGCTCAAATTAGTACCGGATCAAAACCCCCCTGGGAAGTAAAGCATTAGCTTAGGCTCACATAATCCTCACTCAGCTCAGGTTTGCAGAGCACTATCACAGAGTTCAACGCTTCCCCAAGCCCCACCAGAGATCCTGCGTTCAACACCAGGCGCTGGTCACCACGGATGTGCCAACCCTACAGACTCACAACTGCTTCCAGCGCTCTGGTCTTCCAACGAGCCTCCCCTTGAGACTCACAGGTCTGCCGTAGCAACAGCATTGAAATAAAAGGCATCAGAAAGGTTAACAAGAGCTGATGTAACGAGCAGCACAGGACCTCTTCTCCAAAACTGCACACGGTGTGTTATTGCTGTAGCAGAGATACTCCTGACTTCGGTCTCTAAATAGAAGAGTTTGGCCCCAGCAGCACGCAGATTGTGAGCTGCGAGCACAACAGAACAGATGCCTTTAAGATGGGTTGAGTTTAGGGAAATATCAAGGGATGTAGTAAAACGAACAAGCACTTTTCATTTCTTTGTGCCATGCTTCCTTCCGCCCCATCCCTCTTCCTAGAAAGAATTCACCACCCCCAGCTAAGGGATCTTGCACTCCCTGTGTGCACAGGCACCTTCTACAGTTCTTACACCTGAGTTACTGCTCCTAAGCAAAATAATAACAATACAGTGAGGAAGGCTGATTCCAGTCATTATAGCTTTACCACCCAGTCACTGGAGCTTTCACCTGTCACCCTAGATATTCCTACTGCATGGAATTTGGAGTAATTTATGTCAGGCTAGAAGTTTCTACACTGCGATACAAGCTAAGGAAGAAACTTGAAGTTACAATCTAGTTAATAGCTCAGTAAAGACAGAGTCTCCATGGATGTGCACAGCGAAGGCCCGAAGAACACTGCAGGGAATTTTGACAGCACACACCACCCAGACCAAGCCATGGGAGAAGCACATTCACAAAAAAGTTTTCAACAAAATCAGAAGAGGAAGAAAGAAAAAGATCCAACGTGATTAAAAGCCAAGCCAGTGTTTTTCTCAGCAGCTCCACCAGGTTAGGCAGACCAATGGTTTTAACTCCGCATTCTCTTTTCATTTTCCCAGGAGCTGCTATACAATACAATAAAACCAAGAAACACCTGCTGTCCTAATGAACCAATACTCATTAAACTAGACAACCCACTAGCTGCCATGCTAATTATTGCAACGCATGCCAAGAGAACTGATGAAAAGCTACTACACTGCATATACTTCGAGTTGTTTTTTTCTCTCTCTAGTCCAGATACTGCATTACCTCAACTTCTGGCTGCTAGAGGAGAAATAGAACACAATGAGGATGAACAGCATAAACAACAATGCTCCAAGCAATGCCATAAGGCCCCAAATTGACTCCAGTTTAGACTTTTATATTTTTGATCTAAATGAAGAGAACAGGCGAGATACGGTATTTTCATTAACACCAGACAGCCTGAAGCTATTTTTTTTTCCCAGCCATGTGTGAATTTCTATAGCGCCCAATTTTAAAGCCGAGACTTGAAGTCTCTGCAGTGCGATCATGAGCCTCCCATGCAAACGCCCGGCACAGACCAGGTTTCACCATCAGCCTCCTTAAGAGCAGGAGCTGAGCGCTCCGGGCCAGTGCCAAGGAAAACCACAGTTTCCCTCCCAGCAACCTCAGCACCCACCACCCTCCGCACGAACAGGAGCTGCCCCATGGAAGAAAAACCGCGTCCCTCCCCTCCGCCTTCTCGCACTCTTGCTGGGTCCCCAGCCGTGCAACAGCTTCTCCCTTCCCCTGGCCGGGCGCTCCCGCCCCTCCCCGCAAACCCCGCGCCCGCCACCCCCGCCCCGCGGCCCCGGGGCTCCGCGGGACGCGCTGCCCGCGGCGGGGACGCCGCTCCGGGAGGGGCTGGGGCCGGTTTCCCCGTGGCCCCGCTTCCCTCGTGGCCCCGCTCACCTCGAGTAGAGCCGGCGGGCGGCGGAGCCGGGGCTGTCCCCGCCGGGACACGCCATGGGCGCCGGCCCCGCCGAGCCGCCCGCCGCGGCTGCAGCCCGGCACCGGGCAGCGGAGTATGGCAGCGGCGGGAAGTGATGCACCGAGCAAAGAAACTCGCGGGGAGGCCCCTCCTCCGGCTGATGTCAGCCCGCGGCGGGCAGTGGCCCTTCCTCCTCCGCCCGGCCCGCCGTGCTCGGCGCTGCCGCCCGCCCTGGGGCCGCGGCGGGACGGGGAAAGCGGAACTGAGCGGCCCCCAGGCTGGCTTTGCCATCACTATGCAGGGGAGCATCGGAGCAGCCCTTGCAATAGGGTGGGCTACAGGGCACACTTGTCCCCCGTGTTTAACATCACATATCAGTCCCTTCCAATCGCTAACATTCTGTGATTAGTGTCTCCACACTCACCTCCAGAGCTACCACAGCAGGGAAAGACAGAAACACAGCAATCCCATACACAAAACAAGGGTACAGACACCATACCTGCATGGTAACACAAATAGCAGTAGCATAGCATTACTGATTTCTGACCCACAGCCTATGTAACCACTTAATTTCATGATAAGAAGTCTCTGGTTTTCTTTAGCCGAATCTCTTTTGTCCTAGAGAGTAAACACCCACACCTGGAGGCAGTCAGGGTGAGCAGCACAGCTGGCACAGCTGTGTCTGCCTCACCTGAATCACCAGGGGAAGCCACAGAGGCCCGTGCTCTCCCGGTAAGTCTGCACAGGCTGGCTTAGCTACAGAACAAAGCCTGGCTGCTGCCTTTGGTAGTGAGGAATTCACCAGGAAAAGGGATGTTTCCCTCTGGCCCACAGCAGTTTGCTTTCTGTTAACTGTGAACTTTGGGGCCTTCAGTATTTATTGTCAGGCACATTTAGAGATGGATGCAGGTCGTCTTCAAACACCACACCCGGCTCCCTCTGTTTTCCAAGGCTTGAGATGTTTCTGTAAATGTTAGGGAGCCAGTCACTCAGCAGAAGCCTCTCTGTAAATTAGTGCCATTTATCCAGCAACACTAAATTAAACATCGTTATTGTCACAGATATCAGGAAGAAGCACAGATATAAATTGTGGCTTTCAGCAGATTCTAGCAGCTTGCTCTGCAGACATGAGAGCCCTATGATCAGAAGGAATTCAGAGCCATGCCTTACTTACTGGGCTGTTTCACCCTGGGGACCTGCACAAAAACCCCTCTCAAGAGCAAGCAGAGATGCTGCTCAGGAAAACACATCATCAATAACACCCCACTAGCAAACCACAAAAGCCTCTTTCCCTAGAGCTAATTGATTGGGCATTTAAATCCAAAACAAAAACCCATAAACAAACCTGCATCTGTGTCTTAGCTTAGGAATGGTCTCAATTCTGTAGATAAACCATAGCAGAGAAAGCTGAAACCGTTCTGCTGAGAGCTGCCTCCTCACCCAGGGAGGTACGCGGGTGTCCGGGGTACATGCCATGACACCCCAAAATAGGAACCCCACTGTGCCCCTGAGCAATCAGCTCCAGTAGCCCTGCGGGCAAACCCATGGGGCAGGCTGGGACACTCCCCACACCAGCCAGGATTTACCCAGGTTTGTGGTTTTACTGAGAGCAGCAAACACCCTGGTGCAACCAGCTGCTCACAAGCACGTGGAGACGAGTAACTGTGCAGCCCTAAGAGATTTTGGTGTTTCCAGGGGATGCGCCCATCTGTGCCTCCACCCTAACTCCTTTTCAAGTCAAGAATACTAGTGCAAAAGATGGAAACCAGCTGCTGTTGCTGCTGGCTACAGCCCTTCTCAACCACAGGAGACAGAGGGGGCTTGGCTGCCCTCGGCCCAGCGCTTAATGAATATGGGCAGATGGAGGAATTGGCCTTTAGAGAGACAATGCTGGAAATGGGAGCAAAAGAAAGGCGGGTAGAGGCCAGCTTCCAATCTGGGATCTGGCCAGGCATACGGTATTCCACAGAGCTCTGGGCAGATGGGTCACCCAGACTTTAATGACACAGGAATCACTGGGTCAAATTCCACGGCCTGGGTTATGCAGGAGTTCAGACTAAGATGAGCATAATGGTCCCCTTTGGCCTTAAAATCCATGAATTTTCAATGGACAATTTATCATCTGACAAACTCAGCTTCTTTTTCTTCTGTAGAAGTGGTAAACAGGTCACAATAGATTTGAATTCATTAGATGAAATAATTCAATTACTTTGCTGTGGGTTGGGTTTGGTTAACCCTACATATTCATGCCAAGAAGCTCCCTGCAAGCACTTGGACCTAAGCCACAATTCAGATCCATTTGTCAGCTGCAATGAAACCTCAGCTGCAATGAAACAGGAAAATTACAAGAGTACAGAGAAAAAGAAACCCCAATAGTTTAAAAATGCCACTAATTCATCTAGTGACTTGTGTCCACAGCGTGTCATGTGTTGGGAAGGACATGGAGCAATTATTAATAGAAAGACTCCAGATGAATGTGACAAGCGTGACCTACAAGGAAAAGGTAAAGAAATTGATTTGTTCCTTTCAGATAAGATCAAGAGGAGGTGGAGTAGTAATCTTTAAACATGAAAAGGGCTGCTGCAAAGAGCAGCATAAAGGAGAAATGGATCATGGAAAAGGGGATAGGACACAAAATACTTGGTCTAGAATCCATCACAGGAGATGCAGGGGTCACGTTAGTCAGACATTACGTATCTCTGCACCTCCAACAGCGTTTTGTTCCAGCAGTTTTAAGGCACCACTGATTCCTAATAAAGAGCAAGACTTGTCAAATTACCAACATCATCCTCTTCCTCTCAGTTACTCAAGGTCTCTATGTCTATATCCCAATGCTAAGCAACAGGACTGCAGGATCCTTCAAACTTCTCGAGGAGTTTTTAATATTTCTTTTAAAAATTGATGTCCAAATCTATCACGACACAACAGGAAAGAGCTCTAACTATTGTCACACTTGATACTGCTTGGAAGAGACAACCACGAAAGCAACAAGGCACAGAAAGCTGAAGGGAAGACAGCGAGACAGTAACACAGAGTTGTGATAGTCAACCAGCAAATCTGACCAATCATTGAAGGATTGCTGGGACTTGGGAACATTCCTCTACTGCCTCCATGTCTTCATCATCCAGACACACGGAGCCAGGCACTCCTTCCAAAACACAAGGACCTTAATTAGCAGGGAAGCTTTCCTGCGGCTCACAAGATGGGTTGCTGGTGGCCTCTGCTGGGGTTTGTGTGCAAAAGGAGCACTGCGGTTCAGATTCCCGAAGCTGACAGACCCCAGCTGAAACCTCTGCTGAACTGGCACTGTAATTGTCAGCTCTTACTGACGACAGCTGTAAGTAAATAGCATCACCATGCACCGTGTTTTTGCAAAGTGGAGTTTACAACATAATGTCTACCTATCCCTCCTGGGGAAGGAATAAGAATTAATGTCTGAAGATCTTAAATGTATTACTGAGCTGTGAGCAAAGTAGTTCGAATAAGCCTGAAAACAGCGTGAAGATGGGTAAGAGAGGAGTTGGCATTGTTTAAAGAAAAGAAGGGAATAATAGAAATGCCCCTGGAGGGTGCAAAGGCTGGTGTGCAAATTGGGGCCACACACAGCCTGTCTGAACCAGGAACATTTGCTTTGGCTTTGGGATTTTCATTAAACATAATTACATGAGTTTCAACAACGGTCTCCTCAGAACAGCCCAGAGCCATCCAGGAAGCTTGGGAGAGGACGGGGACGGGTTTCAGCAGGAGCACTTGGCCGTTCCTGTTATTTAAAACAACATTAAATGAACCTGCTGGGGAGACTGGCCCAGCTTGCCCTGGCGCTGCAGCCCAGCGCTGCCCCGGCGCAGGGTGCTGAGTCTCTGCAGACACCCTCGTCTTCCTCCTTTCCTGGAATCCCACTGGTGTGGTCGGGGTTTCAGCTCAGCTTTGCCACAAATTCCCCGAGAGCCAGTCTGACCAATGGGCCTGGAGGGAAATCTGGAGCTGGCTGCCATATCCAAGACAGATGATACTGGATAAGCAGCTGGGGGGATGTGAACAGCCTTGGTGTTATTAATTGCCTCTCATGTGCCCCCAGGCAGCTCCGTGATTGCAGCAAGCTGGACATGCTCGAGCAACACATGGATTTCTGCTGCCTTTTCATGTCTTGGTAAATTCCCATTGCTTCTCACTGTTTCAGGGCACGTGCGCTCCTGTTCCTGCAGAATTTCACAGCCTGCAAGGTGCTGACTTCAAGGTGTTCTTAGGTCTCCAACCAAAGCCCAGGAGGGGATGGGAGTCTCCCTTGTGCTTCAGCAGAAATATTTTGGCTTTTTTGTGGGCAGTAACAGAGAGCTTTTCTTGGAGGCATTTTATCAAAGCTTTATTGCTCAGGCAAATACCCCAGAGCTCCGAGTCATGATCGGCTCATCTTTACAATGATGGCAATGGGTTTGTTTAAGCAGCTTCAATTTCCAATAGTCAACAGATGAAAATCTGTTTCTCCTGCTGGAAGTCTGGGAAAACTTCCTGTTAGCATTAACTGACATAAGAAATACTCTTTTGTTGTACTTGAAAGCCTGGGGGAAAAATACACATTTTCACCTTTGAAGGGGGCTTTATTTCCTTTTTCAATTGTAACTGTTGCTAATGACGTTCATTACAAACAAGCCTGTTTGGGTTTGTTTTTAGAACAGACTGCCAATATTTACACTTTAATTGCTTGTTTAGTCAAGCTTCTGCAAGTGCTTTGCAAACACTCACTGTGGAACTGACGGGCTTATTTCTGTGTAACCAACCACCAGCTCAGAGAATCAGGAGCAGATGAGGTGACTCCGTGTCACCAGCCACCCCGCCCGGTCACAGAGGCTCCTGCAGCACCCGCCTGCATCCCCCCGGCCCCCAAACCAGCCCCTTGTGACAGGAAGCACGTTCTGGTTCTAACCAAAGTTGCAGTCTAACCACACAGGCTCAGGTCTAAACCCATTTCTCGATCAGCAGTGAAAACCAACGTGAGAATATCACCATTTATGGCTCAACTCTGCTAAGTGTTTATGGCAGGATATACAATTTGGTTTTTTTCTACATTAAGCAGCATTTTCTAAAAGTAATAATGCTCATTTTAGGACTGATGACTGGCACGCAGTGCACTCTGCACCATTAATGCTGATTTCTGAGCAAATAACAGAACACAAGGAAAGTTTCAAAGGCCTGAAGAGAGACTAAGAGTGAAATGAAGTATCTTAGAAAAGTAACTGGGATGACCCAAGTAACTTTAGCCTTGTTAGTCCAATACTGATGCCATGGTAATGTGGGACACAGTCAAAAGGGCTGCAGAATGTCAATCCATTGCTTCAGCAAACTGCTCATCAAACCTGCAATCTTTCTTTTGAGGAGATTATAAATTAGGTTAATAAAGATAATTCTGCTGACATAATAGACTTAGACTTCTGCAAAGCAGCTGACTTAATCTTGCATGGCATTCTGTTAAAAATAGTACTCAACAAAATCAATGTAGCTTATGTTAAATGAGTGGAAAATTTGGTAACATGCATCTAAAAGTAATTATCTGATGGAGGAATTTCTAATGTGTCCAAAAGGATTTACTCTTGGTACAGTGTTATTCAACATTTTTATCAATGATCTGCCATTACTGGTAAAGTTTGTGTAAAAAATGGAATTCCGAAGAACAGTAACAATGAATGGGAGAAGTGGGGTTGGATTGTTTGGTAGGTTGGGACACTATGGAGCGTGTGTTCCAGCACGGCCAAACATCTCTGCATTTACACTTCTGATAACAAGAACAAGATGAAAAAGCACCTGCTGAAATAAAGGGGCTGTGAAAAGGCTCTTGGGGCTTCAGGAGGCGACAAACAAAGTGAGAGAGCACAAAGCAAAGAACAGAAACATCAGCTACAGGAGGGATGCTGAATCAGCACAGCAATGGATTGAGCTTGCTTAAGTGAATTTTAAGGTGTGACTGAATCTCAGGTGACAGTTAACTTTATAGACAAGAACATTCCTGGGAATAGGAAGCTTTTTAGTCAAGTAGAAAGTGGCACATCCAGAACTTGCAGCTAGGCGAATCTAGGCTGGAAATAAGATGTGATGTTTAAATGCAGGTAATTAAACAGTGGAACAAGTAACTACTTAGGAACTGGTGCGCCCTCCATTAGTTGGTATCTGGAAGAATGGTGTTTAAATATGCTGCAGTTCAAACACAGGTTCAGCATCTGCTGAGTGAGTGTGTTTGCTCTGCGTTATGTCAGAACTCTAATTAGACAATCTGCTCTGTTATCTGTAAAACCACTCTTCTTGCTTTACATATTGATCAGTTTTATCTACTGATATTTGATATTTTCCACGGACTGGCAAATCTCAACATTAAGGCTGACATGACAGTCGTGTTTTTAGTGTAATGTGTACTGCAGTATCGATCACACTATGTGATTAACAGCCTGTGTTGCCTAAGGGATGAAATGAATATTAACGTTTGCTCGAGTTGTCTGTTGAGATCAAATATTTGTGTCCTCTGTTGATTGCAGTCTGAAGACTGTGTTGGCCTCTCAGAAAAGAACAGAGTCCTGATTCGGAATGGAAGGTTGGGGGGTGCAATGTGTAGTGTTAGTCTATGTTTGCTATCCCATCCCCTCAGTTTTCCTTGGGAAAGCAAAGAGGGTGAGTGAAGGCAGCGAAATTGCTGCTCAGGGCAGTGTCCACCCCGGCTGCTGCTTTGGACTTTCAGAGCTGTTAATGATGTTGTCATAGAAACATAAAAGGGGCACGTGGGAACCCTTCCCATCCGGGCTGCGCACAGAACCGCACGTTTCACTCACATGTATCCAGGTCTATAAACTTATTACGTTTCTACCAGATAGCACAATTCAAGACGTCCAGGTTTTCCTACCCAATTCTTGCATTGTGGTGACGGTCCTTGCTCACAGAGGCTCAGTCCCTAATAACTGTCATTTTCAGGTGTCCAGGGCCTGTTCTTCCTTTCAGCGAAGTAACACGCCCACTGACTTTGCTGCAGGCAAACAGAAATTCCTCAGGGTCAGCTTCTCTACTTACATAACCTCTATTTACTGTCACAGGGCTGCACCGCTTCACATCAGCAGAGAGTTCAGCCTTCGGACATATGCTATGTTTATTTTCCATTGGAGATGGGTGTGCAGCTATTATCTATTTTCCTTTGCACTGAGCTCCATATAGATTAATTTTGTCAATAATGGGGGAATATATTTGCTGGTTTAAATTGTTATCCGAAGAGACAGAAAAAGCCGCACAAGTCCAGACAGAAAAATTCCAGTCACAGTCGCAAATGATCTCAGGTTAAATGACTGTGCTGTCTGGCATCCTGGGGGAGAGCAGCAATGCAACCGTGGCAAATCTGAAGGCAACCTGACTTGACAGAGCGTAACAAGGCAGAAGACAGTCTGTTGTGTTGACTTTACGCTGCCGCTTCTCCATTGACAATATATTGGATTGGCGCTTAGTAGTAAAGCAAATACAATCAAGGGGAAATTGGGTGAATTTATGAGCAAAGGGTCAATGACCCCAGGGATATATAAAGCTCTTTTACTCTCGTAGTCACCCGTACTGGTGACTGAAGAGAGACTGAGCAGATCAGCTCTGATGCAAGACAGATGTTTTGCATCCAGCCAAGCTGTCACGGTGCATTCGCACACACCACAACGTCCTAGCCTGCCCAAGAGTTTCTGCCTAGGGAGTCAGATAAGCTTCTCACTGTGTCATTTGCAAGTGATACAGGTCTGAGATTAACGGCCTGTGCATTGTTGCATGGAGATAAAGAACTGCAAGGTGGCAGGAGGGATTCTGAAAGCACTGAAGGTCCAAGGAAAACTCTACAGAAAGGAAAACACGCAAAAGGGAAGTGGAACCAGATTTTGTTTGGACTACTTGGATTTCAAACATAAAGCTCTTCTTGAAGGAAGAGGCTGAAATCCTGCCATTCAACAAAGCTGTTTGATGCTTTGTTGAAAGGTTGAAGCAGAACAAAGTAGTGTTTAAATAAAAAGCTGTGGAACACTGTAAAACACACTTACAGAATATATAGGGCTTTGAGTCTTTGCTGGCAAGGAGGCTGTATTCTCCAGCTCAAAAGGAATTTTCCTTCTTATATTTAACATCACAAATATACCCAGGTTTGTACTAAACTGCATATTTAAATCCAGTCACACTAAGCCCAGGGTACATAAATCAGGAGATTTTGAGCTTTGTTACTAGATATGACAACAAGGCAAGTTACTTAAGCACATGCAGTTCTGTAGGAGCTAATGAGGACAATGTCAGTTCCATGTACATCAGATTTAACCGTTGCCCTTAGCTGGGAGCAGGACCAGATGTGTGGAGTCTGATCCAGGGGAGGGTTATGTGGCACTGTCACCCAGGTCTTGGTGATGTCTGGTGATGAAGGCAGCACTGCGAAAATAATGTTGTTGCTGTCTCATACCACTCCATATATTGCTGTACTGGAATGTCAATACATGGGAGAATCTGAAAACAGTAAATCATTCCTCACTCATCTGTTCTCTTGTTACAGAAGCAGTTTGTGGCTTATAGCACGCTTGGTGTCACTTACAGGTGTAACAAGCTGGTCTGGGGGACTTTACCTGATGGACTCTTCCCCAGGTCCAAACCAAAAGCACAAACTGGGCAGCATTACTGGGCTGTGGGGTCTGCTAAAGCATCTGCAGGGCTGTGCAAGCAGGAAGTGGACTCTGCTTCTCCTCTCTCTGAGTTTGTGGGGCACAGGTGTGGTGCATCCTTGAGCCCACTGCTGTGTTTTGGGGCACAGGGGACAAACAGGTGCCTGCTTGTTGCGTGCCTGGCCCAGCCCTCACCAAAACCCACAAGAATCTTTGCATCCTCTTCTAGGGGTTTTAGATCAGGCTTTGAGACACCTCAGAACTTTGTACTCCTGCAATTCTCCCCACCCACCTACCCTTTCTTTTTCATTGTACAGTGCATGGAGACAGTGGGCAAGGAGATGTGCCATTTTACCTGTAGACTGTTGATTTAAATTGCCTAGTCCCAGCTCCGTGCTATAAATCCTCCCATGCAGCTGGAGAGCCGGGTTTCCTCCAGCGGGTTTCCATGGCAATGCTGCGCTCTCCCTCCTCCAGCTGCACCGTGCGGGCAGCCCCCCCTTGCACACTTCACATTCCGCTCACATGGTCTCCTATTGATAGGAAAAACACCCAAATAGGCCATGGATAATCATTTCTTATCTTAACATCCTTTCCCCCAATAACTGGATGATAGATACGTACTTCAGTACATAAAGAGAACACTTGCCCTTTTCCAGACATCGTTTGGCGTGCAGCACAACGTCCAGATATTCCGAAGGTCTAGTTCTTCTCTGACACACATTACTGTTGGTTTTTAAGGACATCAACAGGAAAATATGACCTTAATATTTCCCTGTGTTTCTGGCTGTAATCACTACAAAGGAAGTGTGTCTATATTGGTACCAGCAAAAATTCTGTAGCCAGGGTCAGGCTCGTCCCTCTGGGTCTCTGAGTGTTTTACATGAATATTGCTGGTTTACAACATTACCTGTGGAGGAGGAAATTTGTGTCTTATCTTGGGAGCTGTGACACGGGATCATTAATGGGGCAGCCCATTTATCTCAGTCTTATTTTGCTGCTGATTTACGAGATGATAAGAGCCCTCAAGAATGACTTAAATGTGTAATGGGCAGCCCCATGCCCTTTGCAGGTTCAAATCAAGTCCCAATTTATTTCTTTTTGTCCCTTTTCCTTTCAGCTCATGTTTTGTCACAGATTCCAGTGGGTGCAGCACCGGGCCCTGGGCTGACAGACTTCAGAGCAGTACACTTCTTTTTTTTTAATCAACTGCCTCTTCCCACCATATGCTTATTATAAAATTTATGTCACATCCAGCTTGCAAGCGAAGTCTAAATTTGTGCTTTGATTGTTTGCTAACTGAGAACTGCTGTGAAAAGTGGTTTACAATGTAAATTGCTTAGTCAGGCACTGGGAAAAAAAAAATGCAACCACCATCAGTCAAAACCAAACAAATACCATTTCCTTTCCTTTTAGTGGGACATGTTTCCCAAAAGTGAGGGAACTCAACCCTCTCACAAAGCCAGGCACACAGAGCAAACTGGCAAGAGAAAGAAGGGAATGTGTCTGCCACAGCTGCGAATTATCGCTTATATGTGCCTTAGAGCATATCTGCTGGGTGCAAAAGTGTAGGTGCGTGATACGCAGCTGTTTCAAAACACAGAGACTTAGGAGGAATTTCTGGGTTTGGTTCACATACATATGCACTTCCTGAATTTTGTTAGACCTTGTGGGTTATTTGTTTAAATATTTCCTAAACAGCAACGGTGCCCAAGGGCGGAAACTGAAGCCCCCGGGATGTGAACCTGCAGCTTGGACCGTGTCAAACCAGCCTGCAGGCTCCAAACAGCTTTGTATGGGGTTGAGCAATTACCAACCCCACTTGCCTTTGCGTTGCAAAAGCACCAGAAATCCAGGTTGCATCCCCCTTCATCTCCGTGTGTCCCCCTTCATCGTCGTGCGTCCCCCTTCATTGTCACACACACAAGTGTAATGGTAGCAGGAGCTGCTGGCAGGGAAAAGCAGACACTCGTATCTGGACAATGGGCTCTGTGTGGGATAATCTCATGTGGTGGGTTAGCAGCCTCTCTCGGCAAATCCTGAGCTGCAAGAAACTTGGCAATATCCTTTCCAGAAAAAACCCTAAAATGGCTTTTGTAAAACCTCCACTGGGTATGCGATAGCCCATAGTGTAATTTGCTAAAAGTAGTAGGCGGTAGCCTGAGAATCTCTGTAGGGGAAATTCAGTGTTTGAGGACTGATGCATAATAAATGCCATATGAGTGAAAACATGGAGCCTAAATCTGTCTTAGTTCCACGTGACAGGAGCTGTGGAGTTGTCAGGTCAGAGCCGTACATGAATGGCTCATTTTGCTCATACACGCCTAAAATACAAATCCAAATGGATTTGCTCCTATCTGCCTTGGCTCACACTTGGCTCCCTGACTTGGGAGTTTCCTACACTGCAGAAGTGGGATTTGGCCCAGCGATCGGTTTCACTTCATCTCTCAGCAGATTTGTGGTCTAACACTCCAAGATGTGCAGCACAACACGCTGGCAATCTGTCACTCTCCTGGCTCTCGTTAGCTCCAACAGCTTGCTGAGAAAAATGGTGCCAAAATAGATGCTGGTCAGACCTGAGGGACCTCAGCAGCATCACCTGTGTGCAGGGAGAGCTCTGCCTGTCACTGCACGGGGGTTCCAGCTCCACCTGGCTCCTCCATCATCCCAGCAGGCTGGGACCAGCCCTGGGCTTTCCTGGTTCCTGTCACAGCCTCCCATTTTACCAAATCTTCACCAAAAGCTGCCCTCCCGCTACTGAGGTTTCACGTTACTGTTCTCTCTTGTCTCTTGGGTGGACCAGTTTACTTGGTACGTGGCTGCCCGGGAACCCTGCAACTCCAATTAGGGCACTTACCACTTGCTGCGGTTCCCGTCTTGGACAAGCTCTGCGTTCCTAGCACTGAAGCCTCTAATCAGGCCAAAATTTTGGCTTGGAACAGCTTGACACAGGAACTTCATGACTCCAGTCTGAAGCTCAGGAATTCCTTGTTTGGTCAGATTGGAAAAGCTGAAATGCTGGGGATGTGATATTTATTAGATTAGCAGACTGAGCCTGGTTCTTCAAGAGAACTTCTCTAGAGACCACAGGGATCCATGTACATGAAAGCATGTGGTGTCGGTATCTTGCCTCACCATCTGAGTGCTTTTCCAGTAATAATGAACGCTTACAATACTGACATTACTGCTTAAAGGAAATCTGTAGAATTATGGACAAATAACTGAGGACATCAACCAGTAAAAAGAGCCAGACTCAATATAAACCAAAATGCTGGTGAAACAGTATATCAGTCTCCTCTGCTCGGCAGTGACGTGGGACCTAGAAGAGGATAAAAAGCCTTTGCTCAGGGTACTTAACTGAAATTCAACCCATGACACAGAGCCGCTAAGCTATGGCCACTGCTGTAGCCTCCTGTCTGCGAGCTGCGCTTGCCCTCTGCTGTTTGCTGAACAAACTGTTGTTTCTGCTTCGCCCCAGTTGGGAGAGTAAGAACAGCAAGACCTGAAAAACCAGAATGGTCAACCCCGGATTTCAAATACTTTAACTTAAAAACTGTGACACTTAAAAAAGTAACACCCACAAAGGTGGAAAAGCCTTATCTGAGACTTAAGCACACACTTTGTTTATATTGTCAAGATTCTTCTTTTTTTTTTTTTTGTAATCACAAAGACCAGAAACCCCTCTGCCTTCTTTTCCCCCCCCAAAATAAAAGCCAATACTCAAAATTGAGCCCCCTGCTCTCTTGAGACCAAGGATTTGGGTGTGAAGAGTGTGCTGCTGAGAGCAGGACCAAAGGCTCATGAGCCCACAGGGGATGATGTAAGAAGGGCCCTGGGATGACAAGAGGTGCCCTGCAGAGAGGAAAGGTGCCCTGGGATGAGGACGCAGACAAGCCTGGTTTCTCCCCATGCTCTGCCACTATATTTTCCCTCCATCCCAGAACCGCAGAGCTGCTTCCAGCTGGGCCCCAGGTTAGTGCCCCTGTTCCTCTGCTGCCGTGCCCTCTCCTCTGCAGCCATCCAGCTGCAGGACGGTGATCGCCAGGATGCCAGGCGCCCTGGAAAGGACACAAGGGCTTGTCAAGAAAGCTGCTGGCATCTTGCCACGTGTTTGCAAGCTGAGATCAGCCCTCAGGCTCCTCTTGTTGCTGTTTGTTTTCTCCTCTGCTCCTAACAGCCTCTCCCTGTGCTGTCGCTACTGTTGCCCTGCACAGAAGGGCTCAAACAAAGGTGTGGTGAGGGCTGGTGGGTGGTGGGACTCCAAACGTCCTCCTGTGCTCATGGGCAGGGCAGGGACTGGCCTGGCGCTTGTCTGAGGAACTTCTGCACTCCCAGCTGGTGCCAGGGAGCTGGTGCCTGCAGATGGCTTAGCCCTGGCAAGGAGCAACGAACGCGATGGTCAGCGCCTAGACCTTTCTCCCAACTTCATTTGGAAGTGGCTTTTGGGATGAGCCACTGTAGAAAGGCTGGAGCCCTGTCACAGATCATCTCTGAAGGGCTTCTCTAGGTGCTTTTGCACAGCTTTGAAGTGGAGATTTTGTTCCATGCATGGACGAGGCTTCAGAAGGTAAGTGTTAAGCAGGCAGTAGCAGGGTGACATGGGAGGGAACTGGCGTTCTTGACTCTCTGGTCATAGAGTCATTGCCCCTGTTGAGTTCATCAGAGTCCTGAGCTCCCAAGGCAGCTCTTCAGGGTGTGCTGGCCCAGAGCAGGACACGTACCAACTGTGTCACATCCTCGTCCCTCCCCGAGACTCCCTCACAAGGCTGAGAAAATGAATGATAATAGATAACATTTGCAAACACCACAGAAATGTATATGAGGAGGGTCTTTATGGCCGTCAGCAATTATAGCTGAGATAAAATATATAGAGAGATAAAAATGACCTAGTCTGCTCTCAAAAGGCAGCAATAACTAGTCCTTTTGCATGGTAATTTCAGACTCGGATATCAAGTAAGCAGAGCTCTAGCACAGCTGGAAGATGGATAACAGGTTTGCAACTGGAGAATCAGGTCCTCTGGCTGGTATGTGGGTAATGAACTTCCATCTTCGTAGAGTCCTACTCAGAGGCTTGGACAACTTTATTTTAAATCAATTATTTCTTGCTTATTGAAAGACTTTGGTGCTTAGGTTAATCTGGATTGCATGACTTCAAACACAATAGGGTAAATATTTTGAAGGGTCTTGAACAGTTTTGTAACTGTGCTTGTAGCTCTTACAGTAACATTGAAACTCCTCATTTCATGCTGCTTCCTAATAGAGACCTGCTCTTTGAATCTTAGCCTCAAGGCATCGAGACTCAGTTACTGTTGAATGTATGCAGTGAGTTCACGTGAGGAACTTCTGCTTTGTTGTTTCCTATAAAAAGACGCGATTCATTTATACTTTCACAAATAATCTTGTATGGTTTTATGTAAGTAACTACTACCAAATAGGACTGAAATGGGAAAGTTCAGCTCAGTCTTTCTCAAATACATGCAAAACTGCCAGCCAGTATTGGTGAGGATTTTGCTGAATAAGCACTAGCGTAGCTCAAAGAGCATTAGCTCTGACAGAACTAAGCACACATTGAAAACAAGCTGTATACAAAAGTAGTACAGACCAGTTTTCCAGGAGCAGTTCTGTGCTTCAGCCACCAGCTCTATAAACATTTCTGGCTTGGGCATGAGTGGAAATTGTCTGTAGTGGAGACACGTGTGAAGAGCTGCTAAAACATGTCTTCTGTCTCTGGTTTCTGCAGATGTGGCCCTGGCGTGGCAGAGCCTTCAGAAAGCCAAAGCAGTGGTACGTGCAGTTCAGGGGACGTTTGCTGTCCCATGCCTTCATCACTCTCTGTTACCTACCTGTACATCACCCCCACAGCGTTTTCTTTCATGGATATAATATAACTGAAAGCAATGTAAACATGCCATATTGCTTGTTCTTTTGCAATGAATGTATAACCTCTTTAATAATTTGTTAAACGACAAAAAGGGGATAAGGAGAAAAGCGAGGAATCTTGCCAAATTTCACACCACTCCAGAATTATCAACAAGAACAGAGAAAACTTCTCCTCGCTTGCGATTGAAGCCCTGAGCAGAGTAATAGCTGACACTGAGCCAGAGCACCCTCTGAATTCTCCCTGTCTTCTTGTCCTCTTAGTAGGAAACATAATAATGTTTAGATCAGGCACAGCAACTGCAATCCTAACAGTGAAATCGCTTGGATGGATGCATAACATTAACCAAATACATGCAGCATCGCTTGCACGGTCAGGGCCTGACCCTGGGTCACACTGTTTCGAATGCTGTTGGCTGGGGTTACTTCCAGCTTATGCTGTTTTTAAAACAACTGAACAGCGCTGGTAAAAATCTGAGGCACATGTACATGCGAAGTGTAAAGAATGGAGAGAGGTTATTCCACCTCTTATCTTCCCAGGCAGTTGCATTCTTTCCAACTGTAGGAAATAGCCCATGGAACGTGCTCAGACACGCCGGTGTTTACAGAGTAACTAGGAGCTGCAAAATTAACCAGAGAAACAGTGCACGCCAGAAAAGGCCACTGAAGGAAAAAAAACACAACAGACATATGTCTCCCTTCAAAAGAAAAATCTGCCTTTTCACAGCTACAAAGGATTGAAAACAAATTCTATCATCAAACGTGGAGTTGTGCCAAGTCACAGGCAGCCAGAAGAAAGCTTTGGCAAGGAAAAAGCTTTGGTGAGTTCTGAGTTCCTGGGAAACCGCTGAGACAGGGGCACTGCCGTGGTGCTGGAGGGAAGGGAAGGTGGCAAGAGACAGTGGAAGTCCCTCTTTATTGAGGAAAGTTGATATTTTCATCAGCTTCCTACTGCTGTTCCCAGGAGAGCATCACAATGTGCATTCACACCTTGCTGGAGAGAGCTCAGGCAATAGAGCATTAATACCCACCAGCTGCAGCAAAGTAAAAGCTACTTGTGCTTGTCCTCTGAGATTTTTTTCCGACACATAACTGAAATTTTGTAAATACAGAATTTTGTTAGTTTCTTTTTTTGCAGGAAATGCGTAATGTGTTTAATCTCTAAATACGAAGTGGGATAACAAAAAAGCAGGAAGTTTGACCAAATTCCACAAGACTCTTTAATGACAAGAAAAGACTTAACTTGTTACTATTTTCCCATCTGCTGGTTATTTGTTTTTTGAGATTGCTTATTGGCTGGGAACAGTTTAAGCTACCAGCCTTTGATATTTCTGGATGCTATTTGTTCCCTAAGCAGAAGGACTTCGTTCAGTGTCCGGACCTGTTCTTGGTAACAGGGGTAGCAGGAGAGGTGTCTTGAGCTGGTCTGTTAGAGGCTTTGCTGGAGCTTGTGGTTTTGCATGTGAATGCTTTTTCTGATTTTGCTGTGCTGTAGATGTCGAGAGGAATGGAGATGAAACAGCTTTGAATGAGAGAAAGAGCAATGAGATTCCTCCAGCCCGCAGGTAAATAATAACCTTAATGTACAGCTCTTGGTGGATGAAGAGGCAAAGGCACACATAAAGAGATTTAAAATTCTGGGATGCGGGACTTCAGATAAAGTTTAACACTTTATGAGAGATAAAGAAAAAGTCACCAAACAATTTCACCCTCAGAAACGCTGACCTGAATTCTCTGTGTTAGTCTGTCTTCACATGCTTGTAATAATTCTTATCAGACCGCAGCTGGATTTGCACTTTCCCAATGTTATCATCGTTTGCCAAACTGCTGGTAACTGGGAAAATGCTGATCCTGCGGAGACACTGAGATCACTATCGGAGCAGGTTGTAGAAGCTCAACTGTCATTCATATTAGCAGTCCATTGAGCAATTTAAGAATATGCCTTGAGTATTCAATCTTGGTTTTCTTTTTCTTAAGAAAGAGAAGCTGTGCTGCTGTCTCCCCTGCTTGGCCACAGACCTGTTCCCTTGAGCGCCCCACCATGAGCTTTGGCCCGTCCAGAATGTCCCCTCTGTCCCCCAGCAGAGGCTCACGCTCAGCGCCTTGCAGCCCCCTGGATGGAGAAGGCACAGCTGGGACACGGTCTCCTGCAAAGAGTCTGTACAAACCAAGAAGGGACAGTTTCAGGGAACAGGCAGATTTGAGAGGTCGCACCACGCAAAAGGAAAAATCTCCCTGCTGTCTGCATCACCCACCTTGTTCCCCTGCAGAGAGCAGCCCGTTCTCAGCTGTCCCACCGGAGCAACGCTCCCATGCCCACAGCACGTTCCCTCCATCCCACCTTCCATCAGCCAGCAAGCCCAGTGATCGGAAGCTGGAAGAGTTGTGGAAAACATCACCCCAAAGGAAGTTAGAGCAACTCAAGAAAAGAATCCAGGAGCAGAAGCAAAAGCAGCAAGCAGCATCACAGAAGTGCCTGATTTCTGCCTGTGCTCAAGAGCCACTGCAGAAAAGAGCCGTGAAGAGAAAGGTGTGCAGAGCGGGGTCTGCGCCTCCCGCTCCAGCTTACAGAGGTCAGTAGCAGCCTGGCATCTAATGAAGAAAGCCTGAAACTGTGTGTTACCCAGCAGTGCTTTGGCACAGCTGAATAACTGACCACACACCTTCCACCCCACGCTGCGGTTTATGCTGGGCAGCAACTGTGTTCATGCAGCAAGTTCACTTACTTCTGCAGCCCTTGGGGGAGCTATAAACCTCCCTGTGCTATACATATCAACTTGCTTACTGAATTCACTTCTCCACTGGATTTACTCCCCAGCATACACAAATTTATAAATTCCTTTCCACAAAGTAGTAAAGAATATGCTGCCAATATATTATTTTCTCCCCTTCCCTCCCTCATTTTTCCTTCTTCCACATACAGAGCATGAGACAGGGAGCAGCAGCACAGTAGTGCAGAGGGGCGTCACAGGTATTTAAAGCAGGAATTGTGTAATTCAGAGGCATTACAGGGGATTTAACAGTTCATTCAGTAGAACTAGCGTGGATCTGAAAGCAAACATTATTAGACTTCCTTATCCTACTTTGCTGCTAAATTTGGGCCTGGAGAACCATCCGTCTGCAGATGTCGCTTTAGTTTAGCGTGATTTAAGATCTCAGATCACTGTGAATAATGCACAGACTTGAGAGCAAGGGCTGACCGTGGCTCCCCGGCCAGCCTGCCCGCTTGGCAATCTCTGCAGCCAACGGGGGATTACTGAGCGTGTATCAGACTAGAGGAGACGAGCTGAAAAGCTGTACATAATAAATCTTATTGCTGTAATAGCATTAGTGTTAATTCATTGGGCACTATGATCCCTGTCACACACACCCCACCAGCTTCCATGGACATTTCCCTTAGATTTGCTCCAAGTCACCTTTCCCAGCGATGCGTGGAAGGATTTGATGGTGGACACCTCGAGGCTGTGGGAACACACGTTGGTCCCACCATGTCCCCCTCTCAGCTGAATCCAGCAGCACTTTCCACCACTAGCACGCGGTTCCCCCTCCTAATACCCAGAAGCCAGAGCCACAATCCCTGCTGAGCCTCTTTTGAACATTCTCAGGCTAGTTTAGTTTGTTTTCAACTCAGATCATTTTACACAACTGAGTTAGGGAACTACCAGACAAACGATCCAACTTGCAGAACAGAGGCAGCGTCTGAGGCTGAAGATTAACAACTCCAGTCTCCCGGTTCAGATGCAGCTTGTTCAGTTTGACTGTACCACTGGAAAAAGTGTGTCACAGCTGCTTTGCCAGGCATCACCTCTGTCAGATATCTGCAGGCTGGCCTAGGAAAACTGCTTCTGTTTTTCACACATGCAGGAGCTCAGTGTGATCAGATACCAGCATTTGTACCGCTCCTCATAACCTAACGGGTTTCAAATATCTGTTTGTCCAGCGTTTGGTGCCGTGAACCTGAGATCTGCTCCCCGCTCACCTGGTGAAGAGCAAAGAGCCCCACGCAGAGAAGCGTTCGCCATCCCTGGACAAGGGAGGGACCATAAAAAAGCCCCCAAGACTCCAGGTTAGCAGTGCTGTATCACAACAGCTTGTTACAGGCAACTGGCCTGTATTTTACACTAGTCAAGTTACTAGATATGTAACCTGTGTGAAACAGAAACAAAAAATCCAAGATATCTAATACCGTGCAGATTAAATGAACATAGCGGCATCATACGCTCTACTGCTTAAGTACTATTTAAAATGCATGAAATATATAATAATTTCCTTCTCCTTCCTCCTCTTTTTTTTTGTTTTAATGGATTGTTTGAAAAATGGCTTGATCTTCCTCTGAGAGTGGGTCATAATAAGACCATGGCACATGAGGCATTCATCATTGTAACTGCCAGTGTCATGGTGTCTTTATTGGCTATTAGTTTCTGTCAGGGAAAGAGCCAACGCAGGGCTACCAAGAGATGAATGGGGGGCAGAGGTCAGAGCCAGAGTACTCAGGAATTTGATGAATTAGGAATTTGCTGTAGTTAACAAAAAATTAAGTCACAACAGCTATAAAATATTCATCTGTTCATGGGTAGAAAAAAAAACAGGGCATATTTAAATCAAAAGATTTTCTTCTAGCAACTGTTTTCATCAGAAATTCTGGCTGCTCTTGAACTTTAACATAATTGTTTCTCTAGTTAATAAACATCATGTAGATAAAAAAAGATTTAATTGAAATCGGACAACATGGTGAAGTGAAGATTGTTAGATCTACGTATTAGTTTGTCAGTTCAGAGAAACTAAGACAGCATACAAAATGAATGCATCCTGCACTTTTAATACTGCTAAACTAGAGAACAATGTAGTACAGCCAAGTGTTTCATTGAAGACATTGATGGATCTCAGTGTTCCTGAGCCCACCGGGTCCTGGCAGTTCCACCCGTGGTTCCTGCTGTCGGACACTGAACGAGTTTACTGAGCAGAAGCTGGAAACCCTGAACCACATCCTCGAACTGAGGCCGATACTGACTGAAGAGTAAAATATTTCCTCTAAAAAAAAAGGTCAAATATTTTCTTTGGGGAAAATTTGGTGGGGAGGATTTTGATGCAAAAAGCCACGTAAGTACTTGTTCAGTCACCTTCTGCTGGAGAAGTGTTTGCAATAAATACATAATTATGCCAGTGCCAGTATTGGCATGCTGTGAATGCAATCCGAAATTATGAAGTAAAACAGTGATGAATGTTGTCTATTATGTGACACCACCTATTAAGCAAGAATAATTTTTTTGCGCTGCGTACTGCATCATTTATTTTTGCGTTATACATTGTCCCTCGTCATGTATCGTTCATTGATTCTTCCACATTGCATCCTGCTGATTCTCACCGGTTTAAAAATGAATTCATTTTCTCTAGTGAGTTTGAAGTAATTACAAGGAAAATAATATTTTCATTATATCCCTCCCTCCAGTTCTCAAATCTGCTGGTACCAGTGGGTACCAGCTGTCTGCAGCTGCTGTTATAGAAGGATGCTCTCAGACAACCTCAGGTCAATGTCCCGACCTCTTCTTAATGTTCCTGAGGACTCTGGGAGTCAGTGGTTTCTGAGGAAAACTTGCAAGAGCTGTGCAAACGTGCTACAACTGTTAAATTATATAACTGCTAATGCAAAGCCCTAGGAAACCAATGAACCTTCATATATTGCCCTCATCTGATTCATGAACCATCTCTCTCAGTCAGTGAACAGACCACAGCAGAGTGACGGCCTCCAAAGTCTGAGTGATTTAGAAACTTTCTGTTACCAAAGTAACATCAATATTTTTTTAAAAACCTGCTCTGACTGAAACTTCTTAGATCTCCCCACACCCTGAGTGTGATTCCTGGAAATCACCATTAAAAAAAAGATTTATAATAGAGTTACAATTTTCCTTCAAAGAACGCGTCAGGGTTTAATACTGAAATACAAATCCTCTGTTTCAGGTGTGAAGCCACCCGGTGCTTCTGCGTGGAGAGAAGGTCAGAAGATAGCTAGAAAGTTGCTTGGGCCACCCCCTACATTTCCAAACCTGAGGAGCACAACTGAAGAGCAGATCACAGCAAATACCTTGGGTACGGTTGCTCTGTGCACCTCTCTTTAATGACTCTTGCAATAACTCACTTGTCAGGTTAACAACAACCCGGAACAATTATTAAAGCTGGTGTCCACAGCCAGCACATTGAATCCTCTGTGCAAATGCACTGTGTCCTTAAATTAAGACTTGTCTGGCCCATGATACACGTTGTGTCTCCCCAGCATCAGCTCCATCTCCTGCACATACCAGCATACTCTGCTTTTTCACTGGGTTGGTTTGCCAGACACAGCTGCAGAGCTGCCCTGGCTCTACCAACAGCTGAGGTTACTGAGTCCTCACTGTGCTACACCGACAAGTACGAGGTTTATGAGATAAAGGGTTTCACTGCCCATGTATATTAAATTCTATTTATGCTGGAGAGCCACAAACTACACATCATTCGTACAACTGGCCACTGCAACCTCAAGTTCCACCCTTACAGATTTATCTTCTCCCTAGGGGGTTGCAGATTTTGCAACAGACGGAGAATCCTGGGCTATGCAAGCAAATAGTCTCAGAACTATAGTAGGAAGCAGGTATTGAGATGCACATGATAGATACAGGAATTGATCCATCTCTGAAATAATAACACCACTATTCTTTCCAAATGCTTTCCACAGAACCTGGTAGAGGATTTGTAGCAACACCAGTGATGGAAAACAGCCCCAGAGAAAAGGGAAACCAGCCTGTGAGGAGAAGTCCTGAATTCCAAAGCTGCTTGATTCCCCACAGCAAACATATTGAAAGGGGCAGCAACACACCATCCAAGGACTCAAAACAAATACTCAGGAACCTACACTTGCAAAGCCAGTATCAAGATGAACACAAATGTACCAGGTTCCCAAAGGACACTGTGGAAAGAAAGGTAGAAGTTCTACAGCAATACCTAAGAATCCATTCTCCTCCACCTGGACCTCAGGGCAGAACTCCCTCTGTCTTCAATGGGGAAGAGATCCAATCTTCATTAGTGAAAGATGGAGCCAAGCCCAGCACCTCAGGAAACTGCAGGAGAGGAAAAAGCACAACTCCTCAGAGACAGCAAGGCTCAAGCAGCCCTGCACAGAAAGGGTCTGCGAAAGAAAACCTTAAGCACCCTTCAAAGAGGATGGTAATCATTAAAAAAGCTCACCCCTACAGTTCTGAAGTTGTTCAGGAATTTATGTATCGAAAGAATGAAGAAAGAAAGAAAAAAATCCTAGAAGAGAAAAAGTCTCTGGTGCAGGCCATGGAGCTGAGAAATAAGAGACTGCAGGAAGTGTACAGGAAACAGAAAGCAGCTATTGCAAAGAAAACGTGTTCTGACCAGATACACAAGCTCACCAGGGAAACTTCTTCTGCAAAAGAAAGTCCTGCGTGTAAACTGGAGCAGGTAAGTCACAATGGTTTGTTGGCTGGTGCGTGCAGTTTTCCAGTTGCATGAAACGATTACTGAGGGGAACAAAAGCCAGATGTTACCCTCGTGTTGCCCAGCTATTCATGCTTGCACTAACAGTCACTTCTGTTCCAGGAGCAAACCAGTGACAGAATCCTGGAGAGGAGTTTCACAGCCTGGGTGGATAAAACATCCTGTACTCTACTGAGTAAAGATCACAGAGGCAGGTACTTAGACATGAAAAGCCTCCTAGAAAGTCTCTTTCTCAGCACACGCTGCAGACTTTTCATAGGATTTTGTTGTAAACTATAAAAAATAGAGCAATGGAGTGATGCACTCTCATACCTCACCTTAAAATCAGCTTCAGTGCAACCTGATACCGAGTGGTTACAGAACCTGGGAGCATCTGGGGGTGCTTTTGAGCACAGAAGGACATTGATGCTCTGGCTCTCCAGAGCTCAAAAGCACTGATGCTCTGGCAAACTTTTCAGCCTACTTTTATGCTTTGTATTTTCAAATAAGAATTATTTCTTGCAAGCCTCAGGCTGATTCTTTTCCACGTGTCAGCAGTTCATAATCCACCCTGAATCTATCATTTGACAAATGTATCTATAGACAGGGAAATCTGTTTCCTTTTCTTTTTTGAAGCACTTTAGCTGAGGTTACTGGTCTGTGCAGAAAGCTACTGTCACTTTGTCTTTATAACCTGACGTTTCTCCTTTTTGTTTAAACAGGAATCAACTTCTAGATACGGTTCAGGCACCTAAGAAAAGAGCAGCATCAGCTTCTCCAGCACCGCTGGAATCTGAATGCTGGTTTCTCAGTCCTCTGAAATGCGAAGGCTCGAGGGATTGCTCTCCCCCAGCTCTGCAGGCACCCCCTGTGAGCTTTTCCCTTCCTCAGAAAGAGCCTTACTCCAAGGACTCCACTTCTGGTCTTTCTCCATACAGAAGTAAACAGGATCGAGTGAAAGCCATACACAGTCTATGCAAGGAACTTGCCGAAAAGATTGAGATGGCAACTAAAAGACTGAATGGAGCAAATATGGTTAAAGACTCCGCTGACAAAACATCGAGAGAGACAACTTTGGACCTTTTCAATGAGTTGTCTTCTATTCCAGAGCCTGAGACATCCAAGGATGAGCAAGACAGGACAATGACTATACACATGCTTCTGGACACCCCAGATCCTGATGTACTCCATGTGTCAGCAGGCAGGGGATTTCATGGACTGGGCAGGATTAGCCTTGCAGGCAGCACTGTGGGAGCAACAGCCCTGGGCAGACAGAAGGAAAAGCCCACTCCTTTGGCTGGTGGAAGTGAAGAATTACTGTGGATCACGCATAGCGCAGGGCTGAGGCATCTCAACACCAGGGAAGACCTGAGCAACACATTGCAAGGTAGTTCCCATGGATAAAATGCAACAGTGCGACTCAGATGCCACGGCCTGAGTCTTTTCAAAGCTGCAAAGCCTGATCTCCCCTTGGCTATTGCAGGTGTGGTGTCTCGGAAAATCCCTGAGCAGTGGGGCTTCTAGGCTGTGTCCGTACTTCTCGGAGGGAACAATCGCTGCAGCCTTGAGCATTTGCGGGTTTGTTCTCTGCACAGCTCACAAATCTAATGCTGAGAGTCAGCACAGGCGCGGGAGGTTGGGTACCACTCCATACACTGTTCAGCAGAGCAGAACCATGAAATTCCAGCAAAACTCTTCAGAGCAGAACGTTGCCACAATGTTAGTAGTGGCTGACTTCTCTTACATGCCTGTTTGGTTAGCACTGAAAAGCCTGTCAGTCCCTCTGTGAGAGGAGAGGTGCGACTGAAGCAGAGGCTGTCACATCGAGAAGCAGTAATGTAACTTGGGTAATGATCCAATTTCTTCTCTTCTCATTGCACCTGTGAAACTATAGCTCTCTATTTT
Organism: Patagioenas fasciata; assembly: GCF_037038585.1. Taxonomy (NCBI): domain Eukaryota; kingdom Metazoa; phylum Chordata; class Aves; order Columbiformes; family Columbidae; genus Patagioenas; species Patagioenas fasciata. Next base: position 9,650,056 of record NC_092539.1, read on the forward strand.
TTCTGTAGCTTTGCCACTGATTTTGGTCACATTGCATCACCTTCTGGTGCCTAGGCTTTCTCAAAAGTAAGAAAGGAATTATAAGCCTAACCCCATGTACTTAAAAATCTGTGAATAAGAAGAGTTATATGGAAGTTAAGTGCTCACACATATGTAGGCAGAGAATAGATGCCAAAGCACGGGCCATTTCATTTCTACAAAGAGCATATTTATTAAATGCCTTCATTTGTCTTTTTGAAAGGTTTTCCTGTGAATAAGGACTCCAAGATGGACATAAGTCTATTGCACGAAAAGCCAATAACCGGCCCGGCCTCTCCATCTCACAGATTCCTCGCAGGAAGGTAAGCGAATTTGGATATATTATTCTCTGCTAAATGTGCCACACACATACACGTAGTTAAAATAAATAGCACCAATTCAGCACGGAGCCAGACTACTCTTTAGTCCTTACACAGCGAATTGCTAAGTAGGCAGATTTTGACACAAGATATACTGGAAGAGGGAACCACCTATTTGCAGAGACCTGGGAGATGAATAGGAAGGGTTCAGCTGGGGTTTTTGGAGAGATGGATGTTCCCTGCAGGAGTTTTGCCAGAGGTGCACCCTCCCAGTAGCCTGAGCGGACTGGGGGATGGGGATGGTGGGAGTTCTCTCCGTGCAGCGGAGCCCTGTCCTGCCTGTCCGGGGCTGTCTCGCCGTTCCAGCCCCCCCGGAGCGGGGGCGGCCCCGGGTCCCCCCGCGGGGCTGGGGCGCAGTGCCGGGGCTGCCCGCTAGGAGGCGCCGTGAGCCCGCCGCGCCTGCGGAGCCGCTGGGTCCTACCGCCGCCCGCCGGGAGCCTCCGCGACCCCCCGGTCAGAGCCCCGCGTTTGGGAAGGAAGGCGCAGGTCGTGCCCCCCTCCCCAGTCCCGTGAAACAAACTCCTCGGTATTTTAATATATGGCATTGGCAGAAAAATCAACTGATCATGAGCACCTAATTAAATCTCCACTGATCTCCTTTTGGCAGGAGATTAAAGAGTGATTTAATCAACTGAATGCTACAAATTCGTTTTTAGTAATTGTTTTCACTCACTTTGCTCCAAAAGTGGGTGAAAAGCTCTGATTACTGCAGCTCTACAGGCTGTGTGTATGTGGAACAACACCTACTCACAAACATCAAGTTTCCTTGAACAGGACACATCAGAGCTCAATAATTAGTACAGAAAATAGATTTTGAAGCAGGAAGTTTAGAAAAAAGGACTACCATTCAAGCAGGCTGTTTTCAGTCAGCCTGCAGTAATTAAATGTTTAATGTAGATGGCAGTCGACAGAAAACCCTCTGTGTTTAGCCTGTATCTTGGACAGCAAAGACATATTCGTGTAACTGTCCCAGGTGGGTCACTTCTGGTGACAGGGAGGACCATGAAGGGACATGCGGGTGCAGACACAATCGTTGACTGCAAACCAGACCCTGCCCCAGAGAAGGACAAAGCCAGAGTCCCCACAGGGGCTGCACATCTCTCTGCAGAAAAGTCTTCCCTTAGATAATAAATCCCCGGAGCCTTAGAAGATTAAATATGCCCTGGGCAGACATGACCAAAGGAAGGAGATGTGTGCAGCAAACTGGCCACCGCATCCCCAACTTCCCATTCAGAGAGAAGGATGAGGTGTGGGTGCTGCAGGATCCCTGCCCAGGCAGGGTGGCGTGGATCTGCGTCACGGGTGGGTCCCTGGTGCTTGGGAGCCAGCCGGCTGTGCCAACCTGCTTGCAGTTGAACTGCAGAAAACTGTAGCAGGAAAAAGAGCATTTTTTTTAAAACCAAAGGCAGGATATAAGGCACAGCATTCTTTTTAAGAAGATTGGTTACAGCATTACAGTGCAAAGTAAACAAGAGGAAAATGAAAATTTGAGAGGTATGGCCAGACAGCTCAGCTTACTAAAGTTACGAACAATAATTACTGGAATTACTGAGAGGTAAAATCCTGGGTTCTGTGCGCAACTACCGCATTCACAGAATCATCAAACCATAGAATCGTTTTGTTTGGAAAAGACCTTTAAGATCATCGACTCTGCTCTGAGAGATCAGTTGCAAGGGTTACAGAACTGTTCTGTCAGAAGATGGCAAATGTATAAAACATGAGCACTTGGAGTGTGCAGTGAAGAGTCAGAGCTGTGTTCACACTGAACCTCACAGAGCGCAGCCCACCCGGCTGAAGAAAATGGCGGGGCCCATTACTCTTGTCCTGATGTGTGTGTGTTTATTTGCAACTCTAATTCACAGTAATGGAAGGTGGGTGCAGAATGCCTGTGGGCCCCAAAGGGAACAGCCCCTCAGCTGTAATGGACAAGCATCAGACAAAGTAGAAAGAAGACAGATTGCGGTGATCTCCTGAACGATGCAATTACTGAGAAAGCAAAGCTCCCCTGTGTTTGAGCAGTGAAGTCAAAGTCCTCAGAGCATCACAGAAAAAAAACCACCAATAAAGCCTCTCAAACAATAAATCACAACCCTGTTCCAAGTGCTGTTTCAAAAGATGAGGAGAGCTACTTGCAGATAAAATATCGCTGTATTTAGAGATTAGAAGTGCAAAGCATTGCTTTATTGTGAATGACTCCAGACTCATCTCCTTGTGGGTTGAGGGCTCCCCCTGATGCAGCAGCAGTGACAGCGAGGGGATGATATAAAGGGGAGTCCATCCCATGTCTAACCCCTTCTTAGCTACAGGTAGAGTGGATAATAGAATACAAAGATTCAGAGTAAAAGCCTGTCTTTGAGTTGTCCTCAGCTTTTATTTGCATGTGATGGAGACTCTAATTTTGCACCTCATCCTGAAGCCTGCACTCTGACTCACTGGAAGCAAAAGTGGATGAGAGTCCTTCAGTACACACCAGTGGGCAGTACACACCAGTGAGGACAACGCGAGGCGCCCATGACCGAGCTGTTCCTGATGTTGCTCTGATATCAACTGTTTCCTATCCCTGCTGAGGGCATGCGTCCATGGTCTGATCAGACAGAAAGCCACATGCTAAAGGAGCACCAGTGTGTTAAGGAGGTGACTGAGGAACACGCTTTCCAGGGTCATAATTTCTCCTGCCTCGGACACATTTGCACTGCGGCTGCATGAACTCCATCTGCGGGAGCATCAGTAGGGAGCCAAGGATGCCAGTGTCTTGACCAGCACTCCAAACTGCCCAGAACTCTGCAACCAGAGGGGACAGTGCTGTGTCCTTAGCCCTTGGTCAATCTTTGCCTGTGTCGCTCATCACCAGTGCAGCCAGAGCTGGGTTAGAAAACGTGATAACAAAAGCAGCTGAATCGGGTCTATGCTCCAGCTTCCGCTGTTGCTACCAGTGATAATGAGTTGTGAGCCCACAGTTGGTTACAATAGATATCCTCTTCAAGAGTTCATCTCAACAAAGCCACCTGTTAAGATCTGACTGTTTGCCAGCCTCCTTCACACACACAAACCATTCAGTGTTACCAATTCAACACTCTTAAACACGGTCTCTTCCACAGCCAGTTTCTACAGCACAGTTTTCTGTTTACATGTTTAATTATAGCAGTGACTCATGTTCATGCAAGAAATCCCGTGGGTGTCTCTTTCCACAAGCGATGTCCCCGTTTCACGCACGGCTGCTCCGCAGTCCGCAGGGACGGCTCACGGACATTTGTTGCCAATGCAAATGGCTCAGTGATGGGAATTCTCCCAACCGCCAGAAAACGTGTATGCGATTTAATCCTTTTTTTTTGATTCAGTTACCTATAGAAGTGGCTTTCTGTTACATTCTTGAGAGCTGAAAAGATCTTAACACTTCTGCTATAAGCTGCTCTTGAGAGATGCCAAAAGAAACAAGAGCATTGACTAAAACACTGACACAACACAAATGCAGAGACAACACTTCACACATTTGCCCAACAAATATCAGGATTGTTTTTTAAGAAATCCCCGTTACCTCTTCTCTTTCTCTCTCATCCACCTTTGCTCCCACTTTCTGAAGGCTACATCCAAGACGCGTTAGTGGAAGCTGTTCTAATCGTTTTAGCAGTTTCTGGGTCATGAAAAACAAAGAAAAGCTTATTAATGAGAAAAATGAAATGAGATTTCCCTAAGCTGATTGCCGATTGAAAAAAAAAAAATCTACATTCATTTTTTCCATATAAAAAAGAAAACATCTGTCACCACTTCAATGCGTCTCGGTGTCCCCGCCTGTGTCTCAGAGGTTTGATCAATAAATGCCCATTTTCACACCTTTCTTCCTAATCTTTTTAGTTTAGCTGAGATAGTTACAGATCAAAACAAAGTAAAACCAGTCAGCTGAAACCTTCATCAGGACTGTGGGACTTGATGCTGACGTTGTTCTGAAATACTAAAGTATATATATCAATAGCAAACCTTAGCTGGTCCACAGCCATGCTCAGCACATCCCAGAAACACTGGAACAGAGATCAGTACTTCGAGTTTCTGAAAAGACCTCAGAAAACTTTGCCAAGGTTCAGAGCTAGATTGTGCAACCAAGTCGCAACCATGGCTCGGATTGTACAATGCAGTCCTCATAAATCAAGCTTCAAAACTGCGAGGTTGTTGTTTCTATTTGTCACCAGGTTGAAAAATATCCAGCTCTTTCAGAGCAGTATCTAGAGTAGGTAAAGATGAGTGTTGTTAGCTTTCCTGACAACATCGAGGTGCAAAAAAGGGATTTTGGATGTTGGCAGGTATGAATTTTCAGTGAGTCTTTTGTTTCCATTTAACACAATTTAATAAATGATAGCTTTGTTGAAAGAAATAACCATTCTTTAGTTCAAAAGATTGCTTATACGCATGCACAGCCTCAAAAACTCTCCAAGTAATTGTTGTCTTTACCTTTACACAGTCCGCAGACAGAACTCACAGCCCAGAGGAATCACCACCCATGTGAGACTGTTTTGAAAGTTCAGAATCAAGAGGAAGATGCCAATCGGTCTCCCAGAGAGAGCCTGAGGACACGGGACAGCCTGAGGTCGCTTCCCTCTGCCACCCCGAGCCCTGGAGCTGAGACTCCCCAAAGCTTCGAGCAGGACCTTGGTAAGGTGGCATTTCCCAAAGTGTCACAGCGCGGTTGTTACTCAGAGCCCTGCCAAGGTGCTGCTTCTGCTATTGAAAGAGAAAGAATAGTCCTTCATTGCAAGAGATTTCCTGCTAACGGTTCTGGCTGGGGCTGAAAACACTTCTAGGGTGAGTGGGGTTTTCAAATAGCTGCTTTGCATTCCGGATTTCAAAGGTGAAGAATAAATGTATGAAAAAATGTCCCCTCAGCCATCATCACAGTCCAATTTAACACATACATCCCACTAAAACAATACAATAGAAATGCTCTCAAGGAGCTTTGTGATTAATTCCTCATAATTACCACATCGGATAAGTGTGGGATATTACCCTACTTGTACAGCAAGAGGCAGCACGGGACACTTGTAGGGGTTAAAGGGTGGAGGGACCTGCTCAAGGACCTGTGCAACTGGACAGGTCTTGAAAAAAAACTGCTTAAAGCCTCAAACTTTTAGGGTTCAGTTGTGGTTGGACTTGGTCTCTTCCAACTGAAATGATTCTGTTCCACTTCTGCTCAGAACAAATGTTTGCATAGAAACAAGGGGAAAATTTGTGTCTGAAGGGGTTAAACAGCAAACGGAGCATGCAGGCCAGAGATCTCTGCTTGTTTCACCAAACAGGAGCAGATGGTGCATTGTTTTAAGGGCTTTTCTGAGACAAAAGAACAAGATCAGATAACCTTTCCTCAAAGAGGGTACTTACAAAAAGCCTGTGCTCTTATTAAGGATTCTTTATTGTTTTCCTCACAAAATTTTCTATGTAATACTGGATTTGGAGCTGGTGGAGAAGCCAGCGTTGTTTACTATGCTTCCCCACACCCCCCGGGGACTAGGAGGGCATCTCATAGGATGGGACAGTAAGTCTGTTGTCTGAAGTGTTTACCGTAAGTGACATACTAACAACCAAGGGCCCCAATTCTGAAAGCTATCTGGCAAAAAGACCTCGCCACCCGCTACTCATCACATGAACAATAGGAACTGCTGCCTGGTATCTGTGCCCAGAGAAACCTTCTACGTTCTCGGAGCGTTTGCAGGAGCTGAGGCGTTGAAGGGAGCTCAAGCCCAAGGTCTGGGTCTAACCCAGCAGTTCCACCGGCGGTGCCGCTGCAGATGAGGCACAGAACTGCCGCGCTGGACACAATGCGGGTTTGAAATATGGGTCACAAGTGGATCTGTTCAGCGCTTGTATCGGGAAAAAGGCGTTCAGACGCAAGGCTCTATTGTCCGCTATACTGCATCGCACCAGCAGCTGATTCCGTTGTCTTTAACAGAAGTCACTGTGCACACGCAGCATAATGGTGCGTAATCATACACCCCGCTGCAAAATAGAAGTATTTACCTTTAAAAGATGCATGCGCCACCTAACCGCTAATTGCTTTGCCAAAGACGAATTTTCTGTAGTGAACATGCTTGGCAAAGTAAGAAATTCCATTTTCAAGCATAATAAAACACAGTAGAAGCAGCAGAGATTCACAAACTACTTGTGTCCTGAACTGTTGCATTTTCTTTTTAAACACAGCCAGTATAAAATCCAGCCTTGCAACTGCTGTAAGCACCTGCTGCCATGAACACAAATCTCCTCCACAGGGATCATTGGAAAGTATTTCACATAGCTTGTATATACGTCTAACTGATTTAGGCACTAAACTCGGTACAACCAAGTGAGTTGGTGAGGAGGTGGTTTGCACTTTCTGCCTGTCTCAGAAACCCTGCTATATAAAATCTTCCTCTCGTTCCTGCCAGACCAGCAGTTCCTCCATAGGGAGCCAAGGACATGAGCTGAACTTCTCTTGATGCTGCAGCACACCCTCTGAACACAGCCCAAAGGACCCAACTTTCTGTATCACTATTCAATAAGGGAACTAGGTGATTATTATTAATAATAATAATAATAATAATAAAAAATTGCCTGTGCCCCTTCCTACAGCCTTGCAACTGAATTATGAGCCAGACTCTTAGATTTTCCTGTTTTTTGGTAGTATTTGAGAGACAATAAGGTTTACGCTGAAATCATTGTTAAAAAAAGTATTTTCTAAATGTTTAAGCTAAGCAGAGCAACTAGTTTAAAGTAGCTGGCATTAGGAAAGGAGATGGAATGCTCTCCATTATTCTTGAAATGTAGAATTTTAACCTGGATTTCAAAGAAAATATGTTAATATGTAACATCTTTCCCCTGAACTGCTGATTGATGTATTTTTCTCACATCACTAGAGGGAGCTGCCTTCTTGCTTGTAGCAGAGGAAGAAATGATTAAATTAGTGGAACCAGCAAAGATGTGTAACAGCGTGGTTTCAGCTGATTGTCCTCTGGCTGAGAGTTCTGAGATAACACAGCTCCTCCTGTTTTGCCTCGCAGTCCTACACTTTCGCATTTTACAAAGCTTCTGCCTGCTGGAGCTTCAGTGGGCTCCATCCTGAGCCTTCAAATGGCTCTAAAATAGTCTGTAATGTGGGCAACGTTGAAGCACGGCATCCATACTGCAAGCATAGTGGCTTGAGGGAATATAAACCATGAGCAATAGAAGGAGCATTCCATGGAAACGCAGGGTTCTGGTGAGGCCCAGCTTCCTCCTGCTGCTCTGTGTGTGACACGCCGCACGTGGAAGGGGCGGCAGCAGGGTGAGGTATCGCCATGTGCTGCAACATCTGGCTGGGAGCTGAACTCTGGCCAACCCTCTGCACCAGAGGATTTAGCTATAAACACAAAATACGTGGAGGACAGGAGCAGCACAGGCCACATTAATCCCCTTGTCTAGCAAGCAGCTACTCTTCAGTGACAAGCAGGATACCAGATGTATTTATAGAGGAGAGAAGAAACTGATTCAGCAGGAGCAGAAATACAGATCCTCCAAGGTACTCGCAGACCGGCCCATTGGTTTTCCTGCGTAAACAAGAATAGCCTTCAAGTTTAGAGTCGCCTGCTTAGGGATTACTCCTGGTTCACAGGTCTTGCTGAAGAAGGGCCAACCAACCATCCTGTTCACCTGTGCTGCTTATCACAGTTGTGATCAGGAGTTAGCAAACCTCTTTTCTGCATCTCCATTTACCTGCCATCTCTACAGCCCAGCTCCTGCATGCTAACAAAGTCCAGAAATGCCTGGGTGGTATCTCGCCCATGCCTTCCCTTAGCTGAAGAGCATCCTAAAATATTAATAATAAAGCAATTGAGCTAGCACAGTAATTTTGGAGAGGGGAAGGATTAACCTGACCTGGGTATCAATGGGTCAGTTCCTTCTGGAGCTGTTGCTCCATCAGGTAAGAGCCTTTCAGGACTTTTTACACCCCATCTTCACACACCTCCTGGCAATAATGCAGTCAAAGTTGTGCTTAAATCTAAAGTTGCAAGTATGTATTTTTATAATAACCGGTTTGGACTGATTGCTGACATGGGCAGAAAGAAAAAAAGCTGTCCTTGAGTAAAGCAGCAGTAAGTGCTTCTGCCTAGCTTCAAGCGATTAGAAAAATGAGACTTTTAGCCCGGCTTTCTTAATTACGTGTCACAGAGATTCTACAGGGCTTTACTGAGATTCTGCAGGTGCAGCGGAAAGTGATTTAATAAATAGCATTTTTTAAAAAAAAAGACTGAGTGTATGTACATTGAAGCTATCTGGGCATGCAGTAAAATGCCATTCATCATAACATAAGAGGATGTGAAGTTTAGCCAGATGGTATTTTCTTTAATGCAGGATGTTGCAACGCAAGAAACGCATCTGGAAATAGCCACAATTAGGAAAATTATGTTCAAAAGGAGTGAAAACAGATCAGAACAAACTTTGTATTAATTTTGAGAACAATACCATTGGTCAGGCTTTGAGCAGAACAGTAATAACATTGTTCAGTTTGAGGCACACATTGAAAATACTTCCCAGTTTTAAACACTCCAAGAGGGAGGTGAAATTTGCAATCAATTTGTAAAAGCACAGCAACCTTCTAATAGAAAATCCAGGCTTGAAACATTAACATTTTATTTCACTCACGCCCATGTAAACACAAAAAGCATCCTGGCATGCCAAAAAGCCCACGTTTCTGATCCTTCTATGTTAAAGATCCTTCAGCATTTAAATCAAAACCAAACCTTGCATGTCACGGGCTTATCCTGAGGCATGGGGTAATTTGGATTCAGGCAGTCTTGATAGGAATACAGATTTTTATCTCAAGTTTCCAGGTCAAACCTATTTCTATTTATGACCCACACTCCAATTCATTTATGACTCGGTTGCTGTGACAGTGGCACAGCACAGAGTAAACACGCAACCTGTTTGCATAAGCTTAGCAATTCATCCGAGGAGCTCAAGGCAGCCAAGAACATATCACTGGTAAACATTACATCACCTATACTGTAAAAGACAGACAGGACAGTTACAAGAAGGAAGTAGCAGTGGAATACATGCACCTGGAACAAGAGTTGTTTTCGCCATTTAAAAAGTGAAAGCTTTTTTCATGGGTTAGTGCCCCCCATGACAAAAGAGAGAAATCAAGCCTGCACCCCTGCACAGGGAGAAGCTGGAAGGCAGAGGGGCACACATGATGCTGATGGAGTTCCCGAAGAGTGACCAGATCAGGAAGATTTTCTTCTTTTGTAACTAGTGGACCTGACTCTGTCAGTGCAGAGAGGATACAGTGGGGATAACCCACACTCTGGACTTTGGGTTTAGAACAGGAATTGCTCCTCAGCCCTTCTTTACAAGGCGTACCCAACCAGCCAGCCCCTCTGGCAAAACGCTTACCAAATGCTTGATCCCCATGGACTTTGAGAGCGTAGAAACACATTTTCAAGGCAGCATCTAAGTGGAATCTGAAGGAAATCTCCTTCCACTCTCCCTCTGGTAAAATCTGATACTTTCTTCAGCTGGCACCTATTAAATGGAACACAGATTTTTTAAATTTTCTTTTCATTAAGTAGTAACTACTGTTACCACCTGTTTCCTAAGTTTCTGCAGGTGAGGGAGATCCTAACTGCACAGCACTGGAAGAGAAACACAGGAGACACCTTGACAACTTAAGGCAAACCTCCCTCCTACTGGCTCACAAACTGAAGGTACAGTAACCTGTACAAGCAGCAAAGAGCAATCCCAGCTCTGCCATGGCAGGTGAAAAGGTGCTATCCCTAAATTCAGGTGCATTCAGGCTACAATCAGCTGGCATCAGCTGACTCTGCATCAGGTTATAAACCCTGGAGCCACAAGAGAGAGGTGCTAACCTTAATTTGCTATTTGAAGATCCTATTGTAGCACTGATAGGCAAGAACATGTTGCTCTGTTGCAGCCCAAGCAGGGATTTGTGGTGCCTGCCAGATACCTGCTGCATGATATCTGTGCTTCCTTCTCTTGGAGTTTGCTGGCCTTTACCCCCAGCTTTGAAGAATCACATGGCTTAGTTAAAAATATTGTTTATAGCATGTCATTTCCTAAAGCAGGCCCATCAGCTCCAGCAGGAGCAGCAGCTCACAGTGCTGAGGGAGAAAGCAAAGCTAGAGGTTCAAGAAAACCAGAGGTTTTTGAGTGACTTGCTTCAGCACAATTCAGCGGTAAGTTATTGTTTCAGATCCTGTGCTACTGCTGCTGGATTCAGCAAAATGTTCCTCCAGTCCCCACTGTGTTCTTGGTTTTGTTTTGTATTCCCCCTTGCTCAGAGTCCTTTAGTAAAAATGTGGGTTTTTAACTGATAAAAACTGTAGATCAGGGTAAGTTTTTGGAAGTGCCCAGGTTTCTCAGGTAACAGAGTCCCTTGTGCTGTCACTTGGACTGGATCTGGAATCACTTGGGTGCTGCAGCATTTCGTGTCTATAGCTGGTTTTGCTGCAAAATCGAGCGAAGGGTTTTTAAGGGAAGAAGGCTTAAAAGTTCTGCCTTTCAAATAGATCATTCAGGTCTATGGGCTATTTCTGTGTTTGCAGGGCTGCAGCAGCTCCAGAGGTGGTTGTTCCGTGGTGAAACTGGATCATGAAGAGCAAATGCAGATGCAATACCAGCTGGAAGGTGGCAACATAGCTGGCAGGTACAGAAGGCAGTATACAACAGTGACGTGGGACACTAACATGTATGCACTGCTACTGAAATGAATGTTGAAGTCATTTAAGAACAGCTTATGTGGCCGTCATGTTATATTTAAGACTATGAGCAAACCATTTTATTCATTCAGATCTCTGTGAAGTATCCATCTTTGTGATACAGTATTTCTACTCTGATTTATGCACAAACTATAGTATAAACACCTTCCTAATGTTGTCGGAGATTTTGCAATCTTAAAAGGTAGAAGGCCCTTTGAAACTTGTGGCAAGATATAATTTTTCCCATTTTGCTTTACCATCATACACCTAGGTATGAATGAGAATATTATATGTGCACACTTTAATGTTCATTTGAAGTGGTATAGATTAAAGACTTGAGAATTGCTTCTAGAGTCTTATGGCTACAGTTACCAGAAAGGTACCTTTGCACAGGTAAAAATTTCAGTATCACATAGACATGGGCTCCATGCTAGTTTGAAAAAGATTCAGTTTCCACAGAGGACTTAGCTATGAAAGCCAGGAATTGAAATAGTATCTCTGACTCCAATGAGAAAATATTTCCTTTCTTTCCTTTAGTAATCAAGAGACCAATCCACTGAAGCAATCTACATTGAAGATAGGAAGAGATCACAATCCAGCCGATCCCAAAACGCCGGCAGAAAGAAAACTGCTGGGAGGAAGGGGTTCATATTGCTCAGTGCTTCCAGAAGGTGAACCCTAAGTTAAAGGATTTGGTGGTATTGGGAAAACACTTTCTAGTGTGGCGTGAGAAAAAGTGAAGCATCCAGAGACTGAAACACATACTCACAAATTTCCCTAATCTTCTAACTAATTTTGAAAACTTTGGCCTGAATACTTCCATGCAGTATGCATAATTGAACCATAACAATCTCTGTCTGTACTCCTGACCCTTCTACAGAAAATAATCTTGGGAGCTGGGAGTTACTTACCTTATTTATAGGCCCCTTTTTCTCTTTACCTGTCTACTGTGATTTCACTTGAAAGTGCGGTTAGTGCTCATAATTAACTGTGTGACAGCCGTGGGGTGACTCCTCAGGCTCCCTCTGAGGGCAACGCGTGGGCCTGGCTGACGAGTTTTGCAAAGGAACTGAGGAGCAGACACTAACTCATGTACAGTGGGAACCATTCTGGGGGATCCTTTTCCTTCTGTTACAGAGAAATATTTTACTTACAATCACTTTAAATCTTCTCCCTAGGGCCCTTGCCAGCAGAGCACAGGGAGCCGCTGCATGGCCGTCGAACTTGGACTCTGTTGCCACCTCCAGTGAATCTCCATGGGGAGACCTGTGCAGGGGACAACTCTGGAGAGAGCAGCGAACAGGCCAGCTCCGACAGCCAGGTGACACCAGCTCTTGTATTAGCATGTGGGGTTGTTTTGGGGGGATTTATTTTGGCTTTTAGTCCCCTTGTTACTCATCACTCGCACAGCACTTCTCCAATAAACACGACGCTCTGCTCTGTCCCCAGTGGAGCGAGGTTGGCCGGCACTATGGAGGCTCCAGAACCTTCTGCCATTTCAGCTTAGCCATGGTGGAGCAGTGTCTGAGGGGAGAAGAGCTGCGAGCTCGACACCAGGCTGCCCTCCTCGAGCTCCGCAGAAAAGCCCTCCGGGAGAAAGCCAGAGCCGAGCTGGCCTGGCTGGGCCACCAGAAACGGTGAGGGGACAGCACAGGGCTGCCATGGCAGGGACGGGTCCCTCAGCAGAGGGTGGAGGTGCAGCTGCCTGCTCAGCCCAGGCAGTATTCCTTCCTTTCAGGGGAAACTGAATTGGGTTCAAACTGGAACACAAGTGGTTCCACTTAAATTTGAGAAGAAACTTCCTCACATTGAGGGTGGCAGAGCCTGGCCCAGGCTGCCCAGGGAGGTTGTGGAGTCTCCTTCTCTGCAGACATTCAAACCCGCCTGGACACCTTCCTGTGGAACCTCAGCTGGGTGTTCCTGCTCCATGGGGGGATTGCACTGGATGAGCTTTCCAGGGCCCTTCAACCCCTGACATTCTGGGATTCTGTGAAATAAAGCAAATATAAAATTCTGCTCTTAGAGAGGTAGGTAAAGCAGAAGGAGAGGAGTCTGCACGGTTTAGTTCTCTCCAAAGCACAGCTGAGCTCCCGACTGCAGCCTCCTCCAGGGCTGTGTGAGGTGTCCCTCAGCGCTCACTGGGCTGAGGCGCCATTGGGGACAGTGAGAGTCCCCCTTGTGCGAGGTGTCCCTCAGTGCTGAGATGCCTTTGGGGACAGCACGAGCCCCCTTGGAGCAAGGTGTCCCTCAGAACTGACCGGGCTGGGGTACCACGAGGTACGTTTTGAGCCCTCCCAATGCACAGTGTCCCTCTGGTTGCCTCAGGAGAGCCCCAGAGTGGCAACATGTCCTCCAAGTCCACCGGAACTTTCTGTGGAGTCTTCTGTGGCTACTGCTGCTTTTGCAGATGCATTGAGAGGAGCTTTGCTCCCATATCTAGCATTGTTTTCTGAAGAGCATTCACTTCATGGTATTTAATTATTTATTGATTGTGATCCCCACCTTTCTCTGGTCTCCAGCTGTCTGGAACACCTGCAAGACAGTAAGGGAGCGTCTGCCATGGCTGCAAAGCAGCACAACATCCTAAGGGAGCTGAAGCAGGAGCAGGTAATGCTGGAGGAGCTGGATTTCATCTCATAAACAGCAGAAGGATGCAATGTGGGGAGATGCCTGGAGTTGCTGGAGCAAGTGGGGTTTGGTTTTGTTTTGTTTTTAAAGTCACTGTTATCATTTCACATGCATTGTTCTGCTTTTCTTCCCACATTCTGTGAGGTATTTTTTGTGCCAAAGTCAGCAGTCTGTAAATCTTTGAGAAAAGAAACATTTTTTTTCCCTTTCTGCTACTCCACTGTGTGTTTTTTCCAGTTGTGCCGTAACAAGCAGGTCATGTAATGTAGGTTTCCACCAATGTATGCAGATTTATGTTTCTGATGCTGAAATATATTAAATTAATCTGACAGCTAATTTTGTAGTCCCACTTCTGCTACTGAGAGGAATGCTGGGCTCATAATTACACTTGGTAATCAGTAAATTTCTGTCCTATTGCTTGTGTGGTACAAGCCTCTCCTTTACTTGAAGGAATTCCTACACGAACAGACTGCAAATCAGAAGCATTCTGTAGCTTCGAGTGATCTGAACACAATTCACTTCTAGAGGTCTCACCTCTGAGACACCAAGTAAGGAACAAAACCTGCATATTGAATTTTCAGGGTGTTTTGTGGGTTTTAGTGCCTTATGTTAAGAAATATTATTCACATTTTTAGGTAGGTCTCATTTCTGTTATTTCAGCTCTCTTATGTTCCTTTCTTTTTCTGCTTTGGATAGGCAGAAATCCAGCACCTGCAAAACATCTACAGGGCAGCCCATCAAGAAAGAAAGCTCCTGTTAAAGCACCAAAGAGAAATCTTAATGATGAGGCATTCAACAGCACAGCTACAGGGAAAGCTGCATCGTTTGGCTGGGAAGCAAGAGGTTATTAAGTCACAGTCAGCAGATATCTCGGTGGGTTTTTTTGAGTGGATAATGACTGAACTCAAAGCTGACACTACAGGTGAGGAACCCAGGTGAAACCTCATGTATTACCTTTTCCTTTCAGCTTACAAGGAGCCCAGCAACTGAAGAAGCAATCAAGCTGAACACAATGAGACTTATTTCTAGCCCAAAGTTCTACTCATCCTCAGCAGAGTCTACAGCCCACCCAGAAACACCTGATCTGTCAGGGAGTAGGGAGAGTTGTGTCCAGCTGAAGAATAAGCAAACCAAGAAATATGAGAGGTAAGTAAAACCCTTTTCCAGCAATAGATGAACCAGTCCAGTGGAGAAGATGGAAACAGTTACATCCTAGATAATAGTGCAAGTTTAAATGCTCCCAAGACGAAGTTCTATAATAAGTTTTGAAAATCTCTGTGTTCAAACAGTTAATGTATTAAGATCACTGCTTATCGTTCTGACCAATGTTGCCTCACTGTTTACTTGTGTGTCCACTATGTCTCCAAACTACCATCCGGTGTCCAAACCAGTAAGCTCCTTGAGGCAGGGACCAGTTTATTGCAACGTGGGTGAACAGCATTAAGTAAACTGTCTGGATCTGTAACTGGAGATCCTTATTAAATTCTTCAGGTAGTATACATTCATCACTTCAATATATCAATAAGAAATAGTGTATTTATTTCAGATTCTTCCATTCTTTAAAAAGATGAAGTACCCTTCTGTGCAGGGGGAAACGTGTTTTAAGTAAAACCTTGAATTTTAAAAGAAAGTTGAGTCAGTATTTACAACAACTTTACTGTTTATCAGGAACTGCTGCTGATATACATACATATATAATAGATATATATATAAACCCACACACAAAACAAAACAAAAAAAACCCTCTTGGTGGTTACAGGGAGTTACATTACGATCTTGATACCTCTGTATGGCACAGAATAGAACAAGCTACATCAGAGCCTTAATCCTGAAATTCAGAGTCTGTGTACATGTATTGATTTAATTGGTGAAATTCACTCCTTTGTCATCCTCTGGCTCTAAGCCTACGTGTCACTTAACTCCTCAGAGCAGGTTTGTGTTTCACTTAGGGTTTAACCACAGGAGGCTTTTGTACTACACGGGGCTTAATTTTATGCTTAAACTGAAGCGCAGAGGTGTCAGGTGAAATGCCCACAGTCGGAGGTGATTCAGGAGCTCAGTCAGACTGTCCTGAGAAAGCGCTGGTCTCCTGTGCCCCTGGGGCTGTGTCCCCAGTGTCCCTGTTGGCTGAGGACCAAGCATTATCCATATGGCTCAGAACAGCACACTTCCCAAAGCAGGCTCAGATGAATAAAAATCTAACTTGCTTCAAGAAAAAAAAAAAAAGGTAGTTAAAGACAAATAGATACCTATATGAATCTAAAAACCTCGTTCATTCAGTGTTACCCAGACCTTAGCAGACTGGTGAGTCAGATTTGTGCATTTACTTAAGTCCCCGCAGGGAAAGGCTTTCAAATAAATCCCTGCATGGAACCGATCTATAATTCATGGTGTTATTGATTACAAGTCACAGAAATCTTTAAAAGGTTTCTTGGCTGTGCTTTCACTTCTTATTACTGACAAGCCTGCTCATAGGAGAACAGTGAATATTGGCGTCAGTCTGGAGCAGACAGGCCCTGCTGGAACTCACAACACACCCAAACTCCAGCGGCTGTTTGATTGCGTATAGATCTCTTTCCTGTCTAAGAGTGTAGAGTGGTCATTGTGCTATCTATCCGCCGGTGGAGGTATGTTCATGTTTTCATACTGACCAGGAAGACAGTTAATAAGCAGGGCTGTAAGGGGATGAAAAGAGTTGGGAAACACCTTTTAAGGTGAAAGCAAACTGAAACAAAAATAACTTTCCAACATGCAGAAAAATCCCTGCTGATTTGGGCATTTATTAATGGGTATTCGTAGAATCATACAGATTGGTCATGATCAACTTGGGAACATAAAACCTACTCCTAATCATTAATTCCTTATCTGTTTACAGCTTTTCTACTGAGAACAAGAAAACTTCGGCACAACACCAGGAGCAGGCAGAGGAGTCCCCAGGTTCAGAGCAGCCCCTTGGTGTGCGATGTCCTTGTGTGTCTGAGGTGGTGACCAAGACAGTGCATGGTGCTACCAGTCAAACCATGGGCTCGGTCTCTATGGGTAAAGATTACAAAAACACAGGTACCGAATGAAGATTACTTCTGTGGCAACCATGTTTGTGAGTACTTGGTTAAACTGAAGGACTTAGGGCAGAAGTTGAAATCTCAGCTGTTCTTTGGAGCAGTTCAAATGATCTTTCAGAAGAGTATTGTTGAGCTAATTAGCCCATGAGAGAGAACTTGCGATGTTGATCTGGTCCTTGGTTACCTTCAGCGTGGGTTTTTGTACCAATATCTGTTCAGAATTAGCAAGAAGAAGGTGTAACAAAGGTGTAAGTTGGGGGGTTTTTTGAGGTAGCAGAGACATACAGATGAAGCAAGGGAGAAAGTACAGAAACTTCTGG
The DNA here is from genome assembly GCF_037038585.1 of Patagioenas fasciata. Lineage (NCBI taxonomy): Eukaryota > Metazoa > Chordata > Aves > Columbiformes > Columbidae > Patagioenas > Patagioenas fasciata. Next base: position 9,667,176 of record NC_092539.1, read on the forward strand.
AAGTGGGCTTTACAGTACTGGATGGTACATAAGGTGGTGATCAGATAAATAAGATCATAGGTCCTTAGAGCTTCTGTTGGCGTGACAAGGAATGTGTTGGGCAAAACTAAGTTACTCAAACTATAAATATATTTAAATAAGTCTTTTTGACTGAGCTAAACAAAAAAACATAGTCAAGTTACTCATGCTAAAAAACCGCAGCATTGGAAACATTGTAATTGAACATTGTACCTTTCAGAGCTTAATGCACAGGGTGGTGTCTTACTCCCTCTGGAACATGCAAACTCAGCTAGATTGGATGACCCTATATCCACACCCACTGCAAGAGAAGGCACGAAGTGTGCGTTTCTGGTAAGGATCGCCTCTGGAATTCCATTTCTGCTTAAAGAAATAGTGCCCTAGGTTATATTTGCTTTAAGACAGGATCAGCACAAGACTCAATTGGCTGTTCTGAACATCAGGTAGAAATCAGCCTGTGTGTTGATTCTGTGTGTTTCAGCTGAAGACTGAATTTTGACATGGGCTCATTCACCACAACTCTCCTATCCCTTCCATTTTCTCCGTGTTGATAACTGGTGACAACGTGTTCAAGCCATCTCCTGTGGGTGCTGTGCTCCTCCAGGAGAAACTACACCTATCCCCTGGAGCAGTAAACTATTATTTGCCCATAGCAGCTGCAGAAACTGGTCCTTTTCTATTTCATATAGCAGTGACACAGCCCCAGAGTGGGTATATATGCCGTGGAGTCCATATGCATTTATATACCTTGGTGTGACCACGTAGATTTAATCTCTGGTCTCTTAACAATTTTTTTGTGCTAGTTTGCCAACAGCAAAGTTCTTTTCTCTTAAGACATTAACTCTGTCTCAACTATTTACATTCTAGGAATCTGTGCTGAATGAAAAGGCATTGATTTCAAGCCCAAAGATGGATCCTAAAGACAATGAAGATATTAATCCATGTGACAGCAAGTTCACAGTGGAAGGCTTGGAGATGCTTTCTGCTTTGTGTAACTTAAGCCTGGTTCAGGCAGAAAATACTCTTCAAGGAACTGGTAAATCATATTTAATGCTATTATGTCCAATCTGTTTCAACCACTTCAATCAAACTTTAATCCAGACAGAGAGAGAGAGACAATCTTCTCATTTATTACACAGGTGTCTTGCTCACTATGCTCAATATATAAATCACTGCTAGGCAAGATGGTGGAGATTTCTCAAAGGTTTGTTATGAGATATGATTATACTGCTTCCTCAGAACAAAATCATAACTTATTCTGATTCTGTCATTAACAATTTACTCTTTTGAGGTGTTTTTTAAAGTAATTTAAGGTGTTCTTTTTAAAATAACATAGATCAGTTGAAGATGGACTTCAACAGGACATGCTGGAGTTATTTTTGTTTCCAGGTTTTATCCTTAGTTCATATTTCTTCCTCTCAGTAGGATGTATAAAAAATAAAGCTGGCTGCTTATATATGAGCCAGTTATATAATTTGTATAGTGCTGGGTATGCATAATCTCTGTATTATAAATATTTACCTATGGTAGCAATATTTTGTATTTGTGTTATTTTTCTCACAGACTATCTTTCTGCATTCACTCCTAGATACCATAGTGAGGGAGACTATAGACCTATGTAATGAAGACTTAGGAACCATGGTCTTGGTGACAGAATTTTGACATAGACTGTACTTGAACTAGATTCTCAAGCCTAGCGTTGAGCATGTGGACATCAAATTGTCTGAAATCCTGTCCCTCAGGCAAAGAGAAATTTTCTCATGGATTTCAGTGGTCCACAGTTTCACCATTAGTGTTCTGACTTAACTTATGTATTAGGGAAGGAGTCTAGTGCTGTTTCACAACCAGAGTGTCAGTGCACAGCACTGCTATAAACTCTAAGCAAGGCTTAGATCCTTGTAGTCATGGCTATTTTGTACGACTGAGATAAAGAACCACCCTGTATTTGCCTTCTGTGCTGAATAATCTGTGTATTTCAGATGGTGCTACATCATCCTTAGAAGATGTACAGAAAGAATCTCTGATAGTGGAGAAAGCACCCAAGCAGCATTTGGATGGTGTTTCCCACGGCCCTTCTGATGAAGAAGTAAATTTAAAAGCATTTTCTGAAGGATTAGCTTCCACTGAATCATCATCCAAGTCAAACAACTTCCCTCTGAGATGTGAGAGCGCCAAATCAGGTTCTTCACTCCCAGAATTTCAGAAAGTGTCTGCAGTTTGCATTGACATTTCAGAAAGCTCCATTTCAGACTCTGAATTAGAGCTGAAAAACGCAGAGGACACAGATGTCAGTATCCCAGAAGAGTTTGATGACAATGGTGATGTGTTTCACAATGTTTCAAAAGAGATGCTAATAGCAGTAAGTAATGGAAAGGAAATGTTACCTAGTGACAAATATGATGAACGTGAGGTGCCTGAAGATGAGAGCACCAGGACTTCATCACGCTCCCAGAAATACTCTGGAGATGTTTCAGATCATGGCTGCGCTGATCATTTGCTTCCTTCCATTCCCTCAGACAAAGTAAAAGCCTCTGAAACAAAGTCAGGAGATTCTTCCCAGTCTGATAACCCTGCTAAGGGAACGGATGAGCTGCATCTGGATGCTTCAGAAAGCTACAGCAAAACCAAAACCTGTTCTCAGGAGATCACGAAACAGGGTAAAGATGCAGTTGCCAGGTCTTCATGCAGTGATGATATTTACTCACTTAAGATCTATGAACAGCAGCAACCTAGTTCTACAACTAACAGAGTGAAAAACGATGTTGGAATGAACAGTTTATTTGTGGATCAAAATAGAGACCTACTGGGGTTTCCACTGATGGGTTCTCTGAAACATCTAGATTCAGTTACTGACCAGCTTAGGAACACAGTGTCTCTTCCACCTGACAAAGACATTACAAATAGCAAATTATTAGCATGTCTGTCTTCAAGAAACCTGTCAGTTTCAGGAGGTGAAAATAACCATGCACAGCTTTTGAATGAGAGACTCACATCCAGCAAACTCGATGAGATTGGATCTCTGCCCACACCCATGCCAGGAATTTCTGAGGAAGTCCATACAGAAAATAATTCATTTGAGTCTTTGCAAAGGGTGGCTACAGAATATCAAAATAACTCAGCAACTGAAAAGCAAGCCATAAAGGAAGCAGGGGAGGGACTGTTTTCTTCCGTCTCCTCAAAAAAGCAATTGTTTCAAGCTGAGAAGTGCTCTTCCAAAAGTGATTATACAATTTTTATTGGTGATGAGGGTCTTCCTCCAGCTGCTGAGGGTACCTTGTCAGAAATACTGTCTCCTGTTGATGAAGTATTGTCCTATGGAAGTGCTGACTTGCCATCCTCTAATAAAAAGGCTTTGTCATTTCCAAGTGAAGATCTTCCTCCTGCCCCTTTAGGTGCAGATGCAATGAAAAATGATGATTCTACCTTCAGTATGGACGATTTCCCACCTCCACCAGAACAAATGACAGTCTCAGAGAGCAGACAGTGTATGGATGAAGATACATCACTGCAAATGGATGCATTACCCCCATTACCTGATAACGCTGTGCCTGAAGAATTTCCCCTGCTCGATCGAGGGACAACTGATGCTTTTTCAACTCAGGATGGTAGTGTCTCAGAACAATCTTTAGTTAAAGATGTTTTCAGTGTGAAGGAAGGTTTATTAGAGTACCAACAAGGAGAACACAAGACACCTTGGCAGAATTTGGAGTTTCTGACTGTATCAAATCCTATTTCTTCTGGACAGGCCAGTAAAAGTCCCAACTTCACAATGAAACAATGCAAAACATACTTAATGTCACCCAAAGCTGAGGAGGACAGTGATGACCCATTATTAGCATTTGAAATTGGGGACAGAGTGTTAGTAAAGCAGACTCAGCCTGGAACTCTCATGTTCAAAGGACGGACTAATTTTGATAGCGGCCATTGGGCTGGTGTCGCACTGGACAAAGCTCAAGGAGACAATTCTGGAACTTACAAGGGGGTGAAGTATTTTGCGTGTCCTCGGCACTGTGGTGTTTTTGTCAGACCTGAGGAGATTTCACACCTGTTGGGGGCTGATGAAAATGGTCCCAATTACCTTGGTGATGAAGACTCCGATTCCTATGATGATGAACCCTTCAAAGGAGACCGCACATACCCTGAGGATGATGAGCAGGGAGGGCTTGCAGAGCCGAAAGCAGAGGACACAAACAGTGCAGGAGGATCAGAAGTGAAAGAAAACCGGTCTGGGTTACACACCGCCTCGCTGGCTGGGAAAGGGCAAAAGGTTCCATATTCTGACCAGCATAAGTGCAATGAATTCCTCTGTCAAAATAACTCAACATGCGTGGGATCAGCTAAAGAAAAAACAGAACTGACACATATGGAATTGTTTTCTGAATAAACAAAAGAAACCTATATATAAACCAGAATAAATGAAATAAACCCTATGTATGTCATATTTATTTATTTCTTTTACTGAAAACAACTAGAATTGCAGATTATATTGTATACACTGCTGTTCTCATTAGCGAATGGGAGTAGTTTGGTTGTTTTGCAGACAGCTCCCGGGGAGGTTACAAAGCCCTGCCTTGCTAGTTGCCATATGAACAGAAATAAAAAGGCAGCTTCTGCCCCAAGCGCATTAACTGTTGATCTTATCCTGTAAACTATTTTCATGTCCCTAGTGATACATTTATTTTTTAAGCCTCTGACTTTTATCCTCATTGATTAATTAATCCAGATAAGTTATTTGTTCTAAGATCGATGTTTTCTTGTTGTCAGTTTACAGTAGAATTTAACACTTTTTTTTTTCCTCCTGGACTCACAGACAAATTCTTGGATACAATGACAAATCCATATATTGAAGCACTACAGTTTTTCAGTTTATTGTTGCTATGGTTTTGCAGCAGCAGCAGGATCTTTGCGTTTGGAATGAGAGGTATTAAAAATATCACTTCATATAAGTGAAAGAATTAATGAAGGACTTGTTTTATGTTACAGTGTTTGCCTTATGTTACCCTGTATGTTACACTTGAGGAAGATAACCATTATATCTGCAATGAGGTTTGTGAGTGAAGCCTGAACCCTTGCAAGATACTATATACAGAAGGACATAGCTATAAAATAACCATTGCTGATGAGAATAAAAAATGTTTACATAGAATGTCAGACATGTTTAATATCCCCCACCATTCTGTGTTCAAAACCTCAAATTCTGGCACCCAGATATATTGACCTGTTCAGTCAGTGGCAAGACTTCAATATCAAGACTACTCCCCTTCAAGGTCTAATATTTTGTTTGCCTTGGTTTTGATCAATATTAACCTCCTGGGTCAATAAATCCTGATACTAACCTCAAGAGGAGTCATTATCTTTCATAGAAAATGATTATTTCTCAGTTAAAACCCACATTTAATTTTCCTGTAATCCATCTCTTTCATCTTTATGCATTTAACAATTCTCCTGAATAAAATGGACTCTAAAATATCTTGTGCACTGCAGATTTTTAAAATCCTAATTAGCAGATGCCAGGAGATTTTTCATTTCTTTGAAGTGGTTGGACTCCATTATTGTAACCATCTAATTTTGTTGTTTACAGCACCTGGGAAGAACAGAGACAGAAAACCCCTAGGATGGGACGTGATGCAACCACATAACTTATGGCTGTGGATACGGATGCAAAAGAAATGTGCCTGAACCATTGCAGATATTAACGGTGAAGAAAAGAGAGGATGAGGAATAGAAAGGGCAAGGGTGCAGAATCTGTTTCTCCATTCTCGAGGAGAGGATTTTTATTGTATATAAGATTCCCACCCTTGTGCTGTCTGTGAATTGTGGGCAAGAAACAACATTAAACTCAATTCTAACTTATGAATTTACACCAGTGGGCCTGAAGTAAGAGTTTGGACCCATTTGTTTCCTACTTGTTCTCAAAGGATTAAAAGAAGTGTTTGTGAACAACAGAAGCAAGTATTATCTTTTTGGGGACCTTAGTCTCTGTGTTTAAGCTCCTTTGAAGTTGTCCTCTGGGGACATTTTCTCTGCTGGTTTTCTGCCTCTGTTAATGTAATGAAAATTCTTGCGCTGTTATTTATAAATGAAATGTGACTTTCATGCTGTGGCTACAGCTAAAAAAGGTTCTAAAATCCATTAGTAGCGCATGACCAATCTGAATTAAAAGGGGAGCGTTTCTAACACGCTCTTCAGCGCTCTGTGCCCGACGTGCAGCCTTTGAGCACATCTTTGGGTTTGAGGAGAAATGGCTCTTTCCTGCCTAGCAGTGTGCTTTGAGATGAAACAGCCCCTGATCGAAGGGTCATGTCATCTTAATCTCATCTCAGTGAAAAGATTCATGGATTTGAAACTTCTGTTTTATAGCAAATTGCCTCTTCAAATCAGCCATCAAGCTATTGCTACTGTTTCAACCTTGTTAGTTTTACTTTTTTCCTTACTCCCCGGGCGGGAAACACAGAAGCAAAGGGTTTATTTGTGGTGCGTCCCTGTCGCCAAGATTTGGAAATATATAGGCAATGAAGGGGGAAGGATGGAGCGGGGAGGTGAGGATGGTGGACAAGGTAGCAGGTGGTTCGTGGGGGGCAGCTGATAACTGGTGTGTCCCCACTAGGGGCAAGGCCACGGCGCAGGGCTTGAACTGTGGAACAGCGGGAAACAGTGGCCAGGCTGCCAGAGCTCGGGGCCGCCAAGGGGGAAGGAACCGCACGGGGCCGGGTCCCGTCGGCTGCCCGGGCCCGGCGGGCCGCCCGCCGCTAGGCCGCGTTGCCAAGGCCGGCGCGTTGCTATGGCGCGGCCCCGCCCCGCCCCTCGCCGCGCGCCGCTGGCGTCCCAACATGGCGGCGGCGGGTGGTGCGGCGCTGCCGGTGCTGACCCTGCTGCTGGCGGCGGCGGCGGCGGCGCGGCTGTACCGGCCGGGGGAGGACCCGCTGACCGTGCTGGCGGCCGGCTCGGTGCGCCAGGCGCTGCTCAACTCCTCGGCCGCCTGGGTGGTGCAGTTCTACAGCTCGTCCTGCGGCCACTGCATCGCCTTCGCCCCCACCTGGCGGGCCCTGGCGGGGGACGTCAAAGGTGAGGCGCCGGGGGAGCCCCGGAGCCCCGCACCCCGGAGGGCGGGCAGCGCCGCCGCCCGGCTCTCCACAGCCCCGCCCGGCGTGAGGCCGGGCTGCCGTGGGCCTGACCCGCAGCCCCCGCGGCCTCTCCCCGGCCGGCGGTCCCGGCGCTGGGCCGCAGTGGTGCCCGTGGGGCGCTGGGCTGCAGCGGGGCCTCGTCTCGCTGTGTCACCCGTGGGCTCCGGCCGTGGTTTGCGCGAGTGTCGCCCCTCTCGTCGCTGTGGTGGGGGGCACAGCCCTGGCCGCGCTGCCGGGGCGGCACACGGGACCGGGCCGGGCTGGGGGGGATGTAGCAAGTCTCCAAATTAAAGGTTTCTTAGGAATTCAGGGGTTAAACAAACACCTCTCCCTGCACGCAGGGATCCCGCTGCTGATTTACACACCAGCATCTCTGTGTGGAGCACAGCGCTGAGGCACAGGAGGGACGTTTAGACTGAAAAGTCTTCGAGGCAAGATCTTTATCTCCTGCATGGTGTGTAAAGAGACTCACATAGGTTAGAGGCTAAAGGAAAAATAAATATTGTGGTGCTGGAGAGGCTGTGCGTGTGTTTGGTTCGTATCTTGCAAGTTCAATGTAGGATGAATGGACTGGAAGGGAAAAGGACCTCAGTGAAATAATACAAAAAAACAGGCTGAGAGTCCGATTTTCACATTTGTTGATTAGTGGCTTTAAAAGAAATGGTGCTGTCCACAGTTTATACTGAGGGAGACTTGCATCACTGTGTCTTAGTCTGCTCGGGTTTTTTGGCAGGTGCTGGAGTGTTTTACTCTATTTGTAGATTTAAGGTAAGGAAACAAACAGGCCCCTCAGGTATCGGTCAAATTCAATAGCTCTGGTAGGGAGAAGACCTAAGATCAAATTGATAGCAAATGTCATGCTTAATAAAGTGGTCTTCAAAGCTTTTAAACTACTCTTAGTTTAGCGTTTCACCTGAAAGGCGTTTCCAGGATGGAGACAGCAGCTCCAGTGCATTCGTATGGTTTTAGTTTGAGAGGAAGTGAAGAGCTCTGATTTTTCTCTGGCAGCCTTGTATGTGTTAACATTAATATGAAAATGTAGGTGCAGTATTAGGTTTCTTTGCACGTGAGATTTGCGCAAAGAAAGTATCTTTGTCATATGCTGTGACTGGTGTGTTGCTGTTCTGTAGCATTTCTGAAGTGGGAGGTTTGACCAACCATTTGTCCAATATATTCACGTCATTCGTTGGAACTTGTTTAGCATAAACAGAAATAGTGTTGGTTAACGTATCACTCGTCTACCCATTTTATATAGTTTGTGTTAGTGCTATTTAAAATTAATCAGGATTTAGACAGAAACAGCCCAGGCTACAGTGCTGCTGTAAACTTACACAACCTAGACTGCGCACTCCAGCAATTTTTGCATCCTTTAGAAAGGAAAAAGCTCCTTTTGAAGCACAAACAAATGCTCAGCAGCTCACATCCCAGCTGGTGCTCTTTAACCCAAGTATTTTGCCAGAGCTGGGTGTGCATTGTTGTGCACAGGCTATTTGCATGAGGTTCATGGGGCTTCTATTCATTGCGTGAGGAGGATGGAGACAGGTGGAAAAAGGAGGAGGAGTGGAGAAAGTTGAATGAGATAGATACCCAGAAGCCAAACTTTTTTTTTTGATTTTGCATTTGATTTGCTGGAATAGGCTGTTGTATCTTTTGTGCTACTGTGAATACGTGCCCATCTGCTCCTCATGCTTGGAGTTACTCCTGGTGCCTGTTCAGCTGTTGGCACGTCCAGCACAACTGAAATTCTCCCTCTGCTGCCCCATCCTCCTCCAAACACAACTAAAGGTCAAGCTAAATTTCAGAAGCAGCAAGGCGTGCAACTGTCAAACGGATCTTGAACGTGATGAAGCTTTCATGCTCTGTGATATAAAAGCAAGTTTGATTTTAGTGCTTTTTAGATTTTATTGATACTTGGGAATTGCGGTGTACGTTCAAACTCTGCCCACAGCTGTTTCGATTTAGCTTAGCTTTAAAAAGTAACTGTCTAAGGAGTCTTTTGGAGTGGTTCTTGCTTGAAGTGATTGTTGCAGAAGAACATGGCTCAAAAAGAGAAGTTCCTAGCAAAATGAGAAGGAAAAAGCTATAAATGAGTTGAAAGCTTTTACTGACGTTATATAAGCATATTTATAGAAATAGTTGAACTCTTGTGGTTATTGCTATGAAATGCTTGTAAAGGAAACTTATGGTGATGTTCAAACTCAACTGTTTAGCACTCTGGTTAAAAATCAGATATTTTTTGAGGTCTGTCAAGTGTATTCCTGAACAGCACTAGAAGATAAAGACAGATTTCAGTAGACAGTATAGGAGCCCTGGGTTGCGTGAGGGAATTGTAAGTCGGTTAAACAGTGAGTCCTTGTTAAAACAGCTGTAACACAAAATGCATCAAATTTATGGTTTTGTAATTGACAACCACGTGGCTGAGTGAGGGTTGGATTAATTCTATTCAGTTATACATATTCTGTGTGCTTTATTTTATGAGTTTAGCTATTGGGAAAGGCCAGGGAATGCAATCCGGTGTCTTGTTAAGTGTTGGGTTGGCCCCTGCTTCATCTTCCTGGATTCAATAAAATGTCTTCGGCCCTGGAAGTGCTACATTGTGTGTTGAGATTATTCTTGTTTAGGTGTATTGAAAATACTGATGCAGCCAAGAAAAACCGGGAGGTTTGAGTTACTTTAAAAATCAGTAGATTGTATTACACTTGAGGATAGGAATGGATAGCAAATGAGAATTGACCGAGGACTTGATTTTTTTGCCATTGGAATCTATTGGAACTCTGGGGTTGATTTCCATGGGAAGCAGGTTAATCCATCAGCTGGGATCCATGATTGCGTCTGCTGACAGTTAAAAGCTATCTTTGTTTTCAGACTGGGAATCTGCAATTCGAGTTGGTGTGCTGGATTGTGGGGAAGAAGAGAACTATGAGACGTGCAAAGAATATGGGATTCACTATTACCCAACTTTTCGGGTAAGTGGCACAGTGTATCACCGCAGGAGAATCTCAGTATCTACCATGGTTCATCTTCAGGTCTAAGTGCAGTTTTTAACGTCTCTGTCAATCTGTATAATCACATTATTAACTGTGAGTGTAAGCAGAATGTGATGGATGGAGAGGATTGAATAAACTGTGTGTGTTGTGACAGGAGAGGGAACAGGAGATGTTTCGCTGTAGAATTTGTGATGTTCTACCCTGATAAAAAGAGCAATATATTTTCTTTTTTTTTAATCTTTCGAGTTTTGGGTGTAAATTGGAATGCACTCTTTATTAGACACTGAATCTTTTCTATTTAATTTTTTATAGCAGAAGGCTCCATTATATATCCCGTTTAACCACTGGAGGGAGTTATCAAAATGTGAATAATGTTTTAAGTATATACAGAATTGGTAGTACTGGTTTGGTAATCAGTTAATTCCTGTTTGTGTTAGTGTTTGCAGTAATGGATCAATATAGAGTGTTGAATTATGCATTGTCGTATTTTTCCTCCAAAGGCTGGCTTTATTGTGTATCGGAGTTTTGATGGGTGCCTGTGAGCTACCGTCATATAGTTGAGAGCAGGTCTTTGGAACTCGTGGGCTAAGAGGGAAAACTAATGAACAGATAGATAAACATGTTTTGTAGTTGGAGCTGTAAAAAGTAAAACCTCTTGAAAGCCACTTTGGTTTCTAAACTGAGCTTTTCTTTGATACAGTGAGTTATTTTCAAAGCAATAATACTTTTTTTTCTCCCACATAGTACTTCAAAGCATTTACAAAGCAGTTCACTACTGGAGAAAATTACAAAGGTAAGAACATCCTATTGTAAGAAGTCCCCAAAGCACTTATCCTGTCAGCCAGGAATATGTCACGCAATAAGCAAAATCCCTTTGCCTGTCAATTAGTTTAGACAGAGATGGGCACTAAATAGCTCTGTAAGACGTGATACTACAAGTGCTGTGTGAAAACGGAACGTCAGGCAGAATAGTACACAGGCAAAGCATTTGTTCAAGAACTTAGGGCTCGCATTCCTCATTTTTTTGAAATGTAGTTCTTAATTTTCAGAAATGACTAGATGATTTTTTCCACCAGACACCTCATCAGCATGAGATCAAATTTACTCAGTCCTGACTTTGGGGCTTTTTGATCTGTCAGCCACTTCCCAGGCGTCCTGAGCCCTATTCACATGTTGACTAACTGAAAACAGGCTTATCCTGTGTGTCTGACAGGATCACAGCTTGAGGTGGTTTGTCTGGGGACAAAAGTAATGTTGTCTTTTCCAATGGATTACCACTGAAAAGGCCAGAGGTCAGAAGAGGGACCACCTGCACCATTAACCCTTCATGGAGAAGCAGACTGTAGTTGTACCTGTTACTTTTTGGTATTTGTGAGAGTTTCTGCTTTTTAATTCATTTCTTTCAGAGCATATAAAATATTCTCACACTTGAGTTATTTCCACATGGCTTTGTTCGATAAGAATGCTACACCTTTGCAGTTTTTAATGCATGGTGATTATCCGTATTTCAAAAAAGGTACTGAAGTTGCCCACGCTGAGTATTGTGAAAATGAGCACAGGTTTAGAATGAAGTGTTGTTTGAAGAGAAAATCAACAAGGCAGGCAGATGGTTAGATTTGGAAAAGTCTTGAGGTTTTGTTAATTTTGGGGTGTGATGAGAGCTTTTGAAATTATCTCATCTCAACAGAATCACAGAATGTCAGGGGTTGGAAGGGACACAATATTCCAGGTGTGGTCTCCCCAGGGCAGAGCAGAGGGGCAGGAGAACCTCTCTGACCTACTGACCACCCCCTTCTAACCCACCCCAGGTACCATTGGCCTTCCTGGCCACAAGGGCCCAGTGCTGGTTTTTCCTACCCAGATTCAAGACTTTACACTTGCCCTTGTTATATTTCATTAAATTTTTCCCTGCCCAGCTCTCCAGCCTGTCCGGGTCTCTGGATGGCAGAAGAGCCTTCTGGTGTGTTAGCCGACATTGAAATGAAATCCAACAACTAAATCCTTAGTCCCTGTTCTTCAGCCAAATAGTGTTCTGTCCAAATTTGAAACAAAAACCTGACACAGAAAACTGTGAAAATGTAGAAAAACCTGCATGTGAGTAATTTCCCCCCAGTTTTCTGTAGCGTTGGGGCTTTATTGTAACCTGTACTCAGCAGGAGCAGATCGAGAGCTGCAAACTGTTCGTCAGATGATGATTGACTTCTTGCAGAACCATTCCCGAGAGCTGAGGCCGCCTGCTTGTCCGCCTCTGGATCCGGTTTCGTAAGTTCCTCGTTTAAAGTACGGTTGGTCTACACTTACTATGTTCATTAACTAAAGCGTAGAAGGTCTTGTTAAAGATGAAGTAAGATTTATTCTTATCATCACTTCTGCTGTGAGATTGTAAGAGGAAATGCCATGAATAGCAGTTGGTGTATTGCATTCTACCTGTGCTAAAGAGCTTTTCTTTCTGCTCAGGCCCAGTGATATCACTTCTCTCTTTGACAAGAGCAGCCAGCATTATACTGCAGTCGTGTTTGAAAGTAATAACTCCTATGTTGGTCGAGAGGTAACGTATGACTTGTGAAATTCTAAATTCTCTAGTTTTCCATGTATACATTTTAGGAAATTACATTCTAAATGTGTAAGTCTTTGGTTTTTTGCTTCTCCCACCTCCCCAATAAAATGTTTAATTTGGCATAATTTCACCACCTAACGAGCCTGCTGTTAGCTTAGGCAACTGCTACTTTTCTCTTTCTGCCAAGATCTAGGATAAGGAAAGAAAATAAATTGCATAATTATCTAGACATAATCTGTGTAGAAACATCCAACGTCTGTGAAATGTTTCTAATTAGATTTGATGCTGAGATGTCCCAGTTGCAGGAGTGGAGGAGGGTTTGCTGCCAAAAGCGCGAATGACTTTGAGAAGCAGCTGCTTCCAGACAGCAGTTTTCTGGAAGCTGCTGCATTGATACAAGTGGGCATTACTGAAAAGAGGAGAGGTGATGATTATACAGTTCTTCAGCGTTTTATCGCACTCGCTTTGGTTTTATTACCTACTGTTATAGGGGAAGAATGAGTGTCATCTGATCAGCAGAAAGCATAGTCTGCTTTCAGAAGAAAAAGTATTTGGTAACGTTATGTCGTATTTTAGCTTTATAGAATAGTTTAGTGAAATAGAAAATAACATTGTTTTCAAGTTTACAGTATAAGACAATATGGAAGACAGTAGAAGTCATACCAGCTCAAGAAAGGAAGGCCACGCGTTTATCACTGCTGAAGGGAAGAGTCTCTTAAATTACAAGAAGTTTGGAAGTGAGGAAAATGTAGCAAAGATAGTATTCACCTGCAAGAACAGGAAAAAGGCATAGAAGAGGCAGAGAGGAGTAAAAGTAAAAGAATGCCAAGCAGAAATGTAAGAATGGTGAGAAATGTGGAAGGTTTTATAGGTAAGAATGGAACATTTGAAATGGTGGCACAGGAACATCAGGTGTGAGGTGTGGGGCCATTAGAGTGGCAAAAAGAGTGGGATCCTGAAGGATTTAGGAAGGGAAGGAAGGAGTATTTAAGCATTTTTTAAAGGACAGGTTTTCATTCCTTATATTTGAATCACCATATTCATAGGTGCGACTTTGGCTGTAAGTTGCAAAGAACTTTAATAGTTAAGGCACCCTGATGTTACCACCCTCTGCTGCTTCCTCCAGCCTTGGCTGAAGGTCACACTTTGTGAAGGTGCCCCCCTCCCAGCTGCTTAATGATCCCCATAAAGGATGATGCACTTTACCTCTTCACGTGTCTTATCCTACAAGATCAGATATTCCTCGCACAATGTGTAATTCATGTCATGTTTTCATTATCCAGGTTATCTTAGACTTGATCCAATATGAAAACATTGTTGTAAAGAGAGCGTTGAATTTCGATAAACCTTTTCTGGAGAAACTGGGTGTTACCTCAGTCCCTTCGTGCTATCTGATACATCCAAATGGGTCCCATGGATTAATTAACATGTAAGTAGTTATCTGTCTGAGGAATATGGGGAGGTTTGTTTAAACTATAGAAACAGTTAACATAGATTCCTTCCATATGAAGTGTGGGAAATAGATTATTTGAAGTAGTGTTTCTGACTGGAAATAAAAGCTCCAGGCTGATGTTTGTTGTTTGCAGTTTGATATGCGGAGAGCAACGAGCTGGTTGTTCTTAATGAGCCATTTAATATTGTTTCCTGTATTTTTTAATAAGAGACCTAATACCCAGGTTCCAGTATAAGTTGGGGAATGACCTATTAGAGAGCAGCGTAGGGGAAAGGGACCCGGGGGTCCAGGTGGACAGCAGGGTGACCATGAGCCAGCACTGGGCCCTTGTGGCCAGGAAGGCCAATGGTACCTGGAGTGGGTTAGAAGGGATATTTGGATATTCACTTAGTGTGAGATGAAAAGTAATCTTTGCTTTGTCCGTTTATATGCAGTTTGAAGCCTCTACGATCTTTCTTTTCTTCGTATTTAAAGTCACTGCCAGGTGTAAGAAAAAAACTCCTTTTGCCACTTCAGCTGCCTGTGCAAGAAAACAAAGAGGAGAGTCCAGAAATCAAGGTGTGGAAAGAGTTCGATAAGTAAGTGATACCCTCGATTTTCAGATCAGTGCTTAGTATTAAAATTTGTATGCATTTTCTTCTTACCATGTGGGAAGCTGTGCTGTAATTTATTATGAAATCCTAGTGCAGTTCGAGGTTTTACTTCATTCCATCCCAGGTGATGCGCCTTGAGTTGAACAGGTTGGTCACTACTGACTGATCTGCATTCTCCTACTGAGTAAAATTGAAGGTGTTCATGCTAAATTATGGCATTGACACAGAAAACAAGGCGTTCAGATGTTGCTTCAACTTCATCCATTTCTCAGTGTATTTGGGTCACACTTTGAATTAGTTTGATTCCAACATCAAGTTACAACTTCCTTTAAAATTGCAAGCAATGTTTCAAACAATTCAGAGGTGAAATTCTTGAGGGCTGCCAGTATTGGGGTTTTGGCAGCAAACATCTGCACTGCTATGGAAGGAAACCTTTCCTCCAAAAGTACTGTTAGGTACTCACTTGTCTTGAAAATACCAAGGACTTGTCGCCCCTTACCTGAAGTATATAGATCACTGATTTGAATTGTTGGAAACCTTCAGCAAGTAATCGGTGTCCCTGAAAAAATAAATAGTAAAATAAGCTATAACATTTCTGTAGAAAACAAGAATTCTCTGTGTGTGTAATAGTGAAGCAGCGCCCACCAAAAAGTGCTTGTCAAATGCAAGTATAATAGAAAACACTAAAATCACTGTAAAATATGTTTATCATACCAAATCCATAAGGTTTCCCTCTTTGTCTGTGTAAGACAAGGATGCGAAGGCTTTGCAGGAAGATAATCCCTCAGCATCTTTAGATGGAAAAGATGTAGGACTGAGTGCTTTCATTTTGTACTTATTTTCCTTCCATGGACACTATTAGTGTCATCTTTCCATGACTATTATAGAATCTTTTCTATTAAACCTTGTGTTGTCAAAATAGCTTAGTTAAATTGAGCTGTTTTCCAGCAAGACAAAGTCTTGTTGGTGTGAATCTTCAGTCCATGTATCTTCTAAAGAGGATCCTGTGGGAGAACCTCATGCATTCACATGGATGTCTCTGTTTAAGAAACCTGAAGCAGAATTTTGCTGGTTGGTTTTGAATTTAAGTGAGTACATTATTAATTAAGGAGATAAGTTCAGAATAAGTCTGTGGATTTGAATTGTTAAGAATATAGATTATTCTGCATTTTAATGTGTTCTTTCCTGCATGTTATTTAGGAGGTGGGGCCAGCCAGTTTCTTAAATGATTGCTGTTTTAATTCTATCTGTTGTTAGAAATAATAGTGCTGCTGAAATCTTCCAAGAAGTCTTTGACTCTGTTAACTATATGAACTTCTGTTTGTTCCGTTACATTGCTTGGTATCGTGCTAAGATTTGTGCTGTTAAAGCATTGAAAGGGTGTTTCACTTGGTGCATTAGTACTTTGTAAAGTGGTTTTTGTTGTTATGAAGATACCCGGTTGTGTGGAGAAACTCTTAAAATATTTGATTTGCTTTAGATGTTTTACTTGTACCTACCATAAGGTGCTTAATTCTGTCTTAAAAGTTGGTGTGATTAAAATTGGCTGTTAAACTTCTGTGCAAAGAACCTACAGTACAACTGCTGCATTTGGGAGAGGATTTCTGGGTACGATCCTTTCCAACACTGACCTTTTTCAGCCCTGTTTGCACTCCTGCTCGGTGTATAATCTACTTTTGTTCAACCAAAGTCTCCCTTTTTTCATAGCGTGTCATTTTGCTATTTGTGGTCAATCCTGAAGAGAAGCTATAATTTCTTTACACGAGCTCTTTCCGTGCTGCCAGTGTCAGGGTTATAATTTTGTTACAAGGTGAAGCTGGCCGGGAGGCAGAAACTTTGGTCAAATCTAGAAGAAATGATTGTGTGTGGTTATGCTTCATTTGTCTAAACTCCGAACAGAATGACATAAAATTACTCTTTTAAGAGAGCAGAGTGAAACTCATTGAACTTGACATTCACCATCCTAAGCACCCGGAGGAACCGCCGTGTCCTCCCGTGCTGGTGTAGGATGTCCTGCAATCACTGCGGAGCGGCAAATGTGGAGGCTCTAATGACACCCACTATAGATCAATTTTACCTTCATGACTGGTGAGAAAATGAGCGGAAGAAAGCTGCCACTTTCTAAGGTTATATATGTGTGTTCCAGGTCCAAGCTGTACATGGCCGACCTTGAGTCGGGATTGCATTACCTGCTCCGGGTAGAGCTCGCTGCGCACAAGGCACTTGAGGGAGCTGAGCTAAAGACCTTCAAGGATTTTGTTACCATCTCTGCCAAGGTATACACTCGTAGCCTTTGATTATTTGTAAGAATAAAGTGACTCAAACATAAAATTTATTATCTGACATAAGTCTCTCAAAATGTCTTTCAGAATGTTTAAATATATGCTTCCCCACTAGCTTAAAAAATAGTGTTGTGGGTTTCTTTAAATGTCAGTTTTGAGTGATTGTGAGCCCTTCTGACGTGCTTGTAGGGTTGAAATGCATTTTAATTAAGTCTTAGGGGGCTCAAAATTAAATAAAGCTTAAATAGTCTGCAGCATATTGGCCAAACACTGTAAATATAGTCCATTTATCAGATTTTCAGGATAAGTAGCTATTGTAACTGAGTGGGATTAAAAAAACCTTTGTTTTTCATTCTTGACTTTTGGATTTTGTTAGTGCATCCTTGACAAATGGTGTTTTATTTAGAGAGATTAGTCACTTCTGTCTAAATTTTTAACATAGTTGAGGTATTGAATTTAACTGAGTATTTTAAAATAAGTGAGGTGTTTAATATAATTGAGTATTCAAAAAATAAAGATGCTTACATATAACATTTAGGTGAAGGGACAGTATGTGTAATATGACTTGAAAACAACTGAAATAATTTAAAATGTCAGCCTACTGAAATGACCGATGTCTCTTCGTATTTACTTACTGAGCAGCTATCACTTTGTTTTCTTTTAAAGAAAATGAATCAATATGTGTTTAAGGGAATAATAGGACCTATATGAACTATTTCCAAATATCTGGATTTATCTGCAAATCAGACAGACAGTGTCTTGCCCCCCCGTGGCCATCAGAGGTCAGAAATCTCCAGCTGGCCTCATTTCTTTAAGAAAGTGCACTGGTAATCTTTCCATCATATTATCCCTGAGCCATCCCTGCTCTCCCCATGGCTCCTGGCCAGCTGATGCCATTTTTACCCGGCTGTTGTGCGACGTAGGGAACGCTCGCTTCCCATCGTGTGCTCGGCTCCAGACACCGTGGGACACCTGGGGACTCCTGTCCTGGCTCTGTGGCTTTTATTGGAGTTCTCAGTCCTGATTCTCAAGGGTTTCCAGTAGGAAACTTTCCACACTCTTCTTCTGTGCGACAGCATTTATGGTGATAATAAAGTCAATGAGGTCTCTGGTTCCCAACGTGGGGAGTTTTTATTGTTGTGGATTTAGTTTTTTTGGCAATTGGTGCCGGAGTCCGTTGTTTTTTGAATCCTTTATGAGACTGACATCTACCCCAGATACTTCTATATTTTAGATAGCAATGTGTGATATTCTGGGGCTCCCACTGGAGTAAATGCAATCCCGGTGTGCCCACAGTAGTTCAGAGGAGTGCTGCTTTTTTGTGGACTATTTGAGTCCTCTTTGAACCCAAACAATGCACAGGTCCCTTATGTTAGATACAATTAGCAAAGGAGAGCTCCTGCCCATTAGATTTGCATGGTATCGAGTGAGTGGTCTATGAATTAGAGATCTTATCGACAGCAGGATGACGGCTGCAGAGTGACTGGTGCATGTGTAACGTGTTCTGTCATAAATGTAGCCAATACAGGGACTTCATTTCCCCATGTGTTGAAATACTGCTCCCTCTGGAAGGGCACTTAGATGATGGTACGTGTACTCTACTTAATTCTGTAGTAGTTACAACCATCGCTAAAGCAAGATAGCATTTCTAGTGTAAAATAACAGCATTACCTCTGATTTACAGTTCCTCACCTTCATCTGCCAGACTGACTTCAAGTTGCAAGTTAAGGAAGTCACTATTTCCAAACCGCTCTGGAAATCACTGTTAGGCATATGTAAAGGAAAATACTCCTCTAGATAAGCAGCATAACCTACATGTACAGAAATCTGTACAAATATTTTGTAAGAACTAATTTTTGTGATTAATCTTCTAAGAGCGAGAAGGATTTCAGCCTCTCTGATTCACTTTGGTCTTATGCTCCATTCTGAGCTAAACACTGAGCTGAATTAACTTAATGCAAAATTCTGTGTAATCTGTCAAAAGTTGTTCCGTAGCATTTCTGCTGTTGAGTAGCTTCATTTTACTGGTTAACATTTTGTGCGTGCAACTCATTAAGTTTTGTAAGCAAAAGTTAGCGTGAGATTGCTTTTTACTGAAAGCAGAACAAGTAATTCATTTGCTCATAACAAAAGAAAATCTGAAGCGTTTTAAAGACAGGAAAACCACATTTAGATAAAGATAAAAGTGTCTTGCTGCTAATGAGATTTGTGCTTTAAAATAAGAGTATTTTCTTCTTTTTTCGCAGCTTTTTCCTGGCCGTCAGCCTGTGGTAAAGTTGTTAGAGACCTTGCAAGAGTGGCTGGTGAGCCTTCCATTAGACAAAATCCCTTATGATGCTATCCTGGATCTGGTCAACAACAAAATGCGGGTAAGCTGTTACTAGTTGCTACCATAAAATACAGCATTAGGAAAGGATAAGATTCTATATAAATCTAAGACATCACTTACTGATGGTCCCTCAGTCATAATGGAGTTATAAGAAGGTTAAAATGAAAATAAAGTGAAGTCATTACCACAAAAAAAGAAATCCACATGAAGGAATTGAAATGAGAGAATTGAAATACACAATCCTACCTCAGTTTTATAATGAGCGAGCAAGTGCTAACACGAACATGTTCCTGAACGTCAGCTTCCAATGATGCAAGACTGCCAGCAGATATTTTGGTGTCGCCGTTGCGTGCTGTGCCCGCTACCAGCGGGATTCTCCTCAAGGTCAGAGTTTAAGCGATGGGAAATTCACCCGCTTGGACGGGCATTATTCCTGAAGAGTTTCCACAAATACTCTTTTAATTTCCTGGCATAGGAAAGGCCTTGCTGGATATCCCATCTCACTGTGGTAATTCAAAACCTTCTGATCCAGGCCTCCAACTGGACTCTGCCCCATTGACCACGACTCTCTGGCTTCTTCCCTTCAGCCAGTTCGCAGTCCACCTCGCTACCCGGTCATCCAGACCGCACTCCCTCAGTTTAGCTGTGAGGATGCTGTGGGAGGTTTCTAACTCCTCTTCCTTATTCCCCATGCTGCACGCATCGGTGTTCAGGCATTTCAGAGAGCGAGCCAAGCACACCGATCTCACCCCAGGGGTATGGGAGGCCTCCAGGCACACCAGGGAGTTACTGCAGCAGTCGATTTCCTTTTCACACTCCCTGATGGTCCTCAGCGTCTCAATCTTACACTGGATTTTAGGTGTAATGAATAAGTAGTGGTTTTGTCTTAAGGAATAATAATGGGTTGTACGTCTTAGCCTGTTTGGAATTCACCACTGTGAGTCATGTAGATCCTGCTGAGTAATACGGAATTTTTAATGTGCCCAGGGGATCTGTAGCTCTCAGTTTACAGTAGGATTTGTGTGTATTGTGTTCATACTGTGCTTAAAACAATCTTTACAAGTTAAGCTACTCAGTGTATTGTCAGCCTAATTAGACATTTGTAATGTGCAGTTTAGTAGGTTTCACATCACTGACTGTATGTTGTATACCATGGATCACATCAGTTTTGAGGTAGGACCTGCTGTGACTGCTCTTATGTTCAGTAGTGAATTTAGGTCCTGGAGCTGCATATATCCTAACTCTTCTTTTTTTCCTAGATTTCTGGCATATTCCTCACTAAGAAAGTCCAGTGGGTGGGATGCCAGGGCAGCAGACCAGAGCTGAGAGGTTACACCTGTTCCCTTTGGAAGCTCTTTCATACCCTGACCGTCCAAGCTGCGCTGCGACCAAAAGCTTTGATAAATACAGGTGAGCAGCACTTGAAGGATGAGACGAATATGTGCAGCAGTTCTGCTATGCAGTAGAAAAAGTAACAGATAAGAGCAAATTTTTTTGTGTGCAAATGCTCAGTTAATACATTGGTGGAGGTTTTTGAGGCTTTGAGGGTTGTGCCAGCAGAGGTCAGAGCTTTGCTGCGGCAGAAGGCTGGGGAAGCAAGGCTGGCAGCTTGTCTTTGCTTCCAAATGTGCTAAGTAAGGTGTGCGGCCCTAAAGATGTGAGCAATAAAGCAGAAAAAGGAGAGAATTTCTAAGACATTTTGAAGTACCAGGCAAGGGATGAAGATAGCTCAGGTTCCCTGAGTTTGCACTGTTCATTTAATTTGAGAAGACTGAGGTTTAGCTGTACAGTTTAGTAGCTATAAAAACCATGCAACCATTAGCCAATCCTCTGATTTCATTTCTTAAACACCAACTGTTATGACTGTGTTTTTTTCAGCTGAATGTACCTAGTGTCCATTAATCTGTGCTTGCTTTCAGACTTGCAGCACCTTGTGAAGCAGAGTGTTAATATTCTGGTGATGATTGCTATTTAAGGAACATCCTGGATATATAATCTATTTCCCTTGCACAATGGAAATAGAATTACTAATGCTAAAATATTGACCTTCATATGTTTTTATTCATGCCAAGACAGTGCTTTGTTTCATTATAGTGCTATTTAGTTTTCGTTTAAAGCCTTTTAAATGCCTTTTCCAAGGAATAGAAGAGTGCTAGATGGACTGTTAATAGGTCATAAAACTCAGAAATGTGCAATTTGTTGATTACTGATTAAAAAAAAAAATATTATTTCAAGTTATGGATCCATACATTTGTCCAGCATTACTGGCAATCACAGTGATAATCTCTCAGTTCTTCATACTGAATCTCCTGCAGAATAGGGATGGTTTTTTGATAGCAAATCATCAGGTTGTTGATTTTTGTTTCTCTCTTTGTTTTGTTGTATTTTGGTTGTTATTCGTGGGATGGTAGGGTTGAATCCCTTTAATTTAGCACTGTGGTCCGCCTGGTGAGTTTGGGGCTTTTTTTGTACTGGATGATATATTAACCATTCAACAGGATCATGCACAAGTTAAATTTCCCCTTTTGTCCCAACTGCCAAAAGTGTTCTAACTAAATGTAAAACATGTTCTTAATATTTCACTATACAAAATTGCACCTTTAATTGCTCCCGTGTTTCAGGCGTGAGCTCTAGTCAGCCTGAAGTTAAAAATACATTGTAGAACCTGAGAACTCTTTGGCACACTTAACCATCGATTTAAATTGGGGCAGAAATGTGATGATCACTTCTTATGGCGAAAGAATTGGGTCAGTCTGAGACTGTCGGATTATGTCTTGGGAGGTTTTCCTCTCCTTATTGCTTGTTTAAATCCCATCTACTAAAAAGCATGATGTACTCCCTAATCCTGCCCGCCACAGGTAGGGTTTTATGGTTCTTGTCCACTTTAAAGATTAGGGTTACCCTGAATTGCAGTAGTTTGGGAGGCAAGAGAAAAGGAGGATTACACGATGATACATGGCAGATGTTAATAGAAGATTCATCTCTGGGCTGATAAAAGAAAAACAAACAAAATGAGCCATTTTGCAATTGTTTGTTTTCTTTCGAAAGCAGCTGTATTTTTCTTGATGGTTTCCTCTGATCGCAGGGCCCAGCAGGCAGCGCGAACTCGCTGTGGCTGTCTTGAGAGAATGCGTTTATTGGTTTATATTTGACATGTTTTCATGTCGAATGGCGTAACGTGAACCTGCAGCAGGATCAGCACGAGGGAATCGGAAGGAACTGAACAGAACTGCTCCCATCAGAGGGCGTATAAAATCGTTGTAGCGATCTAGTCCTGAGCGTGCTTAATTACATGAAATCTGTTTTTAGGTAATAGGATCTGTTGACGTGGGACAGGCTGTGCCACCATCCAGTGAGACCTGGACAGGCTGGAGGGTTGGGCAGGGAAACATTTAATGAAATAGAACAAGGGCAAGCGTAGAGTCTTGAATCTGGGCAGGAACAGCCCCAGGTTCCAGTATAAGTTGGGGAATGACCTATTAGAGAGCAGTGTAGGGGAAGGGGTCCTGGGGGTCCTGGGGACAGCAGGGTGACCATGAGCCAGCACTGGGCCCTTGTGGCCAGGAAGCCAATGGTACCTGGGGTGGGTTAGAAGGGGGTGGTCAGTAGGTCAGAGAGGTTCTCCTGCCCCTCTGCTCTGCCCTGGGGAGACCACACCTGGAATATTGTGTCCAGTTGTGGCCCCTCAGTTCCAGAAGGACAGGGAACTGCTGGAGAGAGTCCAGCGCAGCCACCAAGATGCTGAAGGGAGTGGAGCATCTCCCGTGTGAGGAAAGGCTGCGGGAGCTGGGGCTCTGGAGCTGGAGAAGAGGAGACTGAGGGGTGACCTCATTCATGTTTACAGATATCTAAAGGGGGAGTGTCAGGAGGAGCCAGGCTCTTCTCAGTGACAACCAATGATAGGACAATGGGTTCAAACTGGAACACAAAAGGTTCCACTTAAATTTGAGAAGAAACTTCTTCATGGTGAGGGTGTCAGAGCCTGGCCCAGGCTGCCCAGGGAGGTTGTGGAGTCTCCTTCTCTGCAGACATTCAAACCCGCCTGGACCCCTTCCTGTGGAACCTCAGCTGGGTGTTCCTGCTCCATGGGGGGATTGCACTGGATGAGCTTTGAGGTCCCTTCCAACCCCTGACATTCTGGGATTCTGTGATAAAAAAATTATCTGGATTCTTTTTAATCTGTTCCTGAACGTGAAAGACCTCCCTGCAAAATGAATTTTCAAGGCCGTAACATTACACAAGAGAACAAATATAATTAAATTTGCGTATGGATCTCTGTTCCTCCATGAAGAGGTTATTTGCTGGTAGTTAGTTTTGCTGCGGTGTTGTTGTTTTTCTCTGAATATGTATCTTGCTACACATGGCAAAACTGCATTGCCTGAAATTCGCTTCAACTTTCCAAAATTATTTTTCAGCCTTTCTTTTAATACTGTAATTTAATCTGCTTTAATCTCATAGCTTTTATTTATACATGCCTATTCAATCACAGATATTGAATGTCTGAGTAGAGATTGTTTGCTTTTTATGATTTCTTTTTGACTTTAAAGACTCTGTTTTTTTGCTTCCACACTTAAGAATATAATGTCGTTGTTGTAAATAAAGGTGTTGATCAGTCTTCATGCATTTCTTATCTATGTAACAGATAAGTACTCTGATCGTTTTGAATAGGTTTTGTTGAGGAATTTTTTCCCTAAAGACCAATGCACATATGGAGGGTGTATGTGCTACCAAACTATTTGCTACCGGAACAGGACAGTGAGCAAAGCACCATAACTCTTCACCACAGAACCTCCAAAACCTGCATTGTAAATTACTCAGGGTAGAGGTGGTTCAGCTGCAGGGGTCGGTAATTTGATCAATCTGCTTCATAAAATGCGTTTCGTTTGACAAATGTATGTTTGTGGTAACGTGTAGCACACTTGTAAGTACATTTTGGCATAATTTACTAGGTCAATTAAGCATGAATCAGAAAATCCATGAGACAGAGATGAAACCATTAGGATTTTAACGAATTATGTCAGATTTTCAAGCCGCTTACAGGCGTAGGACCTACCTGCTGTCGCAATAAAGGCCCAGGACAGAGTTCTCAAGCTATAGAGACCTCAGCTTACTTCTGAATAGAATAATTATGTTTTTGCATTCTATTTAGTGTAAAAGCATAGATGTTATAGAAAGACCAATATATTTGTATGCATTCTAGGAGGAATTCCTGAGTTACTCTTGCAAGTTCCAGTGTCGCTGAGTAGCTGTTATGTGGTGCATTCAGCACCTGCCAAAAAAGCCACGGCGTTAATAACTGTAATGAGATTCTGGTGTTGGGTAATACCTCCGAGTTACGGAGTAACAAACTGTCGCTCACCTAACAGTTTTTGAAGCCTTATGTGTGGAAATAATTCCATCCTAGTTGTGTGTGATATCCCAGACAACCTTTAAAACCAGTATGTTTTGGAATGTGCTGTTTGTGATGACATTAAACTCTACAGTAGAAACCAAGTTATTTGGCAGTGAATAAATATGTCTCACCTGAACTACTTAGTGACACTATTAAATATGTATTTTGTTGGGGAGGGGTATTTCTTCTAAGAACTGTGTGAAGCTTTTAATGCCTCTCATATCTTTGTACCTTGCTGAGGTGGAGGTTCTGTGTGATGACGCGTGTGCCGTGGGTATGTTGAAATCATAAGAATGACTGATATCTTATATCTAAATGGAGGTGTAAATTTGCATGGAACAAGAAGGCAGTGGTATTCCCTTTCCTTTTCCCATGGTTCACTTTTATATATGTTAAAGTGCATCTGTTGAAGCTGGTGGTAAATGCATCTATCATCCGTCTGCCCAGGTCTCGAGGATGACCCCCAAATAGTCCTTCAGATCATGCGCAGATACATCCAGCACTTTTTTGGGTGCAAGGCTTGCGCTCAGCATTTTGAAGAAATGGCAAAGGAGTCCGTGGATTCTGTGAAAAGCCTGGACAAGGCTGTTCTGTGGCTCTGGGAGAAACACAACGTGGTGAACAACCGGCTGGCAGGTACGGAAAGCCTGGCTTAGGAAAAGCCACCAAAGGTGCCTGAAAGACAATGCCACAGTTTATACAACGTGGTTTGTGTTTGAACGGAGAGAGATGCACATCAGGCTCTGTAACAGGAGTTTAAAACAACAGTAACTGTTGGTCCAGCTTGATATTCCTTTATTAAATACTAAATATTAAAACTGACTTCAACAGACTGGTGGACAAGAAAGGGTACTTGAGTATGGAGCAAAACTAGAGCATCCCAATCAAATATAACCCTAAAGAGCAGCACTCTGACCTGTGTATGAGTGAGAAATACACACTTGAGACACACTGTCCTCCAGCAACATCGTTATCTCTTATGATATATAGTGAAAACCCATCATTCTCAAAGTTACTATTTCTTCTGAGATTTCACCTGTTGCTCGATGAGAGGTTCTTTCTGGAGTACAAATCAGAGCCATTTCAGAAAGGAGCAATACAGTTCACCTACTTATCAGCGGATTAAAAAAATAATTGAATCTATTTCTGTAACAGTCTAAATAGATGTTAAAGCCTGTCTTCGTTGGTTTTTTTCTGGCAAGACGCTGTACAGAAAATGATGATAATTGAACAGGAGGGTTTCTCAGGATAGAAGAGCCTAAACTATTAGCAGATCAGCAACTGAATAACATAAAATTACAGTATGAAGAAAATCTGTTCCCCTGCTAGATTGCTATGTTTTCAGTTAGACTAAAAGTGCTGTTAAAATACTGGTTGTATTTAATCCGTTCTGTTATGGGGATATCAAGTAACTAAAGCACTAAAGAAAATTGGTTTCTCTTTGCACTTAATCCCTGTCTGCTGTTATGGATCTGTGTAATGTAGCATTGCTTACAATTTAAATATGCTATATTGTATTTATATTACGGTTATGCTGAATTCCCGAGATTTATGGAGTATTAAATACTGTTGTGAGTATAAGCAGTTTTATCTCCTTTCTCCAAGGAGAAAATAAGTAAATGATGAGGTGTTCAACACAAACATCCTCTGCTGTCTGTTGGTGTCGCCAGGGTGAACGCAGAGCCCGTCCTGGCGACTCGCAGCCGCTGAGCAGTGGAGCAATGCGCTTATTTACAACATTAACTTATTGGAAACCTCACATGGATATTGATTTAGATGATGCAACGGCCGGCTAAAATACCCTTTTAGGAAGAAGTAGAAACATACTGGAATAAATAATAATGTTAAATTAGGCTTTTTAAGTTTGCTAAATTTTCTCTTTGGGACAGTGACTTATTTTAAGCCTTAAAAGCTGCATCTGTATTTCTGGTAATATATTTCCCTTCCAATGAGAAATGGTGTTGGACTGGGCAATGAAAACGCGTTGGCGCAGCCTTCGGGTGCATGTCAGAGATCGCTGTAGATGGCTCTGCCCCGTTCAGTCCTTTCCTGCTGCGTTAGAATGTACAGAATGTATAGCGTTCTTCTCTTTGGCAGAAAAGCATCAAGTACAGCAAGTTTGCTGTTTGTAATCTCACCGTAAGATGTTTTGTTTCTACAAATTGATTAGCGAGGGATCGTTCTTTAAGATATCTGAAATGCAAACTTGCTCTCTTATAAATATCAAGGAGACATATTTTTAAGCATCCTTTGAATCCCTAAACAATATTTTGCTCAAAATCACGAGGAAGTTTGCTGCCTTTGAAAAGGATTTAAAAAACGAAGAATCATCTATATTTATTTCTGGAATATTTTAAGCTTCACTGTGCTAATAACAAACAGCTAAACAAATGAGCTTTTTTACCAGGTAGAGATTTTGGTGGTAAAAGTTGTCTCCATCCACATTTTAGGATGTTATTTTTTAGAGCAAAAGGCAGCACTCATAGTGTTCAGCTCTTTGCCATCCAGGCAGAAAAGCGGTCAGAGCCACAAGCAACCGAAATGTTAACGTTTGATCTAATTCAAGGCGGCGTTATATATTGAAATGCTGAAAAGCAAGCTGAATAATACATCTTAAACATGAGAACAGTTTTTAAAGTACTGAAAATGGTTTGCTATAGTAATAATGCAAGCTATGAAGAAGCAAGCTCAGGGCGGAGTGGTTTAAAATATAGAAAAATGAAAGTATCTGCAAGTCTTTGGCCTTGAAAGTGCTCAGTGCAGACCAGGCCTTGGGATTAGAGAGAACTGAGCGCAAAGGAGCAGTTTGTTTGGAACCGTAATTCAAATTAACCCCTGAAAGGCCCAGATGATCGTATTTTCATGCCTTCTGAAAACATAGCAATTGTAGTATCTTGTCGTGTTAGAATTTGAATGCTACAGCGTTTACTGAGGGAAATAATTTAAGATGTAGTGTTTGTATTTTGAAAGAAGCAGCAATATTTCGGAATATAATTGGTGCATCCATAAGGAAACGTCGATTTCCAAATTGAGTCGTGATTGTCTTCAGTTTAATACAAACATTCCTGAGCTGTGGACTTGTTTTGCCAGTCTCACAGTTTATGAATGGAAAATACCATCTGTGTATCCCAGTGAAGAGTCTGATGGTTCAGCTTTCCTAGTTTGTTCACTTCTGATTGTTTTCTCCTCCCCATTTAGGTGATTTGACCGAAGATCCAAAATTTCCCAAAGTTCAGTGGCCAACTCCAGACATTTGTCCTGCGTGTCATGAAGAAATTAAAGGATTACATAGCTGGAATGAAGCCCAAGTCCTACAGTTCCTGAAGTATCACTACAGCAGTGAAAATATTCTATATAAATACACCGAAAGCCAGACTGACCCCAGTGAAACTGAGCAGGGAGATCCAAGGGAGGCGAAAGACAAAAGCCTGCTGAAGAAACCGAGTGGAAACAGAGAAAATAAGGTCCAGGATAAAGAAAACGTAGCCGATTCGGAACTGAAGGTGTTCGATAAGCTCATAGCAAATCACGGACCCGCCAAAGAGAGCGGTAAAAGCGCGGGGGGGTCCGCTGGCCTCCAGGAAACGAAGCAGGCGGTGTCGATCCTGGGGATCGGCTTCTCCAACATCGACATGAGTCTGTGTGTCATCCTGTACGTGGCATCATCCTTGTTTTTAATGATCATGTACTTTTTTTTCCGAATGAGATCTAAACGGTGGAAAGTGAAGTATTACCGCTCGTCTGTATAGAAGTTTAAATCGGAAACAGAGTTTTCGTTGTGGCTGTTCAGTACCAGATACAGCTTTAATATTTATGATCAGGGATTTTATACAGTATTCCTCGTTTAAAGCCCCTTTCTGCCCAAGTCGTTTCACAAGTGTTCTAGCTTGATACGCGGTGCTGCCTGTAAGAACCCTCATCTCTTAACACCATAAATGTCACTGAAGTAAGCATGACGTTTGTCAGTTAAGATTTTTCCATGACTTACCACCTACATCCTTTACTCATTTTCAGAGTAAACATTGCATTATGCAATCGACTGTGCCTGGTTTTAGAAGGAAATTGGATATTGGTTTGTGTACTTCAAGTGGTTTTTTAATCTATCCAGGGCTGATTTACCTGCCCGAGTACTGAGCAGAAATGCTGTTACCTTGGCTGCTTCATTTGGAGAAGCAAGAATTCCTCTTTTTTGATTTTCAGGAAACAAGAGTCCTATTCTGATCAATTCTAAACCTACACGACTTTCTCAAATACGATTTACACTGCATATTTGAAGTAGGAAGCATTACACATTCAGATAAGTCTTCCGTTCTCCCCTGCGTTCCAGCTTAGGATGTGTGTCTCTGCTAGGATGAGAGATTTAGCTGGTTTGTATTCAATAAGCAGCATGGTTGTGATTGCCAATGCTGGCGTCTATTTTAACGGAGTTTGGTGTAAGCAAGGACAGACTCGGACTCTACTGGATGTGTTGTTGGAGCATTAGATAACTCACCTCACTCATTTAGGAACCAGAAAAGTAGCTGAGTAATGGCTGCGTGATCCAGATGGAAGCCAATTCTGTTGAGCTCCAGTAAAGAGAAACACTGTTTTTAGTGAAGAAACCTGAGATTTGCATCAGTGTACCAGAACAAATTTACACACCTGAAAGTACTAAGCTTCTGGTGATGTTGGATAACTTTGTCACTATATCTTAATTTTTCTTCCTATGAGGTGGCATAAACACTTCACCTGGCATTCCCAGCTGGGAGCTCACAGAGCATCCCCTGTCTGTGCAGTGTTTAGGAGAACAGCCCATTTCTCCTGCTGGCGCTTCTCTGTTTGGTTGAGAAGGGTTTGACTAACGGCTCCGTCCTGGGATGCGGCAGCGCCGGGGAATGCGGCGCTTGCCATTGTGGCTCTCACTGGGCTCCTGGCTGGCAGCAATTAGAAGAAACCATGAACCCGGTTATAAAATTACCATTGGGAATAGGAGTTCCTCTCTGACCCTGGCTGGGGGAGATCATTCACGTCCTGGATAGTGAAGTTTATAATCCTATCCAATGTAATTGAGCATGTTCTAGTTATCCATTACCTAATCTTTAGTTAATCCTAATAGGTTTTGGCCTCAATGTTTTCTTGTGGCGGTGAGTTCTACAGATTAATTATGTTATATAAAAAGGCTTTTCCTTTCAATTCTACATTTGCAACCTTTAATTTAATTGAGTGTTCCCTAGCTCTTCTGTTACGCGAGAAGGAATAAATAGTCTCTGGCCAATTCATTGTATTTATACTGTTAGTGTGTCCTCCTCTTATTTCCATCCTAAGTTCTAGCATTAAAAGTTTAAAGCCCAGCAACAAGAATGTTCTGAAAGCACAAAATCTCAACGGGGATATTTTTTCATAATCAAATCTGGTTCGTTCACAAAACTGAAGGTTTCTGACATAAGTTTCAGCAGCTTCCAATTGGAATAACAACATTGAGCTTCAACGATTTACTGTCCCTTTTTCCTTAAGTTCATCAAAATAACGTACATATAAAGTAAGAACCTCTGGTGGTTATTGTAAATGTGTGTCGTTCACATGACACCGTGAGTCTGATGTAGGTAGAGGTGCATTATCTGGGGGGCTTGAAGGCGTCTTCGCTGGTTATTGTGTGCGATTGCTCCAGTGTGAGCAACGCGACTCCTGCTCTCTCTGAGGAGCTGGAGATGGGACCGGGAGCACCTGTGGCTGCCTCTGTCTGCTTGTGCCTTTCATTCTGTTTGGACGTGTCTGCAACATTCAGTCAGTCTGTGCTTTTGAAGGGCTCTCACTGTTCAAGGGTTCTGCCACAAGGAGCCACCATGGGTCTTCCTTTTCTTCAGGAATTTGTCAGAGTCCCCATAATTACCTTTGCAGCACCTGGGCTTGAATATGAGAACAATTCATAAGTAACTACAAAGATAGAGAATGGGTGGTGGAAGGTCCAGGCTGGGTCATCGGTGCCACTTTGCGCTGATTCCAGTGAGAGGTCCCAGGAGGAGATCAGTTAGGAAAGGCCAGAGTTTCCAAATGTAGCTTTGAAAATCAGACAACTTGTAAGTGACCTGACTCGTTCTGGTTGTTTTCATCTGTGGATGAAAGCAAAAGGCTTTGAAGGTTTGTAGGGATGATTTTACCATTAAAAGAGCAGTAAATGTGGCTCTGGAATACAGCATTTGTTTAGCTACACGCCATTAACTTTCACAGTACTGTGACCCTGCTGGAAATGTGACAAAATGAGCCAATACTCAAACCTCCAGTGCTCGGGGTTTGTTTCTTAAGAGCGTAAAAGCGTAAAATCAGGATGTTGCTGATCCGTGTTGGTGCTCTGGCTCCATTGCTGGTTACCTGGCCGAGGCTTTCACTTCAGTTGCGAGCAGTGACCTCATCTGGAAAACTTCTCTTGACTTTGAATTCAGTTGTATAAATCTTGTGCTTATTTTCTATCTTTGTAATGACAAATTACATCCTTTCACGTACTCTGACATGAAGATGTGTCTGCAGGGGAACGTGTGGCGCTGCTTTGCTGTGGTGCGTTGTTGGGTGAGCTACAAGAAGGTGTTTCCTTTTTAAATTGCCTCAAACCACCATCTCCTCAGCCCTGGAGGTTTTATTTGTGTCTTGTGTTGTACCACAGGAGTCTCTGCGATGCCACTTGCATTTGTGGCTCGTACCGCGCTGGCGGCTGTCATTGCCACGGAACATTTCTTGGCCCTTTGTAATTCACGGAGCCTTCTTTGCTCTTCAAATGGTTTTAAAGGGAAATATTCAACCTGCATAGAAAATGACAGGAGTACTGTGGAATGTGCCGGGACAGAAAGAAAAGCTGCAAGTGCTAAAGCAACTTAATGAAGTTATTCTTGTGAACGCTTGATTTTTGATTTCCAGCAATGTATCCGTCCTACTGTTCCTGCTCAGAGCCGGATGGGACCTCCTGTCGTAGCAGGAGGTCTGAGGTGTCTCCTCTGGGTCTGTGCGTTGCATATGAGGTGTTGAAAATAGTCGGTGTAACAGTTCAGTAATTTAAATGTTTTATTTATTTTCATTCGGTAACTTGACATTTTCAAGTATATTCCGTTTTGTTTGGGTTTTTTTACTCAGTCTCATACCTCTCTAGGAAGGAAAAGTGACCGTTTTGTACTAAACTGTAAACTAATGTGCTTGTTTAAAATAAACTGCAAACATTTGGGCAAAGTGCTGTGCTTTGGCTTTTTACCTGTATTTTCAAGTTCTTTTTAGCGAAGCTGTATTGCAAGGATGGCTCCTGCTTGTCCCTTTCAAACCATGTTGGTCATTTTATGTGGATACTTAATTTTGAAAAGTACCTGGAACAGGTAAACTTTTACTCCAGTTCTTTCCCTGTTATCCCATAACTTTATAAAACGTCAGTGAATGTTCATGGGATTA
The DNA here is from genome assembly GCF_037038585.1 of Patagioenas fasciata. Lineage (NCBI taxonomy): Eukaryota > Metazoa > Chordata > Aves > Columbiformes > Columbidae > Patagioenas > Patagioenas fasciata. The sequence continues at coordinate 9,699,318 of NC_092539.1, forward strand.
ATGGAAGGGGCTTTTGTGGAAACCTGCTGAGGTGGTGTGACAATGCGAGGGACCCGTGGGGCTGAGAGCATGATGCTGCGCAGCACTGCCATGGATAGTCCATCAGCCACTGTCCCCGTCCTGCACAGCCACCGCTGCCACCCCCTGCCCGCGGAACAGCCACCAGCACACACGCGCTTGCTTAAACTGCTTCTATAGAGGATCAGACTAAAAATCCACTTATAAAACTGAGCTTAGAAGAGTCCATGTGGGTCATCACCTGCCTCCCCCTAGAAGCTGTTGATGGCCCTGGGGAGGGTTGGGATGTCCCAGCGCAGCCACTGCTGGTGGCACCCGGCAGGACTTGTGGTACCCGGCAGGACGCACGGTACCCGGTGTCACTGCAGCTCGGTGCTGCTGCACTGCCAGTGGTCCACCCGTACCCAGCCGTGCTCCGGCCCAACATTGCCAAGTACTTTATTTGGGGACCCCAGATCCTGGTCCTCAAAATGTCTCCCTGCACTTTTGTTCCAACCGCACGGGTCTGAGCTGTCCCCCAGGCTGGGACCTGTCCCCTGGCCAGATGAACCACCAGAGGGGACAGTCCTGCCCCAGCTGTTGGCCCCGCAGCACTGAACCATACAGGACCAAAGTGGGGAGCAGGCACGAAGGCAGCCGGGCACCCAGGGGTGCTCAGGAGCGGCGTGGGGCTGATGTGGGTGCTGCCAGGTCAGGGTTTTTGGGGGCTTGGTGCTGGGCCCACTCCCCGCTGCCCCCACGGGCGGGCGAAAGTCCGTGTGCTGCCGTCCGGCAGGAACATATGTGTGTTTGGAGGCTCCCGCCCCTAAGCTGCTTTTATTAATTTGTAATCCCCTGCGAGCAGGAGGTAAAGGGATTCGGGGGGATTAACGGGCTCACAGTAACAACCACAATTATCAGCTCCGGCTGCCTGGGGCAAGCCGTGCACACACGCACGGGGCTGTGCACCCCGGCACGGGCACGCACAGCACACAGAGTGCACACACCAACATTTTCACACGTGCAAACACAGCAGCACCCATGGGATAGAGCACAAGCACACAGGTACAGATACAGGCACACACACCTGTGTGCACACTCAAACCTGCACACCTCCACTCGCACACCTGCATGGATGCACAGGCTGGCATACCCACCCCTTGCACGCACAAAATGTGTATGAAGGAGTGCACATGCACACAACTACACACACAGCCCTACACCCCCTGTGCACACACGTGCTCCTGCAAACACACCCGCACGCACCAACCTGCACATGCAAATACATGCGTGTACACGCACATTCATGTCTGCTCTGTCCTCAATTAGTGCAATTAACCTCCGCCAGCCGCGGGGCGTTGATTGTCGTGGGTCAGACACGAGACTTCACCCGTTACGTCTCCATGCTCATTAACTAATTAGTGGAGAGGGATGAATCCCCTCGCTCCTCACAGGCGGCGTCGGGACAGACCCGCGCCGCGGGGACAAACGAAATCCGGCGGGAGGGGCGGCCGGGGGGCGGCCGGGCCCGGGGGGAGGCTCCCCCCGACGGTGACTCCCCCCCCCGCCCATGGTGCGATGCCGCCGTCGGCGCTTTGCGGGGGCCCCGGGGCCGCTTGCGGGGGCCCCGGGGCCGCTTTGCCTCCGAGGACGGCGGCTGCAGCCGGAGCCTGCGCGTCGTGTGAGTCGGCCCCGGCCACGCGTGGGACGTGGGGGGACAGTGTCGCCTCCCCTCCCGCTTTTGTGATGCTAAAGAGTCCCGCGGTGAACCGCGGCCCAGCTGCGGCCCGGCCCGACGGCGCGGTGCCGCCCCCGGCCCGCCCCCCCGCGCCGGCCCCGCTCCGCCCCGGGCGGCGGCCAACCCCCGCGCCGCTCCCTGCGCTCCCCTCCGCGCCGCTCCGCCACTCCTCCGCAGCCACCCGCGCACCTCGGACGGCGCCCGGCGCGCCCACGGAGGCCGCGATGTTGCTGGAGCGGGTCCGCGCCGGTTCGGAGAAAGCAGCGGAGCTCTGTCCCTTCCCGCGGAGCCCAGGTGAGGGGTGGGACGCGCAAATCTCCGCGTCCCCCAGCGGAGGCGCCGGTAGACGCTCTGGGAGCCCCGGCAAGCAGCGGACTCGGCCGTTCCGCGCTCCCCGGGCACCGTCGGGGCCGCGGTCGGGTCTGGTTACCGTGGAGGGTGAGCGGTCCGACGGCACCGGGGGGTCCATCCTGGTCCATCCCGCCCTCCCACTCTCCCTCTCGTTCTCTCCTGCCTCGTCCCCAACATCAGAGACCGATCCGCTGCCCTCGCACGTCGACGGCTCCGGCCCCGCGCCCGCTCCAGGCGCCCGTTCGGGTCCCGTCGGGTCTGGACCGGGGCTCCCCGCCCGCTCCCAGGGGAAACGCGGAGACTGCCCCGGGCTCCCCACCGGCCCCCGCCCCGGCAGGAGCTCTGACCCGCGCCGCGGAGCGTCGGTTCCTGCCCCGCGGTCCCGCAGCTCTCCGCGCAACGAGAGCAGGGACGAAACGGGGAGCTTCTCCCCGCGGGTTTGCCCCCGACGATGAGCATCCCCTGCGCCACCCCGTCCGGCGCTAACCCGGTTTTTCTCACTTCTGGAAAAACTCCCATTAATTCCTTTCCAAAATGCTCTTTCTTTCCCTCCCGTTTACCGAACGGAGACAGCATTATCGGGGCGGGGAGAACCGGGCCGCGCTGCCCTGGCGTGTCCGGGACACCGGGGGTCTGACCGAGGGTGGCAGAGCCGGGTCCTCGGCACCGGGTCCGGTCCCGGCGTGAGGTCGTCCCGGTTCTCGCCAGCATCGACAGCACCCGACTGGGGCTTAAAAACAAAAGCAACGAGAAGCCGTGTCGGGGGCCCCGCAGGTGTGCGGGAGCCGATGTGCCACCGGGAGAGGGTCCAACCCCGCGGGCCGGGAAGCCCGGTAGCGCCCGCCACGGGGCTGGTGCCCCCGCTCCTGCCCCTCGCTTGGCGCCCGGTTTGTCTCTCTGTGGCTCTTCCCTGCTGCTCTCCGCGGTGCGGTCGCCGCAGCCGCGGGAGTTTCACGTTTGACCCGGCAACCGGGAGATGTTTTTGCTATCGGGAGGAGGAGAGGGAGCCGCCAAAAGCGAATCCCCGGTAGAAGGCACGGCGCGAAAACGGCGTTTTCCCGCAGGATGCGACTCTCGTTTATGGTCCCGTGCTCGCTGGACGGGCTCCGTCGGGGCTCCGTGGGGCAGCGGGATGAAAGCAGGGGGGCTCACCGGGGCTTACGGTGGCGGAGGGCCGGGGCTGGGCGGCGGCAGGACCGGGCCCGGCTGGGGCTTCGTGCCGCCGGAGGGGTCGACCCGCGCGATGCTTTGCCCGGGCCGGGGGAAAATCCCGAGGTTTGCGGTTCACAACGAGCTCGGAGCAGCGGCCGACGCTGCCACCCCCGCGGCCGTACCCCCACCGCCGCCTCGACCCCCGCCCGCCGCCAGCACCGTTCGGGGGCGGCCCCGCCCGGGGTTCGTTTCCGGGCGCCCCGGAGCCGTCACCCTCCCGCCGTGCCCAGCCGGGAAGGGGCGGCGGGAGGGGATGTGCCGCTGGCCCCGAGGGGATTAAATACAGCGCGCCGCGATGCCCTGCCCGGCGATTCAGACCGGCACCGGCGGGGAGGGCCGGCGTCTAAAAATAACCCGCTTCGGCGAATTAAATCCCCGCCGCCGCGGGGGTGGCAGCGGCCGGCTGGGGGCACAACTGCCCTGTGGTTTGGGGGGGCCAGGGAGAGCCGACGAGGGGGAGAGCGGTAGTTCCGCACCCCGGCCTGGCCTCGGTAGCGGCGGGACCGGGGGCGGTGGGCGCGGGGTTGGGCAGCGGGGGCTGCGCCCGCACCCCGCGGAAGTTGCGCCAGTGCCCGCAGCCCGGCTGAGGGAGCGGAGCTGCCGCGGCCCGCGGACCCGCCATGCAGCGTAAGAGCCGCGGCCGGGAGCGGACCGGGCTGTATCGGGACCTTATCGGGACCGGGGCTCCGTCCTCGCCGGGCAGCCCGGGGCCGGGGCCGCTGCCTGTAGTGCTGTCGTTATTGGGGTTATTCGTTTGGACGCGGTGAATCGTTGAGGAGGCGGTTAATACCTATAACAATATCATTTCCACCGCTACCCTTACCCACAGCTATACATCTGTCTCTGTAGTTATCTTTACATATAGATACTCTTATGTCTGCATCTATCTGTATCTATACAGCCGTTTCTATATATATGTCCATCTGTATCTGCACCAATATATCTATATTTATGTATGTCTATATCCACATTTTTACCTGCCTATCTATATCTACACCTATATACGAATATCAATATATTTATGTCGATATATCTGCACATTTTCGTTCTTAATGTACTCTACCTGTTTATTTTTATATCTCTGTTTCTCTATATCTGTATCCTTATATCATCTGTTTCTATATCATCTCTGTTGGTACCTGCAGTGCGACAGGACAAGCCTACTGCGTTTTAATTTGCTGTGCAGTCCTCATCATTTTCGGCAGTTTCTCTCCCCACCCCGCGCGGGCCACCCCGCCATTATTTGCAGGTGAAATTTGGAAATGTAGGAAAAGGGGGAAAAAAGCCTGGAATAACTGCGTTTCAACTTTGCCGGCGGCTCGGCCCGCGGGTTAATTCCGTTCCCATCACTTCCCGTCTCGTTTTCCTCGATGTCCCCAGGCGCTTCCCCCGGTGTGGGTACTGCTCTCTGCGGCGCAATGAGAGGCTCACACGCCGCAGCGTCAACGAATTCGAACGAATAACGCTTATTTTCGGCCCGTTCCCCGGGTCAACCGCAGGTCTGCCGTCGGGCGGCGGCAACCCGGGGGGCTGCGGGCCGGGCCGGTCTCGGGCAGGAGGCGGGAGGCAACGGGGCCGTCGGGGCGGCGGCTGACAGGGGCTGCCTCCCCGCAGAGATCCCGTTGTGCGCCGGCTGCAACCAGCACATCGTGGACAGGTTCATCCTCAAGGTCCTGGACCGACACTGGCACAGCAAGTGCCTGAAATGCTCCGACTGCCAGACGCAGCTGTCCGAGAAGTGCTTCAGCCGCGGGGACGGCGTCTACTGCAAGGAGGACTTCTTCAAGTGCGTGGGGAAGGGACGGGGAGAAGCCGACGGGGGGACACGGGGAGAACAGTCTGGGTGGGTGACGGACACGCGTGGGGTTCAGCACCGCGGGCAGAGCCGGGCGGGTTCAGCACCGCGGACAGCGGCAGTCCCCCCCACCCCGGCCCTGCCGCGCTCAGCGGCCGCCGCTTGTCCCCCCCGCTCAGGCGCTTCGGGACCAAGTGTGCCGCCTGCCAGCAAGGCATCCCCCCGACCCAGGTGGTGCGCCGGGCCCAGGACTTCGTTTACCACCTGCACTGCTTCGCCTGCATCGTCTGCAAACGGCAGCTGGCCACCGGCGACGAGTTCTACCTGATGGAGGACAGCAGGCTGGTCTGCAAGGCAGACTACGAGACCGCCAAGCAGAGAGGTACCCCTTGCCCCGTCTCTCTCATCACCCCCCTGGGGGCAAGAGGGAGACGGCCTGGGGTACTCTTGCCCTCTGGGACACGCTTATGGAGCGGGTGGGAGGGATGCCCGGCAGCATCTGCCGTCAGGGGGTGGCTGAAGGGAGGACGGGGGTCCCACGTCCGCGGGAACACTCCGTGGTGACTTCGCCTCTAACCCGCGCCGTGTCGGCAGAGGCTGAGTCCACGGCCAAGAGGCCCCGCACCACCATCACGGCCAAGCAGCTGGAAACCTTGAAAAACGCCTACAACAACTCGCCCAAGCCGGCGCGGCACGTCCGGGAGCAGCTTTCATCGGAGACGGGGCTGGACATGCGGGTGGTGCAGGTGAGACGGGGCGGCCCTCACTCCCCGCCGGCTCTGTCCGGGCGGCGGGGAAGGGGCCGGTCCCGCAGAGAGCGAGCTCCCCGGTGTGTCCTGCTTGCAGGTCTGGTTCCAGAACCGCCGGGCTAAAGAGAAAAGGCTGAAGAAGGATGCGGGGAGGCAGCGGTGGGGTCAGTACTTCAGGAACATGAAGCGATCCCGGGGGACCTCCAAGTCCGACAAGGACAGCATCCAGGAGGAGGGGCCCGACAGCGACGCCGAGGTCTCCTTCACAGGTCGGGGCTTTGCCGAGTGCGGTCTGTGCCCTCCCTGTAAAGCTGCTTTCCGTGTCGAGGCTTCTTTCACTCCCTCGGTGCTCCGTTAATAATTTTCGGCCTTAATATAAGGAATGAAAACAAGCGCCCAAGGCAGGAGAAGGGCAGAGCTGCGGGATTTGCCGCGGTGCGGCCCCGGCTGCCCGGTCGTGGCTGAGGAGCTGCAGGGAGACCCCGCTCCCCCTCCGGGGGGGCCGTGTCAGCTCCTAAAAGCTGCAGGGAGAGCTCCCCGGGCAGGCGCTGCGGCTCTTAGAGCCTCTGCTCATAAACAGCCTTTCCAAGAGACTCTTGGAAATACGAAAACCAGGGAGTCTGAAATCACAGCATGTTTCTGTGGGAAAAGTGTATAGAATTTATTTTCATCCTCTTTAGGGGTGCTTTATCTGCGCAGTCACTAGTTAGATCTCCATTTTCCGTGGGGGCTGTTTGCTCTCCACTGTGCTCTACAAGGGAGATCGCTGTGTGTTAGGAGGTTTCTGCATCGGAGGGTCTCATTTTGAGGGCAGACGTTTCTACCGGGGGAGGTCGGTGTCTGCTGTGGGGGCACATTCTGCGCTCCAGAGCTGCCCCACGGCCCAGTGGTCTCTGCTGACGGTATCTGGTCTGTGCTACTACAGCACCCACATGCGCATGTGTATGCGCGTATTGTTTTTAGGAAGCCAGGAGAGAAGCTGAAATGCAAAACTCTGTGTACATATTTACACAGACACGCGTCTATAATGCATGTATGTTTATACACACACAGCTTTGCATCTCAGCTCCTCTCCCATGTTCCTAAAAACTATTTGCTTTTCGAGTCTCTTTATACACACTGTGCAGCAACATCATTAAATATGAATATACTATAAATAATAACGAAAAAATGGTGAACAATTACTGATAGCTTGACGCCACAGACAGGTTTGTATCCCAGGCAACAGAGCAGCTCTCACTGCCCATAAAGCCCCTAACGAGTGCAAACAATTTTTGCTGTTAACTCAGAAAATATTGCTCATGTTTCAGAAGAGTTTTTAAGTCTTACAAATACATTTCATTAGCCTGTTCCTGAGCAGACAAATACTGCTGAGATTGAATATATATTATTTTTTTTTCTGAGCAATGGAGAATTTTTATTGCGTTGGTGAATGTTCAGGTAGCTCCTAAAATTCATATCAAAATTCAAGATAAACATCAAAGCCAGATAGAAGCACAGAACAAAAGGTGGAAAGACATTGAACTCACAGTCCCTGTTAAAGGATTATTTCTAAATCACGGTTTTATATTTTAGTATGTACTTTTCATGCATATATTTAAAATCCAAAATGTATTAGATATTTGTACTCTGAAAAAATAACAATCCTGTGGCGTCTGTGAAGATCCATCAACCAGGATGGGAATAATAAGGAATTACAAGTGGCAAGAGGGGGCTGCTCAGCTCCATCCATCTAATCTATTTACACCCAGAGCTTGCGGGAGTTCCCGTGCGGAACTGCCAGCCGCGGCCATTACTCTCCCAGTAAAACCAGTCTGTTCCCCTTTCAGACGAGCCCTCCATGTCCGAAATGAGCCATTCCAACGGGATTTACAGCAATCTCAATGAAGCATCCCCTGCTCTGGGGAGACAGGCTGGGACCAACGGGAGCTTTACTCTGGATCACAGCGGCATCCCAGCTCAGGACCAGTACCATGACCTGCGATCCACCAGCCCCTACGGGATTCCCCAGTCACCGGCGTCCTTGCAAGCGCTGCCAGGCCACCAGCCTTTAATCACCAGCTTGGTTTACCCAGACAACGGCTTGGGCATCATGGGACAAAGCGGACAAGGGGTGCCCCAGCCCATGAGGGTCCTGGCTGGGAACGGACCCAGCTCCGACCTCTCCACCGGCAGCAGCGGCGGGTACCCGGATTTCCCTGCCAGCCCAGCCTCTTGGCTGGATGAAGTCGACCACGCTCAGTTTTGATGCAGGGTCCAGCACCGTGCAGCGGGGAGGGAAAGGACTCGGTGCCGTTGAACATCGTCTGCTCTTGGGAATGACGGACGGACAAACTGAGGGTGCTGAGCGGGGCAGGACAGCGCGAGGAGGTGCAGAGAGCGGCTTTGCTTTCGGAGGGGTCGGCAGAGGACGGGGGCACCGCAGTGATGAGCACCCGGAGCATCCAAACGCAACTGATTATTGTGTCTTTACTAAACACCGAGACTTGTGCTTTACAGAGTTGAGATGAGGTATCTGCTCTCTGTTGTCAGTGCATTCTGCAGAGCAAGGACTTGCTTCACCACCCGGCCACACCAAGACCTTTTAAAGAGAAAAGAAAGTCCTCACCCCCAGTAAAAGGTGTGACAATGTCTATATTTCTATAGGGGAAATGTTAATAGTGAATCACTTCAGAAATCCATGGTAGAAAACTTCTCTGTTCTTCCAGCAGATTTTTAAAAAGCGCACCGGTGCGGTATGTTTTGTTTTATTTTGGATTTACATTAACTTTTCTAAAATGAGATGCTCTTTAATATGCCAATCACTTATCAACGACCTTTTTCCTTTGTAAAATGAAAATCATATATTAATTCTGCTTCTCACCTTTTTTAATTTGTAGATTGCTAGCTTTATTCTTCCATGTAAGCATTAAACCGTGAATAGATGTATTTATTACCAAACAACTACACCTTTATCGCGAGGTCAGGAAGCGGTTTTTCTAGCCCCAGGAACACTAGCAGCTCCGGGTTGTGAATTTGACGCTTTTCTTTCGAATTCCTTCGCAACGGTTTCACTGCAAAGTGTCTCAGAAATCACCCTGATGTCTTGTTGCCAAATAATTCTCGGGGGTGTCTCGGAGGGGGGGTTCGGCTGGTTCGGTTCCAGCCGCTCTGCAGCGAGCACACGCCTCCCTGTTCCAGGCTCTTCTGTATTTCCACAGATCCCGCGTGGGCTGATTGTGAGCAAAGGCAAAGACGATATGTGTATTGTTCTCTGTAAAAATTATCCAATTAAGTGTAGATTCTGTGAATGTCCAGTGTCTTTTATTTATATTCTCGCTTTCTCTCTGATGATCAAATACTTCAAGATTACAAATAAATTTGTCAGCTAAGCTTTAAATAGTCTTTTGCTAAATTTACATCAAAAGCGTCGATATAGGTAAATACAACACCTGAAACTAGAAAAGCCCTCAAAACTCAATGCCATGGCTCGACAAAGTGTTGAAATCTTCTCTCCCCTTTAAATACAGGAGCAAACCCACCAACCTAAAAATGCTTTGATAAGCTGAAACAAAAAGTAATGACAGTTTTGGAGGCTGGTAATCCTTGGGAAACCCAAACAGTATTGCTCTGTGCACGCACAGGCTTGGAGTGCGGTCAGGCTATTTTTGATGGTTTATGGTTATTTTTCAGCATTCATCACAAAGGCAGAAATCCATAAAGCAGAAATCTGTGCTGATAAAGCAATAGCAGAGTCTGATATTGCCTGTCTGTGAACAGAGTGTTGTGCACACCAAACACTATAATATATTGGAATATTTCAGAGCAAAATCAGAAAGAAAATTTTAAAAACCCTAAGGAATGAAGCCTGACCAAACATACGCATCCCGTGTGTGTATGCACACGAGAGGTGCGTGCACATGTATCTTCATATAAATATGTCTGTGATCACACTCCCTGGAGCAGAGTGACTTTGCTGAAGTGTCTGATGTAAGAATGAGATGAGACACCTGTGAAAGCACAAGGGCTCCGAGCCCCGAACCCCCCTGGGGACTTCATGAATATTCATCTGTGTTGCACCAACCGCCCCTGAGAGCGCGCGGATCTGAGCGCAGCATCGCGGGCTCGCCGGGGGCCGGTGCTGGCACTGGGAAGCTCCAGGTTTTCATTCCTCCTCTTTTCTAAAGGTCACATCGCCACGGCCGGCATGGGGTGACGTGTCCTTGTCCCCACTCCCTTGCTGTCCTCACCCTGGCTGTTTTGCAGCTGCGGGGGACACGTGCTGCCCTTCAAACCCGCTTGTCGCAGCCTTGCTTGGTGAGGGTGGGACACCGCCGTCTCCAGAAGCCAGCAGGTATTGACAGTATTTGTAGAAAGATGTAGACTTGCAAACTCCTTGTTAACCATCTCTACAGCTTCTCCCCCTCTTGTTACACTTGATTTGCTTCCGAGAGAAGAAACACGTCCGTTTTCTGCTCCGTGAGCCATCAGGAGCCTGCCCAAAGCGAAGCAGGTGGCACATGTGCTGCCTTAGCGCTGCAATATTCACCCAACAGGGAAACCCACCCTCTTCTTTCCCTCTTTTCAGGAGACCCGACCCAAGAGCTAAGGCAGGGAAGGGAGAAACCGCCCTGTGCGACACCATGGGGCTTTTGGTCTAAAAACACCATACCAGCTTAAACCCAGGGGTGATATGTGCAAATATGCTTGTGTCTCTGCTCCCGTGGGACTTTTTGGATGGATGATGCTTTGGCTGTTGTAGCCAGGGTAGAATTTTGCCCCATTTGGGTCTCAGCTCAGTGCTGGGTTCAGGACCAAGAGTCTGGAGCTGCTTTTCCTTCCTTCTCCAGAACTGAACAATAAAGAGCCAACTGTTGCTCCAACCCGCAGGCACATCGCAAGGACAACGAGACTCATGGAGTAGTTAGAAAATGGTGGGATTTTAGAAAGCAGATCACAAAACTTCACCCGAGCAGAAAACAAGAGTTCGTATTTTCAAGAATTTAGTGGTTTCTGCTCTCTTGAGCTGTGATCTGGAAACCCCCCCATCAGTTCTGGGTGTTCTGCATCAAAACATTTTGGCAGTTCAAATATAAATAGTATTTTCCTAGAAAATACTAAAAAAGGCTATAGAAGTCTCTTATTTCCTTAAAAAAAGAGGGAAATAAGAACAGAAAGACAGAAATATAGTTGACTTAGGACAACAATCTTGTCATAAACCCAAAATCTAGAAGCTGTAGATATTGAACATTTATCGTATAGATTTTTTTCCACAGTTTCCCTCCCAGCAAATAACGGGCGCTGTTGTTCCTGTCACCCCGGGAATTCCCAGCGGATGGTTGGATTTAGGGAAGGAAGAAATGCAGATTTCTCTCAGCCTTTGTGCTGTGCTCTGAAAGGCAGAAGGGGCTGAAAGGTGCCGTTCGGTGCTTGTGCTCGTCTGAACACGGAGAAGAGCTCCCCGAACACCCTGATATCGAATGCAGGGGTTGCATTTCAGCCTCTCCTTTCAGGGCCGAGGCTCGGCGATGCCATTAATATAAATGCTTTCTTCCCATTAAAAAGGAAACCGATTTGAAAGAAGCAAATAAAACCAACGCCACCCAACTGACTGACAGCCTGTAAAAGCCAAACAGAATTAGGAAGAGGGGTTTGCGTTGCTCAGTTTGCAGGTGAGCTTTACCACCTCGGCTGGTTTGCCTGAGCGCAGGCAATTTTCGTGCTATCAGCAAGGAAATCTAGCGCAAGGCTTGGTGACCTCAGTGCCTCTTTGGGAACATCGGTGTCCCTTTGGGGTGTGGGCCAGGTGAATCCTCACCCGTGGGGAGCAGGGAAAGGGCCAGGTCATCCTTGGGGTCCCTGCTGATGTTTCCTCCCCAATGTGTCAGAGCATCCCATGACAGGCGCCCTCACACCCCACGCATCCCCCTCACCGCTCCCTGCGAGCACCAGGGGCTGCAGGAACAAGGCAGGAAAGCGAAGTCCCATATGATTTGTACACTGAAATAACATTTCAAAGCAGCAAATGACTTTGTTAAAACCTGACAAGAAAACCAAGCTAGCAAAAATACGCCAAGGAAAAGAGCATAGGTGTTTAAATTAGGGTTTTTTTCCCTTTCTGACATCTTTATGATGTGCCTAGGTGGGAGTGCATTTTGCACTAAACCGCACGTGCAGGCGTGTTTGTTGGCACACGGGTGGAGCGAATATGGAGCAGAGCCTGGGGAAGACGTTGATTTAGGATGCAGGAGGCACAGCTTCCGTGCTCAGCATTTTGCAGTCTGGGGATGAAAAATAATTTAATAGCCAAATACGCAAGGCTTCTGGATTTCAATGAACTTTCCCATGTTAGAACACAGTTTCTGCATATTATTTCTCTTGCAGGATACATGTATTTATATATACATATATGTGTGTGTGAGGGGAGTGTCAGGAAGGTATGTGTGCTGCCTACAGAAAACACAGACAGAAGATGATCCCAGGTAGCAGTGATGCTCCTGGGAGGAATATCGGGATGGAGGGGACCTGGGTCCCTTCCCGCACAGCTGATGACCCGACTGATGTGCTGCCTGTGAAGCTGCTCTGAGCCCAGGGGAAACACAGAGGAAAGGTAACAAACACCCCAGTCCTGACTCACCAGGGATGTTGTCTGACATTTATATAAGACCTGGACCCTCCTCTCGCAGTGGAGGCAGAGCCGCCGGCTGGGGTGAAGGAGAGACCACAGAGGTTTGGACCCAGTAAATATTCCAGCAAAGATGCTGTATTTTAACCAGCAATTTTCATTAAGAGCAGCCCCCGGTTCAGACAAAAACGAACTCCACACCTTCCTTTAGCTCCCCAGTTATTTTTCCACTGTGGTTTGAAGAGCATCTCTGTCTCCCCAAGGAGGACAGAGCCACTTGCTGCCAGTATCTGCCTGACCCGCGCTGTGTCCCGCTCCACCCGGGCACGGGCTGCTTCCAGCTCCTATGCTGGAGCCTGTAAAAAGTCTCCGAGTCAGCTGGAGGCGAGTAAATCATTCCTGACAGCTACATCTCTACAGGGCAGTTAGAATTAATGTAACAATTTGGCGTTTAATGAAGCAACAACACGCTGGGCTGCAGAGAATAGCCGGGACCTGCTGCAGTCACATTATAATCCCGGAGGGACCCAAACGGCAGCGACTCCATCAGATGCCGACTCGTCAGGCTGAGCAAACCGCCGGGGGGGGGGTTGGGAAGGCGCTGCCCCCTCCAGCTGGGGCACAACCAGCGTGGGCCACCTGAGCACAGCGGGGGGGACCGACCGTGGCTCTGAACCCCAAATCCTGCAGCCCGGAGCTCCCGGGATGGGGCGGAGGGAAGGAGCAGCGGGGATGCGAGGGCACGTCGGTCGCGTTGCTCACGCGTCTCTGCCGGGAAACGCGGCCTCGTCCCAAGGCAGGTCACGGAGATGCTGGATCAATGTTGTTTGTGTACAAAAAATACCTTCTGAAGCTTGTCAGAAGAGTGGAGAAAATAAGTCAGCGGTGGAGGCCCTGGGCGGGGGGAGCTGGCAGAACAATATGTTTTGTAAATGTAAACCAGCTTGATCAGGTGCTTTGCATCCAGAAGTCTTTTATTTCTGCAGAAGCTGCAGGTATTCCAGCCACCTCCAGGATCTTAAAAACACCCACTGCACGAGGGAGGGAAGGGACAAATGCAAATGATGTTGGAGACAATCTCCTGTTTCTATGTATATACACATGCTCTCAAAGCATTGCGGTTTGCAACAGCTTGGATGCTTTAAAATAAATCAAGCAGTGCATTTTTTTTTTCCCCCTCTCGCTTTTAAATGAAACCTCGGCACAAAACGCCATCCCCTCGCTTCCAAAACCACCCCGGCTGGTTCTCCTCCCGGGGCCGGCCGCTGTGCGTGTGGCCATAAACCTCCACGCGTTTTGTTGTGGAGCCTCATGGTCACCGGCTTTAAGGGCTTGACAGGTTTATAAAGTGCTGAGTGTCCCCGAGGGAGCGCGGCACTGTTTGCAGGGAAGATGAAGCGTGCCATATCCAGCTGGTCTAACAAGGCAGCGGGAAATCTAAATTAATTCAGGAATCACTTCTGTTTTTCCGAGGGAGGATGTTGTTCTCAATCTATGGAAATTGCACAGCAGAATACTTATGAACAGCAGGCACGGGGGGCGCGACACCAGGCTCCCCTCTTGTACAGTGGTGTAAATCAGGGGGAATTGAGCAGAAGTGCAAAGCAGCAGAGTGAAAAGGAGACCCCAGAGCTGTGTCCCCACACAGGGCAGGATTTGGGGTTGTTTATTTCCACTTGAAACAGCTGATTTACTCAAACCTGCCTGTAGAGAAGGATTGGCCTCAACAAGTCCCACCTGGGCTGTGCAGGTGAGGCCAGGGGGTCATTTAATGGCTCCTGGCTGCATTTTGCTTAGGGCTGTGTTCTGGCTGGTTCCTGGCTGTCCTCAAGCATCACGGGGTCACCATGTATTGAACACTTGGGATCTGGGATTGAGCCTTTTCTCTGTGCCCAAGGTCAGTTGTGGGGGTTTTAGAGGAGGCTGTTGCAGGTTCATGGGGTGTGGGGTTGATCTCATCTCCAGAATGTGGTGCTTGGTGTTTCCCCAGGCTCTGTCCTGGCATTTGTGTGGGCCACAGACTAACCAGTATGTGTTTATATCCATAAGGAGCTTGGTTCCTAACATGTGATTCTTTTCTCATCTAAAAAACCCCCAAACAAACCTCAGATGGTCTCAGCTTGAGGTACAATAAGCCTTTACTTTACCACAGCCTCTGCTTGAGGGCCTGGAGGTGTTTGTTGGTTCCTTTTTGTGAGGCTGCACAATGCTGAGCTGTGGCTGCTTTTCCTTCTGCAAGCTGGAATAGGCTCTGTTGGGATTTGTTTTCTCAAATATGAACTATAATTTGGAAGGCAGATACCTTTCTGGAGATGATGCTGAAATTCCTGCTTGTTGTCTGCTGCCTCCTCTCTGTGTGCTGTGGGTGGAGGGGTCATGACAAACAAGCGGTAGTAGTGGTGTTAAAGTTATTTGTTGTAATTATGTCCTTCGGAAAACTAAGTCAAATATGCAGTGTGGTCCTTGGTACCCTGTTCATGTGGGCCAGGGTGCAGACCCATGGGTCCCCTCAAGCAGGAGCAGCTCTGCTGGCTCTGAGCAGCCCCAACCCAGAGCCACAGGGACCCTCTGGCTAAACGAGGGAGGATTTGGACAGCAGACCTCAGTGCTTGGGAACTGGGCTCCAGTTGTTGAGTTTATCACATTGAATTGGCTTCATATGAGATGGGGCTTTTATGAGAGTGATTGAGAAGGAGCAGCGCCAGGTCCTGCTTCTGTTCCTTGCCACCAGCAGTACTTAGCACAGCCTTTTCATTTTCATTTCTGAACGCACCCTCCTCACCATGGCCTGTTTCCGACAGGAGGCTGCCATCAACTTCAGAATTAATTTTCCTGGACTATCCTAATCATTCTAGTTGAAACATCCCCTTGTTATGCTCTTATTGGTACTTGGCTCTGGGGGATAAGGGTGTTTTGATGAACCTGCCTGATGTGGCAAAATTAAAACTTATTCTGGTTTTAATTTGTACTAATCATACACTCTGAAATAAAGAATTGGTCCCCCAAGTGTTTTTCTGGACTAGAGGACTAGGCTCATTTATTTGTACAGATTAATACACTGCATGCTAATTGTGGGATGCTGATATTAGCCAGTCTGTGGCAACAGAGGCAGCGTAACCCCATCAAGTCAGTCTGGAGACATAGCTGTAGCCAGATCCATTGAAACACAGATTCGTGCTGGTTTTATCACTAGATTTGCCAACTGGAATATCATCATTTTCAGAAATAAATTCCCTTGTGTTAATTGAAGCAATTCAATAACTCAGAAGAACACTAATTGAACATGCTTTGATCAGATGGGATATTTCTTTCCCCCTTCAGCAGACAGGGCAGTGGGTTACGTCCTGTGTGCAAGTTTAACTGTTCAGACCAAATGCAGCAGGATATGGTGGGATCCTGATCAACCCCGCGATGAGCAGCGCCCACAGGAGCTGTCACTGAAATAACTGAGTGCTCAGCTCAGATTTTTGCAGGCTGGTGCTCAGTATCAGGCCTGACTGCGGTGGGCAGCCAGAAGACATGTCCTTGTGCCCCAGTGCCTGCCCTGGGGGTAGGAAGTCCCTCCATGCTTGGGGGTGGCTGGGTGAGGTCCCCTTGTGCCACCCGAGCTGTTGACACCTTTGGGTTTTTGGGCCCTGGAGCTGAGTGACCCTGTGTTTCTCCTTCAGGCACAGCACAGCTGGAATGCGATCGCTTTTGTGGCTCTGTGGGTTGACACGTTACTTGTCATGAATATTATATCAAGCCAAGCAGAGATCGAGTTGCAGCGCGTGGAGCCTTGGTGCAGTTGTTCTTTCCCAACAGGTTGTGGGGAGAGGGCTGGGGTGCTTGGGGTGGAACTGGCAGCAGAAATATGACTGAAATTTGTTGAAGGTTTGTGTTTCTTGCTCCATCACCCTGGTTTGCTGCATCTGTGGGGACAGGAGTTACTCAGGGTCACCTCCTGCCTCCACCATGGTAGAGGTTTTGCCTTCTTTTGGTCTTGACAGAGGATGTAGGAAGATAAAAACAGAGTCCTCTTTATTTTCTAAGACCATTCCTGCTCCTGCTGTGAGTCAGGGCAAGGGGAAGGTGTCAAACTTCAGCCCACTCTGGGGAATGGCCAATTATGAGCATGGAGGTCAAACTCACCCTGGAAAAGCGGAGTCGAAGGCACATGTGCTCAAGGTAGAAAGACACCAGTGGTTTAAAGGAGAAAACAAACCACACAGAAAACCACTGCAGGCTGCATTATCTGCGTTTTGGGAGCTATGTCACTTCCCACTGATCAGCCAGTCGTGCTAATGAGAAGGCTGGCTCTGAAGTCACCTCTCCTCCATTAATTTAAGTTGTTTGGTGTGAAGCAGTGAAGAGGGATTGAGGAAGGGCTGTAGATGCAGTTACACTTTCCATAGATGCTGCTGGGTATCCATTATGGCTTGTGAAAGCCTTGTCAACATTTTTCCAAGGAAGAATGAAAATGCAAATAACTTTAAAATGATTCAGTGTCACTGTGGTGTGGAAAAAGGTCATGCTGCTGGAGACCATGTATCTCTTTTGCCAATTTAAAGAGCTTTTTTCCTGTTACATTTTTTGAAATTAATGTTTTTAAACATTACCCGAAGTAATGTTAACAATCATGGGGTTTACGGGATTGATTGTTATGCAGGTTGGGATTTAAATTGAAAAAGATTTGGTTTAGGTAGCTGTTGTTTGGGGGGGTTCAACAGACTTTTTGATTTATTGCTTATACAAATGTTTGTGCAATTTAATGAAAAGACAAAACTAGATCCTGAGTTCCCATGCAAACATGAGTAGAATATACTTTGGGAGCGAGTATGGGATTGTGGAAGGAGATCTTGTGTGTGGGGATAAATGTTGAAGAATATAAATCTGAGGAGAGCCTGAAGGCACAAGGGGCTCATTTACAGATTAAGGGTTGGAGAGAAGATAAACTGGAGACTCAGTTTCCCTGTAGCCCCATGTAGTGCTGCTCATCGCTGCTCTGCGAATCCACAGCACAGTGGAAAGTCTGTACCTGCTGATGCGCTTGGCAAAGACCCAGCCCTGAGCTGGAGTTCCCATGTCTGTCTGGTGTCTGTCACCTCGGACACCAATGGTCTGGTGTGGGTTTTGGTACCTGTAACCTGCCAAGCACCAATACAAGGGCAAACCTCTGCCTGGACACAGAAGGTGAGGTCCCTGAGGGTGGGACCTTGGAAATAAGGGCTGGGTGTTAAGAATTAAAGTTTGGGCTTGTCAGTGTGGTTTAAAGAGTAACGCTTGGAAAGAAAGGGGTAAAGATGCTCTCTGCATCTGACACGGGGAAGCCCCACATGTGTCCCCCAAAGGGTGACAGTGACAGACTGTCAGGGAAGGTTGGCCAGGGCTACCTGTTCCCTGCACAGCCCACAAACCACAGTTGGCCAAGACATTCTCGTCAGCCCATCCGCTCCAGCTGTCCCACAGCAGTGCCCACATGAAGCTGATCTCCTGTTGAGTCACTTCTGACTGGGGAAACAGGTGACACCTGTGAAAGGTTTTGTGCTCTTCTGCACAGGAAGAATTTTGACAGTGCTGAACCATGGTTTGGGGAAGGGAAAAAAAATAGCTGTGCTCTTAATAGAAGTGCTCGGCCTGCTGAGATGTACTTGCATTTTTCACCTCTGTTGCCCCTGCTACATCAAGTGTGAGGGAGCAGGGGATGCCACAGCTGGTGCTTTGCATGTAATTTTCACCCTCTTGTTAATGACCTTGCAGGGATTAGCATGGCCTTCTCCATATGCCAGTAGATTATGTCTGTTGGCAGCTGCTACTACTGGAGCAAAATGGGATAGTTTTCATTAGGAGTGCTTGACACTAGGTTGCCCTGGGTGTCGTCAATTCTAAACTGTCAGTGCCTTTGAATAAAGCAGCGTACAGATGTGATTTATTAGATGTGTTGCTGCTTTGCTGAAAATGTGGCATTTTCAAGTCAGCAAGGTCTTGTAGAAGTGTGAAAGGGACCTTATCGCTCTTCCCTACTCGCCCTTCCACCCCACAGGCTCTGCCGGGCTGGTGGAAAATCTGCCCCGAAATGGGGAGTGACATGGGGACTTGAGTGAAATATCCCCCTATGCTGCTCAGTGTAGCTACTCACTAGTAATTACGTGTGTGTTTAGTGAGGGAAAGCTGTATTTAACAGCTTTAAGTCCAAGTATGCTCTGAAAGAGTATTTCTATCCAACTTGAATGGGGGTGAGGAGCAAAGGCTCTGTTGCTTCGTGTTGAATCCTGACTTCAGTATTGCCTTATTCCTGTAGCTGAACCGGGGGGATACACTGAGCCTGCAGAATGTTTTTGTGTGGACTGAGGGGTCTCCAGGGTTTGGGGCAGGAGGCGGGAGGGATGCTGTGGAGGCTTCTCTGCTCCCTCTGCCCTGGGAAGAACCAGGCTCTCTGTGTTCTACAAGGTCATTAATCCTCTGTTTATCCTGTTTTAAAATAAGCAGTTTAAAGGAGGCTGCCAAAGATGATAGGCCACAAATCCATGTCATTCTTTTGATTTGCAACAGCGAAGCTAAGCGCTTGTGTCCCTCCCTCCTGACCAGAACCAGGGCTGCAGTAATAACCCAGCCCCTCTGGCCAGAGGAGACCTGTTCCTGGGGCAGAACTGCTCATTTGTAAGGGTCTGAGACTATCCCAGTGACACAGGGAGTATCCAGACAGCCATCCCACAGCGTTCAGGGTGCTATGTGGGGCTCATATCCCCCGGACAGACCCAGGTGTCACCGCTGTGATGTGGCTTCACTGAACAGCAGACTTGGGTAAGGGACCAGCCACTGTGGGATTGTCCCAAAGCTCTTTGCTCAACTTCACGTTCACTCTCAAGAATGGTTCCAGTGGCCCCTCTGAGCAATACTGAGCAGAACAGCTTCACTGCACTCTACCCACCTAATGGCTCTTCTTGCAAGTCCAGTAGCCGCCAATTAACTGTTGAAGGCATGCCAAAGGAGGATTAACAGCCGTGTAATACACCAGCTATGATTCATCTTCAGTAAATATGTCCCTTATAATCAATGGGTAATTATTTCGTTAGCAATAGTTCTGATTAAATACAAATTAATAGTGCACATGGGACACTAGATCTTAAAGTGGTAATGTAATGTTAAGTGAATTCTGATCATTTATTGCAATACAAAAGCCAGTGTTTGTACCACTGCAGCAGGGCTGGACCAGCCCAAAAAATATATATAAATATATAAACCAAATAAATATTAAACCAAGCTAACTTACTGGCTCATAGCAGCCTGAAAACAATCACAGATATTGTCTATGGGCAAAGCTCCCACTTCCCTGTCCTGACGGGGGTGTTTGTGCAAGTCTGTATGAGTCGGGTGCTGGGGGGGCTGCTTTGTGCCCAGGGACCATGGGGTGGGGGCTGTGGGCACTGGGGGCGACTTACTGTGAGCCCTGAGCAATTTCGTCATCAGAAGACCCTGAGGAGGATGAAAGGGTGTGGGCAGGGGATGATAAATGAGGGAGGAGGGGAAAAAAGAGCCAAGAAGGGCAAATGTGAAAAGAAGCGTTTGAACTCTGACTGCAGCAGCGTTACACCACAGATGGGTTGGACTTCTGTGTTCAGCGGTAGGAATAAAACGTCACCCTTGACAATTAGAGGCAGGAGCAGCATAGCTAGTTCTAGGGAGAGGAAAAGTAAACAGGTTAGTTAACAGTGATCGTGCTAAAAAGCCCAGAGGGGAATTAGAACAGTCTAATATAAAAAATAAACAATGATGCTAAAGAAATACAGAATAAGAAGTAGTAATCATAGCTATTTTGTTGTCACGTATTACAGCGCCAAGTGCATGAATCCCATCAGCATGCAACTATTGAGTGATGATGTTAAGGATGAGGTGACTGAGACTGCAGCTGCATCCTCACCAGCTCGGGAGTTTCTCAGATCTGTGGCTTTTGCTGGTTTGTCCCCGTGTGCCCAGGCCGGGGAAGGCTCTGATCGGTTGGGAGGTGAGGGACCCACCCCCATCTCCACCATCTGGTGGCTGCAGGCTGGGCCGTGCCAGGGTGCATCCCCACATTAAAAACCAACAAGACACACACAACAACCTGCTCCTTTTCCCTGGCTTTCCCCTTGCTGCAAGTCCCACAGAGGTGCTGGGATCCAAATAAAACCACCTGCTGTTACCTGGAAATTTCCTTTGCCACCATGGTAGGGGTTTCTGCTTTTTCCTCCAAAAAAAGCAAGTGAGGCTGCTAAAAGCTGCTGTAGGGACGTAAGGAGCGGCAAGCTTGTTATCTTAGAAACACAGATATAGACATTTTATTTAATCACTTTTGCAAGGGTTTTTTGGAGTTTTTTTGGCAGAAGGTGACAATTACTTGACAGCATCTTGGAGTTTAGAATTTAATGAGGTAACTTTCATTATTCAAATTCATTTTTTCATTAAACAAAGTATTCTATTAGTGAAAATAAGGAGATATTTGAATATACTGGTATTTGCAAGAGGAAAATTAATAGTCATGGTAGGAAAATCTTATTGCTTTTTTCACCCACTTTCATTCTGTTCTCATTAGAGAAAAGCTCGTTCCAAAGTTTAGTTAATTATTTAGACTACCCATGTAAACCTTGCAGAAAACATTCTCTTGACATCGTAAGTCTAAATTAGAAGGGGAATTGACATGAAAACAGCTTTAACACATTGGTTGTCAACACTTACTAAATATACGATGTGGTTTTGGCATAGTTAACATTCTTGGTACCAGGATCGCAATCTCGTGCAACACGACATCAGCCCAGAAAAAGATGTCGCAGTGATGAGAGTGCTTTGGACCCCAGAGAGACTGTTTTTCCCTACACGAGGGCAGGTTGGCGCATGGATGGTCTCTTTTTTGCAAGTAGCAAGTGATAAGACAAGAGGAAATGGCCTCAAGTTAAACTGGGGAGGTTGAGGTTGGGTCTGGGGAACAATTTCTTCCCCAAAGGGCTGTTGGGCATTGAACAGGCTGCCCAGGGCAGTGCTGGAGTCACCATCCCTGGAGGGTTGAACAGACAGGAGATGAGGTTCTCAAGACATGGGGTAGAAGTGGACTTGACACTGCCGGGTTACGTTTGAAGTCTGATTTCAAAGGTCTTTTCCAACCAAAAGGGTTCTATGATGTGGCGCTTTGTGTTCTCCTCTGCCCTTTGCAATGCCCATGGATGAGTTGGGACGCACTGGGAGGGTGACCAGTTCCTCCTTCCACATCCCAGAGTGTGTTGAGTGCTGGTGTGGAAGCAGCCTCCTTGCCACAGCCTTTGGGGATGATGCTCCAGAATTCAGTGCATTCTGCAGCTAAGTTGTTAGGAATGAAAACTATTTGGTAGAATATGAAGCTGGGGAAAAAGTACAACTGCCAAATATGGGAGATCCCCCCTGGGGCCCCAGCAGGTTAAAGTAAACCCCAGGGTCTCCTGGCCGGCATGGGCCTGCTCTGAGGTCACTCATCAGCAGGTGCAGAGGTCCCAGCTTCAGGGACTAATTAACTGTAATAACATCTGGATTAAAATTAGACATAAATATGCTGAGGAGTGGCTATCTCTGAACAGGAGCAGAATCAAAGGGTTGAAAAGCTACTTTCAAAAACTCCCAGAGACCATCAAGTCCAACAAGACGATCTTGATTCTTGACTTTTTTTAATGAGGTGCAAGTCTGTAACCAGAAGATACTAAAAAGCAATTGCATCAAATCAAGAGCTACATCAGACTTTATGAATTGTTTATGTGATCTTTCTTTTATTAATTCTTTATCCTTTAATATTATAAAGGATTTGTCTCTACAATAAATAATGTAAAGTTACATTACATCCTCTTCGGCTTAAAATTTTAATATTCCTATTGCCCATCTCCATAAAGAAATTGTATTTGAGGTCATTGCATATGTACAGCTGCAGTCATAACCCTAATGGAATTACTATTCAAGCACAGGCAAGATTAGTATGAATGCCAAGGAACTACCCGTCTGTCAGGGGAAAAGGTAAAAGTTCAGAGTTCAGCCTGCATCCAAATTATTTATCTCCCTAATAACTTAATAGATTGAATATATTACTTGTCAGTGACCTTGATGTACAACAATAAAGACCCCTTGGTTGTGTCAGAAAATATATGAGACTATAATAAGTAGTACTTATGTAGCGGAATAAAAACATTCTTTATGATAATGAAGTCTCTTCTCACAAGGACACCACAAGGACGTGGAGCCATGTAAACACAAACACCGGTTTGCTTGGGACTGTCGTTATTCGGTGACTTCTCAAGTGGGCTGAAGGGGTGGTGGTGTTGGGGCTGGATCCTGCAGATGCCCCAGTGCTGTGGCTCGTGCCCTTCGCCTGCCCAGGCATGTGTCACATCCTGCATCACCACTGCTTCATGCAGAGAGTCTGTATCTTGCTTTTCCAAAGAGTCCCATTGACTTCGTGCCACTTCTAATTATTTCCATTCTGGGTGTCCCAAGCATTTAAAATAATCATTTAAATTAGGGTTTAGGATCAAAGGTAATACTGCAAATAGGCATGTTGTAAACATGACTATAAATAGGAAGGTAATTTCTCTGAGTGCCGTGGTCTCTGTAGCAGTGCAATGTGATGTCTCTATTCCTTTCTGTTTCTGTGTCTATTTTTCAAGGCTTCACATTATCTAAAGGGGAAAACAAAAAGCCCTCGAAGGATATTGTTCTTTAATAAGGCTTATGATTATGGATTTTTTCCTTCCTCAGCCAGAACAGAATCACTATTAATATACTCAAATGGAATGAGTCTCTCCTATTTAATAGGTCATTTTAATCATATATTTAAAGTTTTGCTTGGAGATGGAGGAGGAGGGTGAGAGGGAAGGCAGAAAAAAAGAAGGGGGGGGAACTTATTTTATGTCTTTGTTTCACAATTAATCCTCATGGCGCAGTGGTGGTGCCGGGAGCAGCCTCCTCATCCCTGGGATGAGATGGGTCCCTGGGCTGCTGACTGGAGATCTCCCATGTCCAATCTTGTCTTTAAGGTCCCTGAAGCTACAAACCCTCCATTTCCCCCCCATCTGCAGTGCTGTGTGCCAGGCTGAGCCTCCAGCCCCCTCCCCAAAAGTGCAGGACCCAGTGCTGGGCTGTGGAAGCTCCTATGGGCTCGTCCCTGCTCCCAGCAAACCCAATGGAGCTGGCACACGTGTGGCTGCGCTCCCCTTCCCCAGCCACTTATCCCAGCTGCCTCACCGTTTTCATTGTATTTATGGCCACTTAATCTGTGCTAGCAGCCAGGATCAAATATATCTCCAAGTATTGATCAACTTTAGGCTGATAGAAGTTCAAGCTCAGGAGGTCTCGGTCTTTGACCCTCAAATAGGATATGAATCTCAATCCAATAGACTGATATTCACACGCAGTCGCTGCCCAGGGTTGCAGGCTGTGAGGGAAAAATCAATGGAGAGTGCTAATGATTCACAATTTATAGAGCAGCTGCCATTTTAATATTAGAATAAATGTTATATTGCAAAGGGATGGGAACATAGGTGGTGGCATGGAAAATATTTCTTTGGAGCCTTTTCTGCAAGAAAATGATGTGGCCAGGATTATAGGAAGCATAATTTATTGGCCTCATTTAGACTTATAATTTAAAACTCCTTATGAAAAAGGTGTTTAACTAGAGTGGATTGGGTAAGGAAATGGCAAGAGCCGAGCAGGCTGGCCTGGAGTGCTCAAGTGCGTGCTGGTGGGGAAAAGGAAGCAATATCTTAATTCATGTAAAACTCCCCTTGTGCTTAAACACCCCTGCAGCTTCTGGCAATGGGAGGCCCTGTTCTCCGACCTGGCTCTTCTGAGTGCACTTGTAAATGAGCAAAATATATTGAACATATATGGATGTGGAGAACACTAAAATTAAATAATGGATCATGTCCGAGTGGAGTGGTAGGGCGGAAAACTTCACTGAACTGGTGTGTGTGGGTTAGAGAGAATTTACTGCAGCCAGAGAGGAGGGGCAGGCTGGAAGGCACATTCAAACCATGGGAATGCAAGAACTCTGTCCACTTTACATAGATTTTCTTGCATTCTAAATAATTCATTTCTATTTGGGGAGGACTACATCATTCCCCCCAGAACTGCACACTTTTGCTTCTCAGTTCTCATGTGTGCTAAGTCTTCACCTGTAAGTCCAGTTCATGGGTCATTATTTCAGTGTATGATGCTGTCTTTCCCTGCATGGATGCAAATGGTAAAAGGATTTTTAGTACAAAGAACTCAGGCTTTTTAGAACAGACAAGAAAAGATGGGAATTCTATATCAAACCCACAATTTATGGCATCCTTTTTGACCATCTCTGTATTTATTTTTCATAGAAGTGAAAAGAACTTAAATAATTCATCTGCCTGAGAGCTCATAACTCTTTGGCCTGTGCAGAATATCTTTCATGTATCTCATAACCCAGAGCCTATTGACAAACTGTATGAAAAATAACAGCCCTTTCACTTGCAAAAGCAAAATCCAATTTATTGATTGTGATAGTCTAAATAATGGCATTTCCATTGACCAAAAGGTATTGCCCAAACAGGTTAGAGTTTACTTAACTCAAGGCATGAAGTGTCCCGTCCATAGAGTCATAAAACCAAAATCTACTTGATGCTTTTTCTTGGTTATACTGCCATTGTGACCAAACACGTTTACTGAGACTTGTGATAGGTGTTTAATGAAATTAAACATGAGATCTCTGTGCAAGGAGGGAAGAGGAACAGACCAACGGCATTTATGCTTTTTTGGGTTGTTTTGGTTTGACAAGGCACTGCAAAAGTTGATCCATAGTTTGTGCACATGTGCTGTAGGAACCATTAAAGCTGAGGGGCGGGAGGTTTTACAGCTGTGGGGGTGGTTTGTGCTACCTCCTCCTTTCCTTTGGGTTTTTTCCTCGCTCCCTGTCAGATTCTCTCTCCTAATCGGGCAACAAAGAGATTGTTACAGCTTCATAAAATACTGAACCCCCTTCTCCATCAATTCTGCCTGTTAGGAAATGTTGTTCTCCAATCTCAGTCTTGCATACATTCTGTTATTTAATTCATAAATGTTTAAATAGGGGCCTAAGAGATCCCAACTGTGTCTTTTTACATAATGAAATTACAAGGAGTCATACGTTACTACTATCCATAAACTTATTGTGCACTTTACATAAAATTCAGATTGGGTAGCTCTTCATGCATGCATATTTTACATTTTCAACTTTATTAAAGAAATGAGCAGAGTGCCGGAAAGGCGGCTTTGCTGTACGGTCAATTCAGATCCTGGGGGCCATAAATCTGAAAGGCTATGATTTGTTGTCCTTTGCCCACAATAAATTAAGCCTTTCTTGATGGAGAGGTTGGCTACGTGTGTCGCAGTTTAGGTCAGAGTATTTGGACAAAGATGCAGCTGGATGTGCTGGGTCCAATGAAGAGTATCTATGTTTTTATCAGGCTACTGAAGCTGGAACCCAGAGCTGGTTCTGTATACAGGTTTTCAAGTTAGTATAACTGGAGATGATTTTCAGCTGGGGGCTGAATTCTAAAGACTTTTGATGTGTTCCTTGGAGGTTTTGTTGACTGGATGAACCAACAGGGAGAAAACCAGGGTGGATGATGGGGTGATTTGGTGTGTCCAGTGCAGGTGAACAATCTCGAGGGTCACAGGGTTCTCCTGGTACCTTCTCCAGGTCACGCTTCACTACATAGAACTCCCCAACTTTGAGTTTTGCACCGAAATCTTGTGCAAAAGGCATTAGGGCTGCCCGGCTGTGAGATGCTGACACAGCAAACCTGCTCTGCATTTCAGTTCTGGCCAAAGAATTTAGCTGTGAATTGCCTGGCAGGTGCTGGCGGAGGGAGCTGGTGTTACTGTCAACAGCACTGGAAGAATGGATGGATTAAGAGGAGACAGAAAAACGGGAAACCTGAGCTCGCACCTATGAAATGTGTGTGAACTGATTGTGTCCCCAGCGCCCAGGGAAAGCTGCTCTGACCTCTGCAATCCACAGACCTCCAGCACCACCACAAAGCACCTGGCAAACTCTTCCAAACACCAGCCTGAACTCAAGGGGAATTACTTTTGCTGAACAGCGATTATAATTCCTGCTGTATATCCAGATTTTGACAAGTAAATCTCATATTTTAAACACAGGATTAAAAAATTTTATTACTACAGTGGGGATTAAGTAGTAAAGCCTCAGAATGTAAGTCTGCAAAGTAGGCAACACAGGGAAATAAAGTTAAATCTATTGTTCAAAATAACTCTGGCTTAACCCTCTGTCACCTGGTGCAGACCCAGATTGCAATTGGTACAGCCCTGTCATAATTATCCCCAGGTCTCTTGTAACGTTTCACAGGACAGGTAGGGGATATGGAATTTCTTCCTGTTGTTTTCTAAATCCCTCCATTTCCAGACTTGGCTGCACCTTCACGGTCAGAAATAACAGTGGCGTAGAATAGCACCCGAAAGAGAAACTCAAGCCAGCCGGTCTCATTTGCTGCACTGACCTGTCTGATTACAAAATGGTCCATTTCCGTTCCTTGTTTGTCTTTAGAGGGAAGTCTGTGTATTAAGAGCTCCATTGTAAAAGTGCAGTAAATATAATAACTTAGCAGCTGATGAGTTTTCAAGCCTTTGGGTGAAACCCTGACCACACAGGAGATGTCTGGCCCTTGTTTGAGTGAGCCTGGGATTTCACCCAAAATGCCTCATTTTGAACCTGCTCCCCAAAAGGGTGATTTTGGGAATGAAGCAGAAAATGGGGAGTGGGAAAGTGTGAGTTCTGTTTCTTAGCTGTGCATGGCCTCAAATGCTCCCTTGTCTAAAATGATGGATAATGATCTTCCTATACCTGCCAGGTAGAAGTTTAATTCATCTGTGACTGGTAGGTGATTTGAAATGCCTGGCTGAACACTGCTATGGAAATAATTCTTCCAGGATGATTTGAATGCACAAATTTAGAAGCTGCCACCTCACACCTACCTGAGAAAGTGAACTCACAAAAGGTGCTGTTGTCATTCTGCTCAGATTTGCCCCAGGTGTGCCCACCTGGAACAACGAAACATTCTCTAAGAAAAATGAGCTTTACCAGAGGGAAAACTGTAGCTGAAGTAAGTACCACTATAACCATCTAACGAAAAAAACAAACCACAACGTCAAGTTCTAAGGATTTGATGCGAAACTACCAAATGAACAGCTCCTGCTGTTCCCAGGATTCAGCTATTTTCTACCAACATCACTTTTCTGAACAACTAATGAACACCCAACATCCAATTAGCCGTTTGTTCCTTTGGATACAGCTTAGGAATCTAATAAAATCACACCACAATCCTAAATCTTTGGAACCTGGTATCCTTACCCTTGGTTCTTCCAGACAGTGAGAATTTTAATGAGGTTTTAATGACTTTCCAAATGAACTTTTCTGTGTCTCCAGCAAGGCCATTTGAGCTTTTGACTTGGCTTTACGATTAACAGTGAAATGGTTGATGAATGGAAGCCTTCAGAGATTCCCCTGCTTTGCTAAGGGAGGCAAATCTATCTAATCATAGGTTAATTACCAGCTATTTTAAACTACCAGAACATTCTTAAAAAACAAATCAATGTCTAATAAATGATTTGTGCGTGCCCAATAACTAGAGCCGTAATGCTCAGCACTCACCAACTTTTACCACTGAAGCTGCCAGAAGATGCTATTTCATTCTAGCAGTGTCAGCAGCGCAGTCCTTTTACATAACCCACTGATTCTTGCATAAGGAAATAAAATTATTGAACATATGATTATTTAAACCCTCCCCATGCTAAGGAGTTATAAGTCATTGGCATAGTAAATGAACAGGGAGTTATTTTTCTTACTGGCACTATCAGCTACATTCCTATTTCTCCAGGCAAAGAACACAAGGATTTGGCTCCAGTGAATACGAAAGCAGGCAGGAGTGGAGGTCATTCTGCGGCCAGAGAAATTCCAAGTTTTTCTTTCCGTGTAATTTTACCCTCCTTTTGATATGGTTCTTAATTAACTAGTGAGCAGGTCTTTTCATTTCCAATTAAATGTATTGATGGTGCATTCTGACTTGGCTTGTAATCTACTGTTTTCCCTTTGGTGTAATCAATACAGAGATGCCACAAAGCTACAGGTGACATTAAAAAGATCTTTTCTTTATCCCACATAATTAATTGCCCCTCTACCTCCATTCCATTATATAACCTGTGTAACAAAATAGCCCAGAAGGCTGCCTGGGAGGGAAGGTGGGCCTGATTTTTTTGGTAGTACTGGGCTTCCTTGGATGAAGTAGAGCTGAAGTCCTGCAGTTTGGGAAAACAAAGCTTATTTCTTTGTATTTGAGATGGGCTTTTAAGAGGAACATACAGAAACCTGGGAAACCTCCATTTTACCTCATCCTGCAATTTTTGTGCTAGCAGAATGTCCTTTCACCGCTTCAAAATCAATGCAGAGCATGTGGCCACTGGCTCGTACTCAAAGCAGTTTCAAAGTGAGGGATGTGGTAAGGAAGGCAGCAGTAACAATAGTTCTGTTCCCAAAGAAAGACCCCAAAGTTGGTGAGCAGCCTGGGTTTGTGAGTTAGGAATGATGCAGGTGGATGTAAACTAAACTCGCTGTTCTCAATCAGAGCCTTAGTGCCACCTCAGCTGTGTGTGCTCTGCAAAGCCTGATTGCCCTGGAGGAAAGGCTGGGGAATGGGACCCCATTGCAAGGGGACGGCTGCTGCAGTCCTGCAATCATTTTCAGAGCTTCCATTAGTCCGAGGAGCTCTGCAAACAGGAGCAGGGGATCTGTGTGTGTGCAGCATGGCTATGGGAACACAGGGTCCATGCTGCTGGATCAGACTGTTGCAATGCCCATCAGGTCTGGGGTCCTGCTCTTATTTCAAGAGCCTGAAGCCATTGCTGAGTTTATACCAACTTCCCGGGGCGAGTGGGAAGAGGAGGTGTGAAGCCTCATGTAATTCTTTAGGATGAAGAATTTAGCTTTGTTTGCAGTTTATTTTACCAGACTTAGCAGCTGTGGTTGTAACCTAGAGACTGAAATCCAGAGGTGGTTCTGGATGATGTTGCTGAAGCTGAAGCTCAGGTTAGTTGGAGCTGAAATGTTACTGGAAAACGTTCAGACATTTATTCTGTTTAGGGGATGACTGGGTCATGCTCGCTCTGGGTGCAGCCATGGGGTTTTACACAGCCCTTCAGAAAATTCATACGCACGAGATGGGACTGAATCAAGTTGTTAACAGGTTGACTTCATACTGCTGCTTTTGTCAGCCTGTTGATAAATAATAGATAAATACTGGAGGATAATGTTGCTGTGCCGCTGTGAATTGCACAGGGCTTTTATGTCTTAAAGCAGACTGTGTAGTGGGGCTGTTACTTGGGTAAAAGCTCTGGGATTTGGCACGACAGAAGAACAAAGGATGACAGAAAAGGCAAATGGAGGTTATAGGTTTTGTTAATTAACTTCCTTCTTGGCCTTTACTTTCGCTGCTGCCAGCAATCCAATTCCCTGCTTTGTCCATAAAGCCCTGCAGGCACAGGTGACTGATCCTGCGGGGAGTTTGTGTTACATTTCAGATAAACATAAAGCCACAGGTAAGCCAGAGGTAATGAGTTTGGAACCCCTCCCTGCTCAGCTGGGCAAAGGCAGGTCCACCATGGAGCTGGGGAGGGTGAGATCCATCCCCCCGGGAATGGACGGCAGCACAGAATTTTTGGCGAGTTGGGCTGTGGAGAGCGGAGGGGACAGGAGGCAGAAGAGACCCGGAGAGCTGGGACACGGAGGGGCGGTGGATGTGGGGTGGAAATGGGGGTTTCTCTCCCTCCTCGGTGCATGTGTGGGGGCCGAGGGGAGAGGAATGAACGGGGTGACACCCCCGCAGCGGCTCTGCCGGCTCCACCGGCCGCCGTCCCGCAGGCTCTGCTGCCCCCTGTCGGGGCCGCGGCGCCTCGGGCCGCATCGATCGCGCCGTATATTACCCCGGGGCCGGGGCCAAACCGCGGGGTTTTAGAACAGGTTCACCAAATTGTCAATTAAGTGCAAATCAATCCTTGGCCATTTATCACCGTGTTAATCCGCCCGCGCGGTTCGAGGCGAAAAAAATCGATCGGTTCCTGTCACCGGGGACCAATCGAGGGGAACTGGAAGACCAACATCTGCTGTATCAGGGCAACAGCTGAAATTTATAATCTTGGAGAAAAATTGCTGCTGGCCGAGTGGCCCATTAGGAAGTTGGGGACGTCGAGAGCGTGCGGGGGGAAGGGGCTGTGACAAAGAGGGGGCTCATGGCACGGGAGGAGACGTCAGCCTGAGGAGCTGCTGATTTATCGAGGAGAGATAAATAAGGATTACTGTTAACTTGACGATCAATGCATTAATACGTGTGGCTTTGAGGGGCACGGTCAGGGCTGATGCGGGAATCCTGCGCAGTGAGGGGCTCCTGGGGGTCCCTGTTCTGCTCTGGCTATGGGAAAAGAGCAACAAAGATACCCGGGTTCTGCTGCTGCATCTGTATCCCCAGGACATGTCCCACTGAATGAACCTCTCGTGATGACATCCCTCCTTCTCAAATGTGTTCATAGTGGCTGAGGTGGCATTTACACAGGGTATGCAGGTAATCTGTCCCGCACTGGAGTAACCAAGGCCAGGGTCGTTCAGCAACACGCAGGTTTTCTGGATGGTGCTCAAAAGGATGGGCTGAACTCACCTTCAGAAGCAGTATTTCCCCAACATACCTTCGCCACACTGAAACCTGTGGCCATTGCATTTAGTAGCAACACCTCAAAGGCTCTCCAGAACTTTTTAACACAGAGAAGCACTAGGAGCATCATCATGGTTATTTTTTAAAATGCCTTTGTCTGGGGAAATAGAACTTCTCAATTACTCTTGTGTGGAGCACCCAGTGTTGGTAGAAAGGGTCAAAACGCCTTCCCTGGAGACTTGCCAAGGGTCGGCATAGGCAGAGCCTCTCCTGGAAGAGTTCACCAGGAGAAGCGACTGCATCGGGAGCTCATTTCTTGAGCTTCCTTCAGGGTCTTACTGAAGGCAAAGCTTGAAATCATAAGCACAAGCCAAGAGCTGGGGAATTAAAACAGTGAAGTGATTATTAGCTTAAAGAAGTGAACACACAATTATTTCCTCTGAAAAGCACGGCTGCGTGCTGGATGATGGGGGGCGGGGGGCTCTGGAGATGTGGAGCCCTGGGCTCATTCTACCCCAGGACTAGGGGGCTGTGATTTTTCATTTGCCAGCTGAGGTGGAAACAAATTCCTCTGGCTGCTTCTGGCATCACCTCTGGCTGGGGGTGCAGAGCAGGTGGTGCAAATGTGCTCGTGTCAGCTGGGGTTCCCTTGGTCCAATACTGTTCAGAAACGGCTGTATTTCACAGCTAAAGAAAGAAGTACTTGCTGGCTTCTCCTGCCATTCAGATGCTCTTCATCCATAATGCTGTGTAGTTATATGAGTTAATGGGAGGTCATGTGGATCCTCTCACCTCCAGCAGCTTCTATTGGAATGAAAAATGTATTGAAAAGAAATGAAGCCATGTTGGTGTGCGACTGTTTTTGTAGAATCTGGTAAAATATCACTCAGAATCAGGTTGGCTGGTCTTGGTTCCCAGATTAAGGAATTAAAGATCGACTAAACTCTTCTCAAGTATTTAAGAAATGAACCATCTGTATAAGAATCTAGGACAGATTACACTTAACCTTATTCTGAAGCAAGAGATTAAGATGAGAACAGCTACTGTAATTAAGATGCTGCAGATGCTGTTCACTAAATATTCAGCAAAGGAGATTCGAGACTCTTGTACTGCTGTGAGAGCAAAAAATAACACAGGATCTTTCCTAGAAAAGCCTCAGTGTTTTGTGAAAACCCTCTCACTCCAATAATCCTGGACTGAACCTTTCACATTTTCTCAGGCAGTGCTGGTGATTCGCTGGGGTCACATCCCATGGGCCATGGGGTTCACCTCTGGAGTCTTTAGAACCAGGCCAGGTGCCTATAGAAGGTTGTTCTCTTGCTCAACCGCTGCAAAAGCTTCTGGAAAAGGGCTTTAGTCCTTTTGTAGGAAGTCAAAGGAAAGAGGCAGCCTGTGCCAGCCCAGTTTTACAGCTCGTTTTGGCTTTTCCCAGCTACAGAGGATCCTTCTCTCACCTGTTTTTAGACAAAATTTACCATTTATAATGAGGGCTGTGACCCAGACCCTCAAGAAGTTCTTGAAATCAGGATGGGAAGAGGGTTTTGTGTGGGGGGGGTATTTTTGTGTTCTTTCTGTTTTCAGTTTTTAAAGGTTAATGCAATAAAAGGTTTGTCCTGAAACCTCTCTTGAAAGTAAAGTAACTGCTCAAGTGACAGTATGAAATATTGTACGTTGTGTGTAGAATCTGTCTATCTTGTATTTTGTGGACAAAAGGGCTCCTTGCTGATGCCTGCAAGAAATCCAGGCTCCTTCTAACCACAGAGAGCTTCGTGAACGGTTTGTCCAGCCAGGTCTGTGTTTTCTTACGCTTCGGTATTCAAAAGCCTCACCTGAAAGGAGGAGAAACACCTTCAGAATAGTATCTGCACTTAACAGAAAGCAACACATCTGAAAGCACTCCTGAAATGAGTTGTGTATTATTTAAAAAGGGAAGAGTTTTTACTGCCTTCGTCAGATCTCGCTCTTCTTGCCCATCAGATTGTTTTATTTTTCCCTGGGAAGGCAGGGTGTTGCTTAAAATGAAAAATCGATCACAGTGAACAGTGCAAACTGGTTTTGCATAAGGCACAGTTATTATTCAGATATTACAATGCAAGGCAGTGAGACCCATGAATACTCGCATGGAAGCATTTAAATATAAAAGCTTAGTACTTCCAGCCCCAAACAACCCCTGCAGACTGCCAACAAACGAGAATCTTACTGGAATACACATAAATCATCTTGTTTCTGACAAATCCTGAAGAAGCGGAGGGAGGGGGAATAGAATCCCTTGCTAATTCCCCCAAGCCGCTGTTTATTGAAATTAGGCAGCAAGGATAAACTATAGCTGGATCAATAATTATCTGTCTAATATAATCAAGTGCCTCTGATGAGAATCGGCACTTTAGCACAACTCCTGCCAAAGCCTGGGCCGATGTTTCATGCAATGAGCTATCGGGTGGCCCGAATGACGGGAATGCAAACTCAGACGTGTCCTGCTGGATCGCGGCGTTTCTGGGGAGCGGGAACTCTGCAGCCAGTGCTCGGTGCTGCTGCTTCTGCAGCGACCGCTCGCTTGTGCACGAGGACAGCGCGGTGTTAGGCGCAGGACTAACGTATAGGAGGAGCCAGGCCAAGTCTGGCGAACTCAGAGGCTATGGATCACCTTGGTCCCGCAACATGCTTGCATTGGAGCAAGGCAGGAGTGGGCAATCACGTAACACTTTGCATTACAACCCTTCTGTCCGTTCCTGCTCAGAGTCTGTGATTCTCCGGCCACCAACTGGGTCAGAGAGGTGGAATTAGGGACCTGTACCTGAGAGTGACCGGCCACTTTGAACAACTTAATCTATAGAGATAAGGATAAAACCAGGGAGTGCAGCTGTGAATCCTGAAGCACTGTGCAGTTCACCAGCACTCCCATCAAAACAAACGAACTGGGAAATGGAAATAACTGAGAAACGTTTCCTATAGTGAGAGAATGCGGGGCAGAATCCATCTTACCACGTTCTGTCCATAAAGCCCTGTTGCTTGAAGCTATATTTACCGTTCATTTAATAACGTTGCTAAGCCTGCAGGAAAGCCTGTGATTAGATAGCTGAACAGACAGCTAATTGAGACTCTCGGTGATGAGGATGAAGGTAGAAAAGCATCCTGCTCGCTTTCTCCTTCTCTACAATGCTTTCAACATCCATCGAGAAGTTCCTTGCGTTTTTCTGATTCCTAGGCTTCCCACTTGAAGCTTCACACCTGAGAGTTACTTTGACAGACAACCCAGTTAAACTGTGAATTTAGGCGTTTACAAGCAACTTCCTTCTGTTTCCACAGCTCAGCTGCAGAATATTAAAGGCTTGTAGGTGTTACTGATAGTCATATATCGCAGCAATAACGTGTCCTACTGCTATGAGCATCGCTGCAGAATTCATCAGTTCCGTGAGAAATAGCTCCACGTGCACGAGCGTGTACGTTCACTGCGGCGCTCGTACCTGGACGGGGCTGACGATGGCAATAGACATAGATCACTCGTGACACTGCCGGATGCTTCCCCGCATGCATATGAAAATGGCTCTTTGAAATGGAATTCACCATTTTGGACCCTCCCCAACACCCCTGTAGGTGCATATGTTCCTGGAGCGACTTAATGTATGTTCTTTTGATAGGCATAGCTGTATCTTTATTTTCATATAAGATAAACCTGCCTGTCCTCAGCTTGGATAGGAGTGTGGCGCAGCCGTAGGTGTGAAATCTTCGGAAGTTTGGGGTTAATAGAGGGATTCTTATTTCCTTTGGAAATTTGCCTTTCTTATAAATGAAAAATACTTAAGTAACAAACATGAAATCACAATAAATACGCGCTCGCTCAGTACTCTGGTGGCATCTGCAGATGTAGCCGCTCGCTAGATCCCAGCAGAATGAGGACTAAGGAATTAAAAGCTTTTATGACTAATATTATAGGTTATGAAAGCTCTCTCCTGTTGCAGAAGGGCACTGCTAACGCAGGTGTCCTTTCTCCAGACAGCTTGCAGTACGCACTTAGACTTTACTAAAAGCAATAAGCTAACATATCCCTATAACGCATCCTATTTGTTTCAGCTGGCAATACAGATCAGAACAGGTGCAACAACATTCAGATGGAAAGTCATTTCCTAGCTAGCAAAAGTCCTAATTAATTCTGTCCAAAGTGGTTGATTAGACAGAATATTCTCTTAGTGAAGCTGCAAGGGCTGGTTCTACTGAAAGGTACAATCTTGGAAGGATTTATTTTAAAGGAGCACAAATGGGTACCCTGGATATTATTGGCAGGTATAAGTTAATAGAAATATCCTATATGAGCTCTGAGCTACAGCGATGTGAGTAGATTGAGCTCGAGTTTGCTATAAAGGAAGAATTACTACTAAATAAAACCTTGTATTCAGAAAAAGGCTCCTTAAAATCTATCAAGAATAGGAGACTTTAATACCTGAGCAGATAAAAATCAGTTACCAGCTTGTGAAATCTGGCTCCTCAGAAATTGCCTACCAAACAAGCGGGAGAAACATTTCAAATTCTAATGTTCCAAGGCTACTTGCTGATGTAATTTTACATTTAGGTGAATAAGTTGAGCTGCTTTGAATTTAGCCAAGCGTAACCTCGATCATGGTTTGTGTCCCCTCCCCTTCTGCAAACGTGTTGGGCAAAATGTGAGGCTTCTGCTGAGACACAAAATGTGTGAGGGGCAGAACAGCCACAACCGTGGCCCAGACTAATCCGTTTGGGTCGTGTGGATGTCACTTGTGCTTCTGCAAGCTCTTCTTTACCTTTTAGCTTTAGTTAATAGAAGCTCTAGCACTAAAGAGCTAATAAACTTTTGGTAGGTACCTTTGATTAAAAATAAATGAAAATGCTCTTCATTCTACAGGGAGAAAAATAACCTTGGATCTCTTCAACAAAGCAGCAGTTTGGCTGCATAGGTACCATGGAAGTAGCCTTAAAACTGTAGTGCTCAGAGCTGGTGATTTGTGGTTCTGCTGTTCTGAGAGCTCTTATGCTCAAAGTGCTTTATACGGCAAGAGGTCAATTCTGGCTGACTCCTAAGAATATAAGCCAGCAGCAGTAATATGTAAACTGAGAAGGATTTGACCCCTGGAATGTATTTACTGGTAGGTAGAGGGCATCTTCAGCTGTATGGCAAAGTAGGAACGTGCAAATGATAAGATAGGTTAAATTTAAGCCTTACAGTCTTTGGTTACTGTGCCTTTATACCGAAAAATCTCTGCAAACAGAAGTCCTGTTAACAATAAAATAACAGCTTGGTAGGAATATATGTGAAGGAATACATGCATGTCTATATTCACAGGCTTGGAGCCCTCCCCAAACATCCCGTCGGTGAATGCGGGAGTTGAAACCATGAATAAAAGATCTCTGTTTGGCTCCATGGTCTCTCCAGGCTTGGTTCATTTCTACTTAGTGATTATTACTCGCCAAATGTATAGTCTATGGAAATTTAACTAATTTGTTGTTGTTTTCTGGTAGCTGCATCCTGCTGAGTTATTGATCGTCTGGGCTCAAGGCATGCATGTTATTGTAATAGGCTCCTGAGCTGTTAGCACACCATTGATTCAATACTTCTCTGGAGTAAAGCCGAATACGAAGGGATTTCCAGGCACTGGGAGGCTGTAACTATTTCTCTATAAATTTTCTTCTTAGCCTCTTGAACTCTGAGAAACTCTTGTATTTGTTGCCAGAACAATATTTCTCATAATCAGCAGTAGCAGTGGGCAGCTGATTTAAAAAACGAGAGCAAGAGAAACTCCTTTTCTGATGAGAAGCTTCTAGGTGTGTTTTCCAGACCGATCCAATGTTCTTCCTCTTCCCAGCCCCTAAGCCAGGACACCCTTGTGATTCCAGTGCAGAAACAGCAAATAAAGAACTCAGTTTTGACCCCAGTTGTGGCTCCAGACAGCGTTGGGACCCCAGAGCCGGTCCCACTCCAGCTCTTCAGATCTGAGGTTACTTGTTATTTTTCCGTGCCTCGGTTTCCCTGTCCACAAACGGGGATGGTGCTGTAGCTCTCTCCTGAGGTGCTTTGCACCGTGCCTGTTCAACAGTCATTGAGCACATTGAGTAGGAGTTAGAAAAGGTGAATTCGCTTTATGTTTTGCCCTGCTTTTGTGTAATTCTGGGAAGGAGCCCCAGTTCCATGCAGGATTACGGCTGGAGGTTCTCTGACTTCTCACATACACACTCATATTCAATTATGTGCTTGATTCTTGTCTCTTTTGGTTGGTGGGTGCTTCTTGCAGGGGATGTCGCATCCCCCGTGGAATAAGTGACAATGGGTGGGGTGAGGCCTTCCCCGCCATAAGTAAGGATCCCCTCTATGTGTTGGCATGGCTGATCCCTTGCCTGTTTCATCACTGACTCTCCCAGCTGAGCAACAAAAGCCCTGCAAGGAACCAACTTCGGGGGAAAAAAAAGAAACCTGCATGAAACTAAAGGAAATCAAAAGCAAATTATTTTCCAGATTATAGCCCTCCAGAGCTGCCGAGATATTGCCCATTTTTCACAGCAGACAAAAACATTTTCCTGGGGATCAATTTAGCTTCCAGAAGTCGGCTCCTTTCAACCCATAATCCATCATATTTCCCCATTTGCAATTTCTCTGTGTCTGAGTGTTTTAAGTTTCCTATGAATTATTTTATAAAGAGTATAAAGAAGCCTTTCTTCCTGCTGAAATGAGGGAGTTGCCTTTCTGCCCTATCAGGTCAGATACCATTAGACTGTTGTACAAGGGGGCCCTGCTATCCATACCTCCATATTGGCAACTACCTTAGTAGGCTCATCTGTCAAAGAGATCTAGTAATCAATCACCACGGTGATCAATATGCAGCTTATGCATTCATCATTCCTTTGAGGAGACTATTAGGATGAAGTTGTCAGTGAAACAGGAACAAAGGGAGAAATATACTGAGATGGCTGAGTGGTGTGAATGTGTGTTGGGGCAAGAAAGAGGAGCTTAAAAAGAGGAAATACAGCTCGCTTGAAAAAGGGAAGGGATTTTGCACCTTGAGGGAAGGAGAAGTTTGTGACAGATTTATCTGGATGCCCAGGAAGGTGGTGCAGAAGGTGACTCATCTTTCAAGAGGCAGAGCGGTGTAAAAATTTGCGGATCCCTTGATTGGTGTGTCACGATGATTTGTGGGCTGCTCTGCCAAGGGAAAATGGGTACCACAAGGAGCCGGGCACCGGCAAACCAGGGAGGAATGGGATGCGGGGAAGCTTGCAAATGAATCCATGAGAAGCACGTTGAGGCAGGGAGAGGACTATTTATTTATTGCTCTGAACTCATGCCTTTATTCCATTTAATCCCAGCACAGGAATTATTGCAAACATTGATGATCACTTCTGCCTTGAAAAACACACCAGGGTCCCTCCAGGTCTCAGCAGCACTCGGAGGCATTTTTGATGAGCACAAGCTCCCTGCCTGGGACACTGTGACCACAAGCCCCAGAAGCACACATTAGATCTGCCTGCGAGCCAGGACTTGGTTTCCATGTTTGCCCAGCCAGGCGATGCTCTGTACCCACCCTGAGCTCCGTGTCCATGGGGACCCAGTGTGTTTGGAATGCTGGAGGGCAGGCAGCTGTGGGAGTTGGCGGTGCCAGGGTCAATACCTCGGGTGGTGCTCCCCAGGTACGTGGGTGGCCAGTTTGGGCTGGTTCTGTGCCTCAGAGAGTGGGAAATAAAGATGAAATGCTGGCCTCTCCCCGCAGGCACGCAGCACAGGGTATTTCCATTCGTAATGTCCTTCTCCGATGTTCCTTCTCTTGCTGTTCAGTGAAGCTGTAGCAGTTTGGGATCTTGCCTTTCTCTCCAAGCGTCTCTCACTTGGCGACTGGAAGGATGGGTGTTGACTTTGTCGGTAGGCAGCTGCAGTTACTGTGATCGCTCTGGTGTTGCCCAAACCTTCGCGGATGGTGATGAGAGTGTTGGACCAGGCGGACTCAGCTCCTGCAGTCAAAGGATCAGGATTGGCACCCAGCTCTGATTCCAGGTCCAGTGGAGTCAGCGGAAAGGGTTAATTCAGTTGGACCTTGAAGTTGCAGGCTCACTTATGATTATTCCCTTATCCTGTGGCAGAGCCATTATTTAGTCACTGTAATAATTTACATTAATTGGATGTAATGCATAACAAATTTATGAGACGGGGGCTAGGCTTAGTTTTTGCATGAAACTCATCATTGTGACGTGCTGACCAAGCACAACGGGCTCAGATCTGCCAGTCAAAGGGGGAATGGTGCTGGTTCCCGTGGCAGGACAGGATGGGGACGTGCTTGGCCCTGGGCTGGTGGGCAAACAATGTCTCTGCGTGTTGTGCACAATCCTTTAACATCAAGTCCATACAGATAATTTTTGGATATATGTGTGAATGAGGACTGCCATGGAGAAATACTGTGCCACACTGACATTCTGATCTCTGGGGATCTTGCTCCCTTCTCAGCTCCCACATCCCTTTCCCTGCCTGTTTGTGCTGGGGAGAGGGCTTGGAAAGAGGGATGCGGGTGTTTGCCACAGGTTGTCTCCTCTCTGCTTGCAAACTGAAATGAAAGAGGAAGAAACCTGGAGGTTTCTCCAGCTGAGTGTCTGAGCTGGGTCTGTCAGCCCAAAAACTGCAGCCCAGTGGTGACTGGGAGGCTCTGATCGGGGTCAGAGAGGACTCGAGACAAAGAAAGGAAAAGCCTGTGATGTGATCTCTGGTGCTGATTAGCTTGACCCCAGTGATTGTGTCTTAAAGCAACACCCATGACCTCTGACCGTGAGGTTTTTCCACTGTGATCCAATAAAAGTTGCAGGAATGAATTCTGGTTTGCATGTGGCCCCAGGGTATTTGTCTCTTAACTAATGTTTAAGAAACCTGGGAAAACATAGAATCCGTCCATTAACCTTCATATCCTTACTTTACAAGACGTAGTTTCCTCCTCAGCCCTAATGACCATTCATAAAACCCTCAGTCACCTCTAACCTCGGCAGCAAGACACGTGCGCAGGCACGGGCTGCTCTGCTGGGCCAGGACCGCGTGGACGTGACAGATGCTCCAGCGTGTGCCCACCCAGAGAAAACTTCTCCAGAGGCTCTGAACTGACTTTTTCTGGCAACAACACCCTGTTTAGCAGCAACCGCCCACATCTTAAAAACTGGTGCAGGCACAATCCCTGTGCATGAACTGGTCCGATTAGGATGCCAGCTGGAAAAGAAGCAAAATCTGCAGGTCAAGATGTACAAAGAATCCATCTTTTAGGGACAATTCTCTTCTGTGTCAAGATAAAGTAATGTCCTGCTGGCATTTTTCTAGGCAGGATCCTTGGAAAGCAATGAAGGAGCTGTCCTGGCTCTCCATGAGGTCTGGAGCAGAGCTGCCATTTGCAAAGGCACCAGTGTCCCCAGCAGGGAACAGAAAACAAGGACAGGGTCTGCCACAGCTTCTGCTCCATGGTGGTTCAACCAGCGACCACGAGTCTGAAGTCCTTCTCTCTTGACAGTCTCTTCCAGGGTGCAATGTATCTTGGTCATTCGTACTAATAATTTATTACAGAATTAAGTGTATTGCATAGGAAACATGCCAGTAATGCTTTGCCAGTATATGTACAACACTTTGTTAATTAAAAGTATTAGGCAATATAGACTCCATTGTTGTGAATTAATCAGTTTAATTATGAAGAGGACTAAGTATCATAGTTAAAATAATAGCTTTTGTCATACACCAAGGTGAATGCCTGCCATGTGATACTTTTTTTTCCCCTTTAAATAGTAAATCATTGCCCATGCTCATGTTTTGCTTCGCCACCAAGACGCTGCTGAGGGGAAACACGGAGAGAACGAAAGGGAACGTGCTCCAGTTTTCCCATCTCTAGTGAACCCAAACCCCCTCTGCAGTTGCTTCTCAAAGGCTGAAAGCCACTCTGGCTCTTTTCTGAGCGCAGGCTGACGGGTCGGAGGTTTCTGAGAGTGTTCCCTGTCCCATTGAGGTGGCTGCAAGTTTGGGCTCAGGAACAAACCCCCTCACCTGCCCTGTGCTGTGGGGGCTGTGCTTTCCTTGGCCCCTTCTCTTTTTGTCTGCCCTTCTAAGCCAGTAATCACTGCCATAGACCTTTCTTATTGGGAATAGCGGGATCTTTTTTGGTCTGAGAGGAAAAGATCAATTTGCTCTCTTCATTTAAAAAATGATTTATTCTCCTTTTATTTCCCCCTCATAAATCAGCCCTGGCCCAGGCTCCAGGAGGACAGGCTCTGCGAAGAATAAAACGCTGAAGCATGGGGATGTAAATAAAAACTGAATCCCAAACAGATTCCGGGCATCCTCTGGAGCCAAAGATTCATCTTGAAGAAAAATAGGATGGCTGGGGATGAGGGCAGGGAGAAGCCCCTGAGCCGGGATGCCACATTGTGTGCAGCGGCTCTGCGCTCATCCTGCCATCAGTCACGCCGGAGGGACCCTGCTGTCCCCAGCCAGCAGGTATGAGGGAGACAAAGTGACTCTTGGTGTGACACTGCAGCAGTTTGCCCCCCCCCTTCCACACCCCAAACCCCGCACGTGCTCTTCAGAGCTGCTGCCATCAGGTGTAGGGTTGGGAG
Organism: Patagioenas fasciata; assembly: GCF_037038585.1. Classification (NCBI taxonomy): domain Eukaryota; kingdom Metazoa; phylum Chordata; class Aves; order Columbiformes; family Columbidae; genus Patagioenas; species Patagioenas fasciata. The sequence goes on from NC_092539.1 coordinate 9,741,046, forward strand.
CTGGGTCACAACCTCACCGGGCTACTGGAGGTATCAAAACCTGTTTCTCTATTTATTTGCGGGATTACTCTTTTCTCTCAGGCAGGAGTGGAGCACAGGGGGGTTGGAGGAGGTTTAATCCCCGAGACAAGAGGAAACCTTCGAAAAGGTTAATTGCTGGGCTTTGCATTTTGTGTAGTGTGGGTGCTCACGTTACGGCAGCGATGCCATCTGCTCGGCACAGCCCCGCTGCCCTGCATAATTCACCAGCCTTGCGTGTTGTTGGGATGAGCGCTTGTGAGCTATTCATGAGGAAGTTACCTTTAGGCAGAGCTCAGGTAACCGGTCACCCGACACCCCAGACTGACTTCTGCTCCCTTGTCCTTTTGCCCTTCTTGTTCCTGCCCCCAGGCTGTGGAGCTGACAGCCAGGGATGAGGCAGTGGGGAGGAGATGGTCTGTCCCCAGACGCTGCTGCAAAGGCACAGGGGACTGTCCTGTCCCCAGACGCTGCTGCAAAGGCACAGGGGACTGTCCTGTCCCCAGACGCTGCTGCAAAGGCACAGGGGACTGTCCTGTCCCCATCTGCCACTGCTCCCCACCCTGCCCTGCTCAGACATCCTCACTGCAGCATCACTTGAGTCGCTCATGCTGACTGGGGCAGCAGGTTTGATGCTCTTCCCTGTCCAACCCATCTCCTCGCCCCATGCATGTGGGTTTGGACATGTGCCATGCAAGGACACTTCATTTTTCTTCCCCTGTTAGAAGCTCAAGCCCTTTGGAAATTCCCTCTTGCTTCTTGACCGCTTTTAGGGCTCAGCTGGACAGGGTGCCAGGCTGTCTTGTCGAGACCGAGCTTTTGTCAAGAAAGATTGGACCAGATGATCCTCATCATCCCTTCCAACCTGGTGTCCTATGATTCTGTGATGCTTCTTTAATGGCCACAAGCTCAGGAAGGACCTCACCTGTGGCCAGAGCTGCTTCAGGGCTCCAGGCTGCCCGATACTCCATGTAACTGACCACATTGAGGTTGTTAATGCACTTCAGCAGCACAATGTGATCAGGATTTTTTTCCTACCTCTCCATGCCCGGGCCGTATGTGGGGTAAGTCCTTTCCATGAGGGTTTTTAACTTGATATCGAGTCGGGCTCCGCTGCCAGTGCCCCCTTCTCATCTCCGCTGTGTAACCTGAGTTCTCACCCCTAGTTTAATAGCTACCTCCCCATGAATATTTAACCAAGGATCTTAGCAGATGAGCTCCAGCTAACATGTGGCAAACAGATTTCCAGTACAATAGGGCCAGCTAAAATGATGATGCATAAAAGAAACCCTGGAAGGAAAGGTTCATGTTCTGGCAAGGCAGTTTGTACATGGTGAGCTCCAAACAGGGGCTCCAATTAGCTGAGGAAGAGGAGCTCTGGTCCAGGAGCCATCTCCAATGAGGCAGCAGCAAATCCATAGGGAAAGGGTTTGAAAAAAGGGCAATTCTGCATTTCAGTGCTGCCCCTCCAGCAACCCAATGCGTAGAGACCTCCTGGGCTGAAAGCAGTAGATGGACACATAATGTTCACATGTGCACAGTCTCTTTCTAGCTCCTTCAGAGTGGTAACTTAGACATCATCCTCCAGCAATTAGTTCCATGGTTCAGGCAAAACCAGCCTGATAATTTTATCACTTAGTTCCTGTACAGAGAAGAACCAAGAATAAGTATTTTTTCCTCCTTTTCTTGGATGCAATCTTGATTATTTGCAGATATCTACTGTGTACAGTTTCTCAATACACTCTACCCAGGTAAATCTGCGGTTCTGAGGTTCATTGATCATGAAATTGAGGCTTAATTTCAGATCTAATGAGAGATTAATTTGGCAATTTCCATTCACCAATGAGGTGAAAACCAGCGGTGCTGTCAATAGCCAAATGTCTTTCTGCTCTGTTGAAAAGCCTGAATATTAACAATAATCTGTGCTGCTCTCTTCAGCCAAAAAAGAGACAGTGTGACCCCCACCCCTCAAGGACTCCATTAAGGATAAAGGGCCCAGATCACTAAGTTAAACAGAATTACTTTGACCCAAATAAGGGCAACAGGTTAATTTTTGCATCAACCGTGACCGTGTTTGTGCCTGAATTGCTCTGCAGCCCCGTGCCGGGGTGTGGGCTCAGAGGACGCCGAGAGGTGAAGGTCTCCAGGAGCCTGTGTGCTGCTGAAATATTGGTTATTTCACCAGGTTTCCCTGGTGAGAAGGATGAGCAGGATTTACAAGGCAGGGCTGCTCTGAACTGAAGCAGCCATTTGCACGGAATAATTTCTTTTTCTCAAGCCCTAAATTCAGACTTTATGGCTTCTCCTGCTCCTTTTTGGTCACCTCTGTGTTCTTCCCCCTGTCCCCGCTCACTGTTTGCAAAGCTTGAAGTTGGATCTGAGGAGAAGTGGCAAGAGCCTGCGCTCACAACCTGGCAAATGTAAATCAGGGGGCTTGTTCCAGTTTTTAACCCCTGTATGTGCTTGTATTTCAAGGAAATACACCCAAAAAGGCAAACAGTGAGAGCTGGGGGCTTGAGGATTTTAACAGAGCCGGACTTTAGGTCTGTGGATAGAGACACACTTTTTGGGGAGAAAAATACGGCAACTGATGAGATGAAGTCTTGGCCACTTCTTGGCAAGTCCAGGCAGGAAAGCTGGCACAAAGCCTGGCTTAACTCCCACATTTCTGGGACCAACAAGACTCTCCCTCCTAATACACGTCTAGGATTCAAAACAAATCTGTTATGAGAAGGGGGTCAAGAAATCCCGCAGGAAAGCAGGCAAGGCTTTGAAAAAGGAGCCTCAGCAGTTCAGGAGCAGGGTCCTCCTGACCACGTCCCCTGCCAGGGCCTCCTGCTCCTTCCCTGCTGCTCCGTGTCCCAAGGGCAAGGGGTTCTCTGTGGCAAACTGGGGTTCTCTGTGGCAAACTGGGGTTCTCTGTGGCAAACTGGGGTTCCTCTGCGCTAGCCCAAGGCAAGTGGGGTGCAGGCGGCTCTGTGAGCAACTTCTCCCTTTGCAATTTATTGGTGTTAGTCTGGTTAATGTGCTGTTACTTTGCATATTAATAATATCTTATTGCATTTGTTCTTAAGAGTGGTATCATGTTGAAGCAACGAGGATTAATGGCACCTCAGTAATATTTACATATTTACATTATTAAAAAGCAATACATCTTTGAGACAGCCCCATGCATGGTCTAGAATTGCAGATGATGTTCCTGAACCCACCGCAGCCTTTGCCACATGTTACCTGTCCTGCTCCCCACCGTCCATCCGGGGGGTTCAGTGGGTTTAGTCCCAGTGGGTTCCTGTCACCCACCCCCTGCCAAGCCCCCACCTCACATCCCGCTCCTGCTCCGTGATTCCATTGAGGACCTAAGCTGTCCTAAACATCTGAGCAAAGGGTCCCCAAACCACCTGCCCTCTCAGAGATGGGGGGACACAGCAGGATGGTGGTTCCATCCCCAGCGGGGATACGGATGATGGACACGGGAGCAAAGTTTTGTCCCTCACCAGCAGCCCCCGTTGCTCCCCCAGGGAAAGGCTCTGAGACTCTGCTGGAGGCTCCCAGTCACCTCTACAGTCCTAAACTTAATTAAAGCTGCCAGCTTCTAATTAAACCACTTAATTAAGTGCCACATTGTCAGTAGGTAAAGATGGAATAGACTTAATTATGTAATGCAATGACATAGAAGGAAAAACCCCACTTTAAAAGCATGACAACTCTTAGGTGGGCAGGAGCCCACCCAGCCTGGTCCTGTGCCACCGTGTGGTGCCGGCAGCCCAGCCAGTGTCCCCAGCATCATCCCAGCCAGTGTCCCCAGCAGCAGTCTGGTGTGAGCAAGGCCTTTTGGAATTATTTTGAGTTTCTCCAGAAAGTAAACATCTAAAATTTCCAATAACTGCACCATACCACCCCTGCCTGGGATGGTCCGAGCAGGGTCAGCACCCGTCTTCTTGCTGGCTCTTCATCCTCCTGAATTGCCCTAAAAGTGGGTAATTAACCCCAGAGCACAGGGGTGGCATCGTGACCCCCCCTGAATTGATGAGCAGAACCCGCTGCCTGCCCAGGGTCAGGTCTTTGCCTTCTTTGCTCGGCAGTCACTCACCTTCACCCACCAGCTACTTTGTCTTATTTCAATCTTCCTTTTAAAAACTTCTCTGGCTAAATGCTCCTGTCTGAAGGGGTGATGTAACCTAAGTGACTCCCAGGCTGGCATTCTGCGGCTAAGATTAATGGCAATGTCTTGTCAATAAATCCATAAAGACCCCAAACCCGGTGATGAACGTGCAGAAGGTAAAGGCAATGGTTAATATCTTCAAAATAGGCCCCAGAGCCTTTGAGTGCAGGGAAAGAGGAAAGCACCGGTGACCCTTGTTAATCTTTTTATTGGCTCCAGCAGCTATTGGCACCTTTTGCTGGCCAGAAATTTGCAAGTCTTTGGGGAGCAATGATTTCACAGTCCAGGTCTCTTTGAGAGAGGGAAAAAAAATCCCTTTGCTCCTAAAATGGGACCGTTCTTCCAAATGAAAATTGACATTTTGGTTTGAACTTCACGACCTCCAGTAATCACACTAATGGCCTTGGCTGGCTGCGAGTGAGCTGGCTGTGGCCAGGACTGATGGGACCTGTATGGATCGCTGGAAATGGGCCGGGAGGTGAGGACAGGAGGCTGCTCACGGTGGGTCCTAACTGACCAAGGCACTGCAGGTTATCTCTGATCTGCTCTAGAGACTTTCAGCACATCGGGTTTGATCGCAGGTATTGGGAAAGCGATCATGAAGCGCCCTCAGCCATCCATCCACACAGTCCAGCATCCATCCATCCATCCATCCATCCATCCATCCATCCATCCATCCGTGCCGAGCTGTTAATGCTAATGAGCACCCAGAGCTGTCTGATTAGCAGTGGGGGACTCAGAGCAGGGCAAGCTGGGGCAGATCTGGGGTGCACCCCCTGGCCACACATTGACTTCGTGGGGGCCGGGGTGGGGAATTGGCTGTAACTAAGGATGTAAGAGGGTTCTTTAGTTTTATTTTTTTAAATACCTCATTTAGTAGGTTAATATTCCATGTTATTTTAGGCTGCTTTCTCTATACATCTGCCACCCAAGCCCGTACAGATGTTTTAGGATTCTTTAATCCTGACAAAGGACTTAGCGTTAAGGAAAAATGGGTTACATAAAGATCCTTATCTCCTTAAGAAATAAAGCATGTTTTGGGCATATTGTGTACAAAACAAGACTAAAATAGAGGCAGAACACTCTGGGGCCACTTACCAGATGTGCAGGTCAGAGGATGTGGGTCTGGTTTGCAGTTTTCCTGCCTGTGTCCTGGCCCGGTGCTGCTGGGGTGTCCCAGGGCTGAGTAGCAGCGTGGAACGGGCACCACGGGGCAAGAGTAGGGGTGTTTTTATAGGAGGCAAAAGTACCAGCTCTGACACAGCACCAGGGAATTACTGAGCTCTTATAGCTTCCCACTAACAGAGTCTCCTGGATTAGACAGCAGGAGTTTTGCTTTGGAGAGGATGCTTCCCAGGCTCAGGCTGATGCTCACTCCTCCCTGCCAAGGACACAAGTCACCCCAGGTCACCCCTCTCCCAGCCCTGAGCCGCCCTGGAGATTCCAGGCTGATGTTACAGTATTTCAAGCCCTAAAACCGACCAAGTTCTCACATTTTTGTGACTCTATTGATTGATCCAGTCTATGTAAATGAGGAAAAGGCGCTGCAATCCTCTGAGGTCTGAGGTAGAATATCAAAAGAGCCGGGGGCTCATGATGCTTTAATTAAAACTTAGTTTAATTAAAAACCTTGGGAGCTTTATTAGACTCAGTAATTGATTTAATTTTCTTGTGGAATTCTATTACAATACACTTTCCAGCACGGTGGCTTCGGGATCCTGGCTCTAGGACCGTTCTTCTCCCTGAACCTTTGCTCTGTCCAAGGGACAACACACAAGCTCCTTGGGGCATTCCCACCTTGGGGGGTCTGGTGGGTATGGCCGGGCTGTCACTCTTGTAAAATTAAGTTGTTCTCTGTCCCTCAGCTAACAGGGCAGCCAAACCAACCCTGGTCCTTCAAAAAGGAGCCGGGGCAGTAGCTGCATGTGGGACTTGTGCACTAAAACACACTCTGATCTCTCCAAGGTGACACAAGAAACTCCATGTTCTTTCTAGAGCTTTGTCTACTTTGGCACTCTGAAAACTGAGTTTTTTGCAAACAGACTATTTGCAGGGTGAAGGTAGCAAGGCACAAGCCACATCATGAAAGATTTTGCAGCAGTTCCGATAGGCGAGGGTGCCTGATGCCCCCTTGTGCTGCCCAGACAGGCTGGCAGGCTTGGCCTTGCTAAATCCTCTTTTTGCTTCCAGCTCTGGTCTCCGCTTGCTGCTTTAAACTAACCAGGTGGCTCAGTGCTGGGAATCAGCTGCCACATCCCACCCCAGCCCAGGCTGTATGTGTGTGGCAGAAAGGACTGGTGGGGGAAGATCCGTATGAATTGCCCCAGCTGTCTGGCAGTGGATGCTCTGGAGATACACCTGGTGTTAAAGCCTTTCTGGCCAGGACGTGGGGAATCAAATTGTAAAATAAGAATAATAATTAAGAAAAAAAAAAAACCCACCACACAATGATTGTCTGATCTATATTTGTTTCATAACATCCAGAATTAACAGGATACAGGAGTTAAAGCAACCATGGCAACTGAATGCAGAAAGGGCTGTCCTTGTAAATAAATGAATTCATAAATAACTCACAAGTGCTGATATAAAAAGTCATGGGAATCTAATGCAATGCTAATGCAATTCAAGCCTTCCCTTTTTTACATGCAGTATTAGAATATCAGGTGTGCCTCGCTTTGCTCTGTGCTACAAGTGTCATTCTTAAGATAATAGAACTTGCTAATTGTACCAGGAGCCAGGCTGTGATTGATGAGGGCTTTGGGTTTTTGTCTCCTTCATGTACTTGCTCGCAAAACGTTGCACCATTAAGTTACAGGGTGATCAGTCAGCAGCAAATTCAGGAGAGCTGGGGAGGAAGGAACAGGATTATCCCTGTCACAGTCCCTGAGGTGCAGGGGCACCCGCCAGCCGGGCATGGGGTCTTTGAGAAGACGCTGCTATTGAACGTGGATATATCTGAAGATAGTTTTGGTTTATAAATACCTTGTTCCTTTTTGCTTCACCATTTTTATTGATGTGGGTGTTGCTGCTGTTATGATGCTGGAAAGTAATTTTCTCCTTTGCACTACACAGAGTAAGCATCAGCAGAAAGACTCCTGAAATGTATTAAGTACCAGGAGTTTCTCTTGAACTGTCAGCAAAGCATTCTTCTAAAGTGAGGTTAAACTCTCTTCAGACACCTTGCTGATTCCCCTGCGAACAGAGGGGCAAAATTTGGCTTAGCAAAGGGGAGACAGGGAGCAGTTTGCCCAAAACAAATGAGAGAGTTTGTTTTATCCCTCAGGAACCAGAGGCAGAGGCGGCTCAGGAGCCTGCACAGCACGGGGGGTTCCCACTGAGAGTCCTTCCCACCTGCACCCTGTCGCATCGTGGGTACATCAGGAGGGGACAGGGCAGGACACCCCCCACCTGGGACTGAGGAGAGGGGGAATGTGCCTGGGTCACCCCTCTTTGCAGAGGGAGGGGAGGCTTTGCTTTGTGTAATGCGCTAAATTCAAAGCTGGGAATGGTTTTGGGAGCTGCTTTTTCTGCTCTGTCCCTGCTCCCGCTGAGCTGATGCCGGTGCAGCAGCAGCAGCTGCATCCCCATCATCCCCATCATCCCATCCCTGGGCCAGGAGCACCGCCAGGCGGGACGTGGCCGCAGGCACAGCCGGGTCTGCCCACGCCGCGGGGACACCGGGGACACGGCGCGGGGACCTGGGGGTTGATCCTTGCAATGCGCTTCCCAAAACGGGGGGTGCTGCACTGGCAGGTTCAGTGTGGGAGAAACTCAAGTGCTCTTCCCAGCTGGTTTTAAAAATAAATGGATAAAAATAAAATATATAAAGGTGGTTTATGTTTTGGGTTTTGTTCCTTTTTTCTACAAACGAGCTCTTGCAGTAATTCACCTTAAAATATTATAGCTGTATTTTGTGCACCCTGACGAACAGCACTGGGGGATTCCTGGCCCAGTGAACCCCCACCCAGTACCATCACAGCCCACCCCGGTGAGTGGGGGCTTGGGCACTGACTGATGCTCTGTAGTGATGCTTAAGAAATATGGACAAACTCTGCTTCCCATTGATCTCGGAAAAATGAATGCTGTCTCTAAATTTGACATTTAGCCAATGCCCAGAGTAGATGGATTCATTGATTCGCACCGAGGGAGGGAGGCGGGGGGAGCTCGGGGAAATACACCTTTGCCAAGGGAAGGTTTGTCTCCGCTCTCTCCTGTCACCCTCTATCTGCCCGTTCCTGGTAGGTGTTGGATAACTGAGGCTGAAGCATCAGAAAAGGGATGGAAGGAGAACTGGCTGGGCTAAAATCTAAAGTCTGCCTGGGTAGCTTGGTGTTGCGTTTTTACCTCATCATCTGTTTTTCTCCAGGGAGGTGTCAGACAGTAATGGAGTGAGATCTGGTCTGTGCTTCCTCACTCAAGAGCTCAGTCTGAGTCCCCACATTTTGCTCCCAGGGTGGTTTTTAGTGCTGAGCTGCTGCTGGTGCTGCTATTTCTGTGCAGAGCCATGGTGTGCTCCTGTCACACGAGGAGCTCTGCAAACTCCCTGCCCAAAGCCTTTCTGCTCTGAGCGCTGGTGTGGTGCTGAGCACGCTCCTGAGGGCTTAAAATTCCTCTGAAAATAGAGACGGGGGCACTGGAAATGCTGGAGATGAGAGACAACCCAGCTCTGCTGCTGACCCAGGGGACAGGTTGCTGTTGAGCAGATAAATCTCCCGATGGGTCTGTGCAATGAGTTTAAGAGGACCTGTCTGCTATTCCCATGATTTGAGAGACATTATTAATGAACGGAAAAACAGGGAACTGAGATTCCTAGAGAAGAGGTGTTACTTTGCCCCAAAGTGGCACCCTCTGACAAGTGCTTGGCATAGCCAGAGGAACTGAGAGGTTCCCGAGCCTGCCCACCAAATCTCAGCTTCACAAGGCAGAGAGGGATCAAGCCTGTGTTAACGCCTCGTGCTTACATTAGACCCAGCCTACACATGAACGGAAGGCAATACTGACACTTCTCCATGAGAGTTTTCTGCATACCAGGCAGTTTCTGACACCAGCCGGCTCGGGGCTCGCCAGCATGATGCAGCAACGAGCTTTGGCAGGAGTCCTGGCCCTGGCAAACCAGCGCTTTCTATTTTCATTTGTTTTAGAGACAGTTTCTCACCCACCGTATGTGTGCAGCTGGTTCCTGCTCCAGCCCCTGGCAGGCAGCAGGAATCTTTCCATGACTCCAGCATCTCTAAAATAACTATTAGATTAATACCTTCCCCTTCTCCAGAGGTGGGGGAACAGCTGTGCTGGCGAGGCTCTGTCTTTTGTGTGTTATTGGGGAAGTTAAGCGTCCCCACTATAAGATGACATGCATTTATTTGTGTATATCAATGTGCAAATCATTTATTTCTTCCGAAACTGCAGACTGCTCTAGATTCATATTTTGCAAGTCACGTGTGAAATATTTATGTATAGAAATACCCCAGGAGGTGGGATTCCTGCAGGGACAGGACAGCCTGCCCTGGTTGTGCTCTGCGACCTCACCACCCACCCTGGATTTCCACTTGTACCTGGCGCTGCTGTTTTCCAGTGCTGTGATTGAGTTGGGGTGCGCTGAGGTGCGTACATCAGTCCTTCAAAACCCCAATAACGGCACAAGCTGGGGCTCGGGGGCTGCGGGCGGGTGCCGTGGTGCTAAACAAGCGGGAATTATTCCCACTTTCTGCAACACATATTTTTATTTGATTAGTCTCATATACCGCATTATTATTTACCACATGCAAATCTCTTCCCGCTGATTAAAGCTGGCATTTCAGATAAGAGATGAGATCTGGAAAGAAGTAATAAGGAAAAATTATTTCACAAGCTTTTGCACTTTAGATTTGCAGGGAGGATCGATTACGTTTAAAATTTAAGGCCCAGACTTGACCCTAAATCTCCTTTAAGGAAAAGGAAAGAATTAATTCCTTAATTTGTTATATTTCAGCTTTACAAGCTGGCTCAGCAAAACCCAAGGGAGTTTGCACAAGATGCCGTTGGCTTTCAGTGGTGTATTTGGGTCTGACCAGCAGGCAGCAGTGAAAGCCTGTTTGAAAAATATCATGTTAACACATTTATTATTTTTAAGACCTTTAGAGTTATGGCAACCTATATGGCTATAGAATTACTGTGGAAGTAGTTGTTTCTGGGTCATGGAAGGAAACTCGTTCACTATCTTCCTGGATATTTCTCAGCACAGAGATTGTTATTTACTGGTTTCTACTGGTGACCAAATGGTGCTAGGTGCTATACATTTATAAAGCACGGTTATTTTTGTAAAACAGGTGTAGGAAGGTTAAAGACCAAATGAGGGTCTGATTTTTAGAGGTCCAGGTGTTTTATGGGGTCAAATACCTTACAGCCTCCTCCACGTGAACCTGTAAATGAGAACCTCTCCGTATAACTTTGCTTACGCTTGCAAAAATGCGATGTTTAGCTCTCCACAAGTAATAGTATTGAAAGCTTTTTCTCGACCGGGGTCAGACCCATTTTATTGTGAGTGCAGATCCATTCAAAGTGCAGAAGGATGGAGCTAAAGGACATCTCAATATTACAGGGTTCTCACTCCAGTGCCAGCCTAAATGATTTGACCGAGGTTGAAGTACGAACCGGTGCCAGAAAGCGGAGCTGGAAGCTGCACTTCCCAGCCTGGTGTTCAGCGTAAAACATCACATTCCTAAACTGAGTAAAAAATGAGGAGGGAATGCCTGCCTGGATTCAACTTCTTCACTCAGACTGAGGCGCGACTGACTATTGGGGCCAACATCCAAGTCATTCACCCGCACAAGGTCGATCCACGATGGACCTTTAAGTCTTCACTGGAAAAAATTCGCCCCAAAACACGAATAAGTTCCCATTATAAAAGAGTTGTACTGCTCAGCCATTACTTTTTCGCCCTCAACCTAGAAAGCGTTCCTTGTCTCCGTGCACTACCCTCATGTGCAGCACCATCGTAATTTATCATTACCCAGTCTCCAAATTATTCTAGTGTTGATTAAATTAGTAAATGCAATCACAATCTGAAGCAAGTTAATTGAGAGAATTTATTTGGCCCTGACAGTTTTATGCATGTTTGATTAAGTATTATAAGGTTTGTTTTTGATTTTGCATAATTTAACTTTAAATCCTGCACCGGGGGGGTCCATCAACTATTAATGACCGAAATAAACTCCTTTAAGATGCATATATTTATGATTTATTTCTAAACGCAGTATCTCCCAGATTTTTTTTGTTCTGTTGCCAAAATGACAAATATGTTTAAAGTAATATTTTGAAGCATTTGGTTCATGCCATAAATCTTGTGAAATGTGTACAATTCATTAAAAGTTTTGAAAGAAGTACAAGTTTGCATTTATATTGCAACAAGTGACATATAAATGCGTATGTTTGTCTTTGGAGTGTGCCATAAAATATCTCAGCCCTCGCCGGCCGCTGTGACGAGGACTAATGGCCCGCTCCTCAGGCTGATGATAAGTTTCATCACAAATCTTCGACGCTGTCAACACAAAACTGTTCAATCAACAGGAATATGAGTTGTGTCTTTAGTAAAATTAGCACAGGGAAGAAATACAACCCCGGGCCGTGCCCGAGCGCTGTGGGCGGGTTCACCCTGGGGTTGAACCACAAGTGCTCCTTCAGGATCCTTCTTCTTTGATGTCACAGTTCCAGTTGATGCCTGACCTGAGGGCGGTTTATTTTTTATAAAGATACATATTCATTTAAGCAGCAAAGGGGGTCAAAATATTTCAGGCACAAAACCAAACAGAGCCCTCTTGCGCTTGTCACCCTGACCTAAGAAATGAGCAGGGTCAGTCTTGGCACTGATGCTGCAGCATCACACCCTTGCACACGTGGGTTTTTGTGCGGGATCTGGAGCTGTTTGAGTTTCTCTGGAGGTGAGGAAAGCCCTCCAGGCCTCCTCACCCACCCCGAGGGTTCCTGCAGGATGCCAGGAGCCTGTTTGCAGCACTCGCATTCAGCAGCATCCCCGCCATGCTCCAAGGCAAAGCTGGAAAACCAAAGCGACTCCATCATTTCGTTGTCTGGACTGGAATTCCCACCTCTGGGCTGTGGCTCCAATCCCAGGGAATGGTGGAGATAAATAGAATGTGGTTCTCCTGCCTGTCTTAATCACCAAGCAGACATTCCCATTGTCACGCTGCTGGGAAAATGTATCAGCTTCCCCTCCCAGCACAGGGACACGCAGCAATGGCCGTTTGCTGGGAGGACAACGCCACTTCTGTGATTTCCCCTCCATGTCCATCCTGCTCCTCAGGCCCCTCGTTGTAATTTGTAATTTGCAGAACAAAACCACCGTGCAGGGCAGGAGCGACCGGAGGAACCGAACCCGAGTGGGAGCGTCGGGGTGGCTGCTGGGCCTGCCCCAGCCCTGGCATTGCCACACACCTTGAGTTGTTGTTGTTGTTATTCTTACTATTATTATTAAATTGTTTTCTATTATTACTATTATTATTATTAGATGGTTTTCCACGGCAGTGGTGCCAATGGCAAGTGGGGCAGGGAGCCAACGCCAAAGTTTTGTGTTCTTTCCATTACGGAGAGTAATCCCTAATCCAATCTAAGGAAAAACAGCAGGGATGAAGTTTCTTTATTTTTATATATCGCTCGCCATGAAACCACTCTCGTAAGTCCAACCGATGAGAGACCTGGAGGAGCCTTCGCCACAGCGCTCTCAGGCGACGCCGCCCGCTCCGCAGGTGATTCCTGTACCGGGAATATTCCGGCACCTTCAGAACGGGGCCCAACCTCAGGCCACGGGGGCTGAAACCCCCATCCCGCCCGCGGGGTTCGCTGCCGGTTTGTGTCAGAAATGACCCTCCAGGCTCCACCAGCAAAGGCCCGCCTGCCCCGGCCCGGGCAGCGGCGGCCCCGCGTTACCCGGGCAACGCGGCGCCCGCTGCTTCCGGCCGGCGGGGGCGGCGCGGCGCGATGACGCCATCGCCGCGCGCCTCCCCGGCCGCTCCCTGCCCGCCGCCGCCGCCAGCCCCGGCCGGAACCGGAGCGCCGCTCCCCCGCACATGCGCATTGCGGCGCTCGCCCGTAGGCCCGGGCCTGCCATCCGCCCGGGCCCGGGGCGCCTGGGCTCGGCGTGGAGCCATGGGCAGGACGGTGAGTGCGGGGCGATACCCGGGACTGGGGCCGGGGGGAGGCGGCGGCGGGCCGGGCCTCACCTCACCCCACCCCACCCCACTGCTGCGGCCGCTTCCGCCCCGAGCGCCTTCTGCGGGTGCGGCAGGGATCGGTCACCGGCCCCGCCGGTCCGGGCTCCCCGCGCTGAGCCGCAGCCGGGCCGGGCTGTCCCGGGGAAGCCCTGGCCGGGCCTTCCGCCTTCAGCTCCGTTCCCAGGGCGCTGCGGTTTGATTCGGGATCCGGTAGGGTGTAGGAGAAGTCGGCATTTCCCCTCCTCCCGGTGCTCCCGTCTCTCATTTATCAGCACTAACCTTTGTTTGTCATTGTTCTCAACCTTGTTTGGCTCCTTCTGGCTGATGTTCCTGATGAACGCTGTGGTGTTTCTGCCATCCCTCCTCCGCCCTGAGCCATGGCAGACCTTGCCTGGAATGGGAGATGGATGCAGAGAAGCAGCACTGTATTTTGGTGGCTGTCTCACCGTACGTTCCATTTTTAAAGGAGGGGGAGTGAAAACTCACTAAAGTGAGTAGTTATCCAGATTTTTAACTTCTTGCTGAGGCCGTCATTAGTGCGATGGTGGGGGTACCGGCAGCGTGGCCAGTGTTGAGTTACCTGGGCTGTAGAGCTTAAATCCTTGGGGCTGTAGGATGATACCCAGAAGGAACCAACTCTTTAGAACAGAGCGGCCTCAAAATGGTCTCAAGGTGTGGGTGTCCAAATCTGTTTCTAGACATCCTGTGCCAACATGGTTTGGGGACCTGCTCGTCCATATTCTGTTTGGAAAACATTGGCTGTGCGTGCTCCATGCGTCGTGTTTCGTACGCCCTGGATGAACGGGGATGGCTTTGTGATAGGAGAAGGTGGCTGACAAGAATTCTCTGTGATTTTCTCTTTCCTGTCCTTGTGTACGGCACTGAACACAAGCAAGCTGATTGTATCCATCGTGTAAGCTGTGGTATGGATATTATTGAGTGCATGATTCTTTTTGGAATCTATGGGCTTAAAGGTTCATGCTTGGGCAGGGGCCTTGTAATTCTGAACTTTGTAACACACAAAATGGGCAAATTGAAACTTACTCTTTCATTTTATCTTTTAGATCAACTCATGTGTAGAATGTTGTGAGTCTATGGAGCACCTTGGCAGTTTCTTTCCCTCTTCCTAGAAGGCCAGGTGTCACAGGAAAACTTCGCTCTTTGGTTACAAGAATTAAGTGGCATCCAGAAACGGCAGCGCATTACTGACCTTCTGCTGAGTGGATACCGGCGCCGTTAAAAATGTAATATTTCAGAAAGTTGCTTTTATTCTCACAGTGTCCCTCTGCTTGCGGCTGCTCCAGTGGTGATAGTTGAGTTTAGATAAAGAGCGTGAAACTACCAGGGGGTGTTTGTGTGGTGGGTGCAGTAAATGGGAACGAGCTGCTGCTGTTGGTTACAGAGATTAAGTCTCTGCAGCTGAGCTGTTTGAGCGGTTTACTTGGATTCACTTATTGAAGGTTTCGTCAGAATCAAAACTCATTTCGAAACTAGGGATGCAGGCTGATGCAGGCGGGGTTTGCGCTCTGTCTCTCAGGCACAGATTTGCTGAGTGTTCTAATCATGTACACGCTGACTTCCCGGGGAATCAGGTCAAGAAACTGTGTAAGAAAGTGATAAACTGCCTTTTGTGTCCCGCTGAAAGTGGTTGTAAGGAGAGACTGCGTCATCAGGTGTAGAATGCTCTAGATCCAAAATCTAGGAATTTTAACTTGTCTTGCTAATTTAGTCCTCCAAAAATATCTCTGAAAATGAACACTGAGCAGTATGTACGCAGCATGTGCTCCAGGCACAAAACCATGCTGGTTTGCAAAATACACTGTAATACACTTCCAAGCTGCTCAGTATTTTCCTTCTGCAGACAGGAAATTATGGCAAAGAGGCACTTAAAATCATGAGGGTGTCTTTGATAACTGAGAACAGATCTTGATTTCCTAAATTCCTCAATCATAAGTTGACACGTGCTCCATTTTATTACCCCCTGATTCATGTAAAGCCAACAGATTACCTGCAAACTTCTATAACAGCAAGAAATTAGAACCTGGGGCCACACAGAAGAGATCACAGCTGCAATTTCCATGTAGTTTGAGGCAGGAAGCAGTTAAGAGACTTAGGCAGTGATGCTCTGCAATTAGTTTTTTTAGTAACGAGGTAAAAAATTATTGAGGTAACTTGTAAATTAGTTTTAATTTTAAGAGTAATAGGATTTCTGGTTTGACAAAGGGAAGACCGGCCCGGATCTGGGTGCCTGGGTGTGCGAGAGGACTGGGGAAGTCCCTGTTCTTTGTAGCATTATCTGATGAGTGCATTGTCATTTCATAATTCCCGGAATCTGGCACATCCTAAGCCTGGGGTGAAGCAGCGAGCAGCTAACGGGCTGCTGCTCCTCACTCTCACAACAACAATGGGTGTGTAGGAGGATGTTAAGATTATAAATCCTAAACACTCCAGAAGATCCAAGACATTTCACTTATCTCTGCGGGTCCCAAAGGGAGGAATAAACCCATAGATGTCTGTGAAAGGCCCTTGCCTTGGTGCAGTGACAGTGTGACCGCGAGGGGAGGGACATCCTGTGGAGTGTGAAAACCATGGTTGCCTCATTGTTCTTGCAAGACCTTCCATTATTTTCAGTTTGTTTATTTGGTGAAGCTTTGCCAAGTTTTGAAATGTGCAGAAATCTGGAATCACTGCTGTGTCTGGGCTGTGGAATTTACTTGGAAAAGCACTTGGAGAACCTTCTTTTTTTTAAAGAAATATGATCCAATGCAAAAACATACTTCAACATTACTGTTCGCATGGCTGGACTGTTGCAGGACGGCTCTTTGATTGAGAAGGATCTGTGAATTAGCCAGAATAATTCCAGCACCAAGTTCTTATCTTTCCTGGGTTAACACTGTAAATCTTATAGCAGGTTATGACCAGTGCCGACGTTGCACGCTGCGAGAGGGCTGGTTGCAATCTGACTTGGTGGTGAAGGAAACAGAATTGTGCTCCTGTAGGTCTGTCTGGTAAACAATAAGGAAAGAAGCGAAACAAAATCGTTTTAGGCAAAGAAGTTGAGATTTGCGAAGTAACGTCCAAGCTGCAGGGTGTCTGCCGTGCTGCCTCTGCTCCTGCCGGGGCTACTGAAATGTGTTTCTCCTTCTCTGCCTTCCCGCAGGTCTCTTCCTTCCTGGAAGCTCAGCAGAGAGTTAGCGTTCCCAGGCTGCTGGATCCCTCCCGTGTTAACGGATAAGATTTGCTATGTGCCCTGTAACTCCTGCCCTGGGACTCGCTGAGCGCTGGGGTGCCCGATGCCTGTGATCCCCATTCCCCGCCGGGTCCGCTCGTTCCACGGCCCCCACACGACCTGCCTGCACTCGGCCTGCGGCCCGGTGAGGACCACGCACTTGGTGCGTACCAAGTACAACAACTTTGACATCTATCTCAAATCCCGATGGATGTACGGATTCATCCGGTTCCTGCTGTACTTCAGCTGCAGCCTCTTTACCTCCATCCTCTGGGTGTCACTCTCGGTCTTGTTTTGCCTTCAGTACCTCGGCATCCGGATCTTTCTGCGTTTCCAGTACAAACTCTCCATCATCCTCCTCTTGCTGGGGCGAAGGCGAGTGGACTTCAGCCTCATGAATGAACTGCTCATCTACGGGATTCACGTGACCATGCTGCTAGTGGGGGGGCTGGGATGGTGTTTCATGGTATTTGTGGATATGTAAATAAAACAAGCGCATGTCGGCCGAGAAGGTGACTTTTCTTCTACCCCCAAATGTGTTGATATCTTCTTTTCTTTTTTATATAAATTAACTTATTTATCAGTGCTACTTTTTATTGATAAATTAATGTATTTGTCTCTGGAATTTGTATCTTTTTGAGGGCTGAGGTGCCAATTTGATGATCAAAGTGCAACACTTGATAGGCTGTTTTTTCTTTGCACAATGCAAGTTAATATTAATTTCCAGTCCCTAGGAGCTACCTTGCTGCTGTTCCTGTATTCCTGTGGCCATGAAAAAGCCAGTGATTTATCTGGAGGACAGAAGCCGGATGACTCTGCAGCCCATGCTCCTAATCCATCTTCCCCCTTTTTCTAAACAGTCCTTAATGTCTCAGGTCTGTAATGTGTATCCTGCTTGCCCAGTGTTATCCTTTCTCTTTGTAGTTTGCATTTTTGCATATTCCATGCTAAGAATATGGGGCCAAATTCATCAGAGTGCAGGGGTTTGATGGTTTTTTTTCTGGTTTGTGTTTGGATTTGTGCGAGACCCACCCCAATGTTCTGTTCACTTTAATGTAATTCTGTAGCTTTGAATGACTTTATCCGTTTCAGGCGGTCAGTGCTGAGTGATTCACTCTTACCCTCTTAAACAAATCACTGGGGCGATGTGAGCAGAGTTTGGTATCATGTGCTCTTGAAATTCCCAGTCCTGGCAAGTATGTTGTCATTTTGCAGCGATCAAGGGGAGCACGTTGCTGTGGCCCTTGGTGTTTAGATCCTGGCGTTTGGTTCTACTTTTCCCTGCAGTGATTAGTCTCAGCTTTCTCGCAGAGGTGTTTCTGTTGTACGGAGTACGGTGAGATGAGACTGGCTTACCTAGGAGAGCTTGAAAGCAGAGCACAATCTGAAATGGCAAGAATTGTTGCCTGCGATTTCAGAAAACACTCTCCGCTGCAGCAGTGAGTGGGGTCACTGGAGAGCTTTACTAACAGCTCAAGAAGGGGTTTAAGCATTGAGCTTGGTTTTACTGATCTTGATCTAAAATCTCAGACTGTTCCTCTGCAGTCAGTCGAGGAACTATTTATCAAGTCCAGAAGCTGGCTTAACGTTTAATTTTATTCTGGTTTTGTTTGGTTTTCCTTATAATTGAATATTACTCTTTTCCTTGTGTTCTTTAAAGAACTGTTTAAAAACAAGTTGGTAAAAATGATAAAGACCCCTTTTTTCCTCCCCTGAAATCATTGGAGTCAATCATAATGGAATAAGCAAGACTGGAAATACGTGACTGTACTTTTATGATCTCTTTGGTCTGAGATATGAATGCGGTTGAGTACAGAGCCAGTTTGCACACAGGGCAGGATACTTCGTATTTCGGCTTGTCAGTATTGCAGCCTTTTGCTGACATACGTTGATTTGTAGGCTTATGGATGCAAAATGGAGAAGCTTCTGTCTGAAGCCCAAAACTAAAGCAAACCCAGAAATTATCTCATTATCAAGTGTTACAGATAATGCAGACTGAGCACGCAGAGCTGAATAAATAACGGGCTGTGGTGGTGTGAACTTTAGATGAGCCCCAGGAGAGCCAGAGGCTGTTCTGCAGGAGAGATGTGTCAGCATCTGTCACAATCCGGTGTCTGGAAGTTTCCTGCTCCCTGCAGAGCTCCCGGCGCTTTGTTCCGGGGTCACTCTCTGGACTGCAGGTCCCCGGTGTCCTGCAGGTCTGAGCTACAGCTTGTCCTGTGGCCAGAGGGAATTCCCAGTAATTCCCAGCCCTGTGCTTCCCTCCCCAGTCCAGCTGTCAGCCCGGGGCGTTGCAGCTCTCGTGTGCAGAGGTGTCTGCGCTGAGCATTTCTGCAGGGAACCCGTGACAGATGGGCAGCAAACAACCCTGGTGTGAGCTGAGGGACCAGCGGGACCCCAGTGAGGTGCCACTACCAGCACATCTCCCTTACCCTTCCAGTATGGAGACTGCTTGGATGGTGGGACCTTGTTTCACCTTGGAGCGACTGTATTTCAGCACTTGTTATAATGAGAGTAAGAGGGTGATTAGTGGTATGTGTGGGTGCTTTTTGCGATGGATCCGCTCGTCTGCCTGACCGGAGCTGTAGTCATTTGGTTCAGGCTCTGAAGGAAGTAAAAGACCTGGGCTGTGACCGGGTCACAAACTTCTCCAGTTCCAACGTGTTCTTTGAAAACCCACACAGGAACAGGGTGACATCGGAGCTTTGATGTATGTGAGCCTGGAAACCGGAACACCGATCATGCGATTAACACATGAATAGCAGGTGGTTCTTCCAAGACTAATTTGGTCGAGGAACAAAGGAGGTTGTGGGTACGAGGAATTGAGATGACTTACCTTTTCCATCGCATGGAATTTGACTACAAGCCAACCGCTTTATTCCATAAATATGAGAGCCTGAGGGGTTTTTTTGAGCTCTCCATGCCAAGCAGCTGGCTGCATGGTGATCTCCCCTTGAGCTGGGACACCTTGGGGTTCCTCCTCAAGCTTGAGAGACCCCTCACCAGCTGCAGATCTTTGGCAAGTGACTGATATTGCACATAACGCAGGGCATCAAAATCTTGTATTGCTAACTTTGAATCATTGTTATATCCTCCACACAGTAAGTAATAGATTGAACCTTGCCATCAGGCTTTGTTGAGCCTCGCTTTTACGACATCTTACTTCAATAAAAGCGCTTTTGCTGCTGCCTTTGGCGGTAGTTTTGAGCAGCTCAGATCCGCTCTGTGACTCTCGTGCAGAACACGTAACGTTTGCCAAATGCCCGAATGTTCCTCGAGAGAGAAACCTTGGGCCTGCGTTGTTTAGCAGGCGGTGGAAGGTGATTCCTCTTTCTTCTTTTAGAAAGGTGGGCAAATACCTGCTGTCAGAACGCCCTGGATCTCACATCTGCAGTGGCACAGCAGGGTGGGCAGCCCAAGATTAAATAATTGAGACGGGGGCATCAAAGTTCAAAATCTCTCATTTGTGGTCATTGCCAGCACTCGGACCCCTGGCGGCGCTGGGGCGCCTGGTCCCACCAGCACGGGCTGCAAAGTGAGGGCCCTTTGAAGTCGCGCTGGCAAGGAAGAGGAATTAATTTTCAAATGATTGGTTTTATGATGTAATAATTTGAATGTTTTAGATCTTCATGAGCGGAGCGGTTATTTGGCACCTGTACGGCACTTTTCCTCCTCAAAGCATTTCCCAACTGGAGCTCGTTAAACCTCCCAGCGTCCCCAGGAGATTGCTGAAGAAGGAAGAACTTGGTAATGGTTCAGAATTTAAATTCAATGTTTTTAAATTTCAGAAATTTTTTTAAGGCTTTTAGGATGACTTTGCCAAAATATTTTTTTCTCAAGTAGTTGAGATTCTAAAAGTTTCTTACAAGCTCAAGGGGAGCCAAACCACAACTGAAGGAGGGAGAGAGAGGCAGAGTGAATGTTACATGAAGTCTATGCAAAGAATAAGATGATGTTTGTTTGGGTTTTTTTTTTTTTCCATTTAGTTTAACTGAAAAACTTTGCGTTTTTAGTAAAGGGGGGAGGGAAAACAAACTTCATAGAATCCAATAGATACGGTGGTTAAGCCCGGGGATGACGGTACGTGCGGTGGTAAAGCTGCCTCAGCCTGTTGTTCAGCCTGTGAGTGTCTGAACGAACCCAAAGTGCTGGAGTTTCACCCCGTTAACTCCTCAGAACGTGACACCAGCTGGTGTGTTGGGTGCCTGTTAAATTCTGTTTGAAACACGCCACCTACATTCAACTCTCTTCTTTTTGATGGATTGATTGCTTGGGAAGCAAAAGGAGCAATTTTGTCTTAGGATGCTGCTATCGTTCTGATGTGGGGGTGTTTGCACTGGTGCAAATAGAGCGGTTTCCACCAGCTGTGGAAAACAGCACAGCGCGTTTACTTTCAGGAACAGCCTTGGCTGTTCCGGAGCCTCCGGCACAGGCTGATAACATGCTGTTCCAGTGAAGGCATTGCTGGAAAATATGAAGCCTTGTTATCTTTTTGCATTTTTATTTAGCCAAACAAGGTTTCCATAGCTCCTGGACAGCTCTGCCGCTGCGGGGGGATGGGGAATTCTCTCATTTCTTCACCTGCCAACTCTCTGCACTAATTTTGTCTTCCTGCTTCAAAGCGGTCGGCATGCCCAGAAAATGTCAGTTCGCAGCGAAGTTTTGTCCAGTAACGAGCCCGCGGAAATCGTTCGGTGTAAGATCTTGTGCAGCTCTCAAACCCGAGCTCAGGTGAGGGCAGAGCTGGGGGGGATGCTTCGAAAGCCAGACCACGTGTGTGCTGTGCATAGGAGTAGCTGTAAGTTCGTGGAGATGAAAGGAGCATCCCTGCATCTCCCGCATCCTTCTCAAGCAATAGATTAAAAAAAAAAAACAAACCCACATAACTTGGACAAGGGCTGTATAAACACAACAGTTTTTGGAGCTGATGCGTGTCGGGTTTTGGAGCCTCTTCCCCCGCTGACCTCCAGCCCACAGCGCGCTGGCTGCGGAGAGCGTGCTCCGAAAATGTGTGATCTTCCCCCGAGGGTGAGTGTGCGAAAGGGAGATGGGAAGGGTTCGCTGCCACCAGCGCGGCTCTGCCAGCGCTCGGCCATGTGACGGGGCTGGAGGAGCCGCATCCTGACCTTGGGTGCACGAGTAGTAAATCAGGCTTTAATGCAGCCAAAAGCCAGCTTTCCCCTGCATGGAAAATAGCGTATGTAACACCAAGAGACAAATACCAAAGTCCTTAGCTGGGGCTTTAAAAAAAAAATCCATCTCCCATTGGCCCTGGTGAGAGTTTTGCCTGAGTAAGGATGTGGAGATTATGCATGCTAATTAAATGAACCACCCATCCCTTCAGAGTCCGCTCTCTGCTGGGAATTCCCCTCTGAGTAACTTGGTCCCAGTGAGGAAAGGAGTTGCATGAAAAATTTCCCAGATGGTGAATCCGTTAGAGAAAATCACAATCTGTTTGTGGCTTTTTCCAACAGAAAAAAAGAGCACAGGAGACGCTGCGGAATAAATTTGTTGTTGCAAACCATTTGCTCAGTAATGGGGAGAATTTAGATGGGCAGAGAGCTTTTTATTTTTTTTCTTATCTCCGTGCCTCTAAAAATGAGCAATGATTTGAGAAATAAATTAGAGCGGTGTCTATTTTAAAAGCCTAATGCGGTTACTTTAACGATGCCTGTTCATTTAGCCCGGCATCAAGGGTGTCTGAAGCTGCTGGGGGACAGTGGCCTCGTCCGAAGGGACAATGGCTGCTGTGTGCTGTGCCCGGCTTTGTGCACCCACCCGCACAAAGGAGCCGTTTCACCCGCACCCACCGTGTCCTGGCCAGTGTCCTGCGTCACCCCTGGGCGCCAGGACACGTGGGATTGACCCATTGTCATCTGGGGTTTGGGGCCACATCCAGCCCCAGCCAGGGGAGGGGGTTTGGGGTGGTGGAGCAGCCTTGACGGTGATGCCAATGGGAGTTGTCTGATGTCCCTGGGGTGTCCTCAGCCCCACAGGAAGGGGACGGTGTCCGGTGGGGGACTTGGGTCCCTCTGCATCCCTCAGAGCCCGGGACAGCGCGTGGCGGTGCGCAGCCCGGCTTTGCTGCAGTGCTGCTGTTGCCTGGACACATTTCACTTAAAATCTGAATTTCATGAAAAGCTCTGAGCCAAGAAAAAGTTCTTCCAAGTGTTTCCTTTTTTTTCCCTTTCATTTCAACTGCAAATGAACACGGCTTAATAGTTTCTTGGAAACGCGTTTGCTTGCAGCTCTGTGCACTCTGTAAGTTCCTCCTTGTCCGTGTGAGGCCGGTGCAGCCTGTCTGCTGTGCACATGGAGCCGGCGCTGTGCAAGGTGGGGCTGGGGCGAGGGGGCAGCACCGCCGCCTCAAATGGACCCAATTTGAAATGTGAGGCTTTCTTATTATAGCAAAACTGATGGTGAACTCTTGTTGTGCATGCGTTGGCTTCATCAGCCCAGATCCATTTAATAACGCGGTCACTGCTATGAATTTCATAAACGCGCCGTCTCGGTTTGCCAGGTGGAGTTTAGGAGAGATGGATGTGCCTGCAGGGCTCGTACAGCTCGCTGAGCTCCGAGGGCTGAGGGTCCACGAGTGACCACGGGGACTCGCGCACAGTTCTCTTGTGCTCCAGCCTTTCCTGGTGAACCAAGCTGGTCCTGCTGATTTGCCAAGAAATTTCCTATTTACTGCTCACCAGAGCATCACTTGTGACAAATAAACAGGAGAAGGCAGCATTTCACTGAAAGCATTTTATGTACTGATTAAGATGCTGTACAAAGAGAGCTCCTTTGGGCACATGTGAAGGTTTGGTGGCAAAGTGGCTATTGCTGTGCTTCAGGGGGCTGCTGGGAGAGCTCTGTAGCCCCAGCCAGATCGAAAATCACAGAAATATGTGTATTTCTGAAATCTGCTGTCCAAAGCCAGGACAGGGCACT
Organism: Patagioenas fasciata; assembly: GCF_037038585.1. Lineage (NCBI taxonomy): Eukaryota > Metazoa > Chordata > Aves > Columbiformes > Columbidae > Patagioenas > Patagioenas fasciata. The sequence goes on from NC_092539.1 coordinate 9,764,597, forward strand.
TCACCATAGCAGGGGGGTGGTTTCCACAGAGATTGTTTGGTTAAATGATGCTTATATTCACACATGGTGAACGCCTTCAGACGGGGATGAACGCAGTGCCTGGTTCTGGGAAAACACAGGATAATTTTTATGATCAGTAACGATGATGATAGCAACGTGCTACAATAAGGGCAAGCAAATTTCACGCTTCAAGGGCTGTAAGTGCTTGCCAGGGAGGGCAGGAGGGGACTGGTGCTGCTTTTTCAGGTCTTTGGGAATGTTGGGCGCGCATGAAAGGGCAATGGCATTTTTGGTCTCTTCTTTTAAAGCGCCAACAAAGAACTGAAGCAGGAACCAGGCGCTGTAACCTGGTTATAGCTCTGGATAAACGTCTCGTTCTGCTGGAGTCAATGGCAAACGCCCAGCGCTTTCAGCGAGGTCAGGATTTCACCTTGTGTTCTTCTCCAACAAAACTGCCTGTTCTTGGGGAAATAAATAAAACATTTGAAGGCGATGCTCGTAAGGTCAAATCTCAATGTGCCTATCTACAGAAGATGTACATTGCTTTGTGTCGGTGTGTAGCACAAGAAATATGAGGCCAAATCCTCAAGTCCCTCATTGCAGGCTGCTGGGGCCTTATTCCCTGGAGGACTTTGCTGCCGTTGTAGGTCCCGTGTTGCTGCTGTTGTATCTCCTGTGTTGCTGTTGTTGTAGGTCTCGTCTTGCTGCCATTGTAGGTCCCATGATGCTGTTGTAGGTCCCATGTTGCTGCTGTTGTAGGTCCCGTGTTGCTGCCGAGTTCCCCAGCTTGCGTAGAAACACCCCGCTGCCTTTGAGAGCAACACGTGGATGGGACCATCAGCAGGAACACAGGTTTGCTTGCCCTATCTGGAGCACAAGGGGTTGAATTCAGCTCTCGTGTGCAAGCTGCAGCTCCTGGGAGGGGGGTCCAAAAGCCCCCAGCAGAACAAGGGAGTGTGGGCCAACCCCTGTGGCTCAGCCCCTTTGGAAAAACCAGCCCACTGTGGTGGGTCCCATTGGGCAAATGCGTCCATCACCCCGGGCTTGTGCTCTGTGTTGATCGACACGGTGCCAGAAAACCACCGAGGACAGAGATGGGCCACGGCTGGGTTTGCTCACAGCCCGCCCATGACCTTGGAGATCTTTTCCATCCTTCCAGCGCATGATTCGGGGGAGAAGGCAGAGGCGGGGGAGGCGGCACAGCACCGAAACGTTTGTTCAGCAATTGCCACAGAAAAAGGAAAACTCGCTTCAATCTGCAGAGATGCCAAGTGAATTTTGTTTTGTTTTGGTACCTTGGAGGCGAGCCAAAAGCAGGATGTTGTGAAGTCTTCGGCAGCTACTGCCTGCTTGTTCCATACCAAGCATAACTTTGTATATATTTTTATCGGCAAACTCGGTCCCACGCATCTCGATGCGCAAACAAGAGCCCTGGCTGCAGGGCTGCTCTTCCAGGGGCTGGAGACAGCAGAGCCCTTTTCCTTGCCTTTTTGCTTAAGCCAGGGTTGCAGGAGCTGGCCTGCAAAGGTATTTTTCTGTTTTCCCTGCCAGCTGCTAAGAGGAATAGCAAGTGGTGGATTTGATTGGAAAGGGACAGAAAAACAAGTTCCCTCCCGCCGGGGTCCCTGCTCCTCGGTCTCAATACAGGGGAGATTTCAGCGCAAATTCCGCAAAGGTTGCGGTGAATTTAGGGTATTGCTTTTTGCGTTTCACGTGGGGATGAGGCGCGTTTCTGCTTTGTCAGCAGAAGGGCCTGTTCTCTCCCTTGCACAATAGAAAGCCGCTGGGTATAAATAGCCTTTCATGCCTGTCACCTCGGTGACTTTAACGGCGATGCCCTGATTTAAGCCCGGCTTCCAGAAGACGCTTCAGGTGTGTGTGTGCTCCCCACAGGGCTGAACACGCATTTAGATTTAAACGCCTGTTTAAGAGGTTCTAAGACGCGACGCACTAAGCTCGTGTTTTAACACTTTCCAGAGCTGGGACCAGCGCGAGGAGGGCAGAACTGAGCCCGTTCTCACTTTTTAAGCTCTACAAGTGTTGCCTTCACGAAGGATCAGTACCCAGAGCAGGGAGGCATCTTAAGAGTGTCTGACAAATATATGTACATTCGGGGACCGTGAGCTCTGAGTTCGTAACACGGTGAAGGGTATTGAACATGACATTGCTCCGCGGAGGATCGAGCCGATGCTCCACCTGCCTGGCTCAGCGGGGCTGCTCGAACAAGGGATCAGTAAGCATTATCACTTTAATACTAATAATTAAATTATCTATCTCGGGGCACTGAAGGTGTGGGCCGGGCTGGGAGCAGAATCCCGACCTCAGTGGTGGTTTCCCGGTGTTGTGACAAACCGGGCAGGAGCATCTGATGGGGTCGCCGGTCCCACCTCTGCCCTCGCCCCGACTGCGCTGCCGGCACCTCCTCGCCCCTTTGTTCCCAAGCGACTATGGATGCCTTTTTAAATGCTGATCGTCATATTATCCATCAGATACATATTTACAATCATTCATTAAATTAGGATGTACGTTTCATTCTTCTTTCTTAGAATATTAATGCCTACTCCTGGCTGAAATGCCATATGAATATTCATTAAAAAATCAATCAATTCCTGTGCCAGGAATGATGTCATTTGAGCAATAACTGAAGCAATAATCGAGCACGCTATGAAAAAACTATGAATGCCATCAGATCTAATGTTTATTGAACTCCGTGTGGGTAAATCACAGCAGGTTTTTTTCCACGCTTTCGTGTGCGTTAACTGGGGCTCCAGTTCCTGCTCCTGCACTGCGGGGCAGGTACGAGACATCCCACAGGGATGGATGAGCCCGGGGCCGGCGGGATGTCACAGCACCCAAAGCTCCTAATGAACAGCGGATTAGAAATTTGTCCTACAACAATGGGAAACAAAAGCCCTCAAAACTGTGGTGGGAAACCTGGAGAATTAATAGTCTGCTTTCCAATAGATCTTTGGCCGGCGAAGTTCTTTCTCTTCACTTAGAGCATTGTCCCGAGGGAGTTGAAGTGATGGCTTTTCTTGGGTTGTCTGATCCGTTTTTAATGATGGAGCTACCAGGGCAAATACAGCGTAACAATGCGCTTTGGGAGGGACCATTATTACTCTACATTTTCTCGAACTGAGACTTTCTCAACAATAGCAAAGGAGCTGTGCCAGTGCACGGGCTCTGACTGCGGCTCCTGTGATAAGATCACACTCTGGTTGTGTGGGAAATATTAAGAGTTTTGGCTTGAATTCAGCAGCAGGAGTTGCTTTGGAAATCTTTTGTGTGCAATGCACCAGCCTTATGAGAGAGGTCATCTTCAGGATCTGCTTTTTGCTGTAGTTGCCATATTAAAATTATCCATTGACTCTGCAGAACAGATTACATGGAGCATTTATCCTGGGGAGAAGTTGGTTTGATTGTAACTCTCTATATTTTCTAAGATAACTCTAACAGTGGTGCTGCCAGCGGCTCTGGACCATGGCAGTGGGCTTGGGAAGCAGCTCTTGGATGAGCCCAGTGGGCAAATACTCATCTCCTCTTGTTTCTCTGAGTATCTGGGGGGGCTGTACCACATTTTATTGTCGTTTTTACCCAGCCGACCCCTGCAGAGCATCCTCTACCTGTATCAATATATGCTTGACTTAGGAAAATTAAATGACTGATTTCATCTCAAGCAGTTTCACGCCCTTGTTGGGGGCGTCACTGTCTCTTACAGAGCAGATACGTGGCCAACTTGTCCCCTTGCCACCTGGTCAGGGTTATCTGCCCCTCCAAAGGTGACCTGAGCTGCTTGATTTAAGGCATCTTGCTTGTGTTCCTGTGCACCTGAATCACAAAATGCAGAGAGATGGAAGGGAATCGGGAGGGAGAGGGTGAACAGCCACCAAATGCAACAAACAAAAGGCTTTCTTGGGTAAGAAGTTGTCTCCCTGGGTCCTGCAGCTGGGCAAAGATTGCAGAGGTTTGTCCCAAAATGCGGCGTTAGCCCCCTGTCCCTCCTCAAGCGGGATGGGTGACTGCAAGGTGTGGTGACTGCGCCGGTTGTTGTCCCATTGCTGCCGATGGCACCTGGCAAATAGTGACGTTACAATTGGGCAGCAATGGCAGTTGTGTCCCAGGGTCATGGTCTGGTTCAGAGAGCTCAGGGACCACCAAAATGCCAATCGGGAGCCCTGGGCCTCCCAGGGGATTTCTGTGGGGCTGACATGAAAACATTGCCGGGCTGGAATGACACCCCCTGTGACCCAGGAGAGATTTATTGCAGCAAGGTGAAAGCTTTCCCAGTAAAATACATCCCAGCAAGGCTCCGTGGTGGGAGCAGAGCGTAATTCCGGAGGGGGAACTGAAATGAAGACACCACAGAGCAGCCCGGGAGCAGCACAGCGAGTGACTAAGCAGGCAGAGCCAGCAGGTGAATTCCCGTGGTGGTCACAGGTTGTCATTTAACCTCTTTATCTCCCTTTTCCAAAGGGAGAGGCGGGTGTAACACCAACCTTCAGACCCGCTAGAGCTTTGTGGCCGGGAGGTGTGTACCTGCAGGAGCTGTGTGTCGCTCCGCTCCGCCACGCTGACTGCAGATCCCCCAGGAACCGGCTCTTGCCTCACTTACGGTGTTTCACGTTTGTACAGGGCCATCGAAGTTTGTCTGCGCTCTTGCAGGCTGGAGCACAACAAGCAAAACTCATCATCTGGCAAAGTCCCCTTGGCTGGTGAGATGGGGAGAGGAAAAGGCAAATCCCTCTGCCATAAATAAATGAAGCATGTAAGCGAGGGTTTCTGATACATTCTGTTTTGTCATTTGCTGTTATTCACGACGGTAGGTTAATCCCAATGGCTGTAACACAGCTGCTGCATCCTCTCCTCTCTCCTATGGACATCAATTCCACTGCAGCGTTAGCTAAATGTACATCGAAGTGAAGGGTAGCGGTAGCAGGTCATTTTCTCTCCCTACCAGGTTGCCTTGTAGTTCACAGCACAAGGCAAACATCTGTTGCATGTGTTGGGCTGGGTAGATAATATTATTTCTACCTGCAGAGAAAACTTCTGTCCTATTTACAAAAAATCATGCTGATATGGCCATTGATCCGCTTTGGCAGTCCTCTGGAGGATTGCTTCAGAAAAAGGTGTCTCTAGACAGCCTTCTTGATCTTTGCATTTCTCTTCCAGTCCAGTTGGGTGCACAGGGTGACCCCAAAGCTGCAGAGTGCTGGGGCCTGGGAAAGGAAAGCAAGATAAAGCCTGTCTGAACCATCTTCAGAGTCCTTAGAGCTGGGATGTGGAAAAGGAACAAAATCTCTACAGTTCTGCAGTGCACGGCTGATGTTTAACTGAAGAGCTGCAGCCGGGAAGGGTTAAACGGACATGGGATTATTTCTTCTGCTTCACTAAACTGCTGTTCAGATGAAAAAAAAGAAGAAAAACTTAGCTTTGAATGTAAATGTTGGCTATTTTATCAAGTGATTTCTTCAGCCCCCCAGCCATTCTTCAATTTGAAATGCTAGATTAAAAAAAAAAATGCAGGGAAGAGAGAGAAAGAAAACATTTTCGTCAGCCCAAGAACACTTTGCAGACATTATGGAAAATGTTGCCTATTTTGTTTCCTCTAGTCGCTGAACCAATCTTTTGCATTAAAATCAGCATAGTAGTAAATAAACATGTTTTCTCTAGCCCTGGAGCCATTCCGAGACATCAAATGGTACTTAAGAAATGTTTCTTTCTCCGTGACAGAACATTTTGATAATGTCCATGGCTGAGGGGAGGGAAGATGCTCTCTGGGCTGGAGCATTAGCAGCCGCTCTGCTCTCTCAGAGCCGGGGGAGGCCCTGGGCGCGTCGTGGAGCTCAGATTTTCTGTTCCACTTAAGCGCTTGTGGAAGGACGGGAGTTTTCCAGCTACGCCGCATCTCAGCGCTCCCCGTGGATGGGGCTGCAAGTCCCGTGAAGCTTGGAGAGGTGCAGGGGGCTCCCAAAATCCACACCACCAACTCCCACCTGGGCTCTGCTGGGACATGGAGCCGGTCAATGGAGCATCTCTGGGCGATATGAATTATTGGAGTTGCATCCTCACCTCCTTTGCAGTATGGGGATGCTCCCACCTGAGCTGTGGTCCCTCCAGGAGGGACAAGGGGCTGTGTCGCTGGGGTGTTGGACATATTTCTACTGGAATAAAACTCGATGGCTCTGCTCTGTCTGGGAAGCGGCCAAATGGGCCACCCTGCCCAACTCCATCCTCTGTGACCGGGCCCAGAGGTGCCCATGCGGGTGCTGAAGCCTCATATTGAGATGCTGCAATGACAAACAAGGGAGGGGAGCGGGAAGCGTCACATTTTGAGGGTAGTTATGATCGCTCCATCTCAGAATGCGGTTTTGGGACGTATTTCTCATGCATCATTTCTTAAAAAAACCCTATTTTCTCTTGCGCAGTAAAGAAAATGTGTTTGTCCTGACCTGACACTGTTTTTTAAAGTGTCAAGTGCTAATGAAATTCCTCAGCCTTGAGCGGTTCTAGGCATCTGATGTTGATTTTTAAAATATGGGGATATTTTGCTGCGGATTTTAAGGCAACCTCGAAATGATAAATGCTCGAGATGTGAGAGCAAAGAAACTTCCAGATTCAAAGAAGTCCTGACACAATCTTGCATGCAAAACAGACAGAAAGAGGCTCGTGCTTTAAAGAGGTTTTTGTTATTCCTTTGAAATTTATTTATTTAAAGTGTGCTAACACTGCACACTTTAATCATGCAAATAGGTTTGCTGATTTTAATATTTTGGGCTTAGAGAAGCAAGAAAGCAAAATGACTTTTTTTGCTGTCGTTTGGCTATAGGATGAAATTTGGAATGGAGATTTGCCCACGAGGCTGGAGCCGTCCCACCTCGGATAACTCTGCTGTTGTGTGCAACACCCAAAAGGCTTTTCACCGCAGGACAAGGGGATGGAAGGAGAGAGCAGAGCTGGAGGCAGCAGGGGAGGTTGAGCTCGGCTCTAGCCCGGGGAGGTTGGGCTCAGCTCTAGCCCGGCTCTGTGTCAGCACAGCTCTGGGTTTACTGGGACTGTCTTGCTCTGACATTGAAATCTGGGTTGCAAAAGCATCAAAAACCTGGGGATGCAGGATCCCTTGGGGTGCAGGATCCCCGGGATGCAGGCGGTGGGATGCGGGGGTGCCCCGTGCCCGTCCCCTCGCCAACGTGCCCAGTTCCACGTATGCACCATTTGTAAAACCGGGGCCTAAACAAGTAAATGTTTGCAGGAGCGACTGCTGGGATTGCACAGGGAGCAGCAAATGGAGATGAGACGGTATAGGTGGCAAGAGGTCATTAATTAGAGAAATAAAACAGGTAAGGGGCTGGAAAACCCCTCTGTTGGCTTTAATGAACTGGGAGAGCTGGAGGTGGCGCAGAGGCAGAGTGGGGACACGTGGGGACACAGACTGGGGACTCACAGGGGCACAGACTGGGGACACATGGGGACACAGACTAAGGTCACACCAGCACTTCCCTGCTTCATCGGTCCTATTCTATTCCATTGTCTTAAAAAATAAAATAAATAAAACAATGAAATAGAAAAATAAACTGAAGGAAACTGCAATGAAGAAATTAAAATAATAATAGAAAGCAATAAAGGAAAATAAAAATAGTAAAATGAAATGAAAAAAGAAAAAAAAGGAAATAAAAGGAAATCGCACGAAATCAAACGTGAAACAATAAAATGAAATAAAAGAAAAATAAAATACAAGAAAAATAAACTAAAGTAAAATAAAATAGAATAAAACAAAATTGAATAAAATAAAATAAAATAGAATTAAACCAAATAGAATAAAATAGAATGAAATAGAATAGAATAAAATAAAATAATATAAAATATCAAAGGTTTCGCCCCCGTGCCCCGGCCGTGCCCGGCGATGCCCCGGGTCTGGGGGTGTCCGGGGGGTGTCCGCACCGGGGTCCCGCCCCCTCGGTCCCTCCTCCCCGCGCGGGGCCATCCCGGGGGGGCGAGGGGCGGCGGCGGGAGGTGGGACCCACGGCGGGGAGGGGGGGGCCGGGCCGGTCCCAGTCCCACCTCCCGCCGCCGCCGCCCCCGCCCGTGTCCCCCGCAGCGGGCCGGCCCGGTCCCGCTCCCGCTCCCGGCGGGGCCGTCACTGCGCGGCGGCCGCGGTGCCGGCGCTGCTGGGCGAGGTCAGGGCAAGTCCGCCAGAGAGAGAGCGGCCGGAACCACTTCCTGCCGCCGCCGCCGGGCCCGCCGCGCCGCCGCCGCTAGGCCCAGCGAGCGTCCATGGGGCCGGAGCCCCGCAGGTGAGGGGGGACCCGGCGGGGCGGGGGGGCCGGGGAACACGGAGCGGGGGGTGCCGGTGCAGTTATCCGCGGGCCGGCGCACCCGGCATCCCCCCGCCTTCCATTTTAATAAGTATTAAAAAAAAACCCAAACACATAATATTAAAACTCGGGGAACACGCCTCCTACCCCCCCTTTTTTTTCTCATTTAATCTTTATCTTTCATTCTCACACTGCGGTTACCCGGGGGAGGGGCGCGCTGAGCCGAAGCGGGTGCGAGAGGGTGTTTTTGGAGGAGGAAGGGGTGACCCAGGGGTGACCCAGGGGTGCCGGGTCCCCCCCGGCCCTGGGACGCGGGGTCTGGGGGTGAATTGGGTCAGATCCTGCTGTGTTTTCAAGTCTTGCACGGAATGTGGGAAATGGGGTTATTATTAGAAATACCTTTCTGAAGAGGCTGCGGTGCTGGCTGGATGTTTTATTTGTTAATGGCTAAATGCAGACACAGGCTCGGACTTTCTCTCCCAGGGGAGGAGAAAGGGAAGATATTGAAAAATAAAACCCGGCCGAACGCCCGAATTCGGAGTTCGGGAAGGATCCCTGAGGTCGCTGGGGTGCCCTGTGCCCTCCTTGTGCGGTGGGACGTGTGTCCATCCCCCCATCCCGCCACACGAGACCCGTCCGTGGGCCAGGGGCGGGGTGTTCACCTGCTCCTTGGTGTCTAAGCGGGGAAAAATTGGGGTAGGTGTTGGGTTTTTATTGGGTGAGCGCCTTCCCGAGCGCCGGCGCGTTGCCCTGCCTGCTGCAGTCTGCAGCCTGCTGGAGTTAAAGTGCGTTTGCTGTGCTCAAGGACTTCTCCAAACATCTTCCCTGCTGTAGGAAAATAAAGCGCCAGCAGCACATCGCGTGCTGCGCCGGGCTCGCCCGTTCCGACCCACGGCAGAGCGCGGGATCGCTTCCAGCCAGCTCTCCATTCCCCGCTGCGTCCTTAATTTGAATATTCGCTTGTTTTTCCTCCCCCCCCACCTCCTTTCAGGAGGCATTTGCGAGGTTGCAGGCAGCTCGATGTGCCAAATGTTTGCCTCGCGCCCCGTGTAATTGAGGGGCTGGCGTGCGGGGTTACCTCCTCCAGCTGAAATATTAAACAGTAGGATAAGTCACAATGGGTAAACATGGGAACGGTTGCTGCCCTCTCAGTGGCTTCTCGGCCACCGTGCAAACCCCCCAGGTCCCCAGTGCCCACTGAGTGCTGGGGGGGCTGAGAGAACCAGCCCTGCTCACAGGCACAGCATTCAGACCCAGCTAACCCCAAATTACCTGCCTTATTCATAGCCTGCTAATAAATAAAACCCTTCGACTCCAAAGAATAAAGCTGAGCCTCTGCTTATTAGCTAAATTGATGTTGTTCACCCAGCCCAGGGCAATAAGTCTGTGACCTCAAGGTGTGGATAATGGAGGTAATAAAAGTTTGATGTGAAGTAAGCAGCAAATATAAAATAATTAAGGATCTCCTACTCCTGAGAATAAATGTCCTTCTGTAGCTATAACTACTGTGGGTTTGGGGTTTTTCCTCCTTGTGATTAAGGCTTCACAGGAGAGAAGTTGTTATATTTGAATGCTAAAGGCTGGGCATGGGTTTCTAGGACTGAAAATCTGTCAAAGCTCCCAAGGCTTGCAGAGTGTTAGAAGTAGTCCGGTGCAAGTCAGTAAATGCATAAGCGGGAGGTCTTGGCATCATTTGAAGGGGCCCCTGTGGACACATTCCCTGCCGCAGCACGGATGGGACCCCTCGCTATGGCCGGAGCTGCCACACCGGCTGGTTTTGGTCGTTCGCATCTCCTTAGGCTTTTCCCAGAGTCTCCACTTCTTCCTCAAAGATGGACACCTTTAAATAAGACTCGTGCGTTGATGCTTTATCTTCTTATTTTGGAAGCGATGTTTGCAGTGCCCCCTTGTAACGTGGAAGCCTTTTCCCTCTCCCAGCCGTACCTCTGGGCTTTCCTCAGGGACTCTCCTCGGATTTGGGGCAGGGGGACAGATTTTGGTTCCTCTCAACAGGTCGGCATCCCCACGGGGCGGTTATGCTGCTGGCGCGGGAGGTGCAGAGCATCCTTACTGCTAGTAATCCAGAAAAATCTCCTTCAGTTAGAAGGAGCCTGACTGCAAAGTCTAGGTGAGTCCTTTCCAGACTAGGTTTGGGTTCAAATCCCAAACTGAGGTGCCAGGAGATGGGAAGCGGCTTTGCCGGTTGGGGAAAAAGTGCCAAGAAATCTCCCGCAAGAGCCCGTTCGACTCGGTGAGATCTGGGTTTGCTTCGCAGAAGCCTCCAGATCAGTGTGTGCTTACCCAACAGGGATGCGAACCATCTCGCCTCGGAATGGAAATATTTATTTTAGGCTGTGTGTGCAGTCCCATTTCCCTGCCAGGCCTTCGGGAGGGCTCTGCGGGGCTGTGCTGCCTTCGCTGATGTGCTGGTGCTGAACCGGGTGCGTGGCGGAGGGCGGCGAGGATGGGGATAAACATAGCGAAACAACCTGCGCAAGGGCGACGTGACGGCGCTCTCGCTTTGCTCTGTACGGTGCCTGTGTTTAAAAATACCCAGGCCTGACAAAACGGGGTTAGGAGGAGGCTCAGGGTTTGGATTTTCCCAGGTTTTCAGAGCCAGGTTTTTAGGTGGGGAAGTCGGGTGGGCTGTGTTGGGGCAAAAGGAACCGTTCCTAGGGAGCTCCAGGGATGCTGAGGAGCAAGGCGAGGCTGCACTTGAATTGCTTTTTTTTCCCCTTCTTTTCCTACATTTCTTTGAATTTAGTTGAATGCAATGAAAGAAATAAAATACAGGCATTCACCTGGAGGAAATGAAACTGAATTCTGAGTTCCCTGCCGTACCTAATGGACAGAGAGAGCGCTGTACCTGGCTGCAGTTCAAACTGAGCCCGTTTTTGCCATCCGAGAGCAGCTTCCCAGCCCATCCATCCTCCATCTGGGGCAGTGGGAGCAGATCCGATGCCCTCAGCACCCGGCCAGGACGGGCACACCTTAAACAGGGTGTTGTACGGTTGGGTTTTCTTTAAATCAAGGCTGTAGAGCAATTGAGAAATAGGTGAAGCGTGCTTAAAACAGGGTGAGGCTGTTGGTTTTCTCTACCTGACTTTATTTGCGGAGTGACAGGAATTTTGACAGGCTTTGTGTCTTTTTTAGCAAATCAAGTGTCATGCCAGGTTTGCCTGTGGATGAGATCATTTGCAAAATATGTTTCCCAGCTTGCTTCAGGCATAATTCATTGTGTCAACTGCAATTGCTCATTTGCTAGGAACTGTGATTCATTAGCGGTTTATTTTATTTTTTTTTTTTTTTTTTTAGAAGTTCAACTTGTTTTTAAGCAAATGTTTGGAGGCAGAACAGACATTTTTAAAAGTATTAAATCTTACAGCCGGCGTATCCGCAGATGCTGCTGCTAAGGGAAAACTTGCTAAAATGCCACGAACCCGGGGAGGGAGCCGCAATCCCCGGGTGGGCAGGATTGCGCTCGTTTTTGTCATGTGCTTATTCCTAAATGGGGACAGAGGTAATAAAAACCGGACTGCTGGGACGGAGCCTGCGACTTCGAGCCCTGGGTGATGAGCAGAGCGTGTGGAACGTCCTCCTGTTCCCTGCTGGGGGGTTTCATCCCACCCAGGGTCCCAGATTTGGCTTGGGCTGCCTGTGGGTGGACGGACAGACAGGGGGGCCGCTGGTGTTTGCATCCCATGCACAACAGCGGCTCTTCCCCTGATTTCCCGAGGCGTTGGGGCTGCTGGGGGTGGGAGCAATGATGTATTTGGTGCGGAGACCGGGACCCCCCGAAAGCTCGCGGCTCAGTGAGATAAGATGAAGATAAATAGCGCTCGGCACACGTTCTTGTGCTCTGTGCCTCCCCGGGGCTGTGCACAGACGCCGCGGTTTGGCTTCGGTCTTTTTAGAGGTCGTCACATCGGACTTTTTAAAACAACAAAAAAATGGCACGTCAAGTACATTTTTGTGTTTCTTTTCCTATGAAGACAAATATTTCAGTGCATTTTTTTCCCTTAGGTGGGTGGATGTGGAGGGGCAGAAATCATTGCTACTGCTTTTGCAGCCACAAGCTACCCTCCGATAACAAACTGGTGCGTGGGCTCGATAAATGGATATACATTTCACAAAAGGATTGGGTTTATTATTTTTTTATCTTTAAGCGATTATGAACTGCGCATTTAAACATCAGTAACTTCGCAGGGTTTCTTTTTCCCCATGCAACAATTCTCTATAAAGCGCTCTAAACACGATGGGTTTTTTCCGTGAGAGTTTGTGTGTTCTCTCTCTTTTTTCTCCCAATTTAAGATTGGGGTTTTTTTAAGCCAAAAACACTGGGGAAGGGAGAGAGCGAGCCCAGGACCGTGGTTATTGTGGCGGGTTGCGGCTCGGCCGGTTTTGCTGCGGGGGCCGGTGCCAGGAGCCAAGGGCAGCCGAGCGTGAGGGGAGGGACGTGACTCCATCAGAGTGACCATATATAGTCACCGGGATGAGATTAAATACTTCACCTCACACTGTCATCCCGCAGCAATAAAGCCAATATCAGCATCTATTAATCATTTGCAAAAGAAACCCCCAAAAAGCTAGGAGAAGGAAAAAATCCCCTTTGCAACATCTCACTCGTAGCGATCAGGGCTCTTCTGGACCTGTCGGTGTGGGGAGAGGAGCCGGATGTTTTTCATCCCTGGGTGTCCGGGGGCTGAATTTTGGCGGCGCGGTGAAGAATAACGTGTGCGAAGAATCCCAAGTGAAATACGGCCGAGCTTGTGCTTAGTCAGGCTCGTGGGCTCCGTTGTGTGGAAAGGGTCCCGTGCTCGGGTGCCAGCGCTGGCTCGGCTCCACGCGCGCGTTCCCAGCGCGGCATCCACTGGGGAAGCATATGGCAGCCTCGGTTATATATATATATATTGTGCGGGGGTACGTGTTTTACATGCCAGTTCTCTCCGTCATAGGACAAACATTTACGCTCCGATTATGTGAAGCATTAGGAAAACAGGAGTTGGGTTTGGAAACAACATAATTCCTCGCAGAGATGGTGTGGAAGATGCGGTTTAGTGATGGTGTGGTGAAGGAGGGGTAGTGTTCCGGTGCTTTCCAGGGCGCTGAGCTCCCGAGGGATGATGCTGCGTGGAGGTGACATACAGGTGGATAAATAAAGGGTTGGCGTTGCAGGGCGTGCCGTGCAGCAGGTGATGGCCAGGTGCCCAAAAGATGCAGGGAGTGAGGGTTTATGTGTTTGAAAGTGGTTAAAATGACTTGATTTCCAAGGGAAGAGGCGGAAGGGCCAGGCCAGTGACCTTCACAGGGCTGAGCCTGAGCAGGATAGTGTGCTTTTTGGTTATGTTCTGTTGTAGTTATGGTTGGAGTCACGGCCTCATGAGCATTTTATGATGTGCTAATGATTATACAGAGGGTTTGTATCACTCTGACTAGTTCTCCCTAACAAGTGCTGGCGGACGGTGAGGTAAAACACTGCGGTTTGTGCATCACTCCTATGGCTGCAGCCCAGCCTCGCGGGCAGGTATAGAACCATAGAACCATTTCAGTTGGAAAAGAGCCTCAGGATCATCAAGTCCAACCATAACCTAACCTAATTCTAGCACTAAACCATGTCCATAAGAACCTCATCTAAATGCCTTTTAAACCCCGCTAGGGATGGTGACTCCACTACTGCCCTGGGCAGCCTGTTCCAATGCCCTTTGGGGAAGAAATTGTTCCTAATATCCAATCTAAACCTCCCGTACCGCTAACAAAGCACCTGTATTGTTAACTCAGCCGTTTTTACAAAGAAAACTTGTTTGAAACTTCATCTGTCTGCTCTGCAATTATCTTCTCCTCTCGTGCCTCCCTCCGTTTATACACGGGAACATCCTCCATAGGCGCCTGTGCTTAATGAAACATTGCTGCTTAGGTTTAATTGCTTTCTGATTAACTAAAATCTTGCGCGGTAGTTGTAACTGTGTCTTCTTTCGTGTCTGTGGATGCTGCTGTGGCCGTGGCACCTGGGATGCTGAGCGGCGACAGCGCCATCGGTGCCGTTCGGTGCGGAGGGTGATGGACGAGGGGAGCGGCAGCGGCCGCCCCGGGATCGCCCTGATCCCGTTATGTGAATCACCGGGTTTAAAACACGCTTCTTTTGATCAATTTATGGATGCCACTGAAATCTGCGTATCTGGGGTCGTGCTGAATATCTGGGGAAGCCAAAGCCAAGGGTGTGCAACTGCAGCGCTGCGTTTTTGACTCGTCTGAGCACAATTCCTGCTCTTAATGCATCATTAACGCGCTTTTCTGCGTTTCATTCAGTTCCCATTACAGCGCTCGGTTCTGTCTGTTAATTTTGGTGTGTTGATATTTTTGTTGTCAGCAGTTTTTCCTTTTTTTGAAGCATATAAAACCGTTAGTGTGAAAGAAGATTAAAGAGATACATTACAATTAAAATGTTAATGAAATTGGCATCATGCAACTTTTGAAACCATTTAGGCATTAATCTTTCTTGGTCTTATGTCCATTAACTCTGGTGATTCTTATTCCACACTGACCCCTGCTGAGAGAGTCGTGCTATAATTGGATTTTAAGAACTGGGGGGAAGCAAAAGAGGGAGAAAAGCCTTTTTGAAGAAGTAGGAGCTGGGGGGGTTGCGTTGGCTGGTGCGTGGGTGCTGTGCTCCGCAGCGGGGCTGCCGGTGGCCTGGCTGTCACCGTCACCTTGGGCAGGACGGGAGCACCCGCTCCCCTCCGTGTATCCGGGTGTAACGCGAGAGGGGCCGTGTTGGGATTTGGGAAGCCCTTTTGAAGTCTCTTGGAGGAAGAGAATGGGGGAACAGCGGGTAATTGTTTGCCATTGCACCTACAGCTTTCCCCCGTTCTTCCATTATAGCATTTCTACAAATTAAGTGGTTTGAGGTTTTTTTAAATAGGTTTTTTTTGCAGTTTACACAATATTTGGATGGGAGCCAGCTCCCCGCTTCCAGCCTGCGGGGTAGGCGAAAGAGGAGGATTGACTAATTCCCAGGCTGTGTAATGAATCCAACAACGGGACTTCTTGACTCCTCAAACAGCTCGAGGATCCGGTGGAGCCGGGGCTGCTCCAGCCCCACCAAACCCACCCAAAACCCCCTGTGCCCATCACTGGGAGGCTCAGATTCCGTTGGCTCCTGGGCACCTTCTCCAGAGCCTTGCCCTGGGCTGGCCAAGAGCTTTGTGTCTCCCACACCTCTGGGATGCTGGAGGGGTTGGAAAGGGCAGGTCCTTTAGTGAAAAACCTGAGCAACTGTCTTTCCCAGCATGGATATGGGGCATTGGCTCGTTAACAGGGTGGGTGTGCTGCTAACGAGGCAGCCATGCGGCTCACAAGGGGATGAGCTGTAAAGCTGAAGGATGAGCACATCACATCCCGACGAGGGAGCTGGAGTGGAATACCAGCCCAGCTTGCGTTTGTGCTGCGAGCATGAATTTAACAGAAAAAAAAGCGAACTAGAAATCTGGAAGCGGCAGAGCTGTCACCTGCCAGCTGCTCCGCTCTGGGCTCGCGGTGCCGTCGCGGGTGCGATCCTGTGCGGGGACACGGCCAGGGGTGCGTGGAGGTGCTTTGGGCAGGAGGCCACGGGTCTGGAACATCTGCAGGGGCCGGGAGGACATGGTGACCATCTCCCGGGGCTGGGTTCGCACCTCGGCAAGCACAGAGCGGGCTGCTGGCACCTCCGTGAGGGGCTGGATGTCGGACAACCGGGGCGATGGAGATGGTTTCTTGGAGCTCTGAGCTGGCTGTTTACCCACAGCAGAGCCTGGGATTTAATTGGTTTATTCCCTTTTAATGTAGGTAAAAAAACCCCAATTTATACTGTTGTTGTTTTGTGTCAAGTGTTCAGGCATCGCGTGAATTTATAACCTGAGAAAATATGGGTTGAGGATCCAAAGTCATCTTATTTGACAAGGAATGTGGGGGAGCTCGCTGGGGAGTGACCCATCCGTGGCCCAGCTCTGCTGCTCCGATGAACTGGGGGTGTTTTGCTGGCACGGGTGTACCCCAGGGTGTTGTTTTGTGCCCAGGGGTGAAACCCACAGTGTTTATGCCAAAGTGTCTTTGGGGATGGAAAGGGAAACCAGCCCACCAGAGTGACAAAGAGACCCAGAGGACACCCTGGGGTGTTCAACCTCTGTTTCTGCAGTCCCATCCTGTGGTCCTGTGGTCCAGCATGAGGATGGGTGGGCTGGGAGGTTCCAGTCTGGTCCAGCAGCCCTCAGAGATACAGCCGGGTGGTGGCCAGTATGGAGACAACCACCTGGAGAGGGGATGGGAGATGCGACATCTGCACCGCACGCTCCTTCTGCGTGGGCATTGAGGCTTCCCCTGCTCGACTGGCTCAGCACGGGGGCAGGCAGGGAACAAAGAAATCACTGTTTGAGATTCCTGCCCTATTTTATGGGCGTGCACTGGCGACTGCTGGCCAAGGAAGAGGGAAAAAAGCAAAGCAACCCCAGATATTCCCATGCGTGCGCCCCTGGCCCGGCACGCAGCTGGGATTTCTAGCAAGGTGAATTTCTGTGTTGCAGACTGAGCAAGCAGCACACCAGAATCAATATCCGAGTAGTCCAATAAAATCTGGGGAAATTTAATTTCAAGTCATTTCGAGCAATCTAATAACTGGTCTTTCAGATGACTGTTGGGTGGTTTGTTTTCTCTTTTTTTTTCGGTTGGTGTTTTTTGTTCTGCGGCTGTGAAAATGTAGATTGAGCCCGATATACATGTCGTGCTTTGGTTGTGCAGTGTAAGTGTCCAGCCCAGGGCTGGTTGACCCTGGAGTCAGGCAGTGATGGCTGAGGCCCCACGTTGCCCCCCAGGCTGGCTCAGCTCTGGGTGGATTTTCAGATCCACTCGTGGTGGCAAAGCTGCTGCTCCCAGGCTGCGATGCTGATTTGAGCACACAGGCAGCTTCTATATCCGTGCATTACATTGCTAAGATTTCTAGCCCTGTATCCTTGATGATTCACGAACCGGTTTGGGGAAGACCCCATGGTGTGTTGTCCCGTTCTTCTCCCCAGCTGGAGAGGAACCAGGGACATCTCAATCCAGGGACGTCTTGAGCTGTTGCTTCTCAGAGCCCATCGTGGTTGCGGGTATGGTCGGTTGATGTCCTGCTGTCACTGATACTCGTGTTGGTGTCCGTCCCTCACCCGGCTGCCCGAATCCCCACTTGAGCCTGGACAAGTGTCCGTGTGTTTCCTTGGGAGCGTCTGCGTGCACCTGAGCCCCGTGGTACCTTCATGGGTATTTTTACAACCAAATTTAGGAAGCTTCCTCATTTATCTTCCCCTTAAGATCCCAAACGAGCTGTTGTCTTTTCCATGAGTGGCCTTAGGGGAGGCGTATCCTGCAGTACTTGCTGACTGATCAGGATTCCGTGCGAGAAACGACGCAGAAGGGAGGACTTAACTTTTTGCTCTTTGGAAGGGAGCTGCGCTGGGGCGGGGGGGACAGGAGGAGAACCGAGCGATGAAATCACGGCCCGTCCTTGCATGGGGCCGGCTGGGGCTGAGCAGCCCTGGCAGCGCTTGTGCTGCACGGGTCGCTTGTTTTCTGCACACAGCCCAGAGCTCTTTGGTTTTTACCAAGATCTCACTGACACCGCTAATTGTTGCTGCCCTGCATCCCACCCCAGCTCGGCACAGCATCCAGCGTTCTTGTTTCTGCTGGACCACCTACAAAATACAGAGGGAGCGCAGCAGAGGTGATGTCCACAGTGCATTCTGTTGGTTGCTTTTGAAGTGATTTTAAACAACAAAAATATCTCATTAGCCTTTACTGCTGGTTTCTAAGGTCTGATACAGTGAAAGCCACAATTTCTTTATACCGCCTTGAAAAACAGATGCAACCCTCGCACCTCCAAACTGGCATTTCCCCCGCTAGGTTCTTAAAGCAGTTTATATACAGTTTAATTGCAGTGTATTTGTAAAGCAACACAAGTTAGTGCCGAGTGCCAGCCCAGGAGGAGCCGTGCTGTCCAAACACGTGCGGTCCCAACGCCGGGGCTGTGTCACCGCCGGCCCATGAGCTGCCGGCCGCTCCCCACGCTCCAGCCGCTCCTGTTCTCCTCTGGGCCACAGAAATGTTATGTAAAACATGATGTGCAGCGTTAGCAATAGGAGCGTTTGGTTTGGGTGGTTCCCGGAGCGGTTCCCACACCCTTGTGATGTGCCAAGGGCTGCGGGGTTTGCTGGGGTTTGGGAGCAGCTTTGCCTCTTGGTGTCCAGGTCAAGTGGCCAGGGGGCATATGGATTACATTTGGTGGTGCCACCCACCTGTGTTGATGGATGTGTCAAGTTGGGGAAGGAAAGGAGAGATTTGCTTGTAATTTCTGCAAAGAAAACGAAGTTCCCAATGCTGCTTGCGTTGCTCGGTGGCCCTGAGCGTTAGGGGCTTCACCCACCGTGCTGCAGCATCACGAGGAAGGTTCGGTTTTGGTGTGGTGCTGGGAGAGGTGGGCAGGTCCATGTCCACGCTGCTCTTCATGGAGACCCTTCTGCAGTTTGGCCTATTTCTGCAGGTTACCAGAACTCATGGGGGAGAGGAGCGACCACGGGTCTCTGTTACAAGTTCTGTTCCGAGCGCAGCAGTTGCCGAGCTCACTCTGACACACGAGAGGGTATTTAATCCATGCCCTGACTGCACAGATCTGGTATTTGAATTTTAGGCTTAGTTTTGTAGGTGGGAAAAAGCCCACCCACCCTCCCGGCTGAATGATGCCCTGTTGTGTGTTGGAGACGTGGGCAGCGCCAGCGGGACTGCGTGTACTGTCCTCTGTGCTCCTGGGGACGCCACGGGCACAGCCTGGGGACATCTGCGTTTGGGGATGCTTCCCAGCATTGGCACCACATGGCAATGCCCTTGGGAGCAAAACCAACGTCGTGGATCCTGCCTCGTGCTCTCCTCCAAATCTGAGGCCGTTGCATCGTTTGAATGATGAGAAATAGATTGGTCGGAATGTGTTGTCTTTCTTTGCTTAATTAGAGTCTGTGACTCCCGTATTTGATTGCCTTGTGCAAGGCCGGTCCCGAGAACCTCTCTGAATCCCTTTTGCAGTTGTATTTTAGTTCAGGGAAGGTTGGCTCAGGTTTAAACCGCTTGGTTGTGGTTGTTAAGTCTTAGTGACATATTAAGCATTTAATATGCAAGTGCATTAGCTTCCCACCCACATCCCCCGTCTGAGAGGGGCTGAGGGAAACGGCCGGTGCCCGCATCTGATGGATGCTGCTCGGCACGCCCGCATCGACGGCTTCCTCCTGGACCTCTTTATGTTTAGTTCCTGACCTAATTAAACATGAACGATGGCGGTAGCGGAGATGTTGTGACTGCATCCGACAGCACCGAATCCCTCGCAGGGGTTTCGGGAAGATCAGCGGAGGGGACACCGCGTGCGGCGGGGACACGGTGTGGGTGGCAGCGTCTTCATTCCCGCTTCATTCTGCCCCCAGCCGGGCAACAGAAGTAACCCAGAGAAACCAGTGCCGCCAGTACACGTGGGCAACTGGGGGACGTCCCAGTGCGGGTAGGGAGGATCCACCTGAATTGCTGTGGTGCGTCTTAATTGTTTTACATCTTAATTTCTAGGTCCTTGCTTAAGTCGCGCAGCCCAGCAGAAGCTCTTGTGAAACGCGCCGTGCCGGAGCATGGGCGCGGGAAGAGCTCTGCCTTCTGCCAGGCCAGACTGTTGCAGCGTCATTTGTTTTGTAAGATTTTGAAAGGCGGTGTTGCAATCTGTAACAGTAGAATAGTGGGAAGATGGTCAGGTGGTTCTTGGGACTTCAACAGACAGATTTCATGTCTGTGTGTTTTTGCAACACCTTTCTATAAAGGGAAACATAATTTAAAATATGATTACTTAGTGTTGTAACAGTCTTCTCAAACGTTTTTGCATTATGCAGAGATCATTATCAGAGGCTGATATTAACTTGCAAAGAATATTATGCAAATCATTCTCCTGTTCTTCTAAAAAGAAATTTCCTTCATAATGCAAAGCGTGACAAAAAAAATTGTGCAGAGGCTTTTGGCAAAATTACATTCAGAAGATGTAACAGTTTTTCTGCTTACTAGCACAATCCATTTGTGCCTTTCTACTGGATTTTCTCAACTCAAGCTGATAAAGGATGAATTTTAAAATGAAAGCTGAGGTTGGGGGGTAGAATATTGTACCTCGTGGGTTCAGGGATAGACAGGGAGGCTTTTTGTGTTGAGTTCATTGTTTCAGATCTGTACCGATAGTCGCTGTGGGCTCGCATAGTTCTCAGCTATTTGTCTCTCTTTGAAATTATTAACATTTGGTGGCGTGTCTCGTATTTCCAAGGGGCCCAGCATCACCTTCACCATCCGCAGTGCCTTGTAGGTACCCGAATTAAACCCGTTTCAGTGTCAGCCTCCCCGAATCTCCAATATCACTCGTTTATTGCACCGTCGAGGCTCCGCGTTGCTGGAACCAATAGGAGCATCCTGGGTGCTGGGGGTGGAGTGGGACCCGACACCCGCACTGGGCCGGGGGTCCTGCCCCAGGATGGCCCAGCCTCAGCACCCTTGGGTGTCCCTGAGCACCAGGACATTCCGGGGCCAATCCCAACCCTGCCTGAACTCTCGGTGCATTTTGCCCCTCACTTCATCCCTCCTCCGTATTTATTTTCGTTTCAAACTGGTTGTATCGGCTCAGAGCCGCCCCTTTCTGACACAGAAACCAGACTCTACTGAAATCAAGAGGATTGTTTTACGGGTATCGACTCTTATTGTGGATAGATTGGCAAAAATTGACTCAAATAAGTATTGTAACTGGCTTAAATGACTGAAATATTTACAGGCTGCAGATCGCAGTCAGAATTGGAAAGGCTGTAGGACCCAGTTTCAAGCACTCACAATCCTTTTGAAAAACTGTAGCGTTTGTCTTACATTTTTGGGGGCACTTCTCGATACAAATGCGATTGAGAGAAATCAGTGAGATTCAGAGGTATCTATTGAATTACAGTGTCATAAAATGGCAGAGTTTGCACTGGTGTGGGAAATTTTCAGACTTTTTCCCGTGTCTGGTTAGATAACTCAATATTCTAAAATCAAACCAAATTAGATAAATAAGCTGGGAGTCGTCGTTAGCATTCGTCAGGCGACTTAGGCCGGGTGTTCGGGCATCGACTGGCTCCACCTCTAGCTGCAGGGTTTCCCTGTTACCAACGGGTGAATGCTAATCCTTGTTTATCCTCTGCTGCACAGAAATGGATCCAACAATCGTTTTCGGTCCTGAAAAGAAGCTCTTGGCGGGGCCAGGTGGAGCGGACGCGTCCGTGGGATGCACAGCGATGCTGAGCTTCCTACCACCGGTTGTGCCAACACGAAATACCATATTTCGGTGGCATGGAGGAGACCTTTGGGTACCCCCAAAGTGACCGCAGGGTGTGGTTGCGATGTGGTAATTAGAGCAGTGAGTAATTACGCGGGTCGGCTCTGCCCTGGGTGCCCGGTTCACCTGTGGGGGAGACACTGGAACCCAGGGAGGAATCAAAGGACCACGTCTTATGTTTTTAAAGATTGCATTAAGGAAGATTAATCAAAGTAATGAGAGATTTTACTCTTAGGTATGGTGGCAGAACGGAACCTTTTTATCTTCTGGGTTTGTTTCCTGAGTGTTTTGTAACGCAGATTTACTAGCGGGGCCGCCTTAAGCACATTTCTGCAAATCTCTGGTGTCCCCTTGAAAACGCTGGTGCTGCCAAATGAAAATCAAATATTTAGCTCTAAACTTTGGGGGTTTTTCCTCCCAAAGACCCTTTCTTTGCCTGCGTTTGCTTGTCCCACAGCATGGGCTGAGCAGTGACCAGCGGCCATCCCTGTTGTGCAGGTCCCGGGGGCCATGGGGTGGCTGGAATTGGGGTGACCCCTCCGCAGGGTGTCCCGGGTGGGTTTAACGGGGACAGCGGGGTTGGCTCTCGTGTTGGACAACTGATTTCTCTTTTCCCGTGTTCCCCTCATACTTCCAGATGGGTATAAACCTAGGAATATTCCCTATCAATGGGGCAGAATTGTGTTCTCTCAAACTGCTGCAGCAGTTGGTGACGTTTTCCAGCCTCTCTAAGTGACACTTTCTGTAGATAAGCCCAACCTCCACAAAGGGCTGCAGTGTGGAGAAACAGAATTTCTTTGGGTTTTACAGTATTTAATAGAAGAGCATGTGCAGCACTAATCATCCACTCCTCTTTGTTTTCCCCCCTTTCCTAATTAACCTCATATTAAACTATGCATATCAACAGTGGCTTTTATCCTCTACTGCTCTTCACTGGGTTGTATATTCCCACCTGCCTTGCTAAACCACCTTCTTACCGTCGTGCATTAATAAAACCAAAGCATTGGCATTAATAAAACCAAAGCAGAGCCCAGCGTGATCGTCTGCTGAAGGAAAACCCTTCCCAACAAACAGACTGAAAATTGCAACTGGTTTTGTGAATTATGGACAAGGAAAAGGAGTTAAACCTGGCTTAACTTGTCGGTATATGTCTTGGAAATAAGTTCTACGAATGCATAGCACAGGTTATTTGAACATGAGTTGTGGGCTCACAAACACGATGTGGAAGCCGATATTACAACCTTGAAGAATCTTTTAGGATGTGAAAGTTTTAATTAAAATTCCGGCTTTGTCGAGAGTATTTTGGTTTAGCGCGAATGTCTTCATTTCTTTGGAAAAAGAATTAAATGAAACCCTTAGTTTTTTTTTTTTTCTTTTTATTTCTGCATATTTATTCTTGAAGTTGAAGCATTAGAAAATAATTGAGTAAAACAAAATCCACAAGGCTTCAAATTACCTCTAGCTTAATGTTTTATTTAAGAGGTTTGCTAACTGACATTCTTTATAATGAATTAGGTCACGCGGCTCTGAAGAGTGTTGTGGTTTTCCTTTCTTACATTTACATTTGAGGCTGCTCCCCTCGAACCTTGGGCTCCGCTGCCATGGGGCACCGGGCGGTTGTGGCTCCCGGCTTGGGGAATCTTCTCTAATTACTCTCAATCACATCGGTGCAAATGAATACGTCCATGTTTGGGGGGTGGAAGCGGTGTTGTCATGGCAATCTGTGTAAGGTCATGAGAAACTCGTGGAGGTTGTTCATTGCCTCTCCCAGGAGACCTTTGCAAAACTATGGATTTTGGGCGGTTTAGGTGATAACTTTAAGACACAAGTTGGTGATGATTTGGCTGAAAGGATTTGTTTCCCACTGGGTGGCTGGAGGTGCTGGGGTTCAGGTGAAGGAGATTGTGGATGTAGCTCATGTTTCCCATTCTGACCCATCACCTTCCTCAGGAGCTGCAGCTGGTACCTTGTTTTGGGGTGGGATCCAGTTGGGGCTCCAGTTTGTGGTGCTGGGCCAGGCTTTGGCCTGGGTTTGGTTGGGAAGGGCTTTGCTTGTGTGCAATTCATGCAGCTGGACTCAATGGTCCTCGTGAGTCCGTTCCAACGCGGGACATTCGATGATTCTCTTCCATTCTGTGATTCTAATTTAACAAAAAACCTAAAACACAAAGACCAAACTACACAAAACAATCCTAAAAATAAGCATTATTGATTGACAGCCATTGAAACATTTTGATTTGCAAATAAATGCATGTTAAATCTGCAATTCTAGCCCAAAGAAGTTACACATGCATACATACATACATACATACACACACCCCATCTTCATTTGAGCCTTTAGCACATCTTTATGTAAATTTTTGATGTACAGGTTACTTGATTTGAAAGATCTGATTGATATTAATATTCTACCAAAAAAGTATGAGATCCATATTTAAAATGTAAAAAAAATCTTAAACATTATTGGCTGTAGAAGAGACATGACCGTGCCTGTCGGGGAGCCGTGTAAGTCTATTATGTTATACGTGTTCTTTACGCTTAATTGCTTCTGGTGACCACACATCTTTCAAGATTTTGAATGTAGCCGAGCTTGTCCTCTCACACCCAACGCTCACTCACTCATCGGGGCAGAAAACAGGTTTTCACGGGTTTTTGTGGCTGGCAGGTGTACAGACCCGTCCCCTTCCCCAGCAAGGCCCGGCTTACAGAGCCCCAGGCCGGGTTTGCTGCTGCCCTGCCTGGGCTGCTCCTGGGGTCCAGTGGAGAGAGGAGTTGAATACAATAATAATAATAGTTTAAAGATTTATCTGTCTTTCTCCAGAGAGACGGAGCAGAGGCCGGGCTGCGAATGAAGCCGGTCTTCTCAGCTGACTTCTTGGCCCACAGGCTTTCTCATTTACTGCTGTGTCCACACCCACACGGGGCTTGCACTTCGTCTCAGCACCTGTGATATGTTTGTTAACACTTCCAGGTCTGCAGGACTTGCTGAGGAAACTCTCTATATGATTTCTTGTGACCTATTCTGGCTTGTCCAGCCAACAGCTGGAGAAGCGGCCGGTGAGCTGCTGTCCTGTGTGAGGGGCTCGGCGTGTCTGGTGGGGTTAAAAAGGCATGGTAGAGGTTTTGATGCTGGGAAAGCGATTAACTGCAGCTTCTGCAGCATTTAACGGTGCTTCAGAAACCTCCAGTTATCCCTCATGTTGGCTTCTGTCAGTGGTTTGGTTGACTAACAAGTGGTAGGACAAGAGGAGATGGCCTCAAGTTGCACCAGGGGAGGTTGAGGTTGGATTTGGGGAACAATTTCTTCCCCAAAGGGCTGTGGGGCATTGGAACAGGCTGCCCAGGGCAGTGCTGGAGTCACCATCCCTGGAGGGTTGGACAGACGGACATGAGGTTCTCGGGACAGTGCCAGGGTTGGGGTAATGATTGGACTCGATGACCTTGAGGGTGTCTTCCAGCAAAATTAATTCTATCATTCCATGTTCCTTTCAGCTTTGGTGACAATCACGTGTGAGTAAGCAGAATACCCCAATTTCTGAACGACGGCTCGTGGCGATTTCCTAATTTCCTGAGTGAGCACAGGCTTCTTGGGGTTTCATTCCTGTGCCAGAAAGCCTATTTGCTCATACAAAGTTCTTCATTGTAATAGGAAAAAAAATCAATTTGATTACTTTCATGTCAGCATGCATGTCTAATGGCTTAGAAGTTATTGCAACCATAAAATATACAGTATCATTTCTCTCTCACTCTGAAATTTGACAGGATTAATATAGTCAGCATGAAATCTTAGTCATAAAGTCGGCCATAAGTGATGGTAAAATTAGCTGCTGAAATCGTCTGCTTATGGAAAGCATCTTCTGTTTTTCCTTCTGGGAAAAAATAACAAGGGGCTGGTGTGCGGATCGGAACGGAGCTTTCTGCGTTTCAGGCTCCTGTACAAATGGGGCCCTTTCATCTCATGCCTTTCTAACGAGGGACATGGTGAGGGCTGTTGAGCTCTGGGTGTCCCCAAGAGCCCGGTGGGTGGGTTTGTGGTCCAGGTGGTGCTGGGGCTGGGTCTCCTGCCCATGATATGGTGAACATGACTCTCCCGCATCCCTCCATCCCCTGTAAGTCACCCCCTGTGTGAGCCAAAGGGACGTACATTGCCTGGAAAGCATCTCCCCCTTCGGCGGTGGGACTTTGGGTTAGAAACCAGAGGTTTGTGATGTGGCCCTTTGTGTTTGGCTGCCCAGGGGGTTGAGTGGACGATGCCCCAGTTTCTCATGCTGTGCAGACCTCATCATGGTTGAAAAGCTGTTTCTTTCCACGGGTTTGTGCTCCGGTGAGGTCCAGGTGAGCTGAGCTTTGCCCTTGGTCTTCACCCACGGGCTTTGGTGGCTGTTCCTGCTGGTGCAGCCTGCTCCTTCGCGCGTGTCACCGGCTGCGCTCGCACAGTCCCCGTGGGACGCGGGCTGACCTCCCTCATCGTGGCAGGAGAAGTGCCCTGTAGAAAGCTGCCTTGCCCTGAGCTGAGACTGGGAACCCTCTGCGTGAAGCCGTGTTCCCTGGTGCCGGGAGGTGCCGGAGCAGCCGCCCGCTCCTGCTCACCCGCCTCCAGCCCTGCCCTGGGAGTGGAGATGGAGCCCTGGGCTCAGGCCAGGGGACGTTTGCTGACCTGTCATCCCTCACCAGCCCAGCCTCTGAGTTACTTGTTAATGTTTTTCTTTAATGACATCTCGTTTCGGTTGCCTGTGTCAGGTGCCCGTAGCTGTTTTTTCTGCTTATGGAGCTGGTTCCAGAAAGACGTAATGAGCTGGGCGTTGGCATTTTTATTATCAACTTTAAAATTAGACCAAGGGAAGACAGCATCTCACACCTGGGCGTCGTTGCCCACCCCATAAGGTTTTGTTATTAACCCTCGGCTTTATGAGGGGACATTTCTCCTGCCTCTTGAGCAAAAATCACAGGGTTTTCCTTCTCCAGGGGGGCTCGTGGGTCCCTCCCATCGTATCTGATGCCTCTGCTGGGGGCCCTTGTCCTGCTGGTTTCGCGTGTTCTGCCTCCCTTGGCAGCCCGTTCTGAAAAGTTAATATCTGGTCATTGGTTTTGGCTGCATCTCCAAGGCAACTTCATTCATACGCCGGCTCATACCGATCTGGACATGCCCTGATGAGTAACTCCCGTCTCCTGTTACGCTGTCCCAGAAGAGCTGTTAACTCCTTCGGCCCAGGTAGGTGCTTGTACAACAGGGAGTGGGCAAAGGGAGCGGGCAGGTGCAGTAAACACCCGGCAAATGCCAGTTTGCTCTGTTCCCCCTCCATTCTTTGTGCTCGGGTTTGCTTCCCAGCCTGGAGAGTGAAGAGCTTGTTGCTATTTAAGATCTTTTCCAGTGTAGAAAGGCCTCAGATTGAGTTTGTTTCTCCTGAAATTGCCATGCTTTGTTATCCTTTGGTTTGGGCAGAACGTTGCCTTGGGATTTAAACTTACTGAAAATTTTTATTTTGAAAAAAAGAACTCGTCTGCACGCTATCAATACACTCCGGAACGCAGCTACAATTTGATTTTGCATTTCATACAAGCCGAGGGGGCGTTTTCCTCCAAGGGGCAGGTTTGGGTCTGTGAGCCCTGTGGGCTGGAGCCGTGACAGATTCAACGTGGAGCCACCCGGCGCTGCTGCAGCACTCACCGAGGTGCCTGTTTCTGTCTGGGTTTGTCACATGCAGATTTACAGCCCCCAGACACTCCTTTTGATTCTCCCCAAAAGATGTAGGAAGGAGGAAAATGAGCCGAACTCTGTTGGGTGTTTTTTTGCTGCTTGTTCCTCTCACGGCAGTGCTGAGAGGTGCGGCTGCATTAGATGAAATCTATGTCCTTATAACCTGCACTGCTGGCTGGGATGGGTCCTGCAGCACCAGCGATTCCCCGGTCCCCAGGAAAGCATCTGACCCTGAAGGGAGTGGGGCTGGGGGGACAGAGCAGCTCTGGCCCTCATCAGCACCAAGAAAAACTTGGCTGGAGCCTAACGAGCATCACTAGGACACGGTGCTGCACTCTCGCCTTGGTGCATTAGAAGACTGATGTGCTCCATGTGTCCAACCTGGATGTCATGATGCTGCTTTTTGCAGGGTCCTGGGGGTGATTTGCGGGAGCGTAGATACAGGTAGGAAAAAGCCGTCGGGTTTTACTGGTCATGTTCCCGTCCTCCTCGCAGCCTAAGTAGGGTATCGCGGCAGAAATCAAGGGTCACGGTCACCCCGAGGAGCGCTAGGATGTACAAACTTGAAACCCTGTTAATTTTTTAACGCCGGGTGCGTTTTGGGAGATCCGTTACCCTGGAACACCAGGCAGAGAATTAAACGCGCTGGGAAGACGAAGCTGCTCGCGCTCTGGAGGAGTTGATGGGAGGACTATCGGGAATATCACGGATGGAACCTGCTGTCCCACCAGCCTCCCCACTCCAGGAGCTGCGTTCCCCTCCTCGAGCAGCCCAGCCATGGTAGGACCGCTTGAAATGTAGCTGCTATAACTCTTATATTTTAATAATAGATTACCATTAGGATCAGCCTTATATAATGCACACCTCATTATTGCTTACGCAGAGTAATTTCTCAGCCTCCTTATAGAACCTTGGAACTTTATTTGCTGAGTATAAAATATGCAGAAATGCATGAATAGTTTTAAGGCTTGGTACCCTAAACTAATACGACGTCATTTTTTTTCCCCGCACCATGATTGAAGTCGAATTAACATATTTACCTTCAGTGCTCCCAGGAGTAGCATTAAAAAATTCAAGAGGTGATTCAGAATAGTCTCCAATTTACTGTGTTTAAAGCTGGTTTTCATTTCTCAATAAAACCATGCAAACACTTGACTCCCTTTCAGCTTTGAAGCCTCTTCCCTCCCTGTGCAGGTCCTTGGACTTATCAACAGATGGTAGCGGTATTATTACCACCACGTTCCCAAAAGGAAGCTTTTTATTTTATTTTATTGGTTTTTCAGGATGGGGGAGAAAGCAAGGGCAGAGAATAAGGGAGGGAATGAGTTCTAACATATAGCTGCTATTTTAATCTCAAATAAGGAAAGGTATTGAGCATGATCCTGTCTTGTGCTGGTTTGCTGGGTAACGTTGGTTACGTTATCATGCTCTGCAGTGATAACTGTTTCCTAGCGAAAATCATGAAGCTTCACTTTTGCTATAGGTTGACATCTTCCCAGAAAGAACGGCTGTAAATGCAGGGGTAGGAAACGGAAACGGTCAGTTTATTGCCCAGTGGTTTCTTTATTCTCACCAATTAGGCAGGAGCTGTCCTGCCCGTGCTGTGATTGATTCCTACAGCTGCTTCCAGGGCTTCAGACCTCCCGACAATCGGGTTCAGGGGTGCACATCCCTGCCCCGAAGCCCCGTGCTGCTCCATCTCCTCTGCCCTGGGCTCATCATTGCTGCAGGGAGAGCTTCATCCCATCGTTTTTCCTGACCAGGTCATAAATACTATGGGAAGAAGGTCTGTGTAACAAGCCCTGATACTTGGAGTGAGGACCCTCCAGGTGGCCTGAAAATGTTGCTTACCATGGCCTACAGATACTTGCAATGGCTTTTTTCCACGCCTGCTCCTAGATTAGGAAGTTATTTCAGCAGATGTTGTTTCCTAAGAAAATGGGTTAATGCTTGGTGGTTAGAATGGTGTGGCAAAAAGAGCTTATTTGTGTGAGGTTTTGGCTAATTGCCTCGCAAGTGTTACAGAGCGTTGCAGCAAATTTCCTGGGTTTCGCAATCGCGATGGTTCTGGTTTAACTGGCCAGAAAGATTTTCAAAATTACACAAATAGATGAAAAACGAGAGGCAAATCACTTGCCTTGTTGCTGCAAAAAGCTGAAGGGCCTTGGGTCTGGGGTGAAAAGTCTCCAGGTGTTTGAGCAAGTAACTGAGACTCGGGGCTGGGCAGATCTCAGTTTGATCATCTTTGAATGGATGGAAGGCGGGTGTTGCTCTGGGGCAGGCCAGAACAAGCCCCTCTTAGAAACAAGAAGTAATTCCCAGGTTAAGAGTTCCCTGGGAGATCTGGGGTTATTTTTCATTCCCAGTTTGGAGGAAATGAATGGGAGAAGGGTTGTTGTGTGGGGAGGGGACCACAGCTGCTCTCGGTGCCCGCACTGTGCTGCAGAGACGATGCCGCTGAGCTGGGGCGATGCTTTGAGATCACCCCCATTCTTACCTGCACAGGGTGCCCAGCCCCACTGGGGCTTTTCTCCACTCCTGCTCCTCCGCTGGCCTGTGATGATGGACCTAAGCTTGTTCTCTGCGTTCCCAAAACTGGGGACAAGCCACCTCCTCCTGCTCTGCATCTCCACCAGCTCCCCAGGAGCGGTGGCACCGCACAGGCAGGAGGAGAAGGAGGGGAGGAGGATGTTGTGCACTTGTGAAATGCATCTGTGGAAGGTACCGGTGCAGGTGGAAACAGAGCCTGGCCCGAGAAACGCCGTTGGTTTATGTTTGATGATACTTGTGCCATGAATCCTGCTGCTCTACGTCGTGACGGTCACATCGTGTGTCTCACTGATGTGACGCCATCTCGGTGGGGGATGCTGCCTGTCTGTAAGGTTTATCAGTATGGAAAGGGTGAGCATCAGGAGGATGGAGCCAGGCTCTTCTTGGTGACAACCAGCGATAGGACAAGGGGCAGTGGATACAAACTGGAACACAGGCGGTTCCACTTAAATATGAGAAGAAACTTGTTCCCGGTGAGGGTGACAGAGCCTGGCCCAGGCTGCCCAGGGGGGTTGTGGAGTCTCCTTCTCTGCAGACATTCAAACCCGCCTGGACACCTTCCTGTGGAACCTCAGCTGGGTGTTCCTGCTCCATGGGGGGATTGCACTGGATGAGCTTTCCAGGGCCCTTCAACCCCTGACATTCTGTGGTTCTGTGTGTGATTCTGTCCCTGGTGTCACCTGCCAGCATCCCAACCACCGGCAGCAGGGCTGGTCCCCAGCACCGATCCTGCCGGGACTGGTGGAGCTGGGAGCTGCCCTGAGCCGGCCAGACGAGGAGGAGGGTCAGTGTGCACACAGAGCAGCCAACGATTCAGTAGGAAAGCATGCGGGAAAATGCAAATCAAGAGTTGTAATTTCCAAGAGCATCGCTGCAGAAAGACCTGGTGTCGACAAGTGATGAGCTGGGGCTGGAAGGAAACCTCGGGCTCCTCCGCGCTGCCCATCCCTGGGGTGCTCTGGCGAGCGGTGGCCGCGGTGTCACCTGCAGCCGGTCCCACTGTCCTGTGTCACAGGGAAACCCCATTTTGGACCAGGTTTTGCGGGCCAAGCGCCGGCACAGCTGCGGGTCGGGGACTCAGAGCATCGGCCAGCGCCGCTCCCCACAGTGCTGCTGAAACCGCTAATTAGATTCCATCCGAGCAGCAACAGAAACCAGGAATAAATGGGCTTGGCTTCATAAACTTAGCGCTTAAATATTTTCCCAGGCAGGAAAAAAAAAACACAACCA
The DNA here is from genome assembly GCF_037038585.1 of Patagioenas fasciata. Taxonomy (NCBI): domain Eukaryota; kingdom Metazoa; phylum Chordata; class Aves; order Columbiformes; family Columbidae; genus Patagioenas; species Patagioenas fasciata. The sequence goes on from NC_092539.1 coordinate 9,795,762, forward strand.
CCACATTTGCTTTCCATGCAAAACATATAAATCTTGGAAAAGTTCCCGAAGTTGCGTGTTTAACTGTTCAGATCTGTGCGTTTGTAGAATAGAAGTGGTTATTCCCCTGCGTAATTATTTTCTTTTTAAAAGGGAAGCTGAAATGTTTGCGAGGAAGACATTTTAAGCGACTGCTGGGGATGAGCAAGAGTGAAGGGGGAGTCAAGTTTAATGATGATTGCTTCGCTTTGCTTTATCGCTGCTGGAAACGAAGCACCTTCTCCTCACCCCCTCCCCACAAGGACTAACCACAAATGCTGCTTTTCCCGGTGTGTTTTGGGGCTGTTTCTGCTTGTCTTATGAGTCTTATTGGTTGCTAGTTTCTTTTTAATCCTACCGCAATACAAGAGCTGTTACTGGAGTTTATTTAACATGATGGAGTCTTTGCGTAGTTAAAATTGCAGATGTTGTGTATGTTCCTTCCTTCCCAACAACCCTGGTGTAGAAGATGCTGCAGTTGGATGCTCCATTATTATCCAGTGTGGGCAAGGGCTGGGGGTTTGGTGATCTCCGTATTATTGTCGTAAGATTATTGGGGGGTTCTCGGAGCTGGGAAAAGGTGGGGTTGGGGTGCACCCAGCAGGACTTTGCCCAAGATGGCAATGTGCTCAGGAGGCTTTCCAGCACATCAGCCCTTCATAAGCACCTTGAACATGGCTTGAAAGAAGCTAGAAAATAAAACCACACATCAGCCTCCTATGCAGAAAGAAAGAACTATCCTAAAGCTTCTCTCCACGAGCACTTTCTGCGTGTTTTGCTGTCATTAATAGTCACCATTCCGGAGCTAGAGATGCTTAATTTATTTATGTTCTCCTAGCACCTTTGTGTTTCACAGCAGTAATCACCGCTGCGGTGTGGCCGGGAGGCAGCGGCGTCTGCCGCGCTCCCTGTAATTCAGGGGTGAATCAAAGCAACTTTTTACAAAACAAGATTCTCTCGCTGTTGCAAAAGAGCTTTGGGGAAATCTGGTTTTTGTGGTTAAGGATCTTACTCTGATGCACAAGGAAAATTATGTGTAGCTTTTATTTGGCCCAAAGGATTCTTACAACATTATCCGTATTTCCTTTAATTTGTGGGATTTCTAGTAAATGGGCTTAAAAATAGGTCCGGGCAAGATGCCAGGGTACATATGAACAGCAAAAAGGCTTTGCAGGCTGCGAGTAGCTCGCTTTCACTTCTCCCCGGGCGCGGGCTGGGGGGCACGGGGCAAACGCTCCCTTTGGGGTTCAGTGTAGTGACATCTCTGGAATTCTTTGGAAGCAGATATTGCAGAAAAGGCCCTGTAACTCTTTAATAGAACCAGCGCAATGTTGTTGAGCTGGACACAAGTCTGGAAAGGGAGCAGGATGAGCTGAGGGGACCCCGGGGGGGACCCTCAAACAAGCCCCTGATGGGACTTGAGGACCCTGGAAACGTGGGGTATGTGTAGGAGCAGAACATGGTGATTATAAACTGGTTTCTTTTTTTTTGTTCTTTCAGCTTTTCTTTCTCTGCGGTTTCTTTAAGCCTTTTGTAAAATGGGAAAAATCTAATAAAGGAGAGGCCGTGGGTCGGGGCTGCGCTCCCAGCCGGGGCTCTGCCCAGCGCCCGGCTCCCTTCGGGACGTGCAGCCGGCTCTCGCTTCAAAATCAATCTCTGCTCAAGTGACTTAGAAATGCCTTTTCCCTGGGGACAGCGACCCACTAAAGCCTTTCATTGAGACACAGTGGGTTTCTGCAGCTGCAGTCCCAACGGGGAAGGGAAGGTGAGCGGGGAGGATGCCGGCCGTGCCGAAATGTGCCGTTCTGCGAAGTTTGGTTCATTTGATCTTAACTGAATCTTTGGGCATAAATCTGTAGAACTTTATTTTATTTTGAGTACTGCGGATGCTGCATCTTTCTGTTGGGAGTAGCTGCTTGGGAGGTGGATGAAGAGGGACGGGGAGATGGATGAAGAGGAGGGACGGGGACATGGATGAAGAGGAGGGACGGGGACATGGATGAAGAGGAGGGACGGGGACATGGATGAAGAGGAGGGAGGCTTTGAGCAGCAGCAGCGTGTGGGGTGGGTGCAGCGAAGGGCAGGAGCGACAGCACTGAAGTCGTGTGTTTTCACATGACGGTGGTGATGGACTTCCATAAAATGAAGAGGACCCCAGTGCTCCATGCAGAAGCAGGCTTGTTAGAGGGAGATTACTCATGCCATTGGCAACAGTGTACTAATAACAGTTTTATTTCGAAGATATGAAGTTGCTTTACAGATATTAAGTCTTCTGGTGCCTCGGTGAAGTGGGGGAATGTGATGAACTGGGTTGACAGCAGGCTCACGTCTGTCCCCCGAGCACAGCCTGGCTCCTCCTGCCCACACCGGGACTGTGATTTTCCTTCAGATTTGTCATGGGACCCGACCCTGCAGGTCGCAGGGGATGGGACCTGAAGTCCCACAAGCCGTTAACCCCCTGCCTGGCCCCACGGTGCCCGTTCTGGAGGGGGCAGGTGAGTTTGCTTTAGCTCTGATGAAAAGGGATCACGTCTGGGATGTGTCTGGAGGGCACCCGGCCCTGTAACACCAAACCTGTCCCCTTGAAGCATCACCGGGATCTTGAGCCTTTTCCACAGGACTGATTCTGGTGGGTCCCACAGTATTGTGGCACATTTCAGGAGAAAAGAGCAGAGAAAAACACCCCACGCTACCCAGCATGGTCTTGGTACGTTGTGAGCAGAAATCATGTTTCCCTTCAGGAGCTGCTGAGCACAAGCCCCCCAAGACATGGTTGATGGTTGGACTCGATCTTGCAGGCGTCTTCCAGCCAGAATGATTTTACAATTCTAAGACACCCCATTTCTCATTAAACCCAGGGGTTTAGCGGCTCCCAGCTGACCGTGCCAAAGCACCAACCTCCCACCAGCCCAGCGCTGTAGCACAAGTTCACGTTCAAGCTGATCCTTCAAATTTACCTCCCGTGCTGCAGATCAGCTTTCCCCCTGCCCCACAGGAAAAGGCTCCCGTTGTCTTTTCAAAGACGGAGGTGAAATGAGCAGTTGCGGGTGCAGTTTGGTGGAAACTGCAGGTTTTTAGGGGCTGCTGCTGGGCTCCATGGCCAGGGCTGGGGTTGGATGCCCGAGCTCCGCTCTTAGTATCATGGCCAAGGCTGGGGTTGGATGCCCGAGCTCCGCTCTTAGTATCATGGCCAGGGCTGGGGTTGGATGCCCGAGCTCCGCTCTTAGTATCATGGCCAAGGCTGGGGTTGGATGCCCGAGCTCCGCTCTTAGTATTGTGTCATCCCTGCTACACATGCCTATGAGCCTCTTTGATTTTTCTTTTTAAGTAGAATTGTGTTTGTGCGTGTAGTTTTCTTTTTTTTTTTAAAGATTTTTAACCGAGAGACAGCAAATTTAATATTTTCTGTGTCTTGGATGTGTTGTGATTTACATTTGATTTTAGGCATAATTAGAAATGCAAGTAGAGCGCTTTGTGTTTTACCTCTGCTTCAACTATTTATGGCATGATATGCAAATGAAGCAAGCTATGAATATTAAAGATTAGAGTATGTTACAAAGTATCACTGTCTTTAATGAGTTGGGTAATGGGCACAGGCTTTGCAGGCTCTTTAATATGGAGGTGTTTTATGTTGTGTGCTGTCTGGGCGGCTCTGCAGCCATCGACGCCGTGTTCGGTTACACCCCGGGAGAGCGGGGCTGTGATTTAAAGCCCCTCCAGCCCCGATGGGCTGCGGGAGGTGGGTGCGATTCCCAAACGTCCCCACGACAAAGGCGGCGGAGGGTGTTGATGGATTATTTCACAGAGGCTGTTTCAGTTCTCGTCTAGGTCAATCCGTTTCATCTGCTGCAGCGTCGTAGATGGATCTGAGAATATGAAAGCGCTCGTCGACCTTTCAAGGTGCTTTGCAGCACTGGGAGGGAATCTTAAACACGCTCCTGCCAAAATGGAGCTGCTGCCTGTAGCCTCACGCAGACCCCACCAAATTAATTTTGCTGTTTCTCACCAGTTAGATGCATTAACACAGAATCATTTCGGGGTTTATTGACACATTTGAAGGAACATTTTATCTACTGGATAGCAGAGCGTTGGGAAGTGGGGCTCCTCGCGTTAACCCTTTCTTGCTGTAGAAGGCTGGACAGCTTGGTTAGCACGGGTTTCTCTCTAAACTGGCACATGGGTTTATCTCCAAACCAGCATTGTGGCTGGAAAAGGGGAAGGCAGCGATGTTTTCGGGCGCTGCAATGCGTGCAGAGATTTCATCCGCGGGTAATCTGAAGAACAAACTTCTGCTGGAGCACCGGGGTCCCCGCGGGATGCGGCGGATGCTGCGGGGGGATGCGGGAGGTGGAGAAGAACCAGCCAGATACCGAAAACAACGGATTCAATGCCAAACGGGGCTTGGGGAGGGTGGGCGGCGAGGAGGGAGAATGAAGCATGCCCCAGGGAGCGTGCTTTTCAGATTGGAGGTATTTAAATTACAAATTTTGATGAGGAAGATTGTCAGCAGTATTCAAAACAGTGCTTAAATTCTTTTGAAACACTGTCGAGCTGTGCTGTGGCAGTTGAAAAGTTTGGCACACAGGAACTTGGCCCAGAAGTCGCTGCTTGGGTTGTTTTTTTTTTCCTCCCTTTAAAACTCAATTCATCTGTATTCAAGTATCCAACATGCTTAGGAAAAAAACCCCACCAGGCTCGCAGTGGTTTGAGTCAGACCCTTGTGTGCAAGCGGAGCTGCAGAACTGCTTGGTCTCTACTATTAGGGGGTTTCCTTGTTGGTTAATGAGCATTAATAACTATTTATAATTCTGCGTTTAAAAAGAAGTCTAATGTTTGTGCTTACCCATAAAAACAACCAGCAAACTAAACTGGGATGTAGAATATGCCTGCGATCCACTGGATTATTAACCCACCTGATGTTTCTGATGGGTGGTTGGGTGTGGGATCAGCTCAGTGTGTTCAGCACATCATGAATGTTGGGGAGACTTTCTTACCTATATATCAAACTTAATATTGTATATAATATATTGTCCGCATATAATCTGTATTATAATGTCATCTCTATATAACGTGATATTCTGGGCTGCAGAGTTGTCTGGGGGTGTTTTAGGGCACGTTACAGAAATAGTCACATTTTGCTTTGGGCAAAATCTCTTGGACCTGTAAATGGGTTTGTTACAAAAGCAGAGAAGTCAGAAAGGAAAAGATGATGTTGAGTTGATGCTGCGATTGTGAGGGTGGGAGCTGGGTCTGCAGGGGGGGTTCTCCCCGGGAAGTGGGGCCAGAGGGAATTGTTTGCTGAATGTAAGCGTTAAATGCGATATATGAAAAATTCGGATCATCTTCTTTGCCCCCATGTCCCTGGGGAAGGTTATTGGGTGGAGGTGACCACTTCACGTCACAAATCTTAACTTTCCCAGGGTTTTTGCTCCATGGCCAGAAAGCTCAGTTTTGAAAGAACACCCTGTGCAATCGAGTATTTGCTTCTATGGGCCTGGAGGTGCAGAGTTAAATGTCTGCAGTATAACTTCCCTTATCTGCAAGCTTATATTTCCATTAAGGATCAAGCTCAGATGCAATTGTAGCTTCACTTTATAGAGTATTAAAAGTTTAATGTATAAATGTCTTCCTTCGCCAGAACTTTTTGGCAGTATCGTTTTCCAGCGCTGAATTCCTACAGAAAACCTGGAGATCCCGATATCTGCAAGGGCCGGGCTGCCCTCGAAGGGTTAATTACGTTATACCTACTGTTTTTTCTTTTAAAGCAGGGAGAATAAGCTGTAGCCAGAAGTAAAAGTCATTAATTTTAAGAGAGAGATGTAAGCAAAGTTTCCTTCCCCTCTGCAGGTTGGTCGGGGTAGGCTATGCAGTAATTGAAAAGTAAAGGCAATTGAATTACAGGCTCCTGTCCAAACCCAGCGCGATTTCTTCTTCTCTTTTTTTCACAAGCTCCATTGCATCAGAACTAGGCAGTATTCCTGATGTTCTCATGTGTGTTAATGCTGACTCACAGACTAACTTGCACAAGAAAAAAAACACACAGGCAGCTCCACCATACTAGGTAATGAGCTCTAGCAAGAAGCGGCGTCTGATGTTTTGTAAGCTGTTTTTAATTGACCTTCTCAGCTATTTACTTTATTTTAAGGCTTTTCTGTTCCGTGCTGGCACGCCGGTAGAACTGAGTCATGCATGTTATATATTGCTCGCTCTGCTGTTGTGTACGAGGAGTGAGGAGAATACAATTGAGCATGGCACTTGTCTTTTTGATGTGTTACGGATGCGAATTAGCGTTTGCGATGGGATGCGGGCGATGCTCGCGGTGCGGAGGGAGCGGGTGCTGTGTCTGGTGGACGGAACTTAGTCGGGGTCCTGAGCTTTTGTTAGATTGCAAGAAATGGATTTCTGCGGAATAATTGTATCTTTTATCTGTGTCTCTCTCCTTTACCCTTTTCCTTGCAGCAACCTGCAAAAAAAAAAATAGATTAAAATGATGCATTTTCTATTTTTGCTTCTCCTTGCTTTGAGAGCTCTTAAAATCAACCATAGATAAGGGGAGAGGGGAAAAAAAGGGGGGGGGGGGGCAGCAAAAAACAACACCTAATTAAAAAATAATGGCAATAACGTGCTTCGCCTTGGCTGAACGGCTGCACTTTTGGAGACGGCAGCGGCGGTGGGTGACCCTGAGCCGCGATGGTGCTGCCGTGACTCACCTTGCAGCAGGACGGAGCCGCCGGGCGCGTCCCCAGGGAGGCTTTATGGGGTCCCCAGGGACGGTTTGGGCGTCCCAAGGGAGGGTTTGGGGGTCCCCAGGCAGAGCTCCCCATCCCCGGGCTGCCCTGCTTGTGGGGCTGCATCATCAGCATTCATTTAATTCACTTTTCCATCTTTATTTCCCCGCCCGAGCCTCCAGGTTTTTACTTTCCGTGCGAACTTTGAGGGTTAGAAAGCAAAGGTGGCTCCGCGTCGGCTGCGTGTGCGTGGTTTGCGTTACCGGGCAATACTTGCAAATTTGGTTCCTGCTAGCTTCATAAGGCAGAAATAATCCTCTTTCCCCCTTTGCCACTGCCCGCTGCACTAAACCCAGGGGGTGTCAGCGCTGCGCGCCGCTTGCCGCTTGCAGCATTTCAGAAAGAAATATTTCGGAGCTGCAGAGACAAATGCTGCAGGAGAGAAGAGGATTCTTGGCATGACTGTCATTTGATTACCAAACTTAACCTTGTTTTCCTTCCCCGTGCTGCGCCGGCACCCGCGCCCGGTGCGGCTTGTGCCCCGTTTCTCTCCCTTCCCCTCGCCGTGGTTTCTCCCCCAAACCCCGATGCGAGCGAAGGGATGCGACTCGTTTTGGGGTGGGGGGCATATTGTTTTATAAATCTCTTTTCTATGGTTCTCTTTCACTTCTTGCTCCCCCGACGCAGATCTGCAGCGCACGGGGGGGCATGCACAGCACGGACCTGAAGTGCGTGTTATTGGAGTGTGTTTAACTCTTGGATGGAAGGCGTCGCAGCAGCTCGGGGAATGGGATTCACCGTCAGCTTTGCGCTTCGCCGTTGCACGTTTTCCTTCGGGCTTATGTAAAAAACGCGTTTCCTTTTTATTAAAAGTGGGGGGGGGGGAATAAAAGCTTGTAGCAAGAGCTGGGTGGGTGACACCGCAGCGCTTGGGGGGACGGGCGGCTTTGGGGCCCCTGCCCTGTGGGGTGACATCCCCCCGCCAGCCTCAAATCCAAGGGTGGGATTTCCCCCCTCTCTCCTCATTTACAGAAGAAAGAAAAGTTTCCTTTGACCCTTTGGGGCCTGCAAGGGCAGGACTTTTCAGCTCTTTTCTTTGCAGGGGTTTTGGCTGGGGGGGTGAAGCCCTTTAGCCGCTTTGTCCCCCACCACGGGTCTGGCTGCCTTTGTCCCTTCCCCAGCTGCCCCCAGCGCCTCTTCTGCTGGAAACTGGGGATTTGAGGGATTTTGGGGGGAACAGGGTGAAGTCTACAAACCTCTGTACCTTGGCTAAAAGAAAAAGACAATTTAAATACATTATCTAATGATTTCTGATAACTCCGAGGGGAGCTCTGATGCCAGCATCTTATTCTAGGCCGGTGCTTTTTTATTATTGTCGCCTTGCCCCAACATTTAAGGCCTTGGAGGAAAATAGTTCAGAAAAGAGCAAACCTGGTTTGGTTTTATTGTTTGTTTGTTTGTTTCTTGCCCAAAGCGCTTGAGCAGAGGATTCGCAAACTCCTGGGGAAGTTGTATCAAATAACAGCTGCATTTTTAATGAGCATCTTGTGACAAAGGCTATGACTTTACAAAAATCGTGCAGACATGTGCAAATTGTCTGGTATATCCAAGAGGTGCAAAAAAAGAGGCTGCGAATAGGAAACAAAATGTTGCTTTGCTTGAATGGTCACGTATCTGAAATGATCGGGAGGGGGTGGTTTTCATGCAGTTTTGTCCCGGTTTTCCCGTTTGGTAGGACGTGTCCATCTCATCATCTGTCACCTGTAGGGCATGGCAGCCCAAAAGGGACTGTAGAGGTTTTGGGTGGCCCTGGGGGCTCCTCCTGCACCCTGGGTGCAGCTCAGCTTGGGAGACGAGTTTGCAAAGCACAGTTGGCATCTGTAACTGCAAAGGTCATTTCTCCTGCAGCACCGTTCTCCCTGTGTCAAATGGACCGAAGGCGTTTCAAACCATCCCAAAGCAGCTTGGTGCTTTGGTTTTGTTGGTGGTTTTCTGAAGCGTATTTAGTAGAGGATATTTTTAAGTTAGACGTTATCAAGTGTTATTGCATTCACTATCTAGTCACAGTGATGTTTTGTTGCTGTTGTTTTTCGGGAACGGGAGGTCGCATGGTGAGCAAGTTCTCCTTGGTTTTCAAGGTTGGTGGGCAGGTTTTCCTTTGCTTTCAAGACAGTCTTCTTTTATTTCTTGGGGCTTTTTAGGGGTTTGGGTAGTTCTTTTGGTTTTGTTTGTTGGTTTTTTTCTGTATTCTGGTCATAAAAAGGCCAGGACAGAAGTAGGAGAAGGAAACAAAAATCCAGCAGTCTTGGCCCACGGTTTATTGAAGCGGTTTGGACTTTTTCAGCTCACTGGTGCGGGTGTCTCCAGGGCAGGGGTCATGAGGGGGCTCAAAGGGGTCCCATGCAGTGCCCCCCCGGCCCCTCCAACTCTAAGGGAGCTCTTGCTGGAAGCAAAGAGGAGGAGATGGATCCTTCTCCACCCATGCTCTGCCACCCGCGTGGCCAAGGCTTCCTTCAGGCTCCCGGGTGCAGAAGTTACATTTCAGCAAAGCACATTTAACAACAGTAATTCTCACAGATCCGGAGTGGATCTGCTTGCCAGGGCGACTCTTCTCCTTCTCCTATGGAGGTTGGCGGTGCTGTGGTTGGAAGAGCTCTTGGGCTTGGTTGTCAAGGTGTCTTCTCCGACCTCCTTGCAGGATGTCACCTTGGTGCCTTAACCTCATCATCACCACCAGCCGGAGATCCCGTTGACCCAACACTGGGTTTGGATGAACTTGTCGAGCTCTCCCGACTCCTCGAGCTCCTGTGCTGGAGCATCACGGCTCTGCTGGGTGCTGGGAGACCACGGGTCCTGTGGGATGTGGAGGTTGCTTGAGGAGCAAAAACCGGCACATTGCCAACCCTGGGTGCTCAGCAGCGCTTCTGCTGCTGTGGCCTCGAACCTAATGCACCAAACATCTACTTGGACATTGGAATTGTGTGATGGGCAGGGAGGGTCGTGCCGGAGCATCCGCCCCATCCCGCTGCTCTTCCCCTGGAAGGACGGCTTCGCCTCTCATCTCTCACATTTTAACTGTGTGTGCCCATCCGAGCGGGGCCATCGAAACAAACCTAAGAGCAATAGCAGAAATAAAAGCGCTCGGGGCGAGGGAGAAGTAAGCAAAGTGAGGCCCCACCCTCTTTCCCAGAAAAAAGCACTAAACATGCTCAATAAATGCGAAGGTAATTTAAAATCTGAATCCAGGAGACAATGTGACTAGGATTTCATTACTTAAGCAAATGGATTTGCTTTTAGTGGATTCAGCCACAGACTGAAAGAAGCTTTCCCCAAGGGGTAAACATTTTTCCTGCCTTTGAAAGGCTTTCTTGTATGGGGCGGGGGGGAAGGCTGGGGGCCAGGAGTAAGGACTGGGGCTGCACGAGCACCTTTATTTTGGGCAGATTTGGGCATTCCCAAAGCTGTGCTTTTGGGTGGGTGGTTTTGAGGAGCCCGTGGCGTGGGGTGGGGGTGCAGGGGGACGCTGGGGGGTGCAGGGAGATGCTCTCATCTCTTCTTCCATCCGCAGGAGTTAACCAGCAGCAGTGCCAGCTCTGCAGACTGTTTGGAATAGTTTAAATGCTTTGACACTCTGGATGTACTAGATGGCAGGGGAGGCAGTTTACAGCGTAATTCATATGCAAAACTGCACTATAAATTTAAAACCTGTCTCAGTTGCCGTGGCACCACTAAGCATTTCATCAGCATACAGTACAGTATTTCTGCCATCTTTGTTTGCATTGCAGTGACTCATCAAAAGTCTGTCTTGTACCAACACTGAGAGCATTCCTCTGGCACTGATATTTCTCTGTTTTTAAAGCTTCGGTTTGAAACTGGCATTTACTTCAGGTCCCTAATCAAAGGGCTCTATTCATTGCAGAGAGCAGCCTGAATGTTAATCTGCATCCGGCCTATTCATTTGGATGCTGTGCGCTGCCGGGGAGATTTGACTTGGTAAAAGCTTGAGCTGCAGCAGATACAAACGCAGGGTTTGATACTATATTTTATTTATCCCCCCCCGAGCGGTCGCCGGTGCTGCTGACAGCGGCCGGGGGACACGGGGGGACGCGGATCCCTCCGGCGAGCGGTGCCACCGAAGGTACGTTCGCCTCTGCCGCCGAAGCCACCGGGAACTTCTCGCTCGGGAGAATTTTTTTGAACCATGCAGATACAATTAAATTGGCTCTGAGTGTGTTCCCTTTTCTTCCTGTTACCCCGTGGCCTTGCAGATAGGACTTTTTTTCTCTCCCCAGCAGTGGGAACAGAGCAGCTCTTTGTGGGTTATTATTTTCTTTTTTGGAGGAGATTTTTTTTTTTAATCTTTCTCAGATAAACTTCTCTTTTTTCTTTAATGTTGTTCTTAGGAGCGTTCAGTACTGGTTAACCATAGTTTTGCTTCAGTAGCATTTGAGGCAAACAGGATTTTAAATCCGGACTCTTGCGTGAAGCTCGGGGAGGGACGGGGAGGGTTTGGGCTCCAGCCGGTGCCGGTGAATCCGCGGTGATTTGGAGTTCGGCGCACGGGCTGTGCTGCCGACACCCGCCCCGCCGGGGCTCGGGGGTCGTGGCTGAGCTCACTGCGACCCCCAGGCTTGATTTGCTGCGTGGAAGGAGGAATTATCCCCATGGCCCAAAGGTACAGCCGGCCTGGCCGGGCGGCCGCGGGGGATGCTGAACCGGGGGGTGCCGAGCCGGAGCCGTCACCTTGAGCCCGGTGTGCGGTGACCCAGGGGGTCCCCGTGCCGCTGGGCTGTTGGGGGTGATTCCGGGTGGGGGGGTCCCCCTGCCCCGCTTTGGCTTTAGGGGAGAAAAATAAGAAGACAACTTGGTAGGCGGCTCGCTGCGGCACGTTGGTTTGTTTTATTGGGGCTCAAATATCTGCCTTAATTTGGAGATAAGCCTCGTTTTGTTGGAGGATAAATCTGTTGAGAAGGGGTTTAACTGTTGAAATGCTCCCTCTTTCTGGTGCGAATGGGAAGATTGCTTTTCAAAGTGCTTTTTCCTGGGAGCTGTCGCTCCGGCAGAATCCTGTATTTATTTCAGGCAGAATGGCACATTGTTTTATAAATATCTTTTCTGTAGTTTCAACATAGCTACTGGTTGTTGTGTTTCTTATATAATGCTACCGGAGATTTGTCTGACTATCTTATGTTTGCTGTGCTGTTCGCTCCTCTCCCGTTACCGTTCAGATTTTCCTGCATAAAGTAAAACCCCCGGGGGAATAAATCAGTGGTGCTGGTTTGAACAGACCACAGCTTGAAGAAAATACTCGCGTTTTTTGGAATATCCCTTGCCATCCACCAACAGCGTTTCCAACATTGTTTGAAAACATGGATAAGTAATTTTTACAAGCAATTGCTTTTCTGCGTGGGCTCTCAGAGCTCGGCTTCGAGCCTTTGATGTGGGGTGAGGTGGGTTCCTGTGCTTCGGTGAACTGTCTAAAAACGCTGTGCCTCTCTCCCTGCCTTCTCCTCTCTTTCAGATGTGCCCTACTTTGGATATTCCTGCATTGAATGTCTGAGGAGCTCCAGCCGATCCTGAGCCATGTCGCAGATGTTGCACATAGAGATTCCCAACTTCGGGAACACCGTTCTGGGCTGCCTGAACGAGCAGCGGCTGCTGGGGCTGTACTGCGATGTGTCCATCGTGGTGAAGGGCCAGGCCTTCAAGGCTCACCGGGCAGTCCTGGCCGCCAGCAGCCTCTACTTCCGAGACTTGTTCAGTGGGAACAGCAAAAACGCCTTTGAGCTGCCGGGAACCGTCCCCCCCGCTTGCTTCCAGCAGATCCTCTCCTTCTGCTACACCGGGAAGCTGACCATGGCGGCGAGCGAGCAGCTGGTGGTGATGTACACGGCGGGTTTCCTGCAGATCCAGCACATCGTGGAGAAAGGGACGGACTTGATGTTCAAGGTCAGCTCTCCTCACTGTGACTCTCAGACCACCATGATCGAAGACCCCAGCTCGGAGCCGCAGAGTCCCTGCAACCAGCTGCAGTCGGCCTCGGCGCCCTACGTCATGTCCCCCTCCATGCCCATCCCGCTCCTCACGCGCGTCAAACACGAGAACCTGGAGCTGCAGGCGGCCCTGCCCGGCAAGCGGCCCCTCGAGCCCGGCGCCAGGGAGGGGACAGCTGCTGGTGGCCCCAACGCCGCTCCCCTGAAGCTCTCCCGTGTCTCCTACTATGGGATGCCCAACCTGGCCACCCTCATCCCCAACGTCCAGCAGGTCCAGTACTCGCAGGGGGAGCGGACGAGCCCCGGCGCCAGCAGCATCCCCACCACCGACAGCCCCACCTCCTACCACAACGAGGAGGACGAGGAGGACGACGAGGCGTACGACACCATGGTGGAGGAGCAGTACGGGCAGATGTACATCAAGTCCTCGGGAGGCTACTCTGGTAATGGGCTTCTCGCTCCTTGGGTTTTCTGCTCTCCTTCTGTGCTTGGTCCTTCTCCACCCAGCACAGGGAGTTTGGGGCTTGTTCAGCGGTATTTTGGGGGTCTCCGTTTGGTTATTCGTATAGCAGAAAGTGGCGCACGTGGTGGGCTCGGTGCTGGTGCCTGGGTATGGCGGGGGTTCCTCGTCTCAGACACACAGTGTGAACTGTGGGGTTGTCCTGTGCAGGGACACGAGTGGGACTCGATGATCCTGGTGGGTCCCTCCCAACTCAGGACATGGTGTGATTCCTCAGGCCAGCACCCCATGGCCCTGTGCATTTTGGGGGCTCAGACTGAGGAGCAGGGGCTCAGGACCAGAGGGGGAGATGCTCAAGGAGTCGCTGCAGGTGGAACTCAGAGCATCCCGCGCAGGGCCTGGCCCAGGAGCTGCAGGGGGCTGTGCTGGAGCTTTGATCTGCGGTCTCTCCCCTGGAGGGACATCTCCACCGGCCCTGGCAGCGCGGAGCATCCTCTGCCTGGAGCTGCTCTGCCCGCCAGTTCTGCACTGGTATTGCTGGACCGATTTTGCAAATATTTAACTGTTGTTTGTTGGAGAGCTGCCGTGCTTTCCCAAAAGGCATTTGATTTTATTCTTAAGCAGGGGAGATGATTTGACAAATATGACCAGTTCTGTCACTTAAAACCAGGCTTTCCCTACTACTGAGAGTGGGTTCATCCCCATATACCAACCCATCCCAATCCGTTCCATCCCATCCCAGTGTCCCCTTGGCGTGTCCTCCTGCCAGGCACCAAGCAGATAAGCAATATTTTCCAAGCATTTTCACCAAGCCATGTGCAGAAGGGGGAGAGCACACTGCTAGAAATGTTACTCTTTTATTATTAGATATATTTGCTGAGGAAAACAGACAAGCCGGTTGTGGACGATGAGCCTCTAAAGCCCATCTGCTCTCTCTGCCGTGCTTCACATCTCAGTGCTTGGTCCAAAATGGGTGAGGGGGAGCAGGATCGGGAGATGGGGACAAGGTTGGGGTCCCCTCCGTGGCTGCCCCCCCGGCAGGAATGGGGCCCTGGTTGCCAAGGCCGAGGGAAATCAGGCTGGTTTCGGGCACGCTGCTTTTGGGTTTATTTTGCTTTGCGCTTCCCCACTGTAGAGCACACGGTGACCCATGTGGGTTTGCCGTGAGCGTTATTCCTCGGAGCGGTGGGATTATACCCTTGGACACACGTTTTCCTTCGCTGTCACAGGACCAGTTCACGCAGTAACAGAACAGAAGGAGGGCAGGACCAGCCCCGGGATGGGGCAGGCAGCAGCTATTCACCTGTATCTAATTCTGGTGGTGTGGGAGTTGTTCCCGGTGGAAAAGGGAAAATCCGAGCAGGTTTCTTGGTTGTCACTGGAGATCCAGCCCTTGTGCTGGAGCCGGGCATCTCACAGCAAAGCTTTCCTGCTTGTTTTCCGTAGGGAATAGACTTGACCCGTGTCACGATGCCAAGGAGCAGGTGGGGAGCACAGCGCTGCTGTAAGGCTCTAATATACCACATTTCTGCTAAAATCTCTCTTCCCCACCAGCACGCTTCAAGGGAGTTTCCTGTTTTAAATAAGCCAGCTATAGTATCAGGCTTCCTGGAAAAGCGGGCACACAAAAAAGAGATTAAAAAAAATAAAACCTAAGCTATTCCATTATGGTTTGGACTTGTACAGCTAACTGTGTTTTAATTACTCGGGATAAACTGTACCCTCAAAAGGTGCAGAATAATAAAACCATAAGATGGAAGAGAGAAGCCAGCTAATCCCGCTCCTGGCATGTAGATCCTGACAGCCTTACAAAGGCCTGGGGGATGGGGGAGCCCTTTAAAATAGTGATTGCCAAGGTTTCCAAGAGCCCCGTTTGTAAAAACAAAACCAAAGCCAAAGCAGAGCACAGCAGATGAAGCCCTGAAATTCAGAGGTTTTTTTGTCTTTATTCTTCATCCTTTTTCTCCACTTTTTCGTTGCTCAGCTGAAGCGTTGGCTGAGCTGGTGCTGGCGAGCGGGTGGTGGGATGCTGGTGGCTGATGTTCTGCGCTCCTCTCGAGCATCATCCACCTCGAGCATCACCCGCCTTAAGCATCACCACCCATTGCAGGACCCCGCCGAGCCCAGGGGGCACGAAGCCTCTTCTTGCTCCAAGGATGGCGTTATTTACTGTTTTCCACCCCTTTTTATAGTCAGAACCACGCTGGATCTCCAAAGCCAGGATCAGAGCAACAAGGAGCACATGGTCACCTTGGCCAAGGGTTTGATGGTAGAAGAGGGAACCAGGACAAAGTCTTTGTGATGTCCCTCTTGCAGCGGTGACACTGGTGTGACGGACCAGGAAAAGCGCTGGACCTGCAAAAGGGGCTGTAGATAAATGAGATGATAAGCCCGGTCTTAAGTGCAGACCAATGGGTGGAGTAGGTTTAGGTGTCAGTAGGCAGGGTGGCAGCTTGCAGAGGGAGGCAGGAGAAGGAACATCAGCTCCCACCGGCCTGTGGCCGCGTTTGGTGGCCGCAGTGCCCCTGTCCCCTGCCCCCCCGCTGCCGCGTCAGCCTGGGAGCATCGGTAAAATGGCTCCTTATTCTATAACTAGGGCTGGTTATGGAGAACACGTGGGCCTGAAGGACGCGAGTGAGGCTTAACGAGGTTTCTAACATCTGATCTGAGAAACGCGCAACTCCAGAAAATATTAAACAAAAGGCAAGTATTTTTATCCTTGTTAATTACAGCGTCGTGGGCCTGATCTGAAGTGGGTTTCAGCAGGACTTGCAGATGCTCGGCGTTTCTCTGTCAGCCAGCTCGCTGCTCAGCAGATGCGGTTAATTGAATTCTGACAGGCGCAGGCGAAGTTGCGCGAGGGTCCGTCCTCCCCTGCCCCTGCTGCGCCCGTTTGCAGGGGAGAGGAGAAACCTTTGCGCAGCAAATGGCTGGAATGTAAAGGCTGGGCTTGAAAGTTATGAAATCCTGAACCGACAAGAGCACACTTCATTAAAAATTCATCTAAAATAGCCATTATAGAATAGTTGTGGTAATTAGCTGAGAGAATAGTTTTCTCTCCTGGCCTCTGATTCCTGACAGTAAGGAAAGAGGGCAAGAAACAGCCCAGAATGCGTAATGAGCGGCTCTGGCGCAGCATCCCGGACACAGCCTGGGGCCGGCGCGCTGCGACGCTGGAAATCGCGGCTGGCGACGCCGGATAATTGCAGCTGTGATGAAGGAGCCGGTTCTAACCGCGGGAACGGTGATTCGATCCTGCGAGGACCGGGGCCGCTCCGACCCCGCTGCGCGCGGGGGGCGCTCGGCAGCAAAGAGCTACTGGGGTTTTGTTGGGAAAACAAGGTGTTTATTCACCCGAACGCTTTTCCTGCGGGATGTGCCGATGGGGGCCGATGGGAGCCGGGCAGCACCGGCATCGCCCGTCCCAGCACGGGGGGACGGCAGAACCCGCAGCCCCTGCCCTTTTTTGGCATTAAACCTCCAACCCCACTTTCCTCCCTGTAAAACACAGATGTTTAATTTTAGGCTGGCAGATGTTTCACTCCTGGCTGAGATCTGAAGTGAAGGCGAGATAGGGGTATTTATAAACCAGTAGTACTTTTCCTATACTAATTCCAGGTTACCTCTCTGTATAAATAGGTCACAAATCACATCTCTGCATTCCAGTACTTTGTTATAAATGTGCTGTTTGTAAGACGTAAACCGTCCCGGTTGGGGCTCTATCGTATATCTCTCCTGCGGTGCGTACGTGTGTCCTCTGTGGTCCAGGTTTACGCACACGGACAGATGCTGGCGGTGCCAGGGATGCTATTTTTGGGGTAGTCCCACTGCCAGTGGAAAATAGGCTAATGGGATAAAAATGTTTATAAAATGTCGCTGTTTGTGAAGAAACTTCTTGCCGTGTAGAGAACAGTAGGGAATTATCCATGCGTTTGCGTACGTGGTGACCGGCGGTGGAGCAGATGGAGGTGGTTTTGTAGCCGTTGCGGTGGACCAGGGCTCCTGAGTTGTGGGTCCATGTTGGGGCTATTTCTGCATCTCAGAATCCCATTCCTAAAGTGTTTCTGGTCGCAGGCACCTTGGGTGGGATGTGCGACCCTCCTGGTGTCATGAAAACCATCACGGGCTCAGCAGGAGGGTGGTGGTGTGGATTTCTGAGCCGGGTGGGAGGTTTTGGGGACAAGGGGGACATGTGCCCCAGCATCACACAAAGCCAAGATCTCCCAGACCCCAACTTTCCTCCGAGCATGGACCAGTGAATTGATTTGAAGCTGCTTCTTCAGCCCAAAAACTGGGGATATTTCCCATTCTGGACCACTTGTTGCCAGCTGCAGCATCCATAGGAGTTTGAGATGGAAGCATATATCTGAATAAGTAAAATATCGCAGTGTTTGGCTGGCGGGTCTCATCGCTTCCTCCGTCACCGTTTCCTGCCCCTCTCCGCTCCTTTCTTGGTCGTGAACAAAACCACATTAAACAATACTTTGCATTGTTTGCCGCTTTCATTCAAGGGAAAGGAACCGCTGCCCTCCGAAGATACAAATTAATTAGAAGCGAATACTATCCTGTTCTCCGGAGCAGTAAGGCCAAACAGACTGGCTTTCTTTGAAAACGTGGGACCAAAGTGTCTCTTGTATCCTGCTTCTTTACATAACCGATTGCTATCTGCTCAATGGAGGTGGCACTGAAAGGCCTGAATCTTCGGTCAGTTTTGTTTGGTATCATTGAATTTGTGCTAATGCTTCGCTGGAAACAAAGTCCAAGAAAATGATTCATGCCCGTGTTTAATAAGAGATTTATAGACAGGGAGCCAACAGGACAGATGTAACCAAAATAGAATAGCGGATTGAGTTACGCTTGGGCTTTTTAGCCTGAATTTTAGTTCGCTTTATGAAGTATTTGATTTCACAAGGAAAAAATGTAAACTTTACCTTTTGGTTCAACCTGCGGAGGACTCTGAGCTGACTGCCGTGTCCATTCCTCTCCCCTGGAGATTCACACTTGGTTTTATTTCTTACTTATTTGTATTAATTGTGCTGAGTGATGCTCAGGCCTGGCCAGAGAGCCCATGAAGGAAGCACAGCGTGGTTTTGGGTTCCCCAGACCTCATGCCCCTCTGCTTTTGGTTTGTTCAAGCTGGAAAAAACCCCTAGGAGTTAATTGGATGTACTCTGCTTATCGCTCTTTGAAAGCAGCAGAAATACGGGAGGTCTTTCAGATGCTCCCTCTGCATGAGCAGGAGATGACTCCCATCTCCAAGGAGCGGGTGTCTGGATGCTCGGGGATGTATTAACCAGGGAGATATTGCATTGGTGACAATTCCATGTGTCAGTGGCTCTGTGCAGCAGCACCGCAAAGCCCCGGTGCTTTGCATGGATAATTGGGCCGTGATGGCAAGAGAAGTCAATTTTAAAACATGGCGTGGGTTGTTCTGCCGCTCTTTAGTCTGCGCTGCTCCTCCGGTCCGGCTCCATAAACAAGGGGCATCCTCCCCGTATTCCGACTTTTTCAGGGTTTTTAGGAAGGGACGGTGAGGAGGGGACGGTCCCAGCCCCGTGCCGGGTGTCGCGGGGCATGTCCCACTTAGAACACTGCTCCCATTGTCCAGGAGCCGTCGCCCTTCGGTTACTGCAGCAACAAGTCTGCAAAACTTGTAATATTATCTAGAGAGTGGAAAAGCGGCCCCCAGAACACCGGAATAATTGCAGGAAAGGACACCTCTCGAGTAGGAGACATTTTGAGTGCAGGAATGCTGATCGCTGGGTTGTTTTCTTCTCTCTGTATTCACAGATAGGGAGGCACGGAGCTGGGTTTGCACTTGACCCGTTATCAAACGTTTTTGGGGAGAAGAGATGGATGGTCGTGGAGCCGGGCTGCCGTTCCCAGCTGTGGCTGCCCCTATCAGGCCTCTTTTGCTGTCAAAAATCATCATTTTAAGCAAGCCTGTGCACTTGCACTGTAAATGTGCTTAAGAAAGGGAATCCTCTGGATGTCCACAGGCCCCAGTACTGCAGGACGTCTCGGTACTTACAGCCGTCCCATGTTACCGGGTGCCGATGGGCAGCGCTGGGCTCCGGGTGTTGTGTTGGGCCGAGTCACGGCTGCGTCCCAGCAAAACCCAGGGATTTGGCTTGGAAGCCACAGCTTAATGACATTTTTTGGCTTGGTGGTTGGGGTCTCTTGTTATCAAGTGGGAACGTCAACCTGCAAAAGGCAGAGGAGGGGTGAGCTGGAGCTTGCAGGAGGTGCTGGTGGGCTCTGTTCTCTGGTGGGTTCTGTTCTTGGGGTACCAGCACAGTCTGGCTTTGAACTTCAGCAGGAGAAGCAGACATCAAGAGAAGTATTCATGGTACCGATGCAGGTATTTATCAACCTCGGGCGATTTATCGCCTGTTGTAGAGACTCCTGGTGAAGTCATCTGCCCGTCTCCAGGGGGCACCAAGGAACCAGCTCCGTGTCTACGCCTCCAGAACGATGCTGGCTGTGCGGAGTGCCCGTTTTCATAACTCATTAACTTAGGAAAAGTGAAAGAATCCCTCTCACAGAACCTGAATGTGCTGAGACCACTGTGGTGGATGGTGGGGGAGACCAGGAGATGTTTCCACATGGTCAAGTGGCATCTGCCCCATGGCCGATAGCTCTGGTGCGGGGAGGAATATTTCCAAGAGCTACCTGCAAAAGTCAAAATCTGAGCTTTCATTAATGTTGTGTCTGCATAATAAACTGTTTTAATGGTTTTCCCTTTTCATTTTGAAGTTCCTCAAGAGAAGCCAGAGCAGATCCCACTGGAGAACCGCTCCTGTGTCCTCATCCGACGGGATCTCGTTGCTCTCCCAGCCAGTCTCATCAGTCAGATCGGATACCGCTGCCACCCAAAACTCTACTCGGAAGGAGATCCTGGAGAAAAACTTGAGCTTGTTGCAGGTAATGAGGGGGAAACTTTGCTCTGCTCGATAATGCTGGTGATTCCTGCTGTTTTCCTTCCTGAAATGTGTTCATCTTGCACCATTGCTGCAGTCGTGCGTCCCATGTGCCCTTGCTGTGCCTTTCTGGATTATTCATCACCAATCATCTTTCAAAAAGTTTTAAGTTTCCTTTAATTTGCTGATGGAAAAATGTGTCATTAACAGGATTTATTCAATCGAATTAATTTAGCATTTTAATTGAATTCTCCAGCTTGTGTTCTTCCTGATTGGTGTGGGCCGCATTGCAATTGTATTTTGATTTAGATGTGCAGATCTTAGAAAAAAAAAACCCAAACCATCGTGTTATAAGATTTGCAAAGCAATG
The DNA here is from genome assembly GCF_037038585.1 of Patagioenas fasciata. NCBI lineage: Eukaryota > Metazoa > Chordata > Aves > Columbiformes > Columbidae > Patagioenas > Patagioenas fasciata. Next base: position 9,816,251 of record NC_092539.1, read on the forward strand.
GAGATAAAATTTGTGTCAGTGAACAAGGTCTGAAAACACTGTAAAAGTTTTTTACAAATTGAGAATATTACCAAACTGTGAAACGCTGCGGTGGGAAGAGAAGGAATTGGGTTTGGTCCTTTCTTTTCTCTTTATTTTCATTTGGGAGGAGAATTCACTACTCTGTGCAGGATTTCTGGCCAACCTGGGGTGGAAGATGGTGCCGTTGATCCTGCTGGTGTAGATGAACTGATTTGGCACCACAGCCCGTTCCTGCTGCCCGGATAAGGAGGTTTCATTGATACCTGTAGAGCCCTTGGTACCAAAGGACGTGTGGCAGCACAGTCAATCCAAGTCAGTTGTCCTTTCTTTCCAATCATTTTTCTCTTGGTGGGCAGCATGGTTTTATTTTTGGTGTGTAGAAGAACTCTGGGTTCCATAGAATGCCCAGAAAGGTTTCAGCTCTTTGATGGGAAACAGGAGTCAAACGCACACGCTGTAGCACAGCAGACAACCACAAGTGTTTATTTTGTATCAGGAATATTCATTTTGTCCCCATGTACATTTTACATGAGCCTTCTTAAAGCCATCAAGTGGTGCAGGTTGTTTTCACAGTGAGAGCTGCAAATTGGCTTGAGGCAGATCTGTTTGATTTGCATTTTTCAATCTGGAAAAAGACGAAGTAGATGAATATCTCTAACCGATAGTGACCGCTTGGGTTATTTTGTATTTATTAAAGTGAAGTTACCCTGGGTAGTGTCTGGCATTCCCCCCATGGCTTATCTCCTAAAACACCGTTGCTGAACAAAGTTCATTCCTGCCTTGGACCTGGTGTATTTTTCCTTTGGTCTCTGGTTTTTCATGCCACAATTGACTCTGCAGACTTCATCATCTCTCTCCAAGAGGCTTTTCAACAACCCTGGTGGTCCTCGTGGCACGTCAGATGGACAAATGTAATGTGTGGAAAAGGAACCTGGCCAGACAGGGGATCCAGGGCCATTATTGTGATTTTCAGGGGCTCAGGAGCTGGTGGGATCTCGCCTGGTGGGGGCTGCTCTGCAGCTCTGTCTGCACCCAGAGGGTCGGGGTCGATAACCCATTGGCTTTCTTGGAAATCCAGGAGGTCATTTTATTTCTCCAGTAGATGTTTTTTCTATCTTGAGAACAGCGTTCTGCATCCGGATACAACCCATTCTTTAATCGTAATTAAAAGCAAATACCAAAACCCTCTCACTTGACAAATGGGATAACGCCCTGCAAGGCAATGCCAAGGCAGGAGCCGTTGGGTCCGTGTGAGCTACGTTAAAGTACAAGTGTTAGATAAGGAACCTGCGGTAAAGCGCTGCCAGACCCCAGCCGTGGGAAACCGCTTTGGCAGGGGCTCCTTTTCTTCCAGAGAACATCCTTAAAAACGGGATTTCAGAGTCAGCAGTTCCTGTGCGTTAGAAGGAAAATTCCCTGCTCACCAGAAGCATCGAGAGGTGATGGCCTGGGGTTTTTGGAAACAGATCTGTAGTGTAAATGAGTACCTTTCCTGTGCTAGACGGGTTAGTTTGCCTTTCTTTCTAGTTGTATGTTCTGTGATCTTTCGCTTGAGAAAAGAAAAGGCCAAATGGATTGGGGTTTTCTTCCTTTAGAAGGAATAAATAGTCCGATCTGTACATATAAAATCACAGAATGAAGCCTTGCACTGTGTGTCTTTGAAAAAAGGAGAAGAAGAGTCCTTTCATGTGATATCCATAGACTTCCTTTCTGTACGGATAAAATTAGGAATTATGATAACCTGGGCTTGCCAAGACCCCAAGGGACTGCGGTGAGAGTCCCTGCTGAGCTTTTCCACATCCTGCTGTCCTGGGCCGGTGCTGGCGGCACAGCAAGGGTCTCATTCTGCACTCTCCCTCTCCACCCCTTCCAGGCTCAGGTGTTTACATCACCCGCGGGCAGCTGATGAATTGCCACTTATGTGCTGGTGTCAAACACAAGGTTCTCCTGAGACGTCTCCTGGCCACCTTCTTTGATCGGTACGTGCTCTTCGTGCTCTCCCGAGGGATTCGGTTTATTTTCTGCTGTTTTAACCACGTTAACAGATAACGTGAGTGAGCGCTTCACCCTCTATATGCTGCGCTGACTTCTGTGCTCTTTCTCAAAGGTGCTTGAACCTGAGCACCCATTTTTCCAATTCCTCACCTTAAAATCACACAACGTATTGATCCCTCCATAAGAACCTGAAGGGAGGAGGACGCTGTCCCCTACAGTCCCCATGTAAGGGACCTTTTTGCTTGTCTTGCAGGAACACGCTTGCCAACAGCTGCGGGACGGGGATCCGCTCCTCCACCAGCGATCCCAGCAGGAAGCCCCTGGACAGCCGGGTCCTCAACGCCGTCAAACGTAAGGACAGAGATTTACTGCTGCTCTGCTGGAACAGCAGCCCAGAGCAGCGCGAAACCTAAGCGGGAAGGCCACCTCTGTTGTGTGACAGCAGAAACTGTGTATAGTGAATTCAGCTTCTAGGAAAATTAAGTTATTTTTATTTTACGCTATTTTTGGGGGGCATCTGAAGTGAGATTTTTTTTTTTAGTTTGGCAGTATCGTAATATAAAACATTGCTACTTGACTGTTTTGCTGTATTTTAAAGCACTGATTTTGCAGTGAATTATTTTATTGGTAGGAGCTCTAAGAAGGAAATCGGGACGGTGATTTCCTACCCCTAGGGCTGTAGGAAACCCCGATGGGTTGGTGCAGTGAGGCCTGTTTACCATGATGTACAGTGGAAAGCAGTGCTTTCTCTCCCATCACTGGATTCTGGATAGTTACATCCCTATGTTATTGTACTGGAAGTTGAAACTCTAAGCAATTTTTATTTATTTTTTAAGATTTGGAAGATAAATCTTTTTTTCTTCCTAATTATTGCTGTGCTGCTGAGCTCCAGAGGCCTTCGAGCCGCCCTCTGAGATCTGCAGCACATGGAGAGAAGGGATAAGACAGCAGATTTGCAATGCCTAAGGACGAAATCACTCAACTGCGTTGTTGGTTCTTGCCCATAGCTCCTGCGTGGAGCCCTCCTGGGACAGTGTCCCTGTTAGAGCCCCAAGTCCTGACCTTCCTTGGTCGTTGCCAAGGCTCGCACAGGGTTTTGGAGGCCGGGAAGGCCGCCCTGCGCAGGGACAGCACCTATGGCACGTTGTCGTGTCTCGGGGCATAAGGTGACTTGGTCACTCCCCATGGCCGTGTGACGATGCTGCTCCATCACACCGGGTGCCAGGTCCCCGCAGGGCTGTGGCCGGGTGTTGCCGGGCTGTGCCAGGGATGCCGGAGCAGCCACGCTGGCCGGGCCGCTGGTCTGTGCGTGGTTGTCCCCGCGGTGGCCACTGTGGGTCCGGCAGAGAATGGTCCTGTGGGCTCCGCCGCTTGATCACGAGCAGCCCTGACCCTTCCCAGCCCCGCAGCTGTGCCTGCGCCACCACGGCTGTAAGAGCCGTCCGTGGATCTGCTGTTGAGGGGTTCGCGTTGGGCTTTTGTGTGTCCACCTCTGGTTTTGGCCACCCCAGCGTGCTGTGGCTCCTCTGGAGTGCGAGTGGTCCTTCTCCAACCCCCTTCCCCATGCCACCTGGGCTTTTGGTGCCTTCTGGTTTTATCCTTCTTGATTGTCTCTATCTCGAGCTGAGGAGTCCTTGTCTGTCAGTCTGTCCTTGAGAGAGCTCTGGCACACGGGTGGCACCAGCCCGTGCCAAGACGTGTCTGGGACGGGGCAGAGGCTGCGGTCACCGTTGTGCTGCCCTGGTGTCGCTTCCTCCGCATCCTCAGCTCTCTGTATCCCTGTCTTTGCAGTGTATTGTCAGAATTTTGCCCCGAGCTTTAAGGAAAGCGAGATGAATGTTATCGCAGCCGATATGTGCACCAACGCCCGCCGGGTCCGCAAGCGCTGGCTGCCGAAGATTAAGTCCATGCTACCGGAGGGGATGGAGATGTACCGCACGGTCATGGGCTCCACCACAAACAGTGTCCCCCTGGATCCCGAATTCCAACCCAACACTGCTCAAGTCTTTGAGCAGCGAATCTATGCAGAAAGGAGGAGCGACTCGGGGACTATAGTAGCCTTGAGAACTAACACGGTGAACGTGGAGCTGAGCAACGGATCCAACCAGTCCTTCGAACAGAGCGAGGATGCCGAAGGGGCTGGCTCGGTGATCCAGGAGCCGGCTGCCACAGACGCGATGGCATCGGATACCCAAAGCACTCCGCAACCTTTCGAACAGGGCTCGGGCTCCTCCAGCCGGCCCGAAACTCCCGTGAGAAGACAAGATGGTACTTACGGAGGGACTTTATAAAGAGGGTCGAACAAATAAGGGATCTGTAATACTAAAGCTGCTTGCATGCGTTACTAATACAAAACAAGAAAATGTGATCAAGCCACTTACCTACTGAACTGCTACTGTTGCCTGAAAAAAATGTGATTTTTATTCTGCTTGTATTTAAAATTTATGAAGGAAATAATCGCATTCGTTATACTGTAAACGACTAGGTCTGTGGCGACCTACTTAAAAAAAACAATATTGGGCTCCTTTTTTGATATTCCCAAGGTTAGTCTAGAAGATCGTAGCTTTTTCTTTTTGGTTTTTTTTTTGTTTTTTCCTTTTTTTCTCTTTTTGTTTCTTATTTTAAGAAGGGGAGGAGAAAAGCTGACCACCCCCCAGCCACCACCACCCCGTCATCACCACCCCATCCATTACTCAGCTCAGAAGTAAAGCCATCGATAACCTTGTCCTCTAAAGCAAGTTTGACCGTCACTTACCAGGAAAGCGAGGTGTGTTCGGGTACGGGTGCTGCGACTGGCGATGTTTGTCTCTAGCAGAGGGGCTTTGGCCAAGTGGGGCAGGGTGGGGGGAATCGTTGGAGGTTTCTGCTGTCGGAGGGAGCCCCCGGGGACTCGGTGCCGCTGTCTCGGGGAGTTTTACCCGGTTCCCGGGAGCAGGGATGGTTCCGCAGGCGTTCAGGCTGGCACGTGTCGGGAGGAGCGCGTGGAATGCAGGTGGAGACCCTGGCCGGTGTTGTGGTTGTTGTCTTGTTTGTTTGTTTGTTCATTTTGTTGCTTTTTTGTTCCCAAGACGGCTGAGCTTTGGGTTTGGTTTCTCTCTCCCTCCCTCCCCGCGACTCCTTCTTGTTTGCTTCTCCTCGCACCTTCGTGTCACCCGCTCTTTGGGCTCGTGTCACCCGCTGCTCCCCATCACCCCGGGGCAACGGGGTGGGCAGGGGGACCAAGGTAGGGGGGATGTAGCCCCCCCCAGCTGCCCGTGAAGGGCTTGGGGAGGAATCCCAGTGCGGAAAGCACACGAATCTGGCTCCAGAGCCGCGAGCTCTTGGCGTTGCTCCCGGCAGCATCCGCACCGCAGACAGAGAGCGCGGTGCAGCCACATCGGGGCTCACCCGCCGCCCCCTCCTCTCTTCCCCGGGCCAGATGAGCTCACACTTTGCAATAATTTGGAGTGCATTGGATGCAGAAAGGTTGAAAAAATAATAATAAATTAGCTTTGAGCCCCTCTTCTTGTGAAGAGGCTTTGGGGAGGAGGAAGCGTTTCGCCTCTTGCTCATCCTCCAGACAGACCCTCTGGGGAAAAGCCCAATGTGAGTTATTGATTTCCTGTTGAAAGCCGATGTCCCCAGGCTGTCTTGGCCTTTGTGGCGCCGCTGGCCTTGGTTTGGTGGTGTGGGCATGGGGATGGGACCCACGGGTGGCCCTGGAGCGTGGTGGGGACCCGCTCGGCCCCCCGCGCTGCCCACGTGGCCTTGGGAACCCCCAGAGTGACCGTCCCCCCGCAGACCCGGCCCCGCGGGGCTCTGGGTGCTGTCACCCAAGGGATGGGGTCAGGGATGTGATAGCCAAGTGTAGCTTTTTAATTATTTCTTTTTTAATTTTAATTATGATTTGTACTGTGACTAAACGGCCTGCTTTAATGACATTTACAGCTTGTTCTTTAACAAGTTTGGGACTATGAACAAGTGCGAGGTGCACAAAAAGTCACTTTTGAAGGCGACTGTGGCTGCGCTCTTCTTGTCTTTCCTGCTTTGGTTCCCGAATCCAGACGGCGCTTTGCTCAGGGTTTTCTTCCTTCTTTGTATTTCCATTGGGAAAGGGTGAGCGGGGAGAGGATAACCCAACTTTTTGGCCATTTGTTTTGTTTTCTTCGATACTTGAAGCAGTTTTTTGCATCCTAGGAACAAAGCTGTCCGGCGTTTAGCCTGTTCTACTGCTCTTTGCCCTGAGAAAAGACTCCGTGGTGAGTGTGGCACCGCTCTGGGTTCTCGGCACGGTTTGCTGTGGCTGCACCGCGGTGCGGGGGCGTGCGATGCTGCCGGGGGCTCTATTTGCACTTCACCCACCGCAGCGAACAAAGCTCGGGCTCTTGCCGAGGCCGGTGCAGCTCGGGGGGGACAAACCTGAGCAGGGGGACCTGAGAGGGGAGCTGGGGGGCTCCTTCCCCACCACCCCCGAGGAGATGGAGCCAGGTCCTTGGCCCTGGGGGTGTCCCTGTGCCCCTGGGTGGCTGCTGGAGTGCAGCTCTTGGGCAGGTTGGGGGGTCCAGTTTGGCTGAGGACCCCCCTGCTCCCTCATCGCCTCCCCGAAGGTTTGGGTTTGCCAAAAGTCTCAGGCATAGGCGGGAGCGGATCCGGGCGTCGGAGATCGAATGCTGGCCCCCTCTCTGTGTGTCTGTGCATATATATATACATATATATATATATCAGATATTGCAAAGGGTTCCTCCTCCTGGTTGGCACAGGGGTTTGGGGAGCAGGGGACCCCCCGCTGGGGTTCGCAGTTGATTGAGGGGTGAATTCCGGACCAAACCCAGCCGGGCGGCGGGGGCCCCGGGGGCAGCAGCAGCAGTACTTGAATGGCTTGGGACAGAGAGTCTGAAGAGAGTCAAGTTGCACAGTGAAAATATATATTTTTATACCTAGCACAACTTCCTGTATATTTCTGGGGCTTTTTTTTTTTTTTCCTTTCTTTTATTTTTTATTTTAATTTGGGTTTGTTTTATTAATTAATATTATTAGAAAGGCAAACTTCTACAATGTGAAGGGCGTTGGGTTTTTTTTTTGTTTCCTTATCTGGTAGATGAGGGCAAGCATTTTGCACTAATGTTTCCTGTGTGTGGAGGATTAATGATATGTTTGAAAATGTTATATGATAATGATTGTATTCTTCCGAAAACAACAAAAAAAAAAAAACAAGAAAAAAAAGTAACCCCTTTAAAATGCTGAATGTAGGGTGAGAACAGAGCAGTCCATCGATTGTATGCGGCTTTCCTGAGTGCCTTAGAATTTTTTGATCATTTTTTCCAAGGAAAAACGAGATTAAGAAGATCAGATCATAAGCGACTCCTTCCTCCTCTTTGTTTACGACACTATTTTAAATTATAGAACTTGGGGCTGCTTTATAATGTGAATAGGAAACTGCATTCATCTAGGTCTGGTAGTGTAAAATCGAAGCATCAGTATTTATGGTATGTCTGCACCTTTATTCTTATGCTTGACTATTAGCAATATTACATGTATATTATATATCTAAAGTTATACCAAGCACCTTTAAAGAAAACCGAGCGTAAGCATCTGAGTTACCTGCAGCTGCCATATAGAGTAGGAGCCAGCCCCTCTCCTCGTTAGCGCCAATTAACGCCGCCGTCCCCAGGGCTGCTGCTTTGCAGAAGGGCTGCATGACCTTCTGCCTCCCCGCGTTGGGTCCCCATGTGTCCCACCCCCCGTGTCCCACCCCGGTGGCCGTCCCGGCCGGTTTGGCCGCGGTGACACCGGCACAGGGTGGGCTCAGCGGGAGGGACGGGGCCGGTGTCACCGGGGAGCGGGTCCCTTGTGTCACCGCGATGGTTTCGTTCTTCTAACTGTGGTTTCACCCAACAAGTTCCCCTGGGGGCTCCTCCGGCCGTGCGGGGGGTTCAACCCAACCCGGCCCCCCCAAAACTGGAATTCCCGTGGCGCGGGGGAGCGTCGCGGCCCTCGGGCCTCTGCCCCCGCGGTTTTGCCCCAAATCGCTTGTTTTTTCTGGCAATCGCGGGTGGGAAGGGCCGGGAGGACCCCCAACCGCCCCCCGGGTGGGAAATCCCGGCGTCCATCCCATGGGCTGCAAAAAGCTCCGAGTCCCCGCTGGGGAAGGGGCCGAGGTCCAACGCCCCCGCATTGAAACCCCCTCGACTCCCCCAACGAGTTTCTTCCACTGTTAAAGCGTTTTGCACAAAACAAAAAATATATTAAAAATATTAAAAAAAAATTTAAAAAAAAATAAAAAATAAAAATAAAAATGGTGATTTTTATGTCAAGGTAAAAGCCAAAACTTGCAATACTATTTTTAGCAGACAAAAAAAAAAAAAAGAGAAATAAAGAACAACTGAGTATAAATGTTATAAATATTTTTGACTTGAACATTTGGATGGCACTTGATTCAAATAGAACATTAATCCTTTGGACGGAATGTTTGGGGAAAAAGAAAAAGGACTTAAAGTACAAGGTTGTTTTTAAAGCGTCTTCATAGGGTATGAAGTAGTACTGTAATTCATGACTGTTAAAGACTTTCTGTGCTGTACGGAAATCTCGCAGTACCACTGAATTATGTTCCTCAGCTGTCTCAGCCACGAACGATGCTTCTTTTTATTTTACTTTATTTTTTATCCTGCATTATTCACTATAGTATTTATGTGCTCTTACTCTGTATAGTTAAGACTGTTATTTTGTAGCCATGGCTGACACGATATATCAGTAACTAAAAATAAAAGAGAAAAAGATTAAGACCCCCCCCCCACCCCGAGTTGGAACTGTGCTCATAGCTGTTTTCATATGAAGAGAAATCCATTTAAAAAAAAAGAAATAAAGAAAGATAAAAAACCAACAATGTGATCATTAATTGTAAAACGCTTTGTAAAATTCACATTTACAAAATAATAAAGTAAATGACAATTAAAAGCTTTTCTTTGCTCTCGTTTTCTTCCTTTCTGGGTGGCGGGTGTTGTCAACCAGGGGGTTGTTCATAGGGGCCCTGTGTCCCTGTGCTGCTGGAGGGGAACAAACCCCAACCGTCACCAATTGCCCAAGTTTGGGGGGGTTCGGAGCTCCCTGCCCTGGGCTCCCCCCTTGTCACCTGAGCCACCTCAAGCATCTTTTGGCTCCTTTTCCCAGACACATCACACGCTCCCTTTATTTATTATTCTTTTTAAACTTGAATTTGCAGCAGCGCTGGGGCCGCAGCATCAGCCGAACCCCCCAATTCCAAGGGGAAAAACCTTCATCGGGCTCCAAAAATCCGGGTAGGTAAATGGTTCTGTTGCAGGGGCAGGACCCAGCGCCCTGGCCGGACCCCACACGGAGCACCCAGGGCGCTCATTCTGCTCCCCATCATTTTCATCATCTTCTTTATTTTCTTCCCAACCCAATTGGCCATAAAATTGCTGAGAAGCTGCATTTCCTCTGCTTAGCAAAAAAAAAGAGAAGTGCCCAAAACCACTTGCATTTGGGGTTTCATTTAATCTCGTCTCACTGAGAGGAAAAACACAGGAACTTGGATGCTCGCGGACGGCGCATACCCCCGCGTTATATAAACCATTTCAAACTGATTTATTCTAAATGAGTTGTTATAATCAGAATTTTCCTTACGAGCAGCTTTCTTGCAAACGTCAGTATTTCAGACCAAAAAAAAAAGCCATCACACGGCCGCTCAAATATTTCAAACTGATTACTTATAAACACCATTGCTAAAATTAGGTCTTTGGTGTGCGGTATTGTCAGAGTGGGTGTATTATGATCTGCAGAGAGTATAAAAAGATAAATGAGTTATTTAACCAAGTAAACGACGTTGCTGTAGAAATGTGCGGCGGGGGGGGCCGGACCTCGCACTGCGGCACCGCGTGCGGAGGAGCCGCCGGAGCAGGGGCAGACGGAGGGACGTTTCTTCTTCGCCTTAACGTTGTTATTCTTTATTGCTATTGTGATAAAACAGCCGATCCCTCTGCCCGGTGTGGGGCAGAGGTTTTGCCCCAAGGCTGAGCCGTGGGGCGGTGGGTGCACCCATGGGTGCGTCCTTCCCCGGGGCATTAGAAAATCACTGTTTTTCAGTGCTGTGGTGGGTCACAGCTGATTTCTGGGAGGCAGCGCTGGGTTTTAAAGGTTCGACTTCGTTTTCTCAGGATCTGCCATGGAGGGAGAGACGCCGGAGCGCCGGGCCTGCTCAAACTCTCTGGATTTGGCTCTTCGCCTCCACCCCCAGCCGGTGTTTGGCCCCCGGGGTGTTACGGGGCTGCCCTGGGTGCGGGTCGTCCCCACCGTGGGTCCCCAGGGACGCAGCCAGGTGGGTGCTGGGGTTGGGGACAGCAGGGGCACCGCGCTGCGTGGCTGGGGGGAAAATCCATCCAGGAGTCTCATAGTGCCCAGTCCCACTCCGTCCAGGAAGAACAGCCCAAACTGAGTGAAAGCTCATCCAGCTGCTGCTGTCCCTGCTGGGATCCACCTGCAGATTCAGGCTGCTTTTTGATTTTTGTTTTGTTTTTTATTAGTAGATCTTTTCCAGCGCTGCTCTGCACCGGCTCCTGGTGGTGACCCACACGGGAGGGCGAAGGGGAGCTCGGCACCCACCATGGTGGAGGAGGTGAGGCCACCCAGTGGCACCCACACACGGCCGAGCACACAGGGCCAGGAGGTGTCCGGAGCGGTCCCGACATGGGAGCTGCAGAGAGGGGAAAGCTCTGGGAGGCAGCTGGTTGGGACCTTGGCCAGGAGTGCAGCCCGGGGCAGGCATACCCACGTTGGCCAATGCAGAAGGTGGTGGTTATTGCAGATGGTGTTGGCCGCTGCAGAAGGTGTTGGTTATTGCTAAAGGTGTTGGCCATTGCAGCTCATGTTGGCCATTGTAGAAGGTGTTGGCCATTGTAGGTGTTGGCCATTGTAGAAGGTATTGGCCATTGCAGATGGTGTTGGCCATTGCAGAAGGTGTGGAGGACCATCGCAGGTGGTGTTGGTCATTGCAGGTGGTGTTGGTCATTGCAGAAGGTGTCGGTTATTGCAGAACATGTGGGCCATTGCAGATGGTGTTGGCCATTGCAGAAGTCAGGGACCATTGCAGAAGTCAGGGACCATTGCAGGTGTTGACCACTGCAGAAGGTGTTGGTTATTGCAGATCATGTTGGCCACTGCAGCAGATGTTGGTCATTGCAGGTCATATTGCCCACTGCAGAAGGTGTTGGCCATTGCCTATGCTACTAGGAGATGCGGATGAGCAGCCTGGGGATGCCAGGTACTGGGGTATCCCAGCAGGACACCGTTCCACCTGCCCCAAGCCTCCGTGTGACCCAGCACCATCCCTGCCCTCACCCCATGGGAGCGGAGCAGGAGCTGTGCCCAGTCAGAGCTGAAACACAAGTCCGGCTGGATCTGTCCCTGCTCGCCACCCTGTCCCCACCCACTGCCCGGGAGGGTGGCCCGGGGGGGACGGCGGGGAGGGTGCTGGGGGTGCTGCGCTCCCCCTCCCTCCCTCCATACACGTGAACCAAGGGTGAGATTTATGCCCGAGAGGCCCGTGGAGCAGGCGCCATAAATCACGGCCGCCAGCGCTCCCTGCCCCAGCGGCTGCGGAACACTTCACTCTCCTCTTATTTATATGCATCTTTTGCACCCAGTCGTTTTCTAATAGACTGTGGCGCAGCACTCCAGCACCGGCGAGGCCTGAGATATATCGTGCAGGACAGAAAATACAAATAAAGGGTGAAGGGTGGGAACTGCATCATTCCCCGCGCGCGCCGCCGTGCCCGCCTCGCTCCGCCGCGCTGCCGCGGGCGCACGGGCGCGGGATGAGGGTTGTCGGTGGCACATCCATCATCCTGGCGACCAGGGGCTGGGGGTGTTATTGGGGGGGAGCTTAAGAGTAATAATAAAAGCAGTAATGATGATGCTCTGGGTTTGGTGAAGGGACGGGGAGTGGGTGGCAGTGATGGGTTGGATATGAGTATTGCAGCCAGCACACCCTTGGGGTCATGCTGGGACGGTGACAGCTAGTGATGGTGACAGTGGCACAGTGACAATTAACGCGTTCCTGTAGAAAGCTGCCAGTGCAGGTAATTAATGTGCAGCTAACGGGGGGATGTGTCATGGGGGGGGCGGTTGAGCCAGACCCTGGGTTTTTGGCCCCAGCTGATGCCGCCTGCGCTGGGATGGGATGATGACAGGGGGTGACACCCCAAATCCACTGTGCTGGGCAGGGTCCCCTGGGACTGGCAGCCCTTGCCCAGCCCTCAGCCCTCTGGGAGAGGAATTAGATCAGTGTAATTCAATGCTAGGACATAAAGAAAAAGAAAACAATTAAAAAAGGAAAAAATGCCGAGCCACAAACCAAGACGACAGATAAATCCAGAAGGGGATGTAATCTCACTCCCCGGGCCCAACCAGAAGTTAGGATACATAAATTATTGCACCTAAAAGCTTCTATAATTTCACTTCTATTTGATTCACCATAAAGTACCACAATGCCCTCTGCATCTGCCTGTCTGATTATACATTTGTACCAAGACACAGCTTATGCTTAAAATAACATTACTGGAATAGAGACGGACAAGAGAATTCATTTGAATGGAAATCAATTTGATTAGAAAAGTAAATTACCCGGAGTATATGAGCAGCATATTGCGGTTCTGAATAATAATAATAATAATAATAAATAAATCAGTGGCAGTAAAGGGTCTTAAATGCTTTCACGGAATGGAGGGGACTGAGCTGTGATCCGTGCAGCGCTGCCCCGTGTCACCGGGACCCACCGCAGGGGACGAGCCCGGTTGTGTTCGTGGCGGGACAAGAGGAAAAGGCCTCAAGTTGCACCAGGGGAGGTTTAGATTGGAAATTAGGAATAATTTCTTCCCGAAAAGAGTTGTGGGCATTGGAACAGGCTGCCCAGGGCAGTGATGGAGTCACGGCAGTGATGGAGTCACCGTCCCTGGAGGGTTGAACAGATGGAGATGAGGTTCTCAGGGACATGGGGCAGTGCCAGGGGTGGGTTATGGTTGGACTCGATCATCCTGAGGATCTTTTCAATCACAATGATTCTATGACTGATTCTATGACCCTTGGGACAGGTGCTGGCCTGGCTGGGGTGGCCGTGTCCCCCTGTGTGTCCGTCCCTGCTGTTGAAAACGGTGCCGGGAGGTGGACAAAGCATCGGAGCCAGGGTGGCCGGTGGCATCGGAGCTCCCATTGCTCCCTGAAGGTGCGTTTCTCCTGCACCAAACGCGGTGGGGACGGCTGAGCCTCACGCTTGGCTGAGCTGGGATATCTTACAAATAATCAATTGATATTTAATTCCCATGTGATAACTGTCTTATTAAATCTAAATTTAATGTGTATTTGGGAAACCCTAATTTAAAGTGTTACTGCATGCACCATCTGGTGTGCTCTCTAAATACAAATGCAATAACATAATTCAGAATTACATCATAAAAGTAAGTTATAAGAGATTAAAATGCACAACTACGTTCTTCAGTCAAGGCAGCTTTTATGCTTTTTCTCCTGATTTAGACACAAATCACAACCGAAGCATCCCTACCCTGATTAAGTGGTTTTCTGCAGGGGTTTTTAATGGTGAGGAGAGAGGTGAGAGTGGAGCAGGAGCAGCCAACGGGTTCCAGTGCCACCAAAGAGCTGCGGAAACCTCAGCTCAGCGCTGCCGGGGGGTGACGAGCACGGGGGACCTGGCTGCTGTGCCCCCCACCCCAACAAACCACCTGCGGCACTGGGGTTTTTGTTCATTTAACACTTTAATACTGGTCAGAGCATCCTCTCCTGGCCCTTTTCCTCCAGCGAGGGCCGAACGGGCACAGGGGAGACTGAGCGACCCCCAGCTGCTTTTCGTTAACAACTGGTCAAATATAACCCCGCGTTAGGTGCATCAATGATCTTTTATAGCGGCAGTAAATCTAATATCTTTGCAAAAAAACCTATTTTCTCTCTACGTTGAATGAAACATGAGATTCCTTAATAGAGAGGGAAATTAAAATCTAGTTTTATTGCAGTTCCTGTAACTGGTATCTAAGCTATTAATAATCAATCCATCCTTGCTTAAAAGCTAACATTTATCACCCCAGCGACGATGAGCTGACGGGCACTGGGGGGAAAGTACAATTGACTGCAATTACACTTTGAAAAATGTTATCTGTGCCACTGACCACTGGGGATAAATGATGAGATTTCATTTGTTTCTTCAAGCTTCTGATTCTTTTTCCCAACTTTTTCTTTCATTGGTTTCTTTTCTTTCCCTTTTGCCTGTAGGTTTCCTCAATGTTGAGCTGCTCAGGGCAGGACCGCAGGGAACGGCGGTGTCCCCAGGTCATGGGGACCCTCCACATTGTGCCCTGGTGAGTGCAAGTGCTGTCCCTCTGCTCCTGTCCTGGCTGGGGACACCATACCTGGGGACATTGCACCTTCCTCATCCTCACCTGGGTGCATCATACTTAGGGACGTCACACCTTCCTCATCCTCACCTGGGGACATCATACTTAGGGACATCTGACCTTCCTCATCCTCACCTGGGTGCATCATACTTAGGGATGTCACACCTTCCTCATCCTCACCTGGGTGCATCATACTTAGGGACGTCGCACCTTCCTCATCCTCACCTGGGGACATCATACTTAGGGATGTCGCACCTTCCTCATCCTCACCTGGGGACATCATACTTAGGGACGTCACACATTCCTCATCCTCACCTGGGGACATCATACTTAGGGACATCACACCTTCCTCATCCTCACCTGGGGACATCATACTTAGGGACGTCACACCTTCCTCATCCTCACCTGGGGACATCATACTTAGGGACGTCACACCTTCCTCATCCTTTGGGGACATCATACTTAGGGATGTCGCACCTTCCTCATCCTCACCTGGGGACATCATACTTAGGGACGTCACACCTTCCTCATCCTTTGGGGACATCATACTTAGGGATGTCGCACCTTCCTCATCCTCACCTGGGGACATCATACTTAGGGATGTCGCACCTTCCTCATCCTCACCTGGGGACACCATACCCAGGAACGTTGCACCTTCCTCATCCTCGCCTGGGGACATCGCGCTCAGGTGAGCGGTGATTTTGGCAGCCGGTGCTCACTGAAGGGCACCCATGGGTGCCTGTTGGGGCCCTACTGGGGGCTCCCTCCCTCTGATTTTGGATAAAACCTCCTTGCAGAGCAGGACTGCACCATCCCCGGCTCCCATGGCTGGGAGAGGGACCCCAGACCAACCTTGTTGTGGGGCCACTCGACCACTTTTAGCACAAAAAGCACAAAAGTTCATCAGTTTTTTAGTTTACAGCAGGGAGGAAGAGGCTGGTGAAGGAATTGATTGGCTTGATTTACTGGCATTAATGAAGCAGCTGACCGTAGATCTCCCGCAGCAACATTACGCTCCCAGCGATAATTCTCCAGACTCCAAACTTTTCAAATGAGTTTTTGCAATTTAAAATTAATAATTGTTCTGTCTAGAACAAGGATAATTAAATGCCTGTTCATCCTCATTATTGTCAACCTTGTGATTTGTTGTTTTCCCTGTAATAAAATTAACCGGTTTAACTAATGGGTGCCAAAACTTGATAATTAAAGCTGAGCAAATAATTTGCAACAAATGATTTACCCACTGGGTTTGGGGGGGTTTGGGCAGACACGGGGCTGGGGGCCAGTGTGGGGGACCCCGGGCAACCTCCTTTTTCTTACAATGGTCATTTTTTTAATGGAATTGTTGATACTTTGTATTTCTTGCTAGGAAAAGCAGTTCCCACACCGAGCACAAGGCAGGTTGTCCATCTAAGTCTTCTTGGGTCGTCCATTGACAAGAAGGCCCATGAGAAGCAGCAGCTGCTCCCCGGCGAATCCCGACCATGTGCAGGGGGGTCCAGAACCGGCAACTCTGGGAGGGAGGAGGGAAACGAAAATAATGAGCCCACCAAAGAGATTTGGTCAGACACAATCTGCTAACGAGGATGAGCTTTAAAATGATGGTTATTAGCAAGGTTTCATTTCAGCAGCAGTTAAAGAAGCTTTGGAAGGTATCGCAATTAATTTGTAAGTTTATATTACACATTATAACCGAGTGGCCATTAACGAGGCGGTGACATTAAATTTAATGTACTTGGGACTGTTTGTCTCTCCCTCCTGGGCTCCCAGGGGACAGTCGGGGTTCGGAAGTGCCGGGTTCGTCCCCGGGGGCAGCACCGGGACCCCCGATGGCAGTGACACAGGGGGGGTCATCGCGGTGACACCGCACGGTGCCGGGTCTGGGTCACTGCGGGGATGAGGAGTTTTGGCCTCAGCTCCGCGGCACAGCCAGGGAGGCTCGGATGAATATAAGGAAAACATGAAATGTCTCATACCTATGACTTTAAATTAAAAAAGCAATGTACTGTTTATTGGTTCTTCCGAGTGTCTGTGGAACGGCAGGCTCATAAAGATCATATTACAGTACAAGCCATTATGCAAAGAGTTTACTATATATACATTTCTAAATGCTTCAGCAAACAGCAGCCTACTTACGAGCAGAGAAGGATAACTGGTTCGTTTGGGGTAACAAATGATCCTTGATTTGATTTTAAATGCAATGACAGCAAAATTTATTTCTTATTTAATCACTTGCCAGAGCTGTTGAGGACGGGATGGTATTAAACTGCACAATGCAGCATATGACTACTGAATCAGTTGAAATAGGCATAAGAATATATTATGTTTATAGGATAGAAAAAGATTGTACAGCAACGCATATAACTAGAATGGGTATTTTTGTCATTTATACAGTAGCTTATATCATTATTTCTTCCCGCTTCCAATTTTACAGTAATAAAAATACAGGGGATGTGATTCTCTTTGCATTACAGATAAACCATCTTGATTCTTTATTAAATATTTTTATTAATCTGAAGTACTACAAAGCATTTGAGCAGATAAATCAGGCTGCGAATAGTCATTTCCTCTCTGCTATGGCTCTATAAAGTGGATTCATTTGTGAGTGTGCAATACCAGAAAAGAAGGTTTCCATATTCATTAATATGCTCCCTTATTGTCCTATTTTTATATCCTGCTGTACCGTGCAGAACCACTCACTTGGTCCCCAGAATGAAACGGGTCTTGGTGGGTGGTGGACTCTGTAATAGTTTTGTGTCCGGTTTAATTGGGAATCACTACTTGGGCACCCCCTGCCAGCCCCAGCGGGAGGATGCCTGGGGTCTCACCGGTCAGCAGTGGAGGGGACACAAGCATTTTGGGGTGATTTGGGGCTGGATCCAGCCCCAGCATCACCCGCTCTGTGCCTTCACCCATCGCCTCGGCTGCTCTCCCCGTAGCGTGTAGGGACCCCATTATTCAGGACCGATTGGGGATTTGGGGTTCAGCCCCCCTGGGAGGGTACCCAATACCCTGGGGCTCTGCCAGAGGCTGTTTGACCCCCTAAGGTGTCACCAGCCCCTCGCTGTCCCTTCACCCCCATCACCCCACTATGGAAAGCGGCACTTTGGGGCCAGCACCGCGCTTTTTGGCCAAACCCCGCCATGGCCATCATCTCGGGGCCCCCAATGTCCCCAGGGATGCTGGGGGGGGGGACACACACGCCAGCGCGGGGGTGAGTTGGCGCTGTTAGCATTGAGCTTCACCAGCTGACAAGTCATTTAGTCATCAGAGGGAGCTGCGGAGGGGCACAGAGGAATTAAACCTCTTTAAAACACAGCCAGGTGTGCAAACAAGTTTATCCTACTGTATCAGCACACGCGTGAGTCAGGGGGGGCTCCATAAAGGTTACAGCAGCCGCTGGGTTATTTAGGGCTCCCTGGCAGACGTGACGTTCAGCGTCTGTGAGTGTTGGGGCCGTGGGACTCGCTGGGACCCCAAAAGCCTTTTTGTTGCCCCACGCCCGGGTCGGCCTCATCCTGCCCCTCTATGCCTCCCTTGCCCCAGCCGCTGCTGCCACCCCCGAGGGACTTGGCTTTGGTTGCAAATTTTACTGCAGCAGCTGTCTAACATTTGGTTGCTGTTTGGAAACAGGAATTACAGCGCTCGGCAAAACACACCGGGGTCCCTCCGGAGCCGCCACCGGCAGCCGGCACAGCCCCAGCCCGGCACCCCGGGCTCCAAAATCCTCCTCCTGCTACGAGTGGCCTTTTGCAGCCCAGCTGCGATTGCACACGGGGGAGCAGGAGCCCGGCTGTGCGGGGATTTAGCCAGGATTCTACCCAAACCGCTGCTTTTTCCTGCTTCGGAGCATCCCTGCTCTCCCCAGGGCATCCTCAGACCCTGGTCCAGCAGCGCAGGAGGACACAGATGGGGCTTTTCCCCCCTTTTCCCATTGATTGTGCTGGGCTAAGGCAAAGCAGAGGTTTGACCCCCACAAGAAACTGCAGATTTCATGTGTTTTACCGGCATGGTAGGAGCCGGTTCGGGGGCTGTTACACCTCTCTGTGTGCGCCGGGTGTTTTCCTCACTGGGAGCCGCTGGGGCTGCACATAAATCCACCATCAGCCGCAACTGTGTCCCAGATGTCCCAGGACATGAATTTTTGTATCCAGTTTTAGTGCTGGTGTAAAGCTAAATTATGGTAGTTGTCAGCATTAGCAAAAACCGTCACCGCCATCCTGCCTGTAAAAAGCGCAGCGGTGGGACCTGGGGCTGGAAGAGGTGGAGGAGAGGTGGGTCAGCTCCTGTTTTCTGGTAATTATAAGGACCGGGTTATTGTGCTGCGGAGCTGGGACTGGTGCGGGTGGGTTGGCCGTGGCTGAGGTCACCGGCACCGCGGCAGAAGCCACCAGAAACTCTTCTCCATCCCTCTGCAACATCAGCAAGGACCGAAGCCGCGTTCAGATGCCTCTCAGGTCCCACGCTGAGGATGGTGGAAGCCGCATTTGAGCAGAATCCAACCCAGAAGCTCTTACGGCACCTGCCAGGGCTCGGGCATGGGGAATCATCAGGGCTTTGCGCCTCCATCCCGCGGCAGATCCCGGCTGATGGAGAGCACCAGCCTCTCCTTCCCAGGACGTGCTGATGCTATTAAGCACCAACTTAGGAAAAGTGGGAGCGGAAGAGTTTTACACCTTCACAAAACAATGTTCAAGAAGAAAATGAGCAGCCAGCAATTGTAATTGAGACGGACGAAAGGGCGGCCGGCTTCCCCCAAAGCGTTTCAGGCAACGTACTTGAGAAGAATATGAAGTGCTGCTGCTCTCTAAAGATCGCCACGCTGCGGCTAAATTATTAATGACTAGGAATGATTTCATATTTAATCTAAAGACTATTAATTACTCTGCAGAAGAGCAACACACCATCCTACGAGCCCCTCTCACCAACTGAATAATTTAGTGGTGCCCCATATTTTACCTCAATGTCAAGGCGGGCGCTGATTCCTCCTGCGAGCGCAGCCGGGTGGCGTTTGGGACCGACGTCGGCGTCCCAAGGGGTACCTGGTGCTGAGGACTCACCCTGACCTCTGAGCTCCCCCGGGTGGAGGGGGGGACATGTGGGGCTCCCATGGGGCTGGGGACACAACTATCCCCCCACCCTGGCAAGGCTTGGAGCCCAGCGGCGGCCCCAGCTGTGGGAACGCTGAAGGCAGATGTTTATTTGTCCAGGATTAGTTGCTGATTATTGTTACGGTGATCCAAAATGATCATTAAAAAGTGAAATGGGCTGTTTAATAATAATGCTCGGCGCACGCAGTGTGCCTTGCATTACGAGGATGTTTAAGCATGAGCCCAATTAAGCCTCTCGCATCCCTACAGAATTACCCCAGTTGTGCAAACTATTAGGTGAACTCCAGGCTCCTGGTACTCGCAGGCGATGCTGGAGCCCGGCGCTCTGCTAGAGCCCCATTTCTATCCTGAAGCTAAATTAAAATCCTATTGTGCCGGTACTGCTAATATTTCCTGCTCTTGTTTCCAACAATTAAATTGTGACATTCTGCCAAAATGTACGAGGAAACTAGAAAGCTCCATCAGCTGGAAAGAGGCAGCGAATCCTCCCGGCTGCCTCCTGCCGCCCAGATGCCGCGGTGACGGTTGCGGGTGACCCGGCCCCGATGGCAGCGGCGGGTGGACGTGGCGTTTGTGGGCGTTCATGGTTCTCTGCCAGCACAGGTGGGAAGCGGGACTTTAAACATGAAGTTGAAAGGTTTTTCCTTCTCCTTTTAGGAAAGAAATCTGTGAACTGGATCCATGCGGTACCAAAAGGCAAAATGCTGGTCATAAGGGAGGATTCGGAGGGTGATTTCCACCACTGCCCCCCAGCACCACCACCAATTCTGCCGCCCTCCCCGTACATGCACTGCCGCATCCTTTTAAATACTCCCCTGGTTTCTAATTCTCTTTTGCCCCTTTGCTGCTCTGGCTGCTCCCTGGGGAGGGCACGGGGGTCCCCTGCCCCACGCTGCCCCCAAAGCCCCGGAGTGACCCCCCATAGTGATGCTGTGTGGGCAGAGCTGCCCTGCGGGTGCTCTCGGGGAGGAAACAACCAGTGGGGAGCAGGGGGTGTCGGGGGTCCCTGCGGTGGGATGAGCAGGGACCGGCACCCGCGGAGCTGGTGGGGGAAGGAGGGAGAAAAGAAAAGGCTGTTTAAGAAATAGAATGACTATGTGGTCATGGCTTAGAAGCTGGTACTTAGAAATTCCATGAATTTTAAAATAAAGACATTGTGAGATTTGAAGTTGCTTTTGAATGCTCCCAAACTGCGGCGCTAATACCTCGGCTGGCCCTTGCGGAGCCGTGCGGGGAAGCAGAGAGCACTAAGTGCTGCGCTGATAGAGCAGTTAAACACTGTAATAGAATTGTGTTTGGAGAGGCTGCAAAGCCAGGTATAGAGCCCATACATAAACAAGGCCATTACCAGCCAGGGTAAGCGGTGATAGAATTTCATGAATATCCCCACAAAAAGCTTTGTATATTTATAACAACCTACAGAGTCGTTTGGTGCACAGTCAGGGGCCTTTCGGAGTGATGCTGGAGGTAAATTGTGCCACAGCTCCGTGTGTCTGCATTGGGGCATCAGCTGTGGTGGGCGAAGCAGGACAGGGCAGGGGGGCCCTGGGTGCCTGATGGATATTGCCCACAAGTTTTTCCATTTTCCAATGTAACATACTCTTTTTAGGAAGTTTTTCAAGACGAGCCTCTGTTTGCAGGGAAGGGGAAGATGCTTCCCCAGCTGGGATGGAGAGGGGACCAGGAGAAGCTCTTTGCTCCTTCTTTGTCACCCTGGGACAGTCACTAAAGGGCAAGAGACAGAAGTTTCCGTGTCTCAGAAAAAGGGAGATGAGTCTGGGATCCATCGGCCTCGAAGCATCAGGACATGACCCAGCACCCCAAGAAGCCTCTGCAAGAAATCCACGCGCTCAATCTCTGCGGCTTCAAAAGAGGAAAGCAACCTCTTGAGCGTATTTATTACTTTAATTTAAATAAGTAGGAACTTTAAACTGACCAAAACTTCACTCTGCAACTCTCGCAAAACCTGAACCCAAGCGATAGGGACGCAGCTCGTGCATGAGCCATAATAAAATGCTAATTGCAATTCATAGATTATATGGGGATGCCTGGGACTATTGAAGACCCTGGATGAAGTGTAGTGTTCAATTTATCGTGTGTGTGTCGCCAGCGGCGCTGCCAGCCTCCTCCTTGTCCCCCTGCGTTGTTTTGTCATCTCTGTACTATCACCAATTCATCACAACGGCAACTGAACTCGCCGATGTCCACCCACCGGGTGACTTTGTCTTCGCTACTCTATGACTTCTAAATTAAATTGTCAAAACACATTACTGAGAAAAATATCGCGAAGGGAAAGTTCTTCACCCTTTTATCCCATCCAGGGAGAGGATGGGTTTGATTTGAAGCAAACATGTCTGCTTCATTATCCCTCCCGCTATCATATTTCTTCGCTCAGCAGCAGCAGGAACGGAGTCGATACTCAAGTCTTGGGTGACATGATGTAGCGTCCCACCGGAGCTGTCTCAATAAATTCTGAGATTGCCCAGGAAAAGCTGGGGAGGGGGGCATCATTTTCACCCTCTTTTATTCCTCCCACTCGCAGACAATTTCAGAGAGATTATGGGATTGCTGGAAGATCCTTGGTGTGGATTTCCCCGAGTCCTTGTGGCAGAAGAAACCAGCCCAACCTGCGCTTCCCCCTCCTCTGCTTCCTTCCCCCCAAAAAAACTGGGTTATCCCCCAGGCCAATGCCTGCGATCATCAAATCAACAGAGTTTTGCAACCGCTTTCCCCAGGAGCTGCATCACTCTCAGTAACGCAGGAGGTTCCTGCTGCGAGATGCAACCGCGGAAGAGAATTCACCCGGAGAATGTAAAACAAAAGGAGCGGTTTCTTGAACGGAAAGAGCTCTTGGTTTCTCCCTTTTCTCACTCACACGTCGCTCTCTGGCCATAATGGATCAGTCGTAAAAAAAGCAAGTAACACATTGTGCACTTATTCTTCTGACTTTGGAGAATATTAACATAATACACACATATTGTTTATTTATTCTGCTATAGTGCGAGTAACAGAGGTAATGCCCGATGTTTAAATGGGGTATTTGTAAATGCTCGCATTTCCTTAGCCGTTATGATGCATTAGCCATCAGTAGTCAAATTGCCTCGTATTTGCAATTTTATGGGTACATTTTATCAAGCACACAGGAGCTGCATTCAAAGCATGAAAATAAAGTATTCCACTTGTGTTAGGCAAGCACTGTTTCGATGCAAGATACAGCCAGAGAGCAGAAATTTCCTTTTTTCTCCTGCCTCAGCTGCAGATTAATCTCCAAATATTGCCTCCACTCGCAGTAGCAACTGCTAAGAGCCCATTTGTGGCAGGGTAACACTGAGAACATGACTGAATTTGGCTGGCTGTGAAATCACCCAATGTTTCTTTGCTGTTTTAAAATGTCTCCTAAAACTTTATCATTGCTTTTCCCCGCAGAGACAGAGGTTCCTGGGGTCACTGAGAGTCGCTTTCCCGTGTCGGCGTCTGAACTTCAGCTCTCCCCGTGAAGCAGGAAAAGTTGCAAATAACGCGAAAAATTGGGGGGAAAAGTGCGATTGCTGCTAGGCAGAGCACCCAGCACCCCAGCAGGACTTGGGGTCACCCCACTGCTCTCCCCTGGGGTCAGCCCTGGGACGCCCCAAAGCTCCAGGACCTCGCTGGTGGAGGGGGGAAAGTCACCCGGGTTGTCCCCAAAAGGAGCTGCTGGTGGCAGAGACTCTGATAAGGGGGAATTTGCTCCCTCTCGTGGGCTCTGGGAGCCGGTGTCTGAGCCCGACGCAGCAGCCGTGGGCATAAAAAGGGATGGGATTTCTTTGCATCTTGGGAAAAAGGAAAGAAAATCTCTGTTTTGACCCCAGCACAGTGCGATGTAAATGTACAGACCCCCAGAGAGTCTCCTGGGCTGGGGGCTTCAGCAGAACTCACTGCTTTTGACAAGGCAAAACTCCATCTGTGTTTTGATGGCATTGAATTGTGGCTCTCTGGAGCTCTCAGCTCCTTCTCACCTAACACTTTATTACCTTTATTGTCTCTTGGTCTGATCATTCTGTCTGAATTTATTTCTTCCAGGGAGTTTAGCTGCCACTCAACCAACTGACTCTGTAACGTGAATATCACAGCGCTCAGAGATGAAATGATGACATATTCCTCATATTTCCTCGACAAGTACAGTTTCATTTAATACTCACATAAAACCCCAGCAGCAGCCTTGCAGAGCCCTTGTTTCATTTCAAGCCCCCTTTAACAGTGCGTTTAACACCAGAAGACCACCAGCGATAACCTGGGAAGGGAAAACACGTCAAAGCACGTGGAGCGTGTAGAAAGTGCAGGAAGTGTGTAACCGGCGTTTGCGTGTGGATTGGTCTGAAACGTCGTTTTTATTACCCTGGGAAATGTATCGCTGCACCTGGCAGCACCTGTGGGCGTGTGGAAAAGGCAGGAGACAGGCAGGGAATGACAGAGATGGACAGACAGACTGAGCCAGCACTGGGCCCTTGTGGCCAGGAAGGCCAATGGTACCTGGGGTGGGTTAGAAGGGTCAGTAGGTCAGAGAGGTTCTCCTGCCCCTCTGCTCTGCCCTGGGGAGACCACACCTGGAATATTGTGTCCAGTTGTGGCCCCTCAGTTCCAGAAGGACAGGGAACTGCTGGAGAGAGTCCAGCGCAGCCACCAAGATGCTGAAGGGAGTGGAGCATCTCCAGTGTGAGGAAAGGCTGAGGGAGCTGGGGCTCTGGAGCTGGAGAAGAGGAGGCTGAGGGGTGACCTCATTCATGTTTACAGATATCTAAAGGGGGAGTGTCAGGAGGATGGAGCCAGGCTCTTCTCGGTGACAACCAGTGACAGGACAAGGGGTAGTGGGTTCAAACTGGAACACAGGAGGTTCCACTTCAATTTGAGAAGAAACTTCTTCATGGTGAGGGTGTCAGAGCCTGGCCCAGGCTGCCCAGGGAGGTTGTGGAGTCTCCTTCTCTGCAGACATTCAAACCCGCCCGGACACCTTCCTGTGGAACCTCAGCTGGGTGTTCCTGCTCCATGGGGGGATTGCACTGGATGAGCTTTCCAGGTCCCTTCAACCCCTGACATCCTGCGGTTCTGTGTGACACAGCCCCGGACACACGGTGCAACTGCCCGTCACCTCCTCGGCTGAGCCCCTTCCCCCGCCCGCCTGCCGTGCCCGGGCGCCGCCGGCAGCTCTCGGTCCCCCTCTACCGGCGGTCGGGACGTCGCCGTGTCCCCCGGCCCGTCCCCCTGCCCGGGGCTGGCGGGCGGCGCCTCGGCGGCCCGGACTGCAACTCCCAGCGTGCACCGGGACGGAACTACACCTCCCACAGTGCTCCGGGGCGGGGAGAGGGGCGAGTCCCACAATGCACTGCGAAAACACATTTTAATAAATTACCCTAATTTTTTAAGCCGCGCCATGGAGCCGTTAATGAGCGTTGAAACACGCCCGGGGAACCCAGCGGTAAACGATTCCATCGCCGCCCGCGGCCGCTGCCGCCTTCACTTCCGGCGCAGCGGCAGAAAACTACAGCTCCCAGCATGCACCGCGGCGCCGCGCCCTTTCCGGTTCCGGCGGCCGCGAGAGCTGGCCTGTCCCCTCGGAGGGGCCGGCTGGGCGGTGACGGGAGCGGCGGCGCCGGGACGGGGCGGCGGGGCCGGGCGGGGCGGCCGCGACCCTCCGAGCTCCCCCTCTCCCAGCGCGGCCCGGCCGGGCTCGCCGCTCCGCTCGGGCCTGGCGGGGTCACCTTCATGGGCGGGCGGTAGCGCGGGGCCCGGCGGTGCCCGGTGAAGCGGGGGCCGGAGGTGGCGGAGCCCGGGACGATGTTCGTGCAGGAGGAGAAGATCTTCGCGGGGAAGGTGCTGAGGCTCCATGTGTGCACCATGGAGGGCGCCGAGTGGCTGGAGGAGGTTCCCGAGGACACCACGGTGGAGAAGCTGAAGGAGCGGTGCCTGAAGCACGTAAGGAACCGGGTGTCCCCGTCCCGTCCCCAGGGCTGGGGCTGCTCCCTGTGCCCCCGGGGAGCCCTCGGGTGTGTGCGGTCGTGGGGAGGGAAAATCACGGCTAGAGGAAAGGGCAGGTAGGTCCCTATGGGAAGAAAACAGATTTTTCCAAAACCCTGTAAAATCTTTCAAAAGGAAAAAAAAATAGCTGAAGTAGACAAGTGTTTCTGTGTTCTGGTTCCATATAG
Source organism: Patagioenas fasciata (assembly GCF_037038585.1). NCBI lineage: Eukaryota > Metazoa > Chordata > Aves > Columbiformes > Columbidae > Patagioenas > Patagioenas fasciata. The sequence goes on from NC_092539.1 coordinate 9,841,949, forward strand.
GAAGAAAATGCCTGTTCTGAGAGTTTTATATGTTGGAAAAGGAGGATTTGCAGGGAAATCACTTTGCAACCTTTAGTTATGGGATTTGGCGTGTGTTTTCCTGTAGCGTTAGAGACCATTACCGATCACCAGCTCCTGCGTGCGCTCTGTGAACTGGTGACCTGGCTTCTGATGATTTCCCCTTAAAAGTTATACCATTATAGCCCAGTTTGTTTCTTGTTTGTATTTAAGGTCAAACAAGGGAAGTTGTAACTGTGGAGGAGAAGGTTCCTTTTTTTGACAAAGTCTTAGTGCAGCCTTGCCCTTGGTTGGCACAGTAGCTGGTGGGATGTTCCGGAGGGGGATAATAAACTCTTCAAATGCTCTCTGGGTGCTCTGAGCAATTAGATCTTAATGGACGTGTCCAAAGGGTGAGTTACTCATTGCTGTGTGGAAGAGAAAATGTGTAAAAACGCACAGGCACAGTCTGTAGAGGTTGAGCTGGAAAACACAGGCTGTTTGTGCTCCTGCGCTCAGTTACCGCTGGTGTCTTTGTGGGTGTTAAACGCCGAAACCAGCGGTTTCAAAACTACTGGACTGAATTTTGAAGATTTGCCATGACAGCGTTTTACTTTCAAGCAAAACGGTGATTGACAACAACAGCCTGTAAGGTTGTGACCCATGACCAGTGCTGTCCTAAAGTCTGGTGTTCTGGAACCAGCACAGCGTGATCTGGCAGCTCCACTCAGAACCTGCTGAATTTCTTGCTGAGAGACGCGTAACTTTTGAGTGGCAAAAGCAGGAACCTCCGCTCCCACCTCTGCGAGTGCACTTTACTAAACCAGACTGAATAGTGGGTTTTGTCTTCTGAGTCTTGCAAAGATTCTTCTTCCCCAAACTCAGCTGCAATAGGAGAATATACCTGTGATATTAATTACTTAATTCCCATTTGAAGGGTATAAAAGGTTTTATTTTCAAAGGAGCATGCTGCGAGGTAAGGGCAGCCCAGTGCCCGCTGCCTCCGACCTGCTGCTCGTTTGCTCTCAGCTGGAGCCCCTGGGAACAACAGGTCACAGCACACGCTTGTTCTTGTCCCGTAGTCTTTGTAAGGGCTTTTTGATTTAGGGATGAGAAGGGCTGCATTTGGATTGGCTTTTCCTGAGGTGGGTGTGATCCTCCTGGAGGAAAATGGGGGTGCTGTGCTGGGTGCAGGGCCCCCCACGCTGTTCTGTTCCTGGAAGGAATCTGGTGCTCCCCTCTTGTCCCTTTTCAGTGCTGCTGGTGAAGCACAAAGGTGGTGCAAGTGCTGCCGAAACAGAGTGGGGTAATAATTACATGCAGATGTGCAGAACTGAAAGGCCTTTAATTATCAGGAAGCTTAATTGAATAGTAGCTTGCACTGCAGTATGAGTCGGGGCGGAAGACAATTGATAACTTGGCGCGATGTTTGATTTCATTCTCTGCTGCCTTCTGCTAATGGTGTGGATTTGCATAACCGTTATGGGTAATGTATAGTTTTATGGAGGCGAAAAAATAGAAATGGAAAAATTATGACTCCTGATCATGGGGGTGTTGCAGTGAGGCTTGATAGCACCTTGGGATGATTTATGCAGCCATCTTGTGTGAGATGCTGATTATTGTGTTCCCTGAAGTATTTGAAGTCATTCTTTCGGGAGGCAGAGGAAGATGGTACTTGTGAGAGGCTTGAACTAGGAAAGTGTCAGATTTTACCTCCATAACATTGAAATCCTTACTAATCTCTGAAGAGTCACTCTTTAGGTCTTCCTTTTTCCTGAATATTATGTTTTGGGGTTGTTTTTTGTTATTTGCTTGTGTTTTGGTGGGCTTTTCTTGTTATCGATAGGCAAAAAAAGCCACCTCCCAGTAGTTTAATTGCTTGACCTACTAGGGGTAAAAAACCAACATAATAGGTCCCATCCCAAATATACACCTTCCAGCTCCTCTTTTTGAGTTCTTCTTTTGGGCTCTGACTCTCAGGATCTGTAGCAGTAATATTTTGAGCTTGTTCAAAGGAGCTGTTCCAGTGGTGCACTCTTACCCATTTTGGGGAACTTATCAGATCGATTACAGGAGGTGCTCCCAGCTGCTTTGGGGCTTTAATGTGTTCCTTGGCGTTTGTTCAGCAGTTAATATGCTGAAGGATTAGTAAGAGGCTCCTGTTATACAAAGCAGGACTCAAATATTCTCACCTCACTGTGCACAGAAGTTCAGATGGGGAACTGAAGATCCCTGTTAAAAACAAGGGCGCTATGTTTGGAAAAAGAGCAGGTAGCTGAGTGTGCCAGCAGATGCAGTCGCAACAGAAAAGGTGATGATGGACTAAAAGGGATCCTGGTAACACAGATGATGAAGAACAGGACTAAATGCTACAGCCAAGTAAAGCGCTGGTTTCACTGGGGTTTAGAGATGGCTCTGTTACCTGGGGGGTGAATACTTTTCTGCTTGGTAGGAATGTGTATTGCAAGAAGTGTCATTAAAAGCCTTTTTCTGGGAGCAGAGCAGGTGAGGTCAGTATGAAGTGTCCTATTTTGTGGCAAGAAGAGCAGCATCAAATTTATGGGTTTGGTAGGCTGTTATTTTTAATTTTGCCTTTTTGGAGTTGCAACCACTGTGCTCTTTTCCCACTCAAATTAGAAGCCTCTAGATGCACTGATGTAATGTTCTTGAACTCTGGTTCTGGGAGCCGCTCTGGTGTGGAGATGAGTCAGTTCAAGGTCTCTGTATGTACGTGCTCTTTCTTTTATCAGGATTTGTGAATTAATTGGCGTACAATTTAGAATTGTAATAAGGAATTGAGCACAACATTCATATTTGAAAAAAATCATCTGTATATTGATTATTTATGTTTGGGAAGAGAAGCTGTGAATGTAACTTCTGTTCAGCACTTTCAGCAGGATCCCAGCTTAGGGCTCCTGCAGCTGAACCTCTTGACTTCAGCATGAAACAAGGTGTGATTGGGCTGTAACGTTGGGTCTTTGAAACCAGCTGTTTAAAGAAGATTTTTAGAGCATCATAGTAAGTTGGAACTTAAATGTAGCTATTAGTTTAGCAGCATCAAGGAAGAAAAGTTAGAATCCTTCCTTTTGATTATTCTTCCCAGCCAGGAGCTTGGATCTGCAGGTAGAACCTACCGCAATCAGTGTCGTTACAGCACAATTCAACCCTCAGTTTCTTTGATAAAATACATCCTGTGCCCGGTCTCTGCATATTGTGCTGTTACTTAAGAAGTTGGTAAATGATGACCCAGTTGATATGTGGAGAATCTTGAATGCAAAGTGCAGCGACTCGTGCCGTAGGATTATTCCTGTCTTCTGCTCTTCAATATTTATTATCTTCTGCAGTGTGTACCCGGGAGCCTGGAGGATCCAAAAACTGTGACACATCATAAGTTGATACACGCTACTTCTGAGAAGGTGCTGACAGACACAAAGACAGTGTTGGAGGAAAACATCCAGGACAGAGGTGAGATTGTTTGATTAAATCCTGTCAGCCTGGAAACGTGAGATTGTATTTAACTATTTGACAAGTTCCAAACTGTAACCATTTTAATATCTACACTCTGCTTTGACATAGGAAGCTAATAAGGTGGCAAAAAAGGAAGAGGAAAAAAAGCCCTCAGGGCAGCATTTATGCTCCAAAATTATTAAAAAATAGTTACCATGGCTGAGTATTCACAGAGACGCAACCCAGTGCTTTTGGGGGGTTTCTTGAGGTCTCCAGCTCAGGCAGCAGGATGGTTGTTGAGGTGCATCTGAGTGTCTGCAGTTCAGTTCTCACTCTGTCCTCTGCAAATGTAGGTCAGAATCGACCACACTATCCTGTCACTGACTCCGGTAGAGTATGTGAGATATGTATTTGCTCCTGGACTTCAAAGGTGTAGAGGATTAACGTGAAACAAAAGAAGACCTAAAGATAAGAGCTGGAGTCAGTTTTTACTAGACGGCTTAAGCTAATGGCTCATTCTGGAGCTCAGGGGCAGTGGTGCAGAAGGAGAAGCAGGATGACTGTAGCCTGAACTATTGTCTGAGCCAGAAACTCAGCAGGACTGGAATTCCTGGGCTTTTGCCTGAGCTCATGCAGGCTGGAGATCGGCTACTGTGACCACGAGCGGTTTGGTCTCTCTCCTAAGGCAGCGTCACCTGTCACCTTTGGAACCGAACAGGAGCCGGGAAGTGCCACCCGAGGCAGAGGCGAGGGGCAGCGTTTTGCTGATGGCTGGTGTATTATTTCTAGGCGAGGCGCCGGCTCCTGCAGAGTTTTGAATTGCAGTTTGCAGAGCTAAGCAGAATTAACCGTGTGGCCGGAGCAAGCTGTCATGCAAAGCCTCTTCGCTCCTCAGCGAGCTCTGCTGTCCCTGTGCCTCGCTTGGCAGGGACACCGGATCGCAACCGACAGCTGGTGGCCCTGGCTGGCTGCACGGGGAAGCCAGGAGTCAGCACGTGGGTCCTCTTGTGTTCTGATCAGCTGGACACAGGAGGGTTAACGGCTTTCACCAGCTGTTATGTGCTAAGCCAGACCAAGGAAACTCGTTGTACAGAGCACACTTTGTTTGCTTCTTACCTGCTTAATGCAATGGGCTAGAAACTGCATGTCAAGCCGTACCCGGCTGGAGGGCTCCAGCTGCTGACCTGTTTGGGGCTCTGAACAGTCTGTCTGCATCTTTCCACTTGTAGATAGTACGTGGTAGTAACTGAGGTGCTAGGAACTTGTAAAGCATCATGTGATCTCCAGAAAAAGGTGCCTTTTTAGGAGACACTTAGCCCAAAACAAGCTTGTGCCAGGTTGTGGGGGATATCTGAGACTTGTTTGCCCTGGACACTTGCCCCGCTGTGCTACCAGGGCTGTGTCCCCGCTGCACAGCGTGCGTCGCTCTGCTGCCCTTTGCACCCCAGGTGAGCTGCAGCCTCGCACTGCAAGCTCATGTTGAAGCTTGGCGCTTGCCTTGCTGCAGCTGGAAGGCCCCAGCTTAGACCAGACCCCCCCCGTGGCCTGTGCTTACTGCTTCCTTCTCAAGGAAGCACTGCAAATGCTGACACATTCTTATTATGGTGAGCCAATTGCTGTAATATTAGTGTACGAGGCAACAGGACCCTCTAATATGTTTTCTTTTACAGTGTAGGAGAAGGAACTAGTGACAAAGTGTAATAATGAACCATGTTTTAAATTCACTGTGCACTAAGGAACTGCAGATACCGAAGGGGAGGTTTTAAAGTGTGAAAAAGCTCTGGTGCTGCAATGGAATTAGTACAAAATTAATCTCCAAGGAAAATTGCCTTTGTGAGGTATCTTAGAAGAATTGTTTTCACGTTATTTTCTAACATATTTCGGTATCGTTCTCTTTCTAGATGTCTTGCTTTTAATAAAGAAGCGTGCGCCACCTCCCCTCCCCAAAATGGCAGATGTGTCAGCAGAGGAGAAGGTGAGTTTGAAAGACCTCTTGATTTGAGCATTTTGATTAACTGCTGTATTAATGAGCTGCAGAGGATTACTGTGGTCTACTCTTTTTGTCTGTAGAGGCAAATGCAGGCAGTTAAATTCTAGGGAAGTTACTTCGTGTTCCTTCCAAACTTGGAGAAAGCTGCTATTACATTTTTTATTTTGATTGTGAGAACATTCGCCTTAGAATGAGATGTGCAGATACACTCTCTGGAAGGGGTATAGATTTGACTTTTCAACAAGTGTCTGATAACTGCGTAAGCTTAGTTCAGCAAGTGCTTTCGTCTCTGAAAACCCAATATGTAGATTTGCTGGTACACTGTCTTCTGTCTCTGTGTGTGGCTTGTCACCCTCTAAGCAGATCTATAGAGCTGAAGTGTTGTCACACTGCTATTCTTTTCTTTAATGTATTTTATTGGAATATAGTTATTCCTGAGGGTCAGTGATGCCCAGAGTGATGCTTATGCACAAGCGCTACTGCAGTTGATGTTACGGCATAAACACTTTGAGCAATAATTGTGTTCAACATTATGAATTCCGAGGTGTCTCTGTGTTGTGTCAACATATTTGATACATCACTTTACCTCTTTCTGCTGGAATTTTCCCGCATATTTAGAGAACAGAAATAGGTATAAGGACTGAAAGTGGGGCAACCCGACAGGTCCAGATTCGCTCCATAATTGCAAAATGATCCTTGCGTTATTAATCCCCTGTGCTGCCAGGCTGCTGTTTCTCAGTTGCAAGTTCCAGAGCGCTGCTTGGTGCCTTGGTGAAGAGCCTGAAACTGCTCTGAGCTGTGTTCTCTATTCTGTGGATAATGGGTTATGAAACCTGACCATGTTTCCTGTCCTTCAGAGGAAACAGGAGCAGAAAGCTCCCGATAAGGACGCCATTCTCAAAGCAACTGCAAATCTGCCCTCTCGCAATGTAGATCGCACCGTGGCCCATCACAACATGAGGGATGTAAGTATTAGACTTGGCTTCAACTTGCACACTAACAGCTGAATAGGTTTTTATCTTGGATAATCTTTTCTCTTACATATGAATGCGACAGTCTTTATAAGAGAAATTCAAATGTATATAATGAATATTAAAATAGCTTAAGATGCAGACACAGGTAATACTGTTTAGTGGTAATAAAACACTCTAAGTTATGATATTAAATGTATTGTTTGTCCATGGGAAAGCCTCATTAAACATATTCAAGATATGGCAGATGTGAAATTAGGAGGGTTTATTTCTTCAGTCTTAAATAGCTCAGATGTTTGCAGGTCTTCTTTCTGTGGTTTTGAAAAGAGAAATTAGTCAAATTCTGACTTCAGTAATTGAATGCTGCTAGTCTGTAATGTTTCTAATTGTGTCTTCAGCAGTGCTACGGATGTGCAGCACTTCACAGGAAAGGACCAGTACTTCTTGAGAGACTAAACAAGGAAAATAAAGCCCTAATAAAGCAACTTGCTGTACAGGGGGCCAGACTACTGCTGAGATACTAACAATGGATCTGTTAAGAGTTAATGACGGCTGGTAACTTCCCGTCTAAATGTTTTGACAGTTTCCTTTCTTGCAGTTCCAGACAGAGCTCCGGAAGATCTTGGTGTCTCTCATAGAAGTCGCACAGAAATTGCTGGCACTGAACCCAGATGCAGTTGAACTTTTTAAGAAGGCAAATGGTATGAAGATATCTTTGTAGTTACTGGTTCGGTTCTGGGAACTTGTTCGCTTCCATAGCAGAGGACTGGGCTCGCGGTGTGAAGGCCAGACCTTGGTGTAACAGCAAAGCTGCTGGAAACTTCATGGCAAAGATTCTACTTTGTTGTATAAAACTTGTTAATGTATAAGGTGCCTTTGGGATGGACGAGAAGTTCCGTTTTAACATTTAAAATAGTAGTAGTGAAAAGATTTGAAAACTTGAAGAGTTGAGCTTTAGAGATAGTAAAGAGTAGTTGAAAATGCACCAGGAGATAGTAAAATGAGGAGAAAGTGTAGCTGTTCATTTTGTGGGAAGTGCTTGCCCTTGAGATCTGCTATGACCAGATCCAAATTACTTTCACTGAATATCTATGTATCATCTATCTAGAACCTGCTGTGTATTTACTGATGTGGAAATGCCACGGTCGTGTGAGGGTTAGCTGTCTTTTATTTGAGATCTTGAACACATCCGGGCAAAGTCTTTGTCCTGGAAGAATCTATCTGAGCCGAACCAAGCTGAACGCAGCAAATTAGATGATGAGATGGCAAATTCGGGGCAGGAACAAAAGAAGGGATGGAGGGGAAGAATAGGGTTTCAACTTAACATGTGCCTTTCCATTGAGAAAGGATTTGATTTTAGGTTGAAGTCAATCTGAACGTTGTTTTGTTTATGTGTAGCCATGCTGGATGAGGATGAGGAAGACAGAGTGGATGAGATAGCTCTGCGACAGCTCACAGAAATGGGGTTTCCAGAAAGCAGAGCTGTCAAAGCCCTTCGATTAAATCAGTAAGTGTACTCAGCATGCTGCCTGGAAATTACTTGATGTGGTTAAAAAAATAATTTGCATTTTTTTTCTGAAGTCTCCTTATGTGGGTCACCTAAAACTGGGTTGGAAAAAGCATTTCCTTCAAGAGCAGCGCTGCCTCGGGCGGCGCGCGGGTGCGGATGGCATGGAGAAGGGAAACCACGCTGGACTTGCTCTGGTCTGCGGTTCACAAGGCTGGCACTGTTTCCGAGCATTAAACTCACATTTTCTTCCGCTTTAGAATTCAGATTTTACAGAGAAAAAAAGCAAACCTAGCCCATCCACATTGGTCTTTCAGATGTAGAAAAATGCTTTGTGCTGATGTTTTAAAAACATTCCAAGAATATTGCGGAGTCCAGGTAACAAGAACTACATTACCTCCTGTTCTCTTACTGTTGCTATGCCCTAGGAAGAGTCAGCTGTACCCCTGAGAGAGGTTTGTTAAACCATTCTCAATTTTCTAGTGATGGAGAATCCAACAACATATTCCAGCTGCGCTTCTCCAGTGTCTGTCCCTCGTTGCTCAGAAAGATTTTCTCCCCCGATATCTTCCATGTTGTAACTGAAAAGCCAAATAGGCAAAGGCTTTCTGTGAACATGGAATAATTCCTGTGTGTGAAATGTCTCCTTTGAGGGATCACAGATATCTCCTGAAGTCGGAGTAGAGGAAGAACAGACCAGTACATGTCCAAGTGCAGCTGCCTGTGTTCAGTTTTGCTCTTGCTCCAGGCACATTGTGCACATACAAAGTTTTTCACCCTCTTTGCTTCTTGCGTTGCTAATGGCATTTCTCGATCACTGGGTGGATGTCTGAGAGAGATCTCCTTAAGCAGCAACAGAGCGGATTGCATCTGGTTCCGTGTAAATTTGGAACATGCTTTGTTTGCGGTTTTGTTGGCAGTTGCAAATAGCCAGTGTTTGGTGTGAGGTAAAGCAGGTGATGTGGAGAACTCCCTCAGAAGTGCCTTTGGAAATCTGGGTCGCAGCTGTCCAAGTTGGACTTTGTTCCTCTGGCTTCGTGGCCTTGAAGGTGATTGCGGTGCCCTGAATGCACAGAGAATTCAGGTGCTCTGAGATTTATTATTTATGACCTTTCAGGTACTAATTAACCTGCACGTCGGTATCCATGGGAATAAATGCAAAGGCAAAGATAAGTTGAACACTACTGTACATCTGGAGTGTTTCTCATGCCTGTGTTTTGATTTGTTTCCAGTATGTCAGTGACACAGGCCATGGAGTGGCTGATAGAACACGCAGATGACCCCGCCGTGGATGCTCCGCTGCCAGGCCAGGCTCCCTCAGAAGCCACAGCCGAAGCTGCTGCAGCCTCCACTGAAGCGACTGCGGGGCCCAGTTCAGAAGCGGGTGAGGAGGAGGCCAAGGATGAACTGACAGAAATATTCAAGAAGATCCGGAGGAAAAGAGAGTTTCGTCCGGACCCACGAGTATGTGCTGCTTATCTCTCTGTGTAATGGTTGGGATTGGAAGGGACTGTGTGGGCGCCGTGGAATCCATTAGTTAATAAATGAAATGGGACACCTGGGTAGATACATATTATGCTGGCTTGACAGTATTTTAGTGGAAGTCTTTGGGGACTGTTTAAATTCGGGTTGCTGAAAGGGATATTACCTAATTAATGCATCACTGTTTCAGATAACAGTATCTGAATTACTGACACGCTTGTTTGTGCACCTGAGAATTAACTGATGGAACTGGAATGAGCTGGCAGGCTCCTGGCACTGCTGGCTGGGAAGGAGGGGTTGCAGGACAGGAGTAGGTCCTTTTGCTGTAGAAAAGGACAGAAGAGCTCTACGATATTTAGGGGCAAAGAGAAGTGTCACCAGCAGATTTTAATTCTTGCAGAAAATGCAGAAGTTAGATTTTTTTTGGTTTATTTTAGAATACAGTATTAGCTGAAGTGAAAATATATGTTGTTATCACCCTGGAAACTCACCAGGAGGTGCTCTTTAGAATCCAACACTTTGCTTTTACAGCTAACTGTTCCTTGAGTGAATAGAACTATAAATGAATGTGTAGTTTGATCTGTCAGTGAGAGGTGAACAAAAACTTTGTGATGTGAGAGAAGTTCTGAAGTGAGGTGTTTCTGTCCTGTTCTTGTGCTTTCTGCCCCAGGTATGCTTGCTTGTTGCCTCGCTTTCAGGGCTGAGGACAGAAGCTACCTTTGCTCCTAAGGCTTATTCTTCCATAATAAAGCACTTTTGCTGTAGGCTGTCGGAAAACTTTGTAGGTGAGATCACTTAGTGGTCTACAAATGGGAACAATGAGGGTTTTTTTACCCCACAAAAAGCTCCTATGCAGAAGGTGGAAGGATGTGGTTGTTCTCATTTCTGTTTTAAACGTTACATTTATTAAGCTGTACATATCTGATACAGGCTGTCATTGCCCTGATGGAGATGGGGTTTGATGAGAAAGAAGTGGTGGATGCACTCAGAGTAAACAACAACCAGCAAAATGCGGCCGTGAGTACAACGTCATTTCTGTTCTTTATTGCCATAATAGTCTGTTCAACTGATTCTTTTCATCATTGAATTGATGTTTTGATCTGTCATAAAGCTCAACTGTTACTGGAGATGAAATGAGTTCTATGTATTCTGTGCCTCTTTCAAATTAGATACACAACTAGAATACAAAGGTTTTAGACTTCTTAGAGGAGCTCAGCAGGTGTGAGGTTGAGGCTGATCTGGTTGGGACAGCATAGGTGGATTTTCAAAAAGCTTTTGAGAAACACCCTCACCAGAGTCTGCAAAGGAGATTATGCTGCCATGAAAAAGGAAAAGGTATTCCCGGTAATTCATAACCAGTTAAAGAACAGGAGTAAAGGATCAAGCAAGAGATTCAAGCTATGTAGTGTGATGATTTTCAAAGACCGATTAGTCCCCTGCTAGTGGATATGTTATGGAAAATGACATGGACACAGCTGACAGCCAAGGAATCTCTTCTTAATCATCCAGTGCTGGCTGGGAAAATAATTTTAACATGCCACATTGTCAAAACTTTTGAGATGCTTTCATTCTAATCGTGAAATGTGTTGTGCCTGGTGATTTCTTGCAGTGTGAATGGCTGCTGGGAGACAGAAAACCTTCTCCAGAGGACCTGGATAAGGGCATCGACACCAACAGCCCTCTCTTCCAAGCCATCTTAGAAAACCCAGTGGTACAGTTAGGGCTGACCAACCCAAAAACTCTACTAGGTAAGTCCTGCTTGGGTACCTGATCTGTGTGTGTCTAGGTACCTATATATATAGATATATACACAGTCTCTGTTGCCAGCAAATGGGAGCAGAGGCTGGATGATGATGGCACTTTCGGGGTGGGTGCAGCTCCGTACCCTTTGCCTCGCTTTCGGCAGCTGGTTTGTTTGTTCACTTCATACCACAACTCAGCTAAACCAGAACAGAACTTGGGGCTAACCCAGAAATGATGCTAATTCCCCAGGCTACTGGATTACACTCACTGAACTCAGAACTGTAGTGACTGCTGGCTGCAACGCTGTTGTGGATTTAGGGGATCTTTTGTGTGTTCCCTGTGGCCACAAGAGGAAAAATCAGGAATGTCTGTCTAGAACTCTGATTATTTTGCAGAAAAAACAAGGCTGTGCAGCTCACTGTGTGCTGAGGCCTGGTCATTGAGATGGCAGATAACTTATGGAAGAGCCTGAGCCAAGGCCTTGCCTAGCAGAGTTGAGATAACTGTGAGAATACGCTTCCCCTTGCTTGGATTTTGGCTCTGGGTGAGGTCTGTGCGCTCGTGGTCAGGAGGGCTGTGAGCACAGTGATTCCCCAGCTGATGGGCCTGGCAGGGAAACAGAAACCTCTGATGAATTGGTCTCTCTGACACTGGAGGACGATACAAAAAAATGATATTGGCTCTGTGACATGTATCAAAAGTTTTGCACTTAGCCCTTGACTACAAAATGTACTTGAAGCAATGCTTTTAAATAAAGGGTGTATGCGCAACGTGTTCGAGAGAGCTTTTAAAAATACTGCTTTAGATGTAATTAGGAGAGTTTGCAAGCCTTTAAATAATTCAAGAGCAGAACTTTCCCGCTCTCATTTCTGAACAAATGGTCTCTTCATTTCTGAGGGTTCCACACTGCAGCTCAAAATATAAATAGAAAATGAAATGCTGCTATATGCACTTGGAAAGCTTGGATGAACATCAGAGAATATATTCCTAACGATACATCTGCAAATTGCTGATGTCACAGATTTTAATGGTGAATGTTTTCATTTAATTGGATACTTACAGGATGTTGATAAATCTTTACTTTTAAGCTTTTGATCCTGTAGAGGAATAAAGCGGTGGAAGGCAAGATCTGTGCTTTATTCTGGGCTTTTCTATAGGAATGCTGCATGACCTTGAGCAAGGTATTAACGCTGAGCCTTTCGGAGGTGCTGGGTACTTACAGCTCCCACTAATGTCAGCTGGAGCTTTGCACACTAACGTTCCTGGGCAAACGCAAACACTGCGTTTGCTGCTGCTGTCACAGCGCTGACATTTTGGTGACTCCTGAATAGGTCAGATGTGCCGCTGCTTTTTTTGTCCTGCTCCGTAACGACTGCTCCAAGTGTCCGGTAGTCCAGCTCAGTGGCTGTCCTAAGCTTATAAATTATTGCCTGGACTGTTCTGCCAGATTTGCAGCTTAGCTCTTGCAGTAGCTGTCTCATTATGAAGACAACTGCATATAGAGAGGAAAAAATGCTAGAACTCTGAGATTGGGTGAATTAAGGGGCTACACTTCTGCTGGCTCTGCTGCTCGTTCCCATGTGGCCTTTGGCGTGTCTGCTTCTTGTTTGACTGACTTAGTTTTCTCTTCCGAGATGTTGAGGGAGCAGCTGTGGGACAAGCAAAGTGCAGCAAAGGCTGGTGGTGCTTTCTGTGAACTGACTTGATGAAGCACCAGGGAGGAGGATGATGCTGGTGCCAGAACTGGCTGTTAAGGAATCTAGGCTGGGATGTGGAGAGTCTTGGATCAGAAGAGCCTTCCTGCAGGAGATGACCCAGTTCTAAGCTGGGCTTGCGTACATGGGTGAACTGCAGAGCGTGTTCCTGCTGCTGCATGCAGACATCTGCCGAGGCTTTAGCTCCTCAAACCCACATCCTTGGGCTTCTGTAAGATGGACTGTAATCCAGGCTGAGTATTTAATCACCATCCATCTGCAGTGAATTTAATGCTGAGGAACGGAGGAAGCGCAACAGCCTGTCCCATCGCGCTCTGTAGAGACTGGGGGGTGCAACGGGTCAATGTTAGGTGCGTGTTCCTGCTGGTTTGGGGCGACTCTTGCCCACAACCTTTGAGCTGCAGCTGTTTCTAACTGTCCTGTAGCTGAACACTCCAAACATGGAAGCATTTGCTGACTGAAGAACTAATTGTGTTGTAATTTCCATCTCTTGGCAGCCTTTGAGGACATGCTTGAAAACCCCTTGAACAGCACTCAGTGGATGAACGATCCCGAAACGGGGCCCGTCATGCTACAGATCTCGCGAATCTTTCAGACGCTGAACCGCACGTAGAGGGGAGCACCGGTCACGGTGCCGCTTCCGACTGTCCCCCTGTCACCCCCTCCTCACCGGGAGGGCGCATGGGCCGTTTGGGGAGGGGGCACATCCTGCCTGAGGGGGCCACTGGCAGCAGAGCTTATGTAGTTACGGCCAACTGAAGTTCATTGCCTTGTGGATTTAGTGTTAGTGGAAGAGGTTTGAAGACTCGTTTATGTTTTCAGGTGTTAGGTTTAAAATAAAGTATATTAAAAAAAAAATAGGAAAAGGTTTTGTGAAAACAAGAATCTGATTGTTGGGAAGCAATATGACAATGCTTGTTCCAAAAGCCTGTGACGGTGGTTTTCTAGCCAGATTTGCTAGTGTCTGGCTGGTGTTTACAAAAGGTCGCTGACCACTAGCATAGGATGTTAATCATCTCCATACAGTATTAATTTATGGCTATATCAAATTATAATTTTTTAAAAAATGAATTCTTAGGAAATGTTTTTTTTAAAGTCCAAATATTGGGAGAGCAAACACATTTCTATCCAAACTTGTTTATCTTGCGTTAGAATTTAAAGAGAATAATTCAGAGATGGGATTCTTTTAATAAATAGCATCACTTTTTCCTATTTCTTTGCCGCGTTAGCGTCGTTGCGGTCCCGCAGTGGTTGGGCTTGCAGGAGATGCTCTGTCGCTGCATTAAAGATGCAGCATCTCTGTCTCGACAGGACTCGCTACAGCAGGACTTGGATTCCCGAGTAGGCTGCAGTTCATGCTCTGCCATATCCTGACACAAGGAGGGATATATTCACATAGTGGTTTTTTTCCATTTTCACGTTAACGGTTTTGGAAAGGGAGACCGGTGGGGTTTGACTTTGTTTCAAACAAAAAAAGTAACTCCTTTGCATGGATTTTTTCATTGGTGGTCTGTAAAGAAGCAGAACCGCTTCGGTTTTTATCTTGTTTGACATATATAAAAGCACGCTTGAAATTATTATCTTATTTGAGGTAGAAGTGGGGTTTTTTAATGCTTATTTTTACCTTGGAAATACCCAGAATGTCAGGCTGTGTCTTTCCTATTTTGTGAGAAGACTGACTTGAGATTTCAGACAGGAGTCGCGAGCTTTTGGGAACAGAACTCGCTGTGAGTATCCAGCTGGTTTTTATGGCTCTGCAGATGTTACTTTTTGAAGTCTGAATGAAAATGATTTTGATTTTTCAAATGAATGAAATAGGATTGACATCTGTCATGATCCATGGCTGGTGTGTTTTGGAAGGGCGGGTTAGGCCAGACCTGTCTCTCCAAAACACAGACTAACCAGGTGGAGACCCTGTCCCTAAATAGCACGAGGGTTCCTGTCACATGTGGATCCTGAGTAGCTCCGTGAGTCACCTCTAAGTGTGAGATTTGTGTGTGTGCGGTTGGATTTTTAAACAAAAATGCAACACGATGCAACCCGAAACCCTACGACAAGTTTTGGCCTGAACTTGGCATCCCATCTGGGCTGTTGTGCAGCCAAGGCACTGAAGTTGCCAATTTCACATAATTAATATGAAGGGTGGGGAAATCAAATCAGCATGAGATTTTATCTTGACTTACTATCCCAGGATTTGGGTTTTTTGTTACCTGTAATTTTACATTAAGCTTTACAGTTCATGACTGCTGAAATATTTACTTCCATGTTTAGAAATGCGGAGCTTTACAGAGATGCTGCCTCTGTGAGTGTAAAAGGCAGGAACCTGATCCTGCAGCCCAGCGAGTTCAGCACGGCCGCTCATGAGCAGCTGAGACTGAACGCTGTGGTGCTCTGAAAGGTTTTCATTATTTCATCCTTATTTTTTCTTACTCCCTGAAGCTTTTTGCCACTAATACTACCAGAAGATGCTATTACGTGAAGCTTTTAACGTTAGAGGCACATGTCCCTCTCTAGCCAACCAGGATTCCTGTGAATGTTCCTTTTCATGAGCGGTTTTTAGAAGACAAAGCTGGGAAAAACTCACCTCTAGTTTGGTGGGGGTTCTTTTAGCTTCTGAATTAATCAGGGTCGGTTCAGACTTATCAAATAGATGCTTTGGTTGCAGTCTTGGTCTTAGAAGAACGTGGCAGCTCATTGAAATGCTCCTGTTGAGTTCAGTAATGCTTTTGTGAGGAAGAACAACTCATACAAGTGTGGATTTTCAGGTTCCAGTCCTGTGCTGTTGAAGTTATAAGCAGCAAAGACGTGTCATATTTAGGTGTCTTATAACGTGGTCAAGGGAATATTTGGCAATCTGTGAAATCAAGAAGTAAATGGGGCTCTGGGTGGCTCATAGAGCGCAGTGACTATTTCTTGCACTTCCAGCTCCTTGCCCCATCGGTTGATACAATCTTCTGCCTTTTGATATTACATGACTCTTGAAAGCTGACTAGTTATTTATTTAAATGTATGTAACTTATAATTTTGTCATCAAAACACTGGTATTTTAAATAGAAATGTACTACATGGATGTTTGTTCTCAGGGCTTCATATTTATGCTCTCCAGAGAGGGGGGATGCAGCTAAAGGGTTTGTATTTGGATAAAAGAAATGCCAGTGGCTGCTTTACACCTTGGACCTTGATTGTCCTGACCAGAGAGCCTGAGCTCGCGGAGCCATCCTGAGAAACCCCTGGTTTCTGGTCCCGATGCTGCCCCATCTCTCCTGTGAGTGGTGCTGAGTCTTCCCTCAAGGCCGCTTTGTCCCTCTGGACACGGTCGCTCCAGATTACCCAGCTGCTGCAGTTCGCTGATCTTTACACCGTTCCAGGGACGATTCCGTCCTCCGTGCAGCTGGCAGATGAACGTGCGCGGTTTCCAAAGCAGCAGCAGCGCGCTCCTGCTCTGGGGATGGCGCGAGATTTGCTCCTGCGAGAGCCCCAAAACTCCGGCTCGTTCCTGCTGTTGGCTGTCACAGACCTGCCCCCGAAACTTGGCTTCTGGAGATTTCTCTTCATATCCAAGAAACATTCAAATGGTTATTTAAATCCTTTTTAGTTGGGACTATTACAATTTAATTTTTGTAGGTATTGTACTTCATGGGTTGAGGATGTTTTAATGTCTTTTGGAAGTTGTTTAAATAAGCATTGCAGCAAACGAATGTATCGGAACGCTGTCAGCAGACGTTCCCTGTGGAAGAGACGGAGGTTACCGGTGGTCTCTGCTTCAGTGGTGATTTTACGAAAGCAACGTACCCAGGATAGCGAGCGCTTTGAAAAGTAAATACCCCATTTTTCTACTTTTAATAAATAGCGTTTTTATCAACTAGCAGCATAGCGGCGCTTGCAGCTGGGTGTTTCCGTCCCATCGTAGGTCCTTGTGCTTTGAGACATCAGCAAACCGCTGGCTGTGTCCTCCTCCCTGGGCTCATTGTTCTCCTGTGGGCTCGTGGTGCCGTGGGACGGGGGTGACCGTCCCCACCTGCCCGCAGAGGACACAGCGAGCGAGCGGGTGTCTGTCTGTCTGTCTGTGAACGTGCTCCCATGGTGGTTGTTCTCACCCGCATCTGACACGTAGGTTTAACAAAAGGGGTTTTTAAGGACCCCTTGCCCCAGGTTTGATCTTCAACGCAGATCCCGTTTGCGGCATGTGAACTTCAATAAATGTAAATGCATTTAATTCTTACTGAATTTGGGTATAGTTTTGTATTATGCTCTGGGGAGAGGGAAGAATTTGGGTCGTATTTCAACTAAGCCCCACAAAACAAAGTGTCTTTGTTGCAGCAGGTAACAGAGGCTTGTAGAGATTTTTAATTTGCCTATTTTTAATCGTTTAATGAACTGTGCAAGAATGTGATTTGCTATCCAGCACTCAGCACGGGGCAGCACTGGTAAAATGACATTGCAAGGTACTGAGCGAACGCTTTTCATTTCACCTGTGTGTTAAATAATTAGGTCCGGCGTATGATGATGTTGATATGACACTGGCGTGTGGCATGCACAGCTGTTTCTCAGATGTAACATTAATTTCATGAAGCTTAACTAGGGTGGACGTCACGGAGCCTGTGGAATTCAGGGTTCATTCTGGACACGTGTGGGTCCCTGAGTGGGAAAACCCGCAGGTTTTGTCCCCGAGGCAAACACAAACAAGCAATCAAAACCCAAACAGGAAATGCTACTAATTTGTTACCCTTTTAAGCAGTTGCTGTTGTCTGCTGAAGGGTATTCTTGAGGTTTTTGGCAAAGCCAGGCTGTTCAGACTGTTCATTTTGTACCTGTAGCATGTGGAGAAGTCGGACCCATGAATGAGACCAGAATGAACGCTGAGCTCCAAACCTGCTCGCACACACAAGACACTGATGTTACGTGTGTTGTAAATTTATAATATATCTTAAAAATAAAGTTTTTTGATTTATTACAAGGTGTTCTGAAACTTCATTTTCAGGACCGGCAGAGGTTTATGAATCCGGGTGTTCTCTAAACTGTGCTCTTGCCAAGAGAGGTCGGACCGGGTGATCCTGGAGGTCCCTTCTCAGCTGGTATCTATGGTTCATATGATTCTATGAATGCTCCTTGTATCTGCAGCCTGTTAGAATTGTTCCTCTGAAAATAAGATATTTCGATAGTTGGTCAAGAAACCTATAACAAAATTTGTGCAGAGAATCCTGTTCTAAGAGTCAGTTTTGCCACCTGGAAGTTATTTCCCTGTTTTCCAGGACGAGTCGTGTGGGTAAGACTCATCGCCTCATTGCAAGAGCTGCACGAGATGAGATTGGGCAACCCCCTGCGATGGGCCCATGCTGTTGGAGAGGGATTTATCTCGGTGGTTGTTGAGTGATAAATTGGAAGCCTTTTATTCCACACCAGGGGAACCCTGGTGAAGGGAACCAGCTGGAGCAAACCAGCCGGAGGTGTGGTGGGACTGGCAGTTCACGTGGTGAAACCGGAATGCCCGTGCAGGTGATGCCGGTGCTTTGGGAAGGAGCCGGGAAGCGCCTCAAGTCCTGCCCACGTGTGCGCGGCAGCTGCTGCAGCGTGTAAACGCGTGGGGCGGTTTCTCTAATGAAGAGGTGGGGTTATTAGCATTTTCACACAATGTTCAGGGCACGGAGGAGCACCTGCCAGCAGCCTGTTTGTTCAGCAAGTGTTACAGAGTCATTTTCATTGCATCCTGTCAAAGACTGAGGATTAGCATGAGAGGTTTCTGAGCGCTTGTTCAGGGCAGGTTTTTAAACATGGTGGTAAATGCAGGTTTTCCCTTGATGCCAGCTGGCCCCACACTCAGATTTCCTTTAATGCACAGATCAGCAACAGGCAGCAGGACAATTCAAAGGTCCAGCTCTCCACTAAATTAAAACAACAACAAAAAATCCCTAAAGCAGCTCATGGTGTATCATTAGATAATGGTACTTCTGAACCTAAACTGGTACAGCAGGTCCGGGCAGAAATCCACACCTTAAAAACTGAAAAGTGCTAGCTGAGTGATGGGCTGGGTTGTAATTGGCGTGGTGTCGCTCGGGTCTGGAGGAGCGTGCTTTTGGCACGGGGACGTGTTGCTGGGCTGGAATTCTCCAGCAGTGACAAGATACGGAGCTAAGGAGAGAGATACGGAGCCAAGGAGAGGGGCGGCCGCTGCTCCAGCCCCAGCAGAGCCCCGTTCTGCACCGCGGAGGGTGGGGAAGGTGAGTGCAGGTTGCGCTGGGCTGTGAAAGCGCAGCTTGGCGTTGGCAAGGTGAGACATCGCTAACAACACCAACGGTGTGGCAAGAGCTGCTCCTCGTCCCTCCATGGGTGGTTCACCGGAGCCTCTCCCACTGCTCTCTGCTCCCCGGGACCGGTGGGCGCTGGTTGTGTTAACTCACGAAAATGAGTAGAACATTGTACAATTGTACAATTCCCCGTTCCACCAGAAACAGAAGGAAACGGCAGATGCTGACCCTGGGATGTGCCCAGGTCCAGGCTGCACTCCCTGCTGTGATGATCCCATCATTTGCTCTGTGCTTGATCATGCTATTTCTTTTTTTTAACGGTGATTTTACTAGAAGAGAGGAATACCAAAGGAAGCAGCCGCTCTGCAAGCTGCTGGGGATGCTTTGCTATAGGCGAAGTGGGTTTGGGGTAGAATTAATGGAGCAAATTATTTCTCTTACTATTCAAAAGCCTTCGCTCCACTGCAAGACTCGCATGCATGAGCTGGACCATTGCTCCAGGGGTTTGGTCCTGGAAAATGGCTTGAAAGCAGTCAGGTCTGTGGTGTTGGTGCGACTGCCAGGGAGTGTGACCTGAGAAGGGACAGCGGTGCCCCAGCCCCGTGTATCCGGTGTCACCAGGAATCCGGTCACGGGTGGAGCTGGAGGAGGGACGTGGGTAACTCGAGATGTGCTGGACCAGACCACACCGGACCAAAATAAACCTGGAGAGGTTACCGGCTCTCTCGAGCCCAGGGGTGTAAATGTGATGCCTGGATGAGGAGCTGGTGCCCAAATAAATGGCCTGAGCTCAGAGCCTGCAATGCCCAGGGCTCTGGGGGGTGTCACTGGGGCTCCAGCAGCATGGCCACTGGGTGCTCAGCTGCAGGTGGTTCATGCAGCAGCTGGTGCGATGCAAACCCCATGTCTTGGGGTCCTGCACCATTCTGCAGAACTGCTCCTTCCCCGGGGCTGTCAGAGGGAAGAGATGCGGCTCTCAAACAGGTTTCGTTAACGATGCCATCAGCAGTTGCCTAACGAGCTGTCCCGTGCAGTGCAGGAGCCGTGAGCAGGTCGGGCTGGTTCCACATCAGGGCTCTGGGCTCTGCCCCCGCGGTGCAAGCAGCGGCTGCAGAGGCTTCGCACTTAATTCTTGGCTTGGGCTGTGTGAAGGTCCCGGTGCAGGTGTGAGCGGCTGCCGGTAACCCTGGAAAAAACATTATCCAGGGAAGACTTGTAGCACTTATGCATGATGCGGTTACTTGGCTTTTATGAGTTGTGGCTTGGGCATAAACCACACTTATGTTGAAGTGAACCTCTATTTGTCCTCTGAGGAAGGGCCGCTCCACAGGCAATGCGTGCCCGGGAGTCCCGTACCCGCGGCAGCTCCCGTGTGCGTGGAGCTGGGTTGAATTATTCAGCTGCTCCTTGATGCTGCGACAGCCCTGGGGGGGCCGTGCTGACCCTGCTGCCTTTGGCCACGTGCCCGTCCCGTCCACAGGGCGGGTTTGGGACATCTCTCTGGATTTCTTGGCACCTGGGGTTAGATGTTTTGCTCTGTTCTCACTTGGTCTGTGCAGCAGCACAGCCCCAACCAGGGTGAGCTGGGGGCTGCTGGACCCCCACACGGCTCCTCTGTGAAGCGTGCAAGAAGACGAAGGCAGTTCAGACCCTTCTAAATCATCCTTCAAAGGACGCCAGCCGCCTATTTCCGTGCTGCTGGCTCCGTGTTGCAGCAGCTCTCCTCCATCTGTGTTTTCCTCTAGATAGGAGCTCGTTGCCAGGCTGCGTGCGATGAATCACGGGGTGCTCTCCGCATGTCCCCCCGTACGCCTCATTCCTCGCAGACCAGCATCTTCCTCCTCCGCTCGCGCAAACGCTCACCAAGAAAAGCAAAAATGCGCAATCCTCCCTGAAATCTGCGCTGTGGCCCCTGGGCGATCCGTCCCTGTCCCTCCTCTGCCCCCGCGCAGGCAGGAGGCAGCAGCTCTCTGCTCCAAACCCCTCTCAGGAGCATCGTGCCTGGCAGAGCCCATAAGCGGTGTAAGTGTCTTATATTTTAGTCCAGCGTGGGTGTTTGGGAGCGGGACGGTGCCTTTCCCCTCTGCACCCAGCACTGACCACGCAGCTCTGGCCACCATGGGTTTCCCCGGTGCCGTCGCTACCCAACCTAAGAAGTCGCTCAGATTTTCATGGGTTGCCATGGGCTGTATTTATAGCTTGACGTGCTAAAAATAAAAGCACCAAGTGTTGGGTTCCCTGATCGCAGCCTCAGGTCAGGAGGGACACCCAGAACGATGCCCCTGGGGCTGCTCCCACCAAGGGCTGAGAAAGTTCATTCCTTGGCTTGGAGCTGCTGCGGTGCTGAGCTGCACAGCTCCTGCTCAGCACGGGGCCTCGTGCGGGACTCACATCCCACTAAAAAGTTTCGTTCTGTCTCATCAGGCTCGATCGAAGGGAAGGTGTGAATGAGAGCGGACGGAGCGTCAGCACATCGGGCTGTGGTTTTCTGATGGTGCGTGATGGAGCCCGCACGGCACAGCTGCCAGCGTAGGTGCTGCCAGCAAAGGTGCTACCAAAATGCTCTGAAAAACATCTGGATGTGGAGTGTTTGTGTGTGATGGAGCCTAAACCCCCTGTGTACGTGCCCAGCTAATGCTTCTCCCTCTTCCTGACCAGTTCCCACTCTCCAGCTCCCACGGTGTGACGGTGCCAGCGCTGGGGAGCTGCCGATGTCTCCCAGGTGCAGGCAGGGTCCCCTGGGGCGATGTGCAGGTGACGAGGAGCCCAACATGCCCCCCTGAAGGTGACCTTCCCCCGGTTTGGGTGCCCAGCATGAAGGCAAAGCCAGTCATGGCAAGCGGTTCCTAAACCGGTTTCCATAATCTGGTTGTTGTGAACGGATTCAAGGCCCCAGAGCAGCAGAGGGGCCATAGGACCCTGTCTGCCCCGGGGGCTCCTCCTGCTCTGCCCCCACTGCCAGCACCGGGCAGCTCAGCGCTGACCCGTGGGGGAAATCCGGCATCTCCCCGCTCCCGACTCCATGGGTCTCCTGGAAAATGACCCAGGACCCAGCGAGACGCTGCCCTGGGGGGGCTGGATTCGGGTGTTTTCCCTGCGCAAAACCTTTCAGCTTTAACCAGTAAAACAAAACCGGGAACCTGAGCTCCCTGCATCGCCCTTGGCCCCTCCAGCCCCCGACCCCCTCCTCTGCGTCTCTGATGTCACTCAGAAACCAGCGTGACTCATTCGGCAGTTGCCGTGGCAACGCCGGTGATGCTGGGGAGCGCAGCGCTGCCCCGTTCCCCCCAGCCCTTCCCGGGGAGCGGAGGGGACCGAGCCCCCCGGCACTGAGCCCCGGGGACGTGCCATGGGCTCCCATGCCACCAGCTGCTGCCCACAGACCCCCAGGACCCCTGAGGCTGCGCAGATACCGTCGGCTGCCACCGGTAAATCAGCGCTGTCGGGATTTACCACCTGGGGGGGTTTCTGCCACGGGTCTTGTAGTGTCTGTGTGTCCTACTTGGCGCTCGGAGCCCCAGGGATTCAGGGCATCCTTTGCAGCATCCTCTTCTCTGTGTGCTCCCGGCAGCTCCAGGGGTCTTGTCACCCCAATTCCCAGGGCCATGGGGGGACACTGGCTGCTCTCAGCAGCTCTGAACCAAGGGGGCCTCGAGGTGCCGGGCAGGGACCGGCCTCAGCACGTGTGGGGACAGGATTGGTACAGCCTGGCACGTGTGGGCACCATCTGTGCCTGGGACACTGCGGTCACCCCGTCACAGCAGGATGTGACCCCATGAGCGAGGTGCCAACAGGGTTTGGTTCCCTGCTCAGTGTCTTTGGTTTTACAGGCCTCGAGTTCTTGCTGTAAACAGAACCTGGAAAAGCAGGATTGGGATGTTTCAATGACTCTAATTTGTACATTAACGTGTTTCTCTGGTGTTCAGGCTGGAAGGGACCCGGGGGGCGAGGAGGGCGGTGTTGGCTCTGAGGACAAGGCAAGGGGACAGGGCTGCTGGGGAGCGGGAACCAGGAGCTGCATCCAACCAGAGCAGCAGGAGCTGGAAATACTGAACAGGAATAAGTCAAAATGAGTCGAAATGCAGGGGAAAGCCACTGTCCTCCCAATACCTCCTGTCAGACCCCGCCGTGGTGGAATTAGATGAGCTCTGAGTTGCTTTTGAGGCAGTTTCTGCTCTTTAGAAACTCTCTGGGCTGAAGCCTTGCACATCAGTGTCACCTGGAGCGCATTGCAGTGCTGTCCCCTCAGCCCAGGGCTGCACGGTTTGTACTTATGGGGAGGGAAGACTGAAAACCTATAAGCGACAGCTCTTTCCTCAAAATACCCCCTGTATCTCCAGACCATAATGCAAACCTGCCAGAGGGAAAGGGAACGCCTGGGCTGGTCCATCCCCATGTCCACAGGTGATGCTGCAGCAGCTCCCGCCTCGCGCATCCCCGGGGGGACACGGAACAAGGCGGCCCCGCTGTGGTTCCCACGCGAACACCTCCCTCTGTGCGCTCAATGTAAAACATTCCGGTGAAATAACGATGTCGCAACACATTTTTGGAAAAGGTTGTTTGGAGACCGCTGTGAATTCCCAGAGGTAACGCTTAACAGCGGTTCGGGTGTTATTTTCGAGAACAACCACGAACCGGCTCACAGGGAGAGCGGAGGTTGTGTGTGGTAGACAGGATGGGGTTCATGGGGTGCTGAGGGTTTGTCCTGCTCCAGCCACAAACCCAATGGCGTTTATGGGGATGAAGATGCCGAGTACATTCAGTCTTATCCTCGGCTATTGGACCTCGCAAAGATGTTGTATTTTGGAATTCAATTAGATTTTCTTATTCATTTATTCTGCCTTCCAGTTATGTGTTGCTTTCCAATATTGTTTAAACAGTGGTGAAAAAGTTGGAGATAAGTCATTCTCTGCATGCTTACACATTTGTGGTAAATACAGTTTTGCTTCCTGAAGTGTTCAGATCAACAGTTCCCATTGAAATGGGTTCTGACTCAATACTACCCAAATCTGACTGCTAGAAAG
This sequence comes from Patagioenas fasciata, assembly GCF_037038585.1. Classification (NCBI taxonomy): domain Eukaryota; kingdom Metazoa; phylum Chordata; class Aves; order Columbiformes; family Columbidae; genus Patagioenas; species Patagioenas fasciata. The sequence continues at coordinate 9,866,070 of NC_092539.1, forward strand.
ATAAATCTCATTTGCTCATTAGTTAGATCATGGCAAGCCTCAGCCACCTTTCGGTGCTCAGCGGGCAGTCCCTGGGGTCGCTGTGGTTGGGGTTTGTTTAAGGAAGGATGAGGCACAGGGGAAATGCCCTGGGACCAAACCTCTGGTACAGAGCTCTCTCTGGAAAACCTGGTGGGCTGTAAATGCAATTGACCCGTCACCCTCCTAAACACAGTCTGGGGACTTTAAAAGTAAATAAGATTGTAGATAAAAATATCTTCCATGCTAGAACCTCTGGTGTTACTAATGCAGGCACTCAAAACCCACCAGAATGGAAATTGCTGCTGGTAACCGCAATCCCAGTGAGGGAGCATCCCCATCCCGCTCCCGGCGAGGAACCGGGGTGAGCGTCACCCTCCCGCCGGCAATAACAGAGCCATTAATTAATGCTTGTACAGCGCTTGGGAGATAAGCGCTAAATAGAAGCGTTATTTAAAACGCGATGGGGATCATCCCGACCCCTGCACACCGAGGCGGGGACGCCCCTCTCTGCAAGGCCAGTGTTCCCAGTTCATGCGTCCCCGGACCAGTTGGGTCCCGCGGTGCCGAGGGGCAGGAGCAGCCCTGGGGCAGCCCCACAAGCCCAATGGGAGTTGGAGGTGTGAGGCGGTACCTCCCCTGGCACCGTTTGATACACATCAGTCATTTCAAGCAAGGGGAAAAGAAATAAAATCTGAATAACTCATTGCACTCATCAGCATAATACCTGAATTACATGCACATTACCCTTGATACAAGCGCATGAATGGAGCCCTACTATCTGTACTTAACTTGTTTTCTTTATTTACATTAAAAGTATTGCTCATTGCATGCTGTTCCCCAATGCACGAGGCCATGCCACTGCATATTCCTCGCGAGTTACAGAACTGGATATACGTAATTACTGACAACAGCATTATGTGGTAGAAACTGTTCCCGTGGTGTCGGTAATCACGTCGAAGTGTCTGTTCTATTACCAAGAATAATATTCCGCTCTCTCCTCCTTGAGGCTGGCTGCATGGTGAACTGTCACAGCAAAATAGTCCGTACAAGGGAGAAAAAGACATGCTGAAGCTGTCAGAGCAGCGACTGAATGAGGAGTCCACCAGCCCCCTGCTTTCACCCCCACGTTATGGTGTCCCAGCTCTGTTCATTCAGGCAATATTTTAAATATCTTTTTGAACACATCTCTTTTTCTCTAGTGAACTTTTAGGAAGATGTAGCTTTTTTTAAGCTTTGCCTCATGCACTGGGGGATGCTAAAGGCTATGGGCATAGAGGTGACAGACTTCACGGAATCATAGAACAGTTTGTGTTGAAGGGACTGTCCCAGCTCCCCAGTCCCCCCTGCCATGAGCAGGGACATCTTCACCAGCTCAGGTTGCTCAGAGCCCCATCCAGCCTGGTCTGGGATGTCTCCAGGGATGGTTCATCCACCACCTCTCTGGGCAGCCTGGGCCGGGCTTTCACCACCCTCAGTGCACAAAATTCCTCCTCCTCCCACTGGTACCAGTGTCACCCGTGCAGTGACCTCGAGAAGCACCCGGGCTCTAAGTTGATCCCAGCCGGGGATATTAAGTGCTCAGCACCGGGGCAAGCAAGGTCCTGCAGAACTAAGCACTGGGAAGCAGATACAGCCGTGTTCAAAATTAGTGCAGGGTTGGAAATAGAGCTGTAAGGAGAGGGCTGCACTGCAAACACACGAGCTGCTCCTCGCTGCTCTGCTGGGGCCATCCTCAGCGATTCTGACCATCAGGGGGATTTTAACAGGGGAAAAAAATCCTGTTGATTCCTTCGGCTCTCCTCTCTCGCTGCTCCTGAGCGCAGGCAGGAGCTGTTGAGCAAGACTGAAGGCAAAGAACCTCTTCCCAGATAGAGCCACCACCTTCCCACGCTGCCCAAGGGGAGGGGTTGATGAGTGAGCGCTCCCGGCAATGCTGACGAGCGGCAGTTTGGTCCTGAAGGATCATAAACCAGCGCGAGACCTCAGTGGTTTCTCCTCGTCTGCTCTGCGGCGATGCTGCCCGGAGCAAACCCACCTGTGCGGGGTTGTGCTGTAGGACGGGGCTTTGGTAAACCTGACCTGGGCATGGGCAGCCTGCGAGGAGCTGGGGGACGGCAAAGCTCCCCCTTCCTGCTTGGAACTTCTGTTCCCAGAGAGAGGAAGAACGGAGGTGAAAGATGGGAAATCACCACTGTGGAAAGTCTGCTGAGTCCTCATGGAGGAAAGCAAGCAAAGCAGAAATCAGTGCCAAAACTCCCAAGTCATAGCCCCTTGCTCTGCTTTTTTCTTTCTGATTTTAGCACAAATTGCATGATGTGATGGGTAGAGATGTGGGACAGAGTCTGCTACAGGGACAGGTACAGGGAGACAGTGAAGTGCAGGCTTTCACACCAACAGATACGCGTTTCTCCATCATCTCCGGGTGCTTTTTGTAATGCAGAGGGAGAATCCCAGTTCCCTTTCCACCTGGAAGGTGATCGGTGCCACTGCTGGGTCAGCTCTTGCTTTCTCAACATACCCCATACGAGCTCAGTGTATAGCACGTTTACACTTCTACAGACTATACATTTAGATCTGATGTCCTTGGGATGACAAGGGACTGATATTCTCATTCTACATGTGGTTTTCCTACTGATAAATGAGACGTGGTGGAAGAAACTGAAATCCCAGGCATTCCTCCAGTATGGCAGAAAACAAGCATGTGGGTTTAACTTTGTTACATGTAATAGGTGTCGTGTTCGAATATGGCAATTTCTCAAAGGTATTACCTCCTAGTAATTAATGTCAGAGTTCTGTTGGAGACAAGTTGCGCAGTATGTGTCAGTTCGCATGCACACCCACTCTGAATGGTTTAAGGAATCCAGGGGACTGGGAGGAAAATTATTTTGTATAGAAAAGCAACATATTAACATTTTCCAGAAGAAAAGCCCTGAAGCATGTTTAGTGGTGAAGTACAGGAAAGAAACAAGTGGTACGCAAATTAAAGATGAATTTGCTACTGCCGCGTAAGGGAAAGTCATTTATTTTCTCATGCAAAAAGCAAACACATTTAGCAATCCGTGGGTGACCCTCCCAATTTAAATGCAGGCTTTTTATCTCCAGGACAATTTTGAGGATGCTGGTGTGGGATGGTGCCAAGTTCTTGGCAAACCACTTCAGCAGCAGCTACAAAGTTTCCCCAAACATCCACTTTAGGTTCCACTTAAGGACACGCAAATGCCCAAAGTATCAGAGTTTCGGGGTATTACCATAGAGGAAGAAGTGGTGCTTCATTTCCCATCAGACTGGAAGACAGTCCTATACTTTTTCTCCACAATGTTCATTTTCTTGAGTGAAATTTTCCCACTTTTTTATTCTGAGAGTTTCAGGGATCCAGGTAATACTTTTTGCAGGTGTAGTCTGCCACCCTCTTAAAACATATTTTGTTCCTAAGTGATTCTGGTAAGTTTAACAATAGGATCCATTCTTTATCTATAAGAAAAGTATGTCAGAGGAATAAGTAGGTCGGTTTTCTCCTGGTTGCACTTTCACCCTCACATACAGGTCACCTGCTCTGAGTCCAAGGCCGTTCTGTTTCTGTCGTCCATGTAATGCTGATCCACCACGTAAATGAGAACATTCTTCCTGAGTTTAAGGGGATTTGGATTGGGCCTTAATGCTTAATCTAAAAACAAGAGCAGCTTGTCATAACGGTAATGTCACAAAACCACAGCCTGGAAAAGCTGTATTGAAAACCAAAGTCTTCGAACAGAGATTATAAACCAAATAGCAACTACTTTAATTGCATACAATCATGGAACACGGAAGAGCGAGAGAGGCTGGAACAACCTTTGAACACCAGATTGTATTTCCTGATGTATTTCCTGAATGCCCTCTGCTTGCAGTTTGAAAAGATATAGGGAAATAATGGTGAATCTTAAGACAGACCCAAGTTAATCTTTAATGATTTTGAAACATTTATATAATCTACCAGTTACATGTAGCAAAAAATAATTTATGAGAATAGTAACAAAGAAAATTAGCTGGAATAAGGTCAGTCTGCTACCACTGTTGTGCAGCTAAACTTAAAATCACATTTTCAATACCTGGATACTAAGATCATTCATCTATCCAGTACAGGCATTAAAGGCTCGAGCATCTACTCACTTAACCATGTAACTTTGCTTTTCAAATGAGCCTTAAAACTCACTTGTCATGAGTTAATCTGCAGGATCCAGTTCTGATCCCAAACCTGCAAAGAACAACCCCCAACAGATTACAGCTGCCAAACACTTCTTGCTGTTGCCTATGGATCAGCACATAAACCAGATGAAGAAATTCTGTGTTTGCTAAGAAAAACACAAGAAGCGGGAGCCAGGCTTGTACCTGCAAACTGTCTTTGACATCTTTGGATCATGAGCAGCCATCATGTTGGGAGACATTATTGTAAGAACCTGAAGAAAAGCATCACTGACTATCAACCAAGGTGTGCTTGGCAGCAGAGGGAGATCTCAATCCTTCACGTCATTAAGCAAACATCTGGTTTTGCTACAGTGGAATTTATCCTGTACCTGAAGGTTTCCACAGCTGGTGATTTTTGTCAAGAGACAAAGTATTTTGGGTGTTTCTGTGCAACCCAGCATTCAAATGGAAGCCCAAGTGATGGTGATGTGGGGCTGTGAAGGAGCACATGGGGCTGCCAGGGCGGGGAAGGGAACAGGGGCTGGTGGTGCCAGAGCTCAGCCCCTGCAGAACCCCTGATCCCGCCGTTCTGCCTCCAGCTGGTTCCCCAAACCTGCGCAAACCCCATGTACCCCGCTGCGGGTTCCAGGACCAGGACTTGCCTGACCCATGGGATGGGGACGCAGCTCAAGCCACTCTTGTTGTTCACAGAATCACAAAATGTCAGGGATTGGAACCTCGAAAGCTCATCCAGTTCCAGTTTGCACCTATTGCCCTTTGACCTATCATTGGTTGTCACCGAGAAGAGCCTGGCTCCGTCCTCCTGACACTCATCCTTTCCATATTGATCCCCAGGAATGAGTCACCCCTCAGTCTCCTCTTCTCCAGCTCCAGAGCCCCAGCTCCCTCAGCCTTTCCTCACACGGGAGATGCTCCACTCCCTTCAGCATCTTGGTGGCTGCGCTGGACCCTCTCCAGCAGTTCCCTGTCCTTCTGGAACTGAGGGGCCGGTTAACCAGAAAGGCTTTTCTCTGCCACCGTCACGACTCCTTCATGGGGGACCCCGGTGCTCGGAAACCACACCCAGGGCCATGAAGCCACAGCACGGTGAAGCAGCTGGGCTCACACCGGGACCACTGCGGCCTGGGCAGGCCTGGGGCCTCTGCGCCTCCCCCGGGGCGCTGGGGCTGTCAGCGCTCACCGGCCCCCGGCAGCTCCACGTACCGGGCCGGGCCGGTTCCACCGCATACCCGGCGCTGCTCCCGGCGCTGCCCGGGCCCGGCGGGGCCGTGCGGGGCCAAGCGCTCCCCGTGCCGCGCCGGTCGGTCCCGTTGCCCCGGCAACCGTTGCCAAGCGAGGGCCGCGAGCGGCCGTGCCCCGCGCCTGCGCACTGCCGCCCCCTGCCCGCCGGTCCGGGCCTGGCGGCGCGCGCGGGAGCAGGCCCCGCCCCCTTTCCCGCCGAGCGCGCGCCGCCCCGGCCGGCCGGGAGAGGGGGAAGGGGGGGGACAGGGTGCGCGCGCGAGGCGGGCGCATGCGCGCGCGCGCGGCCCCGAGCGTTGGCAGCGCCGGCCCGACGGCGGCGGCGGCTCCGTCCGTCCGTCCCTCCCGGCCGCACCGGCCCCGGCCCGCCGAGCCTTCCCCTCCCCGCCTCTCGGCGCGCCGCCGGGCGCCGCGGCGGTACCCGCCCCCCTCTCCGCCCCGGCGATGAGGCAGCGGTAGCGCGGCAAGGTGAGGCGGCGGGGCCTGTAGGCCGCGCGGCGGGCGGGCGTGAGCGGGGAGCGGCGGCGGCGGCTCCCGTGTGCGGAGCTGCCTCCCGGCGCCGGGTGGGCTGCGCCCCTCTCCCTCCTCCTCCTCCTCCCTCTCCTCCTCCTCCTCCGGGGTGGGGGCGGGGATGCGGGCAGGGCCGCGGCGGGGAGGGGGAGCCGCCGTCCCCCTGCCCTCCCCCGGCACCGCGCGGTTTCCCGCCGCCCGGCGGGGCGAGCGCTGCGGGGCGGCGCGGGGATGGGGGTGCGGGCGAGAAACCTCTGCTGCTTCTCCCGGCCGAGGCGAGGGAAGGAGCCGCAGGTGCTGCCCCCGGGCCTGCCCCTGCCCCCGGCGCGGCCCCGCGGGGCGGGGGCGGTGCGGGCGGGGGCCGCGGTACCTCCCGCATTGTTCGGCGGAGCGGCGGCTGCGGGGGGCGAGCGGCGGAGGGGGCGCGGGGAGGGGGGCGGGAGCGCCCCAGCCCTTTCTTTATGGCAGCGGGCGGGCAGGTGCTGGGCTGCGCCTTTCTTGTGTGGCGAACGGCGGCGCGGAGCCTCGGCCGAGGGTTTTCAGCGAGCGCATCCCCGCCTTTCATCGAAAGGGATGCTCGCCCTGCGCTCGGGTGTCTTGATTGCCGAGTGGATTTTAAATTGCTAAATAAACCCTTCTGATAAAAATCCTGAAGGATGTCGGGCCTGTGGTGCTCAGCCCACCATATTGTGCCCCGTATAACGTGCCCGGGTGATTCATTCAGCCAACTCCTCTCCTGGATGGTTCTGAAAACGCACTGGGAGCGATAGCTCGTGTAAAAGTCACTGTCTTTTGTTTTTGTTTTAGATGGTGGATGTTGATGTTTGTGCGGGTGGAGATAGTACCAGAAGAAAAATGGATGCCCTGACAGATAGTGCGGTTGAGATTGTCCCTTTGGAGCTGTATGATTCAGCCAGAGCAAAAATAGCTGCTAATCTACAATGGATCTGTGCTAAAGCCTACGGAATAGGTAAGATGGCTTTTATCAGAAGTCATTCCTGGGTTTGTTCTTCCTTGTTCTGACTCCCCTGCTATTCCAGAAGTAATTGAATCAGGCTTAAATCACCTTTGTTTTAAAGAACAATATGACAGTCAGTTCTCTTGTAATGCTATATGTTTCCTGGTACCTTCAACAGGAATAATGGAATTGTATGAGATGCCCTGAATCAGCAAAGCTAATGGTGAACAGATTGTGAAGAATGCAAACCTCAAATGCGTGCAGGCCCTGGGTCCCTCCGGGCCGCAAAGGCTTTGATGGGCTTCCTCTGGTCACCTTGGCCAACGGGTGGTGGCACCTTGATACCCTTTGCATGCTCACTTAGGACTATTTATTATTTTTGGTCGAATTGTGGTTTTGGTTTCAAAATGAACTAAAAAGCCATCCATTTATGATCAGCAGCATTCTTTTATGTAAAAGAAATGTTGAGTGAACAGGTACAGTTAGTGCGACACTGTGACACTAAACAGCAGGTTGCAGGTGATAGAGTTGTTCTTCTCGCCCCGACGTTGTCATAAACGTTGATGGTCAAATATGGAAAAGTAAAGATTCTTGGAATATCCTTTGTACAGTATTTTTGTGGCATCTCTTGAAATTTGCTTTTTTGTTTTGAACTAGATCTGTCTGTTCTGAATTACTGTTACTAGATACATCTTGAAGTAGCTTCACTATGAAGAAGTATGATGGAGTACTTGTGGGTTTTGTTTATCCGTAACAAAACATATAATAAAATAAGGTACAGAATCTTGTTTTGGAAAATGAGGTAGCCCTGTTAATCTAAGTCTAATTCGCCAAACTCATAATATGCTTAATGGATTAGCACTAGCTTACTTTGTGACAAGGCTGAAGAAAAGCAGTCCATTCCTGCAGTTTAATATTAATCCTTGTTGGAATATTTTTCTAAATTATTTTGCTTTTTTAGTATTTCCACTTCTGTCAGTGTTCTTAATGATTGTGGGGGGAAATAGAAAATCATGGGTTTGTAATATTTAATATTAGTGAAGGTATTTGATTATGAGCAACAAGAGACAATAGCATTTGTCAGATGACATTTAAAAATGTGGGAATTTTGGGGGGGTGTTAGTAAAACATTGATAACTAAAAAGGAACCTTTCCTCATGTAAATATTTTTCAGTTGCTGGAATTGTTTGTGACGTTTCCTGAGGATTTTTTAGTGATCAGAGATAAAATGGATATTCTAGACGTGGAGATGTGCTATTTATATTATGACTTTGTTTCAAAAGAAAGCTAATCCTAAATTAGCCTTGGCTGGCGTGGATCCTGCGCTGCAGAGGAGCTTCGTGTTCTCCTGGTTCTTGGTGGCGTCTTCTGGGGCTCCAGAACTTGGGGTTGTATCCGTACAGTTTGGACCAGTTAATGGATTAACAGCAAGTCTGTTCATACCCTTGACAATGAGGACTTATGTTGAATATAAATTTGACTTTAACTAAAAACTTTGGAAAAGAAACCCTCCTTTTGTGATGATAACGACGTGATCTCTAGTGTAGAGAAAGCCATAGCAGCGTTTGCCAGTTTTTCTGCTTGGATTTAGGCTCGTTCTGATTATATTTTAAAAGAAGTGCCATAAACAGTAGGAAGGAGTCTTTTTGTTGTGGCTTTTGTTGTTACGTTGGTTAGCTCCAGCGAGCAAGGGGTTTTGTGGGTATCTTGGCAGGACCGTGACCCATGGAAATCGAGTTTGATGTTTGAAATGGCTCCTGCAAGGCGTTGTCACACGGTAACCGCGACTTGTGGAATAGCATTGCAAAACACTTAGAAATTTATAAGCCTCTTTAATTCGTTGAGAGATGGGTTTTAAAAGGTTTCCTATGTGATTATCGTTTTGAATAATATTTGAGCTTAAACATTACTTGTTGTGTCTCAGGGTTTTCTTTTTGTCTTAAGATATTGGATGTTGTTCAATGGGTCTTGGGCGGCTACCAAACCATTGTGAACTTGTTATATAAAATATCGCTATGTAGATATCCGTTTTTGGCGGCTTTTTGTTGTTATTTTAGACTTAGTTTTGGCCAGTTTGTTGGGGAAAAAAATGCTTTTCTGTTGATAATTTTAGAACAGTCTTATGTTCTGGAGTAATTCTTATCTGGTGGGGTTTCCGTTACGTTTTCAATCATCATGATTATAATGCTGAAATTTAGATATGGAAGGTCTATATGGAAGCTTTTCAGTGTTGCAGCTTGCTGTGAGCGAGTGGGTTGTTTGCCACCCTTTCCATAACAAAAGTTGTTAAAATAGTTTGTAAAATTTGGGGTTTTTTTCCAAATGAACTTGGTGGATTTTACTTATTTATTAGAGCTCGGAGCTTTACATAGTTTCCAGGCTGAATGCTAACGAGACCTTTGGCAAGGGACAGGCAGGAGAGCCAAGAACTAAGGTGCATTGTAGGGGAGGTGCAATTTGTGGCTCTTTTTGTCTTTGAAATACTTGACGCTTACCTGTTAAGTAAGGTTTTACAGCACTGGAACAGCTCCCACAGGTACTGGCTGGGGGGGCAGTATGAGGTGTTTCCTGGGCTAAATTACCCAGATCCCTGGGTTCCCTGCTCTTTGTCAGCTTGCTTAGGTCCACACTGAAAATATTTGTTAAGACAGCTGTTGTGTTTTGCAAATATTCAGTAGTTAAACATTTGTTTCTTTAATAATACCTGTTTCATAAACATCGAATGTTACTTGTGTGAAGTTTACAGGGGTTAAGAATGCCATAATTATTATTTTGTCTCTTCTGCTTCATGCAGGATTGTGGCTTTGTGCTTGATCAAAAGATACGGTAATGAGAGCGCAGTCACTCTCACCAGCAGGATACAGTCTTCAGCTTGGTTTTTTTGTGCCTGCTGTATGCAAATGTTCATGTGTAATATTATAGATCACTTACGAAGTTCATAACACAGTTCTGTAATGAGAACCAACAAAGAATGTTTTTATTGTAATGCAGGTGGTCTTAGTTGCTTAGAATGTGGAGCTTCTGCTCAGGATTGGACCTCAGGACATCCATAGGGTACTAAATAATTCTGTGATCAGATACCGATACTAGTGAAATCCACTCACAATTTGAATAAGGTTCGGTCTGTTTACCGTGGTGCTTTGGCTCTCTTTCCATGGGAAACCAGTTCTTCGTGCTTCTGGAGGTAAAATAAGATCTGGGGTGTATCCACTTCCCTGGTTCAAGGGATCAGCCCAATTGGTTCAGATTGCTGCATTTTTCTTTATCAATTCATAATCAGGTCATCATCTCGGTCAGATTTTTGTGAGATGATAAAGAAATGGTCCCTACCCTTAAAGCGAGGAGAGTCTGGCAATAATTGTCCTTCTGACAGTTGTCACAAGTGAAGTTATTTTTGTAATCCTGTAAACTGTGTTGTACACAAAGATTTATGCTTGGAACTGACAGATTTTTGAGAGCTTGGAACTCATTGATATGATGGAACAGACCAAGAGAATTGCTTCACGTGAAATGATGGTGTTTGCAAGCTTTTTGATAATCACAGAATCCCAGAATGTCAGGGGTTGGAAGAGACTGGAAAGCTCATCCAGTGCAATCCCCCCATGGAGCAGGAACACCCAGCTGAGGTTCCACAGGAAGGGGTCCAGGCGGGTTTGAATGTCTGCAGAGAAGGAGACTCCACAACCTCCCTGGGCAGCCTGGGCCAGGCTCTGACACCCTCACTGGGAAGAAGTTTCTTCTCAAATTTAAGTGGAACCTCCTGTGTTCCAGTTTGAACCCATTACCCCTTGTCCTATCATTGGTTGTCACCGAGAAGAGCCTGGCTCCATCCTCCTGACACTCACCCTTTAGATATCTGTGAACATTAATGAGGTCACCCCTCAGTCTCCTCCAGCTCCAGAGCCCCAGCTCCCTCAGCCTTTCCTCACACGGGAGATGCTCCACTCCCTTCAGCATCTTTGTTACCCTGCTCTGGACTCTCTCCAGCAGTTCCCTGTCCTTCTGGAACTGAGGGGCCACAACTGGACACAATATTCCAGGTGTGGTCTCCCCAGGGCAGAGCAGAGGGGCAGGAGAACCTCTCTGATCTACTGACCACCCCCTTCTAACCCACCCCAGGTACCATTGGCCTTCCTGGCCACAAGGGCCCAGTGCTGGCTCATGGTCACCCTGCTGTCCCCAGGACCCCCAGGTCCCTTTCCCCTACACTGCTCTCTAATAGGTCATTCCCTAACTTATACTGGAACCTGGGGTTGTTCCTGCCCAGATTCAAGACTCTACACTTGCCCTTGTTCTATTTCGTTACATTTTTCCCACCCAACTCTCCAGCCTGTCCAGGTCTCTGGATGGCAGCACAGCTTCCAGTGTCAGCCACACCTCCCAGCTTGGTGTCATAATGTGCAACAGTGACATAAAAAAGGACATGGTTTAATTATTTTTGGTTTGCTTTGCTAGGATTTGTTAAACTGCTCAAGCAGAAATTTTTGTAGCTATAGCTTACAAGTTAATTGCTCAGAAGTTAATTTTTCAGGTTGATTTTTCCAAATTTCAAAGCAATAAATGTGTGAAAAATACAGGTTTTAATAAACTGAATTTTTCCAGCATCTAAGTTCAGTTATAGGTCATGAAAGTAAAGTGCTGAAGAAGATGCTTATAGGAAGTGGGACTTGGGAAACGGGGACATTTTCTTCCAAAGAGCATCGACACCTTCTGTGGTGAGACAGGCAGGGAGCGCCTGACACCTGGGGTTTGCAGGATCCCTAAAAACTGGGGAGGAAACCATCCCTAACACTGATGGCTACTTGTGTGTCCATTGTGTGTCATTTAAATTAGCAGTCGGTTAACTCTGGTGTATAATTGTTCTAAAACTGGCAACGTATTTCTGAGATTTTTGGCAATGTGTCTGCTTTGACATTTTGAAGCAGGGGGGTTGGAGACCTGGATGCTGCACATGGTTTATGTGTCATTATACTACAGATAAGAACAATTAGCAGAGATGTGAGGATAAGACAGGTCTCTCCTACTGCTCCTTCAGATGTGTATTTAGAATACTGAAGATATCTCAAATTAAAGCCCATTTTTGCCTGTGGCTGTTGGGAAGGCTGGGCCTGGTCACCTCTCTGCAGGGCCAGGTGTTCCTACCAAAACCCTCATCGAAGTCCTTCAGATTTCAGACATTCTCAATTTGCATTTATTTTGTTTTGTTTTAAAAAAGCCTGTAAAGTTTGGATTGCTGCTTATGCCCTCTCCAGAAATGTACTATTTCATTAATATTTTATGAGCTTGGATTCTATTATTTCCTTTCACAAATAACTTTTGTAAAAAGCAATGTATCTTGGGTTGTTCAAGGTGTAGTTGCTTGTAATGAAGCTCAAATGTTGAATTACACGAGCTGCTTTATGTTTTAGGGTTTGGATCAGTCTTTAGAAATGGAGCTCTAGTTCTCCTGGAAACAGCAATGGCCATTAAATGGAAGTAGCTTTCAACAGCCTTTGATTTGAGGTCTAATGTTAAGAAGATTAAAAATATTGTAATAAATGGGTACCCACATTAGCACATGCTAATTATGTAGTGCAGAGAGGTTTTATGTATCTCTTCCAACCATCTTCAGTGTATAGTCCATATATCACAGCATTCAATGTCACATAAAGGAAGAATATTCATCCAAATTTCTAAAAACTTCAAAAAGCTGCTGATTTGGAAGAGCAGGGGCAGTACCGTGTGGCTATCAGAGGGGCTTTTACAGCAACATTGGTTTGCTGCCTATTTGTATTTGAGATATACAGTCATGTAGTTGATAACGTTCTATCTGGGCTTCTCTTTACAAACATTAAATGCTCTGCAGTGCACAAATACCGTGTGGCTTATTTTGTAGTTCAAATATATGCTGTGGGCAGGAGCTTTTTTGAATGGGGAAATGTAATTATTCTGGAAATGAGCTGAATGAAGAGTAAATATGCTGCCAAATTAATAATTCTTTCAAGTGTAGATGTATATATTTAAAATGAACTACTGAAGTGACTTCGGGGGGAGAACTTGAGAGTGACTGGGTGGGATAGGATAGTTTTGTGTTTGGGAATTCGGAAATGTCTGACTTCTATTACAACACACTTGAGGCTAGAAAACATTTCTCCTGGAGTTGAAGACTCATTATTACTGCTAGGCTGTTATGAAGATCAATAGCTTCCAGGATTAACGAACAGGAGTATTTATTTGCGAAATATCAATTTTTAACGTGTTTTATATCTAAACAGTAATATCAAGAGCATACCCTTCCACGTTGAGCTGCTGTAGTCAGTTGCCATTGGCCTGGTGTTGTACAACTTGTAGCGCTGCTGGTACTTGACCCAGCAGCCTGTGGGTTGGAAACGTGTTAGATGGGAATATCAGCTGGTGTTGGTGCCTTTCAGCTGGGAAGCTGTGCAAGGGTTTGGAAACTGGGGGCAAGAAGTGGTGTGCGAGGGTGAAGTGCTAATTGTAACTTGTGTGTAAATTACTACACTCAGCACTTGCGTTCGGTTTGCTAGATCATAAGATGACTTGTGGAAATCGTGCCGTTCCAAAAAAAAAGTTAATTTTAGACTTGGTTTAAAATCCATGTTGAAGCCAAATCCAAGTTTTGCTTCATAGGCTTTAATTTTTATATAAAGGCTGAGAAGCCGCAATAGCTTGTTCAACACTCTTATCTTCAACCACATAGACAATCGCTTCACTGGAGTCTCAGTTGTTTTGCAGGCTGTTTGTGAAATGCTGAAGGCTTTTGTCAGATATTTCAGTCTTTCTGTGGACTTTGGCAATTTAGAACCAAGAATTAGTGACCTAATTTTCTTTTTTTCAATTTGAGAATGTTTGCCCAGCCCCTCTTGGTGCCTGAGCGTTGCAGTCATTTAATCGCTGTGCACAGATGTGCTGGGATATTGCTGAAGTAGCTGTAAATTTTGCTTTGAAGATACATATATATACGTACACTTTGCCCTTCTGATACACTGAGCATTTTAGCCTGTGATCTGAGTACATGATGTATAGTTCCAAATTAAAGTACTAATAATATGCAGTAATTGGTGGAGGTGATCGTGTATCGTTCTGGTTAAACTGCGTCTTATTCAAGGAAACAGCTGGAGCTGCGTAGCAGGCACTGGGACTTTAGTCCACATCGAAGTGCTTTCTTGAGAAGGACTCCAGTATCTTGAGAAAGCTAACTGGTGATGTGTAGGATTTTAATTGATGTATATGGTGGGAGCCAATTATTAATATATATGCTTTACTTAATTAAAAATTTAAGCACAAAGACCTGTTGAAAACAATTTACGACATGCATTTACAACTTAATTACATTCAGTATTTTTCGTGCTTGATTTAATTTTGTTGTTCTTTCGCACGCTATCTTTGAAAGCAAAAATATATATTTCGTTTATAACCGATGCCACTTACTGCTGCCCCTTGTTGAAACTTTTCTTTGTTGTTTCAGACAACGTCCCCGAGGAGCTGAAGGACCCGTTCTACATCGATCAGTACGAGCAAGAGCACATCAAGCCGCCCGTGATCAAGCTGCTGCTGTCCAGCGAGCTGTACTGCCGCGTCTGCAGCCTCATCCTCAAGGCGGATCAGGTGGCGGCTCTGCAGGGCCACCAGTCCGTCATCCAGGCTCTGTCCCGCAAGGGCATTTACGTCATGGAGAGCGACGATACACCTGTGTCTGAATCTGATCTGGGCTGCGCACCAATCAAAATGGTTAGCTTAATTAAATCCACCTAATGATCTTTTTATTTAACAGTATTTAAAATCATTAATAGAACCAAGATCGTCTCATTTCTAGGTCACTAAACTCAGGAATTTTTACCTTTAAATACAGTTGGAATAGATATCTTTTTTCTTGAAGGATTTTGTTTTCCAGTACTCACTGTTTTCTTCTCTCAGAGCTCTCATATGGCGATGATCGATGCTCTTATGATGGCCTACACTGTCGAAATGATCAGCATTGAAAAGGTGGTTGCCAGCGTCAAGCGTTTCTCTACATTCAGTGCCTCAAAAGAACTGCCCTATGATTTGGAGGATGCAATGGTTTTCTGGATTAACAAGGTAAAACTGACGTGGAGAAAAGTGTGCCTGTTTGTCACCTTTCAGATTTGTAAGAAGGCTCTGATGAATGTCTGCCTTCCATCTCTCTTACCTGTACACTTCTAGAGTGTTTTCCACTTCAGATGAAGAGAACTGTTTTAATTACTGTGTTGTTACCTCAAGTCCAATGGTAGTTGGGCATAATATCCTCCTAATCCAGTTTATTTTTAATGATATTTAACTCCCTTATTGCTGCAGCATATTCTAATTTCATCTTGCTTGGCTTCCCAGTGTTTCCATATGGATTGGGAAAGAGAACCAGCTAGCAGGGAAATGCAGTTTCTTAGGCATGCTGTAATAAAGCTGATAAATTTTTCAAGGCAAGAAGAAAGAGAAAAACTTGGCTTGTGAAACATATTCAGATGTATTTTAATCTTTTCTATGCTGTGCCCTTTTAGGTGAACCTTAAAATGAGGGAGATAACGGAGAAGGAGATTAAATTAAAACAGCAACTAATGGAAAGCCCAGGACACCAAAAGGTAAAACACATTTGTCTTCATTTGTGCTTTTGCGTATTACTGATTAGTGGATTAAAATACAAATATCCCAGTGTTTTCTTTGTCAGAGAGATGTGAGGCATCCAGTCCTCAAAACTCCTGACATTTTGTGCATGCAGTTGGTTTTGTGTCCGTCGTCAGGGCCCTTCCTCACCTGTCAAGCCCACTGATATTTTCTGACTTCCATTAAGTTTCAGTTGTATTAAAATAACTTGTTTCAACTTAAAATAACTTTACGTGGGTAAATATGACTCAGCTTTCACAGCACAAAATATATGTTCTATATTTTGGAAGTCTTGGGGCGTATTCGTTTTGTATGTGTTAATTGTCTAATGTATATTCAGAGGCTTTATTCAAGTTCTATCTAGTAAGCGTAGTCTTGGCATTCAAATGTTATATGTGTGTGTTTGTGGTTTTTTCCACCTTTTTTCCCTTGAAATGATATCACAATGCACTAACACTGCAAAATACAGTGCACTTTCATTTCTGGAGAGTGTAAAGTAGATCTCTCTCGAACACGGTGTGTCAGCTGTCTGAGCTCCCAATTTATCCTTTACTGAAGCCTTAAGAAGAATTGCTCTGTTCTTTCCTCAAACTGGCATTGCTTAGCAAAGGGGATAAAAGTCTGATGTATGAACAAGGCACAATTGTTAAACTTTCCTGTTAGTGGCAAATGCTTTTTATGTAAAATAATATCCTGCAACAAAACGGGGCTCAAGAGCTGCTTAATTTACAAGTTGATGCTTGGTCTGAAGGCCTTAACTATTCTACTCTCTGTTAACTTTTGGTCTAGTTTTAATATTTTAAAATCTGAATTTCTGGGCTACAACCCCTCTAAAATATGAAAGTGTTTCTTGCTGAAGTGCATTTAAGTGTTACTGCTTTTAACTTGCATTGCTGATGTTCCTTTCCTATTCCTGCGTTCCTTTCCTTGCTTCCTGAGCAGTCTCCTTCCAAATGGTATTGGAAATTAGTACCTGTAAGTCAACTACTTTTACACCAGTTGTCATCCACCAAATCATGGCTGTTTAAATTTCTTCAGAGTGTTTGCTTCCATTACAGTGCTTCTTAGGCTGTCTTTGAAAAAACAAACCTGTGTAAGCTTTTGGATCATCAGGCTTAGTTTTCATAACATGATTTCTGCATACTGTACAGCATACAGCATAATCACTTCACAGCATTTCAAAATCGTTTCCTCAGTGCAGGAGTAGCAGCAAAAAAACCCTAGAAAATTAACAGCAGTTGAAATGGTTACATGTATTATTTTTGTTGTAAATGGGGAATTGATCACAGCATTAAGGTGAGAGAAAAGCCGGGCCGTTTAAATAGTTGTTTAAGCTTTGAAACTGTAGATAAGACACCCAGATGTTTGCGGGAGTTCGCGCTGCTCTTACAGCTGCTCTTACAGCTCTTGTTCCTACCCAGATGCAAGACTCCACACTCTTACACCTGCTCTTGCTCAGGTTTTTAAATCGATCAAAACCACAACACCGTTATTTGTTGAGGTGGGGTTAGAAGATTTGACAAACCAGTTTGGATCCCTTATGACAGTTGGTGAATTAATGAGAGTGGAGCTAAGAGGAAAGACAGAATGAATATTTTGCCTGTCAGAACCAAATACTTATTTATGGCCAAGTGTGAAAACAGAATATCAATTCCATTATATATATATAAAAGAATAAAATGGTACTTCTAGTATAGAAGCCTGCTTTCTTTTGATTTGTCTTTGAATAATCACCATGGTGTATCTCACTGTTTCTTTCTGTGTAAGCCTGATCTGATGCATGCCATATCGCACTGCATGCTGGAACCAGTGGAGTATGCTCGTGTGGTACAGTATGATTCACATTCCATTGCATAGTGTGGAGTACTCCAGGCTGGGGAAAAAAATAATTTGTATCTGGTAAAAGGAGAGGGAAAAACAGCTTTAGCATGGAGAGATAGTAGCTTTTAGAGTTACTTGCCTGTGCCAGGGAAATTTAACATGACGTTTGTGCAAAATAAACACATGAAAATGATTCTTATTGCTCTGACTGTAAGTGATCTTCATGTCTTTGAACAGATTTTTTTTCTCAGCCTGTGCCATCCTAAATTGACACATTAGAGCGTGTGTGTGTAGAGCTTTCCCAGGGTGCTGTGGGAAGTGTTCCAAAATCCACCTTTCCTCTGCTTAAATACATTCTCTGTATATCTGCATGTTGGGCCAGCGCATCAGTTGAAACGGTTTGTTAAAAGCTCAGTTGTACTGATGCACTGAAGTGTGAAGGGAATCTTTTTCCAACCCCGAAAGGTATTTTGCTGGGCTCCGCGCTGTTCGTGCTTTGCTCGCCCCGTGGCTTTGCTGCTCAGACTTAGCTCTAGTTTAGCTGCCGTGTGGGTGCTTAGTAAATACCGACCCTAGAACTTGTCTTGCAAAAGTTGTGAGAAGCAATGCCAAGATTCGTCCTTCAGCTGCGCTCCAAATGCTGTGATTGCGGAAGAGTTCGCTATTGATTTCTAGTGAAATCAAGGGGAGTTTTGCTGACTTGTTCCTCTTGCTGACCGTTTTTGGAAAAGGCCATTTATTTTTCTTCTGCACAATGTTAATATTGCATTCTGGCTTGCCACGCATATGATGTTCTGATTCTGAGTGAACTTGGCTGTCTGTGGATGTAGGTAACATAGGAGAAATCGCTAGCTCATCGAGATTATTTTTTGCCGTGTTAAAGTGTTTTCACGTAGTTACCTGTGTCTCTTTCTTTGGATCTGCCGCATTCGTGCATGTGTGGAAGGACTTTGACTGAAATTGCTTGTAATAAGTTCAAATGTGTGGATGAAGCTGGGAATTCAGCAGCACAGATTGCTTCCTATAGGAGGAGAATGATTAAAGGGGAAGCACCATATTCTTCCAAATTGGCTTCCGCTGAGTGAAAAGTGAATTATTTTTGACTTGGAGCAGAATGCTTGAAAGGATCCACCGTAAAGAGTTTTCAGGGCTTAAGAAAAACTGTTCTTTCTTTTTGTAGCATCCTCTGAGCTCTTGTTTTCTGTTGTCAGGTGCGTTACCGACGGGACCATCTCTCCAGCAGGCAGTTGCCGTATTTCCCTTTGCTGGAAGATCTGATGAAGGATGGTAGTGACGGTGCTGCCCTTCTCGCTGTCATACACTATTATTGTCCAGAGCATATGAAACTAGATGGTATGTAATAAAGGTTTTAAAATATATATGTGTACATATATATATATATAAATTCTTCAGTCTTCGAAAGCTGAGCTAGAAGGACGTTATCAAATGGAAATGTGACACGTCTAATAGGTACTTGACTGTGAATCCTAGGAGTAACCTTTATTATTTACAAATCCAGATGTCTGGTTTTAATTGCTTTTGTATTTTGTCGTCATGCGTGTTCTTTATAGCCTGCTTACCTTTTCTGTCGCCGTGACAGACCGAATCCTATATAGATCCTAAATCGAATGCAAAATTTTTCTGGGTTTTTATTCTTTCTTTTCCTGTCCTGGTACTTAACAGGTAGAGAAATGTCACTGGTAGCCAGTAAATAGTAAATGACGGTGTATAAGCAGTCTGTGAGGTTCCTGTATGTAGAGTCTCTGTTACTTGTGGTCGGAAGTTTAATTCATTTGGATGGTGTCATGATTTACTCCTTTTCTCACCTCCCTAGATATCTGTTTGAAGGAAGTAACGTCAATTGCAGACAGCCTCTATAATATTCAACTTTTGAGAGAATTCTCAAATGAATATCTAAATAAATGCTTTTACCTCACTTTGGAGGACATGTTATACGCTCCTTTGGTTTTAAAGGTAAGGAGTATAATGAAGGATACATTTTTGTGGGTGAACCGTAAGTGTCCTGTTATTGTGAGCCATGGTTTTTCTTGCCCCGTTTTAGCCCAACGTCATGGTGTTCATTGCCGAACTCTTCTGGTGGTTCGAGAATGTCAAACCAGATTTTGTGCAACCAAGGGATATTCAGGAGATAAAAGATGGTAAGTTTTTAACTCTTGCTAAATGTTAGCATGTTATTTAAAAGATACTTACTGATCTCTTGAGGTCCCTTCCAATCCCAAACATACTGTGATACAATGCAACTGTTAAACACTGGTGTTTCCTTTCGAGTTTTGTTTCTACCCAAACTTTCTGCTTGCTGGGCATCTTTGGCATCAGTAAAATGGAAGTAAAGTTAGTCCTAGATCCACTTGGGTTCTAAACTTTGGAATGAGATGGGCACGTAACTTTTTCCCTAGACTCAGTAATTATTTACTTATAACATCCTTTCCTTTAAGGTCACCATAAGATAGGTGTTGTAAATACAAACTGTTATTTCAGCTGTCATTTTAGCGTTGAGTTGTAAAGCTTTAATTCTGCCGCGCTGCAATCTGAAAACTTCCTGTTCTATTTCGTTATTTTAACGGCAGTAGGAGTTGTGTTAACGCTGTAAATCTCTGCCCAGTTAAAACAGTGTTGCAGCAGAAGAGCAGCCGCCCGCCCGTTCCCATTTCCAACGCCACCAAGCGCAGTTTCATGGCCAGCCCTGCGGGTTCCGGCCCAGCAGAGCTGTCCCCCGCGGCTCCGCCGGCCCCCGATGCCTGCAGCAGGTACTACCTGCACCCCGAGGAGCCCGACTACCTGTGAGTCTTCCTGCTATCCGGACTCAGCTTCCATTTCTGCTTCTGTTTGGATAACCTGGGAATTTCTGCTGCTAAATATTCTGAAGTTGCTGCAAAAGGAGTGACTGAGTTCCGTGCAGTCACTCTGTAAAATATTCTCAGTTGTCAAGTTCACGTAAATACTTTGTACTGCATTGTAGAGCAAGTTAGTTTAATTTCTATTTTGAAAACAATGTGAAACACAAAACGGTTCGAACAGCTGATCTTTACTAGCCATGTTCAAGTGGAAGAGGAGAGTGTACAGATCACGGAAGGAGGGGCTGGCCACTTGGGGAGAATATAAGGCTGTTGTCAGAGGGTGTAGGGAGGCAACTAGGAAAGCTAAAGCCTCCTTAGAATTAAACCTGGCGAGAGGGGTCAAGGACAACAGGAAGAGCTTTTTCCAGTACGTGGCAGATAAAACTAACACCAGAGGCAATGTAGGCCCACTGATGAACGAGGTGGGTGCCCTGGTGACAGAAGATACAGAGAAGGCAGAGTTACCGAATGCCTTATTTGTCTCTGTCTGCTCTGCAGTGTAGAGGAAAGGGACCTGGGGGTCCAGGGGACAACAGGGTGACCATGAGCCAGCACTGGGCCCTTGTGGCCAGGAAGGCCAATGGTACCTGGGGTGCATTAGAAGGGGGTGGTCAGTAGGTCAGAGAGGTTCTCCTGCCCCTCTGCTCTGCCCTGGGGAGACCACACCTGGAATATTGTGTCCAGTTGTGGCCCCTCAGTTCCAGAAGGACAGGGAACTGCTGGAGAGAGTCCAGCGCAGCCACCAAGATGCTGAAGGGAGTGGAGCATCTCCCGTGTGAGGAAAGGCTGCGGGAGCTGGGGCTCTGGAGCTGGAGAAGAGGAGACTGAGGGGGGACCTCATTCATGTTTACAGATATCTAAAGGGTGAGTGTCAGGAGGATGGAGCCAGGCTCTTCTCAGTGACAACCAATGATAGGACAAGGGGTAATGGGTTCAAACTGGAACACTTTATTATAGAAATGAAGTTCTTGTAGTAATGAATTTTTGCTTTTCTGAATTAGTGGCAAAGGAGGAAACCCTGCCTTCAGCCCTTCCCATCCACTGCTCCCGCTGAGACAAAAGCAACAAAAATCCCTACAGGGAGAAGACAGCCCTGGTAAGTCTGCCTTGAATTCGCACTTCAACAGCCAGTCACCATAAATGGCAATACAATAATGAATAAAAATACAAGTTCATAAATATGAATGATCTAAACCTGAATTCAGCCAAGTAGTAAACATGTTTGGTTTGAGTAAATCATCTTTGTTTGCATGAAAAGATTTTCAAGATCCTTTAAGAAACTCAGTGGGTTTTTGGAATATTTTTTCCTCTCACAAATGAGTTCATTTTCAGAATCTCAAGTGCAGGAAATTCAGACTAATAATGTCAGTTCTGTGAAAAGAAAGGAGAAAGCCAGAATGACAAACTCACTCTAGTACTTGTCATATTTTGCCTCAGCATTTTTTTAATTACGGAAAACCTAGGTTTGTACTTCCACAGAAATCACAGAAGTGCTCAGAATTTGTTGTCTTTTGTCAGCTAAGGTGTCAGTCAAACATTTGAACTGCTTGGGCTCTACCAACATGCTGGGAGGACTTTTTCTTTCCCTAAGGCTGAGGGGCTGACAGCAAAAACAATTTGAATAATCTGTTTATGTGGTCACTTTTCATTGTGTTATTTTCAAGCTCTGTCTTTGGTAAACATTTCAGCAAATTTGTTTGCTGCTGCCATCTCTTGGTGAAACGGTTTGTTATGTTTGCTATTAAATGAAGTAAAAGTGCAAGTTTAAAGACCATTTCTAAACTGTTCACCATTTAAAACGTATTTCAGGTCACCGGCACCGTTCTAATTCTCTGACCCGCGTTGACGGGCAGCCACGAGGCTCAGTTCTTGCGTGGCCGGAGAGGAAACCCAGGTAACAGATGCGTTTAAGTGGTACAATGCTGTTGAATGAAAGGATGCTCAGTTCTGTGACAGTTTCATTGCAGTAATGCGGTATCGCTTCCTTGGAACTGGACTGAATCACTTAGTTTTGTTTTCTTTTAATGTGCATTTTCAGTGATGAGTGACTTTTTCTTGTGATTGGAAAGACTTTAAACAGGATTGTCAGTAAGCACTGAAGTGTCTGAAGTTGCTATTTAGTATTGCTGGTCACTTTTGATACAGGACACATTTTTACAAATAGAGCAAAAATGTTAGCTGTCTGTATTATGGTCTTTGGTTCACCAAACTGTAACTTGTTGTGTGTGTCAGTAGACTCTTCTTATCTTTTGCAGGCCTCTGTCTCAGCCAACACCGTTTGCTCTCCATCATTCCGCCAGCAGTGATGTGGACCCCGGGTCTGGCGACAGCATTAGTCTGGCCAGATCGATCAGCAAAGACAGCCTTGCTTCAAACATCGTTAACGTAACTCCAAAAAATCAGCCCCATCCTCCATCAGTGAAAGCGAACGGGAAGAGCTTATTGAACAACGTTGAGATCGAGGATGAAGACGAAGAGCTTATTGCAATAATCAGATCTGAAGAAAGGCCAAACCGTAGTGATCATGAACTGCAGAATGCGTCAGCCAGGGTGCCTGGCATCGTTACCACGGCGTGGTCTCCAAAAACAAACAGCGAGACTTCCGAAAGCAAACAGGAGAGTTTTTACCTGGAACCCTTAATGCCTGCTCTTCTAAAACCAGCAAAGGAAAAACAGATCATCAATAAAGAGGAGGAGTGTGGGGAGGGGAAACAGAGGAGTTTTATAACAAAGAGATTAACCGACGGACACTTGCCTTTGATGCGCAAGAAAACAAACAGCACTCATGGTGAGCATGACCTCAATAGGACTTTTACTCCAATTTCTAGTTCTGATTTCGCTCCAGTCGCAGAAGCTGGTGCTGCGGACTCGGCAGCGCTGATGGAGGCCGGGCTAGAAGCTGCTAGACCTTTGGCTAGTAGCAGTTTGGATCCTTCCACTCAGGAGCTCTCCACTGGAGGATTCTTTCTTCATGCTGCTAAATCTGATGATGACATAGCAAGTAAAGTCAATGTAAGTTATGCGAAAAGTCTCAACTCACATATTCAGGATACTACGTGGACTATGGTGAGACAAGACTCTGACTCAGACCTCTTGGACATAGAAGACACTGAGGAGGATTTGGTGGTCGTAGGTGATCATCCTATAGTCGCTAAGTACATTGGTGAGGAGGAATCTGCAAAATTGCAGGAAGATATGAAGGTAAAGGAACATGAAGATAAGGATGATGCTAGTGGACGTTCCAGTCCATGCTTGAGTACAATTTCTCAAGTTAGCAGCGTGTCCATGGCCAGTGGGAGCGTCCGAATGACCAATTTTGCCGAACGAAAGCTTCAGAGACTTAATAGCTATGAAACAAAGTCCAGCACGAGCAGTTCACAAAAGACCACACCAGATGGGTCAGAAAGCTGCCCAGCACCGCTGACCACGTGGAAACAAAAGCGAGAACAAAGCCCCAACAGACAAAATAAAGATAACGCTAATCTTTTAGCTTCTGAATTGGTGCAACTTCATATGCAGTTGGAAGAGAAACGAAGGGCAATAGAAGCTCAGAAGAAGAAAATGGAAGCCTTGTCAGCAAGGCAGCGACTAAAATTGGGCAAGGCAGCTTTCTTGCATGTTGTTAAAAAAGGGAAATCTCCCGATGTTCCACAGCCTCTTAAACCGGAACATTTTGCAAAAGAATATTCTCGGCACAATGGTGAAGACTTTGATGAAGTTTCTTTGGCTTCCAAATCTGAGGAGTTTCTTGTGAAGGAGGAGGAGAGAGAAGAAATGCTCAATGATGCTCAAGAAGTAGCAAAAGTAAAAATGCAAGAAAGCCTTGCTTTTGCTGAGCAACATAAACCAAAAGACTCTGCTGCTATACATGATTTGGAAAAAAGTAAAATTATTTCTGTTGCCCTCCTAGAAGACAATGTTACAGAAGTAGATATAAATGAATGTGACCTTTCTATTGAAAAACTGAATGAAACAATCAGTACCCTTCAACAGGCTATATTAAAAATTTCCCAGCAACAGGAACTTCTTATGAAATCTCCATCGGTGCCATCACCAGGAACCAGAAGTAACTCTCAGGACCAAAAGGTAAAACCACCAATTCATTTTGTTGAGCCCCTGTCTCCAACTGGAATGAACAGTCTTCGTAAACCACCTCGATTCGGCCAAGGAAGGAGCCCTCGGTCAGGAAGACCCGTTGATCTGAAAGTCCCTAAAGACAGACAACAGAATTCAGCGCGTGTTAAAACCCCAACACCCAGTCTAGAAACCTTACCGCATTTAAGGCCATTTCCATCCAATAGCTTGTCAAAGACGCCAACGGAAATCGGCTTGGAAAATAGTCTTGATCTTGGAAATGGTTCTCAAGAACAGTGTTTCTTCGATACCTATAGACTTCACGATGAGAGCAACCAGCGGGCGCTTGTTCTCTCCACCTCCAAAGACGCCAATATTATTTCTGAAATGAGCAAAGAGATGAATAACAGCTTCAAGGAATCAGGGTTGAATTCTTCTGATGGCTCAGGAAAAGAAAATGTCCCGGTGGATGAGCCACTGAGAAGCAAAGCAAATCTCATTGAAGTAGACCTGTCCGATTTAAAAGCTCCAGATGAAGGAGAACTTGAAAACCAGGATAGCTCTACGGATATAATTAGTGAAGCTGATCAGAAGTCGGGCGTGGGTTTTTTCTTCAAGGTAAATGTATTTACTGTTTATTTCCCCCTCATTTTTCAGTCTTTTGATGGAATGCCATACATTCTGTTTGCAATATTAGAACTTTAAAGAGCTGGGAAAGAAATTGCTTGCGGAGAAAAAGGTTTTTGGGTTTGTCCAGCTTGATGTATTTTCTTCTGTTCCTGAAAACTCTCTATCCCGGTGAATTTTGCAGGATGAACAGAAAGCAGAGGATGAGCTCGCGAAAAAACGTGCCGCGTTCCTTTTGAAACAGCAGCGCAAAGCGGAGGAGGCTCGGATTCGGAAACAGCAGTTGGAGGCTGAAGTTGAACAAAAAAGAGATGAAGCTCGGTAACGACGTGGCAAAGAATACTTCTGTTTAGCTCCTAAGATGGGGAAAATTATTCTATGTCAAATATAATGTTGTGTTTGCTTTTCAGTCGCAAAGCTGAGGAGGACCGAATACGGAAAGAAGAGGAGAAAGCTCGAAGAGAACTTATCAAGCAAGAATATTTAAGGAAAAAACAGCAGCAAATTTTGGAGGAGCAAGGGCTTGGAAAACCCAAATCCAAGCCCAAAAAACCCCGACCAAAGTCGGTCCATCGTGAAGAATCTTACAGTGATTCGGGGACAAAGTGTTCTTCCACACGTAAGGATTTCCGTTTGCTCTCGCTGATCTCCAAACCTGCTTTCAGAAGACGTTTCACAGATCTGCTTTTCTTTTGCAGCCGATAACTTGAGCAGCGCTCAGTCTGGTTCCAGCCTTTCTCTGGCCTCAGCAGCCACCACGGAGCCCGAGAGCGTGCACTCGGGGGGCACGCCGGCGCAGAGGTACGCACGGATCGTGTTGGGATTCAGTGCTGTCCGCTTCAGCTCGCTGGCGGGGAGGCACAACAGTCATTAGTGAATTCATCTTCTGTTTTATGCGGCTGCCAGCTCTCACGTTCTGTACAAACTTGCAGTTTTGTTTTGTTTTCTCCCAAAGGAATAATAGGATTTTGCTTTGATAATCCAGCAGGGGTGATCGCTCGGGGCAGGAAAAGGGACAATAGCCCGTTCCATTCAGGGCCAGTGACTGGTCCATTTATTTAAGATTGGAAGGGAAAAAACCCAAAATCTTGCCATATCTTTGCTTTATTTTTGTACTTATTTTTCCTCCACCAGAGTTGAGTCTATGGAGTCCTTACCAATACTAAGCAGAAATCCAAGCAGAAACACAGAAAGAGACTGGGAGAACGCTTCCACAGCATCTTCCATTGCTTCAGTGGCAGAATACACAGGTGACTGGTTTCTTTTAGCTGATTTGTTATCAACAGCAGGTCATAAAAAGCTGTGACATATTTGATGTGACACATGGTTATTCTTGAGCGATTGTCAGGTGTATTTTCTGTTTATTATCTATGAAATTTAGTTATTACAGAAAAATATTTGAAGGAGTTTTTTCACTTTGATGAATGAAAATCTCAATGTTCATGAATGTAGGGCAAATAATTTTTATTTGTTTGTCTCCCTTAGGTCCAAAATTATTTAAGGAACCCAGCAGCAAATCCAACAAACATATTATCCACAATGCGATCTCTCATTGCTGTCTTGCTGGAAAAGTGAATGAGCCACATAAGAATTCAATATTAGAGGTAAGTATTAAAATACAAACTTAATAATGCACTGACAATAAATGTATCTGTAATGCTCATTTCCTCATCCCACTGATGCCATTTCCTCAAATGAGCCTGTATTGAGAATCCTTTACTTCCCATGACCGTACGGACTTGGGGGAAATGTGATCCTGGGTTAAGAGTTCAAACTGTAAATTTGTGGAGGGGCTGAAAATCATAGTTACTGATCTGGTGTTTCAGAAAACTTGAAACGCTTACTTAACCTTATGTTGAAAGCTTAAAGTTTGGGATAATACGGGAAATGTCACTGTGAACAATCTGTGTGTGTGTGTTTGTCCATTTGTCGTGCAGGAACTAGAAAAATGTGACGCCAACCACTACATCATCCTGTTCCGCGACGCCGGCTGCCAGTTCAGAGCACTTTACTGCTACTACCCCGACACGGAGGAGATCTACAAGCTGACCGGGACGGGGCCAAAGAGCATCACCAAGAAAATGATTGACAAACTGTACAAGTACAGCTCGGACAGAAAACAGTTTAACGTGATTCCAGCCAAAACCATGTCGGTCAGCGTGGATGCTCTCACCATCCACAACCACTTGTGGCAAGCCAAGCGACCCGCAGTGCCAAAGAAGACTCAGACTCGTAAATCACACTGAGGTCTTGGGGAGAAGGTCGCGGAACGGGGTTGCATCGAGAAGAAGACACGTTTACCATTTTCCTCCGGTTTGGTATGAAATGTGCAGAACCATAAACATTTTTTAAGAAGCTTCTAAACAGAACCCGTGGATGCAAGTTATTATAAAGAATGAAGGAACGTTGCCAGTGTTTTTTATGAATGATAAATCTGCTGTTACACCCAATGCTAACTACTGTGGCTTTCAGCTGGTGAGGGACTGTGCATGTAGCAAGGTCTTTAACAAGTGGATTTCCTTTTACTTGAAGCTTTTCATCGGTACAAATTGGGAATCATTTAGTTCTGTTTCCTCTCTGCCTCATTCCCTCTTTCCCGTCATTCTCAAAGTTGGCAAACTCCGAACTCCAGGAGGGTTGAGCAGATCTTGGGTGAAGTGCTTTGGCTTTGGTTTGGTTTTTTAAACAGTCTTTAGGGAAATCTTCCTTTCAGACTTTTTTGAGGAACTGTTTAATACATCCAATTGTTGTACTGTATCTACTGCCAACGTAAGTCCAGCTCTCAGATTTCTGAACAAAAAAAACAAGCCCCAACTTGTGCTGCTCAGAACAGAGTTTACTTGCAGTGTCTGTTTAGGATGAGCCTTGCGAGGATAGCAAAAGCCAGTCTTTTTTTAGCAAACGTTCACAAATGTAAAGATGTCTGGAATACAATCATGAAGAGGCGTTCAGTGCTGCTGGCTGCAATGTGCCTGACTGAAGCTTAAGCAAAGCTGAGCGGAGCGCAGTTAACTCTGGTTTCAGTTTCAGGCAGTGTCCTAAAGATGTGTTTGCTTTAATAAAGAAGGATTCTGGTAGGTATAGAACATTTCCACTCTGAGCACGCTACTCCTGTACGATGGTGCACTTAACGATCACAAATTTTAATGTTTTTATTACATCATGAACTGTAATTCTATTTTCTTTGTGCTGTCTTTATTCTGAATGAGCAGCATGCTCTAAAATGAAGAGTGTGTTATGTTTTTTATTTTGGGTGATATATTAATATATATTGATTTGTTTTTCTCATTTGAAAGCGATTTTTAAACAGAGACATTTGCATTTGTTTCAAAAGCCCGAACAAGTCAAATGGCTTGGATTTCTTTTCATGTTGAAATATTAAACCTTGAGTTACGACCTTAAAAGTCTTTGTGTTTCAGCAGATTAAATTTTTGTCTGTGGTAACAGGGTATATTTGCAGTTCGGTTCCGTTTTTTACTCTTCCCATCTCTGGCCCAGGTCAGACTTCCGAGCAGGTTTCTGTAGCTATGACCTGGTTTAATCTGCGATCGTGCGCCCGCAACATCTGGTTTGACACGACTACCCGAGGGTCGCGTAGCTTAGAACTTTGGTTTGCACATGTTTACTTTTATTTGAAGTGTTACTTGAATATCTTATCTCTAAAGTGCAAGAGACACCATCCTAGACATGAACTGAGCTCTAAAATACAAGACTGTGTAATTCTTAGACTTTGAGGGTAATGGAAGTCACAAAGAGTTCTGTACAGAAGGGGAAAATAGGGTACATAATAAAGTGCTAGCTAGGCAGGGCAAATGAAGGTCTTCCATTGTGCTCTCTCCATTTTGTCCCCTTCCAGTACTCCTTGACTAGGCTGCTGCAACGTTGTAAATTATGTTAGATAGTTCGCTGCTTGTAAATAATTAAAAGCTTTATGGTTTCTAAAGTGCTAAGTATTAAACACCGTCATGAGTGTAACTTTTGTTACCATGCTTTTCATGCTTGTGCTTTATTTCTCACTGTTTGATATTATATACCATATTTATTTTATGAAACACTGAACTTTAATAAAAACCATTAACTGATTTCCTTTTTATTTCATGTGTACTTTTGTTGTGACGCTCCATCCCTTCAGAGGACTAATCTGCTTTAAAGATGTGCAGTTCTGTGTCTCTTGTGCTCCTAGAAAGCTCCACCTGTAAGTAGCTATAAGAACCACATGGCAAGAGCTTAGTTCTCCTGACCCTGACTGCAAGAATTTGGCCAAAAAGCTTTCAGAAAATTGGAAAGTAATTGAACAATCTCTTTGATGGTTTATTTCACCAGCCTCGAATGGGGCTGGCGAGTCATTCAGCAGTAGCTGCTGTCATGTGGCTGCAGATGAAAACCTGGCAACCTGCAGCTTTAGCTGTTGGTTGAGTTTGGTTTTCACCAGGATTTGTTGGTCGCCCTTGGCCATGTAAACACAAGCAGAACTGGCTTAAAAACCCCAACGTTGCAGCTGCCGAGAGGGGCTCTTGTGCACCCGGGGGCCGGGCAGGACGAGAGAAGGAGCTTGAGCGGCAGCATCAGCTTCTCCTGCTGGCTGCGGAGGGGAAATAGGCTGTGACAGCTGGCTAAAAAACAGTGCTTTTTACTTTTCCACTGAATTTTCCAAAGATGTGCCCGAGCTAAACAATCTGTGAGCCTTTGGTCGTGCTCCTTGGAAATGTTGCTCTGGGACAGGGAATTATTAATCCCTTCCCATGTAGAGCAGTGTGACCGTAGATGTCTCTTCGACTGCTCTCAGTGTCTTACGCATAATAAATACAAGAATGTACATCTTTAAAGTGCTTTTAAATGCCATTTATTTTGCTCACGCTTTCATACATTGATCCATGTATTTCCACATGCCTTTTGCATTTGTAGTTGTTGTGTCCTTGTCTCATTTTCATCACGCTCTCCAGCAGCATAAGAGTTGAAGCAAGAATAATCTGAGTTTGGGAAATACTGATCTTGAAAACCTTAGTGCGGTTCAACACTACGCTGGGCTGCTAGAAAGGTTGAGTTCTGTGCTTTCAGTTAATTAGGGGTTTAAGTGTGATTAATTTGAAGCAGCTGAGACATAGGTGGCTGGTTCTGGAGTCGGGGGGTGGCAGAGGGTGTGATCCTGCCATGGGGACACCAACAGGAGCCCAATCCTGAGACTTCAGATGAGCAGCTTTCCAGAAGGTGACACGCAAGTAAGTCTTCAGTTTGAGACTGAAATATTCATGTGGTCAACGAGTGTATTTTTTAGATGTCTAAAATACATCTTCCAACACATAACAGCCAAAAAATCTGAATTCCTGTCCCCACGTTGATCAGATGTCCTGTGCTTTAACTATATATATATATATATATATATAATGAAGACTGAAATGAAAAATGGGAGAAGTTGCATCTTGCTGCTGCAATTTCTGTGCGTGTGACGTGTATATTATGATTTACTTAAAATTTCTGTGGCTGGGGAGTCTGGTGGTGGTTTTAACTTTAATCCATCACTGCAGGAACCAGGGAGCCTTGATGTGATGCGTCCCATGAGATTCTCCATAGGCAATTATGTGCGATCGCGATATAAAACCGCCTTTAATCCGCATCCTTGACAGGCTTCCGAAACTAAGAGAAGAAAACGGTGGATCTGGACTTCTCTTTTGATACAAAGGGTGTGACATGCATTGTTCTTTATCTCATGGAAATTGTCAGGACAAATATACTAGAATTACAGGAAGAAATTCACACCAGGGAATGTAAGTATATTGTCCACATTGCATTTAAAATTCGGCTGTTGCGCTCATCACTCAAACACGGGGCTGTTACCATGTAGTGAGTAAAAATAGGGTTTGTTTGGAAATTTTGTTTGGATATGTTATCAATATAAAGTTATTATGTAAGCAAAGTGTTTCCCTTATGGTTCTGAGCTTTCTGTTTACAGGTATATTTAGGCTTATTTTGGGTTTATGGCTTTTGAAGGTCCCCGGCTTCCAGTGTGCGTATGGAAAAGCGTATTTTTGCTCTTCTGTTCCAAGTGGTAAGTTAAGCTCTTATTTTAAAAACTAAACCAAAATGTTACCCAAAATGCCATTCCGACCACTTAAACCTTCTTGGGTAGGGATCTGTTTAATCTTGATCTGGCCTCTTAGTGTGACCATTGGTTATTTGTCAGTATTCTGGCCAATATCCATCGCCCGCTTTGATGTGTTCCCTGAGGGTTTAGTACTGTGTATAGTGCTTTTCAAACCCATTTTGTGGGACATTTGATGCCCACCCCCCCTTGTTCCGCAGACACGTTTCTGTTACAAAACCGCAGGATGGATTTATTTGCTTGCCTGTGCTAAAGATAAATCTACTTTCCAATGACATCTCGGTACTGAAATATTGTCATAGTTTCTGATAGTTCCCTCTGAACTGGTTCAGGAATAACGTATTTATCACACTGGGGGAGGGAAGCTCTGGGGAAAGCTGCTTAAACCACTGTGTGCAGGATGATTAAATATTCAATATACAGCTTTTGTTAACATTCAAATGAGCCACTTGAAGCGTCCAAACTGCCAGAATTACCATAGTATTACATGGAAACCCTCCTGGAGGAAACCCCTATTTCTTGTGAATGTGTGTCTTTCAGAAAATAGCTATAAAAACTGATTTTACAGTAAAGGAAAGAGCCCTTCATGGTTTTGCTGTGCTTGTTGCTACCCAGCCACATCAATACCGTTTTTTTCCCCTTGCAATGTATCTTTTAGTGCACTAGGTTTCTAAAAACCTCCAGTGCCAGAAGCTGATTTTTATTCCTCAACTGGGACAAAGTTCTACATGAATTTTGATTCATTTTTCAGAATTATTTGCTGCTCTTTGTTGCTGCAGAAGGTGGAACCAGACCCAGAGTAAGAGCAACCGGCTGAGGAACCTGCAGCTGCGGCAGCGACGGCCTCGCGGGACGGTCGTTGTTCTTCTTTAAAGAGTAATTAAAAGGTAATTTTAAGAGGGACGTGGCTTTCTGCTCCTCGACTTGTACAAGTCTATAGCACAATGACTTGATGGCTTCGAAACTTCTCATGGGTACATTTGTTAACCTTAGAATTATCTTCACTAGTTAAGTTAGGTTATGTTCTTCTGTATAATTTTAAGTCCATTTTTTAGCAGTATTTTCTTAATGTCTAATGAAGACAATCATCTCCTTGCTGTTTGCATTTGATCTCAAGATTAAACATCGATCTATGTGTGCAGTATGTTCTAGAAATGGGTTCTCATGGTGGAAATTGTGGGATATGGATGTCAACCAATGGAAAATATTGAAGTGTTTAGAGGTAGAAGAACATGAACCGAGTTGTGGCTTAAATTCAGTTTTAAAATGTTCAGTTCAATAGCCACAGGATTTAATGCAGTGGTTGAATCATGGAAAATAAGGATAAAGTAAATTAATTAAATGACATCTAAATAAAATGTTGGAGTCGTACTGTTCCGGTAACACAACAGAGTATCTAAAGTCCCCTTTCCACAATGAGTTTTGAAAACCGAGGCTAAAAGGGAAGATTTCACATGTCCCAGCAAGATGGTTTGACCCAAGGGCTCACAAATCCGAAGCCACCTTGCTATGGATTTTAGGATAAAAGGTTTGCTTCCAGCAAAACAAAGACGACCGCAGGCCGGCCTGTTGCTGCATGCAGCTCTTTTATTTCCATTGGTCTTTACAGAAATGTGAAGCATCTTCACAGTAATTGTACAAAACCATCTCCGGTGGCTGCAGAACGCGGCACAGAACGGGGGCCGGGGCTGAGAAGGAACCGTGTGCGAGCTGAGCCCTCCCAGGAGAAACGCCGTGTTCTGGAGAGATCGAAGTAAAAACAGGTATAACGGGGAATATAATAAATATACTCTAACGTTTGTTTGAATATGCGGTTTTACTTTAATGCACGATATATGGATTTAGTGCATATTCAGCGTATGAAACCGTTAGTGGACGTGTAACATGCGACGGAGCTGTTTCAGGTTCCCCAGGGCCTGGGGTGGCTGCGTTGGAGTTTCCTTCAGGACAATGGGGTTTCTCTGGGTTTATTGGCAGCATTGGACGCCATGGCCGTGTTTCCTGCCCCGGGAGAAGCAGAAATGCCCCTTCCTGCTCTATCAACGTTTCCAGGACCGTTACAAAAATAAAATACTTCTGTTTTTACATTAGTACCGTAACTGAGACTAAAGAATTAGAAAACTTAAATGCTTGTTCTTCGACTTGCATTGCCCACAGGTATCTACAGGATTTATTTCAACATCCCGTCAGAATGTGCGCTAGAAATTTACACCATAGAAAGTATGCAAAACGCGCAGGGTTTATACACAGAGCTCTCGATGTAGATACAGCTCTTTATACATTAAACAAACCAAAGCATTGTCAAAATGCAGTAACACTGAGGGTTGGGTCTTGTCTTTTTTGTAATGTCACAAACCACACGTAGATGGGATTTCTTTTCATATGTGGGTTTCCTCTTCCGTTCATGTGCTCCTTGAATTAAGGGGCAATAAGAATTCCCCATCACTCATCACCCAAGCTGCATGGACGAAAAATATTGAGAAATACATTCTGAATAGTTAAATATGTGCAGATCATCGCATCACCCAGCCTCCTTTGTTTTTAACCTGTCCTAGGGAAAAGAAAAAATAAAAATAAAAAGATAAAAGAAAAAAACAACCAAACACCACACAAAACTCCCCCAAACAACCCAACCCAAACCCAACCACAAAGCCACGCAGGCACACGTGGTTTCCCAACACCTCCAGGCGATGCTGGTTCTGTCTGGTCCTACCCCCCCAGCATCCTCTCTCCACACACGTTTCTCCCATCCCTGTTTCCCCCAGGTCCGTCCCACCAAACGCTCACAACCGCAACTTGCAACATTTGGTTCTCTTTTTCTTCTTTTTGTAAACAACTTTTATCAGGGTATCACGGGGAACGACCAGGGAATGTTTTTGGCAATAACCCATTCAGCTGGCAGCGAGTGCGGGATGGCTGCTGGGGTTTCGTGGTCACGTTGTGCTTTACAGGCTCCCCATAAAAAATAAAATCACATTGGAGTTTTAACACATGAATGTAAAAGTATATAAAGTTAACAACGTGCTTATTCGCTTGGCAGTCAGCTTAAACCTTTACACATCAATATTGTAGAGGAGTGTGCAAAAATAGATGGAGAACACGTTTTGTATTTCTGCTACAGAAAGGTCTCTAGACCAGGGCAGGTGCCTGCGGTGATTTAACGCTGCACATCCCCATGTTCCGTTGGGTTGTGAAGCTGAGGACAGACGGAGCTGCGGGAGGACCGGGCAGAACCCACGAGGGACACGAATGGGTGACAAGGGGTGTTGCTGCAGGGGCAGCGTGGCCTTTGGGCACCCCAGTTTGCTGTGGTTTGGCTTGGGAGATGCTGGACACGGTGCAGCCGCATCCTCCCATCCCATCTGTCCCCACCGACACAGCTCCGAGTGCTCCTCTCACCGCTGCCCATCACCAAAACCAACAGAGGATGAAGAACGTGAGTTGGGTGGAAGAGCACAAGTGTGGTACCCGGGGGTACCCGCCGGAGGAGGAGGAGGAGAAGGGTTGCGGTGCAGTTTTGCTCTTGTATGGACAAGCCCCATCAACTCCAAACGACTTGCAACACGTGGGGACAATACGAAACATGGTCCTGCTCACACGGGGTCATTTGGCATCCGGGTCTCAGCCACGTCCCACCAGCACCAGCGAAGACTTTCTCACTAGTTGCGGTATTCATAGAAAAAGTTAAAAGCCACGGGGGACGTACGACCACTGTCCGTCAGTCTGTCCGGCTGTCCCGTCCCTCCGGGGGGTGTCTGGACACGCCTTCTGTGGTGCAAAGCCAGGCTGGGCACCACTTTCCTGGGGCGACGGGCCCCCCCCGGGCAGCAGCAGCCTTCCCCCAGCTGGCCATCCTCTTCGTCACCGCCGCTCCCCGGCAGGGACACGGGGCAGGGGGCTGCTCACAACTGGGTCTCGTCGCGCGTTTCGGGGTTGCAGGGGCCCAGCTTGTTGCTGCAGCTGCTCTTGCGGCTGTGGCCATCGTTGGACACATGGGCCAGCGGGTCCGAGCGGATCAGGTACCTACAGGGCAGAGCTTGGTTAAGCCACCGGGACCCCCTCTGGTTCCCCCATTGCAGGAGGGAGCTGGGCAAATCCTAAATTGGAGTCTGGGACATGCAGGGATGTTCGTTGGCACCGTGCTGGGAGCTGCTGCTTGTGGCGGCTGTAAAAATAATGAGTTATTTCTCCTGGTGCTGCACAGCAGCAAAGCCAAGGGAAAAGCCTCCGCATGGCTGGTTGGAGCAGCAATCAGCAAAACTGGGGGGTTTGGGAACAGGAGGGGGGGAATGGCTTGGGAAGGAGTGAAAAACCTCAGGTCATGATGAGAAATCAGCACCTACACGATGTCATTGAGCTCCAGCCGCGTGTCCGGGGGGGGATTGATCAGGACGTAGGACAAGGTGTTCTGGTGGTCGTTCATCTCATCTGCGACAGGAGGGGAAAGGGTTGGTGAGGGACACCCTGACGGACACCCCGACAGACACCCCGCTGCAGCGGCCCCGAGCACCAGGCTCCGAGGGGTCACAGCTTGTCCCCAAGGACGGCAAACGCGTTCCTGCCCTGGGGAGGCCATGGACAAGAGCGCTGCTGCCAGCAGAGCACCAGGAGCATCGCTGCCTCCCCCTCTGCGCCTCCCCAGCCGCTCCCCCCACACAGATGTAATTCTTCAAAATCCCCTCTCCCAACCCAAAACCAAAAAGAAGGTGTCTTACCTTGGTTCAGTGCAAAAAAGGGAACAGGTTAGTCTTCCACGTTAGGTACAGCACAATGACTCCACGCACCAGGTCAGGGTGGCCAAACCCCCCCCCGGGCAGCTCAAACGCTCTTCCCGCTTCTCCCCTCCTTGAATGACTCCATTTAGCATCATCCAGCAACGGGATTTAGCTCAGTGACCGTGTCTCTCGCCAGCCCAATGGAAATGACCTCCATGCAGTTTCGGAGCTGTCGATGCCATTCAGGGACAGCTCTAAACTACGGTGACATCGCGGTGGGGATTGGGGCCACCGAAAGCTGCACCCATGGGTGCCGCGCAGGGTGAACGGGCGGCCTCGAGGCCGGGGGGGCACCCTGCACTTTCCGAAATAGCTGAGAACAAGATCATGGGTGAAATGAATGGGGGTGCGAGGCTGCGGGCAGCCGGGGAGGGGGTGGAAGCTGCGACAGATAACATCATAGACAGAGTGAGTGAGCGGGTGCGGATGGACAGGATGGAGAGGGGACGGACAGACGGACGGCAGGGGCAGCGTGATGAGCGCGGGGGGACACCAGCTGGCTGCAAGGCTTATCACTGGGACACATCTCCGGGCTCTCAGAAAGGGCCCTCTAAGCAGCATCGGTGCACAGGAGCTGTTTGCTCCGGGTGGGGCCTGCACCCCACGACCTGTCCTGCTGCTCCCCACACCCAGCCCTGGGGTCCCCCTGTCCCAGCCGCGATCTGGAGCGGATCCCCGGTCTAAGGCTGCCCTGCCACGTGGTGGGACACAGGCCGAGTCCTCTGCCAGAACAGCACCCATGGGTGCTGAGCAGAACAGCACCAAGCTGCCCTTCATCCTCAGCGCTGGGGTGAGACCTCTGAACTGGGGCTTTTCTCCGGCTGTGACATGAGCCACAGCAGCTCAAGCCACCACAGCCACCTGGGTTTGCCATGACGGGAGGTGGGAAGGACCCTGGCAGCTTCTCTGCTCCATGGAAGCTCCTTTTCCTGACCCCTGGGCAGCCAAGCCAGGCGCTGCTCAACCACCAAGTCCATCGCCACCTCGTCCCCGTGGCACAGCAGCAGGGCTCAGCCCACAAGCACCCTCCAGCAATATTTTTTGGGGGGGAGCCAGCGGTGAGCTCCAGCTCCTGCCCCCATGCAAAGATGCCACCATGTCAGATGGTGACCCGGGAGGTGTCCTGGGTGCCCATGGTGCACCCACTGTGCTCGGCCCCAGCGCTTCTGTAGAAGGGGGCGATTCCAGCGGGGCTGAGCTGAGCTCAGCCCAGCCAGCAATGCACTCTGTGGGGCTCCCATGAGCCCCAGCAGGGGCTGCTGCTCCCATACTCCATGGGAAAATGCCAACCTTTCACCTTAAACATGGGCTAGTGAAGCCTAAAATACAGCTGGGTTGGGCTACTGCTAATCTCTAGGCTGCTGCAGTAAAATAAAATGGCATTTCCCATGCACTCTACACCGCTGTGTAAAGCTGTAAATGGTGCAATAAGCCTGCAGCTCCCGCGGACACCACCGAAGTGCCCCGGGGCAGCTGCAGTAGCCCCGGTGCTTGTGGCCACTGCCTCGTGCCAAGCCCAGCACCTCCCCGGCCAGCAAACAGGCTCTGCTAACGCTCCAGAGCTGTCCAGGAACGCAAACCAAGGATTGCCAAGGGCTTCCCAAGCGCTGCCCTGTCCCAGGCTGCGGTGACCCACGTGCAGCCGAGAGGCGAAGGGGCCGGTGCGGGAGCTCCAGCATCACCCGCCAACAGCTTCTCCCCCTATGCATCCCCTCCTCAAACTGCCACTGGCTTTACAGACCAAAAACAACTCGCAAAGCAAAGGAGGGAGATGGTTTTTTGTAACCCCTTGGAAGAACTCAGCTAGAAAAGGGTCCCTTGCGTTTTTAATCTCCATGACTTGATGAAGCCCTGTGTTCGCACCATCGTCGCAGGACGGTCTTTCGTTTTCCAACGCCACCCAACAAATCAGTGCTTGAAAGGCTCGGGTATCTGAGGTGAAAACCGGCAAGGGTGTGGATTGGGCTTAGCTGGCATGATCTTGTTGTACGCTGCACACCATGAGTCACGCGGGACTCCCAGGGAAAGGGAATTACCTTGCAAATATCCCAGGTTTACCCGATTCATCACATCACTGGCTGTTAAATTTGCTACATCCTCTACAGAACATACAGGGAAAGGCACAGACATAAACAGAGAGAGAGAGAGAGGTCAGCAAGCCATGATTCAGCAAATATCAGAGACGAGCTCCTGCACTGCAGCAATAAAATGAGCAAAAGAAAAAGGGGGAGAAGGCAGAGCAACGTGTTCTTCCAAAACGCCATGGGTGTCCAGACACTGATGGTGACACATGGTGACAACACGCTGTCCCGGGCACAGCTGGGCGCAGCCGTGCCGCTGGTCCCCCCGCCGTGCCCAGCGCCCCGGTCCCCACATCGCCCTCCCGCCCCGATGGGAGACGCATCCTGCACCCCGGGGGCTCTGGAGCGCCCCCAGTTTACACCAGCCAAAAACTGCAGGATCAGCCAGGTGAAGGCTGCAAACTGATGCCAACCCAAGCAATGGCGCCCCGAGCGTCCCAGCAGGACTGGGATGCAGGGTGGCCCCTGGGGATGCTGAGCCGCAGCCATGTGGGCAGGAAAGCCGTCCCTGCCTTCACCTCTGCCTGCGTGGGCAGGGGCTGCGAGCCCTGGTCTCCCTCAGCTCTTGCTCCATGTGCACCTCCATTTCCCAGCTCCCCACGCCTGAGTTGCGTAAACAGCTTTTTTATGGCACCAAGTGCCATCAGCTGCGCTCCAGCCTCTGCAACAGAGCTGCAGGAGATGGAAGTTCCCCAGAAAAAGAGGCAGAATTTTTTAGGGCTAGTACTATAGGAAAAAAAGAGGGGAATGTACCCCTGTGAGCCCTCGCCTGGTGTCCCCAGTGTCCCCTCACAAGCCGCTCTCCTGCCTCCCTCCCCAAGAATGCCCACAGCCACCACGTTCACCCTCCAGCTCCAAACCCCTTCCTGCGCTGCATTTCTTGACATTTTCTCCTCCTCTTTCACGTGCCTGAAGGGCTGCGAGGGAGAAGCCACCATGGGAGAGGAGGAATCCCCACCCTGACCCCCGAAATCAGCCCCCGGCCCAGCTCTGGGCCAGTGCCAGCGGGGCAGACAGATGCTCTTCGAGGATGGAGCAAACAGGCAGCAGCACAGGATGGCTCAAAAGAAAGAACGGGGAAAATAAACCCAAACCACACAAACCAAGGCAACTATGGGCCACAAGACTTTGTCATAACCAAGGGGTGGGGAATTGTCCGGGGGGGACACAGACGCCAGCACCGACAGGCGGGTGAGAAGCTTCACGAGAAACGCGGCTGCAGGAGGGACCCTGCGGGCTCACCCCAGCCAGACATCGCTTTCACACACAATGAAGCAAACCACTCAGCCCTGCAGCTACCGAAATGTTTCCCATGGAAGCATTTTATGAAGAATTAACGCCTATAACAAAAGGGGTCTGTGCCAGCTGATGGGGCTTCACCTCTCCTGCCGCACTGGGGGCAGATGGGTTTTGCTGACATGGGAGTCAGCGTGTCCTGAACCAGAAAGTGGGGGCAAGAGGGGATCGCACCCTAAGGCTGCGCGGCAGCACTTGGTCCAGCTGTAGGCAGAAGGGTGAGAGTTACTGAGTTACTCTGCACTGCAAAGTCCTGCCTGGACCCAGCCCAGAGCCCCGAAATGGGGGGTGCTGCCTCAAGTTGTCTGGGGGCAGTAGATGAGGGGGCTCTGCATGGCGAGACCCCAGCCCTGAACACCTGCGTCTGCAGAAGCGCAAGCAAGCTGGGGAATGTGCCTGCGGGGTTAGGCTTGGTGAGGAGTTAGGCTCAGCTTGGGGGTAGGCTCAGCTTGGGGGTTACCTGAGGAGCCCACGAGCGGGATGCGCCACCGCAGAGAAGCGCGACCGAACGGCACTTACCGTACCCGGTGGTGGGCAAGCCCAGGTGCTTCATGCGGTTCTTGACGAGCTCGGAAAGCTCCTGCCGCTCGGAGCGGCGGTAGAGGCTGAGGCGCTGCTGGCTGATCCACTCGGCCGTCTTGCCCGAGTGCTTGTTGGCCTTCCTGCTGAGGCGCCGGGCCCACTGCATGCTCTTGCGCCGCAGCAGCGGGTGCTCGGACTGGTCGCTGGAGCAGGAGTTCCTGTGGTGGCTGGTCTTGATGCCCCAGTGCTCCTTGATGTCCTTGGTGTCCTCGCAGTCCTCCACGTTGATTGAGATCTGTGACTGGAAGCCCAGTAGGTCACGGAGGGGACACAGGGGGAGCCAAAAAGAGCCTGTCCTGTCTCTGGTGGGGTGGGATCTCTCCCGTGGGATGGGATCCTTGCTCTGATCCCCATCTCTACTGCTAAAACTACCTGGCCAGCAGATTTGGGACAAGCAGGCTGCTCAGGGCAGTGGTGGAGTCACCATCCCTGGAGGGGTTGAACAGATGCAGAGATGAGGTTCTCAGGGACATGGGGTAGTGCCAGGGGTGGGTTAACGGTTGGACTTGATGATCTTGAGGGTTTTTTCCAACGAAAATGATTCTGTGATTTTAAGTGGAGTCTAATGGGCACCCGACATCTCTAACACGCTTATCCCTGGGCTGCCCAAGGGACAGCCATGCTCGTGTCCCCACTTTCATCTTACAGCAGATGTGCTGCTGCATGCCCGATACAGCAATCCCCATGGGGAAGCAGGAATTTAGTAATAAAGCAGTTTAAAGCATCTCTAAGCAAGAGGTGGATTGCACTGAATTAAATGGCAACTTTCAGCTCCCTCTAGCTGCCTCCTACAAAGCTGAAAACTGAAGGTATTTAAAACAGGGCATGGCCCTTCTGTGGGGACAGGCAGTGCCATGCTGGCACCGGGGTGACAGCTGGCACAAGGCATGTGGCGGCTCTTGGTGGCCACAGGAGCTGCTCAGTAAGCCAGCCCAGCCACTTGCCCTTGGGCAGCCTGGGGACGGGGGACCAGGGGCAGTGGTGACAGCTGGGACGATGCCCGAGCAGCGGGATGCGAGCGGCACTCACCTGCGCTCTGATGTCGTGGGGCTGCAGCAGGGGAAAAGGAAGGAAAAACGAAGTGTCAGCCCAGCAAACGGCCAGCCCTGCTGTGCCACATCCCCCCCGCGCCCTGGGGACTCGGTGACACGCGGCACTGCAGAAAACATGCCCAGAAAACCCCCTGCCTGCCCACAGCTGGGCTGCTGCCCCAAGAGATGGGCAGTTATCCCAGGCCAGGACACTGTCACCATAACGCAGATGCAGGGACACCAGGGAAGCAAAGGCAGAGCTTCCCCTCCCCTCCCCACTCCCTGTTGCCCCTAGGGCTGAGGGGGCTCATGGACCCCCCATCTCTGCCAGGGGGATGCTCGTCCAGGACCACCAGCAGCCCCTACCTCAGAGGTTGCGAACATGTGCGACTCCGTCCTGTAAATCCCGATGGGAATCTCCGCGCTGGAGGAGCAGAGCTTCTGGAAGAGGCGGCCGTATGTCCGGATCCATAGGTCATCCTCAGTGATCTTCATCTGAGCAACAGAGGAGAAACATCAACCGCCCAGCAGAGCCTGCTGAGGAGCACCCTGGGGCTCATCCCTGTCAATCCCAAAAGTGAGCTTGACCTCCCAAAAAGACCAGGGGCAATTTCTGACCCCAGACTTCAGAAGGGGGATTTTGGTCACTGATAGCTCTTGGGCTTTTGGTAGTGCTGAGACTCCCCATACACGATGCAGGCTGGCATATTCTGCCCGATGTTTCCTCCCCCTGTTTCCCCAGAAGAGAGGAACCCTCCACCCCGGTGTATGGGGTGATAGAGCCCTCCAGATCCACAATGACTTGGCCCAATGGTTTCAACCCAGAGGGACTCCGCACCTACCGCACAGAGGTAGCCAGAGCCCGGCGTGGTGTCCAAACCCAGCAGCAGCCGCGTGATGGTGATCATGTAGTCCTTCACAAACGACTGGGGGGAGACATTTGGGCAGGAAGCCGGAGAAAAGGTTTGCTCGGTTATTCACTGGGAGATGCAGAGGGGCCGGGGAGCATCACTGGCTCTGTGGGGCTCTCACCTGGTAGAGCAGCGTGTCCAACATGCTGATGCTGAAGACCCTCCCGGCCGCGAAGGGCAGGCGGAACATGAAGGCCAGGTTGGAGCCGTTCTCTCGCTCTTTCTGCAAAAGGAAGAGGAGATGTGAGCACCCACAGGCAAATCCTCTTATAGCAGGGGCTTGTTCACAGCCTTACAGGGCGCTTAACAAAGCAAAACCACACAGGTGCCCCCTGCAGGGGTTGCACAGAAACTGGAAGTCTCGTGAAAATGGGAGGACACCAGCATGGTGATTGTGGTGAGTGTGCCAGGAGGGAACCAGGGCAGCACCCTTACACTGGCTGACAGGGGGTTCTTCTTCATGGAAATGTGTGACACATGGTTGGGTTTTTTTGACAGGGGCTGGATGTGACCCTTGTCACACGCCCCAGTGTCTGGTTCAGGGGTATTTTCTCCCTGTCAGAAGATCTGTCTCAGCGCAGTGACCCCTCTGCCCCTTTTACTGCAGCCACAGCACAAAAACCTGATTCAGAGGCCCAGTGTGGCCAGCACAGCAGGAGGCAAAGCAGCGCAAACTCCAGCCACTGATAAACACATAAATACAGAGGAGGAGGCAGCTAGTCCAAAGCTCAACTGCCCATTTCTTTGTCTGCTGCAAACTATCGCAGGTAAATGCACACTATGGTAGCTACAACATGCAGAAGAGCGCAGAGCCTCGAGGAGCAAAAATGTGGTCACTCTCAGCATTGACTTCCCATGCCCTATGGGAGGAGAAGACCTTCTCTTACCTTTTCTAGCTTGGAAAGGGCAAGAGAGTAACTGTCCTTTGCTCTGAACTGCATGAACCTCATGTTGGAGGGGTGGGTCAGCTCGGTGATGATGCTGAGGCTGGGGAAGAGCCTGCAATGGAAAGAGACCTGTTGTCCTGCAGCTCCCTCGAAGTGACAGCACTCCCTGCAGTTAAACCCAAGCAAGACCAAACCCATCTCTGTGCCTGCCTGAGGTCAGAAATAGCCAACTAGATGCTGTTTCCTAGAGTGAGCCCAACAACAGACGTGTCCCATTGCCTGTAGCCACTATCCCAGTCACCTCCACCCTTCCCAGCACAGGTAAGAGGCCTTGACAGAGCTGGGGCAGTTGTCACCCCTCACCTGAACATGGTCTGGACGTTGACAATCGTCTTTGCATCCGCCATGTAGTCCTCCTCAGCACTCATTGTGCTCTCCTTGTCCACAACAACCAGGTTGTCGGCATAGATGATGCCGCACTGCAGCAAGCTGTCCAGGCTGGGCAGTTCCCAAAGAGAAGAGCGCAGAGTCAGCCCTTGCAAACGACACAGGGAAGCACCACGCTGCAATGCCCAGCGCTACAGTAAGCCCGGCTGCTCCCAACCACCAGCTCTTCACCTGCTCACATCTACTGGGGGGGTTTGACAACCCAAGAAGCCAAGGGTGAGCTCAGCTCTACAGTACCAACCCTGGGGCTTCCCATGGGATGGCCCAAAAGTCTGGGCTGGGGTCAATTGGAACAGGGCAGCAGTGGTGTCACCATCCCTGGAGGGGTTGAACAGACGTATAGATGAGGTTCTCAGGGACATGGGTTAGTGCCTGGGGTGGGTTAATGGTTGGACTCGATGATTGTGAGGGTCTCTTCCAACCAAAATCATTCTGTGAAATGCAACAGATTTAAGGATTACTCTAAGTAACAACAGCCACACGCAGAAACACCTACTTGTCAATCGTGCCCTCCATGTAGTAAACCATGGGGAAGCAACAGATGGCTTCCAGAAAGTGGTGTTCAGGCCTGGAGGAAGAGCAACAGAGAGCAAAGTGGTTCAGCAAGACACAAAACCCACACAGGAGCTGCCAGGGCCAGCAGCCAACAGTGGCACGGCCATTCCCCCACAGCACGAGATGCCCACGAAAACCCAGGGGAGGGCTCGTGGTGGTGGGAAACATCCGCAGAAAAGTACTTGCTTGTTGTCCAGCAGCAACACGATGGGGTTCAACTCTTTGCGGGACCGATAGTACGCGCG
The DNA here is from genome assembly GCF_037038585.1 of Patagioenas fasciata. Lineage (NCBI taxonomy): Eukaryota > Metazoa > Chordata > Aves > Columbiformes > Columbidae > Patagioenas > Patagioenas fasciata. The sequence goes on from NC_092539.1 coordinate 9,909,889, forward strand.
GAGGGGGACAATGAAGTTATACAGCCCGTTGCCAGCCGTCTCCGCCGAAACAATAATCAGTTTGTTCTTAAACCCGTAGGCTTTGGCATCTTCAAAGCTGTTGTGCTTGCAGCCCTGTGCGGTGGAAGAAGGTGTTGCGGGGACTCAGAACGCGGCTCTCGGCCGCCCACCCGCCGTCCTGCTGCGTCCCCATCCTACCTTGTCCAGCCTCAGGCAGCAGAAAGGGGCTTTCTCAGGTAAAAGGTGGCACAGAGTCGGGGAGCTCCCGATGTAGGGTGAGTTCGGGGGGTAGCCCTTCACGTACCTGCGGCAGAGAGAAAAATCCCACAGTGAGGATACGGGGAGAGCTTTCCACATGCACAACGCTCAGACGCTGGGAAAAACATTTAAAAGCAGTAGACCCAGGGCTCACGCACATCACTGGCAAATGCTTTGCAAAACTCTCCCGCAGCAGCTGGAAATTTCACAAAATACACATATTTAGGAATCTCTCTTGCTATGCAAAAGATCATGAGGTTGTAAATATGCAGCAGTCCCTGCGTGGGTGGGGAAAGCAGCAGCCAGGACCATTGGGCACAGCTGCAGGGAGACAGGGCAGACGGCTCCAGGAGAGGGGGACGATGCTGAGCCACGTAAAGAAGCAAAAAAACTCACGGTCCATTTTTAGAGCTTGTTTTGGTGAACAGAATTTTTTATACATCACCATTTGTATTTTTGATGGAACCAGCAGCAGGAATTTTCATCGAAAGTGCAGCCTACAAGTGGGCACGAATCAAAAGCCGTGAGCCTGCGGATGCTGGGTGAGCTCCTCACACCACTGACACCATCCAAACAGGTAACCAGTAAAGCACGTGCTTATCTGGCTGCCGTAAACTAACAGCTTTAAAGCTGGAGTAAACATTTATTTTGTACTTTTTATATATATGCAATGGAGAAGAGGATCCCGTTCATGTTGGTGAGTGAAGAGAGGCGAGAGGACTGATGGAACAACCCTGCGGTGTCTGGCTCAGTGTGACTTTGCTGATGCCCAGAGGAGATTTCTCCAAAACTGCAGGAAAGGCTGACGGCCAGGCAGTGATTGCCCATGTTACAGATGTCGCTTTGCTCAGAAAAAGCCGAGAGGGGCTCAGCTGGATCATCCCTCCAGCACCACAGAGCACCCGCCATGTGCAGTGCTCCCCATATCCCCGAAACGCCGGATGGCTCGACCAAAGGCGGGCAACTCACTCCACAACCGCCGACCCCTCTTCATCCGACTGCGTCATCTCGTCCTCTGACTGGTCGCTGAGCAGGTCGCAGGGCAGCAGGGACGAGGTGTCGGCCAGCTCGAGGACCGGCGCGATGCTGGGCCGCCGGTTGCCAGAGCCGTTCTCGGCCGGCAGCGCCAGCTTGCTGCTGTTGGCCGGGCGGCACTCCGTGTTCTGCAGGTCCATGGCCACTGTACCTGGACACGGCGGGGGGAAGCACGGCAAACACGCTATAAGGAGGTGAAGAGAGCTGCAAAGCGTCACGGAAAAGCATCGCGTGTTACAAGTGCGATGGGAGCGGCTGAGGGACATGAGGGGTTCAGCCTGGAGAACAGGAGCTGAGGGGAGACCTTCTGATCTCTGAACTGCCTGAAAGGAGCTTGGAGCCAGGGGGGGTCGGGCTCTGCTCCCAAGGAACAAGAGCCAGGAGCAGAGGAAACGGCCTCAAGTTGCACCAGGGGAGGTTGAGGTTGGATCTGGGGAACAATTTCTTCCCCAAAGGGCTGTGGGGCATTGAACAGGCTGCCCAGGGCAGTGCTGGAGTCACCATCCCCGGAGGGCTGGACAGATGGAGACGAGGTTCTCAGGACGTGGGGAGTGCCAGGGGTGGGTTATGATTGGACTCAATGACCTTGAGGGTCTCCTCCAGCCAAGCAAAGACCAGGTGCTGGGCTCACCGGGCACCACTGGGATTTCTCTCCCTCCTGTTACTCTTTGTCAAAGGTCCCTCCGTGAACGAGCCACGTTACAAGAACACTGACAAGTGCTGTTCAGCAAAACGCTTTGAGCTTGCTGGGGGATAATCTATGCAAATTGCTGCTCATGAGTACAAACGCATAAATTATTTGCCTGAAATATAATTTGCTCCTATGGCACAGCGTCCCCAAAATTCGCTCTCCCCAGACAGAAGCTGGAAGTAATGACTCATGGTATTTTTTTATTTGCGAAAATGCACCACTCGCTGCAGAGCAAACTATGCTGTGAATCATAAACATGATTTAGGGTGCAGCCAGTGGCATTTATTCTTCCAGCCAGGGTTTGAGGGATTTATGTAAATACTGTTGAAGCTAATGGACATCAGGAGCTTTAATAATGACATTTGTGCTTGCTGAGAGCACCCAGGGTGCAACGAGCACTGTGTATTTACCAGTGAGGTGACCGGGACATGGCTTGGAAAGGGATTTTCAGTGGCTTCAGCAAAATGCAGGTGGGGGGCATGGCAAGGAGTTCGCAAAATAAAACCAAACTGGGGAAAGGAAACAAAACCAAACCTGTGGAAGGAGATGGAGCAGCGTGTGCAGGATCCTGCCCCCTCCCTGCCTGCCGAGCCCCCCGACTCACCCATGCTGGCGATGATGCTGTGCACCGGCAGGCGGGATGGCCCATCGTAGATGCCTCTCCCCGCAAAGCCCTTCTTCTTCTGCTTCTCCTCCTGCTTGAAGATGAAGGCAGAGTTCTCCTCCTTGGTGATGTTGATGTAGAAGCAGGTGTCGGATGCTGCCATGATGTGCCGTGGGCCGGGGTTCAGCAGGATGCTCTTGTTCTCCTCCCTCCGGATGCCGATCAGACAGACGCCGTACCTGCGCGGGGAGCACGACGTGGGCGCTCACAGCTGGAGAACAGCCCCTTGGGGGCTTTGTCTTGGCACAAAGGACCTGGCAGCACCCTCCAGCCCCAGGCACACACACTGGTAGACGTGTCCTGCCCACCCCTGCCCATCAGCCCCTGTCCTCACTTCTTGTGCGCATGGAAGGCGGCGTAGGTGAAGCTCTTCCCCTCGTACTCCATGAAGAACTTGCTGTCGCCCATGCGGATGTGATAGACCTCGTTGCCCGAGCAGCGCCCGTACATCCGCTGCCACTGCTCCGGGGACTCCTGGCCCTCCCTGCAACAACAGCAACACTATGTTGGGATGGACCCCCAGGGCCAGGATGGACCCCTCCAACTGTTGGGATAACACCACTAAAAATCAGATATTTTTACTCCTAGTTTCTGGAAAGGTGGTGTTGGCCAGTCCATCTGCACTGGTGTGTTCATCTACAATATTGGCTTTTGCTCCTGACCCAGCTGGGGGTCCCAGGTCCTGATGTGCTCCCCCAGACCCACTTGAGTCCCCTGGGCCCAGAGCCCCCAGTTCTGCCGTCCCTCCACACTCAGGCTGGACAGGCAGGGACGGGGACAGGCAGGGACGGGGACAGGCAGGGACGGGGACAGGCAGGGACGGGGACAGGCAGCACTCACTGGCCGCGGGAGGTGTGCACCAGCAGTGTGATGAGGGTGGAGGTGGCAGGGCAGACGCAGTTCAGGGCGAGCATGGCGTATTTGCACTCCTCTTCACAGACGACGTGATCTGAAGGGCAGAGGGGACCGTCACGGCCGGGACAAGGACAGATGGGCTCCTCGTTGGGAAATGCCGTGCAGCCCCTCCGACTCACCGGCAAACTTGACGTGAAACTTGTTCTCAGGCTTTAAAATCTGAACGTAGAGAGGACAGTTGGGAGCAAAATCTTTCACAGCCCAGGCTCTCAGGATGGTCTGGTGGTCCTGGCCAAGGAGAAGAGCAATAGCTGCATGTCTGATGCTTTATTCTCCCCAATGCTTTGATGCTCAGGATGAACTGCAAAGTGCCCGGCCACTGTGGAGACGTACGGCAAGGAGTCCTCCAACACCCACTACTAACGATAACGGCCCCCCCACTCCCTAAAACCCCTATGTGGGTGTCCAGGGACCGAGCTCAGCACTCGAACCCCACGCTCTCACCCAAATGCCTCCCAATGCCCTCCCATGTTGTGCAGAAGTGATGTGCAGTGATCACCCTGGTCCCTTCCAGCCTGACACAGGACTAATTTCTGCCCGTGCCATCCCCCAGGCCTGGCTTACCGCCGCGGTGCGGTCCACCTCATTTCGGCTGCTGAGAATGAAGCAAGCTTCTCCATTGTCCATCCTGCAAACAGAGAGCGGTGACCCCATTAATTCCATGGGCCAGCAAACCTGCCAAGCATCTACCTGTACCAGGATGCTGCCAGGCCCCCTCCGAGATCCCTGCGAAGGGTCACCCATCCCCATGCATCTGGGCTGACATTACTAGGGACCCTCCTGTGCAGCGCGGCAGGACCGGCCTCGCCGGGGATGTGCAGCGTGTCCCTCTGCTCACTTGGCTCTCATGAGATCCTGGTCCTTCAGCGCTGAGCCCTGGAGGTAAATCACTCTCTGCGACCACAGAGGGATCTGCAGGACACGCCGCACCTGGATGTCCATCTCTGTTGGGCAAAGTATCACCACGTAGTAATCCTGCAAGAGAGGGGCTGGCGTGGGTCGGGGGGCTGGTGGTCCCACTCATGCTGGCCACAGCAAGCTGAGACACAAGGTTTTGCTGCCTGATCAAACAGCTCTTTTGGGGCTTTCAATATTTGCTCCTGGCGTGCAACACTCCGTGCCCCTGCTACAGGGTCTTCCAAGGGTGTTGGAAAACACACCAGCATCTTCTCCACCCCGTTCTGCACAATAAAACCAGCACAGATACATTTGACCATGGAGCGAGGAAAGAGCTGCACACTCCCAGCAAAGTGGAGCCTCTTGCAGGATTTTAAAGCTTAAATGTATGGAGTGAAGGCTGGGTGACAGTAATGAAGCGTATGTGAGTGCTGGAATGAAGCACAAATCTGAAACACATCTGTGATGCTCTCGTCTCCAGGAGATGGAACGGCACAGACATTTGTGAGAAGATCGCTTATTATGTGGAGACACTCCAGCTAGAGCCGGGTAAATCCCACTGAGGTTCAGCAATTACATGTTCTGTTTCTGTCTGAGAGTCTTCATTCAGTAAAGACATCCTCTAATCTAGAAAAGTCCCTCTGGTCCCTCTCCATGCGCTTACCCAGGGCTGCAACAGGCCTGTGGTTGGGTCAGGCACAGAGAGTCCCACCACTGAGATGGCAAAGTGAGGTGACCGCAGGGTACCACTTGTCACCTCTCCCTGGCCACTGGAGCACGTGATTTCCAGCGCCGGGCTGGATGGTTTTACCTTATTCTTTGCTACAGTCACCATATCTGGGCAGGACACTCACCACCTGCAGGGACCTTGCTGTGCCCGGGAAGGACAAGTGTTGACCAAGTTCACGAGAACACGCCTCATCCTCACCTGCAGGCGCGGGTGGGCGTAAAACTCATTGAGGAAGTCCATGAGGAGATCGATCTTGAGGGAGCTGACACAAAGGACGACGTGTTTCTCTGTCTGGGCACGGTGACGGCTGTAATTCCCTCCCGACTTCTGCCGCTCCATCCACAGGTAGACGAGCTCCTCGAACTGCAAACGAAGGCAGAGAGCTGACGTCCCCCTCGGTGGGGCTGCCTGGCTGCAGGCTCTGCATCCCTCTCCATCCTCAGCCACATGGGTCTCACCTGGAGTGGCAGCACGACCAGGGCAACACAAATCATTATCACGACGAGGAGCTGGGAAGGCCAGATCTTTGGTGTCACATCTCCATATCCCACGGTGGAAAAGGTGACGATGCAGAAATAGAAGGACTTGAAGAGGGAGAGCTTCTCACCTGCTCTTTCTAAATGCTGGATGCCACAGGTCCTGAGGGGAGAAAGCACATGTCACAGCGAACACTTCCCTGTCTGGGGGACAGGCAGTGCCCACAGCTTCTGCTGCAGTCAGAAGGTGACTTACACCCACACCCATTTGTCTGTAACACACTGTCAGCATCAGCAGTGGGTTTGTGTCACCAACAGAAGTGATTCAGTTAACGATGCTTACAGAGGGAGTCAGCCTGATGTGGTTGCTCACCAAAGCAGCCTGGGGAAGTCTAGGTCCTTGGTCATGATAAGACCGTGCCATGGACAGTTTGTTTCAAAGTCATCTTGCTAAACACAAGTGTCACCTGAGTTGTTCTGGACCCGAATTGTAGCCCTGATGCATCCGCCAAGAAATCTGGGAGCACTGACGAGCTCCCAAATTGCATTAGTCACTCACATTAGAGGATCGTCTTTATTGCCAAAGACTCATGGGCCTAAAAGTTTCATTTCCTCTCCGTTCAGCAACTTAGCTGGTATCATATTCTTCAAGCCCAGACCAAGGGAGCCAGAGGAAAACTTGAGAAGTCTAATTCAAAGCTAAATACCCAGCGGTGAGAACTGACTCCTTCATAAAGCAATGCCCTTGTTGTTGGCAATATGCAGAGTAAAGGCTCAGTCAATTGGCAGAAGACCCAGTGGCATATTACTCAAATGAGCTCAGCTACCTGGGTGAAGAAGGTGATTTAGTGAAACGAAGAGCAACACTCACCCCGTGAAAAGGAGACACAGGAGGGTGCAGATCAGAATGAGCACCTGGTTGAACATCGCAGACTGGGTCCTCTGTATGGCTCGGTGCAGGTCGTTCTGGGAAGAGAGGAGAGGACTCAGCAGCCTGGGGAGCCTGAGGGTAACGTCTCCTCCATGAACCAGCTGCTATCCTGCTGGCTCCAGCAATGCCCCTCAGATGGAGGTCAGGCCAGAATTTGGCCCTGGAAAAGGGCCGTGCATTGCTGTGAGCAGGTCTGGGCTCTGCTGCTGGGAGAGACAGCCCGAGCAGGCACATGGGAATGGCTGGAATATCTCGTCCTGCTGAAATCCCGCATCCTGGGGACAGCTGGAGTCTGTCCCTTTCCATATGCAGCCAACGGAGTCAACGTGGCACCAATGGGCTCCTGCTCAGGCCCCAGCATCCCCAGCTGGCAGAGCCTCACCTCCCACCCAGCCCAGCACCAAAACCCTGCCCGGGAGCCAGCGGCAGGCAAGGGACCCCCGGCATCCCCAGGGCACAGGGACCCGGGGTGAGCGGGCTGGGACGTGTCCGGTCACTCACAATCATGTTCTCCAGCGCATACTTGGCGAGCCAGCAGTTTAGAAACACAGGGATGAACAAATTCCGCAAAGGAGGCCAGAATATCTACGAAAGCAAGAGTTACTCATAGAAAAAGCCATGTTCTCTATCAGAAAAAGCTATAAACAGTCAATGTGAGCCCTGTTGGGAAGGGTCCATCTCCAGACTAAGCCTCTGCAGATGCTGCCACCAAACGCTGCCCTGATTCCCCAGCTGCAGCGGAGCAGCTGAAATGGGAGGATGGTTTTCGGGACAACGCTAAAGAGAAAATCATTATATTGAAAAATATTGAAGCGAGTATTTTCTGCCAGCTTTAAATATTACTTGGCCAGATATCTATTTTTCTTTATTTCACCACCAAAACTACAGTACTTACTCAACTTAAAGCCGCTAGAAAATGCCAGTGGGAAACACTCACCGTGATAATAAATGGCACCGTGTTGATCATCTCAAGGATGAACGAAATGCGAAAAATCTGTTCCCAGATGTTCCCCTGAGGAATCAAAAACAATAATTAAATAAGCTTAAAAAGCTGCCAAATGATAATTAAAAAGCTCCCACTCTGCCACAGACCCTGCTGGGTGGGGGAATCACACCAGAGCAGCCGGAAAGATGCTCTGGTTTGCCTGCGGGAGATGTGGTGTTGGTGGCAGAAATGCTGTAACATCTTCCCTAACTATTCTGTCCTTCTCACAGCCACAATGTCCCTCTGTCCATCGCTACTGCTCCCCAAACCCAGGGGACAACAACGCTTCACGTGAGGATGGAGAATGAGAGTGGTCGATACAGATCGCTGGCGCTGAAACCAGGCGGGTGACACAGAGTCTGAATGTCTTCTGCCAACTGCCCCAGGGGTCCTGAGAAGATGCCATTTGTCAAGGTCACTTTTCTTGGCCATTTTAAGTGGCTTTGGTCCAAAGAAGCCAGCCTGTGCCTGCCCCAGCCCGGCTTGGAGCAGCGCCCGCCACCTCCGGAGGCAGCAGATCTCAGCACACACAGGGGTCAGGTTGCCGAGCTCAGCCTTAGGAACTCGGTGTGCATCAATCTGGCCCCCCAAAAAAGCCTGGAGCTTTTGTAAAACAGGTCTGAATCTAAAGGCAGGCAGAAAAAGAAGATGCCCCATCTCTGCCAAACACTTATCCAGCAGCCCGAGGGGGAATGAGAAAGGAAAACAGCCACAGCCGAGACAAACGTCCTCTCAGGATGCTTCAGACAGCTCAAAGACAGAGAAATTAATTCATGCGGGGGGGTCAGACCCAGCCAGCACATCACTGTCCACCCCCGGGCGCTCACCTTGTAGCTGAGATAGATGAGCAGCATGGTCTCCAGAAAGCTGATCAGAGCGATGCTGACCTGCAGGGACAGACAGCAGCTGCCGAGGGCTCGCTCAATGCATCTCCTGTTGATCAGAGCCCTCCCTGCCCTGTGCCAGGAGGTATCTCAGATGACAGCCTGCCTGTTTGCTCTCCCTGCACCCGTTTGGGTCCAAAACGTGAGCATCTGCCACGCACCAGCCGTGCTGGCAGCCCCAGGCAGAAGCCAACAGGCACTAAACCCTCCTGCGAGTGATTCCCAAGAGCTGTGCAGCCTGAGATCAGCCCGTTCCTGATGCCACTGCATCCCCCCAGGGAGGAGCTGAGCCTCAGCATTTTATCTTCCTACAGCTTGTCCTCTCCTATCAGCACCAGCATCCTCACCCAGGGCGTGTGGCTGCTCCCAGCAGAAGCCCCAGCTCGTTTTCTGCTCACCCAAGGGAACCCGTCACCCCAGCTGTTGGGGACACACTGGTGGCAGAGCTCAAAGCCCAGCTCCTGCACCACCGTGCCCGAGGGCTGGGCACTCACCTGTACGGCCCACAGCGGCGTTTTTCTGTCCACCCAGAAGATGTGTGACCTGCAAGGAAAATTCAAAACAGATCTCAACTGTAGCCTAACCAGCAATGCCTTTACCCCCAGCGAATGCAAATCCGAGGCCATCACTGATGTGGGATCCAGCACAGGACTGGTGCTGGTGTTCCTCACCAGACAGTTTGTTCAAGCAGCCTCTGCACTGAGGATGAGCTATTCCCAAGGGTCACTTCTCAATTGATTTGGTCCTGGGAGGGTCCCTCCAGCAGCCCCATTACCAAGAAGTGGCCACAGGGAGCTGCCACCACCAGCCACGTCCATCACTGCGTCCCCGTGCCCCAGCAGAGCCAGACCCTGGCACAGGACCAACTCTCAACTCACCAGTTTATCTTCGTGGACTGGTTGAACACTGTGTAATTCTGCTTTTCGCATTCCCAGCTGGGAAAAGAGAAAGATAAAGCAGGGAAAAGCAGTCAGCAAGGGGAGGAAGGAAAAGCGGTGCTGATGTGGACTCCCCAGGTCATTGTGTGCCCTTGCTGCTCTGTCTTGATGCTGGGGGACTCCCCTGGACAACACTCCCTGGGTACAAACACACACAGGTCCCGTTAGCCGGGGCTTTCCCCAGGAGCCTGCCTCACCCATGCAGTATTGAACATGGTGTTACTGGAGAATAAGACCTGTCAGGTACTCCAGAGATGCTGTGAAACGCTGGTACCCACCAGGGACGGGGCTCCCTGTGCATGGGGCTGCAGCTGGGAATTACCTAGCGACAATCAGCAAAAGCTGCTGAGCCTTGGCTTCCAGGACACGGCCGTCCAAGCAGCACCAAAGCCAATCTCTCCCCGTCTGGCTCCGAGGATGCATTCCTGCTGGCCAGCCATGACTTTGCCCCACGCTGTTGGGAACACGGATTGTTCCCAGGATCTGCGTCCATGTCACGCTTAATTCTAACAGATTTTAAACCACTTTTGGACAATGCAGATGTACTTGGTAGTCTGCGAGCTTTACAAAGAGAAGATCAAATTACTAATTCTCTTAGCTCCTGAAAAAAAGCACACTGTGTATGAGCTAAACAAAGCAAGGACATATTAAAAATAGGCTTATACTGAAGCCCAGAGCAAAGCTGATGTATGTAATCATCTGTCACCTCGGGGAGCTAAATGGCAAAACATATTTCCTTCCCAAACGCTTAAATGGTGTTTAGCATAAGTGGCTTCAAGGGCGTCAGCATTCAGAAAATACTTGCATGGTGATGCCTGTAACCAAGAGCTGCCGCCCGTGTTCGAAGGCCGCGCTGCACCCCTGGCCATGAGAGCGGGGCAGCGTTTGGAAATGAATGCAACGCTGAATTTTTCCACCACCTTTCCGCCGCGCAGGGCCAGCGGATGCTCACGTGGTGGGTTGAGCAGGGAGCAAAGCCCAGCAGGACTGGCGAGTTTGGCTAAATTCCATGACTCTATGACTCTGTGATTAAACGACCAACTCCAAGAGCTGCCCCTCGCGGCACTCACCAGCCGATGCCCTCCTCGGGGCTGTCCAGCAGCACGCGGACGATGTACAGGAGGCAGGTGAGCAGCTTCAGCGAGAAGTTGAAGAGACGGATCCTCAGGCCTGTGGCAGAGGGGAGCACAGCATGGGGCACTCCCTGCATCCCCTGAACCCCAGCACTCCCTGCATCCCTTGAGCCCCAGTACTCCCTGCACCCCCAGCACCACCTCTTAGGTTCCCCACATGCTTTTAGGGCCCCGTGCACCGCAAGACCCCGCTGAGCCTCAGGGAAGCTGCGGGAGCCCCAGGGCAGGACACAAACGCTGCTCACGCTTTGCCTGGGGCTCTGCATGTCCTACCCAGTGTCAGATATAGGCTAATACAGAAATAAATAACGATGAGTCAGCTCCTTGCTGGCCTCGATAGACGTGAGAGACAAAGGAGGGAGCTGCTGGGCTGTATCCCCCTCATTAGCAGCATCCGCTCAAAAGCATCCCCCAAGCCAGGGTCCTGCTCGCTGCGCCGCAAACAGTTTGCAGGAGGAGGGACGGCGAGCAAAAGCTGCTGTTTTATCCGCTTTCCCTCCCCAGCCAGTTCATCGGGTTATTACTCAAATTACAAGTGAGAAATTCATCATATTTTCATTAAAAACTTCCCCGTGGGAACCCTGTTGTGCTGCGCTCCAGCTTTTTAACAAGACGGCAGGATGCAAGGAGGAAAGGAAAATGTGCATTTATAAATTAGTGAGCAGACTCCCTCCAGACAGCGAAGGACATCTCAGAGAAAGAAAATAAAAACACCATTAGTCAAGCGGAGGCTAATCCGGAAGGCTGTAGCAGGTAGCTCACAGCTACCCTGGATGTCCCCATAGCCACTGACCTCCCTGCGGGCACAGGGACCATTACTGGCTCCATTTGGGGACATTTGGTCCCTGACCCACTCCAGGCAACTCCTGATGGTCACCCTGCTCCGGGCCACTTTGTCCCAGCGGGGTCTCATGCTGTGTTTGTCCTGAGTGAGCAGTGGTGCGGGCAGCATCCCCTCCTCCCTGCACAACCACGTCCTCCCAAACCAAGATGGCCCAAGATCCAAGAAAAAGGCCAGCGGGCAGCAGCAGCACTGGGGACACACAGGGGACAGCCACCAGCAGATGGCAATGGCTTCTCGTCCCGTGAGGACGGAGCCGGCTCTCAGCTCAGCAGCTTTGCTGTCTCCCAGGTCGCCCTCTGAGCACTCACTTGATCTCTGGTTTTTGATGAAGAAGAGCTTCAGCCGCTCCTTGAAGGTGTTTTCATTCACGTAGAACTCGACCTGCACCCTGTGGGGGAAGCACCCAGAGGAGCCCATCAGTGGGGTGGGAGGCCAGACCTGGAGCCCCCCAGGAGCCCCATCCCCACTGGGTGACCCCCCAGAGCAGCCCACAGCCGACCCTGGGCTCAACCCTCAGCTCCCAGCTGCTCCCACTGTCCCAAATCCCGCTACCACCAGCCACGAGCACCAAAACATGGTTCACCAACAATTACCAAGGCAGCAGATATGACCCACTGAGCCAGGTCTGCTTTGGGTTAAGCGTTTCGCTTTAATTCACATGCAACCAGCTGACATCAGACTTGCAAACTTCTCCTTTCCCACACAGGTCACCATGTTCAAAGCCTCTCAGAACAGCAGTGGCCTTGGAGCAGTCGCCCCCGGCGATGTTTTATCTGCTCCGACCCACAGTGGCTGCAGCAGAGCCGGAGCCGGCGAGGGCGATGTCCCCGGTGCGCCCGTGCCCTGGCTCTGCCTGGGTGGGAGCAACGTCCAGCATCGACGCTGTTCAGAAACAAATCTGATCTAAAAGGAGAAAAAAAATCCCTTTGTTGCTAAGAGACCACATTTGGCCATTCCAGAAAAACCCAGAAGCTGCCAACCAACTCTGAATGTCACTTGGCATTTGGAGCCGCTGGTGACTCGTGGCACAAGGACAAGGAGCCGCCTGCCGGGGCACTTCGCATAAACCAGCAGGTGGAACGGAAAACGGCCCGTCCACCACCGTGACCACCACGGGCTCTTCTTCATCCTCAGCTGCTCCAGGCTCCACCACCGCTCCACCGCAGCCTCCTGCCCGTCCCCACAGCATCGCCCGGGCTGGAGGTTCCTCCCCGCGGTGTCCACGGGGTCTGGGATGGAGCACACCCCGATGAGGGGTGCACAGGCAAAACCGGTCCCTGCTCAGCGTCTCTGCCACCGCCTCTCCTGTTGCTTTACAAACATACGCAGCCCTTTGCAAACTCACACCAGGCAGGGTTATAAATCACACTCCTGCCCGCTAAGCGCAGGCTAAAAGGGATTGTTTTCTGGTCTGACTGATCAAGACAAACTCTGTTCATCACCATTACAGCTGTTAATGGAGTTAAATGCAATGAATTAGCTACTACTTCTACTTCACTGTATTCAACACGTCTCTTAAGTAAGTGCTACTATTATTACTGTCTTTTTAACTGTTTGGAAGAGGTCATCATGATTTCATTAATCAGACATATTACCAAGCCAAGGCACAGAACAAGGTGAGCAAATTCACAGTGAGAGTCATTAAACCAACTGCCCCATTCTATTTAGCCTGTGCAAACCCTGCGCACACGTGACGCCGGCTCCAGCCCGGCGTGCCGCCTGGCACACACCCCAACCCGTGATTTATTGGAAAGCAGCTGCTACTCGCTCTGACAACAGAGGGATAAACAAACATTTACTGAGCGTTAATGCTGGGATGACCAGGCAGCAAACTGGGAAAGGGTTTTATGAGACCCCCAGTGCTGTGGAGTCACTTGTCCTGGTACCCACAGCAGTCACCAGATCTGTTAAGACATTTAGCATTCCTGCTGGTCACAGTACCGAGGGGAAGGATGTCGGTATGACCAGCGGCGCCCAACAAAGCCAGCAGCGATGCGAGCGCGTTGCTCCTCACCAGGATAATTCATTGCATCAGGTGAGGAAAGCTCCAAAACGCAAATGCGCCAGCAGTGGCAGCAATGGCGTTTCACCAAGAACAGAAGCTCACCCCAAATGTCCCCAGCTGGCGGCAGGGACAGGAGCTGAGCCCGCATCTCCCTGGGGATGCTGGGAGGGCTGTGCACTGCACCCAGTGCATGTTTACCAGCCACACTCGCCGGCAAGAGAAAGGACCAGGGAGGGGGTGGGTGACCAGAGACCCTGCCATGGGGACCTGGAGCAAGCACTGGGAGCATGACCGCACGGGGAACGAGCAGGAGAATTAACGAGCGCTGGCTGAGGAGCGAGCAGCCATAAATGCAGAGCTTCGTAAGCACAGCTTTCACATGTTAAAATTAATTGTTTCCAAAGCCAGACTTAGCAAATAATTTATCTGTGTCAGGGCATAAATCAGACAGTCACAACTGCTCACGACATTGCACACACAAGCTAATTGCTCCTTCTCATTATAAATGCCCAGGAAATGCTGGGAACCGGCCATCAGCTCTGTCGTGAGTGCCGGGCACCCCATTCATCAGAGTCCCTGAGGATTAAGTGCACTGAGGAGAGGGAGACTTCAGGGAGCACAATTCCTCTCCCAGACATTCGCCTCCATACCAAAGAAACAAACAGCGATATAAATCTCTGTCGTCAGACAGATGGTTCGCTGATCTATAGCGTTGCAGCCCACCTCAAGACTATGAATATAAATGCTGACAGAAAAAAGAATTGAATGATTAGAAGATATCTAACTTTTTATGACAAAGTAGCCCCTGTGTTCATCCGTCATAACAGATGCAGATAGAAGAAACACTTGGGAATCAACTGAAGCGGATCCTGGGGGTGGGGGTAAGGGGGTGTTTGTCACTGCGAAGAGATGAAGAAATACAAACACGGAGGAAGAACATGCTCCTGTGGGTGACCATTCCACTTCTGTCCGGAGGAGGAGGGAGAACAGAGCAAGGGTTCGGTGTGACAGGGACCAGGACACAGCCTGCTCTGCAGACACCAGAGCACCCCAGCACCGACCCATGGTGATGGCTTTAACCAGGCAGCAGCAACCATCAGAAAATATCAAAGCTCCTACTCCATTTCCAGCTGAGAGAAGGAGATGATATCATCTAAAACATACTCTTTAATTTTGTTGTCAAGAAGTTAACTTCAAATAAACATGAAGCCAAACTCTGACTGCATTAACCGCCCCAAAACACACACCCTGACAGGATCTGCCTTCACAGCAGTGCAGCCAAGCTGCTCCATTCAAACCACCCCCTCTCTCCTGCAACAGTCCTGCATCCCTCCTGCCATCCGAGCATCCCTCTTGTCATGGTCCTGCATCCCTCCTGCCAGGCAGCGTGGTGCCGGCCCAGCGCAGGCAGCACAGAGGGTGCAGGCAGGGGCAGGCTCTGCGGGCAGGGAGCAGGCAGGGAGCAGGCAGGGAGCAGGGAGCAGGCAGCACGCCGCTCCCCCCAGCTGAACCTCCCGGGGCCGCAGAGATAATCATCACAGAACAAGTTTAGTTACAAGCCCTCTGCTTGCAAGTGTAATTACCGCTATTATGCACTTCATAATGCCTGAGCAATTTCCTTTTCTTTGCTCGGTTATTTATTGTTCTTTATTAATCTAAGATTAGAGGCAGTTTGTTCTAAGACGATGAACTCCTGAAAAAGACACAATAGTTCGTTCGGAAAAGTGCAGGATGCAAGACCAGGATGAGCACAGCTTGGTTCACGAGCATTAAAATAGACTCTGAGGAGCACGCTCCATGCTTGTACCCTCCCCAGAGGGCTGGGGATAAACACTCTCCCTTACCGACAAGAAACACGAAAAATAACAAGCCATGCACAGCCCCATGCCAGGGCAAACCCACAGGGGCAGCGCAGGCAGGGACAGGGGGACAGAGACGTACCCTAAAGCTCTGCGTCCCCAGGAGACTGACATGGGCAGTCGGGTGCAGGTAGGTCCCCTCTGGTCCCCACAGCATGTGACAGCGCCTGGGCACGGCCTGAAAACTGAGACGGCTCCAAAATCCACCGGCCGGCCAAGGGAATGAGCTGCCACTTCCAGCCCAAAGCCTCCCGCCACCCCGCTGCTTTCCAAAGGGCTTAAGCGCCCAGGATGCTTTTGCTCTATTTCATAACAGAGACTTCTCTAATAGAGACTTCTCACCGTGAGAAGTGTATCTTCAAAGCTCAGCAGAGGCCAAAGTCCTCCCCAAATAAACCACTGAACAGCCAGCTCCAGGCTCCGATACCAGCTGATGGCAACTGCACAAACTGCCCAGGCACAGCTCCAGCTGCTGCCAGCCCTCCGATTGCCATTGCGAATGCTCTTTCCCTTTTTCCACCGTTCTTTTCATGGTAACAGGTACAGAAGCTATGTCGAGATGAATGACACCAAGTGAGCTTTGTGTCCTGACCCCCACTGGTGTGATACGTTTGTCACCCGCCATCTATCCCTGGTGAGCAGGACACAGGGAGCAGCTACAGCCCTTCCCACCAGAGCTCCCGGCTGGCAGAGCTGCTCCCAGCCCTGGGTTTGGAGATGGAAAGGGGAATAGCTGCACGGCTGTGTGTGTAGAGGAAAGCTGGGTGTCTGCCAAAGCAAGAAACAGGGAACAGGCTGCCCCCACGCTCAATAAGCGGTAATTGAACAATTACTCAAAGCAGGAGGGTTGCGGGTTTCACCCAGGCTGTACCAGCTCAGCGCTGGCGAGCGTGCAAAGAAAACAGCTTCAAAACCACACAGGGATTCACAGCTTGTGGGGACATGTCCTGCTGTCCCCTCATCCCTGCTGTCCCCTGCATCCCCCCATGCACTGGGTGGCCGTGCAGGGTCCGCACACCAGTTTGCTGGGCTGCTGGGGCTGTGGGCAGAGCGCCCGCCGAGGCACATCGCAAACAACCGTGAGCAAAATTGAGTTCCACGCCGACACGCTGTGCTGGGCACCAGGATGCTGTGGCACACACTGCGCCAGGACCAGCTCAAAGACTTCCTCAAGATTTCATGCATTTACATTTGTAATAAAAGGAAAAATAAACCAAAACACCTCCTGTTTTGTTACGGAGTGTGATTTTTGCCCAAGGAAAAGGAGCGATATTGCCAACCTCTCTGCAGCATATTAAACACAGCTGGATGCAGGTAACATCATCCTGGCTCCAGCAGTAACACTCCAATTTTATTTTGGGGGGATGAAAAGCGAGCTCCAAGCAACCACTTCTGGAAAAACTGCCCAAGATTGATGTTGGCGTCAGAGGCCAGTCCTGTTGGGTTTGGGTTGGTTTGTTTGGTTTTTATTAGGGAGGACACTGCAATGGAAATGGGATTTTTATCAATTCCTCATTCCCTGAAGGCAGCTATAGTCCTTCTCCGACTGTATTCAGCAGTTGTGGAGCCCATTCTCAGGCTCCAAGGCAAGCACTGTGGGCAGCGGGGATGCAGCCAGGGGTGGCAGAGCTCTCCATGCAAGTGCCCTCAGTACCACAGAGCAAGGGGCAGCGGCTCCCAAAAACAAAACACAGAAAGAGAAGCAGCACCAGAATAACATGGTGTGCTTTCTTTCAATTATTTGTTTCGCAATATTGGAGATTGACACTCATGAGTCTGCTCTTATAATTGCTTTTGCTGATGAATCTGGATTGTTTAATTAGAGTCTGCGCATGGAGCTCATCACTAATGGGTAATCACCAATTTGCTGCCAAGGATGTCACTTCTTCCCCAAGAAACGTGTCTATCTCTGAGCGCAGACAGTCCTCCCCATGGTGGGAACCATCGCTCTCAGATGGGTTTGCTGGTCCCGTATGCAACCCCTTGGTGCCAAGAGCAGGAAAGGACCAACCTCATGCTTATCAGCTCCCTTAAAAGCAGAACAATCTATCGCTAATTTAAAGGCGAGGCTGAGCACTGTTCGTGCAGCAAGGACTGCCCAAATCCTTGGCTCACGAGACACCACACACACACGCACTGCACAAGCACCCCAAATTCCAAGGGGGGTTTTTGCTTTCTAGAGAACGCAGTTGGCTTTTCCCCAACGGAAGTGACAGTCCCTTGGGGCCGGCGATGCCACGGCCGCCCCCGTCCCCTCCCCATCGGGAAACGCGTGCGGTGACTTACTGCGAGAAGGAGGAATCCACGCTGAAGTCCTCGGCATGGGGCCTGCGGAGCGAGAGCATCACAGGCGGTGAGGGGAACACGGAGCTGCCGGGCAGGGCCACGGCCACAGCCAGAGCCGTGACACGGGGACGCCAGCGCCGGAGGGACAAACGGCCGCCCAAGCGCTCACCGAGGGTTGCACCACGCCTGGGATGTGTCCCCACTGTGGGGACGCTGGGGACTCGGTGATGCTCTGTTGGTTTTGCCCGGGTACGGCTCCTTTAAGGACTCAGCTCCACGGATAAAACCAATTTTTTGGCCTTTTTTTTAATGTCTCACAAACTGCATCCCTGCTCTCAAATCAGTGTCCCACTTTCTGCGGAGAAATTGAATTTTGAAAGGTGCTGGTTGGGGTGTTTTTAGGAACCTGACATTTTTTCTCCTACAGACACCTTCATGGAGCTGATTTTACACGCAGGTGATGAGCAGAGAATGGAAAGCAAAACAAAAAGAACAGAACAGAAGGGAATGATGGGGGTAACGTGGGGGGTCATGGCAGGGGAGGCAGAACAACACAGAGATCCGGGAGCAGGTGGGGGCACAGCGACCGGCCCTGCCAGCAGCACCCGCAGTGCCCGTGTTCGTGTACTGTACATCCCACAGACAGACAGCGGCGCAGCACTGTGAAACAAAGCAATCACAGCTGCAAAGGAGAAGAATTCCCTTTGCAAAAACAACACTCTTTCCAAGACACATCCACCCCCACGATGGCCACGGGTCCCCGTCACCGCGGACGTGAGCTGAGACAGGTCCTGGAGCACCAGAGCCCTTCCCTACCCTCCTGCCTTTCCTTATTTAACATGAGTCTGGGCAATCAAGAATTATAACCTAATCAAAGGGGACACTTGCAGAACATAAAGGCTTTTATTTTATTTTGCTTTGTGCTTTATGAGTCCACAGCACTCTGGTGTAGTTCAAACTAAATAAAAGCAATACATTCTCATTCCAATTAGAAGGTGATTCTGAAGGAAAGCTAATTCTTCCCCCAGCCACAAGCCACCCTGTGACATGATTTAGTTTCCTACACCCAGCCTGGCCCTGTTTGGGTTTGCAAGGAGTTTTTTATACCTCTCAGAGACGTTTAAGGGAAAGAAACAGCAAATGATTTTATTTTCTCCTAATATACTGCCAGCTGGCAACTGGGAACACTGCACGAACTGGGGCTTATTGCAGCTGCAGCTCCCCAAGGTAGAACGATGGTCCTGAAAACCAAACAGCCACGGCACATTTAATCACACACCGTGGGTCCCAGGGCACCAGGATGTGACTCCCAGGGCACCTTATCCAGCCAGGCAAGGGATGGACTCAGGAGGTAAATAAACACCTTGCTCACAAAAGGGCACCACAAACAGAGGGGACTGCGAAGCGATGGACAGACCGTGCACCTCCCCAGCTGCGGCTTCGGCCGCTCTCTGCTGTGGTTAAAGCACATGTGATAAAATAGGAACAAAAAGGTGCTCTCGGCTTCCAAATGAATGAACTGCTTGAAACCTCTCCATCCCACCAGGCACCCGAATTCTCATAAGGAGTCTAAATGCTGAGGAAATACGGAAGATTTTATAAGAAAAAATGAAAGTCACTCAAATTCTCAGCTGAAAAACGGCTGTTTTCCAGATCCCAAAGACTTTCAAATTGGAGAGTTTGGCTCACAATGGAAAGGCCACATTTTCTGCAGGGAGAAAGAAGGACGGACAGACCCAAGGGATGCCCAGCACTGCCCCATGGCCAAGACGGTTCTGCTCCCCCCAAATCTCTGCCGGGCACCAGCCGCAGCCCCGGTTCGGTGCCCAGCTGGGTGAGCAGCCCCGGGGGCGCAGAGCATCCTCTCTCTGCTGCCTGCACTAACTCCACCCCAGCCTGGGTGGGCTCTGCACCGTCACATACATGACAATTAACTCAGGTTAACTGCCGGAGGGGATCAGCAGAACAGCACGAACTCTTCCGTGCACAGCCTCACCAGAAAGGAAGGAAGGAAGGACTAGATTTAGGATTTGCAGAATTCGAGCCATTTAACTAAGTCAGAAATGTTACACTGGCTTTTAATGTGTTTTAGATAATCTACCTTAAATTAACTTTTGTTTAGTCTCATCCAGATCTGCCTCCCTGAGTATCCCTGTGCAGACAAACCTCAACTCATCTCATTCCTACCATGGAAATAACTATGACACCAGCAGCAAGCCCAACCTTTCATCCCCTCCGGAGCCCAGGGTCCGGGACAGGGAACCCGAGTCCCCTTGTCCTGGCACTACCAAGCACCAAACCACAATGCCAACCACCAAACCACAATCCCAACCCCCCACTGGTGTCAGCAGCATCTCCCAGAGAGAGGGATGGGGCAGGGAAGGACAAGAGAATGAAGAGGAGCAGAGGGGGAAGAAACTTCACAGCTACGGAGACAGGTCTGTCACCGCATGTCAAGTCGCAGCCCCGTACAAGATGAAGGGTTCTATTAGAAGGTGAAGAGACAATGGTGTATGTATTATTAGAACAAAAGCCACTAATAAACCTTGCTTATGTACAAGAGAGAGCAATCACCTGCCCACCTACGCTGCACAGCAGCTCCTCGGCGGAGCAGCCACCTTGTCACCTCATCCTGGTCCTCGGCCCTGGCTCCAGCACGTCCCAGCAGAGCCCAGCAGCACCCCCAGCCCCGCTCCCCCAAGGATTCAGGCTGCAGATCCAGTCTCCTTCACTCCGGATGGGAGAAGGCAGCCGACCCGAGCCCCCGCTCTGCTCTGCCAGGGTGCTTTGGGATCTGGGTGCGTTTAGCTCATCCTTATCACGCAGATAATCTGAGGCTAAATGCTTTCCCCATGCTTAAAGTGCTCGAAGGTGCTGGGGTGGAGGAGAGAGCAGCAAGGCACGGCGGCAGCTCAGCCGAGCTCACGCAGGTCTGCCCCCTCCCAGCAAAGCCCCCGCCAGCTCCGCGCCTTCCCCGCTGCCTGCTGATTTTTTCCGGGAGGTATTTTGGTAAACGAAGGGTATTAAAAATTCACTTCTGGTCCTGCAGTTCCTATTACTTCCAAGTAAAAAAAAACAACAACAACAACAAAACCTGCCTTGACTAAAAGCCCCTGGAAGTTACAAAGACACAAGTAATGACCTGCCAACACTGCACTCAGCTGCAGGCTGCGTAACAACCACTTGCAAGGCTTGGAGGTGTTTCAAGAGCCAGAGCGGAGAGCCATCAGCCTCTTAGCCCCCGGTCTCAAAATGCCTCCAAGACAGGGGCAAGGTAGGGGGGCCAATATGAACGAAGCAAGGCTTCCCAAAGCAGTGTGCATCCTCTAAGACAAAAGATGCACCACGGTTCCCACCATACTGACAGTGAGAAACTCATCCCCAAAAATAGCCTGATGTGAGAAGGACAGATGGGAAGAGATGAAAAAAGAAAGCACAGATGGGGAGAAGAAACGAGCAAGAAGAAGGGGAAGGGGAGAGGAAGATGCGCGTGTCTTGCTCGCAAACTCGAGCCCACCCCCCCAGCTGCAGGACAGAGTGGGGACAACCCAGGGACAACCCCTGGTCTGAAGGAAGCTCAGCAAACTGTGCAGCCAAAGTTTAGAGACAACCAAGGCATGGTGCCAAAAGAGCCGCATTTCCCGCTGCAGCCGGAGGAGCCGATCTCAGCCCGGTGCCCGGCAGCTCCCGGCACTGCCTGCAGTCACCTCCCAGCAAGTTCGGGCTCTCCCAGAGGGGCGAGCTCTGCCAAGCCTGGCCCAGTGCTGGGCAAAACAGCCCTGCGGATGCTGAGGCTGCTCTAGCACATGTCTCACCGTTTCTCCTAATGAGCTCAATGGGTCCCCGCAGTCCCGGCAAGCAGCTGAGCCTTGCGGAGGAAGGATGAGCTGGGGTGGGTTGTGAGACTCCACACAGCCCCAACAGCCAGGCTGGCAGCTGGTACCCGCATGGAGGGGACGGCTGTGCCGGGCATCCTGCTCCCAGTGCCAGCAGGAAACCTCTACTGGAGGAGGAACACGCTAATCCCTACACCCCAGTAGGATTGAGGGGCCTGAAATAACCAGAGCAAAAGCCCAAGTGTGAGTTTCAAGTGTAGGCATCCCTAGGTGAGGCGCCTCATCCGCGTCTCAGCACCTATATAGGGCACGGAGATTTTCAGCAGCGCTGGTGTCTCACCAGCAGCTGTGGGAGGATGCTCAGCACTCCCAAAACCCAGCCAGCTCCCTGTAGGCGCCTGCTGCAGCGCTGCCAGCTCGGGGGTTCACATCACCCCATGCCCAGGGACAAAGGGCTCTGTTCGGTGCGACGGATGCCAGCTGTCAGCTCGCTGTGCCGCAGCCGGGATCCGGGATCCTTTCCTGTTCATGGGGATCGAGCAGCCTGCTTGCATATTGTCCTTGTAACAGAGTTCAGCACTGAGCATCCTGCCCGTTTTTGCAGTGGTCCCGCACCGAAAACACGCTCAGCACCAGCCAGCAATGCCCGTGGCTCCGTGGAACAGAAATGCCCAGGTTAAATGGCACGGAGCAGTGTCACCCCCAACACTTTCTCACCAAGTAGCCACCTTGTTGACTGTAACACGACTGAAGCAAAGTCCCATTTATTTCTGCCAAAAATATCTCAAACCGAGAGACGAGGAGGGGCTGCGGGAGGTGGGACCGTGCAGCAGGAAGGAGAGAAGTGGGGGAAGGAGCTAACTGCTGCCCTTGGCTACGCGAGGGGTGAGGTGCAGCAGCCTCCTCTGCGATGCAGCCACTAAAAGGACAGGAGGGAACAGGCACAAGATGCGGTAATGGAAAAATTATTCATCCTGAGAGTGATCAAGCCCTGAATCAGGCACCCACAGAGGCTGGGAAATCTCCAGCCTAAGAGATGTTCAAAAATCAGCAGGACTGGTCCTAAGCCAACATTAAAGAAGGGGTTGTACCACAGCCCTCCAGAGGTCCCCTCCAACCTCAGCTCTTCTGCAATGCTCTTATAATTTTCTACCCCAAACTTCAGCAGCTCAGGTCCCGGCTATGGGCAGCTCAGCAAAGGTGACTCCAAGAGGTGAGGATGGAAACACGGGGCAGGGAGGGGACACGCAGCATGTCCAAGTATGAAATCTTACCTGGCTGTGGAGTGGTTTCTTTTCAGATGAACTCAAATCCTTCCCTCCTGTTTTGACCAAGAACCCCTAAAACCCTTGAGACAGTGCAATGACTAAGAGACAGAGTAAGAGGTAAATAAAGCAAGTGAGAATAAACTTCAGTGGCTTCAGTTGCCTAGAGAATTCATTTGCATCCCTGAGAACACCCTGTAACACAGCATCTTCTTCCATCATCACCTGGTAATTTCACTCCCAGCTCCCAGTGACAATTGTTGCCGCTAACTTGATAATGCTGCTTGTGTCTGGCTTTGGAGGAGACGGAACATCTCGAATGCGCTATTCATCGCTGCCGAAGCAATCTTCCAGCCTTTGTTGCTTGCACACGCAGTGAAAGAGAAGTGCACAAATCTCAATCTTAATTGCCAACTCAGTTGTCAAGCAGCAGCGCGGTGGGGAATTCAGACACTGCAAGGGGCAGCTGGCAGGCTCCGTGATGCTGGAGGAGCAGAAAAGTGTTGCCCCCAACTTCTCCATCTCTCAGCAGCGGTGCCTGAGGCACCATCACTTCCTTACAAGAATGCAGCAAAACACTTGAAATTCCAGTGAAACCCAGGGAACTGGGTTCTTTTATAAAGCCCCAAGGCACCCTGGTGTGCTCTGCACACTTGGCTTTCTGGCAAGGGTCCACTAAACCACTGTAGCGATGCGATTTCTGGAATTGCTGCCCCCCTGCTCGCCCCAGATCCAATGGTGCCTTGCAGCACCCCTCCTTCGTGCCATGAGATCCCAAGAGATCCAAGAGGATCAGCCCTGCAGATGGAGGTTTGGTCCTGGGCAGGAACCCACCAAACCTGAGCCAAGGAGAGGAGAAGCCCCTCTCGGGTGTTTGACCACCGCTGATTAGCAGCGGTTGGGATGAGTTTGTAGAGTTCACCCCAATGGCTTCACCATTCGCCACACGCCTTCAGAGATGTAGGTACCCCCAGAACAGGTCAATCTTTGATGTCTCTCTGAAGCACTGGAAGCAAGACAGGAAAGCAGAGGGAAAGCAGTCAGATTGACACCGGGAGCAGACACAGATCGCTGCCAAACCGTGCTGAGACCACACGAGCCTCAAGGACGGAGTTCCAACGAACCCACACGCTGCCCGTCTGCAGCTTTCCACACGTGTGAGCCCTTCCTCACCAAGTCGAAACACAACACCCCACAAAATCCAAGTATCTGTTCCCCAGAGATGGAATCTGTGCCATCCGGAGAGCTGACACCCCACAGGGCAGACCCCGACATGCGCTCCCCGTTCCGCAGGTACACCAGGACTCTGCTGCCCAGACCCGGAGATGAAACCACATGCCTGGCACAGATCGGCACTGGGGAAGGACCAAGATGATGCCCCTGCCTTCCTCCCACAACACACATCCCCCTCCTCGGCTTCCCCAGCGGGGACCACATCTGCTCGCCCTGGCCTGCTGCCATCCACCCCAGCCCACCAGAGAGACACACCAAGGTACGGAAGCCAAGGTGGTTAATTCCTTCCAACCTCAAGCCAAACAAGTAAAATTCACCATGAGCAGAAGCTTTTCGGCACTGCTCATTTGCACTGGAAACCGGAGATAGAAACGGCACCAAATTCCAGCCTGGGAGATATACAGTACACAATCACAGGTGTGGCAATTCTTGCCAAGAAGGATGACAGCATGGATGGACTGAAAGGCTGAAAAGATGGGGAAAAATATGAAACAGAAAACGGAATGAACGGAACAAGAACTGAATTACTGGCATCTGCATCCTCATCATAACTAGGGGACCTGGCTTCTTCTGAAACACTGTAATTCAAGAGCAACGTGAAGCATTTTTATCCTCCTGAAAAACAGCTCGTTCCTCTCAGTACGATCAGCTGTGTGCTTGCAGAAACAGGCTGCAGCATTTTCTATGGTAGCTTTTTTTTTTCCCCAGTTACAAATAAATTATTCCTCAGATGGGAGATGGAGCATCTCTTCTCCCATGCAAACATGGTGCTTGTGCACAGTGCACACCGGGGCGTCACCGGGGTAAATCAGCTTCAGTCTCATTCTGCACAGATAAGACATAATGCAAGTTTGCAGTGTTGTGTGTCAGCCCCACAGTCTCGGCACTGCCATTCAGACACACTTTGGGCATATAAAAAAAATAAGCACTTATAAAAAATTTAAAGGAACTGGCTTTCTCCTGCTTCAGCTCCCTATTTCATAACACAACTTTGGAGCTGGTGTGGCTCTTTAACATGGCTATCAGGAGGAATTGATCCCTCACCCCTCCAACCCGACGGGGCACTAATCCTTCCCCTCTCACGGAGCAGATAAAAGGTGCTGCCCCCCCCCGCAGCCCCACGCACCACTGCAGTCCTGCAATACCTCTGTCCGACATCGCTCCCCAGGGATCCCATCCTCCGAGCCGGTAGCAGGGGGCTCACCCCATGGACGTCTTCTGTCCTCACCGGTGGGACGGTTTTCACGTGGGAATTGCTCTCCGAAGGGGAATTCCTCAGCTTGGCTCTCGCCATCCCGCCGGCTTGGGCTGCCTCTGTGCCTCCCTCCTCTTCCCCCCCTGAACTCTCCCGTACATCGCAATCCTCGCCGCATTCAGTTCGGAGCCGTCGGCACGTACCATCTCCTGCCGCCTTCCCTCTCCCCACTCACGGCGGCTCGGTGGAACAATCCTGCCCTGTACATTTATTTTGGTAGTGAGTGGAGTCAAGGCAAACTCTCTGGCCTTGCTGCTGCAAGGAATTTGGTGCAAAACAGCCGAGAAAACATCCCAATGCAGAAAGCTCTGACGTGGCTCTGTTTAGTAAATAGCCTTGGCTGCCTCCTTTAGAAAAGAACTGATTGCATTGCTCTTATCACCACAAGCAGGGCAGGGGCTGAGGGATTATTTTTTCCCCATCCCTGTTTTTCAGTAGCACCGTGAGGGGGAGGAAGCTATTTTATCTCATTCCTCTGTGCACAGAGCGCGGACTGTGTGCCAGGGAACAGACTCAGAGCGCTGGGCTCGCAGACACAACGCAGCAGAACAAGGTCCCTCCTAAACGCACCCGCCGTGAACAGAGCAGAGGGGAACTCGCTGCCATGGGGGCTCGATCGCTGCCCACCCGGGTGGGCTAAAACACCACCCGGAGAGGTGGCATCCCAGGACAGCCCAGCTTTCCCTCTGCACATGAGAACAAAAGCTGCTGCTCCTTGGACACGCCTAGCATCGATTTCTCCAGATGTCAAATAGAAATGGGAATTCGCTGCAGCCAGGGGAGCCCCCAGTAGGAGCTGAACCCAAGAGTCCCCCAGTGCGCAGGTGAGGCTGGAAAAGGGGGATCACGCATCCTTCTCTGCTTAGGATGCCACCAGCCCAAAGCTGCTCCAGCTCATGCTTGATGGCAATGCTCAACACAGATCATCAGCACAGAGCATCCACACAGGGCATCATCAAGGGGACCACGAGGGTCCCATCCCAAGCCCACCCAATGGAGCACCCCAATTCCACCCACCAACATCACCCCACTGCACACTTTAAAGACTAAATCCACGAGGATGGAGTCAGGCTCTTCTCAGTGGCAAACAATGATAGGACAAGGGGCAATGGGATCAAGCTGGAACACAAGAGGTTCCACTTAAATTTGAGAAAGAACTTCTTCTCATTGAGGGTAACAGAGCACTGGAACAGGCTACCCAGGGAGGTTGTGGAGTCTCCTTCCCTGGAGACATTCAAACCCGCCTGGACACCTTCCTGTGCGACCTCACCTAGGCGTTCCTGCTCCAGCAGGGGGATTGGACTAGATGATCTTTTGAGGTCCCTTCCAATCCCAAACATACTGTGATACTGTGATACTGTGACTGATCACCAGCAGCATGTAAAACATGAGACATGAAAAGTCACAGCAAATAATTAAACTCCACGACAAGATTTCTTTGAGATTAACATTATGTACAAAGACTCAACACACGGACACCTGCAAGGGTCTTCCCAAAGCTGTGCAAGGGCTGGCTTTGAGGTACGGGCACAACCTGCCCTGAAATGGGAAATCTGGGATCCAAAGAAGTTCACTTTCACAACACAAGGCTGACATTTCCCCCAGCCCAGCCGTGTGCCCTGCACACACCACACACCTCCAGACCCACACAAGCTACCGGAGCACCCAGCACCACCATCCTGCACCAAACTCTGCAAAGAAGCAGCCAATTCTTTCCTTCCTCTCACCAGCGAGCTGTCAGACATGAGCTCTGCTCCCTGCTCTTCCCAGAGATCGGTACCCAAAGGGGATTCACCCTGACACAAAGGCAGGTTCCCCAGCTGATCTGGGAGGAGAAACCAAGTCCCCGTTTCCTGTTAACCAAACCCTTGTTTCCCTGCTCAGAGTATTATTTCTCAATGGAATTTCACTGTGAGACATACTTTATTTCAGCATTTTGAAATGTAAAATGGATAAAAACCCACAGCCCATTCACTAATGTGCCAGCTTTCAGCACACATTTAATTTCTCCTTTTGCGTCAACATGATTCATTAGCTCAATACTAATTTCTAACAGAGTCGTTCCCTTCTGCTTCATGGTTTGCTTCAGCCTCATCTGCAACTTATTGCTCCATATCTGTTTACTTCAGGATGTTGTTCTCAAGTCCCAAATATATTAATAATTAGATTGGGCTGTGCCTGATGAATCTTCCTGGACAACCAGAGTCACTGGGACTGGGGCGATCAGATCTCTCTTTAAGGGAGATTATTGCAAATTCTCCATTGTTTTCTATTCCTAATTCCAGAAGAACACTAACTTCAGGATTGAAGGTTTGATGTGAGAAGTGGCTTATGCTAAAATCATAATCTCAGCACTAATGCCATAAAGCAGCAGCACTGAACAGAAGAGGTATTACGTGAAGACCTGGGGAATGGAAAATTGAAACTCTCCTGTCATACTTGCATTCATTCACGTGTTTCACCTACATATCCACAGCCCCAGCATCATCTCTCTTCCCAAACCACCCCCCAGACAGGGCTGGCACAGCAGTAAGAGCAGCTGGAGGAGGAGGAGGAGGAAGGCAGGAACTCCGGGCTGGCTGGGTCACCAAGCCACCAGCAATGCTGGAAAACGCAGCAGGTGAAATGCACCGGCCGATACATCAGAATGCTCATTCTCACCGGGAAACTGCACATTGCTAGAAAGAGCCGCGGCTGTAAATGTAACCGCAGGCACAGCGCGGCGCGGTTGCTCTGCTGTGACGCCTGGCCCCTGTGTCCGCCCATGGTATACAGGAGTAAACTACACATCGAACACCTTGTTTGTACAGCGCGTTCTCCAAGGGAATCCAGGAATGAAAGTAAAATCAACAAAACACCACCTCGGTGATCTCAAAGTCCACATCGGAATTCCGCCAGTCCAGAAATATTTGCCCGGCCAACTGAATGCCAACCATAAGCCAGGAAATCAATGCTTAATTTTACTTTGAGAGCCCATTACAAACTGCTGATTTCTCATTGTGGCGTCTGCATTACGCAGAGACCACTGCTGTGTCGGAATTGCTGAGCAGCACTTGTAGTGGTAACAATATTTCAGAAAACAAGATAACAAAGTAAATTTTACATTATTCTTAATTGAATCCACATAAACTGCATTGTTAAATACTCTCCTTTTATCCAGTAGATTTCAATTCCAACTGCCAAAACTCCTTTCACGCAACTTATTGAAAATAACGCATGACCCAGCCCATTATAAATAGTTGATGAAAGAGGAAAGGAATGGGGGTTTTTTCCATATTCTTCTAGCAAACAACTTGTTGAGATGCAACCCAAAAATGTTGCTGTGCAAAGCGTTCTGTAAAGCCAGTTGAATGTATTTAAACATCTGGAGGCCACCATGAAAGGCATCAACTGTGCAAAGACACTTCCAACAACCACAAGAGGAACCTGCTCGGCTAGAAAACGTCCGCGCTCCCGACCACGTCAGCATCTCACGAGAGGCGCTATCAGCCACGGCAGAGCTGCTGCTGTGCAGGAGGGGCTGCGCTCATGCAAATCCAGCGATAATTCGAGGGACCCTGAGCTGAAAAGTCATTAAGACTCATTATAATGTCTACAGGGAACCCCTGGTTCTGGGGACCCGCTGGTGAGCTGCTCCAGGAAAATCCCGACCTCCTTTTATTTAACTCCAAGGAAAAGCAAAGTCCTGCACAATTTTATTACCACCGTAAACTCTTCCTATATTTCAAGACCCCAAAAAATGTAAGAGCGTGACATTAACAGCTCAATAAACTTTAGAGCACTGCTAACACTGACAAACGATACAAACCTCTCTGGCCCAGCCATTTGCTGAGTATTTTACAAGAAGTGCACACACGCCGGTTCTGCCCTTTAGTCGCCGGGGAATGCCCTACATTGTCAACGTGCATTTTGCAAAATAGCTTTGCAAGAGCTGCCAAGGTTCCGAGGTTGCCAAGGCTCACGCACAGCCCTGCAAAAACAACTCCCGCTGCACCACGAGGCTCCCGCAGCCAGAACAGCACCAAACCATGCAACGCAGCACGGGTTGAAGCACCAGCAGAAGTACCGCTCTCCAACAGTCGCCTGGAAATGTCAGCGTTTACGAGGAAATGCAAAGATTTATTTTTTTCCTCTCATCACTAATCGTTCTATTTTCCATTTGGAAGGTAACATCGCAGAAGATGCTCCGTCCTCCTCCTTTGCATAGGACTTGGCCCTCCCATCCCCATGGGTGCCAGCGCTGCTCCTCCACACAGGGACACGGTGGGAGCACAGACGCACTTGGGGACAACCAAGAGCCCCCCACCTGTTCTCCTGAACAACACAAGAGTGGCCCAAGGAACTCTTCTCCTACCAAGATGGGTCCTTCTGCCCATATTTTTGACTATCGATCAGCAGGTGGAGTTGCAGATAATGAGAGGGTTGAATCCAAGGAGTCAGAGTTCCATTTACAGTCAAAAAGACAATACCAATACATTGATGACTTCAGATTGCGGAGATATTAGAATGTATAAGAGACGCTTGGGAATCCTCTCTGGATAGCAAGGATGTATGTATTTATTTTAAAAAAAGTGCTCAGTAAACACTGTATTGATCCAGAGTCAATTTTAAAACTTCTCTCCACTTTCTCTCCATTAGGCTGGACAGGAAGGTCCTCTCCGGTACGTGGCCACGGGAGCAGGACCTCAGCACTCAGTTGCTGCAGAGCCAGCAGATCTTTCTCAGAGATGAGCTGTGCAACAAAAAACAGGGTTTAAAATACACAAATGGTCAAATCCTTCCTGATGGAGCTGGGGAAAACCAGGGATGGATGGTGGCTCCTCCACTCCCTCCACAGAGACCTGCACCCCCGTGGCCTGGGGCTTCCCAGAGGCTGCTCCCCACGAGAGATGTGGATCCTCCTGAGAAGCCGGAGCCCACACGGCCAGATCGCTGGTCCACACCAGGTTAGGGCCAGGCAGGTCCACAGCTGCACTTCGCAATTCAAAACACTTACAAATGTCTGCATTTGACCCCCACGGAGCTCTGTATGGGATGGCTTGCAGCCCCCGCCCTCCCCTTGGCAATCACCAAAGAGAATGGGAGGATTTCCCAGGATATCAGTTTTCTTTGAGGTGAATCCAGGTCTTGGCACCTCCACAAACAGATCCAGTGCTGGACTGTGAGCAGCAGGGCAGTGACACAAGGAAGCATCTTGGTGACTCTCCCACCCGTGCTCGCAGTGCACAGAGACATTGGTATTCACCATGTGCAGTCCTGCCACACCAAGAGGCTCCGGCCAAAACAAGCCTCTTTTCCTGGGCTCGGCCCAAGGATGCTGCCATTCCTCCCACAAGGCTGCAGTCTGAAGAGGGGCCAGATGCAAGAGGGGGATGTAGAATAGCACAGAAAAGGAGGAACAAAAGAAAAAGCCCATCCCAGCAACTTTGCAGGAGCTTGTAAGAGGTCATCGCCCATGAGCCCTCCAGCTAAGAAACAGCAATTATTTCAGTGTCATTTCTCCATGTGCTACACGGTGGTAGGACCCAGGGGACATTCAGGAGCTGGGAGAGCCTTCCCGAGCAGCGGGCGCTGGAGCGGTGACGGTAGCGGGAGCAGCACCCGCTGGGATCAGGGTAACAGCAGCTCACAGGGAACTAGGGCACCAGAAAGCAAACGCTGTGTCCTGTCTTGCATTCATTTTCACTGGTTTCTGCTCCCTCTGCTCGCTGCCTTGGCAGGGTTAATGCCTTCGCACCACAGGCACCGACGAGTTCCCTGAGAAGCCGTCAGATGGATCTACACCACTGCGAGTTCTCCTTTGTATCTGGGACTCTCTCCTGACATTTGTCTTTAAAAAGTAACTCCATTCATATGAAAAGTTGATTAATGCCACTTGTTATAATTATTCTCACAAATAAAATCCAGCTCTTTGCCCCCTGTGAATATGGGGGATAATGGTCCTTACCCTTCTCAGTAAAGCATTTCAGTTCCAGGGCTGAGGAGCTCTGTACCAAGCACTAAGTGTTATTATTAAACTGTCATTAAAAGCGTTTCAGGAAAAGTTCACAAACTGCAGGGATTTCTGTCATCGCAGCAGCTGGCTGGGACGGCAATCGGGCTGAGCGGCTCCTGCCAAAACCACAACCGTGCTGAAGAGCTGTCTCATTCAGGAGTCGCCACTGGAGCACGGTCACTGCAGGCAACGTCACCACTGTCCCCGTGTCCACCTTTGGAAGGTGTCACCTCTGAGGGTCTCCCTGCTGCGCTGTCCTGTGGGGCCATGTCCTGCCACGGAGGGTGCTCAGCATCCCAGAAAACCAAAGAAACCCAACGGGGGAGAGCCTGGAGCAGGGGACCAGCATTCACCAACACCATCACACAGCTGTGGAAGTCTTTGGCCAACCGGTGCCACACCAGGCACCCGAAGGTGCCTGAGAGATTTGCATGACACAGGCAGAAATTAACGGGCTGCGTTTTATTCCCTCGCTTCCCCTGTTTAGTCTTGGCAGCTGTTCAGGCAGCACAAGCGAACAGCACCTGGCAGCAGCTCACTGCCTCACCCGGCATCTCCTCGGCAGAGCTCGGGAGATTTGTCTGATAAACTGGAGCACTGGGGTTCCAGGGTAGAAAGGACATTTTAGAAAACATGGAGGAGAGCATACTTAGCAACAGCAAGAGAGCTGGAAACAGAAGGAAGCCTTCAAAGAGCTGGGCTGATGGAGATGGAAAAATTATGTAAAATAAGCAAATGCATCCAGAGCTGGCAGGCAGGCTGCAAGCCCAGAGGGGGACGGTGTGTCTGATAGCAGAAGAGCCTTTGATTTCTCTCCTTTTCCCCAGGTTCCCTGCATTAACATTTCAAATGTTAACAATTTCAAACTGTTAGGTGAGAAGAGGGGAGAGCATCTCCCTTACACACCCAGGGCTGCAGGAGCTGCCCAGCGACACCCATGTCCTGCGGTGCCCACACCAGACCCCCCATCCCACTGCTCCCACTGCCAAGGGCTCGGCCGGGTCCCCACGGCTACACCCTGGTCCCCACAGATGGATGTAGGTGATTTGCAAATGAGACCCCCCTTGGTGAGCCCAGAGGGGGGATGGCGGGTCCCCTTCCCCAAGCATCTCCCCAACTACCAGAGAGTTGGCAAGAGCCTTTATGTAACTGCGACGCAAGAGCCGAATCCCAGAACTGTCATCGCAGCCTTTGCAAACCCATTTTTACCTCCCTAAGTGTGGCTCATCAGCGACGAACATGAAAGCTGCAAAGCCAGGATGTTAACTTGGGACTGCTTAGCAGGGAGAAGAAGAAATAGAGCAGACGCTGCACAAATATCCCCAGAAAGCCACGGTACCTCCGACAAGTTTTCTATTTCTGTGGTGCATTTTACATGAGAGCAGAGCAATGAGACCCCGAAGCTTTACAGTGACTCGTAATCTCTTCCCACTTCTTAACAAAGCCAATGACAGGTTAAAATGGCCGGAGGAAAAAGGGAAGGTATCTGTATACCTGTCACAGCTGCTCAAGCCAGTGAGGAAATTGAAAGCCCTTGGGTAAAATCTAAATATATATCTGCAAGGGAAGCATGAAAAGTCTCCGTGCAAAGTAATCAGGCATAGCCGAGCCACTTTTCCAAGTGAGTACATAACAGGGTCACTACCCACTTCCCAGGATTTAATGGGACCAGCACCGGCATCCTCACCCCGGCAGAGCCGGGTGCCGGTGCCACAGGGACGGGCAGCGCTGCCAGAACGTGAGTCATCCCGGCCCTGCACAGGGACGCAGAGCAGCGCGGGGAGCAGCGGGGACAGCAGCGATGCTCAGGGAAGGGGGCAGGACCCAAACCCAGCCACGAGGAGCATGGGGGGCTCCTGCCAGGAGCTGCGGCTTGTTGCCTCCCAGCTGTAATGATCTTTGTACTATAAACGCTTATTACTTTAAGCATTCATGCAGTACTTTCCCCCCAGAATCTGAAAACGCCTTGGAAGCATCCCTGGGTACCACCCGCAATGCCGCAGGAGATGCGGGGCAGGAGAGATCCCCGCGCCCAAGCTGTGGGTCAGGAGGAGGCAGTAAGCCCTTGTCTGTGGTGTAATTACCGTGGCACTTCTCCAATTTCCCTCCAGCCTTCCCGAGGCCAGGACCTTCCCCTTGCTGCCCTCCTGCAGGCGGCCAAGCCGAGACCCGCAGAAAGGAGAGGGATGCTCTGAGCATCCTCGGCCAGCAGCTGCGGGTAGGACGGACAACAGCAGCACGCTCACCCCAGCTTTTCCCAGGGGATACGACAGGCAAAAAGGGCTGAAAAGGTGCCTTGTGCCTCCCCACAAGCCCTTGGAGCGCTGGCTGCTTGCAGCCCAGCAGCAAAGCGCCGTCGGGAGCCGGCGAGGCCGCGCTCAGACGCGCTGGTGTTCGATGAGTTGGGAGCACGGGCGCTTGCCGAACGCCTCCCAGAGCTCCCGGCACAGCTTGCCAGGAAGCAACTTCACAGAGACTTTCAAAATGCCAAAGTGATTCCTACTTTGCAGTTTTAAAGGACTCCGAGTCCTTTTTTGCATGACGTTTTTGTGGCAACTTTGTTACTGAAGTATTAAAATTCTAATGAATGATCTGTTAAACTGCTAGGCAGTGTTTACTTATTCAACAGCTCTAATAGCTTCTGCTTAAAACACGGGCAATTTAAGCCTCTAAAAACCTTCTTAAAACCTTTTCTTCCTTGGATTCTTTATGTTTTTTAAGAAAGATGAATCTCCAAAGGATAAACTTAATCTTTGGGCCTCTCCATCATCTCTGCCAACTGTGTCTCACAGTAACAAAGTTTTCTTCCCTCCCCAGGGTCGCTGGATCATGCTAGGTACCATTTGCCATACATATCCCATTTCCGCCACCATTCCTTTTGTAATACATTATATAAGACAGAGAAAACGGCAAGTCCGTATAAAGAGAAATTCACAATGTGCTGCCGAAATGAGGCATGAACTCCATGGAGTCTGTGACAGCCTCATCCCGGTGTGTGGGAAGGACTAGAACAAGGGGTTGTATCAGATCATTGATCTTCAAATGTGTTTCTTATTTTAACTACAACAAGGAAAATTTGCTTACCGACCAATAGTCTGCTGTAGCTGAAACGGGAGCCCCTGCCAGCCCAGGGATGCACGATGCCCGAGGCAAAGCCCAGATGCCATCGGGAATGTGACAACCAGGGTCTCTCTGTTTGCACATTCAGCCAAAAGCAGGGCTGAGAACCGAGACATCGAAAAGGAAATAGAGATTTCTGCTCCAACCATGCGAATCACCACCACGAACAGGCGCCACGTTCCTAAAAGCTTTAAC
Organism: Patagioenas fasciata; assembly: GCF_037038585.1. Lineage (NCBI taxonomy): Eukaryota > Metazoa > Chordata > Aves > Columbiformes > Columbidae > Patagioenas > Patagioenas fasciata. Next base: position 9,944,319 of record NC_092539.1, read on the forward strand.
ACAGCAGTTACGCGATGTCTTTTGCAACGTTAGGTGTCTACACACTTTGCATATTCTGAAAAAAGAAAATAAAAATGGAGTACAACATGCAGATGACAGCGTTAAACACCATGCACATAATGTCGAGGCCCCAGGGGCCTCTTCTACACAAAAACACACTGAAATTCTCCCAAAAAGAGATGAGCGCTGCTGGGGAGCACTGCCGGGGAGCACTGCCTTCTGCTGAGCACACCCGGCCAGGACCGCGCGGCGAACTAAGGCCTCAGAAAGGGATTTTAAAGTCAGGTTATTAAACACCGCTGGTCTTATCTGCTCATCAGCTTCTGGTTCAGCTGCCATGACCAAATCATCTGTCGGGACGCGAACATCTGCTCCGGGAGCCGGTCTGACAGCAGATGCTATTTCACGGATGCCGGGTCTTGACTGCCTCATATATTTAAGGTAAAAAGCTTACTTTAAAAAATGTCTTGGCCTGTTCTTATCTCTCATCTAAAGACGCACAAAAATAAAAGGAATAGACTTTTACAGTATCTTCTTATAGACTGAACTACAAACACCATCCTCTCCATTTATATTCATTCTGGCCAGGCAGAAGCTTTTAGGAGGAAAGATTGTTTAATAAACAGACATTTATAACAAGTGTCTGATCTTGCAGCCTCATCTTCTGGAAAAGAGTCCATTAAACCAAGTGAGAAACTCTCATTAAGAGTGTTTAATGAGATCAAGATTAAATTACATCATGATTGTGTTAATATCTGCCCCAGCAGGTTCCACTGTACTCCCTTTTCTCCCCAGGATCTGGTAGGGGGAAACTGAGCTGCTTGGAGGGAAAAAAAGGCCATTAAAGGTCTGATAATTGTTCCAACTCTCAAAAGTTTCTCAAGAAAGGGGATGGGGGAACCCCGTGGTACAAAAGAGCACCCCCAATGCTGGAAAAGGGCATGAGCGAGGCATGGCCCAGGGTGCTGGAGAGCAAGCTTTGGGGGTTGATCGCTCTTTTTCACAGTTGTTGTTTGCTTGGTTTTAAACTGGCATTGTTGGGAAGGCATCCGTCCTTCGCACATGTGCAGTGTGTTCTGCACATGTCTGTAAGCAGAAATAGTTGTACAGTTGAACCCTGGAAGGCTGAACGTCTCTTAGCCACAGAGCACCGCATCCAACATTAAAATGCATTTACAAGTTCTTAGCAAGAAATATCTCCCATTAGAGACCATAACAAGAGCTGACTAGAAGTTGTTTTTCCTCTCAATTTTAGAACAATAGCTTCTGGCAATAAACCTCTCCATCAGCACTGGGCAGTTCTAAGTGCAGATATTGCGTGGGAAGAATCCAAACAAAGTGACAATATTGAGCTTTAAAAGCACTTTCGAGAAAGATGAAAATGAACAATTGTTGAATGTCAGCTCTGGAAGAGGCTGATGAGATGTAATGGCTGTTCGTGTCACCATCTCTTCCCCACGTAGCACTTGCAGTGACCCAACAGATTACCAGCTCCATCAGCCGAGCCTTCCAGCTCATCGCAATCCCCGTACGGCAGCTCTGAGCCTGCAACTGGAGAGCTTGCCACTCCGGAATGAGACTATAAGTGCATTGTCCACATGGGGAAACCTCACGGTGCCGATTTACCTGGCAGGAGCTGATGTCACCTATACAGGTCTGGAGGAGCTTCGGTCAAGCAGGGATGGCGGGGTGGACAGAGAAGACGAATGTCCCCTTTCCAACGCGCACACCGGCCGTGGGCGAGCACACTCATGCCCGTGTGTGTGTGAGCACCTCGGGAAGGGTCTGTCCCTGTGCCAGCGTGGTGGAGCCGCTCCAGATGACTAGAAAGACCAAACTCCAGTCATCCGAAGTGGGAACTGAAGTGTCAGAGAAGGCCTGCGCTCCCAGCAGCGTGGGTGTAATTGCATCACACGGTAATGAGGCAAATCCATCTTCAAAATCCAAGCTCAAGAACAGTGACTAAATAGCTTCCCCGAATAAATGTCTTTCCAGAGACCAGCTGTAACTTCTTGCTGAGAAATATGGGCACCACCTAATACCCATTTCTCCGTCCTTGAAAAACAACGTGACTGTGCATTATAAATACCAAACTAAATTAGCACACTGGTGTCCCTGCCAATTATTTCAACTAAACTCGCTTCTAATAACCAATTACTACCCATGTTATTAAATTAGAAATTTTTAAAATACTCCCATATGGAGCTATTAGCCCAGATGTAATTATGTGCTTCACACATTGACACCTGGACACTGGGCAAATGAGTTTCTTTTGGTCTCTGCAGCTCTCCCCACTCCCAGTCACGGAATCACATCCAGACTGGTCTGAAACGAGAAGTTTTAGACAGTGTTTTAGCTTTGAAAAACATGTATTTAGGACCTGTCTGCAGGAAGAATTTCTGCTTGAGCTTTTTTGCTCGCATACAAGCTAGGACACTGCATGCAGTAAGAAAGCCACTTCCAAATGAAATGGCTCCAGGTGATTGATTAAAGCATTCAGAAATAATGCAGCGTGGTTTGGCCAGATCCCTATGTCCTAACGGTAACAGTGACAAGACCAACTCAGCTCAACAACCAGAAGACTTGAGACACTCTCTGAACTGAGAGTGTTTGTCTCTTCTCTGCCTGGATTGGGGCACAAGCTGCCTGATCTTTCCGGCAAAAATAGAGATATTGCATCAGGATTGGTGACAAACGGCAGCGCTGGCTGAGCCCCAGCTACCCGAGCTCTGTCAAAACCCAAGTCACACGAGCTGCAAGGCCAAGCCTCACCCATCGGACGGAGGCATCTGCATCGCGGCAGAGCCGCTCGGCTGGCATCGCCCTGCCCAGTGCTGAAGGGGAAGGAGGCGAGATCCTCCCACTGCCCGCAGAGACAGGGAGCCAAAAAAGCCCCAGAAAATCAGGCAGGAGCTCTTGGGTCAGCAGAGATGGCAGCTCTTGCCCAGGAGGGACGGTGATGTCCTGCCTGCCCGGTGCCCACGGCTCCTGCCTTCAGCCTCCGTGCTGCAGGAGCAGGATCCTGCTGCACCCGGGAGCTCTCGCTCCATGAGTCCCCGGGCTGGAAGCACACCCGCTCCTGGCAAAGGCCTGCCTCGCTCGTAAACATTGAGCTGCTTTCTGACAGGATAACACATTTCTCAGCAATGTCACTTCTGCCCACAGCATGGCAAGGTCTCAAGCTGACATTTGCTAAACATCTTCACCACCTGCTCCCCAGAAACGCGCCTCTCTCCCAGACAGAGGAGACGTTTTTCTTGACAGCTCCTGCCACCGGGGAGCTCGCACGGACTCCGCTCTGAGTGGTGCTTGCGCTTCACGCTCCAGCTCCTGCCCAGCACCCCAGCAACGGTGCTGGATCAGTGGGGCACTGACCCGTGGCCAAGGTTCGCAGAGGGTCTGCCAGGCCGAAGGAGCAGCACAGCATTTGGAATGTCTAATTCCCAAATAAACATCCTTGTATCGATCTGAAGTCAGAAACCGATTGCAGCAAAGCCCAGCCGAAGCAATGGCTTTGCTAACAGCTACCAGGAACGGATATGAGACACGCAGAAAGGCTCAATGACTTTACCCACAGCCCAAGGAGTAATTGCTCCCCACCTAAAGGTAGCTGCTAAATTCGCAGAGCAACACTCCCGCTCCCGTGGGAGCCCACGTGGGCTGCAGGAAGCTCGGCAGAGTCACTGATCCAAACAGCGGCACCCGTTCCGCAGCCTCCCCGTCGCATCCCCCGCGGCTCCGCTGTCGTGCCGACCTGCAGTGCCCGTGGATGGCGGTGACACGACCCCCAGGGCTGGGGACACGCGGGGTCTGGGCAGCGCAGAGCCCCAGAAAGCTGCAAACCGCCCCGCGGAGGCGCAGCCTGCAGAGCGGAGAGCAGGGGAGTTCACCACGCAGCAGAAATCACCACCCAAACTCCACAAAATCCAGCAGATCTCAGTCACAGAACATGTGGTGGGTTCCACCTGACCTTAAAATGCAACTTTTTGAAAAAATCCTGCTGTTGTACCAGACAGGAGAGGCTGACAGACACACGGACATACCCCCTCATGTCCCCCTGCACCCTACAGACAGTGTATCCAACAGCTCACACACAAACACACCGCACCAGTCCGCTTTACGTAAAGCTACAACCAAAAGCTAGAAGACAGGTGACAGCAAAGAGTCCTGGAGAGAATAAAAATCACAATTTTGCCCTGGGTTTGGGGAGTTCTGTGGACAGGAGTCATGTCTGTGTTGTCCTCAAGAGGGCTCTACCAGAGTGTTACGAAAGAGCAGCAGCAAAAAAATCTGTGACAAAGAGACTGTTGACAACAGTAGACATGAAATCTGGCTCAGTAAACCAGCAGCAGACACAGGGCAGCCCCACACGGGCCAGGGGAGCGATGCCACATGGGTGACAAACCAGCTCATGTCCAAGGTGGACACCCCAAGCAACAGAAGGAGGTTTGTGCTGGCCACAGCAACCCCTATGCAGGGGAGATCTAAACTCTGAACTCTCTGAAAAATAAGAAAGAATGGAAGATACAATTATTTTTATCGCAGCAAGGCAGCAAATTAATGGACTGATAACTGAAGAAATGTCCAGATTCAGGGGCTCGGAGGCTGGCGCAGCGCAGCAGCCTGTCCCGCCAACCCATTGTGGGCAAACTGCGGCCGGCTCAGCGCTGTCGGTAGCTTGGAAGAGATCGGTACAGCGCCTATATGTCCCATCACCTGAGCTGTCAGTCAGGAGGAACATGAGGTATTTTCTTTGCAAATTAATACCTACATCTTTGCTAGGGATCCGAGCAAGTGCCAGTGGAGCAGAGGCAAATGCAGCCTGGCAAGGAAATCTGCGCTAGCTGCGGGGCTTCAGCAGGCAACGTGTTCATGTCTCTCTCGATAAGCAGAGCTGAAAATAGTAGACAATAGAGAATTAATCCTCTCTGTTGGTGGAACTTCTCAGAAACAGAGACGTTTTGATTCAGATTTCCTCTCTAAACCCAGTGCTGCATAGTCTACCACAAAATGAGATGCTACATCTGAACAAGAGGATGTACTGGGGGGTTTACTAACTGATTCAGGCTCTGCTCATGATCTGTTTACTATGACCACACAGGGGTCTATGAGAGCAGCTCAGGCCCAAGCAGAGCCAGCACTAGGGCAGGGCTGGCACAGAAGGCAGTGATGGAGAGGCAGGAATCGAGCTCCCGTCTCCCCCGAGGCAGCGAGCGGGGGAAGCCGGAGCTCCGACGCTCCCTACACACCATCAGTCACTGAACAGGTTGTGCAGAGGAAAAGGAATGAGCACCACCTTCAGAACGGCAATAAATTGTTTCCCTAGGGAGCAAAGATGCAACTGTGATGAGACAAAGCAGTGGGAAAACATAGCACAAAAATTTAATGCATTCTCTGCAATTACAGTTACAGCTGCCAAGTTGTTTCTCATACTGTCACTACGGCGGCGGTGACAACTTCAGGCTCAGCCTGACCTTCCACCTGCACCGAAGCCAACAGCAACTCTCCCACTGATTTCTGCAGATGGAGGGTTTTGCCATGATGACAAATATCACCATTTCTTCACCAGATCTGCGGACACAGACCCACATCCATGATACTTCCCCGGTGCGAGTGCGAATCGCATCACTTGTAGATCTGGGCCAAGATCTCACATGCAACCACGCTTCTTCCACGGGCTCACATAGGATTTGTGTTCTCTGCTCTTGAGCGGCAAGTTTAAGCGGCCAAATGTGGGAAGCCCCAAGCAGAAAAGTGACCAGACCCAGCTGGAGCCACCGGTGATGTCCCCACCGGGCTTCAGCTCCTGCCAAGGAGATTTGCCCTGCTTAACCATGGTGGGACCCAAGACTCCAACATTTCTCCCGCCAGCCTGCGCTCTGTTTCTCCAGTTTCACTGCAGGAAACTCCTCACTTAGGGCTTTCTGCATGTCCTGTATAATTCATCAAGAGGAACAAAAACGTTCATTTTGCCAGTGTGTTCCTTGCTCTTGCACACAGCTTGGGCCAAAAACCAGCTCTTCAGTTGGCATATGTCTCTGCTGGGACCACAGCCATGGCTCTCAGCGGGGACGTGGCGCTCTGCCACCCCGGCTCATGCTCCCCCCATCACTTGGATGGGTACTTTCAGGTAATTTGAAACATGACGTTTTTCCCTTTCTAGCTCATCCTCCCAATAAATCAAAGAGAAACCAAAGTGAAAGTAAATAAACTGAGAAAACACACCAGGGAGGGACAGAAATTTGAGCCCACAGTGTTAAATTGCGCTAAATAACTGAAAATCAATGTTGTTCTTCCTTCTCATCAGGGTCCAGCTGTACGTGCTGCAGCACCCCAGGGACATCCCCGCTCATTCCGCCAGACTGCTATGTTCACTTTTATTACTAGCAAGGGTCCATTACTGAGAGTAAAAGCAATATCCCTGAAAGGAGTAATAATTACATTATATTTTTTGTTAAACGTCATAAGAAAACTGCATTTCTTCTCTTGCTCTATTACTTCCATAACTTTACCGCTGATGTCCAGGGGTTCCTGCCTTAAGATGAACACTCAAAGGCACACCCAGAGCTACAAGGAAACATCCATTTAAAAAACTCCAAACAGCACTTCAATTAAGACACCGCGTTAGTAACCATCACCGCAGCCTTTCAGAACAGCTGAGAAAGCAAACTGCGAGTAAGAATGCTATGTGCCATTAAAATTCAAAAAATACATCTACAAACACAAGAAAAGCCATACGTTGTTTATAAAGCTGCTCTAGGCTTCCAATAATCCTTCTACCTGAGTGTATCCCACCTGGAGCCAGGCTGAGGAATCCCGTGGTGACACAGGCTGATTCAGCCCCTGCTAAGGGAGAGGAGGCGCTGCAGCCGCCCTCGCACCCAGGACCACAGACTTTTGGTTACTCTTCCATGCAAGGTGGGGAATGGGACTGGCAGCAGATTTCAGCACACCACCCTGCCCCAGGGGCTTTTTTCCCTATAAGCTCTGCTAATCTAGACCTAAGTTGTTGTGCCTGGGATGTCCCTGTCTGCTGACAACAAGCCACGTCGGAGGAGCACATTGTGTCTGCTCCTCCCCAAAGAGAGCTCTGGAAGCTTCTCCAACAACCTAGATGGCACCTGGGGACTGAATATGTGCCCACAGCCTTGGCTGACCCAGCAGAGCTTTGGGAAGATCCACACCAGCATGTGTCACCGGCCCGACCGTGGCCCAGCAGCAGGAGCCCGGAGCAGCGATGGCTCCGAGCGGTAGAGCGGCTCCTGCCGCAGCCTGGCTGAGCACGCGGGAGCAGACACACTTTGCTGTCAACCAGAAACTTTCTGACAAGTCGTTGGCTCAGGAAAACAGCCTAACCCAATTAATAAACGTTTCGATTTTGCTTTACCAGGTGGCAAAAGCTGAGGAGATGCAATTCAATTCAAGCAGTCACGCAGGCACTCCTAAGGCTCTGTTTCAGATCCCACCATCTTCACCAGTATTATTTGTTATTAATACTTGGTTTGGAGCTGGGCTCAGGCATCACAACTGAGACTGAGTCAACCCTCGAGAGGTTCTGCGCACAGGCCTGGTGGGAGACTGGGTCTTAGACAATAAATACCTTCATCCTGCTTTCACAAGCAAGGGATCAAACTGTTGGGACATGAGCCTTTGCTCATTTTGTGGCACACAGATGTTGGACCTGGATCTCCTCAATCCAGGTACGAACCTTCAGAAGTGCAGGTGGTGCAGCACGAACAGACATTACAGCCCAGCACCTAAAATATTGGCCGTCACCTCATTGTCACAGAAATAAACGTCTCTAGCTCCTGGATACAGACTGGAATTTTCAAATCAGCATCTGCATCTTCCAAATAAAATGAGAGAAATTGCACATTAAATCAAATGGCAATCGAGTGGGGATTCAGCCGCAGACACATTCAAGGAACCTGACACAGGAACACAAAACTGCTCAGATCCATTAATGTAATGATGCATTTGATGAGGAAGTCACTTGGGACGTGTTGGCATGAAAACTGCCAGGATGAGATCTACAAGCTTGACATTTCAGCACCACGGTTTGCCAAGTATAATCTGACCTATGATTTAGAGCCACCACTTAGCGACAAATTCAACTGACTAAGACCAGATGTCAGTTAACAGACAAAGAAGTTTTCAAAATCTAACCTGGAAGTAGAAACTTAAAAGAATTCGCCCCAGTTGCGAAAAACCTCTTTTTTCTGGGTTATGCAACATCTGAAAAGTCTTTGATTTGAAAGCAGAGATGTTAAAATTTTCATAGAGATGTTGCTGAATTCTTTTGCACAAGCAGCTTTTCCAAACATCCTCATCCATCAAAATGATTCTTTGCTGATAATTAGCCTCAGAAAAATGCACTTAATCAAAGTGACATCCATTACTTCTTGCTACTGTAAATAGGACTGTGGCTTATGAAGACGATTTTCTGGAAAGTATTCAGACTATTTAAATCAGGCAACCAATAAGATCCTAATGGCACTTCTCCGAGATACAGTTTAATTTCATTTATGGGCTTTTTTTACACATGCCCCAACTCAGTTGTCAGCACTGCCCGAGAAAAAGAGAACGCAGGAGATCAAAAACTGCCACAGTCAGGACAGCAAGGATCAAAGGGATGCCACAGCTTGTGCTATCAACCAATATTTATCAATTCAGCAGATGTGCTTTCTCAGCTGCCTTTCATCAGCAAATACCAGTCTCACTTTAGAACAGAAGCCTCCCTTGCAGAGCCAGGCTCACGGCACTGATGGTGCTGCCCCCAGCCCCTTCTCCTCCCACCAGCCCCCTTGGCCTCTGCACACGCAGGTGCCATCGCAGGGGGTGTCCCCGATTGGGGTGACATGTGCCACGCACATGGAAGGGCAGGCAGGCACAAGCTGCATTCGTGCCCCCAGTTCTTCACCTTCTTTTTGTTACGGGCTCAACTTCTCAAACTCTGCCTTTACTGTTCTATTCCAGCAGCTCTGAATACTTCCATGACAACAAAACATCAGCGAGATGAGGAACGCGATCCTGCCGTAAGAGAGCAGAACAGATCTCTTCTTCTCCCAGTATTGACATTGATAGAACCTTCCAAAAAGAGGGAAAGAAACTTCTGAATCATATAGGACGCATGCCAGACAATAGAGGCAACGTCAGAGTTCCCAAAGAGAACCTCCTCTCCCCAAAGGAGAAATCACCACCCCATCTCCGTTAGGCAGATTTATGCCGAAACAGCAGTTTGTGCCCTCTGGAAGTTTAGAGCCGAATGACAGCTAATCTTGTTTCTATAACCTAAAGACCTGCCTTGCAAAAAAAAAAAGTCAAGCATGATATTTAAATACAGTTGCACTGCATTCAAATACAGCTGAGCCCAAAGTCTTCCAGAGGCCTCATGGCAGGGAGCTCCGAAGATTCAGAAGGTGTTGGAAGGAGCCCTTCCATTTGACAAGTCTAGCGTTGCTTGTCATGAGGCTTTTCTCTCTCTGTTGCTCAAAACCATTTACCTCCCCCATTCCTCTGCTAGTCAGTTTTTTCCTATTTGCTTCCTGGCTGATTTATTATCAACCTCCACACAACATTCAAAGTATTATTTTAATTTTCCTGTCAATCAGTCTACCTGCTAAAGAGTAAGCCCTGCTTAGTTAGACTGACTGTCTTCACCTTTCACATTCTAAAAAGAAAAATAAATTAGAAGCAGCCTATTTTACCTATTCCACCTCATATTCACTGATTAGTTCCTTCTGTTCCGTGGGTTATCTGGACATGCTCTCTCCTCCTACCACACCACAGCTCTCTAATTATCTACTTGTTCCAGCAAGCTCTCGTCTCCTCAAGCTCCAGTATTATCTCATTCTCTTGCTTCAGTCCAGTGCTGGTGTCTCCTCAGCATCCTCAGTGCTGAGGGTGGATTAATACATCTCTAACAGGAACAGTTCTAATTCCCCAGAAGCAGAGAAACCTGGATTTCCCTACAGCCTCCCATCCTTTCAGGCTCCTGCTGACCCCAGAAACCTCCTCACTTCCATCAGCACACCATCATTCTAGAGGAGTTTGTCAAAAGCAGGTATTTGAGGCACTAATGTTTTTATGAATAAACAAGATGGTGTTTTCCTTCAGTGTTACATCTGTAAGTCCAATGAGCTCTATTTTATCATTCACACTTCCCCAAACTGTTTGCATGGGGGAATTTCCCTCAGCACATTCCTGTCAGCGCTGGAGCAAAGCACTTCAAAGCACATCTCTGAGCTGCTTAGTATTTATAAGGCCAACACAGCCAAAAAGGCTTTATGCTTTGCTTCTGCTAGCCTAAATCAGCTGCTTATTCAGTTGGTCTGGAACAGACTCATTTACTACTCATAATTACTCCAGAGAGCTTGCTTCATCTGGAAGGTCTCAGTGTCATTAACAACTCCGACCAAGACCACAGCCTAACAGCAGCAATTCCAAAAGCCCAGGGCCATGCCCACTGCAGCTCCCAGTGAACGGGACTACACGTGAACAGCAAATGTGTGCTCACAGAGCTGCATTCCCAAACACACCGTGAAGTTTTCCATGTTTTCTAGATGAAGGGGAAAGCCAAACAACTAAAGACAGCAGCACATAAAGCCAGGGAGACAGAGATCCCTTGAGGAATAAAGCTAATGAATTCACCAAAATAATGCAAAGTATCTCCATGCTAAACTAAAGAGAAATTCTGAATCAGAAACATTACAAACTAGATGAAAAATAAGATTAAGGGATACATCAGTGAGATGCAGAAAAAACACACAGCCTGCAGTTGTCATCTGCTGTATTTCAGATCCATTCAAGCACTTAAATATGAGAACTATTAAAATTTTAAACTCCAAACTTATCCAAATAAGCCATATCATAACCATTCTGAAATCCAGACATTCTCTGCATTGGAATTTCCCATCAGCCTCTCACCTGATACCATAAAATTCTATTAATATTTAAGTGCCTGCTAAGGAAATCTGGGCTTTAAAATTTGAGGATCACAGACTCATTTTTGAGAAACAATAATTCTTATGAACCTTATTTAGAACATTTGCAAATTCTCAAACCCAGATTCACTTTTTTTTTAATGATATTTGTACACATTATAAAAATGAAACTACTGTTTAACACAGATGCACAAAAGCCTTGAGACAGGTGTACCAAACACACAGGAGCTACTCAAACGCAAACTCACCAGCAGAGTTACAGCTCTTTCTGTTTACATCATGCAATTAATTGGTAGGAAAAGATTACAATCTTACTGACTTCCCATTAGCACTGCAGTTCCTTGATTTTTATTATATGAACAGAGTTGAAGGGAGGGTTGTTCTTGCTCCTCTTCGTTTAACTGCTCTGCTCATGGAATTCACTTACCACTCACAATATTCCTTTTCTGCTTTAGCTCACTCAATCTGGTAATAAATCCCTGCCAGCCAGACAGCATCAGCAGGCTTGGCGCTCAACCCCTAAAGGCCGTTTCTCGAGTCAGCCCAAGAAAGGGAGAGTTGTGCCACATCCACAGCAGCTCTTTAGAGTCATTATGCTCCCATCAGCATCCCCTGCTGCAAAGACGGGCTGGAAGAACCGAGCCTCTGCATGAGCCTTACCTCCGAAATAAATGGATGTGCTCAGCCCAAACTCTACATACGGCTTAACAGGGAGTTTCACCAGCCCCTTGCCTCACCAATTGCACCGTACACGACTCCCAGACAGCGATTCCTTTTCCTCCTTGTCAGCCCCTGATGGGACACCCAGACACAGCAAGCTGCCCAGCACACCCACATCTCCATGTCTGCTGGCCCAGTACACCCACAACTCCCAATGCCCGGCAGCGCCAGCACGTCCACCCGCCCTGGAACATCCACACATTCCCGGTGCCCGCTGTCCGGGGCAAACCCACGCAGCTCCCCACGGCCTCCATGCCCAGCACCCCCACACATCCCAGTGCCGCCTCGCCCGGTCCCGCGAACACACCCCAGGGCCGCGGGCTCCGGCACGTCCCGCATCCCCCGCGCCCGCACCGGCCGTCAGCACCGCGGAGAGCTCCGCAGCGGCGGGGACAGCGCGGCCCCCGGAGCGGGGTGTCCCACCCGGAGCGCGCTCCGCGGGTGTCCCGCGTGTGTGTCCCCAACCGCAGGTGCGTGTCCCCAACCCCAGTGATGTGTCCTCAGGTACGTGGCCCCCTCCTTACACCCCTCCCGCTGTGTGCGTGTGTCCCTCTACCCCCCACCCCAGTGTGTTCCCCCCCGCCCCGTGACGCCCCGAACCTGTCGTCGCTCTGGAAGGACTGGTCCCCCAGCAGCAGATCGCGGAAGCGGTACCGGGGCGGCAGAGGCAGCACCTCGGACTCCAGCTCCGTCATCTTCAGGGCGGCGATGTCCAGAATGACCCCGCTCTTGCGGCTCCCGCCGCCGTCCCCGCCGCCGCAGCCGCCGGGCGACGAGAGCCTGCGGGAGAGAAGGGGGCAGCGGCAATGGGGGGGGGCGCCCTGCTTTGCCCTGCCCGCCCCCGCCGCCCGCCCCGGCACCTCCTCCGGGGCCGCCTCCCCGCATCCCGGCACGCAGCGACCCGCGGCCCCCGCCCCGGGAGAGGCGGTAATTACATTGCGGGGCAGGCGGCGGTGCCCCCCCCGCAGAGCGCTCCCCCCGGGGGCATGGGTGGCCAGGGGCTCTGCCAGCCTCAGGCGAGGGGCCGGCGGGGTGGGCACGGTGCGGAGCTCCCCGGCGCACAGGACATTTGCTCCTCAGCAGGCGAACAGCAGAGAGTAAGAGGAGCCAATGGAAAAGCCCAATCACCAGGAGGAAATAAAAGCGTTCGCAAGATAAATCGACAGCTGACAAGCAAACCCAGATCCACCCCCAGCCTCCCCCCGAAAAGAAAAGTATGGATGGGAGGCAGACAAGGCGATGGCTCCGCAACCGTGCTGGAAGCAGAAGCACAACCTCCTCTCTGGACTGCCGGCACCTAAATCATCTGAAGAGCCCCAGTATTAAATGAGAAACCACGAACACTGATGAGTCAGTCATCTGTCCAGCTGCCAAGTGTCGTGGCCGGGAGGATCTATCACCCATCCCCTGGCGTGCTGATGGCTCTGATCAAGGGTGGGGGGATCGCGCCGCCCAGGAGAGACCCAAGGTGATTGCTCAAAGAGCTGTGCCCGTGCAGTCTGCCCTGCCACACAGAACAGAGAGGAAACTCAACCAGCTCGCAAACATTTCAGAGGATTATGAGCTTGCCTTTGCTCTCCCTTTTAAAAGCACGTTTACCAACCAGAACACGGGTACAGCACTGCTCCCCGTGTCAGCTAGAGCTGGGAATTACAGCAGATCAGGGTCAGTCTGAAACTTCACAAGGCAACAAAGCGACTCAGTGCTGTAAGGTCAGCGTACAGACACACAAGGCAAGATCACAGGTACTGATCCTCTAGGTTCTGGCTTCATCAGTGGCATTTATCCATGCCACGACAGAACTCGAATTTCATAGACCCTTTGTGGAAAGTGGGAAAGATGCGGAGAGCTTGGAAAAGGAGACATGGTGCCCCTGCAGTGAGCTGATTCTTTATCCCCCGCATGTAACTCTGGAGCCTGAGGCAGACAAATAGCTGAGGGGCTCCAGCTCCTGTCAGATGGGCTGCCAAGGGCCTCACCCAAAGCCTCTCCAACCCACTCCTACCATCCTCCCACTGTTTTGCCTCCAGTACATACGGCATAAGCTATATACAGGCAAAAGAGCTTCAAAGAGCTGAACACTCAGCTGGCAATAAGCAAACACAGAGGGGTTTTGCTGCTGGCTGCAAAGCTGTGATCTGAGGCTCCTCAGACTGTTTTCTACCTTTAACAACTCAAACCCCTGTAAACAAGTTCCTGGCAGACCAGGTTCCAAAGTCCTGTTCAGCTGTTGTTCCCGAGTTTCTGGAAGAGCAACCAGCATGTGGAATTTCTGCTGAACACAGCCCCAGAAGACAACACAGCTCAGTCTCAGCACTTCTGATGATTTTCACTGATGTTATTTGCTGCTTAATTCTATACCCCCAGAGCTTTTCAACTCCTTTTAGCTGCCATATGCACAGTGCAGCCGAGGTAATGCATCTGTGCGGGGCCTTGGGCATCAGCGAGGTTACTCTGTGATATACATTGATCCAAAACTTGGTCTTTAAGAGAAATCAAGACAAACTCCTGTCAACTCAAGGAGTCCCTCTGGATCAACTAAGGTAAGCACAGAACTCAGCTGAACGTCTCTAGTTCACATTGTAAAGGAGGATCTAACATCAATGTAATCACAAAAAAAGCCACAATTAAGTCTTTCCTCTTAGAGCTTAACTACGATAAATGATGCCAAAAGCATACTTTCTTCAGGTCACCTTCTAGCCCAGTTAAGATTTCGTACTGCTGAGTGGCCAGGACAGCATCCTAAAACCGGACTTCCAGGGAGAGAAGAAATACAGTTTAAAAATCACCCACTCTTTTCCTATAATGCATACTCCAAATGGGGAGCCAGGCGCCTCATTCCAAATGTGGGCGATTATAATTGCATTTGAAGGAGACTGTCACGCACGGCAATCGCCATTGATTATGAAGTGCCTGTTTAAAGGAACGCGCTGTTTCCTTTCCCGGAGGAAAGGCCGAGCGCTACGGCTGCACGGGCACAGCCGCACCGACTGCCGTGTGGAAAGGGCACCTCTGCACAGCGCTACCCCCCGCCCGACGCTCCCCACCGCTATCCGGCATCCCTGGAAAGCTAAGGATGCTCTCATCCATACACAGCCATCCTCTCCAAATGTCAAACACCCGTCTTTGGGGTTTTGGTTTTCAAATCCAATTAATCCATCCCTCTTGGCCTCAGATCATGTGTCAGATTCATGAAACAAAGCAAATATTTACCACATCCTTTATTAGTGTTAAGGAACTGTAGTAAAATCCAATTATACCAGTGTCTCTGAGAACACAACTTCTGCTATGTATTTGCATCTGAGTTTCTTCTCCCATCTGCAGTAGCAGCTACATTTTGAATATATTCTCTCTTATTCTTGCAAATCAAATCATTCAGAATTTTTTAAATGGTCGCATTTTTTTATTCTGGATGAAGGTTTAGCAAAACAAATACTGCGTGCAACGATGTGATAAAGATGTCTTTATCAATTACACAGTGACTTTGAGATACGTTGTACATCTTCGAAAAAAGTGCTCCTGCACTGCACAGAGATCTGACATCGGCACCGAGAATTCACAGCCCTCCTCTCTGCCCAAACACAGCCATTCTGAGCTATAGAAACGGCCACTTCTTCAAAGCAGTAGCGGCATAAAATAAAAAATTCATGAACAAGCTTGTTTATTGCATAGTCTTCAAATACTACTTTAAAAAAAAAATAAAATCCCAAAGTGGTTTATAGCTAAATACAGGACAGCAGCTTTATTTTTATCTTCCCTTTCCTTCCTTCCTCCAGAACCATGTACCACTACAAATGCACGCTGTAATCAGCATATGGAAACCTCAACACTATTCCACTTTCTCGCTACGACTCCGTCTCTCCCCCGGCTTGGCCGGCTCTCCGGCAGCGATCAGCACACCGGGGAACACGCGGCTGCTCAGCCTCTCGGGAACTGGGATCAAGCCGAGTGTGATCCAAACCAGATCTGCTATCATTAAACTGCAGCCAGACACAATCACCGTCAGGTTTAGCAAACGCAGCCCAGAGCCGCACCAGCCTGGAGTTGCTTTACTCAGCTTTCTCATGCCTGAGCTGCTTGCAGTCGTGTTCTGCCCTTGCTGTATTTCCACCCGGGGCACACGGGAAAGCTGCGACGCCAACGGCACCATCCCCTGAGGCTGGAAACGCCGGCAGCAGAGCAGTGACAGCCCAGACGTGTCCCTGTGCCGGCGGGGGCTGCGCTCGACGTGGGGCTCTGCAACGCCTGAGCCCATGGGGCTCGTCAGAGGCTGTCCCGGATCCCACACCCAACAGACAGCTTTGCCACAGAGGAAACACTGTGGGTTGGCAGCTTGTTGCAATGTCTTTTGAGATTTTTGTTATTCTTTTTGACTATACAAGTCAAAGAAGAGGAAGGATGCAACCCAAGTTCCTCTTCTGCTTCCTTGCTCGCTACCCACCACAGAAACCACGGAACATCCTCCTGCTTCCCACCACAAAGCAATTGGAAACCACCCAGGGTAATTAACAGACCCATAACCTGGTACCTGTATGATGGAACTGCCCAAACCCACCTGGAGCTCCAAAGTTGTCAGTGACACCCCCTGCTCTGTCATCACCAAAATCATTGACCCTCCCAGAATACCCTTCCTCTCCTCCTTCCAGGGGCTGGGGTGCACAAACAGAAGAAACAGCTGAACCTCCATTTGGGGTAAATTCTTGCACCACCCTAAGCGCCTCCTCTCCCACTACTCCATGCCAGCCTGGCTGTCACTGTGGCTCAGCTAAACCCGGCCTTTTGGGCAGCAAACAGGCACCGGTGGGGCCAGAGCCTCCAGCTGCTCTTTGCTGGCCCAGGCACATTGCAGATCATGCCCAGAGGATAGGACCCTTCTCACGAGGGCTCTCAGAGCCAGGCTGCCCCAGGACAGCAGGGACACTGCCATGTCCCCTCCTCCCTGCCACCATGTGCCACCAGCCATGGCTGCAGAGCCTGGCCCTGCATCCCTGGGCCACCAGCAAAGCGAGCTCAGCCACTGCCAGGCTCCAAGAGCCTCTCCAACAAACAAAGCCCTACAGGAAATTCTGCCCTTTCTTTGTCTATAATTATTAAAACATATACAATCATCTTCTATTTGCTTCTCCACCCACAGCTCTTATGGTTACCGGGTTACAGTTGTTCTCCCCTCTCTTTTTGTGCTTTAGCTTCTGAGTGACATCCCTGTGGGGTCTCCTAATGGCCCCAGTGCGTGGGGAGACGCACGCTCGGTCTGCAGAGCCGGGCTGGAAGGCAGCGTCCCCCTCATCGCTGGTGACACGGGACGATGGCAGGCACTGGTGACACGGGACCACGGCAGGCGCTGGCACCGCTCTCCTGGCAGGGAGGAACAGTGAGCTGGTAGGGCAGCATGCACAGAATGAGCTGTAGGGTTCTTTCTACCAAAAACCACAACATTAAAAACATCTCTCCCATTTTCTAAGCACAAGTCCCATGACCAAGTGATAAGAAATTGCAATCAGAATGACTCCCAACCTTAAAGATAATCAACAAGAGGCACAAATGCTGCTGGTCGCACGAGCAGAGGTTGCCCCTGCAAAACCTGCGTGGAACAACCACGTGAAAGGAGCATTTATTGTGAGCAACCCCACAGATTAAACCAGAGGGAAAGGAAAGATGAACTAATGAATTTGCAATATTACCTCCTCATAATGTATGAGCAAGAACTAAAAAGATCAGCACTAAAGCCCCAGGCACTTACGCCCTGAGCTTGGTACAGCAAAGCGGAATAGTAGAAAGATCAGGGTTCTATTTCCTTCAATGAGATCATTTTCTCTACTTCACAAACACTTCCGCATCCATAAGCAACTGCCTTCCATTTCATTTAATTGTTTTGTCAGCTTCTTGTTACTTGTAGGATAGTAATGGATTTTATACTTTTTGATTGAAAGAGTTTAAAGTGCTCCAAGGGGTGTGAACAGGCCCATGACATAACAACATCCAAGTCATGACTTCCAGACACCCTGAGCAGCTTTGGCCCAAGTTGTGCTTTGTGGGTACAACAGCTGCAGAATACACACACAACACATGAAGAGCTCAGTCCCCCACGTTAAACTCCTGCATCCAAATTTGCACCTCCACGAACAGCTGGACTGTCCACGTCAGGGGCTGCTGTTGCTCAAAACTTCCCCAGAACTGCTGAGTCCTGTGACAAATCCATCCATCGCTTCGCTTTCAACGTGCGGAGGCAATTTAGCACCACAGGCCTCATGGAAAAATTAGCATTTTGTGTATTTCACATTGAAAACGAACAGGAAGCGTGAGTCAGTGCAAAGCTCCACAAGCCTTCCCCCCGCTGGCAATGCTATTTTCTAGAAGATAAAAGTAGAAATTGTACCTTCCAGGTCCAGAGCCATTTTTCTTATTAGACAACCCTGTATTAGCAATTCAGCCCCAGGTCTCCCCATTCCCTTCTGGCCCGATGCACACAGATGCTTTTTGCAACAGGGTAAAACTCAGAGAAGGCAAAGCCCCGCTGAGGCGTCTTTTTGCTCTTCTTTGGTCCCAAGAGCAGCACGCTGGGTGCACAAGAGGCATGGACAGGCTGTGTCCTCAGTTCCTGGCTGGTGAGGGGACCAGTTCCCACCTCTTGAGCCTGGGCTGGGGCTGCCACACTGGTGAAGTGAGATGGTGGCACATGGCCGGGTCTCATCTCTGGCCATGCACCCTGTTCTGCAGCACTGACTTGATCCCAGAGCCCTCCTGACCACCCGCCCCAGCCCCAGCCAGAGGCACAGGTACGTGCCATGGCGGGGAGGTGACAGCAGGGACACCCGCAGCCTCAGGAGCTCTTTCCACACGTGCACTGAGCTTCCAGTTCAACCGGAAAACTATCTTACTTTTGGCATCGCGTGTCCCATCGTTGATTTTTGCAGAGGTTTGTGAGGCAGGTGCAACCACGTGGGACAGAGACCAGGCTGGAAATGGTGGGGAAGGGCTGATGGGGAAGGGGACGGGGAGCACGGGAGAAGGTGGGCACCAAGGGTGCAACCCCAAACCCTCTTCAGCAAGAGGGCATTGCAGTTACTGCTGCAATTCAAAAACCATCCCCTGGCTTCTGGCAGCAAACAGGTTCCAGCTTCTCTCAAAGAGCCTCCTGGAAGGAAAAGGCACTTATCTCCTCATCTTTGCTTGCCAATATTCAGGAGTGCCAAAAGAAAAGGCTGAAGAAAACGTTTGCAGTGGCCACGCAGGGAACCAGCCTGGGCTGAATTCTCAGGGGTTTTGGTTTTGTGAACGCCGTGTCTGTCACCCACAGGTCCCTGCTGTGCCAGGCACCAGGGACACGAGCACAGCACCTCGGCCATGAACAGCCTCGGAAGGAGGGGCAAATCCAAAACACACTCATCCTGCTGAGCCACGGCCACTAACCCTGCCGGGAAACTCCTGACCCAGCAATCTCCAGAGCTATATATGGATTACAACATTAAACTATATTTTCCTGGTAGGAGCTATATGCTGAGGAGCAGGTTTCCCAGAGTACCGGTCCTTCCCCAGCAAGGACATGACCCTTTCTGTTTCCTTATCACTGTGTTGGGCTTGCAAGGGAACACATGCAAGTTTATTTAAAACCAGAATCATCCCCAATACTCAAAAACTCAAGCAACCAGGACTCACGCTACTGTAAGTGAGAAACATGGGCCCCATCAGTCCCCTGGGGATTTCAGAGGCTGTAGACACCAAACTCCCTTGGGAAATCGCTCAGCCTTTAATGACAGGGTGCTGCTGCACACAGGGATAACACCAGGCTCACGATTCATGCCAACCAACCGCAAAAAAAAAAAACAAGTTAAACCTAAAGAGATTATTAAACTAACAGGAGAGAAACTTGCTGCAGCCTCCAGCTCTGTTCCTGGAGCCAACAGCCAGCCCCCTGATATTACCTGCAGAACAGAATTCCTATGGACACCACAGCACATCCCCACACCTCAGCCACCCTGTTCATGGCCACCGGGTACCGATTGTCCCAGCGCAGCCACGGTCACATCCCCGGCTCACCCCCCGCTGTCCCATGGGTCCCCGTGCCAGCCGCTGGCGCCGTGAGGAAGGCCAGGATGCCAAGTGGGTCTTGGCCAGTTATCATTCTCCCATGGGAACTCTGCTTCATCCCCACAACCCTAACACTCCATCACAGTCTCACTGCTGCCAGTGCACCCTTCTGCAGGCAGTGGCAGCCATCCCTCCTCCAGTCTAGGGCCAGAAAAGCTCAGCTTTAGCTAAAGCCAGGCTTAAAAGTCCTTTGCCCCCCTGCTGTTGCCCAGTCTGTTGTTTTCCTGGGGCTTTCCCTCCCACATGGAGCTCACCTGGGACCAATGTCACCCGCTCCAGCTTGGGAACCAGCCCAAACCCTCAGAAGATCAGTTGCACACAGGACCCAGCTCTCATCAGGATGTGCTGGGAGATGCTCTCAAGGCTGAAATCAACGTTCTCCAGAATCATTATTCACAGGAGTGTAGCTGGTATCCCACAGCACACAGTCCTGGTGGTGCCTTTTTCAGGCTCATGTCAAAAAACAGACTGCAAGATCAGGAAAGTGCTAATTCTTGCTAATGTTCTGCTGCGAAAATTCTCCCTTCTGCACAGCCCCAAACTGCTATAAGCAGACAGGGATGAAGCACGGAGAAGAAACTTCTCCGCGCTCCAGACCCCTGCAGAATGCTCCCTTCTACTGAAAGCAGAAAACAATAGAGAGACGTGGGAGGAGGAAGAGTCTTTTCACACCATTCAAAGATACAAAGACTCACAGAAATAAACCCCCGAGAGGCAAGCTTGTCAACCCACCTGGCAGACCAGGATGTGATGGGGTGAAGAGGAGGATGTCTCCTGGCTTAGAAGACAAGAGACAAGCAGAGCGCCAAAGCAAACACCTTCTGTGGGGTCCCACAAGGCTCTCTGCTGTTCCGTGGATTCAGACGTGATGCCGATGACTGCAAATTATCCAATACAGTCAAACCTAAACCAGACTGGAAAGAGTTGCCGGAGGATCTTGCAGCACCGAGCAACCCCATGATAAAATGCCAGACAAAAATTAGCATCAATAAATGCCAGCTAATCCAAAGGGGGAGGAAAAAAAACATCACCTTCCTGCATGGGCACTAAAAGGTCTGCAAATTAGCACTTGGAAAAGAGCCAAAGTCACAGTAGATAATCCCACAAAGCCTACAGCTGGCTGTCAGCAGCGGCCAAAACCCAAAGCGTTAGGAGAGGTTGTTATACCACAGATAAACCCGCCATGGAGCCACACACAGTTCTGGCTCCCCTCTTCAGAGGTGACACGGCACAGAGAAGGGCAACAGAGATAACTACGGGTTTAGAAAGCGTTTTGTACAAGGAGAGACTAAATAGACCAGGAGGAATCTCTAGCCTGGAAAGAGATATGATGAAAGGCAGGTGAAATCAGAGCGGATGGCCGGGGAGCGGGCACATCACAAGAGCTGTAAGAACCCAGGGAAATCACAGGGAAATCAAAGGAAAAGCAGCACGTTTGCTCACAGAGCAGCTGCATCAGAGAAACCACATCCTCCTGCAGAGGCAGAAAGTACCAATGGGTTCGAGATCAGGCAAATCCCAGGGGAGGGATCCAGCCATGGGGTACAACCTCCAACCATGGATCTCTGCAGCACTGCAGCCCCGGGAAGGGTGACTCTGTACCTGTCATCTGTCCCTGTCACCAGCCACTACCAAAGGCCACCAGGCCAGAGGCAGCTGTGCCCAGACCCCGGATGGCTCTTTGCCTGTTTTTTATTCATAAGAAGGATGAATGAGATGTTCCACACTCCAGCACAGCTTGGCATGGACGCAAGAGAAACGCTCACGGGCTCCAAAACAAATTGCGCGCAGCACTTGGGAACCAGGCGGGGAGGTCGGGAAGAGGTCGCTGATGGAGAATTGGGAGGATTCAAATAGATGCTGTAAATATTTTTGCAGAGCAGAAAGAGCCTTGAGCACAGGCAATGACCTACTTTGCTGTTCTCCAGCGAAGGGTGAACCCAAGGGCAGTTTCTAAGGAGGACACTCAGCATGTCAGGGGTCCTTCACTAAATGGAATAGCAGGGGGGTCCCAAAACCTCTTCCCACTGACCCAGGTGAGCTGGCAGGTGTTTTTCTGTGGGGTTTTCCCAGCACAACCTGCTGACAGCCCTGTGGAGCCCCGGATTTCAGACTCCTGCCAGAACCACATGCTTCCCTGTCCTAACCAGCTGAGGAAAACAAGAGCAGAATTCCATCTTATCTCTGCTACATAAACGCTCTGAAAATACAGGGTGTTTGGCCCTGTAGTTTTATGGCTCCCTATCGCCATTTCTCCTGGAACAGCAAGGCCAGGATCCCCACTGGCTGATAAATGTCTAAGCGAGTCATCTTGCCTGGAGGAACTGGTTATTAATTAGCTACAGAGTCTGGTTCAGCGCAAGCTCTGCCAAAGAAGCATCTTCCCATTCATTTCCAGAAAATGGAAACCTTAAGAGACAACAACAGGCTCTCAGCTGCAGGGCCCATCCTTGTGCTAAACTGAGACTTCCCGTCTGATACATCTGGAGTGCAGCAGGAGAAGTCATAAAAGACTCATCCTGGGTCTGGATGAGTGTTCACACTAAGCAAGAATACAGTTTAATCCATTTTTTGTTTTCTTTTCATTTGTATCCCTCATGGATTCAGATCAGCTTTCCCCGAGTTCTCTCATGGGGACACAGCCCTGGGAAGCCGGCGATCACATCGGGTTCAGCGAGGACACCAGGCAAACGCCCACCTTTGGACACAAGCAGAGGCTTTGACCAGAGCAGCAGGTGCCTGTGGGCATCTCTAACCCTGCTGCCACTGCTCCAAATCTGGCTGTGATCTCTAGGATCAGCAAGTACGATCTGTCCCGGCTGCTCCGGCTGGGACCCTCCTTCCCTCCACAAACCCAGGGCACCCGAGCCTGCCCCACTCAGGACATGGGCCGTTTATTCCACATACAAACAGCAGCGCTGAACCCGGGCAGAGCGGTGCAGCCTACCAGACAGACAGATCCCCTGTGAGAGACATTGAAAACAAACATCAGAAAAGCCACGTACGTCTCATGCAAAGACGCGATCTTCCTAAACGGCTTCTCCAGGTGTCATCACGCATGCCGCCGCCTTTCATCTTTTTCTTCTTAAATATCCATAGTAGCAGGAGGTAGTGGATGAACAGAACAAGTCTCCTCTCGCACGTCCCTCTTTCTTCTGCCAGCCCTCTTACTTGTGCGGGATATTTTGGCATGAGTCCCTCCATATGGCCGCTCGTCCCTCGCTGCTCCTTCCCAGGGTGCCCTTACATGGGCAATGCAGGGGAAGCGGCACTGCTGGCCAGGGGAAGTCCTGTATTCCTCTAAATGACAGACCAGCTCCTTATACAAACATTTATCCAGATTTCCCATGAGGTAGGAAAGTAAAATTTAGGCTCTTTGTACCCTCTGGGTGCCAGAATTCTGTATTTGCTCTCTAAACATACTTTCAAGTGTATATACGGTTAACCCCTTGCTTTCCATCTGGAAGGGACTTTCAGGACAATTGTCCCCTTATAGAGAGGGCCAGGAGAATCCACACAGACATTTACACACACGCCTCCACACTCAGGCAACTGAGAAGAGGGAATTTCCCTTCAACAACTTTTAAGCCATTTCTAGATCTGCTAAGCAAGGGAATAATTGAGGTTTTCGCTTATTTTAACGGGGCCAGCCCAGCTGAAGTCCCCTTGAACATTCAGCAGAAGGTACATGGAACGTGTTACATGTCTTTGCTGCTCAGATACACTCAGGCTCTCGCAGCCTTCGCATGCAGCTCTGGTGACGGGTTTGCTTGTCTGCTGTCACACCTGCGAGGACACAGTTGGAAGCACAGATAGGGGACAAGCCAAGGACACAACCCCCGCATCAGACACGGGCAGGGTGCTGCCTTCACCGTCCCTTCACCAAATGGGGTAAAACCCACGAGACACCAGCGAAAAACTCTTGTACCGGGCAGAGGCTGAGTGACAGCAGATGTTAAATGTGGATGAAAAGGGACACACAACCCCAGCCCAAGCTGCAACAGAAGAAACCAAACAGCAGATTAGCCAGTGGACCCCTGGGATCATCTAATGCGGGCGATGGTGCTTATTGCTCTGTCTGCTCCTGCCCACTTCACATTTCTCTTTAGCCATTTTGCAACAATCGTTTTCTGCTTCTTCAGCCTAACAGCACTGAAAAAGTACATTAGAGCTCCAGGCTGCTCCCGGCTGGGGAAACAGGCGGCTACGGGCAAAGCGACCGAGTCCTGAGCGCTCCAACCAGCTCGTTCAGTATCTCTGGAAGGGCAGCAAAGGCGCTGAACACAGAGGCAGGCAAAACAAGCCACGGAAAGCAATGGCATTTCAACCTCTCCGGAGCCACAGGGGGCTATAGAAACACATTGAGCTGTATAATAATAATTCGAAAACAAAGCTCTTTATTCAGATTGAAAGAGACAGAGGGGAAGACCTTTGGACAAGGATTTTGTTGTTGTGCATTAGATGAGGATAAATGGCCCCGAGCAGTATTGCAGTGTAAGTAATAAGGAGCAATAACCACTGTCGGAGCTGAGCAACTCATCATTTTTCCCGTAATGTTGGAGTCCGAGCTGCCATCTCCAGCCCGATCTCTGATCTCCCCGCACGCACGCACGCGTTCGATAATGTCCTCAAAGACGTCATTTCTGCAAATGCACCAAGTACAGCTGCAAAACGAGGAAAGGGCGTTCGGTGAGAGCCCTGTGGCTCTGCAGACACCCCGGCACATCCAAGGCAACCAAATAGTGTTCTCAGGAGTTCAGTGTCCTGGCCACATCGCAGTGCCTTGGCCACATCGGACATTGTGCCTCTGACAGAGAGGACAGCAAGGGGAAACGATGAGGGACTTAACGCCAAGAACCAATATTCAAGGATTTTGCCAATTACCCAGTCAGTGGCAACGTACCGACAGTTAAAGAGTTCACTGAACAGACTGTTCCTTCTTTTTCCATCCACGCTTTTAGGAATAAAAGACGGTCTTCCTAACTAATAGTGAGCAGATGCCAACATAGAAAACCCCAGCTGACCAGTCAGGGTCCTTATCTGCCACGAATGAACTGATACACAGATTTCATTTGCTCCTTTAAGCTGACATTTGATGGGTGTGAAGAGCTGTGCTGCTAAATATAAAATCAGATTAATGATAATATAAAGGAGTTATGAGGTAAAGCTGAGATACTTCAGCAACAAACACTCGTCCCCTTGTGAGACACATTGGCTGCTGTTCAGGCACAAGAAGACGGTGGCACTGGGTCCCCACGATCCCCTCAGAGCAGCTCTTCACTTCTACACCACAGTCCCCCCACACACACACTGGAGATTATAACTTTGACATAAAAGCAGCCCAAAGCTGGAGTGTGGGCTGTGATGCTCCTATAGAAATGCAGCATTTTCACCTGTGTGCATTTCAGTCCTCTGGCTTTGGGCTGACTTCGGGATTCAGCCAAAGCAGCTCCCCAAAACACAGCCTGACCCACACACCATGGAGCGCAGACTTGGTCTGTGCCAGGCGACACAGAGACCCTTTCTCCATGAAGAATATCACTGGGAACAACTGGGGGATCTCCAAGCACCCCTGTACCCAGGTAGCCTCCAACCACTCCATTCCCAAGGGGGTGTCACCGTGAGGGGTGTCCGCAGGGGCCCCCGGCCAGGGCTAAAGTGCCGTGGAAACTTTCTCCCAGGCTGGGGGCACGGGGAGGGCGGTGGGATTGCGGGACGAGGGTCCGGCCGCGCTGAGCCCGGTTTTCCCCGGCGAGGGAAGGGGCTCCCCCCGGCTCTGCACAGGGGTTCCGCGGTTCCCCAGCCTCAGCACAGGCAGCCCCCGGGACCCACCCCCGACACCCACCGACCGATCCCCGGTACCTGTGGGCGCTGCCATCGTCGTAGACGAAGGAGCGGTTGGTGTAGCACTCGGTACAGACGGCGGCTCCGCCGGCCGCCCTGCCCTCCGCCGGCCCCGCCGGCTTGTAGATCCCCTGCAGGCTCCGCTCCTCGCCCGAGAAAGGCATCAGCGAAGCGGCGTGGGCGCCCGGAGAGCCGAGGCGGAGCAGAGCATGGGCGCCCCGCGCTGCCGCAGGCGCGGGCCGGGGGCTGCCGGCCGCGGGCAGAGCCACCGCCGTCCCGCTCCCGGCGGCCCATCACGGCGCCCCCCGCCGCCGCCGCAGCCCGCGGCCCGGCCGGGCGCTCCGCATGCCGGGGACGGGGCGGCCGCCGCGGGGGAGCCCGGCGGGGAGCGGGCGACAACAGGTGCCCAAAGTTACGGAGTGCGGGGCGGGACGCACCGGGGAGGAGGCTCCACCCTACGCGCACCGGGGCGGGAGCGGGGGGGTCTTGCCGTACGCTCACCGGCCCCGCCCGCCCAGGGAGCCGCCACCCGCTGCCGCCCGGTCCCCCCGCCGCCGCAGCACGGCGCCCCCTGCCGCCCCCACCGGCACCTGCCACCGCCCCCGGCCCCGCGCCCCCCGCTCTGCCCGCGCAGCAGCCGCTGAGCTCAGCCCCGGCCCCGCACCGGGCGCCCAGCGCCCGTTTCGCCTCCAGCCTGTGCCCGCACCCCCCTCCCGCCGGCGTTTTGGGTGGCTTTTTTTTTTTCTTTTAACATTTTTTTCATTTTTTATTATTTTTCTTTTCTGCCCACTATACAAATATTTGTGTTGAGCGCTGCTGCGCCTCGGGGTTGTGCCGAAAGCAAACAGGGCGGCCCAGCCCCGGCCTGGTGCGGAATTCCTGTGCCGTGCTGCGCGGCCGGAACGGGGAGCATTGATCTTCCCGGGGGTCCCGCTGCAACAACACGGCCCCGCTGCAGGCACAGCCCTGCCCCTGGAAACCAGCCGGCCACCCCAGGAAAGGGTTAACGGGACAGAGCCCAAGGTGCCTTTTCTCCCAATTAAAGTCCAGCCTGGTACCAGGAGACACCATCCATTATGATGTGGCCAAGACCGAAGTGCTCCAAAACTGCCATTGCCCGAGCTGCATCCCCCGTTGGGGTGCTGGATATGAGACACTGTGAACAGAGCAGCCTCCTCACAGGCCCCCACTGCACACCTACCGTCTACAGTGGTCTGGGACACCGGGGACACCGAGCCAGCCCCGTGGCAGGGACAGTCGTGCCACCCATGGTGCAGCAGAGCCCTGGGAGAGCAGCTCTGCTCCAGCCCTGGCCCACTCCTCTCCCCTTTTTCCTGGTTTTTATTTGTGTTCCAGACACTGTGCTGTTGCACGAGCACTGGGGAGCTCATCACAGGATGTGCGGGGGGGGCAGATATCCCCAACGAGGCCAGTTTATTACAAAGGAAATGCTCTTACAGGAGCGCAGCGGCTGAGCATCCCCCACACCTTGTGCAACGGTCCCCTGCCAGTTCAGTCCCCCGAAATGCCAAAGCCCAGGGGAGGGTGGCGCCAGCCGGGCCAGGAGCTCGCTGCTCCGGAGCGGTGGTTTCTCTCTGACAGCTCCAGGCAGCCCCCGGGTCCCCTCACCCCCGCACTCCCCAGCCGCTGCTCCCGGAGCCCTGGCCCTGGTGTGATGCATCGGCACACGGTGCCCGTTCGCCGCCGCAGCCTCCAGCTCCGGAGGAAGGTGCCTACTCAGACGTGCTGGGGTTTACGCTTCTCTCTAGGACCGGAGACTTTGTTTCCCCCGCAGCATCTCTTCCTCCTCCTCTCTCTCCATATGGACTCTCCTACACGAGGAGTCGTTCGAAAGAAAAGCAATCAATACTCCCCGTGCAATCCGTCCGTGTGACGCTTCCAGACTCACCATGTTTTTAAGCAGGAAAGTTATTCTTCATTCACTAATTGCCTCACATTAAGGGTGTGAAACGTTAACGTGCAGCTCTGCTAGGAGAGGGGTGGGTGGCACAGCGGCGTATTGACATGCTAGGTGATAACATAGGCGTGGAGGAGGAATTATTTAAAACAGTTACGGGGGGGGTTGGGTACGGTGAGAAAAGACAAACGAGAAATGAAAGAGCCAGAAGAAGAGAACATCCCCATCCAAATGCTGGTGCCCCGCTATTATTTAACTCCAGAAAGTATTTCAGGGCACAGGGTGTGTTGTAAAACAGAATGACAAGAGGATGGGGGTTTATTTACCTTCTGATATTATCAGAGCAGCAGTGTCGGCCCTTGAGCTGAGTTTGCTAGTTCTTCCTCTGCGGTTTGGCAGAGCATAGTCCGATTTTATCCTAAACTCAAGGTAGGCGCCCAGGCAGTCGGATGTATTTGGGAGCTGGGTGCCTTTGGGAAAGGTGGATGCTCAGGCCAAGGCCCATGTTGGATTTCTACTCCCTCATGGTGCCAGACAAGACCGTTTTGCCCTCTCCCTGTCAGAGGATAATGGTCTATGCCAGATCCCCGAGGGGCTGACTTGGTCTCCTCGTCCCTTCCCCAGCAGGTGACATTGCGCCCCTGGCCACCCTGGGACCATCTGAGCCCCAGGGAAGCGTCTGTGGATGCTGAGATCACCGCATCTCCCTCCCTCGGTATTTCTTGCCCGTGGCTTCCCCGCACGCCGCCTCACTCGTTAGTCAGCCGCACGCCCTCCTCCTAACGAGGATTCGTCTGACTGTGGCTTCCAGCCGCAGCAAAGCCTCTTCCCACTGAACCGAGTCTGCTTTCATCCTGCGATTGCTCCCTGTGAAAACACAGCGCAACACAAAACACCTCTTCCTTTTCATCATGAAAAGCGAGGCAAGCTGAGGGCTCTCCCTCCTCCCCAAGGCATTTTCTCCAGCCTTTGGGTAATTTCGCCGGCTTTCTTCATGCTCTCCCCTTCTCAGCTGCTCATCTGAGCGCCGACCAGCGATGCTGCCCTTCCCCTCTGCCCCTGCTCTTCCAAGGTCAATTGCACTAAAATTGACTTTTTTTTGGAAATTGCATTAGGTCTTTCAGGTTGCAGCCAGCACTACCCTGTGATAAAGGCTCTGTCTTCCCAACTGCCTCTATTTATCATCTTTAAATGGCGATGTTGCAGGTTCTCGGCCCTTCCTCAGCCCCTGAGATGCTGCAGGGGTTGGGCAATGATGCTGTCACAGCTGCCCCATGTGCCCAAAGCCACAGGGGACGGCAGGAGGAGGCAAAGGGAAGGCAGAAGAGGGAGGGAGGCAAGGGGGGGATGCAGGGCAACCCCCCAGCAAAGGCACCGTTCAGCATCTCGGGGGCACAGGGCAGCAGAGACTCAACTCTGCTGTTTCTGTGTCTGCAAGAGCGATAAATAAATCTGTGGGAGGCACCGGCGGCGATGAGTCAGAGACAAGAGGGACAGTCATCCTCTCAGCAACATGTCCCCAGGCCCAGCACGTCACGGTGCTCCGGAGCCACGTCAGGATTTGCGTTGGAGGGTGTCCCTGTCCTCCTCGAGCTGCCCAGTAACCCCCTGCCAGGAGGGCGATGGGGCACAGCCCCACTGGTAAGAGCCCCCACTCATCCCCAGAGCCCTCCCAGGTCCACGCAGCTGGATCCAGCACCATGGGACCCAGAGCAGATGGGCTGGGGCATCGCACGACCTCCAGGACCAGCACTCAGCTCCTGTTTCCCTCTACAACCTTGAGTAACCTTTGCATTTTTGGGTACAGCACACACACACATGCACCCCAGTAATCCCAGCACAAGAGGTTCCCCAGAAAGTAGAAATGTCCCAACCAGACGTTCAGCTTCACCGCAGCTACAGAGCAGTTGTGTAGTCAGGCATGGAAACGCCTGGTTTGCTCCCAATTGCAAATATTGTCGAAGCATGACTTGGATTTAATTGAAGCAAAGCTAAATTCAAGACTCAAATGCTTCAGATGTTGCACGTGTTGAACAAATTTCATGTGAAATCTCTATTAGCCAGGCACAAACACAGCCAGTGTCTAACTTCAGGGAATGAAAGGGCAAGGCAGGTAACCTGCACAGCAGACTGTGAAGATTAATAATGAGGGGAAAACTTCTGGTCAGCTGCAAAATAGGCAACTTGGTGGGGAAACAAGTTCTCAGGACCTGGCTTGATCCAAGGGCTGGAGCCCTCTGGCCTGGCAGCTTGACATGTTCCACCCGCTCCTGCTCTCCCCTTTCAGCTTCCACGTAGCTCAGTATTTCTGAGGCTGAAAGCAACACTTGCAAAACGCACAGAGGGTTTAAGCTGTCTTTATAAAGAAATATAGCAGTAGTTAGTTGTCAAAGCTGTCATTAAACTCAAGAAGTAATAATCAAACATACCCATACAAAAATATAGAGATTTGTAACTCTGAGACTGATGGCTGCCAAGAAAAAACGAATGCTAAGAACTTGGCTATAGAAACATGTTTTTAACCTCATCAACTGAGGCATTAAAAAGACACCCCCATTTGCGTACCAGGAGCGGCTAATCTATTTGTCGAGCATGCCAGCCCTCTATTTTGTTGGCTTGATTTTAAGTTTTCTGCTTACGTTTAACTCCCAAATGGCTGTGAAATATCAAGGCCCAAATGAAATGCACACCATGTAACTTTTATAAAGCCTTCTCTGGCGTCATCTCCCAAGCCTCACAGAGAACTTCAGGTGAAGAATTGCCTGCGAGAGCAGAATCACGTCTTTAAGGAAAAATTGTTGCTCTGAGATGACTCGGACCAAAACAATTGTCTCCCTTTATTTATTGCAGCTGATGCTGTTATTAAAAATCAGACAAATCCCTTCCCAGCCCTTTGCACTGTCAGGTCTGGGTGTGCTGGTGAAACACTGCAAAGACAGCTTGTAAATAGAGGGGGCTCTTTGGGCAGGGTCTGGAACATGGGGAAGGTGCTTTGTGCTCCAGGAGCTGGGGACCTGGCACAGAGTGACTGCACAGACACCTGGGGCAGGCTGTATTCAAGGAAATAAATATTGGGAAAATCAATTTTCATCGGTTTTCCCCAATAAACCCCATCCGCCCGCCCTCTCCCGCACCATCGCCTGAGAACCGTGCGTCATCCAAAGCCTTTGCGTTTCCATGAGGCGGAGTCGAGCAGAACCGAAGCAAGCCGGGCTCTGCTCCCCCTTCCCAAATGTTCGCAGCGTTGGGAGGGAAGCCAGGAGGATGTAAAGACATTTTCAGAGCTGTGGGTACAGCTGCACTGCAGCACACGGCACCCAGCACCGGCCCCGGCTTGTCCTGCCCAGGAGCATCTCCCATCGCCCGCGGGCATCTCTGCTTTCATCTCTGGACATCACGGGAGTTCAGGGCTCTGTCCCCTCCAAAGAATCAAACCCTAAACATCCTTCAGTCTAAACATTCTCCTTTTATATGGCGGGCCAAGTTATCCACAGCATCATTGGTACATCCCTGCTCCCGTTACGAGCTTTGCTTGGATGTAAAATATAAGAAAAACGTGAAAACATCTTACGTAAAGCAGATTACAGCCCTGTGGCTCAGGAAAAGCTGCTTTCCCGCTTGTCTCCCTAATTTACACCCAAAATACTTTTCAGGGTTTAAGTGCAGCTGTAGGACAACACTCCTGTCCCCAGACTGACCTGACCGCAGCCACCCCGGGTCCTGAATTCACGCTGCTCCTGGAAACTCTCGGACCTCCCTGGGAGTGAGGTTTGAGCTCACCCAGCTGAAAAATGAGATAAGGTCACACATAAGCTGCCGTACCTCACGTTTACCTCGGTTTTAAAGGCAGCAGAGGGATCGCCCCCAGGTGAACTCCCTGGAGTCGAGGGGTTTGTGGCCTCCCAGACCCATTCTTTTACCCTTCAGCAGCCTTTTTGTCCCCATTCCTCAGCTTTCTCACAGCGGGACTCAGCCAGGCTCTTCAGATAAACAAGATCTCCATCCCAGCTGCGGTGGGACGGCGTTGATCTCACACAGGCGATACCGGCGACTGTTTGAAGTCGCTGCCGCCACCACGAAGCAACGCTAAAGAAATGGCTTGAGCAGCGCTGCACGCCCCACGCTGCGCGGAACTGCAGCGGGGTGACACACATGTGGCTTTCGTTATTATTCTAAAAACGCACAATTGGGAAAGCCAATATTTTTAATGGAAGTGGTTTCAAATGCTGGTATTTATTTGCTTATTAAATGGTTTCGCTGGAGACAGAGCATCTTCAAAGGGGGATTTTTTTATTTTCCCAGAGTGGGTATCTGGGGCGGCAGTGCTATATTATTGTACGTGAGAAATATTTCCGTATTAGCTTTTTGTTTCAGAGAACACAATAAAGTGACACTTCCCGTGCTGACAGTTTGCCAGGCTTCAAAGCACGACTTCTGCAAGGATTACAGTGATTCGAGGTTGGTTCCGATGAAGCTGTAGCCCAGATCGCTCACAAGCTCCACAAAAGGAGCTTTTCCGTCGTTTTGGAGACCATAAAGCCGATGACCGTGTGGGACACACACGCTATGTGCACTCTGGCCATCTATCAGAGGGGCACGATGCATTTCCAAGCTGTAACCACATTCTGGGGACCTGGTTTCTTCTGTGATTCCAGCCGCTCCTACAGCAACACAGATTTCCCAACACGGGTGGGAAAGCTCCCCCTGCACCACCAGTGATCTTTGGTCACCCCAAACCAGAAATCAAAGCTCTTCTCCATCCACCCGGGACATTTGGCTCCTCTAAGGGCGCTGCAGGGAGGGTTGCAATGGTCAGAGCATCACACAGCCGAGGCAAACCACAGCAATGCTGCATCCGCCTTGCACCCTCTCACCTGAAGGTGCATTAACAGAAATGCACCCTTACTCATGAGAAATCCTTTCAAAACTTAAAAAACAAACCAACCATAATCTCTCTGCTCTCATACATGGGTTGGAGTTCCCACACTTGTGCTGTTCCCACCTCCCACCACAATTTGCCCATCGAATGGCGGCGTTGCCATCACCGACCCCTCCACAGTAACACAGGGAGGCTCTGGCACCGCCGAAGGCAGGAGGGTGTCCAGGGTTGGGTCACCACAGCCCTGCACCGGCACACGCAGCCACTGCAAAAGCACAAAGCTACAGTCATTTAAACCCCCAGAACGACATTGTGCAGACAGAAAGCAAAGGACCATCAACACAGTTAGGGTTTACAGTAAACAGACGCTGGGGAACACACCAACAGCGGTCAGTTTAGGGGCCAACTGCTGAAGGCCAGGGAACCAAGACCAAAATTGCAGAGTTATACAAAAACATGGCTTCAGAGAACTAACAACAAACCACCAGACCTAACCCAGCTTCACAGGGGACTGGGGCCCCTTTCACCAAGGGAGCTCGAACGGCTGCTTCACTTCTTTATTTCTCAGAGACACAACCCCGAGTGCCAGAAATTAATAAAGGGAAAGGCTAGAGTTTTCCTTGCTTTGTGTTTTATGCAGCTGCAACACGATCGTCCCCCGGGATCGCCTTTCCTCCGCGCAGGCAGGGTGCACGCCGTCAGCCCTGGGCGCTGGGCAGTAACCCAACCCCGCAGACCCAGATACGGACGCTGCCCCGCGAGCCTCCGCCGGGGAGAAACCGCCGTGAGCACAGAGCCCGCCACGGAGAGAACCCCCACCGCCATGCAGGTGAGTGCTCCGGCTGCAGGCTGCTCCCTGGGGACAGCGGGGACAATGGGGACAACACCTTCCCCTTTGGCTTCTCGCCCTGTCAGGCGTTGTCAGGCCAAGGACCTCTCCTTTGAGGACACGTATTAATGTTACAGGTCCTTGTTAGCATCTCAGGTCTTCAGTAGCAGCTTAGAACCAGAAAATATTAATAGCAAGTTATTCCTCAGTATTTCCATGCGGACTACAGAGCGGCCATATCCTTCTCAGCTTGGGATATCGCTGTGCTACAAGGAGTAGGGCTGCTCAGGTTTCTAGGAGGAAAAGAGCTTTACACACACAATACAAAGACCATGCTCTAAAAGTCATTATTCTGTTTGGCATTAACGTATTATAAAATGAAGGAAGACTATTCTGTTTTAGTAGTAAGAGAACTCAGTGTCCACGTCTTCTCTCCCCCAGCTGACACCCTGCAGGCTCCGGACTCACCAGTGGTGCTTCATTCTCTTTAACGTCTTGCTTTTCCACGTGCTGCTCTTTGGAGCAGATTTACTGGAGGAATACTTCCTGCGGTCATTGCCTCTTTCTTACACCGACGCAAAGACTCTGGAAATCAGGGAGAGGGCCAGGAAGCTCCATATGGATCCTCTAAAGGCCAATCTCTCTTTCACCATCAGCAGCGCCGCAATATGCTCTGATCGAGAGATATTTTTGCTCGTTCTTGTCTGCAGCAGCCCAGAAAACAGGACAAGGCGCAACGTGATCAGGCAGACATGGGGCAACGTGACAGACGCCAGAGGTTACGCTGTCCTTACTCTGTTTGCTTTAGGAAAGCCGGCGTCACTAACCACCCAGCTGGAGATCAATGAAGAGGCTGAGAAGCACAGAGACATCATTGAAGGCAGTTTCATCGATTCTCTCAAGACGCAGACACAGAAGATGTTGATGAGTGTAGAGTGGACAGTGACTTTCTGTCCCCAGGCCAGGTATATTCTCAAAACAGACGAAGATGTGTTTGTCGGTATTCAAAGTCTGGCTGGATTCTTGCTGAGCTTAACACAACTAGAGGACGTTTACATTGGGAGAGTCATTCATCACGCAGTGCCTGACAGAGCCCCCCAAAGCCCCGGCTTCGTCCCCGTCCCTCAATACCCAGAAGAGTTTTACCCGGATTATTGCGACGGGAGCGCTTTCGTCGTGTCCCAGGACGTCGCTCGCAAGGTGTACGTGGTTGCCGAGGAGGTGCCGGTTTCGGTGCCCCCCGATGTCTTTGTTGGAATCTGTGCTGGAAAAGCTGGCGTCACTCCCATCCACAGCTCGCGGTTTTCTGGGGAGAAGCACATCAGCTACAATCGATGCTGCTATAAATTCATTTTCACCTCTTCCGACATGAAAGAGGACGAGTTATTTAAAGACTGGAAGGAGACCAGCGGTGGGGGAGATTGCTCGTTACTGGAGACTTACTACGGTCTGGTGTCCTGCAAGGTTCTGACCTATATTGATAAGTTCAAACAGTTAAACTTAGATAGAATTAAAAATGAGGTTCTTCATTTTGCTGATTAGGATTTAGCTTTTGTGAAAAGTGTCTGAATTTTCTTTTACCAGCTGTTTGATCCCGTTAACATTCAGTAATAACCACCTCCTCTCCAAGTTCACGCTCTTCAACAGCAAATTAATTCTCAGTGCTATGGTGTGTTACAGCAATAAGAGAACTGGATGTACTCCGGCTACGTAAGTACCCACAAGTGCATGCATACAAGTAAAAAAGAGTATTCCAAGGAACTTTGTCTGCATCCAGTGTTTTCCAGACTACTGAAGTCCTTTACCTTATGCCAAAACTCCTTTCAGTCTGTGACCAATCACCTACTTCTGCAGTATTTGGTAACAAAGAAGAATCTTTCCCTCCACAAAAAGGGAGCAACTTCTGAGCACTTACATTTTTCCATTGTATACGAGATATACCAGCAGCAACACGTAAACAAACCATATAGCAACACATAGGATGGGTAGGGAACTATATGTGAGTAGTAAGGGGTAAGTGTCTCATCAACTCATCGGAATGTTGAGCTCAAAGCTCAACAAAATAAAGCATATGTGCATATATAAAAAAGTTCCCTTTGTTTGGCATCTCTGTGTATTCTAAAATATTGTATTTGGCAAGTGTACCATGCAAAGCAGATGCTAAAAACTTTGCACGCAGAGTAGCCTTCAAAAGCAACAGCTGAAAACACACATGGAAGACTCATGAATTGCAGAAAAGGCTTATATATGGATTTATTTTACTGAGATGCTAATATACAGCTCACAGAGAGCCACCAGCACACAAGGCCACCTAAAATAACAAAGCTGAACTGTCCAATACAAGTGCAAACCAAGACCTTATATACTCTTTCCATTTCCTTTCTAGTGCTTTCATGTTTTTTTCTGGATGCAGGATTCGCGAAGCTTCCGTGCTCTCTCTGTTCACAAACGAGACGCTGTGTGCCGCGTTTCTCACGAGCAGATGTTTATTACGCGCATCTAGGACGAAAGCGCCAGCAGGGGGATAATGCTGGATGACAACTTTTGTACATATTAGATCACAAGCAACAAGGTAGATCACCTGCATTGAGAGGTTATTAAACATTAAAGGATCTTCCCCACCTACCTCTGCTCCTCCGAGCCCACTTCGACTCCCTGCCGGGAATTGGTGGCAGGTGACGCTGTCACCTCTGCTGCAGCACAAAGTTACCGCAAGAGAAGAGCTACTGCATGCCCAGATCATCCTGCTCCACTTGGCAGAGCAGGGACACAGGGCAAGGTACACCTGACCACACACACACCACTAAAATAAACCCCGAAGTAGTGATTTCATGTTTTATTATGCTCCTCCCAGCTATTCCTCAGATAATATAACCCTTTTGTATACAGCACATCGTGGTGTCTGTTGCATGGATAAAGACATCACCTCAGTACCATTCAGCTCACCCCACATCTCACCCGCAGCGAGCTGATCGTCACAGAGGAAGATACACAACCTCATAAAGTACTTTCTGCATTTGCATCCTAATCCACTTCACGGCCCTAAACATGAAAGCTTTATCTTCTTACTCCTTTTATTTTGACCCAGGCAACTAAAATCATACCCTTTTAAAAATAACACTTAAAATTTTAAAAATGTCTGTTAAAAATAGTGTAAACAATCTAAGATTTGGTTCCGAAGTAGATTTGTAGTGCTATAGCTCATGCTCCTTTTGAGCACGTAAATTGGGCTGCCACACGAAGTCGCAGCCAACAAGGGAGACAAAGCTCCCAGTTTGGTTTTATACGCTAGAGTGCGCATTCATTTTTAAAAGGGCTAAAAGCTTCTTTTCATCCTCAGCATAAAACGTAAACAATGTTTAGGATTATTTATTCAAGCAAGATTCGCATCCAGCAAGCTGGCAACAGAAGAGAATCCAGTTTGTACTCCCTCGTGTGGACAGAATGTTACTTATTCCTACGGACAGGGATCCTGACAGAATACAACGACTACAAGAGAACATTCCACGCGAGTACCAACTTGGCAGATATAAAAAAATAAAGAGAGAGAAAGAGAGAGACTATGGCAGCATCTGAGGTTACAAACCTCGAGGTGGTTTGGTGTTTGGTTGGTTGGTTTTTTTAATTGAACAGTGATCTACTGAGAAAACACGATAGAAGCTCCAAACCCAAGAACAGTTTAACTAAACACTGATAAATTCTGCAAAATAAGAGTCGGCAGGCGGCAGAGCGCTCACCTTGGTTTGTTGTCTCACGACAGTACAGAGAACTTTTGCCATGACATTCTAGGGGAAATTACGCTGTGCCCTTGAGGTTTTGATTTGCTCTCATGACTCTAATTTCAAATAGAGTCAAAGTGTTCCACATTCCTTTAAAAAGACTCCAGTATGAGGAGTCTTTACACCTATTTCAGTAACATGGTTTGCAAGAAGGGGAACCAAGACACCAAAGATATTATTCTGCTCCTTCCACAGCTGTAGTAGAAGCTGCCTGAACATAGTAAGGGCCTTCATGCAAGTAAGCCCTAAGCCTCAAGTAATACTGATTTCCAAAGACTTCCGCAATTGTTTTAGAGTTTACAAGGGCCTTAACCAGTTCATATTTGGCATCCTTTGAAGCTTTGTCGGGCTCCACAGATCTGTCCACAATGTATTCCACAAATCCCGGACTGTCAAGCATCAACTTCTGGGCCCATGGTTGATTTGCAACAGCCTAAATGTGAGGATAAAAGAGGGGAGAGGAAGAAATGCCGCATTTTAAAACTCAGAAAAACAGTAAGCTGTTACAAAAAATTGGGATATTAATTCTCCACAGTAGCTGCACAACCACTACTCAAATCAAAGAGCAGGGTCTAACACTAGAAAACAAGTACAGCTCAGTGCTTATCATTAAAGTTTTAAATGAATTATCACAGCAGTGCCTCCGATATCGAAGCAGCTTGGAGTATAGCAGCCTAGAACATGCCTTGGTCTTCCCCCCTCTCCAATTTATAAAATAAGCATTACAGACATGACGTCTGCTACCTGATCTCCAAATCCAAAAAGTACTTACAGTAAATACCCGTAAAGCCCCACAGTGGAGGTCAGGGAATGGCTGAGTGCTGATGCTCCTGAAGAGTTCCAGCGGCTGGTTAGACAAGGATGCGAACCACGATTCAGTCATTCGTAAAAGGTCTTCGGTCTGCTGCTCCGGCTACACGCAGAGAAACGTCCAGAAATTAAATCGTTTGAGCAGGATTACGAAAAGCTGTCAAGTTTTAGTATATGTTCAATAGTTAACAAGGTTATTTAAAACAAACCACCAGCAAATTAAACTGAAGTAGTTTAAATTTTCAAGTTATTTTCATGAAGGAAGAAATGGCTTTCTGTATTTCATTTCCCTGGAGGACAGATAAAAAAGTAGATCACCGGACCTAAAGAACACACGCAGGGATCAGAGCAGTCTGCCACTATCCCTCTAAGGCAGTGGGAAGCAAACTGTTTACCACCATTCCCTTGCTAAGGTTGTCTCCATGTTTTACAAACAGATTTCAGAACACCTGGCTTCTTACAAACACAAACTTTAAACAAACAAATAAACCGGGGAATTTCAAAACAGTAAAGTTAGTGACTCGGAATACTAGGAAAGCTACCACTGCTGCCTAAGCTGGATGCTGCAAGAGCTCTTCACACAATTAGCCAGATGCACAACAATCTCATTCTTGTAGATTAAAAAAACAAACCGAAACACAAACTTACAGGCAAGTAAAGAAGAGCTGAAATCGCATCCAAGCAGCGAAGCCGTAACTCTGTGGGGGCATTCTTTGCCTGGTGCCCTATTCTGTTTAACAGATTTTGAAATCGACTTCCTTTGAAAATAAAAACAGTGCCTGTAATTAATTCAGATAGACTGGGCTGGACTATAAAGTTACCTGTCAGCCGCACTTGACAATACTCCAATTGCTAGCTGCTAATACAGATATTTCACCTAAAAAAACAAAGTAGCAAGAAGGCCAACACCTATTTGAGCCCTCTGAGCAATCCCACACTAAGAAAACAATGCGGTCTTTACAGAAAGCATCACTACATGAGGCAAAATGTAATACGAACTTGCTTTCTGCAGAACCTGTTTGCCTTCCACAGTTGAGCCCAGCACGCCCAGCGTGTCCACAGCCACTCCAATCATCGTCGGGTCGTGACTTTCTGCCATTTCAAAGACTTTTTCCATGAAGACCGGGTATCGCTCACAGATCTGCTGCGGACTGTCTACGACAGCCAGGTTTCCAAAAAATTTAACAAACCCTGACAACACACGACAGACAAAAAGCATTCAGAGTGGCGGAACAATCACTTTAGCAGTGTCAAAATTGAACATACATTAATGTAAGATTGTTTCACTGCTGAACTAGCATTATTAGATCCAAATACTGTCTGTGAAAGGCATCAGCACGAGGACAGAACTAAGGAACAAGGCAGTATTTTGGAAGTTACTTAATTCATGATGTAACAGTTGTATTCTTGAATTTCTATATTAAAAAAAGACTACAACGATACAAACTTCGAACCTGCACTACAGTCTCTCCAGATCTTATCTGCGCTACCACTGTTAATCAGTAATATTACTCACGTGTTAGATTGTCCTTCAGCATTTTTTGTATACACCAAACACACGTCTTAATATTCAAAAATTCACATAAGCTCTCAAAACAGAGGTTTAATAGTCCTCAGTTTAACTCATTAACAAAAACAAGTGCTAACACTGGAAACAAGAAATGCAGGATGTAACCTGGTAGATAGAAGCCTGAGAAAGGATCAGACTCTGCACCAACAATGATGTTTGAAATTTTATCGATAATTCCTTGTTGTGCAAGATACTGGCGCCCATGCGGAGTGTGGGCCAGCGAGGTCACCATCTCTATGCACGTAGCTCTGTAAGAGACAAGCGGTTATTTTAACCTATTGCTGATGGCGTTTGAAGTTCTCAGGCATTAATAACAGGTTGCTCTACCCTTCAGACAAAAAACAACTAACCAAAAACTAAACACCCCCCCCAAGCTCACTCAGTTGTCTCACTGTACGTGTAGAGTTGGAAAGAACTGGAAAGCATGTCTATTGCAGCCCAGCATTACAACTAGGGAAATCTCATCTTGGTTCTCAAATTTAAGCACAATGTTTTTCACACTCAAGGCTGTTTAACATAAACTGCCTTGCTAAAAAGGGTTTCACAAGAAATACACACACGCATGTTTAAAGAATGTTATTTTAAGACTGAACATCAGAGTTTTAACAATGGGGGGAATCCCGTTGGCACACTCACTACCAACGCACCTGACCAGCACGTCGTCTCCAGTCAACTCTCCAATTAACTCCGATATCAACCCACTGTTTGCACAGTAATTCAGCGATTCTGCTGATACTGAAGAAATCTCAACAATTAACTACAGAAAAGCACAGAGAAAGGATGGTTTATAAAAACACTGTAACGTTAACAATTCACAGTAATGGCAAAATACAACTGACTAACCCTACGTATATATTAAACATACAATTTCATCATGTTTTCACAATTAACCTAAACGTTTGCCTGAAACAAGCTCATAAGGAGTAGCAAGTTTGCAGAGCATGCATTTGATTTCTATTTAGAGTCATCTTTTCTTCAGAGGATCATCACTGCGACCATCATTCAGCTCTACAACAGACAGGTTGTATTATTTCTCCTCTGCCACACATACCTACACTAACACACTTGGCATCTCAGTCTCTGCGCCCCCCTTCAGAAGTTTCAGTAGCGTTTCACATCCAGAAGTTGATAGAACGCCAAAGCTGATTGTATCCCTACCTCATACACTCTGTAGCGAACAACATCATTTGTTGCCATGACATTTTTCAAGTCACTCAACAAACTGCTCCCAAATAAAGCCTCTAAACCATCCTGCGTCTGCGCCAGTCTTGAGAGAGATTTGATGGCCTGAAAACAAAACCAGCAACTTATTACAAGAAAAACACAAAGAGAAGAAAATCCAAGATGAACTGACTCAGTTTCATTGTTTTTAAATCATGCTACACATCTAAAACTTGAGTTGTGATTCACCTTCCCATGAGAATCACTGTATCATTGACAAGAGCGTGATGGTTATTGTGACCCAAGTCTCCAGCACTGAAGTCAGACCTATGAGTTCACTTTGGCATCAACAGCAACCGGAAGACAACAGATCTGAGTAAATCTTCTATCACATCTAAGTAATATTAGGGCACCTACATGCTTATAACAACTTTCAAGCAAGCCAGGCTCTCTTTTCTTCAAAGAAGAGCAGAAGCTGTCATCTCAGAGTGGAAAAGGTATTTTATGCAGTGTCTGCATCAGTTTGTAGAGGAAAACAAATCAGCAATGCTTACCTCCTTAGCCACTGCTATCTTCTCTCCACCAATGCAATTTATTATTTGCCGTAATAGTTCAGGACTGTTGAGAATTTCTGTAACGGCACCTGAATTTTCAACAATCCGCCCAACCTAAAGACGTGATTAAATAATTATAGAAAACAACATGAAAACAGACTTTTTCTGCTATAGGGACATTCAAGCACTGAAACAGTTACTCAGACAGAATCACTGTTTCTGGAGAACCTCAAAACTCAAGAGGACAATGCCCTGAGCAGCTGCAAGCTGGTCCTGCTTTTAGCTGGGGGCTGGACCTGAAACTTCTAGAAGCCCATTCCAGACTATGCTGCTCCACAACTTTGCTCTTTTAAATTAATGCAACAGGTGTTCAGTTACTACAGCCTATTCCTCTTCAGTGTTTCCACAGTATTGTTCAAAATATCCTGAATATCAAAACGTTCCTGCACTTAATTCTTAGGGCACCTGCTGCCAGTGCTGGCTTAGAAAACTTTGTCCAGAACATGAGAGAGAAGATTCATTTATAAGTTACTTAGATCAAGACACAGTTTTATACATTGTGTTAAACAGCCACATCATAAAACATTATATACCAACACATTGCACGTATTTACGCAACACTGCATGGGCATGCAGGAGCACAGTTCCTGCAGATAACACCTGATGTAGTGGTTTGTCACAAATTAAGCCATGAAACAACACTAAGAGCTTAGGACTAACCCAGCCTGGCTCAAGTCAGAGCTCTGCTCCATCCTCCTGGAGAAAAACCCCGTACCTGAGATATGCTGAGGATCTTCACGGAGTCATCGGGGTGGAAAAGCCCTTTCTGGAGCTCTTCTCGGAGGTTCTGGATGACATAGAGTGGGTCCAGGGCCGGCAGGAGCCTCTCCAGGATAGAAACACAGGCGGACACCTGCTCCCTGGGCACACACAAACCCGAGCCCTTCAGGACGGGGACGCCCCCAGATCCTCAGCTCTGCCCAGGAGGGCAGGAAAGAGACGGGGAAGCAGCAGGAGCCATGAGGGGAGGAAGGAGGGGGAGGCGGCCGAGCTGAGTCAGGCCCGCCGGGCCGCGGCTCACCGGTCATTGACGCTGAGGAGGGTGAAGAGCGCTGCCAGGTGGCGGTCGCTGAGGCGGGCGCGGAGGGCGGCGGGCGGCACGGCCTGCAGGGCCAGGCACAGCGCCCGCAGCTCCTCCAGCGGCACCTCCCGCCGCGCCGCCCGCTCCAGCAACTCCGACACCGCCTCCGCCATCTTGGCGCCGCCCGGAAGTGTCGCGAGAGCCCACCGCGCCTAGCAACGGCCGCGCCTAACAACCACTGCGCCTAACAACCGCCGCGCCCAGCAACCACCGCGCCCAGTAACCGCCGCGCCCAGCAACCGCCGTGCCCAGCAACCACTGCGCAGAGCAACCACTGTGCAGAGCAACCACTGCGCCCAGCAACCACTGCGCCTAGCAACCGCCGCGCCTAGCAACCACTGCGCCTAGCAACCAACCCCCCGTCGCTAGGGCCCCTTTCGCGTCCGCCACGCCGTAAAGAAAATGGCGGTCGCGCCCCGCCCCATCTTGGCTCTGATTGGACAGATGTGCGAGGGGCGGTGCTGGAGAGGGTGGTGCCAGGTGGAGGGCGTGTCCCCTGCGGTGAGGGGCGTGGTCTCGACTGCGCGGGGCGTGGCCGCGGCTGCGGGGAAGTTGCGGAGCAGCGCTGTTAGGGGAAAATGGGGTAAAACGGCCTGAAATGGGGACACAGCAGTTCGCCCCGGAAATAGTGAGGCAGCAGAGCTGCACCCCGGTGCGGGTCCCACTGGCTGTAGCGCCGAGACCCCCCCACCCTCCGTGCTGCCTCTTGTCCCTGTTCATGGTGATGGGGACAGCTCGGCCAAGTCACTCTGCAGGAAAACCCGGGGGTTGCGTAAACGTCATGGACAATGAGGGGACAACTGAGCGCAGTTGACAGCCGGCTGTCACCGCACTGCAGGCTGGGGCGTTTCGGGCCCCCGCGGGCTGCGGCCGCTCTGCGGGAGCGCTGAATCCGGGGTGGGGCGGGGATCCCCTGATAGCAGCCGGGAGCTGAGCGCGATGTGATAACGTTACAGTGCGAGGCAGAGCGGAGCTCTCGGCTCCTCTGCGCTCACGGGAGCATTTTCAGCCCCAACAACACAAGAGGATTTACCAGGTTTCTGGTAGTTTATACTCAAAGAGCACAGACCCCCAACAATATT
This sequence comes from Patagioenas fasciata, assembly GCF_037038585.1. Taxonomy (NCBI): domain Eukaryota; kingdom Metazoa; phylum Chordata; class Aves; order Columbiformes; family Columbidae; genus Patagioenas; species Patagioenas fasciata. The sequence continues at coordinate 9,987,637 of NC_092539.1, forward strand.
AAATCTAATAAAATAACGGTGGGAAAGTCAAAGCAAAAGTGGCAAATGCTGTCAGCATCTCAGATGGCGGCAGAGGTTTCTCCCGCAGATGTTGGTGCAGACAGTTTGGTGACCGATGCTGCTGGGACCGTTTGTTTGTCCAGGCTGGTGGCCCTGACCCTGCGTCTGGGGTGCGGTGTCCCCGCGTCTGGGGTGCGGTGTCCCCGTGTGTGGGGGTTCGGTATCCCCGCGTCTGGGGTGCGGTGACCCCGTGTCTGGGGTTCGGTGTCCCCGTGTCTACCCGCCCGGAGCTGCCCGCGGAGGGGGGGACAGGGGCGGTGGGTACCAGCCCGCAGCAGCCGGGGAGGAAGAGGAGGAGGAGTCAGAGCAGCCTGGCCGGGCAGCCGTCCCAGCCCGGGGCCGAGCAGGTGGAGGGCGGAGGGGACGGAGGGGACGGAGGGACGGAGGGGACGGACGGACGGAGCCTCTCGGCCGGGCGGGGAGATGGAGTGGCCGGGCCGCGGCCCTTTGCTGCTGGTGAGTGGGACCCTCGGGCTGGGGACAGGGGGACGCGGGTGACCTGGCGGGGGCACGGTGAATGCCAGCCCGGGCAGCCCTGGGGATGCATCTATCTGTACCTTTATAAGGCAATCTCTGCAGGGAAGAAAAAATAATTATATATATATATATATCTATAATCATGCAGGAGGAATGCACTCTGAGGCTCTGCAGAGAGCAAAGCAAATTTTTTCCCACTTGCACTGAGGGCGCTCAAAACATACTCAAGATTGCCACAAGTTCTGTTTGGTGGGGTTTTGGTTTGGCTTGTTTTTTACAGAACCCCATCAAAACCAGGCAAAAAGTCCAAATTTTCAAACCTAAAGCTGGTTTTGGTTCATCAAAGCTGAAACAAATCTCGCAGGAATCTTAGTTTCTCCGAACTCAACTTTCGTTTTGGTGATTTTCAGCGAAACACTTACAATCTCCCAGCAGGTTTTTCAGTTTTGTTCACTTCAACATCTTGGCAGTCCTGAGTTTATTCGGTTTATCAGGTAGGAATCCTGAAGTTTTGCTCTGTCACTTTTGCACCATCCCTTGGTAAATATAATTATTCTGGGGGGAAAAGAAAGGGGGTGGCTTTTATCTTTCTTTTCAGAAAGAAAATAAAAGGGGGAGTGGAAACACCCAAAGAACCAAGAGGCTGATCACTCCTGTACCAACATTCAGTCACAAACGTTCACGGGGGTTTCCTCATCACATGCACATACATCTACCAAGAAGATTAATTATCACAGTGCTGAACAGGTTGGATTTGATTTTTGCTGAGCAGGAGCATGATTACATTCTAATCTGGAAAAATAGATACACCAGCGTATCTCTGTTCAGCTTGTAATGCTCTGAGTAGCTTCTGGGATTTGTTGCATAATATTTGTTAAATGGCTCAGTAGAAAAAAAAAGAGCAGAAAAGAAGATCTAAACATTATTCTGAGCAGCAACCTTGTGATAACGAAGAATTCTTCCTCAAATGGATTGGAAAAGAGGAGACAACCAATAAAGCACATCAGTCATTTTGCAAACAGAAAGGAGCTCCTGTCTTTGTGGTGACAAGAGAGGGTTTTTTAATTCAATCTTTAAAAAAACCCACTCTGACATTGGCCCTGTAATAAGAGGTTTTTTCAGAGGACAAAGGAGGGTGGAAATAAGGGGAAAAAAGAATATCTTCTGAGTCTTATAAGCATTTTTTTATTACTGTAGCTGAATAAGGGCCAGATGCTGTTTATTTCAAAAACAAAAGACAAAGAGCAGAGCAGCTGTGCAGAGACGGCACCGCTGCGGCCCCGGGTTCGGCACCGTCCTCGGCTGGTACCCAGCACACCAAATTAACCCCGCTGCTCCCGCAGCCGCCCCAGCCACATCATCAGATATTAGTGACTGTGTTTGTGGCGTGTGAGTACAAAGAGCAGCTGAGGGGCTTGCCAGGAATCACATCTAATGTACAGCAAAGCCACCTTGTTGTCGCTGTGCTGCCATTCCCCGGAGAAAGCGCTATTGTTTTCTGCAGCCCCGCCGCACCCTATAGACCCGAGCTGCGTCCTGGTCCGGTGTGATGCAGTTTATTTTAAGAGAGGCAGCCAGTGAGTTACCTCCGCAGATAACATGAACACCTAGTTTTACAAAATGCGATATTTCACCTAACGTCATCACTCATGCATTTTGCATTTGAGGTGGTGATTCTGTCCCTGCTGCTGTACCCGGTGCTGAGGAGCCTCGCTCTCCAGCTGCACGCAGCCCTCACCGGCAGCTACGTCTCGGGGACACACTCCATCGCCTTCATCAACTGCCTCAACGAGCAGATCGCCAAGGATATTGCAAGGTACAGAGATGCTCCCCCTGCTTGTCTGCTTGGATCGCTTGAAGCAGCTTCTTGTGGAGAAAGCCTTTCCCTGTGGCTCGAGAGGAGCTGCACGTCTCTGGACTTTGAGCTTTTATGTTCCTTTCCCTTACACCCTTCCTCTATCACATATCCACTTACCAAGAGCTGTGCTTCCTAAAACAAAGCTGACAATTGCCTCTGAAGTCAATGCTGCAGTAACATCAAGCTGCTTCTCCATTCATTTTCAAACCCCATTTTAAAGCCATGACCCTAAAACTCTGGGTCCTCTGCTGGGTTAAGCCCCAGTCCCACATTCTCTGACCTGCCACAGTCCTTCTTCTCTGGAACAACACAGATAAATTCCAGAAACGTTTATGGAGAGGGACAAAGCACAGTGCACTGGCATGAAAATACAGAGAACACAAAAGTTGTCCCAGCAAACACAGAACAGGTACTTGTGAGGCTCCACCTGGCAGCCTGCACCCTGTTCTCCCAACTTCTTTTCATGTCTAAGATACTTTGCATGACGTTTTGCATGCAGAGGCTTTTTCTCCAATATCCACCAGGCCCTGGTTCAATAGATGGTTTGTTCAAAGTACTGAAACCATGTTGACCAGGGAAATGTTTGTGATGGACCATTGAGTTTCCTGCACCACCTCCTGTGCTGGTTTCCCTGCTGCTTGCCAAAAACTCTCCCCGTCCTCTGCAAAGTGTTCCCAAACAGTCCTTCAGGAACTGACAGGCTACTGAAAGGGAGTTTGTGTCACCTTAAATACTGCAACTGTATTAAGAAATTCAAACAGAATATCTGTACCGCTTGATGTCTTCTGGAAAAAAAGGAGTAACTGTACACGGCTGGTGAAAAGAGCCTCAGTGCCTGAAAATGCTTCATCTTCACAGCTTTGCAGATGTTCTCCACTTTGCTCCTTATCTTGCGAGGAAGGGAGAGGAAATAAATCACTTCTCATTGCTGAGATACGTGTATTTTCATTGCATTTTTACTGGTGGAGTAATTATTCCTGTGTTCTGGAATGTGGCTGAGTGACCCACGGGTGACACGGAGCTTCTACACTTCTTTTCCCACCCACCGTGCTCCTGGTGCTGCCGTGTTTCTTCTCGCTTCACCCTGCTCAGCGGAGCACTCGGTGTGACGGAGCAGACTGCAAGGGCGTTTTCAGCTGGTTTTAAGGAAAAGGACTTCAGGGTTTGTGGGAGCAGATGAGCTGCAGGTAGAATTCAGCATCTGGCTTGTTCATTGCGTCAGTTCCAACCCAGTTTATCTGGATCACTAATGATTTAGAACCCTCAGAGGAAGCCCCAGGTCCCTGCAGGAGCTCCGGCCTCTCGCCTGTGCCTGCGGGGAGCAGTTGGCCCTTTGGGTTGGACACTGTGGCCATGGCACCTCATCACTCACCTAATGCCCCATCAGCCTCCAGTGCTGCCTACGATTTGTGCAAATCACTTTCTTTGCTTTTCTGCTTATTAATATTTCATCTATCTCAATTCAGAGCCTATTGTGAGGCAGGGACAAAGTAACACACATTAAGCACCCGACCCAAGGATATCATGCATTATGCAGATGTTTTCCACAGATCGCATTCAGCTTCTTATAATGTTTCCCGTTCCCATGGTGGCCACTTTTTTCTGCTCAGCTTGCTAGAACAAAGTTCAGGATGCCAGTTAGGATCCCAGTCTGCTGGGACAGAGCAGAAGCAATTAGAAGCTGTTCACCCAAATCAAAAGGTTCCTGTGCTAAAGTGACTTGGAAGTTGCAGGCAGCAAAACCAAACTGATTTGTGCCATGTGTTTGACACGGCAAACGCAGCGGGGAGATCTCCGCTCACGCTGCTGCAGTTTGTTGCTCTGATGATTAACTCAGGATGCTCTATGAGTACTAAATGCCTTGAACTGGCTGCACATGGTGGGAGCAAACAGCGCGGAGCCTCCTCAGGTGGCGGACGCTGTCCTGCAAGGTCATGGTGCCCCGAGCCATGGGCAGAGAGAGATCCATCTCCATCACCTCGCTGTGCTAAAACATCGAACCCTGGGTGCGCAGAACATACAAAATTTAACTTGCTCTGATCCAAAAACATCCTGGAGAGCATTTCAGATTGGAGCAGAAATTAACAGGAATAGTTGTAATTCTTTAGCTCGATAAGGGTTAATTTTTACTGGTTGTTGAATGAGCCAGCCAGTGTCTGGTAACACCTCCCTCCTCTGCGGTTCAAGGTCATCCAGAAACTAAATGTTTGCATTGTCAAAGCACTTGGTACAAAGTAGCGCCTGGCAAGGCCAGTGTTAAAGAAAACCAGAGGTGCCGCCGCTAGTGCAGCGCTTTTAAAAGAGGGACGAGGCTGCGTCTCCATGAGGGCCCGGGCATTGCTGCGGTCAGAAAGCACAACATTGACCTAGTTCTTCTAAAAATCCACCCTGAGATTGCCTCAGTGCTCTTTAACCACTTACACATCACTGCTGCTGCCAGACCCAAGCAGTTCTGCAATAACAAATCGTTCCACAGCTAAACAAGGCAGGCGATGGGAAGGAATTTATTTCGGCTTTAGATTTCTAGGACGTTTTGGTTAGGAAAACCTTGATGTTGTTTATATAACAAGTTCCACATTTAGTTTGCTGTGTGAGGCAGAGGCGCAGTTTGACAGCATAAATACAGAACTGGTAGACCTTTGTCTCTGCTTTCCCAGGGTAATAATTAAACCCAAATCTTAGATCCCCAGTGTCGAAGCTGGTCAGGGGCAGCATAAGGGAATGTCCCTGTGGCTGGGGACAAGCACTAACTGCCCCTCCTGTCTCACCCAGGGCCATCATGGACAAGAAGCTGGCTGCCTACGTGAACATCTTGCCGAAGAGCTTGGCCTTGTAAGTTGAGCTGAGTATTCCCCCAGGGGAGAGGCAAAGCCAGGCTCCCGGGGGAGAGGACATGGACGCCCCAGGAGGGAGGCCGGTCCAGATGGCTGTTGGGTCTGCTTGTGGTTGCAGCTGATAGAGGTGATCCTCACCCGTGCAAAGGGCTCTGAGCTTAAAAGAAGCTCAGATAGGGACCAGAAAAAGGCCTTTACCATATTAAGCAGCACTTGCAGGAAGGAAGAACAGTATCTTTGACCTTGCAATACGCCCAGCTGTGCTCTGCAGGTACGCTCAGCCATCCACGCAAAGGGATTGCACTTGTTAGAGGGATTAAAGAACAAAGCCCCAAACCAGCCCTTTGCTCGCTGTCTGGGACCCCCAGGAGGGGCTTCTCTCCCTGCACACCCCTGGGCTCTCCCATAGCCCAGCTGAGGCTGCTGAGAGAGGGTAAACCCACTAACACCCTTTTCTCCTTACGCTTTGGTCCCTATGAGCCAACAGCAAGTCGCTGGTGCTCAGTCTGGCCCTGTCTCAGCCGGGCTCTGCTCCATGCCCAGCTCAGGAGACACCGCGACGCCTCCGAGTGCCTCCTCGCGCAGGAACCCAGCGCGAAAATGAGATCACGATGGCCTTCTGTCAACAGAAATGTTTCGAAAGGTCATATCTGACTCACGAGAAGCACATCTCCTCTCCCACAGGGAAAGGGAGGATAAAAAATACGCATGATGCTGCCGTGCTCAGCCTCCCGTGCCGTGCCGCAGTCCCTGCGGGCACCGTCCCCACGGCCACCCCGGGCCCGGCTCCTTGGCGCTGCCATTGCCCCGGCAGCTGTCTCGAGGCTGGCACAGCCAAGGAGGCTCTGGGCTGTGAATCTGGGGTGAGCTGTTGCATGCACAGTAGAATTTTGGGGCCAGCGATGCTTCTTGAGCACTGCTTTGTAAAGGAATGGCCACGTATGGAAAGCACCAAGCAGGGACAATAAACCCCCCAACGGAACCGGCTCTGCAGCCAGAGCTTTATTTGCTGATGCTGCTTTTCTTTTAAATCCAGATATTTCTGGAAAGGAGAACTGGAAGAATCCACTGAAATACTGCTGGTAAGTGACAGTTCCCCACATCACAAAAAGCCCCATCCTAGACAGGCAAAAAAGGGGCTGCGGGAACCATGAGTGCAGGAATTCTCTATCACCTTTGCCTCTCCATTGGGTTTTGTTTTCTTTTGCTTTGCTCTCCACAGTTAGTGAAAACCAGGACGTCCAAAATAGGCGAACTGTCCAACTACGTCAGGTGAGGCTCTGGCTCTGCGGGAGCCCTGGGTTTCCTATCCAAGGTAATGCTGCCATCTCCCACTCAGGATTTGGGAGTCGGGTTCCTTGAGCCCCTTCCCACCCAGGGGGGGTTTCAGTGCTCCTGATGTATGTTGTGAGCTGGAAAAACCCAGACATTGCATGAGAGGATTGAAAAATAAAAAGGTTGACAGGAATATCAACCGTTGGGCTCCAACCGGCCCCTCTGCCCTGGGAACGAGAAGGGATTCTCCTTCTCCTAACTCCTGCTGCCTCTGGGCAGGATTCCCTGTGTTTCACCAGCTTTGGGCCAGGGCCCCTGGCAGGCAGCTGCTGGCTGTGGTAAACCCCAAACTCAAAGCAAAATTACCACATGGCAAAAACAAGATGTGGATGCTTTGATGTCAGGGAAGAGAATGGGGCCAGGCTGATGTGCATGGCTGGGAGCGGGGACCTCGGCTTCCCCCACCCGCGGGGACATTGGTGACACTGTTCCTCTGCATCTGCTTCCACTTTAGATCCATCCACCCCTTTGAAATTCCCGAAATCATCAGCCTGCCTATTGACCAAGGAAACCCTCTCTACTTCAAATGGATAGAGGAAAGTGTCCCACGGGACTGAAACGTGCAGAAAGCACCTCGCTTTGGGGGGCACCGGAGGAAACACGTGGAGCTGCGCTGGTCTCTGTGCAGGCAGGAGTTCGGTACACGCAGGGAAGCAGCTTTTATCTTCACAGGTTTGCTATAACACAGAAGCTGGGGATTGGGGATTTTGTTTGCATTCCAAGCATCCCCTCCTGACCTAACCCTGAGTACAAAACCCAAGGGAGCGGCAAACAGAGCAGACGCTGCGTTAGCAGGAGCCGCAGGCAGCGCACACGCTGACCCTGCTGAGCTGGGCGATGCCCACGGCCAGTTCAGGGAAACCAAGCGCCAGCAGGACCAGGGCATCGGCGGCTGTGGGACCAAACAGCCCGGCCCCACGCCCCCCACCCTGCCTGAACAGCGGCTTTCTACCTGGGCCACGTTTAACCTTGTAAAAAGATGCTCACGTTAATAGTTCAACAGGATGTAACAATATTGAGCTATTTATGTGACTGGGAAGGCAATAAACAGGAGCATTTCTTACCTGGGCAGGCTCCCGTTTGTCGCAGTTTTGCTGGGCAGAAGGGCCCATCGTGGTTTGCAGCGGCGCTCTGGGCGATGCTCCGCTGGCTCCCGCCTGCTCGGCTTGGAGAGGAGCCACACGGGGCAATGTGTGGGCATCAGGAGCTGTGCCCGTGGGCTCGTGTGGCAGCACCAGAGGGACAGCGGGGAAGGGTCACAGGTGCAGCAGAGAGAAAATGAGGGAAAAAGGACTGAACTCCGAGAGCAGGAAACCTCTCAGTGCTAAATCCAGAGAACCAGGGCTTTGCTAAGCGCCTTGTCTGGCAAGAAGGAACAAGGTGCTTAGGAATTGAGCGCCAGCACCCCCAGGCCAGGTCTGCACAGCACCCAAAGCTAAGCTTTGTTTAGCCCCAGCAGCACTACCTTGTGCAATGCGCAAGTTTTAGGCTAAGATTAAGTGGCTGGGGGCTATTTGGGACCACTGACCCCCAGTACCCAAACTCAATGATCCTGATTCTACAAAGCACCAATTATGTTAAAAAAGAAGAGACTTTTTAATTGTACATCAGACATATTAATTACAACTCGGGTATAACAAGAGTTGGTTATGACAAGCAGCAACCTGAACTCATAAATCTTTAGAAGGTGCACAGAGTCATTATAATATCTATTACAGCTAATGCAAAATATACTCTGCAACAAAAATAGTTTTAAAGGCTCCACATTCAATTCTCTGCAAGAGGAGAGGAACCAGGGCCATGCAATGTTGGCTGCACAACGCCGGGCAGCTTGTCAGAAAGGAATTACAATGCTTTTACCTGCCAAGGCAAATATTCACCCTCCTGGTACAGGCACCGAGGCAGCTCACACTGCCCAAAGCACAGGGGCACATCTGGGACTGCATTGAACACGCTGCTCTGCATCACGGCACTGTAAGAGGCATCAGCACCGTCGTGGTCACCTCCCAGCCACACAAAGGCCTGGTGCCTGCTGGATGAGTTAAAACCTGCAAACACCCCTCTCTGGGCCTCCCACTGTATTATTTTAGCAATAACTGAAGCAGGAGGTTGTTCTTAAGGACCATGCTTTGGCCTCTGGTTTGCAAACATCACCTTGTGCTGATCAAGCCAATGGATTTTCTTAAGTACTTTTTCAATACAACAGCCTTTTCAATCCACCTTCTGGTCAGCAGATCCCACAAGAACAGGTAGGAACAACGATGGGGCTGAATGAGGGTGCTGATAGAGCAGGACCACGCAGCCCCCTGGCATCACCCACCCTCTGGCCCCACGGGACAGCCACGGCCGCAATGCAGGACAGATGAGGAGGACAACATTAAAAATATATATTTCTCTCTTAGAAAAAAAATCTAACAAATATGTCTGATGATATTAGAACTTTTTCTTTTAAAAATACAACCGCTTTGCTCCTGAACAACCTAGCAGTATTGCTTTAGTTAAAGAAGGGGGCTGGTCCTTCTCTCTGCAGACAAACCGATCCCACATGCTCACAAACATCGACATGATGTCAGTAACTCCAGTAAGGCACAGCCATGAGGCCATGGTGATGGCCACGGGGACCCCAGCACAACCCCCTCCCCATGCCACCCACCGTCCTCTTTGGCCTTTTTGGTTTGTCTGCTCATTTGGCACGTTCAGGATGAGGATTCCTGCAGGAATAAAGGCCTCGGGCTCCAGTCTGTGAAACACCCGTGGTGGTTTTAAGGCAAGGGCGTATCTTTTGGCTGGTCTCTTCCAAGACCATGATTGTCAGAAGAACAGGGAAACGAAGCTGGTGCATCATCACATGCCATCCAGGTCGTGGGACGAGAACAACGATGTACATCTGCCCCACGGCCGTGAAAACCGGCCATGTGTGGGTTGTTTATGGGGCATTTTCCTCTCATTTAAAACAAACCACATTCCTTTGATGAACAGATTTAAGCCAAGGGAAACCCCGCACACCAGCTCTGGCGACAGCCACCCACCGTCTCCTCCGGGCACACCGACAGGCTGTGACCGTGCAGGTGAGGGAGGTTTCTGCTTCAGCAGCAGGACCCTTCGAGTCTGCTCTGCAAGGTTTGGACATGGGGAGCAGTCAGGGTGCGCCGGGCACCGGCACAACGTCCGCCTGCACGAGCAGGTTGTGGGGTGTCCAGCTGTGGAGGGGGACCCTTCTGGAAGGGTGACCCACTCACTGCTCTTACCACCCCCGTGATGGTGCCCTGGGCTTGGCCAAAGGCTCCTTCAGGAAAGCGCAGCTGGGCCGCGCTCTTTGCATATACATGGCCAATAAAGTACTTCTTAAAATGAAAGAAATGACAGCAGCGAGGCTGTGGGTTCCATGCTGTGGGCAGCATTGCTGATGGTGCCTGGTCGGGCGCTGCTTCCAGGGAGCCGCTCCCAGCCGGGACCCCCGACCACAGCGGGGTCCCAGCCCTGCCCACAGGCCAGCGTTCCCTCTCTGCCTCGCGGCGAGGGCTTCCCGCCATCCCCATCTCCTCTGCTGTGGCTCCGTGGGAGGCTCAGGGGGCTGGCGGGGCTCAGTATGGGGTCGTGCCTTCCCACTCCACCAGGTACTGCACCTTCCCCTCCAGCGTCACCCGCCGCGCCAGCACCTGGTACTTCTCGCCGCACACCAGCCTGCCCGCCGCCCCGAAGTAGCTGCTGATGGAGGACTTGAGGTGGGAGAGCGAGGAGTCGTCCTCGCTGATGCTCTCGAAGGTGTGGCTGTCGATGCCGTCGTCCGGGCGGTCGGGGCCGCCAGCCGTGTCGCTGCCCTCGGGGCTGCCCCCGGTCGGGCGTCCGCCCGCGTCCCTTCCCGTGTCCCCTCCTCTCCTCTTGGCCCCGGCTGAGGCATAGGCCGGCAGGGCCAGCTTGCGCTTGCGGCTGCCCACGGTCCTCCGGCTGCAAGGGAGGGGACAGGTGATGGGTGAGGGCAGCACCCAAAAGGTGACCCCCCCACCACGCTGTGCCTGCCACCCTGCGAGCCTGGAGGGAGCATGGCGGGAATTGGGATGAGCCCTGCAAAGCCTGACAGCTCTGACCCCACATTCCCAGTCCCAGCACCACTTTGGGACCACCAGCCCGCTCTAGGGAGCAGGGAGGAAAGGCTCTCCGATGCAGGACATCCCTGTGCCAGGACACAGGAGAAGGGCAGCCCCTTGTATCTCTGGCTGTGCCACCGGGACCCCTCTGGAAGGGGGTGAGGGGACACAGCCCTCACCTGGAGTCATAGGAGAGGCTCGTGGTGGCCGAGCCCGAGGTGCTGGCGGCATCTGTGGAGTCCACGTCTGATAGGAAAGTCTGTCCCGAGCTGGCACTGAGGATGGGAGGCAGTGTTGGCCCTACCCTGGTAACAAGCAGCACCTTGCTTCCCAACCTCCCCATGTCCCCCTGCTTCCACCTCACATGCAGCTGCAGCCAGAGGTTTCCCAACCCTGCCTCACGCTCGAGAGTTCAAACCATCTCCCTTTGCTGCCCATGTCCGCACAGACCTTTTCAGGCTCTGAATTTCATCCAGTGTGAAGTCAAAGATGCTGGCCAGGTGGTGGTTGGTGCTCCAGGCGGAGGTGAAGTCGCTCTGCACCACAAAAACAGCTGCCCTGGTCACTGCTGAGCCGAGCGACGCTGCTCGCGGCCCCCTCATCATCATCCCCTGCCCTGGCATCACTGCGCTCCCTCCCGCGACCCCCGGGCAGCAGCCTTGGCACAGAACATCTGCCAACCCCAGGGAGAGCGATGGGGGCTCTCCCTGCCCGCAGGAACCTCTCAGGGGGCCCCAGGGATGGACCAGGGGGGTCCCACCCAGCTGCCGAAGCCCAGGATGGTCCCACGGAGGAGGGAGCGAAGGACTCACGCTGGGAATGGCATCCTCCAGCAGGAACTTGGCCCTCTTGCGCCGCGCCGCTCGCTGCTGCTGCTGGAGCTGCTGCGGTAGCAGGCTGGAGAGCAAGGGGGGGTGAGGCTGCCTGGCCCCCAGGGGAGCGTGGCAGCGCGGGGCGTGCCCAGGTGAATTTGGCCACTCACCTGTCTTTATGGACATATTTGCTTTTTCCCCTCTTCTTCAGCTCGCAGGAGTTGCTCTCGCCCACGCCGGGGGCTTTCTCAGGCAGCACCTTGCTGGGGGGGTTCGGCGGGACACGGATGCGCAGGCGGAAGATGCATTTCTTCTTTTTAATTTCCTTCCCACACAGAAACCTGGGCAGCAGAGAGGAAACGACCCTCAGCCTTTGGGGGGCTGCAGGCGCATCCTGCATCCCATCCCGCACCCGGGGGCTCACCTGCTTTTGTAGCTGTTGAGTGCATTGAGGAGGTGGGGGCCCCGCTCCGAGATGGGGGTGCCCGTCAGCTGCAGACACAGTGCAGGTCAGGCAGGGCTCGGTGCCCACAGCGGTTATGCAAAAAGCAAACAGATGGGGGAACCCGAACGCCAGATTTCGGCTCCTGCCCGAGGTCAGGGAGCCCAGAGCCGCCTGGTCTGGCACCAGGCACAGGGCAGGGAGGCACCAGCGGGGACCCAATCCCAGCCCTCACTCCAACTGGGAAACTCGTCAGGTACAGCGAGTTGAGGCTTGGGGACCGCCGGCCGTGACCCGCACCCACAGCAGCACCTCTCCCTCCCCACGGCCGCTCTCCAGCCCGAGCCTGGGCTGCACGTTTCTACCTTCCCGAGCTGCAGCGGATCCCAGTGGTGGTTCACGAAGGCCAAGATCTCCTCGAAGTCAAAGTACTTCTTCTTGCTCTGTACACCCAGGTT